>NC_069661.1:19445000-29445000 GCF_027244095.1 Hemicordylus capensis | reverse complement strand
CAAAATTTAGGAGATTTCTGACCCTCGCGTGATTAAACGTTCTCCCTTCAGCAGTACTTGATGGTAAATTCAAACGACTTCCGTATGATCAGCGCTGTTGCCCCTGCGGCTCAGGGGATATAGAGCCCATCACCCATGTTATTCGTTATTGCCAGTTTTATAAGGACACTCGCACCAAATTGATTGCTCCTATTTTAGCCATTAATCCTGGTCACATAGACCAATTTTATTTGGAAATTATGCTGACCAATTTTAAACCTGTAATTTCAGATAATGTGGCAAAGTTCTGTTTTGTGGTGTCAAAGCTCCGTAAAGACTGTATTGGTAATTTGAATAGTTGTGTGATTTTGTAAACTTTTGAATTTTTTGAATTTTCTTACCAATGCTATTAACTGTGATTGTTTTTTAATCTGGTCTGTGACTGTAATAAACTTAATTAAAAAAAATATATCTATCTATCATCTCACTGGCATGAAACTTCCATGCCAATGCACAAAAGATGGAATCAGCTACTGTATATTGTAGGTAGGTTCCAGACCTCACCCAGACTACCAAATAAATAAATAAATCCCAAATTACTTCCCTGGAAAATGCAGGGGAAACTTTCCCATTGAAAAGCATGGAGAATGAAACCTCATAGAGTTAGGAAAAACTAGAGTAACATAGAGAAAAAATAAGAGCTTGATATTTGTAGAAATGCTTGTAAATGGCAAGCCCTTTTATACACACACACACACCAGGGGTGCACTTGAAATCCACAAACATGCCCATTTAATTTGTGTGCTTTAAGCTAGTAGGCATGTAAGCATGTCTCCAGAGAAGACAAAGGAGCCAAAGCTTTAGGGAGGTGTGAACCGACTTGAAATCGAGCCAGTTTGCACACAAACTGGTTCAGTTCAAGGGCTCGATTTGTCCAAGGTTGGACCGAACCTCTCAGGCTGGATCAGGGTTAAGAATATAAGAACATAAGAACAGCCCTGCTGGATCAGGCCCAAGGCTTATCTAGTCCAGCATCCTGATTCACACAGTGGCGCACCAGATGCTGCTGGAAGCCTACAGGCAGGAGCTGAGGGCATGCCCTCTCTCCTGCTTACTCCCCTGCAACTGGTTGGTTCAAAGATGGTGAGTGACATGAAATTATTTTTGAAAAAGGATTGACTTGGTGCTGCCAAGGGTTGTGGCAGCCTCAGGGGGTATTGCGGTGGCCACAGTGGGTATCCAGAGGTTCCCCTCCCCCTGCCAGCCTCCCTCCAAGTCTCCCCAGGTCAGTTTCGCGGCTGTTTTTACTCTGTGCATGCGCAGCAGCCAAAAAATGACCACTGTGCGCCTGCTGAGGACCAAAATGGCCCTGGAATGGAATGGTCAAACCTGCCCAGGGAGACTCGGGGTGAGGCCAGCAGGGGAGGAAGAATAGCTGGAGACACCCCCCCATGGCCACCACACACTCCCAAAGCCACCGCAGCCCTTGGATGCAATAAATCTATCTTTTAAAAAACAAATTTTCACACCACTCACCACCCTCAAACTGACCCTGAACCAGTTCTAATTCGAGCCAAGCTCAGGCCCCCTTTGAAGGGCCAAAACCGAACATGCCCAGTCTGCTTCAAATCTGGTTGAGATCCGAACCTAACCGGGCAAACCGGATTTGTGTACATCCCTACAAAGCTCTCCACTCTGCTTTGAAGAATTGCATCTCAACAGCTGCTCACTGTGCATATCATTTTGTGTACTTATATCTATGGGAAGGTGCTGTGTTTGAATCAGGAAATACAACAACAAAGAAAGCCTGGAACGACAGATAGAGGGGAGTGATAGGCTTGTATCTGTGAAAGAAGGTACAGTAGGATTCTAAACTGGAAGACTACACTCTACCCACATTTGTCTGTTCATTTGAGTCTGTTTTCCAAGTGAGTATAAAAAAATCACAGATAGACTAAATGTGTGTTTTAAAGTATCAGCTGAACTGGCCCGTTATCAGTTATTTAATAATACATCTTTTAAAAAAGTGACCCAGTTCAGAATAAGCAACTATATGAAGTTTTGAAAGTAAGAAGCACTGCCTTTGTCATTCCAAGTATACCCCTTCCTCTCTTCCGGTGCCCAGTATCAGTTGCCATTGCTTCAGGCATGAGAGGAGCATAGAGGAACAAATCAGAGGTTTTCTTTGTCTTTTGTTATTCTTCAAGCAGAGCTGCCTCCACTTGCTGGCAGCCCCAACCTCAAACTTCTGTTTTTGGAGGGTAGGGAGTCTGAGCAGACACTCATCTGAGATTTCTCATCGTTCAGAGGCTGTATTATTATTGCTAGAAAGTTACTGTAAAATTGCCCAACCGCTAATGGTAGGGATGAAGGGTCCATTCTGATGTTTTTGCATGCAACCCCCCCAGGAGGTCTCAGCATAGCCCAGCCGTCAGCATATGTGCCGATGACTCAACCAAAACAAATAAGCCATCGCAGGAGATAATGTCTATGTGTGGAGGCTTTCCATAAATGTTGGGAGATTTCCTTTAGCTAATAATTGGCTGCATAGATCTGCATCACTCTACCTCCACCCTTGAGAACCATGTTTCATTTTTATTTCCGCCCCATTACAGGGATTAGCGGAAACAACATGCGATAACTTCATAAATTCAGAGAAAACAGAATTATAGTATATCAGCGATGGCATGATTGTTAGGCTCTTTGGAATACAAAAGAATGAAAGCCGTAAAAGTGTCTCCCAGCTCCATAAGCTGAAATATGCATTCAGAACTGAAACAGAGAATATAAACCATGCAGGTGTGTCACTGTTCGCCATTAAAGGGAAATGGCAACAAGCCACCCTGCCCCTGTTGCTAGCCGCCCTCATCCCTGGGTGGGAGCCAGTACTGATGTTGCCCTATTGGCCAACTCCCTGCTGCCTATGCCCAGAGTTCCTTCTCATTGCTAGCATCAGCAAGTTGGGCACACCATGCAGAAGGCAGCATACAGTATAGTGGAGGGGAGAAGTTTAGTTCACCTCAATTACAGGAGACCAAGCCCATTAAAGAGTATCTGAGACGTACGTTTAAGGCTCACAAACAAGTAAGGTTTATTGGGGAAGTTACATACTTAGATGAAGAAGCCTGTATCCATGAGCTTCCTATCTTCACAGTGCAGAGCAGAGAGGGAGAGCAAGAAGCCACATGGCTAATGGAGAATGCAGGAGAGCGGGTGTGCGGGGGTGGGGGGAGAGAAGGAGGAAGTAAAAGACCTCTGAGAGTATCAGTCTACCAATCCGAGAAAGCCAGAACAGAGACAACAAGAGGGAGAATGAAGAAGAAGATCCTTCTACACTATCACTACTGCTAATGCTCCTCGTGGTCACTAGTATATAGGGTTGCCAATATTGTATTGGCCAGAATCGGGACACCGAGGGGGGCCTGGGGGGGCTGGGATCAGGGCCAGGACTTGCATGCACTGCCCCAGGTGGCAGCCACCAGGTGCATTTTCCTGGTGGTGGTGAGCACTGCAGGAAGGGCTTGGGAGAAGGTGGTGAAGGAGTCCCTACTTGACCTGCCTTCCTCCCCCCAACGAGGTGATCTGGGCCGATATCAGGATCACCTCAGTTGAGGAAGGCGGGTTGTCTAGGGATTCCTTCGCCGCCTTCTTCCGAGCCCCGCCTACAGTGCCTTCAGCGTGCCTGCCCCGAGCAGCCACCTGAGTGCCTGCCAACCTTGTTGGGGAGGTGGGAGGAGCTCTCGCCGCTGTCCCTGCTCCACTGCTGCCACTGAACAGCGGCACAGAGAGAGAGAGAGAGAGAGAGAGATAGCTTGTCCCAAATGGAATGAGCATTTCCCCACTGGAAGTAGGGACATCCCGCACAGTGCGGGACAGTTGGCAACCCTCCTCGTATAGAAGGTGCAAACAGATGTGGAATTGGAGCTGTGTCTCCAACAGCATAGCATGTGTCCACTGCCTGAGCTCTCCGTTGCTGCCAGAGCATGGAGCTGGAGGGAGGTGAGACAGCAAGAGAGGGAGAGAGATCTTGCTGCCAACTCATGAGCACAGCAGTGGCAGAACGCTGCTGCTGAAGGCATACTCCACCATGCCTCCTGCGGAGTGCACCCCAGCCACTAAGACGGGTGGTGAGAAGGAAGAGGGGGCTATGCGGGCATGAGAACAGGGCTGCTGGGGACATGTGGAGGTGGTGGTGGTGGAGGAGGTGGCGGCAAAGAACTGCTGGGCTTCCACTGGTATGTGGCAGGGGCACATTCTACACACACACAGACACACACAGACACACACAGAGGTACCCAAAGATGCTGGCTATAGTGCTAGTGACTGGCTCAGTTTGCCTCAAAGGAGACCCACCCCTGAATACAAATCTTATAACGGTATCTGAGCAAGACATTTCAGCTTCTGTCTTCTTCAGCTGCTCTGATGTTATTCTTAAGGTACAGAAGCTGTAGTGACAATTATGGGATATTTGTGAAGGAGTATTAAGCAATTGGATTGGCTGCTGCTGAGATAATGTCAGCTGCTGTACTTGAGGCTGAGGCCGCCTGGGGAGAATCACCTGAGTGTATCTATGCAGAAGTTCTCTCTGGCTTCAGTTTTGCTGTATCAGATGGCATCTCTATTATGATAATTGACAAATAAAATACTTTGTGCTCATATAGATAGATAAAGAGAGAGAGAGAGAGAGAATACAGGGAACACCATTTTACGTGTGTGTGTGTGTGTGAATGGGAGATAATGTAAAATGGCGTTCCCTGAATTCAGTATTGTTGTAGTAGATTCCTTACCATTGTACCATTTTTATCTATCTATCTATCTATCTATCTATCTATCTATCTGATTGATTGATTGATTGATTGATTGATTGATTTCTATACCGCCCTTCCAAATATGGCTCAGGGCGGTTTACAAAGAGAAATAATAAATAAGTAAGATGGATCCCTGTCCTCAAAGGGCTCACAATCTAAATCATTGTTCCTGCTGATGCAACAGAAACCTGAAGGGCAAATGCAACAGCAAAAGATCACATTCAATGTCAGAGGGGGAAAAATACCTTCCTATAGGTTTGTGCATCCTGACATCCCTGATGACAAGAGGATGTCAACATAGGGCACGTTCAAATGACATTTCCCTACCCACACAATTAAAAATTCTTGTAAATGTCCCATCATCCCCTCTGCATGTCCCTGTATCATCTGGGAGGGGTGATTCGTCTGAATGATGGCTCTACAAGTGTTCTAAATTCTAGTTTAAACAAGAGTTTAAGTCATAGGAAGCTGCCTTATACAGAGTCAGACCATTGGTCCAGACCATTGTACTGGAGTGGCTCTCCCAAGTTTCAAGCAGGAGCCTCTCCCAGCCCTACCTGGAGATGCCAGGAATTGAACCAGGGACCATCTGCATGCAAGCATGCAGATGCTCTTCCACTGAGCTAGAGCCCCTTCCCCAAGGTTGCAAGCAGAGTTGCCATTCGGACAAACAGACTTGATAAACTTGATAAAGGGACACACTGTGCATGTGAACACAGTCTGCTGTAAGATATGGGTCAGTGGTAGAAGGTCCCAGGGTCAATCCTTGGGAACTCCCGGCATCAGGACATCCATGGCAGACATTGCAATGGGTTCACTCTTGATGCACCCCCCTTTTAATCATGTGGGCTAGGGAGGTATCTTTTTGAACAGGCCCCATGTAGGGATGTGCACGGACACCGGTTCGAACTGAGCACATTTTGGGCATGGGCCCAGGAGCTTTAAGAATGAGAAGAGCAAATCCTGACCTGCTGTCTGCTGCCCTGTGTAGCTTCCTGTGCTGTGTGTGCGTCCCAAGCCCTGCATGGCGTCATCATGGGCATGGCATCTGCACATGTGTGGACACCATGTGCATGGCCAGCAACACCATGCTGATCATGCAAATGGTGCCCGCACATGTGCGGATATCATGTGCATGCTGACGCTGTGTGTGGCTTCTTGGGATGCGTGCTGACCGAGCAGGAAGCTGCATGGGGCAGCAGAGAGCCAGTAAGAACCCACTCTCCTTTTTCTTAAAGCTCCTGGGCCCCACTCCTGAAATGTGCTCGAACCATGGTTCGAACCGCGCTCCGTGCACATCCCCAGTTCCAAGAGTTGGTGAAAAACTAAACGAATATGGCTACTGGTATAGATCTGCAAGTAATTGCTTTCTTTAATTAATACTAAACAAACAAGAATATAAAAAAGGTTACACTGAATGAGAAAAAAGCCTTATGGAATGCAACTCAGCATCTTGCCTGCCACTTGTTGCGAGAGTGATATTTCAGAGAGTTTCATATGCAGAGCACGATGGTTATTTTTACCATTACCTACACCAGTACAGCAAGGGATGATGTCTCTGGTGTGAACATGGATTAAAATAGTCAAATGCTCATCTCATCCTTTGAAAAACCATTTTGGAGTGTCTATATGTGATCTAACATAATGGCATAGATCCAGTTTTAGCTCTCAGTCATTCCTGCCCTCAAAACTGCAAATGAACACAATCTGCTGTAAGATATGAGCTCATAGCTCAGTGGTAGAAGCTCCCAAGTTCAATTCCAGGCATCTCCAGGTAGGGATAGAAAAGAATCCTCCCTGAAACCTTGGGGAGCCATTGCCAGTCAGTGTAGACAATACTGAGCTAGATGGACCAATGACCTGACACAGTAGGCTGCAGTTTCCTATGTTCCTGTGCAGGTGGTTCTCAGGTTAAAAATCTGATGGGGACACAATTCTGTGTGTGCTGGTTTGCAGTCATATGGCAACTTTAGCCTCAAGCAGCATGATTATAAGTCAGCACATAATGAGGCTGCTCACACAGCCGAAAACAGGGTAGAACAAGGTTTGGGATCTGTGCACACTCCCCATTTTTGGTTGTGTGGGAGCAAACTAGGTAGGAGGAGGGAGAAATGATTGTGTAAGATACGGGAGCAGGGTAGGACAGCACCATCCTACCCAGTTTTCACCCCCAACATTTGACCAAGGTAGGAGGAGAAGCTGCCTTACCCAATCCTGTCTCCCACACAATCACTTCTCCCTCCTCCTGCTTAGTGGTTTGCTCCCATGCAACTGAAAACTGGGAGTGCTCAGTGCACTTGGCTCCCAAACCTGGGTAGGGTAGAACATGTGTCCTACCTATTTTTCAGTTGTGTGAACAGCCTCATTAAGTGGCTGGGAAACCCACTCCCATTTCTTCACTGCAAGCTGGTGTGGAGAGGATCATTTAACAACAAACAACACAAATATTTATATACTGCTTTTCAACAAAGGTTTCCAAGGCAGTTTACATAGAGAGATAATAAATAAATAAGATGGCTCCCTGTCCCCAAAGGGCTCACGATCTCACAATCACAATGTCACAATTTTCAGGGTAAAGCAGTGGGCAGGGAGTGCTTCACCCACCCCGCATGCTGCTTTACCTTGTAAATATTCCTCCCCTCACCAGTTTGCAGTGAAGAAATGGAAGTGGGTTTCCCAGCCACTTAATGAGGCTGTTCACACAACTGAAAACTGGGTAGGACACTTGTTCTACCCAGGTTTGGGAGCTGAGTGCACTCTCAGTTTTCGGTTGTGTGGGAGCCAGGGGTGTAGCAAGGTTCTAGTGGGCCCAGAGACAAGATTTTAAAATGCACACCCACCCATCACTGAAGCTCAGCTCATGAAGTAAATAAATCTTAAATGAGGCTGAATAGTGGTAATAAAAAGCATAGTAAAATTTATTAGAACATCATCCTGAATTATTTTTTAAAAGGTTTTGTAAATTGTGGACAATGCAAGTCATTTAATGGTACTAGAGAAAGACATGCTGTTCTGGTAGCTCCAGGTCTTAACACTCACATCAGTTTCAGAGGATGAATACAACTGAAGGCGGGTGCACGGCTGGGGGAGTCAGTCATGTGACTTGCTTCGGGGGGGGCAAGGCAGTGGGCCCCCAGACAACTGTCTCCCCTTGCCCTATTATAGTTACACCCCTGGTGGGAGCAAACTTCCACCAGACTCTCCTGAGCTGCTTTTTGCCACATAACATAGGAAACCGACACGTGAGGGGGCAGAGGTGCTGGAGAGAAAAAGCAGTGGCTAGTGGGAAGATGAAGCACCCTCTGCTAGCCACTGCTGCCACTTGTCAATTGAAGGGAAGGGAAAGATCAAATTTTCCTGCTGGGGCTGCCTGCGCATCTCCCCTTCAAATTGCACTTGGCTTGGTAGTGCAGAAGCCGTTGGTAGGATTCTCAGCCTTGTGTTTAATGCAAAGGTTTACGTTTATCATATTCACCTGAAGAGAAGATGACTCTGAATTTAAGAGGGAACCCCCCCCCCGCACACACGCACATGCGCACACACACACACACCTTTTACAAATACAGGCTATACTGTATTTTTCTGAAAGGAAGAGGACTTTGAATTTAAGATACCGCCCAGAGATGAAAGATTGGGGCGATAGACAAATCTGATAAATAAATAAATAAATAAATAAATAAATAAATAAATAAATAAATAAATAAATAAATAAAAGATGACCCCCTGTTCTAACATCAAAGAACCTGGAAAAATCTGGATTCAGGTAAATACAGTACCCTTTCCCCTATGCCTGCTGCTGTGCAATATGACTGCAGACTTGCCATCCCCACATCCTGAAGCAATACATTAACTACATGCTTTGTCAAAGAGACTCTAAAAATTTTCAGCAGTTATTCATAATATGACCCAAATTTGTTTGCTACATCTATCCAGCTAAAGTGAAACTGAGAGCAACAATTAAAAAAAGAAAAAAGAAAGAAAGAACAACTTCAGGGGAATTGGGAAGGAAATCTTTCTACATTAAAAATAGATTCCTTCCATCTTTTTCAATTATTTCCCTCCTATGTTCACATTCTCACTTGTGTGCACTAAGGAAATATTCATTTTACCTGCTGGGGAAGAAAGTTTGCAATTTGAAAACCATAATAACTTCTTTCTGCGATATTATTTGTGAGAGAGAATCTTTGCAGTGGCTCCCACCTGAATGCGTCTGGAGGGTCTATGAAGGGTCAGTGCCGAGCAAAAGTTGTTATATATAGAGAGGAATGGTGGCCAGCAGTTATTTTAAGAGGGTTGTTCAATATCAGTAATGAAAATGATCAAGATTAATTTCGTGAAATAATTGTAAGGTTATGCATAACCTAAATATAGAACACTTTGAAGTGTATATTTATTTAAGAGAAAACTATACTTCCCATCCATCCTAGAGTCCTTGTTTGAATCTGGCAGAAGGCCTGCAAAGTAATACCGTCATCTGCCTCACTGTGTAGTAATAAACCAGGAGGACCTGCACTGATCATACAATAGGATGGTTCACCCAAGAGCAATCATTTGATAGCCAAGGCCAAGTACACCATGCTAAAACAATACAAAGATTACCCATCAAAGCCCATTGCTGTTTTTCATTTTTACTTTGCAACTACAATGGATGACAGAAATTGGCAGGGATTTGTGTAGCATCTCTCTGCACATGCAAGTGCTAACAGCTTGGGGAAACATAGTTGTCCTAAACTGGTCTCCTTGGGAAACTACATTTCCTAGGTCTGCTTGGACCTGGTCTTTCACTAGCAAGGGTGTGAGAATCAGATGTGTTGAAGAAGCAGGGGTCAGATTCCATTCCATTGCTGATTGGGGGCACAGAAGGGTTCAGATAAATTTCCTTGGGTGAAGCCAAGCCATTTCCTGACTTTTTTGTGGGGGAGGGGGGAATAGGCCAACTTAATCTAAGCCAATCCAATTTCTCATCTTTAGATGTATGCCTTCAGAAAGTACTAGCAGAGCTACAGCAATGATGACTTGTTGACGTTCTCTATTAGGGCCTAAGATATGTCTTACCATCTTTATTGGACCACTGATTTTCTGAATAAATGTATAGCTGTCTTTGGGGTTCAGAGATTGTGAACTTGCCCTGAAGTGCTGGCCTTGGTGAGAACGTTGAAGTCCCATAGAACAATAATTCTGGGTGCCATCAATGCCAACACTGTAATAACAAGGCCAGTTCAGCCAGGGAACATGGTGTATAGTAGCAGGGGGCTTGTCAACAGAATGGTCATTTTTGTGGCTGACATGTTCTGCAGCACTAGGAGGGTGGAGCAAGAACTGCGGAGAGGCTGATGCAGAGCTCAGCCAAAGATTTGTCACACAGCCAAATGCACATGGACAGGGAGGGACTTTTGCTGCTCCCCCGCCCTAAAATGTAGGGCCATATGCTTCCTGATATATGTCCTCAAGGGCTTAGCGACCTACAAGAACACTTTCCTGGAAGCCAAATATCACCTATGCAGGGAGGGGAGAGCAGTGAAAATTGTTTTCTCCTCCACAGGACAGTGCACAGTATAATCATTGTGTAATTTATCTGAAAGGAATGCCCTCACTGGATTTGACCAAGGGGCCATCTTGCCCAACAGGAGAGCTGGTCTTGTGGTAGCAAGCATGACTTTTCCCCTCAGCTAAGCAGGGTCTGCCCTGGTTGCATATGAATGGGAGACTTGATGTGTGAACACTAAGATATTCCCCTCAGGGGGTGGAGCTGCTCTGGGAGGAGCATCTAGGTTCCAATATCCTTCCCTGGCTTCTCCAAGATAAGGCTGAGAGAAATTCCTGCCTGCAACCTTGGAGAAGCCGCTGCCAGTCTGTATAGACAATACTGAGCTAGATGGACCTATGGTCTGACTCAGTATATGGCAGCTACCTATGTTCCTAACATTCTTCTTCCAGCAGTGACCAACTGGCTAAAAGCCTTCAAGCAGAGCAAAATAATCAAGGGAGTCATGAGCCCTAAACAGAAGCTATCCTCCCTGAGTACAGCCAAGCAGTGAAGTATACAACAGAATCACACTGACTAGCCATATCCCCATGCCTATTTGCCTACTGGCCACACCAGGGGTGCAGCCACCATTGGGCGAAAGGGTTCAAAGAACCCGCGATGCCACCAATCAGGGGCCTTGAGCATGGCCCCTGACACGCCCCCAGCATCTGACGTCAGGCGCGGGGGGCATTACTTCAGTCTGAAATAGGTCCGTGCGGCCATGTAGTAGGGCTGCATGGCCAACACAAGGGGGCCGTGCGGCCAGCACAGTGGGGCTGTGCGGCCAACACAGAGAGGTTGCATGGCCAACACAGCGGGGCCGATTGATCTCCCTCCCCAACAGGGCCGCACAGCCCCGTTCAGGGGAGAGATTGGCCCGTGCTGCATTGCAGCTCTCCCTGCCTTTAAAGCAGGGAGAATAACTCTGGCTCACACTGCCCAATGCAGCGTGGGCCACTCTCCCTTCCAAATGGGGCCACGTAGCCCCTTTTGGGAGAGAGACCATGTCCCCCGCATCTGACATCAGATGTAGGGCGTGGCTAGCTGGGCCCCTGCATCTAACCTCAGGCGTGGGGGGCGGGGCCAGGGGGCTATGGCGGCGGCCGCACATGGGCCACCGCCACCCTCCCTACACTGTTGGGCCACACCCTGGATATCTGCACATTCAGCACTTGACTGGAAAGGGCAGTTCTGAACCCAGGGAGTGCTCTTCCACATGATCTGGAGCCCTGGCCTCTTTGCATTGATCTAATCACCAACCGGGATCCAAAAGCATGGAGAGGAATCCTCTCTACGTTTAGTGGTATTTGCAGACAAATATCCAATAAGCCAGTGCCCAGGTGCATGGCCAGTAGGTCTATCTATCTATCTATCTATCTATCTATCTATCTATCTATCTATCTATCTATCTATCTATCTTTACTAAGGAAAGCAAATGAGGGTACCCACTGAAGTAGCCTACTTTAAGACAATTTATTACCAACAGTGATGACATGAGCTGATCTATGGGAGGCAGGGGTCATTTGGGCTATTGATCGCCCATGGGCCATATCAATTTGGCTAAGAACATCACAGCAAATCACTGCTCTTAGGAGAAGTGCCATTGGGTTTGCCATTTTATAAGGGCAATAGTGCCCAAGCTGTGCTGTCAATGCAAGTGCAAGAAATCAATTAAATACTTAAGGCCTCCTGGGAGTCTAAAGTACCCACTCCCAAAGGAGTCTGCTTTCTGCACTCCTGCATGATTCGTTTCTCTGGCTTTGCTGCTTTCAAATCAGTCTCCTTTAAGGTATTGGATTTTAATCTGGTTTGGGTCTGGCGTCTACAACCATTCCTGATACAACAGATTACCTGCCCTGAGAGGAGGTCACACCTGCTGTATCTCAGCATGTGTCACTACTCTGGCTTTGCATCCTTCTAATCAGCGTCTTAAAGGGGTGGGTAATTCTGAACCACCTCTGCAACTGGAGCCTTCAGTCCATCCACATACAGAAAGGCATGAAGCAGGCTTACCTATCCTCCAAGAAGACTTCCTATTGCACTCATGAATCACAACTCTGGCTTCTCCCCAATCAACCTATTCTAGAGTGTCTAATTTTGATCTGGTTCTGTGTCTGATGCCTACAATCAGTCCTGATACAAAGAGGCTACTGCTGTGTCTCTGCATGGGTTGCTGCTCTGGCCATGTCTCCTTCAAACAGCTTTGTCTGGGGAGTGAGTAACTCTGATCCATCTATGTATCTGGAGCCTTCAATCCATCCATACAGAGAAAGATATGCAGCAGGTTAACTGGCCTGTCTGGAGATGCCAGGGATTGAATCTGGGTCGTTTTGTGTGAAGATCATACACTCTACCACTAAGCTACAGCACTATCCTCTCCCCATGCAGGATCAGATGCATGTTCAGCTACATTTATCAGATGAATCTGCTGAAGTGGATTCAAGTCTGTAAAAACTTATGCCACAACCAATCTGTTGGTCTTTAAGATACCACAAGATTCCTTTTAGCTTTTTTTCTTTTCTTTTTGGCAACAAACCAACATGGGTCTGCTTGTGGAAGGGAAAAAGAGAGTCTGTCTCTGCTTTTAGAAGTTTGGGGAGCATTCATACAGGCAGTCTGTTTTCAAGATCAGAAAATGGAAATGGTTGCATGCCACCAGGCTATGAGAAACCATTTGTTTGACCAGTCAATGTGGTTCTGTGGGATTCTGCTGCTGAAATGTGTTTCAAACATAAGCTGAGCTGATGAAGATAAGAGCATTACATTTCCACAAAAGAGCAATCCCCTGCTAGCCTTCCTGATCTAACACCTTTGAAGGCTACTGTCCAACTGCCTTTGAAGTTAATGGGAAGTGAGGAGGCTCAGCACCATCCAGGATAAGGCTGGGAGATATTGGCATAGTCTTGCTGGGCAGCCAAAGGTTGTACTGCCAATGCCCGCTGTGCTACATGATAGAACTTTCATCCCGTTTGATCCTGCAGTCAAAGAGAAGGTTTAAAACGTTGAAAAGTGCTATCAAATCATGTATTTCACTGGAAAGGATCCAAAGGATAAAGAAGAACTGCTTACAGGGGACTGGACTGTAAGGCACCTTAATGCGCAGGGTAGACCTGCACAATGGAGAGATTCTCAAAGTTCATTTTAAGTAGCCTGACTTTGGGGTGGGAGGATTAAATTTCTCCTCTGCCTGCCACTGTTGGTACCATTTGGTTTGAAGTTTAACATGCTCCCGAAATGGCTTCAGAGCAAAGTGTTGCCAGGTTATTAACCCTCCTGGATACTGGGAGGCACAGTCCTCCTTGCCGTGAGAGGGAAGGGGATTAATGCACGTGGGATGTTTCCAACTGAACACATTCCTTCCTTGACAGAAAGGGTGAGATAAAAGCTTGACATCCTTTTTGTGCTGAAGCAGAAAACATGTCAGGATGTTGGGTTCCACTGTGGCTGCCCGCCCCAAAGTTTCTTGATATTGCTGCTTTCTGACACATTTATCCGGCACAGGCCTGCATATATTGGCTAACACAGAGAGCAAGGATGGACTGGTGCAGTGAGAGTCCAAATTAACAGAACTTCCCAACTACACAAACTACACCACTTCCCAACTACGCCGCTGCACCAAGCACTGGTGCAGCAGGGAAGTGGCCATTTCTGACACCCGCCCCTTCCCCAGGAAGCTCTCTGTGCGACCCAAAAATAGATCCCTGTGGGCTGTGCAACCTTCAGGGACATATTTTCATGAAGCACAGGTTTCCTGGGGAAGGTGGGGTATAAAAATTTATGCTTTCTTTCTGTCCTGCTGCTAGTTGGGCTACTTTCTTGCTGATGTCAGCTCTGTATTTCAGCCACTGTCATCTGTCAAAGCAATGTTTCAGCCAGGGCCTTCTGTTTTTGCTGTCCATCTAAGTCTGCCAAGAAAGGACATTTTTTCTTGGCATGATGGGTTCCCAAATACCTGTACAAATGACGTATCAGTATTTAAGTGAGAGAGGAGTGGGAAAGAAAAATACACCCGCTGGCACCATCCCCAACCTCTACAGGAGCTGCTGAGCACTGCCTCCTTCACCCAGAATGAGGGGAAAGTGTAGCTTGTGAGGAAAGCTGGTCTTGTGGTAGCAAGCATGGCTTGTCCTCTTAGCTAAGCAGGGTCTACCCTGGTTGCATATGAATGGGAGACTTGATGTGAGCACTGAAAGATATTCCCCTTAGGGGATGGAGCTGCTCTGGGAAGAGAATCTAGGTTCCAGGTTCCCTCCCTGGCATCTCAGAGATAGGACTGAGAGAGATTCCTGCCTGCAGCCTTGGAGAAGCTTCTGCCAATCTGTGTAGACATTACTGAGCAAGATGGACCAATGGTCTGACTCAGTATATGGCAGTTTCCTATGTTCGCTTCCACTCCTTGTCCTTGCACCTTGTGAAGATTTTGGAGCTAAATTTCAGCTACTGTTGTTAATCTGGTTTTATTTGTCCCGTGCCTGTTTATGCAGTCCTGTAGGCTTTTTTAAACTGAATTAATATTGTTGTTTTGGTGTTTTAATTCTTTGTATGCCACCTTGACCCACAAGCCTCTATTTTGATTCCTCTTCCAGCAAATTCCAGAAAAGCAGTGTTTCTGCAGAGTTCAAAGGTTTGGGGCCAGAATCAACCAAATAACAACTACGTTGACCTTTGTGCCTCCCCTGTGCCTTTGTTTTTACTAGGAGTCCTCATATAGAACATTAGCAGACAAACTTTATCCTGCATCAAAATAAGTGATGGTAAAAGCTTTATGTACTACCTTTCTGTGCATCTAGTTGCTGTTGAAGTCACAGGACCAGGTCTAGTTTTGTGGGGGTTCTAAAATTGGCATGTCCTCCTCCGCACTTACGACTGGCAACACAGCTAAGATTCTAGAACACAGTATGGTCAGCTGAAGCTCATAGTTATTCACCTAAGTGCACAGTCTATTTTTTTTTTTTTTAAATAGACAGAAGATCCATCAGCTTCCATCAAAATGAGTGGGTGTTAATCAGCAGCTCTGAAAGTTGAGTCCCCAAAAGCCTGCCATTAAACTGTTTCTTAGATTAATGGTTTTTAAAATGTTGATCATCAGTAAATTGACCGCCAATAGGCATCTTTTGGATTTTTATGTTTGGGAAAAGAAAATAGCATGTTAGTTTTTCTGTTGTTAATTATGGCTTTATCCAGTGCTATGACTATTTATTGATCTGTTTTTACTGAAGCATATATACCATTAAGCTTTTCTTATTAGACCCTAGCAAGTCTGTACGGCATCCTTTTTTTTTCTGAGCATGAGATCCAATTATTGCCATTCCTTCACTCTCCTCCCTATTTAGCAAGTATTTGATTTTGATTTCTGTTTTTCTGCCATTGTATCCTTCCACCCACCAATATCTACCCACCTACCTACCTACCATGCTATGGTTTAGAGGTGGGCAACAAAGCTGGCAAGGGCTCTGGAAACCAAGTTCTATGAGGAACAGTGGAAGAACCTGGGTTTGTTTCAACTGGGGCAGAGAAGGGAGATAGGAGAACCATCTTCAAATATCTGAAGAGTTGTCATACAGAAGATGGAGAGGACTTTGTTGCTCCTTAGGACAGCACTAGAGTCAAATGCTTCAAATTACAAGGAAGTAGATTTAGGAAAGACATTAGGAGGAATATTCTGACTGTAAGAATTATTTGACTGCGGAACAGTTTGCCTTGTCCAGTGGTGGGCTCTTCTTCTCCATTGGTCTTCAAGCAGTGGGCAGATGGCCATCTGTCAGGGATGCTGAAGTCTCCTTCTAACCCCTACAAATTCTAAAAATTAATATTAGATACATAGGAATCTGCCATATACTGAGTCAGACCATTGATCAATTTAGCTCAGTATTGTCTACACAAATTGGCAGTGGCTTCTCTGAGGTTGCAGACAGGAGTCTCTCTCAGCCCTATCTTGGAGAGGCCAGGGAGGGAACTTAGGACACTCTGCATGGAAGCATGCAGGTGCTCTTCCCAGAGTGGCTCCATCCCCTAAAAGGAATAACTTACAGTGCTCACACATGTACACACTCAGTGCTCACTCAGTGCTCCAGCTCAGATGTTGGGGCACTTGCCATTATCCTAGAGAGATGAATGGAGATTCAAATTAAATGATGAAATGTGTACGTTGTGTAGCAAAAAGCTGGAGATGGAAAAATACTTAAATGTTTCCCTAACCCGCCTGAATGGCTGTGGGGGGTGGGTGAGTTCGGTCCGATGAATCGGGGTGGGGTGGGGTTGGGTGTTGGTTCAACATCTAGCCATCGAACTGAATCAGTTCACCTTCAACCAGGTTCAGAATCGAACCTGTTCGCACATCCCTAATTGCCACCAAGGAGGCACCTGGAGAAAGGATCTGATCCAATAAATTGTGGCTGGGGTTGATAGGAATTGTTGTTCAGCAGCATCTGGAGGACCACAGGGTAGGAACCCCTATGATAGGCCATAGCTGCAGAGAGACTTCTAGGAATCAACCCAGCTCATCTTTGCTCCTGCTCAGGCTCCCCAGTCACCATCCCAAGAACAATATGACCTGCCAGAGCAGATCAGAATTCCCATAAATCCACTGGGAATTCCGCCAATGCACTTTAGGTTGGATGGAATTTGGCAGCAATCCTAGCTGCAGTCATTCCCCCTTGTAATATGCCCTTTCCTCGTTATGGGAAAGCACTTTTCTTTTTTTAAACCACAGGGTCATTCTGTTTTAAACCACAAGGGATTCATATTTGGGGGCAACTTTTTCGAGTTGGATCAACTTTTTAATCCATGAGTTCATTTCTCAGGAGTCTGCTGGGTTTGTTTGTGTTTTAAAAGTAATGTTGCTTGTGACTGGCCTATTTTGAAAGATGCATGAATTCTCCCTCAGTATGCAAGGTGCCTTATTTATCTCTAGCATATATATTTGTGTGTGTGTGTGTTTCCCCCCTTTTTCACGTGCACAATATTTTAATAAACCTATAATATAGCAGTCTCACTTAGAAAGATGCAGGTCGCCAAAATCTCCACTTTACGTGATTTTTCCAGCTGTGATGCTATTATAGGAAAGCTGTCTCGCTGAAGACAATGGAGGCACAACTATTTGTTGTTAATGTTGATGGAATATGGCTCTTCATGGGCAAAATCTGCTCAATGTTTACAAAAGGACTTTGCGGGGGGGGGTGCTTCTGGTTCAGGGCCTACTGCATTGAAATTGCTACCCAAAGTTGCCCCAGAGAAAGAGTCTAATTGTGTTAAGCACTGAAACAGTTGCAGCTCAAAATATTGGCACATTTTAATTTGGGGTGTGTGAGAGAGAAAGAGAGAGTGGAGTGAGCAAAGAACAGAATGTTGAAACTGAAGGGCATTAATCATATGAAAGAGATACAGAAAATGGGGTGTTTGGCTTCAGTGAGGCGAGAACAGCACGGGACAAAAGAGTGTTCCAGGCATGAAGGTCACTGCTGCTTTACATTCTGTAGCGGACAAGGAGAACTACTGATGGGGCTGCTAGGAGAAATACCACTCTTCTGTCATCAGCAAATGAGGTTGCCCTGGTATGGGGGGGGGATGTTAGTGTGTGTGCTGGGGGAGGGGGAAACTCGAAAGCAAGCAAGCTGGAGACACTCACCTACACAGGTGGATGCAAAATATGTCAGGCCTCCAGGGCACAGTTCTCAAAATGTTTCCCTAACCATGGGAAAGCAATCTTGTTAACTCCTGCAGTAAGAGGAGGATAGAGAGGGAAAGTGAAAGCTTTTTACTTTTTACTGTGAGGCAGAATGTTATGTGTGTGTAACCCCTGCTAACTTTGCAAAGAGGCACCTTTTAATGTCGTGATTCTCTTTATTTATCAGCGGGGAGAGTAACAGGCCCTATCCACCCCCAGCACAGTACCTCCAGTGACTGTTGCTGGTGTCTCTTATGTTTCTTTTTTAATTGTGAGCCCTTTGGTGACAGGGATCCATCTTATCCATCTTATTTATTTATTATTTCTCTGTGTAAACTGCCCTGAGCCATTTTTGAAAGGGCGGTATAGAAATCGAATAAATAAATAAATAATAAATAGTGAAAGGAGGGGGCAGGAATGGAAAGCTCAAAACAGGGCTGCACAACTTGGGCTACAACTCTCATCATCCCAGACACAGTGGCCAATAATAGTCCAACATCTGCATGAAAGCCAAAGTTGGTCAGCCTTGGATTAAAACAGCGGCACACCTCCAACGTGTCACAGATGGAAATGGAGAGCAAGACCATGGTGCAGAGGAAGAGCATATGCTTTGCATGCAGGTCCCTGGTTCAATCCCCAGTATCTTCAGGCGGGGCTGAGAAAGACCCATCTGAAATCCTGGAGAGCCACTGCCC
This sequence comes from Hemicordylus capensis, assembly GCF_027244095.1. Classification (NCBI taxonomy): domain Eukaryota; kingdom Metazoa; phylum Chordata; class Lepidosauria; order Squamata; family Cordylidae; genus Hemicordylus; species Hemicordylus capensis. The sequence continues at coordinate 29,426,325 of NC_069661.1, read as the reverse complement.
ATCCACATAGACCAGGGCTGCACAACTTCAGCTCTCCAGCTGCTGTTGGACTACAGCTCCCATCATCCCCAGCCACCGTGGCCAATAGTCAGAGACGATGAGAATTATGGTCCAAAAAAAGCTGGAGGGCCAAAGTTGTGCAGCCCTGACATGGACAATACTGAGCTAGGTGGACTTGATATAAGGCAGCTTCCTATGTAAAATAGGGGCATGCTTGCAATGCCACAGTTCAGGGGCACCATTAGGCATGGACCTGGGGCCCAGTTCCATGTGCCCACTGTCTCAGAGGGCTTCAAGATCTTCCCCAAGGGAAAAGAGATTCCCTGTTATATTTCCAGAATGACTTGGCCTGGAGTTCTGAAATTTGTCAAAAATGTAGGACAGGACTCTGTGTGTTAATTTTTCTCAGGACTCTGTGTGTTAATTTTGAAGCAGATCAGTTCATCAATTGATTTTTAATGATTTCTTGAATTTAAAAAAACTTCAAAAAGCCCTATAAGTGACTTCTTTCAGGGAAGAAAATGACAAAAACTTCTGGAACTAAAGCCTCCCCTTGGATCATCATCCCACCCCCATGTGGAGGAATCTGCCCATTGCCTTACTAAAAAAAGGGTTAACACCAACCTCCCTTTCACCCCCTTTTGTATTTTTGGAATGGCTGGGCTTAGAGTTCTGAAATTGGGCACACATGTAGTTCAAGATGGCAGTAATTTTATTTGAAGGAAATTGGTCAATCCTGTGATTTTTATCTTTCCCTACTGCAGTAAAGCTGCCAGGAAGAGTTATTTTTATCCATTCTGCTAGGAATTGATGGCACACAGAAGGGGAAGGGGAAGGAAGGAGAAGCAGACAGTAATGGGGCCTTCTCTGATTCTAAGAGGCTAAGAGAGTAGGTGTGTGCACAGACCACGGTTCGGGCCGAGGTTTGAATTCAGACTGGTGTTCAGTTCAGCAAACTGATTCGGCCCAGTTTGGCTGAACTGTGGACTGATTTGGTGGTTCGAGGTGGTGCTGAGGTGATGGTGAGTGGCACCTTTAAAAGCACAGCCGCAGATCCTTACCAGCATGATTGCCACTCCAGGCAGCTTCCTGCTGCCATGGTGCTCTCCTCAGCAGCCTGTATGTGGTGGCAGTGTGGTTCTGTCACTCTGCATGGAGGCCATTTGCACGCTCAGCATGGTGTTGCTGACCATGCAATAGTAATCACTATATGTCCAATTAAGAAAATTAGCTCTGATGATTCATATTGCAAAGTATCATACTGACAATGGGTGGGAGAAGTATAGACAAATATTCCCATGTGATTGCCATATCATTTATTGACTGAGATGAAATACCAGCTTAATGTTGCCAAATGCATTTCAACTAACCTCAGTTGTTTTCAGTGGCAATTATCAAAGAATTCTCACTTCCACTAGTAGTCTCCAGTCCCATCATGGGGATTAAACTGGCAATAGCTTCTCCCTTTCATCTTTCAATCAATACGTGATATTGCAATCATACTGGAATATTTGTCTATACGTCTCCCATCCATTGATATTATGATACTTTGGAAATGAATCATCGGATCTAATTTTCTTAATTTGACATATAGTGATCACTATTATGAGGTATTATTGCATGCAGAAGTTCCCTCCCTGCCATCTCCATATAAGGTTGAGAGAGATTCCTGCCTGCAGCCTTGGAGAAGCCACTGCCAGTTAAGGTAGACAATACTGAACTAGATGGACCAGTGATCTGACTCAGTAGAAAGCAGCTTACTATGTTCCTATGTACAGAATAATTTATGTTGAGTACTGATGTATACTTGCATAAACGTTCCAATATTGTCCCGTGTTGAATTTGGATTGGAAAGATTTAGCTATGAAGTTCACTTGGTGGACTGGTGCAAGAAATTCTGGCAGAGGGCACATCTACACTACATCTCTTTTGCTAGGGACCTTGGGCAATATAGTTCTGCGAAGAACTAAGGCTCTGCCACTAAACCACAGTTTGTGAACTTCCTTGAGAAAAGCCATGACGGTTAAACTGGTATAAAACTGATAAATAGTGTATGTATATCCTCAATCTAACCTCTTTTACAAGGTATAATGGTGCATAGAGCATGGAGCAAGGACTGAGAAGTATACTTTGAAGAACTGTTTCTTAGGAACGTGCATGAAATGGATTTTGTGTTTTGTTTCAAGCTCAACACCAAATGCAAACAGCTGAAACGTTTTGTTGAAATAGCAGATGAACCTGTTGTTTCAAAAAAACAAAACTCAATGGGGCTATTCTCACGATCAGGCGAAATTGGGATAGGGGAGCCTAGCAGGCAAGCCCGGTGGCTTCCTGGCAGTTAACCTGCCAAACTGCCCCTCCTTCTAAACCAGGTTTGTGGAGCGAGTGCTCTGCAAACCCGTTTTTTCTAATTGTGAGTTGCCGCGGTGCAACTCCGCGAGTAGACCCCTAACCGGGAGGCTTAAAAGCAGCCTCCCGGCTCAGGAGTCTCTCCTGTATGCCCTGTGAGCTCGAGCAAGGCATACTGGAGCTACTGGAGGCCGCGTGGCCCCCAAACTCCCCAGCCCTGGCTGGCTCCGTGACAGAGCCGGCAGTCGTGTGGGTGGCTGCTGCGGCTGCCCAGAGCAAACTGCTGCTTGTGTGCGGGGAGAGCGGGCTAAGCCTGCTCTCCCCACAAACCCCCTAGAGGCTTTTCTCCGTAATTGTAAGAAGAGCCTCAATATGTTTTGAGTGTTTCGGCCTATGGATCCTATGAGGGTTTGGGGGAAAGGTTAAAATTATGTTCAAAATTGCCTGCTTGCCCATTTCTTTTGTGGGTTGGGTGCTAGGTAGTACCCATCATGCCATACCACATAAGCCACTTTGGTGTTCCTAGGAGCCACCCGTGGGGAACAATGGGGTGTTTTGAGTTTTTCCCATTGTTCCCTATGACCAGAACAAGCTGCAATTACAGTGCACACAGAAGTTTTGCACTGCAATTCGCAATTCATTTTGCCAACCTGCCTTGAAAAACACTGTAGAAGCATACAGTAAAAGGGAAGCTGTCCCTCCCAACATAGAACACACATTTCAAACACAGTTCAGAAATGGCCCCCAAAGAGTCACTGACCAAGACTCCACTGCAAGCCACAGTGCCTGTGCTGAACTGGCACAAATTGCGTCAGATGTGGTCTCAGAAGAGGTGTGGAATTCCTCAATGGCGAAATACTCAATGCCGTCCAAACAGAAGTGAAGATGTAAAGTCACAAAGTTTCTGGACTGTAAGACTGTGTCTAGCTTAAGAAATGGGGTACCGGTACTAATGTTGTTTTGGAGGCTGATGAAGCTCTGTGGGCGAAACAGCACATCGACTTTGATTCATGAATCACACTGATTCATGAAGTTTGTTTTTCTTCACAAGGACTCACAGTGGGCTTTATCTCTGATCCAGGTCAGCTCATTTATGGAAGCATCCACGACGGGTTCTCTGTTATCAGCACGTTTGTGACTTTACATCTTCACTTCTGTTTGGATGGCATTGAGTATCTCGCCATTGAGGAATTCCACACCTCTTCTGAGACCACGTCTGACGCAGTGCTTTTGTCATCTGCCACTTCCATTTTGATTTTGTTATTTGACTTTGCCCATCCCATCCTGCAGTCTACTTTTTCCTGGCTCAGTCACCTCCTTCCTTAACTTCTGACAGTTTTTGTACATGCTTTTGTCTATATATTCTGCACTGTGAGAAGGCATTGTGTATATTGTCCATTAATGCTTATGTCATGAATCATTAATTATTTGTGAATATATATATTTCTTATATTTTCAGTGGCTGGTTATCACTATTTGCATTTTTTTGTTTTGTAGTCACGGTGGGATTTCCCCTTCCCCTTCCTCATTGTTTGCACAGACTAGCAGCAACGTCTCCAAGGTTGCAGGGAGGAGTCTCTCTCAGCCCTATCTTGGAGATGCCAGGGAGAGAACCTGAAACCTTCTGCATGGAAGCATGCAGATGCTCTTCCCAGAGCAGTCCCATCCTCTAAGGGGAATATCTTACAGTGCTCACATATGTGGTCTCCCATTCAAATGTAAACCAGGGCAGACCTTGCTTAGCAAATGGGACAGTCCATGCTTGCTACCATAAGAACAGCTCTCCTCCCTATAGACTGGCTTCAGCTAGGACTGGGGAAAGCCCCAACTGAAACCCCAAAGAGCTAGTCAGTGTAGGCAATATGGACCAATGGTCTGATTCAGATAAGGGTAAAGGTAAAGTGTGCCATAGAGTCAGTGTCGGCTCCTGGTGACCACAGATTCCTGTGGTTGTCTTTGGTAGAATACATGAGGAGTTTATGATTGCCTCCTCCTGCTCAGTATGAAATGATGCCTTTCAGTATCTTCCTGCATCTCTGCTGCCTGATAATAGGTGTTTCCCATCATCTGGGGAACATACCAGCGGGGATTCAAACCGGCAACCTCTGGCTTGCTAGTCAAGTCATTTCCCACGGCGCCATTAGGTGGCTTAAGGCAACTTCATATGTTGATGACTTCTGATTCTTGCTTTATCAGATCATAACACAGATATATACTTTTAAATTACACAGAATTCTAGTTCTATCAGATCATCTCCTAACTTGTGAATTTTAATTCTATGTAAGTTGAATGCTTTCATTCTCATGTACCAACAGACATTGCCCCTTTAAAATATATTGATCTCTGATAGCTCCTTTGACTACCATATACCAAATATATACGGGGGAGCTATTTCTTTTCTATTCTGCATCAATTCGGTGAAATAATCATATAAGGAATGACAGACTACAAGGAACTCACCCCCTGTCAGGGAAATAGCTCAGTGGCCTCCCTTTCAGATGCAACATTTTATAACATGGTTGAAGCCTCCAGATGGGTTACCCATACATAAAGAAAGTTATCCCCCCAAAAAAGCCCCCCCCCCCGAGTCCCACAAGAGGCATCTGTCATTGAGCATAGCTCCCAGCAAAGTAATACTGTTCACCCTCAAATGATATATGATACTCCAATTAGCGGGACTGGTTTCATTCAATTGACCAAAGAAATAGATCACATTCTGAATAAACAAGATCGCTGGGACAAGGTCATTGCTGTTCATGGGACTCTGCCTCCTTCTTCTCCCTCACACGGCATTCACTGTTAGCATGCCATAATGTTTGAGCTCTGAAACGGACAGCCTTCGCAGCTGTCATATATTATCATGATGTCCTAACAATAACTTTGATCTTAGAAACATTTAAGCATACTGTACTTAACTGGTGCACATTTAAAGTGTATCTTCAACTCCAATTGAGTACATGTTTTTTTAAAGATGAATAACGTTAAATATCCCACCTGATCTGTCTTTAGATTTTGCACCCAGTGGAGTAAAACTGATATCAAAATGTTCTCCTTTTCCTTTGGTGTTTTTAAAGCAGAAGGATGTATATGTTTCTCTTTGTGGTGTTCATGTGGGTATTAAAAGTCAGTGCACTGTTGATATCAGCCATAAAAGCACAGCCAGCCTTAAAGACACTGTCAGACTGAGGTCTGCTACACCTCTACAAATTTTATAGATTTCCTTATGACCCAAATATGGCTTATGGATGTTTGATATACTTTGCTTACAGTGAAAATGCAAAGGCAAAGCCATCTTTGTTCCCACATTAAGACAAGGAATGGAGCTGGTTAGGAACATAAAAACCAGCTGACCCAGTTCGATTCAGGTCCAAACTAGACCGGGCCAGTTTAGTCTGGCATCTCCTTGAATCCCCCACCCCAGGTTTGGTTTGGTCCAGGGGCGGAGGTTTCGCAATCAATTTTTAAAAATATATTATTTTTTATTTTGGTCTTGATCTTTCCAATCAACTGCTGTTTCCCACATGGGGGAACAATACAGGGGAAAATTAAGTTGGGAGATCTGATTGCAGATTTCCCACATAATGTACTAATACATTCAGTTGCCAGTATTCCCACATTCAGCTGCAAGTGCTGAATAATCAAATGATAAGAAACCAAGTGATGTATGTGCATGTGTGAATGGGGAGGAAAGTAGAGATGTGCAAACCGGTTTGATGGCGAATAGATTCAATATAGAACCTATTTGGTTTGATAGTCTGGTGTCTGTCTGTCTATCTATCTATCTATCTATCTATCTATCTATCTATCTATCTATCTATCTATCTGTATACCGCCCTTCTAAAATGGCTCAGGGAACTTTACAATTAAAACAAACCACTAAAACAGTAAAGAGCTAAAACAAATTAAAAAAACAATATAACAATTAACAATTTAAAAACATTTTAAAATAGGGTTTTTAATTGTAAAATAAACCAGATATTAAAACCTCCAAAATTTAGTAAGCTGAGAAAGCTTGGGTGAAAAGATGTTTTTTCAGGTGTTTTTTGAAAATTGCCAGAGATGGGGAAGATCGTATCTCAGCAGGGAGAGCATTCCACAATCTCGGGGCAGTGACCGAGAAGGCCCGTCTCTGTGTAGCCACCAAACGGGTTGGCGGTAACTGGAAATGGACCTCCTCGGATGACCTCAATGGGCGGTGGGGCTCATAATGAAGAAGACACTCTCTTAGATACCCAGGGCCTAAGCCGTTTAGGGCTTTGTAAGTTATAACTAGTACTTTATATTTTGTTGGGAAACCTATTGGCAGCCAGTGTAACTCCAACAGTAAAGGAGTAACATGGTCTCTCCAAGATGACCCAGAGACCAACCTGGCTGCCGCGTACTGAACCAACTGAAGTTTCCGGACTACGTACAAAGGCAGGTAGAGCACATCACAAAAGTCAAGTCTGGAGGTTACCAACACCTGTACCACAGTTTTGAGGTCACTGATCTTGAGAAACAGGCGCAGCTGGCGTATCAGCCGGAGCTGACAGAAAGCACCCCTGGCCACCGCCTCAACCTGAGGGACCAGGGAGAGGTGTGAATCCAGAAGTACTCCCAGACTTCAAACCTGTTCCTTTTGGGGAAGTGTAACCCCATCTAGAACAATCAGATCAAAATCGTCTCTACAGTTCTGACCCCACACAATAAGTACCTCCGTCTTATCTGGATTCAGCTTCAGTTTATTCTCCCTCATCCAGCCCATTACTGCTTCCAGACAGGCATTTAGGGTGGATATGCCAGCTCCTGAAGAAGTTGACATGGAGAAGTAGATCTGGGTGTCATCAGTGTACTGGTAACAGCTCCAGATTCCCTGATGATCTCTCCCAGCGGTTCCATGTAGATGTTAAAAAGCACTGGAGAAAGTACGGAGCCTTGAGGAACACCATACTTAAGCTCAGATTTTGAAGAGCAACAGTCTCCAATCGACACCATCTGGAAGATGTCCGAGAGGTAGGATTGGAACCACTGTAAAACAGTGCCTCCCATCCACCAACCCCCTCAGACGTTCCAGAAGGATACTATGGTCGATAGTATTGAAAGCCGCCAAGAGATCCAAAAGGACCAACAGAGTCACACTTCCTCTGTCAACTGGCAATTGGAGATCATCCATCAGGCCGACCAAAGCAGTCTCCACCCCATAGCCCACCCGAAAACCAGTTTGAAATGGGTCTAGATAATCAGTTTTCTCCAAGACCGCCTGGAGCTGAGAGGCCACCACCCTCTCAATTACCTTGCACAACCATGGGAGGTTGGAAACAGGCCTATAAATGCTCAACTCTGAGGGATCTAATGCAGGCTTCTTTAGAAGAAGTCTAATGATTGCCTCCTTAAGACAAGGAGGCATCCTGCTCTCCCTCAGAGAAGCATTTATGATTTCCACCAGGCTGTTTACAACAACCTTCCTGCTAGATCGAACAAGCCATGTTGGACAAGGGTCAAGAGAACAAGTGGTAGGCCTCACCACTCCAAGCAGCTTGTCCACATCCTCAGGAGTCACAAACTGAAACCGATCCAGTCGAATAGCATAAGAGGAGTTGTTGGTCACCTCCAGCTCAGACATCAAATTAATTGTGGAGTCTCCATCTAGGTTGGCCCGAATCTGAGAGATTTTATCTGCCAAAAACTCTTTAAACACATCACAGCGGGTGACTGATTACTCCAAATTCTGGTTCAAGGGAGGGGGCAGATACTAATCCCCTCACAACCCTGAACAACTCTGCTGGACGTGTACTCACAGAGGCAATATGGGCAGAAAAGAACCGCCTCTTTGCCACACGTATTGCCTGAGCATAGATCTTTAGATGTGCTTTGTGTCGCAATCTGTCAGATTCGAGTTGAGTCTTCCTTCACTTGCGCTCCAGTCGCCTACCTTGCTGCTTCAGCCCACGTAGATCTTCCGTATACCAAGGGGCCAAATTTGAAGTGGGTCGGAGGGGACGCTTGGGAGCAATCGTGTCTACTGCCCTGGTGAGCAAGTTGTTCCAATTCTCAACCAGGGCATCAACAGGATCACCGGCAAAGCCAACATTAAATCCCTCCAAGGCTTCTTGGAATCTTAGTGGATCCAATAACCTCTTCAGGCGGATCATTCTAATGGGCCCCTCGCCTCTGCGGAGGTGGGAAGTGGTTGTAAGTCCAACCTTAACCAGATGATGGTCCGTCCATGACAATGGGGAAATCACAGGAGTCCCCACCCACGGAACACCACCCTGATCAGAGTAAAATACCAAATCAAGCATGTGACCTGTAATATGTGTCGGTCCAGAGACGACTTAGGATAGGCCCATAGTTGTCATGGCTGCTATGAACTCCTGAGCTACCCCGGACAAATTGGTCCCAAAATGAACATTGAAGTCCCCCAGCACCAAGAGTCTCAGAGACTCCAACACGAGTTCCGCGACCAAGTCTGTGAGCTCAGTAAGGGATTCTGCTGGGCAGCGGGGCGATCGGTACACCAACAGAAGTCCCAATCTATCCCTGGTCCCCAAACTCAAGTACACACATTCAATATGGTCTGATACTCTGACATGTACCCTGGTAAGGGAGATGTTATCCTTATAGACCACAGCCACCCCACCTCCTCACCCATGTCCCCTCACCTGCTCCTCTACAGAATATCCTGGAGGGAGAAGCTGGGACCAAACTGGACCACTAGCCTCCCCCAACCAAGTCTCGGTAATACATACCAGTTCGGCCCCTTCATCCATGATCAAATCATGGATGAGTTCAGATTTATTTTGGACTGACCTGGCATTACAGAGGAGCAGGGAAAAGCTATGTGGGTTGTTGGCAGTGCTCCCTGAGGTCAAAGAGCTGGCAGGACTGCCGGAAGGGGAGACAGCTATTAAATTTCTGGCTACCCTTCCTCTGGAACCGCCCACTGACCTGCCAAAGTTACTTCTTCTATTCCCCACCACCACCGGGATAGCTGCCCCATAGTCAACGAAGGCACCCCCTGTCTCCACTTCTCCAGACGAACCCAGACACATTACAGCAACTTCAACCAAAATCTAAAACAGCTTAAAACTAATTAAACAGAAGCCCTCCAGCTGTCACCCTCATTCTTCCCTGAAGTGGTTCCCTCCACTTCGAACCGAACCCCCCCCCCGGTTCGGTTTGGCACTGGACCGGACCCCCACCCCCAGCTGTTCATAGGTGTGTGTGTTCATGATCATTTAAAAAATACTTTTTATTTTTTTACTTCCCCCTTCGGGAGGCTTCTCCGAGGCAGTGGGAGGTGTCTCTGGAGGTTCCCCCTCCCACCGCTGTCCTCCATTATGTGTGCAATCGCCCTGTTTGAGCGGTCTTCAACCCATTCCGGGCCTCACCCCATCGCGGTGGCCATTGTGGAGGCTACCACGCATGCCCAATGGGCCTCTGTGTGACAGATGACTTGTTCATATTACTTGTTCACAGGGTTGCCAAATTGCAGTCCAGAGGTTAACCCATCTGTCCCCATGTAGACTCAGGGCCAAGCCATATGGAATATGGAATGCCAGTGACAGGATCTCCATGCACCCCTTCTGACTCACAAACATCAGTAAGGTCACTCTTGAGCACAATCTTATAACTGCTAATCAGGCCTGTGCTAAAGTTTTGTCAAACTAAAAGCTCTACATATCAATAGCTATTGCCAATATGTTTCTACCCATCAGGAATTACACAATTAAAACCTCCAACACTGCTGCCTGCTTTGATTCCCCCCATGCTGCCCCCATTGTAGCATCCACCATTGATAGGGGAGGGGGTCATTTTCACAGAAGCCACATGTTGCTGGATGGGCCCAATCCTCCTCAGAGGGTCAGGGTCCACAGCCATCATCAGTTATCCAGGGTGCAAGGTCCTTGGTACACTTTACATTTACATGCTCTCATTAGGAGGAAAAATTGGTTTTGCATCCTAAATCAGTTGGGATTCTGAATTGTTCTCCAAAAGCTTCAATTTGAGAAATGTTATTTCTTCCCTACAGTTTTTGCTTTGGTGCAGGGAACTGGTGCTGAAATAGTTGGGTTTTTCATTATCTTTCCAGCCCTATTGTTTGATATTTTCTGTTTCCATGGTGGTCAATATTCATTTGTTTGGCCTAAACAGGACACAGCTCTACCTCATGCACTTGATTTTCTATAGGACTATGAGTTCCATGTGAGTGAAAAGTTCTATTGATTCTAAATGAATTATCATTGCTATCAGTCTTTTAAAAAAAGTTATGGGTCTTACCAATGCAGGCATAAAAGTGAAGGCAGGGATAAACAGATGGCCCATAAGTGTCCGTATTTCAAATTTCTGGCTGCACCACTGAATATAAATCAGCCCTCCTCTGGTCCCAGACGGCCACACCTGGATGTTGGAAGAATGCTGTGGCTTTTCTGAATTATGCTAAAGGATGCTGCCATCTCTCAGGCTTGTCAAAGAGAAGAGGCAGAAACCAAAGTGAAACTGACAGTCACATAAAAAGGTTATACTCACAGGCAGGCAGGTGGGAAGGCAGGGTTTCATCTACCTCCCCCCACCCCGCAGACGATTTGTTCTTCCATCTTCGACGCACACCCACACAATCCGCAGTGCTCCATGCAGTGTGGATCAGAGATGAGTGCAGTGCCTTGGGAGATTCCCCCAGGAGTTGGGCATTTTAGGCAGTTGACTCTGTGTATGCTCGGACTGTGTGCAGCGCAACCCCAAGCACTGGGTTAGGGGGTGTGCTTGTGCCCACTAACCCAGGTAAAAGCTCAGGTATGAAAGTCAGGCTTGCTGCAGAGCCAGTGCCGGGATTGGCCTTGATATCAGCCGTGTACATGAGCAACCCTACCCTGGGTAGGGCTGCTCATGTGGACAGCCTCATTGTCTTTATTTACAGCTCTGTGGTGATAGGAGAGGGTGTTGTTGAGCTCACTTTGGAAACGCAGAACAGAAACGGGATGAAAATGGACCTGAAGTTAAAGACTGGGATGAAAAAACAGCAGAGTGATGCAGAATGGGGAAAACCACACCAGAAAGCATCTGTCTCTGCCCCCGTGTGTGTGTGTGTGTGTGTGTGTGTGTGTGTGTGTGTGTGCGTGCACACACACACACACACAGAAAGATTTGTTAATTTCATCTTTTATCAAACAAAGCTAAAGAGTGATCAGTGAGAGGGTGGAAGATGCAATTTGCCATCTGTAAAATGGGAGCAATAATACTTAATTACTTGCCTCACAGGGTTGTTGTAAGCATTAATTAGTTAATGATTTTTTCTCTCCTATGCTTTAAAGAAATAAAGCCCTTATAGTAGCACTACATATGATCATTACCAGGTTCTGTTCGGCCTCGTCTGAAATAGTTGCAAATGTTTTATGTTCCTCTATATAATCCACAATCATGTTCTGACATTTACTGCCATTCTGGGGCCAGCTGCTGCTTAGCTGGGATAAATCACCCAGATTCTATTGAAATTAAGAGAGCTGTGCCAGCCAGGCTGAGTATGTGGCTGTTTATAGATACTTTATTGGGCTACTGTAATAAGTTCTATATCGGGCTAGAAGATCATTCAGATGCTCCAGCTGGATGACTTCTGGTTTGATTATGAATGCAAATCAAGGTGTTGAGTTTAATCTGTGCTGGCTATGGCTGAAGTCCTAAGGTAGGTCACAATCAGAACATTTGTTCCCTGCAATGCTGCACATGTGAAATGTTATATTGAATTGGGGGAGGGGGCTTTCACATATAACATAGGGAATAAAATGTGTTCTTTTTGAGGTGCAGAACAAGAGTTTAAGTTTGTGTGCGTGTGTGCGTGCGTGCACATACACACACAATAGTAAAAAAGAAATAAAAAGAAAATAGTTTTAAAAATAAAAATAAAAAAAACTCCCAGAAAATGAGTAAAGATTCCAAAGCTAATCAGAGCCCTCTGTGTGGTTCCCAAAATGAATGATGCAAGACTTGAATTGTTCCAAAATGTATGAAACGGTAACTGACAATGAATGCAGTTCTCCCAGCCCCAACATTTTTTTAACCTATATGCTCCTGCTTCAGATGAACCTGTTGAAGCCCTAACTGATTTTTAGAAGGGAAAAATGGCTCAAGCATTTGTCACAGTCATCCCTGTTGGGAATTCTCTCTGGTAAGAGAAACCCTTTTTCATTATAGCAGAGTGCACAGAGGCACAACACAGCGGAATCTGGTTAGGCATGCGTGTATGCTGAGAGTAAAATAACTTGGAGCCAGTTCATAGTTCTAAATCAATATAAGTAGTATTTATTAGAGAACTCCATTCTAGATAGGAAAGTGAGGAGACAGAATCTCTAATCTATCTATCTAGCTGGATGCAGATGGATTTTACATCTCTGCACACATGGTGCAGGGGAGAGGAGCTTGTATGTTGCAAGGTAGAAGGAAGGGAAGAAGAGAAGGGAGAGGAAGTAGCAAGGCAGGAAGGAAGGAAATTAAGTCCCTAAGAGTAGCAATCTGCATACCAAAGGGATAGTGTCAGAGCAGTAGAGAAGGGATGACCCTCTTGACCCTCTAGCCCTCTGACTCACTAGTCTGTCCTCCTATGTCATTGAGACAAGAGACAGTGTATATTCCTGCACTTCCAACAATCCCAAAGCATCCTGTGCTGATTAGTGGAGCCAAACTGGATCCCAAGTTTTTAGGGAAGCTTGGGGTGATAAAAGAACAGGGATGGCAACAAGCTCAACATTGGCAAAGGTTGAGTGAAATGCAAAGTGCTGATTCTTACCTATAAAGCCCTTAATGGCTTGGGCCTAGAGTATTTAAGAGAGCGCCTTCTTTGTCATGAACCCTGCCACCTAGTACAAACTTCTGGAGAGGTCTGGTTACAGTTGCTGCCAGCTCATTTGGTGGCGACTTGGGACTGGACTTTCTCTGTGGCTGCCCTGGGGCCTTGGAGTATGCTCCCTTTGAAATAAGAGCATCTCCTTCTCTGTTTGTTTTCAGGAAGACCCTCAAGACACACCTGTTCTTGCTAGGGGTGTGCATTTCGGGTTTTCGGTGATTCGGCTCGGGACCCGAGCCGAATCACCTTTGTTCTGTTCTGTGTCCGAATTTTGCTGACCCGAATCACCCCCGATTCATTTCGGATTCGGATTTAATCCGAATCCGAATCCGAATCGATTCGGATCAGCAAAAAGGACTCTGGAGCCAAAAGAGTGGGGTGGGGTGGTAGTGCCTAATGGGTGTAGGCTACCACCCAAATTTCAGGGGGATGGGACAAAGGGCTGATTTTTTGTGATTTTTTGAAGTTTTTGTGTCTTTGGGGCAGATTGGGGGCAGAAAGCGTATCTGCCCCAAAAGAGTGGGGTGGGGTGGTAGTGCCTAATGGGTGTAGGCTGCCACCCCAATTTCAGGGGGGTGGGGCAGAGGGCTGATTTTTTGTGAATTTCTTAAGTTTTTGTGTCTTTGGGGCAGATGGGGGGGCAGAAAGTGTATCTGCCCCAAAAGAGTGGGGTGGGGTGGTAGTGCCCAATGGGTTTAGGCTGCCACCCCAATTTCAGGGGGGTGGGACAGAGTGCTGATTTTTTGTGAATTTCTGAGGATTTTCTTGGGTGCAGCAGAGTGAGTGATTGATTCATTCATTCATGCAGCATATAGTACTCTCAACTCTAGATGACCCTAACACTCTCGCTTTTCTCTCACTTTCTCCTTAATTACTATGACGAGTATGGGAATGAATCAATCTAGCACTCTGCTCTGCTGCACCCAAGAAAACCCTCAGAAATTCACAAAAAATCAGCCCTCTATCCCACCCCCCTGAAATTGGGGTGGCAGCCTACACCCATTAGGCACTACCACCCCACCCCACTCTTTTGGGGCAGATACACTTTCTGCCCCCCCATCTGCCCCAAAGACACAAAACCCTCAGAAATTCACAAAACATCAGCCCTCTGTCCCACCCCCCTGAAATTGGGGTGGCAGCCTACACCCATTAGGCACTACCACCCCACCCCACTCTTTTGGGGCAGATACGCTTTCTGCCCCCAATCTGCCCCAAAGACACAAAAACTTCAAAAAATCACAAAAAATCAGCCCTTTGTCCCACCCCCCTGAAATTGGGGTGGCAGCCTACACCCATTAGGCACTACCACCCCACCCCACTCTTTTGGGGCAGATCCACTTTCTGTCCCCCCCATCTGCCCCAAAGACACAAAAACTTCAGTAATTCACCAAAAATCAGCCCTCTGTCCCTCCCACCCCCCTGAAATTGGGGTGGCAGCCTACACCCATTAGGCACTACCACCCCACCCCACTCTTTTGGGGCAGATCCACTTTCTGTCCCCCCCATCTGCCCCAAAGACACAAAAACTTCAGTAATTCACCAAAAATCAGCCCTCTGTCCCTCCCACCCCCCTGAAATTGGGGTGGCAGCCTACACCCATTAGGCACTACCACCCCACCCCACCCCACTCTGCTGCCCCATATCCCACTCTAAGTCCAGCAACAGTGCCCTGCCCTGAACCTCACCTCATCCAAACTTCTTTCGCCCACTACAGTCAACAGACAGGCACAGCCAGGAGGGAACACACATAGGACGCACGCAAGACAACAACACTCCGCAAGTGGAGCAGCAAGTCTTGGCATGTTGTTGTTGCCCCCTCCTCGCCCACACAGCTTTGAAGAGTAACGGATGATGATGGCAGATAAGAAGAGAATGGCAGCATGCACGTGTCTCTGGACATTTCTTTTCCTGTCTGACTCTGTGGCATGAGATCGCCGCATCTATGTATCAGCAAGCACAATCTTCAAATAAAATGCTGTCAATCAACTCGCAAACATGACCCGATCTTCATTTGGAAACATAATGCAATGATGCATCTCCCCACACACATGCACAGGCACAGTGAATTGCACCTGTCCTGTCCTTTACCGGGCCCCACACGGACACACCACTCCACACCACATCACACAACAACGCCACATACCACGAAGAGGTCTCTGCAACAAAGCAAGCTAGAATTTTTGCAGGCTTTTTCGGATTGCATCCCAATGCATGCCGCAGATACTGGGCAGAAAGACTGTGCAATCACATGATATGACATTACCACTAGTTCGGAGTCTAGAAGATGCCTTTATTCCCCTGTGTGTGTGCACTGTGCGGGTTTGCTGCTCAAGTCACTCACTCTCTGCAAGAGGGTTAGGGCTGAAAAGGGCTGTGTCGCCTCAGGTTGCAATGTGTGCTCTCTCTGTCTGCGTGAGACAGACATTTGTGTGAGGGCTGCACCAGCATCAAGCTCATCATTGGCAACACAGCTTTTCGGGGGGAGGGGAGGGTGGGTGCATGTGTGTGTGTGTGTGCCGCTTCAGGCACAGCAGTAGTACTACTCCCATTGTGGCCAGAAAAAGCAGGCAGCAGCAGAGCAGACCATCTCACTCAGCGGCGGCGGCGACAACCTAATAGCTCAGTAGACCAAGGCAAACCACATATTTGGATTTGAACAGAGGAGAGCATGAAGAAAGAAGTAAACTAGACATCACCTGACAAGCAAGCCGAAATCAGAAATAATTACATCGCATTGAGAAAAGCAGCAGACAGACCTTTTTTAGATTACAGCTTCAATGCAATTGTTCATGGGAGGAAGCAATGATGACAGTTTTAGCAGGCAAGCAGGCTAGCAATTAGCGGCAAGCCCACTCAGTGACAGTGTGTGTGTGCCCCCCTCGCCAGGAGGCACAGGCCCATTGCACAGAGCCACTACTCTCCCCCAGGGATGTCCCTTCCAATCCCGACTGTGCCCCCCACACACGCACACGCAGCAGCCTGTCTCTGAGGTTGTGGATGGATGGTGCGCTGCCCTACGGCCCAGCCTTCAGCACTGGGCAAGTGGGTGCTCCCAGCATCAGGGGGGGGCCCACCACAGATTTCTTCTGCAGAGACAGCGACTACAGCTCCCATTGTCCCTAGTCTTGATGGTGGCCAGCCATCAGGACAGTGGGAAATGGGAGTTGTCGTCTCTCTCTGCCACATCTGTGGTAACCCCTCCCTCATGCTGGGAGCACTCACCTGGCAGTCCACCATCCCAGGCTGACAGTGCAGCGGTGCCTGTGTATGCATGCGTGTCTGGATGTGCCAGCAGCACGGGGCATGTTTTAGTGGCAGGGTGGGCTTAGAGGGATGGACTGTGACACATCTTCTGGCCGGGATGAACTGCCGTGGCGTGGGAGGCGCTACATAGGGGGGGTGACGCGAGTCACTCGCCCTCCACGGCCAGTTCGGGGTAGCCCAGCAGGGGGAGGTTGGCCTTCAAGAAGACGAGCTGCTCTACCAAATCAGCATCCAGGCGTGAGCGCAGAGGAGTCACCACGTCCCCGGCCATGGAGAACAACCTCTCGCTCGAGACGCTGGTTGGCGGGCAAGAGAGAAACCGGACAGCAACGGATGCCAAGTCCGGCCAGACTTTGCGACGCGTTGCCCAAAAGGGGAACGGCTCACTCTCCTCGTCTTCCGTCGCCTCCTCCAGGTACTGCAGAACAGTCTGCTCAGCACGGCTGGGGCGAGGGACAGGCTCCTCCCGTCTCCCAGGCATGAGACTAGCATAGCCCCTGAGCCACCGGGTGGTGGTTCGAGGTCGCACTGGCTGCTCTGCTGGTCCCAGTGCCGGAGAAACCACGCCGCTGGACTGGGAAGAAGTGGGGGTGGTGGCAGTGCTGCTGCTGCTGCTGCTGCTGGGGGTGGGATGCGCAGTGCCAGCCTGCGACCAAGTCCCCTCCTCCTGGTCGTCTGCTGCACCTATCCCTAGCCTCCTTTCCTCTTCACGCTTCACGTGTTCGACCAGGAGGCCCCTCCACCTGGGCAGCTCGCCAGGAGGCACAGCGCTGCCCTTCATCCTTGGGTCACAAATGCATGCCAGGAGATGCCATGCAGATGCGGCCCATGGTGTCTTGAGCCGCTCAACTACCCCAGTCCTCAACCGACCTGCCAGGGCAATCGCAACCCCAGTGGTCAGAGTGGTCTGGAGATCGCTCATTGCCTTCTCCAGGAGAATAGCAGTGGGCAAAGCCAGGCTCAGCGTGGCGGTCTGAGTACACAAGTCGTTCGTTGCAGAATAGAACGGCTCTAGTACTAAGACCAGCTCGCGGATCACCGGCCAGTCATCATAGAGAGACTTGCACAGATCCAAGCAACCACGCGTCCCCAGGCTGTTGAGTGCTCCCTCTTGCTCATGCATGCGCCGGAGCAAGAGAAAGGTGGAGTTCCACCGGGTAGGAACATCCTGGGGGATTTGGTGTTCGGGCAGGCCCAGCTCGATCTGTCTGGCCTTGAGCTGGCGCCTTGCCTTTTCACTCCGGTGGAAGTGGCCCGCTACCTGGCGGCAACGCTCCACCAGGGCGGCCACGGGAGCAGCAGGATCCTGACCTAAACTACTGGAAGAGCCCCGAACACGCTGGTGCTCCTTGGCCTTCTTCGGCGCCTCCTTGAGGCCAAGCGCACCCTTCACTACGAGGTTCAAGGTGTGCGCAGCGCAAGCGATGTTCACACCGTAAACCCGCCTAGCAGCCTTGGTGATGTTGGCTGCGTTGTCCGTCACCATGAAGCCCCGGCGGAGGGTTGGCTCCCCGGCCAGCCACGCCCCCACCTGCCGCTCCATGACGGCAGCCAACTCATCTGAAGTGTGGTCTGTGTCCATCGCCTCCACATGCAACACTGCCCAAGAAGGCGTGCATGCATGGGAGGAGCTGGATACAGCACCAGCAGCGCCAGATGTCCCCTCACCCCCATGCCCCCACCAATGGGCTGTCAGGGACATGAAGGCAGTGTGCAGCCCACTGCGGCTAGTCCAGATATCCGCAGTGAAATGCACACTGGTGTTTGGCCCAGCTGCACGCAGCTTGGCCAACACGGCCCCCCTGCACGCACGGTACAGGGAGGGGACCACCCTCCTGCTGAAAGTGGTCCTTGAGGGGATCTTGTACTCCGGAGAAAGCAGCTGGAGCAGACGCCGGAAGCCGACATTGTCGACAATGGAAAACGGCTGGTCATCAAGAGCGATCATCTCACCAATGGCCCGAGTCACGAGATGAGGCTTTGGACGATCAGACCGCTTCCCAAGAGATTGCACCCACTGATGATCGGTCAGCTTTTCCTGCCTGTGGGCAGGAGCCGCTGGCCGCTTGCTACTGCTGCCACTACTACTGCTTCTGCTACCAGGTGAGGCACCGGGCCTACTGCCAGTGCCAGCAGAGGTCTCCACACCTGGGTGCCGCCGACGCATGTGCGACCACAGCCCCGAGGTTGTGAAGTGCATAGGGTCCTTGCCTCTGCTGACCAGTGCCTTGCAGTGGGTGCACACAGCATGGGTGGGATCACCAGGGCTAAGCTCAAAGTGATCCCAGACCACACTGCCAGACTCCCCAGCGACACGAGGTCGCTTTGTTGGTGGAACTTTTGCTGGTTCCTTCTCGGGCATACCACCACCAATGCCCTCAGCGCTGGCATGGGAAGGCCCAGGGGCAGGAGAAGATCTTCCCTCCTCCTGAGCCCCCTCAGATGCCAGACTGAGCCCCCCACCAACCCCCATAGTGACCGTTTGGGGGGTCCGCAAGGTGGATCTGGCTGGACTGCCAACCTCCTCCACCAGCACCACCTCCTCAGCTGCCACAGGAAGATCTTCTTCCCTGGCAATCTGGGAGGCCCCCCCCCCTAAATCCTGCCTGGATGCAGGCCCTGGCATAGGGCCAGGCTGACCCAAGAAGAAGTCAAGCCTGCGCGCCGAAGCAGGGCCGGGGGTGACTTGGGGAGTAGGCCCCTCTTGCCGCCCCCTGCCACGACCAGCTGTAGGGAAGACAAGCCTCCCACTTACTTGCGCCCTCCCTTTTCCTGCTGTCCTCCCAACCATTGCTTTTTAAAACTTTTTTTAAAATTTCAGAATGTGAAGAAGGGGTAGTTGTATCGAACGCACTCCACCACAGGGGAAAGTTACTCTCTCTGTGGTCTGAAAGTAGCACACAGTTACAAAAATGTTTCAAAAAATTATCTCTGTGTCAATTACACAGGCAAACAAGATGGAAAAGTAACTGTGGGCAGACTAGGCCCTTAAAAAATATTTCTGCAAAATACACAAAAGCAGCAACAGAAATATAAAGTTGCAGCACTACTAGGCCAGGCCACTCTTACAGTCTACTGCTACTCTACAGTTGGACCTCCTCCTAATAGCTAGCTACCGGGGAAGGTTACACACAATCCCTAGTTATTTAGAACCCTATTTATTTAAAACACTATTTAAAACCCAATCTTACAACTATCACAACACTTTAATACCCTATTTATTTGAAACACTATTTATTTAAAACCCAATCTTACAACTATCACAACACCTTGAAACCCTATTTATTTAAAACACTATTTATTTAAAACCCAATCTTACAACAACTATCACACAACACTTATAGAGAAAAGTGAAAACCCCAAAAACCTAAAAACAGGGAAAAATTAATAAACCCCAAGCGCACAGTTAAAGAATGGAACACTACAGATTAGAACGCCGTGCGTGACGTGCGTGTGTCTGTGTGTTGTGTGCGTGTGTAAAATATAAAATGGCTGGGCCAATCTCACTCAGGTGTAGGCTTCTCCAACGCCGGGTCTCTGGCGTCCACCTCTGAGGGTCTGGTCTGGTGGCTGGTCACACAGGTGGGCCTGGAGTGCAGGCAGGCAGGCAGGCAGCAGGCACAGGCAGCAGTGACTCTCCGCAGAAAAAAATTGCCCAAAAAAGTGGTTTGGCAAAAAATAGGGTGGGGGGATTCAAAAGGAGAAAAAACACCCTCCTTTCCCACCAAGGGCTGCAGGCTGGCAATGCTTGCAGGCAGTCAGATGTTTAAAAAAAAATCTAAAATCTATTCCTCTTCTTCTCTTCACAAAAAAGGATTTAAAAAAATGGGAAGAGGAGGTTTGCTCTGCAAGGAAGAGGTTTCCTTCCAATCCTTTCCTTAAAAAAAATCTCCCCCTCTTCTAGCCCCAACAAGGATTAAAAAATGAGCAGAGGGTTTGCCTCTGCAAGGCAGAGGTTTCTTTAAAAAAAAAAATAAATCTCACCCTCTTTTAATCCAGAAAAGGATTTTAAAAAATGGGAAGAGGAGGTTTGCTCTGCAAGGAAGAGGTTTCCTTCCAATCCTTTCCTTAAAAATAATCTCCCCCTCTTCTAGCCCCAACAAGGATTAAAAAATGAGCAGAGGGTTTGCCTCTGCAAGGCAGAGGTTTCTTTTTTAAAAAAAAAATCTCACCCTCTTTTAATCCAAAAATGGATTAAAAATTGAAAAGTGGTTTGCCCCTGCAAGGAAGAGGTTTCCTTAGAAAAAAAAAATTCTCCCCCTCTTCTAGCCCCAACAAGGATTTAAAAATGAGCAGTGGGAAACCTCTGCAAGGCAGAGGTTTCTTTAAAAAAAATTTCCACCCTCTTCTCTCTTTATTTTAAAAATTGCTTAAATAAAGCAGAAAACCAACCAACAAGGCAGAGCACTGGCGTCAATGCAGAAAAACAGCACCCACAAAAATCCAAAATCAAAATGGAGGCAAGACTTACTAAGCAAGGCAGCAGATCTCTCTCTTGTGTCTCTTCTCCCACGCAAGGCAGCAGAAAGGAAGAAAATGGCTACTGGTGGCCCCTTAAATACCCTCCTGCAAAGCCCTCCAAAAATCACCCCCACCCTTGACCCTACCTCCACCTGTACCTGGCCAATGGGAGGGTGTGATTTACTATCCAAACCTTATTTGGTCATTTTCCTCTGCAGGTAGGAACTTTTATTTTCAATGGAGGTGAATGGGGAAATTTTTCTGCATTGAAGTCAATGGAGAAAAAAGGCGGGAAATTCAAAGAGCTGTCAGAATTAAAATGGAGGGGGAAGAAGAAGGCAATTCTGCAGCCACAAAATGGAGGCTGCAGACATGCCCACGGAGGTCCGAATCACCCGAATTTTTTTTCACGAAATCGGGGTGATTCGGATCGGGCACAGAAATTTTCGGAGGTGCGCAGGGGTGATTCGGATCGGCTCCGAATCACCCGAAATTCGTTGTTTCGGGCACAGAACGATCTGTGCCCGAAACGAAATGCACATCCCTAGTTCTTGCACCTGTTCTGTTTTAACTGGAATTGATTTAATAATTTTAATAATTTGTTTTATGAGATAGTTTTTATTGTGTTGGGGGGCATCTGTTTTTAATTTTTTATATTATTTTAAATGTTGTACACCACCTAGAGATTTACATATCAGGCAGGGGAGAGAGAGAGAGAGAGAGAGAGAGAGAGAGAGAGAGAGAGAGAGAGAGAGATGACCCATGACAAATCTGACTGAATATGGGCTAGAATGTGTTAAGGCTAAAAATTATAATTTTCAACCAGCATTACTTCCACACAGAGTTGTCCAATGGAGCTGTTACATAGGAACATAGGAAGCTGCCATATACTGAGTCAGACCATTGGTCTATCTAGCTCAGTATTGTCTTCACAGACTGGCAGCGGCTTCTCCAAGGTTGCAGGCAGGAATCTCTCTCAGCCCTATCTTGGAGAAGCCAGGGAGGGAACTTGAAACCTTCTGCTCTTCCCAGAGAGGCTTCATCCCCTGAGGGGAATATCTCACAGTGCTCACACTTCTAGGCTCCCTTTCATATGCAACCAGGGCAGACCCTGCTTAGCTAAGGGGACAAGTCATGCTTGCTACCACAAGACCAGCTCTCCTCTCCTAGGTTTCTCTCTGATCTAGGTGATCAGAGAGAAATTACATCTTGGATCATGAGATGGCAAGCAGGACCATTTGGTGACACGCTGTGAGCAGTTTACAACACAATGGCCAGCATCCTACTTAACAGAGTGCCAGTGCTCCATGAGATGTGCTGGTGTTGGGAAGATTTCCTGACTAAAACAGCACTCTGGCTCACGTTGGGGGGGGGCAATATTGCTTACCTCTCCTTCCCCCAGAAGTCCCTATGTCACCTGAGAATATGTCCCTGAGGGCTGCCCAACCCTCAGGGACATATCTTCTGGTGACGCAGATGGCTTATGGGGGAAGGCCTCTGTGAAATAGGCCTCTGTAAGTGCCAGTGCCAGTCAGCAAGTCATCCTAACACTATCATATTTCATGGAGCTCCAGCACTTCAGTCCTTTAGGATCTTATCCTTTGAAGATAAAGTTGATTGTATTCATTCTGATTGGGATGGCATGGCTAAATACAGAAGTAACTTGAGCAACTGTTTGCCCTGGGGTTATGGATATTTTTCAGTTTGCACAGCCTGAAGAAGTGGACAGGATACACGGAAGAATGAGGGCTACCAGTTATATGCCTGATTCTTATTCTGGGCTGATATAGGCAGCCAACGGTGGACTGGATGAATTTGTAAGGGATAAATGCCTCTCTGTGAGAAGGCACTGCTACAAACTTTTTAAGCAGGCAGTGGGTTTTTACAGCTGGCTGTTTAGCTTGCCTTTTTTTTAAGCTCCAGGAGTACTTCCTTGCAGGCTCTTGTACAGGATCCAGACTCCATGCGTTGGGCTTCTGAAGAATCCCATTCTCTCTCCTTGTGAGTTTTGATTCTGTGGTCAGACACTGACCACTGCCTTAGCACTATTTTTACAGTGCCACCTGCCTGGCAGTGCTTACTTTACCATCTCTTTTCATATCAACCTTTTTTCAATTATGAAGAGGGACAAGCTAAATGATGGCTTTAAAAGGGGCTTAGACCAGCTTGGATGGCTTTAAAGGGGGCTTAGACAGATTCATGGTGGACAGGTCTATCAATGGCTACTAGTCTGGTGGCTGTGGGCCTTCTCCAGCCTCAGAGGCATGATGCCTCTCATTACCAGTTAAAGGGTGCAACAGCAGGAGAGAGGGCATGTACATACCTCTTGCCTGTGGGCTCCCCAGAGGCATCTGGTGAGCCACTGTGTGAAACAGGATGCTGGACTAGATGGGCCTTGTACCTGATCCAGCAGGGCTCTTCTTACGTTCTTATGTTCTTAAGTGATGGTCAGCAGGTGGCACTGTAAAAATAGTGCTAGTGAAATATTCAGCATCTGACTACAGAGCAAACTCACACAGAGGAAGAATAGGATTCTTCAGAGGCCTATGCATGGTGTCTGGATCCTGCATGAGAGATCCTGCAGGAGCTGGAAAAAAGAGGCAAGATCCACTGTCTAGAAAAGTCCAGTGATGAGACCTGTCTTTAAAAATTCTCCCTGAATCCCACTGTAAAGGATGATTTCTAGACACTCATTAACATCCTATTCTTGGGCAAGGTGCTCATGTGTATGGTAGTCTCTCAATTCCAAGTTTTCCTGGAAGCATATGCCTTATTCGCAGGTTTTATTCAACACATGTCGAAGTTGTGCACAGACTATGCATGTACAGATCTGTATGCAGTCCATTGTTCATTGTTATATTTAATGCACGTACAGTAGCAGATTTCCTATCAATACCCAGCATTTGAGGGGACCTGTACGCAGATTCAATTTTAAAATTAGTCATTCATACAGAAACATGTGCATGTTTACTACAGACACCTGTACAGAATAATATCTGATAGAGCTATATTATTTAAGGCCTATTCAGGCATTAGACCCAGTTCAATGTGGCTTTCAATCTACCCTGCAGCATGCCTGAAGTGGGGAGGTAAGCAAAACAATTTATGTAGCCCATTCTCGCTCCACTTTTATGCCCTTCAACACTGCCAGCAAGCAAAAATTTAATCTCCCCCTGCCCCCCACCCCACAGGCGGCTTCCATCAAACTTCCCTCTATCACTCCAATCTTTGAGCATTATTTTGTACCAATTCAGTTGTACTAAATAGATGCGGCTGGCAGTTAAGATGTGGGGTGGCAAATGAAGGTTCAGAGACCAAGGTAAATGAATAAAAAAGGTAAGCTTTTAGATTATGAAAAAAGGGGTAATAAATAGAGTTGTAGACAAGAAAAAGTCTATTAAGCATTTCTTCTGTAATCCATAAGAACAGGACGCTTTCCAGATTACAGCCTGCAATGGGGTCACAGCAGATCTCTGAAGTGTGTTTCCACATTACCTGTGTTGTGACACCGCAGTCCCTACACTGACAGCAGGGTGCCGTTCATATTTTCGATGCCTTGTTTCAAATTTAATTGCTGCAATATAGTGCTATGACATAGTGTATCCAGCATAAAAAGTTGCTGGTTTTTTTGCTTGTTAGTTTCTGCGAGACTGCTCTCCTTGCTATATACGTTTCAAATGTGATTTGCCTGAACGGAAGCATTTTGCTGCTTTTGAGGAGCGAATCTGGAAAGCGCCCAGTAGGGGTATACAAATCTGTGTTTAATCTATGTTTGGTTTTAAATTATCTAAGTTGTTTTTAAATTTTTGTGTATGTTTAAAACTTGTTTTTATGTTATTGTTAACCACCCAGAGATGAAAGCTTGGGGCAGTGTACAAATCTGATAAATGAAATGGAATGAAATGGAATGAATGAATAAATAAATAAATATAACAATGGAGAAATACATCCTGTTAAATCTGCCTCTACAGCCAGATTCTGAAGCCAAACAGGTTCTTCTAACTCGTATGTGGTTTTTTTATGTCTCTGCACTCATTCCATTTCCCCCCAATGGCTTCTTCTTCAGCACTCTCTGTTCAGCTCTTCTTATTTTGTCTGTCTTTCCTTCGTCCCATTCT
Source organism: Hemicordylus capensis (assembly GCF_027244095.1). Classification (NCBI taxonomy): domain Eukaryota; kingdom Metazoa; phylum Chordata; class Lepidosauria; order Squamata; family Cordylidae; genus Hemicordylus; species Hemicordylus capensis. Next base: position 29,401,317 of record NC_069661.1, on the reverse strand, counting down.
GGCTTAAATAGTCTGACTGACTCCCACTCCAAGATTTTGACCAATCAAAAAGGCAGTAGCTTAAGCTTCACTTTGCCTGATATCTTACAGTTTTGGTTTACCAGTTTGACTATTTGAACTTCCTGGTAGATGAAAAGTTCTGAAGCACCTACAGGAACTGACCTTATTCTCACTTTCCTTGTACTGAACTACAAATGACCCTTTTGGGGCTAAAACTGTCTAATTCCAGTTTCTTGGGAAAAGAACACATTGGAGCTATTCTGACGATCAGTGGAAAGCAGGCTAAGGGTGCTTAGCCAGCTTTCCACCAATCGTGAGACTCACCGGGCTTGCAGCCGAGCCCGGTTGAGTCTAAGCGGGTCACCCGCTTTTGTAGCCCTCCCCTAAGCCCGAGCGCTCCGCTAACCCGGGCTTCCCGATTGTGAGTAGCCACGGCGTGGCGCTACACCATGGCTACTCACAAGTAGACCCCCAGAGGGGAGGCGAAAAGCCACCTCCAGGCTCTGGGGGTCTCCCCAGTATGGCCTGTGTGCTCACGCAGGGCATACTGGAGCTTCCGGGGGCCACACGGCCCCCAAATTCCCCAGCCCCTGCCAGCTCCGTCATGGAGCCAGCAATTGTGTGGGTGGCCAATCCAGCCACCCAGGGCTCCCGCCCTGCTCTTGTGCAGGGAGAGCGGGCTTAGCTCACTCTCCCCGTTCAGCTTCCCAAACCGGGTCTCACTGATCATGAGACCCGGCTCTTTTTCTTCTCCCTCCGCCGAAAGTTACAATTTCACAACACTTTGCCATGCTGGGGAATAAAAAAAGATAGAAACAATTTCATTTCTTCACATCCAGTTATGACCTTTGAAGCCCCAAACGACTAGATTTTGGAAATTCCAAGGTAAGTCCACTTTGCCCTCTCTTTGATGTCCTTCTGTTACTGTGCTAGTATCTTTCCTTTTCCAGTAGACTTGTGGCCTGCTGATTTTTTTTAGCTTTAACAAGTTTTTAGCCAAATAAATAAATACATTTCAACCTCACATTTGAGGTTGCAAAAGGGTTTGGGCGGGAGGAAAACTCAGATAATTTCAGGGGCTGGGAGGTGAAAGATTTGGTAGGGGAGCTGGCCTACTGCTGGTTAGTGATATGGGTGACCTTCTCTTTTTTCAGACATTTTTTATGATGTCTCTGTTGGTGGAGGCTGAAGCAGCCCTGGTGGAATCAACGAAGGCATTCTAGGCAATGAGCTCCTGTTAGCTACCATTCCCCCCCCCAGAAGCTCCCTCAGACTGATGAAACATCATGACATGGCATAATTCCTTGGTTATTCTGGGGCCCAGGGAAATGGTGGTCCGCAGGAGCAGGCTGCCAGGTATACCTTCAGTATTTTCACCCCTTCTGATGCCTGCAAAAGTACAGAGAAAGATGTATGCAAAAAGAGAGAAACGGTCGCCCACTGTCATCACTAAACAGCGATAGGCTGTATGCCCTAAAAGTGACTAAGAATTTCACCACTATCCCTCCAAAATCAATATATATTTTGTTTATGCTATGGTATATAACATAAGTGTATACACACATAAACACACACACACACACAAGATATATTTTGAACGGTTGCTCTCTGCAGCCCCTTCTCTCTTGCAGTTGTTTTATCTTGTTGCTGTAAATAGTTATAATTTTGTGGTTTATACTGCAAGAACCCTTGGTCATTTTTTAAGTGCAAAGGCAGAAGAGAAATATTTCCAATAAAGAGCAAGATATACATTTTAAGAATAAATAAAAACCAACTGCCGCATGAAGTGGCACATTCTGTTTTACTGCCTCCTTCTGCTAGACGTTGGATGTATAGGCAAGGCTGAAGAGGAAGGGTTCCTGGTGGTGGTAGAATAGACTAAAAGCTGGCATGAAAAACACGCATCAGAATCACACAAACATTGCCCCCCCCCCTCATTTTAGAAACTGCTTCAAGCTCATATATTAAATATTATAATATTCTTTCTTAAGGATTTGTACATAGGAGCATTGGAAGCTGCCATATACCGAGTCAGACCTTTGGTCCATCTAGCTCAGTATTGTCTACACAGACTGGTCATGGCTTCTCCAAGGTTTCAGGCAGGACTCTCTCTCTGCCCTATCTTGGAGATGCCAGGGAGGGAACTTGGAACCTTCTGCATGCATGCTTGCATGCAGATGCTCTTCCCAGAGCGGCCCCATCCCCTAAGAGAAATATCTTATAGTGCTCACACATGTAGTTTCCCATTCAAATGCAAACCAGGGTGGACCCTGCTTAGCAAAGGGGGCAGTTCATGCTTGGTACCGTAGGAACAGTTCTCCTCTCCTTTGTAGCCATCTGCTCGTCAGCTATTGACTGCCAGTTAGCAAAGAAATTAATTGTAATGCTGGAATGACATGCTGTTTATATGAGGGGCCCGTTAAACATTACCTGAGCATGCTGTAGGGAGTTGCTTTTTCCTGAGCAGCAGCTTCTATGTGGCTGGGGTAGCATTTAAATGGCGCAACCACATGAGTGAGGGCTGATTGAAGGAGCTTATGAAGCGGGTTGCTGCTTCCATGGGAAAGACCACCAAATCAGCTCCCACCCATAGCTGGAACATTTAAATTTGTTCCAGCCATGTTGCAGCTCCTCATGAGAAAGCAGCCCTCCCACACCTAAGGTAACCACCACCACCTGCTGTTCCTCCTCCTCCTCCTCATTATTATTTCAGACAGGAGGAATAATCTTATCATATATTAAGAAAAAAGAGATAACATTTTCATCTTTCAGCTTAATAAAATATTGCCCTTTATCAACTTTATATAGTATAGCCCTTACATCACTGTCCCTATGATTGTTTATTCAGTTCTGTCTTTGTAATTTGAGCTAATTGATTCAAATGATGTAGTATCAAAGGACTTGAGTGTAGAATATTTCTCTCTCTGCATTCACTTCTTGTCTTCAATTATCAGCTCACACTAATCACCATTGCTGCCAGTGTTGACACTGAGGTTTTTAATAATTTTGTTTGGTGTTTTCTTGTGGGGATTTTTCTTTTCAGTTTAATGATATGAGTTGACATGGCTTTATGTGTGGGTTGATATAATGGTTGTTTAAAACCAACCATTTTAGTTCATCAGTTTCTCATGTATCCACCATAGGTTTCTTTTTCATCTATCCATGAAAAAGACAGACCACCTTGCTCTTTTGAACAACTTCTCTGTGTGTAATTATTTCCAGAGCCATAAAGAACAGTTTTGTGAACAGATCTGCAATATAGTGGAGAGGTGACATGTACGCTGGTATCACCTGGCCACACAGGAGCCCATTGGGCATGTGCGGCAGCCTCCCAAATGGCCACTGCCACCAAAATGGCCGCCACCATAGGGGTGAGACCTGGAATATGCCAAAGACCACCCGAACTGGACTGTTTGGCAAATAATGGAGACTGGAGGGGGGAGGAGGACTTCTGGAGACACCCCCCCACACACACAGCCTCAGAGAAGCCCCAGGAGCAGCAACGCCAACGAGTTCTATTTCTGGGGGGAATGTGTTTGTGTTTTTTTTTAAATTAACTTGTGAACTCCCCGAACAGGCCAGCTCCGCCCCAGGTGGGCTGTTCAGTCCATAACTGACCCATCAAACCGAACCGGTTCAATGTTGAACCGAACCTGTTTGCACATTCGTGGAAACAGTTTGTTTGCACAAACTGTTCAAACAAACCTGTTCGTCATTTCCGAACTTGTTCACACATCCCTAATGCAGTCGTATGATGGGCAGCCCATATTTCCAATGGCCTTCCATTGTGCAACTCCATTTGCAAATTTCTTCTGTTTGAGCAAGAGTGTTCTTGTGGAACCGCACACACGTTTTGTTAAAAGACAACACCAAATGTTGCACAGTACGCCAGGCACTATTATTTGGTGTCCTTTTGTTCTCTTGGCTATGCTGTTCAGCACCATTCTTCTTCTTTTTCTTACTGTCCTCAGCTACATTGCCACAAGGCAACATAATGCTACTTCTGTTATGATGAAGTCATGGATGCTGTGAACAAAATCACATGGCTTAGCACAGCACTGTTAAATGGCCAAGGGCAAATGAGGCAGAGGACAATGAGAGCAAAGTAAGTGAAGAAGCTGTAGGTCGGGAGAACAAAATCAAAAGATGAATTCTCAGCAAGATGAGCCAGTAATTGGTTTGCTGTGTTGAATATACTAATTTTGACGCAAATATAGAAATTGGCAAATATTCAATAGAGCCTTAAACATAATCTTTTTGTCCTTGTGGATATCAGGTTTTGATTTCTACTCTTGACCACATTACATTGGGGTTAATTTTCCATTTTTGCACCCCATATTTTTCCAATTTTATGGGAAGTTAACTTGCAATTTCAAACTTTATCTCACAACATTTGTGCAGCATCCTGAGTTTTATTTTGTATGTGTTTGATGTGTGTGTGTGTTTTTGTTTTGGTAAATTGATCTTATTCCCCATTTTTATTCCTATGATTTCATTTGCATGTATTATCCCTTCTCCACCTCAATGTTATATTGTCAGAATGCTGTCCCAATTAACTGTATTTTCCCAAGCTTACACTTATTGCCTTTTGGTATTTTTCTTATTATTACATTTCTTGTCTTGATTTCTGCTACTGGTTCATATTATTTTTCAGCATGGTTGCCAAGAATTTTGTTTCTGTGTTTATCTCCCTTATTTTCTATTTCCCCTTTCTTAATGATTCATTATCATAACTTGTTTCTTCTCACTGACTCCTTGAATGACTTCTCTGCACATGGATCTAATGAAGGATGTTGCAAACATTTGAATCCTCTCAGCAAGAACTCTCCAAACTGCCAAGACCCAAATCATCGCAGCCTTCTGTGACTTCTGGCAGACAGCAGGAACAAATTGTGGCTTCACCCTGCCCACATTTGAAAGACACAGTAGTTATGCAGCATTCATATTTACAGAGAGTTAGTAATGATGCAACACGGGTGGAGGTTTTATAGCCACAATGTCCCAGTTTTCAGGCTTTATCCAGGGCAAATATTTTGTTCCTGTGTAGGAGGAGGAGTGGTGGGGAGTTCCACATTGTCTTTAGAATGTTCAGTGGAGGCATTCCAAAGCAGTTACTAGTTCAATGACATACAGGCGATAACTTCCCAAAGCTGTCTTAGTCCACACTATAACTGGGAAAACTGGCCTCCCCCAACATGCTTTTCATGTAGATGAGTGATGTTAACACTGTTTGCAGATCATATGCTCATAATATGAATTTTTAAAAACATAATTAAAGTAAAGCACACCATCAAAGATCTCTTATAACTGGGGTGGGCAAATGTGGCCTTCCAGCTGTTGTTGAATGAGAACCACAGTGTGGCTGGGGATGATGGGAGCTGTAGTACAACAACAGCTGGAAGGCCACATTTGCCCACCCCTACCATGAAAATAAGTTCACAAATCATCAAATGTACACATGATACAAAAACAACTTTGGACACACACACAGACACAGTTGATTAACAAAACAGAAATATAATGGGCAAGATGTTTCAACTTCTGCCTTCTGCCTGATCTTATAGGCAAGGTAGCTCCAGTCGCCTTAAGTGGCACAGTGGGGAAATGCTTGAATAACAAGCAGAAGGCTGCCAGTTCGAATCCCTACTGGTACTATATCAGGCAGCCCTGATATAGAAAGATGCTGAAAGGCATCATCTCACACTGCATGTGAGGAGGCAAAGGCAAACCACTCCTGTATTCTACCAAAAGAAAACCACAGGGTTCTGTGGGCGCCAGGAGTCGAAATTGACTTACATAGGAACATAGGAAGCTGCTGTATACTAAGTCAGACCATTGGTCTATCTAGCTCAGTATTGTTTACACATACTAGCAGCGGCTTCTCCAAGGTTGCAGGCAGGAATCTCTCTCAGCCCTATCTTGGAGAGGCCAAGGAGGGAACTTGGAACCTAGATGCTCTTCCCAGAGAGGCTCCATCCCTTGAGGGGAATATCTTACAGGGCTCACTTTAAAAAAAAACATTTATATCCCTCTCTTCCTCCAAGGAGCCCAGAGCGGTGTACTACATACTTGAGTTTCTCCTCACAACAACCCTGTGAAGTAGGTTAGGCTGAGAGAGAAGTGACTGGCCCAGAGTCACCCAGCTAGTATCATGGCTGAATAAGGATTTGAACTTGGGTCTCCCCGGTCCTAGTCCTGCACTCTAACCACTACACTGTGCTGGCTCTCACCTGTGGTCTCCCATTCAAATGCAACCAGGGCAGACCCTGCTTAGCTAGGGGGACAAGTCATGCTTGCTACCACAAGACCAGCTCTCCTCCTTGATGGCACATGTTACCTTTACCTTTACAGTAGCTCCAGTAACTGCTATGGAATGTCCATGATGGAATGTTCAGCAGTCTAGGATTGGCTGCTGCAGAGATGTTAGGTAGCAGTGTGCCCGAACCGGTCCGGCGGCCATTCCAAAGAATGGCCGAACTGCCGGACCGGTCCGGCCCTGCCTGGTTCGGGTCCGGATGGGGGGTATGCCTTTAAGGGCGGGAGGGCTTGCTTAGCCCTCCCGCCTCCTTGCCCCCGCCAGCGCCCGTATTGAACAGTATAGGGGCGCTGGAAGCCAGCCGCCCCCCCCGCCGCGGTGAAATAACCCCCAAAGCCAGCCAGCCAGCCAGCCCTCCCTCCCTCCCAGCTAGCTGCCCTCCCACCCACCCACCCGCTCGCTCACCCGCTCGCACACTGGATAAAAAACGAGAGGAGCTCCGGCACAGAGCTCCTCTCGTTCGGAAGGCCTCCTGCAGAATGGCGGCTTGCGCGCGCGTGCATGCGCGCGCCGCAAAGCACGCCGTTCTCCGGAGGCCCGGTCTACCCGCCGGGAAAGGGCCGGGTAGACCGGGCCTCCGATCGCTGAGTAGACCGGGCCTCCGATCGCTGAGTAGACCGGGCCTCCGATCGCCGGAGGCCCGGTCTACCCAGCGATCGGAGGCCCGGTCTACTCAGCGATCGGAGGCCCGGTCTACCCGGCCCTTTCCCGGCGGGTAGACCGGGCCTCCGATCGCTGGGTAGACCGGGCCTCCGGCGATCGGAGGCCCGGTCTACTCAGCGATCGGAGGCCCAGTCTACCCGGCCCTTTCCCGGCAGGTAGACCAGGCCTCCGATCGCTGGGTAGACCGGGCCTCCGGCGATCGGAGGCCCGGTCTACTCAGCGATCGGAGGCCCGGTCTACCCGGCCCTTTCCCGGCGGGTAGACCGGGCCTCCGGAGAACGGCGTGCTTTGCGGTGCGCGCATGCGCGCGCGCGCAAGCCGCCATTCTGCAGGAGGCCTTCCGAACGAGAGGAGCTCTGTGCCGGAGCTCCTCTCGTTTTTTATCCAGTGTGCGAGCGGGTGAGCGAGCGGGTGGGTGGGTGGGTGGGAGGGCAGCTAGCTGGGAGGGAGGGAGGGCTGGCTGGCTGGCTTTGGGGGTTATTTCGCCGCCGCCGCGGCCGCGGCGGGGGGGGCGGCTGGTTTCCAGCGCCCCTATACTGTTCAATACGGGCGCTGGCGGGGGCAAGGAGGCGGGAGGGCTAAGCAAGCCCTCCCCGCCCTAGAAACAAGGCCCCCCTTCGGTGCCGGTCCGGACTTCTCTGGACCGTGCACATCACTAATGTTAGGTGCCGTCCTCAAGGTTGAGGCCTCCTGGGGCTAGTGTCTCTATTGCATGGATCCAAAGGTCCTCTTTTGCTTCCAGGTTCGCTTCATCAAATGGCATCTATATTGTAGTGATTGTCAAGTTGGGTGTTAAAATGAACACTTCTATATAAGAACTTTTGGATCCGTGGACTAGCTCCAGGAGACCTCGACCTCAAGGACAGCACTGACATCATTAATGTGCCAGATAGATCTGGATGGAGATTTAGTCTGAAATCTACTAATAATGGTTGCTATTAATCAGGTCCCAGAATTGACCATTTACATCACCAAATATCCCAGTCAGTGGCTAAAGGAATTAGAGTAGTGTCATCTTAGCCACACCCACCAGGGAACCAGCATCCAATCAGGAGATCAGTTGCAGTTAGAAACATGTCCCCGCTTTTAATCCATCCCAGCAGGTGCTCCGTCATAACTGCCAACTTCTCTTTGGGTGATTTGAGAAAAGCTTGTAAAAGGACTGTCTCCTGATTTATCTTGCTTTTTCTTTCATAAAATGTAAAGTTTTTTTTGAGTAAGCTGCTCAAAATCCTGGAGATAAAACACCTCCAGCCCCAAATGATAAGGTTACACTGTGGTTGTATTTATGGATGGGAGGAGGGAATGGAAATAAGAAGAATGAGTTATCTAAACAAACATATTCTTTCTCCTGGTGTGATTCCTCAGTTCCCCTCCATTTTGTCTTATTGACAGTGTGAGGCTTTAAGACAGGGAATTGTGATTCCGTATTATTACAAGCTTGAGAGCATGCTCAACTGAACACAGTTCTTGGGAAGCACATTAGTTTCTAGAGACTAAGCTCTATACTTCTTTGGAAACTCTGGATTTATTTTTATTGACTGGCCAACTTGTTTCCTCATCCCTACTTTGTAAGGAACAGCTTTAGATCAGTAGGTAGTTAGTGGCAGCCTGACTATCCTCCTTAACAATAATGAGCTGCAAAGGCATTAGCGAAGGCTGCTGTGTTCCGGTTAAGAAGGAAAACAATTTGCTTGTGGAGCTTGAGGTATATAGGCAAAATATTTAGTAAGCCCCAAATCATTATCTCTGCAAGCACAGGTCCAGAGGGCAAGGTTATTATCTTCAGCCTGTTCCTTACTTTCATATATATTTCATGGATTTTGACAAATGGAGCAACCCAAAGAAGTCAATGTCACACAATTAGCTTGCATGGCTGACTGTTACCAAGCAGATACAACAGGAGCAAAGGTTAAATAATTTCTTTGGGGTCCCAGCCAAAAGATCAGCAAGTGAACAAAACGTTTTAATGACTCTACCCACACATATTTATTTAGATTTAATACTCAGATTTAAAAATTAGCAAGTGTGGTCATGGTGGCCCTTTTTCAAGCCACTATGATCATGCACAGAGGTGCACCTGGACCTAAAGGCCCTCTGCCCCAGCTGCAAGTTAAACATCATTATTTAACATATAGGTCCTTGAGGGCGCAACCCATACCACCCAGGACAGACTAAAGATGATTTGGGGGCCCCCAGGGTGTGTGGAGGCCCTGGACTTCAGCCCCAAAGTCCAGGGGTGAGAGCACTTCTGATCATGCAAATTGTGCTGGTCACATTGTGATGTCGGCATGAAGCAGAGAGCAGTTTCGAGTGACACAGGAAGACCGTGGTTTAGATGTTGCAATATTGATGTGCTGGTGGGTGTTTGCTGATGCCTGTGTAACTGGGCTGGATTGCAGAAAGTTTAGATACGTTAACCCCATTATACGGCTCAGCTTTATTTGATCTCAGCCCACAACTCTATGGCCTCACTGAGTAGGACCGTTCACTCAACTATAAACTGGGTAGGAGCATGTCCAGCTCCCCAAAACGGTTAGGACTTGTCTCATACCCAGTTTATGGTTGTGTGAACTGTTGTAATGTGTGTCCATCCGAAAGGCAACTTCATCAGTGACTGCCATATTGCCTCTATGTTTGAAGCCCATATGCCGGATTTCTTCTGCTTCAAGCAATGCATTTGCTGCTTTTTGAAGGACTGGTTTACACATAAAGTCACTTCTCAACACTTCTTCCTTGTTTAGACACCTGATGACTTGCAACTAGATGTGTGAATTTCACCCATAGAACAGCATTGTGTCTAAGGTAATCCCCCCCTCTCCACTCATGTTGCCTTGTTCACACATCAGAATCACTGCTGCAGTCATCAAGCAATGGAAATGCATGTGTGAACCAGCCAAAGGCTGTCTTTGGCTCCAGAAACATTTATCTGAAATCTCCCTAACACTATGTGTGCTAAAATGATGAGCTCTAATATCCAAACTGAGGCCAGTGCAAAGAAGGATCTTATCTAGGGCTGCACTGAATGTTCATCATATTTAATTTTCATTCCATTTGAGGGTCTTTCCCAACACTTGCCCTACCAATTGCATTCACAACATTATGTGATTTTGTCCTATTGGCTGCTCAGGGGCCCAGACACTACAGATTTGGAAACGTCTGGGGAGAAAGGGCCATAGCTCAGTGGTAAGACACATGCTTTGTCTGCAAAAGGTCATAGGTTCAATCCCTGCCATCTCTAGTTTGGGCTGAGGAACACCCCTGGAGAGCTGCTACCAGTCCGTGTAGACAACGAGGTCATTCACACGACTGAACAGGCAGGGGAAGGGTGGGGGTGGGGAGGCTGATCTAACTCACCTTGCCCCCCGATGATGGCTGCCTGTGTCTGGGAGCATGGAGCACACGCCAGATGACCCATCTGGCCTGCATGCGTGCCTGCAGCATGGAGGTCTGGATGCCGGGACAACGCCCAGGACAACGCTGCATCCTGGGACAACTCCAGGACAACCTCTGGAGATCCCACAATGCACCACAAGATATGCACGATGCACTGAGGAATCCCCCCAGGAGACAGGTGCTTTAGGCACCCATCTCCATGTCCATTGGGTCTAACATAACCGCAGTGAACATACGAGCCCATAGCCCGGGTTAAAGGAGTGCTCACTCCATCAACCTCAGTTAACAGCTGGGCTAAGAAGCAGGGCTAGGTGTAACCCGGTGGTTCTCATATGCAGCCTAACCCAGGCTGGGTGTCCTCAATATTAAGCTAGATGGACCAATGATATGGTAAACAGATTCATAAACTGACAGATAAAGCACTTCAAAAGAATGAATGTTGTGTTTTTGTGGATCTTGGAGAATTCATTAGAACAGGCTGGGCTGGGCGCTGAGCATCTGCACCTCTAGTTCTCCCCACTCCTTCCTGCCCGCCCACCACCACCACTGCCATTTTCTTTCCCTGCCCACCCACTGCCGGCACTGCTTTTTCCCCCCGCCTGCCCATCCACCACCATTTTCTTCCCTTTTTCTGCCACCATTTTCTTTCCCCATCCACCACCACCATTTTCTTTCCTCTGCCATCTTTCCCTCTTCACCCATAAGCCTGTCCACTGGGGCCGGAGCTTTCCTCCCCCCTCCCCTGCTGGCAGCTCGCTCGTGAACTCTTGCAAGAACTGCCACACATGGGATTAGCAACCAGTACACCATCTCTCTCTCTCTTTCTCTCTCTCTCTCTCTCTATATATATACATATGAATGATATTGGATTGGGAAGGCATATCTTTCTGTAACACACCCCTGCTGACCTTTTAAAGTGGCATTACCACTTTAACTTAAGCAAGATGATTCCGGGCAATTAAATTTCTATTTAGCAGTGGGAAAGTAAGTAGTATCCCTATCAGATCCCAGCACAACATCCCTCGAGTGGTTGTGGCTGTTGTCTACCTTATGTTTCTTTTTAGATTGTGAACCCTTTGAGTACAGGGAAGCACCTAATTTGTTTATTATTTATTTTTTCTATATCTTTCTGTTTTTCAGCTTTTGTTGAAAGAGATGGGATTACAAAGACGTTTTTGGAAAATGGTCTATACATGTTCGTAGTAGTAGGAACATAATAATGAAATAATGTAATTATGTTACAGTGGCATTGTCAGCGTCCAGTTAAAAATTCAGGCAAACATAAACATTTCAGGATGACCACCAAACAAGACCTGAAAACATAGGTCAGTTTTTGGTAATAGCTTATGATTCAGTTCCAGCTGTATCATAAATGTGGCAATGTTGTCATTCTCTGACAGATTCACTGTTCTGATTCCATGTAGGAACCAAACCAATTCTGTCACATGGATTTTTTAATACACTTGTAGCATATGTACGTGACTGATGGAAGAAAAGCTCTTGCTTGTCAAAACTGCTATCAATTTGATTTTCCCAGGGTGACCCCTGCAGTACTGACAATCTGTGCTTGGGCTCAAAACCACCAGTTTTGTTACAAAGACCTGTATATATTTAAATGCCACATCACCAGCGGAAGGTAATTTATAAGTGCATAATACAAGAGGCCATTATAGATCATGGCGCTTCCACAGGAAATTCATTGATGTACTTTCCTGACATATCAATTTGGAGCAAATGCCTCTAGATGCTTTTTACCCCCCTCCTCACCTTCCCTGTAAGCCTGGCTGCCCTTTAAGGGAAAGCCATAATAAAACTAATTTCCATCATCACCAAGGGCACTGTGGATGAAAAATGAGCCCACAAGTTGAAATGGACATAAATATTAGATGCCAAAATAGATCACTTTTCAAAATGCAATGGGGACTACATGTTGTGTGGTCCTGTATATGTTCTCCATCTTATGACAGGGTCATTTTTGTTGCCTTCAGGATGATAAATAGATGAGAGAGTTCAACTATATAACTGGTTTAGATGTATAGGATACAAATCTTTACAGGAAGTGTAAATATGGTCTTCCCCTTAAGTCAACCTTTGTTGTTCCAAATGATAAGCTCAATGGCACCCTAAATTATGCTGCAGAATGCATTATAAAGGTGTGAATGTCATCTTGCTCTATAGGCATAAGACCATCAGAATTGTCTTGGAATACTCCAACAAATTGACCTGGGCCACTTCAAAGTATTGTCTGAACTGCCTCCTTGCACTGAATTTGACCCAAAGACCATTTTGCCAGCATTCGGTTTCTAACAGCCAGATGCTTATGGGGGTATAACCAGAGCTGTAAATGCCATAACCTTCATTTTCTCATGAGAAAATGTATCAATTCCTGGCATGGATACTATTGGAATCAGATTTGCCACTGAAAATATGGTCTAAAGTGAAATTCAAAGTGAATTGGGAGGAAGGTTGTTTCCAGGCAAAAACACAGGAGATATTTTGAGGGAGGTCAAATGGGTTTTGATAAGAGGAGGAGGAGGAGGAGGAGGAGGAGGAGGCAGCTTCATGGTGGAACCTTCTGCTTGTAAGCTGAGAAGCCAGCATAGACAAAGCATCCAAACTAGACATAGATCTATTATTTAGAGCTCAGAGACTCTAGTGGGAAGAAGCCACTGCCCTCCCACCCAATGAATCTTTTGCAGAAAACCTGCGTTTCCCCTGGTGTCTCCAACTACCTGCCAGCGATCGCACACTGCCTAGTGATGCCGAACCAACATCTTGCATGCTCCTCCCCTCCTCCCCTTGCTCCGTGGCGGCAATGGATCCTCCGAGAAGGGAGCGGGGCTGTCCCCCCCCCTTCCAGCCCCCATGCTTGGCTTTTGGTTGGATTCAGATGGCCTTTTGCTCAGTGCTTGGGAGATGGGAAGTAATGATACCTGGCACCTGCACTGAACTCTGTGTCCCGCCCCCCCAGCGCTCGCAATTGCAAATCACTCAGAGCAAACACAGCTGTCAAACACCCCTTCGTTGTGTTTTGAAAAAAAGCTGAATTACTGCCAATGGCTACTCCACACATCTCAGGAGAAGCATCAAGAAATACCAGAAATACTTAAAAAACAAAAAGTTGCTACAAATAGAGGAATTTTTATTTTTATTTTTACCCCAAACATAATTCAGGCCAAGCAAGAATGTGCAGTAATTCATAACAGTAATTTTTGGGAAAGAAGAGTCGGGTGTGTACCCATCTCTGATAGCCTGCAGGGATGTCGGGGTAAACAAATTAATATGTGGACTGCCACACTCCAATCCGGAGTGAATTTGAATTAAAAATCCTGTTTGTAAAGCCTCCAGGAGTGCTGGGAAGGGGTTTGGAGGGAGGTGGGTGTTGGAAGTTGTTAATTTTTACCCCCAGTAGGTAAATCAGCAAAGCACTAAGGAAGAAAGCACACACTCCAGTTACAGAGAAGGTAGCAGAGGATGGTTTAGTTGTTGCAGCTATTTAGAGAAAGCACAAGGAGATCTTTGTAGAACTAAATACTAAGGATTTATTGGTTAAGTACAATTGGATAGGAAAGCCTAAATCTAATCTAAAGCACTACATAATGCATAGGTGAGGAGGGAGACAGATGTTTCCATCTCTTCTCTAAGAGGAAAGGAAGAATTGTGACTCAGCCCAGGAAGTGGGAAAGAGTCAGATCAGGGGTCATACACAGGAGGAACAGTTAAAGAGACCCTTACTCACTGTCTCTACTCCCAATGCCCCTGGTGGTCATTAGGACAGTTGGTGCAAAAGGTCGATGCTCTGGATGGAACTCCATATCCAACAGAGGGAAGGTAGATAGGTGAAAGAAAAGACATTTCAATTTTTCTTTAAAGGTAGAAGGATGGACTGGAGCCTGTGTACTACTGATTACATACTCAGGATGCAATGGAGTTCAGTTTGGCTTGGAAGTGGATTAGAATAAACTACACTATTTTGCTTGTAAGGAAAACAGTATGGTTTGCCAAGTCTAATTCTGAGCCCTGCCAGGGAGTTTGCCTCACCATTACTAATTGGGAGTGAAATGTACTCCTGAGGACCAGGAGAGGACAGATCTCCAAAAATTAATGTATTTTCTTGAAATGAAACCGGATGCTTAAAGTTAGGATTTTAACATGTTACAGCAAGTGCCCAAAATTCATGCTGATATCCCATATACATCTGGGGAATACCTGAGCATATGGAGATAATCCAATTTAACTGGAACAATTTCCATATGTTCAGGAATTCACGAGATGCATCAGGAACTGTCAACATTCCCTTGTGATTGTCAACAATCTCCACATTTTGGACATTTAGTGGAGCGCACTACTGAAAGGCTTAGTAGCAGCTTCTCTCCACTAGGGAATATTTACATGCACATATGGAGAAAAAGGAGTATGGGAGATCTGCACTTTTTATCCTGAAGGAGCATGTAAGAAAAATTGTACTTTCTAATTTTCATACATACAGTATATGTTTCTAGTTTAAAGACCACAGGAGGTGAAAGAAGACAGAGTTGGTCAATGGGAGGAAAGCTGGTCTTGTGGTAGCAAGCATGAATTGTCCCCTTTGCTAAGCAGGGTCTACCCTGGTTTGCATTAGAATAGGAGATATATGTGAGCACTGTAATATATTCCCCTCAAGGAATGGGGCCGCTCCGGGAAGAACATCATGCTTGGAAGGTTCAAAGTCCCTGAGATCTCCAGAGAAATAGGGCTGAGAGAGTCTCCTGCCTGCAACCTTGGAGAACATGCTACCAGTCTGTGTGGACAATACTGAGTAAGATGGACCAATGATCTGCCTAAGTATACCGCAGCTTCCTATTTAAGAATGGAGGGTTTGAAAAATTGTCAGCCAATGGATTGACTCTCAAGAGCAGCAGCTAAGTGAAGAGCATGACATAGATGGGCTAGCAGAGTAGTAAAAAAGTTCCAACAGGAGGAGGTGGAGGAGATGGAGACAAGGCAGATTCAGCTGAGAAACACATGGAAGGGGGAAACGTCGAGCCCCACAGACATAATTTGGTTGGTACATTGTGCAGTTGAGGAGATCGTTCTGCAGGTCCTTTTAGAACTTGAGATAGTGCCATTCCAGAAAGGGCAGAGGGACAAGGCAGGGCCACTATATTCTTCATCCTTTTGAAGGGAAAAAATGAGGGCATGCTCATCACAATTGCTATAGATTCAAACCTAGGAGAGAGTGCAAGCTTTTGGGGGGATCTAATTTGAACAGAAAAAGATTTCAATTAACTGTAAGTTCAGCAGTTGGAACTAAAGTTTCAGTTTCATTGCTATGCTCTCATGCTGTGTATTTGTGGAATGTTAACTGAATGTCCAGCCCCACATTTGAGCTGCATCTGGAAGGGAGATTTGATTATGAGGGGGAAACTCTCTTCAAAAACAAAATCCACATTGGTTCTCTTAAACTGTAGTTCCATGAAATGCTCAATAGAACAACACCGCTTGATGCCAACTAGAAACCTGACCCCAGGTTTGTATTTCAAAGCCCCACTTTCCCTGCAAATGGGCTTGCAGTATTTACCTACTCAGAGGAATACTTAAGGTTTAAATAGTATAGTAACAAAAAAGGATTTCTCGGCTCTCAAGGGAAAAAGAGATAACACCTTGGCATGGAAAATTCTGTGGCTCACATACGTACTTTGTGAATTATTCTACTGACACACTCTGACATTGTTTTTCTTTTTTCCCTGAGCAAGGATGAAAAAGGTTGAGAAAATCCAAAAGAAAAGCTGAAGGCACTGTTTGCCCTTTTACTGAACTATATTTGTTTTCTATGGTCTGAGTTTACTTCCGTTTTTTCATGGAATGTCGACCAAGGGCAGACACCAGAACAAAGGAAAATTTTCTATGATAGCAATGTCTTTTATTGTTCCTATAACCTTCACATATTATTACCATCTCGATACTAGTCAGAAGGTCACTGTCATTCTGCTATAAATCATTTCCAATTTGGACATTTAATACCTAAGAGACTATCCCTTCCTTCATTGCAATATTTAAGCCAAGAGAACCTCTATGACTATAACCTGCAGGTACTGAATCTGACATAAGAACAACACCGCTTCTACCCAGGCCCTACCTAGACCAGCATTCTGTCTCCTGCAGTGTTCCCACTAATTCCCAATCCCACAGTATTCTCAGCAATACAGAAACCTAGGGAGGTGAGCTTGGTGAGTGTTCTGCACTTCTAAGATGCCTCTGGAAGACTTGTCAAGGCACAAGCGTCTTTTCAAAATGCGGCAAAGCCTTTTTGATGTGGACAGATTTACAGTGGGTTGAAAAGCTCCAATTCAGTGGGTGACCCCATCGGGCGTAGCTAGGGGAGAGGTGGCCCGTGTTCATCCCTCTCTCTGGCAGCCCCCCAGAATGAGGGAGATAATGAAGAAAATAGGGAGGGATGGAGCTGGAGGGCCCTCAGTCAGAAGCTGGGGGCCCGTGTTCTTTGAACTCTTTCGCTCAATTATAGCTACACCCCTGGACCCCATCACATCCATGGCTTCCAGTATTACCTATACAATGAGGGCCGCCAGCTCTAACTCATGCCTCAGAACGTTCTCCCCCAATCCCACATCTCCAAGTGCCTCTCTGATATTTCTCCTTGGGTGTTTTGTCATCATCTCAAATGCAATAATGTCCAAGAGAGAATTCCTCACCTTTCCTCCCAGGCCCTCCAATCTTCTACACTCTCTGTATCCATTGGTAGGGGTGTGCACGAACTGTTCAATGTCAAACTGGATTGCATCAAACTGGGCTGGTTCAGCAGCTCGATCATAGATGGAACCAGGGCCGGTTTAGTCCACAATCAAACTAAACGAAGCCTGATTTGAGTGGACTGATTCAACATCAAAGGAAACTGGGGGGGGGGGGGCGACAAGAAAAGTAATGTAAAGTTCTTACCAGCTGGTGCTGCCACTCAACCCTCCAGCACGGCCCAAGTGTCTGGCAATCCGTATTTACCAAGATGTCCACTCAGTAGCGGCATGCTTATGGACTCCAGGCATGTGTGGAAGCTGCAACCGCACTGCCTCCACATATGGGTGGCTTAATAAATATAGATGCTTAATAAATATAGATGCTTGGGCAGTGCTGGGTGGGGTGAATGGTTTAATGGTTTAAAAGACTTTACATTACTTTTCTTGCCACCCCTGGCTGCTCCTTTGTAGATTCTCCCATTAGGGGTGTGCACAAAACCAGCCGGCCTGGTTCAGTTTGAGTCCAAACTGGACTCAAACTGGACCAGACCAGTTTTGTTTTGTCCCTCAAACCCCCTGGTTTGGTTAGGCTCAGTGGGGGGAGTGGTTCATATATTTTTAAAGAAATAGTTTTTTTTAATTTTTTTAAACTTATTCCCTCCGGGGGGCTTCTCCAAGGCCATGGGGGGGTACCCCGTGGATGTTCCCCTCCCCCATCTGGCCTCCGTTATGCCTTAAATCACCCAATTCAGGCCGTCTTTGGCCCTTTCTGGGTCTTTCCCCCATCACGGTGGCCATTTTGGAGGCTGCTGCACATGTGCAATGGGCCTCTCAGAGTGGGTAATTATAAAATAAATAAATAAATAAACTTTGAACTCCCTGAACAGGTTGGAGGGGGGTCAGTTCGATGTTGAACCTCTCTCCTTCATTCAGCCTGTCACCAAATCATGTGTACCTGACAATGTGTAACTGAAATAATTGCATATTCTTCTCCTGTTTATCCCTGCCTCTCTTTCCCTCCCCTTTCTTTGTATTGATTTATAGATGGTGAGCAGCTCCAAACAGAGACGTCTTCTCATATTAATTAAAGGTCCAAGCACACAGAAAAATGGAATCTACGTTTTCTCTCTCTCTTATTATTACGGTCAGTCAGGAAGTAGAGCTTGGGGTTTTTTATTTCGAATCCCTCCTTTCCCCACCAACCCATAACTTGAGCACTAGTCTCCAACTACATTCTAAAGTGGTACAGTTCAGGAAAGACGGCTTTTTCTGCACACTTGAATTGACCTTGAGACATGACAGGATGGGTGTGAGAAACTACCACATGATTTCTGCATGTGTCACATCACTCCTAGATTTATGAAGACACAATACATTGGACTTCTACATCTATTATCAACTGTGGGCCAAGTGATTTCAAGGCATTTTCTTATTAATTGGAAACATGGAAAAAACCCCAAAGTGTGCAATATAGTGTTGTGGTACAGATACTAACAGTGCATAATACATTTGCCAGTACAGTCTACCTGTTGTGTGCCCTGACTGAGGTAAATACACTGAGAAGTTTACTCATTCTCAGTCTGATGTGAGGATACCCAATGTACTATTTGTTCTCAAAAAATGAATAGATTATTCATTTGAAACGCACCCATACATGCACAAAAACCTCTGTATATATTATCAGAAATCTTATACTAAAGAAAAGTATATAGTGAAATATTTTAGACACGAATTATTCTTTTGTTAGTTCGTATTGATAGCAATCTTAAATGTTCTCCGTATTTTTTAATAGTGTTTTATTGTTTGGGGAATGTTTTGACATGCTACTGATTTGAATTATAATTGAGTTAAAGTTAATGTCATGTATTGCCATTGCAGATATATTGCTTCTATTTCTATTGTTTAATTTATTTGGTTATGTATTGTAAGCGGCTATGGGCATAATTTATTATAGAAAAGTGGCAGACACAGTGGCATAGCTAGGGAAGCAAGACCCCTGTCTGCTCCACTACCTGGTGGCCCTGCTGGTGACTTCTTTGTGTTCATGCGCAAAGTGCACACACACCAGCCACATTCCTGCATGTGATATCACAAACAAGGGGATGTGGTCAGAGTCCTGGAAGGCCCATGTAGGCATTCCAGAGCTTGTTTCCCAGCTGGCGCTTCATTCAGGGAATAAGGGCAGGATGGATCATGGGTGGGTGGGAATCAGATGGCCCCCAGGATCTGGGTGACTTGGATTCTTTGGACCCATCTTCCTATCTACCTATTCTTTGGACCCATCTATTATAGCTCTGCCCCTGGGCATACAAGAAAAGGAAACTGAGTGAAATTATTGTGAAAGAATGGGGAGGGGGGAGTCACTTCCCAAAATGCACTCTTGTTCGTCTGCCTGCTAACTGAAACTAACACTAGCTGATCCAGCACAGACCATCTGGCACAGACTAGTTCTCCCTTCTCCATCCTTCCCCTCCCCTCCATTCAGCCCCAGTCTGTTCTGCGCTTGGCTTTCCTTTCCCTCCTTGCCTGCCAGCAGCGGTTTCCTTCACGGACTGGCGTGGCTGGCACTTTCCTTCCCCGTCCACCAGGCTGGGCTGCAGGAGCTTTCCTTCCCTGCCCGCCAGCGGTGCTTTCCCTCTCTGTCAGCCATCCGGTTGGCCTCTGCTGCCATTTTCTCCCTGTCCCCATCACTGTCCCCCAAGCAGCTGCTCACAAACTTTCACGAGAGCTGCCATGCTTGGGATTAGCAACAGGTACATTTAGGAGAATTATATATAGAGAGAGATACTGTCTATTGCACTACGTCCACACAGTGAGTCGGATGTGGAATATCTCTAAAAAGAAACCTGGATACAAATGAGAAGATTTTTCTTTTTTCTTTTTAGTGGATTTCTATATATCTGGAAAGATAAACTGTTACTGAAGTTTGAGAAACAAAGAATGAAGTCTCCCCAAAGTGTCGCTCATTATCTTTTTAGCCTTCATAGGAGTTATAAAGGGTCCTCCCCCGCATATTTGAGTATACTAGTTGTAGAACTGACTAATATTTGACTTACAGAATAAGAATAATAATGCTGGACAGTTGCACCATATTAACAAACGTCTATTTGGAATCCTCCATGACCCATGAAAATAAGCAAAATGTGTTGACTAAATCGCAGGTTGCATTTTGACTCATAGTACTTTGCTGATGTAGCCCAGATTGCTAACTAAGTTGCCCAAAGCTGATATAGACAGTTGTACATTTCACTGGCAGGCCTGACACAATCCTTAGGAGCCATGGAGGCTCTCCGCATCCACTAGCAGCAGTGATGTGGTTTTAACTCATATGGAGCCAGCAAATGTGTCCCACTCTTCCATCAGTGGAGTGCTGCACTGTATGTAAGCCAATAATTGTAAAAATAAGTTGTTCTAGTAAACACTAATCTGCTTACTTTTCACTATCCCTACAACTGGACTAAATTTGGTCCAAATCAGGCAGTTTACAAGTTAGCTCACTTGTGCCTCAAATGTTCATGAGTCTGCTATCTTGAATTGGGGTGGATGATGTCATCACTAACTATGCATTTGAGGTATCCCTATGTGTCCCTACAGCTGTAGAAAATTTGGTTCAAATCAGTTAGGCAATCCAAAGTTAGCCCTCTTGCGCCTCAAATGCTCATGCGTCTGCCATATTGGATTGGGGTGGATGACATCATCAAGTGTACCAAATTTGGTTCAAATCGGTTACACAGTCCACAAGTAAGCCTACTTGCGCCTCAAATGTTTATACATCCGCCGCCTTGAATTGGCAGGGGCGTATCTAGGGTGGGGCAGGCAGGGCACGTGCCCCGGGCGCCACTTGAAGGGGCGCCATTTTGTAAAATTAAAAAAAAATTAAAAGGCCGCCGAAAACAAAATGGCCACTGTGCATGCTCAAATGGCATCTGTGAGGCCCTAGGTCATGCCAGGCCTTGCAGAGGCCATTTGAGCATGCACGGTGGCCATTTTGTTTTCAGTGGCCTTTTTTAAAAAAAAGATTCTTTTTAAAAATGGCCACCATACATGCTCAAATGGTCCCTGCGAGGCCCTAGAGGCCAGAGGGGGGAGGGGGAACCTTTGCAGACCTCCCACAGCCTTTAGGAAGCCCCCCAAAGGGGCTACAGGTTTAAAAAAAATAAAAAAAATGTAATATAAGACACTGTACACATATTCAGATTGGCACTATGTACAGAGAATCAGGGCTTGTGAATACTGAGCTGAAGCTTATGAGCTTGGATTGTATTCATTTGCTCTTACTTTGCTTCTTGTGATAAGTGAGTTAAATGTGATGTCTTAATAATATGGCTATTATGGTGAGTTTGTCTTTGAATCAGTGTGAAATCCTTAGTATTAAGGCCCACTGGGAGTTTCTTGCTCTCTTTCTCTCATTTTAACTGTTTTTCTGAAAGACTAGAATATATCCCAAGCAGTGACACAGTTTACTCTGCATATCCTTTAATTATTTCCAGAGTATCTGGGAAAAGTCCAATTCTCCATTGATTTTTAAAACTTTTGTAATGGTGATGCTACAATGCATAGTAGAGAATTAGACAGGCACTTCTGTTTAGTTTTCCAAGTACACCTCCACATAGTATTTGCGTATTTCATGAGCCCCAGCATACTGCAATTTGTAGTTTTCCAGCATTTTTTGGTCTGGCTAAGTCCACTGCTAAATAGTTTTTGAAATATTAAAAGATTAATGAGCCTGACTTGTATTTTTGAGCTGATATTATGGTAAAGTTATCTGAAAGATGGGTGTCAGATGCTTGGACAGGGGGTGCAATTTCAGTGTTTGCCGTAGGCGCTATTTTCCCTAGATACACCTCTGTGAATTGGGGTGGATGACATCATCACAAACTGTGCCATTGAAGTGTCCCTACAACTGTGACATTGTGAAGTTGATAGCATTGTGAAGTTGATAGCAGGGGACACACGGATGGACACACACACGGAATGCCAGGTGATCTCATAAGCCTATTGGAAAGTAGGCTGAAAATTATAATAGTAATGTACACAACAACAATAAAATTGTATATATCTATGCCTGTTTAAGCCATAAAATAAATATGCTAATAGAAGTCATCTCCAAAGAGACTCCACAATGTTTCTAGAAGATACTCATGCTCAGATGTTTTCTAGTAGATGGGAGTGTTGCTGTTTTCTAGCTGCTTCTGAGAAAGCCAGTCTACTAGTCTTGGTACATTGCTGGTATATTCAAGAGAGTTGCTCTTAAAGATCATTATGGAACATAAGGGAGATATGGCTTATAAGCAGCCATGTGCTTTTAACATTTAGGCAGCAGACAATCTTCAAACAGGCAGACGTCGGACATTATTATGGGACATGCATTCAATCTGCATGTCTGTGTTTAATCTCACCTCTCATCTCACCTGTCAACATTTAATTCTGATACAAATCTAAACAGACCCAGACATGTTGCAATGATGATGCTTATTAGTATATCAGAGTAGGAAATTAAGAACCAGTTTCCATGGCCTTTGTACAATTACTAATGCCCTTTGGAATGGCCAGCTCTGCTTCCACAGTCAAACATGATTGATCACCCCGAATTAGATATTAATCATGATTAATTGTGAGCATTTAACCACTGGCACTCAAGTCAGTGGCAACTCTAGTTGTCATTGTTATGTTAATCTGCAACTTTGTAGAAATGATGATGAACTAAATTGACTTCATTTACTTTACCGTAACCTGTACTCTGTTTTCATTATTGTAAGTGTGTTTGGGCAGTTCCATAAATATCTTATAGGAGAAGGTGCCAAGGGACCCTTTTTTTAGTATATGCCATTAATAAAAAGGTACTTTAATCAAAAGATAAGGGATTGTCCAGCTAAGTATTTATAATGTGTAATATATTGGTGACACTTTTGTTACTTGATAGTAAGTAGTGCTGGGTCATGACTTTGGCTAGCCTGGCTTCGGCATGACCTAGACTGGGGAATTTGATAGGAACCCATTGACAATGTATTTTGCTAAAGTGGCAGTTTGTAAAGACTTTGAAACATAGGATTTTAGGCAGCTGGATGATGATAGTCAGGAATGATACAGTCTTCATGGGACTGGAGCTTGGTAAGGCTTAGCAGGGTCAGGATGTTGTGGATTGCTTTCAGTGTCACATTTCTCCTCTGTAGAAACCAACCAACCAACCAACCAACCAACCAACCAACCAACCAACCAACCAGCCAACCAACCAACCCTATGAAAATTACATGGCGATTATGTGTGACTCTTTCATGCCACATGCATGCAATAAATATGTGCATGTATGGCTGTCACATGTGATTACGAAGTCTTTATGTTTTGTCTTTAACTGAAAGTGAAAGTCCATGTAGGCAAACTATAACATTTAAAGCAGCCCTAAGATGGAAATCAAAGACATCACAGCAGTCAAGATCTGCCACTGGGTCAACTCTCAGGTATTTAGTGCTTGGTTCAAAATAATGGGTAAAATATATAAAAGCCTCTCTAAAAATTGGTGTCTTCAGTTGTTTCTTTAAAACACTAAGGGGAATAGCATGGCGAAGCTCATCTAGGAGGGCACTCCAAAGTCGAGGGGCCACAACTGAATAGGCCTTGTCTCTAGTCCACAGCAGCCAGATCTCCACTAGTGGTGGCGCCATGAGCAAGGCCGGAGATGCCGAGTGGAGGGCCCTGGCAGGTTCACATGGGTGAATGCTTTCTGAGAAGTACCCGAGTCCCAAGCTGTGTGGGGCTTCAAAGGTCAAGACCACACCTTGAATCTTACTGGAAGCAGACTGGTAACTAGTGAAGCTGCTGCAGGATGGGCGTAACACTCATGAAGCAACTTGCACCCACAAGCATCCTAGAAGCAGCATTCTGGACTAGCTGAAGCTTCTGAACAGTCTTCAAGGGCAGCCCCATGCAGAGCACATTGCAATAGTCCCAGCGTGGTGACCTGAAGACAGTGCTTACTTGCCTCAGGTGACCAGACAAGTGGCCATTGACAAGCCTGGGATTATTATCCTCTAAAATAATTGTATTATTCCACGGGTGTCAATCCCTCCCCCCAGTTCATTTCCTTCTCATTTTACTGTGTCCCTCCACCAAACCTAATAACCTACAGTATATCTCCTATCCCCAAAACATATTTTTCTCTCTCCTCCCCAAAGTATCTGAACTCTGTCCCTCTAAAAAATTTAAGTGAGGAATTGCTGCACCTCTGGATGATTCACACTGACTGTGTTGTTGCATAGCCTTTGTAATCCCATCTCTTTCAACAAGGTGTTACCAAATTAATAGTCACACTAGTTATTGTAGTTTTCACACACATGCATGGATAAAAAGGAAAACTGTAAACAGTGGGGTCAAAGGGTCATGAAATGCAAGAGGTATGGCCTGTGAAGATCAAATGTATACTTAGCACAGTAAAAATTCACAGCAGCAGTAAGTGGAGATAACAGAGTCTTCCTAGTCTTGCTAAGTTGATTAACACAGCAAGGAACCTAATAAATTCTGCATAGGAATATAGGAAGTTGCCTTCTACCGAGTCAGACCATTGGTCCTTCTAGCTCAGTACTGTCTACTTGGATGGGCAACAGCTCTCCAGAATTTCAGGCAGGTGCCTTCCAGGTCTGCATGGAGATGCCAGGGATTGAACCTGGGACCTTCTGCATGCAGAACAGATGCTCTACCATCTACTCGGGCCCTACCACCTAGTTTCTTACCAGAATTTCCCTTTGAAGTCAAGTTGTTGAAGAATGGTGATATTCTATAGCTAAACTGAAAGTCGTCGTTCTTCAACAGATAAACTTCAAAGGGAAATTGCCATGTGAAACTGCTGAATTAGAATCTATCAGGAGATTTGATGCTACTCATTCAGGCTTGAACGGTTTACTGTGCAACATCCTTTGCCTGTGCATAACTTGAGCATTGATGTTCAATATTTTCAAGGCTTTCAAGCCTAACGGGAGCTCGTGTGTGTGTGTGTGTGTGTGTGTAAGGCAGTTCCAAACACTAATCCAGTTCAAATTAGGTTCTAACTGCACACACTCTCTAATTGAGCAGACCAATATATCCAGGGAAAGTGGAAGCATCTGTTCACAAGAATTCGCTTCAACATCCAGGCTTCCTAGAGTGTAGGCAAATCACAAGCTATGCTCTTTGGCTCTGGCAATTTAGTACTCTTTTGGAGGGAGAAGTTTGGAGGGATGCTGATTTGGGACTTAGTGATAAACTGATGGAAATCTGACAGTTTCCTTAGGCAGCAGTTTTTGCTGCTCTTCCAGGAAGGGAAGCATCAAATCAGGAGGACAAGTAAATGACAGAACTGGCTGAATATCAACATTCAAAGATGCTATGTGTCATCTAAGCAGATAAAAATGTTGGGTTTTTTTCTTGTTGTTGCTCTCAAGTTAAGTGTTTGAAGGATATAGATGTACAGATAAAGATTACGCACACAGCTTCCAGGAATGAAAACAGGTTCAATAGGGCACGTTCTTTAAACACAACCTCATAGCCTCCAACATTTCACAGATAATAACAGAGAGGCTCTTGTATACTTGTTAACCAGTTCCCTCAGGAGCCTCCCCTTGCCCACCATTAAACATGGGCACCTGTACATTGCATTCATTTGCTCTGCAATAGCCTGTCCTTCACTGGTGTCCAAGGCAAGTTTGTTTGCAAACTGATCATAATGTTTCTTTTAAAAAGAGAAAGGAAAACAACTCTTCAGAATATTTCATAAACCTGAGGGGCAAGGCCTTATTTGTGGAGGTGCCAAAACTGGCACATCCTCCCAAGGGGTGTGTGTGAGATGGATCCCAACTTTGCTCTTCTTTCAGGAGGCAGTGAAAGCTGTGCTGCAACTAGATGTGGTGATGGCCAGCAATCTAGATGGTTTCAAAAACAGATTAGACAAATTCATGGAGGATAAGGCTCTCAATGGCTACTAGCTTGGATAGCTGTATATTTCCATCATGATCATAGGTGGCATGCCCCTGAATACCAGGTGGTAGGGGACACCAACGGGAGGGAGTAGCTTCCCAGTTGTGGGCCTTACAGATGCACCTGTCTGGTCACCGTGAAAAGCAGGGTGCTGGACTAGATGGGCCTTAGGACTGATCCAGCAGGGTTGTTCTTGTGTTCTTATGTTCATTAAATGATCCTAACACCTATTGGAATGGAATTGGAATCCCAACACCTCCTGTTTTGCACAGTGGCCCACCAGATGCCTCTGAGGAGCCCACAGGCAGGAGTTGAGGGCATGCCCTCTCTCCTGCTGTTACTCTCCTGCAACTGGTACTCAGAGGCATCCTGCCTTTGAGGCTGGAGGTGGCCCACAGCCCTTCGATTAGTAGCCGATGATAGACCTCTCCTCCATGAAGTTATCCAACCCCTCTTAAAGCCATCCAGGTTGCTGGCTGTCACCACATCTCGTGGCAGAGATTTCCACAAGTGGATTATGCGTTGTGTGAAAAAGTACTTCTGTTTGTTGGTCCTAGATTTCCTGGCAATCAATTTCATGGGATGACCCCTGGTTTAGTGTTATGTGAGAGGGAGAAGAAGTGCTTTAGTGCTCAGCTATTCTTGATTAGGGATGTGCACGGAACCACGGAGCTGCAGTCCAGCACTGGGGTGGTGGTTCCTTTAAGGGCAGGGGGAGGGTGTACTTACCCCTTCCGCCGCTTTTCTCCTGCCCGCGTGCGTATTTTAGTAAGCATTTGGGGTGGCAGGGTACCCCCCTGCTGCCCCTTCCTCCGGTCGTCAGCAAAAGGCTTCAGGAAGCCTTTTGCGCATGCGCAAGTAATGCGTGCTCATCACTACTCCATGACATGCACGCATGACACGGAGATGTGATGCACACGCACGATGTGTGCACACGCAAAAGGCTTTCTGAAGCCTTTTGCTGACAAGCAGAGGAAGGAGCAGCAGGGAAGTACCGTGTCACTCCAAATGCTTACTAATGCTTACAAATGCGCGCCGGTGGGGGAAAAGCGGGGGGAGGGGTAAGTACACCCTCCCACTGCCCTTAAAGGAACCCCCACTCTGGCATCGAACCGCCAAACCGCCCCATGTCCAGACCGGTCTGGAGGTCTTTAGAATGGCCTCCGGACCAGTCCATGCACAAACATCACTATTTTTGATGTGTCATTGGCTGGTATTCTTTTTGCATGGTTGTTTCATTTCAAATATTTTCATTCTACTTTCGATGTTTTAAAGATATCAGTGTTAGCTGCTTTGATTATCTTGTAGCTGGGGAAAAAACAGGATAAAAATGATCACAAGTAATTATTATTTAATCTTACCGTAGAGGTTGTTGTACTAACAGAATTACCGTTAATTCAGGGTGGTTCCTTACTAGGACCCTTTAACTAGGGTCCTGAGCAGTGAACCCTGTAACAGGGATTCACAGATGTTGTTGACTAAAACTCCCACAATCCCTATCTGCAACGGTCAAAGGCCATTGCGGCTGCAGATTATGGAAGATATCCAGCAATATGTGGGAATCCCTTTTACAGGGAGCACTGGTCCTGAGGCAGTACAGAGAAAGAAAGACCTTGCTGCCACCACAATTGTCACTGTCCCTGCCTCCCTGCCAGGAATGTTTTGGGGAACGGAAGGGAAGGGATGGGATGGGATGGGGCTAGCTGGCAACAGTGATAGGGGTGCATTGGGGACCCCATATCAGAAAATACAGACATAGGGCCAATTTGGAAGAAATAAATTGATTAGCAAGCCAGAGGCTATCAGTTTGAATCCCCACTGGTATGTTTCCAGACTATGGGAAACACCTATATTGTGCAGCAGTGATATAGGAAGATACTGAAAAGCATCATCTCATACTGCTCAGGAGGAGGCAATAGTAAACCCCTCCTGTATTCTATCAAAGACAATCACGGGGCTCTGTGGCTGCCAACAGTCTACACCGACTCGATGACACACTTTGCCTTTAGGATTTTCTTACATTGGAATGACATATTTTGGACAGGGGGGTTTGATTTTCAAATTTTCCACAATTACCTCCATTACTAATTATAATTAACACTGGTACACCCGTGTCATAGAATTGTCTCTTTGTGAGTAATGCTGGCCTACTATAGAGCCTGGAAGTACAAAATGCCATTAATAGCTTATCGTCTTTGAGAGTAGAAGATAACGATTATGAACTGCTCGAGAATGTAGCTATTGTTTCATCTTTCTTCAATATATTTCATCTTCTTTTATGAGCTCTCTGTTATGAGTCCCGTTCCCTTACACATACAATCTTTTTTCATAGCTCTGAAACAATAAAATACATTGTCCAGTGTGTTTTAATAGCCAGAAAGTCTTTTTAACCCTATATCCAGAAGATCAGACACAAAAAATTTAAAAAGTCGTTAAACAATATTAAAGAAGAGGGGATTGGAACCATTTGGGACTTCTGATCTTTGACCAAATACTTGCTTCATCTAGTAAATTTGATAATGATTGCATTAGGATAACATGAATAACCAACTGTATGAGATGTCTTGTGATCTTCACTACGGAGAATTTAAACAATCCCTATTGACAATAAAAATCTAAACCCATCTTGGAATTCTTATCTCTATCTTGTTATGCTGTATATTAGCATAAAGTTGTTAATAAAATCATTTTTGATGGCACTGTTGCTTTAGAAAGTACCTTCTTGAGTATATACATCATTTCATTTTTTAATGCACACACACACATACATACACGTACACTCACACACAAACTCTTAGAATAGATAATTTAAATTTTTTTAATCCATGCTAATAAAGTCAGATATTAGGCTGGCCGCATAAAGGAAAATAGAGAGTTTAATAATGACATTTGAAATGAACAGCAATATTTTAATTCTTAGGAGACGCTTGCTTTGTTCACATCTTCTTTGTGTTTGTGCACATAACCATTCACTGTTAATTTGACGCAAAGTTTTAGCACCATGGCCTTTACATAAAATGTGTTTTACGACCAAGATAAGGTAACCAGCAAGCATAAACATGCTTTTGTGTTTTAAGATCAAATCTGAATTAGAAATTTATGTATAATCAAGTACCCTAGTGTTGGCATTAAGAATAAAGAAAGAAAAATAATTTGAAAGGGATTCGACCAATTGTCAAGGTATTTATAATGATCTTTAAGACACGCATGAGAGAGGGATGTGGCATGTCCTAGTGCCTTTATAAGATCAGATCCTGGGCAGAGACTTGGCTGAATCATGCCTAGATGGAGAGGAGAAGAGGACACTAAGGGGAATCAAGCAAATCTAACCGTTAAATGTAATGCTTCACCCAGAAAGAGAGGATGCAGACTTGTATCTGAATCTGCTAGTTTTTGTAGCAAAACCAGAGACAATTGCTTTGGTAATTGCTTTGATAATTATTTTAAATAATTAATTTTAATGCATTAATTAATTAATGCACTGAAAATTAACCTTGGCTCTCACACACCAATCATGGTTGGTTCTGGCTCACCAGGGCATTCGAGTTCTACACCCCTGCTATAAACAAACAAACAAATTAACAAAGTGTGATCATTGTAAACATTTCTTCATTGTCTGCCGATCCAGCATTGTGACTCCTGCCTCCAAAGAAAGTTGGTGTGAAATTAAATAATTTTAATTTTAATGTGCAAGCAGCCCAAAATTGTGACACCCAAATCTTTCCAAGCAAACACAAGCAACCCTGTCCTTTCCTCCCTTCTCGTGTGCTCTGAAATCTCATGGTCAGGGCTCCACAACATATTCCTGTCCTGACCCCTCCCCTCCCTCCTCCTCTCTTCCTGGCTGGCTGGCTCCCATGCTCAGGCTCAGCCCTCCCTCCCTCAGCCTGACTGATAGGCTAAGAATGAGGGAAATGCTGGCTGATACTCAGTGACAGCATTTTTCTGGTGCTGAGCCTGTCAGTCAGGCTGAGGGAGGGGTGGGCTAAGCCTGAGCACATAGCTAGCCAGTCAGGAGGAGTTGGGGAGGAAAGGTTACAGCCTGGCAATCCTCCCCTACTCTCCTGCAGAGGACTGCAGCATCAGTGATGAGCTGTATGTCTGAATGAGCCATCACAGATAGAACTTCACAGATAGAGCTTTCTTATCAACTCACATAACCCCAAGCAAGAGGTTTCTCATAGGCAGATTAAGATTTATAGAGAGGTCTGCAGATATAGGCATCCCAGTAGATTTTAGAACAATATTGTGCTAATGAATTATGGGCAAAATGCATCATTCTTCAATGTGTGAGACAGAAGAAGCTTTCCTAATTTATCAATTGCTGTCCCAGAATTCTAACTTGTAAGGATGGTGAGATCAATGCGATCAATGATAAAGTATTTCCAATGAGTAACTAAAGGAAAATCATGGGCATTGTAAAAAGGCAAATGTTTTTCCCTATAATCACACTTCCAATCTTCTGAGTTGGTAAACTAAGCTGAAAAGGCTCTTAGTGAAGAATGATATAATATTGTGTAATTGTTAGACTGAGTGTGCCAAGTATGTGTTGAAACATGGCCAATGATAGCATCAAAACACTTCTGAAGATTAAGAATAGGGTCACCATCCATTTGAAGAAATTTTCATCAGTGTATCATATGAGTTTTACTTGATTAGTTAACTGATTATAACTGCATAAATTAGCATATGAGAATAACAGTGCTAAAGTGGTGGGGGGGATACTTTGGTAGGAACCAGACCATGTTAGTCATGACTAAGTCCCATTGAAATTAATGGGACATACTGCAAATGCGTTGGCTGAATTTATCGTCTCCTCCTTATTTGCCATCTACTTAGAAAAATAACACTTGTATTAACACTTGGAAAGAATCACCAAGGAAGTCTAACACAGACACTTTGGATTTCAAAAGAGGAAACTTCTCCCAAATGCGTATGGTGAAAAAAAAGCTGAAAGAGAAAATCAGGAGAGGCACTTCACTCCAAAATGCATGGAGTTTACTCAAATCCACAATACTACAAGCCCAGTTGGACTGTATACCCAAAAGGAGGAAAGGTACCACTAAGTCCAGGAGGATGCCAGCATGGCTAACAGGTACTGTCAAGGAAGCCATAAAAGGGAAGAAGACTTTCTTCTGGAATTGGAAGGCCTGTCCAAATGAAGAGAACAGAAAGGAACACAAACTCTGGCAAAAGAGCTGACACTAAGGGAGGCGAAAAGAGAGTCTGAGGAACATTTAGCTAAAAGCATCAAGGGGAATAACAAAAACCTCTTTAAATACATCAGATGCAGGAAATCTGCCAGGGAGGCGGTTGGACCACAATGAGGGAGTGAAAGGGATTATTAAGGAGGATATGGAGGTTGCAGAGTTGCTCAATGAGTTCTTTGCGTCTGTCTTCACAGCAGAGGATACTGAGCATATACCTATTCCTAAACCAGGCTTTTCGGGAATGGAGACTAAAGAACTGAGTCAGATAGCAGTGACAAGAGATGATGTTCTAAAATGTCTGGAAAAACTGAAAACTAGCAAATCACCAGGGCCAGATGGCATCTATCCAAGAGTCCTCAAAGAACTCAAATGTGAAATTGCTGACCTCCTTGCTAAAATATATAACTTATCCCTGAAATCAGGCCTGTACTGGAGGACTGGAAAGTAGCAAATGTAACATCAATTTTCAAAAATGGATCCAGGGGCGATCTGGGAAATTACAGGCCAGTTCCAGGCAAATGTTCCAGGCAAATGGATGGAAAGCATCCTCAAAGATAAAATTGTAAAGCACATAGAAGAACAGGCCCGGCTGGGAGAGAACCAGCATGGCTTCTGCAAAGGTAAATCTTGCCTCACAAACCTTTTGGAGTTCTTTGAGAGTGTCAACAAGTGTGTGGATCAAGGTGATCCAGTTGACATAGTATACTTGGACTTGCAAAAGGCTTTTGACAAAGTTCCTCATCAAAGACTCCTGAGGAAACTTAGCAGTCATGGGATAAGAGGACAAGTACATGTGTGGATTGGTAACTGGTTGAAGGACAGGAAACAGAGGGTAGGTGTAAATGGAGAGTTTTCACAATGGAGGGAAGTAAGAAGTGGGGTCCCCCAGGGATCTGTACTGGGACCGGTGCTTTTTAATTTATTCATAAATGATCTAGAAGTAGGGGTAAGCAGCAAGGTGGCCAAATTTGCAGATGATACCAAACTCTTTTGGGTAGTGAAATCCAAAACAGATTGTGAGGAGCACCAAAAGGATCTCTCCAAACTGGGTGAGTGGGCAAGTTCAATGTCGGCAAGTGTAAAGTGATGCACATTGGGATGAAAAACCCCAACTTCAAGTATATTTTGATGGGAACTGAGCTGTCAGTGACTGACCAGGAGAGGGATCTTGGGGTCGTGGTGGACAGCTCGTTGAAAGTGTCAACTCAATGTGTGGCAGCTGTGAAAAAGGCCATTTCCATGCTAGGGATCATTAGGAAGGGGATTGAAAATAAATCGGCTACTATTATCATGCCCTTATACAAAACGATGGTGCGGCCACACCTGGGGCTATTTAGTTTAGAAAAAAGACGACTGAGGGGACACATGATAGAGGTCTATAAAATCATGCATGGTGTGGAGACAGTGGATAGATAGAAATTCCTCTCTCTCACACATCACACTAGAACCAGGGGTCATCCCATGAAATTGATGAAATTGATTGAAATTAATAGGACCAACTAACGGAGATGCTTTTTCACACAACGCATAACCAACTTGTGGAATTCTCTGCCACAAGATGTGGTGACAGCCAGCATCCTGGATGGCTTTAAGAGGGGTTTGGATAACTTCATGGAGAGGTCTATTGATGGCTACTAGTTGCTAGGCTATAGGCCACCTCCAGCCTCAAAGGCAGGATGCCTCTGAGTACCAGTTGCAGGGGAGCAACAGCAGGAGAGCGGGCATGCCCTCAACTCCTGCCTGTGGCTTCCAGCGGCATCTGTTGGGCCACTGTGTGAAGCAGGATGCTGGACTAGATGGGCCTTGGGCCTGATCCAGCAGGGCTGTTCTTATGTTCTTAACACTACAATCTGCTCTCCAATCTACACCAACCTAGAATCCTTGGCATCTTTTCTTTGCTTCTGATGCCTTGCTAAAGCCTGCTGCTCCAGCTTCCCTTTGTCTCCCTCTGCTCAATATTTTGTCTTTTTCTTCAGTGCTAAAATTTAAACAGTTCACTCTGATTTCATTTCCTCTTTTTCTCCCATCTTTCCCTGTCTCTTCCAGTTCTCCTTCCTATAATATCTCCTTTGACTCTTTCCTTCTTCCCCCATCTCATTCTTGATGTTGTCAGTTAGGCCCTCTATTTGCTCCCTTGAGCCTATCCCTTTTGACTCCTGGTCACCATTTCCTCCATTATTATCTGTCCTCTTCGCCACTGTATGTATGTATGTTTATATATCCCCCTTTGTCCTAAGACCCCAGGGTGGTTTAACAAGAAGATAAAAACAATTCAATAGAAGACAAAAATACAGAACAAATGCAGCTAAAAAATTTAAAAGAGCAAGGGACAGCTCATTAGCCAAAAGCTTGAATAAAACAGGCAATCTTCACTTTCCACCAGAAGGCTGGGAGAGAGGGAACCATGCAGGTCTCAGCTGAGAGTGAGTTCCACAGCCTGGGGCCAACAACTGAGAAGGCCCTGTCCTGTGTGCTCAACAAATAGGCTCAGTTGGTGTCAGCCCATGGAACAGAGCCCTCCCAACCAACCTAGTCAGGTGGGTAGATTAAGCTGGGGACAGTCCCTAAGGTACTCGGGGCCCAACAAGAAGGGGATAATCTACCTCTTTCTTCCTTCTAGCTCCTTCTCTCAAACATGCAAGTTTCTCCTTTATTCGAAACAAAAAAATTATTTGACTCAACCTCTTTCTCCAATTACTGCCCAAGCTTCCTTCGGGGTGAGGGGTTGGGGCTGCTAATCTGAACAGCCACTCTAAATGCATTCCAAATACCAGTTTAAACTAGTATTTGGAGTGTGTTTAGAGCAGCCATTTGAATGAATATGTCCCTCCTCCATGTGATATAGGGATGTGTTGAGAGGGCACTGGGATATCCACAGAAGACATCACAATGGGTGCATTCTTGGCACGTCCCCTTTCTAGTCATGTAAGCCCATAAGGTATCATCTGAACTAAAGGTAAGGTAAAGTGTGCCATCAAGTCAATTTTACCTCCTGGCGCCCACAGAGACCTGTGGTTTTCTTTGGTAGAATACAGGAGGGGTATTAA
The DNA here is from genome assembly GCF_027244095.1 of Hemicordylus capensis. NCBI lineage: Eukaryota > Metazoa > Chordata > Lepidosauria > Squamata > Cordylidae > Hemicordylus > Hemicordylus capensis. Next base: position 29,367,008 of record NC_069661.1, on the reverse strand, counting down.
CATTGCCTCCTTCTGCACAGTATGAGATGATGCCTTTCAGCATCTCCCTATATTGCTGTTGCCCGATATACTACCAGCGGGGATTTGAACTGGCAACCTTCTGCTTATTAGTCAAGCATTTCTGCACTGGATCATCTGAACTAACCCACTGACAATCTCCTCACTGCCAACTCAAACAATCTCTATTCAGTCTACTTTGCTGCCTTCAGTACAATCAGTCACCCTCTCTTGTTTATGCCTTCCGTCTTCTCTCCCTACCTGTCTAATAGCACTTACAGCGCTTCCATATGGGGTAGATATTTCTCTGTTATCCCTTTCTCTGTTGGAGTCCCTCTGTTCTTGGCTCTTGCTGTTCTCACTCTTTACACTGACTTAGGTGACCTCATCAAATCCCATGGCTTTCAGTACCACGAATATGATGACACCAAACTCGATGCCTCTACCAACTTTCTCCCTCCATCAAATTCTGCACCTCCAGTTGCCTGTCATATTTCTGCTTCATCACCATCTCAATCTCAATTATATCCAAGATCCAAGTAAAAGAAAGAAAAACATTAAGGGATAGAAAACCACTTCCAGGGTTCAACATTTAATGCTAATCACAACCATTTCTCTTTTCTTCATTTTTCTTTTTTTGCTGCCAAAGTGGAGTTTTGTCACAATGTTCTTCAGTCTGACTCCAAAAAAGTAAGAGCTTCAGAGGTGTGTCAGTCTTATTTTCAGTCTGGACTCCTGACTGTTGAAAGCCAGAGTTTTAGGGTAAGGCCTAGCCTGTGTTAATGTCCCAATTGGCATTAATACATGATAGCAGAACAGGTTTTAGCCCCCTTACAAACCAACAGCAACTTCAACTGACATCAGTAAGAGCAATGTACTTTTAAAATTGCATTATCCTTTCCTATAGTGCTTTACTACAAATCCAGTAGTGGATTTGAATGCTCTTTAACTGAATATGAATGCTCTTTACTTCTTTGGATAAGAATATAGGTAATAAATGAAACTCCGTGCTTGTTGAGGGGAATCAGGAAGGAGTAGGCTCTTTTCCACAACTAAAGAGAAGTAGCTTTGTTGTCTACCAATTTTAATGGGCTGCTTCATCCACAGTTCTTTGGAATGTAGACGCAGAAGCCAATTTCACTTTAAAAGCTCTTGAAAATTGTTTCCTAAGACATCTAGCAGACAAGATTTTAATGCCATCCACAATTTTATTTGCGCCCACACCCAGGTTATAGTAAATACAGACACAAAAGCTGGGTCAAAAGGGCCACAACTTTATTGAACAAATGGAGCAGTAATAATCAACTGAACCCCAAAGGAGTGTGGGCCTACCTTGGGCTGAGTATCAGATACACATAACCTACCCCAAGCCTAAATGGGTGACACACACTGGCTCAGAGACTGTAATCAGGCAAGTGGATTGCTGCCCATTTTGGCCAACCCGATATGGGTCAGGGCTCACTTGTGCCAATCTGTGTGCCCAGAACACAACTGAGTGGCTGCAGATCAAAACACACACAGGAGGCGCTACTTGCCCAGCACCTGTCAAAAGACCAGGAATATATAAATGCAATGCCAACAAGAAAAAGGGGTCAAACCAGAAATGCAGGAAAAGTGTGCAACAGGCAAAAACAGAAAAAGCTTAAGGGTGCACATATCGCTTAAAGACTTTGGAATGCCAGCGCTTATGCCAAACATCAACTCAAGCTGGCTGCAGTAGTGGCAGCCCCAATCCAGAAGCAATGAAGGCCAAAAAGGACAGGTGATGACCAATGGCCACAAAAGCCTTGCGCAGAAGTGCCCCAAACTGGAATTGCATTAAAGGCATCCCATCGCAGAGGACAAAAAGACAGCTCACAGCAGGAAGGCCAAGCTCCAGATAAGCCTGCAATGCTAAAACAGGGCAAAGATGAGGAACAGCAGACTGGTAGAGCTGGATACATTGCCCATGACCACACTGGTTGGTATTAGATCTACGCAGCAAAATTCATCCACCAGCGTCTGTGAGAACCATATCACTGTGCTAGAAACAATAAGACCTAACTGAATGCTGGCTGCTGGTTAAAACCTCAGAGGGCTAGAAGTCCCCAAAAAAGACAACCAGTGCAGTGGTTTAAAAAGGGGCAACCTCCCAAGGGGAGGAACATAAAGAAGAAAGAGCAGTAAGAAAAGAACTCAAAAGTTCAGGAGTCACTGACTGCCTCCTGCCAGGAGACAGCGGGTGTGCATGGCCCCAACCATCTAATAGTCGCCGTATCCTGAAATCTGCTGTGGGGTAAGACAAACTCATCACATTGGATTCAAAGGAAACCACTGCAACGTGAACTGTCAAGATGCTGATGGCCCTACCTGAGGACTTGAAATGAACGAGGTACTGCATAATGTGCTTTGTAGAAATGGGCCAACTATCTCCAAGACCCACCTGTCATCTGAAAGCCTGAAAACCCCAAACCTTACTAGCATAGCTAGTCCTAGGAGCCAAGGATGCATCCATGGCACAACATGCTTCTGACTGCCAAGGCTCTATAGTGCTTCCAGCAGCTGCTCTGGTTCCAAGGTGGCCTCTGGAGCAAACACCTGGAAATGACCTGGAAATGAGATAGGGTTCACTTCTGGGTCCAATTTAACGTGCTGGTTCTCACCTACAAAACCCTTAAGGGCTTAGCACCTGTATATCTCCGGGATATACAGGTGCTCCTCTCTCGGCCAATTGTATCCCGTCCTGTGAGCAGGGGCGTAACTATAATCGAGCGGATGGGTTCGATGAACCCAGGCCCCCCAGCTCCTGAGGGCCCTCCAGCTCCACTCCTCCCTATTTTCTTCATTATGTCCCTCACTCCAAGGGGCCGCCGGGGAGAGGGGTGAACACAGGCCCCCTCTCCCCCAGCTACGCCCCTGCCTGTGAGGTCCTCTCAGTTGACCCTCCTTAGTGTCCCAGACCCTGGTGTAGTGCGTGGTGCCTGGGCCTGTAGGAGGGCCTTCTCTGTGGCCCCCCCTCTTCTTCTGAACACCCTTACCCTATAGATTCATTTAGCCCCCTCCATAGTGGCTTTTAAGGCCCTTCTTAAGACCTACCTTTTCCGCCAGGCATTTGCCCTTTAATTTTTTTATTGTTATTGTTACTGTTCACCGCCTAGAGTCTTTGGAGGAGGCAGTATACAAGAATAAATAAATAAATAAATAAATAAATAAATAAATAAATCCTCAGCGATGGCATTCTGAAGATGATATTCTTTTCTGCATGGTGCATACTGTTCCCAGAAAAGAATATTAAAATGAAGTCACCACAGGACAAAGGCCTGCACAAACCCCATAACCCTAGACAACCTGGAGTTCTGGGAATTGATCACATGTACCACCTCCTGATTGTCATGCCAAAAATAAACTGAAGAGTTGGTAAACTCCTCCACCCATATGTGCACAGCAGTGACAATTGGGAAAAGCTTCAAAAAGGTGAGGTCCCTGGAAATACCCCAGGCAGCCCTGTGAGGAGGTCATCTGGCAGCACAACAATAACCCCTGAAATACACAGCAAAACCCAAACCTCCAGCATCATCCAAATGGACCTGCAGTTCAGCTTCAAGAAGCTGTTCCAACCTCCGGAAAGAAACCCCATTAAAAGCATTCAAGAAACTATCACAAACCAAAAAGTTGGCTCTAATCTGCTCAGTAACTTGAATCCTATGATGGGGCTCCCAGATACCAACTCTGGCATTGCAAAGGCAGTACAAAAAGGCACAGACAAAAACCACAACCTGCAAGCGAAATTGAGATGTCCCCAAAGGACCTGCAGCTCATGTAAGGTATGTTTCCGGGCAAAATACAAAGTGCTGGTTATTACCTTTAAAGCCCTGAATGGCGTGGGTCCGGGCTACCTTAGAGAGTGCCTTCTTCTGTATGATCCCCATTGCACGTTGAGGTCATCTGGAGAAGTCAGTCTCCAGTTACTACCAGTACGTCTAGTGGCGACTTGGAACCAGGCCTTCTTTGTAGCTGCTCCTGGCCTATGGAATGAGCACCTGGCAGATATCCGCAGTTCAGGTTCGCTGTTGGCCTTTAAGAGAGTCCTAAAAACATTCTTGTTTGGCCTGGCCTTCCAAGGTTTTTAAATTGTTTTAAAGTATTTTAATGGGTTTTAAATGATTTTGATGGGCAAGTGGCAACAACCACTCAATACCCAAGAATGTTAATCTAGAAGAGGGGACCTCGGTCTTATTGACAGCCAAGGGAACACCCTCGGTCAAAGCCACGAACTGATACAACAACCATTGGCAGAGGCCATCAGACCTGGGGCCAACAAACCAAAAATCATTAAGGCAATGAGCAGTAGAGTTAAATCCTGCCCTGCACCTCAGGGCCCACTCAAGGAATGCACTAAAATGTTCAAAAGCAGGCCAGGACACCCAACACCCCATAGGCAATGCCCAGTCAATGTAAAAAGAGCCATCAAAGATGAAACCCAGAAAACGAAAATGAAGGTGGCAAAAAAGCGGACTCAGTGTCACATTTGGCCATCTAGGCATGAGTGCCACAACTCCTTATAACATGTACAACTTCGTCCAAGGATGTGTAATGCATAGAACAAAGCTAGTGCAGTATCCCATCATTTACCCAAGTCCCCTTTGGAAAGGACAAATGGTGAATGAGATTACTCTGCTGGAGCCTTCTTAAGGACTACCCCGGGGGGGGGGGGAATGCAAAGATGTGGGACAGGTGGGGCCTGAAAGGGGCCCAAGACTGCCGGCAGCAACCTCCTTTGCAATCTTTCTCCTAACCACATCTTCCATGCCCACCACAGATCTAAAGTTAGAGGCCATGAAAGCAGTCTGCCAAGCAAAACTAGGAATTCTAAACCAAAACTACAATCCTGCAACAAATAATCGCCATCAAACTGATTGGGATAATTGGCCAACAGGGCAGACAAGGCATGAACATCAGCTGGGCTAGTGCCCTTTACCAGCAGAAAAGTGCAAGCCTCCCCCTCCCCTTTCTTTTGTTCCAGGTATTGACCCTTGGGCTGTCACCCCAAGGGTTTGCTAGGGGGCAGGTGGAGCTGAAGTGTGGTGCCACAAAGGCCACAGTCATGCCAGAATCTACAAGGGTTTCTGATACATTTACCCCCAATACTGAACACCCAGCAGACCAAGTGGGGTTGAACATACAGAGCCCTGCATGCCTGCTGATCCAACTGGTTTAGACCACTATCTGCCCGGGCACCATCAATGGGATGGGACGGTGACATGATCATAAGCCACAGCTTGTTGAGGGGCTCCTCCCATTTGAAGGCAGGATTAAGGGCTGCACACATCCTGAAATTCTTGTCACAACAAGCCCAGGAAGTGCCTGCAAAGTCCACGAAAGCCCTATGAATTATGTCCATATATTTGACCAAGGCCAGGGCACTTGACACCTGGACCTGGAGGACAGTACCCATGTAAATAGTAAAGCCCAAAACCAATTGCCCCACGTGCATTCAACCAGATTATGCTTAGAGATTCATGGTCTTTGCCAGCTCACCCTTCTTAGGCTTGACCTCAGGCTCCCTAAAAAGAAGGCTAAATATGTCAACATATTTACTACACCAGATTCTTTTCCTTCAAAACCAGCAATAGGTGATCACCCAATGGAAGAACTATGGAACCATAAGGGGAGTGCTTTGGTGATTGGATAACCCCCTGCACGGACCCATAAAGCAGAAGAAGAGACCAGGGGGACCACTCTATACCTGCCTGCACACCCCATAAGAGGAAACTGTGAGACTAGGTGAAGGCTGCCCACCTGCACTGGACCATCCAGGCACCAGCCCCACCCACTAACATCTGACCAAACCCATAATTCAGAAAGGAACTGAAGGTATACGGGCAAAGGGGCCAAGGGGATTCAAAACCACTGGGCTTCCCCGTGGGATCCTCACCACTATGATAAGGCGGCCCGGCCTCCTTAGAAGACTGATGATCTGGAAGTACAGGAGATGGATCCGAAGGCACAGCGCCCCCTTCTGGAACTGGCACAGGAGCACCATCATCAAGCTTAAGCATGGGAGCACCACCACAAAACTCAAGCTCCGCTGAACTGGAAGACAAGGATTCCATTAGCTCAGCCTTGGCTGATTTCCAAGTGCACTTCTTGGCTCCAATCCACCAGAGGGCCAACTCCCATCCCCTTTGTCAGACTCCTTACGAAAGCCTCCTTAAGAGAGCCTCCATATCAATGCCTTAAGTTCACCCAAATCCTCTTCATTCTCAGATATGCGGAGGGGCAAGGGCTGCCTAGGAGGTCTAATAAGTTTGCTGCCAGATTTATCCTTGGCTTTCTTGGGCGGCATTGCTAGCAGTGAAGCCAAATACACATTTACTGAGAATAAGAACAATAAAGAAAAAAACTTATGAACAAAACAGCCAGTGTGGTGTAGTGGTTAGAGTACTGGACTAGGACCGGAGAGACCCGAGTTAAAATCCCCATTCAGCCATGAGACTAGCTGGGTGACTCTGGGCCAGTCACTTCTCTCTCAGCCTAACCTACTTCATAGGGTTGTTGTGAGAAGAAACTCAAGTATGTAGTACACCGCTCTGAGCTCCTTGGAGGAAGAGCGGGATATAAATGTTAAATAAATTTAAAAAACAACCCAGTAACTTAATGGGCAAAAATGCAATGTAAACTCTCAGTTCACCTTTACAAATGTAATTATTGTGCTCATTTAGTTTACCTAGTGAACCCGAAGCTGCCCCCAAAGGGGCCATGCACATGGGCCGCCATCGGGCCTCCGCAAATGGCAGTGAAATAAAGGCCCAAAAGGGGAGGAAGGGGAGGGAAGCATCCTGAAGCAGCCAATGCCACTGAGAATGAGCCAGCCAAGAAACAAGGGGACTACCACCTCACAATAAACACTGCTGCCTTCGCCGTTGCCACCGCCACCACAGGAAAGCAGGAGCAGGAGTGCATAAAGGCATCCTACACAGAGCCTGCTCCCGTGGCAAGTGAGGGAGAGAAGGGGAGCAAGGCAGCAACGGCTGTTGTGGCCATGCCTCCCCTTCAAACCCACCAGTGGCTTTCCTCTGCCCCAAGGCTTTGAAAGGTGGTGGTGGGGGCAACAGACCAACAGCAGAAGGCCAGGGGTGGCACCATTCTCATTGCTTTACCACCTTCCTGCTTTACCACCTTCCTGCAACAGAATAATTAAAATAAGTGTTAGAGCTCTACCTCTGTGGAAGCATAGACTCCAATCAAGGAACTTTGCTCTCAATTCATATTTTAATTTAATGGAAGGCCACTTTTTGACTTTGATGGATATTGGATCAGCTCATAATGGAAACACAGCATACTTGCTTCTACTAACTGATTTTTTTCCTTCAGATTTGATAGATGGAGGTTGTTGCCATTAGCATGCACTTGAAGATTTATTCTCCTTCTGCAGGCTCCCTGTTAGCTGGGATAGTAACCACTACCACTCAGTACAAGGCAGCTCACCTTTCCACGCGTTCTCTTGAACCTTGTCTGACATAGGTTATATGATCTAGCAGGGAGGTTATTGGAGAGGGTCTTGTTAATATCATTAATGACTCTCTGAAGGAGGGCAGTTATTAGGCCACTTTTGAAGAAACCTGCATTGGATCCCTCTGAGTTAGGCAATTATAGGCCTGTCTCCAACCTCCCATGGTTGAGAAAGGTAATTGAGAGGGTGGTGGCTTCTCAACTCCAGGCAGCTTCTCCACTCCACTCACTGCTATCTGAACAAAAGAGGAACCTTTTAAAAGTGGTGATTCTCTTTATTGAACAGGGGGAGAGCAACTGGCTCTGTCCACCCCCAGAACAGCATCCCTCTAGTGGCTGAGCCCTTTGGGAACAGGGAACCATTTCATGTATTTATTTATATCTATGTAAACCGCTTTGGGGACTTTTGTCCAGATTATCTGGACCCATTTCAAACCAGCTTTCAAACACGCTACAGAGTTGAGACAGCCTTGGTCAGTCTGTTGGATGATCTCCAGTTAAGAATCGATGGGGGTGGGGGGGTGGGATGTGACACTGTTGGTCCTCTTGGTGGCTTTCAATACCATTGACCATGGTGTCCTTCTGGAGCACCTGAGGGGGTTGGGAGTGGGAGGCACAGCTTTGCAGGGCCCATGGGAGAAGCTCAGGAGGAACTACAGTCTGTAGACATCCTTGCGCTTCATTCCAGCCTCGCTGCACTCATTCCCAGCCTCTCTTGCATGACTCTCTGCCCTCCCCACAGACGCTCCTGGCATTCTCCCCTTTCACCCCACCTTCCCCGCACAAGTGCTGGGTTGAAATTTAAAGAACTTCCACCCCACACCCACCACAATACCTTGCACAATTGCCCCATGTTTGGCTGCCTCCCTGTGGTGAGGGGACGGAATGGCACTATTGGGAATTCCGATTCTCCCAATAGCACAGACCTAGTATGAAAGCCAGATGCAATCTTCTCCAGACACCTAGAGAAATACCCATTGGGATGATGGGTGGCAGTGTAAGAAGCTCCAGCACCATTTTTCATTGTATCTGCCATCATCCAGATGGGCCTTTTGCTAGTTTATAAAGAACAAAAGCCCTTATAATCTCAGGACTTTGAATTGCACCCACTAAAAGTGTAGGACGACAGTTGTAGACTCAACTGTCATGCTGGCTTTCAGGTTCATGAAAGGGAAGCATGAAATTTTTCATGAGGAAGCAGCTAGTTAAAATGGCACCTACAGTGGGTCCTGACATTTCCCACAACATAGTATTTACCTTTATCACGTTCTTTGCAGAGTCCTTGGTATTTGAGATGGGAAAACACTTTGATAAATTAAATAGCTAGGTGTGGGAGAATGTCAACATTTTAATGGTGCTTTCTGTATTCTAAAACAGAAGGGATGGAGCTGTCAGCTGTGTTGTTCACTCCCCTTATCTGAAACAGCTATTCTGAAGTTATTATTCACATGGAACATGAGAGTCTCTTGGAAGTAGTGCAACATTCTTAACTAATTCTGATGTGTCTGCATCTCTAGATGTAGCTGAACATTGGGTATGATAGACTGTGTAAAAGGCTCGTGAATATTTGGCTAACAGGCTCTGTATAAAATGGAGAGCGGTAGAAGGGAGGCATAGAAGGAATTTCACAAGGCTGAACTATTTAAAAGTAGATGGAGCCAATATGCCATGCATAGAGCCAATCTTTGCTTTCTCTCTGGGTTTATGCCCCTTTTCATTTGTCCATGGTGCCCTGCATCCTCCCTCTCTGTGGCTCTGCTCCTCACTTTAACACTCACACACTCCTGGACTTATGCAGACATGTGTCAACAACTGCTGCCTTCTCCAGTTCTCTCTTTTCTCTTTGCAACCCCAGGGCAGTTTCTTTCTTCTCAAGTGTTTGCCACATTACCATCCTGTCAGGCTGAGCCATGGGCAGAGACATCTAAGTGACACAGGAGTCAAAGGTGAGACCAGGAAATTCAGACAATCAACCAAGAACCAGGAGGCAGGAAATTAGATGAGTCAGAGTCATGATGGGGCTTGAAAATTGGACATATTGACCAGGATTAAGCGATGAGCCAGTGGTCAGGAACAGAGCCAATGGTCAAACGAAACAGGAACCAGGGGTCAAGTAGAAAGCTAAGGGTAAAATTGTACAGATGAATCAGTATTCAGGGTATAAGCAACAAGCTGGAGTTCAGGAACAGAGCCACGTGTCGGAAGCTGAATAGCCAGATCAAAAGAAGCAGACAGACACCACACACTAGGACCAAGGAGTCCTTGAAACTGGTGCAAGGCTTGCTCCAGACAGAAAACTTCTTATATCCTACCTGTTGTAAGGAGAGTCAATGGTGGGCCTCAAAGGGAGGGACCAGAAGGGGAAGTCTCAACCAGAGGAAGTGGTAAGCAGACTTTCAGGCCTCATTTGCTTGTAACACACGTAACTTGGCATTTGAATGGGCCAGAGGTTCCACAGGCATTGCATCAGAATGTGGAGAAATACAATTTGGTGTGGCGATGAAACTGAGGGTTCAGATTTTGAACTTCAGTCTGAAACCTCAAGTTGTAGTGAGTTTTGTCGCCACAACCCGAGTTTTGACACAGCCTGTGTGACATCCAGATACAGAACCACAGGCTGCGTCCTCTGGAACTGGAGTTGATAGAGGAAGCTCCTCCTTCAACTCCAGCATGATTGGCTGTGTGGGCTGTCCTTCATGGAAGAAGGAAGCCTGCACAGCCAGTTCCCCCCTTCCCCCTCCTCCCCAGTTCTTGCTGACTGCAGAGAGGACGTTTTCCCTGCCATCCGAATGCAGACAGGAGAGCGGGAGGAGCAGAATGGACCTGCAGTTCCAATGGACCCGAAGTTCTTTGGGACATGCGAATGTGGCCTCAGCCTCAAGCCCCCATGAATTTTGATGCCCCCTCTTCTGGTATTGCTCTCCCCCTGCTAACTGAGGAAAGAGGCACCTTTTAAAGTGGCGATTCTCTTATATTTAGCAGGGGGTCTGCAATTTGCCCTGTCCATCTCCAGCACAGCATCCCTCCAGTGGCTATTGCTGGGGTCAACCTTACCTTTCTTTTTAGATTGTGAGCTCTTTGGGGACAGGGGACCATCTTATTTATGTATTGTTTATTTTTCTATGTAAACTGCTTTGAGAACTCTGGTTGAAGAGTGGTATATAAAATTTTGTTGTTGTTGTTGTTGTTGTTGTTGTTGTTGTTGTTGTATCACCAGGAACACATATGCCACCCTTCCAATGAGAACTGACTACCCAGAATAATTATGATTTATTACTCACTCTGATCAATGGCTTATCTAGCCCCATGATTTATCAGACCTTGGCTACAAGAAGCATACAAGAGGCTTTTCTGTGGTGGAGTGAGAGCAGGTCAATACACAGACCCTAATGGAGAATCATAAGGGGTATCCAGCTACCTAACATTAATGCATAATTTTAGAGTGAGGAAAGAGATATGAAGGATTTTGAGAGCCAAAGGGGGCAGTTAAGAGGCATTTACAGTAGCATAGGACACTGCTGTTGTTGTAACTGCACACACCTACTGGGAGCAAACCCCACTGAACACAAAATGACTTACTTCAGAGCAAATATGCATACGACTGGGCTTTAAGACATTGGCCTGCATGGAGTTTTGATCATATTGGGCAAACCTGTGTTTATCCTCTGAACAAGGGAATGCTTTGTGATGCTAAATGGAAGAGGAGAGCTGGTCGTGTGGTAGCAAGCATGATTTGTCCCTTTAGCTAAGCAGGGTCTGCCCTGGTTGCATATGAAAGAGAGACAATGTGTGAGTTCTGTAAGATATTCCCCTTAGTGGATGGAGCCGCTTTGGGAAGAACAGAAGGTTCCAATTTCCCTCCCTTGCATCTCCAAGATAGGGCTGAGAGAGATTCCTGCCTGCAACCTTGGAGAAGCTGCTGCCAGTCTGTGTAGACAATACTGAGCTAGATGGACCTTTGGTCTGACTCAGTATATGGCAGCTTCCTATGTTCCTATGAATCATAGAAGAGAATTGGAATTTCTTATGTAAATACATTAGATTGTATACAAGGACATTAAATCTTGCTTAGGCTGTAATCTTTGTTACTTTGACCTATCTTGCAATTACTATGTTTCCATAAAGAGTGTGGGTTTGAGGGAGAGTGTCAGTAGTTTTATATCTCTGAACACTGAGATTATGGTGCTAGGCTTGGATTGAAACATATTGTTATTGGCATCTGGGTAACGTCATTGTTAGGGTGCAACCCAAGCTGTGCAATAATTTTGAACTTTTGCCTGGAGCTCCTGCCAGTGGTCAGTGAAAAGAAATGAGAAGTGTTCCATGTTGACAGAACACTTGATAGTGTTCTATCAGTAGTCTAATCTTAACAGCAACCAGTATGGAAAATATTGTCCAAACAGGGGCCCATCACGTGATCATGTAAATCGTGCAATTAGGGGCCAATTCAGACTTTCTGGCACCACATGATCATGTGGATGCAACTCTGGTGTGCTGAGCTGATGATAGTATCTGATATTGGCCCTCCCACAATTTCCTGTCACTCATAGGAATATAGGAAGCTGCCATATACTGAGTCAGACCATTGGTCCATCTAGCTCAGTATTGTCTACACAGACTGGCAGTGGCTTCTCTGAGGTTGCAGACAGGAGTCTCTCTCAGCCCTATCTTGGAGATGCCAGAGAAGGAACTTGGAACCTTCTGCTCTTCCCTGAGCAGCTCCATCCCCTGAGGGGAATATCTTACAGTGCTCACACTTCTAGTCTCCCATTCATATGCAACCAGGGCAGACCCTGCTTAGCTAAGGGGACAAGTCATGCTTCCTACCACAAGACCAGCTCTCCTGAACCACTCATTTGAACCAGTCTAGGATCTCTTGTGACCAAATATATGACCAGCAAGGTTTCAACAGCTGTGACCACAGGAAACCCTGGGGTCTAGGAATAAGCGTTTTTCAGGAATTTGTTGTGCTCAGCAAGAGTGATATATTTTTCATTAACACTTTAAATAAATTGTTCATTAAAAAAAACAAAAGATGTTCCATTCCTATAAAGTCTCAGTGTGTTCATATACGATATTCTCTGCCCCACATCAGCTTTCATTACTCTACTGATCTGGATTATTTTGAGATTATTTTTCAAAGATACTTTCATCTCATCATCTTTCTGCAAGACCTTCATTTCCATTCTCACAGCAGTTTCAATTTCATTACAATATATACTGTCTAGTTGCAATCAATGTGAGAGTGTTTTTTTAAAACAACAACAACAACAACAACCATAAAATAGTAGTAACACAATCACATTACTAATCCATCAGTTTCCATACCCAGTACTGATACGATATGGGAACACCACAATACATCTGTATATATATAGCAAAAATCTTGCTGAAACTTCCATTACAGTGAGGGGTTTGCAAACACCAATATTCAGTTAATGAATATGACACATAAACAGAAGACACAAGATGTGCTAGAAACAAAAATTCAAGCCTTAATTCAGAACTGTTAAGGTCATCTCATCATGACCATTAGGAAAAGGAAGTCATCATTCTTCTAGTAATCCAGTCTGGTATGATTAAGATGTCTTTTATAATTTTACAGGTATTGAGCTGCAAACGCGTACCTGCATTAATTCACTCCAATTGTTCATTGATCTACACTGGAACTAGTCAAAGACAAATTATGGGCCACTGCTGAGAGGAAGAGTGGGAGAAATTCTCACTGCGCAATGATTACTGTACTCACATTTGTTTTCATATAAGGTGCAGTTTTATTTACTGAGAAAACTTTGTATTATCTTATGCAGGCAATGAATGCCATGTTACCATCTCAGGGCTTGTGTACAAATTCATTATGAATCTACATATATAACACTAGGATTTATGGTGTTTCCACATTGGCTATACCCAGGAATAACTGCTACCTATGCTCATACCATGTTATAAATTAACTTAGAGAGCACTTTTTCTTGTATGACCACTGACATGATTGATCGTGATCTTCCTGTGGGGCCTTGCTCCACATACATTGTTGTACGAGGCCAGCCTTTTCCATGGCGGTGCTTTTACTATGGAATTTCCTTCCCGGAGAGGCTTGTGTGGCCAAGTCTGTATGGGCCTTCAGAAGGTAGAAGTCTGAAGGAGAACTGAGTTCAGAAAGTGTGAAAAACACTACCAATTGAACCTAGTCAGATGCAAACACAGTTGACAACAACTATGGGAGAAAGTGGAATTCTAATATATTGGGGTTGAACTGGTGATAACTTTCAGTTTCAAAACTGGGTCATGTGGTTATGAATGCTGGATCCCCTGAAGGCCATTTTAGAGGTTTTTGTGGGAACAAAAAAAATATGGGGTGAGTTCTGGGGTGGTATTTGCAACTGCAGGCAGTGGCACACTTTCCACCTCTTTTAACTTTGTTTAACAACACTTTAAACACAGTGGCCACAGTCGAACTCCTGTCAACATCTGCCTCCTGGCCTTTGCCATTTTCCCCTCAGTGGTCTGGGAGCACTGTGGGAAAATCAAAATGGTGGTGACCAGGGGTTGGCTGCCAAGAGCAGCTCTTCAGTGGCTGTTAGCGTATTTCAATAGGCCAACATCCTGACTAAAACTACATGATCTATGTGCAAGCAAAAGAAGCATGCACGCAATGGGTGCACTCCCACTTAGAAGCATGAGAGCTCGTGTGTGTGTGTGTGTGTGTGTGTGTGTGTGTGTGTGTGTGTGTGTGTGGACACTTTCCTCCCATCTCCCCTTCCCAGAAACAGTTGGCTCACTGGGGATGGAGCCATCCATGAACCTAAAGGAGGGCTGCACAACTTTGACTGTCCAGTTGCTGTTGGACTGAAACTCCCTTCATTCCTCATGATTGGCCATTGTGAGTGGGGAAAGATAGGAGTTGTGGTCCCACAACAGCTGGAGGGCCAAGGCGGTGCAACCCTGACCTTAAGGGATGGGAGCTGCTCTTTTTGTCCTTTACAGCCCTGTAGCTCACTCCAAGAGGCACCAGAATACAAAACAGGAGGTTACTTGTTCATGTCCCAGGAGATCGTAACACCAGGGGATCCTAACACCCATTTATTATCGGTGAATAATAAATGTGGAGCAATTGCATGACTGCTTCTTTCAGATTTCAAACTCTCTCTGGATCCATACAATGCAATTTTTTTACTCATTATCTAAATTAAGTATGCATCTTTCATATAGCCCAATGCCAGTGCAATGCTGTCTGAGTCTCTGATCATCCAAATACCTTGGCCATTTGGATAAATGTAGTTGGACTGCATTTTTTCCCTAGTTACACATAATTGCAGTGTAACTGCAGGCACTGTAATTACAACATAACTACACTAGGTTATGCTCTTTTTATTGTAATTAAAATTAGTTCATATAACTGGAAGGCTAATTTCATTTATTAAATAACTTATATTTGACTTCATAATGGAACACATTACAATGGTGTTTTTTAATTTTATTTTAAGAAACAGAACTTTAGTAAATGTGTATCCAGTTCATAAGTCTCTAACTGGAGGGTTAACTACATGGGTTAAATACACTTCATAGTCCAATGGATGTAATTACACTGCAATTATATGGAAGTTACAATAAAAATATAAAGTGTAATTTTATCCTAAGCTATCACTTTACCCATAAAAACCTCTGGTTACTTTGCATATCTCTCAGGCCTTCATCAGTGTCATCATTCATTTATTGTGACACTCTATTTTATGGTTTCCTACTGCTTGAGTTTAGTCATTCCTGTATTTTTTTAAAGAAACAGAATTTCAGTAAATGTGTATCTAGTTCATACGTCTCTAACTGGAGGGTTAACTACATGGGTTAAATACCCTTCATAGTGCATTTAACATATATTAGTATATTTAACATAGCATATTTAACATAATGAGCATATGAAACTGCCTTACACTGAGTGAGACCATTGGCCCATTAGCTCAGTGTTGTCAACATTCACTGGCAGAGGCTCTCCAAGGCTTCAGGCAGGAGTCTTTGCCAGCCCTACCTGGAGATGCCAGGGATTGAACCAGGGTCCTTCAGCATGCGAAGCAGATCCTCTACCACTGAGCAATAGCCCATCCCCAATGTAGGATGTGCAGCGATAGGTCAACAGAGTTTGAAGCCTCTGTCTTTCATGATTGCCAGTACTTTTCCATCCGAAGTCCCAAGGAAGAAATGGCCTAACTGGAAACAGCTTGGCTGGAAACTCACAAAGGTTGGCTTGCATTTTAGATAACTCAGACTGTTACCACCAAAAACATGACCATACTTACCGGCAAATATTTCGTTCAGTGTATAAACCTTTATGCAAACTTTCTTTCCCAATGGAATCTCAAGTTCTAGGGAACTCTTAGGATGTAACATATCAAACAGTGACCATTCTTACAGACAGTCCATCCATATATCCAGTGCATCTTTTCTGTATGCCATCTTTCATTTCCAATGGAAACTCAAAGTTCCTAAAGGTAAAGTGTGCCATCAAGTCAATTTTGACTCCTGGTGCCCACAGAACCCTGTGGTTTTATTTTGGTAGAATACAGGAGGGGTTTACCATTGCCTCCTCCTGCACAGTTTGAGAGGAAGAGATGCCTTTCAGCATCTTCCTATATCACTGCTGCCTGTTATAGGTGTTTCCCATAGTCTGGGCAACATACCAGTGGGGATTCGAACCGGCAACCTTCTGCTTGTTAGTCAAGCATTTCTAACAGCATCCAAACATCACAATAAAGTTACATTAAATTCTATAAAAATACTGTAGGGTAAAGCTTGTAAAATAAGTCCAGTTCACATTAATTAAAATAAGTTAAACCCAGATCAAATGCTTGCTCAAACAGGGGGGAAATAATCAATGTTTTCTAGAGGAATACCTGGTTGGACTTTCTAGAAGAAAACATGGTGGGACTATCTTTAAGTCAACAGTGTCTTTAACCAGTTCTCTTTGCTTTTTTTTTTTTTTTAAAAAAAAGACTAATTTTGAATTAAAATGGTTCACCTGTGGACAGATTTGTACAATGAAATGTTTCGATTTTTCTCCTCTTGTTTACTGATTCTTACCAAATTTCTTGTTGGTGAGATGCTTTATGTGCTATAGACAGAAGGTACAATTCACAAAAGTTTAACAATATGGGGTTGATAATTATAGAGAAAGATGCTATTTTTAAAATCTTTCTCCATAAAAAGTTTAAGGAAAGTCCAATTGTCACACAATAACCAAAATCTTAAGGATTAACTCATACATGTATATGCACCATTTGATTCCTCTATATTTCATTTCTATACACCTGACAGCCAGCTGAATGTGTAAACTTAGTGTACTGAAAACCAGTCGCTGACATACCTCACAGTAAAACGTGGATGGTTGAAGGACCCGCCTGTGCTGTTGTGTGTGTAAATGGCCACCAATGTTATTGCGGAATAAGGCAGTTCTGCTCCTTCTTAAATTTGCACAAACACAGTTATGCAAAAATAATTTGGCTGGTAATAGGAATTTAGCTGGTTAAGAGGCCTGCTAGAGGCCTATGCATAAAAACTGTGGTCATGTTGACCTGACCAGCTAAGGTCTAGGGAAATTTAGCTGCTTCCTCTGCATTTTGTATTTAGATTTGAAAAATAAGACTTGGGGGGTGGGTGGGTGGAATTTAGACTTGAAAAATAAGGCCACTCTGTGATCAGATTTAGAGACTAATAAAGGTGGATGATTCTCATCCAGAAGCAGCAAATATAGGCCTATTCACAGCTTGAAAGAAGTCTTCCAATGATTGTCCTTTGATTTGGCTGACAGAGAAAGGTAATCCCAAGTACACTCCCAATTTGAGCATACATACGCGTCACTAAACATGGGTTTAGTGCATAGAGCACACGTGTTTCAGGACACTTTCATCTCCTTTAATGAGCTTAATTCTTTGGCTTGCTCACAGGCAGTATAAGAGGGGCCTGATATGGAATGAAAGACATCTCCAAAAAGCCCCTACATCGAAAGTAAGAAGCACAAGAATCAGGGGGCTTCTTGTGCCCTAGGTTACAGCAGGAAAAAAATGTGAATGGTTTTTTTGCCAAGGATTGTTCTTTCAGTTCAGGAAATGCAAGACTCGAGCAGTCTGACAGTGTCCCTTTAAATCCAGCTGAGACAGTAGGCCTTCTATGACTGCACCCCTGTGGTTTGCATTACTTTTTTTATGGGATTCTGTTTTATGGGGTGCTAAATGGCTTAATTACATTTTACTGGTTTATTCTGCTTGCTTGCTCATATCCCATTTAATCTGACACAGAAAATTTCCTTCTCCCCAGATGAGGAAAAGAAATCCTTGCACTATTTTTGGTAGAGGGGTAAAGGGGTCTGCGGGGATTTGGAAGGGCATATGTGGCTTAATGCACTGTTTGCTGAGAGGTTACTTTTATTGTGTTTTCAAACCACAGACAAACTAACAAGGATCCCAAAAGATGATGTGTTAGTTCTAAAAGCAGCATAGAAGAGATATAGTCCCTTGGCTAGTTCTCAAACTTTAGCTCACTTTTTGTAAATATGACATATTTACATTCTGTTTGGGGGGTTTTTTTGGTGCCTAAATAGCAAGCATCAATCTGTGTTCTGCTTTTTGTGACTAGTAGAGCCCAGCAAGGATTCAGTGGTTGAATCAGGGCTGAATTGAAGCGGACCGATTGGTTGGATTCATCCTGAACTCAATTGTCATCCAGTTCCTGTTGAATCTCGCCCAACTGGGCCCAATTCACCAGCTTTGATTTGGCCTCTTCAAAGCTTTGGTCCCTCATTCTGCTGAACCACTCTCCTGACTCCTTACGAGACAATGACAGGAGCAGGGCGTAGCAAACTTGGAGTGGACTCAGGGACAAAAAGTGAAGATGGGCCCCTGCCCTTCCACATTCTACTTGGGAGAGGCAGGAGGGAAAAAGCAAAAAGCAATCTGTTGCCCATCCAGTGGGCCCTGCTCCCTCTGGGGCTCAAATATATTTGTTTCCCCCTTCTTCAGTTACAGCTATGCCCCTGGACAGAAGATTGGTTGGCTTAATACTGTTATTTTACTCATAGGAACATAGGAAGCTGCCATATACTGAGTCAGACCATTGGTCCATCTAGATCAGTATTGTCTTCACAGACTGGCAGCGGCTTCTCCAAGGTTGCAGGCAGGAATCTCTCTCAGCCCTATCTTGGAGACGCTGCCAGGGAGAGAACTTGGAACCTAGATGCTCTTCCCAGAACAGCTCCATCCCCTGAGAGGAATATCTTATAGTGGTCACACTTCTAGTCTCCCATTCAAATGCAACCAGGGTGGATCCTGCTTAGCTAAGGGGACAAATCATGCTTGCTACCAGAAGACCAGCTCTCCAGAGTGGAAAGGGAACAGCAGCTGCACACCTTGACTTTGTGGAAGATACTCCTGGAAGACATTTTCTCTTCTTCTCCTTAAGTCTTGGAAAAGGCACAGGATATCTTGGGGAACAGTAGTTTTTTCAGAGGACACTGCCAGCCTATACAGGAAAGTTTTATACAACACTTCCGATAAGTGCTTAGACTTTGGAAAGTCTGTTTGGAGAGATAACTCTAACTGAAGGTTAGCCATCATTGCTCCTTCCCTCTTGTGTGTGGGGGATGAATTGCATCTATCCCTGGAACGGATGTGAAAAGTGGTGTCAATAGCTGGGGAGAGGGGCAGTCCAGGGCCTGAGAGCCCTATATTCTGGGAACACAGTTGCAGTTTACCTTTCTGCCACATGGGGCAGTTGTGTATAGAGCCCATGGCTCTCAGCTTTACCCAGGCAGTTGAAAACTGTAATACAGACATATCTGGAAAGGGAGAATGGAATGCTGCCAGGTCAGCTTCATACGTATGAAACACCATTTTCTCTAACACGATAATGTACATCAATATATGCTGCAGGTGGAGAAACATGGAGAAATACATGATGAGGGAGGGAGGGAGGGAGGGGGAGAGAGAGATGCACTTCTGTGATCAGAGTGCACTTTTTCCAAGCTACATGACCATGGAAATTGCTACAGTTGTCTCCATGTACAACCCAAATCTCTCAAGTTCATACTGCAATTTTCCCCATAATCATGTGGGGGGAAATGGCTGCTCATGTTTGTTAGTAGACCCTATGGAAGCCTGGAAAATATGAACAAAAAACACATTAGTGATGTGAAACTGCATTTGGACTCAATAGGGTTGGGGTTTGTGATTATTTAGCAAAGTGCCACGGAAGTTATCACTGGCAGTTACAGAGTGTGGAGTTTAGTTGCTGCAGCTATTTAAAGAACAGACATGGAGATCACTGTAGAGTCTAAACTACATTGGTTTATTGGTGAAGTACATTGAGATAGGAAAGACTTAATCCTATCTAATGGCTACATAATGAATAAGTAGGGGGAGAGAGAGAGAGATGTTTCCATATTCCCTCTAGGAGGAAAGGAAAGGACTGACTCACTACAGGAAGTACCGGAGGAGTCAAAGTAGGGTTCAAAGAGTACAGGCAAGTAAGGAGACCCTCAGGGCTGTAGCTATAATTGAACAGAAGGGTTCAAAGAACCTGGACCCCCTAGCTCCTGAGGGCCGCCCAGTTCCACCCCTCTCTATTTTCTTCATTTTCTCCCTCACTCTGAGAGGCTGTTGGGAATGGAGCGAACTCAGACCCCCTCTCCCCTAGCTATGCCCCTGGAGATCCTCACTAACTGGCATTATTTCCAGTGCCCCTAGTGGTCATTAGGATAGTCAGTGCAAAAGGTTGATGCACTGGAATTCCATCTCCAACAGAATATAGCATACACCTTTTTTTTAACTCTCATATAAAATCACATACAGCACTATAATTCCATACAGACTCACAGAGTTAACTACTAAGTGTTTTGAATAGGGACAAACGGATATTTTCCTTAATGGAATTAACAATTGTGGTACATACAGATGGTTGCCCTAGTTGGTGTGAGAATCTCCGTAAGCTCTGTCACACCGAAACATCAACAAATAAATAATTCAGACACTTTTTTAAAAAACCAGAACAAAGAAACTATCACAACTAGACCCTGGAAGTGGATAGACGGTCTTAATCACCAATTAATTATTAACCCTGATGATATTTTTCCTCATGGAAAAATGCATTCCTCATGGACTCACATTAACCATGTGTTCAATTAAGGAAGAAATGTAGCTTTTAACTCTGCGAGAGTTGAAATATTGTCTGGGAGAGGATTTATTATAAATCAAAAGGATTGCAGACATATTTTATTTATCATTTAAATCCCTTAATGTGCCGAAGGTACAGGGCGACCATTTTGTCCTGTGAGACTATAATATTCAAGAGCAAACATTCATCCAATCACACATTTTTATTCTATGCTGACTACATTTTACCAATATACATGTACTTTAAAAATTAAAAATAAAAAGAGGAGAGAGAAAGATTAGAAAAACTCCCTGACTCAACCATGGATGCATGAAAAGACGCTTCCAAATAGGCTTTCAAAAATATCCCCCAGATCCAGACCGGGGCAATATATGCATGGAAAGAGTGCATATCCCTGGGTGAACACAGTAGCATAGGAAGCTGCCTTATACTGAGTTAGACCATTGGCCAATCTTGTTCAGTATTGTCAACACTGACTGGCAGCAGCTCCCCAAGTTTGCAGGCAGGAGTCTGGAGATGCCAGGGATTGAACCTGGGACCTTCTTCATGGAAGCATACAGATGCTTTTTCACTGAGCTATGGCCCTATCCCCTAAGGAGAATATCTTACAGCGCTCACATGTAGTCTCTCATCCAAATGCAAACCAAGGTGGACCCTGCTTAGCAAAAGGGACAATTCATCTCCTCCACAAATGGATGGGGGGAATACATCATTTGGATGGGGGGAAAACATCATTTTTTCTATGTATATCCCGCTCTTCCTCCGAGGAGCTCAGAGAGGTGTACATGCTTATTTTTATCCTCACAACAACCCTGTGAGGTAGGTTAGGCATTAAGTGACTGGCCCAGAGTCACGTTAAGTGACTGGCCCAGAGTCACCCAGTGAGTTTCATGGATGAATGGGGATTCGAACTCGGATCTTCCTGGTCCTAGTCCAACATTCTAACCACTACACTATGCTGGCTCTCTATGCCCATGCAAAACCTTCTTTAAGTAGCTGAAATCCCACCTATTGTTTCTTTTGGACATCTACCAATGGCTGTTAGTCACTAGACTTTATTGTTAAAATTAGTGGCTTACATGCTGCACACTACACGGGTTGTGTAATTTGGATGATTAAGAACGGCCTGTGCTGCTAACAAACATGCTTCTGACAAACATGCCCATAGTGTTGTGCAACAGGGGTCTTCCTTACCCTTCTGCAGTTGCATGTCACAGCACTATACTTGCACTATTATAAGTAGCATTGCGGCATGTGATTGCCCAAGGGTAAGTGGTAGCAGAAGAGCCCCATTGCACAACAACACCGAAGTGTTTGTTAGACACTCGCAGCAGCACAAGCAGTTTTGAACAACCCGTTTTATGCTGTTCAGCATGTCAGCCAGTGAACAGAATGATTCACTGTGATAATGGGAAGCCAGGGCAGGTGCTGAAGCACTGGTGAAATGCACTCCATCTGTGAATCAGGCCTGTCAAAGCTGCTTTACACGAAGTCAGGCCATTGGTCTATCTAGCTCAGTCTTGTCTACAATGGCTGGCGGAAGCCCTCCAGGGCTTCAGACAGGGGTCTCTCCCAGCCTTTCCTGGAGATACTGTGTATTGAACTTCAGACCTTCTGAATGCAAAGTGTGTGCTCTGTCACTGAATTATAACCCCTCCCCAGAGAGGCTAACTGATGCATCCCATCAGTTATCATCCTCATGAATATAATGTTTGAATTTCCTTATCATTCTGCTATGTTCAACAACCTCTTCTGATCCAGACAACTATGAGCCAAGCTACACAAGCAGAATGGGGTACAACTTCCATTGCTTGTTATAAGTTAAACACCTGCAGTGAAGTAGTACAGTCCAGTAAGAGCAGTATCCTCTATAATAAAACGCTTGGTGTCCGTCCGTGGACGGACACCAAGCGTGTGTCCGTGCCTCCCTGGCCTGTTCTGCGCATGCGCGGAGCGCATGCGCAGAACAGAGCAAGGGAGACACGCCACTGGCACCCGGTGGCCATCTTGGGCGGCCAGAAGCGGCCGCCCCGAAGAAGCCGGGTGAGCGGCGCCAGGGGACACTGGCCGCCGCCGCCTTGGCCAGAGGACACGCCGCGGGGACAAGGGAGAGGCCCTGGGCAGCGGAGGGCCCGGCCGGAGCCACGGGCGGCGGCGGTGGGCCTGCTGGAGCCGCGGCGGCGGTGGGTGGCAGGCCCGCCACAGCCCTGGGTGGCCGGCCCGGCCGGAGACACGGGCCGCGGTGGGTGGCGGCCGAAGAAAAATGCTGCCGCCGCCGAAGTCCCACCCTCCCTCCCTCCCAACTTCCGAAACCACCTTACCCCTCCCGTGACAGTTGAGAAAAGAAAGACCTAAATTGAAGAGGGAGAGCGGAGCTCGCAAGCAGTGCTCCTCCCTCTGCAAAGGCTCTGCCCGAACTGGCGCTTGGGGCCGAAAGGACGCAAGAGGCGTCCTTTCCGCCCCAAGCGCCAGTTCGGGCAGAGCCTTTGCAGAGGGAGGAGCGCTGCTTGCGAGCTCCGCTCTCCCTCTTCAATTTAGGTCTTTCTTTTCTCAACTGTCACGGGAGGGGTAAGGTGGTTTCGGAAGTTGGGAGGGAGGGAGGGTGGGACTTCGGCGGCAGTGTCGTCGTCAGAATTTAAAAAAAAAAAACAGTAAAGGGGAGAGGAAAAGGCTAGCGCCCGTTATTATAACGGGCTTCAAAATACTAGTCACATAATACTTCATTAATGTTGCTTGGCCTTTAGGTGTGTGCACAAAACTGGGTGGCATGGTTCGGTTCGAGTCCCAACACACACACACATACCCAGTGTGGTTCAGTTCAGGGGATACGCGAGTTTTTAAAGAATTGTTTTTAAATGTTTAAAAACTTAAATTCTACTTACTGCCACCCAGTCTGGGGGCTTAGATTCAGCCATGGAGTGTGTATGTCCCCCCTCCCCCTGCCAGTCTCCGTTTATGTACAAATCGTCCGGTTCAGGTGGCTTTTGGCCCATTCCGGGCCTGCCCTCCATTGTGGCAGCCATTTTGGAGGCTGCCACACATGCCCAATGGGCCTCTGCGTGGTGACCTGAACGAAGGGGTTCAGTTCAATATCGGACCATTGAATCGAACCTGTTCGACATTGAACCTGTTGGCACATCCCCATTGGCCTTAAGCCCAAGATATTTTACTAGATAGATTTTACTAGATCATTGGTTTGATCCAGTAAGACTCATGAAGCTGTTTCATAAGGTTAGCATTCTCTTATACTGTCACTGGCTCTCCTCCAGGGGAATCAATTGATTTTTTATGTTACGCCATTTTGTGTGTGTGTGTGTGTGGGCGGGGTAAACCAAAAATGAATTTAGCTCAAGCTGCTTTTGCTTAGTTTTGGCTTTTGAGCTAAAAATGGTCTGATTTTAACACACCCTGGTTCCCAACCGCCACTCCTGTTTGCTCACATCTAAGACATGAAGCCTCTCTGTTTATATGAGTGATGATGGTGGTTATTATCTGGTACACGCTCATACTTTAGGATTAGCACTTAATTAACTGGGCAAAAAATGAGAGAACAATTGGGCTAAATCCCATGAGTGAGAAATCATCCCCAGGGTGATTCTCTGAGCCACCTCTCCTCTCTCTTTCTCTCCGCCCCACTCCTTGAAACTCCAGACACTACTTAGGGACATGGAAGCCACCTGCTTTGGATTTGGCACATGCGGTTAATCAGGGGCATTCTGTCTCTTGTATGACTCTACACTACACAGTGGGACATTAGCAGCAGCAGCTGTGGTATCAACAGGATTCTTTGGAATGTGTTCAAGTTTCATTCCCAATCTTTAGAATTACGATATTTCAAGAAGAATCTGAACTTCTTGTCGGGGATCCAAAAATATCTTTCTTTCTCCCTTTTGTTTAAAACTGAACATTTAATTGGTCGAGGAAGTAATGTATGCTGGTGATGGGAGAGATAGGTTTCCAATTTTACTCATGGATGTCCTCAGGTTTTGTTATGACCAATGTGCATATATGCACTGGGGAGGGAGGGAAGGAGAGAGAGATTGAAGGAAGAAAGCTCCAGCAAATCGTACATGCTCCATTTCAAGATTTCATTCTAGAAATTCTGCAAAAATGCTGGAATTGGGAAGGAGGAACCAGAGAAACAACAAAGGAACTGTATGGTGGAAATCCTCTTATCTCTGCTTCACACTTGACTGACAATGGGGAGTGTGTGTGTGGGGGGGGGAGAGACCAGAGAGCTCAAATTACTGAGTGAAACCTCCTCCTCTTTCATGCAGCCCACTTGTACGTAAAGCAGTTAATCATAAACATATTTAATATTCATCAAGAACCTACATCAATAAGGCACTGTACCTAAAAGAAGTTACCAGTTGCAATAATGGTAGCCTAACTCTTGCTAACTGGGCAAAGAGGGACATTTTAAAGTGGTGGCTCTCATATTTAGCAGTGGCAGAGCAACTGTCCCTGGTCAACTCCACATAGCATCCCTCCAGCAGTTTTTGCTGGTGAGGTGTCCCTCTTTTTAGACTGTGAGCCCTTTTAGGACAGTGAACCATCTCCTCATTCTTTTTGCTAAACCACTGTATCAAAGACTCCAGATAACTGGCAGAGGCATCTTTTAATGTGGTGGCTTTCTTACATTAAGTAGGGGGAGAGCAACTGTCCTTATTCATCTCAGTATAGCTGCTCTTCAGGGGCTGTTCCTGGTGTTTCTCTTTTGTTGTGATCCTCTATGGGACAGTGATCCATCTCCTTATTCCTTTTTCTTTGTAAATTGCTTTCAGAACTTTTGTTGAAAAGTGGTATAATAAAACAAGTAATAATAATGGCTGACATACAGTGCAGCACAACACGGGCATCTGAACACCACCTGTGCTCTTGCGTGTGCCCAGAACATCGCTGGTGGTGGTATGGAACAGGGCTGTTCTGCTGGCACAAGCACAGTTGTATGACACTACCTCCCTTGGAAATAACTGAGGTCATTGCACAATTTTAACTTGCAGCAGAACAGCCTTGTTCTGCAACACCACCGGTGGTGGAAGGAGAACTGGTCTTGTAGTAGCAGGCATGAATTGTCACCTTTGCTAAGCAGGGCCTGTCCTGGACTGCATTTGAATGGGAGACCTGTGAGCACTGTAAGATGTTCCCCTTAGGGGAAGGTGATTTTGCTTGCACACTGAAGGTTCCAAGTCCCCTCTCTGGCATCTCCAGATAGGGGTGGGAGAGACTCCTGCCTGCAACCTTGGAGAAGCCACTGCCAGTCTGGGTAGACAGTACTGAGCTAGGTAGACCAATGGTCTGACTCGGTATAAGGCAGCTTCCTGTGTTCCTATGTCGTAAACACAGGCAATGGTGCTCAACTGCCACGAGCCAGCGTGGTATAGTGGTTAGAGTGCTGGACTAGGACCGGGGAGACCCAAGTTCAAATCCCCATTCAGCCATGATACTTGCTGGGTGACTCTGGGCCAGTCACTTCTCTCTCAGCCTAACCTACTTCACAGGGTTGTTGTGAGGAGAAACCTAAGTGTGTAGTACACTGCTCTGGGCTCCTTGGAGGGAGAGCAGGATATAAAATGTAAAAAATTAAATAAAATTAATAATAATAATATATTTCACTATGCTGTATGTCAGATGATGATGTTAATATCAATAGACGAAGAAGAAAAGTTACATGCAAGGAACATTATTATTATTATTATTTAAATTTACAACCTGTGTTTCTTCCATCCTGGAACCCCAGGTAACATACATGAGGTTCCCAGGCAGCCACCCTTCCAAGAACATCCCAGATCTAGACCTGCTTAGCTTCAACAAGGGAGCTGTACCATCTGTCCTCAGACAATGCTCTGTGACGGTGGAATCACATCCTTCACTAAAGGTTTACAATTGACATGCAGGAGTGCATAAAGCCAGCCCAAGTCCTTCCAAGTTCCATGTCTTTCTTCTGACCTTGGCATGTCTGACAAGCAACTCTAGCCTTGACAGACTCTGCAGCCCCCTGTCATTCCTTTGCCAGCTGGTGGGGGCAGGAGGAATGAAAAGGATACAGAGAAGGCAAGACTGGCTCCCATCTCCCCCAGCAAGGAACTTGTCACTTTGCTGGTGTTCCACTTCACTGGCCTGTTGGGCAGGCCGGAGAGGAGCCAACATAATACCCCCAGGGGACCCTGCTGCTTCCTCCTTCCTGCTCCAGTGAGCTGGCAACTTGTTTGGCTTTAGCAAAACTTAGCATGCAAAATACGGCCTGTTTGGAAAATAAAGCCGAATGAAAGGACCGACATGAGGCTCCTTCTTCCCCATGCTTGGAGCCCGAGGCCAGCATCAGATAGAGGTGTGCAGGAGCATAGATAGGGGAGAGGGGGCCAGTGTTCGCCCCCCTCCCTGGAAGCCCCTCAGAGTGAGGGAGATAATGAAGAAAATAGGGAGGGGTGGAGCTGGGGGGTGGGTTCTTTGAACCCATCAACTCAATTATAGCTACACCCCTGAAGGTGAGGCAAAGGTATTATTATTATTATTATTATTATTATTATTATTATTAATAAATGGTGATTATGATGATTTGATTTCTATACCGGCCTTTCAGATATGGCTCAGGGTGGTTTACACAGAGAAATAATAAATAAATAAGATGGATCCTTGTCCCCACCCCAAAGGGCTCACATTCTAAAAAGAAATATAAGATAGACACCAGCAACAGTCACTGGAGGTACTGTGCTAGGGGTGAATAGGGCCAGTTACTCTCCCCCTGCTAAATAAAGAGAATCACTACTTTAAAAGGTGCCTCTTTGCCAAGTTAGCAGGGGATACCCTAGAGAAGGATATCCCTTCTCCCGTCTTCGCAGGGCTCAATCTTTAAACAGAAAACGAGTTTGCCAGAGCACAAAACTGTGCTTATTTATTTATTTAATGTATTGATTGTTACATTTATATTCTTCACTCAACTTCTGGATATTTTACGGGGAGAGAGCTGGCTTGAGATGGCTGGGGGGGAAAATATGCAGAGGAGGCGTAATAAGAAGAAGGCCACACTCCTTGACACACTTTTGCTCCTCCAACCTGCAGCCCCTGCGCATATATTTCAAAAAGAGAGGCGAGAGAGAGAGAGAGAAGGAGAGAGCTCAGAGCGCGCGCAAGAAAGAAAGAGGATCAATTAATCCGGCGAGTGAATTTCTGAATCCATTCTTAATGCTATTGATGGAGGGAGACCCCCTCCCTGTGCTTGGTAATTACTCCAATATTTCCTGCAGTATAAGTATAAACGGCTTATACTTGGGCTTCCTGCGAAGCCACGCTCTCCCTCCGCTGATCTGAGGCGCGCGAGAATGGCTGCTCGCCTTATCGCTCTGCCTCATTCCATCTGCAGCCAGCAGGAGGTCTAGCTAATCATTGTCATTGGGACAGCAGACGAGCAATCTGGGGGACGCAGATAGATGTGACACCAGCGGAGATTGGCTCTTTCCTGCAGCGCGCGTGTTCCCGAGGCCGCATCGCGCTCTCCCGGTTTCAAAGGCAAAAGAGGCGCCGCTTTCAACCAGAGCCCTGTCCCTTAATTATACAAATGCAGTGATCAAAGTTATTATCTGTCTTGACAAAGGGAAGGGCTTTAATTGAACGGAGGGCGTCACTACCTTTGAGGGGTGGTGGTGGGGATGTGTTCGGTTCTCATGGAGAGCGCCGTGACAGCGAAGAAAAAGGGAAAGCAGGAGGGGAGGCGCAAGAAAAAGGGAGAGACGGTATTTAACAAGCAAGCTGCTTTATATGGAAATGTAATGAATACAGTTGGTTAAAAAAAGGGAGAGACAAAAGTTGTGAAGTTTCAAGCTGCGCAGGAACTTCAAAGTGTATTCAAATGTCACATTGATTTTTCTTCAAATCTCTAAGTAGTAAGTTTTTCAAAAGAAGAATATGATCCTCCATTTTATCCACTAATGTTTTATCTACAAACAGGGGAGAAAAAACACAGTGTTTTCTTTTCACATGAAATAATCCCTGTATTGGAAGTTCTTATCTTTCCCCCCACTATAACCGAAGATTTCTCCAGTGCCTTTGAAAATGGTTGTGGGTGTCTCTGCTATACTAGTGTATTGTAAGTTAAAAGTCCTAATACGAATGTAAAGGATACAACTCTGGTCATCCCCTGCCTATGACTCCCTTCAGGCAAATGGTTGGATGCCAATATTTCCTACTCCTAAGAAAGGGGTTGATATAACATGAAAAGCAATGACACCATGCACTACAAAAACAAGGAGGCAGTGGGCCATTTTGGATGAGTACCAGTCACAACATGTGATAACACTGAGGGTGTGCTGATAGCACACCCACCCTGACATCACTGGAGGATGTTCCAACATGCTATCTGAGCATCATAGGAACATAGGAGGCTGCCGTATATGGAGTCAGACCATTGGTCCATCTAGCTCATTATTGTCTACACAGACTGGCAGTTGCTTCTCCAAGGTTGCAAGTAGGGATCTCAGCACTATCTTGGAGAAGCCAGAGAGGGAACTTGAAACCTGCTCTTCCCATAGCAGCTCCATCCCCTGAGAGGAATATCTTACAGTACTCACATGTGATCTCCCATTCAAATGCAACCAGGACAGACCATGCTTAGCTAGGGGGACAAGTCATGCTTGCTACCACAAGACCAGCTCTCCTCCCAGACCAGCTCTCCTCTCTCCTCAAGACCAGAGGAGAGCTGGTCTTGCGGTAGCAAGCATGAATTGTCCCCATTACTAAGTAGGGTCCACCCTGGTTTGCATTTATGTATGTATGTATTTATTTATTATTTAAAATATTTATACCCTGCACCTCCAGTACATTACTGCTTGGGGCTGCTCACAACATTTATAAAATAGTTACAATCTAAAATCAGACTAATAAAATTAACCAAATTAAACATCCAAAGTTAAAACCATTTGAATTTGAATGGGACACTACATGTGAGCACTGTAAGATGTTCCCCTTAGGTGATGGGGCCCCTCTGGGAAGAGCACCTGCATGCTTCCATGCAAAAGGTTTCAAGTTCCCTCCCTGGCTTCTCCAAGATAGGAGAAGATTCTGAGAGAGATTTCTGCCTGCAACCTTGGAGTACCCACTGTCAGTCTGTGTAGACAATACTGAGCTAGATGGACCAATGCTCTGACTCAATATAAGGCCGCTTCCTATGTTCCTATATCCTTGAATTGTGTGAGGGGCTGTTTATCTGAATTGCCCCTATATGCTTACAAAACCATGTTTAAACAGAGTTTTGAAACACATGCGAAGGGAGGGTAAATAGAGAAAAATGCCCTTCTCACATGATTAAGGGACACTCTGACAGTGTGTTGGGATATCCCCCCACTGACATCAGGGCGTGCATGCTCTTAGCACAACCCTGTCCTCATGGCGTGTTGGAACCAGCATTCATCTGAACCAGCCCAGTGCCATATGAAGCTTCCTTATATCGTTCCAGGTCTTTGATCCATTGAGCCCAATACTGTCTACTGTGATTGGCAGCAGCTTTCCAGGATCTCAGACACAGGCCTTTTCAGAACCGCCATCTGGGATCTGTAACTGGAGATTGAAGCTGGGATTTTCTGCCTGTAAAAGAAGGTGCTTTGTTACTGAGCTAATGCCCTCATTGCTGGCAGAGTAGTGTACCAGGGGACTGAAAATGCACATTATATGTAAATTATATGTAAGTGTAACAAAGCTCAGCTTTTTAAAAATGAAAAGCTGTTTGGGGCAGAGAGTGTGGGAGGCACCACTTTCCCCTGCCTTCTGTTGTTCAGTTCATAATTCCCACCCCCAGTACTTTCCCTCATGAGGTTCAAGATGTGTATTCCAAGATAAATGCTTATCTAGAAACTTGGGGGTAAGCAGCTTTTAAGAGGGTTAATATGAGCAGGAAGGATTACGATCCACTTTCTCATACTCCTCAACCCAAAACATCAGTGTTCCAAATTGGCTTTTCATTTTCTTTTAAAAAAATAAAAAATGGTTGGGCTTCCTTACATACAATTCAATGTAACACGTAGTTTCCCCTTCAGTGTGATTAATTCCAGCAAGAGCAATACACTCTCCCTAGACCTCTGGCAGGGTTCTGGATTGTGCAGAGGGAGCCTACATGGACATAGCTATGTATGGGTTAGGTTATTTCATTGAACGTAGGGAGGCCAGAGAGGGAGGACCTGTGGATATGCTTCTGACTGCCCCTACATGAGTTTCCTGGATATGTTGGACATCATTCACGAAGGGAGGAATTTTTGTTGAAAAACACAGAGGCGCTTCACACAACCCAAGGGAAGCACCAGGAGGGTTTGTGCGGGGAGAGAGGGCTTAGCCTGCTCTCCCTGCACACAAGCAGCCTCCAAGCCCTGGGTGGCCAGGTCGGCCACCCACATGACTACCAGCTTCGTCACAGAGCCGGTGGGGGCTGTGGGGATTAGGGACGGCCTGGCCCCTGGAAGTCCTAGGATGCCCTGCGTGAGAGCGCAGAGCATTCCGGAGAGACCCCCGAGACCGGGAGGCTTGTTTTAGCCTCCTGGGTGGGGTAGCCCCATGTGTTGCTGCGGTGTGGAGCCACGCCATGGTGGCACACGATCAACTAAACGAGGTTAGCGGAGTGCTTGCTCCGCTAATCTCATTTAAGGGGAGGAGTAGTTTGGGTGGTTTGCTGCTGGAAGCCGCATGGCTCCCATGGCAGCAGATGACCAGGAGAAATCAGTCTAGGCTCCCTTAGCCTGATTTCTCCTGGTCGTGAGAATAGCCCCACAGAGTAGTTTGGGCTCAGTCCTAGTTTTTAGGCATAGTGGTCTCTCTCACAATGAAGACCTGTTTCTACATGTGCAGGACATAACATCCTGAATATGAGGCTTCCTTCCTTTGCCTGTGCCAGGGATTCCCAACCAGTGGTACTCCAGATGTTGCTGAGCTACAACTCCCATCATCCCCAGCCACAATGGCTGGGGATGGTGGGAGTTGTAATTCAGCAACATCTGGAGTACCACAGGTTGGGAACCCCCAGCCTATGCCAATGAAAGTAAAATAAGAGTCTTGAATGTAGATCCTTTAAATCTTTCCCAGCACAGCTAGCAATGTGACAGTTTGCGTATACATTAGGTAATACCTGTCACTGCCTTTAACTTTTGTTGGGAAGGAAATGATGACAAATGTGCTCAGAAGTCAAGATTCCTTTCCAAATCCTGCCGGATTCATCACAAATGTCCCATTACATCAGATAAGCAAAATGAACAAGAAATGGCTTAGCTCTCCCCACAGTTTACCTTATAGTACAATGTCCAGAAGGACAGAACTGAACATCAACCATTTGTGTGTGTATATGTATGTATTGTAGTTCTTTTGTTCATAGGAACTCTTTTGTGGATGAATACTTTATTTTATTCTATGTTGGTGAGAGCTTTCTATTTCTCCACAATAATTTACACGCAACTCCCAGCAGTTGTCACCTGAAGTATCCTCCCCTTAGTATCACACACTGCCTCTGCTCACTTTCTGCTTTTATCTCTAGCCTGCCCATCATTCATCAGTGAGGAAAAAATTGAAACAGGTACATCAAGCCTCAGGATCATCACAATAAGTTCAAAGTCAATTTCAGATGAGATCAGAACAACAGCAACAACAAAAATATTGTATTTCTTCATCCATATGGGAGAAAGCTTCTATTTCCTGTCTTGTTATGTAAACATGGATTTTTAGGAGCACAGAACTGCTGTTACTTCCTTCTACTTGATAGAGTTATGCCTGTCGAGTTCAGCTTCACTCATCAGTCATTGGGGAGACAGTTCATGATGACTACACAGAGAGGGGTTTGCTTTTAAACTTCATTGAAAATTTGTCCTCAGAAAGTCATTGGAACACAAGATGCTCTGAGTTCTACAAGTGAGAGAAATCAATTCTGTGTGGCAGGAAAAGGTTTGAAATTCCATAAATACTTGCTTAAGCCACCCTGAGCTTGAAGAGTTGTTTCCCCAGTTTTATGATGGTAAATAAATGAAATTTTATGCATATTAGAGTTCCCTATTTTACTAGTACCTACTGTGATATATTATGTCTGTATTATATCCTTATTGTCTATTATGTCTATTATGCTGATTTATAATACTTGAGTCCATAAGTTTAGTATGGGGAAATACATTGTAGTATCTCAGAACTGCACAACTTGTGACCACTTTGGGGTTGGTGGAGTTGGGGGCTCAGTGATATGACTCGTCCTCCTCTTGGCTACCACAGAGCTAACTCAGAGATCTTGTGGGCCTCCAGGTCCATGTTTGACATCATAGGCAAGCTCTGGGTGACCACGACATTTTCTGGGTGACCAGAAAATTTAGGACCAAGAAAAGGAAGAACTTTTTAACACAATGCATAATTTATGGAATTCTGTGCCACGAGATGTGGTGATGGCCACTAGCTTGTGCGCCTTTAAAGGGGACTTAGACAAATTTATGGAGGACAGGTCTATCAATGGCTACTAGTCTAATGACTATAGGCCACCACCAACCTCAGAGGCAAGATGCCTCTAAATACCAGTTGCAAGGGAGCAACATCAGGAGAGAGGGCATGCCCTATCATGCATGGTGTGGAGAAAGTGGAGAGAGAGAAATTCTTTTCCCTCTTACACAACACTAGAAACAGGTCACTCCATGAAATTGATTGCCAGGAGGTCTAGGACCAACAAACGGAAGTACTTTTTCACACAACGCGTGATCCACTTGTGGAACTCTCTGCCACAGGATGTGGTGACAGCCAACAACCTGGATGGCTTTAAGAGGGGTTTGGATAACTTCATGGAGGAGAGGTCTATCAATGGCTACTAGTCGGAGGGCTGGGGGTCACCTCCAGCCTCAAAGGCAGGATGGCTCTGAGAACCAGTTGCAAGGGAGTAATGGCAGGAGATGGGGCCCGCCCTCAACTCCTGTCTGTGGCTTCCAGAGGCATCTGATTGGCCACTGTGCGAAACAGGATGCTGGACTAGATGGGCCTTGGGCCTGATCCAGCAGGGCTGTTCTTATGTTCTTATGTACTTCTTGCCTGTGGGATTCTCAGAGGCACCTAGTGGGTCACTGTGGGGAAAAAGATGCTGGACTAGATAGACCTTGGGCCTGATCCAGCAGGGCTGTTCTTATGGTATGGGCTGACCCAGAAGCTGGCAGGAAGCTCAAGACAAGTGGGCCAGTGAGAAGGAAGCAGAGTAGAACCTGCCCAGGTCACTTAGAATGGCAATCAGTCGGAGCAGAAATGACAAAGAGAGGGCAAGAGGAAGAGGTGAAGGAAGCTGCCAGATGAAGGAGGACACTCCTGAGAGGAAAAAGGACAGAAGTGAGAAGCATGAAGAAGACTGGAAAGCAATGATGGGGAAAAGGAGCAGTTAGTGGAGAAGTGGACAGTGTAGACCATAGGAGAGAGAACAAGCAAGAGGAGGGAGGTGAGGCTCAGATGAATGGAGTGGCTTGAGAGGTTGAGGAGAGAGACAAGGGGCAGCTGACCAGCAAAACAATGACTGGCCAAGCAAAGCAAAAGCCTGCCCAGCATGGCTGGCATTTATTTAACCTCACAACCCTTAACTGGTCTTGCAGTATTAAGCCAAGGATTAAGTCGGTCTTGTGGTTGTGATCAGGAATACTCCGCTTTGCCAAGCAAGGTTCACCTCAGTTTTGTCAGAAAACTGACAAAGCCATAAATTTCACTCTCATTGGCTGAGACACGCCCACTACCACAGCAGAGGAACAGCGAGACTAATTACCAGGTCCTCCAGATTCACTTGCCCCTTAGAACCAAAAGGAAAACAGTCACATCGTTAATACGCAAAGACAGACTAAGAGGCTGTTCACACTAACAGTCCTACCCAGGTTAGACAGGGCAGGGCTGCTTGTGTGAAGCACTGGGATCAGGACCGATCTTGATGATGGCTTCCCCGGTAGCTCGAGTTTTTAACCCAGGCTTTTACCTGGGTTAAAGGGCGCAAGCACACCTTTTACCCCAGATCCAAGGTCCTTGTGTATGCTTGTGCGGCATGCAGCCTAAGCATACACAGAACCGGATGTCTAGAGCACTTGGCTTGAGGGTATATCCCCTATTTTGAGGGGATATATAATCTTCTCACCAAAATATTCCAGTTACAGAAGTCTGCAGAGTAAATGCAATTGCTTTTCAAGCTAGCCAGATCATCAGTCCAGTCCTTAGAAAGAAACTCTGGTCTCCTAAGAAGAGAGCTTATGGGAGGAGAGCTGTTCTTGTGGCAGCAAGCATGACTTTTCCCCTTTGCTAAGCAGGGTCTGCATATGAATGGGATACTACATGTGAGCACTGTATGATATTCCCCTTAGGGGATGGGGCCACTCTGGGAAGATCATCTGCATGTTTGCCAGAGGTGTAACTAGGGAAAACGGCGCCCGGGGCAAGCAATGAAATTGCGCCCCCCCCGCCGCACCCCCCCGCCGCACCCCAACATACATCTGACTGACACACATGTTTCAGATAACTTTTATTTTAAAAATTTAAAAAATTACAAAAATTACCAAAAATTTCAAAATGCACTACATACTTAGGTTTTTCCTCAAAACAACCCTGTGAAGTTGGCTTGTATCTCAAACATCAGAATTATGATGCAATGATGATTATTTTGATTATGATGCCCCTCCCTCACGCCCTGGTTCTGTTCCTGACTTTCCCTTGTGAGTGACTGTATTTTAACAAAACAAAAACCAAGGACTCCAAAGTAATTCGAGGGACTAGGGTGATAGTGCTAAAGACTCCTTATTCTCCCGCTGTTAAAGAAAGACTCCCCTTTTCCAAAACTGCGCGCTATTTACACCAGAAAAGGTTTCAAATGGAGGGGGAAGCATTTATGCATTTATGCTTTGTTTTATGTTACGATTTCAAAGTTAGAAAAACTATAAAAGGGCCATTTTAGAGAAGATATGCACTGCCTTAGTTGCAAATCCTGCTTTTTTGAGATTCCCTGCAATTGAATAAAGCGATAATATACACCTTTGCTATTTAAATTGGTTGGAGAGTATTTATGACAATAAAAAATGAAATGGCATTTCAGATGCAACATTGGTTGCCTAAGACCACTCAGATTTAACTCATCTTCATCACATTGACAAAAAGAGCAATTAAAATTAAAATCCATGACTAAAACCAAACCACTTTGGGGTTGTTTTTAATGAAAGGTGGTATATAAATTTAACAATAAATGTTTAGAAGTATATACTTTCACCCCCTGCCCAACCTACAATTAATTCCAGCTTATTTTCAAAGGGCTTCAAGTTTTATTTACAAATTGCTTGGCAGCACCAATGTTTAAGTAATAGCTAATTGCTCCTAATGATAGTTTTACTTATTGTTAAATTTATATACCACCTTTCATTAAAACATTCTCTGTTCATCTGATTTTCAGTCTGGTTAATTAAATGGGTGGAGGTTTAAATGGGTGGAGGTTTCAGCCCATTTTCCTGATGGGCTGAAACAGCTAATCCATTTTGATGATGACATATAATTAAATTAGCTTGCATTACATAGTGAAAAAGTCCAGGAAGGGAGAGATGGGGGGATGTGGAACCCAAGGTTCC
Organism: Hemicordylus capensis; assembly: GCF_027244095.1. NCBI lineage: Eukaryota > Metazoa > Chordata > Lepidosauria > Squamata > Cordylidae > Hemicordylus > Hemicordylus capensis. Next base: position 29,330,790 of record NC_069661.1, on the reverse strand, counting down.
ACATCCCCCCATCTCCCCCTCCCTGAACCTTTTCAGTTAAAACCTGGTTAGATTATAGGGGAGGAAGGACTTGAATGAGCAAAATGGGGAACTGGTTCGGGCGTTCAGGAAGTTGTTCAGAAGAGGGAGTTGTTCAGGAAGTTTGCTCTGGTGCGTGTCCTCCTCTTGACGCATGCACGACTGGTGGCGGGGCGGCGGGGCGCGCCGGGGAGTGAGAGTCAGAGACTTGGACTACAAAGACGCCGCGGCGCCCAGTGCTGGATGAGCAATGCCGGGGGGGGGGGGGGGCGCCAGGACCGGGGGAGGGGGACTGCTCTGCAAAAAAAATAAAAAGTTTTAAAAAAAATTTAATTTTTTTTCCCCCAGCTCTGTGTAGACAATAGATGCATTCATGGTCTGATTCAGTAAAAGACATAAGAACAGCCCTGATGGATCAGGCCCAAGGCCCATCTAGTCCAGCATCCTGTTTCACACAGTGGCCCACCAGATGCCACTGGAAGCTACAGGCAGGAGTTGAGGGCATGCCCCCTCTCCTGCTGTTACTCCCCTGCAACTGGTACTCTGAGGCTGGAGGTGGCCTATAGCCCTCCAACTAGTAGCCGATGATAGACCTCTCCTCCATGAAGTTATCCAAACCCCTCTTAAAGCCATCCAGGTTGTTGGTTGTCACCACATCTCGTGGCAGAGAATTCCACAAGTGGATTATGCGTTGTGTGAAAAAGTACTTCCGTTTGTTGGTCCTAGATTTCCCGGCAATCAATTTCATGGGACCACCCCTGGTTCTAGTGTTATATGAGGGAGAAGAATGTCTCTCTATCCACTTTCTCCACACCATGCATGATTTTATAGACCTCTGTCATGTCTCCCCGCAGCCATCTTTTTTCTAAATGAAATAGCCCCAGGTGTTGTAGCCTTGCCTCATAAGAAAGGTGCTCTAGGGCGGCCCCTGATCATCTTGGCAGGCAGCTTTGTATGTTGCTAATTGGGCGTGGTGGAAGACTGTCCCTCACTTGGCCATTGCAGCAGGTGAAGGCTGTCCAGGGTGAGATGGGGTGAGCACTGTCTCTCTGGGGACATTATTGTAACTCTGAAATTAAGCAAAAGAAGCACAAAGAGAAGGGCCACCAGATGCAGGAAAGGTGTGAATCTCCAGTTAGAATCTCACAGTAAACTGGATAGTAAATTGCTCCCCAGCACCACTGAAGTTGTGTCCAAAGTGAAAGAGCCAGTATGGTGGAAGGATTAGTGCTGAAATTAAGATGGGGAGACTCGGTTCAAACCCCACATGAACTTCATGAGATGGCTATAGGCTAGTCACGATCTCTCATGCTTTTTCAGACATTACTTTCTGTGTAGAAATGAATGTTTGTCAGTGGGGTGAGGAACAGGCCCCAAACAAAGTGTGCTTTTAAAGAAAGAACATAAGTTGGGTCTGCCACTATCATGTCACTCACTGTTTCTGCACATTCACTCCGTCACAGAGTAATGTCTAAGTAGGATAATGCCTAACTCACTTCACAACAGAGTTGCTATGAGGGGAAAACGGGATGATCACCCCGATTCATGCCACGCTGAACTCCTTGGAGTAAGGCTGGGATACAAATGTGGTAAAAAGATAAATAAGTGGAGATTGCCAATTTGAAGTTTTCTTTTATGTTTCTGGCCACACCCACATCTTTTTGATCTTGTTTAGAAACTGGGTGAGCTGTTTAGCGTTGTCTCTGTATTTCAGCAGAGGTGCTCTCTTGCATTATTAATTGTGATGATTATTATTGACTAAAAGAGGAGGAAGGGGTGGATTCAAATGACCTAATTTCTTTTACTGGCAAACTTGCAAGTTTATTTTGGAAGTATGGGAGCTCTTGCTGTTACAATTTTCCCTGAAGGACAGGAAAGACACCTGCATTTCTAATTCCTGATTGTGGTTGCATAAAGTCTCCCACAACTCACATAATGGTGGTAGTGGCTTCTCCACGTTTCCTGTTCCATAAAAACACAAAGAACTCCATACATGAAATAGGAAAGAACTGGTTAGACAGTGGCTGACATCCAGAGCAAGGATGCACTCATGCAGTGACTATTTTTGCCGGGAAGCAACCTTTTTTCACTTACATCCTCCTCTTACCAACGAAGCCCTCTGAGCTGCCTGAAAATATGTCCCTGAGGGCTGTGCAGTTTTGAGTGACCGAGAAGACCGAATCAAATCTGGGCGATTCAAATGATTTGAATTTATTTGGTTATTACCTTTAAAGCCCTGAATAGCTAGGATCTGGGTTATCTGAGAGAGCATCTTTTTCTACGAGATCCGCACTGCTCATTACGATCATCAGGAGGGGTTTCTCTTTGAGTGTTACTGGTTCATCTGGTGGAGACCTAGGATTGGGCCTTCTCTGTTGTCGCCCTAGGTTATGAAACACAGTGGACCGGGTCTCAAGATCAGTGAGACCCGATTTCCTTGGGTGAGCAGGAAGAGCGGGTGAGCAGGAAGAGTGGGCTAAGCCCGCTTTCCCCACTCAAAAGCGGGCAGGGAGCCCTGGGCGGCGGGATCGGCCACCCACACGATGGCCAGCTCCGTGATGGAGCCAGCGGGGGTGGGGGGAGCGGGGGCCGCGTGGCCCCCGCAAGCCCCAGTATGCCCTGCGTGAGCATGCAGGGCATACTGGGGAGACCCCCGGAGCTGGGAGGTGGCTTTTTGCCTCCTGGCCGGGGGTCTACTCATGAGTAGGCATGGCGCAAAGGTGCACTGTGGCTACTCACAATCGTAAAAAGCAGGTTTGCTGGAGTGCTTGCTCCGCAAACCTGCTTTTTAGCAAGGGTTCTCGAGTAGGTTACCTGCTCAAGAACCACCGGGCTCGGCTGCGAGCCCAGTGGTTCTTACGGTCAACAAAAATTGGGCTAGCCTCTCCTAGCCTGATTTTTGTTGATCATGAGAATTGCTCCACTGTCTGTGGATATAATGGGATTATCTTCCTTGGAGGCTTTCAGGAGAACCTTAAAGACCTATCTTTTTTGCCTGACTTTTAATAATGTCATGCATTTTTAATTTTAGTGTAAACCACCCTGAGCCACTTTAGGAAGGGCAGTATGTAACTTGAACAAATAATAATAATAATAAATAAGTTGGGACAATGTCATTGATGAGCACCCTTGGGCACGTTTAAGCAAGGGAAGGGCTGCTCAATCAATGCTTCAGGTTTGATGGCAGAAGGGAGGGAGAGGATTGGGAATCCTCCCTACTTCAGTGACACCACTAGGGATGTGTGTTTCGTTTCGGATACAAAACGTTCTGTGCACAAAACAGGCCATTTCGACTATTTTGTAGCCAGAACAAAACACCCAATGCTCAAAACAGAAAATTTTGTAGCCAAAACAAAATGTCCCTGTTTCGGATAAAAAACATTTTGTTGTTTCGGCTGTTTTGGAACTCCATTTTGCAATCGCAAAAAGTCTTTCTCCGTCAGTCTCCATTTTGAGTTTTGACAGCTGTTTGAATTTCCAGTCCTTCCAACCTGCAGATTGGCCAGTGAAAGCATGAGCTGATCTGCTGGCAATTGCCTCCTTATTCCTTTTAAGCAAATTTAAGGGTAAATTTTACCCTCATTGGCTAGTGGGGCAGTGTGCGTTTACCCTCAGTGGCCAGTGGGGCAGTGTGCATTTCATTGTTGCTGTTTCACACTGTTGTGTGTAGATCAATTGTATTTCAGATGGGGGGATGTGGATGTGCATGACCTTTGGAAATCTGCCTGATTTTTTCAAAAGCTCTGCTGCTGTTAATTAGGGATGTGCAAAAAATTTCGGGCAGAGAACGATCTGTGCCCGAAACGAGCAATTTCGGGTGATTCGGGTCTGAACCGAATCACCCCCGATGTCCCCCGATATTTTTCGGGGCCAAGCCGAATCACCCGAATTTCGGGCCCGAAAAATTCGGGTGATTCAGGATGACATCTCTTTGAATTTCCCGCCTTTTTGCATCCATTGATTTGAATGCAAAAAGGTCTGAAGTGATGTCAGCCCGAATTTTGGGTCCCAGGGTCAAAATAGTGGGGTGGGGTGGTAGTGCCTAATGGTTGGAGGCTACCTCCCCAATTTCAGAGTGATGGGGCAGAGGACTGATTTTTGGGGAATTGTTGAAGTTTACGCGTCTGTAAGGTTTCCCCCCATAGAGAAGCATTGAGGTGTCAGCAAATGGATAGCTTCACGCGGGGGGCAAAGGGGTGGCCTAGAGCAGTGTGGGGTTGGTGGTAGTGCCAGGTAGGGTCAAGGAAGCTCCCTGAATTTTTTCAAAGGATTTGGGCAGAGGGCTGATTTTTGGGGAATTGTTAAAGTTTACGCGTCTTTAAGGTTTTTCCCCATAGAGAAGCATTGAGGTGTCAGCAGCCCCATAAGTGCACTTATCCCCTATACCTCTAAAACAACAGAACCGTGTACCCCATGGGTTAGAAACCCATGGGGGTGGTTGGCACCCTATGTGCACTACACTACCACTCGCTCTGGGCCACCCCAGCACCCCCCAAGTGCACTTATGGGGCTGTTGACACCTCAATGCTTCTCTATGGGGAAAAACCTTAAAGACGCGTAAACTTTAACAATTCCCCAAAAATCAGCCCTCTGCCCAAATCCTTTGAAAAAATTCAGGTAGCTTCCTTGACCCTACCTGGCACTACCACCAACCCCACACTAGCTATCCATTTGCTGACACCTCAATGCTTCTCTATGGGGGAAAACCTTACAGATGCGTAAACTTCAACAATTCCCCAAAAATAAGCCCCTGGGGCCCATTTTTCCTTCCCGAATCGATTCAGATTTGGATTCGGATTTAATCCGAACCGAATCAGGGGTGATTCAGGAGGCCCAGATTCAGGCACAGAACAGATCGGTGGTGATTCGGTTCGGGTCCCAAACCGAATCACCGAAAACCCGAATTGCACACCCCTACTGTTAATGTGTGATGTTGATGTTATTTGGGGAGTATTCGGGGCAGAAAGGGGGATTTGGGGGCAGAAGAGTAGTTCAGGTGGTATTGCCCCAATGGGTGCCTGCTGCCACCGAGATTCCAAAGGAATTGGGAAAAGGGCTGGTTTTTAAAGAATTTCTGAAGTTGACATGTCTGTGGGGCAGATTTGGGGCAGAAAGGGGGCCTGAGGGGAAAAACAGTGGGTTGGGTGGCAGTGCCCCAAAGGGTGCCTGCCAGAACCCAGATTCCAAAGGAATAGGGCAAAGGGCTGATTTCTTAGGAATTGTTGAGGTTTACGCTTCTTTAAGGTTCCCCCCCCAGGAAATAATGGAGGTTTCAGCAGACCCATAACTCCACGTGGGGGGCACTGGGGTGGCTGGGAGTGAGTGTTGGTGTAGTGCACATAGGATGCCAACCATCCCCATGGGGTGCTGGGTTCTGTTGTTTCTGAGGTGTTCTGAGTTTAGATTCTCTGGTAGCATATGAGATTTTCAATGACAAACCATGAATCCACTCTCATATGCTACCAGAGAATCTGAATCTACACTCTAAACATCTCAGAAACAACAGAACCCAGTACCCCATGGGTTAGCAACACATGTGGGTGGTTGGCACCCTATGTGCTCTACACCACCACTCGCTCTGGGCCACCGTGGTGCCCCCCAAGTGCAGTTATGGCGCAGGAATTATGGAGGTCCATCATTCCCTATGGGGAAGAACTTTACAGATGCGCAAACTCCATTACATCTTTAAAAATCAGCCCTCTGCCCAATTCCTTTGAAATAATTCTGGCAGCTTCCTTGCCCCCACTGGGCACTACTGCCCACCCTACTCTGCTCTGGGCTACCCCTTCCCCCCCAACATGAACCTATACTTTTGCTGAAACCTCCATTCTTCCCTATGGGAAAAATCCTATACTTCAAAAATTCACCAAAAATCAGCCCATTGCCCAATTCCTCTGAAATTTGTGCGGTAGTTTCCACCCATTGGACACTGCCACCCCCACCCACTAGTTTTTCCCCGGGGCTATTTTTTAAAATCCAAAACGTTTCGGATCCGGATTTTGCAATTTCGAACAAAGAACAAAATTGGGGTGTTTCGGATTGGCTGATTTTGAACAAAGAACAAAATGGGGGTGTTTCGGATTCGGGCCAAAAACAAAACAGAAAAAAACAACGCACAACCCTAGACACCACCAACCTCAAAGGCTGAGCAGGGTGTGGTCTCTAAGTTACCCTTATCCCCTCAGGGATTGTCAGGGAAGAAAAGGGATCTGAATTGCTCTGATCCACTGCTCTGAGCTGGGATATGATTGCCCAATTTTGGAGGAAGGATGCTGTTGTCTGACTTCTTGCCTGAGTTTAGTGCTTACTAGGCCTGTGCATGAATGTAAACGTCAGGATCAGGTCTGACCCGATCTGATCCAAATGTTTGGGGTTTGGGGTTCTTTGGACCCTTCTGAATGTCGGGATTGGAATTGGGATCAGAGTCAGACAAACCTGAATTTTTATTTATTTATTTTTGTGTATCCATGGATACTCACTGTGAACCCAGAAGAAAAGGAACGTAACACCAGAGATTCAGAAGGGAAGTGGTGTAATGTCAAAAAATCCAAAGAGAAGTGACATTACATCAGAGAATGACAGGAGAAACCCCCAAATTGGCCACTTGTGAGTCAAAATGGATATTTTTTTAACTGTTTAAAAGGGGGGCGGGGTTCACACAGGCAGGCAGGTGGAGGGCAGATAGAAGGCAAGGGTTGTGTTCTGCCCCCGTCCCTGATCAGGTGTTTTTGTTTTTTTAAAAGAAGACATGCCACTGCTTGGAGCTCTGGAAAGCTCCATTTTCTAATGAAGGGGGTCAGAAATGTCCGATCCAAACTTGGCCATGCAAGTTCAGGTTTGGAGTCTCCGAACCCCTCTGATTTTGGTAAAAATTGGACCATGTCCAACTGGAACATGTCTAATTTTACCAATCCAACTTTGCTTAGGCCTGGTGCTTACGCTTCTCAGGAGGCAGGTAGTTAGACTTACTGCGGTTATCTGAGTGACCAACATTAGTCAATAAAGTTGTGGCCCTTTCAAAAATAGTCTGAATTTTTATTGGTTCACATCTTTTTCGATGTGTGGAGGAAATGGGATATCAGGGTTGAACCTGGTACCTACAGATATCTAGGTTTGAATTTAGGACCTTCTGCATACAAAGCATGTGCTTTGCCCTGAGCTATGGAAAGGGCTGAGCATATATGCTCCATAGCTGAAGTCCTTACTCCTGAACAGCACAAACTTTACTATAGAATCTATAAAGACATCAGTTTGTGTGACAAAATACACACTTGACCTCCAGACCATACTCTGGAGAAGAGAGTAGCCCCTGGTAATGAGGAAGGTGTCAGAGAAGGATGTGCTTTCACATGATCTTGCCATAAATCTCTTGATGTGAAAGAGCATGTTGGGTGTTTTCTCTCTCTCCTTCTTCTTTAAATGACCTCTTCAGTTCAACCTAAGTGATACTGATTCCTTGCAAGTTTACTGAGAGCAGATATTAGGCTCATAAAGCAGTCATTTCTGAAATTGCTCATCCCCATGGTGCTCTTTTTCAACTGAGGCACCAGGTTAGATATTCCAGTTTTAAAGAAACAGCTGCTATTTTTGATGATTTATTATTGTTACTCTCCTTACTGTTTTGCACTTTATTTCCTCCAGAACCCCCTATGAATACCATCTGGCCTCAGTGATTTACTACACTTGGATTTCAATGAGTTGCTTCATGAATCCCCAAATTAAGACAATGGAAATATAAGATGAAAATCTTAATGATGGCTCTATTAGGCTGAGGACTAATCTTTCAAGGGAAGTTGCATCACTTAAGACATTTATATAGCGAAACTGAGTGAAGCACTGGAACAGTACCCTGCAGGGAACAATTCTGTTTTTAAGTCGAGGATGGAACGGGTGAAAAATGTTCACATCGTGAGCATTTCCTTGAATTTAGTCCATTCTGCAGGCTCTGGGAGATGCCCGGTGGGGAATTTTCTACCTTCATTTATTTATGACTAAAACGTGTCTCATAGAAATCACTAGCCACTCCCACTTTTAAGGGTGGATGCTGTACAAAGGAGACTTGGTACATCTGCAGTTGAAGATTACAAACTTTGATGGAGAAGTTTCAGAGAACGCTTAATTCAAAACCAAAGTTTGCGTAATAAGTATGTGTTTGAGCTGGTTGATAAATTGGAATGGGTTCTGAGGAGGGTAGAAAAGATGGTGAGGAGTCTAGAAACCAAGTCCTATGAGGGGTGATTAAAGCAGCCAGGTATGTTTAACCTGGAGGAGGAAAGTCTAAAGGGGAAAATGATAGTCATCTTCAAAGTTCTGAAGGGATTAGAAGGAGAAAACCTGTTCTCTGTTGCTTCAGAGTGCCAGACTAGAATCAGTGGGTTTCAATCCAACTTGGGGATGGTTCCCATTTGCTTTGATTTTTTACATTCCTAGTGCTGGCTTCAGCTTTGAGGGGACATTGGCTAGGTTATCTTGGTGGACCCCCTCTCACTTGAGTGAGCACCTCTTACCGTGATGGTAGATACATATTTTTTCCACGTTCTTTGCAGGCCAGAAGCAGCAACAGAAGCATTCTAGTCTGTGGCTGCCACCTGTCATACTTTCAGCCCACAACACTCCATGAAGCATCTATTGCCATTGTAAAGGGAGCAGGCTCATTCAGCCAGTGGCTGCTAGTGGCTGCCCACTCCTCCTCAAGGGGGTTAGGATTTAATCTATCTATCTATCTATCTATCTATCTATCTATCTATCTATCTATCTATCTATCTATCTATCTATCTATACCGCCCTTCCAAAAATGGCTCAGGGCCATTTCAGAATTGGCATCAGCAGTGAGTTCCCTCAGGGCACTGGGTCCTTGGCAACCACCCAAGAGTGCCTTGCCTTGACACAGGCCCTGCACACTCCTCATGTTCCTAAGTGACGGAGGTAGGAAGCTGCCTTCTAGCAAGTCAGACCATTGGTCCATCTAGCTCAGTATTGTCTTCACAGACTGGCAGCGGTTTCTCCAAGGTTGCAGGCAGGAATCTCTCTCAGCCCTACCTTGGAGAAGCCAGGAAGGGAACTTGGAACCTTCTGCTTGAAAGCATGCAGGTGCTATATGTCTAGCAGAAGGAACAGTCAGCCATCCATCCTGGCACTGCTAGTCTTGAAAGCCGCAACAGTCTCCCTTAAAGCAACAGCCCATACAGCTGCTTTGTGCCAGCCAGCTTCAAAAAGTCAAAATTTCAGTACTTTTGCTGACTGCTCCAGAACTGTCAACTTCTTTAACCACACTAGCTAGTAGTCAGGAGACTGAAAGGCCATCAGGCAACCAGTTAGCATAGGACATCAGCCTTGAGCACAGGTCATTCTGCATATCCAAAACGTATGTTTGCAACATTTACACCTTGATTATCATTGCTCTTCCTGCCATGGTGTTCTCAATTTAAAGTTGGAATTAAAAGAACTAAGTAAGAAAAGGATCCTGAAAGAGGGAGAAATTGACTGTTTCTCTTAACAAAGCAGATATGCTCTCCTCAAAAACTCACCAGATGGAAACCTAATTTTCTATAAATCCATATCTAATATTTGGAGAGCAACTTTATCCATTTTTAATTTTTGTTTCTATAATTGTAATTCTAAGCAGAGCACATACAAGGTTTTAGAAGAGCCTTTTTAAATCCCCATTCACCCCCATGTCAAATTGCTTTTTGGAGTTCCTATCTACAGTATAATATACTGAGTCTCTCTCTGGCACTTGCCAGCAACTGGATTTTATACCTTAAAAATAGGATGCTTGTAACAATAAAGATAGTGTTGCTGTCTTTTTTTACTTATAGTACGTGCACATACTGATCTCAAGTGGATTTCAAGACGTCTCATCCTGGATGGTCATGTGAATCAGTTCTTACTTTCAAGCAATTTTGTTTACATCAGTCACCGAAACCAAGGACACCTCAGCTCTTTTCATACAATCAGAGTGGGGATGCAGAGAAACCATCTGAGAAAATTATCTGATGGTTCTTCTTTAGTCCATGAGTCAGGCCCACAAATTTTGGCCATTGGTACCTTCTCAGGGGATGAATGCTCATAATGATTTTTGACAATATCTACCCCTCTAGGGATGGGAAATAGGTAATATCATTGTTGCACTTACAGTTTAATCTGTGTTGTCACTCCTTCTTTATCTCTACCCCCAAACAATCTGGGTAAAAATTGCAGTCATTTTTGCACAGTGGGAACGGTCAAGGTCAAGGTAACAATGAACAAATTGTTGTAATCTTTGGAGAACATTTCTGCCAAATTTTCATTTCCATTCCTCTGATGACATTGATATAATTTTATAGTAGTTTGTGTTTTTTAAAGACCTTTAAAAGCTTTAAAACATCATTGCAAATTTATCCACTGTAGGCCAGAAGGTCAGAACAAGAAAAGCATAACTCTCTGAAAGCTGAAAGTATCATCTATTTTCCACCTCTATGGGTGCAGCAGACCTTGTCAAAAATCACACTGAGCATTGGTCCCCACCCCCAGATGGCACCTACCAGTCTAGTTGAGACATGTACTACATGAGAGGAACCCAACATTATCTTTTGAATTTCCCTTTGGATAAATTTCAGTTCCAACCCAAATCCAGAATGAAGATACACGAGAGTGGGATTGTGCAGGGCATTGGTTGCAAGTTTTCCAAGCTGACAGGGAGATCCTCTCTGTGTGCAAGCTGCATATATGTAGACTCTGGCTGATATTTAATGCTGCAGAACGTCAGTGTTAGGGACCCACTGGGACTGCTGGGCAATGTGAAAGGCAGCCCCAGCAGTGCTGTAGAGGCGGGAAGTTGCACAATGACCTAAAGCAGTACATGGGCACTTGTGTCACACTATGTTTATTGCTCCCAATGGAAGCTGAGCTGCAGAAGTGCCCACATTTAGGGGGAAGAGTGGGAAAAGACTACAGAAGAAGCTAATTCTTGAAAGAGAGAGGCTTACCCAGTGACACAGTTCTTGTAGCAGATCCAAGGCAGCAGAGCAGGCCTAACTGAAGCTGTGAAGGATGTTGCCGGGCAGGTGGATTGCCTGTCCAGATGATTACCGGCTTCTGCTGGTAGCAGGGAGGTTTCGGGGCCAGGAAGCCACCGGAACTCCCACAATGCACCACATGAGTGTGCAGTGCATTATGGGGAATCATTTGATGCCAGCTGGGAAGCTTTTGGTGTGTGGGTGTTGAGCGGAGTCGTGAGGCACCAACACACAGTCAGTTAGCCCGGACTAATGGCACATTTGCGCCCTTAAACTGGGCTTCCAGCCAGGGCTCCCTTGTGGGTTTGCCGTTGTGCCGCCACCAGGAGCCACATGGCTCCTGGATGTTCTCACGTGCAGGAAAAACTGGGCTGGGCTTTCCTAGCCCGGTGTTGACTGCGCATGAGAATAGCCTCGTCATATTTCTGTGACCACTTATTTCTTTACTTTACAGCTGCTTCTTGCTTTTGCCTATACATTCTGTTGAACTTACTCTGCTTGTTAGATCTTGTTGATTTCTGAGATCCTGGGCCCATTGCAAATTGAAATGTCAGCCTCTGTTCACAAAGGAACATGTGGTGGTTGGGAGTGGGTAAAACAAGTGGGTAAAACAAGCACAATTCCAGTCTTCCTCCACATGTTCACCCAGTTAAGACTGAGTGAGCGAGGAGTGTTATTTCCTGCTTATTTCCAAAAAGGAAATGTACGAAGCAATTTTTGACCCTGATCTTGTAATACAGTTTACATTTGGCACTCTATTAACAGGAATATTTCAGCGCTGCCCTGGGAAAGGAAATACAAAAATCCCATCTCATGTGTAACTAACACAGTTAATACAGGCTGGCAACACAAAAATGATATCATTTGTATTATTTATGGGTCAGCCATGTCAGGTTTCACCTCCTATACTTGAACTCAAGATGATGTTCCTAGCATGTAACGTTTGAATTGTAGTGCTCCTGAGAGAGTCTGCGTGCAATATGATTTCTGATGCCAGAGCACCATGTGATCAAGTCAGTTTCTATTTTCTCACTTTGCTGGGCCAGCAGGTTACAGAGTCTCCCATGAGATAGATTAAATTTGTCCAAACTGGAGAGTGCTCCATCCAGCACGCATGGAGTTGTGCGATAACAGAAGGTGGAGTTAAAAGCCTAGACGAGAGCAAAACAATTCTCACAGGGCACAGCAAGCGGCTTAATTTATTGGAGTGCTAATAGGCACATTTTCATTATCATAAATCTGTACGGTGTACATGCTCACTCATATCCACGTATACACAACCTTCCCTGCCAACTGGAAAATGTCCATGCCATATCCAAACCCATTAGTCCGTTTTAAAAGCAAGGTTAAAGCTGATGCATTAGTGGAGGTCAGACATTACTGTGTGTTTCCTATCAAGCCATTTTGGTGGCATCCTCATTACAATTAGGATATTAAAACAATAAAAATCCTGATGTGGGGAATGCTGTCTTGGTTTTGTATCAAAGCACACAACGACTACAACCCTTAGGCATGCCCTCTGCTCACAAACGCAAATCCAGAACCTTTATGGATTGTAAAAGTGTGGGCAAGGTTTGTATTTGGTAGAGTGCAATTCTATGCATGCTTACTCAGAAGTAAGTCCCACTCTATTCACTGGGGCTTCCTCCCATCAAATGGAGGGCCTAATAGTTAAGACACTACTGTTGTTATTTTCTAAACAGTAAGGGCTTTAAAAAAAATTACAGCTATATTCCACACTTCCTCTAACGGATTTAGGGTGGCATACTTGGTTCTGCTTCCATTTATGCTCATCACTACATGGCTGGGAGCATTATGCATCTGGTAATTATGCATCTGCTTCCTCAAACTCCACCTTTCAATCAAGCCTTTGTCACAACCCTTAGTCCTCACTGCTGACTGAAACAATGGCTAAATATAGGCCACTGATGTGAACTCAATGCTTATTCTTCTTCCTTTTGCTGTCACCTCCCTGTTTCTTTCCTCTCTCTCTTAACTCCCCTGTATTGGAAAGTTTGTTTGCAAACTACTTGGGGGCAGAGGCCTGCCTTCTCATGGTTATGCTGCAATGGTCATGTGCTTTGATAGTGTTAGACAGGTCATCATCACTTGTTGATCTTTTCTCCTGATGTGCTGGGAATTCATGGGGCAATTTCTTCTGCTCAGTTCTTTTTGAGCTAGGACCCTGACAGTATCAGCTCTCAGCTGCAATGTCTCATAATGGCCACTGGGGGGTTGGGGTGGGGTGGTTAGGGTCATGGATAAAAGTGCTGAACTCCTCCCCTCTTTGTTCTTCCAGTATTAGTCTCCATTTTGTCTCTCCAGAGATGGCTGTTTGTTTAGTCTCTCTCCCCTTTCAGCCTTAAGCTCAGCCTTTCTATCCTTTTGTAACTTCTAAATAAATCCTTGATGTAATTCAAACTTAAAGAACTGTTTCCAAACCTCTTGCTTGGCTGAATTCTCACCAAACTGGTTTTGCGCTGCTAATGGAAGGTGAACTGCCATTCTTCTCCTACAAGTTCAAACTTTATTTCGTCCATCAACCAGTTTCTTCTCTGGTCAAGGAAGCTCCAAAATATACCAAATACATCACAGAAGTACTGCAGTTAGACTTCGGTGAGTCACTACGTTCATTCACATGAGCAAATTGGCTGGGACTGGGGAGGGCTGGAGGGAAGACAGGAGCCCACCTGTTCCCACCCATATGATTGGTGGCTCATCTAGACTTTGCTGCCCATGCGCCCAGATGAGTAGGGATGTGCACAAACCGGTCTGGAGGCCATTCTAGAGGCCTCCAAACTGGTTCGAAGGCGGCGCCAGCTCAAAGATTCAATGCTGGGGGAGGTGGTTCTTTAAGGGTGGGGGAGGGTGCACTTACCCCTCCCACCACTTCCCCCCTGCCGGCGCTCCATTTTTAGTGGAAGCCATGGGGCGGCAGCGTACCTCCCTGTGGCCCTTTCCCCTGTTAGTGGCTGGAAGTAGCACTTGCGCGTGTGCCCGTTGCACACGTTGCACGTGATACTTACATGACATACATTATGTGCAAACGCGACAGGCACATGCTCAGGCACTACTTCTGGCCACTTCCAGCCAAGAAGGGGGAAGGGGCAGCAGGGAGGTACGCTGCCGCCCATGGCTTTCACTAAAAACAGAGCACCGGTGGGGGAAACGTGACGGGAGGGCTAAGTGCACCCTCCTCCACCCTTAAAGAACCACACACACCCAGCATCAAATCCTCACCTACACAGTTCTGTGCACACCACTACAGATGAGCAGTGTGGTGGCAAGTGGTGCAGCGCAGCAATCAGTAGCAGTGGAGAAAGGAGGCAGGCCTCCTGGAATCCCACAATGCACCACTCAAGCAGTGTGGTCCATTGGGGAAGTTCTCACTGTGTGGCCCCTCCTTAGGTAGGAGGTGCACATGAGTCCTCCTACCTCACCTTTAGCCTGGGTACAAAAGCAGGGCTATCTAAGGATGCAGCACCAGGATCGGGAGCAATCCTGGTGCTGCACATGACCATCACTACCTGAGCTAGCCCTGTCCGAACCCTGTAGGGCCGGTCATGAGAATGACCTCTCTGACTCTCATGTTAACTCCCACTTGACTGAGGGAAAAGAAACAGCCAAATGTGATGTGTGAACTAGACTTGAGGCCCAATGATTTCATCTAGGAATGACTTTGCTCAGGCAGTTGATGTAGATGGACCTAGGGGAGGTAAGGTGTGGGAGGGAGGATGGTTCCACATCCCTTGACCATGTGCTACTTTCCCTATTAAAGTAAGATCCTGATCCATTATGGCTACCCATCTTTATCAAACTGCTCAGTTCCTGACACAGTATTATACTGCTGTGACTCTGGATCCCAGACCTCCCCACCTGGGAAATAAGGTGGACAGGGGATGAGACAGGGTATGGGCTATGACCAAAACCTATGACCAGAAGCCCAGTGACCCTGTGTTACTGGGACTCTCCACACTAGGAGAACCAGGGGGACCCTAGTAAGCTCCTCTACCATGGGCTAAGGTCACTGCCCTGCCTTCAACTTCTGACTGGTCTTGTGAGATAGGAGAGCTGGTCTTGTGGGAGAGGAGAGGTGGTAACAAGCAGGACTTGTCCCCTTAGCTAAGCAGGGTCTGCCCTGGTTGCATATGAAAGGGAGACTAGAAGTGTGAGCACTGCAAGATATTCCCCTCCGGGGATGAAGCCACTCTGGGAAGAGCAGAAAGTTTCAAGTTCCCTCCCTGGCTTCTCCAAGATAGGGCTGAGAGAGAGTCCTGCCTGCAACCTTGGAGAAGCCACTCCCAAGTACTCTGCTTGGGCACCAGCCTTAAAAGCCAGCAGTCTACTCTGAGTTGCTGTTGGAGCAATGTTCCACTAGTGTGGCATTACCTAGTTCCTGTGACTCTGCTTGGCTCTAACTGAGGAGTTGACCTGAACTTGGAATTTTCTGTTAAATGCTTATACTCTCTTTAAGATTATCCAGCATGAAATAGTTAATTAAACATTAAATCCTGTGGCTGGAGCCACAGTAGCACCATCTTGCTACCCTGTCCTTTTCATCCTTGAGGTCCAGGATGAGGTATTGAGCCTCTTCTTGTACTCTTTTGAATAGGGATGTGCAAAACCGGTTCAAAGTGAACTGGGTTCTATTTGAACTGGCCTGGTTTGACCAGTTTGAGTTCAATCTGGACCCACCCCACCTTTTCAACCCCATAGGGTTTCCCCCTTTGCAAGCATGCAGAACCATACTGAACTGGGCTGAACAGGTTCGACTCAATACTAGTGCCCAAACCGAACTGCTGACGGTTTCTAATGAACCAGCTCTTGGACCAGGTAGTTCAGTTTGAGTTCAGTTCAAACTTGAACCCAACCGCCCAAAGTGGTTCTGTGCACACCCCTATCTTTGAACTTCAATGCCCCCTAGTGTTTGAGCTGAACACCAATTACTGTTGCTGGTGCTGCCCTCATGTTTGTGAGCCCTTTATGCACAAGCTGCTTTGATAACTTTTTGTAGAAAAGCAGTATAGAAATAATAATCGTTGCTACAGTCAATTCATTTTCATGTTGAGCAGCTTTCTGTTTGCCCATCTCTAGTCTAAACTCACCTGCTGGATGCTTGTAAGTCACTCATCACTGCCAGAATCATTTAGAAGCAGGAATACCGGGACTTAGCTAGCTTGGTCAAGTATTAGGGATGTGCAAAAAATTTCGGGCACAGAACAATCTGTGCCCAAAATGAACAATTTCGGGTGATTCGGGGCTGAACCGAATCACCCCCGATGTCCCCCGATATTTTTCGGGCACGAGCCGAATCACCCGAATTTCGGGCATGAAAAATTCGGGTGATTCGGTTCACGGTTGATTTTTGGTGATTTTTTAAAGTTTTAGCGACTTTGGGGCAGTTCGGGGGCATAGCATGGGATCTGGGCAAAAGTAGTGGGGTGGGGTGGTAGTGCCTGATGGGTGCAGGCTACCACCCCAATTTCAGGGGGATTGGGCAAAGGGCTGATTTTTGGTAAATTTCTGAAAATTTCATGTCTTTGGGGCAGATTGGGGCATATTGGGGCAGAAAGTGGGGCCTGGGGCAGAATAGTGGGGTGGGGTGGTAGTGCCTAATGGGTGGAGGCTACCACCCCAATTTCAGGGGGTTTGGACAAAGGGCTGATTTTTTGAGAATTTTTTAAGTTTTAGTGACTTTGGGGCAGTTTGGGGGCAGAAAGTGGATCTGCCCCAAAATAGTGGGGTGGGGTGGTAGTGCCTCATGGGTGGAGGCTACCACCCCAATTTCAGGGGGATTGGGCAGAGGCCTGATTTTTTGGGAATATTTGAAGTTTGGGTGTCTTTGGGGCAGATTGGGGGCAGAAAGTGGATCTGCCCCAAAGGAGTGGGGTGGGCTGGTAGATAGTGCCTAATGGGTGGAGGCTACCACCCATCCCCAATTTAAGAGTGATTGGGCAGAGGGGTGAATTATGGTGAATTTATTTGTATGAGGTTTGTCTTCATAAGGTGAAGTGTGCTAAATTGATTACTTCCTCATATTATTCATAGTAAAGGAAAGTGTGAAAAAGTGAAAGTGGGGTCATGAGAGTTGTTTAATTGAAAAATATCTCATTTGCTATGATAGAATGAGAATTCACACCTCAGAATTCACACCTCAGAATTCACACCCTTAGCTAATCACGGTCCACCCTGGTTGCATATGAATGGGAGACTTGAGGTGTGAGCACTGTCAGATATTCCCTGTAGGGGATGGAGCTGCTCTGGGAAGAGCCTCTAGGTTCCAAGTTCCCTCCCTGGCATCTCCAAGGTAGGGCTGAGAGAGATTCCTGCCTGTAACCTTGGAGAAGCCGCTGCCAGTCTGTGTAGACAATACTGAGCTAGATGGACCAATGATTTGACTCAGTATATGGCAGCTTCCTATGTTCCTATGTTCCTAAATGCATGATGGGAGATGAGTTTCCATATATCTGTCTCCAAGGTGCAGACAGAGATGGCTCAAGAGCTCCGTGAGCCTGAAGGAGAGCACCAAAGACCACCCCCTTGTGTGCACCTGCCTCTCCTCCCCCCACCTTTTAAGGGAAGAGACATCTTGCCACCTTGCTGGTTCTCCAGTAATTGCCTCACCTCGCCTCATTATTTCTGCCTCAAGCAGCAGTGGCAATTCAACACCTCTTTGAGCCTGAGGCAGGGCACAAAATGCTGCCCCCTTGTGTGTGCCCTCCCCTTCTTTCTGTCTTTTTAAAAATTAGGGGGCGAGAGAAAGCTGTCTTGCTACTTTGGTGGTGCCTCAGGAATCTGCTGCCTGAGGGGATTAGCTCACTTCGCCTCATAGAAGGGTCGCCACTGCCAAAGAGAGCTAGTGGCACAAATCCTTGAGAGTAGAGAATGTTTCTCCCCACTTTCCCCTGACGGAGAATTATTTACTATTGAGAATAATTCCAAATTCCCCAACCTCCCTAACTTCATTATTTCTTGTAATCTAGATGGCAGAAAAAAGCATCCCTGCTTATTTTCTCCCTGCTCCTTGGAAGATGGTGGGGATTAGATATCAAAGCCTCAGGAGGTTAAAATATACCATAAAGCTGTCTGATTTCCAACTGCTTCTGATATATTCTTGTTTCAAAACCCCATTGAAGTTCATTATGATTTGAGATCTGAAAATTAAATGATCTGATTGGCAGTTACGGCTTGATAGCTGTGCAGCTATGGAACAGTGATCATGTGGGTAAGACATAATTAGTCTCATCTTCTTAATGTTAGACAGAAAATCGTTTAATCATCAAGTTCAGTGTGTGTGTGTGTGTGTGTGTGTGTGTGTGTGTGTGTGTGTGTGTGAAGCCTCTGTAGGGAAAAAAAGGAGTCGCAAATGTAAGAGGGAGAAGTGAAGTGACTCACCCATTTTTAAATATAACATTTTGTCCATGAGGCGTATTGAAGCAGAACAGAAACAAAATTGTAGCCATCCTCATGAAAAAGATAATGAAATTGCAGCCGTATGACTCCTAACTTCCAAGAAGTGCAGATATTAACTTTCACTGTTCTGGGGTGGGCTTTTTTCTTTCTTTCTTTCTTTTTAGCAAGTTATATTAGGAACATAAAGATTTCTGATTTAAGTGTTTCAATTAAATGTTAAAGGCACTACACTGACTACAGACTTGAATATAATGGAGAATGCTATATTATTTTATAGCATAACTCATAGCAATGTATTGCAGTGTTTTCAAGCAGATTACAGTGGAATTACAGGAACTGTCTAGATTACAAAGTCATATGCCAAGCAGATTACAGTGCAACAGGAATGGTCTAGATTAGAAATGTGTATGATAGTCTAGCAAGCGTAATCTTCATACAGAAACATTGTTAGTGTGATGGGCTGGCTTGAAAGCAACTTTGCTGCATTCAGTTCAAATGTACCTTTTTCTTTCCAAGATTGAACTCCAGAAAAAAAAAGTTCTAGAAGTTCACAGCAGAAACTGACTGTGGATAGTGCTGACTGGATGGCATCCATAACATCACAAACCCACTTCCTGCAAAATCTGCAGAGCAATTTCTCAGCCGTTTTTAAAAATGTCCCCATTAAAATGAAAAAGTAAGGAGAAGAGATGGACAGATCCACATTAATGTGGCATCTTACAAACAAAAAGGTGTGCAGTTCACCTAAAGGGGGACAGGACTGATGGCTGAACCAGAGTTGATGTACACGTACATCAAGTATACACACTAAGGCTGTTCTGACGCCCATTCTGAACCAGGTTATGAACACCCATTCTGAGTTAGGCTACTCCTGAGAACCACCAGGATCAGGCCTGATCCCGGTGGGCCAGCAGCTTTTTAGCCTGGTTGCTAGCCAAGGTTAAGGGAGCGAGTGCTCCTTTACCCCTGGCTTGCTGCTTGTATGCAAGCTGGGCTGCATCCAGCCCAGAAGCTCACAGCGATGGGCACCTAGACAACCCATCTCTCAGGGGAATCCCCCAGTGCATCACACATGTTGTGCAGTGCATTGTGGGATTCTTAGAGACTGGGACGCATCGTTCCAGCCTCCAGAGCTGCGCCACACAGCACTGCTAATCTGGGAGTGCGGTTCACACTCCCAGATCAAGAACTCTCTCACCTGGGGGAGGGGGGAGGTGCCCCCCGGGCGCTTGCCCCCGCCCTGCCCATCCTGTCATGTGAACAACCTCACTGAAAGCTGAGCGAAAGCCTATTTCTCGCAATGGCTGAATAACTCACTTTCAATTATGCCAGTCGTTAGGCAAGGGTTGGACTGTCCTTCTGCATCAGGATGCATGTGAACTATGGGGACTTTAAAGTGCTCAGCATCCATTATCTTGGGTGTTGCTTCTGCTACTGATGTACCATGTGCCCACCATGTAACATATGAACACCTGTTGGGAGGAGCCTCAGTCCAGATATCCCTGTATCCCCAACAGATGATCAGCATTGTCGGAGATGCCAGTGCCAAACATATGATTGGCCTTTGGGGAAAGGGAGAGAAATCGTCCTGCAGAGCTGCAGGCGTGCAGCAGGTGCGGATCTATAGATTGTAAACTATTTGAAACCAGTAGGAAGTTTGGCATTATTTCAAGGGAAGATACACATGGGCAGTCAGCAAAATATCAACAATATTTAAGGTATTCATACGGGAAAACGAACACACAGTTATTGAGCAGCTTAGTTGCTGTGTGCCGACTGTACTTTCTGGATCAGGATACTTATTTATTTTATTTATCATATGTATAAACCACCTGATCTATGTATCTCTAGGTGGTGTACATAATTGGACTAGGACCAGGAAGACCCAAATTCAAATCCCCATTTAGCCTCATTTAGACCTGAGTTCAAATCCGATTTCAGTTATGAAACTCATTGGGTAAATCTGGGTCAGTCATGTATCTTTCAGCCTAACCTACCTCAGAGGGTTGTTGTGAGGATAAACATAACCATGCACACCGCTCTGGGCTCCTTGGAGGAAGAGCGGGATATTAAAGTAATAAAAAAATAAAAACAGAATTAAAACAATTTCACAGAATAGAAGCAATTAAACACTTTAAAATCCATTTTAGTTAAAAGCCTGAGAAAACAGGTGAGTCTTGAAGGTCTTTAAAAAAGCAATCAGAGATGGAGAAGTTCTCATTTTGACTTATTTGTAACCTATACATATACTGAAAAGACAATAAAAGAGGACCGCATTAATTGTGGGTCCAGCACTTGTGGTTTCACGTATCTGCGATCGGGTAGTTGGCACCTAACCTCGGTATACATGAGGTTAAACTGGCACAAGAAGGATTAAATCCACATATCCACAGATCGAAGGCAGCCGGAAATGTCCACGGCTGGAGGCCCGTGGACCATAGACCATGGTAGGGCACTTTTTATTTTGCACCCCCCCCACACACACCTTTTGGCCCATTTTAACCATGTTTTCCCTGCCTCCAGGAATCTTACCCCTACAATTGCATTTACTGCAATGACCTGGTATTCACGCACGGTTTCCTTAACTGCTAAAATGTTGGGGAATGAAACCCCTGCAAATACTGCGGTTTTTCTGTACCATCCTTTCACATGATTGACTCACATCCCTTACCCTCCACATATGGCAATACTGTAAGTACCACAATTCATTTATCTGTCGTCAGGTGACAGTGTCCAAATGTTGTGGAGCTGACAGCTGAGGAGATTTATGACTTACTTACCTTCATCCTCCCTACCTAAACAAAATGGTGTTTATAACTGAGGATTGACATTGTCATTCCATCAGTTTCTGACACCTGACATGTCAGGTGACCTTCTGACACCCCTTCATAGCAAAATGCTGTTAATTGGATGAAACAAAATATGACAGGCCCGCCATTTTTTATTCCTTCTTTCTTTGCCTCAGGCTTTCACTGGTGGGTGTCACTGACCCATACACCCAGAATGCAGATAGCTTTATTCTGAAATTTGGGGCATATTGCAGTATGACAACTTTGAAACTGCACAGTTGGCAATACTGCAACTGCTCCCCCACAATCTTTTGGTATGCCATTGTAGGGATGCTGGAAAGAAGCGGACGTTGTACAACAGTAGTTCATCTCAGCTGGGAAATTTCCTTTGTTGTACCCCTCCTTCTAAATGCACTTGGAGCTTAAATTGTAGAGAGGCCAGAAATTGATACACTGGGTTTGCGAGGTCACAGGCAGAATAGCTCCCTCTGGATAGAGTTGTCTTGATGCACTATTCCCTGAGGTAAAATTTCCGGTGAGAGGCCAGTTTAGCCACAGCATTGATTCCCTTCCTCTCACAGGAGCTTAGTTGGACTGCAGTCTGTTTGTGCTACAGCTGACTCTTAGATTAATTCAGATTATATGCTTTTCCATTTTTAGTTGTGTATATTTTGTTGATCCTATTTGTTATGTTTATTACTGATTGTATTTTATCTTTATTTTTGTATGCTATCTTGGGGAAATTATATTTCTAAAGGTGGGTTTGAAATACGTTAAACAAATAAAATAACTCCTATTTTCGTGGCTGCTAACTGGCTATGGCTTTCTTAGGAAGAGTATGTATTCATAGCCCACAATGGTTGCCTGATGTTTCCTCAGTGGAAGCTAATGTTTAGGAGAGAGCTGGAAATCTCTCTCTGTGTGGAATGAGATACCCATCTGAGCTTAAGGAAACACTGGCTGACATGCTGCACAATGTTCCATCTGCCTCATCATGGAACATGAGCGCAATTGCACAAGAGTGCTCTGGCACAAATATGTGGAATTGCAAAAACACAGTTGTGCAATTAATGGGCATTAGAATGAATGACTATCAATCGTGCATCTGCATCTGAATAATTTCTCATTTGTGTTTAAGAGTCCTCTCGCACAACTGTGCACATGTTCCGTAACAAGACAGATGGAACATTGCACAGGATGTCAGCTACCAACCCTAGTTAAAGGGATGGATCAGATGTGTGTGTGTGTGCATTTGTGTGTGTGCGTGCACATGAAGGGACTGCAGTTTACAATTTGAATTGAGGGAGGGAGGAGAAAGAGCTGCATCTTGGCTGAAAGGCATCTTGAGGAGTACAAGGCTTCATTCTGGGGATCTAATATCAGGGAGCAGATCTGCTCCTTTGTAGAAGTGCCTGCAGTTTGCCTCTGCTTATACTCTGCTTGTATATCTGTAAATAAAGCAAATGTTATTTGTGCTCCATGTTGAAATAAGAGCCTTCCCATCTCTGGCAACTTTTCAAAAGGCACTGAAGAAACAATTATTCACCCAGGCTTTTAATTAGATTTATAGTTTTAAATACTTTTAATACGGGGTTTTAAATGTTTTTAATCTTTTAAATGAGTTTAACTGTTAATTGATTTAATGTTTTAAATGATTTTAATTGTAAACTGCCCAGAGACAAAAGTTTTGGGTGGTAAGTAAGTAAATATAACAGCAAAAAAATTGTATACTTATTTCCAGTGCTTTACCTTCAAAGAAAACCCAACCTGTGTACAGGGGTGTGCGAACCGGCTCGGTTCAAACCAGGCTTAACATCGAGCCAGCTCAGCAGGTTCAAGGTCAAACTGAGCTGCCTCAGAGCTCTACCGGTAAAGGGGCAGAGGGGCTTCCTAAGGGTGGAGCAGGTGGGAGAGGAGTAAGTAAGTACTTACAAGTGTCAGTGGTGGAGGCTGCAGCAGCGGCTCCCCCCACCCCCATTGGCCTGCTCCAGAGTAGGTAGGGCTGGCAGAGGCCCGGTTTGAGCCTTCTTTGACTGGTTTCGGGCCTCTGTGCATGCCTAGAGGCCATTTTAGAGACCTCCGCAGATGCACAGAGGCCATTTACATGAGTGATTACACAAATGGCATCTGAACAGAGGTCACTAAAATGGCCTCTACACTGAACTGGGCTGAAGAAGGCCCAAACCGGGCCACCGGTGGCCCTACCTACTATGGGGGAGGCTGGCAGAGGTGGGGGGAGCTGCCTCCACTCCTGTTGCCCCTCTGTGGCCTCTGCTATTGTCGCCAGCATTGCCTACTCTGGAGGAGGCCCACAGCAGTGGGGGGAGCCACCCGCCCCTGCCACCCCCCAGTGTCTGCCGCAGCCACCGGTGGCACTTGTAAGTACTTATGCACTCCCACCCACTCTACCCTTAGGCAAGCCCCCCTGCCCGCCTTACTGGTAAAGGGGAATCCTCACCAGATTCCCCTTTACTAGTAGAATTTCAAGCCGGTCAAACCAGGTCTGGTTCAACTGGGCACAAAACTGAGTCGGGCTGAATCCGGCAAAACTGGATTTTTTCGAATCCAGTCTGGATTCGAGCCGAGCCGGCAAAACTGGGTTTGTGCTACCTGCATAGCACTCCCACTTGAACCTCTTACCGCCTGGGGAAATTAGGTCATGCAACAGTATGTTGCAGTCACACTACACTTATTATGCATTTGTAAAGAAAAGAATAGCTATTAATATTATTAGTATCTCTTGCCTAATGACCATAGGAGGCATTATTTTTGTCCCAATTTGAGTTATTTTTGTCTTATACTCAAACTGATATGACAGGGTCTTATTAGCACATTCATCTTAAGGTGCAAAAGCAGATTCATGTATTAGAACCTGCAGAAGAGTCTGTTAGCGTAAAGACATTAGCCACTTACCAAGGGAGTTTTGAATATTCATTGCTTTGATTACAAAGCCACACTTAATCAAATATTTTTGTTTACTTACTATATTGTGTCAATATTGTTGTCTGTCATTGCAGAGTTATTCTCAGGAAATGATTTTTCCCTCCATAACATTTCAAACAAACAATTAAGGCAATTTAGCATGTTATGGGACACAGTTGTATTGTGTTCAGAATTCTAATCGCTTCCTTTGAACTTAGTTCACATTGCGAAAATGCATGCTTCGATGTGATTCCATGAACCAAGTATTAAAGCTTTAACGAGGAGGTGAGTGTTCAGCAAAGAAAACTTTGCCGTGTTTTCTTTGGAAGCATGTGTATGAAGAATTAGGCATGAATAAGTTTTTGGTTCTCTTTTTTAAAGGACATGGGTATGCTTTTCATGCATTTACATTTTTATCCTATCTTTTCTCCAAGGAACTCAACAAAGCATATGCGGTTTTCCCATCCTCTGGCTTATCCTCAGAACAACCCTGTGGTAGATTAGACTTAGAGAAAAGCTGTATTCATATGATGGTCAGCCTGTGTACAATCTGTATACTGTGTACGCATATGCCGATCTCCATATATGTACAGTTATTCATGTTAGAAGTGAGAACGGAAAAGTATTGCTTTTAGCATCACAGTAACCTCTTCTGGCCACTAGAGGCATAAGGAGTTATGTTAATAGGTCTCTCTTGGTCAGTTAAGAGTCAGAACTGTTCAGTTGCTGTTGAAGGCTAGTGCCTGTTTTGGGATGTTGTTCTGCATCTCTCTCAATATGTGATGTTTAGTTTTGTAATAAATCTGTATTTGTTTTTGGAAGTCAACTTACTGTCTCCAGATATTCCCTTGGGCTAAACTTCTTTACCACTAGAGCATACTCTGCTGATAATAATGTTTCTCCTCACAACCCTCAACTATTCACGTTATGTTCAATGCACATGCAGAAGTACACATTCTGTTAGGGATGTGCAAACAGGTTTGATGTCAGACAGTTTTGAATGCCCCCTCCCCCTTTCGGTTCGCTATCGTACCAAACCCCCCTGACTGCTGGCGGGGGGGGGATTGTGATGAAAAAAATTGGTTTTTTAACTTAAAAAATAATATTTTACTTACTGCCACCTGGTCCGGGGGCTTAGATTTGGCTGTGGTTGGGCAAGTCTCCAGAAGTTTCCCCTCCCCACTGCCAGCCTCCATTTATGGACAAATTGCCCAGTTCGGGTGGTCTTTAGCCCATTCTGGCCAGGCCTGCCCTCCATTGTGGTAGCCATTTTGAAGGCTGCCACACATGCCCAATGGGCCTCTGTATGTCCAGGTCATGACCCAGGCCACTCAGAAGCCCATTGGACTCAAACTGAACTGGGCAACACGGTTTTGTGCACACTCCTACATCTGTCTGTATCTAGCATTTGGGAACTGTACCAAGGCTCACTTTTTAAACGACTGCATGTACAATTATTCACGCAAATCTGTATATATGTATACAGACACCTATACACATATAAAACATAATATATGTATAAGGTTATCATGATTGGCTCAAGACTAGCCAGTGAACTGGGTGGTGAGTGGGATTTGAATTTGGGCACTGTTACCGCAACAACACATTGGCTCTATCCTCATAGTGGGGGGAAATCACGCCTTGTAACAAAATCTTGCTTTGTTGAGTTTCTGCTGCTTTTCTTCTGCATAATAGTGTACGCAGAAAGGCCCACAATGGACTGTAGATGGGGTGTGTGTGCAATCATTTGGGAGGGAGGAGGGGAGCTGGAAGGAACTCTCGCTTGTTGCCCCATCCCGCCACACAGCAGCGTTGCTTTAAAGGTAAAAGGAGGGACTTTGCCCTTGCCCCCTTATCCTCCCCACAGCCACCACTGTGGCCTCCTCTGACCCCATCCCGCCATGCAGTGGTGTTTTTTAGAAGGTAAAAGGGGGGACTTTCCCCTTGCTCCACAACCCTCCCCACAACCGCTGTGGCCACACCACCCTCAGAGAGGGGTGGCAAATCCTGGGCTGCCTACAGGCGGCAAAAAGCTTAATCTGCCCCTATATGTGCGGTAAATGCTTCATGCTAACTCTTCACCTAGTAATCTCTGGCAATTTTTAAAAAATATTTAAAAACCCATCTTTTTACTCAGGATTTTTCAGCTTCTTGATAACGTATAGGTTTTTAATTCTGTGATTGATTTTTAAATTGTTAGTTTTTAATTGTTTTTATGTGTTTTTAACTGTTTTATCATTGTGAACCTCCCAGAGACATGAGTTTGGGGCGGTATAAAAGTGTAATAAAATAAATACATACATACATAAATAATATCTACAGCTTTGTTCAAAATACTTTAGCTGAACGTGGTGTTTTTAGTTAATCTATTCCTTGATTTTGAATGGGGCTTTAGTTACTTGTATTCCAGTCCTGGAATAGAGGCGGGGCTAACAAACAGCCAGCAGCAAGAGCATTAAAAAGCCGTCTGCACTTGCCTCTTTGTACACAATATCTATTTCATTAAACTATTAATATTTGTGATTCCACTCCACTGCCTTGTCCTTGCATACCACAACTCTTTCCTTTGGATTATACACTGAACAGGGCAGAAGTGTATAGATGTGGATCATGCTGAGATATTGCTTAGCTGTGCTGAACTGAAAGGGAACAACTTTGCAGCTCCAGTAGTTTCTCCTACTTGGCCAGCAAAAGTGGCATGATGGGGATGAGAGACTGACAGTTGCTCTGATGTGAACAAATTCAACTCAGGCTGCAACCACTTCAGCTTGCATGTTTATTTATTGCATTGTATTTTTAAATATTTCTATACTGCCCCTGGTCCTGAGACCTCAGGGTGGTTAACAACAAGATAATGGCTCTGGAATGCACTCCCTGTCAAAATAAGAGCTTCTCCTTCTCTGGCTGCTTGTAAAAAGATCCGTAAGTCACCTCAGGCTTTTAGTTAGTTTATTTTCAGCTGCTTGTTTTATTTTGTAAAATGGTTTTGTCCTGTTTTATACTTGTATTTTAAATTATGTATACTGCCTAGGGATACACATATCAGGCAGTATGATAGTAAGAACTAATCAGCCTATTTGCCTTTCACTGTCCCTGCAATTGGACTATGGGGCTATTCTCATGATCAGCAAAAATTGGGCTAGGAGAGCCTAGCCTGATTTTGGCTGATCGTGTAAACCACTGGGCTCACAGGCGAGCCTGGTGGCTTACAAGCAGCTAGCCCATTTTTTAGCCCTCCCCTTAGCCTGGGTTTGCAGAGCGAGTGCTCCGCAAACCCGTGCTTTCTGATCATGAGTAGCTGCGGCGCAGCTTCACGCCGCGCCGCGGCTATTCATGAGTAGACCCCCAGAGGGGAGGCGAAAAACCACCTCCTGGCTCCAGGGGTCTCCCCAGTATGCCCTGCGTGCTTGCACAGGGCATACTGGAGCTTCCGGGGGCCGTGCGGCCCCTGAGCTCCCCAGCCCCTGCTGGCTCTGTCATGGAGCCGGCAATCATGTGGGCGGCCAATCCGGCCGCCCAGGGCTCCCTCCCCACGTATTCACAAAAACCGGGTCTCACTGATGAGACCCGGCTCTACATTTGGTTGAAATTGAGGTCTACAAGTTAGATCTCTTTCACCTCAAATGTTCACGAGTCCACCATCTTGGAATGGGGTGGATGCCATCATTACAAACTATACCTTTGAGGTGTCCCTGTGTGTCACTCAATACAACTGTACCAAATTTGGTTCAAATCAGTTAGATAGTCCTCAAGTTAGTGCACTTGTGCCTCAAAAGTTCACACATCCACCATCTTGGATTGGGGTAGATGACATCATCACAAAATACACCATCAGGGCATCCCTATGTGTCCCTACAGCTGTAGCAGATTTGGTTCAAATTGGTTTGGCAGTTCACAAGTTAGCCCACTTGTGCCTCAAAGGTTTACACGTCCGCCTTCTTGATTGGGGTGGATGACATTATCATAAACTACACTGTTAAGGTGTCCCTATGTGTCCCTACAACTGTACCCGGTTTGGTTCACATTGGTTCAGGCATTGTGAAGTTTATAGGGTGGGGGACAGGGGCGTAACTATAATAGGACAAGGGGGGACAGTTGTCTGGGGGCCCACTGCCTTGGGGGGCCCCCAGAGGCAAGTCACATGACTGACTCCCCCAGCCATGCACCCACCCGGGCTTCCTTCAGTTGTATTCATCCTCCGAAATTGATGTGAGTGTTAAGACCTGGAGCTACCAGAACAGCATGTCTTTCTCTAGTACCATTTAAATGACTTGCATAATCCACAATTTACAAAACCTTTTAAAAATAATTTAGGATGATGTTCTATTGTGGCACATAGGTTATGTTTTACTATGCTTTTTGTCACCACTATTCAGCCTCATTTAAGATTTCTTTACTTCATGAGCTGATCTTCAGTGAGGTGGGGGGGCCCGGCATTTTAAAATGTTGTCTCTGGGCCCACTCCAACCTTGCTACACCCCTGGTGGGGGACAAGGATGGACACACAGACACACACATACACAGAATGCTGAGTGATCTCATAAGCATCCTGGAAAGTAGGGTAAAAACAGAACAAATGCTGTTAAAAAGTTCAGAAGAGCAAGGGACAGCTCATTGCCCAAAAGCTGGCAGGGGAGAGGAGGCAGTCTTCACTTTCACTTTCTGTTCAGGGTTGATATGTCGTTTCTTAGTTGTCTAAAATTAAAAAGAGGAACCTCAACCTTGCTTGATACCCCTCCTTTGCTTTCTCTGAATTCAGATAAACTTGTAGCTGAAAGAAAGCTTTCAAAGGATTCAGAAACAATTCCAGTTATGCCTCTTTTGCTGGGGCATTTATCAAAAAAGCAAAACTTGACAGCATGATCCTAGGCAGAGTTAGGTGTGACAGCCTATTGACCAATGGGATTTGCCATTTTTTAAGGACCACATGAAACATTCAAAATATAATTGACTCAGATGCACTTGATTTTTCTTCCCTAAATAGTAGCATCAGGGAGGAGGTCCAGTTCAGATTGGGACACTAGCATAGAGGACAATGAAGCTGATTGCTAGGAAATTTAGGACAGACAAAAGGAAGGTCTTTTTCACACAATGTTTAATCTATGGAATTCTCTGCCACAGGATGTGGTGATGGCCACTATTTTGGATGGTTTTAAAGCAACTTAGACAAATTAATGGAGGGCATGTTTATCAATAGTTATTAGTCTTGATGCCTGCATGTTTCCTTCAGGATGCCTCTGAATGCCAGTTGCTGGGGACCAATGGCAGAAGAGAGTCCATGCCTTCATCTCCTGGTGGATGTGGGCTTTCCAGAGACATGCGGTGGGCCACTGCGAGAAACAGAATGCTGGAATACATGGAATTTAAGTCTGATCCAGCAAGCTGCTTATGTTCTTTGTGGGCTTTAACTCTATGGTCTTGATCAGGATTGAACTGTCCTGCAGCTGTCATTGCTTCTGGAAGGAATCCTGCAATGGCTTTAAATGTTAAAAAGAGAAAATGTTGGCTAATTTTCAATACTGTTTTGAGGTTAGTGACCAAACTAGTATGGGATAAAGAAGTCCTTGGTGTTATAGGAGCTCACTCTATACACTTCTGTGAAGACAGGCATTTCAATTAGTAAAGAGGTCCAGTGGTCGTTTTCCTTCTTGCTTAATGAAATTGAATTCTAGAAGGTAGGGCACTTGGATTGGTTTTGATAAATCCTGATTTTGATTGATTTTCCTCAATATGCATCTTAAAAGGTTATAGAAGGTAACTGCAGAGAAAGGAGAATGATCTCAAACCCCCTAATGCTTATCTAAATTTATTATTATTATTGTTGTTAATAATAATAATAATAATAATAATAATAATAATAATAATAATTCATACAGTCAGACAGATGTTATTGACTGGTTTGTTTTATCCAGACATCGAGTCCTTCCCAAGGACCTGGGATGCCTGAATTTTATTGTCAATATTGTTGTTGTTGTTGTTATAAATATCATTGCAAAATGTAAGCTGTTCCCAGGAAAGTTGCTTTTTGTAATTGGCTGTTGGTGATTTCTGTGGCCCCTATGGTGTTGAGGTGCTCTTCAAGGTGTTTTGGAATTGCACCTAAGGTGCCAGTTACTACTGGGATTATTTGGTCTTCTTCTGCCACAGCCTTTCAATTTCAATTTGTAGATCTTTGTATTTTGTGATTTTTTCTATTTCTTTTTCTTCTATTCTGCTATCCCCTGGTATTGCTATGTCGATTATTTTAACTTGTTTTTCTGTCTTCTTGACTACAGTTATGTCTGGTGTATTGTGTGGCAGATGTTTACGGAAGTCCCATAATATTTTCGCATCTTCATTATTATTATCATTATTATTTCTTGTTTACACAGTCAGACAGGTGTTATTGACTGGTTTGTTTTATCCAGACATCAAGTCCTTCCCAAGGACCTGGGATGCCAGAATTTTGTTATCAATATTGTTGTTATTAGTATAGATATTGTCGCAAAATATAGGCTGTTCCCAGTAAAGTTGCTTTTTGTAATTGGCTGATGGTGATTTCTGTGGCCCCTATGGTGTTGAGGTGCTCTTCAAAGTGTTTTGGAATTGCACCTGGTGTCCTAGGTGCAATTCCAAAACATCTTGAAGAGCACGTCAACACCATAGGTGCCACAGAAATAATCAGCCAATCATCATCATCATCATCATCATCATCATCATCATCATCATTATCACCATCATCATTACAAACACCAATAGAATTTTGACTGGTGCACTACAAAACAACAAATGCGTAGCTTATTTATTAGGCAGAACACTTTCTAGATCTTTGTGATTAAAGCAGCAACTGGCTGCTGCCTGAAAGCAGTTCACATATTATTGAATTACAGTGCTGTAAAACTGCTGTAAAGGTGCCTGAATTCAGTAATACTAGTTTGAAGCATTCCGCCATAAAGTATTACTGCCGCTGAAAAGTTTAGTATGGCATACCAGCAACAATGTTCATTGATATAAAAATGGATGTATTTGGAAATTTGCCAGCTACATTCCAGAATCTAATAACTCAACGGAAGTCTAATTATCAGTTATCATTGCTAATTTGAATACTACTAAATACCAGATGTATTTTTCCCATTAAACTATGCAGCTATCTACAATTTACTTAGCTGCTAACATTTAAATTATATATATCTTTCAATTTTGGTAAGGGGATAGTGGAGAAGGAAAATAAAGAAAATGAATAATTTCTTGTGAGGGAGTTACTATAGTTTAGCATAGTCCTACACTGAAGTGTCAAGAAATATAATTAGACTTTCACTGCCATTAAAAGAGAAAGAGAGAGAGCAAGTGGCAACAGCCAGACAGATTGAGCTGAGAAAAAGAGATTCTAAATATAAAAATGAAAAATTGTATTTCCTAATCCATTATGCTCTGATTTTCTCATTTAAACTAGAACAGGAAGCTTTAATAATTAATTTCTTATTTTTAGGACCTTTGCAACCCATTTTATGAGTACAGTAAGAAAATCCTGAATATGATTGGGCTCATAGCTTAGCAGAGAGGAAATTGACTCCTAATGCTTTAGCAGTTGCAAATCATCTACCTAGTTATGTGGGTGTATAGAATACATCCAGCCCAGATCAAAATGTTCTAGCTTTAAAATGTGTATTTTATAATCTGGCTTGCTTTTCAGAGAAACAGAATACATGAGAGGAGAAGTGTATGGATTGATGAACATTGCTAGTTCCCAACAATATCGAAAATGTGGCCAGGCCATTCATGGCAAGTCAGGACTGTGTTCCCAACTCGCCATTCTCTAGGGGCATCAAAAAGCCAGCTGGCAAAATGCCCAGGAAATATCACACACACACACACACACACAGCTCAGTTGCGCTCAGAAATGTACTAGGCAGAGCCCATTCCCCCCCTCCTTCAGAATTGAGATGCCACTTAGGATTTCAGATCCATTAACCTAACATTACTTAAAAAAACAGGTGTGGGCTTTCAGAAATCCCACTCTCCACAAGCCATGTTCAATCCTGATTCTCAGGACTGTGTAAGATACTTCTGGGACACAGGAAAATGCAGAGAAGTGTTTCAAAGTAAAAGCTCAGTTTTATTGTGCAAACAGAGATGGATATTTTGGGGTTGCCTGATCAGGTCTAGCGTAGGGGGAGGGAGGGAGGCAGCTTGCTTCTGATTCTGATATGCTAACACTGCTAGAAAACATTGACTGGATGTCTAAATATTACAGGATACAGAGCCTCAAACACTTCTACCACCACCAACACCCCAACACACACACACAAGGTGGGTTCCCTCTGCCAGAAAGCGGGAACCAGAAGATATGGGTTAATGCCTGGTGGAAGCTGGTACTTCTGCCCCTTTTCATGAGCGGTGGTGCAGCGGGGAAGCAACTTGCCTAGGGAGCAAGAGGCTGTGAATTCAAATCCTGTCATCTCATACTGCGTGGGAGGAAGGCTCTGTGGTCGCCAGTCGACACTGACTCGACGGCACAATCTTTTTTTTTTTTTTAGAGGAGAGCTGGTCTTGTGGTAGCAAGCATGACTTGTCCCCTTAGCTAAGCAGGGTCCACCCTGGTTGCATATGAATGGAAGAGTTGATGTGAGCACTGAAAGATATTCCCCTCAGGAGATGGAGCCGCTCTGGGAAGAGCAGAAGGTTCCAAGTTCCCTCCCTGGCAGCATCTCCAAGTTAGGACAAGATTTTTATGGGAAGAGAGCTGGTCTTGTGGTAGCAAGCATGACTTGTCCCCTTAAGCTAAGCAGGCTCTGCCTTGGTTGCATACGAAAGGGAGACTAGAAGTGTGAGCGCTGTAAGATATTCTCCTTAGATGTTGGAGCCGCTCTGGGAAGAGCATCTAGGCTCCAAGTTCCTTCCCTGGCATCTCCAAGATAGGGCTTAGAGAGATTCCTGCCTGCAACCTTGGAGAAGCTGCTGCCAGTCAGTGAAGACAATACTTTGCTGGATAGACCAATGGTTTGACTCAGTATATGGCAGCTTCCTATGTTCCTACCTCTGAAAATGTATCAATATTAGCTGAGGCCCACCAGAGTTACCAGAGCTAGTGTTTACAAAACCTATGGACCTATGGTCTGACTCAGTATATGGTGTCTTCCTATGTTCCTATGATGTCTGAAGCTGCCAATGTTGGATGGAGGATATCAGGTTCCCTCCACGGCCCAATTTTTTCTGTTCAGCTTCAAATGCTGGTTACAGGTGTCAGGTGAATATTGAGTGGCAGAGGTTACATTCTTCACCTGACTTTGTTAAAGACATCACAGAAAGGTGTGGAAGTACTGGCTTATGCTGGGAGCGTGTGCTTGCCAGGAGCCTCTGATTCCATCTTTCTTACTTTCTGTGGTTCTTACTTACTTCCTGGTAAGAACTCACCCACCAAGTGGTATGAGAACTGTTGTGCTGCAAAGCTATGTTGGAAATAGACACATACAAGCCATTTTTGGAAGGGTGGTATAGAAATCAAGTAAATAAATACAGGCCTTCCTACCCTGGAGTTGCTTCCTTGGTGATTCTCTTCCCGCATGTATGCTGAATTTGATCGCACTATGGTCATTGTTCCCTAAAGGGTCGATGACACTGACATCATGCACCAGGTCCTGGGTGCCACTCGGAATTAAGTCCAAGGTCACCTTCTCTCTGGTTGGTTCCAAGACCAACTGTTCTAGGGCACAGTCATTCAACGTATCTAAAAATTTGACCTCTTTGTCATTACTTGTCTGTGAATGTACCCAGTCTATGTGTGGGTAATTGAAGTCACCCATTATTACAGCCCTGCCTCTCCTTGACGCCTCCCTGATTTCCTTCTGCAACTCCCAGTCACTGTCAGTGTTTTGATATGGAGGGCGATAGTACGTCCCAAGTAGCATGTCCCCTTTCAGGCCTTGTATTGTCACCCACAGGGTTTCTGTGGAAGACTCCAGTCCACCTAGGTTTTCCAGTGGTTCTCAAACTGGGAGCTTCCAGATACTGCTGAACTACAACTCCCATCAGCCCCAGCTACAATTTATTGTAGCAACATGTAAAAGCAACATATGGAGGCTCCCAGTTTGGGAACCACTGCTTTAGGGGATGGGGCTGCTCTGGGAAGAGTACTTCCATGCTTACATGTGGAAGCTTCCAAGTTCCCTCCTTGGGATCTCCAGATAGGGCTGAGAGAGGCTCCTGCCTGCAACCTTCTAGAAGCTGCTGCCAATCTGTGTAAACAATACTGAGCTAGATGGACCAATGGTCTGACTTGGTAGAAAGCAGCTTCCTTCCTTCCTAGGTTCCCTCAACATGGGATTGCACTGTGGTGAAACTGGGCGTTAGAATGCATCTATCATGTTGAAATAAGTTCCACAATCCACTGACATTTTGGGGGAATGCTCTTCCTTTACTCCTTGCTTCCACCCTCAATTCCATTTCCCCTGAGTTCCTGACAGCACCCATACTCTTTATTCTGACATGCCTTGGTAGAGCAAATGCGTGGTTGAGCAGGAGGCTCACAAACCTTGGCTCGGAGGACACCTTTGAAGATATTTTAACGTTGATAATCTGCCAGTGTCATTCTTGCCATCTTGTACGAAGCAGAGCAAGTCAAGGGATTTAAATTCAATGAGAAATAACGCTAATGGGGAGGAACACACCAGCTCACACAGTTAAAAGTGGACTCTGTCTAATTACAGAATATCAGAGGTGTGCTGAAATGAATCCCAAGTAATGTATCCCTTTGTGAATATTACAGTCATTTAATTCACTCACTCTGTTAGGCCTTTTACTCCTATTATAGCATTATTAATGTCTTTCATTCCATTCCATTATAGTTACCTTTCTTTACAGCGCTGGGTGATTTGAGTTCAAGCTTCTTACCAAAAGATCTGGTTTGGTAGGAAACAGATTCAGAAATAGGCCCTTTGTGTAGTCAGTCATCCACCAAGCTCACATCTGCGTTAAGATGCAAATCTGAGTGGCAGTTCACATAAATAGAGCCAAAGTACATGTTCTATGTTTTATCCTACCATTACATGAGGAGTCTAGAGAGACCAGAGAAGTAGTGAGGAGAGGGGGATGCTTAATGCTTTCTCATTCTTCAATCCAAATCTTTCTCTTGAGTGATTCTACCTCATGTGGTGGATATGCATGTGTTTGTCATTTGCATGCACAAAATTAAATTGGAGTCAGTCCCTGATGAAGGGATCCTCTGCAACACATTGAACATAACAGTAAAAACGTACTGGCACTTTGAGAAAGCATTTCTGTTCTTCTTCCCCATGTGGAGTTCCAATCTTTATTTTATTGTGTTTTGTACATTTGTAGGCCAGTTTTCATCAGAAGGCCTCAAAGCTTCTAACTAATTAAAAACAAATAGGATCTCTCTCTCTCTCTCTCTCTCACACACACACACACACACACACCACCCCACATAAAAGACAGAATTAATAACCAGAGCTCTCCCATCTCAGTTTGTCCCCAAAGGCATAATGGTACAAAGGTGACTAATAAAAACCATGAGGGATGGGGCAGCACTAACTAGGGATGTGGGATGTGCACAAAATAGGTTTTGCAATTTATTTTTGAACTTGAAACAAATCGCAAAATCCTTGAATCAATTTCTTGAAACAGGAGGCCAAAGCTCATGGTTTCGATGAATCTGCCGCAAAACACTTGAAACATTTTGAGTGTTTGAGCACCATTTTGAGGCCTGTTTTTCGGGGGAGAGCTGGTCTACCAAATTGGGTCAGTGGGTAGACCAGTCCTCCAAAGTGGGCTGATGCGCCAAGTCCAGAGTGGAGAGCTGGTCTACCCACCAACCCCAATTGATAGACCAGCTCTCCCTGGAAAAATAGGGAATTCCAGTTGTAATTAGCCCTATTCACATGCTGTGTTCAACACTTGTACAGTAAATGTACAGTGCACACAGGTATAGATCTATACCTAGGTAAAGTTATTCACCCTTTGTCTTTAACACAGGTACAGCAGTAGCCTTCTGATCTGTACCATGCATTTGAGAGGTCTGTACCAAGGTTGAATTTTAAAATGAACGCAGGTATAATCATGCGCTTAAAAACAGACATCTGTATACTCACACAGCATAACATTTGAATAAGGGCTATTGATTTGTGATGACCACTAGCTTAGATGGCTTTAAAAAGGACAATTGATCAATTGATGGATTGGGCAATTGATGGATTACAGTTAATCAATGGCTAATAATATTCTTGATGGTTTTATGTTCGTATTCAGAGTCTGTATGCCTCTGAATATCAGGGGGTGCAATGGCAGGAATAGAGAAACACCTTCATCTCTTGCTTGTGGGCTTCAGAGAGGCTTCTGGTGGGCCACTATGGGAAGCCAGATATTGGACTAGATAGTCCTTGAGACTGATCCAGCTAGGCTCTTCTTATGTTTATCTGGAGGCTGGGACTTGTTGTCCCGGCCTCCAGGAGTCCCATAATACACCACGTGATGAGCATGGTGCATTGGGGCCTCCAACGCCTGACTCTGTTTATGTTTGAGTGGTGTGCAGCCCTGTACCTGGGATTAAGGGTGCCTTTGTGCCCTTTAGCCCAAGTAAGAGTCCAGGTACAAAACGTGGGCTTGTGGAGGAGGCAATGCCGAGAACGGGATCAATCCTGGGACTGCACACAAGCAGCCAAATCCAGGTAGTGTTAGAGGTTGTAATTCTTACCCCAGTGGGTAAAACAGCAGAACACTAAGGAATGGGCACACACTCCAGTTATAGAGTGGGTAGCAGGGGATGGTTTAGTTGTTGCAGCTATTTAGAGAAAAACACATGTAAATCCTTGTAGAATTAAACACTAAGTATTTATTGGTTAAATACTTTATAAATTATAAATACTAAGTATTTATTGGTTACTTGGATAGGAAAGACCTAAACATAATCTAAAGAACTACATAATGAATAGGTAAGGAGGGAGCGAGATGTTTCCATCTGCTCTCTAGGAGGAAAGGAAGGATTGGGACTCAGCACAGGAAGTGCGGAAGAGTCAGATCAGGGGTCATAGAGTGGAGAGAGGTAGAACAGTTAGGGAGACCGTTACTTACTATCTCTAAACCCAGTGCCCCTGGTGGTCATTAGGATAGTTGGTGCAAAAGGTCGATGTGCTGGAAGTCCATCTCCAACAGGTAGGACTTCCGAACCCGAGTAGGGCTGCTCTTGTGCACAGCCTTTTTCTCTACTGTGTCATAAGAAGAGCTCACAAGAGGTTGTTAATTTGAAAGGAACTACTCAAGGTGATGTGCAACCTGGCTTGCAGGGGGAAGGACCTAGTTTTTGCTACCCTTTTGCTCCATAGGAACAAGGAAAAACACTGAAAATACATGTGAAAGTACTGCAATGTCCTTATCTATGGTGTCGATTCAACATTTTGAATATTGCACACAGTTTGGCGCTTTCCATCTTGAAAAAGCTATTGCAGAGCTGGGAAAAGTACAGATAGAAGAACCCAAAAAGATCAGGGGTCAGAGTAGCTTCTCTGTGAGAAAAGGCTGGAGTATTTGTGCCTTTTTATTTAGACAAAAAGACATGCAGTAGGTGAGGATGATAGGGTATAATGTGTTTCATGTGGAAAAGGTGGACAGAGAGTTTTTCTTCCTCTTACCTATTAGAATTTAGGGTTATCCAGTCAAATTTATTGGCAGTAGATTCAGAACAGACTAAAGCATTTATTCCCATAATGCATAATTAGATGATAGAATTTGTTGCCACCAGATGTGATGATAGGCATTGGATTAGACGGCTTTAAAAGGGTCTGAACAAGTTCATGCAGGAGAGGTCTACCAAAGGCTTATCAACATAATGGCCATATCAGAGACAGTATGCCACTTAACACCTAATGACGCAGCGGGAAAATGACTTGATTAGTAAGCCAGAGGTTGCTGGTTCGAATCCTCACTGGGATGTTTCCCAGACTATAGGAAACACCTATATTGGGCAGCAGAGATATAGGAAGATGCTGAAAGGCATCATCTCATACTGCATGAGAGATGGCAATGGTAAACCCCTCCTGTATTCTTCCATAAGACAAGCACAGGTCTCTGTGGTCATAAGGAGTCGACACCAACTCGATGGCACACTTTACCTTTATGCCACTGAACATTAACTCCTGGGGAACAACAATGGGAGATGACTGTTGCCTTTATATTCTGCTTGTGGGCTTCCCAGAAGCATCTGATTGGCAACTGTGGGACTATGGACAAGATTGATGGATCTTTTGGTCTGATCCAGCAGAACTCTTATTATGAGCTTTCTGCTACATTGACAGCTGGGGTTTGGGGCAGAGGAAGCAGGGTGAAAGTAGACCATGTAATCCTGCTTTAGGATGTGGTGTATCTACGTATTATTACAGTGAAACAAGTTAGACTGTTAAGTTATCAAGTGCTCCTTAAGGGTGGAGAGCTGGTCTTGTGGTAATGAGCATGAATTGTCCGCTTTGCTAAAGAGGGCTCTCTGTGGTTTGAATTTGGGTAACTACATGTTAAGCATGTCCCCTGCTTAAATGAGCAAAGAGGCACCTTTTAAAAGTGGTGATTCTCTTTATTTAGCAGGGGGAGAGTAACTGGCCCTATCCATCCCCAGCACAACATCCTTCCAGTGGCTGTTGCTGGTGCGTATCTTACATTTCTTTTTTAGATTGTGAGCCCTTTGCAGATAGGGAGCCTATCTATCTATCTATCTATCTATCTATCTATCTATCTATCTATCTATCTATCTATCCATCTGTGTAAACCACTTTGGGAACTTTTGTTGAAAAGCGGTATATAAATATTTGTCGGATTCGTCATCGGATTGGTACATGTGAGCACTGTCTGCTGTAAAATGTTCCTCTTAGGGAACAGGGCCATAGATCAGTAGTAGAGCATCTGCTTGCATGCAGGAAGCCCCCGGTTCACTCCCTGGCAGAATCTCCAGGTCAGACTGGGGGAGACTCCTGCCTGAAACCTTGGTGGGGCGCTGTCTGTCCATGTAGACAATACTGAGCTAGATGGACCAATGGTCTGACTCAATATAAGGTAGCTTCCTATGTTCCTAAGGCCTCATTGGTTTACTGCAACGAGCACCAGGGTTTCTTAACCTTGGGCCCCCAGATGTTGTTGGACGACAACTCCCATCATCCCCTGACATGGCCTTTGTGGCTGAGGATGATGGGAGTTGTAGTCCAAAAACATCTGGGGGCCCAATGTTAAGAAACCCTGTTGTACACAATAACCTTCTCCATAAGATGTAGAATAAGGAATCGATTTGCCATCATCCTTCAAGCAAGAACTTTCTGGTGTGATATATTATTTGATTGCTATATGTGCTGTATGACTCTAGTCTAGAAGACTCATTTCTTTTACTTCTCCCTTCCAAGAGATGAACTGTAAAGAATAATTTGTCCCCCAGCTCCGTGAATAGCGATTTAGCCACTATTATATTTAATGGGATTTGAAATGTGAAATTCGCTCGTATCCCTAAATCTTTGTTTTTCCTTCATTTTTACAAACCATCAGCCTATCTTATATAACACAAAATTGTTCAGAATGGAGATTTTCTTGGTAGTTTGACTGTATAGTACATGGGAAAATAATGGTTTTGATTTTATCCATGGACTAATTTGGATTAAAAGAGATCCCCAGTGGGTCATTTAATCCATTCCTCTGCATCATGTAAAAGGCAAATTTCATTATCTATAAATGATCCCTGATAGCTGGCTTTAACTTTCATCTTTCTACTGAAAATGATTTTCCAGCATCTCCAAGTATTTTTGTTCCAAAGCACTAATGTATTAATAGTTATACATTTTATCAGATGCAGCAGCTAAATATGTTAGCTATGTCATCATAATCCCATCTCTTCTTGTTCAGTCTCTCTAGATTAACGAGAATAATGAGAAAAATTCATTCATCTTTCCTTTTATCATCCCTATAATTTTAGTGTAAACAACGTTTATGCCTTCATCTCAGTGGTCTTTCCTCCACCAGGATGCCATCCAGTGAAATGTGATCTACTATATAGCCTCTCAAGCTGCATTTTGAACATTAACTTGTGATGGGACACCTGGGAGGGAGAAAAGCCCTGGAACACATCCATAAACTTACACATGCACTGTGAAGAGACTCACTGGACCACAGCCAAAGGTATAATCCAGAACAGAACTACTTTTCACAGATGTTTTTCTCTACATGGATATCATTTCCATGCATGTTTGTCTATTTTATTGTCAGACCAATTTATATATTTGTAAGTGGGAGAAATGCAAGGGAATCCATTCCACTCTATAGTCTCATAGTGGGAGATATGTAGATATACTCTAGATAGGTATATATAGGAACATAGGAATCTGCCTTATAACCAATCAGACCATTGGTCCATCTAGCTCAGTATTGCCTACACAGACTGGCAGCGGCTTCTACAAGATTACAGGCAGGCAGGTCTCTCAGCCCTCTGCAGATGCCAGGGAGGGAATTTGGAATCTCCTGCATGTAAGCTTACAGATGTTCTTCCCCATCCCCTGAGGGGAATAGAAGTGCTCACATTCATTCATTCATTCAATTTCTATGCCGCCCTTCCAAAATGGCTCAGGGGGGGTTACATTAAAACAAAACAATTAAAATCTATTAACAGTTTTAAACAGAGATTATAAAACTTCATAAAACAATAACAATTAAAATATTCAAAACAGTTTAAAAACCAAGTTACAACATTAAAACTATTTACAACAATTTAAAAACCCTGGAAGGGCAGGCCAAACAGGCTCTCCTGAAGGCCAATAAAGAATCCAAATTACGGATTTCTGCAGGGAGTGCATTCCACAGCCCAGGAGCGGCTACAGAGAAGGCCCGCCTCTGAGTCACCACCAGATGCACCAGTGGTAGCTGGAGACGGACCTCCTCAGATGAACTTAACGTGCGGTGAGGCTCATGCAGAAGAAGGCACTCTCTAAAATGACCTGGACCTCAGCTGAATATAGTCTCCCATTCAAATTCAGACCAGGCCAGACCTTGTTCAGCAAAGGTGACAAGTAATGCTTGCTACCACATGACCAATTTTCATTTAATCAAATGGTAAAGGTCTTGATCCCCCCCCCCCTTTCACATTAATCTCATTGAATTGAGTTCTGTTCAATGTGTTTTATAAACTTTGAAATGGGTGTTATCACATCTGAGAAGCTCAAAATTGAACCAATCTCCATTGATAATTCAGACATTGGAGGATGGTAGGTAGTGACCCTACTAGCCTTAATCTGACCCTTGGTGACTCAGGGCGGGCTATATACTTGCTCACTCAATACTGATTCAATAGAAAGACTTACGCTACTCCCTTTTTCTTACTGCCCCTTATAACCTTATAATCTGGCCGTTATCCAGTTTTATTACTTAGGCTTTTACCTATTTTTGTCTTCTCATGTCTTTTAATCTTTGTTTTGGAGCTAAAACCCTGGCAGCACCAGCTCTCAACTGCAATGTCTCATAGTGACCACTGGGGGGAGTGGTTAGGGTCATGGGTAAAAGTGCTGGACTCCTCCCCTCTTTGTTCTTCCAGTGTTAGACTCCATTTTTGTCTCTCCAGAGATGGCTGTTTGTTTGGTCTCTCTCCCCTTCAGCCTTTAGCTCAACTTTAAGAACATAAGAACATAAAAACAGTCCTGTTGGATCAGGCCCAAAGCCCATCTAGTTCAGCATCCAGTTTCACACAGTGGCCCACCAGATGCCTCTGGAAGCCACAGGCAGGAGTTGAGGGCGTGCCCTCTCTGCTGCTGTTACTCCCCTGCAACTGGTACTCAGAGCCATCCTGCCTGAGGCTGGAGGTGGCCTATAGACCTCCAACTAGTAGCCATTGATAGGCCTCTCCTCCATGACGTTATCCAAACCCCTCTTAACGCCATCCAGATTGTTGGCTGTGGCAGAGAATTCAACAAGTTAATTATGCGTTGTGTGAAAATGTTCTTCCATTTGTTGGTCCTAGATTTCCTGGCAATCAATTTCATAGGATGACCACTAGCTCTAGTGTTATGAGAGAGGGAGAAGAATTTCCCTTTATCCACTTTCTCCACGCCATGCATGATTTTATAGACCTCTATCATGTCTTCCCACAGTCATCTTTTTTCTAAACTAAAAAGCCCCAGGTGTTGTAGCCTTGCCTCATAAGAAAGGTGCTCTAGGCCTCTGGTCATCTTGGTTGCCCTCTTCTGCACTTTTTCCAGTTCTACAATGTCCTCTTTTAGATGTGGTGACCAGAATTGTACTCAGTACTCCAGGTGTGGCCGCACCATAGTTTTGTATAAGGGCATTATAATATTAGCCGTTTTATTTTCAATCCCCTTCCTAATGATCCCTAGCATGGAATTGGCCTTTTTCACAGCTGCCACACATTGAGTCGACACTTTCAGTGTTATCTGCAGTGTCGGATAGCTTTCTTATCCTTTTGTAACTTCTAAATAAATCCTTGTAGTTC
This sequence comes from Hemicordylus capensis, assembly GCF_027244095.1. Taxonomy (NCBI): domain Eukaryota; kingdom Metazoa; phylum Chordata; class Lepidosauria; order Squamata; family Cordylidae; genus Hemicordylus; species Hemicordylus capensis. Next base: position 29,288,194 of record NC_069661.1, on the reverse strand, counting down.
ATCAGTACTAAAGAGCTGCCTGAAGACCTCTTGCTTTGCTGCTTTCTCACCAAACTGATTTTGCTCTGTTAATGGGATTTGAACTGCCATTTCTTCCCCTGCATTTTTTACATCCCTTTTTATGCCCCCCTCCCTTTTTATGCCTTTTATGCACTTTTATGACTTTTATGCCTTTTCAGGCATTTTGTCCTCATGCTTCTTATTTCTACAATTTTTTATTATTTTTAGTATTATTATATACCCTAAGTACCATACCATATGTAATCACCCTGTGTACTTTTTATCTGCTCTCACTTCTAATACGTAATCACCGCTTATACTTTATGCTGATCTATGACTGTAATAATGATTGATTGATTGATAATTCAAGAACCATGTCATGGCTTATTCCTGATCCTCATCACTAATAACTGCCTTTGTGCAGTAAATCCTGCTGCACTGCTTGCAAACTATTGTACACACAAGAGCATGGCTTCAGCACATATCTCATTCAGCACGAACCAGATGGCACATCCTGATGGGTCACTGATTGGGCAGGTACAGCAAGTTATCTACAGTAAGTTTTCTGGTGCGAGTTTTGGGGTGGGGTTTTTTTGGTAGTTATGGGCTGTTGTTGTCCATGTTAAAATGGCCACCCCCATTGTCTGGAATCCAGTGGGGTAATTCCAGGCATTTGCCATCACTCTTTGGTAATGTGCCCTGCACAAATGGCAATCTGAAGCTTTGACTGTTGAATGGCAGAACAGGTTCATGGCGTTCTTCACTCATGTAGATTTGCATTGTTTATAGAGTTTGGAAATATTTATACCTTTTTTAAATAAGGGAGAGCAGAATTCCATAAAGTATTCTAAATGTGGACACATAAGAAAATCCCTACAGAGTGTATCAAGGGTCCATCTAGTCCAGCTTCCTGTTTCTAGCAATAACCAGATAGATGCTTCTGAGGAGCTAAGAATGAAGCCAATACCTCTCTCCTAAACATGGAGGCAAAGGTGGTGTATCTCTGAATACTCTTGCCCTCATACAAAAAGCCTTGAACAGCTTAGTTCCAGGGTGTTTAAGATAGCATCTTCTTCATGAACCATGCCATCCATGAAGATCATTATGGGCGGTCCAGCTGAGGTTGCCTCCAGTGTATTTGATAGCGACTCAGAATCAGGCCTTCTCTAGGGTTGCCTTCCCAGGGCCCTGGAATGCACTTCCAAATAAAATCAGAGCCTTCCCATCTCTTCTGGTTTTTAAGAAATAGCTGAAGACGTACCTTTTAAATCAGGTCTTTTAGGTAACAAGTTTGAAAGTCTATATTGAGATTTTAAATGGTTTTAGTTGTTTTAATGTTTTGTTGTTTTTAGTTGTTTTAAATTGGCTTTAATGTGCAAATCGTCCAGATATTTATATGCTGGGTGATATAAAAATACACTAAATACATACATATAGTACATACATACTTCAAGCACCACTGCTGTTTATAATTGTCCGAAACCCCCAGACTGCTTTAGGAACATAGGATGCTGCCTTATACTGAGTCAGACCATTAGTCCATCGAGCTCAGTGTTGTCTATACCAGGGATTTTCAACGTTGAGTCCCCAGATGCTATTGAACTTCAGCTCCCATAATCCCCAACCAAAGGCCACCGGGGCTGGGGATTATGGGAGCTGAATAACATCTGTGGACCTTATGTTGAGAATCCCTGGTCTACACAGACTGACAGAAGCTTCTCCATGGTTGCAAGCAGGGGCTTGCCCCATACACCTCAGTGATTAGGGGTGGGTTTCCAACCTTTTCCTTCTCCTATGGTTCCTCCTCCATGGGTTTCTTCCTCCCAGCTCCTCACTGGGAGCCCGAGTCCCTAAGCTCACACTGTCCATCCTCATTCTTAGTGCTGCTCTATTTAAATAGCCTAGGGAACTTCTGGCATCCTCCCAATTGACATCCAGTCTGTTCTTCCCCATCTTGTGACGCTCTCCATATTTCCAGTCTGCTCCCAACCTCCTTCCCCTCCTACTCCCCAACTGCTGTGTCTGGGAAGAAGCATCAAAGCCCAGAAGTACCACCTCTCACTTGATGGCTTGTGCCAAAGCCATAGTCTTCAGCAAACAATCAAGAGAATAACTATGCTCTGGAGGGTCAGCCACAGGTAAGCTCTTGCTTTCCTGTGGTCATGGGATCTGGATAATAGTCACATTATTTATTTCTTTAAGCTTTTTATAGTTTGCCTTTCTATTCTAAAAAAATCTGCAAGATGCTTACAACAGACATTTAAAATCATAACAATAAAAACACTAGCAATAATAAAATAAAGCAACAGTAAAGATAAACTATCAACAATACAAGATAAAAGCAATTAAAATCATGGGTGTTAATTAAAAACTTGGGTGAATAGAACAGACCTGACTTATTTTATTTATCTATCTGTTTATCACATTTATATACACATCTCTAAGCAGTGCACACGATCCAAATTACAATATAAAAATATTTAAAAACTCGTTCACAGAATAAAAGCAAATAAAACCACTTCCAAGAGTGAAAAAAATAGTTTGAAATTAATTTTAATTCAAACCTGAGAAACAGGTGCATCTTAAGGGTCCTTTAAAAAGCAATCAGAGATGGAGAAGCTCTTGTTTTGATAGGGAATGCATTCCAAAGCCCTGGGGCAGCCACAAGAAGGTCTGGACCTGAGTTGCCGCCAGAGGAGATGGTGGCAACTGCAACTGGAGCTCCCCAGATGATCTTAACAGGTGGCAGGATACATGACAAAGAAGGCGGTCTCTTAAGTACCCTGGACCTAAGCCATGGTACCTAAATGATGATGATGATGTTACCAACTGATTCTGCCACTTTAAGTTGTTTTATAAATTTATAATTTTCAGTATGGTAAACTGGTGTGAGAGGGTCACCTTGTGTATGTGTGTGTGGATGTGGGTGTTTTGTTGCCTATATATTCGAATTTGTCTATTTTAGTTCAAAATGATCATTTGTAGTCCAACATTAGGAAGGTGAGAAAAAGGACAATTCCTTCAGGAGCTTCAGAATTTCTCATTCTCCAGGAGGTTCAAAACATTATTTCCCTTAGAAGGTTCAAAAAGTCAGCCCTGGGGGGTGGTGGGAATTTAAGATACTGAGCAAACATAAACATAAACTACTGCCCTTCTGATTGGTCAAAATCTTGGAGGGGGAGTCAGACTATGACAATTTAAGCCAGAATGAGACAAAGGAAGGACAGGGAGATTAAAAAGAGCCAGGATAAAGAATGCTAAATAAGAGGCTACTCAATAAAGGCAAGGTTTCAGCATATTTTCTGAATAGTTATAGGCTAACCAGGACCTATTTGTTCCTATATGTCAGAGGTGGCCAACTTGAGGCTCTCCGGCTGTTGCTGGACAAAAACTCCCACCATCCCCAGCTTCAATACATTTTTAAAATTAATTTCAAAATTGAAATGCGCATTATGTATCACATTTTGGTTCCTGGGAAAAGAGGTATTTGAGATATCAAGCTTTTTTCTCTGGCATCTGAAGAAAGTACTAAGACTAGTTTGAAAGACATACAGTGGCTTTATTCAAGCCCAGTTCACACAATCATTTGAATCTAGGTTTAAAGTTGGTAACTAACATTAGTTAACTGGCCAGGGGCTTAGCAAGGTTGGAGTGGGCCCAGAGACAAGATTTTAAAATGGGAAAATGCCCCCCCATCACTGAAGCTCAGCTCATGAAGTAAAGAAATCTTAAATGAGGCTGAATAGTGGTAACAAAAAGTATATATATATATATATAGAGAGAGAGAGAGAGAGAGAGAGAGAGAAGAGGATGATGCGAGTCATTTAATGGTACTAGAGAAAGAATACAACTGAAGGTAGCCCGGGCGGGTGTGTGTCTGGGGGAGTTAGACATGTGACTTGCCTCTGGGGGGTCCCCCAAGGCAGTGGGCCCCCAGACAACTGTCTCCCCTTGCCCTGTTATAGTTATGCCCCTGTAACTGACATACTACCTATGTCATTTTGTGTCCCAAGATGAACTGAGATTCCCACTTTGGTGCGGGTTCACACAATCATGCTAACATTGGTTACTGGCTTTAAACCTAGATTCAAACAGTTGTGTGAACCAGACCTCAGATTCACACAAAGCCTCGCTACAGAGGTCTAGTTTTCCTCTCTGGATCTCATGCAAAACCTGGCCTGGATTAGCCTCATACATAAACTAATTACCACTGCAACAAAAGCATGAACTAGATTTTTAAGCATTACAGGAGAGTTGTGTAAATTTGCCTTTAGTGCTGAGCCAGCAGTGGAACTGAGTTAGTTGATCTTTTCAGAAGTACCAGTGCTTCTCCTTTTGCATCAGTCCTTTGACAGAGTTTGCTTTTTTGCTGTGTTTTGGCAATACTTACAAATGCATGTGTGTATTGATGTATAACTGCTCAAATTAACCTTGGTACAATTGTATGATTACTTATGGAATTGCCTCAATATTGCTTTTTTGCAGTGAATTATCAATATGTGCCTTGGTAATGTGGAGAAGGGAACAAATCACAAAAAAGTGACTAAAAGTATGGGGTGGACCATGTTCTGCATATAATTCAGAATTTTAACAAACAACAGTGGAAAATTCCTAATACATCTGTTACACTTTGGAAACAAATTGAGGTGATTCAGAACTCAACAATTTAGGAAGAAATTTAGATAAGGAAAATTTCAGATGCATCCCTGCTTTTGATGTTATCTGCAATTTAGCCTGACCACCAATTATGAATAAGTTAAAGGGTGTTTTACCCAATACTACAATATGGTACCAAATACACCCAAGTTCCCAGCAAGCAATGTGCCTGTATATATTTGGATGATGAGACAACCATAGCTTTCAGAGTTCAGGATCACCTTCAGATGACTGTCAATTTTTATTATTAGCATCCTCTACTAACGCAATAACATTTTTGCTCTCCTGCCTATGACTTTAATACACAGAGACATTTTAATTGCACTACATTCCTGAGTAATCATTTTATGATGGGTTTATTGCCACCTCTCCCTTATCAGGGCATGGCACTGTTACAGGCCCTGGTGATAAATTACCCTTTAGCGAGAGAAAAGACAGTGCCACTTTAACAAGTACAATAAAGCCCTTTTTAGACCAGGAGAGTTCAGTGCATTTCCCATTCATCATATACCCTCAGTGATTTTACACAGATTTTACACTGTTGATTAGCTCATTAGTGGGGTTAATTGGATACATTAACTGGCAGAATTACAGCTTGACAATGAACCAGAGGCTGCAGTATTATAAATGACAGACAAACCACAGACATACATGGGCCAGCCTGAAGGAAGTTCTTTTCTTTGATTAGCTTTCATTAGGTTTTAATGCTTTCTCTTCTATTTTTAAAATAATTAACTCCACATGGATCTTCACCATCGCTCAGAGAGGGTAAGATAATATATTACGTTATATTACATATTTTTCTATAGGTGATGGGCATACTGTCGATGGATATTCTATGTATAAATCCAAACTGGATGTATTTATTTGTTTATTTAACATATTTTTATACTGCCCAAAATTTACATCTCTGGGTGGTTTACAACAAGATAAAAACAACATTAAACAAAAACAAGAAATTTAAAACACAATTTAAAAATTTTAAAACAACATTAAAAACAATATTAATTAAAAGCCTGGGTGAATAGATGCATCTTTAAAGACTTTTTAAAAGCTGTCAGAGATGGGGAAGCTCTTATTTCACTAGGGAGCACATTCCAAAGCCTTGGGGCAGCAACGGAGAAGGCCCATCCCTGAGTAGCCACCAGACGAGCCGGTGGCAAATGCAGACGGACCTCTCCTGATGATCTCAATGGGCGGTGGGGTTCGTAATGAAGAAGACATTCTCTTAAATACCCAGGGCCCAAGCTGTTTAGGGCTTTATAAGTTATAACTATAACACCTTGTCAAAACACCTTGTATTTTGCCTGGAAACATATCAGCAGTCGGTGTAACTCCTTCAATACGGGAGTAATATGGTATCTCCTAGATGACCCAGAGATCAGCCTGGCTGCTGCATTCTGAACCAACTGTGGTTTCTGGACTATGTAAAAAGGCAGCCCCACATAGAGCGCATTACAGTAATCCAGTCTAGAGGTTACCAGCAGATGTACCACTGTTTTGAGGTCATCTATCTCAAGAAACAGACGCAGCTGGCATATCAGCCGAAGCTGATAGAAGGCACCTCTGGCCACTGCCTCAACCTGGGACACCAGGGAGCGCCTAGGATCCAGAAGCACCCCCAGACTGCATACCTGTTCCTTCTGGGGAAGTGTGACCCCATCCAGAACAGGCAGATCAAAATCGTCTCCCGAGTTTTGACCCCGCACAATGAGTAGCTCCGTCTTATCTGGATTTAGTCTCAGTTTGTTATCCCTCATCCAGCCTATTACCAACTCCAGACAGGCATTTAGGGAGGTTATGCCCTCTCCTGATGATGCTGACATGGAGAAATAGATTTGAGTGTCATCAGCATACTGATTACACCCTGCACCAAATCTCCTGATGACCTCTCCCAGCGGTTTCTTGTAGATGTTAAACAACATCAGAGACAATACAGAGCCCTGAGGGACACCATACAAAAGTTCAGATTTTGAAGAACAACAGTCTCCAAGGGACACCATCTGGAACCTGCCCGAGAGGTAGGAGCAGAACCACTGCAGAGCATTGCCTCTCACTCCCAACCCCCTCAGACGCTCCAGAAGGATACTATGGTCGATAGTATTGAAAGCTGCCGAGAGATCCAAAAGGACCAACAGAGTCACACTTCCTCTGTCAATTCCTAGTTGGAGATAATCCATCAGGCCAACCAAGGCAGTCTCCACTCCATAGCCAGCCCGGATGCCAGTTTGATATAGGTCTAGATTAGGCTTGTGCCCGAAACATTTCGGCGGCCATTGAAAAGGCTGCCGAAACGTTTCGGGTGTCAGGGCAGATTCGGCGATTCGCCGCTGGCAGGGGTAGGGCTTTAAGGGCGGGGGAGAGTGTACTCACCCCCCCGCCGCGTTTCCCCCGCTGGCGCTCTCCGAATTTGAAGCCCCTCGGGGCGGCAGTGTTCCTCCTTGCCGCCCCGTTTGCCCCGTTGGCCGGAAGTTCCAAGCGCGCGTGTGCGCGTTGTGCGTGCGTGCGCGTGCCTGCCCGCCCACCGTGCGCACGCGCACACGACGGGCGCACGCGCGCTCGGAACTTCCGGCCACCTCCGGCCGACGGGGCAAACGGGGCGGCAAGGAGGAACACTGCCGCCCCGAGGGGCTTCAAATTTGGAGAGCGCCGGTGGGGGAAACGCGGCGGGGGAGGTGAGTACACTCTCCCCTGCCCTTAAAGCCCTACCACCGCTAGCGCCGATAAATATCGTGCACATCCCTAGTCTAGATAATCAGTTTCCTCCAAGACTGTCTGGAGCTGGGAGGCCACCACCTCTCAATTATCTTGCCCAACCACGGAAAGTTGGAGACAGGCCTGTAGTTACTCAGCTCTGAGGGATCCAAGGTAGGTTTCTTTAGAAGAGGTCTAATAATTGCCTCCTTAAGACTAGAAGGCATCCTACCTTCCTTCAGAGACCCATTTATAATCTCTGCCAGGCCTTCTACCGCCCTGCCAGATAGCATAAGCCATGTCGGGCAAGGGTCAAGAGAACAGGTGGTAGGCTGCACCATTCCAATCAGCTTGTCCACATCCTCAGGAGTCACCACAGGTTGCAAAGTAGCCATGTTGGTAAGATGTGAAGTTGCACAATGGGCCCATGCTCTATCCAGGAACAAACTAGTAAGTAAGTATTCTCCCTGCGGAAATAAGGTAAACATTCTCCCACTGCTTCATGTGCTGACACCTGCTGAGGCCCGTTTGTCAAGCATGCGGGACAGGGCCTTCTCTCAGTTGTTGCCCCGCAGGCTATGGAACTCACTGTCAGCTGAGACCTGCATGGCTCCCTCTCTCCCAGCCTTTAGGAGGAAAGTGGAGACTGCCCTTTTTATCCAGGCTTTTGGGCAATGAGCTGTCCTTTGCTCTTTTAAAACTTTTGGCTGTACTTGCTCTATTTTTACATTTCATTTAATTGTTTTTATCTTATTAATTGCCCTGGGGTCTTAGGGCGAAGGGCAGTATATAAATAAAAATATTGTGACTGCTAGTAGTGCCTGTTTGTGTCTATGGAAGTACTTAGATTACTCTGATATGGACTGTAGGTTTGGATAATGAAGAGGTTAGGATATTCACAGGTTGGATAATCATAATGATAATAATAATGTATATGCTGTTATTCAACAAAAGGTTCACAAAGCAGTTTATATAGAAAGAGAAATAAAATTGCTCTCTGTCCCCAAAGGACTCACATTCGTAAAAGAAATAGAAGTTAGTCACCAAGGATAATCAAACTATCAATCTAATCTCAGTTTGTCAGGAATTATAGATTCCTGCAGCAAGTGCAATCCCACAGAGCATGTTGTGTAAACCCAGAAGGTTTCCCCAATCTCTGGTTGGCAACACGCCAAAAAGATCTCCGATTCCCATCAAACTAACAGTAGATTGATCATGTGAAGAGCCCCACCAGAAACAACCACGGGAGGGATGCTGTGCTGGGGTTGGATAGGGACAGTCAACCTCCCCCTGCTAAATATAAGAGAGTCCCCCACCTTAAAAGGTGCTTCTTTGCTTAGTTAGCAACAGTTGGTATTTTTGGTTGGTACAACATGACGGCACTCAATCAATCAATCAATCAAAAATACATGTTGGTATTTTTGTACAACTCAAAAGCTCACCTCAGAACACTGAGAATCCAGGGTTGTGGTGGCATTTCTTTTAACTGTTTGGTTCCTGTGGCTATGAATTTAGATTCAGAAGGCCCTAGGTTCAAATCCTGGCATCTACAGCTAGGGCTGCGAGAGACCTCTCTCTGTAACGGTGGAAAGCTGCTACCAGTCAGAGTAGCAGTATTGAACTTGATGGGGCAATTTTCTGACTCAATGTAAGGCAACTTCATCTCTTCACCAGGCAGATGTGAGGGCAGAAAGTATGGCTGAATTAATTTCAGAAACCTCAAATGAGTTTCTGTATTCCCACATGGTGATTAAATAGAAGTTTTCAGGATGCTATTGATGATCTAAGGCAGGGATTCTCAGTGTTAGGTCCCCAGATGTTATTGGACTTCAACTCCCATAATCCCCAACCAAAGGCCACTGGGGCTGGGGATTATGGGATTTGAAGTCCAATAACATCTGGGGACCCACCACTGAGAATCCCTGATCTAAGGTATTGCTGTGGTTAGTGTGGTCAGTAGGGAAGAGCATGTTTGTCAAGAGATAACAAGAGACTGAGTGCTTATCAGCTTACATGGATTAGTTTCTGACCTTTGCTTTCAATTCTTATTTTCTTTTGGAAGCAAATACGTTTATTTGCCTTGTTCCTAGAATCACAGTGATTCTCCCATCCTTCTGAATTATTTTATGCTTTTTCCTCATTGCAATGAGAAAGTCACTAAGAGGAATTCAGCTTCTTTGGGGCAGTATGCATTTAGCACCCCTTTTAAGTTGCTGCGCCTTTTACATAGCTGTGAGCATAGTAGCCTATGGGAAGATTTTACGACTAATTTTCTCTTGGATGGAGTATTGACTTAGTTAATGGTGAGTGATTAGGACTTAAAAGCAACCCTGCCCATTCCTTTCTAACTACTTGTAAGTCATTAATTTTTCAGCGATGTTGCTATCAGGAGCTGAAATAACTAGAAGCAATTTGAAAACTGAGCTGGAAACCTACAGACTGTAAAAGCCCTGCCTACATCAGCATGATGGAAATGAGCTTAGCTACTGATTCAGTTCCAGCAGAACATTTTTGAAGCTAAATAGCCATCTTATCATCAGAGAGATACTCGACTTTCATAAAGGAAAAATATAGAATAAAAATCCCAAATAAAGAGGATTCTCAACTTCCCAGGTAAGCCATTTATTAAACAGATCAAATTTTAGCTTGATGCATAAAATGGTTGTTTAGCTTTCAAAGCCCCAGCACTGAATGGCAAATCAACAGCTAAAAATGGCAATCCCCCCCCCGCCCATTTCTTAATGGGCAGGATGTGCTTTTAAAATGCCCAGGGAATAGTTTCCAAACATATTTTTGATTTTTCTTTTCTTTGTTTAAAAGAGAGAACACTGCTCGCTTTGGGTTTTTTGTCAATAATTTCATTCTTTTTGGCCATTGAAGTTTATCCCTTTGGGAGTAGGATTATTGTCTCATAAACCAGTGAGCAGCTACTATTATCCCTTAATTACTAGTAATGGTGTGAAACTGAAAACCAATATTGTGTGGCATGTACTATCAATGCTATTATACCCTGCGCTTTCTGACAGGGAGATGGATTCAGATTTAATTTTTCAGCTCTGCTAGAGCTAAACAACTCACTCTGCAATGTACATCACTTTAGAAATATCAGGAGCCTAATGGTCTTGATCCTACAAACCACTTCACTGGTGCAGCAGGCTTTTTGGATTGGGAAGCAGAGTCCCAATGATAGTCATGCAAATGCAGCAGAAGGAGAACAAAAATAAAGGAATACTTGTATGCAGACCTCGGCGGGGGGGGGAAGGAAGATGTGGAAAACAAATCTGGGAATGCAATGATCGATTGATTAAGTGCCTCAAGTCGGTGTCGAGACTAAGCAACCACATAGATAGATTCTCTCCAGGATGATCGGTCTTCAGCTTGGCCTTTAAGGTCTCTCAATGGTGCATTCATTGCTGTCATAATTGAGTCCATCCACCTTGCTGCTTGTCGTCCTCTTCTTCTCTTTCCTTCAACTTTTCCCAGCATTATGGACTTCTCAAAGGAGCTGGGTTTTTGCATAATGTGTCCAGAGTATGATAGTTTGAGCCTGGTCATTTGTGCCTCAAGTGAAAATTCTGGATTGATTTGTTCTATTATCCATTTGTTTGTTTTCCTGGCTGTCCATGGTATCCTCAAAAGTCTTCTCCAGCACCAAAGTTCAAAAGCATCAATACTTTTTTCTATCTTGCTTCTTCAAAGTCCAGCTTTCACATCCATAGAGTGTCACGGGAAAAACCATTGTCTAAATGATTCTAATCTTTGTAGGTATACACACGTCACGGCATCTAAATATCCTTTCCAGGCCTTCATTGCATCCCTACCAAGTGCTAGTCTGTGGCGTATTTCTTGACTGCTGGATCCTTTACTATTGATGGTTGATCCTAAAAGGCAGAAGTTATCCACCACTTCAGTGTCTTCAAATTTCCTTTTCCACGTAGGGCTCCAATCTGCATTGGATGATCTTGAGCATTATTTTGCCAGCATGTGAAATTAAGGATATTTTGTGATGGTCTGCACAATCTGTTAGGTCTTTCTTTGGTATGGGTATGTAGACTGACCTCTTCCAATCTGTTGGCCACTGTGTTGTTCTCCAAATCTGATGGCATAGTTTGTGTCAGTCAGGGTTAGAGCCTTGACTGACACAATTAAATAGTACTGCTGTTATAATGACGTATGGAGTGCAATCCAGACAGAGTTCAGCACTTTTATGTCTGACTGGTTTTAATGGAAAAGATTAATGCATGGCCTTAGTGTTAGTGATGTTGCTTGAACTCATATTTCCTGCCTTGGGAATATGAATATCAGCAACTCACAATGCTCACCTCCAATATGAGGTGAGACTTACAGCTCCAAAAGCTTTTCTAATGCTCAGATTTAAATTAAGGTTGACACTTTCACTTTCAAAAAAAGTGAAGTTTGAAATGAATTTCAAGTTTCACAATGCGAAGCATATGAGGAGATCTAAACAGCAGGGCTGGGCTTGCTACGGATGTACACAAAACGTGATTCAGCATCCGAATCGCAGCACAATCCCTTTAAAACTGAGGGCTTCCACTGCCCCTTTAACATGGAGGAGTGCAGGTCCATCGTTGCTCCTCTTCTTGCCGCCACCATTGCTGTACTCGTGGCCCTCCCCCCAGCTATCAGTGCACACCGGCAGTTCTCCCACCCAGCTGCCCCCATGTGCATGGCAGCCATGTGAGTGAAATTGCCATGTGCTGGCAGCTGTGGGGAGAGCACCACTGATGCACACAGATAGCTGGGGGAGCTCCACGATTACGACAATGGCAGCCAGAGGAGGAGGAGGGATGGACCTGCTCTCCTCCATGTTAAAGGGGCTGCAGAAACTCTCCATTTTAAAGGGATTGTGCTGCAATTCAGACTCTGAATGGCATTTCGGCACATCCCTAGTGCTTCGAATATCTGGCGCTGAATAATGGCGCTTCGGAGCTGCACAGAGGTGGCTCAACAACACGCCCATCTCTGTGCAGTGTGGCATGCATCCAGTACAAAGGGCCTTATTTACCAAAAGCAAAAACGTGTACCACCCCAGCAATGGCTGGGAAGGCACCCGGAGCATGTGGAGATGTGTGCATTGGGATTGCTGTGTAGTGTAGCCCTTTCACTTTCCCGACAGAGCTCTATGGGGAAAGGACGACACCTCTCTGCATTCCCCTGATCACACCAGAAGGACTGATTACTTGATGGTTACCATCACTGATCTGATGATTATAGCTACATCAGGTCTAGGTCACCTGGGCAATAACCATTTTGGCTTGACCTGTCAGGCAATTACTGGACAGAGGCCAGAATTGGATAGAGCACAGGTTTGCCTAGCCATGGGCTAGACCAGGGTTTCTTAACCTTGAGCCCCCAGATATTGTTGGACTACAACTCTCAGAATCCCCAAGCAAAAGCCATCGCAGCTGAGGATTCTGGGAGTTGTAGTCAAACAACATCTGGGGGCCCAAGTTTAAGAAACCCTGGGCTACCTCCAGTTGAGGCAGGAGGTAGCAGGGCAGGCAAGCAACCAGGGAAGCTAACAAACTGGGAAAAGGCAATGAGAGTATAGAAGAACAGGCATGAATACCTGGACAAACAAAAATCTAGCTGTTGCCTAGAGGCCTGACCCAGGAAGAATTTACAGGCAGGCTAGGTCAGGATGAAGATGAACCAATGGACTGCCTCTGTGGAGCCATGCAGAAACCTGGGAGAACGGCCCTGTCCCTTTTTCTTCTGACAGTCAAATTCACTAAAAAGGTCATCAGGTAGAATTCCAACCAATGCTGACAAGCATTTGCCTGTTTTCAAAGGACTGTGCATATGATCTCTGGCCAATCTTTACAACTGCCCTCTAAAGTAGGCCAATATTATTAACCTCTTCTTGAAGGTAAAGAGTTGAGATAAACATAGCACACCTAAGGCCTCCTAGCAAATTAATGGCTGAGATAAGATTTGAAACCAGAACTTGTGGAGGAGTAGCAAGTTGCTTTATACCAAGCCAAACCATTCATCCATCTAAGTCAGTATTGTCTGTGCTGATTGGCAGCAGCCCTCCAAGGTTTCAGGCAGCAGTCTTTCTCAGCCCTTTCCGAAGATGCTGCCAGGGGTTGAACCTGGAAACTTCTGCATGCAAATCCGATGCTCTACCACTAACCTACAGCTCCATCCCAATTCCTAGCCACTCCAGCTCTCTCAGGGGTGTGCAACAAGTTAACGCATGTGGGCTTCTGTGCATGGCATTGGAATTCACCTGAAACTTTAGTACACACTGAGGCTATTCACACGCATATGCAAAACCAGGCAAAGGGAGCCCAGCTTGGTTTGCAAGTCCATGTGAGCCGCTGGGATCGGGCCCGGCAGCTACATGACGGCAAACCCGCCTAAGTAGCCTCCCTTTAAAATGAGGTTAAGGAAGTGAGTGCTCCCTTAACTCCATTTATTTGCTTGTGTGTTGCGGCTGGCACACTTGGAAGGGGGATCCCAATAATGCACCATGCACTCATACGGTGCATTATTGGAGCACCGGGGGCAGGGGCGGGGTGGTGCGTGGCGGCATGTCCTGGCACCCCAACCCTTGGAGCTGCAGGGAGCAGCCGCCAGTTGTCTGGGCGGGCATCTGCAGGGAGGGTAAGTGCAACCTGCTCTCCCTGCAGACCACCCCAGAACTCTTCTCACTGATTGTGAGAAGAGCTCCACTGACGGAAAGTCACATCCATCATGTGCAGAAAGGGTTGTGAGAACTGTGGCCTTCCCTCATGCCATTTTCTGTGTGAACACTGCCAAGTTCTATCAAACAATCGCCTGAATGTGCAAAATTCCAGTAGCAGATTTGCTGTCACAGATTGTTCTGGCTCATCATTCTGCCGTAGTGTTTAAATACTTGAGGAAAGCTGGGATATGAGGTGATGTGTTCTCATGTTGTTATCCACAGAACTAATTTGTGGAATCAGTCTAGCTTTGCTCCAGAGACACCAAGCTGATTTTAACATGCCTTTTATCCCTTTCACAATAGAGTCTTCTGTTCCTAGAGCTATGACCAAAATAAAATACAAAGAAAAAAACCAGGAAGATGCTGTTTTTTCCACAGTCGATCCTTTCTGAAAGTATCCAATCTTTATTTCTTACTCACTCATTTGGCTCCGGCAGCAATGCTGTGATTCATATTGTATAATGTGATTTTGGCAGATTTCTCTCTCACAAAATTGATGTTTCTTTCCATAGCTGTTAGCGAACTTGTTATTCAAATTCAAAACATTATTATATTTCTCTTCCCACGTTTTCTCCCTGTCCTCCATTCCAAATCAAATCTTATCAGCATCCTGACTTAGACTCCATCTCTTTTAGAGTACTCATGTGTTATAGACCTCGATGCCTACAAAATAAACCAAGACAATACATTTATACAGAAAGGTAGTTTCACAGTTAAAACTACAGTTAAGCCCAGTTCAGATGATATATGGAACCTGTGGACCTGTGGTTCCATGCTCCCCGCTCCCTGCTCTCCAGTCTGCATTCAGACATTCTGGAGAGCATCCTCTCTGTGGTAAGCAAGACTACAGAGAGGCAGGGTTGCTGGCTGTGCAGCCTTCCTTCTTTCCTGAAGGACAGCCTGAACAGCCAATAACAGCCAGAGTGAGGGAGGAACTTCCTCCCTCAACTCCAGTTTCAGGCAATGGCTAACTGCAATTCCGGGATGAGACATACTTCGGTCACCACCAACATGCAGTTTACAGCGGTCTAACTTAATAAAAACCAAAGGTAACAAATGAGTTAGGGTCCTTTCCCCCTTTTAATTCCATTTCCCCAGGTCTGGATGTTCGGCTAGCGAAACTGTAGGTGAATGGACCTCCAGTTTAGTGTTTTGTCTGAATCCAGCCAATGTCTATAACACCTTCCTGTACATGTAAGCAGCCTTTTGTGTGTGTTTCTGATGCAGGTGTCCATCTCTACTGCCATCGTCCTCACAGTGCTCACCAGGTTCTGTTGAAGTGTCAGGTACCAGATATGAGAGAGAGGAAAGGAATGAGAAGAAGGGAAACTTGATGCTTGTTTTCAAACGCCCTTTAGACATGCAAAATGCCAGTATTTTGGATTCAGTGCACAAAGTTAATATATTGATTGGCTACTTTTTCTGGTATCTCTGCTCAATACCAACTTGTATTCATGTGAGTAATTATTATTCATGTGAATACCGCAAGAAGAAATGAGATTCATGGCTAAGAAGTTTAGAGATTTTCTTTGAACCAGGCCCATAGATGACAGCGCAAGAGGAAACACGGTATTGTAGCATGTCTCACAAGCAAACAAATGATGTATTTTTGTAAATCAGTACATTGCACAGTAAATGTTTTATTTGGCAACATTTCACCATTTGCCATTCCACACATGTCTTCTTATTGAACAGGACATAAAGGTGATTCTCTTTCAAAGTACTGGGATGCTGTCCAAGACACTAATGAAATCTCCTGGAATTTATGCACTTCAGTAGATGTAATTATTTGGTTTGAAACCATATAGACAAGGCTTTTAGGGTCTCTTTGCACAGAACGTTGTCCAGGGCTCTCTGTATACCACATGCATCGTAATGAGACCCTGTGCTAGTCTTATATGTCTATACATCTGTTTCTGATAGTAGTGGGGGCACAGGCAGTATAGTTACCACTTGTGACAATATTTAAGTGTAATGTTGATGAAGAACTATCAGAGAAGCTATTCACATGACCGCACAAAAGCGTGCTGGACTGCATTAGCCTGCTTTTGTGCGGTCATGAGAACCACCAGGCTAGTCGGCGGGCCTGGTGGTTCTCTGGTGGCTAGCCCGCCTAGAAACCCTTACCCCTAAATGAGGTTAATGGAGCAAGCACTCTGTTAATCTCATCCTTTTGACCGTGTGCCAGCCGCGGCTGCCTGCAGGACAATACATTTATACACAGTTAAAACTACAGTTAAGCCCAGTTCAGATGAAATATGGAACCAGTGGACCTGCAGATCCACGCTCCCAACCCCCTGCTCTCCAGTCTGCATTCAGACGTTCTGGAGAGCATTCTCTCTGTAGTCAGCAAGACTGCAGAGAGGCAGGGGAGCTGGCTGTGTAGCCTTCCTTCTTTCCTGAAGGACAGCCTGCACAGCAAATAACAGCCAGAGTGAGGGAGGAACTTCCTCCCTCAACTCCAGTTTGAGGCAATGGCTAACTGCAACCCCGGGGATGAGATACTTCGATCACCACCAAAATGCAGTTTACACACTTGCGCAGTGCCTTCCTGGGGTTTGGGGGCTGGGGTGCCGCATGGCGGCGCTCCTCTTCCCCTGACCCTGGAGCTCCCCATGGCGCCGTGGCTGGGCACAGGAGCACCTGACCGGAGCAGCCGTTCGTCTGGGGAGCCAATCCAGCCGCCCAGCAACGAGCAACTGCTAAGGCCCCGCTGAACCCCGTCTGGCGCTTCACACAGGTTGTGTGAAGCGCCTCATAATGTTGATGAAGAATGAAAACTGATTCAGATCAGGCTCAAGCTGTTGTCATTGGGGGATGAATCTATTGGGGGATAGTGCCATATAACTCAATGGTAGAGCATCTGCTGTGTATGAAGAAGATCCCAGGCATCTCCAGGTAAGGCTGGGAAAGACACCCTGAAGCATTAGAATGCTACTGTCAGTCACTATAGACAATACTGAGCTTGATGCAGCAGTGGTCTGGAAGTGGTGGTTAGTCAAAATGGCTATATGGAACAGGGTTGTGTATTACATCCATGTGATAACTGGGACCAATTCAAAGTGTGCCATATTGCACACTGAAAACATTGCCTGATAGGGCCTGATCCAAGCAGATCCAGTAGAAGGATGTCTGATACACCCTGTATCAGTTCAGAGGGCTTACCTTGTGGTAATGCACTGGCAATCTTTCCAGAATCTGGCTATCTCAATAGGTAGCTGCAGTGCCCTTTAAATCTTTTCTAGCCGGGCAGCTGGCTAATAATGCTTTACGTAAGGACACAATGTGGTCATTCACACAATCAAAAATGGTGTTCTCTCCGGATTTAAGGGCTGTGTGTGCTCCCAATTTTTGGTTGTGTGGAAGCAAGGTAAGAAGAAAACCTGGGTAGAAGTGACTGTGTGGAAGCAAGGTAGAAAGAAAACAGCTTCCACACAATCACTTCTACCCAGGTTTTCTTCCTACCTTGCTTCCACACAACTGAAAATTGGGAGCACACACAGCTTCCAAACCTAGAGAGAACACAGTTTTTGATTGTGTGAATGACCTTCCTGTCGTGATATTGCTTTTAAGCCTCCCGGTCGGGGGTCTTCTCATGAGTAGCTGCGGCACGGAGCTGCGCCGTGGCTACTCACGATCCATAAAACCGGGTTTGCAGAGCACTCGCTCTGCAAACCCAGTTTAAGGGACGGTTTACTTGAGCGAGTTACTTGCTCTTGAACCACCGGGATCGCAGCCGAGCCCGGTGGTTCACATGGACTGCAAAAATTAGGCTAGGCTCCCTTAGCCCGATTTTTGCAGTCTGTGTGAATAGCCCCAGTGTATGTATGTATTTAATTAATTAACATATTTTTATACTGCCCAAACCTCACATCTCTGGGCGGTTTACAACAAAATAAAACCAGGAAATAAAACTTTAGTTAAAAACACAAACAAAAAAATTAAAACACAACAATTTAAAATTTTTAAAACAATATTCTAAAACAACATTAAAACAATTACAACAAAATTAATTAAATGCCTGGGTGAACAGATGCGTCTTTAAAGACTTTTAAAAAGCTGTCAGAGATGGAGAGGCTCTTATTTCACTAGGGAGTGCATCCCAAAGCCTCGGGGCAGCAACGGAGAAGGCCCGTCCCTGAGCAGCCGCCAGACAAGTCGGTGGCAAATGCAGACGGACCTCTCCTGATGATCTCAATGGGCGGTGGGGTTCATGACAAAGAAGATGGGCCCTTAAATACCCAGGGCCCAAGTTGTTTAGGGTTTTATAGGTTATGACCAACATCTTGTATTTTGCCTGGAAACATATCGGCATATGTAGTGCTATAAATTCCAGCAAGGCTTCTGCATGTTCAAAATCATTCTATAATGGTTACTCACAAGTAAGTTCCATTCAGCAAAACTCTCATACAAGGTTAATCAAGCGTTTCCTCCTTGCACATTCAAACTGTTTTTTGCTTCTTGTTCAGAAGACTGAATGATTAGTAATGCCCATTAATTAGCTTCTGTTTCCCAGGGGGTGGGGGTTAATTACTTGAATTAGTTTTCTGTTTTGCTTTTATAGCCAACCTTTTCTATAAACCATCATCACTTCGAAAAAAATGTGGCAGTTCCAGAGACAAGGGATAGTGTGAAAGAAACTAGTCCATCATGAAGAAAACCAAAGCACAAACCACCAGGAAAACTCCTCTGAACAAGTATTATTGAAACAAATAGGATCTTGGATTAGCAGTGTTACAAACAGATAACGTTTCTGTGGATTGATTTATTATTATTTTTATTTATTAGATTTCTATACTGCCCTTCCAAAAAAGGCTCAGGGTGGTTTACACATAGAAATAATAAATAAATAAGATGGATCCCTGTCCCCAAAGGGCTCAAAATCTAAAAGAAACATAAGACAGACACCAGCAACAGTCACTGGAGGTACTGTGCTGGGGGTGGATAGGGCCAATTACATAGGAAGCTGCCATATACTGAGTCAGACCATTGGTCTATCTAGCTCAGTATTGTCTTCACAGACTGGCAGCGGCTTCTCCAAGGTTGCAGGTGGGAATCTCTCTCAGCCCTATCTTGGAGATGCTACCAGAGAGAGAACTTGGAACCTTCTGCTCTTCCCAAAGCGGCTCGATCCCCTGAGGGGAATATCTTACAGTGCTTACACTTCTAGTCTCCCATTTGTATGCATCCAAGGCAGACCCTGCTTAGCTAAGGGGACAACTCATGCTTGCTACCACAAGACCAGCTCTCACATGACCAGTTACTCTCCCCCTGCTAAATAAACCGAATCACCACATTTAAAAAACATTTAAAAGATGCCTCTTTGCCCAATTAGCAGGATTCTATAAAGTCAATATGCTATTAGAAATTGTCTTAAACATTAAGGCTAGAGGAGGCTATCCCTTATAAGGACCTTAAAGAAATATGATTAAAACAGTCGGAACATTCCTGGTTAACTTCCCAGGATCCCAGTTTGGAGAATGACAGGACTGAGGATTATAGGAAGCTAACTTCAGTCTCCCTGGGTCATCTTTACTACTAGCAATTCCCTAGGATTCCAACATATTATTTGCTGCTGTTGAATGGTGAGTGTACTCTAACAAGTGTTTATTTTACCCAGCTGCATCAACAAATGTTACATCTAGGGAAAAGTCTGAAAACCTTATGCCCACTTTCTGGAAAACATCCTGGAGCTAGTGTTCTGCATGCAGTCTAAGCGGGTTCAGCAAAGTTATCATAATTCATTTGCAAAGGAGCTGATTTCTCTTACAAATGCTCTGAATTGATATAGCATGCTCAGCACAGAGAAAAATCATTTTAATTGCCAATAATATTGCCTAAGAAATATTAGTGAAGATGGAACCTTCATTGGTCTATCAATGGCTACTAGTCTGGTGACTATATGCCGCCTCCTTAGCCTTAGAGGCAAGATGCCTCTAAATACCAGTTGCAGGGCAGCAAGAGCAAGAGAAAAGGCATGCCCTCACCTTTTGCCTGGGGGCTTCTCAGAGGCATCTGGTGGGCCATGATGTGAAACAGGATGCTGTACTAGATAGGCCTTTGGCCTGATCTAGTAGGGCTGTTCTTATGTTCTTAAACCTCGTGGGCAAGCCAGAGAAAAGATTTCCTCTTTAACACAGGTTTTCCTTCTGCTGGAAGGTTTCAGCTTTTTAAGGATAGGAGTACTGACAGGTATGGTTTTCACGATCTTTCTTTTTATACCGCTTTAAATGTATTTTCCCCAAGGTGGCCTGCAGAGATAAATATAAATAAAAACCACACTGAGCGATTTAAAAAGGACATTTAAAACCGATTTGCATAAGAATTCAGTTTATAATCATCAAATGCTTTATGAAACAAATCATTTTCAGATCTCATCGAAAACTGGGATGGGGGGACTTGACAGATATCCTGGAGAGGGAATTCCACAACTGCAGGTCATTTGGGCAACCAGAATTTCAGAGAAGTGAAATTTGAAGCAAATTTCAGAGCTCCTCTCCAAAGTTTAGATTTCTGAGAAATTTCAATTGAGTTTCTATACATCTAAATGCTTTCTATAAGGCAACTGAAAGACCTTTCTAACTGCAGAACCACTACTGAAATGGTCTGTTGATACCCAGTAGTCAGGTCTGAGTTAATGGTGGTCCACAAAGCAGGGCCTGTGAAGCCAGTTCTAGGCTTTTGGGGGAGGTCCATTTGGGTACAAGAGGTCCCTAAGCTAGCCTAGTCCCAGACCTTTAGATTAGTTAGCCCTTTTGTCATATAAAGTGAACAGGGCGGGGGGCGGCGGGATCCCCATTGTTCTAATCATAAGTTGTATCATACCTGGAGGAGTGAAACTTAGCAACAGTAAAGAAAGTGACTGACATGCTGTGCAACCATATGAGGACAAAGCAAGATCTCCATCCTTGCAAGGAGCACAAAACTGTGCATGATGTTCACAGCACTGGGTGTGTGTATAGGTGAAAGTGATTTTTGCTTTTATCCCCTGCCTGCAAAAGCCCTTATTGTGCCCAGGGATATGTCCATGAGGGCTGCATGACACTCATGAACATACTCCTGGAACAACAACAAAAAAGGCTTCTGCCAGCAGGGGAAAGAAGCAAAAATGGCTTCCCCCTCTGCCTGCCCACTGCCCAGTGCTGCAAAGCCTTTTGTGCTGTTAGTAATCTGGGAGTACTTCTGGACCCAAACCTATCCCTGATTTCTCAGGTTGAGGCAGTGGCCAGGAGTGCTATCTATCAGCTTTGGCTGATTCTTCGGCTACGTCCATTTCTGGAGATAAACAACCTTAAAACATTGGTGCATATGCTGGTAACATTCAGGCTTGACTACTGCAATGCACTCTATGCTGGGCTGCCTTTGTACACAGTTGGGAAACTGCAGTTCATACAAAATGCAGCAGCCAGGTTGGTCTCCAGGGCTGCCCAAAGAGATCATATTATACCCATTTAAAAAGAAGTACACAGGCTGCCAATAAGTTTCTGGGTGAAATACAAAGTGCTGGTTATTCCCTATAAAGCCCTAAACATCCTGGGTCCGAGGTATTTCAGAGAACGCCTTCTTCTTCATCAACCCCATCACCTGTTAAGATCATCTGGGGAGGTCTGGTTCCAGATGCCACCGGTTCGGTTGGTGGCGACTTGAAACCAGACCTTTTCGAGAGCTGCATCAGGCCTCTGGAACACCCTTCCTAATGAAATGATAGTTTCCCCTTCTCTGAATGTTTTTAAGAAGGACCTAAAAACATACCTGCTTAGTCAGGCTTTTAGTTTATAGTTTAGTTTATAGTTTATAGCTTAGGTTTTAGAGTTTTTACTGTATTTTAAATTGTTTTAACTATGTTAATGTCTTAATGGTTTTATATTGTGAACCACCCAGAGACTTTTTTTGTATAGGGTGGTATATAAATGTACTAAATAAATAAATAAATAATTAGTTACTTGTGAGGGCAGAGCTCTTGCTCCACCCTTGTAAGGCTGCACAGCATGTCAGCATACCTGCCAACATGTCCCTCCCTATTTCCCCATCCAGGTGAATGGGGAAATAGGGGCATGTTGGCAGGTAGGCATCAGCCATGACCTTTCACACAGTACTTAATTGATGTGCAGAATTCCTGATTCCAGTTGTAGTGAAGGCCAAAAAACCTAGATGCAGTGCTGGCTGACACTGTCTGAGGTGGCTCGAAAATGCCACTGGTCATACCCCCAGCACTCATGCACTCACAACAGGGGACGCGGCCAGCATCTCTAGCAAAAGAGTGAAAGGAAGCCATCAAACTGGCCAGCTGGGAGATGCTAGGAGACAGCTCATCCAGGCTGGCATGTGGGGGTGCGGGGATAATCTGGAGGCTTCAGGGAGAGGCAAAGCAGGTGATATGGTGCCCGCAGGATGGCCACCTCTACCTAGATGGCTTCCAAAATGGATTAAACCACAAAGGATGGCTCTTTCAGTTGTTTAGCTACAATATTCAAATGGAGCCTTCAAGTTCCAGAGTTAAAATGCCTCTCTGGCTTCCTTGTAGAACCTGCTTGGCCACTGTGGGATGACGATGACTATTTATATACCACTTTTCAACAAAAATTCCCAAAATTGTTTACTAGTGAAATAAGATAAATAAAGATGGATCCCTGTCCCCAAAGGGCTAAGAGAGACACCAGCAATAGGCATTGGAGGGATGCTGTGCTGAGGCTGGATAGGGCCAATTGCTCTCCCCCTGCTCAGTAAAGAGAATCAGCACTTTAAAAAGGTGCCTCTTCGCTCAGTTAGCAGGGAAAACGGGCTTCTGGACTCGATGAACCTTCAAGGCTGATCCAGCAGGGCTCTTCTTATGTTCTTATCTCTGGTAAAGCGAACCTTAAAACACATTGCTAGGCCATGAGGCGAGTCTCACGATCGATGAGACCCACCTTCAGAGGGTTTGTGGGGAGAGTGGGCTTAGCCCACACTCCCCGCAGATGATTCCCAGACAGCCCAGGATGGCCATATAGCCCTCCCACACGACTGCTGGCTCCATCACGGAGCAGGGATCGGGGGCCGTGTGCCCCCTGGAAGTTCCAGGATGCCCCGTGCGAGCATGCGGTGCATTCTGGAGAGACCCCCCCCCCCCCGGGTCGGGAGGCCTGTTCCAGCCTCCCGCTGGGGGTCTCCTCGTGTGTTGCTGAGCCGTGGAGCCGCACCATGGCAATACAGGATCAAAAAGACGGGATTCCGCTAACCTCGACTAAGGGGAGGGGGAATTAGAAGAGTTTGCTGCCGGGAGCCTCTCAGCTCCCGTGTCAGCAGATGATCAGCAAAAAGTGGGCTAAGCTCCCATAGCCCGCCTTTTGCTGATCGTGAGAATCTCTTCCATGTGTAAGTAGCCATAAAGACTCCAGGTAAGAAGTTTGCTTTCCTGACTTGCTAGGTCTTTCTTTATATGCATAGCTGGATGATACAGACAGATGTGGCCTACCTTGAGAAAAGTCCCAACTAATTATTTTTCAAAGTGCTCTTAAAAATGTGTTGCAGCCAACTGTAAGGCATTGCTTAATTAAAAAGTGCCAGAGAAAACACTCAGCAGGTGGGTAGCTGAGCACACACTGACTACAGGAATAATGGGTACTTAAGCCTCTCTCACAAGCAGAGCCCTGCTCAACAACAGCAAAGATTAAAGCATTTCATCCCCCTGTTAAATGCACTCTTTACTTTTTCATCTTCCTTAAAACTTAGCAGATGAGACTTATCAGTCTATTTTGATTGCAAATATGAATATGCTGTGCTCTTCTGTTTTCCTTTCATCATCCCTCCTCCAAAGCAGCAAACAATAGCACAGACTACCATCTTATTATTGTGTATGTATGAGGCACACCTGCAGTGTATACATACATACATACAAGCATACATACATCTACAAGTCACTTTTTCTGACATTTTGCCAACTGAGCTGAGTACTCATGACACAATTTTCAGAGATTTGTGTATGGGCACGCCATAGATTTAAACTGGTTTAACTTTCATTTCCTCTCCCTCAGGATCCCAGGAACATAGGAAGCTGCCATATCCTGCATCAGACCATTGGTCTATCTAGCTCAGTACTGTCTTCACAGAAGGTTACACGCAGGAATCTCTCTCAGCCCATCTTGGAGAAGCCAGGGAGGGAACCTGAAACCTTCTGCTCTTCCCAGAGTGGCTCCATCCCCTGCGGGGAATATCTTACAGTGCTCACACTTCTAGTCTCCCATTCATATGAAACCAGGGTGGACCCTGCTTAGCTAAGGTGACAAGTCATGCTTGCTACCACAAGACCAACTCTCCTCTATTGTTCTGTTGGGGTGGGGGGCTAGGATGAGAAATATGTGGCTCTGGTTTTTCATCCTTATGAAACTACGGTTCCCAGGATTTGGGGGAGAAGGCCGTGACATGACAAATAAAAGCAAGTTAAGTGTGTTGACATGTGCATATGTATATACTTATCTGGTAGTGCTATCATTGCCTGTGTTTCATATGCTTCTGTTTCATAGCATAGAAAAGTACTTTGATCACTTAAAATATATTGTTTTTTGATTAACAAAAAAATTGGAAACTATCCATCAAAACATCAATCATATGTTTGCTCAGAAGATTCCATATGTAGACCAAATATGTCCATGTGGCTCTGAACTGGTGGAAATTGCTCTTTTTACCGTGATCTGTGAAAAACTCTTATACTACTTGTTTTAGTAAATACAGCAGGATGTTGGGTTGATTCTTATGTATATTATCTTTTGGCTGCTCAGAATTCATATAATATTGCTAAAAATTTGCATTTCGGCTTGTAGAATCCATCGTGAAATAACTTTACACTGCATCAATGTCTGATAATGTTGACTAAATATTGTAGATTAATGGATATAGCAGCAGCAACAACAACAATAATTAATAGTAATTTGTAATAGTAATTTGTTTGGTATTTGAGAGCAGTATGCTCCATTATATTTTATTGTATCTGTATTGTATTGCTGTTCTAAGACTGTAAATAAAATCTGATCTGATCATATGTTTGGCTTGTTTGCTTGCCCTGGCATAAATAGGTAGGTATGTAGCACTTCAAGCAGTACCTGGGAAAGGCTGAAGATAGCTCTCAGAAGCATGACCAGCACTGTTCCCTTATGCATGCATTACGGGTGTGTGAAGCAGCTTTGTTTCTGATTTGGTGGGCCACCTTGGCAGGTCAAAGGGGCCCCCAACTTGCTTTTGGGGTGGAGGTTCTTCTTTGCTTCAACCCAATTTGGTTGCTTCTATTTGGATTGAATCTGTCTCCCTTTCCTGCCATTCCACTGACACCTTTTGGTACTTATCAGACCAGGCAGGAGACAGGCTGGCAGATTCCCAGCAGTTACGATGCAACAGCTCACCTGTGGTATCACTTTTTAAAAGAGACTCTCTTGGTGTATTTTCCACTTTTAATTCTTCTAGAGCCCTGTGAATGGCATAGCGGCTCTTGGGAATTGTAGTCCTTTGGAGAGGCCTGTTGCAATGACTACAACCCTGGAAAAGACTACAGTTTCCAGGAGCACCTGTACTTGACTTGGGCATATATTTGGCTGCAAATAGCTCAAGCCAAATCTGCACAATCCTTCTGGTACCCTGCATAGGTGATTCCCACCATTCACCTGTACAAAGTACTGTGCTGTTCCTCATGCTGGTGGAATCCTTGAAGAAAAACAGAGGCCTGGAGAGCCCCAGTAACATCTGAAAAGGCATGAAGGGAAACAGCTCTGTTGTGAAAGTTCTTTCTCCATAGAGGAAAGGAACTGGAAAGGATTCAACTTCCCAGTGTCCCCCATATGCCTTCCTAGATATCATTGGGGCTCTGCAGGGCTCTGGATCTCTTTAAGATCCATTCATTCCATCAGCATGGGGAACGGAGCCCTGGAGAGCCCCACTGATGAAACAATGGGAAGCTGAATCCTTTCTAGCTTGTAGTTGAAGCCCTTATATTATTCTTTCCCTCTATACCTTTCCAGATATCGTTGGGGCTCCCCAGGGCTCTGTTTTTAAGGAGCCCCACCAGCAGGTGAATAGTACAGCACTGCATGTAGGTAAATAGCCATTTCCACAGCCACCTGGCCAGAAAGAAAATGTTCTTGAATTGCTAGACAACAACAACAACAGCAGACAACTATGTTCTTAAAACAGTAGGGCTTTACTCATAAAACACTATGGGGAAAGCCCTACTGTTTCAATATCATTGTTTTAAGTCATATTTGTTGTTGTTTGAACAGTGTGTGCTCTCTAGCAATTTGAGCACATTTTCTTTAGGGCCAGGTGGTTGGGGAAATTTGGCAAGCAGAGGCTATGTTGGTTCAAGAAGGTCTTTCCTAAGATGCATGTAATACTTGGTGCTGCACACTTCATACATGATGCAGACAGGAGACCTGTGCAAGAAAGAAACTTTATTTGAATGGTGCAACTCTTACAATACAAAATAAAATGCCTGCTGCCACAGGTTCTTATTCCTTGCTCGTTTGTCCTTTTGAACTACTTCTCTACATATATACTTGAGGAATGCTTTGATCCATACTTTGAGTCACTGGCTGACATCCCAACAAAACACCAGTGCGATGGGAGAAGCACTAGTGTTCCTGAAAAGTTCAGCTAACTCAGCTCCACTGCAGGCTCAATGTGGGAACAAATGCTGACAACCTCCCCTTCCCCAGGAAGTGCTCTGTACCACCTAAAAATACGTCCCTAGGGAACATATTCTGGGTGACACAAAGGGCTTCTGGGGAGGTTGATGAAACACTCTCTCTCTCACACACACACACACACTCACACTCACACACACACACTAGCAGCACTGCTTACATTAGTCTGTTATTCTTCAAAAGCACCAGTGCTTTGTTAGTTGGGTTGTTAGCAAATTTTATCACTGTGTATGGGTCTTGAGAAGGTACCTTAATGTGAGAGAGGGAAGGAAGTGATTTAGACAAGAGAAAGAAGGACTCTCCCAAGCTTGGTGTATAGCAGACAGTACTGAGAGGGAAGCCAAGAGAAAGACAGCAAGGTCATTCACACAATCAAAAACTGTGTTCTACCAGGGTTTGGGAGCTGTGTGTACTCTCAATTTTCAGTTGTGTGGAAGCAAGGTAGGAGGAAAACCTGGGTAGAAGTGATTGAGGCTATTCTCAGGGGAATCCCTGCCTGGGTTAGGCTGAGAACCGCTGGGATCAGGCAGTGCTGCCTAGCCCCGCTTTTAAACCCAGTTCTTGGCTGGGGTAAAGGGCTTGAACGAGCCCTTAGCCCATGCTCCAGGATCGTGTGTTCACTGGGGTTATCTTCAGCCCCAGCGGACACAGAGACGGGAGCCTAGAGCACCCATCTCTTTGGGGAATCCACCAATGCACTGCACGTCTCATGGTGTATTGTGGGATATCTGGAGGCCAGGACGCATCATCCTGGCCTCTGGAGCTCTGCACTGCAGTATGCAGAATGGATCATCTGGGAATGATTCAGCACGGATCATCTGTCGCTCTCAGTGACAGACAAGTGCTTATCTGGGGGGAAGGTGAGTCCCCCAGCCCTCCCACTGCCCCACTCACCCACCCGGTCATGTGAACAAATTCGTTGTGTAGAAGCAAGGTAGGAGGAAAGCCTGGTAGCTTTTCCTCCTACCTTGCTTCCACACAATCACTTCTGGTTTGCTTCGTGTTTAAGACTACGTATGCAGGGGAATTTCAAATACTTAGAAGGTCATAATAGACAGTAGTTGGGGTGCATTTGTCTTGGTAGCAAATGAGAGTGGATTCATGGTTTGTCACTGAAAATCTCATATGCTGCCAGAGAATCTACACTCAGAATGTCAGAAACAACAAAACCCAGTACCCCATGAGTTAGCAACTCATGGAGGTGGTTGGCATCCTCTGTGCACTACACCACCACTCACTCTGGGCCACCCCAGCACCCCCCAAGTGCAATTATGGGGCTTCTGAAACCTCCATTATTCCCTATGGATAAAAACCTTACAGTGGTGTTTGTTTTTGTTTGTTAAACCTCTTTTGCACCGCCCAGAGCCTTTGGATGGGACAGTCTAAAAATGTAATAAATAAAAGTAAACAGGAGGCTGGACTAGATAGGCCTTGTGACCCATTTTAAAAACCAGACTTTGGCTCTAGAAAATGCAATAAAATGATCTTTTCGGGTATCCTGAAAATGTACTTTCAGTTATCATTGAGAACCTTTCAGTTATCATACAGCTCTTACTGTATGCATCTAAAATAAGGGGTTCTAAGCCTATTTTGTCCAGTGACATACCTAAATACCATGCACACACTTACATGGGAGTAAGTCCCATTAAATACAGCTGCACTTACTTTTGGGTAAATATGCATTGCATTAATTGATTTATTGATCAATTAATTCCCACTATGCCCTCTGAGAGTGGAATGAGAGTGGAAACATTTCTTACACAGACACACACCTTGAAATTAGAAGGGAATTTATTCTAATGTATGACCACTGTAAAACCTGCAGTGGCAAAACAGACAATTTTAAAGCAGCCAACCCCCCGCCCTTTTTTTTAAACCCCATATCTGTAGTATTGGCTTGAAGCATTCAAATAGTGTGATTTACACTTACATTTTCCATCTGAGAGGACAATATGACTGTAGATATCTAATTAACTAGGAATCATTTTAATCCACTGTGATGATGGATAAGTAGGCATTATCCTACCATTTTGAGTTAATAGCATATTATGAGACCAATATGTATATCATGTTCTATAAAACACAGCATTAATTCTTCTCTCTCTCTCTCTCTCTCTCTCTCTCTCTCTCTCTCTCTCTCTCTCTCTCTCTCTCTGTGATAGACTATAGTCGCACCTGTAGGAGAACATTGCTAGGGACAAATGCACATGATCATGTTATAATGAATGCAGTCATCACAGAGTCCCCCTGGGAATTAACTCCAAGACCTTCAGGTGAAGTGCAAAATCGCTTTCGTTTTTGTACAGATGAGGATGCTGCAGAATTTTAAATAAGTTGATACTGAAATGATCAAGTGAAGAAAAACATTAGTTCCATGGAGAATTGCTGTAATTGTACTGACCCCAAAGGGTAACACATTAGGAAAATCAGGAAAGGCATATTCGGAGCAAAGAAACTTGTTCTGTATAAGCAGAAATGCTTTTTAATTTTTTATTTTGTTTTGTTTTATTTTTTGCCTTTCTCTGGTACCATCTGTTATGGCACTGGCTTACACTGACTTTCACAAGTACTTTGACAAGTACAAGCATGCATAAAGGAGTTTTGTGGCATCTTAAAGACTAATGCATTTTTGACGACATCAGTGTTTATGGACTAGAGTCCATTTCATCAGATACATGAAATGTTATCCTTAGTGCAACATACAAAAGTATGGAAGTGAAAAATGTAAACAGTGAGGCCAAGGACCCATGAAATGCAAGAAGTAGGAGTGCTTTTTAAAAATTATGTTGTATCACTGTTCAGATGTCTTTACACACGTACATATTTTGTGTGTGAGAATGACTGTACCTGCATTCATTCTAAACGTGAAATTGGGTATACAACCCCTACTAATAATATTTATATACTGCTTTTCAACAAGAGTTTCCAAAGCCTGTTCGGTTTGGCCCTGTTCAGTTCCTTGCATGACAAGCCTTGCCTCAGTTTGGCTTGAGGCCGAACTGGTTCGGGCCCGGTTCGAAAGGGGGGGGCGGTTCTACAAGTGTGTGTGTGTGTATATCTATCTATCTATCTATCTATCTATCTATCTGAATGAAAACTTACTGCCAGGTTGCAACCCAGGCATGCAAATTATTATTTTTTTTAACATTTCTATCCCGCTCTTCCTCCAAGGAGCCCAGAGCAGTGTTCTACATACTTGAGTTTCTCTTTCACAACAAACCTGTGAAGTAGGTTAGGCTGAGAGAGAAGTGACTGGCCCAGAGTCACCCAGCTAGTTTCATGGCTGAATGGGGATTTGAACTCGGGTCTCCCCAGTCCTAGTCCAGCACTCTAACCACTGCATCATGCTGGCTCTCTCAAATGGCCTGTGCATGTGTGCAGTGGCCTTCAGATGGCCACCATGAGCAGAGAGCGGGCTGAAAGGGCCTGAAAACAGACCCCAAGGGCTCAAAAATAGGCCAAAATGGCCCTAAAAAGACCAGAGAGAGGCTGGGGGGAAGTGGTAACCATTGGAGACCCCCCGCGGCAGCACTCCCCGGATGCCAAGATCCCATTTGTGTGGTTCAAATAACTGCAACATGACCCTGAATTAAACCCTAGGTTCCTTTCTTTCTTTTTTTGAGACCACCCCTGGAGGCGCTAAGTTTTCTTAAAAAATTTTTTTTAACTTGTAGAACCCCCTGAGCTGGTCCTGGGTTGGGGTTGGAGGTTCGGCTCAAGGTAGAGCCGAACCGGGCCCAGTTTGGCTCAAGGGCAAGCTATTGAACTGGCCCAGTTGGATGGTGAACCGGCTCGAGTGTACGGCTATCGTTTTAACTGACTATGGTTTTAAATTGCTTGAAGGTTTTCATTTTTAATCTGTTTTATGTTGTTCTAAACCTCCCAGAGATGGGAGTTTGGGGCGGTCTACAAATCTGATAAAGTCAATAATCAAATAAATAAATAAATCATGCCTGCATTCAGCATAACATGTGAAGAACTGTACCTGCATATGGATCTCTACCTGTCTACACAGTACACAGAAGCCTTGTTCAGACATTTTTCTAAAAAGGGACAGAGTGCTCATGTACACTGCCAGCATGGTGTAGTGGTTAGAGTGCTGGACTAGGACCGGGGAGACCCGAGTTCAAATCCCCATTCAGCCACGAGACTTGCTGGGTGACTCTGGGCCAGTCACTTCTCTCTCAGCCTAACCTACTTCACAGGGTTGTTGTGGGGAGAAACTTAAGTATGTAGTACACCGCTCTGGGCTCCTTGAAGGAAGAGTGGGATATAAATGTAAGTAAGTAGATATACAGCATCCCAGGGTGCGACCAAAAGTCCCACCCCTGTCTGCCAAACATGGCATCAAATATGAGCATTCCGTTTGCTTCTTCAGACCAGTGCCATAACTGAGAGGAGCAGGGGGAAGGGGAGGCTTCCCAATGCATCAGTGTTGGTGGGACCTCCAGGTGCACTCAGTGGCTGACATACAGATGAATGCTCAAGGATGTTGCACTATCTAGTTCTGCAAAGACGAGAGTTCACAGCAGGATGTGGCACTCATCCTGCTGTGCAGTCTTTTCCTCAGTCCATATATGCTGCAGGGAATGTTGAACAATATTCAGATACAGGAGAGTGTAGTGAATATAATGTTGGACTAAGACTGGGGAGAACCGAGTTCAAATCCTCATTTGGTCAGGAAACTCATTGGGTGACTCTGGCCCAGTCTCTTATCTCTCAGCCTAACCTACCTCACAGGGTGGTTGTGAGGATAAACATAACCATGTACACCCAGAGGCGTATCTAGGGAAAATAGCACCTAGGGCAAGCACTGAAATTGCGCCCCCTGTCCAAACATCTGACATCCATCTTTCAGATAACTTTACTATAATATCAGCTGAAAAATATAAGTCAAGCTCATTAATCTTTTAAAATTTCAAAAACTATTTAGCAGTGGATGTAGCCAGACCAAAAAATGCTGGAAAACTACAAATTTCAGTATGCTGGGGCTCATGAAATACCCAAATACTATGTGGAGGTGTACTTGGAAAACTAAACAGAAGTGCCTGTCTAATTCTCTACTATGCATCTACTAGCATCACTATTACATAAGTTTTAAAAATAAATGGAGAATTTGACTTTTCCCAGATACTCTGAAAATAATTAAAGGATATGCAGAGTAAACTATGTCACTGCTTGGAATTTATTCTAGTATTTCAGAAAGACAGTTAAAATGAGAGAAAGAGAGCAAGAAACTCCCAGTGGGCCTTAATACTAAGAATTTCACACTGATTCAAAGACAAACTCACCATTAATAACCATATTTTTAAGACACCACATTTAACTCACTTAACATAAGCAAAGTAAGAGCAAATGAATACAATCCTAGCTCATTAGCTTCAGCTCAGTATTCACAAGCCCTGATTCTCTGTACATAGTGCCAAACTGAATATGTATACAGTGACTTATATTATATTAAATTATTATTATTTTTAACCTGTAGCCACTTTGGAGTGCTTCCTATAGGTGGGGGGGGGGGTCTGCAAAGGTTACCCCTCCCACTGTTGGCCTCTAGGGCCTCGCAGAGACCATTTGAGCATGTGCAGTGGCCATTTTTTAAAATAATTGGTTTTTATTTTAATGGCCACCGAAAACAAAATGACCACCATGCATGCTCAAATGGCCTCTGCAAGGCCTAGCATATCCTAGGGCCTCACAGAGGCCATTTGAGCATGTGCAGTGGCCATTTTGTTTTTGGTGGCCATTTAAAAAAAAATAATTTTAAGAATTTGCGCCCCCTTCAAGTGGCGCCCAGTGCATGTGCCCTGCCTGCCCTACCCTAGATACGCCCCTGTGTACACCGCTCCGGGCTCCTTGGAGGAAGAGTGGGAAGCAAGTAAGTGTAAAAATAAAATACATAAAATGAATATGCTGCTTTGCAATGGAAAAAGTTCTCAGCATGATTTACATGCAAAAGGTATTAGAAAAGGACTTGCAGTCTAAAATGAAACACAAGGGGGACACCAGCAACAGTCACTGTGGGCAGTGTTCCCTCTAACAGAGATTCCCAGATGTTATTGACTACAACTCCCAGGATCTCCAGCTGCAATGGCATTTGTTTGGGGATTATGGGAGTTGTAGTCAACAACATCTGGGAATCTCTGTTAGAGGGAACACTGTTGGGTGCAGGGACATCATGCTGGACTGAATAGGGACAGTTGCGCTCCACCGGCAAAATATAAAAAGCTACCATTTTAAATGGTATTTGTTTGCCCTGTTAGCAGGAGTTGTATCTGATGGCATGACTTTGGAATGAGGGGCATATCTTGCCCTTCGCTCGGACTGCAGTTATGCCCTCATTTATTTCTTTTAAATATTTATTTATTTATTTATACACGTATATCCTGCTCTTCCTCCGAGGAGCTCAGAGCAGTGTACATGGTTGTTTTTATCCTCACAACAGCCCTGTGAGGTAGGTTGTTTTATTCATAACATTTATATACCACCCCATATAAAATCTCTGGGTGGTTTACAAATTAAGACACAACAACAATTAAAACCTTAAATCATATTAAACAAATTAAAATAACGATCAATACAACTTTAAAATATTATAAATGAAAAGCCTAGGTGTGTTTTCAAGTGTCGCTTAGAAACAGTCAGAGATGAGGAGGTTCTGATTTCACTGGGGAGCACATTCCAGAGCTCTGGGGCAACTGGTGGCGCAGTGGTAAAACTGCCGCCCTGTAACCAGAAGGTTACAAGTTCAATCCTGACCAGGGGCTCAAGGTTGACTCAGCCTTCCATCCTTCCAAGGTCGGTAAAATGAGTACCCAGAATGTTGGGGGCAATATGCTAAATCATTGTAAACCGCTTAGAGAGCTCTGGCTATAGAGCGGTATATAAATGTAAGTAAGTGCTATTGCTAACCCCAGAGAAGGCCTGGCTTGGGTCGCCACCCAGCAGGCCGATGGTAGCCATAACTGGACCTCCCCCAATGGCAGGGTTCATGAAGAAGAAGGCGCTCTCTTCAATTTAAATAGCAAGGACTTTGCATGATCCCATTTTCTCCCCCTTCTGGTTGGCAAACAATAGCAATAGCACTTACATTTATATACCGCTCTATAGCTGGAAGCTCTCTAAGCGGTTTACAATGATTTAGCATAACAAAACAAAGGTTTTGATGAAGAGTACACACAGACCTATGCTTGGACTGACCAAGTCTGACTCTATTGCTGGGCATGCAGTATCATCTTGATAAATATCCATCATTTCAACGGAAAATACAGTTAGACTCTCAGGGTGCCATGTTCTTATTTCCCCCCCTAGATACAAGAAGGACTAAGGTAATCTCATATACCACCAAACAGAAGCCATTGGCAATGCTGACATTTTAATGGTCTAGACAAAATAAGTAGGGGGTGGTGTGTAAATAGGTATGCATAGTTCTATTTTTAAGTAACAATCTAAGCTAGATATATTTCTTATTATATACATTTATATGGTAATGACCTTTTAGTATAACATTTACTACGACTCATAGCATCACATTCAGTCTGACCTTTTAAATAAATTTTTACTTATCACAACCTAGATGTTTTAGACAAGGAAAAATTCTAAATACCAGCTGCCTTTGGGATTTGTGGTCTGAATGGCCCCACACACTGTTCAGCACACTATCTAATGCAATCATGCTTTTTTTGCATTTAAAAGACAACACCAGTGCTCTCACAGGGTAACATTTTAGAAGTTTTGTGCTTATATTCTAAACTGTATTGTTTCTTAGAGCTGAACTCAACTGATTGCTCATTCATTCGTTCATATAATTAAATAAATAATGTGCCACATAGAAAGAATTCCCAATATCTGCAATGGCTATTGGAAGACCTGAGAAGTGAAGTTCTGTTCAAGCCATAATCCCTTTTTTATATACCAAGGTCACACATTTTAATTCCCTTTTAAAGGTCTTTAAAAAGTGTCATCATCCTGCTCCTTTGAAGAAAAATAAGGAAAGGTGAGAATGACTGGCAGAGGTTTGAAGGAAGTGTGTTTGGAGTTTATTGTCACAGTGACATTTCAGATCAAATATGTAATGGGCAGAAGACAATGATTAAAGTGAAGCAAAACAATGTGTATGGAAATAGACCACATTTTGTTTGGGGGTTGGGGGAGGTACAATGGGAGCAGGCTGAAATCCCTGGTATTCCTTGGTAATTTGCTATCTCTTAGTTTAACCTACTTCACAGGGTTGCTGTGAAGATAAAGCTGGATAGTCTCAGAGATACTGCTTTGACTCCCATGGATTGCTTTAATTATGATGTATGTAGCATTAGATTTGTATCAGCATTAACTATGGTTATTGATATCCATAGGGGACAGTAGGGAGAGGAGGGGGGAAGCCCCCCCAAAAAGAAAATGTCTTGAGGGGTAGCCGAAGGTACTGTTGCACCTGAAGCAAGGTGCATACAAATATGATGACAAATATTTATATACCACTTTTCAGCAAAAGTTCAGAGATATACATAAATAAATAAAACTAGCTTAACCCGCGCAGAGCATCTGCATGCTAGTACTTGATTGCTCCCCTCACCCCTGCCACAGCCCCCATCAGCTCAGAGATCTTTCAACCCTCTCCTGAGCATCAGTCCTGCTCCTCCTCCATCCAGTTGCTTCCATCCCCCTCACCCCTTAGTCACGCCTCCATCCTTTTACTCCATACCTCTCACCCCTCTTGGTCACGGCTGCAATGTTGCTGGCACCTATTGGCCAAGCTGCAGCCCCCTATCCCCAGAAACCTCCCCACCCACACCTGAGACCTGCTTCTGCTCCTCCCCAAAGGAGCAGCAGCGGTTGACCTGGCCCTTCCTTGCTGCTGCCACCGCCATGGCCCCTCAGGCTGCTGACAGGCCTGGGCCCGTCCCTTGCCTGCCTGCCTCCCTCCCTCTGCCAATGGCCTCAGTAGCCCCAAACAGCAGCAGTGGTTGACTGGGCCCTTCCTTGCTGGCAATAGGCACCAACATGGTCACTTATTTGCCTCAGGCCACTGACAGGCTCGGGCCCATCCCTCACCCTTCTTCTTCGTCTCTTATCGTCCTCTCTCTCTCTCTCTCTCTCTCCCCTCCCTTCCTGAGTTAACAGATCTTGTTCATCTTGTTTCCTCATCTAATTCACACAATGGCAGCCTCCTTCTCCTGAAGGAGCTCTTTCCTCCCTCTCAACCTCACTCTTCGCAGACCCCTGCCCACTATCCATAGATAGATAGATAGATAGATAGATAGATAGATAGATAGATAGATAGATAGATAGATACCTCTCCTCTACAACCAAGAACATCTTCTGACCAGTAACAGTTGCATTCCAACTGACCTAAACCATCACAGGCTCCTTCTCCCTATCTGCATATGGAATCCCCACGGTGCTTCTGCTCTCACAGGCTCCTCCTCCCTATCTGCATATGGAATCTTTACTGCCCAATCACCACGGTGCTTCTGCTCCTGCTCACGAAATCCCATGAGAGTTGCCACGCACAGGATTAACCACAGGTATGCTTTTACAGAATTATATATATAGATGGCTCCCTTTCCTCAAAGGGCTCAAGGCACAGAGCCCCGAAACAGGTGTGTGCAGAGGCCTGAAACAGGCTGCAACGTGGACAACCATTCATTTGGGAGGCCGGCAGGGTGGGTGGGTGGAAGGAGCCCCCTGCTGCCAAAGCCATGGCTGCAGCACCACCATTCCAGGTCTGAAATGGGCCACTGTGTCAGTTGGGAGGCCAGCCGTGTGTGTGTGTGTGTGTGTGTGTGTGTGTGTGTGTGTGTGTGTGTAGCCCATGCCACCACCTCTACCATCCCTCCATCCCCGCGGATGCATCTTGGTTTTAAAGGCAAATGAAAAGGCTTTCCCCCACCTTTCACATTTAACCCTTTATTTGAAATGGGGAATTTTTGCTGGGTTCCCCTTTACAAGTATCCCTGTTGAGCCCCTCAAGCCAGCTCAATGGCTGGTCAGTCACCCAGGAAGGCTCAAATCCGGTCTGCATTCAACCCAAAACTTCCAGCCGTCCGGCTCACACATCCCTAGATAGCATCAGCCCTATGGCTGATGCTGTCCATCTTCCTCAACATGATGTCAAGGCACCTGCCTCAGGAACCACCTCCTTCAAGCTGCAGAGTCTTTAAGGTTGGTGATTCCACAGCAGGTTAATGGAAGTCCAAGGCAGTGCTCCCTGAGCCGTAAACCATCTAAAGACTTGACCTAGGGCTCAAGGACCCTTCCACATGCCAAACACGTGTCTTAAGGTGCTCACTGACCCTACACTACCCCTGTATGCCACACTGTGCCTGCCACTGAGACCAGGTTAAAGCTGAATAACTAAGAAGCAATGGTGTGAGGTCGGCAAAAAAAGACCCACAACCAAGGACATTCTGTTGTGGGCCAAAAAATTCCTGGTCCCCAAAAGGGCAACCAGCCGAAGCCCACACTATGTCCACAAAGGGAGGAAGGGTGCTTCCAGAACGCAGCTGAGGAGCTTGGGAGCCGGGTCCTGATGTCAGACATTCTGACCCTGCCCCCAACAGCCTTGAACCAATCACTCAAGCCCCATTGCCTTGTGCTCCATTTGAGTGAGGCTGGGGCAATGAAGCCACACCCCATATGGTCTGGGAGTGAGTGGCTACACTTTTATCACACTCCTTGCAAAGCTTGCAAGGGTCAGCAGTCCTGAAGAGCTACTTCAATAGCAACAGGGGAGGGCACTTTGCCTCTTGGCTGGCTCCCCAGTAATCGGCCGCCTGAGGCAACTGCTTCATCTCACCTAATGAACGGGCCACCCATGCTTGCTCCCCTCCACTGCCCCCCGCTTGCTGAACTCCTGCACAAACTTGGAGCAAAGACACTTTAACAGGCTGAGCGCTTGTCTTTATTATCATTATCAATCAATACATTAAAAACATCAGTAAGGTCTTTCTCAGGATTGGCTATACCCAGGTAGGGCAGCCTGGGTAGGGCTTTTGGACCTCTCGGCGGCTTTCAATACTATCGACCATAGTATCCTTCTGGAGCATCTGAGGTGGTTGGGAGTGGGAGACACTGTTTTACAGTGGTTCTGCTCCTACCTCTCGGACAGGTTCCAGATGGTGTCGATTGGAGATTGCTGCTATTCAAAATCTGAGCTTAAGTATGGTGTCCCTCAAGGCTCCATACTCTCTCCAATGCTTTTTAACATCTACATGAAACCGCTGGGAGAGATCATCAGGGGATTTGGAGCTGGGTGCTACCAGTACACTAATGACACCAAGATCTACTTCTCCATGTCAGCTTCTTCAGGAGCTGGCATATCCCCCCTAAATGCCTGCCTGGGAACAGTAATGGTTTGGATGAGGGAGAATAAACTGAAGCTGAATCCAGATAAGACGGAGGTACTTTTTGTGCGGGGTCAGAACTCCAGAGATGATTTTGATCTACCTGTTCTGAATGGGGTCACACTTCCCCAAAAGGAACAAGTTCGCAGTCTGGGAGTACTCCTGGATCCATACATCTCCTTGGTTTCTCAGGTTGAGGTGGTGGTCAGGGGTGCTTTCTATCAGCTTCGGCTGATACGCCAGCTGCGTCCATTTCTCAAGATCAATGACCTCAAAACGGTGGTACATTTGTTGGTAACCTCCAGACTTGACTTCTGTAATGCGCTCTACGTGGGGCTGCCTTTGTACATAGTCCAGAAACTTCATTTGGTTCAGAATGCGGCAACCAGGTTGGTCTCTGGGTCATCTCAGAGAGACCACATTACTCCTTTGCTGATAGTTACACTGGCTGCCGACAGGTTTCCGGGCAAAATACAAAGTGCTAGTTATAACTTATAAAGCCCTAAACGGCTTAGGTCCTGGGTATTTAAGAGAGCGTCTTCTTCGCTATGAACCCCACCGCCCACTGAGGTCATCTGAGGAGGTCCGTCTCCAGTTACCGCCAACTCGTTTGCTGGTCACACAGAGACGGGCCTTCTCGGCTGCTGCCCCGAAATTGTGGAATGTGCTCCCTGCTGAGTTATGATCCTCCCCATCTCTGGCTATTTTTAAAAAAACATTTGAAAACCCATTTTTTTACCCAAGCCTTCTCAGATTTTTAATTAAAAAGTACTGTTTGTTAAATTTTATGGTTTTTAAATTATTGTATTGTTTTAACTTTTATATGTGTTATATGTTTAACTGTTTTAACTTTTTATGTGTTTTAATTGTTGTTAGCTGCCCAGAGATGTAAGTTTGGGCAGGGTATAAATTTAATTAATAAATAAATAGTAAATAAATAAATATAGCCTGGTTTTGAGAAGCACTGGGATTTGTCCCAGTCCTGGACCTCCATGACAGGATAGCCCAGATTTTTTTTAGCCCAGGCTAATAGCGGAGTAGAAGGGCATGGGTGCGCCTTTCTACCCCACTAATGATGGTTAGTGCAAAGTATCTGGAGGATAAATTGATATCAGGGGTATAGCTATAATTGAACAAGGAGGGACAAATCTCCCTGGGCCCCAAAGGAAGGGGGCCCATTGGCTGAGTGACAGCTTCCTCCTCATTCTCCCCCTCCCCAGCTCACTGGCATGCTGTTGGCTCTTGAGCAGAGGACTCATCTCAGCTATAAGTTCATAGACAAGCCCTCTCCAGGAGGTCTATATGTAAGTAGCAGGCAGATAGATAGATAGATAGATAGATAGATAGATAGATAGATAGATAGATAGATAGATAAAAATATATATTTCTGAGCCAGGGATGCAAGTGTATGTGTGATGTGTGTGCATGAGGGGGAAGTACATGATATTATTTGCACAGGTGTCAGATAAAGGACATGTAGAAAATGATTTTGTTCTTCACCATGTCCCAACACTTGTTCTGTATCAAAAACATTGTGGTGGAGTGGGGGAGAGAAGGAGGAGGAGGCAGGGGACCAAGGGGCCCATCTTTCCTTCATATTCCATGGCCCATTTCAATCCTGCTATGCCCCTCTTTGGTATCAGAATCCATGCAAAAGAACTTCACAGAGGACGGAGGTGGAAATGCTTGTCCATTTTAATTTATACCTACAGAAATCCGAGCTTTATATTTAATTGATAATATTCTGCCTGACGGAAAGCTCTGAGTAACTTGAAAGTGTACACATTTTTCCAACAACTTATCTTTGCTCAACTAAAA
This sequence comes from Hemicordylus capensis, assembly GCF_027244095.1. Lineage (NCBI taxonomy): Eukaryota > Metazoa > Chordata > Lepidosauria > Squamata > Cordylidae > Hemicordylus > Hemicordylus capensis. Next base: position 29,248,304 of record NC_069661.1, on the reverse strand, counting down.
GTGCACTCTTAGGCACAAGAATCCCAAGGTGCCTAGAGCGGGTTTGGCACAACCACTGGGATTCCTCCAATTGATCAGCTTGCTTCATGGAACTATTTGCCTTTTTTCAAAAGGACAAAACACTTGAATGTGCTCAAGTGCATGCCTGACTCTGTATTGTATAGAATCCCCACTGTTTGGCTACCATGAAAGACATTGGATCTTGAAAGCTGTTATTAATTTCTAAAGCATTATCCTCATGAATAAATCCTCATGAATAAATAATCTGTTCCCTGTGGTATATTTCTAAATTGTATTTTTATAGCACAGTTGCATCAAGCGAAGGCTGCATTTGGTATCTTAACAGAATCTCTCACTTGATATTATTTATTACATCCATAATTATCTGCACAATGCAGCTGTGTGATCTTTGTAATGTATCTCAGATACTTGAAAGTAGTGGACTGACGGGGGGGGGGGGGGAGGGAAATACTTTCCTGGAATGATCTCCCTTAGAAATTACACTTCATCGACACTTATGCCAAGAATGGCTGTGCACAAACATGGAATGCAAATACTCAAGAACAGTTAGGCATCAGGGGACTGGGTTGTAATGGCATTTCAATAGGTTTCTTGATGGTAATGACATAGAAGTTGAAAGTTAGTGAGAGCAGCCCTCCCTATTACAGCATCACATTGGCCGAGCTTTAGCAGGCAACTTCTGCCATCTAATAAGGGCACATCTGTTCCACAGACACATAATGCACGTGCCTCGTTCTTTGGTGCATGTCTCTGTATGTTTTAATTACCCAGGGGCTATTTTTTTAGACAGACACAGGAAGTGTTTCTGCCCCTAGAAAGTGGTGCATTGGCTACTGTCCTTACAGAGTCCTACCCCAGGTTATTATCATAGCAAATAAGTATTCAGCTATTACAAGGAAGGGATTTTGTGATGGTAGCTATAATCAACTGATTGTTATTTGTTGATTAGTTGGTATTGTATTCAAAGCTGCCACCACAGAGAACACCAGAAGGACATCCAAACAGTCAGTCGCCATGTAACTGTGCCAGTTTTAAATTGAATTTGCCTGAGTTACTGTACTTAGCATAGGACAAGTCATTATTATGAGATTTTTTGTTTTGTTTTCCAAGTTTTAGAGGATGCAACATTGGGCCGCTAAAGTTGCTTGCAAGAAAAACAGTTTTTGTTTGTCGCTGAAAGGTTCCAGCTTCCAAATCCTGGGATCCATTCCATTCTAGAAGTGTATGAACCGTCTTAGTGGGACAAGAAATGTATATAATGTTAATCTGGGTCATAATTTCAAAGAAGAAACTGTGTCTTGTCTTTTTACATGTTATATAATTTTATATACATGGCACATTTTTCATTTCCATCCTCATAGCAAGATTTCTTGTTCTGATTCCTTACAGGGATTTTTAAGATACTTTTAAAAATAATAATAAGTCTGGTCATTGTCCTGATTATTATTGGTTATTATTTGTTCTCAATTCATAACTGACATAGGGACATGCATAATGTCTTGATTTGTATGCACGATTTTATTGGGTCTGGGCCGAAGGGATTCCCTTTTGCCTCTGGGAATGTTCAGAGCAGCCCTGAAAATAGTGAATATGATGTGACACAAATGCCCTCATAATCAAAAGAGAGAAGAGAAGGCATCCTACTTTACAGAATATTGAGAATACTTTATTTATTTATTTGTTTATCTATTAATTATTTGATTATTTGTTTGTTTAGCATATTTAGATTCCACCCCAAACTCAAGTCTCTGAGTGGCTTACAATAAAACAGCAGATTAAAAGAAACATTTAAACATTAAAACAATTTTTTAAATGTTGTATGTTTTTAAACATACAATGAGGCGGTTCCAGTGCAAGCAGCCCAGCCTGGGTTAGGTTGTGCATGTGAAGTGCTGGGATCTGTCCGGATACTGGCACTGCCTGCCAGCCTCACCCAGCTTTGTACCCCTGCCTTTAGCCAAGGTTAAGGCTAAATTAATGAGCTTGCAGCCTGAGTATACACAGAGACAGGTGCCTAAATCGTCCGTCGCACAGAGGTATCCCCCAATGCACTGTGCCCATCGTGTGATCCATTTTGGGATATCTGGAGGCTGGGATGAGTCCCAGCCTCCACTGATCCGTGCTGCACAAAGCAGTGTGGATTGTCTGGATGCATGGTAGTGCATCAAAGGTTCAGCAGGAGATCGACGGGGGTGAAGGTAGGTAAAAACTTGCTTCCCACCCCGCACCACCACACTCCCTGCCCAGGCATGAATCGCCTTTATATTTAGTCTATGTTTGACGTATATTGTTCAGGAGTTTTCTGTTGGTTGCTCTATCCCTGGTTTAGCTTTAGTTGCATACACACAACTTGTGGCTGTAGATGAACACTGCAAAATTCATTCTACTGGTTCAATGGGGCTGGGCAAGCAAGCCCGTCCACATTGACTGCACCTATTATTTATTTATTTCATTTATATACCACCCATCCCAAAAATGGCCCATGGCAGTTCACAATAAAAAAATAAAACCTTTTGAAATAGTAACACATAAAACTCATTTTACAGCTCTATAAAGACCAAGTAAATATTATTAAAAGCCAAGCTGAAGAGTTGGGTCTTTATGGCTCTTTTGAAGGCCTCCAGGGATGATAAACCTCTTATTCCCACGGGAAGTGCATTCCACATTCTAGGGGCAGCTATTAAAAAGGTTTGGTTGATCCCATGTTGCACTTATGAACTGATGACACCCAAAGATGGACCTCTCTGTCTCATTTATTTATTTATTTAGCAAATTCAGCAGACGCTCCCAGGGCAGCACAGTTAAAAGTCAACAATGGGTAAAACCAAAGCAGCAACAATTATCAGATAATTTAAAAAAAAAACAGCACAGCAGAATTACAATTAAATTGATACATTGGAAGGCTTGAATAAATGAAACAGTATTTTTCTGGTGCCAAAAGGACATAAGGTTTGGCACCAGGCAAGTTTATTTGGGGAGGGCATTCCAGAAATGGGACAGCATAGCTGAAATGTCCTCTCTCTGGTCACTACCTAGCCTGACGTTCAATGACAAGAACCCTCAGAGGAGTTGATGAATAGTATCTGGACATATACATCTGATAGAAGATAACCTACCTTCTGTCACATGAATCTGTAGTTTTCTATCTATGAAACATTGCTCCTTGTTGTACATCACTCTCATTATATGAACACAAACATCTTCTAGCTGTGCTTTTATTTTTGGTTCAGTCAACATCACTATATATATCAGCATCAAGCAAGCAGAGATTATCAAATACCAAGAATAATCAGTTTCACATAAAAATTATCTATCTCTCAGTTAATTTTTCAGGATACCTAAATAGGTATGGAGCTGTAATCTAAGCAAGCATATTACTTCTTGTACTATGACTATTTAAATACTGCTTTTCAACATAATGCTCAAAGAGATTTACATAGACACATAAATAATAGACAAAGATGGTTCCCTGTCTTGGGAGTAAAACTCATTGAACTCAGTGGGACTTACTAACTAAATATGCTCAGATTTGCATTGTAAATTGCAGTTCTACAATACATGATGTGAGGAATTGTCAGAGCTCTGAAAAGCTACTAGTCCTCTCCTGATCCCATAAGTTGCTACTCTTACAAACAAAGTGATATATTAAGTAGCAAATAAGAACTTGGCACACTGGCTGTCACACCAGTCACAATCTGGGGTGTTGATAGTATAGTATCCTGAACTGACCCTGAATGTCTTGTCGATTCAGTAGCATGGGTGAGCACTATTTATTTATTTGATTTCTATACTGCCGTTCCAAAAATGACTCATGGCAGTTTACATTAGAACAAACTAAAATCAATTAACTATTAAAATCTAAAACTGTAAAAACAACATAAAACCATTATTAAAACAATTAAAACTGTTTGTATAACCCTGGAAAACCAGGCTGAACCTTTACGGTTTAAAATCAGTTTTAAAATCCTGGAAAGCCAGGCCAAACAGATAGGTTTTAAGGGCTCTCCTGAAGGCCAATAATGAACTCTTTACGGAATTCTGCCGGGAGTGCATTCCACAGCCCAGGAGCAGCTGCAGAGAAGGCCCACCTCTGAGTTGCCACCAGACATGTTGGTGGTAACTGAAGACGGACCTCCTCAGATGACCTTAATGTGCAGTGGGGATGGTGCAGAAGAAGGCGTACTCTAAGATAACTCAGACCTAAGCCGTTTAGGGCTTTAAAGGTAATAACCAGCACTTTGTATTTTGCCCGGAAACATATCAGCAGCCAGTGCAACTGTTTCAAAACAGGCATAATATGGTCTCTCCGGGTTACCCCAGAGACCAATCTGGCTGCCACATTTTGAACTAACTGAAGTTTCTGAACTACATACAAAGGCAGCCCAACATAGAGTGCATTGCAACAGTCAAACTTGGAGTTTACCAGCTGGTGAACCACTGTTTTGAGGCCATCCTCTTCAAGGAATGGGCGCAGCTGTTGAATCAGCCGAAGCTGATAGAAAGCATTCCTGGCCATAGCCTCCACCTGAGATACCAGGGTGAGGCCTCAATCCAGGAGTACCCCCAAGCTGCGTACCTGCTCCTTCCGGGGGGAGTGCAACCCTGTCCAGCGTAGGAAGATCTAACTCATCCCTCAGATCATGAGCCCCTGCAATGAGCACCTCCATCTTGCTTGGATTCCATTTCAATTTGTTATCTCTCATCCGGCCGTATCCACTAGTATATCAGTGGGAGATAGTATGGTATAGTTTTTAGAGACTTAATCCAGGACTTAAACCTGATTAATATCCATGCTTAACCATGATGTTTACATAGCATTCTGAAAGAATTGTAAACACCATATACCCAGGAATACTGGAACAACATGTGTACCAGCGATATGGTAGGAGAATCACACAGACCAAAAGCCCGTTTAAAATAAAATCCACACACAGAAAAAAAATCAGACCCACTTGCATGCACCAAACTACCCATGCCATCCAAGCCATAATGTACCATACAGATGGTGCTATGGAGAAAAGCAATAAACAGTAGTCCCATTCAGACATTATTTAATGGAGCCTATACTCATATACTGCCTCTGAAAATGTGTTGGAAGTCCTGCCCAGCACATCACACACTACACTGATTTTCCATGGTGCATCCCTCTTCAATTCATCTGAAGAGATGAACACTGTAAGCATTAGGACAGGTGCTTCCATGATCAGGAGGCTCAGGTGCGTGTAAGCATGAGCAATGCACTGGGTGGGACTTTTGGTGCATTTTCAGAGGCTGTAAGGCTCTCCACTTGAGCAGTGTGAAGAACCTAAAGACTCGCTCTCCCTGCAGACGAGCAGGGAGCCCTCCCTGTGGGGCTGGATTGGCCGCTCAGACAATTACCTGCTCCATCACGGAGCCAGCTGGGGCGGCAGGGTTCGGGGACCACCCGGCCCCATGGAAGCCCCTGAATGACCCGTGTGAGTATGCAGGGCATTCATGGGAGCCTCCCAACACCAGGAAGCTTGTTGTAGCCTCCCCGTCAGAGGGGGGGCTACTCATGAGTAGCTGTGGTGTGGAGCGATAGCACGCTGACACATGACCCTCTAACCTGCTCTTCAGGTGCTCTTATGCCTGAAACCCGGGTTAAGCAGTGGGCTACCCTAATCCTTTGCCGCCGCGCTGCCGCCAAGAGCTGCACAACTCCTGGTGGCTCTCACACGCAGTAGGAACTGGGCTGCACTCCCTTAGCCCAATTTCCACTATGTGTGAGAATAGTCTCTGTATATGAATACATCCTCCATTAAATGACATCTGAATAGGGCTAGTTTTCCAGGATGATTGCTACTGACATATTCCATGGCAAGACAAACTATTACAACTGGGAAAGATATGAAATCACCAGAACCACCACAACCACCACCACTTACATACCACTTTTCAACAAAAGTTCTCAAAGCTTGTTTGCACGGGAAAAATGAATAATAAGCAAATAAGATGGTTTCCTGTCCCCAAAGACACCACCAGCAACAACCACTGGAGGGATGCTGTGCCGGGGTTGGATAGGGCCAGTTGCTTTCCCCTTGCTAAATAAAAGAGAATCACAACTTGAAAAGGTGAACCTTTCACAGCTATTGACACTGAGGAGGTAAAGAACACCAGCCTATTTGTTTCATTTTAAAAAGAGTCCCGAACAGATGGGTGCATTTGATAAATAGTTGTAGCTCAGAATATGATGGACATAATGTTCTGAACAAATAAGAAACAATAGGGTGGGAGGTGATAATTATGAACTGATAATCTGATAGGCACAAGTAAATTTCTCTTGAACTTTGTCTTCCTTCCATTTCTCTCAGAGTCCCAGGATTCTTTACTAGATCTTCAGTAATAAATTATTGTGGTTATAGTGCCAGAGAGAGACAATTCCCCCACATGCTACTCAAGACTGTATGTTCAATTAAAATGACAAAATAGGCATGCATGGATAACTTTTGGGCAAAAGGGAAATGAGAGAGGGTTCCTCAATGAAATACAAACCTCATATTCATCAGATATAGGGAGGTATTTCCATAAGCACAGGAGAAGGAGAGCTGGGAAAATGTGTTCCTAAGTTTTCTTCCCTGGAGACGGTAACCAACAAAAGCAGTAGCTGGACTTGATTAAGTCTGCATGTTTTTTTCTTGACCTCATTAAGAGAGTCAGCTGATGGATTTCCAGATCAATTTGTATGCAAATGTAACAGAAATGGAGTTGCACTGTAACAACTGCTGTCCAACTTTCCAGACTTCTTGTGAAATAATCTCATCTCAGTGTATGCAAAAGGGAGCAATAAATGAGAATTTAGGCATTACAGGACTCATCAGTCTGTATTTGCTCCACAAAACACCCATTAGCTTTGCCGATACAATATATATATTTTCCCTAGGAAAACTTGAAGAATTGCTTTAGCAGACAACCATCTTCCTCCTGGTAGTGATGGAACGCCATTTCTCTGAATCTGCCTGCATCATAGTGCGACACTGATCATTGTGCTTTTTATATATCAGTGGATAGTCACTGATGGGCCACCCTTTTATTAAAGGCATGTCTTTCAAGGCACGGTTCCACAGAAACTGCTTGTGCTCTTTGCTTATGATTAGAGGCTGTTTGGGGAATCTGTGACCTGGGAAAGAGAACCCAAAATTTACAACCCATTTAGAAGGCACCGTAGTAAGGAGAAGGATCTCTCAATCCACAGTGGAGAACCAGGATAACATCAAAACCACTAGACAAAGCCACTCCCTCTGTTATTTCCCTAACAGATTAAAAAAAAAAAATTCTGAGCACCCAGCAGCAAGTTATACCATAAAAGGAAACAGATACTTAAAGGAAAGAAGAATAGGCAAAGTTAAAGGCGAAAGATTTATACGATCTGAAGAGAAACCAGAGTATGAAGAGAAACCAAAGTTGGCTGAAAAACTAGTCCATTTTTATGACCACATTTTCACACTGGTGGAGGCCAAGGCCAGGCACTGTCCCACACACAGGCCCTGCTGCTCCCATGGCTGCTCTTGTGGAGAACTGCCACAAGACTATTTCCCCCGGAGTGAAAAGGCTGGGTGCATGCTCAAGGAGAGGGAGCTTGAGCTGTGCCTACCTGAACACCTGATCCCTCAGGATGTTCCTATCCAGTGGAACTCCACTTTTATCTTGTTTCAGTGCCTGTAGGAGCAAGAAGTGGCCATCTGCAGACTGGCAAAGTGGCGTGGCATAGATGTGTGTGACCTATCCAACCAAGACTAGAAGCTCATTTCCTCGAGAAGAAGATGGGCGAGTTCTAGTTCACACTGACCACTTGGGAAGCAATCTCCCTGGCAGGTCATCTGAGGACTGGAGTGCTGGATCGGCTCAGCAACCGCTTGGGTATATCGGAATGGCATGTTCTGTGTGACCCAAAGATGAAGGGCAAAGCTGTCACCCCTGATCAGCTGTCAGGTGGAGGGACTTGCTGGTGGAACACATTAGGCAAGCTGAACAGAGGAGGCTGGGTCACAACCAAGAGGAGGGGGCTGGAGCACCTCCAGCTGTACAGTCCACTCCCAGCAGCTCCATTACCACTGCTTCCTTCCTGGTCTAGCAGCATAGTTTAATTGGCAGCGCCACCAATGGAGCCAGCAGTTCTGCTTCTGCCTTCCACTTGATGGTTCACAGAGGGCTCCCATGGTGCATTGCTAGGAGAATGGGGGAGCCCATCAACTCGGTGGCAATTGCTGGACAGTTCTTCTTGTACCTGCCAACCAGCATCCAGAGTGAGAGGTTGTTCTCCATGGCCAGTGGACATGGTGATGCCTCTTTACTCATGGCTGGATGCTGAGTTGGTCAAGTAACTGGTCTTCCATGAGTGACTCATGGTCACCTCCATCCATTGACTGCAACAACAACCACTGGCATCTTGCCCTGGCCCACCACCAGAAGTATCACAGTCTGCCCATTAGTGCTGCTGACAAAGTCAGACATGCACACACCCATCACCATCAGGCCAGGGATGATAGGCTGGTGCCTGGAGGCCCAGCAGCAAGCAGAGGCCATGGTGGAGCAGGCTTTTGTGCATTGTATGTTTTCCTTGTTGGAAGGTTTTCTCCTAGATACCACAGACACACTTGCACCCCTACCATGACCAAAGATGAGGTGGACTGATGCCCTAACATGTGTCAGCCAGGCAGGCTGTCAGTCAGGGCCCAGACAATCTGAGGACATGGTACACTTTTATTTGCATACATGGATACTTGCCACTGGAGTTCTCAAGAAGGTTTGGGTTTTTGTTGTTGTTGTTGTTTTTCTCTCCTTGCTGTGCTTGGTTGCCTCTCCTTACATCAGGAGAGGCAAGAAGCTTGGATTATTTGGTGTTCTTTTCTCTGCACTGAGTGTCATGTTGTCCTCTTGCTTGCTGCTTAAAGTATCTGGTTTTGCAGGATCTCATATTGACAAAGGCAGAACTTGGGTGCCTTCCTTCCTAGAGCTGTGGTTTGGTGGTCTGTTTGTGAAAAGGTGTTGTGGTGAGAAATGGACAGTGGCAGCCTGTGTAATATTTCTTGGTGACTGCTATTGAGCTCCATGTCTGGCCTTGACTCTGAGACTAACTGGTGCTTCACTCATTGCTCTGGCCTGCTCTGTAATCTACATTCTGCTCTGCTTTGCAAGGTGTTTATTTAGTACTCAGTCAAAATGTGGCTGAAGATGTTGCTGTAGTTGAGCTATGCTTTCAAATTCGGGCTGCTCTGAGGGTTCAGCTGTGCTATGGCAGCTGTTGCAAGTAAGGACAGAGTCATAACTGTGTCTGAGAGAGCAAATTGTGCCTATGATGTTACTGAAGTGCTGGCAGAGTTGCTGGCAGTGGACTATGGGTCAGTGTGATTCATTTTTAGCCATCTAATTTTGTCTGTCTTTGAAATGTGTGTTCTTTTGGGAGGGACAGCTTGTGAGTGCTGTGTGCTGTGTTTCTCCTATAGGGAACAATTGGGGCTTAAAACACTCCATTGTCCCCCATGGGTGGCTTCTGGGAGCACCACAGCAGGTTGGGTGCTACCATCCACCCAACCCACAGAGCAAGTGGGCAATTCATAAAAAATGTGTCACAGTCGGTTCATGTCATTGACCTACTGACCCATTCCATGTGGGGAGAGCTGGTTTACCAATCATTTTTCTTAGAGGAGTGGTCTACCCATCAAACCCAATTGGTAGACCAGCTCTCCACAGAAATACCTGCTAACTAAGCAAAGAGGCACCTTTTAAACTAGTGATTCTCTTAAATTTAGTAGGGGGAGAACAACTAGCCCAAGCCAACCCCAGCACAGCATCTCTCCAGTGGCTGTTGCTGGTATCTACCTTATGTTTATTTTTAGACTTTGAGCCCTTTGGGGACAGGGGACCATCTTAATTAATTATGTATTATTTATTGTTCTATGTAAACCATTTTGAGAACTTTGGTTGAAGAGCGGTATATAAATATTGGTAGTGGTAGTAGAAAAACTGTCCTCAAAATTGCACTTTTTCTGGGGAGAGCTGGCCTACCAATTGGGTTGAATGGGTAGACCAGTCCTCAGAGAAAACGAATTGTTAGACCTACTCTCTCCACATTGATTATTATATGAGTCAGTAGGTCAATGACCTGAAATGACCCTGACAATTAAAAAAAACACCTTTAAAATTGCCTGATTGTCCAATTGCTCTGTGGATTGGGTGGTGGGACATGATGCATGCTACCTACCAGCCAATCCACAGAGCAATCGGGCAATCAGGCAATTTTTAATGGGTTGCTGTTTTTTAAACTAATTTGATGTGGGCAGAGCAGGTCTACCAATAGGTTTTCTGGGAGGACTGTTCTTACCCATTAAATCCAATGGGTAGACCAGCTTTCCACATAAAAAGTGCAATTTGAGGACTGGTTTTCTTGGGAAAGCTGGCCTACCATTGGGATTAATGGGCAGACCAGCCCTCCGAGAAGAGCAATTGGAGCAATTTCTAGGGAGATCTGATCTACCAATTGCTTTTCTCAGAGAATGGTCTATTCATTAAACCCAATTGGTAAATCAGCTCTCCCAAGAAAAACAGTCCTCTAATTGCACTATTTTTCTGTGGAGAGCTGGTCTACCTATTGGGTTTAATGGGTAGATCAGCTCTCTGTGAAAAATTAGAATCAATTCAACAATTCACAAATCAAATTGTCAAATCAGCTGGCAGGTGTCAGCTGCTTTGATTCAGTTTGAGATTTTGCAATTCGATTTGAGGTCAAATAGGACCACAAAATCCAACTCATGTGTACCCCTAGTAAGCTCCTGCTAACTAAGGTGGTGACTCTCATATTTAGCAGAGGGAGAACTGTCCCTATCCAACCCCAGCATCGCAACTCTCCCAATGGCTGTTGGCATTTTTAATAAAAATGTTTTTCTTTTTAGATTGTGAGCCCTTTTGAGACAGGGAAGGCTCTTCTCATTCCTCTTGTTATATAAACCTCTTTGTGGTTTTTTTGTTAACAAGGAATGCTAATGATTTTCTTGTTATAATTATTCTTGTTAATAATAATGAGTAGTAGTAATAAATACATATAAGCTTGCCCAAGCGCAGAGCATCTGTGCCTCTAGTTCTCCCTCGTTCCTGGCCACCCTCCCTCATTCTTGACCCTCATTCTCAGCCCTCCCCCTCCTCTTCTTCCCTTCATCCCCCCCCCCCATTGCCAGCTGCCTGGCCAGCTGCTTTTTCCTGCCCCTGCCACTTTCACTCCCTGCATGCCACTACCGCTTTCTCTTTCCCCCCCGCCACCCTTGCTTTCTCTCACCCCATCGCTGCTTTCACTCCCCCCTGCCACAGCCACTTTCACTTTCTCTCCCCCGTCACTGTTTTCTCTCCCTGTCTGCTTGCCCATTTGCTGGCTTGTCTGTTGGCCTTATGTTCCCCACCACAGTTGCTTTCCTCTCCCCCTCCCCTCACTTGTGAACTCTCGCAAGAGCTGCTACACATGGGATTAGCGATGGGTACGTCTAAGAGAATGATAGATAGATAGATAGATAGATAGATAGATAGATAGATAGATAGATAGACAGATAGATCAGTTTGGGGATGGTCTAAAATAGAAAGTCTGTCTACATTTCGGAGGTATAAGAATAGCTGGCAATTGCTTAGATGGTCCTCAACCAGTTGATGTTTTCTACTATGGTTTCTCCCTGCTCCCCATCCACACTTTCTCTTGTCCAGTCGAGTATACTGACTATTATCTGGAAAAACTAATCTGTGTGAAGCATCATTGGCAGATGAATGAACAACATCAAAGTTAATACTCTGCTTAATGGATGCTACAATTTTACCAGCATTCATTTATTTTGTGTACAAATGCACCACAAGTGTAGGTGGGCTTCCAGTCAATTATACTTCAGCTGAGCATGACACAGAGAGCAGACAACACAGCAGCCTCCTTGAAGAAGCAGTAATGGAGAACAACAGGACAGATAATCATGAGGGATTACTATACTGGCTCATAAATCCAAACCAGTGCTGACAAGATTTCAGCTCTCAGAGTGGCAAACCTCCTTGTCCTGTTACATTGCTGCTTGTTGCAGTGCCCCTGAAAGGCACATAGGGACAAACAGAGATGACTTAATGTGGATTAGTTACCTGTCAGAACTCTTTAATCAACTTATTATAATCATAATCACCAGTCACAATATCCTGGAGGCCCAGTTCATACCTCATTATAAGACATAGCATTTCTATAGTGCTTTCCAGGTGAACAAAGGGCTTCAGGTATTTCATCCAATTGGTGCAGGGAAAATCACATGACCAAGGTTGCCAATAGGGTCCCTGCTGGCTCTGTATAGGAACCCATTTAGACTGAGCTTCCCAGTCTGAGCTTCAGCCCTACAAGGAACAAATGTTTGGCCAGAGACTCCCCACAGCTCCCTGCAAAGCCTTGTTTCAGAATCAGTCCTCACCCCACCCCCACCATTTAGGGGAGTGTGTGTGACCCCTCCCCCATCTTACAACCCTTCAATTTTCTGCCATCCAGCTAACCCTGACAACAAAGTTGTGACAAATTAAAAAGTGAGTTAAAGCCAAATGGAATTAAAAACAAATCCTTCATCTCAGTAAGAATAGAAAACCCAGGCACTCAAATGCCAATTAGAGCGATATTTCCTCATGGCCCCCATAATGGATGATCAGCAAAGGATAGGAAAAGGCCTAAAATCCCCACCGAAGAGTGGGGTGGAAAATTCCAAATGAGAAGATACAGAATTGCTGCCCTATAAATACCCAGCATTCCCACATCTGACACAGGCTGAATTCAGATGTAATAGGAAACTGGAGGTCCCTTTACCTCTGGTTTCTGAAGCTGCATGTCCTAATGCAGGGAACCACAGTTTTGACCAAAAATGGACCCTCGGTCCCCTCCCCCCCACCCCAAACCGAGAAATGAACCTTTGGGTTTCACTCAGTTTCACTTCCCAAACTGCAGTTATGTGTTGCCAGTGTTACATCTGAATCCTGGCACCTTGGATTCACTCCTTTAAAACCAGAGTTGAGGGAGGAAGCTCCTCTCTTACTCCAGCTCTTATTGGCTGTGCAGGCTGTCCTTCATGAAAGAAGGAAGTCCACACAGCCATTTCTCCCTCCTCTCTGCAGTTAGCGAAACTGCAGAGAGGTAGCTCTCTGTTACATCCAAAGGCGGCAAGAATCTCACAAGAGGACAGAATGGGCAGCCAATAACAAGAGACATGACAAGCCCCCTCTTCACACCTCAGTGCAAATATCCTCCTGGCTGTTTTCATGTCAAGAGGGCCCTACTCTTACATACCATTTGCACTTTGCTTCAGATGGAGTTAGAGCCTTTTATGCACTTCTTGGCTTGCATGGAGAATGTGGTTAAGGTGCATAACAAGGAGAATCTGTGAGATACGAGGAGAGATATGAGAAGCTATGTGTTCCCAGACCACCAATTGTCTATTCCTCTTTTATGACATCTTTATTAATAGAAGCTGCTCATTTCACCATCCTATTTGCTCTCTCATCATCAGATCAAGTAGATGCAATGGCTATTCTTTGGTCTAGGAACTACTTGCAAAGCCTGCAAAATACTGACAAAGGTGTTAAGAAGGGGAAAGCTACCCAATGCCAACAGTCCTTACATCTTTATTTCACTGCTTTGTTCATTTCTCCCCTATTACAAATGAACTAAATGATGATATAATTATATCCTGAAGCTGTTGGTAATTGCATACAATGCACTAATAGCAATGAAAAAACTAATGTCAGGGAAGAGAGGGAAACCAGATTAAAAATTACTATCAGTCATGTACTTCTGCATAGCCCATAAAAAGACATGATTCTGATGAGTTACCTGACCTGCAAATTACCCACACAAAATCCAAATCGAATGTATGGAACACAAATTAATTACCTGGAAATTATTTGCTGATTGCATGCCAAGTTCTGCCTCTTTGACATTCAGCACTACCGGAACATGATGAAGGATAACAATACTGAATAATTGGAATCAAGGAGGAAAAACAGACCAGTGAAAGGGTGGGGGGGGAGTTTGCACTTTTCCTTCTTTTGTCTCAGATTCTTCTAGAATGTCCAGATGAACAGCAGTAATATTCAGCCACCTGCTGGGAACTCTTGGAGAAAGAGAGACAGTGCAGTTTAGAACATATAAGGAAGAAGGAAAGGATTGATTTAGCAAAGAAAAAGGTGTAGTAGTTCTATATACATAGTTCTATACACTTTTCAAACATTGACATAAAGGGTTGCATCTGAACTAAATTAGTCATGACTATGTCCTATTGAAATTAATGGGAGTGAAGCTTCATGATTAACTGGTCATTGATTTCAGTGGTTCTAAGTCATGGCTAACCAGTTTGGATTGAATGCATGTGGGAATGATCTCAGTCACTTTGACACATCAGAATTAATTCCTCCTTCTCTGTGCTTGATTTCTACAGGGCCTGGACTATAGGAAAACTCCTTACTCATTTCAGAGTTCTGCATGTGCCCAGTTATAATTTAAGTGCATGTTCTGGGCCCGATGGCCTAACATAGGAACATAGGAAGCTGCCATATACTGAGTCAGAGCATAAGTCTATCTAGCTCAGTATTGTCTTCACATACTGGCAGCAGTTTCTCCAAGGTTGCAGGCAGGAGTCTCTCTCAGGCCTATCTTGAAGAAGCCAGGAAGGGAACTTGGATCCTTCTGCTCTTTCCAGAGCAGCTCCATCCCCTAAGGGGAATATCTTACAGTGCTCACACATCATGTCTCCCATTCATATGCAACCAGGGTGGAACCTGCTTAGCTAAGGGGACAAGTCATGCTTGCTACCACAAGACCAACTTTCCTCTCTAATGGCCTATGCACTCATTAGCTTGCCGACGCTATACCTGTCCAGGCCATCTATTTCTAGCATTAACATATAAGCAGGCCAGTGCACATGAGAAGTACATATTAGGCTTTTCCTGAGATTTCTAAGTGTGTGCTGAGGACATCATAGATACTTGCTAGGGTCTATCAGCCCCGACAAAAGAAATGGGCCCACTGCAGAATCAAGCACAAAGGTGGTGGAGGGCATGACTGGGCATCATAGGAGCTGTAGTTCATACGGCCCAGAGTGTCCCACAAGGCACCAAATATTCATGGAAATATTTGACACTGTAGAATCCAGAGGAAAGAGTTGTGGTATGCAAGGACAAGGCAGAGGAGTAGAAACAGGAATACTAATAATTTAATGAAACAAATATTATGTGCAGACAGGCAAGTGCTGCAGACGGCTTTTTAGTGCTCTTGCTGCTGGCTGTTTGTTAGTTCCGCCTCTACTCCAGGACTGGAATACAAGTAGCTAAGGCCCCATTCAAAAGCTGGCCTAGATCAAGGAAAGGGTTAACCAAAAACACCACAGACACCTGTGGCCATCACAGTGTTGACTGGCCACTTTCTCATGAACAGTTTTACCTCTTGGATTTTTGCCTGTGGCATGTGTTAAAAAGGTACCAACCCAGTGATTGCTACAGTGATAAGGTACAGCCAATATATCTAAAGCCATTTGCCTATGCTCATATAATAGGCAAATGGCTTTAGATATACGGCTTTAGGGCTGCTTAACTTTGGTCCTCCTGCAGATGTTGGCCTACAGCTCCCATAATCCCTGTCTATTGGTCACTGTGGCTGGGGATTATGGGAGTTGTAGTGCGAAAACAGCTGGGGAGCGAAAGTTGAGCAGGCCTGATATAACGTCTAGGTTGTTATTGAGTTCTTTCAAGGTACTGTCTATTAACTGTGACAATATTTTAACGGTTTACAAACATGCATACGGAACCATTTAACTGAAAATGGAGCCAAAAGCTGGGGGAACAGTGTCATCCACCTAACCCACCAAGTCAGTACTGAATTTAATTTTCCACTATTTCCAAGGCTGCAGAGACTATAGCCCGCGGGCAACTCTCAAACTTCCTTCTGTTGCATTAAGGCTCCCAAACTCCCCATCTTCCTTAAAGTGACACAAGATTCTTCCACTTTCCACCATCGAAGGGGCTTCAACGGCAGAGTGCTTCAAGTGGCCTACATCTCCTGCCTCATCTGACGTGATGATAGTACAGCCTGTAGAGCAGATGTGAAAGCTTTGAGAAAGGGCTTTTCAGCTGCCAGCAGAACACTGGAGTAGTGGAGCAAGTGACAGCAGAGCAGGGAAGTCTCATTAGAGTTTCAGATCACCCTTGGAAAGTTTCCCACAATGTGGAAATGTGATGTGTAGCAAATGATTTTATATAAAAATAATAATAACTTGAGCTCGTTGGAACATGTTTCAAATGGGATCCCCTTCAGGCATTTTCATGCCCAGATATTGACTTGGCTGCTCCTGCACTTTCTATGATATGGGAGATGCACATGAAAGAGTAGCACTTTCACTGGCTTGCATCATGACTAACAACAAACAAAGTTATGCAAATGCATGAAGATTGCATAGCTGTGCAAAGGCACATGGATTTTCAAAATTGCAAAGTTCCCTTTAAAACATATGAGGAGTGCTACAGGTTGCTCACCTATTGCACAAGGGCAAACATGCCTGAAATAGCACAACAGCAGTGCAAGTAGCTTGCGCAATATCCTTGTTCAAGTGGAGTGCTCATATTGGCTAACATGATGGGTAGTGTTACAGAGGCATAACACTGTGCCCTGGGGCTGCCTTTCAACTCTGCCATAGCCCTGGGGTACAGTGTCACATCTCCGTAACTCTGTGCACCATGTTAGTTGTTGTTGTTGTTGTTGTTGTTGTTGTTGTTGTTGTTGTTGTTCTTCTTCTTCTTCTTCTTCTTCTTCTTCTTCTTCTTCTTCTTCTTCTCCTCCTCCTCCTCCTCCTTTCCTGCCTTTCCATTTTATATAAAGCATTCATGGTGAGTGGCTAACATCACAAGTTAAAAAGCAAACTCCTGTTTTGCTCTTCAGTGGGGTGTGCCCTGTTTTTTCCGTCTGCTTTAACATCACAATTAAAAACAAACAAAATCACATAAGGGGCAGGTGCAAGGCCTTCTGGAACAAAAGGCCTTCAAAAGATGGCAGACAGCAAGCAAAGAGGGAGTGAGCTGGATCTCACGGGATACAAAGATCCACACCTCTGGTGCCACAACTGAATAAGCGCCAATCCTATCCTCAGCCCACTCCCTACTTGCCAAAACTGCCCCCCCAGCTTTGCAGCTTGTGCGGCATGTGGGCTCAGTGCTCCTAGAAGATAATGGGAAGGTGATTTTTATATATATATATATATATATATATATATATATATATATATATATATATATACACATACACACACACACACACACACACACACACACACACACACCTTGAATTATCTTATGATTATTTTATACCTGGATTATCAAAGCATGCAAACTAAACAATTGCTATGTCATTGTGGCATATACAAAGCTGATGAATACCTTCTTTTATAGCAGGGACAGGCAATCTTGGCTCTCCAGCTTTTGTCGAACTACAACTCCCATCATGACCAGACACAATAAATTGTGTCTGGGGATGCTAGAGAGCCCAGGTTTCCTATTCCTATGGTCATTCACACAATCTTAGCTGCAGGGCTGGTGAGGGGCAAATGGGGGGTAAGGCAGGAGCTTACCGGCACGGTTGACATGGTGATGGATAAGGAAGAGGAAGTCTTTCCATATCCCAGAGTGCACCATGGGAACAGCAGGGCAGCTCAGAGGCGTAACTATAGGGGGGGCAGGGGGGGCACGTGCCCCGGGCGCCGTCCTTTCTGGTCACGTGGGGGGCGCCGGCATGACAAAAAAAATTTTTTTTAATTTTTTTAATTTTTTTTTGTTAATACAAATGTTTCCTGCTCAGTGCAGCAGTGCTGCAGCAGTCAAGGGAGCATGTCGGCGCCCCCTCCCCCATGAGCGGTCCCTTCCGCGCCGCCCGCACACCCCCCCCATTGCTTTGCTGGCGCCTGGCGGCCAGTCAGTGGCCTGGCTTGGCGGCGGCGGCAGGCGCTTGTGAGGAAAAACCTAAGTATAATGTAGTATGTTGGGGGGGCGCGGGGGGCGCCATTTCAGTGCTTGCCCTGGGCGCCGTTTTCCCTAGTTACGCCTCTGGGGCAGCTGCTCTCAGTATTGCATTTGTCCCGCTTTGTGCGGCCATTCCTTCCCCCCTGGTCCGTTGCCTAAAATGGCGGTGGGCCAGTGCAAGGCCCAGCCTCTCACAAAGGATTGCCTGCCAAGGCCAAACAAACTGCCAGTTCATTCAACCTCTGTTAAAAGCCTACTAGAAAGTTGGGCTCCACAGGTCTAGAATGTCCAGGTTAGGGTCCCTGTCTTATAGGAAGGCTATTGAGGGTGATCCTGGCTCTTTAATATTTCTCTTTGTATTGAGCTGATTATACCTTTATCATGGTTGTAACTGTAATTGTGTATATATTGTATGGGTTTGGGTTTTTGTTTTGTTTTTGAGCATCCATTGGATAAGAGGATATTTTATTTATTTATTTATTTATTTTTGCATTTATATACCGCCTTTCATTAAAAAGATAACCCCAAGGCGGTTTACAAAAGTTAAAAACATACAATAAAAACACAATAAAAACATCATATTAAAAGTACAAAAACATATAAAAACAGGCATAAAAACAACACAACAAATACAACAAATAGAAACACAGAGAAGCCGCAGTAGAAAACAATCATGTAAAAGCCTGGGTAAAAAGCCAAGTCTTTAAAAGCTTTCTAAAAGCCGTGATGGAGTCCGAGGAACGAATGGCCACTGGGAGAGCATTCCAGAGTCTGGGGGCAGCAACAGAGAAGGCCCTGTCCTGAGTGCACGACAACCGGGCCTCCCTCATTGTCGGCACCCGGAGCAGGGCCCCCTCAGATGTCCTCGTCCAGCGGGCAGCAACCCTTGGGAGCACGCGGTCCCTCAAATACCCTGGGCCCAAACCGTTTAGGGCTTTAAAGGTCAAAACCAGCACCTTGAATTGGACCCGGAAACGAACCGGCAGCCAGTGCAGCTCTTTCAAAATGGGAGTGACATGTTCCCAACGGGCAGCTCTGGACAAAACCCTCGCTGCCGCGTTTTGCACTAGCTGCAGTTTCCGGATATTCTTCAAGGGCAGCCCCACGTAGAGCGCGTTACAGTAATCCAGCCGCGACGTGACTAAGGCGTGGGTAACCGTGGCCAGATCTGCCTTCTCGAGAAAGGGACGCAGCTGGCGCACCAGCCGAAGCCGTGCAAAGGCACCCCTGGCCACCGCCTCCACCATATCTATTTAGATATGATCTAAATAGTATAAATACAAACAATATAAAGTATAGTTGTGCCATCGAATCGATGTCAACTCCTGGCGCCCACACAGTCCTCTGGTTTTCTTTGGTAGAATACAGGAGGGGTTTACCATTGCCTCCTCCCACGCAGTATGAGAAGATGCCTTTCAGCATCTTCCTATATCACTGCTGCCCGATATAAGTGTTTCCCATAGTTCCCCTGGGAAACATACCAGCAGGGATTTGAACCAGCAACGTCTTGCTCCCTAGGCAAGTTACTTCCCCAATGCACTTACAAACAATATAGCACCATATTATTTACAACAGGTTTATTACTAAACTGGGATTTTACCTCTTAGCTAAAAGCCCTTACTGAAGCAGCATTTTCTATGCAGAGCCTTCTTCCACCTTTCCCATCCATTGTTCTGACAACTGACATCCCTTTTCGCTGGAGCCTCAGGAAAAAAGAAATGGGAAGCGTTGCATTTGGGAAGGATATTTTTAGGCATATATTTTGTCCCCATGGGCTTTAGGCCGACAATCCTCCTGCTGTGCTGCATGGAGCTCTTTTGCCAGTACTTACAGGCAGGCCCTGTCTGTCACACAGTGACAGAAGACAAGTGACAGCAGAAAGCTGAGTCAGCAAAGGGCCGTGAGCATCCCACAGCGGAGTCACACTAGTATCGGGAAGGACTAAGAAGCCTGTCTTGCTTCATCTTTCAAAAGGCTATACCTTAGGAGACAGAATGAACAGAGGGCCATTTCTCACTTCATTTGTATATGCCTGAATTACCATTTGCACTGCAATCTGTGGCTATTTTGTGCAGGGACTCTCACACAGAAAGAATGGCCATTTGCAACTGTGATGCATATAATACAGTCCATTTGCCACATGCGCATTCAGGATATGCAGGGGGAAATGTCTTGTATCAATGAAGTGTGATTCCGACTAATGAGTTAATTGTGCAAAAAAAATATTTAATGAATTTGCTTAATTGTATGCAAATCAGCCAGAGCATTTAAAGTGTAGGTCTAGAATGTCTGATGTCTTCCTCGAAGACTTTTATGGCTCTGTCAAGGGCCAAATGAAATGATGCTTTAGAAATATCAAAACCTCATACCACTTTTATTATGTCTCATGTTGTGAATTGCTATTTTTAGTGCTGTTAGCCGACCTACCTCTGAAATAAGGTGAAAGATTTAGGGGGGTTTTTTAAATCATTTGATGTACTTCATTTAGCATTTGTCTTATAGCCAATGGCTGATATGAAATAAAATTGGACTTGAACTTTATCCAAGGGGAAATTTGGGTAAATAATCCTTCCTACCCTTGTTTTGTTGTTCTTTGGTTCTAAATGATCATTGTTGACTTGTTGACAGGTAATTCTGCCATTTCTAAAAATCATTTCTCTGCAAGTTTCCTGCTCCCCCTTTCTGGATATATGTGCATGATATTTCATGTACCATCATGTACCTTCCATGTGCCACTCCTTTGGAGTGGGGGCTCTTTTCAGGACATCATCATCTTTCAGTGAGGCTGTTCACACAACCAAAAACTGGGTAGGGTGCAGTGTTCCCTCTAAGAGGGATTCTCAGACGTTGTTGACAACAACCTTCATAATCCCCAAGCAAAGGCTATTGCAGCTGGGGATGCTGGGAGTTGTAGTCAACAACATCTGGGAATTCCTCTTAGAGGGAGCACTGGTAGGGGGGAGGGATAAGTGGTTGTGTGGAAGACAGGGGCTGTGTGGGAAAGAGCCACCATACCCAGATTGCCTACCCAGCATTTGACCAAGGTAGGAGGAGAAGCTGTCCTATCCAACTCTTGTCTCCCATACATTCACTTCTCCCTCTTCCTACCTAGTTGTTTCCTCCCACACAACAGAAAATTGGGAGCACACACAGCTCCCAAACCTGGGTAGGACACTTGTCTTACCCAGTTTTTGGTTGTATGAACAGCCCCAGAAACTCACTTAGAGCTGATTACAACTAAAAGTGATTAACTTTGAAGTCACTTTGATTTCTCCTTCGCCAGTACTTACAGGCATCCCCTGTAAGCATATATGTGCAGCTGGTGTTTTTTGTTTTGTTTTTTGTTTTTGTCCCAATATGCATCACTTTACACTTGCTAACATTGAACTGCATTTGCCATTTTGTTGCCCACTCCCCCAGTTTGGAGAGATCTTTTTGGAGCCCCTCACAATCTGTTTAGGATTTCACTACCCTAAATAGTCTGGTGCATGGTATGTCAGCCAGTGTTTCAAGTCCTGGTGGGCAGCATCCAAACTGAATTACTCCTGAGTAGTCCTGTTGAATTTAAATACTCCTGTGGAGTCACTCCTGAATAGTACTGTTAAATAACATAGCCTGGATGCTGCTCCTTGTTCTTTGAGAAAACCCCTATGATGGCTTGAACAAAATACATTAACAATAACGGGAAAATATCTGGGGTGTAATTGAACAAGGGGAGAAGAATGTTCATGGGCCCTGTCTGGGAAGCAGCCCTCTCTTACTCCCCTTTTGTCCCCTGATTCAGTGGCAAGCTGTAGGCTCCTGAACAGAGTGTGTGGAGCGAGTGTGTGATATAACATGCATAGGAGCAAAGGAAAAGGCGTGCCGATAAGGTTTTGATTTTCACCATGTCCATATAGGTCTTCTGCAGCAGTGGTTCCCAACCTGTGGTCCACAGACCACTGATGGTCCACAAGTGTACTGCAAGTGATCAGTCAGTGGGGGGCGGCTAGATAATGTAATAATAATAATATAATCATTAAGTAAGTGTTGTCTTTTCCTCACTACTAGGCCTACAGCAAGTAAACGTACTGTGACAAGTGCAATATGTTTGTGAGTGAGCACAATAAATTATTAGAAATAGCTACATTTTAATAGTCCTTCATATCAAAGCAATAGGCTTTGTTTAAAATGTTTAAAAAGGCTTGGGCACTTTCCAGATTAACCCTTACCACAGTGTCACTATGGATCTGCAAAGTATGCTTCCATATTGCCTGTGTATCAACAGTGCAGTCCCTGCGCTGTCAGCAAAGTGCCGTTCACATTTCCGATGCCTTCTTTCAGGTTTTATAGTTGCATTACAGTCCTGCAACGTAGTAAAAAAATAGCTGTATTTTTTGGTTTTAGGGAGTTTCGGGCAAACTAGAAAATACTGCTCCCCCGATGGTGGACTTGCATAACACCCTTTAATTACGTTGTCAATTTGATCCCACCAAGTTGAAGCTTTTTTACGGTGGTTGTAGCCTGTAATCTGGAAAGTGACTTTGTTATTGGTGGTTGGCAAAAGCTTTTGATGATGATGTAGTGCTCCACATAAAGGAAAAGGTAGGGAACTGCTGTTCTACAGCAAAAACGTGGTGGGATACATAAGGTGGTAGCAAGTCTTGTGGTAGCAAGCATGAATTGTCCCCTTTGCTAAACAGAGTCCACCCTGGTTTGCATATGAATGGGATACGACATGTGTGAGCATTGCAAGATATTCCCCTCAGAGGATGAGGCCAGTCTGGGAAGATCACCTGTATGCTTGCATGCAGAAGATTCTAAATTCCTGCCCTGGCATCTCCAAGATAGGACTGAGAGAGATTCCTGCCTGCAGCCTTGGAGAAGCTGCTGCCAGTCTGTGTGAGAAATAGTGAGCTAGTTGGACCAATGGCCTGACTCAGTATAAGGCAGCATCCTGTGTTCCAATGAGAAGGCAGGGGCCCAGAGGCCCATCTCCACTTGTTAAACCAGGGCCCACTTCAACCTTGCTACACCCCTGGAATACATGGAAAAATGTATTTGTTGTTTCTGTCTGTGTGGTTATAGATGTCTTGGTTCTATATGATTATAGAGTGAAAGTATTATGCTAGATTCTTCCAATACATCCCATCATTTCAAGCAACCAGAAGCTTCTTTGAAAAGCAAACACAGCGGTGTGCTGCTGAATCAGTCCTATTTTGCATTACCGTCATGAGACTTTGGGCTCTAGCTTATCTCCTAAATTAGGAATCAATTACATGTTACACCAAAACACCGAGTACCCAGCAACCTTTATGTAATTGGGCAGAAGCTATATTGTCATTTTTATGCAGTTACACCAAATTACACAATCGCGTCAATGGAGTTACATTGGGAAATTACACATACATTTGTTCACATTAGGGCCTGCAAGGCGAGGATTGGATGGCAAAGAGCTGGTCACTTGGAACAAGCTCTGTGAGTTAATGTAGAAATCCAGGCAACTGTGCAAAGATAGCAAGGGGCCACTCAATTAATTTGTTGTCATGGTGTAATTAGTTCCACTTAATGCAAAGTGGCTGCATGCAAGTGAATTATCACAACTATTTCATTACATTATTGACTTGCAGGGGAACAGGATAATTGATAAGAACTGGGTTTAAATGTTATGACATTCAGAAGTGAGGAATCTGTCCTTGAAAATGCACATATTCATTAACAAGCAAAGCTCTGGCTTCCACCATTGTTTTACGTCTTACCAAACCAGTTGATAATTACACCTTACCAAATTATTTTACATCTTACCAACCCCCCCTGGGTTTAGCCAATCAGTTCAGCTGATTGGCTGAACCCAGAGGATTCTGGGATTGATTTAATGAACTAAATAACAGAGCACCTTGGGAGAAGTTATTGATCAAGTAGGCAGGATTCCTTCCTGGGGCAGAGTGTTTAAACACAAGCAAGGGTGACTTAGCGGGGGGCATGGGGGGCAAGTGTCCCCCAGACAAATTGTTTGTCCCCCACCCATCCCCATATCTATTTCAGAAATCTAATATATGGGACACAGCTCACTACCCATAAATACAACCCCCTCAAATTTTTCATCATGTTGCCACTGATCACAAACAGGGCCAAAATCCCTCATTTGATTCTAATACAGGTCTTTTCCCATGATGTAATGCAGATTTTCAAGAGTCTTGATTTACATTGCTTATAAATCATGTAGCACAACACTGAACCCAGACCAGAGGCTGAACTGGAGGAAATGGCCACGACTTTATTCAATTAACATCCAATTAAACAACAACAAAGGAATCAGTTGTCCAACCCCCTACAGGGCAGGAAATAATGATGCAATCCAAAGTGTGAGCCCATACCTACCTCAAACTGGTTGACACATCGCAGCTCAGAGCAGCATCATGGCCCTATGGCCAATTGCTGCACCTCCTCACTGACCAAAGCGGTCAAGGCATCTGTAAGAGATATTACCTCTTCCCATGCCATGCAGGTTTGCGATGGCCAGCAGGTCAGAGAAAATCCCCAGTTGTCATTTCCTGAGCTGTCAAGCATCTAGGGACCCATCAAGGACTCCTCCTTACACCAAATGCTCACCAAAATTGTCAATCATAGGAACATAGGAAGCTGACTTCTACTGAATCAGACAATTGGTCCATCTAGCTTCCTATTGTTTACCCAGACTGGCAGCAGCATCCTGCATTGTACTGCAATTTTGACCAGGGAAGTGTTGTCAAATATGATTAGGGATGTGCAGAACAGATTTGAATAGTCAAACCCACTGTGCATGAACCTGTTCGGAGGCCCTTTTATGGGCAACCATCAGCATTTGTGTGACTTCCAATTCTTGCCCATAGGGTCCCAGTCTAACTAAAGTTAGTCATAATTAAGTCTGGAATCCTAAAAACAATGACTAGGGACAAAGTCCCATTCCACACAGTGGGGCTAATTTCTGCATAGGATTATGCTGCATGTCCCATTGTAAACAATGGAACAGGTGACTTGTAGCTAATGGGATTTAATTTCAGCCACCTTTAGCTGGATCTGGGCCTTACTTTGTCAAAATGAAAAGAAAATCAGATGAAAAATCTATTTTTAAAAAAAAGAAATTTACTGTATCCATCTACATAACACCATATTAATGCAAGTGTGGGATTCATCAGGCAGCTTGCTCTGCAAAGCACTTATAACACTCTTGTGAGAAATATAGGAAACTGTAAAATAAATGTGCCCTAAGTTCAGCCAGGGCTTAACATTAAAAGCAATGGGTTTTCAAAGCAATAGTACTCAATACTAGTTCTACCAACCAACTATACTGAGAAGATGAGGGCAACAGAAAAAGATACAGAATAACATAGATCCCTTTGATTGGCAGTCATTAGAATAAAGCCATCATCTTACATTGCTTAGTGAAAAATGCAGTCTTAGATCTTGGGATTTAAGCCTTAAGCTTTTGAATTAAAAACAGCCTAAACAAAGATCTGAACTTTTCAGGTTCATGCAACCCCTATATTTGCTGACAAACTCCCAAAGGTATTTCCTTAAATCCTGAGCTCATGTGCTTTCTTGTAAATCCCAATGAAACCAAAGGAACTTATTTTGACATGCACATAAGTTCAGTGTTGCGACCTTCCAGCCTAATATTCATGGTAACATTTGTTGATGTAAGCACATTTAAAACACCTGATTCCATTGCATGAAATACTAATTCCCAAGATTTTTCTAAATATATGAAAGTTACCCTATTATTCCCAGTAACAGAATGCTTAACTTAAGAGGGCATCCTCACTCCCAGCTGGCCTGCTCATCAAGGTGGGCATGGGTGTGGTTTTTTTAGTTTGTGGGGCCTCAGTGGATTTTTTATCCTCATTATTTTTCTACAGTATTTTATATTTATGCATTTAAACATGTATGTTACCTGAGCAATGAGGCACCCTCTCCCACTCTCCTGTCCTAATTTGGATGTAATGGACAGCTCCCTTTTTGCAGTCTGAGATTGCAGAGAGGAGGGGGAACTGGCTGTGTGGGCTTCCTTCATCCATGAAGGACAGCCTGCACAGCCAATCATGGCCAGAGTTGAAGGAAGAGCTTCTTCCATCAACTTTGGTTCTAGGGGATGCAGCATACAATTCCTCATTCAGACACCTCACAGCCCGTGTCCAACCTCAGGTTGTGGTGAAGAAACTCACAACAACCCAAGGGCTCAGCTTGGAGTCACAAATCTGAAACCTCAGGTTTGCCACCATGCCAAACCCCATTTTCACACATTTGAACATAACACTCACGAAACCTCTGGCCCCTTCAACTGCACCTCCAGCCTCAGAGACAGGCTGCCTTTGAGTACCAGTTGTAGGGGAGTAACAGCAGGAGGGAGAGCATGCCCTCAATTCCTGCCTGTAGGCTCTCAGTGACATCTGTTGGGCCACTGTGTGAAACAGGCTGCTCAACTAGATGGGCCTTAAGCCTGATCCAGCAGGGCTGTTCTTATGTTCTTATGTACTACTACTACTGCTACTGCTGCTTCTACAAGAACAACAAATATTTATATACCGCTTTTCAACAGAGTGGTTTACATAGAGAAAGAATAAATAAATAAATAAGATGGATTACATGAGGATGCAACCTATTTTTTAACTAATGATGATGATGATGATGATGATTAGTAGTCGTCATCGTTGTAAACTGCTTTGAGATTTTTGTTGTTGAAAAACAGTATATAAATATCTCTAGTATATTATGTATACTACTATTCATAATATATTATATTAAGTATGCCCTGCCTTCTAGCCCTTCAAGATATCTCCAGAAAGCTTCCAGTACAAATAAGAATACAACCAATGGCTGACATCAAGAATAACATTTCACTAGTGCAAACACATTACACTAGCTAGTATAACTAGTATAACTGCTAGTTAGTTCTGCTAAGCTGGAAGCTTGCCTTCCTGACTTGTGTTGCACTGCTGCGAAAGGGTGCATATGCTCTCCCTGTGGCACGCAGGTTGTACCATACAGGCTCCTGCTTTGAAACTTCTTCTTAGTCCATATATGTTGTACGGAATGATGCAAAGCTATCTGCACAATACCTGCCCAAGCAGATCAAGGCTGCAAGAGCTTGTGCAACTTTGAGCATCCACTCAGCCATGCGGCCTTCTTGCCTACATGCATCTTTGTTTGGTAGTCTGGATCTCAGCCACTGAAAACAGTTTAAAACAATACAGCTGCAGCTAAGATCAAATCAATTGCAACCAAGACAAAATCAAGGCAGCAGTGAAATCAATTAAAAACTTGTTCAAACACAAAGATCACAACCGGCTTCTGGAACGTTGCAAGTAAATAAGGTAGGCAGGTCTCCTTGGTTATGAGAGGGACTAAGTAGTGGAGGTTGTCTTTCCCCCATGTTAAACATGACAATTAAAAAAATAAAATAAAATGGAAGTCCATTGAGATGTGGGCTGTCTTTTCCATCAGGACTTCTGGACTGTACATCATATGAGTTGCCATAAGTAAACTAGACCCATTCTTGGAAATTGTTGTTTGGGAGAGCTCTAAAACAGATAATTGTGCCGCCTGCATGAATGGGAACACAAGAGACACTAGTCCTATTTGGACATTATGTTGTACATATATACAGTGTCTGCACATGTGTACCTGTTTTTGTGTGAATGATTGTACCTTTTAAAAGTAAGTAAAAGGGTGATCATTTCAAACCTGGGTTCAGGTCCTTCAAATGCAGGGAAGAATATGAAGTTGTACTACTGCATGTGTTTTGAACATGATGTTTGAATAGCTGTATAAGCATTCAGATCGGTGCATGTGTACAGATGTGTTGGGCATAATGAGCCCTTTCTCATGATTGGTGAGAAAGGGCTCAAAGTGGCGAGGGGAGGAAGCCTTGAAATGGAACGTAGGAACATAGGAAACTGCCATATACTGAGTCAGACCATTGGTCTATCTAGCTCAGTATTATCTACACCAAGGCTGCTCAACTTCGGCCCTCCTACAGAAGTTGTCCTATAATTCCCATAATCCCAGGCTATTGGCCACTGTGGCTGGGGATTATGGGAGTTGTAGTTCAAAAACAGCTGGGGGGCCTAAGTTGAGCAGGCCTGATCTACACAGACTGGCAGTGGCTTCTCCAAGGTTGCAGGCAGGGATCTCTCTCAGTCCTATCTTGGAGATGCCAGGGAGGGAACTTGGAGCCTAGATGCTGTTCCCAGAGCGGCTCTATCCCCTGAGGGGACTATCTTACAGTGCTCACACTTCTATTCTCCCATTCATGAGCAACCAGGGCAGACCCTGCTTAGCTAAGGGGACAAGTCATGCTTGCTGCCACAAGACCAGCTCTCCTCCCACATGCTTACCTTCCCCACAGGAGATCTCCGTTGCTTTGCTGGGCACCTGGTCAAACAACTGCCAGCTACTCCTAGCAGCACAGAGGTTTGGGGGCCGGGAGGCCCCTGGAACTCCCATAATGCACTGCATGAGTACGTGGTGCATTATGTCCCCCAATGCCAGCCGGGAGCCCCACAGTCTCCCAGCCCTGGCTACAAGCAGCCAGGACTGGCAGATGATTGACAGAATGGGACTAAGGGAGTGCTCACTCCCTTAACTTAGTTTTAGAGATGGGCTCCAGATGTGGGTTTGCCACTCTGCTGCCCCCAGGAGCTGCACGGCTCCCAGCGGTTCACACAGGCAGCACAGATCAGGCTAAAGCAGCCAAGCCCAGTCTTTGCTGCCTGTGTGAACAGCCTCAATGTATGAATGTGGCTACATCAGCTGCCTTGAAAAATGCTTGCCTCTAATAGTGTCGCCTGGCTCCACATGTCTGCATTAGACTCCTTCCCTGCTAGTCTCCTCTTTTGTTCCAATGTTCTTCTCTTAACTCCTTCATCAGTATCAGTTCAAATAAAATCTCTTCTGATTCAATCCTTCACCATGTGCCCCCAAAAGCATATTCCCAAAGGAAAAGATAATTTATATTCAAAACGTTACTTTGCTATTCTAAGCCCTTTTGTTCTGAATGGAGTCAGACTGAGTGTAGTCTGTGGCTCAAATCCAAAAGCACAGTTACTCTTGAGTAGAGTGCTGGTGAGTCAGCTTCCTGCAGAACTGACTGTCTAAGGTCCACTGGGACTTCACAGAGATAGCAACTGTTCTCTGTCTTGACACTTTTTTTTGATATGCTAACGGCTTGTTGTCAAGACCATACCTGAAGTGCTGAATCATTTGTACTGTTAGTAAGTTTAGTTGACATTTAAGCTTCTGTTTCAGCTGCTTCCACTTACTGCAACTTGCCCCCTCTACATTTTTTCTCTCAAAATGAATATTTGGCTATCCCAAAAGCATATCAGTTTGCTCATAATGCTACAATCATTGACTGATATACAGACTAACAAAGCACTGGTGCAGTTAACACACAATATGCACTAAGCAGGAGAGATTATTTTTGTTGATCTCTCCTTCCTTCTGAAGCCCATTGTGATGCCCAGAAATATGTCCCCAAGGGCTGCGTAACCCTCAGGAACATATTGTTGGAGGCACAGTGGATTTCAGAAGTGATTCACTGCTTCGTTAGTCTGGATGTTGGCCATTGACTATTGGGCTATGACATATATATCAGGGATCAGTCTTGTCCCTCGTGCTATTCAATGTCTAGATCACCCATGCCCAATTTCTAGCCTGTGGGCACTTTTGTGCTGGCCTGCAGGGCTGTTTCCACCCTACCAGCAGCTACTTCCATCAAGGACTCCTAGTCCGGCAGCCTCCATATCCCAGGATAGAGACAGGACTAGGAACCAGCTGACATCAGCAGCTGACAACCAACCAGGGAAAGCCAAATGTCTTTTGCTGCTTTTCATACGCAGGATATTTCAAGAGCCATTATTTCATTGGAAAAGAAATGGCACTTAATTTAAAGATGGTCAGTGGGAATTAATGTTCTGATGTACCAATTTTCTGTAGCAAAGTGGAGTTTACATCAGGTCTGAATTTACTGAACCCCCATATATTCAGGAAGCTGAACATGCATGGCAAAAACCTAGAAATTACATCTGTTAGAAGATTTGCCAGTGATGTAGAGCTGTAAGGTTGTAGTCTGCCTGATGCTGTAACTGCCAACTTCTGCTTGCACTGCGCCACTTGAATTAGCACCATAGCACCATACTATAAATTAAAAATTACAGTAGGGGCTGTCCAAAAAATCTATGTTGAGAAGTTTCACCCAAGACAGATATTATGATCATTATTATTTTTCAGACACCTGGAGAAAGTTCATGGGAAAAGAGGCTTGTAATAAATGTGACTGACAGACCCTTAAATATAAAGGCACTGAAAGGCATGAATGTAATAGCAAAACTCCCTTGTCTCTCTTCATCCTGGTTAATTCATTGCTCCATTTTGTATTCCGTTACACAGTGTGTCCTCTCTTGATAGCTCATCAGCATTGGAAATTCAGGGTGGGCCAATGTATCAAGTACAATCCAGGGATTGACAGCCTCAGCCTTCACACTTGTCATTACTACCGGCCCATTAATCATCTAATTCAAGTGCCCTTCTTCATATTCAGGCTCAAAACACACACACACACACACACACACACACACACACGGAAATGAGATTGATCATGCCATGCCTACAACAATTTTTTCACCCATGTGTTTTTCAGTTTAACAGGAAAACACTTGTTTAAACATTTGAAATCATCTAGGTATCTTTCCCAATATCCAAGAAATGAATAATTTTCAGAATATTTTCACAGGGTATGAACAATCAATATGCTCATACCCTGTATAAAAAGAGAGAAAGAGAGTAGAAACTATACCTTTCACTTGAGTTTTTTTCTGGGCAGCAGTATCAAGGCAGTGTGTGTGCATTTATATTCAGAGTGGGACCTCTCTGATTAAACCTGACCAGGATCCAAAATCAACTGAGCGGATATCAAAAAACATGTGAGTGCACACACATGTGCATGCCTTAGAGGGAACACTGATCCCCATGCACTGAGCTAGGGATGTGCACGGACCGTGGTTTGAAGCACAGTTCAAGCACCTTTTGGGAGTGGCACGGAGGAACTTTAAGAAAGAAGAGAGCATGTCCTTACTGTGCGCATGCACAGATCCCATGTTTGTGCTGGTGCCATGCGCAGGTACTTGGGCCAAGCGCTGCCCCCACAGGAAGCTGCATGGAGAGGCGGAGAACAGGTAAGGACTTGCTCCCTCTTTCTTAAAGCTCCCCCGCACCGCTCCCAAAAGGTGCTCAAAACTCGCTTCGAACCATGGTTCATGCACATCCCTACATTAATGTAACAGGACACATGAATGGGAAGAGGGCGACAGATTGATAGAGGGAGCAGCCCAGCCATGGAGGTGTCAGGTGGTGATCATCCATGACTCCCTAGCAGCTGACCCAGGAGGAGGGGACCATGGGGTTGCTGGCACTGTATCCTAAAGCCCTTCCCCAGCCTGCATGGGAACAAAAGCCTATTCATGAGCAACAGTCTTCTCACAAGTATGCCCAGGAGTATGGATGTGGGGAGTGGAACAGGAAATGGCTGCAGGCATGAAGAGCTAGCCAAAGGGGACAGAAGAAGAGATGAGTAGGAGAGGCAAAATCTCTTTAGCTGCTCTTAGAAGAAGCCTAGAGATTCCATAAAGAGTGTAGGTGCTTCCCAATTTGCTTGCCTCTTTATGAGGCAACAGGAGTGGACTAGAAGGCAGATCCCACCAGGGGTATTCCACATAGCCAAATTTTAACTGTCCCCTTTTTAAGTGATGAAAAAGGGAAGAGGAGCATAGGCCACCAAGAACTGAAGTGGGGAGAGATTCAACTACTACATAGGAACATGCCTTATACTGAGTCAAACCACTGGTCCATCTAGTTCAGTATTGTCTGCACTGACTGGCAGCAGCTCTCCAAGTTTTCAGGCAGGATTCTCTCATAGCCCTACCTAGAGATGCCAGGGATTCAACCTGGACCCTCCTCCAGCGTGGTGTAGTGGCTAGAGTGCCAGACTAGGGCCGGGGAGACCCGGGTTCAAATCCCCATTCAGCCATGAAACTCACTGGGTGACTCTGGGCCAGTCACTCTCTCTCAGCCTAACCTACTTCACAGGGTTGTTGTTGTGAGGAGAAACCTAAGTATGTAGTACACTGCTCTGGGCTCCTTGGAGGAAGAGCGGGATATAAAATGTAAAAAATAAATATAAAATAAATAAATATATATTCCACTGAGTTACAGATCTTACAGGACTCACATGTAGTCACCCATCCAAATGCAAACCAGAGCAGACTCTGCTTAGCAGAGGGGGCAGTTCATACTTGCAACAACAAGACCAGCTCTCCTCCCAACTTTTGACTCTACAGTTGGTTTAGATCATCAAATACTCATTGAAAGTTTTCATGACTTTCAGTATAACATCACTTCTGCAGATACCCCCGATAGAAAAGACTAATATCCTCTCTCCTGCTTGGCATTGTATAATTAGTAAACAAGCACCAAACAAAGAGGGGGGAAAGACACGATTATTAAAATTTATTCATGTGCTGGGACCTCACCTCATCACAGTAGATTAAAAGGAAATCTTTAATTCTATTTTATGGCTGAATTCTTGCCCATTGGTTTTCTTTTTGATGTTGTTATAAGATAACCTAGGGATACTGGATAATAAGGCACCCTATGTAAAGTCTTGCAGGATGCTATATTTCCATGTATTATTAATACCAAAGGCCAAGTGAATAATGGAAACACAGGCTGGAAAATCACATTTGCTGTCCTATTCACTCTCTTATTTTGATCTAAGCAACATAATAATTACTTTCTTTTCTATACTTTGGTTTGGTAATTAGCCACACAAGAAAAGAAAGAAAGAAAAAGAAATAGTCTTGGTTGGTTGTTGTTTTTTAAATTACTTGTTTATGCAGTCACTTCCATTAGGCAGGATTATTTGTAAAACTTATTTTTAGTAGACATGTTCAAAATGTTTTGTACTAGGCTGGGACACCATTCATAAGTGGAAAGAGAAAGAGCCTTTTGTGCTGCCCTCTGCTCCTTGAATGAAGGGTGTAATAGAACTGTAACTAATTGTAAGCTCTACAAACCAACAGATTTTGAAAGTATGCTCTATTTCATTTTAAAAGTAAAAGGTACAGATATCTTCTATCTGCTTACTCAAAGGCACATATCGGTTAGTCTGCTTATGGGTTTGAATATTGATATTGATAGGTCAATCAAATATTTTGATTGACCTTAGCACTTAGGTAGTGTTAGGGGTGTGCACGGAACCGCCAGCAGCGGTTCGGTTTGAATTGGAATCGAATCACAATCCATAAACTGGTTTGTTAGAACCAGAGGGGCAGTTTAGTTAGTGCACACAAACTAAGTCGAACCGGTTCAACACAGTTTGGGATGCTTGTAAAGAGGAATCCGGTAAGCAACGGGGGATCCCTAGCAACTCAAATTGGGTTGGAAAGAATGGTGGGGGAGAGGGCAGGGGGTCACCTTCAGCGCAACAGCTCCATGGTGGCGGTGGCCACTGGTGGCTCCCCTAGGACCTATCGGCACTCCCTCCCACCAGCGGGGACCCGGTTCAAGCCTCTGCACATACACAGAGGCCAAAACCAGTCCCCTGCCAACCTGCACTGATGGGAGGGAGCACTGGTGGAGCCTAGGGGAGCCACCACCAGCCTGTTGCCACCATGGAACCACGGTGCCTAAGGTGACCTCCCTCCTGCCCCCGCCACTCTTTTTAACCCACTTCTAGTTGCTAGGGATCCCCTGGTGCTTGTAAAGGGGGATCCTTGCTGGTTTCTCCTTTACAAGCATACAAACCAGTTGAACTGGGCTGAACCGGTTAGATACAAACTAGGCCCAGTTCAGTTTGATCTTGGGCTGCCCCCCCTTTTGGGGGGGCCAGTCCAGTTCACGCTCGAACCGGTCAAACCGGTTCTGCACACCCCTAGATACAGGGCACTCAAGAACATGAGGCTAGAATTCTATTCCAGCAACCATTTGAAGTTTATGTACTTCTGCTGTCAGGTTGGTGTTTCCAGCTCTGACCTCTCTGAGGAAAGCATTGCTGCTTAAAGGATCCATGGCCTATTTCTGTCGTGTCTGGGTGGGGCAGGTGTGTTATGAAGCCATCCAGCAGGAGATGCAAAGGCAGGAAGCTGGACTAGGGGCATCATTACCCCTGAACACACCCAATCTTGTCTAATCTCAGAAGCTATATAGGGTTAGGCCTGGGGGACGGGAGCCAAATACAGGCAGGAGGTCAAGGGCCAGGCAGGCAGTCCAACAGGAGAAAGCAAAGTCGAGGTCACCATGAGCAGGAGGTGAGAGGCAAGAATCCAAGAGGGCAGAGAAACAGCACACATTCAGAAATGAAGTTGCTTCAGCAGAAGGCAGAGGCAAACTGAAACCTTAAGTAGAACAGCCAGGACTGCAGCCACTACTAACCACTACTAATATCTATATACCGCGTTTCAACAAAAGTTTGGAAAGCAGCTTACAGAGGAAGATAAAGAAATAATAAATAAGACCGAAAAAGAAACATAAGGTTGACACCAGCAACAGCCACTGCAGGATCAGGATCGCCCACGTGTGTTACAAAGCTAAGAGCAACTGGGAGGAAAATCAGTTCAGAACTGCAACACTAAGAAGGGGTATTTATCTCCCTGTGTTATTTTCCAGATTAAAATCATACCCACTCTGATTCGCCCCACAGCAGCAAATGGAAATGTACTGGTTACTATGCATGGACAGAATGGCGGAAAGAGATTTTAGATATTATATTTACACTGCTTGGTATGGCAGATAAGTCTTCCATTAAACACTCCAAGTCTTACTGGGCACTTTCCAGGTTACCTGCTCAACAGTGGCAAAATGCTTCGGTTTGGGCAAATCGCATTCAAATAGTAAATAACAAAGCACCCAGCAGGGGGAACAGTCTTGCAAAAATGAACAACCGGAAAATACAGCAACTTTTTTACGCCAGACATACAAGGTTATAGCAATAAATTGCAGTGATTAAATCTGAAACAAGGCATCAGAAATGTGAACAGCACCCTGCTGACAGCGTAGGGACTGTGGTGTCACAACACAAGAAGTGTGGAAGTACACTTCGGAGATACGCCGTGACTCTGTTGCAGGGTCTAATCTGGACAGCACCTTGAATCCAATGGCCCTAGTTAAAGTGCCGAATTAGGGTTAAGATATCTTTGGTCAACCCTGAGCAAGAGATAGATCTCTCTCTAGCACTGGGTCCAATTATTTATTTATTTATTTATTTATTTATTTATTTATTTTTACATTTTATATCCCGCTCTTCCTCCACGGAGCCCAGAGCAGTGTACTACATACTTAGGTTTCTCTTCACAGCAACAACCCTGTGAAGTAGGTTAGGCTGAGAGAGAGTGACTGGCCCAGAGTCACCCAGCGAGTTTCATGGCTGAATGGGGATTTGAACTCGGGTCTCCCCAGTCCTAGTACGGCACTCCAGCCACTACATCATATACCTCCCTCATTATCTCACAGAATTTAATTGAAATCATGATATAATTGTATAGTTAAGTGCCGTATTTGCATGTTCTAAGAAGAAAAGGGGGATCAATCATCATAAATTTATACCAGTCACATGTCTTGGAAAGATTCTGAACTTTGTTACAGGACTGTAAATCTGTAGCAGCAAAAGAGAAGGCAATGGGGTTATTCCGAGCCCATACTTGTATAAGGCAAAGCAGGAGCGGGTATTTTTATAGCCACTCTATTGAATTTATCATTGATTAAGCAAAAGTTATATTAACTTTATACAATAAATGTTACTTATATTGATTCCTTGAGCCCAGTAATTGTGTCTGGAAAGTGGCCCATGTGAACCATTCACTCTGGTTTCCTTATTGATCTGCCATATTAAAACGCACCCCTACAACAGTATAAACTACTATACACAGGGGCCAATAAAAATTTATGCAGTTAAGAGGCAACCACCAGCTCAGGAGTGTATTTGAGAAATGTTCAATACCATAATTGAATAGTTAAACCCTTTACAAGGGTCCTTTGTATTGCAGAGCAGGTACACAATAAAGGTGGGCAAATTGTGAGCAGAGACCACTGGATGGACCCTCAGGCAGCATGAGCACACTGGATTGAATATGCAATATAAAAAGAGGCTGAACCTTGCAGGACACAGGCTCCAAAACACAGCTTTCACGGGAAAAGAAGCGTAATGATTCACATATAGCTGTGAGCCATGCACCCAAGAGGGATGCTGGCTCATTGGCTCTGGGGCAGTCCAGAGGCGTATCTAGGGAAAATAGCTCCTAGGGCAAGCATTGAAATTGCGCCCCCTGTCCAAACATCTGACACCCATCCTTCAGATAACTTTACCACAATATCAGCGGAAAAATACAAGTCTGAAGGTCACATACAAGTCACATATCTGAATATGTGTACAGTGACTTATATTATATTAATTTTTTTTTTAAAAAAAAACCTGTAGCCCCTTTGGGGGGCTTCCTAAAGGCTGGGGGGGGGGTCTGCAAAGGTTCCCCCTCCCCCCTGCTGGCCTCTAGGGCCTCACAGGGACCATTTAAGCATGTGCAGTGGCCATTTTTCAAAATAATTTTTTTTAAAAAATGGCAGCTTAAAACAAAATGGCCACCATGAATGCTCAAATGGCCTCTGTGAGGCGTGGTATGGCCTAGGGCCTCACAGAGGCCATTTGAGCATGCACGGTGGCCATTTTGTTTTCAGCAGCCTTTTTTTTTGTAAAAAAAATTAATTTTAAGAAATGGCGCCCCCTTCAAGTGGCGCCTGGGGCACGTGCCCTGCCTGCCCTACCCTAGATACGCCCCTGGGGCAGTCACCATGCTGTCACAGATTCTAGCGGCTGGTGGGGTGGGAGGCTCCATGCCAATGATGGGGAAGAGAGCTGGTCTTGTGGTAGCAAGCATAACTTGTCCCCTTAACCAATAATCATAACTTGTCCCCTTAGCTAAGCAGGGTCCACACTGGCTGCAAATGAAAGGGAGACTTGAAGTGTGAGCACTGCAAGATATTCCTCTTAGGGGGTGGAGCCATTCTGGGACTCTAGGTTCCAAGTTCCTTCCCTGGCATCTCTAAGATAGGGATGAGAGGGCAACCTTGGAGAAGGTTGGAACCTTGGAGAAGCCGCTGCCAGTCTGTGTAAACAATACTGAGCTAGATGGGCCAATTGTCTGACTCAGTATCTGGCAGCTTCCTATGTTCCTATGATGCTCTGCATCATCGCTCCTGTGCCTGACTCCTATTGGGTGTTATGGGAGTTGGGTGCAGCAGCAATGACACACAGCATTGTTGTCATGGAGAAGAGAGCTGGTCTTGTGGTAGCAAGCATGACTTGTCCCCTTAGCTAAGCAGGGTCTGCCCTGGTTGCATATGAAAGGGAGACTTGAAGTGTGAGCACTGTAAGATATTCCCCTTACAGGATGGAGCCGCTCTGGGAAAAGCATCTAGGTTCCAAGTTCCCTCCCTGGCAGCATCTCCAAGATTCCTGCCTGCAACCTGAAGAAGCTGCTGCCAGTCTGTGAAGACAATACTGAGCTAGATAGACCAACAGTCTGACTCAGTATATCGCAGCTTCCTATGTCCCTATGTCCATGCCTTCATTAGCAGCAGTGCTGGAGTCATGACTGCAACACAGCCAGCCAGCCTGCATGCCTCTTGGGCGTGTATTTTAGGCGTGCATCTTGCATAATCCAGTCTGCTCAAGCCATGAAATCCCAAAAGGCCCAAGAGATGCAAAAAGCTGCAACTCTGGGGCTATGACTGTCTTAACTGGGAACTTGTCTAAGAGGGAATCTCTTGTGCAGGGTCAGTGATCACATCTGCTCAGTGAAACTGAGAAGCCCTGTTCACGCACTGTGGTCCATGCATGTACGGTCTGGGTATAGTGATTGCACATACAGATCTGTACGCATGCACATTAACCTAATTCAGATGTTATACAGAAGAGATGCTGTTGCTGGGTACAGTATCTCAAACGGGACCAGAAGTCCTGCCCTGGTCCGATCACTCTCCTCTGCCCACCGCATTCTGTGCATTCTGAAGCGGCATTCACTTCTTCAGACCAACGCTGCTGGAAGCATGAGCAGCAGGCAGAGGAAGTGAGTGATGAGGCTGGGATTAGACTTCTGGCCCTGTCTGAGACACTTCACCTGGGTGCAGCATCTCTTTTGTATCATGTCTGAATTAGGCTATACTAATTCAGATCATTCTGATCTGTACCCTGCATTTAAGGAGGTCTGTTCCCGGCTTCACTTTTAGAATGAATGCATATGCAATTGTTCACACAAAAACACATTTAAGTATATAGATAAGCACATGTGCAGCCTAATGTCTGAATAGGACTTCTGTGCACAGTGTATGCATGTATAGATCTGTACACATATGTATTCATGTACAGTCATTCACACACACTTGTACTTATATGCACATACAATGTAATGTCAGTATAGAGCCGTAAGGTAGGTATTCTCAGCATTGTAAGTGCTCAGTGAAACCGAGGGCCCTGTTGAGGCAACTGTTGAGGGCCCCCACTGTTGATCCCCAAGACCAGCTTTATGCTCATAACCTTAATGTGGTGGTGGAGCAATTCTCTTGGGGCAATCCAGATAGGAATGGCCCATAGAGGGCAGTTTGCTGAGATCCCCCTGAAACCTCGAACTGGCCCCGTTCTGCAATATTTGCATCCCCTGTTGTAACAATAATGAGAGAATGAAGATTTGGTTTCAGACACAGGCCCAGAGAAACACAAGCCAGGATGATTCTGGAAAACAGAAAAGAAAAGAAAACTGTTCTTACTTTCTACTTCAAGTTTAGAGCAACCTATTCTGTCCACATCAACTCCTAGCTTTAGATGAGCAAAACCTATTTATTTCCAGACAGGCTTTGTACGTTTTGGTTCATTGTGTATGTATGTGTGGGGTCTGTAAGTAAGTGTGTGTGTGTGTGTGTGTGTGTGTGTTACAGTTTGGTTCCTTTTTGAAAACAGTGTTCTTGTTTCAGTTTCCTTTATTAGACAAGATGTCACAAAAGATCGATCTTTGTAGATCAGGGAGGATGCTTTGCTTCACAATGGCTTTGACAGCACGTTTTTGTAGCAGATGAAACATATATCACGAAATCTGCTATTATCTTGATAACTTTGAACTGCGAGAGACCAAAATATTTCTAATGAGATTGAAAAAAGAATTGCTTCGAAGATCCGATAGTAACATAAAATAGTTATATAAATAGTTCCCTAAGATTTCATTGGGGGTAAAAAGGCCATTAAAAGTTATGGTGGGGGGAATAGCCCATGGGAATCGTATAGATGTTTTAAAGAGCATAGGCTGAACCCATGATATCATGAATAAAGGTTAAATGAAGGTATGGTTGCAAATTTGTTGCTTGTATGTAATTTGTTTGGGGGAGGAAAGCCATAGGGTGCCATCCCAGTTTTCAGTAAGGGGCAAAGAGGTTCAGCAACATTTATAGGCCTCCCCCTTTTATATCGTTCAGTCTGTCATGATTCAAGCATTCATGACTGAATTATGAATTTAATGTATATTAACATTAAATATAATTCATAAAAATAGCGCTTCCATTGGCCTGACTAAAACCAACTGTTGTCTGTCTGCTCCTCTCACAGAACTGGATCCATCTACAGCCTTGACTGCAGCAGAGGAAGAAGTCAGAGAGCCAGGTCCCCTCCATCATCCTGGCTGAGACCAGCTGTGATATGGTCCCTCTTTGCCCAGAGCTATGCCCATCTCCAGGTGTTCCACCTTCAGCCAATCAGCCAGACACTCTCCAGTGGAGATGCTGATGGGAGTTCAAATGCACTTTTGTGTGTCTTTCTATTAATATTGTAGCTCGCTTTGGGGAGTCAGATTGAACAGTGGGACAGAAATCTCATTAATTGATTAATTAATTATTTTATTAAACCAACACATTTTAGGGAGCGACGCTGCTTGTTTGAAAATCACGAGCTTCTAATGTAAATTCTCACTGCTCCAACTGATCATTTTTATGATGCACCATTTTCATTCCTTACCCCCAAACTCTCTGGGACTGTTCACATGTGGAGTGCTTGGATCAGTCTCGATCCTGGTGCTGCACTGCTGGGTAGCCCAAGTCCCCACCCCAGGACTTTGACTAAGGTAGAAGGGAGTGAGCGTGCCCTGTGGCTTGTTGAGCTGCCTGCAGCTGGAGCAGCCACAGAGCCAGGCAGCTAGAGTGCCCAGCAGTTGGTAAATCCCCCAATGCACCATATTCCTCATGCAGTGCATTGTGGGATTTCTGGAGGCCAGGCTGTGTCCGCCCAGCCTCCCGGCAGTGCAGCTCGTGTGGGTGCACGAGTGGTGTGGCCCAATGAAGGGAAAGGATCGTCTGGGGGGGGGGGGAAGGTAAGAGTGATCCTTCCTTCCCCACAGGGTCATGTGAATGACAGCATCATGTGAATGACCTTTCTGTATGTTTGTAATTGGTAAGAAGACATATTTTGAGTGTCCCACTTTTATGCCTATTGTGCTTACTTGTTGCACCAATATAAAAGATCCACGGTCTCAGGGCCTGGTACCTGATGTATGCATTTAAGCTGGGGTAGGCAAGCCTAAAGAGCTTGGAGGGATGGAGCCAGTCACAAAATGGCAGCTTGTAAAAAAAAACACAAAAAAACACCATATTGGCAGAATGAGGGATTTTAACATAATCATCCCCCGCCCCCGCTAAATTCCAGGAGAATCTTGAGGAAAGCAAGAGAGGCTGTTTTATTGGCGGGAAAGGAAGGGAAGGGAGAAACAAGTCCAAACACCTGGAGAGCTACTTCAGATATGCCAGTAGCTCCCAAGATACCTACTGCCCACCCTGATTTAAGGTGTGTCCTGGAACCTGTGAAAACTTGTTCCATGTGTTAAAACAACAGAATCTTCAACTCTGTGCACGGAGGCCCAAATCGGGCCGCAGCTGGCCCGGGCTGCCATTCAGGAGACCAGTGGGGAGTTTGGAGGAGCCCTTTTGCCATCCCCCCCCCACTGCCTCCAGTGTCTCTGCCGCTACCTCTCCGCCTCCACTAAAGGTGCCTTTCTCTCATCACCCACCCACACAAACACACAACACATACAGACTGTGCCTTTAGGATAGGGGTTAGGGATGCCCCCTTTACAAGTTAAGGGGAATCCTCAAAGACTCCCTTTTACAAGTATCCCCAAACTAGCCCACAAACCGATTCTTAGAACTGGGGCCAGTCCGGTTCGAAATCAGACCGGCTGAACCAGGCTGGCTCAATTCGAACCGCAGTTTGCACATCCCTACCAGTGGCACTGTTTATGTTCAGACCTTAGGGGGATTTTTAAGCACAGTGGAAATAAGGGTGTGCAATCAGATTTTGTGATTGTCAGGCACCACTGAGTGTCTATATTGGTCTAGCCTTGTCCTGTATCCTTTCCCACTTCCGTCAGCAGTTTCCTTTTCCACTTTTGCTTGCTTCCAGATCCAATTCAGTGCCAAGCCTCCATATCCTCCTAGACTACATTTGGGAACAACAGCCACAGCATGGTCCAAAAAGCCATGACAGAGACTTTGAAGGTCTACTTTAGGAAGCCTAGATAAATCTGCTACGATATGAGAAAATATGGAGTTGTAAGGGACGGTAAGGCTTATTTTTCATATCTATTCATTCATTCATGATACAGTATGGCTGTTACCAATAAAACCCTTTCCCACATGGTCAGGCTCCATGTCACATCAATGACACTCAGATCACATGGACATGTTCCATACTGGATGCAGTGGACCCAGTGACAGTGTAGCAGTGCTATGGAAAGGACACATTGATTCTGAACAACTCATGGCATTTGGGCATCGAAACATTACCAATGGAGGTAATGCCACATTAATTACACATGAATTAGGTCTTCCTATCATCAAGAGAGGAGAGTTAATCTTGTGGTGGCAAGCATCAATTTGCTAAGCAGGGTCCACCTTGGTTTGCAGTTGGATGGGAGACTATACGTGAGCACTGTAAGTTATTTCCCTTAGGGGATGGGACCGTAGCTCAGTGGTAGAGCATCTGCTTTGCATGCAGAAGGTCCCAGGTTCCCTCCCTGGCATCTCCAAGATAGGGCTGAGAGAGACTCCTGCCTGTAACCTTGAAGAGCCGCTGCCAGTCAGTGTTGACAATATTGAGCAGGATGGACCAGTGATCTGACTTGGTATAAGGCAGCTTCCTATGTTCCTATCAGTAGTCAGATTTTCAAGAGCAAGGAGGTTTTTATAACTATCTTATGTTTCTATCAGATCTTTGAAGCACATGTTTTCAATCTCAGAAATATTTTGGTCTCTTGCAGTTCAAAGAGATCAAGACAATAGCAGATTTTGTGAGCAATCAGATTTAGCTCATTTTCACAAGTTATCACCACCAGTGAAGATGCTATGGTGAGACACTTGCACACTCAATGAATGCCTACATTCTCACCTGTGTCCTTGCTTTAGCTGTGTATAGCACAAGCATTTACTCTGACAGCCTGTCTTGGGCCTTTACCAGACAGCAGAGTTTACCATGGGATTAAAAGGGGCAAAATACTGCAAGTTATGGGACGTATCAGAGCTTTTGAATTTGCTCAAAAACCCAATGCAAAACTAGAATTTTTAACCCTGGACATAAATCGGACTAAGCTCCAGTGTGCAATGAAAAACTCGAATCAGGTATGGGGAAAATGAAAAACCCAAATCGTGTATGGGGAAAATTAAAAACCTGAATCGTGTATGGTCTGCTCCCCGATAGCTCATAGTGTCTTCAACGTAAATCTGGATGATATGTGAACGCACACCTGCCCTTCCAAAGCAAAATCGCCATCTGGCAGGGCTGCTCATCACAGTCTTCTTATGAGCTGCTGAAGTTCTTTTGCACTTTCTTGCCAAGAACACTTTGCTGAAGTATAACAGCTTAATACAAGGAGA
Source organism: Hemicordylus capensis (assembly GCF_027244095.1). Classification (NCBI taxonomy): domain Eukaryota; kingdom Metazoa; phylum Chordata; class Lepidosauria; order Squamata; family Cordylidae; genus Hemicordylus; species Hemicordylus capensis. The sequence goes on along the minus strand of NC_069661.1, from coordinate 29,205,302 downwards.
AGCACTATGTGTTAAAATCAGTGCGTATTGGTGTTTGTCTGCCATTGCCTCCCAGAGTGGATAAAATGTGAGACTTCTTTTTAAGAAGTCTGTGGAGTAACACTGGAGTGAAATCGGCAAACTACATCTCTAAGTTTACTGACCTGTGCCCAGAAAATATAAGTTGTGATCATTTCTCTTGAGGTGAAAATAATGCTGGGGGAAAAAATCGATTGTCAACAATGGCATAACTTGCTTTTTGTGGAAGAATGACAGGCAGTTTGCAGAATGAATTGTCTGATGGTTTCTATTTACCTGTCTATCTAATACTGAATGAAACCTCATCAGCAACATTTAAAGCAACTGAGTTTCCATTGTGTTTTCCAGCTATATTCTTTCTGCCAGTGTCCCAGTTTGGCAGTAACAGTTTGTTCAGCTGTGGACAAAGGATACCTGCTGATCTACTGCTTTATTGAACCATTCAGTTCAGAGATTCACAGGCCACTGGCAGAAAGCAGAAATAGCAATGCAGCTGGGGAAAAGAACAGGGCTACAGCATCCTGCAGCTCTTTGAGAAAGCGCCATTATCGAATTTCAAGACCCGCGTGAAATGAAATACGACCAGTGTTTAACCATTTTCCAGCACTATGTTCTTCACGCAAAAGCTATGCACTGTCCTATCACTACAAGGCAAGAAACCATTTTCACAGTTCACAAAAGCAAATCGCTATTCTTTTTTTAGATTTGGGTGCAAAGTCTTGTGGCTTTCTTAAATATGCATTTCCATTATGTTCTAAATTTCAATAGGACAAATCAGTTTCTATTCATGGCAAAGGGAAGGGCAGATGTAGAGTACATACAACCTCTGCTAAACTGAAAGAGTCACCTTTTAAAGTGTCTTATATTTGGCAGTGGCGGAGAGGAACTATTCCATTCCAACCCAGCTCTCAGTGGTTGTTGCTGGTATGGTGTGTGTGTGTGTAGAGAGAGAGAGAGAGAGCTGGTCTTGTGGGAGAGAGCATGAATTGTAGCCTTTGCTAAACAGGGAGGCTATTCTCATGCGCAGCTAAAATTGGGCTTGGGAAGCCCGGCCCGATTTTATTCACACATGAAAGCCAATGGGAGTCGCACAGCTCCTGGCGGTGGCTCGGCAGCAAACCCTCCTGGGTAGCCCACCTCTTAACCTGGGTTTCGGGTGCAAGGGCACCTGAAAAGCAGGTTAAGTGATCGTGTGTTGTTGCGGCATGGCTTCGCACCACAAAGACTTACAAGTAGCCCCCCGACATGGAGGCTACAACAAGCCTCCCACTGTCGGGAGGCCTCCCAGAAGGCACCGTGCACTTGCGTGGTGCTTTCAGAGACTTCCAGGGGCTGGGATGCCCCCAAGCCCTGCTGCTTGCACCAGCAGCATGATGGAGCTGGTAATCGTCTGGGAAGCCAATCCAGGAACAACTGATTGATCGTCTGTGAAGAGAGCGGGTCAAACCCTCTTTGGGCTCTTCACACTGCTCGTGTGAAGAGCCTCACAGTCTGCCCTGGTTTGCATGTGGATGGGTGACTATGAGCACTGTCTGCTGTGACATATTCCCCTTAGGGGATGGAGCCCTAGCTCAGTGGGAAAGTAAGAAGGTCCCTGGTTCGATCCCTGGCATCTCCAAGATAGGTCTGAGAGAGAGACTCCTGCCTGAAACCTAGGAGAGCCACTGCCGGTCAGTGTAAACCAGGCTTGCTCAACTTGGGCCCTCCAGCTGTTTTTGGACTAGAACTCCCATAATCCCCAGCAATAGTGGCCAATAGCCAGGGAATTTGGGAATTGTAGGCCAACATCTGCAGGAGGGCCAAAGTTGAGCAGGCATGGTGTAGACAATACTGAGCTACATAGATCAATGGTCTGATTTGGCATATCTCTCTCTCTCTCTCTCTCTCTCTCTCTCTCTCTCTCTCTCTCTCTCTCTCTCTCTCTTCCCCCTTAGGTCAGGGAATCAGTTTCTTTTGATATAAAAAAGAATTTTGAAAAGTCTTTTTTCCCCCTTGACAAGTGGTATCTCCTCCTCCTCCTCCTCCTCCCACATATCTTGAGCCTGGGCATCATCTCCTATACTCCCCTCATGCAAAAACAGAAAAGACTTCTGGCTTTGGCCCCTTACCTGCTTTTTCCATTTCTTACTTCCTGAGGATGGATTGAGATAATTATTCTATTTACTTCTCTCACCTCTGCCAGGAGCCACTCCACAACCCACCCTCTCTCAGCTTCAGCTTCCTAGCTGCAACATTGGGGTCCATAATATTTGCCTACTTTACAGGGTTGTTATAAAGATTATATTGAGATACTATAGGTGAAGCACTTTCCATACTCAAAAAGGTGAGGGATGTGAGGGATGTTTATTTACTTCTTAAATTTCTCAACAGAAACCCATTGAACTTAAAAGAACAAGTTAGGTAATGACATGACAGTTGGGAGGGGCTGACGTGGCCCCTTCAACAGTCCTACTGCCAGGTCAAATGAGAACCTGACATGTGGGGCTGCTCTGGGAAGATCAGCTGCCTGCTTGCATGCAGAAGGTTCCAAGTTCCTCCCTGACATCTCCAGATAGGGCTGAGATAGATTCCTGCCTGTAACCTTGGAGAAGCCACTACCAGTCTGTGTAGACAAAACTGAGCTAGATGGACTAATGGTCTGACACAGTATATGGCAGTGTCCTATGAGCCACATACAGGCCTACAGATTACTACTACTGATTTATACACCACTTTTCAACAAAAGTTCCGAAGTGGCTTTGGTTTACATAGAGAAATAAATAAATAAAGATGGTTTCCTGTCCCCAAAGGGCGCATAATCTTAAAAGAAACATAAGACACCAGCAACAGTCACTGGAGGAGTACTGTGCTGTGGGTGGATAGGGCCAGTTGCTCTCCCCCTGCTAAATAAAAAAGAGAATCACCACTTTAAGAAGGTGCCTCCTTGCCCAGTAAGCAAAGTTAAACAAGCCAATTGTCAGGTGACCCAGCCTTAAAGTGACTAGAAACTAAGACTGTGAAAGTTGGAAGATCTGGAAGCCCACGGAAGATTTGGAAGCCCTCCCTACTCTGGCCCTTCACTGCGAGAAGGCAGCCAATCACAGGGCAACTGTCCCAAGTAGTACGGTGGTGGAGGGTGGGGTGGGGCCTCTTTAAATGCTGGCCCAGAAGTGGCATGGGGAAAGCAGGACAGCGGTGGAGGTTCTCAGGAGTGTCCAGGGGTGAGTGGGCAGGAAGTGATGCAGGAGAGGCTGGGAATTAGGGCAGAGTGGCCAGAAAGAAGCACAGGGAGCTCCCAAGGTGTCCCCTTAATGCACGGCAGCAGGGGGTGGGGGCGGTGCTCAAAGAGAATGGCCCCTATACCCATACTCCAAGTACTTGTTTAAATGCAATTAAAAAGATGCACTGGGAAGGCACTGGAACACCCATGAAGAATATCTAGACACATGTGCTCTCAGCACATCCCCTTCCTAATCACACGTGCCAAGGGCTGTATCATCTAAACTGGCCCACTGTAAGCCTGGAGAAAAGTGGGGTTGGGTTCAAAGCACCTCAGCGCTCTTGGGGATGCTGTGTGCAAGTACGGTACAATGTCCCTACTTTGCAAAACATTTGCATTGGGTTGTAGTCATAACTAAAATCTGGACTGGAATAGCTCCCGATTCTGGTATGCTAGACACTGAAAGCTAGAAAACATGGGGTGGACTTCTCAACATTACAATGTTACCAAGACTGCCCAGTGAGCTGAGTGGAGATCTGCAACCAGGTCTCCCTGGTCCAATTCCAACACTCTCGCCTCTGCACCACACATTATCATTGCATCAACACACAAATATATGTTTGGGTGAGTCCTCTTTATGGTCTATAAAATCTGCTCTTCATTCAAAAGAGTGGTGACTGCGGCAGTAATGACTGATCAGTCCAGTTACCGGCAAAGCTCTCAAAATGAAAATAGAAGTCAATATGACCCTCTTGGCTGAATGATATTTAGAAATCTCTGGTATGGTCAGCAGAATAAAATGTTTGAAGGGAATGCAAGAAAGATTTGATTACAGTCCATAAATTGCAGGTGTTTGCTTTGCCAATCGCCCAAAAGCTTTTTATGGCTTACTAAAGAAAGCAGTAGTAATATTTCTTCAAATGGTAACTGACATCCTAAGAAACAGAAAGACTTTAAATTATCGATTTTTCTATTAACCCTTCTCCTCACTAAACAATTGATTAAAAACAAAAACCCTGCTAACCGACTCACATGATGTCTAAAACATACTCATCCAAACAGGCTTTGCAAAGCTTTTGAGGCATCTTGGAATTACATATATTTATAGGGGAAGGCAGCTTTATTTCTCTCAGTAAGATGCTGCTGGCATGCATCCATAATTTCCTCAGAAGGATTACGCTTGTCACATTGCCTTGGCTTCTTTACATCTGAAGTTTGAGCTAAATAGAGTGCGTGGACCAATCTCACCTCGGTATGCAAAACGGGGCAGATGCAGCCATAGCTCAGTGGTACAGCACCTGTTTAGCATGCAGAGGGTTCCAGGTTCAGTTCTGGGCATCTCTTTTATAGGTTGGACTGGGAAAGACACCTGTCTACACTAACTTGGAGCTAGCCAGTTAGTGTAGACAATACTGAGCTAGATGGACCAATGGTCTGACTCAGTATAAGGCAGCTACCGCTGTTCCAATCTAGAACAGAGAATAAAAGAACATGTTAATATTTTGAAAAGAACGTTTTAACTGGTGCATAAAGTTCATCAAATCCCAAAGCAGGGCAAACAGATATGGGGCAGGGGAGAGATGATCTGGTCTTGTGGTAGTAAGTGTGACTTGTCCCCTTAGCTAAGCAGAGTCTGCCCTGGTTACAAATGAATGGGAGACTAGAAGTGTGAGCACTGTAAGATATTCCCCTTAGGGGATGGAGCCGCTCTGGGAAGAGCATCTAGGTTTCAAGTTTCCTCCCTGGCTTCTCCGAGATAGGGCTGAGAGAGATTCCTGCCTGCAGCCTTGGAGAAACCGCTGCCAGTCTGTGAAGACATGAGCTAGATAGACCAATGGTCTGACTCAGTATATGGCAGCTTCCTTTGTTCCAGGTGTCATCACTGAGAAGGCCTGAGAGTATCCAGAACTGAACCTCTAATGATGATTTAAATAAGTGGGCAGGTTTGTATGGGAGTAGATGGCCCAGTTATGGGTAAGGGAGGAGCTTTCTTAACCTGCTATTTACTCTGCCCCACCCACAATGTCAGGGCTGAGCCATGGCAGAGGTTGTTAGGTGGTGAAGGGCTTGAAGCTGGGACTGGGAAAGCTAGACAATCCCCAGTTGGGGGTCAGGATTAAGCCGGTAGCCAGAGATTAGGAACATGCCAGAGGTGGAGCTGAGGAAATGGACAGGAATCAGGGGGTGAACTGGTAGCCAGAGGCCAGTTGAACAAGCCAACTAGACAGACCAGCCAGTAACCATGGTTGATTCCACGGGGCTGGGCTTTCCCAAGACCTAAGGCAGTGTACTTCACTGCAAGGCCCAAGAACCCGTGGCAGCTTTTATCGACCCTAAGGGCAGCTCCCTGACTAATTGTGTATTATGTTGGAGATCCAGCTCCAGATGGCATTGGCCTTTTGCACCAGTAACCCTAATGATCACTAGGGGCATTGGGAGTAGAGACAGTCAGACTCAGTTAGTCTCTTTCCTATATCTCCCTGCCTCTATGACCCCTTTATTGATAGAATGTACTCAGAAACTTCCTGGGAATGACAACGATGACCACCACCATCTCCTCCTCAGCATGCTTCTAGCTCTCTCTCTCTGAGCACCATATTTCTATAGGTCTCTCTCTGACTACCATGTAGCCAGCGGTTAGATATAGATCTTTTCTATCATAGTGTACTTCTGAATAAAGTAGATTAGTTTAACCTTACATGAATCTCCATGCTTATCATTTACAAGCTGTTGCCCCTGAGACCCTGTTAACTTCTGCTGTGATGGGATTGAGCGAGCTCCTGAAATACTCTGCTATATAAGTAACTACCCCCAATGTATTAGGCCTGTGAGAAATTTCAGCTGAAGAGGAATAGGCCATAACCATTCCCACTGTGTAGTGCCCAGCACTGCGAGTCGAGGTTCGTTTAAGGGGAACTAAGGCATGTCAAAATCCAGCACGATTATTTCTCAGTGCTCTCTGTGCACCTTCCAAGATGTCACTGGGGCTTGACAGGGCTCAGTTTCTCTTAAAGGGTTTCCCTCTGCACCAGGAAAAATGAAGCACTGTGTGGATGTCAGCATTGTGAGCAATGGCTCTTGCACTGAAGACTTTTTGCCAGTGGCCTCCACTTTTAAAAAGTGGTCCCCACTTAAAAAAAACAAACTCACTCGTCTAGGGGCTTAAAAACATGGTGTAATGTGGCAAGCTGCCACAAGGGGCAGCAACATGCAGCGCTTCAGACAGGCAGAACATGACACATAGTGTCCCTCTCCCAAGCCTGAAGGGATGGATTCTAGACTGTGCTGCCAGAAACCAGATTTTTGGAATCTGACAGCAATCATTCAAGCACTAAATAGTGCTTAAATGAACAAATCGGTAAGAGTGCATCTATCTTTAGACAGTGGTTGCTAAGAGTCACTAAGAGTTGACACCGTTGCTGTGTGGTCACTAAGAGTTGACACTGACTTGACGGCACTGAAATCAATCTTTAGAAAAACTAAACATCCACTAATTTATATGGCAAGCTTATTTGTATATTTGGAAATGCACAAGTTCACCACAAAGCACAACTCGGAAAAGATTAAATAATTAAAATGCTGCAGGATACAGAAGACTGGTCATAATCGTCCTAAAGCAGATCAAATTTGCATTTTGTTATTGTACACATGCCATTCCGTAATGTTTTTTTCTATGATTACTGCTCAATGGGATATGTCTCAGCAAGAGTAACTCTTCTCAGCAATAGCTCTTGGTGTTTTCCCTTAACATAGCTGACTAGCACCCTGTTTCCATGACTATGCAGAACTGTGATGCTTATCAAAATAGTACCTATTGCCAATATAGCAACAACAGCTATACTGGCAGCTTCAACCAAAGTCAAATGGAGCAAGTGCATGCATTTTTTCTCTCTGCCTCCACTACATCTGCTCAGTGCAGTCCAGTGGAGCTGTTTTGTGTGGCAAATTCATTCCTTCACACATCCCACATATAATGGGGGTGGAATCGTCCATAGCTCAATGGCCCATATTCTGCACAAGTGAGTGCCCATAGGTGAGTGGAAAAAGTGCCAAGTGCTCCCAGGAAGACTTCAGCATCTCTGCAGTGAAGGCCTCTTGTGCAGCGGAGCAGGAACAGAGGGAGAGTGACATTCAAATCTCTCCCCTCACTGCAAAAGCCCTTTCCACTTGCATAAGTATGTCCCCGAGGGCTGTGTAAACCTCGGGGACATATTTATGAAAGTAAATCACTCCCACTGCTCAGCTGTGCAAAAAGCCTTCACTGCAGTGAGCCTTCCTGGGAGCACTCAGCACTTCTTATGCCCACCTGCTACTGCACAGAATGTCAGCCCTCATGACCAGGTTGCATGCCATTTTCCCAGAAAAAGTATCCTCCTATGGGGTCCTCTGACCACTCTCTCCCTATTCAGTCCAAACAAGATATCATTAATAGGAGGAAATAAATTGACTTGAGGTGGGGAAACCCTTGGTGGGGGTGGGGGAAACACCTGCTCCTTTGGGGCAATGGGGTCCTCAGCCAGGGGATAGTGATAGAGGAGAGCTGGTCTTGTGGTAGCAAGGGATGACTTGTCACCTTAGCTAAGCAGGGTCTGCCCTGGTTACAAATGAATGGGAGAATAGAAGTGTGAGCATTGGAAGATATTCCCTTCAGAGGATGGAGCCGCTCTGGGAAGAGCAGAAGGTTCCAAGTTCCCTCTCTGGTAGCATCTCCAAGATAGGGCTGAGAAAGATTCCTTCCTGCAACCTTGGAGAAGCCGCTGCCAGTCTGTGAAGACAATACTGAACTAGATAGCCCAATGGTCTGACTCAGTATATGTTTATTTATTTATTTATTATACGTTTAATGATAATAATAACAACAACAATAATAATTCAGTTTCTATACCGCCCTTCAAAAATGGCTCAGGGCAGTTCACACAGAGAAATAATAAATAAATAAGATGGATCCCTGTCCCCAAAGGGCTCACAATCTAAAATGAAACATAAGATAGACACCAGCATCAGTCACTGGAGGTACTGTGCTGGGGGTAGATTGGGACAGTTACGTTACCCCTGCTAACTTGGCAAAGAAGCAACTTTTAACTTGGTGATTCTCTTTATTTAGCAGGGGGAGAGTAACTGTCCCAATCTACCCCCAGCACAGTACCTCCAGTGACTGATGCTGGTGTCTATCTTATGTTTCATTTTAGATTGTGAGCCCTTTGGGGACAGGGATCCATCTTATTTATTTATTATTTCTCTGTGTGAACTGCCCTGAGCCATTTTTGAAGGGCGGTATAGAAATCGAATTATTATTGTTGTTGTTATTATTATCATATTATAGCCTTTTTGTCTGCCGCTACTGAAGTCAATGCAGCCTGATAAACTTTCATGTGGTCACATGACAGCTTCATACCCATTACCCTCATGTTTCTTCCTTTCAGAAATATAAAAGCCATTGGCCATGGGGAAGGGATCTGAACACACTCATACAAAACAGAGCACAAGCCTTTCCAGTACCTCTTGCATTGTGTCTGAGGAACCAACCAATCTCCCCTTCCCTCTGCTATCCCTAATATACATTCCTGAGAGTCCTGCAGCCCTCAGGGACATATTTTCAAGGAACACTGGGGGGCAGCAGAGGGAGGGGGGAATCAGCAAATGTCATTGTACATGGGAATCTTTCCAACAGAAAGGCAGTGTTAGTCTGGATTCTGCTCTCTGTCTGAAATGGAGAGCTGCAATCCGTCAGTGTAGACCTGGGGTGGGGTAGACCTCAAACTACAATCCTCCTGCAGATGTTGACCTACAGCACCCCTCATCCTTGGCTACTGGACACTGTGACTGGGGATGATGGGAGTTGTAAGTCAGCAGCAGCTGGAAGGCCGCAGTTCGACACCCCAGGTGTAGACAATACTGAGGCAGACAGATCAGTGGTTTGACTCAGTTCGTTTGGCCTTAAGAACTCTCCTGTAGGAACCTGTGGAGGTAATGTAAAAACCTCCACCCTTTGTGCTTCCTCTGGTCCATGGATTTGCTTGTACAGATTTTACTCAATGTGTTTCATGATCAATAACAACAAAGGACGGAACACAAAGACAGCTAAATTTAGGAAATCCCTTGCTGCGAAATGTGATGTGCTACTTAGTTAACTTTGTCTCTGCCTTGCTTGAACACTTGTGCCTCGCCCTAAAGCATCATGTCTAAACCCACCCAAGGACATGCCTCCTACAGGAGCCAGTGCTGCACTCCAAAGGAATGACTTCCTTTCAAGCTTTTCTGCGACCTCTGAATATTGCTTTCTCGGGGGAATAAGTGCATGGCTGAATAAAATCCTGCTGTTCTTCCTTCTTTTATTGAGGAAATCAAAACAAATATTAACTTGCAGGCTTCATAGAAGTACATTTAGGAAATTTTCGGAGTGACAAGAGGAAGTACTGTTTCACACAGCACATAATTTATGCAATTCTTTGCCATGGGATGTAGTGATGTCCACCAGCTAAAAGGGGCTTAGACAAGTCATGGAGGACAGGTCTATCAATGGCTACTAGTCTGAGGCTGGAGGTGGCCCACAGCCACCAGACTAGTAGCCATTGCCTCTCAATACCAGTTGCAGGGGAGCAACAGCAGAAGACACAGAGAAATAGGGACATAGGAAGTCGCCTTATACCAACTCTATACACTATTTTACTCATGGGTTCCTAAAGAGATAAGTGGGTTACATTTGCTACTCAGATCTCCCAGGGGCAATGCATGAGACTGGAAGCAACCCTTTAAACCAGCAGGTTTGTTGTAGTTGTAGTTGTTGTTGTTGGCCTCTGTACCATTCGAAGATTGCACAGAGGATGTGTTCTTAAACTTTCCCTTCAAATCCAATTTAAATCATTCTGATTGGTATAACGATTTCCCTCCTTTGCTACACAATCTGTTCTGTTCTGCTACAAACAGCACAGATGCAGAAAGGCTGCTTGCAAGTTAAGACACCCCATTTGCTTCCATCTGCCCCAAACGCTCAAATAATATTGAAAATGAGAGCAGCCCCAAAACAGTTTCTTCATAAATTAAAATCCTGTCACCATCAGGGATCAGGACAGCTACTGAGGAGATAATGAGAATGTCAGAAGGAACACAGGAAGCTGCCTTATACTGAGTCAGACCCTTGGTGGCAAACCCAACTAGGGAGCCCGACTCTTAAATGAGCCCCTGCAGCACGCATTGGTGTGGTGCATTGTGAGATTCCTGGGAGCCAGGATGACGCATCCTGGCTAGGGATGTGCACAAATATTTGTGCACTCCCAGGAGGTGGGTGGGGGCTTTAAGGGGCAGGGAGGATGCCCTTACCTGCCTCACCGCTTTCCCCCGACCGGTGCTCTCCCCAAAATTGTTGAGTATACCTCCCTACAGCCCCGGCCAGATAGTTATACTGGAAGGGGCCAATGTGCGTGCTCATGGCATGCACACATGTCGGCCACTTCCAGTATGAAGCTGACCGGGGCTGCAAGGAGGTACGCTGCAGCCCTGCAGTAACTATTTTGGGGGAGCACCAGTGGGGGGAAAGCAGCAGGGCAGGTAAGGGCACCCTCCTTGCCCCTTAAAGCCCACCCCCCGAACTGGCTCGAATGCTGGACTTCTGAATTGGTTCTGCACTCCAGAAAAGGAGCACCAAACCGTTTTGTGCACATCCCTAATCCTGGTCCCCACACCTCCATACTGCCAGATCCGCATGCCTAGCAAGATCCTGGTGATCGTCTGTCAGGATGGTAAGGTTATGCAGCCTTCCTCCCCGTCCGCCCTCCCGCCCAAACAGTCATGTGAATGGGCCCAGTTCTGTTTTGAAACAAATAGCATATATATAGCCATGCAGGATCAGTGTGAGAGAGGGTCATGTGGAAATACAATGTAGCAGTGCAATTAATTCAAACTAGCCACAAAATCTGAGCACATGATACATTTCCCCACTACCCTACTTCCTTACTATGCCAGTAATCATTTACTCTGTTCTTATTCTCAAGATAGTTCTCTCCAAGGATTTGACTCCTTTTTAATTATTAAAGAAAATCATGCCCTGAATAGAACCTGAAAGAAAAGACATCAAATTTAGGTCCTAGGGCATCGTCTGAGGACACATGTTACAACCATTTTGCTGAAGCTAAGCAGGTCTATGTCCGATCAGTGCATGGATGGGAAATTGCCTGATAACCCTACGTAAGCTACTTAGGGTGGGTGTCAGCACAAGGCACCCCTGAGTTGCTGTTGAGGGGCCCAGCACCCTCAGGGGTGGAAAGCCAGTCTTGTGGAAGAGAGCATGAATTGTCCTCTTTGTTAAGCAGGGCTCATCATGGTTTGTTTTTGGATGGGTGATATGTGAGCACTGTCTTCTGTAAGATATTGCCCTTAGGGGATGGAGCCAGAGCTCAGTGGTTGAGCATTTGCATGCATGCTGAAGGTGCCAAGTTCAGTTCCTGGCAACTCCAGGTAGAGCTCAGAAAGACACCTGCCTGAAAGCTTGGAGAGCTGCTGCCAGCGGCTGCACAGCAGCAAACCCGCAAGGGAGCCTTGGCTGTTGGTCCGGGTGAAGAGCACAAATGTGCCACTAGCCCGGGCTAACTAATAGTGTGATGGTGCTGTTGGAAGTGAAGGACTGCGCTGCCTCATGACTCAATGACAGAGGGGGACAGACTAGTGAATCAGAGGGCTAGAGGGGTCAAGACATTGGTCATTCCTCCTCTCTACTGCTCTGACACTATCCCTTTGGTATGTAGATTGCTACACTCAGGGACTTCCTTCCTTCCTGCCTCCCTCCCTTCCTTCTTCTCCCTATCATACACACTTGTCTCTCTCTGCACCATGTGTGCACAGAGATGCAGACAGCATCTGTCTGCACCCAGCCAGCTAGACAGATTAGAGACACAATCTCTCCACTTTCCTATCTAGAATGGAGTTCACCAATAAAGACTCCTTATATTGATTTGAAACTATGAACTGGCTCCAAGTTTCCTTTGCTCTTAGCATACACACATGCCTAGGCAGACTCCGCTGTGTTTTGCCTCTGTGCACTCTGCTGTAATAGAAGGGTATCTCTTACCAGAGAGAATACCCAACAGGTGCCACACGGCTCAGCACGGCAACCACACACCAACTGCCTTCCAGCTGGTCTCAAATAACTCCCCATAATGTGCAGTGCATTGTGGGAGTTCCAGGAGCCTACCAGCCCCCAAACCTCCCTGCTGCCAGAAAAAGTCGGCAATTGTCCGGGCGGCCGATCCACATACCCAGCCACAAGGAGCGGATCATCTGCGGGGGAGGTAAGCTTTTGAAGCTTGCTCCCCTCGCCCCTTCAAGCCCTTCTCACAGATTGAGAGAACTCAGCTAACATTGTATAAGGAAGCAGCAAAAAAAGGAAAGAACCTGTTTCCACTGCTGATAGTAACCCCCCACCCATAATAATAATAATAATAATAATAATAATAATAATAATAATAACAACCAATAATAATAATAATAATAATAATAATAATAATAATAATAATAATAATGATGATGATAACCCACCAGGGTGCCAAAAAACAACTTGCTCAGGCATTAAAAGATGTAAATGCTGCACTTGCAGAAATAACAACCAATAACTTGCAAGAAACAAATCAGCTAATCTACAGTGAAGCAACAATAACAACACAAGAGCTTGGACATAAGGTCAGTGGACCCATAAAAAAAGAAAGTAGTACATCACCTAAATGGAAGATCCGATTAGAAAATAAAATTGCCAGGCTTAGATCAGATGCTAGTAAATTAAAAGATATGAAAGACAAGAAGCTGAAGAATGAAAACACCAAACAGTATCTGGTCCAAAAATACCACCTAGATTCAAGGAGAATTAGAGAAGTCCTGGAAATCATAAAGCAGCAAATAACAGCAGTGTCAAAGAAGATTAGCAGATATGAAGCCAGAATTACACAACACAGGCAGAATCTCCAATTCCAGTCGAATCAGAGACGTTTCTACCAAAGCATAGAAGGAGAAACTGCAAGAAACATAGAAATACCAAATAAAGTAGAAACAGTGCAATTCTGGGGGAAATTATGGGACAATCCAATAGATTATAATTAAAAAGCAGGTTGGATGAAAGAGGTCGAAAAATGTAACCAACAAATGGAAGATCTAATAATAAAACCAGAATTAATAAGTTAAAGAGCAAAGAAAATTAAAAATTAGACTGCGCCAGGCAACGATGAACTGCATGGCTTTTGGCTTAAACACCTAACAAGCCTTCATAAACAACTATCAAAACAGTTCAATCACATTTTGCAAGGAGGTGATATTGAACAATGGCTAACAACTGGGAAAATTCAACTCAAAATGAAAGACCCAGCAAAAGGTGCAGTTCTAAGTAATTATAGACCGATAACCTGCCTGCCAACCATGTTCAAATTATTAACTGGAATAACAGCAGATGAAGGAACAACTAACAAACAGCTTCCAGTTGAGCAGAAGGGAAATTGCCTGAACACGAGAGGCACAAAAGACCAGCTGCTGATTGACAAAATGATTTTAGAAAACTGCAAGAGAAGAAAAACAAATCTAAGTGTTGCCTGGATTGACTACAAGAAAGCCTTCGACTCATTGCCTCACACATGGATACTAAAATGTTTAGAAACAACTGGGGTCAGCAAAAACATTCAGATATTTATTTAAAAAGCAATGAGCATGTGGAGTACACAGTTAACAATCAATGGCGAGACACTTGGACAGGTTAGCATTAGAAGAGGTATTTTCCAAGAGGACTTACTATCTTCTCTGTTGTTTGTAATCGCCATGACCCCACATTCTCAAATACTAAACAAAACAGGCCTCAGATACTAAACATCTAAAACATCAAGTCAAATCAACCATCTGCTGTACATGGACGATCTGAAGTTGTATGGAAAATCCCAGTCAGAAATCGAATCACTGCTAAACACTGTCCGTATATTCAGTAGCGATATAGCAATGGAGTTTGGACTAGACAAGTGTGCTGCATTAATAATGAACAGAGGAAAAATAACAAAAACAGAAAGAATAGAACTGCCCAATGGAAGCAACATCAAGAACCTGGAAGAGAAAGTACATTACAAATATTTGGGCATTCTCCAGGCTGATAACATTGCACACACTGAAGTTAAAAGAAAAATTGGAAGTGAATACATCAGGAGTGTTAGAAAAATCCTCAAGTCCAAACTCAATGGCGGGAACACCATACAAGCCATAAACACGTGGGCTATACCTGTTATCAGATACACAGCAGGAATAATAGACTGGACCCAGGCAGAGCTAGAGACGCTAGATTGTAAGACCAGGAAAATCATGACCATCAATCATGCTCTGTACCCCCGCAGTGATGTTGATAGGCTCTACCTCCCTCGCAGCTCAGGTGGAAGAGGAATGCTGCAAGCCCATCAAACAGAGGAGGAGAAAAGAGGCCTTGAAGAATATATAGTGAAGAAGATGCACTTCAAATGGTCAATAACGAGAAACTATTCAACACCCATGAAACAAAGCAGGTCTACAAGAAAGAACAAGTCAAGAACCGAGCAGAAAAATGGAAAAATAAGCCCCTGCATGGCCTATATTTGGAAAATCAGACATCACCAAGACCTGGCAATGGCTTAAGAATGGCAACTTGAAGAAAGAAACTGAGGGTTTAATACTGGCTGCACAAGAAGAGGCACTAAGAACAAATGCAATAAGAGCAAAAGTAGAAAAGTCAACCACAAACAGCAAGTGCCACCTTTGTAAAGAAGCAGATGAAACAGTGGACCACCTAATCACGGACCAACTACAAACAAAGGCATGGCAAGGTAGCAGGGATGATACACTGGAACATCTGCAAAATATACAAGCTACCTGTAGCCAAAAATTGGTGGGACCGTAAAATTGAAAAAGTTGTTGAAAATGAAGATGCAGAAATATTATGGGACTTCCGACTACAAACAGACAAACATCTGCCACACAATACACCAGATATAACTGTAGCTGAGAAGAAAGAAAAACAAGTTAAAATAATCAACATAGCAATACCAGGGGATAGCAGAATAGAAGAAAAAGAAATAGAAAAAATAACAAAATACAAAGATTTACAAGTTGAAATTGAAAGGCTGTGGCAGAAAAAGACCAAAATAATCCCAGTGGTAATTGGAGCCCTAGGTGCAATTCCAAAGCAACTTGAAGAGCACCTCAAGACCATAGGGGCCACAGAAATCACCATCGGCCAATTACAAAAAACAGCTTTACTGGGAACAGCCTATATTCTGCGACGATGTCTATAATAACAGCCACAACATTGATAATAAAATTCAGCCATCTCAGGTCCTTAGGAAAGGACTCGATGTCTTTATAAAACAAACCAGTCAATAACACCTGTCTGACTGTGTAAACAAACAAACAAACAAACACAAGCTGGTAAGTTTTGCCTACTGTCCCTAAATTGCCTCCTGTTTGGGGGAGGCTGGATATCTCTGTTTCCCAAAATTCAAACCAGAAGTTCCACTCAAGTAAAGGTAAAGCGTGCCATTGAGTAGATTTCGACTCCTGATGCCCACAGAGCCCTGTGGTTTTCTTTGGTAGAATACAGGAGGGGTTTACTATTGCCTCCTCCTGCACATTATGAGATGATGCCTTTCAGCATCTTCCTATATCGCTGCTGCCCGATATAAGTGTTTCCCATAGTCTAGGAAACATACCAGCAGGGATTTGAACCCGCAACCTTCTGCTTGTTCGTCAAGCATTTCCCTGCTGCACAAGAATTTTTTTTCAGCCTTGTTTGACATGCCTAAAAGACTTCAGTGTCTTCAGAGGAAACTACATTTATCAGGATTTGGAATGTTTACAAGCGCATTTCATTCCCAAACTGAATCTGAAAAGCTGCATGTGGCACCCGATAGGTTTGGAGGTCAAAGAGCAGGTGTTGCCTTGTGAACAGAACTGGAAACTCTCTCTGAATTAACAACGTTAATGTTTCAAATCCCTAAGTTATTGGTTTGCTTGGTGTTGTCCTTTCCAGCCTGACATTAGTTGGCAACGCACTGGCTAACTTCATTTCAAAGATTCTGCAAAAATAATAACTGCCTGTAAAAACACAATATAAATATGGGAGAAATGAAAGGATCAAGCATGATCTTTCTCCCATTGAACTTAACATGAAACCTGGCACTGACTGTTTAGAAAGGAGTTGCAGGTATATGCATTTTAACAAGATGCCTGTGTTGCATACTATCAAAGGCAACATCTGTCATTGCATATTTGGGGACAGGTGCAGGCAACAGAAACAGAAACATGTGTTGATGTCCTGGCCTTGCTACACAATATGCCAGTTCTGTTAAAAGCGATTAGAGTAATCAAGTTTCGTCTGAAACATCAATTATATATATTTTAAAAAGCCATATGTGATCCACACACTCTGTACGCTGTAGAGAGAGGGAAAGGATGAAGAAAACTTCTACAAACAGGTTTTTACACTAGCAAATGGCTTTGAAGAAACGCAGTAGTATCATTTGATACTAATTTGGGTTCTTATGCTTGACACTTGCATCAATGTGTTGTTTCTAATGCCATTATGCTTTGTTATAAACTAATCAAATAGTTTGATCTCCTGCTACAGCTATGATGGCTACTGCTACATATCATTTCCCAAGCTTTTTCACCACTTATCCTGACACTTACCCAGTTGCCTTCCAATCTGCCATTCAGTAGGGCTGTTCTCACGACCCTAAACAGGGTGGGAGAAGCACCCAGCCAGGGTAGAAGCACTCCCCATTGGTGGCTGTGTGTTTGCAAAGATCGAGCTTGGAGGAGGGGAGAGTGATTGCGTGGGAGCCGGTTGCTGGGTAGGATGAGCACAGCTAGGGTTGCCAGCATCCAGTTGTCCAAAGAGGGGACACGAGTTGAGGGATGGGGCCATCTCAGGGACGGAGCCATCACTTTTGAACCCCGCCCCCTCGTGCTCGGACAGCATAGCAGCAGCAGAGATAGGGCATGCCCTCCTCAGCTCTGGCCACTGCTGTCCTTGACTTTGCGTCATGTCTCCTAGTGCCCCCCACCCAATGCCTCCACAAGTGCATGCATGGAAGCTCCTTCACAACACTCTCGCTCTCCGCCTGTCACTGGGTGGCCCAGCTCAGCTGCTCACAGCCCATCTTCTCCTTTGGGGTTGGGAGAGAGAGAGAGAGAGAGAGAGAGAGAGAGAGAGAGAGAGGCTTAGTGGCTGCTGCCGCTGAGTCAGCAGCCACTTCTTCAGGCTTGGGTGGGTGGTGCGAGGCTGCTGGCTGTTGCTGGCAGCAGCCTCGTCTAGTGCCACCATCTTCTTCCCCTACCTTCCTTTCCTGTTGCCAGGGAGTGCAGAAGCCGGTTGCTGGTGTGGTGGCACAGGGACAGCCGGCGGTGAAGTACTGCTGTGGAGAAGCTGTTCAGCTGGCAGTGAGGAAGACTGGCAGTGGAGGCAGGAGCAAAAAAATGGGGGAAATAACGTCTCGAATTGGATGCAGGAAATACAGGTTGTCCCAGTTAATCTGCGACTGTTGGAAATGCTAGGCACAGCCAACTCATATTATGTTTCCAGCATTTTATTGAGGGTGGGCAGAAAGCCATCCTATCCAGCTTCCGGGTCCAACACTATCACTCTCCCCTCCTCTTACCTTGATCTTTACACACACACACGGCCAGGAATGGGGTGCACGCATGGCTTTCCTTTCCTGGCTGGGGTCATGTGAACAGCCTATCCTGTTCAGGGTCATGTGAACAGCGCTTTGTGTTCCCTTGTGTTGTGGGCTTATGTTCAGTTACAGGGGATTTTTTTGTTGTTGTTGCCAGAATCTGATTATTATTATTTTTAACCTAGATGTAGTGACTCCTCCCCTGGTGAATTCAGTTTTGGCTGCATCTCAGGCCATCCAGATCTAGGTTGGATTGCTAAAAGCCCCAAGGGCCCAACAAGATGGTGGCATCATCAACACAAACCTTGGCTTCCAGTCCTTAATCCCTGCTGTCACGGTTTTCAGACTTTATACCAGGGATTCTCAAACTTGGGTCCTCAGGTGTTATTGGACTTCAACTCCCATAATCCCCAGCCTCAGTGGCCTTTGGTTGGGGATTATGGGAGTTGAAGTCCAATAACACCTGAGGACCCAAGTTTGAGAGTCACTGCAAGTTTATACCTTCAGGGAACTCTGTCCATATGAGTCTGTCTGCCAAGAGCCCCCTGCATGTCTACCATGGCACCTCTGTGCCTTTCAGGGGATTTGGGAGTATACACCAGGGCACACAACAGGACACACAGTCATGCATGCAAGGCACTCTCCATTGGTCCATATACAGTATGCTAAGTACACAACCTATAAAATATCCAACACTCTGTGAAACTTTGCATTATACAGCACAATTGCTAATGCTCAGGGGTGCAGATCCCCCCTAAGACTTTATGGAGTCCCCCCTCCCCATCATTTTAATGAATTTCCCCAAAGTGGTTCTCCCCCTCCCCCCCCCTTTCTCCTCCAAAGTATTTTCCTTTCTTCCAATTGCTGGACAGTGTTTTTCTCTCCCCATATTTAAAAAAAATCTTTTTATGTCTCCATTAGAAATATTTTCTTCTCCCCCTGAATATGTTTAAATGAGGAGTTGCACCTCAAGCTTTTAAGCCTGTGTCTGCACCCCTGCTGGGTGAGCAAGCTATCTTTCAGGCTTCTCCACTAAAGCTGATCTTCTCGATCAGTAACTCTTGATAAGTTTCCAAGGAGCTCCAAAGTCTAGAATATAGTTTGACAACTCTGGCCTTTACTTCTCAGTATGAATACTGTATTCGCCGCTGCCTTCTCATGTGGCACTCACTCAAGGATGACTTCTGGGTAACTAGTCTTAAAGAAACAGTATCACAATATACTACCCCTCCCTGCTCCTTTCACAGTGGTGAAGGCTATAGCAAGGACTGGACACCCCTATGTTGCTGTGTATGCATAGTGCATCTAAGGAATTTGCAAATTATAGCCATGCCAGGTTTATTCTAACATACAGCTAGGCACATTTTGTGCAGCATCTGTGTGTGGTGTGCTGTTTGTGTGCAGCTGGGCTTATGGGGTTGAATAGGAATACAGTTGTTTCTTAAAATGAAATAGATGGGGGAAAGGGGAAATATTAAAAAGAAATAGAAAATGAAGATCAGTCTTCATAACCCTATACTAATAGTATATTACAGGACTAATTACTTGACTAGTCAAAGGCATTTATTGAGACTGTTCTCACGAGGAGTGTGCATGGAACCAGCTGGTCTGGTTTGGTTCGAGTCTGAACTGGACCAGGCCAGTTCAGTCTGGTACCCCTTCAAACTGCCGCCCCCATTTGTTTTTATCGGGGGTGGGGTTTGCAAGCTTTTATTTTTTATTTTATTTCCCCCCAAACTTACCCCCTCCAGGGGAGTTATCCAAGGCGGTAGTGGAGGGGGGCGGTTCCACGGAGGTTCCCTTTCTCCCCACTGGCCACCTTTAGTTCAACCATTCTTTGGCCCATTTTCAGGCCTCTCCCCCCCCCCCCCGGTGTGGCAGCCATTTTGGAGGCCGCCATGCCTGCGCAATGGGCCTCTGTGTGGCCTGGCATGACAATCGCAACCCCCCCTGAACTGGCTGGGGGAGGGGTTGGTCTGGTGTAGGACCGGTCAGGGGTGGTTCAGTTCAACCCTGAACAGTTGAACCAAACTGGTTCAGTGTCGAACCAAACTGGTTCAATGTCAAACACAGTCAACGCTGAACCTGTTTGCACATCCCTAGTTCTCACGTGCAGCCTAACCCAGGCTAGGGAAGCCCAGTCTAGATTAGGCTGAGCGTGAGAACCGCTGGAATCAGGCCCGGTCCCGTTGGGCAGCACTGCCTAGCCTGATGTTTTAGCCTGAATTAATGGTGCCAGGGCACTGTTAACCCAAGCTCTGGGGGTCGTGTGTCTCCTTGGGGTGCATTCAGCCTGAGGAGACACAGGCTCCATGAGTTCCCATCTCCTGGGGGAATCCTCCAATGCACCGCACTTGGTGGCATCCTGGCTTCCAGAGCTCTGCACTGCCTAGAGCAGCAGCAAATCATCTGGGTCTACACTCCCAGCAAAGTTTAATGGATAATCTGGAGGAAAGGTAAGATTCATGCAGCCTTCTCCCCATCTGCCTGCTCCCCCGCCCACCCGGTCATGTGAATGTCCCCACCAACTTGTACTGAACTCTGCTTAAACAGTATATATAGTATGCAAGCATTATAGAGAAATACAAAACAAATACAGAAAATAAGAATGACTTGTTTTCTCTTCCCTCTTTCCAGTCCTCTTTCTTTTGGTTACAAAAAGGGTGGTAGCAGAAGGTGGGTATGTATATTGGTGGTGCTTATACAGCAGGGGAAAGTGCTTAGGATAAACCCTCAGGCATGTACTCTGCTGTGTATTATTTTCAGAGCAGCTTTGGGGATAAGATCTGGCCATTATTATTCTGTTTGTTTGTCCATGCCCTCCCGATAGCTCATTGAGGTCCACAGTCCCATCCCACGGATGGAGCGAGCAGTGCCCACTCAGGATGAAACAATTGCATGGCCCCCTTTACTATGCGCTCCAGTCCAAGTATTCTCAGACCCACATCTCACCACCCCCATTTGGCTGTGCAAATGGGCTGGAAGTGGCTACCCACAGTGATCAAATATGGCTGTCCTGCCAAGACACCAGTGCCTCCCTGACCAGTCTCCCATATTCTAGCCTTTATATGTTCATGATTTTTAAAAAAAAAAGTCAGGAAGAAGAGTGCCAAGATGTCTCCCCACACCATAAATCAAACATTTTGTAATTCTCCTCTTGTTCTATTCCTTGATAGGCCTGGGAGAATAGGAGTGGAGTGGGGAGAAGAAATCTCAGGTTTTTTTCAAAGTGTTTTTACTCCCCTCCTCTTTCTCTCTCACTCTCCCCTTTCCTGTTTTGCATTGCTTTCATCCACACTTTGCCAGCTGTCAACTGAGTCATCTTTGCCTTGTCATAGTTATACGTGGAGGCTGAAACCATTTCCCCCCTTGATTTAGAGAGGCCTGGTATGGCAGTCTTTGAGAACACCTGATGGATAGTTGGTGTGTCCTGTATATTTATTTTTCTTCCTTTTATGAACTTGGCAGAATCCATGGGCTTTTAGACAAGAAATAAATGAGAAGCGCCTGGAATACAGCAAGTGACAGGATTT
Organism: Hemicordylus capensis; assembly: GCF_027244095.1. NCBI lineage: Eukaryota > Metazoa > Chordata > Lepidosauria > Squamata > Cordylidae > Hemicordylus > Hemicordylus capensis. The sequence goes on along the minus strand of NC_069661.1, from coordinate 29,183,889 downwards.
GCTATACACCGAGGACAGCATGGAAGGTTCTGAGAAATGGATGAGGAAGTGAATGGAATGCTGATTTCTTTTATTATGTGCCAAGCGTAAGCGATAATAGGGCCTGTGATATAGAGACAAGCTGTAGATCAGTCAGATCTGGGGCTGTGGTTTAGCCTTGTCTTTATCAGAGGGAAAGGGAGAAGCTGCAAAGTGAAAGAGAAGAGGGAAGAGTGATGGGGAGAAAGGGGGAGAAGGACAGAGAGTGATGCAAGACTGGGGAGAAGCACCATCTGTTCTAGTCACCGCAACACCAGCAAGGTGTATGCATGTTCTTTTGGCGGCCAAATTTATATAAACATTTCTAACCCTTTTGCAAGACTGGCTGTTGAAGCTAGTGTAAAATAGAATGGCACATTTGCATCCAATGCCAACAGCATACTTGTCCAGGCCTAGGCAAGTATCTGCATTTTTAAAAAATCCCCTCCCCACAACAAACTAGAAATATGATATGTCTCTATTTTCTTCTTGACTTGTATCACACAATTTGTAACTGAGAAAGCATTTATGTTCTTGGATAACACAAACAGATGGAGGAAGAAATTAGAGGAATTGGCAAGGTAGAAAAGATGAATGTTCAGTGGAGATTTGAAATGAGATGGAGAGTCAATGAGGCAGAGCTACGGGCAAGATGTTCCAGATGGTCAGACCTGCACAGGAGAAGGCTACACACACAGCAATAGTGTTGAGACTGCTGGGATGGAAAGGAGAAAGAGGAACAGTAGATGGAAAGCCAAGTATAGTGAAGGAGGGCCTTTAAGATAGGCAGGTAGAACATTTTCTAGCCAACTGTTATGTGGATTCTGAAAGAGCATCGTGAAGATAACATTTGAAGCTGCTTTATACTAGGAATGAGTGCACAATCGTCTGCTCAAAGTTTCTGGGGTTTGTGAGCACTATTTTGAGTACTATCACAATCTATCTTTGTGAGTACTCAAAACTATGAAGGGTATTATGTGAGTACTTGCAAAGTCTGCTTTAAAAAAACACCCAGATGGCATATTTTTAGACACAAACATCCCCTCATAAGCAAAAATCACATCTTTACCATTGAGAGGGGAGTAACTGGTGGTTGGAGGGAGCTTGGCTCATTGTCAAGCAGGCTAGTTAGTGGCCAGCCAGTCCCAGAAGTCAGAATGGTGGTTCTGAGTGTGCTTAGAACCATCATTGTAAGTTGTGGAGCTAGCCAGCCAGGAGGCTCTCTCCTGCTTCCAAATAAATCCCCAACAGTTATAAGGGTTGTTTTTGTTTTGTTTTTTGCAAACGGTTGCTCACATATCACACAGAGAAACATTGGTGGGCAGGAGAGGTGTCCATGCTGTTGTAAGGATTTCAATGACTCAATTGGGAAGAATAGGAGTAGCATCGCAACTGTGATTGTGCAACACTTAGGCCACATTCACATGTAATGCGAAAACGCAGTTAAACAGGGAAGAGATTGGAATTTATGTAAGTCCAAATGTTTGTAGTGAGTTTCACCGCCCCAACCTGAGGATTTGCAGTGGCAGTGTTACATCCGAATGCGGATGCCCCATAACTATGGTTTCATGCTGTTTCTGGAACCATAATCATAGAAATCATAGAAAGAGCAGCCCAGACTCACCCAGGATTGTGCCTGCTCCATGCCTGTGGTGCTTCTCATTGGCTGCCTCTCCAAGCACTTGTCGTGGCCCTGTCTCCGCTTGAATAAAGCAATTGTCTGCACTGATCTAATAAAGCAGTTGCCAACAGGGACACCACCAAGTCTCCAAGCCTGTTAAACAGAAAAGTCACACAGGGGCATGCCCTCTTCCACTCTGTCTCTTGTTCCCCCTTCCTGGCAATCAGGAGAGAAAAGGGATGGGATGGCAAGATGGGCACTATGTACTTTGCTCTCCGAAAATAATGCGATCAAGACATATATTCACAAGCACATGCAGTCATGGTGGCAAAATAAACAAGGCAACCCCATTAGTTGGCTGGGATGCTAACATATGTCAGGGTGGCATTTAAAAGGCAGCCCCACCCAGGAATTATTGAATGGCTTAGGTATATTTTTTGTACAATGATGTTGGGAAGAGGGGCTCCAGCCTGTTCCCCTTGGGTTAACATATGCTGTTTCTAGGCTTACTCATGAGAAGGGCTGGGCAGCAGGATCAGCATTGCCTCCAGTGAAAGCAGTGATACAACATGTGTGATGATGACAGATGCTGCTCCTGAGCGGACCTCTCTCTCATGAGAATGGAAGGCCATAGGGATACCCCTTCACAACTCATGAGAAGAACCATCTGGGGGGACAGGGGGATTGGGCAGAATCACTCAGAATGTGTGATGAAAGCCCTTATCCCACAGACAGCTCTCTCATGAGAGTGTTAGGCCATGGAGACATGCATGCGGGCCAGACGGCAGATGCCGCCCAGCTTGGTTGCTCCATAAAAGCAAGCCATGGGGACACCCGGAAATACCTCTCCCTGTCATGGCAAGTGCCAAGAATGAGCAGTCAAAGCATGGCCTCTGCCATCCCATCTGCCCATTTGAACATATCTGTCTTTATTTTTACCCAGAACAGTGATCCCACTTTCCTGGGGTCGCAGAAAACTGGGGCTCCTCTCTCCCATGATTCCCTACAGCAGCAGATCTGTATATGCCACAACGTCAATCTAAACCTGGGAAATTTGAATGAGAGTAAAGATCTGTCCCCGGTCCCAGTGTCTCCCCATTCTGCCCACCTGGCAACACCCAGACACATGGATCATCAAATTCTCCTGTGAGTACATTGAAGGCTTCCCTGGCAAGGAGGAGGTCACTGTGCAAAAATTCTATCATTAACCAGAGAGAATGGGGGCCTCTCACAAGTGAAGCCCCTTTATTTTGATGGCTCAACTCACGAGCACGCAGTCCGATGGAAGACCGAAGGTTTTTAAGCCTAAGGTTCTGCCCAGTAGACTGGCCCTCTCATGAGAGCGATAATCCCCAGGCGGCAAGCTGACCCAGAGGCAGGAGTGTGGTTTGATCTGCATGAACTGCTTGGTAGGGTGAGCTATCACAAGAGCTTCCTTGGTCACAGTGGGCCAGACCACAGGATCCTTTCCTCTCCCTTGTATACATATCTCCTCCTAGGAAGTCATCATATTCCCTTCCCTTTCCTAAGTAACAGAATAATAATAATTTAAAAAGTTCATTAATTTTTTAAAAATTATAAAAAATTTACCTTGCTTATGCGAGACTGTTTTGTTGCAGGGCTCTTTCGAGGGAGGCAGTGCAATCACTGTCAGATGAAGGGCCTGCATGTCATTTAAAGGGATTTAAATGCCCTTTCCCTGCTGAGGTTGAGTGGTCCATTCCAAAAAGGCACAAACACCGGAGCTTGAGGCCACACCCCCATGTGCATGATGTCACATGGAAAGGGGCGTGGTCCAGGGTTGGGATAGCCTGAGTGAGATCTCCACCTGTCATTTCAGACAGGGCTTGCTGCCTGACAGCATCTGTTTCCCATTCTCTCCAACACTGGAGGGAGAGAAAGGGAAATAAAGGCTGTCAGGCAGCAAATGCTGCCTGAAAAGGACAGGAGGAGAGCTCGCTCGGGGCTCTCCGGAGCCCGGGTGTGGGGAGTTCGCTCAGGACTCTTCTGGAGCCTGAGCCACACAGCCCTGTGGGCTTTGGCAGCCCTTTTCATTGGCAGCTGGGTTCTTTGAACCCGTTCACACAATGCTGGCTCCGCCCCTGATGGGGCTAGTCTCTTTTGAGACTAGAAACAACAGCTTTGAATTGCACTTTTTCTTTTTCAGAATGCTTTTAGAGATGCCAGGAAGAGCAAAGAACTACCTTTTATATGCAAGCTAGAGTTAGTCCTTTGGGGCCAAAGTATTGTTTCAAGTGTCTTTTCAGACTAGGAGAGAGAGCCCGCCCCCCGTCAACCCTTGATTGTTTATTGATTATTACTGATTGTTTATTCCCCAAAGAAACCTTTTGTAATGACAAGTTATTCTTCTGTTGCAAGTCTTTTCAATGAAAACTTGTTCTTTTCCAAGAAGAACCTATTATACCAAACCTCTGTATTATAATGTTTATATTAGATTTTGTTCAGCAATTTTTTTTAAAAAAGGGGGAAAGCCAATGCCTATAATATGCCCAAACAATACCCCGGCAACATCCAGAAAGTGTTTGTTTCGCATCAGGTGTGGGGTTTGACTGGGATAAAATAAGTTAAGCCCCACCCCCCAGCCCTCCCAATGTGGAAATGTGAACACATTTGTGATCCATTTTGTGGCTCAATCCAGTTAGTTGAAAGAAAGAAAGAAAGAAAGAAAGAAAGAAAGAAAGAAAGAAAGAAAGAAAGAAAGAAAGAAAGAAAGAAAGAGAGAGAGAGGGGGAGGGAGGGAGGGAGGGAGGGAGAGACCGAGAGTGAGCAAGAGAGAGAGAGCAAGAAAGGAAGGAAGGGAGGGAGGGAGGGAGGAAAGAAGGAAGGGAGGAAGATCATCTCTAGAAGACGGCCAACCTCAACTGGAATCCTATATACACTCAACTTTATGGGGATGGGGCTATAGCTCAGTGGTAGAGCATCTGCTTTGCACACAGAAGGTCCCAGGTTCAATCCCTGGCATCTTCAGGTAAAGCTGGTAAACATGTCTGTCTAGAACCCTTTAGAGGGTTGTCTGTCTCAAATCCTGCAAGTAAGTGTAGACAGTACAGAGCTGGATAAGACCAACAGTCTATCAGGAGCGGTCAACCTGAGGCTCTCCAGAAGTTGTTAGACTACAACTTCCATTGTTCCCAGCTGCATTAAATTGGAATGTATTGCTGCTGGGGATGATGGGAATTGTAGTCCAAGAAAAATTGGAGAGTTCCAGGTTGGCCACCCCTGGACTATACTAAGGCAGCTTCCTTAGTATAGCTTTGGAGTAAAGGTCACTGCTTTCAGTAGGACATATATACATTTATATCCTGCTCTTCCTCCAAGGAGTCTTAGGCTGAGAGAGAGGTGACTGGCCCAGAGTTACCCAGTGAGTTTCATGGCTGAATGAGGACTTGAAATCAGGTCTTCTGGATCCACCACTGTAACCACTACACTATATTGGTTCACGTTTTTCTCACATCCTGTTTTTTCTTTCCCAAACATGGTATACTTCACCCATTCTGTCTATTTAGAATCATTTTTAAAAAACAAAAAACCCAGAGGGACAGAAATACAGAGAGATATAAAAAGGCACAAGTGTTTGAAGTTTAATAAAGTCTGCTGATCTAAGCCCCGCAAAGCCCTCAAACCATACTGCATTTCAAGGGGGTGGGGGAATATACTTTTCCAACCAGCCTTTACTTATTAAATTTTTTTTTGAAAGAAAAGCAGGGTAGGATTTCTTATTTTTAGTGTTGGCGATAAGGAGGTTAAGGGTTATTACTCCTGAAGCTATTGCGCACACAGTCCAATTTTATAGCCACACTTTTGTGATAAGATCTCTCATGTAACTGAACCTTCAACATCAATTTCCTTGATTATGAGTCTGTGTCACTGAACAAATGGCCATCAAATGCCTCTCCACCTACTTCTGATTTCCTGAACTTCAAAATGGAACATTAAGTGCCATTTAGTCACTGACAGCAGCAATACGCCATTTATCAGCCTATTAGGTACACCTAGTATCGCTAATGGGGGCGAATGTAAAATAACAAAAGCCTCGCACTGAGGCCTCACTTTCCTTGCTGGAAAGGGATAATTCAGTAATTACAGAGCCTGTCTCATTTAGTAGCCTGGCCAGAGGACAGGAAATAGGTTACGAGTAGATTTCAGTGGCTCAGAATTAAGCACTTGCTGTTAACAGGGTTTTCAAAACCTTATTGTGCTATATATGCTAATTTTTTCAAACCCTGCATAACTAAGAGCGATTTCCAGTGTTAATAAAACCCCTCTTTTCAGTCAACAGTCTCAAGGACATATAGGCATATGTCCGGCTGGGTATGTCCTGGACTCTTTAAAGGGGGTCGGTTGAAGAGCCTGGCCAAGTCTCAGAGAAAGGGGAGGGGGTTCTTGGCACCCATGTCCTCCTCCTTGTCAGTTCAAATAGGAGAGGAGAACTGGTCTATAGGAGAGGAGAGCTGGTCTTGTGGTAGCAAGCATGATGTCCCCTTAGCTAAACAGGGCCCACCCTGGTTGCATATGAATGGGAGACCTGATGTGTGAGCACTGTAAGATATTCCCCTCAGGGGATGGAGCTGCTCTGGGAAGAACATCCAGGCTCCAAGTTCCTTCCCTAGCATCTCCAAGATAGGGCTGAGAGAGATTCCTGCCTGCAACCTTGGAGAAGCTGCTGCCAGTCTGCGTAGACAATACTGAGCTAGATAGACCTATGGTCTGACTCAGTATATGGCAGTTTCCTATGTTTCCTCCCCAGGAGACCACAGCTCACTCTCTCTTTTTTCTGCCCCTCACCACCAGCTGGGCCAATTTAAGGCAGCTTTGCAAGCCACGCACCCCAAACCCACCCAACCTGCTTCCACCTCCATGCTCGTTATTAAGCCCTTCAGTTTGGCCCCCACACATTCCCCTTCTCTCCTCCTCCTCCTGATCCCAGCAATGCCTCTTGGGCAACCCCTGCCTCTGTCTACTGCCTGGCCCATTGGGCCATTTGCCCGATTCCAACCACTTGTGCTGCTCCTGCCTGGCCCAGGGACAACACCGGCTCCATCCAGCCTCCCATCCGGCCTCTCCATGCTCAGTCTGTCTCCTCCTCACTCATGGGAAGCCTCCTCACTCATGGGAAGCGTTCTGGACGGGATGGCCGGACAACATAATGTTAACCTGCCACACAGAAGAATGACTAGATTGCCACTAGAATGCTCTGCTGCTGCTGTGAACCATTTACCAGAGATTTCTAACCTGGAGAATACATTCAGGCTGTTCTCACATGCAGACGAAACCAAGCTAAGGAAGCCAAGCCCAGGCTTGTCCGTGTGTAAGAACCGGTGGGATCACACCTGATCCCGGAGGCTCCTTGGTGGCAAACCCGCTTAGGCAGCCACCCGCTTAAACGAGGTTAAGGGAGCCCCATCTCATTAATCATGTGGCAGTGTCAGGGAGTATAGTCCAGAGCATTGTGATGAATCCCAAGGCGTAACAGGTCAAGGTGCTACAGATCCACTCCTCACTGCTCTACTGATGTGGCAACAGCTACCCTTATATTTGGCAGACATGTTTGGCTTCAGTCTGACATTCCATGTCAAGACACTGGGGCTATTCTCATGAGCAGCAAAAATTGGGCTAGGAGAGCCTAGCCCGATTTTTGCTGATCGTGTAAACCACCAGGCTCTCAGGTGAGTCCGGTGGCTTACAAGCGGCTAGCCCACTTTTGTAGCCCTCCCCAAAGCCCGGGTTTGTGGAACGAGCGCTCCGGAAACCCTGGCTTCCCGATTGTGAGTAGCCGCAGCATGGCTCACGAGTAGACCTCTGGAGGGGAGGCGAAAAGCCACCTCCCAGCTCTGGGGGTCTCCCCAATATGCCCTGTGTGCTCGTGCAGGGCATACTGGAGCTTCTGGGGCTTGCGTGGCCCCTGAGCTCCCCAGCCCTCACTGGCTCTGTCACGGAGCCGGCAATCGTGAGGGTGGCCGATCCGGCCGCCCAGGGCTGCCTCCCTGCTCGTGTGTGGGGAGAGCAGGCTTAGCCCGCTCTCCCCGCACACTCTCAAGAACCGGGTCTCACTGATTGTGAGACCCAGCTCACTGCTTTACATCAATGCGATTAACATGCAAAGAGTGCAATGAAACAATGTACTGATCGACGCAGGAGAGCCACTGTACCATCACGGAAAGTCGGTGACATGGTTCTAGTGAAAAACCTTCAGCCTTGGAACAAACTGTCACTGCCTTATTACCATATCAAATAACGCAGATAATGTGTACCATGATCAGAGCCCAGCAGGGTAATAATAGAGTCACAAGAAATATATCTCACTTCAAGCCAGTGCAGATCACACATCAGGCTTCAAGCTCAGATGATGATGACTCCATAGCCAGTGACAATGTCATCCCATTCAGCAACCCGGATCCACCACTCTCTGCAGACCCATGTGATATGGAGCCATGCCATTCACATTACCCGCAAAAGATCAGTCATTGAGCTCCAAGCCATTTGCAGGATTATACTACATGAATCTGTGGACCAATTTTGATCTGTGTTCTTGTTTTATGTGCATAGTTTTGTGTTCCAAATTTTGTTAGTATTTTGATGGGACTGGTCTTTTATTTGGGGGGAAAGGAGGGATGTGATTTTTTTTGTTAATCCATTCCATGATGCAGGCCAGCTTTTGAATGGGGCTTTAGTTACTTGTATTCCAGTCCTGGACTGGAGGTGGGGTTAACAAACAGTCAGCAGCAAGAGCACTGAAGGCAGACTGCACTTGCCTCTCTACAAATAATATCTGTCTCATTAAACCATTAATATGCCTGATTCAGTTTCACTGGCTTGTCCTTGCATGCCACAACTTTCCTCTGGATTCTACACAGTGTCATAATATATGCACTTTGGTAACTCAGAGGGTGGGGGAAGATGTAAGTGAACTGCAAAAATCCAAACCACCCCCCACCCCCTAATTACATGCAACTTCAGTGACAATCCAACTAATTTTAGAAATTCTCCGAGTTCCTTTATTATTATTCTGGTTCATTCCAACTTCCTTGAATTTAATTAAACCCTCTTCGGCCATTCAAGAGCTCTTTCACACATTTAATAGATGTGCATAGTGTGGTGATGGTGCTCTAGCAAAAAGCTGTCTGTCCCTTCCCTACATGTGAGAGCACATGTGTAGTACAGTTAAGGTTAATTACCACCCCCCCATCGAATGTTTGAAATGTATTAGGAGAATAGCTTTCTCATATATCCGATCTCTTTGGGGGCTGAGGGAGTTTCATACGTATTTTGTGATTTGGCATATTGTCGCCATTCAATTTATTTAAAAGAAAGAAAGAAAGAAAGAAAGAAAGAAAGAAAGAAAGAAAGAAAGAAAGAGTGGTGAGCTACTGGTATGACGAATGAAACTGAAATTTCTCCAAAGTGAAAACTGAAAGAGAATATTGGGATTGTTCTTAAGAAGAAAAATAGGAGAATTTCCTCAGACCATTTTTCTGCATTCCTACTACCAAGGACGCTGGTGCATTTCTAAATCTTTAATTAAAATAAAGGCACTGTAATATATTACTATATTCTCCTCTCTTACAGCATTCATATGATGGCCCCCTTTTCAAGTCCTTCTGCACTTGCAGCTCTGTTCAGAACCACAGTCCATGAGGACAGGATGATGAAGCACCGTCAGTTCTGAGTTTCTAAGAATACTGGTTTACTCTGCTCTAAATTGGTGTTCCATATTCCCCTTGTGCCACCTCACAAGGCGCTAAAAGCCTCTAGCATGAATCCTGGATCACTTATCATTTAGTAGTATTGACAGGCAATGTCCCATTATCAGAAGAATTTGCCTGGCCTAAAAAGAAAGAGATACATGGCTCTATTTGCTGCAGAATGTTTAAGAACATCTCATGAAACGGGTGAGATGCTTTGTCTTTGAATATATGAAAGGGTTGAGCATTCCCTCCAGGAATGAAAGCATTTCATTTTTATTTTATTCCAAGATATGAATTTCATGTACCCTATGGCCAGAGATCCTATAATGGCCTGTTCTGAATCCTCTGTTTGGGCTTCGTTTTTTAAATGTATGCTGAAAGGTGTTCTTGGAACCAGCCAGTGAACCAGATATGTTTGGTCTACCTCCTAATAGGCACATTTCTTATTCATACCAGTGCAGTTTAATAGAAGCAGCAGGCACTTCTTGCAACTTTTAAGACTCTCTTTTTAAAACCCACTTTCATTTGCTCTTTCTTTGTTCCATGTTCCTTTGGGGTCACTTAGGAGCAGTTGAGGAGCACTTTTCTCACTCAGTGAGTTGTTCTGTCTATCTCTTTACTTCTCCTTCTCCAAAAAAGTAGTCTGCTTTTATGCATGTTTGAGCGGAAGCATGTGCATGTCTGGTCTAGTCATTGAGGTCATGCACCCAATCAAAAACTGTGTTCTACCCAGGTTTGGGAGCTATGTGTATTCCCAGTTTTAGGTTGTGGTTAAGCAAGGTAGGAGAAAAACCTGGGTAGAAGTGACTGTGTGAAAGCAAGCTGTGGTGTTTTGGGTTAATCTGTTCTTTGATCCAGGCCAGCTTTTGAACAGGGTTTTAGTTACTTGTATTCCAGTCGGGAAGCAACCTGCCTAGAGAGCAGGAGGCTGTTGGTTCGAATCCCCACTGGTCTGTTTCCCAGAATATGGGAAACTCTTATATCAGGCAGTGGCGATATAGGAAGGTGCTGAAAAGCATCATCTCACACTGTGTGGGAGGAAGGCAATGGTAAACCACTCCTGTATTCTACCAAGGACAACCACAGGGCTCTGTGGTCAGCAGGAGTTGACACTGACTCAACTCAACGATACAACCTTTATTCCAGTCCTGGAGTAAAGGTGGGGCTAACAAACACCAGCAGCAAGAGCACTGAAGGCAGACTGCACTTGCCTCTCTGTAAATAATATCTACAGTATCTACCGTTAATATTCCTGATTCAACTCCACTGTCTTGTCCTTGCATACCAAAACTCTTTCCCTTGGACTCTACACAACACAGGAGGAAAACCTGGGCAGCTTTGCAGGCCTTGTCAGGTACAGAGATGTGAGGGCTTGCGGGACAACTGAAAACAAAACACAAAAACCATAGGTTTTTTTCATTCTCCCCCCTCAAAAAACCCCCACAAATGTTCTTTTTTGTTTTTCACCAGGTTTCCCACCCCCAGGCTTTCACACTTCTAGTCAGCAATCCAAATAAAAATTGTTGGCTGAAATCCAGAATAAGTTACTCAATAGTACTACTTGGGACTTGCTCTATAGGACTTATTGGGGTGCTTCTCACGATCAGCAAAAACCAGGCTAGCAGAAGCTAGCCCGATTTTTGGTGACTGTAAGAACCACCGGGCTTGCAGCCGAGCCCGGTGGTTCTGGAGCAGTTAACCCGCTCTGGTAAAAAGCAGGTTTGTGGAGCGAGCGCTCCAGCAAACCTGCTTTTTAGGCTTGTGAGTAGCCGCGCTGCTGCGCCATTCCTACTCACAAGTAGACCCCCGGCCAGGAGGCTTAAAAGCAGCCTCCCGGCTCGGGGGTCTCCCCAGTATGCCCTGTGCAGTCGTGCAGGGCATACTGGGGCTTGTGGGGGCTACGCAGCCCCCGCTCCCCCCACCCCCCGCCAGCTCCGTTTCAGAGCCGGCCATCGTGTGGGCGGCCGATCCGGCTGCCCAGGGCTCCCTGCCCGCTCGTGAGTGGGGAGAGTGGGATAAGCCTGCTCTTCGTGCTTACCAGGAGAAACCGGGTCTCACTGATTGTGAGACCTGGTCCAATGTTGCAGAATGATTCCTTGATTTATATGGAATTAAACAAGAGGCTTAACTTTGGTTGCAGAAGCAACATCTTAATTACTTACTGAGGTGCTTCACACGATTGCTGTGAAGAGCCGCTGGGGTTAGTGCAGGAAACTGACCCTGGGCAGCCGAATCAGCCGCCCACACACGATTGCTGGCTCCATCACGGAGCTGGCAGGAGCAGCAGGGATTGGGGGTCAGTTGGCCCCTGGAAGTTCCAGGAAGCCCACACAAGGGCGTGGGACATTCTGGAGAGAGCCCCGGAGCCAGGAGGCTTGTTTTAGCCTCCCGGTGGGGTTCCCCTCATGTGTTGCTGCGGCACGGACCCGCACAGCGACAGCACACAATCAACTAAACGGGGTTAGCAGAGTGCTCACTCCACTGACCTCATTTAAGGGAAGGGGGAATTTTGGTAGTTTGCTGCTGGCTAGGAGCTGTGTGGCTCCCATGACAGCAGACAACCAGGAGAAATCGGGCTAGGCTCCCTTAGCCTGATCTCTCCTGGTCGTGGGAAATTGCTTTATTATTTCTTAATACTGGCTAACAAGGTAACAGTCACTTCTGCAAGACGGGGAGAGCAAAAGCAACTGAACTGATAAAACAACCAAGCAACATAACTGAAGACGGACTCCACCCCAAGGACCCAACTTGGACATACATACGGAGGTGAGTCTGCCTTAGGCCGGAGAAGAGACAGTGCTTGGTTACACAGTAAAATCCCAACACTAATTTAAGTGAGACTTCCATTGAGTCAGGATGTCAGTTACTATTTTTGCTGCAGAAAAAATAAAATACCCAACTTCATTTAACATGGCGTACGACATAACGAATACAAGAGTAAGCAAGAAAAGCAATGTCATTATGAAATAGCTGTAGTTTGGTTAATTTTGGACATTTATTTAGCCCATATCTGCCCACTCGCTCCTTGGGCATGGTTAGAGAAGGGAGTTGTGAAATAACTACAGGAGTAATGGCAGTACATTCAGAATTTGATTTGAAGGCACAATAATCATTGCCTCTGGTAGAAGCAGTTGTAGAACTGGCACAACTGGTACTGGCAGTAGTGACTGGATTTTGTATTTAAATATACACCTTACAGGCTGTGAAGTGTTTTTCTTTTGACTTCAAAACATTAGTATGGTGTAAATCCTCACTTAGCCATCCATGAAGTTCATGGGGTGACTTTGGGCTTCTGATTCTCATCTCAGTCTAACTTACTTCACATGGTTGTTCTGACAATAAAATTGAATCATCTCCACATATCCCACAATGAGGCTGTTCTCAAGAGCTGCCAAGACCATGCTAGGGCAGCTAAACCCAAGATTGGCTGCCTGTAGAAACCACCGGGAGCCGATTGGCTCCTGGCAGCACCTCGGCAGCAAACTCAGCTAAGAAGCCCGGCTCTTAAATGAGGTTAAGGGAGCGAGCGCTCTCTTAACCCTGTTCATTTGAACAGTGTCAGTGCTGGCTGCTATCAGCTGGTGCTGAAACACTGACGGGCACCCGCCCGTCGCTTGGGAGATCCTCACAATGCACCACACACTCACATGGTGCATTGTGGGATTTTCGGGAGCCAGGGCAACGCGACCCGACCCCCACATCTCCACACTGCCTGGAGCAGCAGCGGACCATCTGGGCACTAAGCAGGGTCTGCCCTGGTTGCATAAGAATGCCAGAGCTCCACCCTTCATGAAAGAAAATGACTTGACTTTGGATCACAGTTTCCCCTCTTCCCCTCCCCTCCCGCCCCTGCCAGGACAGTAGTGATCTGCTGCACACAACTATATCAGGACATGGGATTGCAAACATGCCTTAAATTGCCACAGAGATTCACCCAAAGTGAAACTCTGAGGCCACTGTGGTGATTTCTGCTTGGGAGAGCCATGTGAGGAATTCCAATTAAAGCAATTAAAAAGAAGAAGATGGCTAGTAGCCATGGACTTCCACAGGACTTTTTACAGGGGGCGGAGGGAGAGGGGGCAGCCCCTTCTGCTGGATGCTCATGCTCGTGACACTTCTTCTTGGGAGATTCTACACCTCATGCAGCCTAACTCATTCTTGATACAGCATTAATTCTATGTGTTTATGTCACAGACAAGAGAGAAAGAGAGACTTGAAAAGTCACAAAATCCATGTGCTGAAATGAATTATTGCTGAGAACCATGATCTGACATATTTAGTCACACTGAAATAAAAAGAATACATTTGAGTAATTGTTTTCTTGAAACATAAGGATTATTCACAAGTGAGGGGGTGAATTTGGCTTAGGTTCCTTGCAGTATTGTTGTCTTCTTCCAATACATGGTTTCCGTGTGGCAGGAAGTCAATTTCATTTAAGTATTAACTTCGGAATTGTATTCCTTTCTAGGGAAAATGAAATTTGGGGGGCGCTGGGGTGGGGGTGGGGTTGTGAGTTAACAGAAAGACCCCCATTATCTGAAATGTCAAATTGTCAGAATTATGTTTCCTTCACTCCCTCCACCACGTTGCTATTTATGACAAATCTGTGCTACTAGAAGCTTCCAGGCTATTTTTAAAATGGTTCTGAAAACCAGAACAACCTAGTGATTGGGCTATGGTAGAGAGGATTTCCCCATGCTTAGGCTGGCTTACCAGTGATCTGTAGAAACCATAATAGACAGCTGTTGTTGAGCATATTTTCTATTGTCAAAACAATGTGAACAAAATACCTCTAGATCACATTATGTCTTTCAGAGAACTGAGCAAATGTGATTCTGTGTAACTCATGTTATGGTCTCTTTAAGATTGGGAGCATAAGTGGAGTACTTAAGCTATCCCCATATTATTACCTGCAAGCGCCAAATGCCTCAATTATTCCTCAAGTTAGAATTAGGGCGCAGAATTCCACAGGGGGCCTGTGACCTATTGGCAAGGCTTCTTGCCGATTTGTATGCACGTCTACCTAAACTAAAGTGTACACACTAGAGTTTCCAAAGCACTGGCAAAAGTAGTACTTCTTTTCATTTGTTATATTGGCTCAGTTCAGACGTAATGTAGATCCGGTGGTTCCACACACACCTCCCCCCTCTCTTCTGTTTCCTGCTCAGTGTGCACATGATATAGTGTGCCATGTTTGAGCATCTAAAGTCACCAAGAATTTCGTGCAGCAACTTCATGGTGATCTAAAACCTGCAAATAGGGGTTTGTGAGTTGGTTTCAGCTCAAACTGGGTTTGAGTCAAACTGGCTGGGTTCGAGTCGAATCAGCCTGGTTCAACAGGTTCAAGGTCGAACCGGACTGGCCCTCCAAAATGTGGGGCAGGTCTTTAGTCTGAGCTGAACCAGGCCTGGATCAAAGCAGTTCAGCCCAGTTTGACCAGTTTCAATGCTTTTAAAGGAGAATCCATTAAGGATTCCCCTTTATAAGTATTGAGGGGTGGGCAGGGGGTGGGCACTGGGGCGGGGATTACCTTATGCACTGCTGCGGCGTGTGGATCCTCTGCAGTGGCGGCAGGCCAGTGGTAGCCTTTACATCAGTCCAGGCTGGCAGGGGTTCAGTTCGTGCCTCCGTGCAAGCACAGAGGCCATTAGAGTGGCCTCTACACTTGCATGGAGTCTCAAACCAGGCCCTCACTGGCCCAGGCTGATGGGGGGAGTGCTGACAGGGCCTAGGGAAGCTGCTGCCAGCCCGCCACCATGGAGCCATGCTACCACATGTTAGGTAACCTTGGAGCCATGATAAACATGGAACCATGGTAACCGAGAAGCCATGGTAATCATGGAGCCATGCCACCGCATGTAAGGTAACCTACCGCCCCGCCCCACCCCAAGGCTTTTTCAACCCCCCTGATGCTTGTAAAGGGGAATCCCTTCACAAGCATCCAGACTGGGTCAACCCAGTTCGAACACACACACCAGACCGCCACTGGTTCCCCTTCACAAGCATCCAGATTCCCCTTCACAAGCATCCAGACTGGGTCAACCCAGTCCGATCACACACACCAGACCGCCACTGGTTCAAATGAACCAGCTCATGGACTGGGTGGTTTAGTTGGAGTTCAGTTCAAACTTGAACTGAACTGCCCTTAGCAGTGGATGCAAAGGGTTAGTTAGAATGACAAGCTTAAGGGCATAGGCATATTATATTATTGACATTTAGAAGGGTTGGGTAATTTTGTGACCTGTGCCCTTTTGTAGACCTTTTCTAGCTCTTTTCAAACTGTATGTGCCGGCTTAGGGTGGTGGCCAAAGTGGCACTGGCCAAGGGCACAGAAGTTTAGGGGAACTGTTGTATTCCTCCTCCCCCCCCCCCCGCACACACAAACCAAAGAAAGAGCAAAGCCAAGCATGGAAAAGCCATGCAAAGCCAAGCAACACCCTCCCTCCTTCCTCTCCTCTACTACTGAAGTTCTGCCAAGTTTCCTGCGGACACTGAAGACCTGGGTGGGGGGTGCCTCTGTTCTCAGTGCCGCTGCTTCCTGCTCGCTGCCACTCCTGGGGTGCTGTGCATGGGAGGAGGCACTCACTTGCTCACTCCTGCCACTGCTGCTGCTGCCCAGCCTCAGCTATCTGGCTGCACTCCCACCCACTGCCCGAAGCAGTTTCCTCTCTCCTCCCCCTCCTGGCTTGTGCAGTGCCACAGGGAGCGAACATGGTGGCGGGGTACACAAGCCCTAGAGCCAGAATGGACTGTATATATGTATTCTAGTTATAACTGTAGCAGACTTGCTGGCCGTTCTAACAACGGTAGTTTGCATTTCTCAGAG
The DNA here is from genome assembly GCF_027244095.1 of Hemicordylus capensis. Taxonomy (NCBI): domain Eukaryota; kingdom Metazoa; phylum Chordata; class Lepidosauria; order Squamata; family Cordylidae; genus Hemicordylus; species Hemicordylus capensis. The sequence goes on along the minus strand of NC_069661.1, from coordinate 29,167,718 downwards.
GGTTCTCAAATCAACACAGTAATAGTTACTTTTGATATGTGTTGTCTGTAGAACTTGGACTACCGATGTGGGCTACACACAGGTGTTCAGAGCTGCCTCTGTGTTTGAAAGTCACTTGGCAGTATGACTTCTGTGGTCCTCCCCCCTACATGAGTGGGCCTCCGCAAAAACCTGTGATGACCAACCTTGGTATGCTTGGGGGTTGGTGAGATTCTCCTGATGCCACTGGAAATTCATTCCTTGTGCCTCCTCCTTCTATGTCCCCACTCCCTCCTACCTCTCCTTCCCCTTTGGTCCATGGGTGTTAACAGGGCTTCAAGGAGTATGAAAAAGTCACACTCCATTGCCACCTTTTATTTTCTGCTTGTCCAGTCCCAAACGTGAGCTTTATTCCAGAGACCCACGCAATGGCAAGCAGGCCTCCAGGAAAATGCTCATTTTTGCTTATAGGGGTAGAAGGTAGGAGGCAACAATAGAGTAACTCGCTCAGCCAAAAGGATATGTCTCTTGCTGCATGAGTACTGTAGGCCAGGGCTGAACAACTTCCATTGTCCCTGCGTATTGGCCACTGTGGCTGGGTATTATGGGAGTTGTAGTCCAACAAAGCTGGGAGGGCCAAAGCTATGCAGCCCTACAATAGTCCCAGGTGGTCTGGGATCAACAGTGAACTGAGCAGCTTCCCAAGAATACTGGTCTCTGATGCCCTGCAGGTGCTGGCAACAGAACAGGCTTATTAAGCAGGTTTAAGTACAATTGCCTGGTAGGGCTCTTAATACAGGCCTGCAGTAGGTTTTCTCAGAGCCCAAGGGAGATGGGAGAGGGGAATCAGAAGTCTGATTTGCCCTTGAGAGAACAAAGTACAGTTAATTAACTGTGCCTGAATACAGCACAATATATTTCTTCAGTGTATAATTAGAATGTGAATGCTTTAAATGTAAGTACAAATATGAGCCATTCCTTATAGTTCTCATTGAAATGAGAGTCTGTAAACCACAGGAGGCAAGGCTATGACACCTGGGGCTGTTTAGTTTAGAAAAAAGATGACTGTGGAGAGACATGATAGAGGCCTATAAAATCATGCATGGTGTGGAGAAAGTGGATTGAGAGACATTCTTCTCCCTCTCACATAACACTAGAACCAGGGGTCATCCCATGAAATTGATTGCCAGGAAATCTAGGACCAAAAAACAGAAGTACTTTTTCATATAATGCATAATCAACTTGTGGAATTCTCTACCACAAATGTGGTGACAGGCAACAACCTGGATGGCTTTAAGAGGGGTTTGGATAACTTCATGGAGGAGAGGTCTATAATTGGCTACTAGTTGGAGGGCTGTAGGCCACCTCCAGCCTCAGAGGCAGGATGCCTCTCAGTACCAGTTGCAGGGGAGTAACAGCAGGAGGGAGGGCATGCCCTCAACTCCTGCCTGTGGCTTCCAGAGGCATTTGCTGGGCTCCTGTGTGAAACAGAATGCTGGACTAGATGGACCTTGGGCCTGATTTAGCAGGGCTGTTCTTATGTTCCTAGGATGTCATGGAGTATCACCACACAAATAAATTGGATGGCCTGGTGTCCCTGAAGTAGTAAAATAAAGTGGATACTTGCTAATGATACTAAAGAGATTTTGGAGAATCTCTTTTAAAAAAAAATTAGAGGTTTGCTAAATACAATAAAGTTGATGAATGGTTCCTTGCAAGCAGGGATTTTTCTAATTCTGTGAATTTGATTTGATGTAAATCTTAGAATTACAAAAGGTAGGGGTGTCAGAAAAGAAACAGGTAACAATGCCACCTCCCTCAAAGTCAGGTTTCTAGCGTAAAAACAATCAAATGCATTTTGCTGCACTGAAAAATGGAAGTCATGAAAGGATTGTCCAAAGCTAGTGACTCAGGTGTAATTGTAATGCTTACACCATTTTCACACATTTGGGGGGAAACATAATTTTCCTGGAGATACTGACTCGCATACAGCACAGCTCAGTGCGCCACCCATGGAAAGGTTAATCCTCAAATCGCATCTTCACATCTAGCAAACTCGCAGAGCCCCAGTGGCTTCTAAGAATTAGGCTAACTCTGGAGCAATGAGCCTCCCATTATCTCCAATGGGAAGCCTGCCACGACAGTGCTTGCACAATTCTTAGGAGCCACATGCGAGGATGTGATTTGGGGATAAACCGAGAGAGCTTTTCTGTGGGCGGCGTGCTGCGCTGTATGTGAGTCATGTTCTCCTTTATTGCTGGTTTACACATTTTTACTCCAGAAGCAAACAATCCTAATGATGCCCTCGATTTATTTATCTTTAGCCTACTTTCCAAAGGGAAACCAGCTTATGAGATCACCATGTGTTCCCCCCTCTCTCTACAATCTCTCTTCCTCTTACAACACTTATGTTGACAATCAGATACAGCCCAATTCACAGCACATGGGAGCATGTCCTAAAGGACCTTTTCTTTTTTGCCTACTCACCATATTGTTTCAAGACAATGAACATTTGATGCATAGCTAACGACCCTTTGTAATTTGTGCTGGAGGTGTGGACGAACGGTTCACAGGCAGCAAACTGCTCCATCATGAACCGGGCCAGTTTGAGTGCCTGGATCGTGAACTGGACCGGCCTTCAGGAAGGCTGGCTGGTTTGTGATTGAACTGAACTGAGCCCAGTCCATAGTGGACTGGTTCACTGTGGTTTGACATTTTGAGGGGCTATGATTGTAAAGGGGAATCTGGTGAGGATTCCTTGAAAAGGCTTCTAAAGGACAGCGGGTGGGTGGGGGCAGCAAGAGGAGATCTGTAAAAGTGGATGCAAGAGGCTTACTGGTCCGCCAGGAGGTAGTAGTACTGCCACACACATACAAATCACACACAAACACACACATCCTATTCAGACAGTGAGGCTATTCACACAACTGCAGAAAATCGGGCTAGCCTCCGCTAGCCCAATTTTCTGCAATCATGAGAACCACCGGGCTTGGCTGTGAGCCTGGTGGTTCTTGAGCAGGTAACTCGCTCAAGTAGCCCGCCCCTAAAACCGGTTTTGCGGAGAGAGCGCTCCGCAAACCTGTTTTTAAAAATCATGAGTAGCCACAGTGTGGCTCCGTGCCACGGCTACTCATGAGGAGACTCTTGGAGGGGAGGCAAAAAGCCACCTCCCAGCTCTGGGAGGTCTCACCAGCATGCCCTGCACACTCTCGCAGGGCATGCTGGAGCTTACGGGGGATGATCGGCCCCCGCTCCCCTCAGCCCCAGCCGGCTCCATCACAGAGCCGGCAATCGTGTGGGCGGCCACCCTGCTCGTGTGCGGGGAGAGCGGGCTTAGCCCACTCTCCCCGCTCACTCTCCAAAACCAGGTCTCACTGATCATGAGACCCGGCTCATTATGTTGTATGGGTGTACAGATGTCTCTACACAGGCACATTGGTTTAAAGGAGACCTGGATTCAGGACCCTCAAATGCATTGTACAGATAGGAAGTGTACTGCTGTGCCTGTGTTCAACATAACATGTGAGAAACTGTACCTGTGTATACTGTAGACTTGTACAAGAGTTGAACATAATGTATTGGGCAACACACACACAGAGGCTCTACACACGATCCAAGTGTGGGGCCTAACCAGGCTTGGCAGGGAGAGCAGGCTTAGCCTGCTCTCCCCACACACGAGCATAGAGCCATCCCTGGGCAACCAGATTGGCCGCCCACACAACTACCGACTCCATCATAGAGCTGGTAGGGGCGGCAGGGATCGGGGGCTGCCTGGCCCCTGGAAGTCCCAGAATGCCCTGCACAAGTGAGCAGGGCATTCTGGGGAGACCTCCAAGGCCGGGAGGCTTGTCGTAGCCTCCCAGTCAGGAGTCTACTCATGTGTTGCCATGGCAGCACATGATCAGTAAAATGGGTTTAGCAGTGCAAGCACTCCACTAACCTCGTTTTAGGGGAGAGTTTCTTAGGCGGGCTAGCTGCTGTTGAACCACCAGGCTTGCCTGTGAGCCTGGTGGTTCTCACAATGGAGGGAAACCATGCTGAGCTCCCTTGGCCCAATTTCCCTCCACGGTGAGAATAGCCTCACAGTATTTTGATGGCAAAGATTGTAACTGGAGATAGGAAAATTTTCTTGTGTACACCGAAAAAACTAAATCTTCTTCTAGAATCTCATCTGATGTTCTTGTGTAGCTGTCTTGTTCTCTCTCACCCCTTCAATACTGCGACGATCAAAGATGGTCACTTTCGATTTTGCTGAACAATCTCTGCATGCAAAAAAGATTCCTTTGCAACCTCTTTTCTACTGTTTGCTGCCCCAATGCTCAGCACTTTGCATTTGGCAGGCGCAATGTTTACTAAACCCTTCTTCAGTGTTGCTGCTTTTCAGATGTAAGTCTTGCATTCTCATCCAACATGAAAACCTTACTGTTGTTTTATTGACATGCTAAAGAAAGCTGTACTCCTTAACAATGCTGGCTGATTACTGCAAAGACGGAATGAATGGTTAAGAGAACAGAAGTGTTCCTTGACTTAATGAATGAACTGTAGTTTTATTTGCTAAGTTGCCACATTTGTTTTGGTTGCTCCTGGTAGACGTAAAGGCTTAGATGGGCCATCTTGTGCCAGCTACACCTCATAAATAAGTAAAAGCCTGAAAAATTGCTCATTTTTATACCTTCCCTTTTAAAACAGCAGAGTCACTTCCGAGCAGGCATTGGAAAAGAAATGCATTGTATTTATTCCCACTTGCATCATGGAATGAATAATTTAAATAATATCTCTATTTTTAGACAATTTTTATTTATTTCATGATAGGCAAATGACAGAGATGTGGAGCCTCTCAGCCAAACACACATGAATGTTCCTTATAAAAAAATAAATGTGTGGGCCATCCAGCAGTGATTCATCCCCATATCATCTGACATTCCTTAAGCTAGATCAAGATAAGTACAGGAAAATATAACTGAGCACTCAATCCAGGGGCGTAGCAAGGTTGGAGTGGGCCTAGAGACAAGATTTTAAAATGAGCCCCCCCAAGAAATCTTAAATGAGGCTGAATAGTGGTAACAAAAGGAATCTCTCTCTCTCTCTCTCTCTCTCTCTCTCTCTCTCTCTCTCTCTCTCTCTCTATATATATATATATATCCCCTATGTGCTACAATAAAACATCATCCTAAATTATTTTTAAAAGGTTTTGTAAATTGTGGATGATGCAAGTCATTTAATAGTACTAGAGAAAGACATGCTGTTGTGGTAGCTCCAGGTCACATCAATTTCAGAGGATGAATACAACTGAAGGAGGCCTGGGTGGGTGTGTGGCTGGGGGAGTCAGTCATGTGACTTGCCTCTGGGCACCCCCCAAGGGAGTGGGCCCCCAGACAACTGTCTCCCCTTGCCCTATTATAGTTAGGCCCCGACTCAATCCAATTAGCTATTATTAGGAACGAGGCAAATCATGATGATCTCATTGATGCATATAGAACAGAATGCAAAACAAAAAACAAAAAAACAACTCCTATAAAGCCCTAAACAGCTTAGGCCCTGAGTATTTAAGAGAATGAGACGGGTCTTACGATCAAGGAGACCTGCCTCAGGAGGGTTAATGGGGAGAGTGAACTTAGCCCGCTCTCCCCACACATAAGCATTCAGTCTGCTCCGGGCAGCTGAACCGGCCACCCACATGACTGCCGGCTCCTTTACGGAGCCGGCAGGGGCTCGGGGGCTCAGGGGCCGCATGGCCCCCGGAAGTTCCAACATGCCCTGAGTGACTGCGCAGGGCATGCTGGAGAGACCCCCGAGCTGGGAGGCTGCTTTTGAGCCTTCCAGTTGGGTATCTACTCATGAGTTGCCACGGCATGGAGCTGTGGCGCTGCAACACATGATTAGAAAAACTGGGTTTGTGGAGTGCTCGCTCCGCAAACCCGGTTTAAGGGCAGGGCTACTTAAGTGGGTGACCTGCTTAAGAACCACTGGGCTTAAGGATGGGATGAAAATCGGGGAGAAAAATCTTGCCTCTGGGCGAAAGTCCAGATGGGAGAAAATCGGGCTAGCCTCCGCTAGCCTGATTTTCTCTAGGCATGTGCACGGACCGGTTCGGAGGCCATTCTAAAGGCCTCCAGACCGGTCCAGACACGGGGTGGTTTTGGTTCGGGAAGATGGGGTGGGGTGTTCCAATAAGGATAGGGGGGCTTTACTTACCCCTCCCAACAACCGCGCCGTATTTTATTGAGCAATCGGGCGGCAGGATATCTCCCTGCCGCCCGCTTCATTCCCCGCTCGGCGGCTCGGCTCCTCCTTTTGTATTAAGAATCGGGCGGCAGGATAGCTCCCTGCCACCCCCTTCAAAGCCCCACTCGGCTGGCAGCCGCCCCCAAGAAGACCCCTGCCGCCCCCAGGACCCCTGCCACCCCCTTCTTGCAAAATCCCTCCCATTGCAAGAGGGCGGCAGGAGAACTCCCTGCCGTCCTCTTCCCCTTTGCCGGCTTGGCTGCAGCCATTTGCATCCAAGCCGGCAAAGGGGACGGCAGGGAGTTCTCCTGCCTCCCGTTTTCTAAAAGGAGCAGTTCCTTTTAGAAAATGGGCAGCAGGAGTTCTCCTGCCGCCCTCTTGCAATGGGAGGGATTTCGCAAGAAGGGGGCGGCAGGGGTCTTCTTGGGGGCGGCCGCCAGCCGAGCGGGGTTTTGAAGGGGGCGTCAGGGAGATATCCTGCCGCCCGATTGCTCAAGGAAATATGGCGTGGTTGTTGGGAGGGGTAAGTAAAGCCCCCCAATCCTTATTGGAACCCCCCACCCCAGTGCCGGACCGCAGCTCCGCGGTTCCGTGCACACCCCTAATTTTCTCCCATTGTGTGAATAGCCTCAACGTCTTCTTCACCATGAGCCCCACCGCATGTTAAGATCATCTGGAGAGGTTCGTCTGCAGTTTCCGCCAACTCATTTGGTGGTTACATGGGGACAGGCCTTCTTTGTTGCTGCCCCTGGACTTAGGAATGTGCTCCCTGTTGAAATAAGAGCCTCTCCATCTCTGGCAACTTTTTAAAAGGCACTGAAGACACATTTATTCTCCCAGGGTTTTAATTAGATTCATGGTTTTAAATTTTGAATATTGGTTTTAAATTATTTTAATGTGAATGATTTTAATGTTTGAATGATTTTAATTGTTTAATTTAGTTTTGATTTTAATTGTTAATTGATTTTAATTGTTTTTGTTTTGATGTAAACTGTCCTGAGCCATTTTTGGAAGGGCGGTATATAAATCAAATAAACAAACAAACAAATAAAATTAAAAAGGGGGGAAAGGAAAGTAGCAAATACCGTATCCTGTACATGCACAACCACATCCAATGTGGCTGCACTTTTTATGTCTAATTGGTGCCATTTTGACAGTGGCCCAGTTTTTCACTTGTGGTGGTCACATCCAACATGGATGTGGTTGATGTACATGCTATTGTAGATTCACACGCTCCCTGTTGGCCAGGCCTGGAATTCACTTTTTTTATTATCTTGTAAATACAAACAGACCACTAACAAATCTTATTGAATTACTATAACTTCCTTTGAAATCCCTACAGATGTTTCAGTTTCACCTCAAGAAGGACTTCCAATTTTGCCTTCAGTTCTGGGACCAGAAATTTGGAAGGAAACTCAAATAATGACACATTTTGCCGATGTTACATAAGTTATAGTTGCCACCAAAATTTCAAAGATCCAAAACTGAAAGCAAAGCTGAAAGTTCCTCTTGAACTTAACAATCTGTTGGAATTGCAAGGAAAGAGAGGGGTTTCAATAGGATTTGCTAGGGCTCTGGCTGCATGTACAAAACAAAAACAATTTGACTTCCAGTCCTGGGGCAGCAGTGACCGTGAGCAACTATGGAGGCAGAAATCTAGTAAGCTATCAGGATTGGATGATGACAACAGGACCTGATGACTTCCAAGGGCAGATTCTGGTGATTGAATGGACAGGACTTCCCTTGACTTCCCTGGGACTTTCCCAGGACTTGAATGGACAAGACTTTCAGGATCCTGGACAGGCCACTGGGAGCTAGGCCACCTTTGCACATAACCCCAAACTGCAGGTTGATGAACCAGAGGTTAGATCCTGAAACTGCAGATTGATTTCCCGCAGATGATTTCCCAGCCCAAGCTGGGCAACCTCTGGTTTCAGAGCTGAGGAGCCCCTCCCCCTCCCTGGTCCACTGAGGCTGCATTCAAGAATGCTCTGTAGTCCCCACATTGCAAGATTGTTGGCAAGGCATCAGCATGTCAGCAGGATGGCAGCCATTGGCCATGATCTTCAAGGGGGCATGCCCAGCACGATTGTGCCTTTTCATCATAGACCATCTACCCTCAGCAGGGAAACGTCATTAAACCTTTTAAATAGCATTTAGACCCTTTCCCTCACCTCCCTCGCCAGAGCCCTGTGGCCAAAACAGAATTTGCACAAGCACAATCACAGGTGATGGGTGGAGAGGGGCATTATATTTCTGCTTCTCTGGAAAGTGACTATGATGACTTCCTAGGAGGGAATTTGTATATGCGGGCGGACAAAGGATCCTGGGTTCTGGTCCACAGTGACAAAGGATGCTCTTGTGATGGCAGACCCAGTCGAAGCAGCACAGGAATCTCCAAAACACTCCTGCCACTGTGTCGACTTGCTGGCCAAGGATTAGCCCAGTCATGAGAGGACAGTCCACTGGGGCAGACCAGAGGCTTTTTAAGCATGGGGTTTCTGTAGGACTGTGCGCTAATGAACAAGGACATCCAACTATAGGGACACTCCATGTGTCCAGCCATTTCCCTGTGGGCTTGGTCCGGCAAGATCGGTGATGGCTCCTAATAAATTTTCATGATTCCAGGGCTTGGAACAGCATTGTGGTGTATGCAAATCTGCTGCCACAGGGAATAGTGGGTAAGGGGAGTCTCTATTTTCAGCAATCCCTGGCAAACAGGGAAGCCATACTGTAAGGATGTGCAAACTGGTTCAATCTACCAGTTCTAGATCAAAAGCCCCCGGCTCAGAGGTTCTAGGTCAAGCCCAAACGCCAAAAAAATAAAATAAAATAGAGCCCGTTCTAGGTCAAGCTGGACTGGTACCAGCTCTGATAGATATTGATTGATTGATTGATTGATTTGATTTGATTTGTATACCACCCTTCCAAAGTGGCTCAGGACAGTTTACAGCATGATAAAAACAATTAAAACAAATTAATAAAACTATTAAAACACAATAAAGCCAATTAAACAGCTAAAAACCCTGGCAATCAGGGCAACAATTTAAAACAATTTAAAACAGTTAATCATTTAAAACCCTGGAAGGCCCAGGGTTTTAAGGGCTCTCCTGAAGGACAGCAATGATCTCAAATTATGAATTTCTGCTGGGAGTGCATTCCACAGCCCAGGAGCAGCTACAGAGAAGGCCCACCTCCGCGTCACCACCAGACGAACTGGTGGCAACAGGAGACAGACTTCCTCAGATGACCTTAACATGAGGTGGGGATCATGTAGAAGAAGGCCCTCTCTTAGATAACTTGGACCTAAGCCATTCAGCACTTTGTATTTTGCCCGGAAACATCAGCAGCCAGTGTAACTGTTTCAAAACAGGCATGATATGGTCTCCCCGGGTTGTCCCAGAGACCAATCTGGCTGCCTCATTCTGAACTAACTGAAGTTTCCGGACTACAAACAAAGGCAGCCCCATGTAGAGCGCATTGCAGTAGTCAAAGTTACCAGCTAATGCACCACCATTTTGAGGTCATCCACTTTGAGGAATGGGCGCAGCTGTCAAATCAGCCGAAGCTGATAGAAAGCACTCCTGACCATGGCCTCCACCCGAGAAACCAGGGTGAGGCCTGGGTCCAGGAGTACTCAAGCTGCGCACCTCCTTCTTCTGGGGGAGTGTAACCCCATCCAACACAGGAAGATCTAACTCACCCCTCGGATTCTGAGCCCCCACAATGCGCACCTCAGTCTTGCTTGGATTCAGCTTCAGCTTCAATTTGTTGTCCCTCATCCAGCCCATTACTGCCTGTAGGCAGGCATTTAGGGAATGAGTACCATTTCCTGAAGATGAAAAGGAGAAGTAGGTTTGAGTGTCATCAGCATACTGATAACACCCAGCATCAAATCTCCTGATTACCTCACCCAGCAGTTCAGGTAGATATTAAAAAGCATTGGTATAGAGCCGATTCTAGCAGGCTCGAGCCTCCATTTCAAGTAAAAAAGAGACAGTCATCCATTTTGTGACACTTGTGTCATGTAGAGTGATTGGCTATGCTGCAGATCCCCTGGTCCTTTGAGTGGGTCCTTTGAATGCGGATCCCCTGGTCCATTGAGTGTCTGGTCCTTTGAATGGCTTTGGCAGTGGGACTCAGGTACACCTGTCACCCTATTGGCTGGGGGGAGGGACAAGGACAGGTCCTCCAGGTGGGTTATTCAAAGTAAATTTAAAAACCACCTCGTGGCTTGGAACCTCTCTTTTCCTACTGCTCTCTGATGCTGTTTGTCTCTCTGTCTCTCTCTTGCTGACTGAGGAGCTACTACTACTATTGCTGCTGCTTCTTTGGAAATTGGTAAGGCAACCTTCCCTGGCGTGTGGTGGTCTCCAGGGAGAGGTATGAATTACTCCTGCTCCCCCAACTTCAATTTTTTTTATTTTTTATTTTTTTACAATATTTAAGTATTTTTTACTGGCTGCCTGTTATGTAGTGTGCTTAATTAATTGCTTCCTATTTGAAAGCACATTTTGTTCTGGGAGGCCCTTAATGTTTAATTTTTTTAATTTTAATTTTTTTAAACAATATTTAAGCATTTTCTTTCCTGGCTGCCTGTTATGTAGTGTGCTTAATTAATGGCTTCCTATTTATTTAATTATTTATTTTTATTTTATTTTTACATTTATATCCTACTCCAAGGAGCCCAGAGTGGTGTACATGGTTTTGTTTATCCTCACAACAACCCTGTGAGGTAGGTTGGGCTGAGAGATACATGACTGGCCCAGTGTCACCCCATGAGTTTAATTGCTGAATGGGGATTTGAACTTGGGTCTTTCCAGTCCTAGACATCTTAAAGTGTCTAAAATGTCATTTTAAACAATTGCTTTCCTACATGCTGCTTTTTAAATGCTTGGCTTGCTTTTTCTGAAATGCCTGTGTCTAAATGCTTTTTCTGTAGTTTGTGTTACTTGGTGGGTATTAGCAGGTTTGTGGTTTGCAATGTTTGTGGTATCTGCTTGTTTGGTTTGTGATTTGGTCCAGCGGGCTTGCAGTCTTCTGTGGTTACTTCTTATTTGTTTGGATTGTGCCTTCTTGTCTTGGTCAGGTGAGGTTTGTGGTTTGTAGTTACGTTTGCAGTTTTTATGTGGTTTGTGGTATCTCTGTAGCTACGTTTGTGGTTTTAGGCTAGGTTTGTAGTGTTTTTGCAGTTCTAATTTTGGTCACTTTGGTGGTTTTTGTGACTTTGCATTAGGTGTTTGGGCTGGTGGCGCACCTAGGGCTGCCAAAGCAGGATGTGTGGTGGGTTCCCATGGATGCCAACTAGTGTTGGATTCTCTGATGGCCCACATAGGGATTCATTATGTAGAATCTATGAGACATCAAAGAATCCTATCCCCTTTACTCACTATGGGAGAAATAATAAAACTTAAGATATTTTTAAAAGAATTAAAAATTGCCCTTTTCATCAATTGCTTTGGAGCTTTGGATTGCTTTGTAGCTGGCACCCATGGGGGCCTACCACACACCCCATTTGGCACCCCTGGGTGCTACCCATAGGGAATAATGGGCCAATTCAAGCCCTATCATTCCCTATGGAGAAACTTTTGGAACTGGTTCTAGGGGGGTTCTAATTAGAACCTAACCATGGGCCAGTTCTAACAGTTTAGAACCAGAACCGAGAGAACTGGTTTGAGTTCGGTTTGAATTAGAACCAAATCACAAAAACGGGTTTTGTGCACATCGTTAGTGTGTTGGGCAAAAATCAACATGAATATGTGCCAAGGGACGACCAAACTGCCAGAGTAAGTGCTATCACTCCTGCTGTCTGCCAGTTGCCATGACCTGGAAAGTGGTGTTGTGGTACCCTTCTCTGGGGCTTGAATGGATCTAGAAACGGGGCTGGGTGTTAAAAGCCCTCCTTCCCACAGGTGTGTCTCTGGCCTGCCACTCGCATGAGTGAGCAGTCTTTGGGAGAAGGAGTGTCATCACATATCATTAGTGATCAAGCCCCAGATACCCAAGAGCCATCTTCTAATGACTAATACATGTCATAGAGCACCCAGGGAGAAGGGGCTGGGCCCCACCTTCTCCTACTAATCTGTACAAAAAATAGAGCAGAACCATTCAAGAATTCCAGGGGCTGCATTTCAACTCAGACCCCAGGTATCACTCCCCTGTCAGGAAACAACCCAGCTTATGGTGCAACCGGGAATCTACCTGCTTGTGCAATTACTTCTTCATCACTTGATTTGTGGAGACCTCTTCACAAAGTGCCCGTTTTGCCACCCAGTCCCCTTTTTCTGCAGACTGCCAGAGAGGGACACAAGACACAATGGAAAGCGGGCATCCCCCAATATGGTTATTCCCCTTGACATGAAACCAGGTTACGGCAGCAGAATTTGGATGACATGATGCTGAATTCAAACCTCGGGTTGGAGCAGCGAAACTCACTATGAACCGGTGGTTCAGATCACAGTTTGGGGAGGGCAACCTCAGGTTACTCTTGTGACAAAACTGCAGTTTCACACATTTGGATGACCACAAAATGGAACCCCTGCCCTCTTCAACTCCGGTTTGGCCTTATGTCCAAAAGTGGACATATTATCACAGAGGTTCAAACTATAATAATAAGAAGCATAATATTTGTTCTTGCATGCATGTTTTTACAAATATTTGCTTCAGGGCCCCAATCTGCATCAGGAGTGTAGTGAGGGGAAGGAGTGGAGGCCATTGCTATAGCCTCAGAAAAAACTTGCAGGCATGTTTTTAAGGAGAGGAGAGATGGCCTTGTGGTAGCAAGCATGACTTGTCCCCTTAGCTAAGCAGGGTCCACCCTGGTTGCATATGAATGGGAGACTTGATGTGTGAGCCCTGTGAGATATTCCCCTTACGGGATGGAGCTACTCTGGGAAGAGCAGAAGGTTCCAAGTTCACTTCTTGGCATCTCCAAGATAGGGCTAAGAAAGATTTCTGCCTGCAACCTTGGAGAAGCCACTGCCAGTCTGTGTAGGCAATACTGAGCTAGATGGACCTTTGGTCTGACACAGTATATAGCAGCTTCTTCTGTTCCTATGACTACAAATCTCAGAAGCACCCACACCATTCTCTAGACTCTCTGAAAAGGGATTAAAAAGTCCTTTTAAAAGTAAGCCACAACCACTTGCTCCCTCAGAGCAGAAAGCAAAGAGGAAGAATAGAGCTTTTTCTCCTTTCCCCTTTTGGTCCTGTTTAGAAGATTTAGGTGTGAGGGACTGAAGCAAATATTCATGGAGCTGAAAGGTCTTGCTCAAACCCAACCCCCATCAAAGTAGGCTAAAGGGGGCCCAGTCAAATAGGGGACTTTTCAGAAGTTCCAAAGTAGCCCCCATAACAAAGCAGGGCTGCTTCACACAGACCCACTCCATTATACTTATTTAAACTACCAATTTTGGTGTCTGGTCAAATGCTCTGAGTGCTCCGCTAACCCCATTATCCTGATCATGAGTCGCCATGGTATGGCTCCGCACTGCGGTAACTCACAAGGAGACCCCCGCCAGGAAGCTAAATGAGACACCTGGTGTTGGGGGTCTCCCTAGGATGCCCCACACACTCGCACAGGGCATCCTGGGACTTCCGGAGGCCAGGCATCCCCGATCCCTGCAGCCCCTACCAGCTCTGTGACGGAGCCAGTATTCACAGAGCTGGTTCTGTGCGGCCAATCTGGCCACCCAGCAACCAGAGTCTGTTCGTCTGCAGGGAGAGTGCGTGTAGATTCTCAACATGTGAGTGCTGTAAGATATGTGGCTCAGTCATAGAGCATTTGCTTGCATGCAGAAGGTCCCTGGTTCACTCCCTCCCATCTCCAGGTAGGACAAGACTTTTTTTTTTTAATGGGACAAGTTTTTTTAATTGAACCAACAAACTACCAAAGCATACAGTACGTTGACAAAGCACAATTGTATACAAAGTGGTTGTTTGTACATCATATATCTACAAATATTTACACACAAGGATTTGGAAACCCACAAGGTTATGACGTATATGCAGGTAGTACTGTAACTCGGGGGTGGGGGATTACAAGGCACATCAGGTAATGGGGGGGGGGGTACGTCCGACATCCATTTTCTCAATTTGTCCCATTGCTGTTTAGAAGAGATACTCTTGACTTTTTGCACATAACCATACAAACTTTTCCAGAAGAGATTTACTGTCTCATCTGCGTGAACCTCTTGGTCGCGTCTTTCCTCCCTATTCCTATGCACAAGCATTGCATAAATGACATATAGGTTTACTAATCTGATTATGAGAAGGGGAATGTTCCAATTCCCTAGTATGGGGGCACCCGTTCCGTCCCGTTTCCTTGAAGGTTTCTTTCTGGGACCTCAAAAGGAGGTTCTATCGCTCAAACCCGAGGTTAGTTCTTCCCAAGTCTGTTTTTCCAAATCAGGCCACTCTAACAGCTTGCTTACTCCCTGCCACACTCTTTTGGCTACCACACACTCTTTAAAGAAATGTGAATGGGTTTCCCTGAATGTTTTGCCTAGCTCACTAGCTTTCTGTTTGCAGGCGATTTTAGGACACTCTTGCTGGTCCTCTGGGAGCCATGGTTTAGCCGCATTAAGTGGTAGTACTTGGTGGTATAAGCGCCACCTTGTTTCCCATAAATGGAAAGGGACTTTTTTCTCCTTAAAGAGAGTGATAGGGTGATCGGGTTGCAACAAGTACTGTGAAGTGCAGTGTTTGTAGCCTTTATGTTCTAAATCAGGTTTTAAAAAAACCCACTTCTAGAATCTCTCCATAAATTGTCTTCCTTAGCTACTTAACTGAGGAGGATCCTTTAAATAGATCTGGTTCAACCTTCCATTTTTAAAGTGTGAATAACAAATCTCTCAAGTAGTCCGGGTGTTCTCTTTTTAATACTTGTGTGATATTGCCATTGAAAGATCCTTTCCCCCACCATGCTATGCCCCATGCTGACTTGCGCCAATGCAGAGCGAAAAGCGAGACCCAGGTTTTTTGCAGGAGGTTGGACATATCATGGACATTCACGAAAATCCAGTTTCCAAAATTGTAGGACATGAATTCAGTTACAAAATAGGGTTGCAGGGCAGGTAGGGCTAGGCCTCCCTGCTCAACCTCCTTAAATGCTACCGCATGGGCCAAAGGGAAGGACACTACTAGACGGAAGATCTGGCTTTCAACTCTCCAAAGGAGATCGAGCGGGGGAGGATAGACTACCGGGGGTATCAGGTTAAGTCCGGATGTAAACCGCTTTCTGGTACATGGCAAGGCTCCATTTTTTCCACATGGTGATTTTAAGCATTACTTTTTCTTCCCAATCTGTCCAATTCCCCCCCCCCCACCAACTTTTTCCTTAATCCCGTATTCAGTCCCCAAAATGTTTACTGTATCTATCCACTTCAGTTTGGACTCTGGGGCCCCTTCGCTTTTACATTCAGAGATGGGTAGGCATGAGAGTTGCTGGCATCCAGGGTCCATTTTAACAAATACACTTCTGTCAGGATTTAATTCTGAGCCTGAGAGCTTGCCATATTCCCAGAAGAGGTCTAGTATTACAGAGATTTCATTTTCATTCGATAACAGTAATGTAACATCATCGGCATGAGCTACAAATTTTACCCTAAACTCAGAATGCGGTTCTGAGTGGACAGGTGGTCCGGCTATCCCATCACTCTCCCTCCTTCTCCCTCCCCGGAAGATCTCGCAGGGCGGAGGGATAGAGACTGAGAGTCCTCGCAGATGGGGTTATCTCTGAATCTTGATCAGGATCGGATCCAGGGCAAAAACATAAAGTAATGGGCTCAGTGGGCATCCTTGGCGGACACCCGAATGCAAAATGATTGGGTCGCCCTGCCATCCATTAATCTGTGGTGTCACCTTTGCATTCGTATATAGCAGCTGTATCCAAGTCACGAAGAGGGGTGGTATACCTTTAGCTTTCAACAATCTCCAGGTAGGGCTGGGAGAGACTTCTGCCTGTAAGCTTAGAGAGCGGCTGCCACTCAGTGCAGACCACGCTCAGCTAAGGTCTGACTCAGTATAAGGAAGCTTCCTCTGTTAATAAAGAGACCTCATTAATAATTCTGAATCAGATGTTTTCTCCAGTTTTGCAGAGATCAAACCAAACTTTACTCTTCAAATAAACAGCAGACGGAGCTTTAACATCCAATATACTCGGGGACAAAGGTTTTCGGGGAGATTTGTTTTTATTTTTGTTTTTTAAAAAAGAGACCACATCAGTGAAGTGCATTGAACTGTAACAGACAATTGAAGCTTGAAGGTGCAAATGAGATATGTGAATTGCAAGGATGCCTATTAAATCCATGTTCTCTGTTTGATGTTGCTTTATCTGCTGTGGAACAAAGCTTGAATGCTCATTATGCAGGAGCTCAAAATTGTTCACTTGAAGACTAGGGTCAGAACGATGAGCAGTATAAGATGGAAAGTTATGAATGGGCAAACTGACAAATGCCTCCTCTAAGAAATGTGGACTACTAATTGTTAGAGAGACAAATGTGATCGTGAGCTGCTTTGCCACAAAGAAAAGGAGTTGCCTTTGCTTGATCAGGTTTATTTGTATTTATTTATTGTGAAATTTCTATACTGCCCTTCATTAAAACAATCTCAAGGTGGTTCACACAAAAGTTAAAACAAGACTACAAAAATTACACAATTAAAGTATCAGTTGAATATAAAAATACAGATCTGATTAAAAGATTAAAAAACAAGCAAAATATAACCATAAGAGATACAGAACAGCAGCAATAGGAACAATCAGATAAAAGCCTGGGTAAAAAGCCAAGATTTCACACACATCTAAAAACTGTAATGGAGAATGAGGAGTGGCTGGCCAACCAGGAGAACATTCTGGACCTAGGGGCAACAACTGAGTAGGCCCTGTCCTGTGTGTATGACAGCTGAGCCTCCCTCATTGTTGGGACCCAGAGCAGAGCCCCTCCAGATTAACTCGTCAAATGGGCAGCAACCTTTGGGAGCAGGCGGTCCCTAAAATCAAGAATCCAGCTCATCTAGCAGTCTTGATGACTCCATCAGTTCCAACAACTGATTTATATACCACTTTTCAACAAAAGTTTCCAAAGCGGTTTACATAGAGAAATAATGAAGCTATTCACACGATCAGTAGAAAGTGGGCTACGGAAGCCTAGCTTGCTTTCTACTGATTGTGGGAACCACTGTGCGAGCCTGGTGGTCCCAAGGCAGCTAGCCCGGCTAATTCACCCACCCCTTAAATGAGGTTAAATAATGGAGCGAGTGCTCTGTTAACCTCATTTTTTGCTCATGTGCCACCGGGGTGTTCAGCGACACACAAGTAGACCCTCGACCGGGAGGCTGCAGTCAGCCTCCCAGCCTTAGGGGTCTCTCCAGAATGACCCACATGCTCACGCAGGGCATTTTTTAACTTCCAGGTGGCCCCTGATCCCTACAGCCCCGACCAGCTCCTTGATGGAGCTGGCAGTCATGTGGGCAGCTGCCCAGTGTTTGGAGGATCTGGCCACCCAGGGCGTGGAGGCTGTTCCCATGCTGGAAGAGTGGGCTAAGCCTGCTCTCCCCACACAAACACTTCTAGCGCTTCACACATGTTGTGTGAAGCGCCTCAATAGATAGATAGATAGATAGATAGATAGATAGGAGGGATCCCTGTCCCCAAAGGGCTCACAATCTAAAAAGAAACATGATAGACACCAGCAACAATCACTGGAGGTACTGTGCTGCACATGGATAGAGCCAGTTACTCTCCCCCTGATAAATAAAGAGAATCACCAGATTCTGTTCAGATTTCTCTAGAAAGATTGCAAGCAGAAGAAGTTGAGGATAGTCATTCCCTTTTGCTCATCCCTAGCATCTGATAATCAGAGATTGACTGTTCTTGATCATGTATGCCTCTATTTACTTGCCTAGTGGGGGCCACCTAATGGCACAGTGGGGAAGTAACTTGCCTAGGAAGCAAGAGGGGGCTGGTTTGAATCCGCACTGGTATGTTTCCCAGACTATGGGAAACACCTATATCGGACAGCAGTGATATAGGAAGATGCTGAAAGGCATCATCTCACACTGAGTGGAAGATGGCAATTGTAAACCCCTCCTGTATTCTACCAAAGAAAACCACAGGGCTCTGTGGTCGCCAGGAGTCAACACCAACTTGACGGCACAACTTTACCATGCCTAGCACCATGCTAACCTAAATTGACTTGATAGACTTAACTTCCATGTATTTGACTAAAATTTCATTTTTAAAAAGCCATCTCTGCTACTGGCCATCCCATAGCTATGGCAGATGCTCACCTGTAATCATGGGTGAACTACCCTTCATTGACTTCAGAGCAGCAATTGGTGTCCATGACATGAACTAAAAACAGACAAGTTAAAAATGACTTCCTGCATACAGTATGTGCAGAATCTTATTTTCCATTCTGAGCAACAGAAGAACACTGAGGGAAAGAAAATTTGTTTGTTTGTTTTCTGTTATTATTAATGTGTATGTAAGTAATCATTTTATCTTAATCTGCTTTTAAGCCCTTCTATATGTATCATATTTGCAATCACCTTTATTCTGTCATACTTTCAACAGACAAATTTTTAACTCATATAATTTTCTGCTGGTCTCTAACCGTAATGAAGGTAGGTTTGTTTGTTTGTTTTTACAAGCATTCTAAGCCAGGCAGTCTCATACTCTGAACCAATTAGTTATGAGTTTTGGTAACATCACTGCTCACTTATAGCCCAATTTTGAGCCTCATGTATACAGACAAGGAGGTCATTCACACAAGCGAATACTGTGTTCCACCCGGGTTGGGAGCTGTGTGTGCTTCCAATTTTCGGTTGTGTGGAAGCAAGATAGGAGGAAAACTTGGGTAGAAGTTATTGCATGGAAGCAAGTTAGGAGGACAAGCTGGGTAGCTTTTCCTCCTACCTTGTTTCCACACAACCGAAAATTGGGAGCACACACAGCTCCCAAACCCAGCTAGAACACAGTTTTTGCTTGTGTGAACAGTGGCACACCTAGGTAATTTTGGTGCCCAGCCTGCCCCTGCTGCAAGATACCCCTGCATTGGGGGGGGGGGCTCCTGCAGCCACCCTATGCCCACCCTGCCACTGCCCTGCTGCGCCAAACAGCCAAAATCTACCGTAATTTGGACTGCCAATGTGTGCTGCCAGGGGGTTGGGGGTGAGCGGAGCAGGCCCCCCACCACCCCGTGCCAGCGGTGGGTGGAACTGCTGCTGGGCACTTGAAAACTGCTTGGCTCACCCCCCGCCCCCTGTCCGCGCACATTGGCAGCTAAAATTAAGGTAAATTTTGGTGGTTTGGCAGGGCAGGTGTGGGGTGGTGGCCTAAGGCCCCAGCCTCGGAGGCTTGGAGGTCATGGACCAGGACCTCAAGGTCTGGGGGTAAGAATGCCTCTGTGTGTGAATGACTCCTAAATATTCCAAGGCAGATATAGAACAACTGTAGGGTTGTACTGGGGCCAAACATAAGATAATGCAGGTATGATCTTTTGAGACACATGGTCCAATACATTTAAAGTTTAACTATTCTGTACCTCATGCAGTATCAGATTAAAGCTAGACTTGGAGCAAAATCCTTGGCTTTAGTAAAAGATGAGGCTTGCAGATACAGTTCCTGAGCTAATTTTGTCACAGTTTATTAATGATGGTACATAATGAACTGTCATTCACTCTCCCAAATTGGTTTCTAATTCACTTAATCATGTCCTATTATCAACTATTCAATGACTGATTCATAGCCTAGCTACATAGAAAGGTACTCCACTGAGAGGGCAATCCTCACCATTTAAGAAGGCACTGTTGGACTACATTGGTGGAATATTACTGAATGGAACTAAAAAGGATCGCTGTTTTAATGGTTTCTTGCAATCCCCCTGTGTCACACTTTTAGCCCCTGTTCATGCTAATCAAAATTGCTGCAAAAATGAACTAAGCATTTATAATCAACTAAGAATATTGCAAAACAGTGAGGCTATTCACATGATGGGAGAAAATCAGGCTAGCAGAGGCTAGTCTGATTTTCTCCCATTGAGAGAGCCACCGGGCTCTGCTGCGAGCCCAGTGGTTCTTAAGTGGGTCACCCACTTAAGTAGCCCTGCCCTTAAACCCGGTTTTTCTATCATGTGTTGCTGCGCCATGGCTCTGTGCCGCGGCAACTCACGGTTAGACCCCTGACCAGGAGGCTCAAAAGCAGCCTCCCTGTTCTCTCCAGCATACCCTGTGTGCTCGCGCAGGGCATGCTGGAACTTCCGGGGGTCGCATAGTCCCCAATCCCCCCAGTCCCCACCAGCTCCATAATGGAGCCAGCAGTCATGTGGGTGGCCAGTTCGGCTGCCCGGAGTAGACTGACTGCTTGTGTGCAGGGACAGCGGGCTAAGCCCGCTCTCCTTGCTAACCCTCTGAAGGCAGC
Source organism: Hemicordylus capensis (assembly GCF_027244095.1). Lineage (NCBI taxonomy): Eukaryota > Metazoa > Chordata > Lepidosauria > Squamata > Cordylidae > Hemicordylus > Hemicordylus capensis. The sequence goes on along the minus strand of NC_069661.1, from coordinate 29,147,095 downwards.
TCTCCTTGATTGTGAGACCCACCTCAGTGTTTCCTATAACAGAGATTCCCAGATGTTGTTGACTACAACTCCCCATACCCCGCCTGTAGATTATGGGAGTTGTTGTCAGTTATGGGAGCTGTAGAAAAGTTACTACCAAAGTCCAAGAAACAGAAGAAAGCAAAATGGATGTCAGAAGAGACAGTAGAAATTGCCAAGGAGAGGAGAGAAGCCAAAGTCAAGAAAGATAATGACCTCAGGAAGACACTTAATAGGGAATTTCAGAAAGCTGTCAGAAGAGACAAGGAGCAGTATTACAATGACATCTGTAAAGAACTTGAGGATGAAAATAGACACGGAAAACAAGGAAGGTTTTCCAAAAGAACTCTGAACTTAGAAGGAGGTTCCAGCCTTGAATTGGTATGTTGATTGATTGACTAAGAGCCCCTGGTGGTGCAGTGGTAAAACTGCCGCCCTGTAACCAGAAGGTTACAAGTTTGATCCTGACCAGGGGTTCAAGGTTGACTCAGCCTTCCATCCTTCCGAGGTCGTTAAAATGAGTACCCAGAATGTTGGGGGCAATATGCTAAATCATTGTAAACCGCTTAGAGAGCTTTGGCTATAAAGCGGTATATAAATGTAAGTGCTATTGCTATTGCTAAGTGCTGTCAAGTTGGTGTTGACTCTTAGTGACCACATAGATAGATTCTCTCCAGGATGATCTGTCTTCCACTTGGCCTTTAAGGTCTTGCAGTGGTGCATTCATTGCTGTCATAATCGAGTCCATCCACCTTGCTGCTGGTCATTCTCTTCTTCTCTTTCTTTCAACTTTCCCCAGCATTATAGACTTCTCAAGGGAGCTGAGTCTTCGCACAATGTGTCAAAAGTATGATAGTTTGAGCCTGGTCATTTGTGCCTCGAGTGAAAATTCTGGATTGATTTGTTCTATGATCCATTTGTTTGTTTTTCTGGCTGTCCATGGTATCCTCAAAAGTCAAATATTGTTCTGGGGTCATGTGTAAAGTGGTGATTCAGATGAGCCACCACCTCGCTTCTCTAACAATAATGAAATGTATGAGGAGGATGTCAGGACATTCAGGAAAGACTTCACAATAGGGATGTGCGAAACATTTCAGATACAAAACGTTTTGTACCCCAAACAGCCTGTTTCAGGTGTTTTGTAGACAAAACAAAACACCCATTTTCCAGATCCAAAAGTTTTGTATACAAAACACAACGTCCCTGTTTCGGATACAAAACGTTTTGTTGTTTTGGACCTCCATTTTGTGGTGATCTCTGAGTCAGTCTCCATTTTGTGTTTGACATCTCTTTGAATTTCCCACCCTTCCAGCCTTCTGATCAGTGACCTAAATCATGGGCTGACCTGCTGACAATTAGCTCCTTGTTCCCCATTGGCTCTTTTGCTTCTTGCCACTCTTTACTGACCCCACATTGGCCAGGGGAAGGATTGCTAACCCATGGGGTGCTGGGTTCTGCTGTTTCTGTGGTGTTCTGAGTGTAGATTCTCTGGTAGCATATGAGAGTGGATTCTTGTTTTTCACTGAAAATCTCATATGCTACCAGAGAATCTACAATGAACACCTCAGAAACACAAAACCCAGTACCCCACAGGCTTGTGGGTATGGGGGTGGTTGGCACCCTATGTGCACTACACAACCCCTTGCTCTGGGCAACCCCAGTGCCCCCCAAGTGGAATTATGGGGCTGCTGAAACCTCCATTATTCCCTATGGGAGAAATCTTAAAGACAGGTAAACTTCAACAAATCACAAAAGATCAGCCCTTTGCCCAATTCCTGAGCATTCACACGACCCCATACCTGGGTAAAAGGTCAGATTGAATTCCCAGGCTACCCAGGGAGGTAGTGCAGGGATCAGCCTCAATCCTGTCCCTTCACATGAGCAGCCCTACCCAGGAAGGGCTGCTTGTGTAAACAGCCTCCTTATGTTCATGAAAAGGGTCGTGGGTTTTTTTGAATTCTCTTTGTCCATTCCCTGATGTACTGCCAGACACCTGTACATAGCATCTTGCTGAAGAATGAAACTACTCATGGAAGTGGCCTGAGAATTGGGCAATCTCAAGTGAAACTGAAAGAGGCTTCTCTTGGAAAGGCAGAGACTATTTTGGCTTTCAAAGCTTGCTCAGCCAGCTCAACAGGAAAGCTTGAGGATGTCAGGTAACCATAACTGTGCTATTTGTGGGAAATGCGGGTTGAGAAAAAAGGAGAGTAATAAAGCATGGCTTCAGTAATGCAGTTTCTGGGCCTATTTAGGTAAAATGTCTTTCTCTAATTGTTTTTCACCCTGAAGACAAAAAAAGAGAAAACATTCAGGATATCACGTATAATACAGCCATGCTTTATTACTGCTTCTCCAGTCTTCCACAAAGAAATGTGTGCTGTATTAGAATGGCACTAGTGATGCTACAGTTGAAGATGTGTCAGCATTTCCTTTGCTTACCTTTGTTTTGAAAGTGTTAAAATTAGTGCTGAGTTAAGACTGGGGTAGGATCATTTAGTAAACATTTTCATTCTCTGCAAAATCTCTCTCACTGCTCCTCTATTTTGCCAATTCTTCACATAGGTGCAACAAGGGAGGCAAAAGTTTTCATATCCCCATACTTGGATGCCACCTCTCCAACTTCAGCAATATGACCCCTGGCTGCAAATCTCCTCAGCACTCCCTTCCTAATTCAATTTTAGCCTGTTTTACAGCCATGCCCAACTGCTACCTCTGTGCCATTTAACAACAATAACAACAAAAACAACAACAAAAACCAGCATTCCCCTTAGAAATCGTAGGTTTCCATGTAGCTGACCAAATCTAGTTAGGTGGCACTGAGGGCATATGAAAGTTATGGGCAATGCCCTCACTCTGAATAGCCTTGTTTGCCTTCAGTGACAACATCATCTAGACACATCTGATTGGCTATGTGATGACCTCATGATTTATAGAAGGAATAAAATGAATTTTTAAGAATGACCCCAAGGTAGCTGCTGATTGGTGCAGTGAAACATCCCAAAAGAGGTAGGATGGGAGGGCTTTCAAGAAAATTCCCCTTTAAACTCCCCTTTCCAAGTCAAAATTCAAGCCCTGAGAAAATTCATCACAACACTAACAATTATAAAACTAAGGTCTAGTACCATGGAGGGCTGACTCATTCATTTTTGAAAACAAGCATAGAATTTATTTATATTCTCTGTATTGCCGAGAAACATATTATCAGTAGGGATGCACACGAATTGATTTTTTCAATTTGTACTCAAATTGAATCACCCCCGAATTGTTTTGGGTCCGAATCTGGACAGCTAGCACAGGGGTGATTTGTTTTGTCACCAAACAGGTAGATTCAGATCCAAATCATTTCCTACCCAAATCAGTTTGCGCAGACAGCAGGTGCAGGCAGTGATTCTATCAACAGCAGGAAGGGAGTGAAAAAAACCCACTCTTTTCCACAATCAGGAAAGCAGGAACAAATAGCAGAGAATCCACTCCAGGCAGCAGGCAGGCCAGGCAAAGTAAAGCCCCTCTGGTTCTCTCTCTTCTCCCACGAGGCAGAAAGGCAAAATGGTGGCTGCCTACCTCATTAAGTACATCTGAAAATCCCTCCTTCAAACTCCCCCCACCCTTGTCCCTTCTTTGACCCTTCCCCGAGCCAATGGAGGGTCAGTCACCCCTGGCAGCATAAGATTTGAATGGAAATGAGCCAATCTGGAACCAGGGGGGAATCACCAGCCAATTGTTGCATACTGTAAGTCGTCAATCTGAAGCTTGGGAGGGTGGGATTTCCAAAATGTTTTCCTGACACAAATGGAGAGAGCAAGAGAGATTGCCACAAAATGGAGATCTGAATCTACAAATTTTCCAGGTCTGAAATTTTGGGTGATTTGTTTTGGACCTGAATCTGGCCAGCTAGCACAGGGGTGATTTGTTTTGTCCACAAATCACTCATAACAGGTAGATTTGGGTACAAATAGTTTTGTACCCAAATTGATTCACATATCCCTAATTAACAGGCCACTTGTTTGTTTGTTTGTTTTAATCATTTAGCCTGAATTATTCCCATCCAAGTTCAAACATCTAGCAGGACAGTGTTCAGTGGTAAAACAGTGCTCTGTGGAAAACTAACTTGGATTATGCCCAAGACTGATCACTGCTTGCTGTCAAAAATGATAGCTGTTGGAGTCCAGAGATCAAGCAGGATTGGAAATTATGTCCTCTAACCTAAATTTAAGATATATGGATGATGGTTGTGATTACACTGAAAGAAAAGCACTCTGCAAACATTCAAAGGTGCAGAAAGGCTTTCTGTTTCATTGCAACTTTGTGTGTTGCAAGGCTGAATCTCAGAAAGGAAAACAAGCCTGGGGGCAAACCCTAGTGAACTTTTGATAAGCATGCAACAGACCACTGAATAATAGCTCCATGGTAAAGCACATGCTTTGCATTCAGAGATGTCCACATTCAGCCTCTGGCATTTTCTACTAAGGGTTCTCAGGCAGCAGGGCTGGGAAAGATCTTGGCCTGAGATCTCAAAGAGCCTCTGCCAGCCAAAGCCGACAATCTAGGCTAGGTGGGGCAATGGACTGACTTGGTATAAGGCAGCTTCATATATACGTATAATGACATGAGCTGAGACAAATGCCTAATACAGGAAGTGTCCAGGGGCGGATTAAGCTTTTTGCCGCCCATAAGCAAAAAAGGCTTTTGCCGCCCTCCTACCTTAAACAAAAAAGGTTAGCCTTTTTTTGTAATTAGGTAAGGGGGGGGACTTTCTCCTCATTCACGCCACCTTTGCTGTAGCCACTGCTGCCCACAGAGAGGGGTTGCAAAATTTGAGGAGGGACAAAATTTTCTGCTCCTCAGATTTTGCCGCCATAGGCAAATGCCGACTCTGCCTCTCCATTAACCCACCACTGGAAGTGACGGCAACAAGAAGAAAACCATTTACTGCGAGAGGCAGAGCTCTGTTGCTCTAAACAACAGACCTTCCTGCTTCATATGCAATTGAGGCAGGCCCAAGTTTAAACAAATAGGTCTACAACCATCACCACTGGCTTGGAGGAGTGGTGGTCTTGCTGTGCCCCCCTTTGCTAAGCAGTGTTTGCCCTGCTTTGCATTTGAAGGGGTGGCTTCATGTGAGCACTATCTGGTCCTGCCCAAAACCTTGGAGGGTAGCTGTCAGTTAGTATAGAGAAGAGCAGATCTTGTGGTAAGGTAAAGTAAAGCATGCCATCAAGTCAATTTCGACTCCTGGCACCCACAGAGCCGTGTGGTTTTCTTTTGGTAGAATACAGGGGCGGGGTTACCATTGCCTCCTCCCATGCAGTATGAGATGATGCCTTTCAGCATCTTCCTATATCGCTGCTGCCCAATATAGTACCAGTGGGGATTTGAACCAGCAACCTTCTGCTTGTTAGTCAAGCATTTCCCCACTGCGCCACTTAAGGTGATAGGTCTTATGGTAGCAAGCAAGTCTAGGTCTTGTGGTAGCAAGCATGAATTGTCCCCTTTGCTAAGCAGGGTCCACCATAGTTTGCATTTGAATGGGGAAGACTACATCTGAGCACCGTAAGATGTTCCCCTTAGGGGATGGGGCCATTCTGGGAAGAGCAAGAAGGTTCCAAGTTCCCTTCCTGGCAGACAGAACTGAGAGAGTCTCCTTTCTGCATCCTTGGAGAAGCCGCTGCCATTTTGTGTAGCTAATACTGAGCTAGATAGATAGTAGAAGGTAGCTTCCTATGTTCCTATGTTTTTGGCCTGGAAAGAGCAGCACAGTCAAGAATGTATAATATCATTTCATTCACATCCAGCCATGTTCTTCCCAAAGCATATCTCTCCCTCCCCCCCTCCCTCTAACCCTATTATTCAACCTGGAATGGGTTCAACTGCAATTACTCTGTAAGGCTTTACACATGATCCGTGTGAAGAACCAAAAGGGGTTCCTCAGGGAGAGCAGGTCAAACCCACTTCCCCTACAGATGATCACTTACCCCTCCTCGGGTGGGCAGATCTCCCGTGCCCGGCTATGGCTCACCTGGCAGCTCTGGGGGTTGGGAGAAGGGAAGCACCGCCACATGGCACCCCACCCCCCAGAGCCCTAGTAATTCACCGCACGAGTGTGTCCCCTAAGTGGGGGCTGCGAGCAGCTGTGGCTGACACACAATCAGTTGAATGAGGTTAACAGAGTGCTTGCTCTGTTGATCTCATTTAAAGGAGTGTTATGGAGCTTGCCACTGACCAACCACTGGGAGCCGAGTGGTTCCCAGCGGTTCTCACGACCAGCAGAAACTGGGCTAAGGGAGCCCAGCCCGGTTTCTGCTGGTCATGAGAATAGCTTCTGGGTGTTCGGGGATCCCATTCCCTGCTCAGGGAATAGATCCATCATAAGCACTACTGTAATACTGTCCTATGACTGCCTGATCATCATGACCTTTAACTTCGTAAGCAAATGGACTCCATTAAGCAGAAGGATATTTCAACTATGAGAAGAGACAGACTCCCCCCCCCCACTTATTCAATCTTCTTATTGCCTAATTAAGGCCAGTAATTAATGTGTGACCTTTGAGGCACTGTAAAATGGAAGCTTCTCAATGTTTTTAATCAAGTTAAACAGTAAAATCAGCAGAGTTCTCCTACTGGCAGAATCAAAGCCTCTGCTCTATTCCTTACTTTTACCAACAAAATGCACCAGAAGGAAAGTGTGAAAGTGCAAGACAGATCAAGGAATAAATAACTGGGAATGAAAAATATAAGACATTACGAGACATCCACGCTAGCAAAACAGAAACAAAAAAAGAAGGAAAGAAAATATCTGCTCACTTGAATATTACGTAGGTGGGTACACTGCCATTAGTGGTTTGAAGAGACCGGGAGGCCGAGAATAGCAGCTGAAAAGATACAATACTTCCTCGATCCAGGTCTGGTTGTATGTAATAATGGTATTTATATGTGACCAATTCTGCCAGAATGTGGATGGAGATGCACTTCAAATGTGTATTAAAGAAGCCATTGAAAACAGCTGAATAGGGCAGACCACGGCTGCATTCACACGTAATGGGAAACTGGAGTTAAAGTGGACAGAGCTTGCCAAACCCATACATCCAAATGTGTGCAACTCTGGTACCATTTGAAAGTCGACCCAAGGTTGTGCTCAACAAACTCCAATCTGAACCCTTGGCTTGTAGTGAGTTTAGCTGCTCATACCTCCACCATGATTGGCTGTGTGGGCTGTCCTTCATGCAGAGTCCTCTGTCCTGACTGCAGAGAGGCTGCTCTCCATCATCTGAATGTGGACAGCAGAGCAGGGGTGGGTTGTCAGGCAGAACCTGCAATCCAAACTGCTTGTGTGGCCTCATTGTATACATATGGTTTTGTGATTTGTCCTTTTCTAAACTTGCATTTGGAATTTATCTCTACGTGTGTGTAGATGAAGCCATGTATTTGCATATATACATGTACACTGTGTGTGTGTAGAAACCTAATGCTTACTAATCCTTTAAATTTGGCAATAGAATTTTGCAACCACTGGTGGAATTACCCTGCCATAAAGAAGAGAAACTTGAACCCCTACCCCCAATTTGTTTTCTTGAATAAGAAGAGGAGTTACACTCAGATAGTATTCCAATAGTATTCCAATAGTATACTCAATATTCTATTCCAATAGTATTCCACTCCAATAGTATTCCAATGGTATACTCAGATACTATTCCAATACACATCCAGTTTACATTCTGAAGTGCAAACACTACACATAGAAAAGCCTGCTTTCCTGCAGAGTTCTGCTTTTCTGGACTGAGGCAATTGATCTGTGGCACACCAGTGGTGTAGCAAGCATGAAGGTGGCCTGGGGGCAAAATTCAAAGCACAGCTACACTTCACTTATGACCCACCCCCTTTGCTTGCCACCCACTGCATGACCCCTTCACTCATTGCCTGCCCCCCATTGCTCCCCACTCGCCACCTGCCAGCCCACTGGGCCACTGTTCCCAACTGCCAGTCAGAACAGGCCTTCTTAAGAGGCTGCCTGTTCTCGCTGGGATCAAGACTGCTCAGGCATGAGGCTGGGGCGAGTGCAGCCTGATGGCAGCATGGTGGCATGTAGTGGGGCCGCAGGGGTGTGGAGGATGAGCATGCTAGGGAGGTGGGGAGGTGGCAAGGATGACCTAAAGGCACCCACAGCCCAGATGCTCAGCATCCCTTGCTTAACTGTGGCTATGCCAAAGTGGCACGCCATCTCTCTCTCTCTCCCTCGCTCTCAAAATGTATGCTTCACATCTCCTCCCAAAATGGTGGCACTCAAAGTGGCTGACAATCGAAATAAAACATCAATAGTAACACTAAAAATAGGCAAAAACAACAAAGACCGCAGGATTGAGAGCGAGAGAGAGCAAGAGAGAGAGCAAGCATAAATCCACTAAAATGAAATGGTGTCCAGAACAGAAATATTTTTAGTAGTCTATAGAATACTGGCAGAGTTGGAACTGATCAACCCTAGGCAGTCTTCATCCCTGTATTCCTATTTAATGAGCTTCTTGTCAATAAAGGGACTGTTAAGGCACTTGGGAGGTGCCCATGGAGGTGGTCCTTATGCCCTGAATGTATTTAGCCATTTACAGTTTGATCAAATTATGCTGTTTCCCTGATCTATCTCATCATATAGAGGGCATGCCTGTAAAACCCATCAACCTAGCAAATCTGCAGCAACTCTAAGTCTCCTCAGTGCATGTCAGGATAAGGACGTAAGAACAGCCCTGCTGGATCAGGCCCAAGGTCTATGTAGTCCAGCATCCTGTTTCACACAGTGGCCCACCAGGTGCCTCTGAGAAGCCCACAGGCAAGAGGCAAGGGCATGCCGTCTCTCCTGCTGTTGCTCCCCAGCAACTGGTATTTAGAGGCATCTTGCTTCTGAGGCTGGACAATCTGGCCCTTGTCCAGTCACCAATCTATTTTGTACATTAAAAAAGAACATTGCTGTGGGTGAATTTAAAAAGAGAGACAGTCCAGAAAACTACCAATTTCCTTTGAAATAATAGTAAAATTCCAATTGATCTTGGTGGGAACCAAGTTAATTTTTAATGATGAAGATTAAAAACAATGAATATCAAGCTAATATAAAATGCACTTGCTAGTGTATAGCAGGCGCAGTGTATCCATATAACATACTGGCAGAGGTGGGGGGGGAACCTAGTAGGGGAATGCAGTAAAGATTTCCATCGCGGCAACATCGAGATATCATTTTAAACAAATGTCCCATTGACACCTATTTTCCAAACCACTTGACTAAGCACAGTTTAAAAGAATAGATCAACAGCAGCAAACTACTTTTGGCTGTGCCAAGTGTCAGAATATTATTTAACATAGATGTAAAAACTACGACTAGGGACTGTTTATATGGCTAACACAGGATAAAATATCAATTTGATGCCTCTCCCTCACTTGCTTCAGTGGAAGCCTTTCTCTGAGAAGCAAAGAGCTGGAGCTTTTCCTGTGACTGCACTATAATTTCCACAGACCTTCAGCATTCATGCTGGATCCTTACTGAACATCGCAGAGTTATTCTTAAACCCACCATTACTGACATAGCAGGAAAATGTTCTATTCAAGAGAGGAATCACTGATTTGAATCCTACAATGATTACTATTGATTTTGAATTAGCAGCAGTGAATAAAAACAACTCCAGCATTTCCAAGTGCATATGAATCAAGCCACTTCTTCCTTTACATTCAGGTACTACAGCATGGCTCTGTGGTTGCCAGGAGTCAACACCAACTTGACGGCAAAACCTTTCCTTTCCTTTTACTACAGCAAACACTAGTTTTCTAACAGGAAGACAATGGCTTTATAGAGTTGAAATCTGAGGTATATATTTGCAGTTGTGTTTTCATTTTTCCAAGGTTCTAGGCATTCTGGCAACTATCTTGGGTCTTAAGAGGAGCCCCAGGGACTGGAACTGGGAATCCTTGCCGTTAGTACCTCTGTCTTGTTTGGATTCAGCTTCAATTTATTATCCCTCATCCATCCCATTACGGCCTGATGGCCGGCATTTAGGGGAACTGTGCTATTTCCTGATGATGATGTCATGGAGAAATAGGTTTGGGTATCATCAGCATATTGATAACACCCTGCTCCAGATCCCATGATGATTTCACCCAGCAGTTTCATATAGATGTTAAAAAGCATCGAGGATAGGATGGAGCTCTGAGGGACACCATACAATCACTCTCATTTTACTTAGCTGCTGCGCAAGAGCCTGGAGTTACATGCTTCCAATTTTCCACCTGCACCACCTGCAGCATTCAATGAATGAACATAGATGTGCTTTACTGTGCTAGGCTGCCATCACAGACACAATGAGAAGATGCAGTGATGCCACTCTACCTGGCTGGAGGGAACAGGATGAGTTGGGAAGTCTGGACAAAGAAGTAGGGAAATGATTATTCATAGTCAGTGGAGCCTGGACAAGAGGCAATGATACATAACAGACTAGGGATGTGCGAAACGATTTGGGTACAGAATGATCTGTTCCCGAAACAGCCAATTTCGGGTGATTCAGATCCGAACCGAATCACCCTTCTAGCCCTCCGAAATTTTTTGGAGCCAAAATGAATCACCCCTGTTTCGGCTCCGAAATATCTGTTGTTTCGGCCCTCCATTTTGTGGCCAATAAATGCCTTCTTCCCCCTCCGTTTTGAGCAATGACATCTATTTGAATTTCCCGCCTTTTTGCCTCCCATTGACTTCAATGCAAAAAGGTCTGATGTGACGTCTACTCGAATTTCGGGTCCCAGGGGCAAAATAGTGGGGTGGGGTTGTAGTGCCTAATGGGTGGAGGCTACCACCCCAGTTGCAGAGGGATTGGGCAGAGGGCTGATTTTTGGTGAATATTTGAAGTTTTAGTGTCTTTGTGGCAGATTTGGGGCATAACGTGGGACCAGGGGCAGAAGAGTGGGGTGGGGTGGTAGCAGCTAATGGGTGGAGTTTACCATCCCAATTGCAGAGGGATTGGGCAAAGGGCTGATTTTTGGTGAATTGTTGAAGTTTTGGGGTCTTCAAGGTTTTTGCTCATAAGGTGTAATGGAGGTTTCAGCAGCCCCATAACTGCACTTGGGGGGTGCTGGGGTGGCCCAGAGTGAGTGGTGGTGTAGAGCACATAGGGTGCCAACCACCCCCATGGGTTGCTAACCCATGGCGTACAGGGTTCTGTTTCTGAGGTGTTCTGACTGTAGATTCTATGATAGCAAATGAGATTTTCAATGAGACACCATGAATCCACTCTAATTTGCTATCATAGAATCCACACTCAGAATACCTCAGAAACAACAGAACCCTGTACCCCATGGGTTAGAAACCCATGAGGGTGGTTGGAACCCTATGTGCACTACACCACCACTTGCTCTGGGCCACCCCAGCACCCCCCAAGTGCACTTATGGGGCTACTGAAAGCTCCATTATACCTTATGAGGAAAAACCTTAAAGACTCGTAAACTTCAACAATTCACCAAAAATCAGCCCTCTGCCCAAATCCTTTGAAGAAATTCAGGTAGCTTCCTTGCCCCTACCTTGCACTACCACCAACCCCACACTGCTCTAGGCCACCCCTTTCCCCCGACGTGAAGCAATACACCCTCCATTATAACTATTGGGGGGAAACCTTAAAGACGCGTAAACTTCAACAATTCACCAAAAATCAGCCCTTTGCTCAATCACTCTGCAATTGGGGTGGTAGTCTCCACCCATTAGGCACTACCACTCCACCCCATTCTTTTGGCCCAGATCCCACGTTATTCCCCCAATCTGCCCCAAAGAGACTAAAAATTCAAAAATTCACCAAAAATCAGCCCTTTGGCCAATCCCTCTGCAATTTGGAAGATAGCTTCCACACATTAGGTACTACCACCCCACCCCACTCTTTTGGCCCCAGGACCCAATTTTTTATCCAAATCAATTCAGATTCAGATTTGGATTAATTCGGATTTGAATCGAATCGGGGTGATTCGGAAGGGCCAGATTCGGATCCAAAATTAATCGGGGGTGTTTCAATTCAGATCCAAATTGAAACACCAAAAATCCAAATTGCACACCCCTATAACAGACATGGCAATGAATCAACAAACATGGGCAGCAATCAGTGCAGCTCTTGCCTGTACACACAACATAAGTACTACACACAGCACACAACTGTACACACCACTGTAAAGAGCACCCGCCATTCCCACAACTGAGTGATAGTTGAGTCAAGCACAGACATATTTCCCAAGGATTTGGCCAAATAAAGTGGCAAAATTCTGGACGCCACTTATTATGCAAGGACTTATCTGTCTCATCTCTGTTGATCAGTGTTCCATGGACATCTTGTTAGTTACAGAATATTGGCAAACACTCTAAGCTCTGTGAGGGAAGTGGACAGCTAGTTTAGTGGAAAGACAGCCTTACCCAGGAGATAGGGACAGGAGAAGCTGTGTCTGTGAACAGAAATGAGGAAAGGGGACACAAATGCTGGAAAAGAGAAAGCCAGCAGGCTGGAAAATGTGAGAGAAAGGGGTCTGAGGAGCAAGAAAAGGGGTCAGGAGACCCAAGAGGCAGGGATGCAGAAGGAGGCCCACAGGCTTGACAATGAACTTAGCAAAAGAGACCTGATGTAATAAAGAGGCAGAGTGAAAGGAAAGAGACCTAAGGACATGGGAAGCATGGGGCCCATGGCAGGGCTGGCCCAAGGTATTGTACTGCCAAATGCAGGGCACCAAATACTGCCTTGTTCTGTGCCCCTGGTAGAGGCCCGACTCCCTTCAAAACCCACCCTTGAAGCTTTGGAAGAGGCATGGGGGTGTAAGGAGGTGGGAAGCTGCCACCTCTTATCTCCTCCAGCTTCTTGCAAGCTTTGAAATGAGTGTGAGAAGAGATGCTCCATGCAAGGCTTGCAATGGCCAGATCGGTCCCAAACTGCTGCTCTGATGGCAGCACCATTTTACCACCCAACTGGTGCCCCAATCATCTGCCACCTGAGGTCACCACCTCACTTTGCCTCATTAAAAGGGCAGCCCCTGGCCAGTGGCCAGTAAGCCTTGAGGCAGAGGGGCCTTGAACTTCTGCCAGTACATCTTTAATGTACTTTGGAAATGTATACTAATATGGCCCAAAGAAAAGAACATTGTTGCCAGAGAAGGCCTTCCTGCATATTATCGCACGTGGAAAACCTCAGAGAACCATTAAAGGAACGCTTGGAAGCTTCAACTTTTGACCTACTTTATTTTTCCTTATATCTGTTTTCAAAATGTGTTTTTGATGCCTACCACAGGATTTCCCCAAAGTGTAAAGTCTTCAGTACTCTTCTTTGTTTTCATAGAAATATCCTGACAAAGCAGCCCTCTTGGGCATCCGAACAATAGCTAACTAATATTGAGTGTTTGTTTATGGATGAATAAAGTAATAAAACATAAGAAAGCAGGAGAGACTTTCATTTGAAGCCTCAGATAAGAAATTATAAACAAATGTGAGCTGAAGTACAATGCATTTTAAATCGGAGGTGATGCTGTAACAAGCAACTGCCAGTGCTAATCCTAACAGCAAGTGATTTTGCTATTTCAAGGCTACACTAACTTTCAATGTATTACATGTGCTTTAGACCATTGCTAGCATTAGATTTCAGAAATAAATTCTGCTATTTATTGCCTTTTCTCACCTCTAGGGACATGATAGATTTTAAGGTCACTGAGATCAAGTCAGCTTATCTCCTCTTTATAAACAAGGCCTATTGAATTTCCTCCAGTCACATCATATCAGTCCCTTTGTTCTTGTGTGTCTAAAGCATGTGTCTAAGATCTGGTCTTAATTTTAAGACCCCAAGGGGATTCCTGCATGGAAACCATCATTTATAATCGTATGGAGGCAGGGGTGTAGTGGAGGGGAGAAACTCAGGGATGGAGCGCAGTACTTCTCAGCTTCTCTGGCTGTTGGTGTATTGGGCACTTCTGAATTTGCAACTACATCAAAGGATCGCAGCAACCCTGTAATTGGATATTCATTAAAGGAGATAGCAGCCATTGTCCTTCAGATAATGGGGTTAGTCATAATGATGACTTCTGCTAACTTGGCAAAGAGGCACCTTTTACTGTGGTGATGCTCTTTATTTAGCAGGGGGAGAGCAACTGGCCCTATCCACCCCCAGCACAATACTTCCAGTGACTGTTGCTGGTGTCTAACTTGTGTTTTGTTTTAGAATGTGAGCCCTTTGGGGACAGGGATCCATCTTATTTATGTATTATTTCTCTGTGTAAACTGCCCTGAGCCATATTTGGAAGGGCGGTATAGAAATCAAATTAATAATAATAATAATAATAATAATAATAATAATAATAATAATGCCCCAGTGAGGCACTAACTTGGCGTGGTTGTGGGGCTTGTGTGCTCTGGAAGGTGAGAGCTATGCCAGAGGTCCAACCATACTGGACAGGTCTCACCAGAGGAGCCAGACAAAGCGTGCCTCTCCCATCAACAATATGGTGAGACGTAACTTTAATAAATCTACACCGGATCAGTCGTCGCCTGGGTCAACAAGGACCGCGCCAAGTGCAGGAGTCAATTGACATCTGGTGGCAAGTGGGCAACAGGGCTCAGGATCTTCAGTTGAGCAACCAGGGCTGGAGACTGCAAGGTTACTGGAAGAAACGTCGCTTAACTGAAAAAAAATATACAAAAAATGCCAACAAGGAAATAATGATCTGCTATTGCAAGTCTAGTCCAACTAGAAGAGGTTATTTAAAAAGAATGTACCTAATTTGGAAAGAGAAGCATCAAGATACAGAAATAACAGAACAAAGGCTAGCAGACCAGAGAAGATTCATAATAAGAAATAAAGTATTCACAGGAGTTGAGCTGGAAGAACTGCAAAGAGCAACACAGGCTCAAGACATGGAAGAAGAATAACCACCAACTGAAGCAGTTGCTCAGGCGCAGGTGGAGGACGTGTTGGAAATCGAGGATACCACTCTTGCTGAACTCTTTCAAAATCAAAACCAGGCAACCTCCCCTTTGCCTTTACCTCAAAAACCCAAATGCGGTTTAACAGAAAAGCAACAAGAACTAAAGCAAAAAATAATGGAGCACATGAACCAAACAACCACCAGGGTTCGACTTCCAGCTCTAAAAACAGTTGCCAGAAAACAAGTTGCGCAGGCATTAAAAGATGTCAATGCTGCACTTGCAGAAATAACAACCAATAATTTGCAAGAAACAAACCAACTAATCTACAGTGCAGCAACAATGACAACACAAGAGCTCGGATATAAGATCAGTGGACCTGTAAAAAAAGAAAGCAGTACATCACCTAAACGGAAGATTAGACTAGAAAATAAAATCTCCAGGCTTAGACCAGATGCTAGTAAATTGAAAGATATGAAAGACAAGAAGCTGAAGAATGAAAACACCAAACAGTATCTGATCCAAAATACCACCTAGATTCAAGGAAAATTAGAGAAGTCCTGGAAATAATAAAGCAGCAAATAAAAGCAGGGTCAAAGAAGATTAGCAGATACGAAGCCAGAATTACACAACACAGGCAGAATCTTCAATTCCAGTCGAATTAGAGACATTTCAAACCATAGAAGGAGAAACTGCAAGAAACGTAGAAACACCAAATAAAGAAGAAACAGTGCAATTCTGGGGGAAATTATGGGACAATCCAATAGATTATAATGAAAAAGCAGGCTGGATGAAAGAGGACCAAAAAAAAGGAACCAACAAATGCAAGATCTAATAATAACACTAGAATTAATAAGTGAAAGAGCAAAGATAATTAAAAATTGGACTGCTCTAGGCGACGATGAACTGCATGGCTTTTGGCTTAAACACCGAACAAGCCTTCATAAACAACTATCAAGACAGTTCAATCACATTTTACAAGGAGGTGATATTGAACAATGGCTAACAACTGGGAAAACTCATCTCATCATGAAAGACCCAGCAAAAGGTGCAGTTCCAAGTAATTATAGTCCGATAACCTGCCTGCCAACCATGTTCAAATTATTAACTGTAATAATAGCAGATGAAATGATGCATCACTTATTAACTAATAAGCAGCTTCCAGTTGAACAGAAAGGAAATTACCCGAACACCAGAGGCACAAAAGACCAGCTGCTGATTGACAAAATGATTTTAGAAAATTGCAAGAGAAGAAAAACAAATCTAAGTGTTGCATGGATTGACTACAAGAAAGCCTTCGATTCATTACCTCATACATGGATACTAAAATGTTTAGAAACAACTGGTGTCAGCAAAAACATTCAGATATATATTTAAAAAGTAATGAGCATGTGGAGTACACAGTTAACAATCAATGGCAAGACACTTGGACAGGTTAGCATTAGAAGAGACATTTTGCAAGGGGACTCACTATCCCCTCTGTTGTTTGTAATTGTCATGACCCCAATTTCACAAATAATAAACAAAACAGGCCTCGGATACCAAACTTCTAAAACATCAAGTCAAATCAACCATCTGCTCTACATGAATGATCTGAAGTTGTATGGAAAGGCCCAGTCAGAAACTGAATCACTGCTAAACACTGTCCGTATATTCAGTAGCGATAGAGCAATGGAGTTTGGACTAGACAAGTGTGCTGCATTAATAATGAACAGAGGGAAAATAAGAAAAACAGAAGGAATAGAACTGCCCAATGGAAGCAAGATCAAGAACCTGGAAAAGAAAGTACATTACAAATATTTGGGCATTCTCCAGGCTGATAAGATCGCACACACTGAAGTTAAAAGAAAAATTGGAAGTGAATACATCAGGAGAGTTAGAAAAATCCTCAAGTCCAATCTCAATGGCAGGAACACCATACAAGCCATAAACACCTGGGCTATACCTGTTATCAGATACACTACAGGAATACTAGACTGGACCCAGGCAGAGCTAGAGATGCTAGATCGTAAGACCAGGAAAATCATGACCATCAATCATGCTCTGCACCCCCGCAGTGATGTCGATAGGGTCTACCTCCCTCGCAGCTCAGGTGGAAGAGGAATGCTGCAAGTCCATCAAACAGTAGAGGAGGAGAAAAGAGGCCTTGCAGAATATATCAAGGACGGTGAAGAAGATGCACTTCAACTGGTCAAGAATGATAAACTATTCAACACCAATGAAACCAAACAGGCCTACAAGAAAGAACAAGTCACGAACCGAGTAGAAAAATGAAAAAATAAGCCACTGCTCCCCCAGCCTCCACTTTCACCTCCCCCACTTTTCACCTCCTCCACTTTTACCTCCCCCAGCCTCCACTTTCTTTTTTGTTCCCTGGGCACCGCTTTCCTCTCCCCACCCATTGGCCTCAGCTTTCCTTTTTCCATCCTGGCCGTTGCTTCCCTCTCCCGTCCCTGGCTGCCAGTGTCCTCAGTCTGCCCATTGGCCTACACCTTATCTTCTCTGCCACCGCTTTCCTTTCCCTCTCCCACCAGCTCACTTGCAAACTCTCGTGAGAGCTGCCACACATGGGATTAGTGACAGGCACACCATACACACACACACACACACACACACACACACACACACACACACACAGCTGACATGCTGCGCAGTGCACCATCAGCATCCAACCCACTGGTGTTGGAATGCAACATCAGTGTTTTTGACCCATGGGGGCTGCTGCCTTTTATTTACACAGTAGCCACCATGCATTGCACAGCATGCTGACCACTATTATTTAATTGTAGAATGTGCACTATACATGGAGTAGGATCCTGTCTTTTTGTGTGCATTACACTGCAAAGTAAAATGTGCACTGATGGCATTCTATAATTAAATAGCGGTGTCATGAATTCCAGCACTGCTTTGAACTAGGGATGCCACATTATTGGAGCAATCATGTGTGCATGACAATATGTGCCAGCAACAACAACTGCACCACAAAACCTCTGAAGCAATTTGAGAGAATCTTTTTAAAATATCAGTTTGCTCCAGGAAAAATAGCAAACGGTATTCAGATACTGCTATATTGGAAAGTTGACATGAGGGTCACAGATGAGGCAAATGTCTTCCCCGTAAACAGTTATACAGACACTTTCACAAAGAATCACTTTAAATGGATTATTAAAAGCATTTCCTAGGGGCCAAAGATTAAATCTAATGTAACTCTCTTGATGAAAAGCACCTTATCTGGAAAGCATCACTTTCTCAGCATTGCGAAAGTAACTTCTTACAAATACAGTAGGTGGTAGAAAGACTGTATCCAGATTTTTTTTAAAAAAAAAATGTTGGTGGCTGTGATTCCATCTCAGTCAGCTGAACGATTTGTTAGTTTTCTGCTTAGTATTAATCAGCAGCATCACTAGCTCTGCCTTTCATTCATGGTCTATTCTAATTTAGTCTGACACCTTCCAGCATATTTCTTATTTTGAAAAAGGATACAAAGGAATGACACCAGAGATTAAAGACCTGGCCAGAAGATTGTTTCATCCCATTCAATACTGCACAATTGTTCCTCCGTTGTTGTGGGATATTCAGGCATCTTTGCATAAAGCAGCACTGGGGTAAAAATAATAGGGCTCACTCATAATATTTTATAGCTGGGAAAATCTGACAAATTTGCTAACCACCTTTGTAAATTCATATGCTGCTTGTAATAAGCTGTTAGTAATTGTAATAAGCTGTTAGCACACAGTTGTAATAAGTTGTTAGCACACAGCCTAATTCATCTTTGGGTAATGTAGACTTGGGATGATAAGAACATAAGAACAAGAACAGCCCTGCTAGATCAGGCCCAAGGCCCATCTAGTCCAGCATCCTGTTTTGCACAATGGCCCACCACAAAGAATTATCAAGTGATTCTCATGATGAATACGTGAGGTGGGATATTCGAAGAATATCTTGCTGAACTTCCAATTATTTTTAGAATGTTCTCCAAATAATTCTTAAACTGTGGCTTCATTTGCAAATGAAAAGTTAACCTGCACCTTTTTGCAAATCAGTTGCTAGCAATTATCAGCCAAGCACCAGGAATTAGGTGCTCCCTAATTCCTCCCTCCCCCTCCTCTCAGAAGGGGTGGTAGAGTCATGCCTTCTCAGAAAAAGTCAGTTTATTTTAAGGTACAGAAAAAAGAATATTTTAATATTAATTAATCAATTTCATCTGAGCATGGGATTGGTACAAGGTTGCCTGGTTATCTTAGTGGCTGAGAAGAAGATTTGACATGGGCTCTTTTCCCACTGTTCTGAAGACTGTGGAGTGGCCATGCTCAGATTTACACAAAGAGACTAGTAGCTGACAACTCTAAAATGCCATTATTGTCCTGTGGGTCCCCAGCTATGGCTGGACTCCAATGCCCATCACCTTATCGTCCATTGCAGCAGGGCATGATGGGAGCCACAGATGGGGACCCAAGCTTGAGGACCCAAACTTGAGGGACTCCTGCCTCACCTCATGCCTCCAACCTCACCTAACTTTGCCTCCCCTCCAGCCTCACCTAGCGATCAGTGAGGCTGGCGGTAAGGCTAAGTTATGTGGGAGGCTGGAGGTAAGGCTGGGGGTGAGGCGAGGCTAAGGTGGAAGGTGAAGCTAGGCTGGAGGTGAGGCTAGGCTTTGGGCATTGGGCCCAAGATGGACAACTTTCCTGATCTGTTTCCCTGATGGACAACTTCCTTGATCAGCTTCACTAAGACTCTGAGCCATTGCACCACAATGGCCTTTGACATGCTAACAGCTGCCACATGGAGGAACATAGGAAGCTGCCATATATTGAGTCAGACCATTGGTCTATCTAACTCAGTATTGTCTACACAGACTGGCAGAAGCTTCTCCAAGGTTGCAGGCAGGAATCTGTCTCTCAGCCCTATCTTGGAGATGCCAAAGAAGGAACTTGGAACCTAGGTATTCTTCCCAGAGCAGCTCCATCCCCTGAGAGGGATATCTTACAGTGCTCACACTTCTAGTCTCCTATTCATATGCAACCAGGGCAGACCCTGCTTAGCTAAGGGGACAAGTCATGCTTGCTACCACAAGACCAGTGGTCTTCTGTGTGGCAGCTGTGAAAAAGGCCAATTCCATACTAGGGATCATTAGGAAGGGGACTGAAAATAAAACTGCTAATATTATAATGCCCTTATACAAAACTATGGTGTGGCCACACCTGGAGTATTGTGTAAAATTCTGGTCACCACATCTAAAAGAGGACATTGTAGAACTCAGGGATATAACTATAATGGGGCAAGGGGAAATAGTTGTCTGGGGGCCCACTGCCTTGGGGGCACCCATAGGCAAGTCACATGACTGACTTCCCCAGCTACACACCCGCCCAGGCTTCCTTCAGTTGTATTCATCCTCTGAAACTGATGTGAGTGTTAAGATCTTGATCTACCAGAACAGCATGTCTTTCTCTAGTACCATTAAATGACTTGCATCGTCCACAATTTGCAAAAACTTTAAAAAAATAATTTAGGATGATGTTCTATTGTGGCACATAGGTGTAACTTAAATAAGTAAGTAAGTAAATGTATTTACTGTGCTTTTTGTTACCACTATTCAGCCTCATTTAAGATTTCTTTACTTTATTTCTTTACTTCAGTGAGGGTGGGCGCATTTGAAGTCTTGTCTCTGGGCCCACTCCAACCTTGCTACGCCTCTGGTATAACTGGAAAAGGTGCAGAAGAGGGCAACCAAGATGATCAGGGGCCTAGAGCACCTTTCTTATGAGGCAAGGCTACAACACCTGGGGCTATATAGTTTAGAAAAAAGATGACTGCGGGGAGACATGACAGAGGTCTATAAAATCATGCATGGCGTGGAGAAAGTGGATAGAGAGAAATTTTTCTCCCTCTCACATAACACGAGAACCAGGAGTCATCCCATGAAATTGATTGTCGGGAAATTTAAGACCAGCAAATGGAAGTATTTTTCCCCACAACACATATTCAACTTGTGGAATTCTCTGCCACAAGATGTGGTGACAGCCAACAACCCTTAAGCTTTAAGAGTGGCTTGGATAACTTCATGGAGGAGAGGTCTATCAATGGCTACTAGTTGGAGGGCTATAGGTCACCTCCAGCCTCAAAGGCAGGATACCTCTGAGTACCAGTTGCAGGGGAGTAACAGCAGGAGAGAGGGCATGTCCTCACCTCCTGCTGTAGCTTCCAGTGACATCTGGTGGGCCACTTTGTGGAACAGGATGCTGAACTAGATGTGCCTTGGGTCTGATCCAGAAGGGCTGTTCTTATGTTCTTATAATACAAGTCCTTAAACAATACAAATGATTAAGAGGATGAATGATTAAATGATTAATTTTTTCCTTTGCCCCGAGAAATAACTCTATATCAAAACTGCCTTTAGTGAAATACTGTCACCAGCAGAATCCTCTCTCTCTGATTTTAGGGATACTTGCAAAATATTCCCTGTCCAAATTTCTCCTTGGATTTGGCAGTTTGGAATTACTTGGTCTTGCGTCCAGAGTAGCACAGACATATTAGCAATCTGCTGTGCTTCCATTTTTGATTTCTGATCTTTGCTGAAATTGCTGCACATGACCAGTTTGCTACTGCGTTCAGTCTGTATTTTGCTTTCTAGCAGGTTACAAATACACTTCAATGCACATTGATTCAACCAGAGCACAAACAGGAGTTTTGATATGATGGCTTGATCACCACAGAATTCCTTATGGTGCTGTGTCCTTTTGGTGCTGTGTTTGGTGCTGGTGCACTAAAACTCATCTGTAACCAAATAAAGATGAGAATGTGACAAATAAACACCATATTTGTATATGATGCAAATTAATTTTGGAAATTCTCCAAGTTAAACTAGAAGGCAAATAGAGTAGGACACGGGGCAGAGTGAAACTACAAAAAACAAACAGAACAAAGCAGAGGAAATGCAATCCTCCCTACTTTTCATCCATTCAGAATGATACTTTTGTAGCAAACTGTTAAGAGTCCATTGTTAAAAAGGTTCCTTAATGGGCACCTGTCAAGCACTGTTACAATTCAGAAACAGGAAAATAACCATTTTAAGGCAGAGGACAAATATTTCAGATACATGGAGGTATCTCACAGCACGTACCAGCAGTGTCTGTTCCTGAAACACCAACGCAAAAAGGATCTTTTAAAAGAAAAGCTGCATTCTTCTTGCAGCCAATCCTGCAATGCAGTTCAAGTTAACTGTAAAAACATATTCACTATTGCCGTATATTTTAGGTTGTTGGAGCTTTAGCTAATGTTTATATCGCGTCCACATTTCCAAATTGAAGAATTTGCATCCCCATTGTTTCATTTTTGTGATAAGTGCTAGCTAAAGAATTTAATGCAGCAAATCATTACCATTCATTAAGATGTCATTAAACAATTTCCTGTTTGAGCGCTAATTATGATAAATATTAATTTAAGTCAATTGGGCCTATTTGCAATGGGGAAAAAAGGTGGAAGATATTCAGATGCCTGTATGTGGCAAATCATATTATTTGCCTCAATCCTATGTTATATAAACCGCCCAGAGAACTCGCGTTTTGGGCAGTATAAAAATGTGATAAATAAATAAATATTCCATACTCATATCTTGAACATGTTTAGAGAAAATAGCAGTGGAAGTGTGTGTATAGTTGCGGCATGGCCACTTTTTAGTGTTCTGCTTTTATAAAACATGGACATTCTGTTATGTATATAATAAATTGGATTTGTCCTACCAGTGTGAAAATTAGTATCACCTCTGCTAGTCTGCAAAGCAGGTACTTTATGTCTGAGCTACAACCTTATCCGTGCAGTTTTCAGGCTGTGATGCAGGGCCAGATCCAGGTTTCAGGGAGTCCCTGGCAAACTGCCCTTCATGAGATCCCTTCCTTAGGAACATAGGAGGCTGCCTTATACCAAGTCAGACCTTTGATCCATCTAGCTCAGTATTGTCTACAAAGACTAGCAGTGGCTTCTCCAGGGTTGCAGGCAGGAGTCCCTCTCAGCGCTATCTTGGAGATGCCAGGGAGGGAACTTGGAACCTTCTGTATCACAGAATGCAGGTCTTCATCCCAGATCAGCCCCACCCCTAAAGGAAATGTCTTACAGTGCTCACATGTAGTCTCCCATTCAAATACAAACCAGGGCAGTCATGCTTGCTCTCCTGGTCTGGATCCCAAGAGAGTCCCAAGAGAATCGCTCATCATCCATCATCCAAAGATATGAGCATGGAGATGGTCTCAGGTAAGCAGAGTGGACCCTTCTGGCAGCTACCCAACAATGCCAACCCCTGACACTCACTTACATAGCGCACAAGGAAATGTGGGTGGTTGGAGCACCAACCACACTGCTGCATCTGTGTAAACATGGATGATGATGTTCTGGAACAGGACTTTTCCACTCTGTTGTAAAACTGCACAAATGCAGTAGTGCAATGCAGTGCCCATTTGAAATAATGGGTGTTGCATTTGCACAAGTTTAGAACAGAGCAGAACAGTCCTTTTACACAACAGTGTTGGCAGTGCTTGCACAGCAGAATGGGTAGTGCTCCAACCACCCAGGTTTCCTTGCATGATATGTCAGCCACTGATTCTGTTGTGATGCACACTCCCACACAGTCCATTACACAGACTGTCCTACACCCAAATGCCACCCCTCTCCCCCTCCCCCGCCACCCTCTCTCTCACACACAAGGCAAAACCCACACAGAAACTGCTTGTAAGGACCAGAACTTTATTAACATTTTCTGAATATATGACTGCAGTGGTTCTGATGCTCCATGTCCAGACAGTGTGGGCTCATCCAGCAGGCTAGAGGTCACACAATCATTTCCTTCCCCCATACCTTAAGGGCAATCACAGCCAGGCTCAGAGCAATGAATCAGTCCAATGCAGATCTCTGTTCTTCTTTGCTAACCCCATAGGATCTGGACACTTTGGAGGCTTCATTCTCCCCAAGCCACTCAGCCTTTGAGGTAGGTGAAGCCCCCAAAGTCAGGAGGAGTCCCAATCATAGCCAGGCATAGCCCTCACACCATCAAGCCTCGAAGGCCAGATTGACCACCTTTTACTCAAAACCTGCCCAAAGGTGCTCAACAATCAGTCCACCCTGCTCCTATCACATGCCCACACTGAACCTGCTAGTTGTGACCAAAAATAACCCAACAAGGAAGAGAATGGTGTAGGCAAAACATCAAATGAAACAGGGCATTGGTTAATCTGTTGGGGAGCAAAAGAAAATCCTACTTGGCCCCCAACAGAACAACGAGTTATGCCCATCCTGTGCCTAGAGTGGGAGGGAGGGAGTGGCGCCAACTGGACTGATACACCAGTGGGGCAGTGTGCAACAAGTAAGTCTTTTGCCTCTAGGCTCTGTAAAATTTGGGTGAAGCAAAGCCATCTGTCCCCACTGAGGCCAAGGCAAGCCGATAGTCTTACTCTTCTACCGCATTCTTCAGCATGTGTAGAATAAATGGCTTTATTATTATTATTATTGTTATTGTTATTATTATTAAGTTACACAGTCAGACAGGTGTTATTGACTGGTTTGTTTTCTCCAGACATCGAGTCCTTCCCAAGGACCTGGGATGCCAGACTTTTATTATCAATGTTGTTGCTGTTATTATAGTTATCGTCGCAGAATATAGGCTGTTCCCAGTAAAGTTGCTTTTTGTAATTGGCTGATGGTGATTTCTGTGGCCCCTATGGTGCTGAGGTGCTCTTCAAGTTGTTTTGGAATTGCACCCAGGGCGCCAGTTACCACTGGGATCATTTTGGTCTTTTTCTGCCACAGCCTTTCAATTTCAGTTTGTAGATCTTTGTATTTGGTGATTTTTTCTATTTCTTTTTCTTCTATTCTGCTATGCCTGGTATTGCTATGTCAATTATTTTGACTTGTTTTTCTTTCTTCTCGACTACAGTTATAGCTGGTGTATTGTGTGGCAGATGTTTGTCTGTTTGTAGTCGGAAGTCCCATAATATTTTTACATCTTCATTTTCTACAACTTTTTCAATTTTATGGTCCCACCAATTTTTGGCTACAAGTAGCTTGTATTTTTTGCAGATGTTCCAGTGTATCATCCCTGCTACCTTGTCATGCCTTTGTTTGTAGTCAGTCTGTGCGATCTTTTTACAACAGCTGATGAGGTGGTCCACTGTTTCATCTGCTTCTTTACAAAGGCGGCACTTGCTGTTTGTGGTTGATTTTTCTACTTTTGCTCTTATTGCATTTGTTCTCAGTGCCTGTTCATGTGCAGCCAGTATTAAACCC
Organism: Hemicordylus capensis; assembly: GCF_027244095.1. Classification (NCBI taxonomy): domain Eukaryota; kingdom Metazoa; phylum Chordata; class Lepidosauria; order Squamata; family Cordylidae; genus Hemicordylus; species Hemicordylus capensis. The sequence continues at coordinate 29,121,906 of NC_069661.1, read as the reverse complement.
TCTGTTTCTTTCTTCAAGTTGCCATTCTTAAGCCATTGCTAGGTCTTGGTGATGTCTGATTTTCCATTGGGCAGTTCTGTTCCTTCTGTTTTTTATTATTTTTCCTCTGTTCATTATTAATGCAGCACACTTGTCTAGTCCAAACTCCATTGCTATATCGCTACTGAATATACGGACAGTGTTTAGCAGTGATTCGATTTCTGACTGGGACTTTCCATACAACTTCAGATCGTCCATGTACAGCAGATGGTTGATTTGACTTGATTTTTTTTTAGATATTTGGTATCCGAGGCCTGTTTTGTTTAGTATTTGTGTAAGTGGAGTCATGGCAATTGCAAACAACAGAAGGGATAGTGAGTCCCCTTGGAAAATGCCTCTTCTATTGCTAACCTGTCCAAGTGTCTTGCCATTGATGATGATGATGATGATGATGATGATGATGATTATATAGGACCTATGAAGGTGGAAGTAGCACAGAGCTAAATGAGCTCCCCACTTCCTTTCTGGAAGAGGTCATGGAGGTGGCTGATAAGATTCAGGATGCTGAGCAATTCACTGGGTGCTTGTGCCCCATGGACTACCCCTTAATGATGCCCCTGATGTAGGTGCATGCACAGTCTTATCCCCTGAATTGAAATGAATGAGCAGGAAACCCTTGCAGGTGAGATGGTGTTCACAGTTGCACAGCAAACTGCTGGACTGTGGTAAATCTTTGAAATTAACGTGCTGATCTTAATGTTATCCCAGGAATCCCAGAGTAAAATTATGTCCATGTTACAATGAATTGAGTGCTTTTCCTTTAGTCTAGATGTTAGTATTTTAGCTAGCTCTCAGAGCCTTGAGTTTGTAGATAATTTCATTTATTTTTGAGGATGATTTTTTGGGGTATCAGCATGTGTTTCACAGTGGTGATAAATTCGACTGGCTGTGCTGTACTGTGCTGCTGCCCTTTTGTAGTTGAAGTGTTTAACTGCCAGTGATGCGGTTGAAGAGATGGGATTGTAAATCTCCAGTTCTCTTAAATGTCCAGCAAAATGATTCACGGAAGGCTTGCTTGTTGCTTTGGTCTGGGGCATGTTGCATATTTGGTGCAGAAAAAGCCACAACTAGTTCCTTTAAAGCTGCACAGCAAGATATCTTTCAGTTTTCTGAGAAGGCATAAGGGACAGAATTTCTATTAAGCACAAAGTGTCTTCCACTTAAATTAGGTTCATATATTAGAGCTGCCACTGAATGTTGCCTGAAGTGAAATTCAAAATGAATTTGGAGGGCCCTTCCCAAGCGAACCATCTGTAGAATTTCGAGGGATGCCAAAAATGCAAATTATGATTAAGAAATTCCCTCAGGGAGGTTTCACACATCTTGAAGGCCTAATTTAAATTAGACACCAGGCCTACGGAAAAGCAATTCTGTATGTATCTTTCCACATGGCCTAGTGTCAGGCATATAGAGTCCTTAAACCCATGCAAGTATTTATGTTTGCAAGAACTGTAGACGGAGTAAAGACCAGGCTTCATGCACACACTGCACAGGTAGGTGCCACTGCATATGAAGGATCTATAACATGGCACCAGGCTATATAAAACCCTGAACCAATAAGTGCTTTCCACATGTCCACTGTCCCAATTAAAAGAGGCCTTCATTGCAGTGGAATTTGTAGGTTCTGCTCAATCAAAATATCTGTGGGAATTGAAGGGGAAGTGCCATAAGTGGCAGTCAGGTCTCTAAAGTGGCAACCAGGTCTCAAAAAAAGAGGTGAACCAAGTGTGGTCAGGAAACCAGTACTATCAGCAATTGCAGAGGTACTGGATCCAGGGGCCAACATGGAACCTGTGCCTGTCAGCCAGCAGCCCCTCCAACTAGAGACCCCTGAACTGGGGCCTCCAGTGCTTGAACTCTATATGCCTATTTTCCTTGTGAGACTAGCCCATTTTGTTTTAGCAGCCTTGATTTTCCAGTGTCTGTTCACTTCACATCAGGCAGGAAGTAACAGAGCAGTGGTATTATGCTAGGTTCCAGGCCAGAGATATACTCCTTTAAATCTCACCACTCCTTAGGAAGCAGGTGGAGTCTCAGAGGGGTAGTCAGACCTATGAGAATTAAACAAGGGCTTGTTTTCCCTCCTCATAATTTTTTTCTTTTCAGCAGGTGCTCTCCAAAATCTCCTGTTCCAATGTTTTTCATTTGTTTTTTCCTTCTCTGTCCTTCTCTGTCCATTCCATGGGCAGTGAGAATTACAAATAAGGAAGTTTTAGATCGAGTTAAACGAATAATATTGCTAGAAGCTAAGATTACTAAACAAAGACTGACACATTTTGGTCATGTCACGCAAGCTGATTCACTCGAAAAGACAATTATACTGCGAATGATCAACGAGAGAAGGAGATGGGGACGGCCAGTGTCATATTATTAAAAATGATACTGGAATGACCATGGCGGAATTAAAGGAAGCTGTACGAGATAGGAGGGCATGGGGTGCATTGATCCACAGAGCGACTGAGGTCGGACACGACTGAACAGATAGAGAGAGTTTTGATAATATTTTATTACTGCTGATGTTGCCATGTCTTTCTATTGTATTTTTATTATTGTTTTTTAATCTCTTCACCGGCTGCCTTGAGCCCACAGAAAAAGGCAGGGTATAATTTTTTAAATAAAAATAAATAAATTTGAGTTCCAGACACTGAAAACCAGGCAGAGGAAGCCCAGGCCAGTTTTTGGTGCATTTGTGTACCGCTGGGATCAGGCCCAATCCCAGCAGAGCCTCAGTGGCAAACCTGTAGCAGCCAGTAGTCATCTGGGTGGGCAATCCGCTCGCCAAAGAGGATACCATTGATCATCTGTGGGAGGTAAGCTCTTTAGGGCTTCCTCTGTGCTTACCCCCCTGCTTACCCCCAAGCAGAAAGGGCTCGTCTGCTTGGAGCTCTCAAATGACCCACAACATTTCCTTAAAGGAAGCTATGCTTTCAAAAAACCCTTTCCATCACAAATACCTATATTGCTGAAGAGGCAAGCCTCCCCACTAGTGCAGAAGCTTCAGAAAAACCTCCAGCTCATGGTTCTGGAATTCCACTGAAAGTACACTGATAATCACCAGTGGTCTGTATATGACAGTGGGTGCATTCACATGTAACATGGAACGAGAGTTGAAGGGGCCAGAAGTTGCTGGACCATTGTTGCCGAATGCAGGGCAGTCTCTCAGAACACCAGTTCTGCGCAGAGAGCAACCTGAAGTTCTGCTCTCCAAACTCCAATTTGTACCTTTGAGTTGAAGTGAGTTTCACCATCTCAACCCGAGGTTTAATGCAGCCTGCTTTACATGCAAATTTGGAAACGCAGGCTGTGTTCCCTCAAACCAGAGTTGAAGGAGGAAGCTCCTCCGTTTCTCTGGCTGTCATTGGCTGTGTGAAAGAATGGAGTCCACACAGCCAGTTCCCCCTCTTCTCTGCAGTCTCGCTGACTGAAGGTGAATTCAGACAAGAAAGTGGGTTGTGGGGGGAGCAGAACAGATTTTTCATTATGTGTGAATGCAGCCAGTTTAAATATCACTGCCTTTACTTCCTAAGCAATGAGTAAGCAATGTTGTAAGTCACCCAGAGAACAATTTGTTATGAGGAGGCTAACAAATAAAGTTGCTTATTTATTTATTTATTGTTGTTGTTGTTGTTGTTGTTATTTTAAAATGAGTAGGAAAATATCTACAATATAGATAACATGACGTGATGTCTAAATTGAGAGTAGTGTCATTTCCTCAACCTTTCATATACAAGACAGACAGGAAAAGTAGAGATATAATAGGACATTTTTTAGATGGGTTCTCTTTTTGGTGTTTCAGATGGTATATTTTATTTTGTCCAACTTAAGCTGCAGGGTGCCAAGTCACATAATACCAAATGAGGCACAGGCCTTGTTATTCTCCCTCGTACAAAGCCTTTTTACAAGTGATGACTAGTACTTACCTCCAAGCATCAAATGGCCTTTTCTTTGAAGAATCCAACATCCTCAATCATACTTTTAAAGATTTGTTTTTTGTTTTTTTAATGCCTGCTGTTATTTAAAGGTGTGATTTGAAACTCAGAACTGGAAAATTTTCCAAATAATATGTTCTTGGAGTTGGAGAGAGAAGGCTGAAATCCTGCTAACTGTTAGACTGCTTAAATCCTATTGATGTCAATGCAGGCTAACTATGTGCAGGGGAGTCATTATCTGTGCTTTTGTCATTATTATGTAATAGCCATTATGGATATTTAGAAATCTAGTTGGTGGTTCTTTTTTCATGTTCATTTCAATATGGTAATTATTACCATCTTGTCCAAGTGGCTCACAAAGTACTAAATATAGCATCAAGAAGGGAGGGGAGAAAGAGCTTGCATTCCACTCCTAATCAGTAGAGAGAAGACAACATCCAGGTATTTCTGGGCTCCAGCTTGGACCTGTTATGTCATTGACCTGAGTCAGCAGGCCAGGCATGGGCTCAAGCCTAAAGGCAGGGAATAAGATAATCTCTAGTCCACGGAGTCTAGGCTCCGTATTGTCTCCAATGAAACCTACATGAAACCGCTGGGAGAGATCATCAGGAGATTTGGTGCAGGGTGTTATCAGTATGCTGATGACACTCAAATTTATTTCTCCATGTCAGCATCATCGGGAGAGGGCATAACCTCCCTAAATGCCTGTCTGGAGTTGGTAATGGGCTGGATGAGGGATAACAAACTGAGACTGAATCCAGATAAGATGGAGGTACTCATTGTGCGGGGTCGAAACTCGGGAGACGATTTTGATCTGCCTGTTCTGGATGGGGTCACACTTCCCAAAAAGGAACAGGTACACAGTCTGGGGGTTCTTCTGGATCCTAGTCTCTCCCTGGTGTGCAAGATTGAGGCAGTGGCCAGAGGTGCCTTCTATCAGCTTCGGCTGATATGCCAGCTGCGTCCGTTTCTTGAGCTATATGACCTCAAAACAGTGGTACATCTGCTGGTAACCTCCAGACTGGATTACTGTAATGCACTCTATGTGGGGCTGCCCTTGTACATAGTCCGGAAACTACAGATGGTTCAGAATGCGGCAGCCAGGCTGGTCTCTGGGTCATCTAGGAGAGACCATATTATTCCTGTATTGGAAGAGTTACATTGACTGCTGATATGTTTCCGGGCAAAATACAAGGTGTTAGTTATAACCTATAAAGCCCTAAACAGCTTGGGCCCAGGGTATTTAAGAGAACATCTTCTTCTTTATGAACCCCACCACCCATTGAGATCATCAGGAGAGGTCCATCTACATCTGCCACTGGCTCATCTGGTGGCTACTCAGGGACAGTCCTTCTTCTTTGCTGCCCCGAGGCTTTGGAATGTGCTCCCTAGTGAAATAAGAGCCTCCCCATCTCTGACACTTAAAAAAAAGTCTTTAAAGATGCATCTGTTCACCCAGGCTTTTAACTGACACTGTTTTGATTGTTTTTAATGTTGTTTTAGAATATTGTTTTAAAATTTTTTAAATTGTTGTGTTTTAAATTTCTTGTTTTTGTTTTTAACTAATGTTTTAATGTTGTTTTATCTTCTTTTATCTTCCGCCCAGAGACGGAAGTTTTGGGTGGTATAAAAATATGTAAAATAAAAACAAACAAATACATAAAATTAATTTGAACCTAAGGGCTTCTTTTACTGAATGTCCCATTCTGGAAGAATTCATCCATTAGTAAATATTGGCTTGTCTCATGAATCTCCTTAGAACGGTAAGATCCAATAATTTCTGTGAAACTAAGGAGCATCTTCACAGGAACTTCCCTTACTCCCATATTCAACACCAGAACCACAGAATGCATGAATATCCTTTAAAAAGTAAGAATTATGAGATATAAATACTCTACATAGAGGAGAGCTGGTCTTGTGGTAGCAAGCATAACTTGTCCCCTTAGCTAAGCAGGGTCCACCTTAGTTGCATATGAATGGAAGACTTGATGTGTGAGCACTGGAAGATATTCCTCTTAGGGGATGGAGCTGCTCTGGGAAGAGCAGAAGGTTCCAAGTTCCCTCCCTGGCATCTCCAAGATAGGGCTTAGAGAGAATCCTTCCTGAAATCTTGGAGAAGCCGCTGCCAGTTTGTGTAGGCAATACTGAGCTAGATGGACCAATGGTCTGACTCAGTATATGGCAGCTTCCTATGTTCCTATGTGCCTAAACACAATCAGTCAGCAGAGCTGAAAGTGGTTCAGAGCAGATAATCATGCACCCCTGCTCTGGCATATGGATCACCCGCCAAGACGAGCGGCGACTTGGCTATGGCGCTCCCATACCCAGTCACAGCTTGCCCAGCAGTTCCAGAGGTTGGGCGAAGGGAAGTGCTGCCATGCAGCACCCCGTCCCCCTGAGCCCCAGTGATGTACTGTTCTAGTGTGCCCAAGTGTGGGCACTCTCCAAGTGTGCCCACTATGACTGCGAGCAGCCATGGCTGACAAATGATTGTTATAATGGGGTTAACAGAGTGCTCCTTTCATTAAAGGGGAAGGGTATTTAGATGGGCTTGCTGTTGTGGAGCAACTGGGCTCACCTGCGAATCACAGGTGAGCCCGGTGGTTCTCACGAGTGAGCAAAACCGGATGATGGGAGCCCAGCCCAGTTTTGTTCGCTCATGAGAACAGTTTCAGTGAATAATTGATGCCAACACTGCACATGGGATTATGTACTCAGCCCGGCCCCCTTGTCTGCAATCCAATAAAGCAGTTGCTTGGCAACGGGGTGCCGAAGCTTCCCATCCCAAGCTTCAAAGCCTTTCAAACACAAAAGCCACACAGGAGCATGCCCTCTTCTCACTCTGTCCCTTGTTCCCCACCTCCTGGCAGTCAGGAGAGAAAGGGGATGCCATGGCAAGATGGGCACTATGTACTTAGCTCTCAGCGAGCAAGATGTATGTACACTAGCACATGCCGTGGCGGTGGCAGCATAAACAAGGCCACTCCATTAGAGCACTGGGACAGCAACATATTGCAGGGCAGCAATACCTGGGATCAGGTTTAAAGGACAGTCTGGTGACACGAGCGCTACGGAGCTTGTTGGGATGAGGCCTTGGTGGACCAGGAATAGGGTGGGCCATGAATACAGAGGTTGTCGGACTGCAGTTGGAAGAACATCTGCAATGTGATTCACAGTTGGAAAAATAAACTGCAACCTCCGGTTTCACGTTACATGTGAATGCAGCCATCGTCATCTATGTGCCCATGGTCTGATCAACAGAGTCCTTGTTTAATATTCATTCCATTCTTGGAGTTCTTATATTACAGCCTTTCATGATGATATATGATCTGGGCTGAATATATACGTTTTACTGTTTCTTATACTTCTTATCTCACTTTCTTAATCTCATGTGGCCACATGCCACAGGGAACATCTGGCAGGCTGCACCTCCCTGCGGCAGGTGCTTGTATGAGGAACAATGTGTACAACAGCCCTAGGCTTAAAGGAGAGTAGCAAGCTGCACCCCAAGGACTGCACTTCATCTGCTCTTAGTTACAGCATCTTGTCTTGCTCATATTTCAGCCATTTGTCAGAACAAACTATCAGTCATAATCAGATTTAGTTGGACTAACACTTGTCACTTATGACATTTGACCTTCATCCAAAAATGCTTTTCCATGAAGAAAAGTTAATTCCATGGACAAAGATGGCAGCTGGGGCATTTTTAACGGACTGAAGAACATGAGGAGGTGGATCTACACTGCTTTCTCAATGACACTTGCACAACAGAGGCTTCCACAAAGAATAATATCATCATGGAAGCATTCAAACATAATTGGACTGGGCTTCTTACAATTAGCCCTGTAAATGCACTTTGAGTCTTCCTATGACCTTCTGGATCAAATTGGTAAAATTTTAAAAGGAGAATAGTGTAGCAATAAATATAGGATATATGCTTGAGTGTTCAGTGCCCTAATGGCTGCTTATTAATAATAACTTTCTGCTTTTTGTACTTTCTCCCCCCACCCCCACTTTTTTTTTTTTTGCACTGCTAGCGGATTTCAGAAATAGACTTTAGCTGCTTATAGTACATGCAATGTGTATACATAAAAGAGAGCAATTCAACTTTCTACAGCTGAATCACAAATTGAGCTAATTAGGCTGGCCAAATTAGAACATTCATCCTCAACCCATAGCTTGTCTTTGCAAATTTCAGTGTTTTTCATTAAATCTAAGTGAATCCATTTGGATAGTTTACTGTTGTGCTCCCTGTTCCATTAGGAGGCTAAATAAATACATACTTACTGAAATCAAGAAGAATCCTGGAAGATATAGGTATTTTTCTGACTTCTTACTCTCAAGCAACCCCAATGGAACTTTTGAAGAGGAAGTGGAATGGACAGTTCTCGAACTCTTGTGATTTGTCACTTTCTTGTTTTACACATGTGCAAATATGGGTACATACTTGCCCTCCTCCACTTTAGGCAACATTAATTCTACAACCTTCTTCAGAGAAGAATAAGGACCCTGATGCACCCATTTTTTTTCCTCCTAAGATGGTCCTCTTGAAAATAACATATTGCATATGGGATGTGCTGCTTAGTGGAGTGATAAAATTCATTTCCCATACTTTCAAAGATACCTTAAAGATTATGACTAAAGGCTATCAACTATGTCTAAAACTGACTATCAAGCTAAATTCTCCAGTATGTGGTCCTGGTGTAGGAATTTACAATGCCAGCTGGTGTCATAATTCACTGCGCTCTCATATATAGGAGTGTGACATATGGCCATATATATGATACCAGTACTGGAGCCTGTTCTTCCCATCGCACTATAAATCCATTGAAAATATACCTCAGAAACTTCTTAATTCTGTCTTCAAGAGATCACAGCTGTGCTATCTGTGTACCATTTCATCAGCATGACTTAGTACTTTCTTCCAGCAGCAGTCCTGATTTTTGCAAAGTTGTTATAGCAATCTCTAGGTCTCAGTCTGAGTCCGCAGTTCCTGCCAGCTGTCATTTCCACCTTTGTTAGCCTTCCCTTCTCAGATTGCTCTCCGGGTCAGTACAGATAGCACACAGACACAAAGGAGCCTGAACTATGGATGTGATTCCAGTGATATGAGCAGTGCCAAGAACAAGCAGAAGAATCAAGAGAAGTGAGAGACCAAGCCTGGAAGAGCTCCAGAAGTCAGAGTAGTACCATCTAGGGTTGACAGCATATGCCCAGGATTGGCATGGACAGTCCAGGAATTGGACACCCTCGCTAGGATATAGGAAAAGTGTTGTCCTGGGTATTAAATGTCCAGTACGAAGCTTGCTGTAATAAATTTTATCCAATGGGTTTTTGGGGGGTGGAGGGGGTGGTGCTTCTCTCCAGGCATTGTAGCTACATGGTGTCAGTGTTGAGAAGCCCCTTTGTCTGGCATCAGTGCTGCTTTCTGGCTAGATTGGCTCTCTGTATATGGCTTAGCAAATGCCTCCCCCTCCTTTCTGGATCATCTATAGAGTTAGTGAGGGTGATAGTGGGGCTTTGCATATAGCTGTGAAGTATATGGACAGCCTCCGCAGAAGATCAACCCAACTATTGCTCCCAAAATTACCTGAGCTCCAAACCTTCTCCTATGCAAAAAATGTTATGCGGGAAATGTGCAAAAGCCACCAAGCTCCATTGCTGGGAGCTTTTCCCAGTCCCAGTCCAAAAATGTATGTCCATCATGAATATAGTGTTTGCCTCTTCAGATGAACACCCCTGTAACCATTAGCGATGCAGGGGAAATAATAACTGATTTGTGTACAGCCTGTGAAAGTGTGCTCTAAGTTAGTAAGGTAGTTAGTTGAGTTTATTATGGTCATAGACCAGCAAAATGAAAAAGGAAGAAAGAAAATACACAATACAATCAAAATGATCTACACATCTTAATATCTACAGAAACAAAAACTTTAGATATCAACCCAGAATAGATTGGTTTGGTCATCATTTTCCTTATTGTGCACTGGATGTCCCTCCCTGGGGACTTCTAAATGAGGCTTATATCATGCCCTTGCTCTAAAATATTGGGCAAACACCTTATCCACTCTGCATATGAAATTCCTCTCTTTTATTATATAGATGGTGGGACATTAATTTTCTAAACTTGGTGTGATAGTTAACTGTTTAGGATTTGTTTATTTCTATGGCATAATTGGGTTGATGGAGCTAGAGCAGAGCCAAAATGTATCTTATTCTAACATAACAGATAATATATATTTTTTCTCTTATAGAAGGAGAAAGCTCAACAGATCACTGTAATAGATTTGGATGTATCATCTGTCACAGAGTTATGGAAGACTGGGCAAAAATGACATATTCCAGGTAAATCTCTTAAAACAGATTGCATTGTGCAGAAATGTGTTCAGCAAATGCATGTAACCACTGGGTCCCCCCCACCACCAAATGTGGAAATTTCTGGTAAAACAATTTTATCTGGGGAAAAATAGTCATAATTTTATGCATCAATTATTCATATTTTAGAGAGCTCTGAAAACTCTATAAACTTTGAAACAAACCATTAATCACTCTGAACAAAGCTATAAAAGGAGGACTATTTTCTGTTCTTTAAATTATGTACAGAATCAGTTAAGCTATCTGTCCTTAATTTACAGCCAATTATTCAGAAGAACATAAACCTAAAGATTTCTCCTCATTAATGCATAGTTCACAATGTTTAGCTTCTAAAAGGCATTATAAGGAAAGCAGTCTCATTTATGATCACTGAGAACATTCCTGATTTATGATCACCTGTTTGAACATTCTCATTTAAGGGTACAACCAATGCCTTTGTCTCTACACACTCCCTGGTCATGCTTCCTGGGCATCCCCACATTTAGTATTCTCTGGCCATCTCCCCACCACTCCCACCTCCACCCCCACCCCCAGACATCTCCATATTACCAAAAAAGGCAGCACTGAATGCTGGGAGTGATCCTTCTCATGCTTTAAAATGCTGTACCCAGGGTTTCAGATAATCCCTTTAAACTTCCCCTTTAAACAGGGGAGATGTAAATAATCACTCCACTGCGGTCAGCATCCTTCGGTCAGGAACTGCATCTGACCACCGATGCCACACTGAAGCTATTGAAGTCAGCCCCCTAATCTTTTGAATAGGTAGTCATTCCCTGACTCAGAAGCCTTCTTCATATATATATATGAAATCTATATCTATATCTATCTATATCTTTCAGGCATTCTCTACAGACTTCTGGGCGTCTGTAGTGCTCAAGATTGGGAGATTTCAGTAGGATGCATTTGCTTTCATGCCCATGCTATGCAGAAATTGGAGTATAAATTTATGCTTAATCAGTGGCACACTGGGAAATATAACACAGTTTCAAAACAGATAAAGGTCAGCCCATTAAAGAAATTTATGGCACAATTTGGTAACAGTGAACTACCTCCCCCTTTTCCAATCACCCCAATTCAGGTCAAGTTTCAATTACAAGGAGACTTTTATGTCAGGAAACAATGGTTCCTGTTGCCAGCAGTGTGTTCCTTTGCATCCCATAAATTAAAAAAAGAATTAATTCATGAGCCATCTTTTTTTCTCTTCAGGTTAGGATGTAGGTGTCTATTATAGCTGTTATCCGACCAATATTCTATGCGGAAGAGAATAGAAACTCTCCAGTTCTTCAACTTTCTGTACAAATTCTACAGTCAGCATCAACACAATACAAAAATAAATAAATCTAAAAAGTTATTTATTAAAAACCTGGTTATTTATTAAAAGCCTTGTTCTATAATTTAGGTTTCACCATAGTATAGGTGCTGTATTGGTGGTTACTTCCTCCTTCTTTGTTTCATAGCTTTTCGGGTATGTCACATTCTTGAGAAAAGCAGTTTAAATTTCATACATCTTAGACCATCCTAACAGAGTTGGCTGTAAAGGGGGGAAATTACATGTTACATTAAATAATATGTATTTACCAGAATAGAAGGCAACTCTAAATTTAAAAGGACTCCCTTAAAAAATACAAATTAAATACAGGTTATACCTGTATTGACCCAAAAGGAAGAAGACTCTCAATTTAAGATGACTCTCCAATTTCTAACTTCAAAGATCTTGGGAAAAACCTAGTCTTGTATACAGGTAAAAGTATGTGGTTCTCCTTTATTTTTTAAAATTGGAAGTAGTAGCTACGGGAAGCTACACTCAGGATCCTAGTGAAAATTGAACCTTGAAGGTCCTACTTGTGTTAAGAAAAATGGCAGCTTCCCTCCTGGGGCAAATATCAGTTTTGCAAAGGTGATTTCATTGGGAACATGGCAGAGGGGAAAGGACTGGGACCATCACTCAGTGGTGGAGCATCTACTTTGCATCAATCCCTGGTATCTCTAGGTAGAGCTAGGAGATACTCCTGCCTGAAACCTTGAAGAGCCACTGCCGGTTTGTATAGACAATACTGAGTTAGATGGACCAAGGGTCAGAATCAGTATTATGCAGCTTCTTATGTTCCTATGTATGTTCCTATATTTGAAAAATCCTCCCACCACATCAAGGTCCCAATCCTGATCAAGTCCCCCATGGCTGCTATCTTTTTTTAAAAAAGTGGAGGGGAGTGCTACATTATGTGTTGTTTGACCCTGTTAAGAGGGGCCCTTTAAGCATTATCCATTATCCTATGCTTTCCCATGGGCCAATATTTAAGTGAACCGAGTACATGTGTAGGAATTGACATAATGGGTCCCAACTATGGAACCGACACCCATTGAGAGAGAGGTTCCAATTCTTTGGGGAAATCCGAAACAACCATAAAAAACTTTTAAAAGTTAACATGTCCCTTAAAAGTTAACACAGCCATGCCAGAGCTGCTCCAATGAAGTTGAGATAATGTTTAAAGGGCACTAAAGTTCTACTAATTCAGGGCTGTTTCCTGTTTTACTTTTTATTATCGAAGGCTTTAGCACTTACACTAGCAATAGCACTTACATTTATATACCGCTTTATAGCCGGAGCTCTCTAAGCGGTTTACAATGATTTAGCATATTGCCCCCAACATTCTGGGTACTCATTCTGGGTACTTTAAAAATCCATTTGTAACAATTTGCAGTTAATTATTAATGCCCATGCCCCATATTCCCTATCTACCCTCTATTAACCCTTCTGGAGTTACATTTAGACCCTTCATGTCTTATGATGTGTAGAACATGTAGAAAAATATAACACAGTTGTCTTTCCTAGGGGGGAAAACATACTTTGACAAGCTGGACATCATAAAAGCTATAACCAGTTTTATACAAGCCACTAACACAGCTGACTGAGATCACCATGACTACTTGCTATAGCTGAACCCATGGCTGAAGCTCAGAATAAGGTCTAGGTCCATGCAAAAAAGAAAGAAACAGAAAGGCAGGATGATGTGAGAGCAGGTGCATTGAGAAAAGCAAAATTCATTTCTAATGGGTTTCTGGGTAGGGTGAATGAGAGTAAATGAAGATTAGGGGCATTGGCATTAGGAACTAACTTCACATTTGTTGGCTGACCTCTACACTAATGAAGTATAAGGTCACCTTTGCCCATAATGCCAAATCAGAGGCAAATGAGCTAGAGGTTCCTTTTTATGATTGTCCTAAGGCATGGAAACATGGTTTCATCACAAAAGCGACCTGAGGTTTTCGAGTTGAAACTGTAATCTGTACCTTCAGTTTGTAGTGAGTTTTCCTGTTCCAATCTGAGGTTTAAGGGAGGCATCATGTTGTCCGAATTCTGCCACCTCTTTAACCTGGTTGCTGCTGCCAAAAACATAGAGAGGGCAGCTCAGACCAGCCCAGAAACATGGCAGCTCTATGCCTGACACACTTCTCGCTGGCCTCTTCTCTGAGCACCTCTCTCTCTCTCTCTCTCTCTCTCTCTCTCTCTCTCTCTCTCTCTCTCTCTCTCTCTCACACACACACACACACACACACACACAGTCTCTTGCCCAGTTGCTGCATCCCAAGCTTCAATTCAAAGCATGTCGAAGGGAAAAGCCACATTGGGGGGTGCCGACTTTCCATTGTGTCTCATGTTCCCCTCTTTGGCAATCTGCAGAAAAAGGGGATGGGATGACAAGATGGTTCTGCACAAATCAAATATTTGCACAATCACATGGAGTCCTGGTGGCACCATAAATCAGGCAACCCAGTTTCCCAAAAAAGATTACTTAAGGAAATAGATTTAGAGAGGTATAATAGATACTGTATGACTCGTGCCAGGGGGAGTGATACTGGGGTCTGGGTTGATCGGCAGCTCCTGCAATTCTTGAGTGGCTCTGCTCTATTTTTGTACAAATAAGTAGAGGAAGGGGGGCATCCCCTTCCCCTTGGGTGCAAGCATGCAGTCTCTGGCATTACTCATGAAAAGAACCATCTTGGGGTATACCAGGATGATGTTTCAATGGCTGGATCACTAATAATGTGTGATGATGCCCCTTCTCCCAAGGACCGCTCACTTATGAGAGTGGAAGGCCATTGAGACATGCATGTGGGCTCAACAGCTGTTGCCACCCAGCCCTGTTGCAAGATCCATGCAATCTCTGGGAAAGGGTACCACATCAAAACCTTTCCAGGTCGCAGCGACTGTCAGAGAGCAGGAGTGAAAGTGCAAGTTTATTTTTGCCCAGTAATGCCACCGTGCTTGCCAGGGATTGTTGAAAATAGGGGATCCCATCACCTGCAGTTCCCTGCTGCAGCCTATCTGCATAGGCTGCAACACTTGTCACTGCACAGAAATTTTAAATATGTACTAGTTGCCATCCCTGATCTTGCCAGACTGAGCCCACAGGAAAATGGCTGGAAGCATGGAGTAGCCTGGACTCCTGTAGTGGTTGAGTGTAGAGGGGAAGGTGAGGAGTATGAGTTCCATTGAAAATAGAACTATCGGGGGCACCACATCAGTGGGCTGGATGGCCTAACTCATGAGGGCACAGTACAGAGACCCGAAGCTCATGGAGCCTCTGGTCCTCCCTAGGAGACTGTAGCCTTCTCATGAGAAGGCTAATCCCCAGCCAGCAAGCTGACACGGGTGCAGGAGTGTGTTGGGGGTTCCTGGACTGCTTTGACCAGATCTGCCATCACAAGAACATCCTTTGTCACAGTGGACCAGACCCCAGGATCCTTTGTTTGCTCCCATATAGCAGAAAAATGGTGTCCCTCCCCCACCACACCATTAGCAGTGATCATACTTGTATGAGACTGTTTTGGCCCCGGGGCTCTTGTGTGGGTGGCAGCACAAGAGTTGTGAGGGAAAGGGTTTAAATGCCCTTTCCCTGCCATGGACAGGAAGTCCATGCTGAAAAGGCACACTCGCGCTAAGAACGCCCCCTTGAAGATTGTGGCCAATGGCTGCCAGTGATGAGTCTGGTGATGAGAGCACTTTGGAGCTCGTTGGGATGTGGCCTCAAAGGAGGCCACATTGAAGGGTGAGGCTCCTAGAAGGGAGGGGCTACTCTGCCCTGAAACAGGAGGTTTCCCGACCCAGGTTGGAAATCGTCTGCAGGACGATTCCTGGATTCCAGAATTAACCTCAGGTCAACCTGTGGTTTTGCACTATCTCCGAAAGGGCCCCATGTGTTAGGTGAGAAATGTTGCTGCTGAAGATTGTAACAGCAACGGTAACAGCATGGAAGGTTTAATTTCAAAACTCCCCCCTGCAGTTTACATATCACTACTGTACATACTGTACCTTATCCTCTTTATATACTGTAAGTAAAACATCACTCTGAATCATTGCATGAAGGTTAAAGTTGTTTTCAAGAGTTAATATTTTTAGAAATCCACACACCGACAATGGATAACAGGTATAGCAGCAGATGTAGTCCTAAAAGGGGGGGAAAGATATAACACTTTTAGGAAAACATTCCATAACATTTCAATACCAATTTGCTTTTTATAAAGCAATTTGTGTATAAGTACAACTAACAGCTTTTTATTTCTTCAGAAATTACTTGAAAGAGCTGCAAATTTGTTCTCTTTGATCAATGCAAAACATAACCTTTGATGTGTTAATACTGCTATTCTGCGTATTCAGCCATCTCTTTTAGATGATACTTAGGAAAGAATTTAAAAAGTGCCATTTCCTGTCAATCACAGAGAGAGCAGTTGAATTCAGTCTCCTCATAGCAAGGTACCTATTCTAATCACTGGTGTGTGTGTGTGTGTGTGTGTGTGTGTGTGTGTGCGCGCGCGCGCGTGACACTCCCCTCTATAAAATGTCCTTCTGGATTGAAGAAAAGAAAGGACAGGCTGCCAAGTCATATAAACGAATATGCACATGCTCTTATTTAATGTCTGTGGTTAACAGCAGTGCACACTGAACATGGCCTATAATTTTAAAAGCCATGGCTGACACCATAATGGCCAAAATAGTTCTTATATGTCAATCAACAAAAGAATGCTGCAGAGCAAAACACCTATATTTGATTTGTCCATGAAGTCCTATTTCAGCTGCTCTGTGGTTAGTTGTGATGGGTGAGACCTACCTGCTGGTTTGATTTGGAATTGGGATCAGTAAAGTGAACTATTCCCACCCCTCCCCCCACCAAATCCTGGAAAATAACTTGTTGATTTCAAACACTGTTTGGAGACCAATTTGGATTCTGTTGCATTCTTGATGACGGTTGGCTGACATCCTAACTAAGGAAGCGGATATGTGTTAGGAAGATGTGCCAGCGCTGCAGAGGGCTTTCTTAGTCATGGAATATGCAGCGTGGAGAGCCAATTTTCATCAGTCTCTCCTTTCCCTGGAAATGCCATTTGCCAGTTGAAAGTATGTACTGTGGGTCACGAAACCCTCAGGGTCATATTTTAGGCATATTCCTATATTCCTATATGCACATAGGAAGCTTCCATATACTGAGTCAGACCCTTAGTCCATCTAGCTCAGTACTGTCTACACAGACTTTCAGCGGCTTCTCCAAGGTTGGAGGTAGGAGTCTCTCCCAGCCCTATCTGGAGATGCCAGGGAGGGAACTTTGAACCTTCTGCATGATGATCTTCTCAGAACTCTTCCCATTCCCTAAGGGGAATATTGTAATGCACAGTGCTCACACATATAGTCTCCCATTCTTGTTGCACAGGGCATTTATGGGGGAAGCAGAGATCCCTAAAAATTGCCCACTCTTCATATCCCATGCTCTGGTACTCTGAAAACCTTTCACAGTGCAGGTGAGTCTTCCTGATGCACACTGTTAGCCAGTGTATGTGTGTGATGGCCTCTGATTCCTCCAACACCCTCCCCACCCATTCACCCGTGTCCTACCCCAAACCCTCCCATAACCACCTATACCTCCTAATTGCTGCGATAGCAGACCTGGTGATGTCTGCTCCTGTTGATCCTTCAGTAGCAGGGAGGAAGATCTCTGTCTCTCTTCTCTCTACCACCATCTCTCATGAGAACATAAGAACATCCCTGCTGGATCAGGCCCAAGACCAATCTAGTCCAGCATCCTGTTTCAAACAGTGGCCCACTAGATGCTACTGGAAGCCTACAGGCTCCTGCTGTTACTCCCCTGCAAGTACTCAGAGGCATCCTGCCTTTGAGGCTGGAGGTGGCCTATAGCCCTCCAACTAGTAGCTGTTGATAGACCTCTCCCCCATGAAGTTATCCAAACCCCTCTTAAAGGGGTTTCCCTCTATCCACTTTGCTGGTCCTAAATTTCCTGGCAATCAATTTCATAAGATGACCCCTGGTTCTCGTGTTATGTGAGATGGAGACGAATTTATCTCTATCCACTTTCTCCACATCATTCATATCCCATTCTCTCTATCCAGTTTCTCCATACTTGAAGTTGGGGTTTTTCGTCCCAATGTGCATCACTTTACACTTGCCAACACTGAACTGCATTTGCCATTTTGTCATCCACTCACCCAGTTTGGAGAGATCCTTTTGGAGCTCCTCACAATCTCTTTTGGATTTCACTACCCTAAAGAGTTTGGTATCATCTGCAAATTCGGCCACCTCACTGCTTACCCCAACTACTAGATCATTTATGAATAAATTAAAAAGCACCAGTCCGAGTACAGATCCCTGGGGGACCCCACTTCTTACTCCCCTCCTTTGTGAAAACTCTACATTTATACCTACCCTTTGTTTCCTGTCTTTCAACCAGTTAGCAGTCCACACATGTACTTGTCCTCTTATCCCATGACTGCTAAGTTTCCTCAGGAGTCTTTGATGAGGAACTTTGTCAAAAGCTTTTTGGAAGTCCAGGTATACTATGTCACCTTTATCCACACACTTGTTGACACTCTCAAAGAACCCCAAATGATTTGTGAGGCATGATTTACCTTTGCAGAAGCCATGCTGGTTCTCTCCCAGCAGGGCCTGTTCTTCTATGTGATTTACAATTTTATCCTTGAGGATGCTTTCCATGCTCTCCCTCTCCCTTCTCTTTTTCTATGTCAGCTCCCCTGCCCTGGGACCTTGAATGCTGCTACAACAATATCACTGATGACAGTGCTCTAAGAAAAATATGTTTCTGAGCACCACTGGTACCTGCCTTGACCCCTGCTAACAGGGCCAAGAGGCACCTTTTACTGTCGTGATTCTCTTTATTTAGCAAGGGGAGAGTAATTGGCCTTATCCACCCCCAGCACAGTACCTCCAGTGACTTGCTGGTGTCTATCTTATGTTTCTTTTTAGAATGTGAGCCCTTTGGGGACAGGGTTCCATCTTATTTGTTTATTATTTCTCTGTCTAAACTACCCTGAGCCATTTTTGGAAGGGCGGTATAGAAATCGAATTAACAACAACAACAACACTGTTTAAAGGGCCAGAGAGACAGGAAGGGAGATGGAGATGGGCCTTGCCTTTACCCCAGCCACAGTCTGGTACATTTGCAGGGCAGGAAAATCCAAATGGAGATTGAACACAGCTTCTCAACGCTTAGGCTGCAGGGAGTTCACACCAGGAATCCATTTACAACAACATCAGGATGGTGACAGAAAGTGCCATTCATGCAGCCAATGGCAATTTTCAGCATTGCTTCTGATGATTTGCAGTTACTGAGCATTATATGTGTTCTAAAAAAGTAGCACTTTGGTGTAGTACTCAAAACAGCTTAACTTTAGGCACGTCCTGCTGCAGTAAAGCCATGCACCAGGAAAGTTCCAGGTGATGGGAGTTTCTATTCTGCATAGATTTTGCAGCAGCCAGGTAGGTCTCCAGGTTATCTCAGAGAGACCATATTACTCCTCTATTGAAAGAGCGACACTGGCTGCCAATAAGTTTCCGGGCAAAATACAAGGTGCTGGTTATAACCTATAAAGCCCTAAATGGCTTGGGCCCTGGGTATTTAAGAGAACGTCTTCTTCGTCATGAACCCCACCGCCTATTGAGATCATCAGGAGAGGTCCGTTTGCAGTTGCCACCTGCTCGTCTGGTGGCTACTCAGGGACGGGCGTTCTCCGTTGCTGCCCCGATGTTTTAGAACGTGCTCCCTGCTGAAATAAGAGCCTCCCCATCTCTGACAATTTTAAAAAAATATTTAAAGACACATTTGTTCACCTAGGCTTTTAATTAAATACTGTTTTAATAGTTTTAACATTGTTTTAAAATACTGTTTTAAGGTTTTAAAGTGTTGTAATGTTTACACTTTTTGCTGTCATTATTTTAACCAATGTTTTAATTTCTTTGATGTCATGCATCTGTTTTAACTAATGTTTTAACTTTTCTGTTTTTGTTGTAAAACGCCCATAGACATAAGTTTTGGGCAGTATAAAAATATGTTAAATAAATAAATAAAATAGATTACAATTTTCCTGGAATAGAATGAGGTGAAGGGGGCGGGTAATGGCCTGATTTGAACTATCAATCTCAAATGCCTGCTCATTGAGCAAAGAGGCATCTTTTAAAGTAGTTATTCTGTTTTATTTTGCAGGGGGAGAGCAACTGGGCCTATCCAACCCCAGCACAACATCCCTCTAGTGGCTGGTTGCTGGCATCTTTCCCCCACCCCCCAGAGAAATGGAAAAGATTTGTGTGTGAGAGATATGGTCTAATTATAATGAATAATATAGATTCTGAAGATTTATATTGTTAAAAGAAGGTTTCCCCCTTCAACCGTCCTTCCTTTTCTTTTTCTCTTTTTATGTTGAGATATATGTTACGTTAAATATAAAGATAAGGAGCGGGTGATTATACATTTATGCATATTTTTCTCTTCCCCCCCTTTTTATACTGATTATATTATGAATTTTAGTTGTATTACTTATTATTGGTATTAAAGAAATAGCTAAAAAGTAATAAAGTGAGAGTAATAATAATAAACAGCCTCCTCAAATGCAACAGATTCATATTCTTAGCTAAATCACCATTACCAACTTTTGCAACATCACTAATCAGTAAAGTTAGGCTAAAACGAAAATATTGGAAATCAAAAATCTGTTAATTTGCCTAATTCTGAATCTGGGGATTGGAGGGGGGCATGCTGTGAAATCACAAGCAAGATTTATTGTAGCTGAAGAAAATAGTCTTTTCATGAGACTGTTAATGTGAGCACCTTTATGGAAATAAGAACATAAGAACATCCCTGCTGGATCAGGCCCAAGGCCCATCTAGTCCAGCATCCTGTTTTGCACAGTGGCCCACCAGATGCAGCAGGAAGTCATAGGCAGGAGTTGAGGGCATGCCTTCTCTCCTGCTGTCACTCCCTTGCAACTAGTACTCAGAGGCATCCTGTCTTTGAGGCTGGAAGTGGCCCACAGCCCTCCGACCAGTAGCTATTGATAGACCTCTCCTCCATGAAGTTATCCAAACTCTTCTTAAAGCTATCCAGGTTGTTGGCTGTCACCACATCTTGTGGCAGAGAATTCCACAAGTGGATTATGTGTTGTGTGAAAAAGTACTTCCGTTTGTTGGTCCTAGATTTCCCGGCAATCAATTCCATGGGATGACCCCTGGTTCTAGTGTTATGGGAGAGGGAGAATTTCCCTCTATCCACTTTCTCCACACCATGCATGATTTTATAGACCTCTATCATGTCTTCCCACAGTCATCATTTTTCTAAACTAAAAAGCCCCAAGTGTTGTAGTCTTGCCTCATAAGAAAGGTGCTCTAGGCCCCTGATCATCTTGGTTGCCCTCTTCTGCACCTTTTCCAGTTCTACAATGTCCTTTTTTAGATGTGGTAAATGTGGTAAATGCGTGATAAATCACGTGAATCTATCACGTGATTTAACTCAGATCTAGTGTTGCAGTTTATTAATTAGAAGTCAGTTCATACATTCTATTCAGAGGTCCATTTATGCAAGTAACTGCTCACATGATTTTGTGCACGTAGTGTAAGACTGGGTGAACATACTCGGATGCAGCAGCCAATAAGCTGGATTTTGCATCTGAAACCTGCCTTGATTGTGGAAGATAATGCTGTGACCTCTGTCAATAGTCTTATCTGACATAGCACTGGTCCTGAAAGTAGATCATTACATCAGCAGTTATTTGCACAAATGATTTTGCAGACAGAATGCATAATCTAGTTCTGTGACACTGTCAGATGGTTATAAAAATAGAACACTTGTGTTCTTGGTCCTGATTGTGTTTGCCTTATGGACACTTTTAATGCTTGGATTTGCTACACATTTTAATTGTCGTCCTAAGAATTATGAAATGCTTGCAATTATGTACTCATATTGGGTATCAAATAATGAACATCAAGCCTTTAATACTCAGTATCAAAACCATAGCATATTGACTATCGTATCCTGAATGCCAGATGTTGATGACCAAGTTTGCAATTAAAGGCATACATACCTGAGAGTAAGTCACATTGAGATTAGTGCAATTCACTTCTGAATAAACTTTAACCATAAGCATCAAATTCTGAATAGTATTAAGTAGGCCTGTGCACTTTTGCAGATGTTGGGATAAAGTCTGACCCAAACTAACCTGATCCCACAGCTCAGGGTCTTTTGGCCCCTTCAGAATGTCAGGATGAGGGTTGGGGTAGGGATTGAGATCAGGTCTTTTTTCCTGACTATCCTTTGATTTTTAGATTAATTTTTAAAAGTTCACTGTGAAACCCAAAATGTTCATTGTGAAATCTAAAAGAAAAGTAATACCAGAGAATCTCAGGAAAAGTGATGTAACACCAAAGAATCTCAGGGGAAGTGAAGTAACATTAGAGAATCTCTGGGGAAGTGATGTGACATTAGAGAATCTAAGGGGAAGTAATATAACATAAGAGAATCTCAGAGGGAAACTGGGAAATTGGCCACTTTATAAAAATGTGAGTTTAAAATAGGCTTTAAAAAAGAAAGGAAATAAATGCACAGGCAGGTAGGTAGTCAGATAGAGAGCAGAAGATGGAGTGGGTGTTTTTTGGGGTGTTTTTTGGTTTTGTTTTGTTTTGTTTTTGTTTTGTTTTGCATGTTGTGATCACAAAAATGAAGAGCAGACTCCTGCCACAATTTGATTCTTTGGAATGCTCCAATTTTCCCCAAACAGGGTCGGAGAATTCTGAACCAAAGTGGACTTCCCATGGTCAGATGGGGACCTTCTCCACCCTCCTCCAAAATGGCCCATATCAGACCATTTCCTGGCCTGACATTGTACAGCTCAAGTATTAACTCTTAAATGCTGATTTTTCAGTAGCATTCAAACTGCAGGTATAAGAGATAGCTATAGAAGAGGAGTGGTAAATGTGAAGCTCTCTAACACTTGTTGGATTACGATTTCCATCATCTCCCTGCTGCAATTTATTATCTATGAATTATCAAACTTCATAGCTGTATTGGTGATCAGGAGGGTCTGAAGCTTTGGATCCTTTTTCTCATGCGGACATTATCTTCCTAACCACAACCACAGGTCTCTTTATCATCTTTTATCATCTTTATCAACACTCATGATATGGCAAGCATAACTGGATTGCCTGTTTTATTTACACAGAAAAATGTCGCTTTTATGGGACAACATCATAAGGTGTCTATTGAATGGTCTTCAAAGATTATTTGAAGATATAAAAGAGCCAGTGTGGTGCAGTGGTTAGAGTGCTGGACTAGGACCGGGGAGACCCGAGTTCAAATCCCCATTCATCCATGAAACTAGCTGGGTGACTCTGGGCCAGTCACATCTCTCTCAGCCTAACCTACTTCACAGGGTTGTTGTGAAAGAGAAACTCAAGTATGCAGTACACCGCTCTGGGCTCCTTGGAGGAAGAGCAGGATATAAATGTAATAATAATAATGATGATGATGATGATGATGATGATGATAGGAGTGTGCCTGGAGACGATGAACTGCATGGCTTTTGGCTTAAACACCTAACAAGTCTTCATAAACAACTATCAAAACAGTTCAATCACATTTTGCAAGGAGGTGATATTGAACAATGGCTAACAACTGGGAATACTCATCTCATCATGAAAGACCCAGCAAAAGGTGCAGTTCGAAGTAATTCTAGACCAATAACCTGCCTGCCAACCATGTTCAAATTATTAACTGGAATAATAGCAGATGAAGTGATGCAGCACTTATTAACTAACAAACAGCTTCCAGTTGAATAGAAAGGAAATTGCCCGAACACCAGAGGCACAAAAACCAGCTGCTGATTGACAAAATGATTTTAGAAAATTGCAAGAGAAGAAAAACAAATCTAAGTGTTGCACGAATTGACTACAAGAAAGCCTTCGATTCATTGCCTCACACATGGATACTAAAATGTTTAGAAACAACTGGTGTCAGCAAAAACATTCAGATATTTATAAAAAAAGCAATGAGCATGTGGAGTACACAGTTAACAATCAATGGCGAGGCACTTGGACAGGTTAGCATTAGAAGAGGCATTTTCCAAGGGGACACACTATCTCCTCTGTTGTTTGTAATCGCCATGACCCCACTTTCACAAATACTAAACAAAACAGGACTCAGATACCAAACATCTAAAACATCAAGTCAAATCAACCATCTGCTCTACATGGACAATCTGAAGTTGTATGGGAAGTCCCAGTCAGAAATCGAATCACTGCTAAACACTGTCCGTATATTCAGTAGCGATATAGCAATGGAGTTTGGACTAGACAAGTGTGCTGCATTAATAATGAAAAGAGGAAAAATAAGAAAAACAGAAGGAATAGAACTGCCCAATGGAAGCAAGATCAAGAACCTGGAAGAGAAAGAACATTACAAATACTTGGGCATTCTCCAGGCTGATAACATCGCACACACTGAAGTTAAAAGAAAAATTGTAAGTGAATACATCAGGAGAGTTAGAAAAATCCTCAAGTCCAAACTCAATGGTGGGAACACCATACAAGCCATAAACACCTGGGCTATACCTGTTATCAGATACAGTGCAGGAATAATAGACTGGACCCAGGCAGAGCTAGAGACGCTAGATCATAAGACCAGGAAAATCATGACCATCAATCATGCTCTGCACCACTGCAGTGATGTAGATAGGGTCTACCTCCCTCGCAGCTCAGGTGGAAGAGGAATGCTGCAAGTCCATCAAACAGTAGAGGAGGAGAAAAGAAGCCTTGAAGAATATATAAAGGACAGTGAAGAAGATGCACTTCAAATGGTCAGTAATGAGAAACTATTCAACACCAATGAAACAAAGCAGGCTTACAGGAAAGAAAAAGTCAAGAAACAAGCAGAAAAATGGAAATATAAGCTACTGCATGGTCAATATTTGCACAATATAAGTGGAAAATCAGACATCACTAAGACCTGGCAATGGCTTAAGAATGGCAACTTGAAGAAAGAAACTGAGGGTTTAATACTGGCTGCATAAGAACAGGCACTAAGAACAAATGCAATAAGAGCAAAAGTAGAAATATCCACAACAAACAGCAAGTGCCGCCTTTGTAAAGAAGCAGATGAAACAGTGGACCACCTGATCAGCTGCTGTAAGAAGATCGCACAGACTGACTACAAACAAAGGCATGACAAGGTAGCAGGGATGAGACACTGGAACATCTGCAAAAAATACAAGCTACCTGTAGCCAAGAACTGGTGGGACCATAAAATTGAAAAAGTGGTCGAAAATGAAGATGTAAAAATATTATGGGACTTCTGACTACAAACAGACAAACATCTGCCACACAATACACCAGATATAACTGTAGTCAAGAAGAAAGAAAAACAAGTCAAAATAATCGACATAGCAATACCAGGGGATAGCAAAATAGAAGAAAAAGAAATAGAAAAAATCACAAAGTACAAAGACCTACAAATTGAAATTGAAAGGCTGTGGCAGAAAAAGACCAAAATAATCCCAGTGGTAATTGGCGCCCTGGGTGCAGTTCCAAAAGACCTTGAAGAGCAGCTCAACACCATAGGGGCCACAGAAATCACCATCAGCCAATTACAAAAAGCAGCTTTACTGGGAACAGCCTATATTTTGTGACGATATCTATAATAACCAACAGTATTGATGATAAAATTCAGCCATCCCAGGTCCTTGGGAAGGACTCGATGTCTGGATAAAACAAACCAGTCAATAACACCTGTCTGAATGTGTAAACAAGAAATAATAATAATAATAAGGCCATAGCGGCCACAGAAATCACCATCGGCCAATTACAAAAAACAACTTTACTGGGAACAGCCTATATTCTGCGACAATATCTATAACAACAGCAACAACATTGACAATAAAATTCAGCCATCCCAGGTTCTTGGGAAGGACGCGATGTCTGCATAAAACAAACCAGTCAATAACACCTGTCTGACTGTGTAAAGAAGAAATAATAATAATTTCCATTACAACTTGTTTTCAAGCCAAGTACATTTGTACATAATTAAATCCACTAATATATCTAGTGCATTATTCAAGAACTTATCCAATTATTTCTCACAATACATAATTGCAACTAATTTCCTCATCTTACTTTTTCAGTTGTAACTTTTGAGTCAGTCCCGCAGGTCTCTTGTTACTGTTGTCCCTGCCACACTAGGAAACAGTGGCAGACATCCTAACTAAATTACTTGATGGAAGTCCTATTGAAATTAAGTAGCCCTTTAGAGTAACTCTTAATCCGCATATTGAGCAATTTAGTTGTTATTCTTCAAGTCTAATGCCTGACTCAACTTTCCCAGAAAAACTAAGTTAGTAAAGGCTAGTGGGTAAAATATAAAACATGGCTGGAACCTAAAACTCAATTATGGGTATCCCCAATTGAAGCTTTGGCACGTAAAGAGATAAATATGCAGTCTGAATGGGGTACCTATAGAGATTTATTATGTTTTCAAGAAAAGGGCTGTAAATTAAAAAATCTAGCTGAAGTCCAAAATTTGGTTAGCAACTGGTTTCAGTATCATCAGCTAAACGAAATTTACAAGAAGGATCTTAAAGCTGGATTTGAGGATCAGATGTTGAGATTTGAGAAGGAGTTGTGTGGAAATGATGAAAAATTAGTCTCTAAGATGTATAAGTTGTTGCTTTTGGAAGAGACAAGAGACAAAGTGGTTAAAATGATTATGATAAAATGGGCTCAAGATGTGGGTCATAATATAGAGATGGCAGCTTGGGAAAAATTATGGAAAACTGATTTAAAGTTTACTGTCTGTTATACTTTAAAAGAAAATTGTTATAAGATGATGTACAGGTGGTATCTGACACCGAAAAAATTAGCATTAATGTATAAAAATGTTTCAAACAAATGTTGGAAATGTGGACAATGTGAAGGAACCATTTCCTAAGAGGCCAGAATCCTTCTTGCTGGTCATAACTCAAGGAGAGTTCTTTAGAAGAAACGTAACTCTTTTTATGTATGCAGCCACGGTGTCTAGAATAGTATACGCGCAGAAATGGAAAGACAATAAAATGCCTTTAAAAGAAGATTGGTTGATAAAAATTTTGGAATATGTGGAGATGGCAATACTTACAACACTTATAAGGGATGAAAACTTGGAATGTTCCAAAAAAGATTGGGAACCTTTCTTGCTTTACTTAAAGAACAATTTTTCTAACATGGACCTTTCCAGCAGGGTTCGAAATTTAGTAATTACAGCAGGCTGGGTAGGGTAAAATCGAATTGTAAGATGGAGTATATATGTTTTGTATTATTATAGCAATGGCTTATATGTATAGTTAACAAGAACCACGCAGACTGGTAAGCGGGAAGTCAATATTTACTTAATTAAGTGTAACTTGATTGTTAAGGTATTGTAAAAATCAATACAATTTTAAAATGCAAAGTTAGTAAAGGCTACAATGTTTCTTGTATCTGGACTAGAATTTTCACACACCATGGATTTTCAGGAGGACTGGGGCATTACATAAGCTCTATTCAGACATTATGTTGTATGTGTGTACAGATGTCTATGCACTTAAGAACATAAGAACAGCCCTGCTGGATCAGGCCCAAGGCCCATCTGGTCCAGCATCCTGTTTGACACAGTGGCCCACCAGATGCTGATGGAAGCCTACAGGCAGGAGTTGAGGGCATGCCCTCTCTCCTGCTGTTACTCCCCTGCACCTGGTACTCAGAGGCATCCTGCCTTTGAGGCTGGAGGTGGCCTATAGCTGCCTTGTACATGTTTTTGTGTGAATGACTGTACCTGCATTCATTTAAAAAGTGAACCTGGAAACAGGCCCCTCAAATGCATGGTACAGATAGGAAGTGTACTGCTATAACTGTGTTCAGCTTGATGTGTGGGAATAACTGTACCTGGATACACTGTACACTCATTGTACAAGTGTTGACTGTAACATATCCATAGCTTATATGTGCACTTTAAAGGTGTGATACTTTCTCATGTTAAAATATGATGGAATGGAAGTGGAGGGATTTTTCTTTCATTAGCTGGACAATGAAATGAAATGAATTATCCTCCACTCAGGCGCAGCTCATGAACGCGCCTCCGGTGGGGAGGGTGGGCGGCTTCTTTAAGGTAAACGGAGCGGGTGCTCCGTGCCTCCCAGCAGCCCCCGCGGCGGGGAATCGCCTTCGCCACTCACCTGGCTCCTGCGGAGGTGAGTCCCCGCCAGCAGCCAGGTGAGTGGCGGAGGTGATTCTCCGCCGCAGGGGCTTCTGGGCGGCACGGAGCACCCGCTCCGTTTACCTTAAAGAAGCCGCCCCCCGCCTGCCGCCCCCCCAGAGGAGAGTTCACGAGCTGTGCCTGCCTCCACTTGGTTATCAGTTTTTAAAAAAGAGTTGGTTTAGCCCAGTTTACACACAAATGCGTTTTACCTGATTTCTCTCTATATTTTATTACTGTACACTTGATAACTGCCTGGCAATGGAATGTGTGATGCACTGAAAAGCATTACAGTCTGAAAGTCCTGTCTGGTGTATTGTAGACATGAAGGCCCATTCACAAATGCAAGTTTTCTCACTTGATGCTCCAGTCCCTGAGTAATGAACATACATGGGTAAGTCAGGCTTTTGTGTTGGATCTGAACTTTGAATGTGGAACTGGTGGTCAAATGCCATCTGTTTCTAAACCACAGATTTATTAGGCAGCTCTGGGTAAGTCACTAGTTCTTTCTTTCATACCTTTGCTTGCAAAAGAACTATATTTCCTTATAAGGTTGCAGCGGGATGCATCTGACGAGCACTATAAAGCATTATGCATTTTAAAGGTCTGACAAAAATAATTATTATGAATAAAAAATAATTATTATGACTGAATTGACTGCCATTTAAAGGAAGCCAGTTCATAATGGCAGCAGTTTGCATAATGTGTCCATTTAAAATGGATGGGCACTTTTAGGCTCTACAAATTAAATAGCATACATTATATCTGACAAAGTTAAACCTTTTGTATCACTGCAATGCATAAGAAAATGACTCTCCCTTGAGAGTGAACTATGTAAAAATACATTGATTTTATATAGGAATGAAGATACAGTACATTAAGGGTGAAATATGGGACTACATGGAACAAAATGTGGCCAGTGTTACTGCCACGCATAGACTGGGAAACCAGGATACTGAGAAAATGCTACTGCTTGATTTTCCTAATTATGGCTGAAATGGCTTCATCTCTCTACTAAATCTTCCTTTCCTAGTCCTATTTGTAGAGCAGTGACTATTTAAATATTTCCCCCTGCAACTGCAAGCATATCCTAATCGGAACTGAAACATAAATCCAGCAGGTTCCTCTTAGGATGTTCAGATAAATCTGGTCTGGAGCAACAATGCAAGACATGTCACTTCTGCTTAGCAGGGAGCCTCACACTAAAGACCATCACGCAGTGGTTTTAAAAGAGAGTTTAAAGTGGGGTTGCCAGAGGCTTCACTTCCCATGATGAACAATTATATTCCAGTTGTCCCATTGCCATGTCTGATCAAACAGGTTTTGCAGGTTTTTGAAACAATATCAAAACCTGTCAAAGCTGTTTAGAGGAGGTGGAAATGGAACAATGATCTTTCTTTCAAACTGCCACACACATTCTGAGGAAACAAAATATGTTAAGAGATGAAGTGATTATGTCTTCCAGGAAATGTGGAGGGGGGGGGGCAGGATTCTTAGAGTTATGTGTATTGTAATTGTTGTCTTGTGTGCAGACTATTGACCTCAGACACTTGGCCAACATGTTTCACAGCAAGACACAGGCAGTCCTGGGCCACCCACTCTGCTGCGGACTACTAAGGAAGTGCACCTGCACTTTGAGAGTAGTGCAGAAACTTCAGAAATATATCTGAGGGAATAAGTGTGAAGCGCCAAGGAACATGTTTCTGAAGTCAAAAAGTACTTTTGGAAGGAGAAGAGAGCAGTGAAAATCGCTACACCCTCACCCTCCATGCATGTTTGCCTACTCGGCAACCCACTGGGCTCAGCTCTGTCGTAGTCTTCCATGGACTCAGTTCCTATTACATATAACTGACACTGCTCAGAATGTCAGGGAATGTAAGTAGGTCTCCAAGGTTTCCGGCAGGACTCTTTCTCAGCCCTACCCAGAGAAGCCAGGGATTGAACCTAGAACCTCCTACTAGGGATGTGCAAACAGGCTCAAGGTCAAGCCAGTTCACCCTCGAGCCGGACCAGGCCTGGTTTGGCTCAGCTTCAAACCAAACCCCAGCTTGGAGCAAGTCTGGAGTCTGAAATGTACAAACACACACACACACACACACACACACACACACACACACACACCCCTACATACACCACTGGGGGTCTTGGTCGTTCTGCCGCCTCTGGGGAGTGTAGCTGTGGCCATTTATTTATATTCATTCATTCATTCATTCATTCATTCAATTTCTATATGGCTCATGGTGGTTTACACAGAAAAATAATAAACAAGTAAGATGGGTGGATCTCTGTCCCCAAAGGGCTCACAATCTAAAAAGAAACACAAGATAGACACCAGCAACAGTCACTGGAGATACTATGCTGGGGCTGGATAGGGCCAGTTATTCTCCCCCTGCTAAATAAAGAGAATCGGAACTTCCCCCTCCCCCCACTAGCCTCCCTCCAGACCTTTCCCGGTAGGTTTGGCCTGATTTGGGACCTTTCTGGCTCTCTCCGAGCTCACAGCAGCCATTTTTAAGGCTGCCCCACATGCTCATGGGCTATTTGCATGCCCAGGTCTGCATACAAAGTAGATGCTCTTCCACTGAGCTATGGTCCAATCCCCTAAAGGGAATAGCTTGCAATGCTCACATTTAGCCACCTATTCAAATGCAACCCATGATGAAATCTGCTTAGAAAAGGGGAAAATTCATGCCTGCTGCCACAAAACCAGCTCTCCTATCCTACTTCTGTATTGTGAATATTTTGAAAGCTAAATTATGGAAACGTATCTCTATATATAGTTCTCTAAGGTGTACCCGTGGCTAATTCCATGTGTGGCAGCTCTCATGAGAGTTTGTGAGCAGCTGCTGGGAGAAGAAGAGGAATTCTGGAAAGCGTCAGCTGGCTGGCCGAGAGAAAGTGGTGGCAGCAGAACTGGCTGAAGGGATGTTGGGGTTGGGGAGAATGAAATAGCTGAAGGAAAGGTGGGGAGGAGAACGAATTGGCTGAAGGGATGTGAGGGAGAATGAACTGGCAGGGGGAGGGGGGAGAACGAACTGGCTGAATTGATAGAGATGAAATGATGATGGGGAGGGAGCCAGATCAGTTGCGGGTGGGGGAAGGCAGGGAGAACTAGAGGCTCAGATGCTCTGAGCCGGGTCAGCTAGTGTTTAGTGAATTGTTGGTACCAAAAGAAAAGACAAGGGGGAACCAGCCCTCTGTACCCTCAATAGTTCCAGCATTGCTGAGTTTCTTCAGCCGTTTGATCTCTCTCCGTCACATATTACAACCTTTTATGAGGATTCGGGGGATGCCTAATAGAAGGAAATGCACATTGGTTTATTGATTATGAGAAAACATGGGATGTTATATGTAGCATATTTTACCAAGTGGACGTTTATATGGCTTGTGCTCAAGGCTATGGAACAACAGTTCCTAAGAGGCCTGTGCTGTCTTCACTGAGGATTTGCTACTCAATGGTTTGTTAATTAGTGTTACATGACAGAGCCTGGAATACTCATTAGTAAGCCTTATCAAAATGAATGGGGAAATCTCCTTAATATTGACATGGGAGCAGAATTATTTCAGGATGGTGTTTTTCTGCTGCTGTGATCTGGCTGCTCTAGGTGTGAGCTCCATGCCTTAAATGTGACTGACACATCTG
Source organism: Hemicordylus capensis (assembly GCF_027244095.1). NCBI lineage: Eukaryota > Metazoa > Chordata > Lepidosauria > Squamata > Cordylidae > Hemicordylus > Hemicordylus capensis. Next base: position 29,090,374 of record NC_069661.1, on the reverse strand, counting down.
CAAATTTAACATGTCACCTGCTGGGTTCAGGATCAGTTGTCTATCTCAGAACTGTTTGGGAAATGAATTTCTCCAAGTTGATTAATTGCAAGCGGAAGATATGATGAAAATAACAACAAAAACAACACCACTAGAAGTGCCTCAAATATAATGGCTCTGTTGATGTGTAAATAATTTTGCAAATATAATCAAACATTTACACCACAAGTCTATCAATTACAGCTGGGCTACCACTTTGAGGAGCATTTGCTTCTCTGATTCATTAACATCTAATGTCATTAAGAAACTGCATAAAACCCTCAGCCATTGTTCCCTGGGTTCCATTCCAACCTGTAACTCATCTCGGGGAAAAGTGGCTTTATAAAGGTCTATTCCAAGCTGTGGAATTCATCACTGTGTTTTATCTCCTCTTGCGTTTTATTTCTCTAGTTCCTGACACTGTTCACTCTTTTTTATTAATACATTTGCAATGTCTTTTTTTACTGTTCACTTAAAAAAAAAAAAAAGCATCAGGCTTTATCAAGGTTCCTGTACAAGTTTCCAAGTGGTGTCTTAATATTTCAGGATATTATATTAAACATTAACAAGGAAGCTTGACATATAACTCCTGAATCATTAAGGATGAATTTAAGCATGCTTATGATAACCTTCTTCCTATTGTCCTCACAGTTAGGGGTGTGTGCCGACCGAGGGTTGATGGTTTGGTCTGAATTTGGACCACACTGCTGGTCCGCAAACCGGTTCAGTCCAGTCTGGCACAACAGTGAACTGGTTCACTAGTTTGAGGGCCAGTGAGGCCAGTGCCAGGGGGGCGCGGTGAGACCTTTAAAATTAAATAAGCAGGCCCTTACTGGTGCTACCACCACTCCAGGCAGCTTCCTGTTGTGGTGGCGCTCCCCCACAGCAGCCCAAACACAGCAGCTCATATCCAGCACTCACCTGTCCTCAGAGCATGCCCTGAGGCCAGGTGAGTGCTGGAGCTGTGCCGGTGCCACACCACATGTATGGAGTAGGGGTGTGCACAAAACTAGGTTGCCTGGTTCGGTTCGAGTCCAGACCAGACTCGTACCAAACCAGGCATATTCGGTTCTGTGTACCTCACCCCCCACCCCGGTTTGGTTCAGGCGGTTTGTGAGTTAAACGTTTTTTAAAACTCGTATACCCCCCCGAACAGGCCTTGGGAGTTGTGCTCGATACTGAACCGGGGAGGGTTCAGTCTGATATCGAGCCGTTGAACTGAACTGGTTCGATGTTGAACAGGTTAGTTTCCGAACCTGTTCACACATCCCTAGTACGGAGGCCAGATGAGTGCCAGAGCTGTGCCGCTGTGTGAGGGCAGCTGTGGGGAGCACCACTGCAACAGGAAGCTTCCTGGAGCAATGGTAGCCCTGGCAAAGACCTGCTTATTTACTATTAGAGGTGCCTCTCACTGTCCTGCTCCCCCCAGCACCGACCTCACCAGCCCTCGAACTGCCAAACCAGTTTATGGTTGGGCCAAACTATACTGCAGTGTTTTGCAGACCAGTGGTTTGGTCTGAATTTGGACTGAGCCATGAACCTCTGTCCGTGCACACTCCTACTCACAGTTACAGAAAGAGGAATAAATCTTGTTCACTGAAATGCTTGCATAAACTGAAAGCAGTAACCATGGTATTCAAGAGGACTTTGCACTTGTAGCGAAATGTGATCCTACCAAGGGGAGGGGCCAAAAGCCTTTAAAGTAGTGGGAGTCTTAAGTAAGCTGTGTGTGTGTGTGTGTGTTCACTGGTTCTTTTGTTATAGAGACCTTCTGTAGCTCAAGCAGAGCTAGACTATAAAGAAGCTGTTCCTGTTTAAACTGAGTTCTCACATCATTACTTCTATTCTTCCTATCAAGCACAGCCCTCAGCTTCAGATGAGCCTAAACTGGGCTGCTTCCAACCTTGGATATACATTTTGAAACCCTGCTCCCACTGTTTTTGCTGTTTCCCTACAACATTTTTATATTATTAGCTGTTTTATATCATTAGATGTTGTTGGACTACAATTCCCATCATCCCCAGATACAACGGCATTATGGCAACCCAAGTTTGAGAACCCCTGCATTAGCTCCACCTTGGCTGTTAACCAAATGTTGTCAGATTCCTTTTACTTCTAAATTCCCCAGGCCACTGGAAAACCTTACATACGGTCTAAGGACAGAAGGGCTAGAAAGGTATTTTCAGCCAAGGGGGATTTAGTAGCAAAGAGCTGTAGGAGGACAGGCAACTGGAGATAAGGAGCCCTGGAGGTTCAACTGGATCTCATATCAGCCCTATTCAGTCATTAAGGCTATTCACACGGGCATGTGTGAATAGCAGGGAGGGCAAGAAGGAGGGCATGATCCAGCTTACTCTCCCCCCCCCCCAGATGATTGCTAGTGATGTCATTGGCATGCTACCATGTGCCCACTCAAGCCGCACTCCCACAGCATCGTGGATTAACAGAAATCGGGTCTCATTTCCCCACCCTCCGGATACCCCAACAAGCCTTGGGGGATTCCTCTATCAGATGGGTGCTCTAGGTGCCCATCTCTGAGTCTGCTCGTGTTGCAAGCAGCCCAAGCAAACACACAATCCTGGTGCCAGGGTTAAGGGTCCACTTGAGCCCTTAACCTCAGCTAAGAGCTGGGGCAAAACACAGGGTTAAGCTGGGTGGGAGCACCAGGATCAGGAGCAGTGCCAGTGGTCCACATGAGCAGCTTAACCCAGGCTGGGCTGTCCTAGCATGGGTTAGGCTGCTTGTGAGAACAGCCTTATTATCTTCTCATGTTTGCAGGAGAGTTCTGATTAGTTGTCCCCCCTGCAACTAACAGTCATTGACTATGCTCCCAGGCCTTTGTGAGTTCAGAGCTTATTGCAGGGGGCAGGACCAAAGGTGGGGAGGGCTCCTCCATGTGACATGGGACCCTAAATGCCCAGAATTCAGGGTTAAGCCCAAACATTGCCATAGGGATGTGGAAAAACCATGTGAGAAAATTCAATGTTTTCTTCTTGGGGGTTGAAATTCTCTTCATATTTCAGTTTGACTTTGGGAAGAACCCTAACTTTCCTCTTTTGAATTTAGTTTTGAGAAAGCTTGAAAGTGTCTTCTGAATTTTTTCAGTTCAAATCCCAGTGAAGGTGGAATAAAAGTGTATTCACATGCTCCAAAAAACTGGCTCTGGTTAAAGTTTATGTAGCTGCATCCGGTAACAGCTGACGTGTCTTAACAGATTTCAAAGGCAGCCCCAAGTAGAACATATTACAGTAGTCTAATCCTGATATAACTAAGCCATGACCAGGCCAGATCTTCATTTCCCAGAAATGGGCACAGCTGGTGCACCACCCAAAGTTGGGCAAAATTAGTCCTGGCCACAGCTATTACTATGAACCTTGCAACAGCTCTGAAGGAGCAGAAAGCATGAGACACAATGTACTAGTGTGGATTATACCACCCAAGCAGCCTATCCAAACATGTGATGAGGAATATTGATTGCACATATATTATTATTTTTTATTTTTTCGATTTCTATACCACCCTTCCAAAAATGGCTCAGGGCGGTTTACACAGAGAAATAACAAATAAATAAGATGGATCCCTGTCCCCAAAGGGCTCACAATCTAAAAAGAAACATAAGACAGACACCAGCAACAGCAACTGGAGGTCCTGTGCTGGGGGTGGATAGGGCCAGTTACTCTCCCCCTGCTAAATAAAGAGAATCATCACATTAAAAGGTGCCTCTTTGCCAAGTTAGCAGGGGCTAACTTATACCACACCCCTGGTGTCTCACCCCACCACCATGTCATTTGGAGGGAAGGCAGAATGTCCAAACCTACTTTAAAGTACTACTTCCATTGTGCAGTGATAGGGCAGTTCAGATGTGGTATTGTGTAGCAACTGGACAGTGCATTGGATGCAGGAGATGCATACACACTACTACCACTGCTGCTACTACTACTACTTTTTATATACTGCTTTTTCAAAGTGGTTTACATAGAAAAAGAAATAATAAATAAATAAGATGGCCCTCTGTCCAAAAAGGACTCAGAATCTAAAATCCAAAAGAATCATAAGGTAGATACCACCAATAACTCCTGGAGGGATGCTGTGCTGGGGTTGGAGAGGGCCAGTTGCTCACCACATATTAAATATAAGAAGACTGCTGCTTTAAAAGGTGCCTCTTTGTTCATTTAGCATGGGAAAGCACACATACACAGCTCCTGAAGTGATTTTGGGGCCAGTCAGGTAGTATCATCTGAACCGGTCCTGAGATAACATCTAAAGCCACTGAAAATCTTTCTAACTAGAGGAACAGAAAACATCTGTGTGAAGTTCAGGAAGACTCTAGCAATGGATAAAATTAACTGGGTTGTGTGTGTTTTTTAATGAGAGCAGAAGAAAACTGTGAGCAGCAGCTGCTGTCTATGGAATGTGATTGATCTATCCTAAGGCAAGCACTTATGAAGGAGAGGAGAGCTGGTCTTGTGGTAGCAAGCATGACTTGTCCCCATAGCTAAGAAAGGTCTGCCTTGTTTGCATATGAATAGGAGACTAGAAGTGTGAGCACTGTAAGATATTCCCCTTAGGGGATGGAGCCACACTGGGAAGAGTATCTAGGTTCCAAGTTCTCTCCCTGGCTTCCCCAAGATAGGGCTGAGAGAGATTACTGCCTTCAACCTTAGAGAAGCCACTGCCAGTCTGTGAAGAGCCAGATAGACCAATGGTCTGACTCAATACATGGCCGCTTCCTATGTTCCAATGTTCCTAAGTTTTCCCACAGATGGAGCTCTCCAAATTCTGTATATTTATCAATTGTGTTGCCTTGTAGCTGAGAACTGGTGTTCATAGGCCCAGTACACCTGATACTCCATTGGACCCATGGGTCAGCGTTACATGTGACCAGGCCCACATAGAGATGCCCACAAGTGCTTTGGCATAAAACATGTATTCTAGGAAGCAACTTACAGTTATTTTTGTGTCAACAAATGAGGCTTTCATGTAGGACAGAGCTGCAGAAATTTTGGGTAGTTATGATATTGTGAATAACAAAGCATCATGTTTTTCTAACGAACACAACCCATGCAGGATTGTGCAATGAAAGTAAGCTTGTGATTGTATCACCACAGAGGCTATTTTCAAGATACTCCAAGAAAGAAAGAGCTGGTTCTTTGTTTTGTAACGTGGTGGATGTGAAAGAATACGTTCAGCAGAATGGAAATGTGTCACCTATGATTCTGAATATGCTGTGTATCTTTTTGTTGTGGTTGTTGTTTTGTGGACAAGAGGACCTATTGTACTATCTGACAAAAGAAAGATGAAACACTGCTAAAGAAACCTCAAAGGGTATAGGAATTATTTTATTTTATGTTTGAGTGGAAAGATACTGACAGCTCTTTGGGATGTGCAAGTCCATTTGATGCAAAGTTGTTTTTGCATCTTACATCAACCATGCAAAAGAAGATAAGAAGATAAGAAGAGCTCGGCTGGATGAGACAAAAGGTCAATCTATGGTTTCTCAACTGCTGGTCCCCGGACCGGCAGCGGTCCGCAGAGGGTTGAGTGCCGGTCCGTGACTGGTTGTCAAGCCCCCCCACCCCGCCCCAACAACTGCGATCAGGCACTTACTTCCAAAAAACCCTTCCATTTTACATATGGCACAAGCAAGAGGAAGAGGAGGAGAGTATCATGCAGGTGCGGGATCCTCCCAGGTACAGGATCCTCCCTTCTGCCGAGCCTGCTTTGTCTCCATGTGCTGCTGAGATTGACCATCCTATTGCATAGACTCAAGGCTACTACTACTGCTTTCGCCTGGGAAGGCTCGGGGATGGTGTGGTTAGGAGGAGAATAACGAGACACCCCGGGGGAGAAGGTGCCCTTGTTCGATACAGGTTTGCCTCATCGCCCCTCACTGCCTCAGACAAACAGAGCGGTATCAGAGTCCTTTCACTTAAAGAGCATATTAATTAACAGGGGGACGATTCCACTTCAACTGTATGTGGCAGCATCAAGTTCCTTTTCCTGCCCAAATGACACTAGCTTTTGTTTCTTGCATGCTCATTGTTTCCACAGCACTAGGGAAGCGGGTCCGCACCGCAGCTCCAAGTTCAGGCCTTCCAGAAAGGGAGCACAGGTGTGTGTGGGGGGTGGGGTGGGGGTGGGGCACAAGCAGGCCAGTTACTTAATGAACTATTAAGGGGACTATTAAGCTTCAATTGTATACTGCCTTGCTACCCGCCAGCAACACCGCCTTTGCGCCCATGTTTGCCGACACATCTCATTTTCTGCTGGGAAGTGGAGGCCACTGATCAGCTGTTCGGCGGCGGCACAGACTCTGAGACACAGCAGCTGTGGGGAGGGGAAGCGCCCCGAGCACCACCTCTGCAACTGCTCCCTCTGAGAACCACCCACCAAAGAGAACTGGACTCCGGTGCCCTGCGCTGCCTCCCTCCTCGCTTGTGCCTTTTATTGTGAAAGAAAATGTGAAGAGTGGTGGGGGCCTGACGTTAAAGGGAAGGGATGGAGGTTATTCTGAGATGGTGGGGGCGCAGGGCATCTTCCTCGCTGGGGAGGAGGCAGCAGCCCATTTTTGCACAGCACCAGGGAAGCGGTTCCATGCCGCAGCTCCAAACTCGGGCTTTGCAGGAAAAGGGAGCGCAGGTGGACCTTCCTCTCTGACCCAGTGCATGGGGGGCAGGGAGGTGAGGCACAAACAGGCCAGTTACTTAATGAAGGAGGGGGGGGGGCTATCCTGCTTCAATTCATACCCTTGCTACCCACCCACAACGCTGCCTTTACGCCCATGTTGCCGGCGCATCTCTTTTTCTGCCAGGAGGCCCCAGGTCCATGTGGAGGCCGCTGATCAACTGTTCGGCGGTGGCACAGACTCAGAGACACAGCAGCTGCTGGGAGGGGAAGCTCCCCGAGCGCCGCCTCTGCAACTGCTCCCCCTGAGAACCACCCGCGAAAGAGAACCGGACTCTGGTGCCCTGTGCCCACCTCCCTCCTTGCCTCCCTCCCGCTTAGCCCTCCTCGGTGTGCGCTTATGGTGGATGCCTTGTCTTCCTCACAGGAGAGACAAGGCACGGTTGAGGGCAGATGAGGCATTGGTGCACCGGACCTCCCCAGGGAGGAGGGCTAAGCGTTGGAGGGAGGCAAGGAGGGAGGGAGGCAAGGAGGGGGGCAAGGAGGGGGGGCACGGGGCACCAGGGTGGTACTTGGGGAAGCGGTGGTGCCGCTGAACAGCTGGTCAGAGCTGATCTGATTGAAGCAGGATAGTTCCCCCTCCTTTATTAAGTAACTGGCCTGCTTGTGCCTCTCCTCCCCGCCCGGGGCACCGGGTCAGAGAGGAAGGTCCACCTGCGCTCCCTTTTCCTGCAAAGCCTGAGTTTGGAGCTGCGGCATGGAACCGCTTCCCTGGTGCTGTGCAAAAATGGGCTGCTGCCGCCTCCCCAGTGAGGAAGACGCCCTGTGCCCCCACCATCTCAGAATAACCTCCATCCCTTCCCTTTAACGTCAGGTCCCCACCACTCTTCACATTTTCTTTCACCATAAATGGCACAAGCGGAAGGAGGCAAGGAGGGAGGCGGGCGCAGGGCACCAGAGTCCGGTTCTCTTTGGCGGGTGGTTCTCAGGGGGAGCAGTTGCAGAGGCGGCACTCGGGGAGTTTCCCCTCCCGGCAGCTGCTGTGTCACTGAGTCCGGCAAACATGGGCGCGAAGACGGTGTTGCAGGCGGGTAGCAAGGGTATGAATTGAAGCAGGATAGTCCCCCCTCCTTCATTAAGTAACTGGCCTGCTTGTGCCTCACCTCCCCGCCCCCCATGCACCGGGTCAGAGAGGAAGGTCCACCTGCGCTCCCCTTTCCTGCAAAGCCCAAGTTTGGAGCTGCGGCATGGAACCGCTTCCCTGGTGCTGTGCAAAAATGGGCTGCTGCCTCCTCCCCAGCGAGGAAGACGCCCCATGCACCCGCCATCTCAGAATCACCCCCCCCTTCCCTTTAGCATTAGGTCCCCATCACTCTTCCTCGCATTTTCTTTCACCATTAAAAAAAAAAAACAACCTATGCACTGGTTACATAATTATTGCTCAGGTAGCTCCTCTGTTTTGTGTCTGAGTGTTTTTCAAAAGTGCAAATCAGAATCAGTGTGGTGTGAAAACTGAGAGGGTGAGTGCTGTTGTTGAGCATGTGCAGAGTGTCCTCCCCTCTCCACTGAGTAGTCACAAGCACCCCCACCCCACACATACTGAAGGATGGTTTTCAAGGCCAGAAAACTGATTTGCAAATAGACACAGTTGTCAAACCTTGAGGATGGGCCTGGGGAATGTCTCCAGGATTCAATGTTCACATTAATTTAATATCTTGTGTGTATTTTTAATGAGTATGTAAACAAAATACAGTTTATTGTTAACAAATTTTATTTTATGATATTATTTTAATTGTAAACTGCCCAGAGATGGAAGTTTTGGGCAGGTATAGAAGTCTGTTCAATAAATAAATAGATAAACTTGAAACCCTTTTACTAACTGCTGGTCCGGGAAACTGCGCAGAAGGAATGTAGCGGTCCTAGAAACTCTGCGTGATGAATTTAGCGGTCCTTGACTCCAAAAAGGTTGAGAAACACTTTCCATCATCCTTCTTCTCACAGTCACCAGCCAGATTCCCCCGCTAATCCCATTATCAGTGCTGCTGCCCCCGGCAACTGGTTGTCAATGGCATACTCTCTCTAAACCAGGGATTCTCAAACTTGGGTCCTCAGGTGTTATTGGACTTCAACTCCCATAATCCCCAGCCTCAGTGGCCTTTGGTTGGGGATTATGGGAGTTGAAGTCCAATAACACCTGAGGACCCAAGTTTGAGAATCACTGCTCTAAACTAATGGAGCTTCTGTTTAGTTATGTCTCAGTCACTAGGGATGTGTTATTCTATTCATGCACTAATTGATTCATGCTGAATTGGGGTGATTTGCATGATTCTATCACGAATCAAACCAAATCTCTCTTAAAATAAAAGGGCTTATTAACATTAGAATCGAATTAGCCCCAATTTGACATGGATTGATTTACATTATTTGTGTGGCCATTTTGGCTGGCTTTCCCTCTTCCTGATTGTGTTTTTTGCCACTAGCTTCCAATTGGCTTGAGATCGCTTTACTTCTTGGTTGGTGTGTCATTCAACTCAAGTGTTGTCATGAGCAACTGGGCCACCATTGGCTGGGGTTGGGGAGGGAGGAGGAACAAAAAAGAAGGGAATTTCAAAATGTTTTCAAAGGGCTTGGGAGGCAGAGAGATCCCTTAGTGTGCCCTTGAGGATGGCATCAGGAGAGGAGGAAGGAAGGAATCAAGGGTGGTTTGATTTTGTGGTTTTCTTATTTATCTCTGCACTGAGTATAATATGCGGTGCTATTGCTACTATATTATACTGGCACAGTCGTGCCTGTATAGTTAAGATGAAGAGAAGTTTCAACATCCCACCATTATAAGCCCTGGACATTCTATTGCTTATAAGATCAAAACCATGATTTGTCCAATCTGCCAGGCCATTGGCACACATTCACTAAGTGACAGGAGATCCCCCCTTTGCAAATGTGGTGAAGATCCACTGAAAAATTGTTTCGATAGAGCAGTTTAAATTTCTTCTCTTTTGAACAAAGGTTTAAAGGGTTTGACATTCTTTCAGACTGAGGAAGTGGTATTGAAATGATTTTGTAATCCGTTTGCATAGTTTCAACCTTTAGACTGCATGCCAAAAAAGTGCCTTTTGTCTATCCCTCTGAGACCTAATCAATGGTTATTTCAAAACTGATCCTCAAAGATGCATTTTAAGAGGCTGAAAAATGCATCTTTACTGCTAAAAGAGTCTTTGCAGTAGGACTTTTGTAGCTGCGGTGCCCACAACATTGCCCAGTGCCCACAACCAGTATGGCAGTCAGTTCCTTCCCTGTCCGAGCCTTGGGAACACAACCCTTCAGTTTTGTCCCCTAACCAATTATTTCCTTCCTTTTAATATTGCTCATATGCCTTAGAAAAAGCGCTGTTCAACTCCAGTAATAGATTGTTCCACGGCCATCGGTTCTTCAAAATCATGTGCATTTTGTCCTGACCTCCAGCCAAAACCGGTACACTGCTCTGTGCAGCTGGGTGTAAGCAGGAGGAGGGGAGGAGGAGATTCACTCCATTTAGCTAGGCTGCAAAGAGCTCCCCTAGGCTGCAGTGTGTGTGTGTGTGTGTGTGTGTGTGTGTGTGTCTGCATGATTTTTTTTAAAAAAAAATTAAATTGCCCGCTTGCCCATTTCTTTTGTAGGTTGGGTGGTAGGTAGCACCCATCATTCCCTACCACCCAACCCACTTTGGTGTCCCTAGGACCTACCCATGGGGAACAATGGGGTGATTCAAGTTCCTCATTGTTCCCTATAGGCAAATTGTGAGTTTTTTAAAAAAAAAATCAAATTGATTCGTTGAACCGGCCAGCAGTGGCCGGTCCGACAAATTGATTCAAATTTGTGTGATTCAATCTGAGGTAAAATCAAATTGCAAAAATTGATTCACACACACCTCTAATCACCACTGACAAATCTCCACGAACTTGTCTGATCCCCTTTTGAAGTCATCTAAGCCAGCAGACACCACACATCTTCTGGCAGTAAATTCCACAAATTAATAATGCATTGTGTGAAGATGTACTTTATCTCATATATTCTGAATTAACTGTCAATCTGAGGGTTTTTTGTGTGAACCTTCAGGTCAAACCAGTGACACAGGAGTTCTGTGGTTGGAACTCCTAATGTCTTTTTGATTCAGCCATGATTTGCAAGTCAGTAAAAGACAGAATGAGTCTCCTGCACTCTGCTATTTATAGCTGCTATGGAAGAGCAGAAATTAAACCTATCACCTATAGATGCAACAAAGGTACATGGAAGCTGCCTTATATAGTCATGCCATTGGTCCATCTAGCTCAGTAATATCTATGCTGACTGGCAGTAGCTCTTCAGGATTTCAGATGCATATTTCTGACCCTGTGTGGAGATGCCAGGGCTTGACCTGGGACTTTCTGAATCTATAAAGTCATGGCCCTTTATACCCATTATACTGTTGTCTATGCCTTCTTGGGGCTAGGGTCTGCGGACAAAGTCCCAGGTTCAAACCCTGGTATCTCCAGGTGAAGCTGGGAAAGACTTGGAGAAGTCACTGCCAGTCAGAGAAGACAGTACTGAAGTTAGATGGACCAATGGTCTTCCTCAGGATAAGGCAGCTTCCAAGGTTCTTAGTTGATGTTTTATTACTCCACACATTGTTGCACCCCCTTTTAGGCTTGCCTCTTTCATCCCTTCCCTTGCTCCATTCTGTCTCCACTGACACACTTGAGATGGTAAGCATCTTTCTTACACTGCAAATTGTTATGCGCATTGATGGCAAGAATAGGACAAAAAGTGAGTGTAGTGTAGTGGTTAGAGTGTTGGACTAGGGCCAGAAAGACCAGAGTTCAAATACCATTCAGTCATTAAACTCACTGGGTGACTCTGGGCTACTTATCTCTCAAGCTAACCTACCTCACAGAGTTGTTGTGAGGATAAACATCACCACCATGTACACTGCTTGGGGCTCCTTGAAGGAAGAGTGAAATATAAATGTACAAATAAATTAAAAAATAAATAAAAGATGAATGTTTAGTAGCATTGTTAGGATTCATGCATACTGAAGAGTGCTGAAAGCTGTCAATGTAAATGGGAATTAAGTGTGCCTCATTTTGTCTGGATTGTACCAGCTTTATTTATGTATTTCCAAGTGTGGGTGAAATCCCACATGCAAGCTGTTTAAATCCCACTGAACACAATGGTCCTCCACATTTGTTATTACTATCTTGGTTCCTGAGGGTTTTCCCACATGGGTCCAATTTGCTCACCACTAACTGTCAACTCATAATGCTCTCTCATGCTGGTAGCCTTATCCTTCTTCTCTTCCATGAACCTCAAAAGAGGAAATGTTCCAGGGGCATGTTGGGCTTGAGCCATGATTTCTGCAGCAGGGCGTATATGACACTTTGCAGAAGCAAATGTGTCAGCTGTAATCTCTCTTCAAAACTGAAGCAGAAAGCTTAAGAAATATCGCCTGAGGTATGCAGTAGTCATTCTTTCCTATGCTTATAATCTAATGAGAGAACAAGGTCAGGGCCAGTAGAGTCCCCTCCACATATTTTATGTGGCTCATATTTGGGAGTTTTGCAATATGAATGATTTTCCCAGCAAAAAACGGTGCATTATTCACATAAGTATAGTTTGATAGAGTCAAAAAGGCCATCTAGTCCAACCACCAGCTGTCATATAGAGTTGTCCACAAGTCAAAATCCCCATCAGCTTACTCCGCAGATTCTCAAACCTGGGTCCCCAGATGTTGTTGAACTACAACTCCCATCATCTACCCTCTTGGCCATTCTGCATGGAGGTGATGGGAGATCTAGTCCAACAAAATCTGGGTGCCTCCCTTTGAGAACCTCTGTCTCACTCAATCCACATTTCAGTGTGTCGGTGGAGTGGGTCATCATTAAGATATCTGCAGAACAAATGAGCATGGTGAGAGGAGTCAGGCAAAAGTCACTCGCCAAATACATCCATCCATCGGACATAGAAACATAGGAAGCTGCCATATACTGAGTCAGACCACAGGTCCACCTAGCTCAGTATTGTCTACACAGACTGGCAGCGGCTTCTCCAAGGTTGCAGGCAGGAATCTCTCTCAGCCCTATCTTGGAGATACCAGGGAGGGAACTTGGAACCTTCTGCTCCTGCCAGCCCCCAAGGGGAATATCTTACAGTGCTCACACAAGTCTCCCATTCATATGAAACCAGGGTGAACCCCGCTTAGCTAAGGGGACAAGTCCTATGTTCCTAGCTGGTTGACATCCAGGTTACATTACTCATAAGCAGTCTTACTGAAATTAATTTCAGTGGGCATACTGATGAATAACTGAGTCTTGATGTAAGCCAGCAACTGGAGTAGCCCATCTCCCTAACTTTTAAATTTACGTGCGCTGACATACTGCACAAGAAGAGTACAACAGCCTAGTAATACTTCTTACTAGCTGGCCCAGGCTCAGAGCTTCTGTGCCTCTAGTTCCCCCTCATTCTTGCCCCCCTCCCTCATTCTCAGCCCCTCATTCTCAGTCCTCCCCCACCTCTTCCCTCCCCCCTCCGCAATGTTTTTTCTCTCTGGCCAGCCACCTGGCCAGCCTCTTTTTCAGACAGGCCGCCACTTTCTCCCCCCACCAGCTGCCACCTCTTTCTCTCCCCCTCCGCCGCTGGTGCTTTCTCTCCACCCCCTACTGCTGCCTTCTCTCCCCCCTGGCCTCTGCCACTCTCACTTTCTCCCCCAATCATCACTGCCACTTTCACTCCCCCTCCACTGCTTTCACTTTCTCTCTCCTTGCCACCGCTGCTTTCGCTTTCTCTCCACCGCTGCCACTTTCTCTCCCCGCCCGCCCATTCACTGACCATTGGCTTTATGTTGCCCACCGCCGTTGCTTTCTTCTCCCCTTCCCCTTGCTTGCAAACTCTCGTGAGAGCTGCCACACATGGGATCTCAACTTTTACAATGCCAGACATGGTGAAGAAAGAGGAATGGGTGAGAAAGCAAACTTTCAGAGCTGTTAAGAATCAGGAGTCCTATGTAACCCCCATGCCTGAGGTATTTACAAATCTATTTTTATCCTTGTTAGCTCACTGCCATCACCATGACCACCACCCACTGCCTATGAGATTCATTATGCAGCTGGTAACAATCCAGCTTTAGGATTTAAGTGCTAGAGTCTTGTTGCCTAAGGTGATGGGTTTTTTGTTTGTTTTTGTTTTTGTTTTTAAATCTCCTTCCAAATGATGGGCAGGAGACAGAGTAAACCTCTGTGTAAGGATAACTGACTGAAGCTTCAGCTCCAGCCTCACTTATTTGTTGAATTTTTTTGGGAAAGCCTGAATATTTTTTTTAGAAAAAGTCAGCAACTTAATTTCCACTTGAAATAGGAATCAGGAGGCCTGCATAACCTCCATGTCTGAGGTTAGGGATTTATGAGCTGGCTCGAGGTTGAACCGGCTCACACTTGAACAAGCTCAGCTTGAGGGCCCGCTCTTGAGCCAGACCGGGGCTGGTTCAGCTTAAAATCCAGCCAAACCCACCGGTCTGGGGCCAGTTTGGAGTTTTGGTTTGGTTTTTTTTTGGGGGGGGGGACTTACCACCATTGTCGGGCTACATGGGGTTCTGTCGCGGCTGCAAGGAGGGTGTCTCCTGATGTCCCCCTCCCCCCTCTGGCCTCCACCTGGTCTTTTTTGGCCCGTTACAGACCTCTCTGTGGTGGTGGTGGTGGTGGTGGCCATTTTGGGGACTGCTGCACATGCCCAATGCCCATCCATGTGGGCGGATCATGGAAAAAAAATCCCCCCCTCCACCATGACCTGGGTCCAAACCAGTTCAGCCTAGAGCCAGACTGGGGCTGGCTCTACTGTTTGCAGAACCAGACCTTGCCCGGTTCATTCTGAGTCCTGCTATCTCAATAACCAGCACCCACTGCCAATGAGATTCATTAAATGGCCTCCAGGCATGCACGGCGGTCACTACAATGGCCTCCGCACTTGTGCAGAGGCCTGAACCAGGCCCCCACCAGCCTGTGCTGTTGTGGGGAGCGCTGGCAGGGCATAGGGGAGCTACTGCCAGCTCACCTCCACCACCGAGGAGCTTCTGCCACCACGGTGCATAAGGTGACCTTCTGCCCAACCCCACACCCACCCTTGCTAACCCCATAGGTTCCTCCCTTTGCAAGCATGCTGAACTGGGCTGATCTGGGCCAAACCTAGTTCAGCTTGAATTCAGACTGGCCCCCTTTCCACAAGGGCTGGTCCAGTTCAAGCTCAAACCAGTTCAAATCCATTTTGATTTGAACTACTTCTGCACATCCCTATTTCAGGTCGTCTTTCTCAGCCCTACTTGAAGATGCCATGGAGTGAACCTGAGAGCTTCTGCATGGAAAGCATGCAGATGCTCCACCATGGAGCTACAGCCCCATCCACATAGTACACATTATTCAATTATGAAACCCATACTGGGATTCTGGAGTTCAACCCATCTCACCCTTTTGCAAGTTGCTGCATAAGATACTACAGAATACATGTGTGCACTTCCTCTGTAGCTGCCCCCACATAGGTTCTATTGAGCAGAGATAGATAGGATGTGTGGTAGGAGAGCAATGTGGCATCAGCAGTTGTGGTGACTGATCTCCTAGGCTCGTCCCTGTCCAGCGATTCCCTGTCCCACTTCCTGTTCAGGTACAGGAGAGAGTAAGCAGAAAGCTTTCGCTATGAGCTCCTCTCCCACTGGAGTTTGCTAGAATCCATTCCCTGAAACTGCCTCTACTGTCAGGCCATTGATCCATCAAGCTCAATACTGAGGAAGTAACCAACCAGCCCTCTATGTTAATGTCACTTTTGAATTCAAGAGAGGTACTTGGAAGTCATTGAAGGGGCTTTACCTGTTGTCTCCTGAAAATCCAACTGTGATGTTAAACATATTTTAACTAATTGAGTAGTTGTCATACTGTGCAACGATATGCCAGCCTAGTAACATAGCATGCATGCAGGTTACACAAATGTAAAATCTGTGCAAATGCAGCTACATGAGCGTAAGCTCATTATTTCTAACCAGCATACTCTCATGTAATGTCATTTGTTCAAATTTTGCATTTGTGTAATTTGCACAACTTGTGTACATGCAACTTTAATAGGCCAATGTACCATTGTGCAGTATGTCAGTCTGCCTTTGGAGATTCACCAGCAGCATGGCAATTAGTCACACCACACTGCAATTGTGATCACAGCTAAAACGTCATTTATGTGTGGTTAAAGCTCTGTATTCACACATTATGTTCAATGCACATACCGACTGTGTACAGCATACACATGCAGAATTCTCTACACACACATATTATACTCAATACATGTATTGTATACAATACAGTTCCTATCCATCACCTGCATTTAAGGGGCCTGTACCCAGGTTCACACTGAAAATGAACCATTCACACAAAAGCATGTATATGTGTACAGACTGCAGTGCAGAGAGGAGCAATGCCTGAAGAGCAACCTGTCACTTCATTTTTTGGGGAGAGAGAGGAAATATATTTGTGGGGAATTAAAATATGTTTTGGAAACTGAAGATATAGATTATTAGGTCTGGCAGGCAGTACCCAGTTTTAGTGGGAGTATTCAGTGCTAATTTTCTGAAGCTTGTTAGTCAGGCTGAGGTGAGAAGGGTACACTGAGCTTCATCATGTAGCCAGCCAATCAGGAGAAGAGGGGGCCTGTCTTCACTCTCATCCCTCCCCTTCTGCAGAAGGCACATTGCTGCGGATGCATTGGCTTCAAGCTGGTGACACTCAGACGGGGAACAAATAGCGTGGCTGCTGCATGAGGAGGCAGGAGGGCTCTGAGTAACCCCTGAGGGCTCTTCAAGTACCCCTAGGGGTACTAGTATCCCCTGTTGGAAACCCCTGGCCGGCAGCATTTAGCAGCATAAATTGAGAGGGAAAATTGATAGGGGAAATGAGAGGGAAGTGCCTCAAAGGCTTGGAGGGAACCATACATACAACGCAATGAGCCCTTTCTCATGATTGGGAGGAAGGGCTCAAAAGGGGCAAGGGGGAGGAAGCCTCAAAATGCTTACCTCCCCTGCAGATGATCTCCCTGCTATTGCTGGGTGGCAGGCTGCCCACCCACATGACAGTTGGCTGCTCCCGTCAGCACAGAGGTTTGGGGGCCGGGAGGTCCGCGGAACTCCAATAATGCACTGCACAAGTGCATATGGGGAGCCTCCCAACACAGGCTGAGAGACTACTCATGTGTAGTTGCTGTATGGAACTGACACACAATCAGTTAGTCAGGGATAAGAGCGTGCTTGCTCCCTTAACCCTGGCTAATAGCCGGGGCTCCCTATAGGGTTTGCTGCCGCACTGCCCTCCTTGTCTGCCTAAGCCCGGCCTTTGCTGCACATGAGATCAGATTCAATGTCTGAATAGGGATTAATTACAAGGCCATTGTCAGGGGTCTATGTCTGTGCCTACAGTAGGGATGTGAAAACGGTTCAGATTCGAACTGGTTCGAATTCGAACTGGTTTGGTTTGACAGTTTGAATTTGAACCGAACCAGCCATTAGGTTTGAGCTGCCAGTTCAAATTTGAACCAAATTGCGGGTGTGTGTGTGTGTGTGTTCAATTCGAACCAGTTTGAACCAGTTTGAATTCGAACTGAACCAGGGGGGTTCGAGCAAAACCAAAACCGAACCTCCCCCTCCTGGTTTGAACCGGTTCAAATTCGAGCTGAACCAGGCAAGCCGGTTTTGTGCACATCCCTAGCCCACAGCCTTTGTTCAGGGATGGTGGAATAATTCTTTCAGCTGAGAAAATTGCTCCATCATTACTTCCTCTCTCTTCAAGGAACCCACCATGAACCTTGTGGGTGCCAGCCACAGGGGGCTCATAGAGAGCCGTTTCCTGAGGATTTCCTTGCCCTGATGGTTGCACCAGAACATGGATAGAACCCACATGCAAATGTACTTCTGAGTACAAGCTCCTTTGAAAGAAATATAAGATAGCTTGAGGACATTTGCATCTGGAAATACATCAGAGTGACCAATTGATTTCTGTTCATGGATTTCCTTATCTGAATCTTTAGATAAGAGCTGTCCTTTAAGCAAGCTGCAGCAATAAAATTAAACATGTCAAGCTGCAACATTTATGTAAGTAAAACAAATCCTTGCTAAATATATCTTGTTTTAGCCTCCCCACTGTCACTAGAATTAGATGGGACCATAATGTTTGAGGGAGGCACAGCTCTGCTTTGTAACTTGCACGATTTGGGTTTACTTAAGAAAGCAACAGAACATGCTGGACTTGGCAAACTCACAAAGTTGGCAAAATTATTTTCGGGCATTCTAATTCTGTGCAACAGTGGAAGACAAAAAGCCCTGGTTATATAATCTCCCTGAATAAGTAGATTTGCTACATCAAAGCTTGCCATGCCTCATTTGCATTTGCTAATGTATTTAAGTGGGCTCATACTTTACAACTACCCCTTGACTACACTTGAGGCTGAAAATGTAGAAAGCAGAATATAACAACACTGCTGGTACCTGAAGGAAATTTAAAAAGGGGGGCAAGTTGATCATGCTTATTATAACTTCATGCAGTGGCAAGCTTCTTGATAATAAGTATAGACCCCAGGCAAGCAAAGTTCATAACTGTATGGCTGGACTGTATTGGTTTTACATTTGTTTCAAGCCGGGGCCTCAGAGAGTCAACAAACATTGACATTACATGAAGTGAGTGCTTAGTTCTTCTGTGCTGGTTCTCAGGACCAAAAGCTGGGTAGGAAGAGCATCCAGCCAGGCTCCAAGCCATGTGCACATCCCAAGACATGGCCGTGTGTCAGCAAAAATCAAGGGAGGAGGAGGGGAAGTGATTGTGTGCTAGCCCTGATCTGGGTGAGATAGCACAGCATGTGCTTTCCCTCCACTTTCAATACAGTGCTGGGTACTAGGGATGTGCAAAATGTTTCAGGTACAAAATGATTTGTACCAGAAATGGGCCATTTCGGGTGATTTGTAGACAAAACAAATAGCTTGATGGCTAAGTTTGAAAGTTTCGGAGCCGAAACGAATCACTCCTGTTTCGGCTCTGAAAGATTTGACCTCCATTTTGTGATCGCTAAACATACCCACAAGCCCATGGGGTACTGGGTTTTGTTGTTTCTGAGATGTTCTGAGTGTAGATTCTCTGGTACCAGATGAGTGGATTCATGGTTTGTCATTGAAAAATCTCATCTGCTACCAGAGAATCTACACTCAGAACATCTCAGAAACAACAAAACCCAGTACCCCATGGGCTTGTGGGTATGGGGTGGTTGGCCCTCTATGTGCACTCCACCACCGCTTGTTCTGAGCCACCCCAG
This sequence comes from Hemicordylus capensis, assembly GCF_027244095.1. Classification (NCBI taxonomy): domain Eukaryota; kingdom Metazoa; phylum Chordata; class Lepidosauria; order Squamata; family Cordylidae; genus Hemicordylus; species Hemicordylus capensis. The sequence goes on along the minus strand of NC_069661.1, from coordinate 29,071,396 downwards.
TGCCCCCCAAGTGGAGTTATGAAACCTCCATTATCCCCAATGGGGAAAAACTTCATTAATTCTTTAAAAATCAGCCCTTTGCCCAATTCCTTTGGAATCTGGGTGGTGGCAGGCACTCATTGCGGCACTACCACCCAACCCAGTCTTTTGCCCCTGAAGCCTTCTTTCTGCCCTGAATCTGCCTCAAAGAACATAACAGCACACATCAACAACAACAGCAGAGCTTTGCAAAGAACCAGGTTTCCAAAGCAAGCATGCTATCACCCAGATGCAGCAGACTAGGCCTTAGGGCCAACAACAGTGCCCTGCCCTCCCTCCCCCAAGCATTTTTTGTCCACAAGCAACACAGAGATACAGCTACATCTGTGGCACCCGGCCATAAAAGCAGGTTAAGTAAGGAAGGGTGCAAACACAACAACAACATTCTGCCAGTGGAACAGTGAGGTTTGCCCCCTCTCCCATCTGAACAAGTAGAAGAGTGATGATCATTGATGATGACAACAATGGAACACAATTTTTTGACAATCCTGACTTGCATGATGAGGCTTATCGTCCTCATGTAGCGACTGTGCCACTTCATGTTTTTTTCTGGGGCAAACATTTCTTTGAAAGTGCATGAGAGGTGGTTGTTCTATAGCTGCTTCCCTCATACAAACAAAGAAAACTTCAGTAGATTGAACTAAAGATTTATTCAGCAATGTCTCCATTTTATCCTTCTCCTTTCTGACTCCAACACACACACACACACACACACACACACACACACACACACACACACACTTACTACAGGATCCCCAGTGGGACAAACTTCTCAACAACACAACATAAAAGATTACTAGATAGAATAGAGCTGTGGTTCACAAGGCATATAAAACATAAAAACAACAACACAACTTCTCTCTGCACACATCTCACAACACATTCACAACACACAACACAACAAAGCTCTTCCCACAATCCAGTGAAAAGGGCTACTCTCTTTTGTGGGGAGGAAGCCCAAAAGCATGTACCTCCCCGTAGACGATTCTCCTTCAGATTGCCCAGCCAGATGAACAGCAGCTTCTCTCTGGTGTGGCCACGGCCTCGCCCAGCAGCTCCAGGGGTCTGGCACAGGGAACCCCCCCCCGGATCCTCAGTAATGCACAGCACAAGTGCACAGTGCATTTCTGGCACACACACACACCCCAAGTGTTCTCACCACAGCTGCAAGCAGCCACAACTGACACATGATCGATTTAACAAGTTTAACGGAGCACTCATCCATTAACCTCATTTAAGGGGGTGGCTACATAGGTGGGCTTGCTGCCGTGGAGCCACCGGGCTCACCCTCGAGCCTGCTGGTTCTCACGATCGAGCAAAACCGGTCTGGTCTCCCTTAGCCCAGTTTTGCTCGCTCATGAGAACAGCTTCAATATATCACAATGCACTCTTTCTACAGGATCTCCACTGGAACAAACTGCTCAGCAACACAACATAAAAGATTGCTAGAGAGAATACAAGAGTGGTTCCCAAAGCAAAACCCCTGCCAGCTGCTGCATGACAGCTGAAAGAGAAGGGGAATCCCCACCCAGAGCTTTACATACTGGGAGGTGGTGTGTAGTGTACAGTTGCTGACTGGACAGTAATCCGAACATGAGCCGTTAATAGCAGAAGTGAATGTTGCAGAAGTGAGTGTTTTAAACTAGGTGGCCAGATTTGGCTTTTTAAAAGCCAAATTCTGGCTTACGGCCCATTTGACCCACGAGTATATCCCTTAGGTTCTGGCCACCCTGGTTTTAAATAGTCTGTATTTTGTTAATTTATTGTTCACCACCCTTGGATCCCAGGTCAAAGAGTGGTATATACATTTAAATAATAAATGAATGAATAAATGTTCTAAGACTGAGATGTATAAGGCATTCAAGCAAATGTGTCTCCCCATGAAATTCCATTAGGTACAATTCCTGCATGAGGATTTCCCCCCAGGTTATGCACACTTCTATACAGTGCTGGATTTAGGCACAAGCTAAGCAAGCTACAGCTTAGGGCCTCAAATTATGAGGTCCTGCTCTGAAAACAAGGGGTGGTAATGGGGAGACTAAATTTCAGCTTTACATAATTAGTTGAAAAATAAAGGGGGGGAAGACTCTAAAACAAACTATCATTCTGATACAAAAAATATATACTTACATATATTTATATACTTAAATTTATCATATTTAATTTATAAATCTGTAAATTAGATTTAATGTCTAGAACCCGTACATTAAAACTAAATGCTAAATAAATGCTACTATCATTCTGATACAACAAAAATATACTTACATATACTTATATACTTAAATTTATCATATTTAATTTATAAATCTGTACATTAGATTTAATTCTAGAACCCGTACATTAAAACTAAATGCTAAATAAATGCTAAATAAATAAATGCCAAATAAGATATCGTAAAATATGTTTTATTTAAAGATATTTCTTATAACAGTTTCTGTTAAATATCAGCTTTTTGTTGCATCCCTGGCAACTATACATATAAAAAAATAAAGCTTTCATTATTCTTTTTGTTAGAATAGTACTTCTTTTTTTAAAAGTAATGCTATGAAGCTGTTAAAACTTGACATAGCCTAGGGCCTGAGCATGTCATAATCCGGCCCTGATTCTAAATCTGCCATAACAAGTTCTGGAAGCAGAAAATGCTCTTTTCTTGTACAATCCACATTGTCTGGGGCAACAACAAGCTTTCTTTTTTATTGCATTGACTAATAATTGTGGGGAGAGGAGGAGTGAAACTCCCTCCTTGATGATTTCACTCCACAATGAGCCTTTATTTTAAAGTCTATAAAGGACACCTTTAAAAGAAACATGCATGGAGCCCTACTTGACACGACTGGGTAGAAGATATCATAGTATGAGAAGAACTACTGTCTTAGGGACCTTTATTTTTCCAGAACAAAGTAGAACAAGAAGCATGCCCTCCTGTTTTTCTTCACGTTATAGAAAATAAGATCCATAAGATAAATCGCATGCTACATTTTGTCTTAGAAAAGAAAATGTTTAGTGAGTTACAGTAAGCACACAAAAATGCAGTTCTATTTCAAAAGGCAGAGAAGGAGGATGCAGGAGCCAGAGGATCACAGCAAGAAAATAGAAGAATGCATTCAGTCAGCAAGTAATCTGGCGAGCAATGGGAGATTGGCCATACAGATGTTTTCACCAATTTAGGGGTGTGTGCAGAACTGTTTATTGTGGTTCGGTTAGAATTTGAACTGAACCAGTTGGTCCACGAACCAGTCAGGATGGGCCAATGGCTGGTTTGGTTCAATATGGTTGAAATGAATTGAACTGGTTTGGTTGGTTTGAGGGCTATTCTTGTAAAGGGGAATCCAGGCAAAGGGGTGTGAGGATCCTTTAAAGGGCTTCTAAAGAGCTGTACCAGTCTGGTGGAGGTTGTACTGCCACTCCTAGAAGACCTTGGGTGCTCCCGAGCAGCCCACCCATGCAGTCCGGCTCCAATATTGACTAGCCTAGGCTCATGAGGTGGTTCGGTTTGAATATGGCTTGAATTCTAACCGAACCGCAATAAACGGTTCTGCACACATTGTAATAAAATTGCTTTTCTTTGTGCTTACTGAAACTCATGAAACATTTTCTTTTCTGAGGTAAAATGTAGTATGTGATTTATCATATAGAACTTATTTTCTATACTGTGGAGAAAAACAGGAGGACATGGTTCCTGTTCTACTTTTTTCTGGAAAGTCAATCTTACAGTTCTCCAAGGCTAAGCAATATTTTAGGCTTGTGCATTTCGATTCGGGTACAAAACGTTTTGTGCCTGAAAATGGCAATTTCTGGGGTTTTGTAACCAAAACAAAATCAAGAATTAAAAGACAGAGATTTTTGTTTCCAAATCAAAATGACTGTGTTTCGGACAGAATGCTTTGTTCTTCGGAAAAGCATTGCAATTCAAATTGACTTCTCTGACTCTCTCCACTCCAGCTGAGGCACTGCGTGATTAGCAGAAGATAAGATATGCAAAAAGCTGTTGAATGGTTTAGTTAGGTATGTGCTGTATTCAGTATGATTGAAATGCAAACTGACCTTGCAAAGGGATTTGGAAGACAGCATTTTGAGACAGAAATACCCAAATATCTTTGGGAGCTCAATGCAATTCCAAAGCTCTTGCAAAAAGCCATGGTATAAATTGTGTGGAGAAGCTTTTCGAGAAGCTGGTTAGGAAAGTTCTGAAATTACACAGGATTTTCTTTCCAAAGGTTTAGAAAGACTCTCTTGACTTGTTCAGGGGTCTTTTGGAAAGCTATTTTGTTTTTCTTCTGATTTTTATGAGTTATAGTGCTGTCTAAGTTTTGTTGCCCAAGTTGAGCAGTCTAATGTAATTTAGGCCACAATGGAATTTGGTGGGACATGATGTCTAAGCCAGTGGTTCACAACTTTTGCCATTGCAGGGACAGGTCATCCACATGCGACTACAGAAGACAAAAGGAGGGGGTGGGGAATACCCCTGCCAATCTATTGACATCCCCAGGAACCTTAGTTGCTTCTCTCTTTCTTGTAACCATGATCCATGGTTTTGCACTTTCTTAAATGCAGTGATGATAAATCTCAACAATTCTGAACAGTAGGCTGATTTGTTTGGGCTACGGCTCACTCCACTTCAGTTAAAAACATTTGAAGCTGTTCCATAGTACCAAGGCAGTTCATTGGCCTATCTTGCTATCTCAAATGACCTGTGGTCACTGTTCCATGGGGATGGAGTGTTTTTATTGAAAGATTGCTTGAATCCACAAATGGATTGTGCTGCTGTGCTAGTGCCACAGGGACAGGCTCCCACATGCTGCAAAATTCTCAAGTAACTATGCCAAAAAATTGTGTCGTTGTTGTTCATCATTCTCTTCACTCTTTCAACTTGTTCATGTGGGGCTTCAGGGGCAAAACAGTGGGTTGGGTGGCAGTACCCCCAAGGGTAGTGCACCCAGATTCCAAATAGGGCAAAGGGCTGGTTTCTTAAAAATTTTTGAGGTTTACGCTTCTTTAAGATTTCCCCCCATAGGGAATAATGGAGGTTTCAGCAGACCCATAACTCCACCTGGGGGGCACTGTGATGGCCCGAAGCGAGTGGTGGCGTAGTGCACAGAGGGTGCCAACCACACCCTTGGATTGCTAACCCATTGGGGTACTGGGCTTTGTTGTTTCTGAGGTGTTGAGTTTAGATTCTCTGGTGGCAAATGAGATTTTTAATGAAAAACCATGAATCCACTCTCATATGCTACTAGAGAATCTACTCTCAGAACACCTCTAGAACAACAAAACCCTGTACTTTATGGGTTGGCAACCCATGTGAGTGGTTGGCACCCTATGTGCACTACACCGCCACTTGCTCTGGGCCACCCCAGTACCCCTCAAGTGGAGTTATGGGATCGCAGAAACCTCCATTATACCCTACGAGGAAAATCTGAAAGACGTGTAACTTCATTAATTCTTTAAAAACCAGCCCTTTGCCAAATTCCTCTGAAAAAATTGTGGTAGCTTCGGTGTACCAACTGGGCACTATCACCAACCACACTCCACTCTGGACCACCCTCACCCCCACCCCCGTGAAGCTATACTTTTCCTGAAATCTCCATCATACCCTATGGGGAAAATTTGAAGATGTGCAAACTTCAAAAATTCACCAAAAAGCAGCAGTTTGCACAATTCCTTTGAAATTTTTGTTGCAGCTTCCACTCATTGGGCTCCATAACCCCCACCCACTCTTTTGACCATGTAACCCATTTTTAAAAATCTGAATTAATTGGGATTCGGATTTGGATTAATTCAGATAAAAAACAAAACTGGGGTGATTCGGAAGGCTTAATTTTGGACAAAATACAAAATGGGGTTGATTCAGATTTGGTACAAATGGAAACAGAAAAAATACAAAACGCGCAACCCTACAATATTTATGCTTTGGAAGAAAAAAGCTCACCCCAGAAGCAGATTTTTAAATATATAGAGAGCCCGGTCTCAAGATTAGTGAGACCCAGTTCTTGAGAGTGCGTGGGGCAAGCGGGCTAAGCCCGCTCTCCCCGCACATGAGCAGGGAGGGAGCCCTTTGTGGCCAGATTGGCCCCCCTACACGATTGCCGGCTCCATGATGGAGCCAGCGGGGACTGGGGAGCTTGGGGGCTGTGCGGCCCCCGGAAGATCCAGTATGCCCTGCACGAGCACGCAGGGTATACTGGGGAGACCCCTGGAGCCAGGAGGCGGCTTTTCACCTCCCCTCCGTGGGTTTACTCATGAGTAGCCATGGCGTGGAGCCATGCCACGGCTACTCACGATCAGGAAGCCCAGGTTTGCGGAGCACTCGCTCCGCAAACCCGGGCTTTGGAGAGGGCTACAAAAGCGGGCTCGCCGCTTGTAAGCCACTCGGCTTGCCTGCGAGCCTGGTGGTTTACACGATCAGCAAAAATCAGGCTAGGCTCTCCTAGCCCAATTTTTGCTGATTTTGAAAATAGCCCCATAAAGTATCTATCTGCATAAAGTATCTGTATCTATATATCTCTATATCTGTATCTGTATCTATATCTACCAAAATGAGTTAATGAGGAAATATATCTATCTATCTACAGCTACATCTATATATATCTACACACACACACACACACACACACACACACACACACACACACACCATTTTTTAAAAAATAAATTGGAGGAAGCCTGTAATTTAAAAGCCTGGAGGCAAACAAAGGCAGGGGTCCAAATCTTCTGCAGCATTATGAGAGCAGAAAAGAGGCTCTGCCCTTGCAGAGGATCTGGAGAACATTTGAAGGTGTCATCAGCCCAGCATGGGCAAACAAGGACAGGGAAGCAATTTTTGCTTCTCTCCCCTTCATACAAAAGCAATTTTTGCTTCTCTCCCCTGCATACAAAACCCCATTTTGCATTCCAGGAATATGCATCCCTGAGGGCTGTGTGACCTTCAAGGACATATTTCTGCCAGTCACTCTGCATGGGCAAAGGCCTTTTTCTGCCCTTGTAGTGCTGCAGAAGATGTGGACCAGGGTTTGTTGGGGGGGTTGCACCCATCTCTTAACATAGTGGAACAGTGGACCTCTTTTGCACAACTATTCCTTAATTTGGGTCCACAACAGAGAAAACCTTTTTCAATATTCCCCGTAAACCTGACAATGGAAAGCGGGCAGCATGTCCTCCCTGCTTTGTTTAAGACCATGTGATCATTTTTCAGTGCACCTATATTTTATAATGACATACAAAAAGTAACCACAAAAAATGTTTTTACAATACAGGGCTCTTTGCAATTTAAACTTACACATATTAAAAAGCAGGTCTTTGAATCTTGCTATGAATCAAGACATACACATACTAAATTTTGTTGCCCTCTTCCATAAAGCCTGAAATTGTGCCCTGCTCAAAAAGACTAATTAACTAAATCAGGGTTTCCTCAGATAGTCTTAGGTTTATTCTGGTGAAGATGTTCCTACACATATGCAGGCCATTTAGGGTCTGAATGGTAATAAATTACAGACACCTCAGATCAAGTTCAAATGTTACAAAGAAACCAATGCAGTGGGTGACACCCCCCACACATACAAACACAAATCTGTACTAGAAATTATCTAGGGTAGTGGCAAAGTCAGCTCCATTCATAGGTCCTTCTATCTGCATGGGCCCCATGAGAAGGGATGGGGACACAGCTCAGTGGCAGAACATCTAGGTCCTCAGGTCCCAGGTTCAGTTCCTGCCATTTCCTGGTATGGCAGGAATTGACTTGTCTGAAACATTGGAGATCTACTGCCAATCAGTGTAGGCAATACTAAATTAAATGGACCAATGTTCTGACTAGGTATAAAGCAGCTTCCTATATTCCCAGTAGTTGTTTGGCCACTACCATATGTGCTACAGGTGCAGGGGTGAACTCAGAGATCAGAAGTAGGCCCTCGTCAGTCCCCCAAAATCCTGACCTCTGAAGTTGGTCCTTTTGCAGAACTCCACTGCCAGCATAATGGTCTAGAGTTGTCACCAAACTGTCTCATAAAGCAAATAGGGTCTTTAATGACATCTGTTGGACACATCTGCAATGAAGCTTATGCTAGCCCTGGTAAACAGCTTATATGTTTGTTCTTTTCCAATTTTAAAAGAGATGTTGTTCAACCCACAAAGCTGTTATTAGTACACAGTAGGGCCTTGTTTGATTAGGACATCAATCTGAGGTTGGAAGATTAAGTCTTTATTGCTTAACATGCAGTAACAACCAAAACTGGTGGCTTGCTGCAGTGCTGCTCCCAGGCTCTGGCCCTCTTGCTTTCCGCAGTAAATCTACCCTGTTCAGGAGTTCAGGAGCTATGCTCCCATTTGCTGATCATCTGTCAGTTAAAAACAAGGGTGGAGGTGCCAATTGTTTTCATGTGCTCAGCAACAGCTGGGTCTGAGGGTTTTTTGTCCTACCTCATTCAACAGCGGTGTACAGCTGGGTAACCCTCCGACTGCTGAGCACACGATCACGGACAACATTTCTGACCTTGTTTTTAACTGACAGACGATCAGCAAACAGGAGTGCACATAGCCCCTGAACTACAGTTGGAGGCATCTCCTACCTTATTCTTCATCATATGAACTGCCCTTGTGCAATCTTACTCATGATACAGACATTAATAAAGAGATCCAGTATGGCCTAATGTGGTCGCTAGGAGTCAACACCAACTTGACAGCACTTAATCAATCAATCAATCAATCAATCAATCAGTGGCCCAATAAATAGAATATTAGACTGATAGAATATTACACTGGAGCATTGAACGCATGGTTTCAGATCCCTCTTAGGGCCATGGGAAAGTCACAGTGCCTGTTCTCAGGACCATCAATTCCTGGGTAGGAGGGGGTTAACCCAGGAATGTGGTCATCTGAGGTACTGGGTTTTCTCCTGACCTAGCAGTTCTGAACCTGGGTAGCCCAGATCTGCTACCCAGGTTAAAAATGAGGTAGAACAAGAAGAAAGGCATCCTACCCTTTGGGGTTTTGTGCTGCTACCACATTTTTAACTGTTCTTGGAAGCTGGCAACCATGTTGATCATAGAGTTGTATGACAAGCAAGACAAGAGAGAGGAGAGCTGTTGCTGTACTGAGGGCTGCCCCTCCGCTGCATGCACAATGCTTTGTGGGATCACTGGAGGCCCCAGCTCCCAATGTCAGCTATGGAGAATACCACAGCGGCATTCAGGAGTCTGCACAAGCTGCCGAGCCAAAAGGAGGTTCTGGTCATCTGGGAGCAGGAAGGTTGAACTTTGCCTTCCCTCCAGCCCACCCACATTTGGTCATGTGAACATGCCTACAGTGTCTCAGACTGAGTACCTTGTTTGTAAAATGGGAACAGTAGTGAATTATTATGACGACAAACAGGATAAATAACATTGTAGGGCATTCATGATGCTTTAAAATATTCCTTGTTATTACAAAGTACGATATATAAACATGGTAATATTGTTTGTTTAAATGGTCTTCAAAGCAAATAAATCTACAAAACATCTAAATCATCATAAAAAGAGACATTTTCCTGAAATTAGAAGGTTAAGTAAATATTAATGAGATGTGTAGTGATATATTGGAAAACTTGCTATAGTACCAGAAGGCCTGCTACTGTACAGAGTGGAATATATGGAAATTTTCCAAGAAATGTTGTGAAGTCTAGTAATTATTGTCATGCCAGATGCTGGATTGTGCAGACATAGAGTGGGTTGAATGTGCTGTCACATTAGACATACTTGCCAAAACCAGACTGTGCCTACGATCTGTACATCTCTTTCTCTCCCTGTCTCTGGGGCATTGCTTAATTAGCTTCTGTTTACTCAGTGTAATGTTTAAATATCTCTAAGAGATTTGGGTTGGGGAAGGAGGATGTAAAAAATATGTATATAATGTGAATGCAAAGTGTTACACATGACCGGGGAATTAGCCACGACTGGCAACACAAATCCTGTAAGAGTAGCCAATGTTCTTGTCATTCGCTTGCAGTTATCAATGCACCCAATCTCAGGAGCTTTCCTTGGTGGCTGCAGAGCAAAGTAAGATCAGTTGTTCCAGTCCAGAATTGCATGGGTACACTCCAGTGTACTTCTTGTTCTCCTGTGTGTTCAGGCTTCCCTATGCCATCCAGAGATCAGGTAGCTATCTACTGTATTTACCCAAATCAAAGATGACTCTGAATTTAAGATGACCCCTTTTAAAAGGAGAGGTTTAATACAATTATACCTGCATTTACTTGAAAGGAACAGGACTCTGAATTTAAGACGACCTCCTGATTTCTAATATCAAAACACTTGGAAAAACATAGTCTGGGATTCAGCTAAATATGGTATATACAAGCAGAGTAATGCACACAGATGATTTTTCAGCTAAACTCCAAGGTGCATCCTTATGAATCTGAGGATTTTCTGTGCTCAAGGAATTGATGGACGAGGCTGAAAGTTTGCTGATGGCTCTGGGGTTAGACAGCCTATAGTTATGCATAGACATGATACTGAGCACACAACAGCAAAAAGGAACTGGTGTAGGTAGACCTCTCTTCTGAGGCAGGCTGATGCACCAAGTCTGGAGCGAAGGGCTGGTCTACCACCAATCTGAATGGGTAGACCAGCTCTCCCCGGGGGGTGGGGGGAGCACCAATTTGAGGTCCGTTTTCCCAGCAAAATGGGCCTCAAAATGGTGTTCAATCAAACACAACTATTTGGGTCAAATCGGGGCTGATTAATTGAGGCAGCTGGCAAAGCCAGCTGCTTCTGACAAATCAGTTCAAGGAGTCTACAATTCAATTCAATCTCGAATCGAACTGCAGATTTGTATTCATGCACCTGCAAATCTGTATGCATGTACAGTTTTCCACATTATTATTATTATCATCATCATCATCATCATCATCATCATCATCATCATTATTTACACAGTCAGACAGGTGTTATTGATTGGTTTGTTTTATCCAGACATCGAGTCCTTCCCAAGGACCTGGGATGGCTGAATTTTATTATCAATGTTTTTGCTGTTATTATTTTAGAACTTGTCAGAGAATATAGGCTGTTCCCAGTAATGTTGATTTTTGTAATTGGCTAATGTTGATTTCTGTGGCCCCTATGGTGTTGAGGTGCTCTTCAAGGTCTTTTGGAATTGCACCTAGGGCACCAATAACTACTGGGATTATTTTGGTCTTCTTCTGCCACAACCTTTCAAATTCAATTTGTAGATCTTTGTATTTGGTGATTTTTTCTATTTCTTTTTATTATTGCAAGCAAGATCTATTTCATTTTATTATTGCAAGCAAGATTATTGCAAGCAAGCAAGATTTTATTATTGCAAGCAAGATCAACAACCTGGAAGAGAAAGAACATTACAAATACTTGGGCATTCTCCAGGCTGATAAGATCGCACACACTGAAGTTAAAAGAAAAATTGGAAGTGAATACATCAGGAGAGTTAGAAAAATCCTCAAGTCCAAACTGAATGGCGGGAACACCATATACGCCATAAACACCTGGGCTATACCAGTTATCAGATACAGTGCAGGAATAATAGACTGGACCCAGGCAGAGCTAGAGACGCTAGATCGTAAGACCAGGAAAATCATGACCATCAATCATTCTCTGCACCCCCGCAGTGATGTCGATAGGCTATACCTCCCTCGCAGCTCAGGTGGAAGAGGAATGCTGCAAGTCCATCAAACAATAGAGGAGGAGGAAAGAGGCCTTGATGAATATATAAAGGACAGTGAAGAAGATGCACTTCAAATGGTCAATAACGCAAAACTATTCAACACCAATGAAAGAAAGCAGGCCTACAAGAAAGAACAAGTCAAGAACCGAGCAGAAAAATGGAGAAATAAGCCCCTGCATGGTCAATATTTGCACAATATAAGTGGAAAATCAGACATCACCAAGACCTGGCAATGGCTTAAGAACGGCAACTTGAAGAAAGAAACAGAGGGTTTAATACTAGCTGTGCAAGAACAGGCACTAAGAACAAATGCAATAAGAGCAAAAGTAGAAAAGTCAACAACAAACAGCAAGTGCCGCCTTTGTAAAGAAGCAGATGAAACAGTGGACGACCTCATCAGCTGTTGTTAAAAGATTGCACAGACTGACTACAAACAAAGGCATGACAGGGTAGCAGGGATGATACACTGGAACATCTGCAAAAAATACAAGCTACCTGTAGCCAAAAATTGGTGGGACCATAAAATTGAAAAAGTGGTCGAAAATGAAGATGTGAAAATATTATGGGACTTCCGACTACAAACAGACAAACATCTGCCACACAATACACCAGATATAACTGTAGTCGAGGAGAAAGAAAAACAAGTCAAAATAATCGACATAGCAATACCAGGGGATAGCAGAATAGAAGAAAAAGAAATAGAAAAAAATCACCAAATACAAAGATCTACAAATTGAAATTGAAAGGCTGTGGCAGAAAAAGACCAAAATAATCCCAGTGGTAATTGGCGCCCTGGGTGCAGTTCCAAAAGACCTTGAAGAGCACCTCAACACCATAGAGATCACAGAAATCACCATCAGCCAATTACAAAAAGCAGCTTTACTGGGAACAGCCTATATTCTGCGACGATATCTATAACAACTGACAATAAAATTCAGCCATCCCAGGTCCTTGGGAAGGACTCGATGTCTGGATAAAACAAACCAGTCGATAACACCTGTGTGACTGTGTAAACAAGAAATAATTTTTAAAAATTGAAAGGCTGTGGCAGAGAAAGACCATAATAATCCCAGTGGTAATTGGTGCCCTGGATGCAGTTCCAAAAGACCTTGAAGAGCACCTCAACACCATAGGGGCCACAGAAATCACCACCAGCCAATTACAAAAAGCAGCTTTACTGGGAACAGCCTATATTCTGCGATGATATCTATAACAACAGCAACCACATTGATAATAAAATTCAGCCATCCTAGGTCCTTGGGAAGGACTTGATGTCTTTATAAAACAAACCAGTCAATAACACCTGTCTGACTGTGTAAATAAATAATAATAATAATAATAATTTTTCTGTACCACCCTTCTAAAAATGGCTCAGGGCGGTTTACACAGAGAAATAACAAACAAATAAGATGATTCCCTGTCCCCAAAGGGCTCACCATCTAAAAAGAAACATAAGATAGACACCAGCAACAGTCAATGGAAGTATTGTGCTGGGGGTGGATAGGGCCAGTTATTCTCACCCTGCTAAATAAAGAGAATTACCATGGTAAAACTTGCCTAAACATTAAGTTTCAGCAGTACACTTTCTATTGTACCATGAATTAGACGGACCAGTATCCAGGTTCATTTTTAAAGTGATCATACATACTGTCATTCATACAGACACATAGACATGTATACAGTCACCTAAACACACGTACAGCATAATTTCTGAATAGGGCTAGTGTCTCACCCAGAATGAGGTGATGTGATGTTCCTAGCTGCAAATAACAGTAACCTGGCCACAATGAAGACTTCTTGGCCATGTAAAAAATTCAGGAGTGTATGAATTTGGAAGAGTGCATGTGTGCTACCAGAAAAGTTGTGATATGCCTTGTAACATTGTAATCTCCCAGTATCCTTTAATCAAATCATGTTTTCTCACCCATCAATGAGGAACTGTTGGCATTAAAAAAACACCCCACAATTTATTGCATTTCATGCAAATGTGAAATTTGAAAATCCTAGGACTAATTTGACCAATTAATCTGCCCTTCCCACATGCCCCCATTGCTCTTCATTTCCCCAATCAATTCCCATATATATCTAGTGTTTTATTTTTTATTATTCTGACATTCTGGCTCTAAGATCACTTGACCCATATTTCTTGCAAATCAAAGCAAGCAGGCAGTGGTCGTTTTCCTTTTACAGTTATGATCAGAATGTTTAATAAGTAATAACATTCTCTCTCTCTCTCTCTCTCTCTCTCTCTCTCTCTCTCTCTCTGAAGAGATGATGTTTACTAATGGTGTCTCATTGCCTTACACAGCAGGGTTCCTCATCCTATTTTGGCATAATGACGGAGCCAGCTTCGGTTTTTAAGAATGTATGTTATCATTATTCATTACAGTACTGCGCCGAAGTTTCACTCGGAAGCAATAAAGAAGAAAATGTATATTTTAAAGACTCTCATTTTCCCCTAAATGCTTGAATTAAGCTGCAGTCGGTGGTGTTGAGAGAATTGAGTTATGTCCTGAAGCAATGATTCTGCGGGAGTACATCATGCCTGGAGATTGGACTCTGATTAGCTTTTGAGTTTTCTAATACAGCCTATTGATTTTGTGCTACAGTAGCTGCCATTGGATTTTGTATTCTGGCATGGGGGAAAGGCGGGGGGGGTGGTTCTATCTTTTGCATGAGGGAATGATGAATGGTTGTCTGAGTGGCTCCCAGCACATATTTATTTCCTCTTCAATAAGAACAACAGTCAATATCATTTAGGCACAGAAAAAGCATCCCGGCAGCACAACAAAGCCGGAGAAGGTTTTCTACTTACATTTTTGTTGTTGAGCTTTCCTCTTGAATTTCCAACCTCTGTCTGGAAACCAAACATCATTTTTATTGCTGCTGCATTCTTGTGGCTAAAGGGTTGTAACCAATTGTGGACTAGGCTGCTGCTGAGAGCAGTGAAGGGAAACTGAGAACCATCTATAATTATGACACACACACCTCTGACTGCAAGTCAGTCTTAGGGGTGCTTGTAAAATTCTCTTCTGCTGAATTCCTCTCCACATTGGGGTGTTCTGTATTACCTGATTTTGTTTGAGGACTGGAATCAATGCATTAGAAATGCACTACTCCATTTAAAAAAAAATCAGGACTTTGTATTGACCAATATAAATTTGAATTTTCCATTTCTTTTGATTATTTTTGCCTGTCTAGGTTAAGATAGGCCATCTTTGTACATAAGACCAAACTAGAGGTGAATGAGCCAGAGGTTCAATTTTGGGGCCATTCAAATGTGTGACACCACAGTTTCATCACAAACCTGACCCAAGTTTTCCATCCCCAAACCGCAATCTCAACTTTTGGATTGTAGTGATTTTCACTGCTGCAACTTCAGGTTTGAAGGCAGCATTGTGTCATCCAAATCCTGCCACCATAGTAACCTGGGTTCCATGTTGTAGCTACTTCTGAAACCATAGAAAGGGCGGCTCAGACCAGCCCAGAAATGTGTCTGCTCACTGGCTGCCTCTCTGATCAGTTGTTCTACCCTTCACAGTGCCACAATCATCCTGCAGTTGCCCAGCAACAGGGACTTCGCATTGCTCTGTCCCAAGCTTCAATTCATATAAGGGCAGAGAACTACATTGGGGGAAGCCTGCTTTCCACTGAGTCTTATCCCCTTTGTCAGCCCACCCAAAAAGGATGGGATGACAAGACGTGCACAGCAACCAAGGAATCTTTTCACAGGCACATGGAGTCATGGTGAAGTCTGGGTTAAAAGACAGCCTCTGGAATTCTGGAGTGGTTCAGTTCTAATTTTTGTACAGGTTTGTAGGGGAAGCGGGGGCTAGCCCCTTCCTCTGGGGTGCAAACAGCATGCAATATCGGCCATACCTAAAGAAGAACCATCATAGATTACACCAAATTATTGGTTACATTAGCTGGGCAGTAAAGCCAAGCATCACAATAAAACCTTGGGAGTTACCACAACCCCTTCTAGTAGTAATGGGAAACTGGTGCCCCTCTGCATCCCCCAATACCACTTGTGTGTGAGGAACGGGTTTTAATGTCATTTCCCTGCCGAGGACAGGCGACTGATGCCGAAAGGCACAACTGCTCAGGGCACACCCCCTTGAAAATTGTGGCCAATGGTTGCCACACTACTCATGTCCTAACATCTTGCCTGCAGTCTGGTGATGTGAGTGCTATAGAGCTTGCTGCGATGCGGCCTTGGCAGATGTTGTTTCTTCACTAGAACATAGGAACATAAGAACATAGGAAGCTGCCATATACTGAGTCAGACCATTGGTCTATCTAGCACAGTATTGTCTTCACAGACTGGCAGTGGCTTCGTCATGGTTGCAGGCAGGAATATCCCTCTCAGCCCTATCTTGGAGATGACAGGGTGGGAACTTGGCACCTTCTGCTCTTCCCAGAGTGGCTCCATCACCTAAGGGCAATATCTTACAGTGCTCACACATTATCTCCCATTCATGTGCAACCAGGGCAGACCCTGCTTAGCTAAGGAGACAAGTCATGCTTGCTGCCACAAGACCAGCTCTCATCTCCCAAAACTAGTTATAGGAACATAGGAAGCTGCCATATACTGAGTCAGACCATTAGTCTATCTAGCTCAATATTGTCTACATAGACTGGCAGTGGCTCCTCCAAGGCTGCAGACAGGAATCTCTCTCAGCCCTAACTTGGAGATGCCAGGGAGGGAACTTGGAACCGTTTGCTCTTCCCAGAGCGGCTCCATCCCCTAAGGAACTTATCTTACAGTGCTCACACATCAAGTCTCCCATTCCTATGCAACCAGAGTGGACCCTGCTTAGCTAAGAGGACAAGTCATGCTTGCTACCACAAGAACAGTTCTCCTCTCCCTTGGAGAGAAGCGTCAGTGTTCTAGGAAAAAAGAACACCGTTTTCCATTAAATTGACTCCCGTACTCCATTAAATGGTCTCTCCATTTGGTCGCTCATTTAAAGCAGCTTGGAGTAGTTCTCATTGGAGTGCTAGCAGCTGGCCACGCTGGCCACGGGGAGGGATGGCGGGCCAATAGCAGCTCCCTGCCACTGCCAACTCTGCAAATGAGCGCCACGGTGGGCCAGGTAAGGATGGCGGTGGAGAGGGAGGTGGCGTGTATGATCATAGGGCTAGGCAGCAAAAGTTCCTGACAGTGGGGAAATCTCCCAATGCACTGTGCTACTCGTGCAGAACATTGTGGGATTTCTGTAGGCTGGTTTCATTTTCCTGGCCTCCAGATGGCCGCGCCACTTGCTGCAGTGTGGCTCATGTAAGCGTTCAAGTGGTACAGACAAAAACAAGCCTCAATCATGGGGGGGGGAGTTGGACTGATCCTGTCTTCCTCCTGCCCTCCCCAGCCCAACCAACAGCAGCCATGTGAATGACCTTTTAATTCCAAGTGTGTGCCATGAATTAGTAGCTCATGCTCCAAAACTCATACTGCCAGTCACCTTCCAGGACATTTAAGGGTTTCAAAAATTCAGACCTGACATATACTCCACACTCTCAGTTGAAAATTAGCACCTCATACATTTAATCCCCTTTAATCACCCTGTAATTGCCATTGTTTTATATGGAGCAGCTGCTCTTTGAATGTTTGCATGGTGAATGTTCTGTATTTGAGCAGCCGAGAAGGGATGGGGGAATGGATGGGGTGTGGGACAAGAGAAGAGGAGGGGAGATGGAAAACCCCTGCTAACTTGGCAAAGGGGCACCTTTTAACATGGTGATTCTCTTTATTGAGCAGGGGGAGAGTAACTGGCCCTATCCATCCCCAGCACAGTACTTCCATTGACTGTTGCTGGTGTGTATCTCATGTTTCTTTTTAGATTGTGAGCCCTTTGGGGACAGGGATCCATATTATTTATTTATTATTTCTCTGTGTATACCGCCCTGAGCCGTTTTTGGAAGGGCTGCTGGGATGGAAGACTAGGCAAAGGGAGTGCAGACAAGGAAGACGTGCTAGGAAAGAGAGGGAGTAAAAGAAAAGAGAGATAGAAGAATGGAAGAAGGAATTATATGGTAATTCTAGAAGAAAGAGGGAACTAAAGAAAAGGAGAACCAGAAGAGACATTTTTCCCTGAGCAAAGAGGCATCTTTTAAAGTGGCAGTTCTTTTATATTTAGCAGAGAGAGAGAAACTGGTCCTATCCAATCCCAGCACAACGTCCCTCAGTAGTAGTTTCTGGTGATTACCTTATATCTCCTTTTAGATTGTGAATGCTTTTGGGACATTGAAACACCTTATTTGTTGTTTTTCTGTGTAAACCACTGTGAGCACTTTGCTGAAAGGCAGTATATAACTATTTGTAGTAGTAGTAGTAGTAGTAGTAGTAGTAATAGTAGCAGCAGCAGTAATAGTAGTAGAAGTAGTAGTAAAGAAGGAAGGGAACAGCAGGGACAGAACCTGGAGAAGAAAAAGGAGGGATGGAAGAGAGATGAAGGACGACGAAGAGGAGAGGGGAGAGAACTTTTCCAGGCACACAGAGGGAAAGGGGGCTCACATAACCAGAGAGGGGGAAAGGTGACACAACTGTTCCCTGTCATTCCACCTGCCATTTTTATTAACTTCAGCTAGTTATCAATAAAACCAGAGTTATTGAAACTAGGCCTTTGTGGCACTGTTAAAATACAAGTTACCAGTGTACACAAGTGCTTGTGCAAATTGCTTGAACACAGTGAAAAAAGGAATTACAAAGAAGTCATGATTTCTTTTGCACTGTGTTGCACTGGATGGGAAAAAAGAGAAATGCAAAGAAGAGGAGGGATGGAATGCTGAGGCAAACTGTGCATGCCTCATTTCCAGAATGAATTATATAAGTTCTTTATGTTAAATTTAAGTCCATTGCAACTCTGGGCTGACTGAGAAAACCACAAAATAATATTATTTTGTTTGTTTGTTTGTTTGATTGATTGATTTATATACCGCCCTTCCAAAAATGGCTGAGGGCAGTAAGGCTTGAAGGGGGAAATCCACAATCTGAGTCTGTCTGTTTACTCTCTCTTGCTGAACCATTTTTCTGGTAGCAGAGGCACTGCATGGCTGCTGAGAGGGAAGGAAATGTAGTAGACATTTGGGTACCAATGAACTTTGACTTGGGAAACAGCCCTACTAATGTCTTACCACTAGAAAGTGCTTGGGGGAATAGCACTGTTCTCCTTCTGCTTTAGATTAGCACACACTTTTGTGATGTCAGTAGCCATAACTCCAATCCTCACTCTTATCTCATCTGAACTCTGCACATGAAGCTGAGTGTAGGGCTGTATGTACAGTTCTAATTGCACACATGTCCTAAATGATGTGAATGTCTACTTTTCTGATTGTGAGTAAAAAGCAAGATAGGAAAGGAAGGAAATGATAATCTGCTAAGTAGTAGGGGTGGGCAGAACTGACCCGGTTCAAACTGACCCATTTCAACTGGCTTGAATTGGACCGGCCTCAAAAAAAGGCAGCCAGTCTGAATTCGAACCGGACTGGGCCTGGGCGCTTTCCAGACTAGCTGCTCATTAGCAGCAAAATGCCTCCATTCAGGCAAGTCGCATTCGGGCCGTAAACAGCAGGGGGGGTAGAGTCTTGCAGCAACTAACAACCTGAAAAAACAGCAACTTTTCCACACTGAATATATGTCCTTGCTCTATATCATAGTGATTAAATTCGCAACAAGGCATTGGAAATGTGAATGGCACCCCGCTGCCCTCATAGGGACTGCGGTGTCACGACACAGGAAGTGTGGAAGCACACTTCTGAGATTCATCCTGACCCTGTTGTAGGGTCTAGTCTGGAAAGCGCCCTGGTCCATTACAGACTTATTTGACCTGGTCCAGCTGTCTGAGGGGCTCTGCTTGTGAAGAGGAATGCAGTGAGGAAAAACAGGCTTCAAATGGTGCTTAAAAGATTTGAAATGTCAAAACGGGGCTTTTTCATTTTGAGCTCAAAACACTCGAAATGGCCTGTTTTGAGAATGAATTGCTTTGAACCCGAATTGATTTGTACATCTCTCAAAAAAAACCCTTCGATCCAGCTGGTGCTTAGCAGACCTCCTTCCCCTCCTACCTTGCTTTTTACTCACAGACTATTAGAAAATGGGAGTGTGCACAGCTCTCGAATTTGGGTAGAAATTAGAATCATCTGAACAGCTCTACACACTGCCTCATGTGCAGAATTGAAATTAGAGGAGAGTGAGGATTGGAGTTATGGCTACTGAAGTCACAAAGGTGCTTGCTTACCTAAAGCAGAAAAGTGCTAAAGCTTACCTAAAGCTATCCCCCCAAGAAGTTTCTAGTAGAAAGGCATTCTATTTCCCAAGCTAAAGGGCATTCCAGTTCCAGTCCTCCCTCTCAGCAATCATGCAATGCCTCTGCTACTAACAAAATGGTTCAACAAGAGAAGGTAAACAGACAGACTAAATGGATTTTCCCCCTTGCATTTTGTTATTTTGTGGTTTGCTTAGTCAGTCTAGGAGATGTGTGAAAAACATCTATGAGCACTTGTCCTTAGTGGACATTTGTGGTCACTGGCAACCACCAGCAGCAATCACACTCCGCCTCTTCACACACAAGAAAGACGAGAGGAAGAAGCTGATGGATGCAAAAACCACACAAGGCTGTTATGCCTTCAACTCTCATTACAGCACTTCACAAAGTGCATGCAGAATAAGGGAAAGGTCCCTGCCCCAAAAAGTTTGCAAGAGAGATAACAGAGGAAGGGGAGGGAAGTGGAAGCAGGGGTAAACAAGAGAACAACAATTTATTTCTGTTATGTGTGCTGTTCTTAGTTATATGGCATTAAGAAACCCAAAAGTGTACTGCAAAGAAATTACACAATGCACTGGAAACATAGAACTTCTCTTCTAGTCAAGAGATGATAAGGCAGTTTCCTATGTTCTTATGAGAGAGCTGTTGACTTCATGCCCGGCATGTGGACTTCCCAGAAGCATCTGCTAGACCATTGTAGGGTGCGGTGGGAGGATACTAAGGTAGATGGGCTTTTGGTCTGATCCAGCAGAGCTCTTCTTATGTTCTCCGATGCAAGGAAGTATTCATTACTTTTGCAGTTTGAAGCATTTGGAATGCCACAGTGTTGGTTGCTGGGTTGCAAGAAAGCTTTTAAATGTTGAAAAAGTGTTATAGAAATATGTGTAGTAGTATATATTCATAGTAGCGTTGAATTCATAGTAGCTATGAATATTCATATATTCATAGTAGCTCAGAGTTTACAGTTGTGAGCTATACACGCTCACTCAGATACAAGAAGACCGAGTTGAAAAGGATTTCGCTCCCCACCGTCATGTGTTAAAATGCCATCAGAAAGACTGACTTCCTTGTAAAGTTTTTGGTTAGTCAAGCCGAACCCAGCAGGCTGGTCCGGGACCAGTTTGGTTTTTTTTTGTTTTTTGTTTAAAGAACAAAAATGGCAGACTTACCGCCTTTGCCGGGCTCCGGCGGGGTGGTGGTGGGGGTGCTGTCATGGCCGTGGGGGGATCTCCTGATGTCCCCCCTCCCCCTGTCAGCCCCTGGTCATTTTTGGCCATTTTGGCCATTTGCATGGCCTGGGCCATGATCCAGACATGCAGATGGCCATTGGGCATTTGCAACAGCCTCCAAAATGCTCACCAGCACCGCAGATAGGCCTGTAATATGCCCCAAACAGCCCTTAATGGGCCAAAATGACGGGGGGGGGGCTGGTGTAGGGACATCAGGAGACCCCCCCCACAGCCATGACAGCATCCCCCAGAGCCTGGCAATAGTGATAAGTCCACCATTTTTATTTTTTAAATATTCTCCCCCAAACCAATTCAGACTAGAGCTGGACCAGGTCTGGCTTCAGTGTGCACAGAACCGGATCAGACCTGGTTCGGTTCAAGTCTGGTTCTACCCGAACTGAACTGGGTTTTCCGGTTTTGTGCACACCCCTAGTCTGTACTTGCCTCTCTGTACATTATATCTATTTCATTAAACTATTAATATTTCTGATTCAACTCCACTGCCTTGTCCTTGCTCTTTCCCTTGCATTCTACACTCCTCAAACAGAATGAGTGAATTCGTGGCTAAGGCAGAATTTGAAAACAGGCCCTCAGAGCATCCGTTGGCCATATTGACTGCAAGATACACTAGTGTGCTAACTGACAGTAAAATCTGGACTTTGGCATTATAGAGAGAACTCTAAAAATAGCTTCCTACAGATTCAATCTCACTGAAGAGATAACATTGATATTCCGTTTGACAAGGATTTATGGTTACAATTTTCCTCAGAATGATAAAGCTTAAAATACACTCCTTCAAACCCAACACATTAAAAAATATATCTTCCCAGCTGAAGAGGATATGAACCAAAGATTTTAAAATGTGTACATGTTTAGCAAACTAGTGCTGCTCTTTTTAATTTATTGCATATTTTGCACTTTCGATAGCACAAATTTCTTTCAAAACAGAGTTCCGGGGTTTTTACGAGTGTTAGTAAACACTCACTGGGGTGAGATGTCTCAGAGAGATTTATTGGGGAAGTTTGTCTAGGGTTCATAGGCCAACATTTCAGAAATAAGGATTATTAGGACTGTTGATGGTACTGTGGCTGATGCTACTGCAATCACAGACAGGACAAAGATGAAGGGGAGAACAGGATCTTATAATGGAATAGGGATAACAGAGCTCTGGCAGGTTAGGTGGCAGCTTTCATGTTGCCAACATAGTATAAGTAAAAGGCAGCAACTGGACAGGTGCACAGGTGGTTTGACAGATGTTCAGCTATGGATGAAAGTGGATAACTTTTGTGAAGTGGTTGCCTGTATCACTGATAGCCCATCAGTTGCCCGCGGGCTGGATCTGGCCTTCAAAACCATTTGATCTGCTCTCCATTAGGCTCCTATCCTCTTCTAAACAATGTTGTGAAGAGCTCCTATTGTTTGACTTGTAAGGAAAGGAAGTAACTTTATTGCGGAGCCTGGCCAATTGAGAAGGGAGTCAATGTATTCCAGCCTTCTGAATGGTGGAGTCCTAGAATATCTAACTCAGCCAATTCTGGCCGACATCAGGGCCACAATAACATCTATCTATCTATATAATTCTCTTAGATGTACCCATCACTAATCTCATGTGTGGCAGCTCTCATGAGAGTTTGCAAGTGAGGGGAGGGAGAGAGGAAAGCAACGGTGGAGGGGAACAATAGCCCAACAGACAGGCCAGTGAACAGGCAGGCAGGCCAGCAGGTAGCCAGGGAGAGAAAGCAGTGGCAGGGGGAGAGAAAGAGAAAGTGGTGTCGGCGTTGACTGAAAGAAAGCAAAAGCAGCAGCGGTCGGGGGGTGGCGGGGGGGAGAGAAGGTCGTGGCAGGGGTGGGATGGCGGGAAGGCGGCGGGGGGGGGGAGAGAAAGTGGCGGCAGGGGTGGGATGGAGAAAGCGGTGGGCGGCTGGAAAAAGTGGCTGGCCAGGTGGCCGGCCAGAAAGAAAAACATTGGAGGCAGGAAGAGGGAAGAGGAGGGGAGAGGGCTGAGAATGAGGGGCCAAGAATGAGGGAGAACTAAAGGCGCAGATGCTCTGAGCCCAGGCCATCTAGTTTTTTAAAAAATATTCAAGTCTATGAGTATTCTGTGCAGAATAGATTTTGCACCAAATTCTATGACATGAATGCCCAAACTCATGTCTGTGGCCTGTACTCCTATATTTCTGTGCACATACCCCACACACTATTGGGCATTATATTGGGTATAAGCTGCTCCCAATAACTCACAGAAAGCCAGCAATTATCTTTAAAAGGTTGTGGCTAGCCTGCACCTTTGTATTGTGTTTTGGGTTTTGTTCGGTTTTGTTTAAAGGGAAAGGCTTTTGTTCGCCTACTCCCAGAAGGAAACCCGATCTCCCAAACCTCAATACCACTGTTGTGTGCTGGGTGGGAGGCTGCTTGGAGCTCTCCATGCTGTGTGGCAGCAACAGAAGCAGCAGGAGATCTATCCTCACTTGGAAACAAGGGCTCCTGTCACTGCTGTGTGAAAAAGCCAAGGCAGTCTCCACTGGGCACATGGAGATTAACGTCACCCCGCCTCTGCCTCCCAGACGCGGTGGTGTGCTCCATCTGCAAAAATAATTTTGAATACCCTGCACCCACTTAGATCCCCACCCAAACTCCCTTCTGGAAAACAAAAAAGTGTGTCCCCTGTGGGGTATCTACACAAAAATACAGTATTTCTCTTTTGTACAATGTATTCTGTTTAAGGTATTTTGGTTTTGTTAATTCTTAGAAAAAGGCAAGGACTTTAGGAGAGGAGAGTCAGTCTTGTGGTAGAAAGCCTGAATTGTCCCCTTTGCTAAGCAGGGCCCACCCTGGATTGCATTTGAATAGGGGAGTACTGTAAGATATTCCCTTTAGATGATGGGGCCATAGCTCAGTGGTAGAGCACCTGTTTGCTTGCATGCAGAAGGTGTCAAGTTCCCTCCCTGGCAGTATCTCCAATACAGGGCTGAGAGAGACTCCTGCCTGCAACCTTGGAGAAGCCGCTACCAGTCTGTGTAGACAACACTGAACTAGATGGACCAATGGTCTGACTCGATATAAGGCAGATTCCTAAGTTCTTATGTTCCTAACGAATGATACATGACATTGAAGTGCCTGTAGCCCCCACAAACCAATTTCAGTAACTCTTCTAGCTTTTGTGATAACAGCAAGAATATTCTATCTATTTCTTCAAGGGTACACACATGTGTCCCTGAGGGTTTCACAGTCCTTGGGGACATATTTTCGGGCCCCTCTAGCTCTGTATTGTCTGCACTTACTTGCAGTGGCTTTCCAAGGATTCAGGCAGGAGTCTTTCCCAGCTCTACCTGAAGATGCCAGTAGGGATGTCCTGAAACATGATTTGGTTGTCCAAAATCATGGGTACCTTCATTTAAAACCAAGGGATTACACAGCCCCTTTAAAGCAGAGGGGAGCAGGCCCATACCTGCTCCTCCTCCACTCACCGCCATTGCCCCCATTGCAGTGCTCCCCCCAGCTATGCCCTCATGCCAGCGGGGCACATCTCCCAGCTGCCCCATGATGCGCCAGCATGCACATGGCCTCTGAAAATGCACAGTGGCCATGTGCATGCTGGTGCCACACAGGGGCAACTGGGAGATACCCCACCAGGCACAGGCATAGCTGGGGGAGGCACTGAGATGGCAGCAATGGCAGTGAGCAGAGGAGCAAGTATGGGCCTGCTCTCCTCCGCTTTAAAGGGGTTGTGTAACCCCTCGATTTTAAAGAGAAGTACCAATGATTCGGACAAGCAAATCGAATTTTGGCACATCCCTAGATGCCAGGGACTGACCCTGGGACCGTCTGCATGCAAGAAGATGCCCTACCACTGAGCTAAATCCCATCCCCTAAAAGGAACATTTTACAGCAGTCAGTGCTTACATGAAGTCAACCATTCAAATGCAAACCAAGGCAAACCCAGCTTAGCATATGGAATAATTCACGCTTACTACCACAAGAACAGCTATCCACCCTGAACACCATTCCACTGGCTGCACTTCTGCACAGCCCACTGAATTGAAGCCGCTATATTTATTCTCTGACTCAGATGTTATGATAATGGGTGCCTAGTGATGCAGAAGGACTAAGAGATTTACATACCTGCAAAGACCTATGTTTAGAGCTCTGCTTCTTGAGCAAAACTGGATAACAACTAAGCTGGGTGAATTATGCAAATACTTCTCTTTACATATTCATTTGGATTTTTACGTGAATTGGCTCCAAATCTATCCCAGCAATGCCAGATCTGACTATTCAAAGCAATGTACCAGACCCACTCTTTTTGTCTTTTAAGTTGAAATTGGATTTGAAGTTACACTAAAAATGATGACAGAATTCACATTATTCCTATTTGCCTTCTGATTGTGTTAGGTTTGTGGGTCCATGGCTCTAAGCAATTATTACATCTAGAAAATACAGTTTTGGCAGAGGCGTTCTTCCAGGATAGCAACTAAGAACAGAGCATTTAAGAAAAATGATCTTGGACCAAAATGAGGCTGATGCACTAACAGCTGGCAACGTAGTGCCATGACATCCTGACTAACCAAATGCTTTCATAATGAGCAGTATTGGGGTAGCGCAACGAAGATTGTGTAGCTGTGCTAAAATAACCCCAGGGATTTGATCAGTTGTGCATACACCCCATTTACAATGAATGAGAAGTGCCACAGTAGTGCTCTGTTGCACAAACACAAGCATACATGTGGTAGCGCAAAACTAGTCTGGAGAGCAAGCTCCATCTTAGTGCTCAAGTAACTATCGCAACAGCTTTCCACAAGCAGAGGCATACCTAGGGAAAATAGTGCCTAGGGCAAGCACTGAAATTGTGCCCCCTGTCCAAATATCTGACACTCATCTTTCAGATAACTTTACCATAATATCAGCTGAAAAATACAAGTCAAGCTCATCAATCTATTAATATTTCAAGAACTATATTTAGCAGTGGACGTAGCCAGACTTAAAAATGCTGGAAAACTACAAATTTCAGTATGCTGGGGCTCATGAAATACCCAAATACTATGTGGAGGTTTACTTGGAAAACTAAACAGAAGTGCCTGTCTAATTCTCTACTATGCATTGCAGCATCACTATTACATAAGTTTTAAAAAATAAATGGATAATTTGACTTTTCCAAGATACTCTGAAAATAATTAAAGGATATGCAGAGTAAACTGTGTCACTGCTTGGAATATATTCTAGTATTTCAGAAAGACAGTTAAAATGAGAGAAAGAGAGCAAGAAACTCCTTGTGGGCCTTAATACTAAGGATTTCACACTGATTCAAAAACAAACTCACCATTAATAGCCATATTATTAAGACATCACATTTAACTCACTTATCACAAGAAGCAAAGTAAGAGCAAATGAATACAATCCTAGCTCATAAGCTTCAGCTCAGTATTCACAAGCCCTGACTCTGTACATAGTGCCAAACTGAATATGCACAGTGACTTATATTAATTAAAAAAAAAAAAATTAGCTGTAGCCCCTTTGAGGGCTTTCTAAAGGCCATGGGAGGGTCTGCAAAGGTCCCCCCTCCCCGCACTGGCCTCTAGGGCCTTGCAGGGACCATTCGAGCATGTACAGTGGCCATTAAAAAAAAAATTGTTTTTAAATGGCCACGGAAAACAAAATGGCCACCGCACATGCTCAAATGGCCTCTGTGAGGCCTGGCATGGCCTAGGGCTTCACAGAGACCATTAGAGCATGCATGGTGTCCATTTTGTTCTTGGCAGCCATTTTTTCAATTTAAAAATTGTCCCCCCCTTCAAGTGGCATCCGGGGCACATGCCCTGCCTGCCACACCCTAGATATACCCTTGTCCACAAGTGCTTCGTTAGGATGTCAGTCACTCTTACTAATGACTGGATTTAGCAGATCTTGTTATGCAATGTGGGGATCACGCCAAAAGGCAAAGAGTCAAACTAGACATTAGGCTCATTCAGAGGATAAAAAATAGGATAGGCTAAGCATCCTAGGGTAGTAGAACTTCTCCTCCTACATCATTCAGCACTTAGTGTGTTGTTTTTGATTAATCCATTCTTTGATCTAGGCCAGCTTTTGAATGGGGCTTTATTTACTTGTATTCCAGTCCTGAAATAGAGGTGGGAGCTAGCAGCAATAGCATGGAAAAGCAGTCTGCACTTGCCTCTCTGTACATTATATCAATTTCATTAAACTATTAACTGCGGGGAGAGATAATCAGCAGATTTGGTGCAGGGTGCTCTCGGTATGCTGATGACACCCAAACCTATTTCTCCATGTCAATATCATCAGAAGGCACTTCTTCTCTAAATGCCTGCCTGGGCATGGTAATGGGCTGGATGAGGGATAAGAAACTAACACTGAATCCAGATAAGAGCTACACTGGCTACCAATAAATTTCTGGGCAAAATATAAAGTGCTGGTTATAACCTATAAAGCCCCAAACAGCTTAGGCACAAACAGTTTATTTAAGAGAATGTCTTCTTTGTTATGAGCCCCATCACCCATTGAGATTATCCGGAGAGGTCTGCCTGCAGCTACAACCAACTTGTCTGGCAAGTACATGAGAGTGGGCCTGTTGCTGCCCCGAGACTCTGAAATGCACTCCCTGTCGAGATGAGAGCCTCCCCATCTCTGACAACTTTGAAAAAAATCATTAAAAACCTACCTTTTCACCCAAGCTTTTTAATTTAATTGTGGTTTTAAACTGTTCCAAGGTTTTTATTTTTATGGTTTTTTTGTTTTTGGTGTTTTGTAATTTTTACTGATTAACCGATTTTAAGATTTTAATGTGACTTTTATGAAATTTTATTGTATTTTAACTTTTGTAAACTGCCTTGGGATACCTTATGAAAAGTGGTATAAAAACGGAACAATAAAATAAATTAAATAAATTTTTAAAAACCCTACTTTTCAAAAGCATTTTCCTCAGACAAGCTGGTTAGTGCATATAGTAGCACTTCAAAGAATTCTTTTGGGAGCCTCTGCGCTATATTACTCCCTGTCTCTTTTTAACCTGAGGTGTTTTTCAAACAGCACAGAATGGCTGCTCCATAGTTTAGAGGTGGTTTGGACATGTGGCGGGGTGGGGGGGCAGTTCCCAGTTACTATTTTGTAGCCTTGTGTGAATAAAAGAGTGCCTAGGGCATGCTAAAGATGATCTAAGCTGTTGTAAGTAAATCTTTTAGAAGACTCCCTCAGGAGCTAGAACAGTAGGGCTGCTGTTTCAATTGGAGTGTGATGCAACTGAAATGTATCATGAAGTTCTCTATAGTCATGAGAGCTAGGAACATGGTTTTTAATAAAAGCGGAGATTCTCCCAATTATATCAAGCCTCTGTTTGCACTCCATTGTGATGGGAGAACCCTCGCTGGACAACCACATAATTAGGCTTGCAAAGCTAGAGAAAAAAGTATCCCCAGAGATGTGCTGTATTAGCATCAGCCTTGACTGAACAGTAGAAGCAATACCAATACTAAAACAGCGAGTACAGTACTAACAATATAGAGTTTTAATTTAGTGTAAGATGCAAACTCTTAAAAGACAGAGTAAAGAAATGTATTGGATAGCATATTTTTTACATATTGCAGAAATCTTCCATCACATTCATTTTTATTGTTACTTTCTTGTTTCCTTTGTTAGATGTTTAATACATTTCTTTTATAAGTGCTTCCCTTATAAGCACAAAGAAATCTTATGCAGGTTTAACTAAGACTATTGAGAAACAACTGCATTTTCTCCTTCTCCTTTCCCTCCTTTTTTCTGACTCCATCCACCACACTCTCTACAGGATCCCCACTAGGACAAACTTCTAAAAGACAACACTTAAAAGATTGCTAGTTATAATACAACACATCCCACCCCTTTATAAATACCAGAATTAAATTTATTTAAAATTCAGTGACAAACTTGGGTGAGGTTAAAACTGGAGGCAAGATCAAATTCCTCTCCAGTTCCTCTCTTGAGATTAGGGTTGTGCGGAACTGCAGATGGACTTCTCCTGATGATCTCAATAGCCAGTGGGGTTCATGATGAAGAAGACGTTCTCTTAAATACCCGGGGCCCAAGCCATTTAGGGCTTTATAGGTTATAACCAGCACCTTGTATTCTGCCCAGAAACTTATCAGCAGTCAGTGTAGCTCTTTCAATACGGGAGTAAGATGGTCTCTCCAAGATGACCCAGAGACCAACTTGGCTGCCACATTCTGGACCAACTGTAGTTTACGGATGACAAACAAAGGCAGCCCCACATACAGTGCATTGCAGTAATCAAGTGGTACCAGGATATGTGGAAACGGACACAGTTGGCGTATCAGCCAAAGCTGATAGAAGGCACTTCTGCCCACTGCTTCAACCTAGGACACCATGGAGATGATTGGATCCAGAAGCATGCCCAGATTGTGTACCTGATCCATCTGGGGAAGTATAGACCCACCCAGAATGGGCAGATCAAACTCATCGCCCAAATTTTAACCCCGCACAATGAGTACCTCCATCTTATCTGGATTCAGCCTCAGTTTGTTATCCCTCATCCAGCCCATCACCGCCCTTTAGGCAGGCATTTAGAGAGGTTATGCCCTCTCCTGATGATGTTGACATGGAGAAATAGATTTGGGTATTATCAGCACACCAATAGCACACTGCACCAAATCTCCTGACTATCTCTCCCAGCGGTTTCATGTAGATGTTAAACAACATCAGAGACAATATGGAGCCCTGAAAGACACCATACAAATGTTCAGATTTTGAAGAACAACAGTCTCCAAAGGACACCATCTGAAACCTGCCCGAGAGATAGGAGAGGAACCACTGCAAAACAGTGCCTCTCACTCCCAACTCCCTCAGACACTCCAGACTATGGTTGATAGTATCAAAAGTCACTGACAGATCCAAAAGGACCAACAGAGTCACACTTCCTCTGTCAATTCCCAACTGGAGATCATCCATCAGGCCGACCAAGGCAGTCTCCACCCCATAGCCCGCCCAAATGCCAGTCTGAAAGACAGTCTTTTGCATTCATTGACTGAACAGTAAGCCTGTGCAGTCAAGTCAAATATTTCTGAATGGCATGTTGAACTTGATAGTCCTTATGTTGGGACTATTGGAATTAATTCCGCAAACAATAAGAGGGAGTTCCAACAGTTGGAACGCCAACTAAATTATCTCCTATCATTCTGGAATTAATCTTAGTTCTGACATGCCTGTTGGAACTACCCACCCTCCCCCCCACACACACACCCCACACACACCTCTCCAAAAATAGCAACGGTTGCTGCCCAAATGTTTTCATTTTTGCCAATGAAAACCTGGTTTTTAAGCAAGCTAGTGGATTTAATGATGGGTTATGGTTTATTTGCTGCTTGAAATGCTGGAGGCTATATTTGCATTGGTTATATTGTTTCAGTCTTTGGATTTTTGGAAGTTTTTTGGTTTGTTTTATTGTTTTACTTTTTGTATTGTTAGCACCGTGCGGTGGGGGGGGGGATAACCAACTGTTTAGACCCTCCCAATGTGACCAGCAATATGAACAAAAACCCAATACAATAGGCAAAAAAAAAAAAACCCATGAGAGATTAAAACAGCACAACAGATACAAACACAGCCTCCAGCATTTCAGTAGTCAATAAATTCACACAAGCAGCAAGAGAAATATAGAAATATTTTATAAGATTTTAAAGAATGGATGGATGAATATCGACTCACGTACTGCGCAGCAACGCATGGGAGGTGGAGCAGCTACCCACACTGCTGAATATTTGCAGCGATCATCAGGACTTTTGCAGATCAGAGCAGTTCTGCTCTGACTTAATGTTGCACAAATAATGGGCTCCACTGACAGTACAGAACTGCTCTGTACCGCAGCAGCCCCAATGGTGCTTACGGCAGAGGCGCGCTTACCCCTGGACTATCCCGAGTTGAAGTCCAGGGCCTCCACAACCCCTGGTGCCCCCCGCCCATCCTCTTTAGTCTGTCTCAGGTGGTGTGGTCACATTAAAAATGTGTTTAAAATACTGTGTTAAAAATAGTGTGTGTGTCACAGTGTGTGTGTGCATAGGGGGATGATGCTTAAGTTGCAAGGTGGGGGAGCTCCAAAAGCCTTAAGGTCCAGGCTCCAAAATTACCTAAGTGCCTCTCTGACTTACGCACATGAAGCAGTGTGGGTGGGTGATCCACTGCTTATGTTTCACTGCACAATATGTCAGTTGTTTTTTCCCCTCCTAATGAGGAGAAAACTAAGGAATTAAATCATAATCAAGCCCCGGGCATTCACAACTCTTAGGGGACTATAGAGTTGCCCCCCAAATGTCACCTCAGGAAAAACTTGAAGCAAATTTTAAGCATTACTTCCTACTCAAACAACTCATCTAGTATATTCTAAGGTGTAGCAATAGGCCCCTCCCTTCCCCCAAAGAGTGAACCAGAAGTGAACCCTGTCCTGTCTGTCAGGCAGTGACCTCTGGGGATCAGCCACTCCGCATACAGTGACCTAGAAGGCCTAGCAGAAGGAAGTGAAGGGGGTCTTTGTTCTCAGAAGGAACCAGGAGGACGATGAGAGGAGATGGGGAGCAGGCTTCATGAGCACCGGCCATTAAGTCTGATGGCCTAATGGTTAACAGCCAGACTGGAGACTTCTCCCAGGGAAGGACATCTCCAGATCCTTGAGAGACAAGATTGCAGGAAACTTGAATTATCTCCTGGAGTTTGGGGAAAAGGGAAAGGAAGCCAAGGGCTTTGGCTTCAGGGAAAGGTTTAGCCAGGGAACCATGTGTTAGGTAGCCTGCGTTGGATTTCTTTTGATTTTGTGCTTTTGCAAATCCATATAATTGGTATATAGTGTTTTTATCTGTAATGTAACTAAGTGGAACTGAGCCAGAGCCCTTTTATCCAGTCAAGAGCTCTGTGAAAGTCTCTGTACCCTGTAAAGGTGCTTTTAAAGTTTTCTTGCACCTGGGAGCACTTTTTGAATTATCCTTGCAACTGGGTAACCACGATTTTAAAGTGTGCCACTCCAAACACCAGCTGGAGTGACCTTTGAAAGTAATCTTATAAAGTACTGAGTATTTTTACCTGTAACTAGAAGCTGAGAAAGCCTCAGACTGAAGCAGTCTTAAATATTTTAGAAATAAAGTTTTTCTCTTTTTGTTCTTTGTACTTTCAGCTGCCTCTGAGTGGATTTTTAACTCAGGAAAAGGGGTTTTACTCTGGTGCAAACATGCCTCAATATTATTTATTTAGTTAGTTAGATTTATATGTTGCCCTACTCCCATAGGACTCAGGGTGGCTTACAAACAATAACATATACAGGGGGAGCTCAAAGAGTATCAAGAGGTGGGGTGGTGGCAGCAGCAGCCAAGGATCGCTGGGGTGCCATGAGCAGCGATGAGCTGCAGCTTGTGCCATTTATTCAAGCTGTGGGGAGTGCAGGGAGTGTGCAGCAGCCTGCGAGAAGCTTGATGGCAGCTGCAAAGTATTTCTGGGAAGTAGTTTTGGCTTTCCAAGCCCAGCACAGAGAAGCCTGGGTGAGTAAATTGCAACTCCCCGCAGCACCCTTGGCATGCCTCTCTGCTGCTGTGGGCAAGAGCGCAGCAAAGCCTGAATGATGTCCCAATAACAACAACAGCAACCCTGGCCAAAAGCCCAAGGTGCGTGGAAGGCAGCCCAGCAGCTCAGGAAAGGCCTCCTCTGCCTCCTCTCCAATCTTTCACCTTGCACATTCTCAGCAGTGGTCTATGCAAGAAGAGAAAGGGGTGGGGGGTGCAGGGAGAGCAGCTGGTTGTCACACCCCAGCCAGTGAGAAGTCCCAGGTGCAGCAGGCTTCTTAACTTTGCTGTTGCTGAGGGGATCAGGAAGTGCGAGGAGCAGAGTGAGGCAGGCAGAGAGGGGTGGCAAATCCTTGGTTGCCTACAGGCGGCAAAAACCTTAATCTGCCCCTGTGAACACTCATGATTAAGGGATGCCTTGAGAATGTGTCAGGACATCTTCCTGTGATGTCAGGATGGGCGTGCTCTTGGAATAACCCTATCCTGATCACATGTGCTGGTGGACATCTCATCTGAACTGGCCCTAAATTTCTCTGGAGACTTTCACATGTGTCAAGTTGCCAGTGCCACCAGTTTTTGACAAAAATGAAATGCAAAATGATTTGAGAGGTTTCACCACAGGCAGAATATTTGAGAAACATCAAGGGAAAACTTTTGGTAAGTCTGATGGTTGCAAATCTCTAGTGGAGTGTACAAATGATACAAGATTTTTTTTATGAAATCACAGGAAATATATACTTCCATAGTCCTCATCTCTCTGGTCCTTTTTAAACACCCATCTAGTGCTATCTTGCAAGAATCAGTCTTTTGAAGGAAAACATATTTGGCATGAAACAAACCTTTCAAAGCCTTTTAATATGTCAGATTGCATCAGTGAGCTTCAGTGGCATTTCAGAAATGCAGTGTCTCTTTTATAATAATCAAAAATACAAATCCAGCAGCAGATGCATCAGACATGCCAGGAGCAAGCTGCTTTTGGATTTGTTTGTCTGTATGTTTAAAGAAAGATGGGGAAAGGAAGACCATCAGGATAGTTTCAGTGACAGAAAGATTATTTTTTGGATGGCGGCTAAGGCAGTAGGTTTCCCCTAGTAGCAAACAGACATGAAGATGCAAAAAGGAGAAAGGGTTTTCAATGGTCCTGCAGATAAAAAAATCAGGTACTTTCAATCTGTGTGTAACGTTTATGTGGCATATTATGTTGGGGTGGGCAGAATTAATGCCATCGTCCACCACTGGCCAATTCTGACTATCTAGTACATGATGTTTCCAGAGACTGCTGGATTAAATGGGTCTTGGCCTGATGCAGCCAGGCATTCCTAATATTTTAAAATGAGAGGATCATTTAACACAGGACTTGGCGATTTCCCGGTGCCCCGTTGGTATCTGGGATTTTAGCGTGGCACCATAACTGAACAAGATGAGACAAGTGTCCCTGGGCTTGCTCTTTGCAATCCCAATCTTGCCTCTCCCAAAAGGAAGGTGGGAGGGCAGGGGCCCGTCTTCACTCTTTGTCCCCGGGCCCACTCCAACCTTGCTGTGCCTCTGAATGGCACCTGAACCAGGTGATGGTGGACAGCCACAACCAGGAGCAGTGAGCAAGGAAGGCGGGAAAGTTTGTTCCCTGCTCTCCCTGGTAATGTAATCTGGCTCAGGCAGGTGATGAACTGACAAAATCAGGAGAAGGAGAGAGCAGCCTTACATGCTTACTCCTCCTGGTTGCATCAGTTACCATCTCCCCCAGGCTCTGCGGCCAGGCCCAACCACCCTCACAGTCACAATTAGCCACTGCTCTTCACTCACCCTGTCCAATCGGTGTGCAACACATGTATTGCTAAAGAGTTCCATCACCTCTCTCCTCCTCCAAGCGAAGAGAGGAGTGACCGTACTTCCCTATGCTGCATGAGCTGGATACTAAATGAGACGCTCATGTGTGCTCTGCTGCCAAATCAGGGCGCACATGGGCCTCTCATTTAGTATCCAACTCCCATGGTGCTGGGATGTTTGCCTCTGTCCTCACAGGAAAGAGGTGAACTTCCTAGTGCCACTGGCCACTTATTTAGTATCCTACACACACAGAGCTAGTCCCCTCTCTCCATGCTGGAGGAGAGGGGCAAACTTCCCAGCTCGATACTAAATGAGAGGCCCATGTGCACCCTGATGAGGCATCAGAGTGCACATGTGCCTCTCATTTATTATTCACCTTGTGCAGCCCTGCAAGGTTTGATCACCTTGTGGAATTCTCTGCCACAAGATGTGGTGACAGCCAGCAACCTGGATGGCTTTAAGAGGGGTTTGGATAACTTCATGGAGGAGAGGTCTATCAATGGCCACTAGTCAGAGGGCTATAGGCCACCTCCAGCCTCAGAGTCAGGGTGCCTCTGAATACCAGTTGCAGGGGAGTAACAGCAAGAGACAGGGCATGCCCTCAACTCCTGCCTGTAGGCTCCCAGTGGCATCTGGTGGGCCACTGTGTGAAACAGGATGCTGGACTAGATGGGCCTTGGGCCTGATCCAGCAGGGCTGTTCTTATGTTCATATTGCTGCCAGTGTCTAAAACAATGCTGGTTCTGTTGCACAGGTGTGCTGCTGCACTAATACACAGAATTGTGCAGCTGCACATGTACGATGCTACAGTCATTATTTCCAATGGCTATAGCATCTCACAAGCATGACTGCACAATTTTACACATTAGTCCAAGAGTGCTCTTGTGCAACAGCACCGGCACAGTTTTAGATGCCCACAGTATTGAATTTGGGACCTCTCACGTGCAAAAATACTGTCCCATCACTAAATTATGGCCTGTACTGAGCACAACTAAGGTTTTAGACTGCATGTAAAAATAATACAGTTATGACAATCTAGACTGAAGGATACAACAAGCAGTAGAAAATGTAAAATGTAATCCCCTGCTAACCGGGCAAAGAGGCACCTTTTACTATGGTGATTCTCTTTATTTATCAGGGGGAGAGTAACTGGCCCTATTCACCCCCAGCACAGTATCTCCAGTGACTGTTGCTGGTGTCTATTGTGGTTTTTTCAGAATGTGAACCCTTTGGGGACAGGGAGCCATCTTATTTATTTATTATTTCTCTGTGTAAACTGCCCTGAGCCATTTTGGAAGGGCGGTATAGAAACTGAATTAATAATAATAATAATAATAATAATAATAATAATAATAAAAGAACAGAGTTGGGTTAACCAAATTTGATGGATTTAGTAATAACACGCACACAACACTATTTCTAAGAACAATAATGTTGCAGCATCCACCAATCACATTTAATACTTGTGTTAACATTGATTTGCTCTTGATCTTGGCCTAGATAAAAACTGGATGCATTTTTCACCCCAACATTCCTTTGGATTGTCATTTGGGATGCTGCCAATAGACTCTTCACTTGCATTCTACTTGTTATATAATGACTGACAACACACAAATCATAAGAATGACACCCTTGTTCCTTTTATTTCCCCCTTAAAAAACAGTCAATATATCAAAAAGCTTAAGTGTCACTATAACTGAGTGACAATGACAAGTCAGCATCACCATTTTAAATCTACCTAACATCTACTAACTGAATATGAAAGAATACCTTGCCTCTCGTAGATTTCCAGTTCATTTTGTTCTAATGAACAGATCCACAGTGCATTATGTTTTGACACACTGAAGAGAAACTCTTGCCATTAAAAAGTTTGCATTACTCCAAAGCATCCAGGCATGGTTTCTTTCACATTCTGTGGAATTTCTACCGTGTTTATAGCTCTTACACATTGTACATAAGGCCTTTATAAGCTTTTATGTGCAGATGAATTCAGAAGCCCATCAGGTTTCATTTGCACAATACTTGATTCCAATATGACCTAGGAAAGAAAATAACCACTCAGTGGAGAATACCTGACACAGCAAAGAGGTGATCATCTGCTGCCTCAAGGCCAAATTTGTTTCTATTTTACTTATAAAAACATCCATAGGAAAGGAAAGGTTGTGCCGTTGAGTCGGTGTCGATTCCTGGTGACCACAGAGCCATGTGGTTGTCTTTGGTAGGGTTTTAAAGGAGGGTTTTGCCATTGCCTCCTCCCACGCAGTATGAGATAATGCCTTTCAGCACCTTCCTATATTGCTGCTGCTCCGATATAGGAGTTCCCCATATTCTGGGAAACACACCAACGGGGATTCGAACCAATAGCCTCCTGCTCTCTAGGCAGGTTGCTTCCTCGCTGTGCCATTAGGTGGCTATATTTCACTGTTTAAAACAAAAACAAAAACGGACCATCACTACCCCTAATGGCCAATGGATGTTGCTAAAGATATTACAATAACAAATCAAAACAGACTAATAATTTCCAATCTGCCTGGACAGAAAAAGTTAATTATCCCACAGGCCTTCCACCACCCAAATACCCTACTCAAGTGCCACATTGGAAAGCCAGCAGGATGGCCAAATGGACTGGGCTACTCAATAACATTTTGTTGCCTGAAGTGGAGCCTCAAATGGTGCCCACTTGTAGACCACCTAACCAGTTTGAACCAAATTTGATACAGTTGTAGTGAGCAAAACACAGGGAGACCTCAACAGCATGGTTTGTGATGATGTCATCCCCCCAGTTCAAGATGGTAGATGCATGAACATTTGAGGTGCATTGGGCTAACGAACCCATTTGAACCAAATTTGCTACAGGTCACATAAAGAAACCTAAAGGGCATAGTTTGTAATCATGTCATCTACAATGATCCAAGATGGTGGACACATTAAGATCTGAGGGGAACAAATTTGGAACAAATTTGGTACAGTTGTAGGGACACATAGGGACACCTCAAACACATAGTTTATGATGATGTCATCCACCCCAGTTCAAGATGGTAGATGCATGAATGTTTGAGGCGCAAGTGGGCTAACTTGTAAACTGCCTAACTGATCTGGACCAAATTTAGTCCAGTTTTAAGGATAGTGAAAGGCAAGTAGGCAGATTGGTTCTTCCTATAACTTGTTCCCTACTTAAATCACATCCCAACTCCATCCTCCTTTCAAAACTCTCCCCTCCTCCTTTTTCCATCACGGAGGGGAGATGAAAAGTACTGTGGAGCTATTTTCCTTCCTTCCTTTTCAGGCCATCCATTGGTAGGGGTGAGCTGCCATACTGCCCCTCAGAATTAGCCCACAAACCACTGCCTGAAGCAGCCCACTTTACCCTGTTTGGTGGTAGGGCCAGCTCTGCAAATGGCCCTCTTTTGAGAAGGCATTCTACTAGTGTAGCATAGTGGCTAAGAGAATGACTTGCAAATCAAGAAGTTCCTCGTTCAAATCTAATCTTCGCCATGAACTTGCTCAATGGCCTTTGACCAGGCCTGCTCAACTTTGGCCCTGCTACAGATGTTGGCCTACAACTCCCATAATCCCTGGCTATTGGCCACTGTGGCTGGGGACAGTGGGATTTGTAGACCAAAAACAGCTGGGGGGCCAAAGTTGAACAGGCCTGCCTTAGACCAAGGCTGCACAACTTCAGCCTTCTGGCAGATGCTGGACTACAATTCTCATCATCCCTGACTACTAGCCATTGTGGGAAGGGAAGATGTGTATTGTAGTCCAAATAACAGCCCGAGAGCCAACATTGTGCAGCTCTGCCTTAGACAAACTATTCATAGAAGCATAGCATTTTAGAGCTGGAAGGGACCTTGGAGGTCTTCCAATGCAACTTCCTGCTCAGTGCAGGAAATTGTTATAGCATCCCTGACAAGTGCCTATCCAGCCTCTGTCCAGCCTCCAGTAAAGAAGAGCCCACCGCTGCAAGATGCAGATTGCAGGACTGTTGAATAATTCTTACAGCTCGCTAGGAAATTATTCTTAATCATGTCTAGCCTAAATCTGTTTCCTGGTCATTTTAACCCATTGCTTCTAGATCTGTTCTCAAGAGCAACAGAGAACAGGTCTGCTCCTCCATTTCTGTAATAGCCCTTCAGATATTTGAAGACAGCTATCAAATCCCCTCTTAATCTTCACTTCCCTAGGCTAAACATACCCAACTCTTTTCAGGAGCTAATTTCCCAATTTGGTTTCTAGACCCTGGCCCTCACCATCTTTGCTGCCCTCCTCTGAACTGTTCCATTTTATCAATCTTCTTCTTAAATTGTGCAGCCCTGAACTGGCAACAGTATTCCAAGAGAAGTCTGACAAGCACAAAATACAGTGAAATTGTATTTGTTTCTTTTTATTTTATTTATTTGTTTATTATTTAACACATTTCTATGCCGCCCAAAACTTTGGGCAGTTTACAATTTATTTTGTATTTATTTTGCACTTTTCAGGTGAACCTCCCAAAGCGGTTTACAAAAAATTTAAAGAACAATATATCAAGCCACACCTTTACATGGGCCTTAGTCTCACTTCTTTCTCCTCTCCTCCCCTCAGAGCAAGATGGTCACAGAAGAAATGATTATTTCTCATTATCCGAACACTGACCAGCATTTCATGCAGTCTCCCAAGGGCGACGCAAGAGCTCCATCCTCACAAGTTACCTAAAAGCTAGTTGTGGGCAAGGTGTGCCTTGCAGTCCAGTGAAGGACTCCAGTTCTGCAGTACCAGCGTTATGTCCAAACACAGCACCACAGTCTCCCCCTTCTGCAACCGGAGTGGAGGGAGGAAGCTCACTCCAGCTGCTATTGGCTGTTGCAGCTGTCCTTCAGTAAAGAAGGAAGCACCGGCAGCCAGCTCTCCCTCCTTTCTCCAGTCAGCAAGACTACAGAGAGGGAGCTCTCTGTTTCGTCCAAATTCAGATGGAAGAGCAGGGGGAGGGGAGCGCGGAACTACGGGTCCATTGGGCCTACAGTTCCATGTTATGTCTGAAGGCAGCCAATATATTGACTGTGAAACATGACCGCATTTCAGCAGTTGCTACATTTTAGATTTTGGTGGGATTTTGTTTTTTTAATATCAGGTCTGTGTGACTACAATTCTGCTACAATTCTATTTATGTTGTGTGAGCTGAGAATCTTTAGTTCTATAGTTACAGTATGTCAGTGTGGCAGGAGCAGCTTGATTCCTGAATTCTAATCCTGGACTCCCCTTAATGCTGGCATTTTCCTTCTTCTTAAAAGTTCAGGACAGGAGGTGGATTGTTTATGTATGTTTGTCATTGAAACTCTCAGCAGGCAAATAAAATAATGATGTTTACACACACTGTTGGCCTTTCTCTATTGCCACTGACTGAGAATTCAGGTTCAGTGCAGTACAAATTAGCCGACTAGCGTCAAAGCAAACTGTTGTCCCACAGTGCACTTGTATGGAGTGTTTTGTGCATTGCTGGTTCTTCACCTCTCCTAAAAGCCCCCATAAAATTAGCCTGAAACCAAACTCTCTGGATCAAGAGAGAAAAGCAAACATAGTTATTAGAGCCATTGCTATTATCTGCAGTCATAAAGAGCTTCTTAGCATCTGTGAAAAATCCAATGAAGGATTTGTTGCTAATGTGAACAATCTGACGAAGGAGTTTTTTTGCTAAAGCTGCTTGCCAGAGGCACTGATTGGATGATATTCTTCCTACTTTGTTCCTACAGTCAGTGGGAGAGCAAGATAGCCGTTTCCTGCCTCACAGGTGCATTTCTGATAGGAAAGTGTGAAAGTGAAATCTCGGTTTCCACCCCCCACATGCATAAAAATAAAAAAGTATGTTGTCTGATTCAGGCCAAAAGTGGAGATTCATATACTTACGCTTGAACACATCAGTTAAAAAAATCCCCTTCATATTAAACCTGTTATAGGCTCCCCCCAACCCACCGCCTCAGATGTTAGGTTCAGCAACTCAGTACATGCTTACATGCACTGAAAGTGGGTCAGAAGCCCCGCCCCGGTCCATCACTCACTGCCCTCTCTGAACTGCTCACCAATATGCCAGCGTTCATGTGAAGAGGCACATCCTGTATCCATGATGGTGGGCACTTCGGTAATCATGAGGCTCAGGTGCCACAGCCTCCCAATCATAGACACTGTATCCACCTCTTTCGTTCAAAAAACCAGTGTATCCGTGAATGGTGTGGAGGAAGTGGTGAGTGATGGACCTGACTCACTTTTGGAAAGCACATATTGCACCGTTGGCCTTCACATCTGTAGAGGGCTATAATGGCCTCCATGTCCAGACACAACAGAAAAGGTTGCAGCCTTCATAGTTGGGATTGGTGGAAAATGCTGATCATTGCTGAGGAGTAATGACTGAGGTGTCTATAGAGGTAGTTATTGAAAAGAATTTAGGAAGGACCTATGGGAAGGGAATGAAGCAAGGTTTTTTCCAACAGGGAGTGGAACACATTTTGTACAGTGTACAAAAATTGCACAGTAAAAATGAAGATTTGTGCAGTTGGGCCTATGGAGTGTAATAAGGAAGCAGGCTGTTTTAATAAATAAATAAATGAGAAGAAAACAAAACAAAAACCAATACCGTTTTCATTCCATTTTCATCTTCTGTTAGAGTCTTTCTTTACTTTCTTCCACTCTTTGCAAGGCACCATGCTTTTGTTTCACTCATGTTGTCCTTGCTTTCTTCCACTGTTTCCCCCTCCCTGTCTGTCGCCTTATTGATGCATTATAATTCCCCTCCCTCCCTCCATGATAGGAAATTCTGGAATAAGTGGATGGAGGGTGGGTGTTACCCGTCACTGATGCAGTAGGAAACAGGGCTTAAAAGAAACCTTGAACTGAAGGGCCACTCGCAACTCTAAAAAAGCACCAATACACCATCTTTGGGCTTAACAGAATGATCAAGGAATGTCCGCTTTCACTTCTCTCTACAAAAATCCATTATATCCAACAAGATATGCTTATTCCACATCCCTCCTCTCATGAGGGCCATAAATGGGAATGGTTTGTGGTGAAGGCCAGAGGGATCCATTAGACCCCACATAACACAATGTCACAATTAGCAGTTTTAGAAATGTTTTCTTAATGCATCTCTCATTTGTGCTTTACATTAAAGGACCTTGGCAACTTCACATATTGTTTTATCTATTTTGTTTTATCTAAATAAAACCCATTATGTTTAATAAAATGCGATCATGAGGGGAAAGGTAGCCTTGTGAAATTGCTAGTGCAGAGTTCCAGGATATGAAATCAGGCCTCCATTAACAGCCCTACTTAACAAGGATAAAGCATTTGGTGGTTACCATTTAATACTTGAAAAGGTTAAAAAAAAAAATCCCCTTCATATTAAGCCTGTTATATGCTCACAATAAAGTTTAGAAAGAAAGATCAAAAGGCTCGATGAAAGCCTCAAAAGCCTTCTGCAAAGGTTTAATAAAGATCCACCTCCGTTTCTGAGATCCCAACAAACAGTGCCACATAATCACATGGCCTTTTGTTTGGCAAGATCAATGGATTTCGGCATTCCTCACAAGAGCTTTTTATTGCTATACCATTCTGATCACTCGCCATTCAGAAACCATCATGCCTTTCTGTTGTATACTTTGAGGCGGAGCAGGTTATACATTTTTCACCCTTACCAATGGCACTCTCTAGGCATATATGTGTGCCAATAAATATCATGTGTCATTTGGGAGAGTACAATTGTTTGCCAGTGGCTGCTAAATGGGCCTTGGAGGCTGGGAAATGTGCCACTAAGAACTACCGCTGTTCCATAAATCCTGGTAGTATAATTTTCGCTATTGAATGTGTGGTTTGGGTGAAACTTGGGGGAGTGAAAACAAGGGGCAATTTCAAAGGTGGCATGAGAAATTCTGCAAAACTTGGGTGGCAGCCAATCACTGGTTGGTGGTGACTGTTTTGTTCTCCTTTCCATCCACCCCCCTCGTTGCCCCTTTGGTGACAGCAGTGGCACAGTAACACTGGACAGCATCCCATGTCCAATTTTTTAGTAGCCCACCAGCAGTGGTAAACTGACTGAAATACCTTTGCAGAATTTTTCAGCTCCCCTGAAAATTGCCAAAATTGGCAACCTATTTTCCCTAGGGCTGTTGTGAATTCCTCTCTTGTTGAAATTTGTGATAAAATGCATACTGGACACTTCCCCTGCTCGGTGAACTGGATTATAGGAAATACAGCAGAAGTTTATGAATTCTATGAATGTCAGTTACAGGTGGACTTTGTCATCCATGGCTCCAGCACCCACAGTTTTGCGTATCTGTGGTTGGGCCATGTGCACCTGACCTCGGTATACGTGGGTACATAAATGGTTAAAATCAACATATCCATGTATCCTAGCTGGCTGGAAATGACCTCTGAGGTCATTTCTGGCCACCATTTTGTTTTCTGTGTTAAAAAAATTCCCCACATTTTTTTGTGGCAAACTGGCAAAGTTTGGCATTTCAAGGGGCATTGATGGACAGCTGGGGACCTGGAGAGCACAGTGGGGAACCTTATTTATTTTAAAGCCAATTTTAGCCATTTTTTAAGCTGCCAGGAACCTAACCCCCAATTGCCATTGAATCGATGACTCATTATCCACGGTTTCATTACCTGCGGAAATCAGCGGGAATGGAACCCCTGTAGATAAGGAGGCTCACCTGTATTTAACTGCATACTTTTCACAATATTATCACACTAGCTGTTTTGGATAAGAAATTCATAATATATGTGAAAATGATTCTGTAAGGCGATTATCATAACTGCAGGAAAGTGGGCTAAGGGAGCCTAGCCCATTTTCCTGTGGTGGTGTGCTGCAATTGGAGCCATGCAGCTCCAGACCGCAAACCATGGTAAGAACACCTCCCCTTAATTGAGGTTAGCGGAGCGAGCACTCAGCTAACCCCTTCTGATCGTGAGATACCGCAGCTCCGGGAGCCTCCAACCAGGAGGCTAAAACAAGCCTAAAACAAGCCTCCTGGGCACCCTGGGGGTTTCAGTGGCCGACAGTCATGTGGGTGGCCGATCTGGCCAACCAGGGATGGCTCCCTGTTCATCTGCCCCACTCTCCCCGCAGAGCCAGGTAAGGCTCTACACACTGATCAGAGCCTCAATACAAGAGAGCCTA
This sequence comes from Hemicordylus capensis, assembly GCF_027244095.1. Classification (NCBI taxonomy): domain Eukaryota; kingdom Metazoa; phylum Chordata; class Lepidosauria; order Squamata; family Cordylidae; genus Hemicordylus; species Hemicordylus capensis. Next base: position 29,027,676 of record NC_069661.1, on the reverse strand, counting down.
GTGTAGAGCCTCAATACAAGGATCTTTAAAGGAAGAGAACTGAATAGAAATTAAGGAAACTGTGTAAAATTCATATGGAATGGAAGCATTTATCCATCTCTATAATTTGCCTCCTGTTAATTGGACAACAAAAACAAGGAAGGGTGTTTGGACCAAGAACACAGAAGTTACTTCGGCGAGTAGCCATGATTTCACACATTATATGTATCTATGAAGGCAAATACCTGGGGTTAGCTTGTGGCACTCAGGTAAGGAAGAAAAGCGTTCATGGTAACCAGTGTTTATACATAATGTTGGTGTACAACACTCTTTTCTAAACTACATTCCTTGGAACTCTGAGGTTTTCCAGAAACTTTCCTAGGAGTAAATGAGAAGTTTGAATATGGCAGACAAGCTTTGAATGGGGTCATCGCACAGGAAGCCTACATGAAGGGGGCACCAGACTGAACTTTGTGGTCCACTCTTTGTTGAGTGTACTGTCTTCAATGAGGTAGGGAGGAAAAATAAGCAGAACCAGGAAAGAGCTTTCTCTGCCTAATTTCTCCCTTGTGGTGTGAGAGAGACAGAGACAGAGACAGAGAGAGAGAGAGAGGGAGAGAGAGAGGGAGGGAGGAGGAGGGCTGTGAGTGGTATCCTGGAACTGGAGCAGGAGAGTACTAGCAGCAAAGCAACAAATTACTGAGAGGACAATCTGATCTCTTTTCATGGGCATCTTTGGGAAAGCCTGGGAAGAGTCAGGCCTACTATGCTACTAGGCCAGGCATGCTCAACTTTGTCCCCCGCATCTGTTTTTGGACTTCAGCTCCTATAATCCCCAGCCAGAGTGACCCATAGCCAGGGATTATGGGGGACAGGGAGCCATTTTATTTATTTATTATTTCTCTGCTTTGGAAAATTTTGTTGAAAAGTGGTGTATAAATATTTTTTGTTGTTTTTGTTGTTGTAGGCCAACATCTGCAGAAGGGCTAAAACTGAGCAGCCCTCTACGAGGCTTTACAATCCTGCACAAGCCATATAACTTGACAAAACTCACCAAAGGCACTTTTCACTCTCAGGGCACGATTTATCCTAGGGCCAGCCCTGCGTACAATTAGTGAGGTTTTGTTGCAGTATCACTCAGTGTTCCCTCTAACAGGGATTCCCAGATGTTGTTGACTACAACTCCCAGAATCCCCAGCTGCAATGGCTTTTGCTTGGGGACTGTGGGAGGTGTCATCAACAATATCTGGGAATCCCTGTTAGAGGGAACACTGGTGTCATTGTTCTAGAAGAGTACACGAACAGTTTGTGCAATGTCTATCAAGAAACTTAATATTTGTCCCAGAATCCTTTGCATGGTGGTTTATCTTGCCAGTGCTCTATAATGTGCTCTACCATCCTTGCAATATGGAGCTTCCTTGGCTGATGGACTGGGGTTCTTTGGCAGATAACCTGATGTGAGATGGATTCGCTTGAAAGAGTTTCCATTGCTCAATCCAGTTGTGCATTCCAAAATAAAGAGGAGAAGAATAAAATGGTTTAACAGAATATTGCCACCACTGCTAAAGTCTCCAAAATGTCTATAGGCAAAGAACTGCAGAATGCACAGGTTTCAATGTTGGTATACATTCAGCCCCCTCGCAACAGTAAAGGGAATGATATTCTAGTCCTTTTTTTTTTTTTTTGAGTGGGTATATAATACTTGCCTATTTCTCTCAGAACTGCCTTGGAAACACTTCAGCACCATGGGGGCTGCATGGCAACAGAAGGGATTTCAGCTGTCAAACATTCATCTCAAAATCGTGCTACAGAGATCCCACAGAGGGCACACCACATGTCTCAAACACTACTGGGTCTTCTCTTCTCTCGATAAATGAATCCTACTCACAATGAAACCTAGCAGTGGAGATGAAGACTCATCTACAGATGCAGACAAATCTTCCCTGAGGAGAAGGGCTGAATATGCATGTGTAATTATGTTTTTTTGAAAATTGTTTACAAAATTAATCATTAAGTAATTAAACTGCAAATTCAAATGCTACATGTCCTTCCTGCCTTTGGTTCATCATAGATGGAGTGAACTGTGTCAATTCAGTGGATCTTCCAAAACAAATGCAATATTGTAATAATTCCAAACATACCTACTAAGAGTTTGAAGCACTTCACCTAAATTTGCTTAGCACTTCTTACAAAAGCTCAGTAAGGCAGGCAAGCAGTATCAACCCAATATTGGAGATGTGGAATTTAGGCAAGAGAATAATGGTTTGCCTGAGCTTGAAGTGGCATGACCTCTGGCTCATAACTCACATTCGTAGACACTACTTTCAGTTAGCTCCCATTTAAAAAGATAGCAGCTTAAGGCACCATGGTCTCCTTTTGAAGGTTGGGGGCTTTCACCAGGTCATCTGCATGCATCTGTGCAACTAAAATGGAGTCCAACAGCTGATAGGTAAAAGCAAATCAGTTATTGACGATGAGGAATCAAAAACCATCCAAAATGTGAGCAGGTGCTTACCCAGTCACATGAGGGCTTTGTGCCTAAAAGGTGAGATATAAATTCTTCAGATAAGCAAACAATAGTGGCTGACATCCTAACAAAACACATTCATAACAAGGGTCTGCAGGGACATGACTGAGGCATGTGCAAAACTCCCCTAGACCCTCTATTTGGTCTCTGTTGGCACCAGCAAGTGAAACGGTCCTGCTCTGTCCAAACTGAGAGTGAGTGACATGTTTCCTCTCTTCCAGAGCAGTTCTGGAGCATAGGCAGAGCAGGGACATTTCACCCACTTGTACAACAGTGTGCATGTAGAGGGACTGTGGAAGTTGCATGTGGGCCTCACCTACAGTTCCTCATTATGTGTGCTCTTCATTAGGATTCCTGATTAGACAATGAGCCCAAATATGACAGAAATAATTAAATGGCTTCAAAAGCCCAGGAAAGTATTTCTCTTTATTATTTTCAGGTGTGAAATGTTGGAAGTTAGGCTTATGTTCACCTGATCACAAAACATGCCTTATTTCAAAGCAAACTAGGGATGATGGACTCAACCAATCCAAACCAATTGCTTGGTTTCACATCCCTGCTGATTGACACCCTGGCTTCTGACCTCTGATTGACAGCCTAGATCCTGACAACTTCCCAGGACCCAGTGGCCACAAGGCTGTAACATTTTCACAAATAAAGGAGAAAAATTACAGTAACATATGCATGGACATGAGCATACGGAAGGAAAAAGGATCACATACCCACTGGCATAGACTCTCAGTTCCATATAGTGACACGAAGGTCTGAAGAGAGACTACAAACATACAAGTTGTATACCCATATATATCCTCATTTCCACCTTTATAAGCATGAGCATGGCTGCCCTCTATAACGTCTGGGCTAACAGAAACAGTATAAAGTTAGTAAAGGTAAAGTGTGCCGTCGAGTCAGTGTCGACTCCTGGCAACCACAGAGCCCTGTGGAATACAGGAGGGGTTTACCATTGCCATCTCCCACACAGTCTGAGATGATGCCTTTCAGCACCTTCCTATATCGCTGCTGCCTGATATAGATGTTTCCCATAGTCTGGGAAACATACCAGCGGGGATTCGAACCGGCAACCTCTGGCTTGATAATCAAGTCATTTCCCTTCTGCGCCAAGTTGGTGCTGATACAATAAAAACAGTATAAAGTTTCTCTGCTATGGAATCCATGAATGACTCCTTTATAATCTCAGCATTGCTTAACTTTGATGCTTAATTATTCAGTTGTTTGGAGATTTTTAATTAGTGGTTGAAAGCTACAATTGGACTGTGGGTGGTTAGGATATGATGTTGATACTATAGAGAGTTGACTCCTGGATTGATGTTTAAAACATATATGAGATATTATATACTACATTTGTGTACTCTTCTTTTTTCTGTATTCATATATATATGAATACTCTCTCTCTCTCTCTCTCTCTCCATGGTCAGACCCCCTTTGCTGCAATCTGGCACCAAGCCAAGCCAAGACCTGACCGCTCTGTCCATAGTTTCATATAAATGCACAGAAGTTCTGTGGTAGAACCAGAGGGCATGATTCCACTCAGCCCCTCTCTTATTCAAATATATCTTGTGTGAAGAAGCCTTTCGTGTGCCACAAATTCTCAAGACAAATTTACAGCACATCCAAAGAAAATAACTGCGGATGGGGTATCTTTGTTTGTTTGCCACAACTATCACATTTTGTATATTATTATGCCACTTCAGTTTACAATATAACCATTAGGGAGGTGCAGGAGAGATGAATAACATGTTGGGTTACTGTTCCATTTCAGTGCAGAGCAGACACACACAGGCCATGCTATTGTCATCATCCTTTCAAATTCTCCATGAAACAACATGGTTTCTCTGTTTGCCTTGAGAAAAGGAAAACACAAAATCTATTGTGTATGTGTGGGAAAATAAAGTAAGAGAGCATGTGGAGGGCTATATAAAAGATCATCATGGTTTTTTTCTTTTCTTTCCAGGTTGTAAAATGCATTCTAAACAGACTTTGATATAGAAGTAGATTTCTCATTGATATAGAAGCAGATTTCTTACTGTATATGCACCCCTGCAAAATAGTGGCATAATTCATATTCTTATGCACCAATTGGAGTTAAAGGGAGCTATTTCAATCTTGTCTTCCCCAACCAGGTCACGCCTAGCTGTTACATACATTTACTTGCTTTGTCCTCTCTACTCTCCTGCTCACAACAATATCCACAAGGGACTCTGGGACTTGTAGTTCTTGAGAGAACCCGTCACACAGGGAAGCATCAATCCCTCTGCCTCTAAAACTAAAGTCCTAGAATTTACTGCACAAGCAGTTAGATTCTACAGGAGGACTCTGGGATGGCCAGCAACTGGTTGCTGCTTGTTCTCCAGCAAATGTCACATCCCCATAGGTAGTACACAACCTACACAAATGTCTTCAAGATGACCGGTAATTTAGCCTTAGTTATTTTTTCTCATGGTAATGGATTTGCAGCCTGGGCTGCCCTGGTAAAGTATACCCTTTCCCTCCCTGGGCTTGAGCCCTGCTCAGTGTTAGGCTGAATTCAGATGTAACGACTAACCGCAGTTAATCATGGCTGGGGTTCCAATTCTTAACTTCAATTTGTGCTGCAGACGTTCACCAAGCCGTGGCCAGCCAAACTCCAGATGCAGGAGAAGGTAGCCCCTCCCTGCTTCTTGGCCTTGAAAATTTGCTGTAAATATCTGGTTCTTTTATTGCCTCAGTAAGCTTTTCATATGATCAAAACCCCAGAGCCCAATGACCACACCTTTTAACGTTAAAAAGTTTTATTCAAAGGCTGGAGGCATATAGGATGGTAAAATGTAACAAAAGATACATGAAGTATAAATATATGGCAAAAGATACATCAAAATACAAACTAAAAATGTTAAATATGTGGCATTTGAAGCTACTATTAAGAGTGATGTTGTGAGTTAATAATAAAGCTTACCCACTAAATGGATCTAAAACCAATACCCCTCAGAGCAATCATATTTACCCTTCTGGCAGCTTGAGACGTTTTCAAGATTCTCCAAAAAGAAACCGGAACAAACTAAACAAAAATTAGCTACTCAGTGGATAGGTGAGTATATCAGAATATATGTTGCATAGCTGAAGCATATATACTTAAAAGAGGATAGAATGCTTAAGACTTAATAAGAATGATTGTTATGAAGGAGGGAATGGGAGACAAATAAAATTGTTTCTGAGAGATAAGGCACCTTGGAGGGTGGAGAGAGAGAGAGAGAGAGAGAGAGAGAGAGAGAGAGAGAGAGAGAGAGAGAAGATGTTTAAGAAGCGAAAGTAAAATAAGTGAACTAAGAGAAAAAATCCTCCTGTTTTCAGGCTGACTGTTCATTTTATACTTCAAAAATCACACTCCTCTTCTTTGTCTGTCTTTCCAGACTCTTGATTGGTTCTCACCTGTTGCACCCTAAATTCTCATTGGCTCTTTAGGTTCCTAATCTCCATAACTATTAGAAATCTAATATCTGTGTTGGTCATGGCAAGCTAGATTCCATCAAAAATCCAATCCCCGTCCAATTCTGACAGGGCTTGTTTATTTCCCCAATTCACTGCTACCATCAGCCTGATAATTCCTCTTCTTCATCTCTATACAGTACCACGAATCATATACCATTTTTGACAAGGTGCCGATGAAAGGGATCTTCCAGTCTTCACATACATTCAAAGACCTGTAACCTTCAATGATTTACCTGCTGCCTCTCTTGTTTGGAGGCTCCTTTCTTCAAGCAAAGTTAGCCTGAGTTTGGCTTCTCTGCTAGAGTCTTTCCATAGCACACAGCAAAAGTGTTAGATTTTCCATCTAGTCCAGTTTCCAGCCCATTGTTCCCTTTTAAGTATGAGCTTCCATAGTCCAGCATAGTCCAAAAATATAGGTCAGAATAACAGGCCTCCTAGGCCAATTCCAGCCAGCTCCAAAGCCTGACTGTTGGCAGAGCATCACCGTGTCAGCAGCTCAGCTGCCACTGGCCATAATTTAGAAGGGGCATGCTGAGGGAAACGGTGCATTTTTGTGCCCGCCCTTGGCAGGGAAAGGGAACTGAAAGCCCTTTGAATGTCCTGCGATGCCAGCGCTTATTCTGCCAGACATGGCACTGCCACTCCCCCTGCCACAAGTATGGAACTTGGGGACCTCTGTGGCATTGACTGCAGGAGTTACAGGCGAGAGCACACCTGTGCAGAGGTGCAGATGGCCAGGCTGGCTTCCATGGCTCCCTGAAAGCACCACACAAGCATGAATTCCCCAGTGGATTTGGGGTTGGGGGGTGGAATGCCGCTTTCATTGCAGGAGAGAAAGGGAAAATCCATATTTGCTATAATGGGATATGCAGAAAGGGAAGGGCAAAAAATGCTGGGGGGTGGTGTCTGTCCCACCATAACCTGGGAAGCAGCCCATACAGACTCAAGTGGATTGCTTCCATCCAGCAGCTTGCTGGAAGAGGGCCAGACTACTAGGGATCTAGACTGGTTTTGCCCCTAAAAGGGCAAATTCCCACCCGCATACTGGACTCTTTGATCCACTTTGTGAGGGGATACCTGCTTGCGTGGATGGGGTAGACACAGGGGTTGGGCATGGACCATTATACCCATTGAAAGTTCCCAGGCTGTGTCCGGCGTGGCACTCAGGTGTGGGGATTCCCGGGAGAGGAGGGCCCTAGTATCCAGTTGCCCTGGGGTAGCGGCATTGCCCCTACGTATCATGCACATCTCCACATAGGCAGGCAGGCTGGGAGGCACAGGGTTTGACAGCGGATCAGCGGCAGTCGCCCAAGTGCCCGTCCCTGCAGCTTTCCTGCATACAGCATCTTCCCTCGCTCCCCTTACCCTGCCACTCTCGTGAGAGAGTGGTCTGTGGGATAGCAGGCTAAGTCTCCAGCATACAAAGGGAGTACTATCCCGGGCAACTAGGATGCCACTTTGTGAATTTTGCAATAGTGCCCCCCGCTTCTCCAACTCATCTGTGAAAAAAATAGTTTTTCATCTGTGAAAAACTTTGCTGCTCTGCCTTTTAGACTTGACCCAGTGGTTCCCCCCCACACACACACAAAATGTTCCCCTCCCAGTGCTGTGATGGAGTGCCCCACTTAAGTTGCCATTTGGAGTGTTAGTACTTGTGAACATCCATGAGAGTTATTCTCTTCTTAAAAAAACAAAGCACTTAGTGCCTATCTTGTCACCCCATGCCCTTTTCCTACCACTTGCCAAATTGGGGGAGCAAGGGACAGAGTGGGAATCAGGGATGCCCCCACATGACTGAGCAGCATGACAGGCTGACAAGTCCAGGATGGGGCATTTCAGTGTCCCTGTAGCCTGGCAACTCCACAGCTGCGTAGCTGACAGGAGGGGCAGGGCTGGTTTTCCGAGAAACTGCCAGCGAGAAGTGCAGAAAGCATGGAGCAGCTGGGTCCCTGGGCATGTCTGCGCCACCGCCTCTATGACTGGGGTTTGGAAATTGGCATGAAACCACAGTTATAGCTGCGTTAGCAGTCGGACATAATGCCTCTATGGCAAAACCTCAGTTGGCGGCAAACCTTAGAGATAACCGAAAGTTCCAGTTGGAGTTTGGAGAGGAAAACCGGAGTTCGCTTTCAGGCTGTAACTGTGGTTTTGTGAGTTCAGGTGTAATGGAGTTACGCCTTTGGCTGGGTTTAACTGCAGTTAGCTGTTATATCTGAATGCAATCTTAGTACTCATGAAAAGGTTACTGAGTCATCTCTGAATTGGAGCATGTTGTGATTTCCAGCCCCCATGCCTGTCCTAACCTTTCCCCCCAAACAATAAATGGCTTAGTCTGGTAACACAGCTTCACAAATAAACTTCAGCTGTTATTGAAATTCATGAGGAGTCTCTATTGACGTCAGTAAATGTTGGTCCATTCTCTAAGAAAAAAATATTTAAGGCTTTGCATACTGAGATGATTCAATATGGAGATTAAAACCAACCTGTTTATGAGCAATAACAACAGCTTTATCGTTAATGCACATACTGGGTTTTTTTAAGCCCATAACATTTTGTCATACAAATGCTGACTCTAAAGAGGGCACCTAATTTCATATGGTTTTAAAGTTCTGGAGGGAAATTAAAAAATGCTAATCTCCAATTTAGCAAAGTCTCTTATAAGAGGCCATCTGAAACTATCTCTCCTGATAAGGGAAAACATTTAGTGATTTCAATCTATAAAGAATTTATCTAGAAAGGATTTCATTACAGAGGGCTAAATAATGTATTCCAGCAGTCTGAACTACTGTTATTCTGAGGTTTTGTTGCTAAAGCAGAATAATGGTTGACTCACCATTACTATTGTGGGCTACATCGATTCAAGGTTATGTATAGTTTTAGGTATGCTATGCTATACCATAAGATACCTATAGCACCTTTTAAGCTGTCCTATAGCTTTATGCCTCATAAGGTCTCATTATGATAAGGCACCAATTTGTTTGTTTCTTTGTTACATTTCTATATCACCCTACCCATCCAAAGGCTCTGGGTGGTGTACAACAACCAAAAACAAAAACAAACAACCTTTTCAAACATTCAGCTTAAAACAATATAAAAATAACTTTAAAAACAGTTTAAAACAGTTTAAGTTTTAAAGGCTCTCTTAAAGGCCAACAATGAGCCCAAACTATTTGCAATTTGATTTGCTGTTGCTGCACACCTCTATTACACCCCAGCTGTACTGCCAGCTCATTGACCTCAGGGAACACTGCCAACAACCCACATAGCCTCACCTTGCTCCTTTGTAATGACAGGTCGGTCCAGAATAAACCCAAACTCATCCATGATTTGATTGTGGATGAAGGGGCCAACCTGGTGTGCATCACAGAGACTTGGTTGGGGGAGGCTAGTGGCCCAGTCTGGTCCCAGCTTTTCCCCCAGGGTATTCTGTAGAAAAGCAGGTGAGGGGACATAGGCAAGGAGGTGGGGTGGCTGTGGTCTATAAGGATAACATCTCCCTTACCAGGATCCCTGTTGGGGTATCTGATCATATTGAATGTGTGTACTTAAGTTTGGGGTCCAAGGATAGATTGGGACTTCTGTTGGTGTACCAATCACCTCACTGCCCAACAGAATCCCTTACTGAGCTCACGGACTTGGTTGCGGAACTTGTGTTGGAGTCTCCCAGACTTTTGGTGCTGGGGGACTTCAATGTCCACTTTGGGACCAACTTGTCCGGGGCAGCTCAGGAGTTCATAGAGGCCATGACAACTATGGGCCTATTCCACTGATGCATATTGCAGGTCACACATTGCCTGCTCCTGCCAAGCTTGTTGTCAAGCGCTGGTGTGTAGCTATTGGGTGGCATGGTAGTGCAGGAGAGGCCAGCTCTGGAGTGGGTTCAGGTTCTGAGGGTGCTGCCCCAGAGAGCTCCCTTGGGTGACTGAGGGATTTTAGAGCTCTCTCGGGCTCTGGTCTGGTGTCAAGAACTGGGGCAGGGGGTACTATTTCAGGCTCCTCAGCATCTGTCTCAGAGTCACTACTGTGAGTGGGGACTGTGACAGGCTGGGCCATGACCCTACTCTTTGATAGTTGCTTTGTTCAGTTGGCCTCCTGAGAAAGGCATTTTGTATTCTGTGTATTGTATTTTGCTGGTCAATCGACTGGTCAAATTCTGGTCAATCGACTGGTCAATCGACTGGTCAAATTCTATTCTATTCTATCGTTGCTTTGATATCCCTGTGCCTCCAGTTATTGAAGTTGACTTCTTACCTTACTTCTTGTAAGAAAGGATTGTTTTAATCTGCTTTTGTATTTTGTAGTTTTATAAGTATTGCAAACTGTCTTGGGACTTCCAGGTGTGAGGTAGTCATAGGAACATAGGAAGCTGCAGTATACTGGGTCAGACCATTGGTCTAGCTAGCTCAGTATTGTCTACACAGACTGGCAGTGTCTTCTCCAAGTTTGCAGGCAGGAATCTTTCTCAGCCCTATCCTGCAGAAGCCAGAGAGGGAGCTTGAAACCTTCTGCTCTTCCCAGAGTGGCTCCATCCCCGGAGGGGAATATATTACAGTACTCACATGTGGTCTCCCATTCAAATGCAACCAGGGTGGACCCTGCTTAGCTAGGGGGACAAGTCATGTTTGCTACCACAAGACGTGTGTGTGTGTGTGTGTGTGTGTGTGTGTGTGTGTGTTGCACTGCTTGGAGAATCACAAATTCTTTAGGCCTTTCCTAGAGTTTAGCAATAACGGGAGAAACAACTCCTTTGCATTCTCCATTACTGTGGCAGGCTCTTCATATATAATTTGATTGTTTTAATGCCCCAAAGCACACAAAATTTGGGAACACAATCTACATGATGTAAACTGATGGGAAAGAAGCAGAAGACAAACTATGGTGAATTATGCCATCCACCTTTTTAATTATATTCCCTTGCACAACCATAAATTCCTCAGAAAGATTTAGTTCTCAGAAGTGATCTTATGCAACAGGAACCGAACAAGCTTGGGCTGAAACTGTTAACAGTATGACAAATCACTTCTTAATCTCTCATCTATGAAATCCATTCCTCCTTCAACAGATAAAGGGGTTGGATAATTTTATTTTGAAGGCAAGTGACTTATCTCTGAATAAATCTTTCATCCTCTTTTTATTGGTTTCAATCACAGTCCCTGCCACATCTGACCTCCAGTACCCATTCTGCACCTACTGCAAGATGTTATCTTAAATTGGATATCAAGAAATTATAGAATTATGACTTCAGTGATTCAAATTTAAATTGTTTCTTTGAGCTGATCCACTGCAAGGGGAGGAACCCTGCAAGCACCCAAGAAACAACAATCCCAAGACTAGTATGAGTCACTGAGTAAAGGCAATATTATTGCTCTCACTTCCTGTAATTCTAGCCCAACCTTTTGCCCGTAAAGTGAATTTGACAAGTAGGCTACAGTGATACTACTTTGAACAGAATGATAGAACCCAGGGGATTTGGTAAATACAGAGGAGGCTATTCAGTGTAATTCTAAAAACCGTTGCCAAAACTAACAAGTATTCTAAGAAGTATCCCTAAAGATCTGTTAAGAAATGTGAAAAGAGAGCAGCTTGGCTGCTTTCCAGACCATTCATGCAGACCAGGACATGCATTGTATATCCTTCTTTCCCGTTCTTCCACATCAAGATTTCGAACAGCATATCATGCATGTCCAGTTTGCCACAAATTTCAGTTTCTTCCGCTCGTTCATTCTCTTCCCCACCTTTGCATTATTGATGCACATGCACTCATTGATAAATGACTACAAAGAAGCAGACTTGATCACATCATGTCCAGATGGTGAAAGAAGTTGTTATCCATCACCCAAAGGTAGAGGATGCTTTTAACCACTGTCCCCTCTAAGGCGTGCGCATGTGTGCACGCTCACACATTTTCTGATGTCCGCTCAGTTAATTTTAGATCCCGCTCAGGTTGATCAGGAAGGCATCACTCTGAATACACATGCACACACATGTCCTTGATACTGCTGCCCAGAACAAAACTCATTCTGCACACAGATGAAAAAAAAAATAGAGAGAACACTGCTTTTAACCAAAAAAAGTATCCAAAAAGTATCCACTTTGCATAACATTTGCATAGGTTTCTTTTTCTTTAGTTGCTTCTCCTATTGGAGGTTAGCCATCATTAAGGCTATTTGATCTTTTGACACTGCATCTCTAAATAGTGACACAGTGCTTCTACCATATCAGTCTCTAAGATTTTTTAAACCATGATGTTTTCCTTCTTCCTGCACTCTTCCTGCCCTCGATATTTCCTTGCAATATTAATTGCAGAAGATGATATCTCTGATGTCTCAAATATTCCAGTTCCCTTTCTTTTATTGTTCTTAAAATTTCCATGCTTTTATTCATTCTTCACAGAACTTCTAAATTAGTGACTCTAAAGTAAAGTAAAGTTGTGTTCTCTGGTTGGTGTCGACTCCTGGCGACCACAGAGACCTATGGTTTTCTTTGGTACAATACAGGAGGGGTTTACCATTGCCTCCTCCTGCGCAGTGTGAGAGGATGCCTTTCAGCATCTTCCTATATTGCTGCTGCCCGATATAGGTTTTTCCTCTATCTACCCAGGATATTTTCAACATTCTTCTATACATTCATGTTTCAAAAGCCTCAAGCCTCTTATGCATGTCTTTGATGGGCGTCCAACTTTCCATTCCATAAAGCAAGATTGGGAAAACATAAAACTTAGTCATTCTGATCCTTAAATTCAAATTAAGTCCATTATTACATAATATATATATATTTATTTTAGTAAAAGCACCCCTTGCTTGCTCCATTCTTGATTTTATTTCTTGTGTATTTATCCCATTTATTATTTAAACTGCAACCTAAAAACTTATATGACGTTACTATAAGTGCCACAGTGAGGAAATGCTTGTCTAACAAGCAGAAGGTTGCCAGTTTGAATCCCTGTTGTGGTACTATATCAGGCAGCAGCGGTATAGGAAGATGCTGAAAGGCATCATCTCATACTGTGAGGGAGGAGGCAATGGTATTCTACCAAAGAACACCAAAGGGCTCTGTAGGCACCAGGAATTGAAATCGACTTGACGGCACACTTTACCTTACTATATCTAATGCATTATTTCCCACTATAATGTTTGGCACATGAGGTTGCCCCTTAGTAATGACCATAAGAGGTGAAAGTATACATCTTTGTGCAACACCCCGCTAGATATTGATAAATTCTGCCAACTGATCCTCAACTCTAACCACTGCTTTTGAGTCCCAGTAGAGGTTGCCAATTATACAAATGTCCTTGTCATCTAATCCAATTCTTTTAAAAAATCCAAACTGATTCTCACTTAAAACATCCTTATTATTTTGATTAAAATGGGATAATTTGATAATAAATACAGCTCACCACTGTCCACATGATGGCCAGGTGAGCTGTATAGCTGCTCAGTCTGCTGACTAGGTACAGAGTTCTCAAGGCCCCTGCTTCCTCACTGTCAATTCCTCGCCTGGCTAGATTTACCACACACACAGTCCTCTGTCCTTCTCCCCCCAGGCAACTTCACCTCTTCTCTTGAGGCAGGGCAGTCAGCTTGGCTGCCAAGCCAGCCTCTTTGCATGCTGGCACAGTGGTCCACAAACACTCGCTTGCTGTTCTCTACCACGGCAAACATTTATGTGTCTTTTCAGCACAAGGTTTCACAGTGGTTTTCAAAGAAAAGTAAATAATCAGATGCTCCCCTGTCCCCAAAGGGCTCACAGACTAAGAAGAAACAAAAGGTACAGGTGAAACTCGGAAAATTAGAATATCGTGCAAAAGTCCGTTAATTTCAGTAGTGCAAATTAAAAGGTGAAACTGATATATGAGACAGACGCATTACATGCAAAGCCAGATAAGTCAAGCCTTAATTTGTTATAATTGTGATGATCATGGCGTACAGCTCATGAAAACCCCAAATCCACAATCTCAGAAAATTAGAATATTACATGGAACCAAGAAGACAAGGATTGAAGAATAGAACAATATCGGACCTCTGAAAAGTATAAGCATGCATATGTATTCAGTACTTGGTTTGGGCCCCTTTTGCAGCAATTACTGCCTCAATGCGGCGTGGCATGGATGCTATCAGCCTGTGGCACTGATGAGGTATTATGGAAGACCAGGATGCTTCATTAGCAGCCTTCAGCAATTCTGCATTGTTTGGTCTCATGTCTCTCATCCTTCTCTTGGCAACGCCCCATAGATTCTCTATGGGGTCAGGTCAGGCGAGTTTGCTGGCCAGTCAAGCACAGTACACTGTATACTTTTCAGAGGTCCGATATTGTTCTTTTCTTCAATCCTTGTCTTCTTGGTTCCATGTAATATTCTAATTTTCTGAGATTGTGGATTTGGGGTTTTCATGAGCTGTACGCCATGATCATCACAATTATAACAAATTAAGGCTTGACTTATCTCGCTTTGCATGTAATGCGTCTGTCTCATATATCAGTTTCACCTTTTAATTTGCATTACTGAAATTAATGGACTTTTGCACGATATTCTAATTTTCCGAGTTTCACCTGTAACACCAGCATCAGCCTTGGAAGGAATGCTGTGCTGAGGTTGGATAGGGCCATGTGCTCTCCCCATGATAAGTAGAAGAGATTCGCCACTTTAAAGGGTACCTTTCTACTCAATAGGGGTCACTGCTAACTGAGTAAAGTTAGCTAGGTAACTGCTAACTTCTCACTGCCATGACCACCACCACATGAAGGAAGCAAGCTGAAACGACCGGGCCCCCTATCGATTGCTCTGCAACAGGGGCGTAGCAAGGCTGCAGTGGGCCCAAAGACAAGATTTTAAAATGCCCCCCCCCCACAGAAGCTCAGCTCATGAAGTAAAGAAATCTTAAATGATCAGCTGCTGATTGACAAAATGATTTTAGAAAATTGCAAGAGAAGAAAAACCAATCTAAGTGTTGCATGGATTGACTACAAGAAAGCCTTCGACTCATTGCCTCACACATGGATACTAAAATGTATAGAAACAACTGGGGTCAGCAAAAACATTCAGATATTTTTTTAAAAGCAATGAGCATGTGGAGTACACACTTAACAATCAATGGCGAGTCACTTGGACAGGTTAGCATTAGAAGAGGTATTTTCCAAGGGGACTCACTATCTCGTCTGTTGTTTGCAATCACTATGACCCCACTTTCACAAATACTAAGCAAAACAGGCCTCGGATACCAAACATCTAAAACATCAATTAAAATAAACCATCTGCTGTACATGGACAATCTGAAGCTGTATGGAAAGTCCCAGTCAGAAATCGAATCACTGCTAAACACTGTCTGTATATTCAGTAGCGATATAGCAATGGAGTTTGGACTAGACAAGTGTGCTGCATTAATAATGAACAGAGGGAAAATAACAAAAAACAGAAGGAACAGAACTGCCCAATGGAAACAACATCAAGAACCTGGAAAAGAAAGAAAATTACAAATACTTGGGCATTCTCCAGGCTGATAACATTGCACACACTGAAGTTAAAAGAAAAATTGGAAATGAATACATCAGGAGAGTTAGAAAAGTCCTCAAGTCCAAACTCAATGGTGGGAACACCGTACAAGCCATAAACACCTGGGCTGTACCTATTATCAGATACACTACAGGAATAATAGACGGGACCCAGGCAGAGCTAGAGATGCTAGATCGTAAGACCAGGAAAATCATGACCATCAATCATGCTCTGCACCCCCGCAGTGATGTCGATAGGCTATACCTCCTTTGCAGCTCAGGTGGAAGAGGAATGCTGCAAGTCCATCAAACAGTAGAGGAGGAGAAAAGAGGCCTTGAATATATCAAGGACAGTGAAGAAGATGCACTTCAAATGGTCAATAACGAGAAATTATTCAACACCAATGAAACAAAGCAGACCTACAAGAAAGAACAAGTCAAGAACCGAGCAGAAAAATAGGAAATATAAGCCACTGTATGGTCAAAATTTGCACAATATAAGTGGAAAATCAGACATCACCAAGACTTGGCAATGGCTTAAGAATGGCAACTTGAAGAAAGAAACAGAGGGTTTAATACTGGCTGCACAAGAACAGGCACTAAGAACAAATGCAATAAGAGCAAAAGTCAAAAAATCAACCACAAACAGCAAGTGCCGCCTTTGTAAGGAAGCAGATGAAACAGTGGATCACCTCATCAGCTGTTGTAAAAAGATCGCACAGACTGACTACAAACAAAGGCATGACATGGTAGCAGGGATGATACACTGTAACATCCTCAAAAAATACAAGCTACCTGTAGCCAAAAATTGGTGGGACCATAAAATTGAAAAAGTTGAAGAAAATGAAGATGCAAAAATATTATGGGACTTCTGACTACAAACAGATCTGCCACACAATACACCAGATATAACTGTAGTTGAGAAGAAAGAAAAACAAGTCGAAATAATCGGCATAGCAATACCAGGGGATAGCAGAATAGAAGAAAAAGAAATAGAAAAAATCACCAAATACAAAGATCTACAAATTGAAATTGAAAGGCTGTGGCAGAAGAAGACCAAAATAATCCCAGTGGTAATTGGCGCCCTAGGTGCAATTCCAAAACAACTTGAAGAGCACCTCAGCACCATAGGGGCCACAGAAATCACCATCAGCCAATTACAAAAAGCAAATTTACTGGGAACAGCCTATGTTTTGCGACAATATCTATAGTAACCACCAGTATTGATGATAAGATTCAGCCATCTCAGGTCCACGGGAAGAACTCGATGTCTGGATAAAACAAACCAGTCAATAACACCTGTCTGACTATGTAAATAAATAATAATAATAATGAAGGATTCCTAAAGCACTGATTCCAGTTTGGAAACAAGGCTAGGTAATTCAGAAATCCAAAATCCAGGATGAACTTGGGAAACATCTGTACCGAAGACAGACTTTTAAAAAGTAGGTTCATATATTTTTTTTATTCTTAATTTTTGTAGAAATGTTCAAAAGAAAACAAATTACAAACTACAATAGGTAAAGCTCAGCTCAGGCACAAATAAGTATAACATCTCGGGATCATTACTTCACTTAATACATTTTAAATTGTAAATAAAATTATAAAATAAAAATCATTTCCAACCTTTCAGGTCTTGTATATGCAGGGTGGTAGTTGTTTTTTTAACATCAATAAAAATTTTAAAAGGGTAATTAGCTTTCTAAAAAGAAACAGAAAAAGAAAAAGTAGTTCTTTTAGTCTAGTAGTTAGCAATATTCTGGCAGTTGAGGACACTTGAAAGGCATGTCTCTTTGGTCATCTTTGGCTCTTTGGTCCCCTTGATCATACTGGTTGTACAAGGAAGGAAGGGAGGAAGGGAGGGAGGAAGGGGAAGCTTTCAACTTTCCAGGCGATGCAGGAGTGTCTGAGGGGCAGAGCCCGGCTGTCAGTGTTCATGAAACAGCTGTGGCTAATGATTCAGAGCAGGCACAACAACCTGAGGCAGCAGAAATTGTGAAAGACCAATCCGAAGAGGAGCTATGCAACCAACCCCCGCTGACTCCACAACAGCGGCGTGTCACGAGACACAGGGCTCAATTGGAGACTATTAGGAGAAGCAAACGCCTCTTGCAGAGGGCTGATAAGCCTTGAATTCCTGCCAGCTGGGAGCTCTCGGCTTGCACTATAAATCACGTCACCAGCCTTCTACTCACTGCTGAAAAGCAACATTCGTCAACCTCTGTGTCGACAGCGTGCAGCCAAGTTCGGTCAAGACGAACTTCCCAAGCAGTATCCAGTTTCAGCAGCTCCGTTTTGTCTCGTGATCTTCCCTGGCAGTTGGCCAGACCCTGACACTAAGAACTACTGGCAAAAGTTCTACCACTTTCTACATTCCACTCCACATTCTACACTGAATGGCTCACAGCTGAATGGATGAATAGTGAAAAATACTGAGGTAATACCCAATGATATGACATCTCTGTCTGAGGAGATTTGCTCAGAGATGTCTGTTTCACACAATCACCATCAAGTTGGCAAGCTGGGATGTTGCCAACTTAATGGTGATCCCTCAAGTCATCTCTGGATGTTGCAGTCATTAAGTGACCATGGGCATGCATGTGTGAACTCTCTATCAGTCCTGTAAGCTTTTGGATAGCATTTATAGCCCTGCAAACACTCATGCTACTTGCTGAGCAATGCAAAAAGCCAACAAAGTACAAAAAATACATGCTTAAGAAAATAAAGATGAAATGGCTTTTCTGAAACTGTTTTTAACTGTAATTCACTCCTACACTTTTCGATCAACATGCTAGTTCTGAAAAGGCTTCTAATATAGTGGATTCTTGTCCTTTCTTGAGATGAAAAGCAGTGAAAAGGAAAGTAAAGCTAAAGGAGCACTTACCTCCATTCTGTTCTGCAAAGCACTGATTCTAACTAGCACTCATAGAATATGCCATTTTGCAATCTTGCTGATAATAGTAGTAATGACAAATTGGAACGTTTCACTTATATACAAATGCTGAGTATCAATTCACAGTCGTACATCACATACCTGATATTTTTCTAAATTAAATATTAGGCCTTTTTTGCATGTTACCAGAAGTTGTGGGGCTGCTCCCATGCCATTCTGGGTAATGTCTACAACTTCTATCCATGTGGTTAGGGCACATCATGTGGTTACACACCATGCCCGTGACACAGTGCCTAGCAGGCTGCAGTTAGTGTGGTCCGTAACCATGCAATCCACAATTCAATCTAAGAACATGAAAAGAAGACTTAAAAATCATCCAGAGCTGTATGAGAACAACCACAAAGCTGGAGAGCAACTATGCCACCCCGGGTAACATGTAAACGGAGTCCTATAGCAGCATATTCACCCAGCTCCAGAAATACTCTGCCAGTTACTTTATGTAAGGTGTATGTTCATTAATCATTGGCACGTGTGTCTGTGGATTTGGGAGGGAAAGAAGGTATAAAATAAGGATGTGCATGAATCAATTTTTTCATTTCAATTTGTACCTGAATTGAATCACGTCTGATTTGTTTTGGGTCTGAATCTGACCCGCCCCTGAATCACCCCAGATTAAATTTGCACCCAAATTTTCTGAATCCAAATCGAGTGCGGTGGGTGGTAGTGCCCAATGAGCGGAAGCTACCACCCAGATTTCAAAGGGGTGATTTTTAAAGAATTTTTAAGTTGGCACATCTTTAAGCTTTCCCCCCTTAGGGAATGATGGGGAATTTCAGCAGCCCCATAACTCCACTCAGAAAAGAAGAAGCGCTTCTTTTCTGCCCGTATTGCTTCCGCAAACTCATGTCCAGCAGAGCTTTTTAGGGTTGTGAGGGGGCTAGTAGGACCCCCTGCTCCCTTGAATCAAAATTTGGATCCATCAGTTGCCCGCTGTGACGCTTTTAATGAGTTTTTCGTGGACAAAATCTCTCATATTTGGGCCGATTTAGACTTCAACTCCACAGTTAGAGCAGTATCAGATGCAGAGGTATCCAGCAACTCCTCTTGAGTGGTTAAACTGGATCAGTTTCAGTTTGTGACTCCTGAGGATGTGGACAAGCTGCTTGGAATTGTGTGTCCTACCACCTGTCTACTTTACCCATGCCCAACATGGCTTACACTATCTGGCAGGGAGGTTGTTGTGGAGGGCCTGGTGGCAATTATTAATGCCTCTCTGAGGGAGTGCAGGATGCCCCCTTGTTTAAAGTAGGCAATTATTAGACCTATTTTTAAGAAGCCTATTTTGTATCCCTCTGAGTTTAATAACTACAGGCCTGTCTCCAACCTCCCATGGTTGGGTAAGGTGATTGAGAAGGTGGTAGCCTCCCAGCTCCTGGTGGTCTTGGAAGAAACTGATTATTTAGACCCATTTCAAACTGGCGTTTGGGCAGGCTATGGGATGGAGACTGCCTTGGTCAGCCTGATGGATGATCTCCAGTTAGGACTTGATGGAGGAAGTGTGACTCTGATGGTCCTTTTGGATCTCTCAGAGGCTTTCGATACTATCGACCATAGTATCCTGGAATGTCTGAGGGAGTTGGGTATAGGAGGCACTGCTTTGCGGTGGTTCCGCTCCTATCTCTCAGGCAGATTCCAGATGGTGTTTCTTGGAGACTGTTGCTCTTCAAAACTTGAGCTTTTATATGGGCTCCCTCAGGGCTTCATATTGTCTCCAATGTTTTTTAACATCTACATGAAACCGCTGGGAGAGATCATCAGGGGATTTGGTGCTGGGTGCTATCAGTACTCTGATGACACCCAAATCTATTTCTCCATGTCAGCTTCATCAGGAGAAGGCATATCCTCCCTGAATGCCTGCCTGGAGGCGGTAATGGGATGGATGAGGGATAACAAACTGAGACTGAATCCAGACAAGATGGAGGTACTTGTTGTGCGGGTTCATTACTCAGGAAATGATAATCCTGTTCTAGATGGGGTCACACTTCCTCAGAAGGAACAAGTACACAGTTTGAGAGTGCTTCTGGATTCACGCCTCTCCCTGGCTTCTCAGGTTGAGGCAGTGGCCAGAAGTGCTTTTTATCAGCTTCAGTTGATACGCCAGCTGCGTCCATTTCTTGAGATTCATGACCTCAGAACAGTAGTACATTTGCTGGTAACCTCCAGACTTGAATACTGCAATGCGCTCTATGTGGGGCTGCCTTTGTATGTGGTTCAGAAATTACAATTAGTACAGAACGCGGCAGTGAGGTTGGTCTCCAGGTCATCTTGAAGAGACCATATTACTCCTATATTACAGGAATTACACTGGCTGCCAATAGGTTTCTGGGCAAAATACAAAGTGCTGGTTATAACCTATAAAGCTCTAAACAGCTTAGGCCCACGGTATTCAAGAGAGCGTCTTGTTCTGCACGATCCCCATCATCCACTGCATTTGTCAGGGGAGGCCCGTCTGTGGCTACCTTCAAGTGGTTTGGTGGCCACTCAGGGACAGGCCTTCTCAGTTGTTGCTCTGAGACTTTGGAATGCGCTTCCTGCTGACATAAGACTCTCCCCATCTTGAGCAGTTTTTAAAAGATCTTTGAAGACTCATCTTTTTAACCAGGCCTTTTAGCTTTTGTAATTTTAAATATTGTAAATTTTTCATTTTAAGCAGCTTTTTGGAGTTGAAAATGATTTTACTGTTTTATTTATTTGTATTGTTGTTTCGTGATTGTGAACCGCCCCAAGACCTTGGTTTGGGGCGGTATATAAATGTATAAAATAAAATAAATAAATAATAAAAATATATACAGATACATATATAAAGATGTAAATCATATATACATAGGGAGGGGAGAGCTTTGAAAGCTGGAATATTTTAAAGGTAAAAGCACATGGCATACTGAAAAGATGATGGAATTGCAATATCTAGAAAATTAATTCTCCAATTGCAGATGGAGCTTCTATAGTGGGTAAAAGTCTGAGCAAAGAACCTTTCCTTATGTCACAGTTCTGCTAATATAAATGAGATGCGGGAGTTGTTTCTTCATTCTAACATAATAAGCCCTGAATATTCTCTTGGTGATAAAATCTAAATTATCTTCCCAATCTGCCTGAAAGTGTGCAGGCACGAGCTAGAGGACACCACCCTTTCAGATCTGGTGCAGAAAGTGGCTAAGAAGCAGCAGGTTGAAAACTGGCCCTTAAACGCTAGCAAACTAGTATTGGCTACTAGGGCTTTTCATTGGGCGCTGCAATTTCAATGAATCTGTAGAATCCCCCTGATGCTGCTTCCACCCTGGCCATCTCTGGTGTAATTCATTACATTCCCAGTGCTGGGGTTCTCTTCGGCAGGAAGCAAAGCCCATGTGGCTGGCTGAGGATTCCCACAGCGATATTGCGAAAGCACATGGGGACACGTGGGAGGGGTACTTCCTCCCAGTGCTATTTCCATGGCTACTATGGAGATGTGTATGAACTTGTGAGGGAATGCAAGGAGGTGGCAATGGGTATGGAAGAGAACTGAATGCTTATGAGGAAGCAGAAGCTGGTGGCAAAGTAACAAGGGTCCTTACAAACTATAAGAGGCAGTGGGGACAGGGTGATGAACAGACTTGTGAAGGCAAGTATGGCAGCAGTGAGGTGGCAATTGTTCTTACCAGCGAATGAATGGTAGAGGCAAGATGTCCGGGACCTTGCAGTGGCATATAAGGTGGTGGCAGACTGCCTTTGAACACAGAGGCTTTACATAAGATGTATACAGCCTAAGAAAGAGAATACTCACTTCACCAGCATGGGTAAACTCTTTTCCATAGTGTCTGATCAGATTTTCCTTTTTAAAAGGCTAGAAAATTCAGTAGTCCAAAAACCTTCTATTTAAGATGAGAGTTAAGATGTTTTACATTTCCACTCATGCTCTAAAAAAAATGGAAATTGCAAGTTAAAGTGCCCATCTTAACTTCCACGTCATATAAGCTGGAAAGACCTTCATACACTCACACTTTGACTTGATCTTTCAGTTGGACATTGGGCTGGGGAGGGATGTATCCAGGCAGACATTTAACAGGTGCGGCTTCAACAGTCACTTTATAGGGCTGACCCTGATGAATTTCTGGAGGATGCATCTCTGATTAAGGCAAAGTGTGGGTCCATGGAGCCTCATTTCTAAAGCCTTCATCATCTACCAGACTGTACAAAGTCTTTACGGTTTATATGGCGTGGAAGTTAAGATGTGCACCTTAACTTGCAATTTCCATTCTTTTTACATGGGAGGACATGTAAAACATCTTAACTCTCATCTTAAATTGAAGCTTTTTAGATTACTGATTGATTTTCAGATACAGCTGAAGTTAACTTGTATGGACATTGAAGTACAAAACACAGTAGCCCATCAGGGCAAACTCCATGCACATTTGGAGACATTTGAAAAAATATGATCCCCCTTCATTGAAATTAAGAATATAAGGTAAAAGTATGAACCCACAACAACAATATTTCCCAAGTGTGAAAAAAACTGTGAATGTTGTGAGTTAATTGTGTGATTGTGTTCATGCCTGTGCATATACAGTAATCAGCAAACTAACAGATTCAGTGTGCTTCTCCCTTCATCCCGCAGGAAAGTCAACACATATACAATACAGTTGTTTTTATGCTATTAGGGGTCTTAAGTTTCCCTACTTAAATTTGTCAAACCCCTTCCCCTTCCAAAGCTCAAAGCTGTGAAATGGCTGGTGAAAAAAAATGTGTTATGCAAGTTTACCCCTCAAAATAGAAGGGGTTGTGACTGTCTTGAAGGAGTAATCTTGAAGTTCAGAGATTGCCTGATCTTTTTAAGACCTCCTTTGCCCCTCCTCACCATAGTGTCCCATAAGCTTCTCCCACCTGCTTGTGTGTTAAATTGCACTCTGAGCCCACAAACATTCCATCCCAAATTCTTATACACTGGCGCAATTTTGCAGGGTTTTGGCCACCTTGAGATTTTTCGAACACCAATGTATCTGTGACTGCTAGAGTATATTCCACTTGCCTGCAGATGTTCCAGGTATCCGTCCATAAGGATCATGTTGCCATCTATTTCAGAAATAGATATAAGATAATTTGCATACTACTGCACAGAAGACTTTTCCTATGCTACAAACTTATTTCTCCCCTTTTCCTGGTTTTAATATTCAAATTAGACATAGATTTTTAAAGAATCTTATGGATCCAGCCTTAGATCCAGCTAAGTTCAACTTCTATGGAGATAAAATACATGCACCACCCACCATGTATAAAGGTCAAAGGCATGCATTTTTCAGTGCATTCTTGCTTTAAAACCCAGGTGAGCAAGAAGCCTGTCTGGGCCCACTTGCTGCTCTCATGTATTTTAGAGGAACATACTGAAAAATACATTCATAAGCCCTTCATATTTGATGGGCAGGATGTGTATTTTGTGCTTGGGTATCTATCCCCAAGTACAAGCCAAGCTTGTAAGAGATTCTGGAGAGCAAAAAGCAAAAAGCAGAAACAGAAAGTATTTCCCCCCAGGCTAAATGACCAATGGATGAAAGCAAAAATTGCCTATACATGGCTTGTTGATAGAAGACAGAACATTTCTCTTGCCAGTCTAAGTGTTATATTGCCCTATGAACCTGCATAATCACCACAGTTATCAATTCAGTCAATCAATATCTTTATTCAGTAATCCAAAAACCTTCAATTTAAGATAAGAGTTAAGATGCTTTCCATTTTCATTCATGCCCTAAAAAGAATAGAAATTGCAAGATAAGGTGTGCTTCTTAACTTCCACGTCATATAACTTGCTAAATCCTCTGCTAACTTGGCAAAGAGGCACCTTTTAACGTGGTGATTCTCTTTATTCAGCAGGGGGAGAGTAACTGGCCCTATCTACCTCCAGCACAGTACCTCCAGTGACTGTTGCTGGTGTCTATCTTACGTTTCTTTTTAGATTGTGAACCCTTTGGGGACAGGCAGCCATCTTATTGATTTGTTATTTGATTTCTCTGTGTAAACCACCCTGAGCCATTTTTGTATAGAAATCGAATGCAGTATAGAAATCAAATGAATGAATGAATGGCTGAAACTGCAAATAAACTGCAAAACTCAGTCTGAAAAACGTGTCACCAACCCTTTAATCCCCCTCTTCAAAAGAGAAAAACTTTAAACTGCTCTATCTAGGCCATTTCCCAACAGATCTTCACGGAATTTATAGGGGAGGTGTCCCTTGTCACCTAGTGAATGTGTGCTGAAGGCCAGGCAAAATGGACACATGGTTTTGATTTTATGAGAATTATAATGTTCAGAGCTTATAATGGTAGAACGTTGAAAACACTTTCCATCTTAACTATACTGACACAATTGTGCCAGCATAATCACGGTCCTTGACCAGCATAAGGCAAACATTAAAACTGTCATCAAAAGCAGATTAAAACTATAAAGTTATAGTTTAAAAACAGTCTATATCTATGAGGGCTGTGAAGACAGTGACTATAGAATCAGAAGATGATAATACTAAAATCATATTGCTATCAAACTAAGAACTACAAAAAGCTATGAAATTGGTTAAAAATTTAAAAATTTGAAATGCGATAAGGTAAAAACATAGAAGCTAAGAGAGTAATTGCTATATTGTTAAAAACAGCCAACGTCTATGAAGACAGAAGGTGATAACATAAAAGCCATAGTATTGCTGTAAACTAAGATCTATAGAAAACGATTAAATTAGTTGACTAGGATTAAATTTTAAGTTAAAATTAAGATAAGAACTATAGGACTGGGGAGCAGGAGATTAGAGGCATTGGTACAGGCATTAACTCAGGCCTTTCTAACTCTTGTTGGTGGTCAGGTCCCAGTGAATTTTGAATGCTGCTACACAGAACTTGGCAACTTTATGTGTTATGAGGGGGTTGCAGTCAGAGGGTGGTAACGATATGTAGACCTGGCCCGTATGACCTTGTAAGTAGTGGGAAGATGAGAGTATTGCGGATGTCTCTATAAAATAAGAGTGAATGAGGATGAACTCAGTGGTTTCAACTTGCCCAGCATCATAGGGGCACAAGTGTTCCAGGAAGGGGATCTTCCTATATCTTCCATCTAACTTGTCCAAAGGGAGGGCGCTGCTAGGGGTGTGCACAAAAGGGGCTTGGTCTGTTTGGTTTGAATTTGAACCCAATTTGAACAAGGGTGGGTAGGTTCAGTTTTGGTTTTGGTTGAACCCCCCACCCCTCTTGGTTCAGTTTGAATTCAAACCAAACACAAACTGGTTCTAAAAGGTTCTACATGGGTTATAATGGAGACATGAACCAGCCCATTATTCCTTATGCAGATCACCTAGGGGCACAAAACTGGGGTTGGTGATAGGCATCCATGGGTTCCAACAACCACCAAAACCCCAAGGCAATCATACATGCCTGCAATTTCAAATGATTGTTTGGAAGATTTATTTTTACATTTTTTGCATTTTTCCCATAGGGAATAATGGGGATTTGAGGATGCCCTATCTGTCCCCTTGGGGGTGCCTGGGTACCACAATGTGAATTTGTAGGCAAGGCACATTGTGCCACAATTCCCCACTAAAGCCCCAAACCAGTGGGGTTCATGGTGTTTTTTAAAACAATTTTTTAAAGATTTTAGCCTGTTTGATAGAATGTCAATGCAATGAATATGAATCCTTCTCTCCATTCAGAAAAAGAACAGTGTGAAGCTATTCACACGATGGGACGAAATCTGGCTAGCCTCCACTAGCCTGATTTCATCCCACCGTGGGAACCACTGGACTCGGCTGCGAGCCCAGTGGTTACTGAGCAGGTAATCCACCCCAAGTAGCCCACCCCTTAAACCGGGTTTGTGGAGTGCTCTGCAAACCCAGTTTTGGGGATTGTGAGTAGCCGCGGCATGGCTCCGCAGCGTGGCTAATCATGAGTAGACCCCCAGCGGGAGGCTGAAAAGCAGCCTCCCGGTTCGGGGGTCTCTCCAGTATGCCCTGTGCAAGCTCCATACTGGAGCTTCCGGGGGCTGCGTGGCCCCTGAACTCCCCAGCCCCTGCCGGCTCTGTCACAGAGCCGGCAGTAGTGTGGGCAGCCAATCCGGCCGCCCAGGGCTCCCGCCCTGCTCGTCTGCGGGGAGAGCCTGCTTAGCCTGCTCTCCCCACAAAACCAGCAAAAGCAGGTCTCACTGATTGTGAGACCTGCTTCTGCGTGTCCTTAATTGCTGTGAACACTGAGAATCACCTCGAGTTGCCATGTGGTCCCTGTGGTAGTTGGCACCCTTAGATGCCTACCGCCCATCCCGGTTTTGTGCCCCTAGCAGGCCACAATCCAATAGAATCCAACACAACTAAAAAGAGACATCAAGTTGCAAACCAAAAAACAAGCTCAGAGACAGATCTGCCACCAGCATGGTGCACAACTGCAAAACCAAGGAAACCAAACAAAATACAAATCAAATTAAAAGTTTTAAAAATAAGTACAACACAACCATAAGATACAAAGCAGCAGCAAACAAAACTCTCATTTAAAAGCCTAGGTAAAAAGCCAAGACTTTTCTTGCTTTCTAAAAACTGTGATGGAGACTGGGGAGTGGAGGCCCACCAGGAGGGCATTCCAAAGTCTGGAGGCAATGACTGAGAAGGCCCTGTTCTGCATACACAACAGGCGGGCCTCCCTCATTGCTGGCACATGAAGCAGCTGCCCCCGACACCACCTAGCCCGATGACCTTGCCGAGCAGTCCCTCAGGTATCTAGGGAGCAGGCCGTCCCTCAGGTATCCAAACAAATCCATATTGTCTGACACCCTTACAAGTGGGGACGACGCTTGACAGATGACCATGGGTGTTGCATCTGTCTTACAGGGATGTGTCATCATGAAGGGAACAAATGAGAAAGGTGCTGATCACCCAAAGAGGCTTCCAGCTTTTCCCATAATTTGGCTTGGGAGATGGAGTCAGATGCAGATTTGAGGTCCATGAAGGCTGCATACAGGGAGACTGTGTTGTGTGGGGAGTACTCCTCAATTAGGTGCTGAAGTACTAGGTGGTAGTTGTGGAATGACTTTCCTGCAATGCTACAGTAGTTTCCTGCACTGAGCAGTGAGTTGAACTAGAAGACCTCCAAAATCCCTTCCAACTCTAAAAATTCTGTGATTCTGTGACCACAGTTTTAGGGTTGGTGACCAAGGCCAAGCAAAAACTGTGGACCTGGGCTAACCATGTTTGGTTTCACTTGCCTATGGGTGGCCATATATGGGAGTCCTTCCCCCTTGCATAGGATGCATTGTTTTGTAGTAGAGAACAAGGAATCAGTTTTACAATCTGTAGGGCAGTTTGATTTTTAAAGATCCTCAAAAGGGCGTTTTAATAATACCTAGAGAAACTGGGAGATATTCCATAGAAACCTTTGGAACTTCAGGGGAAATATGCAGCTGCCTGAAAGGTAAGTGGAATTTCCTCTGTAATTTCTCAGAAGGGTTTCACATTATCTAGGTAAAGAGGTCTCTCAAGAATAACTAAGACCTTAAGCAACTTCAGGTCTGCCAGATGCCAGAAGGTACAGTTTATGCAGTTCACAAAAATATTCCAGAGAAATCATTTGCATAATGTGACAACTAAAGAAGCCCTATTTATCAAAAGTGGAGGGTGGTTGTTTTTTTGACAGAGCTAAAAACAGCTGCTTTGCTGGCTTTCCTTTGTACTGCTGAGAGATTGGGTGAAAAGGCATTCTTTTATCTTGGTATTAGATAATGAAGAAGAAATGAATCTTGAATCCTATAGTGCTTCAAACAAGTGAAAGGAACATAATTTTTAAGTAGTGAAAAAACCCCTGCTTTTTAAGCTCATCAATAGAATGTATCAAAAAGGGATCACTGATTTACGGAAAATTTTAAAAAAGTACAAAGAACCGAATGTCATTCCATTAAGGTATAGTCTAAATCTATAAATAAATATATGAAAATGTCAGAAAACAACTTCCTGTAATTTATAAACAACACAATTAATATGATGAATACGAACATATTGAATATTTATAAACTGCTTTTCAACAAAAGTTCCCAAAGCGGTCTACAAATGAATGAATGAATGAATGAATGATATTCCAGTGTATATATAACTATCTAGAGGGAATAGCCTGGAATCTGGGCTATGTCAGCAACTGCCAGGGATCAGAAGACCCTACATGTCATTTGAAGACCTATTTCTGTAGATGGATGTCTTCACCATCAGCCAATCTCTGAGCTTAACTACAGCTGTTTCTGAAGCCTCCCTCTAAAGGAAAGAACTTGGAACCGGAACTGCATCAACAACTCTAAGAAGCCACATCCCTAGCCCTAAGTATATTGACTGACATCCAGATTAACGTTGCCTTGGTGTACAGGAGAGGGGTGACTTTAGCTGATCTTCCCTCACTCTGAAGACCATTGTGCCTCCTGAAGAATGTCCCTGGGGGTTGTGCAACCTTTAGGGACATAGTTTCAACCTTCAGGGACATATTTTCCGGAGACACAGTGGACTTCAGAGGGAAGGGGAGATTGCCTAAAATTGCCCCTCCACTATAGTACCAGCACAAATTTAGTCTGGATGTTAGCCATTGTGTCTTTGTGTAGATTTTAATTGTAAACCATCTGGGGAGCCAACCTTGAGTGAGGAGCAGCCAGCCAGCCAACCAATCATAACTATAGCTATGACATAGCTGTAACAAAATCAATAAAATTCTTTGTGTATATATCATTCCTTCTCTTCAAATGTCATACTTCATCTTTACTCAATCCATTCAGCCATTCTATTGCACTTTAGTCAAATACATCAGGTTAACTTAGTATGCTTATGAGTGACACTATTGTAACATTCAAAACTGAAATATTGGATCCTTCTATTATGGCCATGGCCTAGAATTGGACTCCACCCTTTTGTTTTGCTTTTTTTATTCCTTTCTATTCTGAATTAGTGTGTTCTACCCAACAATAAAGAAGAATATTTGTTTAACTGCAATAAAAAGTAAGTATATTTCTTCTGGAGTGGGTCCCAAAGCAAAATTTACAGAATCCCAAATAATTTTATTCTGTTCTCTATGAGCTTACTTTTTCTTTAACAATTAATTAATTAATATTAATGGAGAGAGAGAGAGAGAGAGGCTGACATTCAGACTAATTTCCTCACGAGTTACAATTACCTTGTACTATTAATTTCAAGGGAAGCACACATGAGTAATTTAGTCTGAATGTCAACTACTAAATGTTCAAATTCACAGTATCCTCCCTTTAAGTTTTCTTAGTCAACAACAGAGTTTAAGTTATCTCATTCTTAGGTTTGCAAGATTTCACATTAAATTGCACTCCCCTGAAATTTTTATACCTGGTTATGTTTGCAACATCTGGATTCAACAGGAGAAAACAGAATACATCTCCCCCTACTCTCCTTGAGGAAAAAGCCTGGAATATTAGTTAATGGTTATAGAGAAAGTACACAGTTTATAATGCCTGAAGGTAGTTTTAGGGAAGATTCTAAAATGTCATCTAGATTAGCACAGAACTGAATTTTCACAGAATAGGAAAGAGAAAGATGCCTACTGTAAGTAATTGTCCAGCAAGGAGAATTTTTTAACTTATCTAATGAAAAACAACAGTAGTAAAGTTTGGCAGACCATACACAATTATTTCAGGATTTGTTGGGAAAGTAATTGATTATAAGGTATTTTCTTTTTCAAACAGTGAATTAAGTTGATTTCAGACTCTCCAGACAAAAATTTGCACGCCCCCCCCCCCAAAGTAACACTGGAAGAGATCAAATAAAATGAAAACAGTACATTGTACATTGAAATGAAAAATATCCATGATCTAAAGTACATCAGTCTGGATACACTGGATGACTCATACTCTCCACAAAGGAGCAGATTCACAGTCTGGAAGTACTGTTGGACCCAGTTTGTTGCGGCCATGCCAGCGTAGCTATTCTACCCATAAGCAGCCCTGAGATGAGGATTTTAATTCCATGGAGTTTTCTGCTTTTCTACCCCATGGTCTTGAATATCTATGAAAACAGAGTAGATCTTGGATACCAACGGGAATTCTGCAAAGTGTCTAGGTCAGGATATCTTTGCTTCTAGAAACTATGGGTCTAACTTGAATGCATGTTAGCAGATGGACCATAGCTCAGTGATAGTTCAGCCCATGGCATTTCCGGCCCTGCCTGAAACCCTGGAGAGCCACTGCCAGCCAATACTGAGTAATATATCTTGTATGTTTGTACATGCATTCAAATATTTAGGCTTCTTCATTGATAGGAGGACATAAGAAGAGCTTTCTTTACTGTATCAGTCTCAAGGCCCATCTAGTCCAGCATCCTGTTCCCTACAGTAGCCCATCAGATGCATCCAAGAAGCCCACAAGCAGGAAATGAAGGCATTCTCCCTCTCCTCCTATTGCTCCCCTGCAACTGGTATCAGAGGCGTCCTATCTCTGAACTTTGAGGCTCATTTGAATGGGATGGGCATTCAATTTTGCATCTGATTATGCAAGCAAATGTGGATATTGTCCATTGCTTTCTGTGGGATAAAGTTTTCAATGTACATTCTCACTCTTATATCCCTTGCTTGTTTACACAAGTGTTCACATATTCAGCAACTGATACTTTTTTCATGACTTAAACTAAACCAGATAGAATCAGAGACAGATGATGGATTACGGACCAGTCGAACAATAATATTGCATTGGAAATGAACCGGCTGGATTATTGCAGTATCCCCACTTAGTTGTGAGACGTTGCAGTAATCTGGCAGATTACCCAAAAGAATGAAGCAAACCATGTAAAGATGCATAATGGAGTATTTACCTACCACTTGAGCAGCAATCAGAGGAGTAATATGAAAAGAGTTTATGCATTTGTTAGGTTTATACAACCACCACTTCTTCCACCAATTATTGGTTATTACGGCTGGCAATTCTAAACACACCTACAAGGGAGTAAGCCCCATTGAACACAGTGGGACTTATACCGAGTAAATATGCATTCTATTGTGCTGTTTACATATTTTCCTTTCAGTGGAGATTAGGCTAATGAATAACTAATTTCTGCACTCTTCATATATTTCATGCAGCATTTAAAAAACAAAAGTACTGCAATTTAAAACCGTGTTCTTTAAAACAGTGCAGTGAAGCAACTAAGCCCACATTTGACAAGAAGATAGATGGAGAGAAAGATTTTCCAAACAGCCCAGTACCTTTCAGAGGAAGCAATCACAGAAAGAGGAAAATGGAAGGGATTTTGCATAAATATTGCATTTTTAGTGTTCATATTATTCACATGTACTCATATGATTTTGGAGGGAGCTAAAAGGTTTTTCAGGTTGACTACATAGTAGTTACATTGCAATTAGGGGAGGGAAATCAAGTCAGAACCATTGCAGATACAGGGTGACTCACTGAATTGCTAGACTTCCATATTGTATATTATATAGTTTCTGTAGGAGGTAGAGAAAATCTGTTATATATTTTGAAGAATTTGTTTGTGTGTTTGTGCAAGAGAAAGTCATACTTCAGATACCAAATTTTGCACACACAGGCCAGCCACTGAATTTAGATGAATGAACTACTTTTTACATCACAATATGTGTGGGAAAGGTTTATTTATTTATTTTTATTTTGTAGCAGAAATTCTGTATATGATCTTCAGATTTACTGTTATTGTTCTGAACAGATTTCCCTTACTCAATAATCAGATCCATAATTCAGAAACAACATCATGCCCCCCCAAAACCAAATCTTTCTCAGATTCAAATTTACTACGATTCAAATTTACAATATATGGTAATTAGTCAATAAAATGAATCTTTGAAGTTGAAATCCTGCACATTTCAAACCTTTTACTTCCATTTTCCAAGCACATTAATAAATCATTCTACTACATATATTTAATTTCTTGAACTTGCCTATTTGTGTAATCTATGCAAAATGACTTTGCCTGATCAATGACTCACCTACTAGTAGTATTTATTTTTAATAAGTTCATCGCCCCCACACCACAGCCTCAAGGAAGACAAAAGGGCCACAACTTTATTAATGATCAAAATTAGCAAAATGACTGAGAAGGCTTCCAACTTCTCCCACAGCTTGACTCAGGAGATGGAATCAAAAGTGGCCTTAAGATCAATGAAGGCATCGTAAAGGGAGGCTGAGTTGCTGGCAGAATATCAATGAGATGCTGAAGCACCAGGCATTGATTGGTAGTGGATCTACCCTCCTTAAAGCTGGCTTGCTCCTCTGCAAGCAGATTTTCTTGGACTAGGGTAAAGGTAAAGTGTGCCATCAAGTCGATTTCGACTCCTGGCACCCACAGAGCCCTGTGGTTTTCTTTGGTAGAATACAGGAGGGGTTTACCATTGCCTCCTCCCATGCAGTATGAGATGATACCTTTCAGCATCTTTCTACAGTATATCACTGCTGCCCAATATAGTACCAGTGGGGATTTGAACCAGCAACCTTCTGCTTGTTAGTCAAGCATTTCCCCACTGCGCCATTAGGTGGCTTTTCTTGGTCTAGCCAGTCATTAATTTTCCCATGTAGATGTCGAGCATAGAGCTTGCTGATGGTATTGAACAGGATGACAGGCCTATAGTTAGCAGGGTCATCTTTTCTTCCCTTTTTGAATATTGGGACAATATTCCCAGTCTTTGGGAATACGGCCATGAGAGTCAATATTAGTGAAAAGCGAAGACAAGACTGGAGCCCACCGCTCTATATTATTTTTTATAACCTCCAGAGGGATCAGGTCTTCCCTGGGGGCATTCCCCACTCTGGTTTGGGAAATGAGAGACAGTCTCAGCCATAGAGACCGGTGGCCACCTGGGCAAGTCCTCTACATCTGGTAGAGGGGGGAGGAATCTTCCGCAGTGGGGTCTTCATACAGCTTCTCAAGTGCATTTCCCAGATCTGATGGGATATGAGTGTCTGAGTCAAGCCGGTGGAGTTGGCCGTGATGCCCCAAAACATACCTGAGTGCTTTGCTCTGACCACCTGGATGAGACGTGACCAAGTGGCCAGTCTTTTCTTGTATGCCAATAGGTATTTGTATTTCCTCTTAAGGTTGAAGAGCTGAGGGAGGACCATTGTGGCATTGGTACCCAAACTGGATTTGTGGATCTGGTAGGTGGAAACAAGAATTTTCCTGGTGTCAACACAGTCCTTGTGGTTTGGATGGACACACAAGGAGCTGAGGGTAGGGGTCAGACTTATGGATTAGGTACTTTTGTAGCTCATGCACTAGGATTCCATAGGTTGCCAGGTGGCACGAGTGGGACCCTTTGAAGTTAAGTCTAGCTGGCAGCTCTGTAGAGATTCCTCAGCAAGCAGATCCTTTATTTTTTGATCTACCTGGGGGGACCATTTGGCATAACACCTGGCTTATCCTGCAGGTAATATTGGGGGTGGGAAGTGGGCCTCCAAGTGGATCTGCTGAGAAGGAAACAATAACTGAAGGCAAATCAGGAAATGATCACTGTCACGGTGAGGTACTAGCTTATAATTCTCAGCAAAGGGTAGCAGGTTCCCAGAGACAGCGATGTAATGAATGGTGCTTGCTTTGGAGCCAGATAAATAAGTAAATTCTCCTAGGTGGTCCTCTGCGAAAGATCCATTTAATGTATGGTGGTTGAGCCTGGCAGTCAATTTTGCTAGGCATAGGCCCGCATAATTTGACCTCTGGTCCTTAGAGAGGCAGGGTTGTGTGTGCTCAGACTCCAAGCAGGGAGGAGGAAGCTGATGTTGGAAGAATTGGGTATGGTCAACAGGCCAAAGCCTGGCATTTATGTTGCCCCCCGCCCAGCACCATCAGTGCTTCAGGATTGCCCAGCACAAGGTCGTCTGTATAATCTTCAAGTTCCGCTCATGCAGAGCTGATTGCGGGTTTTCGATGTTGTGGTGGGAGGTACTGTACATATTGATGATTAGCAATCAGCTGGTCCCCAGATGAATTAGAATAGCCATAGCAGTTTGTTTAAACGGGGCAAGGGGTGATGTTGTTCCATGCAGGGAAGTGGAGACTAATATCCCCAGGCCACCTTTTAAGTCTCCCTTGGCCTGCCCCAGGGACTGCCCCCAATTTGTGCAAGTAGTATCCATTAAGCGTAGGGTCATACGCTGTCCAGGTTTCCTACACCAAGATTATATCAAATTGGGAGGAGACATTGGTAGAGTCTGCGTCCACCAACCACCCAGAACCTCCTAGCCACTTTCCACAACAGGACCTTGGTCTTATGCTGGTCTGTGGGATGTCACAGGGTCGAGGTGGTAATTGAATTCTAGGCAGGGGAGCTGCGTATAGGAATCAGCAAATCTCCAGCAGCCAAGCTGGGGGAATGGGGCTCTTGCTGAGATGGGGAGGGGCGGGGTACAAAAGTACACTTCCTCTCTGTACCATGCATTTGAAGGGCCTATATCCAGGTTTATTTTTAAAACAACACAGGTACAGTCATTCACACAAACACATGTATAAGTGTGCAGACATCTGTACACTCGTACAGCAAAACATCTGAATTAGGTTATGGTGTCATCCACAGGGAAAGTGGAAAATCAATATCTTAAGCAATTATGCCATGAGTTTTACTCTACCTACTTTCTTCCATATAAGTTTTTTGGTTCCATTAATTAGTTGTGACAAAGGAGGCTCCAACTGGCAAGACAGGTGTTTGGGGCAAGCCTTTCTCAGTCCCAGGTACTAGGGGGTCGCTATTGGCATGTAGAAGTAGAGGGCTGAGAGCCCTCAATGTGTTAGTTGCCAACACCAGCACCAGTCCAAATGACAAAGTCAATCCGAATGTCCAGTACACAGTTGCTTATTGTGGCTCTGTGGCTACCATCTCTGAGGATCTTCTGGGGCATCACTGTGATTTGGTGTCTGCCAGCAAGGGAAGGAACTGGTGTTTGCTGAGGCCTAATCATCATTATCCTTTATTTTTAGTGCCTATATTATACTACATCCTGATCTAAACCACAATCATTTTCCAGGTGGTTTCCAATTATTTTTCACCCATTTCCCTTCAAGAAAATGAGATTTGCTTTTATGCCTTAAAAGAATGCAATGAAGATGTTTATTTAGTTCTTTGACAACAATAAAATGCTAAGGAGTTGCCAAGTGTTATCATTAAAGATTCGTTATTTGGATGCTGATGCAACTTTCGGAGGGTGGGTAAGAGCTATTTGTGTTTACTTAATTTATGTGACATCTTTGATCTTATCTATACAGTGAGAATGAAAAGAGATAAAAATGTAGACACTTGTCCATAGAAATGGTTACCCAAAGAGATTCTCACTCCCTTCCTTGCCCAGTTGCTCCTTCAGACAAAACAGACGGTTTGTTGCCTTGTTGGATGCAGATGAAAAGAAGGAAGACTCTTAGGAATGCCACTGAGCAGAGAGAACTGGCAAAGACCCTAAATGAAAATGACTATCGTCAGAAAAAAAGTCTTGTTAACCCTGGAAAGGAACAGCAGAAAGTAAAAGACATGTTAATAGTGAAACGTTTGTGACAGGACATGAAAGATGCTATAGAAACTTTAATTTGGGGCTAACAGTCTCTCAGGGCAGTGTGGCACAGCAAGGCAGGGGGAGAGACATTGGAGAGGGTGTGGCTGATTGACTGACTGACATTTTACCTAAGCATTATGGTTATGCCCACCCCAGTACATGGCCAGACTATGTGGATGGAAGATTTAGCACATTTGGAGAGCATCAATGTGGAGTGAACCACACTGAACCATTTTGGTGGCAATGACACCACTAAGTTAAGTTGGGAAATGCCTCTAAGAACTAATTAATACTTGACTGAAATAGCTGCAGAAAAACTGTTTAACCATATTTGGGCTCCGCATTGCATCAGTAACATATGGAAGCATCAGTCACTAATCACCTACCTTGCTCACTAATTACATCTTGTGTAATTCTTGACTTATTGATAGGAATGAACCAAGTGAAACAGACAATATGATTAGAGCTTCTAAAGTTGCATCATAGGATGTAGGTTTGAAACCTTCAACAAGGAAGTAGATATCTACAGCTATTGTGGCAGATCATGGTATGGGACCTTAGCCTTCTACTCTTCAGTAGACAATAGCCCTGCTCACTTGAAAGCCAACATTAGAACCAATGGAAAAAATGAAGAACATTTTCCTTGGTTACACTGTTGTAAACAGAGTGGCTGGCTGCTCCCAATGAATAAAGAATTTTAAAGACACTCTGGTTTCTTTAGTGCTTAATGCCAAATAAGATGTGATGTGAAACACTTCATTGGCCCTTGTGCATTTGCGTAATCAAGTAGAAACAGAAGCTGAAAAGGCATCAAGATTGGGATCATGGCAAGGGGGAGAGTTTCAACTAGACTTGGAAAAGAATATTCTCCCATTTGAATTCATTTGATTATTCTTCACCTAGAAGGGATGAGAATATTTGGCAAAATTATTCTCCAAATCCCCAAATTCTCACATCTCAATTCCCCCCCCGCCCAGGAATAATTTGAATTCACATATGTCTCCATAGATGGCTCCTTGGGGGCATTTTAACAAAGAATTCAGAGCTCCAGAATTCAGAGCATAATTGGGAGGGGGGACAATCAACAGAGACTTCTGATAGAGTCTATTTATTGAACAGAATGACATTTTGAAAAGAGCAGAGAATAAAAGTCTGGACTTTCTGAGTCTAGAGGCCTAGCCTCAGGACTTTTAAAACTTGCAATTGTTGCTCTTGTTGGTGATAGTATACAAATAAAAGCTTATAAATTATAAAGGCTAGTCCAAAGCTCTCTACCTTAACTGGTTCAAATGTAAAGATCAGTTTGGTCCAGTTTAGTTATCTCTTCTAACTGCTTTCTGAATTTCTGGAAATGATAGTGTGAGAATTATCTAGTGAATAATCCAAGGAACATTTTAATGCCCAGCAGAAAATTCTCAGAATTTCCAACCTCATATTCTCCCCCTAAGAATCTTGGAGGATAATCTAAGGCATGTCCATCTCAAGTCTTGTGTCAACCTTTTATCCCAGCACTGTGGTTCTAGCAAAAGTACCCTTTCATCCCAGCTGATGTTTGCCTTGCAAGGGAAGCTCAATGGCTATTTGCTCCTGAGGCAAATAGCAACCAGTGATCCCGGTAACAGGGATCCCCAGATGTTGCTGATTACAACTCCCATAATGCCCTGACAAAGGCCATTGGAGCTGGGGAAGATGGGAGTTGTAGCCAACATCTGGAAATCTCTGTTACAGGGAACACTGATAACAACCATGGGGGTGCGGCAGCATTTTCATTGTGACCATGATGTGAGAATAAAGGGTTAAAAGTCTCCTCACAGTGATCCCAATCCTTATTGGCACCACCCCTTTATAGCTGCTCTTATCACTTGCAAAATCATCCACACAAGGACCAAGGATATGATTTGTGTCTCCTCTGGTTTAGCTCTGAGAAAGCAACATTCTGCATTTTTGTTTCCCGTAGTGCCAACAACAGTATGTGTGATACAGGAGAAGCCACTGAAACATTCATTTTCCACTTTGTTCAAAATGAGAGGCTTCATTACCTTAAAGGGATATTTGGGAGAAAATTAAATCATGAATGCTTATGAAATGCTTGAGCTGCTACAAATATGCATGCAACAAAAGTCCCTGTATCCATTAATAACATAAGTGTATTGTGGGGTCTGTGATATCCATGGCTAAGACAGGATATTGCAGACAACTGCAAGAGAAGAAAATTTGCAACAAAATAAAGCAGAAATAAGATGCAAAGTCTCTATTCCACCCACTCCTATGTCACTAATATCACCGAGCAGAGAAGGTAAGAACATGTCACCGTGATTTACATTTTACACAAAACATTGTGCTTTCCCTCCTAAAATGCAAACAGAAGTTAATC
Organism: Hemicordylus capensis; assembly: GCF_027244095.1. Lineage (NCBI taxonomy): Eukaryota > Metazoa > Chordata > Lepidosauria > Squamata > Cordylidae > Hemicordylus > Hemicordylus capensis. The sequence goes on along the minus strand of NC_069661.1, from coordinate 28,989,384 downwards.
CAATTCTAATGTAAATTATTAATATTTATGCTTTGTGTGACCTAAATATATCCAGAAATGAAAGTGAGTTTGTGCATGGATAAATAATATGCAGATGTATAGGTATGGCCCTCCCTCAGTAGAATGGTATTTATGCATTTACAATTTAGGTGTAGCTCAGACATGCCAAAACACAGGCTCTCTTAAACCTAATGTGAGAACAACACTGCAAGAATTGTTTTTGGGCCACTGATTAACAGTCTCATCTGTGAAAAGAGAATGAAATTTGAAAACAAGATAGCTTTTATTTAGGATTATATAATGGCTCATCGTGTTTTTTCAATACCCCTTGGATAGCATTGGAGTGAGCAGGTAGCAGTGTATTGCCAAAGAGCCTTTTAATTTTTCATTCACAAGTCCTCCTGACGGCCATGTTCAGAGGAAGGATGCCTCCGACTACCAGCTGCAGAGGAGCAGTGGCAGGAGAGGGAGCATGCCTTCATCTCCTAGCTGTGTGGCTTCCCAAGGCAGTTGGTGGGTCACTGTGTGAAACAGGGCTGGACTAGATAGGCCTTGAGCTTGATCCAGCAAGGCCATCCTTATATTCTTATCGATCATCACCCTCAAGTCAGTGGCCGCTTGTGGACACAGAGCTTAATGCAAATAAGTGACAGCATCACACAAGCTCCCATAGATGTTTCCAGTTTCTTTCAACAGTTGGTATCACATGGCACCACTAAAAAAATAGATGAATGTGACCTCAGTGGATTCTGGGTCAAGATTTTAGTTCAGATTAAATGATTCAGGATTGCCTAGGCCAGTGGTTCTGGCGGAACCAGCCTAGGCCAGATGTTGCTGGTGGACAATTGTGGCTGGGGGTTGTCGTTCAGCAACATCTGACAAACCCCACATTAAAAATCACCGGTCTAGATGGAATCTGTAAAGTTTATCTCAAATTCTTACATTTTTGGAATAGGCCCTAGCTCAGAGGAAGAGCCCATGTTTTGCATGGAGAACATGGAGCATGGAGAACATGGAGAACATCCCAGGTTAAATCCCTGGTGTCTTTAGTAGGGATGTGCATGAACCGGTTCGGAGGCCATGTTAGAGGCCTCCGAACCGGTTCGGAACCGGACCGGTCCAGCGGTCCGGCACTGAGGGGGGGTCAACCTTTAAGGGCGGGGGGGTAGTACTTACCCCTCCCCGCCACTCTTCCCCCTCTGGTGCTGCATTTAAGATCAATGTTTTGGGGGCGGCAGCGTTCCTCCCTGCCGCCCCTGCCCCTATCGTTGCCTGGAAGTCCAGTATATACAAGTACACATGCGCCCGTTGCGGTGTGTGTGTGCTGTGCACGCGCACCGCAATGGGCACATGCGTACTTGTATATACTGGACTTCCGGGCAACGATGGGGGCAGGGGAGGCAGGGAGGAATGCTGCCTCCCCCAAAATATTGATCTTAAATGCAGCGCCGGAGGGGGAAGAGCGGCGGGAGGGGTAAGTACTACCCGCCCGCCCTTAAAGGTAGACCCCCCTCAGTGCCGGACCGCGCTGCAGCGGTTCTGTGCACACCACTAGTCTTTAGGTAGGGCTGGGAAAGATATCTGTCTGAAACTCTGGGAAGTCACTGCCAATCTATACAGACTCTGTATAGGCAATGCTGACAAAATTTACCAATGATCTGACTCAATATAAGACAGCTTCAGCATTTGTATTTTTTGAGTGTGCAAAGCACGTCATCTTTCTTGATGCAATCCTTCACTGTAAGGCAGTGATATTTTCTATTTTTCAAGCAGGGGCCACTTTGGCAACCAGTCTTCAATGGGAGAGTCATTTCTTACTGTGCTGCAGTTTTCTCAGTGCTGGAAGGGCCCTTTTAAGAGAGACAGAGAGCTCTCTTACAGGGCTTTAGGAGGAAAGCACTGAGAAGACCTGCACTTCCTAGTATTCTATACATGCCTTTGTCATGAACCCTCCTGCTATTAAGATCACCTAGGGAAGTGCTTTTATGGCTACCACTGGCTCATTTGGTGGCTACCCGGGACTGGGCCTTCTCTGTGGCTGCCCCGGGGCTCTGGAATGTGCTCCCTGTTATCTCTGGCTAGTGGTTGTTGTTTTTTTTAAAGACTCTTAAGAAGCACCTGTTTTCTCAGGCATTTTATTTAAATTTATTTATTTAACATATTTTTATATGCCAGTTTATAATTAAAATTATTTAAAACATTAGATTCATTAAACAATTAAAATCATTTAAACATTAAAATCATTAACATTAAAATAATTTAAAACCAACATTAACAATTAAAACCATACATCTAATTAAAAGCCTGGGTGAGTAAATGTGTCTTCAGTGCCTTTTTAAAAGTTGTCAGAGATGAGGATGCTTTTATTTCAACAGGGAGAGCATTCCAAAGTCCAGGGGCAGCAACTGAGAAGGCCCGTCCCCAAGTAGCTGCCAAATGAGTTGGCAGCAACCGCAGATGAACCTCTCCAGATTATCTTAACAGGCAGTGGGGCTCACAGTGTTCTCTTAAATACCCAGGGCCTAAGCTGTATGGGGCTTTATAGGTAATAACCAGCATCTTATATTTTGCCCAGAAACGTAGCAAAGCCCCTGTGTTTGTCTCTGAGCAACAGGGCCTTTCATGCCTAGAAACAGTGTGTCACAGTAGGAAACAGGATACTGTATTAGATAGGTCTTGGGCCTGATCCAGCAGGGCTGGATCACGCCCTGCTGGATCATTTATGTCATATCTATTTATGTAATATGTCAACATACAGACTTCCATCATAACATAGACCTCCATGTCACCATCCACACAACAGATTTCAACTTCATCTGCTTGCATGAAGAGCAACACCGACCAAAGCTCCAAGAAGTAATATCAATACAAATAAAATAGTAAATAAAGAAGTAAATGAATGTCAATAAAAAGCTGTGGAAGCACATATTATTTCCAAAGTATCTGGATCCTCACTCTTACCTGCCTCTTCCAGCAGATTTGAACTTCCCCCTCTTCTAGCTTTCATTAGACGTATTAAAAAACAAACAAACATGTATGGAGATAACTTAAAATATTACATACAAACACCAGGCTTGGTAAAGCTAATTGCTGACTATTTGCCTTTATCTCTCTCTCTACTTTAAAAGGCAGGTCAGAAGATGATATTAAAACCATTGATGCTATTAAATCACAGTTCCTCTAATGACACCTCAGGGAACCAGGTGAGGCAGGTCCTTTTCTAATTGGATCCACTCGTTAAAAAGCTGCCCCAACGTTTTCTTGGCAACCCGATGGAAAGAACAAAGGCTTCATGGGTTTGGCTTTCAGGAAGATTCAGAAAAGCAAAACTGAAAGAATGGGCTGCTCTTGAAAAATAATGTCGGAATTGAGAGATTCAGCTATTGATGTTTTTAGGGCTGTGCAAAGTTGGGTTGGAAATTTTAGAAATGGCCTATGGGCCATTTCGGAGGGTGTCGGGGATATTCCCGATCTGAAATAGGGAATTATGGAAGCCTATTTCGGTTTGCAGTTCTCTGACACCAGTTGGGTTATCTTTGGAGCATTTCAGAGCTCCACGTGGCAGTGAGAGTCAGCATCCCACCTTCCACTGATCGCTACTGGGTGGGTGGGGAGGCTTCTGTCATCTATCTGCCCACTCGCCTACTTGCCTGCCTGCCCATCCATTAAAAAAAAATTTTAAAATGATTTTAGCCAATTACTTTACTCATAATTTTGAAAAGAAAGCCTAGAAGATTATCTAGGTTACATCACTTCCCCTGTGATTCTTGGATGTGACATAACTTTATGTAAAAATTATGAATTAAATGTGAGAACAATTAAATTAAATAATTAATTAAATAATTAAATGTGAGAACAATTTCTGGGTTACTTTTAAAAAATTGTTTGTTTTCCAGATTATGGTGGTCAGATTATCTTGTAATTAGATGCACAGAGTCCAGCCATCCTTACCTACTTGTGGGGCAACTTTCAGAGCTCCCTGTGGCTTTTTTGGGGCAATTTTTAAATCTTTCCCCTTAGATGTCAATGAGGATTTTTGCTGATTTAAAAATTGGGTTCTAAACCCGATCCCAACATAATGAAGGGTCCAAAGGACTTGAAACTGACATCTGTAGTTCTGGATCAGATCAGGTTCGATCTGATCCAAAATTTGTGATTGTGCACAGCCCTAGATTATTTATTTTAATGAAGCATTGTGCTGATTGAATTGCTTCATGACTGATTTTTCTTTGAATTTCTTGCTGACTGCAGAGAGGAGCAAAAACTGGCTGTGTGTGCTTTCTTCTTTCATGAAGGACAGCCCATACAGCCAATAGCAGCTGGAGCAAGGAAGGAGCTTCCTACTTCAACTCCACTTGGGGAAAAGGCAAACTCACAGTGCCAGCATTCAGACATAACACTGGCACTGTGGAACTGGAGGTCCAGGTGACAGACCTCACTACAAACTTAAGGTAAAATTCTCTGTTCAGGGAGGGAAACTGCGGGTCCATTTTTTGCTGAAATTGTGGTTGCCTACATTCAGACATGCAGTTTCCAAAACCAGAGGCAAAGAGACCTCCAGCATTGTGTTACATGTGAATGCGGCCAATGTTTAACAGTTGGAGAGAAGAAAAATACTTTTGGGAAGGTGAAAGAGTAAAACTGTAGGAGTGTGGGTGGTGAAATGAGAGGGGGGACTCCTCAAATTCTTAGGGGGTGTATGTGTACTGCTGCTATTTAACTAGCCCTATGGGGCGTTAATTTTAATCTTCCCGCAGTTCAGCTTACTACTATAAGATGAGTAGCAATAGATGGATCCTACTTTAATACTATTTAAGTATATTAATTAAGCCATAGTAAACCAACAGAATCTGGAGAGTAAGTAGTATGGAAAGGCTCAGCAAGAATTAAGAAATTAGTGATGGTCATTCTGAAGTTCTGAACCATCTCGGTTCCTGTGGTAGCCCCAGAACATTCATTATGGCTAAAACCAGTGAAATATTGAAATAATGAACTGATCTTTTTTACCTTCTTGGGTCAAAGTCTGTCCAAACAGGCTTCCCTTTCTGCTCTCTGAAGCACAGCTTATTCTCTTAATTTCTTCACTTTCTCCACTTGACATTAAAAGCCAGTTGGGTATCAACTGTGACATCTAATTGCCTCATTTCTGATGGCAGTAGTATTTAATCAGACAAGTGGAGATGTACTGGTTCGGAAGAGTAAAGACTTTCATGTGAAACAAAGGTAGTGGGTAGAGACAGAGGTGCTGCTCCATATAAATTGAGTTTTGTTCACTGAGAGTCCCTATAAATTGAAGCTGTCCACTGATTTCTCAGAAGGACAATTAAGCAAAGCCACTCGAAGAATAAGAGAGAAAGATGGGCATTCCGAGACATGATCGGAACTTAAAACTTTACTTCTAGCCCCGTTTCTTATGAACCCATGATTCTGTTAAATGAGAAACAGTGTAATATAAAATGCATTGAGATCCAATGGATAGCACATTGGACTGTGGGTCACTTGCTTGCTACATTGTATAGGCCAGGGTTTACCAACCTGCAGTACTCCAGATGTTGCTAAACTACAACTCCCATCATCCCCAGCCACAATGATTCATAGCTGGGGATGATGGGAGTTAGGAACATCGGAACATAGGAAGCTGCCATATACTGAGTCAGACCATAGGACCATCTAGCTTGGTATTGTCTACACCAGGGCTGCACAACTCAAATGCCCTCGTGGGCCAGAACCATCCAAAACTAGGCATGCATTGGCCGAGGTCAATTTTTAGCACATTATTACATTAAAATTAAAAACATTATTAGTTACTTGTGGATCTATTGCCTCTGTCAATGGACACATAGTTTTAACCAAGAAATAGTAGCCAGAAAATAGGCCCTGTACCTGCTCACTCAGTGGGGTCCCGGGAGTGCAAGCCAGCCCCAAAAAAATGCCAACTCCTCTCCTCTCCCTAAATTGTTGTTGCTTTCAGGCTGCAATTCTAGGCATGCTTACATGAGGGTAAGACTCACTGGGCACACCATGGAACACATTTATGAGAAAACATGCATAGGGTGGTGCTATAAAGCAGTTTCCAGCTCCTGTGTTGGCTGCAGGATACCACGAGGGCCAGTAAAATAGTCCCAGTGGGACGAATCTGCCCCCCGGCCCTTATGTTGTGCAGGCCTGGTCTACACAGACTGGCAGCAGCTTCTCCAGGGTTACAGGCAGGAGTCTCTGTTCATTATTAATGCAGCACACTTGTCCAGTACAAACGGCATTGCTATATCACTACTGAATATACGGACAGTGTTTAGCAGTGATTCGATTTCTGACTGGGACTTTCCATACAACTTCACATCGTCCATGTACAGCAGATGGTTGATTTGACTTGATGTTTTAGATGTTTGGTATCTGAGTCCTGTTTTGTTTAGTATTTGTGAAAGTGGGGTCATGGCGATTACAAACAACAGAGGGGATAGTGAGTCCCCTTGGAAAATCCCTCTTCTAATGCTAACCTGTCCAAGTGTCTCGCCATTGATTGTTAACTGTGTACTCCACATGCTCATTGCTTTTTAAAAATATATCTGAATGTTTTTGCTGACATCAGTTGTTTCTAAACATTGTAGTATCCATGTGTGAGGCAATGAATCGAAGGCCTTTTTGTAGTCAATCCATGCAACACTTAGATTTGTTCTTCTTCTCTTGTCATTTTCTAAAATCATCTTGTCAATCAGCAGCTGGTCTTTTGTGCCTCTGGTGTTCAGGCAATTTCCTTTCTGTTCAACTGGAAGCTGCTTATTAGTTAATAAGTGTTGCATTACTTCATCTGCTATTATTCCAGTTAATAATTTGAACATAGTTGGCAGGCAGGTTATCGGTCTATAATTACTTGGAACTGCACCTTTTGCTAGGTCCTTCATGATGAGATGAGTTTTCCCAGTTGTTAGCCATTGTTCAATATCACCTCCTTGCAAAATGTGATTGAACTGTTTTGATAGTTGTTTATGAAGGCTTGTTATGTGTTTAAGCCAATAGCCATGCAGTTCATCGTCGCCTGGTGCAGTCCAATTTTTAATTTTCTTTGCTCTTTCACTTATTAATTCTGGTGTTATTATTAGATCTTGCATTTGTTGGTTACATTTATTTATTATTATTTCTTGTTAACAAAGTTAGACAGGTGTTATTGACTGGTTTCTTTTATCCAGACATCGAGTCCTTCCCAAGGACCTGGGATGGCTGAATTTTATCATCAATATTGTTGGTTATTTTAGATATCGTCGCAAAATATAGGCTGTTCTCAGTAAAGTTGCTTTTTGTATTTGGCTGACAGTGATTTCTGTGGCCCCTATGGTGTTGAGGTGCTCTTCAAGTTGTTTTGAAATGGCACCTAGGGTGCAAATTACGACTGGGATTATTTTGGTCTTTTTCTGCCACACCCTTTCAATTCCAATTTGCAGATCTTTGTATTTGGTTATTTTTTCTATTTCTTTGTCTTCTATTCTGCTATTCCCTGGTATTGCTATGTCGATTATTTTAACTTGTTTTTCTTTCTTCTCAACTACAGTTTTATCTGGTGTATTGTGTGACAGATGTTTGTCTGTTTGTAGTTGGAAGTCCCATAATATTTTTGCATCTTCATTTTCTACCACTTTTTCAATTTTATGGTCCCACCAATTTTTGGCTACAGGTAGCTTATATTTTTTGCAGATGTTCCAGTGTATCACCCCTGCTACCTTGTCATGCCTTTGTTTGTAGTCAGTCTGTGCGATCTTTTTACAACAGCTGATTAGGTGGTCCACTGTTTCAGCTGCTTCTTTACAAAGGCGGCACTTGCTGTTTGTTGTTGACTTTTCGACTTTTGCTCTTAATGCATTTGTTCTTAGTGCCTGTTCCTGTGCAGCCAGTATTAAACCCTCTGTTTCTTTCTTCAAGTTGCCATTCTTAAGCCATTGCCAGGTCTTGGTGATGTCTGTTTTTCCAGTTATATTGTGCAAATATTGACCATGCAGTGGCTTATTGTTCCATTTTTCTTTTCAGTTCTTGACTTGTTCTTTCTTGTTCTTTCTTTCTGCTTTTTTTCATTGGTGTTTAATCGTTTCTCATTATTGACCATTTTAAGCACATCTTCTTCGCTGTCCTTTATATATTGCTCAGGACGGTTTACACAGAGAAATAATAAATAAATAAGATGGATCCCTGTCTCCAAAGGGCTCACAGTTTAAAAGAAACATAAGATAGACACCAGCAACAGTCACTGGAGGTACTGTGTTGGGGGTGGATTCTTACCTAGGGCTACAGCTGCTGGGTAGGAGGGAGTTCTCCGACCTTGCTGCTGCTTAGCAGACAAGCACAGATAGTTCCTCTGTCCTTGGCTTTAACTCACATACAATTGGCAAATGGGAGTGTGCCACATCTCCTGAATTAGGGCTGGAGGCATTGCCTAGCCCTATTATGATCATATCAAATGCCCAACCATATAATACCGAGAAGTTCCATAGCTTTCCATTTTTCCATTTTCTGGGGTAGTTTGGCCTAAGCATTGTAAACACTGATTATTTGTTAGATGCTGTCCTGTCTTGCTCTAGCTTTTGGTGATTCTAATCAGAGCAGAAGCTAACATCCACAGCCTTTGTAATTAAGAGAGCATCTTGCCATAGAGAACTGCTGTCTTTGCACATAATCAGAGTGATCATCTACCCAGCAGATGGGTACTTAACCAGTTGGCTATGGGTTACCGCACATTTACATTTCCTCCTCCAAAAGTGAGGGGCTGTTCATCTCTTTTCAAGCTACTGATTTCCCATGATGTACTTTTCACAGTAACTGAACTTTAAAAACATTTGTTGGCTAGATGCAAAGTTCAAAAATAGATATCCAACCAACAAATTAAAGGTACCATTATTATAATGAGCCTGAATTAAAGGTACCATTATTATAATGAGCCTGTTCAATCTTTTCCCACTGATTACTCCTTGATTTTACAATCCTGGGCAAATACAGATACTTGCGTGAGCATAAAGCTTAAACCACACCACTGCTCTGGATAATCTTTCAGACATCTAGCAGCTTTTTAGCCATATGGGCACTATGCATACTATTAGAAAGAGAGCGAGATTTCATCTACAGCCATATGAATTTGTTGGTAAATTACAAGGAAACACATCCTTTTGTGTATTTGGAATCAAGGGTAAATATCAAGGAAAGCTACAAAATGGAAGGATGTGGTTTAAACAGTGAATATTTAGGCTACGACAAAATGTTTGGATAATGGGACATATTGTTAATGGAAAGGAATGGACCCATGAAGACTTTGGAGAAAAGGCAGAGGCCAATTGTATGTTAAGCATCATCCCCCTACACACACACATACACCACACAGTGACAATCACAGTATTTTTAACACATGGGTTCTTGAGGGCACAAACAGCAACAGAACTCACAAGAATGTAAGAAAACAAAACAGGTATATGTGTGCAAATATGCAGTAGCAGAAACATTTCAAACACGCAACTTAACATAGTTCCATTCCACATATTTCTTTGCCCACTCCCCCCTCTGTCTCTAAAGCACCCAGCACTCGGACACCCGAGTAATCACGCCACATCACCCAGGACAGAATAAAGAGGGGGTGGGCAGCCAAGGAGTGTGGAGATCCTGGAGGCCCCAAAGTCCAGGGATAGAAGTGCCACTGGTCATTAGGCCATGTCACAGCCCAGCAAAGGATGCAGGCTGGCAAGAGTGGGCGGGTGGAAGGAGTGAGAGGGGCCAGCACAGCATGGCAGGCAGTATCGGCTGGCCCTGTGCCACCACACCACCTGCCCTTGTTACAGCTATGCACCTGCCTACAGCTGCAGCTACCCAGGAGCAATTCTTATGACTGCCATGGCTGATAAATGTGCTGCCATCGTTACAGAAAAAACCACTACCAGATACATCTGCATCTATGGAGATATAGATACAGAGTCACACATTACAGTCACCAATGCGTGCACTAAAATAGTTCAGAATGATTGGGAATATTTTTACTTTGGTGCCCATTAATGAAGAACAGAAGAATCTTCAAAGATGCACTAAGATCACTATTTTACTGGCTCAGTAGTGCCAGTATAGATGTCTTTACTTCCACACTATATAGCTGCAAAGCCTTTGTACTGCCTCGTTTCTTTTGCTGACTTTACAAATGAGGCTGCATGCACCCATATTTTGCCTTGGTCTTTCAGATCAACACAGGACTGGGGCAGAAATTCAACAGGTGTAACTACCCAATCACTTCCTTTGGGTGCCCCCGGTAAATTTCTGCCTGGTGCATTTCGAAGCATAGTGCTTCCCAAAAATGCTACAGAAGGCAACCATTACTTTGCAGTCTCCATCTAATCTCATTCTGCAGCATTTTGCACTTCTACATTTCACAAAGTTATGTCCAAATTAATGCCAGTAGGGTATGAGCAATTGCAGTGCCGTGTGCTAGATTAATCAGACCTAGTGAATATCTGTAGTGATCCTCCCCCCCAGAATCAACGTCAGTTTTATAAGAAAATAATGCATTCAGCTGACTTATACTCAAAATATTTTAGATTAATATGCCTGTCATAATTCTTGACTGTAGCTGGTGAAATACAATAATTAATGAATAAGTTAGTTGCTTTTAATGTTCCATGGTTTAGTGATATACAACTTGCAGCTTCTCAGAATCTTTTAGAGTTATGCTTAGATGAGCAAGCCCTGATATATTGCTTCTTTGGTAAGAGTATAATAGCCAAAGAACAATTACTTGCTATGTGAGGATGGCATTTTATCAATGGAATTTCCATTAAGTTAGCCTTCCATCTTGTTAATGTCATGGTCTTTTTCTCTAGACCTTGACATCATTATACTGTGTCACTGTAGGAGAAAATTTTAGGTATCTCTGATATAAATGTATATTTCTAAGCTCCATTCTATTAGCATGGCAAACTAATTTTTCTTTCCTGTTCTAGCAGTACTAATGCTACATGCACACAAACCAAACAGACACGGCCAGGGTGCCATTATGGAATTTTCTGTGGTTTCAATTTCTATAATGTGACCACAGAAGTCATGAGACCACATGAAGACTGTCAAGATTAATTATTGCAGAAGAATACATGTATTTATGGCCCTTGGCTTCTGGTGTCCAGCAGGGTTCTGTATTGTCCCATATGCCAGGGATTCTGAAATCTGGGTCCTCAGATGTTGCTGGACTACAATTCCCTTTGTCCCCAGCCACAATGGCCAAAAGGCCATTTAAGATGCTGGTTGTCACCTTAGTTCTAAGCCTAAATAGAACCGGAAGAACTGTTTTCCTCCATTTCAGTCTGCCTGCCCCATAAAATAAGAACAGCCCTGCTGGATCAGACCCAAGTATCCTGTCTCTCACAGTGATCCACAAAATGCCTCTGAGAAGCCCGCAGGCAAGAGGTGAATTTAGAGGCATCTTGCTTCTTAGGATGAAGGTGTCCTATAGCCATCAGACTAGTAGCAATTGATAGGCCTCCATGAATTTGTCTAGGCCCATTTTAAGGCTATCAACACATCCCATGGCAGAAAACTCCATAGATTAATTATTCCATAGATTAATTATGCTAAATCTTCTGGGAGGCCTTCTTGTGCATGCCCTAGCTTTCCAAGATTCAGTTGGCAGTACATTTATGTTTGTGTTTGTATTTATGTTTTGTATTTCTCCAATACACAAATCTTGTTGTCCTTTGATCTTTATATGATCTCAAAGCAGCAAATGGTATAATCTTTTAAAATAATTTTAAACTGTTTATTTTTATTTTATGATATTGTTTTTACTTTATTCTGTGAAATTTTAAACGTTTTTACTCTGTTTTATATTGTGTTTTAAATCTTGTACACTGCCTAGAGCTGTACATATCAGGTGGTATAAAATTATGATTAGCAAATAAAATAAATAAATAAATAAATAAATAATCTATGTATTGCATGCTGGCAATATATTTGAATCCATTAGTGGGAAACAAAATGTTCCACTCACATAAGTGCCTGAAATGCAATGCCCTTGCCAAGTCAAGTAAAAAGAGATACTTGTGAGGCAACTGGGAATGTGTATGTTAAAAATTTTCATGCAAAAAAGATGTTACCTATACTTCTCCATCAACGTATCTTAAAATGTGCTCCAAATTGCATCGCTTCTCTTCAAATACCAATCATGCCTCCTCTGTTGGAAGCAGGATCATTTCTGTGGGAAGCAGGATCAATTCCCTCATGTATGTTTAATGCTACACAATCATATTAGTATGCTTCAGAGCATACTATAATATTGCCTTCCTTGTGTTCCATTGCAGTACTAAGGGAACTAGAGCCTCTTAGTCATCCAGGAGATACTGTCTGTCATAGGGCCTCAAGTATGCCTTTTCCACCCATGGAAGCATAACTCTGAAGCCCAATATGTTGTAACTGACTACTGTCCTGTTCTAAGCTGAGCTACCAAGATAAGCATCTAGGAATGCCACCAACCTTGGACAGCTCTAAGGGTCAAAAGTCAGAACTTCACAAAAGTCAGATACTGTCTGTCATAGGGCCTCAAGTATGCCTTTTCCACCCATGGAAGCATAACTCTGAAGCCCAATATTTTGTAACTGACTACTGGTGGCGCAGTGGTAAAACTGCCGCCCTGTAACCAGAAGGTTACAAGTTCGATCCTGACCAGGGGCTCAAGGTTGAGACAGCCTTCCATCCTTCCGAGGTCGGTAAAATGAGTACCCAGAACGTTGGGGGCAATATGCTAAATCATTGTAAACCGCTTAGAGAGCTCCGGCTATAAAGCGGTATATAAATGTAAGTGCTATTGCTATTGCTATTGCTATTGCTACTGTCCTGTTCTAAGCTGAGCTACCAAGATAAGCATCTAGGAATGCCACCAACCTTGGACAGCTCTAAGGGTCAAAAGTCAGAACTTCACTTAGTGCCAAACAGGATCACAGGAGCTGGATATGGCAACAAGAATGGAACATTGCTCCAGCAGCTTCTCAGAGCAGAATGCCACCTTTCAAGGTGGCTGCCCAGATAAGGTGATGTCTCTGCTTCCCAAGGAAAGAATATGTTTTTTAAAGGGGCCTTGCCTGATTTCATAAGCCCCACCCTCCCAAGAGCCTTCCAATATCCCTTTTTAGGGAGACATCGACCCTCTGTTTCACCCACGAGCAGTCCTGCGTCTTTGGTTCTTCTTCCTCTAGCATAGCCAGCCTAGGGGACTCTGGCTTGGCCAACTGTTACTACAGGTGTCAGCCCCTCAGCCTGAGCCTCAGGGTCCCCTCCTCTAGGTGGGGATATCCAGTTGTGTTGCCTCAGCCTGCCTGCATGAATCACAAATACTCTCTTCTGTGTACTACATTAGATAATTAATGGCTTCTCCATAAGAGCAGTAAACCAGGAGAATGTTTATGTCTTTTCTATCATAAAATAAATGGACCCAAGAAAGGGACAACTGAGGTCTCTCTGATTGGTTCATCTGAAGACCCTTCTTGTGTCCCCATATAAGTCAATGAAGTAATGGCTAATTTCTTTTCAAAGACAAAGGACAAGATCTTCATTACATGTCCAGTGCACATATAGTCCCTATAAATATATGTGCATTAGGTACATATCTTTGGACTTAGTTCTCATCCTATCCTCTTGCTGCTGACTGCTATGTATTTCAGTGGGTGGGTAAAAAATGTATACAATTTTAAGGCTGCACAATTTCCAGAAGGCTGTTATCATCTGACACAGCGGTATACGAACAAATTGCTATTGCGTCTTATCTGGGCCATAGGAAAACAAATGGTCAACATAGGCTATGCCATCTGGATGACCTCTGTTTTATATATTATGTTTGAATATCCATCGGTATACTGTTGCTCATGAATAACTGCTCAGACATGTTTAGTTACTTCAAATACTCACTGTACTGTACTGAACTAGCTTGAGACCCCTGGCTTTTTCATTTCTAGTCCTCATTTTTTGTGTGTGAGCTTCTTTCTCTTAAAAAGATAGACATACTTTTCAGATCATACCTCTGTAGAGGACACTACAGTCAACACATGAGCTGGATCCAAGCCAGGCCCATGTCTTGCTTTGGGGGAGCATGAAGAGACACCAGGAACTAAAGAGAGATAACCAAGTTAAGTAAACAGAGCTAATCAAACCTTTTATTATGATTCCCATTTCTTCATAGCCCCCAAGGGGACTGCTACAAGGTTGTAAATAGCCTCTTCCTTGGAATGGTTAGTCAATGCAACCCCCTTATCATCTTATTCCTGGTGCTGAGCCAAATACTTCTGCACAAATTTGGGGTGGGGGTTATGAAGCCTGAAATGCACCCCACAGGCCCTCCCTCAAAGTTCACTCATTCACTTCTTCTGTGAGTGTTTGCACATTAGAAGAAGCAAAGCAATGGCTCACCCAGAGCACAGCACAGGAAGGCAATGGGGTGACTACCTAGCCCAGTTCAGACATTATGTTCAACACACATACAATCTGTGTACAGTATACACATGTATAGATTTGTATATACGGACAGTTATTCAAACATATTAAATGCATGTAGTGCAGTACACTTCCTGTCTATATTCACAAAAAATCCCTCTGGCCCAGGTTTCTCAAACCAGGGTAATCCAGATTCACTACCCGGCTCTTAACCAAGGTAGGCAGAAAAGAGAGCCCTCCTACCTTGTTCTTCGGATTCTGTGAACCCACTCACCTTTCCTACCTTGGAAACAGGACTGAAAACAATAAAGAGCTGTGACTACAGGGGCTGCTGATCATGGATGTGCCACTCTGCAAAGCACACTCTGTGATCCTGTTGCTTGAGAAGCTTCAGGGGAAGAGACGGAGGAGGAGAGCTGGTCTTATGGTAGCAAGCATGAATTTGCTAAGCAGGGTCTGCTCTAGTTTGCAGTTGAATGGGAGACTACATGTGTGAGCATTGTAAGATATTCCCCTAAGGGGCAGAGTATTTGCATGCTTGCATGCAGAAGGTTCCAAGTTCCTTCCCTGGCATCTCCAAGATAGAGCTGGGAGAGACTCCTACTGTCAACCCTGGAAAAGCTGCTGCCAGACTGTGAAGACAATACTGAGCTAGATAGACCAATGGTCTGACTCAGTACAAGGCAGCTTCCTATGTTGTATGTTGCTTGTTCAGCACCTATATTCAGCCACCTGATGCTCCTCATGGCCAATGAGAAGGCAGCTGCTGATGTTATATGGCTTCCCAGACCTCAAAGTGCAAAGCATGCTGGGAAAGCCTACAAGGCCCGGAGGACTTTCGATGCTTGCAACTCCAGATTTCAGCAATGCCTGGCTTGATTGTGGGTTTCCTAGGTTGACCCAAACAGAGGTTCTGCTTGTTTGCTGCAACAAGGGTAGAATCTCCTCTGCCCTCCAGCCCACCCCCAAATGATTGAGTGAACAGGACTACTGTCTGAATAAGGCTTCTGTCTCCCCTTTTTTCCAAGCCCTGCACAACTCTGGGAGATATGGGTGTCCCTGTGTCTCCTAGGCAACTGGGTAACACTCCCTCTCTTCCTGGCAGCTTGGCACAATGCAGGAATGTAGGGCTGTTCCTGTGTTCCCTAGACAACCAGCAATTGGACATCTCTCCCGATCATCCTACACCATGCTGTGAGCTGTCAGGCAAGTAGAGAGTGTGGCCTTGTTGTCTAGGCAACACACAGACCATTTCACTTGCCCCTGGCCCTGACAATGGGTGAACTTTGCCCATGTCTGTAGGCCTGCTAAGATTTGAGAAAAGCAAGGGGCCCATCTTCACAGTGTGAAGTTAGGGATGGAATTTTGGCGCTGTTCTACTTATTTCTTTTATGAGAACAAAAGGAGTCTTCTTACCTGGGTTTCAAGAGTTGAAGCTACAGAACATCTGGGACTTAATTATCTTGTATCTCTATTTTTTTTATTTCTGTCTCCTCCAATTTGAGATGAGTCCTGCAAGACCCTGCTACCTAATCAGGGGAAAAAAATATCTGGCAGGCTCCATTTCTCATCCCAGGAAACAATAGACTGGAGCTAGTTTTATCTGGCTTATGGATGGACTCTGCAACAACCCAAAGTGATATGGATCTGGTGTGTCCATCAATTTGACAAAATCAGCATGCTACCTCAGGTAACTTTGCTCTTGTCCTACCATCAGGACATTATAAAAATGTCTTACAATTGTGCATTTTAGGATCATAGAGTTTGGGGCATAGAATGGTTTGCATAGAGCTTTGCGACAATCCCCCACTAATTGCCTCCCCATATGGTCTTATAAGAGTGCTGCAGTCCAGCAAGGCCATTCATTAGCAACCAAAGGCCTTCTTTCCAGAAGCATCTTATTGGTGGCCCTTTCCCAGGCCTACACTTCACAGTCTACTTCCAGAGGTAAGAAGAGGAGATGGGGAAGAGCCAGAAACAGGACATTGCTGGCAACAAGTGGTAAGCCTCAGAACTGCCAATCCTCTGGTACTGGCCTGGAAGTTTCCTGGAATTGGCATCCATCTACAGGTAACAATTGAAAGCAATCCTGAAGATGTTGATGATTTGATATTATTGGGGAGGGGGTATATGGGAAGAGGGAATCTCCAGCAATAAAACAACAACTCTATTTATTAGCCGCCCTATAACAAATTGTTTTCTGGGCAACTCACAATAAAACAACAATATACAATTAAATCACACAAAACAAAGCAAAAAAAGTGCAATAAAATAGAAAATACAAAAGCTTGAGTGAATTGCTTCATTAAAACAACCCTGCTTTGGCTGTTATTGGAAGACCTTATCAGATCACATCACTCACAGAAGAGCTATACAGAGAGGCAGTGTGGGGGGTGGGGGAGGTGTCCAATCCTAGTAGATACTGCTCCATGCAGAAACTTGTATTATTTGGGTTTTTGCTTTACAAATTACCACCAACCTCAACCTCCTCCCAACATATTCAGACTGTAGTATTTCAAGAAGCTTTGGTTATGCCACACAACTGTTAAGTCCTACAGAGTGATGTCTTGCATGTAACCATCTTGGTTGACCTAGGAAGTGATCCATCACAGCCTTTCATCACAATTTATCGTGCTATCCATTTCTTATTTTCTCTCTCTTCCAAACTTGCTCTCTCTACTGCTCTCTCAGAGGACATGAGATTGAAGGTAAGAGAAGATAAGCTGGGGATCTGGTGTGGACTTTTAATGATTAGGCAGTGTAACAAAATGTTGCAAAGGATTTTTTCCCATGCTGTCTCATTAACCAGATGACCTACAGACATTGTCAATCCTGTCTAGGCTAAGGTGATTAATCACCAGAGAACAGAGGTTAGCAGGTATCCCTCAGGCATCCTCTTTCACACCTCTTCAACCTTTCTCAGTGAAAGGGATTTATTTATTACATATTTTCCAATGACAACCTATCAACCTGATCACCTTAAACTACCAGTGAACTATAACTAATACAATTTTATATGAAAGAAATAACTTTTGTAATACTTTGGTAAAGTCTGACTGTGGATACAAAACAAATACAACACTTTATGCTGTTGAAGATCTAATCCACCTCTGTCCACAATTAAATGGACTAACTGGTGCTGAACAGGTAATATTTAATTCAAAGTACCTTTTATTTTATCTGCATCCAAATCCACCACCACAGAAAAAGAGAAACACAAATATAGAATTAAGAAATAAGGATAGAAATCCCTCTTCTAACTCCACCCCTGCTGCCAAATATAAAGATCTTCCCAAAATATCAAAAGTCGGAGATATAATTTGTCTTTCTAGATGAGAACACAGAGGACTAGTATCATGGGGTTTTGTCATGTGCTGGTATGGTGTGTGTGTGTGTGTGTGTGTGTATGTGAATACCCAGTTCAAAGTTCAAGTTTTCCCTCTGCTGATGTTTCTAACTAGTATATATTTAACACTGTTTTGAGTACATGTATACAGTACAGTGGTATAAAGGTACAACTGGAATAACAACCATAAAGTGATAGTAGTAATATCTTCTCTTAGGAAATTTGCCTTTTGGTTGTTCACAACCTTGAACTGATGCTTCAAGTACATGTCTCTAATTACTAAAACAAAATGCAGCATTTTTATTGTATGGAAAATTTCATGGTGAAACTAGCCTTTGAGCAAAGTAGTCACACAACATTAGCAAAATAATTAATCTTTTGTCAGTTCCCAAAGACAGTGCTTGATGGCATATCTCAGTAGCTGTCTTTTGTCCATCAGTATAGAAAACCAAGGTGTAGAACTAGCACCTTCATAGAAAAAGGCAACTAAGGGAAGACATGATAGAATTTTTAAAATTATGCATGGTGTGAAGAGAGTGGAGACAGTGAGATTTTAATCCCTCTCTCACAACCCTAGAACCAGGGGTCATCCCATGAAACTGATTGCCAGGAAATTGAGGACTGACAAAAGGAAGGACTTTTACACAGCACATAATTTATCAATAGAATTCTCTGCCATGGGATGTGACAGAGAAGTGGATTCTCTGCCATTCCTTTCAAAGCTTGGATGGCTTTGAAATTGACTTAGACAAATTCATGGAGGCCAGGTCTATCAGTGGCTACTAGTCTTGAAGGCTACTTCCAGGCTCAGGGACAGAATGCCTCTGAATATTAGTTGCAGGAAAGCAACAGCAGGAGAGAGGATGTGCCTTCATCTCATGCTTGTGGTCTTCCCAGAGGCATCTGGTGAGCCACCATGGGAAACAGGATGCTAGACTGGATAGGCCTTGGGCTGATCCAGATGTTCTTATGTCCTTATGAAATATCACTTCCACTAAGTATGTTAAAGACCACAATCCAACATAAAGGTAGTGTGCTTAAACTTGTTGGAATATATACTTAAGTGTGCTTAACTCTATGTTGAACTGTGGCAATTCTCTCTGATAAATGTCATGTTTTTAATGTCAATTATAATAAAACTTATATCATCCAAGAATGATGACTCTTGTAAAATAATTTTTAGAAGAGACAGGTGGCTTGTCACCCAAGTATTAACAAGTAAAAAGTGTTCAAAACAAAAGCCACGGCTTTGGAAGAGGGATGTGCGAATGGGTTTGAATTCGAACCTGTTTGACATTGAACATGGCCGGTTCGGTGGTTCGATGTCGAACCACCCCCAAACCAAATTGGCCCTGTTCGCACCAGTCTCAGACTGAATACCCCCTGGTTTGGGGGTACATGTAAAAACTTTTTTAAAAGAACTCATTATTTTAAGTTATAAAATTCACCCACTCTGGGGGCTTCTCTGAGGCTGTGGGGGGTTCTCCTGAGGTTCCCCCGCTGGCCTCCATTTATTCACAGATAGCCCAGTTTGGGTAGTCTTCGGCCAATTCCAGGCCTCACCTCTATGATGTTGGCCATTTTGGAGGCTGCTGCACATGCCCAAAGGGCCTCTGCGTGGCCTGATCATGCCCCAGGCCACACAGAGGCCCATTGAGCATGCATGGTGGCCTCCAAAATGTCCACCACCAGAAAAGTGAGGCCCAGAACAGGCCAAATACTGCCAAAACTGGGTGATTTGTGAATAAATGGAGTCTGGCAGAGGGAGGTGGAACCTCTGGAGAACACACACACACACACACACACGGCCTCGAAGAAGCCCCCGGAGCAGGAGGCAGTGAGTTTTACAACTTTAAAAAAACATAGTTGTTTTTTTAAAAAAAAAATTATTTAATATTACATTTATATCCTGCTCTTCCTCCAAGGAGCCCAGAGTGATGTACGTGGTTATGTTTATCCTCCCAACAACCCTGTGAGGTAGGTTAGGCTGAGAGATGTGTGACTGGTCCAGTGTCACCTAGTGAGTTTCTTGGCTGAGTGGGGATTCGAACTCAGGTCTCCCTGGTCTTAGTCCAACACTCCAACCACAACACCACACTGGCCCTCTTAAATTTTACATGAACCCCTCAACTTGAGGCAAATCAGGGGCTGTTTGGGGGTGTCCAAAACCAAACATGCCTGGTCCTGTTTGAGTCTGGTCCAGACTTGAACCAAGCCCGGCAACCTGGTTTTGTGCAAACCCCTACTTTGGAAGACCTGTGTTCATTTCCAATTAGGAAGGAAAAAAGGAAGGAAAGAAGGAAAAGAGAATCACCCAAAATCTGTCTCACTGAAAATGACTGAAAAGCAGAACTAATGCAATATGCTCAGCATTTAAGGTTAATGCTGAACTACAATCTAAATAGGAACAGGTACGCAATCTGTGGGTGCTTCTGGATCCAAGCCTCTCCTTGACTTCCAGGCCTAAATGGTGCCCAGAAGTGCTTTATATCAGCTCTGGCTGATACACTGTCAATTTTTTGAGAAAAACTACCTTGACCTTTGACTTCACTACTGCTAGGAGTGTGCATGAACCATTCAATGTCAAACTGGTTCACATTGAACAAGGCTGGTTCAACAGCTCAATCACAGCTCGATTATTTGATAGGGATGTGCACAAAACCGGCTGGCCTGTTTGGTTCGAGATTTGGCCTCGAACCCAACCAGGCCAGTTTGGTCTGGCAGAACTAAATAAAAACCCACCCCAGTTTGGTTCGGGTTCATGGGGTTCGCAGACCGAAAATATTGTTTTTTAAAAAGTGTTTTTTACCTTATACTCCCCTTGGGGGAGTTACTGGAGGTGGCAGGAGGGGTCTGCGGAGCTTCCCCCTCCCCCCCAGCCTTCTAAATCACCCCCTCACCCCATTCAGGCACTCTTCGTTCACCCCCTTGCCTTGTTCAGGCACTCTCCGGCTGGTTCTTGGCCTTCATCTGGCGGCCATGTTGGGGGCTGAGCACTGCGCACATGGCCTCTGCATGGACCGGGCCATGCAGAGGTCATGTGCACAGGTGCCCTGCCCCCAACATGGCTGCCGGGCCGCCGGGTAAAGGCCAAAAACCGGCTGAAGAGCACCTGAACGGGGCAAGGGGGTGATTTAGAAGGTTGGCGGGGGGAAGAGGAACCTCCATGGACCCCCACCACCACACAAATAACCAAGCAGATGCATGGAGGCCGGAATCATGCCACTGCATGGGTGGTCTGTATAAATGGCTATTTCCAGAGGCAGTTGGGGTGTCCTGGGAGACAGTGAACAGCAGCGAGTATGGTGAGCTGTGAGTGGTGAGCAGCAGGGGGCCAGTAAGCACCTTAAACAATCTTTCTCGCTGCTCTCCCGCCATGCTTTTTTGGATTCCCCCACCCCTTTACTTGTAAAGGGGAATCCTCACAGGATTCCCCTTCTCAAGTATTACCCCCTGAACTGTGAAACCGGTTCGATTGAACGGACTGGACTTGCCCATTGGTTCGACTGAACTGGTTTGGTTAGAATTCAATTTGAATTTGAACCAAACCATGTTTTGGGGTTCATGCACACCCCTAACTACTGCTCTATATGGGGCTGCCTTTGTATGTAGTCCAGAAACTGCAGTTGGTATACCATGCGGCAGCCAGGTTGTTCTCTGGGTCATTTCGGAGAGACCATATTATTCCTGTACTAAAAGAGCTACGCTAACTACCAATAAGTTTCCGGGCACAATACAAGGTGCTGGTTATAACCTAGAAAGCCCTAAACAGTTTAGGCCATGGGTATTAAAGAGAATGTCTTCTTCCCCATGAGCCCCAACCCCCCGTGAGATAATCTGGAGAGGTTCATCTGCAGGTGCCACCAGCTCATCTGGTGGCTACTAAGGGATGGGCTTTCTCTGTTGCTGCCCAAGGCTTTGGAATGTGCTCTCTGCTAAAATGTGGAATGTGCTCTCTGCCTCCACATCTCTGATAATTTTTAAGAAGGCAGTTAAGACACATTTGTTCACCCACGATTTTAATGGCAGTTTTTAACACTGTGTTAAATTTTAAATTATTTTAATGTTTTAATACTTTGATTTTGTTTTAATTTCTGCTGTTTTCAGAGACATAATGTTTGGGTGATATATAAATATGTTAAATCAATCAATCAATCTGTCTATCAATAAAATAATCAAGTAGCATAACATGTTATATCATATACTTCTTGCATCAGGCATATGTACTAAAATAATAAAATAAATAAATAAAATAACCAAGGCTGAATCAAGGGGAAAATAAAAGAGAGAGAGAGACTTTTTCCCCCTTGCCCTTTTCCTGCAATAAAAGTGACAGCCATAGACCCACCACAGTCACTGACGTTTCTTAACCACCTTTCCCAAGAAACATAATGTATTTCTGAAATATCTTTATCAACCCTCAGGTGTTGTGTATGGTCAGAACATTTACTTTTTTATTGTCACTGACTATATCTTCACACAGTGTTCTTTTCAAGTCAGGCAGACATAGAGCCTATAAAAATTTCTCTCTTGAGCGATTTCAGCAACATCACTTCTGATGATGCTTTGACCTGCATTATAGTCCTTTCTGATTGTAGACATTTTTAAAATTAGGAATCAGATACTGTAATATCTTATTACTTGCTGTGTGTGTTTATCTATAAAGTCTGATTTTCCTTCCTACATAGATTGGTGTATTGGCAGATACTGCATGATGTGCAGACTTTGATTCCATATGATTTGTAGGTCTGAGCATGGAAAGATAATCTGGTTCATACAAATCATATATCCATATAAACTCTGGATGAAGACTGTAGCCCTTGACATGCCATATACAGATTGGGGCAAATTGAAGTACCTAGAGGTGTGCACATAACTGCTCCGGGCGGTTTGGTTCGAGTTCGAACCAAACTTGAACTGAACCGCCTGGTCCACAAGCTGGTTCATTAGAACTGGCTGGCAGACGGTTCAGTTCTGCACTTGTGGCTCGATTCTGCACTGTGCGGAGGCCTGAACCAGGCCCCCACTGATGGGGGGAGCACCGGCGGGGTATAGGGGAGCCGCTGCCCCCACGGAGCTGCACCACCGCTGTCGTACATAAGGTGATCTCCTGCCTCGCCCTCCCTTTTCAACCCCATAGGGCTTCCCGCTTTGCTTGTAAAGGGGAATACTTGCCGGATTCCCCTTTGTAAGCATAAAGAACCAGTTGAACTGGGCCGAACCGTCCAGGACTAGTTCGACGTGAACTCAGACTGGCCCCCCTTTTTGGAGGGCTGGTCCAGCTCCAGCTCGAACCTGTCAAATCAGGCTGGTTTAAATTGAACCTAGTTTGATTTGAACTGGTTTTGCACATCCCTATTCCACACCCCTCCACTTATCCAATCTTCTTTATAAGCCACAGTTCATGTGAGCAGAGCCTACATTCAGACTATACATAGGGTTTGTTAAGAAATTTGATGAATG
This sequence comes from Hemicordylus capensis, assembly GCF_027244095.1. NCBI lineage: Eukaryota > Metazoa > Chordata > Lepidosauria > Squamata > Cordylidae > Hemicordylus > Hemicordylus capensis. The sequence goes on along the minus strand of NC_069661.1, from coordinate 28,966,145 downwards.
TGTGGAGGTTGGGAGAGTATGAAAGTGTGGAGTTTAGTTCTATGTGGCAAGGGCTCTCAAATTTTGGCCCCCAGATGTTGTTGGACTACAACTCCCACTGTATCCCAAAGGCCGTTGAGGCTGGGGATACTACTAGGAGTTGTAGTCCAAAAACACCTGGGGGACCTAGGTTTAAGAACCCCTGCTATATGGCATGACAGGACAAGATAAGCATTCCAAAGTAGAGTGGAAGTGCTTTAAATACAGATTCACAGCATTCTGACTACAGTTGGCATTTACATTACAAAAAGCTGTGTACTGGAAAAGGTTCTAGTCTACCCATTATATAACACTGCTTGGGCCTCACTGACTCATTCACTGACGTGCAAGTCCCAGACCAAACCACAAAAGATAGAAACATGCAATTTTCTTAGGTAGATTCCAGACCTCGCTCAGAGTATCAAAAATATCTGAAACCCTGGAAAAATTCATTACTTTATTGGAGAATCTGTAAAAACCTTTCCATTAGAAAGCATGGGGAAGGTGACCTCATAGAGCTAGAAAAAGACTAGAATCACAACAAGATAAGGAGTTAAGATGCCTGCAAACTCCAAGCCCTCACTGACTGACATGTAACTCCCAGACCAAATGATGAAATATAGAAACATCCCATTTTTGCAGGTAGGTTCCAGACCTCACCCAGACTATGTGTGGTGGGGGGGGAGGCGGAATCCAAACTCCCAGGTAGGTTCCAGACCTCACCCAGACTATGCAGGGGTGGGCATGGGGATCCAAACTCCCAGAAAAATGTGTTAATGTCCTGGAAAATGCAGGAAAACTCTCTCATTGGGCAGCATGTGTCATATGATCTCATAGAACTAGCAAAAGATTCAAGTCACAGTGACATAAGTGACATGTTGTGAATATGCTTTCAAATTGCAAGCCTGCAAGCCATACGCTTGCTGGCTTGCAATTTGCAAGCATATTCACATCTTCTCTCTCTCTCTCTCTCTCTCTCTCTCTCTGTGTGTGTGTGTGTGTGTGTACTGACCCATGGAGCACAGACCCCCAATGGATTGCTCAGACCCCTGAATTTCATCAGCCACTTCCCTCCTCCATGATCTCTTCCAGAAAGGAAGTACATCTTCTGTCTATATAACATAAAGGATAACATTACACAATGAATGTATACATGTTTGTATATGTGCATATTCATAGCCCAAATGACCTTTGCAGTGCCAATTCTTACTTTTAACTTTTTATTCAGGCACTCCTATCTGTGCCACCTCATATGTGAATTATGCATGCATGCATTTCTCAGCTCCTGCCCATTTAATACATGCAAGTTCCTGATAATAACCACCATGTATTTGACGGACACAAATACCCAAACAAATAATCAGGCACACACTTCACATATCTGATATGGCGACCGTATATCTGGCACCAGATATTCATCCACAAGCACAGTAAGTCAAGTGGGACTTGGCCCCTGAGTCTCTTAAAGTGTCTCAGGCTATTCAGATCAAGCCTTCTCAGGGAAATTGAATTCAGCTCACATATTAAAAATCATTGCGACTGTCAACGCTCATATTTAAGTTAAATGGCTTTATGCAGCACAAATTAGTTACAGATTGAAAAGATAATGAACCAGTGTTTTTTGAGATGTTTCTTCTGTAGGGCTTTTCTCATTTTTCTTTTTTGGTTCCTCTGAAGCTGGTGTATTGGCTTTCAGAGGCCAACAGCCTATATAAAATGTAAAAATTATATATATATATATATATATATATATATATATATATATATATATTTATATACACATACACACACTTCCTGAGCCGTTAGAAGATCCAAGGGCAGTGCAACCTGGGACTGATTCCTCTAAAGGAGAGGTCATTGGAGGCTTATGGTGTCTTTGTAATGTGAGATTTATTTAAAAACATACAGGTTGAGCACAGGTAAAAGTGTGTTCCTATAAGGCAGCAGTTCTGCTGCTTTACATTGGTTCCCCAGAGAAAGCCCTGCACCCCAAAATATGCCTCTCCCCCTCACCGCCTTCAAAACTGCTACTTCTTTACACCTCATCTTGGCCATTCCCCCAGGCGCGGAGGGAGGCCAGCGGTGGCCCAGATACAGTTCGCTGCCATGGCCCCCCTAGCCATGCCCCGTATATGAGATCAGCATCTGAGGTCAGATGAAGGGGGCGTGGCTTGCTCACAAATGGGGTTGCGCATCCTGTTTGTGAGTAAAATCCGGCCAGCGCCACGTTTTCAGCGTTGCCACCTCTCCCTGCCTCGTCTGACATTGGGGGTGTGGCTGGGGCACGAGGCGCAGCCCCTGAAGTGTGGCGGCCTGTGTTATTCGGACCCGTTTGCACTACGGTGGCTCTGCCAGTGCCCTTACCTGCACTTGGGGGTGCGGGTCACCTTCCAAATTCTGGTTGAAGGGTCAGTCCTATAATAAATATCACCATGGGGAAGGAGTGCATTCGGTGCCCCCCCCCATGTTTAGTTTATCAGTGTGGCCAGGATTTGTGGTTTGTGCAGGATTGCAAAACCTAGTAGCGTAACAGGCCCTGTGGCTGTTCCCAGGCTTTCTTGCCAGTGGCCCTCAAAAGGGCCCAGAGTTACCTCTCAGTAATTTGCTGCTTTGTTTCCAGTCTAGTTCTGGGATCCCACTAAATTCTGACAGGCTTTCTGAAGCTTTTTGTTCAGTCTTCTTCCCGGGGCAGAGCCACCCTTCTGTGAACGGGTCCAAAGAACCCGGCCACCGCTCCCTATGCAGCCATCAAATCCAGCCTAGCCACACACCCTGTATCTGCAGGGGGTGTGGCTAGGCTGCCTCGGGGCTGCTGCTGGCAGGTTGTACCCACACCTCTGGCAGCTTCCTACGTGCCTGCTTCTTCCCTCTTTCTCCCTAGCTCACTGCAGACAGCACACTCAGCAAACAGTGAGCCAGCCAGTAAGTGCCTGGCTCACCCACCCCATGACTGGTGGCTTTTCTCATTTCAGGGCCATCTCTGTTTTTCTCCTATTAAGAAACTCTAAATTGCAGAATGGTCAGGCAAAGTCTATAATTCCCAAGTGCACCCATACCATTCTTAGGTCTCTGTGAGAGTTAAAGGTGGGGTTCATTTTAAAATGTTATCCACAGAAGATGCTGCCTGCTTCCTCACCATCAGAACTGAAGAGGCAGAAAAGCTGCCTGTCTCTTGTGCCCTGCCCAATTCAGAGGTGCTGTGGGAGATGGGGGTGGGGTGGGGGTGGCAACAAGGTACTGAAGTGCAGCCATGGTGGGCCAAAGGGTTAGGCTCAAATAAAGCTGGACCCTCCCCGCATAGGACCAAATTGAATGGGGAACCTTATGAAGCCTTGCATCAAATAGGGCTTTTCAGACAACCCTATTCTTTATTCCACCCCTACGTAAGAATCCACCTCCAGCACATTACCTACAGTGACTGTTGCTGGTGTCTATCTTATGTTTCTTTTTAGATTGTGAGCCCTTTGGGGATAGGGATCCATCGTATTTATTTATTATTTCTCTGTGTAAACCACCCTGAGCCATTTTTGGAAGGGCAGTATAGAAATTGAATTATTGTTATTATTCACTGTAAGCTGGAAAGTCCCTGATTCAGATTTGGGGTGGAGAGCCAGGTATTGTGGTAAAGTAAAAGTAAAGTTGTGCCATCAAATCAGTGTTGACTCCTGGCAACCAGAGCCATGTGGTTTCCTATGGTAGAATACAGGAGGGGTTTACCATTGCCATCTCCCGCGCAATATGAGATGATGCCTTTCAGCATCTTCCTAGATCGCTGCTGCCCAATCTGGGAAACATACCAGCAGGGATTCGAACCAGCAACCTCTTGCTCCCTAGGCAAGTTACGTCCCTGCTGCAGTAGCAAACATAAATTGTCCCCTTTGCTAAGCAAAGTTTGCCTCCATTTGCATTTGAATGGGTGACTACATCTGAGCACTGTCTGCTATAAGCTATTGTCATTAAGAGATGAGGCCACAGCTCAGTAGTAGAGAATCTGCTTTGCATGCAGAAGGTCCTGGGTTCAGTCTTGGCATCTCCAGGTAGGATTGGAAAGACTCCTGCCTGAAACCTTGGAGAGTCACTACCAATCAGTGTAGACAAAACGGAGCTAGGTGAACCAATGGTCTGACTCAGTATAAGGCAGCTTCCTATGTTCCAAAGACTCATCCTGCCTCTTGCAGACACTCATTGTCTCTCAGCTTCACCTCCACATGATTGTTCCTCAGATTATTCCCTGATTCCATGAGGTATAAAACAGTAACCACAACAAATGCCCTTGAGCACACTGTTGCTGTTTTGCAATTAAATGTTGCATGTATCCAATAAAAAGCCTTTGAACTTTCCTGTGACTCTTGCTACCACCCACACTGAAATATTTCCCTCCCCTCAAAATAGCGCTCCAACAAACCCCATCTAGTTCTTCAGAACTTCCACTTCACAAATGGTGCTGGGTCTTCTTCTGAACTAAATATGCAGCTAAATTCTCCCTGTGCTTATATAGAAGCCTCACTGTGTTCAAATGGAACTTACGTTTTATTTCATCTGTGCAGGTCTGAAGCTTTAATGTATTAATAGAGAGTTTATATCCCTGGGAAAACTACTAAGTAAATAAAGCATTCATTGGCTCTTGTTTTCTCTTAATCCAAGCAATCCTTCTGATATATTAAACCACCCAAGGCCTTTGTGAAGCACAATCATATTCGTTCAAAGTCTCTTTTTATGGAGGAAGGTAAGGTGGACTGCCTGATGGTGGGGGGGGGGAATCAATGCAAGTTTTTATCTTTAAAGTTCAGTTCGTTAGGAAATATGCAGTATTCTCAACCAGACAACATGCACACAGCATGTATGTCTTTAAGAGATCAAAGATAACACATATAGAATGGTCTGATTGTACTATGTACTGAAACACATACTGGGAAAATATGACCTTTCCCCACTTTCCTTCCAAACATACACAGCCAATTATTTGGTGTGGGGGGAGACATATTGCTAAAGACACAGCAAAATGATGCTTGCTGCTTACATTTTCCTCTCTGTGAAGCTGAATGCTGTTAATGAAACTGCCTCGAGGGTGATTGACCTGCACCCCCTAGTTCAGGCGAATGTGGGGAATTTAGCTCAAAAGGGGAGACAGTTCCAATCAGCCTTAATTTGTGCAAGCGTATGAACTCAAGAAAATTGGCTTGAGAGAGAGGTTTGAATTAAATAAAAAAGGAGTTTATTAAAACTAAAATCAGACTAAATTACTATGTGGCCCTAGTTTAAAGGCACTACAAATACGCTAAGAAACAGACTATTGTAAGGCACATTTAGCTTAAAGTTCCAAATTATGTGTAAATTCCCAGGCAGGCTAGAGAGGTACTTTAAGATAGAGGGGCAAGATTTCAGAAATAAGAGAAAGGGATAGGTTCAGCCCTGAAGAAGCCGGGCAAGAGGCTATATCACCTGTCCTGGAGAGGAACACCAAGGTGGTCTGCTGGAGTCTCTTGTTTCAGTCTGCTGGGGTCCAGAGTGAGAGGCACTGAGATGTTTTGCAGTGGGAGTCCCAGGTGTAATATACACGAGGAAGCACACTGGGTCATAGAATTAGGGATACTTATATCCCCAAACCTGCCTTGAGGGCACATTTCTTTTGTCCTGATCTGCTGAATAGGGGAGCCCAGACAACCTTTTTTTGGAATGCATTGTGTCTTAGTCCTTCCTGGGTATGAATGTGTGTGAATCACCTATAGCATTCAATGGTGATTGTGAGGACAATTGGAGTGTGCAGGGGTGTTTAAAGAATATCCTGTGCTGGGACTGACTCTCCCAATAATTCTATCAACAGTTTCAATAGGCACACTTTCAAATATACATCACTTAGTCATCCCTATTGTAATGGAGGCTGCAGATAGGAAACTTGTCTTATCTGTCTTTTCTCCCAGTCCTGATGGCCAGGTATTGTCTCTCTTTGTGAGAGGAAGTTTAGATTTCATTCCAAAGCTGAAATGATCTTAGATGCCAGACACTTGTAGTAGCTAGTCCTGGGAGTCTGCTTAGCTGGGCACCCTTCTTAGTGTGTGTGAAGCTAATCCCCTTTCCAGTTTGTGGAAGTTGCAGCCAAATCTAGGGGCAATCAGTCCACTGCCAACTAAGTGACTTGTCCCCATGTATAACATAGACTGGGAGCTCACATTGCTGTGCAACTCCTGAGCATAGCAAATGTGCAATCTCCAAGCCTAGAGATGCAGTTGCAATGAGGGAGGCTTCTGGGAGCGGGCAGAATAAGCTCAGCTGGTAACAATGCATACCATTCTGAAATATGCATTTGATATTTGAGTAGACTGAGAAGGATTCTGCAAGCAAAAGTGCTACTTCACCCATTACTGCACATTTACCACTGCATGTACTCACAGTGGGAAGACATGGAAGGGAGGTGGGCCCTGACTTCACTAGGTGCCATTGACAAGATGCTCTCTCTCAACCTTAGTATCACATCTGTAACATGGAGATAGGAATACATACTTACATTACAGGATTTCTGTAAGGATTACAGCAACTAAATTCACATGAAGGGCTTTGAACGCTCAAAAACACTATACAAATGTTAAGTATACTCCTCCTCCTCCTCCTCCTCCTCCAGCAGTGCAACGACTGCAAGCAGTGGTAGAATAAGACAAGCTGCAGATGTTTGCAATGGAGAAGCCCAGCCATAAAGACCAGGTAGGAGGCAACAGCTGGCTGTACCACAGAAGCAGATAGCCCCTTGAATTTCAGCATCACATGGATACACATACACACCAAACCTCCTCCCGACCCTCTCCATTTTCATGCCCCACACATAAGAAATCACATTTTAAATGCTAAAAAAAATAGTCTCCTGTTGATGGTAGCAGCCTGCCAGGGCTGCTGTACAACTTCAGAGGCAGCCCCGATGGTGTAGCATCATGGCTGCTGTGGCATTCCTTGACAGAGCTTCTGGGAAGTAGCACAGCACACCTTCTGTTGGAAACTATGGAGAGGAGTGCTGTACTGCTGCCCAGAAGTGCTTTAAAGGCATGCTACAGCAGCCTGTCACTACACCATTGTGGCTGCCTTTGAAGCAGCAGTCCCAGCAGATCACTACCATTGTTGGGTGACTGCAGAACGTAGCACAAAGTCTTAAAAAAGGGGGGGGGGACCATAGAGGTGGGATAACAATATTCCTCTTCCCCCCCCCAAGACACAGGGGGTAAGAGGCTAGTTGTTTTCTAGTCATCCTGTAATCCCAGAAGCTACCTTAAGGTGGGCCTCTTTACAGAGACCAGTTAGTTGTCAAGGGTTCTTCCCTGACTGCTATTCCAAACCCTGATTTATTTTTCTCCAAACACACTTATCAGAGTGAGCCATTTTTTCTCGGTGTGGTCTGAAGCCACTAGGAAATATGTATTCCACCCATGTGGGCAGGGCCAATCAAATCAATATATATTCCACCCACGTGAGCAGGGCCAATCATATCAGGATTTTCCAACATCCACATCCTAGTGGGAGCTGGTCAGGTGGGGTGTGTGTGTGTGTCCGTCGATCCGTCCCCGTCCTTAATACCTTAATATGCATCTTGATTGGGTTAGGTGGCAGAGAATGACTATGTACAATCAGTGCAAGCTGTGTGTCCTCCTAGTTTTATTGGCAATGTCACTGGAGCTGAATGAAGCAGATCTTTCTATTTTTCAGATAGATTTTGCTTCCCTGAAACCCTTTTCTTTAAGAATTTGAAACACTCCATAAGCTAAAATCATCCTTTCTCTTCTGCTGATGCCTGAAGGAAAGATGCATTGCAGCATCACCACTAAACAGAATAGTAAGCCTGAGATAAAGCATAATGAAATCAGTTTTTGCAGGGGGGGGGGCATGTATGGTATTTGAAACTGATACAGAATTAAAGTGTCTTAAAGTAAGATCTGGAAATTCCTAATCCCCTCCCCAGAAATCATCTTAAATATTGTCACAGCTTTGCAAGAGAAATCACTTTAAAAGGGATCTACCACTGTGAAATAACTATATTTGGAATTTAATTGACTCGTGAAAATGAGGCTTTGTTAAAAAGCTGACTCTGCAAGAAAACCTGATTTCAAAAGTGTTGTGGCAAACAGATGCATTTGGGGGAGGAATTAAATGCCTGCTGGTGGGGGAGGGCAATGGGTTGCTTCATTAATAAAATGTGAACAGCAGATAATGAGCAGATACCCAATAACTTGCACACTAACTTTATATCATTGAGGGATATGCAATATTGACAAGTCATAGGATACTACAAGAAAAAAACTTTTCTAGGCAAAAAGGTTGTGATTGAACACACACACACACACACACACACCAAGCAACCTGCCATGAAGGCAGTTTAGTATTGCTCTTCTCAGCAAATGGCCTGACTCAGGAGCAAATCACACAGTGCAAAACACTGCAGTGTGTGGTGTTTTTGGTTAATCCATTCCTTGATCCAGGCCAGCTTTTGAATGGTGCTTTAGTTACTTTCATTCCAGTCCTGGAGTAGAGACTGGGCCAACAAACAGCCAACAGCAAGAGCCCTGGGAGCAGACTGCAGTTGCCTCTCTGTAAATAATATCTATTTCAATAAACCATTAATATTCCTGATTCCACTCCACTGCCTTGTCCATGCATACTACAATTCTTTCCTCTGGATTCTATACTGTGTATATAAAAAAAGGATGATACCTGCCTATAAATTGCCATATGTGGTCATTGCATGTGTGCTGTATACATGGCCTGTGGCAAATTGTAGCTTCCTAAGTGCATGTATGTCTAGCTAAATACATTCTGTCATTAACTTCTGTGGAAGATGTTTACAGAGTAAGGACAACTGCTAAAGTGGATACAAAAGTCACACACACACCCCGCTCCCTGAGTAGAGGGAGGTTTTGCACCCACCAATTGCAGCTCTTTCACTGCTTCCAGCAGCAAAGAATGGGAACCATTCTTTTCTATGGGAGAAAGTAAAGGGACATCATTGAAGTATGGACAAAACCTGGGCCTCATCACGAATAACTGGCAAATCCATTGCACTGGTTTTAAAGATGGAAGGGTCATCTTTTACCCTCTCTCAAAGGTTGCTGATTGGAACTGATGGCTTCTTAATTTTCTCCCAAAAGAAGCTAGTTTACTTTTTAATGGATGAATGTGACTACATCAAGTCATACTGAGGAGGACTTAGCTAGTTACAAATAAAGAACATTAATACTTTGAGCCTCCTCAAAAACTCTGCTATAAGAGTATGTTTGCAGGGCAAGTAATAGATGATCTGAAGCAAAGTGGACCTTGTTGTACCTTAAAGACCATTGTCCTTAGTTTGGAACAGGAGTCTTTAGTCTGGAACAACAATCCTTACTAGCTTCCAACATGAACTACCTGTCCCTGAGCAACCGATATTTATTATTTTATTATTTATTTATTTGTTTCGTATACCGCCCTTCCAAAATGACTCAGGGCGGTTTACAATTAAAACAAACCACTAAAACAGTAAAGAGCTAAAACAAATTAAAAACAATATAACAATTAACAATTTAAAAACATTTTTAAAACAACCATTAAACAATTACAGTAATTAAAATCCCAAAATTGGGTTTTTATTTTTAAAATAAACCAGATCTTAAAGCCCCAAAAATTTAGGAAGTGAGAAAGTTTGGGTGAAAAGATGGGTTTTCAGGTGTTTCTTGAAAATTGCCAGAGATGGGGAGGATCATATCTCAGCAGGGAGCGCATTCCACAATCTCAGGGCAGCAACCGAGAAGGCCCGTCTCTGTGTAGCCACCAAACGAGTTGGCGGTAACTGGAGACGGACCTCCTTAGATTACCTCAATGGGCAGTGGGACTCATAATGAAGAAGACGCTCGCTTAGATACCCAGGGCCTAAGCTGTTTAGGGCTTTGTAAGTTATAACTAGCACTTTGTATTTTGTCCAGAAACCTATTGACATGGTCTCTCCGAGATGACCCAGAGACCAATCTGGCTGCCGCGTTCTGAACCAACTGAAGTTTCCGGACTACGTACAAAGGCAGCCCCACATAGAGCGCATTACAGAAGTCCAGTCTGGAGGTCACCAACAGATGTACCACTGTTTTGAGGTCATTGATCTCAATAAACGGGCACAGTTGGTGTATCAGCCGAAGCTGATAGAAAGCACCCCTGGCCACCACCTCAGCCTGAAAAACCAGGGAGAGGTGTGAATCCAGAAGTACTCCCAGACTGTGAACCTGTTCCTTTTGGGGAAGTGTGACACCATCTAGAACAGGCAGATCAAAATCGTCTCTAGAGTTCTGACCCCGCACAATAAGTACCTCCATCTTATCTGGATTCAGCTTCAGTTGTTCAGCTGGAAGATCCACCATCTGCGAGATAGTCAAGGAAGTGATGGACCTCCTGGTGGAAATGTTCCTGGAGGATGTGATCAGCATGGACGACCCACAGAAGATGATGATGAGGTTCCAAGAGAAGGGGTTCCTGGGAATCCTCGGCTATATAGACAGGACACGCATGGAGATTTCAACTCCCCTCCCCCAACGCCATGATGAGTACTCGGATGGAAGCCTTACTTCACCATGAGCCTCCAAGATGTGGTGGACTCAACTGGGTGGTTCAAGGACATCTATGCCATGGTGTTGGGCCAGGGATACAGCCTGCCGGAGTGGATGGTCACCCCATATCATGCACCCAGAGGTGCTCGGGAGAGGAACTTCAACTTCAGACCCAGCAGGCATTCGGTAGGCTGAAAGCCCAGTGGCACTACCTCTACACCTTGCTGGACGTCGAGGAGAATCTTGTACCCAAGGTGATTGTGGCCTGCTGCATCCTGCACAACATATGCAAGTTCAGGGGAGACAACCTCCTGGAAGAGCCCTTGGACCCACCCACAAATCCAGCAGGTGAGGACGGTGGCAGAAGGGTACCGGATGGAGTTGTGGATGCTGTGCTGGCGGAGCCCACAGCCCTAGTCCTGAGGGTCACTGGTGGCAGCAAGGAGGCCCGGGTGGTGAGAGCAGCCTTCTCAAGACATGCCTGGGAGCATCTCCCTCCAGCCCACCACCAAGGCGAGCAGGTGCATGGAGCTGAAAACACCTTTTTAACTGGTAATGCTAGCACGGGGTCATCACCCACATCTGCAGCAGCAGAGGAATCAGACTGGACATCTGTCCCTGCCTTGCTAATGAAAGGGCTGCCAGTATTATACTGTCAAAGAAAGTGAACGCAGTCCTTCTTAAATGCCCAGATGATGGCTTTGAAAAATTGTGACTATCAGTTAGTACAAGACAGTTTGAACTTGTATTAAGTACGCAGAACAACAGCACAACAACAAAAATCAAACACAAGAGCACTGGTGAATCATAAATCACAGAATAAGATGGTTACAGCTACTAAATCTAATTTCATAGAGGTAATCTTTACACACTCAGAAAATTAGTGGACCAGTAAATTTATAAAATCGTTACAATTTTTGCCTTAACTTAAGTCAGAAGACATTACCTGTGCCATGAATTGGAGAAGAGACTGAAAAGCAGCAAATTATGAAATATGAAGAAGCAGAATAGAAGAGAAGAAGGAAAAACTGAAGGCCAATACAGAAAAAAATGATGACTTAAGTCAGAAAGTAACTCTAAATGGCTTGCGTTGCTGATGATCCATACAAAACCAGGAAGCACAAATGGATTGCACTTTCTGAATTTGTGCTTATTATGGATATTATCTGAAGCAAGGACTTGCATATCTGCCCTGGGGAAAAGGTGCATGGGGGAGGGAGAACAAATGTCCCCGGGCCCCTGAGAGGGGGGACATGCTATTTGAGCAACAGCTCAATCTTCACTGTCCTCCTCCTGCCTCTCCAAAGAAGGCGGGGGTGGGGGGCAGGCATAGGCCCATCTTCACTTTTTTGTCCCAGGGCCCACCCTAACCTTGTTATGCACCTGTTGGAAACATGTGCTATATCCACATCTGGATCACAGGCATAGGAACATAGGAACATAGGAAGCTGCCATATACTGAGTCAGACCATTGGTCTATCTAGCTGAGTATTGTCTTCACAGACTGGCAGCGGCTTCTCCAAGGTTGCAGGCAGGAATCTCTCTCAGCCCTATCTTGGAGAAGCCAGGGAGGGAACTTGAAACCTTCTGCTCTTCCCAGAGCGGCTTCATCCCCTGTGGGGAATATATTGCAGTGCTCACACATCAAGTCTCCCATTCATATGCAACCAGGGCCGACCCTGCTTAGCTATGGGGACAAGTCATGCTTGCTACCACAAGACCAGCTCTCCTCTCTTGTGCTTATAAATATTAAGGCAATGATGCTAAGTATTAATTTCCAAATTCAGAATTTTACACTATTAAATTTAATTTTACACTACTAATTTTTGACACTATTAAAAATAATACAACAGTTTCTATAACTGGGAAGGTTGTAGATTATTTCAGCTGGAAGAGTAAGTATTCAAAGATTTTCAAGCAAACTCAAGTTAGGACCAGGTTGGTTTCAGGGCATTTTAGAACAGATTATGAATAGATTGTGGTGAAACCCTGACCAGTCAAATTATATGGTTCTAAATTTTCCAAATCCAGAAATGCAAATCCTACAGTCATTTGTTGGCAGCTACTCGGGAAAGGGCATTCTCCATTGCTCCCTGGACTTTGGAATGCACTCCTGTTGAATGCATGGAGCCTCCCCACCTCTGGCAACTTTTTAAAAGGTGCTAAAGACACATTTATTCACCCAGGCATTTAATTAGATTGATGGTTTAAAATTTTAATGCTGGTTTTAAATGATTTTAACGTTAATGTTTTTAATGTTTAAATGATTTTAATTGTTTAATTGATTAAGTTTTAATTTTAACTGTTAATTGATTTTAATTGTTTTTAGCTGTTGTAAACTGCCCTGACCCATTTTTGGAGGGGTGGCATATAAAACAAACAAACAATCAATCAAACTCTAAAATCTTCTATCCTTTTGATGAATCTAGTTACATACATGTTCTTCTCGTATCTGTGTTCCTTTGATATTTCAACTTTGTAAATTCAAATACCAGATTGCGATATTTGAGATTTTAAGCTTTTTACAGTTCCAGGCTGTGTCAGTTATCTGAGTAAAGCATATTTGTGCAAAAGGTAACCCATCAGCATGATCTAATTATCTCAATGTGGTGACGTTTGTTCAACAAACCATCTTCATTAAAGCACAAATGTCCAAGAATGACTAATTATTTCAAACAAAGACTCTTGGCACATCGAGGGCTAATTAATTTATTGAGGCATAAGCTCTTTTGGGCTAGAGCCCACTTTGTCAAACACAACTGTTCATGCAGCCTTAAGAGTACAATAACTGTGATGTAGTAGGACCATGAGTTAAACCAAGATGTACAAAAAGACAGGGCATTTTAATGAAAGTGAGCATTTTAGAATGTAGAATAAATGGCAGCACAAATTAGACAACACTGAATTTTAATACCTAGATGGATTGGGGAATATTTGGGGCAAAAAAAGAGAAAAGAATGGAAAACTGAATTCCAGCCACATGTTTTTAATGTGCCTAGTGTTTATAGGAAGCTGCCATATACTGAATCAGACCTTTGGTCTATCTAGCTCAGTATTGTCTTCACAGACTGGCAGTGGCTTCTCCAAGGTTTCTTGGAGACTGGTAGCAGCTTCTCCAAGGTTGTAAGCAGGAATCTCTCTCAGCCCTATCTTGGAGAAGGGAACTTGAAACCTTCTGCTCTTCCAAGAGTGGTTCCATTGCCTGAGGAACATCTTATGGTCTCCCATTCTTATGCAACCTGCTTAGCTAAGGGGACAAGTCATGCTTGCTACCACAGGACCAGCTCTCCTCTCCCTTAGAGAGCTGGTCTTGAGTGCTGTTGGAAACTCCTCTCCTTTAGAGTTCATATTGGGCCAGATGTAAAACAGTCAGATCTTGTAAAAATAAAGAAAGCACATATCTGCCATCAGAATCAAATGTGCTTGACCACTTGAAAACTAAAATGCACCTTGGGATCAGTTACCTAAGTCTGCAAGGAAAAGAGTGGTGAATCATGTTCCATATAATTCTCATTAGTGAATAATAAGCAGTGAAAGAGACATCAAATTGATTTTATGCAACATATGTGGCTAGTTAGAAACACAGGAAGCTGCCTCATGACAAGTTAGACGATTGGTCCATCTAGCTTAGTTTTGTCTACACTGACTGGCAGTGGCTTTCCAAGGATTCAGGCAGGAGTTTCTCCCAGACCTACCTGGGGGTGCCAGAGAAAGAACTGGGACCTTCCTCATGCAAGCATGCAGATGCTCTTCCACTGAGGCATGGCTGCATCCCCCAAGAGGAATACCTTACAGTGCCACATGTAGTATCCCATCTAAATGCAATCCAAGGTAGACCCTGCATAGAAAAGGGGCAGTTCATGCTTTATCACAAGACCAGTTCTCCTTTAATGACCAGCTGCTCAAAAGCAGCTGCATAAACCTACGTATGATTTGATACAGCTCTTGATAAGATTGATTCTTCATTGACTGTATGCCAAGAAGGAACCAGTATTTAAGCCAGTAATTTAATATTTATTTATTTGATTGATTGATTTTATTTCTATACCGCCCTTCCAAGAATGGCTCAGGGTGGTTTACACAGAGAAATAATAAATAAATAAGATGGATCGCTGTCCACAAAGGGCTCACAATCTAAAAAGAAACATAAGATAGACACCAGCAACAGTCACTGGAGGTACTGTGCTGGGGGTGGATAGGGCCAGTTACTCTCCCCCTGCTAAGTAAAGAGAACCACCACATTAAAAGGTGCCTCTTTGCCAAGTTAGCAAGGGTAACTTTGGCTTTGTTCTACACTTACTAGTCATTTCTCTCCACATTCAAGGGGCCTTGTTCACACAATAGATTTTGTGAAGTTCCAGGTTTGGATCTCAGAAGGCTATGTGTTGTGTTGTTTTCAATGTTTCTATGTGTTGTTTCCAATAAAGCAAAAACCAAGCCATATAACACCTACAGTACTTATAAATTAGACTAAGACTACCTATTAGTGCTGAAGTGAGGATGCTGTAGATGGTTCTAGCATCCCTGGGGGTGTGCTAGCAAGTCCCGCATTCACTGCAACATATACTAAAACCCCATTCTCCCACTCTCCACAGTTTCAGAGCTTGTCTGAAGAGAAAAACACTATACTTGTTGAGAGATTCTTCCTGTTATTTGAATACTGTAGTGCCCCACCATCCTAATCATGCGAAGAATCTTTCCATGAGCTTTTGAGAAGACCATACTTGGGTGCAGTGTCAATGAGTCGAAGAATACCCAAGCAGGCCAATTATCCACACCTTTAATATGCAGTAACAGATTTAGTTAAATACATTTATTAACCCCTCAGCCTTTGTCCACCTTCAGATGTCACAGGAAACCTGAGGCAAGCTCACCTCAGGTTTGTCCTCTGTGATGTCCGAACAGTCGGAGACGGGATTCCAGTGCCAATCCATGGCTCAGATTCCCACCCTGAGTTTCTGACTGAACCCTTGATTGTAAATAAGGTTAACTTACCTATCCAAGGGTCTAGAGGCTGGAGTGTGTAATCTGGTTTGGGCCAATTGCCCAAATTGGAGTTAAGGGAGGAAGTTCCTCCTACTGCTTGAATTGCATTGGCTGGGGCGGCTTTCCTTCCTGGGTCAGAGAAAGTTCGTGCAGACAGTTCCACCTCTTTTGCAGTCTTGCAGATTGCCATTGTGTGGGAGCAAATCGGGGGACTCGGGGGGCAGGGTACTGCAAGTCTGTTTAACCCACAGTTAGAAAGAACATCCAAAGGTGGCCTTTGTTTTCAGTATTCAAGACAGGACAAGAAGATTTAATCGGTCTGCCTGCTAGATTAATCAACCAAAGTTTATATGCCAGCTAAAGTTAGTTATAACTAAAGTTAGTCATGACTGAGTCCCCCTGAAAGCATTGGGAGTTAGGTTAGTCACAGTTAACCTGCTCTGTTGGTTTCAATTGGACATGTAGCTCAATAAATCATTATGTTCATTCATAAGTAAGCCCTACTGAATTCAGTGAGGTTTATCCCAAGTAAGTATTCCTAGGCTTGCAGTCATTATGGCTAACTTTAGCTGGATCACAGTCTTAAGTGTTACATGCGTGAGAATAAATTTTAATAAACTGAGCTGCAAGTGCCTTGCTTGCTTAGGCTATTTTGGTTATGTGTATTTCTGTAATAGGGCATGAAAATGTAAATGTGAAACATGGTATTTCTTTTTAACAATGAGTGATGGCTTTTATTTATTAAGTGATGTGTTTCTTCAGTATCTCAAATTTCTTCAGTATTTCAGTTTCTTCAGTATTTCAAAAATGCGTCTATATTGAGATTTTGGTAATAAGTAAATGTATTGAAATTTAATTAATTTAGTAATTGATGATTCAGTTACAAGGCAATATGTTTACACAACTAAAAGTACCTCATTTGTTGACAGCCCAAGGGGGTGGGAAATTAGTAAGGCATATCTTCCAAATATTTTTCATTCTCTTTATGATTAGGAGATAGATTTTAATAATCCTTTTATAGAAAAAGTGTTTTAGTTTAATACATTATAATATGTATTAGAAACACCACATAGTAGATTAAAATTATTATAGTTATTAAGCCCTTCTAAGGCATTGTGCAAATTCTCTTTTAACTGTAATACTATTTCATACAACCAGGAGCAATGAAAGATGAGACTATTTTAATTGGAAGGAAAGAAAGAACAACAACTTTCCTTAATAAAGAGACAGGCAAGTAGATTATGGCCTACTCCTCATTCAGTGTGGTAGATACTGATTTTATTCAAGCCAGGACTATTGTTTGAAACAGCTTTTTCTAAAGCAATTCTTTCCCAGGGAGCATTGGTGGGAAACTGACATCCAAATCCCAAATATTTTTAATTAATTATCTAAATAATAAATGCAGCTTTGTCTTGTAAACCATACAAATGGCTTGATTCTTTATTGTGTCTTAATAGAGTCATCAATCTAATCACTTTAAGGATGTGCATTTGATGCATACAAATGCTCAAATGTAAGATCTCTGGTAAGCTCTGGTAAATGTTGATTTACTCATCCTTGCAAATCTATGAACCTTCTGTCACAATCCCATTTCCTCAATGAGGACAAATGCTGAAGGGGAATGAAGTTGGGGAGGTTATCAGGTGAAGTGATGAGAAAGAGTCAAAGGAAACACTGAGGCGCAGTGGTGCACCGAATGAGTGGTGCTCAGATCAGGCAGGTGGGGGTGGAAGAAAGGCAGGGTGGAACCTACCTTCTCCCCAGGAGAGCTGGTCTTGTGGTAGCAAGCATGACTTGTCCCCTTATAGCTAAGCAGGGTCCACCCTGGTTGCATATGAATGGGAGACTAGAAGTGTGAGCACTGTAAGATATTCCCCTCAGGGGATGGAGCCACTCTGGGAAGAGCAGAAGGTTCCAAGTTCCCTCCCTGGTATCTCCAAGATAGGGCTGAGAGAGATTCCTGCCTGCAACCTTGGAGAAGCTGCTGCCAGTCTGTGAAGACAATACTCAGCTAGATAGACCAATGGTCTGACTCAGTATATGGCAGCTTCCTATGTTCCTGTGATCCCCAGGATCTTTTTCGGTGCACCACTGCGCACCCACACAATCTATGCTGCATGGAGCAGCATGTATCTCTGGAGGCTGGGACTCTCGAGCTGCATGCAGCCTAATCATACACATGACTCTGTACCTGGGATAAGCCAGGTAAAAGCCTGGGTATAAAACCTGGCCTTGCAGGGAAGGCAGCATGGGATTGGACTCAATCCCGGCACTGCACAGGAGCAACCCTACCTAGGTAGGGGTAGGGCTCCTTGTGTGCAGAGCCTTATTAGGATTCACCCACCTGTGCTGTAGGTTCTCTGGTGTTCAACTTCATCTTCCTAAAACTAACTATCCACTATTAAACCACTATGGTTTGGGTCCTATACAAGGCATGAGGTGTTTTGTGGAAATTGAGATAGGAATGGCAACGGATGAGTGCTCAGCTAGAAAACATAGCAGGCCAGGATGCTCATGTTATATCACCAGAGAATAGCTCCAGGGATGGGGCTTTAGCTCAGTGGCAGAGCATCTGCTTTGCATGCACAAGGTCCCAGGTTCAATCCCCGAGAACCCCAAATAGGGCTGGGAAAGACCCCTGCCTGAAACCTTGGAAGAGCCAGTCAATGTAGACAATACTGAGCTAGAGGGACCAAATATGCTAAGGCAGCTTCCTATGTAACTTGGCAGGAGGGGATCAATGTCATTCATCTCAGTAGGGCTGGATGGATAGAATTGGGCTGCAGGATGCACACTTCCTTTGCAGGGATGGGGCTTTAGTTCAGTGGGAGAGTACATACTTTGCACATAGAAGGTCCCAGATCCAATCCCTGGCAGCTCCAGGAAGGACTGGGGGGAAGCCCTCTCTGAAACCCTAGAAAGCTGCTGTCTATCAGAATGAACAGTAATGACTTAGATCGGGGGTGCACAACTTTGGCCCTCCAGCTGTTTTTGGACTGCAACTCCCATCATCCCTGCCTTTTGGCCACTGTGGCTGGGAATGATGGGAGTTGTAGTCCAACAGCATCAGGCAGGCAAAAATTGTGCACCCCTTCATCCAGTGTGCTGCATATACTCTAATGCAGGCCTGCTCAACTTTGCCCCCCCCCAGCTTTCTTTGGACTACAATTCCCATAATCCCCAGCCACAGTGGCAAATAGCTAGGGATTATGGGAGTTGTAGGCCAACATCTGCTGGAGGGTCAAAGTTGAGCAGACCTGATTTAGATGGATCAATGACCTAACTCAGTATAAGGCACCTCCCTATGCTCCCTATGTAATGATAGGAATGCTGCCATTTCCAGAGTGCATGGCAGATGGAAGTACAACAGATGCAGACTTGTCCAGAATGAAGATACATGATGGAGAAAATGGCCACCTTACTATTAGAATGTTTGCTCTCCAGTATTTTGAGAGACAGATAAAGATGCCATTAAAAAAAAAATTTTGCGGGGGGACCTGAAAAGCGTGGGTGCTTCTTGCAAATGCTTTTGGGAACAATAAAAAGTACCTCCTTGTGGTAAATTTTCAGGGATTGCAGCTAAAGGGTAGTGAAGTATTCTCTCCTGAAAACTAATTAAGAGTGAGAACAATCAATGATGTGACTGCCTGAGAGTATTTTATGACCTGCCCAAATCATTGCTCTCACTCAAAGTCAGCTTTATTTGCTTTCAGTGGGCAGGATCCAGACTCAGTCAATCATGAATAAGTCCCATTGAAATTAATGAGTCTCAAATTAGTCATGACTAATGCATCTCATTCCAATGGTGCCTAGTCATGACTAATTTAGTCTGAATCTTGTCCAGGGACAACCATACACAGCCAAATCTAACTGTTTCCATGGCATTTGATACTACTATCTACTACATACTACATTAACTACATAATCCCTGATTGGCGAGGTCTAATCAGGGGGAACAATAGCAGTGAACAGCCACAACAAATCACAAAGAGATAGGATTGGGGAACATCACAGTCTCTCCAATAGTATTACTTTCATCTTCCCCACAAAAGAAACAGATGAACATTTGGTACAACATTTGAGGGCAACACGTTCCCTTTGACTTACCTGCTGGTTGGAACTCAGATTACATGTAGACCATACAAATAAATGCATTTGCTGGAGTCAGTGGCATTTATGCTGATCTTGTAATAAGTTAATGATTTATGGCATGAATTAACTTCAGACAATCTGGCACAGAATCTTTTTATAAAGTGGAGATTAGTTCTTCTGCGTGGTGGCCGCCACACTTGTATGAGGCTATGTGTGTACTGGCATCATGCATGGGCAGCTGGGGAAGAACAACGCCGGAGCATGATGGTAGCTTGTGGGGGGGCACCATGATTAAGGAAATAGCAACGAGCAAGTAATCTCTCCATGTTAAAGGGATGTGCTGCAGTCTGGCATTTGAATCGCATTTCGTGCACATCCTTTGTTCTTTTTTTCTTTCAGGCTGGTGATATGCAACATGGAAATAGGTGTAAATATGCCCAATCCAGATGCTAAATACTAGTTCATATAAATACTTAATGTATATGAGCTTGTATTATGCTATGTGATGCATAGAATAAAAGCTATGCATTGTATTGGTATAATAAAAACACATCTTTAAAAACACAACTCTTCACCCAGGCTTTTAATTAATGTTGCTTTAATGGTTTTATGCTGTTTTAAAATATTATTTTAAATTTTTTACATTGTTGTAATGTTTGTGTTTACCCCTCCACATTTTTTCTTAACAAATGTTTTACTCTGTTTTTATCCTGTTGTAAACTGCCCAGAGACGTAAGTTTTGGGCGGTATAAAAATGTTTTAATAAATAAATAAATAAATAAATAAAAATAATCGGATTTGAGGTGATACAAGCCCTAATGGAGGTATTCCCCCTCCCCAAGAACTGATTCTCATGAAAAATAATCCAAAAAAGGTATACAATTTGACACCCTATTGTATTATAATGTATTGAATTGTGTTTGAGAACTTTGTAGAAGACAGAAGGTAGCCAAGGCAGGAAAGTCTTGATGCATTGAGCCAATCTAATATATTGACTCGATCTAATGCATCCTATACCTGCATTGTCAGCATGATGTGATAATTACTGGTATCAGATCTATCCTGATTCTGATAATTACCTTTGTGCACAGAACTAATATCAACTCTCTTTAATGTACATGTTTAAATCATGTATCGACTGACAGAGTGGGAAAATCCTGGGAAATAACATAAAGGTAAAGTTGTACCGTTGAGTCAGTGTCATGACCACAGAGTCATGTGGTTTTCTTGGTAGAATACAGAAGGGGTTTACCATTGCCATCTCCCGCACAGTATGAGAGGATGCCTTTCAGCATCTTCCTATATCGCTGCTGCCCAATATAGGTAATTTTTAACTAAACTATATGAAAAAGGAAAGAGGACTCAACATGGTGTTGGTGTTTTTGGTGACAGCCCTATATTAAGCATCATGTAAGGTACATTTGGTTATTTAAAATACAAATACGGCAAATATTTATATACTGCTTCTCAACAAAAGTTCCCAAAGTGAACGTTTTCATATAGTTTATAATATTATGACATAGATATAAATAAATAAAATGGCTCCATGTCCCCATAGGGCTCACAATCTAAAAAAGAAACATAAGAGAGACACCAGCAACAGCTCTTAGACTGATGCTGTGCTGGGGACGGATAGAGCCAGTTGTTCTGTCCCTGCTAAATAAAGAGAATCACCACTTTTAAAAGGTGCCTCTTTGCTCAGTTAGCAGGGGAGCATTGACCTTTTTATTCCGTTTCCAAGTAATATATATGATTTGGCATCATTCAGTTTATAGGCTTTCATGCACTTCTCAAACATGTTAATCTGGTATCAGGCTGCAGTTTACTTAATGTGCATTCTTATTATGTTATAGTCACACTAAGGGTCTAATTTGGGGGTGGGGGGACAGTGGGAATAATTCTCCATTCTCACACTATCAGCTGAGAAATCTTCTATACTGGTGATATTATTTTTAGTGCCGCGTAAGAATGCAGCATATGAGGAATGCTGCTTGCATATCTTTGAGCGAAGAGTGCATTGGAATTTTAAAAAGTGCCCGACAACAGAAGACCCTTGGTTGTAAAACCTTGAAAATAATATTCAGCTCCTACAAGCATCATGTCAAGCGTCATATGTCTCTCTCATGTCAAGCATCATATGTCACCGCCTTCAGATTCGTGAGGAACAATGACTCTGTCACTGTTTCCCAGCCAATAGTCCCAGCCAATCAGGGACCATGTAGTTAATACCTGCCCCATAAGAGAATTAAACTTTATACAAGGAAAACAGATTATAGGTGCACTTTGGCTGCAGTGACCCTTCCTACATCAATTCAGCGGTTCCCTTAAAGTGTTAGATCCATTGGCTTATCATCCAATGAATTACTAATGCTACAACTGCATTTAGAACAGGGGATATGAACTTGATGCTGTCTGTCCATGATGCTCTATACTGCACACCATTTCAATCCAGCACAGAAGTGAAACTAGTTTGTAGAAATCAGGTTCCTGTACTGCTACTGGGTGGCTGGTCTCCTTGATCTCTCCAACTTACTTTTGCAGAGACAGAGGGTAGGCAACTGAGGAACAGGAAGTGTGGATTCATATTTTCTGTTGCTCTGTTCCCTGCCTCTTGCTTTTTCAAAGGGCTGGAAGAGTGGGGAAATTAATGGCGGCAGGGCAAAGGGACATGCAGTGGACTGTTGGTGGCCAGAGTGCAACTTCCACCTTGTCTAATCTGCCCCTCATCCAGATTCATTGGTTGTCTGTCCCTAGGTCCAAAGTATTCATACTTTTAAAGTATCAAAGTGGATATACTTTTTGGTTTTTTTAGGACTAGTGACATTTCAGACTTCTAAAATTACATCCACTACAGAAGAAGGATGTAAATTCATTTTCAGATGAATGGGAGAATTTGATGAATAGGATTCTTCACCTCCTCTTTTTCCTCCTCCTCCTCCTCCATCTCCATCAACCAAAGTGGCATGTCAAGAGTTATATCCAGAATATTACACCAACCTGTCTGATAGCCCTTCCAGCATTTGCAGTCTTTCTTTCTAAACATGCAGTGAAAACTTATTCTTCCCTGTACATGAGGAATTAAGAGTCATTTTTCACAACCGAAGGAATTGTTTACAACTCAAGTTACAGACTGAGAAGATTCTTCTCTTGTGGGCAGAATGTCAAAAAGCATCCAAAGGATAATGCAGAAGTTATAATATTGAGTAGCCTGGGGAAGAATATTTGGCTTTATAAAAAGTTAATTTTTGCAGACATATGTTGTGGAGTAAACAAAATGCAACAATAAAACAATTTTTTTCTCAAGGGATAATAACCAAACATATAGTGTGGTGCCTACTTTTCTCATCTTGCCTATGGATTCAATTTCTAGTTTTTCTTTATGTGTTCACATAAATTCATTTGCCTGGCATTTTATTAGGGAAGTAATAGAAATTCATAAAAAACAGAACATCCACAGGAATATTAGCTCTATATTTCTTAATAAAATAAGAACACTGATAATAGCGAAACTGAGAAAACAAACAAAATGCTTCAGTTGTGGAGTTGTGTATCATCTAGAGCCAAATGGCGTTAGCTTTCAAACTCTAAATTGGGATCTTCCAAAGTCAATATTTAGATTAGGGATTTAAAATCAAATTTACAAAATTCTGTTTTGGGGGGAAATTGCAGTTTTGTATAGGAATTGGTATCTGAATCCTCAAAATTGCTTTAATTTCATTGGAATTTTTGTTCTCAAAGCATTGTTTCAATGCGCAACTCTTTACTTACTACTAACAATTTATATATATTGTTTTGCAATGAAAAAGTTCTCAAAGTGGTTTACAAAAAATAAGAAAAGGAATAGGTCCCCAAAGGGCTCACAATCTAAAAGAAACACAAAGCATACTCTAGCAACAGACATTGAAGGAATGCTGTGTTGTTGGGATAAACAGTTGCTCTTCCCCTGCTAAATAAAAAGAGGATCACCACTTTGAAAGGCTCCTCTTCCCCCTCTTAGCAAGGGTTTATTCACACAGTACCAGGGGCCTAGCGACCATTGACCAAGCGGGGGGGGGAGAATTTTCCCCAGGCCCCAAGGGTCTGGGGCCCCCCCAAGGCTCCCCCTCTCCCTCAGCCAGGGTGCCCCCTCCTGCACCCAGTCAGTAAGCAAAGCACTTTCTGGCTAGGAGCACAATGAAAAGCACACACCCTCCTCTACAGCCAATGTTTCATGATGGCTGGGGAGGGATGGACTCTCCCCGCTGGACATTAGCCTCTCCTCTGTGTCTGACAGCTGTTGCAAGGGGGCGGGGCAGTGCCGAGAATGGGGCTGTGACAACCCCAGCAGAGTTTCGTTTCCCCTGTCAGCGGTTGGTGGAAGCTCCCTATGATTCCACCAACTGCTGACAGGGGAAATGAAATTCAGCTCCATTCTCAGCACTGCCCCGCCCCCTTGCATTTGATGTCAGATACAGAGGGCATGACTGGGGGGCGCACACTTTGTGTGCATGAAGAAACACCCAGGGGGCAGGGGAGCTGGCAGTCGGACACTGTTCACTGGCCCCCGCCAAGCTCTTTACACTGCTGCACAGTACTTAATATAACAAGGTGATCATGAATATTTCTTACAAGTAAGCATGGTTAGGATCAGACTGTTGATCCATTAGTTTACTCTGAAGAAGATGCTTCTGAAAAATCATTGGCTGAGTTCAGATGTAATGTTGCATCTTCTCTTAACCAGTGTTATAAGATAGGGAGTTTCCCCCACAAACTTGCATTCTCCTCTTCCCACTTCCCCCTCTCTCATATAATAAATAAATACATGAATTCCTACTCCTTTGATTTTTTGCAGTTAAGCATGGCTGCTCTGCAGCTCCCGGCAGCCCAGCTCCCTGAGGATCACAGAGTGCCACTTAAAGAGTGGCCAGGCAGCGGGGAGCTGTCTTGGCTTCCTGTGCAACACATTGTGGGGCACTGGAGGACTTCCTTCTCCAGATCCCCTATGTATCCAGCTCCACCTCACTGGCTTTGTGGGCGTGCGGTACAGTGGAGTTCTAGCAAGTGTCTGATCATGTGGGGAGGCAGGAAAGCTCCTGCCTTCCCACCAGCCCTCCCTAGCCACTAGGGATTTTGATCATGGGAATAGCCTCAATTTATGTATTATTTATTTTTCTGTGTAAGCCACTTTGAGAACTTTGGTTGAAGAGTGGTATATAAATATCCGTAGTAGTAGTCGTCGTCGTAGTAGTCGTCATCCAATTACAGTTGAGGACTGTCATTATGATTCTGGGGATGAAGGGGAGGACATGGGGGAATGATCAGGAGAGGAACATCTACAATCACAGTCAGTCTCACCCAAACTCTTTAGGAATGATGACCTCATCCCACTCCTAAGCAAGGCCACTGCCGTGCTGGGTTTGTCACAGCTTGGTGCAGAAGCAGATGAGGCAGCATCTTCATCTAAGAGGAAATCAGGTCAACCCATCATTCCTTTTCCAGATTGCTTCAGGGACATTCTAAAAGCAGAATGGAAGCAGAATGGGGAACAGGAAATTCAGGAAACATGTGTGCTTCCGATTTCTGGTTGTAAGAATCCCTAAATTATTGATCATGCTGCGTTGGCACCATGCCAGCCTGACATCCAATGGAGACTGATAATCTTGGATTTGATCTAAGTTGCAGATCTCCATTAAATGTCAGTTTGACATCGGGCCAAACTGACAGCACTGAAAAAACCTGGGTTTTTACGATGGGAAATTAGGAGCACACCTTGCAGCTCTCCTGTTTCCCAGTCAGCCAGCATCACAGGGATTGTGAAAACCAGCCCTTTGATTTTGTAGAACAGAAGTATTTAAAAGCAAATAGCATAGCACATTGATTAATCAACAAAGCCATGAAGTTAATTGGCTGGAAAACACAACCATTTGAAAGGGGTCTTATTAGAAATAACCTGTGTCACATCTCTTACCCAATAAACAGCTTCCCATTCTGACACCTGCCTCTCAAAGCGGTTTGCTGAGGAAAGCTCCATTAAAGGGAATGAAGCTTGTGCCCAAAGAGAGCTTTCAGAAATCAAGCCAGAGACCTCGTTCTTACATCATGCTGCTGTTAGGAAGGCCTGCAGGGAAGGGAATTCGCCTGCCTTCCCTGGCAGAGGAGCAGTAGCATCTTTGCCTTCGTGACACCACATGCCCACACGAGCAGCAGCATGGCAAAGTCAAAAGCTGGGAGTGGCAGGACATCCCCCTCCTATATCCCATAATTCCCCATGCCAGGAGCTCATTAGAGCAGCCTCCATACTCAGTGAAGTGGCTCTTTCCCCCTCGTTCGATGCCCCCGGCTCAGTGCTGTGGTGGACTGGGCAGAAGCCTTTTTACCTAGGGGCAGTTGTTCATACCATCACCTACCGGGGTACCAGAGGTTTATTTTTTACGGTTAAAAAAACCATTTTCCTCATCCGGCACTTACTATGGCAAAGCCCTTTACTTGTAAAGGGGAATCCTTGCCGGATTCCCCTTTAAAGTATAACCCCTCGAGCCGGCTCAATCGACTGGGCTCTGGCTCAATTGAGCCTGAGCCCAACGTGGCTCAAATCCGAGCCGAATTTGAGCCAAACTGGGAAATCTGGTTCCGTGCACATCCCTACTGCCTGGGGTAACCCAGGTAGCTCATGTCATGAGAAGAGCCTCAGTGCCGATCTGACAGAATTCTTCAGCATCTAACCTTTGGCATATAGCTTACAAAGTATCTGTTTTAATGGGGTTTACATGAGAAGCTCTTCAGCAGAAAATCAGCTGTTTTATAGATGTATATGTACCACTAGTTATACAGTAGTATCAGCTGAGACAATATTGACTTGCAACCCATTGATCAGTCTTGGGCCATGACCAATTTCAGGAGAGATGTTGCTGTAGATGCACATTAGAGTTAGCTTTGTTTCCCAAAACCAATGCTTTGTTTTATTTATAGAGCAAGAGAAATGATACGCGATAGCAGCAACCTTTCTCATCTTGACTTTGTACGGGTCCATCTATAGCCGGCTTATGTTACCTCAGGAATTTACTTTTTAAGATGATTTTGGCTATGATTCAGTGAGCCTAGTGGACCGCATGCTTCTGAACATTTCACAAAGAAAAACAAGGACATGCTTGTAACACCCCAATTCTCAAAGCAAGGTAGGATGCCAAATCTGGCTGGAGCTTTTTCCTGGAGAATTTCTGCCCAATGTGCTTCATAATATGAAACCATTAAAACCACCAGGATTGTTTTCAATAGTAACCCGTAAATTTATGCTAATCCTTTGAGACACCACCTCCAAGGATTATGTACACCGCCTAGAGATATATATTAGGGATGTGCCCAAACCACGGTTCGAATGGCGGTTCAAGCACCATTTGAGAGTGGGGAGTAGGAGCTTTAAGAAAGAGGAGAGCAGGTGCTTACTTGCTTCCTGCTGGGGCGGCGATCGGCCCATGTGGTGCCAGCACACACATGGCATCTGCACATGCACAGGCTGCATTTCCATGTTCAGCAGCTCCATGTGGATATATCCCTAATAACCTGATATATATTCCTAAGATATATATCAGGCAGTATATAAATATGGTAAACAAACATTCTCTAGATACGTTGCCTTCAGCATCATCTGACATGACAAAAGTCTAATGTCACCATTTTACAATATCTGTGATCTGGTATGCAAACGTCAAAATCTGGGGCGGTGAGGAGATGACTTAGAAGTCAGTTTCTGACAGTATTTGATAGCTGATCTGCAGTAGAAGTCAATATTTGACTGAGCTCAAGGCTGACGTATAGCTCAAGAGTTGCCATCAATATTTGATAGTATCTGATAGATGACTTTAGTAAAATGGAATTAAGTAAAGTATACAGTAACTGTGTGTACTCAGTAGAACAATCAAAACAGAAGTTTGATGTCAAATAGCAATTTAGAAATTGAGATATTTTAAAAAATCTATAATTGACATTTTAACAAGATACAAAGCAAAAATGAGTACAAAAATTAACTACTAGATCACATTCAGCTTTGATACAGAATGTATAGCACAACCATAGAATGTATTCATTTATTAATTTACTTGCTTACTTAGTGGACTCTGTTCTCGTGATCAAAATCAGGGTAGAAGGAGCACCCAGCCTGGATCGGACTGCTGTTTGCAATCTCGATCAGTGTCTGTGTAGTCATGAACATCAAAGTGGGGGGGGGGGGAGAGTGATTGTGTGGAAACTGAGAGCTGGGTAGGACAGGTGTAGCCAGCCCACATTCTGTTCCCCAGCATTTTATTAAGGGTGGATGAAATCCTACCCAACTCATGGCTCCCACATGATCACTCTCTCTTTCTCCTACCTTACACAGGAACATTGGAAGCTGCCTTCCAGCGAGTTAGGCCATTGGTCCATCTGGCTCAGTATTGTCTACACAGACGGGCAGCGGCTTCTCCAAGGTTACAGGCTGGTGTCTCTCTCAGCCCTGTCTGGAGATGCCAGGGAGATAAATTGGAACCTTCTGCATGTAAGCAGACACAATCAAGCCATGCATTCCTGAAATCTGGAGTTGCAAGCATGGAAGGTCCTCCAGGTCTTGTAGGCCTTCCCAGCATGCTTTGCACTGCCAGTCATCTGGGAAACCATATGACATCAGCAGCTGCCTTCTCATTGGCCATGAGGACCAAGAGGTGGCTGAACATAGAACATACAACACAGGAACTTAGGAAGCTGCCTTATACCGAGTCAGACCATTGATCCATCTAGCTCAGTATTGTCTTCACTGACTGGCAGCAGCTTCTCCAAGATTGCAGGTAGGAGTCTCTCCCAGACCTATCTGGAGATGCCTGGGAGGGAACGTGTGACTTTCTGTATGCAAGCATGCAGATGCTCTTCCCAGAGTGGTCCATCCCGAAGGGGTATATTTTAC
Source organism: Hemicordylus capensis (assembly GCF_027244095.1). Taxonomy (NCBI): domain Eukaryota; kingdom Metazoa; phylum Chordata; class Lepidosauria; order Squamata; family Cordylidae; genus Hemicordylus; species Hemicordylus capensis. Next base: position 28,937,591 of record NC_069661.1, on the reverse strand, counting down.
AGTGCTCACAAGCAGGGTCCACCCATTCAAATGCATACCAAGGTGGACCCTGCTTAGCAAAGGGGACAATTCATGCTTGCTACCACAAGACCAGCTCTCCTTGATTTTTGCAAGCACACGGCTGCTGATCAGAAGTGCGCAAGGCTCTCCTACCCTGCCTAGGTGCGCCTCCCACCCTGTTTAGGTTTGTGACAACAGCCCTACTGTATTTTTAGGTTGCCTTTCATCACACAGAACCCAAAGTGGCTTCCAGGAATTACAAGATATAACAGCTGAAAAGAGTGGCTTACATTCTAATGCAGAGTGGGCACTTCTAACAGCATCTCTGATGCCATGTTAGTCTTCAGAAGGAAAAGACTGCCTTTTCACACCACTGATCTTCTCCTGAGGAAAAAGGCAGTCCTTCAAACGCGTGGGGCCTAAGTTAATCACCAGCACATTGAATTGGACCTGAAAACACACAGGCAGCCATTGCAGCTGTTTACGGACGGGAATATTGTGGTCCTACACTACAGTGCCAGTAAGACCCCTGGTGACCATATTTTGTACTAGCTAAAGTTGATGGATACTTTTCAGGGTAGCCCCATGTAAAGTGTGTTGCAGAATTTCAAATGCAACATGACTATGGCATGTGTAAGTGTAGCCAGATCTGCCCTCTCCCGAAATTGGCACAGTTGGCACACCAGCTGAAGTTGAGCAAAGACACTCCTGGCCACAGTTGCAATCTGAACATCCAGGAGCAACACTGAGTCCAGGAGAATCCACCAGACCACAGATCTGTTCTTTCAGAGGAAATGCAGCCTCATCCATAACAGGTGGGTAACCCAACACCAGATCAGCTTTCCTATTGACTTACACCACTTCCATCTTCTCAGGACTAAGCTTTAGCTTGTTATTCCACATCCAGTTCAAATGTTTAATATCACTTTAGAGAATGCAACAGAAAAATGAATAATGAGGCAGCTAATATTTGGAAATTCAGGAACAGTCTTCCCTTCAACTATCAGTTTTGAGATTAGCCCCGTAGCACTCTTAAAGCTATATCTCCACACTGTGGTGCAGATAAAAGCTACCTGTCTGAGGGTACATATGCAGAGTTGTACATCAATGACATGTGTGGAGTTCTGCATTGACATAATGTGATGCATACCTAGTGTGAGGAAAAGCACTCCTACCACTAATAAACCTTCTCTCAAAACTCTAAATGTCACATGCACACAAAAATTAAGAGCATAAAATGAGTTTTGCTCTATCATACCAAAGCTTTATCTTTTCAGCATTCAGTTTTCAATGGTTAGTAGCCAGATACTTTTGGAATATGTACAAGCAGGGCATCAAAACAGCTGTTGCTCTGGATTTTGTTTGTTTGTTTTATCGTTAAATTTTTCTACCGCCTTTCATTTTAAAAAATCCCATTGTGGTTTACAAAACATTTAACACAATATAAGACTATAAAAGTTACATAATAAAAATGTTGAATTGGAGTAAAAAAAATACCAATCTAATTAAAAGAATTTAAGAATGCACAATATGACCATAAAAAACAACATTAATATAAGTGTCTGGGTAAAAAGCCAAGATCTCACTTGCTTTCTAAAAATGTGATGGAGGCTGGGTAAGTGGATGCCAGCTGGGTGAGCATTCCAAAGTCTGGGGGCAATCACTGAGAAGGCTCTGTCCCGTGTGCATGACAGCTGAGCATCCCTCATTGTTGGCACGTGAAGCAGAACCCCATTCGATGACCACGTCAAGTGGGAAGAAACCCTTGGGAACAGGTGGTCACTCAGGTATCCAGGGCCCAAACTGTTAAGAGCTTTAAAGGGCAGAACCAGCAGCTTGAATTGGACCCAGAAACATATTGGCATCCAATATAGCTCTTTCAAAATGGGTGTAATATGATCTCAGCAGGCAGCTCCAGATAAAATCCTATCTGCCACATTTTGCACTAGCTGCAGTTTCTGAATATTCTTCAAGGGCAGCTCCATGTAGAGTGTATTACAGTAATCCAGCCATGACATAACTAAGGTGTGGGTAACTGTGGCCAGATCTGCCTTCTCAAGAAAGGGACACAGCTAGCACACTAGCCAAAGCTGTGCAAGGGCACCCCTGGCCACTGCCTCTGCCTGAGCATCCAAAAGCAGAGCTGGGTCCAGCAATACTCCCAAGCTGCCCACCTGCTCTTTCAAGGGGAGTGCAACCTCATCCAGAACCGGTCAGCTTGAATCCCTTCATCCTGATTGGCTCTCCTACTAACAAACAGCTCCTCCATCTTGCCAGGATTCAATCTCCTTTTATTAGCCTACATCCAACCCATCATGCCTCCAGCCCCTGACTCAGGACATCCACTGCCTCCCTAGGTTCAGGTGACAAGGAGAGATAGAGCTGAGTGTCACCTGCATATTGCTGACAACTCAGTCCAAGTCCCTGGATTACCTCTCCCAGAGATTTCATGTAGATGTTAAACAGCATGGGGGGCAAAACTGAACCTGCAGGACCCCACAAGCCATTGGCCAAGGAGCTGAGCAGGAGTTTACCAGCACCATCTTCTGGACCCTCCCCCTGAGAAAGGACTGAAGCCACTACAAAGCAGTAGTTCACCATGGTATTGAATGCCACTGAGAGGTCCAGCAGAAACAACAGGGACACACTCCCCCTGTCAAGCTCCTGGAGTAGGTCATCCACGTGAGTGACTAAGGCCATTTCAGTCCCATATCCAGAATGGAAGCCAGATTGAAAGAGGTCTAGATAATCCGTATCATCCAAGACCCTCTGCAGCTGGGATGCCACCACATGCTCTATCACTTTGCTCAAATAAGGAAGGTTAGAAACAGGTCTATAGTTGTCCAAGTTGTAGAGATAAAGGAAGGACTTTTAAAATAAGGGTCTTACCATTGCCTACCTGAGGCATGGTGGTATCTTGCCCTCCCTTAATGAAGCATTGATTATAGCCTCTAACCATCTGCCTTTATCCTCCCTGACAGATTTTATTAGCCATGAAGGTCAAGGGTGCATGCACACTGCCCGGGATCTTGTCCACATCCTCAGTCTGCACGAACTGAAAATAATCCAACACAATAGGACCAGAAGGCACATCTGCCGGAACTGCTGGAATCCTGGGGTCCAAATCAGCACTTCACTGGTCCAAATCAGAAGCGAGTGACTTTATCTGCAAAGTGACAATTAGACTGATCACAACAAGATGTAGATGGCTCCTCCCCCATTACCTGGGGGGATGTGTGGAGCAATGCCTTTGCTACATGGAACAGCTCCATTGGTCTGCACTGAGCAGATGCAAAGGAGGCAGAGAAAAAGTGTTTCTTTGCCGCTGCCACAACAGAGTTGTTCCTAAAATGGGCCCTAGCCTGTGTTTGGTTGGATCCATCCCGACTCCTCCTCCAGCATAATTCCAGCCATCAGCTGAGTTGTTTCATTGCCCTGAGCTCTGAGGAAAACCAAGGAGCAGAAAGGGCTTCACCAAGCCAGAGAAGGTGTTTAGGAACGAATGTGTCAATAACCTGGGCTATCTCCACATTCCTGAGATGCCTTGACAGAGACACCAGCACTGGACACTGGAAACTCCCCAAGGGCTCTGGAAACCAAGTGGATCCATAAGCCTCTGGGCACGGAACATTGGCCCACCACACCTACAGACAGTAGGTCAAACTAAACCTTACCAGATGATAATCTATGACAAGGGAGTTATCTCAAACTCCCCCACCTCCAGATCATTTATTTCCTGGTCAGCAAAAACCAGAGTATGTCCTGCCATGTGGTGAGGGCCTGAGACCAACTGAGATAGGCCCATGGTTGTCATGGAATCCTGAGCCACTCCTACAAGGGGGGCCTCAGTGTGGACATTCAAGTCCACCAAGATAATACGCTTTGGGGGAATCCAAAGCCACCTATGAGACCACTCATGCCAGCTCAGGTAGGGAGACGGAAGTGCAGTGGGGTGGCCAGTACACCAACAGAATCCCCAGCCTATCTCAGAGGCTCACTCTCAAGGACACTCAAAATTCTGAAATTGCCTAATCGGGCACCTGGGAAGGGGAAAGGTCTCATGATAGATGACCACAAAGCCCCCTCCCTGACCCTCAAGGCAAGGCTGCAGCAGGATCAGAAAACCTGGAGGACAAAACTGAGAAAGACCAACCCCACCCAGCTCAACCAATGAGGTCTCCATCACATATACAGGTCAGCATGTTTATCCACAATTGCAAATCATGGATGAGAGATGTTTTACCATTTACTGACCTGGCATTCAACCCTCTAATCCTAGAGAGAGTGTTTCCAGAGCTCCCTGGGGCGGGCTGCAGGGTTGAGAGAAGAGCTGGGAGAAGGAACAGATGTCAATTGCCTGAATTGTTTCCCCGTGTAATGGCCTGCCAACTCCCACCGCCATATCTCCTTCTACCCGCTACCTGTGAAATCAGACTATCCCACTCTTCTGCTCTCCCAGACACATCTCCCCCACCCAACTACCTCCAGCTCCTCTGTTTCAGTAACACCAGGCCCACAACATCCTCAGTCATACAGGAGGGCTCCATGTTGCTAACTCCTTGTTGTAAATAAGGGATGTTCCAATTGTTTTCTCTCTGCTTCCAAGGCCCCAGTCTGCTCACCTCACGGCTGAGAGCCAAAAGGACGAGATCTCTTGTGCTCTCACTTTTCGGCTCGGACCCCTGGCACAGCCTTGGAGGGGCGAAGCAGAGGCAAACAGTCGGGGCCCCACCCAGCAGAGCTCTCTTCCCTTCCAGCGCCTGGGATTCAAAAGTACACTGCCTCTGAACATGGAGGTTCCATTCAGCTACCATGGTTTGTTGAGTAAATGAACTGTATGTAGTTAGCATTGCATTAGAGAAAAGGGGTGAGAATCTATGGTGAGCCAAAGGAGACTTTTCTTCTAAAGCTCCATGACAATCTCCTAGCAGTCATCTGTATATCTTGAAAGAAATGGAGAAGGAGCCCTCTTCTATATACATAACTCTGCTGTGAAAGCTGAGTACAGAGGGCACTGATTTTATTTGCACTGCGGCATCATAAGACTACATTAAGGAACAGAGAAACCCATCATCTGGACACCAAGGAAAGCAGAGAAATACAATTTGGTGTCTTCTTGAATGCTGAATGAAAATAAGGCAAATATTTGTAGTGTCACGCAGTCCCATTAGAATCAGTGTCAGTCACGCCCTGCTCAGCCTGTTTCTTATGTACAATTTGTGACTTTTGGACTGCTGAAGAATGGCAATTGTTACCCAAGGCAACGGCTGAGGGATGACAATATTTATCTCTGGCAAATGGGGGTGAAAATGCTATATTTTCTGCTGCAGTGTTTATACTCCAAAGCTGCAGTCTGCACAAGCAGGACCAACGTGCTAGTTCAGCCAACACTTCAAAAGGCCTGTATTGTTGAAGTATGAGCTTTAGTTTGTGTTTTCTTTCCTGGTCAGTTCCTTACCTTCAATGCACACATGCAGACACAGAACCAGGCTAAAGGTACATCATGGAAACATATGAAGCTGCCTTATATTGACTGAGACCATTGGTCCATCTAACTCAGTATTGTCTGATACTGGCTGCAGCTTTCCAAGGTTTCAGACAGGGGTCTTTCCCAGCCCTACCTGGAGGTGCCAGGGATTGAGCCTGGGACCTTCTGCATGCAAAGTAGATGCTCTACCACTGAGATATGGCCCTATCCTAAGAGGAAGAGAAGGGTTCCTTCACACATTAAACAGCAGGAAACGAATGAGAAGAGCCATAGTTAATCCTTTCTCCTTGGCAAGTTTACCAGTGTGATACTCATGACTGTGAATATGTGTTGGTCAGTCACATACATGGTCACTTGCATGGACATCTAAAATATGCAATATGTGCAGAGGCTGTTGGAAAGCTGTAATATAGGTAACCTGGCATATTAGTTCTATGCTTGTGAATATCTGAAGTCCAGATCTGCAGGGTGCTCCAACCAACAATGCCCCCCCCCATTGGTCTACAAGGCTGACAAGGAGAGCAACAGAAACAGTACCAATTCTGTACTGTGCATCAGGGACATCTCAAGGTTTGAGTGAGCCCTGGGACAAAGAGTGAAGAGAGAAGCATGAAGGGGAAAGCAAAGAGCAACCAGCTGGTGAGCCCCTCTTCCCTCAGGGACCCAAAGACATTGTCCCACCTTGTCCAATTATAGCTACAACTCTGGTGTGCATGACTGGTTTTCCGTAGTTAGCCTCTTGGGAGAATTTTGCCTTCCCACACTGGAAGACATTTCCGAAGATGGAAGAAATGGAAGATGACCTCTTCCCCAAGTGGCGATCAGGAGAGGAGACATCAAAGTTTTCAGCAGGAGACATCTTTGGGAGATGGACAGGAGACTGCAGTGGGAGCAGATCCAGTTAGAAATGGACACTTTCTATGCTTTCTACAATAGGAGAAATTGAGATGAGTAGAGGATCCTCATTACATATGGCCCTGATCTTTAACTACAGGGCCATACACACAATCATCTGGGGTTAGTTTGGGGGTGGGAAGAGTTCTTTCCCCATGCTGAAGGGACTAGCAGAGCCTCCATTAACCTCTGAAAGCCCAGCACACACATGAGCACCGCAGTAGTGAGCCTGGAGCAGGGATTTCTGCTGAGAATCGGAAGAACCTTTCCACAATGTTCTGCACTTCCAGAAGAAAGGAAAACCTCATGACATCAGCAGCCACCCTCTGATTGGCCACAAGAGTGCAGGAGGTAGTCCCAGCCGTATTGAAGCCATTGGAGAAATGAGCTCTCCGTATTGGAGCACAGTGTGCACTGTGCAGAATAGCACAATCAAGGAACCCTGGTTGGACTCTGATAGGCTCCTGCCTTTCCCCCAACCCACCTTCTTGTGGTCACCTGAACAACCTTACTGTTTCCTTCCTGGGCTCTCCCAGATCTAGGTCAGGCCAAGTTGGGCACCTCTGCAGAGGTGCCAAGAGGGTCTACAGGAAGGCTCGTTTCTGGACCCCATAACAGACCTGACCTCCATTGTACCAGCAGCCAGATCTACTGCTGCCATCCTTATTCAAGTCAAGTGGTAAACCTGGCCTCATTAGTGTTTGGGTTTGGGGGGGGGGGTTGTACCCCTAATTTGGCAGGGAAGATGCCCCTTCAGTGCAGTAGCTCCCAGTTCACAATTTCATGCTATTTTTACATTTATACTGAGCGCATTGAATGTCAAGGAGGATAATGCTGGCCGCTGCATAAATCATAGTTACATTCTGCTGACTTTTCAGCCAGATCCCCTTCTACTTGTATGTGTGACATGCTTGATTGAAGAGCCTAAGACCTATAAGCCACTCTTATGTTCCATATCCCTTTATACACTCCTCATGGACTGCTGCCGTTTAACCAGGTGGCTCCCATGTGGCAAAATCATTCTGCCTTGCAATTTGAAAAGCTAGCATTTGTGTTTATGATGAAAGCGGAAAGTGGTGCTATCTGTGTCAAGCTGCTGGATCCTACATCCAATTTCCTGAGTCACTGGCAAAATAGCTGGAGGCTAGGCAGGTATGTTACTCTTTTAAAAGCAGATGGCAATGCACACAGGAGATCTGAGAAACACCCAAGTCTCCATCTCAGCAAATGATTCCTCAAAAATGAGCTCTCCTATTTATAACAGATTATCTGAAATCTCTACTATAAGCCTCTATTATCATGCCATTAAATATACAGGATGTAGGCATGCTTGTCAAGTGAATGAGGTTTGTTTTCCAGGGACTGGCATTACAGAGAAAAAAAGAAAATACACTTTGATTTATGGTATGTATTTTAGCAAAAAGGACTTTTTTTTTAAAGTGCCAATGGCTAGCGTTGTTGTTGTTGTTGTTGTTAATTCGATTTCTATACTGCCCTTCCAAAAATGGCTCAGGGCGGTTTACACAGAGAAATAATAAATAAATAGGATGGCTCCCTGTCCCCAAAAGGCTCACATTCTAAAAGGAAACACAAGATAGACACCAGCAACAGTCACTGGAAGTACTGTGCTGGGGGTGGATAGGGCAAGTTACTCTCCCCCTGCTAAATAAAGAGAATCACCATGGTAAAAGGTGCCTCTTTGCCCAGTTAGCAGGGGATATGGAGGATTGGGCCACCAGGACTGAAGACAATGAAGCAGTCTGGTATTATTTGTGATATTTATTTTAATACAACTTGGAGGTACAGTAAGGACAAAAATTATTACTGCACTGCTTTTATAGCATATCTCATTATTGAATCATTTCAGCAATCTATCTAGACTTCCTAATGATAATGGCAAAAACAGGTGATGTGTTAGTGATCCATCAATACCACTTGTCCACTTATCTTATTTAAAAATAAATTAGTGCATAAATTATATCAGAATTGATGGCACAGCAGTTTCAAAGCCAGCTCACCCAAGACTGAATCATGATTCGTACAATGCTAACTTTGCATTATTATACTATGTAAAACCAGCTACATAAAATGTCTTCACATTCATAAGCATTGTCAGGCGTACAGTACAGAAATTAAAGAGGGGAATGGCATAAATGGGCCAAATCTGAATTGCATGAATTTGAAGGTCAGAGCAGATGCGGTGCTAAACATGTCATTTCTGCTTGCAGGTTTTCCCCCCATTCATTGATTCAGTTTCAAAATAGCAGCTGCAGTGGGGAGACAATCTGGATTATTTCTAGGGATGAGCCCAAATTGGTTTGGGCAGCTGCAAGCAGGGCAGGGATCGGCTCCTTTAAAAAGCAAGTAAACTTGTCCTTACCGGCTCCTCCGCTGCCCCAGCACTTTTCTGGGCGTGGCTCCTGCTTTCCAAATGACCATGCACAGCTGCAGTGCTGCATGGCCACCATGCACTGATGTGGTCGGCATGCTGTTGCTGACCACGCAAATGGCTGCCACGCATGTGTGGCTGCCATGTGCGTGCTGATACCATGCGTAGCCTGCTGGGAGCAGTGCTGCAGGTGTGCACAGCCTTTGGAAAGCAGGCACTGCGCCCAGAAAAGCAGTGGGGCAGCGGAGGAACAGGTAAGGACATATTCACTTGCATTTTAAAGGAAACGATCCCTGCCCTGTCAAACTGGTTCAAATGTGGGGAGCCCAAGCCAGTTTGGCACTTCCCTCAGCACATAGAGATGAGGCATTTTAAGTCTTTCCCCTCTCATTGTATGAGCGTGTGTGTGTGTGTGTGCGCACACACACACCCAACACAACACACACCCCAAATCTGCTATAACCTCTGGGAGAGAAGCTTCCATTGGGTTCAGTCCAATGGAAGCTTCCCTTCTGGGCCTGCTATTAGCTTCAGGGGACCATTTTCATCAGGACCATGACATTAGGAGAGAGGGTTAAATGTCCCCTCTTGTGGTTCATGAATACCACATCTCATGGTATTAAAGAATGGCACCCACACCAAGAGGGGAAAGGATGTAAGTACTCATGGACAAGGGTGAAGGCAGAGGGAAAGTTTGAGAAGGTACTCCTCACTTAATTTTGTTGGGGGGGGGCAGTGGAGGAAAAACATTTTGTGGGAGATATGAGTTATTATGTTTGGTGGGAAGATTTCAGTAAAATAGGAGGGATTCCTCAAATGTTTGGGGTAGGGGAATCTGAACCCCTGCAAGTCATGAAATTCTCAATTCCATATTATGTGGAGTGGGATCAGTGAATGGATTATTGTTGGAACTGGCCCATTGCCTTCTTCCCCAGTTTGCTATGTTCATATATTTGGGCAGGTAGTGGTGGTGGTAACAGAATCCAGGGAGTTGCCTTTATACCTACATGAGGTGGACTTCAAAGGCTTCCACTCTAAGTAGTACACCTACAAGGGCGTCTCAGAGAATAGCAATAGCAATAGCACTTACATTTATATACCGCTCTATAGCCGAAGCTCTCTAAGCGGTTTACAATGATTTAGCATATTGCCCCCAACATTCTGGGTAATCATTTTACTGACCTTTACCTAGAAGTCAATGGACTTACTAAATGTGCTTAGGGAACAGGCTGCAAAAGGGTAAAATTTCCTGTGGATATGAGTGTGTGTGTGTGTGTGTGTGTGTGCGTGCGCGTGCAGCTGAGTCAGGATTCTTTCTTGGCATCCCAAAATGGGCAGAGTATATCATTGTACAGGAAGCTGCTGAAAAGCCATTTTCAGCATTATGGTTAAGCATATATTTAATCATCATCATTTGCTTCTCAGAGTGTGGTTGATATCTCCCCCTCAGCTGTTGAGTCAAGGGGGAAACATATAAACTACAGCTGAGCCAAAACAGCTGGAGGGAGAGTGTTCTTTCGGGCTTATTTGGGGACTAAACGGCTTTGAGGCTTGAAATAGACCCAAGAATGAGAATTATTTGCCTAATGTAAAATGGTGCTTTTTCTTTGAAAGGTCATATTTGAGGTCTACTCTTCTCATGCAGCAGAATGAACTAGCAGAGTTCTGGTGCTGAGGTGGCAGAATGGACTGCCTACTGCTTCAAACCTCAGGCGAGGAGATTATTCTGAAGCACTCTGTATATTAAACAAAAAAATTATCCCTACAAGGGGCATCTAGCATATTGGGAAGAAAGGGTCTAGTCCAATCTCCTCTTTGATGTGCAAGGTGTTTTTTTTACTTACGACATTCTCACACATGCATCATTGGAAAATATGACCTTCCACCTGCAGTTTGAAGATATACAAGCCATGCTAGGGGCTCAGAGTTGCCAACTCTGACTGAAACTATTCCTGGATATTTTTTTTCTCCACAATATTTTTCACAATGTCTAGCCATGAAAGCCTCCATGATTCCTTGTGATCGTCAGCAGCGTGTTTTCCACACAGGGCTTTTCGTTTGCATCTCCTCTGGAATGGAGGGTGCAGGTTCAGGTATTGGCCAGATTTTCCCCGATGTTCCTGCAAGCTGTCCAGGAGCACTTCACACACATTTTGGGGTTTTCATTGTGTGTTAGAATTGTAGCCTGATTTATATCCAGGGTTAAAAAAAAATCCACTTTTTGATTCGGTTGGGGGGGGGCCTTTGAACTCTCAGTAAAGCCTCGCAGTAAACTTGCGGTAAAGCCTGCTGTGTGAAAAACGACTCGGTTCCTGAAGTTTCCAGGCAGAACCTAGAGTGTTGGTAACCCTGTTCTGCAGCCTGGGCTTAAGTAAAAACACCAAAGATAACAAATATACAGCTCAGTGCTATAGACAACCCTTCCTTTCAAACCTGAGACAGGTTTCACAGGCTAACTTTTGCCATTTCTGTTCATTTTTCTTCAGCTCATACGAGTGCTCTGCTCCTGTGGACAGGGGAAGTGGCTTCAATTGGCCCTCTGCCACCACCACTGGAGCAGTTCTTCGAGACCCATCTGACCCTTGCAGGCTTTGCATGGAGTGCATTTCACACTCCTTGCAAGGCTTGCAAAAACACAAGGGGAGAAAATACAGCTGTTGGCAACCTTCCCTCTTCTCTGCTGCTTTCAAAGCTTGCAAGGGTCAGTTCTGAAATGGGCCTGACCCCCAGCAGAGGCATCAGGCAAAGCGTCATTTGGCCCATCACCTCAGGCACACAATATCTTGGGCAACCCCTGCCTGTGAATATTGGCAAGTTAGCTTGGGAACTGATGGAAGGAAGTAGCTGCAACCTCGTAAAATCCAAGATCTACCAAACATGTCACAGAGCCTGTTCACATACTCCCCCAGCCAAGAATTGTTTCTCTATGGTCCACATTGTGTATATAAGGCACTGCCAATACAGGCTGTCCCATGTTTAAGTCTAGGCAAGTATATTTTTCATCACACTAACCCCATCCATGGGTTCAAAAGTAATGCCAATGAACATGAGTAGAGCACCAGAAGCAGTTCCAGAAATTGTGCCCCCAGGACATCACCAGCACATCAATCATCCTCCCGCCTGGATGCTTCATGCTTAGGATGTTTGTCTGAAGAGACAAATGCCCTAAGTGTGATCATGCCCATTTCTGTAATCAGCAATCTGGGGCACCCCAGCCTGCTGATCACAAAAACACCAACAATCATGCTTAAGGCATTGGCCTCTTCAGGTGAACATCCTAGATGAGAAGAGATGACTGATGCACCAATGACGCACCAGGGGTGCAATTTTCAGACCTGCTTCTGGCACTTTACTAGTGTTAATCTGCATAAAGCAGAGGTCATGCTTGGCCACCCGATGCAGGTCACAGTCATGCTTAGCCACCTGGTGCAGTGCAGGCCAGTGGCGTGTCAACCACCCCACCCCAGACTGAAGAGGATTTAGGGGGCCCCAGTGGGTGTGGAGGCCCTGGACTTCAGCCCAGAAGTCCAAGGGTAAGAGCACTTCTGTCTGCATTGTTTTTGAATGCCTGAACAGGGCAGATATCTTCCCTACTTTGAGGATGGAGAATGTCTCTAGTAGGAGAAGGAGGTAGTTTCCATGTGAGTGGAGGAAATCCCTCCTGTGTTAGAGATGTAGCTATCACGATGTTGAAAAATTGGCTTTTGACTTTGTAATTTTCCTAAAGATTTCTAAATGAATTTCTACAAAGTCGGGAATAATCAGAAAGTAGAAGCAAAAACTTCTTCAATGGCATGATTCCTTATATAAATGGCACCATAATTGCTGGGCATTCAGTTACACTGTAATTACCATTTAGCTGTAAGATAATTGTGTGTTGGACTGTCTCATCGTGATGAGGAAAATGCATGAATATTTCTCTTTTTCAATACATGGAATATATTGCATGCTCTTTTCGCTTGATCACCTAAGTCATTTCAGCAACATCAAAAAAGTGGGCATATAATGACTACTCTCTTCAAGCCAATATCCCACCCAACTAAAGTGAATATATGTCTAAATGCATGTTTCAGGAGGAGTAAAAATTAGATATGGAGATTGAAAGGAATTGGAGAAATCATCTCTGGGAAATGCCACAATGAATGCAATAAAGATTCTGTTTCTTTATAAGCACAATGAACCACCTTCTACTGAAAGGTAAAGCTGATTCTTATTTTACCTCTCATTTCAGCTATACACACTCAAACTACAAAATACAGATGACAGGCCTAAAGATGAGACCATAGTAAAAATGGGGCCATAGGAGGTTGAGGCCGCATTCTCAGTGGTAGAGAATGTGCTTTGCATGCAGAAAGTCCCAGGTTCAATCCCTGGCATCTCTAGATAAAGCTGGGAAAGCCTCCGGCTTGAAACCTGAGAGAGCCACTGCCCGTCAGTGTAGATAAAACTGACCTAGATGGACCCATTGTCTGACTCCAACAGTATAAGGCTGCTTCTGCGTTCCTAACGTTGCATTTTGACATGTGTGAAACCTAAAGGGGGTATTCTATCTTCCTAACCTAAAAGAGGGGTGGTTACAGAACCTGTCTCTGCAAGATGCCACCTTTGATTTTCTGGTTCCATTTCACTGGATATGCTTACTGGAGTGTAAAGCAAAATATTGGTATCCGTTATTCTTCTGAAGACATGCTGTATTTCTGGAATGTTGCAAGCCAGGTCAGAAAGGGATCCCTGCTCCGTTTTCTGTATTTTCCAGTCAAAATTACTCCAGCAATGAATGTAAAAATGAAAACAAGCTCTCCCCACAAAGCACCCAATATTATTCTTTTGTTTGCAAAACTGGGCAAATAATTAAAAAATAAAATCCTTTCCAAACATTTTTGAAAAAGATTTTCTCCCCCTTTCTCCCTCCAGTCCCCCCCCCCCCCGCTTCTCCCTCCAGTTTTCCAGAGGCATGCAAATGGTGGGTGTTTAAAATAAAAAATAAAATAAAAAATCCATCACCAACATTCCAAAATCCACAAATTTTGCAAATGAAGCAAAACCTAAGGGGCATAGGCACTGGACAAAGATAAAGAGTTGGGCCCCTTATATCTGGCAGCGGAATACTAACTGTCTCTATTCAGCTCATCATAACATTCTGCCAGTGGCTGTTGCTGACATCTGCCTTGTGTTTATTTTACAGATGGTTTGTTTTTGGGGGACAGGGAACTATCTTCCCCCCACCCACCGTTTTTAGATGGGGTTTTTTTTGCTATATACACTGACTTGAAAACTTTTTTGCCCCCAAACAGTAGCCATCCAGTGCCATAGTGGAGCTGTATCCCTGCACAGTGAGTCTGCTCTCAAGGTCTAGCAGAACACACAGGGAGAGGGGAAAGCAATGTTTACTAATTCCACTTACCTCTATTAGTGCTCTTTGCCTTTCAGAGCTGCACAGCCCTCCTGAGGGCTGTGCAGCTCTGAAAGGCAAAGAGCACTAATAGAGGCTAAGTGGAATCAGCTAAAAATCTGCTCTTCCCCTCCTCACCTGTGCCTGCTCTCTGCTAGACCTTGAGAGCAGACTCATCTTGCAGGCTGACATGAGCTCCACCTATGGCACTGGATGGCAACTTAACGTGTTGGCCAATAATGTTTGAACAATAGCAGAATGGAACTGAGATAATCTGTATGCTCAACCCTAGCCCAAGACACTGGATTTCTGTGGACAAGCTATTTGAATTTCAGCCCGTTCATTTCTGCTGCCATTCCTTCACGATCTGCAGTTACTTGTTTCAACTCAAGAACCCAGATGTTTTCATTTTCGTGTTCACATCTGCACTGTGTCCATGTTTTCTGGTCTTAAAATAATAATAAAAAGGAGTGATCCTGACACATGTATGTGTCTTGTAGGCATTGAAGATGGCTTGGGAAGAAAGGGTTAAAGCATCTGAGAAAAAACAAATACATTGATACAACAGAGCTGAAATATTACAGAACTGCTGGTAGTGTGGGATATACGATGCTTCATTTGTATAAGCATAATTCTAAGCAAGCTAGCTGGTACCATGCCACATTTCAGAATGCACATCAATATTTTCAGGTCAGGATTTGGAAATGATGAACCCCAATTCCCATATTTGCCAATTTGGGTGACACTTCTGTATTAGTCCATAAACAACCTGCCTCATTAAGAAACAATATAGATTGTAGGGCCTTTGGGAAGTGAACATGATTTGGGATTTTGGGGTGCTGCACATCACCCAAGGTAATGTTGGCACTAAATCAATATGAAATGATACTAATGAAAAAGAAAATGTATGTTTAATAGCAGAAGTTTTATCCGTACTTTGTATATGGGCAATAGCAGTATAACCTTGTAACTATAGCTTGACCAATGGACCAGAAGACTATTCTGCTTTTTTCCTGAAACTAAGAACTCACAAACTATTTGCTCTTTTGTGTTTTCCTCTTTTCATTACTCCCGGCATTTGTAGGACTGATTGCATGGCTATTCCTAGGCTGCCACTGACAACAGTGAGCTAGAACTTCCTTGAATTACATTATGTAGATGTACAAGAAGTAAAAAGAGAATGGATGAAAAGAAATTGGAAAGGTCAGGAAGTGTCTCAGTGGCTGAGATAACATCTTGCAAGGCAGCCCACTGAAATAAAAGCTCTTTGTGACGATCACAGAAGTCTAGAAATATTATTTCCTTCCTTGAGTTAATGCGGTTGAGGGCCTGGCCATGTTGATTGGGTAGGCAGATCATGGAGGCTAAGGCAGTAAACCTCGAGAAGAGAAGTACTCAATGCAGTTTTGAACTCAGTAGTCATGAGTGAGCCTAGCAGGGGCATGGCAAGGTTGGAGTGGGCCCTGAGACAAAAAGTGATGGATTCCCCTGCACTGTCTTTGCCTCTTTGCCTGTGGTGTCCTTGCTGCAGAAGGATTGTAAAGAGAGAAGAGGAAGCTGCCGCCCATCCAAAAGCCCAGGGGCATACCAAGGTTGGAGTGGGCCCGGAGATGAGATTTTTAAATGGGCCCCTTGCTGCCTTCCTGTCCTTCTCCTGGTCCCATGTCTCTGTTGCAGAAGAACATTAAGGACACGTGTAATATAGTGTAGCAGATTAACAGAGGACAGGAAACTACAGTTACAAGGTGTAAACAACAGCAGAACCAAATCATACAAGAGTATCACCTTTGTGGTGTATTTACAAGAGGGCAATTCATGCTTGCTACCAGCTCTTCTCCCGTTCTGTGGGTTCCAAAGGAAGTTTCTGTTCCCAGCTTAACAATTTTTGTCAGGGCTGTAGCATGGTGGGATTTTTTTAAAAAATACTTTTCATTTGAAAAAGACGGGTGAAGAGATATCTAGGCAAACCAGTTTAAAATTAGCAAACAGTCAGGAAGGATGCTAGGCTAGCTCCACTCTTCCTCAACCCTCAAGTATTGTGAGCCATTCTGGGAGCAAGGAACCTTTTTTTGAGAACTTGTTTGGTTGAAAAACAATTGGATATTTTTTCAACAACTATGGCACCATCAAAGAACCAATCAATAAGCTCTGTGCCACCACCCCCTCTTTCCTTTCCACAGAGAGGAAAATGGTTCATTGCAAGTTGGAAGTAGATCACTTCACATGGGTCATCAGGACTTAGAGGGAAGAACTCAATCATTTTAAAACATTTTTTAAAAGTTGAAAATAGCTCAGGCACAAACAATCTCCCTCCCTCCCTCCCTCCCTCCCTCTCTCTCTCTCTCTCTCTCACACACACACACACACAAACACACACTCCATAAATGGGGAAGCAGAAAACAAACAAATCATGAACTCTCTCTGCTGCTGCCTCTCTCCTCCACTCCAGCTAACAATAGAGAAACTGGGAGTCACAGAGAACCTGCTTGGAGGGACTGCAGCTCACACTCCTGTCTACAGAACTGGAGACAGGGCAAAGACTGGCCTTGTGGGGGCCTCAGAGGCTGTGGGCCAGGAGACATTCGTCTTCCTTTGTCTCATTAATGGTACACCCATGCACCACCCCTCTTTATTCAGGGTAGGGTTACCAGCATTCCATTGCCTGAATACGGGACACAAGTGTGTGCGGGGTGTCTTGGTGCAGGGTCATCTGTGGGTGGGGGTCATCCTAGAAGCCTGAGTAGCAATGCATTTGTAAAAACAGCAACAAAATAAACCCCATGATTTCACAAAGCTTCTTGTTCACACAGACCATCCCACGTAGACATACAGCAAGTGTCAAGTGAAAAATTAAGATAATCCCCTAGGTTTACATGCAATAGCAATAGCAATAGCAATAGCACTTACATTTATATACCGCTTTATAGCCGGAGCTCTCTAAGCAGTTTACAATGATTTAACATATTGCCCCCAACATTCTGGGTACTCATTTTACCGACCTCGGAAGGATGGAAGGCTGAGTCAACCTTGCACACATATACACACACACTACATCCCCCACACCTTCCGCACGGAACGCCTCACTGAAAGGCTTTTTTTATCTGCCAGAAGTTAGCAGGAGTCTGTAGGTTAATTTATATTTGGTAAGTAAACAATTAGCATATTGCAAGATGTAAATAAAACTAGGCAATTGCTCCTGCAAGTTTGCAGAGCAACTGGGGCTTCTTTTGTGAACTGTGTTGTTTCTTTTACATTATAATATGGACTTCACCCAAACTTCAGAGGGCTCAATGCAAATGCATGGAGGGATGAGAGAGAGCCTCAGGCTCTGCTAATAATACAGGGAAAAGAGCATCCCATTTGGGACAAGGAATTTTTGCCTTAGATACGGGATTTCCTGTATAATGTGGGACTATTGGGAACACTACTTCAGGGCCAGGGACATTTGTTCCATCCCTGCCTTGTTCAGTTATATCTACAATGCATGAGGCTGCCTGAAGCAAATGACAATATGACAGCCCTCATGGGTGCTGAGCATTCCCAGGCCATGCTGCTGAGGTAACAGGGCAGCAGGCAAACATGTATACCATCCAGTATACCATCCAGCCAGGTAGTGGCAGCATGGGTGTTCCAAGCACACAAAGAAGGAAGATAGGGAAAGAAGAGGTACACCCCAGTATGGCAAGGGTGTTTGTCTGGTGGCTATAGGCCACACTCAGCCTCAGAGGCAAGATGCCTCTAAATACCAGTTGCAGGGGAGCAACAGTAAGGGAGACAGCATGCCCTCACCTTTTGCCTGTGGGCTTCTCACAGGCATCTGGTAGGCCACTGTGTGAAACAGGATGCTGGACTAAACAGGTCTTGGGCCTGATTCAGCAGGGCTGTTCTTATGAGGGCGAAATAAACAGTATGGTCCAATGGGGTGAGGAAGAGAGGTTGCAGTGGGCAGTAGGGAGATGCATGGGATGGCACCTTTGGTGGCAGAGGAACATAGGAAGCTGTCATATACTGAGTCAGACCATTGGTCTGAGCTTCAAGCAGCTTCTCCAAGGTTGCAGGCAGGAATCTCTCTCAATCCTATCTTGGAGGCCAGGGAGCGAACTTGAAATCTTCTGCTCTTCCCAGAGCGCCTCCATCCCCTGAGGGGAATATCTTACAGTGCTCACACTTCTAGTCTCCCATTCATATGCAACCAAGGTGGACCCTGCTTAGCTAAGGGGACAAGTCATGCTTGCTACCACAAGACCAGCTCTCCTCTCTTCCTTCTAACTGCACCTGAGGCAACCAGCTCATAGTCACCACTTTTACTAGTACCTGGCTTTAGGCAAGCGACTCTCTCAGCCTCAGCTTCCCTTCTGAAATAAATGGATGATAAGACTGGCTTATCTTACTGGGTTGCTGTAAGGATTGTGCATATAATATATGTGAAGCACTCTGAAAGAGTAAATTAGCAGGGATGGGGCATAGCTGAGTGACAGTATTCAAACAGATAGCCCTCCCTACCAACAGAAGGAGCTGCAGCAATAGCATAACCTGACTTGTTGAGAGACAGGAAGCACAGCTGCAGGATACAGGTTGGAGTGCTTAGGGAGGAGCCTGTGTGTGACTGCAGAATAGCATTCTCAGTACAGCTTGAGTATCAGCAACTAGGCCTCTGTGTTCAGTGAGCAGAGAATGCACTCTTAAAACAGACAAAACACCTGCTTTGCATGCAGAAGGTTCAAGCCCTGACATCTCCAGTAGGGATGAGAAAAGCCCATCTGGAATCCTGGAGAACTACTGCCAATCAGTGTAGACAGCACTGAGCAAGAAGAGCCAATGGTCTTCAGCTCAGTTTGCTGCTGCAAAGATGCATGTGGGTGCTAGGCACTACACAAATATCCTGCAGCAGTTTCATTGGTTGCCACTGGGTAGGGTTGCCAACTAGGCACTTTTCTAGAGGACATGCAACTATTTTGGGGACCAAACAGCATTGGGGGGGTTTGTATTATTAGGAATAGAAACCATTTGAGGGGGTCAAACAACTTTTTCCCCCCTGCATGTATTGTGGTGTTCGAAATTCTAAGGAGTATCTGGAACGTTTTGTTCGCTCAGAACACATTGCTCTCATGAGCAGCTTCTCTTCCTCTGTTTCCTTCTCCTTCCAGGTTGCAGAGCCATGGGTAGGTGGGCCCAGCAGTTGCAGCTTCCTTCCTTCGTGTGGTGGCAGTAGTGGTGGCAGTGAGAAGTTAGCAGTTAGCTTACTAACTTTACTCAGTTAGCAGCTACCGCTGCTAACTGAGTAAAAAGGCATGTTTTAAAGGGGTGAATTATTCAGGTTTTATTTGAGCCAGTTTTGGATGTGGTATACAATTAATTAAATACCATTGACTTAAAGTACATTTTTTCCTCTGGTTCATCCATATTTTATTGAGCTTATCTTCCTTTGTGTTTCAGAATACTCCATTTTCAACCAAGAATGATAGAAATCCCCCCACCTGACTGATCTTATTCTCTCCACTGTTGTATTTTCCCCCTTTTAAATAACCCCATACCAGCTCTAAGGGCATTCATATTTTCCTCTGTCTTACCATAAGAGGTGTGAGCATCTTAGATCACACTCTTCACACATTCATGGAATGGTGAAGCTTTTAAAACTATTTTTATTCCACCGTAGGGCTGAACCTCTCACTCCTGTACTTCACATCTACCATACTGCTACTGCAAATCCAACTTATGTACGTTTAGGAAATGTATCATTACAGAAGCTCTTCAAACTATTTCCCCCTCCTTCTCTTAAGCTGTGAAAAACTATAGTTGGTTATACAAGTTTCTTGAACTCTTTGAGCTATTCAAAGGATATAGACAGACATGCTACTGTTTGTGATTGTATAGAAACTTTTCCTCCTGAGGCTGAAACTCACAAGCAAGAGTCTGTAGTGGTGGATCTTTTAACCCCTACATTTCTCCCTCACTTTTTCACATCCCTATGGTGAAGCCTCTCTTTTAGTTAAGTTCCCATTGAGTTATAGATTTTTTTGAGGTCAAGAGATAGGCGGGATATGGTTTCTTTTCGTTTCTAGAGTAGCTTGGATGAAGTGTTGAAATCCGTTCATAATGCATGCTTCATCACAAATTGTTTTTCTCTGACCTGAACCTTCTGTAGCACTTCATTGATTTCCTCTCTTTTCCCCCCAATAATATGCCAATCCACCCTTAGAGACCAAATAATGCTTAAGAATTTAGGTCCATGTCCCATTTTCTGCTACTGGAAAGTGATAGGAAGGGTTTATTTATTTTTTTATTTATTGTTAAATTTGTATACCGCCTTTCATTAAAACAATCCCAGGCAGATCCCAAGGGCTTTGATACTTTGTATTACAAATGACATGAAAGGTAGGCATAGAGTGGAGTAACAGCTGGCTTTGCTTCACAACAGATAGCATGAACATATTCACATCCATATTTTCCATATTATATAATACTGATACAACTGTATTATGGAGTTGCTTCCCCACTGAATATTGTTGTGCAGCTGATATCCAAAGAAGCCCTAGTGGAAACTGAGCTTGTTTCCATTCTCATTCTTGTTAAGCAATATGCAGAATGCAAAGATGCAGTCAGTTAGCTCTGTTTATCCACAACCAGAATCAAACAAAGAGGCTGTTCTCACGACCAGCCTAATGCATCCTTGAGCAGCCCAGCCTGGGTTAGGCTGGTCATGAGAAGGGGTGGGATCCTTGCGGATCCCTCCACTTTCCGCTCGCCTAATCCTCTAAAGAAACCCAGCTGCTAGCCAATGTTAAGGGTGAACCCGGCTGCCGGGCGTCATGTGTCTCCTCAGGCTGAGTTCAGCCCGAAGAGGTACATAGAGATGGGCACATAGAGCACCTGTCTGACGGGGGAATCCCCCAATGCAAGTGTGTGCTGTGTGATGCATTGTGGGATGCCCGGAGGCTGGAACAACAAGTTCTGGACCGGGATCCCTCTGCCCTGCTCCGTGCTTTATGGAGGTTCGTGGAGCAGGGCTGCCCGTGTGCGAGCACAGAGCACACTCCCACTACCTCCCCCTGGCTTGTCTGCGCGGAAAGTAAGGTTTATCCTGCCTTCCTCACCCCAGCCCTGCGCATGCACCCTGGCAATTGTGAGAATCACCAGGACTGGGAGGAATTGCTAGGACCAGGGAGAAATTCTTCTCCCTCTCACAGAACACTAGAACCAGGGGCCATCCCATGAAATTGATTGCCGGGAAATTTAGGACCAGCAAACGGAAGTATTTTTCACACAACACATAATCAACTTGTGGAGTTCTCTGCCACGAGATGTGATGACAGTCAACAACCTGGATGGCTTTAAGAGGGGTTTGGATAACTTCATGGAGGAGAGGTCCATCCACGGCTACTAGTCGGAGGGCCACCTCTAGCCTCAAAGGCTGGATGCCTCTGAGTACCAGTTGCAGGTGAGTAACAGCAGGAGAAAGGGCATGCCCTCAACTCCTGCTGTAGGCTTCCAGTGGTATCTGGTGGGCCACTGTGTGAAACAGGATGCTGGACTAGATGGGCCTTTGGTCCGATCCGGCAGGGCTGTTCTTATGTTCACCTCATAGCATTTTGATTTGGATGTGGAAGATCTAGGTTCAAATTTTCTGCACAACCATGAACCCCACTTTGTGATACTAGCACTGCTTTATTCAGTGTGGACAGCCAAAAAATAATAATAAAACAAAACAAGCACAAACCAGTGGAATGTCTGTTTTAGAGGTCCCCCTCCACCCTTTAAGATGATTATCTTAATGATAGTTAATGAGTTATCACCTGCTTAACAGGTCAAAAAGGCACCTTTTCATGTGGTGCCTATTTACCAGGAGATATATACTCCTTATTCATCTCAGCACAGCATCCTCCCATTGACTGTAGCTGGTGTCTCCTTTAGGTTTCTTTCCAGATTGTGAGCTCTTTGGAGATAGGGAGACTTTTCTCATTCTTTTTCTCATTCTTTTACTCCTTTTGCTGTGCAAACCATTTCAAGAACCATGATAAGTAGGACAGAGTAGTAGCACCTCAACTTTTTGAAAGGATCAGACTTGCTTTGTTTTGTTGGGGTAACCCAACTCACAACACTAATAGGAGGACAAATTTTTAAAAGATTGCAAATAATTAGGTTAATTAATTTAATTGTTCAGGGCTGTTTTCTATTGGTAGGGGTTAAGGATTCACTTATTTTTAAAATTGTTCTAGTATTTTAGCGTACTAGGGAATGAAAAGGAACATATTAAAGGAGGGCTTTGTTTTAATAATAATTGCTATGTTTTATTTATAAATAATAAGTTATTCCCTACTTCCTTCAGTAGCTCAAAAAGAATTTAGAGGCTACATTCTCATGATCATGGCTGTTCTAGTTATCTATCCCAGTTAAATACCATTTAACCACAGCGATTTGACCAGAAATTCTGGTTCTCATAGGATGCTGCCATATACTGAGTCAGACCATTGGTCTATCTAGCTCAGTATTGTCTTCACAGACTGGCAGCGGCTTCTCCAAGGTTGCAGGCAGGAATCTCTCTCAGTCCTATCTTGGAGAAGCCAGGGAGGGAACTTGGAACCTTCTGCTCTTCCCAGAGTGGCTCCATCCCCTGAAGGGAATCTCTTACAGTGCTCACACTTCTAGTCTCCCATTCATATGCAACCAGGGCAGACCCCGCTTAGCTAAGGTGACGTCATGCTTGCTACCACAAGACCAGCTCTTCTCCACAGCCTCTCACATAAGTACATAAGAAAAGCCCTGCTGGATCAGGCCCAAGGCCTAACTAGTCAATATCCTGTTTGCCACAGTGGCCCACCAGATGCCTCTGGGGAGCCCAGTCAATTGCTGAGGGCATGCCCTCTCTCCTACTGTTACTCCCCTGCAACTGGTATTTAGAGTAGGGTTGTGCATTTTGTATTTTTTTGCATTTGGCTTCGGCCAAATCTGAACCCCACCCCCCAATTTGGGGAGGGTCCGAAATCGACCCTCCCGAAACCCCCAATTTTCACTGTTGGAGCCAAATTGCTCCAAAACCAAATCCGAATTGCAGGCTGCAAATCTCCCTGCCACTTCCCCTCCTCCTTGATGACCTGTATACAAGATGCACTCTGTAGGAAATCTATACCATGTGGAACAGCCCTTTGTCTTCAGCATAAATCCAAAATACTTCTGAATGCCTGCTACCATATGAAGCTGTATATAATTTGATAGGCCTTCTGTTCTCCTTCCCCAGTCCATCCCCGTCCTCCTCCCACCACCAGTAGCTTTCCCTCCCTGCCCCCCCGGCAGCACTTTCTCTCCCGGGCGCTGGGCTCTCTCCTTCCCTCCCCACCATTTTCACCCGCCTGTTTCCTTCGATAGGGCCTGCCGCTGCCTCCATACCCTCCCGTCTGCCTCCTCCACTGTGGCCGTGGCGATGCCGATGCCCGCCGATGCCCGCCGCCGCCCACTCTCGGGCTCGCAAGCTCCCTTTCTCTGCCACTCTGGAAAATGCCACATCTGGCCCTGCTTCTACCTACGCTTAGGCCTGAATAGCGGGAAATTCAAAGAGACATCAGAACAGGCTGAGGAACTAAGGAACTAAAGGAGCAATCACAAAACAGGTCCGAAAATTTTCCCAAATTACAAAACTTCGTTTCCGAAATGGGGTCGTTTTGATTCAGGTACACAATTCTTCGTTGTATCATTTTCCATTTTCATTAGGTGTACAAAATGTCCGAAAGTGCCATTTCTGGACACAACATTTTGTACCTGAATCGAAATGCACATCCCTAATTTAGAGGCATCTTGCCTCTGAGGCCGGAGGTGGCCTGTAGCCCTCAGACTAGTAGCCATTGATAGACTAGTCCTCCATGAATTTATCTAAACCCCTATTAAAGCCTGTCTCCACATCTTGTGGCACAGAATTCCATAGGTTGATTATGCATTGTGGAGCAGTGTGAAAGAGTACTTCCTTTGTCGGTCCTAAATTTCTTGGCAATCAGTTTCATGGGATGACCCCTGATTCTAGTGGTGTGCAAGAGGGAGAAAAATTCATCTCTATCAACTTTCTCCATACCATGCATGATTTTATAGACCTTTATCATACCGCCCCCCCCCCCGGCTCTGATGTGCCCATCACCATCATGCTCTCTGGGAGAACATGGGGCTCAGCAATCATAGTTAACTCTATAAACATGCTTGCCATGGTTATGAGAATGTGGCCATAGAAAGAATTGGGCAATATGCCATTGCAATATACCACCCAATCCAATGGCTCTGGGCGGTTTACAAACTAAAAACAAAATATAATCATTCAAAAATCAAAGGTAAACCCATAAAACCTGAACTATTGAAATAGTTTAAAACAATTTAAAAACCCTGGAAGGCCAGGCCAAACAAATAAGTCTTAAGGGCTCCCTTAAAGGCCAACAATATATTTAATAGGGGTGTGCATTTTGGAATTTTCTTGTTTCGATTTGTATCCGAATCGAAACACCCCCGTTTTGTTTTGTACCCAAAATTTCTGAATCCGAATCAGCCATTTTGTTTTGTAGCCAAATTTTCCAAATCCAAATCCAAATCCAAAACAATTTTGATTTTTAAAAAGGGTACCAGGGCAAAAAGAGTGGGTGGTGCTGGTAGTGTCCAATGGGTGGGAGCTACCACCCAAATTTCAAAGGAATTAGGCAAAGGGCTGATTTTTTGTGAATTTTTTAAGTTTACACATCTTTAAGAATTTTCCCATAGGGAATAATGGGGATTCCAGCAAATGTATCGCTTCAAATCAAGGGGAAAGGCATGACCCAGAGTGGAGTGTGGTGGGTGGTAGTGCCCAAAGGGGACAAGGAAAATTCCAGAATTATCTCAAAAGAATTAGGAACATAGGAAACTGCCATATACTGAGTCAGACCATTGGTCTATCTAGCTCAGTTTTGTCTTCACAGACTGGCAGCGGCTTCTCCAAGGTTGCAGGCAGGAATCTCTCTCAGTCCTATCTTGGAGAAGCCAGGGAGGGAACTTGAAACCTTCTGCTCTTCCCAGAGCAGCTTCATCCCCTGAGGGGAATATCTTGCAGTGCTCACACATCAAGTCTGCCATTCATATGCAACCAGGGCAGATCCTGCTTAGCTATGGAGACATGTCATGCTCAACCACAAGACAGTTCTCCTCTCCATTGGGCAAAGGGCTGATCTTTTGTGAATTGTTGAAGTTTACATGTCTTTTAAGATTTCTCCCATAGGGAATAATGGAGGTTTCAGCAGCCTCATAATTCCACTTGGGGGGCACTGGGGTTGCCCAGAGCGAGGGGTTGTGTAGTGCACATAGGGTGCCAACCACCTCCATACCCACAAGCCCTTGGGGTACTGGGTTTTGTGTTTCTGAGGTGTTCATTGTAGATTCTCTGGTAGTATATGAGATTTTCAGTGAAAAACAAGAATCCACTCTCATATGCTACCAGAGAATCTACACTCAGAACACCACAGAAACAACAGAACCCAGCACCCCATGGGTTAGCAACCCTTCCCCTGGCCAATGCGGGGTCAGTAAAGAGTGGCAAGAAGCAAAAGAGCCAATGGGGAACAAGGAGGGAATTGTCAGCAGGTCAGCCCATGATTTAGGTCACCAATCAGAAGGCTAGAAGGGTGGGAAATTCAAAGAGATGTCAAACACAAACTGGAGACTGACTCAGAGATCACCAGAAAATGGAGGTCTGAAACAACAAAACGTTTTGTAGCCAAAACAGGGACGTTTTGTTTTGTATACAAAACTTTTGGATCTGGAAATTGGTGTTTTGTTTTGTCTACAAAACACCCGAAACAGGCTGTTTTGGGTACAAAACGTTTTGTATCCAAAACGTTTCGCACATCCCTAATATTTAAACCACACATTTCTGTGGGGAATACATTCCACAACCTAGGAGCAGCCACAGAGAAAGCCTATTCCTGAGTCACTGCCAGATGCTCTGGTGGCAGCTGGAGACGGACCTCTCCAAATGACCTTGACATGCGGTAGGGATCATACAGAAGAAGGCATTCTCTAAGGTAACCCGAACCTAAGCCATATGATTAATCAAAAATTCATTCATCAGTGGATTGAGTCTGTAATCCTACGCAAACCTACCTGGAGTAAGCAGAACAGAACAGAACTTACCTCATAAATGAGCATAGGTTTGCTGTGCACAGCACTAATAAGAATATATTGTGATGCATCCTGATAAATATCTTCAGCTACTATCTTGCTTACTTTTGGCCAAGCTCCCATCAGTCACCCATGATCTTTATTAAGAAAGTAAATGCTTGAAAATTCAGTTCCAGTGGGAACTGGTTGAAGCAACTACACAAAAGTCATAATTTGCTTTCATTTTCATCCAGTTTTTAAACTTTCATACCATTAAACACTGTATTGACTAGCAGGCCCCCATGACATTAGAAGTAATTCCAGTTATATCTATTGTTTAGATTCAACAGTAATATTCCTTTAAATCCCCATAGTTCATTCCCTGTGATTTCATTTCCCCCATTCATTCGGACTCTCTCAGACTCTATTCCTTCTTCAAAGTGCACAGCTTTCGTGCATAGCTTTCTCATGCTTCTTTTAGATCTAGCAGTTCCAAGGGAGCTAGAAGTAACAAGTCCAGAGGTCCATGCATCACTGCAGGAATCTCTGGGGTAATCTCCCCATGAGGGAAGGCAGCAGGCAACAGAGGAATATGAGAGCTTCACTGCCAAAGCCCTCCCATTGGTTGCTCAAAATCTTTTTTAATGATACAGCAGCCTCTGGGGCAATCTTCCCTTCCTCAGTGGGGAGGTTGTCTAGTGGCAATAGAGGGTATGAAGCATGATTCTTTGCTACCACCAGCATTCCTCCCATCAGGAAATGGGAGGGGGGCCTTGCCAGGCCTTGTGACGCATCAGGTGCCTGGAAAGGTCAACCACTGATGTCAAGCTTTTGCTACAACAGAGTCCTCTTCTGCAACATGAATGTTTTGCACTGCAGATTAACTGTTTTCTGGGCAGTATCTATAGCTCCATTCAGACATTTGAAAATGCATTGCTGTAACTGTGTACAGTGGTGCAAATGGGTCAGAAGTCCCACCTCATACATAGGAACATAGGAAGCTGCCATATACTGAGCCAAACCATAGGTCTATCTAGCTCAGTATTGTCTTCACAGACTGGCAGCAGCTTCTCCAAGGTTGCAGGCAAGAATCTCTCTCAGCCCTATCTGGGAGATGCCAGAGGTGGAACTTGGAAACTAGATGCTCTTTCCAGAGCGGCTCCATCCCCTAAGGGGAATAACTTACAGTGTTCAAACTTCTAGTCTCCCTTTCATATGCAACCAGGGCAGACCCTGCTTAGCTAAAGGGACAAGTCATGCTTGCTACCACAAGACCAGGTCTCTTCCCATCAATCACCTCAACCCATCAATCCCTGTCACTCTCCAACCCTCATGCTTAGCGTGATGTTTGTGTGAATTGAGACACACCCTTTCCAAGACGGTGGGCACTTCCATGATCGTTAGGCTGGATCACCCTTGCTTCACAATCACAAAAGCACCCACCATCACAGATAGGTCATTTCCCTAATCATACAAATGCCACTCTAAAGTGTGAGCAGCAGAGAATGATAGTGATTGGGGGTGGGGGTACTTCCAACCCATTTGCACTGCTCTACATGGTGACAGTAGCATGTTTTTAAAATTGAATGGGCTTTACATGTATGTTTCCCCTGGGTTATCCCTACTCACTTGTGTAAGTTAGGATCAGGGGTCAGCATTGTTGGGCAGCGGCTGCAAGAGCCAAGGGCTCTCTGAAGGGCCCACTGCTGCTCTCTGGGACCATCTTGGTGCTTATAGCCTTCATATGGTGGCAGAACAGCTCTCATGGCTCACCCAGGTAGGAGGTGGCCATGAATGACAGGGGACCCCCAAAACCTGGAGCCCGTCCTGATAAGGATGGAGCTGATGCAAGAGTGGTCTGCTCTCCTATAGTAGGTGGTAGCAGCAGCAAGACAATAGGAAGGTAAGAGCTGTGTGCTGGCCCCTCCCATTCCTCAGAAGAATAAATTCTTTTCATTGGAAAACGGAAGCAGGTCCAGAGTGCCTAACCTTGCCCATTAACTAATGGGGTGGGAGGTCACTGGACCGCTTTCCCATTAGCTAGGGCAGGAGTAGGCGACATTGACGGCAGCTGGGGAGCTGCTGTTGAACTAAAGCTCCCATCGTTGGGTTGTACTGAGCTGTGCTCACAGCACTGAACTGCTGTGAGCTGCGGTTCAACAACAGCCGGAGAGCCAAGGTTGCCTCCCTCTGAGTTAGGGCATTTATTGTTCCAACCTATCAGGTGCAATCCAAACTCTTGACATCAATGGACAATTTGCAATTGACTGAAATATGTGGGGTGTACTTTGTAAAACACCGCAGCTGTGGCCTTGGAGCCTCGTGAGCAAGTACTCTTTAATCTCTCAAGCAGCTAGGGAGAGAAAATAAAGGAAATATTAGAAAGGGGGAAAGGACAATTATCATGGCTGTTACTACTCCTTGCAAGGGAAACAGGAAATCAAAATGAATACATTCCAGCCTCATTTCTGTGGCACAAGGAAAATCTTAAGCAATCCTGTCTGCTTAGATCCACATTCAGACTTTGATGTCAAATAATCAGATCCTACACTGCAATTTGGCCCTATATTTAAATAATCTTGCAGATTCTACTAGAGCTCATATCCCAGAATGCTTTCTTTCATCCTCACACGTTTTCTTCCCCATTCTGTGCTTGATTGCCAGAGTTTATGATCTCAATATATTATAATTCCTTCAGATAATGTCTTTGAGATTATGAAGAGGAATCGAATGACTACTAGCACCGCCAATCTTCAGTACATCTTACACACTACTAAATCAATATTTCAAGGGTTGCCTTTGCTGCTGTGAAGGAATATCCAGTGTTTTAACATTCGTGAGTATCTTCAGAAATCCTCCCCTTCCATTGTAACAAAACCCCTTATGCGTTAATGGCCCAGCAGAAATACGCCACATAAGGACATTTTAAAAGCCCTGCTGGATCAAACCAAGTGTCAGTGTCTATTTTATTTTATTTATTTTTACATTTATATTCCACTCTTCCTCCAAGAAGCCCAGAGCAGTGTACATAGTTAAGTTTCTTCTCACAACAACCTTGTGAGGTAGGTTAGGCTGAGAGAGAAGTGACTGGCCCAGAGTCACCCAGCAAATATCATGGCTGAATGGGAATTTGAACTTGGGTCTCCCTGGTCTTAGTCCAACACTCTAACCACTATACCATGCTGGCTCAGTACACCAGGGGTACACAACTCAAATGCCCCAGTGGGCCGAAACCAACCGTAACTTCTTACACAGGGTCAAGGTCAATTTTCGGTACATCATTACATTAAAAAGGTAAAGTTGTGTCATTGAGTCAGTGTCAACTCCTGGTGACCACAGAGTCATG
Organism: Hemicordylus capensis; assembly: GCF_027244095.1. Lineage (NCBI taxonomy): Eukaryota > Metazoa > Chordata > Lepidosauria > Squamata > Cordylidae > Hemicordylus > Hemicordylus capensis. Next base: position 28,907,980 of record NC_069661.1, on the reverse strand, counting down.
TGGTTTTCTTTGGTAGAATACAGGACAGGTTTAGCGTTGCCATCTCCCACACAGTATGAGATTATGCCTTTTAGCACCTTCCTATATCGCTGATGCTCGATATGGGTCTGGGAAACATACCAGAGGGGATTTGAACCAGCAACCTCTTGCTCCCTAGGCAAGTTACTTCTACACTGCGCCATTAGGTGGCATTATTACATTACACAAGAACCTAATGACACCATCCTCCCCCCCCCCCGGCCTTTCCACAACATTCCAATCCTCTGCCTCCCCCCACTTTTATTAATATTTTAAATAAGTGTATTATTACATTACACTTAATTATTTAATATATTCATAAAAGTGAGGGGGCAGAGGATTGGAATGTCGGGGAAAGGCAGGGGGAAAGGATGGTGTCATTAGGCTCCAGGGACAGGGGATATCTGGTCTCAAGCGGCCAACTGAACTGAGCTGCTGCTGCTGCTCATCAGCAAGAAAGGCCTTCTCCATGGCTCCTGATGTTGCACCAGGATATCCCTACCTGGGGGCCAGCAAAAAAAGTCCCCACTGCCTGGTCTGCATCAAAATAGCTGGTTTCAACTGGGCTGAACCATAGAAACAATCTTACCAGATCAGGACCAAGACCCATCTGGTCCAACACCCTGCTTCCCACAGTGGCTCACAAAGTGAGCTACTCCCCGCCCCTAGCAGAAGGTGGCCCTCCCCTACCATTGCTCCCGTGCAGCTGGTATTCAGAGCATCCTGCCTCTGAATCTGGAGATAGCATATAGACTGTGCATGGCAAAAAAAAAAAAAAAAAAAAAGTCAGTTCCACTCCAACATAGTAGAGAAATTGTTGGGAGGGCTGGCATGATGCCCCCAAACTGTCAGGTCAGAGTTGGATCGGACCCCACATTTCTCAGGCATTTTGTTGGACCTTTCCCCTCCCCACACCGCGCTTTCCTCATCCACATCCCTTCTCCTGCTTCCCCCTACCCTTATCCTCCCCTCTCACCATTCCTCCTCTCTTACCTGGACCTGAGTGCAGCAGGGAGCAGCGCAATGCTGTGATTCACTGCTATCCATTGCGCCCACAATCCTTTGTGCTGCCTGGGATTCTAAGGACCTTAAAGGAAAAAAATGTGCTTTTAAAAGTGCAACTATAAAAAGCAACTAAAAGAGGCAAGTAGCCAGGTAGCTGGTCCCAGAAGAGGACAGGTCCAGGAAAGGTGATAGGGAGAGGGCAGGAGAAGGCAGTAGAAGGGAGGGGGGACAGGGAGAGGGTTGTGGGGGACATCCAATAGGCATGTTGGAACTCTGGCAGTGATTCTGCAATGATAGGAGGGAATAGTTCTAACTGTCGAGATCCCTCCTGTCATTGTGAAACTCATTCCAATAATGCCCAACAGAGGGCATATTGGGTCCAACATACCTGCCAGGCCAACATAATGCCCAACAGTACTACCATCAAGACTTGTACAACACCTTGTCCTCTTGACTGTCAAACCCTTTCAAGATGCCCTTGAGGAGGTCACGAATGCAGAGCCAGCATCAAGGGCTGGCCTCACTGGGCAGCTGCCAAGAGCAGCTTTCTGCCATTGTTTGTCCCCATAGGGGGACTTTAGGAATTTAGAGAGGAGTATTACCTCTGACCATGGAGGCTCCGTTTCACTGTGGTGGCTAATAGCAGCTGATAGATCTACCATCCACAAACATCTCCATAAGTAAGCCTTGTTCATATTCTTTGACATTCACAGCAGCTGGCAGGCATTTTGGGTGAATAAGTAATGATTGCCCATTGACTATGGAAATTAATAGGCTTACCAGCTGATTACTTCAAGACAAGCATCTTTTCCCTTGTTCCCTTTTTGCTTCTTACACATGCCTCATTTTGGAGCTATTCCCTCTTGTTTTAGCAGTATAAGCAAATTAGCACCACAGAGACTTGGAAACCATGAAAATACATCTTCTGGGCATCTGCTAAGTGGATTTTTGTTATGCCATCTAAATAAGGATCAGCCATCAGATCTAGGTCAGGTCAAGTACTGTGAAGGACACACTAAACATCTCAATTTGCTGCAATCACTCATCTGTATGTAACACAGAGAGAACAATGACCCCTCATTCCAATCTTCCAAATGATTGGGGGAAAGACTTTGAAAATGCTAATACTACTACTACTTATAACAACAACAACAATAGTGGCTGACATGATGTGTAGTTCTTAGGAGCATGGAGTGACTTGCGGAGTCACTGTAGCAGAGACAGAAGTAGTGGTGAGGCTGGAGAGATCAGGCAGTAATCTAGAAGCATTGTCACATTTCTTCCCTTTGCTGTGAAAGAGGAAAAGTGTGGTGTCATTTCTTAAGCTATGGCCCAATCTCTCCAGCCTCATCATTGCTTCTGTCTCTGCAGCAGCAGCTCCATAGGCTTATGTATCATGTCAGATGATGATGGTGATGATGATGACGACGACGACAGTTTATATACAGCACAGCACCCCACTGTGCAGGGTGCCCATGTGCAGGGTGCCCACTGTGCAGGGTTCCATCCACACAGTTGGAGGCTCTGTGGTTCCTAACAATTGCATCGGTGCTTAGTGATGTCTCTCCCTTGGGAGTGGCAGCAACACATAGTGCTGGTGACGTTGCTAGGGGCCACAGCAGCATGGACACTGTTTTCAGGCAGACAGAAAACTCTCAGGTCGGTGCTCTTGGGTCAGTGTGGTGCTGTGCTGTACTGTGTGTAAGGACATAACAATAATGGATTGTCTTTGTTATTTCTCAGCTACAGTCTACACCAACATGCCATTTGTTGTTCTCAAAAGCCAGTAATAGAGGATGAAATATTTGTAAAATTATTGGGAAATATTAGGAAAATTATAAAATATACTGACTATGTCCCATGATGGAACAGAGAATTGGAAATTCTTATTTAGAAGAATTAAGAAGGGTATCCTTTGTTATCTTAACATGCCCCAGATACCAAATAGTGCTGAAGCCTGGAGGAGAGTTCATTATCTTCTGCCACTCATAGCGTATACTAGTCATAATTTAGTTTTGACTATAGGAGACTGGTTCTTCTAACAGAACAGCTGACTGTGTGAAACCAGGCCAGGCTTCCTCAAACACCATTAGAAGAAGGGTTTAGAAACTCCTGCCACTATGCAGAAGACCGTATTATTCCTACTATTGCCTCCAGACTCTCTCCATGAGCTCTCACAACCCTGAAGCAAACCCTGAACCAGTCACACTTGCAGGTCCACAGACATCACTGATATAGACTGTCAGTCTATCAACATAATTGCACAGAGAGAGAGATATAGCAGAGCCTGGGAAATCCACAATGAAGGCCATAGCACCCTGCTCATCCAACAGGGTGAGCAGTATCATTGCCTTCAGTGGAAGAAAAGGAAATAGATTTCTCAAGAACTGATAGGAGTGCAGTCCCAGGACACTAAACATCCAGATTCCAGATTCAAATGGAACAAGAAGGTTGTGTTCCATTTGACTTGAGTTGGAATACAGGTGCTTCCCCGACATAGAATCAGTGGTGTGGCGAGCTTTGAGGCAGCCAGGTGACAAAGTGTGCCAGGGCCCCCAATGTTTCTCCATCGCACGCACAAAGCACATGTGTGCCCCAAGACACACACCCTGCATCTGACATCAGATGCAAGGGGTGGAGCCAGTGCCCTTCCAGGCCCTGGTCAGCTACATACATCAGAGGATCCGTTGTTTTTCACTGCCTCCGCTTCCCCACCGCCACCATCAGCTGGCTCCTCAGGGGTTGCTCACCTGCAGCAAGAGGCCTGGCCTGCTCCAGCACCACTCTGCAGCAGCCCACCCAGTGCCCAGCTACTGCTGTAGTTGCAGCAGCAGCAGCAGCAGCTTCACACTGGCCCTCCAAGAACAGGCTGTGGGTGGAGCCCAGCATGGTGGTCACTGAGGAAGGCAGGAAGAACTGCCACTAGTTCTTCATGCCCTGCCCTTCCCACACCACCCCATCTCACTTCTGAAATGAAACCCTGCCAAGTTTCTTGGCATTGACCCAGCCCCTTGCATCTATATCTGATATATCTTCCAGCCAACCAGAGAGGAGAGGGGCATGCTTTGTGCTCCCAGCCAGCGAGCACTTTTCTCACCAGCTGGGTGCGGGAAGGGGCAAGGAGGCACTCTGGCCAAGGGTGAAGGGGAACCTTGCCCCCACTCAGACCCTTCAGGCCTGGGGACAATTGTCATCTCTTGCTCAATAGTAGCTACACCCCTGCATAGAATGTTAAAATAGAAGGTGTTGTACAGATGATGGTGGTGATGATGATGATGACGACGACGACAGTTTATATACAGCACAGCACCCCACTGTGCAGGGTGCCCAACCTGTGGTACTCCAGATGTTGCTGAACCACAACTCCCAACATCTGGAGTACCACAGGTTGGGAACCCCTGGTGTAGTATAAGCAATGGTAAAGTGATTACATGGAAAGCTGGGGAATAATAACCAGTCCTTCCTAACCAACCACTCTCAGACCACTTCTCCATTGGACTTCACTATATATCTCTCCACAGGGACCTGAACTAATAACAGAACTATCTCCTTGATACTATGCAAATGAAGACTGCGTGAGTAGGCTTCTGCATTTCGATTCAGCAACAAAATGCTTTGTGCCTGAAAATTGCTATTTCAGACATTTTGTACACCTTCCGAAAATTAAAAATGCAAACATGAAAAATGTTGTATCCGAACCAAAATGACCCTGCTTCGGAACCAAAAGTTTTGTTTTTCGGAAATGTTTCGTACCACCATTTTGCGATCGAGTGAAGTCTTTCTCCTCAGTCTGCATTTTGAGTCTTGACATCTCTTTGAATTTCCCACCCTTCAGGCCTGCAGATTGGCAGGCAAAAGCAGGGCTGGATGTCAGAGTGGCAGGGAGTTTCCAGAGTGGCAGGGAGCTTGCCAAGAGCTCCTTACTCTGGGCAGTGACAGCAGGCGTGGCCGCAGTGGGGAGACTGCAGAGGAGGTGGATGGCTGGGTGAGGAGGTGGTGGCAGGCCCTGGCAGAGGAGGCGGGCATGCGGGTGAAAATGACGGGGAGGGAGGGAGCCCGACAGGGAGAGAAAGCACAGCCGGTGGTGGGAGGAGGACGGGGGCCTCCAGAATGATGGGGAACAGACTGGGGAGGAAGGGAGGGGGGAATCAGCAGGGAATGGCCTGGGGAAGGAGAACAAAATGACAGGGAACTGAACGGAGGGAGTGGCTGGGAGAATAATAGCTTGCAATTCGGTTTCGGATTCAGAGCAAGTCGGCTCTGAAACTGAAAATCGCCCATTTCAAGAAGGCTGAATATGGACCCTCACCGAATTGGGGGGCTTCGGATTTGGCAAAAAATGAATTTAAAAAACAAAACAAAAACAAAATGCACACCCCTATGTGTGAGCACACTGGCCAAGGAGATTTGTTGGTACAAACAGCAGTATCTGTGCATTCTTAAATCAGGCTTATGACATTGTTAAATCAAGCTTACGAGAAGTTACTGACCATTGGAAAGAGTATATATTATATACACACTCTGCACCAGCCAATATTAACATGACACATTCATAAATGCTTAAAAAAATAATCCCAAGCTACCCACAGGGTACAACGCAGGCTTATTCCTGAATGAGTTCTGAGCTGATACAAGGGCTCCTTCTTCCTGGATCTGTGGACTGGGCATCTTAATAACTAATTACGGACAATTGTATGTGAGGAGAGACTGCCGTTTACTTAATGGGCTTTATTTAGGCTCCAGTACAAACCCATTTGGATTCTCAGTTGGCTAAAAGCCTGCATGTCAAAACAATGGTTTATTAAGAACACTTTATTGCTGCTGTTTGTTCTAATTTGTTAAATTTTTGTTTGGTTTTCAAGCAAATGGCTGTAAATGTTATTGGACACACTAATACTTAATGATACATTTCAGTTCCATTTTACTTAAATTATAAAAAACAGCACGATCCACCGCTTCGTGGCCAAGTTGCTTTGGAAGCACTCAATCAGCATTTTGTAAGACATTTTCGTCAATTAACTAAATTGCTATCTGACAAGACTTTCTCTCTCTCTCTATATATAAAAATCTCCTGGGGAAATATACTGCTTAGGAAAATCTCGACAAGAACTGAGGAGCCCAGTCAAATGAATAGAGGAGTTCTACAAAAACATACTGAAATCAAACTGTGGCACCAAGAAGAATTTACAGTCCTGCTAACAGTCTCTGTTATCAGCAAAGAAAACCACTCTGCTAGGTGCCGCTATGACTAATATGTCACCAAATCAGCCCTTCTTTTATGGCGCCAGTGGAGAGCCACCGATAAATCAGATTTGTTGTAAGTCTAAATAGCATTAGAAATGTCAGCTGGATCCTGAACCCAGTGTGCCACGGTAATGTGTTTGTAAGCCATGGTTGTATTTTGTGAGGAAAGTTTGGATTGCAGCAAGCAGGAAGCCATTTTCTGGTGAGAAATCTTTCTTTTTTCCTCACATCCCCATTTTCTTACATCTTTTAATGTGTTGTGAATCAAGTTCCCCCTTTTTGCTTCACAAATGCATATTAGTGTGTTCAATGATGTTGTTTTCTCTTCATTTATATTTTCAAAAAGTACAAATAGCAGTTCACAAGGCAGGAAGCAGTGGTAAAACCTCTACTCACTGGGAACATATGAAAGCATTTGCCTACTTTGTTCCACATGGGGCTACCAATTTCTCAAGGCTCTCTGCCCTTAACCATGTGGCAAAGAGAAATTCAGTATAAGGCACCAGAGGCGTATCTAGGGAAAATAGTGCCTAGGGCAAACACTGAAATTGCGACCCCTGTCCAAGCATCTGACACCCATCTTTCAGATATCTTTACCATAATATCAGCTGAAAAATACAAGTCAGGCTCGTTAATCTTTTAATCTTTCAAAAACTATTTTAGCAGGGGACTTAGCCAGACCAAAAACTGCTGGAAAACTACAAATTTCAGTATGCTGGGGCTCATGAAATACCCAAATACTATGTGGAGGTGTACTTGGAAAACTAAACAGAAGTGCCTGTCTAATTCTCTACTATGTATTGTAGCATCACCATTACATAAGTTTTAAAAATCAATGGAGAATTTGACTTTTCCCAGATACTCTGTAAATAATTAAAGGATATGCAGAGTAAACTGTGTCACTGCTTGGAATATATTCTAGTCTTTCAGAAAGACAGTTAAAATGAGAGAAAGAGAGCAAGAAACTCCCAGTGGGCCTTAATATTAAGGATTTCACACTGATTCAAAGACAAATTCGCCATTAATAGCCATATTAGCAAGACATCACATTTAACTCACTTATCACAAGAAGCAAAGTAAGAGCAAATGAATACAATCCTAGCTCATAAGCATCAGCTCAGTATTCACAAGCCCTGATTCTCTGTACATAGTGCCAATCTGAATATGTGTACAGTGACTTATATTATATATTATTTTTTTTTACCTGTAGCCCCTTCGAGGAGCTTCCTAAAGGCTGGGGGGTTTGCAAAGGTTCCTCCTCCCCCCACTGGCCTCTAGGGCCTCACAGGGACCATTTGAGCATGTGCAGTGGCCATTTTTAAAAATCTTTTTTTTAATGGCCACTGAAAACAAAATGGCCACCGCACATGCTCAAATGGCCTCTGCAAGGCCTGGCATGACCTAGGGCCTCACAGAGGCCATTTGAGCATGCACGGTGGCCATTTTGTTTTTGGCAGCCATTTTTTTAAAAAAATCAATTTTACAAAATGGCACCCCCCTTCAAGTGGCGCCCAGGGCACGTGCCCTGCCTGTCCTACCCCTAGATACGGCCCTGTAAGGCACTTACCCTGATTGGAACTCTTTGCCTGCTGTTTTTTGTTTATCATCTATTTGTTAAAAGCTGAAGAAGCCTGTCTGAAAACAACTTCCATACCTTGTCCCCAGTTGAGGTGGTAAAAAGAGGAAGAATGAGATGTTTCTCCAAAGACATGAGAGCTACCTTTTCTTCCACAATACTTTCCCACTAATAATAAGAAAATTGTCTGCAATGGTCGAGCAGTTATCCATGATGGCTGTATCCCTATTCAGATATTATGTTGTATGTACATACAGGTGTCTGTATGTGCTTGAATGTGCTTCTCTGACTGACTGACATGCACTTATTTTAAAAGTGAACTCAAATTCAGAATCTTGGTATAAATGTACTACTTACTGTATGTGCATTGAATATAATGTGTGAATAACTGTATGCACACATAGATCTGTACACATGTGTACACTGCAAATAAGATTGTACATCCATTGAACATAGCATCTGAATAGGTCATGTGAGGATGGGTAGTTCTCTCTTGATGCACCTGTGCTCATCAAGAGAATTACCTACATTAGAAGGGCAGTAGAAGGTTCTCTAGAAAGTTAATCTAATTGAGTAAAGTTGTTGTAATTTAGTTTTTAAATTGAGGTATTGAGGCAGTTCTTTAGGACTGAAGAACAAGGATTTATTTAAGAAGGTTACAAACAAATGGAAAAAGCCTGCAGCTTATTTTAGCTGCAGCTCATGGCTGAAGAGAGAGAGACTAAGACAAACAGCCATCTCGGGAGGAGACAAAATGGAGACTACAAACTCGATGAGAACAAAGAGGGGAGGAGTTCAGCACTTTTCATCCAGGACCCTTAAACCCGTGACTGGTCACTATGAGTCATTGCAGCCTGGAGCAGATGCTACTATGTTCCCAGTTCCAACTAGGAGAAGAAGCAGTGGCTGGAATTTAAAGACAGGAAACTGAGTGGAACATGTAATATCCAGCCTGCTGCTGTTATTGCAAAACACACAGTGATGAAAGCACTCCAGCTATAGGAGCAGAGACTAAAGAATGGGGTATGAAATGGTGGTGCATTGGGACCCTGCAGGCATTGGATTGTACCCTCCAGTGTAGAAGTCCTGAAATGAAACAGGTGAGAAAGCTGCAGGGACTGAAGGCTGCATGGGCATACAAAAAGGGGGATGAGGGGGAATGGGAATGGGAATGGGAATGAGAGGGGGAGATGAATGAATAAGGAATAGGCTGATGGTGAGTGGGATTGCTTGGGGTAATGACTGCTGTAAACTCAGGGGGTCTTGCTAAGGCCTGCTTTTCTGCTGCAATCTAGTAGCTGCAGTTAATTCCCTTGCTTGTGTTTAGAGGTTTGTCCCTTTTAGAATGTCTTCAGTCTGAGAGTGTTAGAATAGGCTTCCTTTTATGTTGAAGTGGAAAGGGGAAAAGGGAAATTGACACAGGCAAACAGTAGAGCTGTTAAGAAAAGAAGTAATAACAAATAGGCACCTCTTGTGTTCAAAATCCTATTTACTGTGTCAGGAGCAAGCTACAAAGCTATTTCCTAGGGAGTAGACAAGTTGGGTGTAGGTAGGAGTGGGTGGAAATTGTGGTGGAGGCAAAAGCAGTAGACTGCAGCACCCCAAATGCACCTGATGAGACTTAGACTTCTTTTTATCCTATGTTTTGTTTATTTATTCAAGGGACAATTTGGGTTAAAATGAACTAGAAGAGTGTCAGTGCCACTAACAAATGATCATGGGTGTGTGTGTGTGTTTTAATAGGCTATTTTCTAGGGCTTGCATGGATGAAATTATCAGATCTGCTATGATTCAAGTGATTCTCGAATCATGCAGTTGATAATTATACCTACCAGGATTGAATTGTTCAGTGTATCTGTATCAGGGTCAATGCATCAGCTAATAGGATATAATGGTCCATAGGAAATAATGGGAAATCATGTCTATAAAAATAGTATTGTATGTCAGAATGGGATGAAACTTTATCTTGGAGCTGAAGGTAGCCCCTTCTTAGGGTTTCTCCATTTTATGCAGAAATTCCAAGGTTTCTGAGAAGCAAGCAATGAGGCTATTCACACGACTGAAGAAAATCAGGCTAGCCTCCGCTAGCCTGATTTTCTTCTATCGTGAGAACAACAGGGCTTGGCTGCGAGCCCAGTGGCTCTTGAGCGGCTAACCCGCTCAAGTAGCCCGCCCCTTAGCCCGGGTTTGCAGAATGAGCACTCTGCAAACCCGGGCTATCAGATTGTGAGTAGCCGCGGCGTGGCTCCGCGCCATGGCTACTCATGAGGAGACCTCCGGAGGGGAGGCAAAAAGCCGCCTCCTGGCTCCAGGGGTCTCGCCAGCATGCCCTGTGCGCTCGCGCAGGGCATGCTGGAGCTTACAGGGGCCAATCGGCCCCCACTCCCACCAGCCCCCGCCGGCTCCGTCATGGAGCCGGCAATCGTGTGGGTGGCTGATCCGGCCGCCCAGGGCTCCCTCCCCACTTGTGTGCGGGGAGAGCGGGCTTAGCACGCTCTCCCCACTCACCACCCCAAACCAGGTCTCACTGATTGTGAGACCCAGTCCAATGTCTGAACAGGTATTGATCTGAAGCAGGGTAGTAAACTATATAACTATTCCCCACTCCCAACCTAGCACTTTCCATATATGGCACATCACCAAATTCAACAACGAAGTTTTGTGACATCAGCAACCGAGAAAAGCAGCATGAAAACAGCCCATCCGATCATCAGATGAAGTTAAATGCAGCTTGATACAATACAGAAAATATCATCATGTGCTTCTGATATTAGCTGTTTTGCATCGAAACTGATACAATGAAAATATTGCCAATAGGAACTGTATTGAATTGAATCCTCTTATTGTTCTGATCTGATGCACAGCTAAATCAGAACAATAATATTTTCTGGTGGGTAGGGTTCAACCAAGTGACCTGTGAAAGAAACAAGTGAGGCCAGTACATGTTAGAATTCCTTTTGTTGTTGTCCATATAGACAAAGCCAGTAACTTTAGGAAAACAGCCCCATAGCAACAATCTCAGTCTTGATTGAGATTTTTAAGAAGTTGCCAGAAACAAAGAGAAGGCAAGCTGCTTGAATTTGTCTCAAGGTTGCCTCTAAGGAAGAGTGATATTTTTCTCCTTGAAATGTGCTAGGTACAACAATGTTCTTTGGAGTGTTCTATGAATTAAACATGGTTTTTTCAGTACCTTTTGGGGTGTACACCTCATTCTTTTGGGGTTTTGTATTGGTGCCACTCTCCTTTTGGCAAAAAAAATTCTCACACTTGCATCTGTATATATAATTTACAAACAGCCTCAATCTTACAAATTTGTGTAAGCATCATATCAAGCCTAAGAATGGTATAAAATGCTGTAGGAGCTGCTACCAAACAAATGAAAACTTAAGCGTGCACCAACCCCCACTTCCAGCTCAGTGAAACAAAGTCCAAGATTAATCATATTTCTGTCATTTCTTTCTCTTCCCCACAACTGCCAGAATGATAAAAATTCTTTTTCTTTGCAACGTTTAACTGCATCTTGTGGATAAATGATGGAACATAATCACAACCAACAAATGTAATAATTTCCAGATAGCACCTACTCTCACAGCATTGATGATCTATGAATTCATCCTAACACAATAGGTTCCTATTGTATACTGTACAGTAATCTTGGGAGTTTGTTTGTATATACATTTCTCCCGGGGGGGGGAGACTATGGGACACACCTATATCGGACAGCAGCAATATAGGAAGATGCTGAAAGGCATCAACTCATACTGCACGGGAGAAGGCTATGGTAAACCCCTCCTGTATTCTACCAAAGACAACTACAGGGCTCTGTGGTCTCCAGGAGTCAACACCAACTCGAAGGCACACTTTACCTTTTCAATCTACATAAGATTTCCTTGTGTGTGTGAGGGAAGAAGCTATAAAACAGCTCCTCACCCCCTGAATGCAGTAATACGGAGAGAAAAAAATATCCCTCCTTTCCTTCATAAGATTTATAGTGAGGGCAGGCAACTGAATAGCAGCTTGCAGGCCAATTCTGTGCCAGAACAATCGTTCATATAATTGGTCAGATCTGGCACTAGCGGCTGCACAACAGAAGCCGTTGGAAATGCCTTTGCTTTTTGCATCTAGGTCATGCCTCAGTTCACTTACAGCACTGACTAGGGTGGCTGAGCCTCATTACCACTCGCAGAGGGGGTGCAGCAAGGCTGCCTCCAATGTTCCTCTGCCACTGGCTGACATACCACACAGGGAAATGTAGGTGGTAGATCACCTGCTTGCCCTGTTGCATGTTTGCAACCTCCATTGGGGCCGTTGCAGAACAAAGCAGTTCTGATCCAAATTAAAGTTTCACAAACACAGTGATGTGATGCATGCCAGAAATGCTGGTCTGGTTCACACAGTGATTAAAATCTAGGATTAATGTGGGTTACCAACTAGTGGTGTGCATGGACCACGGAAGCACGGTCCAATGCTGGGGTGGGTGGGTTTAAGGGCAGGGGGGTTGTACTTACCCCTCCCGCTGCTTTCCCCCCTCCGGCACCCAATTTTTTAGCGAAATCTTTGGGGCAGCAGCGTTCCTCCCTGCTGCCCCTGCCCCCTTGTTGTTCCTCAAATCCAGAAGTAATAAGGGCGCATGTACCCACTGCCGCCACATGCGCTGCTGACATGCGCGCGCTGCCAACATGCATGCACTGCGCACATCACAGTGATGTGAGTGACACATGTGGCGGTGGCAGGCGCATGTGCCCGTATTACTTCTGGATTTGAGGAACAACAAGGGGGCAGGGGCGTCAGGGAGGAACGCTGCCACCCCGAAGATTTTGCTAAAAAATGGGGTGCCGGAGGGGGGAAAGCAGCGGGAGGGGTAAGTACAACCGCCCCACCCTTAAAGCAACACACGCGCGCCCCCGCCGGCGGTTCATTGAACCACTGGACAAGCGGACCGGTTCGCAGGCCTCCAACATGGCCTGCGAACTGGTTTGTACATATCCCTATTACCAACATTAGTGTGATTGTGTGAACCCATGTCAAGGTGATTTATGGCAGCAGATGAATATATAAGATTCCTAACTTGGCCTCAGTTCACACAATAATAATAATATTTATACCCTGCCACTCCATTATACTACTGCTTGGGGTGGCTCAGAACATTAATAAAATAGATACAATGTAAAGTAAAAGATTAATAAGATTACACGTTAAAACACAAAGCTAAAGCCACACTTAAAATTACAAATTTTAAAAGTTGCGAATTAAAGTTATTAATTAAAACGAAGAACTAAAAAAATCTTCCAGATATAAGCAGCAGATAAAACATTTCAAAGCCTCTTTAAAAGATGTGAAGGTTTTTCACTATTGTTCACCTTCTCATTGAGGAACCACTAATAAACCTGGAATACAAGACTCTCCTGTTTTTGCAGGCTTTTAATTAGAACTAATTTTTAATAACTTGAATAATTTGTTTTAATAACTGTTTTATGTTTTTATTGTGTCCTGTATTTTAATCTGTTTTGACTTCGAAATATTTTAAATTGTGTACACTGCAGGGAAGTAAACTGTCTAGAGAGCAGGAGGCTGTTGGTTTGAATCTCTGCTGGTGTGTTTCCCAGAATATGGGAAGGCTCCTATATCGGGCAGCAGTGATATAGGAAGATGCTGGAAAGCATCTTCTCATACAGCGCGGGAGATAGCCATGGTAAACCCCTCCTGTATTCTACCAAGAAAACCACATGGCTCTGTTCAAAGGACACCTAGTCTGGTCAGATTTCCCAGAACTGAGAACTGTTTTTCTCTCTAATCCTATATTTGTGGAGAATGGTTGTTCAATGGTAAGGGAAGGGCACTCCACATAAGTCTATAAATACTATTTATAGCTTACAGAGTACAACAGCAAAGTTAGCATAAGCAGAGAAAAGTAAGGCATATGAGCAGTGTTCCCTCTAAGACATGCACATATGCACACTAACACAAGTTTTTTGATGCCCGCTCAATTAATTTTAGATCCTGCTCATGTTAAATCGGGGAGGCCCCATTCTGGATGTGCGTGTGCAGACTGCCTTTTACTGTCGCACAGAATAAAACTCATTCTGCACACAGATGCGGGGGTGGGAATAGAGGGAACACTGCATATAAATCTCTGGATGTTTTAAATTTTTAATTGCTGGTTAAATAAATCTCTGAATGTTTTATTTTTTTAAGTTATTGTTTAATAGTTCTTTTTATTCTGTTTCTATCGTGTTTATTTTTGTGAACCGCCTAGAGCCTTTGTAGTCAAGTGGTACATAATTAAATTAATAATAATAATAATAATAAATATAAATAAATAAGTGCCAGATATTTCAAAATAAAACAGGGAGTAGCACAAGATAGGTTCCTATAGATGCATACTAGAATGCATATGGAAGCTTTCTAATATGTGATATGACTTATTTCAATCTCCCGACTCCAAGAATATTGTCTTATATATACTGAGGGAGTTTAGCCTTACTGGCCTTTTATAAAATGTTTTATAGTAGTCTGTGAATTGTAAGAAAAGTATCCATAGATTTGCCATGCTCTAGAGATGAGAGAAAATTCTATCCATCCCATATTTGTTCATACCGCTTTCATTGGGATAGTGTTATCCGTCTATTCAAAAAATTCACATATTCCCATCAATAAAAATAAGTTATCTGACCTTGCCCTTTTAAAATTCACACATGCACACGCACACACAAACACACACACACAAACCCCTTGTAACAGGTAAACATTCCCAACATATATTGTTGAATAAATTTAATAATTCATTTGTATTGTACAAGGAGCAGCATGCATCTGCTTGGGATATGGGGAAAAGAATCATTCATTTTTCAGAATGTTTTCATCATGGTAAATTGTTTTGTTCCCAATATGAATGTATTAATCTTTTTTTTTTTTTAACCACTCTGTATTTCTCTTGGAATAGCAGAGACACCCATACTTTGCTCTGGGGCCTTTTTACAATGATTAATAACTCATGATATCTAAAAGCATTCATCATCGCTAATGCAATTCAATAGGCAGCCCCCACGGCTTACACCAATAATTATCCATCAATACTAATAGAGGAAACCCCTCAATACACATTGCAGGGGGGGGAAATGTGGATTATGTGGATTAATGTAAGAAGGTGGTGGGTCAGGAGGGTCAGTTGTAAAAGAGTTAACACATCACAGGGCACAAATAACCTACCACTTTGGGAATGGGGGGGAGGATATGAGGGTGCAGTCTTCATTTTAAAAGGAGGGGAAGTAGGTTATTTAGGTTGGTTTCACACAGCCACAAGAATCATGGTTAAAATGTTAATCAGGAATAGTACGTCCCATGGAGCTGATTGTGAGAACCCAGAATTTGGGGGTAATCCTGATCAAACTACTCCAGTTAACCAGCATATAAACCAGGATAGAAAACCAGGATTCTAGTAGCTACTTTTGGAGGGGAAAACTGCTTGGGCATTTGAAAGCTGCTTGGGGAGGCAGAGCCAGTCACAGAATGGCAGCTTTGGGAGGTGAAACCAGTTCCAAAATGGCAGCTTGTACAAAAATTTGCATCAAATTTGCACGAATAAGAGATTTTAGCATCAACAACCCTGAATACCAGGATAGTTTTGCTGCAGGAAAGGAGAGGACCAAGACCGGCTGTTTTTTTGGAGGGCGGAGGGTACTGCAGAGAAAATAAAAGCAATTCCGAACACCCAAATTTAAAAAAGATTAAAAATGATATGGCCATGCCCAAAATCAGCTGCCAATCATATTTGCAGTATTGGCTGAAAGGGAAGGGAGAAGCAAATCCAAAAGCCTGAAGGGTACTTCAGATAGGTCCAGGAGCCAAGCTACCTAATGCACACCCCTGTTCTATATAAAGCTATCAACCAACTTGAATGAGAGGCTACACATCAATTGGTCCCTGAGAAATATCTGAAGGTGCACAATGGTCCGTGGCTGGGCAAGGTATTTGAGAGGGTCGTGGCCTCCGAACTCCAGTCAGTCTTGAAGGAAACTGATTACCTAGACTCATCTCAGCGAATGGGAGACTATTCGGGCAGGCTATGGGGTGGAGACCACCTTGGTCGGCCTGATGGATGATCTCCAATAGGAAATTGACAGAGGAAGTGTGACTCTGTTGGTCTTTTTGGACCTCTTGGTGGCTTTCAATACTATCAACCATAGTATCCTTCTGGAGCGTCTGAGGGGGTTGGGAGTGGGGGGCACTGCTTTGCAGTGGTTCCACTCCTACCTTTTGGGCAGGTTCCAGATGGTGTCCCTTGGAGACTGCTGTTCCTCAAAATCCATACTTTTGTATAGTGTCCTTCAGGGCTCCGTATTGTCTCTGATGATGTTTAACATCTACATGAAACCACTGGGAGAGATCATCAGGAGATTTGATGAGGGTGCTATCAGTATACTGATGACACCCAAATCTATTTCTCCATGTCAACCTCATCGGGAGAAGGTATAACCTCCCTAAATGACTGCCCGGAGGTGGTAAACGGTTGTAAACGGTCCAGAAATGTAAGTTTTGGGAGGTATAAAATATGTATCATCATCATCATCGACATAGGAATACCAGGTGACAGCAGAATAAAAGAAACAGAAAAATAACAAAATAAAAAGATCTACAAACCAATATTGAAAGGCTGTGGCAGGCCCCCTAGGTGCAATTCCAAAACATCTTGAAGAGGACCTCAACACTATAGAGGCCACAGAAATCACCATCAGCCAACTACAAAAAACAAAAAAACAAAACCCCTTTACTGGGAACAGCCTACATTCTGCGGTGACACCTATAACAACAACAACAATATTGATAACAAAATTCTGGCATCCCAGGTCCTTGGGAAGAACTCAATGTCTGGATAAAACAAACCAGTCAATAACACCTGTTTAACTGTGCAGACAACAAGAAATAATAATGAAAAGTTAGGTAGGAGGTGTTTTCCAGAGGTCTTAAAATGACTGTCTCCACTACTGAAACCAGTTAACCCCTGGCTTCCATGGATCATGGCACCAGATATAAAGTTCTACCCCCAAAAGTGCCCTTCTCATATTTCATTCGGTCCCAATTTTTTCATAAAACTGCCTCTCTTTCTCTCTCTCTTTAAAGTTATTCATTTGTATAGCTTTTACTTCAGAGTTTAATTTTGGATCCCTCCATTTCTGTGGAGTGAATAGATTAGGATGACCTTCACTAACAGCCTGTTTTGTGAAAGGTTGTTTTTCTGATGCAGGACATGAGGTTACTTCTCATTTAAGATGCATTTTTGTTATGAGGGTATGCTCTAATCTCTGTGAGTGCTATTTTTATTTCTCCCATGTTCTAAAGAATTTTTTTCAAGCAATCAATAGGATGATAGAAGGAATATTTTTCCATTCTAATCTTAATCAGTTTTTAAAAAGCCTATATTTGAAGCACACTTAGGCAGATATATTCTGTTTTGCTAAAAACAATTAAAAAGCCAGCATTTTTATTTTCTTTTTATAAACACTATAACCTTTATGAGAACTACATAGGCAGTGTTACATAGCAACAGGGAAAATGCTCTCAGATCAGTTCAGACTACTCAAACACAATCTACAAGGCTAGGTTTTTAAAAACTGTGGTGGGGAGATAACAAATGTTTTGTAAGTAAAAGGAACAACATGCTACTTGGAATTAATAAGGAGTTCAGAATTGGACCAATGCCATTTGGTATCTGTATTCTAAATGTAAAACAGCCATAAAACTAACATAATTCTATTATCTCTGATAATGGGAGGGGCTGTCTTTCTCCTGCTTCCCCATTTAGAATACTCCAAGGCTTGGATGATTTGGATTCTTATCTGATGCAGATATAAAGGCTATACACATGAACAGCCCTACCCAGGTAAGGCTATTTGTGTGAGCCCAATCCCAGCACATCCTTCCCCGCAAGCCTGGATTTTGTATCTGGGCTTATACCTGGGGTAAAGGTCATGAGTGGATCACCCGTCCAGATGAGCAGCCGCTCCCACCCCCTGGAGCCCCAATAATGCACCATATGTGTGTGCCATGCATTATTGGGATTTTCCCCCTCCCCCGAGTGTGTCGAATCCCCCGACACTCGCTCCCTTAACTTGGTTTAAGTAAGTGGCTACTTAGGTGGGTTTGCTGCCGTGTAGCCACCGGGATCAAGCCTGATCTCGGTGGTTCACATGAGCGTGCAAAACCAGGTTGGGCTCCCTTAGCCTGGTTTTGCATGCTCGTGTGAATAGTCTCCATGTTTGAGTTGCAACATTCTACATATGTGCGATATTCTACATATGTTTGGGTGGGACATAGGGTGGGAAACAGTACACATTCATGCCATGTCAGAATAAGAGTTGAAACCCCAACATGTAGGATCCTAGAACGTTCTTCCCTTCCCATTTCCTGTCCAGCAAGCAACATATGGGATGCCCACTCGAAGCAAGACTGAATATATGTTTAACAATTTTGTAAGGCGAACACTTTCATGTATATGTATTTTCCTTCATGCTTTGTTGAAGTTCGCTTGGATAGATTCCTGTTAAACTTCTTGCAGATAACCTGACCTCTTCTCAGCTTCACTGCCATTACATACTTTATGCTTTTCAGTGTGACAGACAGCAATCAAAAGGGTTACATCTTAAAAGGGTGTGCGTTTTTATTAATCATATTGCTTCAGTGGCATTTACGGAAGCTCTTTTTTCTCACCAAATTGAGAATTAAAGGTGATGATGAGTAAAGTGCTTAAGATGTGGAATGCTCTCTTTTCTTTAAGAGCAGGAACTGATCACAGTATTTTTAGGCATACTTGACTAGGAAGCCAGAGGTTGCCGGTTAGAATTCCCGCCAGTATGTTTCCCAGACTATGGGAAACATCTATATCGGGCAGCAGCAATATAGGAAGATGCTGAAAGGCATCATCTCATACTGCGCAGGAGGAGGCAATGGTAAACCCCTCCTGTATTCTACCAAAGACAGCCACAGGGCTCTCTAGTCGCCAGGAGTTGACACTGACTCAGTGGCACACTTTTCCTTTTATTACTATAAAGGCCAGGCCTGTTGGAGCCATGTGACTAGGAACATAGGAAGCTGCCTTAAACCAAGTCAGACCATGAGTCCATCCAGCTCAGTATTGTCTGTTGTATCTACCTGAATCCAAGACTAGGTTGTTTCCCCCCGAAGTTCTTTGATATTAGAAATCAGGGGGAAGTCTTAAATTCAGAGTCCTGTTCATTTTGAGTGAATGCAGGTATAACCTGTGTTTAACCTCTACTTTTAAAGAGGGTCATCTTAAATTGTGTCGTCTTTTTTTTTAATGATCCAGAAGATATTTGCTTGTATTTAAAAAGCTAATAGAACAGGGCTTGACAAATCCCAGGCACCAGGGAGTCATGGCACCTAGAAATTTAACAGCAACAACAATGACATTAATACTACTACCACCACCACCATGGTGCCTAGACTAGGACACTGAGAGAGAGGGCTATGTAATAAAATCTGTATTAGTCCCAGGCAGCCTTATTTCTGTTCTAAGTATTGTACTTGTAAAGGGGATAAAGAGAAGTCTACTCCCTCCACCCCCCACCCCGCCCAGTCACAATGTTCATTATGAAGTCCAGTCACCTTTTTTAAAATTTAATGTTTTTTGACAGTTTGTATTTTACAAACACCTTTCCCAGTCATCCCCGCCCCCCACATCCCTTCGCTCCCACCCCCAACCTTCCCTCCCCTGGCCAGCCTTTCTGTGCTGTGCTGTGCTGTGCTGGGGGGAGGTGAGAAAAGAAAGGAGAACAGAGGGAAGGAGAAAGAGGGAGAAGGGAGCAGAGGGGGAGGGATGGAAGAAGAGAAGGAACCATGGGTGTGGATAAATCAAAGGGGCTTTTATTCTAAGAATAATTCAAGGAAGTTATCCCAGGTTTCTGACCATTTATCTGATGTATTTACTTTTATGAGGACCCTACGGTATATTGACTGGCAGTGGCTTTGCAAGGTTTCAGGAAGGAGTCTTTCCCAGCCCTACCTGGAGATGCCAGGGATTGAACCTGGAACCTTCTGCATGCTCCATCACAGAGCTATGGTAGTCCCCCATCCTGTAACTTTCATAATTTCCTAGTGGTTGACCAGAAAGATTTGATTTACTGGGCCGTGGACAGGTTTCGTTGGGGAAGGAGGATGGAATGAACTCCTTGAATGTGCTCTATGTAAGACTGCCTTTGAAACCTTCAAGGGAACAAGATGGGAATTTTTGTGAGCACGATGCCTGTATTTCATGCCAGCCATTCATGCTTGTGTCAGAGACATGAGCCTGATGCCATTTTATCTGCTTCTTCACTCAGTGGAGGGTGATTAGCTAGAAGGCTAATCCTTTGTGCCAATGTAGAGGGGAGTTCTCAGTTGCTTCTTTCAGAGGAATAACTTCTTGTTAACTCACATCGACTTCAGCATCTTCATCTGTGCTTGAACAGAGAGGAGAGCACAGGGACTAGTCCCTCCTTCAGTTGTGGTTTAGGCTTGACCTGAAGTTACCTCCCCATGCGGCCTGCTAAGTGACTTACCCTCGGAAGTTAGCCCAAGTAAGCAGATGGTGATCCCTTGATCCCACAGGTTCAGTTCGTCAAAAATAGGAACTACAAGCTTGTCATTCCAAATTGCAGGTAGGGGTGCTGTTGAGAGCTCCCAAACAAGCTATTCTCTTAGCAGTGGAGAGCCAATCCCCTTTGGTAAACTCAAAGCTCTGGCAATGTGGATAGAATAACCCACACATTCACTTGTAGTCTCCCATTCAACTGCAACCTAAGGTAGACCAGAAAAACGCCGTGGCCACCATGCTACTCATGCTGGCAAGAATGCTGCTAAAGAACAAGCCGCTACCAGTGCTGATGCTGCTAGCCTAGACCTGAGCAAACATCCAGACAAAGCTCTTAAGGAGAGCTCTAGAGGAAGGTCCCCCCAGTCGCTTCTCCAAACTCAGCCAGGCTCTGGAGGCATGGGGCTCAATGAGAAGTCTGCCCTGCCCCCCGAAACACTGGGCATCCCAACAACACAACCCCATTGCCTCGGGCCTTACTGAAGGAGACTGGGGCAAGCGAGCCACACCCATGACAGGCAAGGGCGAGTGGCTAGAATTTTGTCTACCTGCTGAGACCAGCAGAGGAGTTCTGCTCTGTATCCTGCCAGCTTCAGAAGTACAATTGGTGGGTACATGGGAGAGGATCTTCTCTATTATAGCATCAAGCTCTGGAACTCAGAAGCTGCTTTATACTGAGCCATGCCATTGGTCCACCTTGTTTAATAATGACTGGCTCTAGCAATCCAAGATTTCAGGGATTGAACGTGGGACCTTCTGCACGCAAAGCAGATACTCTGCCACTGAGCTACCTTGGGAGATTGATCTGGCCCTTCTGGTGAAGATTAAAACCACTTTTTGTTTTGTTTTACCAGACCTGAATTGCCTGAATTCTACACTTCTCTTTTCTTGTCTGTGAGGGGCCGTAGCTCAGTGGTAAAGCACATGCTTTGTATATAGAAGGTCCCAAGTTCAACTGCTGGCTTCTCCAGGTAGCTCTGAGGTAGACCACCTGAACTCTAGAGAGCTGGTGCCTATCAGCATACAGTATACTGATCTAATTCAGAATAATGCAGCTTCATATGTTCAAGGGAAAGTGGACAAGCACTATTCCTCTCTGACTAGAGAATGAGGCCAGTCTCACAACCAGTGAGACTCACCTGAATGGGGTTTGCAGGGAGAGCAGACTTAGCTCCGTCATGGAGCCGGCGGGGGCTGCGGGGATTGGGGGCCACATGGCCCCCACAAGTTCCTTGCGAGGGGGGCAAGTTCCTTGCACGTGGGGCATTCTGGAGAGACCCCCAGGGCCGGGAGGCTTGTTTCAGCCGTGCTGCAGCAATACATGATCAAATAGACGGGGTTAGCAGAACACTTGCTCCTCTAACTTCATCTAAGAGGAGGGGGAATTAGGAGGGTTTGCTGCCTGGAGCTGCATGGTTCCCGTGGCAGCACACGATCCTCCAGAAGCGGGCTAGGCTCCCTTAGCCCACTTTTGGTGGATCATGAGACTCTCCTCAATGTTTCGTTACTACTTTGCATTGTTTTTATTGTTACCGATTTACTATTAGTTTTAAATTTTAAAACAGTTTTGCTGTTGATATAAGATGATCGTTGATATAAGATGTCCTTTTCAGATGGATGGGTGGAATATGGGTGGGTGGTTTTTTTTAAGTTAATAAAAAGGAAATGGGGGGATATTTTGTATGTGAGACCAGCAGGCCCTCTTTCTCCCCCCATAATCAGGATTGTCCAGTGTTCTCTGCTAAATTTAGTAAAATCCACACTGGATGATTCAAATCATGCTGTGTTTTTCCTCATAAATAACCCACATGGAAAAAATATTACTATATTACTTCTCTGAGCATCTGAATTGTAGATTTTCAATATCAGCAGCTCTAACGATACATGTCTTTCTCTAAGGACTGGGAATCAGAAGCTGCCTGCAGACAACCTGTAACCAAGTGCAGTACTTATTCCTGCAATCAAACTCCATAATTTGGTGAAGGGAGGGAAGCAATCTTCACCACTATGTGATAGCACATTCTGTCACTCTTGATATGATTATTATTATGAATCGTTCAATTATGGCATTGGAAGTACATATGGCAAGCTTGAAAATATGTTTGTAAAGAGCCTTACAGCGTAGCTTTTAATTCATGATCATGTGAACTGCCTTATTATGTATCTGACTATCTGAGAGCAGTCTGACTGTGCCTGCTGAGAATCTTGACAGCTCATTAATTCAAAGGGAGAGAAAGCTGGAAGGGATCACATGAAACATTCAAAGAATGAGGAATCACTGGTCAGTCTATGTTTCTATCAACACTCAGAGGTGCACCTAGGTAATTTTGGACCCTGGTCCGAAAGGCTTTTGGAAGCCTGCCCCTCCCCCTGCTTCAAGTTAAGCATCCTCCTCCTACAAACACACACTATGTGACATGTGCAATATTTTTAACACGTGGGTTTTTGAGGGCACAAACAGTTTAGCAGAAACATTTCAACATGCAACTTAACATACTCCCAGTCCACATAGTTATTTCCCCACTCCTTCCTCTCTCAACTACAGAGGTCACGCTCAGGTCAAAGTCATGCTTGGCCACCCAGTGCAATGTGAGTTGGCAGCGTGGCAACCACACCACCCAGGACAGACTAAAGAGGATTTAGGGGGGCCCGGAACCTGAACCTGCATCCAGAAGTCCAGGGGTAAGAGCAACTCTGTCAACACTTATATTATTAATAAGCTAAGGAGAGAGAGAGAGAGAGAAGTTGAAAATTAGCAACAAAAACTGGTCACCACCTTTTTTTATTATGATCCCCTTTCAACTTTCTCTACCTGTTGGCCAAGGAGTCTTCAGAATTCTAAACAGGCTGAGCTTGGCTATCTCACATCCTGAGCATAACATGCAGCCTGGCTCAGAGTCACCATACTTACATGTCACCACTTATTGCTGCAGACATCTCTGTGCATGTGTGAACCAGCCTATACTGAGAAACACAAGACTATCTGGGAGCAAATGAATTCTTAACAAACTGTGTCCCAGATCTAATAAGGTCATTCATACGACCGCAGATGGGAGATGGGAGGGCTGGGGGAAGGCAGGAGCTGACATGATCCTTGACAGTTGGCCTGTCAGATATCCCACAATGCACCATTCGAGGCATGCCATGCACTGGGATACCTTCTGGCTGCTGGGCTGCTCCTTCCCCCAGCCTCTATGGGCAAGATGGCTGCCATCAGCCTGGGTGCCCACACAACTGAGGGGTGGGGTGTAGGAGATACATGTTCATCCTCCTACCTAATTTTTAGCCTGAATTCAAAACCCTGGCTATCTGGGAGGAGGAGTGCCAAGATCGAGAGTGATCCCGGAGATTCTCACAACCAGCCCTACCTGGGTTAGCACTGCCCTACCCAAGTAGGGCTGGTCATGAGAATGACCTCATTGATTCCTTAGTAGCAATACAGTTTGTTTTGAGTCTTTCACGCAAGCCACATCTAACCCATCTTTGAGATGCAAATCAGCACAACTATAACCTCAAAGCAAGGGTGCTTCCATCACAATAGAGCATTCCTTTCCCCACCGATATCCCATGGGGACTAGGTGCAGAAGCATGAGAGAATTGCAGGAGGGTCTGGCAAAGAAATAATGGAGTTGGAAGATTTTTTTTAAGTGGTTACATCTTCATTCATATTATATGGCTTTGCAGAAATATGGCTCTAAAAGTTGGCTATGATAGCCATCTTCAAATATCTGAAGGGCTGGCATATAAAAGAAGTGAACTTGCACCTGAGGACAACTGAGAATCAGTTGGTTGAAATTACAAGAAAGCAGATTTAGGCTAAACATTACGAGGAGTTTTCCAATTGTAATAGCTGTTGAGCTGTGAAACAGTTGTAAGGTGGTGGGTTCTCCTTTGCTGGAGATTTTCAAGCAGATCGCCTTTAAACCAGGCCCACAAATTTTGGCCATCCGTCCCACTGTTCCCACTAAGGCATGCACACATGCACACACTCACAGGTTTTTTGATGTCTGCTCAGTTAATTTTAGATCCCGCTCAGGATGAATTGGGAAGGCCCCACTCTGAATGCATGTGCACACACCCTGCCTGGATACTGCTGCCCAGAACAAAATTCATTCCACATAGAGATGAAAAAATTAGAAAGACCACTGATCAGTACGAGCACAGGTATCAGCTGCAGTGGCACAACAGGAAAGCAGCCTGCCAAGGGAGCAAGAGACTGTTAGTTTGAATCCCCGCCGGTATGCTTCCCAGACTGTGCCTAGTAAATATATATTTGTAGTCACCTATAGCGGGCAGCAGTGATATAGGAAGGTGCTGGAGGCAGATGCTTACTTCAGTGACAACAGCAAAGGCATCATCTCATACTCTGTGCAGGAGGAAGGCAATGGTAAACCACTCCTGTAGTCTACCAAGAAAAGCACATAGCTCTGTGGTCGCCAGGAGTCGGCATAATCGCCGGCATAATCTTTCCTTTCTTTCCTTTTTACCATCACAGGGGACGAATGCTCATAGTGATGTTTGGCAATGTCTACTCCCCTAGAGATGAAGAATAGGTAATAGCTTTGTTGCAGTTACGGCTTTCTCTGTGCTATCTCCCCTTCTTTATCCCTGCTCGCAAACGATTATGGTAAAATTGCACAGGGAAAAGGGTTTGGGTAAGGGTTAATGTCCAGGTTTAGGGAAACACTAAACAAATTGTTTTACTCTCCCCAAGTAATTTATTCTGCCAAGTCATCTTTGGCAGTTTTTATTTCCATTCCTCTTACAACATAGATACAAATTTGTAGTAGTGTTTTTTGTGTTTAAAACACTTTTTAAAGCTTTGCCTTGCAAACCCCTGCTAACTTGACAAAGATGCACCTTTGAACATGGTGATTCTCTTTATTTAGCAGGAGGAGAGTAACTGGCCCTCTCCACCCCCAGCACAGTACCTCCAGTGACTGTTGCTGGTATCTATCTTGTGTTTCTTTTTAGATTGTGAGCGCTTTGGGGACAGAGATCCATCTTATTTATTTATTATTTCTCTTTGTAAACCGCCCTGAGCCATTTTTGGAAGGGCGGTGTAGAAATCAAATTAATAATAATAATAATAATAATAATTATTATTATTATTAATAATAATAATAATAATTTGGCCACTGCAGGCCTGATATCAAGACAATAAAAGCACGATAACACACTGAAAGCAGGAAGCACAGTAATGTTATCCCCTATTTTCCATCTCTAGTGAGTAGACCTTGTCAAGAATGACAATGAGCATTTGTCCCCCAGGTGGTACTGACTACCCAAGTTGGCTCATGTACTAAGAGAGTGAATGACCATCTTTCAGGGATGTTGTAGCAGATTCCCGGACTGAACAGGGGGCTGGTATAAGAAGACCTCCAAGTCCCTTCCAGAAGACCTCTAACTCCCTTCCAGCAGCCATCTTCCCAAAGAATTCTAAAATTCTATGACCCTGTGGTCTGTTTCAGACCCAATGCTGATCTCAGCTGTATTTGGGAACCCCTGCTCTGCTTTGCCATCCAAATGCACTTCTCTCATTTGCCCAAAGTTCAGTTTGGCCAAACAAACTGAGCTTTGAAACCAAGGTATGTAGTTGGCTTGTTTGTTTTAAGTGTGGCTGAATTTGCCATCACGTTGCATTTGAACTGATCCCCGGGCTTTATTCTCCCCGTTTTGCAAGAGGCTTGGCACAGAGCAGCAGAGAAACAGCTGCGGATTGGACAAATCACAGAGGGAGGGGCCAAAGAAACCACCGGCAGCAAAACAAACAATGCAGCTGTCAGGTCATCTGTGGAGGGAATTCTCTGCTTCTTTTTGGAAGCTTGGTTAGAAGCTTCCATGGCTCTCCTTTTCATCTGACAGGGCCCTTTATATAAGTCTCTTAATCGGAGTGCATAGAAAAGCTGCTTTTAAGACAAAGCTCCATGTATCAAGAGAGAGAATCACTTTGCAGTAAACATATATGTACTTTTATAAACTGATTCTTCTCATTAGAAGTATCTGATTTATTACAATGAACATTTGCTAGGCTGTACTTCCCCAGTTAAATTCTTATTCAAATACTATTGAATGCAACTATTTGATCACACATCATGTTTATTTCAGGAACACAATATATAATTTGATTCCAGTTATATGCATACTAGTATTTTTAAGCCCGTTATAATAACGGGCGCTAGGTTCCCCCCCCCCTTTATTTCTTCTTCCTTTTCTCTTGCCCTTTTTTTTTTGTTTCTTTTTTATTTATTTCTCTCTTCCTTCCTTTCCTTTCCTCTGCAGTTACCTCTTTGAAACTATGGTCTACTTTACATTGGCTGTGTAGGAAGTTGTATATCAAGTCAGAGACCCTTGATCCGTCCATCAACCTCACTATTGCCTACTACACTGACTGGCAGCATCTCCCCAAAGTTCCAGGCAGGAGTCTTTCCCAGCCCTCCCTGGAGATGCTGCCAGGGCTTGAACCTGGGGTCTTCTGCATGCAGTAACTTACTATGGAGTAAGCCTTGTTGAAATTGGTAGGGCTTACTTCCGAGTAAATGTGCACACTGCAGACTCAGGCTGGAAGTATTCTACACACACCACAACCCATCTCCTTTGCAAGCTGCGGTGCGGGCGGCGACGTGACACAGACACACACTAAGCAAGCCAGCCTTGCCTGGTATATGCTTGCTGTAGTGTAGTAGAGAGAGGCTTGGGTTCGCGAGGAGAAAAAGTGCTGGTGTTTCTCTCCAGTGGGGGAAACAGCGCAGAGAGCCTGACTGAGCTTCGCCCTTGCTGGAGTGAGAGAAGTGCAAAGAGGAAAGAGTTACCTCCTTCAGTTACCTCCTTGTTCTCTCACCTGCTGGCAAACAAATTGAGGAGGCTGGGAGCAGAAAAGCCTTTTTAGAGGAACCCCCCACCCGGAAAAGGAGGCATAGGAAGAAGCTGGGCAGAGGCGCCGCTGCGGCCGCCGGCGCCGGACGGGATGAGGAGGCGGCGGCAAGAGGACCGCCTCCCGCGCCTTCCTCCCTGCTGAATTGCCTCCCTGCGGCCGGGTAGGGTGTGCCGTCGCTGCCTCTGTGCTTCTGGTCGGATGGTGAGTGCTGGCTCCGCCGCCATCAGTGCCGCCCGCAACCGCCGTCTTCCCCTTGGCCCTGCCTCCCAGAGTGCCGCCCAGAATGCCGTCCCGATTGCTGCCCGCCCCCGCCGTCTTTCCCTTCCCGGTGTCCTTTCCTCCGGGCAGACAGACGCGGCAGCAATAGAACTGGCCAGCATGGCCGCCTGGTGTCGGTGGTCCTGTCTCCCTTGGGTTGTTCTGGGCCTGCGCGAAGCGCAGGCCCAGAACAGCCCAGGGAGGCAGGGACGCAGATCCCCAACGTTCCAAGGCCATGGCCACTCACTTAGCCTTTTATTATATAGGATTACAGCCACATGTGATCGCTTGGATTTTACTAGCAACATAAGAAAATAATTCCAGCATCAATAATATTGAAATTTGTCCATGGGTAACTGAATGAATAACTGATATGGATGTAACGTCCTCCCTCTTTAGTAAATAAAACTCATTTGCCTCATGATTTATTTTATAGATTGTTTTTATATAAAATAGAGTTCTTCTACACTATAACCCTCTAGTATTTTTTTAAAAAAAGATTTGATTAATTCCATATCCATATGAGGATGAATTATTATTTATTATAATCATTATTTTTGCTTCAGTAAGATTAAATTGATAATCACAGTGACTGAAAGCAAAACCCATAAATATGTCATCTTCTTCCAATTTGGCCTTTATTTTTCCAGTCATTGGTCCAGTGTTTTAATAATTGGCCCTAGGCTACACAGTTCACAGCTTCCCTTTTGCAAAAACTAGAAGCAGCTGACATGCTCAGTTGTTTTTTGTTGTTGTTGTTTTTTAAATACAAGCCCACACACTCTCTTCTGTGCAGTTATAAGGCCTGATAATTGTGTTTCAAGACTCTTGTAAAGAAAAGAGAAGGAGACACTCATTACTTTCCAGCATTCCCTTGTTTATATCACTTCTTCCTTCTGAACATTTTCAGGAAGCGAGGGGAGGGAAGATTTTCATGTGGGAAAGAGGCAGAAGGCATACATTTGGTTGGATGAGGTGCTAGATTCCATTGGGTTGCACATTGCTGACCTCTATGGCTTGTTTTATACATTACATAAAAATCAATGCAAGTTTACCACCAAGTGTGGGCACAACAGGGAGCTGCAGCTAATCCTAGCTCTTTGGCATGTGGATTCCTCAGGCAAATACACTTCTTTCCCAGCATGCTTTTGGGTGCTAGTTTCGATGCTCTGGGTATGTATTGCTTTGCTGCTGTTTATTGGCTGTTGTTTTAATGTGAGATGGTTGTGTTTTTTTGTTGAATTTTATTGTTTCATGATGTTTTGATACATTTCCAAACCTTCATTGAAAAGCAGTGTGTACCTTTGATAAATAGATACGTATGGGCAGAAAAGATCACTGCATAGGCCGGGGACTGCAGAAGTTAAGAGGCTGCCGTTTACGAATTGATTTGAAAGCACCAGCCAAATCTTTGGTTGCAGGCCGTATTAAAATATAATGTCTTCTGAAAACTTTATTTAATGAACAAATAAATTGAATCAGAGGTCCAAGAAGTACTGGGAAAGTCTGGGGGTTGATCATTATTGGATAAGTCAGTTTTTGGATTGGCTTGTTATATTTAGAAAATGTTTGAAACAGGCAAAAAAATAAAAAGCCTAACAAAATTTAACTTTAGCCTCTGCTACAAGAAACAAGACATTAAAGTTGCATTGCAAATACTACACGTGCCAACTTATTCCTTGAAAAATCTTTGGCTTTGGGGCTGAATGGGGGTGGGGAGTTAACATTTATTTGAAAGGTGTTATACTCTGAAGTCCCCAAGATTTAATATATTTTTTCCTCCCTGATACAGAGGCCTAAAAAGCTGTGGAAGAAATTCAGGCCTATGGAAAGTGTTTCTGCTTTGCAGAAAGCTGAAAGATGTGACAGGGTCTGTATTTGTATTTGCATATCCAATACCAGACAACACCTTTAAAGATAGCACAAGAGTAACATTAAGTAACAGAAAATCATTGCATCATTTTGGCTGATGGGCAGTTGAAATGTACTGGAGAGGAGACAGCTACATTAATGGTATCTCTCTATTTACTTTGACAAACCCATGACAGGACCATTCCATTCCCTGATAGAGTCATGCAATTCTAGGAAACGTGCTGAAATTCCATCCTTCTTCATCCCCCATCCTTCAGGTGATAGGCTTTCATCAAACACAATATTCAGTCACATGGAAAACAAATTCCTCTCTTTTAAATATGTATTGTATGTTGTTTTTTTCAACTGAAGTCTATGAAAATGCTATAGTTTTTAGGACTCTCTGGATACTGTGCCACAAGTACTGGGAAGTTCTCCTGCATAGGCTATGTTGGAATGAATGAGAGCAGCATAAGAGCTTGTGCAAGAGAACTAGAGATGCTGGTATAGATTGGGGCAAAAAAAAAAAGTTTTACACACTGCTTACTACTACATTTTCACATATGCACCCTGCAGACAAGTATAGACTACTACATTTTCACATATGCACCCCACAGACAAGTATAATCTGAACCCAAGAATAACCCATGGAAAATTTCAAAAAATGTTTTATATGCATACCGTGCTCCTATTTCCTGCTGCACATGTTGGCCAAACTGCTGGCAGCAGAGGTATGTAGTAGTCTTCGTTGCAGTCTTCATTGCACCCTTCCAACAGTATTGCTTCAGTTCCCATAGAGCAGGGTGGCAGCGGCCATAACAAGGGCAACGCGACAGCCATAGTAAGTGGGGTTGATGGGTGACTTGCCCCCTCCTGCCATCACCACTGCCTTGCACTTGGAGTGAAGAGTATTGATGAAATAGCAGCTCACTGGAAGGTGGGGATGAGTGGAGGTGGCACCAGCAAGAGGGGAGGAGGATCAGCACCACGGGCAGGACCAGCCGAGACCCACTGAGACTCTCACCCAAGGCTGATGTGGCTGCTGCTGCCTTCTCTACAGATGCACTCATAACCAAGCCTGAAATATAAACGCTCACCAACTGATCTGCTTCACTGTTTTTACTGTTGCCTATGGCCACTATAGAAATGACTTTGGATGCCCTGCACCCACTTGGACCCCGCAATCCTTCCTGATAGGATGCAAAAAGCAGTATACCCTGTGGGTTATATGCACAAAAATATAGTGATTCTTGGGCTTCAGAGAAGAATTTCAGGCTTCGCCAGTTGTCAAAGGTCTCTCTCCTGTCAGCAAAGCCCTGTCAGCTTGGGATCAAGGCAAACAGCAAGGCCCCATGATTTCCTGGCTGACAAATTGTTACAGACAGCTTCATTCAATATTCCACAAGTCTGGTTCCCAGGAATGCATGCTGCTGGCTGGTGTGTCGTCAATACACGCCACAGTTTGTTTTCTGAGCCAGACTGCCAACATTTGCCCAACATTTGTCACCTACTTTTGAACTTGGGTGGAGAATGTCAGGAGAATGTCAGCAGTGAGCAGTCTGGACAACATGCCCTCTAGGAGCCGGAACCAGGAACTAGGATCTGCTGTGGATCGTGTGAAGCTGTCCTAAGAATATTTATGATGCTTTCCCACAAAACACTGTACATAGAAAACAGGAATAAGATGGTTTCCTGTCCCCAGCTGGGACAGCCAGGCTGGCTGGCTGGCTGGCGTGCTTAGTTTGTTTAAGACTCACAGTCAAAAAACAAAACAAAAGGTAGACACCAGCAAGAGCTGCTGGAGAGACACTGTGCTGGGGTTGGATAGGGTCAGTTCTCACTCTGCTTACAAAAGAGGCACCATTAAGGTGTCTCCTTGTCCAAATAGCAGGCATTAAAGCCTGGTACCTGATTTTTGCAGCCTGAGTTTGGAGAGCCCATGTCAGTTTCAAAAGCCAGTTGGAAAAAGCAGCCACATTATACAGCTCAAGGGAGTCCTACAGGTGATCGTCCTTTGCAGCCAGAGTTGGAGCACTGGGCACTAGTAAGTACCCCCAACTTCACTAGTCCAATTGCTGAGACTCCCTGTTGAATCTACTTGGCTTACCCGGGCTAGTTGTCTTGAAACCAGGGGTCCATGGGCTGACAGAACTACCAGCAGACATGATACAAAACAGTAAAAGGAATCCGCCCAGTAAAGAACATACCCACAATAGGAACACAGGAAGCTGCTTTATACTGTCAGACCACTAGTCCATCTAACTCAGTATTATCTACACTGACTGGTGGCAGCTCTCCATGATTTCAGGCAGGAGTCTCTCTGAGCCCTACCTGAAAATGCCAGGGATTGAACCTTGCATCTTTGGATGCTCTACCACTGAGCTACAGTCCCATGCCCTAAGGCAGTGGTTCCCAAACTTGGGAGCCTCCAGATGTTGAGCCAGCGTGGTGTAGTGGTTAGAGTGCTGGACTAGGACCAGGGAGACCCGAGTTCAAATCCCCATTCAGCCATGAGACTTGCTGGGTGACTCTGGGCCAGTCACTTCTCTCTCAGCCTAACCTACTTCACAGGGTTGTTGTGAGGAGCAACTTAAGTATGTAGTACACCGCTCTGGGTTCCTTGGAGGAAGAGTGAGATATAAAATGTAAAATAATAATATATAATATATAATATATTATTATATATAATATAGAAATATAATATATAATATTATTATTATTATTATTTCTTATTTACACAGTCAGACAGGTGTTATTGACTGGTGTGTTTTATCCAGACATTGAGTCCTTCCCAAGGACCTGGGATGGCTGAATTTTATCATCAATACTGTTGGTTATTATAGATATCGTCGCAAAATATAGGCTGTTCCCAGTAAAGCTGCTTTTTGTAATTGGCTGATGGTGATTTCTGTGGCCCCTATGGTGTTGAGGTGCTCTTCAAGGTCTTTTGGGACTGCACCCAGGGCGCCAATTACCACTGGGATTATTTTGGTCTTTTTCTGCCACAGCCTTTCAATTTCAATTTGTAGATCTTTGTATTTGGTGATTTTTTCTATTTCTTTTTCTTCTATTCTGCTATCCCCTGGTATTGCTATGTCGATTATTTTGACTTGTTTTTCTTTCTTCTCGACTACAGTTATATCTGGTGTATTGTGTGGCAGATGTTTGTCTGTTTGTAGTCGGAAGTCCCATAATATTTTTCTATCTTCATTTTCTTCAACTTTTTCAATTTTGTGGTCCCACCAATTCTTGGCTACAGGTAGCTTGTATTTTTTGCAGATGTTCCAGTGTATCATCCCTGCTACCTTGTCATGTCTTTGTTTGTAGTCAGTCTGTGCGATCTTCTTACAACAGCTGATCAGGTGGTCCACTGTTTCATCTGCTTCTTTACAAAGGCGGCACTTGCTGTTTGTGGTTGACTTTTCTACTTTTGTTCTTATTGCATTTGTTCTTAGTGCCTGTTCTTGTGCAGCCAGTATTAAACCCTCTGTTTCTTTCTTCAAGTTGCCATTCTTAAGCCATTGCCAGGTCTTGGTAATGTCTGATTTTCCACTTATATTGAACAAATATTGACCATGCAGGGGCTTATTTCTCCATTTTTCTGCTCGGTTCTTGACTTGTTCTTTCTTGTAGGCCTGCTTGGTTTCATTGGTGTTGAATAGTTCTCATTGCTGACCATTTTAAGTGCATCTTCTCAACTGTCCTTTATATATTCTTCAAGGCCTCTTTTCTCCTCCTCTACTCTTTGATGGACTTGCAGCATTCCTCTTCCACCTGAGCTGCGAGGCAGGTATAGCCTATCTACATCACTGTGGGGGTGCAGAGCATGGTTGATGGTCATGATTTTCCTGGTCTTACAATCTAGCGTCTCTAGCTCTGCCTGGGTCCAGTCTATTATTCCTGCAGTGTATCTGATTACAGGTATAGCCCAGGTGTTTATGGCTTGTATGGTGCTCCCACCATTGAGTTTGGACTTGAGGATTTTTCTAACTCTCCTGATGTATTCACTTCAAATTTTTCTTTTAACTTCAGTGTGTGTGATGTTATCAGCCTGGAGAATGCCCAAGTATTTGTAAGGTTCTTTCTCTTCCAGGTTCTTGATCTTGCTTCCATTGGGCAGTTCTATTCCTTCTGTTTTTGTTATTTTCCCTCTTTTCATTATTAATGCAGCACACTTGTCTAGTCCAAACTCCATTGCTATATCGCTACTGAATATACGGACAGTGTTTAGCAGTGATTCGATTTCTGATTGGGACTTTCCATACAACTTCAGATCGTCCATGTACAGCAGATGGTTAATTTGACTTGATGTTTTAGATGTTTGGTATCCGAGTCCTGTTTTGTTGAGTATTTGTGAAAGTGGGGTCATGGCGATTATAAACAATAGAGGGGATAGTGAGTCCCCTTGGAAAATGCCTCTTCTAATGCTAACCTGTCCAAGTGCCTCGCCATTGATTGTTAACTGTGTATTCCACATGCTCATTGCCTTTTTAATAAATATCTGAATGTTTTTGCTGACATCAGTTGTTTCTAAACATTTTAGTATCCATGTGTGAGGCAATGAATCGAAGGCTTTCTTGTAGTCAATCCATGCAACACTTAGATTTGTTTTTCTTCTCTTGCAGTTTTCTAAAATCATTTTGTCAATCAGCAGCTGGTCTTTTGTGCCTGTGGTGTTCGGGTAATTTCCTTTCTGTTCAACTGGAAGCTGTTTATTAGTTAATAAGTGTTGCATCACTTCATCTGCTATTATTCCAGTTAATAATTTGAACATGGTTGGCAGGCAGGTGATCGGTCTATAATTACTTGGAACTGCACCTTTTGCTGGGTCTTTCATGATGAGATGAGTTTTCCCAGTTGTTAGCCATTGTTCAATATCACCGCCTTTCATAATGTGATTGAACTGTTTTGATAGTTGTTTATGAAGGCTTGTTAGGTGTTTAAGCCAAAAGCCATGCAGTTCATCGTCGCCTGGCGCACTCCAATTTTTAATTTTCTTTGCTCTTTCCCTTATTAATTCTGGTGTTATTATTAGATCTTGAATTTGTTGGTTATATTTTTTGACCTCTTTCATCCAGCCTGCTTTTTTATTATAATCTATTGGATTGTCCCATAATTTCCCCCAGAATTGCACTGTTCCTTCTTTATTTGGCGTTTCTAGGTTTCTTGCAGTTTCTCCTTCTATGCTTTGGTAGAAACGTCTCTGATTCGACTGGAATTGGAGATTCTGCCTGTGTTGTGTAATTCTGGCTTCATATCTGCTAATCTTCTTTGACACTGCTGTTATTTGCTGCTTTATTATTTCCAGGACTTCTCTAATTTTCCTTGAATCTAGGTGGTATTTTTGGATCAGATACTGTTTGGTGTTTTCATTCTTCAGCTTCTTGTCTTTCATATCTTTCAATTTACTAGCATCTGATCTAAGCCTGGAGATTTTATTTTCTAATCTAATCTTCCATTTAGGTGATGTACTGCTTTCTTTTTGGACAGGTCCACTGATCTTATATCCAAGCTCTTGTGTTGTTATTGTTGCTGCACTGTACATTAGTTGGTTTGTTTCTTGCAAATTAATGGTTGTTATTTCTGCAAGTGCAGCATTGACATCTTTTAATGCCTGAGCAAGTTGTTTTTTGGCAACTGTTTTTAGAGCTGGAAGTCGAACCCTGGTGGTTGTTTGGTTCATGTGCTCAGTTATTTATTGCTTTAGTTCTTGTTGCTTTTCTGTTTAACGGCATTCGGGTTTATAATTATTTTATAAAATTATTATTATTATTATTATTATTATTATTATTATTATTATTATTATTATTTCTTGATTACACAGTCAGACAGGTGTTATTGACTGGTTTGTATTATCCAGACATCGAGTCCTTCCCAAGGACCTGGGATGTTTGAATTTTATTATCAACGTTGTTGCTGTTATTATAGATATCGTCGCAGCGTATAGGCTGTTCCCAGTAAAATAGCTTTTTGTAATTGGCCGATGGTGATTCCTGTGGCCCCTATGGTGTTGAGATGCTCTTCAAGTTGTTTTGGAATTGCACCTAGGGCGCCAATTACCACTGGGATTATTTTGGTCTTCTTTTGCCACAGCCTTTAATTTCAATTTGTAGATCTTTGTATTTGGTGATTTTTTCTATTTCTTTTTCTTCTATTCTGCTATCCCCTGGTATTGCTATGTCGATTATTTTAACTTGTTTTCATTCTTCTCGACTACAGTTATATCTGGTGTACTGTGTGGCAGATGTTTGTCTGTTTGTAGTCGGAAGTCCCATAATATTTTTGGATCTTCATTTTCTACAACTTTTTCAATTGTATGGTCCCACCAATTTTTGGCTACAGGCAGCTTGTATTTTTTTTGCAGATGTTCCAGTGTATCATCCCTGCTACCTTAACATGCCTTTGTTTGTAGTCAATCTGTGCGATCTTTTTACAACAGCTGATTAGGTGGTCCACGGTTTCATCTGCTTCTTTACGAAGGCGGCACTTGCTGTTTGTTGTGGATTTTTCTACTTTTGCTCTTATTGCATTTGTTCTTAGTGCCTGTTCTTGTGCAGCCAGTATTAAACTCTCTGTTTCTTTCTTCAAGTTGCCATTCTTAAGCCATTGCCAGGTCTTGGTGATGTCTGATTTTCCACTTATATTGTGCAAATATTGACCATGCAGTAGCTTATTTCTCCATTTTTCTGCTTGTTTCTTGACTTTTTCTTTCCTGTAAGCCGGCTTTGTTTCATTGGTGTTGAATAGTTTCTCATTACTGACCATTTGAAGTGCATCTTCTTCACTGTCCTTTATATATTCTTCATGGCTTCTTTTCTCCTCCTCTGCTGTTTGATGGACTTGCAGCATTCCTCTTCCACCTGAGTTGCGAGGGAGGTATTGCCTATTATTATTATTTCTTGTTTACACAGTCAGACAGGTGTTATTGACTGGTTTGTTTTATCCAGACATCTAGTCCTTCCCAAGGACCTGGGATGGCTGAATTTTATCATCAATACTGTTGGTTATTATAGATATCGTCACAAAATATAGGCTGCTCCCAGTAAATTATTATTATTATTATTATTATTATTATTATTACCTGGGATGGCTGAATTTTATCAATGTTGTTGCTGTTATTATAGATATCATCGCAGAATATAGGCTGTTCCCAGCAAAGCTGCTTTTTGTAATTGGCTGATCGTGATTTCTGTGACACCATAGGGGCCACAGAAATCACCATCAGCCAATTACAAAAAGCCACAATATCTATAACAACAGCAACAACATTGATAATAAAATTCAGCCATCCTAGGTCCTTGGGAAGGACTCGATATCTGGATAAAACCAACCAGTCATAGGAACATAGGAACATAGGAAACTGCCATATACTGAGACAGACCATTGGTCTATCTAGGTCAGTATTGTCTTCACAGACTGGCAGCAGCTTCTCCAGGGTTGCAGGTAGGAATCTCTCTCAGCCCTATCTTGGAGAAACCAAGGAGGGAACTTGGAACCTTCTGCTCTTCCCAGAGCAGCTTCATCCCCTGAGCGGAATAGCTTGCAGTGTTCACACATCAAGTCTCCCATTCATATGCAACCAGGGCAGGCCCTGCTTAGCTATGGGAACAAGTCATGCTTGCTACCACAAGACCAGCTCTCATCTCCAGTCAATAACACCTGTCTGACTGTGTAAACAAGAAATAATAATAATAATAATAAATAATGTTGCTGAACTACAGCTCCCATCATCCCCAGCCACAATAAATTGTAGCTGGGGCTGATGGGAGTTGTAGTTCAGTAATATCTGGAGGTTCCCCATTTGGGAACCACTTCCCTAAGCAAAACATCTTACATTACACAGATCTCACATATAATCACCCATTTAAATGCAAACCATGGCAGACCCTGCTTAGCAAATTGGACAACTCATGCTTGCTACTGCAAGGCCAGCTCTCCTCCTTTAGGCTTCCCCTCCACACTCAGAATTTGCCCCACAATGTTTTTGTAAACCCCCACCACCACCACCATTTGATCTAATGGCATGTTTTGTGTATCATTGGTCATCACTGAAAACATTCATATCAATTACTAATGCAGAGTTAGAATTTAAAATATCACTATGTTGCCTGAAAAAGAAATGTATTGTTGTGGTTTTTAAGTTATATATGTTGTAGAAGTTTATTACTTGACTTTCCAGTGCAGATATCACTGGAAGATATCATTGCAGATTTTGACCTCCATACTTAAAGTGGTGATGGATTTGCTTTCACTAATACAGTTCCACATGTTATTGTGAGTCACACCTTCAGAAAAATCTTCTAAGGTCACTTCTCAGTATTCTCCAAGGTATCCATTACAGGAATCAAAGTGGATGAGAAAGCCAGGACACCATGAAATAAGGAACAGTATTAAGCAGAGAGAACCGGAAAGAAGTATTCTAAAAAATCATTTGCAAAATGATGTCATACATTCTCCAGCATAGATAATTTTCCTAGTGGATTATATGTTTTGGGGGGAAAGAAAAAAGCCTCAAAAGGTTACATCTACTTTAAAAAAAAAGCAATATTGAACAAGAAATAGAAAATATATGCCAAGCCAACACATCTGTTAAGTAAAGGTAGCTTCATCTAGGGATTTCCCAAGTTTCCTAATTACTGGCTTGGAATCTCGGTAATGCTAGTCTCATATACAAGGAATGCATATTAGTCCCAAGGGTTCTTCTCTTGCTAGGCTTTTGGTGCAAGCCAAAGAAAAGTCAACTACTCCCTCAGCCTTATTCCAAA
Organism: Hemicordylus capensis; assembly: GCF_027244095.1. Lineage (NCBI taxonomy): Eukaryota > Metazoa > Chordata > Lepidosauria > Squamata > Cordylidae > Hemicordylus > Hemicordylus capensis. The sequence continues at coordinate 28,869,800 of NC_069661.1, read as the reverse complement.
CTGCTTTATTCCAACCATCCCATCCACACAACATGCTTCCTGCTGCCCCAGTGTTGGCTGGAAGCCAGGCACTCTAGAGGGGGCGGGGGTGGGAGGAGAAAGAGAGATGGAAAACAAAGAAGCTTCCCTTCGACACTTGTTCAACCATGCTGGAGCAAGCAAGGTTAGTAGCTGGGATGGAAGGGGAGGGAGGGTTGGAAGTAGGCAGTCAGGTGCACGCAAGGGAATGGGGAGAAGTCTACAGCAGAGCTTAACAACTTCATCCTTCCAGCTGTTGTTGGACTATAACTCCCATCATTTTGCATTACTGGCCACTGTGTCTGAAGATGATGGGAGTGTAGTCCAACAGCAGCTGGAGGGATGGAGTTGTACAGTCCTGGTCTAAAGGATTGGGAGAAAAATTTGACCCAGTTCTGCAATCAGTGGCACTGGGGATGAAACAGGATCTGTCAGAGCCTGCCTCCAAATAGGGCTTGGAATAAACTGAACTGTTTACTGAGTATGAAAGATTATAGTTTTGTTTTACAACCCTGGTTTCAAGGGGTTGGTCCCATAACTTGTTTCAGCTTAATCTTTGGTGAGTAGATTTAAATAACACTGAACAGAAATCATCAGAAATCTGCAGGGAGGTGGGAAATGGGGCCCCAACAAAGTGAAGTCACTTCAAGTTTTCGGAGGCAAAAAGAAAATAAAATTTGAGGGATGGGGTGAAAACCCAAATGACCTTTGTTTCAAAGTCTGCACGTGAGGCTGAGAAATTTGATGGGGAGGAGACATTTCAGGCCACTCCTAGTTTTAGGTCTTCTAGCAGTGATGACACATCTGACTAGTAGGACAGGTTTGATACTTGGAAGCATAACTTCCAAGAAAAACACACTGGTAATGACAAAGCCACTCACTAAGTTGACAGAGAAATTCTAGATTGAAGAGACCAAGACGAGCAAATTCCCCTCAGCTCAAACTGGAAATTAGTAAGCAATTATTAGTGACATCAGAGAATGCTGAAAAACACATTTTCCCCTGAGTTCCCTTGCAACTAATTTCTGCAGTGTGGATCAAAGAAAAGCAGTGAATTGCCAAATCAGAGGTTATTGTTTTAAAATTGATGATAATGATTGGCTGTTATAGGCCACACCTACTCCTGTGCATTGGTTAGCATGTCAAAAGTTTTTAATTCATTGGTTCATTTGGTGAATATTTTTAACTAGTTTGATGTTCACAGTGCAAGCCGCCCCCCCCCCCCATATGGTTAGACTTTGAGGGTTATTTTTCTCCAGCAGCTGGTTCCATCATTTGCTTTTTTTAAAGGTCACATTTACATGATGCATGCCCTGCCCTTAGGTCCTATGTGAGTTTTGCTAAATTGGAAATTCCTAATCAAATTGATTGAATCAGAACTCAATAGCCAGGGTACTGATCTGTAAATTACATATATATATATATATGAAGCTGTGATCTGAGCTGGGGGTGAGTGGCTGGGTAGGAATGTGCTACTCGACACGTTTCATGAGCCTTACATCTTGGGAGGGGGCAGTAGTCCTTTGTGCCATGCTGGGCACTGGTGAGGCTTAGGCCACCACTGTAGGTAACTGCCACTGTAATGCCCCTCTACAAAAAAGCAGATACGTTCTGGCTAGCTCTGCCTACAGAAGAGGACTCTTAGGGCAGGCATGGTCTGATTTTAAAAAAACCACCACCACCACCGTGAATTTATCCAGAAGTAATATACTGGTCCGTACAATGTGCGTCTGACTCAAATTAGTCTGACTCAAATTAAAATTAATCCCATTTTAACATCCAGCAATTTAAACAACATCTTAACACTTTTAATCCAAACAATACCAAATTGGCAGTCAGAAGACCATTTCTTATAGTACTCATGACAACAGACCAAGTGATTTCACATAAGACTATCTGCCTGGAGTGTGTGTGTATGAGAGAGAGAGAGAGAGAGAGAGAGAGAGAGAGAGAGAGAGAGAGAGAGAGAGAGACTATTTAATAAAATTAATGGGATTTGAATAAATATTTGTATTTACATCTTTTCTCTAGCCCAGTATAATATTACTATGCAAGTTCTGAAAATGTACATGTTTAAGCATGCATGCAGCATGTAACACCACATTGCCAGTTCCATAGGATAACACCCTCATAGGCTTTTTATCCATTATCAGAAAACAAATTGACAGTAATGCTTACAGAAAATGTAGGTTAAAGATCCAATGACAGTTTTGCACTGAATAAAATGAAACGTTTGCTACTGAAATTGAATAGAATTCAGCTTTGCTTGGACTTTTCATGGAATATCAGGTTTGGGGGGAAGGCTTTAAACCTTTTGGGTGGGGGTAGCATTTATTTATTTTTATGACAGCCTATTAATTTAGTCTTACTGTCTGTTCTCGGTCTGCCTTTCTGAATCGCTGTGAGGAAGTCATTTTGGAAAAATTCAGGCAGGTTTTCAGGTACAGCACACTAAAAGGATGGTTATAAAATTGATAGGAGGAGGGGCTGCTGTCTGACGTGATAGAAATTACAGATGGGATGTGTTCACTTCTCAATTCCCATCCTATCATCTTTCATTAGGCACTTCAGTGCAGGGACTGAGCACCTCATGGGCTAGTTGTCAGAGGGACCAAAAAAGAGATAAGAAATGATGTAAAACTATTTCCCTTGACACTGAGACACAGATGGAGACTTCATTCTTACCATATTGTCTGCTTTAGTGCCATCCCCGAAGCCATTAACTATCATAATGATGGGTCTCTAGTTATTTATTTCTTCTTGGTTTCCTGATGCTTTTGCCGTCTTACATCAAGGCATTGCATTCTGCAGCAATCATTCATCCTTGAGATCTCCAGTAATCATTCACCCTTGCACATGCAAAACACTCCATCCAAGGTCTGAAGATAACAGGTCAAGTGCAAATAATAGAGACATGAGGTCTGGTAAGCTAAGTCAATTTATGCACAGAAAAGTGTTTTCATTTTCCAAACACTTTCCTATTTGTGGGGCCTTAATTTGTCCCTGAATTTTAGCATGCTCAGTGTGCATTTGAAACATCCCGACAAACACACTGCATGATGGATAGACAGACAGACAGACAGATATGGACAATATTGCAATCATGTGAATTTTATATTCCCAAACAAATAATGTAAGTGTCCAAGATACACCAATTCATTCATTCATTCATTCATTATATTTATATACTGTATTCCACTCTTCCTCCAAGGAGCCTAGAACAGTGTGCATGGATATGTGTATCCCCCAACAAGGTGAGGTAGGTTATTTTATTTTTATTTTTTATCGAATTCGTACACCGCCCCAAACTTTCATATCTGGGAGGTTAACAATGGCATAAAACCAGTTAAAAACATATACAAAAACTTAAAAACAATTTAACAATTTAAAAAGAAACCATGAAAACCAAAAAAGTTTTGTGGGGTTTTTTAGGAAGCTGAGAAAACTTTGTGAAAAGATGGGTTTTCAGGTGTGTGTTTTTTTAAATTGCCAGAGATGAGGAGGATCGTATCTCAGCAGGGAGCGCATTCCACAATCTCGGGGTAGTTAGGCTGAGACACTGGTCTAGAGTCACCCAGAGAGTTTCATGGCTACAAGGGGACTTGCACTTGGGTCTCCCCAGTCCTAGTACAACATGTATCCACTGCACCATGCCTGGATCACCCCAGGCTGCTGAACATAGAACCACATGCCATCAGTTACGGCTTTTCCCTTTTCAGACAAATGACACCATAACCATGAGTACAGCAGTGGAGGGGATGAGTAACAAATCAGGGTTCGACTTCTGACCCACTTTTGCTTTCATTACTTTAAGCATGCAAGCGCTTTTTAAAAACATGTCTGAACAGGGCATAGGTATGGACATTTATTGGTGTATCTTTGCATATGCTCCCAGAAGTTGAGAAATAAATATCAATTTGGGTGGATTCACAAAACGAATCTAGAATCGTCATCATTCACATGTGAATGACAAATTTTAAATGTTCATCAATATTGATGATAACATATAAACCATGCATTATTATGTACATTACTTACGATATAACAATTTTTCGGAAGTGGTTGCTGATCATGTGAATGTTCTGACCTGGACATCTCACAGAAAAATGAGGTGTCACAGCTCACTGACTTCTGGCTCTTCTTATGTTTCAAAAGAATTCCAGAAGCTTCAGGCTCACTATGAGTCAGTTTGGATGATGTTGAATTGTCCTATGTGATTAGATGCCCCAAGAGTGTACCCATCATTACATGTTCTGCAGCTGTCCTGATAGCCTACTGGAACTTTCCTTTATGTTGTGGGTGCGTGGCTGTTCATCCTTTGAAACATATGTAGAGAGCCATTCTGACTAACAGTCCCGCCATGCAGTAAAGCACCAGCCTGGGGGATGTCAGAATGTTTGCAGAAGGTTTCACAAAGAGTGTGTGTTTGGTGCATCCTCTTCCTAATTGCATTGGACCAGTAAAGTATCATCTGAACCAACCCTCTGGGCTTATATGTCAGAACATTCACACGGTCATTACCACAACAATCACCGCTGTGCCAACCATTCTTCTCATAGTTCTTACTGCTTCCATTGTTTATTTATTTATTTAATAGATTTTTATACCAGCCCAAACCTAAGATTGTTCATCTGAATCTACTTTCAGGCCCAATTGCTTATCTGCAGGAGAAGTATATAAACTGTAGAAATGAATCATATGGGTCTTATGTCAGCATAGCTGTTCCCAAGATAAAATAAGTGCTCTTGCAGGAAGGAATCATATCATTCATACTTCACAGACCTTACTGGAGCAGTATGAGACTAGATTATTGGAAAGCAACATCTACAGCACTCTAATAACATACAATTCAATCCTATATGAAAGGAATCAAAAGTTCCTCACAGGTTATGCAAGCGAACCTTGTCCATCACACAAATGAGAGACAGATGATTCCCTACAGCACTGTATTGTGGTAGGGCTAAAGCAGGAAACCAGGATATCACTGTAAAGCAGAGTCTGGAAGTTGTATTTTAACTAGCACTGAAAATGTAATCATTGAAGCAGATTTCACTTGACTTTTGTTTAAGATGCCAACTTCTGGAGGGAATCCATTGTCGATATTTGAAGATGTCATTTCCCCCCACTCAGTGTTCTCATATCATAAGTTTGTCTTGAGGTTTTCCAATTGTCTTGAGTTTCCCCAAAATTTTTTTGAAAGAACAAACACATTCACCTTTCACAAAATCTGCTGTCATCCACTTTTAGTACATGCACTATGACCAGGAAGGCAGCAAAACTGAGACAGAAATTACTGATAGGGAGTGTTTTACATCCGTGACATTTTCTCCCAGGGTGTGGTGGAAAGTTGCTTTACATTTCAGGCCAAAAAACTTCATCCTCTCTATTCATGCCCTTCTAACAGAAGTTGATTCCAAAGGAACTCATACATATGTACAACGAAAGACAAAATATAGCCCTTGGAGGCTTAAAGATATTTTAACAGGTGCTTATCTCTACCAAAAAGACCATAAAAGAAGAAAATTTCAAAGAGCAGGCAGTTCCATACTTGTGTTCGTTTGCTTTCATTTAGGCAAGAAACTTGCTGAAGTTTTGCTTCAATAACCCAATAACCAATTACTGTGATCTTTAAGAATCCATTCTACGTTGCATAAATCCCATAAAGATGGTTATTCACACCTATGCCATTTATGAAGCTGCCTTGTCAATATGGGGAAGCAAGCCCTTTAATTACTATGGTGGCTTTGATGTCCTGAGTAGAAATTAACAGAAAGAAATGTGTTATCATAGTGCTATCGCACAGAAAAGCATATAGAGTCTATCCAATCAAAGTGTAACCATTATTAGAAATATAGTCACATAACCCAACAATTCAAAGGAGGGCAAATCTGTTGAATATTTAACAATCATGCCTTGTGGATTTGAATTTCGTCATAATGGAGGTACATAATCATAGACATCAATATGAAGCTAACTTATACCATAGGTATAAGGGTGAACCATCGGTGAACCATAGGTATAAGTTATTGTTTTATAGCTGCTTCCCTTGTAAATACAACACAATCTTATGTTTGTATAACTAAGACTTTATTCCAGGATCAACTCTTGTTTTCTCCTTCTCCTTTCCCTCCCTTTTCTTTCTGACTCCACCTCACACACTCTCTGCAGGATCCCCGCTGGGACAAACTTCTAATTAACTAAACATAAAGGGCTGCTAGGCAGAATACAACACTTATACTATATACTATAGGTTCTTTCCTATAGATGAAGTATTATGGTTAGAGTGCTGGACTAGGATGAAGGAGACCCAAGTTCAAATCCCCATTCAGCCATGATACTAGCTGGGTGACTCTGGACCAGTCACTTCTCTCTCAGCCCAACCTACTTCACAGGGTTGTTGTGAGGCGAAACTCAAGTATGTAGGACACCGCTCTGGGCTCCTTGGAGGAAGAGCGGGCTACAAATGTAAAAAATAAATAATAAATAAATAAAATACTGTAGCACATAGCTTACTACTAGTAGTATAAAGCAATGGTTATCATGCTGTGGTTCATGGACCATCAGTGGCCCACAACCCCATCCAAGTGGACAACAGAAAGGCTGCAGAATTGAGAATATCAGTAATTCACCTTGCCTTTGATTTTTAATTTTTTAAAATATGATTTATTTGTTTTGATTTATAGAATTAAAAGATAAGAAGTTTTAGAATTGCTGGTATCATTTTGGTATAACTGCTGGTATAAACGTTTCTATAAAACCTATCAATCAATCAGTCAATCAATAATATTTTTATACCACCTGACATGTGCATATCTAGGCAATGTACAGAATTTAAAACACAACCAGTACAAAACAGAGTAAAAACAGTTAAAATTTCACAAAATAAAGATAAAAACAACTTATTTATTTAACATTTATTTAACATTTTTATACCACCCAAAACTTAGGTCTCTGGGCAGTTTACAACAAAGCAAAAAAGATGACAACAGAAAAGGTTAAAACATTACAACAATTTAAATTTTTAGAACAATATTTTAAAACAATGTTAAAACTATTAAAACAATATTTAATTAAAAGCCTGGGTGAACAGATGCATCTTTGAAGACTTTTAAAAAGTCATCAGAGATGGGAAGGTTCTTATTTCAGCAGGGAGCGAATTCCAAAGCTTCGGGGCAGCAATGGAGAAAGTCCGTCCCCGAGTAGCCACCACACAAGACAACTGCAGACGGATCTCTCTTGGTGATCTCAATGGGTGGTGGGGTTCATGATGAAGAAGATGAAAAATTAAACAGTTTAAAATTAATTTCAGTTAAAAGCTTGAGAAAACAGGTACGTCTTGGGGTCTTCCTTGTTAATGGTACTGCTCCTGGGGAATTGGCAAACACCCCTGACTACATTTTGGACTTGTGTGGGGAACGAGCAAGTGTGAATGGAGCAACGCACCTGAGAATACATTTGTGCAAAGCTTTGGTCTTGGAAAGAACTGTTTGAAGATTTTGAAATTCAAAAATACTATCCATTTTATTTTAGGGTTTAGGGGTACAGGTAATGAAATATTGATTAAGAAGCAACACAATATTAGCTTACAAAACTAACAAGACTAACAAATCAATAGGACTAAGTTACAGCTCACGAAGAGGTAATTTGGCTTGAGTTCTGAATTACATTAACTCAAGGCTGACCAGAGAAATGGTCTTAGAGAACAGCTTTGGGTTTTAGAAGGAGGCGAGAAAGGAAGGGAGCAAGAGGTTTGAGGGCAGGTATTAGTAAGAACAGCTTTGGGTTTAAGGAGGCGAGAAAGGAAGGGAGCAAGAGGTTTGAGGGCAGGTATTAGTAATACCACCTAAATCCATCCAGTGAGGTGAATGGCTCCTTGTAGCTCAGCTAATGCCGAAGGGACCTTTCTCCTCTGGGACAGGCAGGAAGGCAGAAGGTAGAAATGGGGACCCAAGGGCCAAGCAGGGGTCTGGGAACCAGGCAAAATCCAATGGGGGTCTGCTCTTGGGAGACCAGTATCTCACAGTCAAGCATACTGTGCAGATCAGGGGAAAGGGCCAATCTGGAGGCAACAAATGGAGCAGGAGCAAAAATCCAGGCAAGGCAAGATGGAGTGGCCAGTGCCCAAATGTACAAACATGCAACTGGTGAATATGAAGAAGAGACATACTGATTGGGTCTTGGCTAGAAATAGACAGCATCTTGCCCTGAGGCAGCATGCTGACCACATATTTCAGTTGACAAAGGTGACAACAATAGTGAACAAAAGAGCAGATTGTGTCCAGTTCGGACCTTGGCTTGGTGTGCTTCTAACAGCACAATGGGGTGATTAGGTTAAGAAACCTGTGTAGGGCGGAATGAAATGGGGCCAATGAGCTTATGTCATGTGGTCAGGAAAGACCTTGAGAATGTCTAGGAATGTTTTTAACAAGCTAGCTTCCCATGCCCCGAGCCAACCATTATCACTTTGTTAGAGGGGATGAGCTTGTTACCTCTTATCTATTCCTTCCTATGAAGGTGATAGGATTAAACTGATCCAATGTGCCAACATAGGGGGAGAGTATTTGGCTAGTTCTGTAAAAGAACAGCACTTAATTTACTCATGTCTACTCCGGCTTCCCCACCGGAAAACTAATCAGGGAGGTGGGCACAGGTGTAGTCTTTCTGCAGTCCTGGGTTAGACTTGACACCTTGAAAAAGCGACACCTTTTTCAAGCTGCATGCCAGGTGACCTACCACATGAGAGCTTATGCAAACGAAAGTTGACCCCACATTTCCGTGAGTTCTGACAAGGCAAAAGTGGAAACTAAAAGCCTGTAGCTCTAATCCAGGTGTAGGGGTACTCCTGGGAGCCCTCAAACAGGCTATCTCAGTAACATCCTAAACACATCAGAAAAGGAGATGCTCTTATTTCAACAGGGAGCATATTCCAAAGCCCTGGGGCAGCCACAGAGAAGGCCGGCCCTGTGTCGCCACCGAATGAGCCGGTGGTACCTGTAACTAGACCCCTCCAGATGATCTTAATAGGTGACAGAGTTCATGACAAAGAAGGCACTCTCTGCATCATGTGATGTAAAGTTTTTTTTCTTTTGCATAAAGAAATAACTGGATTTAGTTCCATGTATTTTACAGCTTTCTCATTCGATCCCAGTTCAAAGTGGTAAAGAAGCCTCTTCTAATAATTCCTTGTAACTTTCATTTCCTCTTGGCTAGAGGCTCAGCTGATATATTAACATGATGATGTTGCTGTTACTGGGGGGTGGGGGGACATTTCTAGTTGCATTTTTAACATGTCACAATTGTAACATATGTAAGTGGCAAATATGTCATTTCTCAGAATCATTTGGTTAATTCTGTTCCCCATACCTGTACCAGATGTAGCTGTGATGCTGGCATGCCAGCTAAACACAGCCCACCCTAAACACTAGTGGCTCACACCAGCAGTATTCACTTGCTGGGAACCAGACTTGCTGCTATTACATATGAAGCTACCTATGTAGCTTTGAGACCTAGGGCAACTTTATATGTAATAGCAGCAAGTCTGGTTCCCAGCAAGTGAATACTGCTGGTGTGAGTCACTAGTTACCCACTTTCCATATCATCTGAACCTGGAAATGTCAGGTTGCCAAGCAGAACTTCCTTCCACCATCCAACTTCTGAAACCAAAATTTGAAATTGGTGATGGACATTGGGTGACAGAGGGAGCGGCATCAGGTCGTGTCAGGAACTGCTCAGCAACCCAACATTGTTACCATATTTGTGTGATTCTTACCACACTCTGTGACTGTGCTTTTTACTGATGTGGGGGAATTCATTTGAGTCAAGTGCAAATGTGCATACAAGTGGACCTCATTATCCATGGGGGTTTCATTCTTCTTATTATTATTATTTATGCAATTTTTCTGCTACAACTGCAGATAATAAAACCATGGATAATGAGGCATTAAGGCAATGGGAACTAGGGGTTTAGGTTCCTGGAGGCTGGAGAAAAGGACAAAGAATGGTGAAAGATGGTGGTGGGGGAAATGAAATAAAGAGCCCTACCATACTCTGCATATCTCCAGCTGTCCAGGTCCCAAATCTGCCATTTTCCCATGAAAAACCACAGAGAAAAATTGTTTGTTTGCTTTTTTTAAAAAATGAGCCACTCCCCCTCCCCTTTTTCAAAATGGTAGCTGGAAAGGACCTCGGGGGTCCTTTCTGGCCACCTAGGAACCATGAATATGTGGGTTTTAACCCTTTGTATCCGTAGAAATTGAGGTCAGGTGCTCATTATCCGACCGCGGATATGCCGAACCGCAAATAGCTATGCCACAATTAACAAAAGTCTGCCTGTACAGCTATGCTGTTACATTTCTGGGTTCAGATGACACAGAGGGTACAGAACTAGCAGCTCACGCCCTAACACACACTTGCCAGGAACTGACGGTTGGCAGAACTAGACTTGCCATTACATTACATCATGTGAAGCATTATATTAATGCATGTGAAGCCACTCTAGGAATACTCAATGTAAGGAGGAAGTTGGATAATCACTCTAAGTGGCCCTGCCCCCTACCACCCCATGTTCATTGTGTCTTCTACACAGTGTTTATGTACATAAAAGCTGTATATGTGTAGGCTGTCTGCAGAAGAGCGAATCAGACTGTAAAGACTGGGAGTAGGACCAGTAGGCACAGTTGCATAACCCTCCTCCATGTGTTGAACAGCCTCTGGTTATTAGTCATCTGCATATGGCTAATGGGAGCACCCACTTAATAGTCCATAAGAGTATGAAGAAAGGATCTTAGGTCAGTGGGTTTTTGGTCTCCCACATCTTCAGTATGTAAACCTAACAGGAAACTGTATGCTGTGTTGAGACCTAGAGTGATTTTTCAATGCAAACTTTCTGTAAGGTTCTTCTTATGCCATGTCATCACTTTCTTCCTTTAGCAGCAAACTGTGATGCACATTCTTATAACACTGAAATGTAAGTGGGTGTACACACTCACCTATAGGACCAGATTCTGTACTGACATCTTTCTGTTCTGCTCCACTGGTGTGTGAAGATGCATAGCATTCAAAGGACAAGTCCAATTTAACTGACATTCAAACACTCTATAGCTTCTCAAAAGTATAGGTTTAAATGAGAAAGCTCTGCTAAATAGAAAGTTTCCATCTGCTTCACCTCTCAGAGCATGCAAGCAAGTGAATTACTTACAAACTTTGTCATACCTGAAGAGAATTTCTATTCATTATCTTTATATTTACTCTCTAATGTGCTGAATTATGTTGCCTGCATGGCACATTTGCCAATAAATTCCTAAACAATCAACTGTAACTCTCCACATGAGTTTATATTATGCATCTAGATCCCTAAGCCCATGTACAAATGATTTAATTATATCAAATATAGCAAGCGCACAACTGACTATGTACATGTATTTATTGTGTATGCCTTCCAATAAATCAGATAGTTGCTGTTGCAATTTGCCTAAGTGACATTGTTTTATATAGTTATTGCTCAGAAATTTATACAGGGAGCCAAATCTGATGCCAAAATTTAGTAAGGGAAAAGACTATAAAGTCAATGATAAGAAGTGCTTTTGGAAGTGCTACTCTTACAAGAATGTACAGTGGGTATAGGAAAGAATCACCCCCTTTGATAGACCTTAAATTCTGGTTCCCTTACATCCTGAAATTAAAACACAAAGAAAATTCCATTCACCAGCTGTACTTATCCAATGCAACCTATAACATCCAACTGAAAAATATCACAATTACAGTCCAGAAAAAGTGTCCGAGACAAAAAACAAGAATTACTCAGATTGAAAAAGAATCACCCCCCCCCCATGTCAATATTTTGTTGAACCACCTTTTGCTTTAATAACAGCCTTGAGTCTGTTGGGATACTTCTCTATCAACCTTGCACATCTAGACGGAGCAATATTTGCCCACTCCTCCATACAGAACTGTTCAAGTTCGGTCACATTAGATGGTAGGAGTTGGTGGACTGCTATCCTCCCTGGATCCGGTCGGCCCTCCAAACTGGATGGAAGAGCAAGGAGGAAACTGGTAAGAGAGGTTACCAAGAGGCCAATGGCCACTCTGAAGGAGTTAAAGGACTTCATGGCAAAGAGTGGTTGTTCTGTGCATGTGACAACAATTTCACGAGCGCTCCACAGATGTGGCTTGTTTGGGAGGGTCGCAAGGAGAAAGCCACTTCTCAAGAAAGGCCACATTAAAGCTTGTTTGAGCTTTGCCAGAAGGCACCTTGAAGATTCTGATGCCAAATGGAAAAAGGTCTTATGGTCAGATGAGACCAAGATTGAACTATTTGGCCTCAACACCAAACAGTACACCTGGCATAAATCCAACGCCGCTCACCATCCACAACACACCATGCCTACAGTGAAGCATGGAGGTGGCAGCATCCTGTTGTGGGGTGTTTCTCTGCCTCAGGGACTGGGGCCCTCGTTAGGGTAGAAGGAAAAATGGATGGGGCAAAATACCGTCAGATTCTAGAAGAAAACCTGCTACCCTCTGCCAGACAGTTGAGGATGGGCAGAAGATTCACCTTTCAACATGACAACGATCTGAAGCACACAGCAAAATTGACCACACAGTGGCTGAAGGAGAAAAAAGTGAATGTCCTCATGTGGCCCAGTCAGAGCCCAGACCTAAATCCCATAGAAAATCTGTGGAGAGATTTAAAGATAGCAGTCCACCAATACCTACCATCCAATGTGACCGAACTTGAACAGTTCTGTATGGAGGAGTGGGCAAATATTGCTCTGTCTAGATGTGCAAGGTTGATAGAGAAGTATCCCAACAGACTCAAGGCTGTTATTAAAGCAAAAGGTGGTTCAACAAAATATTGACATTGGGAGGGGGGGTGATCCTTTTTCAATCTCAGTAATTCTTGTTTTTTGTCTCTGACACTTTTTCTGGACTGTAATTGTGATGTTTTTCAGTTGGATGTTATAGGTTGCATTGGATAAGTACAGCTGGTGAAGGGAATTTTCTTTGTGTTTTCATTTCAGGATGTAAGGGAACCAGAATTTAAGGTCTATCAAAGGGGGTGATTCTTTCCTATACCCACTGTAATTCTGTATCTACAAGTCACCATAGAAACTACATGTCATGCTCTGTCTGTAGTAGAGATGTGCAAATGGATTTGAGTCAAATCAATTTGAGTTCAAATCGGGGTGATATGAGTAATTCGAACTCGAATCTAATCGCCCATAGAATAAAGAGCCTGATTTGAGTTCAAATTGAATTGACCCTGATTCAAGCCCAAATCTATTTGAGTGATTTGAGCGCCATTTTAAGTCCTGGGTTTCCCCCCCCCCCCTTGCTGATGGGTTTTCTGTCACTGGCTTCCAATTGGCTTGAGTTCTCCTTGCTGCTTAGCTGGCTTGTTATCATCAGTGGTCCCTCTAATTTTTTTCTTCTCTGTGTGGAATGAGTTGGAATGGGATTAGACAGATTCACGGAGGGCAAGTCTATCAATGGCTACTAGTCTGGTGGCTGTGGGCCATCTCCAGCCTCAGAGGCATGATGCCTTTCAATACCAGTTCCAAGGGAACAACAGCAGGAGAGAGGGCGTGCACATACCTCTTGCCTGTGGCTTCCCAGAGGCATTTGGTGGACAACTGTGTGAAACAGGATGCTAGACTAGATGGGACTTGTGCCCAGAGGTGTAACTAGAGAAAATAGCGCCTAGGGCAAGCACTGAAATTGCGCTCCTGTCCAAACAGGAATAATGGGACTTGTAGTCAACAATATCTGGAAATCCCTGTTAAAAGGAACACTGTACCATCTAGACATGGTTGTTGATCAAAACCTGAAAACATGAGCCATCTCTGTAAAAGATTTAGAACAACAGTCAGGAGTTATGTGAGGATTCCAAGTGTTATTTTCTCTCATCTCATTCTTTTTAGAAAAACATGACTTTGTCCTAGAGGATCACCTGCCCAAATAGCCACTAGCAAAATAGGGAAAGAAGAAAGTGGTGATGGGGGTGGGGTCTATAAACCAGTGAATGATTCCTGCAAGCCTTTGTCTTATGATGACTGTTGGCTCATGATGGGGTATATGTGCATTCTAACACACTAGTGCTTACTTTGGCACCAAGAGGGAGGAGGATACATTAGTTTGCCACACTAGACAGAGGAATTTGCAACAGGAGCAGGCAGCCAAGTTCTGCAAGGGCCAAAACCAGCCCCTGCCAGACTAAGAAATCATTGTAGTTTGCCCCTTCCTGTCACAAGAAGTGTGCTGTTCTTTTATTATTGACTCTAGCTCTCAGATATCCCAGTCATGGATGGAAAATTCAGGGTCAATTTACAAGAGACACATTTTCTACATGGAAGTTTCTTCTGTGCAGGTGTTGTGCAGAAACCCATGTGTAGTGACCGCCAGGGGCATAGCAAGGTTGGAATGGGCCAAGATGAGATTTTAAAATGGGCCCCCAGCCCCTCAAAATCCAGGGCCTCCACACACCCCAGGCCCCCAAGGATTTACATCTGATATTTCAAAATAAGTATGCTGCCTGGAAATACATTTCACTGAATACACACACACACACACACACTTCACAGTATATAGTGATATACATTGAGTACTATATATTTGTGCTACTTTTAATGTCTAGAACACAGTGTAGCAATGCTAATTATTAAAATGGCCCCCTCGCTGCAGATTAGCAAAGGAGACTTTCAACAATGCAGGGTGAGCCTATGTTTGTTTTTTCAGAATTCTGAACAAATTCAGCAAAGTTTGATTCCGGGAGGTTTTTCATACGAGGCTTTTAAAGCCCTTTAACACACATCTCCTCTGGAATGGAGGTGCTGCATTCACATGTTGGCCAGATGCACCCTGAAGTCCCTGCAAGTTATTGGAGAGCAGTTCACACACAAGAAAAATAAAATAAAATAAAATAAAAGCACAACACATGCTTCACAGTTCTCACTCAGACCTTCTGGGTTGCAAAATAACTTGAACATAAATGCATTTATGAATGAATGAATGAAAATAAATAAATAAATAAAATATACTTGTTCCAGAAGTTTTTGTAATTTTCTGCCATGAAACAAGCCACTTATAGGCCTTTTTAGATAGTTTTTGTTTTTAAAGCCAGCAAATTTTTCAGTCTGTTTTAAATTAAATATTCAAAGACTTCTCAGTCTACCCCCCCCATATCTAAGCCCTATGGCAAGCAGATCTCTATATATGGTGGTGGGGGTGCAACCACAAAAAGGAATTCACAGCCTACCTGGCAAAAGCTGTGCTGGCTGCTCTGGGTAGAGGGTCTGCTGCAGAACTCGGCCTGCCTCCTTCTTCCTGGCTTGCTTGGCCTGCCGAGTTCAGGCTTCAGGGAGGCCTACTCGGAGGCCTCTCTGGAAGCCCCGCCCACCCACCAATCAGCTGAGAGACAGGCAGAGAAAGCTCTGCAGTTTGCAGGCCGCTCTCATCCTAGGCCTGGTTGTCGATTCTAGGCCGGAGCTGAAGGCAAGTGGCTGAGGGGCCCTGGGGCTGGGCAGGTGGGCAGTGGGGGGGGGGCAGGAACTGGCATGGCACCCCCTCCTCAGTGGCGCCTAGGGCACGTGCCCAGCCTGCACCCCCAGTTCCGCCTATGCTTGTGCCTGATCCAGCAGGGCTATTCTTATGTTCTTGCTTGTAAACCCCAGTGGCTTTAATAACTGGGGTCCTGTACTTGTTGTTGTTGTTTTCTTATTTTGAAGCCCAAGCTGCACTTTTGCTGCTGTTTTCTGTGTGCCTGGTGTACCATTTTTGTTTTTTGTAGGCTGGTGTGTTCTGTCTGTTGCCCAGCCTTCCAGACTCTCTGTTTCCCCTTTTGGGGTTTTTGTTTTGTTTTGTTTTGACTTGATTGTTTGGGTAGATGGGTGCCTTACCATAGCTGCTCTACCACCAGCTGTTGAGTCCCAGAGTCTGCTTGGCCCAAGAGTGCCTCCAAGAACAACACATGGCAGACTCCAGCAGAAGATGCCAGAAGCCCCAATGGAAGACATCAGAAGGTGAAACACCTGCCCACCTTGGTCAGGTTAGAGAACTGACATCTTTAAATAGGGCCTAGTTTGGGGAAGGAAGGGATTAGAGACTAGTAGGACTGTAGGTTAGGAAGGGTGGTTTCGGTTAGAGAGACCACAGTAATGCCCTGTCGTTTGCCTTCCTTTCCTTTAGACCTGCCCCATTGTTGTTCAGTCCCCTCAAAAAGACCCCACCCCACACATACACCCCAGCTGAAACTGAGGTGGATCAGGAACTACTTCTGATTAATGGACCTTTTCAGCCCTAGATGGAGGGTGATGGTGGCAGCAGCCCCAGAATGAGCCAGCAGCCCCAGTACCATCACCACCAAAATGATCCTGGACTGACAGAAGCCTGGAGCTTTCCCAGACAGCAGGCTTTACCGCAGGTGTACTGAGAAGATTTACTGTGAGTTCCAATATGTTCCCCAAAACCATTGCAAAAAGTGGGGTTTTTAACCCTGGATATAAATTGAGCTACACTAAAACGCAATTTTAAAACCCGAATTGTGTGTGAAGTGCTCCTCAGTAGCTCAAAGGGATTTCAGCGTAAATATGGCCAATATGTGAATGCTCCCCCTCCACTCTGGGTATGAAAAACTTCCTGGTGTGCGACCACTTGAGCTCCGCTTTGGTAACCCACACCATGCTGCCTGCATCCACTGCAGGATACAGGTCAGCAGAGGTAAGGACCCCAAGTGTATGACAACAGGAATGCTATACCACATGCGACGACATCATCCAGAGTTCCATACTCCTGCTGGCAGCAATAATCCTGGTGTGCCCTCAAGTAGCGGCAAGGCTTCTGCTTCCAAGCAGGGGAAGTTGCCTGTGTGGTGGGAGCAGTCAGTGGGCAAGCGGTCTGGTTGCCCAGAGCCTCATCTCATCACCTGGGCCTTTGGGGAGATGCTCATTTTGGACAACAAGCCATTCTAGGTGGTGGATAACACCAACTTATGCCAGCTGCTCTGACTGCTTGCCCCTGACTACAGCATTCCCTCATGCACCACCTTCAGCAGGCGAGTGGTACTGGGCATGCAGGGACGCCATGTACTGGGCATGCAGGGACGCCATGTGAGGGCTACTGCACAGAGCAGTGCCTGACACCAGCATGCACTTCACTGTGGATCTGTGGACCAGTCCCCATGGGAGACACACTGTTTTCCTCTACTTCATGGCACACTGGTGGGGTAAGGAGAGCAAGAGGACATCTGCTGCTGGTGACGTGGCCAGCCCCTCCCAGGGTGTGGCCAGCCCCTCCAATGTAGGAAAGCACAGGTGGGCTGTGGTGCATGTGGAGGTGCTGGACACCAACAGATGAGCTGTGGGTAGCCATGGATAAGAAGAGCCCTGCTGGATCAGGCCCAAGGTCTATTGAGTCCAGCATCCTGTTTCACACAGTGGCTCACCAGATGCCGCTGGAAAGCCCACAGGCAGGAGCTGAAGGCATGCCCTCTCTCCTGCTGTTACTCCCCTGCAACTGGTATTCAGAGGCATCCAACTCCTCTTTTTTATTTGTTATTTTAAAGGCCGCTGGCGGAAAAATGGCCACCGTGCATGCGGAAGTGGTCTCTGTGAGGCCCTGGGCCATACCAGGCCTCACAGAGGACATTTGCACATGCACGGCGGCCTCCAAAATGGCTGCCGTGGTGATTTATGGAGTCCTGAATAACACTCCGGTGGGCTGCAGTGATTTGAGAGGCCGGTGGGGGGTAAGGGAACGTTCACGGACTACCACCCTTACACACGGCCTATAGGAAGCCCCCCGAAGGGGCAGAAGGTAATTAAATTTATTTTAATTTATTTTTTTAAAAATCGCAAGTTGGCCGGCAGGGTTTGGTACCAGTCCAGACGGAACTGTGTGTGTGTGTGTGGGGGGGGGTGTTTCGGTTCAACTCCAAACCCCTGAACCCTTGAACCGGTTTGAATATCCCTACTGTACACATGCACATGTGTTGGTGTAAATGACCAAACATTTCACAGTCATTTTACGTGAACCTGGATACAGCCCCCACCCCCCCATTGCAGGATACAGACAGGACAGAATCTGTATGCAGTGTATGCATATTGTTATGTTTGTTGAATGTGAATAACTCTGTGTGTGCAGATTTGTGTGGGCACACATTGTACACAGATTGTACATGTGCTGACCATAATGTATAAATAGAACTACTTCTGACTTGGCAAGCAAGAGAAAAAGCAGGATCCACCAGTTGGATTTCAAAACCCTAGGTTTAGAAATGAAAACAGATTGTGTTTTTGCAAGTCCTTCCCAACATGCTTCCAAAAGAAATGCATTTATGTTACTTTTGGCACATTTGCAGTTGGGTAGATTTTTATGTATTTCTTCATATACACTTCCATGGTGTTTTTTGTTTTTTGTTTTTTTGTTATAAACACAACTCCCAGTGGAGGCTTGCAGCATGGCAAATAAGATTATTTGGCGGGAGGGAGAGTATAAAATTATATATGGTCCCAGGAAATTGCAGAGAAGTGTTCAAAGCAAGGTCTTGTTTTAATAAAAAATATCTCAGTGCAAACAAGTATGTGGGGTGAATAGAATCTTTCATGGTTGCAAAGGCCAGCCAGTGTAGTGGCTAAGCTATAAGATAAAACTGGGTTGAGACTGTGTAGTAAGGTACAGCAAACTTGCTGTGTGCTGTCCCCTTAAGAGAGGCCCCGTCTTCTCCAGCCTCCTGCAGGTGTTTCAGGCTGCCTTTGCACATGACGGAAAACTGCGGGTTGACGAACCTGAGGCTACATCCTGAAGCCAGGAATTATCCCACAGACAGTCTTCCAACCCGGGCTGGGCAACTGCCAGTTTCAGGGCAGAGGAGCCCCTCCCTCTCCCTGGTCTGCTGAGGCTGCATCCCAGCACACTCTGTTGCACTCGCATCGCCAGTCTGCTGGCAAGGCATCAGCAGGGCAGCAGCCATTGGACTCGATCTTCAAGGGGGCGTGCCCAGCACGATCATGCCTTTTCAGCATGGGCTGCCCACCCTTGGCAGGGAAAGGGCATTTAAGCCCTTTCCCCCACAACACTTGTGCTGCCGCCCTCACAAGAGCCCTGTGGCCAAAACAGTCTCACACACGCACAATTATAGGTAATTTGGGTGTGTGTGTGTGTGTGTGTAGAGGAGCCCTATTTTTCTGTTCCTCTGGGAAGGGACCATGATAAATTCCTAGAAGGGAATATGTATGATTAGCTTTTTAATTGGTTTTATTGTGTTTTAATAATTTGATTTTAATTGTTAATTTGTTTTAATTGTTTTTATCATGCTGTAAACCACCCTGAGCCATTCTGGAAGGGCGGTATACAAATCTAATAAATAAATAAATAAATAAGGGCAGGCAAAGGATCCTGGGATATGGTCCACTGTGACAAAGGATGCTCTTGTGGTGGCAGACCCAGTCAAAGCAGTCCAGGAACCCCCCAACACACTCCTGCCCCTGTCAGCTTGCTGACCAGAGATTAGCCCTCTCATGTCCAAAGCATCAGTCCAGTGGGGAGGGCCAAAGGCTCCATGAGCTTTGGGTCTCTGTTGGACAGCGCCCGCATGAACTAGGGCATCCAACTATAGGGGGCCTCGCTGATGTGCCCCCCCCCCACCGGTAGATCTGTATTAAAAATAGAACAGAAATTGCATGGTAGAAATTGTCTACCATACAATTTCATTGAAGCTCTAGAATGCCAAATGTTCAGCCTAAGGAGACTGCTGCATCTGCTTTTAGCTGGTGAATGAAGATGAAGTTTCCTTTATTCCTCGCTTTCCACCTCTACATTCAGCCCCTACAAACTCCCAAGAAATCCGGGCCACTCCATGTGTCCAGCTGTTTCCCTCAGGGCTCGGTTTGACAAGATCGGTGATGTCTCCTAGTGTACATTCAAAATTCCCAGAGTGGCACTGGTGTCGCAGTGTTTGCAGATCAGCCACAATAGGAAATCATGGGTAAGGGAAGCCCTTATTTTCAGCTATCCTGGGCAAGCATGTTGGCCATACTAGACAAAAATATACATGCATACGTGCCAAGGGATGACCAGACTGGCAGAGTGAGCATTTGCATCCCTGCTGTTTGCTAGTCACCACGACCTGGAAAGATGTTGGTATAGTACCCTTCCCCAGGGCTTGTGTGGATCTAGCAATGGGGCTGGTCGGTGACAGTCTTCCGGCCCACATGCATGTCTCTATGACCTGCCACTCTCATGAGAGAGGGGTCCTTTGGAGAAGGGGCATCGCAACACAATATTAACAATTTGCCCTTTTAATCACCATTCCAATGTACCCCAAGACAGTGCTTCTCATGAGTAATGCCATAGAGTGTGTGTTTTCACCCAACCCCTTCCCCTACTTATTTGTACAAAAAATAGAGCAGAGCCACTCAAGAATTCCCGGGGCTGCCTTGCAACTCAGACCCCAGGTATCGCTCCCTCGGCATGTGTTCTGTCTGTCACAAATCAACCGGGTTGCCCAGTTCATGGTGCCACTGGGGCTCCATGTGCTTGTGTAAGTTTATTTATGTTGATTTATGGAGAACTCTCCACAAAGTGCCCGTCTTGTCATCCCATCCCCCTTTACTGCATATTGCCAAAGGGGGGCACATGGGACACATTGGGAAGATAGCATCCTTCAATGCGGCTTGTCCCTTTTGCATGATTTGAAGCTTGGGATGTGGCAGTGTGTCATCCTTGTTGCCGGGCAATGGGTGGAGGAGTGCGGAAACAGTGGGACGGGGGGGGGGGAGTGCTCAGAGAAGTGACCAGGAAGAAGTGCTTCTAAGCGTGGGGTGTGGAAAACAGACAGAAACTACAGGTAGTTAAATTTTTAAAAAGAGAGAAATCTTTTAAAGAGAGAAAACAGTTTGTCCAACTACACATCCCTGTCTCCTTTACCCTGCCTGGCTAGGCTTATTGGGTCCGGCCTCAGAGCAGGGACAGAGAGGGGGTTAAGGGTCACCCTGTGCCTCCTCTATCCCAGGCTGCTTGCTCCTTGTGTCTGCCCCTCTCGGGGGGCCCCCAACACTCTCCACCAGCCAGCCTCTCATCCCCGCCCAGCTCCTTATATGCCTCCTCACTGGCTATGCATCGCCCACCCTCAATTATGGGGCCAATGCCCCTCTTTATTATCTGCAATTGACTACCCCTTACAGCTGTTGCCAAGGCCTCTCCCCCTTCTCCCTCCTCCTGCTCAGACTCCCTCCCTTTGGGCTGCTGATGTTATCCTCCGCACGCCTCCCCTTTGGCCTTATCAGGGCTCTACTCTTCCTCCTCTGGAGCTGGGTTCCTGCCCATTGGCAGTCTTTCCTCCATCTCTCTCCGGCTGCCACCCATCCCTGTCACCTTGGGCCCTCTCACCACTCCGTCCTCAGAGGTGAGAACGGCTGGCCTCGCCAGACACAGTTCAATTCAAAACAGTAGTTATTTGGGGAAATTTAGTACAATGAAACAGCAGCCATGTGGGCATAAAGAAAGAAAAATGCATCCAATCTAACTGTGCCTTAACCCAGAGTCCTTACCAAGACTCCATTACCAGAATGAGTCCTTGCCAGAATGAACTGAACCCCAGAGATGATGGGCAGTTAAAAAATTATAATCAAGTTAGTCATCATTTCTGAGAACAACATGGCTGGAGTTGCAATGGAGGGGAATAGAAAGTCCTTCCTGCTCCTGGCTGATTTTTCTTGGTGGGTCTTCAGCTCAGTTCAAAGGTCAGCATGCCAAATGAATAAATCTATAGATCTTGTCAATAATTTAGCTAATTTTTTGTTGCTATACTTAATGCCTGGAGAGAAAAGGTTAGCTTAGTTAACTTAGCATTGGTTTAGCTAATGGGCTTGTATGAGATACATACAGAGCAAATGGTTTAATCATTACAACAGATGCTTCTGAGCTTGCAGCCATAGATTTAAATCCCAGCAGGGGATTTACGCTTAGCCTTGCCATTAGCATAAATTGATCGCTCTGATTGGCTAATCACTTAATTAGGAAAAGGCCTTTGCTATTGAGCCATTTTGGAACAATTTCCATAACTATAGGACAGTGCTCAGGTTCAATTTACGTGTTAGAATGAGTTTCCATTTTGCTACTTTATACATTGGCGTAGGGATTTATAATTTATCCTACATTTGGGCAAGTGGCTACATTTACTCTCTCAAAAGCCATAACTATGCAGGGGAAGGTACCAAGTAGTGTGAGATTTTGTGCAGTCTTCTTGTGTGCATTCAAACAGGAATCAATATTCCTCTGTAATTCCTGGTTCCTCCATGCCAAACTTAAAGGTTAAAGAGCTCCATCAGAATGCCTCCTTAGGTTAAAGAGTCTCGCTCTACTCAGGCATGATGTTGCACCTGCATTCAGATGCCTGTACACAGGTACATATTTTTGGCTGAATATCTGTACTTGCAAAAGTGAAACTACAGGTCCCTCACATGCACGATACAGATCCAAAGTGTACTGCTGTACCTGCATTCAGCATAACATGTGACTAACTGTGCCTGCATACAGATCTGTAGCTGTATACACTGTACACAGATTGTATGAGTGTTGAACACAATGTGAGAATAGAATAGGGCTTCGTGGTACCCACTTTTTGGGTGGTGGAAGGAGCACCTGGAGTGAGTTGTGTAGGTATTTTGAGTAGAATGAAGTGTGTGTATATGACAAGAGAGAGGGAGCTATCAGAAAGATGTATGCATGAGATAATGGGGGCCGGTAGCTTATGTGAGAGAGGTGAGTCCATATTTTAATATGAGGTATATTAATTGCTATCAAAGACTTGGGAGAAGAAGACACTTTTAGCTGGCACCAAAAAATGCACCAGCCAAACTTGTCTAGGGACAAAGCTGCACAATTACAAAAGAAGTGATGTCTACGTTAGCCACCTATGTAGCTTTTGACAGGGAGGATACATGAGCAGGCCTCAGATGCTGAACTCAGCAGATGGGCATATTTATACTGGAAATGGTGGTTCTTTAGATATTCTGATCCCAGACAATTATAGGCTTTACAGGTTAAAGCTTCCTCTTTTAATTGTGCCTGGAAACAAACTAGGAAACAATGCAAATCTTGAGAACTGGTGAAATATGCTTCCAGTTAATAAGCCAGCGTGGTGTAGTGGTTAGAGTGCTGGACTAGGATGGGGGAGACCCGAGTTCAAATCCCCATTCAGCCATGATACTAGCTGGGTGACTTTGGGCCAGTCACTTCTCTCTCAGCCTAACCTACTTCACAGGGTTGTTGTGAGGAGAAACCTAAGTATGTAGTATACCGCTCTGGGCTCCTTGGAGGAAGAGCGGGATAGAAAATCTAAATAATAATAACAACAACAACAACAACTGGGCCACCATATTCTGGACCAGCCAAACACTTTCCAGAAGCAGCCTCGCATGTCCCCTATTACAGTAATCAAGTCTAGATATTACTAAGACATAGGGGCTATTCTCACGATGGGGGGGGGGGGAGAAAAAAAAGAAGAAGCCCAGCCCGGTTTTTCACCATTGTGAGAATCAACAGGCTCGCGGGCGAGCCCAGTGGTTCTCTGGCAGCTAGCCCGCCAAAGTAGCCCTTCTCTTAGCCCAGGTTAGCGGAGCGAACGCTCTGCTAACCTGGGTTTTCTGATCCTGTGCCACCACGGCATGGCTCCGCACCATGGTGGCACATGAGGAGACCCCCACCAGGAGTCTGCAAGCAGCCTCCCGGGCTTGGGGGTCTCTCCAGGATGCCCCACACACTCGCGCAGGGTATCCAGGAACCTCTGGGGGCCACATGACCCCCAATCCCCACAGCCCCCACCAGCTCTGTGATGGAGCCGGCAGTCGTGTGGGTAGCTGATCCGGCCACCCGGGGCTGCTATTTGATCATCTGCAGGGAGCGCAGGTTAAGTCCACTCTTCCTGCAGAACCCTCTCCAGCGCTTCACACCAATCATGTGAAGCACCTCATAGACAACTGTGGCAGGTTCATGCCACAATGAAACACAATGGTAACACCCACTGAAGTTTGGTAAAAGCAGTGGTACTGCAAGTCAAGTCCCTCTCCTTGCATTGGCCATCCACCAGGGTGGCAAATAATAGACCAAATTTAAATGAAGCCAGGTAATTCTTTTTCATCCAGGAATGCTAGGTCTTGGACCACTCAAGTACCTTGCCCCAAAAGGGGAGTGGCCAGCCAACAGCCACAACAATTGCTTGTGGCCGGGGAAGGTTTCTTCAGCAGTGGCTTCGTTGTCATCTGCTTTAAAGTGGGCAGTTCTCACAGTAAGGCATTTATTACATCCTAGACTGACCAAACTGATGATCTTGGCCAGAATGAGCAAGAGAAGAATATACACATGGTAGGGTGCACTCTCCAAGCAATCACTCCACATTGTCAGGATGCAACAACTGCTAATCATCCAAGCAACTACAGAGCTAAGGAAGCATCTCACGATCACAATTCCACATTCAGTGTAGTATCAAAGTTGGAGCAGATGCAAGCTATTTTTTTTAATCACTCTTAGCAAATAAATCCTGAGGTCCCTTGTGAAAGAGATTGCTCATCAGCCAGAAAGCTCTACTGGCCAAAAATAAATGGCTCCAATGGTGAACTACCTTCTCCCATTACCACCACAAAGTATGTCTTCAAATGGGCTCTAGCTTGAGTTTGGCTGCATTCATCCTGACTCTTTCTCCACATCTGTTTCAGCCATCAGATAGTCATCTTCCCCATAATAGTCATCTTCCTAATCACTTGCACATGGTCAGTGATGGTTATTTGATATTTCAAGAGGAAGCTGAAGCTGATTGTTCAATGGCTTTTGATGCTAGGATATATTTATTTAAAGGCCTTAAGAGAGCTAGTTACTTTTTTGTGACATACACTGCAATGTCATTTTGGGACCTGGAGAAATAGTTTGGGGAATTACAATGGGACTTGTTAAGGTTTTGCAACTGACACTAGAAAAAGATCAGAATCATGGGGTTCATGGATGCAAAAATAGGCCGCATTCTCATTGATTGGATCCTGGTTAGCTATCCTGGTTAAATGCTGGGATAGCACGGAAATTCCAAGTTCCCAAAGCATGCTCCACAGGAGCACATGGGCTCACTGGTTGCAGTTAATTATTTAACAATTATTCTTCCCATTGTAAGAACACATCCATACTGTTGTTAGCTGTCTTGAGGGGAAGCGGGTTGATCCTAAAAGATGGAACATAAATCTTTTAAATAAAATAAAAATAAAATAAACACTATTTTATTACGCTGTCTGAGATCTTACCAGTTTCTGTGTGATCAACGAGTAGCTTTTCAAGTATCTGTTTGATATCATAAGTACCCTTTGCTTAAGGACAAACAGGCTCTGTAGCAGTGACTCTTCAAACCTCCTACTGTTCAGGTGGAAGCCACACATGCAAAACACTATCATGCAGTACAGGAGACACTGATATAAGAAGAGTTCAGCATTCTAGTTAAAGATAATAGATGAGAAAATATGAGGCTGTTCTCACAAGCAGCCAAGACCGGACTAGGGCAGCTAAGCCTAGGCTTGACTGCCCATGGGAACTGCTGAGAGCCTACCGGCTTCCTGTGGCTCTTCGGCGGCAAACCCAGCTAAGAAGCCAAGCTCTTAAATGAGGTTAAGGGAGTGAGTGCGTTCTTAATCCCGTTTCCTTGCCTGTGTGTCAGCGCTGGCTGCTTTCAGTCAGCGATGAAGCACTGATGGGAGCCCACCCATTGCTGGGGGGATCCCCCACAATGCACCGTGCACTTGGGGAGGCCGAAATGACGAGTCCCCGCCTCAGAACAATCCGCCCTGCTCCACGCTGCATGGAGCAAGGCTGGTCATGTGGGGGCACAGAGTTCACTCCCACCAGGCTTCCGAGGATTGTCTGAGGGGAAGGCAAGGTTTGGAATGCCTTCTCCACCCCCAGTAGGTCATGTGAATGGCCCCTATGTCCCCCCCCCCGACAATGTATGAATAAGAAAAAAAGAGAAAGATTTTTGTTTGTTTCAAAGACCAGCCCAACAGCTCTGTAAAAGAACTCAAATGGGCTTGACTCAGATCAAATGAAGCAGATTATCTACTTTGTTTGGTGACATCATAGAGTAACTAGTTGAAAACAGCACTTGAAGAGCTTCACTGCTTTTTTTTTTTTTTTGCTTTTTTTTTTTTTTTGGAAAAAACCCAGCAAGAATTAAGTGAGTCTGTCTCATTTAATTTCATTTAATTTAAGTGATCCTCTGAACTGCATTCCTTTGCTTCAGCGCTGAGCTAGAAGCCATGCTGACTGATTAATGCTTGGCTGTTTGAAGTATACTCTTTTCTTATCTGGCCCTGTGCAGGCCTCCCTACAGCCTGGGGAGACCTGCTGGTAAGTCAGAGCTTGGGGAGATTTTTGTCTGCTCCACCCTGAGGAGGATGGAGAGGAGATAAGCAGCACACCATAAAACAGAACACAAAAATGAAAACCTGTTGCCCATTTAGAAAAGAAAAGAAAACCAACTCTTATTGACAAGGCAGAAGAAATCAACAGACCACCCTGAGTAGCAGCAACGTCTCTGTGTTACTTACAACTTCTGCTTTCAGTTGTGCGCTAATAATACCCTTTCAGTGGAGAATGATCAGATAGTATCATTGCCTAGGAACTTAATGTTATTCTGAAAATGTCCTTGTTAGTTCCATTTAGTCACAAACATACACCGAGACAATCACTTTTGAAAAGCCAGTTCACTTTTGGTTGGGAGGTGAAGGGGAATTAACAAGTCCCACATTCTAAAACCTCACATGTCAGGGAAGATTATGGAAAGGGATTTTTTTAACCCTTTGCCCCAACTCACAAATGTCACCTCTCAATCTTCCCTCCATGTCAGCACATAGGCTTCAACTGTCCCTATTTGCCAAGAATAGCCCCTATTTTGTGGAATCTGTCCCTGGTAAATCTCTGTCCCAGTTTTTGCATCTTGGGGATGCTTTGTTCAATTTTGTTTTCATGAATTAGAGTTAACATAAGAATAGCCTTGTTGGATCAGACCCAAGGCCTACCAAGTCCAGCATCCTGTTTCCCATAATAGCCTACCACATGCCACAGGCAAGGGGTGAAAGCATGCCCTCTACCATTGTTTCTCCCCTGTAGATAGTTTTCAGAGGCCTTCTGCCTCTGGACATGGAAGCAGCCTATAGCCATCAAGACTAGTAGCCATCTATGGACATGTACTCCATAACAACAGGACAGTTACCATCCTTCAGGATTCAACTCCCTCTGAAAGTATCTAGCAATTAAATCTCCAAACAGGTGGGTAGATGTGTCATGTTTCTAGTGCACCTACATGTAAAAGAGTTCACAGCACTATAACACTATGTGGTACACAGCATATATCAGGTGGAATCCACTTTTCTGCACTGTATAATAGTGGGTGAGGGGCTTGATCAGTAACCCTTGGTCTGAGAATTGACTTTTAAAGTCAATCCCCACTTTCCTCTCTGAAATGCTGGAGGGCATGTAGGTGTTGTATACGTAGTTAATATATAAAACATTGAGAAGTCCCTCTCCTCTGACAGGCAGCCATGGCAAGGGTGAAATGAGGTGACTAGATAAAGGGAACACTGAAGACATTTTACCCAAGGACACAGAAAATCTGGCCGCTGACCCTCCAGGAAATGATAACACTCCCCAATTCTGGCATACTCTTGCTTAGAGCGAATTATTACCCGTGGAGAGCAAGCCCCTGGTCATGGTCTCTTTCATCTTTCCACTTGTCTAATTCAAGATGCTTTGGGGAAAACAAATATGTGTCTGATACATGTCTGTTGTTGAAATACTTTGCAACTTATCTTATGACAGAAAGCCATGTCAATATCTCACTTTGAACATGTTAAATGATAATTTTATTCTTGTAAGATGTTTTGCTCTGATTGGTGTTGGAGCCAAGCATTTAAAAAGGAAGCACGGGCAGCGGTAGGGGAAATGACTGTTTGTTTGTTTGTACTTGTTCTCTTAAGTTGGTATGACAGTTTTCCCCAGCCACACCATCAAACTGCATAGAAGAGACCTTGCAGTCAGCATCCACCAAAATGAAAGGAAGGGGAAAAAGAAACTTGAAGATGTTTCCTTTCACAGCTTGTGGATGAACCTGAAGGATACAACAAGAGGTAGTTAAGCCATGTTCATTATAATGAAAGCTGGCATTCAATGGCTTTGTTCCACCACAGCGTTTTGGAGTGCTCATTAATGCTTTGACATCCATTCCAATGAGAAGAGTGGAGAATGAAATCTCGGGACCAGGAAAATTATTAATAACTTAATAAGAGTTTAATTTTGAAAAGTTTGTAACTTCCATATATTCAACCAGCACCTCAATACTATAAATATGAGAGCTGGTGCAGCATAATAGCTAAAACAGGAGTTCTCAAACATGAGTCCAAGATGTGGCTGGACTACAACTCCCATCATCACCAGCTACAATGGCCTTTGGTAATTGTGGCTAGGGATTATGGGAGTGATAATCCACTATCTGGGGACTCAGGTTTGAGAGCCCCTGGGCGAAAAGATTAAGTTTTGCATCAAGATTCTGGTTTGAATCTCTACTCTGTTAAGAACTCATCGAGTCCTTTCTCATGCACAGATAAAGGGCTCCGACAGGGGGAGGGTAGGAAGCCTCGAAAAGCTCCCTTCCCCGAAGATGAGCAGGTCCTTGCCTCTGGGTGGGCAGATTGCCCGCCCAGATGATCACCGGCTGCTGCCAGTTGCTCCGATGGTCAGGGTGTCGGGACATGTCGCCCCGAGCCCTGGACCTCGAATAAATGCAAGTGCACAGTGTATTATGGGGATCCCCCTCCCCTTCTTGAGTCTGCTATCCATGACTGCTTGCAGCCACGACTGACAGACAATTGGTAAAATGAGGGCGCTCACTCCCTTAACCTGGTTTTATAGGGAGGTTTCAGAGGCGGGTTTGCCACCATGGTGCCACCAGGATCGTCCCGATTCCAGCAGTTCACACACGCATGCAAAACCAGGCAGGGCTCCCTGGTTTTGCACACACATATAAATAGCCTTATTACATGTCCTAGGAAGGAAGCCACTCACTTTCCATTCCTATCCTCAATATGGGGTAATAAAACTTAGCATATAGGGTTGTCGTAAGGATTACAAAAAGATGATACATGTGACTTTGAATGCTTGAACATGCATTAATTAATTAATTGTATTGACTACTACAATAGTTTCCACTTTCACCTGAATCCTCAAATAATATTCCCCAAACCACTAGATATCCTTCCAGGAGTCTTCCTCAAAATTACAAGATGCATATGACGTGATTCTCCCAACGCTGCCTTTCTTCTGCTCTTGTATCAGAAAGTCTACAAGTGGAAAGTGTGTGTGTGTGTGTGTGTGCACGTGCGCATGTGTGTGAAACCTTGAGAATTGTGTGTTCGTAGTCATTATAAGTGGTGGACACCGTGATTTAAAGTGTTGCTGAAATCATAGTAATACTGTAGCAATGCACTTTTACTCTTAAAAGAGTGCTTTTAATGGTACATTTCAACCATTTTGGAGGAGCAAAATGTTGTAATGACCACTGAAAGCAGGGGAAACCTTTCATTATTTCATATTTCCAACAGGCATCAGGTTATAACTCTTAGCATATAAAGGGTATTTAGGTAGAGCCATTCTCCTAGAGAGTACTTCCCATTCTTCAAATAATTATGGAAGAAACTCTTCAAGATACAAATAGCAGGAACCAAAACTGTTAGGTTTTTTGTTTTTGTTTTTGACTTTCATGAGCTCTTCTCCTTCCTTTCATCCAGTATTCCCAACAGGAGGTGCATTGACTCAAGTGAATCAATTATCGCTCTTGTTATTAACTGTGCATTCTTACCACACCATGCAGCTTTCAGGGATGTTCTTCAGGCTGTAATTTCGACAGGGTAAATCACAATGGCGATTTGCACATAAAAGCTGATCCAAAATGTTCATTGTCCTTGCTTGACCTTCATATGAGCCACTTTCCAGAGTATCATTTTTCCTTTAGTCTTTCTAGAAACATAAAAGGTTGCCTACTGTTTTTGAACTCATTAGCCTCATTAATTCAGAGTTAATCAGCTATACATTAAAAGCAGTCATACCGGCAGCATTAATTATGCAATGTGATATAAGAAACCACACCGCACAGAAGGGCTGCTCAGCTTAGGGGCTTAATGGTTGAATAAGATAGTTCAACACAGTGAAACCTTTTTCACTATTTTAATCAATATTTCACTTGCTAGTAGGCCCTTGCCAGCTATGTGATGGCTGGGAAGGGGGGTAAGGATTAGGATGGGCAACATCATAATGCAAAACAGAAACATCCAAATACAAGTCATTCCGTGTGTTTAAAACTGTTTACTTAAGTAATGTGAATTTTTTTTAACAAGTTTTAATAAAATTGAAATTGTAAGCGCCAATTGGTTGTTGATCTTCACAACGTTTTACAGTCATTCACCAAAGCACTGCAAGTTAGAAACTGGTTTAATTCTTACTAGGGGTGTCACAGGTTTACATACAGCACAGCACCCACCAATCCAAGAGCAGGTCCCATGCACTTCAGTACTGAAGACCAAGTTTTGATGGAATGATAGATGAATTATGCAGACATAATTGATCCTAATCCAATTAATCTTACACACACACTACTTCTTAATATCCAGCCTGACAAAAACTTCTAGAAACCTCAAAAGCTTGCTCACTATTTTGTGAGACTTTTGTTGATCCTACTGAAGATATCCTAATTAGGCTTTTGGATTTTTTCCAACAGACCAATGATGCAACCTATTTTGGGAGATGGGCAGGCTTGGAAGAATCTCTATTTTACATACCCATTACTACTGATCTACCTACCCACCTACCTACACACATACGGGCATTCTTTCAATGTGTATTGATGACTGAGTGGTGATTCTAGTTCATTTTAGTGCCTGCAGCTGCTGTTTGTAGAAGCAACCCTCTACAACCTCCATAATCAGCAATGGAAGCCCAGGTGCATACCGGGCTGTGGATCTCACAGCTCGTGGGCATAAACTGAGGGGCTGCTTGTAGTCATTCTGGATAAAGTAATTTGTAATAAAAATACAATTTGCACATATCGGCTTTCGAATTGTTAGCATTATATAACTAGTGTTGGCAGCCTGGTTCGTTATGACTGAAAAATGTGCTCGTTTGATTTCTGTCCAAATTAAAACAGGGAAATGAAATTTGTTGTGATTTGTTTTCTGAGCAGTCTTCAGGCTTGCTTGTGTGCTAACCTCTGGCCATTGGAATAGTTGTTTCAGATCCAAAGATGTAGTAGCTAGAGTGCTGAATTTTAACAAGGGCAATCTAGCTTCAAATTCCCACTTAAGCATTATTTTATTTTATTTTATTTTATTTTATTTTATTTTATTATTTAACATATTTTATACTGCCAAAAACCTACGTCTCTGGGGGGTTTACAACAAGATAAAAACAACATTAAATCATTAGTTAAAAACAAAAAACAAGAAATTTAAAACACAACAATTAAAAAATAAATAAAACAATATTCTAAAACAACATTAAAAACTATCAAAACTGTATCAGTTAAAAGCCTGGGTGAACAGATGCGTCTTGAAAGACTTTTTTAAAGCTGTCAGAGATGGGGAGGCTCTTATTTCACTAGGGAGTGCATTCCAAAGCCTTGGGGCAGCAACAGAGAAGGCCCGTCCCTGAGTAGCCACCAGACGAGCCAGTGGTATGGTCATTGGGTTACATTGGGTCAGTCACTATAGCCCTAATCACACAACCAGGCAAATGGGGGAGCAGGCGGGCAGGGGGAAGGCTGCACAAATCTTACCTTCTCCCTGGTCAGTCACACACATGTTGCCGAGAGTGCGGGCTGTGCTCCCAGATGATCAGCACTGTGCTGAGCAGCATGCAGCTCTGGAGGCTGGGATGAAATATCCTGGGACGCCAAGTGCAGTGGATTGGGGGATTACCCCGGGAGACGGGCGCCCTAGGCACCTGTCTCTGTGTATGGCTGAGCTGGAAGCAGCCCAAGCTCACCCATGATCAGGGAGCTGGGTTTAATGGTTCACTTGTGCCCTTAACCCTGACTAAAAGCCAGGCTAAAAAGCCAGGCTAGGTGGTGCTGCCCCTTCGGGATTGGGCCCAATCTTGGTGGTTCTCACATGCAACCTCATGAAGGCTGGGCTTCCATAGCCTGGGTTAGGTTGTGCATAACAGCCTCAGTGGAGTTGACCAGTGGGCGGGCAGGTGTTTGTGTGGAGGGAAGGCTGCACAAACCTGACCTTCCCTCCAGATGATCAATAAAAGTGTGCTGGGTGTGCGGACCATGATCCCAGACGATCGAACTCCTGAGGATCATCCTGGCCTCCGGGAATACTGCAATGCACCATGTGTGGTGCATTGGGGGCTTCCCCCAGGAGACAGCCACTCTAAGTATCCGGCTCTGTGTCTCCTCGGACTGCATGCAGTAGAAGAAGACACACGATCCCAGAGCCTGGGTTAAGGGTGTGCTTACTCCTTTAATCCCAGATAAAAGCCAGTTGAAAAAGCTGGGCTAGGTGGGGCTGCCCCACCAGGATCAGGCCTGATCCCGGCAGTTCTCACACACAGCTTAACCAGGCTGGGCTTCCCTAGCCTGGATTAGGCTGTGTGTGAGAACAGCCTCATAAAGTTCAACTGGTCCAAATGACCCAATAGTTTATAAAGTACTATTTGTAGCACTAGATGTGGATGATTTGAATGCAAACCCCATTTAGAGAAAGGTGCCCAACATATGGGAGGACATTTACATTAACAGTGTGTAAAGTAAAGGTTTTAACCTTTTTATTTGTTTTGTTGTAAACCTCCCAGAGACTTGCGTTTTGGGTGGTATACAAATGTGATAAATAAAATTAAATTAAATTAAATTAAATTAAAGTTGTGCCGTCGAGTCGGTGTCAACTCCTGGTGATCACAGAGCCATGTGGTTTTTCTTTGGTAGAATACAGGAGTGGTTTACCATTGCCTCCTCCCATGCAGTATGAGATGATGCCTTTCAGCATCTTCCTGTATCACATCCTTAGTATGTGTAGTTGTGCTAGGAGATGAAGCATGATCTGAACAGGCCCCCTGTATGCATGTGCAGTTCTTTACATATGTCCAATACATGTCCAGTATAGTTCTCTGTATTTGAGGGGACCTTTACCCAGATTCTCTTTTTAAATGAACATTTGTATAGCAATATGCATTAAAAATTTGAACATATGTAGATATACTAGTACACACGTACAACATAATGCCTGAATAGGGCTTATCACTCAACATGACCTACCTGTACTTTACAACATTGTAGTAAAGATAAAATGCACACCATTCTCCTTGAAAGAAGGTCCAAATGCAACTGCCATGGACTGGGTTACCTGGGAGAGCACCTTCATCTGCATGATCCCCACCACACATTAAGGTCATCGAGGAAGAGGCCCTTCTCCAGATGCCACCAGCTCATCTGACAGTCTTGGGAACGGTCCTTCTCTGTAGTCACTATGGAATGCACTCCCTGTAGACATTCATGGTTTAACATCTTTACCAGCCTTTAAAAGAGCCCTTAAGACACATTTTTA
This sequence comes from Hemicordylus capensis, assembly GCF_027244095.1. Classification (NCBI taxonomy): domain Eukaryota; kingdom Metazoa; phylum Chordata; class Lepidosauria; order Squamata; family Cordylidae; genus Hemicordylus; species Hemicordylus capensis. The sequence continues at coordinate 28,836,165 of NC_069661.1, read as the reverse complement.
AGCCTGGCTTTTAGTCATCTTTGAATGTTTTAAATTGTATTAACAGTTTATCTTATTTTGTTTCTGTTGTGTTTATTTTTGTGAATTGCCTAGAGCCTTTGGAGTCAGGTGGTGCATAAATAAAATAAATAAATAGCATATCTTGATAGGTGGTATCTTATTTATTTATTTATTTATTTATTTATTTATTTATTTATTTATTTATTTATTTATTTGATTTATATACCGCCTGACTGCAGAGGCTCCAGGTTGAGCCTCTGCTTGAGATGCAGCCAACATTGTTTAGAATGACTGATGACTTGTTGACGATTTGAAAAGAAAAGTCTGATCCAAATCATTCTCTCCAATTATTCATCCTATTGCCATATGCCAGCCATTAGTACAATTTCGCTTCTGGTTGGGATGGGCCAATACAAGTTAATAAGGGTCATCATTTGATGAGTTTTGGAGTGACAGCTTTCCTTGACAACACACTAAGTGAGTCTAGAGTCACACCAGGAGGAGAAATAGCTGGGAAACATACCTTGAGCCACCAGACTGTTGGCTAGGTTCCCGCCGATGGCATAGCAGCCACCAACAATTGTGGGAAGCAGCTGACAGCCACATCAAAACCAGACTTGGACTCTGCAGGGATCAGTCACTGAAAGCCACAGTGGCTTCAAAGATCCTCTGGTGGGAACCCTGAGACAAAAGAGCAAAACAGCTTGCAATGTTCTCATTATTTGCAAAACAAAGCATTTTAATAAGCATGCCAAAATGCTCCCTGTTTGCAAAGTCTGATCGCCGCAGACCTTACACTAATGTGGAAAGTTAGAAACGGCTCCCATTCTTAAAGGGAATTGGGGTTTTCTTTCTGCACTTAAAGCATCTTTCACATAAATGCATCGTAATTCAGTCAACAATGTGGTATCGCAATATTATTACTGTGATGTGGATGGGGTACTACAATTGTTAATTAATAATAAAAGTAGCTATTTTTCTCTGGATCCTCACTAGACATTTGGTAATCCTAAAACGCTATTTACAGCCCAGCCATATGCACTGGCAAAATAGCATTTGGCATTAGGCGTGGATGATCACTCTGCCAGCCCATCAGTTGGAAAATTGTGCCGACATCTTGAGTCAATTATACTGACAACCAAAAAAAGAAAAGGAAGAAAGGGTATTCCCCAAAAGTGCAAATACAGAAAATCAAGGGGAATAAAATATGGGAATGTACATGAAAAGAACTCAATACATCCATAAAATATCTGTACTATATGTATTAAATATAGACATCTATCAGAAAATCTGTAAAGTATAAGGCAATAAAATGTAAACCTAGCACAACTACATAACACAAAACCCATCACCATTCTCAGTATGCCATGTTAATACACAGTATTCTCAGGCTTGTATCCAAGGATTATTCAACTAGTTCCACATAGCCAAGATATATTTAGGTGCAAAGATCATCATCAACAAGAAGATGAAGCAAAGTGACAATTTACAAATGTCTTAAGTGCCATTCATTTTAACTTGGAACATCTTGAGGTGAGGAGAACTTGTCTTGTGGTAGCACACATGACTTGTCCCCTTAGCTAAGCAGGGTCCGCCCTGGTTGCATATGAATGGCAGACTAGAGGTGTGAGCCCTGTAAGATATTCCCCTCGGGATGGAGCCGCTTTGAGAAAGCAGGAGGTTCCAAGTTCCCTCCCTGGCTTCTCCAAGATAGGGCTGAGAGAGATTCCTGCCTGCAACCTTGGAGAAGCTACTGCCAGTCTGTGAAGACAATACTGAGCTAGATAGACCAATAGTCTGACTCAGTATATGCCAGCTTCCTATGTTCTTCCTATGTTCCTTCCTATGAGGACTGCCTGTATAGTAATAATAACAATTTTGTAATGAGAGGTGATGTAGTAGAAAGGACCATCTCATTTTCATTTCATGGACTATAGCCCAACTCTTTCCATCTTCTGTCCATAGCCTATGGATGCCTTTAGTAGTGGATCATTATTAAAAGGGATTCTTTTTTGTCCTCAAAAATAGTATTTTCATCTGTCAGTTTTGGCTCGGGGGAAAAAAAGCAAGTTTCCCATTAGAAATGAGAATTGTCAGAAAGATCTCACTGGGAGATGTAGCTCATTATGAAGAAGATGAATCACTAAGAGATAATAATAATTAAGAATCAAACTGCTAGTGCTACCACAACCACCTACAATGACAAAACATAATATTGTATTTGACACTGGTATGGGGACAATGTAAAAAGAGAACAGGAAATGATGGTCCTTGGACTCCGTTCAAAACTTAATTGTTTCCCATTGTTATTGTAAGCCACCTTGAAAAGTGGCTGATGGAAGTTTTTAATAGCAGCAGAAACCCAGAAGTGGTGAGAAAAAGGAGTTAGGCCAGAAGCTGACTCCAGCCTCAAAGAAATAAACTCTTCTGGGCTATGTTGGTTGTAGCACCCCAACTAGGAAATAAGGAGACATGACACAGAACTGGGATAAACAAGGGTCACAACTTTATTTATGCCCAAATTGCCTGCAGCAGGTGAAGTCCTAGTGGTGGTTTGACTATCTGGGCTTTGGCTGTGGAGACCAATTCTCCACTAGCTTTCTCCTCCAACCACCACCCTGGCTCTGAGTCTGTGAGCAGCTACCAAAGTGGCACAACACTACCAAACATTCACAAATGTGCAGAGGAAGGCCTGCCTGAGTCATCATGCCCCTGAGCCCAACGGTCCTGAGAAGCAAGTCTAAGGGAGCACCCTTCAACCTCCAATTGATGCCTCAGGGTGCTTACCAGTACCTTATTTTTTACCCACACTAACCTAAAAGAAACGTGTTCTCTGATGACAAATACATCCATGGGGCACTGCTTCCTAGGACTGCAACACAGAGTAGTGGGGGGGTGGGGAGAAAGGGGAGGGTCTCAACTCTGGCCAATACCAGTCGAGAAGATAAAATTCCTATCTAACCAGCTCATCCTGCGCTGCTTCCAAGGGAGTCTGGGTGATTGCCAAGCTGTCTTCAAACTGACTCTGTGGAACGGGCTTGTGGGCTTTATAAACCACCAGAGCCTGCCTCATTGACCAGGCTGCATGATCGTAAATTTCCCATATATCTCACATTTCACCTATCCAATATACTAAACACAGGATTAACACAATTACATTTCATTTTAGTCCCCCAGTTGGCACTTTGCTTTGGGCCTAAGGGGGTCAAAGTGAGTCAAAATAGGCCAAACCAAAATAGGCCTCAAAATCTTTGCACAGTGTATGATCTCTGTACCATACACAGATTAAACTTCCTGAATATAGACCATATGTCCAGTACAAATATTGTTTTCTGCTAGAACCTCCTGGCAGTCAAACCTCTTTTTATAATGGCATATCCTATACTTAGGTTAGATAACTGTTGCAAGCTGTGAGTATAAATATTTAAACATAACCTATATAGAAAACTAGTATCAGAATAGCATCTTGATTAGGGTTGCCAACTAGGGAGTTTTATAGAGGACATACAATGATTTTGGAGATTGATTGATTGATTGATTGATTGATTGATTGCATTAGAAGGAATAGAAACTATTTTGGTGACCAAACAGCATTTTTTTTGCATGGGTTGTGGTGTCCAAAGTTCCGAGGAACAGCTGGAACATTTTATTTGCTTAGAACACTTTTATTATTATTATTTATTTATTGTTAAATTTGTATACCACCTTTCATTAAAACAATCCCAAGGCGGTTCACACAAAAATTAAAAACAAGACTATAAAAATGACAACAATTAAAATATTAAGCTAAAATATAAAACAAATCTGACTAAAAAGATTTAAAATACAAGCATAAGAACTGTACAAAATGCAAAGAAGCAGCAGTAGAGACAATCATATAAAGCCTGAGCAAAAAGCCAAGATTTAACAGATTTTCTAAAAACAGTGATGGAGACTGAGGAGCGAATAGCCAGGAGAGCATTGCAGAGTCTGGGGGCAGCAACAGAGATGGCCCTGTCCCAGGGCATGACAGCTGAACTTCAGTCATTGTTGGCATCCAGACCAGAGCCCTCTTAGATGACCTCATAAAGAGGGCAGCAACCCTTGAGAGCAATCGGTCCTCCAGGTATCCGGGCCCAAACCATTAAGGGCTTTAAAGGTCAAAACCAGCACCTTGAATTGGACCCAGAAACAAACTGGTAGCCAGTGCAGCTTTTTCAAAATGGGTGTGATGTGACCCCAACGGCAGCTCCAGATAAAATCCTATCTGCCACATTTTGCACTAGCTGCTTTTTCTGAATATTCTTCAAGGGCAGCCCCACGTAGAGCGCGTTACAGTAATCCAGCCGTGACATGGCTAAGGCATAGGCTTTGCTCTCATGAACAGCTTCTCTTCCTCTGGCTGCATTTGTGTGTAATGTGGAACCACTGGTCCAATGGACACGAGGCTCTGCTCCCACCGCACCCCGCTTTTCTGTCCAAATTCGGACGTAATGGAGAGCAGTCTCTCTGTGGTCATGAAGACTGCAGAGATGAGGGAGAACTAGATGTGTGGACTTCCTTCTTATATGAAGAAAAGCCCTCACAGCCAATCACAGAGAGAAAGAGAGAGGAGCTTCCTCCTTCAACTCTGGTTACAGGGAATGCAGCCTGCAGTTCCACATTTGCATGTAATGCAGGCTGCGTTCAATCTTGGATTGGGGTGATGAAACTCACTACAACCCAAGGGTACAAATTGGAGTTTGGAGAGTGAAACCTTGGGTCACTCTCCATGTGGAACCAGAGTTTGGATGGGGTGTCCTGCATTCAGGTACTTAAGAGAGTACCTTCTCCGTCGTGAACCCTGTTGCCTATTAAGATCATCTGGAGAGGTCTACTTATGGTTGCCACCAACTCGTTTGGTGGCAACTTTGGACTGGGCCTTCTGTGTGGCTGCCCAAGGGCTTTGGAATGCACTCCCTGACGAGCATCCCCTTCTTTGTTTGCTTTTAGGAGGACCTTGAAGACATAAATATTTTCCCAGGCTTTTAACTGACATTTAAATTTCAAATTTCAATGTGTGTTTTTATCTATTGTGATTTTTATCTGTTTTTAAATGTTTTGTTTTATATTATGTTTTAATCTGAACACCACCTAGAAATTTCTATACTAGGTGGCATAGCAATGCAAGAAAGAAAGAAAGAAAGAAAGAAAGAAAGAAAGAAAGAAAGAAAGAAAGAAAGAAAGACGCACAGGTCTGGCAACCTCTGGCCCCTTCAACTCCAGTTTTGTGTTACATGTGAATGGAGTGTCTGTGTCCTTGCAGCTTGCTTCCTTCATGTGATAGATGTGGTGGAAGCAGTGAGGAGTTAGTATAACCCCTTGCCATAGGGTGTAGTACCTGGTTCAGGGTGGTGGGTGTGGTCAAGTAGCTACTCTGCTGTGAGTAGACACAGAGCGACAGGATGGATGGATGGATGGATGTCTGATGCATTAAACAGAAGTCAAACCGGCCCTAGCCCTTTGCTTAGGTGAGCATACAGTATGTGTATTTAATTATAAGGGGGAGGGTATTTTGTTTGGCTGTTATTATGTGTATGTATTATTTAATCACAGGGCTGTAATTCTTGAGTTTGACTTGTGGACCTTCATGGAAGCCTACAAGTAGAGTGCTTGAAAACAGAAGAGCTGGATCAAGCCAGGAGTTCAAATTGGACAGTTGTTTACTTTCTCTTTTCCCAAAGCAGATAGGATAATTTGAACATTGGACTTTTTAAAGACAAAAGGGGGACGTGGTAACGACATGTGTGAGAAAAGTTAAGTTAAATGTTTCTGTTAATAAATATTTGCATAAATATACCTCGCACTTGTTTTACCTTTAATGTTCTCTCACAAATTCCATTGCTGTTTGGGCCCTACAGAACCCACATTTTACATTAGCAGTTAGCTAACTTTACTCAATTAGCAGCTACCCCTGCTGAGTTAAAAGGCACCTTTTAAAATGGTGACTACTATGGAGAAAGCAATTGGCCCTATCCAACCCCAGCACAGCATTCCTTCAATGGCTGATGCTGGTGTTACCTTGCATTTCATTTTAGACAGCGAGCCCTTTGGGGACAGGGGAGCATCTTATTATTTATTTTTCTTTGATAACCACTGTGAAACCTTCTGTTGAAAAGCCGAGCATAAAGTGCTTGTAATTGTAGAGAACAGCAAGAGAGTGGGAGACTGTGGCTATACTTCTGTGCCAGCATGCAGAGAGGGTAGCTCGGAAGCTAGCTGGCTGCCCTGCCTTGAGCCAAGAGGTGAAACTCCTGGCCTGGCTAGGGAGAGCAGGCTAGCTGACCCATGGAGGAGAAGGGCGGTGTGTGTAGTAAACCTAACCAGGAGATGAATTTATGATTTAGAAGCCGGAGCCTTGAGAACTCAGCACCTAGACAGCAGACTGAGCAGACATACAGCTCACCCGGTCATCTGCTTCACAGTGGTGAGCTGTATTTATTCTCAGGTTATCCAATTTTTCTCAAAATATGCATATATAATACCAATAAACATATGCAGATTGTATGCAAAGTGAATATTTCTTTGAGACTTTTTTTGGTGAAAAGCTATTTCTACTTTTTTTGGTGATGTATATCAACTTCTTTCACCATCTGAACCTGGCAACTCTATTGATGAAATGCTTCCTAATGACTTTATTTTCTTGTTCACAAAACCCTGAATAAGAAGTCATAACACTTTCACCTTCAGGGAGAAGACAAATGTATTTATTTTGGCCAAGGTACAGGTTTTTTGTTTTTGGGGGCTGGGGGGGAGATTGCCCCCCCCCCCACCATTGATTAATCCACCCTGAAGTGTTCCAGGCCAACCAGGAAAAACATATTATTTTCATTTGCTCTCTGGGAGAATAAACTTTCAGTAAACATATTCCTAAATGAGCCTGGTTATATTTGCCAATGTTTCTAGTATCTTTAGTGACCAGATTTTTTCTTCTTCACAGGAAGCCCTTTGCTCACCATTAAAACCACCCCCAAATTTCCCATATAAGAAAGAGGTCTGATTCTTTTCTCATTCCAACCTAAATAAAAAATGCATCCAATAAAAACAGGACATTTGCCCATGGAAGCACACTATGTTTCCATTGCTTCCAATATTTCTTAGATGAAAACAAGAACATGCTCATAACATCGCTATTCTCATACCATGCATCAGTTCATGAGCTCTGCTTTCTACATATTGTTGAAGACTATTTGCTTCCTGTTGTATGCTGCTCCCATTGACTATGTAATAGTTCTGCCTTTCACTGATTTAAAAGTCAAGAGGGTAGTTGACCTGTGACCAGGAAAAGGTAATCTGTACCAGAATAGCTCCCTTGCACAGTATTGCACCATATGTGTTAGAGCTGTGCAATGGCACAGGTGGGTCTGCAATGCCCTTGTTACACTGCGAGACCCATCAACTGTTATCAGCAGTCCAAAGTTTATCTTGGTAGTGCCATGTGTGAAATGGCAATTGTGCACTGCATGTAGCCTTAGTGTCCATGTGCAATTAATGTATATGAGCATGACAGATAATATGCATTCAACCAGATATTTAACTTCTAGAGACCCTGGGGAAGGTCTCCCCAGTCACAATAACACATTGAGACCCGGCCGGGGCGGGGAGGGGGTACCTCACCACTTACAGCCAGTATTTTCAAAGTGGCATGTTGTCTCCCTCTCACACAGAGGAGAGAATGCCTTTTCTGCCTCTTCTACAAGACACACATGCATCATCTAAAAATAAAGTCCATTTGCTCTTTTGCTTCAGAACTATTGCTTTTATTCATATGCAAATGTATATACACTTGTAACAGGGTAGACTGGCATTGCTACTGTAATAGGATTGGCTATTTGCTGTCAGGAAAACAAACAAATGGTTCATAGAACAAATCCATTCAGAATTTTCACTCGAGGCACAAATGACCAGGCTCAAACTATCATACTTCAGACACATTATGCAAAGATTGAACTCCCTGGGAAAAGTTGAAGGAAAGAGAAGAAGAGGATGACCAGCAGCAAGGTGGATGGACTCGATTACAACAGCAATGAATGTACCACTGAGAGACCTTAAAGGCCAAGCTGAAGACTGATCATCCTGGAAAGAATCTATCTATGTGGTAGCTAAGAGTCAATACCGACTTGACGGCACTTAATCTGCTATCAGTTTGCTGAGTCACGATATTTACCATGCTTCAACCACTAGTGTATAGCACTGAAGCTGATGTGTTACATTGAAGCATTTGCTAACTCTGGACATTTGTTTTATGTTTTATGTTGCTACATATTAAAAGAGGTCTTTGAGAAAGCTTGTGCACTTCTAATCAATTAACTGATTACAGTGTACACGACTGACTTAAGATTTTTTAAATTGGTAACAGCCTTTTTAGATTGTATTACTTTTTAGATTTATTTCTGATGTAAAGGAATGTTGCGTACATATGTATCTGTTTCGAAAGACATCTTTCCCCTTACAGCTCCCAGGCATTGGCAGCCACTGCCAGTGGGACTGTGTGAATGTGTCAAAGAAGACCTAGTTGCCTCTCATTTACACTCTCCTCACTCCACTTTGGCTACCTCTCTCTCTCCTGGTCTCACCTCAGCTTCCACTTTAGCCACACGGGCTCCTCATTCAGCTGGCCAACCTGGCAAATGACCAGCCCAACTGAGTGAATGAGCCACCTGCTCTGCTAAAGTGAAAGCAAGGGTGGAGTGAGGAGAGAGAGGCAGTTGGGACGTGGTAAAGAGAGTGCAAGCAAGAAGCAACTGGGTCTCGTGTGCTGCCCACCTCCACTGGCACTGGCCACCACTGATCCCAGGGTAGCAGAAAGATAATGAAAGGAAATTATTTTTCAAAGTACACAATCCAGAATCCAGGAGCGCAGCCCACCGAACGGCAGCTTGTGTTCGGCCCCACCTGGCGGCCCCGCCAGCCCCGTCATCACGTGAACAGGAGCATGGCTCTGGCTCCGGAGAGTCCCGAGTGAGCTCTCCCCATCTCATTTCAGGCAGCATTTGCTGCCTGACAGCATTTATTTTCCCCCTTGCTGGAGGGAGAGGAAGGGAAATAAATGCTGTCAGGCAGCAAATGCTGCCTGGAAATTGGAGGAGGAGAACTAGGGCAGGCCTTCGGGCAATTGGGCCACACCCCCTTTGCACATGACATCACACACACACACACACACACACACACACACACAAAACAGGGCTTCAGCAGCCCTTTTCATTGGTGGCCCGGGTTCTTTGAATCCATTTGTTCAGTGATGGCTCTGCCCCTGCCAGAATCACAAGATCACAAAAAAAGTGGTCTTCCCCGTGGAAAAAAAATACAGCATAACCATAAAATACCAATTAAAAGCCAGCCATTTTATATATACTGAAAGGCATCATCTCATCCTTCATGGGAGGAGGCAATGGTAAACCCCTCCTGTATTCTACCAAAGAAAACCACAGGGCTCTGTGGGCACCAGGAGTTGAAATCGACTTGACGGCACACAACCAGCAAGTTGACCAGAAAGATAGGTACTCCAGTGGCATAATCATATGTGGTGCGAAACAGAGGGGAAGAGGTCAATGCTCCTCCACCTTTTCTTAATGCCACTCCTGCTTTTAACAGAGAAGTCCTTCAGCATCATAATAGATTGGAACATAAAAATATCCTTTTTAAATGCCAAAAATATGTACAAGTAAGCCTGAAACTAAGTAAGACACAGTAACCTGCCATTTTACTACTCAGACTTCAATGTTGGAATCTGTGATTTTTTTTTAAAAAAAAATGCAGCAGAATTAATGGACTGCCATGGAAATAAATGACTTTATCAAGACAGAATTAATGGCAGTGAAATTGAACAGACAGCTGTCTGTCTGGATAATACATTGTGCAGATAATAGCCAGTTCACAATATTTTGTAGGAAAGTGTGTGAAAGCAATGCTGATATTTTCCTAGTTCAAAGAGGAAAATGGCTGCAAATCTAAATTACCCTAAATAGCAACTGTGAATATGTATGGTAAACCCCATATACATATATACTAAGCTCAATTTTTTTGTTTCCTCTCTTGATGTCACCAACAACTTGGAAAGGACAGGCTCATAACTGTTCTCCTAACCCCTGTCGGAAATTACTAGCTACTCTGGAGATTACTCCAGATGATGGAAAGATAATCTTCTGCCTCCACACATCTGCATATCCATCTGCACAGCCTCTCAAGATCAGACACATTACTGATAAATGCCATTATAATTTTCTCTTTTTTCCTCCCTGCTTCCCTTCGCCGTACCCTTTATCGCACTTTCACGCCTGATGAACTGCTGTGACTAGTAGGGAGATTATTTCTATATATGCAACTCAGTGTGGTTCACTCTCCGAAAGAACTGACTTATTTCATGGACATTTGTAATTTTTCATCAGAGCTGCAAAAATGCCCATAAATCTTGGCAGGCTAGAAAATAGATAGTTTTGAATATGTCACTGCTGCTGGTATGGATTCTCTGGAATCAATGACCCTAGTTCCTTTTTGGACATAAAGATAAAAGCAATCTAGTGCTACGCAAAACACTGATGTAGTTGCTGGCATTAATACAACCTAGCTATTCCAGTCATGATGCAAATAGGGAGACAGAAGTATGAGGTCATTCACACAATCAAAAACTCTGTTCTACCCAGATTTGGGCACTGTGTGTGCTCCCAATTTTCAGTTCTGTGGAAGCACAGTAGGAGGGAAACCTGGGTAGCATTTCCTCCTAATTTGCTTCCACAGAATAACTTCTACCCAGATTTTCCTCTTACCTTGCTTCCACACAACTGAAAACAGGGAGCACACACTGCTCCCAAACCTGGTTAGAACACAGTTTTTGATTGTGTGTGGATGGCCTCTATGTGTTGTTTCCTGTTCTTCTACTTTTCCATCATACATCTACAAGAGAAGTTCACACATCTGCCTCACCTCAGGAATATTCAACGCACCTTTGCACAAGCAGCACAAGTACCCTTGAACAATCACCCTTGCACAAGCATACAGAATAGTGCTAGGGCAGGGCAATTACCAGAACATAAGAACAGCCCTGCTGGATCGGGCCCATGGCCCATCTAGTCCAACATCCTGTTTCACACAGTAGCCCACCAGATGCCTCTGGAAGTTTACAGGCAGGAGTTGAGGGCATGCCCTCTCTCCTGTTGTTACTCCCCTGCAAATGGTATTCAGAGGCATCCTGCCTTTGAGGCTGGAGGTGGCCTATAGCCCTCCAACTAGTAGCCGTTGATAGACCTCTCCTCCATGAAGTTATCCAAACCCCTCTTAAAGCCATCCAGGTTGTTGGCTGTCACCACATCTTGTGGTAGAGAATTCCACAAGTGGATTATGCATTGTGTGAAAAAGAACTCCCGTTTGTTAGTCCTAAATTTCCTGGCAATCAATTTCATGGGATGACCTCTGGTTCTAGAGTAATGTGAGATGGAGAAGAATTTCTCTCTATCCACTTTCTCCACATCATGCATGATTGCACAGACCTCTATCATGTCTCCCCGCAGTCATCTTTTATCTAAACTAATTAGCCCCAGGTGTTGTAGCCTTGCTTCATAAGGAAGGTGCTCTAGGCCCCCTGATAATCTTGGTTGCTCTCTTCTGCACCTTTTCCAGTTCTACAATGTCATTTTTTAGATGTGGTGCCCAGAATTGTACACAGTACTCCAAGTGTGGCCACACCATAGTTTTGTATAAGGGCATTATAATATTAGCAGTTTTATATTCAGTCCCCTTCTAATGATCCCTAGCATGGGATTGGCCTTTTTCACAGCTGCTGCACATGGAGTCTACACTTTCAACGAGTGTCCACCATGACCCAAAGATCCCTCTCCTTGTCAGTCTCTGACAGCTCAGATCCCATCCACTTATACTCGAAGTTGGGGTTTTTTGTCCCAATGTGCATCACTTTACACTAGCCAACATTGAACCGCATTTGCCATTTTGTCGCTCATTCACCCAGTTTGGAGAGATCCTTTTGGAGCTCCTCACATTACAATCTCTTTTGGATTTCACTACTGTAAAGAGTTTGGTATCATCTGCTTATTTGGCCACCTCATTGCTTACCCCAACTTCTAGATCATTTATGAATAAATTAAAAAGCACCGGTCCAAGTACAGATCCCTGGGGGACCCCACTTGGGATGTGTAAAACATTTCAGGTACAAAAAAATTTGTACTTGAAACGGGCTGTTTCAGGTGTTTTGTAGACAAAACAAAACACACATTTTCCAAATCTGAAAGTTTTGTACACAAAACAAAATGTCCCTATTTCGGCTACAAAACGTTTTGTTGTTTCGGACCTCAATTTTGTGGCGATCTCTGAGTCAGTCTCCAGTTTGACATCTCTTTGAATTTCCCGCCCTTCTGGCCTTCCAATCGGTGACCTAAAGCATGGGCTGACCTGCTGACGATTCTCTCCTTGTTCCCCATTGGCTCTTTTGCCTCTTGCCACCGACCCCACATTGGCCAGGGGAAGGGTTCTGTTGTTTCTGAGGTGTTCTGAGTGTAGATTCTCTGGTAGCATATGAGATTTTCAACGACAAACCATGAATCCACTCTCATATGCTACCAGAGACTCTACACTCAAAACATCTCAGAAACAACAGAACACAGTACAGAACACAGTTTGCAAACCATGGGGGTGGTTGGCATGTGGGAAGAGGGTGCATGTATGACCCCCTCCCTCACCACCTGGTCATGTGGATGCTTGGGCAGAAGTAGCACCTGGCAGCGGGGAAATCCTCCAGTGCACCACACTCCTTGCATGGTGCATTATGGGACGTAGGAGGACCCAGCCTGCATTTCTCCCTCACCCTGGTGCCCCCCAAGTGCAGTTATGGGGCTACTGAAGTTTCCATCATTCCCTATAGGGAAGAACCTTAAAGATGCATAAACTCCCACCCTACTCTGCTCTGGGCTACCGCTTTTCATCCCAATGTGAAGCTATACTTTTGCTGAAACCTCCATTATTCCCTATGGGAAAAATCTTAAACTTCAAAAATGCACCAAAAATCATCCCTTTGCCCAATTCCTCTTTGGGTGGTAGCTTCCACCCATTGAGCACTACCACTCCCACCCACTAGTTTTGCCCCAGGGCCATTTTTTTAAATCCAAAAGATTTTGGATTCGGATTTTGCAATTTCAAACAAAGAATAAAATCGGGGTGTTGTGGATTGGCTGATTTCGAACAAAGAACAAAATGGGGATGTTTCAGATTCAGGCCAAAAACAAAACAGAAAAAAGACAAAATGCACAACCCTAGACCCCACTTCTTACTTCCCTCCATTGTGAAAACTCTGTTTATACCTGCCCTCTGTTTCTTGTCCTTCAACCAGTTAGCAATCCACACATTTGCTTGTCCCCTTATTCCATGACTGATAAATTTTCTCAAGAGTCTTTGATGAGGAACTTTGTCGAAAGCTTTTTGGAAGTCCAGGTATACTATGTTAACTGGATCATCTTTATCCACACACTTGCTGACACTCTCAAAGAACTCCAAAAGGTTTGTGAGGCAAGATTTACCTTTGTAGAAGCCATGCTGATTCTCCAACAGCAAGGCCTGTTCTTCTATGTGCTTTACAATTTTATCCTTGAGAATGCTTTCCAGGGCAAGGATGTAGCTATAATTGAGTGGATGGTTTCAAAGAACCCGACCCCATCCCCAGCTCCTGAGGGGCCCCAGCTTCACCACACCCTATTTTCTTCATTATCTCCCTCACTCCAAGGGGCCGCTGGGGAGAGGGGCAAACACAGGTCCCCTCTGCCCTAGCTATGCCTCGGTACCAGGGTCAACCATTTTCTTTGTGAGAAGTGTAACCAGGGATGAAAATGTTAAAAAAGAATGTGTGAAGGCTCTGGGAGGCCCAGAAGAAGAATGAGCCACCCTCCAGCATCTCTCAGGGCTTTGTCTTTCTCCATGCTGATACAACACTCCCTGCTGTTTCAAAAGTCTCTCCGCCATCCCTCCAGCTTGGCAAAAGGAAAGAAGAGGGGCCAAGTATCAACCTGGCTTGCTGGAATGGCTGCTTCTTCTGGGAGTCTCTCTTCTAATTATCAATGACAGAAACGTCAATGGTGGAGAAGATTAAGGAACTTCAGAGCACTGGTTAGATTAGACAACTCCTGGCAGAAGATCTTCATTGACTGAAGTAATTTGTGGGGGATGATTACATCTACCCTTATTTGGGAAGAAGAATGTTTAGTGGGAAGTGTTGTTTTGTTCTAAAGATGTTTCCATATAGGAGGAAGTCAAAGTGGTCATCCTTATAACCAGCTCTGCTGCCCAGGCTAAAGCAGCCATACCTGAGTAGAGCTGGTCATGTGAAGTACCGGGCTCAGTCCTGATCCTGGTGTTCCTCACCAAGGTAGCCCAGATTTGAAACTGGGGCAAAAAATGAGGGAGGGGCAGAGGCGTAACTAGGGAAAACGGCACCCGGGGCAAGCACTGAAATGGCGCCCCCCGCGCCCCCCCCAACATACTACATTATACTTAGGTTTTTCCTCACAAGCGCCCGCCGCCAAGCAAAGCAATGGGGGGGGCGTGGGCAGCGCGGAAGGGACCACTCGTGGGGGAGGGGGCGCCGACGTGCTCCCTTGACTGCTGCAGCGCTGCTGCACTGAGCAGGAAACATTTGTATTAACAAAAAAAAATTAAAAATTTTTTAAAAAAATTGTCATGGCGGCGCCCCCCACGTGACCAGAAAAGATGGTGCCCGGGGCACGTGCCCCCCCTGCCCCCCCTATAGTTATGCCTCTGGGGAGGGGGGTGCATGTATGACCTCCTCCCTCATCATCTAGTCATGTGGATGCTTGGGCAGAAGGAGCACCTGACAGCAGGGAAATCCTCTAGTGCACCACACTCCTTGCATGATGCATTATGGGATGTAGGAGGACCCAGCCTGCATTTCTCCCTCATCCTTGCCACTCCTGGAGTGCTTGCATGCCGGTCATATGGGCACATGGTGCTGTGGAGTCTGGGAGCAGCTCCATCCAAGCCAGGGAACCTTATTTATTTATTTATTTATTTATTTATTTATTTATTTATTTATTTATTCGTTCGTTCATTCATTTCTATGTAAACCACTTTGGTTGAAAAGTGCTATATAAATATTTGTCTTCATTCAGTTAGAACCCCTGCTAACTTGGCAAAGAGGCACCTTTTAACGTGGTGATTCTCTTTATTTAGCACAGGGAGAGTAACTGGCCCTATCCACCCCCAGCACAGGACGTACAGTGACTGTTGCTGGTGTCTATCTTATGTTTCTTTTTAGATTGTGAGCCCATTGGGGACAGGGATCCATCTTATTGATTTGTGATTTATCTGTGTAAACTGCCCTGATCCATTTTTGAGAAGGGCGTTATAGAAATCAAATAAATAAATAAATAAATAAATAATTGCCGGGAGCAGCTCTTGCCTCCCCACCCCTTCCCCACTCTCCCTGCTCCCAGTCCTTTTGGTCGTGTGAATGACTTTAATATGTTCAGTTCTTTTCTTTTAACACCAGGGTTGGATTGATGCCCCAATCCACAGATCTTTTCATAAAGGAGTAAGCTGCACAAAGATGATGTGCCCTCACCTGAAAACAGATAGTTGGTGCCAATTGACTCAAAAAACAGAATATGGTTAGAAAGCAGTAGGGGTTAAAAAAAAATGTTGTGAAGCCTTGCTAAGAGGACAGTTCCTGTTTCCACACTGAGAATGTAGTGCAGGGGTTCTCATACTTGAGTTCCCAGATATTGCTGGACTACAACTGCCACCATCCCCAGCCACAATGGTCGAAGGCCGACTATGGAAGTTTTAGTCCAACAACATCTGGGAAATCAAGTTTGAGAATCCCTAGTGTAGTGAATAGAGTGTTGGAGTGGGGAGATTTGGATTCAAAAGCCCATAATCAGCCATGAAGCTGACCCTTGGGACAGTCATAATCTTTGAGCCTAGCCTACGTCACAAGACTGCATGAGGATAAAATTGGAAAATTCCATTTACACCATTTTTGGAGGAAGGGCAAACGGTACGTTTGACAATGACAACTTCCATCAATTCAGGGTTCTTTCCATAGGAAGATCAATACCTCTGCTCTTAGTGCTGTTGGATCCTGGAACAAAATTTGACAATGCATGCAGTTGTTGCACTCAGTTGAAACTGCACATGTCCCAGCCTTATGGAATCCTTTCTACCTTACACAAATTGTTTGCAATTTAATTAAATTGGGAAAATATTTCAAAGCATTTGAGATAAAGCCTTAGTGATCAAAACAAAAAGCATTAGATTTAGGCTATTATTGCAGTAATCGGAACAGGATAACAATGAATTAAAGTGGAAAGATTATATACTCTAATGTAACTGAATCTTAGTAAAGGGTTTAGAAAAAGCAAACTATTGTACAGACCTGGGAGATAGTGTTCCTCAGAATCCTAATTATATACTATGCAGTATAAACTCTCGCATTGGCATTTAACAGAATTTCATAGCCCTGGGGACGTTGCCTCAACATGGAGCTTGTAATATGAGCTAATTTGCAATTCTAACAACAGTTTAAACTCAAGTCAAGGTCAAAATTAAGAGTCTGAAGATGGGCAACTACAGAACTCCTCAAATATGATTCAGAATCACATAGAAACAACTTTGTGTAGGGCACAGGAATACAATGCCATCATAGGGGACATTTCGAATCGTAACTTCCTCTAAGGGTGTGCAAACCAGTTCGAGCTCAAACTGGGTTTGAGTCACATCAAACAACTCAAGGCAGGGGTGGGTGGATGATACTTTATGTGCCGCTGCAGCGCGCTAATGCTCTGTGGCAGTGGCAGACCAGTGGTGGTTACCCTAGGCCCCACCGGCGTTCCCCCCATCTGCTAGGGCTGACGGGAGGATGGGTTTGGCCTCCATGCATAAGAGTGACCTCCGCACATGGGCAGAGGCCACTTACATCACCATGCAAATTTGTGTGGTATGCAAATGGCTTCTGTGCATGCACAGAGGTCATTCTAATGGCCTCCATGCTTGCATGTAGGCCTCAGCTGGGCCTCACTGGCCCAGGCTGATGGGGGGGGAGTCCCAGTGAGGCCTAGGGGAGGCACCACCAGCCCACTGCCACCATGCCGCCTAAGGTAATTTTCCGCCACTCCCTTCACAACAAGGGGGGATTTCTCTGGTGCAAACATGTCCTCAAACATTCAGCAGCTATCAGTCTTCTCACCACGTGTAGGCTTGGACATCGAAGATTTTTGTACTTGTCCCAGAGCCAAATTAACAGAGTTTTTTCCTGGGTTATCCCACCCCAAGCCCACAGAATTTCTCTAGACAAAAGGTTTGATGGTAGCAGCATTTTGAACCTAGAGACTAAATAGATAACGCTAACTCTAACATGACTTTTAAAACACATAGCTGCTCATAGATTTTTGCTCTATGCTCATTTTATATTCTGGCAATAATAAGCTTTTAGCGTTAATTTTACAATTATTCTCTTCTTAGGCTTTGACTGCTCTTAACACCATTGTTGTAATGTTTTACCTTATGCTAGTCAAAGACTATAATGAAGATTGATTGGTTTTGGTTCTACATACTCTCCATTGCTACCAATGGTGTATGTGTGTGAAAGAGAAGAGGTGAGATTCTATGGTCAAAGAATCAATAAAATCATACTAAAAATATAATTTCTTCAAGCTCTAGGGGAAAGATATTCAATACCATCTCAGGAATTTGGATGCCCCTTTCTCATTTAATTTTTTAAAAATACATTAATAGGAATCTGATACATGACTCCTTTGGCAGCTTTGAAAAATCACACCCTAGAGGAAAAATTTAACGGTGGAATAAAATGAATACATTGTCTGACTCTACACACACAGGCAGCAACTAGAAGTTTATCAGGGTCTCAGAATGCCTTTTCCTCAATCTCTCAGTTACATTTTGGCCAATGGAAGCATCCATTTCCCTGATGGAAAATTTTAGGAAGAAGGCCAGTAGTTTATCAAAATGTTAACTAGTATGATTAACCTCTGGAAAACATCTTGGGCTCATTTTTAACCACTGAAAGCAAAGCTGCTCATATCTGAAGCAGCATTTAAAAGAAATTATTCCAGATATTACAACTTATGAGGACTGTGAGCTTTAATCAGTAGATTAATCAAATAAAGTTTCAGTTGATTAATCAGCAGAGGTCAGTTTTAATTGCTGAGAGCAAATCCTAACCAGTAGCTTGGAATGTGCCTGTAATTCTCTGAGCTACTAATTAAAATTGCCCTCACCAATAAAAATGGAGTTACAGGCACATTTCTCTGTTTCTTGAGACGATTGCAGTTCTCTTGCATTATTGTAATAAAGAATGTGAGAGTCATTATTAAAGACAGGCTTTCCTTCTAACAATGAATCATAGCTTTGGTTTATTCAGTTGCAAATTCTGCTATGAGTCTGGGGTTGCCCAGCTGGGTGGCCTTCAGGGTGGCCTGCCATAATGTCAGCAAAGTCAGCCTGGACCTAATTTGATGCGGGCAACAATTGGATGTGAATGCCTGACACAAACCCTGGAGGCATCAAAACCTAAAGGCTGTGCTGAGACAAAGCTTGAGGGAGACTGTGGGGGCAGGAGGTGAACCAGCAGACATCAGAGTCCATCAGGCACAGAGGGAGGCTGGTGGTGGCCCGTGTTTGGCCACCACTGTGGCCCCCTGGCTCTGCCCCCCATGTCTGATGTCAGATGCAGGGGACCGGCTAGCCAGGCACCCGTGTCTGACAGCAGACGCAGGGGCATGGTCTCCCTCCCAAATGGGGCAACGCGGCCGCATTTGACAGATAGATCAGCCTGTGCTGCATTGGCAGCAAGGTCAGGAGCAGCTCTCTCTGCCTTTAACAAGCAGGGAGTCACAAAATAATGCCCCCCACATCTGATGTCAGATGCAGGGGGTGTGTCTGGGGCCATGAGGCGCCTCCCCGGTGGTGGTGGCCTGGGTTCTTTGAATCCGTTTGCCCAATGGTGGCTCCGCCCCGGAGTCCCTCCTTGCCAAGATCAATGTGACATGCACAGTCCTGTGGACCCCAAGGAAAGGGCGTCTCCCTTTGAGGACACCTCAGTCTTGGGTGCAACTGGAGTGCCAGGGAAAAGTCCAAGACTGGGGAGGACCAGACTCACAAGGCACTAGTCCTTCACAGACTCTAATTCCAGGAAGGGAAACCTGAAATGTGCTCCAGATTTCACTTTGTGTGAATTTTTCAGTGCCCGTCTTAGGGATTTGCCCCTTGAGACTTTTCAATAGTCTTACAGAAACCCGTTTGGCTTCCCTTGAAAATTCTCAGACCCTTCTCTTTTGGAGGAACTCTGAAATTTGCTTCAAATGTTTCCTTTTTGACATTTTGGTGCCAATCCTAATTCTAGTGGGTGGGAGAGAAGAACCTACAATTCCTCATCAACCAAACACATGTGATGACACTCGTGACACAGGAGAGCTGGCTTGCAGTAGCATGCATGAATTGTCCCCTTTGCTAAGCAGGGTCTACCCTGGTTTGCATATGAATGGCAGACCATTGAGCACTGCAAGATATTCCTCTTGGTGGATGAGGCCCATCTGGGAAGAGCATGCAGGAGGTCCCAACAAGTTCCCTCCCTGGCATCTCTAAGATAGGGCTGACACACACACCTGCCTGAAACATTGCAGATGCCGCTGACAGTCTGTGTAGTCCAGGGATTCTCAACGTTGGGTCCCCAGATGTTTTTGGACTTCAACTCCCATAATCCCCAGCCCCCGTGGCCTTTGGTTGGGGATTATTCATTCATTCATTCATTCATTCGATTTCTATACCGCCCTTCCAATACCACTCTTCCATTATGGGAGTTGAAGTCCAATAACTGGGGACCCAACATTGAGAATCCCTGGTGTAGACAATGCCGAGCTAGATGGACTCAGTAGAAAGCAGCTTCCCATATTCCTATGGTTGGGGACAGGCATTTCCTGGGACCTAGAGAGTGTTCTTAAGTATTGCCTTCTTCATTGCTCGGGCATCCACTTGGGCTGTTATCACCCATACTAGCCAAAGGATCGACAAACCTGCTGCAGACATGCTTGTCTGTTGTTGTGCAGCTGGAATCTGAACCTATGCAGAGTGGTCAATCACACTTACATATCTGAAATGAGAGATGCTGTGGCTCAGATGCCTGGATGGAACAGCTTTAGTCTGGAAGGTCTTTCCTTCCAAGGAGATGGGGCCTTGGCTAGTGGTAAAGCATCTGCTTTGCATGCAGAAGGTCCCCGGTTCAATCCCTGGCAGCATCTCCAGGTTGGGCTGGGAAAGACTTCTGCCTGAAACCTTGGAGAGCTGCTGCCAGTCAATGTTGCCAGTACCAAGCTAGATGTATCAATGGACTGACTTGGTATAAGGCAGCTGCGTTTGCAACCTACGATTCCTCTGATCTCAGATGTTTGAGGGCAGCCTGGCTGTGGTTGTGAAATACATTTTGCAAATTCTGAGGCACATTTTCTCATTTAGCCCAATTCAGACACTATGCTGTACAAGTGTACAGATGTTTGTACACTTGTACATCTGTTTGTGTGAATGACTGTACCAGTGTTTATTTTAAAAGTGAAGCTGGATGCAAGCGCTTCAAATGGGAAGTGTACTTCTTTACCTGTTTTCGGTATAACATGTTAACCTGTGTGCAGATCTGCACCTGTGTACACTGAACCTTCAGTGCATGAATGCTGAACCTAATGTGTGAATGGGCCTTATATATTCTGGGGCAACATGAGTAAGAACGTTTTGCTCAAAATGAGGTGAGAACAACTTGCTCAAGGCCTCATAAATTCTCTTTATTGAGCAGGGGGAGAGTAACTGGCCCTCTCCACCCCCAGCACAGTACCTCCAGTGACTGTTGCTGGTATCTATCTTGTGTTTCTTTTTAGATTGTGAGCTCTTTGGGGACAGGGATCCATCTTTTTTGTTTATTATTTTTCTGTGTAAACCGCCCTGAGCCATTTTTGGAAGGGCAGTATAGAAACTGAATAAATAATTAAAAATAAATAAACAAACAAATAAACAAACAAACAAATAATAATAATAAATATTCATGCTCCCTTTTACCTCAGAAAGTCACCCCCATCGAGGTTTCAATAAGATATTTAGCTATTGTCAGTGGGTTAAAAGGTGGTTGATTAATCAGCAAGACATTCTTGATACAGTTGAAACCCTGCTTCTTGACCTTTTGCTGTTGCTGTGAATGTAGAAACAAAGTATCTATCTGATTTCTCGTACTGTATTTGGTATAATACATAAAGATATTTTTAAGCGCCCGGGGAACCATTATTACTGGGGATAATGAGATCTTGTATTATTTGCAATAGAGAAGTGTCTAACTTTAAATATCTAGGGGTGACTTCCCTAACATCCTCCCTGTATTTTAGTTCCTGGATTATATGAATGTCAGGAGACAGGTATTTCTCCTGACATCTAGGCTCAAAATAGATGAGATGTTAAACATGTCTTGGGAGAATCCTCCCCCATGTTTGTTTGTTTTAAACAGATACAGTGTGGATGGCCCGATCCAGATTGGCACTATGGCATGGGGACAAAGGAGCTTAGCTTCTTTCTCCAGTCCACTTACCCAGTCACATCAGTTTCAAAAGCAAATAGCAGTTTCAGGGAGCTGGAATTCATTTAAGGACAGAAAAGAAACTTCTTTCTGCATGCGAGTGTGTGTGTGTGTGTGTGTGTGTGTGTGTGTGTGTGTGTGTGTGACACAAAGAGTCTGTTGCTTTTGTTTCAAGGCGCTTACGATGCAACATGTGGCAAAATATATCCTAAGGCTTTTCAAACAAGATTAATTTATCCTTGAATAATCTCGGAGAAGAGTTAATTCCAGTGTACCAGAACAAGAGGTTATAATCTTTCACCTCAGGATATAAGAACCCAAAGAAGCTTAAAAGAGAAAAACATTTCGGAAAAGCTCATCATTAAAGCTAACTGAAAACTTTCTGCAGAAACAGAGGTTATGGATAAGGACGAGTGATCTCTTCTTTGCTTATGTCGTATTAACTCAGTAATGAAACAATTTCTTCCTGGAAGAAATTGGCAAGAAATCGTCTCATCTTCCAAGTCAATACAAGGTTTGAAATAGCTGCTCTCCTCTTTCCCACCAGATGTGTCCCCTCTATTGGGGAGTCCCAGATGTTGTTGACTACAACTCCCATAATCCCAAAGCCAAAGTCAATGCAGTTGGGCATTCCGGGAGTTGTAGTCAACAATGTCTGGGAATCCCTGTTAGAGGAAACACTGCCCACTAGCCTTCCAACCCCCTCCAAATACACATTTTACTCCAGCAACACAAGTTAACTTCTCTCCCACAACTTCCTCCAGTGCACAGTCTGTGAGGAGGCTTTTTCCCCTTCTCACTCACTCCCCTTCATTGCTGCAAGTGAGCATGTCAGGAAATGTGGTGCAGTGACTCCTGGAAGTTATAGTCTTTGCAGGGGCTACCTGTACCCATTGTGCCACTCTTCCTGGCACACTAAAGACCCAGCCCATCCAAGAACTTACCAATGGAGGGGAGGGAGCTGGGGGAGGCAGCCTCCTCATGTGACATGTGCCAGGACAAAGGTGGGGGGTGGAGGAAGGAAAACCAGGCCCACTCACCGGTTGTGGCTTGTCATGCATTGCCACCCCTGCTGAAAGGGTGAGAAAAACACAGATATGTAGGGGCTTGGAAGTCCAGTGGGATGGAGGATGAATTTTTTCTCCTACAGAAGTTTGCCCCTCTGACAAGGATCCATATACAAAACCAAGCTGGGAGGATTTTACTGACATCTCTAGTTAGAGTTCCAACTCTCAAGGAAGGGCTTGATCAAATGTTTTGAGTGGGTAGGCAATGTTTCCCCTCAGATTTGCATCTGCACATTTTGACCATATCCTCCTTTCCTGAAATAATTCCCATAACGTGCATAGGAAAAAATAATACTGAATGTGACCCTCCATTAGGCAAAAGTCTTTTATCTAATAGCTCCATTGGTTCCCAATAATTTATGTTATGTGTCAGTAGATTTAACATTATCCACAGGAAAAAATAGAAAATAGTATCATCTAGCAACTATATATTGCATCTGAAAAGAGTTTTATACCTAGGAGCAAACTGCAACTTAAATTAAGCACGCATTTGATGCTAACATACTTGTTTTTTCTTCCCTAAATAGTGCTGCAGGTTGGCCAGTTCCAAATGGGACTATGGTGTGGGAAAAGAGGGACTTTAACCCACCAGCTAGGCCTGTGTTCATAGCTTCCAAAGTGTCCCCTCTTTGCCATGACTCGCTTTGGCCTTGCTTCAAGGGGGCTCGCTTTGCTTTGAGCCAAACCCTTCCAACTGCTCTAAGCTTTGCTTTGGACCCCCTTCACCTCCACACCTAAAACTACTTGCCAGGACCTGCTGCAATAACTGCAGCCTCAGAAAAGCCTACAAATCCCAGGAGCACTTACACCATTCCCTGGACTCCATAGGAAAGTGGAAAAAATATGGGCTGGTTTTTTTTTAATCAAGCCATGGAAGGCAGCTGTTTGCTTCTTTTCAGAAAGAACATAAGAACAGCCCTGCTGGATCTGGAACAGCCCCCAGGCCCATCTAGAGAGAGCCGGTCTTGTGGTAGCAAGTATGACTTGTCCCCTTAGCTAAGCAGGGTCCAACCTGGCTGGATATGAAAGGGAGACTAGAAGTGTGAGCCATATAAGATATTCCCCTTAGGGATGGGAAAAGCATCTTGGTTCCAAGTTCCTTCCCTGGCATCCTCAAGATAGGGCTGAGAGGGGATCCTGCCTACAACCTTGGTGAAGCTGCTGCCAGTCTGTATAGACAATACTGAGTGAGATGGACAAATGGTCTCGCAATATATGGCAACTTCCTATGTTCCTAGTCCAGCATCCTGCTTTTACTCCCCTGCAACTGGTAGGAGAGCTGGTCTTGTGGTAGCAAGCATGATTTGTCCTCCTGGCTAAGCAGGGTCCACCCTGGTTTCATATTAATAGGAGACTACATGTAAGCACTGTAAGATATTCCCCTTTGGGTATGGAGCACCTACTGTAGGTTCCAAGTTCCCTCCCTGGCATCTCCAAGATAGGGCTGAGAGAGATTCCTGCCTGAAACCTTGGAGAAGCCACTGCCAGTCTGTGCAGACAATACCGAACTAGATGGACCAATAGTCTGACTCAGTATATGGCAGCTTCCTATGTTTCTTTGGTATCCAGAGGGATCCTGCCTCTGAGGCTATAGACGGTCTATAGCCCTCCAGCTAGTAGCTGTTGATAGACCTCTCCTCCCTGAAGTTATCCCCTCTCAAAGCCATCCAGGTTGTGGGCTGTCACCACATCTTTTGGCAGAGAATTCCACAAGTTGATTATGCATTGTGTGAAAAAGTACTTCACACGAAACGTAGTGTGAAGAGGAAGAACAGAGGCTTTTCTATTGGCCCCTGCCAGCTGTGGTAATAGTTTTAGGGATGGAGGGCTGAAGTGAAGCTTCAATGGGTGTAGACTAAAGGGTTCAGCACAGCTTGCTCCACTTTGACCTCACTTTATTCCTTCAAGATGGCACTTCACTTTGGGCCAAAGGGGGCTTAAGTGGGTCAGATTGAAAAGGTCCCTGAAACAGTCCTACCAATTGGCATAATGGGAGCTTACCTTTCAGGGCAAATAAGACTCAAAATTGGATCACAGCATGGAGAAAATGTCAAAGTCCCCTCCCCAGAACATAGTCCTGATCCAGATCAGGGAAGGTGTGGGGGCTGCTGTGTAGAAATGCTGTTGTAATATGTCCAGCCAGTAGATAGCACTAGCATTTGCTAATAGTGATCCTAATTGGAGGCAGAGTCCCTTCCTACCTCCTGTCTGTACCTCTTGTTGAACTGGTCTCTTCCTGTAACACAACAAAGAAGTCGTAGCCTATAATGGCTGCCTTCCTCTGAACTCTCATGACATGGTGTCAGACGTCTGTTTGAATCCAGACCTAGAAAATGTCTCACTTTCCTGCATCAGAAGCTTTCAACTTTGACAATCCTGCTACTTGGCCAGAATGGAAAGAAGGATTCACTTGTTGAGACTAGCTACAAAGCTCCACAAAGAAAAGGGCATTGTGCAAATAAGTTCCCTTCTTTATGACATGAGAAAGAAAGCAAACAGCATCTATAAATCCTTTATCTTTGCTGAAGAGGGTCATTAAATTTGATGCCCATTTCATTCCAAAACAGAATGTGCTCTATGAGAGGGCTTGCTTTTATCAAAGGACACAACAATCTGGGGAAAACGTTGAGGCTATTCTCACGTACAGTAGAAACCAGGCTAAGGGAGCATAGCCTGATTTCCACCGCGGGTGTGAATCTCCAGGAGCCATGCAGTTCCTGGCAGCAAGCCCGCTTAATTCCCCTTCCCTGTAAACGAGGTTAGCAGAGAGCGTGTGGTCATCTTGGTAGTGTGTCGCCACAGCACGGCTCCGTGCCGTGGTGACTCACAATGAGACCCCAGACCAGGAGGCTACAACAAACCTCCTAGGCATTGGGGGGCTCCCCAGAATGCCCAGCACACTCATGTGGGGCATTCTGGAACTTCTGGGGGCCTGGAGGCCCCCAATCCCCACCACCCCAACCGGCTCTGTGACGGAGCTGGTAATCGTGTGGGCAGCTGATCCAGCCACCCAGGGCGAGCTGCATGCTCATGTGTGGGGAGAGTGGGTCAAGCCCACTCTCCCTACACACCCCCTTCAGGCTCTCCACACTGCTCATGTGGACAGCCTCATTGAGTCATTTGTTGGAGGGCTGTATGAACTCTCTGAGCACTGATTTTGCAGACAGGAAGGAAGAACATCTCAGAGACAGGCTTGCCCTTGGAATTCTAGATAAAGGGCTACCAGAGTGAATGCAACACAAAAAAATTAACTCTTCATAAGCCATTGAAATGGTAAGGCAGTCAGAGTTAGTAAAAGCACAGATCAGGGAGCAGACGAAACCAGAAACCAGTTTAAAAGAAATAACTTTTTCTCCTCAAAACACTAACAGCAGAATGAACAGCTCCTTTGGAAATGCTGATTTTAAGTCTGTAGCTGCATGGGCTGAACAAAATAAACCCCAAGAAAAACAAAGCAATTTCCAAAGCACTTTGCAACAAAAAGGCATACACTCTCAGTCCAAATGTACAAAGATGTGGGAGGATTCATAACTGTCCCTGTCTCCTTTACCCAGCCTGGCTAGGCTTATCGGGTCTGGCCTCAGAGCAGGGACAGGGAGGGGGTTGAGAATCACCCTGTGCCTCTTCCGTCCCAGGCTGCTTGCTCCTTGTGTCTGCTCCTCTCCGGTGGGGCCTGAAACTCTCCACCAGCCAGCTTCTCATCCCCGGCCAGCTCCTTATATGCCTCCTCACAGGATGTGCATCACCCACCCCCAATTACGTAGCCAACGCCCCTCTTTATTACCTGAAATTGACTACCCCTTACAGCTGTTGCCAAGGCCTCTCCCCCTTCTCCCTCCTCTTGCTCAGACCCCCTCCCTTCGGGAGGCATGCTGCTGATGTTATCCTCGCACGATTCTCCTTTGGCCTTATCAGGGCTCTGCTCCTCCTCCACTGGAGCTGAGTCCCAGCTCATTGACAGTCTTTCCTCAGTCTCTCCCCGGCTGCCACCCTTCTCTGTCACCTTGGGCCCTCTTACCACTCTGTCCTTGGAGGTAAGGACAGCCAGCCTTGCCGGACAATAACATTAGAAGAATTTGTCCTGCTAGAGGAGCTCAGTGCAAGAAATGTGTAGAAATAGGGCACTTATGTCATACACAGATGGTACAAGAAATTACTACAGAAGTGGAGGATCCATTTTTCTCAGGCTCCATCCCCCCCACCCCCCAAGACTCTGAACCTGCATGGAGGATTGTTTTAATGATTAATGGCAAGACTGTACATTTCAAAATAGATTCAGGCGCAGATGTCTCAGTTATCTCATAGGAGACCAATTCTAGCCTACAGAATTCTCCTCCACTGAACAAAGCAGAGACTGTTCTACACAGCCCAGGAAGTCCCTTAGACTGTATTGGACTTTTTATAACACAGACCTGTCATAAAGGCAACCAATATGAGGGGTGTGTGTGTGTGTGTGTGTGTGTGTGTGTGTGTGTGTGTGAGAGAGAGAGAGAGAGAGAGAGAGAGAGAGAGAGAGAGAGAGAGAGAGAGAGAGAGAGAGAGAGAGAGAGAGGAGAGCCATGAACTGGACAATCTCCTCAGTCGTGGAGTAGCTACCAGAATGGGAGTGATGAAAGCACTGGGAGAAATAGTGTTTGGGGACATTGGCCTACTCAAGGGAGACCCTGTGATTGATAGATAGATAGATAGATAGATAGATAGATAGATAGATAGATAGATAGATATCTTCATTTTGGTCATTGACCAGCAATAATAAACAGACAAGGGAGACCTTGTGGACATTGTCTTAAGACAGAATGCTAAGCCATGTAGTGGCCATGCTCCCCACAGGATTACCATTCCCTTACACCACAAGGTGGAAATAGAGCTGAAAATGATGAAGGCTCATGGCATAATTAAAGAAATCACAGAGCCTATACCATGGTGCGCTCCAATGGTCCCAGTCACAAAGAAAAATGGAAACATCTGTATCTGTGTAGATCTGAAAAGGCTCAATGAAGCAGCAGTTAGAGAAAAATATGTACTTCCAACACTGGAAGATATACTTCCAAAAATGATTGGAGCCAAAATATTTTCCAAATTAGATGCTTCAAGTGGCTTCTGGCAAATACCTCTAACAGATCAGAGTGCCAAACTAATGACGTTTATGACACCCTTTGGGAGATTCTGTTTCTAGCGCTTGCCCTTCGGGATCACTAGCACTCCTGAGATTTTCCAAAGGAAGATGACAGAATTTCTTAGGGGCATAAAAGGGGTCATTGTTTTCATGGATGATATTTCAGTACATAGCACATCACTAGAAGAGCATGATAAAATTCTAACCCTTGTCCTAAATC
The DNA here is from genome assembly GCF_027244095.1 of Hemicordylus capensis. Lineage (NCBI taxonomy): Eukaryota > Metazoa > Chordata > Lepidosauria > Squamata > Cordylidae > Hemicordylus > Hemicordylus capensis. The sequence continues at coordinate 28,808,161 of NC_069661.1, read as the reverse complement.
TGATCCAGGAGTCTGGGCTTAAACTAAACAAAGAAAAATGCATTTTGCACCAAACTGAAATAAGTTCTTAGGAAATGGTATTACAGAACAGGGTATGAAGCCATGCCCTGACAAAGTAAAAGCCATTAGAAACTTAAAAGCACCTACAAACGTCACTGAATTGAGACTCTTTCTAGGAATGGTGAATTATCTCAGTTGATACCTGCAGGACCGCTCTACAGAGACAGAGCCACTAAACCTGCTAATGATACAATACATCCTGGAGCTGGAGGCCAAATCAAGAGGCCACCTTTATGAAAATAAAGGACATGATCTCAAATGCCCCAGTTTTGCACCTCTACAATCCTAACAAGCCTACAATGGTTAGTGAAGATGCAAATAGTTATGTACTGGGTGGTGTTCTACTCCAGTTACACAGGTTGGAGTGGATGCCAATTGCATTCTGCTCTAGGGCTCTTTCAGAAACAGAACAACATTATGCACAGATAGAGAAAGAATGCCTAGCCAGTGTTTGGGCATGTGCAGTGTTCCTGGAGATGAGATTTTAAAATGGACCCCTCACTGTCTTCCTGTCCTTCTCCTGGCTCTATGTCTCTGCTGCAGAAGAACATTAAGGACATGTGTAACATAGTGTAGCAAATTAACAGAGGGCAGGAGACTTCAGTTACAAGATATAAACAACAGCAGAACAAAATAATACAACAGTATCAGCTTTGTGAAATACAAGATGGCAATTCATGCTTGCTACCACAAGACCAACTCTCCTCCCCTTCTGTGGGTTACAAAGGAAGCTTCTGTTCCAAGCTTAACATTTTTTGTCAAGGCTTCAGCATGGCAAGATTTTTATTTTATTTTTTAAACACAATATTTTTCATTTGGAAAAGGCAGGTGAAGGGATATCCAGGCAAAGCAGTTTAAAATTAGCAAACAATCAGGAAGGGTGCTAGGCTAGCTCCACTTTCCCCCAAACCTCAAGTATTGTGAGCCATTCTGGGAGCATGGGAAACATATTTTTTTTTGAGAACTTGTTTGGATGAAAAATAATTGAATATATTTCCAACAACCACGGCACCATCAAAGAACCAATCACTAAATCCCCTGCCACCATCTCCTCTTTCCTTTCCATAGAGAGAAAAACCACTCATTGCAAGTTGGAAGAAGATCACTTCACATGGGTCATCAGGACTTACAGGGAAGAACCCAATCATTTAAAATCATTTTTTAAAAGTTAAAAATAGCTCAGGTACAGACAAGAGCTTTGGTATGCAGATCTGTGAAACACATAAACAAGGAAGGCTTTCAATTGGGGATACAAAATCTCTCTCTCTCTCTCTCTCTCTCTCTCTCTCTCTCTCTCTCACAAACAAAACACATACAGATGTTTGACTTTCCTGCTTTCCACTTAAACAGCTTGCTAGCTCCCAGTCCCAGCAATGTAGACGAGGAGGACCAGCGGCGGCAGCAGGGGCAGTGGCTGCTGCTGCAAAACAGGGCTGTGCCTTTAAGCCTCTTTGCTGCCACAGCCACTCTTCCTCTGCTCTGACTGACAAAAGGGAAATTGGGAGTCACAGAGAACCTGCTTGTGGGGGGGACTGCAGCCCACACTCCTGCCTACGGGACAGGAGAGAGGGAAGGACTAGTCTTAGGGACCTCCTCAGAGGGCCCCTCAGAGACTGTGGGTCAGGAGACATTCATCTCCCTTTGTCTTATTAACAGTACGCCCCTGGGCATGTGAAGCCTTCTACAGATATTTGTGTGGTCTACCATCCTTCAGACTGCTCACAAACCATCGGTGTCCCTAATAAAGGGGAAAGATTTGGATCAAGCACCACTACGATGCCAACATCTTTTGATAAGAATGATGAGGTTCAACCCAATAGCTGCATCATAAGTACCAGGGGGGAAACTGCTACTTGCAGATGCCTTATCACATATTTCTATATGGCGTGAAAATTCCTATGACCTAGATGACGAAGTACAAGCTTATGTTGATGCAGTACACATCTTCACAGAAACATCTGGCAAGCAGCTTCTTCAGACTGGAACAGCTACTCAACATGATTCAGAACTTCAAGAGGTCTTACAGTATATCAGAAATGGGTGGCCTGAATATATCAATGACACTTTAGAGCTATCTAAGCGATACTTTTGTGAACGAGGCCAACTTAGTGAATCAGATGGACTAATAACAAAAGAAAATTATATTGTAGTGCCACAAACAATGAGAAAAGAAAACACACTCCCTCTGAAAGATAAAGTCTGCAGCTTGGGGGTGCTTCTGCAGAATATCTTGGAGAAGCTGCTGCCAGTCTGTGTAGACAATACTAAGCTAGATGGACCTATGGTCTGACTCAGTATATGGCAGCTTCTTATGTTCCTATGACCCGACACTGTCCTTGGAGGTGGCAGTGATGTGCTTTTTACCAGCTATGGTTGGTATGCCTACTTGGAGAAGTCGGACTTGACCTCGGTCACTCATGCTTTGGTAACATACAGATTGGACTACTGCAATGCACTCTATATGGGGCTGCCCTTGAAGATGGTTTGGAAGCTTCAACTGGTCCAGAATGCTGCTGCAAGGATGCCCGTGCCTCGTAGGTGCAAGTCAATTAATGAGTGTCACCCATCCTGCGGCAGCTTCATTATTTACTAGTTCATTTCCAGGCTTGATTCAAGGTGCTGGTCTTGACCTTTAAAGCTCTACACAGCTTGGGGTTGGGGTACCTGTCAGACTGCATTTGCTTATATGAACCTGCCAGGGCCCTCAGCTCATCATCTCAGGCCCTGCTCATGGCTCCGCCACTAACAAGAGATCTGGTTTTGGCCCCTTGGCTTTGGAATGTCCTCCCTTAAGAGCTTCGCCATGCTCCCTCCCTCAGTGTTTTAAAAACAACTAAAAACACATCTTTTTTAAAGAGGCCTTTAAATGTTCTCTCTTTGGTTATATCTGGTAGGTTCTTTAGTATTTAGTATTTATAATTCTCAATTAATAGCTTTCAAAATAACTTTTAATTTGGAACTTAATTCCGATTGTGCTTTTAGCCTGACTTTTAACTTGTTTACTAAATTTGGTTAATTTTATTAGTTTTATTTTACATTGTATCTATTTTATTGTTGTGAGCTGCCCTGAGCAGTAGTGTACTGGAGGGGCAGGGTATAAATATTCTAATTAAAATAAAATAAAATAAAATATAAAATTAGACCTTATTCACCAAGGCTGTCAGGGCTTAACCAAATGCCACCAGCATGTCAAGCAGACAGTATGGTGGCCCAGTTTTGGAAATGATTTAATGGTCTCATCCTGTAATTATTGCAGAAAGAATAGACCAGCTCAATGAAAAGAGCCTTTAATTACCATACCCTTGCCTACTAGACCTTGGAAGAGACTTGCAGCAGACCTGTGTGAATTTCAAGGCCAACACTACTTGGTCATCATAGACTATTTTTCCAGATATATTGAGATACTTCCTTATCCACTATCACATACTGCAGCACAGTATGCAACACAACTGAAGAACACCTTTGCCCATTTTGAACTGAAGAACATACCCTTGCCTACTAGACCTTGGAAGAGACTTGCAGCAGACCTGTGTGAATTTCAAGGCCAACACTACTTGGTCATCATAGACTATTTTTCCAGATATATTGAGATACTTCCTTATCCACTATCACATACTGCAGCACAGTATGCAACACAACTGAAGAACACCTTTGCCCATTTTGGCATTCCAGAAGAGCTCTTGACAGACAATGTGCCTCAGTTTACAGCAGCAGAATTCAAGCTCTTTTGCATGTCATTTAACTTTAACAATGTTACTACGATGTTACCTCACTACCCTCAGGCAAATGGGGAAGTGGAGAGTGCAGCACAGACTGCTAAGAAAAATTTGCGACAGGATGATCCTCATCTTCCTCTCCTGAGCTACAGATCCACACCATTGATAGCTACTGGATATAGCCCTGTAGAGCTGTTAATGGGCAGACAAATAAGAACAACTGTTCCAACCCTAGACAAAAACCTGGCTTCAGGGTGGCCCAATCTGCACAAAGTTGCTTCTTCAGATCGCAAGGCCAAGGACAGCTATGGGTGTTTCTACAATAGGCTACAATACAACTGCTACCAAACTTAGAACCTGGAAACAGGCTCTGGGGAAAAGTCATGGCAGACTCCTGCTACAGTTGTAGGGAGGAGAGAAACACCCAGATCATTTTGGGTCGAGACAGAGAGTGGAACACTCAGAAATCACAGACATCTCCTTGTCATACCTGAGAAAGGACAATCTTCTGATGTGGAAACAGTACCTGCAACCCCAAGTTCCTTTATAGAGACTATGCCGGGGCCAGCCACCAAAAATGACAATGATAGTGAGTCAGACCATTGGTCCAGTGAGTTCAATATGGTCTACACTGTTTGGCAGCAGCTTTCCATGGTTTTAGAAAAGAGTCTTTCCTAGATCTACCTGGAGGTGCAGGGACCTTCTGCATGCAAAGCAAATGCCCTGCCACTGAGCACACAGCTCCCTCCTCTGAGAGGAGACACTTGAACTGGGGACAGTCCGGTGTGCAGTTACCTCCCTTAGCCCCTGTGTGGAAATGTTATGTGTTCCAGCCAGTAGATGGCACTAGCACTTGGTGGGAGTTGGAGGCTGGCGAGGGGGCAAGTTCCTGTTGTCCATTCTGCATGTTTCCTTTTGTATAATGAAGTATTTACTTGAATGGCTGCTGTTCTTTGAGCTCCCATGACAGCCACTATGCTACCAAAACATGGAACTAAAGTCAACACTTTTGATGAGAAAGTATCACAGGAGCTTGTGGTACAAAGGCGAGGTATGTGTATTGTATTGTTAGGATGTTGAGTTAGGGGTGGCTGCTTATAATTGCTCAGATGTCATTGGCATGATCTATGTATTGGCTTTGGAGAGAACCAACAATGAACCAGCATGTCTAGATGGAGCAGCTAGGGATAAGGTTGCAAACTGATAGGAATAACCTAGCTGGGTTAGTTAGTTATTTAATTTGCTTTTGAGCCAGTTGCCTGAAATGCAAGAGGCACAAGGCTGTTTTTTTCTCTCTCAGTTCAGCCATTTTTAACGTATAGCTGAACAGACGTCATGCAGTTCTACTCATGGACTCACCAAAAATATTAGGCTCTGCCCCCTGACCAGTGTTCCCTCTAACAGGGAATCCCAGATGTTGTTCGCTACAACTCCCATAATTCCCAGTCAAAGGCCATTGCAGCTGGGGATGCTGGGAGTTGTAGTCAACAACCTCTGAAATTCTCTGTTAGAGGGAATGCTGCTCCTGACTCTACCTTGAGGTCCACTCCAGGCTGCATCTTCTGACTCTTTCTAGACTCCAGACAATTTAATCAATGCTAGAGTTTAGGGGTGTGCATTTTGGAATTTCCTTGTTTCGATTTGTATCCGAATCGAAACATCCCCATTTTGTTTTGTACCCAAATTTTCTGAATCCGAATCAGCCCTGTTTTGTTTTGTAGCCAAATTTTCCAAATCCAAATCCGAATCAATTTGGATTTTTAAAAAGGGTCCCAGGGCAAAAAGAGTGGGTGGTGGTAGTGTCCAAAGGGTGGAAGCTAGCAGCCAAATTTCAAAGGGATTAGGCAAAGGGCTGATTTTTTGTGAATTTTTTAAGTTTACACATCTTTAAGAATTTTCCCATAGGGAATAATGGAGATTCCAGCAAATATATCGCTTCAAATCAAGGGGAAAGGGATGACCCAGAGCGGAGTGTGGTGGGTGGTAGTGCCCAATGGGGGCAAGGAAACTTCTAGAATTATTTCAAAGAAATTGGGCAAAGGGCTGATCTTTTGTGATTTGATGAAGTTTACGTGTCTAAGATTTCTCCCATAGGGAATAATGGAGGTTTAGGTTTCAGCAGCCCCATAATTCCACTTGGGGGGCACTGGGGTTGCCCAGAGCGAGGGGTTGTGTAGTGCACATAGGGTGCCAACCACCCCCATACCCACAAGCCCGTGGGGTACTGGGTTTTGTGTTTCTGAGGTGTTCATTGTAGATTCTCTGGTAGCATATGAGATTTTCAGTGAAAAACAAGAATCCACTCTCATATGCTACCAGAAAATCTACACTCAGAACACCACAGAATCAACAGAACCCAGCACCCCATGGGTTAGCAACCCTTCCCCTGGCCAATGTGGGATCAGTAAAGAGTGGCAAGAAGCAAAAGAGCCAATGGGGAACAAGGAGGGAATTGTCAGCAGGTCAGCCCATGATTTAGGTCACTGATCAGAAGGCTGGAAGGGTGGGAAATTCAAAGAGATGTCAAACACAAAAGGGAGACTGACTCAGAGATCACCACAAAATGGAGGTCCGAAACAAAAAAAAACGTTTTGTAGCCGAAACAGGGACGTTTTGTTTTGTACAAAACTTTTGGATCTGGAAAATGGGTGTTTTGTTTTGTCTACAAAACACCCGAAACAGGCTGTTTTGGGTACAAAACGTTTTGTATCCGAAACGTTTCACACATCCCTACTAGAGTTGATTAAATCCTAGATAGTAGGGATGTGCATGAATTGATTTTTTCATTTTGATTTGTACCCAAATTGAATCACCCCTGATTTGTTTTGGGTCTGAATCTCCCCCCCCCCCCCCCCCGCCCCAGAATCACCGCAGATTTGATTTGTACCTGAATTTTCTGAATCTGAATCTAAATCAATTTGGGTCAAAAAGGGGTCCTTGGGGCAAAAAAAAAGTAGGGTGGATGGTAGTGCCCAATGAGTGGAAGGTAACACCCAAATTTCAAAGAAATTGGGCAAAGAAGTGATTTTTAAATGATTTTTGAAGTAGCTTCCACACATTGGGCACTACCACGCAACCCACTTTGTCCACAAAATGGAGGTCTGAATATCTGAATTTTTCAGATCTCAATCTGGTGTGATTCGTTTTGTACCCAAATCTGGGCAATTGAGGACAGAGGTGATTTGTTTTGTCTACAAATTACCCGAATCGGACAGATTTGGTTCCAAATCGTTTTGTACCTGAATCGTTTCACACATCCCTACTAGATAGGAAGTTGGCAACCCTAGATAAGAAATAGAAAGAAAATCATACTAGGACATAGGAATCATGAGTAAATTTCTTTCAGTGTAGCTGGCAGCAAGGAAGTCAGCTTCAAGAAATCTGTGGTACTATGCAAGTCCTGCTGAGGGCGGCTTAAATGGAAGTAAAATGGCCTGAAGTGTAGTTAGCAATAGCAATAGCAATAGCACTTACATTTATATACCGCTCTATAGCCAGAAGCTCTCTAAGCGGTTTACAATGATTTAGCATATTGCCCCCAACATTCTGGGTACTCATTTCACCGACCTCGGAAGGATGGAAGGCCTAGTCAACCTTGAGCCCCTGGTCAGGATCAAACTTGTAACCTTCTGGTTACAGGGCGGCAGTTTTACCACTGCGCCACCAGGGGCTCCAGTTTGATTCAAAGCTTCTGTTTCACACATGCATAGCTATCATTTAATGACTGTGGCATCAGTGGTGATTTACATGTATGGAATGAGCCATCACAGACTAAACACGACAGGAAGGATTTCTTATCATATTGCCTAAAAATGCTCAAATGCAATATTTTTAATGGAGCTGGTTCATTCTATCATTTTTGTGAGGCAAACCAAGCAGTAGTGCACTGGAGGGGCAGGATATAAATATTTGTAATAAGCAACCAAGTAGATAGATAGATAGATAGATAGATAGATAGATAGATAGATAGATAGATAGACGAGATAAAATCAAGCCACAAGTCCAGAGCTGAATAAAGTAAAGCTAAAGTGTGCCGTTGAGTTCATTTCAACTCCTGGCGACCACAGAGCCTTGTGGTTGTCTTTAGTAGCATAAAGGAGGGGTTTACCATTGCCATCTCCCATGCAGTATGAGATAATGCCTTTCAGCATCTCCCTATGTCACTGCTGCCCAATATAGGTGTTTCCCCTAGTCTGGGAAACATTCCAGCGTGGATTTGACCCAGCAACCTCTGGCTTGCTAGTCAAGTCATTTCGCTGCTGTGCCATTAAGTGGCTCCAGAGCTGAGTACAGTAGTAAAATATGCATCTTTAAATCAGACCAAACTGGCTTGAGTTTGGGGGATGCCAGGCCTGAAACCCTTCAAAGGAACTTGTGCTTTGGAAAGTGCAGTAGTCCAGGAAACTATAACAAAATAAGAATAATTTTGCTGCTATGGACTTAGCAAGATATTGCATTCAGGGCATGATCTTTTGCTTTTCACATCAAAGTCTCAAACACTGAAGTAATACTTTCTCTGCTCCAGAAAATCTGAGAGAAGAAATAAATCGCTATCAAATAAATCTTCAAGCGCCTGACACCCTTATTTTTTCCACATAATTTCTTTCCCAATTCTTAAATTTAAATTATGCCAAACGACTGCTTCAGCAAAGCAAGGTAAGTGGGATTTAACAATACTCACGGCTAACTGTCATACCTTTCGGTGTTCACAATGAAAGGATTAAAATTCTAACTATATAAGTATAGTGCCAGATCAAAGCCTAACACAGATTAAATGCTATAGACTTCAAAACTTGAGATCTTGAAAAACCAAACCTCTAAGACTATTGGAAATTAAACTGTAGATAGAGAAGTGAGTTCTGCAGAACTTTTGAAAGTTGGCCACATTCACACGTACTGTGGAACTGAAGGTCCAATGGACCCTCTCCCCTCACCACGCTAACCTGTCTGTGTTCGGACGTAACCACCAGGACTCAAACTGCAGTCAGGGAGATTGAAGAGAGGAGGGAGAACTAGATGTGCGGGCGGGGGAACTGCCTGCTGGAATTCCTCCTTTGCATGAAGGACAGCTGCAGCAGCCAATCAGTATGGTGAGAGGGAGGAGCTTTCTTCCCTCAACTCCAGCCTCAAAGAAGGCTGCCTCAAGTTCAGTGTTCAGATGTAGCGATCCCAAACTCAAACCTCAAGTAGGAGCAGTGAAATTCACACCACCACAAGGGTTCAATTGGAGTCTGGGGAGGGAAACCTTGCGTCGCTTTCTGAACAGGAGAGAGGTTCCATGCATTTGGATGTACAAGATATCCATCCTCTGCCCATTTAACTACAGTTTCCTGTTACGTGTGAATGCAGTGAGACTCTTATCTTTTAAATAAGACAGATATAAATTGCAGCATGGGCAATACTTTCTCTTTAAGAGATAAGTCCTAGTCTGTGTGTTTGTTATTCACCAGGGTTAGCATTTGTCAGGGCTAGCAAACTCCTGTGGCATCCAATTTTGGTTTGTCCCTGCCTGGAGTGGGTGGAGTCAGCTAGGGCTGTGGGAGACCCCACATTCCCTTGAGCCACATCCTGTGTCTCAGTTTGAAGCCCCACTCTCTACTAAAGAGGTGAAGGCCGGAGAGCATAGCAAACAGAGCATAGCGAACAGGGCATTGGAGTTTTGCAGGAGTTTAGCTGGAAGTGTGCAGAGGAGCCTGGAACAAGTCCCTGGAATTACAAGGAGCCTGGTGGAGAGGAGAAGGTAAGTACAAATCCCTTCCTCATACAAGTACTGACCCCTCCCTCATATTCTTGAGAAAGGCTGTTTGGACAGTTAAATAGCTGACCAATACAGCTGAGACCTATCCTAATAAACTATCTCTAAATACTGTAAACAGCCAACAAAACCAGTTATGAAGATAGAAAGTCAGCAGGGGAGGGGGTATTTCCCAGTGTATTGCACAGAGTGTCACCTGTATGACTACGTGCTCCATGGGCAGAATTAATGAGTGTGTGCTCGGTGCAAGGAGTGCCTGGCTCTCAGGGAACAAGTTTGTTCCCTCAAGGCCAAGGTGGCAGATCTGGAGATGCTCAGAGAGACAGAGAGGCATGCGGATGAGACCTTTGGGGATGTGGTAGAGGCATCCCACTCCAGGGCTGATAGCTCCGCTGCTGTCAGGGAGAATGAAGGTCTTGGGGAAGGAGGACATCAGTCTGAGGAAGAGGGAAATGCTCCTTTAGAAGGGACCCCTTCCATGGATGATGAGCCCATATCCTCTTGCACAGGGGATACTCCTCCGGGGGGGCTCCTTGTAGCGGCCGATTCAGTCATTAGAGATATAGAGAGATGGGTTTGTGACCCACATATTGACCGTATGGTGACTTGCCTGCCTGGTGCAAAGGCTGTGGACATCAGGCAGCATCTGGATAGGCTGTTAGGCAGTGCTGGGGAGGAAAGAGCTGTCACGGTGAACGTCAGCACCAATTTTTTTGATTGATTGATTGATTGATTGTTAAATTTATACCCCGCCTTTCATTAAGAAAATCCCAAGGCAGCGCACAATAAAATTTTAAAACAAGATTACAAAAAAGGCACATTAAAATGTTCAGCTAAAAAATATTTTTAAAAATCTAATTTAAAAAAAATTAAATTAAAACACAAGCATAAAAACAGTACAAAATACAAGAAGCAGCCGTGGAGACAATAATATAAAAGCCTAGATAAAAAGCCACAATTTGACATGCTTTCTAAAAACTGTGATGGATACTGAGGAGCGGATACCCACCGGGAGAGCGTTCCAGAGTCTGGGGACAGCAACAGAGAAGGCCCTGTCCCGAGTGAATGACAACCTAGCCTCCCTCATTGTTGGCACCCGGAGCAGAGCCCCCTCAGATGACCTTGTCAAGTGGGCAGCAACGCTTGGGAACAGGCGGTCCCTCAGGTATCCCGGGCCCAAACCGTTAAGGGCTTTAAAGGTCAAAACCAGCACCTTAAATTGGACCAGGAAACGAACTGGCAGCCAGTGCAACACTTTCAGAATGAGTGTGATGTGCTCCCACTGGGCAGCTCGAGATAAAACCCTAGCTGCCGCATTTTGCACTGGCTGTAGTTTCCAGATATTCTTCAATGGCAGCCCCACATAGAGCGTGTTACAGTAATCCCGCTGTGACATGACTAAGGCATAGGTAACTGTAGCCAGATCTGCCTTCTTGAGAAAGGGATGCAGCTGGCGCACTAGCCGAAGCCGTGCAAAGGCACCCCTGGCCACCACCTCCACCTGAGCTTCCAAAAGCAGAGCTGGGTCCAGTAGTACCCCCAAGCTGTGTACTTGCTCTTTCAAGGGGAGTACAACCCCATCCAGAACCGGTAAAATCTCCTCATCCCGATTGGCTCTCCTACTGACCAACAGTACCTCCGTCTTGTCTGGATTCAATCTCAGTTTGCTAGCCCTCATCCAGCCCATCACAGCCTCCAGCCCCTGATTCAGGACATCCACCGCCTCCCTAGGATCAGATGACAAGGAGAGATAGAGCTGGATGTCATCTGCATATTGCTGACAACTCAGTCCAAGTCCCTGGATGACTGGTTTCATTGAGATGTTAAACAGCATGAGGGACAAGACCAAACCCTGTGGGACCCCACAGGCCAGTGGCCACAGAGCCGAACAGCAGTCCCCCAGCACCACCTTCTGGACCCTCCCCGCAAGAAAGGACTGGAACAACTGCAACACAGTACCTCCAATTCCCATATCGAGAGCTGGCCCAGAAGGATACCATGGTCGATGGTATCGAATGCCGCCAAGAGGTCCAGCAGGACCAACAGGGACACACTCCCCCTGTCTAGCTCCCGGTGTAGGTCATCCACTAGCGTGACCAAGGCAGTCTCAGTCCCATATCCGGGGCAGAAACCAGATTGAAAAGGGTCCAGATAATTGGTATCATCCAAGACCCTCTGGAGCTGGGAAGTCACCACACGCTCTATCACCTTGCCCAAAAAGAGCAGGTTAGAGATTGGTCTATAGTTGTCCGGGTTGGAGGGATCAAGGGAGGGCTTTTTAAATAATGGTCTTACCACCGCCTCCTTGAGGCATGATGGCATCCTGCCCTCCCTTAATGAGGCATTAATAATCACCTCCAACCATCTGCCTGTACCCTCCCTGGCAACTTTTATTAGCCATGAAGGGCAAGGGTCAAGAGCACACGATGTCCCTGGCACACTGCCCAGGATCTTGTCCACACCCTCAGGCTGCACCAACTAAAAAGAATCCAACACAATGGGACCAAATCGGCACGGATGCAAGCAACTTTATCCACGGTGTGACACGCAAACTGATCACAGCGGGCTGTAGACAATTCCTCCCCCATTACCTGGGGGGATGTGTGCAGCAATGTCTTTCCTACATAGAACAGCTCTACCAGTCTGCACTGAGCAGATGCAATGGAGGTGGAGAAAAAGCATTTCTTTGCCACCCCCACCACCACGGAGTAGTACCTAAAATGGGCTCTAGCCCGTGTTCAGTCGGATTTGTCATGACTCTTCCTCCAGCATCGTTCCAGCCGTCGCCCAAGTTGTTTCATCGCCCTAAGCTCCGAGGAAAAACAAGGAGCTGATCAGGCTCCACCAAGCTGGAGACGGCATTTAGGAGCAACCGTGTCAACAGCCCAGGCCGTCTCTCCATTCCAGAGATCAACCAGGGCCTCGACAGGGTCATCAGGTCCGGACACTGGAAACTCCCCGAGGGCCGTCTGGAATCCAAGCAGATTCATAATCCTCCGGGGGCGGACCATCCAATCGGTCCACCACCCCTGCAAAGGGCAGATGGAGCAGTCAAACTAAACCCCACCAGATGATGATCTGTCCATGACAAGGGAGTGGTCTCAAATCCCCCCAACTCCAGATCATTTATTCCCTGGTTGGCAAAAACCAGATTCAGAGTATGTCCTGCCATGTGGGCAGGCCCGATACCAACTGAGACAGGCCTATGGTTGCCATGGAGGCCATGAAGTCCTGAGCAGCACCCACTAGGGGGGGCTCAGCGTGGACATTGAATGGTGTAGTGGTTAGAGTGCTGGAGGGCCGGGGAGGCCCAAGTTCAAATCCCCATTCAGCCATGAAACTAGCTGGGTGACTCTGGGCCAGACACTTCTCTCTCAGTCTAACCTACTTCACAGGCTTGTTGTGAAAGAGAAACTCAAGTATGTAGTGCACTGCTCTGGGCTCCTTGGAGGAAGAGCGGGATATAAATGTAATAATAATAATAATAATAACAATAACAATAACAATAACAATAACAACAAGAAGAAGAAGAAGAAGAAGAAGAAGAAGAAGAAGAAGAAGAAGAAGAAGAAGAAGCAGCAGCAGCAGCAGCAGCAGCTTGGGGGAACCCAAGGCCACCTCCGAGACCACCCCCGCCAGCTCAGGTAGGGAGACTGAAGTTCAGCAGGGTGGTCAGTACACCAGCAGAATCCCCAGCCTATCTCGGAGGCCCACCCTCAAGGACAAACACTCCAAATTCTGAGATTGTCTGACCAGGCACCTGGAAATGGGAAGGCTCTCTCGATAGATGACTGCAACACCCCCTTCCCAACCCGTGAGGTGGGGCTGTTGCATGATCTGGAAACCTGGAGGACAGAGCTAAGAGAGACCAACCGCACCCAGCTCATCCAACCAGGTCTCTGTCACACATACCAGGTCAGCATGCTCATCCACAATCAAATTGTGGATGAGAGATGTTTTAGCATTGACTAACCTGGCATTCAGCAGCAGCACCCTAAACCTTGAGGGAGTGTTCTCACAGCTCCCTGGGGTCAAAGGGTTGGGAGAAGTGCTGGAAAAAGGAACAAGCCTCAATTGCCTGGACCATTTCCCCCTATAACGGCCTGCCCAACTCCCACCACACAATCCATGTCACTCCTGTGCTCCGCCACACCATGCGCCCACACAGTCAGCACTGCCGTGAGCCTGACAGTGATCGGGAACGGGGGGAAGGAAGCTGGGCTGCCAGTTATTCCACAATGCACCTCATGAGAAGCACTAGGATACCTCCATGATCCCAGGCCACTCCTTCCCCTACCCCACCCCGGTTCTATGGGTAAGATGGCTGCTGGCAGCCCACTCACCCACATGACACAACAGTGAGGTAGGAAGCACCCACATGCCCTCCTACCTCACTTTTAGCTTGGTTTAAGGAGCAGAACTACCAGGATCGGTTGTGATTTCGGTAGTGATTGCCAGGATCTAGGGTGATTCCAGCACTCCTCACATCCAGCCCTAACCAATTAGGGCTGGTCATGAGAACGGGGTGTGTGTGTGTGATAGCCACCTTAGCTTTTTTAAAAAAAAAAAACCTGGACTGTCCCAGGAGAGCACTGCATCCCAGGACAAAAGAAATATTCAAGACTGAAACTAACTTACTTTATTGTTCCTATGTGATTCACATACCTCCTTCTCACAGAGAGAGCATGGTTTTAGAATATTTGCTAGACCAATTTTCTTCCTGCACCGTGAGCTATACAAGGCAGCAATTTGATTCATATGATAGGAAACTTTGCAGACACAAAAATCTTGCTTTTGGCGACAGAAGATAACTAACTTATCTCATGATCTCTGGGTGTCCATTTCAGTTCTGTGAAAAAGGCCCAACTGCCTCCTGGAGTCAGCTCAGTTGTAATTCCTGCATCTCTTCTTCCTCTGTAAAACACATCAATGCCACAGCTTTCTAGTGTTTGTTAATAATAGCTTTAATTTTCCTTTGCAACTGCAGATATCTTGTGCTGATTTATTTAAAAGTCTAAAAGGCAAATGTATTCCTAACTGGTCTCAGGGAAACAAACCAACTCCTTTTGTGTGAGCCAGCTGAAGTGGAAACTCATTTGCCAGCTTTATGTTTTGGAGTCTCACCCATTCTATGGAATTTGGACAAAATTCAAATATTAGGAATGCACAGTTTGAATCCCAGACTTCATTGTGCCTGCTCTGCTATGCAGTAATGTTACTGAAGGCTGACATTATGCTTTGAGAATATGACTGCTAAATACGACTTCTCAACGAATTACAGCTGTCTCTGAAGCCCTTTCCCCCTCCATTTTTATATGCACAGCAGTGGGAGAAAGAATCTTGTCGGCATAAAAAGACACCGCTGCTGAAACTATTATTAAAATGCCAAAGGAGCATGGAGCTGATTGTGCCATCTGAGTGGAATCCCACTCTGTTTACATACACGCTAAGTTGTTACCACAGGCATGACGAATCAGCAAAAGCAAAATGGATGCTTCTCAGTTCTTGGTCGGACAGCGGGGGAGAGGATGAGGTTTGCCTGTCTAATTTTTTTTTCCAGAGAGAAAATGCTGAACAGTGTATAGCATTAATAAAGCTTGTGTTCCTTTTAATTGAAGGATAAATGCAAAGCAAATTCAAATTATATAAAACAAGTGAGGATATAATGTTCCACTGTGCTTTGGAATTCTAATACCTTATCTGTGTCTTTTCCACATTAGCTTTGTCCCCTACTTCTTCCCTGAACCTCTCTCCATCCAGGGTGACCCTTCCATGAGGCGAGCTGAGCCTGTGATCTCAGGCAGCAAATTATAGGAGAGCCTCCTGCCCCTGCTTTTAAAATGTGGGGAGAGAGGGAGGAGATTGTGCACAAGGGGAAGTTTCTTGAACTACCACTGTTTCCACCAATAAATGGACAAAGGACAATTTGTCCCTGGTCTTATTTTGTTACAGTTCCCTGGATGCATTTCCAAAGTGCAAGTTGCTCTGAAGGGCTTCAGGAATGGCATTCCCTAAGCTCAAGTTTCTGAGTAATTAGAATGTTCATATTCAGCAATATTTCAACAGCTAAACCGGTTGTTAGGTGTGGCTCATTTCAATTAAATAAATACAGTATGGGCGAGTTTAAATACACATATAATACTACTCTGGTCTGGACTTGCGGCTTGAATGTGTGAGCAGGCTCCACAGAAATATTTCAGTCAATTGCTAGCGAGGTGTTAAGAACAGCAACTTTTGTTTACTTTTTTCCCCCTTTTGTGTCAGACTTTGCTGTTTGGGTGGAAAGTGGTCAATAATATTTTCCTGCCAATCCTACATGCTCTGTGTTTGAATTTGATACCTCATTCATCTCTTTGCAACCATGGTAAGTGCTCTAATGGATTATGCAAATCTGGCTTTGATGTCAGATGTAGGTATACGATACAAAAATGTGAAATGGATTTAGTGGTCTTCATCAATTTTCTTTAACAAAATGTCAAGAACCCAAATATGAGATGACATGGTCCTGTTGAACAATGGATGTTTAGAAGTAGACCATTTTAACCCTCAGTAGCAGTAATGGAGAAGATTTCAATCCTCACCAAACATTTTGTGCAATAACTCAAAGGTTATTGTAATAAACTAAGCTTTTTAGTTCTGTAATATTCTCCTTTTAGGATGTTGTCACTGGCATGCCAGTATAGAATACCCTCACATATAGGTAGTTCCTATAAATTGTTTGGTCGTCTCTACAGATGAAAAAGTGCCAAGAGTAACTTTGTATTACAGGCATGAATGAGTTTTTCCCATTTGGATACAAAGGTACTCCTGCTCTGTTGTCATAAACAAACTAATGTCTGCTTTAAGGAACTGCCTGGATATGTGTGACCAGAGTTTGCAAATATAGCTCTGGATACATTCAAAGTTCACTCACAACTGTTTTGGTGTCCTTGATGTCTTCTTGATGGCCTCATCTTACATCCTGGCCGGTGCAACATTTTTTCAAGTTACCCTTTGGTGACCTTTCTGTTTCCAGGATATCATGCTTTGGGGGGGGCAGGGGGGGACCTAGGATATCACATAGCCCCCTCTATCCTCAGCATATAAATATGAACTTTTGTGGCTGCTTTGGTACAAGGCACAACACATAAGGAGCACAGAACAAGGAAAGATCAAGAGAGCAGAAGACTACCCAATTAGGTCATTCCCACGATGGGGAGGGCGAGGTGGCAGGCGGGCGGAGGCTGATTGTACTCACCTTTCCCCAGACGAGTGCTGGTTGTTTCTGGGAGCACGGATTGCACTCCCAGACTATCTGTGCTGCATGCTGCAGCATGGAGATCTGGGAGCTGGAACAACACATCCCAGCCCCTGGGAATCCCACAATGCAAAACACGCCAAACCCAATATACTGGAGGATTCCCCCAGGAGCTGGGTGTTCTAGGCACCCGTCTCTGTGTACAGCTGGGCTGGAAGCAACCCAGCTTGCACATGAGCAGCAAGCTCAGGTTAAGGAAGCCCCTGCTCCCTTAACCTTGGCTAACGGTCAGGCTGAAAAGCTGAGGTAGGCGGCGCTGCCCCGCTGTGATCAGACCCGTTCGCCACGGTTCTCATGCACAGCCTAACCCAGGCTGTGCTTCCCTAATCTGGACTAGGCTGTGCATGAGAACAGTCTCAATGGGGATGTGTGGAATACATAAATACCCCATGATAGCAACAATAGTGAGGCAGGTCTCACGATCAGTGAGACCCACCTCCAGAACGGCTAAGCCCATTCCCCCCACAGATGATCATGAAGCCCTTCCTGGGTGGCTGGATCGGCCGCCCACACGACTGCCAGCTCCATCACAGAGCTGGCGGGGGCTTGGGCATTCGGGGGCCGCGCAGCCCCCGGATGTTCCCGCGTGCTCTGCACGAGCGCACAGAGCATGCTGGAGAGACCCCCGAGCCTGGAGGCTGCTTTTTAGCCTTCCGGTTGGGGGTCTCCTCATGAGTTGCTGAGGCGCAGAGCTGCACCACAGCAACACATGATTGTAGAGCCCAGGTTAGCGGAGTGCTCAGGGGACAGCTTAGTGGAGGACTGAGCAAGCAGGTTACCCGCTTTGCGACAACTGGGCTCGCCTGCAAGCCCAGTGCTTCTCACAATTGGCTAAAATCGGGCTAGGCTCCCCTTGCCCGATTTTAGTTGATCATGAGAATCGCCTCACTGTTTGTTTCAGGACATATATTGAGAGTTAAATGGGAGTATCAGGGCTGCAAAGTCAAATCACTTTTGGAAATGGGCTCCTGGCATACTCAACCACACTCCTTCCAATTTGTTCTTCTTGAAATGAGAAGGGGGCAGTAAGGGAGAAACTGGTGCAAACCTGTGAGATGGTTCTACTCACTCTTGGGTCTCAGTCTCCATCCTCCTTTCCCAGCTCATTCCCAAGAAAGAAAGCATGAGTGAGAATGAAGGACTTAGGGTAGCCTCAGCTATGCCAGGGAAAGAAAGGTTTCTTGTTTCTTTAGCTTGCATGTTCCATATTTTATCTCCCTTCTAGTCTGGCTTCCCCAGTAGAAAAAACAAAAATGGGAAGGAAAAACTAGGAATGCAGCAGTACCAAAAAGGATTCTTCTTCTCAGTGTGTCAGCACCAGGTGTCTATATGCCCTGGCCAGATCCCTTGAGTGCTTCCCATTGTGGTTCGGTGGGGTATGAACTTGTGGCCACCATCTTTGTTAACCCCCTGTTACGGTATCTAGTGTCACAAAAGCAGGGACAGGTACTTTGCATTATAGGTAAACATAGACAATAGATATCAGCAGCACAACTGCCAAAGTGAGCTCCAAGCTTCCACAAGGTCTTATGGGAGGCTGGTGGTACCAGAAGTAGCTTGGAGTTCTTTTTGGCAGCTGCACTAGTAGCCTCCATCACTTTACCCCAGGGCTAGGGATGTGCAGAAGCCGGTTTGGCACCTCCTTTAGGAAGTGCCGAACCAGCTCAGGCAGCAGCATTCAAGCCAGCTCAACAGGGTGGGGAACAGTTCCCTTAAGGAGCTGGTAAGGAGCTCCTTACCTGCCCCTCCTAGCCCCACCATTTCTGGAAGTGGTAGTCGGTCCCCAACCAGCCACGTGGTTCCCTGCAGTCTCTACATGGGGTTGGTAAGCACATGGCCGGTGTGCATGCACACTGGCCATTTGTGTGGTCAACATGGTGTTGCTGAGCATGCAAATGGCCAGCGTGAGTGCGTGTTGCCCATGTGCATGCCAACATCGCACAGAGGCTGCAGGGGAAAGTGCTGCAGCCCCGCGTGACTGGTTGGGGATCAGGCGCTGTGCCCAGAAAAGTGGTAAGGTTGGGAGGAGCAGGTAAGGAGCTCCTTACCAGCTCCTTAAGGGAGCCTCTCCCCACCCTGTTGAGTCGGCACTGCACAGAGGCTGCAGGGTACTGCACTGCAGCCCTGCGTGTTTGGGTGGGGATTGGGAAAAGTGTTGGGCTGAGAAGGAGCAGTTAAGGAGCTCCTTGTTGGATCCTTAAGGGAACTGCTCCCCGACCCGCAAGCCCATGAGCAAGCCATTTGTCCACATTTCTACCCAGCACCTCAGGGAGAGGTAAAGGGCCTTTTGATGGTCTTCAGCCAGTGTTCCAGTTGGACACTGGCCCTGCGTTCTCTAGATCAGGAACTTGATCTCTTTCTCTGAACTGTTTCAAGACAGTTGGATGCGGGAAGGATGTGCATGTAGACCCTTTGGGGAATCTGTAGGCAGTCCCTTGTTAATTTCAACAATTGCAGAATGATCGTAGGTTTATGTTGACATTTTATGTTGCTGTCCACAGTCTAGGACCCAGTTGATACACTTTCAAGAATGGTGGTTCTGGTGGTCCTCTTTTCACAGTGGAGGAGCAGGCATATCCTACTTAGCTCCCCGCACACTTCATAATGGCCACCTCTAGCCTCAGAGGCAAAATGCCTCTAAATACAGGGGAGCAACAGGAGGAGAGAGAGCATGCCCTCACCTGTTGCCTGTGAGCTTTTCAGAGGCATCTGGTGGGCCACTGTGGGAGACAGGATGCTGGACTAAATATGCCTTGGGCCTGATCCAGAAGGGCTGTTCCTATATTCTTATAATATGTGAGGTAAACATTGAACATTAGGCCTTGATCTGAAGGCTATCTCCCCTTTTTATGAGGGGGGAAAGTCAGGTCTGTGTATATGCAGACTTCTGTGTAGAGGGCCCAAATCACACAATAGGCTTCACATGACCACCGGCAGGGTAGTAGTGCCCAGTCTGGGTAGGAAATCCAGGAGGGCCCCCAATTTTCTTGACATGTGCTTGCAAACATTAAGGTGGGAGGCCGGGAGAATGATTGTGTGCAAGGTGGCAGCTGAGTAGGACAAGCACATCCTTCTCAGATTCCATCCTTAGCTTTCCTCCAAAGTAAGAGGAAAAGCTGTCCTACCCAGCTTTTCCAGGGTAGCTTTCCCAGCTTTCCCTGGCTTTTCCAAACCCTAACTTTGCACATGGTCATTTTCCTCACCTCCTACCTTAATGTTTGTAAACATACATCTGAAAATTGAGAACGTGCCCAGCTCTCCTACCTAGACTAGGCGTTGCTCCTACCCTGTCGATGGTTGTGTGAACAAGCCTATTATGTAGCATTTCACTAATTGCTCTTTGGTATACATTTTTATTATAAAATGATGGGGTTGGAAGAGGGGCTGTAAAGTGCCCCAGTAGATTACCAAACACGCTCTTTTCCCATACTTGCCTGTCTACTTTGTGCTGCCATGTACAGCAGTTCCATAAGTGATGCTGATTGTTTTTCCAAACTAGGGCTTCTGTTCACAATATCAGATTGTAAACATGATGATCTCACAAAGTCATATAGCCAATCAGGTTTGGCATTAATGCATCTCAGAGAATAAGAAAAGCCAATTCAGAGTAAGGACATGCTTTGCATAGCCACTGAATGGTCAGGAATGGGAATCTGAACATATATTGGGGCAGAAAGAGAAGTGGCAGTGCTACTGGCTGCTGCTGCCACTGGATGACTGTCCACTACCCAGACAATACAGACACTTCCTCATTTGCTCCTGCATGGCTGTCCTTCACTTAGAAAATGCAGGCAGTTCCCCATGTGACCTGTTGTTGCTAAGACGGACAAAAAACAATTCATCCTGTACACATCAAATCACCCAGATTCTCATAGCCTACAAACAGTGCTATAAAGTTTGGAAGTCTGTTTTAACTCCAACATAAGATTACACTATCTTTATGGTAGAGGTGAGAGTATTATTTACGTAAATCAATGCTTCATTGCTTTGGCCAATTGGACAACATTTATTTATACAAAGGAGGACTGTGGATAGGTGGGAGGATTTGTAGCCAACAGTATCATCTTGAAAGTGAATTTTTTATTGGACTTACTTTACCTGAAACCAGACAATAATTTGGAAATGTGGTTTCCATGTGGGATAAACGGCACCTTATACAAGAAGCCTGTTAGACTTCATTTAAACAGATTTTATAAATGTGTGTTGGTATTGTGGTATTGTTTGTAATAGTAACACTAATGCATCTGTTCCATCTTTGCAGTTACCTAGACTACCTTACCTGACACCACACTTCGATAATAACTTCCATCTGCTCCGCTGTGTCTGTCATTTCTTTTCTTCGTAACATATTGTGACAGAGGCTTCATTTACCTAAACTTATCTTGGCAACTTGTACTTCATTAAAGGGAATCCTGCAATCATCAGTTAAAGCTTTTTCCTATCTGGCCATGCATAGCTAAGCTTCATAAATCATTCTTTCACTTTCCATTTTGCAGCTCCTGGAAAGGTAACATTATTGAATTCAGATCACTGGAATAGATCGGTACTAAAATGTTTATTGACCAGCTTTTAGGCACTGAGCTCTTGCTTTTGAATGCAGACAGTAATATCAGCTAAAGCTTTCGAATTTAAAAAAGGATGCCACTAATATGTTTTATACATTGTTATAAATACTCCTGATGGTAGGCCATTGGAAGGAAGCTGTGAGCGGAAATCAAGCAGACTTTGCATATAATTCCTTTCTCCCTTGCTGCCCTCTGGTTCTCCACTTAGTTAGCACTGACAAACAAAGTTCAGGAACATTTTTGCCCAGACCTTCCAAGTACACATGAGAGATTTGCCATTCATTTTATGCAAAGCAGAATGCACATAATGGTTTAGGCCAGTGGACAGTGGTTCCAGATGTTGCTGAACTACAACTCCCATCACTCCAGCCACAATAAATTGTAGCTGGTGGTGATGGGAGTTCTAGTTCAGCAACACTTGGAGGACTACAGGTTGGGAACCACTAGTTTAGGCCAAACTAAGCTAAAAGGCATTTTTCACCCTCTCTCATACAACTGGGAGGAGGGCAGTATAGAGTCTTTGAACTGATCAGGCCTGGTATAAATGCTGGAGGACAGGCCCTCTCTCCTTTTGCTTAATCAACACTTTCTGCCTGCTGTGCGGAATCCCTTTAGCTTCTTCAGCCCAGCTTTACAGTCTCTGACACAGCAAGATGTCCTTTTAATAGTACTGCTTTCCCCACACATTTTGCCATATGCAGGGGTGGATCCACAATTGAGCAAATGTGTGCAGTGAACATTGACTGCCACTAGGGAGAGCTGTGCCCAGATTTCTAGCACAGATCATAATTTTCCCATAGGGATCAATGGGAAGCTTAAAAATATTAATACTTTCTGAATGGCTGGGCAGAAAGCCATGAAAGTTCACATGGAATTCACACACACACACACACACACACACACACACACACACACTAATAGCATTAAATTTGTGGGTATTCAAGGAGCTCAGTCCACCCATTTATTTTTAATGGTTTTTTAAAATATATATTTCAAAATTCTTTAAAAAGCAATTAGTAGACTGATCTCCTTGCACATCCACATACTTAATGCTCTCATCAAGTAGGGACTCCATGTGAAATTTCAGGACTTTCTCTCCAGTCAATTTGGAGGATATTTTTGAGATTACCATTGAACCCTATGGAGAGATTATCCTATGGGGTCCATGTTCAGTTCTTGACTTGCTATGATCATATGACCAACTGTCATATGATCATATGTCCACAATGAAATTGAAAAAATCCAACTTAAACTAAGGCACCAAGACATATTCCTTTGTATCAAAAGACCTCTAAACAGATTAACCAGTAGTTGTTTGTAGACAAAACTAAACCAAGTCAGAAATGAATCTGTGTGTAAAAATTGTCTTCCACCAGACATTGCATGCTCTGCAAATGCACACCTGGAGATGCCTGTGCCTTTGGATCAGAACACTCATTCAGGCCTTCTCTGAACTGACTGGATGCATCTTTATTGGATGAGATTGCTGTCCCATACAGAGGCAAATGCATGCCCAGATTCACATCTGCACCCACATTGCCTGCACTAGACAGTTTCTACACACAGTCTCATTCCTGAATTGAACTCGTTTTGTCTAAAAAATTAGGAATAGGTGAATCCCTCATTTCTTTATTCATCTGCATTTTTGCTCCGTCCTCCGTTTCACTCCTCCTGAATTTTGGTTTAGCTACGGACATTTCTAAAATTAATTCCAGAATTGGAGCATGCACAGTTTGCTTCAGCTAACAGTTGCTTCTCTTCATTTGTTTCTTCTCCCCTCCTCCACATCATCGATACATATCCCCATCCCGAATCACTCATGGTGTGCAAAGAGTTTCTTTGTTTTTGCATTTATATACCGCTTTTGAACCTTCCAAAGCAGTTTACAAAAAACTAAAATAAAGGACAATACATCAAGCCACACATTTACATTTTTATATGGGCCTTAGTCTCACTTCCTCTCTCCTCCCCTCAGAGCAAGATGGTCCCTGACTGCTCGGTGGTGGCAGTTGGGGGATGGGGAGCTCTTCAGCTGGGACAAAGGAGCTGGATGGTGGCAGCTCCCCAGCTTGTCTCTCTTTCTTCTCCCCTCCACTCAGAGCAAGATGGTCATGTGACTAGTGTCAGATCAACTATATGAATTGACGACCCTAAGAAGGAACACAAATCAGGGTCACTTGAACTGGCCACATCTTTATTAGCATGCTAGTACCGCCTTAACTGCCCTTTCATTAAGAACTCCCAGTTTATATCCATTAATTCTTTGGACCTAGGCCACTATTAAACAACATCAATGAATACCTGCAAAACCTGTTATCAACTCCCATTCTGCTTTTCCCAGCAGTTAAGGCACACCTTTTTAATGGAATATAATAATTATTGCAATAAGGAAATATTTTCTTGCATTTAGATGGCTTACTCTGCATCAAAAGCAATTAGATGGAATTTGACAGACCAGTTAAAAAAAATGCTATTGTCTGTGGCCAATAAAACTATTATCTGTCTGCATAAAGATTTTTTAAAACAGTAATCGGTGACTATGTCACTTTGTTCCAGAGAATGGTAAATGGTGTCATCAGCAAAGATGATTTCTAGAGGGAAAGAAGAAGTTAGGAAAATCCTCTTATTCTAGGATAAAATTTTACCCTCTGGCAAAATTTACCCCAAGGATAACTAAAAATGCATCCCAGGCAATAAAACAGTGTCAGCCAATAAGGATATATAGGTGCAATTTTTTCTGCCATGTATGTGTATTTCTTCCTCAGGAAGTCTCTAGGCTAAATTTAGTGTCGATGGAAATAGTATGAAATTTTAAATTTCTATTTAAAGGCACAGTAGAAGCTTGTTAACAAGAATAACAGTTCTTTGAAATCTCAAATTATTTAGATTAGCTCTGTTTTCCTGCATACAATCATTCTCCTCCAGTAATCTAAGCATGGGGAAAGGCCATTGGTTTACTCCCAAGGAGTCACACTTAGAGGATCTCAGGCAGCAGTGGTGGACAAGGCCTCTGCCTTAAACCTTGGAGATTCTGGCTCTATCCATCCCCAGCACAGCATCCCTCCAGTGGCTGTTGCTGGTGTCTATCTTGTGTTTTTTAACTTATGTTTTTTATATTATGAGCCTTTTGGGGACAAGGGGTCATTTCATTCATTCAGTCAGTCACTCAGTCAGTCATTTCTATATAAAGCACTTTGGGAACTTTCCCCGCCAAAGCTGTATATAAATATTCATTGTATTTGTATTCATGTTCACTGCTGTGAAAACAGACGGCCCTGATCTAGACAAACTAATAATCCGTCTCAGGATAAGACAGATGCATGTGCTCAGTGTACACACACAGACACACCACAAACCATTTAGGGGACCATGTGTGCAGAAGCAGGCTTCTTCATGGATACCCCTAGCTGACTGAGGAACTGCATGCATAAATGTGTGCTGTGTCCACAGTTCATTGATTACATGTGTATTTCGTCTTTCTTCCATGATAAACTCCAGGCAGAATACATGAGATTCATAGGTGTTAACAAGTTCCAGACCCAATTAGATTCAGCAAGGAACATAGGAAGCTGCCATATACTGAGTCAGACCATTGGTCCATCTAGCTCAGTATTGTCTACACAGATTGGCAGCGGCTTCTCCAAGGTCACAGGCAGAAGGCTCTCTCAGCCCTATCTTGGAGATGCCAGGGAGAGAACTTGGAACCTTCTGCATGCAAGCATACAAATACTCTTCCCAGAGCTGCCCCACCCCCTGAGGGGTGGGGCACACAATGCTCACACATGTCTCCCATTCAAATGCAAACCAGGGTGGACCCTGCTTAGCAAAGCAGACAATTAATGCTTGCTACCACAAGACCAACTCCCCTCTTGCTTCATCTTGCCTTCATGCCTCTTGCTTCATCATACCTTGAGACAATTCCCTGGCCAATCCAGCACTGGGACGGCATGCACAACCTTGATTAAAAATGAATAGATTAAAAGTTCGACCAGTAGTGTGACACTGGTGAGGAATCAATGACAATTGGTTGCTTAGGAGCAGGGATAACTCCAGATGTAGCAAGGGGAAGTGGATGTTCCTTGCCCCCAAAATATTTCTGTTTCCAGACTGGAACTTTATAGCAAAGTGTCGGACAGTACTGTCATAATATACAATGGTCCTATAGCTTGAATTAATTATTTTGAAATAATTAAATTCTCATTCACTTATTCCTCTACTCCAGAGCAAGCGGCAGAAGCCAGTGCACCCAGGTAGGCAGGAGACTCATTAATCACCTTAATTACATTAATTGCTTTCCCACTCTAAGTATTTAATGCATAGCAAAGCCTTGCCCCCCAATAAGGTTTTTTGCCACCACTTTGCTCCCACAAACTAGTTGTTCTAGAGTCACCCCTATTCCTTGGCCAATCCACCGTTGGCCAGCTTTATGCACAAGCTTTCTTAAAAATGAAAATCAAGACAATGGGCTACTTAGGAGGGGCAGCAGGGAGTTTGATTCAGAGCTTGATCTTTTTCCTAATGAACTACCAATCAGTGGGATTTTAACCTTTCAAAAAAAGAATCCATGCATGCAGATCTCGCTGCTCCTCACGTGTTCCACTGGACCTTAGCAACAGTG
The DNA here is from genome assembly GCF_027244095.1 of Hemicordylus capensis. NCBI lineage: Eukaryota > Metazoa > Chordata > Lepidosauria > Squamata > Cordylidae > Hemicordylus > Hemicordylus capensis. The sequence goes on along the minus strand of NC_069661.1, from coordinate 28,782,150 downwards.
ATTAACTAAACCATTAATTTATAAGGGGTTTCTGTTTTTCAAAACAAGGCACAGGCCCCCTTCAGACACAATGCCAAACCGGAGGCAAACTCACCTAAATTTCGCCACCCGTGTTTTCCGAATTATTGGAACCATGGTTCCGGACCCAATCAAAGTTCCATTTTTGTCCCCAAACCGAGGAATGGACCCTCAGTTTGAATTGAGATTCACTCACCCAACCGAGGGTCCGTTCCTTCCTCTGTTTAGTCTGCATTGGGATTGAACTCTCAACTGGAGTTAAGGGAGAAAGCTGCCACACTATTGGCTGGTGCAGGTTATCCTTCCAGAATTGAAGGAAGCCTGAACATCCACTCCCACCCCATTGCCAGATCCCAGACAGGGACTGTGATCATCTGGGAGCACATGGGGGTGGGGGTGGAGGCAAACTGCAGGTCCGTTGGACCCATGGTTTGCTATGTACGTGCAAAGGTGCCCTAGATCTTCATCCTGTTGATAAACCATGAATTTTGCTGCCCACCTAGGACTGCAAACAGAAGGGAGGGGTGTCAAGCACATGGAAAGCAACTACATCATAACATGACTGGTGGGGTATATTTGGCTTGATAGGGCAGAGGTTTTGCTGGCTAAAATTATATTTGTACACAACAGGGACCACTGTGGCAACTCCTTTCAGTGTTCCTGGAAGCAGATGTCTCCAAGAATATCTTGCAAAATGAACACCCACATTATATGACAGGTGTCAGGCAGCAAGCTTCCTGCAAGCATCAGCTAAGACTGGCCAGGTAGGCAGCACCATGTAAACCCAGAAACCACAAGTTTGATACAGAGAGCACACATGCATACAACCCCCACCCCCCGTCCTCTGTTATTCCAATCAAACTGGAATCTTTACTGAAATTATTAATTCCCTGCACATTTACATTTTTGTGTCATGCACAGTTAGAAAAGATGTAGATAATAATGTGTTATGAAGTGGACAAAACTCCTTGTGTAGGTCTAGGAGCTACAGGGTAGATAAAATCAGTGGCCAGTGTTCTGACGAATGAAGTACTTGTGTAACAAACCAAACTGCATGAAAATCACATCGCACTAAAAAAAACCCAAGGATTTGCAGAACCGTGCTCTTGCACAAATGTTCCCTCTAAAACAGATCAGACATGCCATAGGTGGCACAATCGTTGCAAAAGTGCAAGCAAGCTTGCAGTAGTGAGACACTGGTCAGAAACGCAAACTCCAGACTTAGTGCAACCTGCCTGTGCTCCTTGCCCTCAGGGGCAGAGGGTGAGTTCAAATAACCCGCCATGCCCTGCATTGGGGAGCAACAGAGCTTCCGTAGGAGCTGCCAAGCTCCCCCCCTTGTGGGGGCTCCTGCCCCTGCTACCCACCTTCAACCACTGCCACTGGCCACATTCTTCAGAGGCACCTTCTTCTCTGCCCATCAGCCAGGAGCTGGAAGGAAGATGGTTAGAAACGTGTGATGTGTGAAGCAGATTGGTGGAGCTGTAGCTGCAGGACATGTATACACACCACCACTGGAGGTGTATGTGTACTATCAATAACAAGGAGGCCATCCATGTGCCACCCACAACAAGGACCCCTGTCCACTCACTATGCCCTTATTTGCCCTAGCACAATGTCCTCCTGCAAGTCTATTGTTAGGATGTTGGCCAGTAAAGGTAAAGTGTGCTGTCAAGTCAGTATCAACTCTTGGTGACCACAGAGCCCTGTGTTTGTCTATGGTAGAATACAGGAGGGGTTTACCATTGCCATCTCCCAATCATCATCATCATCATCATCATCATCTGAACTGAAATAAACTGAAGTTAAAAGAAAAATTGGAAGTGAATACATCAGGAGAGTTAGAAAAACCCTAAAGTCCAAAGTCAATGGAGGAATCACCATACAAGCCATAAACACCTGGGCTATACCTGTTATCAGATACACTACAGGAATAATAGACTGGACCCAGGCAGAGCTAGAGACGCTAGATCGTAAGACCAGGAAAATCATGACCATCAATCATGCTCTGCACCCCCGCAATGATGTCGATAGGCTATACCTCCCTCGCAGCTCAGGTGGAAGAGGAATACTACAAGTCCATCAAATGGTAGAGGAGGCGAAAAGAGGCCTTGAAGAAGATATCAAGGACAGTGAAGAAGATGCACTTCAAATGGTCAATAACGAGAAACTATTCAACACCAATGAAACAAAGCAGGCCTACAAGAAAGAACAAGTCAAGAACCGAGCAGAAAAATGGAAAAATAAGCCACTGCATGGTCAATATTTGCACAATATAAGTAGAAAATCAGACATCACCAAGACCTGGCAATGGCTTAAGAATGGCAAGTTGAAGAAAGAAACAGAGGGTTTGATACTGGCTGCACAAGAACAAGCACTAAGAACAAATGCAATAAGAGCAAGAGTCTAAAAATTGACAAGAAACAGCAAGTGCCGCCTTTGTAAAGAAGCAGATGAAACTGTAGACCACCTAATCAGCTGTTCTAAAAAGATCGCACAGACTACAAACAAAGGCATGACAAGGTAGGAGGGATGATGCACTGGAACATCTGCAAAAAATACTAGCTACCTGTAGCCAAAAATTGGTGGGACCATAAAATTGAAAAACTGGTAGAAAATGAAGATGCAAAAATATTATGGGACTTCCAACTACAAACAGATAAACATCTGCCACACAATACACCAGATTTAACTGTAGTTGAGAAGAAAGAAAAACAAGTTAAAATAATCGACATAGCAATACCAGGGGGTAGCAGGATAGAAGAAAAAGAAATAGAAAAAATAACAAAATTCAAAAGATCTACAAATTGAAATTGAAAGGCTGTGGCAGAAAAAGACCAAAATAATACCAGTGGTAATTGGCGACCTGGGTGCAATTCCAAAACAACTTGAAGAGCACCTCAACACCATAGGGGCCACAGAAATCACCATCAGCCAATTACAAAAAGCAACTTTACTGGGAACAGCCTATATTCTGCGATGATATCTATAATAAGCAACAGTATTGATGATAAAATTCTGGCATCCCAGGTCCTTGGGAAGGACTCGATGTCTGGATAAAACAAACCAGTCAATAACACCTGTCTCACTGTGTATACAAGAAATAATACACCAGATATAACTGTAGTTGAGAAGAAAGAAAAACAAGTAAAATAATTGACAGAGCAATACCAGGGGATAGCAGGATAGAAGAAAAAGAAATTGGAAAAAATAACAAAATACCAAAAGATCTACAAATTGAAATTGAAAGGCTGTGGCAGAAAAAGACCAAAATAATCCCAGTGGTAATTGGCGCCCTGGGTGCAGTTCCAAAAGACCTTGAAGTGCTCAACACCATAGGGGCCACAGAAATCACCATCAGCCAATTACAAAAAGCAACTTTACTGAGAACAGCCTATATTCTGTGATGATATCTATAACAACAGCAACAACATTGACAATAAAATTCAGCCAACCCAGGTCCTTGGGAAGGACTCGATGTCTAGATAAAACAAACCAGTCAATAACACCTGTCTGACTGTGTAAATAAATAATAATTATTATTATATACCACTCTTCAACACAATTCTCAAAGCAGTTCACATAGAAAAATAAATAATACATAAATAAGATGGTCCCTTGTCCCCAAAGGGCTCACAATCTTAAAAAAACAAAAACAAAAACATAAGGTAGACACCAGCAGCAGCCACTGGAGGGATGCTGTGCTGGGGATGGATAGGGCTAGTTGCTCTCCCCCTGCTAAATATAAGGGAATCACCACTTTAAAAGATGTCTCTTTGCTCAGTTAGCTGTTGCCTGATATAGGTGTTTCCCATAGTCTGGGAAACATACTAGCAGGGATTCAAACCGGCAACCTCTGGCTTGCTAGTCAAGTCATGTTTTCGCTACACCATTAGACCAGTAAACATGTTTAAATTGGTGTATTAGTCTAGGCTGAGTTATATGGTAAAGTTTCCAAGGGAATCAACCAGGCGTGTTGCTAGGTTCTTAAAAGATCCAGTCCAAAGGCCCCCACTCCCCCTTTTGATAATTAAACTCAAATCATCCCCCCGCAAGTATAACTGCACACGTTTTTTAACACTTCTATTAACAAATGGTAATATAATACAGCACCTATGAAGGTGGACGCAGCAGAGAGCTAGGTGAGGCTAGGGGCTCTCTCCCATGCGCTGATGCCCCTGGAATCTCACCCCCTAATGATGCCCCTGGAGTCAACATTCCTGTGGCTATTTCAATCATACATATCACGCTTCACACAATTTGGTCTCATCACACTGGCCTCTTTCACAAGTAATGCGAAACCAGAGGTGAACGACTCAGAGGTTCCAATTCATGGTAGTCCAAATGCGTGAAACTGTGGTTTTGGAGCAAAAGTGGCCCAAGGTTTCACTCCCCAGACTCCAACTGGAACCTTCAGTTTGTAGTGAGCTTCACTGCTTCTACATGAGGTTTCATGCCAACATTGTGCAACACTGAGTCATCCAAAGGCTGTAGATTCCCTTACCCGAGTTGAGAGCAGGAAGCTCCTCCCTCTCTCTGGCTGAAATTGGTCCCACCGTTTCCCATTAGATGTGAAGGAAGCTACTGTAAGAATCCCCACGAGTGTTGCTCACTAGTGTCAGCCACTGGCAGGCATGTTGATACAACATGATGATGGCATCTCATGTTAACATATTACATCTGGAGAACTGGTAGGGTGGAGAACTCACCATGAGGATGTTTTATCCATGTGGTGTAGCCTAGGGATGTGCACGGAACTGGTTCGGAGACCCTTTATGGACCTCTGAACCAGTTTGAATGGTGGGCGTTTCCACCAGTTTGAAGACAGGGGGGTTCTGCTTTAAGGGAGGGAGAGGATGCACTTACCTGCCCCCCTCCGCTTTTCCCCTGCCAATGCTCTGTCCATCAGGGCAGCAGCATACCTCCCTCCCGCCTGGTTGCCACCTTTACTGGAAATAGGCGGAAGTCTCCAGTGCTCCTGAGCGCACCGGACACATGTGTGCACGTCGGTGTGTGCAAGCAACATGCATGATGTGTGTGCAGCCGTGCCCGGCATACATAGGCATGTCAGATACTTCCGCCTACTTCTGATAAAGGCGGAAATGGGGCAGGAGGGAAATACACTGCCACCCCGGTGGACTTTTAAAACACGGAGTGCCGGCAGGGGAAAAGTAGAAGGAGGGGTAAGTGCACCCTCCCCCTCCCTTAAAGCAGAACCCCTCCCCACCTTTGAACCTCCCCTGCCCGGTTCCGTGAACATCCCTAGTGTAGCCCAGCCCTTTCCTTATAGATCCAGTTATGTGCCCTCTCCCTGCATATAAGCTGGCATCATTTAGATCATAAACCTCTGAGCACACTGTTGGGTGAGTAAGTTCAAATACCATTTTGCCAGCACTTTCAGTCAAGAGAGGAGATCTAAGAAAAGAACATGATGATTGTCTGTAATTATAAAGGAGTTATCAAGCACTGTGCTATGAAAGTTGCAACATTAAACCCTTGTCTTTTCTCCTGTAATTATAACAGCCTACAAAATTATTGTACAAGTTGCCTCCCTTGATGGAAATGTAGATATTGAAATTAATATGGGCCATAGCGGCACAGCAATTTGCAGAGTAGCAACATCAGATTTTCCTGTAAATAATACAGAACTACAACATTTTTGAGGCATTCTTTCCATTCAAAGATTTGGAAGATGTTTTGAAACTGGAAAGGAAAGAGGAGGACATATACAAAGTCATTGGTCTTGGATTATAAGCATACACATGGCTTATAAATGACATGGGAGGAGAGCTGGTCTTGTGGAAGCAAGTATAAATTGTCCCCTTTGCTAAGCAGGGTTTGCCCTGGTTTGCATTTGAATGGGAGACTACATGTGTGAGCACTGTAAGCTATTTCCCTTAGGGGATGGGGGCCACTCTGGGAAAAGTATCTGCATGTTTGTATGCAGAAGGTTCCACATTCCCTCCCTTGCATCTCAAGATAGGGCTGAGAGAGACTCCTGCCTGCAACCTTGAAGAAGCCACAGCCAGTCTGTGTAGAAAATACTGAGCTAGATGGGCCAATGGTCTGACTCAGTAAAAGGAAGCCTCCTCTGTTCCTATGACTGAATTAAGAGGCAGAAGCTTTGGAGAGTTCTTACCCCTCTCCTTCCCCTACTTAAACAAAAGAAATGAAGCAACAGTTATCCTGAGAAAAGTTTACTTCACCCTAAAACTGGACATTATACAAGGACAGTTCTTGGAGACTTTAGATAGGATGTAAGGAGAGAAGTGTTCGATCTTGATCAACATTAGAAGAGCCTTGCTGGATCAGGCCCATCATCTTGATTCCCAGAGAGGGCCACCAAATGCTTCTGGGAAGCCCACAAGCAGAAGATGAAGGTGTGCCCCCCTCTTGTCATTGGTCCCCAGGAACCAGTATTGCTGATGACATCCTTCAGAGGTATAATGCCTCTGAACCTTGAGGCAAATGCAGATGTCCAGACTAGTAGCCACTGCTAGACTTGTCCTCCATGTTTACCTTGTTTAATGTCCTCACTACGAAATTAAACAGTGCCGACAGTGAGGGAGGCTCAGCTGTTGAGCACGAGGGACAGGGCCTTCTCGGTCATTGCCCCCAGACTTTGGAAGCCTCTCCCAGCTGGCATCAATTCCTTAGTCTCCACCATAGATTTTAGGAAACAGGTAAAAATGTGGCTCTTCACCTGGGCTTTTATATGAGAAAAGTGTTTTTTTTTTCCTTGTTGCTTTTATATGAGAAAACTGTTTTTGCTGTTGTTTTGTTTTTGTGTTTTACTGTTTTCAACAGGATTTTATAGGTTTTAAATAGAGATGTCATATTTTTATATTAGAATTTAATGACTGTACTTTTAATTGTGTATTTTTTAAAATTATGTGTTTTAATTATATTATAAATCACCTTGGGATTATTTTAATGAAAGGTGGTTTATAAATAAAATAAATAAATAAATAAACAAAATAATTTGCCTAGTCTCCTTTTAAAACCACATAAGCTGATGGCCATTACTATATCCTGGGCAAGAAATTCCATAGACTAATTATGTGCTGAATATCAAGCAGAAGAAAATGTGTGAGAATTGGTAATAACAGTAAAGGAAGTGAAATGGCTTCGGCCCTATCTGGAAACAGCTATGAGGAGTAAAAGGTGGCATCAGTTGGGCCTGTCAGTTGGACCTGTCAATGGAGTCTGAGGCAAGCACACTAAAAATAGAAGGTTTTCCTTAATCCAGATTCATATCATATTGTCAGCTTCTACATGATAATTTCAGTTCCCAAAAGCTCAAGGCAACCAGTTGTGATTTACATCAAGCATAAGCAAACCAAAGAACCTGCAACAGACTAATTTCTGTGTGTGTGTGTGTGTGTGTGTGTCGGGAGTGGGGTGGTTAATCATAAAAATCATAAAATCAAATCAGGGAGCCAGCATGATGTAGTGCTTAGAGTGCTGGACTAGGACTGGGGAGACCCAAGTTCAAATCCCCATTCAGCCATGAGACTTGCTGGGTGACTCTGGGCCAGTCACTTCTCTCTCAGCCTAACCTACTTTACAGGGTTGTTGTGAAGAGAAACTTACGTATGTAGTGCACCGCTCTGGGCTCCTTGGAGGAAGAGCAGGATATAAATATTAAAAATAATAATAAATAAATAACTGGGGTCCCTGGAAAACCAGGACAACGATAGCAAGAGCCCTTCCCTGTTGAATGCACTGGTGTTAAGTTTTCCCACTGGCATGTTTCCCAATATGGGAAACACCTATACCGGGCAGCAGCGATATAGGAAGATGCTGAAAAGCATCATCTCATATTGCACGGGAGAAGGCAAAGGTAAACCCAGCCAGTGTGGTGTAGTGGTTAGAGTGCTGGACTAGGACCGGGGAGACCAGAGTTCAAATCCCCATTCAGCCATCATACTTCCTGGGTGACTCTAGGCCAGTCACTTCTCTCTCAGCCTAACCTACTTCACAGGGTTGTTGTGAGGAGAAACTTAAGTATGTAGTGCACCGCTCTGGGCTCCCTGAAGGAAGAGCGGGATATAAAATGTAAAAGTTAAAATTAAATTAAAATTAAATTAAAGTCAACTAGGTAGAAGCCAGGGGGCGCATCATTTTGCCTACTGGGTGCCCATGCTGTGCTCCCTACCACCACATCCCAATCACCGTCACAACCACTGCCCCATCCATCCCCATCCCCACCACACAGCCACACTATTCTCATCCTCATTGCTCCTATGCTTGCCATCCCAGTGCCTGCGATCACCACCACACAGGACACCTCCTCATTTTCTGCCTGAAAGAGGCCTCAGATTGTCATGGCGCACCGTAATGATTTCTTTACAATGCACCGTGACAATTCAAGGCCTCTTCCCAGCAGAAGAGGAGGAGATGGCTGGCACAGTGGGGGAGCATGGGCACTGGGACAGATGCTGGGACGGGGAGCACGGGAAGGGGGCAGCGTCTCATGGGTGTACACTCCTGCAATAAATCAAGCAACAGCAGGAATGTGTAGGATAAGCTTTTACTCATAACAAAGCAAAATCAATGGAAATTACCACTTTGAAATCGTCAGTACACAAATTGTAGTCGGGGAACAAGTCCAATAATAATTGGACTTGGTCCCCAATTGGGACCAATTGGTCCTTGGTATTTTTTATTATTATTATTATTATTATTATTATTATTATTATTATTATTATTATTATTATATCATCACCATCATCATCATCATCATCATCATCATCATCATCGCACCAGGCAATGATGAACTGCATGGCTTTTGGCTTAAACACCTAACAAACCTTCATAAACAACTATCAAAACAGTTCAATCACATTTTGCAATGAGGTGATATTGAACAATGGCTAACAACTGGGTAAACTCATCTCATCATGAAAGACCCAGCAAAAGGTGCAGTTCCAAGTAATTACAGACCGATAACCTGCCTTCCAACCATGTTCAAATTATTAACTGGAATAATAGCAGATGAAGTAATGCAACACATATTAACTAACAAACAGCTTCCAGTTGAACAGAAAGGAAATTGTCCGAACACCAGAGGCACAAAAGACCAGCTGCTGATTGACAAAATGATTTTAGAAAACTGCAAGAGAAGAAAAACAAATCTAAGTGTTTGAACCTGGAAGAGAAAGGAGATTACAAATACCTGGGCATTCTCCAGGCTGATAACATTGCACACACTGAAGTTAAAAGAAAAATTGTAAGTGAATACATCAGGAGAGTTAGAAAAATCCTAAAGTCCAAATGCAATGGCGGGAACAACATACAAGCCATAAACACCTGAGCTATACCTGTTATCAGATACACTGCAGGAATAATAGACTGGACCCAGGCAGAGCTAGAGACGCTAGATCGTAAGACCAGGAAAATCATGACCATCAATCATGCTCTGCACCCCCGCAGTGATGTCGATAGGCTATACCTCCCTCGCAGCTCAGGTGGAAGAGGAATGCTGCAAGTCCATCAAACAGTAGAGAAGGAGAAAAGAGGCCTTGCAGAATATCTATGTATGTATGTATGTATGTATGTATGTATTTATTTATTTCTTTATTTGATTTATATACCGCCCTTCCAAAATGGCTCAGGGACAGTGAAGAAGATGCAATTAAGATGGTCAATAATAAGAAACTGTTAAACACCAATGAAACAAAGCAGGCCTACAAGAAAGAACAAGTCAAGAACCAAGCAGAAAAATGGAAAAATAAGCCACTGCATGGTCAATATTTGCACAATATAAGTGGAAAATCAGACATCACCAAGACCTGGCAATGGCTTAAGAATGGCAACTTGAAGAAAGAAACAGAGGGTTTAATACTGGCTGAACAAGAACAGGCACTAAGAACAAATGCAATAAGAGCAAAAGTTGAAAAGTCAACAACAAACAGCAAGTGCCGCCTTTGTAAAGAAGCAGATGAAACCGTGGACCACCTGATCAGCTGTTGTAAAAAGATCGCACAGACTGACTACAAACAAAGGCATAACAAGGTAGGAGGGATGATACACTGGGACATCTGCAAAAAATACAAGCTACCTGTAGCCAAAAATTGGTGGGACCATAAAATTGAAAAAGTTGAAGAAAATGAAGATGCAAAAATATTATGGGACTTCCAACTACAAACAGACAAACATCTGCCACACAATACATCAGATATAAGTGTAGTCGAGAAGAAAGAAAAACAAGTCAAAATAATCAACATAGCAATACCAGGGGATAGCAGAACAGAAGAAAAAGAAATAGAAAAAATAACAAAAAACAAAGATCTACAAATTGAAATTGAAAGGTTGTGGCAGAAAAAGACCAAAATAATACCAGTGGTAATTGGCACTCCAGGTGCAATTCCAAAACAACTTGAAGAGCACCTCAACACCATAGGGGCCACAGAAATCACCATCAGCCAGTTACAAAAAGCAACTTTACTGGGAACAGGCTCTATTTTGCAACGATATCTATAATAACCAACAGTACTGATGATAAAATTCAGTTATCTCAGGTCCTTGGGAAGGACTCGATGTCTGGATAAAAGAAACCAGTCAATAACACCTGTCTGACTGTGTAAACAAGGAATAATATTAAATAATTTAACAATAAACAATAAAGTAAGGGTCAATGGCAGGAGAGGGGTTGGTTGCCAGTTTTATAGTCCGGGGGTTCAAAAGAGAGACACGAGTCGATAGCAAGGCACAGGGCCAAGAACACAGGAGCAATCAGGAACAAGGTGCACAAAGCAAGGAGCTGGAACTGCATGCCAAAGCTGTCAGTTGAAACCAGCATGGTACAGGGTGAGTGGTCTGAATGTCTACCTCTTCAAGGTTAATTGCCAGGTTAAACCAACTAAGGCCACGCCTGCCTTGGGAGTTACAGATTCAGACGCCTCCCTGGTCAGACTTTTGCAGCCAAACGGCTGCTTCTTCTCTGTACAAAACACTGCTCCTTTCTGTGGTCATGCCGACGCGCCACATAGCTCACTGGTCTGCTGCTTGGTCCTGGCTCCTCCCCATCTCAAGAGGGCAATGGCACCCCAGCAGCCTCCTGCTGTTCTATAATAGGTAAACTCTCCATCCATGGGGCTCCCTCCTCACCGTCCTGTAGAAGGACCATATCAGGGGACTGTGGGTCAGGCAGTTCCTTCTCAGAATCTTCTGAATCAGACCACTGCCTGACACAGTGGGCCTGATGGGGATGAGGCAGCACCAGGTGTGGCAGGGATGGGTATGACAGTGGCAGGTGGTGGTGGGGATAGCATGGCGGGTGCAGTAGCAGCCAAGCAAGCTGGTCTTGTGGCAAGCATGACTTGTCCCTTAGCTAAGCAGGGTCCGCCCTGGTTGCATATGAATGGGAGACTAGAGGTGTGAACCCTGTAAGATATTCCCCTCAGGGGATGGAGCCACTCTGGGAAGAGCATCTAGGTTCCAAGTTCCCTCCCTGGCAGCATTTCCAAGATAGGGTTGAGAGAGATTCCTGCCTGCAACCTTGGAGAAGCCGCTGCCATTCTGTGAAGACAATAGTGAGCTAGATAGACCAAGGGCCTGACTCAGTATATGGCAGCTTCCTATGTTCCTGTGTAAGTGACAGGGGGTGGCAGGTGGCCAGGCTTTGCCTGGGGTGACAAATGATCTTGGGCCAGCCCTGAATGACATTTACCAGGTAGTCCTGTGGGAGTTCTTGAATAGGAGTCTGAAAGGGAACCACAACTGTATCAAATGCGGTCTTCTTCTTCTTCTGCATGGTGACTTCTCTGGTCTTCCTTCTAATCAACCAAACCATATTAAATGTCCAGTAATCCTGTCCTCATTTTAAACTGCACCAAAGCAGGTGGGGGGGAGGGGACAACTCTTCTTGTGTTAAATAAGCATCAGTGAGATAAAAAATGTGTCACATGAGTCCTGGAGCCAGCCAGGCGTTATGTTCCTGTGAGAAAGTAGCACTCTCCAAATTTGCTAAGACTACAAATTACAGTTTGCCATAGGTTAGCAAAATCCTTAAAACCTTTGAGAATCAAGACATATTGAAAAATCCATTTTGCTAGCTACATAAAAAAACTCTTAAAAGCATTCTTTGTGCCAAGAGGAGAAAATGCATCGAAGGTGGAAATACATTATTACTGAGGCAAGTATTTGCCTTTTAACTGGAATTCCTTCACTATTATTTAAAATGTTTGGTTTTTTTCCTTGACAGTGATTTCCTTCTTCATGCTAAAAGTCCTATGTGTCATATCCTAACTTTTTTTTTTTAACCCATCTTAAATGGGTTTGGGTTTTAAAAAAACAACAACAACTTGATTTTGTACAATGTGAATCTTTTGCTTTCAATGTACTGACACGTACATTGAACCCAGACCCAATGAAGATGCGAGACAACAGTAGTGGAGTAAAATGGGCCACAGCTTTATTGACTGACATTCTGATTAATGAAGGAGGAATGGGGCTCCACCCTCTACACTGCGGAAGCTAAAGAGTCAAACCAAAACATAAACCCTTTAATTATTATTATTATTTTAATTAATTGTTATTAGTATTGTTGTTCACCACTGAGAGTCTTTGGAGATGGCGGTATATAAGAAATTTATAAACAAACAAACAAATACATACTTACATACTATAAGGCGACACACCTTGGCTCCAGGCAGCCAGCCATTAACCTTATGGCCGATGCTGCCCATCTTAGTCAACCTAATGTCAAGGCACCTGCCTTAGGGTAGGGATGTGCTCAAACCGGTTCGGTGCCTCCTCACGGAACCATCGAATTGGCTTGGGTGCCCGTAGCCAAACTGGTTCAACAGGGAGGGAAGAGGTTCCCTTATGAAGCAGGTAAGCAGGTCCTTACCTACTCCACTGCAGCCCCACCACTCTTCCAGGTGTGGTGCTTGCTCTACCAAACGCCACACATGGCTGAGGTGCTGTTCCCTGAAGCCTTCGCGCAGCCATGTGTGTGCCAATGCCACATGCAGGCTGCAGGAAACAGCGCCACAGCTGCACGTGGCCTTTGGTAGAGCGAGCACCGCACCCGGAAAAGCGGTGGGCGGCAGCAGAGCAGGTCAGGGCCTGCTTTTCTGCTTCTTAAGGGAACCGCTCCCCACCCCACCCTTGGCTGCCTGAGCCTGGTCGGGCACTTCCCTGCCTTAGGGATCACCACCCACAAGCCACTAAGTCTCTGAGGCTGGTTATTCCAAAGCAGGTTGGAGTACGTCCAAAGTCAGCACTCCCTCAGCCACACAAACTTTAGGGACTGCCAAGGACTCCTCCATATGCCAAACATATGCCTGAAAGTGACTTGTTGTGTGAGCACTGTAAGATATTCCTCTTGGGGGATAGAGCCACTCTGGAAGGAGCATTTAGGCTACGGGTTCCCTCCCTGGCTTCTCCAAGATACGGCTGAGAGAGGCTCCTGCCTGCAGCCTTGGAGGGGCTGCTGCCAGTCTGTGTAGAAGATGCTGAGCTGGATGGACCAATGGTCTGACTCAGTGTATGGTAGCTTCCTATGTTCCTAACCCCACTCTACCCCATACAAGCCACACTCTACCTGCCATTGTAACCAGGAAACCCAACTAACAAAGACCCATAATGTGAGGTAATAAGATCCCTAGCCAAGGCCACTCTGCCAGGGGCCAAAAAAATCCTACTCGGCTGCCCGAAGGACAACCAGCCAAAGCCTGCCTGCACTACAGCTGGGGTTGGATGGAACATCCTTCTCAGACTGCGAGGTAATGGCCAAGTGAGCCTGCCAGCCAATTAGGGCCCGTGTTTTTCTTCATGCTTCATTAAGAGACTAGGGCAACAGGCCTGCCCCCTAGACAAGCTGGGAGGGGGGAGGGGGGAGTGCAGCCCAAAGCTCATAGGTGTTATCAAAAATCATGGCTGACCTACAGAGCAAGGATGAACTGGTGCAGCGGGAGGGCAGCCTAACAGAGCTTCCCAGCTAACTGTACTGGTACAGCAGGGAAGCACCATTTTTGACCCCCTGCCTCCTCATAGGCCACAGATCTTTGTGAGAAAACAGCGCACACCTTTCCCCATGGTACCACTAATAAGTAAACAATAAACATGGATTTTTTTTTCCAGTGGGCAGTGCTTGCATATACTAGTCCAGGGGTTCTCAACCTGTGGCACTCCAGATGTTGCTGAACTACAATTCCAATCACCCCAGCTACAATATATTGTGGCTGGGGATGATGGGAGGTGTAGTTCTGCAACATCTGGAGTGCCATAGGTTGGAAACTCCTGTCCTACTCCAGTGATCTTCACTGTTTCTCAAGCAGGGGCCACTTTGGGTAGGTGGGGGAGAACACTTTCAGTGTGAGAGCCATGTCCTGCTGTGCTGATCTCTGCACAGTACTGTGCTTTTCTCAGTGCTGGAAGGGCCCTTTAAGAAAGACGGAACTATCTCTTAAGAGCTCTATGGTCTCCCAAGATGGTGTCATGGCTCAAATGGGCTCCATTTCCCTTCAAGGAGTCTCTGTGGTACTGGGGGAAAGCACAGCACTGCACGATGGGAATGGGAATCTCTGCATGGTGCCAGGGGGACAGTGCAAAATATTCAGCTTTGGCCAAAGCTTCACACAGGCCCAACGAGCAATTAGTCAGGTGGCCACACTTAGGGAGCCACTGGCTCCCAGGCCTTACGATGCAATGCACAGTCCTAGTCCTTGCATGGGACTTGTTTAAAATGTGTGGCATTCAGAACATGGTGGGTGCTCCTCTGACCATAAGACAGAAAAGTACTATCCCAATGGGAGAAGGAGAACTTTATGTACTGGAGAACTTTATGTAACCAAACCAGGATAAAGTAGAGCTAGGTCAGGGTAAAAAAGAAATGAATCATAGAATAAATCAATCCAGAATTTTCATTCGAGGCACAAATGACCAGGCTCAAATACTTTGGACATATTTTGTGAACACCCAGCTCCCTTGAGAAGTCCCGTAATGCTGGGGGAAGTTGAAGGAAAAAGAAGAGGATGACCAGCAGCAAGGTGGATGGACCTGATTACGACAGCAATGAATGCTCCACTGAGAGACCTTAAAGGCCAAGTTGAAGACAGATCATCCTGCAGAGAATCTATCCATGTGGTTGCTAACAGTCGACACCGACTTGATGGCACTCAATCAATCAATCAATCAATCAGAGTCAGGCTTCTCGGTTTGTTACACCCACAATGTGTGTGGATTTATGGGTTAGGGAGCAGGTACTCTAATCTGGACCTGCCAAAACAGAGTGGGATATTTGAGAATTTTGAACTCTACACTATGCCTGCCATCATTGCCATAACCATCCTTGGTTCTGACCATGAATTTTTCTCTCTGTTCTTCCCACTAGGTTTTAAAAAATTTAATCCAGTGCCAGTGCAGCTTCCACCTGTTATGCCTCCAAAACTCCAGCTACTATTCTGTAAATATATCAATCACTGCCAGTCAAAAAGGTGGTGCTATTGAGCCGATGCCTTATGATTATGAACATTTCTGTAGTTACCAATCACAAGGAATCAAATCTAGAAGTACAAACCCATACTTGGGAGAGAGAGAGAAAGGCCTATTAATCCTCTGCAAAGACTGACAATCTGTAATCTATTATATTTGTAACACTTCTTATCCTGTTTTGTCTGGTTTATCCAGTTTCCTCTCATTAGTGGCTGGACTATCAAATGGCTAGATAGTCCTGTCAGGAAAAGCATAGTCTCTTAATCTCTTTCCCTTCCCTAGTGGGCATTCTATCTAAATAATTAAAAAAGCATTGTTAAGGTGTAAGAGATGTGTTAATCTCACCTTCCATCCCCAGATCACTGGCTGACATCTAGAGAATGCTGCACTCGTGCAATGAACAAAGATGCACCCACACAGGGCCATGATTCATTTCTTGCACACTGGTCCTCTTGCACAAGCTGGTCTTGTGGTAGCAAGCATGACTTGTCCCCTTAGCTAAGCAGGGTTCCCCCTGGTTGCATTTGAATGGGAAATTTGATATGTAAGCACCGTAAAATATTCCCTTTAGGGGATGGAGCCTCTCTGGGAAGGGCAGAAGGTTCCAAGGTTCCCTGGCAGCATCTCCAAGATAGGGTTGAGAGAGATTCCTGTCTGCAACCTTGGAAGAGCCACTGCCAGTCTGTGTTGACAATACTGAGCTAGATAGGCCAATGGTCTGACTCAGTATATGGCACCTTCCTATGTTCCTCTAACTAGTTTTGGGAGACGAGAGCTGGTCTTGTGGTAGCAAGCATGCCTTGTCCCCTTAGCTAAGCAGGGTCTGCCCTGGTTGCATATGAATGTGAGATTAGCACTGTAAGATATGGCAGTGGAGAAACCTCTGCCAGTCTGTGTAGACAATACTGAGGTAGATACAGTGTAGACCAATGGTTTTACTCAGTATATGGCAGCTTCCTATGTTACTATGATCCACCATACCAGGGATTCTCAACATTGGGTCCCCAGACGTTATTGGACTTCAGCTCCCATAATCCCCAGCCCCAGTGGCCTTTGTTTGGGGATTATGGGAGTTGGTCCAATAACATCTGGGGACACAACGTTGAGAATCCCTGCACCATACTATAGTAGCTATCTAAGAAAGATAAGCCAGTTATGTAATAGCCAGGACCTTCTCCATTTAAGCCTTGCTTGGGTAACCCCATTTCTAACTCCCCACCCCCAATTCTATTCCCCACTGAGTGGAATGAAAAATAGCCATCACATTTTCTTATCTGGAAACAGCATAAAACTTTAACCACTGCTTTTAAAACATCACTGAAGACACACTAGTTTTCCTCAAGCCTTTTGCTAACACTTTTAAAAATGTTCTTGTTAAAGCTAGTTTTAAATTTTTATGATTTTAAAATTGTTTTGTTATTATTGAGTCATATTTATAGATTTAAGTTGTATACATACCTTGAGATCTACGTGTTAGGTGGTTTATAAATATAATAAACAAACAAACAATGAATGAATGAATGAATGAATGAATATCATCCAATGCACGCACTTCTTTTTAAAAAAGGGTGGAGATGAAGAAGAAGAAGAGGAGGAGGGGGGGGGAGAAGAGTTTATTGTACTGAAATTTTGGGAAAGGGCATAGGAACATAGGAATCTGCCTTATACTGAGTCAGATCTGCCTGGAGATACCAGGGATTGAATCTGGGACCTTCTGCATGCAAAGCATATGCTTTCCCTCTGAGCTACAGCCCTATTCCCTAAGGGAAATATCTTGCAACACAGTGCTCACATGTGGTCACTCACCCAAATACAAACCAAGGCAAATCCTGCTGAGAAAAGAGGACAACCCTTGTTTGCTACCACAAGACTGGCTCTTCTCCCTGGCACTCCTCTGAATTATAAAATGTGATTTGCTTATGCATATGAATAATCTTCTATACAGTGACACATCAGTTAACAGTTTAAATTAGAAACGTAGGGACTGTGTATTGTTCCTCACCACATTTCCATCCCACAGAGGGAACACACCACACCTTGAGTTCAAACCTTTCCCAAGGGTTTGGATGCAGACAGTACAAAATGCTCATAAATACACATTGTAGCTAAAGGGTGTGGAAGCTACCCAGACATCTTTCTGGACCTGCTCCAGGAAACCACTTTAGTTACACAGCTAAGTTTTAGATCAGCTTTCCAAATGACTCTAAAGGAACATTCTGGCTCTTAGGAAACAAGTTCATTCTCATGAAGCCAAGGTGGCTGACCTGGAGAAGCTCAGGGTGGCAGAGAGTTATGTGGGTGAGACCCTCAGGGACGTGATAGAGGCATCCCACTCCCAAGCTGACAGCTCCTCTGCTGTCAGAGAGAATTAAGGTCTCAGGGAAGGAGGACATCAGTCTGAGGAATAGGGGAATGCTCCCTTAGAAGGGACTCCTTCCTTGGGTGATGCATCATCCATATCTTCTCACAGAGGATACTCCTATGGGGGGCCGAGGGACTACTAGTGGTGGATGATTGTCAAGGTCATAGAGAGATGGGTTTGTGACCCACATGTAGACTGCATGGTGACTTACCTGCCTGGTGTAAAGGTTGCAGACGTCATGCAGCATCTAGGCAAGCTGTTAGGCAGTGCTAGGGAGGAGTCAGCTGTTGTGGTGCATGTTGGCACCAACAATGTTGGAAAATGCAATCAGGAAGTCCTGGAAGCCAGATTTAGGCTGCTAGGTAACATATTGAAGTCCAGGACGCCCTGGGTAGTGTTACCTGTTCCACATGCGAGACAGGCAGAGCTGAGGGGTTTCAATTCATGGATAAGATGGTGGTACTGGGAGGAGGGCTATAGATTTGTTAGGCACAGGGATATATTTTGGGGCAAACAAGGCCTGTACATAAGGGACAGGTTCCACTTGAACAACAATGGAATCAGACTGCTGGGGCTTAAAATTAAAAAGGATGCAGAACAGCTTTTCAAATGATGCCTGGAGGTTTGCCAACAGTAACTGGGTGGTACCTGCTTAGGCAAGAAGGAGGAAAGGTACTACCAAGTTCAGCATGACTAACAAGTAGAGTCAGGAAAGGTATACAAGGGAAGGAGACTGCCTTCAGAAAATGGAAGTCCTGTCCAAATGAGAACAGAAAGGAACATAAACTCTGTCAAAGGAAATGCAAGGAGACAATAAGGAATGTAAAAAGAGAGTTCCATATAGCTAGAAGTGTGAAGGGGAATAGCAAACATTTCTTTAAATATATCAGAAGCAGAAAACCTGCCAGGGAGGCACTTGGACCCTTAGATGATGAGGGTGAGAAAGGGAATATTAAGGAGGATAAGGAGATTGCAAAGAAGCTGAATGAATTCTTTGCATCAGTCTTCATAGTGGAGAATATGGACCATATACCTGCTATGGAACTGAGCTTCTCAGGCTTAGAGGCTGAAGAACTGGGCCAATGAAGTGATGAGAGAGGATGTTCTAAACCATCTTGAAAAACAAAAAGTTAACAAATCTTCTTCTGAATTATCCCCAATGCACATTAAGGTCATTGAGAGAGGTCAAACAAATAAATATTTGTCAGAGCCAGATAGCATCTACCCAAGAGTTCTGAAAGAACTCAAATGTGATATTGCTGAGCTCCTAGCAAAAGTATGTAACTTGTCCCTACAATCAAGCTCTGTACCAGAGGACTGAAATGTAGTTAATGTAATTCCAGTTTTCAAAAAGGGATCCAGTGGGGATCTGGGAAATTACAGACCAGTTAGCTTAACTTCTGTGATGGACAAATTGATGGAAAGTATACTTAAAGACAAAATGTTTATTATTTATTTAAAATATTTATACCCCACCCCTCCAGTACACTACTGCTCGGGATGGCTCACAACAATAAAATAGATAAAATGTAAAATAAAAGTAATAAAATTAACCAAATTAAATAAATAAGTTAAAAGTCAGGCTAAACATTTATAAGAACAGGCCTTGCTGAAGGAAAACTAGTATGGCTTCTAGGGGAAGAGAGCTGGTCTTGTGGTAGCAAGCATGACTTGTCCCCTTAAGCTAAGCAGGATCCACCCTGGTTGCATACGAAAGGGAGACTAGAAGTGTGAGCGCTGTAAGATATTCCCCTTAGGGGATGGAGCTGCTCTGGGAAGAGCATCTAGGCTCCAAGTTCCTTCCCTGGCATCTCCAAGATAGGGCTGAGAGAGATTCTTGCCTGCAACCTTGGAGAAGCCGCTGCCAGTCTGTGTAGACAATACTGAGTGAGATGGACCTATGGTCTGACTCAGTATATGGCAGCTTCCTATGTTCCTATGTTCTGCAAGGGAAAGTCTTGCCTCACTAACCTCTTGGAGTTCTTTGAAAGTGTCAACAGGCATGTGGATAAAGCTGGTTCAGTTGACATAGTATACTTAGACTTCCAAAAAGCTTTTGACAAAGTTCCCCACTAAAAGGCTCTTGAGTAAACTTAGCAGTCATGGGATAAGGGGACAGGCTAATGTGTGCACTGGTAACTGAAGGAGAGGAAACAGAGGGTATGAATACATGGACAGTTTTCACAATGGAGAGAAATAAGAAGGGGGTCCTCCAAAGATCTGTACTGGGACCAGTGCTTTTTAACTTGTTCATAAATGATCTAGAAGTTGGGGTAGCCAACGACATGGCCAAAATTGCAGATGATACCAAACTATTCAGATTAGTGAAATTCCAAAGAGATTGTGAGGAGCTCCGAAAGGATCACTCCACACTGGAAGAGTGGGTGACAAAATGGTAAATGTGATTCAGTGCAAGCAAGTGTAAAGTGATGCATATGGGGCAAAAAAACTAGCTTCACATATACACTGATGGAATCTGAGCTGTCAGTGACTGACCAGGAGAAAGATCTTGGAGTTGTGGTGGAAAGTGTCAACTAAGTATGTGGCAGCTGAGGGAAAGGCAAATGTCATGCTAGAGATCATTAGGAAGGAGATTGAAAATAAAAATGCTAATATTATAATGCCCTTATACAAATCTATGGTAAGGCCACATCTGGAATACAGCATACAATTCTGGTCACCGTATCTCAGGAAGGAAATTCTAGAACTTGAAAAGGTGCAGAAGAAGGCAACCAAGATGATCAGGGGCCTGGAGCACTTTCCTTATGAGTTAAGGCTACAGCATCTGGGGCTTTTTAGTTTGGAAAAGAGGCGACTAAGGGGAGACATGATCGAGGTGCATAAAATTATGCATGGAGTAGAGAGAGTGGACAGAAATAAGAATTTCTCCTTCTCTCAAAACACTAGAACCCGGGGTCATCCCATGAAACTGATAGCCAGGAAATTTAGGACCAACAAATGGAAGTACTTTTGCACACAGTACATAATTAATCTGTGGAATTTTCTGCCACAGGATGTGCTGATGACCACTAGCTTGGATAGCTTTAAAAAGGGCTTAGACAAACTCGACCCTGGGGCTGGGCCTCTGCCTGCAGTTGACAGCACACAAAATGACAGGATCGTGGCCCCATATTGCAGGCCTCTAGAAAGCCGTCTTCAGCCCTGTGGGCCAAATAGCAGATTGCACTGTGGTAGGAATGATCATGATATTTTTCTTTGGGATAGAAGAATTCTGAAAATTCATGATGAATTTCATGTGGGTTTGCTAAAATTCTGAGAGGCGGCGGGCAGAGACAGAGAGAGTCTTTCTCAGAATGAGCCACACTTTTACAGTGTTGGCTGCTCTGCTCTACAAGGCATAGCCTCCCTTCCATCACCTGCAGGGGCCAGGGTGAAGTTTTGACTCCTAAACTTCATGGTAGTGTTGGAGCCAGAATTTCTGCCTTGCACCTTAAGGTGATGGAAGAGAGGCTAAGCCTTAAATGTATCTATCTAATAAGTGCTGGAAATGTAAAGATAGCGAGGGGTCCTTCTATCACATGTGGTGGTCCTGCAGAGAGGTAAATTGGTTTTGGGACATGATTTATGATGGACTTAAAAAGATTTTTAAATGTGTATTTCATGAGAGACCTGAATCCTTTCTGTTGGGCATAATTAATGAAGAAATATCGAAAGAAAATACAAATTTATTCCTATATCGACGGCAGCCAGAATGGTTCTTGCTCAGAAACGGAGATCTGCGGAAATTCCAGCAAAAGAAGAATGGCTGATGAAGGCATATGAATATGCAGAAATGGCAAAACTTGCTGTATTAGTAAGAGATAGTCATATAGAAAACTTCGTAGAAGATTGGAAACCCTTTTTGCGGTATATGAAAAACAATGTGAATTTGGGTTTATTAACGGGGGTTGAAATGTAAAAATAACAGCTGGGGAATTTGTTGTAGTAATGAAACTAATAGATTACTATGGTGATGAAAACAAGGATTAGGACATAATAACCAGATATATAAATATGAAGAAAATATTTACATGAGAGCAAATATGGATGTTGCGGTATAACTGTGTTGAAAGATGAACGGGAAGTCACACTGTAATGTAGAAAACTAATAAAAATAAAGTGCAAAAAAAAAAAAGAAGAAGAAGAAGAAGAAGAGAGGCTAAGCCTTGTGGAACAGTAATGGCACCAGAAAAAAAATGAGGGGGCACAGAAGGGGCAAAGTGCATTTATGGGTGGGCAAGTTTTGTCCCACATATTAGATTTCTGAAACAGAAATGGGGGGCAAGTGAAGGACAAACTACTTGTTTGAGGGGCCACTTGCCTCCCCCAACAGAGCCACCCTTGTTCTCTCCCTCTCCCCTCCCCCATCCCTCTCCCTCTCTTTCTCTAGTGTAAAATAGCTTTTGGCTGCATACCGTCATCATGGCATTTTGCTCCAGCCTCCTGCAAAAAAGGCAGGTGAACACAGAAATATTGTGAAGAATGGGGAAATTAGTTCTGTTGATTGCATGCATAAAGTGCATTATAATGTTTTGAAAGCTCAGTTGCAGTCTATGTAACAGAGACTTCTCAATTTTGCATGGTGAAGTATGTGATGTGTGTGATTTTATTAAATTCTTACAATGTGTTCCTTATTTTGGAACTTTTCAGGTGGCAAGCCTAAAACAGGTTTAATTTCTAAAAGCAAAACTTAGAACAAGAACGGATTCAAATGCATAGAAATAGGGTATGTTGCAGACTTGTTCAAACTGTGCCGTTTTAGACTCCAAGTGGGGAATTCTAATTTTAAAATTATCTCCATGTAAAAAAATGGGAAGTTAGCACATTTGAGAAAAAAGTGAGTTTCAGCCTTATTTCTCACCCTCACATAAATGCAATGTTATGCTGTAATCTGCAAGTACCTGCATTTGGTAACTGCAAGCAGTTTTTTCAGATCTTGCATAGTGTCCCACATGGTTTTATCAAATTGGGGGGAATGGATGGATGGCAAATTTTCACATTTCATTATATTAATGAGTTTCTTGGATGCTGACTGATATTTTTTGATTGCTTGGGCAGGAGGAGTACTGTTTAACAGAAATCAGTGTAAATGCCAGATCTCCAAACAGTGTGTGTTGAGGTGGGGCATGGGTTCCCATGCATAGACTGATAGAAAAGCCTCTGACAATAACCTAGTGCAATGAGCATGGTACAAGTTAGCATAGTACCATGGCGCCATTTGGCAGAATGGTTTAACAGCAAGTTTCTCTTCTGAGTAATCCACAAATTAAAAAAAGTTAATGATTTAAACCCCAGATAGAAACATATCTAACACATAAGCAAATGTTAATAGGCATATTTTGAAACAACAGAAATAACACATGCCTTTTAGGAGCCCATGTGTACCGTATCCATATTTCTGTGAAGAAATCTAACATTTGCATTTATTTTTGTTAAATAGCACTTCTTCCCCCAAGTACATCTTTGGTGCATGTTGTAAGATTGCCTTCTTGAATTGATGTGTATCCTGATCCCAGGGGGATCAAAAAAGTATCAGCAATACAGTCAGCATCCGAGAATGTCATGAAATGTGAAGAATTGCATTGTATCCTTGCATCCATATTATATCAGCACTATCTTCTCAGTCTAATTGCAGGGTAGATGCAGGAACAGGTGCATATTTCGAGCTCTGTTAAGCACTAAAGTTTTTAAGTGTCTCCCTGGACTGATGACTGATGTGTCATCAGCCGCTGGGAAGTACCGAAATATTCCGTAAATAACATGGACAGATTCCCATCAACCTTTTCCTTTTTACCTCTGTCAGCAATTACTTAGCACTAAAGGTTTATCTAATTAAACTTACAGTGCAGGGGAGAAACCGTAAATGGAATTGACCACACAGAATATGTTGAGTAAACAAACAATCTACACCAGGCAGGAAGACACCAGTGATCCAAAAACAAGGATCCTCGAGGAGTGTTACCCAACATAGAAATGGCAAAGATGAACTGCCAAGCAATGTAACAGCAAGCAATGTAAGTTTTTCTGTGAAATCAACTGCACGTTAAATCCAACATCAATTTAGCAGAAAGGGCCTTCTATGAACTTAAATAAACCAGATGGGACCATTTTAGCTTGGCATTACCCAACAGTTCATGCACAATTTACAACTATGAACCAACTATCTTTGGGGTTTTTTCTTGCAGACTAGGGGACTCCTGTCCTAGCCGATTAATGTGATGTCATTAATTCACTGACCTTGTAATCTGGGACACAGACATAGTCCTAGATCTATTCAGGAAAAGAAAGGTCATATTCGACAGAAGTTACACTGTGATTTATTTCAGCCTAATATGCTAGAAGGAAACTTCACAGCTTCCAAAGACACAGCTGTGGGAAACATCCATCGATCCCTTTAGGTTGCGTAGGAAATCTGCCAAAATAGATACTACTTTGAGAGATTACAGTGTGCACATTTGTATGTTCATAATGAAGCAAGGCTTCGGTTTCTTGCCCATGAGATTTAATAAACTCAAACCACTATACAGGCAAAGGTCTCTTTTCTTCTACAAAGAGTGAGAAAAATTAATGATTTGTTTCCAACGCTACTTGGAAATCACAATTGAAGGCATGCTATCTTTCAGCCAACCTATAAACAAGGTACTAAACTGTGACCTGTTTGGGGCCAATTCTCACAGCCTGCTTGTTTTTCAGCCTGGGTCACACTTTTTTGTGCATTTTATAACCACTATGAAGTAATTAAACGAGACTTCACCACAGGCGAGCAAGACTGCAATTTGGCATTGCTTAGACTACCATCAGTCAGCCTGCTTTAGAAAGTTTACTAAGGTGCCCAACCACAAATTGCATAGGGAGAGTCAAAGGCAAAATTACCACCAGGTTCTCACCTAAAATCAATTTTGATACAGCTTGGGGTAGCAGGGTGGGTGGGGATGGGATGAAATATCTGAGGAATTCCCAAAGTTCTGAGACATAGGAAAGCAAGCAGATCGATCCAGACAGGCACACATTATTAGATTAGCAACCAGATTTTTCTGAGAGTGGCATTTATAGTGAATTTGGAGGTCCCACTTCAAGTGAAGAATCTAAAGTATTTTGAGGAAACCCAAAAGAGTTGGGTATCAGGTTCCACAGAAGTTCCATCTAAAAGTGACTTGCAAGAATCCATTTTCCTCAGCCAATCCAGAACCCTCTGCATAGGAAAAGAAACTTCATGATGCTCATATCCACCCCCACACACAACTGATGCTATTTTAGGAATGGCAGGGAATATGACCCATACAAAACAGAGCCTATACAAAGGCTTTAGCCATTCATGTGACATGACTAGTGCATTAGAGACATTAATGAGATGAGTAGTACTTTCTGAAACCAGGCAAAGCCTGCTGTAAATGCAACAAGGTCCATCCAAAATTTGCAACAAGATCCATCTGAATTTATCACCAACAATGCCATTTCTGACTCTATGGTAATAGTTGCACATGGCCAAGTTGATTGATTGATTAAGTCCCGTCAAGTCGGTGTCAACTCTTAGCGACCACATAGATAGATTCTCTCCAGGATGATCTGTCTTCAACTTGGCCTTTAAGTTATCTCAGTGGTGCATTCATTGCTGTCCTAATCTAGTCCATCCACCTTGCTGCTGGTCATCCTCTTCTTCTTCTCTTTCCTTCAACTTTTCCCAGCATTATGGACTTCTCAAGGGAACTGGGTTTTCATATAATGTGTCCGAAGCAAAATGCATGACTCTTGTAATCCAATACACTCATACACATGCGGCGGGGGAGGGGGGGACTTAACCACAGGGAAAGTACTTGCCTGAACTTTGAAGTAAGATTACTTCAAAGTAATATATTTTAGCTTCCAATTGGAAGAATACACATCCTGTTGGACAAAGGTCTATTCAGATACTGAAGTTTGCTTCCATGGCTAGGGTCTAATTAAAGCCAGAATCAGGGACATATAAACAGAAAGCTTACTGAATCTGATTTACATTGCTGCAGAAGTACATGAGCTATCCTGGTTTGGATACATGAGAGTAGGATTAGAGAGAGTTAGAGAGTAAGATTGTGGCTGTCTGCCAGTGCCTCACTATTAGTAGCAATGCATAAACCCACCCCACCACCACCACCACCACCAAACTTGCCTTGAAAATGATTTGAGCTTCTTGAGTGTTCTATTGCATTCTTTAGAAAGCCTCAAAGAGGTTTTCAAGCATTCAAAATCAATCATTAGCATCACTACCCATTAGGTGGCCTGTCTCACCATTAGGTCCACCAGATGTCCATGTGATGGACATCTTCATGATTTTTGCATGAAGTCCATCATGTGCAGTTTCCAAAGGCACAGGCCCAAACCATGCAAGCTGTTGACCAATATGAACTCTAGGAAACAACTGCACAATTCAAGCTTTTGCACAAAGGCCCTGTACAAACTTTATGGACAATGGGGATGGGGCTTTAGCTCAGTGGTAGAGCATCTGCTTTGAATGCAGAAAGTCCAAGGTTCAATCTCTGGGATATCCCCAGGTAAAGCTGGGAAGGATCCTGCATAAATCCCTGGATAGCCACTCCAGTGTAGGCAGTACTAAACTAGATGTACCAATGGTCTGACTCAGTATAAGGCAGCTTCCTAGGTTCCTATGACAATATGTAGACATTCAGTGAGCCCAGAGGTGGACAGGCAATGTGGCCCAATACTGCTTTTCCAGTATGCATGGGCTCTAAAGACTCCTAGCAAAGGAGCCTCGTGTGCTTGTGTACCTCACACAGTGCTGGGCATGCATTTTTAAGGATGTGCTCCTGAGTCCTTTTTCAAAAGAACTCACACCAGCATAAGAATTGTGAACTATCCTTATGGCCTCAATCCATATATATCTAAGGATTTGTGTGGTTAAAGAGAGACTGACCAATCTCTTAAATTTATATGCTTTCTTAAGTGCTTTGCTGGATCAATGCCCTAGTCAATAAGTTAAACTAAAATTACTTATTGTTACTTTTACATTAGTTTAGTAGAAAAATCACATTGTAAAATCTTCAAATCACTTGCCTCCAAGGATCTACGCAAAGGAAGCCCTTAGAGGCACATGGTCACTCTTCAAATGCAAGTTAGAAGGAAAATGTTGATTCAAAGCATTGAAAAAGAGAGCACAGCAGCCATGCACAATTGTTTCAGCCCAGCCCCCAAGACTCAAAACAACCTCCCTCTAGTTTTTCCTAGAGCAATGGTTCTTAACATAGTGTCCACCAGATGATGCTGAACTACAACTCCCAGCATCCCCAGCCACAATTTATTGTCCTTATGTTCTTATGGGTGGCTTTTTAAAAGACAAAGTCATGGAAGACAGGTATATCAATGACTACTATTAATATTCCCACGTTCTTATGGGTGGCTTTTTAAAAGACAAAGTGATGGAGGACAGGTATATCAATGACTACTATTCTGGTGGCTTTAGACCACCTCCAGCCTCACAGGCAAGATGCCGCTAAATACCAGTTGCAGGGGAGCAACAGCAGGAGAGAGGGCATGCCCTCACCCCCTGCCTGTGGGCTTCTCAGAGACATCTGGTGGACCACTATGTGAAACAGGATGCTGGACTAGATAGGCCTTGGGCCTGATCCAGCAGGCCTGTTCTTAAGTTGACCCCATGTTAAGATCCACTGCCCTCGATAAATGGAATCAAAGTCTCTATCTTTGTCACAAACTCTCAAACTATCTGATTTTTAGAAGTCTTTGTCATAGAATTCCCAGGCATCCTAGTTTCATCACCTGGCAGAGAGTGTCAGGCAGCTTTCAAGCCACTTGGTGGCTGCAGCAAAAGACTGAGCTGGATAAAACTGATCAAAAACCAGTGGCAACATTCAGAACTATGATGTGGTACAGCCCTTCTGGGACTGCACCTCTTCAGAATTCGAATGAAGAATCAACACTTGAAATACCCTTATGAAAGAGGAAAAAAACATTTCTCTCTGGATGTGAAAAGCTAGAATGGCAGGGAGAAGAGCCAAGCTAGTGACCTCCTTCTTGAACTGCTCATTGTCTGGGGACAGGGAAACTTCACATAGAGGAGTATTCAGACATGCTGTCCTCATCTACATTCTGAAGAAATATGGTGTGGTCTTGCTGAACATGTAGTTTTGCACTGCAGCAAATTCTGAGTGCCAAATTTTTGCATACTGTAGCACAGGGGTTCCCTGTGGTACTCCAGATGTTGTGGAACTACAACTCCCATCATACCCAGCCACAATAAATTGTAACTGAGAATGATGGGAGTCATATTCAATAACTCAGCAACATCTGGAGTACCACAGGTTGGTAACCCTTGTTCTAGCATAATGGCCATCTATCTGTCCCAAGATAAAATACAGGCAAGTCAAGAACTTCTGCTTAGTCACCCTTTCATCAGCTTCAGTAGTCTTCACCCTTTGATATGTGTCTTGTTTGTATGAACAAATCAATTTACAGTTAATTAATGGAGTTATTTAATGCCAGATCACATAAATGGTTAACCTAGGGGTTTTGTTGTTATTGTTCTTTGAATAATGGCACCTTGGTCATAGATTTCTTAAACAACACCCCTGTGAATTGGGGAAGATCATCTTTGCCCCTGAGATATGGCAAGCCCAAAAGTACTCCCTGATTTTTGCTATCCATTTCACAGGTAGCAAAAATGAGGAGGCATCTTTGGCATTTTCATAGGGGATGGAGACAAATGTTTGATAAGTTTCAAAGGCAGTGAGAGCAGCATGGGTGTCCATCAAAAGCGTTCTTTTCTACTCTTTTGTACATTTTGTTCCCTTTTTTCTGTAAGCAGATTGGACGTCTTTCCAATGGCTGACTCTTACCAACTGTCGTTTCTTTTCCCCAGAATGCACCAGGGAATGATGCAACATCACAATGTCATATCATTTCCCAGGATATTCTGGGGGGAAAGAGCAGTCAGCAGGAGTCAGCCCCTGGGAAGACTTTGGGCACAGTGAAAAGAAAGATTACAAAGGACACCCACACAGCTGCCACAACTCCAGTAAGTCATCCCCCAATTTATCAAACATTTGGGTGAAAAGCCCTGTTTCATTCCCCACCCCCACCCCTACCCTGAACAATTTGGCAACAGTACTTTGGGCAAAACTGTTTAGGCCAACACTACCACTGAAGTCTGGGGAATGGTGATAGGAGCAATCTTCCTTGGAGAATTAGGGATCATTCCCTGTGTTGGTCAGCTCCTGATAGATGAGAAAGATTGTAGTGGCTTCAGTGGTGAGGTGGCCTCATGTTGTTGGTTGACCACTTCCCACCAGATTAAGGCTGAAGTGGTTCAATGGGGCATTTTCCGGATCCCCCCTGGATCCCTTTTTGAAAATTGGAGTCACATTGGCTACTTTCCATTCCTCTGGTATAGAGCCTGATTGTAGGGACAAGTTACATATTTTTGCTAGGAGATAGGCAATTCCACATTTGAGTTCCTTCAGAACTCTTGGGTGGATGCCGTCTGGCCCTGGCAATTTATTATTTTTTAGCTTTTCAAGACAATTTAGAACATCTTCCCTTGTCACCTCGAATTGGCCTAGTTCTTCAGCTGCTAAACCTGAAAAACTCAATTCTGGAGCGGGTATATGGTCAGTATACCCCGCCATGAAGACAGATGCAAAGAACTCATTCAGCTTCTCTGCAATCTCCTTATTATTTATTTATTTGATTTGATTTGTATACCCTGTATACAAATCATTGTATGCCCTGTATACAAATCAAATTTGTATTTGATTTGTATACAGGGCAGTTTACAATTAAAACAAACCACTAAAATAGTAAAGAGCTAAAACAAATTAAAAAACAATATAACAATTAACAATTTTAAAACATTTTAAAACAACAATTAAACAATTACAGTGATTAAAAACCCTGAAATCGGGTTTTGAATTTTAAAATAGACCAGATATTAAAACCCTCAAAATTTAGGAAGCTGAGAAAGCTTGGGTAAAAAGATGGGTTGATTTCCTTGTCCTCCTTAATAATCTCTTTCACACCCTCATCATTTAAGGGGCCAACTGCCTCCCTGGCAGGTTTTCTATTTCTGATATATTTAAAGAAGTTTATGGTTTTACCCTTGACCCTTCTAGCTAGATGCTGACTCAGTGGAAGCGAGACATTGTAAACCGGAATAACAGTAATTGTCAATGGCAGATAGAATTAAATGGCTGTTGGAGCATGTCACAACTGAGAGGATACCATTGGCTTTTGAAAAACAAACAAATAATCACATTACTACTCTCTGAATTTAAAAATCTTAGTACTCAGTCTTTTCCTAGTTTGTAATAAACTTTTTTAACCTACTTGCCTTAAGGAAAGTAAGCTTTTGAGGTCACCTGACATTCAGTGTGTGTCCATCCGTGTGTCCGTTTGTGTGTCCTCTGCTCTCAACTTCGCAATGCTTGGACCAATATGAAACAAATTTGGTACAGTTTTAGTTAGTGATGCATAGAAATACCTCAATGGCATAGTTTGTGATGATGTCATCAACCCCAAGTCAAGATGGCAGACACGTTAGTATTTGAGGCTCCAGTGGGCTAACTTGTGAACCACCTGACAGATTTGAACCAAATTTGGAACAGCTGAAGGGACACATAAGGGCACCTCAATGGCATAGTTTGTGATGATGTCACCCACCCCAATTGAAAATGGCCAGTGTGTGAACATATGAGGCACAAGTGGGCTAACTTGTGGACTGCCTAACTGATTTGGACCAAATTTGGTGCAGTTGCCATGAGTGACACACAGGGACAGCTCAACAGAGTAGTTTGTGATGATGTCATCCACACCAATTCAAGATGGTGGATGTGAGAACATTTGAGGTGTAAGTGGGAACTGATTTGGACCAAATTTGGTACAGTTCTAGGGACACATAACGACACCTCAAAGGCATAGTTTGTGAGGATATCATCCACCCCAATTTAAAATGGCAGATTCATGAACATTTGAGGCGCAAGTGGGCTAATGTGAACTGGCTAACCAATTTGGACCAAATTTAGTCCAGTTGTAGGGTTACTGAAAAGAAAATAGGCAGATTAGTTCTTACTAGCACAACTTGTTTTTTAAAATGCATTCTCTCCACTTGATTAACTGCCTATAGGGTAAGGAATCTAATTATTATTTTTTATTCGGTCATACTTGGTCAACCACATGTGACTTTCAGTAACATAGTATGGATTTCTCCATATTTCATTGAGGATGTAAAGGCATTTCCCTAAATCAGCAGTAAACATGTTCCATTAAACTAGGTTATAAAAGATACACAACATATACATAGATTGTACACAGCAAAACGAGCATTGGTTGTATCGTCATTTTTATTACAGGAAGACTGACATATTTATACTTTCTAAATGTAAGTAAAAATTGCACAAGGAATATTTATTATATTGCACAAACAATGTCACCCAAAGCCTATGGAATTTCAGATGCAGAAACTTAGAAAAGCCCCACAGGATATTGTGTGATATTAAGTGTCACATTCCAGATAGTAGCCCCTCTGACAGTGATCTGGTCCTGAGCCAGACTCCTCTGCCCCTGAGGTCCCACAGTCCCTGAATCTTTCTCATACACAATCTAAAGAGGAAGCTCTCAGTAGGATATATGGCAGGAAGACTCACTCTGGGAAGAACACATTACCACACCCTGAAAGAAGATCATTCTCTTGTAGGGCTGGTCGTGAGATTCCCCAGGATTGCTCCTGATCCCGCTCCTCCCCCCCCCCAGGTGACCCTGATCCACTATCCAGGCAGAAAGTGAGGCAGGAGGGCAAGCATGCAGCTTCTACCTCACTCTCTGCTTGTGTGGGTCATCAGGCTGCAGGCAGCTGCTTCCAGGCTGCTGGCAACCATAGAGCTGGGGGGAACGAGTGAAGGAGCCATTATTACCATAGAGCTGGGGGGAAGGGGGAAGGAGTGTGGCAGCACATAGCTTCCACAGTGCATTGTGCTGTTCTCACAGTGCATGGTGGGATACCTGGCAGCCCAGCTTCCTCCCCTACCCTCTCCTGATCGCTGCCCTGCTTGCCACAGCACCACTTGTGTGGGCATGTAGGTGACAGACCCTGATTAGCATCCAGTCAGAGGAGCTCCTACCCCCGGATTTTGGGGCTGAAGTCCAGGGCCTCCACACACCCCTGGGGGCCCCCAAATAGTCTTTAGTCTGTCCTAGTGTAGTTTGTGCCCTCAAGAATGTACAAGTTAAAAAATGATGCTTAACTTGCAGTGGGTGGGTCTCAAAAGGCTCCAGGCTCAAGATCCAGGCTCAAAAATTACCTAAAATTACCTAAGTGTACCTCTGCATTCAGTTGTCTGGGGGGAAGGCATTTTTTTTTTTTTTTTTGCCTTCCCTCTAGCCAATCCTGCTTTGGTCATGAGAACAGCGTTCAGGAGTGATAATTAGCCTACCAGCTGCCCAAGGCTGCTAAATTCTGTAGCTCTTCTCACTGCCTTAGACTGCAGCCCTAGGATTTCATACTTGCTTGGGAGTATGATATGTGTGGGATGTATTTGCATATCTAAGTGCCTTTTTGAATTGCTCCAAAAATGTGAGACCTTGAAATTTAATCATTGAAAGTAACCACTCATTTTTACATTTAAAAGGCATCTTTACTATTTCCTATTACAGATGTGTGGTTGTTTTTCCCCCCTTTGCTTGTATGTGTGGAACTCTTGTAACCCATTCTTCAGTGCAAATATTTCCCAGAGTGGCTAACAATGACTAAAACAACAACAATGGCCATAATAGGACAATTTATATAATTCATTAAGAGAGCAGAACAACAAAACAGATGTGAAAACAAAATAAAACCAAAAACCAAGCCCAGCTGAATTGATATAAAAAGCAGGGAAGCTGTACTCACGTACAGTATCTGTGAGAGTGCACTCTGAAATCCCACCCCATTCTGACATGCTCAGAATCCACACACACACACATACACACCACTGTCCATGATTATAGCATTCGTCTGAAGAGACAACCACTAAATTTATGGAAAGGTTCTTCCTTCCTGTGATAGAAATGCCAGCAGAATGCTGAAGAATCTGTCCACAAACTCAGCATTTGCCTCTGCAGACACAAAGGGTATTCCCACAGCCAGGAGGTGAGGAGGATGGATGAGCAAGGGGGAGGCTGTGTTAAACTTACTCTCCCCCTACCCCCCAAATTCCTCAACATTGGTGGGAAGCTCGGAATGCACTCCCACACGATCTGTTCTACTGCATACAGCATTGATCTCTGGAGTCCAGGACAATACACCTGGCCTCCATGTATCTCATGATGCACTGCACAGACACGGTGCATTGGGGGATACCCTGTGAGATGGACACTCTAGGCACCTATCTCTGTGTGCATACTATCCCAGTGAGAGTGTTAAGGGTGCGCTCACATCCTTAACTTCAGCTAAATGCTGGGCTTAAAAGTGGGGTTAGGTGGGCGGGCGGGCGGCAGTGAGATCCGCATGGATCCCGGCGCTGCACTTAAGCAGTCTAACCCAGGCTGGGTTGCCCTAGCCTGGGTTAGGCAGCTCATGAGAACAGCCTTACACGCCTTAATAGTTTCAGGGCAAAGCTTCGGAGCATATAAACTTGTAGCCAGCACATGGTTCCATTCTTGGATACCAATATTTGGGTGAATAAAGAACATAAGTTGAGTTTCTCTCTATACAGGAAATCTATAGATAGGAACACATTTCTTCACTATGACTCTTGGCACCCTGGACATTTAAAGGACAATCGTCCCTTTGGCCAGTTTTTACGGGTCAAAAGAAATTCAACAGATATTATACATTACCGTAGAGAAGCTGATTTGCTATCCTCACAATTGGTTAATAGGGGATATCCAAAGGAAGTTATACATACAGCAAAGATTAGAGCAGATACCACTAGACGAAGTGAGTTATTGCAGGATGCCCCGAATAAACAGCTGGACCATTTGATCTGGTCTATAGATTACACTCCATTATCTTATCAGATCAAAAAGATTATCTATAGACATTGGCATCTTGTTTCTGATATCCCTGGTTGTAAAAAAAACCCTATGGTGGCCTTTAGAAAAACCAAGAGTCTAAGAAATTTTTTGACTCACTCAGACTTTACAGTAAGACCACCAGTGAGTAGGGCTGCACAAGGTTTCCACCCCTGTGGGAGTTGTGCAGCTTGTTCGTTCAGCCTTCCCACCACTGAATATTGGGACCCGGGTCTGAAGAAACATGTTAGCTTAAAATTTTTTGCTAACTGTAAGACTAAAGGGACTGTTTATGTCATAGTGTGTCCATGTAATTTGTGGTATGTTGGGAGCACTATAAGACCTGTTAAGTCCCGTGTTCTTGAACACAGATCTAGGCTCAAGCATAGTATATTAGATGCCCCACTTGTGCCACATTTTGTTGAGAAATCTCACTCACCCGATGATTTCAAGTTTTTTGTGCTGTTTAAATTTATACCAAGGTCCTTCGACAAACAAGATAAGCAGAGGATCCTTCTTCAAAAAGAGTCATTTTTTATTCACAAGTTCAATACATGTATACCCAATGGGCTAAATGTTAATTGTGACTTCTCCTGTTTCCTTTAAATAATTAAATTACAAAGAAAGTGATATTAAAATCAGCACAGCTGGTCCAATATTTCCACTCATTGTATAATTGATTGATGGTTGGGGAGAGTATTTAACTCTAAGTTTAAGCATCCTTCATTAAGGAGCATAGCATGTCTGAGAAGGCATGGTGGTGAGATGCTGTTTTTAGTGACAAGGCTTTTCCAGATTTAAGGTTGGTGTGTTTGTATTCATTACATGTTTTCACCATGTATTTTGTGTGTTTGAAGCTTCATTATTATGACCATTGATGCACAGATTACCATACTTCTGATGAAGATACTTATGAAACAGACCACAACCTAGGAAGTCATCAAGGTTCCAGTTCTACTTTCAAGAATTCTGTGCCTAGCCTTTCAGGTGAAGATTTTTGTTCAGAGTGCAGCACTTTGCATTTTTGAGGACTGTCTTTTGGCACAGCAGCACCATATATATCATCATTTATGACCAGCATTCCAGTGACTGTTGCCAGTTCAACATTCTTTATCATGTGGGGCTTGTTTAGCCCTTATCACTGTATTCATTTATTGTCATAATATGGGTGCCTGTGGGTATTTGTTATTACATGTTTAATTTGGTCACTACCTGTGTTGTGCCTCTGTTATCATTGCCTTTGTCCTTGTTCATGGGTTTTGTGATACAGTTTTTGCCTCTTACCTGTGTTTCCCCAGTTTTTTTTCTTGTTCACTAGCCTGGGTTAGGCAGCTCATGAGAACAGCCTTACACTCCTTAATAGTTTCAGGGCAGAGCTTTGGAGCATATCAACTTGTAGGCAGGACTTCAGAACATGCTCTTAGGGAACTATACTTGCATACAGTATCCTTGTTTTTTATAATGTCTGAATATATATTTACTGACTGACTGGCTTTTTTTACCCTGCTCTTCTTCCAAGGAGCCCAGAGAAGGACAGAGCTCAGAGCCTGAAGAGTCATTTTATACTTATATTCAGATATGTGTTAGTGATATATGGATTTTTAAAATCTTTTTAATAGATGCATTTGCATTTTAGTATCTTGAGTATTTATATTTATTACACTCTCATATGTTGCATTTGATATGTCTATTTTTATTATTGTTTATTGGGCCTGTTGTGTGTTTTGAGTGGGGATTTGAACTTGGGTCTCCCTGACCCTAGTCCAATATTCTAACCACTATGCCAGTGAAAACACAAGATCTAAAAGCCCTGGCCTAATGAAAGGCCTCCTTCACCTTGCTCAAAAAATACAACAGTTGATACCAACAAGTCTCTCTAGAGAGACAGAGCAACAGAACCAAAAAAGGTCATCACCAACATTACTTCTGAAGGTAGGGAGACTCAGAAAAGGGCTACAAAGAAAGATCATGCCATCTGGGCATGTGAGAGCAGGCAATCCTCAAGCAACACACAAAAGTAAAGATATCATCATAGTAAAACAAGTATGTCCTTTACTCTCGCACCTTTCAGTTATAATGTGTTCTCACAATTTACCAACTATACCTCTAGTTGGTGAATTTGCTAATTATATCAGTCAATGTTTACAGCCCTATTGAATTCTCATGAAATGTGCACCAGTGAGAAGCATTCTATCTGAGGTGCTATGAAGTAATAAGAACATTCTGTCTGTAGCATCTGAGGTCTGTGATGGCTCATTCACACATGTCAATCACCACTTCATGCTGTAAAAATCAGGTGTTGACTGTTGATAGGTGATCCATCTCAAACACAAACTTAAATCAATGAGACTAACAATGCTTTACTATTGATGTCCAGTCTGCATGTATCTAACCCGTCGAAGCCATTTTGAAGCAACAAAATGTAGATTCAGTGAAGTTACAATTGTGAGGGTGGGGGAAGCAGGATTATTCAGTAGGTCCCATCCATTATCTTTATGTGTTCATTAGATGGTGAGAACAGAACCTGTGTGTGTGTGTGTGTATATATATATATATATATAGAGAGAGAGAGAGAGAGAGAGAGTACAAGCACAGGGTCTATATGCACTACTGGGAACTCTATATAACACAGGGTCCCCCTTGACATTAGCAAGCCTATGCACATATTTTGTATATGAGTAGGAGCTGTTCTCAGTCTACTGAATGTCATAAGTTGAAGACAGGATCTACAACCTGTCTCATCAAGGAAACCAGCATTTGTTGTGTGAAAGGAGCGTGAGCACAAATAAAGAGGTTCGTGACAATTTTCTTTAATTAAAATAGTGGCTGACATCTTAACTGAGTTTACTAGAAGAGATACTATTGCAGTTTGATTGTCCTTTAGAGTAGCTCCTGAGTAGTCCTATTGAGTAATTTAGTCTGGATTATAAGCTATTTCATATAGACTCAACAAATCAACAAAGAGTGGAGACAAAGAAAAATACAAATATATATTAAAAGCAACAGGTTGATTAACTCATATAAATAAATATACAAAGATAAAGAAAGAAATAATTTCAATGGTAGCCTTCAATTGGCATTTCTGGAATTATAAGAAAGTTTCTTGAATCTGAAAAAAAGGCCCCAAACATTAATTTATCACTACGAACTCTAGCAACACACAGAAACCAAATATATTCTTCTATATAAATATCAGCTGGTCCAGCATGGTTTTCTGAAAGTATTATCCCGATGATTTCGACAACTAATTACAGCTGTGATGCGAAGCATATTAACTTGGGAGTCAAAATCAATAGGGCCTCCTACTAAATAGCAGTGTTTGGACAGGAGCTTATCTCTCCCACAGTTCTAATGTCTGCACTCACACACAGATGTGTAGAAGTAGATAGTTACACAATTTGTCTTCATATATAGAGATTGAAAACACGAATAAAGTGCTTTCTAGGCTGCTTCTTGCTCTACTCCCCATCACAATCTCAAAGTCTGACCAAAGCTATCTACTTAAGAACACCATCTATTTGACATATTCTGACAGCAACTCTTCTTTTCCTCTGTATAGCATAACTGTGAGCAATATCAGTCAACTCAAATTCCCTTGAGCTACTGGGGCGGGGGGAGCAAGCTCTTTTTAAGTGTTAAGTATCCACTTACGTATGTTTTTAGCAACAGCATATCTTAACAGCTGTGGTGTGCCGTAGCTAACATTAAACATGCGGTAGCATATTCTCTGTCATGGTTGTCACATTCTCAACTTCAGTAAGCACAAAACTAGATATAATCTCTCACAGAAAGGAAGGTGATCAAGGCTGCTTGAATTTGGCACATATAATGCAGGTTTATTGCACTTTAAACAGTGTCAGAAAGAGAATTTAGCAGCTTGTGCAGGACTTAAAATGAAGCTCAAAATTCTAAACTATATTTTTCAATACTTGGAACATAGCTGGGCAAGCCCAGATCTGAGGCAAAGCAGATCTTGTTGCATCCCCTTCATGAAGTCATCAGGAGCAGAACAGAGTCCAACCCTATCTCCTAATGACAGCCCAGACTCCCTCCCACCCACACGCTCATCTGCTTCCCAGGCATCAGGAACTGCCTATATCTAAGAAAGGCTGGAAATCAAAGGACCTGCATACTGCCAGGAGCCGCCTGAACTACATACAGCACCCTTGCCAGGCATAGAGTTCTCAGGCTGTGGACTGACCCTGCTCAGCTGTGCAGTTCATTGCCACCTCCCAGGATAGGAAGGATATAAAAGATTCCTGCTCAGGCTTAGACTTTGCTTCCATTTCCAGATCTTCTTGCACCTGCTGTGTTGGGTTTCTTGATGCTGGTTCCTGCTTTTGGCTCTGACTTTTGACTTGTCTTTCCTCCTGGCTCTTCGTTTATCTTCTTGGATTGGACCTCTGGCTTCAACTCACATATGACTTGTCTGCTGATCTTGATTCCTGGTTTGTCTGCTCACTTTTGATCCTTCACTTTGGCATTTACTCACAGCTTGCTTCCTGAGCCCAGTTCCTAACCGGTTCCTTTGCACCTGGGTTCTCTGCTGAGACCTCCTTTTCCTCTCTTCAGGCTGACACACCTGCCAGTGGCTGCCCATGTCCCGGTGCTGACACCCGGCTTGTTGCCCCAGTGGCTGCAGAAGGAGAATGGAGGAAGTGCATGATGTCTCTTCTCTGCCTTGTAGCACCTGGTATGCTGTGAGCAAGACACCAGTGGTACTGGAAAATCTACTGGGGGGGAAACTACATTTCTCAGTACTTCTAGCACCTGGCTTAAAGACATAGAGATACTAGAGGGGGAGTGGGTAGAGAACCTCCCTTCCTTCCTCCATTCTATTGTTGCTGTAACAGCAAGAAAGGTGAGATGCAGTAGTGGTCCATGCTAAAGAGCTGGAGGGGTGGGAAATGATTCCCTCTGGTGAATGAATGACCAGACTAATTACAGCTAGGATGGGACCAGAAGGGAGCTGCCATTACCACAGCAGCCATGGCTCATTTTCTGCCTCTCCAGCTTGTTAGCACAGGCTGCTACTGGAGACAGGATGTGCCTTCATGGTGGGTGAGTGGGCCAGAGGAAGGCAGAAAGTTCTTCTCCTGCTCAGAGTAAAATCCAAGCTACAGATGAACTTTTGGAGACATAATGCTCACTTTGCATGTGAGGTAAGTGTTATGAGCTACCAGGATTCATATTTCCAGGTCTGGAACTACATTAGGCTCCACCCATGTTAGCAACTTTCTGTGTGGAGGAAAACCAGCTAGAATGTTGACAGCGTGAAGGTTCAAGCTTCTAGTGGGCAAGGAGACATGGCATCAGTGCCCTATGCAAGGTCCTTGAAGTTCTCTCATTGCTACTATCACCTCCTAGGAATAGGGAGGAGCTTCACCTGGGCCAGAATGCAGATCAGAACCAGGGGCTCCAACTGGGACAAAAATTGTTTCAGAGTGCTAGAAGCTGCAAAGGACTCCCAAGGACTTAAAATGAGGGATGACATGATTATAGCCGAATCAGAGAGAGGTGAATTCAGGTAAGAATGTCAGTAAAGGGAAGGTTGCAGCAGAGCAGATGAGAGAAGACCAGCATATAAAGGAGAGCTGTAGAATTCCCAACAGATTATTTCACAGAAACCAGGCATGCACCTGTTTGGAGCCAACCCCAGACTCTTACATTTTGAAGATGGCCTGGAGTCACTGCTAAATTTACTTCCTCATGTATAAAAGATCATTTAAGTAGACTCAGTTGCTTCCTGACTTAGGTTCAGAGGCATTTTGCTCTCCTTTGCCCACTATAAATACATTATAATAGTATCTTATGATTCACATTTAAAATGCTATGAAGAGTGTTTTATGAGTCATTTATCCAGGCTACCATATGTTCTTATAGCTTTTATTTATGTTTTAACATTTAAAAAAAATTTTCATAAAACTAAATAAGAACATGAATGTCACAACACTGGGGGAAAACCCAACAACAACTGTGGAAGGATAAACATTATCCTGGAATTGATTGCTCTAATATGTTACAAACAATATCCACCTCTCAAATTTATTGGTCTGCATATCAGAACACTGTCAGATAATGTTAGGTGGGGGTTTTTTGTGGTGGTTTTTTTTTTTTTTTTTTTACATCAAAGCAGTTGAACAGATTTTCTCTCTTGTCACCTTTTGGAGTCAGCTTTGTGTCAACCATTAATACCTTCAAGTTCTTGAGAGAGTCCTCAGGCAGTAGAGGTTGATAAGAATTCTTAAAAAGTAAAGGATCAATTTAGTTTCACATCCAGGTGTTTTGAGGGTGCAGGGTGTAAGGGAAGAATGGCTATTCAGTCCCCAAATAGCAAAGCAAAACCAGTCTGGTGAGAAAGCAGCAAAGCAAGAGGTCTTGAGGCAGTTCTTTAGTACTGAAGAGCTACAAATATTTATTTAAAGAAAAGGTTATGAACAAATGTGAAAAAGCCTGCAGCTTAATTTCAGCTGCAGTTCATGGCTGAAGAGAGAGACCAAAACAGCCATCTCTGGAGGGACAAAATGAAGACTAACACTGGATGAACAAAGAGGAAGGAATCCAGGACTTTTATCTAGAAGTCCAGTACCCACTAGGAGTCCAGGGGGTCTTGCCAGTATCATCTGCTCTGTTGGAAAGCAGTAGGGGATCAATGAGACCCCTGTGCCCAAACAGACCCTACTCTAGGTTCCTTTAGACTGGTAAGCCAAGAGGGGTTGTTTTGGATCATTCCCCCTTCAGACTTTGAAGCCATACCAATGTCAGCAGTGTGTCCATTCCTTGAACCCTCTACTGGATCTGCTGTATGTGACCAATTCGTATGGGAAAGTTCTAATGCCGAAGTAAGCCATCTCTTGACCCAACTGCTGTGATACTGCCGAGTAGGTGAAAAAATTCCCTTCTGAAGCCAGTTTAGGATAAAAACATCCTACTCAGCCATTTTAGCAACCAGCTAATCCTACGCTGCCAAAAGTTGGATGTTACATGCCGTCAGGAACTGCAGCTTGTGGGAAGCATGGCTATCTGAAGCAGCTGTCTCCATATCCCGTGCCAATTCTCCATGCTGAAAACACAGGGCAGCCAGCAAGCCATGTCACTGTGCTCCATCCTATCAAAGGGAGATGCAGAACCTCCCTCTCCCATATGAAATGGGCTGGGGAGCACAAGTCTCACACTGAGCCAAGGATATTTTCATTGTATATTTGAACAGAATGCTGTATGGCTATGCATGGGAGCAAGGAAAATACACCTAAGGGGGTCTCAAGGTATATAGTCCCTGCCAGAAGTAAATTCTTTCCATTAGGATATCTTAATATATTCTATGGTTTAAACATATGGTATACACTCAGAATGTTCAGTGCAACTTAGACAACTGTTGTGCACTATATTCCAATTCCTCAAGATTAAATTGCTGGAAAAATATTGCGAAATATCTGTAGGACACCATAGCTGGTTTGCAGTAACTTAAGAGACAAAGCAGTAAGTAACAAAATAAGAAATTGTACCCCCACTTACAATCATGCAGCTTACTTAACTGACACAATCAGTGCAAGAATAGAATTTGGTTTCCTATCAGGTGTCTCCACGGTATTAGGTTATCTCCATTATGCAGACCTGCTCTTGCTAAAGCAGTTTTAGTTACATGCTGTATCACATCAATTCCAGGAAAGAAAACATGGCTCGTTTAATCAAAACACTACAAAACTATTACAAAACAATCTTGCCTATGAATCTGAAGATGAAGCCTGGCCACAAATACTTCCAATGGCCACATTTGCACATAATGCAAAATCACAGTTAAGCATTAACTGGGCAGAGGTTTGAAATTGTGAGTTTCCGAATGCATGCAACCATGTTTCGCGGCAAAAGTGACCTGTGGTTTGCCTCGCCAAACTCCAATTTGAATCTTCCATTTGTAGTGTGTTTTGCAGCCACAACCTGAGGTTTCTCGGTGGCAGCATTATGTCTGAACATGGACACTGCCATAACCGTGGTTTCATGCAGTTTCTGGAATAGCTATCATAGAGAGGAAAGCCCAGACCCATCTGACATTGCACCCACTCCATGCCTGCGGCAATTCTCACTGGCCGCCTCTTCAAGCACTTGGCCTGCCCCCTTTCTCCAATCCAATAAAGTAGTTGCCCAGCAACAGGGATGCCACAACATCCCATCCCAAGCTTGTGAGGCTGTCAAATGGAAAAGTCACATGGGAGCATGCCCTCTTCCACTCTGTCCCTTGTTTCTCTGTCCTGGCAATCCGGAGAGAAAGGGGATGGGATGGCAAGATAGGAACTAGTGCTTAGCTGTCCAAAAATGAACCAATAAAGATGTATGTTCACAAGCACATACAGTCATGGTGGCAACAGAAACAGGGCAACCCCATTAAGTCACTGTGATGGAAACATATGGCAGTGTGGTGATACCAGGGGTCGGGTTTAAAGGGCAGCCCCAATCAGAAATTCCTGAATAGCTCTAATTTTAATTTCCCCCCCCCCCAATTACGTTGGGAAAGGGGTGCCCAGCCCCTTCCCCTTGGGGAAACACATGTGGTCCCTAGCCTTACTCATGAGAAGGACCAGGCAGCAGAATCAGTACTGCCAACAGTGACAGGGGAGATTCCTCCTCTGTGATGACGATGGATGCTGTTCCTTAGTGGGCCACTCACTCATGAGAGTGTAAGGCTATACGGATACCCTTTTACAACTCATGAGAAGAACTGTCTGTGGGGACAGGGTGTCAGGAAGAATCGCTAATAATGTGCGATGACATTCCTTCTCCTACGGACCGCTCTCTCACAAGAGTGTCAGGCCATGGAGACATGCGTGTGGGTTGGACGGCAGATACCACCCAGCCTGTTTGCTCTATGCAAGCAAGCCGCAGAGATGGGTATCCCAGAAACACGTCTCTCTGTCTTGGCAACGGCCATGAAGAAGCAGTCTAAGCATGCCCTCTGCCAGCCTGTGC
Organism: Hemicordylus capensis; assembly: GCF_027244095.1. Taxonomy (NCBI): domain Eukaryota; kingdom Metazoa; phylum Chordata; class Lepidosauria; order Squamata; family Cordylidae; genus Hemicordylus; species Hemicordylus capensis. The sequence goes on along the minus strand of NC_069661.1, from coordinate 28,739,372 downwards.
ACCCCATCAGTCTAAACATGCCCATCTTTATTTTTGCCCAGAATAGCAATCCCACTCTCCTGGGATTTCAGCAAACCAGGATTCATCTCTCATGTGATTCCCTGTGGCAGCAGATCTACAAACGGTGCAATGCCAGTCTGAACCCGAGAAATTTGGATAAGAATAAAAATCTGTCCCCAGTACCAGTGTTTCCCCAGTCTGCCAACCCAGTTATGTCTGAACACATGGAACACTAAAATCTCCTTTCAGTGCGTGAAAGGCTTCCTTGGAGAGGAGGGGGTTGCTGTGCAAAAGTTCTGTATTATTGTTGTTGTTGTTTACACGGTCAGACAGGTGTTATTGACTGATTTGTTTTATACAGACATCGAGTACTTCCCAAGGACCTGGGATGGCTGAATTTTATCATAAATACTGTTGCTTATTATAGATATCGTCGCAGAATATAGGCTGTTCCCAGGAAAGTTGCTTTTTAAAATTGGCTGGTGGTGATTTCTGTGGCCCCTATGGTGTTGAGATGCTCCTCAAGGTGGGACCATGTAATTTTGGGTCCCACCTTGAACTTGTTTTTCATTCTTTTCAACCACAGTTATATCTGGTGTATTGTGTGGCAGATGTTTGTCTGTAGTTGGAAGTCCCATAATATTTTTACATCTTCATTTTCTACAACTTTTTCAATTTTATGGTCCCACCAATCTTTGGCTACAGGTAGCTTGTATTTTTTGCAGATGTTCCAGTGTATCATCCCTGCTACCTTGTCATGCCTTTGTTTGTAGTCAGTCTGTGCGATCTTTTTACAACAGCTGATTAGGTGGTCCACTGTTTCATCTGCTTCTTTACAAAGGCAGCACTTGCTGTTTGTTATCGATTTTTCGACTTTTGTTCTTATTGCATGTGTTCTTAGTGCTTGTTCTTGTGCAGCCAATATTAAACCCTCTGTTTCTTTCTTCAAGTTGCCATTCTTAAGCCATTGCCAGGTCTTGGTGATGTCTGATTTTCCACTTATATTGTGCAAATATTGACCATGCAGTGGCTTATTTCTCTATTTTTCTGCTTGGTTCTTGACTTGTTCTTTCTTGTAGGCCTGCTTTGTTTCATTGGTGTTGAATAGTTTCTCGTTATTGACCATTTGAAGTGCATCTTCTTCACTGTCCTTTATATATTTTTCAAGGCCTCTTTTCTCCTCCTCTACTGTTTGATGGACTTGCAGCATTCCTCTTCCACCTGAGCTGCAAGGGAAGTATAACCTATCTGCATCACTGCGGGGGTGTAGAGCATGATTGGTGGTCATTATTTTCCTGGTCTTTTGATCTAGCATCTCTAGTTCTGCCTGGGTCCCGTCTATTATTCCTGCACTGTAACTGATAATAGGTATAGCCCAGGAGTTTATGGCTTGTATGGTGTTCCCGCCATTGAGTTTGGACTTGAGGATTTTTCTAACTCTCCTGATGTATTCACTTCCAATTTTTCTTTTAACTTCATTGTGTGCGATGTTATCAGCCTGGAGACTGCCCAAGTATTTGTAATGTTCTTTCTCTTCCAGGTTATTAATTTGATATCTATACCACCCTTCCAGAAATGGCTCAAGGCAGATTACACAGAGAACTAACAAATAAATAAGATGGATCCCTGTCCCCAAAGGGCTCACAATCTAAACAGAAACATAAGATAGACACCAGCAACTGTCACTGAAGGTACTGTGCTGGGGTGGATAGGGCCAGTTACTCTCCCCCTGCTAAATAAAGAGAACCACCACATTAAAAGGTGCCTCTTTGCCAAGTTAGCAGGGGTTAACCAGAGAGGCCTCATGCAAGTGGGGTCTTCTTCTTCTTTTTGATAGCTGAACTCATGAGTGTGCAGTCCCACAGAACCCCAAAGGTTGGTGAGCCTAAGGTCCTCCCCAGTAGACTGGCCCTCTCATGAAAGTGCTAGTCCCCTATTGGCAACCTGCCATGGGGACAGGAGTGTGGTTTGGTCTTTATGGACTGCTTTGCTGAGATAAGCCCTTGCAAGAGCATCCTTGGTAACAGACGGCCAGACCCAGGATCCTTTGTCCTCCCTCATATAAATATCCCCTTCTAGGAAGTCATCATGTTCCCTTCATTTTACTAAGTAACAGAATAATAGAGCCCCTCAGCATCCCCCCACTGCCAGAAATTGTTCTTGTGCGAGACCATTTTGTTGTGGGGCTCTGTAATGATCAGACAGTAACAGCCTTTCCTTTCCTATAAAGAGTGAACCGGAAGTGAACCATGTCTTGACTGACAGGCTGTGACTTCTAGGGATCAGCCACTCAGCACACAAACGCATCTCATGTTTGATTGCTCACCAACTCACTACCAGGTTTTCTCACCGTGTGGAAGCTGCATATGGAGGGGGTTTTGTACTTTTCCATTGATAAAAAGAAGGAGAATTTCCCTGGAATTTCGCCCACACCAAAGAGAATTAAACTCTGTTAAAAAGTGGGTGTGGTGGCAGCGATTGTACTACTAAAGCAATGGTTTATGTTTAAAGGAACAGCCTTTGTTGAGCAAACATGGAGGGAATGATTCAGCATTTTTCTTCCCCTCACATGAGCTTGTTGGGAGACTAAGGCTGGGTTAAATCCACTACAGGCTCATATGAGGGCAGCAGTGCAATTGCTGTCAGAAGAAGGGCTTTCATAGCATGGCATTTAAATCTCTTTAAATGCCTTTCCCTGCTGACAGCAGGTGGGCCATCCCAAAAATGCAAGATCGTGCTCAGCACGCCCCCTTGAAGATCATGGCCAATGGCTGCCACCCTGGAGATGCTGTGTCACCTTGCCCACAGTCTGGTGATGTGAGCGCTGTGGAGTTTGCTGTGATGTGGCCTCGGTGGACCAGGAAGAGGGAGGGGCTCCCCTGGCCTGAATATGGAGGTTGTCAGACTGCAGTTGGATGAACTTCTGAGATGCGATTCACAGTTTGAACAATTAACCATGGGTTCAGCAACATCCATTATGTCCCATTTCCCATTATGTGCGAATGCAGCCAGTAAATCAATTGAAAGGTGGGGCTCCTAGCTTTTTAAGAAAGAGAAGTAGAATTCCAACCAGCCTTTTCAAAGTCCTAGTAACATGTCATAATAACAATGGCTGACATTTTCTGCAGGGCTACAAAAATGGAAGCTGCCAGGCTTTATGGAGCTTTATGTGCTCCTCTCTTTCTCCATAGCCCCAGAGGCAGCTGAGTATGGGACATCATGATTTTCACTGTTCACTTCTCCTTCCAGACAAAGTTTTTACTTCCAGGAATCTTTCTCTGAGCGTTGCACAGCCATCAGGGAAATATTCCTGGAAGTAATAGCTCCATTATCTGGAGGGAGGAGAGAATAGCAAAAATCATGCCTCCCCCTACCCTCCACTAGCATTGGGGTTACAGAGAAAGACAGGAGTGCATTAAGCTCCAGTATAAGCTCATCTTTTTTTGCAGTCCTGTGGAGAATGTCAGCCCCTTTTCCTAGTCACAAGGAAAGATAGAGGTCTGATTGTAAAGACCATGGATAAAATATAAGCCCTTCGCAAAAGCATGGGGAAAATATATATTGTTTTTGATTTTTAAAAAAATAGGTGTCAATACTCTTGACATTGCATAGACTGTGCATTAGATCAGACAGCAAATTGGATATTGATAGAGCTATTCTGAAGAGTCAATAAGCTTTCTGATGACTGATACCTTTAGGCTGGCTGGTAATATCAATATCACTATTTGGAAACTAGAGAAAGACACTGTAATCTAATATTCTCTTTGTGGCATCTTTAAGAGTAACCCAAGCTTAGAAATCTAGCCAATTGCTCAGGCTCTAGGGTTTTCATTAACTTCTCTTTAACAGTAATGGAATGAACAGAAAATTAATCCCCCTTCAGCTCTGTGTGCTGGTAACAAATAAAAATACATGAACAGAGAGAAGGAACTGTCTACCAAAAAGAGACTGTGGAGTATGTAAATGAATAAGTCAAACAAAATTAGGCACAGTGGCTGACATTCTGACTAACACTGCATGTAGAGTTCTTATCACACTAAACACATTCATGGAGATTACTCTTATCACTGGCTATTGGCCATTAAAACTAGATGGAACCTCCATATTCAGAAGCACTAAATCTATATACAGGTGCATAGAGAGGCCAGTGGAAGTCCCTGTACCACCCGCTGCTGCCAGCCCCCACCCCCAGCCATGCCCCCTGTGTCTGTCAGATGCAACATCTGATGGAAGATACATGGGGGTGGGATTTTGCTCACAAACAGGGCCATGCCCTGTTTCTGAGCAAATACCTGGCCAGCGCCACATTTGCAGCGTGGCCTAGAGTGGCTCTCCCTGCTTAAAGGCAGAGAGACGAGTTCCTGCCCAGGCTGGGAAGCCAGCGCTGGGCTAAGCTGCTCAAAACAGAGTTGTGCAGTTCCATTTTTGAGCAGCTTAGCCCAGCGTCAGCTTCCCAGCCTGGCTTGGAATACATAATTTGCTCGGAAATGGGGTACATGGCCCCATTTGCAAGTAAAACTTTTCCCCCTGTGTCTGACGTGTGATGCATGGGGCATGGCTGGGGTAAGAGGTGTGGCCTCTGAGGGGCATGGCCCGGATTCTTTGAACCCACATGCACACTAGTGGCTTCACCCCTGTCTACTTACTAGATGCTGAAAACAAAGGCTATGAACTCTATAGCCTGCTTTTGAGTGCTCAGAGGAATCTAAATGACTGCTCTTGGAAAACAAAATGGCGGATTAGTTGGACCTTTAGTCTGACCCAGTGAGAAAATCATAGCCTACTAGATGCTTAACTTTGTTACTATGGTGGAGTTGTATTGTGTACACAAGACACAGGTGCTGCTGTAAAGTGTTTTATAAAGCCATGGGGAGGAAGAAGCTTTTTATAAATCATTGTTGGAAGAACCGAGTAGGCCATTCAGTATTATGAAACTTCACGTAGTGTGTACTCTAATTTGTTTGTTGGTTGCTATTATATTGCACAAGCTCTTTTTCTAATGCAAAGTTAATGAATGCACAACACTTTGGTGTATTAAGGAAGGAACATGTGTGGGAAAATGAATAAACATTAGTCCTCTACTGAGAGAAGAGATAAGAATAATGGGAACTTGGTGGGCCCCTCCCACACACAAATCACAATAGAAACCTTTGTGGGCCAACAAAGGGGATTGAAATTAAAAAGAGAAATAAGTGAACAGGCTCTTTCTTTAGCGTAATGGAAGAACTGTGTATAAATAAATATAATCATCCACTGTCAGGAAGAGGTATAAGTAATGTACAATTCTCTCTTTTCCCCCCCACCTTCAGATTTAATAACCAGTTATGCTAGGACGTGTAGTCATACTGACATCAGTGGGTGTATGCCAACATTTATGTAAATGGGTGTACATAAATTTAAGAGTGTAAATGGGTTTCAGGCAGTGCCCAAAGTATCACTGGCCAGCGTTGCAATGCTGACTACAAACATGTGCAATCCTATGCATATTTGCCCAGAAGCAAGTCCCACTGTGTTCAGTGGGATTTAGTCCCATGTAAGTCTTTATTGGAGTGCAGTTTAAGTCATCTACAAAGGCAATAGGATGCAGATGTCCTTCTACAAGCGTCATCTGTGTGCTGCTTATAGTCCAAGCATGCAGAGTTGGTACAGGTCCCAACAGGATGGAGGCTGGCATCAGAAAGACGTTCTGTAATCCATGGAAGGGATTACTTTGCATCTAGAATGCATGTTCATTCGGATACCTAAAAAGCAATCCAAAGATAAGATAAGTGAAAATCACAGTTAAAGCCAAAGAGTCTGTCCAAGAGAGGCTGGAATGAGGATACAGAAACAGCAAGAAGAAGCACAGGGGGATAGATGGACAAACAGGCAGGATGAAGGTTTTCCATAGAGGAAACAAGAGAGCCATACAAGAAGGAGCAGGTGCTAGATGCCACTCAGGTAAGACTAAGGCCCAATTCAAAAGGACTCACAGACAAAAATACTGAAACATTTGCTCATCTATAATGTTTGCTCATCGGAAATGTTGCTCATCAATAATGTTTGCTCATATAATGTTTCAGTTCTGCATTTCCGGTGAAAAACCATTCAGGGTGGCTTACAATGGTGTATATAATACATTAAAATAATACCACAAAGACATACTGAAATAATCTAAGTAGTATGAACAATATGAAAGCCAGATGAAACTAAAAGGTGAGCAGATAAAAAGATTTTCAACTGGTGCTGAAAAGGAAACAGACTTGATTCCAGGTGATTCTCCTTGGGAAGAGCAGGTGGGGTGCCACCACAGAGAAGGTCCTTTCATGGAACCCTGTCTACTACACAGGTGGGGTAGGAATCCAGACAAGGCCTCCAGATACTATCTTAACAGCTAGGCAGGTTCATATAAGAGACCATATAACTCCTGTATTGAAGGAGCTACACTGGCTGCCGATATGTTTCCGGGCAAAATGCAAAGTGTTGTTCATAACCTATACAGCCCTAAACAACTTGGGCCCTGGGTTTTTAAGAGAATGTCTTCTTCATCATGAACCCCACCGCCCACTGAGATCATCTGGAGAGGTCCGTCTGCATTTGCCACCGGCTCGTCTGGTGGCCACTCAGGGACGGGCCTTCTCCGTTGCTGCCCCAAGGCTTTGGAATGCACTCCCTAGTGAAATAAGAGCCTCCCCATCTCTGACAGCTTTTTAAAAGTCTTTAAAGACACATCTATTCACCCAGGCTTTTAATTAATATTGTTTTAATGGTTTTAATGCTGTTTTAAAATATTGTTTTAAAATTTTTTAAATTGTTGCAATATTTTAAACTTTTCATTTTTGTTTGAACTAATGTTTTACTTTCTGTTTTTATTTTGTGGTAAACCACCCAGAGACATACGTTTTGGGTAGTATAAAAATACATTAAATATATATGGGAATGGGAAGCCCTGAAGAAACCCAGATCCCAAATCATTGAAGGGGTTTAAATAACTAGTAGTTTGAATTGGGCCCCAAAATGGATAAGGAGGCAGTGAAGTTGTTTCACTGGGGAGCTTGGCTCCACACTCCCAGGACACACACACACACACACACACACACAAATGGGAGCGGGGAGCAGACAGTTCAGGGGATGAGATGGGGTAGGAAGACCCTAGGTGACCTCATGCTCCCACACACACCACACACAGATACACACACCAGGAGAACAGGGAGTTCTTGAGCCAGCTCTTCCACCATAATCTGAGAACATAGCCCTACCTTGTGCTTGGATTGAGAGGAATCCTCTGAGCTCCTACCATTCCTAGTAGAGGCCCCCCTGCTGCTGGAGCCAGCATTTAAGAAATTGGGCAAGACCCATTTAAGAAACAAGGCCTTCCCTAAAGGGTGGGGTCAATTAACTCTGCCTGGGCAGCAGCCATAAAACCCAGTCATCTGCTCTAAGACGTTGACATACCAGCAGAAGCTGGTAAATGCTGTTTCATGCCAACCAAAGACACTTGAGTCTCCTGGACTGAGCCAATTCATCCTCTCCTGCTAGTTGTAACATGTCGGGAGGAGCAAGAGCTGGGCAGAAATATGGTTGGCCACACTCCTCCAAGTACCTTGTCCATGTCTTCAGATCTCAACAACTGAAATTGATCCAACAACCTTTGGCTGGTGCAAATTAGCTATAAGAAGTTCAAATCTGGCTACAACAAATATAACAAGGTTTGACCCCTGACACTTCCAATAAGACAGCACAGAGCTTTAAAAAGTCCTCCATCTAGATTGGCATGACCTCATTATTTATTCAGCCCTAAGGCTCCATAGCTGAGATGGATCATTGGTCTGTTATGTATATAATAGCTCCTTCTTCAACAGAATGATTCCTTTATAGTTATGTCTGCGAAAAGTGAGAACCAGGAGAAAAACAGTATTTGCCCCAACTTAGTTTTGCAAATTCAAATAAGAAGGTGTCAGGCTTCATGAGCAATGATCACACAGGCTTCGATAAGCAAAATGTGGAGCAAATCATCTGAAGAAATCCAGAGACCAAACAAAACTTACTGAAATATAAATTTACACCAGGAATGACTGAGGGCTGGTGAGGTGGGGGAGGGGGCATTTGCAAGGAGTCCCAATATTTGTCAAGATGTTTGAAAATGCCAATATTGTCCACGAACTGGAAAACTCCTCTTTATTTCATCACTGCAAAGAACAAGAAATAGTAATCTCAACATTTACCTTTTTCAGAAAGCGTGCTTATTTGAAATGCTAAGAGAGGGGGCTACAGTGTGGCATTTTTCTGTGCTTACTGAATGGTTGTAAGCCAAATGTAAAGATCAAGATGAAATGTGAGTAGGATTTTCAGTAAATATGCTACATCTTTTCCATTGTCTACAATGAACAAGACTATAGGGCTGTTCACATGGTGATGGCTAGGGTAGGAGATTCATCCTACCCTAGGTTGGGAGCTGTGGGCACTCCCAATTTGTGATCATCTGAGAGTGTAAAGCAAGATTGGAGGTGAGGAGGTTGCTTGTGTGCTAAACCCCAACTGGGTAGGAGGGGTTTTCCTCCTAACTCGTTCTGAAGCTGGGGAAGGTATCTGGGTAGGCCGTGCTTATCCTATCCAACTGGAGTTTCACTCACAAGCAACTGCCACACCTTAAACCTTGTGTTGTACACTCAACACAAATGATGACCACAAATCAGGAGCACATGAAGCTACCAAATGATCTAGAAGTCGGGGTGAGCAGCGAAGTGGCCAAATCTGCAGAAGACACTAAACTATTTAGAGTAGTGAAATCCACAACAGATTGTGAGGAGCTCCAAAAAGATCTCTTCAAACAGTGGGTGACAAAATGGCAAATGCGATTCAATGTAAGCCAGTGTAAAATGATGCACATTGGGGCAAAAAAACCCAACTTCATGTATACGTTGATGAGATCTAAGCTGTCAGTGACTGACCAGGAGAAAGATCTTGGGGTCGTGCTGGACAGCTCATTGAAAGTGTAAACTCCATGAGCGGCAGCTGTGAAAAAGGCTAATTCCCTGCTAGGAATCATTAGGAAGGGTATTGAAAATTAAAATGCTAATATTATAATGCCCTTATACAAATCTATAGTGTGGCCACATCTGGAGTAGTGCATACAGCTTTGGTCACCATATCTTAAGATGGCTATTGTAAAACTGGGAAAAGTGCAGAAAAGGGCAACCAAGATGATCAGGGGCATGGAGCACCTTCCTTATGAGGCTAGGCTACAGCATCTGGGTCTCTTTACGTTGGAAAAGAGGTGACTAAGGAGAGACATGATCGAGGTGTATAAAATCATGCATGGAGCGGAGAGGCTGGACAGAGAGAAATTTTTCTCCCTCTCTCAAAACACAAGAACCAGGGGTCACCCATTGAAACTGAAGGTCAGGAAATTTAGAAGTACTTTTCCACCCAGCACATGATCTATGGAGTTCTTTGCCATAGGGTGTGGTGATGGCTACCAGCTTGGATGGCTTGAAAAGGGGCTTAAAAAATTCATGGACGACAGGTCTATCAATGGCTACTAGTCTGGTGGTTATGGGCCATCTCCAGCCTCAGAGGCATGATGCCTCTCAATACCAGATGCACATGATCTATGGAGTTCTTTGCCATAGGGTGTGGTGATGGCCACCAGCTTGGATGGCTTGAAAAGGGGCTTAAAAAATTCATGGAGGACAGGCCTATCAATGGCTACTAGTCTGGTGGCTGTGGGCCATCTCCAGCCCCAGAGGCATGTTGCCTCTCAATACCATTTGCAGGGGAGCAACAGCAGGAGAGAGGGCATGCACATACCTCTTGCCTGTGGGCTCCCGTGCAACTGGTGGGCCACTGTATGATACAGAATGCTGGACAAGATGGGCCTTGTGCCTGATCCAACACAAGTGCCTGATCCAGCAGGCACTGTTCTTATGTTAACTAGTGTAGGATATATCTCTTACCTTATGTGTATCTATGTACATACATGCAGCTTGATCCCCCAGTATGCTGACCCTTCCACAAGATATAGCAAAGTAGATTATGAGTTAAACGTTGCTATCATACTAGTACTAACAATATTAGGGATGTTACCCAATTCCTCTCCTGCTGAAATGTGTGGTGGAATACATTGTTCTGGGCCCCACCTACTCCCCCATGGATCAGATTTCATAAAATACAGCAATTTCGACAGATACTATGAATTCCATACCTTTGTGAGGAAATGGGTATGTAAATGCATACTTCACAACATATTTTTGTGTCAGTTGTTTTGACAGGGAACACATGTAAATACTTGAGGGGGAAGCTATTTAAATACGTATTTCAAATCACAGAATTGTTATGGTGACCAAAAGGATCTAGGATTCTTTTGAGGAAGAAAACAATATGGAGCTCAAAGGAAGGTAGACAAGATTCAGAAAACAGAGAGACATAGGCCTACAGTTGTGTTCAACTTGACTCATCAAGTTAAAAAAAAGCTCACTAGCCTGTTATATTTTTTTCCTGACTGTGTGGTCTTGTGGTCTAACAGATGCTTGTTAACCTCATTTTGTATTGGGTGTTTTGTTTTTGCAGTCTGGAAGGCATCAAAAAGAGAAGTGACATGGTTGTATGAGCTGCCCTTTCTGTGGAATTTCCTACCAAATGAGGCCCATGTGGCCAACTCATTGATAGCTTCTGAAAAATGGTGATTAAAGAAATTAGAAGGGCCTTTAGTTTAATTACTTTCTATTATGCTCTGGATTGGCTTCTTGCTGACTATCATTAAACTAGCTGTTCATTGTTAAGAGCATTTTAATAATTGAATTGGTTTAGCATGTTGTTTTATTGTTAGGCACCTTGTTGGCTGGTTCGTAGCATACATTTCTTAAATTAAAATAGGAAAAATACCAAGCCTGCTCTGTGGGGCACAATATATGGGATGGGACCATAGCTCAGTGCTAAAGTATCTGCTTTGCAGAACGTCTCAGATTCAATCTCAACATCACCAGGTAGGACTGAGAAAGATTCTTGCCTGACATCTTGGAGAGCCACTTCAGTCAGTGTAGACGAGGCCTGCTCAACTTTGGCCCTGCTGAAGTTGTTGGCCTACAGCTCCCATAATCCCTGGCTATTGGCTACTGTGGCTGGGGATAATGAGAGCTGTAGTCCCAAAACAGCTGGGATGCCTAAATTGAGCAGGCCTGGTGTAGACAATCATGATCTAGATACACCATGAGCTAGATAGATAAGGCAGCTTCCTATGTTCCTATGTAATGCGTTAAGATCAAGATAAATGTTGAATTTCTTACTGCCATACATATTTGTGAGTGCCACTTTATTGTACTGAGTAATTAATCAATTTCTCAGATAGAGCTCTTCCCTTTACTGTTACATTCTTCGAATGGTCTCCAGTTACAAAAAGGGACTATTAACTTGTTAATTAACCAGAAAAAAATCATAAAGCTCCAGGGAAGTATTTTATATCAGAAGAACTACAAGAGGAATATTGATTGGTGAGCTTTTGTCCTTGCAAGAATTGCTTCTATAAATTCTACAGGAATCTCCCCTTTGGGATCTCTGTATTATTATCTGAATGCAAAAATAGCAAGAGGCAAACTTCTTCAAGCTCAATTTGGATTGGGAGCAGTTATTATGAGCAGGAGAGGAAAATTCTTATATTCCCAAGAATTCTAAACTGACTTTTATTTGTCTCTGAGTACCAGTTGCAGGGGAGTAACAGCAGGAGAGAAGGCATGCCCTCAACTCCTGCCTGTGGCTTCCAGCAGCATCTGGTGGGCCACTGTGCTACTAAATGGGCCTTGGGCCTGATCCAGCAGGGCTGTTCTTATGTTCTTATCTCTAATGAGTAAATCCACCTACTTCTCTTGTCAGCCCTCCTACTCCCTTACCAAATAATTGCTGCGGTGGCTGTCATGTTCTGCCTGGTTTGAGGCTCTGTATGTTGCTGCCCCTTGTGGCAGCTTGCTGCACTGCAGAAGGATTTTAAACCTTAGGGTTTAGCCCCATACTGTCCGATCAGCCATTGGCTCCTCTGTAGCAGCAGGAAGAAGCTTCCTGACTGAAGCTGGTTTTGCCTCACTATCAAGATCTCCTTCCTCCAGATGAGTTTGCTCTTGCTTGCTTTGTTGATCTGTCTGCTTGGCTTATCCTTGGTATATTCCTGACCGTCAGCTACTGGTACAATCCCCAATTCTTCACTTGCGTGTTGTGTTTCTATAAGACCCCTGCCAACCCGTGCTAACTTGGGAAAGAGGCACCTTTTTAATGTGGTGATTCTCTTTATTTAGTAGGGGAAGAGTAACTGGCCCTCTCCACCTCCAGCACAGGACCTCCAGTGACTGGTGTCCATCTTATGTTTCTTTTTAGATTGTGAGCCCTTTGGGGACAGGGATCCATCTTATTTATTTATTATTTCTCTATGTAAACTGCCCTGAGCCATTTTTTGGAAGGGTGGTATAGAAATCAAATGAATGAATGAATGAATGAATGAACTTATCTCCATATTTTCCTTTCCAGCTTTCCCCCTATAGCTTGTATCTGATTGCTTACATCAGTCCAGTGGATCACTAGACATTTTGTACCAGAAGCTGACTTTCAGATGCTTAGGGTTAGGCCCATTGATTTCAATGGAACATCTTTCAAGGATGCATACATAAGATGACATCTTTACAGACATTTTACTGTTTGGTATTTGGGCATCCATTTGCTCAGCATGGATCACCAGTTGCCTGAAACCCTTTCAGAAGCATAATGTTACTCCATTCTCTTCTTGGTTTGTATATGCATTATATTTGTTCATTTCTTCAAAAAAGTAGCTTTCTCACCATGCATTCTTGATCTTGTGCATACAGTAAACTGTAAAATATTCTGCATCATGCCTTAATGAAACTCAAGGCTATCAACTATGCATTTTGTCTGCCTTCTATCTTATCTCAGATATGCTACTTCATAATGAAACCACCTGGGCTCTGCAAACCACACATAGGCAAAACTGTAAAGCATGATAAAACATGATAGAGGGGTTAGGGTCTTCCAGCACTCAAGTGGAAGGTGGGGGGGGGGACTCCCTAATTAAACAATGGCAGCCAATAGACCTAGCTACTGGTGTCTAGCTGATGTTTCTGTTTAGACTGTGAGCCCTTTGGGGACAGGAATCCATCTTATTTATTTATTGTTTCTTTGTTTAAACTGCCCTGAGCCATTTTTGGAAGGGTGGTATAGAAATCGAAATCATCATCATCATCATCATCATCATCCCCCAGTGATGCACTACCTTGGCGTGGTTGTGGGGCTTGTGTGCTCTAAGGAAGGTGAGAGCTATTCCAGAGGTCCAACCGTACTGGACAGGTCTCACCAGAGGAGCCAGACAAAGAGTGCCTCTCCAATCAACAATATGGTGAGACCTAACTTTAATAAATCTATACTGGATCAGTTGTTACCCGGGTCAACAAGGACCACGCCAGGTGCTGGAGTCCCTGGACATATGGTGGCAAGTGGGCAACAGGACTCAGGATCTTCAGTTGAGCAACCAGGGCTGGAGTTTGCAGGGTTACTGGAAGAGACGTCCCTTAACCGGAAAAAATATACGAAAAATGCCAGCAAGGAAACAATGATCTGCTTTTACAAGTCTAGTCCAACTAGAAGAAGTTATTTAAAAAGAATGTACCAAATTTGGAAGAGAAGCATCCAGATACAGAAATAACAGAACAAAGGCTAGCAGACCAGAGAAGATTCATAATAAGAAATAAAGTATTCACAGGAGTTGAGCTGGAAGAACTGCAAAGAGCAACACAGGCTCAAGATATGGAAGAAGAATAACCACCAACAGAAGCAGTTGCTCAGGCACAGGTGGAGGACGTGTTGGAAATCGAGGATGCCACTGTGACTGAACTGTTTCAAAATCAAAACCAGGCAACCTCCCCTTTGCCTTCACCTCAAAAACCCGAATGCCGTTTAACAGAAAAGCAACAAGAACTAAAGCAAAAAATAACTGAGCACATGAACCAAACAACCACCAGGGTTCGACTTCCAGCTCTAAAAACAGTTGCCAAAAAACAACTTGCTCAGGCATTAAAAGATGTCAATGCTGCACTTGCAGAAATAACAACCAATAATTTGCAAGAAACAAACCAACTAATGTACAGTGCAGCAACAATAACAACATAAGAGCTCGGATATAAGATCAGTGGACTTGTAAAAAAAGAAAGTAGTACATCACCTAAATGGAAGATTAGATTAGAAAATAAAATCTCCAGGCTTAGATCGGATGCTAGTAAATTGAAAGATATGAAAGACAAGAAGCTGAAGAATGAAAACACCAAACAGTATCTGATCCAAAAATACCATCTAGAGTCAAGGAAAATCAGAGAAGTCCTGGAAATAATAAAGCAGCAAATAACAGCAGTGTCAAAGAAGATTAGCAAAACTATTTTATCATCAGCCTCCTGTTGTAAATTGTGGCTTCATGTCGCAGTTCTGTGTTCTCTGTCATGAACCCCACCACTTACTGAGTTCATGTGGGGAGGTTCAGTTAAAGCTGCCACCAGCTCCTCTGGTGGCAATGCAGGACCAGGCCTTCTCTGTGGCTGCCCCACGGCTTTGGAATGCGCTCCCTGTCAATATAAGAGCTTCTCCATCTTTGACTGTCTTCTAAAAATTGCTCAAGACAACTGTTTTACCAGGTGTTTTGCTCTCGTAAGTTTTGGGCAGGAAATAAATACATAAAATATATTTTCGAAAAGTATTGTTTTTATTGTGCTTTATTTCATTGTTTTAAATTGCTGTTCTCCATCTTGGGATGTATGTGTTAGGCTGTTTATAAATGTGTTGAATGAATGAATGAATGAATGAATGAATAAAATAATACCACTGAAAACAAATAATCTCAATGAATGAGGAGGCCTGATCTAATCTAGCACTATCTAGTTCTGTCTGTTCAGCAGAATCCTGTAAGGTAATTCTGGTTCACCAAAGGAGGTGTTCTGTGTGAGAACTCATCAAAAACAGATGTTAGGGACAATGTTCACACAAAATGGTATTTCAGAAGCCCATAAAAAACTGGAGGTTACAAGTTATACAACTTTCAGGTCATTACTTTCATACACTGACTTTCAGGTCAGTAATTACTGAGTGAAAGTAATTACAAGGAAGCAACTAAATAGTCTTCTCCTACAATATGTAATGCATGTGCATTCTCACAGAATAACAAAGGGTTTAAGATATGATATGGTGTAACAACAAATTATTCTGAAGTCAGGTATTGTTCCAATGAAACAACCTTCTGGTCTTTCTTTCATATATATATATATATATATTCATTCCTCTGGCATGCCAGCCCATTGTTAAAAGTAACTAACATGCTAGAAGATGGTCTGATAGAATATTACACACACACACACACGCACACACACACAGAGCATATTTGGTTTTAAGAAGCCTGTGAATATTTGAGGATATGATTTTATAGGAGATTAAGTCAACAAAGTGTTCATTCCTAATAGGGCAGACATATTGAATAAAATGTCTGGAGTTAAATGTGTTAGCTATATTGAACAGGAGCCTTGATATCAAATTCACATAGCATCACAAGACACATGACAATACATTGGTCACACCCTATGGATTCTCAGTTGAGCAGAATGCTTTTCAGTGCTGTAAATGCCCCAAGTTTTTTCCAATGAACTGTAAACCACTCCACCATGGTTTTGAGAACTGATGATATCCTTACCTAGTTGGATGGTTTTATATGCTTCCATAAAACTTGAACAGGAAAACATTTCTATAGTGCGGAAAAGCTTCTAAAACTTTTCAGAGATTCTGGATTTAAACTTTCAAGAAACAAATGCCAGTTTGCAAGAAGTTCCACCACTTTCTTAGGACATCTTATCAATGAGAATGCTTTGGAGACCTTTCCCCCCAAACTGGACATGATTATTGACTGGGAAGTTCTTGAAAACACAGAGGCACTTCAGAGATATTTGCTTTATGAAGGAAGCTTTATTTAAATTACAGCAATTACCACACAAACTAGACCATTGCTATCTTTCTCAGAACAAGATAGTAATATGCACACCACAAACTATGCAGTCAAGAATAGTGTAGCACCATCTACTGGCTGGAGATGCAACATAAAAAATCATGACCACTTTCTCCCTCTACATCAGGGTTCCCAAAATTTTTAAACAAGTGTACCCCTTCTGTTGCAAACCTTCAGCTCAGGTATGCCATAGAGATTGTGTGTGTACACAAATTTAAATGTTACCATTATGAAACAGGTTACTCCAGTCACTGGCTTACATCTAGACTATGTTAATCATGAGTACTGTACTCCCATTGAAATTAATAGGCCATTAATTTCTATATTACTTCCTCTGAGTAACTTAATTTGATTGTAAGTCAGTGACTGGAGTGGCCCTGTAACATTGAACTGAAACATTAATTGTAACACTTAACTGTAACATTTTAATGTTATGTTAACATAATTGTAACATTTAAATGTATGTGAATACACATATAAAGTAAAGTGTGCCATCAAGTCGATTTTGACTCCTGGCGCCCACAGAGCCCTTTCTTTGGTAGAATACAGGAGGAGTTTGCCATTGCCTCCTCCCACACAGTATGAGATGATGCCTTTCAGCACCTTCCTATATTGCTGCTGCCCAATATAGTACCAGCAGGGATTCTAACACAATTTTGAGTCTTACAATTAAGGAGGCAGGCTACTACAGTCACTGGCTCACATCCACACACTGTTATTAATAAGCAGTTGTATTGAAATTATTGGGACAAATTTAATCCATTAATTTCTATGAGAGTACTCAGTGCTAATTGTCTGAAAGCTGTTAGTCAGACTGACAGGAGAGGTGTATGCTGAGCTTTAGCACAATCAGCCATTCCTGATTGTGCTAAAGGGAGGAGGGTGAAGACCCTCCTCCCTCCCCTTCTGTAGTGGACACATCACTGAGAATGTGCTGGCTTCAAAGCCGATGATCCTCAGATGGACTTCAAACAGCGCGGCTGCAGCGTGAAGAGCAGGAGGGCTCAGAAGGCTCCCCCTAGGAGCCCTTCAAGAACCCTTATGAGTACTAGTACTCTCTGCAGAATCTCTGCTCAACATTAAAGCACAATGACTAGAGCCCTCTTCAGACATTACAAGCACCACAAGTGATCATGCTTACAAGGGCAAAAGTGGGGATCAAGTCCCACACCACCGCTGTCACTCACAACCTCCTGCCCGATGAATACACTTGTGGGGCCATTTTTCTGAAGGGGGAGCCACCATCAGCATGTTCAGAAGTGATTTCATGAGCTGCGACCTGGATCGATCAAGGTGGGGAGAGATTAGTGATGTTCAAACAGGTTCGACGTTGAATGTGTTTGATGTCAAACTGGTTCAGTTTGACTGTTTAGGGTCGAACCAAACCACCCCGTTTGGTCCAACCCTGGACTGGAACACCACCACCACCCCGGCTGTTTGCGGGATTCACATTTTTAAAAATATATATATATGTTTTTAGAACTTACACCCTCTGGGGGACTTACTCTAGGTGGCACAGTTACTCTAGGTGGGGGGGGGGGGTTCGCAGGGGTTACCCCTCCCCACGCCAGCCTCCTTGTTTCCAAAACCAGCTCATTCGGCTGGAATGCCTGTTTGTGTGTTCCTCCTCTGGCATGGCAGCCATTTTGGAGGCCACCGTGCCTGTGCAAACGACCTCTGCATGGCTTGGCATGACCCAGGTGTACCCCCCGCAGACCCTCCACCACCACCTAGAGCAAGTCCCCCAGAGGGGGAGGGAGGGAGGGAGATGGATGGATGGATGGATGGATAGATAGATAGATTTTTAAAAAATTAAAAAATTGTGAACCCTCCCGGACTGGACCAAACTGGGGAGGGGGGGTGGTTTGAGGGGGTGCCAGACCGAACTGGCCCAGTCCAGTTCGGCTCCAGTTCAGACTCGAACCAAACCGGGCCAGTCGGTTCTGTGCACACCCCAAGGAGAGATGAGTGACAGCAGCAGAATGGGGTTTCCTCTCTTATTTGCCCTTGTAAGCATGAGCACCCACAGTGCTCATAACGTCTGATGAGGGCTTAGGTATTAGCATAATCTGCCAATTGGTTTGCGGGGGGTAGTTGTCAGCCCACTTAAGGTCCATATTCAGTTGAGTTTGTACCAAGAGTGCCTGAACCTTTATTCACAATAGTACCTGAAACTTTTTGTTTTCATTAAAATCGAGAGCATGGCAAGGAAAAACCAGGAGATGAACATGGCAATCCACAGTCAGTCAGGAGAAGTAAAACTCTCCCAGTTGCTCAGACCAGTGAACAAGCTTGATCTGGAAGCCTTTGTAAGGGTAAGGAATAGCATTGCCAAACTGGGTCATCTCGAAACCTGAGATTTCTGAGGCATAAGAACGTAAGAATAGCCCTGCCGGATCAGGCCCAAGGCCTATCAAGTTCAGCATCCCATTTCACACAGTGGCCCACCAGATGCCTTTGAGAAGCCCACAGTCAGGGGGGTGAGGGCATGCCCTTTCTCCTATTGTCACAGGCAGAAGATGCAACTGGTATTCAGAAGCATCTTGCCTCTGAGGCTGGAGGTGGCCTATTGCCACCAAACTAGTAGCCATTGATAGACCTTCCCTCCATGAATTTGTCTAAGCCCCTTTTAAAGCCAACCAAGCTAGTGGCCATCGTCACATATCATGGCAGAGAATTCCACAGATTAATTATGAACTGTGTGAAAAAGAATTTCCTTTTGTCAGTCCTAAATTTCCTGGCCATCAGTTTCATGGGTTGTGAGAGAGGGAGAAAAATTTCTCTCTGTCCTTTGTTTCTACTCCATCCATAATTTTATATACCTCTATCAAGTCTCCCCATAGTTGCCTCGTTTCCAAACAAAAAGTTTCCAGATGCCATAGCACTGGTTCCATTATAGATGGTGGGGCGGGGGGAGAGAATCCCAGTACAGATCCCTAGGGGGTCCCATTTCCTATCTACCTCCATTGTGAAAACTGTCCATTTATTCCT
This sequence comes from Hemicordylus capensis, assembly GCF_027244095.1. NCBI lineage: Eukaryota > Metazoa > Chordata > Lepidosauria > Squamata > Cordylidae > Hemicordylus > Hemicordylus capensis. The sequence continues at coordinate 28,720,369 of NC_069661.1, read as the reverse complement.
ATCTTATGTTTCCTGTCCTTCAAACAGTTACCAACCCACAATTGAACCTGTCCCCTTATCCCTTGACGGCTAAATAATGGCAGAACCCGATGATATCACAAGACTACCAACCCTTGAAATATGATAGGGGGAGTCTAGTACCAGGGCGGAGCCCACAGGCCCTGAGATTAAATTTTACTACCCAACTGCCTGAGAAAAAAAGCAAAATGCTGAACAAACAGCCTGCATTTTGGCAAACTGGTACCTCTAGTGAGGGAGGACCACCTGACCCACTTTGGCCTACTGTTATCAGAGTCTCCCTTGCCTGGTGTGGCTCATCCTCCTGCTGTTCTTTCCTTTAGCTATTGTTGGTGGTGGTGGCAAATCCCAGACTGACATTCCTTAGGCTGCTAGCTCAAGGTCCACTGCAAATGTCAACCCCCCCTTCTAAAAAACCATATCCTCATCAACATTCTCACAGAGCTGAAAACAAATACTGAGAAGGTTGGATTGCTCCTTGCACTTGAAGCTTTTATACATTCACCTTCTTTATATGGTATCAGTTCAAAACACTAGGGCACGATGAGGAAGATGACAAGGCTCATATTGGAGTGTTGTAAAAAGAGAAGGTTGCACGCCACATTCTTTGTAGAAGAACTTTACTTAAGTCAACTGTTGCAACAGGGCCACCAACTACAAGCTGAGGGGACCCTTGGCAAGGCGCCCTCTGGTGAGTCTCGCTGGTGGAGCCAGCGTGGTGTAGTGGTTAGAGTGCTGGACTAGGACCGAGGAGACCCGAGTTCAAATCCCCATTCAGCCATGATGCTAGCTGGGTGACTCTGGGCCAGTCACTTCTCTCTCAGCCCAACCTATTTCATAGAGTTGTTGTGAGGAGAAACTTGAGCATGTAGTACACCGCTCTGGGCTCCTTGGAGGAAGAGCGGGATATAAAATGTAAATTATTATTATTATTATTATTATTATTATTATTATTATTATTATTATTATTATTATACCTGGGGCCTGCCATTGCTTTCCCCCACCCCACAATGCCCCACAGGGCATCAGAGCACTACATGGTGGATTGTGGGAGGGATACATGGCAGGCAGCAGCCACCAGCTAAAATTCTGTTATTGCTGCCCCTGATCTGCCAAGAATGAAATAAATCTGTGTCTGCCACCAGGGAAGGGAGCCCATCCAATGGGCCCAGTCTTCTGCTAATGCTAGCCCTGAGGAGCAGTCTAGTGTCCCATGTCAGCTATTAAATACCCATCACACACAGCTACTAACTACTATTACTATGATTTATATACCACTATTCAATTACAGATTCCCAAAGCAGTTTACTACTAGTTAAGTAGTAGTAATGGTAGTAGTAGTGGTACTACTACCACTAATAAGAATAAGTTGTTTCCCTGTCCCCAAAGGGCTCCACAGTCAAAGAATATGACGAATACAACAGTGAATATTTATATATGAGTCTGACGAGTATCGTATATAAGAAACTTAAGGGAGATACCAACAACAGCCACTGGAGGAATGCTGTGCTGGGGTCGAATGGGGACAGTTGCTCTCCCCCTGCTAAATATAAAAGGAATCAATTCTTTGAAAGGAGCTTCTTTGCCTCATTATTTAGCAGGGGACCAGCAGTAGTAGTCTCTTACATGCAGTTGGGATCTTGGATTGCAGCCAATGACAGAATTAACCAGCTGAAGATTTCAACTGGGAATGACAGCATCCTTCTCCTCCTCTGTGTTGGGCTTTTGAGTGTTTACCATTCACGAAATAACATTTAAAAAACAGATTCTGCCACTTGTGTGCTCCAAACATCAAAGAAACATGTGACCAACTTCCATTGTTTTACTTCCAAAATATATTTAAGCTGTCCTCTCATGACTGACTATCTTCGGTATATCCCTAATGTTGCTGGAAACTCACTGTAATGCACCAAATACATCTCTGTCACACCTTCCGTATCTACTGTGAGATATGCTCCAGATCAAATTTGGGTCAATGCATTTTGGAATGCATTGTTCCTGTGGAAGTGCTCCTTTAATATGATATTGGTGGGATTCAGAAATAAATTAATGACAGTTTATTCACAGAAGAGGATAACATTTCATTATTCAATGAAGAGGATAACATTTCATTATTCTGGTTCTGTATCGCAAGTTTACAGTCTTTGTATCTAGTGATGGGCACACTTGCCTTGGCTCAATTCAGGACTGAGCTTGGCTAAAATAATCCTAAAAATCTTGTTTTCCTGAGCCCAGTCCTGTAATATGGAACCCTAACAACAGAGTTGTTACAACAGGACCCAAATCTCTCCCCCATCCCTTTGACACCCCCAGCCCCACCCAAATGCCCTCCTGAGACTTGTTCTGGTGCCAAGATATGGCCACATTTGGAATGGTTTCTAGATGTTTTGTATAACATTCAGGGTTTAACTGCACTGAAGTCCAATCTGAATTTCACTGTTGCTCAGTTTCAACAACAGCATTAGTCCACCTTCTGTCTCTCCACTGCCAGCCTGCCATAAGATTCTTAAGCACTAGCCAGAGGCATAACTATAGGGGGGGCAGGGGGGCCACGTGCCCTGGGCGCCATCTTTTCTGGTCACATGGGGGGCGCCGACATGACAAAAAAAATTTTTTAATTTTTTAAAAATTTTTTGTTAATACAAATGTTTCCTGCTCAGTGCAGCAGCGCTGCAGCAGTCAAGGGAGCGCGTCGGCAGCCCATCCCCCACAAGCGGTCTCTTCCACGCCGCCCGCACCCCCCACATTGCTTTGCTGGCGCCTGGCGGCCAGTCAGTGGCCTGGCTTGGCGGCGGCGGCGGGCGCTTGTGAGGAATAACCTAAGTATAATGTAGTATGTTGTGGCGCGGGGGGGCGCGGGGGGCGCCATTTCAGTGCTTGCCCCGGGCGCCATTTTCCCTAGTTACGCCTCTGGCCAGAGCCTTTGGATGGGGCAGTATAAAAATATAATAAACAGACAAAGACAGATCCACTCACAAATCCTTACTTAGCTTTCAAGGTTCTTACACATTCCCATGTTCATGTTAGCACAATTCAATCCCAGGTTCCAACAAGTTACAATGGACTACAATAATGAAGCTGATAGTTCATCAAAGGGCTGCTGAACGAGATGGCCTATTTGCCCCCTCACCAATGAATACATGAGGCAGCAGAGTTAGAAACAAAGAGCCACAACAAACAGCCAAATGAGACAGAGTGCTGGAAGCGAGGAGAGCTGGTCTTGTGGGAGCAAGCATGAATTGTTCCCTTTGTTAAGCAGGATCTGCCCTGATTTGAATGGGAGACTACACTACATGAGAGCACTGTAGGATATTCCCCATAGGGAATGGGGGCACTCTGGGAAGAGCAGCTGCTTACTTTGCATGCAGAAGGTTCCAAGTTCCCTCCCTGGCATCTCCAGAGAGGGCTGAGAGAGACTCCTGCCTGTAACTTTGTAGAAGCCACTGTCAGTCTGTGTAGACAATGCTGAGGTAGATGGACCAACGGCCTGACTCGGTAGAAGGCAGTTTCCTATGTTCCTAACTCAACTCCACAAAGCAGTTTGTCTCAAACTATCAAGTGATTATAGCCCCCACTCAAAGCAAGATCATGAACCTAAGACTGATCCCTACTCCTTGAACTGGCCCATATGAACTGAGATGTCTCTGATTTATGTACTCATCCTTTAAGGCTGACAATGCCCCATGTTAGAGAAGTTTGAACAGAGACTCCCCAAACACCAAGCCTGTATAAAATGACCACATTCCGACCTCTCTCTGTGCGAAACAAGTGCTATCGGATGCTCACTGTTAGCACCCTAGACTCCCTGAATCAGCACCCTAGACTCCCCAATTCCCACACTGAACCTGCAAGTTGTGTTCAAGATGTGTCTACCTAAGACAGTGTTCTTCACTGTAAGGTCCTGGGGCCAGTGGTAGCCCCCAGCAACCCTAAGTGTGGCTCCTTGACTAATTGTCAAGAGCCCCTGGTGGCGCAGTGGTAAAACTGCCGCCCTGTAACCAGAAGGTTACAAGTTCGATCCTGACCAGGGGCTCAAGGTTGACTCAGCCTTCCATCCTTCCGAGGTCGGTAAAATGAGTACCCAGAATGTTGGGGGCAATATGCTAAATCATTGTAAACCGCTTAGAGAGCTCCGGCTATAAAGCGGTATATAAATGTAAGTGCTATTGCTATTGCTAATTGTTATTTGTGCCTGTGGAACACTTTGACCACAACTGAATACTCTGCACAGTCCCCCTGGCACCATGAAGAGATGACCCTTCTCACCGTGCAGTGCAGTGCTGTGCCCATTGCCAGGGGACTCCTTTAAAGGAAACTGAGCCCTCTTGAGCTCTTGCATCATCTTGGAAGGCAGGCATGGAATGCTGGGAAGTGTAGTCCTTCCCAGTGCTTTTCCCATAGAGCTCTTATGAGAGGGGGTTCTGTCTCTCTTAAAGTACCCTCCCAGCACTGAGAAAAGTGCAGTACTGTGCAGAGGTCAGCACAGTGGGAAATGGCTCTCACTTGGAAGGTTTTTTGCCAAAGTGGCCCCTGCTTGAAAAATAGTGGTGATCACTGAACCAAGGAGAGCTAAAGGACTCCCCCAATAATGGTGAGAGCCATTTCCCAATGGAATTCCAAAATGGCTCAGGGCGGTTCACACAGAGAAATAACAAACAAATAAGATGGAACCCTGTCCCCAAAGGGCTCACAATCTAAAAGAAACATAAGATAGACACCAGCAACAGTCACTGGAGGTCCTGTGCTAGGGGTGAATAGGGCCAGTTACTCTCCCCCTGCTAAATAAAGAGAATCACCACATTAAAAGGTGCCTCTTTGCCAAGTTACCAGGGGACTATCAATCAATCAGGTAAGGAGGAGCCAAGAATTCCTACCCAGCCCCACAAAGGATGACCATCTAAAGTGTGCACTGCTCCCCAGAGAGAGAGATGCTTCTCCTCTCCAGAGGAGTGAATGGCCAGGCAAGTGCATATACCAGCAACTGAAAAGCCACACCCACCTGACCCTCAGATACAATCCCCACCCTCCCCTGCTTCCCAAAAGAGGGATGCTTCCAAAAGAAGGATGGGGCAAAAGCACTGCATCCGACAGGCGTGTGCGTGAGCGATTCATGCCAAAATGGTTTGCCTCGAAACAGGGCTGGTTCATCAGTTTGAACATGGACAGAACCAGGGGTGGTTCATGATCATGGACTCATGATTGAACCAAACCAGGCCCAGTTCGGGTTGGCAGGATAAGAGGCCAGGTGGGAGTGGCAAATAAGTAAGCTACTTGCATGGCCAGTGTGACTGCCAGTGCTACCACTCACCACCGCTCACCATCCCAGCGGCCCCAAGCAGCACACTCCCACCTCTTTTACTGAGCCACTGCCGATTTGGCAGCTCAGTAAAAGAGGGGGGAACGTGCTGCTTGTAGAGTAACCAGTAGAGTAAGTGGTGGCAAGCAATGGTGCCGGCAGCCGCACTGGCCAGGTAAGCAGCTTACTTGTTCACTCACTGCCCCCGCCTGGCTGCCCCTTATCCCTGAAAGGATCACTGAACCCCTCACTGGATTCCCCTTTACAAGTATATCCCCAAACAAGTTCAGACCCAAAACCGGACCAACCAAACCAGACCGACCAAATCTCTTCCTTGCACACCCCTAGCACACCGAGACAGGCTCAGGCAAGTAGTGGCATTGGTAGATATAGTCCCTTTTCCTTCTTAATGCCTTGACATTTTAAACCAGCACAATTCTTTTTGCTAATTCTGTTCTTCAAGTAAATGCACCAGCCTTATCAAGGAAAAAAAAGTAGCACATAGCTATTAACTTTCTTAGAAATGCTTCTTTCAGACACAATATTGCTTCCATGCTCTGTCATCTTCATTGGCTTTTGCATAATTTCCAGGTGCAATTGAAGGTAACCTATGAAGCCCCAGACAGCCTTCAGCTGTTTCCTCCCCAATGGCTTCTTCTGGTGTCTTTGCACCATGCAACTGAGACCTAATGAAATTCCCGAGCAAATATTTGCCACTATCATATTTATTTGAAGACGGAATGGTAGGAAAACTGAACTGCAAAAGCTCTGTTTTCTCTTTTCTCCCATCCAAATGAAAATCAAGGCAAGCCCTGCTTAGCAAAGGAGGCAATTCATGACCAGCTCTCCACCCAGACCCTCCACTCTCAGGCCCTGCCCCAGCCTCCATGCACTGATCATTTCTTCTGCAGAGAGTGGGCCCTCTCCATGTAAGTTGTACCCTGAAGTTTTGGAGGATACAGACCATGTGGACAGAGCCTACATATGGTGGATGGAGCCTACTCATGGCATAGGCTCTGTGCTCATAGAAGATCAATGCATGGAGGCCAGGAGTGAGGGCTGTCATTGCGATCCTCCTCTGTGCATTGATTGTTGCCAGTTTTGGAACATCTGCAAAGGACTACGCAAGATACTTTAAAATATGTGTCAGAGCCTTTACCAAGACATCTGGTAAAATTCACCGGCCTTTAAAAAACCTATCCTTACTCACAATGGCTGGCAATCTGGTAAAATGAGCTGGCCTTTTAAAATCTATCCTTATTCACAATGGCTGGCATGATATGCACATCTATCATCTGTGCACACCTATCATCTACTAGGGCTTGCGTGTCATGTTGGCCAATGTCCCATTCCTGTATTAAGCAGCACTTCGATTGGCTTGGTAGCAAGTGAGGGTGTCTGCACTTGTTTCAGTTTAGCATTTAATGCTAGCTACTAACTGGCTAGTCTAAACATCAAATCTCAGTACTCAATCACAGGCTATTTTCTTTGCTACAAGGAACTGGTGGTGGGGAAGTGGGAATCTCCTGCTCCCAGACTGTGTGGGTTTCAATTCAGTGAGTGGTATCATGTTCAGTTTACAAAAGGTGTTTCTTTCCTTCTCTGCCTTTTAATCCCTGGACCCTCATAGGTATAATTCATCTGTTCCATTCTCAGCCCTTTCCATGTAAAACAAGAATGTGAGTGTGATTAGTAGCATTGTTCCATTCTTAGATCAGACTCTGCAATGCATGCGTCCCATCGAGATTATAACAGCCCCAGCCAGATCCTTCAACTCAGCACATTACCTCCTCTGCTGGAAACTCCCCCACCACAACATAATTAAAACAGAGGGAGAAAGAGTTACAAATTAAACACCGATGCAATTAAGTGGGGATTTTCACTCATAGGGTGGCCATGCCATTCATTAAGAATTAGGCTGCTTGTCTAATTTACCTTTTGTCATTCAGTTAATTGTCCTGGCAATTGAAAGAAAGTCCATTGTTCAATGATATTTGGAAACCAGTGATGAGCTTCTATTTCATGGTCATCCCACTGGGTATGATTGCCCACTGCACTGTTAGCTCTGGATTTACTCACATGCTATCCACTCTCAGATCCATTCTGAACTAACCAAAGAACATAAGAAGGGTCAGCTCAGAGGTCCATAGGAACACAGGAAGCTGCCATATACTGAGTCAGACCATGGGCCCATCTAGCTCAGTATTGTCTACACAGACTGGCAGCAGCTTCTCCAAAGTTGCAGACAGGAATCTCTCTCAGCCCTATCTTGGAGATGCCAGGGAGGGAAATTTGAACTTTCTGCTCTTCCCAAAGTGGCTCCACCCACTAAGGGGAATATCTTACAGAGCTCACACATCATCTCCCTTTCATATGCAACCAGGGCAGACCCTGCTTAGCTAAAGGGACAAGTCATGCTTGCTACCACGGGACCAGCTCTCCTCTCCTAGACCGGATCTCCTCTCCTGTCCATAACAAACAGCATCCCATTTCCTACTGCTGTTGGAAATATTTGTTGCCCAACAGACATTTATGGGAAACTTGCAACCAGGCCTTAGACATAGCACCTCTTCCTTGCTGTAGTTCCCTAGCAGAGGGGGCCAAGAACTGTGAACAACCCAGAAGCAACAACATTCCTAAGCAAAATTAATATTTATTTATAAGAACATAAGATAAATGCAAACATATTAAAAGGAATATTAAATAGCGGAGTAATATTCTAACAGATATTAAATGCCATAGCTCAGGGCACCATATGTAACACAAAGGGAAGGCTGGGAATATGTAAGGATCATTTTAATAATGTGATACATCCAGAAACAAAAGACAGCAGGATGTGGAAGGCAGAACTTTGGTATTAGACAAGTTTTACAGTTAAGAAGACATATTTAGTATATGCATAACATCCTGTTTGCTTCATTCTATTTCTTGAGCTGCTCTGCCTCCTGTTTCCTCTATGATGAGTGTTTACACTCCATGATGGGTATTAAACTAGGGTGTTAAGATTTTGACCCTGGAGGCCTGGGTTCAAATCCCCAATTATCCAAAAAGCTCACTGGGTTATCTTGGGCCAGTCACTCTATTTTAACCTTCCTCACAAGCATTGATGTGAGGATAAAATGGAAACTGCTCTGAGCTCCTTGGAGGAAAGGAAAGCTAGAACTGCAATAAGTACCTGTGGCATTCAGGAATACTTCTGGTCTCCTTTTGGTTGCCCCCCCCCACTGCCCCACTGTTCCTTATTTCTTGGTTATCTCCCTCCCCAACCCTGCTGCAGCTTCTGTGACATCAGAGCAGCTCAGCCAATATCTAAGGATGGTTTAGTAAGAGCCAGACTGCAATTATATTAAAAGTTTCCCTTTTTCAAGATCCTGAAGTTTGTTTTGTTTTTTTTAATTCAAAGATATAGTAAGCTTAGTCATCTATATACATGCTTATCGGCCAGTGCTCTAAAACAACATCCAGACAAAAACCAGAGAGGTTTTTCATAAGAGGTGCAATGAGTAGGGCAAAGGAAATAAGGAGACTCTCCATAACAACCTTTGTATCTACCCCACTCTTTGGATGCTTCTACCAATAGGACCTTCTGTCATGAAGGCAATGCTATAACTATCTAGTAGTCTTAAGGATAAACTGAGGATATGTTTAGGCATGTATAACACTACCAGACACAGCCATGGACATATCACATCTGGAACATAGGAACATAGGAAGCTGCCATATAGAGTCAGACCATGGGTCTATCTAGCTCAGTATTGTCTTCACAGACTGGCAGCAGCTTCTCCAAGGTTGCAGACAGGAACCTCTCTGAGCCCTATCTTGGTGAAGCCAGGGAGGGAACTTGAAACCTTCTGCTCTTCCCAAAGTGGCTCCATCCCCTGAGGGTTACAGTGCTTACACTTCTAGTCTCCCATTCATATGCAACCAGGGTGGACCCTGCTTAGCTAAGGGGACAAGTCATGCTTGCTACCACAAGACCCGCTCTCCTCTCCTCGATATGAGGCCCTGGGAAATAATGTGAAGGGCCTTGGAGCTCAGGAGCTAGTGTTCATGTCTATTCTTCCTGTGATAGATAGATAGATAGATAGATAGATAGATAGATAGATAGATAGATAGATAGATAGATATTCTTCCTGTAATAAATATTTAATAAATATTTATTAAATAGAGGGCTACAAAGAGAGAGAGAAGAATACTTCAGGTGAGCCTTTCACAGATCAAGCAGAAGTGGGGATCTATTCTTAATGTGAAAAGGGACACCAAAGAGTGTATGTGTGAAACTCACCCCTTCCTTGGTCTTATTCTGCTGTGTGTAGAATAAGACTACTGGGAAGTCTACTGGGAAGTCTCCCAGATAACTGGGAAACAACATAGAACATAGGAATTTAGGAAGCCACCTTATACCAAGTCAGACCATTGGTCCATCTAGCTCAGTATTGTCTACACTGTCTGACAATGGCTCTCCAGGGTTTCAGGCAGGAGCCTCTCCCAGCCCTACCTGGAGATGCCAAAGAGTGAACATACAACCATGCAGACGCCTTTCCACTGAACCATGACCCCGTCCCCTAAGGGGAATATTTTACAGAGCTCACCCATTCAAATGCAAACCAAGGTGGACCCAGCTCCGCAAAGGGGCAATTCATGCTCACTACCACAAGACCAACTCTTCTCCCCCAAACCAAAAACATTTTTCTCTTCCTTTTCTTGGCCTTCACCTCTCTTTGCCACTGTATTACACACAGTTGGTGTCTGCAAGCAATTGTTTCATATCTGCATCATGATCTAATTCTGTACTCTAGCAGTAAACACTTGTGCGCACAGTTATGTGCTTTCAAGTCTCCTTGACCTCCATTGAATTTGAGTAGCCATCACTGTGTACAGGATTTCTGCCGCCACAGTGTTTCTCACAGAAAGCATGCTTCATTTTGTAATTCTCAACCATTGCAATAGCTCTTACAACAGGCAATCGTGGTTAGCTTTAGCACTTGCAGAGTAGTGGTTGACCACAAAATGGGCCCCAGCTGGGTTACTGGGCCTACACTGTCATTTTAAATTTGTTTCTTATTTTGAATAATACTTCTCAGTTGATGGAAATTTGGGTGGTTTTGTTTTGGAAAATCAGTTCATGAATTATTTCAAGTCTCAAGTATGTATTTCAGTCTTTGACCAGCACAATGAATTACTTTAAAAAATGAAATTGGTGATAACCCTCAGATTCTGCCCCCACAACTCTTCACCCACTACATAGTCCATTTGTCTGAAGGTCAGACCAGATGTCACAGAGCAGTTGTGTTGCTGAGACTGCAGAAAAGGTCCGTTGAGAAAATTGGAAATTTTGAGAGAGATTGGTGCTCCTGACATCAGTGCTCATGCTTCACTAGCCCACACACTGCTCTGCCACACTTCCAAATCGCAGAAAGAGTGAATATATCATTCATTCATTCATTCATTCATTCATTCATTTGCCACCTGACTCCAAAGGCTCTAGGCGGGTCACAAAAATAAACACAATAGAAACAGAATAAAACCAACTATTAAACAATTAAAAAAAATCAAAACATTCAAAGATGACAGCAATTTTAAAGAAATTAAACAGCAATTAAAAATTTAAAAATGCTTTCCAGAGCTCAGCTTCACTTTTGGGAAGTGCTGTTTTAGACTGGAAACGTGCCACTTGATCCTCAACAACATGTTTTCAGTCTAACGGGACACTTACAGAGTGCAGGCAAGCTCGAGAAAGTATTTGCATGGACCATCTATGCTTCAGAAATGTGGCAGGCCAGCAATGGAGCTAGCCATGCGTAAGCGCTAATGTTAAGAGAGCCAACACCTCCTTAACCAGGGTATCAGCCATTGGCAGGGGGGGCTTTAAAAAAAAATCACTTATAAATGAGTGAAATGCTGTTAAGGTATGATTTTAAAATATTGTTTTACCCTCCCTTTACTCCCTCAAAATGCTTACTGATAAATATGCAAACCCACCTATTATCCCACCTAGTTTCTGTATACCATAGGCATATACATGGAGCTCTCACATCCTATTGCCTGCTTCAGGTTCTTCCATCTAATGGATCATGTGGAAGAAATTAGTCTTACTTTGGAAATATATACACCAAACCAAACCTGCTGGTCCCAGTCATGGTTATCCATGTCCTAATGACATCACAGCTGGAATACTGTATACTGGGATCATTCCATAGACACTGAGGAGCTTCACGCGACCCGTGTGAAGTGCCTGACTGAGATTGGCAGGGATAGCAGGCTTAGCCTGCTCTTCCCATACATGATCAGACCCCTAGTCCTGGGTGGCTGGATCAGCCACCCACACGACTACCGGCTCCATCATGTAGCCAGTAGGGGCTGCAGGGATCAGGGTTCACAAGTGCACAGAGCATCCTGGGTCTCCTCGTGAGTCGCCACACCATGACGACTCATGATCACCAAATAGAGGTTAGTGGAGCAGTCGCTCCACTAACCTCATTTAAGGGGTGGGCTACTTTGGCGGGCTAGCCACCAGAGAACCAGCAGGCTTGACCACGAGCCTGGTGGTTCTCACAATGGGGGGAAACTGGGCTGGGCTCCGTAAGCCTGGTTTTCCCCCATCATGAGTATAGCCTCATTGTCTGTTATTTGTATGGAGCATGCTTTTCTATTTGAACATACCTATGTTCTGGCTTGCAGGCAGAGTCACAGTGTTTGTTTAACTGCTCTTCACTTGCTGGTTTAAATTCAAACAGAGAGGTTCTCCCTCTCTCTGCATAAGAGATGGTTAGCCTGTTTATTGTTCTCTTAGCTTATGTTTAGTGAGTAATAAATATCAAACTTTTGTTTCTCAGTTAAAGTTGGCTTCCTGTGCAATTACTTACAAAGGATAAGTAATTTATCTGCAACACTGAAGAGTCCACTTTACATAGGAACATAGGAAGCTACTATATACTGAGTCAGACCATAGGTCCATCTAGCTCAGTATTGTCTACACAGACTGGCAGCAGCTTCTCCAAGTTTGCATGCAGGAATCTCTCTGAGCCCTATCTTGGAGATCCCAGAGAGGGAACTTGTAACCTAGATGCTCTTCCCAGAGCAGCTCCAGCCGCTAAGCAGAATATCTGACAATGTTCACACGTTTTCTCCCATTCGTATGCAACCAGGGCACACCCTACTTAGCCAAGGGGACAAGTCGTGCTTGCTACCGCAAGACCAGCTCTCCTCCCTGAAGGTCAGAAAATTCAGGTGGTCCAGAATGTGACTAGAATTTTGACTGGTGTGAGATTCTCAGAAAATAATTCACCTGTTCTTTTTCAGCTGTATTGGTTCCCAGTATATTTCAGGGTACAATTCAAGGCATTAGTGATGACCTTTAAAAATCTAAACAGTTTTGGACCAAGGAACTGAAGAACTGTAGAATTCCATCCACTGGAAGATACAGGTGGCATCTTCTTTGTTAGTATTTAGACACTTGGTAAAAACCTGGTTCTTTAAGCAGGCATTCTGCAGTGCCTGCCTCCTCTTGATATGTATAGACTGTTTCAAGGTTGTTGTATTCTGATCCAGTGTGTTTTTGTGTTTTAGCTGTTTAGTGGTTTTGTTTCATCGCAGTTCTTAATTGTCGTGTGTCACTTTGACTCAGAAAAGGCACTTGAGGCATAATGTTTTTGAAAGGAAATAACATGTGAAGCTTATTTCAGTCTATGCAAACCTTCAGGTTTCTAGAGTGAATTCACGGAGTCAACTCATAGAGATCAGAGCGGTCTTGTGGTAGCAAGCATGATTTGTTCCCCTAGCTAAGTAAGGTCTGCCATGGTTGCATTTGAATGGGAGACCACATGTGAGCACTGTAAGATATTCCCCTCAGGGGATGGAGCCTCTCTGGGAAGAGCAGAAGGTTTAAGAACATAAGAACAGCCCTGCTGGATCAGGCCCAAGGCCCATCTAGTCCAGCATCCTGTTTCACACAGTGGCCCACCAGATGCCACTGGAAGCCACAGACAGGAGTTGAGGGCATGCCCTCTCTCCTGCCATTACTCCCCTGCAACTGGTACTCAGAGGCATCCTGCCTTTGAGGCTGGAGGTGGCCCACAGCCCTCCGACTAGTAGCCATTGATAGATCTCTCCTCCATGAAGTCATCCAAACCCCTCTTAAAGCCATCCAGGTTGTTGGATGTCACCACATCCTGTGGCAGAGAGTTCCACAAGTGGATCACGCGTTGTGTGAAAAAGTACTTCCGTTTGTTGGTTTCAAGTTCCCTCTCTGGCTTCTCCAAGATAGGGCTGAGAGAGATTCTTGCCTGCAACCTTGGAGAAGTCGCTGCCAGTCTGTAGACAATACTAAGCTAGATAGACCAATGGCCTGACTCAGCATACGGCAGCTTCCTATGTCCCTATGGAGAGAGAAAGGAAAATTCAGAATTAGAAGCTGTTGGTCTTTCAGAAAAGGATCCTGATCAGAAGAAAATTTCAGATGATAGTAGTTTTGAATTATATTATCTATTGTTCAGATGATATGATATGGGGTTCATGTGGCTAATTTTATTCACAGTTACTCTGGCACTTGCTGTATGTGATGATATGTTACTAAAGAGTCCAATGTTGCTATAAAGTTTAACTCAATGTCAAGATTTACGGGTAGCACTGTGATCTGTTAGGCTGGAGGGAGACCATATGCTATTTTTCCACTTGGAAACTGTTTGTTTGTTTGCTTGTGGTGTGCACAACTGTTGTTTCTTCTGGTTCTGGATAATGCTGACAGAGAAGACTGTTTCTAAGTCAAGGTAATAAAACACTTGTTGGTGAGTTTTCAGCTTTTTGGTGTTTTAATTTGGTCTATTTCTGTTTTCCTGTTTTCTTTTATATTTTCTTTCAGCTTTCTATTTTTGACTTCTTTCTTAGCCTACTTTCCAATAGGCTTATGTGATCACCTGGCATTTTGTGTGTGTTTCCCCCCCACATAAACTTTGCAATTCCTGAACCAATGAACCAAATCGGACATAGTAGTATGGACACACAGGGGCACCTCAACAGCATAGTTTGTGATGATGCCATGCACATCAATCCAAGATGGGGGATATGAAAACATTTGAGGTGGGCTAACTTGTGAACCACCTAACCGATTTGAACCAAATTTCCTACAGTTGCAGGGACACATAGGGATGCCCAAATGGCATGGCATGTGATGATGTCATCCACTCCAGTTCAAGATGGCAGCCATGTGAACATCTGAGGTGCAAGTGGGCTAATTTGGGGAACGCCCAACCAATTTAAACCAAATTACATACACTTGCAGTGAGTGACACACAGGGACACCTTAGCGACACAGTTTGTGATGATGACATCCACACCAACTCAAGATGGGAGATGCATAAACTTTTGAAGTGCAAGTAGGCTAACTTGTGAACTGCTTAACCAATGTGAACCAAATTCGCTACAGCTGTAGGGACATAGAGGGATGCCCTAATGGTGTGGTGTGTGATGATGTCATCCACTCCAATTCAAAATGGCAGCTGCATGAACATCTGAGGTGCAAGCAGGCTAATTTGTGGACTGCCTAACCCATTTGAACAAAATTGGGTACAGTTGCAGTAGGGACACACAGGGACACCTCAATGGTGTAGTTTATAATGATGTCATCCACCTTGATCCAAGATGGTGAATGCATGAATATTTGAGGCGCAAGAGATCTAATTTGTGGACCTAGATCTGAACCAAATTTAGTCCAGATTTATTTTATTTTATTTTATTTTATTTTATTTTATTTTATTTCTATACTGCCCTTCCAAAAATGGCTCAGGGTGGTTTACACAGAGAAATAGCAAATAAATAAGACTGATCCCTGTCCCCAAAGGGCTCACAATCTAAAAAGAAACATAAGATAGACACCAGCAACAGTCACTGGAGGTACTGTGCTGGAGGTGGATAGGGCCAGTTGCTCTCCCCCTGCTCAATAAAGAGAATCACCATGTTAAAAGGTGCCTCTTTGCCAAGTTAGCAGGTGTATCTGCTAAGCCTTAAAATGCTTACCTTCCTGGCAGTTGATCAAGGGCTCCTTCCTAGGCAGGTGGATCGTCTACCCAGATGATTACCAGCTACTGCTGACAGTGTGGAGGGCCAGGAGCTGGGATGCATCTTCCTAGCCCCCAGAACCCCTATAATGCACTGCGCAAAAGTGTGGCGCATTATAGGGCCAGCACTGGCCAGGAAGCCACTCGCATATAGGTGCCATAAAGAGCCACGCAGCACGACACACAAGAATTAGCCCAGGTTAAGGGCACCCTTGTGCCACAAACCCAGGTCTAAGCAGTGGGCTCCCTAAGTGATTTTGCCACCGTACTACCGCCAAGAGCCGCACAGCTACCAGGAGTTCACACGAACTGGCAAAACCAGGCTGAGCTTCCTTAGCCCAATTTTGCCTGCGTGTGTGATTAGCCCCTATCTGTTTTGCTTGCAGAAGGCCCCAGGTTCACTCCCAGGTGGGGCTAAGAGAGCCCCCTGCCTGAAACCCTAGAAAGCCACTGCCAGTCAGTGTAGACAATACTGAACTAGATGGACCAGTGGTCTGACTTGGTATAATGCAGCTTCCTATCTTCCTAAGTGGCACCTTACAATGCAAACGAATTGTGCAAATCTAGTTTAAATAACAGTGAGTATCTGTTTCAGCAGCAGCACCCTTAAAGGTCATAATAACCATTCAGAAATTGCTAGTTGCCATTTGGTGGCGGGTGCAGAACTGGAAGCCTATCACAGGCCCAGACCTCTCTAGTTCTATGACACTGACATGTGGAGAAGAGTTTCTGGAAAGTTCTGCCCTTACTCTTTTTGAGATTCACTTAAATGGCTGCCACAAATCCTAGCTCTCTGATTTGGCATGAAGCTTGCATTGAAAGAATCAAAATGAAATATATATAAACTGCTGAGCTAAAAGCTTTTTTCCCTATTTTATCACAGTGAAATACTCTAAGCCACCTCATAATTCTTGGAGCTGCTTTGTGTTTGTTGAAGGGTTTCAAAGTTATAATCAATTTGCCAAACAAACAACAGTGGGGGGAAGGAGATCTCTGTTCTTTGGGAAACCTATAACTCACCAATAGTGAGGCGGTGGGGGGGGGGGAGGGAATCCCAGCATGTGAATACAGATTAGTGAGGATAAAATGCTAAATGTAACTCTCTCCTACTCCAGAAATGCTTAAAATTCAAGGTCCTTGAAATTGTATTATCTTTTGAGTAAAGGAAAATAGAAAGGACGATAACTCTGGATATTATACTTCTTTTTGCAAAGAAATCATATATCTAATCCTGAATTAGATATGAAAGTGAGTGGCAGGGTGCTGGTGGAAATCCACTTTAATACGAAAAGCTTGGATCTTCTTTGTTCCAACACAGAATCTATGTTTAAAATTACAAAGTGGAAGATAATGCAAAACTCTTCTTATAGGTTTATGTAAGATTTAAACTAGGTTAAGAGAAAAATCTGGACTCGAGACATCACAGCACCCTAACAAAGCAGCCCTCGTTAACTATAGGACTAGTTTTGATAATTGCATTTTCATACCTGCAAGCCAGCCTTTGGGTAGGAAGGAAGATACAAGCACCATAATGTGAAAATGGTCAGGCTAGGGAATGTTTTCAGACCCATGAATCCAGAAGCTAATCACCACATGCATTTCCTGACATAAAGTCAGGGGCGGAGCCACCATTGGGCCAACGGGTTCAAAGAACCCGGGCCGCTGACCAATCAGGGGCCGCGAGAGCAGCCCTGGCACGCCCCCAGTGTCTGACGTCAGACACGGGGGTGGTAGTTTAGCTCCCAAGCGGGGGCCGCGCGGCTCCTTCAGGAGCTAAACTAAGGCTGGCATTGCGTTCGCAGCACGCAGCCGGAGCGGCTCTTCCCTGCGTGGCCCCTTCAGGAGTTAAAAGACTGGCGCTGCCTTCACAACGCAGCCCAGGAGCGGCTCTTCCCTGCAGGGAAGAGCCACTCCTGGGCTGCGTTGTGAAGGCAGCGCCAGCCTTAGTTTAACTGCCGAAGAGGCTGCACAGCCCCTCCCGAACGGAGCCTCAAGGCTCCGTTTGGGAGCCAGACCACGCCCCCTGCGTCTGACGTCAGATGTGGGGGCATGGCTAGCCCCGCGTCTGAAGTCAGACACAGGGGGCAGGGCTAGCGGGGGCGCCCGCTGCAGCCGCACACAGGCCACCGGCGGTCTCGCTTCACCCCTGCACAAAATGCAAGTAAAAATTATACTAGTGCAGTGATTCCCAAGTTACAAAAAATAAACAAATCCTCATATAGGCCTCTGTGTAATAATGATTTTTTTTTTTAAGGGAACAAGCTTTCACAAAGGCTCATTTTGGAGTAACAACTGAGGATCAGATTGTTGCCTCATAAAAAGCAAAGGGCCAGGACTAAATACGGGAACACGCCTAGACTAACAAGAGACATGACCCCAGATCTAGGACTCCGCCTCCACACCTGAGGGACAAAGCAGTTTGTTCAGAGTTTGAGACAGGGTGGGAAGAACCTATGAATCAGATCCCAGGTGACCTATAAACCTGTGTTGCTGGTACCCACAACAACAGAAGAACTGGGGGAACCTCCAGCATAAGTTGAGATGACATAACAGCTTGCCAAATAGGTCAAATGATGGTAAGTGGGCTAGCACACATCAACACCAGGTAAGGGACTCAGCATATAGGTGTCTATATACCAATGCCAGAAGCCTCCGAGCCAAGATGAGTGATCTGGAATACTTGGTCACTAATGAAAACACAGATATAGTGGATGTAACAAAAACATAGTGGAATGGTGAGAACCAGTGGCACACGAGTATACCTGGATATAAACTCTACAGAAGGCACAAGGAGGGGAGGTTTAAGGGAGAAGTGGCACTGTCTATCAAAGAAGGGATAGATTCCTATAAGCTAGAATGCTTAGGTAGACCGAGTCCTCCACAGAATCATTATGAGCAACATTACGAGGATTGAAAGGAAATGTGTTACTAGGGATGTGCTATCGCCCTCCAGATCAAAGTGCTGAGATTGACCTGGAGTTGGAGAAACAAATAAGGGAGGCATCAAAGAGAGACAGGGCAGTAATAATGAGTGACTTCAACTACCCACTCATAGACTGGGTAAATTCACATTCAGGTAATGAAAGAGACGCCAGATATCTAAATATGCTAAACGACTGTGTCTTAGAACAGTTAGCCGCAGAACAACCAGAGAAATGACGACCTTGGACTTAATCCTGAGTGGTGCCCAGAACCTGGTACGAGATGTCAGAGTTGCAGAACCACTGGATAGCAGTGACCATAGTGTGATCCAATTCAGCATATATGTAAGTGGAGGATTGTCAAGAAAGTCCAGCACAGATGTGTTGGGACTTCAGAAGAGGAAACTTCTCAAAAATGAGAGGACTGGTAAAAAGGAAGTTGAAAGGGAAAGTCAGGAGGGTCAGATCAGAAAGCATGGAACTTATTTAATACCACAATTCTAGAAGCACAGTTGGAATGTATATCAAGAAAGAGGAAAGGTACCACCAAGTTCAGGAGGATGCCAGTGTGGCTAATAAGTAGAGTCAGGGAAGCTCTAAAAGGGAAGAAGACTTTGTTCAGAAAATGGAAGTCCTACCCAAATGAAGAGAACAGGAGGGAACATAAACTCTGGCAAAAGAAATGCAAGGAGACAATGAGGGATACAAAAAGGGAGTTTGAGGAGCATATAGCCAGAAGTGTCAAGGGGAATAACAAAAACTTCTTTAAATATATAAGAAACAGAAAACCTGCCAAGGAAGCAGTTGGCCCCTTAGATGATGAGGGTGTGAAAGGGATTATTAAGGAGGACTGCAGAAAAGATGAATGAATTACTTGGTCTTCACAGTGGAGGATACAGACCATATACCATCTCCAGAATTGAGCTTTTCAGGTTTAGTGACTGCAGAACTAGGCCAGTTTGAGGTGACAAGGTAAGATGTTCTAAACTGTCCAGAAAAACTAAAAATTAACAAATCACCAGGGCCAGATGACATCCACCCAAGAGTTCTGAAGGAACTCAAATGTTAAATTGCTGATCTGCTAGTAAAAATATGTAACTTGTCCCTACAATCAGGCTCTGTACCAGAGGACTGGAAAGAAGCCAACGTGACTCCGATTTTCAAAAAGGGATCCAGGGAGAATCCAGGAATTACAGGTTGGTCAGCTTAACTTCACTGCTGGGTAAATTGATGGAAAGCATACTTAAGGACAAAATTGTTAAACATATAGAAGAAAAGACCTTGCTAAAGGAGAACCAGCATGACTTCTGCAAGGGAAAGTATTGCCTCAATTTTGGAGTTCTTTGAGAGTGTCAACGGGCATGTGGATACAGGGGATCCAATTGACATAGCATACTTGGACTTCCAAAAAGCTTTTGACAAAGTTCCCCACCAGAGGCTCTTTACTAAACTTAGCGGTCATGGAATAAGGGGACAGGTTCATGTGTAGATCGGTAACTGGTTGAAGGACAGGAAACAGAGAGTAGGAATAAATGGACAGTTTTCACAATGGAGGGAGGTAGGAAGTGGGGTCCCCCAGGGATCCATTCTGAAACCAGTGCTCTTTAACTTGTTCATAAATGATTGAGAAGTTGGGGTAAGCAGTGAAGTGGCCAAATTTGCAGATGACACTAAACTATTTCGGGTAGTGAAATCCACAACAGATTGTGAGGAACTCCAAAAAGATCTCTCCAAACTGGGGGACAAAACGGCAAATGCAGTTCGCAAGTGTAAAATGATTCACATTTACACTGGGGCAAAAAAACAACAGCACCCAACTTCACATATACACTGATGGGATCTGAGCTCTCGGTGACTGACCAGGAGAGAGATCTTGGGGTCGTGGTGGACAGCTCATTGAAAGTGTCGACTCAGTGCACAGCAGCTGTGAAAAAGGCTAATTCCATGCTTGGAATCATTAGGAAGGAGAATTATTATTATTATTATTATTACATTTATATCCCGCTCTTCCTCCAAGGAGCCCAGAGCGGTGTACTACATACTTGAGTTTCTCTTTCACAACAACCCTGTGAAGTAGGTTAGGCTAAGAGAGAAGTGACTGGCCCAGAGTCACCCAGCTAGTTTCATGGCTGAATGGGGATTTGAACTCAGGTCTCCCCAGTCCTAGTCCAGCACTCTAGCCACTACACCAAGCTGGCTCTTGAATGAATGAAAATAAAAATGCTAATATTATAATGTCCTTATACAATGCTATGGTGTAACCACAACTGGAGTACCGCGTTAAGCTTTGATCACTGTATCTTAAGAAGGACACTGTAGAACTGGAAAAGGTGCAGAAGAGGGCAACCCAGAAGAGGCCAACCAAGAGCACCTTCCTCATGAGGCAAGGCTGCAGCACGTGGGGCTCTTTAGTTTAGAAAAGAGGCAACTAAGGGGAGACATGATCGAAATGTATATAATTAGGCATGGAGTGGAAAGGGGGGGTGGGACTAAGAGAAATTTTTCTCCTTCTCTCACAACACTAGAACCAGGGGTCACCCCATGAATCTGAAGGTTGGGAAATGTTGGAGTGACAAGAGGAAGTACTTTCTCACACAGCGCATAATTAATCTATGGAATTCTTTGCCATGGGATGTGTTGATAGCCACCAGCTTGGATGGCTTTAAAATGAGATTAGACAAATTCATGGAGGACAGGTCTATCAATGGCTATTAGTCTGGTGCCTGTGGGCCACCTCCAGCCTCAGAGGCACGATGCCTCTCAATACCACTTGCAGGGAAACAACAGCAGGAGAGAGGGCATGCACATACCCCTTGCCTGTGTGCTCCCCAGAGGCACCTGGTGGGCTGTGTGAAACAGGACGCTGGACTAAATAGGCCTTGTGCCTGATCCAGCAGGGCTGTACTTATGTTTGAATGTTCTTATGTAATACAGCCCTACCAGCGTCCTATAACTTGAAGATTCTCAGGTAGGTTCTAACTTGAGAACCTATTAGTATTACCAAAGGACCCCACCACTGCCAGTGCCAGTGCTTACAAAATTGGGCAAGGTCCCTTTAACAGATCCTTCCCAAAGAAAGGGGCAGGGTTAAGTGACTAAGCAGGAGCTTTAAATGCCAGCAGTCTGCTCTGAGAAGCCAATAGACGAGCAACATTCAACAAATGTTGCCATATGTAGCTTCGGCAGTCCCACTTGATTTTAGCCAAGTTTCTGACTCCTGACCCTCAGAGCTATCCAGGGTCAGCGGCACTCCTGAATCCCTACCTTGACTGAGACTCTGGCTGAGCCCAGGACAGGATAGTAAGCAACAATACCCAGAAGCTTTTGCAGGGATCAGGAAGACCATCTGACCCAGTGTGACCTATAGTAGGTTTCCTAACTCACGTGTCAGGCAACCTGAAGGGTTTTCCCCCCCCTTTCCGCTTTGGTTGGAGAAATATTTATGAATATTTATGAATACTGAACTTTCCCCCCTTCATGATTGGTCGCAGAGTCTCCCATTGTATTATATGAAGATGAAATTGCCTTATCCTCCCTTTGGTCAAAGCTAGATAGCAGTAAGGGGTAAAATCCTGTCCTATATCCCTCAGGTTACCACTTCAGGTCTTGACAGGAAGAGATGCATGAGTCCTCCTTCTGAACATGGGAACACAGGAAGCTGCCATATACTGAGTCAGACCATTGGTCCATCTCGCTCAGTATTGTCTACACAGACTGGCAGCAGCTTCTCCAAGGTTGCAGGCAGGAATCTCTCTCAGCTGTATTTTGGAGAAGCCAGGGAGGGAACTTGGAACCTAGATGCTCTTCCCAGAGCAGCTCCATCCCCTAAGGAGAATATCTTACAGTGCTCACACGTTTAGTCTCCCATTTGTATGCAACCAGGGCAGACCCTGCTTAGCTAAGGGGACAAGTCATGCTTGCTACCATAAGACCAGCTCTCCTTTCTCCACACAAGCAGAGGATGTACTTGTCATTCATTCATACTTCTGCTGTCATGGCTTCTGTGTAACATTTAATGGCTTAAATGTGAGCACTGAGGGATGTATACTGGAAGCACTGAGGAATATATACTTCTCTGAACTATCACGGCAGTGTGGACCATTCATCATTTTAATGTTTTAATAAAAATAATAACAGGTGGATTCTCACTGAATAAATGGTTACATTGGCTTACAGAACGTCATGCTGCATCATCTATCATACTGTCTTCTGTCTTGCACAATTCTGCTGTGCATGGACATGGTTTAAACTTTCTCACTTTTCAGTGACCTTTCAGTCCTTGGTTCCCTTATCAACTGTCGGAACAATGAATAGCACATAGATCATCTCCAGGAGGGTGACTATGTGGTGACCCTAGGTTTCAATGAGTCATCAGTGTTGATCTCACAAAGGAAACCTTATTAAGTCCTGCTCCAAAAAGTGATTCCCGCTGGGAACTTCCACTAGCTGATAAGGGACTTGCATCCCTCAGACTGATTAACATAATAATAGCCCATAAGAATATAATGAAGCAATGGCAGAAGTTCTCAGCTCATTACTTCCAAATATTAGTTTTCCTTTGAGTAAGCTTTGCTCTGTAAATTAAAGTATATGAAGAATGGCATAAGAGAGAATGGGATGTGATGATAACCTCTAGCACAGGCCATCTTGCAGTTACCATGTGCATTGCTCCCCCCACCCACTCCACAGAGATCATTTGCATGCTGAAAATGGTACATGAATTGTCATGTATGGAGTCTGGCACATAATCCTATGTTGCATTTGTACACACACCTAGTGTCTGGTCCTGAGTTACAGATGATGTACAGTGTTTTCTTTATAATGAGGTTATCTAACTGTATAGGAGCTTGCTGTTAGGGATGTATGCAAACTTTCCTATCACTCCGATGAATATTTCTGCATCACTGAAAAGTGACATCACCTGTTCAGGGCATTTATCCACACACAAAAAAAATACAGTGGTTTGCATGTCAATCGAAGAGCAGGGCATGCACACTGGTTCAGTGTGAGTCCAGACCCTGTCCACACTGCAAAGAAGCTCAGAGAGGCTCTTTAGCACCTAACTGTGTCAGCACTGAAGTGATACCTCTTCCAGTAGCAATGATGGGGTAATCATCACTTCAGCATTGACACAAGTCTTAGAAGCCACAGAGCCTGTCTGATCCAGCCTGCTCATACCCTACTCTTGAACAGTTTGGCAGGGCACTGCACATTATGTAAGCCAAAGTTTGTAAAGGTAGAGCTTTCAAACGGTTAATTCCCAAGGTAATGTATATCCTAGCAAAAATGCACTAAGTGTCCCATTTATAATACTGGCCATTCTGCTATTACTAAAATCTGTCCCCATCCAGCTGCCCAGCATCTTGCTGTAGTTCCTCCCATCAAAAAGAAAAGCTTGTTTGGTTGCTTATCACTGTTCCCCATCAAAGTGCCAACTGGTTTACTATTGTGCATGTGTAGCAGATTTACCAAGCCTTTGTCTTAGAGCAAGCCCACAAGAGGGGAAGGAAAATGCTGAATCATCCCCTCCATGCTTTATAAACAAAGGCTTCTCCCCCAAAACGTTCCTGGATTCCAGGCAGATAATACGGGTGAAACTCGGAAAATTAGAATATCGTGCAAGAGTCCATTAATTTCAGTAATGCAAATTAAAAGGTGAAACTGATATATGAGACAGACGCATTATATGCAAAGCGAGATAAGTCAAGCCTTAATTTGTTATAATTGTGATGATCATGGCGTAAAGCTCATGAAAACCCCAAATCCACAATCTCAGAAAATTAGAATATTACATGGAACCAAGAAGACAAGGATTGAAGAACAGAACAATATTGGACCTCTGAAAAGTATAAGCATGCATATGTATTCAGTACTTGGTTTGGGCCCCTTTTGCAGCAATTACTGCCTCAATGCGGCGTGGCATGGATGCTATCAGCCTGTGGCACTGCTGAGGTGTTATGGAAGACCAGGATGCTTCAATAGCGGCCTTCAGCTCTTCTGCATTGTTTGGTCTCATGTCTCTCATCCTTCTCTTGGCAATGCCCCATAGATTCTCTATGGGGTTCAGGTCAGGCGAGTTTGCTGGCCGATCAAGCACAGTAAACCCATGGTCATTGAACCAGGTTTTGGTACTTTTGGCAGTGTGGGCAGGTGCCAAGTCCTGCTGGAAAATGAAGTCAGCATCCCCATACAGCTCGTCTGCGGAAGGAAGCACGAAGTGCTACAAAATCTCCTGATAGACGGCTGCGTTGACCCTGGACTTAATGAAGCACAGTAGACCAATACCAGCAGATGACATGGCTCCCCAAATCAATACAGACTGTGGAAACTTCACACTGGACTTCAAGCATCTTGCATTGTGTGCCTCTCCATTCTTCCTCCAGACTCTGGGTCCTTGGTTTCCAAATGAGATGCAAAAGTTGCTCTCATGAGAAAAGAGGACTTTGGACCACTGAGCAACAGACCAGTTCTTTTTTTCTTGAGCCCAGGTAAGACGCTTCTGACGTTGTTTGTTTGTTGTTCAGGAGCGGCTTGACAAGAGGAATACGACATTTGAAGCCCATGTCCAGGATCCGTCTGTGTGTGGTGGCTCTTGATGCACTAACTGCAGCCTCAGTCCACTCCTTGTGAAAGTCCCCAACACTTTTGAATGGCCTTTTCCTGACAATCCTCTCCAGGCTGCGGTCATCCCTGCTGCTTGTGCACCTTTTTCTTCCCCACTTTTCCCTTCCACATAACTTTCTATTAATGTGCTTTGATACAGCACTTTGGGAACATCCAACTTCTTTTGCAATTACCTTTTGAGGCTTTCCCTCCTTATGGAGGGTGTCAATGATGGTTTTCTTAACAACTGTCAAGTCAGCAGTCTTTCCCATGATTGTGATTCCTAATGAACCAGACTGAGAGACCATTTAAAGGCTCAGGAACCCTTTGCAGGTGTTATGGATTGATTAGCTGATTGGAGTGGGACACCTGGAGCCTAGACTGTTGAACCTTTTCACAATATTCTAATTTTCTGTGATTGTGGATTTGGGGTTCTCATGAGCTGTACGCCATGATCATCACAATTATAACAAATTAAGGCTTGACTTATCTCGCTTTGCATGTAATGCGTCTATCTCATATATCAGTTTCACCTTTTAATTTGCATTACTGAAATTAATGAACTTTTGCATGATATTCTAATTTTTCGAGTTTCACCTGTATGCTGCCACCACACCCAATTATCAACAGAGTGTAACCGCCCCCCACCCCCGCAACTTGGATGAAATTCCAGGGAGACTCTCCTTCTCTTACTATCAGAAAAAAATACCAATACCACATGCTTCCATGTGCAAGCTTACACGTGGTAATAAAATTGGTAGAATCACTGAACGGAATGAGGTGTGTTGCACCAGAGAAAAGCCCTCCCTAGCCCCCCTTTTCCTGAGTTAAAAATCCACTCAAAGAGGCTGGTTGAAATTGCATAGAACATAAAGAAAAATACACTTTATTCAAAATACTACAGACAGTTTCCATCCGAGGCTCTCTCAGCTTTTAGTTACAGGTAGAAGAAACATTCAGGAGTTGCAAGAATATTTTTTAAAAAACCCACCCCAGTTGCAAGGAACAGGGATGAAGGAAAATACAAAAGCAGCTTTAAAAGTTTACAGAGTTTTTTACAGCACCCTAGCTGGATGGGCACAGGCTGGCATTTTCTTCACTTAGTTGCGTTACAGGTACACAATCTAGAACAATATCAGGGATTTACAAAACACATGAAAGAAATATAAGTTTCTGATGCAAAATCTGACTATTCCCTAGACTGAATCCCCTTTCCCTTGAAAACTCATCCATCACCTGATGAGAATCAAGCTTCCTGCAATCCTGTCTCTCAAGGATCTGCAGTTGTTTCTGCAGGCAAAC
Source organism: Hemicordylus capensis (assembly GCF_027244095.1). Lineage (NCBI taxonomy): Eukaryota > Metazoa > Chordata > Lepidosauria > Squamata > Cordylidae > Hemicordylus > Hemicordylus capensis. Next base: position 28,694,174 of record NC_069661.1, on the reverse strand, counting down.
TCTCCATAGCCACAAGTCCTGTTGCAACCCTAGCCTCACTTCAACTGAACAAAGAAACCTTCTCTTCCTTCTCATGGTCGCGTAGGTCCCACCCACCTGCTGTACTGATTGGCTGATCCCTGGACCTTACCAGGCTGTCATTCAGGACAGGGTTCACTTCCAGTTCACTCTTTACTAGGGAAAGGAGGGGCTGATCAGAGGCTGATCATTACAGCATATCAGGCTGTTTCTTAGAAGTCTAGATTGTTGCACACCTTCCCCTTTCTGTGCAATTGGATTAATTGTGCAACATATTGAGCAACAAGTCACCACCATTTTGTTTTTCCATGGGTACTCAAAAACCATTTGGGAAGTGTTTTATTTAGGAAACTGTAGGTGCAAATATGCCCATTTCGTGAGCAAATTCTCTTTGGCTCAGTTTAGAATGGGTTTAACAATGGCTACTCTGAGCTGTTTTCCAAAAGAAATAAATTGAAAAATAGCTTGCTTTATCAGTTTTACTCAGCCATTCCAAAGCTCAGAGACCACATAGTGCTATCACTAACTTTGGGAGAGTGATAGGGCTCACACACATCCCCCAATCACCCCCTCAATCTCCTCAAATTTCCATGAACTGCCAAATATCTTATCTATAACCCCCCTAAGCCCTGCCCTGCTGAACCTTCCCTTCACCCAAAACTTACTTGGTTAAAGCAACAGTGACAATTATGGTGACCACGTGGCCTCTCTGTGAGGTCTCCATTTCTGCTTGGCAGCTGCAGTGCTGAAATGGCAAAGTCCCAGGTTCCAGAGACCTTGGAACATGTACTTTTCCTAGGTGCCTGAGAACTCAGTAGGGGCATCACAGAAACTACATATCCCAGGGCTCTTTGTACCTCTGTTTGCTGCTGAGCATGCACATGAGCCAAAGAAGAGTTTGTCAGAGAGGTGGCACTTGATTCATAGTGCAGATGAGAATTACAAGCTGCAGAAATCTATATTCTGAACCAGCTAATAAAGAACATATGCAATATCACTAATTTTCACTTCAGGGATTTTAAGAAAGAGCAGGGTCATAGGAAGCTCACTGGTGGCCATGGGACAGACTCCTACTGGTGGCCTCCTCTCCTGCATTGGTCTACACACACATGTAAACGTGCAGCAGCCACACACCCTGCATATGACATCATATGCAGAGGGCATGGCCACTAGTGGCAAGACAGGCCTCACTGCCCTTCTGTAACTTCCAGTCAGCTTTTCATTCACATATTTTCATTCACCTCACTCTGAGCAGAAAAAGAATGCACCTGACTTTGTTCAGCATCTGAACAGTGCTGACTGGATACGGCAGAAGGCGAGCATGGCCCGTCCTGCCACTTGTGGCTAGCCAGCGTGGTCTAGTGGTTAGAGTGCTGGGTTAGGACCGGGAAGACCCAAGTTCATATCCCCATTCAGCCATGAGACTTGCTGGGTGACTCTGGGCCAGTCACTTCTTTCTCAGCCTAACCTACTTCACAGAGTTGTTGTAAAGAGAAACTTAAGTATGTAGTACACCGCTCTGAGCTTCTTGGAGGAAAAGCAGGATATAAAATGTAAAATCATCATCATCATCATCATCACCATCAGCCAATTACAAAAAGCAACTTTACTGGGAACATCCTATATTCTGCGACAATATCTATAATAATAACAGTAACAACACAGTAACAACAATTCAGCCATCCCAGGTCCTTGGGAAGGACTCGATGTCTGGATAAAACAAACCAGTCAATAACACCTGTTTGACTGTATAAACAACAACAACAATGGTGCAGGGAGAGCGGGAGATGGACTAGCATCTGGTGCCCCCAAGAGTTGTGGGGGAAAGTGGGGGATGAGCCTCTGGAGGCCCCTGGAAGTGCTTGGAGCAGTGGCAGTCTGAGGACACTCAGGTAGCCATGCACCTGAAAAAGTCTATGGGCTTTATCCTTGTCATGACTGTAACGAATCAGAAGAACCTTCCAAAGAAACTGCTCTTTGCTTTACAGAGTATCAAGCAAGGGCATTTATTCCAACACCCCTTACAGTTCTGTCTCCAAAGCCCGTTCTGGTCTTTCCCCAGCCTGTTTGTTTAACTTCAGAGACTTCAGCCTAGAAACATCTCCAGCCCTGTTGTCAGGCTGACTTCCCTTTTGCAGACATGAAGCAACTGCATACCACCCATTAGTGTTCAGTAGTATTCTGTTTGTCGTGTTAAGTGTCTCGCGTGTTGTGGATTTGGAGGAGCAATGCCTCTAAGCTGACAGGATATTGTGCTTTCCAAAACACTACATGGGAAGTGCTAATGAAGTGTTTACCCTGGAACAAAATTAACACTGAAATGACATTGCACCCTTGCTGAGAGATGGAGAAGAGATGAACAAAGGGGGGAAGGGAGAGAGCACTGCCTGTGCTCGGCTACTCAATGGGGCTTCAAGCAAGACTTCAAGCATCACTTTCCTCCACCACCACCACCAAAAGGGTGTGGGGGGGATTCATATTCTGGAGTTCTGTGTTTTGAAGTTATTTGTTGATGATAATGTAAATTGCTTGACAGAACACTTTGTATATGTTGGCAAGCATCAGAAAAACACACAGGGTTTACAGTGTCCTTATCTTTTAATGAGCTCTTAAAAGACATTTAAAAGGGAAATCATATCTTTTTTTGCTCTTTTCTGGCACTGCTTACATTTCCCATTGTTTTGTTCCTCAAATTGTCAGGGTTTCACTCCCAGCACCGCACATATGCGTGCACAAACACACGTTGCTGAAATTCGGGTTGCCAAGTTTTGATCTCAATGATACACAAAGCTACTGGTAGGATCAGCGGTAGGCAGAGGCAAGGTAAGGAGTGGAGTCTGGATAGAATCTAGCAATGCAGGAGTGAGACTAGCTCAAAATGTGTCACTTTGAGGTGGAGATAGAAAGATACCTGGTGGATTATGGGTAGATTCCAACAGAACCTGGAACTTTCTGGCCAACAACCTGACTAATGCTGTGCTTGTGCAATGAACAAAGTTGCGCTAGTGCAAAAAGATTGCATAGCTGTGCAAAATCAAAGGTGTGAAAACTGTGCCCTTGCACAAAAGTTCATTTCAAAACATATGAGGTGTGCCACAGGCTGCACATCTTGTTGAGCCAATGTAACTTGTTTGCAATATTGCAACACTAGTCTGGAACTCAAGCTCCAGACTAGCTGTTTGTGAAAGAGCTTTACACAAGTGCATTAGTCAGGATGTTGACCTCTGACTTTTCATTTAACCATTTTGTTTTTATTTATATCTCATGCTTCCTCCAAGAAACTAGGACGGGCACATATGTTTCCTCACCTAACATTTTTATCCTCCCAATAAACCAGGGCTGTCAAACTCCCGGCCCACAGGACAGATCTGGTCTGCACAGCTTCTTCCTCCAGCCCTCTGACCTTCCTTCCTTCCTTCCTTTCCCATGCCATGCTGTGTAGCTCCTTTCCCCTCCCCCTGCCAAGTACCAAAGCACTGGCGGCTTCCTTCGCACCACCCCAACACCTTGTGTCACTCCTCTTTCTCCTGCTTTTGCTCCCCCCTGATATTTAGAAGCATCTTGCCACTGAGTCTAGAGGTGGTCTATGGCCATCAGACTAGTAACCATTGATAGGCCTGTCCTCCATTAATTTGTCTAAGCCTGCTTAAAGCCATCCAAGCTGGTGGCCATCACCACATCCCCCACATCTAGGGCAGAGGATTCCCTAGATTAATTATGCATTGTATATGAACAGTTTCTTTCCTCTTCTCATGCAAACAGCAGCTTTGCGTGGTGGGGCACAATTTTGATCAGGAAAAACATCATGAAGGAAACAGGTTAAACACCCCTCTCCTTCCCTGTTGGCAGCCCCCTGAGGCTACATTTCAATAAGAAAGAAAGAAAACACCTAGCCACGGCACTGCAAGATCAATCACAGATCTCCTGTGTAATGTGTAGTTGGTCCTAACTGAAGGTTTCCTACAAAAACCTACGGTATTCTTTTTCTCTAGAAAATGTCTGACTCTGGGAAAGGTCACAAAATGCCATTTAAATCAGTCACTAGGCAGCGATATTTCGCTTATAAGAGGGGCAGTGAAGCATTAATATTTTTTGGTTGAGTCAGTCAGGGAATTTTAAGAGAGCAGATATTGTGTTATTTTTCCTCAGTTCCTTGCAAACTTCTCATCAGAGCTTCATGCCCTTTTCACTCCAGGGTAAGGGTGACATTGTTATTTTTCTGAGATGTCCAACCACAAGAGAAAAAAATAATGAGTTACCAGACAATGACAATAAAGAGGGAAATTCCTATCATTGTGCTGCTTAATCCTAAACCTAAGTGGCCTATGCAAAACACAATTTAGAGGAAAGAACTTCTCAATGAAACCTCTTCAGACTGTAGGTAGATGACTGTCTGAGTAAATGTTCTTCCCCAAAATTCTTTGTACATAGAAAACTAGAGCCCTATTCACACATTATGGTGTACAACTGTGCAAATGTTGGTGTCTTCATATATGCTTTTGTTTGAATGACTACCTGCATCCATTTTAAAAGGGAACCTGAAACACTGGCCCCTGAGATACATGGCAGCTAACAAAGTCTGTTGTTGTTGTCCCCACTCTGCGAGATGGTGGTAGAGAAAGAGGGAGTTCCTAAGTGCCCCCAATATCCCTCCCAAATCAGAGCTCCTTCCGCATACACCAAAAGCCTGTAGTATCAAGGCAAGATTTCAGCAGCCTGCAAAAGATCTTGAAAATTGATCAGTGAAAAGTAATAGTAGCTGGAAGACGCAGCCCTGCCTCCTAGCCTTCCCACCCCGCTCTAAAACACTGCTATTTGTTCACGTAATATTGTTGGGAATTCTCTCTGGTAGAGAAACCCTTTTTCAATTATAGCAGAGTGCACAGAGGCACAACACAGCGGATTTAGTTAGGAATGTGTGTATGCTGAGAGTAAAGTAACTTGGAGCCAGTTCATAGTTTCAAATCAATATATAAGGCATTTATTAGAGAACTCCATTCTAGATAGGAAAGTGAGGAGTTAGGATCTAGGTCTAGCTAGCTAGCTGGATGCAGATGGATTCTGCATCTTCTCTGCACACATGGTGCAGGGAGAGGAGCTTGCTTGCATGTTGCAAGGTAGAAGAAACAGGAAAGGAAGGGAGGGAGGAAGTTAGTCCCTAAGAGTAGCAATCTACATTCCAAAGGGATAGTGTCAGAGCAGTAGAGAAGGGATGACCAATGTCTTGACCCTCTAGCCCTCTGACTCACTAGTCTGTCCTCCACTGTCTTTGAGACAAGAGACGGCGCAAAGTCCTTAACTTCCAACAAATATGGGGTGATTTAAAAGAACTTTACTCTGTTTTATTCTTCTAAAGTTAGAAGACAAAGCAAAGCCAGCAAAATAAGCAGCTCAATTTGCAGTCAGTGTACCCCACAAAAGAGCAGAGTATTAACATCATAATCACATCAGCCAAAGGGGTGCATTTTCAGTCTCCACTGTTGCTATGCTAATTTTAATTGAAAACTATGAGAGTTACAGTCACAGACACTCTAACCCCTGGACTTTGAGGCCAAAGTCCAGGGCCTCCACACCCCCTGGGGCCCCCCAAATCCTCTTTAGTCTGTCCTGGGTGGTGTGGTCGCCGTGCCGCGCTGCCGGCCCATTCTGGCCCGGCCGGCCAAGTGTGATTGTGACCTGTGCAGGGTGCTTTGGAGACAAAGGAGAGGGCGGGGAAAGAAATATGTGGGGTGGGAATATGTTATGTGTTGAAATGTTTCTGCTAATGCATACTTGTATAAATATACCTATTTTTATATTCTTACCTTCTTATGAGGATTTGCTGGTTCTCATTCTTATGAGGGGTGGCTGCTGAGGGGTGGCTGCCGGGGGGTGGCTGCCGGGAAGGAGGTGAGCCAAGCAGTCCTCCCCCCCACCGGCTGGTGGCTGAAGCAACGCCGAGCCTCTCCGTTCAGCCCAGAGTCTTTTTCTAAGTGCAAGGCGCACCTGCACAGTTGAGATAGATCGTCAACAATCTCTCTCAGCTGTGCAGGTGTGCCACACAGTTAGAAAGAGACGCTTCTAGCACTTAGAAAGAGATGCTAGGCCGAATGGACAGGCCCAGTGTCGGTCCAGCCACCACCGCCAGCGGCGGAGGGGGAAAGGACTTCTGGGCTCATCCCAACAGCCACCCCTCAGCCTCATGGCAACGGAAATAAAAAAACAGAGGTTCAGCACAGCAGGAGGCCCCCCAAAAAGTAGGTTTCGGGGGCCTTGCACCAGGGGAGCCTTGCGCTGGTGGCAGTCTGGGTGCCAAAATTGCTTAGGTGCACCCTGACCTAGGTGCACCTCTGGTTACAGTAATTATTCTTGTTTCTCTACTTACTGTGTGACTGAATGCAGTTAAGAACATAAGAACAGCTCTGCTGGATCAGGCCCATGGCCCATCTAGTCCAGCATCCTGTTTTACACAGTAGCCCTGTCCTTCAACCAGTTAGCAATCCACACATGGACTTGTCCCCTTATCCCATGACTGCTAAGTTTCCTCAAGAGTCTTTGATGTGGAACTTTGTCGAAAGCTTTTTGGAAGTCCAGGTATACTATGTCAACTGGATCACCTGGATCCACACATTTTTTGACACTCTCAAAGGACACCAAAAGGTTCATGAGGCAAGATTTACCTTTGCAGAAGCCATGGTAGTTCGCCCCCCGCAGGGCCTGTTCTTCTATGTGCGTTACAATTTCATCCTTGAGAATGCTTTCCACCAGTTTGCCTAGAACAGACGTTATGCTAATGGGCCTGTAATTTCCCGGATCGCCCCTGGATCCCTTTTTGAAAATCGGTGTTACATTTGCTACTTTTCAGTCCTCCGGTACAGAGCCTGATTGTAGCAATAAGTTATATATTTTAGCAAGCTGGTCGGCAATTTCACATTTGAGTTCTTTAAGTACTCTTGGATCGATGCCATCTGGCCCTGGCGATTTGCTAGTCTGCCATTTTTCTAGACAGTTTAGAACATCAACTCTTGTCACTTCTATCCAACTCAGTTCCTTAGCCTCCATCCCCGAAAAGCCTGGTTCAAGAACAGGTATATGCTCAGTATCTTCTACCGTGAAGACAGATGCAAAGAGCTCATTCAGCTTCTCTGCAACCTCCATATCCTCCTTAATAATCCCTTTGATTCACCCATTGTCTAACAGTCCAACCACCTCCCTGGCAGGTTTCCTGCTTCTGATATACTTAAAGAAGTTTTTGTTATTCCCCTTGATGCTTTTAGCTAAATGTTCCTCAAACTCTCTTTTCGCCTCCCTTATTATCACCTTGCATTTCTTTTGCCAAAGTTTGTGTTCCTTTCTGTTCTCCTCATTTGGGCAGGTCTTTCAATTTCTGAAGGAAGTCTTCTTCTCCTTTATGGCTTCCTTGACTTTACCTTTTAGCCATGCTGGCATCCTCCTGGACTTAGTGATACCTTTCCTCCTTTTTGGTATACATTTTAACTGGGTTTCTAGTATTGTGTATAGAACTGATGCTGAAGTTTTGTAAAATCTGATCCCGGGGGGCGGGGTGGGGGGCGTTGTTTGAACTGCTGAAACTTGCAGATGCAATTTTAAGTATCAACTGCCATTTTGTCAGTTCCAATTTTCTGATATTTTCCTAACATTTTAACCAATAATTTTACTTGATTTCCAATCATTCTGATCCAATAAAAGCTTCCCTAGATCAGACTGGAATTACCTACAAATATATCTGATATTGCCTATATCATTTGGATAACAGTTCTATCCGATGAACAGGCCTAGCATCTGTACAGGAGTCTGGGGACCTCCATCTGAGCACAATATCTTTTGCACTCGCATACACAAATTACATAAGAAAACAGGCAAAGAGAGAACTCTTCATTGCAGAAACAACAGAAGAGAAAACCCCCAAGGTGCATTAAACATATTCTTTTGAATGGAAACTCTTTTGAGGGGCAGTTAAATTAAAGACAGAATACTAGCTGGCCCTGCACAGAACATCTATGCACTAGAACTTTATTTCTCTCCTTAAAGTCCCACCACAGTCCCTGCTTTATTGCTCAGTGTCAGCCACTGCACTCGCAATCACCCCCTCCCCTCCCCTCGTCTCCTCTCCTTTCCTCCACCCCACTTGCAGCCACCCCTCCCCTCCCCCACTTTCAGCAACCCCAATCGAAGCCACTGCTCCCTTCCACTCGCCCACTCTCAGCCACCCCAGTTGCAGCCACTCCCTCTCCTCCACTCCCCTACTTGCAGCCACCCCACCCACAGCCACTCCCTCCCCTCCACTCTCCCACTCTCAGACACCCCATTCACAGACACCATCTGCCCTCCACTCCCCCACTTCAGCCATACCACTCTCAACCACCCCCTCTCCTCCCCTCCACCACGTGCCACTCACTCCCTCAGCTCCAACTGCTGGCTTGTGATGCCCTGCTGAGTCTTCTCATGAGGAGGATGGCCAAGCCAGGGTGGGAGAGAATGCCAAGGGCCATCTGTGGATGGGAAGCCCCAGCTCAGCCATCCTCCTCATGAGGAGACTCAGCAAGGCGTCAGAGGCCAGCAGTGGAGCTGAGAGAGTGAGCTGTGGCTGGGTAAGCTGAGGGAGGGAGGGAGCAATGCCAGGGCTCTTTCTTCGGCCCACCTGCTCCTCCTTGGCAGCAGCTGCCCCTCAATCCTCTCCTCAGCCTCCTCCTCAATGCTCGTGCTCTCTCTCTTGCTCGCTCTCTCTCTCTCTCACCGAGTGTTGCCAGAACTCTCGCGAAATGTGCCATGTACCATGGGATCTGCTATATACCTCCTAAGGCAAAACAATATATAAAGATTGTTTTGAGTGGGAAACTCTTTTTCAGGGGCACTTGTAAAGCAAAGCTGCCTTCTCTATCATCTCCAAGTAATTAAGGAAAAGTAGTAAAGCAATGAAACACCAGATAGATAGATAGATAGATAGATCATAACCTATTCAGCAGCAATGTGGTTATAGGAATAGGTGCGTCTTAATTGCCCTGAGAAAGGCAGTGAACAAGCCGATGTCCCCAGGAAGGTGTTCCATAGTCTGGATGGCACTACAGAAAAGTGCCTGTCACCCTCATATTTGTCCTATGGATATACTGGCAGCTAGCCCACCTAGAAACCACTACTAAACAAGGTTAAGGCAGCGCTCCCCTTCCCCCGACCCCCAGAGCTCCCCACCAGAGCTGCGGCCGAGCATGGGAGCACCTGACTGCAGTAGCCGCTCATCTGGGGGGCCAATCCAGCTGCCCAGCAATGAGCGAACACTGGTGTGTGGGGAGAGTGGGCTAAGCCTGCTCTCCTCGCCAAACCCTGTCTGACGCTTCACATGGGTTGTGTGAAGCATTTCTGTCTCTCTTAAAAATATGTCCCTGAGGGCTGTGCAACCCTCAGGGCCATATTTTACGGAGACACAGTGGGCTTCAGAGGGAAGGGGAGACTGCTGAAAATTGCTGCTTCCTCCTCACATGACAGTGCAGCATCAGTCTGGATGTCAACCAATGTTAACAAAGTCTACAGATCAATCATGTTTTCATTTCCAAGTCAATCCACACAGCGACTGGAATGTGCACAGTTGCATTTGGACATAATAGCAGTCTGTTCATACTGCATTTGCTCATGAAGTTTCCCCCCATCTCCTCTGTCATTTTCTGGTTTTGGTATTCATAGACCTTGTGCCTCTTATTAAAACCATTCTTCATAGAAAAGTTAGGAAATAGCCAATGGAGTAATAGAAATCAATCTATTTGTGAATGAATCACAAGGAGTATGAATGTTTTATGCAGTCTGTTAGTCATTCAGCTCAGCTCATTACAAATTAGAATATTATTGCAAAGGAGTAGACAGTTTTTAACATTTTCTTCTGCTTCATTTTATGTGTTGCACATTTGACGGTGATTCCCATAGTAACACATTTCCAGATGCTCGGGCTTTTTGATAACTAGTCTTGTTAACAACCTGTTGCCAGAGCACACACACACACACCACTTTGGAATGTAGCCTACATCCCAGTCTGGCAAACTGCTGCAATGACCAGAGCTTGCGCTTTGGGGGCGGGGGGCAGCTTCAATTTCAGCAAGTGAGACAGTCATGTAGGCCGGATCTTGTGATCTTAGGCCAGGAAAGATGGGAACTGCAAACAGTGCTCATTTTTTATGAGACTAAATTGATAGGCAGCAAAGGCTCCTGGGACAATAGAAAGTTCCAATGGACCAACCAACTCTTATGCAATCAGAGCAACTCCTAGCCACTGAGGAGAGCTGGTCTTGTGGTAGCAAGCATGACTTGTCCCTTTAGCTAAGCAGGGTCTGCCCTGGTTGCATTTGAATGGGAGACTTGAGATGTGTGAACACTGTAAGATATTCACCTCAGGAAATGGAGCCACTCTGGGAAGAGCCGAAGGTTCCAAGTTCCCTCCCTGGTATCTCCAAGTTAGGGCTGAGAGAGATTCTTGCCTGCAATCTTGGAGAAGCCGCTGCCAGTATGTGTAGACAATACTGAGCTAGATAGACCAATGGTCAGACTCAGTATATGGCAGCTTCCTATGTTCCACTGATTGAACTGGCATACAGTAAGTCCTGTCGTCTTTGTGCCCAAACTCAGTTATTACCACACCTCGTCCCCGCCTTTTGGAACATGGGAATTCTCCATTCAAATGCTCCTTTTCTTGGTTTTCATTGGTTTTGAACTTCTCTAAGTGAGTGTTCCAGAACCAGGAGCTTTCCCAGACAGCAGGCTTTACTGTCGGTTTACTGAGAGGCTTTACTGCGAGTTTGAAATTGCCCCCCAAAAAACCTAATGCAAAAAGCAGATTTTTTTACCCCAGATATAAATTGGGCTACACTCTAACGTGCAATTAAAAAAACCTGAATTGTATGTGAAGTGCTCCCTGGTACAGGGACTTCAGGGTAAATTTGGCCAATAGGTGAACACACACCTTCCATTCCGGGGGATATGCGAACTCAAAGCCCGATGTGAAAAACTCCTTGGTATGCTTCTAGAAGTGGGACTAGTGCACTGCTGGGAGAAAGTCATCCTTGGCACTTCCCCCCAAAACTGGCTTGAGGCATAGGTCATACAGAAATCCTACTCCAAACCTGGAGATCCCAGACACAGGATTGCTGGCAGATACTCTGCCCAAATCTACCTTGATGGGTTCTTGAACTGGTTTGCAGCACACACCAGCTTGGAACTTGGTGCTCACTCTGAACAGAACCCAGATATTGGGAACCTTTTGGTTTAAGGTTCCAGTCTAGCAGTCTTGGACACCTCCTCTTATTCAGCTTCTACTGGCTTCTCTTTTTTTGTCAGGGTCAATTCAAGATGCTGTGGCAGCGTGTGTATGTGCTTTAGCCTAGAATGTCCTGGCCTACATAATTTGTGTGCTGTCTCCCAACAAGTACCTCACCATACCTTGAGATCCCCTTATTGTGGTATTCAAGGCTGTAAGCTTATGCAACAGGCCCTTCTCATAGAATGCTGCCTTATTGCTGAGTAAAACCATTGATCCATCTCACTCCATATTGCCTACACTGACTGGCAGTAAATCTCCAGGGTTTCAGCTAAGAGCCCACCCTATCAGGGGATGCCAGGGACTGAACTTTGGACTTTCTGCATGCGAAGCAGATGCTCTACCACAGAGCTATGACCCATTCTCAAGAATGGTGCCCTCCATTTGGAATGTTTTGCCAAGGGGCCTCTAATTGGTGTCCTCTGTATATCCCTTCTACAGGCAGCAACACTTCCCCCAACCCTTCCTATTCTCTTTATTTTATGATATATCAGATATGGTCCATATTCTGTTTTTTTCCTAAACCTTTTGGTGGCCATCCTTACTTGTTTTAATTGGTCTCTCTGACTACAGAGCTTTTGATTTTTAATCTCATGGGGGGTTTTAAATGCTTTTATGCTCATGGGGGTTTATTGGATGTTGCTGTTGCTGCTGCTAAGTGTGGTTTGCTGTTTCTATACATTTGGTTTTTAGCTTTGAATCTTTTTCCATTGCTCTGAGCACTCCATAGGACTTGGAAAAGAACCCATACATTTTATTCATAAAAAGTTAAAATGTTTAAAAGAAGATCTAGGAACTCCCAGTGACATGACCTCAGATGTCCAGTGTTTCCCCTAAATATTGCATAGCAGTGTAGGGCAGCATCCGTATATGTTGAACAAAACAATGTTACTCCAACTGTTTCAGGATCTGTCTGTGCCACATGATAGCTCTGACCATCAGTTTCTGTAGCAGAGCTTAATGGCATACCCCGGATTATCTATTGTAGCATCAATATTTCTTTTGATAGAAGCTGCTTGTGGCCCGTAAGTCCCTTTATCTGTTACACAACAGTCCTTATTTCTGGGGTGCCATAATTAATGTGCCTTTTTTATTCCCACCATCCCACAATGAATGCCAACAAGATGACAGAATAGTTGCTAATGGGTCCATCCTGGGGTCTTGCACTTTTCCCTAGTCATATCTTTTCCATTATTCCCATTGCCAAGGTTTGTAGCCTTGATAAAGCCAGAGAAAAGAAAGAGAGGGAGGATAGTCGTATGAAAACATCAGGCATATAAAAGACAAAGCTTTTGTTCAACCACCTTTTTGAGTAGAGATACCTGTAAACACAATGGAACTGGATCTGAATCTAAATACAATGGAACTGAATAAATGTTTTTTCAGCGAAAATAGACACACACACCCGGCCCCCACCACTCGACCGTGCACATGGCAACTGAAATTATGGGCCGGAGCAGAGGTTTCGCATGGTGCAGCAGGTGCGGGGTGGCTCCAGGAGGCCCCCCTGGCCACTTGCAGGCCACCCCAGACATTGGAGGCCACGGACCAGGGCCCCAAGGTCCAGGGGTTAGAGCGCCTCTGTGACTGCTGCTCAAGCCAACACCAACTTTATCTAGGAGAACAGATTAGCCAAGTGCTTTAACTTCTAGCAAGTGAAGAAGCCTAACCTCCATATTCACTCTTATTTATTTATTCTGTAGCTTTCCCTGTAGGCAGAGTAATGTTATGTTCCTTGCTGCATAGTGCTTAACAGTTGCTCAAGGGATTACTATAGCATCTCTCCATACCCGGTAATTCTTGCAGGGTGAGGTCTGCAAAACACTAGCGGTTTTCATGGTCTGTTCTCATACACTCAATATTATTTCTATATAGGTCTGTTCTTGTGGCTCTGTTCCACTGTGCTCCAGGGATTACAACATTTATTCATACTAAGTGTGTTTTGTTGTCTTTCTGTATGTGTAATTCTAGCTTTGAGAGCTTTAGTGGGTAGTTCATTGTTTCCTTCTTTCCTGATGGTTTCCTAATTATTCTAACTCCAGGGATGATTTATAGGATTCCCACTGGAATACCTAGGAAGCCTTGGCATTGTTGTGTTAATATCAATATAAAAGATATTTTTTGCCATCCACCCTGAATGAAAGATAGGAGGCCGGAGAGGGGAACAAATCTAAATAAATCTTTACTTCCTGGCATTTGATTTCATGAAGTGCTATCCCAAACATGCATAACAGCAGGTTTCTTCATGTCCTGTTCTCGAATCAATCTGTCAGTCTCTTCATAGCATGTGAGATTTCCATAACAAAGCCCTGAAGAAACAGACATAGTTTTATGCAGAAATTTTAAAGTTACTGTAGCTTATGCTCCAGGGACTTTTACAGGTACTGTGCTTAAATCGTGATTGTAATGTTAAGAACTGGTCATCTGAGTCATAGTTCTGTCTTTTTTGACAATGTTGGTAATAGGTCATGGAAAAGTTAGGAACATAGGAAGCTGCCATATACTGAGTCAGGCCACTGGTCCATCTAGCTTAATGTTGTCTACAAAGACTGGCAGCGACTTCTCCAAGGTTGTAGGCAGGAGTCTTTCTCAGCCCTATTTTGGACATGCCAGGGAGAGAACATGGAGCCTTCTGCATGCAAGTGGCCCATATCTTACAGTGCTCACACATGTAATTTCCCATTCATATGTTAACCAGGGCAGACCCTGCTTAGCAAAGGGGACAGCCATGCTTGCTACCACAAGACTAGCTCTTGTGGCCTACTTTGTTTACGGAACACAGCCTATTTTTGGTTTATTTATATTGTGTTTCCTCTTCAGGATTGCTACAGAACCAGACCGAGTCTGCACTTGCACAGACGTGTTTGTACTAGTACAGGGGTATTATGTTAGCCAGCTCCACTAAGACAGAATTTTATTTTTTCACACTGCCCAACACCCTCACAGATGCTCAGGCTCAGTAAAGTTGGCACTTTACTGCTGCAGAAAGGTTTTCCTAGTGCTGAAGCACTGGGGCAGTAGGAGGTCATGGGACTATAAGACACGGCCTTATATCGAGTTGGACCATTGGGCTACACTGACCAATGGCTTTGTGGGGGGAGTAGCCCCCAGAAGCCTTTACCCTGCCCACCTTAGTTGATGAAGGGAGTTCAAAAGGTACATGAAAGTTTGGTAAAAGTATAAACAATGTATTTGAACCCAAAACCTTTGTGTAGGTAGGATTACCACTATTTCTGTTTTCATGACCTTCAAACTATTTAGCGAAGTTTTGATGAATGTTACATGTTCAGGTACATACATAAAGAAATGTGTGTACACTGTACATAAAATCATTCTGTAGCACTTTAGTTGCATTGTTCCCGTTATTCTAAAACACAATACTTAAAAAAGATCAAGCAGCCAGGTTACACAGGGATGCGAAGCTGAAGGTTATGCATCGGGGTTAACTATTGTTAAGAGTAGCACCAGCAGTAATAATAGAGTCTTTTCAATTCAGGGGATTCAAATCACACTTCAAATATGAATGAGTTTAGTCTTATGGCTCTCCTGTGCAATGGCACAGGCAATAATAGACCTCTTATTTTGAGGGGGAAATAGCAATTAAAAGGCTCTTTAAGATATCCAGAAACACAAAGGAACTATATGGTGGCAAAGAGTTAAAGTCCAAGGGCTTTCAGAGTAGCACTCTCCCAAGAAGTAACTTGACCCCTACATCGTGTATCTCCTTCTCGCAGCTGTACTGTGTAGAAAGTGAGGTGAAATCTTCAGGCGGCAGATTTGGGGCATGTAGGGTAGCAAAGCAGGAAGCACCTGATCAGTGGAGTACAATCCAACAAAAAGCCATCCTATGGGAAGCCCACTTTAGAATCCAAGGGAAAGTGTTGTGATATGCAAGGGCAAGGCAGTAGAGTGGAATCAGGAATATTAATAGTTTAATGAAATAAATATTATGTACAGAAATGCAAGTGCAGTCTTCCTTCAGTGCTCTTGCTGCTGGCTGTATGCCAGCTCTGCCTCTACTCCAGGACTGGAATAAAAGTAACTAAAGCACCATTTAAAAGCTGGTCTGGATCAAGGGATGGGTTAACCATAAACACCACATCCCTCCTTTCCCCTCAAATAACAGACCAGTCCCATCAAAATACTAACAAAATTTGGAAAAGAAAACTATACACATAAAACAAGAACACAGATTAAAAGTTGGCGCACAGATTCATGACCAGCTACTGCTATGTAGTATAGTCCTGTAGATAGCTTGAAACTCAGTGACCGAACCTTTGTGGGTATGTGAATGGCACTGCTCAGGATCACATGGGGCTGCAGACACTGATGGATCAGGCAAGCTGGATGGGGTGACATTGTCGCTGAGTGTGGAGTCATCATCAGCTGACCTTGTAGCATGATGTGTGCTCTGCACTGGTTTCAAGTGAGGTACATTTCTTGTGACTTTGTGATTATCCTGCTGGGCTGTGATCATGGTACCTTTTATGTGCATTATTTGGGTGACTGGATAGATGATCGCCAATTAGAAATTGACAGAGGAAGTGTGACTCTGTTGGTCCTTTTGGATCTCTCAGTGACTTTCGATACTACCAACCGTAGTATCTTTCTGGAGCATCTGAGGGGGTTGGGGTGGGAGGCACAGCTTTTTAGTGGTTCTGCTCCTATGTCTTGGGCAGATTCCAGATGATGTCCCTTGGAGACTGGTATCCTGCAGGGATCCATATTATCTCCAATGTTGTTTAACTGAGAGAGATCATCAGGAGATTTGAACCCACTGGGAGAGATCATCAGGAGATTTGGTGCAGGGTGTTATCAGTATGTCGATGACACCCAAAATTATTTCTCCATTTCAACATCATCGGGAGAATGCATAACCTCCCTAAATGCTTGCCTGGAAGCGGTGATGGGCTGGATGAGGGATAACAAACTGAGACTGCATCCAGATAAGCCAGAGCTACTTCTTATGCACGGTCAGAACTTGGGAGATGATTTTGATCTGCCCATTCTAGATGGGATCACACGTCCCCAGAAGGAACAGTCTGGGGGTGCTTCTGGATCCACACCTCTCTCTGGTCTCCCAGGTTGTGGTGGTGGCCAGAGGTGCTTTCTATCAGCTCTGGCTGGTACACCAGCTGTGTCCGCTTCTTGAGATAAATGACCTCAGAATGGTGGTAAATCTGCTGGTCCCCTCCAGACTTGATTACTGCAATGCACTCTATGTGGGGCAGCCTTTGTACATAGTCCAGAAACTGCAGTTGTCCAGAATGTGGCAGTCAGGTTGGTCTCTGAGTCATCTTGGAGAGACCATATCCAGTATTGAAAAGAGTATTGAAAGAGCTACACTACTCTGCCAATGAGTTTCTGGGCAAAATACAAGGTGCTGATTATAACCTATACAGCCCTAAACAGCTTAGGCCCAGGGTATTTAAGAGAACATCTTCTTTGTTATGAACTCCACCCCGTTGAGATAATCAGGGGAGGTTCATCTAAAGCTGCCAGGGGCTTGTCTGGTGGCTACTCAGGGATGGGCCCTCTATTGATCCTCCAAGGATCTGAAATGCAATCCCTGATGAAATAAGAGTCTCCCTATCCAACAACTTTTTAAGTCAGTCAAAACACATTTGTTCACCCAGGCTTTTAATTAGATACTGTTTTGATAGTTCTTAACATTGTTTAAATTATTGTGATTTTATCCTTTGGTCTTAATGACAATCTGTAGGCAAAGAGTCATCAAGCATAGCAGTCTCTATCTCCTGCAAGGAGAGAGCTTTGGAAACTGTGTGAGAGAGAAGAAAGTTGACATGTGCCTCTGCCTTGGTTGTAGTATCGTGATCAGAAGCTGTACTGGAGATAGGATGTCTGGAAAAGTAATTAACTAGATTATCTTTACATAAGCGATAGATGATCCTGTAGTCATATCCCTGCAATTTAAGCATCCAGCGTTCAATACTCACTGGAATTTGGAAGGACGGATTGTTGAACATAGGTTCCAGAGGCTTGTGATCAGTTACAACTGTGAAGGGACAGCCAGAAATGTATAAATGAAAATGAGAACATGCCCAGGCAATTTGTCTCCTGCTCTGTTTGAGAATACCATCGTTCTGTGGGTGCAAGAGCTTTGCTAGCATATGCTATGGTAGAAATATGTCCATGTTGATCTACTTGTGTGAGTACAGCACCCAGGCCAACATAGCTAGTGTTTGTTGGGATCAAAGTATGACATGACAACATCACTTGCAATTCTTGAGCTTTGTGAAAGCAGTTTGATCTTCAGCCAACCATTCCCATGGTTGATCTTTTTTTGTAAGATCCTTGAGAGTCTGGGAAATTGAGGCAAGCCACAGGATGAATCTGGCACAATTATTTGCAAGGCCCAAAAGGCTATGAACTTCAGTGGAAGTAGTGGGTACAGCAGCATTGTGTATTGCTGGGAAATTGTGGCCAGCAGAGATACTGTCTCTAGAAAAGATAACCAAATTCTCCTCCTGCATAAGATTCTCCATAAGATTCTGCATAAGATTCTCCTCCTGCATAAGACTGTAGTAACTTGGAAGTCGTGCTCCTCTTCCGTTGTGCCAAACACCAAAATATCATCACTGACACTGAACACACCAGCTAGCACTTCACGAATTGTATTCTGAAATATTTTTGCAGCAGAAAAAATGCCAAAACTGAGGCATTCGTAGCATTGAAGGTCCACATCAGTTGAAAATGTTGTTATATATATGGAATCAGGGTGGAGTTCAAGTTAATGGTGACCAGCAGTAAAATCCAGCTTGGAGAAAAAACTGGTTCCATTAAGATCAGCAGTGATGTCGCCCACAGTGGGAGTAATGTGTCTCTCCCACTTGATGGCTTGATTGGGGAGGTGCATGTCCACACATATCCTGATTTTGCCTGGCTGTTTAGTTTTGGGGGCAACAGCTATGGGGAAGACCCATGGGTAGTGTCATCCACAATCTCGAGGATATCAAGTTCCTCCAAGTGTCTCAACTCTTCTTCAACCCGTTTCCTAATATGGAAAGGAATACGTCTGTTTGGCAGGGCAACAGGGTGAACTGTTTCATCATCTTGCTTCCTTTTCAACTTTCCAATGCCTTGAAACATGTGCTTGCTTATACTTGTGGAGGTTTAAAGGAAGTGGGAGTATAGTCTAGAACATTGTGATGAGTCCCAAGTCACTGGCCGAGTCATAGGTGATCAAGGTATCGCCACTAGAGGCAACATACATGGGATGTATAACAGATGTGTCCTGGAAGGTAAAATGTGCCTGGAACATGCCACACAGAGGCAACGGAGTTGGAGTTCCATTGAGGTACACTTTCATGGTTGAGTGCACCAGCAGTGGTTTCTGAAGAAGTGCATCATAGTCACATTATAGTTGCACCTGTATCAATTAAAACACGAACTCTGTGTCCTCCTATGAAAACAAAGAGATGAGGCAGACCCTTATGGTCAGGAGTAGTTGGGGCTGGAGGATAGATGGTATAGCTGTATGAGTTATCTTCCCCAGAAAGATCAGCATGAAGAGCATTTGCCTGCTCATGGCCCTGTGGGCGAAGACACGAGGTAATCTGTGAGGACCTGAAGACTCTTGCATAGTGGTTCTTTTCCCCACAGGCTTGGCAAGCTGTGCCGCTGGCACGGAAGACACCCTTGTGGGGTTAAGATCCACCATAGTTGTAGCAAACTTCTTAGGCCTTCTGCTAAAGCATACAATACATGGTTGAAGATGGATGGGTAATGAGAAAGTGTTGCCTGCTTGCAACGGGGGCATCTCTGAACCTTTTCTACAGTTTCCATTTGTGGGGCATGGCTGCCTTGCTCAATCAACTGGGCATGTTGTTCAGACACTTCATTTGCAGTGTCCAATATTTTGGTGAGAGTCATCTGTGGGTGACATAGAATTTGTCACCAAAGCTTGGCTGAGGAACAACCTTGTGTTATCTGTGCCCTTAACTCATTGGGGCGATTCTCACGACCAACAAAAATCAGGCTAGGAAAGTGTCGTAAGGTGAGCCTGGTAGGCCCCCTGAACCACGTTCGAGTCTCCTGGTTAGGTCAAATGCCGGACACCAGTCTCAGAGTTTCAAACAAGTTTTATTTTCTTAGTTTGCAAACAGTTCAAATTCAAATTGGGAGCGACCAATCTTATATACTAAGCAGAGAACAGCTTATTTTTGCACCTGCACACACCAGCTCAGCTTAAACAAACATCCCTATAAGGTTATGGCTACAGACCAGCAAGCTCTGATTGGTTTGGACTTTTTCCTGTACACTTTCAAGTCAGCTCATGCTCCCGCCTCCTTAATGGGAGGTCAGGCCTGTTTCATACCTTTCTCAATTTCTGATAATTGACACATCCGCTTTTAGTCAGAACTAGTTTTGAAACCCCCAAACCGACTAACATTTCCTGGAACATCCAGTGGTTAGCTCTGTTCTGTTGTTGAGAAATGGTCTGTGGTTTCTACACCCAGTTCCAGAGAAATAGATCAGGCAAGGGTCACCCAAGCTAAGCTGGAGAGAATAATATTGCAACTGCTAATATCACACAAAACTGGAGCTAAGAGCAAGGTAATATTCTTAACACTCAATAGAGAGCCTAGCCCGATTTTTGTTGGGCGTAAGAACCACCGGGCTCGCAGCCGAGCCCGGTGGTTCTTCAGCAGGTAACCCGCTCAAGAACCCCTGCTAAAAAGCAGATTTGCGGAGCGAGCGCTCCAGCAAACCAGCTTTTTAGGCTCGTGAGTAGCCGCAACGTGGCTTCGCGCTGCGCCTACTCATGAGTAGACCCCCGACCAGGAGGCGAAAAGCTGCTTCCCGGATCAGGGGTCTCCGCAGTATGCCCTGTGCACTCAGTCTCCCCAGTATGCCCTGCGCGCCCCTGGGGCTTGCAGGGGCCATGCAGCCCCCACTCCCCCCACAGGCTCCATCATGGAGCCAGCAATCGTGTGGGCGGACGATCCGGCCGCCCAGGACTCCCTGCTTGCTTGTGAGCAGGGAGAGCGCGCTTAGCCCGCTCTTCCCGCTCACTGGTAAAAACCGGGTCTCACTGATCGTGAGACCTGGTCCAATGTCTCTCTTTGTGAATGCACAGGACTGTGCAAGGTGATGAAGATGGGTATGATATGCATCAGTACTTTCTCCTTCCTTTTGACGCCTGAAAATATACTGCTCAAAATCTATGTTTTTACAGGGCTTAGAATACTTGGTGAGAGCTAGCTTTGCCTTTTCATAACTATCCAACATCAGGTAACATTTTGAAAATCTGGTGAACTTCACTGCCTGCAAAATGTAACAAGGTTGCCTGCTTGGTGGTGGGGTCATTTTCCTTTATTACAAGAAAGAGATTTTCCAATCTTTCAAGCCAGTGGTCCCATATACAGGTGAAACTCAAAAAATTAGAATATCGTGCAAAAGTCCATTAATTTCAGTAATGCAAATTAAAAGGTGAAACTGATATATGAGACAGACGCATTACATGCAAAGCGAGATAAGTCAAGCCTTAATTTGTTATAATTGTGATGATCATGGCGTACAGCTCATGAGAACCCCAAATCCACAATCCCAGAAAATTAGAATATTACATGAAACCAATAAAACAAGGATTGTAAATAGAACAATATCAGACCTCTGAAAAGTATAAGCATGCATATGTATTCAGTACTTGGTTTGGGCCCCTTTTGCAGCAATTACTGCCTCAATGCGGCGTGGCATGGATGCTATCAGCCTGTGGCACTGCTGAGGTGTTATGGAAGACCAGGATGCTTCAATAGTGGCCTTCAGCTCTTCTGCATTGTTTGGTCTCATGTCTCCCATCCTTCTCTTGGCAATGCCCCATAGATTCTCTATGGGGTTCAGGTCAGGCGAGTTTGCTGGCCAATCAAGCACAGTAATCCCATGGTCATTGAACCAGGTTTGGTACTTTCGGCAGTGTGGGCAGGTGCCAAGTCCTGCTGGAAAATGAAGTCAGCATCCCCATACAGCTCGTCTGCGGAAGGAAGCATGAAGTGCTCCAAAATCTCCTGATAGACGGCTGCGTTGACCCTGGACTTAATGAAGCACAGTGGACCAATACCAGCAGATGACATGGCTCCCCAAATCAACACAGACTGTGGAAACTTCACACTGGACTTCAAGCATCTTGCATTGTGTGCCTCTCCATTCTTCCTCCAGACTCTGGGTCCTTGGTTTCCAAATGAGATGCAAAAGTTGCTCTCATCAGAAAAGAGGACTTAGAGAGCTTAGAGAGCTTCGGCTATAGAGCGGCATATAAATGTAAGTGCTATTGCTATGTCCAGGATCCGTCTGTGTGTGGTGGCTCTTGATGCACTAACTCCAGCCTCAGTCCACTCCTTGTGAAAGTCCCCAACACTTTTGAATGGCCTTTTCCTGACAATCCTCTCCAGGCTGCGGTCATCCCTGCTGCTTGTGCACCTTTTTCTTCCCCACTTTTCCCTTCCACATAACTTTCTATTAATGTGCTTTGATACAGCACTTTGGGAACATCCAACTTCTTTTGCAATTACCCTTTGAGGCTTTCCCTCCTTATGGAGGGTGTCAATGGTGGTTTTCTGCACAACTGTCAAGTCAGCAGTCTTTCCCATGATTGTGATTCCTAATGAACCAGACTGAGAGACCATTTAAAGGCTCAGGAACCCTTTGTTATGGATTGATTAGCTGATTGGAGTGGGACACCTGGAGCCTAGACTGTTGAACCTTTTCACAACATTCTAATTTTCTGGGATTGTGGATTTGGGGTTCTCATGAGCTGTACGCCATGATCATCACAATTATAACAAATTAAGGCTTGACTTATCTCACTTTGCATGTAATGCATCTATCTCATATATTTCACCTTTTAATTTGCATTACTGAAATTAATGAACTTTTGCACGATATTCTAATTTTTTGAGTTTCACCTGTAGATCCCAATGTAGATTTTATTTATTTATTTAATTAATTCAAAACATTTAATATACCGCCCACTCCGAAGACTCCGGGAGGTGTACAAAAACATGCAAAGCAAGAGAACATTAAAATTACGTTCTAAATTAAAAACTAAAGAAACTAACAAAAAAGAAAAAACCAAATAGGTAAACTACAAGGCAAAAGCCTGGTGAGAATGGGAGTCATGAATAGCAAATTCAGGAAAAGCAAGAAGCATATTGCTAACAACAAAGTTCAGAAGCTTGTAAAACTGGAAGAGAAACCAGACACTGCTGGAAACGTATGCTGTGCCACTGAATAAAAGAAGCACTCAAAATGGCTGCCACTCCATTCCTTCAGAAGGAGCTAAGAGACTATACAGTAGATAAGATGGCTGCTGCTCTCAAAAACAGGCTACTACAAAAAGCTTGTGTTACAAAGTCTGTTATCTCTATGAAGAAGGGGGGGAAATCAGAATTCCAAGTAAAGGAAAGACAGAAATACCTGGTTAGAAGAATGGTGTGGCTATGTTTCTGTCCTTTACCTTCCTTTTGTCCTCTCTGTGTCTTGTAGGCCTTTTCCTCTCTCTGTTGCTTTCTGTTATGAGAAGGCAGTTTTATCTGTTAGTTGGTTTATGGTGGGGTTCTTAGCCACCCTCGTCACCAGTGTAGAATCTAAGGGAAAGAGTTGTGGTATGCAAGGACAAGAGAGTAGAGTTGACTTAGGAATGTTAACAGTTTAATGAAAGCAATATTACACACAGCAAAGCAAGCACGGTCTGCCTTCAGCACTCTTGCTACTAGCTGTTTGTTTGTTAGCCCACCTCTACTCCAGGAATGGAATACTGTACAAGTAACTAAAGCCCCATTCAAAGGCTGGCCTGGATCAAGGAATGGATTAACCAAAAACACCACACCCACGAAAACTCATTGTAATGCTGCTCACGGAGGAGAACTCAGGGGGTTGTACCTCTTGATAATTAGTCAGAAGACAGGAGTTATTTGGATTGTCCACCTCCAGCCCCAAAATGTCTTGCCAGTTCCGGATGTCAATATTATTGGTGTATCATTTTAAAACAAATGAGGACCTCCAAATAGCCTTTTAGATCTCTCAGCAGCTTTTGACACTATCGATCATGCTATCCTTCTCAACCGCCTGTGTGGGTTGGGTATCGGGGGCACTGTCTTACAGTGGTCCCGTTCTCACCTTAGCAGGCATGTCCAGTCGGTATGCATTGAGGACAGATGCTCTGACCCATGGCCACTCCTTTATGGGGTTCCCCAGGGTTCAGTTCTTTCCCCTGTCCTCTTTAACATCTATATGGAGCCACTGGGTCATGTCACTTCCCGGTTTGGGGTGAGATTTCATCAATACACTGATGATACTCAGCTGTATATTGCCATCCCAGACCATTCTGGGGATGCTGTTTCTGTGCTTACTCGATGCCTGGAAGCTGTTATGGTCTGGATGAATCAAAATAAGCTCAGACTGAATCCCACTAAGATTGAACTACTTTTACTCAGCCCTCATACTGGCCAACAGCTGGATGTGAACCTTGTTCTAGATGGGGTGGCGCTGCCCCCAAAGGAGCGTGTACGTGATTCGGGGGTCCTTTTGGACGCATGCCTTCTGCTTGAACAGCAGGTGGAGGCTGCGGCCAGAAGTGCTTTTGCCCAGCTTCATCTGATTCACCAGTTACGCCCTTACCTTGATCAGCAGGCATTAATGACAGTGACCCATGCCCTTGCTATCTTCCACTTAGATTATTGTAATGCTCTCTATCTAGGGTTACCTTTGAGGATGATTGGGAAGCTAGCTACAATGGGTCCAGAATGCAGTGGCTCGCCTACTTGTGGGTGCCAGAAAATATAGCAGGCTAACACCTCTCCTGCAGTCATTGCACTAGTTGCCTATTTGCTTCCGAGTTCAATTTAAGGTACATCCCATCTGGTTAGATCATCTCAGATGGCCCTTCTGTCCATGAAAGGGCCTTTCCAGTTGCTGCCTCACTTCTTTGGAACTGTCTTCCCCTTCAGATTCATTTAGCCCCTTCCTTATTGATTTTTAAATCTCTATTGAAGACTTTTCTTTTTCTCCAGGCTTTTGCCCTCTAGTTTACCTATTTGGTTTGTTGTTGTTGTTGTTGTTGTTTTGTTAGTTAGTTAGTTAGTTAGTTACTTTAGTTTTTAATTTAGAATGTAATTTTTAATGTTGTCTTGTTCTGCATGATTTGTGCACTGCCCGGAGTCTTCGGAGTGGTCGGTATATTAAATGTTTCTAATAAATAAATAAATAGAAAATTCTGTTCTCACAGTTGTACCCAAAGAACAGTATCCTTATTAAATGCCAACTCAGCTTGCCTGAGAGGCTGGAAGTTAATACTGTAAAATGTTCAGCATGATATTACATGGATAAATGTATATGTTTTTAAAATATTAAAAATCCTATGCATAACGTGGTTCATCTAGCTTTATTGGCAAGTATTTTATAGCAGTGGCCTACACTAGCTGGAAGTATAATGTAACTACATTTTTTTCGCTTCCCCCAAGGACATTTTGAAAATGGGATATAATGTCTCAGGTGTTTTATCATAGTAGGTAAAATGTTAATAAATAGATAAATCTGAACACTTGCTGAGTCTTGGTGGTGCTTGAGGAAAAGTTGAGAAGGGCCTGGATGATTCTTCCAAGTATTTGGAAATGGGATCCCATACTTATTTCACCTCTAGGCCACTGATCTTTAATAATGTCTAATCTAGAAGGAGAATTCACCTTTGAATGAAGTCAGAGGAAAAATAGATTGGTGGACATACAGGGCAAGGATGCACACGTACAGCAAGAGAGCAGACTAACAAAACTATCCAATTAACTGTGCCAGTGCAGTGCAGAAGCAGCAATTTTTAATGCTCGCCCCTTTCCTGGGAAGCCTCTTTGTCGTATAAGGAGTGCTGAAGGTTAGGCACTGGCTCTCTAATGCACTGGAACTGCTGATCAAAGAAGGCGGCTGCTGGCAATGGTCATAATGATAAGAATTTGTTGATTTATACCCCACCTTTCTACTTCAAGCTAAGGTGCCCAAGACAGACCCTAGGTTCTTAATCCTCCTGGTTTGGGGATTCAAGTAACACTAGAGTGGCAATCTGGTGCTATTATCAGACCCTCAAGGCCTATTCACATGTTATGTTCAGCTCACATTACGTATAATCTGTGTACAGCATATGGACATACAGATCAGTATGCACACACAGTTATTCACATGTGTTCAACGCAAGTACAGTAGTACACTTCCTATTTGTACCCTGCATTTCAGGGTAAAATATAAAAGGGTTCACTTTTTAAATGAATGCATGTGCAGTTATTCACACAAATACATGGACATCTGTACAGGCACCTATGTGCACATATAACACAATGTCTGCACAGAGCTTCAGATCTATTGATATGCCTTAGTCTGTTGCTGAGGAAGCCACTGTTCCGTCCCTCTGTGCTCCCAGATTATAGGCCTTCAACCTGCCAGTCAGGCAATCAGGCGGTCTCTCTCACTCTCACTCTCGCTCTCTCCTCAGCTTGTGTGTCTCCAAAGTATTTGTCTGCCCTTGGTTCTGAGTACTAAATGCTCTTAACCTCACTTTCCCCATAAGTAAAATATGAAGTATTGTAGATTGCCACACTGTGTCATTGTGAAGACAAACAGATTAAAGATTGCCCAAGTGCTATATAAATAATTAGAAGTACTAGAGGTTGAACAGTTGGGTGATTTCCCGGAAATGTCTAGTTCCATTTCGTAAAGCAAAGCACGATTTTCATAAATGACAAAAAGAACAAGGAAAACAAAAGCTTTTTTTATCATTTGCATTATAAATTAAGGATATGCTTATCATACATTTCATCACTGTGCCTGCAAATTCAAGTTGGCATTCCAGACCTTGGATTAACTCCAGTTCTTACTTGGGTCTAAATTGAAGCTAATTCGGAGCTAAATTAAAGCTATGGAAGGTTTAGAGATCACATGAACCAATCTGTAGATATATACAAGGGTGGGCCTTTCATGAGACAAGGTGAGGCAGCCTCCCTCCATCGCCATCAGAGCAGCTCTTTGGGACCAATCTTTGCAAGGAGCGCTGCTCCTCACACTCCATGCAAACGTGCAAGAAGCATGAGGCAAGAAGAAGAGGAGGTTGCTAGCAGCCTGCCTTCTCCCCTCTCTTATGCAGTTTCAAAGCTTGCAAGCGTTACTTTTCAAAAGTGACAAAGGAGCATTTTGTGCCTTGCTTCAGATGTCACCATACCATGAGCTGGCCCTGGATATATAACATGATCCTCCTTGTTCTGTGGTTAAAGAGATAGCACAAGAAAAAAGAACCCCACATAGATGCTATTCTCATGCACACCCTAACCCAGGGAAGGTAAGCCCACCCTGGGTTAGGCTGAGCATGAGAACCACTGGGATTGCGCCTGATCCCGGTGAGGCAATGCCACCTAGCTCCATTTTTAAACCCAGCTGTTAACCAGGATTAAGGATTCAAGCTAAAGTCCAGGTTAAGGACTTTAACCTGGACTCCGGGATCATGTGACACAGAGATGGGCATCTCCTGGGGGAATCTCCAAATGCATTGTGCATGTTGCACAGTGCATTGTGGGATATCTGGAGACCAGCATGCGTCGTTCCGTCCTCCAGAACTCCACACAGCATGGATCATCTGGGAGCTCAGCCTGCACTCCCAACAGCTTGTCAGCATCATCTGGGAAGAAGCTGAATTTAACTAGCCTCCCCAACACCACCTGCCTGTGTGAACAACCTCATAGACTTTCATGGAGCCCTCTCTATTCCATCTTGAGCACTGCCACTATGAAGGCCACAAGGCATCATACCTGGTCATTGATGATCATGGGAGGTCTCAGATAAAACTATCCAGCAATCTACTGCCATTCAGATTCCCCCTGCCAGCACACAGCATACACATGCTGTTTGTGGGAATAACTTGTGCACCAGAAGCTTATTGCTAGACTTAGGAAGAACCCACAGCTCTGTGGCAGAGCATATCTTTTGCATATATAAAGTCCCAGGCTCAATGCCTGGTATCTCCACCTAAATGGTCTCAAGGTTGGAGAAGACAAAACCTGAAACCCTGGAAAGCCATCTGACTCAGTAGTAGATATCATATATATTCAATCATTGACAGAGGACTCAGCAGAAATTTATGATGAATTTTGGTACATGCAACCAATTGTTTCAACATTTCTTCATCACTGACGTAGCTAGAAATATCATGAATAACATCTACATCATTCTAGAAAGTTTTATTATTATTTTTTCAAAATTGTCTAGCTCTCAGCTATTTACAAGAGCAGAAATAAATTACTATCAATAATAATTAGTCAAATTGATAATGAATTGCTGTAACACACCTGTTGCAGAATTAAAAAGGAAATGATTTTAAATCAAGTCTAATGTTTTATCTATACTATCTCCCAGGTTACAAATGTACTTTACAATATGGTATCATGATTAGAAACTCATTGCTGATTAAGGGATTGAATTGACATTTGCATGCTATTTTTTCAAAGATAAACTTTGGAATGGGATATGTAGGATTAGATTCTCAGATTCGATGGGTAGATTTTTTTAGTGCTATGAACTGAATTGCATACCCCGACAGTAAGCAATAAAATATTATCAGTGTCTAACATCAGCCCAGTCCAGTCATTCTAAAGAAAAACCCCAGCCTACTGATCATGGAGAAGGCAGCGATCATGCTTAGGGTGTTCGCCTCTTTAGATTAATGCCTTAAATGTGAAGGGCCCAGGTGGGATGGTGACTGACACAATGGGGGCAGGACTTCTGACCAGCTTTGTGTGCTGCAAGCCTGTACTATATAGTGAGGGTTTTTTTTGGGGGGGGGGTGTTATTAAAAATGACTGGACAGGGCTATCTAGATCAGCATTTTGAGGACAAAGCAGGAGATGTGTCCTCACAGCTCAAAGCTTCCCCAGCAGCAGACCACATGGGGTGGGGGATTGATTTTCATTTCTCTCCCCTGCCTCCACAACTGCCCTTTGCTTTCCAGAAATAAGTCCCTGAGAGTTGCACATCCGTCAAGAACATATTTCTGGAAAGCACAGAGCACTTCTGCAGGCAGGGGACATCAGTAAAAATCAATCCCACCACCACCACATATGCTCTGCTTTTCAGGAAGTCTCTGGCTGCATTAAGAACAGCCTCTCTCTGTGGTCCTGCTACATCCTGTAGCTCCTGCTGCATTCTTGAATCCATGCTCTAGATGTAATGGAGGGGAACACCCCCCACCCTTTAAAAAAATAAAACTAGGAACATTTCTCAGCATGGAAAAGGTGGTTTCTGTACATCCCTCGGTTGACACCAGATTTCATCTGAAGTGAAATTCAAGCATTTGTAAATGTTCTGTTCAAGCAAAACAACTAAAGAATTTTGAGTAGGCTAAGAACTAGGGGATGTGCACAAATCAATTTTTTTGATTAAATTTGTGCCCAAAACAAATCTCGCTGATTTGTTTTGTATCCAAATCTCCCTCCACCCCAATCACCCCAGATTTGATTTGTATTTGTTTCAATTTGATTCAGATTCAGACTGATTTGAAACACTTGACAAGATCCTAGGGGCACCAAATTTAGGTGGTGGGTAGCTCCCCATGGGTGCCACCCAAATATCAAGGCAGTGGGACATTTGGTTGATTTTTAATGATTTTTTTTTTTAGTTTTTCCTGATTTTGAACATTACTGTCATAGGAAACAATGGGGATTCAAAGTTGCCATATCCTAACCCTAAAACAGATCCCCAGCTTTCTTTAAAAAATAAAAAAGCGCTAAGCTCTAGCCCTTGTAGAAGTGGAGTTATGGAGCAAAATGTGTGGTCATTATTTTTCAAGTGTTTGGATTCTTTGGTTTATAATAACTTTTCCTCATAATGATTCCTTATGGGAATTCATTGCACACCTTCATTTCTTCTGATCATTTTGACTGTCACTGGACAGTGCCAGCTGTCAACTGCCATGTGCCAACTACATCCCACCCACCATCCACCTGCAAGGCAGTGGGGTGCTCATTTTAATTTTTAGGAATATTGAAATGTTTAGATTCTTTGCTGTCTAATAACTTTTCCTCATAATGAATCCCTATGTGGAATCATTATATGCTTTCATTTCTTCTGTTCATTTTGACCCCACTGCTTTGCAGGTGAGGGTGGGGAATTAATGGCATCCCATGTTCCAACTACCCCACAAGCCACTGGGTACTCAGTTTACATTTTAGGAATTTTTGAGGTGTTTAGACTCTGGTGTGTAATGAATCCTCATAGGGATTCATTATGAGGAAATGTTATTAGACACCAAAAAGCCTAAACACTTGGGGGGGGGGATCCTAGAACATAAACTAAGTAGTGCCCCACTGCCTTGCGGGTGGGAATGGGGTGTAGTTGGCACATGGCAGTTGACAGCTGGCACTCTCAAAAAGACAGTCAAAATGAATAGAAGAAATGAAGGTGTGTAATGAATCCTTATAGGGATTCATTGAGGGAAAGTTATTATACACCAAAGAATCCAAACACTTGAAAAATAGTGACTGCACATTTTGTCTATAATTACTTGGAACTGCACCTTTGGCTGGGTTTTTCATTATGAGATGAGTTTTCCCCGTTGTTAGCCATTGTTCAATATCACCTCCTTGCAAAATGTGATTGAACTGTTTTGATAGTTGTTTATGAAGGCTTGTTAGGAGTTTAAGCCAAAAGCCATGCAGTTCATCGTCGCCTGGCGCAGTCCAATTTTTAATTTTCTTTGCTCTTTCACTTATTAATTCTGGTGTTATTATTAGATCTTGCATTTGTTGGTTACATTTTTTGATCTCTTTCATACAGCCTGCTTTTTTATTATAATCTATTGGATTGTCCCATAATTTCCCCCAGAATTGCACTGTTTCTTCTTTATTTGGTGTTTCTACGTTTCTTGCAGTTTCTCCTTCTATGCTTTGGTAGAAACGTCTCTGATTCGACTGGAATTGGAGATTCTGCCTGTGTTGTGTGATTCTGGCTTCGTATCTGCTAATCTTCTTTGACACTGCTGTCATTTGCTGCTTTATTATTTCAGGACTTCTCTAATTTTCCTTGAATCTAGGTGGTATTTTTGGATCAGATACTGTTTGGTGTTTTCATTCTTCAGCTTCTTGTCTTTCATATCTTTCAATTTACTAGCATCTGATCTAAGCCTGGAGATTGTATTTTCTAATCTAATCTTCCATTTAGGTGATGTACTGCTTTCTTTTTTGACAGGTCCACTGATCTTATATCCGAGCTCTTGTGTTGTTATTGTTGCTGCACTGTACATTAATTGGTTTGTTTCTTGCAAATTCTTGGTTGTTATCTCTGCAAGTGCAGCATTGACATCTTTTAATACCTGAGCAAGTTGTTTTTTGGCAACTGTTTTTAGAGCTGGAAGTCGAACCCTGGTGGTTGTTTGGTTCATGTGCTCAGTTATTTTTTGCTTTAGTTCTTGTTGCTTTTCTGTTAAATGGCATTCGGGTTTTTGAGGTGAAGGCAAAGGGGAGGTTGCCTGGTTTTGATTTTGAAACAGTTCAGTCACAGTGGCATCCTCGATTTCCAACACCTCCTCCACCTGCACCTGAGCAACTGCTTCTGTTGGTGGTAATTCTTCTTCCATATCTTGAGCCTGTGTTGCTCTTTGCAGTTCTTCCAGCACTACTCCTGTGAATACTTTATTTCTTATTATGAATCTTCTCTGGTCTGCTAGCATTTGTTCTGTTATTTCTGTATCTGGATGCTTCTCTTTCCAAATTTGGTACATTCTTTTTAAATAACCTCTTCTAGTTGGACTAGACTTGTAAAAGCAGATCATTATTTCCTTGTTGGCATTTTTCGTATATATTTTTTGGTTAAGGGACGTTTCTTCCAGTAACCTTGCAGTCTCCAGCCCTGGTTGCTCAACTGAAGATCCTGAGTCCTGTTGCCCACTTGCCACCATATGTCCAGGGACTCCAGCACCTGGCACGGTCCTTGTTGACCTGGGCGACGACCAATCCAGTATAGATTTACTAAAGTTACGTCTCACCATATTGTTGATGGGAGAGGCACTCTTTGTCTGGCTCCTCTGGTGAGACCTGTTCAGTATGGTTGGACCTCTGGCATAGCTCTCACCTTCCTCAGAGCACGCAAGCCCCACAACCACATTGTTGTTGTTGTTGTTGTTGTTATTAATTTGATTTCTAAACCACCCTTCCAAAAATGGCTCAGGGCGGTTTACACAGAGAAATAATAAATAAATAAGATGGCTCCCTGTCCCCAAAGGGCTCACAATCTAAAACGAAACATAAGATAGACACCAGCAACAGTCACTGGAGGTACTGTGCTGGGGGTGGATAGGGCCAGTTACTCTCCCCCTGCTAAATAAAGAGAATCGCCATGGTAAAAGGTGCCTCTTTGCCCAGTTAGCAGGGGATTAACCCATCTAGTCATAGCCATCTTATTTTAATGGCAAAAATTAGGGACTTGGCATCTGTTAAAAAAAAATCATATCACAGTGTAGAAATATTCACACCTTTCACAATAAGGTGTTCCTTACTTTCTAATAACAGGTGTAGTCCCAATCACTTAGATCTGGAGCTCTCAAGCTTGGTCCCCAAATGCTTTTGGACTACAACTCCCTCCATCCCCAGCCAAACACATTAGACATGCATTAGGTGTTTGCAAAGCTGCAGTAATGTGTGTGTGAAGTATAAGAGCAGATGTGGTATAGTGGTTGGAGTGACTCAGATTCTATTCCCCACTTAGCTAACTAACTGGGGGGGGACCCTGGGCCAATCACCATTCTTAGCCTAACCTACTTACTTCACAAGACCGTAGTGGGTAATAAAAAATAGAAGGCCGGGGGCAGAACTGTGTATGCCATCTGAGATCTTTGGGAGAACTGATTTTTTTTCTAAAGGAAAATAGTACGTTTTTCTCTTCATCTTACTTAGAAGACAGGAAATGAACACCTGTATTTAATACCTGAGTTGGACCTCTGAGAGTCATCCTTGGGCAGCAAATTCTTGGCATGTAGCTATGTTTTCTGAGAAAGTTCTGGGTTTCAGAAACAACTCACTACAGCACCACTCAGTTAGTTGGAAAACTATCCATGTGGCCTTGCATAGATTGTTACCGCCACCAGGAACAAGCTTGTATTATTTCCACATAAGGGGTTTGTGCATCCAGCCTTGTGCAAGTGAAACCTTTCTGCTTGCAGTGACTTGACAGCTTTTGCAGTGTTTCTCATTTTGCTTCCAGCGAACTGGAAGAGACTTTAAAAAAAAAAACCTCAAGCTAAAGAAAAATATTATTGACAACTAGTCAAGATGGATGGAAGCATTTAAGCAACCAGATCTGTAGCTGGTATTGTTCCCTCTTCTTTCCTCCTCTGCTTCTTTTTATACATTTTCCCGGTCCCCCCACCCCCGATCCAAAATAAAATTATTATTGAACCAAACCCCTGCAAATTCTACTTGTCTTTGATGATAGAAAGTCTCGTTTTTATTTTCCTGCCAGGGTCAGCAAGACTGACTTCTTAGTGGGGTCTTCCATATTAAATGCCAGATGATGAAGGCAGGTAGAGACGTGCTCCCCATGGCTGCTCTCCCCAACTTTGGAACTCCCTCCTTCCAAGGGTTGACTAAAGCCCAAACCCTAGAACCTTCCAGAAGCATTTTATGGCTTTTTAGGGGAACTAGGAAGCTGCCTTATACTGTCAGACCATTGGTCCATCTAGCTCGGTATTTTCTACACTGACTGGCAGCAGCTCTCCAAGGTTTCAGGAAGTCTTTCCTAGCCCTACCTGGAGATGCCGGGGACGGAACCTAGAACCTTCTGCATGCTTAGCAATGCTCTTGCACTGAGCTGTGGCCCCATTTTGTTCAGGCAAACATGTTACAGAGGAAAAATCAGGACCTAAAGGGTCCTTCTGCCAAACTTTCCCTTTCTTATAGTTCTTTTTTAAAGGTATAAAAATGTTAGCTGCTCCAGTCTTTATCTTTAGGGGTAGGGTAAACTAAAAATCTAAACAGATGATTCTTTTGGCAAAACAATAGGGAAATGCTCATGGCATACATGCAGGAATCATTCATGAGAATGGGAAAAACCCCATGTACATATCGGATCTGCTGGATTTCCAGGTAGGTCAAAAGAAGAATAGAAGACAACTCCAGGGGGTTGTCCACAGACCTTGTATGAAATAGTATTTCAGAAATATGTAGTTGTAAGCAGGGATGTACAAATCTATTTGAATCAATTCAACTCAAATCTGGGTGATTCGAGTGATTCAAATTCAAATCAAAATTTCAAAATTCGATTTGAATTCAATTTGATTGTTTGGCACATTATTTTAAACCATTCAGCCCCCCGATTGGTTAAAAAGGCACCAAAACAGGGGCAAATTATGCAAATTCAATGCAAATTCAAATCAGATTTATGGTCCAGATTCGAATTAAATTCGAGTTCAAAATGAATTTCCAGAATTCTATTCTAATTTGAAACTAATCAAAAAATTCATTTTGTGAACCTCACTAGTTCTTATTTGTTCCTAATTATTATGGACTGTTCATATTTAGGAGCTCTGATCCTAAAAAATAGAAATGTTATCATGGACAGAGCTCCATTTTTTCATGAGAGAGACTAGAATGAGCAACCGAAAGTATACCAAAAATAATTAATGATGATGACTTCTAAGAAAGACATGCATAACATTTGGCCAAATACATATCATTTGATTTGGTTGCCATACTATACATGTAAAGGTACATGGGATAAAGAAGAACTGTAATGAGCAGTAGGCTTTAGTGCCCTGCTTTCCAGCACTGTATTAAACAAGTATAAATTATGCGACTAGATACACATGCCTATGCTAAGACTCAAGAAGCATGGATCATTTTAGCACCTCTAAATCAAGGCACCGAAATGATTCAGGTTCCCCTGGCCAAAATGTTTCAGCCGGGGGCCAGCAGGCACTTTAAATGGGGAGGGGAAGATCTTACCTCCCCCCCACGCTCCACTGCTGCCCCCTGCCACCTCTCCAGGGTGCTATTACATGGAGACTGCCACCCTATCTTTGCTGCTAAAGCTTTGCCATGCTGGGAGCTTTCTAGCTGGAAACAGGAAGTTCCCTGATCCCAGCATCCCATGGGCAGCGACGTCACAGCGCAGATGCTATCTTGAGTGCCCAGCAGCTTGAGTGCTACTGAGCACTCAAGATGATGTCTGTGTGCGCGTGGATACCATCTCTTTGATGTCGCTGCCCGCAGGATGCTGGGAACAGGGAACTTCCTGTTCCTAGATAGAAAGCCCCCGGCGTGGCAAAGCTTTAGCAGAAGAGATGGCACAGCCATCTCCGTGTGATAGTGCCATGGAGAGAAATAGCTGAGAGAAATTTCAATGTTTTAGGCATCAGGAAGGCCAGTTTGAAAGAGTTTCAATCTCTGATAGGTCACCTTAATTTTGCCTGTTGCGTGGTTGCACCGGGGCAGGCTTTTCTGCACTGCTTTTGTGATACCACCATAGGAATTAGTGCCCCCCACCATATCTTGTGCATTACACAGGCTATTCGGGAGGATCTCTAGGTTTGGCTGCATTTTCTTAAACTTCAGTGGATTTCCTTGTGGCGGGAGGAGCTGCTTCTGGAAGCTGAGTTGCAAGTTCACTCAGATGTGTCTGGGGCCCACGGGTTCGGTTTGTATTTTAGGGGTCGCTGGTGTACTGTTATATGGCCACCAGAGTGGGTGAAGGTGGGGTTGACACGTGACTGGACATTTTGGGGATTTTTTTTCCAATTGTGGCGGTGTTCCAGGCCAGTGTTCACATGATCAACACCCTTTCTTCCCGCAACGGGAGGGTCATGCAGCTTGTGCACACATTTACGCTATGGTGTTTGCGTTTTAACATCATGTTTCTCGCTTTTCATGTACTGGGACTGGATAGCAGTGTAAGTGATGTGCTGTCTCTGATGCAGTCTCAGATGTAAACGATTTTGCCAGCTTGCCCCAGAATCCGATCTGGTGCCCGTGGCACTACCTTCAGACCTGTGGAGAATTGGAGGTTTGAGGCCGATCGGGCCGTAGAACAGTCACTTGCAACCAGCACCAGAGTTTGGTATGAGGTGGCCAACAGTGAGTTTCGGTGGTTCAGGTTGGAAGCCGGCCTGTTGGATGTCTGGCCCATACTGGTGGAGCATTTTATGCCTTATTTTGTGGCGCTCCATGCTAGGGGATTTGCCTCACGTTCCATTCAGGATGGCTCTCTACCCTTGCTTTTGAGGCACAAAGGGAGGGTTTGCAGATTACACTGGTGATGTTAGAATTCGGCGTATGCTTGAGGGCTTGGTAAGGGGCCAGCTGTGGGCCCAGAATAGCAGGTCCCCTATTTCCCCTGGGATTTTAGCTCAAGTTGTAGGCAATTTTTTTGACACTCTGTTCTTTCAGTTATGAAACCCTGCTTTCAGTTATGAAACTCTGTTCTTTCAGTTATGAAACCCAGCAGCAGGCCCTTTGTGGGGTGAGGGGGCATTGAGGATCAGCCAGCTTGTGATTTCCACCTCAAGAGATGTTTCAGGCAGGGCGTTAGATGGGGCTGATATTCAGATTTCTCAGTTAAGGTTGGGATCCACCTTCAGGTCTCCAAGATGGATCAGAGGCACAGGGGTATTGTTTGTCAGCTTGGGTGCTGCTCAGATCCCTTGCTCCGCCCCATTTCGGCCATCACAGAGTATCTGTCCATTCTCAGGGATTCCCTGGGCTCTCTTTTCATTCACAAGCATAGTGGCCCACTGACTTGATATCAATTTTGGATGATCACGGAATCAGCATTGCATGCAGCTGGCAAGTTTCTCTGGCAAGGTTGCGATTCTTCTTCTGGTTTCAGGGAATCCTCAGAATCAGAAGACGAAGGCAAGGTAGTATCTTCTTGGTGACATGGGGGCAGTGGTCTCAGGTGGTGCCAGCTCTTCTGTAATCCATGCCTCATCTTCCAACACTGATGGCTGAATTGGGTGGGCCCTTGGGTTTGTTGTGCAAGGGTACAGCAAGTTAGTCTGGTCTCCATCCAGACTCCTCATTCCCTGAACTCTTGTCACACAGGCCTGGTCAGATGTGGATTAAGGTATAGACAGAGGAGGCATCTGCATGTGGCAGCAAAATCTGAGGAGCAGCAGTAACTGTGGGGCTGGGTGTGGTGAGAGGAGCTGCACTAATACATTGCTTCTTATGATGAAATTGGTGTGGTGTAGTAGTTAGAATGCTGGACTAGGACCGGGGAGACCGAGTTTAAACCCTCATTCAGCCATGATATTTGCTGGGTGACTCTGGGCCAGTCACTTCTCTCTCAACCTAACCTACTTCACAGGGTTGTTATGAGGAGAAACCTAAGTATGTAGTACACTGCTCTGGGCTCCTTGGAGGAAGAGCAGGATATAAAAATGTAAAAATTAAAATAAAATAAAATAAAATGAGAGTCATGTTATGTGTATACATTTAACAGAATTACATATTGCTGCACTAATCATCGATGAAGCATAAGGAAAAATAAATAAAAGCAATTAAAGCTGATAAATAGCTATTTCGCTTAAAAAGAGAAAAAATTCTCTTCAGGAAAACTGGAAATGGGCTACGGATAGCAGAGCCCATTTGCAGTCACTGGGGAGAAGGAAGGAGCTTGTGCCGCCCGCACAGTGTCAGTGGGCTTTCACAGGTTAAAGAACACACATTCTCCCCTCCTTGCCGCCTCTGCCCTCCCTGCAGCCAGCCACCACCACTGCACCCCATCCCACCACCGCTAGTGGCGAACTTTAGGGGGCAAAAGGGGGAACTTTCCCCTCACTCTGTCACACCCTGCCCCCCGCCACAGCAACTGCTGCCGCCACGGCTTTTTAAAAAAAAGTGAAAGGGGGGATGCTCCTCTCCCCCTCAGCAGTCACTGCCACCGTGGCTTTTTTTTTTTAAGGGGAGGCTAAAACCTATGGTGACGAAAAGGTTAATCTGCCCCTGGGCCTAGTAGGTGGTACAGGTGGCTTGGGTTTATGACAGAGGCAGATAATGTTCAGTAACTGTGAATCATCAGGAGCAAAGCTGAATACTGTCACTGGCTATATGAACAGCACCTTCTGTCACTATCCTGATGTCACTATAAATTATTCCCTTCTATGAATCCCCCCCCCCCCCCCCCGCCAGCCAGCCTATGTCGACTCTGCATTCAGTCGCCATTTGGAAACAGTCCAGACAGCTTTTCAATTCATGTGGTTTTACAATAATCTATAATATAATGGCGCAGTGGGGAAGCAACCTGCCTAGAGAGCAGGAGGCTGTTGATTTGAATCCCCACAGGTCTGTTTCCCAAAACATGTGGAACCCTTATATTGGGCAGCAGCGATATAGGAAGGTGCTGAAAGGCATCATCTCATACTGTGCAGGAGAAGGCAATGTATTCTACCTGTGGTAGAATACCACTCCTGCATTCTACCTAGAAAACGACATGGCTCTGTGGTCGCCAGGAGTCAATGTTGACTCAACGGCACAACTTTTCCTTTCCTTTTACAATATTTTCAACAAGAGTTAAGGGCTAACTTGAGTGCACCTACAAAACAATGAAGTCAGCCTGAATTCCAAAGGCAAGTTTACAGAATATCATTTTACGTTCCAAGGCAGAGAAGAACTTCTGGAGTAAATGATGTACAATTCATAATACATCTGAGCATTATGATCTGAAAAAAAATTCATATCTCAAACTGGAAAATTATAAACTTCAGTGACATCTCTTCCTAGAATACATCATTTTACACTTCCATTTGTCTTTGCTGTAAAATATATTGGGAGCGAATCTTTGAGATTCTGAAAATATTTGGCATCTATCTTTTTAAAAAGCACATTTGTTTGACATTTATTGAATTAATATCAAACTTCTACATTTCACAGAGTCATTCCAGTAAAAATACACTATCCCAGGATTCTGAAAACTTCACTATATAAATTGATGGGCAAGAAGATCTTTCAACAGCCTGTAGCTATTTCTCAACATTTCTGCTCTGCCAGAACAAATATCTCTCAAGATACTGGCAGCTTCACATTGAATAGATCCTTCAGGATACTTAAACAAATTTATTAAGTCACACACTATTCACTATTCACAAAATGTCAGTGTTTTGGGTTAGAACTTGACATTTTCAAGAGCTGCCTCTATTAAACGTAAGTTTAAGTATGCTAAATTAACTACCCAGCATGCACTGAACTGCAGCTCAAGAGTTTAGAACATAAAGAATACAAAACTATTACTTTAGTGAAAAACTAATACCTAACTTGCTAAACTTAACTATAATTAACGCCTACATTATTGACACATTGGAGGCCACACAGGTAGATTATATATTTATAGAATAATACATCATGTACAGAGACCTGAAATTTCAGAAAGAGGTGGTGTTTCATTTAGAGCTGCTATACATTTCCCCAGGTTCAACATTCTGTTTAATTATTTCAAAATCCTGAAAACATGCCTAGAATGTTCAATGCATAGCTTAAAATTCATGTCAGATCTGCCAAAATGAGAAAAGGATCTTGTATATACTTTTTGAAAATGGGGTACATGAGTAAATCAAGAAACCATGCAGCTAGGAATCAGAATCCAGCAGCATAGTAAACCAGGGAGAGAGAGATAGATATTTGTGTTTGTGTGTGTGTATACACACACACACACATACACACTACTACGTAGCTTTATAGCGATGGTAGCTTTGTTCGTTAATAAAGCTGAGACCCTCAGTTTTCATTGTCACGTACTTTCCAACTCAACGCTCCCTAAGTTCACCTAGTTCTTTGATCTGATAAAAGGTGTAGGAAGTCAGTCTCTCTCTGATGGAAAAATCTTCATCAGATTTTGAGACTGATGCTAACAAATGACATATCTGACGCAGAAATACTCATGTGCAAAAATGTAATGCTTTGAGCTAAAATAAATGTGTTCCTTAACATTCTCCCTTGCAAATGTTGGTGCTGAGTATTTTCCAGCTCATCTCTAAATCGTTGGATTTCACTCATTGATCTTGGCTGCCTATGTTTAACATTCATTTATATTCTATGTCACTATCTGACATCTAGCAGTTAATATTTAATCATATTTGGTAGATTCAATTATAGTTAGAATTTGGCATTTTTAATAGCTGGCTCAACTCGAACCATGATTTGAATCAAACCAGCCTGGTTTGGCCGATCTGAGTTCAAACTGGACCAGCCCTGGTTCAGATCAGATCAGTTTGGACTAGTTACATGGGGGCCTACTGGTAATGGGGAATCCGATGAGGTTTCCTCTTTACCAATAAAGGGGCAGGGGGCTTCCGTAAGGCTAAAGAGGGGGTGGGAGGGGAATCAGGACTACTAAACTCAATTTTAGGTGATGGTGACAGCAGTGGGGGCAGGGGTGGTGGTGGGGCTGGCAGTGGTTCCCCCCACCCCCAGAGTAGCCTGGGTCACCAGTGGCCTGATTCAGGCTGGAGAAGGCTCAGATGGGCCAGAGAGGATCCAAACTGGGCTACTGCTGGCCCAGGCTACTGTGGCAGAGCCAGCAGGGGTGGGGGGAGCTGCCCCCGCAACCACTCCTGCTGCTGCCACCAAAAATTGAGTTTATCCTGACTCCCCTTCCAACTCCTCTCTAGCCTTAGGGAAGCCCCCCAGCCACTTTACTGGTAAAGTGAGCCAGCATAGCGTAGCGGTTAGAGTGTTGGACTAGGACCGGGAAGACCCAAGTTTGAAACTATGAAACTCACTGGGTGACTCTGGGCCAGAGGAGATCTGGTCTTGTGGTAGCAAGCATGACTTGTCCCCATAGCTAAGCAGGGTCTGCCCTGGTTGCATATGAATGGGAGACTTGATGTGTGAGCACTGCAAGATATTCCCCTCAGGGGATGAAGCCACTCTGGGAAGAGCAGAAGGTTTCAAGTTCCCTCCCTGGCTTCTCCAAGATAGGGCTGAGAGAGATTCCTGCCTGCAACCTTGGAAAAGCCGCTGCCAGTCTGTGAAGACAATACTGAGCTAGATGGATCAATGGTCTGACTCAGTATACGGCAGTTTCCTATGTTCCTATATATGTCTCAGCCTAACCTACCTCAAGCCTAACAGCCTAACAGGAAAACATTTCCAGGCAGAAGCAGCAAAACATGACCTACCATCTTTTAGCTGCAATCAGGCCTGTGCTGATGTTTGATTGATTGATTAAGTGCTGTCAAGTTGGTGTTGACTCTTAGCCACCAAATAGATAGATTGTCTCCAGGATCTGCTGTCTTCAATTTGGTCTTTAAGGTCTCTCAGTGGTGCATTCATTGCTGTCTTAATCAAGTCCATCCACCTTGCTGCTGGTCGTCCTCTTCTCTTTCTTTCAACTTTCCCAGCATTATGGACTTCTCAAGGGAGCTGGGTCTTTACATAATTTGTCTAAAGTATGATAGTTTGAGCCTGTGCCTCAAGTGAAAATTATGGATTGATTTGTTCTATGATCCATTTGTTTGTTTTCCTGGCCATTCATGGTATCCTCAAAAGTCTTTTCCAGGACCAGAGTTCAAAAGTGTCGATACTTTTTAAAAATCTTGCTTCTTCAAAGTCCTGCTTTTGCATTCATGCAAAAAGTGTCATGGGAAAAACCATTGTCAGAACGATTCTAATCTTTGTAGGTGTAGACACATCACGGCATCTAAATATCCTTTCCAAGGCCTTCATTGCAACCCTACCAAGTGCTAGTCTGTGGCGTATTTCTTGACAGCTGGAACCTTTACTGTTGATGGTAAAAAGGCGGAAGCTATCCAATGTCTTCATTATCAATTCTGAGGCTGGTTGCTGTACCCGTTGTCATTAGTTTAGGCTTCTTTACATTTAGTCCTATTTTTTCATTGTGCTCCTTGACTTTCATTACTAGAGCTTGCAGATCATCTGCATTCTCAGCTATCGGTGGTGTTATCAACATAGCGCAGGTTATTGATGTTTCTTCCTCCAACTTTAAAACCACACTCATCT
The DNA here is from genome assembly GCF_027244095.1 of Hemicordylus capensis. NCBI lineage: Eukaryota > Metazoa > Chordata > Lepidosauria > Squamata > Cordylidae > Hemicordylus > Hemicordylus capensis. The sequence continues at coordinate 28,652,867 of NC_069661.1, read as the reverse complement.
TCTTCCAATCTAGCTTCTCTCAGTATATGTTCAGCATATAAGTTGAATAAATAAGTAGAGCGTATACAGCCTTGTCACTTACTCCTTTGCCGATCTGGAACCAGTCTGTTTCACCATGTTCCGTCCAGACTGTGGCTTCCTGTCCTGTGTATAGGTTTCTCATGAGAGCACTCAGATGTTCTGGGACACCCATTTTCCTAAGGATATTCCACAACTTGGCACGGTCGATGCAATCAAAGGCTTTTCTGGCACATGTTGACATTTTTTTGGTATTCTTTGGCTTTCTCAATTATCCAGCATGTTAAAGTTTAGTCAAGCTAAAAGCTCTACATATCAATAGCTATAGCCAATATACTCCAATAATCAGAAATTATGCAAGTAAACTTCCAACACCTGAATAGTAGCATGGAGTCTAATCCTGAGAAGGGGGAACCAGTTGAGCTACAGGAGCCAGGCCCAAGCTCAGTCTGCACTCTAAGCTCTAACACCAGGAGCTATCCCAGACAGCAGGCTTCACCACAGGTTTTCTGCGAGGCTTTAGTGTAAGTTCAAAGTTGCCCAAAGAAGATGATGCAAAAAGTAGATCTTTAAACCATGGGTATTAATCAGGCTACACTCTAACGTGCAATGAAAAACCCAAATTGTCTGTGAAATGCTCCCTGATAGCTCGCAGGGACTTTGGGGCAAATTTGGCCGATATGTGAACACACACCTCCATTCTGGATGAGATACAAACTAAAAACCAGCTGTGAAAAACTCCCAGGCTGATGCCTAGCATGTCAGTTGGGAAACGTCACAAGTAAAAGTCCAAGAAGTTATTTAAGACCTCATTCCACCTCTGGCCCTGTTGCTCAATGGGAGCTATCCAGGGTCCTGCAACTCAAACTGCCTCGCCTCACCTCACCTTGCCTCACCTCACCTGTTTTTGGGACAGGCATTCTGTTCCTCCTGCCTGCCTTTATTCCCTTGCTCTGACCCCAACATGAGTGGAGCTGAGTGGTACAGCATCTAAGAAAGGCCAGGATTAGTTGCCATAAAATTTATGGAATGTGCTGACCCTTAGGGCACAACAGCATAACTGCTTCCCACATTCTCAGTTTAGTATTTAACTACTAAGCTAGAAGCAGGGGAAGCATACTAGGTATCGTCTTTTCCCAACACTTATCAATTCTGACAAATGGGAAACAGCTATGTAGTATTCACGGCCTGTGTTGGTGCTGCATTGCTCTCTAGCTTCTGGGCAGCTGGGGAACCAATTTTGGTCCAAAGCCTCCACATGCCTGGACTACAAATTTAGAGTGCATTGGATATATCCTTCTTCTAAGCTGCCACTTGGATGCACCATTCTGTATCACCAGTGAAGCAGCTTGGAACAAATTAGCACCAGTGTGGAAACTACCCAGCTGCTTGATAATACCCCCTACTAGCCAGAGACACAAGGCATCTCATTGGTGTAAACCTCTGAATAAACCTAGCTCATGAGCTTTTCTGAGAATTAGGTAAAAGCAAAGGACATGGAAATTGCTCACTTTAACCAATGGGGTTCTTGGTTTCATGATACTGTCACCAGCATAAAAATATATCAAGAATCTTTATTGAACTCAGTATAAAGAGGAACTTGACATGTTATCCTGATCTTTACTATGTATTATATGTATATGTGTATGTTAGTGCATTTCTCCATGTAGGAACCTGGCAATGGAGAGTTATGAAGTGCATTGGGCATGCTACATATTGATTGCTTTTGCAAAGAGGAAGCACAGTAGCTGATTCTCAGAACTTGGCCATATATGATAGATTTAGGGAGAGGAGAGCTGGTCTTGTAGTAGCAAGCACATCTTGTCCCCTGGTTGCATATGAATGGGAGACTAGAAGCACGACTTGTGCCTTGGTTTCATATGAATGGGAGACTAGAAGTGTGAGCACTGCAAGATATTCCCCTCAGGGGATGAAGCCGCTCTGGGTAGAGCAGAAGGTTTCAAGTTCCCTCCCTGGCAGCATCTCCAAGATAGGGCTGAGAGAGATTCCTGCCTGCAACCTTGGAGAAGCCGCTGTCAGTCTGTGAAGCTAATACTGAGCTAGATAGACCAATGGTCTGACCAGGGGTGTAACTATAATAGGGCAAGGGGAGACAATTGTCTGGGGGCCCACTGCCTTGCCCCCCCCCGATGCAAGTCACATGACTGACTCCCCCAGCCACACATCCGTCCAGGCTTCCTTCAGTTGTATTCATCCTCTGAAATTGTCGTGAGTGTTAAGACCTGGAGCTATCAGAACAGCATGTCTTTCTCTAGTACCATTAAATGACTTGAATCATCCACAATTTACAAAAGCTTTTAAAAAATAATTTAGGATGATGTTCTATTGTGGCACATAGGAGATAGATAGATAGATAGATGGATAGATAGATAGATAGATAGATAGATAGATAATGCTTTTTGTTACCACTATTCAGCCTCATTTAAGATTTCTTTACTTCATGAGCTGAGCTTCAGTGAGTGGGGGGCCCATTTTAAAATATTGTCTCTGGGCCCACTCCAACCTTGCTACACCCCTGGGTCTAACTTAGTATATGGCAGCGTCCTATGTTCCTATGTTCCTATTTAATACTGAGTAGTATCTATTTGATGATTCAGTTCTAAGCACTTTTCTCTATCCTGATAATAGTTGCCCTATTCACATGTTATGTTCAACACCTGTATAGTGAGTGTACAGTATTCACAGGCACAGATCTGTACACAGGTGCAATTATTCATATTATGTTGGACACTTGTACAGCAGCACACTTCCTATCTGTACCACTCTTTTTGAGGAGCCTGTATAAGTACAGTCATTCACACAAACACATGCACAAGTGTACAGATATCCTAGCTGAGGTGGCCCCTTCCTCGCCTAACTGCCACACAGAGCTACCTAACAGCCATCTTGCTCTGAGGTAAGTTGAAAAGAGGCAAAGCCAAAAGAGCACAACATGTAAAGATCTAACTCTAAGAAGTATTTTTTTTGCTTCTTGTACAGGTTTTTATCGATGTTTCCTTTTCAATACTTTTATGTAAACTGCTTTGGTAGGTTTGCCTGAAAAGTGGTATATAAACAAGCAAATTTTGCAGCAACACAGATCACAGCAATATGGACTCTGGAAAGAAGGTATTGATTCAAATCAAGCTCAGCTCAAAAATACAGTGAGGTATCAAAGAGACAGTGTTCACATAAAAAAAATTCTTCTACTCACATTTTGTGTGTGCGTTTTGCTCTTTCTTAGATGCAAGTCTAAATAATGATTTTTGTGACCAAAAAAGGATATGCCCGTTAGATGCTGAACATCATTACAAAATATAAATATATATAATATTTTTAACCCACTAGTAGCCTTTTCTGGCATCTCCTGAAATTTATATTTTTTGGTTCTTCACTGAGGCGGTCTCAAAAAGTGTTTTCTGTATTGTGGTAAGTTCGGGTGATACTGTCCATGCCCATGCATGGATGCACCAAGAACACACCCACTGGGACATCCTCCACTGATATCCTGACAGATACAGTCTTGGTACATCCCCTTTCTAATTGCATGTATCATCTATATCAGCCCAATATGTTCAGTCTCTATAGATGGTTTTCTTATTACAGTCCAACATATAACAACAGCAGTAAGACACCAAGAATAAGGAGAAAAACAAAGGCTAAAGGAAACAATGCCACCAGACTAACCAAGCACCAGTGCTTATAGGAGAAGCACCTGTAGAAGTAGCACTACTTCTTCTGAAGAGCTCCAGACTAATGCAGCACAGGTGCTTGCCTGGGAGGGATTTCAATTACTTCCCCACAACTGCCTCTGGAAGCAGGTTGTATTGCCCAAAAATATGTTCCTGAAGGCAGCACAACCCTCGCAGACATATTTTTGGATGGCACAGGCTACTTCCAGGGGAAGGAAAGGTTGTTGAAATATGCCACCCCCCAACGACGTGAGTGGTGGACCTGAGTTAGTCAAACCCATCAGAAGTACCGGTGCCCCTCCCATAGCACTGGTGGTTCATTTGTCTGGATTTTATTTATTTATTTACTTACTTACTTACTTACTTACTTACTTACTCATTCATCAAACTTATATACGGTCCAAACTTTTGTCTCTGGGCAATTAACATAAAACAATTAAAACACATATAAAAGTTAAAACAAATCAACTGTTCAAAAACAACCATAAAATTAAAACAGACAATTTAAAAAAGCTGAGAAAGCTTGGGTGAAAAGATGGGTTTTCAGGAGTTTTTTAAAAATAGCCAGAGATGGGGAGGATTGTATCTCAGCAGGGAGTGCATTCCACAATCTCGGGGCAGCGACTGAGAAGGCCCATCTCTGTGTAGCCACCAAACGGTTGGCAGTAACTGGAGACGGACCTCCTCAGATGACCTCAGTGGACGGTAGGACTTGTAGTGAAGAGGACGCTCTCTTAAATACCCAGGGACTAAGCCATTTAGGGCTTTATAGGTTATAACTAGCACTTTGTATTTGTCCGGAAGCCTATTGGCAGCCAGTGGAGCTCCATCAGTAAAGGAGTAATATGGTCTCTCCGAGATGACCCAGAGCACAGGGAGAACTAACAATCTGAATGGAGGACATTTATATTATAATAATGCTTGTCGTTGGAGTTCACCTGCTCATTTTGTACTAATCTCACTCTAATGCCACCGGAGAAGAGGACAGATTCTAGCAACAAGACAATGATTCTGTATGACACAGTGAGCCAGCAGGTTGACATCTGTGAATTATGCAAATAGTAGAGCAGAAAACAACCATGCCCTAATAGGCAGGGCACACTCAGACTGAAGAAGAGAATGGGAGAAGGACTCTCAGCTGACAATTATGAAAGTTAGGAGGGAACCTATTCCCAGGGTGCTATTCAGAGTGGAATAGTTTGTTTTGGCTTGCCTCTTCAAGTGGAAACTTCAAGTGTGAATTAAAAAATGGCGTGCTGAGTTTTAGGAGTGGCGCTCACTCTTTTGGCCGGAAAAGAGCTTTGGGCAGAGGGAAACTTGTCATTGATTTTTGAAGCTTGAATACACTTTTTATAACCTCATGGTGAATAGTAAACACTGGTTATTATGAATGAACGTTTATGCTAATCAATGGAATATTAGCACAGCTGCCGCCCACAACTGACACACCATCAGCAGCAGTTCCGCATACATTCACTGGGGCAGCATAACAATTTGCTTTGTGTAGGAACATTGACCAGCTTATTTATTCTCTCTGAAAGCATATTTCCACACAAATCTAATATCCACACTCTTTGCTAACTCCATGAGGTTCTGTTTATTTGTTTATTTATTATATTTGTACACCACTCCAAGCTTCCGTCTCTAAGCAGTTCACAGCAAAATAAACAAATCAAAACAGAAATTTTAGCTTCCATCCAGGCCGCATAGATTATTTTTATCTCAATCATCTTTTAACTGACCAGAATGACTCAAAATCTAAAAATGTGGCTAAGTTCTGTGAATGGCCAGTAAAATTTGCCAGGAGTTCATTAAGAATGATTTCTAGCTGATCTATGTGTTTGACCACTGTATTGTAATCTTGTTGTTTTATTTTGCTGGACTTCTGTTTGTGCTGTGCTGTGAGACTGTAATAAACTGTGCTGGTCTGTGACTGTAATAAAGGATTGATTGATTGATTGATTGATTGATTGATTGATTGAAACAGACATTAAAACCTTAAAACAGTTTAAAACCGCAAGTCTAGTTAAAAAGCTTGGGTGAATAAATGAGGCGCTTCATACGAGCAAAGTGAAGTGCCTTGAGGTGGTTTGCAGGGAGATCCCCACACACAAGCAGGGAGCCGTCCCTGGGCAGAAGGATCAGCCACCCACATGGGGATCGGGGCAGCGGGAATCGGGGGTCACCCAGCCCCCAGAAGTCCCAGGATGCCCTGAACGAGTGCATGGGGCATCCCAGGGAGACCCCTGAGGATGAGAGGCTTGTTGTAGCCTCCCAGTTGAGGGTCTACTTATGTGCCATTGCGGCACAGAGGCACACAATCAACTAAACAGGTTTAGTGGAGTGCTCACTCCGCTAACCTCATTTAAGGGGAGGGGTATTTTGTGAGGTTTGCTGATGGGAGGCACAAAGCTCCCATGACTGCACACAACCAGGTGGAACCCGGTTATGCTCCCTTAGCCCGGTTCCTCCTGGTCATGAGAATAGCCTCAATGTGTCTTTAGAGACATTTTACAAGTTGTCAGAGATGGGGAGGCTCTTATTTCAGCAGGGAGCGCATTCCAGAGTTTTGTAGCAGCAACAGAGAAGACCCGACCCTGTATAGCCACCAGACAAGCTGGTAGCAACTGCAGATGAAGCTCTCCAGATGATCTCAATGGGCGATGGGGCTCATAGTGAAGAAGATCTTCTCTTAAATACCATACTATGTTTAGGATGGCTATAGAAAATAACTGCCTCAAAGGGCACAACATACTAAGATCTTTAGAGTTGATGGCATTCAGTGAAATAACATGAAGAGAGTGTAGTAATTAAACCAAGGGTCAATGTGTGGAGCATACTGCATATGACGAGGGGCTTCACACAAGAACCCAGGAATGAGGAGACAAAACTCAACATTTGGGATAAGCAAGGAGCATAGGAACATAGGGAGCTGCCATTACTGATCAGACCACTGGTCCATCTAGCTCAGTATTGTCTGTACTGACTGGCAGCGGGTCTCCAAGGTTTCAGGCTGGAGTCTTTCCCAGCCCGACTTGGAGACTCCAGGGATTGAACCAGGGAGGGACCCTCTGCACTCAAAGCAGATGCTCTACCACTGAGCTATGGTGCCATTCCAAAGTAAAGACAACAACTTTATTAAACTTACCAAGGCTGTACAATGAGATCATTTCTTACTCTTAATTTATGGGGGCATGAATCCTTGGGTGAGACAGAAGATGCTGAGTCTCAATTTATCTTGCTCCTTGGAAGCCCCACCCAGGAAAGTTGCTGTAGTTGCTTCATTCTCCTTCGAGCCACACTTTGGTAGATGTATTAAGGAGGGCCTGACCATATCTTCTCTCCCCAACCTCCAAAATCTTTTCTGCTTGCAAAAATATGTCCCTGAAGGAGAGAAGCAAATAACGCTTCCCCGTCCCCTCCCAACCACTGTTGGATGTGGAAACAAGACCTTGCCACAAGTACAGCTATCAGGGACTGCAAGTGAAAAGGGCTTTTTCAGAGAGGAATGAGAAGCAGAAATCACCCTCAGCTGCAGTTTCTCTGCAATGGAGCAGCCCTTTCCCTGCTCTCTTACAACTACGGAACATGTTGGCCAGTGACTGGCTAATGCTGCACTACAGCCCTGGGAAGATAGGCAGGTGCTGAGCTGCCTTCCAGCTGGGAAGCAGGAACAGGTCTCTAACTGAGCAACTGAGTACTCTGCACACGGGCCACCCAGGGGGCAAAAGTATTCTCACCAGCTACTGGCTTCTGCAGAAGCCCCCTTTTCACTACCGCCGTCACCTGCCCCCTGTCCACCCACTGCTGGCCTCCCATTATACGGTGTTGCAGCAATATAATGGGCGGCAACAGGTAGTGGTGGGTGGGGAGTGATGGGCAAGCAGGAGGCTGTGGTGGGTGGCATCAGGCCGCCAAAAAAAATATGCCCAGGCTGCACCAACATTGCTACTCTAGTGCTGGGGAGTTAAACTTCTCACTTGTATAGCCAGCTCCCATTAGCAAGACCACTTTTGCTGCTCCTAACCTATCTCTATCTAGCCATGTGCAACACCCCCGCCAACAACCTCAACTTCTCTACAAGGAGGGCGAGAAGTAGCAGTGTTCTTAGAACCTTCATCTTTCTTAATCTGTTTTATTTTAAACTTGGAACCTTGCCCTCTTATAAGCAAATTGTACCTTTTGAGCGATCCCACCATGAATTTGGTGGGTGAGGAGATCCTTGTGCGTCCTTCTGCAGTGTGAAATATTCTGTTCATCTGTGGTAGAGGTGTTAAACATGATTTAGGGAAAGATCTATCGCCTGTTCCCTACCCTGTCGCCACGCCTCTTTTGCATGGTAATAAGGCCTTCCTGAGGCTCTAGTTACTGACCTGAGAAAAAGAAAATGAGCATCTCAAAGGACGGGGAGAGATATTATCAAGTGAGAAATGAATGCTTAAGTCAGGGGTTCTGAAGCAGGGGCCTCCAGATGTTGCTGGGCCAAAGGCCATTGTTGCTGAGGATGATGGGAGTTGTAGTCCAACCACATCTAGGGACGCAGGTTTCAGAACCCCTGGCTTAAGCATTGTCTTCAGCTCATAAAAGTGTGTAAAATGTGCCATCAAGTCGATTTCGACTCCTGGTGCCCACAGAGCACTGTGGTTTTCTTTTGGTAGAATACAGGAGGGGTTTACCATTGCTTCCTCCCACGCAGTGTGAGATGATGCCTTTCAGCAACTTATATCGCTGCTGCCCTATATACCAGTGGGGATTTGAACTGGCAACCTTCTGCTTTTTAGTCAAGCATTTCCCCACTGCGCCACTTAAGGTGACACTCGTTCAACTCATAGTGTAGTTTGTTTTTCTATGTAAACCGCTTTGAGAACTTTGGAAAGCGGTATAGAGATGTTTGCAGTTGTAGTAATGTAGTAGTAGAAATAACAAGCTTTCCGTGTAACTTTGCACAGGATCTTTTTCTCTTCCAAGTCACTTTGCACCACAGCTTCATGCTTTCCTTATTTGGCCCACTGCATGTCAGATATTGGCATAAGATTGTTTTGCAGCAAATTGAGTTATAAGATTTAAGATGGACCCTTGAGAGTGATTACAGAAGCCCCAACCCAGGAGTGTGGGTGGGGGGTGGCGAGAGGGGGAGAGATCCAGTGCCGTGCCAGCATTACTGTGGAGTGGGCTTATCATTTCTCTGTTTGTTTTATTTATCTTTCCTTCACTCTTCAACAAAGACACACACAGGTGCACAAACACAGAGAGGCAAGTAGAGAAGAATGTACAATGTAATTTCCCACTGGCTGCATCAAGGCCCAAATCACAGACACATCGTCTCCCTGGGGTGTTAAACCACTAAGAAGATGTGACTGAGCTCTAGAGGCATGCTGGCAGTATGCATTATCTTGCTACACTCCCTGTGATTTTAAACACCCTCCAGGTAGTCAAAAGCCCAGCAGCCCCCTTGCCCCCAACACCCACCTTTTCTTAATTGGAATCTGCAACTTAACTTGCATAATTCCTGTTGCTTTGCTTTTAGTCATTCTCGAGATTGCAAACAAAGGCGTGCCATCAGGAAGGGACGCGGCCATGCATGGTTTTCTTTAGTGGCTGTAGCCTCCGTTTTGTAGATGTGAGTGTTTCTTTTATTCAGCACCTCGTCAAAGAAATCGGCGGTACAAATTGAGCAAATTGTTTTTGCCACTGGAAGCCAAAGGGCACCTGGTGGTTGCCTTGATTTCATGCTGAAGCTGAGAGAGAAAGGTGCCATTAAGGCTGATATCCCCCAACACACACACACACACACACACACACACACAGAGGATCCGCTAAGGATACACACAGTGGGTTTTTGACTCGATTTAAGATTCTGAGGCTAGAGCTGACATCTCTTCCTGTGCCTGTGCCATTTGCTCCCTGTTTGATAGTGCCTCTGTCACTTCTGTCCTCCTTTCATTCCTGCAGGTATTCGGCATCTCCGGGGAGTACTCTCTTTGTGAAAATGAGGAATATGACACTGCAGGCTGGAGCCGGAGCGTTAATGGATCACTGAATGACAGCTGAGCCTTCTCTCGGAGGTATCAGGCTAGCGATCAGTGCCAGGAACACAAGGCCTCGAAGCTGAAGTGTGCCAATTTAATTTCTGTCACATGTGGCCTAAGCTGTACACACAGGGCTTCCTTTAAAAGCCTCCTTTGACAAGCCTCACACTGACATAGGCCTTAATGGAACATTGAAAGATGCTAATAATGGAATAATTGCACTGGGGTGCGATCTGTTTTACCAATGCAATATAGAATTAGGGCAAAGTCAGGAAGGCAGATTTAATAGACACTAGACACAAAGTGGGATATTAAATTATTCCGAGTTGTAACCAAGTGCATAGCTGCTCCTTTCTCCTCCAAAACAGCAAGCCCAAAATAGATTTTTTAAACAGCTCCCATTCTGTCTGGATTTGCTAATTAAAACAGTTCCTGAAAATGCTGCAGAGAAATAATCGCTCTCATTAATTAACTTGATTTTGCCAATATCACCTATACAGTGCTGCGTAAGTGTACTGTAATTCTAAGCACTGTATGCACAGCAGATTCTCCTGCCTTCTTAGCTCGGAACTGTATGCTTCATTGCGTGCCACTGTTCAGTAACATGTTTGACCAACACAGAGGCAAAAGATTTGCGCACATACCCACTATTGCAAATCTGCTGGCGACAAAAGACTAACTGCAAATCCAACTTTTTAATTAGTGTTAAATCTCATTTTTAATCTATCCAGACTTAAAAGGGGAAAACCGATGAGCGCTTTTATAAGGTCAGTGGCAAGCTTTATATGGAACTGATAACTTTAATTAAAAAAAACTAGTGATAATCGCAACCCTCCTGTTGCTTCTTGCTGTGATATATAATTGTGCAAAATGTAGCTGATGGATAATCTTTGTATGAAAGTCTTTCTACTACTACTTATTTGGATGCTGCTTTTCAACCCAAGTTCTTAAAGTTGCTTACACAGAAAAATAAATAAATAATAAGTAAGATGGTCCCCTGTCCCCAAAGGGTCACAGTCTAAAAAGAAATATAAGGTAGACACCAGCAACAGCCACTGGAGGGATGCTGTGCTAGGGCTGGATAGAGCCAGTTGCTCTCCGCTTGCTAAATATAAGAGATCACCACTTTAAAAGGTGCCTCTTTGCTCAGCTGGCAGCAGCAAAAAGATAATGCTTTCAAGACAGAGAGGCTATTGTCATGATCTCTGAAAAAGGGGCTAGGGGAGCCCAGCCTGGTTTTCAGATGTCGTGTGCTGCAACGGGAGTTGCATGGCTCCCGGCAGCAAACCTCCTTAACTGCCCCCACCCTTAAATGAGGTTAGCAGAGCGAGCACTGCGCTAACCCCGTTTCACTGATTGTGAGACAGCATGCCATAGTGACTCATGGGGAGACCTCCGACCGGAAGGCTCCTACAAGCCTCCCAGCCTCAGGGGTCTCCCCAGAATGTCTTGTGCATTCACATGAGGCATCCTGGGACTTCCAGGAGCCAGGTGGTCCCCGATCCTCAACACCCCTACCAGCTCCATGACAGAGCCGGTAATCATGTGGGCAGCCGATGTGGCCGCCCAGGGCAAGCTCCATTCTCATCTGTGGGGAGAGCGGGCTAAGGGCTGTGTTATGAATCAAGTGTAGAGCCTCAGTAGCTCACATACCACGGGGCTTCTAAGGTGGGGCCTGTTGTGTGCTCATGAAGCTATGTATAAGTTCCCAGTGACAATGTATAGTTATTTTGAACCGTGCAGATAGGTAAGCGGAAAGTCAATATTTACTTATGTGTAGAATTAAACGAATGAATGTAATTTGAATGTAAAAGCTATTTAAAAAGCCAATAAAAATTTAAAATGCAAAGTAAGTTCCCAGTGGCAGTAGTGGCAGCAGTGGCTGCTCACAGCTTCATGTGCATGCAATAGCCCCTGCCTCCACCAGCAGTGGGGATGGGCTCTCAGCTCACTCAGAAGCTGCATGCACACACTTCTCCTCAAAGGACACTGCACTTTGCAGTAAGTGAGCTATTATAAATACTAATAATCCAAGAACCATGGAAATGGAGGCTACCTCAAAATGAAGTCATGTGGGATGTGTCAGATCTTGAGGCCAGAGGCAAAGTCAATGCTTGTTAAATATATCTTGGATAGAAGCTAAGGGATCCCTTTCTCCAAATTTCTCCCATGTCACAGCAGAACAGGAAACAGCTGACTGACATCGTGTGCAAAATCCCTTCTGCGTTTGATCTAAGTGTGTGCACAATTGCATAAACCTGAGAAATTGCAACTTCAGACTTTCACAGACAGGCATTGGAAATAATGGCCATCCATCCTGCAACTGCACTTGTGCAGTTCTGCATGTTTGCACAAGAGCACTCTTGCACAATTGCACACACATTTTGTTAAAATGCAGACAGAATTTTGCATAGTATATCAGCTAATTTCTGGATTAGTTAATCAGATTGATTGTCAGATAATGTTTCTATAACCCACTCTCCAAAAATGTCTGATCCAAACATTGAAACTGGAAGGGTGCCATTCAGCACGAGAAACATGATCAAGAGATCAGGAGAACTAATTAAAAGTAAGAAGAATAATCTCAGCTTTCCAGCATGTCTGGTTTTAAGCATGGGTATCGCAGGACATGCATGCACAGACATTTGCACAAAACAGATGCAGCCAAAGGTCTGCAGCCAGGAGGTCAAGGACCAACAAACGGAAGTACTTTTTCACACAACGCGTGATCCACTTGTGGAACTCTCTGCCACAGGATGTGGTGACAGCCAACAACCTGGATGGCTTTAAGAGGGGTTTGGATGACTTCATGGAAGAGAGGTCTATCAATGGCTATTAGTCAGAGGGCTGTGGGCCACCTCCAGCCTCAGGGGCAGGGTGCCTCTGAGTACCAGTTGCAGGGGAGTAATGGCAGGAGAGAGGGCACGCCCTCAACTCCTGTCTGTGGCTTTCTGGTGGGCCACTGTGCGAAACAGGATGCTGGACTATATGGGCCTTGGGCCTGATCCAGCAGGGCTGTTCTTATGTTCTTATGTTTATGTTCAAAGATGTTGCTGGGGTGGGCATCTTCACTGGTAAAGCTCTCCCAGGATGATTGCTTTCCAAAAACAATGCTTGCTATGGGTGGAGCTGCAGCAAATCAATGTGTATTATTGCTGAAAGCTCCACTCTGACAGGGCAGTGATAGAATGGTAAACACGGAGGTGGCCTAGACCTTTCCAGCGTCATAGAGCAAAGAAGAAAAATGCAGCAGTTGAGATAAATCTGCATCAGCATGCCCTATATAGCTCAGCAGGAGAAGGTTTCAAGGGTGGGAAATTAAAAGGGGGTGCTTTTTTTCCTCTTCCCCCCCTTCTTACACTTCCCCTCTGCAAGACCTGAACAGCACTACAAGGCTCCTGTCCCAGACTAGCTGGAGCCCTGAACAGAAGCCCTCCTCTTAGGAGCTGGACATATCCTGCAACATTATGTTGCACATCCGATTTGTTCCTTCAGATACTCAACTTGGATAGACAAGTGCTATATCTATTGGTTTGGTAGTAAAACAGGGTTGCCCCAAAATCTATCAGGGTTTTTTTTTTGCTCATGTGGCGGACTCTCCATGTCTGCAGAAGTATATTAATTTGTACGTTAAAGGATAAAGAAACTCAAAACTAAAAATGACCCAATGGGTCATGAAACAGATTCGACACATGCCCATTGGCGTAGGCCATGGGCCTGTGGCTCAATGGTTTCCAAGACCTCTGGAATGTTGAGGGTGTCAGAAAACAAGACAATGGAGAATTTGACCCGCTTGAGCCTCTGTCAGCTTAGAGTAGGTAAGCATTAAGGTCAGAGAGATGCTCAGTCCATAAGATTAAAAAAAATCTTCCAGTACTATATGGAAACATATGAAGAGAGAGAAACATATGAAATTGGACATATGAAATGTGCAGTCTCCCCATTCTTCAGAAACTTCCTGCTCTTTATTACTTACATGCTCAGGTTCAAGGCAGGCAGTGAGCTCTAAATGCAAGCTCTTTAGAAATATAAAGCACAGGTGGAAAAAGCTTCAGTGGGATGGGAAATAAAACATGAGTCTTATCTCTCCCCGTCTCAGCATCACATGGCTCCTCTTCTAGACTGGTTGGAGCTTGAGCAGAAATGCTTCTTTTAGGGGCTGGGGATACAGTGCAACATTTTGTTGTCCATCTAATAATTAATCATTAATCATTAAAACAACTTCATTTGTTATATTTGTTCTCCAGTTGCTTAGAAAGAATGTGAAAGTTCCCAGCTTGCATAGAGTCTGAAGCTATTCACACGAGCAGGCAAAACTGGGCTAACGAAGCCCAGCCCAGTTTGCCTGCATGTGTGTACCACCGGGATCACACTCACACAGTGCATTATGGGAGCTCCAGGGGGAGGGGTGACGTGGGTCAATGTGAGGTGATGCTTCCCAGCACCCTGACCCTCGGAGCTACTGGCAGCAACTAGTAGTTGTCTGGGTGGGCGATCCGCCCATCAAAGAGGGAGCCCTTGGTTGTCTGTGGGAAGGTAATCTTTTTAAGGCTTCCTCCTTGCTAGCCCTTGCCCTTTCTCACTGCTCATGAGAAAGGTTTTCTGTGTGAGAGGGCTTTAGACTGGGACAGAGTTGTATGCAAGCATGTGAAATCCAAGCAGCCTGAGCTCTCTCAGCTAAAGCAACAATTAAGTGCATAATATGGATTTTACTAGTGGCAGTCTGGAGAACTGCAGCTGACTGTATCTCTGATTACTGGGTTTACACATTATGTTTGTTCATCTGAGTGCATTCCTGGGGACCTCAGGGACCATTTGCATGGATAAAAGATCTATTGTGTAAACCAACCTTGGAATCTCTCACTTGTATGGACAAGGGTCCATTATCTACGATAATACTAAGCCTGTGATAACAACTTTGTGATAACAGGCTTTTAATTTCGACTGTGTAACTAAGTTAAAGGATGGCAATGAGAACTTTCATGATGTTTTCACTACTGAAAGACATTGAAAACAAACACATTTTCTAGTCACTCATTGGTTGAGAATGATGACAGGCTGAGACTTTCAGGTTAGGCTCAGATCTACTTCTGGGCATTCAAATTTGGTGCACAGATGCAAACCATGTTTCAGATCATATGTGATTATTGCTCAGAAGCATGCAGATCTTGGGTTACTGTGAAGTGTACAAAGGTGATCATATCCCATGCTCTTTAAAGATAACCCGCGTGTTTGGTACTTAATCTGGAAAATATCCAAGAGAACGTTTTTGAACCCAAATGACATCCCCGTTTCAAATTCTGGCAGGTAAGTAGCAATCAAAAGAAAACTGCAAAGCTTTTGTAAATTTTATGTAAATGTTTCAGTAATAAGAGATTCTGGGATGGGTATTTCCTGGCAAAGCCCTTCTGTCATCCGCTTCCAGGAAATGCCTGACCTGGATATCAGAAACCATGAAAATATTTAAAATGTGTAAAGAAATCAATTAAGTAATTACCTTTATTAATGCTGAAAATGAAAGGCCAAGGTGCACAGTACTTTGGCCATGACATTCGGGCATATTACCATATTCCTTTCTGAGCAGGCAATTTAAGGCTGTATCTTGTTCAAGAGTAGTGTCCTTGAGGCTGAGGACAGGAGGCTGACAGCCTAACCAATGGTGTTTTGAGAAATTGGACTAAATAGAGGGACCCTTATTCTACAGGGGAAAGTATTTGGAAAGCAGACTAAGAAGCCTTGGTTGGAAGGCAGGAAGGGAGCCTCTTCCTTTCTTGGGAGAGGCTCCTTGTTGAGAGCAGACAGAATTCTAACACGGAAAAAGATGTTACTCCACCTTGTTTACAAGTACTTTCTGTTAATGAGACTGCAATTGCCTGGATTTTCAAAAATGACCAAACTACTTAAGAGGTTGCTTTGAAAAGGATTTGGGAGCACAAGGCCCAATAAAAAAAAATTAATGAGATTGTGACCTCAGCTCTCAAACACCACTTTGAAACATAAGGTTGCTAGTTTGCCAAGATGGTTGGCAAATGTTAATCTCAGGCCATTTGGGGGTTGCTTCTGGATTCCTCCCCTTTACCACTGGGTCAAGTTTCCTTGCTGGAATGGAAAATACAGATGAAATAGTGGCAATCTGTATGGTGAGCCGCTGTAAATGCTACAAGTGATGCACGGGGAAGCCACCGTGGAAAGTCTGTGTAATGTGTCAGTGTAATTCTGTACTAGCTCTAATTCTAACCTGAATGTTCATATAAGATAGATATAGATATAGATATAGATATAGATATAGATATAGATATAGATAGATAGATAACATTTATATCCCGCTCTTCCTCCAAGAAGCCCAGAGCAGTGTACTACATACTTGAGTTTCTCCTCACAACAACCCTGTGAAGTAGGTTAGGCTGAGAGAGAAGTGACTGGCCCAGAGTCACCCAACTAGTATCATGGCTGGATGGGGATTTGAACTCGGGTCTCCCCAGTCCTAGTCCAGCACTCTAGCCACTACACCACACTGGCTCATGTGACTCATATGAAACAATTGAGTTTGTTATGAAACAATATTTATTGTAGCAAAAAAAATTTTTTAGAATTACTCACTTCCCAACCTCTGTGAGTCACAGCTGATTAGTTTTAGTAGGAGAAGAATGGGGTTGCCACATAGCTGTTTAATTTTTGTTACATTTAACCTTGGTGATTCACAACAAACAATTCGAAATTTAGTTATTTTGCCAAATATATTAAGAGCCGGGTCTCACAATCCATGAGATCCGGTTTCTTCGGGTGAGCAGGGAGGGAGCCCTGGGTGGCTGGATCGGCCGCCCACACGATTTCTGGCTCAGTGACGGAGCCGGCGGGAGCTGGGGAGCTCAGAGGCCGCGCGGCCCCCAGAAGCCCCAGTATGCCCTGCTCATGCAGGGCATACTGGGGAGACCCCAGGAGCTAGGAGGCGGCTTTTCCCCTCCCCTCCGGGGGTCTACTCGTGAGTAGGCATGGCACGAAGCCACACCGCAGCTACTCACAATTTAGGTTTGGGGGCAGGGGTTCTTAAGCGGGTTACCCGCTCTAGAACCACCGGGCTTGCAGCCGAGCCCGGTGGTTCTGACGACCTGCAAAAATTGCCTAGCCCGATTTTTGCAAATCGTCAGATTAGCCCCTAAGTCTTTTAAAACATACATTTATTTATTTATTTATTTATTTATTTATTTATTTATTTATTTAAATCTGAGAAGTCTATGCATTTTAGATACTCTTTGGGGCCAATAACCACTAACTGTCTCATGACAAATAAATCTCCTTTTAACCCATTTTTAACATTGTAGCTGTCTTTAAACACACACAGCTACCATGTTAAAGCTGAATCACACATCAACAGTCAAGATGCTGAAGCTATCATCTAGAGAGACCTCTTTCTGCAGGGAAACATCTGTAAAAGTAACATACATGCTTTCAATTAATGCCCATTTTTGCATACTCACATCACCGGTCTTTTTGCACATGGTTATAGGAAGTTCTTCATATTCCTGGTTCATTTGATTTTGATTTGGAAAATGTATTCCAGAATTTTAAATTCTGCAGGAATTCTAAAGTTAGTTATTTTGCCAGATATGTTAATTCTTGTAAATCAGTTATTTCTTTTTTTTTTACAATAATTGTAATAATTAGTCTAGAAAAATAACAAAAATCATGCACGTAATCTGGGCGTGGGGTGGGGCGGGGTTTGCCCTTCACTTGTTTCACAACACAAGTATACTATTTATGTGCAAGTTTATATGTACTTGGCTGAATCTTAACAATAACACATCCCTAATATGTCCTCTACTTGACAGATATCTGCCTCTTTCTTAAAAGACCTGAAAACATAATATGTGAACGAGAAGGAAAAAAGCGTTACCGGTACATTATTTTGTTCTTAAGATGCTCACATTTTGTTTTACATATGAAGAGACATAGATCCAATTGTCTCGGGCACATTTATTTTACATAATAATGCACTTCTCTGTTGCTATGTATTGTTCAGCCTTCAAAGTTTAACAACTCCTACACTTGCCGGGATGCCAGTGGAGGCACTGAAGTAATTAAAGCACAATAAAATAATGAGTAGGTTTCATTCTTCCCATCCACACTTTTGTCCACTGTTGATAAAAGCAGGTATTGTGATCTAAACCACAGAGCTCTCTGATAGCAGCTCCTCTAATAAGGACCTTGAATAAGAATAATCTGCCTGAAAGGCAGGGCGGTTCTTCCATAAGGCGAGATGAAGCGATTGCTCAGGCAGCAGATTATTGTGACACCAGGAGACTGAGAAGATGCCCATCTGCCCCTGGTTTTTTAAAAGTGGAGAAGATGGGAAGCATTGTCACACAAGGGGGGTGGCATTTGGCAACTTGCCTCAGGTACACAGAGGCCTTGAGCTGCCACTGCTGAGAGGTCTCATAGTCCCAGAATCCATTGGGCCTAGCTTTCAAAAGGAACTCCCCAAAGGCCTCTGAGTAGTTGGGAAAGGGTGAATTGAGAAGTCAGAATTGATTAGCCAGGGTTGTTTGCTCTCCTGGGAGTCAACACTGGAAAAGTCAGAAGTCACAACACATAAGAATGTAGGTCATATACTGTACCAATTCAGACCATTGGTCCAACACTGACTGGCAGCACCTCTCCAAAGTGGCAGGCAAAAGTCTATTTCAGTTGAAGATGCCTGGGGGTGAACCCAGGACCTTCTGCATGCAAGGAGAAATAGTCACCCATGTAGTCACCCATCCAAATGCAAACCAAGGTGAATCTTGCATAGCAAAAGGGATATTTAAATAACCACAAGGCTATTTGAGGTACTACAATACAGAACTCCAAGCCAGAGCATGATCCTTTAAATTCCCTGAAACATCACTCAAGGGGTAGGCTCTGGCAGTCACCAGGCCTTGATTAGGGATACTAGAGCTCAAGCTTTGGACTGTTAGAGCCATATGTGTCTTCTCTGGGGCTCTTTCTGTGAGGAGGGCCATGTATTTAGGATCCTGGGAGAGACTGTAGATTGGGAGGTCTATTTGGAGAAGCCATGAGCAGGACAAGAGTTAAGCATACACACACTTCTGCCTCATCTCTGCTCCAGATTTCTTCCCTTCTGAAGCAGACTTTCATTTCAAAAAGTGGTATTGAACTTCTGTTGCATGATTTGCAAGCAGCCGCTTGGCCTTTGTTTGTTTGCTTTATTCTATTTATATGCCACCCTTCCTAAAGTGTCTCAGGGCAGTTTACACTAAAATAAAAGAATGCATAACAATTAAAATTAAAAAGCAATTTAAAACAGATTAAAATTACAATTAAAACTAGATATTAAAAGCCAGGCTAAAAAGATGGGTCTTGAAGGCTCTCCTGAAGACCTCTAAGGAAGATAATCCTCTTATATCCACAGGGAGTGTGTTCCACAACCTGCGGCAACAACAGAGAAGGCCCTATCCCAGATCCAAGAGCAGTGGGGATCTTGTAGAGAAAGGCATTGTCTCAGGTAACTCGGACCTAGGTCCTGGTTAGTTCAAAATGCTGAAATCTGGCTTCCACATTTTGAACTGACTGTAGTTTCTGAACTAAATACAAAGGCAGCCCTACATAGAGCACATTGCAATAGTCCAACCTGGAGATTACCATCTGGTTTATCAATGTTTTCAGGTCATTCTCCTCAAGAAACAAGTGAAGTTGTTGAATAAATCACAGCGGGTAAAATGCACTCATGGTCATAGCCTCAACCTCAGGCACCAGGGTGAGATCTGGGGCCAAGAGCATTCCCAAGCTATGAACCTTTTTTTTTCTGGGGAAGTGTAACTTTGTCCAAAATAGGAAGCTCTATCCCATCTTGCAGATTATGAACCCCAACGATGAGCATCTCCGACTTGCTTTGATTCAGCTTCAGTTTATTATCCTTCATCCAGCCCATTACTGCTATTTAAGGGGCTAATGCCATTTCCTGATATTGATGATGGCAAATAGATTTGGGTGTTATCAGCATATTGATAACACCCAGTGATTTCATGTAGATGTTTAAAAGTATTGGTAACAGAATGGAGCCCTGTGGGACTCTGAAGCCTTGGATCATGCCAGGCCATGCAGAGGCCCACTGCACAGGTGCGGCAGCCTCCTAAATGGCTGCCACACTGAGGGAGAAAGAAGAGTGGCCGAAGAGTGGCCAATTTCTTAAATAAGGGAGGCCGGTGAGGAGAGGAGGAACCTCCGTGGACGCCAACCCCCTCCCCACCTCGGACAACTCCCCCAGAGGAGGTAAGTGTAAAAAAGTATAAAAATCTTAATCTTGTGAACCTGGTGGGGTTCATTGGACCAAACAGGGGGTGGTTCCATTGAACAGTCGAACCAAACTGTTTGCACTTCCCTAGCTAATACTAGGGTTGCCACATTACATTGCATTACAAAGGAGCATAGTTAGGTTCAGAGGACTGTTGGAACTACTCCCTGAGGCCTGAGAGCTGACAGGGCAGCTGGAAGAGAAAACAGTAATTAAATTACTGGACTCCCTCCCCCTATAACGGCATGCTTGCCAACTCCCGATCCTCTATTCCCTGCTGTACCAAAATAGCCACCACAACCTCATTGAACTCGCCCCCTGCTCCATCCTTAACAAGAGAGCCCAGACACATCCCTGTGAACAGCCTGGCACAAACCACTAAAACGAAAGAAAAACAAAACACTAAAAGTAAGGCTGGAGGATCTTAAACCTAACTTCCCCTCAGACCTCTGTCCTACACCTCTGCCCTGCATCAAAGGCTAGCCCCTTTGGCAGCCAGCTTTGGTGGCCCAACTAATGGTGGCCTGCCTAATGGTCCTTGTGCCAACAGCTGCACTTCTGGCTTGCCCCAGTCCTTTTAAGCCAAAACACCCCATACTCCCACCTCTCTCGTGGACTCTGGAGCCCAACTGATGAAACTATCCCCCACGTAGCTGTAAATCATCTGGGAATGCAGCCTGTGGCTCAAGCTGGCAACTGGTCAAAGCCGAAGGGAGGAGGCAGGGCCAGCTCAGAAAATTTATTCGGTTTTTAGCAGAATGAATACAAAAGTATGTTTGTATTTTGCTGTACTTTGTTGGCTCAGGCACAGAGGGTTGCAGAGGGAAGGGGGGGATGCCTGAAAATTACCGCTCCCTTCAGATAATGGAAAATGCTGTTCTGCTGGTGCAAAACTATACTAGATATCAGCTGCTGGGTTGTTGTTTTTTAATTATTTGAAGCTACCTTTTTGTATTTCAAAAAATCAGTTTTAAAACTGGTTTTTATTTTGTAAGAAGAAGTTCTGGTAAGAACTAAGATGCCTACTTTCATTTCATTATCCCTACAAGTGGATTGACATTGGTCCAAATCAGTTAGGCAGTTCACAAGTTATCCCACTTGTGCCTCAAACATTCACATGTCCACCAACTTGAACTGAGGTGGATTACATCATCAAAGACTAGGTCACTGAGATATCACTATGGGTCCCTATAGCGGTACCAAATGTGGTTCAAATTGATTAGCTAGTTCACAAGGTAGCCCACTTGTGCCTCAAACATTTACACATCTGCCATCTTGAATCAGGGTAGATGACATAAACTAAGCCATTGAGGTGTCCATACGTGTCCCTACAATTGTACCCAATTTGGTTAATATTGGTCCAGGCATTGGGAAGTCAATAGGACTTGCGCACAGAGAGAGAGGGAGAGGGGGAGAGAGAGAGAGAATGAGAATGCTGGGTGATCTCATAAGCTTCCTTTCCTTAAGGAAAGCAGGATAAAAATGTTTAGGTTCTCACTTATAATTTCTTCAAATTGAATCATGGATAGCTATGAAGCACACTGAGTTAAATGCACTTTTCTATGTAAATAGAACCACTGGGGAAAATTCTAAGGTTAAGCATGATAAGTACACAATAAATCATGCATAGCATTTATTATTGAAGGCTCCCTATTAGTTTCAGCAACCAGCAATTGATCACAGGTGCTAGAATCTAAAAAATACTTATCTCATCATGATAATTATCTCTATATATAATTCTCTTCGATGTACCCATCACTAATCCCATGTGTGGCTGCACTTGCGAGAGTTCGCAAGTGAGGGGAGGGGGAAAGGAAAGCAAAGATGGCGGGGAACATAAGGCGAACAGACAGGCCAGTGAATGGACGGGCAGGTGAGCAGGCGAGCAGGCAGAGAGACAAAGCAGCAGTGACAGGGAGAGAAAGTGGAAGTGGAAGTGGCAGGGGGAGGAGAGAAAGCAGTGGCAGTCAGTGGGCGGCCAGAAAAAGTGGCTGTCCAGGTGGCCAACCAGAGAGAGAAAACATTGTAAGAGGGAAGAAGAGGGGGAAGGCTGAGAACGAGGGAGAACTAGAGGTGCAGATGCTCTGTGCCTGGGCCAGCTAGTTTATTTTATTTATTTTTCAAATTTGTAGACCGCCCCAAATGCCCATCTCTGAGTGGTTTTCAACATAAACATAATTGATGGAGACCGCCTTGTACAAGTGATCCTGTGCTCATGGAAAGTGGCTCTACTCAATTTCTGGGGATTTTGCCCTATCAATTCCTGGGGATTATTTCTCAAACTACTTCCACACCATTCCTGGGGGTCACCCAAATAGATATGTACCTAAATGTGATTAAGCATCTGAATAACAACACAATCCATTTAAAACTGAGGGCTTCCGCAACGTCTTTAATATGGAGTAGGGCAGGTCCATCACTGCTCCTCCTGAACTCACTGTCATTGCTATATGTCCGCGCCGGCAGTCATCTCCCCATGGTGCCCCCACGTGGCACTGGGACACACATGGCCACAGTGCATGCAAGGAGGGATGGATCTGCTCTCCTCCTTGTTAGGGCCTGCGGAAGGCCTCAGTTTTAAAGGAATTGTGCTGAGATTCGGGTGATTAATCATGTTTCGACCACATCCCTACACCCAACCCCCAGGAGTTGCTTTCTAGGAAGGCTCTGCATGTCTCAGTGGGGTACGAAATATCCCTTGCATGAGTTTCATTCTACTCATGTAGAAGTAGAACTCCGAAGTAATACTCAGTTTGCTACAACTCAGTGGCTGACATTCAGAGCAAGGGAGCATTTAGGAACATGGAAGCTGCCTTCTACCAAGTCAGACCATTGGTCCATCTAGTTCAGTATTGTTTACACAGACTGGTAGTGACTTCTCCAGGCTTACAGGCAGGAGTCTTATCTGGAGATGCCAGATAAGGGAACTTGTAACCTTCCATATGCAACCATGCAAATGCTCTTCCAAGAGCAGCCCCATCCCCTAAAGGGAATATTTTTAGGGATGTGCACAAATTGATTTTTTTCAATTCAATTTGTGCCCAAATCAAATCACCCCTGATTTGTTTTGTGTCCAAATCTGTCCCCCCAAATCACCCTGATTCGATTTAGATTTGGATCCATTTGGACCACTTATAAAGGTCCTAGGGACACCAAATATGGGTGGTGGGTAGGTCCCCATGGGTGCCACCTACCACCCAAATTTCAAGGCAGTGGGGCACTTGATTTTTAATGATTTTATTTATTTTTACTGATGTTGTATATTTCCGCTATAGGAAATCATGAGGATTCAAATGCGCCCTACTGTAACCCTAACATGGATCCCCAGCTTTCATTTAAAGAAAGAAAGAAAAGAAAAGAAAAAGCTAAGTCCTTGCCCTTGTAGAAGTGGAGTTATGGAGCAAAATGTGTCTTCACTATTTTTCAAGTGTTTGGATTCTTTGGTGTATAATAACTTTCCCTCAGAATTCCTATGAGGATTCATTACACACCTTCATGTCTTCTATTCATTTGTCAACTGCCTTGTGCCAACTACACCCCCTGCCACCCACAAGGCAGTGGGGTGCTCTTCAGTTTATGTTCTAGGATTTTTTTAAAGTGTTTAGGCTTTTTGGTGTCTAATAACCTTTCCTCATAATGAATCCCTATGAGGATTCATTACACACCAAAAGGTCTAATCACCTCAAAAATTCCTAAAATATTAACTGATTACACTGTGGCTTGTAGGTTGTGGGGTAGTTGGCACATGGGATGCCACTAATTCCCCACCCCCACCCACAAAGCAGTGAGATCAAAATGATCAGAAGAAATGAAGGTGTGTAACAGAGACACCAAAGAATCTAAGCACTTCAAAAAATCCTAAAAAAATAAACTGAGTACACCTGTGTGTGTGTGTGTGTGTGTGTGTGTGTGTGTGTGTGTGGAGGGGGTGTAGTTGACAATTCATGCTTTCATTCATTCATTCATTCATTCAATTTCTATACTGCCCTTCCAAAAATGGCTCAAGGTGGTTTACACAGAGAAATAACATATAAATAAGATGGATCCCTGTCCCAAAAGCTCACAGACTATAAAAAAACCACAAGATAGACACCAGCAACAGTCACTGGAGGTACTGTGCTGGGGGTGGATAGGGCAAATTACTCTCCCTCTGCTAAATAAAGAGAATCACCACGTTAAAAGGTGCCTCTTTGCCAAGTTAGCAGGGGAATTGCTTGCTACCACAAGACCAGCTCTTCTCCTCCAATTTGCAGGAGGAGCTAACACAAAACTAGTTTGCTAGCTATTTGCACTAATTCTGGAACTTGTGTACAACTGTTCAACTGCTGTACACCTCATTTTTATTTCAATGGGAATGTTTGCACAAGAGTACTATAGTACTATAACAAACTCTGCAGATCCCTGCTATTTTCTTGTGCTGCAACAACATTTGAAAATTTGCTCAGTGAGCACACCATTGCTCTGGATGTCAGCCAATGAGTATAGGCACATAAGCAGCATCCACACAATATTGGGAATCCTTAAAATTAACCAGGATCGCTGAGCCCTGCAGAGCTGATTGTGAGAACCCAGAACTTCCAGGCCATCCTGTTCAAACTGCTTTGCTTAAACTACATTTTGACCAGGATACACAACCAGGATTGCCATGATGGTATGAATGAAGCATCATAGTGAACCAGGAGAATTTCTAATCAAACACAGATTTTGCTAGAGATACATTGAGGTCATGCATAAGTCCAAAAATGCTGGCGGGGGATGTCTGGCAAGGAGGCAGGCTCCTCCCTGCCTCCCTGCACAAGAGCAGATCAACCAGAAGAGCTCTGCTGCTCATGTGTCATGCAAGCCACACCACAGCAAGTGGCAGAGCAGGAAGCCGGAAGAAGTCCTCTGGCATCCCTCAGAGCATCGCAGGAACACAGTGCCTTTTCCTTAGAGCCAGGCCCTCTTGGCAACCCATTCTGTGTGCACTCAGGCTGCATAGATAGATAGATCTAGGGTTGTTGACCAGCTGCAGATACAATAAATCACAAAAGTAAAGATACCAAAAAGCAAAACCAGCACAAATCATTTAGAAATGCAAACCCTAGAGTCCCCGTCTAATTAGGATTTTTAGTTAACTTTTGTTGAACAATACAAGCTGCAGCACAAAACCTAGCAACACTGGAAATTATAACTGAATTATAATCTGAAAGGAAGAGAGGACATAACATTCATTAGACCTCCCTGGCAAATTTATTTAAAATGGATTAATAAAAATGGAAAGAATGTCACAATAGAACATGCAATACAACAGAACGTGGCCCATTGTTTCAAGGTGCATAGTGTCATTTGGATAAACTGTTAAGAAGATCTCACAAATAAGAGAGTTTTGATGAACTAAATTGCTAGTCCCAGGCTTATGGAGATATTTCCAGATATGTTTAAACAGTATTATTTCACAGACACAGACTTTTGCTTTTACAGCTGTTACAATATGCATACATGCAAGGTTGTAAAACTGCACATGCAGTTAGATCCTCCCCTTTACTTGTACAGAAATAAGGAAAGAGAACTGTGGGGGAAAGTGAGATATTCTTTACATAATTATAATTCTACTGACACACCACAGACAAATGTTCACTTGGATAAATGTTGTGTGTTTAGCACAGCCCTAAAAGTGCAATGATTTTAAATTGTTCTTGTCTCCTTGCTTTCATAATCATATTCTTCCCATGGTGCTTTCCTGCTGAGATTACAGAAATTCTTCGACTGCACTGATGAGGCAGAAATGTGTATCATTTCTGGGGAATGCCTTGTTACATGTTTGTTCCTTTCTCTTAGCAGTACCTTGAGAGGAGAATGATGGTGATAGATGACCTTAGGTTGGCAGGAAATATCATAGTATAGGGGGAGATCTTTCCAAGCTCAAGGGGCAATTTGGAGGAGAATTTAGCCAGCAATTTGGAGGAGAGCCAGCGTGGTGTAGTGATCAGAGTGCTGGACTAGGAATGGGAAGACCTGAGTTCAAATCCCCATTCAGCCATGATACTTGCTGGGTGACTCTGGGCCAGTCACTTCTCTCTCAGCCTAGCCTACTTCACAGGGTTGTTGTGAGGAGAAACTTAAGTATGTAGTACACCACTTTGGGCTCCTTGGAGGAAGAGCGGGATAGAAATGTAATAATAATAATAATAATAATAATATACATACCCTGTTAATTTTTTGAATGTATTGCCTCCTAACATCACTGTTGCACTGGCATAGCCAGGAGAATGGGGGCCTATGTTCACCCTCATTCCCATGGCCATGCCAAGCATGCACACCATGCGTTCCAGTGACACTCCTTGCATGTGATGTCATGTGCAAGGAGGCGTGGCCAGAGCCCTGAAAGGCTGCACAAGCCCTCTGTAGCTCATTCCGAGCCGGCATTTGCTGGCTGGTGCATGTTAGTTTTTTCCCCTTTTTCTCCCTCCAGGGGGAGAGAAAGGAAAATAGATCCACCCAGCCATTAAATGTTGGCTGGGAAATGAGTACTGCCTTGAGGAGTGGGGAGCTGAGGCAGGTGGCCCCCAGGAGCTGGGTGGCCCGGGTTCCTATCCACTCTATTATAGCTCCACCCTACTGCTGGTTAGTTTATGCAGGTGGTGCAGCATGGTTTTGTATGCACAGAGTTGCTTCCTCCACTTAAGTTCATGGAGCAGCCCTTATGAGCTGGAGACCTCTCTCTGCAATTTGGATTCTTGTATATTTTCAAATTGTCTTCACAATCCTGAAGCCCAGACCACTGATTTAAAGAAAAATTGAAGCTATCATATTAAGCAGAATTCCATGCACACCCAACCCCTCAGTGAAGCCCTTTAGCCACATCCCCTACTGAAATTAAACCTAACTGCATTAAGTTGAAAAGAGTACATTAAGTTGTTCTTATCTACCCTGCCTCCTCCTTTCTCTCCTCCTCTTCCATGTGTGGCAACATTTAGATTATGAGTAGGGATGTGCAAGTTGATTCAGGTACGAATTAATTTGTACCCGAATCTAGTTGATCCAGCTGATTTGGAGACAAAACAAATCACCCCTGTGGTCCATTGGCTAGATTTGGTTATAAATAGAATCAGGCCTGATTCGATTTGAATCCATTCAAGATTCGGATCCCTTCTAATAATTCCCCCAGATTCCCAGCTTTCATTTAAAAAACAAAGCTAAGCTCCAGCCCCTGTAGAAGTGGAGTTAGGGGGCAAAATGTGCGGTCACTATTTTCCAAGTGTTTGGGTTCTTTGGTGTATAATAACTATCCCTCAATGAATCCCTATGAGGATTCATTATACACCTTCATTTCCCTCAATGAATCCCTATGAGGATTCATTACACACCTTCATTTCTTCTATTCATTTTGACTGTCTTTTGGACAGTACCAACTGTCAACTGCCATGTGGCAACTGCACCCCACTCCCACCCGCAAGGCAGTGGGGTACTACTCAGTTTATGTTCTAGGATTTTTTCCCACATGTTTAGGCTCTCTGGTGTCTAATAACCTTCCCTCATAATGAATCCCTATGGGGATTCATTACACACCAGAGTCTAAACACCTCAAAAATTCCTAAAATATAAACTGAGTACCCAGTGGCTTGTGAGTTGCGGGGTAGTTGGCACATGGGATGCCACTAATTCCCCACCCTCACCTGCAAAGCAGTGGGGTCAAAATGAACAGAAGAAATGAAGACACCAAACAATCTAAGCACTTCAAAAACACCTAAAAAATAAACTGAGTACCCCAGTGTATGTGTGTGTGGGGTGTGTGTGTAGTAGACACGGCAGTTGACTGTGGGCACTGTCCAATGATAGTCAAAATGAACAGAAGAAATGAAGGTGTATAAGGAATCCTCATAGGGATTCATTATGAGGAAAAGTTATTAGACACCAAAGAATCCAAACACTTGAAAAATAATGACTGCACGTTTTTGCTCCATAACTGCACTTCTACAAGGGCTAGAGCTTAGCTTTTTTTTAAAAAAAAAATGAAAGCTGGGGATCCGTTTTAGGGTTGGATATGGCAACTTCGAATCCCCATTGTTTCCTATCGCAGAAATGTTCAAAATCAGGAAAAACTAAAAAAAAATTAAAAATCAACCAAGTGTCCCACTGCCTTGAAATTTGGGTGGTAGGTGGCACCCATGGGGACCTACCCACCACCCAAATTTCGTGCCCCTAGGGCCTTGTTAAGTGGTCTGAATTGGTCCAAATCTGTATCCAATCAAAGCGAATAAAAATTGCACATAGAAGGTAATTCAGACAAACTGTCTCCCCACAAATAAGTGAAAGATGCTTCTGCAGCAGGAAGGAAGAAGGATCCACATGCTCATGGTGTGCACATGACCTTATTATTGTGTGGAATCAAGCCACTGGGTGAAGTATCATCCCAACCAGCCCATGGTTTCTGAGATCCCCTCCAGTCTTGGATGTCTGTTCATTTCTCTGCAAATCCTGTTTCTCTCCTTCTCCTATCATTTCTCTAGCTTGTTCCATCTACTATTTTCACCATTATAAAAATTTATTAAATATATTAAACTGAAATCCAGGCAAATAATTTTTAATTATAATAGGTTTTTCTAATGTTGTAATCCTATAAAAACCCCACTAAAATATCAGTGTAAAAAGATTACACACATTTTTGACTAGTCCTTTTATGAAACACTAATGTGTCTGTAGCAAGCCATGATAACTTTAGACATTTTTCTAACGAACCATGGAGTGCTACTTAAGAACAATGGACTAAGCTGGGGAAAGATAATCCACTTTGGCTCTGAAACTACAGTACATGCTTTATGTAGGAGCTAAATAAATGTCAACGAATATGAGTATTGGTTATAAACCAATAAGGAGAAGATTTCCCAGCTGCTCCAAAGAGGACAAGCAGATACTGAGGCTGTTCTCACAACCAGCCTAACCCTGCCTGCCCCAAGCAGGGTTAGGCTGGTCTTGAGAAGTGGTGGGATCCTTGCGGATCCCTCCACATCCTGCCTGCCTAGCCCCCTTAATGAACACAGCTTTTAGCCAAACTTAAGGGTGCTCTTGCACCCTTACCCTGGCTACCGGGTACAGTTAGACACCTTAGGCTGTGTGCAGCCCGAGGAGTCACAGAGATGGGCATATAGAACACTCGTCTGATGGGGGAATCCCCAATGCAACGTGTGTGCTGTGCATTGCATTGAGGGATCCCCGGAAGCCGGAACAAGAAGTTCCAGCCCCAGATCACTCCGCCGTGTTCTATGCTTCACAGAGCTGCACGGAGCAGGGCTGCCTGTGTGGGTGTGTGGCAGGTGCGCCAAGGAGAACCTGCCTGGTTGTCCAGAGGGAAGGTAGGCAGGGACGTATCTAGGGTGGGGCAGGCAGGGCACGTGCCCTAGGTGCCACTTGAAGGAGGGCGCCATTTTTTTAAATTCGAAAATTTTTAAAAATGGCCACCAAAAATAAAATGGCCACCACATACGCTCATAGGGCTTCTGTGAGGCCCTAAGCCATGCCAGGCCTCACAGAGGCCATTTGAGCAAGCACGGTGGCCATTTTTTAGCATGGGCAGTGGCCATTTTGTTTTCAGTGGCCATTTTAAAAAAAAACTAGTTATTTTTAAAAATGGCCACCACACATGCTCAAATAGTCCCTGCAAGGCCCTAGAGGCCAGCGGAGGGAGCAGGGACCTTTGTAGACCCCCCCCCCAGCCTTCAGAAAGCCCCCCGAAGGGGCTACAGGTAAAAAATTAAAATTTAATATGTCACTGTACACGTGTTCAGTTTGGCACTATGTACAGAGAATCAGGGCTTGTGAATACTAAGCTGAAACTTATGAGCTAGGATTGTATTCATTTGCTCTTACTTTGCTTCCTGTGATAAGTGAGTTAAATGTGATGTCTTAATAATATGGCTATTAATGGTGTGCTTGTCTTTGAATCAGTGTGAAATCCTTAATATGAAGGCCCACTGGGAGTTTCTTGCTTTCTTTCTCTCATTTTAACTGTCTTTCTGAAAGACTAGAATATATTCCAAGCAGTGACACAGTTTACTCTGCATATCCTTTAATTATTTTCAGAGTATCTGGCAAAAGTCAAATTCTCCATTTATTTTTAAAACTTATGTAACAGTGATGCTACAATGCATAGTAGAGAATTAGACAGGCATTTCTGTTTAGTTTTCCAAGTACACCTCCACATAGTATCTGGGTATTTCATGAGCCCCAGCATACTGAAATTTGTAGTTTTCCAGCATTTTTAAGTCTGGCTATGTCCACTGCTAAATAGTTTTTGAAATATTAAAAGATTAATGAGCTTGGCTTGTATTTTTCAGCTGCTATTATGGTAAAGATATCTGAAAGATGGGTGTCAGATGTTTGGACAGGGGGCGGAATTTCAGTGCTTGCCCTAGGCGCTATTCCCCCTAGATACGCCTCTGAAGTCAGGTTAAGTGCAGCCTTCCCTCCATGACCTCCCAGCCTGCCCAGGATAATTGTGTGACTCACCCCATTGCCTTCTTCTAGGAATGTACTCATTGGTCACCAGAAAGCACCAATGTCTACATGTTTTTGGCAATAGTGAAACCCTAGAGGGTTTCAGCCTTTGCCCCATGTCCCCCATGGGGTCATGCACCTTTCATAACCAACCCTCACAAGCTTTACAAGTGCATGGTTTCCAAGGAGTGTGAAGAGATATGTGTTCTGCAAAGCTTGCAATAGTCAGATCAGTCTTGAAGAGCTGTCTTGATGGCGCGGAGCATCTTGCCAGCCACCCCATCCCAATAATATGCTGCCTGAGGCAACGGCCTCACTTCACCTCATGAACTGGCTAGCCCTGATTCTCATCAATTAGAGGGAAAGAGAAGGAATTTCACAGCCTATAGTGGTGAGATTAAGGGATCGTTCCCATTAGTTTTCCAAGAGTCTTGTATTCATTTCTCCTGTTTCCCTTGTTCTCACTTTTTAAAACTTTCAACCTCAGGAAGCATAGTCAGATTCAAAATTCCTGTGTGTGCTCTTGCTACTATTTGTTACTAGAATCAAATTTGGCATAAGACAACATTTAATTTCAAATGTAGACCTTCTTGCTCAGGCAAAATATTCAAGGAATTTGGTGAAAAATAAGATGGGTTTCAACAAGACTGGTGTCATTTTTCCATGGTTGATGGTTTGAGGAGAGTCCACATATCCCAAAGTGGTGACTAAGTTTTGTCAAATCCAAACATTTGGAGATTCCTGCTTCAGGGTGTGGTGGGGGGACCTTAAGAATATTAAGAGAAGGAACAAAAAGTGTTGGTCAGACCAGAGAAATGGCTAGGGTTTTGTTGCTCAAATTCTGTCACAGCTGAGCACTACAGTTTTGTTGATTTGGATAATTAATTATAACAGCATCCAAAATTGCTGAAGCAGCATCCTATGGATTGTTCATTGGGACAAACCCATCCTACTGTACTGCCTCTCAGATGTAAACCTATTGATTACAGCTTCTTACAATACATCAGGCCTTGCTGACACCTTGAAGAGCAAAAGACCTTTAGTGATAATCTACTCTGGAGAATTTCCCTGTCCCAACCTTCCATGTAAGACTTCTGCATTTTTTGGTACCATGCAAGGGCTCTCTGTCTGATAAAATGCAACATTTGGCATTGTATGTTTCAACTGAAAGTTTTATTCACTTGTTTTATTTTGTGAGACACCCAGAGAAAAATTGTTATGGGGCAGCCAACAAGTAAAGTTGCTGTTGCTGTTATTTATTATTATTATTTCTTGTTTCACAGTCAGACAGGTGTTATTGACTGGTTTGTTTTATCCAGACATCGAGTCCTTCCCAAGGACCTGGGATGCCAGAGTTTTATTGTCAGTGGTTATAGATATCGTCGCAGAATATAGGCTGTTCCCAGTAAAGCTGCTTTTTGTAATTGGCTGATGGTGATTTCTGTGGCCCCTATGGTGTTGAGGTGCTCTTCAAGGTCTTTTGGAACTGCACCCAGGGCGCCAATTACCACTGGGATTATTTTGGTCTTCTTCTGCCACAGCCTTTCAATTTCAATTTGTAGATCTTTGTATTTGGTGATTTTTTCTATTTCTTTTTCTTCTATTCTGCTATCCCCTGGTATTGCTATGTCGATTATTTTAACTTGTTTTTCTTTCTTCTCGACTACAGTTATATCTGGTGTATTGTGTGGCAGATGTTTTTCTGTTTGTAGTCGGAAGTCCCATAATATTTTCACATCTTCGTTTTCTATTATTATTATTATTATTATTATTATTATTATTATTATTATTATTATATTTACACACAGTCTACCAAATGTTATTGACTGGATTTGGTACTTTAATTATTGGGCCATTTCCAAGGGTCTAGGATAACTAAAGAAGAATTAAAGATATTGGCTTAGTTTTCATGCTGTCCCGAGTAGTGTGGCCATCTGTAGTTGATGTGTTGTAATTTTATTGATGCCCAAGGTCTTGAGATGGCATTCAAGTTCTTTTGGTACTGCAACAAGGGTACTGACAACTATTGGCACCACTACTGTTTTCTTTTTCCAGAGTCGCTCAATTTCAATCTGAAGGTCCTTGTACTTAGTTATTTTCTCCAATCGTTTTTCATTGACTCTTCTATCCCCTGGGATTGCAATATCAATTATCAGAACCTGATTCTTCTCGATGACTGTCAGATCAGGCGTGTTGTGCACTAAATGCCTATCAGTTTGTATTCAAAAATCCCAAAGGAATTTTGCCTCTTCATTTTCTGTGACCTTCTCAATTGGATGGTTCCACCAAATCTTGCTTGCTGGCAATTTGTAATTCTTGCAAAAGTTCCCGTGGATCTTTGGAGGAATTTTGTTGTGTCTTTCCTTATAATCAGTCTGTGCAATTTTCTCACAACAGCATACAAGGTGCTCAACGATATCATCAGCATTATTATTATTATTATTATTATTATTATTATTATTATTATTATTTTAGGGATGTGTGAAATGATTCAGGTACAAAATGATTTGCACCCAAATCTGGCTGATTTGTGTGATTTGTAGACAAAACAAATCACCCCTTTGCTCAATTGCCCAGATTCGGATACAAAACAAATCACCCCAGATTTGGACCCCAAAATTTTGGATATTTAGACCTCTATTTTGTGTCCAAAGTGGGTTGGGTGGTAATTCCCAATGGGTGGAAGCTACCACCCAAATTTCCAAGAAATTGGGCAAAGGGGTGATTTTAAAAGAATTTTTGAGTTGGTGTCGCGTTAAGCTTTTTCCCATAGGCAATAATGGGGATTTCAGCAGCCTTAGTAATAACTCCTTAGGAAAGGGCACCAGGGTGGCCCAGAGTGGATTGTGGTGTGTGGTAGTGCCCAATGGGTGCAAGGAAGCTACCACCCATATTTCAAAGAAATTGGGCAACCCCACTCTTTTGCCCCCAGGACCCCTTCCCCCCAAATCAATTTGGATTCAGATTTGGGGTGATTCAGGGGGATAGATTCAGGCCCAAAAAAAATCTGGGGTGATTTAATTCGGGTACAAATCAAATCCAAAAAATCAATTCGTGCACATTATTACTATTACTACTACTACTACTACTATTATTATTATTATTATTATTATTATTATTATTATTATTGACTCCCATCCCCTAAGGCATCCTACAGTGCTCACATGTAGTCTCCTGTTCAAACACAAACCACTGTGGCCCCTGCTTACCAAAGGGGCAATTCATGCTTGCTACCACAAGACCAGCTCTCCCAAGTCAAACTGACTTTATAAGAAGGCCTATCTATCTATCTATCTATCTATCTATCTATCTATTTATTTATTTATTTATTTATTTGATTTCTATACCACCCTCCAAAAATGGCCTCAGGGCAGTTTACACAGAGAAATAACAAATAAATAAGATGGCTCCCTGACCCCAAAGGGCTCACAGTCTAAAAAGAAACATCAGATAGACACCAGCAACAGTCACTGGAGGTCCTGTGCTGGGGGTGGATAGGGCCAGTTACTCTCCACCTGCTAAATAAAGAGAATCACCATGTTAAAAAGGTGCCTCTTTGCCCAGTTAGCAGGGCACTTTATAGAATTGTCTGTTTGCCTGATAACCTTTATGTATTTATTTTCTGGCTCAGAAGCTTCACAGATTCAAGTAATTTCAATTCAAAAACTTCCTCTCCCTTGACATGTGAATTACCCAGCAGAGTAAAATACAGAATTTCCTTCAGGGCAGGTGGGGGAGGGGATGGGTTGTGTTTTAAATGTGTTGTTGTATGCTCTTGTTCTGCAGCTCAAGCTGCCATTTTTATTTCTGCTCAAAAGGGCATATTACATGATGAATAACTCCTGCCAACCTCTCTCAAAAGCCCTATTCAGACATTATGTTGTACA
This sequence comes from Hemicordylus capensis, assembly GCF_027244095.1. Lineage (NCBI taxonomy): Eukaryota > Metazoa > Chordata > Lepidosauria > Squamata > Cordylidae > Hemicordylus > Hemicordylus capensis. The sequence goes on along the minus strand of NC_069661.1, from coordinate 28,618,474 downwards.
ATTGTACAGATGTGTACAAACATGTACACATATACATGTTTGTATATGAATGGCTGTACAAACATTCATTTTAGAAGTAAGCCGGGGTAAAGCCTCCCTCAAAAACAAAATACAGATAGTGTATTTGAACTGAACATAATGTATGCGCACACAGATCTGTACATGCATACACTGTAGGAAGAAGCTATTCAGACATTACATTGCAAATGTGTGCAGGTTGTGTGCACATGTACACATTCAGCGTCTATACATGTGTACATGTTTTTGTGTGAATACAGAAGGACACAGGATGAAAAAGATTATAAGGTCATTCTCACGACCACGCTGGGGCAGGTTGATGGGGAGACCTGCCTCCCTGCACACGATCACCTTTCCCTTAACAGCTCTGCTGCTCATATGATTGCAAGCAGCAGAGCTGAAAGCCAGCGGAAAGAGTCCTTCAGCATCCCACAATGCACCATACCAGGAGCACAGGGCATTGGGGAATTTTCCAGAGCTGGTTGACATCCAGCTCTGTGAATTCTCGGGATACCTGCATCCACATGACTGGGGAGTGGGGTAGTAGAAGGACACCCTTGCACCATTCAACCTCACTATTAGCCCAGGTACAAAATCTGGGCTGTCCTGGTACAAAGTGCTGGGATCAGGACCAATCTCAGCGCTCCACACAAGCAGCCCTACCTGAGTAGGGTTGTGTAAGCCCAGTTAGGGCTGTTGGTGTGAATAACCTTTATGTTTGAGAACTAGATGAATAGTTTCACTTTGGCAGCAGAAGCCTGTGTGAGTGGTTGGGCTGGTATGATCTCCACAATGTTATTAACAGTCCCAGGCCCAGATGGACTTGAAACTAGAGACAGACTGCAGATAGGTTTTGCAATATAAGAGGCAGGGGTACGGCTCAGTGACAGAATACATGCTTTTCATGCAGAAGGTCCCAGATTCAATCCCCGTCATTTCCAGGTAGAGCTAGAAAGGACCTCAGCTGAAATGCTAGAATGTCACTGTCATTCAGTGAAGAGAGTACTGATCTAGATGGACCAATGGTCTGATTCCGCATAAGGCAGCTTTCGATGTTCAACTTTGATGTTCTGAGAATTTCTAGTAAGTTGTAAGCAATAAGTAGTGGAGCTGTTAGAAGATGTCTGCTCTGTGCAGCTGTTCTCACATATTCAATCATTTCAAAGTCTTTAATGAAAAACAAAACAGGGAAGAGAACAAGGATGTAATGTGTCCTCAAAGAAAAAGAGTGAAGGCTGTTCTCACAAGCATCCTAACTCAGGCTAGGACAGCCCAGCCAGGGTTAGGCAGCTTGCCTTGTGTTCAGCTCTGGGATCCACGTGGCTACCAGCACTGCCTGCCCACCCCAGTTTTTTACCCCCAGCTTTTTACCGAGGTTAAGGGTGTGAGTATACCCTTAACCCCAGTTCTGAGGTCATGTGACCAGAGACAGGCACCTAGAGTGCCCATAGCATGGGGGTGTCCCCTGATGCACCATGCTTGTCATGTGGTGCATTGTGGGATACATGGAGGCCAGGACACATCATCCTGGCCTCCAGAGATCCATAATGCAGTGAGGATCATGTGGGAGTGTGGTCTGCACTTTCCACCACTGTTGAAGGATTGTCTGGTGGGGAAGTAAGTTTGGTACAGCCTTCACCCCTCCTGCCCGCCATCCCCACCTGCCAGTCATGTATATAGCCTTATATAATTTTGCTTTGTATGTTTCATGTCACTTTGAGGTTAAAAAACCGAAATATTTAAGTTGATAATCCGTAGCCCTATTTATTCATTATGTTCAACTCAAATACAATCTAGCTGAATTCAGACATCATGCACAATACATATACAATCTTTGTACAGTTTAGGCATGTACAGAGCTGTCTGCACATGCAGTAACTGGCCCTATCATATTGCGTTCCATGCACATACAATAGAACTCTTCTTATCATTTGAAGGAACTTGTATCCAGATTCACTTTGAAAATGAATGTATCTACAGTTCACTTTGAAATGACTGTTCACTTTGAACCGCCCAGAGATGTACATTTTGGGCGCAATAAAAATATGTTAAATAAACAAACAAACAGACAGACAGACAGACAAACAAGCATGCAAGCAAGCAAGCAAGCAAAAGTATCTGTTCCATTTCTGTACAGAAATGATACACAAGGCAAGTGGCATTTTTTTCTATTTTAAAAACTATAATTAACAATTGGGGCCAGGATCCAAAGATCTTCTTCTGGTTTCAGTAGCTATGTACTGTTTACATCAGGGATTGTTTAGATTGTTTACATCAGAGATTGGAAGAAACTTGCACAAGGAAAATCACAGCTAATGCAGAAAATCTTTCTCCTCATGTGTCTGAGTGCGATCTATTATATCACACTGGCTCTCAAGTGCCATCTATTATTAACAATAATATTAGCAATATTATTAACAACGTCCCCTTGTCGAACAACTAGAAGGAGAGAGGCTCAAAGGTGCTCTTTAGCTCTTACTGTCAACAGTAGTGCAGATAATTATTTTTCATGTTGAATAAAATTCTGATTTTTGTGCTGTAGCATTAAGTGAAGGCATGTAAGGATCTGTCTGTGGGAAACTGACATTTTCTAATGTCAGGGATTTCTTTGATATTCTCCCAGAACTCTGTTAATAGCCAAGCACAGCTTCAATACAGCAACATTAATTTGTAGTGGGATGATAAAATCAAAGGTGTGCTAATTGTAATTTGCTCTGCTGCCTTTGACCTCGTGTTCTCTGCCACATCCTGTGACTGTAAAATCTAAAGCTTTTGAGTTCGCCCTGTTTTAAGTCCCTTTGACAACAATAACATATCAGCTGTGGCGGGGGCAGGGGGGTGGTTGGCCTTGAATTGTGCAGGCTTACGAATGCAATGAGAGTACAGTGTGGCTGACATCCAGCCTAAGACTGCACTTGTGCCATGTTGCACGCACACACACACACAAGACTGTGGAGTAGCTGAGCAGTTGCTCAAAGTCGTGCAACCTCTAGCACAAGTCTCAGCCCACTTGTGTGGGTGTCATGCATGTGCATCAAGGAAAGTAGATAGGTCTGCGTCGTTCACTACACATAGTATCATGGATTGAGATAGAGATCGACAGCAGCGGCGTGCCACCAGTTGCAATACCAGTCTGGAATGCAAGCTCTCGATTTAGCAGAACTAGCTAGTGCAGTATCCAGGTGCGGCTCATGAACGTGCCACCGGGGGGGGGGGCAGCAGGCGGCTTCTTTAAGGTAAACGGAGCCGGTGCTCCGTGCCGCCCAGCAACCCCCGTGGCAGGGAATCACCTCCGCCACTCACCTGGCTCCCATGGAGGTGAGCCCCCACCAGCGGCCAGGTGAGTGGTGGAGGCAATTCCCCGCCATGGGGGCTGCTGGGCGGCACGGAGCACTGGCTCCATTTACCTTAAAGAAGCCGCCCCCCCCCCGGAGGAGAGTCCACGAGCCGCGCCTGGCAGTATCTTTGCACTAGTGCAACATCTCTGCACGAATGCAGCATTAGTCTGGATGTCTGCCAGTTTCTCCAGAGCGGCCAACCGTGGGCAGTTTTACACAGTATGTATTTGCCTGGTTTTTTAAAAGAAGTGCACATAGGAACAAAGGAAGCCAATTTATGCTCCAGCAGACCATTTGTCCATCTAGCTCAGTATTGTCTACATCAGGGCTGCTCAACGTTGGTTCACTTACAAATGTTGGACTACAACTCCCATCATCCCTGACTGTTGACTACTGTGGCTAGGAATGATGGGAGTTGTAGTCTAACCGCATATGGAACGCCAAAGTTGTGAATCCCTAGTCTACACCTTCTGCCAACGGCTATCCAAGATTTCAGGGAGAAGTCTTCTATACATGTAATGTGTGAATGAGACAAGCACGTATTTGGAAACATGGATATCATGCAGCTACTTTTGTTAGAGGTTAGCTCTAGGTTAAAGCTCCTGTTGCTGCTGCTTTGAAAAACGTGCAGCCTTATTATGCAGTCCGAAAGAATGTCAAGCCACTCCTTTGAATGGGTTGTAAATGAACAGCCGTAGCAGTACATATAGTGCATTGACTTTATGTTTCAGTGAATATCAAGATTTATTGTCCCAAGAGGTCTGTATTGACTTAAGCCAACAAAAGTCAATATCTCCTATTTTACATGTTCTAGACTACAATTAAGCAGAAACAACTGGAGGGGACAGCTACACATCTTGTAGGGTTAAGTCTTTATTCTGTTGCCCTTTGAACATGACCTTCTACCAGAGTGGTATAAAAACAAACATGCCTTATTCCCTTCTGTAAATGTCTGATGAGTTAGGTCTTGCTTTGTTAGTAAGTTTTAAAATTAGCCATTAGTAGGGCTGGTTCATATGCGGTTATTAATTAGCACGGCCAAATTTCAGTGGAGTGTGAAACTAGGACATTTTTTAAAGTACAAAAATCAAACATTTAAATATATATATATATACACAAAAATATTGTACAGCATGCTCAAAAGAAATATGAGTGTAAAACCAAACCAAACTCCTGCCCCTGTATCAGCTTGCTGCCCAGGGATATGCCCTCTCATGAGATAGGGATGTGCACGGAACTGGTTCAGAGGCCCTTCATGGGCCTCCAAACCAGTTTGAATGGCAGGTATTTCCGTCGGTTCAAAGGTGGGTGCTGTTGCTTTAAGGGTGAGGGAGGTTGTACTTACCCCTCCCACTGCTCTTCCCTCACCATCGCTCCGCACAGGTGTGTGGACTAACTTCCAGTTAGTTCCGGTAAAGGGGGCAAACGGGGGGCATGGAAGTCCACTGCCGGCCCGATGAACTTTCTAAAAATGGATTACCAAAGGGGGAAGAGCAGCCGAGGGGGTGTAAGTGCACCCTCCCCCACCCTTAAAATAGCACCTTCCACACCTTCGAGCCTCCCCCACCCGGTTCCATGTACATCCCTATCATGAGAGGACCTGGGGAGGACCTGAAGCTCTAAGACCTTCAGTCCTCTGTTGGACTGCGCTCTCATGAAATGGCCAGCCAAATAAAGGGGCTCCACTTGTGTGGGGCCCCCATTCTCTCTGGTTAATAATATAACTTTTACACAGTGACCCCCTCCTCTACAGGCAACCCTTTCAGGCACCCAAAGGGTAATTTTCCGCTCCACGGGTCCAGGTGGACCCAGGTGGGCAGACTAGAGAAACACCAGAATGAGGAATAGATCCTCATTCTCTTTTAAATTTCTTGGGTTCGGACCTACATAGCAACATATGCAGATAGGCCACCCTGGGGAGTTGAATGAGAGGGGAGCCCCGATTATCAATGACCCCAGGAGAGTGGGGTCACCATTCCATGGAAAAATAAACATGGATATGTTTCAATGGGCAGCCAGACTGGCTGAGGTCCTGCTTGGACTGCTTCTTTGAGGCAGTTGCCAAGATGGGGAGAAGCATTGCCAGGGTACCTGTTGCCATGGCTTGTTTGTGCCAGGCAGCCAGGCTGGGCAGCATTTGCATGCGTATCTTGGAAGCCATTTTGGAAGGGCGGTATATAAATCAAATAAATAAATAAAATATCTCCATGGCCTAACACTCATGAGAGAGCAGTCTATGGAAGAAGAGCTGTCATCACACATTATTAGAGATTCTTCCTGAGCCTTCTGAACCCCTGGGTGGTTCTTCTTATGAGCTGTGAATGGGTATCCCCAGGGACTACTGCTCTCATGACAGAGTGGTCTGATCGGGAGCAGCATCTATCATCATCACAGAGGAGGAATCTCCCCTGTCACTCAAGGCAATGCTGCTCCTGCTGGACAATTCTTCTCATGAGTAAGTCTAGGGACCACATGTGTGAACCCAAGTGGAAGGGGATGGGACCCCCTTCCCCAACTTTATTGTACAAAAAATAGAGCTAAGCCACTGAAGAATTCCTGGGTGGGGCTGCCACTCAACCTCAAGAATCACTGCCCTGCCATATGTGATCTTCTGAGCGATGTCATCGGGTTTTCCCATTTATGGTGCCACCGTCACTGCATGTGCTTGTGTACATAGTTCTTTATCTATTCATTTTCAGAAAGCAAAGCACATAGTGCCTGTCTTGATATCCCATCCCCTTTCTCTCCTGATTACCAGGAGGGGAAAACAAGGGACACACTGTGACAAGGGCATCTCCCAATTTCACTTTCCTATTTGACAGGATTAGAAGCTTGGGATGGGATCTGGTGGTGTCCCTGTTGCTGGGCAATGGCTTGAGTAGCTTGGAGACTGGGGGAGGGGCAAGTGCTAAGAGAGGTGGCCATTGAGAAATGCAGCTGGCATGGAGTGGGTGCAATCCTGGGTGAGTCTGGGCCACCCTCTCTATGATTTCAGTTCCAGAAACAGCAGAAAACTGTGGTTATGGCGGCATCTGCATTTGAACATAATGCTGCGACCTTCAAAGCTTAGGTTGAGCAGCAAAATTCACTACAAACCAAAGGTTCAAATTAAAGTTTGGCAAGAGAAATCGCAAGTCTCTTTTGCCACAAAACTGTGGTTTCACACATTCCGACATACAGGAATTCCAAGCTCTGCCCCATTTAACTGCAGTTTCATGTTATGTGAGAATGGGTCCTTAAAGTGGAACAGGTGTGAATTATTTCACCCCGTTTTGTGTAATATTGGCATGACTTACATATACAGAATGATGAGTTGGTAGATTGGTCTGTACCATTTCAGAAGGCATTTTATTGCTGTCCTTCATTGTTTAAAATATCCTGCAAATAGAAAAGTAGCATCGCAGAAAGATTATATGGCTGAACCTTTTCTCTCTGGTGTGCTAGTTTTCTATATAAAGAGGTTGTTGTTGGTTTTTTAAACATAAGAAGCACTCAAAAGAGGAATTTCCCCACCTATGATCTGAAATGCTGCGGTCTTATCATCTCAAAGCTTACCACCTCATTCTGCCATATGAAAAGGCCAGTTGTGCAGAATGGTTCTCGGTGGCACAGACAAACAGGCAGACCTGAGCCAACAAGACAGACATGAGGTGGACTGAGATTATTGTGTCAGATGGCAGATTAACAGAGCAGAGTTGCCTCGAGCATTGATGCAAGGAGGGGTGCAGGGGACAGGAGGTGCCAATCCACCACCACAGGCCCCACTCCATGGGTCACCCTGCCATCTGCTGCCATCACCCTTCCTCAGCTTACTAGGGGCATATCTCATTGTTCCCTCCACCCCCCGCTGTTCCAGCATGACCCTCCCTCCAATACTTGGTGGCAGAGTCTGCTTACATGCCAACACCACTGCCTCAGCAATATGGCCTGAGAATGCTGAGCACCCACAGATGAGGGCAGTATCATATTATCTTTCACCCCAGGCAGCAAAATATCCTGGAGTACGTCTGGTTCTTCTTCTTCTCCTCCTCACACTCCCGGGATTGAAAAATGAGGAGGGGAATGAAACAGAAAAGGAAGTGTGGATGAAAAGGGTGGTGGGCTAATATGAACTATCCTCCACACTTCTGTATTACTCTCCATGCTGGTCTCAGCCATTCCCTGTGGCTTCAGAGCAATTGTAGCCGGCGGGGAGGTTGCTTCAACAATTCTCCCATCCTGCCAAGCGACTGGTAGCTCCTGTGGCTGTTTCAGGGGATCATAGGCTCAGCCAAGTATCTCGCCCTCTCCCTGTGGCCCAGGTTCATCATTGGCTGCACTGACTTTAAACAGGGTAGAGTGTCGGTGGTGTGCCCACTGGGGGTGGGATGGGATGGAAAGCTTCTCTTGCAAGGGCTGAGACCCTCAGAAGAGCAAGGAAACATCTTCTGACTCTTTGGGAACCAGAGCATCCTGCAGAGGCTGGGCTACTCCCAGTGCAGGCTCCGATCACTCTGGCCAGCAGATGATGTCATCAGCCAGCGCCACCTGACTGCAGGCAGCTCACATGAGGTCAGGACCATGTCCAGGCAGCTGCTTGGCTCATGACACCCAGATCCTGGCAACTTCCTTTCCCACTCTGCTTCCCTCTTCCTTTTTAAATCCAAGGAGGGAAGGAGGGGGAGGAACAGCCACCACAGCACCAGGTGTCAGGACAGGGCTGTAGCCAGCGACCATGGGATAATTCAGAGTCCAATGTCAGGACCAGGAGGGCCAAGCAAGGGACCAGGAGTAGGGGGACAGTCTGGGACTCAGAATCAGGAGGCAAGCCAGTTTCAGGGTCAAAGCTGGAGGCCAAACCAAGGAGACATACCAGGAACCAGGTTCTGGAAATGAGCTGCAACTCAGACTGGAAGCCAAGGGTCAAAGCCATGGAGACCAAACAGGATCAGGAAGCAAAGTGAGAGGCAGAGCCAATACCTGAGGTCAAATCTGAGCAAAACAAGCTAGGAACTGCAGGCAATAACATACCAGAAGCCAATTAGACACACATTAGACTCCATTCACACATTATGTTCAAAATTCATATACGAGTGTATAGCATACACAAGTACAGAGTTGTACTCAGGTACAATGATTCACATGTTATGTTAAATGCAGGCACCACAGTAAACTTCATGCATTTGAGGGGCCAGTACCCAGTTTCACTTTAAAAATGAACCCAGGTACAGTCATTCACACAGAAACTTGTACGAGTGTACAGATATCCGTACACTCGCACAACATAATGTCTGTATGGGGCTATTGATATCGGTGCAAAGCCTTAATCCAAACAGGCAGCCTTTATAGTCTTTCCTGCTCTTTATAGTCCTTCTAACCCTTAATCCAAACAGGAAGCCGTTATAATCTTTCCTGCTCTGGCATGATCCAACAGTCAGCCTGCCTGGGCAGAGTCAATTCATGCTCTGCCACATGGAGAAGCTATATGTGAAGTTTATGACTCTTAGCCTCAAGCCAAGCAACTCCTGACTCTGAGTAAGAGAGTTGGCATTCAGTGCTGCATGCCACCAGGCAAAAGAGGGAGCCACAGTGGCCCTTAGCACCCCACTTCAGGCACTGTCTGAGCTTCTTTTACTAGAAATTGCACCGGAGTCAACCATCAGTTTCTCTTTTTTAATTCCAAAGGTGACAAGAAACGTCTTCCTTGCTTGCATTTGACCTCCGTTAGTCCCCATAATATATATCTGAGGCCAATAAAGCACTCGGCGAGCATGACTAAAATTCCCTTAGCAGCTGGCCCAGGGAAGGTTATTCTGTCTTCCCTTTCACTTCTTATTATTGCTGGCCTGCATGCCTGCCTTTTCGGAGCCATTAAAAAAACTTTGTGTTGCAGGAATGGCTGTAAAGGCAGGAGGTGGGGGACGTCCCTCTGAAGACCTCCGCACCGGCCACTCCTATTGCACTGTGCGTTCTGTTCCCGCCGTCTTCCCTTTTAATAACTGCAGGAATTTTTGAAGTAGCAGAAGCACAGCAGAGCCCTAAGCACTGAGCAAAATAAACATCAGGTGAAAGACAAAAGGCTGGAAGAATTGATTATGCCACTTGGCTGCTCTCCTGAGAAAGATAAAAGAGGCCAGGACATGCTCTGCTACTCCTTGCATGTAGAAGTCAGGCTGGGAAACAATACTCTGACATCTCTGCCATGCAGATAACTCCAGCAAGCACGGCAGCTGATTTAACTATTCACTTTTTGTCTTTCCACACCCCCTTTGATTGACAGTTACACAGCATTTTCTACCAGCCTCATCTTTGTGTTCTGGTTTTTAATAGCAGGGGGTGGTGGGTGGGGAGGTTAATGAAAGGTACAGGGAGGAAAGGAATTGAAAAATTGTTGTGTACATGTATGTATATAGTTACACTCCCACACCCCACTTCCCCTAGCAGTGAGAACTTCCAGGGGTAAGGCACTATTTGGATTCTGGCATCCTGCGGAAGAGAGAGCCATTGGAGGCTCGTGGTAACTTTGTGTAATATTCAATATATCAGAACCTGGTTCTGGCTTGAGCCATCCTTTTTGCAGCTGGGGCCTGCAAAAGTATGAGAGGGGAGGGGATTTAAGCTCAGCTGTACCTCCTCCTCTGGGTTCCTTGGGGTCACGGTGCCTGCCTCCCTCTGGAGGCCACCACCACTTTTCCTCCTTTGGCCCCTCATCACGGGCAGTAGCTGCTTCAAATGCCTTTTGGCAACTCACTCACATATCCCTTGCCCCTCTCAATTGGGCCTCCACCCCCCATACAGCCCCCAGGCCTGCAGCTGCTTCCCATCCTCTTTCCCTGCTCGCCCCTCCCTTCACTGTGATGCACCTTGCTGACATCATTGGGAGGCACCCCGTTCTGCCTGGCAGCCTTCAGGAGCCTCCCCACGGCTCGGCTCGGCCACCTCCCTCTCCGCTGCTGCTGAAGGCCTGACATTGCCCTGCTGCGAGTCCCCCACAGCCTCCACCTCCCTGGGATCAGCCGTGCTGGTTCGAATGGCCGGAAGGCTTGCCAGACAAGTATATTTACAAATATACAAGCTGAGGATTTGGTGGAGTTGAGATAGCAAAACTCTCCTACAAGTCAGCTATAAGTTACTTCTGTCCCCAGAGAGTGGCCCTGTGCTTCCATGTGCTTCATCTCTCTGGCCACCTCAGTATTGGCACATTCCATTGGACCTCCCAGGGCAAGCCCACAACATGCCACTCATCCCACCACCAGGCAAGCCTGGCAGTGAGTAGCCCTGCCCACCAGACCAGGGGCCATCACTGACACTGCCTCTTTTTGCACTCCTCTTCTGGCCTGCAATCCGACCTTGTCCTGGGGCAGCCATGCTGCTCCTTGCTTTATCAGGAGGTTTCCACTGCCTCCGGTTTTGCTGTCCCATTCCAGCTTTGGGTTCTGGAATGAAGAACGCAGGTGCAGCGAGAGACAGAGGGAGTGAAACTGTAGTCCGTAGACAGTGCAGGCTGCCTGATAAAGCAAGGAGAAATAAGCAGCGGCATGCATTGGCCCCAAGACAAGGCTGGAGTGCACACTGCTTGTTTCTCTTTGCTTGTCAGGAAGCCCAGGGAGAGAAGCAGCAGGTGGCAGATTAGTGAAATGGGAGGCAGCACAAGCTGGGAACAAGCACAAGTAAAATGGGAAGCAGCACAATGACCTACATGGCATTCCTTGTCAAGAACACCCAACATGTCGGAGGAATTCAGCCCATTGTCCCCGAGAGCAACCCTGGGCACTGGGTGAAATCATCGTAGAGTGTGACTGGATCCACAAAGCCTCAACTGGTTCCATTGTGCGTCTCTCATTGCACTAGGCCCCATAATTTCTTGCTCTGCAAAACAAGGTGAATCTTCATATTTCTAAAGAATGGCTCAGTCTCAGTGGCTCAGTGGCAGGCTTCCTGCTTCTTGTACTGGGAATTCATGTAGGCATTGCTAGCTATGCCAAACCGGTCTACGATCAAACTGGTGCACCACAAACTGGGTTGACTCTTGAAAAAGGGGTCTGGTCTGCGATCAAATCGGACCGAACCCAATTCACCCATGAACTGGTTCACCAGTTTGAGCAGCTGTAAAGGGGGGAAGCCAGATATTGCCATCACTGCAAGGATGATGGGGGAGCATTGAAGGACTGCTGGCAAGCACCTTCTGTTTGACTTTTAAAGGTACCTCCCATTTGCCACTCCCCACCACCCTTTACAAAAACTTTCTTTTTACTTCAGAAGGGGGAATTCTCAGTGTGTTCCCCTTTACAGCCGCTCTAACCAGTGAACCGGTTCAAGCGGGTTTGGTTGGACAGACTGGACCGGCTGGCCCAGGGGCAGAGCTGATTGACCATTGGGCCAATGAGTTCAAAGAACCCGGGCCGTGCCCATTCAGGGGCCACATCTCACGGTGCCGACACAACCCCTGCGTCTGACGTCAGACACGGGGTGCTAGTTTAGCTCCTGAGCGGGGGCCATGTGGCCCCTTCAGTAGTTAAAAGGCTGGTACTGCGTTCGCAGCGCAACCAGGAGTGGCTCCTCCCTGCAGGGAAGAGCTGCTCCTGGCTGCACTGCAAAAGCATCGCCAGCCTTAGTTTTACTCCCAAAGGGGCCACGTGGGCTAGCACACAGGCTGTCGGTGGTCCTGCTCCACGCCTGGGCTGGCCGGTTCAACCAAACCAGCTCACAGGTCATGGTTCAGTCCTGAAAATTGGTTCTGAGCACACCCCTAGCTACCTCCTGGGTACTAGGGTGGGAAAGGAACACATCTCAAATGTTCTTAGTACCTACAGTGCAATGTCTATTATGTATAAGTGGAGTTGAGAACTCACAGAAGCTGTTTTAAAAAGGCTATAACCTCTTGCAGTATTAGGGTTTCAATACAGTATTTTTATGGTAGTGAGATCTAAATAGCATACACTGATAGCCAATTGAAGATAGAAAGAATGGTTCTCATCAAGATATGAACTACACTTGAACCTACTGAAAAAAGGAAGATACAGGACAGCATGGCTCAAGTCATTTGCTGCAATTTTGTTTCAGATGCTCAACAGGGGGTCCTCAATGAGAAAATCCGTAATGGCAAACAAGTTTTCTTAGAAGACAGCTTGCCCACCATTACTAATCTTCTATTGTTGCTGCTATTCTCCAGCAATATTCTCTTGCTGCAATATAGGAATTTCTAGTGCTTTAAGATCAACTTGTAAATGGTTTAAGGATCGTTAAGCCGTTTATGAGAGCTGTGTAACTAAAGCAGGCCCAGTGAGAAGCAGAAAATTATGTTTACAGGTTGATCTTAAAACACTAGGAATTCCTGTATTGCGAGAAAATATTGCTGGGAAATATCAGCAATAATAGAAGTCTGACATATATGTAGGGATGGTCCAATGGATGATGGTTAAGAAACAATATTCTGGCCTACACACAGTGCTTTTTTGGTGTCGGTATGCACTGGTGAGTACCAGTACCTTTTCCCAGCTGGGATCAGCACAGCACCTGCTTACACAGGGCACTGCTTACCAGTGTCTGCCAGTTCACCAGCAGCAGCACAGCAAAAGGTGACACATCATGTTGTCCTGCTGCTGCCTTCCCTCCCCTCCCCTTCCCTCTTCCTCGCCGGCTTATGCTCTTCCCTCCTCCTCCCAAGAATCAGTGGTGACTTGTGAGCAACAGCAGTAGCAGGGCACAATGGTTCACTGCTTGTGTCACCGCTTTACTGTGCCTGCCTCCCACCGGCTCAGAGCTCATGCATGTGATATGTGCAGCAGCAGACTGCCTCAGCTGCAGTAGCATGAAACGAGCATGATGTGCACTGGAGCAGTGCAAGGCGAGGTGATGCAGATGGACAATGCATATTTTGCCTAAGTCTGGAAAGCGACAACGCCAGCCGCCAACCCCTGTGGCCCTTCTGAGTCAGCCCGGCTGACAGGCTCCTCCTTCCTGTCCCGCTGCCACACCAGTATTCCTCCCCAATCCAAAACACACAGCCCACACCACGCCATACTTCCCCAGTCCCTAACAGCCCACCACACTGCGCCAGTCCTCTTCTCCCCAGTCCCAACAGCCCTCTGCCCATGTTCCTCCACAGGTGCCTGCCAGCCAGTACCACCACCAGCATTTCTCCATCCAGTGGACAACGAGGCAGAATGACAAGGAGTGAGTCATCATGGAGGGCAAAAGAGGGACTCACACAGGAGAGAAGGGAAGGGAGATAGGGAGGAGAGGAGGATGAAGAAGGGCATGAGAGGACTCAGGGGGGCATCACCTTTTAAAGGTGGGAGGAGGGGTCCTGCTTTGGGTCATGTTGCTTTGGAATTCTTGATCTGGTTATTGAATGCTAAAAATCTGTGGAAAACAATAACAGTTAAAATATGGCGATAATATCCAGAATTTCTTCTTTAAAATAAAAACAAATATTTTAACACTGTAGATGAGAACATGATTAGAATTTGGAATTTTCTATAAAAAAGTAATTTAGTATATTTTCATGTATTAATTGCGCATACACACACACCAAGATAAGACTACTGCCACGTGGTGTGTGTGTGTGTGTGTGTGTGTGTGTGTGTGTGTGTGTGTGTGTGTGTGGTTTGTTTTTGGGTTTTTTTTTACAAAATCGCACTGCCTACACATCAGACAGTGGGAAGCGATACAGCACAGCCAGAATGGTGTTGGTAGTGCGTATACAAAGTGGAAAAATGCACCCAGCGAGGAGGAGGAGGAGAATGAGTAGAAGAGAAGGAGGAAGGAGCTTTTAAAGAAGAAGCTGTGGACCTTAGGGGAAGATGTGTCAGAGTGGACAAGCTTCCCTCCAGGAAAATGTGTTTGCCATTACTGATCCTCTCATTGAGAAGCCCCTATTAAGTACATGATGAAGATCAGTGTTCCCAGCAATACTCATTTCAAACAACTGGCTTAAATTATATTTTAAGGCCCATCGCAGTTCTATCATTCTAAAGTCACTCTCTGCCAGTGTGCATCAGACAAAAGATGTGCAAAGTAGCTTGGTTTTCATTGAGCCAACAAAACAAAAGCTCTTTCCATAGTTATCTCCTCGAGCCACATTTGTGAGACAGATCGACATGCTGAGTAAATGAAAGAAGTGCTTTCAAAACCTGGCCCATAGCAGGTATTGCATTTAAGAAATAGTTGCTTTGTGTTTGCCTGCTTTCATCCTGCTGTTATTTCTTGAGTTCTGAATCAGTCATTACATGTGTTCTCTATTCCAGCTGAAATGCCATGTGATGGCTCACTGTTCTGGCATGTAGCAAGGACTTCCAGAAGATGCACAGTTGATGTATAAGATGCATGTAAAGGGGGATGAAAAGACTCTGGCCAAATACAGAAGTAACAGAAAACTAGTGTTGAATGGGGCAGAGGTTGCAGCTCCATTACATCTGATATCGTGAAACTGCAGTTTTGAGCTGAAAGCAACCTGTGGTTTGCCTCACCAAAGCCAAACTCCAATCTGAACCTTCAGTTTGCATAAAGGTTTGCTGCTGAGACCTCAGGTTTTGCTGCTGAAGAGTTACATCTGAGCTCAGACACCGCCATAACCGCGCTTTCATAATGATTTGAAACAGCAATCATAGAGACAAAAGTGCAGACCTGCCTGAGACAGAAGTTACTCCATGGCTGCAGTGCTTCTTGCTGGCCGCCAGTCTCACCCATCCATGTCACCTATCCAGCTCTGTCCCCACCCATCATGTCACCTATCCAGCTGTGGAGTTGCCCAGCAACAGGGATACCTCCACAACCAATACCAAGCTTGCCAACCTGTCAAGTGGCACAATCACACAGGGGCATTCCCTCTTTCCACTCTGTCCCTTGCTCCCACCACCTGGCAAACAGGAGGGAAAGGGGACATTGCTTTGCTCCCCAAGAATAAAGTGGCAATGCTGTATGTTCACAAGCACAAACACTCCAGGTGGTAACATAAGCAGGGCACCCTATCACAGCACCAGGAGGGGAAGAAATTGATGGTGGGATGCCCAGGGATTCTCTAGCAGCCAAGTTCTATTCCCCACCCCCACTGAAACGTTGGGGAAGTGGGGCTCATCCCCTTCCCCTTGGGGGTTTGCAGTCCATAGGCTTACTCATTAGCAGAGCCAGGCAGCAGGATCAGCATTTTCCAGTGAAAGGAGCGATTCCTCATATGCAATGAGGATGGATACTAACCCGGGGCAGACAGTGCTCTTATCAGGAGAGTGCCAGACCACGGGGACACTCCCTCACAACTCATGAGAAGAACCTTCAGAGGACAGAGAGTTGACAAACAAAATCTCTAATAAGGTGTGATGACAAAACAACCCCTTCTCCCACAGACAGCTCTCTCACAAGAATGTCAGGCCACTAGGGCTCAATATCAAACCAGGTTGCTATATGGAGGAAAGCCGCAGGGACAGATACCCCAGGGACTACACTCCCTGTCTTGGCGACTGCCACCAAGTAGCTGTCAAAGCTTGCCCCCTGCCAGCCTGTCTGCCCATGTGGGCATGTATACCCTTGCTTGTGTCCTGAAATGGTGACCCCGCTCTGCTGGGGGTCACTGGAAATCGGGACTCCTCTCTCCTGTGATTGCCCACACTGGCAGATCTGCATACTATGCAACACCAGACCAAACCTGGGAATTTCTGTCCACAGCACCCGGTGTTCGCCCTGTCCATGCACATGCCCAGGCTCTGACACATGGAGCATCAAAATCTCCTTTGGGTGCACGCAAAACATCACAGGGAAGTGGGGGTTGCCGAGTTTCTGTTCTGTCTTTTAAAATGGAGAGTTGGGGGCTCCACACAAGTGGGGGAATTTACTGTTTGTTTGAGCTCACCAAACAAACCCCTTTGGTTAGCTCAACTTGTGAGCTTGTAGTCCAACAGGAGACCTAGGGCTTACAACCCCATGGTCCTCCCCAGTAGGCTGGCCCTCTCATGAGAGGGATAGCCCACCAGTAGCAAGCTGCCAGTGAAACAGTAGTGTGGTTTGGTCTGCATGGAATGTTTTGATGGGGTGATCCCTTGCAATAGCATCCTTAGTCACAGCAGGACAGACAGACACACCGCAGGATCCTTTGCCCTCCATTTACATATCCCCTCCTAGGAAATCTTCATGTTCCCTTCCCTTTCCAGAGTAACAAGGAAATAGTGCCCCTCTGCCCCCCGCAACCCCCAACCCCTGAAATTGTGCAGAATTATTTAGGTGCAGGGCTCTTTGGAGGGCAACAGTGCCATCACTGTCTGGAAAAGCACTGGCATGACATGGCATGACTTCTAAAGGGATTTAAATGCCCTTTCCATGCCAAAGGTAGGCGGATCATGGCCAATCATGACTGTTCCAATCGTGACTGTTCCACTGACGTGCTGACACTTTGCCCACAGTCTGGTCATGATGCTTGTTGGAATTGGCCTCGGCGGTTGAATGTTGGCATTGTGATTTACAGTTTAAAATTTAAACCATGGATTCACCAGCCTCTGGTTTTGTTTTACATCTGAATTTGTCCTCTAAATAGCATGCCTCATTTTCACTCCTTAACTCCTTCTGCATTTCTGCTGTGCTGATTTGTATTTCCCTGAGAAGTCTTCCATTGGCTTTTGAGTAGCAGGATCAGTACCTGCTAACTTTTAGTTAGTTTAAAGTAGAAACTAACTTTTTCCTGCAATGTTGTTTTCTGTTGCAAAGCTGACACTCTGAGAATGTCTTCTCAACAAAATAGGACCGGGTTCTTTTCTAGACTACAAACTATATTTGTGGGGGCTGCTTTTCAATTCCAGTCCTCTGCAGTTACTAGGGCTGTGCATCATGTCGGATCCAACAGAACTCTCAATTCCGATATTGCTTATATCAGAAAATGTTGGGGTGATTCTGACACAACTTCCATAGGCTTCTATTTTGTTAGAATTGTTGGAATGCATTCTCTGCTGTGTCAGATTTATGTCAGATTTGTTGGAATGGTTGGAATTAACAAGCATTTTTTTAGGGCTTCTAAAAGCCAAGCCAAATAATGTTTCCATAGCAATTGCCTTATTTAGAACAGACTAAAGCAGGAAGGAGAGAAGAGTTTTGGAATGACAGATCACGTTGGCCATTAGCAATGCATTATGTCAAATGGTCTGAATCTGTTGCCTTCCAATCACAGTGCTTCTGGGGAGGTACACAGTCTTATCTGAAGTGTGCCACAATGCACAACTGCAGTGAGGTACCAAGCTAATATTGCTATGAGAGATTTAAGAATTTACTGCCCAGCCATTGCGGAGTTGTAACATGAGTTGCCAGAGGGCGGCTACTTCTTTCATATGATGGCAAGGAGCAATTTACTCCAAACTGGTTGTGCTCAATGGCCAGAGTGGGAGCTTAAATTTCAACACTTTTTATAACTTTCTGCCATAAAACAAGGCAGTTATGGTGCTTTTTAAAAGCTTTAAAATTTTAAAATTAATCAGAATTTAGTGGGAGAAACAATTTCCTTCTATAATCATAAACAGAGCTTTGACACATACCAGCACCATGGCAAATTTCAGAACTTTCTGCCAAGCTATTTGGGAGTCATCAGTTTCTTAAAGGTTCTCCTTGATCCCTTTGGGAAATCCAACTTGAGTAGAACAGACAGGACAAGAGTAAGTAACAACTTACACATGCAGGCAGCAGGTGTGGCGGCTGCAGGGAGTGGCAGAGGAGGCAGTGGTTCCCCACCCCCACCCCAGCTGGCCTACACAAGTAGGCAGGGCTCTGGCGGACAGTTCTGGCTTCTGTGCACGCACGAAGGCCATTTTTGTGACTTCCACACATGCACAGAGGCCATTTACATGACCACGATTGTGTGGTCACACAGTTGGCCTCTGTGCATGCATGGAGGTCACTAAAATGGCCTCCTTGAATGCACAGAGGCCTGAATCCGGCCGAAAACCAGGCTGCCATTGGCCCTGCCTACTCTGGGACAGGCTGGTGGGGATGGAAGGGAGTCATTGCCACCTCTCCCACTCATACCCCTGTGACCGCCACTGCTGCCACCACTGGTAGTTGTAAATACTTAGTTACTTCTCACCATCCTGCTCTACCCTTAGCGAAGCCCCTACTCCTTTACTTGTAAAGGGGAATCCTCACTGGATTCCCCTTTACCAGTAGAGCTCCCCTTTACCAGTCAGGCTTGGTTTGAACCGGACCTGGTTCGGTCCGAACTCAGACCTCCAAAGGCTAGTCCGGTTCGACCCCGAACCTGTCAAGCCAAGCCAGCTCAAACCAAGCCACCTCGCACACACCTACCTGCTGGACCACTGTGTGAAACAGGATGCTGGACTAGGTAGGCTAAAACTACCTTTGGGGCCTGATCTAGCAGGGCTGTTCTTATGTTCTTATGGGTTACCAGGTGTTCCAGCTGCTTTCAACCAGGTAGAAAGTGCTTTGGGAATGAAGAAGTGGAGGAACTCCATTAGCCAAAAGACCAGGTGGGAAAAGTGATGCCTGGCCAACTAGTCCTAGTGGGCTGGGATTTGGTGGTAAGGAGGCACTTTAATACTGCACTCAAGAACTGGATGTCCCAAGTACCTCTGAAGGTCACTACTCACAATACAGCCATTATGTGGAAGCTGTTGAATCTGCATCTCTCTTGTGTCTGTTTGTGTTTTCTTGCTTTTCAACCAAAAATGCACAGCAAGAGCTAAGCAATATTACCAACCAATGGTTCACTCCAGTTATCATTCAGAGGCCTTTTCAGGCAGCCTCTGTGTGGTGACGGTATCATGAGAAGTAGTTCCATCCTTCCAAAAAAGGGTGGGGGGAAAATATGTTGCAGATGTGTTACTGTACTTCATAAGAGGTATCTATTCTTAAACATTTCCTATGAAGTCAGCTCTGTAGTTGTGTTGGTGGTAAACACAATGGAAGACCAATTTTCCTTTCTGGAAATGTTTTGTTCCAACTACATGCTACAAGTTTCTCTTGGACTTGCTGTCTTGTAGCGGGGGGGGGGATGTATAAAAAGGCTTTCTGCATCTCCATGGGACTCACACTCTTCTGTCTCCAAGGAGATGGTAAGATTTCTTCACTTGTGTGGAATCTGCAGAAAGCTAAACTGCCAGCAGAATCAACAGCAGTGAAAGCTAGAAATGGACCACCATACCTTGGAAAATAGCAGCCAAGCCCTATTAACACCCCAGTCACTTACTTTTCCTTGTACTCTGTGGTGGTCATTGGAAGCTCATTTTTGCCTGTGAGAGATGCAGTTTGATCAAATTGCAGCTTTCCCGGGTAAAAATAGATGACTAATGTTTTAAGGCCCGGTCACTTTGTACAAAAGGTTTCTTTGAAGTGATGCCTTTTATAAAACCAATAAAATGCCCTTTTGAATAGTTTCCCTGAAAGATTAACTTTGATGTAGCAGGAGCATGCAAGAGCATGTTTTTGATTCATAGGTAGTTCAGAGCAATAGGGGTGTGGGGAGGATGGGAATTGGTTTGGCTCTTATTACAAGCATAATGGAAATGAATCAAGGGAGTTTTGATGGTGCAGGCTGAAAAGAAAGACATACAAAAGCATGTTTATTGCTAATCACAAATCTTTTTTAAAATTATAACAAAAGAGAGCTACCTGTGGTTTAAACCCTATATACATTAGAGCTGTGCAGTTGTGTCGCACCAACAGGCATGGCAGACCCAATATGCCCAAAGTCTGGCACTTGCAGAATAAATTCCACCATGATAGTGGGGACCCCCTCCCAACAGCCAGAACTCTGATTAAAATCCCTCCTGTACCAGAGGAATTTTATCAGACTTCCAACTGGTGGTTCACCTGGTGGCAACCTGGGTTACGGACTTCTCAGTTGTCACCCAGGGGTTGCAGAACCATGGATATAAGAGGACTATCTTCCTTGGAGGCCTTCAAGAGAGCCTTCAAGACCCATCCTATTAGCCTGACTTCTAATTATATCTAGTTTTAATTTTGTTTTCAGTCTGGTTTAACTGTCTGTTTTAGTCTGGTTTAAACTACTCCCCAGTGGTGTAGATTGTTATGATGTCATCCACCCCAATTCAAGATGGTGGCCACATAAACATTTGAAGTGCAAGTGGACTAACTTGTGGAGTGTCTAACTGATTTGAACCAAATTGGGTACAGTTGTACTGAGGGACACACAGGCACAACTCAATGGAAGAGTTTATGATGACGTTATCCACCCCAATTCAAAATGGCAGATGCGTAAACTTTTGAAGCACAAATGGGCTAACTTGTGAACTGCCGAACCGATCTGAACGAAATTTGCTACAGTCGTAGGGACACATAGGGATGCCCCAATGGTGTAGTTTGTGATGATTTCATAAGAACATAAGAACAGCTCTGCTGGATCAGGCCCAAGGCCAATCTAATCCAGCATTCTGTTTCACACAGTGGCTAACCAGATGCCGCTGGAAGCCACAGACAGGAGTTGAGGGTGTGCTCTATCTCCTGCTGTTACTCCCCTGTAACTGGTACTCAGAGGAATCCTGCCTTTGAGGCTGGAGGTGGCCTATAGCCCTCCAACTTGTAGCCGATGATAGACCTCTTCTCCATGAAATTATCCAAACCCCTCTTAAAGCCATCCAGGTTGTTGGCTGTCACCACATCTTGTGGCAGAGAATTCCACAAGTAGATTATGTGTTGTGTGAAAGAGTACTTTCGTTTGTTGGTCCTAGATTTCCTGGCAATCAATTTAATGGGATGACCCCTGGTTCTAGTGTTATGCAGGAGGGAGAAGAATTTCTCTCTGTCCACTTTCTCCACACCATGCATGATTTTATAGACCTCTATCATGTATCCACGCAGTAGTCATTTTTCTAAACTAAATAGCCCCAGGTGTTGTAGCCTTGCCTCATAAGGAAGGTGCTCTAGGCCCCTGATCATCTTGCTTGCCCTCTTCTGCACCTTTTCCAGTTCTACAATGTCCTTTTTTAGATGTG
Organism: Hemicordylus capensis; assembly: GCF_027244095.1. Taxonomy (NCBI): domain Eukaryota; kingdom Metazoa; phylum Chordata; class Lepidosauria; order Squamata; family Cordylidae; genus Hemicordylus; species Hemicordylus capensis. The sequence goes on along the minus strand of NC_069661.1, from coordinate 28,597,197 downwards.
GTGACCAGAATTGTATGCAGTACTCCAGGTGTGGCCACACCATAGATTTGTATAAGGGCATTATAATATTAGCAGTTTTATTTTCAATCCCCTTCCTAATGATCCCTAGCATGGAATTGGCCTTTTTCACAGCTGCCGCACATTGAGTCGACACTTTCAATGAGCTGTCCACCACGACCCCAAGATACCTCTCCTTGTCAGTCACCGACAGCTCAGATCCCATCAGCGTATACTTGAAGTTGGGGTTTTTCATCCCAATGTGCATCACTTTACACTTGCCAGCATTTACATTTACATTTGCCACTTTGTTGCCCACTCACCCAGTTTGGAGAGATCCTTTTGGAGCTCCTCACAATCCATTTTGGATTTCACTACTCGAAAGAGTTTGGTATCATCTGCAAATGTGGCCACCTCACTGCTTACCCCTACTTCTAGATCATTTATGAATAACTTAAAAAGCACCAGTCCCAGTACAAATCCCAGGGGGACCCCACTTCTTACTTCCCTCCATTGTGAAAACTCTCCATTCATACCTACCCTCTGTTTCCTGACTTTCAACCAGTTAGCAATCCACAAATGTACTTGTCCCCTTATCCCATGACTGCTAAGTTTCCTCAGGAGTCTTTGATGAGAACCGTTGTTGAAAGCTTTTTGGAAGTCCAGGTATACTGTGTCAACTGGATCACCTTATCATCCACCCCATTTCAAGATGGCGGCCACATAAACATTTGAGGTGCGAGTGGGCTAACTCGTGGACCTCAATTTGAACCAAATTTCGTTCAGTTGTAGGGAAAGTGAAAGGAAAGTAGGCAGATTAGTTCGTACTGGAAGAACTTGATTTTTCTGGTGCCACCACTGTGTTGGGAGGTAGGAACATCATGCACTATATCCTCTTCACTCCTGTGAAGCCCTGCAACCAGCCACATGGCACTTGCCTCTTGCCATGGGTTCTGTTCAAAGGCATCCCCCCGCTTTAAGGTGCTTAAAAGGACTCTGGGCTGCTGTGGTTCATTGAGGTGTGTGTATCTCTTTTAATGAATGCAGCGATGTCAGATTGGGTTAGATTTGTCATTTTTTCTGGTACATGGACTGAGAGAGAGAGAGAGAGAGAGAGAGAGAGAGAGAGAGAGAGAGCCCTCAGATACTAGGATGTGCAGAAAACCCTCGGGAAATTTCACTTGTCTTCTAGAAATTCACTTGGCTTCCCTTGAAAATTCTGATGTTTCTCCCTGACATTTGATTCAAACTTTACAGTTTTGAAGTCTCAGTGTCAGACTATCAGATCCTAGAGCAAACATGATCGATAAGAAGGTCCTTCTCTCAAAATACATGTTGTTCTTTTAAAAATAGAAAGCTTCATGAACCTGTTGAAAGAAGGGTTGTTGTTTTTAAAGCAGTCACTTACTCCCAGTTCAATTAATGGCAGTACTTCCATGGTTGCTAGAGGATTTCAGAACTAGAGTGTTCCCAGAAGTGCATATACATCATTATTTGAACTGTACTGGATATACTCATGAAGCATTCTTTGGTTACAATTTCCCAGTCAAGCACCATATCATTTAGAATGTTATTGAAACTACTCTGGGGTTATTGGTGATCACCCCAAAATCTGCTTTTGGGCTTGCATGTGAAAAATTAGCTCAGCAAGGAACAGTTTCATGTTAGTTTTAATTTGTGCAAAGTTGTGGACTCAGGAAATGACTGGATTGAGACAAGATTAGAGTTTCAAAAATAAAAAGAAGATGTTTATTGTAGGGAGGGGTACAGAGGAGATAAATGTGCAGTTAAAGCAATATTACTATCAAAAATACATTGAACTGCAATGAGGCATTTTAGCTTAGAGTCCTAATTGTGTAAGTTCCCAGGCGGGCAAGAGAAAGCGGCTTTTTAGAGAAGGAGGCAGTTGGAGTTAAGGAAGGGGAATCGAGATAGAGTTTGGGCCCAGCGAGGGGCAAATGGTCATATCACCTGATCTGGACTAAGGACTCCAGGATCAACCAATGAACCTCGTTCCTCAAGAACAGCTCGGGCCAAGGCAGGTGCAAGGAGGTTGGAGGGTCTAGTCACTAAATGTGAATCCACAAGAGTGCTTCCTCCGTGGAACCAGCTTCCTATGTTAGTGAGGAAGACTGGGCAGATCAACCTGGGCAAGGAAGCTGATTTGGAGAATGGCATGAAGTACTGAACACAGCCTTGTGTGGTGGCCTGTGGAGAGTAAATCACCCCAAAAGCTGCTGGTAACTCCAAGGTAGCTGGTGCATAGAGAACACGAAGATTGCAAGGAGCACGCTGGATCATGTAATTGGGACCTTTTATACCCCAAAAACATATCCTTGGGGCACATTCCGAGTGACCTTTTTTTTTCAGACAGGCATGTTGGGTGGAACCGGCAAGGATTCCTGCTGATCTTTCTTCCTGGGTGTAACAATGTTGCTGAGGCATGCCAAGCCTTTTGTTATGAAAACAGAGTTCATACACATGAGAAGGGAAATCTGCATGGACGAAAGTTCCAGTAATCCAATCAGTACCTTTAATGGGTGCATCTCTTAGGTTTTTATTGCGGATTCAACCTCTTTTGTGAGGGGGGAGATATACTTCCACAAGTCTTATCTGTGTTCTTCCTGTTGAGCTAATTGGCACATTAGCTGACTGCTATCCTTTGTAAAAGGAGAGGAGGGGGAGGCAGTTCACTCTGAGGGCAAAGTGGCTTTGGCAGAGAGTCAACCTGCTTTTCATTAAACTTGTGGGTCTGGTTAGGGTATCCCAGCATAGGGAGGGCATGCATCTGTTCCCCTTTCCAAATTGCTTGTCAGGAGCCAAATTTAGGGGCACTTGGCCCACTGTTGGTAAGTAAACAGAGAGCTCATGATACTGTGAGGCTCCTAAGCATATCCAGAGTGGATATCAGCATATCCTAAGCATCTCCAAGCATGGAGACCCAAACATAAACAAGGGGGCTTCTGGGAGCCAATAGAAAAGCTTTGCTAGCAACAAGGACCACAGGAAACTGCCCGACTCTGAGTAAGACAGGGTATGGGGTAGGAGTTTTTCCCAGCACTACCAGGAGATAACAGGGAATGAACCTGCCCTGAGTTATGGCTCCATCCCCTATTACTCCTGTTTGTTTTTTGAATTATGGGTTTGCAGTTTGATGTTTATTGTTTAAAACATTTTTGTGAGCTTCTTTGAATTATTTGAAAATAAGGTGGGAAGTTTTGGATAGCAGATAATAATAATTGGATAGAAGATAATAGCTCCTGCTAACTTGGCAAAGAGGCACCTTATAATGTGGTGATTCTCTTTATTTAGCGGGGGGAGAGTAACTGGCCCTATCCACCCCCAGCACAGTACCTCCAGTGACTGTTGCTAGTGTCTATCTTATGTTTCTTTTAGATTGTGAGCCCTTTGGGGACAGGGATCCATCTTATTTATTTATTATTCCTCTGTGTAAACCTCCCTGAGCAATTTTTGGATGGGGGTATAGAAATTGAATTAATAATAATAATAATAATAATAATAATAATAATAATAATAATCTAGCTGAAGAAAAAGCAGGATTCAGGCCAGGAAGATCTACCATAGATCAAGTGAAGATTTTGCAATTCCTGGTGGAGACATTTTGCAATACCTGGTAGTGAAGGAATAGAACTGTCCAATGGAGGCAACATCAAGAACCTGGAAAAGAAAGAACATTACAAATACTTGGGCATTCTCCAGGCTGATAACATTGCACACACTGAAGTTAAAAGAAAAATTGGAAGTGAACACATCAGGAGAGTTAGAAAAATCCTCAAGTCCAAACTCAATGGCGGGAACACCATACAAGCCATAAACACCTGGGCTATACCTATTATCAGAAACACTGCAGGAATAATAGAGTGGACCCAGGCAGAGCTAGAGCCGCTAGATCGTAAGACCCAGGGGCGTAACTATAATAGGGCAAAGGGAGAGAGTTGTCTGGGGGCCCACTGCCTTGGGGGGGGCCCAGAGGCAAGTCACATGACTGACTCCCCCAGCTGCGCACCCACCCAGGCTTCCTTCAGTTGTATTCATCCTCTGAAACTGTTGTGAGTGTTAAGCTCTGGAGCTACCAGAACAGTATGTCTTTCTCTAGTACCATTAAATGACTTGCATCATCCACAATTTACAAAACCTTTTAAAAAATAATTTAAGATGATGTTCTATTGTGGCACATAGGTTATATATATATATAAATTTTACTATGCTTTTTGTTACCACTATTCAGCCTCATTTAAGATTTCTTTACTTCAAGAGCTAAGCTTCAGTGAGGGGAGGCATTTTAAAATCTTGTCTATGGTCCCACTACAACCTTGCTACGCCCCTGGTAAGACCAGGAAAATAATGACCATCAATCATGCTCTGCACCCCCGCAGTGATGTAGATAGGCTATAACTACCTTGTGGCTCAGGTGGAAGAGGAATGCTGCAAGTCCATCAAACAGTAGAGGAGGAGAAAAGAGGCCTTGAAGAATATATCAAGGACAGTGAAGAAGATGCACTTCAAATGTTCAATAACGAGAAATTATTCAACACCAATGAAACAAAGCAGGCCTACAAGAAAGAACGTCAAGAAACGAGCAGAAAAATGGAAAAATAAGCCACTGCATGGTCAATATTGCACATTATAAGTGGAAAATCAGACATCACCAAGACCTGGCAATGGCTTAGGAATGGCAACTTGAAGAAAGAAACAGAGGGTTTAATACTGGCTGCACAAGAACAGGCACTAAGAACAAATGCTATGAGAGCAAAAGTAGAAAAACCAACCACAAACAGCAAGTGCCGCCTTTGTAAAGAAGCAGATGAAACAGTTCACCACCTAATCAGCTGTTGTAAAAAGATTGCACAGACTGACTACAAACAAAGGCATGAGAAGGTAGCAGGGATGATACACTGGAACATCTGCAAAAAATGCAAGCTACCTGTAGCCAAAAATTGGTGGGACCATAAAATTGAAAATGTTGAAGAAAATGAAGATGTAAAAATATTATGGGACTTCCGACTACAAACAGACAAACATCTGCCACACAATACACCAGATATAACTGTAGTTGAGAAGAAAGAAAAACAAGTTAAAATAATCGGCATAGCAATACTAGGGGATAGCAGAATAGAAGAAAAAGAAATAGAAAAAAATCACCAAATACAAAGATCTACAAATTGAAATTGAAAGGCTGTGGCAGAAAAATTCCAAAATAATCCCAGTGGTAATTGGCACCCTAGGTGCAATTCCAAAAGAACTTGAAGAGCACCTCAACACCATAGGGGCCACAGAAATCACTATCAGCCAATTACAAAAAGCAACTTTACTGGGAACAGCCTATATTCTGCGACGATATCTATAATAACAGCAACAACATTGATAATAAAATTCAGCCATCCCAGGTCCTTGGGAAGGACTCGATGTCTGGATAAAACAAACCAGTCAATAACACCTGTCGGACTGTGTAAACAAAAATAATAATATTCTAGCTGAGGTACAAGTAGGATTCAGGCCAGGAAGATCGATCTACCATAGATCAAGTGGTGATTTTGCAATACCTGGTGGAGAAGTTTGTGTATGGTTTTAAGATCCCACTTCACACAGCTTTTGTAGATCAAAAAGGGAATCCAAAAGGGGAATCCTTGTAAAGGAGAATATAGCAATAGCAATAGCACTTACATTTATATACCGCTCTATAGCTGGAGTTCTCTAAGCAGTTTACAATGATTTAGCATATTGCCTCCAACATTCTGGGTACTCATTTTACCGACCTTGGAAGGATGGAAGGCTGAGTCAACCTTGAGACCCTGGTCAGGATTGAACTTGTAACCTTCTGGTTACAGGGCGGCAGTTTTTTACCACTGCGCCACCAGGGGCTGGTGAGGATATGGCGAGGATTCCCCTTTACAAGTCAAGGGATGGAGGGGGGGCAAGGGGGATAGCAGCAGCAGTATCTTCAGTATGGCGGCGGAGCAGCTGCAGCAGTGGATGTGGCAGAGGCACAGGATGGCACCGGCGGCAGCAGCAAGTAGGGATGTGCATAAAACCGGTTCTCCCGGTTCGGTTCGGGTCCGAATCGGGTCCGGACCGGACCGGGGAGGTTCGGTTTTGGTTTTGCCGGACCACCCCCCCGGTCCGGTTCGGTTTCGAACCGGTTCGGATCCGAACCGAACTGGTTCAGATCACAAAAAGTGGCTGGTTTTGAAGGGGACATTGTGTTCTACCTGCCACCCAAATTTCAAGTCGATTGGACCTTCCTCTGATTTTTTACAAAAAAAATTTAAAAAAATTAATTCTTGCCCATAACTCACAATGTGGAGCCCTTAGGGGCAAAAAAGCTGGGGTGGGTGGTAGCCACCCATGGGTGTCCTCCACCCCAAAAATCCCAAGGCAATTGGTTGCTCCTAGTATTATTGGTGAATTTTTGAAGAAAATTTTTTTTCCATTGGCTAGAATGGGGGTTTGGGGCTGCCCCAGACCCGCCTCTGTGGGGTGGCAGCACCCCCAAAGTGGGTCCGGTGCCATGGCAAAAATGCCCTCAGTCCCTCCCTGCAATCCCCGTAGAGATAGGAGTGATGGTTCTGTTGTTTTTATGAGGTGTTCTGAGTGTAGATTCTATGATAGCTAATGAGATTTCCAATGAGACACCATGAATCCACTCTCATTTGCTATCACAGAATCCACACTCACTCAGAACACCTCAGAAAAACAACAGAACCATCACTCCTATCTCTACGGGGATTGCAGGGAGGGACTGAGGGCATTTTTGCCATGGCCCCGGACCCACTTTGGCGGTGCTGCCACCCCACAGAGGCGGGTCTGGGGCAGCCCCAAACCCCCATTCTAGCCAATGGAAAAAAAATTTTCTTCAAAAATTCACCAATAATACTAGGAGCAACCCAACAATTGCCACCCCATCTTTTTGGCCCCTCTCTCTGGGCGCCCTAACACATAACACCTAGTCAGTCCATCTTAATGCCTACCTACTACCACCACTCCTATCCAAGCAAGTAAGAGGAGGACACTCAGAGAGACAACACCCACTCTCTGATCTAACAAAAAGGCCACTGCTGTGCTGCCTGCCAGCACAGCAGCAGCAGCGGAGCAGCACACTAAGCACAAGAGCAGCACACACAGAGAAGAAGCAGGAGGCGGAGCAGCAGAGCAGCAGACCTGCCGCTCTGCATGATGGGTGATGTGACGCCCAAAGAAACCACCGCCTCACTCAGTGCCTGCCACTGACTAGGCCCGACAGACAGAAGCCAGCCAACCTGCTCTGCTCTGCTCTGCTGCTCCCCATGGATGATGCACACACACCCTACATCTGCATCCAAATTACCAGACCAGACCAAGTGCACAGAGTCAGCACAGGCCAGCAGCCACCAGCCCAGCAACAACAACAGCTACTACTGCTACCACCACAACCAGTGTTGCCGCTACAATAACATTCCCAGTCCAGTCACGCGTGCCACAGCCTGAGCCTAGCACACAGCCAACAGCTGCTGCCAGCCAGTGCCTGGCAAGCCCAGCCAACATGAGGAGGAGAGAGCTAACAAGTAGACGGCGCACGCACATCACCAACCCATCACGACGGCGCAACTGCAAGGGGAGAGGGCACAATTACGGGCAGGAGGAGGAGGAGGAGGCGAGGCAATCCTAGCACAGATTTGAAAGTTTAAAATCCACCAGGACATCTTCTAGAATCTAGACTTCTGTTTTTTCTACCACCAGCTGTAGTGTCTAGTTAGTCAGTGTGCTGTGCAGCTGAGCTGAGCTGAGTTGCGTGTGAGGAAGGATGATTGTAGCTAGTTCTTTAGTTTCAGCAGACTGAGCATTGAGCATGGGCAGTGGCCTTGGGAAGCAACACAATTACACGACACTCACCTGCTGCTGCTGGTTCTAGAAGTTGCCTCTTCTCGTCTTTTCACCTCTTCGTGTGTGTGTGTGTGTGTGTGCAGTGAGTGCATGCCTTTTGCCTTGCTGGAAAGAAATGCTTCTCTGGTCCACCACCACATATCTGCTCAAGGACACAGAGGCCCAAGGCAGAGGTGGTGGCACCAGTGTGAGTGCATGTTTGCTGGTGGTGTTTGCCACCACAGGTGTTTTGTGTGTGTATGTGTGCGCTGCTAGCTAGGAGGGGGGAGGGAGGCAGGGAGGGAGGCAGGGAGGCAGGGAGGCAGGGGGGAGGAAAGGGGAGGGGGAGAGGGATGTAGAGGGGATTGAAGGGGGGAGGGTCCGGCTCAGAGTTGGTCAGCCACATATTTGTGCACACACGTGCTCACGTGTGTGCTTTGGTGGGAGAGACCAGACTCTCATCATCTGCCAGACCGGGGTTGGGGGCAGGTGAGGCGGTGGTGGGCTGGAAGGGAGGGAGGATGGAAGGTGGTGAAGAGGAAGGGGAGAGGATGAGAGGGGAAGGATGGAGGGAGGCATGGGGGGGAGGGAAAAAAACATGTAGACAGACACACACCACACTACACACAGAAAGCATCCACACACAGAGACAGTGCTAGGCATCCATTCACACCGACAGACAGACAGACACACAACAGGAAGAGACAGACTGCGCCTGCACCACACACACACACACACAGACCCAATTCCCCCCCTGCACAGTTATCAATCAATATGTTGTGTTGGCAGCCAGTTCATTGCTATTCTGATGGTTTGGGGTTTTTTGCCATCAGCCAACATCAACAGTGACCACAATCAAGATGAACATAAGATGATAATAATTCATTCGTTTCATTTGAAAAAATCACCCAATCATTTTCTCCATGTAAACCAAGCCCCCCACACATGATTTCTGGTGACATTTTCAATAAAATCAATTCATTTGGCATTCATCATTTTGTTCTCCCTCTGTCACCTTTTTTTCTTTCTTTTGCATAATTTTGAGGCTTGATTTTGACATGGGGTTTTTAAAGAAAAAATTATTTACATGTTTATTTACATACAGTATTTACATATCTACACTGCATTTTAGAACGTATACCCGCCGCTGCCGCTAAGTCTAGTACTCCGTGGGCTGTGCTACTTTGGGGGGGGGTGCCGTGCCCACGCCAGGTCCCCAAATGCTGACAGGTGGATAGATAAAGGGCCTGTGCTGGTCAGCATTGGGTTTCTTTTTAGGTGGGCGTGGGCATTGTAAACATCTGGCCAGTCGCAGCACTACAACTACTACTACAACTGCATCTCTGTGTGGGCACACTACACGCTGCGACTGGCTGGCACGGCTCAGCATCTGTCACGTCAGCTCAGCTAGAGGTGGAAGGGGGGAGGGTAGGGATAAGCACAGAGGCCGAGCCAGGCAGGTGACCAACCATGGGGCAACCCACGGTAATCACTCGCCCGGCTCAAACTCCAGCTTGGGGTAGCCCAACAGGGGGAGGTTCACCTTAAGGAAGACCAGCTGCTCCACCAGACCAGGGTCCAAGCGGGAGCGAGAGGGTGTCACCACGTCCCCGGCACGTGAAAACACCCGCTCGCTCTGGACACTGGTTGGGGGGCAGGAGAGGAGGCGCACAGCCACCACCGCCAGGTCCGGCCAGACTTGGCGGCGGCTCGCCCAGAACTGTGCGCAGTCCACGCCGTCTCCCTCCACAGGCTCCTCCAAGTACTGCGCAACGCATTGCTCAGCACTGGAGGGGGGCCTGGCAGGTCGAGCCTCCCGCATACCAGGCATGGCGCCATAGCAGAACCGCTGAAACCACTGGGCGGATCTCGAGTCGGTAGCAAATGGCTGCTGCGATGGCGCCGCCTGGGATGCCGCGCTGCTGGACTGGGAAGAGGGAGGGGAAGGGGAAGCTGACGCCGGCTGGCCGCCCATGCTGCTGCTGGGTGCGGGTTGGGCCGCGAGGGCTGCCCCCGCACCACTACCAACACCCTGGTCTCTGCGGGCCCTAGCGGCCTCCTCCTCCCTAACCTTCTCGACCAGGATGCCCTTCCACCTGGGCAAGTCGTCGGCACTCACGGCATTGCCCTTGAGGGCTGGGTGACAGAGACAAGCGAGGACATACTCCTCCCTGTCTCCCAGCACATCAACGAGCCGCTTGTCAACCCCAGACCTCAGCCTCCCAGCCAGAGCACGACCCTCTGGCGTGGTCAGAGAGATATGGAGTCCACCCATCAGCTTCTCGAGACCAACAGCTGTGGGCAGCGCCTGGCTCAAGGGAGTGGTGTCGCCACACAAGCCCTTCGTGGCAAGCTGGAAGGGCTCGAGTGCCGACACCGCCTCGGACATCTGCTTCCACTCTGCGTTCGAGAAGTCGCAGACATCCAAGGACTCGTCCCTCGCCAGGGCGACAAGGGCTCTCTCCTGCTCCAACAGGCTCTGGAACAGGAGGAAGGTGGAGTTCCACCGCGTCTCCACATCCGTGGGGATGAGATGGCGAGGAAGGCCAAGGTCATCCTGCTTCTGGCGAAGCAGTCTCCTGGACTTCTCGCAGCGGTGGAAGTGGGCGGCCAGCTTGCGGGACTTATCCACAAGCGTGGCCGTGGCAGCAACAGCAGCTGGGATGGGGCGGGCCCCCTTCTCCTGGGACGCCTTCAGCTCCTTAAGGCCAAGGGCGTCCCTGACGGTCAGATGGAGCGTGTGTGCCATACACCGTATGTTCACACAGTCCATGACTGTCTCGACAGCGGCGGTAACGTTGGCTCCATTGTCGGTGACAATGAAGCCACGGGAGAGGTGTGGACACCCGCCAATCCACTCCTCTATCTGGCGGTCGAGTACGGCCACCACCTCCTCCGCGGTGTGCCTCGTGTCCATCGTCTCCACGTGCAGGACGGCCCACCTGTGCCGTAGTGCAGCGGGAGCCGCGCCGGACCCGGAAGCATCGCCCGCGGAGGTCCCCTCACTCTCCGGTCCCCACCAGTGGGCAGTGAGGGCCAGGAAAGAAGCGTGCATCCCACTGACACTGGTCCAGAGGTCAGTCGTGAAATGCACGCTTGTCCCGGCCGGAGCTGCACGCAGCTCGGCCGACACAAGCTCCCTGCACCGGCGGTACAGGGAGGGGACCACGTTCCGGCTGAACGTCGTCCTTGAGGGGATGACATATTCGGGAGCCAGGTATTGGAGAATCTGGCGGAAGCCGTTGTTCTCGACCACCTGAAACAGCTGGTCATCGGTGGAAATCATCTCCCCTATGAGGCGGGTGAGGTGATGATGGTCCACGCGAACAATACGCTGGCTGCCCGAGGACTGCGTCCACCGCTGGACGGGCAGTGTAGCCTGCCTGCTGGCTGGCACACTGCCGCTGCCCGCCCTAGTGGCAGATGCACAAGGCGCACTAGCGCTGCCAGCCTGTCCCCTGAGACCTGGGTGGTGACGCTCTAGGTGTCTCCACATAGGCGTCGTACCCAGGTGCGCAGGGTCCCTTCCACGGCTGACAAGCATCCTGCAGTGGACACAGCGGGTGTGGAATGGGTCATCTTGAGGGACCTCAAAATGCACCCACGCACCACTGCCCTTGGCCTCCTGCGCCCTGGGCGCCGTCCTAGGCCGTTTCTCGCAGGGTGGCTGCAGTCCTAGGGGGGGGGCGGCCGCCGCTGCCTGCCCACTGCTGCCACCCAACCCGCCCCTTCCGCCCTCCACAGCGGAGGAAGGGCCCGGCTCAACTGGCATCGGAGAGGCAGGCCTCTCCTCCACCACCTTGCCAGACCGCTCCCCACCAGAGTGTCGGGCTTCACGAGGGGGGGCCCCACTGAGCGGCGAAAGGATAGGGGGAAGGGGCCCCAGAGGGAGGGAGAACCTGGCTGCATCGCTGCCAGCCGCACGGTCCTCACCGCCCTCTACCTGCTCTTCCAACTCCACAGTCTCCTCCACCTCAACAACTGGCGGTAGCTCAGCAGCACCTGGTGCCGCCGGCGAGGAGGGACCCGCCACAGCCCTAACGGTGCCTCTGCCTCTGCCGCGATTGGCGGCAGCAGGCGTGGGGAACTGAATCCTGCGCACCAAAGATGGGGCCGGAGCAAAGAATTCTCCAATGGGGAGAACTGGGGTGTCCCCAGGCTCCCCGCGTCCTCTCCCTCCCCGTGCCGCAGGCACACCCCGCACCTGGCCTCTCCCACCTCTGCCTGCCAGCCTTGAGCGAGCCCTGCCCGCCACACGGCGCTCAGACATGCTGCTAGGTCAGAAGGAGGGAGACTTTAGGAGGAAGGCCAGACAGGGTCAAAAAAATAATTTGGAGGGGCTTAGGGGCCAAAAAAAAGGCAGCTGATTTGGAGGCGGCGGGGGGGAAGTTTGTTTTCAAAAAAGGAAGCCAATTGGGGGGAAAGGAAGACTTTTTGATAGGGGGGGGGAAGCCAATCGAAGTGAGGGGGAGGGTGTCCTTTTTGAATTTGGGAGTCAACCACCAAGCCAATTGGGGAGATGGGTCTGGGAGGGTTTTTTTTAGAAAAATAGGGGGTTAAAGGGTGGAACCCCGGTGTGGGAGGGTGGCACGGGCAGTTGGGTGGAGTAGTTGTGGTGTGGGTGGCAAGTTTTTAACTTTTTTTGGGGGGGAGAGTGGATGGGGGGAGGGCACAGCACCTACTGGGGGTGGGGGAGGGATGCAGTCAACGCTTGGGAACCTGCAGATCAAAGGAGGAAACCCTTATTTAGTGAACTGGAACACAAAGTGTGGGTTCTGGGGGGTGGTTCTCAAGTAATGCTCCTGTGGGGGGAGCATCAAACTCAATGCAGCCTATTTAGTGACTCTAAATTGCACACAACCAAAACCAGAACCCAGTCACACCAACACAGAGGTTGAACCCACCCACTCTGTGACTCTGCCTGCCCAATGCCATGGCAAGCAAGCAGCAGCAAACACTTGATGGCAGCCTCATGGATTGAACATCATGATCATCATCATACGTGTGTATTGGCCCAGCATGTAGTGGCAGCATCAGAGCCCAGCCAGGACCCCACTCAGACTGCCCCAGAGGCAAGGAAGCACTCTGGCATGGCATGGGCCCAGCATGTAGTGGCAGCATCAGAGCCCAGCCAGGACCCCACTCAGACTGCCCCAGAGGCAAGGAAGCACCCTGGAAGGCACCTGTTCAAAAACCACCTGCAAGACGCATGCAATGCAACGCAACACACAGCAGCAATTTCTTTATTGGGCATGGGCATGAAGACACAAGTTTTACAACAGTACATCTCCTCTCCAAGGTTCCCTCCCTCCTCCCCACACCCAAATGCATTTCAGAATAGGGGTGTCCCTATTTAAAACCGCCAGCTAGGGAGAGAAAGGGGCAACAAAAGGTGCACAATCGCACACGCACTAACCCCTCTTCTTCCGGTCCTTCTCCTGCCGCTCACTGCTGGTCACGGATTCGCCGCCGCCAGCCAGCCACCCTGGGCTGGGACACAGCAGGGCGGCCGCACGAGGCACACAGGCAACCGGGGTAGTTCAACAACGATGGAGGGGCAGAAGTGAGGAGACAACACTATTTGTGTCGCTCAACTCACCCCCAAGCAGAGACAAAATCAACCAAAAACTATAAAAAGAAAAAAAAAACGATGGCAGCCGCCAGGTGGGTAGGCTACTGTGTGCGGCTGCAGCTGTGGGAGAGGAGGTGGAAAGTGAAGGGGAGCAGAGAGAGAAAAGACTGAGAGAGAGAGAAAAGAGAGGGGGGGCAGGGACAAAGAGAAAGAGAGGAGAGAGAGAGAAAAGAAAGAGAGAGAGAGGAGAAATAGAGAGGATAGAGAGAAAGAGGAGAGAGGAGGAGCGCAGCGCAGCAGGGAGGGGGGATTCAGGTGTGGGGGGAGGACACAGCAGTAGCAGCGGTCCAAAGAGGTGGGGGGAGCAGAGAGGGTGTGTGTGGTTGGGGGCTAGTGTGTGGCAGGGGGCCTGGGGTAAGTGGAGAGAGTCAGGGGCAAGGAGAAAAAGAGGTGGGGTGGGGGGAGCAGAGAGGGTGTGTGTGGTTGGGGGCTAGTGTGTGGCAGAGGGGTGTTGGGGGGAAGGGGAGGGGGCAACAACAAACAGCAAAGGAGAAACTGGAACAACTCGGGCAGCAGCAGCGATTAGGCTGGATGGGGTGGTTGGGGGAGGAGCTGGGCCTGGGCTAGGGTCTGGGAGGAGGGAGGGTGGGGGGGCAGGCAGGGGGGGAGGAGGAGGAGGGTAGCAAAATATATAAAGCAATATATATCAAGAGAACACAAGCCAGAAGTTTTAAAAAAAAATGAAAAGAAAGACTATAACCAGCAGAAAAAACTTGGGGGTGGGGGTGTGGGGAGGGGGAACCAAACACAGACTCTGAGGGGGGCCACTAAGTGAACAGAGACAATGAAACCACAATTGCTGCAAATTAATAATAGCAAATGAATAAGTGGAACCAAGCAAAGAAAACTGGACTCTGTTTGGCAGCGGCAAACTTGGGAGAAGGCTGGATGGGGTGGGGTTGGGGTGGGGTGTGGTTGGACTTGGAGGGGCAAGTTGGGAGCAGGGAACCAAAACTGATTATATGGGACAACAAGAAACAACAACAGAATCCTCTGGGGGTGGGGGGGAGGGATTCAGGGAACCAACTCGCAGGGCAGCAGCAGTCAGCAGAAACAAACAAAATGGTACAATTTAAGCAAAACCAGCAAGCAATATATAAATGAAACCAATGCAATGCAATGTGAAAATCAAAAAGTTGGACAAAAACAAGGCAGGACAAAGAGCAATAATTAATGGAAGAAGTTTTAAAGCAATGAGGATGCAGTGGGTGGGAGTGGGGGAGGGGGAGGGTAGGCCCAAAGGATGAGAAGGGAAAGGGGGGGAGAAAAGCAGACAGACAAGGAACAGGGAAAATTGGGGGAAATTAAGAAGAAAGTAAAGTGAAGTAACACACAGTATACAGACAAGAGACAGACAGAGAGAGGAGACACACAGAGAGTCACAAAGGGCAGGTGGACAAAGGATTAGACAGAGCACACACAGAGAGACACAGGACACAGTCAGGACTCACAGAGACACCAGAGCAGCCAGCAAAGGGCAAGCAGGTCTCAGAGATGATCCCACAACTGCAGCCAAGAGAAGTTTCCAGAGAAGAGGCTTGGGTTTATATAGGTTTGAAATTCCCTCCTTTGGGAGCCCCCACCTTTGCACTCCCCCCACGGCCAACAGGGTGCCAGCTCTCAACAGTGCAACAGCCAAGCAGCCTACCAGACCAAAGGACTCATTCTGGCCAATCAAGGATCAATAGCGCAGCCAATACAATGCCTGGAAATAGCATCACAAAATGGATGCAAGGAGGAGCAAAAGTTTCGGGAAGGAGACACAAAATGGAGGACACACTTGGAACTTTAAAGAGACACTCCAGAGACTCAATTTCATTCCCGAACCGGTTCGGGAAACCCGAGCCGGTTCGGTACCGAACCGGCTCGAATTCGGTCCGGCTTGGTCCCGGAAGGGCCCGATTCGGTCCGGGATCGAGCCGCCGGATCCGGACCGGTTCGGGACGAACCGGTCCGGATCCGGACCGAACCGCACATCCCTAGCAGCAAGGACTCCTTCTCCCTCCCTGCCTGCCTCCCAAATGACCGTGTGGGCCATCTGCATGCCATTATGGGGCCTTTCTGTGCACGCAAGCAGAGTGTGCTTTTATTTATTTATTTAATTTTTTTAAACCACCCTTTTGGGCTGATTTTTGGCACTTGAGGGCACTGAAGGACTGCTAGGGAGCTGGGGAGCATGATAGGGTGCTTTGCCCTGCTTTTATTTGAATCTTGGGGCTGTTTTTCTGACCAATTTCCTTTTTAAAAAACTCACTATTTTTGGTCAATTTTTGGCCAATGTTTGGGACTTGGGGAGCACTGAAGGACTGCTGCGGAACCCTGGAGCATGGCACGGCACTTTGCCCTGCTTTTATTTGTATTTTGGGGCCATTTTTTGGTCAAT
The DNA here is from genome assembly GCF_027244095.1 of Hemicordylus capensis. Lineage (NCBI taxonomy): Eukaryota > Metazoa > Chordata > Lepidosauria > Squamata > Cordylidae > Hemicordylus > Hemicordylus capensis. The sequence continues at coordinate 28,581,325 of NC_069661.1, read as the reverse complement.
TTCTTTTTAAAATAACAAGAACAACCCACCATTTGGACTGATTTTCAGCACTTGGGGAGCACTGAAGGACTGCTGGGGACCCCTGGGGCATGGCAGGGTGCTTTGCCCCGCTTTTATTTGCATTTTAGGGCCATTTTTTGGCAATTTCCTTTTTAAAAAGAAAAAAACCCACCCCACAATTTTTGGCCGATTTCCCCCTTTAGGTACCTAACCGCAACAATGCCATTGCCCAATTGACTTGGTATTTACACTAGCTGGAAACTGAACCCCCACAAATACCAAGGTTTTCCTGTACTGCAATTTTTATAGGGACTCATGAGAGACGTTAATTTTACCCCTGATTAAGGATATACCAGGCAGAGAAGATGAAGTATATATCTCTTTTCTTTTGTCAGATCATCAAGCCAACATCACTTGCAATGTGGCTAACTTTTGTTTAATAGCAATGAATATATGACAACACCTAATGATGAATGTAGTGGAATAATTTACTATGTCACTGTATATCCGTAAAAACTGTATCGTTGCTATTATAACAGGTGCAACAATCTGTTCTTTTCTCCATGTGTTGTACTGGTCAAAGACTGTAATAAAATCTATCTATCTATCTATTGCTACTGTTTGTTTGTTTTTATTTATTGGTTTGCGGTTTTATGTTTATTGTTTTGTGAGCTTCTTTGAATTATTTGAAAATAAAGTGGGATTAAAAAGAAGAATTAGATACAGCATATATTCATTTATACATTCTTACCAACCACTTTCAGCAGTGAGATGAGTGCAGAGAGTCTTTGCTTTCTGTACAAGCAATTCCATCACCTCCATGAGCTGGTCATAAACAGGACCAATTCCTGATCTCCCTTCATTATTTGCTCTTGGCTTCTGATTGTTGGTTTGAGTAATCCATGCATTTCATAGGAACTGGGCTGCAGTGTCAGGTATGTCCCCCCCCCCCCCCGCCCTGTTCCTTGTTCTGTAATATGCTGCCTCATAGCACAGCAGGAGTAACTCATTACTTTTTCTGGCATCTGAAAGAAACAGATTTTTGTGTAACTTTGGAACTTTTTGCTTCACCTTTCAATTTGCCAACATAAATTATTGTGAAAGCAAAGTGAACGAAGTCCATTAAAGAGAACCGGGACCTATTTCAGCAACTGATTGACTGTTGAGAAGATATATGACAAACAGAATAAAAGCAACCAGTTAAAGTGTGCAAGAATTCTGTCTCCTCCAGCAAATGTTCTTTTTGAATCGCTAACATTTCTGGATCCAATTTATCGTGGAAAGTGGGGGGGGGGCAGGCTAAACTGAATAAATCTGTCGTAGGAATCGGTGCTAAAACATTTTATGGAGAAATATCATGCAAAGAGAATTGCAGCAAGATCTTTTTTGTTGTTGCTGTTGTTGTAGTAAATGTAGTTTGCAAATTGATCAACATGCCAGCATGGTGTAGTAGTTAGAGTGCTGGACTAGGACCGGGGAGACCCGAGTTCAAATCCCCATTCAGCCATGACACTAGCTGGGTGACTCTGGGCCAGCCACTTCTCTCTCAGCCTAACCTACTTCACCGGGTTGTTGTGAAAGAGAAACTCAAGTATGTAGTACACCGCTCTGGGCTCCTTGGAGGAAGAGCGGGATATAAATGTAATAATAATAATAATAATAATAATAATAATAATAATATAAAGTATAAAGTAAAGTATAAAGTATAAAATATAATAATATAATATAAATAATAAGAATATATAAAGGACAGTGAAGAAGATGCACTTCAAATGGTCAATAATGCGAAACTATTCAACACCAATGAAACAAAGCAGGCCTACAAGAAAGAACAAGTCAAGAACCGAGCAGAAAAATGGAGAAATAAGCCCGTGCATGGTCAATATTTGCACAATATGAGTGGAAAATCAGAGATCACTAAGACCTGGCAATGGCTTAAGAATGGCAACTTGAAGAAAGAAACACAGGGTTTAATACTGGCTGCACAAGAACAGGCACTAAGAACAAATGCAATAAGAGCCAAAGTCGAAAAATCCAACACAAACAGCAAGTGCCGCCTTTGTAAACAAGCAGATGAAACCGTGGACCACCTAATCAGCTGTTGTAAAAAGATCGCACAGACTGACTACAAACAAAGGCATGTTAAGGTAGGAGGGATGATACACTGGAACATCTGCAAAAAATACAAGCTACCTGTAGCCAAACATTGGTGGGACCATAAAATTGAAAAAGTTGAAGAAAATGAAGATGCAAAAGTATTATGGGACTTCTGACTACAAACAGACAAACATCTGCCACACAATACACCAGATATAACTGTAGTCGAGAAGAAAGAAAAACAAGTTAAAATAATCGACATAGCAATACCAGGGGATAGCAGAATAGAAGAAAAAGAAACAGAGAAAATCACCAAATACAAAGATCTACTGTACAAATTGAAATTGAAAGGCTGTGGCAGAAAAAGACCAAAATAATTCCAGTGGTAATTGGCGCCCTAGGTGCAATTCCAAAAGACCTTGAAGAGCACCTCAACACCATAGGGGCCACAGAAATCACCATCAGCCAGTTACAAAAAGCAGCTTTACTGGGAACAGCCTATATTCTGCGACAATATCTATAACAATTGACAATAAAATTCTGGCATCCCAGGTCCTTGGGAAGGACTCGATGTCTGGATAAAACAAATCAGTCAATAACACCTGTCTGACTGTGTAAACAAGTAATAATATAAAGCCGCCTTACACTGAGTCAGTATACTGGTCTATCAAGGTCAGTATTGGGTATATTGACTCACAGAGGCTCTGCAGGGTTTCAGAAAGAGGTCTTTCCAGCTCTATTTGGAGATGCCTAAGACTGGAACTTCTGTCTACAAAGTAAGTATGTGCTCTACCACTGAGCTACACCACCTTTCCCTCACAATATCAAGCCCCTGGAAAGCAGGTGAGTGGTGGAGACAGGGCAGGAAGCCCCAGGTCAGAATCTGGAAGAATCTGCCAGAATCTGGGTTGATTCTGGCATGTTATGGCTGCAGTCTGGCAGAATGCCAGGCATTTCTCATAGGAACATAGGAAGCTGCTATATACCAAGCCAAATCATTGTTCCATCTAGCTCAGGATTGGCTACACAGACTGGCAGTGGCTTCTCCAAGGCTGCAGGCAGGAATCTCTCTCAGCCCTATCTTGGAGATGCCAAGAAGGGAACTTGGAACCTTCTGCTCTTCCCAGAGCGGCCCCATCCCCTAAGGGGAATACCTTACAGTGCTCACACATGTAGTCTCCCATTCATATGCAACCAGGGCAGACCCTTCTTAGCAAAGGGGACAAGTCATGCTGGCTACCACAAGACCAGCTCTCCTCAACCTCGAGACCATTTCTCCTCTGTGATCACCACAGAAGCTTCAAAGAGTGACAGTTAGACGAGACGCTACGGCAGCAGATATAACTGAAGCCTGAAGAGAGGACATTTTCCACCATTGTCCTCCCAAACCTTCATAAGCCACCTCTACTACAGCAAAGTGTCAGAAGCTGCAGACTTTGCTTGCTGAGTATGTGGGCTTCCATGTAGTGGAAATAGCTAGATGCCCAAGGCATAGCAAGGATGCTATTATCTGTTGCAGAAAGGAGAGATGTATAGCCAGAGTTGAAGACTGGTGAGAGAAAATAACCCTGAATGCTAATTTGCCATTATTTCAGAATGGTAACAGCATATGGAGTAAACTATCCATATTACAAGCTGTTGTCAAGCTGTTGCCAAGAAGGGAACAATAGAGGCAGAGGTGCTGAGCTAGGTAGTTGAAGGAAAAGAAGGTCCAGGAGGCAAGAGAGCTGAGGAGGCAGGAGAGCTAAAAGAAGGGGAACAAAATAGGCTGATTCACATGTGGAGATAATTTCTGGTTTGCGCTCAGCCCCCCAACCCCAACCCCTGTGACTCAGAGTCTGACACTGAAGACACAAGACAAGCACCAGATCCAGTTCCATGTTCCAACACTGGACCAAAACCTGAGAGAGCTCCATACATGGAGCCCCTGAAGACCACACCCATAGAGCTTTAACCCCCTGAAGCGACACCATTTGAACCCGAGCTCTCAGCTGAGCCACCTCCTCCTCTTCCATCACCTTCCCCAATACCCATGTTTCAGTGCTGGCAACAGGCAAGGCAGGATTAGCTGGAGAGGAGGAGGAGCAGGAGGAAGAGGAAGAGGAGGAGTTCCAGACTCCAGTCCATTAAAACTGCTGCTTTCCAAGCAGGGAGGCAGAACCCAGCAGCAGCAGACTGAGCTCAGAGTATTTAAAAGGCTCAACTTCCTCTGGCTGTTGTTCGATCAATATGTCCCGTGACTCTGTCTGTGATGCTGCCTGACTCCTGCCACCTTGCTTCATCAGCTACCAGACCTTGTGGGCTCTGCGCTATGGGATAAGACTAGACAATGTTCACATAGAGCAGGGGTGCACAACTCAAATGCCTTGTGTGGGACCTCTATTTACTCTAAGTCCTCTAGCACTGCACGGCCCAACAACAAGGTAGCCCCAGGAAACGGACACAGACACCAGCTGGTTTTAGTCAATCAATAATCCATGTTTATTATAGTCAGTTAAACAGCAAGCTAGCTCCTAATTCACACACACGCACATACACACATATACTTACCAGCCCCACTCCAAAGATGATCAGTCTTTGAAAGGGGTGTGGAAGAAGTGTAGAGGCCTCACTTTGGGTGGTGTTGCTTCTCAGGGGTCTTCTGATTTCCTGCCTGACTTATAAAGGGAAGTTTCCACTTCGGCTGGTACATCTGCAGTCCACTTTCATCTCCGTGATCACAGGACAGACATATCCTATCTTTCCCAGTTCTTTCTCCTTTACAAAGTCTTTGGCAGTTCTCCCTGGTTTTCACCGATTCTTCAGGCCTTTGGCGTCTTTCCCAACATTGTTTGTGTTCGAGAGGGAGTGGGGCTGGGGCACACGATGTTGCTCACTCATGCGTTCCTCCATACATACTGTTTGTAAGCACTACCTAAACTTCTTAATTTGTCAAGATCACATGGCTCATAGGGTTACAGAAATGAGCTATTACAAATTAGTATATTGTTTAAGCTTGCGATTCAGCCAAGTATTTCACTGTTACAAATTAATATATTGTTTCTTGTTTCTGAATCTTTATAAACGTGCGAGTTAGCCAAGTACTTTATGCATCACTACTATCACAAAGCTAGCATAATTCTACACCTGGTGGGCCCAAACTGACCATGGCTTGGAGTGTAGGGGCCAAGGTCAATCTATAGGATGCTGATTATTAAAGTAACACTTAATATTAATTAATTAATTAAATCAAATTAAAATGAATTTAATTACAATTTAACTTTTGTTGGCAGGCCCAGATTAATTTAAATTTAAATTTCATTCTAATAAAATACATAAATACCCTTGTTAAAAAGAAAAATAGCAGAGGCTGTTCCATGGATTCACAGCCCTTCTTGATAATTCAAAAAAAAACCTTGAAGATAATGCATTTGTAAGGAAAAGTAATACAAGCCCGCATGGTTTCACAGTTTATTATTCATACAAATCACCCCACTGAACATGGAGCACTTGTAAGGGGGGGGGGAATAAGCGAAGCTTTTCTCTGAAATTTTGATTAAAATTACACCTTGATCCTTCACCACACATTGTTTTGATCCTTCACCAGAAACTCCACCAGTGTAGAAAATGAAAGAGAAAGGGGGTGGGGGAGGCTTGACCAGAGAGAGAGAGAGAGAGAGAGAGAGAGAGGAAAGGGGGATAAATCAGGCTTGAGGAGAGAAAGAGAGAGAGAAAGAGAGAGAGAGAGTTTAAAAAGAAAGAGATGGAAAGAGGATGGGTAGGTTTGGGGAGAGAGAGAGAGAGAGAGAGAGATGGAAAGAGGCACCCCAACCCTGCCTGTGGCTTGTGATGATCTCTCAACTGCACAGGCACACCTCACAATTGGGAAGAGACACTGGGCCAAACAGCAGGCCCTGCATTACTCTGGTAGCAGCCGCCAGTAGTGGCAGGTAGAAGGATTACTGGTTCACCCCCCGGCAGCCATCCTCTCAGCCATGCAGTGACTGTAATTTTTTTTTAAAAAAAAAAAACAAACAATGGAAGTTCATGGCAGGGGGGAGGCAAGCGGCAAGCAGTGGAAATGGCCCCGCAGGTCAAGAAAAAAGGCGGCCCACAGGCCATATGTTGTGCAGGCCTGAGATAGAGTAACGTGTCAATACCATCACATCAAATTATGTTGCAAGAGTTGATTTTGCTGGAACTATTTGCATCAGGAAGCCCATGCACACACCAGCTGCCCAAGCTATATATCAGTGATCTTCACTCTTTTTCAAGCAGGGCTCAGGTGAGAATGGTGACCCCCGCATGTGCCAGGGGGACTCTGCAGAATATTCAGCTTTGACCAAAGCATCACACAGGTCCAACAAACAAGTAGTCCACAGGGTTAATGGGGGCTGCCACTAGCCCCCGGGCCTTGCAATGAAGGGCACTACTATATACTCATAGAAAAATACAATCTTTAGCCACACTTCATATTGGTTATATAGCCACTTTATATTATACTACACGAGCCTGGGACCAAAGATGTATGCTTAATGATTATGACCATATACACATTTTCACATATGATGGTTTTGTCTCCTATCTTCCTGTAAATATATCCTATTATATTGTTTAAATTCTTTCCTGGAAAACATCATTTACAATTCCTTGATGCATTTAGTACATCCTCTATTATAAAAGAGGTGGAGAAAGTCTTTCATGTTGAAATGTTAAAGCAAGTAACCTTGCGTGTTTCGCTGTTTTAGCTTTGAAGTGGATAAATTCTTGCTATCTCTCCGCATCACCTGACACCTCAAGGTCATGTGTATGCAGCACTGACGTCTTTGAATAATGAGTCAAACTATTGACATTTTACTGCATTCGTTATGGTGTACAAGGGTTGACCACTGATTTCAGAGTAAATATTGATGTCGGCAGTTTCTCATTTCAAACAGATTAACTGGCAAGTTACTATTTCTAGATTTGCAAACCAAGCAGTATGTACCAAATATTAACCGTTTTCTGTGACAGTGCTAGATCAGCTGCCTACCTTGTGCATGGTTGGGGTATTTGTCTGCTTGGGGAGTGTGCCTGTTGACCCCTTTATGGCATCTTGTGATCCTTTTTCTTAGGCCCACTGAATGGGCAAGCAATTATACCAGTAATGTAAATAGGGTGAGGAAGGGGCAGTGTAATTGTCTCGGGAGCAGCCAGCACAAAATAGCCACTCAAAAACATATAATAATATGACAGTTCTTAAAACAGTGTTAAATTATGTAACAGTGGCCAACATGATCCGCAGTCTTAATGTCTCTGTTAGGGCTTGGGGCACCCCTGTTGTGGACCCAGAAGCAGTGGCACCGCTGTACAGAACTAACTGGCAATGGCACTACCAGCATTAGTGCAGTTTTCCCCATCCACACAATGTTCACAAAGAGTAACATGTGAAAACCATCACATCAAAATTATGTTTCAAGAGTTAATTTTGCTGGAACTATATGCATCAAGAAGCCCATGCACACATCAGCTGCCCAAGCTATATATCAGTGATCTTCACTCTTTTTCAAGCAGGGCTCAGGTGAGAACAGTGACCTCTGCATGGTGCCAGGGGGATTCTGCAGAGTATTCAGCTTTGGCCAAAGCTTCACACAGGTCCAATAAACAAGTAATCCGCAGGGTTAATGGGAGCTTCCACCGGCTCCCGGGCCTTGCAATGAAGGGCACTACTGTATACTCATAGAAAAACACAATCTTGAGCCACGCTTCATATCAGTTATATAGCTGCTTGACAATTCTTTGTAAATTGGTAGCTCTATCACCAATTCTCTATAGCAGCACCCCAGCTTCCATGTCCGCAGCAGTGGTGCTGCAAGCCCTACATGAGTTGTCAGGGCTCTGCATCATGTCAGCTATTTTCTTCTCAGTATGGAATAAGGAAGTGTTTTTTCAGTACTTAAATAGAAAGCCACTGAGGTCTTTCACACAAACTCATGGCTGCTGCTGGGTGCAATGCGGGTCAGGCAGGAGCTCACAGACAACAGCGGCTGCATGAACTGTGGTGTGATTATGGCAGCTGCTGAGAGTGGAAGGACTCTCCCCCTCCACATCCCAGGTTGCCCCACACTACGAGCATGGCTGCGCCTTCCCCCTGGCTCACTGCCGGAAATGGTGGCAGGCCCAGGGGAAGCCTGTTAACCCAGCAATGATCACCCAGGTGTTCACCTGTCATGGTTAAGTGAACCACAGGTGTTTAGCCACAGGTTCACTTAACCTTGGCTAAACACTAGTTTTAAAAGTGGGCTAGGAGCAGGGACGGTGCTTGTGGTGCTGGCTCGATCTCAGCGCTTCACACACACAGCCTAGCCCAGGCTGGGCTGGGCTGTGCGTGTGAACAGCCTCACTATCTTAGAGGCTTAGCAAGGGCAGCAGGCTGGGCAGAAAGGCACAACCGCAGTTTCTCATTGGTGACATGTCTGAACACTGCTGATTGGGAAGGAAAAAGCAGATGGTAAAACTGATTAGCTCAGTTTCTCTCCATCCTTATTTTATGGTTCTGTTATGCCTTGCGCTCTACTCCAGTAGTCTTCCAGCAAGAAAAGAGAATGTTGAAACACTGATAATGGCCCTAGAAGTCTGTTTGTTGCTTGAGAAGTCTGCAGGTTGCAAATGTTTCTCTTCTTGAATGTATCCCCCTTTCCAAAATTTTCCTTTTTAAACGTTTCCTATATCTGCTGCAGTGCAGCTGAGCTCTCCAATGGAGAATAACAAATTAAAACATTAAAAAATAATTTTAAAAAAACACAAACCTTCACCAAACAAGATTTCTCCCTCGGTGTCTGCTTATTGATTACTTTCCATATCTTCAGGAATGCAGCTGTGCTCTAATGCAGAGAAATTTTTAATTTTTTTCCATTAAAAATTTAAAACACTCCCACATCATCAAACAAAGGTTTGACTTTTCGAAAAATAAGTATATAAATGAAATGCAAAGTGTATTCATGTTCTAGAAATACATTCTTACAGTATCAGTTCTAATCTAGTAAACATTTCTGGGAATATGGAACCCTGAGGATAACATGATTAGAGGACAACTCCATAAGTATTGCTTGAGAAAATCAGAGTTGCACCCCCAGACCCCAATGAAGACAGGACACACTTAGTTGGAGTAAAGAGCCACTTTATTAAAATACAAGGCATAAGACTTGTGACGAGGTACCTAACTACCCAGAGTGCAGGCACTCCTCCCGTGTGGGGCCGCCTCCTAGGGATGGTTGTCCCACACCAGAGTGAATGGCTGGGTACTAATTTGGTCACCACGAGGCTTTCCCCCACTGAGTGGGGGGTGACCCAACTCACCCCCAATCCAAGCCGCCAAAACTCTGAGTTGGTGCATTGAGCCATCCCCCAAGCGGGGTCCATTCCTAGCCCTTTCTAATCTAGTAAACATTTCTGGTAAGATGGAACTCTGAGGAGAATGTGAGCAGAGGGAGATTCCATAAACATCCCTTGAGAAAATCAGAGATATGTGACCGTGGACAGCACCAGCCACCTACAACAGTTGTTGAGCAACACAAGTCTGTATGCATTGGGTGTAAACATACAAGCCAGGATGCACTTGACAGTGATTTCCATTTTCATGTTAAAAGTCCTAAGTGTCATTTCCTAACTTTAATTTAAAAAGCATCTTAACTGGATTTTGTTGTTTTCAAAAACACCTTGATTTTGTACAATGGGAATCTGTTGCTGGTGTGATAGCGGCCAACAAATGCAATCTCCAAGATGTTACCAAAAATGCTGACTGACATACAGAACAAGGCTGCACCAGTGTAGTGAAAGAACAGCCTAACAGAACTTGCCAACTAACTGCATCTGTGCAGTGGGGAAGCAGCAATTTGTGCACCCTCCTCTTCCACAGAAAACCCTCTGTGTCACCCAAAAATATGCCCCTGAAGGCTGTGCAACCCTTGGGTACATATATTCAGGTGGCACAGAGGACTTCCACGGGAAGGCATCAAAAATGGCCACTTCCCCATTGTGCTGGTGTAATTAGCTGGGGAGCTCTGTTAGGCTGCTCTCTTGCTGTACCAGTGTAGCCTTGCTCCATATGTCAGCCATAGTTACCACTGGCACTTGCTGCTTGTTTAACAGGAGTGTGCTAAAATCCATTGCACACAGAGTTCTGCACCCACAGTTGGCCATTACAAGACCACCTCTGCTTATGGCACTGAAGGCTCACACTGGTGATTAATATACAGTAGGCCCTAAAAATTAGAGGGCAGGGCAGAATTGACCTGTTGGGGAGCAGTGATGGATAGTTTGGGCTACCCTTCCAACAGACAGGATGGTACAGCAGCTGTGGCAGTGTGGGAAAAATTGCTTGCCCCGTTGCATGTCACAGCACTGACATGCAAAACTACTGTCTTAGGCTGACATTTAATATTTTAAAAAGCAAAAAACTGGAGAGGGAAAGGTAACTGGAGAGGGAAAGGTGTGTGTGTGTGTTTAATTCTTCACCTTTTTGTTTAGTTCTGTATCTGAGGATAAAGTAGACTGCATTTACAAAGCAATGGGGTTTTTGTCAAGGATATCCAGGAGCTATTTAAAAAAGAAGCCAACTTGTCACTTTCTATATCTTATGCTGAAGCGTCATCGTCATTACGCTATTGGTACCATAAAATCTTCAAGTGTTTGCATGTGCGAAAATAATCATTGTTTTCTTTCATAATTTCCCCCAGAACTCTGAGCCTTGGTCAGAAATATGAACTCTATGGAATATGAACAGCTGTTTCTCAGACGTGAAGCAGGCAACTTCATTACCTCTATAGTGCATGGAATGTGGAATCCCTGTTTCACTTAGGATGGAGGTATAACTTCAGTGAAATGCAGTGGTGAGCAAATCAAATGTAAGCCGCCAGCTTAAAACATGTTTGATTGAACTCAAAATAAGCCTGTAGCTTGTCAATAATTGGGAAATTAATACATCTCTAATTACCATAGTGCTCTCCGGATGATAGTTATTTTTATTTTTTGTTTATTTATTCAGTTTTTATACCGCCCTTCCAAAATGACTCAGGGCAGTTTACAATAAAAACAAAACCATTAAAATCAGTTAACAATTAAAACAAAAATTATAAAACAGCGTAAACAACAATTAACAATAAAAACATCATAAAACAGCAATTAAACAATCAGAACAATTTTAAAACCCTGAAAACCAGGTTACAACATTATAACCAATTACAACTATTTAAAAACCGTGGAAGGCCAGGCCAAACAGATAGGTTTTAAGGGCTCTCCTGAAGGCCAGTAAAGAATTCAAATTGCAGATTTCTGCAGGGAGTGCATTCCAGGAGTGGCTACAGAGAAGGCCCGCCTCTGAGTTGCCACCAGACACGCCGGTGGTATCTGGAGACGGATCTCTTCAGATGACCTTAACATGCGGTGGGGATCACGCAGAAGACAGCTCTTTCTGAGGTAAACTGGACCTAAGCCATTCAGAGCTTTAAAGGTAATAACCAGCACTTTGTATTTTGCCCAGAAACATATTGGCAGCCAGTGTAGCTTTTTCAAAACAGGCATAATATGGTCTCTCCGGTTTGCCTCAGAGACCAATCTGGCTGCTGGAGTCAGTGATGGGCTGGATGAGGGATAACAAACTGAGACTGAATCCAGATAAGACGGAGGTACTCAACATTTTAAAATATTGTTTAAAAAAATTTTAATTGTTGTAATTTTTTAAACTTTTTGTTTTGGTTTTAACTAATTTTTTACTTTTTGTTTTTATTTGTTGTAAACCACCCAGAGACGTAAGTTTTGGGCGGTATAAAAATATGTTAACTAAATACATAAAATAAATAAGTAATAAATAAAACAGGGCTAACCCTGCTTAGCTAAGGGGACAAGCCATGCTTGCTACCACAAGACCAGCTCTCCTCTCATGGACGTTTGGGAGCAAGCGGTGCTTCAGATATCCAGGGCCCAAACAGCTTAGAACTTTAAAGGTCAAAACCAGCACCTTGAATTGGATCCAGAAACAAATTGGTAGCCAGTGAAACTCTTTCAGAATAGGTGTAATATGCTTTGAGAAGTTCCAGAGAGAACTCTGGCAGCTGCATTCTGCACCAACTGAAGTTTCTGAATATTCTTCAGTGGCAGCCCCATGTAGAGCACATTGCAGTAATCCAGCCTTGATGTGTCTAAGGAGTGGGTAACTGTGGCTAAATCTGCCTTCTCAAGAAAGGGCCACAGCTGGCGCACTAGCCAAAGTGTGCAAAAGCACCTCTGTCCACTGTCTCCACCTGAACATCCAAAAGCAGAGCCGGGTCCAGCAGTATTCCCAAGCTGCACACTTGCTCTTTCAAGGGGAGTGAAACCCCTTCCAGAACTGGTCGAATCCCTTCATCCCGATTAGTTTTCCTCCTGACCAATAGTACCTCCGTCTTGTCTGGATTCAATCTCAGTTTGCTAGCCCACATCCAGCCCATCACAGCCTCCAGCCCCTGATTCAGGACATTCACTGCCTCCCTAGGATCAGATGATAAGGAGAGATAGAGCTGAGTGTCATCTGCATATTGCTGACAACTCAGTCCAAGTCCCTGAATGACCTCTCCCAGCAGTTTCATGTAGGTGTTAAACAGCATAAGGAACAAGACTAAACCCTGCAGCACCCCACAAGCCAGAGGTCAAGGAGCCAAGCAGTAGTCCCCCAGCACCAATGTGGTTCTGGACCCTCCCCCCATGAATGGACTGAAGCCACATGAAAGCAGTGCCTTGAATCCCCATATTCAAGAGGTGATCCAGAAGCTTATCATGGTTGATGGTATCGAATGCTGCTGAGTGGTCCAGCAGAACCAACAGGGACACATTCCCCCTGTCAAACTCCCAATGTAGGTCATCCATTAGAGCAACCAAGGCAGCTTCAGTCCCATATCCGAAATGGAAGTCAGACTGAAAGAGTCTATATATTGAAAGAATCTATGTCATCCAGGACCCTCTGCAGCCACAATGCCACCGCACGCTCTATCACCTTGCCCAGATCCTTTGCTTGTGATTTGGTGCCTCAACCCATGTGGCTTTGGTCACACCCTGGCCTATGTAAATGGGGATATATGTAAATTGGGAAGAACTATGTAAAAGGGGATGAGGACCACTCTGGGAAGTGCATCTGCATACTTGCATTCAGACGGTTCCAAGATCCCTCCCTGGCACTTCCAGGCTCAGACTGGCCCACCGAGCAGCAGGGTATTTTCCCAGTGCACCCTCACCTGGTGCGTCCTGCTGCGCTTGCTGGGCTCTCTCTGCGCCAGCTGCCCGGCTCCCCTTTCCCCCTCTCCCTGTCTGGAGAGCCCCACCTCCTCTGCTGCTGATTGGTCGTGAGAAGCAGGCTCAGACTGCCCTCAGGGCAACAGGGCATATTCCCAGTGCGCCCCACCCACCCCTGCGCCCCAACTCCCACCCTTAATTACTCATTCTGCTCAAAACCCGGCCCCCTCCCCACATACATTCCACCAGCCTCTCAGTGCCTGCAGTCCGGCCCTGGGCACTTCCAAGATAGGGCTGAGAGAGACTCCTGCCTGCAATCTTGGAGAAGCCACCACGGGTCTGTGTAGACAATACTGAGCTAGATGGACCAATGGTCTGACTCAACATATGGCAGCTTCCTATGTTCCTAATTAAAGTCACACCCTCATGGAGTTCTTTACACAGAAGTAGAAGGGGAGTAATGGTGAGTCTCATGCACCTAACCATATGCATTTGTTCCCTCTCTGCATCAGGTCTTCTCTATCCCTTTCTGAATTGCATCCCAGTGTTGCTGTCACTGCCTGATTCTCCTATTTAGAATGCAAGCCAACTCATCTAGGAGATCTGCCCATATGGTTTTGTGGGAGAATGCAAGCCAAAGAGCTGTTTACACCAGAATGCACACAACTCTATTAAGTTGCATTCATTTGTAGTGTCAGCAAGCAAGCATCTGTCAGCCGAAGAATAAGTTCCAGTCCTCTTCAATCGACATCAGCCTTTTGTACACTTTGGCTCTCAGTGCCTTTCACAGTGCATGAGTAATTATGTTTATACATGGACACATTTATGCAGTACCAGTATGCTGCTCCTTATGGACACATAAAGAAAAGCCACATTCAAGAGCCGATATTTGATGCAATGGACAGAATATAGACTTGCTCAAGAGAGACCTGTATAGCCATGAAGCTTACTGGGTTGCCACAACCAAACATACCTCCTTACTATACTAATTGGTTTTCTATCCTGCCCCTTCAAAAAAAAAATCCATATATTACATTCTTATTAAAACACAATTCAAAAAGAGGGAGAGAATTGTTTACTCTAAGCCTGCTTAAAATCAGCCTTTGGAAGAGTGAGAGGTTTAGCTCAGTAGCAGAATACATATTTAACATGCAAAAGATTCCAAATTCTGTGCCTGGTGTCTTCAGTGGAAAGGTTCTCAGGTAGCAGAGCTGGGACAGACCCACTGATGAGGCCTTGAAGAGTGGCTGAATGGCTCCATAGAGCCTCCATAATTTGATCGTTCCAGTCACTGTCTGGAAAGTCCCTGTTCTATTGATGCTTGGAGGTGATGGGCTGTTTGATCAGGCAAGGATATCTGTTTGCTTGGGGCAGGAGGAAGGAAGTACATCTTACCCAGGCAATGCAGGAATGCTCCCCTCTCATCCTGTGCTTTGCTGCATCCTCCCAGTCCAGCATGGAAAAAGAGGGACTCTCTGTATTGCCTAGGCAACTGGATGATGCCTTCCAGCTAGGGCGTACATTGCCCAGTTTCCTAGGAAATTGGGAACATGTGCCTAGCATCTGGAGCTACAGTGAGACTGCAGCACAGTGTCAGAACCTAGGCAAGCATCCTACGCTTCAGACATAGGACTATTTTTGGCTATTTGTAGATCATCATGTCTGCAAATAGCCAAAAAAAGAAATGAGATGGGTCCAAGGGGGCATTTCACCCACCCCCAACAATTCTCATTTTACAGCCATTTTTCTTCTGGATAATACGTTGGCCATGCTCTGATAAATACCAGTTACTGGTGTGCAACAATGGAGCAGAACTAGTTCTTTAGTCTCTCTCTGAAGGCTTCCTAGAGGAATCTGCTTGGTCTCTGTGAGAAACAGGATGCTGAACTAGATATACCTTTAGTCAGATACAGCACTGCAGGCCCCTTTTTATAGCCATTTTTTCATTGAAAACCCGTACAAATTTTGATACTCTCCACTTTCTGGCTCAGACTGTGGACCTTTACAGACACTGGGCAGTAGGCCTATGTGCATTCAGAAAATTTGGATTAGGATATGATCCAATCCAAATTTGAAAATATTGGATTCAGATTCTATGGGCTCAGGCAATGTTGGATATGGGATCAGATTCAGAATCCAAATCCAAATCCTGACTTAAATTTGTATATTTCCCCATAGTGATCAAAGGGTAAATCCAAAAGAAAATAACTGGTTGGACATAGAGCCTTGAAATGTGCCACACTTATGGGGATGAAGGTCAGGGGCCCCTGTAGTGAATTTAGCAAGAATTGGTCAATACTCTGATTTTTGGTGGTTTTTTGAAGGTTTTGTTAAAAATAGCTGGAAGTGGTAAAATCTGGCTTTTTTCAAGCCAGAACTTTACAAAAACTTCTGCAATTGACTATCTTCCTTGTACTATCATTACACCAGTATTTGGAGGAATCTGTCCTTTGCCTTCATCAAAAGGGGTAATAGCATGCCCCTTCCCTCACCTTTTATATCTCCTGAATGGATGGGCATACAGTTATTAAATCTAGCACACATCAAGTCCACATTGGCAGGACTCTGTGTAATTTCTTTCAAAGCTATGGGTCACTCCTCTGATTTTTAGTGAATTTGTGGAAGAAATCGCTAAAAATAATAGTGTAAACCAACTTGCAATGTTGTGCTAGCAAGTCCTGAACAGTTTGGGCCCTACTTCAGAAGAGCAAAATGGAATAGGATTTTCCCCCATAGAGCTGAATGAGGAAGTTTATCTTGCCACCATTCTGATGCCCCAATAATCTGCTGCTTGAGGAAACCACCTAACCTTACCTGATGGACGGGCTGCCCCTGCTCATGGAGTGGAAAGAAATTTGGCACAATTATGGTACAGTCAAAAATTGCTCTCTGGTAATCTTAAGGACCAGCATGAAACCTAGGAGAGGATGTGCTTTTCAGGCAGAAGTAGGACCCAAACTGTTCAGGACTTGCTAGCACAACATTGCAAGTTGGTTTGTGCCCAATATAGAAGCCAGAAGACTGGCATAACATCTATTCCTAGTCAGATGCATTCCACACCAGTTGAAGCTTTCTGAGAGAGAGAGAGAGAGAGAGAGAGAGAGAGAGAGAGAGAGAGAGAGAGAGGACAGTTGTGTGTAGAGCACCCCACATAGTATGATAATGAAAGGGTACGTGAACAAAGAATTTTATTTTGGAACACTGAAAACATGCTGGTGACCAGATGATTCATTTATTTCAGCCCTAGGTATTCCATTTCTCATGGCCAATTTAGCTGTCTTCAGATACTGCAAGCTCAATTACAAATCAGAATTTGTGATTCTGGAGTAACTGCACTGAAGGCAGGTCAGCTCATTACAGGTATTCTCTGCCCATAGAGGTCAGTTACTGACCAAGTCTGTCTATCTATTGATCCATGTATTTTTGTACATAAGCGAAAGGATTTTCCCACATCATTTAGACAGGGAAAAGTGCTGCCTTCACAGAAAACTCTCACTTCTACTGCGATATTATAATTGATTGATTAATGTATGCATCAATCCATTAAAATAAAGATGGTTAATGAGCTATGATTGACATCCATAATTATTACAAAAGCAAGAACTAAATAACAACCCAATACATTTTCAATGCTGTACAAGGGCTTTTGGCAATAGGCAGGTCTTTACTTGATTAATACACAAATACATCTGTTAGAGTTCAAGATCTGGTAATAAGAAGGATTTTAATCCAATTACATATAAGGAATAATTCAGATAGGCTTGGCCTTGTCTACCCAAAGTATCCTGTACAAAAAGTTGGATTTGCTTGAATCAATCTTCTCCTTATTGACCTCAGGTAGTGAATAAGACCTTGGCAAGTTGTTCCCAGAATGCCCCAAGTAAAGAAAATAACTGAGTTTATTCTGCTAATGCTTTATTTGATCTTACCACCATCTAAGTTCAGAGAAGCAAGGCAGCTCAACCAACCGGTTGGGATTGACTGAACTTGTTTGGGACCCAGTCAAACCCAGAACAAATGTAACACAAACCATTTTATATCTTCTACAGTTTGCTGACAATAGTTGTTTTCCCCAAAAAATGTTGATTGGCAGTGCCACACCACACGTACACATTATGATCACGCACACCACCATGAACATGTACACTCAACTTAGAATATTATATTCCTATATAATGACATTTCCGTTTCCCAGAATCATGCCCATATATGTCTGCAGCTCTGTGGTTTTTCTGTTACTCTGCACTTTTTTGCACAACTGTCAGCAACCTTTTTAACCACAAGTACCCCATTTAAATGTTTCTAGCATCAGCATATATTGAGTTCCCCGCTTAGGCAGCTTCTGACTCATGAACATCTGTGCTAAAGTTCAGTTTGGCTAAGTTTGGCCAAGAATAAGCTTATTTATATTTATAACAATCACCATTATGGATCAATATAGAAACTGCTCAACAGAACATCTAACACACCGATAATCTGATATACTGAGTTCATCTTTTCCCTTTCATGTTTTTGTAGTTTTATGGCATTTATCCCTATAAGAACTTATTTTTAGGGATGTGTACAGAACCAGCTGTCCCGAACTGGACCAGACTCAAACCTAACCAGACAAGTTTGGTCCGGCACCCTTAGAAGCCACACACACCCCCAGTTCGGTCCGGAGGGGGTTTGTGAAGTTGTTTTTTGAGGAAATTTTGTTTCCCTTTAGCCCCTTCGGGGGGCTTCCTCTAAGCTGCTGGGGGGAGGGGGGTTTCACAAAGGTTCTCCCTCCCCCCGCCGGCCTCAGTCAATACCACCACGGCCTGTTTTACTGCCTTTTTCGTCCCATTCAGGCCTCTGTATGTTGGCGCGGTGGCCATTTTCTCCACCGCCGTGCATGTGCAAATGACCTTTGTGAGGCCTGGAATGGCCCAGGTCCTCGCAGAGGCCATTTGCACATGCACAGTGGCCATTTTTAAAAAATGGGTAAAAATGGCTGCCGTGCATGCCCCCTGAAGGGGCTAAAGGTTAAAAATTGTGAACCCCGCCGAACCATCTGGGTGTGTGTGTGTTCAGTCTGAGGTCAAACCGAACGGGGGGGGGGGGTCGATTCAACCCTGGAACCATCAAACCGAACCAGTTTCATGTAGAACCGAACCTGCCTTGAACGGTTTGCACATCCCTACTTATTTTAAGTTTCAGGCTCATCTCTGGATTGCATAAAATAATAAAGGGTATGTTACCATCCTGAGCAATTTAACAACAAAAAACAGTATTTACATACCAGTTTTCAACAAAAGTTCCCTAAGCAGTTTACATCAAAAAATAAAAATAATGATGGTCCCCTGTCCCCAAAGGGCTCACAATCGAAAAAGAAACATAACGCAGACAGCAGCAATAGCCATTGGAGGGATGCTATGCTGGGGCTGGATAGGGCCAGTTGCTCTCCCCCTGCTTAATAAAGAGAATCACCATTTCTAAAAGATGCCTCTTTACTCAGTTAGTTAGCAGTAAGTTTCACTTACCTTATTGTTTCCCTCAAATTCTTCACAAATTTATCATGATCACGAACTTCCAAATTTTCTTCAGAGTATCACTTTGGGGGAAATTTGGTGTCAGATGGATGAGGTATTATCCTTGAAAACCTATGCAGTGTACCTTCTCTTCATCAAAAAAAGATAACTTCAACTAATCTCCAGTTGTCTGAAGATAAGGGGAAATGTTTCCAGATGTGGCATGTGGAAATATGTGAAACTTCCCTGAAAGATGTTGCTGCTTTATTGGTTTTTTCCAAGAACCTCTGGAATTTCTGAGGAAGATTCTCATGAACAGACTATCTGAAATAACTATGATTTCTGCACTAGGCAAAAATTTTGTGGCAACTTGGAAATGAGACAATTTGTTAGTTAATTTTGTTAACTCTGTAAGAACCACTTTGGGAAGGTAAATGAAAATGCTTTGGGTGAGGAGGATCCTAGAAATTTTACTCAAATGTAACTACAATGGCAAGCCTATTTCCATGTCAAAGGGCACTACTTCTATAGAGGGCATTGAGAATTTCCCAGTGGGATGGTCAGCATGGAGACTTTCAGATCTATTTGCCTGCCTGGAAGGGGGGGAAAAACCCACAGCAGCCTAACTTGATTTGGCGACCCCTCCATTTGCTCCGTCAATTCCAAAGTCAATTGGCCATCACTGGTATTAGGGCCAATGTTAGTCTAATTCCAGGACAGTTCCAAGTAGGTCATTTACCTCCAGGCAATCCCATGACCCTCATACCTCTCAATTCAGATCGCAGATACATGAGAGAAACTTCAAAGAACCTGGCTTTCACTGATGGTGGTGGTGGTGGTGGTGGTGGTGGTGATAATGATGCTTTAAACCTTTCCCCACCACATAGGGCAGTAATGTATAGTTACAGTTACTGCACACACAAAAGACCAGAGTGATTTCCAGATGGCAACTTAAAATGGTTTCGAAAGATTTAGGCTTGGTGTGCATCCCTACAATCTGGGTTTTGACACTGCCTTACATACAGGAACAGCAACGTCTTGTTCGCACAGCCAGAGCCTGTTTTTGGATCTTATCTTGACGTTTCAGGCTTAAAGCATTGTATGTGCATTACAAAGAAGTAGGTTATTTTTAAGTTTTGAGAACAGTTTGCAGGTTTACTGGGTTTACTCAGAAGTAAATGATTCAGTTCAGTTTGGCATCCTGCATCCATTCTGCACTGTTTGATAAGTGTCCTGGCCTGCTCATAACCCAAGGAGAATAGGTGGGGAGGGGAGAGTCCAATTAAGGATAGTTTCACAGATAGAGATCACTTCCATGTGGATTGGAAGCCATCCATCAATGTTGAGGGGGCTGGGCCCATTAAGAGGAGGGATAATAACAGCCAGTGGTTGAGTATGGACAGCCAGACTCTGACCTCCACTTTCACTAAGCCTGCTTCCAGTCATCGAGCAGCATTGGAGACACAATGGGGAACTTGCAGTACTGCTCTTAGGAATTTGGATTGAAAAAGCTCTAGAGGGGCAAAGTTGGAAAAGGCGCCAAGCTGGCTTATAGAAGTTGTGCCATTGATTTAGCTTCAAATAACTTAAGGGCTGTGCATATGTACTGCTCCCCTTTTGATTGGAAGAATTTTAGAATGGCAGCAATACTTCTCTGGGTGTTTAGGGCAACATAGCCACCATGGGCCTTCCTAGTCCCAAAAGCATAGAAAACATTTGCAGGTATTTGAAGTATGTCATTGTCATTCCTTTTTATACACCAGGAGTGTGTCTTAGGTCTCTTAGCAAAGACCATGATTTTGGTTATATGGTAATTGATTTCTGGTAGGTCTTCCTTGCAGTATTGGGTGATAGTGCAATTTTAGTTGCTCTTTTAAAGGACCCCTATGCGGGGGTGGTCTTTATGGGACTACACCTAAATGTAAGGAAGTCTAAACTAATGACAACAGGTACAGCAACCAGCCTCAAAATTGACAATGAAGACACTGAAGTGGTGGATAGCTTCTGCCTTTTAGGATTGACCATCAACAGTAAAGGATCCAGTAGTCAAGAAATAGACCGCAGACTAGCATTTGGTAGGGTAGCAATGAAGGCCTTGGAAAGGATATTTAGAGTCGTGACGTGTCTACACCTACAAAGATTAGAATCATTCGGACAATGGTTTTCCCCATGACACTCTATGGATGTGAAAGCTGGTCTCTGAAGAAGCAAGATAGAAAAAGCATTGACACTTTTGTACTTTGGTGCTGGAGAAGACTTTTGAGGATACCATGGACAGCCAGGAAAACAAACAAATGGATCATAGAACAGATCAATCAAGAATTTTTACTCGAAGCACAAATGACCAGGCTCAAACTTTGGACACATTATGCGAAGATCCAGCTCCCTTGAGAAGTCCATAATGC
This sequence comes from Hemicordylus capensis, assembly GCF_027244095.1. Classification (NCBI taxonomy): domain Eukaryota; kingdom Metazoa; phylum Chordata; class Lepidosauria; order Squamata; family Cordylidae; genus Hemicordylus; species Hemicordylus capensis. Next base: position 28,560,108 of record NC_069661.1, on the reverse strand, counting down.
TGGGAAAAGTTGAAGGATCATCTATCTATGTGGTCACTAAGAATTGACACCGACTTGATGGCACTTAATCAATCAATGGGGGATCTTTGTGAGGATTGCCACATCAGCATAGAACAGGGTGGAGATATGTCTCTCTGCCAGCTTCAGTGGATAGATGCCTGGGTTGTTTAGGCAGGGGCACACCTAGGTAATTTGGGTGCCCACACCACCCAGCCGTGAGCCCCCCTCAGCATGAGCCCCCCCTCTGTGCGAGGCCCCCTGAAACCTCCTGTGGGGAGCCTGTTGCCAAACCTCTGTTTTTGTTTTGTTTGTTTTGTTCTGTTTTTAATCATTACCACGGCTAAGGGGTGGCTGTGGGGGGGGATCAGTCCTCCCCTCTCCCCCTCCCCCAGAGGCAGCAGGGGCCAGAGCGACACTTGGCCCATCCATTCAGGCCAGCATCTTCTTCCAACTGCAAGGCGTGCCTGCACAGTTGAGAGATCATTGCAAGCCCGTGACATCACTACTCCTACTCCTCCTCCTCCTACTACGACTACTATATTTATATACCGCTTGTCAACCAAAGTTCTCAAAGTGGTTTACACAGAAAAATAAATACATAAAGAAGATGGCCCCCTGTTTCCAAAGGACTCACAAACTAAAAAGAAACATAAGGCACACACCAGCAACAGCCACTGGAGGGATGCTGTGCTGGGGTTGGATAGGGCCAGCTGCTCTCCCCCTGCTAAATATAAGAGAATCACCACTTTGAAAGATGCCTCTATGCTTAGTTAGCAGGGGTAACTAATGATGGGCTTGCGATGATCTCAACTACGTAGGCATGCCTCACAGTTGGAAGAAGAGGCTGGCCTGAATAGACGGGCCCGGCGTCGCTCCAGCCCCCACCGCTGGGGGAGGGTGGGAGAGAGGACAATGACTGCTCTGCTCCCACCCACCCGCAGCCACCCCTCGGCCACAGTAATGATTTTTTTTTTAATGGAGGTTTAGTGGGGTGGCCTATGGAGGGCCTCAGTCATTCAGAGCCCCCCCCCCAGACCTTGAAGGACTGGACCAGGCCCCCAGGGTCCAGGAGTTAGAGCACCTGTGTGTTTTGATGACCCACCATGTCATTTATGTAGAAGTTGAACAGGAGAGGAGCAAGAATGCAACCTTGAGGTCATTCACAGAATCAAAAACTGTGTTCTACCCAGGATTGGGAGCTGTGTGTACTCCCAATTTTTGATTGTGTGGAAGCAAGGTTAGAGGAAAACCTGGGTAGAAGTGGTTGTGTGGAAGCAAGGTAGGAGAAAAAGCTACTCAGGTTTTCCTCTAACCTTGCTTCCACACAATCACTTCTACCCAGGTTTTCCTCTAACCTTGCTTCCACACAATCAAAAATTGGGAGTACACACAGCTCCCAATCCTGGGTAGAACACAGTTTTTGATTGTGTGAATGACCTCCTTGTTTAATGCCCTTATGAGTTGGGACTGCATTAGATAAGTGTCCTTGGGGGTTCCATCTAACTTTCAGGGATCACTGTTAGTATGCCAACCTATGGAGGGCATCTTAAGACTATCCAACATGGCTTTGGCTCCTGCTCTGGCTCCCCCTGAACAAGCTGAGAGGAACTAGCAGAACCACTTGAGTGGCTCATCATTTCTCAGAGGCCTACTTGACCTTGTTTAATGACTCCTTAATGAGGCTACTGATAAAAAATTTCAGCATGACCCTCTCAAGTATGACAGGGCTTGACTCCTAACAGCCTCCTCAGCTTCCAAGCAGCTTAGCACTGCTTCTCCACATTGAGTTCTTGACTCTGTTCATTGTGGCTTCTGTCCCCTCTCAATGCCCTGCCTAACTAACCTTGAGAAAAGTAATTATGCACTCACTATTGATTAGCAGGGATCCATATTTAATTATGTGTAACATGTTCCACTCCGAAATTTTAGCTCTTTGTTCTCCAGCGCATGTCAAGTCAGATTGCTGTGTGCTTTCAGCCATTACAGTAATGATCTTCACAGCCTTGCGAATTTTCTCTTCTCTTTCTGCTGTACCAGGTAGAGACTTCTTTCCACCTACCTGAAGAAGTTCATGCTCATCTTAGCCAGACTTTCTTCCCTGATGCTTGTCTTTCTTTTATTACTTTCTTACGGAAAACATTTTGATACATTTGTGCTGTACTTTGTTGTATACCATTAAACCTACATGATTTATGTACTGTACCAGAAGTAGACAGTCAAGAAAATAAAACCATTAACTGTAAATACTGGCCAAAGTCAGAAGAATTGATTTCTTTTGAGACTGCAAATTTTGAGACTTAAAATCTTATGGTCACCAGATTATAAGATCCTCCAGTTATTCATAATAGGGACTTTGGTTAATCAATCAATCAATCAATCAATCAACTAATTAAAAGATGTTAATGCCACCATTCTTCATAAATTAATTCATGGTGGCTTACAACAAAATTCATTTTAAACACAGTAAAACACAACCTCTAAAATCATAGAAATGCAGGATAAGCCAATCATTAAACCAGAGTGGTCACACCTTGATTAAACCAAGGTGGTCACAAAAAAGTACAGTGTTAGGAGAAAGCCTGCTGAAATAAAAAAAAAAAAACTTTATTTTAAAATTAAATGGGGAGGGGGGGGCAAGCCTAAAATCAAGGGGCAGGGAGTTCCAGACAGCTGAGGCCACCACTGAGAAGGCTCACCCATGCATTGATGATAATTGTGCTTTCCTAACAATTAAATTTTCTATAACTTAGGGCCAAACTTATACTTCCATTATTTGATTAACACTGGCATTCTTGCTTTTTCTAATATAAATAAGAGCAAACTGGATTGGGGCCCATGGTAGGGGTAGGAGATTTTATGTCCCAATCCAAATCCGAACTACTATTACACATACTATTTGTTCGGGGGGGTGGGGGGGCTCCCATTGAAGCCAACTGAAGCTTTGTTCCAGGGCAAATAACAAGCAAAAGGCACCTGATCCAGATTCTGCCCCTTCTTGCACACACTGTTTAAACATGAAAATTATGTCTAGTTTGACCCTAAAAAGATACAGGATGTAGGCAATTGACATGTTCGTTCACAATTTTTGTTTAACTCACTAACACATTTGGATCCTATTACACATAGTTCTATCTCCTGGCCAGTCCTTGGTTTGAAAAGTGGTTCTTGATTATTTTTTCTCTAAGTTAATTGCTCATTTTATGTTACGTTATGTTATGGTGTGAAACTCAAATATGAGATATTATGAAACAAAGAAATTCAGTTACTGTATCATTTTCAGGGAGTGTAACTCTGTTAATTCTCTTGGATCTCTCAGCAGCTTTCAATACCATTGACCACAGTATCCTTTTGGATAGGCTGACCGAGTTGGGTGTGGGAAGCAGTGCTTGGAGGTGGTTCCACACCTATCTCAAAACCCCTTTCCAAAGGGTGTTGTTGGAGGATTACTGCTCAGGGATTACCTTGGCAGTTGTGCTTTGAGGTTCCGCAGGGTTCCATTCTTTCCCCTATGCTGTTTAATATCTACATGAAACCGCTGGTGGGAGGTCATCCAGAGATTTGGCCTGAGGTGTCATCAATATGCAGATACCACTCAATTGTATCTCTCCTTTTCACCAGATACAGGTGAGGCAGTGACTGCCCTGAATCGGTGCCTGGAATATGTAAGATCATATAGCGTGGGCAGATTCATGTGGGAGAATATGATCCTTCCGGTACTCTGGTCCTAAACTGTGAAGGGGTTTAAGGTAATCCCTTCACAGGTAATCACCAGCACCTTCATTCAAGGTAATCACCAGCACCTTGAATTGCATGTGGAAAAAAGATTGTAACCAATGAAGCCCCCACAAGACTAGTGTTATATGCTCCATGAACCTGTTAAGAACCACTGCTGCATTCTGGACCACTGAAGTTTCTGGAGGGTCTTCAAAGGCAGCCCCATATAAAGTGCATTACAGTAATCAATTTAAGATGTAACAAGAGCATGAGTCACTCTAGCCAGAACTGATTGAATCTGAATCTGACTGATTCAAAAATAGATGCAACTGGCATCCTAACTAAAGTTTGGCCAAACCCCCCCCCCAAAAAAAAACCCACCAACCCTGAACTACAGCAACAAATGGGCATCCAATCATAATGCTAGGTCAAGGAGGACTCCCGTGACACAAACTTTCTCTTTCAAGGAGAGTACCACCATGGGGAATAGGAACAGGAACAGGTTAGACTTCCACCCCTGAAGCAGCAGTTCTCCTGACCAGAAGAACCTCTGTCTAGCCTGAATTTAATTTCACCTTGTTAGCCTGCATCAAATCTTCCATGGCCTTTAAACACCAGTTCACTAGATTAACTACTTGTTCAGATATATAGATTTGGTTATCATCCGCATATTCATGACACTCAATGCCAAACTTCTCAATTACTTATCCCAGCAGTTTGTTTCATTCATTCATTCTTTCATTCATTCATTCACTCACTCATTATATTTGTAGACCTCCCTAAACTTCTGTCTCTGGGCAGTTTACAACAACATAAAACAAATTAAAATGAACATAAAAATCTTAAAACAATTAGAAACCACAAGGCTAGTTAAAAAGGTTGGGTGGGAGAAAGGAGGGGTCTTTAAAGACTTGTTAAAAGTTGTCAGAGATGGGGAGGCTCTTATTTCAGCAAGGAGCACATTCCAGAGTCTCGGAGCAGCAAAAGAGAAGGCCTGTCCCAAGCTGCTGGCAACTGCAGATGAACCTCTCCGGATGATCTCAATGGGTAATGAGGCTCAGAAGATGTTCTCTTAAATACCCAGGGCCTATGCTCTTTAGGGCTTTATAGGTTATAACCAGCACCTTGTATTTTGCCCAGAAACTTCTCGGCAGCCAGTGTAGCTCTTTCAGTACAGGAATAATATGGTCTCTTCTAGATGACCCAGAGACCAACCTGGCTGCCTAATTCTGTACCAACTGCAGTTTCCAGACTACATATAAAGGCAGCCCCACATAGAGCGCATTGCAGTAATCCAGTCTGGAAGTTATCAGCATATGGTGGCGCAGTGGTAAAGAGCCCCTGGTGGCGCAGTGGTAAAAGAACTGCCGCTCTGTAACCAGAAGGTTGCAAGATCGATCCTGACCAGGGGCTCAAGGTTGACTCAGCCTTCCATCCTTCCGAGGTCGGTAAAATGAGTACCCAGAAATGTTGGGGGCAATATGCTAAATCATTGTAAACCGCTTAGAGAGCTTCCAGCTATAGAGCGGTATATAAATGTAAGTGCTATTGCTATTGCTATTGCCATTGCTATATGTACTACTGTCTTGAGGTCGTTTATCTTAAAACAAAAAAAAAAAAAACAGATACAACTGGCCTATCAGCCGAAGCTGACATAAAGCACTTCAGGCCACCACCTCAACCTGAGACATCAGGGAGAGGTTTGGATTGAGAAGTACTCCCAGACTACATACTTGTTCCTTCTGTGGAAGCGTGACCCCATCCAGAACTGGCAAATCAAAATTGTCTCCCGAAGTTCTGACACTGCGCAATAACATGTTAAGTTGCAGAACACTGTAAGCCAACAGCTATGGCAATGAGCAGGAGTCCCCCAACATTACCTTCTGGAACCTGTCCTGAGCAGTACTGCTGCAAAACGGTGCCTCCTAACCCCTCCCCACAATACAGCCTAGAAGGATACTCTGGTCGATGGTATCAATAGCCACTGAGAAGTCTGCAGAACCAACAGACTCCCTCTATCTAGTTCCCAGCACAAGTCATCCACCAGAGCAACAAATGCAGTTTCAGTGAAATAACCAAGACAAAACCAGGACAAAAGCAAAATTGAAAAGGGTCAAGATAGGAATGAAGGTATCCATCATTTGCAGACAAGATCTAATTAACAGTAATGCTAACCCTGTTGATCGAATGACTCTTCTCCGTATCCTTGTATACTATATAAACACAGAAAATTCTGGAAAACTTCTAATATACCCTAAATTTATTCTTTTATTTGAATATTACAGCCACATGTATGGCAAATGCTAAGTCCAGAAAGGAATATTAATATTTCTTCATTGCAATATTTGAAATGTGCAGAGCAGCACTGACTTCCAGGTTAAAATGCATATTTATGTATGGAAATGGTAGCACTTCAATTTCAGCAGGAAACGTGTTTAGATAAGCTACATGAATCGAAAAGTTGAGTGACATTGCTGAAGACTATTGGCTGACATGATGAGGGAAATTATTCAAAGTAGTCCCACTGAAATTAAATGGACAGGTTAGATAGTGCCTAATAATATGTTTCCTGTCCCAAAAGGGCTCACAATCTAAAAAGAAGCACAAGGTAGACACCAGCAAGAGCCCCTGGAGGGATGCTATGCCAGGAATGGATTGGGATAGTTGCTCTCCTCAACTAAACATAAGAGAGCCACCACTTTAAAAGATGCCTCTTTGCCCATTTAGCAGGGCTTATGACTAAGCGGGGAAGTAATTTGCCTAGGGAGCAAGAGGTTGGTGGTTTGAATCCCTGCTGGTATGTTTCCCAGACTATGGAAAACACCTATGTCAGGCAGCAGCGATATAGGGAGATCCTGAAAGGCATCATGATGATCAGGGGCCTAGAGCACCTTTCTTATGAGGAAAGGATACAACACCTGGGGCTTTTAAGTTTAGAAAAAAGACGACTGCGGGGAGACATGATAGAGGTCTATAAAATCATGCATGGTGTGGAGAAAGTGGATAGAGAGAAATTCTTCTCCCTCTGACATAACACTAGAACCAGGGGTCATCCCATGAAATTGATTGCCAGGAAATCTAGGACCAACAAACGGAAGTACTTTTTCACACAACGCATAATTGGCTTGTGGAATTCTCTGCCACGAGATGTGGTGACAGCCAACAACCTGGATGGCTTTAAGAGGGGTTTGGGTAACTTCATGGAGGAGAGGTCTATCATCGGCTACTAGTTAGAGGGCTAGAGGCCATTTCCAGCCTCAAAGGCAGGATGCCTCTGAGTACCAGTTTCAGGGGAGTAACAGCAGGAGATAGGGCATGCCCTGCTTATAGGCTTCCAGTGGCATCTGGTGGGCCACTGTGTGAAATAGGTTGCTGGACTAGATGGACCTTGGGCCTGATCCAGCAGGGCTGTTCTTATGTTCTTATCATCTCATACTGTGTCGGAGGAGGCAATGGCAAACCCCTCCTGTATTCTACCAAAGAATACCACAGGGCTCTGTGGTTGCCAGGAGTCGACACCGACTCGACGGCACAACTTTACTTTATTTTATGACTAAGCTAGGAATGCATGTGCCAGCTATTTGTGCATAAAAGTAGAATAATTCCTATCAAGTAATAGAAACAAATAATCATTCGCTGTTGATGTTGAACAGAAAAATGAATCACATTACGATTTTGTGCTGTCCTATCTTCTTCTCTGCAGCAAAGCTTTCCTTCAGGCACTTAAATTATCCATTCCAAAGGCAAAACATTGTTGATACTGTGAAAGAAAAACAACACCCCCAAAATCTGATCTCTGTCTACACTACTTTTTATTATATTGAAATGGTAGGAAATATATGCATACTAATAAGGCCAGATGCATTAATAAATTAATAGGTGTAATTTATTAATTACAGATTAAACTGCAGATTTTAATTAGATTTTTATTGCACCTTATCCTTTGCTGGAGGATGTTCAGCATATGTGGCTATGCTGTTAAAACTATTGTGGGTATCTTAGGCTTCATTTTTACAATTTCTTTTTAGGGTTGCAGAGAAAAACTTTTGGAATAGGCCAGCACTCACCAAAATAATCTCAGGACATCACACACAGCTGTTTTTCAAGCTGGCTCTGGAGGAATTTATCCCAGGATGTTGCAAGCAATTTGTGAGAAAGAGCAGAAGAGAAGTTCATAACTGATGCTGTAGACTAGTGTCCCCATGTGACACTACGGTGACACAGGACACTGGCCAGGGTGCTGCACTGCCTTACCTCCAAAGGCAGGGAGCTTAAAGGCCTTGATTTTGGAGCCAGCTGACTCCATTATGCCCGGAAATAACATGGCCTTCCCAGGGCATTATGGAGCAATGCAGCTTCCCAAACAAGGTGCTTAGCCCTGGGTTTGAAGCTGGCTGCTCCCTTATGCAATGGGAGGAATGTACCCTTTCTGGTGTGTAAGCTGGCTCCAAAAATGGGACATTTATATCCCCCAGTTTTGTAGTTAACTTGCTCCATAATGCACCAGGAAGGGCAACTTTGGAGGGCACCAGCAGCTACTAGATGGTTCGATTAGTCTTTCACCCCTATAGTACATAAGCAAGCTAGGCAGCTCCTAAACAAATAAATAATATGGCAGCGAAGGGGGTGGTTGAGGACCAGTGTGCCGCAATTTGGGGAGTTAAAGCAACTTTTATTATTCCAGCAAGAGATTCTTTCCAAGCGGCAACTTACTCCTGCTTCACTATGCTTTTTGCAGGGAGGGTTTCCTACATGGGAAGGATTTACAGTGATTTCAATACGGCAACAAGGTGCTGTTCATACAGCGCAGCGTTATTCGACTTGTTTCTTGATAATTTCCCCTTAAATGTAGTATATCATCTTTTAAAAGTTGTACTTTGGGGGAGTGTCAAAAATGGTTGTGTGCGATGCTCTGGCATTTTTATGCAGCCATAGGGAGAGACGTCTGCGATAAAGCATGAGATGGAGGTGTGGCTACATGCCTGGGAGCGACATTAGGGAGTGTTGGCTCCGCCTGCCACCCCTCTCATTTTCATTCTTGGGCAGATCTTGCTCTGGGAGCAAGGCTCTTTTGCCCACACAGCACAGAGCACCACCTGTTCAAGGGAGAAGCAGACACACTGCTTCTGAGACACTCTGCAGCCTGCCCATGCTACTTGCAAAGGTGGAGCTGCTCTGTGCCTACTAGGGATGTGCACGGAACCGCAGCAGGGAAGCTTGAAGGCAGTGAGGGTCTCCCTTTAAGAGTGGGGGAGGGTGCACTTACCCCTCCCGCCGCTTTCCCCCCATTGCAGCTGCAATGACACACTCCTTAGTAGGCACAAAGGATGTGCATGGAACCAGTTTGAAGACCGGTTTGAAGAACCAGTGTTTTCGCCAGTTCAAAGGTGGTGGGGGTCTCCCATTAAGAGTGGAGGAGGATGCACTTGCCCCTCCCGCCGCTTCCCCCCCATTGGTGTCCATGTTTCTTAATGCCCATTGGGGTGGCAGCATACCTCCCTGCCTCCCTGTTGCCCTCGTCTTCCGGATATGGCTGGAAGTCGCCAACATGCCTGCGCGTGCCAGCACATATGTGACTTCTGGTCATATCCGGAAAACGAGGGCAATGGGGAGGCAGGGAGGTATGCTGCCACCGCAATGGGCATTAAGAAACACGGACACCAATGGGGGGGAAGCGGCGGGAGGGGCAAGTGCACCCTCCTCCACTCTTAATGGGAGACCCCCACCACCTTTGAACTGGCGAAAACACTGGTTCTTCAAACCGGTCTTCAAACTGGTTCCATGCACATCCTTTGTGCCTACTAAGGAGTGTGTCATTGCAGCTGCAATGGAACTCCCATCACTCTCACTGCTCCTGATCTAAAAGTCTGAGAGGTGAGAAAGAGTCAATAGCGAACTCCAGCCAGGTACATCCAGTGATTTCCGCACCAGAAATGTAATGGAGTACATTGTTAAACATGTCATTGTTCAATTAGGTGATTGCTTTCCAGATTTTCCAGATGTTGTACAGTACTTCCATACGTTCTGTAGCAGAAAAAAAAAATATCATTTTTGTGGCAATTAATTAGAGCTATGGCTGTGTTTGTTGCTGCTGTTGCTGTTGTTTTTGTTATTGTTGTTACACCTACCTTACTAAAGGACCCCTACCTGAGATCTTGGAGAAGAGGCAAAAATGGGCTGTGTTGGACAATGATCTGATTCAGTATGATAGTGATAGTTTCATCTGTCCAAGAGTAACCAATGCAAATAGCATTAGCAGTTTAAGAACATACTACACATTATGGCTATTCACATGAGATGAGCCTCCTGGATAACCCAGGCTGTTTGTGTTGTCTGTAACTCCAGAACGTGGTAGCTCTGTGTTGTTTTTTTAACCCAGGGTTTTGCTGAAGTAAAATAAACCTGTGGTTCATTTTACCTCGATAGGCGATCATGTGCACGATCACCCCCAGGTAAATAGGCTCCCCCTGGGCTGACACCATTTCTGGCAGCAAGAGTGGGGGAAGGAGAGACCACGCCGAGCATGGCTCGTGGTGCGGGGCACTCTGGGATGTGAGAGAGGAAGTTATCCTGCTCCCAGCTTTTGCCTTTGCCATACCACCACTCATGTGGGTGCACAGCATGGCGAAGGTAAAGGCAATGACACCTTTGTGAGCTCCTGCCTTCCCCACAGACCTCCCCAGTGGCAGTGTGAAGTCATGTGAATGACCTCATTACCTAGGAGATGTGTATTTCTCTTAAAAGCTTTTTAAAACTGTGAAGCAGCTATGGTGGCTGCTAATTTGTATGAATTAGTGGCAGGGGGAGAGAATATCTAACACTTTGGCCTGCTCCATTTTTCCAATCAGATTCAGCCTCCCACACACAATACTGCTATTACGCCCACAAGATCAAAATATAAGTACCTGTATTTTTTTTTCCCCTGTGGAACAAAACAAACAGCAATTTGGTGAGGACATTTTTTATCAGGAAAATGTGTGAGGAAAAGGATTAACTCTACCACTGCTCTAAACAAATTGAGGCCCCCATGGCTGAGTTCCAGTAAAAACACAACATTAGGAGATTAATCATGGATCTCCCACAAAGCAAAATAATGTCTCTTTTACTATGAAGAGGCAGAACAACTTTTAAAATATTCCAACAGTTTATAATTGACTTTGCATGTAAATCAATCAATCAATCTTTATTACGGTCATAGACCAGCATAAAGTATATTAGAAATAAGAGTAGATTAAAAAGTACACAGGGTGATTACATATAGTATGGTACTTAATAATATTATGTAAGGTACATAATGATATTTAAAACATTAGTAATAATAAAAAATAATAGAAAATACACAAGAAGCATTAGGGCATAAAAGCCTGAAAAGGCATAAAAATCATAAAAGTGCATAAAAGGCATGAAAGAGATGGGGGGCATAAAAATGGGTGTAAAAAGATTAAAAGACATGAGAAGACAACAATGCATAAAAGCTTAAGTAATAAGCCTGGATAATAGCCAGACTATAAGGCTATACGGGGCAGTAAGAAAAAAGGAGTGAGAAAAAAGGAGCGAACTTTGCATGTAAACTACATCATGTCTGTACTCATATTATCATGAGCAAAATTCTTAATTTTTTGAAGTTGTTGATCACATTTATTATCTAATGTGCTCTCAGAAAACTCATTGTGGGGTGGGGGGAGGCAACTACTAATAAACACAACATTGAGGAAGGCCTGTGCCATGATTATGGGAGACTGTGAACAGGATTGTTCCGATTTTGCTTTGAAAAGTTCAGCATGAATATTTACATCCACAAACAGCTTGTGTTTCGTGAACCAGAAAATATTCTAGGCTAACTTCATGGAAGCTTGTGTTTCAAATATTATCTGTAATAAGAAAGAGCTTTTGGGCTTTTCAATCTTGTTTAATCTGGGCTTTATCCGAGTAGGAAGCTGGTAAAGGTGTAAAATGGTTAAACCCCAAGGTCTTTAAAAGATCTCAAAAGCCTGTATGACAAAATAGGGGCAGGGTTGTTGTTGTTATGCAAGTTAAAATCCATTAGCACTGAAGACACGTTGCTGGCTCATGAAGAAGTACCTTTGGAAAAGGTGATCACTCTCCATGCCTTTCTCTCTGATGTGCAAAAATGGTGAAGCAATCTGGGGCCCTTTATTAACCATTTTATTATGGCAAAGGTCCCAACCATTGGTCCCCAGATACTAATGGACTATATTGGCCATTATATCTGGGGATGATGGAAGTTGTCGTCCAGCAACATCTATTGACCAAAGGTCATGAAGCATTGTATTGTGTCATGAACCATAATGAAAGGATGTATGGAGACTGTTAAAGTATGATGGTGGAAGGCAATGAGAGCCAGCATGGTGTAGTGGTTAGAGTGCTGGACTAGGACCGGGGAGACCCGAGTTCAAATCCTCATTCAGCCATGAAACTAGCTGGGTAACTCTGGGCCAGTCACTTCTCTCTCAGCCTAACCTACTTCACAGGGTTGTTGTGAAAGAGAAACTCAAGTATGTAGTACACCACTCTGGGCTCCTTGGAGGAAGAACAGGAAAAAATGTAAAAAAATACAATACATACATACATACATAACTGAGGCCATGGAGCGGAGGAGAAATCATCCTGTGTTTATGTGGAGCCGTATGTAGTAACACCAACTCAGGATTCAGGGAGGAATGCTGCCACCCCAAAAACTTTGCACACACAAAAAGGAGCGCCAGAGGGGGGAAAGTGGCAGGAGGGGTAATTACAACCCCCCCTTAAAGTGAGACCCCCCTCCCCCAGCACCGGACCGCTGGACTGGGCCACATTCGAACCAGTTCGGAGGCCTCTAAAATTGCCTCCAGACTGGCTTGTGCACATCACTACTGTGTTCACAGCTTTGGACTTTTCTTCAGCCTATCATCAAATTCCTTTGCTCAAAATTTATTTACTTATTTTTAATTATTTATTCAATTTTTATACCACCCTTCCAAAATGGCTCAAAATCACCTTTTGAACTGCTGAGAAGACTCAACGCTACCACCAAACTTACCCGATGGCAACATTCCAATGGCTTTCCATTCCATCTCACTCTGCGGGTGCATATGTATGATCAGGTAAGGGAGAAGCAACAAAAATACAAATTGTATGTGCATCAGAAATGGGTGCAAAACAGTGAACATTTCAGGTGGGGGACTTTGTTCAAGTATGGCTGCCTTGTAAAGTGAGAAAAGGATGTTCCTAGTATTCTGGGCCAAAACAAATGATCTAAATCCAAGGAGATTTTGTCATATTGGATGATGGAAAGAAATGGAACAGTTTGAAACATTCCAGCATGCATGCTGTGAAAAAAAGAGAGGAAGTCTGATCTCAGAAAAGGAACTAGAGAATCGTGTATCCAGTTTTTACCTCACAGGTTAGGCTGATAAAAGTGATGGACAATTCTCTGTACCAGAATAGAAATCCCTAACAGCTCCTATGCCAGAGACTCCAAGAGTTAGGAGAAGTATGTGTGACAGGAGACCACCTAAAAGACTTCAAGAGTGTGTCACCAATGTTTAAATGAATTCAATACGGTTTGTTATAAATGGGAGGGATGTGTTGTATTCTATTAGTAATCTTTTATGTTTTGTTAATTAGAAGTTTGTCCCTGTGGAGATCGTGTAGAGAGTGTGTGGAGTCTGAAAGGAAAGGAAGGTAAAGGAGAAGGGGGGGGCAATGGATTTGTTTCTGAATGAAGATTAGTTTAAAAAACATAGAATTGCTTTGTGTTTACACAGCTCACAGCTTTTGTAGCTATTCATTCATTCATTCATTCATTCATTCATTGGATTTCTATACCACCTAATATAAAAATCCCTAGGCGGTGTACAGATTAAAACATAATATAAAATATAAAACATTTAAAATTCATAAAACATAAAAATCACTAAAGATAAAAAACTATTAAAATTTTAAAAATTACATTTCAGTTAAAAGCCTGGGGAAATAGATGTCTTCAGGCACCTCCTAAAAACAAACAGAGAAGGAGATGATCTTATTTCAGCAGGGAGCATGTTCCAAAGCCCTGGGGCAGCCACAGAGAAGGCCCAGTCCCGAGTTGCCACCAAATAAGTTGGTGGCAACCGTAATGGGACCGCTGCAGATGATCTTAATAGACAACAGTGTTTACAACAGAGAAGGCACTTTCTTAAGTACCCTGGACCTAAGCCATTAGGTACCCTGGACCTAAGCCATTAATGGCTTTATAGGTAATAACCAGCACTTTGTATTTCATTCAGAAACATATCATCAGCCAGCACAGTTCTTTTAGAATCGGTGCTATATGGTCCCTTCGGGTAACCCCAGAGACCAGTTTGGCTGCTGCATTCTGTACAAATTGTAGTTTCCGAACTACATAAAAAGGCAGTTCCACATAGAGTACATTACAGTAGTCAAGCCTAGAGGTTACCAGCATATGTACCACCATTTTAAGGTCATTTGTCTCCAGAAATGGACGTATCTGGTGTTTTATCTTTATCTAAATGGAATGTGATAAATGGATTATCTAAATGGAATGTGCAGATACATTTTAGATGGGCATATTGTATTTATCATTGCCATAGGCTGAAACAACAATGCGCAAACATACGCAAGTACAGGTCCATAGTTGGGTGGATGCACAGCATTACCACTTGTACATTTTGTAAGTACATAAATGAGTAGCTCTATTTCTTGCCGGAGGGGTAGGGGAGAAAGAAAAAGAAAGTCTCAAATATTTTCCATACAATTTTTGTGTTATCTAGGTTATTTTGTTAATATTTACTGGTATAGTTTACCCAGTAATTGTATTGTGTTAAAACAGATCTTTTTCAGTCCATCTGTTATTATCTCTGCTGTGCAATATGAGGACAGACCTTTCCAGAAGCTGCACTGCATGCAATATGTACCTATTGGATGAATAGTAGCAAAAGCCTAGATTGTGCTCTCATTAACTTGCTCCGCTCAGCTTCCCTGGACCAGATAATGCTGCCAGTCCAATAAATACTTTTAATGAGAGAGGACTTGGAGGGGGGCGGGGGGAGAAGGGAGGAAATAATGAAAGAGAGATAGAAACAGGTTTTATTAGTCATAAAAACAATCTAGCTAAATTTAAGAATATGCCAGTAGTGCCATTATCCTGGCTGCCTTATTTGTTCTATCAAATGCTTGACTCATTCATAATAGCGGGGAGGAATAACATCTGGCAGTGCTAAGCAGAAAAGTTTCAGATCTGATGGAACTTTCGAGGGCTGTTCTGTCTCACAGCATCTCAACGTGGAGCATAATACCCCCAAGACCACAACATACACAAGCAAATCAAACGTTAACCTGACTCACTGGGCTGATTGCAGTCTGATATCCTATTTGCCAGCCCTCCTGCAGCTGCCTGATGTGATTAATACATGCCAAAATGGCAATCACAAAGTATGTTTAGTATGCCTGTCATTTCATGTCAGCATGCCAACTGGAGGAATGATGGTAAAAAGAATGATAATCACTTTACAAAGACAAATGTCTGGTAATGATGTCAGAAAGTGACAGGACAGCCAAACTTGGTTACATACTGAGCAACAATCTCAGCTAACCAATCAGACAAGGACCTCAATACCTATCATGCAATTAGGGTCCATTTCTTTGGAAAGTCATAAGTCATCTTCCATTCCAGTCAGCTGCTCAGGACAGAGGGACGGGACCAGGAGAAGGTTCCGCTGTGATTATTGTTGACTTATATAGTGCCATCAGTGTACATGGTGCTTTCCAGAATGACATGTCAGAGGCAGGTTCCAGCTTCAAAGGACTTGAAATCTGAATGTAGAGCTGGGAGGAGGCAGCAGGTGAAGGGAGAGAGAGGAATCTGAACAAAAGTTGTTCCGTGTACTTAAGCTTTGTTCCAGTTCAGGGAACAGACTCGGGGTCAACCTATGCATGCACTCTGGTCAAGGCACCCCAAGATACAGACTTTGGCCAGGGAGTCCCTCCCGTCCACTCCTGTACCTGGCAAATGAGAAAGCAATTAGTTATCAGAGACCAGACAGTAAGCCTGTGCAAAAAAAAAAAAAGGCGGGGGAGGTTGGGTCCAATCTGACCCAACTCCCTAAGACAGGAAAATGGTCGGAGTCAGCTCAGATTGGACCTGACATTTTACCCACATTTTGTTGAGTCTTTTCCCTCCCCCTACTAGCCTGTTAACATCCCTTCCTCCTCCGTTTCCTTGCCTTCCTGCACCTTCCCACTATCTCCCTCCTTAAAGGAGGAGAGCTGGTCTTGTGGTAGCGAGCATGAATTCTCCCCTTTGCTGATCAGGGTTCACCCTGGTGTGCATTTGAATGGGAAACTACATGTATGAGCACTGTAAGAGGGGGCCCTCTAGGAAGAGCACCTGCATGCTTGCATGCAGAAGGTTCCAAGTTCCCTCCCTGGCATCTCCAGATAGGGCTGAGAGAAAGATCTGCCTGCAGCCTTGGAGAAGCTGCTGCCAATCTGTGTAGACAATACTGAGGGGGTGTGTAGTTCTTTGAATGGAGGTGGTCATGGTTGCACCCTGATCCATAATCAGGTTCTCCTGCTTAAAAAAAAAAAAACCAGCCCCATTTACTCACTGCATCTTTGGAGTCTAAGTAGACATAATGGAGGAAAGCTGTGACGAGGATTCCTGGCCTTTTAAAAAATAATGCTAAGGCATGGAGGGAAGGGGTTCACTCTATCGGGGCACTCTGTTTCCCTGATCTAACTGTGCCCTGATGTTAGCTTTGGGGGAGGAAACATAAAAGTATCTATATAGTTCCTTATGCTCTCAGAGTTAATAACAACTTCAGGGGTGGAGAGTGTTCATGGGTGTGGCACAGGAGGAAAGGGGTAAACATGAATATGATGAATATTTATATATCACTTTTCAACCAAAGTTCCCAATATACACTCACACACCTACCTACCTCTATATCCATATCTATATCCATATCTATATACACACATACATATATTGTGAGAGCCCTTAGATTGTGAGCCCTTTGCGGGGGGTGAATGAAGGCTCCCAAAGACCAGCAACAGCCAATGGAGTGATGCTGTGCTGTGGATGGATAGGTCCAGTTGCTCTCCCCCTGCTAAATAAAGAGTATCACCACTTTTTAAAAAGGTGCCTCTTTGCTCTTTTAGCTCTGTTCCCCCAGTGCCACTCCATGTGGCCTGCAAATTCATTAAAGAGAACTTGAAATCCTGATCACAGCTTTTCCACATCATGTCTAGTTTGACCCTAAGGATCCATGTGAGTGGAGGCCAGCCCTACCATGAAGCAGATTGCAGACCAGTTTTTAGGGGTACATGGCAGCTCTCCCAGTACTTTCCCCATGAACAGCCTGGGCAGAAGACAGTAAGTGAGAAGGCAACACGCAGCTTTTCCTCATTCTTTGCTAAGAAGAATTCCTTCAGAAAAGAAAGGAGAGATTTGAAAGAAGAAAGGAACTGGAAGAGCAGCTTAAATTTAAAAAAAACAATAAGGGTGACAGAAGAGACGGGACCCAGCACAGCATTCCTTCAGTTGCTGGTGTCTGCCTTATGTTCCTTCTTAGACTGTGATGAACCCAGGGGACAGACAGCCATCTTACATAAGAACAGCCCTGCTCGGTCAGGTCCAAAGCCCATCTAGTCCAGCATCCTGTTTCACACAGTGGAATAATGAAGAAAATAGCGAGGGCTGGAGCTGAGGGGCCTCAGGAGCTGGGGCCCGGGTTCTTCGAACCCTTTCAATTATAGCGACACCCCCAGTAGCAATAGGAGCAGACATTATGATTTGATGCTCTACTTCAGGCAGCAAAATGCCATGGTCCACACCCATGTGAAGGCACAAATTTTCACCTCACAAAGACTCTGTTCAGACAGTCAGTTATCCTGAGACAGGAACCCCTCAGTATTAAAGGAATGTTGCCTGGGAGTAAAAGAAAAACAGCTGCCTCTGGCATTATCAGTTTAGTTATTCATGACTCACATATCATTCATCTGGGAATAAGGGCCGATTCAGGACCTAATTACAAGCCAATTCATTAACAGAGCCAAGGATGACATTTTACTGATAGATTTTTATACCGCCTTCCATTAAAACAATCTCAAAGCAATTTACAAAACATGTAAAACAATATAAAACTATTAAAACAGTTAGACAATACAGATATTAAATTGGAATATAAAAATACAAGTCTAATTAAAAGTTTAAGAAACATACACAATAAAACCATAGAATACAAAGCAGCAGCAACAAAAACAACACTCTTATAAAAGCCTGGGTAAAAAGCCAAGATTTCACTTGCTTTCTAAAAACCGTGATGGGGACTGAGAGCATTCCCAGTGGGCATTTAAGAAACAATTTAAAATGTTTAATTTTTAATGTTTTATCTGCTTTTTAATGTTTTATCTGCTGCTCATATCTGGTACGTTCTTTAGTTTTTTAGTTCTCAGTTTTTAGCTACTTATTTATAGCTTTTAATTTGAAACTTTTAAAAAAATGTACTGGAGGGGCAGAATAGAAATATTTCTAAATAAATAAATAAATTTATTAATCTATATAGTATATCTAAATAAAGACTATTTTTATAGTCTTGTTCTTCATTTTTGTGTAAACCGCCTTGGGATTGTTTTAATGAAAGGCAGAATACAAATTTAACAATTAAATAAATAAATAAATAAATCCCAAAACCTGGGGGCAATATCTAAGAAGGCCCTGTCCTGCATGCACAACATCCAAGCCTCCCTTATTGTTGGCACTCTTTCAAAATGAGTATAATATGATCCCAGTGGGCACTCCAGATAAAATCCTAGCTGCTGCATTTTGCACTAGCTGCAGTTTCTGAATATTCTTCAAGGGCAGCCCCACGTAGAGCATGTTACCGTAGTTCAGCCATGACGTGACTAAGGCATGGGTAACTGTGGTCAGATCTGACTTCTCGACAACAATATTTCTGTTGCTGTTCTATTGTGGCATTATTGTTGTTGTCATTATTATTATTAATTCTTAGAAACAGTTTCTGAAGAAGATGGCCATTAACACAGTAATGGTAAAGTGCATAAGGTAATCATCAAAAGTGTTTAATTAGAACATCCTGGAATCCCTTGATTGTGTTGACAGGGAAGTCTTAGCTCATGAAAATTCTGGGATAACAATCTCCAAATACGGATTGGCAGGGGCAGCAGGAAGAGGTGTCCACATCAGAAAACAGGGTTTGGGTATCCTTAATGGGCACAGTAATGTCAATTGTTTAGTCTGCTATATATTTACCACTATAGGGGCATCATTCTGATTTTCTGCCCCCGATACTAACATATCTTGGGTCATTGCTGCTGTGTATAAAACAATTCAGAAGAATCTCTACGGTAATGCAAAAATCACTGTTGTCTCAAGTACGCTACCCTAATAAGCTTTCAAATTCTTCAGGTTAGGTGTCAGATGCATGGCAGACAACATAAATGCTGAGCTTTTAAAACCCAACCATATTTTATCCACTAATATAAAATTCAAAACTTCAGCACTACAGCGGTTCCCAAAACAAGATATCCATACAGTAAAATAACATGCAGGAAGGAAGACTTAATATCTGAGACACCATCAATGGCAGGAAACCACCACGATTAGCCCCTTCTTCATTGGGTGTTCCAAAGATTTGCCCATTTGCACATTACAATTGCCAATTTGAGTATGATGCAGGCTGCATTTCTCCCACTTAACTGCTTAAGAGCACAGCACAGGCTGGTTCAGAATGAGATCCAACCCTGAGCTCACTGATGCACTAAATGCCAGTCAAGGATTAATGTTTAGTAAGGAACAGTTCAGCTATGACCAACTTTAATTGCCAAGGGGACTAACTCATATAATTTAAGCGTATGGCATGATGTTTCAGGATTATTTGGAGCATAATATATGTCATTTATTGAACATCCTTATTTGAATGCCTAAAGAAAATGGGGAAAGATTTAACTCTGATTCTGCTGACAATCGATCAATCTTCACAAGGCTGAGAATTAAGAAAGGCAGATGCATCCCTTCAATGATGAGCAACTTCTAGGAAGAATAAGGGTGTGTACTGCATAGCACCAGCCAGGTACAAAAGAATAGGGGCTTCATACAGATTGTTGGTCTGCTTCACACACTTACTAAAACAGTACCTGAACTGTCCCACTGCACAATGTAGATAGTGGATTTCATGAATGAATAATAATTCCCATTGAAAATAATGCAAAACTAGCATATCAGAAAGAAGAATAGGCTAGAACTCTGTGCAGTGTTTGCACAAATCCGTTCTTTGCTCTTGGCCAATATTTCAGAATAGCCAAAGTTAATCACAGGCTCCACCATTCCAGGATTTAGACTGGACTGAAAGGGCAAGAGGAATCCTAGAAGGAAGGATAATAGGCTGTTGGTCACTGCAAACAGGGAAGGAATCCAAACTTTAAATCCTACGTGTTAAATCTGCACCCGTTCTCAGTCCTCAGGACCCTAAGCCTCATTTTCCATGACATGCAAGTGTTCTGTGTAAAGGGATCTCCACCTGACAAGCCATCAACCCACCGCTTTTTAATGTAATGGTGAAAGTATCAACCTAGCATTGTGGAGACCCAAGTTTAAATCCCCCCATCCTGAGGCAATTCTCAGGATCGCCCAAAAGCAGGCTAAGGGAGCCTAGCCTGCTTTTGGGCGATCGTGTGCTGCAACGGGAGCCACGCGGCACCCAGCAGTTAACCCTCATAAATACCCCTCCCCTAAGATGAGGTTAACAAAGCGAGCACTCTGTTAACCTCCTCTTTTTGCTCATGTGTTGCTGCGGCACACAGCAACACATGAGTAGACCCCCGACTGGGAGGCTGCAAGCAGCTTCCTGGGCTTGGGGGTCTCTCCAGAATGCCCCATGCACTTGCGTGGGGCACCCTGGAACTTCTGGGGGCCACACGGCCCCCGCAGCCCCTGCCGGCTCCATGACAGAGCCGGCAGTTGTGTGCGTGGCCGATCCAGCCTCCCAGGGCTGCCACCTTGATCGTCTGCAGGGAGAGCAGGCTAAGCCCGCTCTCCCCACAAACCCCCTTACAGTGCTTGTCACCAGTCATGAGACTCTCCTCACTGACTGAGTTTGGGCCAGTCACACTCTTTCAGCCTAGCCTCCCTCACAGGACTGTTGTGAAAATAAAAGGAAAGGGAGGAAGAATAACATATGCCAGTCTGAGCTCCTCAGAGGAAGGGTGGGATATAAATGCAAGGGGTGGGGGGGACAACAGCTGTAACGTTATGTACATCTTCCAAGTTCTGGCACCATTCTGCAAACATGTTCCAGGGCTTGTTGGTGTACCAGGCTTCCAATTCCTTTTGGGGCAGCAGTGTACCAGAAGAGACTTCTCATCTAAAAACAAAAACAAAAACGCACACACACACACCCACACACACACACACACAGAGAGAGAGAGAGCTTTCCCAGCTCAGGGTACTGTCGTGTTCATCATCAGCAAGGAAAACTTAGCCTCAGTTCCCAATTCCCTACCTTTCCATGAATTCCAGGTTCTGATTCAAGCTAACCTCTTTGATTTGTAAATCTCCTCCACTGCTCCTTTCATGTTCTGCTTGTCTACCCCTTTGGCTGTACACATCATCCCTGCACACAACTGACCACCTGTGATGAAAGAGGCTTCTCTGCTGTGGTTCCTGCCACCTGGAACAGCTTCTCTGTTGCTCTCTGCTTTGTTAGCTCACCAGCTACTTTCAAATCTCAGCAGAAAACATACCTTTTTCTCCCCTTCTCTTGACTGAGCATCTCTTGCTTTCACACTTCCTCTGCAATTACTTATTATTTAGCACTTCAGCAGTGTAACTTGGCTCTATGAATCATTCAGGCACGCAACTAGAATGGGTTGTATAGAACTAAAGTGTTGCACAGTGGGTCAGGGTCCTATGTTTATTGGGGAGGAATCCCTCTTTTTTCCAGCCAGGTGCTGTGAGCTGCATCACCATCACATAAATCTTTAGGGTCTGTGACACATTGCGTGGCTTTGGCCAAACCACAATTTCTCAACCTAACCTACAACACAGGGCTCTTGTGGGGCTAAAGTACTGCTTTGAGATCCTGGGAAGGAGGGAAGGATACAAAGAGTGGGTTCAGACAATTGATCTCAAGAAGTTTGATAGGAATCTGGGATTCCTGAGGTGTGCATACTCCCATAGAGTCATTACTGGGAATCTCAGACTGGCACTATGCCAAACTGACACAAAGCCAAGATTGGTAATCTTAGATCTGAAGTTAGCTTGACTATCTCAGCTTCATGTTGGTTTATCATGGTGCCAATTTGAGATTCCCAGAATGGCTGGGTTCACGCAGCATGCTCCACAGGAGCGCACACACCTCGGGAATCTCAGATTCCCATCAAACTAACATGAGGTTGATTGTGTGAACCTTCCCAAAGGTGATAAATAAACAAATGATGCAATCTCAGATTTCAAAGCCCCATAAACTCCACTTAAAAATAATTTTATGATTTGCTTTTTATTAGGAGAGTATAAATTATTACAGTAGCATGATTACATAAGAAATGGATAAAATTAAAACTAAATGTGAAAAGTTTCAAAAGTGAAAACAATGTGTGTGCTTACAAATTATCCTGAAACCTGCATTCCATTAATTAATTAATTAATTAATTAAATCTATCTATTTGTTTGTTTGTTTATCATATATATATACCACCTGACATGTGCATCTCTAGGTGGTGTACACAATTTAAAACACAACGAATATAAAACAGACTGAAAACAGTTTAAACAATTTCACAGAATAAAAAGTTAAAACAATCTCATGAGATAAAAACAAATTAAACTATTTAAAATTAATTTTGATTAAAAGCCTGAGAAAACAGGTGTGTCTTGAGGGTCTTTTTAAAAGCAAACACAGAAGGAGATGCTCTTATTTCAAAAGGGAGCATATTCCAAAGCCCCAGGGCAGCCACAGACAGAGAAGGCCCAGTCCTGAGTCGCCATCAAATGAGCAGCAACAACCATAACCAGACCTCTCCAGATGATCTTAATAGGCGACAGGGTTCATGACAGAGAACGCACTCTCTTAAGTATCCTGGACCCAAGCCTTTTAAAATATGTTAATTGGCATTCCTTTGTTCAGTCTTCTATAATATGTAGGTTTCACTGTTAAAGTTATTTGAGAAAACAATGTAGCATCAATGGGGAAATTGGAGATTTCCATGAGGGTGCTATGCAAATCCTAGCAGCAGTTAAGAAAAACATTATCATTTCTACTTAAAAAAAAAAAAAAGCCCCCAAATGAACTTTCACATTAACTGCAATTAAGTCGTATTGAAGGAAGATCTCACCATTTGATCTAGGTACATATTATAGGCAAGTTTTAATATTATGAATTAAAAGATGGGTTTCCTGTAGTGAAGTAAACAAAGTTTAATTTATAACACTGATTATTTTTTTCTGTGTTCTGTTTATGCAGAAAAGCAAATTTGATTCTTAATCTCACTTCTTTTCGGCTTTTTAAAAAATGGGCTCAAGACTTTATGTTAAGAATATGAGCATTCTCAGAGAGATCGATCTTATTACCCTAAAAGTCATTGATTGGGAAATGCTATGAAATGGTACAAATGGTTCAGGGAATGGAAATGTAAGTCTCAATAACAAATTGGAATTTACCATGTAAAAAAAGATGTACAACCAGTTTTTTTTCTGCAGTACTACCTATTTAATAGATGCAGTATACATTATCTAAATATATGCAGCACTTGCTAGTAACTAAGTACTACATTTATACGTTTATATTTATGTTGTATTTTTATATTTATAGTTATACATTTATATATGAGGCAAGGTTACAGCATATGGGGCTTTTTAGTTTGGAAAAGAGGAGACTATGGGGAGACCTGATAGAGGTGTATAAAATTATTCAGAGAGTAGAGATAATGGATAGGGAGAAATTTTTCTCCCTCTCTCGCAACACTAGAACCAGGGATTTTCCGATGAAACTTACGACCAAGAAAAGGAAGTACTTTTTCACACATAATCAATCAATGGAATTCTCTGCCACAGGATGCAGTGATGACCACTATCTTGGATGGCTTTGAAAGGGGATTAGACAAATTCATGGAGGACAGGTCTATCAGTGGCTACTAGTCTGAGGTCTTTAGGCCACCTCCCACCTCTCAGGCAAGATGCCTCTAAATACCAGTTGAAGGGGAGGAACAGCAGGAGAGAGGGCATGCAGAAGCATTTGCTGGGCCACTGTGGGAAACAAGATGCTGGACTAGATTTGTTTGTGGTTTTGTTTGTTTTGTATGACTAGAAGTGTTTGCACTGTAAGATATTTGTTTGTTTGTTTGTTTGTTTGTTTGTTTTGTTGTTAAATTTATACCCTGCCCTTCATTAAGAAAATCCCAAGGTGGCTCACAATAAAATTTAAAAACACGATCATAAAAAGACACATTAAAATATTAAGCTAAAAAGCATAAAAACAAATCTGATTTTTAAAAAAATTAAAACACAAGCATAAAAATAGTACAAAATACAAGAAGCAGCAGTGGAGACAATCATATAAAAGCCTGGGTAAAAAGCCACAATTTGACATGCTTTCTAAAAACTGTTATGGAGACTGAGGAGTGGATACCCACCGGGAGAACATTCCAGAGTCTGGGGGCAGCAACAGAGAAGGCCCTGTCCCGAATGCATGACAACCTAGCCTCTCTCATTGTCAGCACCCGGAGCAGAGCCCCCTGTGATGACCTCGTCAAGCGGGCAGCAACCCTTGGAAGCAGGAGGTCCCTCAGGTATCCTGGGCCCAAACCGTTAAGGGCTTTAAAGGTAAAAACCAGCACCTTAAACACACACACACATATAAAATTCATCCTTCATAAATGAAGTATAATGATAAACAAGTATCATTGTTTAAACATTATATCTATCTATCTATCTATCTTTGTAAGAGTCAATTACATTATGCAGATAATTCTGTAATAGGCATTCTATAGTAAATTAACCTTGTTTTTATCATCATCATCATCATCTTCGTCATCATCGTCATCATCTAACACCTAGAGCAAGACATTGCAGATTTTTGACAATTTTCCCCTCCCTAGGAAGCGCTCTGTGTAAGCACTCTGGGAGGTTGTCAAAAAATGCCCCTTCCCTGGTGCACCATTAATCTGGAAGTGCTATTATTATGCTCCGTTTGCTTCCTCGCTTTGCTTTGGATTCCAGCCATTATTATTATAGGTGCACATGAGAAACTACTCAAAGTAGTCTCATTGAAATTAAAAGGGCAAGTTAGGCAATAATTTCAATGGGACTACTTTGAGTAATTTTTCTCATGTGCACCTATAATAATAATGGCTGACATCCAATTTCAATTGGACTACTTTGAGTAAATGGTGGCAAACTTCCATGCCGATTCCTGGTATGCTTTACAGGGCTGTGTTGCCCACCCTGGCATCCCACAGAGAGGCTGCCCTACCCCCCGCTGATCAGTTGGCCTCTGTGCATGCACAAAGGCCAACTGAGCAGCGGGGGCAGGACAGCCTCCCTGCAGGATGGTGAGGAAGGCAACACAACCCCATGGAGCATATTGGGAGCTGAAAGCAGTTAAGTAAAGCAAAGTTGTGCTGTCAAGTCAGTGTTGACTCCTCGTGACCACAGAGCCCTTTGGTAGAATACAGGAGGGGTTTACCATTGCCATCTCCCACGCAGTATGAGATGATGCCTTTCAGCATCTTCCTATATCGCTGCTGCCCAATATAGGTGTTTCCCATAGTCTGGGAAACATACCAGCGGGGATTCAAACCAGCAACCTCTTGCTCGCTAGGCAAGTTACTTCTCCACTCACCATTAGGTGGCTGTTGTCAGCAGGTAAGTTCACTGAATTTAAAGTTGTATTCCTCTGCCCTGGAGTCATGCTCACCAGCCGCTACTGGTAATACTTAGCATTTCTATAGTCCCTGTGAGTGTTCAGTGTACTTCATATGTATTATCTTGTAATCCTTACAACAGGGTATTGTAATCCTTTCTATGAATATATTGCTCAACTATGAAAGATTCATTTTAATAAGGGACAGCTAATAATCGTACATTAAGTTATCTTTGTGTGCTCATGCTTGTTTGGAATATTGTTCAAAAACAGCTGCGAAAGCCTCTACAGCATATATACACTTAATACGAAAGGCAGATGTGATTTTTAGCATGGCACTTTGTAACAGGGATGTTAGCACTTGAATTAATGACTTGTCTCACTGATTTCTTAAAGATCATTACTCACTTGAAAATTCTCACCCAGATATATTTAGAACCAAGCAAAAGCCTTGTTAAGGACGTGTGTCTTATAGCTTGGCTGGAGGTGTAAGAGACATTTTTAAAACATTACCTTTTTTTAAAAAAAAAAGTAGTTTTCAAAGTGTGAAAGATGCTATTTTTGGCTGGCAGAAATAGCGATGGGCAAATTCCACTCAGTTTGATTTGAATAATCTTGGTAATGATCAGCTTTCTCTGTGGGTGTTTGGGGTGGAGAGGGGGGAGCCTACCTGTTTCAGGAGTTTTCTCCTGGATCATGCTATTGATATCAGCACACTGTTGGTGCCACATCCATGGGCCTATTCATACTGCACCTCCCCCTTCCCAGAATTGTAGACCCTAGCCCACAAAGACAAACACACATATTTGGATGGAAGACGTGTTGGACTAGGACCAGGAAGACCCAAGTTCAAATCCCCACTCAGCCATGAAATTCACTAGGTGACTCTGGGCCAGTCATGTATCTCTCAGCTTAACTTACCTCACAGGGTTATTGTGAGGATATACACCACTCTGTACACCACTCTGAGTTTCTCGGAGGAAGAGTGTAAATATAAGTGTAAAAATTAATAAATAAAAATAAACTGTCCTTTACATATGTGCAAGAAATAATCAGGAGAACTGGTCCAAGTAAAAAGCTGCATGGTTGAATTGTCTCATCATGTTGTTTGCAGCCATAAGCAAGAGTTCCCAAATTTACTGTCTAAACTAGTATTTGTGTTTAGATTAAGGTCTTGAGTCTTGACTCTTTGCTTTTATTAAGAAACTAAAAAATATATCGGCACACATGAAATGGCTGTGATTGACACTGATGCTATTAGCCATAATATATAGCCATGTTATTATGTGTGGTTTGGCTTTCTTCCTTGAGCCATAAGGAGCCACAGCTCTGTAGCTACCTTGGTGTAGTGCATCTTATTCACCACTAGGGGTGTGCACCAACCAGTTGGGCGATCCTTTTCCAGACTGCCGGACCTGTTCGGAGGTCCGATGTTTGGCTGGTTCGGCAGTGGGGGTTTACCTTTAAGGGGTGTCCTTACCCCCACCACCACCACATTTCCCCTGCTGGCGTTCTCACCAATATCACTGGCGTGTGGCAGCAGTGTACTTCCTTGCCACCCCGGTCAGTATCAAACCAGAAGTGCCCAATGCACCAGCGATTTTGGTGAGAGCAGTGGGGGGTAAGGACATCCTCCCTGCTCTTTAAAGGTAACCCTCCCCCGCCCGCCGAACCAGCCAAACGCCAGACCGTGCACATCCCTATTCACCACTGCTCTCTGCTTGAGGACATGCCAAAGTGTGGATTATGTGGCCTCATAGATGGAGAGCTGGTGCGATCTGATTCACTTTGCTGCTGCTCTAACTTACAAGCCTAAATGCATTCTTCACTGCCATGGGAAGTCCCCAACCCCAATGTAAGGAAGGGTCTGAAATGGAAACTTCTGCCTGCATTCAATCACATGTGAGTCTAGTCTTGGTCTTCTCTGGATTGATAGATATGAATATTAGCTAACATACCACAAAAGGGAACATAGGCAGCTTGAGCACCACTCACACCCCTATGCATGTGTATGCCCCACCAACGGGGTGGCCAATGGGGCAGCCCCAATCTCTTATTAGGGCTCCATGCCTGGAGTTGTGGCAAGATGCCCATTGGAAATAATGGGTGCCACGTTGCAACTGCATACATAGAGTTATGACAGAGAGGGTCGGCCCTTATGACAGAGAGGGTCTGCCCTGCAGCATAGCCTTGTTGCTGGGACTTGCACACATGCAGGGGTGCAAGCAGTGCTTAAGCTACACACATTTTTTTGCACAGGATGTGGGCCATTGGTTCCAGGTCATAATCTGAGGTACATTATTCAGGCCCTTTGCGGAAACTAAACAGGCTTCGCCTGCTCAGTAACTGTATGTGACAATCTGGGGACTCTGTGTACATTACCTTGCATGATGGGGGAAAGGCAGAATTTGTTTTTTTGGTGGGCTTTTTTGTTTGTTTGTTTATCTTTGATTTATTTAGCACATTTTTATACCATCCCATATATAAATCTCTGGGTGTTTTTTAATTTTAAAACACAAACAATTAAAACAATAAATCTATTACCACAGTTAAAAATATAGATTAAAAATACTTTAAAACTTAAACTTTAAATTAAGAACTAAAAGCCTGAATTAAACAGGTATGTTTTCAATTTTTTCTTAAAACATCCAAGAGATGGGGAGGATCTAATTTTGTTTGGGAGCATGTTCCAAACTACTGGAATATAAATGTAAATGTAAAGTCTACCTCATAATATACTTTTTTTATATACCTATTTTCAGAGTGTGCTTTCTATGTCTTGGAAAATTACCATAACAATTTTTATATCCTCAATTAATCAGCGAGGTCCCAGTGTCCTTATGTAACATCTGGTCAAACATATAGCTGTATATTAATTCAGATCCTTGAAATTTACAGAATTCATTCATCAGCCTGCATGATTAAACATGATGTAAAATCTTCTTTTTAAAAAAGAAGTGGGAGGAAATGGCAGAGATTTTTCAAAAGCATAGGTTAAACAGCAAATAATATTTATTAGACTGTGCCAACAAATAGATCCTCATTAGCCCCCCAGTATTGTTCCTTGGGGGACCATCTGTATTGTCGTGCTATTTATGCATTATTAGTTGCATTTTAAAGGTACATATCCCTTTGCTTGAAAAAGTGGTGAAAGGAGATTTACATGCTAAGGTAAGTCACTTCTCACTAACACAGAAGCATAAGGAAGCTGGAGGCAGCCCGTATGGGGCCACGGCTGCAGCCCTTTGGACCCGTGGCCCTGCGTCTGGTATCTGGAGTCAGAATCGGGAGTGTGGTCTCCCTCCCAAATGGGGACACACGGCCATGCAGCCCAGTTTGGGAGGGAGATCGGCCAGTGCTGTGTTGGGCAGCACGGGCCAGAGTGACTTTCCCTGCCTTAAAGGCAGAGAGAGCTGTTCCGGCCGTGCTGCCAATGCAGCACAGTCTGATCTCCCTCCCAAATGGGACTGCATGACCCTGTTTGGGAGGTAGATCTATCAGCCCCGCTGCGTTGGCAGCGAGACCAGGAGCAGTTCTCCCTGCCTTTAAGGCAGGGAGAGTCAGCCCAGCCATGAGGCCCCGTTTGGGACTGAAATAATCCCCCTGTGTCTGGCGTCAGATATGGGGTGTGTGTCTGAGGCCACACTCGCAGCCCCTGCTTGGTGGCGGCCCGGGTTCTTTGAACCCGTCCACCCAATGATGGCTCTGCCCCTGCACTAACAATAACAATATGTAGCATGATCAAAATAACTGTACGTATACGGACAATTAAACAGGCATTTTCCACTTAACGTTAGGGATGTGCAAACTGATTGGGGTACAAAATGATTTGTACCCGAATCTAGCTGATTCAGGGGATTTGTAGAGAGAACAAATCACCCCTGTGTGCAATTGCCCAGAGTCGGGTACAAAGCAAATCACCCCAGATTCAGACCAGAAAAATTTGGAGATTCGTGCCTCGATTTTGTGGCCAAAGTGGCTTGGGTGGTAATTTCTAATAGGTGGAAGCTACCACCCAAATTTCAAAGAAATTGGGCAAAGAGGTGCTTTTAAAAAAAATTGAAGTTCGCACATCTTTAAGCTTTTTCCCATAGGGAATAATGGGTATTTCAGCAGCCTTATAACTCCATGTGGGGGGCACCAGGGTGTCCCAGAGCGGGTTGTGGTGGGTGGTAGTGCCCAATGGGTACAAGGAATCTACCACCCAGATTTCAAAGACATTGGGCAAAGGGGTGATTTTTAAAAAATGTTTGAAGTTCACACGTTTTTAAGCTTTTTCCCATAGGGAATAATGGGGATATCAGCAGCCCCATAACTCCACTTGGGGGGCACCAGGGTGTCCCAGAGCGGGTGGTGGTGTAGTTCACATAGGGTACCAACCACCCCCAAAACCACGACCCCATGGGGCATGGGTTTTGTTGTTTTCAATGTCTGAGGTGTTCTTCTGAGAGTAGATTCTCTGGTAGGAAATGAGAGAATCCACACCACCTGCTCTGGACCACCCTGGTGCCCACCAAGTAGAGTTATGGGGCTGCTATCTGGCTGTGTAGTCAGATAATTCTGAGAGGGATATTGGGCCAATAATACCCATATCAGTATTATCAGCACTAATTCCAGAACCAATTGAAGAGAACCCCCTGAATTCTGAATCTATTCCCTCCTATCAGTTCCAGAATGGAACCTGTTTCCAATATACGTATTGGGAAACCCCTGCCACTAAACTCTCTGCCACTTTACATTTAAAGTTTAAAAGGACTCACTGCTACAGCTCGGGGTCATCACCACCCTTTCCACCATCCAGCCACCCAATGGCCACTGTTCTTGGCCCTGCTGCCCCCACGGCTTACTCCAGCTCAATGGCCTCTTCAGGACCATACCGCCATGCCTCCATGGGAGGCCTCCAGAGCTGGCCCTACTGCTCCTGTCCCCAAAACTGCTGCTTCTCCTGGCAGGTCTCCAGTGCCACTGCTGCTTTGATGGTGCCAAAGGCTCTTCTTTAGGGAGAGTGGGGAAAGGCCATTTTAAAAATGCAAAACATACCTTATTTGGAACTTGCCTTTTGGGGGATGCCCGGGAGGAGCAGGGCATTGGCATCCCCAAAAAGGCAAGTGCCAAATAAGATAGCAATAGCAATAGCAATAGCACTTACATTTATATACTGCTCTATAGCCGAAGCTCTCTAAGCGGTTTACAATGATTTAGCATATTGCCCCCAACATTCTGGGTACTCATTTTACCGACCTCGGAAGGATGGAAGGCTGAGTCAACCTTGAGCCCCTGGTCAGGATCGAACTTGTAACCTTCTGGTTACAGGGCGGCAGTTTTACCACTGCGCCACCAGGGGCTCCTTCTGCGCCACCAGGGGCTCCATCTCCTTCCAAAGATGCTGTTTGTCTTTTAAAAATGGCTTCCCCCTGCTCTCACTTCAGAAAAGCCTTTGGTGCCATCGAAGGTGCCATCGAAGCAGCAGTGGGGCTGGAGGCCTGCCACCTGGAAAAGCAGGGTCAGTGTCAGGAGCAACAGTGCCAGCACTCCCATGGAAGGGTGAAGACACAGCCCTGAAGATGCCAATGGGCTGGAATAAGCAATGGGGATGTCAGGGCTAAGAACGGCAGCGCTAAGAATGGTGCCAAGGGTGGTGATGACCCAGAGCTGAGGCAATGAGGGAGGTTCTGATAAGTATATCAGTAAAATATCAAGTCAGTTCTGACCTGAAACCTATTCCAAAATTGTTGGGGAGGCCATATCAGTCTGCCTGATATAGAGGGATAGAGACAGAGAATCATTATTAGATCACAATTGACCCAATATTTCCAGTGCTGCACAGAGGCCTATTCAATTTCTAGTCTAATCCTGGCCTTGCTACAAACATCTGCTTAGGTGGTGCAGGATTTCCAGCAGGTCAACCCTCTTCCCACATACCCTGGTCCTCATCTGGATCAGACCCCCACCCACCTGTCCTGGCTTTTTGTTTAAATAGAGATGTTGGCAGCCTTAAGCATGTCTCATGATGACACATTCTACACAATGTGTAGTTTGGGCCGAAGTTTTTGATAATTTAGGACAACAGCCAAATTAAAGAAAATCAACCGCCCACAGACAGCAGTTTTTACTCAGTCCAAAAAGGATGAATACATGGAGCCCTGATTAATTCTGGGTGAAAAATAAAACACATTTATACTCATTGCAAATTGTTCAGTGCTCTTTATACTTCAGATAAACTGCTGCTAAGAGCAGAGGAGGGATTAGAAGGGCCCATTTTCAGGCATGAATATAAATATGGACAATTTCTTGCTATGGGCAAAAGCCAGTTAATTATTCTTCCTAAAGGTCATAGACAATGTATGAAGATGGACAGTGAGCAAAGAGAACAAGGGAATGGACAGTGTGCATAGATGATACATATAGAAAAAACATTTGATTTGTTTCTCTCAGTGTGTGACAACCTATCTGCCAATCCTTCATAAAAACCAACTATGCAAAAAATATACATTTTACCTCTTCACCCCACAGAAGTCCATAGAAGGATAATTGTGGATGTAGCTGATGCACATCCAGAAAGTAGCAGCTCATGTGTGGAATTCATGGAGCACAAGTCTATCAATGGCTACTAACCCTGATGGCTACAAGCTACCTACATGTTCAGAGGCAGGATGTCTCCAAATTCCAGTTAGGAACATAGGAAGATGCCATATAATGAGTCAGACCATTGGTCCATCTAGCTCAGTATTGTCTACACAGACTGCCAGCGGCTGCTGAACTAAGCGGCTGATACCCTAACAAAGTGTTTGTGGAAGCATGTTGCACTAGTGCAAAGCTGTTGTGCTAGTTTCCTATGCTCTGGGACTTGCATTTCAGATTAGCATTGTGCAACCAGAAGCAGGCTTGCATTGGCACAACAGTTGCCCCTCTGGGTCCCCTCTAGGAAGAGCACCTGCCTGCTTGCATGCAAAAGGTTCAAAGTTCCCTCCCTGGCATCTCCAAGATAGCGCTGAGAGAGACTCCTGCCTGCAACCTTGGAGAAACCACTGCCAGTCTGTGTAGACAGTACTGAGCTAGATGGACCATTGGTCTGACTTGGTAGAAAATGGCTTCCTATGTCCCTATGACTATGGCCTACTTCGCTTTTGACAAAAGGACTCAGGTTTTTGATGATACTCTCATGTGGTAATTGCATGACAGTTCACTGATCAGCCTATATGCTAAGTTAATAGAGCAGCAGAAATTATGAGTTAGATTTTCTTCAAGCTTTTAACAAGCTCGTTAACTTTTTTTTACTTTAGACTCTCCACTTTAGACTCTCAGTAGACTTTGGCTTTGTCTGTAATTTAAAATATCCTGGTTGTACTTGTGTAATTTTGGAGTCAGTGCATCTGATTCATATCATCAGGTCCTTCCAGTTCTCCTAGATCATGAGTATTTTGTTTGTGATGTAATGGTGCTGTAATGCTGGGTTTGTTTGTGATGTTGGCTTACCTGAGCTTTCAGGGTGTGAGAGTGTGAGAGAAAGAGAGTGTGTGTGTGTGTGTGTGTACATATGTACAAGATTTGCTTGCCAATAATCCCCCACTTCACCTTCTTGTATTATTTCATCTCTCATTACTAGACACAGTCAAAGTTTACTGAGAACCTAAAATGGTGTGATAAAATTTACAAACTCATGTGATACATGAATAGCATGTTCACATAATGTATAATCAAAAGAAAGAGGAAAACTATGTATCTGATGGGAAATTTTTTTTTTTTAAACAACAAATTCCACTATATTAACAAAGTCAGGGATTAATTTAGTAAAGAGGCAAGTGAAGTTAAATGGACAGCATTACCTAATGGTTGGAGACTTTGGCAGAACACCCTCTTAGAACTAAGTCTTATGTCTCAAAGCTGCGTCTATCTAATTTCAGCGTCTTGCCAAGTACATCAGAATATTAACTTGAGATTTCTGTCCCAATACATATTGCCGTTTACTCCTCTTCAGTTCAAGATTATCATAACAATAATGACTCAAGTCTTACTTCCTCCCACATTTAATCATGCAGAATGCATAGGTCAGTACATGTTGAATTCACATTGCGTAATCTGAAATTAGTGCCTGATGAGTGCTGTGCAGAGGCTTAAAGCAGCTTTTGCTTCACTAGTTTGCAATATGAACCTGCATTTGCCAAAATATACATTTGCAGTACAAATGCCTTTCTTCTCAAATTCCATCACACTTTATGAAAGCACTCCTTTCTCTACCTCTCCCAGTAACTATCTCAACAGTAAGATTGTTCACACAGCCATTACTGGGGCAGGGGGTAAGGGGAGAGACAGGGTTGAACCTACCTTCTCCCAAACGATCAGTTGTCCCTGTGTGCTGCACAGCTCACGCTTCTACACAATCCATGCTGCTCTGAGCAGTGCAGATCTCTGGAGACCGGGGAAATGAAGCCCAGCCTCCGGATATCCCTTAATGCACTGCGTGAGAAGTGCAGTGCATTGAGGGATTCCCCCCTCAAGCCGGGGAAAAGGTGCCCGGCTCTGGGTCTATGTTTGCAGCCCAGTCAGACACATGACCCCATACCTGGGGGAAAGGGTACACTTTGGGGAAGGCAGTGCCAGGATCGGCCTCGATCCCAGTGCTGGGCATGAGCAGGAAGAGAAAGGCAGCGACCTTTCTCCTTACTCCTCTTCCATGCGGAGAGTACATAATGGGCAATGTAAAAGTCAAGTTAACAGAAAATTCATTATGAGCACCAGGAATTAAATTACTGGTTGTTTTGTTTTCTGCTTCATAAGAAAAAAAAGATGGACCAGGTATCTCAGTTTTAGGTTCCACCGAAATAGCAAACTAGTCCATACTACAACTCCTAATAACTTTTGGACAGACAGAGAGGAAATAAAAAATGTGTCCTGTGTCTCAACTCCTCCTTGAAGGTCCCACCTCCTAGTCTTGTTCCCTACTTCTCGTACATTTTAATTCTTGTCAGACAAGCAGGGAAAACTTTTTAATTGGTTGCATTATAAAGGACTACCTCAGCAAGTGGAAACTAGTTCCACCTTAGATTTTGCCAACTTTATCAAGCTAACTTCTGGTTTCAAGTGGGTGCAGAAAGTCAGTAAAACCTAAGATGGAATTGGACAACTGGGATCAGGAACCAGAGGTGGGTGGGTACAGGTATCATGCCTGTTGGGAGCAGACGCTCCAAAGCACTTACACTTCTTCTCGTACCTAAGTATTTACGGGCAAGAGAGCCAGTGTGGTGTAGTGGTTGGAGTGCTGGACTAGGACTGGGGAGACCCGAGTTCAAATCCCTATTCAGCCATGATACTTGCTGGGTGACTCTGGGCCAGTCACTTCTCTCTCAGCCTAACCTACTTCACAGGGTTGTTGTGAGGAGAAACCTAAGTATGTAGTACACCTCTCTGGGCTCCTTGGAGGAAGAGCGGGATATAACATGTAATAAATAAATAAATAAAATTACATGAAACTGCCCTCTGTTAGCAGCCAGCAACATATTAATAAATAAAGAATAAAATGCTTTTAGTTTAGTTTAGTTGCGGGCACTAATTGTGGCTAAATGCCTTATACTTCAGAAATTGAAAGGAAAGGATACTTCTGTGATAGAACAGTGGATTTATGATTTGTATTTTGGGTGCTTGGGGGGAAATGGCCTGTTTTAAGAGAGAAACTCATGACAAATCCCAGGTAATCTGGAAATCATTATTAGAACTGTATGCAATGTGAAAGATACTTTTGTAGAAATTAGTGGTCAGTCATTAGAGTTTTTGTTTGCTTTTTGTTTTGTTCTCTGTGTGTGTGGTTTTTTTGTTTGTCTAAAAGGGATAATCCTGGATCATGCTTAGAATTGTTACCACAATTGTTACCACTTTAGTGACCCTGACATACTGCATGTCACTTTGAAGTTCTCCAGTAATTTCCCATCATCCATCACTTGTCACAAACAACTGGCCACTAAGTGGCAAGTTCCATACCAATTATAGAGTTGTAATTGAATAATACCTAATCAGATACATCACAGCATTCATAAGAGGAAGCTGTGTTAGCTGGTGGGCAGGGAAAAACTATATTTATATTCAAAAATATATTATTGGACTTTTAAAGTAACCACTTCCTGCTTTTTACTCAAAAGAGGTAAGTACTCTGTGTAGGACCCTTTTAGAAACATTTGTTCCTCAGAGTCAATGAAAAAATTATTTTCAAACAAGAGAATACTCAGGTGAGAGGCCAAGTAATGCTCAGAGAAACTCTGAGCAAAAGTGCTCTTTCTTCAACCGTTATCACCTCCACTCCCATGACTAAAATGTATTTCTCTGGAGGAGGAAAATTGAAATCCAGCAGAATATCTAGCTATTTCACCTGAAATCAATTTTTTTCTTCTCTCTTTAGCAAAATAGCAGCAGCACTCATTGTGATTTTAAAAATGACTTCACTGAGAGCAAGCTTTTAGGAAATAAACTAGGCTTAAACAGCCAGCAGCCACACCTCAGGAGGCTACATAGCCGACTCATTTCAAGAGTAGCACACGACTTGATAATGTCACCTTAAGTGGCGCAGTGGGAAATGCTTGAATAACAAGCAGAAGGTTGCCAGTTCGAATCCCCGTTGGTACTATATCGGGCAGCAGCAATATAGGAAGATGCTGAAAGGCATCCTCTCATATTGCATGGGAGGAGGCAATAGTAAACCTTTCCTGTATTCTACCAAAAAAACCCACAGGGCTCTGTGGGCACCAGGAGTCAAAACTGACTTGACAGCACACTTTATCTTTACTTTACACCACTTGGTACAGGACCTGTTAGGACCTATTAAGGGTCTATTTTCACAACAATTTCAACTTGTGGAGTCCATGAAATTAAGCCAGCTTGTTTGGGCTTTCAGCTGCTGCAAACTCATAGCGTAACCCTTGTGTTTCTGCTAGTATATGTAGGATTTTGCTTTTGACATAACTGCTGCCAATCAGTGCTATGTTTCCAGTGGAACTGAATGATAGTAATGATGTGATGATAGTAATGAACTGGCAACTTATTTGGCAAGCCTTTTGTCTTTCATTGCATCTCCAGCCTGGTTGTTCTCTACATGGAACTGACCAGCTAGATCAGGGATTTTTAATTGGAATCTAAATCTAGATCAAACCAGATATTTTGTGTATCTATTTATTAATTTAAATATTTCTATCTTACCTTTCAGTAAAAGTGAAGTTATGATTTGCAACTATGATTCTTTCTTTCTTCTTCTTAAATTGCCCAGATACTGATACTTAACCTCTGTTTCTTTTGTAAATAAATAGCAATCTGGTCTTTAGGATTTTCAGAGCTTTAGTCTCTAGTCTTGCCCTGTTGACTAAATTCCATGAATGATGGAAGGGGATTTGGAACATGTGCACTGGGCCTGTCCTTGAACTTTATTCAAACCTCTGCACAGAGCTTAGGTACAAACAAGCTGCATGAGTGTAGGCTCTGGGACCAGGGCCAGACACCAACATCACTGGGCAGTTGCTGAGAGTAGAAGAACCCTAAGACCACCCCTGTGTCCAGAGTCTTCACGTGGTAGTGGTGCAGAGTCAGAACCCTTGGACGGTCACCAGCTTGGATGGCTTTAAAGAGGGCTTAGACAGATTCATGGTGGGCAGGTCTATCTCTCGATACCAGTTGTAGGGGAGCAACACAGCAGGAGAGAAGGCATGCACATACCTCTTGCCTGTGGGCTCCCCAGAGGCATCTGGTGGGCCACTGTGTGAAACAGGATGCTGGACTAGATGGGCCTTGGGCCTGATCCAGCAGGGCTGTTCTAGCGTTCTTAACCCACACAAATAGGAGCAGAGCAGACCCCTGGAAGGCAGTTTGCCAAGGACCACCTGAAACCTTCAGTTGATCCTTGTAAGCTATGTATGGCCTGGTCCATACATAACACAGAATCGTGGGTTCAATGGA
Organism: Hemicordylus capensis; assembly: GCF_027244095.1. Taxonomy (NCBI): domain Eukaryota; kingdom Metazoa; phylum Chordata; class Lepidosauria; order Squamata; family Cordylidae; genus Hemicordylus; species Hemicordylus capensis. The sequence continues at coordinate 28,522,582 of NC_069661.1, read as the reverse complement.
TCTGCGGTTCCGTACCCCCTCCCCCTGCTCTCCCATCCACATCTAGACATTGGGGAGAGTGTCTCTCTGCAGTCAGCAAAACTGCAGAGAGGTAGGGGAGCTGGCTGAGGGAGCTTCCTTCTTCACAGGACAGCTTGCACAGCCAATCGGGTCATAGTGAGAGAAGAGCTTCGGTGCCAGTAATCTTACATAATGCTGCCACTGCAGAAATGGTGTTTGTGGCAGCAAAACTCCACTTTGACTGAAGGTTCAGAGTAGAGTTTGGTGAGGGAAAATGTGGGTCACTTCCCCCCGCTAATTCCATTTCCCCAGGTTCAAAGCTGACATGGAGGGAAACTGGACATGAAGGGACTTCCAGTTTCCTGGAACTGGGCCCATGTGTGATCTGTGCCCTGAATCTTTGCAGGGTATGGATCACACAGATAGAACCAAGAGAGCTTATGCATGCACAGGCTATTTGCAGAGGCTCAGATAAACTCAGAGAGCCAGGGCAGGGCCACCAATGGAAATGATCCCAACTACACCCTTCTGACTGCATATTTTCTGCAGCATTTGAGCATAGATGACTTATTGCTATTTATATCCATAAAAGTTCAACTTGGTTTGGGCTACTGGAAGCTTTTAATTTTGGGGAGTAGTTGGATGCAGAAATAAGGGAGCACACGACCACCTCAAACCTACATCCTGTTCTATTTATTTTTCTTATTATTATTTCTGGTTTACACAGTCAGACAGGTGTTATTGACTGGTTTGTTTTATCCAGACATTGAGCCCTTCCCAAGGACCTGGGATGCCAGAATTTTATTGTCAATTGTTATAGATATCGTCACAGAATATAGGCTGTTCCCAGTAAAGCTGCTTTTTGTAATTGGCTGATGGTGATTTCTGTGGCCCCTATGGTGTTGAGGTGCTCTTCAAGGTCTTTTTGAACTGCACCCAGGGCACCAATTACCACTGGGATTATTTTGGTCTTTTTCTGCCACAGCCTTTCAATTTCAATTTGTACAGTAGATCTTTGTATTTGGTGATTTTTTTCTATTTCTTTTTCTTCTATTCTGCTATCCCCTGGTATTGCTATGTCGATTATTTTGACTTGTTTTTCTTTCTTCTCGACTACAGTTATATCTGGTGTATTGTGTGGCAGATGTTTGTCTGTTTGTAGTCGGAAGTTCCATAATATTTTTACATCTTCATTTTCTTTAACCTTTTTCAGTTTTATGGTCCCACCAATTTTTGGCTACAGGTAGCTTGTATTTTTTGCAGATGGTCCAGTGTATCATCCCTGCTACCTTGTCATGCCTTTGTTTGTAGTCAGTTTGTGCGATCTTTTAACAACAGCTGATTAGGTGGTCCATGGTTTCATCTGCTTCTTTACAAAGGCGGCACTTGCTGTTTGTGGTTGATTTTTCGACTTTGGCTCTTATTGCATTTGTTCTTAGTGCCTGTTCTTGTGCAGCCAGTATTAAGCCCTCTGATTCTTTCTTCAAGTTGCCATTCTTAAGCCATTGCCAGGTCTTGGTGATGTCTGATTTTCTACTTATATTGTGCAAATATTGACCATGCAGTGGCTTATTTTTCCATTTTTCTGCTCGGTTCTTGACTTGTTCTTTCTTGTAGGCCTGCTTTCTTTCATTGGTGTTGAATAGTTTCGCATTATTGACCATTTGAAGTGCATCTTCTTCACTGTCCTTGATATATTCTTCAAGGCCTCTTTTCTCCTCCTCTACTGTTTGATGGACATGCAGCATTCCTCTTCCACCTGAGCTGCGGGGGAGGTATAGCCTATCTACATCACTGTGGGGGTGCAGAGCATGATTGATGGTCATGATTTTCCTGGTCTTACGATTCAGCGTCTCTAGCTCTGCCTGGGTCCAGTCTATTATTCCTGCAGTGTATCTGATAACAGGTATAGTCCAGGTGTTTATGGCTTTTATTATTATTATTATTATTTATTTATTTATTTATTCAGCTTATTTATATACCACTCAAAACTCACATCTCTAGGCAGTTTACAATAAAATGACACCGATTAGAACAAAATTCAAATTATTTTATGTTATTTTAAATGTGGGCATACTCTTTTAGAAGTGAATTTGGTTTTGTTTTCAATTTTTGCTTAGACAAAAGCAAAGGGCTAGTGGCACTGATTTCTAGTACGATAAGCAGCCAAGACAGGTTTGGGTTTTGAGTGTGTGTGTTTTGGTAAAGTCCTGTTCCTCATTACTGCTGAAATGCAGTGGAATTGAGAATAGCAACATTCTAGCAGCTGAACGAGACCCTGCCAGTCTCCGGCTTGAAATCTGCATAAAGAGAAATTCAATTCAGTAGGGATATTTGGGAAAGGCTGTGTTAAATTTCTTGCTCTAAATGCTTGGTGCCTCCTCTACAACTATTGTATCTAGTCCTAGATCAGGCAAAGGAGAGAACACTAGGCATTCTGGGAAGAGGAGAGAAAGCAGTGGGAGTGCACAATGGTCAAAGCCTCTAAAGTAACTCACAAAACAATGCTCAACACATTTACACATGAAGTATTTTACTAGCAGCTGAACAAATTAAGGCTGTTCTCATGAGCAGCCTAGCCTGGACTAGGCTGCTCGTGTGCAGTGCAGAGATCCACATGGATCCCGGAGCTTCCATCCAGCCAAACCCAACTTCTAACCTCAGCTAAATGCTGGGACTGGAAGCTGGGTTTGCTGGGATTGTGTGTGAGCCTGGGCTGCTTGCAGTCCGAGCACACACAGAGAAGGGCACCTGTCTCATGTGTGATGAGTGCAGTGCATAGTGAGATACCTGGACGCTGGGATGCAATGTCCCAGCCTCCAGAGATCCTTGCTGCTCATGGCAGCACACCCAAAGAGGAGACACCCCATCATCTGGAGGAGAGGTGAGTTGGACCCTGCCTTCCCTCCACCCGTCTGTGACAGATTGTGTGAATACCCTTAATGTCTAATACGGAAGTAAATCAAACGTGTTTGAGTGTGTGTGTGTGTGTGTGTGTAAAGCTAAGTAACCATGCTTTGAACTACAAGAAGCAAAGCATTCCCTCTTTGAAGTGTGAGAACAGGTACCAGCAAGAAGAACCTTGCTTTAGCAGTGCATTGAAAGAATTCCACTTTGAAATACAAGTAAGGAAACAATTCTAGCGTGCTTCATGATAAAATGAAGTACAAAATGTGCTTTCACAAAAAAAACAAAGAGGAAAGCTGGGCTTAGAAACTTGAAAAGGAACAAGAAAAAGTACACAGCGGTAAATGCAGCATGGGGTATAGAAAGAGTCGTCTAAGTGGGCTTTAAGTTTGGAGCCAAAAGCTTTTGACTCATAGTTCCCCCCCCCCATTAACTCATTATGCATCCTTGCCCACTCCAGTTTCTCCATCTGCAGTGCATGAATGGCTCGACCAGCCTCCATCGCAGGGGTGCAGTGGGAAGTAAATATTATACACTGCTTTTGAAATGCAGAGCTCTCAAAGTGGGGTAAATATTATTACTACAATTATGGATGATGGTGGTTTCCTTACAAAAGACAGGATAATAGGCTGTTTGAAAACTGGAAACATACAAATGTACTGTTTGGAAACAAGCAAGCCTATTTTAAAAATATATGACATGAAAGGGTGGGAACATTCATTTCATATTTCCCTTTCCCCATATGTTTAAAAAAAAAACATTTGAGAGTGGTATGCCGCCAAGAAAATTACTTATAGCCTCTCCACTTCCCAGAAAACAATCCGAAAATTGTAATCGTGTGGTGGAAAAGGAACTTCAAACAAGACCTAATCTTTTGCAACCCAAACAACATTTTATTATTTTTATTTATTTATTTATTTATTTATTAGATTTCTATACCGCCCTTCCAAAAATGGCTCAGGGCGGTTTACAAAGAGAAATAACAAACAAATAAGATGGCTCCCTGTCCCCAGAGGGCTCACATTCTAAAAAGAAACATAAGACACACACCAGCAACAGTCACTGGTGGTCCTGTGCTGGGGTGGATAGGGCCAATTACTCTCCCCCTGCTAAATAAAGAGAATCACCACAGTAAAAGGTGCCTCTTTGCCCAGCTAGCAGGGGACAGATTTTGGTTGATAGATTATTTGGTTGAAAGAATGGCCAGGTTCAGGCATAATACTAAACCAAGATTAAAAATGGTTTTGCATTAGGAGCACAAGACCTAGGCTTGTGCACTCTTTACATGTAAGGGAACAACATTTGCAACTTGCATTCTTGATTTCTTTTAAAAAGGATTTATTCCATCCAAATCCAGCTAATCCCAGTTTACTGGATTTAACAACTTGTGAAAAAGCCAGGATATCAAACCAGGATCAAACCAGTCATAGGCGGAACTGGGGGGGGGGCAGGCAGGGCACGTGCCCTAGGCGCCACTGAGGAGGGGGCACCATGCCAGTTCCTGCCACCCGCACCCCATTGCCCACCTGCCCAGTCCCAGGGCCCTTCAGCCACTTGCCATCCTGCTTGCCTTGGCTCCGGCTCTGGATCGGCGAGGCCAAGGATCTGAGCAGCCTGCAAACTCACTGCCTCTCAGCTGATCAGCGGGTGGGCAGGGCTTCCAGAGAGGCCTCCCAGTAGACCTCCCTGAACTCAGCAGGCCCTGCCCCAAGCAAGCCAGGAAGGAGGCAGGCAGCAGACCCTCTGCAGCAGACCCTCTGCCCAGACGATCCAGCACAGCTTTTACCAGGTAGACTGTGAATTCCTTTTTGTGCCCCCCGCTAGGTATATAGGGATCTGCTTGCCATAGGGCTTTGATATGGGGTGGGGGGAGACTGAGAAGTCTCTGAATATTTAATTAAAACAGATTGAAAAATTTGCTGGCTTTAAAAACAAAAACTATCTTTAAAAGCCTATAAGTGGCTTGTTTCATGGCAGAAAATTACAAAAACTTCTGAAACAAACATTTATTTATTTATTTATTCATTTATTCATTCATTCATCTATCTATAAATGCACTTATGTTCAAGTTGTTTTGCAGCCCAGAAGGTCTGAGTGAGAACTGTGAAGCATGTGTTGTGCTTTTATTTTAATTTAATTTAATTTAATTTTATTTTTCTTGTGTGTGAACTGCTCTCCAATAACTTGCAGGGACTTCAGGGTAAATCTGGCCAATATGTGAATGCAGCACCTCCATTCCAGAGGAGATGTGTGTTAAAGGGCTTTAAAAGCCTTGTGTGAAAAACCTCCTGGAATCAAACTTTACTGAATTTGTTCAGAATTCTGAGAAAACAAACAGGCTCACTCTGCATGGTTGAAAGTCTCCTTTGCTAATCTGCAGCGAGGGGGCCATTTTAATAATTAGCGTTGCTAGTGTGTTCTAGGCATTAAAAGTAGCACAAATATATAGTACTCAATATATATCACTATATATTGTGAAGTGTGCGTGTGTGTATTTATTTCCAGGCAGCATACTTATTTTGAAATATCAGATGTAAATCCTTGGGGGCCTAGGGTTTGTGGAGGCCCTGGACTTTGAGGGGCTGGGGGCCCATTTTAAAATCTCATCTTGGCGCATTCCAACCTTGCTATGCCCCTGGCGGTCACTACACATGGGTTTCTGCACAACACCTGCACAGAAGAAACTTCCTTGTAGAAAATGTGTCTCTTGTAAATTGACCCTGAATTTTCCATCCATGACTGGGATATCTGAGAGTTAGAGTCAATAATAACAGCATGGCACACTGCTTGTGACAAGAAAGGCCAAATTACAATGATTTCTTAGTGTTTTGGCCCTGGCAGAACTTGGCTGTCTGCTCCTGTTGCAAATTCCTCTGTCTGGTGTGGCAAACGAATGTATCCTCCCTCCCTCCTGGTGTCAAAGTAAGCACTAGTGTGTTGAATGCACATATACCCCATCATGAGCCAACAGTCATCACAAGACAAAGGCTGGCAAGAATTATTCACTGGTTTATAGACTCCCTCCGCCCCACCACCTTCTTCTTCCCCTATTTTGCTAGTGGCTATTTGGGCAGGTGATCCTTTAGGACAAAGTCATGTTTTTTAAAAAGCATGATATGAGACAGAGAAAATGACACTTGGAATCCTCACATAACTCCTGACTGTTGTTCTAAGTCTTTTACAGAGATGGCTCATGTTTTCAGGTTTTGATCAACAACCATGTCTAGATGGTACAGTGTTCCTTTATTAATTATTATTATTATTATTATTATTATTTCAATTTCTATACCGCCCTTCCAAAAATGGCTCAGGGCGGTTTACAAAGAGAAATAACAAATAAATAAGATGGCTCCCTGTCCCCAAAGGGCTCACATTCTAAAACGAAACATAACACACACACCAGCAACAGTCACTGGAAGTACTGTGCTGGGGGTGGATAGGGCCAGTTACTCTCCCCCTACTAAATAAAGAGAATGACCACGGGTAAAAGGTCCTCTTTGCCCAGTTAACAGGGGTTATTTATTCATTCATACATTCATCTATAAATGCACTTATGTTCAAGTTGTTTTACAACCCAGAAGGTCTGAGTGAGAACTGTGAAGCATGTGTTGTGCTTTTATTTTATTTTATTTTACTTTTAACAGGGATTTCCAGATATTGTTGACTACAAGTCCCATCATTCCTGTTTGGACAGGGGCACAATTTCTGTGCTTGCCCTAGGCGCTATTTTCCCTAGATACGCCTCTGAAACCAGGCTGCGTAATGGAGGTCTGCTTTAAACAGCTTACTTGAACTTTAAACAGTTAAAGGAAAGAATGAAAGCCAGCCCCTTTACTGTACTCTACAAGGTAAGCCTCCTGTTCCAAAAACAAATGGGGGTCCCAATCCTATTTGGATTTAAAAACTAATGTGATTTTGAATGAATGAATGAATGAATGAATGAATGAATGACAAAATGAAGCAGGATTTTATTAACTAAATGAATGAGATAAAACAAAAACAAAATGTCCTTGCAACCCCAAATATTGGGCAAAAAGCCAGCAGGAGCCACAACATACATTAAAGCTCCCAGGTTAAAAATAAAAATACATGGATATGTGTCTCATTCAGCATGCAACATTTCTGAGTGTTGTGCTGGAGAATAGATCACAGTTCTGTTCAGCATGGTGTATTTTTCCTTTATTCAGCCTCCATGGGATTCATTTATTTCACAGGAACCGGGAAACATTAATTAGGTCTTGGTTGTGATAAGCAGAAGAGAAACATTTTCAAATGCAAACATGATGGTGTTCTCTGCCCTGCTTATAACCTTTTGCAAATGCAATTTATTTTTACCTTGAAAAAACTCCTCCTTTTGCACTTGCATTCCACAGGCCAGAGCTGTTTATAAGGCTATATAATTAAAACCAATTATTGTGAAGTGATTCCACTTTCTCCACTGTAGTCCCACTGCTTTACTTAGGAGTACTCTGAATTTACATCAGCTTGACAATTCTAGTAGCAAACCAGTTACGAAAGCCTTTTATATCTGGTCTTCATTAGTTCATATTAGACGATTCATTGGCTTGATTTTCACTTCAGTGACTCTTCTCATAAAATCTAGTTAACTTTGATGGTGATACCACATATGAGATGAAATGAATTAATACATCAGCGAAAAATACTTCCTAGCCAACGGTTTTTGCTCCTGTTTTATCACTCTGCATTTATATGTATAACTCATGTACCAGAATCATATACTGAGGCCAGGAGGACAAAAAAGATTAAACATCATTAAGTCAAAAGAAATTCTTTGACATTTTATTCAGGCTTCATTTGCCAGAGCAGGTGTGCAGTCAGCAGATCCGTACAAGGAGTCATACCCTTTGGATAGTCTCAATATCATAACAGCGCACCCTAATGCTGCGACAATTAAAGGTTTTTTCCTCTTTCCATTATAAACTCATATCTTCAGATTTATTTATAACTGGTCTATAACATTTGCCTTGCTTCCTATTAAAGTACCTGCTGGCTAGGGTGTAGGGTCTAAATTTTTTTTAATAAACTGTAAGGAGGACTTTTCCCCCACCAGATTAAAGCTATAGAATTTTTTTTAAAAAAAACCCACCACACACAGGCACTTAGCTACATGCCAGATACTAGGAACACAATGGAAAAATATCCTGGCATTTTTTTCTTACATATTTTCAAGATATTATCTTTGCCAAATAATGTCTGCACTGAAATTAAAGAGGTGTTTTCCTCCTGTATCACCGTGCAGTGAAATTAGAAGTCTGTTATGATGTCCCAGTTTGTTACTGTGAAAAAGGTTACTCCATTCATACATAAAATTAACCTTTTCCTCATTGTGACATAGTATAGATTTGCTTTTTCTTTATGAGTATTAGATCGACATTAGACTTTTAGGTGTAACAACTGAAAACCCAGTGCAATCTTAACTGAAATCTGCTCCTGCATGCCACATGCTCTTTGGCTACACTCATGTGGCAAGAATATAGAAGCAGTCATGCAGATACACACGCACATTCACACCCCAGCCCCCCCACCAAAAGCAACATATTCCTTTCAAGGGTGACCAAAAGTGGAAAAAAGGGAACAGGGCTCCGTTGCCATTCGAGATGTGCGGACCGATCTGGAGGTTCGGGGGTTCAGGATCGAACCGAACCCCCAGGTTCCGTCCGGACCAGAACCAAACCTCTGGACACATTGGCAAATTTTTTATTTTTAAAATTTAAAAAAAATAAATTTCAAGTACCTTTAGCCCCTTTGGGGGACTTCCTATATGCCATGGGGGGCGGGGGGTCCACAAGGGTTCCCCTTCCCCCTACTGGCCTCTGAAGTCACTGTGCGGCCCGGAAAATTGATCATTTTTGGCCCGTTTGAGCTTCCATAATGCGCAGCAGCGGCCATTTTTGCTGCCGCTGCGCATGCATAAATGACCCCTGCGAGCCCTGGCATGACCCAAGGCCTCCCAGAGGTCATGTGCGCATGTGTGGTGGCCATTTTGTTTTTTTACAAAATGGCTGCCGTGCACGTACAAATGACCTCTGCAAGGCCCTTGGTCATGCCAGGGCTCGCAGGGGTCATTTACGCATGTGTGGCAGAGGCCAAAATGGCAGCCATCACGCACTACAGAGGCCCAAATGGGTCAAAAATGATCAATTTCCCAGGCTGTGGCAGTGACTTCAGAGGCCAGCGGGAGGGAAGGGGAACCCTCGTGGACCCCTGGGCTAAAGATATTTATATGTATTTTTAAAGGAATTTTTTTTTAAATGCAAAAGTGTCCAGACCCGGACTGAACCGGGGGGGGGGGGGGGGTGGGTTCCCGATAGGGATCAGACCGGACTTGGCCGGTCTGGTTCGGGTCCGGTCTGGAATTGAACTGAACCAGGCCAGCTATTTCCTTGCACACCCCTAATTGCCATGAGTAGCTAGATAGAAGCTAGGACCTCTGTCATGCAGAGCTTAGGAAAAGCTGCACTTGGGTAGAAGATTTCCTCTTCTACCCATCAATTAGGTAAAGAGACTCTATCCATTTTTAATCTGATTGCCCTATTCCTTCCTGCAGACTATCTGTTTCAGGGAATTATGTACTGCTTTTATTTTAATTTATCATAAAATGTCTAACACCGCACACTATACAATAAAACAAAAAGGGGCCATGAGGAGAAGAGAGCTGGTCTAAAGAAAGAGAGCTGGTCTTGTGGTAGCAAGCATGACTTGTCCCCTTAGCTAAGCAGGGTCTGCCCTGGTTGCATATGAATGGGAGACTTGATGTGTGAGCACTGTAATATATTCCCCTTAGGGGATGGAGCTGCTCTGGGAAGAACAGAAGGTTCTAAGTTCCCTCCCTGGCATCTGCAAGATAGGGCTGAGAGAGATTCCTGCCTGCAGCCTTGGAGAAGCCACTGCCAGTCTGTGTAAGCAATACTGAGCTAGATGGACCAATGGCAGCTGCCTATGTTCCTATGTTCCTAACACAACCTAGCGGGGAGGTGGGCGGGTGTGGGGAGAAAGGCTTTGCAAATCTTGCACTCCCCTCCCAAAAAATAAATCTCCTATGCTTGGTGGAACATGGAGCACACGCCCACACAATCCACACTGCTCTGTGCAGCGTGGAGTAGGGCAGATCACTCTGCAGCCAGGACTTGTTATTCTAGCCTCCATGTATCCCACAAAGCGCATGCGTGCCCAAACGACGCCCCCTGCATTTGACATCTGATGCAAGGTGCAAACTAACCCACCCACCCTCAGCAAGCCGTCGTTCCTCTGGCTCACCTTCTGTGCACAGTGGAAGGGTGGCCTGCAGCAGCACCGGCTCAACAGCATGGAGCCTGGCCGGGGGCAAGGCCACCGGGGGTCACCATCCTCTGCTAGGGTCAGCAGCAGCAGAAAGTCTCTACCAGTCTGTGTAGGCGGTGCTACATGCTTGGGGGGCCTCTCAAACCCTGTGGGCCCAGGTCCAATTGACACCCCCCCTTGTGCAATATAAGCTACACCCCTGGTCCTGTCTTTACACAGATCACAATTCCGAATATAGGAAGCTGCCTTATACTGAGTCAGACCACTGGATCATCCAGCTCAATACTGCCTAACACTGACTGGCAGCAGCTCCCACAAAGTTTCAGGCAAGTGTCTCCGTAATGTATATAGCCAGCCAGCATGCCATTATTAGCTCAGCACTGCCTACACAGACTGATAGAGACTTTCCCAGGGTCCAGGCAGGATCCTCCCTTAGCGCCAATGGAAATGCTGCCAGTGAGCAAGACCTGAGACCATCTGCCTGTAAAGCTGACGCTTCACCACTGAGCTACAGCCCCAGCCCCTGAAAGGGGGACGGAGGGGAACTCAGTCACCAAGCAAGCCTATGGGACTATGCAGACCTGTAGCTTTCCAAAAAGCCAGCGGGGTGGTGTTGGTGTTATGAACAGTCCACCTATCAGAACCAGAGGTATCAACTCAGAAGTATGTGAAATATAGGCCCGGAATACAGGCCTGTGTCTGATTTCATTTTATATCAAGAAATGAAATCACACCTGAACTCTGGTGAACTGCCTGCTCTCCCTGCTCTGAAGGGAGGAGTTGATCTAGCATTGTGTTGCTAAAATGGATATGCAAGAGACCAAGGCTTTGGCCTGAGCACTCATATGCTAAAATGCATCTGACTCACTATGTCTAGGGAAGAGTCTGCCAAGGGGCTGATTCCCTCCCCCCCTCCCTTTCCTGTTACAAGAAGTCAGTGTTAAATGCTTGTATTGTTCTCCATGGAAGTTCAATATAGCCAAATGAATACTGAGAAAATACTTGTAGGCTTTAAGTATTCTCTCACTGATGATTCTGTCCTAGCCAAAATGTCTTGAATGTCCCACACATGTAAATATTATCTTGTTTTCAATTACAAGAAGAATGCTGGATATGTACATATGTAATTGCTGTCTCACACAGAATATCCTGAATCCCCTTTACTAATTCTTGACTTCTTAACACCTTTTTGACTAGCAAGGATGCAAATATGCAGATTTGCTGTGGACAATGCTCCCCACCCCTCCCTTCCTGAGTGTGCAGTTTACAGAAGATGAGAGTCAGAGATCTCTCTGGACTGGAAAATATCCTGAATAATTAAGACTTTGTTCAGAAGGTAGCAGCACGTTATCACCTTTTGGACATCCAGGAAAAGAGGAGATCTTGAATAGATTCTATTCAAGAATCAAAGAGAAAATCACTATAAGAATGAGGCTTTTTGAGACAGAGAGTTAGCATTTTGTGCCTACAACAAGATCTGCTCACACGCTTTCCCAGAGTTTGCTGCCCAGCCGCGGGGCTAAGCAAGAACTCTGCCCGTGCTCAGAGGCTGTGACTTCCACCGCGTAGTGAGAAGTCAAGGCTCCCCAGCCATGGAGCTCTCAGCTATGATCTAAAGCAACTGCACAACTCCTGTCTCCGCCAGCGCCTCACTCCTTCAGCTGAAGTGATTCGTCTCTCTACAGCCTCTGATCCTGGTAATATGCTACAAGCCTTGGAATCCCCTCATCCCTTCCTCTTTTACTGCCCCCTTCTCTGTCCCCCCCCCTTCTTCCTTTCTACTAATCTCCCCAAAACCATTCCAGCCCGCAGCCTCCCCCCGCCCCTTCTTCTCTGCCTGTATCTGAAATGTATTAGAATCTAGGAAGATTTAAATGCACACACATATGTAGTTAGGCACACGGTGGATATTGGTACTGGTTAGGACATTCTGTTTAATTAATGTTGCTAAAATTGATAGAGGGTTCTGCTTTTTGCCTTGCTAGATTAGATCTTTTATACTCAATAAAGCCCATTGAATCTTTGAGTGGTTTGCTCTCCTCCCTTCTTTGCAATCCAGATCAAACGTGGTCATCAATATAAAAGAACTTGGCCCAGACCTATTTTATATACTAGCTAATGAGCATATTTAGTATACAGATCAGGCCTGGTCTGTAACAGGGGTGTCATGAAAGTCGGGGGGGGGCAGATTATAGGACCTTTAAAAACAATTTGCAGCCTGGGACACTCATGATGCAAAGATCAACAGAAAATGCAACCTTCTGAACCAATGTCTCATGAATGCAAAATGTCACTCCCCCTTCTGTCTCACAAGAGTCCAAAAGTGCACTCTGCCTTCAGTAAACAGATATAAAATGAGAACTTTGGGGAATGACTTTTTAAAAAAATATGTGATTGCAGTGTTTAAACCTGGACCCAGTAGCACCTAAGGCTTACTCAAAGCATATTAAAACATCTAGAGGTTCATTGAAGTTACAGCTGCCCCCACCCTTCTAAAATCAATTCATTTCAAGTACCCTGGCAGGGGAACAAACTCACAACCTCTGGCTTCCCAGGCGGCAGCAGCTAGCTCAGTAGAGTCCAGCAACAGCCACTCACCAGAGCTTCAAACAGAGCTGCCCCACAACAAGGTGAGGTGGCAAACTCGCTGCGGCCATGCAACTGGCCCCACCCGTATCCCATGCAAGCGGTCCGAAAACACTGCCGCTTAGTGCAGGGATACACAAAGGGGAAAGTGCTCAACTCAGGGAAATGCAGGGAAGAAAGTGCTCAATGCAAGGAAAATGCTTCATGCAGGGAAATGCTGCCACTCAACACAGGGAAAACACAGCCGCTAAACACAGGGGCAGGAGCCCTGCACAACTGACCCACTGCAGCGAGGGCCTCGGAGATGCCGGCCACCCCAGCCTTACTCCCAGGCCTCCACAACGGGCCCAAGCACGTTCCCACATGCTCCTTGGGGCCACTGCTCCAAGCTCAACCATTGCTCCTCATCAGAGCTCATCTTCGGACCGAAAGGCAACATGGCTGGGAAGGAACTGCAGAAAGTAGCTCCCTTGCTGAAGCCAGTAAGAAGCAGAGGAGAGCTCGATGGCATGCAAGCCCCCCCTCCCCTTCAGCCCTGACCAATCAGGACACTCCCAGCAGCTGTTTCTAAGGGGATGGGACAAAGACGCATACCCCAGGATAAGGCTGCAGGGTGGGGCAGTTTCCCTGTGCATGTAAATCAGCCTAAGTCCCACTGAAATCAATAAGATTTACACTAAGGTAAAGATGTGAAGAACTGAAGATTTAGAGTAATCCCACAAGTTCTGCACCTGTATAACCTTTATTTTTTGAATTGGGATTTGTAGGGGGAAATCCCGTGTAAGACCCATGGACCAGGGGCGGCTTGTGAACTCTCCTCCGGGGGAGCAGTGGGCGGCTTCTTTAAGGTAAACGGAGCCGGTGCTCCATGTCGCCCAGCAGCCCCCACAGTGGGGAATTGCCTCCGCCACTCACCTGGCTCCCACGGAGGCCGCCAGCGGCCAGGTGAGTGGCAGAGGCAATTCCCCACCGCGGGGGCTGCTGGGCAGCACAGAGCACCCGCTCCATTTATCTTAAAGAAGCCGCTCCCCCCCCCGGAGGAGAGTTCACGAGCTGCCCCTGCCATGGACGTCAGCAGCAGTGGTTGCACATCAGTAGAAAGCTCTATCAAAAATATCTTTCCATAATAGTTATTCATATCCCTATGAAACACTAATTTGTTCAAACATCTTAACTACATTTTTGTGATATTTTACTTTTTCATGGAATTATTGTTGAAATCTTCATCTGAAATTGACATTTTGATGAATGTTTTGATTAGACATTTCATTAAAAATATTAATACAAAGACTGGGATGGGAAAAAGTGAGCCAATTTAAAATCTTGAAGAACAGCTATATCTGTAGTTCTAAAGGGCCATTTGTGTCATTCTACCTACTTTCTACCAACTTCCGTTTAGGTGTGTGCACAAAATGGATTTGCCCTATTCGGTTCGAGTTCGAGCTGGAATTAAACCGAACTGGCCATGATTGGTTTTGCACCCCCAAACTAGAACCCCAGCTCAGCTCAGATTCAAAATGGCCAAGATACATGTGCGGCAGCCTTCTGAATGGCTACCGAGACCACGGAGAGGGCCAAACCAGTCCCAAAAGGCCCATAGAAGACTGGGAAGAGGCTGGCGAGGGAGGGGGAACTGCCAGAGACCTCCACCTGGCCACAGCAGCACCTCCTGGAGGCCGACAGACCTGGCAGTACATTTTTTAAAATTACAATTAAAACCCCGAACTGGCCCCGAGCTGGTCCAGGGGGGTTGGGCTTGACCTCAAACTGAACCGGGCCCGGTCCGGCTCAAGGATGAGCACTCAAGCCAGCCCAGTTCAATGGGAAACCAATTCAACCTTGACCCGCTTCACACATCCTTAATTCCTTTCAAGAGAGCTATTTTGGAAGGACCATAAGGATCAGAACTCAACTTTCAGAAACAGGTCTACTTCCTCATCTGTAGTTTGTGGGAACCAGGCCATATACACTGGCCAAACACCCATTTCAGTCTCCACTCTGCATGTAGATATGTGTTGACTGGTATCTACTATCAAAACGATCCTGGGACATGAGCTGACTGTTACCAAGCCTTCGTGTTCAAAAGATGTCGCATAACAGTCATTTCAGTATTTTGCCAAAATATAATGCTGCTTCTGTTATTCTTCCCAGGATTTTATCACTAAAGGCATTCTTTGTATTATCTATCTATCTATCTATCAAATTTGTAGACCGCCCCAAACTTTCGTCTCTGGGAGTTTAACAATAACATAAAACAAGTTAAAAACATATACAAAAACTAAAAATTTAACAACTTAAAAATAAACCAGATATTAAAACCTAAAAATGTAGGAAGCTGAGAAAGCTTGGGCAAAAAGATGGGCTTTCAAGTGTTTTTTGAAAATTGCCAGAGATGGGGAGGATAGTATCTCAGCAGGGAGCACATTCCACAATCTCTGGACAGCGACCGAGAAGACACATCTCTGTGTAGCCACCAAACAAGTTGGCGGGAACTGGAGACGGACCTCCTCAGATGACCTCAATGGGCAGTGGGGCTCGTAGTGAAGAAGACGCTCTCTTAAATATCCAGGGCCTAAGCTGTTTAGGGCTTTATAAGTTATAACTAGCACTTTGTATTTTGTCCAGAAGCCTATTGGCAGCCAGTGTAGCTCTATCAACAGTGGAGTAACATGGTCTCTCCGAGATGACCCAAAGACCAACCTGGCTGCCGCATTCTGAACCAGCTGAAGTTTCCAGACTACATACAAAGGCAGCCCCACATAGAATGCATTACAGAAGTCAAGTCTGGAGATTACCAACAGATGTACCACTGTTTTGAGGTCATTAATCTCGAGAAACAGGCACAGTAGGTGTATCAGTTGGAGCTGAGAGAAAGCACCCCTGGCCACTGCCTCAACCTGAAAAACCAAGGAGAGGTGTGAATCCAGAAGTACTCCCAGACTGCGAACCTGTTCCTTTTGGCGAAGTGTGACCCCATCTAGAACAGCCAGATCAAAATTGTCTCTAGAGTTCTGATCCCGCACAATAAGTACCTCCATCTTATCTGGATTCAGCTTCAGTTTATTCTTCCTCATCCAGCCTATTACTGCTTCCAGGCAGGCATTTAGGAAGGATATGCCCGCTCCTGAAGAAGTTGACATGGAGAAGTAGATCTGGGTGTCATCAGTGTACTGGTAACACCCAGCTCCAAATCCCCTGATGATCTCTCCCAGTGGTTTCATGTAGATATTAAAAAGCATTGGAGAAAGTATAGAGCCTTGAGGGACACCATACTTAAGCTCAGATTTCAAAGAGCAACAATCTCCAATCAACACCATATGAGAAACATACTTTGATTTTTCATTGGTTTTCTATTCAAACCTTGTTGATAGATAGATAGATAGATAGATAGATAGATAGATAGATAGATAGATAGATAGATAGATAGATAGATAGCCATCAAGTTGGTGTTGACTCTTAGTGACCATATAGATAGCTTCTTTCCAGGATGATCTGTCTTTAACTTGGCCTTTAAGGTCTCTCAGTGGTGCATTCATTGCTGTCCTAATCAAGTCCATCCTCCTTGCTGCTGGTCATCCTCTTCTTCTCTTTCCTTCAAGTTTTCCCAGCATTATGGACTTCTCAAGGGAGCTGAGTTTTCGTATAATGTGTCCAAAGTATGATAGTTTGAGCCTGATCATTTGTGCCCCAAGTGAATACTGGATTGATTTGTTCTACGATCCATTTGTTTGTTTTCCTGGCTGTCCATGGTATCCTCAAAAGTCTTCTCCAGCACCAAAGTTCAAAAGCATCAATACTTTTTCTTTCTTGCTTCTTGAGTCCAGCTTTCACATCCATAGAGTGTCACAGGGGAAACCATTGTCCAAACAATTCTAATCTTTGTAGGTATGAACACATCACAGCATCTAAATATCCTTTCCAAGGCCTTCATTGCAACCCTACTAAGAGGTAGTCTGCGGCATATTTCTTGACTGCTGGATCTTTTACTGTTGATGATTGATCCTAAAAGGCAGAAGCGACCTACCACTTCAATCTACCACTTAATGTCTCTTGTTCCTTGGCCTTTTCTGAAACCAGCTTGAAGATCCAGCACTTCCCTTTCCACATAGGGCTCTAATCTGCATTGGATGATCTTGAGCATTATTTTGCAGGAACATGAAATTGAGGATATTGTGCAATGGTTTGCGCAATCTGTTAAGTCTTTCTTCTTTTTTTGTATGGATATGTAAACTGACCTCTTCCAATCTGTTGGCCACTGTGTCATTCTCCAAATTTGCTGGTATAGTTTGGTTAGAGCCTTGACTGATTCTTCTTCTGTTGCCTGCCATATTTCTGTAGCGATTTCATCAATTCCTATAGCCTTCTGACTTGGTAATGACTGGAGTGCTGATCTAACTTCATCTTCCCATACTAGAGGTTGTTGCAAGTAGGGAATATCTTCTAGAGTATCTCATATGTTGACAGACGTCCCTGCTATACAGGGACTGAATGTATCTTGACTGACGTCCCTGCTATACAGATTTTCAATATGCTCCTTCCATCTCTGTTTGATTTTCTCTGAATCAGTTACTATCTGTACTTTGGCATCCCTTAACATACCAATTCAAGGTTGGAACCTCCTTCTGAGTTCAGAGATCCTTTGGAAAACTTTCCTTGTTTTTCCATGTCTCTTTCCATCCTCAAGGTCTATACAGATGCCATTGTAGTACTGCTCCTTGTCTCTTCTAACAGCTTTCTGATATTCTCTATCAAGTTCCTTCATGAGGTCTTTATCTTTCTTGACTATGGCTTCTCTCCTCTTCTTGGCAATTTCTATCGTCGGTTCTGACATCCATTTTGCTTTCTGCTGTTCTTGGTCTTTGGCAGTCTCCTTTTGCATTCATCCTCAACAATTTCTTTGATTTCATTCCACAGTTCCTCTCATTCCCTATCAATGAGGTTCAAAACTTCAAAGTGATTCCTGGTGTTCTCCTTGAAAATGGTGGGTACATTCTCAAGATCATATCATGGAAACCAGATAGCTTTGTTTTTCCACTTTAGCTTGACTTGGAATTTGCACATGAGCAGTTAGTGATCTGCTCCACAATCGGCCCCCGGCGACATTTTTGCTGTTATAACTGAGCTCTTCCACCTCCTTGTACCAATAATGTAATCAATTTAATTTCGGTGTACTCTATCTGGTGATGACCATGTGCATAGGTGCAGCGTTGATTGTTTGAAGAATGTGTTAGCAATGAAGAGATCATTGGCTTGGCAGGAACTAATAGGTAGTCCTCCTGCTTAATTTCTGTTTCCTAGGCCATACAGTCCTACTGTGTTTTCCTCCTTACCATTTCCAACATTGGCATTCCAGTCTCCAAACACCACCAGCACATCTTACTTGCATGTTCTGTCAGTTTCAGACTGAACTTGAGCATAAAACCCATCAACTTCCTCTTCTTCTGCATCAGTCATTGGGGCATAGACTTGAAAAACTGTCATGTTAAAGGATTGTCCACAAAATCTAATTGATATTAGTCGGTCACTGACCACATTGTACCCAAATACTGTTATTGCTATATCCTTCCTGTCTGTGAAAGCAACATTGTTGCTTCTTTGCTTTTTGTGTCCTGAGTAGTAAATGGTATAATTTTCTGACCAAAGGTGTCCAATTCCAGTCCATTTTAATTTGCTGATGCCCAAGATGTCAATCTGTAGTTGATTCATTTCATCTTACACTGTGTCGAGCTTTCCAATATTCATGCCTTTTACGTTCCACATTCCCATTGTAATTCTGTCTTTGCAGCTTCAGATTTTCTTTTCAAGCATGGCAACATCAGCCGCTAGACATCCAAAAGGCTTTAGCCTAACTGCATCTTAAACACCATCGGTACTCTGAGAGATCCTCAGCTCTTCCTCAGTAGCATGTTGAGTACCATCTGACCTGAGAGGCCCATCGTCCAGCACTACTACAACAATCATTCTATCTTGTCTATCCATGTGGTTTTCTTGGTAAAATACAGGAGTGGTTTACCATTGCCTTCTCCCGCCCAGTGATCATCGTTCCTAGACTGCTTCTACCCAATATAAGTGCCTGCTTGCTTTAGCTCGGCAGCTGGGTTGACCTTCGTGCCTTGGGTGACTGAGAGTATACCTCCTGGCGTACTTCGCTCATCCCTCCTAGGAACACCCACCACCACCACAATGAGGCAGCATATCAGGACTTGAGGGGGAGGTACAAACCTAGCACAGTTGTCAAATATGGTATGGTAATCAAATATGTCCCGCAAAAGAAGATAAAATACATCTTTGACAGCATATGTGTGATACAGGAAAGCATCTTGATATTTCTTTTCATTTCTCCATGTCTCTACATTTAAATGCAACTTTTTTTTTGCCCATTGAAAAAATCAAATAATGTATACATCTTTAGAATACATTACCCGAGGGATTTATTAAAACACCCCTCTAACTAGCATAGATAATGTAGATTGTCTAATGCCTTGTGGTTAGATCTAGCTCACTGTTCCTCTGTGTTTATTCCATATGAAATTAGCATGTGTAGTAGGAAAAGTCATTTCCATTAAAATAAAATTCATGCAAATTCTAGCTAAATGAGCATCCCACATCCTCAAGTCTTCTTATGAAGTAAACAAATTACTCCCCAGGCTGCAGCAGATTGTGCTAAGGGCCTTTCTTGTTGTAAAAAGGGAACAACAAATATCACCTCAGGGGAAAATGGGCATACATTCACTACTTTGAGTTGCTTTGATGCTGGCTATAGGCAAACCAGCAACTGTAATCAGCCTTTGGGGTTGTGTCTCCTGAGAGCCCAAGTGGCACAGGCAAATGTTCCTTACTGGTATAAGCTGCTCTTATTCTTATTCACTTTGTCTGTTATCCTTTTTCACATACGTAAGAGAACGTTGAGCCAACCTTTGATGTTCTGGCACCTGTAGTGAAAGATAGAATTAACTCCTACCACCCCTGTTCCACACCTTTCAAACAGCCACTGAGGTAATAAAAAGGAAACACTGTGCTTTAAATACCAATGGATACTGATTAAAGGTAGAGTGGGATGGGGAAAGGGACTGGAAAAGAAAACATTAATTGTAGCTGGTAATCTTTGTGAGATTGGACTGTTGCTCAGTGGCAGAGCATCTGCTTTGCATGCAGAAGGTCCCAGGTTCAATCCTTGGCATCTTCAGGTAGGGCTGGGAGAGAGTTAGATGGACCAATGGTCTGACTCAGTGAGGCGATTCTTACGATCAACAAAAAGCAGGCTAAGGGAGCCTAGCCCGCCTTTTGTTGATCGTCTGCTGCCATGGGAGCCATGCGGCTCCCGGCCGCAAACCCCACTATTTCCACCTCCCCTTAGCCAAGGCTAGCGGAGGGAGTGCTCCGCTAAACCATTTTTTAAAATCATGAGTTGCCGCGGTGTGGCTCCACACCACAGCAAATCATGAGGCCCTGGCGGGGAGGCTAAATACAGCCTCCCAGCTCGGGGATCTCTCCAGCATGCCCTGCACACTCGAGCAGGGCATGCTGGAGCTTCCGGAGGCTGCGCGGCCCCCAAACTCCCCAGCCCCCGCCGGCTCCGTAACGGAGCTGGCAGTTGTGTGGGTGGCCAGTTCAGCCGCCTGCAGACGACTGACAAGTCATGTACAAGCCCGCTCTCCTTGCAAGCCCCATCTTGGCGGTTCCCACTGATTGTGGGAACCGCCTCAGTATATGACAACTTCCCGTGTTCTTCTGGATGATCAGGCTCTCATCTCCTGAGAGCCATCCTCTTGTGAGAATGACCATAGCTGCGGGGCTTTCAAATTTTCTTCTCTCTCTCCTCAACTTCCTCCTCCTTGCCCTACCCACCAGTGGTGTCATCAGTCCCAAGGCTGGCTGATACAGGTGACCATGGCAGGCTTCCCCTGTGTGGGTGGGGACATGCATGGCCACTTAGCAGGCTCAGACCTCTGTCTTCCTCACAAGGAGGCATGCATGCAGAAAGACAATTCTGTTCTACATGGCAACATCTGTTTCCCCACAAGTAAGCAGCAGTCACTTGACACCCTGTGCTATATTCAGGCACAGTGAATTAATGCTGCACTGTCTCCTTAACCTTAAGTACTTCCCAGCTAGCTCTGCCCTGTTTTTCTTGCTGCAGACATATTGCTTTCAGCCCTGCAAGAGAGCTGTTTATAACCCTGTTGATAAGAGTGTCCTCTTAATAACATTTTCGCAGAGCCTGACATCAGTAGTCAAGCAAAGACAGCTTCCAGGGATGGGGGGATCTGCCCTCTCTGACAAGTAGTTTGCCCCACACCTGCCCCTCATTTCTGTTTCAGAAATCTAATGTGTAGGGGAAAGCTTGTAGAATCCAGAGGAAAGAGTTGTGGTATGCAAGGACAAGGTAATGGAGTGGAATCAAGAATATTAATAATTTAATGAAATAGATATTGAGACTATTCACACGAGTGTGCAAAACTGGCCTAAGGGAGCCTAGCCTGGTTTTACACACTCGTGTGAAACACCGGGATCGTGCCCAATGGCAACAAACCTACCTATGTAGCCTGGCTGCTAAATAAGGTTACGGGAGTGAGCACTCCCTTCACCACATTTTTCTAATTGTGTGTCAGCCGTGGCTGCACTTTAGGGGAATCCCATTAATGCACTGCTTGTGCACCGCTTTATTGGGGCTTTGAGGGCAGGACAACACAGTGGTGCTTCCCGGCACCCTGACCCCGGGAGCTGCAGCGGGAACCGCCCATAAGTTGAACCCTCCTTCCCCACAGACTGCCCGTGAGCTCTTCTCACAGATCGTGAGAAGAGCTCTATTATGTACAGGAAGGCAAGTGCAGTCTGCCTTCAGTGCTCTTGCTGCTGGCTGTTTGTTAGCCCCGCCTCTACTCCAGGACTTGAATACAAGTAACTAAAGCCCCATTCAAAAGCTGGCCTGGATCAAGGAATGGGTTAACCAAAAACACCACACACACCCATAATCTGCAGCCACAATGCTGAACTGCATGTGCACTGAACAGTTGAAGATTGTATGAAAAGGACTAAGGTGTTAAAGACACAGCTACAGTACAGCCCCCATACCCTACTGCAAAGTAGCAATATATGCAGCAGTTCAACTGAGGAGCCATTATAGTAATCAGTAACCCTAGAAATGAAGTCATAGGAAAACAGGAAGCTACCTTATA
Organism: Hemicordylus capensis; assembly: GCF_027244095.1. Classification (NCBI taxonomy): domain Eukaryota; kingdom Metazoa; phylum Chordata; class Lepidosauria; order Squamata; family Cordylidae; genus Hemicordylus; species Hemicordylus capensis. Next base: position 28,500,608 of record NC_069661.1, on the reverse strand, counting down.
TCGAATCAGACTGTTGGTCCATCTATTTCAGTACTGGCAGCAGCTTTTCCAAGTTTTCAGGCATGAGTCTTTCCCAGCACTACCTGGATATGCCAGGGATTGAATTTGAGAGCTTCTGCATAAAAAGCAGGTATTCTGCCACTGAGCTACAGCCCCATCCCCACATGTGGCACTCATGGGTCTCTCATCATGGCACTGGCCACCAGACCAGGACCCGTTTAGCTTCAGCAAAGTGCGGTATCGTGTGCTCTTAGACCATGCTCTGATAGTGTTCTGTCGTGTTCAGAAAGATCTGTTCCAGATGTTGTAGGGTATTTCAGGGGAAGACTTGTGATGAGCAGGGGAAGGTAAAGGAGGACAGATTAGCCACATGATGAGACACCCAGCAGGCACAGGTAGTGGACAGTAGAGATGGGGGACCAGGTGAATGTTCTTGTAAGCCTCCTGAAACCCCATTTCTGAGGCCAAGCAACCAAAGGTAATGGTGTGACCCCAGAGATCTATACTCCTCCTCCAAGCTCTCCCCTTGACACTGTATGGCCTGCCCTTCCTGAGATGGATCCTTCAGGGTCATGTGCAGAGCATGTGTGCAGAGCGTTCTCTGGGGGGTCACTCCAGTTGGAAAGTTCTCTCCCTGCAAAAACCCCACACATCCTCATGATGGACACATTGCTCCTGAAATAATCATAAACTGTAGAATACTTTATTTCCAGTATATGCCTAATTAATCTTTGAAGGAGTCTAACGATGATGTTGATGAATAACGTAAGTGCTCAGAAGTGACAGTTCTGTTCAAAAGAGCCTTTTCTTGATTGCTGAAACATCAACTGGATGAAAACATCTTATTTCTCTCACTGGCATCAATTACTTTTTTCCAGCCATTTGAAAGGAGCAGAATTCTATCTGATGATCTGGAAGCATCCAGAATTATTACAAAGCTTTCTAAAACAACAACAACAACAACCCTCAACTGTCTTTCTCAACAAGAACAGGTGGGAGCATGTGTGAAGCTCTGCTGCCATTCAAGGGTAAAATGATAATCATCTGAGTTGCACCTACACTAGAGAAACTACAAGCAGATAGAGAAATTATACTTGATTTTTCACACTGCCTTTTCTTAACATTGCAAGCGGGGGTGTTGTACATTATGTTGTACATAATACACATAGAGCTGGATAAGTGAATTCCCATATATGATGCAAAACTCTGCAAGGAAGCTAGAGTTGGAAGAAATGGAGCCCTGGTCAACAGTTTTGGAAATTCTTTCTTGGCTTATGTCATCCCATAGCGGCTGGTGGCTCCTGGGACAGGGTGGTCACTAGGCAGGGCAGGTAATGGGCTGAGCCAGTGTGCACACTGCTGGAGATAGAGCCAATATGAGCGCTGCTGGAGGTGGAGCCAGTGTCTCTCAGCCCTACCTTGGAGATGCCAGGGAGTGAACTTGCAACCTTCTGCATGCAAGCATACAGGTGCTCTTCCCCAAGTAACTCCATCTCCTAAGAGGAATATCTTACAGTGCTCACATATGTAGTCTTCCATTCAAATGCAAACCAGGCTGGTTTTGCTTAGCAAAGGGGACAATTCATGCTTGCTACCACAAGACCAGCTCTTCTCAGATGCTGATAGTGGTTCTCAGGCAAGTCACACTTCTCTCAGTTCCATCCCATCATGTCTCACCAGAATAATAATATAGCCTTATCTTACAGCATCATAACGCAAATTCTATTATCCAGCTATTTCAAACAGGTACACATGCTTTAATTTAAAAACAAAGCCCTTTCTCCTTTTAGAGATTCTGTGTGAAGAATCCTCAAGGTAAATATTTATATTTGTCACCTTCCACATGTATACAATCATTTTTCTCAGCTCTTGATTTGTCCAACCTGTCAGTTTACAAGTTACTCATTTTCTGGTATAATTGCTAAATATTATGGAACACACACACACACACACACACACACACACACACACACACACACCATGATTCTGAACACAGCAATTTTGGAGGCAAAATGTACCAAAATCCACTCCTAAACATACACTTAGAATGGAAAAGCAAGACTTATAACAGCTTATGATAATTTTAAGATAAACCTGATTAGGAGCACCAAACAGAACAATTGCTGATCTGATTATGCAACAGAATTGTCACATACATCTTAGTCAGCAAAATGTCAACAGGCCATGGTGGTTCCCTCTCTCCCTAAAATGTTTACTTTTTAAAAAAGCCCTACTAACATTTTTAACACCATCAATCAAAACCAAAAACACGACAACTTTAAAATAATATCCACCACACTTTTCCTAAATAATTTCTTTGGTATTTTTATAGCAGTGCTGAATGTTCTAGAAGGTGTTCTAATATTTCTGGCCAGTACCTTAATGTTAGATATATGAAGTACTTTATTGCTCAAAGCTCTCATAGTTTATTTAACAGGAGAGGTTGATAGGAAGAATCATTCATGCTGTGCAGAGGAAAGGATGGTCTTAGAAAGCCCTTCTGTCTTTAATTGCTACATAACAGGCAGAGATCCAATAAATGAAGTTTTCTCCAGCATGGAGATAGGCAGACTTAATCTGTCAAATTCCTACCAATAGCAGATTATAGCCTTTGTCTCAGAGCAAGCTCATGAGAGGGGAAGAAAAGCTGAATCATCCCTGCTGAGTTTTCTAACAAATGCTACTCCTAAAACTCTTCTGTATTTCTGGTAGGTTAAAAAATGGCTGCCACCATCACCCCTCTCTATTACAGAGCTTGAACCTCCCTGGGTTTGGGGTGGAATTTTCAGGGAAAACTCTCTTTCTTTTACTATTGGAAAAGTACAAAAATCTTCCATGTACAAGCCTATACGTGATGAGAAAACTGATAGCTGTTGACTGCCTGAGGGGTGTTTGCACCAGAGGGGGGACCCTTTAAGCCCCCCCCCCACTTTCCCCTGAGTTAAAAATGCACTTGGTGAGGCTTGTACAAGAAAAGAACAAAAAGAAAACTCAGTTTTATTCAAATACTACAGACTGCTTTTGACTGAGGCTTTCTCAACTTTTAGTTACAGGTAAAAATACTCAGTAGGTAACAATATTACTTCTAAAAGCACCCCAAGTGATGTTGGGGAGGCACACTTTAAAAATCATGATTACCCAGTTACAAGGAACAGGTATGTAGGAAAATACAAAAGCACAATTAAAAGCTTACCGAGTCTCTTGCAATGCTCTGGCTGGATGGGCAAAGGCTAGTGTTTCTTAGTTTAGTTACATTACAGGTAAACAATAATAACCCTGTATCAGGGATATACAAAGCATCTATCTATTTATTTGATTTATATACCACCCTTCCAAAATGGCTCAGGGTGGTTTGCAACATACTGTATAAAAGAAACAGAAAGTCTAAAGTAAAATCTGACTAAACAAACCTTTCCTAGACTAAAATTCCTAAAGCCAAAATCCTGGCTACCTTTGTCTTGAACTCACCAAATCCTGAACGAGAATTCAAGCTGCCTACCCTCTTGGCTTCCCAGAACCTGCAGAAGGGACCTTCTCCTACAGCCAGTTCTCATGATCACATGTCCTCCTCTCTGCACTCCAGCCTGCTTCTTCTAACAGAAAAGTCTTCTCTTCCTCCCAACAGCTGCCTAGGTCCCACCCACCTGGTGTGCTGATTGGCTGAGCTCTGGAGTTCACCAGCCTGTCAGTCAGGACAGGGTTCACTTCCGGTTAACTCTTTAGGGGAGAGGTGGCTAATCACTACATAGGGGCACAAATGTTATGAGGGGCAGGCAGAGAAGCAACATTAGCTGTGCATTACAGAGAAGCTTATATCACTAAGATGGTCAGTAAAACATAATGTAATTAAGTCAGTACAGTACAATATTTTTATTTCTGGAGCATATTCCTTCCCCTACCGCATTTACTTCAGCAAAAAAATTCTGTAAATTTTAATACTAGGCTACTAGTTTTTTCCTCTTTGAATAACCCTTGAAACATGACATTTAAAACCAGAGAGACAGGTGACTATATACTCTTTCCAAAATGGAAATGTGAAAGCAAAAGAGTGGGTTTTTTGTTTTTTGTTTTTTTAAAAGAAGACCATATAAAAGCTAGTGTTTAAAATTGTTTTTAGAAATGTCCATTGCAAGTACGTAGCTGGTCCTCTCCTAGTCCATGTGAGAAGGGATAGGATTGCAGACAAACACAATTTTTTGGCTAAACCTTCTTTAAAAAAAAAAAAAAGCCCAGCAAGCAACTGGAGGAAAACATAAGAAAAGGAACAGAAGGGGTAGGAAAGTGAGATCAAAAATACAAAATTAATAGCAACAAAACTGGTCAGCACCCACTCACATACCAGATCTTTTCATATGACTCATTTGAGGGAAGTTTGTATATGGAAGGAGGAGGAGGGCAGAAGTCTCCCCCAAGACCTTCTTGACAACCCCCTTGCCTCTTTGCCTTTGTTTTTTTCAGACACTTAGTAAGGCTCTACACACAATCTGTTTGTAGACCTGGAAGGGGGGTTGCGGGGAGAGCAGGTGCTTTCCCTGCAGATGAGCAGGGAGCCCTCCCTGGGCAGCCAGATTGGCCACCCAGACAATTAGCGGCTCGTCATGGAGCTGGTTAGGGCAGCGGGGTTCAGAGGCCTCAAGTGTGTGGTGCCTTTGGGGGAGTCTCCCAACTCCAGGAGGCTTGTCATAGCCTCCCAGTCAGGAGACTACTGGTGAGTCATTGTGGTGCGGAGCCATGCCGCAGCGACACACGTTCATTTAACCTGCTTTGGGGGCACTCTTGCACCTGAAACCCGGGTTAAGTGGCAGGCTCCATAAGCGGGCTTGCCACCAAGCCACCCCTGGGAGCCGTGCAACTCCTGTTGCTGCACACGAGCAGCAGGAACCAGGCTGGGCTCCCTTAATAGGGAGCTTCACTGTTTCATTTTAAATTGTTTGGGCTTAAAAGGACTAGAAGCTCCCACCAGCCTCTTCTCACTTTGCCAGCTCTCACATCTCCCTTTTTCAAAGCGCTCGGAAATATTTCTGCACTTCCAAGTCTCCTCGGGGTGGGGGGAGGTTCTCTGTGTTTTAGAGAAAGGGGGTAGAAATGGTGCCGAGGAGGAATGAAAGAAAAGCGAGAGGAAGCGTCTCAATCTTTTTCTTCCTCCCTGAAGATGACTTGATGGAAGCTGAGCTGAGAGAAATGAAGGAACTGGGGGAAAATATTCTACAGAGAGATTGCAAAAGCCGCAGTGTAAATAAAGGGAGCAAACACACTTAATGACTGAATGGGAACAAAACAAGCCAGGAGGAGGAAAAAGAGTTTTTGCTAGTAAACTTGCAAATGGCTGCTGGGATAAGGTCATTGTTGTAAAAATAAACTAATTTGAAGCATTAGTTTGAAGCATTTGAAACTAATCCCAGTGAATGAACTCAGTCTGAGGGAAAGTGGGGGGGTGGGGAGCAGAGATGTGGGTGGTGGAAGGCAAGGGAGAAAATGACTGTAAACATCCCCACCCACCCCCGTCTCCCTTCCCAACCCCCATTTCACCCTTCTATTTCTCAAACATACCAACATGAAATCCACGTTTTAAGCACTTGTAATAATTTGACCTGCTGGGTCTCTCACAGAGAAAGAAAGGCCACTGCAACAACCTCCTTTCTCCACCTAGAACTGAAGCACATGTGTGGACAAGTTGGAACTCACTGTTGGGCAGATACGGCATTGCCCACTTTAGCAAAAAAAAATTAAGCATACCCTGACTGCTTTCAGAGTGCAAAATCTTTGGACTCTGCAGGCACTGAGCAGTGCAGCATGGGCGATGGAGCCACCATCCACTCTAGAGCCAGGGCAGGGAGGGAGGGGAACAAGGAGGGGAACACAGCCGGAGAGGAAGCCCTCTGTTGGACAGCAGTGGGCATGTGTCAGGAGACAGGGAGCAAGAGAGAAGAGGAGGAAAACAAGAAAAGAGACAGCCAGCTGAGAAAAAGAAGTAAATGGTGTGTAGATGTGTTTGGGGAGGGGACACCTCCCCTCTTGCCCTTAAAGAAGAGCCACTACTGATGTCATCTGGAGTCCAGTGATGGTGGAAACGTTTCTGGAAAGAAGACTTGTCCACCATTACTGATCATCACTTTAAAAATGCAGCAGGCTCAAAGATCCATTCTCCATTCAAGCAGACCAATGGTGAGACCCCAACAGGCCTGGGCAGTACCCTCACCATAGTTCCCAGAAGCTTCCTGTTGTAGTCCGTCCAGTAATCTTTTGCAGTCTGTTTGTTTAGACATTTGTCCTGGGGGGATCCTTTAGAGAGTGGGGGGTGGAGTCATAAAGGAAAAAGGGAGGGAAAGAAGTAGGAGAAAATGGAGTTGTTACTGAATAAACCTTTAGTTAATCTACATGGAATGGAATGGAACCTTTATTTCGGTCATTGACCAGACAAGTTAATCTGCATAAGATTTCCTTGTGTGTGAGAGAGAAGCAGCTGTAAAACATTTGGTGATGAGATTTTAAACCAGCTAAGCATGTGAGCCTGCAAAGCTTGTGGATGTTCCTGCAACCTCGTTTCACTTGATTACTGGGCCTATATTCCTGCACTGCTTTCTACTGTTGCTGCTTGTTTGTTTCTCCAGCTTCCTGACCTGAACAACCCCCTGAAGGTACCTTTTCCTTCCTTATAACTCCTGGACAATGTTGTTCACTAGATGCCCACTGCAGCATGGTTCAGATGCCACTACCACCTTTTTTCTTGTCCACCCCAGGAGAACCTACTCTTCTCTGGAAACAATGGAGGTCCTATTTCTGCAATTACCTCCTCACAATAAAGTGCCCTGATTTTACTCCAACAAAGCAGAAGGTTATATTGCTTCACTGAAAAGCCAGTGCATTTATAATTATTTGCCCTTTCCTACAAAATTGTAAAGGGTTGCCAATGCTTGTGAAGCTGCTCTTCAAACTTTAGATGATCATTTCAACCCTACTTTGAATGTGATTGCTAAATGTTACAAGTTCTATTCTAGATCCCAACTGCCTGGTGAATCTATCGATCAGTATATGACAGCATTGCATGCCTTCAATGGAACCTGTGAGTTTGCCAGATTTACTGATGAATGATCAGGGATCAGATTGTTATGAAAACAAACTGCTCCAAACTGTGTGAAAAACTCCTATTGGGGTGGAAACCTACCTTGGATAAAATTATAGAGATGGCTAGGAGGGTGGAAAGTGCTCTTCACTGTGCCAAATTGTTCTCTTTGGTACCTCAAAACCAACCTCCTGAAATCCAGACTGTTCAGTCTAAATCTTTCCAATCCTAATCTTTTCATATGACACTTCCACAGAAAGTGGCAGCACAATAAAGGAGGAGTTACTAATGCTACCGATGTGGAATCTCAGCCCACAAAGCTGATTCTGCTCAATGTCCTTGCACAGAGGGTTTTTTGCAACAGGTGCAAGAAAAGGGGACCCTTTGCTAAGCTTTGCAAGTCTGCAGTCCACCCGGTTACTGATTCACTATATGATATGGATGAGGCAGATGAACCACATTTTAAGTGTGGTAGACTCAGATCCTGTTTCTCCACATTGTCAAATAAAGCCTAATGGCCATGAAGTGTGGGTGCTGGCTGATTCTGGTTCACTAATACACTATTATTTTCCCATCTACTTTACAAGAAACTCCTTTTTTGTCTGTCTCAGTATTGGAGAAAGATCTATGGATATTGTTGGACCAGCAATATGATTGCTGATTTCCAGGAATTTTTTGATGATACTCCTGGCACTGCTATACATTTCAAACATACCATTCAGATGAAGGCAAATGCAATATCTATACAATACAAAGTGAGGAACATATCCATAGCATTGCACCAACTACTTAGAGAGGAGCTCTCAAGACTACAGGATACTGACATAATAGAACCTGTTAATTCATCAGAATGGGTCTCTCCTATTGTTTTTGAGCAGAAATCAAATGGTACACTTCAAATGTGTGTAGATTTAAGAGATGTGAACTCCAACATGTTAATGGATTTTCATCCATTACCCAATATCATTGAAATGCTGCTTACTCTGAAAGAGACCTCCGTGTTCACAACTTTGAACTTGACTTCAGTCTTTCATCAAATTCCTCTGCTGAAAGGTTCTCTCAAATACACAGCCTTCATTACCCAAGAGGGATTTTAAATTCAAAAGACTGCCCTTTGGATTTGACTCTGAGCTTCAGCATGCAATTTTTGGGACTACAGATGGAATTACTTGCTTGCTTGCTTAATATACTGCCTGACTCCAAAGGCTCTAGGCGGTTACTTTCAGGATGACATTTTAGTATACTAAAATGGCAAAAACCATTGAGGAGTATGACACTAAACTGACAGAAGTCTTAAGAAAACTCTGACAACATGGACTTACTACTTCTGTAGAGAAATGTCAGTTTTGCGCACACGCGGTGATGTACTTGGGACACTTGATAACAATAGGTTTCCAGACGAAATACAAAGTGTTAGTTATAACTTACAAAGCCCTAAACGGCTTAGGCCCTGGATATCTAAGAGAGCGTCGTCTTCATTACAAGCCCCACCGCCCATTGAGGTCATCTGAGGAGATCCGTCTCCAGTTACCGCCGACTCGTTTGGTGGCTACACAGAGACGGGCCTTCTCAGTTGCTGCCCCAAGCTTGTGGAATGCGCTCACTGCTGAGATATGATGCTCCCCATCTCTGGCAATTTTCAAAAAACACCTGAAAACCCATCTCTTCACCCAAGCTTACTCAGCATCCTAAATTTTGGGGTTTTTAATTATTGTAATGGTTTAATTTTTGTTTTTAAATGTTGTTAGTTGTTATATTGTTTTTAATTTGTTTTAGCTCTTTATTGTTTTAGTGGTTTGTTTTAACTGTAAACCGCCCTGAGCCATTTTGAAAGGGCGGTATATAAATCAATCAATCAATCAAGGGCGGTATATCAATCAATCAATCAATCACATAAATAAATAAATAGATCAGAGAGGCAAACATCCCAAAACAGCTATACAGGAAACACTGGAGCCACACAGCAAGGATGCACTTCGATCATTTTTAGGACTCTGTGAGTATTACTCTAAATTTGTTAGACAATTTGCCTCAAAAGTTTCTCCACTGCATCTTCTTTCAAAAAAGAATGTAGCACGTAACTGGGATGCATCCTGCAAGGCTAGTTTTCAGACTGTCAAACGGCCATTCCTGAAAACCCTGCTCTCACTTCTTTTGACATCAACAGGCACACTGTTGTAACCACTGATGCTTCTGAATATGGTTTGGGTGCTGTCTTGACCCAGCAAAAAGGGGACTGGGAAGTTACAGTTGCCTTTGCTTCCAGAGTAATTACTGCCTCAGAGAAGCTGTACCCTGAAAGAGACCTCCATGTTCTTACTGTCCAAAACTTACTACTCGAGGATCTAGTCAAGCAACCCCGAGAATAGCCAAATAGAACACCAGACTAATGGATTTTGATTTCCAGATAGACTATCTTCCAGGTGTTCAGAATACAACTGCAGATTGTTTATCTCGACTTCCACTTCCAGACCAAGAGATCTCAGAAGATTATGAAGGAGTAGTAATCACGCAAATAGCAACATCCAGTCATGATGGAGTTCTCAAATCTTCTGAATGGAAATTGGCCCTCATTGCTAATCAAGTGCTTACTGAACTTAAACTTTACATAACTAATGGATGGCCATGAAAAAACAAATTACTTGAATATCTTCAACCATACATGAACGTAGCAAGTGAGCTGGCTCTTCTCAATGTGCTGGTGGTGAGGACTGATCGTTTGGTGGTGCCAACCTCCTTACAAGCAAAAGTGATCAAAATTGCCCAGGAAGGTCTCCTGGGCATAAACTTGACTAAAAGGCAAGTCAGAGAAAGTTTTTGGTGGCCAGGTATGGACAAACACATTGAAAATGTAATCAGGCACTGAATGGCTTCTGCTGTGTGACAAATCACAGAAAACCTTTACCACCCCCTTGACTCCAGTAGAGTATCCCAATGGTCCCTGGGAAGAAATTGATGCTCAGGATACAATTGGGCCTTTTAATAAACAACTTGCAAACCCAAGATTTGTTATAGTGGTGGTGGATTACCATTCCAGGTAGCCAGAAGTTTCATTTTCTGACAACATTACTACAAACACGATGACCCAGTTCATGGCTGCTATTTTTGCAAGAGGGGTATTCCTAAAGAACTAGTGACTGACAATGAGACATAGCTTACCTCATTTGACATGGAGCAATACTTGCATAAGCATGGGATAAAATGATATTATTTCCTTGTATCATCATCGAGGGAATGGCTTAGTGGAAAGAATGAACAGGTTAGTGAAGGAAAGGCTGGCTACTACACAACCACCACCCTGGAAAGAGGCAATCTGTGAAAGTCTATTTGCTTTTTAGACTCCTCTTTCTACTATAGGAAAATCACCGTTTGAACTACTGAGAGGACACAAAGTTAGCACCAAACTTACTCAATGGCAACAACTGATGGGGCTTTCTGTGACATCTCCTCCTGATGATGCAGGGATGCATGATAAGGTAAGAGAGAATATGGGGACTTTGTTTAAGTATGTCTGCCTTATAAAGTGAGAAACTAGTGTTCTCAATATTCTGGACCAAAACAAATAATCAAAAACTGAGGAAATTCTGTCATACTGGATGATGAAAAGAAATGGAACAGTTTGAGACTTCCCAGCATGCATACTATGAGACAAGAGGGGAAGGAGTCTGATTCAAGACAGGAAGTGAAGAGGAATTTGATCTTGCCTCCAGTTTTGACCTCACAGATGAGGCTGATGAAAGTGATGAACAATCCTCAGTACCAGAAGAACAAACAGCTCCTGTGCCAAAGAACCCAAGACTTAAGAGCAGTGTGCGTGACAGGAGACCACTTAAAACGCTTCAATACTTTATTACTAAATTTTAAATCAATTCAATTTTTGGTTGTTTTAAAGGGGAGGGTTGTGTTATATTCCATCCAGTAATCATTTTGCTGTTTATTTATTTAGAGATTTGTCCCAGGGGGGTCCTGTAGAGAGTGGGGGGGGGGAGCGGAGCCAGAAAGGAAAAGGGAAGGGAAGAGAAAGGAGAAAATTGAATTGTTGGTGAATAAATCTTTAGTTCTAAAGAAGCCTGCATTAGATCCCTCAGAGTTGAGCAATTATAGGCCTGTCTCCACCTCCCATGGCTGGGCAAGGTAACTGAGAGGGTGGTGGCCTCTCAGCTCCAGACGGTCTTGGAGGAAACTGATTATCCCATTTCAAACTGACTTTAGGGCGGGCTATGGGGTGGAGACTGCCTTGGTCGGCCTGATGGATGATCTCCAGTTGGCAGTTGACAGAGGAAATGTGACTCTGTTGGTCCTTTGGGACCTCTTGGCGGCTTTCGATACTATCAACCATAGTATCCTTCTGGAGCATCTGAGGGGGTTGGGGGTGGGAGGCACTGTTTTACAGTGGTTCCAATCCTACCTCTCGGACATCTTCCAGATGGTGTCGATTGGAGATTGTTGCTCTTCAAAATCTGAGCTTAAGTATAGTGTCCCTCAAGGCTCTATACTTTCTCCAATGCTTTTTAAAATCTACGTGAAACCGCTAGAAGAGATCATCAGGGGATTTGGAGCTGGATGTTACCAGTACACTGATGACATCCAGATCTATTTCTCCATGTCAACTTCTTCAGGAGATGGCATATCCTCCCTAAATGCCTGCCTGGGAGCAGTAATGGGCTGGATGAGGGAGAATAAACTGAAGCTGAATCCAGATAAGATGGAGGTACTTATTGTGCGGGGTCAGAACTCCAGAGATGATTTTGATCTACTTGTTCTAGATGGGGCCACACTTCCCCAAAAGGAACAGGTCCACAGTCTGGGAGTACTCCTGGATCCACACCTCTCCTTGGTTTCTCAGGTTGAGATGGTGGCCAGGGGTGCTTTCTATCAGCTCCGGCTGATACGCCAGCTGCATCTGTTTCTTGAGATCAATGACCTCAAAACAGTGGTACATTTGTTGGTAACCTCCAGACTTGACTTCTGTAATGCATTCTACATGGGGCTGCCTTTGTACGTAGTCCGGAAACTTCAGTTGGTTCAGAATGCGGCAGCCAGGTTGGTCTCTGGGTCATCTCGGAGAGACCACATTACTCCTTTGCTGATGGAGTTACACTGGCAGCCGATAGGTTTCTGGGCAAAATACAAAGTGCTAGTTATAACTTATACAGCCCTAAACGGCTTAGGTCCTGGGTATTTAAGAGAGTGTCTTCTTCGCTACGAATCCCACCTCTCATTGAGGTCAACTGAGGAGGTCCGTCTCCAGTTAACATCAACTCGTTTGGTGGTCACACAGAGACGGGCCTTCTCGGCTGCTGCCCCGAAATTGTGGAATGCGCTCCCTGCTGAGTTACGATCCTCCCCATCTCTGGCTATTTTTTAAAAAAATCTGAAAACCCATTTTTTTTACCCAAGCCTTCTCAGGTTTTTAATTAAAAAGTACTGTTAATTTTATGGTTTTTAAATTACTGTATTGTTTTAACTTTTATATGTGTTATATGTTTAACTGTTTTAACTTTTATATGTGTTTTAATTGTTGTTAGCCGCCCAGAGACGTAAGTTTGGGCGGGGTATAAGTTTAATAAATAATAAATAATAATAATAGTTAATCTATATAAGATTTCCTTGTATGTATCAGGGAAGCAGCTATATAACTCCTCATCAGCACAGTTTCTGTGGCAAAATGCAGGGGAATTTAAAGAGCCATATTAATGTACAAATGGTACCCTCAAGCTAGCTAGAAAGTTTGAAAATCAGCTAGGAAAATCTTTCAGATTAGTTGCTTCTTCCAAAATCTTTAAAGCTCCCAACATCCTATTTGCCTCAAAAAAAAGAAAGAAAGAAAAAGGCGACTGAGTTATCATGCCTGGGGATTTGGTTTCCTGTTTGTTTGTTTCACTGCTTAAAAAAAGGGGGGGGGGGGACAGGACAAAGGACTCTCTCTCTTCCTAGGAGTGTAGTCAACTTTTCCAGTGGCCATCCTGAACAGAAATCCATACATAAGTGTGCAATTAGTTTGGTTTTAAATAGTTAGACTTCTGTGACAGAGGCATATCTAGGTTAGGGCCGGCAGGGCACGTGGCCTAGATGCCACTTGAAGGGGGGTGCCATTTTTTTAAATTAAAATTTTTTAAAAAGGCTGCTGAAAACAAAATGGCCACCGTGCATGCTCAAATGGCCTCTGTGAGGCCCTAGGATATGCCAGGCATCGCAGAGGCCATTTGAGCATGCACGGTGGCCATTTTGTTTTCAGCGGCCATTTTAAAAAATATATTTTTAAAAATGGCCACCACACATGCTCAAATGGTCCCTGTGAGGCCCTAGAGGCCAACAGGGGGAGGGGGAACCTTTGCAGACACCCCCCATGGCCTTTAGGAAGCCCTCCAAAGGGGCTACAGATTTAAAAAATGTTTTTAAATTTAATGTAATATAAGTCACTGTACACATATTCAGTTTGGCACTATGTACAGAGAATCAGGGCTTGTGAATACTGAGCTGAAGCTTATGAGCTAGGATTGTATTCATTTGCTCTTACTTTGCTTCTTGTGATAAGTGAGTTAAATGTGATATCTTAATAATATGGCTATTAATGGTGAGTTTTTCTTTGAATCAGTGTGAAATCCTTAGTATTAAGGCCACTTGGAGTTTCTTGCTCTCTTTCTCTCATTTTAACTTTCTTTCTGAAATACTAGAATATATTCCAAGTAGGGACACAGTTTACTCTGCATATCTTTTAATTATTTTCAGAGTATCTGGGAAAAGCCAAATTCTCCATTTATTTTTAAAACTTATGTAATAGTGATGCTACAATGCATAGTAGAGAATTAGATAGGCACTTCTGTTTAGTTTTCCAAGTACACCTCCACATAGTATTTGGGTATTTCATGAGCCCCAGCATACTGAAATTTGTAGTTTTCCAGCATTTTTAAGTCTGGCTATGTCCACTGCTAAATAGTTTTTGAAATATTAAAAGATTAACGAGCTTGGCTTGTATTTTTGAGCTGATATTATAGTAAATTTATCTGAAAGATGGGTGTCAGATGTTTGGACAAGGAGCGCAATTTCAGTGCTTGCCCTAGGTGCTATTTTCCCTAGATACGCCTCTGAAATAGTCTTGGTTCTTTGCATTTAACAGGAAGTCCATACTAGTTCCTCTCTGTTGCATTCTTGTCATCACTGACAAATCTAAGAGACTTAGAGGCTGAGAGACTGAGTTGTGAACCAGCTAGTCCTCAGTGTGCCTTTGCCACAAACTCACTGGTGAACATAAGGTAAGTGCTATATTTCAGTCTTGACTGCCTAACTGTGATAATAATTGCCTTCTCCTATTTCTTTAAAAAATAGTATGTATATGGGTTGTATGCTGGCTGTGCCCACATGAAGGAACCGATAGCAGGGTGCTAGTAGAAGTGTCGGTCTGCACACAGCCATTTGTGTGCACATACACAGACTCTCTGGAAATGTGTCAGAGCCTTTGCTTAAGTAAAATGAATTGTTCAGCAGCGAAGGAGAGTGCAGAAATGTTTCCAGCAAGAAACAGAGAGACAAGGTGAGTTCTGTGGCCTGAGGCAAATTTGTTGGGACACCAAAATTTGCTCAGCATTCAAAACTTGCAAAATGTCTATGTAAGCCCTAATAGACAGAGCACTACATAATGATTCAGTCTGGCTCCAGAGAAGAAGACGTTCTGTGCGGCTAAGTGAACACTGTGTGCTTCATTTTCTTCTCCAAATGGAAAGGCGGAGATGAATTGCTGAATTATATTGCATTTAAAGGCAGAATGACCTGTGTGTTATGCTAGAGAGTTTGCAAGGCCTATTCAATCTTCTCAAAGGTGCACATTTTGCTTCCACAGCAATAGACAGAAAGCTGCATGAACATCCTTGGACAAGACTTGGCCTAAAGGCTGTAAGACTTTATTAATTTTTCATCATCAATCTAAAAGAAGTTAGATATCCTTTAATACATTTAAGTGTTCACTTAATTACAATTGAGTAGGATTGAGAAGGTTGTGTGTTAAATACAATCGATCCCTATGGAAGAAAAGCACTGCCTTGACATTATCTTGTAGAAACCAGAAGTGGAAAGTACCCACTTGATCACAGAACCTCATCTCCTGCTCTAAGACAGATATTTTATTCTAAAACAGAGGTGGCCATATCCAGTGCTACAGAAGTGTCCCTCTGTGTGGCTATCAAAGGCCAATCTTTTTATACACCTTCTCCCATTCAACTGCTGTGCCCAGCCCATTAACCATGGGGAGAGCCCCACAGACTTTGTCTTAAGGACAAACTATATTTTACAAGGGCTGCTGCCAAAACCAGCACCCACATGTTGCCATCTCCCCTTAATGTGCACCATTAACTTCTGCTGGTGTAATATTATGCATTTTCCCCATCCCCACTCCCCATTAGTGGCTGGCCCTGGGGCAGAGCAGGATGGGGTGCAGGTTGAGGAAATCAGTGTCATCACAGGGTTAAGTATTACTACACATAGGGGGAGAGAGGAGAGCTGGTCTTGTGGTAGCAAGTATGATTTGTCCCATTAGCTAAGCAGGGTCTGCCCTGGTTGCATTTGAATGGGAGAGTATATGTGAGCACTGTAAGAAGATATTCCCCTCAGGGGATGTAGCCACTCTGGGAAGAGCAAAGTTCCCTCTCTAGCTTCTCCAAGAGAAGGCTGAGAAAGATTCCTGTCTGCAACTTTGGAGAAGCCGCTGCCAGTCTGTGTAGACAATACTGAGCTAGATAGACCAATGGTCTCACTCAGTATATGGCAGCTTCCTATGTTCCTATGAGAGGGGGGAACTTAATACAGAACACCATAGTGTGTAGCAGTTTCGGGTCTGCAGTAATGTGTAGATTGGTCTTCAAGATCCTTATCAAAGCCAGGTGATTCTGCTTTGCCAGCACTTAACACAGGCAGAAGGGCTGGTCAGAATGTGTATGGCCAAAGTACTTCAAAGTCAGGCAACACAGATGTGATGCTGCTAAATTATTAACTTGCATCTGAAAGCAAGGCAAACAGAAAAGAAGCAGTAGGAATCCACACAAATATGAACCGGGCCTCAGACTGCATGGTTACTTTGTTTCTCTTGGTTGCCACAGCAAGGAGCAAATGGAAAATTCTGAGTTTAATCAACATAATTCTGATTTTAGAGGTAGAAAGCACAAAAGCAAGCCAAAGTATAAAAAGCTGAGCCCTTGACCTGCCTCTCTCACATCTCAGACCCCATATGGGAGACGTTTAGTGAAAACCTCATCCTCCCCAGTCTCCAGAAAAATGTGAGTACAGTCTCTCTTCTCCTTCCCCATCTGTCTTCTCCTAGAAGAGAAGACAAGATAGGACAGAGAGGGCTCGGGTCTCCCAGAAGGATTATTTGTCTGCTTATTGAAGTAATGCATTAGCCTAATGAATCAGGTGCCAGTGGAGAACTTGGAGCAACAGCACAATATGCTCCCAATTACCAGTCCCAGCTAGCAGCCTAATGGCCATTTTCTGAACTAACTGTGGTTTCCTGGCAAAGGCAGCACCTCAATGAATGAATTACAGAGCAGTCAAACCTGGAGGTTATCAAAGCATAGATGACTATAGCCAGGCTATCTGTGTCCAGGAGAGGCTGCAGCTGGCACATGAACTACAGCTGCTGAAAGGCACTCCCTGCCTCAGAGGCCATTGGATCTAGGAGCACCTGCCCACCCACTACCTGGTCCTTTAGTGGAAGTACAAGCCCATCCAAAACAGGCTGAGCCCCATTGCCTTTCACAGATGAACAACTTACTCACAATTCCATCTTGGAATTGACCTTCAGTTTCTTTGCCCTTTTCCAGCCCATTACTGATTCCAGTTATTGATTCAGCAGTTCTGCAGCCTTACCCAACACAGATGTAAGGGTAAAGGAGGCTTGGGTGTTATCAGCATATTAATTGCACCTCACCACAAATTCCCTGATGATCTTTCCTAGTGGCTTTATGTAGATTAATTAATTTGTTTAATGAGGTTTTATACCGCCCACTTCCACAGTCTCTAGGCGGTTTACAGCATAGAATAAAACAAACCAAGAATTTAACCGTTAAAACCTATAAAAACCTGATTTAAAATATCCATAAAAACACCGACTAACTAAAAGGCTTGGCTGAAGAGATGTGTTTTTAGTTGTTTCCTAAAAGCTGCTGGATGTTAAAAATCACAGGAAGAAGATGGAACCGTGAGAGATCCTGGAATATAAAAGCAGTCTCCCAGAACCGACTTCTGGAACTGGACCTCCAAGTAGGAACAGAACCATAGAAACACCCTGTTCTCAACTCTCAGTTCAAAGTTCCTAGCTGTGTTCAGTAGTGTCCTAGAGCTTCAGAAAAATCAACAGAGTCACACTCAAACCAGACTGAAATGGATCCTGATAATAATACTCATTCAAGAGTGCCTCCCGTGGCAAAGCCATCACCCACTCAAGCACCTTGCTTACAAAAGGAATGTCTGTGACTGATCAATAGCTCTGTACAGAACAAGAGAGTTTCTTTAAGATGAGCCTAACAACTACCTCTTTCAATGAGGCCTGGACCATCACAAGGAAGCATTACCCCTTGGACCCCATCAGTCTATTCCACTCCACAGGGCAAGGGTCAAGCAGGTATGAGGAAAGTCAATTTCCAGCTTTGCACAGAATTAGTTGGCACAAGTAAAACTACACCTCACTGTTAAATATGAAGCCAGTTTAACTACACGGTCTCCACAACAGACCTGGAAACTGTCATTTTGTGAAAGTCCTGAGAATTCTTTTTTCCTAAGAGTATTCTTGCACCTTCAAAGAACTAACATTCCAAGATTCTTTGTTTGAAAGTCATGACAAACTATTTTTAGCCTACTTTCCAGTAGGCTTATGAAATCACCTGACATTTCGTGGTGTGTGCCCACCCCAACAACTTTGCAATGCCTGGACCAATATGAACCAAATCAGGTGCGGTTGTAGGGACACATAGGGACACCTCAATTGCTTAGGTTGTGATGATGTCATCCACCCCAATTAAAGATAATTCAAGTATACTTTGAGGCACATGAGGCTAACTTGTGAACAATCAAATTTGCTACAGCTGTAGGGACACAGGGATGCTTCAATGGCGTAGTTTGTGATGACGCCACCCACCCTATTTCAAGATGGCAGATGCATGAATGTTTGAGGCACAATCAGGCTAACCTGTGAACTGTCTGATTTGGACCAGATTTAGTCTAGTTGTAGGGATGGTGAAAGGAAAGTAGGCAGATTAGTTCTTACTAGAATAACTTGTTCACTTTGTCGTATAGCAATGTGTAAGATTTTCTGACTTTTCATTCTGAAACTCCATGTTAAAAACCCCTTGAAGATCAAATTCTATTGCCGGGGGGGGGGGTGCGTGACCAATAGGCCAAATCAGCTAAGATCCAATCCACAGTCTATTGCGGTCATTAGAAATATTTCAATTGGCTGGTATTTAGACCAAGATCTAAATAGCAATAAAAACTCAACAGAGCCAATTTAAATGCAATCAGATGTTGTATGGGGAGTTGCAGTACAGCGAGCTGGGTGGGTGTGATGTAATCATTGTTTCCTTTTCCTTGGATAATGGCACTCCTCTGTGCTACAGGGAGCAATTGTGTTCCAGTGGTGCTGTGGTTAGAGGCGGGAATAAAAATAACTTGTGGGGGGAGAGAATATCTATAAAATGGCAATACAATGAGGTGTTCCAAGAACATTACATGCAGAAGCAAAGTAAGAATCTATTTGCACTGCAGGATTCTATTTGCGCTGCTCACAACATATATATATTGTATGCAATTTCCATTATGCCAACACAAATTAGGAACAACATTGACGTCAGCAGAATGGCAGCACTGAATATCCAAATCAGAAAGAAAATGAACTAACAGGTGGCTGCTACACAAAAATATGTATTGCACTGAAAGACTGAAGTATTCCAGTGAAGAAATTAGCATATTCTGTAAATTATTATCATGTATACAAAAATCATGAATTTTATATTCTTTTATTTCTTTTATATTATTTTATTATTATTATTATTTATTAAATATTATTATTATTAAAAATTATTATTATTATTTTATTTTATTATTATTATTATACTAATTATAATTTTTATATATATTGTATATCATGTATACAAAAATCATGAATAGAAGACAGAGCTAATAAAAAGCATTGCATAAGACCTAATAAGGTCTTAGCTGATCGTTGCTAATATTTACTATTTTGTGTAGAAATGTAATTGAAAAAAACCAGCTTTATAACCTTGCATGCCTTCACACCAGCCTTGTGAGCAGGATTCTTATTATGCCCATTTTACAGTTTGGAAAGTGAGAGTCAGTGAAAAACGTCTACACAAAAGCACTCTGTTAGTATACCTCTGGGTTAGTATACCTCTTAGAAGGTGTGCATGGAATGCTGGGAAGTGCAGGTGCCTAACAATGATAGGGCAAGGGGAAACAGTTGTCTGGGGGCCCCACTGCCTGGAGGGGCCCCCCAGAGGCAGCTCATGTGACTCCCCATTGCCCCCTGCCCAGCCCCAAGGCTCCTCAGCCACTTGCCCTGTTCGCCGTCTCTCCAGCTTGTTCTCCTGGCCGGCAATCCAGCAGCAGGCAAGCTGCAAAGAGCTCCTTTTCTCCCGCCTCTCAGCTGATCGGCGGGTGGGCGGGGCTTCCAGGGAGGCCTCGTGTAGGCCTCTGTGAAGCCTGAACTCCAGTAGGGCCCAAGCCAGCCAGGAAGGAGGAGGCAGCCAGAGTGGCCACCACTGTTCTCTGCAGCAGACCCCTTGCTGCCCTGCACAGCCCAGCATTGGCCAGGTAGAGTGTGAACTCCCTTTTGTGGTTACCTTCCACCCCCCGCCCCGGATATATAGGCATCTGCTTGCCATAGGGCTTTGATATGGGGGGGGGAGGGACTGAGAAATATTTATTTTTAAACAGCTTGGAAAATTTGCTGGCTTTAAAAAAACTATCTAAAAAGTCCTATAAGTGGCTTGTTTCATGGCAGAAAATTACAAAAACTTCTGGAAGAAACAGTATTATATTTATTTTATTTATTCATTCTTTCGTTTATAAATGCACTTATGTTCAAGTTGTTTTGCAACCCAGAAGGTCTGAGTGAGAACTGTGAAGCATGTCTTGTGCTTTTATTTTATTTTATTTTTCTTGTGTGTGAACTGCTCCCCAATAACTTGCAGGGACTTCAGGGTAAATCTGACCAACATGTGAATGCAGCACCTCCATTCCAGAGGAGATGTGTGTTAAAGGGCTTTAAAAGCCTCCTGTGAAAAACCTCCTGGAATCGAACTTGACTGAATTTGTTCAGAATTCTGAGAAAACAAACATAGGCTCACCCTGCATGGTTGAAAGTCTCCTTTGCTAATCTGCAGCGAGGGGGCCATTTTAATCATTCATCTTTCTAGTGTGTTCTAGGCATTAAAAGTAAAACAAATGTATAGTACTCAATGTATATCACTATATATTGTGACGTGTGTGTGTGTATTCAGTGAAATGTATTTCCAGGCAGCATACTTATTTTGGAATATCAGACTTAAATCCTTGGGGGCCTGGGGTGTGCGGAGGCCCTGGACTTTGGGTGGGGGCCCCCCATTTTAAAATCTCGTCTCTGGGCCCACTCTAACCTTGCTACGCCCCTGGGGAAGTGTCATCCTTCCCAGAGCATTCCCCTTGTAATTCTGCTTGGAAAGTGCTCCGCATATGCCCTCCAGGAGAGTGCTGGGGCTTGAGAGGGCTCTCTATTTCCCTTTAAAGAGCCCCATGCACTACATGGTGCAAATGGTCACCTGTGCAGGGTGCCAAGCAAGCTGTGCTGAGTATTTGACTTCAGCCAAAGCATCACTCAGAAGTCAGGCCTAATAAATAATTATGGAGCTGCACTTGGGGTCAGTGAGACACTGCTCTGAAGTATGGACGTAGATGAACAGTATAATCAGATTGATATTAGCAGCAATGGATATGCAATAATTTAACAACCAAAGAATAGTTTGACTTCAGCAGTCTGTCATCAGATGTGGGTAGGTTATATATCCACATTCTGCCACCTTGCTCCAGCAAATCATATTGGTTCCTAAGTAATTCCACTGATTTCCCCCCCCCCCAAATGGGTACACAGGCAATGCCCCCAACATGATGCCAGGGGACACTTGGCGGCTCTTTTTAGACAAAAATGGGGAAATCGAATCCTCCAGTGCTTGTGGTCATTAGTATATCATGGCATTCTTCCAAGAGAAGCAATGTTAACTTAACCTCGGTGTCTTGGATTGAATCCAAATAGGTAATTAGGTTCTTTTTACCTAAATTCCCCACTGTAGGTTTAAATTGAAGTTATTCTTCCCTTATGTGCTTTGAAAATAAAGAGCTCCTGCAGCTTCTGCTCATTGCCCAGACTGATGACCTAGCAATCTGTTTTATTTGCTATAAGAAGAAAACTTTCCCTTCTTGGTTCTCCATCCAAAATGAAATATGAAAATAACTTGATGAGCTCTTATACCTGCGCTTCACTTTCTGGAGATAGACTGATGGATCAATTGATCTGTCTATCTATCTACTTTATTTACCTGAATCCAAGACTAGGTTTTTTCCCAAGTTCTTTGATGATAAAAATTGGGAGCTCGTCTTAAATTCAGGGTCCTCTTCCTTTAGGGCAAATAGCATTACCTATATTTCACCCATATGTTTTAATGGAGTCATCTTAAATTCAGGGTCATCTTTGATTTGGATAAATGCAGTAGGGATGTGCAAAATCTTTCAAGCTTGGGACGTTCCGGTTGAAATAGGCCATTTTGAGTTGTGAAGGAATGAGGCCTGAACCTTCTCTTTTTGTGTTACAGATTTCTCTGTTAGATATCTGTTTGCTTACCCACTGTGTTCTGCGTTTAAAAAGCTGTGTAGGGGTCAAAGGTTCACAGCTCCTGTGCTACAGTTTGGTTTGGGAGGGAATGCAATGTCTTTGGGGTAGACCAGGCCTCAGCTCTGGACAGCATGTTGGCCCACCTCGGAGGACAGGACTACCCACTGCATGAGGCGGGTAGACTAGGTGTCTGCTCTGGACTTAGCACGTCGGTCCATTGGAGATCTGGTCTACCCACCACCTGAGGCAGTAGACTAGGTTTTCATTACAGACTTAGCATGTCGGCCTGCCTCAGAGGGCTGGTCTATCTGCCCTGTGAGGTGGGTAGACGAGGCCTCCATCCTAGACTTAGCACTTCAGGCCAGCTTGGAAGACTGGTACACAGGATAGAGGGTGGGGTGGAGGCCTCGTCTACCCACCTCACAAAGTGGGTAAATCATTTGTCTGAAGCGGAGAGAGAAAACTTCCAGGGCAGAGGCTTGGTCTACCTGCCTAATGCAGTGGATAGACTATTTCTCTGAGGCAGGCCAACACACTAAGGCCAGGGCAGAAACCTGTTCTGTGCACCTCATGCAGCTGGTAGAACAGGCTCTCTGCAGTAAGCCAATGTGCTAATTCTGGAGCAGAGGCCTGGTCTACCTGTCTCAAACAGCAGATAGACCAGCCCTCCGGGGGGGGGGCAACTCACTGTCCAGAGTGGAGGCTACCTGCTGACCCCAATCGGTAGACCACCTCTCCCCGGAAAAACAGCCCTCCCAAATGGTGCTTGGAACGCAATAAAAACTCATCATACTCCAGGCTTGTTCCATTGGAACAACCGGTTATTTCAATGAAACATTACAGAGATTTGTGTTTCATTTCAAATTTGAAACAAAACACAATCTCTATTTCATTCACATCCTTAAAATCATCCCTTCACCCCTTGAAGAAATTAAAAGTACTACAACAAAATCAAAGTACATAGGAAGCTGCCTTATACTAAGTCAGACCATTGGCCCAACTATCTCAGGATTGTCTTCATTGACTGGCAACAGCAATCCCAAGGTTGCAGGAATTTCTCCCGGCCCTACCTAAAAATGCCAGGGAGTGAACCTGGGACCTTCTGCATGCAGACATGCAGATGCTCTTCCATGGAGCTATGGCCCTATCCCCTAGAAGGAATATCTTACAGTCCTCAGATGTAGTCACCCACCCAAATACAAACCAAGATGGACTCTGCTTTGCAAATGAGACTATTCATCATCATTACCACAAGACCAGTTCTCCTCCCAAAAGTACTACTACAACAAATATTTATATAGTGCTTTTGAACAGTTCTCAAAGCAGTTGATGTAGAAAAATAAATAAGATGGCTTCCTGTCCCAAAGGACTCAAAAAGTCACAATCTAAAAGAAAACAAGATTTAAGACCTCTTTAAAGCATAGATAAAACAAATAAAACAAATATCTTACAAAATAGAGCAAATGTGGTTCAGTATTAAAACAATGAGGATTGACAATGATGTTTTAACATTGAAACACATTTGCTCGAGTTTGTAAGATCTTTGTTTTATTTGATTTATCTATGCATTAAAGAGGTCTTAAATCTTGTCTGGAGTAGGGGATTGTGCATATATCATTGCCATTATATAGTCTTATTCTAAAATGAAAGATAAAGTTGACACGAGCAACAGCTGCTGGAGTGAGGTTGTGTTGGAGTTGAATAGGAACAGTTGCTTTTCCCTGGTAAATATCACTTTAAAAATGCTTCTGCTCACTTAGCAGGCATAGATGAAGGCTTAGGAATTTGACATTGAAACTAGGGGTGCCCATTCATTTTCAGAATGAAAGGAACCCAAACCAAATAAAGCTGTTTGCTCTGAGGTACCATTCACTCTGAAATGTGCTCAGTGGTGCATGACTGATACAAATAGGATTAACTCTCATAATAAGAATATAAGAAGAGTCCTGCTGGATCAGGCCCAAAGCCCACCCAGTCCAGCATGCCTCTGGAAAGTTCACAAGGAAGAGGTGAATTCTTCTCTCTTGCTTTTGCTCGCCTGCAACGGTATTTAGAGGCATCATGCCTCTGTAGCTGGAGGTGGCCTATAGCCACCAGGCAAGCAGTGATTGATAAACATGTCCTCCATGAATTTGTCTAAGCCCTTTTTAAAGCCACCCAAGCTAGTGTCCATCACCACATCCTATGGCAGAGAATTCCATAGATTAATTATGCGCTGTGTGAAAAAGTACTTCCTTTGTTGGTCCTAAATTTCCCGACCTTCAGTTTCATGGGATGGCCCCTGGATCTAGTGTTGTGAGAGAAGGAGAAAAATTTCTCTACACTCCATACATAATTTTATAAACTTCTATTATGTCTGCGCATATTCACCTCTTTTTCAAACTAAAGCACCCCAGATGCTGTAGCCTTGCCTCATAGGAAGGTGCTCTAGCCCCCTGATCATATTGGTTGCCCTCTTCTGCACCTTTCCCAGTTCTGCAATATACTTCTTAAGGTTATGATGACCAGAACTGTACACTGTACTGCAAATGTGGCCACACCATAGATTTATATAAAGGCATTATATAATACTAGCATTCTTTTCAATCCCCTTCCTAATTATCTCTAGCACGCAATTTGCTTTTCCACAGCTGCCACACACTGAGCAGGGGCGTAGCTATAACTGAGCAAAAGGGTTCAAAGAACACGGGCCCCCAGCTCCTGAAGGCCCTCCAGCTCCATCCCTCCCTATTTTCTTCACTATCTCCCTCACTCTGGGGGGCCGCCAGAGAGCGGGATGAACATGGGCCCCCTCTCACCTAGCTATGCCCCTGCCACTGAGTCAACATTTTCAATAAGCTATCCACCACGACCCCAAGATCCCTCTCCTGTTCAGTCACTGACAGCTCAGATCCCATCAGTGTATATATGAGTTGGGGCGTTTTACCCCAATAAGCATCACTTTACATTTGCTTACATTGAACTGCATTTGCCATTTTATTACCCACTCACCCAGTTTGGGGAGATCCTTTTGCAGCTCCTCACAATCTGTTTTGGACTTCACTACCTTAAAAAGTTATTGTCATCTGCAAATTTGGCCACTTTGCTGTTTACCCCAGCTTCTAGATCATTTATGAACAAGTTAAAGAGCACTGGACCAAGTACAGATCCTTGAGGGACCCCACTTCTTTCTTCCCTCCATTGTGAAAGCTGTCCATTTATTCATACCCTCTGTTTCATTTCCTTCAACCAGTTACTGATTCACACATGAATCTGTCCCCCTATTCCATGACTGCCAAGTTTACTCAAGAGCCTATGTCCAAAGATTTTTGGAAATCCAAGTATACTATATCAACTGCATCGCCTTTAACCACATGCCTGTTGAAACACTCAAAGAACTCCAAGAGGTAAATGATGCAAGACTTACCCATGTAGAAGCCATGCTGGTTCTCCTTCAGCAAGGCCCATTCTTCTATGTGTTTAACAATTTTGTCCTTAATTATGCTTTCCATCAATTTACCCAGCACTGAAGTTAAGATAACCAGCCTGTAATTTCCCAGATCCCCCCTGGATCCCTTTTTGAAAATCAGAGTTACGTTAGCTGCTTTCCAGTCCTCTGGTATAGAGCCTGATTGTAGGAACAAGTTACATAGTTTTGTTAGGAGATCAGCAGTTTCACATTTGAGCTCCTTCAGAACTCTTGGGTGGAATCCATCTGGCCCTGGTGATTTGTTCACTTTTAGTTTCTTGAGTCAGTTTGTCACCTCAAATTGGCCCAGTTCTTCCTTCTCTAAACTTGAGAAGCTCAGTTTCGGAGAGGGTATATGGTTAGTATCCTCTGCCATAAAAACAGAGGCAAAGATCTCATTTAGCTTTTCTTCAATCTCCTTATCCTCCTTAATAATCCCTTTCATGCCCTCATTATCTAAGGGTCCAGCTGTCTCCCTGACAGGTTTTCTGCTTCCGATATATTTAAAGAAGTTTTTGTTATTCTCCTTGACACTTCTAGCTATATGCTCCTCAAACTCTCTTTTTGCATCCCCTATTGACTCCTTGCATTTCTTTTGCCAGAACCTATGTTCCCTCCTGATCTCTTCATTTGGGCAGGATTTCCATTTGCTGAAAAAGAAAATCTTCTTCCCTTTTATAGCTTCCCTGACTCTACTTGTTAGCCATGCTGACATCCTCCTGAACTTGGTAGTACCTTTCCTCCTTTGTATGCATTCCAACTGAGCTTCTATTATTGTGGTTTTAAATAAGTCCCATTCTTTCTGGAATGATTTGACCCTCCTGACTTTCCCTTTCAGCTTCCATTCATTGCCCATTCATTTTCTTTTTTAAAAGTAAAAGAAAAATGCTTACTTCATCTGGTTTTTAGTCATCACCTGTGTGGGTGGTAATGCACCTGCAATGCACATCTGTATCCTTCTGGTGGTTGCCATGTTGAATACCCATAACCAGAAGGGCACCTCCAGGGCACTGTCCAAATGCATTTGGATTTTTGGTGTGTGTATTTTTAAGCCATCACCATGGGAAAAAACCACTGTTCTCCATCAATAAAGTGACTGCCATTTTTTTCATGGAGGTGACTGTTTTTCACCCTTTTTAACCCAGGATAATCCTGCACCCTGACGTAGTTATGAGTATTCAGAAAGGTGCCTGTAATGCTGTTCCTGCCAACAACAAGAAGACAGGTAATCTTTTTTTTCTTTTACTTAAGAAGAATGAAAGCCAGTGGTGTTCCAAAAATGAATTGCAGCCCTCTGAATGAGTCCCAAAATGATCAGATCATAGGCTGAATGAGGGCACCAAACAAATAATGATAGGAGCTCCAAAACCAAAGAGAGAACCATTTTCATGTTCTTTGCACACTCCCATTGACTTTATACAGCATTCAAGGCTAATGAATAATCAAAGTTCATCATTCAAGGCAGAAAGTGGCTAACTATTACATTGTTTCAGTGTAAACAACGCAGATAATCGTCCTGAGAATATCTCAGGAATAGCATTTTCCCCCTTTTATGAACCTGCCCAGGACGTACAGTCTCCTACAGAGGTCTTTGTCTGGGTCCTGCCACCATCTAAGATAAGGAAGGTAGCACCTGGGAGAGGAATATTTCAGCCATGGATGGCCCCCAGGATGTAGAATAGCCTCCCATCAGAAATATGCCTGGCTGCCTCACTACCTCCTTTTAAGAGGACAGTGTGGAGAATTTTTTAGGCTGCTGATCATCAGTGATACTTTCACATATCCACAAATGTCACCAGCATATCCCCCCAAACTTTCTGTAAAGTTGATGTTTACTTATCTACAACATTGTTATAGACATTGCTTACCAACAACACTGTTCCCTTGAGAGTTCAACATCATAGCTGTTCTCTGCACAGGCAATGAAGGTTAAGGATGTGAAGTCTCACTTAGCAAGTATTCATGCCTTCCCAGGGAGTCCAAACTCACACTTTGAGACCTGCTAGCACCCAGGGAAGAAAATGGACATTGCATTGTTTAACAAGCATATTATTAAGCCTCTTGCTTTTATTGCTACATGGAGTCACAAAGCATAACCATTAAAAACTGTGCGTTGCTTTCCAGAGTTGCAGCATTACTTTCAGAAGGATTAATGTATAGTTTGGTGGTAACCAAAGGCACTATAAAAGAAGATTAAACCCATCATACGTTATGCTTCACAAACAATCTCCATGGAAATGCAGAGCTGACTTTTTCTTCCTCACTCAACAACTACAAAAATCTTTGGTGTAGAGATCACTCCTGATTTGAAATTTAAATCCCAATTTCTTCATGAGTGAGAGAGCTCTGCTAATCATGCATGACATCATAGGGTTTTTTTCCCTTCAAGTATGACTTTTCCCTCTATCATCCCAAATGACTACACGACTCATTCCCATTCTAGGCTGATGAGTTCCACAATAAACTTGAAAAGCCACAGTAGACTTTCTAAGAGTGGCAGCTATTTGTCTTGAGTGCCTATTTCAATAGTTTTTGATGTGAAAGCCAAACTGCATCAGAAACAATTTCACTACATTCTGTTAGGAAACCTTGGCTGGGTGGATTTGTTAGGGGGGGAAATGCTGTCCTTTACACTGCCCCAAGTGCAGCTTTTGCTTTCATTTTAATGTATTTACAGCATGAGGGGGTTGCATCAACTGGAACATCATTTAATATATACTGTGTGATAAACTAGTCTCTGATAGCACTGGTGCATGGTTAGGCACTAAAACCGACAAGAGAGCTCATACACCATTATTACATTTTTTCCCCACATTACTTCTTTCACAGATTGTGGTTGATAGCTCAACTGCAACTTCAGGGAAAGTCAAAGTTATTCTACTGTCTTATCTACAAAAGCTGAACTTCTGGAACCTTCCAGTATCAAACTCGTCGTCGGCAGGCAGCAGCAAAGGCACACAGTGCTGCTGTGTTGCTGAGGACCATTTTGTTCTTCTGCCTGTGGGAGTTTCCTGCTTCTGGTGAATATTTCTTGTCTTGTAAGAAGTGGAAGCCAGTGGTTTTATATTGGTAGCTTCTGATAATAAATTATTATTATTATTATTATTATTATTATTATTATTAAATAATAATAATAATATTTAGCATACAATTCACCTGATCTGATAGTCATCAAGAATTGGTTTCTGATCATTGATATTGCAGCTTAGTTATTATAACTAAATACAAGGATCTTCAGACTGAAATTGAGCAACTCTGGAAAAAGAAAACAATAGTCATGCCAATAGTTGTTGGTGCCCTTGGTGCAGTACCAAGAGAACTTGAACACCATCTTGACACCTTGGGCATCAATAAAATTACAACACATCAACTACAGAAAACCACACTACTTGGGACAGCACGAATACTTCAACGATATCTTTAATTTTTCTTTCGTCATCCTAGACCCTTGGAAAGGCCCCGATAATTAAAGTACCAAACCCAGTCAATAACATCTGGTAGACTATGTGTAAATAGCATCATCATCATCATCACCACCACCACCACCACAACAACAACAACTTTGTTAGCCAACAACAATAACAACTTTGTTAGCCACCCCATAACAAAATTGTTCTCTGGGAGGCTTACAACACAACATTAAAACATGAGATAAAAACACACAACACATTAAATCATAGGAGACCCAAAAAGTGGGGGAGGATATAAAATACAATACAAAACAATTTTGTATTTAAAAAAACCATTTAAAAAAAAAATCTGTTACAATCAGATCAAAATTTAAAAAATTAAAAGGCCTCAGTGAATAAAACGGTATTTACATGGTGACTAAAAAAACAAAGTGATGAAGCCAGGTGACCCTCATTGGGGAAGCTATTCCACAAAAGGGGTGCAACCACTGAAAAGGCCCTCTCCCTAGTAGCCACCCTCCTCACCTCATTTGGCAGGGGCACCCGGAGGAGGGCCTCCAAAGAATATCTTAAGGACATATGGGACAAGGCATGCTCTCAGGTAACCTGGTCCCAAGCCATTTAGAGCTTTAAAGGTTAAAACCAGCATCTTGAATTGGAAATGGACTAGGAAATGGAAATGAATTGGAAATGGACTAGGAGCCAGTGCAGCTGACAAAGCACTGGCATAATATGCTCAAAATGTCCAGTCCCAGTCAATAATCTTGCAGCCCTATTTGTACCAGCTGCAGTTCCCGGACCATTTTCAATGGCAGCCCCCCATGTACAACGCCTTGCAATAATCTAAGTAAGAGGTTACCACCAGAGCATGAGTAACTGTGGCCAAGCAATCTCTGTCCAGGTAAGGTCATATCAGCTGAAGCTGATAAAAGGCGCTCTGAGCCACAGAGGCCATTTGCGCTTCTAGTGACAGTACTAGATCAATGAGCACCCCCCAAGCTGCAAACCTGCAAAGCTAGTGGCAAATATTGGAAACTACTGACCCTTTACTCATGACCACAGATTTCTAGGTAGGAGGGAGTTAGCCCAGGAATCTGTAGTCATCTGGGGAACTCCTCTTGACCAGCATCCCTGAACCTGGGTAGCATTTACCCAGGTTAAAATTGTTGGGATTTCTCTATAGACATTTTCCCAGTCATTTGTATGGGGCGTGTGGTTTTAATTTTAATTTTAATGTATCTATGTACAGGCTTGGGGGTGGAGTCGGTGTTTGTCTGCTCTTCACTTGCTGACTTAAATTCAAACTGAGAGATACTCCCTGTTTATTGTTTTCTTAGCCTATGTTTACTTAGTAATAAATATCAAATTCTTTTTTCTCAGTTAAAGTTGGCTTCCTGTACAATTACTTATAAAGGGCTAAGTAATTTATCGGCAACATTGCATTATGGGCCCAGTTGTGAAGCAATAAGTTGTGAGATAACAAAAAGTTTGTAGGCAAGAAAGCTAGACAAGATGTCTACTTTTGCCTCTGTGAGGAGGCATCCCACAGGAGCTATAGGCATTTGGGCTTGCTTCTTCCTACCTTCCAGACAGTACTGCAAATCTGACTGACTCACTGCATCCTTTTTGCAACCTCTCACTCTCTCTCTCCAAGATATATGGGTTATTTTTACTTTCTCTCCCATTAAATCCTGTCCAGTTTCTCCTCCCACAAAGCAGCCTCTCTTGCCCACCTCTCTTGCCCACTACACCAAATTCTCCTGGAATTCCAGCTTTATTCTGTTGATCTGAATGTTTGTACAAGCTACCATTTCGCAACTGACCACCTCCCCAAGCTCCCATTTCATTTTGGTCACTCCTAAAGCTCTAGAAGAAGGGAAAGGCAGCTCCCAGAAGCCTTACATTCACCCACTCCTGCTCCAGAATACCCATGGCAATGCAGCTGTATGTAATAGTAGCACTGAAGTCTTTGGATTGCAGCCTGATCCTCAGATATTTGCCTCCATGAGAAAATCAATGCACTGTATGAATTTGAGGGCAGGGGGAGTGTAGAGGCATCCTCAGTTCACAATTCTCTTCCCCTGATGTCCCCATCAACACCAATTTTAGCCAAACATGGCCCACTTCCAACCTTCTAAAACAGCAACATGGGGGGCTGTCACAAAATGTAAGGAGGTGGGCCACATCTGGTCACATGTCATTCAGGGTGACACATCACTCAAAGACCTCTGTATTACCATAAATAATTAAAGAATCACAGAGAGACAGGAACTAAAAAACCAAGTTATCCACACACTTCTTCCAAGAAGATTAGAGATGTTAAGACACGGGGTGTGTGTGGAAAAATGCAATTTTTCCAAGGGGAAAAGTGGGGGGGTATTTTTCCCCCCAGGGTTTTTTCAAGATCTTCACATATCTAGAGAAAATTATAGCCCTTTTCACACAATGCCATGTACATTGCATGGAGGGGGAAAGTGGTATTGTGACTGGGCGAGGAGGAGGAGGAGGAGGGAAGGGGAGATACAAATCTTAGGAATGAGCTGTTGATACTGCCTTGCCCCCAATAGGCTGCCATGCTGCAGCCCTGAAAACCATTGCTCAAGAGCAGTCCTACTGTTTTCAGTGAGGCTGCATCAAAATCATAAGATCTCAGACACACTGTATACATTTATATGAACTGGTTCTCTATGCTTACATAAGCCTGTATGTGTTGTTTATATGCTTTCTTTTATAAGGTGTAATAAAACTCACAGTATTTGGCTAATAAATAGAAGAGGACGCTAAGTTTCAAGAGGTGTGAACATGTTTGTGATCCAATTGTCTTTATTGCCATTCTCAGAAAATTATAAACCTACTATCAAGACTTAATATCCCATCTAATCACATTTTAATTCATTTTAATTATATATGTACTCTAAACAGGTCTCAGTTCAGCGTTTCCATTCAGTACAGCAATACAAAGCTGGGATAATTGGTACAATAATTTTAAATTTAAAAGGCAGTAAACATTTTCTAAGAGTATAATAAATCTTGAAAAACTTCTCATGGAAGATACTGGACTGTGAACAACTGCAAGTTTAGAATTCATTGGCTCTTCTTGCATAGTGTTCTTGAGCAACTCAATCCTGAACACAATTACCTAGAAGCAAGGAAATGTAGTTGGGACCGCAGACAAATGTCCAGATACAGCAAAGATTTGCAGTGTGGAAGTAGCCATATGTTTGCATAGTTGGTGTGCATGCTGTATTGCTAGCACTGCTTTTCTGTCAATTCCCAGAAGCCCCTCTGCCTATATTTGAGACTGCAGGCAGGCATATGGGTTTCACTTTTGACATACTCAGGAGCCTCACAGCACTGTGAGCTCTCCATTTGTTGGCATATTGGGGAACAGTCACTCAGTAGGCAGTGGGACAGTAACCCCTAGATTTAGCAGCTGCAAAAGAGGCAAGTTGAAAGGAAGCTCACTTCGTGCCTTCCCCATGCTGAGATATGTGAGTAAACTCCCAAAGTTAACTCGCAACAGTTAACTCTCCGTTTAAGGTCTGTCTGCATGATTGACCCTCCTTTGGTTTACCTCCCCTCAATAGATGCCTCAAATGCCCTAAAAGCCAATTATCTCAGCAGGGAAGTCAGATAAGGCTCCGCAAATGCACATTCCTTCCGTATCAAAAGAAGGCTTGAAGGCTTGACTCTGAGATGTACCCATTAAAACGCTGATTAGTTTACTAGGTGTTCGAAAAGATTTCCCATGTTTGCACATGCAACCACTCCATTTGCATCATCCTTATTCATGCATTGTGTTGTAGAGCAGAACAGCAGACAAAACAATGGGCTCTTTTGAGATTCCGCAGAATTGCCCTAGTCGAGAAAGATGGTTGACTGGAATGTCCCTTCAGGACACTGCTTTATCTGCCCCTGGGCTTTATGTGCCCCTGGATTCTTGAGCCAGTGTGCTCCCCTTGGTTACCACCGTGTGGAGTCACCGGTTACTTGGATGCTGCAGTGGACATTTGCTATACCACTTAGCTGTGCTTCTCTCTTCAGGCCACCATTGCTTCTAAGCCCTAGATCAGCTTCCTCGCCGGACCCAATCTGCACTGCCCTCCTTGCTAATACCTGGAGCTGGCTTCCCGAAAAGAGACGCCCTTTGGATACATCCCTACTATCTCACTCCCTTAATTCTTTGCTACTTGCTGCTCCCTGGTCTATCCCCAAGGAAAGAGGTCCGTCGATCGCTCCTAAGCCACGAGGGTCCATCTGCTACTGAAGGAAAAAATGAGGTTGTATGATAACTGCTGCGCCCCAGTCTGGGCTCCCTGTCTCTTCTCTCCTAAATTCAAGAGCCTGTTCATCTGAGCCTCCTTTCTCTGGCCAACCTAGAAGCTACTTTAATTCAGGCATTAAGTTAAATTTCCTTTTAGTAGTTGTATGGTTAATCTTGTAACATATTTTTAGTAATAATATTGCTTTTAGTGACTCTCTTATTCCATTGTACCCCTTACCCTCAAATAAAACCTTCTCTGTTTTTTGAACATCTCTCGCTCAGCCAGTCATTTTCCTGTAACCAACACTTTGCATTAAATTTATTCTGACATGGAACTACTCTGAGCTAATTTCCCCACACAAAACCTAAACACAATTTTGGGGGTGTTTACCAATAACCCCGGGGCAGTTCCAAACAGCAGATATACACCTGAACATACTTCCCAATCTGGAGCAGATGTTTGTCTGTTTGTAGTTGGAAGTATTATTATTATTATTATTTATTTATTCAATTTCTATACTACCCTTCCAAAAATGGCTCAGGGCTGTTTACACAGATAATAAATAAATAAATAAATAAGACTTCTGGCCACTGCCTCAATCTGAGACCTGAGGGAGAGGCTTGGATCCAGAAGCACCCCCAAACTGCGCACCTGTTCCTTCTAGGGGAGTGTTACCCCATCCAGAACAGGATCAAACTCATCTCCCAAGTTTCGACCCCGCACAATGAGTACCTCTGTCTTATACTGATTCAGTCTTAGTTTGCTATCCCTCATCCAGCCCATCACCACCTCCAGGCAGGCATTTAGGGAGGTTATACCCTCTCCCAATGATGCTGACATGGAGAAATAGATTTGGGTGTCATCAGCATACTAATAGCACCCTGCACCAAATCTCCTGATGATCTCTCCCAGCAGTTTCATGTAGATGTTAAACAACATTGGAGACAATACGGAGCCCTGAGGGGTTTCATACAAAATTTCAGATTTTGTAGAACAACAGTCTCCAAGGGACACCATCTGGAACCTCCCTGAGAGGTAGGCATGGAACCATCATAAAGCGGTGCCTCCCACTCCCAACCCCCTCAGACGCTCCAGAAGGATACTATGGTCGATAGCATTGAAAGCCGCCAAGAGGTCCAAAAGGACCAACAGAGTCACACCTCCTCTGTCAGTTCCCAATTGGAGATCATCCATCAGGCCGACCAAGGCAGTCTCCACCCCATAGCCCACCCGAAAGCCAGTTTGAAATGGGTCTAGATAATCAGTTTCCTCAAAGACTGCCTGGAGCTGGGAGGCCACCACCCTCTCAATTACCTTGCCCAGCCACAGAAGGTTGGAAACAGGCCTGTAGTTGCTCAACTCTGAGGGATCCAAGGCTGGCTTCCTCAGAAGTGGTCTAATAATTGCATCCTTATGAAAAGGAGACATCCTGCCTTCCCTCAGAGAAGCATTTATTATCTCTACCAGGCTTGCTACAACAACTCCCCTGCCAGATAGTATAAGCCATGTTGGGCAAGGGTCAAGAGAACAAGTGGTAGGCCGCACCGTTGCGAGCAGCTCATCCACATCCTCAGGAGTCACAAACTAGAACTGATCCAACCGAACCACACAATGGGAGTTGCTGGACACCTCCACATCAGACACTGAAGTAATTGTGGAGTCTAAGTCGACCTGAATACAAGAGATTTCCCCCCAAAAAGAATTCGTTAAACACATCAGAGCGGGTAATTGATGGTTCCAGATTCTGTTCTCAAGGGAGGAGGGGCACATACTAGCCCTCTCACAACCCTGAACAACTCCACCAGACATGAACTTGCAGATGCAATACTGGCAGAAAAGAATAGCTTCTTTGCCGCACGTATTGCCTGAGCATAGATTTTCAAATGCGCTTTATGTTGTAATCTGTAGGATTCGAATCTAGTCTTTCTCCACTTGCACTCAAGTTGTCTCTCTCGAGTCATCTGTTAGAGGAAATAGTCATCTATTGGGGAAAACCTTAGAGGAAATATCAGCAGAATATTTGTGATGTTAATCAAAATTAGTCAATAAGTGTGTAGATCATCTCAATGCTAATTATTTAAAGGGTAAAAAGCTGATACAAACCAATAGTGGCCTATTTTCTTAAATTGAGAGCCCCTTTATGTTCATATTTAAATGAGGATAATTTACAATGTAAAGCCTCAAATCCTCTAAACTTTGCTCTCACCCAGTTGAGGCTGTGACAGAATAAATGTATGTTTTAAGTGTAGACAGCACTTCTGTATTTAAAAGATGATGTTAGCCATTGTATTAATTCACAATAGTTCCATAAATCTTGCAGTGATTGATAAATCAATCATACTTAATACTATTAAGCTTCCTTAATGCAAGTAATACAGAATATGTATAAGAGGGAGAAAAACAGAAATGCTGGTATTAGCATAATCACAAGCACAGCAAAGGAGTGAGAGGAAGAGAGAAGGAAATCAGGAAACTAGGTCACGTAGCACATGCCAAGATTACTTTTCATTTTGTGTGATAACTATTTGTCAAACACATAATGGATGGTCTGGTCAATGGTCTAGTCTGGGCACACTAGAGCAGCAGAGGTGACCTCATGAGGGGACACACACACACACTCCCTCACTCATTCACTCACTCACACACAAAAAAATCCTGTCTGTCAGGACCAACCTAAGTGTGTTGATGGTCATACATGGAGGGCGGTTCTTCTGCCCAAGGTCCATGAATTAGTGGTGCACCTCAGGGCTGCTGCAGAGTAAGAGGCAGCCTTTATGCAGGTAAGCATGGGCAGTAGCTCAAGTGGTGCTTCTTCACGCTTCCCCATTGTAGCAGATGAGGGAAACTGTAGAAGGGCTGCTTGTTCTACTGTCCATTCTTACCAGAATTCGGGTGTAATGGAGTGAATTCGGGTGTCTGAATTTAGGTGTAATGGAGAGCTCCCTCTCTGCCATCATCAAGACTGCACAGAGTAGAGGAAACTGCAGGCTTTCTTCTTTCATGAAAGCTTGCGGGCTTTCTTCTTTCATGAAAGCCAGCCCACATAGCCAATGACAGCCGGATTGAGAAAGGAGCTTTCTCTCTCAGCTCCCTCAGTTGGAGTGAACAGAGCCTGCGTTTCTGCATCTGTATGTAACGCAGGCTGTGTAAAACCTCAGGTTGGAGTGGCAAAACTCACTACAGTGGAAACTCATGTCACTGTCTGAATGGAACCACAGTTCTGGGGGCCAGGCCTGGCCAGAAGAAGGAGAAGGAGGCCAGGCCAGGCCAGAAGAAGGAGAAGGAGAAGGAGAAGACTATGTGAGCCCCAATGGATTCACATAGCTTCTTGACCATCCACAAACTAACTGGGACACAATATGACTATGGTACAACACATGTCCGTTGCTCCTCAGTTCAGACACAAAACCAACTTGGACATATAGTGCATATGTAAGGGGCAGAAATTAAAACCACAACACATGCCCCTTGCATCACAGTTATCATCATCTCATGCAGTCCTTTTGGATCACAAAACAACTTGAGCATAGTGCATTTGTTTAAAAAAATTGTTTATTCAGGTGTAACAGTTAGTTCTACTTTCCCTAGATGTGTGAATACTCAGAAAGAATAACACTTTCTAGCAGCTTTACTGCAATAGGGGAAACATTGATTAAAAATCTCAGGATTGATGAATTTCCTTGAAATACAAATATTTCCGACATCTTGGTCCTGACATCTTGGACCTCATGTGTGCCCAATTTCAGAACTCTAGGGCTAGCCCTTCTAGAAATGAGGAGAGTGGGGACATGGACCTGGGCCCCCGGTCTGTGCTTAACGGTGCCCCTGTGTACAATCTAGGTTTTCACTTAAGCATGCAGTTCATGATACTTACGTTGATGTTGAATATATTAGCAATATAAATTTTTATCAGTGTGCTAAATGAGAAATGTGCTGACATAGCCCCTAGAACTTTCTACCCCATGACTTTGATTATAATCTTCTATCCCAATGACCTCCCTATGCCTACCTCTGCAGCTCCATTTCCTGAGCTCTTTTTGCAGCTGCAGTGGCAGTAGAACTGAGGCTCTTTGTATTCTTTTGCATGGTTCTGAGCGAGTGTTTGCTTCTGTACCACCCAAAACCTGTGTCTCATGGTGGTTTGATATCCACAATTACAGCTTAAGACTCCAGTGTCCACACAAAGTCCAATGCAAGCAAGTCCTGTTCTCTTTACAGAGTCAGAGGGTGCTCAGGTCAAGCATGGAGATTCCTCAGGGAACCTGCAAAGCATTCATAGACTCAAAGAAGAGAATATGGCACCCTTGGTGAACACAAAACTCTTTAGATGCTTTGACCCTTCAGCATGTGCACCAGAGTCACCAGATCATGGCCCGCACTGTTACCAGTGTGGTGTAATAGTTACCCCTGCTATTATCCCTTCTAAAAGAGCAAAGCGATTCTCTTTATTTAGCAGTGGGAGAGCAACTGGCCCTAGACATCCACAGCACAGCATCCCTCCAGTGGCTGTTGCTGGTGTCTATCTTATATTTCTTTTTTTTTTTAGATTGCGAGTCATTTGGGGGACATGAGCCATTCTGTTTATTTTATTTATTTATATCTATGTAAATCGCTTTTGGGACTTTGGCTGAAAAGTGGTACATAAATATTTGTTGTATTTGTTTTAATTAGAGCACTGGATGAGGATCAGAAAGGCCATGGTTCAAATCCCTGCTCAACCATGAGGTTCACTGGGTGACTTGGGGTCAATAAATCTCTAGCAAAAAGAGCTACCCTCAAGCTGGGGAAGAACACAGGAACATACTGTAGGAAGTTGCCTTATACCAAGCCAGATGATTGGTCCATCTAATTCAGTATTGTCTATGCTGACTGGCAGTGGGTCTCCAGGGTTTCAGGTAGGAGTCTCTCCCAGCCCTACCTGGAGATGCCAGGGATTGAACCTGAGACCTTCTGCATGCAAAGCAGATTCTCTACCACTGAGCTACAGTCCCATCCATGCAAAGGTGGTTGCAAACAGGGGTGTAGCTAAGGGAGAGGCGGCCTGTGTTTGCCTCTCTCCCCGGTGGCCCCTTGGAGTGAGGGAGATAGTGAAGAAAATTGGGAGGGATGGAGCTGGAGGTCTCAGGAGCTTGGGGGGCGGCTGTGTTCTTTGAACCTACCTGCTCAATTATAGCTACACTCCTGGTTGCAAATATGGCAAGAGGTAGAGGATGGGTGAGAGCTGTGTGTTGGGGGCATGGCTCTGTGAGTGTCTGCAATTGTCCTGACTCCCTTTGCACTTAAAATATACAACTTTAATTTGTTTGCACTGAAACATTTTATTCACCCTCTTGGCCTCAGTAAATTTCTTAGTAAAACTGCATACTGTTCATGGAGACTTTGTATATAGCTCTTTAAAAATCTACACTGCTCTGAAACATAAGGGGGAAAGCCATTTGCTGATTCCAGTAAACTGTAGATTAGGGTCTTAATGACAAGAATTTAAATAAAGGGAAGAGCTTGCTAATGCCTCTGTCTCGGGATTTCTATCAGACATTTTCCTGTATGTCTTGCTGTCAAGCAGCTGTTGTTACAGAAATGGCATTTACCTCCTGTCATCCTGGTCTAAACTTAAAAGGGAAGCCTATGGATAAAAGACCCTCTGTTGTTGCAATTTTTACTACCTAATTAGCCTCAGGGTCATATTTTTATCCCAAAGAAATAATTGTCAGCAAAAAGAAGCAAGTTTGAGGATTATCAAAATTAGAAATGTACCAGAAACAATGGCCACAATCCAAAGAAATATGTAACCAACCCTATATATCCAAACAAATGTTTGATTCAAATATGAGATATGAGATATGACTGACATCCTGACTAATGGTGCAAAGAAGCAGCGTACAAAATTACCAAGTTTAGTGATGCAGATTTTAGGGATGTGCACAGAACCGGCTTGGCCTGTTTGGTTCAAATTTCAACAAGGATAAGTAGCTTTGGTTTTGGTTTTGCTTGAACCTCCCCCCCCCCCCCGCCGCCCTGGTTTGGTTCAAACTCTAACCCAATTTGAACTGGCTCTAAAAGGTTCTAAATATGGTATAATAGGGACTTGAAGCAGCACATTATTCCCTATGTGGAGTACCTAGGGGCACAAAACCGGGGTGGGTGGTAGGCACCCAGGGTTGCCTACTATCCACTGAACGCCAAACCAATTGGACACTCCTGTGATTATTAATGATTTTCTGAAGATTTTTTTCAATTTTTGCATTTCTCCCATAGGGAATAATGGGGATTTGAGGATGCCCCATTCCCCACCTTTGGGAGATGCCAGGGCACCCCAGAGTGGGTCTGGGGGTATGGCAGGTATGGCCTCAACTCCACCCAGGCAATCCCAAGTTTGTAGGATTTATTGGGGTTTTTAAAAATAATTTTTAAAAAGATTTTTTCCCTTTCATTGCAATGCATAGGAGTGTCTCCAGATTCATAAGTAGAACTGTGTGTGACCTTAATTGCTGTGAACTCTGAGTTCAGAGTTCACAGCAATTAGGGTCACTCTCACTGTTCTACTTATATGAATGGGGAGAGACTCCTATGCATAATCACAGGAGTGTCCAATTGCTTTTGTGTTTGGAGGGTGGTAGGCACCACTGGATGCCTGCCACTCACCCCGGTTTGTGCCCCTAGGTACTCCACATAGGTCATAATGGGCTGGTTTGAGTCCCCATTATACCCTATGAGAAAAATAATTTTTAAAAAATCATTAAAAATCATAGGAGTGTCTGATTGCTTTGGAGTTTGGGTGGTAGTTGGCACCCATGGGTGCCTACCACCCAACCCAGTTTTGGAGGCTCAAACCAGTTCAAACCAGTTCTAATAGAACCAGGCTCTTTTGGTTTGAACTGGGACCGGCATTGCCAGTTAAATGCCCTCTTTGATTTGAGTTCATACCTTCGAACCAAACCAGTTTGAATTTGAACCAGTTTGAATTAGAACCTGTTTGCACATTCCTAGCAGATTTACATTGCATACACAGGGTGTGTGCCATTTTAGATATAATCCCCCCAGAAGTTCTCCTTGCAACCCAGAAGTAGGTTCCTGATAGTTAAGCAACTTTCAGGGGCCTACTTGTGTATTCTGGACCCCGCACAGGAAGTCATGGAGAATGTCTAAAACAATTCTCAATGGTTTTGAATGTCAGGTGGTCAGACACAGAACGTAGTCAGACACAGAGTCACTGGGGATGCTGACTGACGTCCAGATTAGCATTGTGTTCATACAGCAGTCCCAAGGTCCAGACTACTGTCGCATAAGTGGGGGAAGGGGCAATGTTCATCAGTCTCCCCTTTCTTCAGAAGTCCACTGCATCACAAAATGGTGCCACTAGGGGTCATGCAGAACTAGTGTAGATTTCCTTCTGGTGGCGCGGAGCGGGGGGGGGGGGGGAGGATGGCCTGTGGAGTCCTAAAGGGCTTAATGTTGGTAACAACCTTATTTAACATCTATATGAAACTGCTGGGGGAAATAATCTTTAGTCAGGATGTGAAGTGTCAGTATGTAAATGACACACAGGCCTATATTCCATTTACTACAGATGCTGCTATCTCTTTACTGAATCAATGGCTTACACATGATGCACAGATATACACAGCTATAAAGTTCAGAAGAAATCCCTGATGCTGTTCATAAGCAGCAGTTCTCAAAGCAAAGAAATAAGATGGTTCCCTGTCCTAAATGGGCTCACAGTCTAAAAAGAAATACAAGGTAGACTCCAGCAGTCTCTCCAGGGGAGCTGGATAAGGACATTTATTCTCTCCCTGCTAAATTAAGAGAATCATCACTTTAAGAATTTCCTGTAAAGATACAAGAAAATGTCTTGTAACACTAACCTGTGCCTTTGGATCCTTCAGGTTTGTCCTCTACTATCATGGGGGCACCTTTGAAGATAACTCAGATGCTTCAGTGAATGAAAAATGCTGCAGCACATCTCCTTATGGGTACAAGACCAGGAGAGCTGGTCTGGTGTTAGTAAGCATGAATTGACCCCTTTGCTAAGCAGGTCTGCCCTGGCTGCATTTGAATGGGAAACTACATGTGAGCACTATAAGATATTATGGGACCACGCTGGGAAGAGCAGCTGCAAGCTTGCATGCAGAGGGTTCCAAATTCCCTCCCTGGCATCCCCAAGATAGGGCTGGAAGAGGCCTGCAGCCTTGGAGAAGCCACTGCCAGTCTGTGCAGACAATACTGACCTAGATGGACCAATGGTCTGACTTGGTATATGGCAGCGTCCTACGTTCCAGTGCAAAATTATTTTGATCTACCTGTACCAGCTTCGTCCAGTAGGGATGGGCAAGGAACTGGCTGATCCAGTTCAGTTCGAGTCCAAACTGGACCCGAACTGGACCGGGCCAGTTCTGTCTGGCATCCCCTCAAACCCACGCCACACAGTTCAGTCCGGTCCGGAGGCTCACAATTTTTTTAAAAAATAATAATTTAAAGCACTTACCCCCTCCATGGGAGTTGTTTGAGGTGGTGGGGGGGGTCCACAGAGGTCCCCCTCCTCCCACTGTCCTCCCTCATGCACCTAATCAGCTGTTTGGCCACTCTTCACCACACCTGCGCAATGGGCCTCTGCGTGGCCTGGGGGTGGCCTCCAAAATGGCCACAGCGCCAAGGGGGAAGGCCAAAGGCCAATTGGGTGCATGAGGGAGGTCAGCGGGGGGAGGGGGGAACCTCTGCAGACCCACCCACCCCGCCACCTTGAACAACTCAAGGGGGTTAAGTGCTTTTAATATATATATAATTTTTTTAAAAAATCACGAACCCCCAGTGGGGTCCAGTCCGAAGTCGGACTTAACAGGGGGTGGTTCAGTTCAACGCCAAATGGTCTAACTGAACCAGTTCGACATCAAACACATTTGACATCAACATCGAACCTGTTTGCACACCCCTATCATCCAGTGCACCCCTTCCCAGTATGAGTCCTAGATATCTCAGAGACCCCTTTACCTTGAACTTTCTAGCTTCATTCATCTTCACAGGTCCTGCTTTGAATTCCAACTTTATGCAAAGTGGGCTCTTTTACAGCAAGAAGCAGGCTTTCACACCAATTGCTCCAAGGCTATGGGATGAACCTTCTCTGTAGAAGTGCAGAACACCCTTTTCTGACTGGTCTTCCAAAGTTGTGCTGGTCTTCCAAAGGCTGCCTGGCTGGTTTAGTGATCTTTACTGGTGCAGTTCTGCTGGGTTTTCTTGACTGTTGGGATTGTTGGATTTGTCTTTATTATTTAATTGAATTCCAAGTGTTGGAAAGGCAGCTAATAAGTGTTTTTAATGAATAAAGTCCTGCCAGTCACAGTAGACCATACTGAGCGAGATTGACCAAGAGTCTGGCTCAGAATAAGGTAGCTTCCTATGTACCTGTGTCTCTTATTGCTATTTGCATGTTACACACCAGCTTTTTAACTGCAGGAATGGCCCCTAGACTAGGTTACCACTTCAGATCAACAGCACAACAGATGTGCAAACATCTGCTTCCCCACCAGCAGCTAAAGTGGTGCCAA
Source organism: Hemicordylus capensis (assembly GCF_027244095.1). Taxonomy (NCBI): domain Eukaryota; kingdom Metazoa; phylum Chordata; class Lepidosauria; order Squamata; family Cordylidae; genus Hemicordylus; species Hemicordylus capensis. The sequence continues at coordinate 28,458,011 of NC_069661.1, read as the reverse complement.
AGGATCAGTCTGCCTGCCTGTCCCACCGACTTGGACTTCACTGGTTTGCAAATTGAGCTCTAAATCATCGTTCATTCTTAGTCCAAAAGGTGTTTGTAAATTGCAGCCACAAATGCTCTTTTCATTAAAAATTAGCAAGGGAAGCAAACCTCTCTCAATAACATTCATCTTGAAAACTTTCCACTCAGGTTTCAGGAAGCATCCATCTCCCTCATCCAACTAAAACAAATCTGCAGGGGCAATACTTCAGCTGCTGAAAGTATTTAATATGAGTTGAGTGGGATTTCTTTTTTATTATGTGACAAATACTGAAGTGCAGTTTAGCACACATTTCTGGAAATGGCTCTGTTCTCTTCTATACTGCAAGGGGTGCTTTTAAAAAAATCTCATCTGGGCTCATTTCTAGCCATATGTTCTCCATTATTGTTCTGGAAGGTCTTGCTGATGAGTGCCTCATAGTCACTAGCCTATGGATGCCTGTGGGATGTAGAAACATGCCTGTGTGAGAGAGAGTGCTCCAGGAACTAATGAGGAAGTTGAAATGTTTCTCCTTGTGGTGTGAGATGAACATGATGTTAAATTGCTGCAAAGAAAGAGTGAAAAGATGCAGCACTTTGCTCTGGATTTAATGGAAATACAAAGTGAGAATTGTAATGAGTGAGAATTACGGAGGGAGAATTGCTAATTGTAGTGGAGCTCACTTTCTGAATGCGTGGTCTGCCTGGCCATCTATCTGTGGTTTTATTGCATCTGACATGGCTGTAGATTTGAATTAAGCAAAGGGAGGAGCATAGAAGAGGATTTCCTCCAGAGCTGCTTTAGGTAGAATAGCTCCCTCTGAGCCACTTGATATGCCCAGGGATTTGGAAGGAAGTGGACGTCCTCTCTCAGATTAGTCTGCTGCGAGTCTGCAGAACAGGGATCCAAAAAGTAGTCATCAACTAGCATAAATCTATCTTCAGTGACCAACTGCCTCTGCTGGCCAGGACAAAACAAGCAAGCCCTCCTCTTCCCTGAGTTCTCCATACATTGTGAGAGTCTCTCACATTATGCTCGGTGGAAGAAACAGACTTTGCTCTTCTCCCCAGGTTCTTTGGCACATACAAAAAACTTGTAGGTAAGGGAGAGGCTCCTTCTTCATGTTGAAGACACTCAGGATCTAACTGCACATCATTGGAGATTTTGTCTGCTTTCTAAAATATATTGACATAGTCACAGGGTCAGGGTCAGATGTAGAGTGCCTGGAGAGGGGGTATTTATTCCCTTCATGCTGCAGTGCCGTCTTTTTTTTTTAATTAAGGAAAAGGAGCAGGTGGGGGAAGGGATCAACTCTCTCCCCATCCCGCACCTTACCTCATTGTGCTCCATAGCTTTAGAACATACGAAAACATAGGAAGCTGCCTTCTTGTTACCAGAACTGCCCCAAAGTGCTGGTTAGACACTCCAACTATGCTTTTGGCTTAGTGTGGGGAATTAGCTTGGTTCCAGTATCAAATCTGAGTAAGTCTGGTGTCTTGGAAAAGATGAGATGCCAGAAACACAGTTCAAACGTTTTATTAAGGGTACAGTAGGCAAAAGCTTAGTTAGGCAAGGCAATAAATCTTTGCTGATATTCTATACGGAAGTATGGCTGGCAATAATTTAGCTTGAAGTCCAAATTAGAGATCAAAGGTGCTTAGACCAGAGCCTGGCATAAGGCTTGCCGTGGAAAGTGCCTGAAAGTGGGGAGGCTGGAAAGAGAGGGGGGCAAGGAGGCTTAGAAGGGCAAGCACATCATTTACCTATTGTTCCCTGGTTAAGTTGGTGCGTTTGTTGCACGTTGGTTGGCCTATTTGCCAGACAAACAAGGAGGAGCAGAAAGAAGTGAGGAGCAAAGGGCCAGGGGCGTAACCATAATAGGGCAAGGGGAGACCATTGTCTCGAGGCCCCCTGCCTTGGGCGGGGGGAGACATGTCTCCCCCACCCAACGTCCGCCCAAGCTTCCTTGAATTTTTTTTAAAAAAAATAGAGGAAGGCAGTGACAGGGGGGAGCATTTTTAAATTTTCTCTCTGGGCCCACTCCAACCTTGTTACATCCCTACAAAGGGCTACTATCCCCTTGTATGAGACTGTCCATAGGACAGTGATCCAAAGAGATTCTGAGGCCATGTGCTTTGGCCAGAGGTAGATACATCTTGAAATGTGCCCTGGGGCAGTTTCCAAGCCATTCTGTCTACCCAGAGGGTGGCAGGTTCCATGAAAGACAAAGAAATCTATTGTCACTCCAACTTAATTATTCTGAGGGTAGCTTGCCCAACAAAGGCACAAGTAAATGTGTTGGATGTGTTCAATAGAGCTGCTGGGCTTTCTATCTGAAGAACAGGATGTCTCCCTCCAGGTGTCTAGATTGCACATCTCCAGTTCTGATGCACTCATTTCCCTGAATCCTTGTCAGCTAAATGGTTAATTCAAAATGGGTTAGGAGTGCTTCACTGTTACAGAAGGTAGGTAGGTAGGTAGGTAGGTAGGTAGGTAGGTAGGTAGGTAGGTAGGTAGGTATCGCAGAAGCAGCAGAGTTGGTTGAAAATAATAAAGAGATAATGAATAGTAGATAATAGATAATAAATAGGGATAATAAAGAGGATTATATTGCTAACGTTGCTAAGGGTTTCTCAAGTTGGCTTTTTAGCTTCTTTCTTATTTAGCAGCTGTGTCCGTTTCGCTCCTTCCTCCAGCTTCTGTGGGATATTTTCATTCTGTGGGCCTGCCTTTGGAGCTCTTCCACCCACTTGCACGTAACCACTGCTGAGTGCATAAGCTCTTCACTGAACACAGCCAATTAACTTCTCCCTTTTGTGTGAGAACAGACCTCCCCTGCCCCCCTTCTCTGTTCCTACGGTAGGGTTAGCCAAAGTACACATTAGCTGCTATAAAGAAAAATGCTTTGAAAATGTATAAACAAGTGTCATCTCCTTGGTCTTGAACCATGCAAAGCCATTTTGTAGCTCTTTCTTTGTCATGTGTCTATTATTGCAAAAAAGAAAAAGAAAAAAAGGAGGAGCAATATGGTCATGAATACATAATACAGCCAGAAAAGATATGGGGGTTGGGGGACAAAATGCTGCAGCTGCCCATTCAGTCACCACTTCTCATTGGAGAACGCCAAAATCCCACAGGAGTCAGTGATTCAAACCGACAGGACCCTGCACCACTTCTGCCAATGCCTATCAATCCACACTGAACCACACTGGCATCAGTGCAGGACAGAGTCTTTCTGCCAAGGCAAAGAAAAGTCACCATTCATCTGAGCAACGGGTGGATAGCTGTTGTTGCAGAGAAGCAGTTTAGCATCTCCTTCTGCTTGGGGAGATGTAATACTTTCCACGGGTTAGCTCAAGGTTACAAAATTGTGGGCCTGGAAGAGAAGCACATCTCCAAGAACCGGAGGTCGGGTAATGCAGCCCAATAAGTTCAGAGTTGGCACCCAAATTCTGAAAAAAATGACGTGAGCTCCAGGGTTCCTCCTAAGGAGAAATATGAGAATCTTTAAAGGAAAGCCAAATGTTTTCTACAAGGCATGAAATTTCTCAGGCGGGAACACAGGAAGCTGCCTTTTACAAAGGCAGACCACTGGTCCACCTAGCTCAGTATTGTCTGCAGTGACTGGCAATAGCTCTCCAAGGTTTCAGGCAGGAGGTTTTTCCAACCCTGGAGATGCCAGGGATTGAATCTGATAACTTCTGCATGCAAAGCAGATGGTAGACATTGAGTTATGGCCCCATTGAGTGGGATTCCGCATAGTTAAAGTATGATCTTCCATACATTAACTCCTTACTGATTAAGGAATATCCAAGCCAGATATTTATCCTTAAGCTTCCAATTGAAGTGCATAGATTCCCATGCAGATCTATGCAGCTGGGATATTTCAGCTTTCCACTTTTCCAAATGCAAAAACGGGTTTTTAGCTCTTATGATTGCAAGGAAGCATGGCCATTGTATCTAGTAATCTCTCAGAAACCGCTGAGAAGAGGTTTTACCCCACTTCTTGTTTTCAGGCTGGGGTGGAGTGTTTCAGTGCCCTCTTCATGACCATAGCAGTATGGGATCTTCTCTCAGGAGCTCAACTTCAGTCTTTCATTACTTAGATTCCTCCAGTACTCTTCCCCCAAATTCTAAATACTTTGAATACCCTGTGAAGATATGTTGCTAAAATATATTGACACTGTGCTAATTGGCAGGTTTGATGCTCCCAGCAGATCTCAGCCTTTTAGTCTGGCCGAGCAAAATGTGAGGATTCCTACAAGAAATTTGGGCCAGTATCTTCCTGCCTATCTAAATGATATGTTATGTAGCTACACAGATCCTAAGTCCTGTGTGGGACTTACCACAGTTCTTGCACAGAAGTGTGGCTGAGATTAGATAAGGATGTGTGAGCTGGCTCAACCTCGAGCCAGCTCAAGCTGGAACCGGCTCAGTTCAAGGGCTTGCCTCGAACTGAACCGGGCACAGTTCAGCTCAAAGTCAAGCCAAACCTATCGGGCCGGTTCAGGCCCGGTTCGGGGGTGCCATCCACATTAAAATTTGTATTGGGGGGGAAGATGGACCTATGACCACCGAGGGCTTCAGCATCCTCAGGAGTGCTGCTGCAGCCACAGCCAGGGTCTCTGATGGTTCCCCCTCCCCCTCCCAGCCTCCCCCCATTTCAGGGCCACACATACACATTTTAACATGGGTGGCACCCCCGAACTGGGCCCAAACTAGTTCAGATTTTAACTGAACCATGCCCCTAATTTGGGGGCACCAAAACCAAACATGTCCAGTCTGGTTTAGACTCTAACCGAACTGGGCAAACCAGCTTTGTGCGCATACCCAGTACTGGAAGGAGGCTGGGTGGGTGCTTATTTGTAGCTCAGCTAAGCTATTTCCCTGGGAGCTCTTTTGGTTGGCTAAATGTCAGCCATGTTTTACTTCTTGTTTGCTCTGCTCCTGGTCCACTAAATAGGGGTGTGCAGGGAACTGAACATGTTTGGTCTCCCCACACACCGTACAAACAGCCCCCCCCCCGCCCCAGTTCAGCTCAAATTCAGGCCGGTCTGGTGAATCTAATAGAATTTTTTTTTTTAAGAATCTCACTGCCTCTGGGTGTGGTCTCTGGCAGTTCCCCCTCCCCACCAGCTTTCCCCCCAGTTTCAGTTCGCCGCAGTTTGGGCCATTTTCAGCTGTCTTTGGCCAGTTCTGGGCTATTTTGGAGGCTGCTACACATACACACTGGGCATCTATGTGGGGAAAATTTCCTCCTAATCACTAAGAAAAATCAGTTGATTGAGACTAATAGAGAAAATTCAGGGCTAAACCCAGAGAAGTTATTTGTCAGGACCACAGGGTTGGCTCAGGACCCAACCTTACTTTACCTGGGGCACCCAAGAAAACCACCACCATCAATCATCATCAACACAGTTGGATTCAACCCTTCCTCAAATTAAAATTTGTGCCAGGGTGTGGATTATCCCACTTTACCCTCACAACAATCCTGTAAGGTAGGTTCAGTTGAGTTGTTGTCCGGGCACCACCCAGTGAGCTTCGTGCCAACAAAGCTCATTCCCTGAGCTCCCTGCAAGCCAGAAATTGAACTCTGATCCCCTCAGCTAAAGCCCAACTTGCTAATTGCTTCACCATATTGGTTCAGTGGCAGTGTGTGAGAAGTCTAAGTTTGCATGTACTGCTTTTTCCTGGATAAGGGGTACACAGAGGGTAACATGCTCAATCTCCCTCCAAAAAAAATGCCACAATTGGCACGGAATGTTGTCCTTCCCCCAGTAGTGACTCAAGACATCTGTGAGCCTGAGGCAGGGTACCAAATGCTGTCCCCCTTGTATGCACCTTCCTCCCCCCTCTTTTTCTTTGTTTAAAAAAGTGAAGACAGGAGCACATCTTGCTGCCCAGCTGCTGGTGCCCAATCATCTGCTGCCTCAGGCAACCACTTCACCTCACCTTATGAAAGGGCCACCCTAATCTGCCCCTCTAGTATATTGAGCACAAGAAGCAGAAGGATGTATACCCAGGTTGCCAATCAACCAGAAAAGTAGACTCTGGCCTCCCTCCTTTTGTGCCCTTAATAGCCGCTTGATGTGCAGAAATCAGTTGGAGAATCTCTTTACAAGAGGGAAGTAAGTATTTTATCACCTGCTGCTAAGGTCTGCAGGTCCAGCTGCTGTGAAAGGAACAGCTATCACAGCTGGTTGTAAAGCTGGAAACACTAGGTCAACCGAGCAGCCTTGAGGGACAAAGCCAAATAATCTAGATCAAAAGATCTAGCAAACAATAGGAATTGACTCAAGGTGGCTTGGTCAGGTGTGCTGTGCCACAAACTGGAGGGGGAGGGTAAAATTACCTTAGGGCTGCTCAACTTTGGCCCTCCATTTGTTTTTGGACTACAACTCCCATGATCCCCAGAAACAGTGTCCAATAGCCAGGGATGATGGGAGTTGTAGGTCAACATCTGCACAAGGGCTGAAGCTGAGCAGCCCTGCCTTAGATAGTATCAACAATCCTACCCTAGCAACCTTTGCCAAAAGATGGTAAGGAAAAAATGGGGAAGAGTAGCAACGCAAGCCTAATTTCCAGCCAAGTTCCACCTTCAACATAATCAGCCCCTCCCCATTCATCTACTCCTACTGCTATAGCCTCTCTCAGCCCTTCTTACAGCAGCTTTCACCTGAAAACAGTTCAGAAGTTAATGATTCCGAAATCTGGCAGGCCTGTTTCTAAGCAGAATGGGCCTTGCCTTCTCTCCATATCGTTGCTATAATACAAGAAAGCAGTTAGAGAAGCATGCCATTATTGTTGTCGAGCCACTGCCCACCATGTTTCCAGAAACTTTCCCTGTCCCAATTCCTCAAATATAGACCATCTCATGAGCAGGGGCCTAGTTAGTATTGGCATTGCAGTATCAAATGAGTGAGATGGAACAAGGCGAGAAGGTAGGAATTGTGATAAATAGTCGCAGTGCAAGTAGCTGAACCATGCGAGCTGAATTTGGCCCAAGGCAGAAGCAGGGGTGACTCAAGGTATTGTGGTGCCTGTGGCAAGATGTCAAAGGCTACCTTGCCCCACACCCCTGGGGCCATAACTCAATGGTAGAGCACCTACTTTCCATGCAGAAGGTCCCAGGCAGTGTTCCTTCTAACAAGGCTTCCCAGATGTTGTTGACTACTCCCGTAAACCGACCAAAAATGTAAGTTTTGGGCGGTATAAAAATACGTTAGTTAAATAAATAAATAAATAATCCCCAAGCAAAGGCCATTGCAGCAGGAGTTGTAGTCAACAACATCTGGGAATCCCTGTTAGAGGTCCCAGGTTCCATCGCTGGCATTTCCAGACAGGGCTGGGAAAGACTCAGTGGTGGATTAACGGAGAGGCAGAGTAGGCATTTGCCTACAGAGGCAAAGCTTGAGGAACAGCAAATTTTGCCCTTCCTCAAATTTTGCCATGCCTCTCTGTGGGCACCTGCTGCTGCAGCATAGGTGGAGTGGGCGAGGAGAAAGTCCCCCCTTTTACTTTATTTTTTTTAAGGCAAATCTTTTTTGTTTAAGGTAAAAGGGTGGCAAAGGCCTTTTTGCCTATGGGAGGCAAAAATCTTAATTCACCCCGGAAAGACTCCCACCTTGGAGTGCTGCTGCCAGTCAGTACAGACAAAACTGAGCAACATGGGGTCCCAATGGTCTCAACAAGGTAGCTTGCTATGTTGCTGTGCATGCTCCTGTGTTCCCCCTTCAAAACCAATGCTTGAAAGCTTTGAAAGTAGCACAGGGATTAGGGAGGGAGGGAGGTCGCTGGTGGCCTTCCTTTCTCTTCTTGCCAGCTGTGAAAAGAGTTTGAGGAAAGCTGCTCCTTGCAAAGCTGCTCCAGAGGGCACCTTGCTGCCCTCCGTAGTGTCTGCCTCACCTCACCTCATGAAAGAACTTCTCCTGGCCAGAAGCAACAAAAATCAGAGATCTTATATCTTTAGTCATTGTATAGACAAGTAAAATTTCTACCAGTGCATCTTCTCTTACATCTACAGCCCTATGATGCAATACTATGCAGAGGTCGCTAATCTTATCAGAGAAGACCTTTCTGACCCTAAATATGGCAGTCAAGACATCAGTCTTGTAACCAAAACCTGCTTGTTGAAATGGAGGTTTTCCATCAGTTTCCCGAAAAAAAATCTTGTTTCCAGTCATAGCCATCTTTAATGCCTCCTCTTTATCCACATATAAACACAAAATCACCAGACCAAAATCATCACACAATATCCTAAACTAGCTGGGCCGGGCACAGAGCATCTGCACCTCTAGTTTCCGCCACCTGCCTGCCACCGCCAATGCCACTTTCTTTGCCCGCCCGCCCTCCCTTCGTCCGCTGTTTCCTCCCCTTGCCCACCGCCATTTTCTCCCCACACCCATCCCACCTTCTCCCGCCCTCCCCCACCCGCTGCTACTTCCCACCACTGTTTTGTTTCCCCTCTACCAGTAGCTTGCTCACGAACTCTCGCGAGAGCTGCCACGCATGGGATTAGCGATGGGTACGCCTACGAAAAATATATACAGAGATAATTTCAGATATTTAACTTCAGAGGTGCATTCAACAATAATAATTTATTATTGTTCTTCATGAACATTTATTTCAAATAGATTATTCTTGGATCTGCATGAATTACAGATTTGCATGAATCATTTCATGTGCAGATTCAAAGCCAAACCGGTTCGTAAGGCTGCCAAACCAATTCGATTGGTGGAGGCCAGTGCTGGAGGGCGGGCAAGTGGCACCTTTAAAAGTGAGGGCAGTAAGTCCTTATCTGCTGCTCCACCGCTCCACGCAACTTCCTGCTGTGGTGGTGCACCCCTCAGCAATGTCCACGTGCCAGAGGCATTTCTCCCCAGCCACCCTCATATGGCGGTGGTGCAGTGGTGGCATATGCAGTGGCCATTTGCACAGTCAGCATGATTGCTGCACACACACCCAGCAGTTGCTGACCTCTACACATGTGCAGAGACCATGTGCATGCTGCCACACCACTGCTACAAGAGGGATGCTGGGGTGAGCACCGCTGCTGCGCACTGGCTACTAGGGGACAGAGCACCACAGCAGGAAGCTGTGTGGAGTGGCAAAGGAGCCGATAAGGATTGCTGTCCTCACTTCTAAAGATGCTCCTCGCTACCTCTTACCTCACTCCCCAATGCCACCCTCCACCAGTCAAATCATTTGGCAGCCCCAAGCAGTTCAGCTTCGAATCTGTGCACTAATCTCGATTCTTGCACATCCTTATTGGAAGTTCTTCTTTTGAGAACTGCCTCAAACAGAAGACTAGGTAAATGGGCATAATTTGATTGTTTCCCTTCGTTGTGATGAACTGTCTTGAGCTGGTCAACATATTATAATGAAAATGCATTTTAAAACGATAGACTTTTAGCCAGGCTCATATTGCATTTGTGAATTAGTAGCAAACATGGTTGGCAATTGATTCATTAATCATAACCTTTTCATAAATCAGCTTATGAATACATTCTAGCCTTTAGATTAATTGTGAAGAATCTGAGCTAAATGCTCTTTTCGGTCTGGTTCCAGTTTCCATTTATGCCCCACGTCTCTCAAGTGTCATTTTGTTGGCAAGAACAGCAAGCTAACTTACATCATACAGGCTTTCGGCGGACAAGCATTCCTACTAGATCCATCTTAAAATTTGTTTTTCCAGTATGCAAGCACTTCAGATGTACACACCACAATCACTCTACAATCATGACATCACACCACTTCTGGATAATCCAACATGCACATGCAGAACACACTGTGTGTGTCTTTAAAAATGCTCCAAAGTGGACACCTGGTCCTTTCCAATCAGCAATTTTGAACTGTTTTTTTCTGAAAAGGCAGACACATAATTTGACATGTATGTGCCCTTCACTGTTGGATATTTTCAAGGAATCTTGGAATACAGGAGAAAGGAAGGTAGTTGTACAAATATACCAAAAAAACCATGTAATTACTACTGAGCTTACATCAATAATATATCAATAACTGTATTATTATTACATCGTTACCGCTACATAGATATATATGGATATTTATTTTTATTTCATTTTTACATTTTATATCCCGCTCTTCCTCCAAGGAGCCCAGAGCAGTGTACTACATTCTTAAGTTTCTCCTCACAACAACCCTATGAAATAGGTTAGACTGAGAGAGAAGTGACTGGCCCAGAGTCAACCAGCTAGTATCATGACTGAATGGGGATTTGATCTCGGCTCTCCCTGGTCCTCGTCCAGCATTCTAGCCACTATACCACACTGGCTCACCTAGTGTGGTGTATATATCAGTAGCAGATATATCAATAGCAGCTGATGAGTGCTGTTCCAGTTGGGAGGGGTGCGGTGAGGGCAGGGAAAACAACTTCAAATTGTGGTGAATCTACCCACTACCAGTACTTGGTATGCTCAATGCTGGCAGGAGGGCTGCCCCATCCCCACTGCTCACTTTGCCTCTGTGTATGCACAGAGCATACCAGTGTAGCACATACCAGGTACTGGAGATGGAAAAGTATGCCATTTAAAACTGCATTCCTCTGACCTCACTGCCCCCACCTGCAGCAGCACTCACCAGCTGCAAACTCTCTATATATATAGATATAGATATAGATATAGATATAGATATAGACACACATACATTTGAAACAGAGAGTTCTCTCTCTATATGCAGTACAAAAAGATGACTGACAACAGAGATAATTAGAGGGAAACATTTTTTAGTTGAACATTTTGGCTTACGGCTTCATCAGCAACAGATGGATTTTTTTAAGGTTCTGTGACATACACAACCTTTGTATATATACAGATACAGCTACACACACACATCAAGAGAGAGAGAGAGAGAATCATTATTTGTACACTTCACCCTAGATAGTGCATGTAACATGCAAATAAGCCTTTAGTGGTCCATTGAGCAAGTGCTAGGTGGTTTTATTGGAATGTGTTGAAGGATTCATCTTAATAGTCTACCAGCTTTAGAGTTTATTTTTATACTTTAAGCTGTTGAAAGGGTTGTTGTGGGGTTGTTGTTGTTTTGTTTTTGCTTTAGGATATATACTCACAAAGAGAGGACATTATAATAATCTTATTAAATTCATGAGTGGTACAGAGAGGAGTGATAGGGAAAAGTTACCCTGAAATGTTTATCAAAATATAAAAAACCACATAATTGTACAGCCCTCTGAAGGGCTCCTGGGTGGAAACTAATGAAAGCATACCATTACACAACTTGTTCACAGAATGGTGTGATGTCCACTTGCATACACAGCTTTTAAAAATGATTCATTGCATACATGGAAGTTAGAGACATTCAGCTGCTAGAAGCTATGAAGTGGAGCTTCATTTTCAGGCACAGTATATCTCCAACTACCACTTACAGAAATGAATATTGCCATTATTCCCAGCATGTGATCCTCCCTAAGAAACTGGTGTGATGATGTTACTGGGGGGCGCGATGTGATAAAGACAAAAAAAAAATTCCCTCTCTCACAACATTGGAACCAGGGGTCATCCCATGAAACTGATTGCCAAGAAATTTAGGACTGACAGAAGCAAGTACATTTTCACACAATGGAATTCTCTTCTACAAGATGTGGTGACAGCCACCAGCCTGGATGCCTTTAAGAAGGGCTTAGATAAATTCATGGAGGAAAAGTCACAGGAACATAGGAAGCTGCCATATACTGAGTCAGACCATTGGTCTATCAGTATTGTCTTCACAGACTGGCAGCGGCTTCTCCAAGGTTGCAGGCAGGAATCTCTCTCAGCCCTATCTTGGAGAAGCCAGGGAGGGAATCTGGAACCTTCTGCTCTTCCCAGAGTGGCTCCATCCCCTAAGGGGAAGATCTCATAGTGCTCACATGGAGTCTCCCACTCAAATGCAACCAGGGCAGACCCTGCTTAGCTAAGGGGACAAGTCATGCTTGCTACCACAAGACCAGCTCTCCTCCCTATGGGTGGAGTCTATCAATGGCTACTAGTCTGAGGGCTATAGGCCACCTCCAACCTCAGAAGCAAGATGCCTCTGAATACCAGTTGTAGGGGAGCAACAGCAGGAGAGATGGCATGCCCTCAGCTCTTGCCTGTGGGCTTCCCAGAGGCAGGTGGGCCACTGTGAAACAGGATGCTGGACTAGATGGGCCTTGAGCCTGATCCAGCAGTGCTGTTCTTACGTGCAATGAAACTGATGATATCCAGGAGCATTTTGGCTAAGATGATCCATTGGTCTAAGAACCACTCTTCGCTATCATGCTTGGGGACAGCGGGGGCACCTAGGTAATTTTAGAGCCCAGACCTGAAGGGCTTTGGAGCCCCCCGCCCACTTGAGGGCTTGTGGGGGTCAGGGGCAAGTTAAATCTTTTTTTAAATGTTTTTTCAGCCACCACTACATGGCAGGGATGGACACTGCACTGTGCGGCAGGGACGGGGGCATCCAGCAGGGAGTGCTGGCACTTGAGGGGAGACCAAGGCAGAGGAGGCAGCACAAACTCCTTCCCTAAGCCTGCTTGCCACCCAAATAACAGGTCGGGTCATTTTCATCCCATTTTGGGCCTCTGCATGTGCGCGCAGAGAGCCCCTAAATGGGCCGAAAATGTCCCAACCTGTTATTTGGGTGGCAGGTGGGCTCGGGGAAGGAGCTCTTGCTGCCACCTCTGCTTCCCCCACCTTGGTCTCCCTTCAAGGGTCCACGCCCTGCCAGCTGCCCCCATTTCTGCTACCATCCCCGCTGTACAGCAGCGACTGAAAAAAGGTTTTAACTTGCACAGCGGGCCAGTGGCGGGGCGAGCGCGGAGCAGTGGCGGGGCTCTGGGGAGGCATCCCCCCAGAACATTTGGAGGTCCCCTGGAGACAGGAGACCACGGACCAAATCCCCAAGGTCTGTGGTTAAGTGCGCCTCTGCTTGGGGATGACACAGACTTGCCACTCCCCCTGAGCCTTTGAGATAGGCCAGGACACAAAGGGAACGGATGCCATTTCTCCCCCTGTATGCTTCCAGATACTGTACTTGTATCCGTAGGTGCTGAAGATGAAGAAGAAGTTGCAGTTGCACGTGGAAGAGACCAGATCCTTTTGCCTCTGGCTTCTCGTTTAAAGAGATGCACACAGAATCCTCCCACTCCCACCCCACCCACCCATCTTCATGGCTTCACTAGAACGATGACAGAGCATCTCTTTTGAGGCAGTTGAGTGTGTGCTGATAATTACTCTGGGTGACACTATGAATTATCGTCATAAAGATGGAAACCAAGTTCTTTGGTGGGAATGGTGCTGAGATGAGTGCAGGCCCTTGCCTTGACCTGCCTATTAAGGAAGAAAAATCTCTGAGTTGCAGAGTACAAGGACTAACATTAGCGCACAAAGTGCTGGACTCGGTGACAGGAAACCACTACTTCGGGGGAACATTCAAAGGGAATTATTATGCGACTGCACACATAGGACACTTAAAAGAACCATGATTCCTTCCACCTGTCTGAGAAGGAGTCAGCCATAAACCACTTGAAACCAAGGCTAATTGACACTGGGACTGTATCCAAGCAGCATCCATGGCCCTGTTGTTGTTTTCTTAGCATTTTGACAGGTTTCTCTTCCCTTTGGCTGCAAGGCTTTCTAAGCACAATAGAGCATTCGAAGAACAACCAGTGGGTGGGGTGTAAAAGAAAAGGTTACACAAATTATGGGTCATTCACACAATCAAAAACCGTGCCCATTTACACAATGGCTGAATTGCACGCAAGATGAAACCCAAGGTTGACAAACCAGCATAATCGCATTGCAGACCTTTGTCCATCCACTGTTTGGCAGCCTCCAGTTTCAGGACACGATAGCCCCTTCCTGCTTTTGGCTGCTGAGGTCATATCCCAGCAAGCACCATAGCCTTGGGAATTGGGACATCCTCTCTTTGGGAACTGGACATACCATAGCAGATCTGCTGGTTTGTAGGAATGCCTCCTGTTTGCCACCACTTGTGCTGCGCTTTGTTTAAAAAAAAAAAAAGGCAAATATTACAAAATACCATAAATCTCCAGTGTGCTCTCATCCAAAGGAAGCCAAACCAAGGTAGTGCTACCCAGGAATTTCTCACCACTCAGGGAAGTGGAGAGTGAGCAACAGTGCTTTGATTTGAGCTGACTTTGGACATTTCTGCTCTAGAGCTTATTTGAAATAATTGGGAGTTTGGGAGAAATGTCTTGGGGAACGGTGGCATGATGTGGCATGGAACAACCTTGCACCAACATCAGTCTTGTGATTGGATGGGCAATGCAGCCTGCCCTGAGCCTACTACTGTGCTGTTTGCCATCTGTAAAACAGAAAAGCCATAGATATTTTAGTAAAGTATATTTAGAAGATAGGAAGCTGCCATATACTGAGTCAGACCATTGGTCTATCTAGCTCAGTATTGTCTTCACAGACTGGCAACAGCTTCTCCAAGGTTGCAGGTGGGAATCTCTCTCAGCCCTATCTTGGAGAAGCCAGGGAGGGAACTTGGAACCTTCTGCTCTTCCCAGAGCGGCTCCATCCCCTGAAGGGAATATCTGACAGTGCTCACACTTCTAGTCTCCCATTCATGTGCAACCAGGATGGACTCTGCTTAGCTAAGAGGACAAGTCATGCTTGCTACCACAAGACCAGCTCTCCTCCAGACACCAAAAGGTTAATAGTTATAGTTATAATAGTTATAGAAGGGATTTTTGCCAGAGGTATCTGGGAAGAAGGACCTCTTTGTGTTAACTATAAGATGGCTGGTGGTCTCAGAAGCCTCTGATGATATATATGTCTTAATCCTTGAGTATGTTAAATCAACTTTATTAACTTCATCTCTGAAGAAGTAAGGTCCATTCAGTTGTGAAGACTATAGGAACTAGTAGTACAGTTACAATACATATGAGAACTACAGGGACACTGAACTGGTGTGTCCAGTCCTCAGAGGAAGTCCTGTGGAGTTGTCCTGGGCAGTACCACTTACTATCACTTCAAACTGTGGTTGGAATCAGATGTGTGAGTGCTGGCTTACATGAAGCAAACCCTGCACATATGACTACGACAAATATTTATATGCCACTCTTCAACCAAAGTTCTCAAAGCAGTTTACATAGAAAAATAATACATAAATAAGATGGGCCCCTGTCCCCAAAAGGCTCACAACCTAAAAAGAAATATAAGGTTAACACCAGCAACAGCCACTGGAGATATTCTGTGCTGGGGTTTGACAGGGCCAGTTGCTCTCCCCCTGCTTTAAAGAGAATCTCTTTAAAATGTGTCTCTTTGCTCAGTTAGCAGGGGATCGAAAAACAGAGAAAAAAACCTAGCCTAGAACTTTCTCCCTGGCATGCTGACTTTCCATATGAAAGGAATTTTTCTTTTTTTATTTTAACCTGGGAATACATTCAGACATGTTCACCCATTGTCTGAAGTCTCAGCAGGGGCGTAACTATAATAGGGCAAGGGGAGACAGTTGTCTGGGGGCTCACTGCCTTGGGGGGGAGCCCCAGAGGCAAGTCACATGACTGACTCCCCCAGCCACACATCTTCCCAGGCTTCCGTCAGTTGTATTAATCCTCCGAAACTGATGTGAGTGTTAAGACCTGGAACTACCAGAACAGCATGTCTTTCTCTAGTACCATTAAATGACTTGTATTGTCCATGCTTTTTGTTACCACTATTCAGCCTCATTTAAGATTTCTTTACTTCATGAGCTGAGCTTCAGTGAGGGGGAGTGCCATTTTAAAATCTTGTCTCTGGGCCCACTCCAAGCTTGCTATGCCCCTGAGTCTCAGGATGGCAGTAATGTATCTCTATGTGTTCTTCCACTGATTCAACCCTGGATAAAATATCCTCTCAGCCACATAATTTGGTAGGTGATTTGGTCCAATCACTGTCTCTCACCCTAACCTGCCTCAAAAGGTTATTGTAAGAACAAAAGGGGAACATGGCCATATACGCCATCCCAAGCTCTTTGGAGGAAGAGCGGGATAAATATAAACATAAATAAAGCAAATGCTGGACAACTGAATATAGTTAACACGTTCGTATGGACTCAGGAAGCAATTGTCTCTAGGATAAACTCTGCATATGCTCCACAGTAATTTTCAGAATGAGGAAATCAGGATTTCTTCTCATTCTGTTCAAATATGCAAGGTGCTTTGAATAAGTGTGCATCTCTCAAGCCATCCCTTTTCTATCCCATACTCAGAAGAGGATCTCATTTGACTATATTTTAGTTTCCTGATCACCCTTTAATCCATGCTGTGATCTTCTGTTTAAAGAAAATACCCACCTGCATTGGAAACTATGAAAGGAGAGATTACTGATTTAAAAATAAAATAAAAATAGTGCAGCTATTTAGTATTTATCCTGCTCTCTCTTCTGCATTTCTCAGCTTCCCTGTGTTGGAAAAACTCCTCCTACTGGCCCTTTTGTAGATCACAGTGCAAGGAATGTATTGTGTAGACTTATAAAAACAGTCTGGCCTTAAGCCCCGTTCAGCCATTACATTGAACATACGTTCAGATGTCTGTACACACTTACTTGTTTGTGTGAATGATTGTACCTGTGTTCACTTTAAAAGTGAAACTGGATACAGGTCCCTTGAATGCATAGCACAGCTAGGAGGAGTACTGCTGTACCTGTGTTCAACATAACTTATGAATAACTGCACCTGCATCCAAATCTGTGCCTATGTATAATGTACACAGAAGGTAGGAGTGTTGAACATAATGTGTGAATAGGGCTTTAGTCTCTGAGTGTTCTGCTAGCTTCACCCTGTTTGGAAATTTATACTTTAAGAAAGCAAGTTTAAAAAATACTCATATTCTGGTTCGGAAGCTCCTTTATACCGTCAAATGGCTTCATCCACTGGGAAGTTATCCTAAGCAAATCCTATTACATTGAGTGTACTCGTGTGCTCTTCTATTTTGTTTCAGTGGGGCTTCTGCAGGAGAATTTCCTGGTGGATTGTACCCAGAAGGATTATATAAGGCCCAACCTGCATTATAAATGCTACTGCTGCTGCTGACTGCATTTATTATCATCAAACATTCACAGAGTGCATTAAAGCATGAAACTTCAAGCCAAATATCTCCAAGGTGAGTTTTGGGGTGTTAATTTACTAGCTGGTGGAGCTAATAATAACCCTTAGTGTTAAATCAGCATTTGTGTTTCTAGACTGTCTTAAAAAATGGACTCCTCACATTTCATTAAGTCTGCCAGCTGAACTTATTAAGCCTTCCCAATTAATATTAGAACTAGCCATTTGCATTCATTTCGGAACTAATGAAAAGCTGAGCTGAATTGGGCCTATTCAGTCCAAGTTCTATTTATTATGAAATGAATGCCAGTGGGGCCCAAACAGACACAATGGCCTATGAGCCTTTCAGTTCATTTATTATCCCATTGTTTTTGCAACAAAGGGGGCTATAGGGCTTATCTGCAAGTGATGGAGCTTGGGGGCGTGGCTGCTGACTGAGCAAAGAGGCACCATTTAAAGTGGTCATTATCTTATATTTAGCAAAGGGGGGAGCAACTGGCCCTCTCCAGCCCCAGCACAGCAAGTATCCTTCCAGGGGCTGTTGCTGGTGTCTACCTTATCTTTCTTTTTATACTGTGAGCCCTTGGGGGACAGGGAGCCATCTTATTAATTTATTATTGTTTTCTCTATGTAAACCGCTTTGGGGACTTTTGTCAAAAAATGGTATATAAATTTTCTTTATTTAGCCATTTCTGAAGTTGAAAAGGCGCATCAGAGCTCTTCTCAGAAGGTGTCTCCTGGCAGCCACCATGTGGCAGCCACCTGGCTGATGTTCCAGCAGTCTGGGACACTAGCTGGTGGGGAACATGGTAGACCACCAGAAGGTAGTTGCCGGGAGATGTGGCAATCCTTTTTAACTTTAAAAACAGGGGTTTTTAAAATAAAAAAAGAACCTACTGCTGTACCATGTCTACTATGTAAAGGTTACCCCAGAGCCATTATGAAAATGAATGGTGATGAAGATGGGGAAGCTTCATCTAGAACTACTCAACTTTTTAACAAATTATTAACTACACGAATGAAGGGTGTTTTTTTTAAATCATGAAAGCTAATGGAAGCTCAAAATGGGAGGGGGATCTTGCACAGTCTAATTAGAACCAAGAACCAAAGAGGAAAGTAGAACCTCCCAATAATCTGCCGTCATCACCTTTTGCAGAATCTTCAGCCCAGTCTGCACAAAAATATGTATCACATTATTACTGCAATATGCAGTCAGGCATGGAGCTACCTGGGGGCCACCTCCCTTGCCTGTTCTTGGAACGCAGGCTGCCACCTCCCTCCCCTCCCCAGCTGTGGTCTCCCTTGCACACCTGCCTCCATCTGCACTCTGCCCAAGCCAGCCTGCTGCCACTTGCCAATACTTTCTCCTACTAATTTGTATTGAAAGCCTTCAGAAGCCTAGTTTGTAGGGTTATGGTGAGAAACTTTATACTTCGCCGAACTCAGGATACGACTCCTAAATTGCTACCCAAAAGGAGAACACCAGAGAAACAACAGAAAAGGTGACTGTGAAACAAAAAACCAATTTCTCTCCTTCCAAATTCTTGATCACAAAAGGCTTTGAGTGGAATGCAGATTAATGTTTTACTACTGGCTGGCTATCCCAGCTTCCCCACACCCTGGAGCTGTGTTGTCTCAGGCTGTGGCATGTTGGAGCCGAAAGCAGGAAAGGCTGCCAAGCAGAGGCAGTGGGCAGCAGGGTGATTGGGTGGGCCGGGCCATGTGGGGGGGGGGGACAAACCACTTCTGCACTAGCTATGCCTCTGTATGCAGTGATTATCTACATAGCTCAAACACCACAGGCAGAATCTTTATGTCATCTGTATCAAGGGTGAAAATCCACCCCATAGCATTTGATGGGTCCCCCCCCCATTTTGTTACACCTAACAACCCATATCTTCAATTCACAAACATATTGTTCTCCCTCCAGATTGTTTTTTCTCTTCTTCTAGGATTTTTATCCCAAACACAGCATCCCAAACACAGCACTTTTCAGTGGTGCCAGTTCACACATGTAACTGTGAGCCATGAAATGCTGAGATATCAAGCAATGCATCTGCATTTGTAACTCATCCTCAGAAAAGTGATAAAACAAAATGAGACTCAGAACTCATTCAGGTCAGGTTAGGGCAGACCAGCACGATGTCCTGATTAGAGTGTTGGACTACAGCCAAGGAGACCCAGGTTCAAATCCCCACTTAGTTCTGATGCTCATTGGATGACTATGAGCCAGATGCTATATTGCAGTCTAACCTACCTCACATGGTTGTTGTAAGGATACAATGGGTGGAAGAACCATTTCACTGTAAATTCCTTGGAAGAAGTATAGGGTAAACATACTTTAAGCGTAGGAGAAGATCGTGGATAGAACAGGTTTGCCAGAGATGCGAATACAAAGGGTGGATCTGAGTCCTACCTCTGCAAGAAAAAGAAATGGGGAAACAATAAAAACCATTCCTGTGGATCTAAAACGTATTTTTAAAAATCCATACTTCAACATCTGTGAAGACTAAAAGGAATAAAAGGTAATATATACACATGGCAGAATTAGGTTACCAATAAATGTGGATTTCAACTTCCATACACAAAGGTAAGAAAAATAACAAACAGATCACAATCTAAATTTAGAGACACTATAGTACATACTCTGTAAATCCCATACCTTTAGCTCTCTCAAAACAGAATAAATAAGAAGCTGAACAATTTGTGCAAATAAAACAAAATTATGTTTTGGAGTGTGATGAGCAATTTGCATTAGTGCACTTTCTAATAATAAATCCATGAGTGGTGGTTTTTTTTTGGGGGGGGGGCGGGTTTCTCAGCCTTTGCTTTTAGAAGAGAGGTTTTGTGTGAGAGAGACACAGTTTGTCCTAGTAAAGCATATCCATCTTTTTTTTTAAAATTATCAGCAAGTCTGTCTACTGAAATAGTAATAATAATATTTAATCTCACCATTGTCCAAGGAGCTCAGGGCTGCATACACGGTTCCTTCTGATTTTATCCTCACAGCAACTCTATGAAGTAGATTTGACTGACAGATAGCAATTGGGCCAAGCCCATGCAGTATTAAGAACTAGAGGGACTAGAACTCTGGAGCTCTGTGTGGAGTCACACAGGACACACTGGAGATGGGACAATTTTCCCAGGCAGCAAAGAATGTGCAGGCTCTGGACTGGTCCTGCCCACACAGGCTGGCCTTTAGACCCTTCCAGGCAGGAAGACTATGAGGCGGTTCACATGACACAGGCTGCTTGGGTAGGAAGCAGTCTGGATGACCAGGAGGCCTCCCTACCCAGCAGCTGCAGACCCGGGTAGCCCAAATCCACTTCCTGGACGAAAACGGAGGTAGGAGAGAAAAGGAGTCCATCCAACCTCACTTTTCAGTCGTCTGCAGTGCTGGGGCTCTGGAAATGGCCACTGGGAACTGCGGCCACAGAGCCCTGAATACAGCTTGACGAGGGAGAAAAGCCCTTCTGCACTGCAGGAGGCTGCCTCTCCACTGGCTGTGTGGTGCATTGTGGGATGTGACAGGGCTTCCTCCTCCTGAACCCACATTGGGCATCTGCCACCACATCAATTGTGTGGGCATGCATGTGGTGGAGCCCCAAAGCGGCCAAGTATGTGGGAGGAAGTTGGTAGGATCCTGCCTTCCCTTTCAGCTCTCCCCAGCCACCATGGTTGTGAGAACTGTTAGAGCTCAGAATTCTCTACAGCAAGCATCGACTCTTGGCACCAAAGTAACCTCTTCTAGCCACTAGAGGCATGATGAGATGTTGATAGGTCTGTCTTGGTCAGCTAGAGTCAGTTAGAATTGTCCAGTTGTTGAAGGCTAGTGCCTGTTTGTGGATGTTGTTCAGTGGCTCTTTCTTAGTATGTGAGGTTTAGTTTCTTAATGATTTTTTGTTTTTTGAACTCAACCTAATGCCTCCAGATATTCTCTCGGGTTAACCACCAGAGCATACTCTGCTGTGTGAGGATTTTAATGTTTCTCCTCACACCCCTCAACAATAATGACATCTATAAAAGGCTTTCTGTTTGGACTGGGAGTGTCTGGACAATGGTTTTCTCACAGCTCTGGTCCTTGACTCTCAGCTTATGCTCTGGTTCCACTCTGTCTACAACTCAAATCTGACACATGGTGAGGTTCATGGCTGGACAGAGATTTGAACCTGAGTCTCCACAATCCTAGTCTGAAACCCCAACTACTGTACAACACTGACTCTCATACTATACTGCTCATCCAAAAGCTACTGTAGGCAATCTAAGGGCTTGGGACAGTGGGATTCTCACCCCCTGCTTTTGCACATGGAGCAGTAGAATCCCCCATGCCATAATATAGTCTGCTTTTTAAATGTGCTGCTATTTTTTAAAAAGGCTTACTACAGTATGTAGTAACAGTGTGTGACTGTTGTTCAAAGAATATGAACCCCAAGCTGCCATGGGTGCCTGAAACTAGTTATGTTGTTCTTTGGGTGTTGGCTAATAACAATCTTTGACAAAATGGTCGCAAAGAATACAAGCAAAATCACTTTTCTCACTTCTAGGTGTAGAAGTAGAAAGTAGAAGTAAAGGCACAGAGAGCTAGGGTGAAGAATCGCAGCAGCTGAACTTTGAATGTAATGCTCATTTCAAAATTATGGTCAACCTAGAGTTGATGGGATCCGCAAACAATGATGGCCTCTTCTGAATGAAATAAGAGAGCTGGTGGAACATAACTTAAGAGACTGAGCTGTGAATCAGGATTCCCCTGGTTTGAATTTCACTTCTGTCATGAACTCACTAGGTGCCCTAAGGCAAGCCACTCCCCACCAGCTGCAAAACTAGGGATAATTATGCTTCCCTTATAGGATTGTTTAATTAATTAATTAATTAATCTATCTATCTGTCTGTCTGTCTGTCTGTCTGTCTATCTCTTTATCATATTTATATACTGCCTGAGATAGATAGATAGATAGATAGATAGATAGATAGATAGATAGATAGATAGATAGATATACAGGTGAAACTCGGAAAATTAGAATATCGTGCAAAAGTCCATTAATTTCAGTAGTGCAAATTAAAAGGTGAAACTGATATATGAGACAGACGCATTACATGCAAAGCGAGATAAGTCAAGCCTTAATTTGTTATAATTGTGATGATCATGGCGTACAGCTCATGAAAACCCCAAATCCACAATCTCAGAAAATTAGAATATTACATGGAACCAAGAAGACAAGGATTGAAGAATAGAACAATATCGGACCTCTGAAAAGTATAAGCATGCATATGTATTCAGTACTTGGTTTGGGCCCCTTTTGCAGCAATTACTGCCTCAATGCGGCGTGGCATGGATGCTATCAGCCTGTGGCACTGATGAGGTATTATGGAAGACCAGGATGCTTCATTAGCGGCCTTCAGCAATTCTGCATTGTTTGGTCTCATGTCTCTCATCCTTCTCTTGGCAATGCCCCATAGATTCTCTATGGGGTCAGGTCAGGCGAGTTTGCTGGCCAATCAAGCACAGTACACTGTATACTTTTCAGAGGTCCGATATTGTTCTATTCTTCAATCCTTGTCTTCTTGGTTCCATGTAATATTCTAATTTTCTGAGATTGTGGATTTGGGGTTTTCATGAGCTGTACGCCATGATCATCACAATTATAACAAATTAAGGCTTGACTTATCTCGCTTTGCATGTAATGCGTCTGTCTCATATATCAGTTTCACCTTTTAATTTGCATTACTGAAATTAATGGACTTTTGCACGATATTCTAATTTTCCGAGTTTCACCTGTACACACACACATACACACACACACAACATCGGGATAATACATGTAAAGCTCTTGCAAATGCAAAAAGTGGTATTCACATGCTAAGTATAATTAAATGCTGACGTTTCAAGAATCTTTGGTAAATGATACATTTCCTAGAAAGCCAGTTTCAAACACACACAATTCCTTATTTACTTACCATAATGGCTTACTTATATGGCTGGCAATTGACTTCCATTACAAGAGTTCACAGCAGACAAGTTTCATCTTCCCGTGAGTGGCAACCTTGCTGTTAGTCTCAGAAGAAAGGACAGGGATGGAAATAGACTTACAGGCTGCTCAAGACATCTCGCCTCATTCGTCTGGATAGAAGCACTTTGGCAGAGGAATACAGGGGAGTTTGTACTATACCTAGTCTGTGAATAAACAGAACTTCAATCTCATGGGCTGTCAATTCGACATGCTCCGTAAGCTTCCAATTCACATAACATTTTTTTTAAATTACATCCAGGATGAGCGGGAAAAAGGTTTGCAACCACAGAGATGTAAAGTGCCTTCCCTGTAATGTTGGTTTGGGGATTTTTTTTTCAGCTGCTGCATTTCTTTTTATTTATTTGTGAAACTGCAATTTCTCCTGTAGATTCCTCCAGCCAGCACTTCCCTCTATCAGCTCTTCCCAGTGCAGCCTCATTCCAGCAGATCTAGTCCTGGTCAAGGAGAGAAGGAAAGATCATTCCATAATTCCATCCAGCCAAAAGTCCTGTAGTATCTTTGTAGGATGGGTTCATGGAGTGATTTGATATTCCCACCACTCACAGGGGAAATTTGGCTCTTCTTACACCATAGTCACCTGTATAATGGGTAAGTATTTTAAGTCATGCAACACTGCTTCCTTACTTATTCAAGGCATACACTGAAAAGAGTGAAACAACAGTGCCAGTAACTCTCCATACCTGTCTAGTGATGCTACTACCACTGCAAATATGTATATACTGCTTCTTCAGGAAAATTCCTCAAAGTGGTTTACACAGGAAAATATGTGATGCTGAAGAGTGGTGGTTCTAAACTGCTGTACCATGGCTGAGGCGTCATAGCCCAAGACCTGGATCTGGAACCTTTACTGGAAGAGCAATGGAGGCCACAAAGGTGGTGGAGGCTTTTTCTCTGGACTATCTCAGGAAGCATCTACCAGGAGCCAATCTTCTTTTGCACAGAAATCATCAGATGATGAGAGAGAAGAATCCCCAGGAACTGTGGTTCCTTCATGACCCACCCTGGGAACTGTCTCCCTGCCGATGTCTTTGGAAACCAATAACCTTTCTGTACCAACTTTGTGAGTTCTTGGCAGTTTGTCTTTAAGTTCACACTATGAAATGATTCAGCAACAAATATGTCAGGTGACTTGACAGTTTCAGCAGAGCAGAAACCTCAGAACCAGAGGGCTACACTTTAGCTAGGAGCTGATCTCCTCGAAGTCAGTTCCATGCCACAGTATTCATTCTTATAACTTCCATGCAGCAGTATTCCAGTTCTGAGAAGACTCCAGGTCAGGCTGGAGCAACCTACTAATTGGTCTTAGCCCTGCTTCCAATTCTTCTATGCTCTGTCCAGGGTCCTGATGTTTTGCCTGCCATCTCGGACTCCTGGACTGAACTGTTTACTCACTACTACTGGCTGCCTACTAGTACTGGAATTCACCTACTGCTGGAAACTAAGTATTGTACATCATCCTACTCCTAACAACCTGTCCATGGGCCTTCTCATTCATCAGTACACCTGTAATGTTTTAAAATCTGCCTAGTTTCATCCAGAAAGTAGATGCAACTCAGCAGCAGAGGAAATACATTATCCAGAAAGAGAATTGTGAGCTCAGGAAAGATCTATGCAAAAGGCACCAGACATTTTGCTACCCTGAAGTTGCTTAATTGAGGGAAAGCACTATGTAATTATACAGAGTATGCATTCCAAATTAAAGTGGCAAAATTACAGGAAGGAGTTATTTTAGACTATATACTTCGGATAAGTGCAATAAACAAAACACATTTTTACACTGATGAGATTTTAATTAGACATATTTCCCATTAGCTAAGATTAAGAGTTAGATTTCATCTCTGCATTTTTTGAAATATGATAGGATGATTTTTTTAAAAAAGTGAAAAGGACCATTAGCTCAAAAAGTTTCACTGTATCTGGGGATATGCTAAACAACATCTGAACAAAGAGAAGGGACTCCCCCCTGCTTGCTGACTTCTTTCATGCTGGTAAACCCAAACAAGAGATGGAGTGAGTGTTTATGTACCAGGAAGAGCTTTCTTTTAAATATTTATAGGGTGCAAACTTCTGTAGAATTTAAAGGAGGCTTAGTGAATTGATCATGAAGTTTCATATTTTATGGAAATGTTTAGCTACCAAGATGAAGGATTTCCTGACCTCCTCAACATAAACTTTACTGGACTGAAAGGAGAAAATGGCTTTGTTGAAACACACTGATAAACATTTCTTCCTACTTGGAAGAAATTCACTGTATTATTCACTTATGGCAATAATATAGCATCTGAGCCACCAAGCTTGCTTACAGTTCTTACGTATTTCTAATGGGAATGAAAAAGGCAACATTTCTTAAGTGTCTTAACAACAAGACAACTATATTAAGGATTTGGTAATATCCAAAAATGTATATAAATTAGTTAAAAGTATAATTGATTAATAAAAAGTTGTAATTATTGGATGCATACTTATCTTTCAGATCTCTTCATGCACAGCACACAGCAAGTACCAACCTATGAAAAGCTATGCCACAATAAACCTATTAGCCTTTAAAGTGCCACAGAACTTTTTGTTGCTGTTACATTATAGACACAAAGTCAACAGTTGAAGATTCCTCCTACACAGAAGTTCACTGATGGAGAAGCTGCATCTGTTGACTACCTGTCTGCCATATGGCTGTTACAGAAACTGGGCTTCTGTCCAAACAAAAAAGAGGTTAACACAAAGCCAAAGTTAAGAACTCATGTTAGGAAGCAGACAGAATAAGTGTATTGTTGTTGTTCAAACTGCATTAATTTCATTGAGATCCTAGAATCTCAACAGTACTCAGTAAATTGTTCCGTTTATAAACAACTCCTAAGATGGATAAGAGAAAAACTGGAACTATAAAACAGATATTAGTCCTGAAGAAAAACACAAACCCAAACTCGTATATTTACAGAAATGAACAAATGAAACTACACATGAAGCAAACAGACCCATAACTGGATTTATTCCACATATGTCAGGTCACTGAGAATAGGGTATATA
Source organism: Hemicordylus capensis (assembly GCF_027244095.1). NCBI lineage: Eukaryota > Metazoa > Chordata > Lepidosauria > Squamata > Cordylidae > Hemicordylus > Hemicordylus capensis. The sequence goes on along the minus strand of NC_069661.1, from coordinate 28,431,891 downwards.
TAGGAGAACCAGAACCAGCAGGGACAGTGGGAGGAAAAAAAGGCTGCAACCCTATAAATCTTAGGCCTGTGCAAAATTGAATCAGTAAAATCGGAAGAATTCAGAGAGAGTCCAACCCTGAACTTGCTCGGCCTAGTTCGGAACAGACTTCTCCGACCATCTTTCGAAAAAATCAGAGCTTTACAGAGTTCCGGGTGGTGGTTAGAGTCTGCTCTTTTTTTCCTTTTTTCCTTTTTTAAGTGATAAAGACATGAGGGAGGGTCCATCTTCTGCCTTCTATCTGCCCATGCATATCTCCTTTTAAAAAAAAGTTTTTAAAGTTTCTTAGCCCATTTTTAACTCACAAGCAGCTGATTTCTGGGTTCCTCCTGCAATTTTCTGGTGTTTATTTATTTATGTATCTATTAATTGTTCAATTTTCATATCGCTTTTCATAAGGCATCCCAAGGCAGTTTACAAAAGTTAAAATACAATAAACTCCATAAAAATCACATTTAAAACCTTAACATCAGTTAAAAAATAAAAACCATAAAACATCCCCCCAAAACCAACCACCATTAAAAAGATAAACAGAAGCAGGAGAGCTGAGAGACCTGGCAGCCCCTAAGAAGTAAAAGTAAAGTAAAAGCCTGAACAAATAAAAAAGTGATTGCTTGTTTTTTTAAAAAGCAGCTGCAGATGTCAAAGAGTGGACATTCACTGGGAGAACATTCCAGAGCCTGGGGGCAACACAGAGTAGGCCCTGTCCCATGTGCACAGCAATTTAGCCTCTCTCAATGTAGGCACACGGAGCAAAGGCCCCTCTGACAACCTTGTTGGGTGGGCAGAAACGCTTGGGAGCAGGCAGACCTTCAGGTATCCATGGCCTAAACCATTAAGAGCCTTAAAAGGTAATAACCAGCACCTTGGATCAGGAAACAAATTGGCAGCCAGTGCAGCTCTTTCAAAATAGGTAATAGTAATATGTTCCAAGCGAGCAGTTCCAGAGAGAACCCTGGTACTAGCCGAACCTTTGCATAGGCACCCTGGCTACCATCTCCAACCAGCATCCAAAAGCAGAACTAGGTCCAAGAACACACCCAAGCTGCACACTTGCTCTTTCAAGGGGAGTACAACCCCAACCAGATCTGGTTGTGTCATCCTATCCCAATTGGCTCTTCTACTGACCAGCAGTACTTCCATCTTGCCTGGATTTAACCTCAGTTTGCTAGCCCACGTCCAGCCCATCACAACCTCCAGTACTCATTTCAGTACATCCACTGCTTCCCTGGGATCTAGTTCCCGGTGTTGGTCATCCACCAGGGAGACCAAGGCAGTCCCAGATTGAAAAATGTCTTTTCAATGGATGTTACATTACTTCCCCTGCAATTCTCTGGTCTTAGCTTACTTTTCTTCTGGGTTCACAGTGAGGTTGTTCACATGACCAGGTGGGCGGGGCAGCAGGCAGGTGGGGCAGCGGTCGGGTGGGGTGGAAGGCAGGTTAAACACACCTTCCCCTCAGATGAGCAGTCACATGTTTTGGGGAGCACAGACTGCACTCCCAGATGAGCAGCATGCAGCTCCAGAGGCTGGGATGCCTGGCCTCCAGATATCCCACAAGGCACCGCGCAATATGTGTGATGCATTGTGGGATTCCCCCAGAAGACAGGCACTCTAGGCATGGAGGAGGGAGGCGATGACAGGTGAGGGGTCCTGGGGGGCAAAGGACCTGTGTTCTTGGACCATCTCCAAGTACCAGTAGTTACGCCCCTGATATCAAGAGGTGTGCTACATCTGAATTATATGTATAATCTATATTTTCTCTCTTTCTCTCTTTCTTTCTGGCCTCTTTTTTATACATTCTCAGTGGCATAAAATAAATTAGAAAAAATCAAATTAGACTAAAATAATACCTGGCATGAATTCCATGATCCCATTAAAATGATTTTCAAACAATATATTCAAATGCATTTCTAATCAAGAACATTGCACAATATTTCCCACATGGTCTTATTATAGGTTTAATCAAGGTTGCTGCTGCAGACCTTATTGAGTTCCTTGCATCTGCTCTCAATGAATATATGAAGTAAACATTCCCAGTGACCAAAATGTTCCTAACCCAAACTCAAACTCAAAGTTGTATACAAGAAAAGGGAAACAAACCAGATCTTAACAGCTAAATTCACATTTCATTCCTCTGAGCACTATACAAAACATTGTCAAAGGCTCATGTTTTCCCAGACTCTAATGGCTGGCCTTGAAATTGCACAATGCCTGATAATCTGGAGGGGAAGAATAGGTTAGAAGTCTTGGGGTACTTTAGGAAACAGATGGCAGCCATATAAACAAACTGCATATCTGCATGTACACAGATGTGCAAGCTTTCCCTGCATCATGAGCTTGTGTATCTGACAAGGTGGGTAGAAGCTGTTGTGCAAGTTCCCCTTCAAAATGATAAAAAGTGTCAGTGGCCAAATGCATAAGGAATACACCTTTAGCTGGAAGGTGCAGTGTGTTTCCAATCATGTCTGAAGCTCCTCTCAGGCAACCACTGCAGTTCTCATTACAGCTCCATCTCTGTTTAATACAAGGATGATGGTATTAATCAAGACAGGTCTATCAATGCCAGCGCTGAGTCATAAGCACTCATAAGAACATAGATTGGAGCCTGGAGTCAGGGCTGGGACCAGGAGCAAGGGAACCAGGGTCCAAGAATTGGGGCAAAAAACAAGCCCTGAGTCAACACCAAAGTCAAGATTCAAAGCCACGCAGACGAACCAGGAACAGAAGAATAACTGAAGCAAGATCTCAAAGCAGAGCTATGATCAGGAATCAAAACACAAGGAGATCTTCTGACAAAGTTTTAGCCCAGACAGGAAGCCTTTACATCCTTCCTGTCCTGGAAGGAGCCAATGAACAGTCTGGCTGGGCAGGACCATGCCTGGCAAAGATGCTGTCATTTAGCTGGCTGTCACACAGGCAAGCAGAATGCAGGCTCTCAGGTGCCCAACCTAAAACACAGGTCATTCGTCATAATCAACGACTACCAGTCATAATGGCTGTATGCTACCTCTAAGAGGCAGTATGCTGGGAAACAATGGAAGCAGGAAGGTATTGCCTTCATCTCTTGCTTGTGGGCTTCCCTGAACATCTGGTTGCTGGCCACTGGAGGAAAAAAGAATGCTGGCCTTTGCTGTCATCCAGCAAGGCTATGATCTTATGTGATACTAGTGAATTTTGGCCCGTTGAACAACGGGCCCTAGTAACGGCTCTCCTGTCCCCCCGCTGCCATTCCCCCTCCCTCCCTCCCTCCCAGCTAACCCCCCCCCATTAAGGGCCAAATCGGCCCAGCCACTTGCCCCCGCAGCTTCCGCCGCCGACCAACCGGCCGCCCACCCAGCTGCCGATACCTCCTTACCGCCGGCACACGTCCTCCGCTTGATCCGCTGATCAATTAACAGAAGGAGAGAGGTGCTCGCATGCAGAGCTCTACTCTCTTTAAAGTCTCTTCCCGAACTGGCGGTTTGGGCGGCAAGGACGCAAAGCGCCAGTTCGGGAAGAGACTTTAAAGAGAGTGGAGCTGTGCATGCGAGCACCTCTCTCCTTCTGTTAATTGATCAGCAGCTCAAGCGGAGGATGTGTGCCGGCGGTAAGGAGGTATCGGAAGCTGGGTGGGCGGCCGGTTGGTCGGCGGCGGAAGCTGCGCGGGCAAGTGGCTGGGCCGATTTGGCCCTTAATGGGGGGGGTGTTAGCTGGGAGGGAGGGAGGGAGGGGGAATGGCAGCGGGGGGACAGGAGAGCCGTTACTAGGGCTCTCCGCCGCTGCCTCACTCAGTTTACCCCGGCGCCGGTTTTCCGGCTTCTTCGGGGCGGCCGCTTCTGGCCGCCCAATATGGCTGCCGGGTACCGGCGAGCGTGTCTCCCTTGTCCTGTTCTGGGCCTGCGCTTTGCACAGGCGCAGAACAGGGCAGGGAGGCACGGACACACGCTTGGTGTCCGTCCACGGACGGACACCAAGCATTTTATTAGAGAGGATACCTACAGTGGTCCATTGACTTACGAAGTACTCGACATCCGAAGATTTCGACATACGAACGACAAAAAATACCGGAAGTCGTTGCCGGTTTAGATGCGGCTTCCTCGACATACGAATTTTTAGATGCGGTTTCCTCGACCTACGAATGTTTCCGGAACTCCGTGGATGCGCTTTTCGACTTACAAAAATTCCGACCTACGAACGTGCGTTCGGAACGGATTATCTTCGTAAGTCGAGGGACCACTGTATATACTAGTTCAGTGTCTATCACTATGGAGAATTTTTGATTACTTTTCCCCATAGAAGTTGATGGATGCCATTCATTTCCCTGATCCCTACATAGAAGTCAATGGCCCTATCAGAAATGAAGTTACCCACTGAGTGGGAGCCAGGAAACAGGAATCAAGAATCAGAGTGGGGGAGGGGCAGAGTGCTATCAAGCTAGAGTCAGAAACCCAGCCAGAGCCACGAAATAATTCCCTTGGTTCTAGCCCTACTTTATATGCCTTCTAGATGCCAATGGCCAGACTGGGTAGATAGCGATACTCCAGTACCTGAGAGCTCTTTATTGTCTAGTGAGATGTTCTAAGCCAGGGTTTCTTCACCTTGGCCCCCCAGATGTTGTTGGACTACAACTCCCACAATCCCCAGACATGTCCTTTGTGGCTGAGGATTCTGGGAGTTGTAGTCCAACAACACCTGGGGGCCCAAGGTTACGAAACCCTGTTCTAAGCTATAGAGAGGGTGGCTCACCACATGGGGCAGCTGTCCACAGAAGAGAATCTTGGGTTTCCAAGCAGCTCACAACAAGCTCTTGCCCTAGTAAAGGGCATGTCCCCATTTTGAAATTGTGAGGCACTGAGATGGGGAAACAATGGGTTTCTATGAGTTCCATGTATAGAACCACAGTGCCTCCACCTTGCTGTCAGGGTTCTTTCCATTTTCATGCCTCGTTTTCACTTTAGTGTGCCCCAATAGGCAAGGCGGTCTCACTGCATGGGGAATCAAGCATGACCAAGGCCGTGTTTATGTATTTAATGAGGCCCTGAATTCTAACCAGATTATAGTAATGGTGAGCATTGCTCCATCTTCCAGTGTTAAGCACTTGCTCTGAAGCAGTGGATAGCTTTATAACTCAAATGACCTCTTACAGCTCATGTCTCAGAGTATTGCTAAGACATATTGGCTCAGCGGGGAAATGACTTGATTAGCAAGCCAGAGGTTGCTGGTTCAAATCCCCCTGATATGTTTCCCAGACTATGGGAAACACCTATATCCGGCAGCAGTGATATAGGAAGATGCTGAAACGCATCATCTCATACTGTGCGGGAGATGGCAATGGTAAACCCCTCCTGTATTCTACTAAAGACAACCACAGGGCTCTGTGGTTGCCAGGAGTTGACACCAACTCGACGGTACACTTTAATATATGAAAAGTGCTTTCAATACCGAAATAAGCTATAAGAGCAAAGTATGATTTAACTTCTGCTGCAGCAATATCCAGCTTACTTACTATTTGACCAAAGCAAGTCTTGGAACACAAAAACTAGAGCATATTTTTTGCATGTGATTCATCTATTTTAAACTCTTATTGTGAATAGAAAATAATTTTCACTGATGAGGTTTTAATTAGCCGCATTTCATTGTCAGCAATGAAGCATTAACACCACATGCCTTCAACACATTCTGCCACACCTGTTGACATTTACTTTCCAAGAAATGTAATAAACAAGATAAAAGATGAAGACAAAGAAACATACAGTTTAGCAGTATTCAAGGCATTGGAAAAACAGCTTTCATTCAGCCCACATACCTTGCAAAATAACATCCTAAACTGACAATCCCAAGCATACTTACAAAGAAGTAAGACCCACTGAATTCAGGGAGTTCAGTGCCCCACTGTAGAGAACAATGTGTCATAGTTAGATTCCCTAAGAGACTGACAGGGCAATCCTGTGCATGCTTACTTGGAAGTTAGGCTCACTGGCTGACATCCAGACTAAGAAAGCACTGGTGCAGCTAATGTACAGCATGCACTTCAGAAAAGGGGTGATTTTCATTTATCTTCACTCTGAAGCTGACTGAGACCACTGAATAAATGTCCTTGAGGGCTGTGTGATCCTCAGGGTCATATTTTCAGGGGTTACAGTCAACCGCACAGGGAAGAAGAGATGAACGAAAATCACGTCTCCCCCAGAGAACTCATGCAGAATGCTACTCTGCTGCTTCATCAATCTGGATATCAGCTGACCACTCACACACTGTGCAGAGAAATGCTGATGGGTAAGAGAGGTGCCTGCACGTCTGTGAAGCTCTCCAAAGCACATCAACTGCCGCAGAGGCAGATTGCTCCTTGTCTACTAAGCACTGCACAATCACATTTGTGATGCTACTTCCATTATTCCCAATGGAAGTAGTGTCTCAACTGTGATTGCACAACACTTATTAGGCACAGAACAACCAGCCTTCCACCGCAGTGCTGACATGCTTTGGAGACCCTCACAACAGCAAGGGTGCCTTTCTCATCTCTCAGCGTTCCTCTGTGCAGTATGTGAGTGATGTATTTAATGAATTTACTACCTACTAAATGTGTTCCAGATTGCAACATGATGACCATCCCAAAACCTAACTAATGCCTCCTTCACATTATCATTCTTCTTTTGCACAAGAAATGCTCCTTTATACTCATAATTTATTAAAATATTCAACAATTTAATCATTTAGGGAGAAGAGCAATACTGCATGACAGATGACTAAAAATAAATAGGGAATGATCCAGAAAACTTTTGCATCTTTCCAGTCTCCCATATGTGCTACTCCACATATACTGCCACGGATCCTCCCCTCTCAGTTGTCCTCTCCCTGTGATCTCCCATGAATGGAGAGGTGCAGAGCTCATGGGATAGCTGCATGTGCCTAAATCATGTCTAAGGGGTCCAACACAATCCTCATGAAAGAAACACAAGCATCAAAATATTTTTATCCAAAACAGAAAGTAAACCAGGAGCATCCTAACTGAAGTCAAACACAAAATTACTAAATCAATTGATAACACAATTCAGAATATTCTCCCCCTCTCTCTCCCTTCCTCCCTCTCTCTGCAAAAAAAAAGAGCAGAGAAATTCAAGAACTCTTGGTGGGGCTGTCTTTTAATGCTGACATCAGGTATCGCTGCCCTGCCATATCTTATCTTTGCAGCGATCTAATCAGGTTGCCCGATTTATGGTGCCACCATAACTGCATGTGCTTGTGAACATATTTCTTTACCAATTTATTTTTGGTGACCAAAATACATAGAAGCTGTTCACACAACCAGGAGAAATCGGACTAAGGGAGCTTAGCCCGATTTCTCCTGGTCGTCTGCTGCCACAGGAACTGCGCGGCTCCCAGCAGTAAACCACCTAAAGTACCCCACCCCTTAAACTACTGCTCCACACCACGGCAACACACAAGGAGACCCCTGCCAGCTCGGGGGTCTCTCCAGGATGCCCTGCGCACTTGTGCGGGGCATCCTGGGAATCTCAGGGGCCGCACGGCCCCCAATCCCCACAGTCCCCGTTGGCTCCATGACAGGGCCGGCAGCCATGTGGACAGCCGATCCAGCCACCCAGCTACGAGTAGTTGCTTGTCTGTGGGGAGAGCGGGCTAAGCCCACAAGCCCAACAGAAGCTTTTCTCACAGGTCGTGAGAAAAGCGTCATAGTGCCCTTCTTGCCATCCCATCCCCTTTCTCTTCTGGATGCCAGAGTGGGGAACAAGAGACCCAATGGAAAGCAGGCACCCCCCCAATGTGACTTAATAAAAATAATAGTAAACTTTATTTGTTAGCCACACCATAACAAATTGTTCTCAGGGCAGCTCACAACACAGCATTAAAAAATAAAATAAAAACACATAAACACATTAAAACGTAACAGGCAAAAAGGGTGGGAGGGGAAGAGAAAACACAAAACACAATACAAAGCAGTTTTGAAACTCTTTTAAAATCAGTTTTAAATCAAATTTAAAAATCAAAATTTAAAAGGCCTGAGTGAACAAAAAGGCCTTTACTCGTCATCTAAAACAATAAAGTGATGAAGCCAGGCAAACCTCACCGGGGAGGCTATTCCATAAATGGGGTGCAACCATCAAAAAGGCCATCTCCTTAGTAACCACCTGCCTCACCTCATTTGGCAAGGGCACTCAGAGGAGGGCTCTGAAGAAGATCTTAAGGTCCAGGTTGGGACAAATGAGGCAAGGCACTCTCTCAGGTAACCCGGTCCCAAGCCATTTATGGCTTTAAAAGTTAAAACCAGCACTTTTAATTGGGCCTGGAAACAGACTGGGAGCCAGTGCAGCTGACGAAACACTGGCGCAATATTCTCACAGCGTCAGTCCCAGTTAATAACCTTGCAGCCCCATTTTGTACCAGCTGCAGTTTCCAGACTGTTTTCAAAGGCAGCCCCACATACAATACATTGCAGTAATCTAAGTGAGAGATGACCAGAGCCTGAGTAACTGTGGCCAAGCTATCTCTGTCCAGGTAAGGTTGCAGTTGGTGTACCAGCTGAAGCTGTTAGAAGGCGCTCTAAGCCACAGAGGCCACTTGATTAGCACCCACAGACTGTGAACCTGGTCCTTCCTAGTGCAACCCCATCTAGAACAGGTTGCACATTATTCACCCAGACAGAAGAAACACTAACCACTAAGAAACACTAACCAACAATACCTCTGTCTTGTCTGGATTGAGTTTCAGCTTGTTCACCCTCATCCAGCCTATTACTGCATCCAGGCATTGATTCTGGACAGTTACCACTTCACTGATTCTGATGAAAAAGAGAAATGCATCTTAGTTTCATCTGCATACTGATGACTCCTTAGGCCAAATCTCCAGATGACCTCTCCCAGTGGTTCCATGTGGATGGTAAACAGCATAGGGGAAAGAATGGAACCATGCAGAACCTCACAGTATAACTGCCAAGGGGTTGAGCAGTAGTACCCTAGCACCACCTTTTGGAAACAGAACTCGAGGTAGGAGTGGAACCACCTCCAAGCAATTCCTCCCACACCCAACTCAGCCAGCTTATTTAGAATGATACCATGGTCAACGGTATCGAAAGCCGCTGAGAGATCCAAGAGAATAAACAGGGTTGCACTCCCCTGTCTCTCTCTCTGCACAGATCAACCCACAGAGCGACCAAAGCTGTTTCTGTTCCAAAGCCAGGCCTGAAGTCTGATTGAAATGGATCTAGATAATCCATTTCCTCCCAGAGTGTCTGGAGATGGTCAGCTACTACATGCTCAAGCACCTTGCCCAGGAAGGGAATATTGGCCACAGGCCTATGGTTGTTTACATCCTCTGGGTCCAGACTGGGTTTCTTTAGGAGTGGTCGAATAATAGCTTCTTCAATGAAGCAGGGACCACTCCCTCTCTCAATGAGGCATTTAGAACCTGATGGACTCAGCTAAAAATTCCTTCCCTACTTGGTTTAATAAGCCATGAAGGGCAGGGATCAAGCAAGCCTTTTCCCTTTGGCAGGCTTAGAAGCTTAATATGGCACAAGGTAGCATCCCTGTTGCTGGGAAATGGCTTGAAGAGCATGGAGGCAGCGAGCAGGACAAGTGTGCTGAGAGACGGGCAGTGAGAAGTGCAGCAGGCTTGGAGTGGGCACATTCCTAGGTGGGTCTTCCCTCTATATGATTTCAGTTCCAGAAACATCACGAAACCCCGGTGGTGATGGCATCAGTATTGGGACATAACACCACCACCTTCAAACATCTGGTTGGAGCAGCAAAACTCACTACAAACCGAAGGTTTAAATTGGAGTTTGGCAGGGAAAACTGCAGGTTGCCTTTTGTCATGCACTCGGATGTACACGGATTCCAACTTCTGCCCCATTAAACTCCGGTTTGGCGTTACTTGCAAATGGGCCCTTCTCTCTCTCTCTCTCTCTCTCTCTCACACACACACACACACACACATACACACACACCACACACACACACCGTATTGCAAATGTTGTTCATTTGTTGAGCACAGCCTACATATCTTCTTAGTCCCATGTTTTGCACACAGACACAGACACACAAAACCTGCCCTGCACATGGCAGCAGCTGCACAACAGTGACTATTTATTGGTAGATCTATAAAATACAGCAGCTTCAGGCAGACTTCACAAGCCTGATGTTTGTAGGTCACCTTTAAAAGAAACTGCTGAAAAATCAGTCCAAAAACAGCAGGCCTATTGAACAGTCCTTGCAAACCCCTGTTTGCATCAAATGGTAGATTCTCAATTCTGTATTTTAGCATTTTGATGACTAACTTTAAGCATCCAGTAGTGTAAATTCTGGATTCGGTGTCACCTTCTTCTATCAGAAGTTGCAATTCATTTGCCAGCAGCTCCCTCATAAAACACCACATTTTTCTTTGTTGATGATGTGATGCCCTAGATTGACCCATCATTATTCTTGAGTCACTCCGGCCAAACTGGTTTTTTTCCATGGTTGCTGTCCAGGAAGAATCAAATAAACATAATTTATTATTCTTGAAACTCATTTCTAATGAAGTATCCAGAGGTTTACTGATGCACCAGTGCAAGCTAGTCAGCATCTTGTGATTTGTGATAGCCTGCAATCTGCAACCTGCTAATTGTCCTTTCCCCCCCCCTTCCTTTTATGTCTACAAACATGAAACTATCAGAGAGATGGGGTCTGCATCAGTGCTTGATTGTATAAATGCATTGGTGGATGTGCCTGGTTGATGCATTCCACAAAGTTGTCACTTGAGTGTGTACCTGTGCATTGTGATGGAGATGGAGCCTTAGCTTAGTGGCAGAGCATCTGCTTTCTTGTTGTATCTATTATTATTTATTTATTTATTTATTTACACAGTCAGACAGGTGTTATTGACTGGTTTGTTTTATACAGACATCGAGTCCTTCCCAAGGACCTGGGATGGCTGAATTTTATTGTCAATTGTTATAGATATCGTCGCAGAATATAGGCTGTTCCCAGTAAAGCTGCTTTTTGTAATTGGCTGATGGTGATTTCTGTGGTCCCTATGGTGTTGAGGTGCTCTTCAAGGTCTTTTGGAACTGCACCCAGGGCGCACCGTCAGACAGATGTTATTGACTGGTTTGTTTTATACAGACATCAAGTCCTTCCCAAGGACCTGGGATGGCTGAATTTTATTATCAATGTTGTTGCTGTTATTATTATAGATATTGTTGCAGAATATAGACTGTTCCCAGTAAAGTTGCTTTTTGTAAATGACTGATGGTGATTTCGGTGGCCTCTGTGGTGTTGAGGTACTCTTCAAGTTGTTTTGGGATTGCACCTAGGGCATTATTATTATTATTATTATTATTATTATTATTATTATTATTATTACATTTATATTCCACTCTTCCTCCAAGGAGCCCAGAACGGTGAATGTGCACCTCAGGAATGTGCACCTCAGGAATTAGGAATGTGCACAAGCTGTTCATGCACTCTCTTGTGGGGCAGGGAGGGGTGGCTTTAACAAACAGGTAAGAAGCTCCATGTACCTGTTTGCGCGTGCACCGCAGTCATTTGCATGCGGATTCTGATCAAGACCGCAGGAAGGAATGCTGCAGCCCCACACGACTGTTTCTAAAACAAGCACTGGCATGGAAGGAAGCTGCAGGGAGGGGGCGAGCAAGTAAGGAGCTCCATACCTGTTTGTTAAAGGAACTCCCCCACCGCTCTGCCCATTGAACCAGCTCAAACACTGGTGTTTGAACATAGCAAGTATGACTTGTCTCCTTAGCTAAGCAGGGCCCACCCTGGTTGCATATGAAAGGGAGGCTATAAGTGTGAGCACTGTAAGATATTCCTCTCAGGAGATGGAGCTGCTCTGGGAAGAGCAGAAGGTTCCAAGTTCCCTCCCTGGCTTCACCAAGATAGGGCTGAGAGATTCCTGCCTGCAACCTTGGAGAAGCCGCTGCCAGTCTGTGAAGACAATACTGAGCTAGATGGACCTATGGTCTGCCTCAGTATATGGCAGCTTCCTATGTTCCTATGTTTGTGCACATCCCTACTATCCATGTCTGACTCATACAAGGCTTTACATTGCACAGTTGCATCAATGCAGTAGCACCACCCTGAGTTCCTCTAGCAATTAAACATCCTGGACTTCTTTTCTATACAAGTACAAAGCAATCCCAAGGCATGGTCTAAGTGCGCATAATATAGCCACCTTCCTGAAGCTAAGCAGGCCTAGCTCTGGTCAGCACCTGAGGACACAGCACCTGAGACACACAGCAGCATGGGCACCCATGTTTCACTGCATGGTATGGGAGCCTCTGAGTTTAGCAAAAGCAAAATGACTACCTTGGGCTGACTTTGTTTGTTCCCTCCCAACGCTCATTTTCATTTACTAACCTCCCATTGCCTCTGTGAGAGCTGCTTGTAGTGAGCACCATTTCAAACAGAATTGAGCAAGCCATTGTGGTGAGAATGGGTTTAATAGAATCTGGACCTGGTTGCTGGGAGGGATGACATGGTGTTTAGACCATGCACCAGGCCTTGTGGTTGGCCACAGTCTCCCCTATGGGGAACCAATCAAATTAGCAGTTGGCTTTTCCCTCTCTTTGAGGAGGAGGAGGGTTTCGTTTCCTTTTGTGTGTTTAGAGTCAGTTGGTGAGGGGAAGGAGAGAAAGAGAAGATGGGGAAGTTCCTCTCTGTCTCTCCCCCTGGGGCCTTGCTCAGCTTGAGCTGGGGAGGTCACTCAGAGGTCTGTGGAGTATAACAACCCCAAGGACAGTGGGGGGGGGAGGGTATTGTAGGGATGGTCTGCATTAGTTTGTTCTTTTTCTTTTCTGTGTTGCCTGGGTATATTGAGAAGGCCTTCTTTTCTATTTTCCCCCATTTGCTCCAATCCATATCCCATAGTAACAATAAAGCTTTTTGTTATGTTGTTTTGTGTTGTTGTTTATAGTTTCCTGAGTGCTCAGTGGGGCACGGAGGGCCCCCAGTCATATGCCTCCTAAGCCCTAGGCCAAAGGAACCACAACTGTCTAATATTAGTTCCCAAGTGATCACTTTATTGTTTCAGGTATTCGGAGAAACTGTGAGGGAGACTGGGTATCCTGTTCGATCCAGTCTGGTAAACCCTAGGGGGGTGGGATGAAGGGGTCAGTAATCCTTTTCCAGGTTGTGAACAGGTAGTGGCAGCAGTATACCAGTCAGAGCCCACCCAGAAGGTTCTGGGTGGGGGGGTCTGAGCACAACCCCCACTACAGCCATCGAAATGAGAAATAAGGATTGCTATAAGAGCAAGAATCCTTTTAAACCTAATAGGCTCAATCATTCAAGACAAACTAGAAACATACAAGGATAGTTGATATGAGCACTTCACTCTTCTTCTCCCTCCCCCAGCTGTTTGCCTTCGTGACAAAATCTCATTTACAGCAGTGAATGTTGCGGCCCATAAAGGTAAACAGATTCCAAAGTCAAGAGAATCCCAGAACAGGATGGGTTAGGTCACAAAATAGACCAGCCAGTGGACTCTATGCCATGGGGGAAAGACAGTCACTGTTATTTCTGAGTTATGGGGCAATTATAAAATTACTTCCAGACATCAGCTGAGATCATCCTCTTTAGCCTTTTGTAACTTTATGATTCACTTATATTGTAAAAAAAAAACCAAACAAACAAAAACATAATAGACCGCATGGCTCTTCATTCTGTCCTCGTTTTTGCTTCCCTCGCATACATTGTAAAAGCTTTGCTTCATCTCCAGGAGTGCAGAGTGTGCATTAGGATGACAAAGGAGTGTTATTGAAGGAACATAGCATATGCCCTTTTTAACTCAAACAAATCCAATGCCTTTCAACAAAGAGCTTTTAATTTATGTCATATGCAAAGCAATGAATATATTGCCAGTATAATCATGGTGATACGGTTGGTATGATTACCCAGAGACCTAGAATTTTCATTAATCCACAGCTCAGTTTCAAGGATTTTTTTCTCCCAAGAGCAAAGTGTCATTGTGGTTCTGTTTCTTGGGTGCTTTAGCCTTGGCAGTGTGCTGTTTGGGGTGATGCCTCTGACTCTGCTCATTGGGTCTTGATGCTTAGAAGGTTTTTTGGGACATCATGCAGTCACAGAACAAAGGGACTAGAAGATTATCAGGTCCAATCCACTTCCACAGGGTAATATTCCAAACACACCTGAAATATAGGAAGCTGCCTTGTACCAAGTCAGACCATTGGTTCATCTAGCCCAGTATTGTCTACTCTGCTTGGCAGTAGGGGTGTGCATAAAACAGATTTTGTGATTCATTTTGTTCATTTGAACAAATGGCAAAATCCTCAAAATGATTCTTTGAAACATCAGCCGTAACTGGCTGTTTCAATGAATCAACCTCAGTGATTCAAGTGATTCAAGTGGTTCAGCCATAGGGAACAATGGGGAACTCAAAACATCCCATTGGTCCCCATGGGTAGGTCCTCAGGACAAAGTGGTTGGGTGGTAGGGCATGATGGATGCAACCTACCACCCAACCCACAAAAGAAATGGGCAAGTGGGTAATTTTTAACAAATTTGAACCTTTTCCCATAGAATCCAGAAAGGAGAGCCTGCTTACAACCACATCAGTGGGGACAACTCCAGGAGTAGGCCCCTCTCACTGTCACCCACCACAACTAGCAGCATCACCCCTCCCTCTGCCTGCCACTCTGCTCCTGGCTCTGCCTCACATCCTCCCATTCATCATGAGGTTTTCAAAATTATTCTATCTATCTATCTATCTATCTATCTATCTATCTATCTATCTATCTATCTATCTAATGAAAACCTTAAAACAATTTAAAACCACAAGTTAAAAGGCTAGGGTGAAAAATAAGTCTTTAAAGACTTTTTAAAAGTTGACAGAGATGGCAGGGAGAAGAAGCACCTTTAAGGCAGGTATTTTTAAAAGGGGTGTGTGGGGTAGGGGTGGTCTATTTATCCTTTGTGTGCCACACACAGTGCACTGCAGTGCACACACAAAAGATACAAAAATTAAATCCCCCCAAATAAATTAAATCCCCCCAGTAAAGCAGATGCTTTTACATTGAGTGCTAGTCCCATCCCTGTGTCTCATAGATTAACCCATATAATCCAGGCCATAATATCCCAGTAAGGAGCAGCTATCTGCAAAAATCTAGAAAGGAGTTTCTGATTTCTAGCCTATTTCTCTCTATAAAATTCCCAAGTTCCCAACACTATCTCTTTCATGACTAATACAAGCTGGGGTGGGACTGTGTAGGTGAAGGATGTAGCTATGCAAATAGCAGTGGACTAGTTTGTCCGCATCTTGCATTGAGTTCCAGGGAACAAACAAAACAACAGGAACTGGATTCTATGGCAATTGGGACATGTTTAGCCCCATGTGCATGGAGCCCAAGAGTATGCTTTTACCTCCACCTATATATGTGAACAAGTGTCATTTACTCATATGGGGGAAATTAAATGTTATACTTGGTGATAATATTGTAGAGGGGGGAAATTTTCTGCCTCTACAGAGAAGAGCAGGGGCGGGGGAGCGGGATAGTGGACCACATGGGGAATTACAGTGAATGTCTGCCCTCAGCCCCCACCCCCAATTTATTTATTAATTTTATCTGCCACTGTATTTTGTGGGCTCAGTGTGGCTTGCAGCAGTGTGTCAACATGTGTCCACTTCTATCTCAAGGGTTATGGGAATGAATGAATGAACCAAATGGTATATATACAACTGGTTTATCTGGGAACTTTCCTCATTAATTCTGGAATGCACTAAAAAGGACACAAATGGTTCTAGTTTTGAGCCAGTTTTCATTCATTTCCAAAAATGAAGGCATGCTCCTACTCTGCCCAGGAGGCAGTTATATCTTCATTCCCAGATCCCTTCCTCATGCAATCTCACAAGCCTTCCTTATGCACCTGCCAAAATCAAAACAATCAAGACATGCCTGCAAGTCTAAAGCCCTTGCCTTTAAAAACTGAAGATAAAATTTCATATGCAGATCCAAATTTCGGATTCAAAATTCTGCCCTCAAAATTCTGAATGTTGAAGTTGGAAAACCTGGGCAAATTCAAATGGTTGTGAATATCTGTCTCAGTTCCAACCTAGGCTTAGTTGTTTTTATGAAGTGTTGCTTTTCTGAAGGGGTGTCACTTCCATGAGGCAAGGTGAGGCAGTTCCTTCAGGTGCGCATAGGCGTAACTATAGGGGAGGCAGGGGGGGCACGTGCCCCGGGCGCCACTTGGCAGGGGGCGCCAAAAAGTGCCCCCGCCGATTTGCTGGAAAAAATTTTTTTTTTGTTTGGGGTTTTTGTTTTGTTTTGTTTTGTTTTTTGTTTTGCAGAGCAGTCCCCCTCCCCCGGTCCCGGCGCCGCCCCCCCCCCCCATTGGCATTGCTCATCCAGCACTGGGCACCACGGCGTCTTCGTAGTCCAAGTCTCTGACTCTCACTCCCCGGCGCGCCCCGGCGCCCCGCCACCAGATGCACATGCTTTGAGAGGAGAACACGCACCAGAGCAAACTTCCTGAACAACTCCCTCTTCTGAACAACTTCCTGAACGCCCGAACCAGTTCCCCTTTTTGCTCATTCAAGTCCTTCCTCCCCTATAATCTAACCACGTTTTAAATGAAAAGGTTCAGGGAGGGGGAGATGGGGGGATGTGGAACCTTGGGTTCCACATCCCCCCATCTCTCCCTTCCTGGACTTTTTCACTATGTAATGCAAGCTAATTTAATTATATGCCATCATCAAAATGGATTAGCTGTTTCAGCCCATCAGGAAAGTCTAAACCTCCACCGATTTAATTAACCAGACTGAAAATCAGATGAACAGAGAATGTTTTAATGAAAGGTGGTATATAAATTTAACAATAAGTAAAACTATCATTAGGAGCAATTAGCGATTACTTAAACATTGGTGCTGCCAAGCAATTTGTAAATAAAACTTGAAGCCCTTTGAAAATAAGCTGGAATTAATTGTAGGTTGGGCAGGGGGTGAAAGTATATACTTCTAAACATTTATTGTTAAATTTATATACCACCTTTCTTTAAAAACAACCCCAAAGTGGTTTGGTTTTAGTCATGGGTTTTAATTTTAATTGCTCTTTTTGTCAATGTGATGAAGATTAGTTAAATCTGAGTGGTCTTAGGCAACCAATGTTGCATCTGAAATGCCATTTCATTTTTTATTGTCATAAATACTCTCCAACCAATCTAAATAGCAAAGGTGTATATTATCGCTTTATTCAATTGCAGGGAATCTCAAAAAAGCAGGATTTGCAACTAAGGCAGTGCATATCTTCTCTAAAATGGCCCTTTTATAGTTTTTCTAACTTTGAAATCGTAACATAAAACAAAGCATAAATGCTTCCCCCTCCATTTGAAACCTTTTCTGGTGTAAATAGCGCACGGTTTTGGAAAAGGGGAGTCTTTCTTTAACAGCAGGAGAATAAGGAGTCTTTAGCACTATCACCCTAGTCCCTCGAATTACTTTGGAGTCCTTGGTTTTTGTTTTGTTAAAATACAGTCACTCACAAGGGAAAGTCAGGAACAGAACCAGGGCGTGAGGGAGGGGCATCATAATCAAAATAATCATCATTGCATCATAATTCTGATGTTTGAGATACAAGCCAACTTCACAGGGTTGTTGTGAGGAAAAACCTAAGTATGTAGTGCATTTTGAAATTTTTGGTAATTTTTGTAATTTTTTAAATTTTTAAAATAAAAGTTTTCTGAAACGTGTGTCAGTCAGATGTATGTTGGGGCGGCGGCGGGGGGGACGCGGCGGGGGGGGCGCAATTTCAGTGCTTGCCCCGGGTGCCGTTTTCCCTAGTTACGCCTCTGCAGGTGCGGTATGGGAAGGGGGATATGAGGCTCCTCTGCCACCACGGGCAGCACCCTGCCATCCATTGCCACCACCTTTCCTTCGTTGCCCCCTCCTCAGTCCTCTGGGGCACCCCTCTTCTTTCCTCCCAGTGACTTGAGCTAGGAATGCTCTTGCTACCACTGCCTGGCTGAGTAGCACAGTCTGAGAGTGCTCGCTACCTCAGCAGCATGGCCTGAGAATGCTGGACACCCACCCAAATGTGCGGAGGGTGGCGGCATCATATTGTTCTTCACTTCTGGCAGCAAAAAATCTTGGACCGCCTCTCCTGCAAATACTGCTTTGTTTTCAATATACGTTAGATTTTGTGTTTAAAATCCCCATCTCACCCACCCTGCACCCTGCAGGCACATTGGGGTGGATGGATTTTCAGCATTCTCAGGCCATGCTGCTGAGGTAGCGGCCACTGCTTTTAATATGGGCCTTTTCCACATTCTGCAACCCAATCCATTTGCATAAAAGTGAGTGAAAGTCCTTCCATTTGAAATACACCATGGGTTCACTTAAGATTTAATTCTGCAGACATACTCACTTCTAAATTCAGTTAAGGTCCACGAGCTCACAGCATTATTACTGTCAAAATGTTAATATCAGAGGTTCAGAAATGTAATAACACAATGCAGTAAATGTCTTTTATATGTATTGATTTTAGAGATCAACCTGGCTAGAAAAATCTTATGCCCATACGTATATCTCAAGTAGCCAACCTGTCTGTGAAGTATTTAAGCGCTGGAGTAGCTTTTGTGCTAGGATATAATTCCCAGAGGTATAGTCGTGATATAGCAATATGGATTAATCACTATCAATAATATGATATCATTGCTAGGAGCTAGACACTCAAAAGCAGTACTTCCAGGAATGATGAAACATCTGATAGTGCCAGCAAGCTGAGAGCCAGGCAGCCTGGATTCCACTTTCTACTTCTTATGCAGGTTAATGCAGACTGCCATCTTAAGAGTGAAATATCCTCACACTTTGTTCCGATCATACTCTAAAGCAGGGCTGGGCAGACTTAGGGCTTCTCGGAGATAAAAAGAATTTCTTGCCGCAGCCTTGGAAGCTAAGACAAGAAACAGCAGCATGGGGAGGTAGAACCAGTCACAAAATGGTGGCTTCTAGAGGGAGAACCAGTTGCAAAAGAGCAGCTTCTACAATGGTTACATTGATGGAATAAGGGATTTTAACATCAAACCCCCTGAATTCCAAGATAATGTTGCTGTAGGACAGGAGGGGAGCAAGAGAAGTTGTTTGGGGGAGGGTGGAACAAATGGGAGATAAATGAATGGGAGGTAAAGTAAAAACAACCCTGAAGAGAGAGAGTCTAAAAGTGGTACAGCCATGTCCTCCACTCAGCAAGCCAATCAGATTGCAGTATTGGCTCAAAGGAAAGGGAGGGAAAGGCAAACCCAAATGCCTGGAGGGCTATTTCAGGTAAGCTTTGGAGTTACCTGAGCTCCCAACTACCTAATGCCAGGAGGAGGATGAAGTTCCCTGTCCCAAAAAGGCTCACAGTCTGAGGGAAGATAACAGCCACTGGAGACACCTTAAGAAAATATTCAACTGTTGGATTTTGTGTGTTGTTTTGCAAAGTGCCAACAAAAAGGAAGCTACCCATTCCAGTTACAGAGTAGAGTTTAGTTGTTGCAATTATTTAAAGAACATGAATGGAGATTGTTGTACAATCTAAACTAAATAGGTTTGTTGGTGAAGTACATTTTGGATAGGAAAGACCTAGCCCTATCTATCAGCTACATAATGGATAGGTAGGGAGAAAGAGAGATGTTTCCATCTACTCTCTAAGAGGAAAGGAAGAGGACTGACTCACCACAGGAAGTACCTGAGGAGTCAAGGCAGGGATCATAAAGTAGAGGCAAACAGGGACAAGTAAGGAGACCCTCACTAACTACCCCCACTTCCTACCTAGTGGTCATTAGGATAGTCAGTGCATAAGGTTGATGCACTAGAACTCCATCTCCAACTTTAACCTTTCCATGTCCATCCCTAGTTATCCACTGAGGTCAACTGGGAAGACCTTCTTTTGTGACCTGCTGCTAATAGTTAGTAGGAACGCAGGAGAGGGTTTTCTCTGTATCTCCATCCTGACTTTAGAACTTTCTACCCAAGAAGATCCATTTGGCCACTTCCTGTTAACTTTCCACCTTTCACTTTCCCATCATTGAAGGCTGGCTCACTGGTCTGTAGTTTGCAAACTTACATGTAGAATTATTTTTATATTAGCTAATTTCCAGTCCTCTTAAATATCTTGCTTGGACAAGACATATCTCTTTGTAAACACAATTTAATGTCTCTCACGTAGTAGACAATGAATCTTCATGTTTGCTGAGGCTTCAGACAGTTTTAAACTACCAGAAAATGGAGGTGGCAAACATGAAGCTGAATGCCTCCCCTCTAGGGATCTCATCCTGACCAATGTTAAAGACAAATAGTGGGCTAGATTGACCATCAGTCAACATATATCGGACTACAGTGAAAGTGAAAATGTCAAGTTCGGGCAATATACTTCATCAGTTATTTTAGCTCAAATTTTTAGCTAATGACAACATGACTTTCTCATGACACTTTTTTTTTTTACTGTTCACCAATAACAAACGTCACCCTCCAGCCACAAACCTGTGAAAATGTTTCGTGAACATTTTCATTTTTAATCATCCTCAGCTTGAAGACAGCTTACTGAGTTCCCTGAAGTTGACAAGAAAAAGAGAGCTAGATGTCACCGAAATGAACAGTTTGAAATCATCAGCCTTTTTTTAAAAAAATGAAAAAATAATGAGGTAGAATTCTTCAAATGGATCACCTGAGTGAGCTTCCACTCCTCTTTCTCCAGCTGTGCTGATTTGCAAGGAACAATGTCATGTGCTACTTTTGTAAAAGTGTCTTACTCTACAACTTTTCAGAAATATTTAAGATTCAATAAGTGTGTTTTTCCCATTCTTTCACCCAGTCTCTGTGATGAAGAAATATCTCAATGTTCATATCTGCTACATTTCCCTATAATGATTCAATAGCCAGCTATGGGATGCTGCTGCTTTCCTGATAATACATTCATTTGCCAAGATAATATGAGTTCGATGCTCATTATATTGGCCCTAGTTTTCTTTCCCCCAATGAGGAGACATGATTGTGTTAACAGCTTTGCATTACACCCACCCATCACTCATCCCAATCAGCTTGCCTCAGGCACACACCATATGCCAGCAGTTGTGCCAGAGGGTTTTATTGTTGTTGTTGTTTGCCATAGCATCCTGGGAAAATGGGGAAAGAGTCCTTTTCCCAGAAGGTTTCGCAAATATTTCACAAGTGGGAGATTATGCTTTGAGAAGTCTTTTTGTTGAAAAGCGATAGATAGATAGATAGATAGATAGATAGATAGATAGATAGATAGATAGATAGATAGATAGATAGATTCATAATCATCCCCATCATCCACAGATGTTGTCTTGCTGATTCAAACCAAAAGACCATTAGTACTCTGTCTCCCAACTGTGCCTAGCCATATGACTCTGGAAAGCTCACAGCAAAACTTGATACTACTACTACTACTACTAATTATATACTGCTTTTCAACAAAAGTTCTCAAAGTAGTTTACATAGAAAAACAAAGTAAATAAATAAGATGGTTCCCTGTCCCCAAAGGGCTCACAATCTGAAAAGACACATAAGACAGACACCCGCAACAGCCACTGGAGGAATACTGTGCTGGTGTTGAATAGGGCCAGTTGCTCTCCCCCTGCTAAATATAAGAGAATCACCACTTTAAAAGGTGTCTCTTTGTTCAGTTAGAAGTTAAAATGGAAGCCACTCTTCCCTGAAGCAGTAATGACACCCCTTGTTTGTCATCAAAATCTATTCCTCAGAGGTATACTGCCTCTAAACATAGAGGCTTCATCTAGCTGTCTCGTGTGATAGTTATTGATACATCTATACTCCATGAATTTCTCCAACCATTTTCCAAAAACCATCTAAGCAAGAGTCCAATCACTGGTAATGATTTCATACACTGAGAAAGCATTGTACATAGGGTAGTCTTTTTCCTATCCTGTTCTGTGCAAGGGCTTGTTGGGTTCCAGGAACCCAAAGTCAGTGATGAAAGGAGGCCAGACTAAAGCAGGAGGTTGTCAGGGAAACAGGACCAAAGTCTCATTCACAGAGTGGGTTAAGGACTTGAAGAGCTCCAGATGTTGCCAGCTACAGGCTGTGTGCAGGACATCCACCAGGGGACAAGAGGATGTTGCTTTAGTGAAGAGTGGTTTCCATGTGTGCCTTGAAGTAGTCCTGCTCTCTGACTCATGTCTCTAGCTGAAGAAGTTGTCAGAACTTAAAAGGGGCAATGCCCTATCCTGCAGGTGCCATCTCCAACAAGGTTGGAGAGCCTCCAAGCTGAGAGGATGGTCATCAGTGCATCTCAGGGAGCCAGCAAGGGTACAGCAATGGGATTGAGGTTTCTCACCTGGACTGATCACCTGGACTGATCCTCCCTTAGATCCAGGGCTCCCTCCAGACCCAGGGCCATGTCACTTCCTGTTTGAACCTACTAGCAATCAATTTCTTTGAGTGGCTCTGAGATCTAGTATTATCCCTGCCCATCTAGTATTAACCCCTGAGATCTAGTATTAACCCCTGTGGACTGGGCAAAAAAGGCACCTTTTTAACATGGTGATTCTCTTTATTTAGCAGGGGGATAGTAACTGGCCCTATCCACCCCCGGCACAGTACCTCTAGTGACTGTTGCCGGTGTCTGTCATGTTTCTTTTTAGATTGTGAGCATTTTGGGGACAGGAAGTCATCCTATCTATCTATCTATCTATCTATCTATCTATCTATCGTTTCTCTTTGTAAACCACTTTGGAAACTTTTGTTGAAAAGTGGTATATAAGTATTTGTTGTTGTTGTTGTTGAAGTATTGAGAAAGAGGGTGAAATAGTTTTTCCCCCATTCTGTTTATATACCACTATGATGCCCCTCCTTAGTCATATATATTGTATTGAGCATATTTATCTGTCCATAAATATGGAACTGGAGCGAGAAGGATGTGAAAAATTCTTCTGGTGCTTAAGGTCAAGAGGGATTGTATGCAATAGTGGGTGGAGGGAGACAGGATTTGTAGGAAGTCTGGCCAAGGAATACCTTGGCTAAAAAGAAGTTGGACAGAGTAGAAAGGGCTGAACAACAGGGCCCTGAGGGAACCATTGATAGTGAAAAGTTGGAGGGGCCCCAGAAAGTAAGACCAAGGCAAAACTTGGTCTAGTAGTTGGACAAGGCTGGGAAGACCCAAGTTTAAATCCCCATTAAACCATGAAACTCACTGGGTGACTCTGGGCCAGTTATGTATCTCTCAGCCTAACCTACCTCACAGGGCTGTTGTGAGGATAAGAATAACGATGTACACCGCTCTGGATATAAATGTAATAAATAAATAAATTTCCCATGGGGCTTAGGAACAGGAAGGATATGCACTATTGGAAGAAAGGAACTGGACAAAAGAAGATTAGCAGTTTTTAGGATTGTGGGCCAGGGAGTCAAAGGGGCAAAGGATTACTAAGTCTGGGTTCAGGCATAGCACAGACAACAATCCCCCTCTGTGCCACCCTCCCCCTGCTCTCCAGTCCGTGTTCAGACGTTGGGGAGAGGGGCCTCTCTGCAGTCAGTGAGACTGCAGAGAGGTGGGGGAGCTGGGCTGTGCAGGCTGTTCTTCTGTCAGGGCATTCAAACGTAGCTCTGGCATCACAGAAATGGAGTCTGCAGTGGCAAAACTCCACTCTGACTGAAGGTCTAGAGTGGAATTTGGCGAGGGAAACCACGGATCGCTTTCCCCTGCAAACTCCCTTTCCCCAAATTTGGAATTTCAGGTTAGGAAACTGGAGGTGAAGGGACCTCCGGTTTCCTATTTTGTCTGAACTCGGCCTAAGTCTATATGCTGTTCCTTTAATTAGTGTGCAGAAGCAGTGGAGGCTCTTCACTTAGGGCAAAAAGGCCAAAATGTCCAAAGAAACTAATAAAAATGGTCCAAAACCAATAATAATTGTCAGCCATTCTGTCCTCTGCCAGCATTTCAGGTCTGACTGACTCAGTCGCTGCAGCCCTACACTTCCCTGCCTGTAGCTTGTAAGCCTTCAGTGTTGACCTATAGTGGGCGCTGGTAGTAAAATTCCTTAAACACCTATAAGAGCCCATGAAACAGTTTCACATAACAGTGTTCATAAGGCAGGAGCCAATTCCGTGGCTTGCCTTTGTTGTCAAAAGATGGGCTGAATTCAAATAGTCCTATCAGGAAGACATCATACTGACTGACAGCTCCCTCTGCCTCTGACTAGCAATCAGTGTGGCCGGAGGCAGTCCTTGCTTCTGAAGGAAGAGAGTAGCAATCGCCCTTTTGTTCACTCTTGGACAGTGTGCTGAGAGCAGAGCTTGTTGAGAGACCATTGATTTTGTTTATTGAGCCACAGATTATGGGAGTTAAGTTTATGTAATTGTCAGGTTGTGTGCATTTGGGCACCTTTGAGGAACTAATCGGCACAAAACAAAACGCGTAGGTAGCCCCCTGCCCCTCTCCTCAGGTCTGTACCTGAAGCGATCACTTTGCCCGACCACATGAAAGGGCCACCCCTGCTCAATGCATGCTTTATTTGCACTTTTATTATCATGAACTTGCAATGATTACTAATTTCCTGCCAGGTCTGCCATGATTTAAAAACCATCATTTCACAAATTGGGAATCTAAGTTTCCCATAGTTGCAGTCTGCAGATATTTCCGATCATCATTTGGTCAGGTTTATTTATAAAACAGAAGGGGTAGCTTAGAAACTTTTTACACCCGCCTCCCTAGTTACACACTCTGGGGCCCTGCCAAGCCTCTGGCTCTGCCCACCTGCCTGGCGCCCACCCAGTCCTAGGAGTCACCAGCCGCCACTGTGCAGAAGAGAGACTCTTACAACCTACGGGGGGCCATAAGGGCAAATAGCAGAGGGAGAGGGTGTTTTATAGCTGTTTCCATCATAGACACAAAGAAATCATATGTAGATTTATTTAAGAGTTTAATCAGAAACAACTCCATTATCTCCTTCTCCTTCCCCTCTCTTTTTCTTTCTGACACCACCCCCCACATGCTCTACAGGATCCCCACTTTATCAAAATTTATCAAAAGCAAAACATAAAAGATTACTAGGTAGTATGCAACAAAAGGAAGCTGAATTTCACATAGCAATCCAACTAAGTAGCAAATTTTTGCAGGCTTCTTCCCCCCGCCCGCCCCCCCCCCAAAGTACCAACCCTTATAGCTTTTCCTCATAGGGAAGATCTTCCAAGTTCCATGGAGCAAAAGTGAAAGATCTTTGTTCTACTGCCTCACATAGGAATCAATTTCTTACACAAGGAACTAGCGCCAGTGACAGCAAAAATTCACAAGCAGTTATTTTTCTTTTCTTTATGCCTGGCTAGTAAGTACAGAACTGAGGGTGAGAGGAGGGTTAATGATTTGTGATCTTGTGCTAGATGTTTAATATATAGTGAAAGTAGTAGAATTTTGATAGAATTCTACACTGTAGTACTTAGCATAATCATTCACCTAGTCCTATCTAAATCAGAAGAAAAAGGGACTTACAGAAATATTCATATACAAACCCCTCAACAATATGATCCTTTATTTATATTTTAAAGCCATTTGTTATACTGAAGGTAGACAGAATAATAAAGGATATTAGAGCGGTGGAACATTGATGACTTTACTACTCAATTTTTTCTATTAGATGCCGCATCACTTCTCACAGAAAGTAAAGACACGCATCCATCCTTTGGGAGGCTAAAATAAAAGCAAGGATTCTAATCTTCATGATCTCATCAGCATCTTAAAAACGCTGAGAATTGTTTTATTTTTGAAAATGTGAATATCTTTATGGAGGATAATGTAGAATATTAAGTTTTTATTAACAGATTACCATCAACTAATTTACGACTGCATGCGGTATGAAATGAACTAAGAAATTCCATGTAAGCTACTTAATAATCCTTGAACATAGATTGTCTGAGACTTCTAATAATGGGAGACATTGTGTGCTATCACAGGCGAAGGACCATCCATTATACAGTCATTTATTTGATATTAGATTCTCGCATGTTACTGAAAACTGAAACAATATAAAGCAAAATATAAACCGCGAATTAAAGACATAACAGTCTAGACAGATGCTGATAACCTTCAGTTCCCCAGAGCAAGAAATGAAAAATTCAAGACAGTTATGCTTACAGCAGATACCGCCTTGCTAATAACACCAAAATTTTGCAGTACTTTTTATGAGGGGATGACGTATCTATGCTATAAAGGATGTGGCAAAAACTGCACTTCTATGCACACATACCTGGGAGTAAGCTGCATTGACTATAATGGAACATACATCTGACTAAACATACATAGAATTGGACAGAAATACTGTGATTCTATGCACATTTATTTGCAAGCAAGTCTCATTGAAATTTGTGGGACTTTCTCCCAAATAGCTGTGCCTAGGACTGGACAGAAAAGAATCCAAATAACTATAAAGCACTTAAACTACCAATTTAATCTACTCTAAAAATATACACAGACATTAATTAAATCCACAGTAAAAAAAATCACAAGCTCATACACATTAATACTAATATTTTTATCACAATACATATTCACTTCACTTCACCTTAATTCAGCAGAGGGACACCATGCATAGAATTCCCCTTGATCATGAACCACATGTGCAAAATGGATGTGGTTTGTGTGGTGTGCCTGTGCAATAAAAAATTGAAGGTGATTGTGGGTTCAAACATAAGTTATCCAATGCAGTTCCCATTAGGACTACATGATACAAATGATACAGTTCCCATTAGGACTACATGATACAAAAACACTTTTCTACCCACCTTGAAGCCATCAGAGTTTGAGATCATGTCTTTGTGTGCTAAATTGACTTTGCCAAGCATTGGAATTTCCTTCTCTGTGCTTGAGTTAACTTGTTTGTGAAATGTGTGTTGTACTACATGTCTAGCACAGTGGAGTGTTGCAAAAGGTTAATTTAATTTGTTGGCTATCGCTTGAGTATCCATGAAGGAGAAGGACTAGAAGTGGAATACACAGACAAACCACGGGCAAAAAGAAGCCCTTATACCCTGCAGCGGTTCAAACTGAAGTTTGGGAACTGGATGAGCAGAGGAGTAGAAGGTCCTGTTTTGTTTTGCTGAGTCTTAGTACAAATATGCAATGCAATAAAAATTGCTCTTAGATTGTACCATTTCAAACTGCAGGTGAAATAGTTGCACACAGAAGACGAAATGTCAGTGAGAAGGCTCCACACTACTCTTCTTTCTTTTCTGTGCTAACCTTCTGTGTTAAGATGGTGTTGTTGTTTTATGTCGGGGGTACTCAAATAAGCAGTACCTAGTTGCGATCTGAAGTGGTACAGCTCAGAATCAGTTTGGCCACATGATCAGCTGTTATTGTAGCTTAGACAGAGTGAACTTAATTTTAAAAAAATGATTCTGTTCCACACCTAAGGTCCTAAGCTGATGATTATGGGGTATCTGGAGTCAGGGTCATGATGTTGGATACCAACATCAAAACCATCTCATGTATTATTTTTCCATGTAAACTGCTTTGGAAACTTCTGTTGAAAAGCGGTATATAAATATTATTAATTGTAGCAGCCTATATACCAAAGAGCTGCAAAATTTCTTTTGTGTGTGTGTGTGTGATGCTGAGATCTGACTAATAGCCAGATTTGCAATTGGGGAGGTCTTATCCAGTTCAATACTAGTTTTCTGGCTTGCTCTTCTGCTGTACCCTAGCCCTCTTCAATACTCCTGTGACAATCTATGATCCCGATTGTGTAAATTGTTCTGTGAGAGGTCAGTGGTCAAGCCTTTGGCCAGATTGCCTTTTGCCCCTCCAAATTCAGTGTTCCATGAACTGTTGTGTAAGCAACTAATGCCTCTTGCTGCAATAACACTGAGACCATAATACCAGCTATCATTACCAGGATTGTTGCACACAATAGTGCCACGGAAGGGGATTTCTGTAGCCCTGGCAGAGTAGTGCCATATATCGTCCAAGTACACTGCATCCTAACAACTTTTTAAGAAGTCCGTTTTGTGGAAAGTGAGAAAACGTGAGCAAGGTGTGATAGAGCACATGCTTTGTAAACAGAAGGACCCAGGTTTAATCCCTGGAGCTGGGGAAGACCCTAACTGGAGCTGCTGTCAGTCAGTGTAGGCAATAATAAGCTAGATGGACCAATGGTCCGACTCAGTATAAGGCAGCTCGTATGTGGAGTAATCACTTGCTGGTATAATATTACAAAGATGGACCAATGGTCTAACTAGATGGACTAAACTTATGTAGATGGAGCTGAGGATCCTAATGATCTAATTAATGATTAATACACAATGGTAATATCAACCACAATGATCTATTGTAATGATCAGTCTAGATGGACTTGGGAGTCTAATGACCTAACTAGATCAGGGCTGCACAAGTTTGGCCCTCCTGCAGATGCTGGACTACAACTCCCATCATCCCTGACTATTGGACACTGTAGCTGGAGATGATGGAAGTTGTAGTCCAAAAATAGTTCTAGGGTCAACATTGTGCAAATATGCGGCCCTGAACTGATGGACCAATGGTCCAATGTAGTATAAGCCAGCTTTATATGTTGAGTGCCAGTGTAGGATTACAGAGAGGTTCAACTGCTGATTCTGGTTGCTCTACTATGAACCCCTTTTATGTTCATACTAAACAGCACCCATGTCAGCTCTAAAGAGCAGAATGGAGAGGAAAACTGACACAATTTACTTACACGGTTTCTGAACAAAGGTGTGCAGAAACATGAAATTCACAGATGGGCCAAACATTATATAGAAATTGCCACAGAGCCTTGTAATGAGGACTGGAGCACAATGACCTCTTCAGATTTATGTTGGACTCAGATCTGCAAGTGAAGAAATACTCAGATTCTATAATCTCCAACTGTCCCTGTTTACTAGGGATGGTTCTTACTTTCTGTTCCCTGTCCTGGTATATCACTACCTCTACAGAGTCACCAGGGTCCATCTTGCTCTGAGGGGAGAAGAGAAGAGAGACAGGCTGGGGAACTGCCACCATCCAGCTCCCATGTCCCAGCTCAAGTGTCCCTTCCCTCCCCCATCTGCCACCACAGCGTGACCAGGGACCTTCCTGCTCTGAGGGGAGGAGAGAAGAAAGAGGCCCATTTAAAGATGTAAATGTGTGACTTGATATACTGTTCTTGAAGTTTTTTGTAAACCACTTTGGGAGGTTTGCCTGAAAGGCGGTATATAAATGCAAAATTACATTAAATTGAAATTTCATCCAATTTTGCTTTATGGGGATGTCTTTTAAAACCTTGGTAGTGTTGAGTCACAATCCTCCAAAGGGTAGGACAAGTGTCCTACCCAAGTTGGGAAGTTGTGTGTGCTTCTATTTTGTGATCACATACGAGTAAAAAGCAAGTCAGGAGGTGGGGCAAGTGATCATCTGCGAGACTCCTGCTGGATAGGGAGGGCTCTGTCCTACCCAACCTCTGTACCCAGCTGTTTAATGAGGTAGGAGGAAAAGTCATCCTACCCAGCAGGAGCTTCAGAGAATATCACTTCTTCTACCTCTTACCTTAATTTTTACTTGTTGGAGTTCCAGTGCATCAACCTTTTGCACCAACTATCCTAATGACCACTAAGAGCATTGGGAGTAGAAATAGTGAGCAAAGGTCTCCCTAGCTGTTCTACCTGTCTCTACTCTATGACCCCTGATATGACTCTACAGGTATTTCCTGTGCTGAGTCAGAATCCCTTCCTTTCCTCTTAGAGAGCAGATGGAAACATATATCTCTCTCTCTCCCCCCCCCCCGACCTATTCATTATTTAGTTCTTTAGATTAAAGATTAGGTCTTTCCTATCCAAAGGTGTACTTCACCAATAAATCTACTTAATATTTTATTCTACAAGAATCTCCATGTGTCTTCTATAAATCGCTGTAACAATGAAACTCTGCAAACTAGCCTATAACTTGAGTGGGTAGCTTCTTTAGTGCTATGCTAATTAATCTGGGGGTAAACATTACAACCTCCAACATTACTTGCACACAATCACAAAATGAGAGTATGCACAGTTCTGAATGGTTGCTGGTTGTGAGAACCAGCCTTAGTGTTTGGGGTTTAGTTCCCTCCCAAGAATCTCTCAAATTTAAATCACTGAGGTCATTCACACAATCAAAAACTGTGTTCTACCCGGGTTTGGGAGCTGTGTGTACTCCCAATTTTTGATTGTGTGGAAGCAAGGTTAGAGGAAAACCTGGGTAGCTTTTCCTCCTACCTTGCTTCCACACAATCACTTCTACCCAAGTTTTCCTCTAACCTTGCTTCCACACAATCAAAAATTGGGAGAACACACAGATCCCAAACCCGGGTACAACACAGTTTTCGATTGTATGAATGAGCTCACTGAGTTATGGGTGTGTACATCTTGTCTCTAGTGCGCATGCAGCCATACCTGGATATGCCAGGGATTGAACCTGGGACCTTCTGCAGGCAAAGCAAATGGTTTACCACTGTGCTATGGCCCCATTGAGGTGGGGTGCCGTGGAGTTGGGGGTAGGAGTTCAGGCAATGATCGTTGAAAGAACTGGGTATTTGAAAACATGTATGAGATTCAGGATCAGCTGTATCACTTTGCAGCACTAGATACAGATTAATTTATGTGTCCTGGAGAAGAGTTTTAAACTAGCTTATTTCTGACATGTTAGCTTTCCATGTGCAGACAGATTTTGACATGGTGTCAAACAAGGGAATCCCATATATTCTGAGGGGGTTCAGGCATATAGATGTTTGTTTGTTTGTCTGTCTGTCTGTCTGTCTATTAAAAGATTTAACATACCGCCCAATCCACAGACTCGGGGCAGTGTACAAGGCAATAACAGCATCCGAGATTTGAGAGAGAGAGAGAGAGAGAGAGAGATTCAAAGAGCAAATGCCTGGTGGAAAAGAGACATCTTCAATATGATCTTAAAGGCTGAAAGGGAGGAGTCAGACCAAATTGGGGGTGGGGGAGAGAATTCCAAAGTGATGGGGGGACAACAGTGAAAGCCCTTTCACAGGCCCACCCTGAATGTTTGAATATACACTTAGTGAGGAAGAAATCACCTCATTTCTAATCTCAACCAACTGGCACATTCTGTAATGTTGCAAGGAGGGGAAGTACATATTCCAGTCTGTGCAAATTTCAATTGCCATTCATTTGATTCTGAGCTACTTGAAGAGTGGCCATCCTAACAAGTGTTCCTGGATGTTATAAATAGACATAGGATTTATATGCAAATGTATGTTCTCTTCCTGAATATGCAAGCTCTTAGCACTTTGATTAAAGCATAATTTCTATCAATACAGCTCTAGATATGTACATTTTATAGTGCACATAAACACATTTGCGGGGTTAGTGCATAAGAGTTGTGTTAATGCATAAAAAGGCATTAACTTGCATTCTGAAGGAAATATATATTAATTTTTTTCTCAATAAAAAAAATTACTTGGCACATTATTATACCTTTTTTTCCTGATGTGTTCATGATTCTAATAGTTAGAAAAGGAGCTGTAAGCTTGCAAACTGCTGTGGGGGATATATGAAGACATTTGTTTGCATCCTCTGCCGTCCTTATTTCATAAATGTATTAAGAGCATAGCATGGATTACAATAGAAATTGGATTGGAGAGAGAGAGGGAGAGGAAGAGAATATACTATGGGCAGGTTCAGTCAACCAGTGAAAAGTAAGTAGGAAGGAAATAGAAGGAAATAGGAAGAAATTCCAGGTGAGCATGCACTTCTGCTGCTCGCTGGTACTTTCCCCCATTTCTGTAACATCTGAGCCCAGAAATGTTGGGTTAAGAATGCCAGTTCTCTTCTGCCCCCTGACATTGTGAAGACAACTTCAAATATTGGTTATGAATGTTGGCTTGATGGAAGAGTCCCAACATTCTCCAGCTTTCCACCCAAAATTTCTGAGAGCTGGTCTTGTGGTAGCAAGCATGAATTGTCCCCTTTGTTAAGCAGGGTCCACCCTGGTTGCATTTGAATGAGAGACTACATGTGTGAGCACAATAAGATATTCCCCTTAGGGGATGGTGCTAATCTGGCAAGAACAGCTGAGGTGCAAAGTTCCCTCCCTGGCAGCATCTCCAAGATAGGGCTCTTACCTGCAATAGACAATACTGAGTTAGATGGATCAATGGTCTGACAGAAAGTCTATTCAAATGTGTGTGCAAAACCAAGCTAAGGGAGCCCAGCCTGGTTTTGCACATGCATGAACCGCCAGGATTGGGCCCAATCCCCGCGGTTACATGGCAGCAAACGCGCCTAAGTAGCCTCCCATTAAATTGAGGTTAAGGGGGCAAGCACTCCCTTAGGGGGCAAGCACTCCCTTGGTCCATCTAGCTCAATGTTTCTCAACCACCGGTCCATGGACCGGTGCCGGTCTGCGAGGCATTGGGTACCGGACCGTGAGGCATCACTAATAAAAATCACCTCCCAAAAAAACCAATTTTGGTCCATCGGGAGTTCATTTCCAGGCAGCCCTTGCTGCTGGATAACATCCATTTCACTTCCTTGAAATGAACATTATCCAGCAGAGAGGGCTGCGTGGAAATGAGCTCTGGAGAACTTCCCAACAGGGGCGTAACTATAATAGGGCAAGGGGAGCCCGTTGTCTTGGGGCCCCCTGCCTCAGGGCCCCCCCAGAGACATGTCACATGTCTCCCCCACCCAGAGCCCACCCGAGCTTCCTTGAATTATTTCCTCCTTCCGCCATGAGACCGCGCTGTATTTACTAGTATCTCCTCCAGGAGCACTCCTCCCCCCTCCTTTCCTTTTGCCCTGTGGGCTGAGCTCCTCCTCCTTCCCCATCCATTGGCTGGCCGCGACACACGTGATCCGGAGAAGGCACATGATCAGCTTGCTCGGCTGCTTCCTGGAACATGCGCCGAGCAAGCCAGAGATCGCCGGCATCGCAGCCTGTGAGCCCTCTGCCCTGCCTGCCGCTTGAGAGACAGACAACAGACAAGCTAGGAGTGTGGAGACTGACTGAGAGACAACATCATGGAGCAGCAGCAGGAGTCAGGTTAGCTGAGTGGGAAGGACAGAGCAGGGAGGAAAGGGGCGCAGCGGGGCTCGCAGGTGGATTTTCGCTGGGGGCGTCTTCTTCTTTTAGTGGCTCCTCTCCTCCCACCCTGACTCTGACTGATTCTTCCCTGCCCGCCCACATGGCCTGCTTCTCCCCCCCCCCTCCCCACCCTCCCAGCCTGCAACTTCTCCGGCAACCCCCGCCTCATGGCTCGCTTCTTCCCTGCCCGCCCACATGGCCCACTTGCTTCTCCCCCCTCCCCACCAGCCTGCCTGCCCACCCAGAAAGACAGTTATCCGCTCAGTCCGGCGGCAGCCTCCACCACATGGCCCGCTTCTCCCCCCACACGCCCGCACAGCCTGGTGCAAGTTCTCCGCTCCGGCAGCAGCCCCCACCACATGGCAGCAGCCCCCGATGGCAGAGGCATCAGGCCAGGAGAAGGAGAGGAAGGCAGTGATGGGGGAGCCCATTTTAAAATTTTGTCTCTGGGCCCACTCCAACCTGGTTACACCCCTGCTGCCCAAAATTGTTTTTTGAGAGGTGCCTGAGGGTGGGATTGGGGATGAGGGGGTTGACTCCCTTACTAATTGCTGATCCAGGAAACTGTGCGTGAATAATGTACCAGTCCATGACTCCAAAAACGTTGCGAAACACTGATCTAGCTCAGTATTGTCTACACAGATGGGCAGCAGCTTCTCCAAAGTTGCAGGCAGGAGTCTCTCTCAGCCCTATCTGGAGATGCTGAGGAGGGAATTTGGGATCTTCTGCATGCAAGAATACAGATGTTTTCCCCAGAGTGGCTTCATCATCTTACAGCACTCACATGTAGTCTCCCATCCAAATGCAAACCAGGTCACACCCTGTTTAACAAAGATGACAATTCATGCTTGCTACCACAAGACCAGCTTTCTTCTCCCAAAAGAGGGTGGAAGGAGAGCAAGACACTTATGTGGGAGTCAAAATGCACCCCACTGTTTAGCTATAAAACAGAAAAAGTAAAACTTACATTAAAACTTTTCTTTGATATAAACATATAAAAAATATATTAAAAAGAAAGTCTGGAAAAAAATCAAGAAGAAAAAACATGAAAAGTTCAATACAAAAACTGGTCCAAAAAAAAGGACTTCCAATGGTAGATTTTCAGACAGAGATCCGCCATTCCAAAAAGTCACACATTTACTCCATAACTGCTTTTTAAACAGCAAGAATACTCTGTCCTGACCTTCTCATACCTTTAAGTCTGTTGACAATTTTGACATAATCATGATGTGATGTATTTTCCTACACCATTCATCTAGAGGTGGCAGTTTTGAACTGTTTGAGTGCTGAGCTATCAACATATGTGCCCCAGTAAATAAGTTATTCTCAAAGACACAGAGGTCATGCACACAATCAAAAACTGTATTCTACCTGGGTTTGGGAGCTGTGTGTGCTCCCAGTTTTTGGCTGTGTGGAAGGAAGGTAGGAGGAAAACCTGGGCAGAAGTAATAGTGGGGAAGCAGAGTATGAGGAAAAGCTACCTTGCTCCCACACAGTCACTTCTACCCAGGTTTTCCTCTTACCTTGCTTACACACAACCAAAAACTGGGAGCACACACAGCTCCCAAACCCAGGTAGCATACAGTTTTTGATTGTGTGTATGAACTCACTGTTTTGTTTCCTAACTGAATAAGTTAGGGAGGCGGTTCCCACAATCAGTGGGAGCTGCCTGGGGAGGGTTAGTGGGGAGAGCGGGCTTAGCTCGCTCTCCCTGCAGACGACCAAGCAGTCTGCTCTGGGCAGCCGAAACGGCCGTCCACACTACTGCCAGCTCCATTACAGAGCCAGCGGGGGCTGGGAGGATTGGGGGCTGCGTGGCTCCCAGAAGCTCCAGCATGCTCTGCGCAAGCGCGCAGGGCATACTGGAGAGACCCACTTTTCCACCTCCCGGTCAGGGGTCTACTCGTGAGTTGCCACGGCGCGGAGCCACGCTGCAGCAACTCACGATCGGAGAGCCCGGGTTAGTGGAGTGCTTGGTCCGCTTAGGGGAAGGCTACTTAAGCGGGTGACCCGCTTTGACTTAACTGGCCCGGCTGAGAGCCTGGTGAGTCTCACGATCGGTGGGATGCGGGCTAAGCGCCCTTAG
Source organism: Hemicordylus capensis (assembly GCF_027244095.1). Lineage (NCBI taxonomy): Eukaryota > Metazoa > Chordata > Lepidosauria > Squamata > Cordylidae > Hemicordylus > Hemicordylus capensis. The sequence goes on along the minus strand of NC_069661.1, from coordinate 28,396,723 downwards.
CCCGCTTTCCACTGATCATCAGAATATCTTCAGGAACCGTCTAAACTATTCAGTAGAAATACCCACTGTTTATGCATGGCAAACTGTTCTTAAGGCCTTGTATTTACCTGAGTGTTCCTGAAAATATTAAGAGGCTCCTTTCCCCCTAGTCTTGCTGTCTGCTATGACGGTACTACCCAGAAGGCTGTTTACTGCCCTTTCAAGTCAGTAAAGGGGCATTAGCCACTTACCAACAGAAGAGAAAAGATGCACACATGCCCTAGTGATACTCTAGTCTACACTTCCTCCATCAGAGGCCTCTCTGGCCTTTAAAGGGTCAGGACTGGCAGCTGGGATAACCTTGATCTGGCACCAAAGTAAGAGGGTTACTGAGGCCATTACCCCCACAACTGAGCTCCTAAGCACTCTTCTGGGAGAATGGTTTGTTCCCTTCTCCAGAAAAGAATGAAAAGACAGCTTGATATGCCCCAAGGAACTGTACTGTATGCTGCCCCCCCATTGATGGGGACGATGTCCCCAGTGGTACGTTGTCCTCCATTGTCCCCCAAGGATAGTTTGGTACTATCTAGGAAAAGGAAATAAAAGGTTGTGTTGTCGAGTCGGTGTTGACTCCTGGCGACTACAGAGCCCTGTAGTTTTCTTGGTAGAATACAGGAGGGGGTTATCATTGCCTTCTCCTGTGCAATATGAGATGATGCCTTTCAGCACCTTCCTATGATCGCTGCTGCCTGATATAGGAGTTTCCCATATTCTAGGAAACAAACCAGCGGGGATTTGAACCAGCAACCTCCTGCTCTCTAGGCAGGTCGCTTCCCTGCTGTGCCATTAGGTAGCTTTTGGTGCTATCTAACATATCCATAAAATATCTGAAGTCAGGTTTGAACAGCAAAAAAAGCCATTTCTGGCAAAATTAAATCCCTACAATGAAATGCTTGGAAAGGATTTCTTAAAAATAGATAAGTGGCAGATGAGATTCATCAAAAGTGAGCATCAAGTATACTTATCTGGAGACACAGTCTGACATACATAACAAGGATACGCCAGTGCAGCAAAAGAGCAGCCTAACCAAACTTCCCTACTAAATGCACAGGAAGGGACTTTTTTATGTCCTCCCCTTCCCCAAAAAACCCTCTGTGCCACCCAAAAATACGTCCTTGATTGCTGCACAGTCCTTGGGGACATATTTTCAGGCAGCACAGAAAACTTCCTGAGGAAAGGGAGGGCATCAAAATTGCTGATTCCCTGCTGCACTGATGCAGTTAGTTGGGAAGTACTGTTAGGCTGCTCTCTCACGACACTGGTGCATCCTTGCTCTGTGTCCTTTGTATATAATCTAACATTTTGAAAGCATAGATTCATGTACCTGCTCTCTGTTGGAAGTTCCCTATTCTTTTATTCAAGCCTTTCGTCTAAGTGGAAATTGAACTCTCACAAGCCCTCTTCCAACGTTATGAGTGCTGTGGGCGCTAACGCTTAGGAGGGCAAAAGCAGAGAGGAAATCTCGACACCCCACTGTCAATCACCCCCTTGCACCCAACAAACACACTTAGGGTGCTGTTTGTCTGAAGGGGGAAGTGTTGTAAGCATGCTCAGTGGTGATCAAGGCTACATTCCAGCATTCCATCTCATAAGTGTCTTGGCTTGTTCACTGCTGACATGCTGGCTTCTTGATAACATAAACTAGGTATCCATTCTGCAGTGCTCAATGAAAAATCTCTCCTTTTCATACAGAACAATGGAAGAAATTTCTGATACCTATCCTTCAACAGTCTTACAAGGCAACTGAGGAATTATTGCATGATGATGCAGTCACCCCTGCTAACTTGGCAAAGGGGCACCTTTTAATGTGGCGATTCTCTTTATTTAGCAGGGGGAGAGTAACTGGCCCTCTCCACCCGCAGCACAGCATCCCTCCAGTGACTGTTGCTGGTGTCCATCTTATGTTTTGTTTTTAGACTGTGAGCCCTTTGGGGACAGGGATCCATCTTATATTTATTTATTGTTTCTCTGTGTAAACCGCCCTGAGCCATTTTTGGAAGGGCGGTATAGAAATCGAATTCATCATCATCATCGTCATCATCATCATCCACATGTAACGTATTCTATCGCCTTATTTGCTGTGGCAGCTAGGAATTTATGAACCTCTTTTATTTTAAGCATCCAGGAATGTTGATCTTATGGATTGTAAGACTTGTTGCCTTTTTTAAAGGGCACTTGTTTTAGCTGTTTTTATTTGATATTATTGTATTTTGTTTATATACAATGGCCTATGGCTGAGTATTACCTACAAAGATTAGAATTGTTCAGACAATGCTTTTTTCATGACACTCTATGGATCTGAAAGCTGGATTCTGAAGAAGCACAGTAGAAAAAAGCATTGACGCTTTTGAACTTTGGTGCTGGAGAAGACTTGAGGATACCATGGACAGCCAGGTAAACAAACAAATGGATCATAGAACAAGTCAATCCAGAATTTTCACTCAAGGCACAAATGACCAGGCTCAAACTACTATACTCTGGACACATTATGCAAAAACCCAGCACCCTTGAGAAGTCCATAATGCTGGGAAAAGTTGAAGGCAAGAGATTGAAGGGAAAAGAAGAAGAGAACAACCAGCAGGTGGATGAACTCGATTGCGACAGCAATGAGTGCACCACTAAGAGACCTTAAAGGCCAAGTTGAAGACAGATCATCCTGGAGAGAATCTATCTATGAGGTCGCTAGTCTCGACACCGACTTAACGGCACTTAATCGATCAATCAGTGGCTGAGCATAATAAATATTGATTGATTGATTGATAGTAATCAATGCCTTTGGGGTCATGTGCAAGTCAGATTTAAGATTTCGATCATTTTAGATTACCAGCAGCTCTCTTTTCAGACTTATAGTCATTAAAATAATTTGAGCTAAGTATGCACTACAATTCAGTTTTTTATGTTAGAACACATACAATATGAGATCTGAAAAGAGCTTTTGCATTTCACATATCTGGGAAAAGTTGTCACTTTTCAACGTTTTTAGCAACCAAGGTGCTTACAAAATTCCAGCTTTCTTGCTAGTGTGGAAGTATTTTAACTATTTGGGGAAAGGAGAGTCAAATGTCTCATTTTCGGTTTTTGCTAGTAATCAGGGTATCCTAGATTATAGGAACTTCATTACAGCACTTCGACATGACCTAGAAAGCTCAATTTTATACACAAATCATCTATGTGTGTCATAATTCAGCTTTCTAGGTCATGTTGCCCTAACAAATCTCATACCCGAGTGGCTGATTAAATCAGTAAATTCTATGTGTATAAATTCGTATATATTTAGAGTTGTTGTTGTTACAAATACTCATATACCGCTTTGCAACACGCACACACACACACAAAATTCTCAAAGCAGTTTACATAGAAAAATAAATAAGATGGTTCTCTGCCCCCAAAGGGCTCATAAACTAAAAAGAAGCAAAGCAGACACCAGCAACAACTGCAGGAAGGATACTGTTCTGGGGCTGGATAGGAAGCCATTCCCTCCCTGCTAAATAGAAGAGAGTCACCTCTTTTAAGCCACCTAATGGTGCAGTGAGAAAGTAACATGCCTAGGGAGCAAGAGGTTTCAAGAGGTTTTGAATCCCCACTGGTATGATTTCCAGACTATGGGAAACACCTATATCGGGCAGCAGCAAGCAATACAGGATGATGCTGAAAGGCATCATCTCATACTGCGTTCCCACAGGCAATGGTAAACCCTTCCTGTAGTCTTCCAAAGAAAACCACAGAGCTCTGAGGTCACTGGGAGTCGACACCAACTCGACAGCACAACTTTACCTTTACACCACATTTAAAAAGATGTCTCTTTGCTTAATTAGCAGGGTGTGTGTGTGTGTTGGTCTGCACTCAGTTGCCACATCAAACAATGATATGCAGATGTGAATAAGCAATGCCAATTCCTAAATCTGCAAACCAGGTTGTCAAAGCACCCAGCATCTCCAGGTTGTCAAAACACCCAACAAAGCACCAAAACATTTTTTCATTGGAAGTGGCTTGCATATTTCGCATTCAGTTTGGTTAGTATTAATTTGGTATAATTATAGCACACGTGCTATAGAGATGGAGGTGCAGTGGCTAAAAAACTGATTTAGCACTGCAGGAGATCAGAGGCCAGTCAGGAGGTCGCTGGTTCAAACCTCACCTCTGCCATAACCTTACTAGGTAGCCTTAAGCAAACTTCATTCTCACTCTTTGCACTCCCCTGCCCCACCCCACAATAGGGAGATAATAATTTTGTTTGTTTGTTTGTTTAACTTATATACCACCCAAACTTTCATCTCTGGGCAGTTAACAATGACATAAAAACAACTGAAACAAATATAAAAGGTTAAAACCGTTTAAAAATTTAAAAACAGCATAAAATTAAAACCTACAAATTTAAAAAGCTGAAGAGGCTTGGGTGAAGAGATGGGTCTTCAAATGTTTTTTTAAAAAATAGCCAGAGATGGGGAGGATCGTATCTCAGCAGGGAGCGCATTCTACAATCTCGGGGCAGCAATTGAGTAGGCCCATCTCCGTGTGGCCACCAGACAAGCTGGCGGTAACTGGAGACAGACCTCCTCAAGTGAGGTGACCTCAGTGGGCGGTGGGGCACATAACGAAGAAGACGTTCTCTTAAATACCCAGGGCCTAAGCCGTGTAGGGCTTATATTCACTTACCTTAGAGAGATAATACTTGTGAAGTGCTTTGAATGATCAAATGCACTGTACAAGTGCTAAGTATTATTATGCATGTGTGAATCCAACCTCCATGTTTGAGCACTTCAGTGGGCTTTCACCTCCTGCCATGTATACTGAGCTTGTATGCCCCACCTTTTACTCGCAAGCAAGACAAAGATGTGTCCATTGCATAGTCGTGCCCACAGAGAAGGATAAGGAGAACAGGCAGTGCTTTTGAGCTGCTCACGAAGATATAACTGCATTTTCCAAAAAAAATCATCAGTTTGAACAAAAACCAGTCTGAAGTCTTAGAAAGTGTGGTCTAGATTGTTATATTTTAGAGTAGACTTAAGATTCATCAAAAGTCAAAATGCTTAGCTGTTGAGAATGCAAAGGATTTATCACAGCAGGGGCAGGGGCTTGGGAAAATATGAGAAAGATTGGATGCCTGTTTCCGATACTGGAATGTCCAGACAGTGTGCCCTCTACTGTCTGGAATCAAAATTGTTCCACCATGCATCCCTCATTAATAATCTGTGCACATTCCATTCAGTTTTCTAATCCAAAATCAAGTTATATTGAAGTTTTTGTCTTTCTAAACCAAAAGAGTTCTCCCCACGATACATAAAGTGGGTAATTACCCATGTTATCAGCGGATATGTGATTATTAGCTACCTGTTGATAGGGAATGGATAATGGAAATAAATGACAGGGTCACACCCTGCTCTTATTCTCCTCAATAACAGTTGCAGGGGAGCAACAGCAGGAGAGAGGGCATGCACATACCTCTTGTCTGTGGGCTCCCCAAAGGCATCTGGTGGGCCACTGTGTGAAACAGGATGCTGGACTAGATGGGCCTTGTGCCTAATCCAGCAGGGCTGTTCTTATATTCTTGCAGGATAGGACTTCTGCAATCAAGTGATTTTGACCAATAAAATCCCGGTTCTGCTGCTGTCAGTGTGACAGTGTTTTTGGCTATAATCGAAAAGGATTCTTGAAGAGTGAAAAATATCAATAGGGAAAGAAGAAATCCCTATCCACATGTTATGTTCATCTCATATCCAATCTGTGTAGTATACACATGTATAGATGTGTATGGATATAGTTATTCACACATTATGTTCAATGCATGTACAACAGTGCACTCCCTATCTGAATGCTACATTTCAGGGAACATGTATCCAGACTCACTTTTAAAACAAGTATATATACAGTCATTCACATGAAAGCATGCACATGTACAGACACCTGTACACATGGGCATTGTGCATAGGAACATCAGAAACTGCCTTATACTGAGTCAGACCATTGGTCTATATAGTTCAGTATTGTCTACACTGACTGGCAACAGCTCTCCTAGGTTTCAGGCAGGAGTCTTTCCCAACCTTGTCTGGAAATGTCAGGGAGTGAAGCTGTAGTGATCAGCCACCCTTCCCCTAAAGAGTTAACCAGAAGTGAACCCTGTCCTGACTGACAGGCTGGTGAACTCCAGGGCTCAGCCAAACAGCCCACCAGATGAGGTGGGACCTTGAGAGCCATTGGCAGGAAAGTGAGTTTCTTTGTTATAAGAAGCTGGGCTGGAGATGCAGGAGGACACATGCGGCCATGCAGGATGGCTGCAGGAAGATGGCTGCAGCTCTTGGAAGATAGATTGCAGGAGCTTGAATTTTCAACTAGGGTTTGAGTGAGTTCAAGAAAAAGGAAGCCTGGACTTTGGCTTCAGGAAGTTTAGTCTAGGGAAAGTTTGTTTAGTCAGATTCTGTGTTAGACTTTCTGTTTCTTTGGTGTGTGTTTTGTATATTCCTGATACTGTTCTATGATTGCTTACCTGTAACATAATTAACCTAAGAAATAGGGCTGTGCAATTCAGATTTTTGGTGTTTCAATTCGGATCCGAATCAAAACACCCCCAATTTGGTTTTGGGTCCGAATCTAATCCATCCAAATCACCCCAGATTCTATTCGGATCTGAATTAATCTGAATCTGAATCCAAATTGATTTGGATCAAAAAATGGGTCCCAGGGCCAAAAGAGTGGGGTGGGGTGGTAGTGCCTAATGGATGGAGGCTACCATCCAAATTGCAGAGGGATTGGGCAAAGGGCTGATTTTTGGTGAATTGTTGAAGTTTACACGTGTTTAAGGTTTTTCCCCATAAGGTATAATGGAGGGTGTATTGGTTCACATCGGGGGGAAGGGGTGGCCTAGAGTGGTGTGGGTTTGATGGTAGTGCCCAAGGGGGCAAGAAAGCTACCAGAATTTTTCCAAAGGATTTGGGCAGAGGGCTGATTTTTGGTGATTTGTTGAAGTTTACACGTCTTTAAGGTTTTTCCTCATAAGGTATAATGGAGGTTTCAGCAGCCCCATAAGCGCACTTGGGGGGTTCTGGGGTGGCCTAGAGTGAGTAGTGGTGTAGTGCACATAGGGTGCCAGCCACCCCCATGGGTTTCTAACCCATGGGGTACAGGGTTCTGTTGTTTCTGAGGTGTTCTGAGTGTGGATTCTCTGATAGCAAATGAGTGTGGATTCATGGTGTCTCATTGAAAATCTAATTTGCTATCATGGAATCCACACTCAGAACACCTCAGAAACAACAGAACCCTGTACCCCATGGGTTAGAAACCCATGGGGGTGGCTGGCACCCTCTGTTCACTACACCGCCACTCGCTCTGGGCCACCCCAGCGCCCCCCAAGTGCATTTATGGGGCTGCTGAAACCTCCATTATACCTTTATGGGGGGAAATCTTGCAATCTTCTCTGTGACCTCTGCATGGCAATCCATTAAAAAGTAAGAAACATAATAATCATCAGAATAACCCGGTTTGTCTTTTAAAAGAGGTTCTATCCATATTGGGCGAATAGTCCTATAAAAGGCACAGTGTAAAAGGACGTGCGCTACCGACTCAACAATTCCAGCACCACAAGGGCATAACTGATTCCTTAAGGGAATTCCCTTAAACTTCCCTTCTAACACCACAGAAGGTAACACATTAAAGCGTGCCTGTGAGAAAGCTCTTCTGTGACTTAAATTGGTCAAGTGTATCAAATATCCTGCTGGCTGGGGGTAGTTCGAAAAACTGCCTAAGGTGTTCTTTGCAGTAATCAAGCTTAGGTCTCTTTGTTTCTCCATATCTAGCACTCTTTGCTTGACTATCTTTTTAGCAGCATCAGGTGTTAAAGCTGACAGATATTGCCATGAGAACCCACACTTACCAAAGATGACATGTGAGTTATTTCACCAGGATGACTGGAATTCATCTTCCAACACTAATGGCACAAGGCCCAAGGGGCGGGCATGGAGTTTAAGCCAAAAATTAAACAGATATGACCACGCCTGAGCTTCAACTCTGATCATTCCAGATTCAAGGTGTAAGGCGGCATTGGAAACACATTTAGGAAGATGAAAAATAGCCCGAAAGAAGTCCGCCTGAACAACTTCCGATATAGAAAAGTTACCTGTAGGGAAGATCTTAATCCCATATAATATTTGGGCTAATATTTTGGACTGGAGCACCTTGAGGGCTGCCGGAATATAATATCCACCTTTAGTACAGAAGAATTTTTTAACTGCAGTTGCACTCCTTTGGGCACTTGCTGCCACATACTCATAATGCTGTTTCCACGACCCTCTAGAATGAAAAACAATACCTAAATATTTATAAATTTTAATCTGTTGAACCCTGGTGCAATTTATTACCCATTTATGATTTTTCGGTCGCTTACCAAATACCATGAGTTTAGACTTTTGGGTATTAATGATAAGAGATTCATTCTCACAAAATTGTGTGAGTATTCTCAAAGCTCTTCTCATGCCAACGAGTGTTGTAGATAATATAACCATATCGTCAGCGTAGAGCAGTATGAAGGTAGGTCTGCCTGCTAGCTTTGGTTAGTGAACATCAGGGCTATCCAGGAGGGGGATTAAAAAATTAATATAAAAGTTGAAAAGAAAGGGGTCTAAAATACAACCTTGTTTAACCCCCCTCTGTGTGGAAACTGGATCAGATAAATGGCCAATGGTATCGCACTTAACTCTCACCAAAGTATTTTCATACAGCATATAAATGAGTGAGAGTAGGCGAGGGTCTATTGAAGTTTTGGCTAGTTTACTCCATAAACAAGATCTATGTATTGAGTCAAAGGCACCTTGGAAGTCAATAAATGCCGCATATAAGGAGGCATTATTACTGGTATATTTTTCCATAAGGTGACACAAAACCAAGGCCTGGTCCAGTGTGGAACGACACAGTCAAAAGCCAGCCTGTTCCTCTCTAAGAACATTATTCTGCTCTGCCCACTCAATAAGCTTTTGACATAGATGTCTTGTGTACATTTTACTTATAAGCTTTTAAAGGTGCTTTTGTATTTTCCTACATACCTGTTCCTTGCAACTGGGTAACCATGTTTTTTAAAGTGTGCCACCCCAATATCATTCAAGCTGCTTTTTGAAGCATTCTTGTAACCTACTGAGTATTTTTACCTGTAACTCAAAGCTGAGAAAGCCTCAGATGGAAGCAGTCTGTAGCATTTGAATAAAACTGTTTTTTATTTTTGTTCTTTTCTCGTACAAGCCTCTCCGAGTGGATTTTTAACTGGAGAAAGTCGGGGGCTGAAAGGTTTTTTTTTCTCTCTGGTGCAAACATGTCTCAGGCATTCAACAGCTATCCATTTTATCACCACATGTAGGCATGTAGTTGGAAGATTTTTGTACTTTTCCAATAGCAAAAGAGAGTTTTCCCTTGGAATTCCACCCTAAGGCCAGGGAGGCTCAAGCTCTGTAATAGCGAGGGGTGGTGGTGGCAGCCATTTTTTAACCTACCAGAATTTTGGGAGTAGCCTTTGCCAGAAAACTCAGCAGGGATTTTTCAGCTTTTCTTTCCCTCACGTGAGCTTGCTCTGAGACAAAGGCCATAATCCACTACAGAAGCAGATGGTCTACCAACCACTGAGCCACAGTCCCATCTCCAAATGTCTGAATAGGGCTCAATGTACTTCATCTGTTTGCTAAATATTCATTCTAAGATGGCCTGACAGGCAGACAGTAAACCTTTTCACATGAACATCTAAACCCAGGTTAGAGGCAGATAATGCAGGGGTGCAACCTTGTGTGAACCAAGGCACTGCTTGTCTGGGAGTGGGGCTTGCAGAGCCAATCAGAGGAGTCTGCCTTAAATAGGGAATAACCCTTCCAAGCCCTAACCCCTGCTAATTGAGCAAAGAGCACCTTTTAAAGTGTTGATTCTCTAAGTTTTAGCTGGGGAGAGCAACTGGCCCTATCCAGCCCTAGCACAGCATCCCTCCTATGGCTGTTGCTGGTGTCTGCCTTATGTTTCTTTTTAGACTGTGAGCCCATTAGGGACAGGGAGCCATCTTATTGATATATTTTTTATTTTTCCGTGTAAACCACTTTGAGAATTTTATTGAAGAGCAGTATATAAATACCAGTAGTAGTACTCAGTAGTAAATCCCATCCCCTTCTGATTATGTATAAGAGCCCAGTAAGTTATTAAGTATATAGGCTACTGATGCTTATTTTTAAATATCAAATTATCACATAGGAATTGATACTCTTGATAATTTGGGTCCATAAGCAGGGACAGCTATACTTTGAAAGCTTAACACTTCAACCCTATGCACATTAAGTCCCAGTGAGTTCCATGGAATTTATTTCCAAGTACATTTGTACAAGATTGCATATAATCCAGTGTAAACATATATGGGAGTTGTTAGAACTGGGACCCTTGCAGCATCTGCTCTCAGCTGCAGTGTCTCATAGTGACCACTGAGGGGGGGTAGGGCCATGGTGGGAAAGTGCTGGACTCCTCCCCTCTTCTCACAGAGTTTGTAGTCTCCATTTTGTCTCTCCAAAGATGGCTGTTTGTTTTAGTCTCTCTTCAGCCATGAGCTGCAGCTAAAATAAGCTGCAGGCTCTTTCCATTTTTTTGTAACCTTCTTAAATAAATCCTTGTTGTTCTTCAACCCTAAAGAACTGTCTCAAGACCTCTTGCTTTGCTGCTTTCTCACCAAACTGGTTTTGCTCTGCTATTTGGGGACCCAACTGCCATTCTTCGCCTACAGGAGTCAGCTGCATAGAACACAGCAGAATTTACTTCTGAGTAAATGCATATGATTTATGCTGCAATGGGGCATTATTCTGCCTAATACATGGAATTTCCTTTAGGTCAGGATGTTCCATTTCCAAATAAATGTAGCTTCTCGTGGACAAATCTAAAAAATACCCACAAAAATCTGAATGAAAATTACCTTTGTATTGGATTTGTGAAATGTCAGGCAGCTGAGATGAGCATCATTTCCTGAGCTGAGATGAGTCCTTTCCCTAGCAGATTTGAAATATGGTGCTGCAAATAAAACCAAATAGAATTGCTTATTCCAACTGTGAACCAGCACTGCAGCATTTAGGAGCATGTGGTACTCCTGTGAGGCATGTTCCACGCTTGCTTTTTCACTGTGCCACATGGTCCCGAGCGTCTATGATAAACTACAGGACTTATAACAGAACTCTGACCCTGTTATCCAGCCCAAATGCAGGCGTACAATATGCAATTGTAAGCATGTTCTTTGGCTGTGGAAGCTTGCCTTCTCTGTTTAGGCTTTTGTGTGGCCTAACACTGGGCAGTGGACATAGGAACATAGGAAGCTGCCATATACTGAGTCAGACCATTGGTCTATCTAGCTCAGTATTGTCTACATCAGGGTTGCACGACTCAAATGCCCTGGTGGGTCGGAACCATCCACAGCTTGGCGTGCAGGGACCGAGGTCAATTTTTAGCACACTATTACATTAAAATTAAAAATATTATTAGTTACTTGTGGATCTATTCCCCCTGTCAATGGACCCATAGTTTCAACCAAGGATAGTGGCCAGAGAATAGGTCCTGTCTCTGCTCTATGAGTGGGGCCCCTAGAGTGCATGCCAGCCCCAAACAAATGCCAAATCCTCTCCTCTCCCTAAATTGTTTTTCCTTTCAGGCTGCAATGCTAGGCATGCTTACAGGGGAGTAACATGGGAGTTACATGGCACACCAAATGAAGCATATTTCTGAGAAAGCATGCACAGGATGGCGCTATGACAGATCTGGCCACGGTTACCCATGCCTTAGTCACGTTGTGGCTGGATTACTGTAACGCACTCTATGTGGGGTTGCCCTTGAAGAATATCCGGAAACTGCAGCTAGTGCAAAACGCGGCAGCTAGGGTTTTATCCGGAGCTGCCCGTTGGGAGCACATCACGCCCATTCTGAAAGAGTTGCACTGGCTGACAGTTGGTTTCCGGGTCCAATTCAAGATGCTGGTTTTGACCTTTAAAGCCCTTAATGGTTTGGGCCCAGGGTACTTGAGGGACCGCCTGCTCCCAAGGGTTGCTGCCCACTTGATGAGGACATCTGAGGGGGCCCTGCTCCAGGTGCCGACAATGAGAGAGGCCCGGCTATCGTGCACTCAGGACAGGGCCTTCTCTGTTGCTGCCCCCAGACTTTGGAATGCTCTCTCAGTGGCCATTCGCTCCTCGGACTCCATCACGGCTTTTAGAAAGCTTGTTAAAACTTGGCTTTTTATCCAGGCTTTTACATAATCGTTTTTACTGCTGCTTCTATGTGTTTTTACCTGTTGTATCATTTTCATGCTTGTATTTTATAGATTTTCAAATTTGGTTTGTTTTATATTTTATAGCTTAATACTTTTATTGTCTTTTTATTGTATGTTTTAATTTTTGAAACCACCTTGGGGTTGTCTTTTAACGAAAGGCGGTACATAAATGCAACAATAAATAAAAATAAAATAAAATAAATAAATAACGCAGTTTCCAGCTCTCTGCAGGGTACCTGGGGGCGAGCAAAATAGTCACTGTGGGCCGAATCCAGCCCCCAGGCCTTATGTTGTGCAGGCCTGGTCTACACAGACTGGCAGAGGCTTCAACAACAACAACAACAACAACAACATTTATATACAGAAATATTTATATGTGGTATATAAACAGAATGGGGAAAAATCTATTTCACCCTCTTTCTTAATACTTCAACAACAACAACAACAAATACTTATATACCGCTTTTCGACAAAAGTTTCCAAAGTGGTTTACACAGAGAAATAATAAATAAGATGGCTTCCTGTTCCCAAAGGGCTCACAATCTAAAAAGAAATATAAGATAGACACCAGCCACAGTCACTGGAGGTATTGTGCTGGAGGTGGATAGGGTCAGTTATTCTCCCCCTGCTAAAAAAGTGAATCACCACATTAAAAAGGTACATCTTTGCCCAGTTAGCAGGGGTTGTGCTTCTCCAAGGTTGCAGGCAGGAGTCTCTCTCAGCCCTACAGGGGTGGAGCCACCATTGGGCCAAAGGGTCCAAAGAACCCGGGCCGTGCCCAATCAGGGGCCGTGGCCCCGACACGCCCCCCGCATCTGACGTCAGACGCGGGAGTGCTGGTTTAGCTCCCAAGCAGGGGCCGCAGAGCCCCTTCAGGACCACCACCTAAGTAGCTCCTGAAGGAGCCGCGCAGCCCCTTCAGGAGTTAAAAGGCTGGCGCTGAGTTCGCAGCACCAGCCTTAGTTTAGCTCCTGAAGGGGCCACGTGGCCCCTTCGGGAGTTGAACTCCAATTCCCGAACAGAGCCTCAAGGCTCCATTCGGGAGCCAGACCACGCCCCCTGCATCTGACATCAGATGTGGGGGTGTGGCTAGCCCCCACGTCTGACATCAGACGCAGGGGGCGGGGTCAGCAGGGCCACCGCCGCAGCTGCACATGGGCCACCAGCGGTCAGGCTCTGCCACTGCAGCCCTATCTTGGAGATGCCAGGGAGGGGACTAGGAGCCTTCTGCTCTCCCCAGCGTGGCTTAATTCCCAGAAAGGAATATCTTATACGGTGCTCAAACATCACATCTCCCATTCATTTGCAACCAGGGCAGACCCTGCTTAGCTAAGGCAACAAGTCATGCTTGCTATCACAAGTCCAATGGACAATAGGGTGCTTATTTATGGTCTGGCAGTGGCTACTCCAGGCCACTGGAACTTGTCAGTGCACCAAACACCCACAGGGCATACAATCAGGAAACAGGGGCACATCTCCATCACAGCTGCTAGATGATAAGAAAAAGTGCTTCTGTCATGTCAAAACAGACCAAATGATCTGAAGGATCATCTGCTCCAATAGGTACCTTCCCACTCCTTGAGATCTGCTTTTCAGGTCCTGCTCTGGAGTGCCACCACTTTCAGAGATAGGGTAGGTAGCAGGCAGCTGGAAACAGGGGCTGACAGCCAAACTACATTACTCCTGAAGTAACGCCTATTGAGTAACTTACTCTGGACCTCAGCTAGGTTCTTCTCAGGTGTCCCAGTTGTGAAACGCTTTCCCAAAGGACACTCACCGGCACTGTTATTGACCTTTCAGCACCATATGAAAGCAATGTTATTCTCTTGAGCTTTTAATGAATAGTTTTCCTGCTTCCATAGCCCCGCTATCTTTATTGCTGCTTTTCTTGTTGCACATTCTGTTTTGATTTTAGCAGTTTGTTAACATTTTATTGTTTTAAGGCTAAGTGGGTTTAGTTTGAACTACCTGGACCAGGCGCAGAGCATCTGCTCCTCTAGTTCTTCCTCGTTCTCAGCTCCTCATTCAGAGCCCTCCCTCCTCCTCTTCCCTCTCCCCCCCCCTGCAATGTTCTTTCTTTCTGGCTGGCTGCCTGGCAAGTCACTTTTTAGGCCAGCCACCACTTTGTTCCCCCATCCCACCCATGACCGCTGCTTTCTCTCCACCCACCCCCACCACCACTTTCTCTCCTTGCCACTGCCACTGCTTCTGCCCCGCCGCCGCCGCCACTGCCACTTTTGCTTTCTCCCCTCCCCCCAGCCGCCGCGGCTTTCTCTCCCTGCCTGCCCACCTGCCTTTCCATTTGCTGCCCTGTCCATTGGCCTTATGTTCCCCACTACCATCACGTGTGTCAAAAATATATATTAGGGGGCAACGCCAACTCAATACATTTGTTGAGGCTGCAGTTACCCCACTAACTGAACAAAAAAGCACGTTTTAAAGTGCAGATTCTTTTATACTTAGCAGGGGACGAGCAACTGGTCCTGTCCAACCTCAGCCAAAGGCAGCTCCAGGGAGTGCAGAAGGACAAGTGCCATCTCAGACAATTAGTCTGCCTCCCACCTGCCCCCCATTTCTGTTTCAGAAACCTAGTATGAGGGACACAGCTCACCCACCACAGCTCCACTTTGCCCCTTCTGTGGCTCCCTCAATTTTTTTCTGCTGCCGCCACCGAACCCAGTGGTTGTTGCTGGTGTTTACTGTGGAATCCAAGGGAAAGAGTTGTGGTATTCAAGGACAAGGCAGTGCAGTGGCATCAGGAATATTAATAGTTTAATGAAATAGATATTACTAGCTGAACGTCTGTGCACTACAACTTTGTTGCTCTCCTTGACCCCCGCCACAGCCCTCACTTTATTGCTCAGTGTCAGCCACTCATTCGGAGCCACCTCCTCCCTGCCACTCACTCACTTGCCCCCTCCTCGCCGCTCGCTCACTCGCCCCCCCTCCCCGCCACTCTCACTCTCTCGCGCTCCCCGCTGCTCACTCTTCCACACCCTGCTACTCACTCACTCACCTCCCACCAGTCACTCAACCCCTCCCTGCTGTTCACTCACTTACTTACCCCCTACCTGCTCCCCTTCACTATCTACATATGGAATTCCCAGTGCCCAATCACCACAGTGGTTCTGTTCTGTTACCTCTGATTGGTAAAGCACTGTGTGGGCAGGGCTTGCTTATTATATATAGAGATGTACAGCAGAGCTGCTCAACTTCGGCCCTCCTGCAGATGCTGGCCTACAATTCCCATAATCCCTGGCTACTGGGCACTGTGACTGGGGATTATGGGAGTTTTAGTTCAAAAACAGCTGGGGGGGGACTAAGCTGAGCAGGCCTGATGTACAGAGAGGCAAGTGCAAACTGCTTTTCCGTGCTCTTGCTGCGAGCTGTTTGTCAGCCCCGTCTCTACTCCATGACTGGAATATAAGTAACTAAGCCCAATTCAAAAGCCAACCTGGATCAACGAATCGATTAACTAAAAACACCACATTTTTTTAATATTTCTTTTTAGATTATGACTGAGTCCTCTGGGGACAGGGAACCAAAGTATTTATTCATTATTTATTTTTCTGTGTAAACTGCTTTGAGAACTTGTGTTGAAAAATGGTATATAAACATTCATCATTGTTGATGTGGTTGTGTTAGAGATTGAGTTCCAGTGCATCGACCTTTTGCACTGACTATCCTAATTGTTGGAAGTGAAGGACTCTGCACTGTCTCATGTCTCAATGAGAGTGGGGAACAGATTAGTGAGTCAGAGGGCTAGAGGGGTCAAGACATTGGTAATCCCTACTCTACTGCTCTGACACTATCCCTTTGATATGTAGATAGCTAATCTCAGGGACTTCCTTCCTTGCCTTTTCCTCTTCCCTTTCTTCTCCCTTGCTTGCAACACACATGCTCCTCTCTCCTTGCACTATGTGTGCAGAGATGCAGAAACCATCCCTCTGCATCCAGCTAGCTAGCTAGATTAGAGATCCTATCTCTCCACTTTCCTATCTAGAATGGAGTTCACCAATAAAGACTCCTTATATTGATTTGAAACTATGAACTGGCCCCAAGTTTATTTTACTCTCAGCATACACGCATGCCTAGGCAGATTCAACAGTGTTTTGCCTCTGTGCACTCTACTGTAATAGAAGGGTATCTCTTACCAGAGAGTATTCCCAACACTAATGACCACTAGGGGCATTGGGAGCAGAGGTAGTTAGTGAGGGTCTCCTTACCTGTCCCTGCTTGCCTCTACTCTACGACCCTTGCTTTGACTCCTCAGGTACATCCTGAGGATGTGAGTGAGTCAGTCCTTTTTCTTTCCTCCTAGAAAGAAGATGGAAACATATATCTCTCTCCCTACCTATTCATTATGTAGCCTTTAGATAAAGACAGGTCTTTTCTATCCTAATGTATTTCACCAGTAAAGTAATGAGACTATCTCTGTGCATGTTCTTTAAATAGCTGCAACAACTAAACTCCACACACTGTAACTGGAGTGGTAGCTTCCTTGGCACTTTGCTAAATAATCACAACCTCCCCACCCCCGCACAGGTTGTCATAAGGCTTGGTTCTTTATCCTTTTATTTACATTGAATTCTGGCTGCAACCTTAGCCCTTCAGCAGAAACATGAGCCTAAAGCAACAGTGCTTAGCATGAATGCACTGCATGCCCAGGGCCATAGTTATCTTTTAATGAAAGACAATGAATCAGGAAAAATGCTGTCCAACTCCAGCCTGACATATGCCATATGTTTCAAAACCAGGCCTGCCGCTGCTGAGCCAGGATCTTTACTTATCAGTGGGCTTGAAGGCCAAAAGCAAAGGCTCTTCGTCAACAACAGCTGTATGTTCTCTGCCCATGTACATGTGCCTCTTCTGCCAGTAAATGTTATAGACAGCAGAATCAACAAAAAGGACTGGGTTAATATGCAGAATATTTGTGGAGAGGGCGGGGTGTCCCTTTATTAACCTTGGCTTGTGTCCACTGCCTGGAGCACTCCTACTTAACTTTAGGAACAACTCCCTACATTTAATACACAATGAAGAGTTTATGGCGACCAGAGCAAGGGACAGGGAATCAGAAAAAGTATTAACCAGTTCTATCTCTATTGAAAAGCTAATTTCTATTGAAAAGCTAACCTAAAAGCTTACAAAGCTGTTTTCAAATGCCCTGCAAGACAAAAGAAACCAACTATTAATGCGGTGTGAGTAGATGTTTCACTTATACTATAGCATTAGGGGAGAACTACAAAGATCTCCTCCTCTCTAGTTTGTTCTGTACCTCTGGCTTTCTTTGCTTTAATCTTTGACTGAAATCCTGCTCCATTAACATTGAGTTGAATTATGTAGCTTTCTTTCATAGAAGCAGGGCTGAACCCTTTGGTTTTAGCTTGGTTTTCTTTTCCTTGTTGTTATGTCGCTAATATTCTTCTGAGTTTCTTTTCATTTCAATTGCATCCTTTACAAATCTGGATTTGCCCAGTTTGCCCTTCCCCTCTTGCTGCAAAATACATTATGGGTATTATGAAATTTGGAATAACAAATTATTAAGGGCTACGTGCACCAAATACAGCTAGGAGGGCTGGAAATTATACAGATGCATCATTCCACATATAAAGAAGCATGATCAAGAATCACTAATGCACCCCATAAAGATCATGGTACCAAAGAAGTTACCTTTCCATATTTCAGTGTAAAGGTCCTTTATAGACCACTGGTGTGTACATTCAGTGCTTGAGAGCCACAACTTGAGCTTTATGGCATAGGCAAAATTTGTTCCCTTGGTAATAGTGATACACACAGGGTTCCTCCTGAGAGAAAAAGCTGTTTGGTCAATGCTTCCTGTTATCTT
This sequence comes from Hemicordylus capensis, assembly GCF_027244095.1. Classification (NCBI taxonomy): domain Eukaryota; kingdom Metazoa; phylum Chordata; class Lepidosauria; order Squamata; family Cordylidae; genus Hemicordylus; species Hemicordylus capensis. The sequence goes on along the minus strand of NC_069661.1, from coordinate 28,378,580 downwards.
CATTAGTATCCCATAGAGCAATGACAACTTCACATCCCACTACATGTTACTCAGGCCTTGCTCATCTCCCGTCTAGTACCTTTTATCACACACACACACACACACACACACACACACACACACACACACACACACTCAGAGATGGAAAGTGGCTCTCCAAAGCCCCAAGGAAACACCCTGTGTCAGATTGAGTCAAATTCTGCCTGAAGCCATCTGGCCCATCTGGTCCATTCTCTTTGTGTCATTCTAGTTGACTTTATGCATATTAATTCACTTGAGGTCTTGAAGCAGCAAAAAGCTCACAAAAATCCACCAGAGTTGACTGACAGATAGGAAAGCGATCTGTTCCAGAATACTGTGAAACTGGACTTTGAGTGTTTGCAAGACTTTGACCTTACATGGAAGTTCTGTCTCTGAGAGCCTCTTCAGACTTGATATTTTTTGCTGTAAGGGGTATTCCAGGACAGGCCCCTTCACTGGTGGTGCCATTTTGGAAATGCAGGGGTATCAATTGTTATCCTCCTCACTTAATTTTGGACCACACACTTTCCCAAAAACCCACCTGCACTTCGAGTCAGTTCATTGATACCACACCCTGAGTGACCATTATTAGATATAAACACACCAAAGAAATGAAACCCTTTTTGCTTCAAAAAAAGTGCAACCATCTGAACTGGGTCGATAGCATTTCTATAGTCATTATCAGGAGTGGATAGAGTCATTGTAACAGGGTGGATGGGTTCAAAGAACCCAAGGCACCCTGCATCCAGAAGCCGCTGAGCATCCGGGAGAAGTCACCAAGCTTCCCTCTCCCTGGCCAGGGCTCCTGCCTCTGCCGCCGTCGGCCACCTGCTACCGCCAACCGCCTCCTTCGGCTGCTTACCCAGCTCCCAGGCCCAATTGATCCTTCTTCCATTGGTTGGGCTCCTGGCTGATGGAAGGAGGGTGCATATGTGCTCCCGATGGGCCGATGGAAGGAGAGTGGGCCTAGAAGCCAGGTGGCAGGAAGCAGCAGCAGTGATGGTGGGGACACCAGCCGGACAGGCAGGTGGCCAGCAAGCTGGAGCAGGGAAGCCAATGTGGGGAGTAAACGTGCACATGAGCACATGTGCTGCCAGAGGGGGACACCATCACAAGTGGGGAGGCCACCTGTGCTCACTATGTGAACATGGGCCTACAGTCTTGTCACTATGCCCCTGGTTGTTGTTATGAAGCATGAAAAGGACATCAACACATTCTGTTAAATATTTTTCACCCAGATTTTTACACTGGTTTTTTTTCTAATTTTGAGAAGAAGAAAAAAGATGGATGAGCAAATCAGAAGAACCATGCTATGAATATGAATATTACCTGCCTTTATGGGAATCTGAAATGGTAGCCCTGCCTTATGATTCCCTAAGTGCTAAACTTTTAAATTATTATTTAGGGCTATTGCATCAATGTATAACAACACAGCCTTTCGGATGACATCATGTCTTTACCCACAACCTAATCTTGCTTTATGTTTGTGCTATTGTGTATCACCCTCACCATTACTGGTGTTCCCATGGTTAAAAATGTATATATAGCCTGTCTCTTCCCATAGATTGTTTGTGCACATGCCAATATGCAATCATCACTATTTGCCTTGCTGCACATACCTCTATACATCTTCCCTTGAGATTGTACTTCTCTTGCAATGATATTATATCTTAAGACCAAATTATAATATTTTGCTCCTGATAAAATGATACTTGTTTCATAAAGCACATTTGTTTTCCCACCTCAATACCAATATTTCAGCAGGAAAGATTAATTTGTGGACCACCTGTTATGCCTAGTTGTACAGTATACTTCCATGTCAACAGGGCAGGCTTATGAGTGTCTGGTGTCAATACTCACAACCATGTTTCAAAAATAAATAATAATATGAATTTATAGTGCTGTTCTCAAGTGTTCAGTGTGACTACATGTGTTATCTTAGCAATCCTAGCAACAGCCCTTCAAGGTTGGCAGGACACCATTATCCCCATAATGGTTTGCCTACAGCCACCCACAAAGCAGGGTTTTCTGCTCCAGTTCTTGCATCCCTTTTCCCCAGTCACCACAAAAGTAGCGAGTGGGTTGTTCTCAGAATGCCAGAGCTGGCCAACAGGTGGCGCTGTGAAGATTGCACAAACATGGTCCCTGCTCAGCATGTAACCAGAAAGCAAAATCAGGCTAGGAAGGAGCACAGAAGCCTATGAGAGTGAGTGTGGACTGTAAGGTAGCACTTGGAGCTTGTGCGGAAGCTTTCAAAATCCTGCACTTTACTGCTGTTTGGAACATCTCTTAATGGCACTAGCTTTCCTTTCTTCTGACAGGATTCCTGTACCTTAAGAAGAAGAGCCCTCATCGATCAGATCAAAGACCCATCCAGTTCCAGCATCCTGATTGCCACAATGGGTAATCAGATGTCCTTGGAAATCCCAAAAGCAGGGCATGGTGGCAATGATAGTGCTCTCCACTGCTGTTCCCCAGGAATTGGTATTCAGCAGCATACTGTCTCGGAACATGGGAGATTCTATGCATTCACAGGAACATAGGAATCTATCATATACTGAGTCAGCCCATTGGTCCATCTAGCTAAGTATTGTCTATACAAACTGGCAGCAGCTTCTCCAAGGTTATAGGCAGGAATCTCTCTCAGCCCTAACTGGAAATACCAGGGAGGGAACTTAGAACCTTCGGCATGCTGCCTTGCAGATGCTCTTTCCAGAGTGGCTCCATCCCTTATGGGGAACATCTTACAGTGCTCACACATGTATAGGTGAAACTCGGAAAATTAGAATATCGTGCAAAAGTCCATTAATTTCAGTAATGCAAATTAAAAGGTGAAACTGATATATGAGACAGACGCATTACATGCAAAGCGAGATAAGTCAAGCCTTAATTTGTTATAATTGTGATGATCATGGCGTACAGCTCATGAAAACCCCAAATCCACAATCCCAGAAAATTAGAATATTACATGGAACCAAGAAAACAAGGATTGTAGAATAGAACAATATCGGACCTCTGAAAAGTATACAGTGTACTGTGCTTGATTGGCCAGCAAACTCGCCTGACCTGACCCCATAGAGAATCTATGGGGCATTGCCAAGAGAAGGATGAGAGACATGAGACCAAACAATGCAGAAGAGCTGAAGGCCGCTATTGAAGCATCCTGGTCTTCCATAACACCTCATCAGTGCCACAGGCTGATAGCATCCATGCCACGCCGCATTGAGGCAGTAATTGCTGCAAAAGGGGCCCAAACCAAGTACTGAATACATATGCATGCTTATACTTTTCAGAGGTCCGATATTGTTCTATTCTTCAATCCTTGTCTTCTTGGTTCCATGTAATATTCTAATTTTCTGGGATTGTGGATTTGGGGTTTTCATGAGCTGTACGCCATGATCATCACAATTATAACAAATTAAGGCTTGACTTATCTCGCTTTGCATGTAATGCGTCTGTCTCATATATCAGTTTCACCTTTTAATTTGCATTACTGAAATTAATGGACTTTTGCACGATATTCTAATTTTCCGAGTTTCACCTGTAGTCTCCCATTCATATGCAACCAGGGTGGACTCAGCTTAGCAAAGGGGATGAGTCATACTTGCTACCACAAGACTAGCTCTCCTGCCATCATGATTAGTAGCCATTGATAGTCTTGTCCTTGACGAATTTGTCACATACCCTTCTAAAGCCATCCAAGTCAACAACCATCACTGCACCTGGCGATAGCAAATATAATAAATTAATTCTGTCGAGTGAAGAAGCTGCATGGATTGCAACAGGTGAAGCCTTTGCCATGCAGGGAAAAAGCAGCAGCGGTCAGATTGCTAATTGCAACTGAGCTGTTAAAAGCACAGGATTGTTTCCTGAAAAGAAAAAGGAAGGGAGAGGGAGAGGTCCAAAAAAGAGATTCGGAACCTCAGAATATCTGAATTCAGCCCTTCAGAATATCTTTTCATAACCCTCTTTTTGGCACACACAAGGTTCTTCCTCCCTGTTCGAATAAAAATGTACGATCGCCGCCCTCTGCCGTCATCATCACACCAAACAGGCTTAAGTCTCAAGAGCGGGGCGCGGGAGTGGGCAACAGTCCATGCGGCGACCCCCTTTCCTCGCGCTCGCTCTGATGGACATGGTAAAGCCATTCCTATGCAACAATCCAGCTCAGGTTTTGCGATTTTGCTCGTATCTTGGAGCAACGGCAAAACTCCACTAGAAAGAGGAACATTTGGCTTTTGCCAGGGCTTCTATCTCGGCTACTGGATTCCAGTCCAGGCAGGGACTGGGGCCAAAGGCGCTTCCGCTGCCCAACCCTCCCTGTCGCTCAGCCTGACATGCGCAAACACAGTCTCGGCGGTGTGTCTAAGTATGCACATAAACCTCGCCGCGGAGTAGTTTAGCGCAGGTCTGAAGAGGGGAGAAATCCCAGTCTCTGGCTCAAACTCCGATCCCGAGGATTTCCATTATTTTAATTTCTGGTCGCTCTGCAAGCGTTGCCGCCAAGTTATTTCCATTTTTCCTGGTGGTGGCATGGGAAGGGGACTCGGAGACTTTAGAACCCGGCCGATTGCTCCTCTCTTTGGCTTCACATCTCACTTTTGAAAGCAAGCAAACCTAATATATGGATTTTTATTAAGGCGAGGGTGAGCGTTCAGGTACAGCCCAGAAACCCACTATGTCCGGTTTAGTTTTACTTCTGTTATTTCGTGAGCAACCTGGTTTGCAGATATATAAAAATGTGAACTTTAAACAAATGTTGCATCGGTTTCTCTAAGCAGCTAGAGAAGATATATATAGCTGTAGCAGACTGGAGTGAACTACTTGGATGGGAACAAATTTTCTGAACTATACTCACCAGGACCACCTAATGGCGCAGCGGGGAAGGAACTCGCTTAGGGAGCAAGAGGTTGCTGGTTCGAATCCCCGTTGGTATGTTTCCCAGACTATGGATATAGGGAAACACCTATATCGGTATAGGTGCAAGATAGCAGCGATATAGGAAGGCGCTGAAAGGCATCACACTGCGCAGGAGAGGGCAATGGTAAACCCCTCCTGTATTCTACCAAAGAAAACTACATGGCCCTGTGGTCACCTTATCTTTACACACAACAGATGGCATGGAAAGTTCATTCATATTCTGTTTGTGTTATTTGTCAAGATACATACACAATGTACATTTGAGCAACATGCATGCTGAAAAGCAAATTTCAAAATTTTATGCATATTTGTTCTCCACATTCTTCCCAACACATTCTTTCCTGTATCCATTCTTCGCGGCTTACTTTAGGCTCCTTTGTGATTGCATGATCCTCAGGGCTCATACACAGAGATACAAATCTTATTTCCACTTGGTGCCTTCAGCAACTGTATGAGGAATGATCTATCTATCTATACATATTAGTATGAAGTAGTTTTCCTTTATTTCTCTCCCTCTTAATTTTCTCCAAATGTAACTCCCAGCTGACTGAATTCTATAACACAAAATTCTCTTTGGGACTTCATATTTATCTAGGAACTTCTCACATTAAAAAGTACATATTTTATTTATTTATTTATCTATTTATTTATTTAACTTATATACCGCCCAAAGATTTTGCTGTTTATGCTTTCACATTCTCACAATGCATCCTGTGAAGAGTGATGCCAGGCCTTTCCCCTCCTATACTCCTTCAAATTGAACTAAACTACTCTGACGATGCTCTCCTAATGTTGGGTGTCTAAGGCCACATAGAAATAAAAGTATGCTACCCAAAGGTGGGAAACCCCTATATCAGGCAGCCGCGATATAGGAAGCTGCTGAAAGGTATCATCTCATACTGTGCGGGAGAAGGCAATGGTAAACCCCTCCTGTATTCTACCAAAAGACTACCACATGGCTCTGTGGTCGCCACTCGCCAGGAGTCGACGCTGACTTGACGGCACAACTTTACCTTTACCCAAAGGAAAGAAACAGCACAAAGTAGAGAGTGATATACATTTCTATTCTCTCCAAACACCACTTCTCTGAGCTGTGAGAAATTCCAGAGGTACAGCACTTCAGATCCTGGTTTCCTTTAGAGAAGAGATCACTGGAGACTTATGATGTCTTTGTAATATTGGGCTTATTTGCAATATACAGGCTCTGCATTAGACAGAGTTGGAAGATGGCAGAGAGAGCCCTCCTATAAATCAGCAACAGGTTACATCAGTTCCCAGTGAACAGACCATATACCCTGAGGTGCTGCAGGTTTCTGCCTGGCTGCTTCATTCCCGGCCCTCCAAAAATGCTTTCTGTCCTGTTTCTCTCTTTGTGCCCTAGCTAGGCTGTTTGCTATCTCTTTTCTGATTAAATGCAGACTCCTCACAGAGGGAAAGGGGTTACCTTATACCTCATTAGCCCCTCCCATCAGGCTGATTCTGCCTGTCTCTTCAAGGCCTCCTCCATCCAGAATAGAGTCAGAGCCATTCACCCCACATTTCGGAGACAGGAACATATCTTCCTCAACCATTAAAGAATATCAGCATCCCTTGGTCAGATCCAGTCACACTGACCAGGCTTGCCTAGGGCAACCTCCACAGTGAGAAGCCACTGACAATGAGCAAACGGAAACCCTGCAGTATCCTGCACCCAGCCCAGGCTATCATTCAGGAGGCCAGTGGGGGGCTTGGAGAAGTTAGATGCCTGGCTCCTCTCCATTCCTCAGAGGGATAGGTTCCGGGGATGCAGTGCTACTTGGATTCCGGCTTCTTTGGGAGGAGCAATCGCTAGAGGCTTGAAGTAATATATGGTTGATTTACAAATATACACGTTGAGCATTAGTTGAAATAGCAGAGCAGCACTCCTACGAGTCAGCTGCAAGTTACAGCAATTCCCAGGGAGCAGCCTTTGCACCCCAAGGTACTTCAGCTCTCTGCCTCCATTCCAGACCCCAGAACAGCCAACAACCTGGAAGGCTTTAAGAGGGGTTTGAATAGCTTCATGGAGGAGAGGTCTATCATCGGCTACTAGTCGGAGGACTGTAGGCTACTTCCAGCCTCAAAGGCAGGATGCCTCTGAGTACCAGTTGCAGGGGAGTAACCGCAGGAGAGAGGGCATGCCCTCAACTCCTGCCTGTGGCTTCCAGCAGCATCTGGTGGGCCTCTGTGTGAAACAGGATGCTGGACTAGATGGGCCTTGGGCAGGACTGTTCTTATCCAGCAGGACTGTTCTTATGTAACTCAAGCTGAAATGTATGTGCTACGGATGTGTGAGCCAGCTCAATTCAAACAATGGTTCAAATTGAGCCAGACCAGTTTGGCTGGTCCAAGTTCAATCTGGATGGGCCCTGGTTCTAAGAACCGGTTTGCGGGCTGGTTCAGGGATACTTGTAAAAGGTATCTGTGTGATGATGCAAATGGCCTCTGTGTGCCGGCGGAGGTCCGAACCAGGCCACAGCCAGCCCGGGCTATCATTCAGGAGGTCAGTGGGGGCTTGGAGAAGTCCCCACAACCCCCCGCCACTGCCTCCGCCATCTCTGCTGTCTTCTTGCCACCTCCAATAAAGGTACGGAGCCTTTCTCTCACCACGACCTCAGCACCTTTAGAATAAGGATTAAGGATGCCTCCTTTACTTGTAAAGGGGAATCCTCAAGGATTCCCCTTTACAAGTATCCCCGAACTGGCCCATAAACTGGTTCGGCCTGGTTCGGTGGCTGAATCAGAGTGGACTCGGATCAGCTCTGCTGAACCCAAAGTCAAACTGGCTGGCTTGCACATCCCTAGTATGTGCTTGAAGAGCCAGCCAGCCTAAGGGCCTAATTAGACATCATGGGGAATGCTCGACAGCTATAAACCCATATCACCCTCCTTGTATGTCTCTCTAGTAATATCCAGTGAAAGAAACACAGCATGTTTCTTTGACTTGAGCTATTCAGATTGGGTAGCAGATAAATGAAATAAACTATAAATAAATATAAATAAGTAAGTAAATCTTTGTCATTGCATTCAGCATTATACTTTCCTCACACCCATTCCCACTTATTGGCTGCCACTTCCATGGGTCAGAAACGTTGGCCTTCCTGGTTCTGTATTCATAATTACTCCCAGAAATCCAAACATCCACTCATAAACTAGTGTTGAAGGCTTGAGAAAAACATGCCCTTTTATTACTGTTAACTGCTTCCTGGCTATGAACTCAGTAAGTAGGCATCTTTAGTGCTGCAGGTTTTACACACACTTTCTTGGAAGTAAGCCCTGTTAAGCCTAAGGAGAGTATTTCAAGTACATGTGCATGGGAATGACTGCCCCTGTTCTAAGTGAGAGACAAACACACTGCACCAATGTATCCTCTGGATGATGCTAACCTCTCCATCCTTAGTAGGCTGTTATTTGCCTGTCCTTAGGTGGTGTGGTGGGGAGAGAGAAAAGGTTCATTTCTCACTGTATTGGGGGCGGGGGGACTATTTGTAACAAAAGCCAACTTTTTAATGTCTACTAACCTTTCATGGTGTGGGAAAGAAATACACGGAACAGTATATTCTGTGACAAATAAGGAAAAGGGGAGATGGATGTCTTAGAGGCATGTGCTCAGTGAATGCAGGAAAGAAAGTCCCTAATGGCTGGAAAATGCCAGTCCTTCAAGTATTTTCCTTCATATCCACCCAGAGACAAAAGTATGGGGTGGTCTACAAATTTGAAAAACAAAACAAAACAAATATAAATTTGTACTCCTTTTGGCTGTGAGAGTTCATCTCAGCTTGTTTGATGGATCAAACTCCTTTGGAATACTTTGTCCTTCCTACTAAAGAACAAGTTGTTCTAGTAAGAATTAATCAGCCTACTTTCCTTTAACTGTCTCTACATCTGGACTAGATTTGATGCAAATCAAGGTCCACAAGTTAGATCTCTTGTACCTCAAATGTTCATGTGTCAGTCATCTTGGATAGGGGTGGATGTCATAATTACAAACTGCACCATTGAGGTGTCCCTGTGTGTCACTCACTACAGCTGTTCCAAATTTGGTTCAGATTGGTTAGACAATCCTCAAGTTAGTGCACTTGCACCTCAAACATTTATGCACCAACCATCTTGGATTGGGGTGGGTGACATCATCACAAACTACAACATTGGGGCATCCCTATGTGTCCCTACAGCTGTAGCAAATTTGGTTCAAATCAGTCAAGTGGTTCACAAGTTAGCCTACTTGTGCCTCAAAAGTTTACACGTCCACCATCTTGAATCGGTGTGGAGACATCATCACAAACTATGCCATTGAGGTGTCCCTGTGTGTCACTCACTACAACTGTACCTAATTTGGTTCAAATGGGTTAGGCAGTCCACAAATTATCCTGCTTGCACCTCAGATGTTTATGCAGCCACCATCTTGAATTGGAGTGGTTGACATCATCACACACCACACCAGTAGGGCACCCCGTGTGTCCCCACAGCTGTAGCAAATTTGGTTTAAATCAGTTAGGTGGTTCACAAGTTAGGCGGTTCACAAGTTAGCCCACTTGTGCCTCAAAAGTTTACGTGTCCACCATCTTGGATCGGGTGGATGAACACCTCAAACTATGCCATTGAGGTGTTCTTATGTGTCCCTACAACTGTACCCTATTTGGTTCATATTGGTCCAGGCATTCTGAAGTTAATATGGTGCACACACACACAGACACAGACACAGCTGAGTGATCTCATAAGCCTACTGGAAAGTAGGTTAAAAAATTGCCCACCCATTCTGCACTCATTTCTTACCCTGGAACTTATTCAAATGTTAGCTTTGTGATAAAGATAATATATTCTTTGTTGGTTTCCCTTCATGTCAGCTATTATTACAGGGCAGTTAGAATCACATAGAGCTTTCCCCAGATGTTACTTCTAAGAACAATATGTTAATTGTAGCTCTAGGATATTTTCATGGCATAGGCAGACCCTGACATTTATGGGGGAGGGTGGTATTTGACTAGTTTACTGCAATTTGGGGAGGAATCAAAGTTACTAATCTTCTCATACCTAAGTTGGGAGCAAGATCTTGAAACACACACACCCCCAGACCTGGGGTAGGCAATCTTGGCACTGCAGCTGTTGAATTTCAACTCCCATCATTTCCAGCCATATTTTATTTTGACTAGGAATGATGGGAGTTGTAGTACAACAACATTTGGGGTGTCAAGATTGCCTATCCCTGCCTTAGACCTAGAAATACTGCCAACTGCCTGTTCCTAGACCATTGAACTGGAGACTGAGAACTCTACAAGTCCTTTGCCAGAGTGGGGGCGGGAGTGAACAGAGGAACAGCAAGAAAGTGGACCGAGGAATAAGAGGTGTGGCATCTCAAATAGGGTATAGTCTGACTTGGTATAAGGCAGCTTCTATAAGGTCCAAGTTCCCTCCCTAGCATCTCCAAGGTACGGCTGAGACTTCTGCCTGCAACCTTGGAGAAACCACAGTACTGAGCTAGATGGACCAAAGGTCTAACTTGGTATAAGGCAGTTTCCCATGTTCTTATGTTCTACAGTTCAGATACAACAGGTGTCCCAAAGGTTGTCACAATAGTCTCCCTAAATCATGTCAAGCCAAGTTTATTTTGCTTTTATTGGTTAAAGCCATAATAACCTCCACAAAGAACAGAATAAAAAACAACCCAGCTGCAGCACAACGAAAAGCAATCCATGTAACATACTTTTGACAATTGGTCACATCATGTATCTTAACCTCTCTTGCCCTGTCTGCTCAATAGACAAAACAAGACACACTAAACATAACTGACAAATGTTGACCATAAATCTCTTCTTATATAAATGGCTGGAAAGCAACTCTGTTAAGGACTACAGACTTCAAGGACTTTATTTTGGTCAAATAAAGAGCAAGTCAAGAAACAAGTGGTTATTTAAAAGTGGTGATTCTCGTTATTGAGTTTAGGGTGGTGAACAAATTTGATGAATAAATAAATAAGTAAATAAATAAAACATTTAGTGGGGGAGAGCAACTGGCCCTATCCAACCCCAACACAGCATCCCTCCAGTAGTTGCTGCTGGTATCAGCCTTCTTTCTTTCTTTCTTTCTTTCTTTCTTTCTTTCTTTCTTTCTTTCTTTCTTTCTTTCTTTCCCACTTTGAGAACTTTTGTTGAAAAGCAGTATATAAATATTTGTCATATCTGTATGTTTCTTTTTAGATTGTGGGCCCTTTGGGGACAGGGAGCCATCTTATTTATGTATTTATGAATGGAAGTGTTCCACTCTTTTCTAGCAGCACCACAGCACAGCAGTCCCTGTTTCTGTGGCTGGGATGGGGATAGATGGAGAAAAAGAGCAAATTCATAATCTGCCTTCTGACCTAAACACCAACATCACCTGGGTCTTTTTCACACAGCAGGACTTTACCATGAGTTTGAAGTTGCCCCCCACCCCCCAAAATTGCAAGAAGTGGTGTTTTTTAAAACTCCGGATATAAATCGGGCTACACTCCAACGTGCAGTGAAAAACCTGAATCGTGCGTGAACCACTCCCCGATAGCTCACAGGGACTTTGGAGTAAATCTGTGAACTCACACCCTTTGTTCCAGAGGAGATGTGAGCTAAAAGCTCTGTGTGAAAAATACCCTCGTAAATTTTATTGTAAAACTGAAATGCAGGGTAAATCTACATAATGTGGGGAGGGGAAGGAGCCAACAGGAAGGTGTTAGTTCCTCTCTGAGTAACCACTTCTCTCCATAGGAAAGGCAGTGCCACAATTCAAACTCTTTGAATTGGTTGTGCAGCAAAGCTCTCAAATGCCCTTTGAGAACGGTCAGGAGGACAGTCTTAGGGAGGTCATGAAGATGTCCTGCCTTAGCTGCAGGTGTGAACAGAGCTTGGAGGGAAGATTGCTTTATCTACTCCAGCAGCAGCAGATGTGCACAGGTACAGATAGCACTGCTAATTAAGATTGTCTGGAGACATGAAGTTAAAGTTCTAAATGAAGTAGTTTATTTAGGAAATCAGGGAGATAGATAAAGCCTACACCTTGCTGCTAGCTACATACAAAAAGAGAGGAAGGGAGAAGGAGGAAGTCTCTCTTTTCAGGTGACAGAATGAAACTGGAGACTATCAGTCTCACAAAAGGGAAGTAGAGTCGAGACCCTATAGTCAGAGAGGGGATTCCCTTGCTCACTATCTTTACCCCTAGTGGCCAATAGGGTTGCTGCTGGTGCTAAGAGTCAATGCCATCAGGAGCTGCATCTCCAACAGCAAGAAGCCATTTCCGAAGGCACATGCTTCTTTGGCAATTTGTTGCACAGTCTAGACTTTGTACTTCACCGTATAGACCTCACACTAGGTGGTATGAAAAACTGAACTTTGGGTAGGGATATGTTTGTGTGTGTCACCTGTTTCACAGCTTTAGTCTACTGACACTACATTCACAAGACCACACCCAGGTGTTCCTCATCTAATGAATTCTTGATTTTGTACTGACGGTCACTATCATGCAGATATAGCCGTCTTTACTTATAAACGATCGAGAAATCGTTGCGTGTGGCGACGGTGGAGGGATTTATTCCGGTGACCACTCTTTCCCCGAATAATACGGGGAGGGGGATTAACGGCATTTAGGAGTCACTAAGCCATACCGATGTCGCGGAGAAAGCGACCTGGCATACCCAGAGATGGGAGATAAGTGCCATTGGTCTCAGTACGATCCCTTCCCTCCCCAACAGTTTTGTTCAGGACTGCAGTCTGTCTGCACAATCCCCAAGAGTCTGCCTGTCTTCCCCACGTTCTCCCTACTCCAGAGCTGGAGAGGTGCGCAAGCCGGTGTAGCATTACGGGGAGGAGCAAGTCCAGTCCGGGATTCCGGCTCCGGTTTTGCAGGTGCCCCTGAGAAAGCAGAGCTCCATTGGCTGGAGCAATGTGCCTTAGCCAGGGCTTCACTCCGCAGCTCGTGTACAACATTCTGGTGGGGAAGCGGCAGAGGGGCTCAAGCGCGCTGGCTGGCTGGCTGCCTTCGCTTCGCCTTCACGCAGGCACCGCGCTGAGGGGCGTGTGCCTCTGCAGGGCTGCTGCCTTGCCTTCAGTCTTGAGTCCCCCCAGCCGGAGTTAGGATGCTGCTGAGGCTGCTGCTGCTTCCGCTCCCTCCTCCGCCCCTGCAATCTCCAGCTCGCTCAGATTTCTTGGCCAGACTATGAGATGACCATTCCTGTTCACCTCGCAGCAGCAGCCGCCGCCGCCGCCGCCTGGGCGCCTTCCCTCTCGCTCCTCCTGCCGCGCGCAGCTTGGCCTCTGAGAGAAGGGGCGCCCGTCCTGCCTGAGAAGGAACCCCAGCTGGGTCCGTCGGCCAAGTCAGCAGCGGCGGGGCTGAAGGAGAGTCGGCGGGGGACGCCCTGGCAGGCAGCTTCGGACAGGCTTCCTCCACAACCCGGCGTCGCCAAGTGCGCCCAACTGCTGCCTGAAGCGGGAGCCGGCGGCCGCCTCTTCCACTCCTGAGGCGGACGCGCCAGCCTGCGCGCCTCTCTTGGGCGACTTCCCCAACTGCTCGCTTTCCCTCGCTGCGCCTCCAGAAAAGTCGAGAGGGAGCCCAGGAGGAGGGCAGGAGGGGCGCGCGCGGGACGTCGCTGCTGCTGCTGCTGCTGCTTCCAGGCAGCCCTTGCAGCAGAGAGAGGAGGGAGGGGAGGTGGGGGCGGGAGGGGGGCGAGCGAGCTGGACTCCGGCTGCCGAGGTGTGTGCCTGCGTGCCCGCTTTCTTTCTCTCCGTCCTACGGCGACTCCTGAGCTCTCGCTTCCAACGCAGCCATGGGGAAAGGGCTAGAAGCCGCCGCTGCCCGCTACGGACTGGGACTGGGATACTTGCTGCAAATGGTCGTGCTGCCCGCTCTGGCCATCCTGGGCGCCAGCAGCCCCGGCTCCGCTGCGCAAGGTAAGGCTGGCTTGCCTCGGCAGGCGGCGTCTCACTCGCTCAGCTCTCCTTCCCAAGGAAGAGCTCCTCCTGCACCTGAAACTCCTTCCCTGGCCGCCGGAGCCAAAGAGGGCTCGCTGCCTGCCTCTTATCTAGCTCTCTCTCCGTCTGCCCTACAGCCGTGCAAAGACCGGCGAAAGGGAGCAGCCTCCTGGCGGTCTCCACAGGTCCACCGGTTCACTGAAATAACAGAGGAGGAGAAGGCGTGTGGTGGGTGTGTGGGGCGGGGGGACCTCCTCTAGGGCAGGAAGGAGGATGTGATTGCTTTGACGCGCGGGGGCACTTCCAGCTTCTTGCCCTCTGTGCAGCAGGCGCCTCGGCGTGCTCACTCCAAAGGCAGTCCCACCGAGTTCGCTGGGGCTCACCTCCCTGGGAGGGCGCCCAGGACTGCAACCTTGGAGGCGTCGTGTGCTTGCGTGTGTAGACGGCGGTCCCCGGACCTCAGTGACGGCACCAGAAAAAATGGGGGGAGGGGGCAAAGGGCATGTATGGGTGGCTGAGCCTTATGTTGAATGTCAGAAACCTAAACGGGAGCAAGCCACTCTTCGGGGGGGGGGGGCTCCCCCCGCTTGCCCTCGCTGGACCAAAATGATGTGGGTGCATGAGAGGGTGTGCGTGTGTCACCGACCTCCTCTATCCACGCGGAGAAACTTAAGAAACAAGGGCTGTCCCCGGCTCCTCCAGGAAAGGGGAGGGAGGGAGGGACTCCCCCCGCCACACACACACACACACACCTGGACACGCACACACCTCCTCCTTACTGTATTCAAGAACTGGGAGGTGATCCCTGTCTTCCTCTGGCTGCTCCTGCTCGTGGGGTGCTTGCTAGCCTGAGCTGGGTGTGTGTGGCAAGCCCGATCGCAGCCTTCCAGGGCTGCTGAGCCGTGGAAAAAAAGGAGCCGCTCCGACGTTTTAGTGGCTGCGCGTGCCTCCCGGAGCGAAACGCTTTCGGGGAAAGGGAGCTGTGGGTGGCAAAGGGGATCCGACTTGCACTAGGCAGCTGGGATCGGATGTTTAGGATACTGGGAGGGTCCAGCTGTGACGCGGGAAATGCCCCTCGTCCCGCTTCGGCAGATGCCTGAAGCAGAGGGGAAAGGACCCGGCATGATCTCCGGCTCGCCGGCGGGAGCTTCGCAGCTCTATGTCTCAGCCGAAGGCGCTTATATATGCGCGCGCGTGTTGCTATGATGCAGCTGTTTGTATCTAGCGTGTAGCTTAAGCGATGAGATGACACCACCAGTACCATTTACTAAACACTCATTTAAAAAAAAAAGTCTTATTTTTCCTGACTCCGAAATTCGAATTTCTTGCCCTCCTATATAGCTGGCATCCTTCCAATGAAGTCCAGATCTTCTCCCGAAACAGGTCTTGCTAACACCTTACAAACTACAGATTTATTCATGACATATGCTTTTAAGGTGCCTCACTTCTTGTGGGTGTGTGCATGGGCATCTTTCCTGTAACAGAAGAATAACAGGGCTCTGGAATGTGGCTTTCGGTAAAGATGACTTCAAAGACATTGAGTCTGCAGATAAGTGGTCAGTCTAAACAGGAGACAAAGTGGGGCAGCTGCTTTAGGTGGCAGATGTTGGCCACCATTAAGGGTGGTAGAGCAAGACAGATTTCACCTATGGGCCACAGTCCATTGTGGAGATGGTAGAAGCCACATTGATATGAATACGGGCTGGACAAGAACACAGTGGCACACAGATCGTGTTCAGGGGTTAGCTAGGGGAGAGGGGGGCCTGTGTTGACCCCTCTCCCTGGCAGCCCCTAAGAGTGAGGGAGATATTGAAGAAAATAGGGAGGGGTGGATCTGGTCATGTTGACTTTAGTGGGGCTTGTGCAGTAGAACTTCCTGTGGATTGTAGCTCCTGTTGCCAGTTGGGTTTTTCGTGCCGCGCACTAACATGTCTTGAGGGGTGCCCTGGAGCAAGTGACCCTATGAAACAGAGCCCCTGCTTCCAGCACGTTGTATCTCCTGAAGTGTTTGTGGACAGTGCTGGCTTCAAAACACTTGAGCTGGCGTGTTTGCACTTCATTAATTTTAAGTATCACCAAAGTCCTTGGGGCCAAACTGACTTTAAGTGTTTTTGTGGATCTTTGAAGCAGGACCAGGACCCATGGGTTGAAATGGCAAGGAAGCTGATTAAGACTAGACATTAGGAAGCTACAGTGGAACAGTTTGTCTTGTGAGAGCAGTGGTCAGCTCTCCTTCTCTGGAGGTCTTCCAACAGAGGCTGGGCACCATCTGGTATGCTGTAGCAGTTTCCTGCGCTGAGCAAGAGAGTTGATCTAGAAGACCTCCAGTACCCCCTCCAACTAACATTCTATGAAGCCAGAGACCCTATACCCTATGGCCTTTTGCAAAGTATATAAACTCAAGGCAAACATCTAAGCTGATCCATTGTATCAGTTGTTTAGTTCCTTTTGACCATAGCACTTAAAACCAGGAGGAGAGACAGACATAAAACTTCTGCTGGAGCTTGTGGGGGAGAGCCTGTGTCAGTGTGAAAGATTAATACCACCAGGCACCAGCAGGAGGGTGGCTGTTTAGGTTTAACTTTAAAACAAAAATACAGTTGCTGGTTTGCAGCCATCTGGCTGACTTGAGAAGATTCTTCCCCCCCCCCCACCCGCCGCAGCCTTGAAGCTGTGCTGAATGAATGAATTAATGAAGGAAGTTGATAAGGCCTCATGCTGAAAGTGATCTGGTGGGCTCCCCCCCCCCGCTTTATCTCCTAACATCAAAAAATAAATAAATAAAGGGGTTAATCAGGGAACAAAGCAGGCTCAATAAAGACAGTCAAATGGGGAGATAATCTGATTAATCCTGGAAAGGTGGGGAGAGTGGGCAGGACACCATGAATGGGACAATTAGTTGGATTGCTGGTGCTCCTTTGTATATTAGCCATCTCTGACAGGATGAGATGCCTGGGAGTTGATCCTTCTTTCTTCTTTGCTTTACTCAGCTGGAACAGGGCTTTCCTGAGCTGTGTTTCCCCCTCTTCCCTTGCCTACTAAAACATAATCTGCCTAAAAGAATGTGTCTTTTATATACAGAGTAATGCAGTTCCTTATAATTCTATATGTAATTACTAGCTCCATTTTTAACTTGAGAATAAATCTTCAACCATGCTTTTACATAGCCTGAAGATAACTGTAAAATACTCTCCTCAAAATTACCTTTATGTCTGCCCACGTCTCTATGCTCATTGGTGAATGTTTTGCTACCTTATTCCACCTCTGCTTGTACAGTCTTGGCTACTGGATTGAAAGGTATTTCTTTTGAAAGACACTGTTTGTGCTTGCCTTCCTTGTCACACACCCAGCTGGCCCCAAGAATAAGCCGAAAGAAGTCCCACTATTTTGTTGATCTATGTAGTAAAGATGAGTACTCTTATTAAACCAGCAGAGAGAAATCTATTTTCATTGTTACCATGGGGAAAAAAGAGAGTGGGGAGGGCACCTAGAAATTCATACTTACTTCAGTCACAGCTAAGAAACCATGTATGTGTCTGGGGAGGAAATCAGTGTCAGTAGTAGAGGTTGGTAAGGCTGGACATTGTTCAGGATCCCAAGAGCAGCCAAGGGCCCACTGCTCAATAGACTGCCATTCGCAGTTTGCATAAACCACACAAGAAGTCAGAGGCACTATGAAAGACTTCTTGGTTTGTACACCCTTTCTCTTTCAGGTTTGGATGAGGACACTAAGGGCTTCTGCCCTAGTTCTGGATCCAGAACTAGGGCAAACAGTGTGTGTGTGTGTGTGTGTGTGTGTGTGTGTGTGTGTGTGTATGGCACACTCAGGAATTATAGTTGTTTCAACATTATCTTAATGGAAGACAATGGCTGAGATTGTCACATTTGTATTTTATTATAAAGAAGTACAGTACCAACACTTTTATGGATTCCAAAGAATTCTTGGAGGACTTGTTGATTAGCAGAGGTCTGAAGGGCTACCTGGATGGGGATGGATGAAGATGTCAGCTGGATGAATGATGATGTCAGTCTTTGTCATCTAGGTCTATGAGATCATTTCATGTTCCTTCCTGTACAAAACTCTTCTTCTTCGCTCTGATTCCGACTTAGCTAATATGCTGGCTATGTGATTAAGGCTAGAACTCTGTGCTGGCCTTTTATTTTTGAATCTGAAGCAAAGAATCAAAATTATCTGACTCAGCTCTGGACTGGAGTTCTTTATCTAACAGTAGAGAAACTAGAGGCAGCAAGAGAGTATCCTCTCTGGAATCTACTGTCTGGTGCAACTGCTTCACAGTATTTTGGTATCCATATTGTGGGGTGGCCCCTGGGAGATAAGACCTCAGGGAGAAGAACCTGCAGTAGACAAAGGCAGAGTTACTTAGCTCATAACAGTAGAGGTTTGGTATTGTAGCCATCAAATCTGCTATGATAACAAAGGAAACTGCACAGCCATAGAACCATGGGGACATCTGTTCATAGCCATGCCTTCTTCCATGGTTGCCTTGTTTTAGGAGGAAGTCTGAAGTGCACCATTTTGATTCTCTTCTAATGCCAGTGTTGGGCTCATCCTCTAGTCCAGGGATTCTCAGTGTTGGATCCCCAGATGTTATTGGACTTCAGCTCCAATAATCCCCAACCAAAGGTCACTGGGGCTAGGGATTATGGGAGCTGAAGTCCAATAACATCTGGGGACCCAACATTGAGAATCCTTGCTTACATGCAGCAAGTTGTAGCTAAGTGGAAAGATTCTGTGCAAAGATACTGGGTGATGGCTACCAGTGAGTGGGTTTGTGGCTCAATGTTCAAAACATTTGAGAAACTCCTGCATTTTTTTTTCATAGTAAGGCTGGCTCTTGGTAGGATTGTCATAAATAATAATAAATCTTGTGTTCTCTAATTGTGTTAGCGATTCACATCTGGCTTATGATGTGTTGATGATATTAATGTTGCTCTATGCACACTTCAATAACGGGGATTTTCACATTTAGTGGAGATGGCTACAGTTAGAATTGGCACAGGATCATCTGGAATGGAATCCAGTAAAAGGACAGGAAAGCTTCTGTTAAAAGAGGTGGTGGCAGCAGTTTGGTTGTTTGGGATAGTGAAGAGCTTCTTTTCTCTTCCAGTGGAGAAAACACCTGTGCAGTGTGAGGCCGGTGTTAACTTTTTACACATTACTCCCTTACTGTATTATGCTTGCTACTTTCTCTGTTTGCTCATCATAATAATACAAAGATTATGAACCACATACTGGCATCCTGATATTAACTTACTTTGTACAAGTAAAATAATCACACCTGGAGGAACTATAACATGCCTTGAAAATAGGCTCATTAATAAATATATAGTACAAACACCATGCCAGAAAAAGAGAGACAACAGCCATTTGAACTCTTACTGGAGTGGTGATGAAGAAGCTGCACTATACATTTCTCAGCTTAGCTTTCCTTTTGTCAGTCTTAGGCTTTTTTTTTCCTGCCCTCAGCCAACTAATCTAATAGCTGTTGCCCTGTTCATGCATTTAGTGAATGCGTGGAGGGGTGGGATTGTGACTGCGGTGGTAGTTCCTATCTTCTCTGTATGCCTTGTATGATATAGGGGCAATGTATGATTTGGACCTTATGTGCATAGACCCCTGTGTGTACAGGTGTTATGGTCAATGCATGGATGTTGTATGTATGGGGGTGAGGCCTAGTGCTATGATTACAGTTCCACACCTCATGCTTTTATTGAATATCTGCACTGGACTTCTTTGTGTTACATCATCCTCAAGCTCATGGCTGACACGTTTGACTCCATGGTGTTCTGTTCAGCATGGTACAGTGATTGCAACCTAAATACTAGGCATTCATGTAAACAGAAAGCCCTTTTTGATAACTAGACAGTGAGATCATTCACACAATCAAAACTGTGTTCTACCTGGGTTTGGTCGCTGTGTGTGCTCCCCAGTCTTCAGTTGTGTGGAAGCAAGGTAGGAGGAAAACCTAGAGCTCTTTGCTTGCTTCCACAAATGAAAATTGGGGAGCACACACAGCTCCCAAACCTGTGTAGAACACAGTTTTTGACTGTGTGAATGACCTCATTGAGTCTCTTGAGGGGATCAGTTTTCAAACCAGGTTTTGCTTTGGCAGAATCCATACCCAATAAAAAAAACTGTTCTAAATGAAAACTTCCCCCAGCTGCTCCACTTCTAGTTAGTAAGTCTTTTGTTTGCTGTAAGAAAACACACACACTCTGGAATGGTTTTAATTTTATTTGCCTCTAATAACATGTTTTCATAATTATCAAGCATTTTGCCCTGTTTCATTTCTTGATCTTTTGAAGTAGGCATAGATGCCTTGGGCATTTCTGGAATCCTTTCTCCTTCTCTTTCTACCACCTCTTGGAAAATAAATGCACTAATTGAGTAATTGATGGATTTTTTTTTTTAGTCCTGTCCCTAGAGAGATGTTCTGCTGAGCATAAGAATAAACCATTCAGGATAAAGAGTTAGGAAGAACTATGTTTATAATTAATGAGGAAGAGAATGATAGCTTTCCATTGTATTACTAATTTTTATTTTAATATCTTGAAATGTGTGCATGTTTGATTTTCTCAAGATGTTTAGATTTCATATGACATTAAGAAGTTGTTAGATGAGATCTACAATATAATTGGTAGGTTTCATAGAGTTTAACTAGCCTGACTTGAAGATTGGGTTCTTCCTAAACACCCCACAACCCAAGTCTCATGCTGTTTGCTTTATAATATTTGCACCCTGCCCTTATTTATAAAACCAAAGTGACTCTCAATGCTTTAAGTATGCATAAAAAACACATAATACACCAAACCACAATGTTAACTCAAAAAGGCAGAGTCAGCTCATATTCAACTCCTAAGGGAGATAAAGGGGTTCTACAACAGAAATTATATAGGCTACAGTCCTGCACTCAGGATGCTTAAATCCAGTTGGCTTCAATGAGAATTAAATGACTTAACTGTATGCAAGATGGCATCCTCTGGCCATAATCCTGGACAGCCGTAGCATAAACATGGAAGAAGTGTCTAGTCAGCCAGAGCTGTTTTGCAATTTTTTCCTCAAATCAGTTATCCAGCAAAGCCTCAGAACTGAGGCTGACTACAATACAAACCTGACTACAATAAAAACATTGATAACTGAAAGTTGTATGTGTGCTTCTTGCCTGCCTGTCCTGTGGCCTTTAGGATTGCAGCCTTAAAGGTAAAGTGTCGATTTCGACTCCTGGTGCCCACAGGGCCCTGTAGTTTTCTTTTGGTAGAATACAGAAGGGGTTTACCATTGCCTCCTCCCGTGCAGTAGGAGATGATGCCTTTCAGCATCTTCCTATATCGCTGCTGCCCAATATAGTACCAGCAGGGATTTGAACCGGCAACTTTTTGCTTGTTAGTCAAGCATTTCCCCGCTGCGCCACTGCAGCCCTAGGCTGCCTCAAAGCAAGCAGGGGTATATTTATTTATTTAACATATTTGCATACCTCCCACTACCAAAGTCTCTAGGCAGTTTACAACAATATAACAAACCAAGAAAATTTAAAACAATTAAAACATATAAAAGTTCAAATTAAAATAACCAAACTGTAAAAACTGCTAAATAGCTAAAATAAATAAAAAAAAAACCCAAAAAAACTTGGCTGAAGAGATGTGTCTTTAGTTGCTTCCTAAAAGCCAACAGGGATGGAGCAGCTCTAATCTCAGTGGGAAGTGGGTTCCACAGTTCTGGGGCAACTACAGAGAAGGCTCACCTTTTGAGCCATCACCAGACCAGCCGGTAGCAACATCATAGGAACCTCCCCTGAAGATCATAATAGGTGGCTGGGTTAATAACAAAGAAGGTGGGAAGAGAGCTGGTCTTGTGGTAGCAAGCATGACTTGTCCCCTTAAGCTAAGCAGGATCCACCCTGGTTGCATACGAAAGGGAGACTAGAAGTGTGAGCACTGTAAGATATTCCCCTTAGGGGATGGAGCCGCTCTGGGAAGAGCATCTAGGCTTCAAGTTCCTTCCCTGGCATCTCCAAGATAGGGCTGAGAGAGATTCCTGTCTGCAACCTTGGAGAAGCCGCTGCCAGTCTGTGTAGACAATACTGAGTGAGATGGACCTATGGTCTGATTCAGTATATGGCAGCTTCCTATGTTCCTAAGGTGTTTTCATAAATACAGTATGAATCTCCCCAAGAAAGGAATTCCAGAGAACTGGAGCCACCACTATGAGCACTCCTTTTTCTTGCCATTATCTACACTTCATAAGGGGTTGGTGCCGGAAGCAGGGTCACAATGACCATAATGAAGAATGGTTCATATGTGGAGAAGATCTCTCTGAAAAGGAGAGCCTTGCATGTTGCATGAACCCTTCCTCATATCTGTGTAGGGTGCCTTGCACTAAGTATGTTTCTATGCTAGTGCTAGAGAGAGCGTATCTTCTAAGAACTTCCCTTACTTTGATGTTTTTTTAAAAAATGTTTTTTTACATTTTATATCCCGCTCTTCCTCCAAGGAGCCCAGAGCAGTGTACTACATTCTTAAGTTTCTCCTCACAACGACCCTGTGAAGTAGGTTAGGCTGAGAGAGAAGTGACTGGCCCAGAGTCACCCAGCTAGTCTCATGGCTGAATAAGGATTTGAACTCGGGTCTCCCCGGTCCTAGTCCAGCACTCTAGCCACTACACCATGCTGCTAGAAATCATTTTTGAATTTCCATTTTATGCCTCTCATGATGCTGTCCAAAACTCTCCACTAATTTTGGCTACTATAACCACTCTCCTTATTTGAAGCATTCAGGTACCCTGGTGACACACACAGTACTGACAGATTTATAGGCTGAGGATGATGGTGAAAGCTGGATTTGAAAGCAGAGGTCAAAGGTTATGCATATTACACAGATTTTGTTTCATCTGTTCCGTGTGTGTAGGCAGACTGTATTATTAGACTTAAAAAAAAACACCTCCAAAAGTGCCTATAATTAAATTAAAGTGATAATTTTGAAACCGAACAATAAAAGGAGCCATATGGACAGATATTTACCCTAACTCACTGTATTAGCAACAGCAGCAGTTTGAAAATGCTTGGTGTGGAAAAAGTGAAATATAATATGTGAATATGCCAACCTTCTGGGGATACGCTTTTTAATTAAGCACCTAAATGCATCCTGTTGCAAGGTGGGGGGGAAGGATTTGAAGAAAAAAGGGCTTAATTATCTTGATGCATCAGTGAGCCAATTCCATTTGATATGCCAAGTGTAACTATTTGTATTTGTAAAATAAGTGCTGAGTAGGGTTTGTGTAGAGTTTGCAGATTTAAATAAATAAATAAATTCTGAGCTCATGAGTACTTGATAGATTAACCAAGGTTAATAATTTGGGGCCAGAATCTGCCACCCTTACTTTTATCTTATTTTTCTGGTAGTCCCACAACATCATCAAAGCTGTCTGTTGGAGCTTCTTGTAAACTCAAGCAAATCATCATGAAAATGATAGACAATGCTTAGTGTATGATGGTGCTCATTGTGTGCATTTATGCAGTCTGTCTCTAATTATGGGAAAACGTAACCACTAATGTTGGATTCCAACTTCTACTGTTCCTTTAACTGTTGTAAGAGTAGCTTATTTTAGTGTGTTTTGCACGCTTGTGGTGTAGCCGCTTCAAGGCTCTAATAGACCTGGGTAAAATATAAATTAGTGGCCCTCTCTTGCTTATCCTTGCTTTTAAGAAAATACTATAAAAATTTATAAACAAAATTAGTGATAAAATGTAAGGATTACTTCCCACGAAGTCGTCATAATTTCCCAGATTGTAGTAGCATTGCCTGCTGCTAGGCACTAGCCTCCTACCTTTTCATCTTCAGTTTATTTTGCCCCAATTCCCATCCTGTTCTTATTTGAGTCTGCCTTCCCCTTCATTTCTCTTAGCCCTAGGCAACTCAATTTAAAATTTTCTGTTCCAGTTTATTTCCAGTGGCTGACACTCAGACCAATGTTGTGCACGTCAAAAAAAAATTGTTTTGCAGATTTTCACTATCTCCCCTTCCCTCTGCAGCCTCCCCTTCCCTGCAGAGAGAACGGGAGACTGGCAAAAGTTGCCCCAGCCCTTTGCAAGTGTGAAATTGTTTTTGGTAAATGCAGTGTTGGTCTGGTTGTTAGCTGTTGCTCTTTTTCCATTTATTTCTATTCTCCCTTCCCAAATATATTTCTCTTGGCAACCTTCATTTTTATAATATTTATCTGACATAATATTATTACAGGACAAATGCACTGGCTCAGTTGAAGACATTTTCAGGCATTGCAGTCATATTAAACTGCCTTTAGCCCTCTCTAAGCCAGTTGGGCCCTTGACAGTGGAGGGCTCTGGCCCACTTTGCCTGTTGGATATGCCCATTGCCTTGACTGATGGTATTCATTTTCTTACTCTTAGGCATAAGCCAAATTGAATATAATTTGTTGGCCAGCTAGCATTCACATTTCAAGCTTTCTTTCATTTTCGCTGTGTGCACTTGTCAATCACAATTTGTATTCTTCTTTAGAATATGATAGCCACCTACTGAGATGAAAACCAGCTTTAAATATATTAATTTAATTGCAGGGGGGAAGTGCTTGAAAGCAAAACTAAAAACTACATAACAAAAGGCAGAAAAATCAATTCTATGGTCTAGTTACCAGAAAAGTAAAAAGAAACATGAATTATAGAGCCATGAAAAGGTTAGTGATTTTAAAGTTAATAGCCTCTGTTGGATAAATGAAAGATCATGCTACACTGTACTGTATTTAGATATTATCAATTTTGTACTGGTCTTAGATATGTTTTATGTCACCCTGAGTCTTCAAAATAGGGTGGGGCAGAAATCAAGATAGATCACTTCTAAGCACATTCTGAAGAAAGTCCCATTGACTAGAGTAGATATTACTTCCAAGCAAGTGTGCTCAACTGCTTTATAATTTGGTAAAATCTCAGAAGTCTGTCCAATTGAGTTTTATAGGAATTGTTTCATTTGAAGTATGTTTAGGATGGCAAACAGTGTGTGTGGGGTGTGGGTGTGTCTCTCTTTTTTTTCAAGCTTAAACTTATTGCAGTCCTACTAATTCATTGTATGTACAACTGAACAGCAGTATCTCTTGCACAAGCCCCACTGAAACTACCAAGAATTGCTCAGGGATAAGAACACAAGAACAGCCCTGCTGGATCAGGCCCAAGGCCCATCTAGTCCAGCACCCTGTTTCATACAGTGGCCCCCTGGAAGCCTATAGGTAGAAGTTGGGGGCATGCCCTCCCTCCTACAGTTACTTCTGGATGTAATCCCATTTTTGCATCTTTGTAATATTGATACAAACATGGGTTATAGTCTTGGTTGAGTAGGTCAGTATAAGCAGTTCCATTCATGATGAGGGCAGAAGGCTCTTCCAGAGTACTTCACAGCATTTTAATTACTTTTGGTACATAAAATTGACTAGAAGTATTCACTGCTGCTGAACAACATCAATTTTCAAAGTAAAATCTTAGTCTTGGCTGCTAGTACATTTTAAAGTGTTAAGTTAGTAGGTATACTTTAGCTTATCTGTACACACAATCTCATAGTTAGTAGGTATACTTTAGCTTATCTGTACACACAATCTCATAGATAGAAATGTTTTTACTTTGCCAAGTATGCAGTTCTAAGCCACCCAGTGGAGATGTTCAAGTTTAGCAGGCTGTTATCTTGACATCAGTGCTGATAAAACAGCAGTTGCATTGCCTGTCATTTTCATTAGCTGTTTCTTGCCTTTAGACTTTCTGCTTTGTGATAAAACAGTATGAGTTTTTAGAGGCCAAGTCAGGGATCAAGTGTGAGGAATAAAAGGCAGGCGGGCGGGCCTTCTTTCTAGTACCCTCAATGTTCTTTCAGCACAGTCTTATATGGAATTGTAGCTTTCAAGGACTCAAAAAGAACACTAATGCAGTAAGTGATTTATGGCAAGTGCTCCACAGAGCCTAGTCTCAAGACCCGACTTCTCTTGAGCTCATTCTATCATAATATTGTTGAATGGGCAATCTTAAGGAAATGACATTAAGCCTCTGGGATGCACATTTTATCTAAGCAATGACTTAATTTGCAGCATTTTGTAATTAATGTCCTAAAGTGTAGGGAGGAAATGAGTTGAAAATGGAAACAAATGTAAGCAAGGAAGTGTCAAATTCATATTAGCCTAGTTCTTTGACCTCTCTGTTCTGCTGATACTTCATTTCAATGGCCACTTTAATTCCAGACATTTGTAAGCAATGTGCTTTTGTAGAACAAAAGGGTTTTTAACTACAGCTAACAATCCAAACACTTATGTACTATAAATGTTTTATGTACTACTGTATTTTATTTTATTTTATTTTACATTTATATTCTGCTCTTCCTCCATGGAGCCCTGAGCCATGTACTACATACTTGAGTTTCTCCTCACAACAACCCTGTGAAGTAGGTTAGGCTGAGAGAGAAGTGACTTGCCCAGAGTCACCCAGTTAGTCTCATGGCTGAATGGGGATTTGAACTCGGATCTCCCCAGTCCTAGTCCAGCACTCTAACCACTGCACCACGCTGGCTCAAAAGATGACAAATATTTCACAAAAGATGACAATGTTGAGAATGATTGCAAGCAAGAATAAAAATAACATCTGAAGCTTGATTCATAAAGAGAGATTTGATGTAGGGAGGCCCCTGGGGAAATGTTGCTAATTGTACTCAAACTTTATTTTGCTTCTCAAGGGGTTGTTGTTTGTTTGTTTGTTTGTTTTTTGCTTCCTTCAGAATTTCAGACTCTGAAGAGTCTCCAAACTTCCCTCAAAAATTCATTTTGGGAAAAACTTAAATGGTTACGTTTGTTTGTTAATGACAAATCTTCAAGTGTATCTAGCCTGCCTCATGATTATATCAGTGCACAAAGTACACTTTCCCTCCTAATGGAGACTTCCTGTGCAGCATTTCAAGTCACTATTGAAACTTAGGGATGGGAGTTCAGAAGCAGTTTTTAGCATGATGCAGAAAAGGAGGCTGTTGGAGAGAAAAGAGGTGTGTGCTGTGTTCACCCAAGCCCTTGCGTGAGCCCACATGAGCTCTTTGTATCTATATGTATGTTCCACACGTATGTAGCACTTCTGTGCCATACTACTTGCTGCTGTTTAATATTTTACTAAAAAGTCAACTGTAGATAGTGGTGTTTCCAGAATAAGGTTTGTGGAGCCTTCTTCCATAGAGTAATGGACTTGTTTTTGTGGAGCCAGACATGGTGGCTGTGTGCTTTTCAGCATCTGACTGCATCCCTGCAGATCATATATTCAGACTTTACATTTCATTAAGGTGCATTTTCCTTTCTTCCCATTGCCACTCGTTTGTGTGACCAACAGGCTGTTAGTCTTGAGACTCAGCTTTCATTTTTAAAGAATGTTTCTAGTCAGACTGCAAGCTTCAGCTGAATTTCTTGGAAGATTAATCTATTTGAAATTTAATTGTAGATTAAAATTTCATTTGTTTTTAATCAGTGGTGCTGAGACTGAAGGGCACACTGCAATGCAGGCTACGTAGAAGCTCTAGCTGCTATCTCACTGTGTCAGAGTTGATGAAAAGATTCAAAGATGGCTGATTCTTTAAGATTGTATATAAATGTTGGACTTCAAAATAAAAACAGTCCAGGTTTCTTTCTAGTAATAACCACCAGCAAATAAAGTTGATGATGTAGCCATCTTTTAAGTCTGCTTATTTACAACACTGATGGGATTTGAACTTGTTTACTGTTTGAATCCATTTTAGTTCTGGTGCATTAATTATAGAAGGGAATGTTCTGTAGGCTAGGTTTTAAGATAGACAAACCTTTAAAGATTGCCTCTCCTTATGGTAGCTTTGGTTTGTTCAGTTGTAAATTATCTTGCACTTATCCTTAAGTCTACTCAAAAAGGCATTGCATTGAGATCTTCAGTTGTGGGCAAATCTGTTTAATCAAAGCTAAATTGTAAATTGACCAAAATACCTAATTATTCAGCAGTCCTCATTTGTAATTCTGATCATTTCAGTAGCCCTGTTCAGATGTTGCTGAGCACAGCAGCGCTCATGATTACAGCTTCAAAAGCGGGGAGGAAATCCTGCCTGGCCACTGTCACTCACCCCTTCCTGCTGGATGCTCAGGGTTATGGAGCTGGTCTTGGTGAGGAGAGAGCTGGTCTTGTGGTAGCAAGCATGACTTGTCCCCTTAGCTAAGCAGGGTCCACCCTGGTTGCATATGAAAGGGAGACTTGATGTGTGAGCACTGCAAGATATTCCCCTCAGGGGATGGAGCTGCTCTGGGAAGAGCAGAAGGTTTCAAGTGCCCTCCCTGGCTTCTGCAAGATAGGGCTGAGAGAGAGAGAGAGTCCTGCCTGCAACCTTGGGGAAGCTGCTGCCAGTCTGTGAAGACAGTACTGAGCTAGATAGACCAATGTTGGTCTGACTCAGTATACGGCAGCTTCCTATGTTCCTATGAAGGAGGAATCATCGCGACTGTGATAGTTGGTGCTTCTGTTAGTAGCAGCCTGAATAGCCCAAAGTTTCCACTCATGGAAGTTACGGTACTTCCTCCTTCACACAAACAGCACTGTAACCGTGAGCACCTGGCAGGAGGGGATGAGTGGCCACTCTTGGGCAGGACTCTCCCCCCGCCCCGCCCCCCGCCATGCTTATGCAGTTGTAACTGTGAGGACTGGACTGCTGCACTCAGCAACATCTGAATAGGGCTAGTGAGATGTAAATTGTGCTGACCATAGTCCTGGTTCCCTAGCTTCAGGGGCAAATAAGAAGTCTAAATTGGTTGCCTTCATACTTCTACATATGCCTGCGGCCAACTCATTTTTCACATTTTAGGATGACTTGCAATGCTAGGATTGTCAAATGGGAGCATCATGTCTGCCAACTGTATTCCCTGTCTACAGTGGTCATGAAAGTATTTGTAAATTATGTTTACCTAAAACAGGTAGATTGCTCATTCGTGCTGTCTTGGCACATGAAAGCTCTGTCTGGCTCCTAGAGCTGACTAGACAGCTCACCCTGGTCTTAAATCATTTCCATAATGCAGAAGACCCAAAAGCAGCTGAAAATTGTGAAGGCCATATGACAATTTTGGATACCGGATGCCACGTGAGGCAAGCAAGTCTCACAAACACGATGCTAGGAAAGTTGACATGAAATGAAGTTTCATGGGCAGGTTCACTGTGCAGAGTAAGGTATATTATCTGTAAAGCCCTGTGTATGCTAGGATGGAAAAGGGGATAGAACTGTAATTGGTTTTGTGATGGGAAATAAGACAATTATTTTGCTCAGATCAACACACTTAAAGAACAACCAAGTTGAGAACTGTTCTGGTTCCCTGTAAGGCTGCTTTCTTTTGAAAGATTTGTGGTGTAGATTGGAACAAATGAAGATTAGCTTTAAAATATATGAGTCTGCCTTATGAAGTTTAACTTTTTCAGTGCTCATTCATGCTCTATCTGTCAGCATAGCTGTCTGGGGAAAAAGGTAATTATTTAAAGCCTAAGGACAAAGCAGTATTTCATTAAACAGGCCTCTGTTTCTGAATAATGAATCCAATTTGCTGAAATTGTGTCAGGAACATTAGCCCAGATTCTGATCTCATAACTTCTCTCTGTGTTGGATAGTTTATACAGTCCTCACTATGACACATTCAACTGTAAACCCCACAAAAATGATTCTTGCAACCAGTACCATTTCTGTAAAATCATCACCTTGTATCTTTAAGCATTCTGGCTATGGATTTATCCCCCCACCTCTGTTTTCAAGAACAAGCCTGTTTGTTCCACAGCATTGGAAAGGTGGAATGGGAGCTGCCTCCTCTCAAGAAGCTGATTCAGAGCCCAGCCAGTGTGCATACAGGGGGAGGGGTGTTCACTGCCCTTCCTTCCCCCCAAAGTGCTCTTTGCCTTCCAGGATTATGTCCTTAAGAGTTGTGCAGCCCTCCAGGACATATTCCTAGCAGCAAAATAGCACTTATAGGGGAAAGGGAGATCAGCAAAAATCACTCCCTCTCTCCTTCGATGTGCATTTAGCTGCTTGCAGTACTCTGGCTGAGCTCCGAAGCAGCCTCTTGTGAAGATGCAGCTCTGTCTCACCCTTCTAATGCTGTGGAACATGTGAGCCAATATTGTATCTACATAGGACATGATCTAAACTAGCAGTTCTGTTTGTGCAAATAGAGGAAGGGTGACTTTTGCCAATCCCTCTCTTCCCTCTGTAGCCCACTGTTCCACATGAAAATATGTTCCTGAGAGTTGGATTACCCCCAGGAGCAGACTTCTGGAGTGTGTAGGGGGCAGCAGAAGGAAGGGAGGACTGGCAGGAATCCTCCCTCCCCCTCTTGCACTTGTGGAACGTCATCTGTGCGTGAATGGAGTAGGTGGGATGCTGCCCATATTTTTATATTGATTAATGGCATGTAGTATAAAAGCCATAGGCAAAATATGTAGGTTAAAGACATTCTATAATATGTGCCATTTATGAGAATTTGAAACAGTTCATGTTGGGGGTGTTCCATCACTAAATTCTGGGGGGCCGGAGAAGTCAGATTTCTCATTTCCAGAGGAAATCAGCTAAATTTCCTGCCTAGTATCAAATACATTGTTCTTCTCTACAGGTACCTACATGTAGCTCTCGATTCATACATGCAACCATCCACATGGGTGGCCACTTACAGTACAGCTAAGTGGGTGAAGTTCCACTTGATTAAGCTGCTCTTTATGCAGCTTTGACATACAGTTTTTCAACTAAGGCAATGTTATTCCTCCGCTCCCAACCCCCTATGCAGAACTTGTGCATGCTCAAAATGATGTGGGAAGCTACTTTATACAAGCAACTTTCAGCGTGGAACTCTGCCTGTATGCTGAGCCACCCACATGGCTACTGCTGAATGTATGAAGTGATTTAAGACTGTCAAGTTGCATTATTCTTAGAGGATGCTTAGAAACTCAACTATGCATTTTGCTCGTTTAACAAGTGCGGTACTGAAGAATTCAGTAGGGTTTACCTGGCAGCAGCTGATTACTCCTTTCAGTCAGTTTTCACAAAGCAAAGCAGGTTTATTGCCAAGAGGTTGAAATGTTAAGCTGTGTGGATTATCAGTGAATCCTATGAGGAAAAACCAACCTTGGTTTCTCTCCTGGGCACAGGCTTTACATGTCTGAGGAAACTAATTGTACTTGTTATACCTAAGGAGATTTTCACCTAACTCTTTAGTATCCTTTCAGAAGTAAATGTCTATTTCTTGAAATTGTTTTTCATCTTAATTTTTTGTTCTAAATATTGTACTTTTGTATACAAATAAATAGTGTGGCCACTCTGCAAGTGTTTGTGGGGAAGATTGCTTCAAGAGCTGTGTTTGCCTCTGAAGTTTACGAACATAGCTGGAATTAGATGATTGATTACATAGTTAAAAAATCATCATCTTATGGCTTATTTTTAAGATGTGACTCTGAGAGGGTTGGGATTTAGAATTCTGTAAGTATATACTTAAAGTATATGTTATATACTTAAGCTTTAAGTATTATTTAGTATGTATTTAAGCTGTCAAATCTAGGCTTAAAATGGATGTTGCACAAGAATTGGCATTATCCAATATGACTAGATGTTAAGGAACTGACTGACATTTTCAAACCTATGTATTTACTCTCCTCCATAGATCCTAGTCATGTGGGCCTCTCCTCTCTGCCCATTCTCTTTCCCAGTTTCTGTTGTCATCTTAAACTGTTTCCTTGTGTTCCTATCTTTTCCTCTCATCCCTCTGGGCCATACCAAAATGATTTGCATTTAGCATAGCTAATCTGTAACATAATCTTTGCATTTAGCAGGCCTTGTACAAAGCACCTCTAGCAAATGCTGGGTGGCTGAACTGCAGTAAATGAGTAGCCTGTACCTCTAAGAAGGAGTCAGACTTTATTGTGGTTTCCTATGACTCTGTAAGTACCTGTGATTTAGGTGATAGACATACAGACTAACTTTCATTGTTGCACCAAGGGGAAGGGTTTAGAGATGGTTTAGATCTGCCTGTTCTGGATGGGGTTACACTCCCCCTAAAAGATCAGGTTCATAGTCTGGGAGTGCTCCTGGATCCCAAACTCTCCCTGGTTTCTCAGGTTGAGGTTGTGTCTAGGAGTGCTGTTTATCGGCTTTGGCTGATACACCAGATACATCCATTTCTAGAGACAAATGACCTTAAAATTGTGGTAGATATGTTGGTAACCTCCAGCCTTGACCACTGTAATGCACTCTATGTGGGGCTGCCTTTGTACGTAGTTCAGAAACTACAATTGGTTCAGAATGCGATAGCCAGACTGGTCTCTGGGACAACACAAAGGGACCACATAACACTGATTCTGAAACAACTGTCCTGGCTGCCAATATGTTTCTGAACGAAATGCAAAGTACTGGTTATTACCTATAAATCCCTTAATGGCTTAGGTCCTGGGTACTTAAGAGAGCGCCTTCTCTGTCATGAACGTTGCCGCCAATTTAGATCATCCGGAGAGGTCCGGTTATGGTTGCTGCCAACCCGTTTGGTGGCAACTTGGGACTAGGCCTTCTATGTGGTTGCCCCAAGGCTTTGGAACTCGCTCCTACCTGAAATAAGAGCATCTTCTTCTTTGTTTGTTTTTAGGAGGACCCTGAAGACATACCTGTCTTCCCGGGCTTTTAACTAAAATCTAATTTTTAAAATTTAATGTGTTTTATCGAATATGATTTTTATCTTTTTATGAATTTTAAATGTTTTATATCATGTTTTAATTCTGTACACCACCTAGAGATTTTGATGTTAGGCGGTATATAAATTCAGTAAATAAATAAAAGGGGCATTTTTCAGTGATTTCTCTGCCTTTTCCTCTGCATCCACCTGTGCTTTCTGAAACTATGTTCCTGAGAGTTGAGAGATACAGGTGACTGCAGAGGGAAGTGGGGAGATAGCTGGAAATTGCTGCTTTCCCTTCATGCAGTAGAAAGCCTTGGTGAGTTGCTGCAGGGTTATTTACTGATTGATTTTGTTAAGTTTTTATACCAGCTTTCATTAAACAATCTCAAGGTGGCTTACAAAATGTTTAAAATAATACAAAACTATCAAACAGTTACACAATAAAATATTAATTTGGATTATAAAAATACAAATCTAATTAAAAGTTTTAAAAAACAGTTACACAATAAGATTGTAAAATACAGAGCAGCAGTAACATAGAAGAGCCTGGGTAAAAAGCCAAGATTTCACTTGCTTTCCAAAAATTGTGATGGAGACTCAGGAGCGAATGCTCACCGAGAGAGCATTCCAGAGTCTGCCAACAATAACTGAGAAGGCCCTATCCCACACACACAACAGCCGAGCCTCCTTCATTGTCGGCACACAGAGCAGAGCCCCCTCTCACCAAGCAGTCAGAAACCCTTGGGAGCAGGTATCCAGGGCCTAAACCCTTAAGGACTTTAAAGGTCAAAACCAGCACCTTGAACTGGACCCAGAAGAAAATTGGCAGCCAATGTAGCTCTTTCAAAATGGGTATACTATGATCCCAGCGGCCAGCTCCATTTTCATCTGGATGTTGTCTAGTCAACCCATGATATAGCAAACACTATTCTATTTGTTACCAGTGTTCCCTCTAACAGGGATTCCTAGATGTTGTTGACTACAACTCCCAGAATACCCAAGCAAAAGACATTGTAGCTGGGGATTCTTGGAGTTGTAGTCAACAACGTCTAGGAATCCCTGTTAGAGGGAACAATGTTTGTTACTCTACAATTTCCCACCTCCTATGTCGGTATACATTCATCTGGGAACTCTGAAGATGGGTTTCAACACTAGTGTATTTGGAGCAACAGTGTTTTCTGTATAAAGTATGCACTATCCTTGTTGTTGTAAGCTATATTGCTGCTATTTTTAAAATGACTTTTTCAGAAAAGATACAATTGTTTTTGCTTTGCCTCTTTGTCCTGCACTGTTCTTCTGAAGATCCTTATTTTCTAAGAACAGAATAAATCCTAAGACGCTTCTGTGTCTATGAATACCAGATTAATGAAGCATTCCAAGTGTGTGTGTGTGTGTGTGTGTGTGTTCAGAAAGCATTCATTTACTTACTTCTTTTATAAGCATTTCTGTGGTATGAATTCTCCGGGGGGGAAGTCTTAAATTTGCATTTATAAGAAATCACAGGATGTAAACTGACTTCAAATGATTTTATGATGCGCCACAAACTGCTCATCTGGTATGTCTCACAGACAAGGTTAGTCTAAGTAATTTGCTTTAATTGCAAACGTTTTCTTGTAGAGATAACCTTAAATGCTAGTTGGCACATCTTGATCTCATCTTGGGACAAATCCGATTACTGGAACCTTATGGTGAAGATCTATGTAACACAAGCTCCCTGACCCCCGCTTTTAAGGGAGGTGATGTGAAGTTTTTGTTGGCCCCTTACCTTTTAAAAAATGGCTAAACTCCAGCCCAAAACACAGTATACATACTGACAACTGTAAGGTTGGACCGAGGTTAATGAGTTGGCTTTCAAGAGAAGAGGAGCATTCCAGAGTCCTTAAGCTTGTTTGTATTCAGTGACAGTTGTTATATCAAAGGATGGATTTTTTTTAAAGACAACACACACTTGAGGAAGAGATCTTTTTTAATTTTTTGAAAAAGAAAAAGAAATGGCCTATTCCTGCTAATAGCCACTCACTGCATATAACCCCACTGACATTAAAAGTCCATTAGCTAAGCCTAGTTTAAACAGCAGCTGATGCTATATCAGCTAAATGTACATTGGATTTTTTCACATTATGCACAAATGGGACATATGTAATTTTTAAAAAACAACGTACATTATAGGAAATCAAATATCATCTGATAGTAGTAGATATGTAAGAGAAAAGTACCTGTAATTAGTCCAAGCTAAAGCTAGTAAGAAGCAGATGAAAGCATAAATGGAATAGCAAAGGATTGCAAGTTGCTGAAAATAAAATAAATCTAAATTACCTGGGGAAGAGTGTAGGGAACTTTCTTAAACACCCAGGGACTTCATCACAGGTTATGCACTGAAGAATAATAACCTGTGATTTGTTTTTTTTTAAGACTGTATGAATGCTTTCAGATATTTGGGGATGGATGGATGGACAGATGAATGATTTCTTTATGCAGTGTTGGTAGATATTGGTGGCACTTAATGGTACCGTGTTTCCCCGAAAATAAGACAGTGTCTTATATTAATTTTAGCCCCCCAAAATGCACTAGGGCAATTAGCGGTACATCGAAATTACTGCTAGGTCTTACTTTCGGGGTAGGTCTTACTTTCGGGGAAACAGGGTAAAAGCAAAAAGACAGATTCCTCCCCACAGAACTGTACAACTAAGTTTGACAGTGAAGAAAGAACAGAGGAAGGGG
Organism: Hemicordylus capensis; assembly: GCF_027244095.1. Classification (NCBI taxonomy): domain Eukaryota; kingdom Metazoa; phylum Chordata; class Lepidosauria; order Squamata; family Cordylidae; genus Hemicordylus; species Hemicordylus capensis. Next base: position 28,343,276 of record NC_069661.1, on the reverse strand, counting down.
AGGTATGGTTGCTAGAACAAGGGGTTAACGTGAGCAAATTAGCTTTTACTGTGGTTGAGGAAGAAGACTAGGAGGAAGGTGGGTATAGCAAGGGTTTTATGGAAGAAGTGGTTTTTTTTGATAAACACAAGTAGTGGCACCATATTTGGTGTTCTGGGAAGGGATTCTTGGGGTAAGTGACAGAAAGGAAAAATGGCAGGAGTCATTTAAGAAAGTAGCAGACTTTTAATGGCAGATTAGAGTGGTTGTTTTGGAAGAACTATGTTCACGGGCAGGGATACATTGGGAAAATAAAAGCAGAAAGACATGTTTGAGGCCATGTAGAGCTTTAAAAATAATGAAAAGGTGTTTGTGTGGGCAGGAAGCATGTCTCCTACATCATTTAATGCCTATGTTTGCCCTGAGTCTGTGATTTGACTCAGTTTCTTGAGTTATCTGCTCTGTATGCAGATTATTTTCTCCTTTCTGATTTGTAGCAGAGTTGTTTGGATTGTGTTGATCTCTGGGGCCCTGATATAATGTGTCAGCAGTATTGCTAGATAATACTGTAAGCACATGCAATAAGCCTTGGATAAACTGTAGCATCAACAAATGGATGCAACAGGCTCCCATCCAGATGTGTGCAATGTCTGCCTGGAGGACCAGCCCAGGTGCCAGAATATTTTAAAGAGTTTGTGGCCATTGCTTGTTCTGCAGATTGACCACTTGTGGTTAGGTTCAAGAGGGAAATCTGTAGAAGTAAATTGTGACACTCATTGCACAAGGAAAAACAAATTCCATTTTCAAGCTCAGTCTTTTAGGATGTTCTAATATAAGGATTATATAGATTCATATTTTAGTGCAGCAGTTAGTGGAAATCTTACATTTTCCATGCACATGTGGGCTTTTGTTAAAACAGGTTAAATTGTGAAAATCTTAAAGCAGTTAATATCTGGGTCTGCTGAAAAGGCTTCCAAATGTGCATAGAGAAAAATATTTTGGAAATGTTTCTAATGTAATTGAAATGCAGACAATTAAAATTATAAATGACAGTGCAATAAAGACACATGTTCTTTACAAAACCCCACTATTCATCTTAAAAAGCAGGCAGCCAACTAGAAGCTCTTAACCCAGAGATCAGAGGATTCTAAAATACAAACAGCTTAATGCCCAAATGCTATTGGTATCCAGCCCCATGTTGATAAATTGTTAATTTGAAGTGTCCAGTGAAAGCAGTTGTAGTGTTGTTGTGCTGCATTTGTGGAGACAGGGAGAGACTGTTGTTTGGAAAGCTAAAGTGCAAGCTGGGATTGAAATAAAGCAGTGATTAATCACTTTAATGTCACACTTACAACTATTCTGAAGTATTAGTATGTCCCCATTCTCCTACCCACTTGTATTATCAGTCTATTAGTAAATTCCTATACAAGTATCAACAAGTGTAAAGCTTTCCTAAGTGTATGATCATGGCATCTCAATTCCTGGCGCTTTTTTGGGGCGCTTTTTTTTTTTTTGAGAATTCAGTGAAAAGCTTGGTTCCTCACTCCCACCCCAAGAATTCTTTGAGACCTCAGTAAGATCTGGGTTGTTTCAAATGCTTCCCTTCTGTCCTCTGCAGTCTTTAGCATTCCCTGCATCCATTTTTCTTCTTTCTCCTTTGTTAAAGGTAAAGTGTGCCATCAAGTTGATTTCGACTCCTGGCGACCACAGAGCTCTATGGTTGTCTTTGGTACCTTTCCTCAATCCCTTCCTCCTCTTTACCATTCAGCAGGAACAACCGGAATGTGAAGTGTTTAAAGGGCGGGCTTCATTTCAGAACTTCACTAAACCCAAAAACATTAGCACAGGAAGCTACAGGCATGAAACTCCCTGTGAACTGTAGTTTGCTAGGGCATCTGACATTAAAATTCCCAGGGGATCTTTGCACTGGGAGCTTCATGTTGGTAAGATTTTTAAGCCTAAGGAAGGCCCTCTATTGCCCTAGGTTTCTCAGACTTCTGGAAGGTAAGGTTTTTTTGTGTGTGTGTGGGAAGGGAAGAGAGCTGAGGCACCTTGTTTATGTGCTTAGCCAGAATTCAAAGGAATACATTGTAGCTTAAAGGAGTGTGATTTGTATTGGAAAGCAGGCCTTCTCCATTGCTGCCCCGAGGCTTGGGAACACACTCCCTGTTGAAATAAGAAGCTCCCCATTAGGGATGTGCGGACCGGTCCGGCGGTTCGGTCCGGGGGTTTGGGGTTGAACCGAACTACCCGCCCCCCTGGTTCCGTCGGTCTGGAACCGGACCGCCGGGTCTGGTCCGGCCGGTCCGTGAATTTTTTTTAAAAAAAATTAAATTAGATGATAAGTACCTTTAGCCGTTTCGGGAGGCTTGCTGAAGCCGTGCCTGGGGGGGTGTCCGTGCCTTCCTCATCACCGCCACTGCCTGCCGCGGCCGGATAACTTGAGCATTTCCAGCCCTTTCAGGCCTCTGTAAGAGTGCACGGCCGCCATTTTGGTGGCCACGCACATGCGCCAATGCCCTCTGCCGCGGCCTCGCTGAGGGCATTGGCACATGTGCGGTGGCTGCCAAAGTGGCAGCCACGTGCTCTTACGGACGCTCAAAAGGGCCCCAAATGCTCAAGTTACCCAGCCACGGCGGGCTGCGGCGTTGATGAGGAAGGCCGGTGGGGGGAGAGGGAACCTGCGTGGACCACACACCTCGCCCGCGGCTTCAGCAAGCCGCCCGAAGGGGCTAAAGGTACTTATCATCTAATGTAATTTTTTAAAAAATTTGCGGACCGGTCTGGGACAGGACTGGGGGTGGAGGTCAACAGGGGGCCGGACCAAACTGGGCCAGACGGTTCTGTGCACACCCCTACTCCCCATGTCTGACAACTTTTAAAAAGTCAATCGTGATGCATCTGTTCACCCAGGCTTTTAATTAGATTTACTGTTTCAATACTTTTACCCTTGTTTTAAGGTTTAAATCTTGTTTTAATTGTGTTTTATTGTAAACCACCCAGAGACATGAGTTTTGGGTGGTACAATAATTTCTTAAATAAATAAAACCACAGCAAAAGTATGAACTATCTGATCAAATTCACAGCCTCTCAAAATTGCTTCTAAGCAAAAATTGCCAATGAATGTAGTAGCTGTTTAAAGTTGTGCTGTCAAGTCGTTGTCAACTCCTGACAACCACAGAGCCCTGTGGTTGTCTTTGGTAGAATACAGGAGGGGTTTACCATTGCCATCTTCCACACAGTATGAGATGATGCCTTTCAGCATCTTCCTATATTGCTGCTGCCCAATATAGATGTTTCCCATAGTCTGGGAAACATACCAGCGGGGATTCTAACCCACAGCCTCTTGCTCCCTAGGCAAGTTACTTCCCCACTGCGCCATTAGGTGGCTCAGTATTTGTTTACAGTCACCCATGTACTGCTTATTAACATGCAGACGTATGTGTGTAAACTCTCACCTGTGCTGTTGTGGAACAGGGCAGTTCCACACTGTTGCACAAACACAGTGGCATGGTGCCCATTTGAAATAATGGGTGTTGCATTGCACAATTGCATTTGCATGACTTTAGGATGGATTGGAATTGTCCTCTTCTACAAGAGTATAGGTGGGGTTTATATACCCACAGCAGTGTGGGAAGTGCTCTGCTGCTCATGTATGCGGGTGACTATATATAGCAGGAGTTGGCAACCTTGGCTCTCCAGCTGTTGTTGAAGCTGGGGATGATGGGAGTTGTAGTTCAACAACAGCTGGAGAGCCAAGGTTGTCTACCCTTGATATACAAGATGCTTTGAATGCTTCTTCTTAAGTTATCTCTGTGTTTAGGCTTCAAAAGCTGCAGTCAGATTCAAGCTTTTCAACATGTTGTGTCTCAGACAAAATGTTTTTCAGTGAAATTAAAATATGATCCTTGTGTTTTGTTGACTAAATAAATATGTACACATTTATAAGCTGTGAAAATTATAGAATTATTTTTAGAACTAATAATGCTGTGCTGCAGATGGAAACTGGATCAATGTTTTTCTGCACAAAATGGCTTTTGACAGTACTCTCTAGGCCTCCTTATATGTCCAGTACACCATTAAAACCTGAATATTGATGGAAACAAAGTGATTCACCTGGTTTACCCTCTTCAGGAATGGGTTGATGAGTGGGTTGTACATCTGTAATCCCACCACGTGTAAACCTAATACCTACCATTTTGATTCTCCAGTAGTGAGGAGAAGGGTCATTTATATGAGGCAAGAACATGCAGAGATGCCTGTATGTCCATTCAGACACTCATCAAGCATGTAAACAGAGCTAGGACAGACCTTGATCAATTTTCTTTGGATCTAGGAGCCAGCGCCAGAATTTGGGAACCAGATAGTGGACACTTAGTAAAATTACTGAATATAATTACCAACATTGTGAGGGGGAGAGTAAATGGTCTTTTCTTTATACCATTTGCAAGTAACAGTTAGAATAGCAACAGGGCTGATTGGGACACATAAAGATTTTATTAAATAATTTCTGAATATGCCATCTAGGCCCTATGACTAAATTTCTTGGCAGCGTGGCTCGGGAGCTATGAAGCCCTGGGCTAGGGTATGCACAGGCTCAGTACTGCTTTGCTAAGTTCTGAAGAACTGAGTCTCTAACCTTGTGCAGCTAGTTCAGTTCCTCAGAGTTGTGAACTTTTAAAGGTAATATAATAAGCTTCTCAGACATGGTAATGCAAGGATGCATATAAGTATACAATGCACAGAATACTATACAATTCAGCCACTGGCGATAGGGATGCAGTGTTGTTTCCTGAGTGGAAGAAGGAGATTCCAAGTAGAGATTACGAGAGAAAGAGAGAGAGAGAGAGAGAGAGAGGCAAAAATAATATGGCACATGACCAGGGGGAAGGGGGGGGAGTGGTATCAGCTGTGATAAAGGAAATCAGCAAGACAATAATTAGGGCTTCTCTCCAAGGTGCAGTTGTATGTGGGACTAGCCCTGTAGGTAATGCATAGTTATTAAAAATTTCAATATTAATTTTAGATGCCTTCCATCGAAGGTTGTAAACTTTATTCTAATCACATACATTTGTAGTGATTATGTCACTCTTCTCAGCCTGTGTAATGTAAGTGCTGTACAAACACCTATATCGGGCAGCAGCGATATAGGAAGATGCTCAAAGGCATCATCTCATACTGCGCAGGAGGTGGCAATGGTAAACCCCTCCTGTATTCTACCAAAGAAAACCTCAGGGCTCTGTGGGCGCCAGGAGTTGAAATTGACTTGACCACACACTTTACTTTTACCTTTAGAAGCTAATTCAGTAGCTTCTAAAGTATGCCTTTGGCTTGAAAGTTTTGAATTGAAGTGTATCTCATACATTCACAAACACATCTGATTTATTTTGGTGGAATTTGATCATGAATTAGAAGTGAAACACACTTCTAATGTGTTTAGAAGTGTGATTGGTATGTGTATGTTTTGCTGATTCATAACATATGGTTTATGGGAGAAATCTTGACATTTGTGGAAAGATGCAGTTCAGTATAGTGGAGGGCTGTTGTGCTGATTATTTCTGAAAAGCATAAGCTTGGTTGTTGCCAAGTAATATCCAATAATACACTTGTTAATAAGTGATATGGGTCCTGATCCAGATAACTGCTGGCTCAGCATAAGCCTGAGCAAGTACTGTTGTACTACGTATGAAGCACTCAGTTGGTGGATGCAGTTTCCATGCCCTACCGGCACAGTGCAGCAGGTGTTTGCACACCTGGTACATGAGTATGGAAACCTGATTCCAGAGTCAGGCTGCATTTATTGGATGAGTGTGGTGAAGTGAAATATTTATATTTCACTGTCGTTGGTTACTTAACAACATTTGTTGAAATGGATCTCATTCAGCCAGATGTTTCATTACAAGCTGAAATACATCATATACACGGAATAAATGTTTACCAGGTCACATTCTTGAAGCAGCAAGAAACATTTCACTGCTAAAAATGCTGACTGACATCCAGTCTAATGAAGCACTTCTGCAAACATGTTGTGCTAATGCAAGACTGTTGTACAAAAGTTACCTGCTAGCACAAGAGTGAAATTCGAATGACTTCATGCAGCGATGCGATCTTGCACTAGTGCAACTTTATTCATTGTGCAAGCCCTTTGTTACTCTGGATGTCAGCCAATGACAATAAAGTTAATGATGATGTTTGTTCTTTTAATAGTGTATGCTTTTCAACCCATACCTGGGTTTTCCAAGTGCTAAATTTGAGAGAGTTGCTTCATGTGTTCTCCTACACCCTGCATTTAAAAGATCACTTATACCTGCATGAAAGGGGTATTCTTACAGCTGTTGTCAAAAGGCGCAGCATGAGCTGGGTCCCCAAGGCGGACATATAGCGTTCTCAGAAGGGCAGCTTCTTTGGTGCTTTCTACGTGTAGGCATTTTGCAGAGGTTATAGCTCCTCTCTTCAGTTCCCAAGAGAGGGTGTCCTCAAATGCAGGCCCCCTGCCCAAGGCACTTTACATAAATTGTTCACGCCTACATCCTTACACAGTCTGTGGCCATCTAAACATTTCATATCATATGATCCCTTGGGACCTCCACCATGCATCCAACCCTCATTCTTTTCCTTTTTTAAAAATGTTAACACTTTAAACCTAAAAGGGAGAGAACCCAGCATCTTCACCCAGAGAAGAAATGTAGCACCTAACATACATTATAGAAAGATAACTTGCTGCAGCTGTACGTAGTTAAGAGCCAGCTATTTGCTTGCAATCGCTGCAGGCAAGCACAGAGGGAACCAAGCAGCGGCCCAGGATCTGCTGCCGCTTCAGGCCCTCCCCCTGCATCTGATGTACGATGCAGGGTGTGTTTAGCCACACCCATGTGTCATACATCAGGTGAAGAGGGCATGGCTTCGCTCCCAAATGGGGCCCTGCAGCCCCGTTCATGAGCGAAATCAGCCAGCGCTGCGAATGCAGTGCTGCCCAGTCTAACTCCTGAACAGGAACCTACAGGGAAGAGTACAGAAAATCACACATCAACTTCTAATCAGAAAGATGGGGAAGAAGGGCACAGATCTATAGCAGGGGCTACAGATGTAGTTGTATGTATACCATGGTAAATTGTTTTGGGGTAAATGGTCACTAGTATTCATCCATTGTGGCTGGGGTTAAAATCTTCTGTGACTGTCTGTCAATGGCTGCTGGGTTCAGATGTCACCATAGCTTAAGCTTGGCTTAGAATACTTATCACATGCCTTGGGTCCACATGGTATTTCCACATGAGGGTTTGCAGTCTGCATTATGAGGTTAAATCCACAGATTGGAAGTTGCAAACTTTCTTCGCTTGTTAGAAGTATGTGGTAATTACACTAAACCAGGGGTTCTCAACGTTGGGTCCCAAGATGTTATTGGACTTCAATTCCGATAACCCCAGCCCCATTGGCCTTTGGTTGGGGATTATGGGAGTTGAAGTCCAGTAACATCTGGGGACCCAACGTTGAGAATCCCTGCACTAAACTATGGTTTAGCATGGTATCTGAACCAGGCCTTTGTATACAAGACTGAAGTTCAGTTGTTGTTTGAGTCAGAATAACAGTCTCCAGTTAATGACTTCTGAAATAATGTCAGTAATTCTTATGATATAAACAGCTTTCTGTAGCTTAATTCCTGTTTTGATACAGGTATGTTAAACATTTTATGGAATTCAGTAATTAGGATGTACGTTTCAGCTTCAGTTCAGTTGACCTAACCCTTTTTTGTATCAACTGAGGACCTATATTTTAATAGTTTGGGCTGTGGAGTTCACAAAATACTACTGTCATACATGATTTGGTCTTAGAAAAATTACCATTACCATGGGAATACTGTTTCAAAGGATACAAAAATCAAAAGAAGCAAATGCGGCAGAAAGTTGCATTAGCTAGGAATTCTGGCCATTAACAAGGAGATTTTGTTGTGCCACTGAACAGTCATGAAAATAATCCTTCTTTATCTTTACAAGATCTCATCCCACTTAAAAGCACCAAAATAAAAGACATGCATCCAGAACAGCAATTACTGGGTGATACACTTTTTATGGCAAGTATATGAGGGTTTTTAAAATACTTTAAAGGAAGCTCAGTTTGCAAGTTTTTTCCCCCCTTAAGCTGTTAGTAAACCATTGCTAGACCTAACTCAAACAACATTTTGATCCATTAAAAATAAAGGATGTAAATCTTTCTTACCTTTTTCTGGGCAAGAAATATGTGTTCTTCAGATGGTGCTTGTCAATCATTTTTTAAAACACCCTTTTCTACACAGCTCTGCGTTGCTGGTTGTGATGTGATGAACCACTTTTGATCATGGGTTCTATTACTGGCTCTGCTTTCCTTTTCTAATCAATTTATGGTGAAAATTAAAAACAAGAATTTGAAAGTTTTCATGCTAGTCATAAGCACACGTACCTGGGTAGCTTGCTTCCCCGTAAGAGTTTTTAGGCTGAAACCTTGCAGCTCAATTGCATGCATGTTTACTAAAAAGAAGTAGTCCCATGAAGTTTAATAGAGAAATAAACATAGGCTTGCAACCTTATATAGGCCCAATCTGAAAGTGTTACTGGGCATATAAACAAATTTAGCTATATATAAGGTTAATTTGCAGCTGGCATCAGCTGACATCCAGACTAACCGTATGTCAGGGTTTTCCATAGCTCAAAGGGCAAGGAGCAGCTTTTTCCAATCTTCCCTACCCTCTGCAACCACTTGTACCTCCCTGAGGGTCCCCCAACCCATTTTCCAAACAAAATGAAGTACTTTTTCACACAGTGCATAATTAATCTATGGCATACTCTGCCACAGGATGTAGTGATGACCCCTGACTTGGATGGCTTTAAGAGGGGCTTAGGCAAATTCATGGAGGACAGGTCTATCAATGGCTACGAGTCTGAGGGCTATAGGCCACCTCTAGCCTCAGAGGCCTCTGAATACCAGTTGCAGGGGAGCAACAGCAGGAGAGAGGGCATGCCATCATATCTTGGCTGTGGGCTTCTCAGAGGCATCTGGTGGGCCACTGTGGGAAACAAGATGCTGGGCTAGATGGGGATTGGGCCATCTTTTTTTCTCAGGGAGGTCATTTTGGGAGGCATGGGTAGCTACCGAGGGAAGGAGAGATTGTGCCCCTCATGATCATCATGCAATGGAAAACCTTGGATCATCAAGGGATGGTTCTGGTGAATGCCTGCCAGCATTTTTGAAGTTGGTTGCCTGTTCCTAAGCATGCAGCATCAGGATGTTATTATACACACTCTGCTTACATGTGAATGCTACATGTACAGGAATCACAGACCTGATAGAGAGGTGATATTAGCTGTGTGTATTCTTACATGGACAAGTTTTTTGTTTTCCCACATGGTCAGCATCACTTTTAAATTGAGCCTCAGATTAGGAACTTGAATGAACTGAATTCTGAAAGAAAGGTAAAATACATCTCTGAGGAATGGAGAAAGCCTTAAGTATAATTGCTTTTCATTCGAGTTCCTTTGGATGATAAAATAATGAGATGCTGCATTGGGCACAAAGACACACAGGTTCTATTTCTGAATGCAAATTATATGGTAAACAGAAAATTCTTTTGATTCAGCTGAGCTACTGCCTAGAAATTTTGGGAAGCAATGAAACTATTTACTGAATTTGGTTTGAGGGCATTTTTTTTAGGATCTAACTAAAGGAAGTATCCACTTTAGGAAACGATATACTTTATAATAGTTCAGAGTTGGAGGCACACAAGATGTTATCGATCATACTACTTCAGGCAAATGAGATGGTTTTAACTACTCCTTTTGGTTAAAACCTCAGTAAACACAAAGCTACATAATGACCACAGGGACTTGCATGCAATGATCTTTTTACACAAGTAGTTGTTTGTAATCAAGTGGACTGAGACATAAAACAGAGGAAGTGGTAGGAGACAGACCTGTAATTATCAGCAGCAGGTGCCCATAATGGAATTCCAGAAAGAGGCTTGAAAAGACAGATATTGCTTTAGGAAAAAGTTCAGGATTATCAAAGAAAACCAGAAGATGGCAAAGTGGAAATTCTGTAGAAAGAAAGGGAAAGGGAGTATCCTGAAAGTAATGAAAAAAGTCAAGTTTAGGCAGGCATTTGTAGCAAAATTCTGTAAGTACTACTACATTTTATATACCCCTTTTCAACAATGTTCTCAAAGCAGTTTGCTTAGGGAAAAAATAAAGATGCTTCCCTGTCTCCAAAGGGCTCACAATCTAAAAATAAACATAATTTAGACACCAGTAACAGCCAATGGAGGAATGCTGTGCTAGGGTTGGATGAAGGCAATTGTACTTCCACTGCTATATATAAGAGAGCCGCCATTTTGAAAGGTGCCTCTTTGCTCACTTAGCAGGAAGTTTGTGTACCTTCTATTACTTTTGACCACTGGGAACAAGAAAGTCTCCTTTTTTTGTTACAAATGTGACTTCCGACACTTTTTTAGTATTAAAAAGTGTTTTTCTTTGGTTTTGTTGAATAAATTTTAATGTAAAACTTCCAACATGGTAAAGGTAACATTCAAACCAAGAGGATGGCATTCACCTCATCCCACCCCCCTCCGCCCAGCGCCCCGTATTCTCACAAGTGACTCTCTTATCAGGCTTGGCCCTTTCACAAGAAGAGGAGTTTGCCTTGAGTCTGAATTCCCAAATAAGGTAGGCATATAGACCAGTGCCATTCAAAAAAGATACAAACAGTCAGGTAAACAAGCAACTTCAGATACTTAGTTTGCTAAGTTATGGGAAGTTCTTATGTAGGGAGGAGCTGAAATTGTCCTCCTGTTCTCACAAACTCACTTGTGTGCAATGAAAATGGGCATTTTGGTGATTGGGATGGTGGGAGAGACCTACTCATGGTGGCAGCAGAAGCAGCAGCAAGTGCTTCTTCTGACAACTATCCCCCCCCCCGACCCTCTTCATGACTGTACATCAGGGCTGCTCAGCTTTGGCCCTCCTGCAGATGTTGTCCTACAACTCCCATAATCCCTGGCTATTGGACACTGTGGCTGGGGATTATGGGAATTGTAGTCTAAAAATAGCTGGGGGGGCTAAGCTGAGCACACCTGCTCTGCATCATGATGGGAAGAGCACTGCTGTTGCCACTACCTCCTAAAAACACAGAAGTTATTCACACGGGTAGCCCTACCCAGGCTTATACTGGGCGTACCCTTCTACCCCAGGCCCTGGTTGTATGAATGCTTGAACTGTATGCAGCCCAAGCGTTCATAGAGTTGGGTGGCTAGAGTGCCTTGAAGTGGAGACATCCCTTAATGCATTGTGCTCCTTGCATGGTGCATTGTGGGATTTCTGGAGGCCAGGCTGCATTTCCTTGGCCTCCAGATGGCTGCTCAACATAGGAACATAGGAAGCTGCCATATACTGAGTCAGACCATTGGTCTATCTAGCTGAGTATTGTCTTCACAGACTGGCAGCGGCTTCTCCAAGGTTGCAGGCAGGAATCTCTCTCAGTCCTATCTTGGAGAAGCCAGGGAGGGAACTTGAAACCTAGATGCTCTTCCCAGAGCGGCTTCATCCCCTGAGGGGAATATCTTGCAGTGTTCACACTTCTAGTCTCCCATTCATATGCAACCAGGGCAGACCCTGCTTAGCTATGGGGACAAGTCATGCTTGCTACCACAAGACCAGCTCTCCACTTGCTGCAGCACAGCTTGTGTGGGTGTGCAAGCGGCATGGCCAAAGAGGACGGCTGGATCATCTGTGGGGAAGGTAGGGGCTCTCCCCAGCCCCATGTGAGCAATCTTAGACTGTGCTTGTAGTACTTGTACCTGCTGTCCTTATGTTTAACCAAGTGAACAGCTCGCCAGGGTATGTATTATGATCCACTATGGGTCCATATCACATTTTGAGCCCAAATGGCAGCTGAGCTATACTATACTAGCTTTCACTTAGGGACAAAGGACAGTTAGGAACTCTCAAAAGAGGGCATCTCTGCACGATATATTTAAACCGGTTTCAAACCAATTTAATAGTCCTGGATCTCAATCAAGGAACTAAGTATAATTTTCTGAGAGGGCAAGCAGTCTCTCTCAAAAGACTTAAAATGCTCAACTACCTTAGAAAATAAATATTCCCAGGGTTTTATGGGGGAAACCTTGACGATTAAACTGGTTTCAAATTGGTTTGTAGTCTAGATGTGCCCTATATAGCTTCGCTGAAAGTCTGTTATAGGAGAGTTTTTCTAGTGGTCTGAACAATAGAATCTGGATTGTGTTGGATCAAATGGCATGGTTCTTTCTGAAACCTACACACATTTATTATTGGTGTTCGAATAAATACTTTGTGATAGCAGGGACTATCAGATCTGCATCTACCTAGCCCTACTATCTATTGTAGCTAAATTCTTTCTTAAAGGTGCTCCCAGAAAACAAATGTTGCTGATGTCTATTGACTGAAATATCTTTTTTTCCGTTTATCTTAAACAGTAAATTGAAGAACAGCAAATTATCTTTTTTCATATCGTTGTGCAAGGAATTTTATTGATTTTCTTTTATGAGGCATTAATGAGATCTACAGAGACCTAACGAGATTGTATAGTTAACCTTGGCAGCTGCACTAGCTTTTTTCAGATGTGCAGAAAGAAAATGCAAGGATGCATTTTGGTTATTTAACTTCTGAGGGAGTAAATGAATTTTATGGAATTGGACACCTCAGCAGACGGTGGGGATAGGCAATTCTATGCCTCTGGACCCATTAATTTCAAAATGTGCTTAGCACTGTCTCTCCCCCACCCATAAAATAGTTCATGTTCTTGCCTAACTGTTCTATATATTGATCACTATGAAAACAAGCAGAGAGGTTATTCATTTGATGCATCTTGCCACCATTTTTTCATGTCACATTGTATCACCATGAGAATCTTTACCATTTGTGAAAGGTCTATTATGTTAAGCCTATCTATTATGAAATGTTCTGAGGCATTTGCATTCTGTTCTGAGCTCAGAATGGAACTCAAATCCCATTCCATGCTCATCCCTAGTCTGAAAACAAGCCGCCGCCGCCACACACACGCTTGTGCTTCTGTCTTATTTGGATTCAACTTCAGTTTGTTAACCTTCATCCAGCCCATTACCGCCTCCAGGAAGGCATTTAGTGAAATTATGCCATTTCTGGATGAAGTTGATAGGGAGAAATAGGTTTGGGTATTGTCTGCATATTGTTAACACCCTTTACCAAATCTCCTGATGATTTCTCCCAGAGGTTTCATGGAGATGTTAAAGAGCATTGGAGACAGTATGGAGCCTTGTGTAACATCTGTTATCTCAGGCTTTTAATTAAAACTAATTTTAAATTGCATTAAACAGAATTTAAGGATGAGCTGGTGTTCTGACTGAATGAGCTCAGAACATTTCTACTGTTCCGAGCACCGTGGGGGCAGCAGCATGGTGAGGGTGGCGATGAGGGGCGGTACCTTTTAAAAATCATTATCTGATTATTGCTCGCACCTGTAAGACTCCTTGAGCAGTGGTGATCCACCTAGCATCTCTTGCCAAGGCTGCCTTTGGTGCTCTTTGACTTCTGTGCACGTGCGGCAGGCACGCAAATACCTCCTTTGTCAGAAAAGATAATCTGAGGAGGTCCAATTATGGTTGCCACTGGCTCATCAGGTGGCGACTCGGGGCCAGGCCTTCTCTGTGGTTGCCCCAGTGCTTTGGAAGGCACTCTCTGTCAAAATAAGAGCTTCTCCATCTCTCTGAATGCTTAAAAAAGATCCTTAATACACACCTGTTTTCTCAGGCTTTTAATCAACTCCAGTAACTCTTGCTTTGCAGAGCAACAGCCTCCAAGTGACACCATCTGGAATCTACCTGAGAGGTAGGAACGGAACCATTGTAAAACAGTGCCAGCTAATCCCACGTCTTTCATGCAATCCAGAAGGATACCATGGTCTATGATATTGAACTGTTGATGGTATCAAAAGTTTTATTAAGCAAATATCATTTTGCATTTTTAAATAAAATTCACTGACACTTGTACTTTGGATTTGTACAGCCAAAAGATGATTATTTTGGAGACCTAATGATTCTGTATGCCTGGTGGTAGGAGAACATTAAATATGCTTTGATTTAAATGACTATAGGAACCTCCTACCCTCTCAAATGTCACTATAATCAATTAGGACTAGAGTTTGTAATGTTTTATTTGTCCTTGAGCTGTTCTTGTCCTTTGTATACAGGTTTTTTCTGTTGCCTGTCAGTGCCATGTGAAATCTTAGGATACCAAGGAAAAAACTGAATGAATATGACTTTTTATAATTTTAGATTATGCTACTTATGCAACTCAGCATCATTTTTCACATTTGATTTTGAAGTGGTAATATTACTGTAATATGCTTTCCCCCCATTATTTTTTGCATAGTAAACATTTCTTCCAGAAAAATTACAGGTGGCAATGGATTCATTAGAGAGAAATACATTAGGATAATAACCTAAGACTGACTAACCTTCAGTAGCAAGTAGTGAGCAAATCTTTGAGCACTTTGTCAGGCTGGATGTTGAAATAAATTGAGGAGAAAGTTGGGCATGATGAAAAAGCCCCAAACTCTGCAGTTGGTGATGTTCTAAACTTGATGTACAGACAGAAGGTGAGGTGCAGATGTCATTAGACTAGCTCATGCTGATTATAAAATAGATTTTAGGTTACATTGCACCAAGGGTTATAAGGACAAAGAAATCATGGCTATTCCACCTTTGAGAATATAAATATAGAAGATATTTTATTTGGAACTATCTCCAGTGCTAAGTGGAACATATGGATCCTTTATAAAGGATTCACTAGCATAAGGATGCAGATGCTCTATATAAAGAGCATGTGTTCCAGACTAGTGTTGTGCTGGTGCAACAGGTCACACGGTGGGAGGAATTTCATGCTCTTTTTTCTTCTTCATAGCATACGGGGGAAGGTGAGTGAATGAGTGTCTTGGTTTGGATGTGTTCCTATCCAACCTTAACACAGCATTTTTCCAGTGGCTGTTGCAAGTGTCTACTTTGTGTCTACTTCTGAGAGCTCTTTTGGGACAGGGAATCCTCATTTCTTTTTCTATGTAAACTGCTTTGAGAATGTTTTGTTAAGAACACTATGTAAATATCCATAGTAGTAGTAGTAATTCCAGTAAGCTCAAGAGACAGCCAAGGGCATATCTGGAATGGATATGAAGTCCGTCCGTTAGACATGTGATAAGTTTAACTGGCTCCTTTGAATTGTCATGCCATATGTTTCTGTGCAGGGACACTCCTTCACTTTCTGTCTGATTTATGTTCCTTCCCCCCACATTACTTTATTGAAAGGAATTCTACTCTTCTGGAAGTTCTAGCAGCATGGTGGAGTCCAGTGGCGTAGCAAGGGGAGAGAAGACCTGTGTTCATACAGATGCCACAGCAGTATGGGGTACCATCAGGGGCTCCCCTTGCTCCCCATCCCTGGCGGTGCCACACGCCTGCCACTATGATCTACTGCGCTCTTGCTGATTTACCAGCCACTTATCAGCCAGCTTCTGACACTGAGCCGGCTGGGACACAGGGCAAATGCATGCTCCATTCCCAGCTGGCTTGTGGGGAAGCCGACTGGTTTCCAGACAAGAGCACTGTGGACCATAGCACCAGTGTTCGTTCTCTCTCTCTCTTTCTCTCTCTCTCTTTCTCTCTCTCTCTCTCTAATCTGTGTGTGGAATGAGTTTTGTTCTGAGTGGCAGTATCAAGGCAGTGTGTGCGCACATGCAGTCAGAGTGGGGCCTTCCTGATTCCACTTGAGCAGGATCAAAAATTAACTGGTCAGATATTAAAAAAATGTGTGAGCGTGCACGCATGCACACGCCTTAGAGGGAACAATGCATAGCACCACTGGTGGGGATGGGAAGTGTGGTGTGGCTGGGGATGAAGAACACGGTGTGTTGGGGCTGCCAGGGCCTTCGGCTCAGTATAGGAGGCATGGTGGCCGTGAATGAGAGGCCTGAAACAGCAGGCCTCTCTGGCTGCCCCTGTACTCCCTGATGGCTCATGTTCTGTGCATGCATTGGAACATCACTAACTCCCTGTTGGAGTCAATAAAATATAATACTCTTGTCTGCTGTGCATCATAATGGTGTGTCTCTGTGTGCTAACCATTTTCAAATCTATTTCTACAATCATGAGGACTATAAACTAGGGCTGTGCACAAAACTGGTTTGCCCGGTTTGGTTCAAGTCCAAACAGATCTCTAAATGGACTGGGCATGTTCAGGTTTGTCACCCCAAACGAGGGGACCAGCTTGGCTCAAATTGGAGCCCATATGGAGGTTCTAGAGGGTGTTTTTTAAAACTTACTACCGGGTTCGGTGGCAGCCTTGGAAGATGCGGCCGTGGGTGGGGGTGCTCCAGTGGTTCCCCCTCCTGGTCTCCGGAAGGCTGTATCAGCCCATTTTGGGGGCATTTCAGCCCATTTTCAAGCCTTCAGCCCTTTCTTAGTGGTAGCAGCCATCTTGGAGGGTGCTGTGCATTCACTGTGGCCATTTGTGTGCAACCCAGCCATGCAAATGGCCAGGGCAAATGCACAGCGGCCTCTAAAATGGCAACCGTCGCCTCAGAGGGGGCCCGAATGGCCCTAAAATGGGCTGAAATGGAGACTAGGGGAAGACCAGCAGGGGGAGGAGGGACTGCTGGAGAAGCACCCCACAAGGCGGTAAGTAAAAAAAATGTGTTTTTTAACTCTAGAATCTCCAAACCAGCCCAGCCAGTTCATACATCCCTACTATAAACCTTAATCATTGAAAGCAGCCATACCCAGTGTTCTGACATCCAGTGGACCATCTAGACCTGTTTCAAGAGCTCCACATTCTCTATCCCTGTCTAAAATTTTATTGCTCGAAATCAAAGTCTAGACATTAGTGCATATCTCATTAAGATATGCATTTATCTTATTTATCTTATCTAAGATATTACATTTATCTGAAGTATACAGGTTGATTCTATATCTTGTCTTTCTGGAAAAAAAGTAATTTTGCATGTTTTAGTGGTTGTTTTGCTTTTGAGTAATGGTCACCTTGGTACTCTTCTGTTTATAAAAAGACGTCAGTGCTAGAAGACACAGGCCTGGAATATATTGCAGACTTCCCCACCCCCTCTTTTTTTCCTAAGAGAAAAGCATTGCCTGAATCTCAGAAGAAGTTGGAGAATCCTTTTGAAGTAATTTTTTAGGCTACTGTAAGTAAATGCTGAAGCCATCTTAAAAGTAAAACCTTTTTACGAGGCTGAAACGACGATAGGTCCAAATACCTGAATGCACTGTAAGTCTTTGGCTTTCTGAAATTTAAATACTTTAACTAATAAAGGGCCATTTTGATTTTTGATAGGAAATTTAATACTTTGCTTAGATTTAGTAAAATCGTTGACACATTTGTCATTTTATTAAACTGACACATAAACGAATTTTGATGGATCCTAATACTTAGCAAAAAGGATTAACCCTTGGCTTCCACTTTAGCTGAGCAACTGAAATCACTTTCTTTATTGACCAAACCAGCATTTTTTCCGTCTTGAAGGTTAATTCCCAGAAGACTGTGGTGAGATTAAAAAACCAGTATTTCAATGTCACAGATTTTGAAGAGTCAGCAAAATACATGCAATTTGTTTCCAAGGTGTTCTGATACTCATTTATACTGTATTAGCTTAACCCTCCCTTCCTTCCCCAAAAGAAAAGCACCCATAAGACTAAGCTTTGTAACCTTTTGTACTATGGTCTTCATGGTTTTTCTGTGTGCACTCAAACATAGTGCAATATGCACATTCCAGTCCTAAAGGCATTTACTTATGTGTAGTTCCCATTTCAACAGAACTTTCATCCAAGTAAGCATGCATGAGAGAAAGCAGCCATTTTTAGCATGCTTTCTGAAAGGAAGAAGGATTCTGATATCCTCCTGTCTTTGTGTATATTTGCGTGTCCCCCTCTAAAAATTTTTTTTATAACAGTCCGATAAAAACAAAATTCACAGCAAATGGGAGGAATTCCTGATGCTCCTGATGGGAGGCGTTGTTGTTGTTTTGCTGATCTAACATGTTGTTTGAAGTTGGAAGCCACTCAAAATATAAGCAACTCCTCTTTGTGATATTTGTGGTGACAGAGACAAAATGAAATTTACAGCATATGGGAGGGAGTCTTGGGTAATTGTCCCCATGTTAAAGATATGGAAAATAGACTCCATTCGTTCTGCTTAGAACCACTTACTGCACCAGTTGCTGTTGAGGCTGACTCCTATAAATGACAGTGTGAAGGAATGGGTAACTCCAGATGTTCTGAGACATTTCCTTCCACATTGCTAGAGCTAATGAAACTTATTGAGTATTGTGAAGTTCCTCTACATTAGAATAACTAGTTAGAATCCTTAGAATAACTAGGATCACTTCAGTGTAGGAACCTGAATGCATGCCATGTGAGATTCTTAAGCTGTCATCTTGAATGATCAAATCTTGTCCTTGTATACAGGCAGGACATCCCAGAGAATTTTAGCCATACACCTTTGCTTTGTAGCTGCCGTCATTCTCTGATCACTGTGCTTGCAGTGAGTTCTAAACACCTGTCCAAACTGTGTACCCTTGATTTTGGTAAGGGTTATATATAAGCTCAAGTCAGTCTATTCTGCCCCCATTTGTTTTCCTTTTCCTAAAACTTATCTTCCATGAGCAGCAATGGGGAGAACTACTGCCTAGGTTTGCCAACAGGAAGTTGCCAGGACTTCTGGGCCCAGCAAGCTAAAATTCTTGGGGATCTTTGCACTTTCCTTTTAAGCCTCTCGGGTCTACTGAAGGCTAAAGGACCCTTCCCTTTATGTTTCAACCAGTCATTCTTAATTAAGGGTGAGTTTCAGGGAAAGGTAAGCTAGGAGGAATGGAAGCAAAACTTATTCAGGAAAGGCTGGGGATACTAGAGGGGCTGTAGGAAAGTACAGGAGAACCTCATTATATGTGGATTCTACATCTGTGGTTCTGCGTATTCATGGGTGTCTGACACGCGGTTTCATTTTCTGTGGATATGAAAGGGTTGAAACCCATGTATCCGCAGTTCCTAGAGGGCTGGAAGTTACCACAGGGTGGGGGGAATCCACAATTTTTGGGACCATTTGGGGGGCATTGCTGTACGCCATGAGCACAGTAAGGCACTTCATTTGTCAATTTTTATTGGGTTTCTTGAGTCTGGGAACCTAACCCCCATGTTCCTATGTGGGAACAGAAGCCCTGCAGATAATGAGGTCCATCTTTGAAATGTGTCTGGTCTTTCCAAGTTTTCAGATAACTCTTGAGAAAAGTACATGATTTTTCTGAGAATTTTCTGTCAAACCTTGGTAAGGCTTTCTGAGTTGAGATGGAGGAGTTCACCCATCTCTAATCCAAGCTAATAATTGTTTTAACAGACAATTAACTTGAGATGAAGTAGAGATGAGTCCATAGCCTCTAGGTATTGGAGACACCTTTCCATTATTGTGGTTCATTTCAGCCTCTAATTAATACCTAGGATTTTACATGTAAACAGCTGGTGTGTTTGGGGTTTTTTTTAAAGCTCCTATATTGAGAAACAGACAAGATTAGATAAACAAGGGCAAATGTAAAGCATAGAGTAGGGGGAACAACAACAACAACAACAAACTTTAAAAAAATACCTCAATTTGGACATCACATCAAACCATCATTTTGTTCTAACCATAATATGGAAGTTCAAACCATGGTTTTGAACTTCCAAATGTACAGTAGTCTAGTTGGATAATTTTTATGTGAACCTTCTTTTTTCTGATGTAAATGATTTGATATTGTTAAATGTTCTGTTTAATGACAAGTAAAGTGTGTCAGAAGATATTGCTTCATTTGACTATCAAGCATTAGGGTGATAGTTTTATGTATTTAAGTAGGTTTTAAACATATTTTTGGCTTTTTTCCGGTGTTTAGATTTAATTTGTGAGAGGTAATCAGTCAATTACTGGTGAATTGTAATGTTCTAGTCGAAATAAAATTTCGACCAGAACAAAGATGACCGAAATAAAATTCATTCATTCATGTACAGTAGTCAAAACATGGGTTAGAGTTGTTTGTTTGCTTTTGCAATTCACCTGATCAGTAATCTTCGTTTCTATAGTGGAAGAATCTCTGGAGGTAGAAGAATAGTCATAACCATGATTTGTCAGTTCAGACATTATGCCGAACTGCATATCTGGTTTCTGATTTTGGATTGCCAGCTGACAGAAAACCATGAATCCAGATATCACAGGTTTGAGAATTAAGCCTTAATGTTCTAAATCCTTCCAAGAAAAGAATTTGAGATTATATTGGAGAAACAAAAGAACACAAGTCATCAATATGCTGGTTTAGCATAAAAGGCCAATCTGATTTGAGCTTCTGGTGGCAGATGCTTTGTTTGCAAGATTTGGGAAAGAATAGTATTTTCCTAATCAGCTCTAGTAAGCCATCTTCTGCAATGGTGTTCAGCTGTGTGGATCAAGAGAGAAGAGAGCATAAGAGAAGTAGCCAGGCAGCATCATGCCTTGTTTCAAAGAAAACATTAAAAGGAAACTAGACAACCAATGATGCAGTTTTGCACAAAATTTTGCCAGAGTTCTGTGCTACTAGATTTTGTATATCTATGTAGTTTAAGGAGAGTGCATATAAATGGAAAGTCATCATGGATTTTGGAACATTACTATCCCTTCTAGGCTCTTCATTGTTTTCATATAGCCCTCTCCTAAACCTCAGTTTAAACTCTTACCCTATTCTCCATCTAAACAGAACTTGTTAAGATTGCTCGCAGGGCTTTAGAAGGAAAGAGAACTTTAATGAGTGCCTTTGGAGGCTTCCTCAAAGATTTTGAAAGGGGCTGGTCAGCCGCTGGGCATATTTCACAGGGGTTCTGTAGCCTGCTGGCTTTGGGTACTGCCTTGCTCCACCCCCAGAAGTGCTCTCCGTGCTTTTTCATGGGTTTCAGCTTTCAGTTCTATAAACTCTGGATGGCTAATGGGTAGTTCTCTTAAAAGATAATGACCAACTACTACTCCCAGCCAGAGGGGAATGTCTTTAAGTCATATGGCACACATCTGTAGAACTAAATGGTATGGATCCTAGACACCAGCTACGCAAGTGTTGGTAATTGTAGGCTGCTGCCTCAAGATTATAGGTCTGCTGGAATATATTTTTGCAGAGCCTTGGGCATTTCTTCCATTGTTAGCTTTGAAAACATAACACTGCTGTTCAGTTTCCTAAGACACTGGCTGGCATCCTGACTAACACTGTGCTTGTGCAGTGAGCAATGTTGCACTAGTGCAGGGGCATAACTACCATTAGGCAAGGGGAGGCGGCTGCCTGGGGGCCCCCACACCTCGAGGGGCCCCCCAGAGGCAAGTCACATGTGAAGTGAGTGTGTGTGTATCAGCAAGGTGCCCATCTTAAAATTTTGTCGCTGGGCCCACTCCAGCCTCGTTACGCCCATGCACTAGTGCAAGAAGATTGCGTAGCTGCGCTAGTTCACAGACATTTTTTTGAATTGTGCTAATGCACAGAAAGTTTCCTGCAGGACATATGAGGCATGCCACAGGTTGTGCACCTGCAAATGTGGTTGTGCAACACTAGTCTGGAACACAAGCTGCAGAGTTAGTGCAACTAGCTAGCATGATAGCCTTGCTCTAGTGCAGTGTCCATACATAAATGCAGTGTTAGGATGTTGACCAGTCTTTCCACTAAGGCATATTGCTCTTCCAAGAGACTACTGACTCTTTAGTCAACCTGAGTCTTTGTTCAGCCTTGGCCTTCTAGGCTTTATTTAACCTGTGTCTTTAGGATAGCAGGTCCATTAATCACAATAAATACTTATGCAGCAGTGCATGAATAAGAAGGCTATATCTCAAAGGACTTCACCAGGTATTAAATGTAAAGTGTGCCCTCGAGTCAGTGTCGACTCCTGGTGACCACAGAGCCTTGTGGTTGTCTTTGGTAGAATGCAGGATGGGCTTACCATTGCCATCTCCCGCTCAGTATGAGATGATGGCTTTCAGCATCTTCCTATATCACTGCTGCCTGATATAGGTGTTTCCTGTAGTCTGGAACTGACTGTAATAAAGGATGATGATGATAGTCTGGGAAACATACCAGCAGGGATTCGAACTGGCAACCTCTGGCTTGCTAGTCATTTCCCCGCTGCGCCATTAGCAGGTGTGTTTTTTGCCTCTCTCTTTCTCTGAACTCAAGGTGATAGCGTGATAGACTCGATCGCTCCTAAGCGTCCTCTCCGACCCACTTCTAAATTAGCTCCATGGTATATGGAAGAACTACAGGAGCTGAAGGGGCTAAGTAGATGACTCGAGCCCAAGTGGAAAAGGACTCTGCTTGTATCTGACAGATTACAGGACAGAGCACAATTGAAGACCTATGCTCTGGCAATATGTGTGGCAAAGAAGTGATTCTTTGCTACACGTATTGGGTCCACAGGTTTGTGTCCAGCGGAATTGTCAAGAGTGGTGAGGGAACTTGTACAGGCACCTTCCGCTCCAGCTTTGGAACCATCAGTTAGCCACTGTAAAGCTTTTAATGAGCTTTTTGTGGGCAAAATCTCTTGTATTCGAGCCGACCAAGCTTCCATTGTTGGTGCGGAGTTTTTAGCAGGGGTATCCAGCAACTCCTCCTGTGTGGTTATATTGGATTGGTTTCAATTTGTGTCTCCTAAGGACATAAACAAGCTGCCTGGAACTGTGTATCCTACCGCCTGTTCTCCTTACCCTTGTCTGACAATGGCTTATATTATCAGGCAGGGAACTTGGTTATCAAGCTTGGTTGAGATCATAAATGCTTCTCTGAGAGGAGGTAGGATGCCTCCTTGTTTAAAGGAGGCAATTATTAGACCTCTTTTAAAGAAGCCTACACTGGATCCCTCAGAGTTGGGCAATTACAAGCCTGTCTCCAATCTCCCATGGTTGGCCAAGGTGATTGAGAAGGTGGTGGCCTTTCAACTCCAGGCAGTCTTAGATGAAACAGATTATCTAGACTCATTTCAAACTGGATTTCAGGCAGGTTATGGGGTGGAGACTTCTTTGGTTAGCCTTATGGATGATATCCAATGGGGAATTGACAGAGGATTTGTGAGTCTGTTGGTCCTTTAGATCTCTCGTCAGCTTTTGATACCACCAACTATGGTATCCTTCTGGATCGCCTGCATGGACTGGTTGTAGGGGGCACTACTTTGCTGTGGTTCCGCTCATACCTCTTGGGCAGATTTCAGAAGGTGTTGGAGACTACTGCTCTACAAAGCGAGAGCTTTTGTATGGAGCCTTAGGGCTCCATCTTGTCTCCAATGCTTTTTAACATCTACATGAAATGGTTCCTGGGAGAGATAATCAGGGGATTTAGTGCAGGGTGTTATCAGTACATTGATGACACCCAAATCTACTACTTCTTGTCAGCTTTATCAGGCAATGGCATAACTTCCATAAATGCCTGCCTTGAGGCAGTAATGGGCCAGATGAGGGATAACAGATGGAGACTGAATCCAAACAAGATGGAAGTGCTCACTGTAGGAAGCCACAGTTCAGGAAATGGAATTGATCTGCCTTGCATACCACAACTATTTTCTTTGGAGTCTACAAATGTTTCATAAAATTATTTATTTATTAATTTAATAAATGTTATACTGCCCACTGCCGAAATCTCTAGGCAGTTTACAGCATTAATACAAAACCAAGAATAAAACAAACCAAGAATTTAACAGTTAAAACATAAAACCAGATTAAAATATGGATGGGGTTACACTCCGCCAGAAGGAACAGGTTCACAGTTTTGGAGTACATCTGGACCCAGCCTTCTCTTTGATACCTCAGGTGGAGGCAATGGCCAGGAGTGCTTTCTATTGGCTTCAGCTGGTTCACAAACTGCACCCTTTCTGGGAAGTTAGTGACCTTAAGACAGTGGTGCACATGCTGGTAACTTCCAGGCTTGACTATACTGCAATGCACTCTTTGTGGTGATGCCTTTCTACATAGTCGGAAGCTGTAATTGGTGCAGAATGCTGCTGCCAGATGGGTCTCTGGGACGTCCCATAGAGACCATATTACTCTGATTCTAAAAGATGTACACTGGCTACCAATAGGTTTCCAGGCAATATACAGAGTGCTGTTTATTACCTATAAAGCCCTTAACAGCTTGGGGCCATGGTATTTAAGAGAATGCCTTCTTCGTTATGAACCCTGCTGCCTATTAAGATCTTCAGGGGAGATTTGTTTGAGAGTGACACCAGCTTATCTGGTGGTGACTCAAAGGTGCACCTTCTCTATGGTTGCCTTGGGACTGTCAAACGCACTTCCTACTGAGATTAGAGCTGCTCCATCCCTGTAGACTTTTAGGAAATAACTGAAGACACATCTCTTCAGCCAAGCTTTTTAGTTAGTTGGTGTGTTTATGGATATTATAATCTGGTTTTATGTTTTAACTTTTAGATTCTTGGTTTGTTTTATTCTTGGTATTTTAATGCTGTAAACTGCCTAGAGATTTTGGTAGTGGGAGGTATAAATATTTATTAAATAATTAACTAAAAATAATTAAATAACTTTGAAACATTTGTAGAATCCAAGGAGAAGAGTGGAGGTATGCAAGGACAAGGCAGTGGAATGGAATCATGAATATTAATAGTTTAATGAAATAGATATTATGTAGAGGGAGGCAAGTGCAGATTGCTTTTCCATGCTCTTGCTGCTGGCTGTTAGCCCCGCCTCTATTCCAGGACTGGAATACAAGTAACTAAAGCCCCATGCAAAAGCTGGCCTGGATCAAGGAATGGATTAAACAAAAACACCACAATGTTGTGCTATTTAAAGTCCTTGTGGTTTTTAAAAGAAAAAAAATATTAGTTGTGCCAAATTCTACAACATGTTCACCTCAAGGTAGAGTGCTCCTTTATAATACTTATAACTATGGGTGGTTTCAAACTTTACATGACAATCACTTTTGCATTATGCGGTAATGTGTCCCACAGCATGAACAGCATATCTGCATCATTAAGCATGTAGCTATGGGGATGGGTCCATAGCTCAGTGGTAGCGCATCTGCTTAGCATACATGAAGGTCCCAGGTTCAATTCCTGGCATCTCCAGGTAGGGCTGAGAAAAAATTCTGCCTGAAGTCCTGTAGAGCAGCTGATACTTAGCTAGTTGGACCAGTGGTCTGACTCAGTAGGCTGCAGCTTGCTATGTGTCTGGGAACCTTGTGTAGAGCTGCCTTAACTAAGACTTCAGATTGCATGTAGATAGCTAAAGTATAGATTTATAACAAAACATTTCCTATCTTCCTATTGTTAAATCCCATTTATTTATTTAGAACCACCTTGGGATTGTTTTAATAAAAGGCGGTTTACAAATTTAACAATTAAAAAAAAAAATTACAATAACATGTCCATGATCCATTTTCAGAGAGCAATTTAGGCCTGTTTCACATGAAGAATAATCAAGGCAGAGGCAACCTGAAACTGAATCTATGGTAGCTTATTCCACAAAATAAACAAATACATAATTTGCATAACATAGTTACACACCAGAAAATGTCAATGAACCATCACTTCCACAAAAGCATGTGAAGCCCTCCTGTATTCTACTAAAGACAACCACAGAGCTATGTGGTCGCCAGGAGTTGACACTGACTGAGCACTTGAGACTTTATGGGTTTTATTTTGTGGGACCTACAGCAGCGGGAAATGACTTGATTAGCTTTCAAGACAACCTAGGAAATTAATAGATTGCTGGTTTGAATCCCCACTGGTATGTTTCCCAGATTATGGAAAACACCTATATCGGGCAGCAGCGATATAGGAAGATGCTGAAAGGCATCATCTCATACTGGAGGCAATGGTAAATCCCTCCTGTATTCTACCAAAGACAACCACAGGGCTCTGTGGTTGCCAGGAGTTGACACCGACTCGACGACACACTTTAGCTTTACCTTTCAGGAAGCTGGTAGGTCTGATTGAAGTATGGTAGATCATCAGTGTTTGGACAGAGAACAAACTTATATTTATAATATTGCTGGCCACCTTGGTGACTTAAATGTCAAGGTAAACATGCCAGACGAGCTGTTTCTGTTCTGTGAGATATGGGAAAACGCTGAATTATACACATATTAATAAAGTTATTAATATTTAAAATATTTATATCATGCTCCTCCAGTACAATACTGCTCAGAGGGGCTCACAACAGTAAAAGTAATATAAAATTTAAAACTGTAAAACACAGAGTAAAATAATATCAATTAAACAAAATTTAAAATTTAAGAGCCATCAAAGATGTTAAAAAGCCCCTTTAAACAAAGTCTAAGCTTAAAAAAAACAAAACAAAACCCTAAGGAGGGAGCATGGCAAAACTCTTCTGGAAGCCGGGTCCACAACAGAGAAGTCCCCACCAATTGATGGCAATGGCGGGGTTGGGAGCAGGGCTCAAGATGATGAGTGAAGACCAGGGTCCTGGCAGATTTGTAATGTATTATTATTATTATTAAGTGAATACCATCTCCTAACTTTGATACTTCTCACAGTAAAGCAAAACTCCATTTTCTTGAGGAAATGTGGATGGTAGTTTGTCTGGTACATAGTTAGTGTATTTGTATCAGTGTTATGGAAAGGTTTTTAAAAGACACGATCCATGTGAACAAGGCGCACATTGCTGTATGAATAATGGCTACATTTACAGTAAATATACTTCCTATGAGAATATTGATATGCCTGAAGCATTGTTTCTGGATACCAGTCTTGCCAAAATTAGTAAGTGTCAGCAGTGTGGATGTGGACATTTTTAGAAACTGGGTTTTTATTTGTTTCCCTTAATAGCCCTGCAGTTACGGGTGGCAAGAGACAATAATTAATAACATTCTATGACCACTGAATATCTTTTTCATCTTTCAAATTGAGTTCCTACAGAGATGTGAGAGAACTGCCAGAGCGCGCTCTCTCTCTCTTTTTAGCCTGTGCTAAAAAAAAGAAGAGTAAGAATGGATGAAAACGCAGATCAAATTTGGGTTGTGGTTATTATACAAGATAGTGCAGGCTAATTTGAAATCTTCAGAAGTATGTTATACTACATGACAGCAACACAGACAACGGATAAAAGGGAAAACTTGGTTTCCTAAATCCAAACAAGGATTTGCCAAAGCAGCAAGACAGCCCTGACCTTTTAAAATATGGTGCAAAATGTGGTGTGTGTGTGTGTGTGTGTGTGTGTGTAAAAACTGTCAGTTTGTAAGTTCAGTTAGCACCCATTCTGGGAAAAGAGAATGCTGTTTGCTGAATATTACTGAATACTCCATAATGGGATACATCATCAAAAGAAGAAGGAGCGCTGGTCTTGTGGTAGTAAGCATGGCTTGTCCCTTTAGCTAAGCATGGTCTGCCCTGGTTGCATATGAATGGGAGACTACATGTCTGAGCACTGTAAGATATTCCCCTCAGGGGATGGAGCTGCTCTGGGAAGAGCAGAAGGTTCCAAGTTCCCTCCCTGGCTTCTCCAAGACAATCCTGAGAGAGCCTCCTTCCTGTGACCTTGGAGAAGCCGCTGCCAGTCTGTGTAGATAATACCGAGCTAGATGGACCAGTGGTCTGACCCAGTATATGGCAGCTTCCTGTGTTCCTATATGTTTTTTGCATATATATCTCACTTTTTCTATAGGATTTATTTCCTTTTATCCTTAACTCTTCAACATTTCACAGAAACAAATAGGGGTACACTGTAACTCTCAAATTTTCCATCCCCAGATTATTTCTCATGTATGTCCTATTCCCATCCCACACTATTACAAATTGCTAACAGCTCTACTCTCCCTTCTGTATGCTGTATTAGTTTGCAGTCACCTGTGCATGGTCACCATGTGGAGGTGACCATTGCCATAGTGCAGTGCTGCTTTTTGCCTAGTGCCAGTAAGGCTCCTTTAAGGGACCCCCCGCCTGATCTCCTGATCGCCTGATCATGTCTTGGAAGACATGCACAGAGTGCTGGGAAGTGTAACCTTCCTAGTGCTTTCCTTATGGAAATCTTAAGAGGGGGTTCTGTCTCCCTTGAAGGACTTCCCAGCACTTAGAAAAACACAGTACTGTTTTAAGGTCAGCACAGTGAGAAATGGCTCTCTCACTGAAGGCCTTTATTATTATTATTTTTTTGGCCAAAGTGTCTCCCTCTTGAAAAATAGTAAATATCACTGCCTTAGTGTTAATGTTAGGACCCCTGCTAACTTGGCAAAGAGACACCTTTTTAATGTGGTGATTCTCTTTATTTAGCAGGGGGAGAGTAACTGGCCCTATCCAACCCCAGTACAGTACCTCCAGTGACTGCTGCTGGCATCTATCTTATGTTTCTTTTTAGATTGTGAGCCCTTTGGGAAAGGGTTCCATCTTATTTGTTTGTTATCTCTCTGTGTAAACCGCCCTCAACCATTTTTGGAATGGCAGTATAGTCACAGAAATCACCATCAGCCAATTACAAAAAGCAGCTTTACTGGGAACAGCCTATATTCTGCGACGATATCTATAACAATTGACAATAAAATTCAGCCATCCCAAGTCCTTGAGAAGGACTCGATGTCTGGATAAAACAAACCAGTCAATAACACTTGTCTGACTGTGTAAACAAGAAATAATAATACAAATAAAGGCATGACAAGGTAGCAGGGACTGGAGCATCTGCAAAAAATACAAGCTACCTGTAGCCAAAAATTGGTGGGACCATAAAATTGAAAAAGTTGTCAAAAATGAAGATGTGAAAATATTATGGGACTTCTGACTACAAACAAACATCTGCCCACACAATACACCAGATATAACTGTAGTTGAGAAGAAAGAAAAACAAGTTAAAATAATCGACATAGCAATACCAGGGGATAGCAGAATAGAAGAAAAAGAAATAGAAAACACAACAAAATACCAAAATACAAAGATCTACAAATTGAAATTGAAAGGCTGTGGCAGAAGAAGACCCAAATAATCCCAGTGGTAATTAGCGCCCTAGGTGTAGTTCTAAAACACCTTGAAGAGCACCTCAACACCATAGGGGCCACAGAAATCACCATCAGCCAATTACAAAAAGCAACTTTACTGGGAACAGCCTATTTTCTGTGATGATATCTATAATAATAACAGCAACAACACTGATAATAAAATTCAGCCATCCCAGGTCCTTGGGACTCGATGTCTGGATAAAACAAACCAGTCAATAACACCTGTCTGAGTGTGTAAACAATAATTATAATAATAAATAATTTGCATGCATTGACACTAGATATTGTTCATCTGCTCCCTACTCCAGGATTTAATTTCTAAAGTGCACAGTGGTGCACCAGCTGGTAACCTCCAGGTTGGACTACTGCATTGTTCTCTGTGTAGGGCTGCCATTTGTATGTAGTTTGGAAACTTCAGTTAGTGCAAAATGCAGCAGCCACATTGGTCTTGGGTATTCTGGAGAGAACACATCACGCCTGTTCTCAAACGGTTGCACTGGCTGTCAGAATGTTTCCAGGCAAAGTACGAAGTGCTGATTATTACCTTTAAAGCCAACTTAGGAAGCTGCCATATCAGACTCGATGGCTAGGTCCATCTAGCCCAGTATTGTCTATAGACTGGCAGTGGCTTCTCCAAGGTTGCAGGCAGGAGTCTCTCTCAATCCTATCTTGGAGAAGCCAGGGAGGAACTTGGAACCTTCTGCATGCAAGCAGGCAGGTGCTCTGCCCAGAGCGGCCCCATCCCCTAATGGGAATATTGTACAGTGCTCATATGTAGTCTCCCATTCAGGTGCAACCAGGGTGGACCCTTCTTGGTAAAGGGGACAATTCATGCTTCCTACCACAAGACCAGCTCTTCTCCTTTAGACTTGCCTGAATGGCTTAGGTCTGGGTTACCTGAGGGAACACCTTTCTCTACAAGATCTCCACTGCCCATTGAGACCATCAGGAGGGGTCCGTCTTCAGGTGCCACCGGTTCATCTGGTGGCGATCTTGGATAGGGCCTTCGCTAGAATAGGCATTCAGTAGAAACAGAGCCATTTTGGTGGTGGTGCCTCCCTGTTGAGACTGGACAAGATTCCACATTTTAGTATCTTCAGGCCTTGTGTAAAGAAATGACTTTTCAGGAAAGCCTTTGGTGCTGTTTAATCATGGGATTAAACAGGGGAAGAGAGCTGGTCTTAGGGAAGAGAGCTGGTCTTGTGGTCGCAAGCATGACTTGTCCCCTTAAGCTAAGCAGGATCTGCCCTGGTTGCATACGAAAGGGAGACTAGAAGTCTGAGTGCTATAAGATATTCCCCTCAGGGGATGGATCCGCTCTGGGAAGAGCATCTAGGCTCCAAGTTCCCTCCCTGGCATCTCCAAGATAGGGCTGAGAGAGATTCCTGCCTGCAACCTTGGAGAAGCCACTGCCAGTCTGTGTAGACAATACTGAGCAAGATGGACCTATGGTCTGACTTGGTATATGGCAGCTTCCTATGTTCCTATGGGATGTTGTTGTGTTTGATTGTGGACACTGTATTGCTTTGTTTACTGGATCATTGTTGCTGTGATTTCATTTACTGCTATTTGAGTCATTTTATGGATTGCTTTGAGGAGTAGCTGGCCACGTTGTACAGTGTTACATGGGCATTTCCAGTTGGTCTGTGCTGCTGTGGGTGTCTGAGGAAGTATCAGCAGTCTTGTTCAAATATGCAGATATTTTCAGTAGTATGCCCACACTTCAGGAGTGCTGCTGACATTGAAAATAATATACAGTGGTCCCTCGACTTACAAACTACTCGACATAAGTATTTTTCGAGTTACAAATGGCAGTTTTAGATCTGGTTTTAGATGCGGTTTTTTCGACTTACAAATTTTTAGATGGGGTTTCCTCGACTTACAAATTTTTAGATGGGGTTTCCTCGACTTGCCTGCCTGTTTACTGCCTGTTTATTCTTGAAAAGAAATGTTCCTGTGCAGTTTGCAAGCCTTACTGGGGGTCTGGGTCTTTTTTCTAGGCTCCGGAACGCATTAATCCGTTCCCAATGCATTCCTATGGGAAACCGCTTTTCGACTTACGAATTTTTCGACTTACAAATGTGCATTCGGAACGGATTAATTTCGTAAGTAGAGGGACCACTGTAAGCAGCACTCCTGAAGTGTAGGCCTGCTGCTTTAAGTATTTGCACTCTTGTGCAAGACTGTTGACACTTACTTAGACATCCACAGCAGTGCAGATCAATTGGAAATGCCTGTGTAAAGCTGCACACCATGTGGGCCACCATTTTGTGAGCTATTTTGCATCCATGGGATAAAAGCTTAAAATTGTTTAGTACAGGACTTTTTAAAAAGTGGAGGAGGGAGAGAGTGAGTTATGTCTATACTTTGATGTGGATCTGCTTATTTGTTTTCCATCTGTCTGTCCATCAGATGGCTGTGGGGCTTTCCAGCACAAGATGTATTAGGAGAGAGGATCCACTGCTTGTGTCTTAAACACCCCCTTCAGTGACATGTTAAGCCAAACTGAAATGAGATAAAACAGCTTCCATTCTCAGAATCTGGCAGGATGTGAGCCTCTCTGGTATATCTGAGCTTGAACAGGGAGTTCAGGGTTAGCTTGGATAACATATTCACAATCTCTGTTGATTTTCCCCGCTTTCAAGTAAATGGCTATCAATGTATAGATAATGATCTCTTTGATTGGCACTAAATGCTGTGGCTAACTTCTTCCAGATGTTGTCAAGTCTTAGATCCAGCTAACAATGAGAATTCTTGGTTTTTTCATTTTTATGGGAGGTTAACAGTGCTGCAACTTGAAAATACAACTCAGCAGCCCAAGCTATGGGCAAATACTTTTTCTAGTGAAACGAGAAAACTAGTTCTCCCGCATCTTTAGGAAAAAAAAATCAGACCCCAAAACATTGTAATGCTTGTTTTGACTTTTTAAAGGGATTACAGTCATTTGCACTGATCAAGCTCTAGTTGTGGATTAGTTGTGTGTAACATTTGTAGACTGGAGGTCTGGATGGGGCCGAGGTGCCTCGCACCCTCAATCCTCTCAGACGTTCCAGAAGAATACTATGGTCAATAGTATCGAAAGCCACCTAGAGGTCCAAAAGGACCAACAGAATCACACTTCCTCTGTCAATTCCCAATTGGAGATCATCCATCAGGCCGACCAAGGCAGTCGTGAACTTGCGGACTCAATATGGGCCAAAAATAATCGGTTCTTTGCTGCCTGTATTGCCAGATCATAGATCTTCAAATGTGCTCTATGTTGTAATCTGTCAGATTAGAGTCAAGTCTTCCCCCACTTGCATTCCAGTCATCTACCTCGCCGCTTTGGCTCCTGTAGTTCTTCCTTATACCACGGGGCCAATTTTGAAGCAAGTTGGAGAGGATGCTTAAGTGTGATCATGTCTACTGTCCTGGTGAGCTTGCTGTTCCAGTTCTTCACCAGGGCATCAACAGGATCACTGGCAGAGCCAACACTAAATCCCTCCAAGGTTTCTTGGAACCCTATTGGATCCAATAATTTTCTCAGGCAGATCATTCTAATGGGCCCCTGCGAAGGTGGGGGTGTCTGTGAGTCCAACCTTAACCATCCATGACAATGGGGAAATCACGGGAGTCCCCACCCATGGAACACCACCCTGATCAGAGTGAAAGACCAGATCAAGCGTGTGACCTGCAATGTGCATTGGTCCCGAGACCCTTTGAGATAGGCCCATAGTTGTCATGGCCGCTATGAAACTCCTGAGCTGCCCTGGACAAATTGGTCCCAAAGTGGGCATTGAAGTCCCCCAGCACCACGAGCCTGGGAGACTCCAATGCCAAACCTGAGACCAAGTCTGTCAGCTCAGTTAGGCACACCAAGAGAAGTCCCAGTCTATCCCTGGTCCCAAAACTTAGGTACACACATTCAATATGGTCAGACAGTTCCACATGGATCGTGGTCAGGGAGAGGCTGTTATTATAGACCACAGCCACTCCACCTCCCCGCCCATGTCCCCGCACCTGCTCTTTAGCAGAGTACCCTGGAGGGAGAACCTGGCCATCAGCCTCCCCCAACCAAGTCTCTGTAATACATACCACATCTGCCCCTTCATCCAGAATCAGATCATGGATGGTTTCAGATTTATTCTGGACGGACCTAGCATTACAGAGGAGCAAGGTGAGGGTCTGTGCTGGCAGGGCAGCTGGAAGGGGGAACAGATTTCTGACTTCCCTTCCCCTGTAACGACACACTGACCTGCCAACCTTACTTCCTTTATTCCCCACCACCACCAGAATAGCAACCCCACAGTCAGTGGACACACACCCTGTTTCCCCATCCCCAGACAAACCAAGACACATCTGAAACCCAGGATCTGAAATCAACAGAAGCCAAAGAATATCAACAGGCACTGAACTCATTGCCCCCAAGGTGGCTCCCCTAGGAGGGCAACCCCACCAGTGGTGGGCCCACCACCACAAGGCAGCAGACCTTTTATAAGCCCAGAAAGATGGCTAATCTGAGCAGCTGACCTTCAGGAACTGCTGACTCACCCCCTCTGGCCCTGATCCCACACAGACTCACCTGCAGGGCAACCACAGCCCCACACATTAGGCAGCACACAGGCTGGCAAGCTGACAACAGCAGACAGCAACCACACAGGCTCTCACCACTGGGCAGCCGCTGCCTCTGGGAAGTAGATGTTAAAGTTCCTTCCTCCCTACAAGGCTTTTGGCAACTGAGGACTTGTCAGTATCTGGCCACCTGACAGGGAAGTTCACAGTCTCCAACAGAGTTGCAGAAACAAGATACAGCTCAGACACAGTTCTTCTTATCAGGCTTGGCTGCAAGCTGTCGAGACAGAAGTTGACAAACATTGCTTTCCAGCAGTGAATAGAAAGCTGGTGATGCAATTTATAGCACAAGCTGAGAGCTCCCAGCTGGCAGGAATTCAAGGCTTATCAGCCCTCTGCTAGAGGCGTTTACTCCTCCTAATAGTCTCTAGCTGTGTTCTTCTTCTTGTAATTCTCCTCCATTGTGGAGTCAGTGGAGGTTGCTTGCATAGCTCCTCTTCTGATTGGTCCGTCACGGTTTCTGCTGTCTCAGGTTGTTGTGCCTGCTCTAAATCATCTGCCTCAGCCGTTTCTTGGAAACTGACAGCCGGGCTCTGCTGGAATGTTGACAGCTTCCCCTTCCTCCTCGCTGTCTGAGATCGAGGGCGTGACACGACTACTTGCAGCTAGTATTTGTCAGAGAGAGTATTTTCTAGGTGTTGAAAGGACAAAATATATTTTATTTCAGTAAAGCTATAAGGCTTAGGATTAATTTTGCTATAAAAGCAAACTTCTTAGAAAACGTTAGGATCCCTCATAATGACCAGAGCCAGAATGGCACACCAGGAAAATAGAACTCTATATTGTGAGTGTTTCTCTTCATTGGGCCATGTGTTTCCAGTATTATAAGAGGAAATGTACTGGGTAAGGCCATAAGGCTACTTGAATGCAGTGAGATTTTTTGTTCTCACCGCTCTACATTTTGTAGGTTTAGTTAATGGTTTTATGTAGATGCTCTGTGTTCTGTTGAAAATTTTCCATAATAGCTTGATATAGAGAGGGACTCCAAAATAGAGAGACAGAGTCCATCAAATGACAAATATTTTCTTGCATTAGTCTACTAATATTTGAACAAAATGTTTGAAAATCCATTATTCACAATTGGTTATGAACACACAACATTTCCAGTAGCCTCTTTATTTCCAGAATTGTTTTTGCCTTGTCTGTTACTGATATAGTGTCCAGATTGGATGATACTTTCCCCCTGAACTGGTTCATCTTCCCCTGAACTGCTCTCTCCACCAAGTTGGCATGGCAGTCCTGCCTTTGCCAGCCCTGACTGTTTATGCAGAGATGGCACATGCAAATGCAATCTACACATGCAGAATCCAGTGTGCACAAATTGCATGGACAATTCCTGGGGGGAAAATCTGGTAACTGACCTCACATTTTTGTCTGATTTTTATGTCCATAGGCTGTATTCATATATGCTATCCCCACATCAACAACTGGAGGTGGCATGCCATGTGGGCAGGTGTGTGTCACACAACCCTCCATGTAATGGACTTGATTGGAAAGAATGTATCACCCGTTCTGACCCACAGTATCACCAACTTCTTCTTCTTCTTTTTTGTTTACTTTTATATCCCGCTCTTCCTCAGAGGAGCTCAGAGCAGTGTACATGCTTATTTTTATCCTCACAATATAAGAACATAGAGGAGCTGTGCTTATGACCAGCATTTTTGCTGTAAACTCAGGTATATTATAACAAAAAATATTTATATACTGCTTTTCAACCCAAGTTTCCAAAGTGGTTTACACAGAGAAATAATAAATAAATAAGATGGCTCCCTGTCCCCAAAGGGCTCACAATCTAAAAAGAAACATAAGATAGACAACAGCAACAGTCACTTGAGGGGTGCTGTGCCGGGCTGGAAAGGGCCAGTAGCTCTCCCCCTGCTAAATAAAGAGAAGCATTACTTTTAAAAGATGCCTCTTTGCCCAGTTAGCAGGGCTTGTGTGGAACCACAGGAATTCTGCTGACTCATCCCCTGCAAATGTGTGGAGCCTGACTCTTGTACCCAGGCATTAACCACAGTAGGTGGAAAATAGCTGCTGTCCTACCTTGGAGTTTGATCATGAGGGTGATTGTGTTTTTTTAAAGCAGCTGCAGCCATCTTTAACAGAGTTTTGTGGCTAGAGGGACCAAGCAGGGGAGATCTGCTTGTGCAATGAAGGTTGCCTCTCTACTGGGAGCTCAGTGCGTTGTGGGCTACTTGGGTACCTCAGCTCCTGGTTTAAACTATGGAGCTAGAAGCTGCCTCAATCATCTGGGTGGGCTTGCAGAACACAATGGAGAGTCTTCTTGTATGTCTGCACTAGGGTAGGATATCTTCCACTTCCCCAATCACCACCATGTGGTCATGTGAACAGGCATAGTATGTTTATATAACAATGATCATGTAATCTGGAATTCCTCTCATTGTGCTCATCTTGCTTGGCTTTTAGTTGTTGCTGGGCTGCTTTTGTGTTTTCTTTTCTTTTGGGACTGAAACTCACAGGAGGCGTAACAAACATATTGCATCACTCCGAGCACCATCAATCAAAGAGCAGTGGCAGGTTGAATTCATCCTTATTGATGCTGCTAGTGAATTTCTTGCCAGAGGGGATGCAATGCACACTGCTACCAAAATGATGAGAGCAAGCATGTACGTTTTCAGTGTACATTCAAGAATACAATGAGACTAGCTGAGGATGCTGGAGGATGGATGCTTAGAGAGCTTATGAACTGTGATACTGCACAAGGCTGACATTTGTGAAGCAGAGTTGATCCACACTGGGTCCTAATGGCTGCAACTTTCTCCTCAAGTGTTAATTTTTTATTAAGGCATTATTGCAACCATAAAAACAAATTGCAAAGTACATCTTAAATTACTTATCTGAAAATCAGAGAGGAGCATAAATCTTCCTCTTTGGGATTTGCAAATAATAGCTGGTAAGCACACCTTTTATGTTTCTAACTGTTGAGCATACCCTCTTGCATAGTCTCTGGATTTGCATTCTAAATCCTCTGTGCAGTAGGCAAAGTCTCTAAACCCCTGCCCAACTGTAGCCCTCCAGTGCTTTTCTTTTTTTCCCGCCTACAACTCCCATCATCTTCTGTTCCAGTGGCCAGGGATGATGGGAGTTGTAGGCCAAAAACAGCTGGAGGGCTGCAGTTGGACACCCCTCCTCTAAACCCAGTGACTCTTGAGCTGCCAGGTGTTGCTATCATGATTATTTGGAGAAGGACATATCCACCAACGCTTACTCAGTAGAACACATCTGTGCTGGGAACACTCAATAGGCAGTTTGTACTGATTGTAGAATCATGTAGTAAAGCCTTTCCTGGACTTAACAACTTCAGGCTGATGGCGGAAGGCCAAAGGTGTTGGAAGGCTTCTCTTCTGTCTGTAGAAATCCAGCATACCAAGGAGAAGAGCTTGGCTTAGTTTTCTCCCTTAGATGCTCTTTTTCTATGTGCAGGAACTTCTTTGTGTGAAGGAGCATTTGAACATGCATCTCTTCAATGCTTGGAGGCTGAGGTGGTGTAACCCAGGAAAAAGTTGCTTCATTGCCTTGACTGTTTAAAATAGTTGCTGCTAGAAGTCTAGCAATGTCTCCATCGCTTGTACACTTGAAGATTAATTGTGCATAAATCATTTGGCTACAGTTCTCCCTTTCCTACAATCCTTATCCTCTCACCCCTTTGCACCAGGATTCTAGGCCTCTTAATTAATTTGTGAAAAGCTGGTAGTTGCTGTTGCATAGGTTATGCTGTTGAACCAGTATGAAAATATTCATACTGACTACCCAGTATGACGTAGTAAAGAGTCAGAATTAAATCCTGGCTTTTTTGTGAAGTCCCTTAGTCTCAGGCACATGTAGGGAATAAATTTTACTTTCAGTCCTGGCTCATGATAAGCCAGGATCTCTCTTGCTTGCAGCCAGGATTTAAAACCCTGTTAAATAAAAAAACCAATGAGGTCATTCATATGACCATAAGGAGCTGGGGGGAAGGCAGGAACTTACCTGCCTCACCCCAAAATACCATTTGCCCATCAGGGGCTCTGCCACCTGCCCGCCCACATGAGCAGTGAGATGGTGAGCCCAGCAATGATCAAGGGGGACGCGAGCCAAGGCTGCTAGGTATCGCACAATGCTACTGCATTGCTACTGCACTGGGGAAGCTCCACACTGCCTGGCCACTCCTTCACCCAGCTCTATTATAAAGATGGTAGCTGGTAGCCTAGGAGCAGCTGCTGGAAGTGCGGAGCCCCAGATGATCAGAGAGTGAGGTAGGAGGCATATGTTTGTCCTCCTACCTCACTTTAAACCTGGGTAGACAATCAGGACTACCCAGTGGAGGAGCAGCAGGATCGGGAGTGATCCCAGGGCTGCAGGCAACTAGCCGTAGCTGGGCTAGCCCTGTCCTACCCAAGTAGGGCTGGTTGTGAGAATGGGCTCGGTTTTTTGAAACTGGTTAGAATAAATCAGGATTGTCTGGCTTGAGTGTCTGAAGAGATCTTGGTTTTCTAAGCCAACATCCTTCCTTCCCTCACCTGAGGCTAGGGGGCATTGTGCATAATTAGGATAATACAGGTTCCATGTTGTGTCTGAACTGGGCCCTTATTTTGCAAGTGCTGAGAAATTCTCAGATGAGAAGGGCAGCTTAATAGCACACATTAATCTGACCAATAAAACAGCCATACTGTTTGTTATTAAAATAGCAACACACAGTTGTTCTAGTGATAGCAGTTTCTGGGAAACAATGCTCATTATTAAGAATTCTGTAAGCTTGCTTCCTCTGCCTTTTTATTTATAAGAAAATAAAGTTAAGCGTATGTAATGAGATGGCACACAGGAGCAGAAGATGTTAACGCTACATCTCTGGCTAATTCAATATGATTGTAATGTGCATGGCTTCTACAGCGATTACTGTTGTATAACACAATGAGTGACAAACACTACTTAGCATACTGAATGGGGGCAACGTCTCTAGCTTTAATCTAACTAATGCCCCCACTGCAAGATATAAATAGATTAACTGAGGAAATCCAATATTTTCTCCATTCTCCCACTAGAGCGATGCACATTAGTTGTTTCTTGCCATCTAATTGTATTACATGGCAGGGATGCGATAAAGGTTTAATGGCAGTTACAGTCATCTGTCACTTCCCTTTAGATATATGCTGCTCAGTATGATTTACATGCTTTGCAATGCAGTAACACATTCCTGCCGCAGGGATCATAATTACTTATACACTGGTAAAGTTTTGCTGATGGGTTTTCTCTCAGTAAGGGAGTTTCTTGCCCCCACCTTAAAAAAAAAAAAAGACAAATGTGGGGGGGAGCACAAAGTGCAGCAAAGTGAGTATGGATGTGAAATGAGGTCTCAGCAGGAGTTCAAAATAGGCCCAGCTGGAAGATAACAGGCCCTGTTTTAAAACAAAAGGTCATATGTATGCGGAATATCAGATGTAATTTAATCTGTTATGACACAACTTGATCGTCTATATGGGTTTGGTGCAGACACGATCCTGGCTTTTTACAAACCATGGTTTGCAAATCAGTAGCCAACTTCAGAAGTGGTGTTTCCCCTCCACCATACTTCATCCCTTTCCTGAGCAGTTCAGTGTTTCAGCGCTACAGGTATGTTTGTGATTATCACCTTTCAGTAGCTAACATCTTCAGTAGCTACTCAATAGCAGAATAAATCAGTTGACTCTGTCCATGATTTATGTGTACCCATCAGTAGGTGTACATTAAGTTCTACAATGGATGTATGATGCCCAGATAATGCCCAGAAGAGCTTACACACATACAGTTGTATGCACATAGAACTCTGTTTGTCTCTTCTATTCAGGGCACAAAGTTCAGGGATGGGGTCAGTGGGCACAATCCCCCTCCAAGCATTTGAACATGTTTTGAAGTTGTGAACAAGTCAAGATTTCACACTGGTCTAGTTCAGATGATTTAACAAACTGTGGTTTGTTGGATTGTGAGGCAGGACGGAACTGTAGCTCACTAGAAGAGAAGGCCCCAGGTTCAATCCCAGACATCTCCAAATAGGGCTGGGAGCAACTCCTGCCTCAAATCTTGGAGAAACCACTGCCCTGAAACCGCTGCCCGTCAATGTAGACAATACTAAACCAGATGGACCAATGTTCTAACTTGGTGTAAGGCAACTTGCTTTGTTCATGCATAAGCCTGCATGCTCCTTCATCCCCTTTTGCATGTGGCTAAATGGAAAGTTCCCTGCTGGCTTGTTAAATTGCCAACACTTATTGTGATGGCTGCAGTCCTCACCAGGAAGCAGTGGATTAAACTGTCCCTATAGACCAGGATACCAAGCCATAGTTTGATCCTGATTTGATATCTTGGCTCCCCTTTGTCACTTATAGACTATCCTGCTATCCATGATCCATCTAATCATCTGATTTGAGTTATCTGAGGGACACTGTGTATGGACTCTCAATATGAAGGTGTTTTAAGTGATTACAGGAGCAAGCATTAAGAATTCCATTGTATAACAAGAATTAAATCAGCTGAACAACTGAATAGTGTTGTTCAGGACACCAGAAAGCCAATGCCGCTAACTATACATATGAAATGTATTAAAAACTGTAGCCTCAAGGCAACAGCCTCTGTAGCCCATTAACAATCCCCTGAGGCCTGTTATTTTCCAGCTGGGCCTATTTTGAACTCCTGCTGAGATCTCATTTCACATCCATACTCACTTTGCTGCGCTTTGTGCTTAGAAGCCAGAACGGGGAAGGGGAATAAGCAAGTTCAAGCTGGCACAAGGTGTTAGAACTCACTAAGTAGTTTTCTATAGGACTTCACTGACCCAATGACTTCTATCAGTTCTAACAAAGATGGAAAGAAAATGCCATCCCAGCAATTTGCCTTGTTTGATGGTGGGGAACAAGAGGGGAAAGAGTGAACATTGTTGTTATTATTAATAATATTGCAAGGTTTTTCCAGAGTACAGCAAGGTGAGCAGGAATGTTATACTCTGCCCTGAGATTTAACTTCTCATGTTCAAAACAATTGGCAAACCATTTTACATCAAAATAGTAGATTTCATTTATGATGTGTTTTTTCTTCTGTAGTTTGCTGGCAAGGTAGCTTCAGCTATGACATTATTATAGACTTCTGCTAATTTGACAAGGTCAGATCATGTGGCATTGTCTGCATTGCAAACAATTACCAAAGGTTGTTGAGGCAGCCTCTGTGCCATGAATC
Organism: Hemicordylus capensis; assembly: GCF_027244095.1. NCBI lineage: Eukaryota > Metazoa > Chordata > Lepidosauria > Squamata > Cordylidae > Hemicordylus > Hemicordylus capensis. Next base: position 28,302,467 of record NC_069661.1, on the reverse strand, counting down.
ACTAAATCATTAACTTCTTTGTCACTGAAAAAGTATCCTAGCTACTTGCCTGTCTCAATCAATATCCCCAGACAGAGTATCTGTGTCCTTTAAAAAAAAAAAATCTCCCATGGGAATGAGTCAACCATTACACCACTTCCAAATCACTCAGCTAATGGGCGCAGGAGCGGGAACCCTGATTGTCCCTGACATCAACACAACCACTTTTCTTCTTTGCATATCAATACTATACATCTCTGTCGTGGAGGAGGCAAATTGAGTTATGGAAATGCTAAGTCTGCTCTCGAGACTACATTATATCAAATTTGGGGCCTGCAGACTTGACTCTGTTAACATACCTGGGAATTTTAATATCCTCCTGAAAGCAGTTATTTGTCATTCATTGTTGAAGTAGTCTAAATTAACTCCAGCTAGGGGTTCATGTGATTAAAAATGGCAGAAGAAAAATAGACCACCACTCCCCGCTTCCAATTCAGTTTGATGAGCATCAGGTAAACAAAGTAAAATATGCTCAGGCTTAGATAAAAGCACTGAAAGTGGTGGGGAAATGAAATTAAAAGACGAGAGAAAGATGGAAATTGATGGTGGATCCTACAAACTTATAAAATACAGATATAGCACATGACTTCAGATATAGCACATGAATTCAGCCCCTTGCATGCATACATGAGGAATGTAAAGAGATATGGCATTAAGTGTTATATTGCAGTAACACCACCCTCTAGTGGCACTTTATGCGTAAAGTATTTGCAGCTTTTAATAGAAGTGTTATCAAACCTGTATTTTTAAAATATGGAATGAATTACATGTGCATTTTTAAACTTTATTCCAAACACACATACTTTTAAAAGAAGTTGCACCTCTAAAAAAATAATAATTGAATGTCGATATACAAAATTTTAAGGATTGTCATTTATCAAAAAATCCAGTCTTGCCATGACACACAGATAAAAGAACACATACACACTGCTAATATTATTGCTAACTTTTAATTATATAATAAAGGATGGGTTTAAGTTGTTGTAACTTTACATTCTCAAATCTTTGGGAGCAAATTCCTTGTGGATGTTGTTATTACCCTTTCAAAACTGTTGGACATTTTCTCCATGAAAGAGATTTATATCTAGTTCTGTAATTATTTTGCAAAGATCTAACTGCTTCTAAAGTTACAAACAGATCAGCCAGGAATATATCACGGTCCCACAAAATCAAAACTCCAGGTTTCTTCTGCATTTACCTCTGAGTCCTTTGTGGTGCCAATAATGGATTCAGATAATCAGTGCTGTGAATTAATGGTTTCTTGGAAGGATAATTTCTATTTAATCTTTCACCAGTTTGAAAATGGACTTTTCTCTCTTAGCTGAGCCGTCTCCAGGTGTTATTGAACTCCAACTCCCATCATTGTGGCTGAGGATTATAGGCTTAGGGTTAGGTAGACCAGCAACATCTGGGGACTCAAATTTGGGAACCCATTAATAATAATAATAATAATAATTGTTATTATTTATTTATTTATTCAATTAGGAAAATTTAGCAGAAGCCTTCAGAGAAAATCTATTGACACAGGAATTGTCTTGCATGTATTTGGTCTGTCATCTTCCATGTGTGTTTCTGTTCCTTCTGCCTCTTTGGTGTAAAATAGTTCCACATTTGAATAGGAAATTGAGTCCAATGAATCTAAAGACTTCTTCCACATATCCTTTAAACAGTGTTACACAGAACAGGATTAGGAGGTTTGTTGTAGGCCAGTATTTTTGTAAGGCCTGGGAGCCAGTGCTGGCTCCCATCAACACTAAGTGTAGCTTCTTGACTAATTGTTTGTTGGGTCTGTGCACTGCTTCTGCCAAAGTGGAATACTCCACACAGTCCCTCTGTCACCATGCAGGGGTGACAATTCCCACTGTGCAGTACTGCACTTTGCCTAGTACCATGGACTCCTTTATTTATTTCTATTTCTATTTCTATTTCTATTTCTATTTCTATTTCTATTTCTATTTCTATTTCTATACCGCCCTTCCAAAAATGGCTCAGGGCGGTTTACACAGAGAAACAATAAATAAATAAATATAAGATGGATCCCTGTCCCCAAAGGGCTCACAGTCTAAAAACAAAACATAAGATGGACACCAGCAACAGTCACTGGAGGGATGCTGTGCTGCGGGTGGAGAGGGCCAGTTACTCTCCCCCTGCTAAATAAAGAGAATCACCACGTTAAAAGGTGCCTCTTGCCAAGTTAGCAGGGGTACCTTTAAGGGAAATGGAGCCCCTGCACCATCTTGGATGGTGTGCATGGAGTGCTGGCAAGTGTAGCCCTTTCCAGTGGTTTCCCCACAGAGTTTTTGAGAGAAGGCTGTCCCTCTTAAAGAGTCTTCCCGGCACTCAGAAAACTCCAGTATTGTGTGGAAGTTAACACAGAGGGGAAATGGCTCTTGTGATGAAGCGCTCTCTCTCTCTCTTTGCCAAAGCGGCCTCGGCTTAAAAAATAGTAAAGATCACTGTTGCAGTACATCAGTATTGGCTTGTTCTTTGTTATGAGTGGCAGATGTTCCCAAGAGACATAAGTAAGTACAAACTGGTTCCAATTGTATGGGATTAGAACAGGAGTTTTCAATAGGAAACTCTGTTATTCCTACTATCTGATTTGGAGAGTGAGTGTGGTTTGATTTGATCATTTGGCAGGATATTCTCCTTCACTGTTCCCTCTAAGGCATGCGCACACAAGTTTTTGGATGTCCGCTCAGTTCATTTTAGATCCCGCTCAGGTTGAATCAGAAAGGCGCACACACTATCTTGATACTGCCTCCCAGAACAAAATTCATTCTGTACAGAGATGGAAAAAAATTAAAGGGACCACTGTTCTCTTTCAATTTGGCTGTGGTTTGGATGTCAAAATTTCACACAGTCCTTATAGACTTATTGCGAATTCCTCACTGAAAAGATCAGTAAATGGCTGAGCATCTTGTTCGGAAGGTTGTTTATCCACAACTTAATAGCAGTTGGTGGTTCCAAGGACTGGCAGGGGGTGTGCTGTGTGTTTTCTTGGTGTTTTGCCACTTTCCTGTCCTTTGGAACCTAACCCCCAGATTCCCATTGTCCCAATGCGTCGGTATTCACGGTTCCAGTATTCACATCTCTATCCGAGAATGGAACCACCACAAATACCAAGGTTTTCCTGTATTGTTTGCAAAATTCTGTTACTGTCACCCACCCTATGTACTGGGGCCAGGCTGCAGGGAGGGAAGAGGCACAGTCAGGGAGGCAATCAGAGAAATGGCTACAGAAGACATGCAGAGGAGGTAAAATGGCTGACAAATATTCAGGTAAGAGCTGCCACTGCCACAACTATTGACCTATGCCTGCAATGTGTACATGCAGTAGAGTGTTGGGCATATCCTAGGCAAGTGAACTTCATGGAGGTCATTTACACACTCAAAAACTGTGTTCTACCCGGGTTTGGGAGCTATGTGTGCTCCTAATATTTGCTGGTGTGGAAGCAAGGTAGGAGGAAAATCTGGGTAGCTTGTCCTGCTTCCTTGCTTCCACACAATCACTTCTACCCAGGTTTTCCTCCTTCCTTGCTTCCACACAACTGAAAAAACACAATCTTTGGGTTTGGGAGTAAACAGATTTTGATTGTGTAAATGACCTCACTATTTTATCATCAGGGGCCAGTTTGGAAATTAAAAACAAACAAACAACCACCACACTCTTCATTGTGAAATGCATGTCCTACTGTGCTGACTTTGCACAGTACTACACATTTTTCATCCCTTTAAGAGAGATGGGGCCCACATTTAGGAGCTCGAGGGGGAAAGGACTGGGAAGGGCTACACTTCTTAGCACTCCGTGCATGCCTTCCAAGATGGTGCCAGGGCTCCTTTTCCCTCACAAGAGACCCCCCCACACACACACACACATGCACTCAGCACTGTGCAAAGCACAGCACTGCATGGTGGAAATGTTATTGTCTCTGCATGGTGCCAGGGGGCAGAGTATGAAGTTTTGCACAAGCCCTATGAACTATTAGACGGGGAGCTATACTTAAGGTTGATGTGGGGGCCATCACTGTCCTCCAGGCATAACACTGTCTTAGGCCATACACCCATTTCATATCAGTTGATGGTAAAGGACAATGGGTCTGACCATTTCCCTGCATGGTGTGCATCCTGGAACATCTCCAGGTATCCTCTGCATACAGGGATTCCATGGCAGACTCTCGGTAGTTCCTTGGGAGGCCAGGTAATGTACAAGTGTCCCTGACATTCAAATGTTTCAAAATACTGCTTCAGAAGATGGGCCATGATCAGAAGGCCATTGTTTCCAACCTCTGGCTTGAAAGCCCACTTCAACAAATCCACCCTAACGTCACTAATTTTAGGTATGCAATATAAAGTACACGGGCCAGTTAATTAATCTTGGGGGCTGGAGGATGAGAACAAGAAGAGTCAGCCCTAGGGACATTCAAGCTAGTTTGAGGGATGTGCGAGCCGGCTCGAAGGCTCAACCTTTGAGCCAAACTGGCCAGGCTGGTTTGGGCCTCGCTCGAGAGGGGACGGGGGCAGTAAAAGTGTTAAAAAATATGACAGACTGACGACTTCTGAGAGCTTTGGTAGCCTTGGGGTGGGGGTTGTGCTGTAGCAGCCACGGCGTCTCTGGAGGCTCTCCCTCCCCTACCAGCCTCCTCCAGCCTCCTACAGGCTGTTTCGGGGCCTTTTCAGCTCTCTGTGCATGCATGATGGTCATTTTGGGGCACACAAATGGACAGTGTGCATGTGTGACAGCCCCCCAAATGGCCACAACATACTCACAGAGGGCTGAAACAGCCCCGTAGAAGACTGGGGGGAGGCTGGCAAGGGGAGAGGGAGCTTCCAGAGACCCCACAATGCCACCAAAGCCCTTAGTGGTGGTAAGTCTGTCATATTTTTCAATGCTTTTAGTGCCCCCCATCCTCCCTTAAGAACATAAGAACAGCCCTGCTGGATCAGGCCCACGGCCCATCTAGTCCAGCATCCTGTTTCACACAGTGGCCCACCAGATGCTGCTGGAAGCCACAGACAGGAGTTGAGGGCGTGCCCTCTCTCCTGCCATTACTCCCCTGCAACTGGTACTCAGAGGCACCCTGCCCTTGAGGCTGGAGGTGGCCCACAGCCCTCTGACTAGTAGCCATTGATAGACCTCTCCTCCATGAAGTCATCCAAACCCCTCTTAAAGCCATCCAGGTTGTTGGCTGTCACCACATCCTGTGGCAGAGAGTTCCACAGGTGGATCACGCGTTGTGTGAAAAAGTACTTCCGTTTGTTGGTCCTAGACCTCCTGGCATTCAATTTCATGGAGTGACCCCTGGTTCTAGTGTTGTGTGAGAGGGAAAAGAATCTCTCTCTCTCCACTTTCTCCATGCCATGCATGATTTTATAGACCTCTATCATGTCTCCCCACAGTAGTCTTGCCTCATAAGAAAGGTGCTCTAGGCCCCTGATCATCTTGGTTGCCCTCTTCTGTACCTTCTCCAGTTCAACAGTGTCTTTTTTAAAGATGTGGTGAGCAGAATTGTACTCAGTACTCCAAGTGTGGTTGCACCATAGTTTTGTATAAGGGCATTATAATGTTAGCCGTTTTATTTTCAATCCCCTTTCTAATGATCCCTAGCATGGAATTGGCCTTTTTCACCCCTGCCACACATTGAGTCGACATTTTCAACGAGCTGTCAACCACAACCCCAAGATCCCTCTCCTGGTCCATCACCGACAGCTTGGATCCCATCAGCGTATACTTGAAGTTGGGGTTTTTTGTCCCAATGTGCATCACTTTACACTTGCTAACATTGAACCGCATTTGCCATTTTGTCGCCCACTCCCCCAGTTTGGAGAGATCCTTTTGGAGCTGCTCACAATCCGTTTTGGATTTCATTACCCGGAAGAGTTTGGTATCATCTGCAAATTTGGCCACATCGCTGCTTACCCTTGCTTCTAGATTATTTATGAATAAATTAAAAAGCACCAGTCCCAGAACAGATCCCTGGGGGACCCCACTTCTTACTTCCCTCCATTGTGAAAACTCTCCATTTATACCTACCCTCTGTTTCCTGTCTTTCAACCAGTTAGCAATCCACACATGTACTTGTCCCCTTATCCCATGACCGCTAAGTTTCCTCCGGAGTCTTTGATGAGGAACTTTGTCAAAAGCTTTTTGGAAGTCCAGGTAGACTATGTCAACTGGATCACCTTGATCCACACACTTGTTGACACTCTCAAAGAACTCCAAAAGGTTGGTGAGGCAAGATTTACCTTTGCGGAAGCCATGCTGGCTCACTCCCAGCAGGGCCTGTTCTTCTAGGTGCTTTACAATTTTATCCTTGAGGATGCTTTCCATCAATTTGCCTGGAACGGACGTTAGGCTAACCGGCCTGTAATTTCCCGGATTGCCCCTGGATCCCTTTTTGAAAATCGGTGTTACATTGAGCCAGGCCCAAACCAGTTCAGATTTGAATCAAACTGGGTCCGGCTCAACTGTGCACAGAACCAATTCAAGCTGAACTGTGTCTTCCAATTCTGTGCTCATCTCTAGTCCGGTCTAGATGTTTCAGTAGGAAAGTAACGATTGCATCCTTACTTGCATTACCCTTCACCACAACTCTCATTCTGACAGAGCAGTTGGTTATACATATCCCTCTAGTGAATGATGAGATTGTATGTTCTGACATAATGGTGGTGAAAGTCACTTTATTATGTAGTGCCGCTTCTGTGTTGCATTGCAGGGAAGTCCTTGGATTTAAAGATGATGTAATTTTAAAACTACAATCTGAAAATCTAGCAAGTTGTGTTGCTAGAGCCATCATGTCTTGTAGCAACAGTGCATAGTCACTGATCTTTCATTACCTATTCAGAGGAAGCTGCAGGAGTCCTCTGTGTATTCTTGGCTTTCTTTAATGTGTTTCTAAAATGCTTAGAAGTTTGTTTGCAGCTGCCCTGTCCTTGCTCTCTTCCATTTTTGCCCACACTTTTTGTAAAATTATACTTCAGTGGTCACTGGTGTTTGAAATCAATGGAAGCTCTTCTCACATTATCTCTTTGCTGCTGCTTAAAGACTGCTTACTCTCTTTTTTAAAAAGTCAATCTTGTGCTTAATGAAATTAAAGTTTCATCAAGGCAGTCTTTTCAGTGGTGGTTTTATATAATCATCACTCACTTAAGGTGACTTAGAATGTTGGACAAGATATAATTAGTGTAACTAACTATTGATCAGTTCAAGATAAACAAGAATTTCAATACACAAAAAAACTGGCTAAAGACTCTCGACTGCTGAAATAAACAGAAATAATTAAAGATTTTAAGTGTACTTGCACAGAACATTTTGTTGCAGGATTTTGTTGAATTTCAGGATGGTTGTGGAAGTAAGTAAATTTATTACAGTTCTTAGACCAGCTTAACATTTAAGGATGGTTGTGGGTTTCCCTCATGTAGAAGCAACTGATGTACAGTATATCAGAATATCAGTAACATTTTAAAATTAATCGGGTGCAAATGTAAATTAAGGGCTAACTATTTCTCGCTTGGTAGCCAACGGTTGGCTTGATTTTGGCTTAATATTCTTCATCACTTTAGAAACACCCCTTAACATAGCAGCTCACAAAATACTTTCAGAAGATGTCGTAATGCTCTCAAAAATGGGAAGGAAAGAGCATAATGCCTTCTCCTGACAAGTCTTCCTTAGACTATGCTATAAGCAGTATTGATTAATTAATTAATTAATTAATTGACATTTATATATTGCCCCAAACTTGCGTCTCTGGGTGGTGTACAAACAGTGTATCTAATGGAACGCAGACTCACAGTATTTGAAGATATCATTTTTTATTGGACTCTTTCTGTAATAATTTCTTGTCCTAATATTGGCATTGTGTACTAACAGATTCCTTTTTGGTTCACAACCGAAACCATGGGAAATGTTCTGGGGGAAAGGACCAGTGAGTTATAGTCAATGCTGTGGATTTTGCCATTTGAAGGTGTTTCTGCTTTCGTTGATTAAGCTTTAGAGTAAAAGGTGTTAGAGATCAGTGCACGAGGTTTGGTAAAAGAGGCATGTTTATAAAAGCCTTTGGATTTATGCATACCTTGCTGTAACATGAAGGGTGCAGCACAAGGCCATTGTCTTGTTTAGGTTCTCAGCAGTGGGATATGTCCGGTATCTCCTGGTATTGCAGGGCACCTTGAATGGGATGTGGTGCTCTAGAAGTGGATCCAAAGGCATGTGGAGACTTGTCCTGCTTGGCAAGCTCGGATGCTACAGCAGCCACTGCATGTGAGTTGGTGCGTAGAGTCCTGGAATGAGAGATTGGGGAGTATGTAAGTTCCAGGGTAGAGAGAACTTTGTGGCAAGCAGCAGGGGCGTAGCTAGGGAGAAGGGGACCCGTGTTTTCCCCTCTCTCCAGCAGCCCCTCAGAGTGAGGGGGATAATGAAGAAAATAGGGAGGGGGGGCGGGTTCTTTGAACCCATCCGCTCAATTATAGCTACACCCCTGGCAGGCAGAATCTCCCTTCTTGCAGGTGAGCCATAATAGCCTCAATGCTTTACAGAGATTCCTGGCTTTAGCAAGAATTATTGCCCTATGTATTGTTTTGTACAAGTGGCCCATATGGTCTCTTGTAAAACAGCTGATGTTGAATTTTAGAGGACCCAGAAAACAGAACCAGTTTAAAAGTAAGGATGTGCACAAAGCGGTTTGGAGGTCCTTTTCCAGACCTCCGAACCGGTCTGGCAGTCTGGCTGGTTTGGCGGCGGCGGGTTTACCTTTTAAGGAGCAGGGAGGGTACTCTTACCCCCGCACACGTTTCCTCCACCGGTGTGGTCTGCAAAATTGCTGGCACGGGGTTTGTTTTATGTTGGCTATATTTTTATAGCATTGGTACTGTGCTTGATGCGTGTCGATAGGGAGTTATTTAAAAGGTGTGTGTTAGACTTCCTTTTGCTAAAACGTGTGTGCTGCTGTATGGGTGGGGTGGCGTATGTGTGGGATTTTGTGCCAAGGGCAGTTTGGAAGTGGCCGGTGTGCTTGCACACGTCGTGCACATGCACGTACACCGGCTACTTCTGGTCTGGTGCTGACCAGGGAGGCAAAAGCATATGCTGCCACCCCATGCGAGCAATTTTGAAGACAGTGCTGGTGGGGGAAACGCAGTGGGTGGTGGTGGGAGAGCAGCCTCCCTGCTCCTTAAAAGTAACTGCCATCGAACTGCCTGTCAGCTGGTTCATGCACATCTCTATTTAGAAGAGGACCCAGGTTGTGCACACTACATGTACAGCACAGCAGAACTCTCTGAAAGACATGGGCCTGTCCCTCTTCTGTGAATTATTTTCACACAGTCATTTCTTTGGAGAGTTTGTAGGCACAATGATATGGATGTACATCAAAAGTTCTGAAGACTAAATTAAATTATTTGCAAAACATATTTTACATGGGTTAATTTTTTTGTGAGGAAGAGTGAAATAAAAGGTAACTATTAGTATCGTTCACTTTCTCAAACATGAGATTTAAAACTCCTTCTAAATAGCTTCCTATGTGTTCATATTCTTTGCTTGTAATATATGATATAAGAAAATGTTTGAGAAGGACGCGGTACAATTAGGAAGTAAATTCCTAAACTGTTGCGCTAACTCAGCAGCAGGCACAGAACAGAACAGCTTCTGAGCTTGAATTAGGATCTTTGATGATGAGAACAGGCTACTACAATGAGTTCTTTGAAAAGCCTTGCTAAATTGCAGTTTAGTTGCTGAAATGTTTCCACCGTTTATTTTTCTAGGATCTCTTGCATAGCTGCTTGCTCATAAAGACCAGGCTGTGGAAGGAAATGGGGCCTCTTTATTTGCCTGGCTCCACTGACCTGCACAATGGAGTGTTGCACATTTGGGACTTTAGGTTGTTCACGTGAAACTGCTTAATTGAAAAATGACCCAATAATTATAAGGGGTGAAAGGAGAATTGGATACTGGTAATGGAGAAGCTGGTTCAGCTCAGGAAGGAGGGACCCCTCCAGTTTGGAAGACGGAGGATGACTTATGCCTCTCCTTACTGTTGTTTAGCCTTGACACTTACTCTCTCAACAGGAATAATGTGTTGTGACATGGGGAGTTGGTAGGTATACTGTTTCTTAAAGATCCTGTCATGAGACAGAAATTAAGTTATGCTATGATGCAAGGGCAAATATTTCTGCTTAATTCTTTTTAGAGACATTTAAAAAGAGGCAATAAAAGTTACGTAAACAAGATGCACTGTTTGCCTTCTAAATTTCCATCTTGAACAATAGATATTGAGGCAGTCTTCGACCTCAGAAGGTACAAGTTAAGATGAACGGCACTTAAGACATTTGTTAATTGCTACCTTACTTTCAACCTCACAACTGTGTTTCGACTTTACAATACCCAGTGGGAAGGGAGACTCTGCAGACAACTGCTGGTGCATGGGCTAGAAGAGGAGATGATGATAATGCTGGCTCAACCTCACATTGTCATCAATACTGTTAGTTCTGGGAGCAGCTGCTGCAGCATCTAAGGGTTTAGAGAGATTGGCTGATTCTCCCGTCCAAGACACTTCCCTAGCTGCCACCACTGCTTCCGTTCCTCCTCCTCCAGGCTCAGCTAGCTGCTGCGCTGTGACAGTGAGAAGGAGAGAGCCTGGCCTGTTTCCAGCACACATTCCATTTGTCCTACCTGCCTGCCTGCCTTCCCTGACTATTGCCCAGAAGAAGGAGACGGAGATAAATTACCCAGTTGCCTCCCTTCCTTCTTCAGAAGAATGATAGAGAGCCAGGAAATGTTACAAATTTATTCCTCTAGTTGAGCCTGTAGAAGGATCACTGCTCTGTGTGGGGAACTAGGTGACCAGACTCTGTTTCCACAGAATAGTTTCCCAGGACCAACCACATATACTCTAAATAACAAAGTTTATTTTGAGAATAGGCAAGATGTTAAGTTCTTAATGTTCCTTATTCAAACTTGCCTTCCCAGAGTGACCCCATCCCCTGAAGGGAATATCTTACAGTGCTCACATGTGGTCTCCCATTCAAATGCAGCCAGGGTGGACCCTGCTTAGCAAAGGGGACAATTCATGCTTGCTACCACAAGACCAGCTCTCCTTTGCTGGTCGCAACTTGTTGGATACCTGGCCTTGATTCAGAAACCAAACCCCCATTTATAACATTGTTTCTTATAAGAAAATAGGTTCCACTTTAAGATACTTTGTCTTAAAGACAGTTTTCAGGAACCAATTGTGTCGAAAGTATGAAGACTTACTGTATGAGGGAGAGAAGGAGATGTATATGGGAGGTCCATGAATGCCACCTTTTGTGGGTGGAGCCGTAACTCAGAGATTTGCATTCATAGAGATTTGCATTGCCTGCTTTGTAGGTTCAGTCCCTGGCAGCATCTCTCAATAGGGCTGGGAAAGATTCTTGTCTGAAATTTTGAAGAAACTGCTGCCAGTCAGTGCAGACAATACATGGGCCAATGGTTTGATCTGGTATAAGGCAGCCTCCTATGATGAAATGTATATGGTGTGTGTGTGTGTATGTGTGTGTATACACACATACAGAGCCGTGTCTGACAATCAGTGAGACCCGGTTTGGAAGGGTGAGTGGGGAGAGCGGACTAAGCCTGCTCTCCCCACACACAAGCAGAGTGGGAGCCCTGGGTGGCCGGACCGGCCACCCACATGATTGCCGGCTCCATGATGGAGCCGGCGGGGGCCGTGTGGCCCCCGGAAGCTCCAGTATGCCCTGCATGAGTGCGCAGGGCATACTGGGGAGACCCCTGGAGCCAGGAGGCGGCTCTTTGCCTCCCCTCTGGGGGTCTACTCATGAGTAACTGCACTGCGGAGCCGCGCTGCAGCTACTCACTATCTTTAAAACCAGGTTTGCGGAGCGCTTGCTCTGCAAATCTGGTTTTAGGGCAGGGGTAGTTAGGCGGGTTACCCACCTAGGAACCATTGCGCTCGCAGCTGAGCCCAGTGGTTCTCACGATTGGGCAAATCGGGCTAGCCTCCGCTAGCCTGATTTCGCCCCATTGTGCGAATAGCCTCACAGTATAGCTATACTACATATAAATTCCATTACAGTGCATGTCTGCATTTTGGTGAATTCACATGTACATTTACTTTCCATAGGTAAGTACCCCTGCAAAAGACTTTTCATCACATTTTGGAGACAGCTGCATGAAGCTGACAGGTCACATTCAGAAACAGGAAACGCTGCACGCTGAAATCATACTTGCCACGTTGCTGGCAGATGTATTTATTTCACTCCAGGGAATAAGTTCTGTGGCTTTTCCAGTATAATTGACCGTACAGAGCATGGATAGCCTGGTGGCTGAAATCACACTCTGCTGCAGTTTTACACCCTGCCCCCTGAAATGGATTGCACTTTTCTTGAAAATAATATGCTGTATGAACATAGCACTATGTTAACATTCATGTGGTGTAGGCCTGTGCACCAAAGTAAATATTGGCTGCAATCCAGTTCCCCAAGCCAGCAAAATTATTGTTAGTGCTTACGTGACTTCGGCAAACAATCAGGATCGTAATCTGGATTGGATTGGGTCTGATATTTTACAACATATTGTCAGCTGGGTCCTTTCCTTCCATGTGCTGGCCTGACCCTATCCCCATTTCCCCCCACTTTATCTGTCCTTTCCTTGCCTTCCCCATACCCTTTCCCCATCTTCTTCCCTTACTTTGGAGTCTCTGTGGGTGGAGGACAGCAGACAGGATCTTCCCTTCGCTCCCATGGTGCCTGGATCAAGCCAAAAGCCATGTTCCCTTCCTGCAGCTTTTGTGATAAAATGATTTTTTTTTCTTCAGTGCAGGTGTAGCCTAGCTTGAAATGCAAGCAAGTACTAAAATCCAGAGCAGTTCATTTTGGGACATGTAGTTTTGTGAATGGGTGTAGCTATGGCATTTCAAGCTAGGCTACAACTACACTGAAGGGGAAAAAATCATTTTAAGATGCAAACCACTGGAAGGGGTCAATGGGAGTGAAGGGAAGATCCTGTCTGCTGTCCTCTGCCCCCAGAGACTCCAAAGTAGGGAAGGGATGGAGGATGAGGGAAGGCATGGAAAATGGAGGGAGGGAGAAGGCAGAGGGGCAGGGTAGGAGTAAATCTGCATCAAAAAGAAGGGGTTTAGTCAGAGTTCTGACTGCTTGCCCCCGCCTCTTATTTCTGGAATTATTACCAACTAGCTTAACCCACGCAGAGCATCTGTGCGCTAGTACTTGATTGCTCCCCTCACCCCCTGCCATAGGCTCCCTCACTTCAGAGATCTCTCCTACCTCACCTGAGCCACACTCCTGCTCCTGCTCCTCCATGCCATTGCTTCCATCCCCCTCACCCCTATTGGTCACTCTTCCATTCCTTTACTTCATCCCTCCATCCCCTTCACCCCTCCTGCAGTGTTGCTGGTGCCTGTTGGCCGAGCTGCAGCCCCCTATACTCAGAGACCTCCCCACCCTCACTCGAGCCCTGCTCCTTCCCACAGGAGGAGCATCAGCATCAGCTGTCGACTGGGCCCTTCCTTGCTGCTGCTACCACCCTGGCCGCTTATTCCCCATAGGCTGCTGACAGGCCCAGGCCCATCCCTTGCCTGCCTGCCTGCCTGCCTCCCTCCGCCAATGGCCTCGGTAGCCCCAAACAGCAGCAGTGGTTGACTGGGCCCTTCCTTGCTGCTACTGCTGCGCCATCACCATGGCTGCTCATTCCCCTCCGGCCGCTGACAGGCCCAGACCCGTCCCTCACCCTTCCTTCTTTCTCTCTTCTCCTCCCTTCTTTTTCTCTCTTTCTCTCTCCTCCATTCACTCTTCCTCTCTGTCTTTCTTCTCCTTTCTCTCTCTCTCCCTCTTTCTCCCACCCACCCCAGATCTTGACAGATCTTGTTCATCTTGTTTCCTCATCTTATTAACACAACAGCAGCCTCCTTCTCCTGAAGGAGCTGTTTCCTCCCTCACAGCCCCTTTTTGCAGACCCTTGCCCACTATCCTTATATAGATTCCTCTCCTCTACAATCAAGAACATCTTCCAACCAGTAACAGTTGCATTCCAACTGACCTTAGTCATCACAATCTCCCCCCCCCCATCTGCATATGGAATCCCCACTGCCCAATCACCATGATGCTTCTGCTCAAGAACTCTCGCGAGACCTGCCACACACGGGATTAACCATGGGTATGCCTTAGAGAATTACATAGATAGATAAACCCGATATGGGGATTGTTGGGCTGATTTGCTTATCAGAAATATCTAAGTGCACAGACGTGCTTGTGGTGCTTGGCAGTAGAGATGTGCACGGAACCATGGAGCTGTGGTCTGGTACTGGGGTGGGGGTTCCTTTAAGGGCGGGAGAGGGTGTACTTACTCCTCCCACTGCTTTCCCCCGCTGGTGCACCTTACCTCCCTGCCACCCCTTTCCCCTCTCAGCTGCAAAAGGCTTCAGGAAAAGCTGGTGGGGGGAAAGTGGAGGGAGGGGTAAGTGCAGCCTCCCCCCACCCTTAAAGGAACCCCCACCCCAGTCCACTCAAACCGTGGACCGGTCCGTGCACATCACTACTTGGCAGGGGTGGGAGTGAGGGGAAGCCGAAGCATAGTCCCTTTGTAAAATGTTGCTGTAAACTATTACAAGGAAGGGGAGAGGGATCACAGCTACTAGTGAATCAGACTGCTGCAACGCCCACAGAACCAGCAGAGATTGGAGGAAGTTGGGCTTTGACCACCAGGTGAAAACACTGCAGTTACTGCTATTTTGAGGTACGTTTGTACACAGTTCTCTGAGAAGTGCTGGGATTCTAAGTAGGAATCCATGGGTTGATAGATGGGAGTTCCTGAAAGTGCAGTCACTAACAATTCCAATGAGAAAAAAAGGGAAATATCTAGAAAACTCAATATGGCTGCACAAAAAGTTTAGTGATGAGCTGAAAATAATAAAACACAGGCACATATTCAAAATGGAAGGAAATAAAATGGTATGTTTCTGAGTTTTCAGACATTCATGTTTGTCTTGGATTGTCAACATCCACCAAATTCCAGACATCCTTTGTAACATATGTTCAACCTGCTTTTACTGATGAGACTTACCTTGATGTTACTCAGGATTTTACACTGATATAGTGAAAAGGGCATTTTGACTTAAACTTCGAGTGAGAGGCCGTGCTTTTAGTGCTGCATTGAAGGTCTTCTAAGAGGTCACATTTGCCTTGCAGCAAAACATGGAAAATCACTCCATGAATGACCATTGACATTAGCAGTTGGTTCATGGTATTTGTTTAGACAGACGTCCCTTTAATACAATGTCAGAGTCGTGATGATTTTGTTGCTCAGGATATTTTGGATAGAAGAACTGAAATGCATGTGCAGCTAGGAAAATGTGGACTGAGATCCACAGTTTCCCTTCCTTCAGAACAAGAACTCTTTTCTCTGGAAGAAGACTCATTGTTCTGGAGCAGGGATTTTTAACCTTGGGTCTCCAGATGTTATTGGACTTCAACTCCCATAATCCCCACCCCCTCATGGCCTTTGGCTGTGGATTATGGGAGTTGAAGTCCAACAACATTGGGGGGCCCAAAGTTCAGAATCCCTGTTCTGGAGGATGGGAAACTATGGATGCCACCTGTGTGTAAATATGCATGTGGCATAGATGACAAATAAAATTATGTTGCTATAATAAATAAAATAAATATAGCTGAGTAAGGGGTGGATTAATCACAGGAATCCTGTTCGACAAAAGCTTCTAGAAAGTAATTACACATCTTGATAGACATTTTACAGCATACAGAAAAAGTCACAATATCTTCTACCGGCCTTTGCATATTCCTTCTATGAGTTAGAGTGCTGTAATTGACAAAGGAAGCTTGGTTTCTGAAGGTGCATGGTTTTTCACATGAGACCCAATGGGGAGTGATCCCTCCAAGCTTTTTAGAAAAAAGGAGAGTGATTCTTGTGATGTTTATGTCTTGCTGAGTTGTGACCTACGAGCACTAAAATTGCCATCCAGTTTGCAAGAAGAAGCACTGATTGACATCCTGGCTACCAAAGTGTGTGCATATGCAGCAGGACTGCCGCCACAGGTCTGTTGGTTTCCTTACATGCACATTTTTGTGTACCTGCACCAGTGGGCACTTCTGCGCTCCCAAAGCCCTCTGTCATAGCAGAAAGATGTTGTGTTTCTGATTTGACATAGGGCTTTGGAAGCAAAGGAAACATGCTGGGAGATGTGCCCACTGGCCCAGTTGCTCAAAAATGTGCATTTCGGGGAGCTGATGGAGCTAAAGGGGCAGTTCTGCTGCAAGCGCAAAGCTGCTGTTTATGTGCATGCTTCGGTAGTCAGGATGTTAGTCCCTGTTTTGATTTTTTATGTGACATAAGAAGTCAACGGAGAGTTAGACTCCTTCTAGCTTTCTTTGGTGTGGTGTCACCAACAGGACTATAAATCAGGAACAAGATTATTAAAATTAATAACTCATTTCTAGTTTCATAGCTTACCAGAGAGCAGAAGTGACAATCCAATCCTTTTTAAAGGATTCATCCCATAGTGCATTAGGTATTTTGAAGGTTAATGTGGGCATAGTAAGTCTTATATGGCCTTCTGTGAAAAAGATAGTGAGACAATAACCTCTGAAGCAGAAAGGTATGTGATGCTAATTGCATAATAGAGAATTTCATTTTCACTGGCTTTATAAACAGTAAGTAACTGAAATCAATACAAATGTATTTATGTATATGTTTTAATCACTCCTACTCAAAATACTAAAAACATGCAAAGTTAAAAGTATTCATCTTTGAGTAGCTTTTGGTGCATGAAGAGCAGTTACAAAGACTACTAAAGTCCTTTTCAAACATTACAGATGTTTGCACACACATACAAATTTGTGTGAATGACAGTACCTGTGTTCATTTTAAAAATGAACCTGGATGCAGACTCCTCAAATGTATGGTACAGACAAGTGTACTACTGTACATGCATAGAACATAATGTGTGAATTGCTGTGTGCACATACAGATCTGTACATGTGTACACAATACACAGATTGTATGTGCATCGAATATAACATGTGAATAGGGCCTAAACTGTTGTGGCATTTCATCCACTTTTGTAATTTTAGATAGGGTTCCTGATGAAATTTGCAAGTAATGAATTCATAATGTGAATTTTCACTGTTGGTAATACTCATTTTTGTATCTTGGTCATCCTTACTCAGAACCTCATATTCATTCATAATTAATAATGTGACGTATTTCAAGCTGATGTCCCACTTTTGTGCCTGCATGGTCAGCGTTCATCAGACCTGGCTGACAAGGTTGATAGCTGCTGTAGGTACATGTTCAGAACGCGATCAAATGTTTGCTCTGTCTTAAGGAGAAAATATTATCTTCCTTCCTTCTTTCCTTCCTTCCTTGCTGCATTTTAGTTTAGTTATAATATCCCCAATGTTGAGGGCTAGGGGAGGTTGACATATTACATGTATGTGATTGCTTGGACTTTCCTATAAGTGTAGGCAAGTGTAGTTGCTCTCCCCCTGCTAACTGAGCAAACAAGCACCTTTCAAAGTTGCGATTCTCTTCTGTTTTGCAGGGCGAAAGCAACTGGACCCGTCCAACCCTAGCACAGCACCTCTTCAGTGGCTGTTGCTGGTGTCCACCATACGTTTCTTTTTAGATTGTGAGCCCTTTGGGGACAGGGAACCATTTTATATTTGTTTTTCTTTGTAAATTGCTTTTGAGAACTTTTTGTAGAAAAGCAGTATGTAAGTATTTGCAGTTGTTTTTTTTAAACAACAACAACACCCTGTGATGTGTGCAAAATGACTTTTGGGCATAAGTCAGGCCTTGACTTATAATAGGTGGCCACTGAGGGCCTCTTTAGAAGCTGCAAAATCCTTAAACAGAAGTAAGTGGCCCATTTGTATGAAGATTGTTTTATTCAATGAGCTCAAATGCAGGTTTTGCTCTTTATACATTCTGGAAGCTGCAGCATTTATTTACATGTATTGGCAAAACAAAAAACAAAACAAAAAACCCTCTGTAAAAGGATATCCTGTGTGAAAATCTTTGAGCAGGTTTCATGGTAATTGCTACCTGTACTTGGAAATGACTTCTATAGCTTATTTTTATTCTCTGTTTAATGTTTGTTTAAAAGTTAAGCAAAGTTATAAACGAAGATGAGCATATATACATAGCCTCCAATGGTATCTAATCCTTTCATCTATGTATCATTAGCATTCCAAAAGTTAATAAAAAACCTGTCTGTTTTTCATTTTAAAAACTATTTTTTTTATTTGCACAGACTATGGCTGTCAATTTTATCATTTCAATATTGTTCCATACTTTTTGTAACTACGGATCAACAGTAGGCCTCTGAGCTGATTTCCAATAAAGTAGCTTCTCAATTTTTGCTTTTTGAAGGTAGTTGCTACGCTGCTGAAAACCTGATTTTATCCTTTAAGTACCCCAGTAAAATGAATAAAGGATTACATTACCATGGAGGCTTCCTTTTGAATACTGTTTGGAGACCTCAATTGGGTCAGGTGCTTAACTGGTACACCTAAAAATGAACCTATCTTGCCTGTATTTAGAGAACCACTGGTTTTGTTTGTTTCTGAACAAATTCAAAGTGCTGGTTTAAACCTTTAAAGCCCTTAATGGCCTAGGAACAGAGTAACTGATGAACCTGCCCACTTGCTAAGATGGGACATATACACTGATGGGATCTGAGCTGTCGGTGACTGACCAGGAGAGAGATGGACAGCTAATTGAAAGTGTTGTCGCAGTGCATGGCAGCTGTGAAAAAAGCTAATTCCATGCTAGGAAATGGAATCATTAGGAAGGGGATTGAAAATAAAAATGTTAATATTATAATTCCCTTATACAAATCTGTGGTGCGGCCACAGCTGGAGTACTGTGTACAGCTTTGGTCACCGTATCTTAAGAAGTATATTGTAGAACTGGAAAAGGTGCAGAAGAAGGCAACCAAAATGATCAGGAGCCTGGAGCACCTTTCTTATGAGGCAAGGCTACAGCAAGTATTTTTCACACAGTGCATAATTAATCTATGGAATTCCTTGCCATGGGATGTGGTGATGGCCACCATCTTGGATGGCTTTAAAAGGGGCTTAGACAGGTTCATGGTGGGCAGGTCTGTCAATGGCTACTAGTCTGATGGCTGTGGGCCATCTCCAGCCTCAGAGGCATGATGCCTCTCAATCCCGGTTGCAGGAGAGTACCAGCAGGAGAGAGGGCATTTTATCTATCTATCTATCTATCTATCTATCTATCTATCTATCTATCTATCTATCTATCTATCTATCTAACATTTATATCCCACTCCAAGGAGCCCAGAGTGGTGTACTACATACTTGAGTTTCTCTTTCACAACAACCCTGTGAAGTAGGTTAGGCTGAGAGAGAAGTGACTGGCCCAGAGTCACCCAGCAAGTCTTATGGCTGAATGGGGATTTGAACTCTGGTCTCCCCGGTCCTAGTACAGCACTCTAACCACTACACCACACTGGCATGCACATACCTCTTACCTGTGGGCTCCCCAGAGGCATCTGGTGGGCCACTGTGTGAAACAGGATGCTGGACTAGATGGGCCTTGTGCCTGATCCAGCAGGGCTGTTCTTATGTTATGTTCTTACGTTGTAAGATCATCATCAGATCAGCTCTTTGCCCTACAAGTGGGTGGCTGCCCAAGACATGGGCTTCTTATTGGTTGTACTTCAGCAGTGGAACTATTTTTCCTTCACCCAACACAGAACTCACCTTCACACACTTGTTTCCTTGAGCCTTGAATGTTTTAAAAATTGGCTTTAAGAGGCTCGCAGTGATTGAGGGACTCTTAAATGGCTCTTGAGGACCTTATGTTATTGGCTGAATTGCTTTTATTATTGTATCATTTGCTGTCTTTTGTAAAACACCTTGAAAATATCTTACTGGGAAAAATATTTTGAATAAATTACATGTAGCCTGCATAGGAATTATATAATGTGTGAAATGTCCCTGAGCTGCTGTCTGAGCCTTTTTCTTAAATTCCCAACTTACAAATGGGTTCTGTTCCAAAAGCTTGTTTGTACTTTGGATGTTCATAACTTGGAACAGACATAGTTCCCAGTCTGAAGACTTGTTTGTATGTGTGGGTTGATGTTTTAAAGCCGGGAACTCCTTAATGCAATATGTTCTGGAGCTTTGTTTGTAAGTATGGGTGTTTGTAAGCATGGGTGTTTGTAAGCTGCGGGAGTGCCAGTAATACCTAAATCCAAAATTCTACCCTGTTGAACTATACTGGCTTATTCTAGGAAGAGCTCAGACCTTCTATGAGAAAGTGCATACTTCTTGCCCCACCCACCCCAAAAGTTTAAATGTGTCATTGTTATATGGAAAAAGTGGCTGAAATTCAGACTAAGGAAGCACCAGTGCTTCTCCCAAAGCACTTGTGCTGCAGACTAGCATGACTCTAGAGTATGGGGCAGATTTAGGAAGCGCTTCTGAGCCCTGAAAGTAGGTCCCTGAGGGTTGCATGACCCACAGGGGCCTAATTCCAGGTCTGGGGCAGGGAAGATCAGCAAAAACACTTCCCTGTGGGCATATGCACTATGTTAGTGAAGAATGCAGAAACAGCACCAATGCTTCATTGGAAGTGCTGGTGCTGCCATAGTGTGTATGTCAGGCAGTGTTTCTGGTTTTTTTAAACTTTTAGCCCATCCTAGATAAATCTGGATAAAATACACACGTGGACAAATGTGTTGGTACCTCTCCACAAAAAAAGAAGAACCCACAATTGTGTCTGAAATAACTTGAAACTGACAAAAGTAATTGGCACCCATCATTGTTTATTCCGCATTTAACAAAAATCAGACTTTGCTTTAGAGTTTTGATGCAACAGAATATTTCAAATAATAATACAAATGAAGATGGCATGGACAAAAGCGATGGGACCCTTAACCTAATATTTTGTTGCACAACATTTAGAGGCAATCACCGCAAACAAGCAATTCCTGTAGCTCTCAGTGAGACTTCTGCACCTGTCAACTGGTAGTATGGCCCACTCTTCCTGAGCAAAGTGCTCCAGCTGTGTCAGATTTGAAGGGTTCCTTCTCCAGACTGTATGTTTCTGTTCTTTCCATAGATGTTCGACAGGATTCAAATCAGGGCTCATAGAAGGCCACTTCAGAATAGTCCAATGTTTTGTTCTTAGCCATTCTTGGATGCTTTTAGCTGTGTGTTTTGGGTCATTATCCTGTTGGAGGATCCATGACCTGTGACGGAGACAGAGCTCTCTGACACTGGGCAGTATGTTTCACTCCAGAATGTCTTGATAGTCTTGAGATTTCATTGTTCCCTGCACACTCAAGGCACCCCGTGCCAGACGCAGCAAAGCAGCTCCAAAACATAACCGAGCCTCCTCCATGTTTCACAGGAGGTATGGTGTTCCTTTCTTTGAAAGCTTCATTTTTTCGTCTGTGGACATAGAACTGATGTGACTTGCCAGAAAGCTCCAGTTTTGTCTCATCTGTCCAAAGGACATTCTCCTAGAAGCATTGTGGCTTGTCAATATGCATTTTAGCAAATTCCAGTCTGGCTTTTTAATGTTTTTCTTTCAACAGTGGAGTCCTCCTGGGTCTTCTTCCATTGAGCCCACTGTCACTCAAAAAGTGACAGATGGTGCAATCAGACACTGATGGACCTGGATCTTGGAGTTCAGCTTGTATCTCTTTGGAAGTTGTCCTTGGCTTTTTGTCTGCCATTCTCACTATCCTTCTGTCCATTCCGGGGTCGATTTTCATCTTGCGGCCGTGTCCAGGGAGGTTGGCTACAGTCCCATGGACCTTGCACTTAATAATATTTGCAACTGTTGTCACAGGAACATCCAACTGCTTGGAGATGGTAATATAGCCTTTGCCTTTAACGTGCTTGTCTATAATTTTATTTCTGATCTCCTCAGACAACTCTCTCCTTTGCTTTCTCTGGTCCATGTTCATTGTGGGACACACAGTGATATCAAACAGCAGAGTGACTACTTTTCTCCATTTAAATAGGCTGAATGACTGATTGTATGGTTGGAGACATGTGTGATACTAATGATAGAAAACAGCTAATTTGAAAAATCACCCTAATCCAATTATTTATGATCTTTTCTAGGGGTACCAACAAATGTGTCCAGGCCACTTTAGAATATCTTTGTAGAATAAGCAATACTTTATCTCTTTTCACACTTGCTTTGCTTTACTCGATGGCATATCAAAGGCACGCAGGTATACATGGGACAATTGCTTTTTATTTAATCGCTTTTCAGGAGGCATAAAACACTTTTTAAATGAGCTGTAAGGGTACCAACAAATTTGTCCACGTGTGTAAGTCTTTGTAAGTTGTAAATGTCTTGGTGTGAAATTTTAAAATTAAAATCTTTTCTGTGTGGAGAGGTGTTTTTTTTGTTGGTTTTTTTTTGGCGTGGGGGCGGGGACCCAAACAAACACTTAAGCTTGCAAAATTAACAAGTTTTCTCAGCCGTTTCCAAAAGCGTGAGAGAGCAATGATGCTTTCAAGAGAAACACTTAAGGGATGCCCATAAACTGATGGTATTTATTCAAGACTCAGGGAAGTGTACAAATGCTATTGAGGAACTTTGGTGCTTGATAGATGGATGGGCAAAGAGATCAATCCACTCTTGCTTTCCTCTGGACATGAATACAGTCATTGTCCTTGCAGTAGTAAGGCAATCTTGTTTTGAAGGACTCTCAAAAGCGAGAATATTTTCCTCGTATCAATCTGTTTGCTTACGCAAGGCAGTTCAGGTATATTAACAAAACAGCTTGCTCGTCACCACTAACACAATTATCACTACCCTATATAAAGAAGGGAAAGCATTAACTTTCTTTTCCATGAAATGTGCTTGATGTCTGACCACTGTTGAGAAAACATGGAACATTTAACATATGCACAGTGTTTTAGAGTGTTCAAGATATTTTGTCTCGTCAGCCTTACAGGAGTCCTGTAAGGTTGGTCAGCATTTTTAATTTGTAAAAATTTATTACATTTTTATACTGCCCCATCCAAAGGCGCTGGGTGGTGCACAACAGCAAAAAACTAACAAACATCATTTAAAAACCTCGCCTTAAAACAATAAACAATTTAAAAACGTTTAAGAACAGTTCAAAAACCTTGGAAGGCCAGACCAAATAAATGAGTTTTAAGGGCTCTCTTGAAAGCCAGTAATGAACCCAAGCTACATATTTCTGCTGGGAGTGCATTCCACAGCCCAGGAGCTGTGAAGAGAAGGCCCAGTTCTGAGTTGCCACCAGAAGTACCAGTGGTAACTGGACCTCTCTAGATTACCTTAACATGTGGTGATGATCATACAGAAGGAGGTGCTTTCTAAGGTAACCTGGATCTAAGCTGTTCAGGGCTTTAAAAGCCCTGAACCAGCATTTTGTATTTTGCCCGGAAATATATCGGCAGCCAGAGCAACTGTTTAAGTACAGGCATAATATACTCTCTATGAGTTACCCCAGAGCTCATCTGGCTGTCACATTTTTGACTAGCTGAAGTTTCCAAACTATGTACAAAGGTAGCACCATGTCATCCATCCCATGCCTGCCTGTAGGAAGGCATTTAGGGAAGGAGTGCCATTTCCCAATGATGATTATGACAAGGAGAAATATATTTGGGTATCATCCTCATACAGATAACAGCCTGTCTGCACCAAATCTCCTGATGACCTCACCCAGTGGTTTCATGTAGATATTAAAAAGCGTTGGTGACATGTAGATATTAAAAAGCGTTGGAGTCCCCGAGGGACTCCATATAAAAGCTCCTGTTTTGAAGAGCAACCGTTACCAAGCTCCACCATCTGGAATCTACCCAAGAGATAGGAGCAGAACCACTGCAAAGCAGTGCCTCCTATTCCCAACTCCCCCAGGCGATCCAGAAGGATACCATGGTTGATGGCATCGAAAGCCAATGAGAGATCCAGAACAACCAACAGAGCCATATTCCCTCTGCCGATTTCCTGATAAAGGTCATCCATCAGGCTGATCAAGGCTGTCTCAACCCCATAGCCAGCTCTAAAGCCAATTTAACATGGGTCTAGATAATCCATTCCCTCCAAATCTGCCTGGAGCTGGTTAGCCACCACTCTCTCAATCACCTTGCCCAACCATGGGAGATTGGAGACTGGCCTATAACTATCCATCACTGAGCAATCTAGGGAAGGCTTCTTAAGAAGCAGTCTAACCATTTGAGTCGACACCGACTCATCAGCACACTTTACTTTACAAATTGATTTGCACCAAATTTGGAGGTATGGTGTCATGCAGTTGATATGTGCAGAATTTCAGGAGGATTGCACTGATACTTTTGATTTTATAAGCAAAATGATGTTCAGGGCTTATAATGGTGGAATGTTGAAACTACTCCTCATTTTAACTATACTGCCTCTACCTTGTCAGTATAATCACAGATAAGTGGCAGAGATTGAGTGACTAAGGCTATCTGTGTGGTTCCAATGTAAATCTGTGGGCCAGTGCTGGCATCTTGCCTTTCATCGCTTGAGATGTTCATCAGCTGCCCCTGCTTTTCCTGCCTTTGTCACCCCTTGCCAGATCGTCCTTGCCCCAAAACATGTGGGTTGCTATTCTCTTTTGTTGATAAGAATGAAAAAGCTATGCCGAATTTCAGCCATAATTTGCCCGTTAGTACCTACCTTTTCTCAGAAAGCGCAAAGTGGCACACACAGGTGTTCTCTTATTTTGCCATACAAATACCCAATTAAGTAGTTTGGGATGAAAGAGAATATCCAGTCCAAGGCAACCCAGAGAGCTTCATAGATGAGCAGGAGTTTTGATCCAGGCTTCCAAGTCCAAACCAGCACTCTTATTAGCTGATTCTGACAAACACTCAAAACTGTAGCCAGAAACATTCAGATAAGACATTAGGAAGGAAGATCTTCCTAAATGTAGGAGTGATGGAGTACTGGAACAGATTGCCTATGGGTATCATAAATCCCCACAGCTGGAGACTGTTAAGAATAGAGGCTTATCCCGACACTATGTTGTATGTACATTGATGTGGCTGTACATGTTTTTGTGAATGGCTGTACATTTACATGAATGCATATTCATGTAAAAGTGAGCCTGGGTAAAGATCTTGTCAAATACAGGTACTAATAGAGAGTGTACTGCTGTATAGAGTGTACTGTATGTGAAGAGAGTGTACTGCTGCTTAGCATGACATGTGAATGTCGAGTACCCTGTACACAGAATATCCATGCATTAAATAGTGTAAACAGGGCTTAGGTTTGACAAGCATTTTGTTATTTTTTGAGATAGATTCAGTGCCTGAAGCAGGGGGATGGATTGGCATATCTTTTAAAGTCACTTCCTATGCAAAGGTGTCTGTCCATCACTGGCTGCATATTCCTCTGACAAGAAAAGTCTGGGATAAGATTTCTGTATCTAGCAGGCGGGTGGACTTGAGGTCCCTTCCAGGTTTATTTACATGCGTTTTTATGTAATGGGAAAGTGTGAAGGTCTAAAAAGGCTCTAGATGAAAGAGAGCATTCATAGAGCAAAGCAAACCCAGACAGAAATGTTCCGTGTGAAAACTGTCCTTGACGGTATTGGTCTAGTGTGGCAGCTGGACAAAAGGCAAATATGATTATAGGTTCATCAGTGGAGGCAGGAAATACAAATCCTCAGAAATTATATTGTTTATATTCAAGGCACTGAGGTTAGACTTTATCTGGAAGACAGGCTTCAGGTTTGCTCAACTATTCATAGATAGAATTTTATTGGCTTGGAGCCATTGTGGCACACAGTGGAGTAGCATTTTTTAAAAGGGAAGACAACTAAAGCAGGAAAGTTTATCGTTTCTCGGAGAAAGCAATTTAGCAATACCTAATGAGGATTTTTTTTTCTAAAAAGGAAGACATAGAGAAGGAGAATATTTTAGTGGGGAGATTTTAAAAAGGCATACAGCCCAGGCAGAGACATCTTTTCTAATAATCAAGAAATGAAGAGAAATAGGGCAGAACAATTTTACTCAAAGAGCGGTAAGCATGTGGTATAATCTATTTGGTACCCATTTCAAAACCAATAGGCTAAATTGGTTTGGAGCTAATCATGTCTATGGAAAAAAGAAAGGACTGACGAATACTGTTTGAAAAGCCAAGTGAGAAAAGATGAAAAACAGCATGGGTGGTTGGTTTTTTCCCCAGATATCAGATTATTATGCTATCGTTGTGAACACTCAGTGGCTAGGGTAGCTGCTATATGATATTTAGATGCATTGGCTGTCATCAATCTTCACTAACAAATGCACTGCTGTTGCCCTCCAAAATAAGGAAGCATGCATGGAGGGGCAATTTTTAATTATCTCCCCTATCCCGGAAGCACTCCCTGTAACCCAGAACCGGCCCCCTGAAAGTCATGTAGCTCAGCTTGAGGTCACACCATGGGGAGGCAGACATGACTTCTTGATGCCCTGCTGATGTTAAGATGTCAGCCACTTAGATGGGGATCCAAGTGGAAAAGGAACCCTATGTTATGACTTGTTCAAGCATTCGAGATTCAGAGATAATTGTTGACCTCATAAGCATGTGCCTGTTTAAGCCATATTCCTTCTCTCAGTTGCACACTCACAGCATACTCACAGGTCTCACTGTGAAGACTCAACCCTGCTATTGTTTATGTGCATTCTTGATTGAGAGCAAGAAGAGCTCCCAATCTTTCAAGAGTTGGTTAAATCAGTTTCTAGTCGGTATGACTCACCTTTTAAACTAATCAGAAATTGACTGAAGTCTGTTCAGCATTGCATTGTTATCTTATTTCAGGACAGATGATTTTTGTAAATAGGCTCTTTCAGAGAGGGCAAGGTGTACAATGGCAGCAATTCCTGTAGGGCAATGAATGCCTTTAGTGGGGCCTGGAGGACAGGTTTGAATAAAATGTGACTTGATAACCTTTCTGTGCACCTGTACTTAATAGGATTTTTTCCAAGTGCTAACATAAGCATTTGCTGTTTAATAATCAATACTTATTTGTATTGAGTCATATTAGAAGGATGTACATACCAGCGGAATATATACTCTTCCTATTAGTGGGATTTGGATCAGACTTGCATTATTAAATGCATCAAGCAAACATAGCAAGATAGTGATGCCTGGCCCAGATATGTCATCAACACAATGTGACACACACAATACAAACTCTGTTCATTCTTCAAAGTGCTCAGCTAACACTGGGCTTGATCCTTGGTGAGTTAAACATGTCAAGTAACCCACTAATTTGTTTGACAGCTTAGATGAGGGTTTGAGACATCTGAAAATTAAATACCATCACTTCCATACTCAGGAAAAAATATTCCAACCAGGCTGGCTTTATATCTGAAAAAAAAGAATTGGTTGTGAACTTTTGCTCTGAGTCTAATGAGAACATCTGTAGAACTATATGGTATATGTGACCAGTGTTTCATAGGCTGCAGAATCTCTTCTAGATTTTGCCCTCTGCCCACATGAGGGAGGCATCTTATATCAGAATTGGGAGTAGGAAAATGGAAGAGGGATGTTGTGATATTGTGGATAGTGTGTTGGACAAGAGAGACCTGGGTTCAATTTCCTGCTGAACCATGCATTTTACCAGGTGGTCCCTTTGACAGGTGACTGTTTCAAAGAGCTTTTGTGGGAATAAAATGGAATGTCATTTTGTCAGAATGAAGGGTGGGATACAAAAATGATAGGTTGGCCACTTGACTTAAAAGGAAAGAGAGCTGGAGGGGCTGCACCCATTCCTAAAACAAAGAGTAGTAGGTTTGGTGTTACAGATTTGTTTCAGTACTGTCCTTGTTGATTCTTGACTGAATAGTAGACATTTCTATCATCAGCAGAAAGCCTTATGTTTCAAAAATAATAAGAATAATGACAAAAAAGAGGTAAGAGGATATTCATCACTCCAGTAGCCTTTTCAAAGGCAATGTCGGCCTTGTAATTCAAGAAGTCTTCAAAGCTAGGTACCTAAAATAAGAATTATGAGGAGAAGAGCACACTTTTAAGTGTTTCTGGCATTCTTTGTCTCCATCTGGTTAACTTACTTTCTGTCACTCAGATGTACAGTTTATATCTCTTCAATACGTACAAAGGGACATACATGTCTTTGGTCCATGGAAATGGATTGATTTTAAGTCAAGTTGACTTAAATAATCAAGATGAAAAACCAGTTTAAATCACTGATTTTATATCAAGTTCCCATTTGTACTTGGGAGACTTTTTAGACTTAAGAAGACACTTAAGAAACTTAAGAAGACACATACTTATACATTTATTATCAACATACATCTTTGTTGATTAGATTTATATATCACCACACCCCAGTGGCTCTAGGTGGTTTACATCCATTAACTTGTTACAACTAAGTAGAATCTTGGTGTTACTTTGAATAAATTGCGCAGATAAAACAATGAAGACCAAATGCTAGAACTTTCCAGAAATAAGAGCTGGTGGTCAGTGGATTGATCAGTATCTCTCAAGGAAATGGGAAGAGTGTCCATTTGCTTGTTAGTAGTCGGTTTGCTAGTATGATTTAAGACTATGTGGAAAGATGCAGCGCCTAAGAAGCATGGAAGACAGGGTAGGAAGAACCCCATTAGTCTTGCAGGCAAATGTTGAGGATTGGAAGAACCTCCTGCCTCTCCCAAGTTCCAAAACATATGGCATAGATGTGCTGTCCTCTTGCTGCCAGGGCACCTAGGTAGCTGAGTGCAGTATCACACATGTTACCCACAGGCTGAAGGGTCACTTGCTTGCTTTCAACCTGTGGCCTAAGGTGCAGGGCGTGGGAGTTGAACTCTAAAGATGCATGTCCCGTGGCATGCTTTCCCCCTGCCAATCATCAATTACATGTTCATTTTGTATTCATCCCTTGAGAACTGAGCAAACTGCAGAGCTCATATGGACAGAGCATAAAATAGGCATATAAGATGGATCACTCAGGAGGGATTGGTGGATGAGCTTAGTAAATAGACAGGGTATCAATTCTGGGGCCGAGATCTAGTTTCTAACATTGACTCAAATGTGCTGGAATGACATATACAAGAAAGTAGCTTAGAAATTGAGGGAAACTCATGCCTTCAATATACCAATCATGGATCTAATAAAAGAAAAGCGGGCTGTGTTCCTTCAGGGAAGGATTAAGATCAAAGAACTGATGTGTCCTGGTATTGTTTTCGATGTAAAGCAATAGCCAGTAATAAGCAGCTTCCCATCTGGATAAACGATGATTTAGCCTTAATTTGATTAAAGAGAGTTATTTTATGTTTTTCCTCAAGATATTAGTATGCCAGGAATATGCTGCTAATTCACAAGTTCCAACCAAAATATGGGGGCGGGGGCTTTCAATGAAAATACATAACCACATCAAGCCATTTTAGCTGCAACAGTGCAAACTGTATCTTTGATTGCTCTAACTAATTCTGAGAAGCAAGGCAGAAACATCAAGCTTTACTCCTTACCAAGGAAAATCCACGGTCTTCTCATTTCCACTCTTTGT
Source organism: Hemicordylus capensis (assembly GCF_027244095.1). Classification (NCBI taxonomy): domain Eukaryota; kingdom Metazoa; phylum Chordata; class Lepidosauria; order Squamata; family Cordylidae; genus Hemicordylus; species Hemicordylus capensis. The sequence continues at coordinate 28,272,904 of NC_069661.1, read as the reverse complement.
AGGGGAAGGTGAACCCAAAGAGCAGTAGCGAGAGTAAAAAGGTATTACCCTGTGCAACAGATAGGGTAAGGCAAGGCAAACATTGACAACTGCCGAGAACTTTTTCATGCTCAGTTATTGTTTTAGTAGATACATATTCTTTGCATGTTTTACAAATCCACGGCCACTTACAAGAAATAAATAGCTCCAAGGCTCCCAAGGGAGGCAGTGAAGATACAGTGAAGGTTTTTTCTAGAGTTTAGAACAGCTACCGCAGGAATCACTAACAATAATATCTGTATTATTATTGTTAGTGATTCCTACAGTAGTTGTTCCAAACTCTAGTCTGCGGTAGTTGAACTGGAGCTGAAAGTTCTGTCTAAATTACATAGGGGGAAAAAGATGTATTACAAACACCATAAATATGGCCAGAACAAAAATATTTTTGTGTGCACATGGACACTTGTACACACAGCAGGAACCAGGAAAATGTCTAGATACTCTTCAGATATAAATATAGACCGAAGACTGAAATCAAATTATTACCTCTTTTGCTGAAACCTCCATTATTCCCTATGGAGAAAACCTTAAAGATGTGTACATTCATTAATTCTTTAAAAATCAGCCCTTTGCCCAGTTCCTCTGAAAAAATTGTGGTAGCTTCCTTGCCCCCACTGGGCACTACCACCCACCACACTCCACTCTGGGCCACCCCCTTCCCCCTACGTGAAGCTATTCTTTTGCTGAAACCTCCATTATTCCCCATGGGGAAAACTTTAAACACGGGTGAACTTCAAAAATTCACAAAAATCAGCCCTTTGTCCAGTTTCTTTGAAATTTGAGTGGTAGCCTCCACCCATTAGGCACTACCACCCCACCCCACTATTTTGACCCTGGGACCCTTTTAAAAAATCTGAATTGATTCAGATTTGAAAAAATTCGGGTATGCATCGAATTGGGGTGATTTGGATGGGTCAGATTCAGACCCAAAACAAATTGTGGGTGTTTTGATTTGGCTACAAATCAAAATGAAAAAATCGATTCGGGCACACCCCTATTACCAATACACAAGATTCTATTGAATGGAAAATCTGTTTGTAATTTACATTGCTCCAGTAATAACTATGTTGAACTAGAGAGAGAGATTTGTCATCCAATATATAATGATAAAAAGATAAGAAGACATGACAAAAGCTGTTTTTCATTAACTTCTTTTGTATCCCAGGCTCAGCTGCAACTCAAGGTTTTTGCTGGGATTGCAACTGCAATATGAAAACAAAGCAAAAGCATCACATGGCTTATTTCAGCTACACAAGGTTAACTGTTCAAGTAAACAACTTTTGGAGGAGCCTGGAGTCAGGCATCTGGTTTAGCTTTATATAGTACACGAGTAATGCCTTATTTATTCAAACCTTAATAGAAGGAAGCCCAACTTTGTCTCCCAGCTGGCATGCCCCAGAGGAGACACAAGAGAGTGCTTAAACACCTACTTTAGTATCACTTACATGACATTTTGGCCACAGATGCCCCACAATTCAGTTCCATATAAAAGTGGGTAATGGCCTTCTCTATAAAGATTCTGGTTATTGGTGCCAACAGAGGACCTCCGTTAGCATGTTAAAACTTTTGGATTGTATGGGAGGAGAACTGGTTTTGTGGTAGCAAGCATGACTTTTCCCCTTTGCTAAGCAGGGTCCACCCTGATTGCATTTTATTTATATTTTATTTTATTTTATTTAACATATTCTATACCGCCCAAAACACAAGTCTCTGGGCGGTTTACAACAACACATACAAACAACAAATAACAACATTATAACAATTTAAAATTTAAAACAACATTAAAACTATTAAAAACCATTGAACTATTAAAACAGAATCTAATTAAAAGCCTGGATGAACAAATGCGTCTTGACTGCCCTTTAAAAAGTACTAAGAGATGGGGAGGCTCTTATTTCAGCAGGAAGTGTTTTCCAAAGCATCGGGGCAGGAGTGGAGAAGGCCTGTCTCTGAGTAGCCACCAGACAAGCTGGTGGCAGCTGCAGACGAACCTCTCCTGATGATCTCAATGGGCGGTGTGGTTCATAGCAAAGAAGACGTTCTCTTCAATACCCAGGGCCCAAGCTGTTTAGGGCTTTATAGGTTATAACCAAAACCTTGTATTTTGCCCGGAAACTTATTGGCAACCAGTGTACTTTTAAAATAGGAGTGATATGGTCTTTCCGAGGTGACCCAGAGACAAACCTAGCTGCCACATTCTGGACCAACTGCAGTTTCTGGACTATGTGCAAAGGCAGCCCCACACAGAGCACATTGTAGTAGTCAAGTCTGCTAGATGTACTACTGTTCTGAGGTCATTTATCACAAGAAACGCGCACAGCTGGGTTATCTACCAAAGCTGATAAATGAGGAAGCAGCCAGTACCTCTGGCCACTGCCTAAACCTGGGCCACCAGGGTGAGGCTTGTGTCTAGAAATACCCCCAGACTGTGTGCATGTTCCTTCTAGGGAAGTGTGACCCCATCCAGAACAGGCAGATCAAAATGATCTCCTGAGTTCTGACCTCGCACAATAAGTACCTCCATCTTATCTGGATTTAGTCTCTATCTCTCATCTAGCCCATCACTGCCTCCAGGCAGGCATTTGGTGAAGTTATGCCTTCTCCTGATGATGTTGACATGGAGAAAAAGATCTGGGTGTCATCAGCATACTGATAATACCCTGCACCAAATCTCCTGATGATCACTCCCAGCGGTTTCATGTAGATGTTAAACCACATCGGAGACAATATGGAGCCCTGAGGGACACCATACAAAAGTTCAGATTTTGAAAAACAACAATCCCCAAGGGACACCATCTGGAATCTGTCTGTGAGGTAGGTGTAGAACCACTGCAAAGTGGTGCCTCCCACCCCCAATCCCCTCAGACATTCCAGAAGAATACTATGGTCAATAGTATCGAAAGCCATCGAGAGGTCCAAAAGGACCAACAGAGTCACGCTTCCTCTGTCAATTTCCACTTGGAATTCATCTATCAGGCCGACCAAGGCAGTCTTCACCCATAGTCCACCTGGAAGCCAGTCTGAAATGGGTCTAGATAATCAGTTTTATCCAAGACTGCCTTGAGTTGGGAGGCCACCACCCTCTCAAATACCTTGCTCAACCACGGAAGGTTGGAGACATGCCTGTAGTTACTCAATTCTGAGGGATCCAAGGCAGGCTTCTTCAAAAGTGGTCTAATAATTGTCTCCTTAAGGCAAAGAGGCATCCTGCTCTCCCTCAGAGAAGCATTTATGATCTCTACTAGGCCCTCTACAACAACTTCCCTGCCAGATAGAATAAACTGTGTCTGGCAAGGGTCAAGAGTACAGGTGGTCGGCTGCACCACTCCAAGCAGCTTGTTCACATCCTCATGAGTCACAAACTGGAACAGATCCAGCCTGACTGCATAAGAGGAGTCATTGGACACCTCCACTCCAGATACTGCAGTAATTGTGGGGTCTAAATCCAAGTTGGCCCCAATATGAGAGATTTTATCCACAAAAACTCATTTAACACGTCACAGTGGGTAATAGATGGTTCCAAGTTCTGATTCAAGGGAGGAGGGACACTTACTAGCCCTCTCAGAACCCTGAACAACTCAGCTGGACATGAACTTGCAGACACAATACGGGCTGAAAAGAATCTCTTCTTTGCTGCCTGTATTCCCAAAGCATAGATTTTCAAATGTGCTCTATGTTGTAATCTGTCAAATTCGAATCGAGTCTTCTTCCACTTGCAGTCCAGTTGTCTACCTCGCCACTTCAGCCCCCCTAGTTCTTCAGTTATCCCCTGATAATTGAGCAAAGAGGCACCTCTAATGTGGTGATTCTCTTTATTTAGCAGGGGGAGAGCAACTGGCCCTGTCCATCCCCAGCACAGCATCCCTCCAGTGGCTGTTGCTGGGGTCTATCTTCTGTTTCTTTTTTAGACTGTGATGGGGCAGGGATCCATCTTATTTCTTTATTTCTCTGTGTAAACCGCTTTGGGAACTTTTTGTTGAAAAGCAGTATATAAATATTTGTCATATTTGTATACCAAGGTGCCAATTTTGAAGCGGGTTGGAGAGGATTCTTAGGAACGATCATGTTTACTGCCCTGGTAATTTTGCTGTTCCAATTCTCCACAAGGGCAACAGGATCACCTGCAGAGCCAACACTAAATCCCCCCAAGGCTTCTTGGAACCCTACTGGATCCAATAACCTTCTCGAGTAGACCATTCTAATGGGCCCCTGCGAAGGTGGGGTGTGTCTGTGAGTCCAACCATAAGCAGATGGTGGTCCATCCATTACAATGATGAAATCACAGGAGTATCCACCCACAGAACACCATCCTGATCAGAGTGAAAGACCAGATCAAGTGTGTGAGCAGCAATGTGTGATGGTCCCGTGACCCCTTGGGTCAGGCCCATAGTTGTCATGGCTGCTATGAACTCCTGAGCCTCCCTGGACAAATTGGTCCCAAAGTGAACATTGAAGTCCCCCAGCACCACAAGCCTGGGGGACTCAAGTGCCAAACCCAAGGCCAAGTCTGTCAGCTCAGTTAGGGACTCTGTTGGACAGCGGGGCAATTGATATACCAACAGAAGTCCCAATCTATCTCTGGTCCCCAAACTTAGGTGCTCACATCCAATATGGTCAGACACTTCAACAGAGATCCTAGTCAGGGAGAGGTTATTCTTATAGACCATAGCCACTGCACTTCCCCACCCACATCCCCGCACCTGCTCTTCAACAGAGTACCCTGGAGGGAGAAGCTGGGACCAGACTGGGCCACTAGCCTCCCCCAACCAAGTCTCTGTAATACATACCAGGTCCGCCCCTTTATCCAGAATAAAATCATGAATGGCTTCAGACTTATTCTGGACAGAACTGGCATTACAGAGGAGCAAGGTAAGGGTTTGTGGGCACTGCTCCCCAAGGTCAAAGAGCTGGCAGAACATAAGGAAGGGAATCAGCTAATAGATTTCTGACTTCCTTTCCCCTTCTTCTATTCCCCACCACCACCGGAATAGCTACCTGGACATGAGCCCGTCTCCCCATCCCCAGATTTGAATGGGTTACTACATGTGACCTCTGTAAGATATTCCCTTTAGGGGATTGAGCCACTGCAGGAAAAGCATCTGAGGTTCGAAGTTCCCTCCCTGGCATCTCCAAGATAGGCCTGAGAGAGATTTTTGCCTGCAACCTTGGAGAACTTGCTGCCATTCTGTGTAGACAATACTGGGCTATATTGACTCAGGATATTCATAGGAACATAGGAAGCTGCCATATACTGAGTCAGAGCATTGGTCTAGCTAGCTCAGCATTGTCTTCACAGACTGACAGCGGCTTCTCCAAGGTTGCAGGCAGGAATCTCTCTCAGCCCTGTCTTGGAGAAGCCAGAGAGGGAACTTGAAACCTTCTGCTCTTCCCAGAGCAGCGGCTCTATCTCCTGAGGGGAATATTTTACAGTGCTCATACTTCTAGTCTCCCATTCATATGCAACCAAGGCAAACCTTGCTTAGATTAGGGGACAAGTCATGCTTGCTACCACAAGACCAGCTCTCCTCTCCCAAAATTCTTTTGTTCCTATGACAGTTTTAGAAACTAGAACTAGATATTTGACACTCTTTACCTATTCTATGTTTTGGCCATCCAGTATCCTTTTAATCTGGTTGGTCACTTACTGAATATTGCTACTTTGGTCTTGTAGTAATTGAACGATATTTCCTGCAAAAAACACCATCATCTCCTTGATTCGGAGTGAAACTTGACATGACATTGGTGGTTCTGTTTTCAACCTATCAAAGCTGATGTTTAACCTGCAAGTACTAGTCAGTTTTTATGTTTTTCTTCAAGGGATATATAACCATGTTCAGTGGCTGTTGGTCTTTAGACCTCAAAGTTAACCATATGAGGTAGGATGGGGCTTAAATGTTACCTGTGAGGTTGACAGTCAAATGGCATCAGAAGCCACTATTCTAGAGAAAAGGACGACGATTGCTTATACCCTAAATTATAAACGGCATCTCTGGTCAAATTCCAAGCTTAGTCTTGTAATGTGTATATTGTTGTGTGCTAAAATTCCTCTGTGTCAAAAAATTTGGTGGTGAGTGTAGTGTGCATTTTTTCAAGATAATGTGGGGTGCAAGTAACATTCCCCAGTTGTCTCTTTTATTGTATATGCAGAATGTGGATGTGTGGCTCACCAGATTGCATTATCCATCTGTTACACAAGAAGGCTTAGCATTTCCTGGGTTTCTTTGAGTTATTTACTTTAATATTCTTCCTTCTATAGAAAAGATTATCTCATGAACTGGATTCTCCATAGTAGATAGACTTTATGATTTAATCCTGTTCTTGATATCTAATTCTAATTCTGTTCTACCCTCTTCCTTCTTAAATGCAATATTGCTTCTCCTGACACACTTTTATAAACATACAGTGGATTTCATTTCTTATGTTTGATACTGCCTTGAGCATAGTTTCTTTCTTGGCTTCACTTTATTGAGAAATAACTCATGTGGGAATCTCAGGATGATCTAAATCTTACCTTACTATTTTGGGACCATTTTCTCTCCAGCAAAATCTACATGGTCATACTATTCTCCTTTGGGAAAGGATAGAGGGCAGCTCAGTAATGACCCTTTTCTTAACTTAAAGAGATTTGGATCAAGTCTATTAGTTAGGCGGAAATGTAGGTGGCCTTGTCAGTAGAGGGCAGCAGTAAAACAACTCCTAAATGGGAGAAAGTGCTCTGGGTTCCCTAGTCTGTGGTGTAAGCAAAGAGCCCATGGAGAGAAAGAAATATGGTTGGAAGTTCTTAATGTTTTGACAACTTGTGTAAGAGGACAGATGGGATGTGTGACTATGAAGGAGCAAAAGTCTGATTTAAATGCCGTGAGAGGGTCTCCCCTGAATGCAATAGACAATGCACACAACCATGTATGCTGCTGTTTCATTGCTTAATGACTGTTTGCAGAGCATGTAGATGGCTTCCACTGAAAGATGTTGTGACTGAGGTGATGTGAAAATTCTTTCCTGCTGTTTTGGTCTGTGAAGAATGGTTTGCACATGCAATCATCTCTTTGTCTTTGAGTGATAAACATATACAGGTGGACCTTATTATTCATGGGGGTTCCATTCCTGCCAACTATTGTGAATATGGAAACCGCAAATACCTACGTCTGTGGGAATCCAAGGGTTAGGTCCCTTACTCTGGAAGAAAAAAACGCTTGAAAAACATGGAGGGGACAGAAATATGGGCAGAAAAGTTTAGTACATTGTTCTCCAGGAATGTCCCCTAAATCTTTATTTATTTATTTATTTATTTATTTATTTATTTATTTATTTATTTAACAAAGAGCAACAAAATGGCCCTGTGCTTCAAAATGGTGGCTGGAAATGACATCAGAAGTCATTTCTGGCCACCTAGGAACCGCGGAATTGCCTGTATTTCAGGCTGCAGATAAAGAAATTGGGTCTCTGAGACCTATCCACAGATACATTAAACTGTGATCTGTGAAACCACGGATTAATGAAGGTGACCTATTCCCCCCACCCTGATATTCAGTTCAGGGTGACTGAACACATGTACAGTGGGTATAGGAAAGAATCACCAGTTTGGAGGGCCGACCGGATCCAGGGAGGATAGCAGTCCACCAACACCTACCAACCAATGTGACCGAACTTGAACAGTTCTGTATGGAGGAGTGGGCAAATATTGCTCCGTCTAGATGTGCAAGGTTGATAGAGAAGTATCCCAACAGACTCAAGGCTGTTATTAAAGCAAAAGGTGGTTCAACAAAATATTGACATGGGGGGGGGGCGTGATCCTTTTTCAATCTCGGTAATTCTTGTTTTTTATTTCTGACACTTTTTCTGGACTGTAATTGTGATGTTTTTCAGTTGGATGTTATAGGTTGCATTGGATAAGTACAGCTGGTGAAGGGAATTTTCTTTGTGTTTTCATTTCAGGATGTAAGGGAACCAGAATTTAAGGTCTATCAAAGGGGGTGATTCTTTCCTATACCCACTGTAGAGGGTTCAACAATTATTTGCCCCAATCAGCCCCAACTCTGATCTCGGTGCATGCAATGTAGCTGGCTTACCCATGTTGTATTTGGAACAGAGTCTGCAAGTGTGCATCTCTTCATGCTATTGGGAACCCTGTTAATTCAGGGTTTCTGATTGTGTGGAAAGAGCCTTATAGAGAATTCTAACCTTGAATAGATGTAGATTGGGGCTGGGCCAACACGCAGATTTGCTCTTCCTTCTAATCGTGTTCAAATGCTATATTTTGAACTCTCCCCATAGAAAGTGGGAATTCCCTCTTTCTCTTTTCTTCATGAACAAGCTAGATTGAGGACTCCCTTCTAAAACAGAATGGGGTGTGTGTGTATATATAAACTATAGCAATCCTGAGTGCGTGGTAGTCTGGGCTACTTATTCAGACAGGCACAAAAAATAGATGAGTAAATGACTAATACTGGTTGATATCCTCACTAACGAAGTGGGTGCACATCAGAAATACATGCCTGCATTACAGATAGCTTTCTGCGGAAAGTAGAGGGGGTGAGTTTCTCTTATCTCTGCTAGAAATGTCCCAAGTCGCCTGAAAATTTGTCCCTGTGGGTAGTACAGCCCCCAGCGGCACATTTTCATGTTGCACAGGGCATTTCTGGAGGGAGCAAAGTTTGTAGAACTACTCTGCTGTACTGTGGAAGCTTTTTGCACCACAGATGCATCTTTCTGGCATGCATTGACTTCCTTAGTAAGGATGTCAGCCACTGATTCTATAGTACAGCTCCAGAAAACACTTGCTCATTGTGCACATTACAGTGTGCCTGCTGTACATTTGAAAAGATAAGCAGCATTTACAAACTTTAGGGCATAATTCTCAGACTGTATCCTAGGAAGCACTAGTGTGCTGTAAAAGAACTCCTAGTGCTTGTCAAAAGTTATTTGAATAATTAAGGATCCTATGGACTTAAAGTATTCGCCCACCTTGGAAAACTGTCTGCTGCACCTTTGCCTGATCCACTGATCTGGCCTTCGTTCTGTTCACTGGGAATGAATAATTCTGTCTTGTCCTTGCACTGGAGGTATTTCTCCATTTCAGTCATGCCTGATCCAGAGGGGGTCAGCAGAACAATTTGTTCACAGCCAGAGTTGTTACTCACACAGAAATACAGAGGATGGACTCTTTGAGAGTGGTCAGGTCTCACTGCAACATACACTCTAAATGTAAACCATTTGGTAGGTATTTTTAATTGGGGAGTGGGAATTGGGGAAAAATGTGGCCCAGCTATCAGTTTGGAAAACGTCTGCTCTAGAAGTCTTTGTCTAGCCTTTCCTCTGTGCCTTTTTATGTTCATTTGTTCTCCATCATTGGCACAAAGGCAAAGAAATATCTTTTGACCTTCCCAAATCACTTCATGAATTAAGGTAAAAATGTGTTGGAGTGCATTCTAAAATGAAAGCGATTTAGATATCTAGTGACTAGCCAACAAACCCTTCTCTTTCTGCCTTCCCCCTGCATTCCCCTTCACCCTCCCCAACAACTCCACTTCTTTGCTCCAGATCAATGTCAGTAGTTAAATGGATCAGTTATTTGAAAGCTGTCTGTTGACCTTTCCGTCATGATTGATTGCATGAGAGTGCACAGGAGTGAGGATTCCAGGCAAGGAGAGAAGTCACTGCTGCCTACTTTCTCCCGCCACTCCCAGTAGGCCACTACGGTTTCCCACAGAGGAATAAGCTGCCTGCACAGATGCAGGGCCTAAGAGTGCTCTCAAGTAACCATAATGAAGCTGAGAGCCACATCTAGTCTTCCTCAGTGGCCTCGTGGAATTATTTATGAGGAGGCGGCAAGGCTGAGTGGTTTACTGGCCTTCGACACACTTCCTGGCCTGAGGTTTGGAATCAGAGAGGCACAGGAGCAATGTGTGACAGCTGCCCCAGGGCGGTGGCCTGTGCACTACGAAAACAGAAGACAGAGTGACAGGAGGCAGAATCACAGGGATGTTTCTGTCTCTGCCCCCCACCCCCACCCCCCGCTTTGAGTAATAATTTGCTTTTAATTTATTATGCTCTCCTTTTGGCATAGATAAAATATGCAAATAACCCACAGCACAAAATGTGTGGGACATTCCTTCATTCACTCTCTTCCTTATGTTTCTCTCTCTGTTTTTTGCCATAACCTCTAATTTGCTTTACATCTCCTTTTTTAGCAGTTGCATGTTGGCAGGAATTTTATTTAGTTGGGTTTTTGTGTGTGTGATGAATAAGAACACACCTACCATTCTTAAATCCTGAAATGCAGGATTTAATGACTCAGTTAGTGCCTTCCTCTTTTCACATAGGCAGAGAATATAAATTAGCTTTTGAGCAACTGTTTCATTAACACAACAACATGAACCAAGTTGTGCATGATTATTTTGTTTTTCCTCAGTTTTAAGTCTCCTCAGTTGGCTCTGTAATTCACTGCATGATCACATTTTTCAGTCGCTTACTTAATAAAGATGTAATAACACTAGAGTATTCTAGGGCACGTTGTGGCAAAGTCCCTGTACTGAATCTATATTTTACAATCCAGCAACACGCAAGTAATAAAAAGGTTCATACAGTTGTTGCTGGATTCAAATTATTGGAGAAGAGCAAAGTATTTATACATAGTTGGTGAAGCATCAAAAAGTAATAAAATCCTAGATGAGTGTGAAACTATAAATGGATAGTTTATATGCTGATACATTTCCGAGTGAAATACAAAGTGCTGGTTATTACCTATAAACCATGACTTGGGTCCAGGGTACTTAAGAGAGTGCCTTCTTTGTCATGAACCCCGACACCTGTTAAGATCATCTAGGGAGGTCCAGTTACGGTTGCCACTGACTTCTTTGGTGGTGACTTGGGGCTGGGCCTTCTCTGTGGCTGCCCAGGTCTTTGGAATATGCTCCATCTCAACATAAGAGCATCTGCCTCTCTGATTGCTTTTAGGAAGACCCTCAAGACACACCTGTTTTCTTAGGCTTTTAACTGAAATTAATTTCAAACTGTTTAATTGTTTTTATCCTATGAGATTGTTTTAACTTGTGTATTCTGTTAAATGGTTTTGTTTTTACTCTGTTTTATATTTTAAATTGTGTACACCACCTAGAGATACCCATAGGCGGTATATAAATATGACACATCAATACAATAAATATTAGACAGATGCATAAAACTAAATAAAACAAATAAGCAATGTGGAACCTCTTAAATGTACAATGTCGGATAGTTCCATAACTGGAAATTATTGAAAGGAGAGGATTGGTTTGTATAGAAATGTTTATTGTTTAATTTCTGATAATATATGGCTGCATTTCTATGCAGTTTCATTTTTAAAATGAATGTGTAGTCTTTCAAACAAAACATGTCCATATGTATAGACATACAACATATAATGTCTGACTATAGCTTATAACTGAAACCAAGAGTGATCATGTGACCCTGTTTACAAATGTAGGACAAAAGAAAACAATAAACCAGGCTGTCATGTCTTCCGTGTAAATCATTCATACTTATTATATTTTTCTTCCACCCGTTCTTTCCTTGGTTTATTTTTAGAAACCCACAAAATGCTTTTTCGCCTTTAACATGGTAGAAAGTGGCAGAATGGCAAAGTTGAAAGGGAATAACTAAACTGACACCATCTGTTCTAATCCCGTTCGCTTAGTGGCACTCTCTACTAAATGAAGAAGAGTTGAACATGTAATGTACTACATATGTTAGTGGCATAACTGACCCCCAAACTATAGCACGATTCTTTAGAATGTATCACAGGAGCATTCATTCAATGCAAGGAATATTAATTCTTTGGGTTTCAAAAAGCATGTTGCTTTCTGTACAATAATAGAGACAGGGGATTTATTTATTTAGATGATACTTTCCAACCAGTTCCACTCCTGTGTGATTAAAACATGTGCACGTATGTCTCCTCTCTAATGCATATTCTCTCTCTCTCTCTCTCTCTCTCTCTCTCTCTCTCTCTCTCTCTGTGTGTGTGTGTGTGTGTGTGTCCGGTGTCTATGTGGTGTGTCCAAATCTGCTCTCTACATGTACTGCAGCTGACATACTAAGAGCATTCACACGATCATCCCTACCCAGTCTTGCACCGCCCTACCCTGATATGGCTGCTCATGTATAGGGTAGGCCAGATAGGGAAGCCTGGATAGGGTTGCTTGGTTTTTTTTACCTGGACTAAGAGTGAGGTAGGAGGGCAGGCACATGCCCTCCTACTCCACTACCCAGCCGTGTGGCAGTTGCACAAAGGACATCCAGCACATCCCTACAGCCTCTCCTTACATGTACACTTTGCAAGGAAAGTCTGCTGGTGCACATGCACATTCACAGTGAACTTGCATCTTAATCACATTGGAACAGGGCTGGTGGGGCAGGGAACAGGGTTGGTTGGAAAATATCATCTGCACCAACTCAAGAATTCTAAGGTTGCAGTTTTAAACACATGCACTAGTGAAGCAGTCCAGCTGAACACTTCTGAGTAAATATTCATAGGATTGTATTGATGATAGTTGTGCAAGGTGAAAACTTGGGGTAGGGGGTGGGGGGAGGAAATAGCAGATTATTATTTTGAGTGTTTGCAAGGCCAGAAGAAGGAAACATCTCTGATCAGTATGTGGCTGTGGCACCTTTAACGGGGGCGAGAATTTGTTCAGATAGCTTAATTTGAGGGGATCCAAGTTGCAATTACTCCAGTTTTCCAGATGGAAAACTGAGAGAGATAATGCAACCAGTGGTCCCTCTAATTTTTTTTATCTCTGTGCAGAATGAATTTTGTTCTGGGTGGTAGTATCAAGGCAGTGTGTGCTCACCTGCTTTCAGAATGGGGCCTTCCTAATTCAACCTGAGCGGGATCTATAATTAACTGAGAGGACATCCAAAAGCTTGTGAGGGCGCGCACGTGCGCATGCCTTAGAGGCAACAGTGAATGCAGCTGGTTCAGTGAATTCATAACTGATCTTGTTCTGAAGGTTAGAGCAGATCTCAGCATTGAACAATCAATCAATTCTTATTTGTAGGGTATATGATTGATCCCACAGTAGCATAAGCAAAATCAGGTGCCTTGCTGAAGGGTTTCCAATCTACATTAAGATGGGAGCTGAGACAGAGAAGCAAAGTACCAAACTACATATGATGTATGTGGTGTTAGAGCTGATGGACTTGGCTTTTAACTAAGTGAATAGCTGGATGAGGCCCTCCACAGACTGGGACTATGGCAGGGAGAGTAGAGAGCTTTTACCTTATGCCCTGGTCTAATCTGTATCATACCCCTCCCTACCTATTATTAAACAAAGAAAAACATTCCTATTGGCACCAATGGGAACTTTTTTCTTTGTTGTATAGTAGGTGTAGGAGCCTTGGTCTAGGTGGGAGGGTAGGGTTAAAGCCCTCTTTCTCTGTCCCCCTCCCCCCACTTTGGTTGTGATTTACAGGGGGTTTGATGCATCTAAAGACAAGCATGTCAGTTGTGATAATGGGCTTAACATCATCCGTAGTTTAGGAAGGTGTACCAAGGGAGAGCCATCCTTTTCATGATTCTTCAATGGGATTTCATGGCACTTGAAATTTGTTACCAAAACACAGCTGGGATGAGAGATTTGCTCTGCTCTATCTCCCTGAAAAGGAGAAGTCTGATTGTGTCTATACATGTCTGTTCTTCTAGAAAGTTAGTACTGCTTGGACTGAGACTGCTCATTTCCAAAATGTTTTAAGATGACAATGAATGCTACTAACTGCCAACCTGAGTAAACTGTTGATGCTGTTAAACACTTTTTCAGAGCTATTTTCTAGTGTGTGTGAAACAGACTTCTTTGTCCAATAAAAATATCTGTAGAGTTAATTCATTGTCTCATTCACTCCAAAGCGGGAGGAGAGCTGGTCTTGTGGTAGCAAGCACAACTTGTCCCCTTAGCTAAGCAGGGTGTGCCCTGGTTGCATATGAATGGGAGACCACATGTGTGAGGAGTGTGAGATATTCCCCTTCGGGGATGCAGCCACTCTAAGAAGAGCATCTAGGTTGCAATTTCCCTCCCTGGCATCTCCCAGAGAGGGCTGAGAGAGAGTTCTACAATGGATGTTTGTGTTCTGTACGGATTGTCTGATGAGCACAATAGAAAAATTAAGCCCACCCCAGAATTCAATTAAGGAAGTTATGTCCAACACAATTATCAAGGGAGTTTTTGAGCATCAATAGATGCTGGCATTGACTTCTCACACAGGAAATTCTGAGGGAGACAAAACACTGAAGACAGTAGGCTGCTGTTATGCTATTGAGGAAATAAATGCAAGTTAATGTGATAATGCTGACTAAATAAAAAATGTCTACTAGTAATTCTGCCACCATTACTGTGAAGCTATTGGATTATTCATAGTTCACAGAAAAGTACATCATTGATGTTGTTTCCTGCCTTTTTAAGAGGCAAGCCCAGAAGGCTTCAGGGTGAAAAGATGGGACAACTGAACGGGTCAGCAGAAGCCTGTATGAGTGGTTGGTCCTGTATGATCTAAGGATCATATAGGGGCCTATACAAGGCCAGTTGTTGGCCAATTGGACTGCAAGCTGGAGACAGTTCACAGGAATGTTGTACTTGTGTTGTCTTCACCAGTCTACATTTAGTGCACTGCGCTTTTTCTAGTGAGTAGAATGATAGTGTCCCTACCTCTGAAGCATGGGTGCTTGTACATGGTGGAAAGGATTTTTTGTCTCCCCTGTCCCCAGAAATGCTTGAGGAATGTGGAATGATGTCCCCAAGGGCTGCACAGACCCTGAGGCTGTGTGTGTGTGTGTGTGTGTGTGTGTGTGTGTGTGTGTGTGTGTGTGTGCCCGCATGTGCATGTTTCTTCATTGGAATTCTACTTGCTCTGTGATTATGAGCAGCAGTTCAGTCTTATGACATTGTGGGAACAAAATGGTGGGGAATTATATTTGTCTCTCTTCTGGGATGAGAAAATTTTGACGGCAAATCAAAACATTGTGCTAAGATATGTATCTGTTTAACTAGTGCTGTCCTTCCTTTTAATGAAAAGAGAAACTGGGGCAAACTAGAGGGAATTAATGTTTTAATTTAGTTTCTTTCACGCTGTCTAGGTACCATAACTGTTTTAGAACATTTGAAGATAAATGCGGGTCACAGACTCCTGGATACTCGATAAAGTTTCCTAGTGAAATGTTGAGTACATAATTTATGTTTTATCATATTGAAATGTGGCTCCTGCAGTGAGTTATTTCTTTGCAAATGCCAAATCAAATGTTTCAAAGAAGACTGAAGATGAAATGGAAATGCAGGCTGAAGACAATATAGATGTCATTAGTCTGGAGATTGTTTATGAGCACCAGAGCTGACCTGCAGATCTAAATGACATTGATTTGCATACTTTGAGTTGAAGTTAATGGATTAATGACTTGCAAAGCTTTCAACAGCGAAGCAAAAGGTGTCTGGAAATAATGTTCGTTGCAACAGGGATTCCAAAAACACGAACATGTCAGATATGGTTCTGACTGCTTTCCTTTCTGTGTTGCTACCTGGAGAAAATTAATAACGACATCAAGTTTTTTGTTTCTAGTCCTAGGATTATTTAACCAGTGCAGCATTGATAATTATCCAGTTATTCAGTTTTCATGCCAGAATAGTGTGAGGGGCAGAATTATTTTCCCCAAACCAGTTTGTGGAAGTCACCTTTTTTTTTTAATCCTGCCATCATTTTTCCTGAGTGGTTACTGTGCCACTTGCTAGTCTAAGTGGTAGGTAGCACCATCCCTGGTAGGGATGTGCTGGTACTGAGCTCATAAAACTTAGAAGAACATTTGGGCTTGCCTTGTAATTGTCATGGGAGTTTGTTTCAGCATAACTCATTCAGAAGTTTGCCACAGTTCTGTGGTTTTCAAAATGAGAGTGTTCCTGACAAAGTTGTTGCAGTTCAACCACATGTCACTTTTGATCAGCTCCCATTGTGTGAACAAAGAGACCAACCTACAGAGCTAAGAGGAGAAGGTGCCTGGTTGAGTGGATCCAGACTGCACCTAACTGGAAAGAAATCGGGATTATTCACACATGCAGGCAAAACCAAGCTAAGGAAGCCCAGCACAGTTTTGCTTACGCATGAGAACCTCCAGGAGCCATGCAGCTCTCGTCAGTGGTGCAGCAGCAAATCCTGTAAGGAGTCCCCTATTAGCCAGGGTTAAGGGCATGAGCATGCTCTTACCCCTGGCTAACTGATTGTCTGTCAGTGGGCACCTACACATGAGTAGCCTCGCAGCCTGCATTGGGAAGCTCCCACACTTGCATGGTGCATTATGGGAGTTCTAGGGGCCTCCTGGCCCCCAAACCTCCTGGCTGCTGGTAGCAGCCAGTGAACATCTGGGCGAGTGATCTGCTTGCCCAGCCAGAACACAAGGATTGTCTTCGGGGGATGTAAGCATTTTAAGCCTTCCTCCGCGATTGTGGGAAAGGGCTCACTTTACCACTTAAGTTCTACACCAGCATAAAACTCAGCCTTCATTTACCTCCTCGCAGTTTTGGAAACTTTGTGTTCTTGATGGGTTCTGAATTGGATGCATCCAAATGTGGTACAACCACTTCAGCAATTAGCAACTGCAATGTAGAGTCATTCAATAGCGTAAAAACACATTAATTCTGATCAACTTTGTCCTTTGAGGCTCCTTAGTATATTTGTGAGGACAGAATTTTGCACAATCTGTTAAACGCATCAGTGGCTTATAAAAATCACTGCTTGTTACTTGCTTTGTATTAAATAAGACATGCCAAAACTGGAAACCTTTTGAGACATGAAATATGACTCAAAGGTCACTGCATAGAATGCGGATAATACAGTGCATGAGACAACACTAATCTCTTGGTACTGTGATGAATATGTTGACAAGCATTCAACTTTTAATAATTAATCATGAAAAAACAAAGCCATGTTAATAATTTAAGGCCTCCTAATGTAGGGTGCTATGGCTATTTGAATACTTTGCTTTCTGTTGAGTTTTGCTTGTGTTAACCCCAAGCACTCTGAGTGCCGCCACCTTTAGTGATAGTTGTTCATGTTACTGTTGGCACAGACCAGGCCAGCTCTAAGAATTGTAGCAGCTCAAGGAATATATGGGATAAGAAATCTAAAAAGCACAACATGTAATCAAAATCATAATATGTGTTACATACCATCCAACCTGAAAGCCTTTTTTTACACTCCACTCTGTTTTTGTCTAATGACTTGGCAAGATTGTTTTTTTGTTTTTTGTTTTGCTGCTGCTGCTTCCTCTGTAGCAGCAATGCAATTCTTAAACACAATTTCTTTGTGTTTACAATTCCTAACTGTAACACTGCTGGACTCTCTTTACTGGTTTTGTGTTAAATGCATGGATAAAGTCACTTCTGCCTCTTTGTGCCTAGTTTGTTTCCTGATACTTATGATAGAGAATTCCTTGAATACTGCAAAGCAGCTATTTAGTGGTCCAGCGTATTTGATCCATTAAGTAAGGGTGATTGCTCTGCTGCTGAACTCGCTACTTTTGCAGTTGCTCACTGTTAGATAAACAGAGATGGATGTTTTCTAAAGAGTCATCTTCTGTTTGTTGTGTTGCAGTTGGAGCCAATAGCTAGAGGGAGAAAACACCTTTCATATTGCCATATCTGGTTACAGAAATTGTGTGATTTAATGTAATTATTTCTAATGTGAGCTCCTTAAATACCTGATTTAGTTCAATGTTTGGTTGGATTTTTGACAAAAATATGCAGTTCTAAAATCACACACTAAAATAGCAGTATCTTGCTTCCAAGCAAGAAAAACCACAGGAAGTGAATCATGTCACATAAGCAATATGTAAAGGTAAAGTAAAGTGTGCCGTTGAGTCAGTGTTGACTCCTGGCACCCACAGAGCCCTGTGGTTGTTTTTGGTAGAATACAGGAGGGGGTTTACCATTGCCTCCTTTCGTGCAGTATGAGATTATGCCTTTCAGCATGTAGGGTTATGTAAATGTATGTTGGTACCACTGAAGCAAAAAACAGCTTCAAAATACAGGAGTCCCTTGAATATCATGGGGGTAACATTCCACAGAAGTACCATGAAAGTTGAAACTGTGGTATTAAAGTGTGGAACCTAACTTGAAAAATTGGGTTATGTTCCTGAGAACAGGTGCAAGCTGCTAATTCTCCCAGTCGGACAACTAGGAGTTAAGCCCCCAACCCAGTGAATGTACCACCTATACCGCTTCTCAAGCAAACGTCATAGGGTTGCAAACTTCTTCCCTTTCACTGACTTCCTCCCGCTCCATACCTGCAGCGGAGGCAGTGCTTCCCAATTGTTTCTGAGGCAGTGAAGCTGCTGCCATCAGTTCTTCAAGGGAGGCTCCAAAGGCTCCTTCCTCTGCCTCCAGAGCTGCCCTTTGCCAACACCTCCAGGCACTTCTTCCTCCTCTCCTTCCCTCACAGCATTTCCTTCACAGCCTTCCTCAGGTGCTTCCTTGTCCTGCCCTCCTTACTGTATTGTATATAGATTTGGTTATTGGGGGATGATTTGGATTATTCCTTTTAAATTCCAACAAGAAAACCCTGCAAAAGACCGAAAAGACCCCCATGATAACTGAGTGTGTGTACAGAATGGTGACCCATGGAAGCCATGCCCACAGTATTCAAGAATTTTATTTATTTATTTATTTATTTATTTATTTATTTATTTAACTTGAATACCGCCCAAACTTTCATCTCTGGGCGGTTAACAACAACATAAAAACAATTAAAACAAATATAAAAGGTTAAAACAGTTTAACAATTCAAAAACAGTATAAAATTAAAACAGTATAAAATTAAAACTACGAATTTAAAAAGCTGAAAAAGCCTGGTTGAAGAGGTGGGTCTTCAGATGTTTTTTAAAAATAGTCAGGGATGGGGAGGATTGCATCTCAGCAAGGAGTGCATTCCACAATCTCGGGGCGGCAATTGAGAAGGCCCGTCTCTGTGTGGCCACCAGACAAGCTGGCGGTAACTGGAGACGGACCTCCTCAAGTTACCTCAATGGGCAGTAGGGCACATAACGAAAAAGGCATTCTCTTAAATACCCAGGGCCTAAGCCGTTTAGGGCTGTATAAGTTATAACTAGCACTTTGTATTCTGCCCGGAAACCAATTGGCAGCCAGTGTAGCTCCCTCAACAAGGGAGTAATGTGCTCTCTCCGAGATGACCCGGAGACCAACCTGGCTGTCGCATTCTGAACCAACGGAAGTTTCCAGACTACGTACAAAGGCAGCCCCATGTAGAGCGCATTACAGAAGTCCAGTCTGGAAGTTACCGACAGATGTACCACTGTTTTGAGGTCATTGATCTCGAGAAATGGACGCAGCTGACATATCAGCCGAAGCTGATAGAAGCCACCGAGAGGTCCAAAAGGACCAACAGAGTCACACTTCCTCTGTCAATTCCCAACTGGAGATCATCCATCAGGCTGACCAAGGCAGTTTCCACCCCATAGCCCGCCCGGAAGCCAGTTTGAAATGGGTCTAGATAATCAGTTTCCTCCAAGAATGGCCTGTATATTATAAGAGGAAGATATATTTTCAAGAACTCAATACAATGGGATTCTAACATTTCAGATTTCAAAGTAAGTGTGTGTGTGTGTGTGTGTGTGTGTGTTGGCTGCATTCTGCAGGATTCTTATTAAAGATTTATACTGGCTGACATACTAATGAATTTCAATGACCTCCCCTTCCCCTGGAAGCCCTTCGTGCCATCACCCAGAAATATGTCCTTCTGGAACATATTTTTGAGTGGCAAAGTGCTCTTTCTGCGGAAGGGGAGCTCTCAAAACTTGCTCTCCCCTCTGAGTCAGCAATGGAGTTGAGTAAGTTGAAATTTTCAGAAGCACTGGTGCTTCTCACTTTACACCAGTGCTTCATTAGTCAAGATGTCAGCCTCTGAGTACAAATGCCCAGTTTCTCAGGTTTTCTCCAGTATTGATTCTTCTGTGTTTCCAAGGCATCGCACTCAAAAAGAATGGTATACAAAGCTGTGTTGCAAGCTTTGACCACCTCCTTAGGTTCCCCCAGCACATTTGATCTCTCTCAAGTCCTATATAAGAAATGACTTACAGACAGAACACCACTCCACCTGAAAATGTAGGTGTATTTCCACTTTACAGATATGACTGGAATATTAAAGAGCGAAATGGCAACATGACTTCACAAAGTCAAGCTGCTCTTTCCCTGTCTGGCCTCAAATACTCTTGCTCACGGCATCACATTTAGCTTTCCTTGGCATACAAGAAAAATAAAATCATATATTAACAACAATGGTATATCACTGTGTTATACCATTCTCATTTTATCACCTCCAAGAGACCTAAATAGATCGTTAAAACAACCTTTTCATTTTATCTCCTCCTCCCCCCACCCCCGCCTAGTAGACAACACAAGAAAAAGAAATGATGTCAGTTAGTGTATTTGTGGTAATTCACACCAGGACGCATTGCGTGCTCACAATGATTGCAAAAAGCAGCAACAACAAAAATTCCCAGGTGATGTTGGTGCTGCTGTTTGAGCTTAGTCTTAAATCAAGAAAGCATGAAATAACCTGTAATGGTCTGCATTTTCAAAGTCTGCTTTGCATGAGCTCTGAGTAGGGAAGGATGTGCAAGAACCTGTTCGGAGTCCCTTTTATGGGCCTCTGAACAGTTTCGAAAGACCGGTGGTTTGGCCAGTTCAAAAGTGGGGGATACCCTTAAGGGTGGGGAAAGGTGCTCTTACCCCTTCCGCCACGTTTCCCTCACTGGCACTACGCTTCAAAAGGGTCTGGCGGGGCGGCACCGTACCTCCCTGCTGCCCCATACCCGATGCACATAGGTGCGAGCACGGTGCACTTGCACACATGCTGGATACTTCTTGTCACTTCCAGTCTGATGAGGCAATGGGAGGGCAGGGAGGTACGCTGCCACCCCGCCAGACCTGTTTGAAGTGTAGCACTGGTGTGGAAAATGCAGTGGGAGGAGTAAAGGCATCCTCTTCCTCCCTTAAATGTACCCCCCTGCCTTCAAACCTCCCCCCCCACTGGTTCCATGCAGATCCCTAGCTCTGAGTTGTTGTTGTTGTTATTAATTTATTCAATTTCTATACCGCCCTTCCAAAAATGGCTCAGGGTGGTTTACACAGAGAAATAACAAACAAATAAGATGGAACCTGTCCCCAAAGGGCTCACAATATAAAAAGAAACATAAGATAGACACTAGCAACAGTCACTGGTGCAACAATCACTGGAGGTACTGTATTGGGGGTGGATAGGGCCAGTTACTCTCCCCCTGCTAAATAAAGAGAATCACCGCATTAAAAGGTACCTTTTTGCCAAGTTAGCAGGAATTGCCCCCAGAAGACCTTGCAGAAGGCCTTATAGAAGCCTGCTCAACTTCAGCCCTCCTGCAGATGTTGGCCTACAACTCCCATAATCCCTAGCTATTGGTTACTGTAGCTGGGGATTATGGGAGCTGTAGTCCAAAAACAGCTGGGGGGCCTAAGTTGAGGAGGCCTGCCTTACAGTCCCGGGCCATTTTGTGCCTGTGAGATGGTCTGCAAACCTCTGAGTTGCTGTTCTTTCCCTGAGCACAAATGTGCTTTGACCAGTTGTGAAGTACATCATAGCTCCCACTGACTAAGAGCCTGTGCTGCAACCCAAGCTGGGTGGGAGGGAGGGTGTGTGTGTTTGTGTGTGTGTGTGTGAGAGAGAGAGAGAGAGAGAGAGAGAGAGAGAGAGAGAGAGAATCTCTCAGCTACTCAGAAAACCAATTGTTCTGAGAAAACATGAGTTCTGGACATAAAATGGAAAATCACTTGTGTGCAGGGCGGGGGGAGATATTATTTCAGAACAAACAATGCACATGAAGCAGATGCCCTTTCTTCCTTTATCCCAAGCAAGACAAAAAAGGGCATGACTTCTGTAATATTTTGTTGCATCATCAATCTGAGGATGATAATGATGTAGCCAATGTTGCTTTCCTTGATAACATGTTTAAATGTATATGAAGCTTTGGAAGTGACTTACGAATTGTCAAATAGTTGACATGGAGGACTGGTTTTGGATAGGGTCCAGGGCTTATAGTCATTTCTTCTGCCAGAAATATCATGATGAGTAATTTAATGGGATGAGAATCATTGCAGAGCAGATGAAGCATAAGTGCACGTAGGGTAATATGCTTAAAAGGTCTGGTTTTAAATGAAGGCTCAGTTACGTTCAGTTCAAGGTTTATTACAGTCTGTGACCAGCACAACAAGGAAATAGAATAGAACATACAACACAGTTTAAAATAAAAACATAATACCACTTATATCACAATACCCTAGGATATATTACTGAAACTACCAAAAGTTTTCCAGTCTTAAGGAGGGAGTTAATTACTGCAACTCAAAAATTTATAAATAAGACAAAGTGAATATGCAATTGAAATAAAAACATAAATAACAATTAAAAAGATAACAGGTCAACAGTCTCAAAACCCAAAATGAAGGCTCAAAATTCAGGGAGAAAGGTCTGTAATATTCTTAAGGGGGCCACCTGTGATAACAGTTCCAGTCTGTAGACTACATCTGCCCAGCCTCTGACCCAGGTTTTCTCATGTCCCTGGTAGACTAGGTGTTGCCCTAATAAGATACAAATTGTGCAGGCGTACGGGAGTGCTCCTATGACCATGAGGGGTGTCTCAGAAGGTTTCTCCTCCCCTCGGTCTTCTTCAGGCCAGTTTGGCCCACCTTTAGGCCTTGTTGGCCCTCTCCCAGTTCATGGCCACCATTTTGAATGCCACCATGCATGCGCAGTGGCTATTTGCGTGCCCGGCTGGGAGAGGGCCAACAAGGCCCCAAAATGGGCCAAACTGGCCCCAAAAAGACCGGAGGGAGGCCAACAGGGGGAGGGGAAACCATCTGACCCTCCCCCCATGGCTGTGGCAACACCCTCTGGAGACTTTTAACTTATAGAAAACCTCACCACCACCACGCTTGAGCTGGGCCCTAACCAGTTTGCCCTCGAGCTGAACTGGGTCCTGGCTCGAGATGCAAGGAACCAAACTGAGCCTGGTTCGGTTCAAGTCTGATTTGATCTGAACTGGGGTTCCTGGTTCCATGCACACCCGTACTGCCTTTCCCCACCCCACCCCTCTTTGGTCATGAGAACAACCTCTTGGTAGATTGAGCTGGTTTAATTCCAACTAAGAGTCTGCTTGTTGTCACAATGAAAGGCCATCATTGTTTCTCCAATAGAAACAAGGCTTTATCCTTAAAAAGCTTGCTAGATTTCAAGTACATCTTTACACCATTTTGGAAATTGGCTTGACCTGGTAAATTCAAACTATTTAAGTCTGAGTAATACTTGTAATTTTTAATGAAAGTATATATGTCAACAGTTGTCAATTGTACAATGAATCTTGAATTTAATGTTTCATTAAATTTATCCATGTTATCTGGTTACGTTCTTGGGAGTCTTTCTTTAAATTTCTGAGTCTGTTCAAGCTACTAAACACTGTTGATTGATGGTGATTATTTGTGTACAGTAAACTGTTCCTGATGATCTCTTAATAACCCAAAAGCAAAGTACCTACATTCTTCTAACCCACAAAACTTGTCACTGAAGCATAACATATAACTCTAAGATTTTTTTAAAGAAGGAAATGATACCTCACTTTCCCTATGTGTGTCTGCCAAGAATGCCTCATGTCAAGCCCCACTGAAGCTGATAGGATCTGTGCAAGAGAACATATCCACACTCACTAGGGCATACACAGGAGATATTCCCTATGATTTGTGGCTTGAAAGTGCTTGTGCTGAACAGCATTACATACAGCAATACGTTTTGCAGCCCTCTCTAAAAACCTGACTTTTAAAATATGAATAGGGCATTTCTACTCTAGGCAGAAATATAGTTTATCTGAATTACAGTAAATCATAGTTAGCTTCTGGTCAGCTTCTGAATAAAAGATACCTATATCCCATCGACCCCTCCCCCCAATCTGTGCACCCTTTTTTCTGTCTATGAGACTATAGACCAGTGCCTAGGTAAAATATACCAGACAATTTTTATGTACCTGGAAAATCCAAGTTACAATTGAAGGAGATGGATTTACACATCTTCAACTACCAGCTTGCCTGGTATAGCTACCTTTGTGTTCAGTGTGCCAGCAATTTTTTTAAATTGCAGAGGTAACTGCATATGTCATATCATTCCTGTGTGTCATGTAAATTTTTTCCTTTTCTCTTTTGGGTAAAGGAGAATGCTGAAACCAAATTATGCTAATGAGCAGCTCCCCTACTGCTATTGTTTCAAATAAAAGAACATAAGAACAGCCCTGCTGGATCAGGTCTAAGGCCCATCTTGTCCAGCATCCTGCTTCACTCAGTAGCCCACCAGATGCTCCAGGGAAGCCCACAGGCATGCCCTCTCTCTTGCGGTTGCTCCTCTTTAACTGTTATTCAGAGACATCCTGCCTCTGAGGCTGAAGATGTCCTATAGCCCTCCAACTAGTAACCGATGATAGATCTCTCCTCCATGAATTTATCAAAAACCCTCTTAAAGCCATCCAAGTTGTTGGCTGTCACCACATCTTGTGGCAGAGAATTCCACAAGTTGATTATGCAGTGTGTGAAAAAGTACTCCCTTTGTTGGCCCTAAATTTGTCAATCAGTATCATGGAATGACCCCGGTTCTGGTCTTATGCGACAGGGAGAAAAATTGCTCTATATCAACCATGCATGTTTTTATAGGTCTCTATCATGTCTCTTCTCAGTCATCTTTTTTTTTCTAAACTAAAAAGCCCCAGGCGTTGTAGCCTTACCTTGTAAAGAAGGTGCTCTAGGCCCCTGATCATCTTGGTTGCCCTCTTCTGCGCCTTTTCCAGTTCTACAATGTCCTTTTTAGATGTGACCAGAATTGTACACAGTATTCCAAATGTGGCTGCATCATCATTTTCTATAAGGGCATTAAAATATTAGCAGTTTTATTTTCAACCCCCCTTCCTAAAGTTTCAAAGCATAGAATTGGCCTCTTTTAACAGTTTTCTTTAACAGTGCCGCACATTGAGTTGACACTTTGAACAAGCTGTCCACCACAACCCCAAGATCCCTCTCCTGGCAGTCACTGACAGCTCAGATCCCATCAGCATATATGTGAAGTTGGGGTGTTTTGCCCCAATATGCATCAATTTACAGTTGCCATCTGCTGTATGACATCTGCCATTTTGTTGCCCACTCCCCCAGTTTGGAGAGATCATTTTGGAGCTCCTCTCAATCTGTTTGGGATTTCACTATCCTAAACAGCTTGGTGTATCTGTAAATTTGACCACCCCCAACTTCTGTTTCATTTATGATTAAATTAAAAAACACTGGTCTCAGTACAGATCCCTGAGGGAACCCACTTCTTACTTCCCTCCATTTAGAGAACTGACCATTTATGCCTAACCACCTAATGGCACAGTGGGGAAATGACTTAACTAGCAAGCAGAGGTTGCCAGTTTGAATCCCCACTGGTGTGTTTCCCAGACCATGGTTTCCCAGACCATGGGAACACCTATATTGGGCAGCAGCGATATAGGAAGATGCTGAAAGGCAACATCTAATACTATGCAGGAAATGGCACTGGTAAACCCCTCCTCTATTCTAGCAAAGACAACCATAGGGCTCTGTGGTCACCAGGAGTCAATACCGACTCGAAGGCACACTTTTGTCATTTACAGAATTGGCGCTGGCAGAGCAGCTGGCCATTACAAGGGAAGGGAAATCAGTAATTTAGTAACTGTTTCCACTTCCAACTGCTCTGTCAACTCTCAGGCCTTGGGGAGCAGCCCCAACGACCCACAGAGTCTGGCCTTGCTCCTCTGTAATGCCAGGTCAGTTCAGAATAAGACCAAAATTGTCCATGATTTGATCGTGGATGAGGGAGCTGACCTGGCATGTATAACTGAGACCTGGTTGGGGGAGGCGAGTGGTCCAGTGTGGGCTCAGCTTCTCCCACAAAGTTATTCTGTCGTGGAGTAGGCTAGAGGATGTGGGCGGGGGGATGGAGTGGCTGTGGTCCATAAGAATACAATTTCCCTTACTATGGCCCCTATGAGACAGCTGACTTATATCGAGTGCATATTTTTGTGGCTGGGAACTAGGGATAGATTGGGGATTCTGTTGGTGTACCATCCAACCCGCTGCCCAACCGACTCTCTAACTCAGGGATTCTCAAACTTGGGTCCTCAGGTGTTATTGGACTTCAACTCCCATAATCCCCAGCCTCAGTGGCCTTTGGTTGGGGATTATGGGAGTTGAAGTCCAATAACACCTGAGGACCCAAGTTTGAGAATCACTGCTCTAACTGAACTGATGGAGCTGGTCGCAGAGTATCCTAGACTTTTAGTGCTGGGGGACTTCAATATCCACTTTGGGACTGGCTTGTCTGGTGTGGCTCAGGAGTTCATAGCGGCCATGAAAACTATGGGCCTATCCCAATTAGTTTCTGAACCAACTCACGTTGCTGGCCACACACTTGATTTGGTCTTTTGTTTGGATCAGGGGTGTCTTCCGTGGGTGGGGTATCCTGTCATTTCCTCATTGTCATGGGCGGACCACTACCTGGTTAAGGTTGGTCTTACTGCCACAATCCACCCCTGCAGGGGTGGTGGACCTATTAGGATGGTCCGTCCAAAAAGGCTGCTGGACCCAGTGGAATTTCAAAAGGCCTTGGAGGATTTTGATGTGGTGATTTTGATGTGGTGATTTTGATGTGGTGATTTTGATGTGGTGATGAATCACGCGGCTGGTGATTCTGTCGATGCCCTGGTGGGAACCTGGAACAGAGAACTCATCAGGGCAGTAGACATGATTACTCCTAAGCGTCCCTTCCGACTTGCTTCAAAAATGGCCCCTTGGTATACTGAGGAGTTGCGGGGGCTGAAGCGGTTGGGTAGGCGACTAGAGCGCACGTGGAGGAGAACTCTGTTTGAATCTGACAGGATACAGCATGTGACCCATTTGAAGAGTTATGCGGTCACGGTGTGTGCGGCAAAAAAGAGCTTTTGGTCTGCGCGCATTGCGGCTGCAGGTTCGCGTTCAGCGGAGCTATCCCAGGTTGTGAGGAGTTTGATTTCTGCTCCTTCTACTTCAAATCAGTCCCCGGGGTCGTTCTGCTGTGATACCTTTAATGGGTTTTTTTCAAACAAGATCTCCTGTATTTGGGCCGACTTGGACTCCACTGTTTTTGCAGGGTCTATGGAGGTGGTGTCCAGCAATCCCTCTTGCAGTATTATATTGGATCAGTTTCAATCTGTGACTCCCGAGGATGTGGACAAGCTGCTTGGGGCGGTGAGGCCTACCACCTGTTCTCAGGATCCTTGCCCAACTTGGCTGCTTCTATCTACCATGTTTCCCCGAAAGTAAGACCTAGCAGTAATTACCGCTGTACCGCTAATATAAGCCCTCCCCCGAAAATAAGACCTACCGCTAATCCACCGTTTTTTAGGGGTGTGCACGGAACCGCGGAGCTGCGGTCCGGCACTGGGGTGGGGGGTTCCATTAAGGGCGGAGGGGCTTTACTTACCCCTCCCACCGCTTTCCACCTTTGGTGCCGTATTTAGTGTAGAAATCCAGCAGCAGGATACCTCCTTGCCGCCCGCTTCAGTATTCGAATGACTCCTCCATGGTTAACATTCGGGCAGCAGGATACCTCCCTGCCACCCCCTTCTGCCCCCTTCAAGCCTGCTCCGTTTGCTCTTTAGAAATGGGTGGCAGGACACCTCCCTGCCGCCCCTTTCCCTGCCCGGCTGCAAAAGGCTTCTTAAAGACTTTTGCAGCCCAACAAGGAAAGGAGCGGCAGGGAGGTGTCCTTCCGCCCATTTCTAAAGCTCCTTTTAGAAATGGGCGGGAGGACATCTCTCTGCCGCCCCTTTCCTTGTTGGGCTGCAAAAGTCTTTAAGAAGCCTTTTGCGCATGTGCGCGCAAAAGGCTTCTTAAAGACTTTTGCAGCCCGGCAGGGAAAGGGGCGGCAGGGAGGCGTTGTAGTTTGTAGAACATGAATACCGTACATGTTGATTTGATTGTTGAACAGGTGTTAACGTACCAGTAGTTTGTACCGTATAATTGTTGAACAGGAATAAACATACTTTACTTTTTTGAACTTCAAGAAAAATAAGACCTACCCGAAAATAAGCCCTAGTGCATTTTTTGGTCCCAAAATTAATATAAGACACTGTCTTATTTTCGGGGAAACACGATAGCAGGGAGATTGTTGGAGATGGACTAGTTAATATCATAAATGCATCACTGAGGGAGGGTAGGGTACCCCTTTGTTTGAAGGAGGCATTGATTAGACCACTTCTAAAGAAGCCTTCTCTGGATCCCCTAGTGATGGACAGTTACAGGCCAATCTCCAGTCTCCCTTGGTTGTGCAAGGTGATTGAGAGGGTGGTGGCCGACCAGCTCCAGGCAGTCTTGGAGGAAACTGATTATCTAAATCCATTTCAAACTGGCTTTTAGGGCTGGCTATGGGGTTGAGACAGCCTTGGTCAGCCTGATGGATGACCTTTACTGGGGAATCAACAGAGGGAGTGTGACTCTGCTGGTTCTTCTGGATCTCTCGGTGGCGTTCGATACCATCGACCATGGTATAATTCTGGATCGCCTGGGGGAGTTGGGGATAGGGGGCACTGCTTTGCAGTGGTTCCACTCCTATCTCTCGGGTAGATTCCAGATGGTGGAGCTTGGTGACAGTTGCTCCTCAAAACGGGAGCTGCTATATGCAGTCCCTCAGGGCTCCATTCTGTCACCAATGCTTTTTAATATCTACATGAAACCGCTGGGTGAGGTCATCAGGAGATTTGGTGCTGGGTGTTATCAGTATGCTGATGACACCCAAATCTACTTCTCCTTTTCATCTTCAGGAAATGGCACTCATTCTCTAAATGCTTACCTATAGGCAGTAATGAGCTGGATGAAGGAGAACAAATTGAAGCTGAATCCAAGCAAGACGGAGGTGCTCATTGTGGGGGCTCAGAATCTGAGGGATGAGTTAGATCTCCCTGTGCTGGATGGGGTTACACTCCCCCAAAAGGAGCAAGTGCGCAGCTTGGGAGTTTTCCTGGAACCAGGCCTCACCCTGGTATCTCAGGTGGAGGCCATGGCCAGGAGTGCTTTCTATCAGCTTCGGCTGATTTGACAGCTGCGCCCAATCCTTGGAGAGGATGACCTCAAAACAGTGGTGCATCAGCTGGTAACCTCCCAGCTCGACTACTGCAATGCGCTCTACGTGGGGCTGCCTTTGTACGTAGTTTGGAAACTTCAGTTAGTTCAGAATGCGGCAGCCAGGTTGGTCTCTGGGGCAACCCGGAGAGACCATATTATGCCTGTCTTGAAACAGCTACACTGGCTGCCGATATGTTTCCAGGCAAAATACAAAGTGCTGGTTATTACCTTTAAAGCCCTGAACAGCTTAGGTCCGAGTTATCTAAGAGAGCGCCTTCTTTTACATGATCCCTACTGCACGTTAAGCTCATCTAAGGAGGTCTGTCTCCAGTTACCAGCGGTTCGTCTGGTGGCGATGCAGAGGTGGGCCTTTTCTGTAGCTGCTCCTGGGCTGTGGAATGCACTCCCGGCAGAAATTTGTAATTTGAGATCATTGCTGTCCTTCAGGAGAGCCCTTAAAACCTACCTATTTGGCCTGGTCTTCCAGGGTTTTAAATGATTAACTGTTTTAACTTGTTTTAAACTGTTGCCCTGATTTTCAGGGCTTTTAGCTGTTTTATTGGTTTTATTGTGTTTTAATAGTTTAATTGTTAATTTGTTTTAATTGTTTTTATTATGCTGTAAACCGCCCTGAGCCATTTTGGAAGGGCGGTATATAAATCTAATAAATAAATAAATAAATAATTTTATGCCTACCTTCTTTTCCTGTCTTTCAACCAGTTACCAATCCACACATGAACCTTATGTCCCCTTATGCCCATGACTGCTAAGTTTCCTCAAGAGTCTTTGATGAGGAACTTAATTTAAAGCTTTTTGAAAGTCCAAGTATATTATGTCAACTGCATCACTTTTATCCACATACTCTTTCAAACAACTGCAAAAGGTTGGTCAGGCAAGATTTACCTTTGCAGAAGCCATGTTGGTTCTCCCTCAGCAGGACTTGTTCTTCTATATGATTAACAATTTTATCCCTGAGAATGCTTTCCATCAGTTTGCCTGGAACAGACTTTAAGCTAACCAGTCTGAAATTTCCTGGATTGCCCCTGGATCCCTTTTTGAAAATTAGTGTTAAATTGGCTCCTTTCCAGTGCTCTGGTACAGAGCCTGATTGTAGGGATAAGTTATATATTTTTGCAAGGAAGTTGGTAATTTTACATCTGATTTCTTTATGGAGTCTCAGGTGGATGCCATCTGGTCCAAATTTGGCAGTTGGTTAATTTTTAATTTTTCCAGACAGTTTACAATGTCATGTCTCATCACCTCTGTCTGACTCAGTTCTTTAGCCTCTGACCCTAAGAAGTTGGCACAGGTATATGTATCCTCTGTCGTGAAGACACATGCAAATAACTTGTTTAACTTCTTTGCAATCTTGTATCCTCCTTAATAATCCCTTTCACTCCTTCATCATCTAACAGACCAACTGCCTCCCTGTCAGGTTTCCTGCTTCTGATGTATTTAAAGAAGTATTTGTTATCCCCCTTGATGCTTTTAGCTATATGCCTCTAACTCTTTTCACCTCCCTTATTGCCACTTTGTATTTTTTTCCCCAAGAGTTTGTGTTCCTTTCTGTTCTCTTCATTTGGGCAGACTTTCCAATATCTGAAAGAAGTCATACCCCCTTTATAGCTTTCCTGACAAGTAGCTCACTAACATTTTAAAAGTTATTAGCAATTATTAATTTTAACAGTAAACCCCCCCCCCCACAAATATCTCATGGTGGTGGTTTACAGAGGAATAAAAACAAAACCACAGTTTAAACCAAACAATTAAAACCATTTAAAGTAATTTAAAAACCACAATAGTAAAAACTAACTCACAGCTGATCAAAGGCTTGGTGAAATAAATGAGTCTTGAGAGCACTTTTAAAAGCTGCTTGAGATGGTAAAACTCTTACAATAACAGAATTATATTCAGAAATATGAATATCTTCTTTATATATAAAAGCCTTAGGACATATGTAAGAAATCCTGCGGTACGTAGCACATCTCGCAAGAGTTCTGACAACACTTGCTGAGAGAGAGAGAGTGGGGCACAGAGGAGGAGGCTAAGGAGTGGATGGAGGGGCATCTGCTGCAGAGAAGGAGCAAGAGGACCGAAGAAAGAGCAGCAGTCTCCCTCACTCCCTCAGCTCCAACTGCCAGCCTCTGATGCTTAGCCGGGTCTCCTCACGAGGAGGATGGCCAAGCTGGGGCTTCTCATCCGGCCTGCACGGATGGCCCTCTGCATTCTCTCCCACCCTGGCTTGGCCATCCTCCTCATGAGGAGACTTGGCCGGGTGCCAGAAGCCAGCTGTTGGAGCTGAGGGAGTGAGTGGCGGTTGGGTGAGCTGAGAGAGTGGGGGAAAGGGGGTGGCTGAGAGTGGTGGTGGTGGTGGTGGGGAGGAGGAGAGGGCTGGCTGCAAGTGGGAGAGAAGAGGAGAGGGGGTGGCTGAGAGTGGTGGTGGTGGTGGGGCGGAAAGGGGTGGCTGCAAATGGAGTGGCTGAAAGTGGGGGAGGGGAGGGGTGACTGAGTGGGTGTATGAGAGTGGGGGAGGGGTGGCTGAGGGGGAGTGGAGTGGAGGGGTGGCTGTGAGTGGGGTGGCTGACACTGAGCAATAAAGCAGGGGCTGTGGTGGGACTTTAAGGAGAGCAATAAAGTCCTAGCACGCAGATGTTCTGTACAGGGCCAGCTAGTAATACTTGAAAACCCTGCACAGTTTGGATACTAACTAAGGTTAGTACCTTTGGATAGTAAAGGCTTGGGCCTAGGGTATTTAAGAGTGTGCCTGTGCTGCCTTCTTCATGACACTTACCACTTCTTAAAATAATTGGGGAGGTCGGTTACAGTTGCCACCAGTTCGCATGGTGGTGTCCCCTAGCCAGGCCTTCTCTAGAGTCGCCCTGAAGCTCTGGAACACACTCCCAAATGACGACAGAATCTCCCCATCTCTCTCTCTCTCTTTTTAAATGACTCTTAGAAACGTTCCTGTTTCATCAGGCTTTTAGTTTATGATGTTTTACAGTTTAAAAGCTTGATTTATGGTAATTTTAATCTGTTTTATATGGCTTTTAGATTTTAGTTGCAGTTTGGCAGGGTGTTGGGTAGAGTTCTTCACTATTAACGTGGTCTGAGTTTTCTTAAATGAGAAGAGCCTCTTTAAGAGGAGATGGCTTAATCGTGGACTGTAGAAACATGCAATACATGTGATTCACCAGTGTTAAGATTTCACTGAGTTAAATGGGGTCAGTTGGGAGTGATTTGCTCTTGTTGATATTTGTTGTTGTTTTTATGTGTATATGGAGTACTTTGAAAGTTTATTTCTGTTCCTTGTGTTTTTAAGGCAGTATAACTGGCTTTGAGACTTCGAAATAGGGTGCCATAAAAATTTAAATAAATAAATTTTTTGAATACTTTCCCTTACTCACTGCAGTGCAGCATAAATAAAACCTACATGTATTTTATGTGCAATATATGGACAGGAATAAAAATAAACTCAAGCGTATTCAAGATTTATTATAAAAGGGGTAGCTATTATGTTTTGATTTCTGGCCAGCAGAAGCCTTTATGCCTCAACTCTCTCCTTAATAAATAACATTACAAGTGTGTTCAAGACAGACTACCATTAGGTGTATAAAAAGTGAGCCCTGTCCAAAAAGCTCTCTAGTTGTTGAAAACACTGTCATTTGCATTTCAGTTTTATCCCACATTGACCGTTAAAGTTCTCTATGTATCACACTTTAAAAATAGAGCAATAACATAAAAACCCTGTAATTTTTTAAAGAAAAAAAATCAAATAGCCCCTCTATTTAGTGACGTACTTTCTTCTTTATAGTAGAGGATTCACCATAGGGCACTCTCTTTTGATCTCTTTAGCTGAAAGTTATTTTAAAAGACTTTTACTGAGAAATCTAGGGATCAAGAGGTTGCTGGTTCAAATCCGTGCTGGTATGTTTCCCAGACTATGGGAAACGCCTATATCGAGCAGCAGCAATATAGGAAGATGCTGAAAGGCATCATCTCATACTGTGTGGGAGATGAAAATGGTAAACTCCTCCTGTATTCTACCAAAGAAAACCACATGGCTCTGTGGTCGCCAGGAGTCAACACCAACTCGACGGCACAACTTTACCTTTAGGAGGAGTCAGAGGATTTCCCAAAAGTGCAACTGCTTACCAAGAGACTATATTCTACAGCTCCTTAGAAATTAACAAGTAACTGGGCCAAAACAGCATCCATCTGAGAGTTCTTAAAGATCTCAAATGTGAAATCCGTGATTTTCTAGCAGAAATATGTAAGTTGCTTCTAAAATCAAGTTGATTATTGGACTTTCAAAAGCTTTTGACAAAACCTCTCATCAAAGGTTCTTGAGTAAACTTAGCATAAGGGGAAGGTCCATTCATGGGTTAGTAACTGGTTAAAGGACAGAAAGCAGAGGGTAGGAATAAATGGACAATTCTTGCAATGGGGAGAAATAAGTCGGGTCCCCCAGGGATCTCTGTTGGGACTACTGCTTTCTAATTTGTTAATAAATGATATAAAAATTGGGGTAGGCAGTGAGATGGCCAGATTTGTGGATGGCACAAAACTATTCAGGATGGTGAAACTGAAAACTGATTGTAATGCACTGAAAAACGTTCTCACCAAACTGGGTGAATGGGCAACAAAATATAAATTGCAGTTTGGTATAAATAAGTGATGCACACTGGAGCAAAAACTCCCAGCTTCACATATACACTGATGGAGTCTGAGCTGTTGGTGACCAACTAGAACGGGATCTTGGGGTCATGGTAGATAACTCAGTGAAAATGTCAACTTGTATGTGGCAGCTGTGAAAAAACAAATTTGTTGATAGGAAAAGGAAAGGGATTGAAAATAAAACTGCTAATATTACAATGCCATCATACAAATTTATGATGCAGACACATTTGGAATTCTGGTCTCTCCATCTCTGCACGCTGGAGAGCCAGCGTAGTGTAGTGGCTAGAGTGCTGGACTAGGACCGGGGAGACCCGAGTTCAAATACCCATTCAGCCATGAAACTAGCTGGGTGACTCTGGGCCAGTCACTTCTCTCTCAGCCTAACCTACTTCACAGGGTTGTTGTGAAAGAGAAACTCAAGTATGTAGTACACCGCTCTGGGCTCCTTGGAAGAAGAGCGGGATATAAATGTAATAATAATAATAATAATAATAATCTCCAAAATGATATTATAGAACTGGAAAAGATGTAGAAGAGAGCAATCAAAGGGCTAAGCACCTTACTTAAGAGGAATGGCTCACTGGTGGGGGGAGAGACAACTAAAAGGAGACATAACAGATTATAAAATAATTATAATAATTATAAAATTATGCAAGATGTGGAGGGAACAGACAGAGGACTAGAACACTAAAATCCCATTAAACTGCCAAGAAATTTAGGAAGACAAAAGAACGGTACTTCTTCACACGCTGCATAATTAGTCTTATGAAATCTGTTGCCATGGGATTGTGTCACCAGCTTGGATGGGTTTTGAAATTCATGGAATCTGTTAATGGCTACTTGTCTTGATGGCTGTAGGCTATCTCCAGATTCAAAGGTACTATGCCTCTGCATACTAGCTGGAGGGGTGCACTGTCAGGGAGGGGGCGGCATGCATTCATCTGGTTGTGGGCTTCCCAGTGGTATCTGGCAGGCCACTGTGGGAAACAGTAATCTTGATTAGAGAGGCCTTGGCCTAACCCAGCAAGGGGTACTGATCCCAGGACTCCCAGCAACTGAAAGCCACCATTCCCCTTCCCCTAGGATTCTCCTTGGAATGCGCTTGAATACACTTGTTGATGGCATCACAGTGTATCCCTGAAGCCAATCAGAATGAGGGCAATGCTTCCTGCCTGTACTTTGCATATGGCAGGAGGATGATGGTCTTGGAGTGCTGCCAAGCATATTCTACTTTTTGCCTCCCCCCAACCTCCTGAAATGATCTCCCTACGAATTTCACATTCTGTGAATTAACTGATGAACTGGAGGATACATTTGGGCTGAGCCCCAAATTGTCCCCTTTGCTAAACAGGGTCTGCCCTGGTTTGCATTTAAATGGGAAACTACATATGTGAGCACTGTTAGGGTATTCCCTTTAGGGGGTGGGGGCGCTCTGGAAAGAGCACTTGCATGCTTACATGCGGATGACTCTAAGATCCCTCCCTGGCTTCTTCATAATGGGACTGAATGAACTCCTTCCTGCAACCTTGGAGAAGCCGCTGCCAGTCAGCATGGACAATCCTACGCTAGATGGACCAGTGGTCTGACTCGAGGCAGCTTCCTATGTTTCCTGTATATTCATTCTGTGTGCATATAATATCTGAAAAGGCTATCCCTATGTAGAAATATGGTTACATGTGAAGCAGACGGCATACTTTTGTCTCCGTAAATAGTACTACAAAGAATTACATGGAGAAGTGGTTCTTTATTCTTAGGCCAGTTGTCTGTGAATAGATACATATGAGCTACAACTGGCACCATCAGCAAATTTGTTAATCCCAACCACTTAGATTTGAGAGTTTAGTTGTGTTGAAGTGACCGTGGAATTACCTGTAGCTGTTGAGACTGGTGTCCTAACTATGATGACATAAAGTGGGTGGCACTATGGCTGACTAAGTAAGTGCCAGTGAAGCTGGACTACACATGTGCTACCAAAAAAGATAATGTTTGTCCATCTTCCTTCCCTTCCCTCTAAAGATTGACTAAAAATCAGCCCCTGCCCCCAGGACCAGTACAGTGGTAGTTGCATGAGCTCTTACTTAATTTGGATGTTGGCCAGTATTTCCAAAGTGAGGATGCAAACTTATATCAGCTACAGAACTGATTTCAGTTAGGTAGAGTTATGAGCTGTGGTTTTTATTTCAGGGCTTTATTCTTCATTTTCTTTTGACTAGGGAACATATAGCTAGACCAGATCTGATCCTCTATCAAAATCCATGCCAAATCACTAAAGCATTAAAGGAAATCGTGATGCACCCAGGAAAGTTTCCTAGGTTTTGTATTAGCCAGAAGGAAAAATGTTTTAGATTTGAAGGCTTTGATAACTCTGTACTTTTGAGTCTGGCTGTTAAGCAGGAACCGTACTGTCCTCCTAGCAATGTGCAGGTAGGATGAACCCTTCAGAGCATCAGAGATCGATAGATATCAAAGGCAAACATAGGCCTTTCCTGTGTAAAGCTGTATTTGCCCTTACTTGCTCTCCTTCAAATTCAGAAGCCTGCTGCAGTTTTTCCTCTGCACACTGATGCACCACAGGAGAACTATACCTTGTAGGATAAATGTGATACTCCATATGGTACATTAAGCTTTTGATGGGCTTAGGAAATGTACTGATACTTATACGTTAAGCAGCCTGGTCCACTTTTAAGTCCTCATGAGCCCCTTTAAAGCATAAACACTCTGATTTGAATAATAATGTGCATTAGTATTCTTTTTTAAAGTGATATAGAATAGAAGTTTAACAAATTCCATTAATATTCAGATCACACACACGTGTGTGTGTGTGTGTATATGTATATATATATATGTGTGTGTGTGTGTGTATAATCTCACATTGACATAAATACATTAACGAAATATTGTGTGCGCATGTATGTATGTATTATGTACATAGTTTTTCAAAGAGGTTTTAAACATTAATAGAAATCATTAAATTAATCATGAAAATTCTTTATTCAGAGCAACTCTAATGTGGGCTATTCACTGACAGTTAATGAATTTCTACTTCTTTCTTTGGGAATTGTCATCAGAGGCACTTCACTAATAAGACACTGTGCTGAATTTAAATTGCAATATAAATTCTACACCATAAAATCCCTGTACTGGTAAGAAGGGAAACAGAATTACAAATGACAGATATTCCAAGCGGCATCTATTTTAAGACTGCTGTGCTCTATTTGCGGGGTTGCATCAGCCCAGGAGGATGGTTTAGGGTAGGATTGATCTTGTTTACCTGCAGACACATTCTTTCCTTTCGTCTCAGTTAGCATTGAATGGAAACAAAGAGGTCAATTGAAGGATCATGTTAAGCAAGGAGCAGAACCCTGCACTGAATCTGGGGTTGGAGTAGAAGTTCTGCAAGGTCCCTTCCAGCTCTAACATTCTGGGATTCTAAGCTGCTGTTTCTTTAGTAAGAAACTGGTAAATAAAGGAAGGTAAATAAAGGAGGAAGGAAATGTTACTTGAGCACCCAAATGCTTCAACAGATAATTTATCATCTGCACCAGTGAATTGTTACTGCTTTCCTTCTCTTGTGAAGGCATTTTACTTAAAGATGAGGTTCTGACCCAGCATGGAAAAAGGTTTGGCAAACCTCCTCTTTTTAGTCCTGTTAATCCTTTTATAGTACATTTTATAGTACCTTCCTTTTATAGTACCTTTTGAGGAGAAGGATTCATCACTGTGACTTTGCTGATGATTTTGTACGAAGGAAGGAACTGCTATCAGTACAGGAGGAGAGACAACATGAGCTATTATATAGAGTAAGCATACTTGCTGTACACTGAGTTGTCATGCTTTTGACAGCATGGGGGTGTGTTTTGTGTGTGTTCTGTTCACACTGCCCTGCTTGGGGCCAGATGTGAAAGAATGTATCAGTTTTCATTCTGTGGGAGGATATTTCTGTTACACGGTCTGTCATTTATGGCATTGCACTTTAAAACATGCATAGGTAATGCTTGGAAGATTACAGTGGCCATACTGCTGCCGTGTGGGGACTTGCCCATGGACCAGTCATTCAGGGGGAAAGTGGAGAAAATCTCTTCTTGGCCATGGAAAAACAATGGCATGCCAGATGTGGCCACAAGGTATACATAACCTGAGTCAAAAAATGAGGCCTTATTATTGAACTTAGACCTACAACTATATTTAGGGTGAGAAGGCAATATTTTTTTGCAAGTGGTTTCTCATATCACCTACAAGATGAAAAAATTGTGTGCATGCAAGTACAGTGCAAGAGGCAAAATGTTACTGGCACACGAACAAATCTATTAGCGCATACATCCCAGGTATAATTAAATAAAATGCAGCTTTTTGGATTGTTCTACGTAGGGCCCCTACTAAGCACTGGCCCTTCTGTTCAGATCCTGTTGGACCAATTCTCAGTCCCCCCACCCCAGACAGGTTCAGACTTCAGAACGACTGAATTCCTACTTTAGATTCTCTCTTGTGGACA
Organism: Hemicordylus capensis; assembly: GCF_027244095.1. NCBI lineage: Eukaryota > Metazoa > Chordata > Lepidosauria > Squamata > Cordylidae > Hemicordylus > Hemicordylus capensis. The sequence goes on along the minus strand of NC_069661.1, from coordinate 28,234,489 downwards.
TTTATAGTGTCTCAAGGCAAATGAACATCACAGAGAGAAAAGGAGATGTAACTTTATAAGAGGGGGGAAATGGTGTGAAACTTGGAACTGTCTAAATAACAGGGAGTGCATTCTTGAAACAGAATTGTAATTTAATTCACTTGTGGAACTAGATAAGATCTCTGTGAGATCAGAAAGACAAGATAAATTCTATATTTAGCTGTCTGATCATTGGACTGGAGAATGATAGACAATGTGACGGAATAAAAGTTTTTCTTTTGGAAACTGTCATAACTATTTCTTTTGGAAATGCTGTAGTATGCATACTTTTCCAGGATAGCATTGCCATAGTTGTTTTTGCATTGTCAGTACCCCAAAAGAGAACCTCTTAGAATTAGGATTTGGCGACACATTCAGTAGAGCAGATGTTTTTTGAAGCCTATTATAAATCAGTCACAAACTCCTGTTGTGCTAAATGATCTGAAGTCCAAAAAGACAAAGAGAAACAACGTGGAAAGGAAAAGGAAAAGACATTGGGGGAGTTGTTGATTTGATTTTGATAGCTACTAAACAAAATAGACTGACAAAACATTAAATGTCCTTTTGGGGTTGCTCAACGGGAGTTCAAAGAAGAAACAAGAGAAGAAAGGGTCATGGTGAGTTATTTGCTGGGTGAAAGCATACAAGACTGATGACATATTATGTCTGAATGCAACCAGAATTATTAGCCACTGATTGTCCTAGGGTACCAGGGCATAGGGCTGAACATTGAGTCTCACTGGGAAGTCATGGAAGAGAGGCAGCAAAATACTCCCCCACCCTCAGACAGCAACAGTTGGCATGTGTGGAACTACTGCTGCTCCCCACTGGTGTGCAAGCAGATTCCTTTGTGACTTTATGAAAATGGACTATTCTTGTCTGAGGCACAGAGCCATGGAGAACTCTACAGCTGCTCTGTGGTTCATTATAGCAGAGAAGTGGCAAAAGGCGGAGTGCAGGTCTTTCAGACAAACAGATGCTTAGCACAACAATGCCTCCCCACCATAACTGCAATTTAATGATGAGATGTGGTGGCTGTTGGTGGGGTGGTGATATTAGAACATCACTTGTTCCTGAGGAATTCAGTCTTTTTCATTGATCAGTGCTTGTCACTGCTTTGCATACACAATAGAAATGAACGGTGGTCAAGGTATAGGTTTTGTCTCTCACTAAATGGTTTAGGAAGCAAGAGAGACTTTGAGAAAACGAGGTCAGAGAAATCGCTAACAGCTGGTAGGCCTGTAACTGGCTGACTACTGCACTATTCAGTTTAACTATGACTGTGTCCAAAAGGACTTCTGAGACTAGTCTCTCTGTGCTCTGTTAATGGTGTATGGCTACGATGACCTAGTATGAGCTCTTGGACCAGAGGCTTCACATTGTCAATGGTTGTGAAAACATGGTCATGATCCTAAAGTACAGCAAATTAATGTCCAGTATAGTAGAGTCTTATTCAAGGTGGGAAGGATTTAAAAGCGTACTTTTACTTTGTCCACTGATGGAACCAAAGCATAAAAGAGCTGAAGTCCAAGGCACATCTGAACGCAACAGAGTTTATATGCATTGCATGGACCAGAGAATAATCTGCAGGCACATGTTGCCATTCTGATACTGCAAGTAAGCAGGACTTATGTACCCTACTTAGTGGGAGACTGCCGGGGAGTCATAATTAAGATACTCTAAAGTATTTTGATGGGAGATGAAGATACCAAAATTTTGTTGAAGGGGTCAGGTTTAACAGGTTTGAGAAACACAGAAGTTGTTCATTAAATTATTAGCATTTTTATTTTCTGTCTCCCTTCCTGATGATCCCTAGCATGGAATTTGCCTTTTTCACAACTGCCGCACACAGTTGACACTTTTAATGAGCTGTGCACCATGACCCCAAGATCTCTCTCCTGGTCAGTCACTGACAGTTCAGAGCCCATCAGTGTATATGTGAAGTTGGGGTTTTTTGCCCCAATATGCATCACTTTTCGCTTGCTTACAACCACATTTGCCATTTTGTCACCCACTTCCCCAGTTTGGAGAGATTCTTTTGGAGCTCCTTATAGTCACTTTTGTCCACATGTGAACCTGTCCCCTTATGAGATTGCTAAATTTAATCAAGAGCCTTTGGTGGGGAACTGAGATGATGGTGAGTCTGAGATGATGGTGAGATAATGCATCAATTTACCACACATTTCAATTATTTTCACTATTTTTCAAGCAGGAGCCACTTTGGCAATAAAATAAAATAAAATAAAATGCAAGCACAATTTCCTACTGTACTGCGCTCCATGCAGTGCTGTGCTTTTCTCTGTCACAGGAGGGAACTTGAGGAAGAAGTCTCTGGGAAGGGCTATACTTCCCAGCACTCTGTGCATGCCTTCCAAGATGGTGCCAGGGGCTCAAGAGGGCTCAGGAGCCCCCCGGTGCTGTGCAAAGCTCTCTTTTGCATGGTGAGAATGGTCATATCCACATGGTGCAGAGAATCCAGCTTTGGCTGAATTCAGTGTTTTGAAGTTTCACATATGCCCAATAAATGATTGATTGATTGATTGATTTCCATACCACTCTTCCAAAAATGGCTCAGGGTGGTTTACATTGAAATGTCAGATAACTGCACTTTAGTCAGATAACTGCACTTAGGGTTGATGGGGGCTGCCACTGGCTGCCGGGCCTTACAGTGAAGGATACTAACATATGGCAATACAAGAACATACAGATTTAAAAAGAAAGAGAGAGAGAGAATAACTTTGCTTTACATAAACAGTTGCTGTTCCTTCAAAACTGCCCAGATTTGAGGCACTCCCACAAAATATATACCCTGCTTGGCTTAGTTCCCACCCCGTTTTTAAAAAACATCTATTTATCATTGAGTCTGCTTTGGTCCTTGTTCTCCCTCTTTCCCCTCTCCTCCCACAGGACAAACAGCCTTCACATATGCATAGAATTGTTGGCTCTCAAAACTTATTTCCATGATTTGCGTCAGGACCAGACTAATGAGGCATGAAATCATCCTGGCCATGAGACGTTCTCTAAGCAAAGTCTTCTCCAAAACAAGCAGGCACTCTAGGCCCAATGGGGCAGTGAAAGCTTCAAAGCTTACAAGGAGGGCCTTAGAAAATCATACTGTTGAAGGCAGCCAGTGATATTTGTGTTATTATCCAAATGAATATATAGTATATGTTCACAGTAGCTGAAGCATGCTTGGTAGAACACCAGAAGACAGTGAGTCTTTTTGGATAGTCCAGTGAAGCAAAGGAATGCTTTGAGAAGGCGAAAAAGGGTTTTATTTGGATTGGTAGAAAATGAATGTTTAGGTGAGACTGACTGTTGGATGAACTGGAAATAGCATAGTTTCAACAAAGTTGTATTTGATGGCAACTTTATTTTATGTTTGCAAATGTGCTAATAATTGAAGGCATGCATGGACATGGAGTTTTGGCTGTTTAATAAGATCATCCATGTGACCCAAACCCCTGCTGGCTAGGGAGGGCTGGGAGTGGGGAAGGCCAGGAGTATACCTACCTTCCCCCACGTGACAGTGGAGATCCTTGTGCCACACCATTTGGCTTGCACTCACAGTTGCCAAAGTAGCAAGCAGTGTGGCATTCTGGAGGATGGAGTAACACAGCCCAGCCTCCAGAAAGCCTACAATGCACCTGTAGGCCACCCGAGCAAACATGCTACCAGGATCCCAGGAAGAAGGGCATGCTTGTTTCCTTCTACCTGGGTAATAGCCCAGGGTAAAACCTCAGGCTACCTGGTGGGGCAGCACAAGGATTGGGCTCGATACCAGTACTCCACGTGAGAAGCCCCTACCTGGGTAGGGCTGTGCAAGCCCAGGTAGGGCTGCTCGTGTGAACAGCCTCAATGGCTGGCAAAAGTTTTTAGTCTGTCTCCCCCCTCACCCCTGTTCTCGGTTACTTAGGAAGCTGCCTTCTACTAAGTCAGACCGTTAGTTCATCTAGCTCAGTATCCTCTATTCTGCCTGGCAGCAGCTCTCTCCAAGGTTTGAGATAGAGGTTTTTCCCAGCCCTACCTGTAGATGCCAGAAATTGAACCTGGGACCTTCTGCAAGAGAAGCAGATGCTCTATCACTGAGTGGAGTGTTCTCTCTCTTATTTTTGGTTTGTTTGCATTCTACTTTATGCCAGTCCTTGACACATTTTCTTAGGATCTAGGATCCAGACCAAGAATTTGAGAGCCAGACAATGAATACTTGACAAATTTACCAGACTGGGTGACGAATATTGTGGGGGGACAGAAGGGTAAATGGGCATCTCTTTATCCCCTTTTACAAGTACAGTCATACTTCACTAATGGCGGATTTCCCAATCACAGATTTGAATATCCACGAATGGGAAATTTTGACTAGTCTCGCAACCTGAGTATCCACGGTTTGACAAGATTTTTTAGTGATATGGGGGTTCCCACAATTTTAGGGGGTTCAGAGGCTCAATCCACGCATTACTCTTGCTGACCCTGCCAACGCCTAGTGATTTAAAGTGGTTTTGAGTGACTGCTTGGGGTTCAAAAGTGCATTTGAGTGATTTTTTGGGGTTCAGACTTTTCTAGAAGTTCAATTTGCTCACTCCTCTTGCTTATTCTTGCTGATTTTAAGGGATTCAAGATGATTTTTGGCATTTTAAAAATTTATTCTTTGATTTTTTTGGTCTTTTTGCAACTGCAGTTCCCCTAACCCCCTGCTTTCCATTGATTTCAATTGCTTGCCAACCACGAATTTGCCATAGGCAAGGTTTTGCCAAAACGGAACCCTCACGGTTGGCGAGGAATGACTAATATACTTAGAGGACTGCCTAGGACAAATAAAGACTTTAAATAATGCTACCTCTGAAAATTCTAGTCTAGGCTCCACAGTTCCGTTTCTAGTTGCCTTGGATACCTGGCACCTGGGATTTGTCAAGACCTGCTTTATGCTACATTTTAAACATTAATTGTTGTAAGCCACATTAAGTGAATGTATAAAAGATGGGATACAAATAGTACAAGTTTAACAGCTTGACAAATATAGAAATAACTATCTCAACTAACTGCTTTAACTTTATTATTTGCCCATTTATTACTGTTATTTAGCTAATGGATGTAAAGTTTTGTGATATTATTTATAGCTCGTTCACTGGCATTTGTTCCATATTGTTCCTCTGCGTTGAGATCTTCAACTGGTGCTACTTTTTACAGACATTCATCTTAAAATCTGTGGCTATTTTATGATCAAGATCCCTCATACACACTTCTTGAGTTTCTTTAAAGCACAGTTGTGTGCACTTTTTGACATGGGTTTTAAGATACATGTCTGTATAACATCTGAAACTGCTGTAAGAAATTACTTGGGCTTGTTCAGAGTCATTTGGGAATTCTATGGCAAACTGAGGAATTGATTCTGGGATTCTTAAATCCCAGTACAGCACCTTTTGCATAAGATCATCCCTCCTGAAGCAACAGCAACAACATTTACTTGTCATCTAGATACTGCAGCAATATTTTTTCTGCACACCCCAAAGTGTTGTTAAAACTCAGATATTTAAGGCCTGTCACGTAGACAGTTGGCCATGTGCTTCTTTGCAGGAATGCAAGTTAAAGAAATGTTCATATACTCAGAGAACTGAACAGAGCGAACATGACTAACCAATAACTCAAAATTGGAATAATTATGGTAGTTTTCTGAATATAGCTTACAAGGACACTCTGTAGATGTTTCTTGAGGGAAATTTTACAAGGAACATTAGAAAAATCAGATGCAGTGAAAGGGCAGCTTGTGAGAGGAAATGGGAAGGAACAAGCTGAGTTGTCGAAATGCTCTTCTAAAGCACCTGGCTAATTGGCACACCACTAGGGGCTCAGCAGCCTGGACAAACATCTACTTGAATCCTAAACTATTACTAAGAATATAGATTCAGCTTTTTAATGGGGGTGGGGGGATCTCAAAGTGGTTTACATAGCAAAAGGAATAAAAAGTTTGTCCCTTTTCAAAGGGACACACACAATCTAAAAAGAAATACAAGCAATGGCCTCTGGAAGGATGCTATGCTGGGATGAATAGGGACAGTTGCTCCTTTCTGCTAAATATGAGAGCTACCACTTTAGAAGGTGTCTCTTTGTTCAGATCGCAGTAGTGAATGTGGGTTTATAGAAGTGTGAATTCATGCAAGGAACTCGCCTGAGACGTCAGACATGTGGCATCAGATGTCGAGGTAGGACTTTGAAAGTATGAGCGTTTCCATAGCTGCCATAAGCAAAGCCTGAAAACAAAACAAGAGAGACCATGGTCTTGCAAAACAAAAAAGTCCAGAACAAATGAATTATACCAATGGAAATTTAAGCCAATTCAGTTACCCTGGCATAAGACTCACAGTTCTGGTTTTAAATTATTGTGGCTTGATTTGTAATATACATAAGCACTTAAAAAAAAAAAAAAAAGCAAACACCGCCTCAGATTATTGGAGGGGAATCTGCTTGAATTAGTTAATTTGGAGGTTTAGTGAAGAATTTGCAACATAATGCAAAAATCTGCATCAGCTGCTGACACTGATACAGGGGCTGGCTGAAGATAATACAGCTGCTTCTGCAAAAGAATATGTGTAGTGAAAAACATTGCATTGTGATGCCAGATCCATGTGACAGAAAGGCTCCACCAGCAACCCCAAGCAGAAATCTATTCTCCTATTGATGAATCTTTCCTGCAAAATTCACATGCATTTTTTATTGTGATATTACAGCCTTAATTACCTTTTGGATGCCTTTTCCCTGCAAAAAGATTATCTCTAGGTAATCTTAATAAAACTCACACATCACATATGAAATGCCATATTTCACTTGCATTTCATATGAAATGCAAGTGTAGTGGAACTGCTGGGGAAAGTAGGAGCCCTTTAGAAGGAAAGGCACACAGGAGCCTATCTATTTGACTTGTGGGACATAATAATGCAAACAGAAGAAGAAAAGGTAAAGGAGACTTTGTTGGCCTTGTTCTGTGGAGTGCAACAAATTTACCCATTTACCTCTGTGCACAGCATGGGTGATCAATCAGGCCACAAGCTACTGGCAAGAACCATGAAGAGACCTCTGCTGGGTGCAGTGAAGCAGTGGCAGCACAGGCTATTAAGATTCCAGCAGAGGCTTGGGAGAATGTGCTCTATTGCCTAGAAAAATCACAATAGGTGGTCCGTGCAATGAATGAGACCTACCTACAGAGACCAACTAGTACTGTTGGTTCAGAAGAATTGGAAATGGACTCTGCATGACTCCTCCTGTCTTTGTGGAAAGTTCTACATTGCAGAGAATAGGAGAGGAGAAGGGACATAATAGGTAGCAAAGTAGTTTTCATTAAAGGATTCAGCAGACAGATTCCTGTGTGGATGTTGGATATGTGAGAACAGCGGCACAGACCAGACTTCTTCTAATAGTACAACTTAGCTGATAAGGTACAGCTTAGCAGAGAATGCTTTGTGGTTATGGGTCCATCTGGGCCTAAGACAAAGGAAGTCATACAGCTGCAACCTCTGCTGCAAAAGTGAACATCTTTCTTCCATTTCACTCCCATGGTCTGTCTTATTCTGAAACCTTCTCGGATTGCCTCTTAGAAGCAGTATGGAAAACTGCACATGGCTGACTAAGGTCGTGGTCCAAATTTGGTATATAAACCAGATGAATTTATCTGTGATTGCATCTGCAAAAAACTGAACAGCTCCTGCTGCCAGGATACACATCCCAGTGCTAACCATAGAGTTGAACTGGATGAATCCTCTGTAGAATGAAGTTCTAGTTTTCTGCCAAAATACTGGTGAGTTCAGGGAAGAAAACAATTGAAAACTGAATTTGCAGCAAGAAAGACCAAGGAAAATTGACAGGGAGCAGTGCCCTTTCCTTCCAAGTCCCTCTCCAAATGATTTGCAGGCACAGTCCCTATGTAATGGATTGACTTATAATGGCAATTAAATGGAAGGATTCAAAAGCATATCATATCATGGAGAACAAAGATAGGTGTGAATTATGCCTGGAGAAGAATGTAAAGGGGACAAATTGAGGTCATATATTAATGAGAAACACTTTCAAGGAACTAAGAGAGCATATTTGAGAAGCGAAAACACTGGCATGCTCTGCAGTGTTAGAAGACAGGTATTCTTGAAACAAACATGGAGGACATTGTTGCTGGGCATTGTCTGAAGGCACACAATATGCCAAGCTTTCTGAAAGATTGCAGAGTCACCCAGCAAGTATCATGGCTGAATGAATGTTGTGCCAGCTGCACAGGTACACTTGATAGGTCAGTTCAGTATTAGCTATAAATTCAGTATGGGTAAATAGCACAATAGGGAAATGCTTGACTAACAAGCAGAAGGTTGCCGGTTCGAATCCCTGCTGGTGCTATATTGGGCAGCAGCAATATAGGAGGATGCTGAAAGGCATAATCTCATAATGTGTGGGAGAAGGCAATGGTAAACCCCTCCTGTATTCTACCAAAGAAAACCTCAGGGCTCTGTGGGCGCCAGGAGTCAAAATCAACTTGATGGCACACTTCACCTTTAAACAACTTTGGCTCATAGTGACAAAGCCATTTATTCATATTAAATAAATACATTGGAGTGTATTTACCAACTGGATAAAAGCATAATTTCAGATTGAAATGGTGTGAGGTGATTTTCTGAGCTGCACCTCTGCTTTGTAGGTACTTTGAACAATTAGTACAAATAAGCTGGAATATTATTGAGCACACGCATTTTAAATAAAAAGTCAATTTGAAATGGTGTGAGGTTATTTTTTGCTAGACCTCCACTTTGCCAGGTACTTGGAACAATTAGTACAAATAAGCTGAAATACTGTTAAGTAGGATCATTTTTAAAAAGTTTTACCACAGTGGAACAAGCCAAATACCCTTATAAATTATATTAATGAGAGATATTGTGGCTTGTCATTGAGCCCCTGTGCGCCACATTGCACTGTGTACAGATGTGCCAGTTAATAAGCCCTAGCCGTGTTTCTGTTCATGGAAAATGAATCTGAAACTATTGTCAGATTATCTGTTTGGCATGCCTGACTGGTGCCTGGAATGGCACTTTGCTAATGTCCTATTACTCAGTGTCATTAACCTAGAGGAGTGATTGAAAGGTGAATTCATATTTGCATTGTCCTGCTCAAAAGAGGCGGTGCTTTCGCATTAATATAGCTCCTGGGAAATGATAGGGTAAAATGGGCTGCTCATGTCTGACTTTGTGTTCGCTTCATTCTTTTAAAGCTCCTCTTGAAAATGGGGTTGAATCAGGAGGTGCTACTTGTGTCAAAGACCTTCTTGCATTCCTGTGAATTCTTCTAGCCTTGAAGCTTGCTGAATAAGTGGCAACCTTGTAATCCCATGACCAAGACCCAATTCTAAGCCAAGTACTGTAGTACTTTTTAGTTTTTACCAGTGCTGGAGGGGGCAGTACAAAGGGGAAGAAATAACAGAACTCATGCAATGTCTATGTAGTGAGAGCATAGCAATGTCCAATCCAACATCTCCCAGGTGCCTGGATTAAAGGGGGCTCTGTTCTTCTACTGCTGATGTATTCTGACAGACAGAAGAATTCTGGTTCTGTCTTCACCACTGGACCCTCTGAGCCCCTGGGACTAAAATCATTGCTGGGGTAACAGAAATCTATCCCTGTGCATAGCCTCCTGCTCAGTAGTGGCCAGTGAGGGAGCCCGTGGAGGGGTGGCTAGTGGCACCTTGAAGAGTAAAAGAACTGTTTAACTCTGCTCTCGCCGCACCTGAACACTGCTCAGAGAAGCAGCGCGTGCCACTCAGTACCCCCCAGCAGTAGGGGATCGCCTCCACCACTCACCTGGTTCCACAGAGCCGATCCCCTGATGCAGGGGGTGCTGGGCGGCATGCTGCTTCCCCAAGCAGCGTAAGCAGCAATTCTTTTACTCTTAGAGGTGCCTCTTGCCGCCCCTCCACCGGCACCCTCACCAGCTACTTCTGCTCCTGCGGCTGCACCATGGTGAGGTTGGTGTTTGGGAGCTGCAGGTAACATTCTTGGTTATTAACTTGTCCTAGACTCTCAGGATTTAAAAAATAAGCGGTGGTGGCAGTGGCAGGTGGAGGAGAGCTTGAGAGAAAGGGATGGGTACCCTGGAATTCTGCTTGCTGGGCAAAGAGCACTCTTTAAAAATGGCCCCTCTCTCATATTTAGCAGGGAGATAGCAACCCAGCATAACATAGCACCCTTCCAGTGGCTCTTGTAGTGCCTCTTATTTTAGAGTATGAGCCCCTTTGGAACAGTGAATCATTTTCTCGTTCTTTTCCCATTCTTTTTTCTATGTAAATCAATGTGTGACCTTGGCGTATGGGCAGCTTAGCCCTTAAAACCCAGCTTAGTCTTTGATGGGGCAGTCCCTTTTCTGTGTGCCCACAGCATATGAGATGAAGACATCTGTGGTAAGGGAGAGGGCTTTTACTGCTATCTATCTATCTATCTATCTATCTATCTATCTATCTATCATTTTATATCCTGCTCTTCCTCCAAGGAGCCCAGGGCAGTGTACTACATTCTTAAGTTTCTCCTCACAGCAACCCTGTGAAGTAGGTTAGGCTGAGAGAGAAGTGACTGGCCCAGAATCACCCGGCAAGTATCATGGCTGAATGGGGATTTGAACTCGGGTCTCCTCAGTCCTAGTGCAGCACTCTAACCACTATACCATGCTGGCTCTACTTTGAGAGCAGTTGGCTCTCAACTGCTTTGGAGGTCTCTGGAATGACCTCCCCAATGAGGTTTTGAGCTGTTTTTCCCTGTTAAAAATATACCAAGTCAGATCCTTGGTGTCTCATGCTTAGTATTGTCTTTACTGACTGGCAGCAACTCTCCTGAGTTTCAGACAAGTATTTCTGGCCCTACCTGGACATGCCAGGGTTTCAACCTGGGACCTTCTGCATGCAAAGCCTGTGCTCTACCACTGAGCTACAGTTGCTTCCTAAACATAAGAAGCTGCCTGGTACAAGTCAGACTGTGGTCCATTTAGACCAGAATTATTTATTGTGAGTGTCAATGGCTCTTCAGAGTCTGTTCCTGCACTGCTGCCTCAGATATATTTAACTGAAGTTGCCAGGGACTGAACCTGGGACCTTCTTTGTACAAAACAAGTGCTTCACTACTGAGTCAGTTATTACAGCTGTGTTAACAACCTAGGACAAAGAGGCAACACTTTGGGTGTGGAGTGAATGCCCACAATGTATTTTGCTAATTCTACTGTAAATAGGATAAAATAAGTAAGAACAAGGCAAAATATTTTGAAAAGCCATAAAATCAGCATCCCATGCTACTTGAAATAAAACAAGCTCATAGTTTCCTAGCTGCTACTGCAAATACAGCAGCTGAGTACATTAGAGGAAGAAGCATTGCCCAATAATTTCCCTACAAAATCCTGGGGATGATCTGTCGGAATCCTGCAGACATATCTTCCTTGGTTCCATATACAAAGGACAAAACAAGAACTTCAATCTTCAACCTGGTCACATCCATAAATACATATCCATTCTGCCAATGGAATGTCTAGGTATTTCCCTTTGAGTTTGGCAGAGGGCGTCAGCTGAAATTTGAGTCCTAAAAAGACAATGAGACTATTCTCACGATCAGCCAAAATCGGGTTATGGGAGCCTAGCACGATTTTGGCCGATCGTATGCTGCAATGGGAGCTGTTTCACTCTTGGCAGCAAACCTCCCAAAGTACCCCTCCCCTTATCCAAGGTTAATGGAGCAAGCATGCCCTGCGCAAGTCCTAGCTGCTACTGAAACTTCCTGGAACTTCTGGGGGCCATGCAGCCCCCAATCCCCACAGCCCCTGCCGGAGCCGGCAGTCGTGCGGGCAGCCGATCCGGCCTCCCAGGGCTCCACGGGCAATTTGTCTGCGGGGAGAGCGGGCTAAGCCCACTCTCCCCACAGACCTTATTTCGGTGAGTCTCCCTGATTGTGAGACCCGTCACCCTGCGTATCTGGGAGTAGATTAAAACTTAAAAATATAGAGTGGTGGTTCTTAATCTTGGGGAGCCAGATTGAGAAGCATGAATAATTAATTATTGCCCTATCCTCTGTAGCATCCTGCTCAAAAACCCAATTTCTCTGGCCATTGCCAAGAAGGAAAGAAAAGAAAGAAGTATCCATCATTATGGATGGATTCAGTGCTCTTCATACTGTTGCACCCAGCCTCCATCCTTTTGTTGTTCCAGCCAACTCATCTTTGTGAGGCTGATATCCTCCATCCCATTGATTCTGCATCAGTAGTGAAGGCAGAGTAAGTTGATTCTGTCAGTGACACAGGGTTAATCCTAACTTTTTCCTTAGATGGACTGCAGCAGTGCCCAGAGAGAGCCCTAGAAGTATATTTGACACAATGTCAGAAAAGATGGCGGCATTAACAAATTATCCAAAGGAAATTGCAGGCGTATACATGTTGATCTTAAGTGAGAGGTGTCACAGTAACAAATGACTCCCTAGTATCCTGGTGACAAGCTAATGTGTCTGGGGTCAGCATATGGAACATTATGTGACAGACTGGGCAAGGAGAATATGACTGTATTGCATTGTTAGGGTTCTTTTAAAAATGAGAACAAAACATCTTCTAACTTTTTTTTTTTGGCTTAACATAATAAATTACAGTGCTACTTCTTGAGTAAGAAAATAAATGTTAATCACTGCTATATTTCCAAGGTTTGCGATTGTGCATTCTTGGAGAATCATGTAGCTATTTTGAGTCCTCTGGGGAGATTTGTCCATTACCCATAACTGCTCTGTCAATGGCCTGATTGACTTGTGGAATATATGGTTGACTTTGGCCATCAATTTGCTTGTTCCCAGTCATCCATTCCTGGAAATCCACTCCCAGTGCTTCATTGGCACATTTTCCCCTTGTTTTATAAAGAACCTGAAATGGAAGAAGAAAAACGATCATAGGTAGCTCTTAACTAGCACTGAAGACAACAAACAGCAGCATAAATCATTTGTAAATGATTGATGTCCTGACATTGGTAGTTGCAAAGAAATTGTTCTAAGCTGCCATATTGCAGTTTATGACACTGCAGTGTAATCTGACAGACCTAGTAAATGATCTGGTAAACTCTGAAGTCTCCACTCAAAAGCAGAGCTGTCATTAGACCGGCTGCTATCAAGCAGCAATCTCTCTTACAGAAAAGTAATCAGTTTAATTTGGCTTGGTTTAGAAATCACAGCTTTGACCATAATCTGAGTTTGTTATTTGGGAGGCTCAGTCTCATCCTGTTTAATTGGATCAGTTTCAGTTGTCTTCTGCTGGTGGTGTGCTATGGGTTATGATGGCGTTCATTTGTAAATTCTGGATGGTGAAAGGCAGTTGTGAGAGGAAAGACCTGTACTGGCTGAGCATATGAATGCCTCATTCAGGCAGAGTAGAACAACCTTAAACTTGTTATTTGGCCAATGCTCCAAAATAAGCAAACCATGCTTTGAGAATAGGGGTTTCCCAGCTTGCTGATACCCTGCCTCTAATCTTTAGCTACAACCACTCTTGGATATCATCAACTGTCTAAATCTCTATCAATAGATTTTATTATTTTTTTGCCCTAGCAATGGCATTGATTAACTAAGATCATCTAAATATCAATACAGCCTTTGATACTGATGATCATGAGAAGTTGGAGATACAGTACCACAAGCTGAAAAGTATTTGAGAATTTGCTCTTGAGTGGCTCCTCAGACAATTTTATTTTTATTTAAGATATTCCTTCTCCATAAAAACATAAGAAAATACTTGCTGCATCAGGTCCTAGGCTGATTTAGTCCAGCTTCCTGTTTCCCACAGTGACCAACCAGATGCCTCTGGGAAGCTCACAAGCAGGAGATGAAGACGTTTCCCCTTTCTGACTGTTGCTCCCCTGCAACAGGTATTTAGAGGCATCTTGCCTCAAACCTCCGCTTTCCACAACTTCTGTCCTGTCTTCCCTTCCTTTCAACATTCACATGAAACACACTCATTCCTTTTGTTTTCATGTGGTTCAAGTCCTGGTGATCTTGGTGCTTTCCTCCAGCTATCAGGGATTGGAGACCGAGAAATCTCTTCCCTGGATATTTGTCAAAGCCTGGCTGCAATTATTTTCCCGGAACTGGGGTGAGTGAATTTTGTATATTTCGGCAATTCACTGATGTAAATAGGGACATGCCTGTGAATGTGTAGGTGGTGTGGCCAAGTAACCTGCAAGGCGTGGTGTACATTGTATAGGCCGCAGGGATGGGGAACCTTGGCACTCCTGCAGATGTTGGCCTACAATTCCCATAATCCCTAGCTATTGGCCTCTGTGGCTGGGGATTATGGGAGTTGTAGTCCAAAAACAGCTGGAGTGCCTAGGTTCCCCATCCCTGGTATAGGGGATGTGGCCAAGCAGCTTGGGAGGTGTAGCATGCAGTTCTGACCAAAAGCATGTATGCTACATTCCCAAAGTGTGGATGTACAAGTTTATGTATTAAACAGCGCCCTATCAGAAACTCCAGTCTAAGCCTGAACAACATGTGGTCCACTGTAGTTAATTTCAGCTGCTATTGTTTTATATCTCCAAGTGTGACACACACACATATGAATATATATATATATATATATATATATATATATATATATATATATATATATATCTGTAGAAGAAAGAAGTTGATGAGAAGCTGCTTTTTAAGGTACTACTTTAATTTTTAATTCTTTTTTTAATTAAAGAATTGATATAAGCAAAGGGACTATACAAGATTCAAGAACAAACAGTGCAGAGGCAGGGAGAGAATGATGCTTGGGGGCCAGGAAAGGCATGTGCAGAAGACAACCATTGTGTATCCCAAAGCACAGGGTGAAAAGTTGTCAGCTGGAGAAATTCAGCCTCTCTGACAATTCCAAAGTCAAGATGGTTTGGCAAAGCACCACCCAGGGGGAGCTTCTCATTCTCTCTTGGAAAATACAGTTACAATTTACTTCACAGGTTGAAAGATCAGCATGAGGGAGAGAGGCTGGGATTGATCCTTTCGCCTGCATGAAAAAATACCCATTGCTCTGTCTCTTGAGTGCTCTTGGGCTTTGTAATTGTTCAGTTTTAATTTTTTATTGTTTTTGTTAGCTTAACCTGCAGCTGACCCATACAGATTTCATTTGGAGCTGCACCACTTAGTAGTAATGCATTTTCTGACACCCTGCAGAAACTGCGCTTCCCTTTTTGTGTCTTCTGCCTTCTCTTCTCTTCATCCTCCCCCCCTCCCCCCAATACTCATACATCCCCCTTGTGAAGAGCCTACAGAACAGAGTTTCTTTTCTATTATTTAATACACTACTTATGGCATTACATTTGAACTTCAGAACTTTTTAAGTCTGCTTCATTGCACTGAGCTTGATAGCTCCTTGGTTAACCCATAGAACAGGGATGGTGGGGGTGAAAGCTTAAGGAAATGAGTCCGTTGCAAAAAATCTTCATATGGTCATGAGAAATGCAAGATGCACAGTACAACTGCAGTGACTCCACTTCAGTCTTCTCTCCAATCTGTGGTCAAGCTTTGACCACAAACTGGGACTAGAACAAATAGGGATTTGCTAGGCTTGGCCGCAGTGAAACTTGCAGCTTTTTTGTCCTCCCAGATACTACCATTGCTACTATGCATATTTATATGCCACTTTTCAACAAAAGTGGCCAAAGCTGTTTACATAGAAAAAGGAATAATTAATAAATAAGGTGGTCCACTGTCCCAAAAAGGCTCACAGTCTAAAAGGACTTCTCTTGAGCCCAAGGAGAAAGGGGAACATGCAAGCCTGAGGCTGGTGCTAGTTAGGTTAAACTATGGTTTAAGTTTGATCTGATCTGTATTTGTGTTTTAATTTGTTGGTTTATTCATTATATAATTCTTTACCACCCACTCGAAGTGTCTCTAAGTGGTTTACAAAACTGTTAAAATCACTTTCTCTCTGAAATAAGAATAATCCCTTTGATTCCGTTTCCCCCCCCTGTATATTCCCTGTAAAGTTAAAATTTTGCAGTATTATTGTTACTATTGTTTGTGAAACTGCATTGCTCTTTATTTTAAACATCTACATAAAACGGATTAATAAAAATGATTTTTTAAAATTAACAATTAAATAACTAATTTTGCCAGCACCAAATGACAAGTTGTGTCTTCTAGGACCTTTTAAAAACTAACGGAGAGGCCAAACCCCACATCTTTGCAGGAGTGCATTCAGGGGTGGCAACTGAGAAAGTACAGCTCTGAGTTGCCACTAAATGAGTTGGTGGCAACTGCAAGTGGACCTCTCCAGATGATCTTAATAAATGGTGGGGTTCGTTCAGAAGGCGCTCCCTTCAGTATTCTGGGCCTAAGCCATGGGGGTGGGGGCAATTGTATGGGGACAATAATGCTGGCATAGTTTGCAGGGTTATTGGAAGGATTACTAGAGTAAAACTCTTCAAGCGCTTACACACACATACTTGCTCACTCACTCACACTCTACATATTGCTGCCAGGTATTATCAGGTAAATACATTCTGTGCAAATCCCTGTAGCTGACTTCAGTGTAAATCCATTTAGGGTCAATATACCAGGAACTGACACCCAGACTACCGAAGCACTGGTGCTTCTGAAGAGTCAAACTAATTCCACTCCAGCAGTTATGCAACAGGTGTGTGTATGCGAGAGAATTTCAGTGACCTCCCCTTCCCCCAGAAGCACTCTGCCACCCCAAAATATGCCACATGCATGTAATCTGCAGTGCAACATTAGTCTGGAACACTACAGAAGCACTTGTGCTATACCAGTGCTTCTTCCATAGCTTAATTAATTGGGATATCGGTCAGTGTTCTTATAATCATACCACCCCTTGCATTAGCCACCCAATTGGCATCCTCATGACTTTCTATCCAATCTAGGGAATTGGTTGATAATTGGAAAAAATCATTTTGTTGGTTATATTTACAAGTTGCTGTTTCTATTTGATAGGGCTAAATAGCGCATTGATTACACCTGCTGTATTACCCTACAGAGTGTCTTGTGGGTCAACTGATGGGGCAGTTAGCACTTTTGATTTACCCCCTGGTTTCTTGAGCTTTCATCTGGCTACATTCTGCCAATTTTGCACTGAAATTTTCATCAAGAAGATGATAGTGTTGTTAAAAGCTGGAAAAATAATCTTTTCACTTTCCTATTCATCTTTTAATTTGCCTAGCTTTACTTTTTTTTCTTT
Organism: Hemicordylus capensis; assembly: GCF_027244095.1. Taxonomy (NCBI): domain Eukaryota; kingdom Metazoa; phylum Chordata; class Lepidosauria; order Squamata; family Cordylidae; genus Hemicordylus; species Hemicordylus capensis. Next base: position 28,217,260 of record NC_069661.1, on the reverse strand, counting down.
TGAAAAATGAATGTCAGCCTTGCAAATGGTTATAAAACTGAAATGTCTCTTAGCCTACTAAGGCAGATATAGCACTGAAAAGCAAAAACAAGAGTTTCCTCTGCTTTTAAATTTATCAGTTGCTCGTAGAAAAGAACAGCTTTTCAATAACCCACTTATTTTAGATTTGCATGTTAAGTCAGTCTGAATGCAAAGAGTATTCATAGGACTGACATTTTATTAATGTACTTCTGTTACTTATTTTAAACATAAGCTGTAATTCTGGCTATGTAAAGGCACTGCAGTTCAGAAGAGAATTTGAGATTACTGCTGATTTGCTTATATTAATCTCTTTAAATGTATGCCTGCTATAAATGTTCCCATTTATATGATATTGATCTGCTTTGGAAGATATGTCCAACTGGCGCCTTAGATGATATTATGTGAGAGATAAATGTACATGTTCTGGATACAATGTAGTACTGAAGCTGTATGCAGATGGCACTTTGGATGAACTGCTCCCCTGCAGCATGAGGCTGAAGGATGGCTCACTAGGTGAGGGATAGGATGTGCCTGCCTACATCCCACATTGCATGCTTAGAGGAGCTGGATGGATCAGCCACTTGGTGTGGGCCATTGGTGCTGACCCAAAGTGCACATACATCATTCTGGTCTAACCTTCTCCCTGACGCATTTCCCCCTGCAGGGAGAGTTTGGTAAAGCAGTACATTCTAATAAGTGACACACATGCACACTTGGAAGTAGTTGTGTGTGGGCTGCACTAGACATGTCCTTCCTGATATTTTAATTGTCACTGTAGGGAAGCAAGGATATGGGGACCGGGGCAGGAAGATTAACTTTATGGTTTGAAGGCTTGCTCGTGGATAGTAAATGCAAGATAAAATTGAAAAATGCATTGTATGCTAACTTAAGACCACCCACAGTTGCCTTTCCCAAAGAAAAAGTACCTTGAAACCAAAATGAAGCATGTTTGTTTGTTCGCTACATTTGTAGCAAGTCAAAAAGTACGAGGAAGTGTACAATATAAAAACAAGCGTAAACACATAAAAACGGGCGAGGGAACAGAAGAAAAATGACAAGAATAAGGCAATGCAGCAGCAGGAAAGCTTTACAGCAGCAGAAAGAGAATCCTTTAAACTAAACTTAGATAGGCTAAAAATTCCAATGCAGCAATATTACAGCCATGTTCTGAATTGAATTTAATGTACTTACTTCTGTTTTGTTCTTGCTTATGTAAGTCACCTAGAGGTTTTTAACCTAAAAAGGAAGTATAATTTTAATAAATATATGAAATGCCAGGCAAATAGAAGCATTTTTACATTGTGTCAAATTCAAAAAGGAGGCATTAGGGAGGGCATTCTGCAGCCTGAGCTTAGCTGTGGAGAAATCTAAACAACTGTGTCAGAGCTCAGAAGGGTTCATGTTGGAGCAGGCATGACAGGAAGCCAGTGTAGGGAATAAATGGAAGAAAGACACAAGTACTGCAAAAGAAGAACAGATATGAGGTTGGCTTAAAATGAGAATATAGCAATGGAGAGGACCAACGAGGGGGTTGCAGTAATCTCGTATGGAAGGGGTACTGGGTATAGACTGGGTACTGGGTTTAGACTGTTCATACAAAGAAGACAAGTAATGTTGGATTTGATGTTGAAAAGGAAAAAATGACACAATTAGAACTTTAGTGTGCTATAATGTTTTTACTCTTATCGGTTAAACAACAACAACAAATATTTATATACTGCTTCTCAACAAAAGTTCCAAAGCGGTTTACATAGAGAAATAATAAATAAATAAGATAGATCCCTGTCCCCAAAGGGCTCACAATCAAAAAGAAATGTAGGATAGACACCAGCAACAGTCACTGGAAGTACTGTACTGGGGGTGGATAGGGCCAATTACTCTTCCCCTGCTAAATAAAGAGAATTGCCATGTTAAAAAGGTGCCTCTTTGCCCAGTTAGCAGGGGTAATGCCCAGTTCGCAGGGGTAAAACAAGTTAAAGTGAAAAACAAGTTAAAGTCAAAACGGAGTGCTCCTGTTTATAAAGAATCCACATTGGCTTGTCTGTTGAGAAACGCACATTTGACAGGTGTGTTTCAAAGGTTTCTGGGACATGTGCAGTGGCACATAGTTATCTCACAGTACTACTAAGGCTGCTGACCCTCGCCCTTGTCCTGCATGAACTGAGAATGCAATGGGAACAGATCTCCTCTGCTGCTATTTATTATGGGGACGGAAGATCAGTGGTGGGCCAGCTGTCTTTTGGGAAAGGTGGTTTACCATTTCTGATCTCCCATTGGTAATCTTTCAAGAAAACCTATGGTTTCACAGTTTGAAAATAATTAGTATCGAAGTAAGGTTCACCCTCCTGAGTGTATAGAACTCTCCCGAGTGTTTACAGGAGTGCTGAATGTTCAACTTTGCTCAGCTTTCATCCATATTCCATCTGTGGTGTCCTTTATGTTTTGGTATGAAGTGGATGGACAGAACCGAGACGCTTGATTCTTGAAGAGGAACCTTGATAATCTCTCTCAACTCTGAAAGTTATTTCATGTTCAAGACACCCATGGAAGGAAAAACAGAGTGTTTCTCCCATGAAGATGGCCAGATTCTTATTTAATCTGCTATGCAATATTTTAAATTGAAATTAATGAGAGTGACAGCTATGACCTTTTCAGAAACTCTTCCCTCGCTTGTTATTATTATAAAATAAGCTTTATTCTGAGAGAGAGAGAGAGAGAGAGAGAGAGAGAGAGAATGCAACAGAAGGTCTATGACTGATATTTCTGAGTGAAACAGAGAGAACAAAATTTCAGTTTGACCCTGGTACCACAGCTGCTAAAATATTAACAGCATTAAATGCAGGTGAATCGGAAATGTGTGTGCAGGCCAAAGATTCCTCTAGGCAGTTTTCTTCTAGCTTGCTTGTTCCCTCATTCGGTTGCCACAAGAGTGGAATCTCATCTGCCTCTCTCGCCCAAATGAAGAGTGACAGGGGTGATGAGGATCGTGGATATTGCAACAGCATTTCTTTGATAGCAGAAGCTGTCTGTCTGATAAGATTTAGCAGGCAATATGGGTTTTTCAGGAAATACAAAGCCACCTTTGAAAAGTACAGAGGAACTCCAGGGAGAAATGTTTATGCAGTCTCTGGCTGGTACATTCACTTCTCTTTTCCTCCCCCCTCCCCCCACTTTTCTTTTTCTTTTTTGTTGAATATATATAATTAATGTTCTCATTCATTTACATAGATTTAAAAAATTGTAGAGCCTACAGAGGGAATGTTTCCTAATGATCTAGATTTTAATAAAAGTGTTTAACTCTTTGTGAAGATGTAATTGATGAACAGAAGCGGCATAATGGCCCCAAATTACCCTCTACTGGGGCTTCGTTTCTTTCTACTGAACTTCCATACAGCAGGGATGTGCATATGGAAATGAGGCACTGGATTTAAAAGAAGGCTAGGTTGGTTGCTATCCCTGTGTTTTCAGATAATCTACTAGCTCAGGGAATTTAACTTAGCGAAACCCCATTTCCTAAACCTAGACTTTCATAAAAGGCCAAATCTAAATTTTAACATGCCAAAAATATTTATACCATTGTGCTTGGTTTTCATTCTGGAAATATCATCCCATACATTAGGAGTTTTGCCCCTGCCCCTGCTCCAGCCCCCACTCCCGTCTGACAGTTCTTGGCAAATTTCAAGAGAGGTCCAAATTAGCTTAGAAAAACTGTGACTAAGCAGGGTCAGGGAAATGACAGAGGACTATGCAATTACTAACGCTGTGAAGCTGGAAAGAAATACTCCCTCATAATATGAAAATGGGTAAACATATGAATTTTGATTGGCAATAGATAAAAGACACTTCAGGAGGCTGTTCTCACGCGCAGGCAAAACTGGGCTAACGAAGCCAAGCCCAGTCTTGCCCACAAGTGAGAACTGCCAGGATTGGACCAGGATCACCTGCAGGGAAAGTAAGCATTTTAAGGCTTCCTCCTCTGCAGCGTGGATCCCTTTCTCCATGATCATGAGAAAGGGCTCTAGGAGAAGTACATCTTCACACAATGCATAATTAATTGATGAGATTCTGTATCACAAGATGCTTATTAGTTTAGATTGTTTTTCAAAAGGATTAGATAATTCCATAGAGGCAGGGGTATCTTAGAACAACTAGTTTGGGGGAGCAAAGGGATGGCAAAGAACGTTATTATGGGAGTGAGCATTTTGCTATACATTAAAAAAAAGTATACATTAAATACTTTAGAGGTAAAGTAACCAATGTTGCTTTGTTTACTTATTAATGAAGCTTGTTTGACATTTTCAAACTTGTTAAGCAAGTGGGACAGATCTCTTTTTGGATTAGGTCAAACCTTACAGTCTGCTTTCCAGGCTTCTTTTCTCTTCGTGTAAAAGACCATGTGGCAAGAAACACTGGGGTAGAGGAGAAAGGCCAGCTGAAATCTACAGGGGAGATGACCCTGCCTCCTCTGGAACATAGCTACATAGGAAGCTGCCGTATATTGAGTCAGACCATAAGTCCATCTGGCTCAGTATTGGCTACACAGATTAGCAGTGGCTTCTCCAAGGTTGCAGGCAGGAATCTCTCTCAGCCCTATCTTGGAGATGTTAGGGAGGGAACTTGCAGCCTACATGCTCTTCCCAGAGCGGCCCATTCCTTAAGGGGAATATCTTACAGTGCTCACATTTCTAGTCTCCCTTTCATATGCAGCCAGGGCAGACCCTGCTTAGCTTAAGCGGATAGGTCATGCTTGCTACCCCAAGACCAGCTCTCTTCGTACACATATGGAGGTCATTCACACAATCAAAAACTGCTCTACCCAGTTTTGGGAGCTGTGTGTGCTCCCAGTTTGCAGTTGTGTGGAAGCATGGTAGAAGGAAAACCTGTGTAGCAATGATTGTGTTGAAGCAAGGTAGGAGAAAAAGCCACCAAAGTTTTCTTCCTACCTTGCTTCCACACAGTCATTAACTACACAGGTTTTCTTCCTACCGTGCTTCAACACCAAATGGAACAACAACCAAAAATGGGAAATACGCACAGCTCCCAAACCTGGGTAGAACACAGTTTTTTATTGTGTGAATGGCCTCATTGTCTCACCCAGCCCAGTTCCTGACCAGAAAGGAAGATGAGGGGTTGGCAGTGCTCCTGGGAGGCTGGAGTCTCCGACCTACCTGACTCCACTGGCTTCTGCTGCTGCTTCTGGGCTGGAAGCATGAGTAAATTACATTTTTCCAAACAAAGCAGGCCTTTTCAAATAACTAGTTCAAGCTATAGGGCCATAATATACTATGATTGTATTGTCTGACATTTTGCTGTACAGTTCCAGACTGGTGGATGGGGAAGTGAGAAGAGGAATGGGAAATATTTTGGAGGGAGTCTCCCCTTGGAGTCCTCCCTGTATAGGGCAGAGCTGCACAACTTCAGCCCCCTATGGATGTTGGTCTACAACTCACATCATACCCTGGCCATTGGCCACTGTAGCTGGTGATGATGAGAGTTTTAGTCCAGAAACAGTTGGAGGGCCGAAGTTGTGCAGCCCTGGCATAGAGGATAGGTCTACCAATAACTATTATGCACAATATTTTAATTTCTAAAATTAGAAATTAATAGTAGAACCACCCAGAGATGCAAGTTTGAGGCAGTAAAGAAATTTTTTAAATAAATAAATAAAAATGTTCAGAAGCATGTTCAGCCTCCATGCTCAGAAGCCAAATATGACAGACTGCCAAGTACTAATTTCAAAAACACAGAAGGGCTATTGTCGTCATGCCCTGCTCCTGAAGTTCCCGGAATAATCTGATTGACCACTGTTGGAAATAAAATGCCAGATAGACTCTTGGTATGTTTCAACAAGACTACACCTTCATCCTCATGTCTTGCTAAAATCAGTTTTCAAATCCCACCATTATTTTCTAAACCTTGCAAGAAAAAAATTTCTGATCATGAAAGAGAGTTCTGAATAATTACCCATTCCACTAAAATAAAACTCTCACACATCTTCATTCAGAAAAGTTATGTAGGTGCCCTGTGAAAGGCATTGGCCGGGGTGCCTCTTGCTGATTAACTTCAATGGTGGTTAAAGGATTAATATTTCAAATGAACATAGGACTCTCACTTTCCATTAAAGCCATGCTGGCTTTCTTGCTGGACCAGTTAATGAAGTGAAGCAGTCATTTATTTTGTCATCACCACATTTAGATCATTGGAAAAATCTGCAGCATATGTCAACCTGTCATGTGTATCATCTGTATGTAATGACAGTAATTGGTTGGGATTATATATAATAATTTTATAAACTGAAATTATTCCTACTTGTATGTTTAAGATTTGGAACATAAGTATGCACTTGGAAGTAGGTTTTGTTGACATCTATGGAATCTTGTACCCCAGTCTGAATTCTTGCACATGCTTTGATCACAGAGCAGCTGTACCTGTGGGAATCCCCATCCAGTATACTGGAGGGAGCCAGTTCACTTTCACCAAGAAATGTGTATGTCAGTTTGCTTTTTTGCAGCTAGGAAAGGTTTACACACAAGCTGGAGCATTTTCCTTTTACCTTGAAAATGTTTGAGGGGAATTTCACATAAGAATATCCTGCATTTAACATTTAACTTACCCACTGTATAGAATCAATGTGCATACAGCTCTCCTTGCAATTAGGTCTGCTGTCTGCTGTTCTTGCTGTCTGTTGTGCAAAGCTTCCAAAAGGAGAGGGAAAGGTCTGTGAACAAATTTGATGTGTGAATAACAGCTTGGACTTCTAGTGACCTTGAAAAAAATTACCTTGCATCATTACAAATTCATAGAAATGGTTTTGGGGTTTTGTTTTGTTTTTTGTGCAATGAGACTGGCACATGCAAAATTAGTACTTGTTGAAATGCAGCAGGAGTAATCCAATCTCCTGAACTTTCAAAATTGTAATTCTTCAAGGAGCTAATTGCACCCACCTTAAAAACCTGGATCAAGTGTAGCAATTTGACTTTCTAAAATAATATCATGCTGTGCATGAACCATAAAATGCATATATCATCAGAACTTTGACAGTTATTAAATTTCAGTACCGCATGTTAACAGATAGACAGACTTGAAAGGAGAGAAGTCAGTTGTAGAACTTGGCGACGTTAAATATAGCAGCTAGGGGTGTGCATGAACCAGAATGTGCCATTCGGTTCAAATTCAAATAGAATTTGAACTGAACTGAATTCTGAACCACGTGCTACCGAACCAGTTTGGTTGAACAGACCAGCTGGTGCAGTCCGTTTGACCAAACTATGTAGCCGGTTCAGCTATACTTGTAAAGGGGAATCCGGTAAGGATTTCCCTTTACAAGTAAAAGGATAGGGATGGGGAAAACTACAAAGGGGCAGCAGGGGACGGAGTGGTGACAAAAGTTATGCAAGTATTCCTTACGGTCTGGTGTGGCCACCAGCATTCTCCCCCTCCCCAGTGCTGCCCAACTTAGTGCACAGAAATCCATATTTACTAAGCTGTCTGCACGGTGGCAGTGTGGTTGCAGCCTCCGGGCATGCGCGGATGTTGCGCAAACACGCCACTGCCACATGGATGGTGCGGTAAATTCACAGACTCCTGCATGCTAAGTTGGGCAGCACCAGAGAGGGGGTGAGCGCTGGCACTGGCAGCCATGCTGGCCAGTAAGGATTACTTTTCTTGCCGCCCCTCTGCCCTGCTCCCTTCAATGCAGAACTGGTTCACTCAAACCGGGCTTGGTTCATTTCAACCATGGCCCAGCCTGGTTCAAAACGAACTGCTTCTACATTGAACAGTTCATGCACACACCTGAAAAGTAGAGTTTGAGTTTGTTTTCTGTAATGCTGTTTATAAGTAGTGTAAAGGTAAAGTGTGCCGTTGAATCAGTTCAACTTCTGGCGACCACAGAGCCATGTGGTTGTCTTTGGTAGAATACAGTCTTTGGTTTACCATTGCCATCTCCCACGCAGTATGAGATAATTCCTTTCAGCATCTTCCTGTATTGTTACTGACCGATATAGGTGTTTTCCCTAGTCTGGGAAAAATAACAGTGGAGATTCGAACCAGCAACCTCTTGCTCCCTAGGCAAGTTACTTCCCCGCTATGCCATTAGGTGGTTTATAAGTTGTGTAATTAGCATAATTAGCAGATATATGAATGTTCATGTAATGGGTGTGGTGGAGGTGGGTGAGTATTAGTTGATGGTATTACAATATGTGTGGATCAAGGTGATCCAGTTGACATAGTATACCTGGACTTCCAAAAAGCTTTCAACAAAGTTCCTCATCAAAGATTCCTGAGGAAACTTATCAGTTATGGGATAAGGGGACAGGTACATGTGTGGATTGCTAACTGGTTAAAAGACAGGAAACAGAGGTTAGTTATAAAAGGAAAATGTTCACAATGGAGGAATGTAAGAAGTGGGGTCCCCCAGGGACCGGTGCTTTTAAATTTATTCATAAATGTTCTAGAAGCAGGGGTAAACAGCAAGGTGGCCAGATTTGCAGATGATACCAAACTCTTCCGGGTAGTGAAATCCAAAACGGATTGTGAGGAGCTCAAAAAGGATCTCTCCAAACTGGGGGAGTGGGTGACAAAATAGCAAATGCGGTTCAAACCCCAGCTTCAAGTATACGTTGATGGGTCTGAGCTGTCGGTGGCTGACCAGGAGAGGGATCTTGGGGTCGTGGTGGACAGCTCATTGAAAGTGTCAACTCAATGTGCGGCAGCTGTGAAAAAGGCCAATTACATGCTAGGGATCATTAGGAAGGGGATTGAAAATAAAACGGCTAATATTATAATACCCTTATACAAAACTATGCTGCGGCCACACCTGGAGCACTGCGTACAATCCTGGTCACCACATCTAAAAAATGACATTGTAGAACTGGAAAAGGTGCAGAAGAGGGCAACCAAGATGATCAGGGGCCTCAAGCATCTTTCTTATGAGGCAAGGCTACAACACCTAGGGCTATTTAGTTTAGAAAAAAGACGACTGTGGGGAGACATAATAGAGGTCTATAAAATAATGCATGGAGTGGAGAAAGTGGAGAGAGAGAAATTCTTCTCCCTCTCACAGAACACTAGAACCGGGGGTCATCCCATGAAATTGATTGCCAGGAAATCTAGGACCAACGAACGGAAGTACTTTTTCACACAATGCATTCCACTTATGGAATTCTCTGCCACAAGATGTGGTAACAGCCAACAACCTGGATGGCTTTAAGAGGGGTTTGGATAACTTTATGGAGGAGAGGTCTATCATTGGCTACTAGTTGGAGGGCTAAAGACCACCTCCAGCCTCAAAGGCAGGATGCTTCTGAGTATCAGTTGCAGGGGAGTAACAGCAGGAGAGAGGGCATGTGCTCAGCTCCTGCCTGTGGCTTCCAGTGGCATCTGGTGGACTACTGTGCGAAACAGGATGCTGGACTAGATGGGCCTGATCCAGCAGGGCTGTTCTTAAGTTCTTATGTTGTTCTTATGATATAACAGAGGTCTTTTCCCTTAAGAAAGCTTCATAATAATGCTCCTTGCATCTTCCCATAGTTGAGCTTGCTGTCTCTCCTGAAGGCAAGCATTGAAGAAGATCACTGTTACAAGCAAATGCTACTGAAAAAGAAACTGCTTCCCCTTCCCACCAAACAGAGGATCAAAACAATTGCCTAACAAACATATGTGCATACATACAAAGTTAGTTTGTGGCCCATGCATAGTTAAGTTATCCTGGGAGATGTTTGTTACGAGTTATATATTTTTCCAATTTATCCGGTACTACATGCTAATATAGTAAGTACTTCATGATAATGAAGTACCTTAGTACTTGAAATTTCTTCGGTTGGGTTCAAACATTTTTCTCAGAGTTGTATGTAGAGGTCTGTCTCCAGTTCCCATTGGTTTGTCTGGTGGCAACTTGGAACTGGGCCTTCTCTGCAGCTGCTCCTAGCCTGTGGAATGCACTCCTGACAGATATCTGTAGTTTGGGCTTATAGTTGGCCTTCAAGAGAGCCCTAGAAACTTACTGGTTTAGCCTGGCCTGCCAAGGTTTTTAAATTGTTTTAAAATATTTTTAACTGGTTTTAAATGGTTTTGAATATGTTTTTATATTGTTTTAAGCAGTATGTTTTAAATGGTGTTTGTTTTTTACTTGTTGTGTACTGCCCAGAGCCGTTGGATGGGGTGGTATAAAAATGTAATTAATTAATTAATTAATTAATTTGGAACCTGACTTTCAAATGTCTCATTGGACATCGAGATTACAAATCACTGCATCTTAACACAACTAATTTATCAAAAAAATTTAAGGGCATAAGAAAATAATATTTGGACTTGCAATGAAGCATTCACAAAACTCATTGCACACTTGGAAATCTATTAGATAAATGGCTGTGTTCATCCAGCCTATATTAACACCCCAAAACAATTTCCAAGTACTGTATAAATAGGCCTAGGCATGAATGGACTTGGTTCTCCATTGCTAGATTGGTTTTAAATTTCAAGGAAGCAGATTTGGTATTTCCTAGATGTAAGAGCTATTTATTATTTATTTGTTGAATTTATATAACACCTTGTATAAAAATCTCTAGGCTGTGTACAGAATTAAAACATAAAATATAACACATTTAAAATTCACAAAAAGATAAAAATTATAGATAAAACATGTTAAAAAGACATTAAAATTTAAAAATTGAATCTCAGTTGAAGGCCTGGGAACACAGGTACGTCTTCAGGGTCCTCCTAAAAGCAAACAGAGAAGGAGATGCTCTTATTTTACCAGGGAGCACGTTCCAAAGCCCTGGGGCAGCCACAGAAAAGGCCCGGTCCCGAGTTGCCACCAAATGAGTTGATGGCACCTGTAGCCAGACCTCTCCAGATGATCTTAATAGGCGACAGGGTTCACGACAGAGAAAGCGCCCTCTTAAATACTCTGGACCTAGCCGTTAAGGGCCTTATAGGTAATAACTAGCACTTTGTATTTCGTTCGGAATCCTATCAGCAGCCAGTGCAGTTCTTTTAGAAGAACTGACAGTGGAACAGTGGCATTTGACAGTGGAATGAGTCTGCTTCATGTAGTGGTGGGCTTTCCTTCTATATAGTGGTGGGCTTTCCTTCTATATTTTCCTTTGGATGGTCATCTGTCAGGGATTCCCTAGCAGTTTCCTGAACTGTACTGAAATATATCCCTCCCAACCCTGATTTCATGATTCATGCAAGTGATAGAATTGGAGTCAAGAGTGGTACCAGAAGAAACCATTTTTTAAGCTAGGGGAACATAAATTTTGAGATGCTTTGATTTGCATGAATAAGTTGTTGGAATGGTACTCTTCATGGGGAAGGGGCAAAAGAGGGCAGTTTTCATGGGGACATATCACTGTCTCCATATAGCACATGAAACAGGATGAAATATGATTACATCAAGTTTCAAGAGCTCACATGCTTCTCTGTTGTTTGCCATAAGTAGTATAACGATGCACAAAGTCTGTGAGCAAGGCCAGGCAGAGGGCCAGACAGTTGATTTTCTGTTTGTGTAAGCAATTGCTTAAGAGGAATACAGAAAGCATTTTAATTTTTAAATTGTTGTTTCTCTCTTCCCATTACATGGGGAAAGATGCCTGACAGCCTTGATTAATAGTTTTTCAGGGGGTGCTTTTTGTCTTGTTATAAGGATTTAATTTGCAAGCATTATATCACCAGGCTGAAATGGAACAGGTACCAAAAGTACAACGAGGGAAAGAGATGGTTTTCAAGAAAGCAATTTGAAAATGCTGCTTCAGGGCAAACACTAGCCTGTTTCCAAATTGAACACACAGATGAAAAGAAAGCCAGATTGTGCCATGTATGTTCTCAATGCCTCCCTTCCATCCTTCCAGCAATACCATATATCCTATACATTTTAGGAACAGTGTTCATGTTTTTATACTGTTACATTCAGTGCTATCTATTTTCTTTAAATACTGCTGAAACAGCAACATTAACAAGATGAGAACACCCTCTGTGCAATTTCAATGTTTTCTTTTCTAATTTGCGTAGTAGTTAAATATAGGCATTTGACATACCTATGGAAGAAAGAACAAATCTAAAATGACGGACGTTTTCACACACAGGGAGGGAGGGAGGAGGGAGTTTTCCCTGAAGAACAGTGTGAGATTTCTAGTCCTCCGCTTTAAGACATAAAATATTAAGAGCCAATTTTCAGCTGCAACTCTGTCACTTCCATTATCATTCTACACGTCCGGGGTGATAATGGACTTGGTAAATTGAAGCCTTGTTTCCATCCTAGACCATGAGGGTTTTCACCTGGGGGACAGTTCGGCACAAGGGGTGGTAGCCCCAGATAAACGTTAATGGCCTCAAACAGCAGCAGCAGCAGACACAACGGCAGGCATATTATGCTGGGAATGAAAAGAAGTGGCCCACAAAAGACCTAGGGTGTTTGAATTTGACTTGAGATTTCTCAGGTTTGGGGGATCTAAATTTTAATGGGGAGATAAATGAAATGATTGGAAACCTGTTCTATTTTATTTCCGAATTCGTGGAGAGTAGGACCCATTTCTGTTTTAGCTCTGAGCAAAAGTTGTCCGTAAGAGAGAGAGAGAAAATCACAATCAAGATCATGAAGAAAACCAGACTTTTTCTTTCAAACTGTATTTGATTATTTTCTTCCTGATTGGGCGGAATGTGTCTGACAGCACAGAAGCTAGCCCCAAATTTTTTTCCTTTGGCCTCACTCAACCTGAATTTGCCTCATGGTTCAGTTTCCGCCATGCTGGTAAACATTACTGAGAGCAATGATTTTTTAATTAGGATGTGACAGCAGAATGGACCACTGTGCAGGAGCTGACAGAGCTGGAGCTGGCACTCAGCGTGTCAGCTGAGTTCAAGGGCAAAACTCAAAGTCAGTTGCACAAAAGCTAGTTAGAGAAATACTCATTTGGGGGATTCCATAGGTTTCCAGCTTTGCATGAAGAACCGGCAGGGAAAGTGGCAGAATGTTGTTCTGCCCTTTCCACTCTGTTACTACTTGTCCTGTCATGAAAATGGAGTAAAAGTACCAAACCAACCCTCATCTTACTTCAAGATTAGAGTGTTTTCTTGGTTACTTCAGGAGAAAGCTTAATATATGCTATAACTCTTAGTAGTTCAGTATCTTCTGTCTTTCCTAAATTTATTTGGTAGTAACTCTAATTTATTTAAATAACCACATTCCTTGGAAGTAAATTCTAATATCAAGATCCAAATAACCATGCAAATACTATGCTTTTTAATTTTATTTTTAGGAACCCAGTCCAACCCCTTATAGATGTGTAAAGAACTATGCACACAAATTGGGGCTTGTTTTCTCTCTCTTCACTGCCTAACACTGTTTACTCACAAGAGTTCCCCCCCCCAAATTGAATTTTTATTGATTTTAACAGTAATAATATTAATTCATAACAAACATAATAAGCACTGTTTACTCACAAGAGTTGTGCAGAGTAGCTTGCAATTCTAACCCTATGCTCATGGCCCCCCTTGTAAAACCAAAGGAATGGAGGGAAAGTTGGATCACACCCACTGGCTACATCCCAATGTCATCTTTAGTATGTATTTTAAGGGTACTGCATGCACAGGGCCTCTCTGTGTGATCAGGAACCCTGATCTTTCAAGTTCCTGTTCACATGGAGCAGCTCTAATCACCTACAGTTGTCTGCACATTATGCTCCTTACATATGCATGCTAAATGCAGTGATGCTGGTGGGGGCAGGGAGACAAATGTGCATGATTCCAACTCCTTGCATGTTCAGTGTATTGGGTAGCGGGGGGTGTAGGACTAGGTCTTTTATATATTCTGTTGCTGTTTGGCAAAAGGAAAGAGCATGCAAAGTTCTGAATGCAAATATCCACTGCTGCCCCCTCCCTTTTCTAGATCAGGGCTAGACTACTTACTGTGCATTGTGTATTTGGAGCTAAATAAATGTTGATCAAAAGTAACAGTAGCAGCGATTCCAAAATAACAGTGGAACGTGTACAGAAAAATGAGCCTTTGTGCTGTTCAGGTACTGCAGCTGGTTATACAAATGTTATAATCTCTTTCTTGAACTCATTATATATGTGGACATTTTAGATAATATCTGACAATTTTATCTTTGATATTATAAAAGGTAAAAAAGGGGAATAGTTGGCTAAAATAGAGCAGAGTAGCTGATTCTTTAACACACACACACACACATCCCGCTTTTTAAAGAAGTAAATCCATTCATGGACAGAGGATCATGGTCATGGATGTTAACACCTCTGACTGCCAAAGGTTCGGAAGCACATAATAGGTAAAGTGATAGCTCTAATTGGACTCCCTTCAGTTGGCTGTCAGAGAAAAACAAGTGATCAAGCTCTGTTGTTGGCAGGCATTGCCATGGTTCTGCCAACAGTTCATAGAACTGACCCTGGAAAATACCACTGCAGTCCTTCCGTCTGCCCTGTGCTAACCATCAGAGGCTTGTACATCCGTGCAGACTTTTGAGTCACAGACTTTCAACTGAGCACCCCCTGTCTGTGACTCCTACTCAGAGTCGAAACAAAAGGGAACTATCCAGTCAAAGTAAAGTCACAATTTAAGTGAGAGAGTTTAGCATGTGCTTTAGTCCCTCCTATGAAAACCAAGAACATCTAACTTTGGCTAGATCATGACCATCATTTTTACCAAGAGATGTTTTTAGAAATACAAGGATTTCTACCACGAGTCAATAAATGATGTGCCTTAAACCTGGTGGGATGGTTTCATTCCACTTTGCCATGGTAATTAAAAGCACACCTGGGCTGTAACCCTGTGATTCATCACATATATGGGAACTTCATTTATTTTAATAGGACAGGTGTGAAAGTAACTGTGCTCATGATTGCACCCTCGGCAGAAAGAGGATATGGATGTGCTGCGACATCTTATCAGGATGATCAGATTTCAGGAAAACTATCGTGCATTGTTAGCTAATAGTGCATCTGGGTATAAGGAACTTTTCTAGAACTCTGCACTGCAGGCATTAAGCTCAACACTGGTGGCCCTGGGAAAGAACGACATGCAAGTAGACTTGCAATATGTCTGCTAAATAATGTCCCTATGTGATCCTTAAGTACTTGACAAATGAAAGTATTTCAAACTGCAAAATGTTGTCAGGCTCAGCCCGAGGCCCCCACGCAGCACCTGGAACAGTATAAGCAGGCTGCCTTTCCTGTATCTCTGTGACAACAGCCTCATTCTGCTCCTTTCTGTTCTATCACATCCTGCCTGTTCAAAAGGCATTTTCCAGCTTCCCTGATGCCTGCCTTCCCTTTGAACAGGCAAGGTTGAGCGTGATACAGCTGGGAGGGATCAGCAAGAGCAGAGGAAGAATTGCGGCGCTGGCATATGCACATGCTGCAACTTTTGGGAAAGGTTTGGGAGGGCAGTGGCACCAGTGCTAGATGATGGGTTGGCGGAGCCAGGCAATCTGCTGCCTGCACCAATCCATCCTCTGAGGCAGCTGCTTCACCCAGCCTCATTAGCAGGCCAGCTGTGAATGTTGCAGTGTGTGCCCAGTCCCTAAAGTAGTGTTTCTGTTCAGGGATCTAGCCAGTCTAGAATTGGAGCCCTGGAGTACTGTTTGGGGCTTGGAGATGACAGCTTTTTTTCTTTCCGTCCTCCTGAAATGTTCCTCCACTATGTTGCTGTGTTCTCTCTGTCCATTTTCTGCACCACCCCCCTTCAACAAATGTCTTCTGTATCTGTTATATACTGTGGATATGGTTAACAGCAGTATATGGGGATGAGAGATAACAGACCTGATCAGTCCTAATCTGCAGGTGGTATACATGCAGCGCGCGTGTGCGCGCACACACACACACCCCCAAGCTCCCCTCCCACACTCAAAAGTGCAAAGACAATGAAGGTCAATGAAAGACTAGAGGATTTGCGGGGGATGGAGTAGATCTGAGCAAGGAGGAGGAGTCTGGCTATAGACTCCTCGGGATGGGGAAAGGATGGGAATAGAAAGTGAAACCAAAAGTGAACAGAACATATTCATGCATTCAGACATTTTCAGAGTGTATCCACCATTGTTGAAGAGAAACGCTTATCATGGCAGCAGGCCGTACAAGAGACCTCATTTGGGAATTTTGTAATGGAGTTCCTGTACCTGTGGGTAAGTCAGGCAAGCATGCAGATGAAAAACAATGTAACAATGAAATGCATGGCCTGGGTGCCTGAATGAATCAGCATTATGAAAGTGTGTACAACACCTATAAGTCACCTTAAGTGGTGCAGCGGGGAAATGCTTGAAGGTTGCTGGTTTGAATCCCTGCTGGTACTATATCGGGCAGCAGCAATATAGGAAGATGCTGAAAGGTATCGTCTCATACTGTGCGGGAGGAGGCAATGGTAAACCTCTCCTGTATTCTACCAAAGAAAACCACAGGACTCTGTGGGCACCAGGAGTCGAAATCAACTTGATGGTACACTTTACCTTTAGTTTTACAACAACTATATCAGGCAGTAGCGATAAAGGAAGATGTTGAAAGGCATCATATCATACTGTGTGGAAGAGGGCAATAGTAAACCCTTCCTATGTTTTGTATTAAGGTTATATTAAGGTTTTATTAGACAACAGGTATGTCTTTTATAGAAAATGATGATTAAATAGAAATTTTCTAATTTTAAATTGTGATTTAAATCATTAAATTTGAGTCCTTCTGTGAAGCTATTTTAACCATGATTTAAATTTTATTTTATTTAAATCAAATCAACCCTGCTATGGTGTTGTGGAGCAGAGATGGTGGTACACTACTGCTTAAAATTTTGAAATTGCCCTTTTGCCATCTTACAGCCATTGGAAATAATGGCCATAGTGTCGCTGCAGAACGACCACACATTTTTAAGAGCAGTGCACCACCTCATTTTGCAGCATCATGGGTGTTGTCAATGCCAGCAGCAGTGAGGCAAGTTGAGAACTACTCCCATTACACTGAACAGAATGTCAGCCATTGTGCATTGTGCAACATTGTGAGGCTTTACACACGATCAGTGTGTAGAACCTTAAGGGGCTTTTAGGGGAGAGTGGGTCACTCTCCCTGCAGATAACCTGCAGGTTAGCCCTGGGTGGCTGGATCGGCCACCCACACAACTACTGGCACAGAGCCAGTAGGGGCGGCATGGATTGGGGGCGCCTGGCCCCCGGAAGTCCCAGGATGCCCTGCGCAAATGCAGGGGGCATTCTTGGGAGACCCCCTGAGGCCGGGAGGCTTGCTACAGCCTCCCCGATGGGGGTCTAATCATGAGTTGACGCATGTTTGCCAAAACGGGATTAGCGGAGCGCTAACCTTATTTGGGGGGGGGCAATTAAGCGGGCTGACCACCAGGAGCTGCACTGGGCTCCTTTAGCCCAGTTACCCTCGCATGTGTGAATAGCCTCTGTGGTTTTTTTAAAAATAATTTCTTTCATATAAAAGCATATGTATTTACCTTCTTAAGGCATGATGGAGAAACTATGTATGCAGGTACATAAAAACATGTCCAGAATGCGTTGGAAGGAACAAAAGAAAAGAAAAGAAAAGAAAAGAAAAGAAAACAGTTGTTGACTGAAGAACTTTACAACTCGAGAACATACATGTGAAGACAATGAGAGCACACTGACAGTAAACTCTGCTGAGAAGTACTGAATTTGGTTGATCCTGTAAAAACTGGTTTTTATTTATAGCAAGTTATTGGAGGGTGGGGGATCATCTTTTTGTGAAGCGTAGCTCCGGTGCATGTTTACATAAAAAATTTGCTGGGTTTCCAAGCTGTATTTTAAAAATGATGCTTTTGTCTTACTGTAGACAAGATTAAAGAGGCTTGAACTAAATTTATTTAGATGAATTCATGGCCTAAATAAATAGGTTGCAAAGAAACCATATGGTGGCTGTTACATGACATCCAAAATCTCAGGTATGTGAAGATGCTCATGGTTGGCAAAGTTCTCCTCTAGGCATAGCAGCATGTCAAAAAAAGAAAGCTATGCATCCTTTGACTTAAGAGAGGTGTCAGCTGGCATCAGAGTTGTGCTGTAGGCATTCTGTACTGGTTTCCTACAGAGTAGTATCTACACAATGAGTTTCAGTCTCATTGCCCAAGATGCAATATTGCCACCTGGTGGTTTCTAAGATATTCTAGATGTCTAATTAACCTTGTTTGAAAGTTGCCTGCTAAAGGTTTGGATAAAAATGAGGTTTCTCACCTTTAAAATGGTGGGCATATTCACTAAAAAAAACAATTGGGTTCACACTATGTATATTCACTATATAGATTTGTCTTGTCATCTTTGTTTGCTAGATGAAAAGAAATCTTTTTTAGAAGAATTTGCTGTACTGTATAAACTAGCAAATATAATGAATGTAACTTTTCTGTACATAGAAAAGGCTACTAGGAGGCAAATTGATCTTCAATTTCTATCTCTGATCCTTCCGATACTACATCTTTAATTGTCCCACCAACACTTCCTATTGGCTGGCCCACCAGTATTCAATATGGTGGCTCAATCCAGTTGTTCTGTGGAGTGTAGATTATCACTTAACTTTTTACATGTGAATAAATTGGGGAGTTCTGTAGGGATGAGGGACTGAGTTTTCCTTCAAAAGCAGCCAACCCCAATTCATTCTTCATAGGTTTGTGTTTTCTTTACTCAGTGATGCTTAGAATACAGTTCGTGTCAGAAATAAAATGCCTTAGGAAGGCTTTCAAATGCAATCAAGTTGGGATGATTCCCCCCACCCCCACCACAGAAATCTGGGTTGTGAGTTTTCACTCCTCCCAATTTTAAAAAGTTGGCTTGCTTGCGTGCACCCCTGCCAGTTCCGTGCACATCCCTAGATGTAACTGGTAGGAAGAGTAAAAAGTCCTTTCCCAACATAACATCATAAGAAATAGGAAACTGCATTCCAGCAGTTTAGGAAGGAAATTAATATTTATCAGGTAAAATGAACAACCTTGAGTGAAGCCTTCTCACAGGGAACTGAAAAAATGACAGTGAAGTAAATTGAGCTTTATAGAAACAGGTATAGTGGAGGTAAGATTCCTGTGTGTCATGAAAGTGCCTACTGCTTTATAAATAGTCCAGTGTTGAGGTCATGGAGCTTGTCTAGGCTGATTGAGACATGTGTAAAGTAGGTTTCCTTCACCCTACCATGGCCTTTCTTGTCGGTACAAGATTCATAACTTGGGCTTGAAGGAAGAACAGATCTTCCACTTCTCTTGACAGTATGCTATTTTGAGAAATGATTAAACTTCTTGCAGAAACATGTTTTTACCTTGTAAAGATTCAGTTCACTTTTCTAGATGCTTAGGATAGCAGTTCTGTTCATCTGCCCATACCACACCACCACCATTGCCGCTGCCGCCGCCTCCTTCTGCTGTGACTCCTAGAGTGACTTGATTATTTATCTGTATTAATGTACAGGTCCCGATGAAGAACATGCTGCATAACAGCCTGTTTATGGAGAGGGTGTGAAGGATGGAAATGGGACTTAGCTTGACATGGGAACATTTAGCTATGACAGATGTGCATCTCACAGAGTTGTTTGTCTTGCTTTGTGGCAAATGCATAATGGAACCTTACTTATTTGTAGTGCTTTAGGAGTGATGGTGGTGATGGCATTTATTGAATGGTTTTCCATCTCCATAGAGCAGGAGAATGTGTGAGTTGCCCACTGAAGCCTGATTCACATACTGTATAAGCCATTTTTTAAATCAACCATTTGAGGAGGCATCCAGATAAGGCAGGGGTGGTATTGAAGACTACCTAATACCCTGAAAAATTCCTACAGTGACATGCAACATGCATGTTAAGTGTCATACACCTGAGTTTTCTCCTTGCTTATAAGCATGCTAAGAAGTTGTAGATAATTGTGGCTTCTCAGCAAGTCTTCATGAAATTTAAAAAACAAAACTGAATGTGAGATTCATTTTATAAAAAACACTTCTGCTCCCTCTCTCTGAGCATTCAAGGTGGCTTACACCATAATTATTTATAACTCAAATATAAAACTTGTGAATACTGTATCAGTTCCTCAAATCCTAAATAAAAACACAAAATAATAACTCAAACATACTCCAACAAGCTAATAATAAACAATACTCCAACAGACTCCATGGAAGCTTAACCATGATTTGCTGTGATGTCTGCACTAACAAAGCATGGGATTGTATAAAAAATAGCATGAACAGAGCTCCACTCATGCAATGGGACTTTCCTGGCCAGTGCAGTCCTCTGTACACCCCCAAAATCCACTCTTGTGACTCTCAACGACAGTAGGATGGGGCTGCAGGGTGCACAGAGGAAGGGTGGTATTCTGGAAGCCACTTTGCAAAACTAGAACTACCTCTCCAGTAAAGCAGCTCCTTTGGATACATCCCACACACTGCAGTTGGCCATCAAGCCAGATTCAGAAACAGTTGTGAGCTTGTGAACAACAGTTTGTACTAATGTTGGTTTGGTGTGATGTATGAATAACATAGTTATGACTGTTCTGTATCTGGAGGTCTATACACCTAGATACTGGGG
Source organism: Hemicordylus capensis (assembly GCF_027244095.1). Taxonomy (NCBI): domain Eukaryota; kingdom Metazoa; phylum Chordata; class Lepidosauria; order Squamata; family Cordylidae; genus Hemicordylus; species Hemicordylus capensis. The sequence continues at coordinate 28,196,711 of NC_069661.1, read as the reverse complement.
TGCTGAGTAGGTGGGAAATGAAAGTAGACAAGAAACTTTAAAATATTGCCAACACGTTTCAAATGTCAAATCATGGGTTCTAAATTATGGCTAGCGAAACCCATGGCTTGCTGTGATGTCTGAACTGAGCCACAGCAGCCAGACTTTACAATCATCACACACCAAAGGCTTTCTGATAAATCAGCTCATTACTTTTTCTGAATACCGGGAGAGATGCTGAATACCAGGAATCTCATCTGGAAGTTGGCTCTGTAACTTTGTGGCTGTGATTGATCCTACTCCTTGCCCCGTTAGTTGCCTAATGGGATCTTCCACCGGCAGAGCAACTCAGTAGGAGGAGAGCTGGTCTTGTGGTAGCAAGCATGACTTGTCCCCTTAGCTAAGCAGGGTCTGCCATGGTTGCATTTGAATGGGAGACTAAAAGTGTGAGCACTGTAAGACATTCCCATCAGGGAATGGAGCCACTCTGGAAAGAGTAGAAGGTTCCAAGTTTCCTCCCTGGCATCTCCAAGATAGGGCTGAGATTCCTGCCTGCAACCTTGGAGAAGCCGCAGCCAGTCTGTGAAGACAATGCTGAGCTAGATAGACCAATGGTCTGATTCAGTATATGGCAGCTTCCTATGTTCCTATGTTCAGTAGATTTCTTGTGCTGTTGGTAAAAATGGTTATCCTGTTCACAAGATTTAAAATGTAAAAGATACAGGTTGAATTTATATTTCAGTCTTGAACGTTACAAAGAATTCTAAGGAGCAGAAGCCATTTTTTAATCAGCATTAAATGGATTTGCAAGTCAGGCAGAAATCCCAAGGATTATTTAGGGTCTGCAGGTCTTTTAACACTCTCCATTGTGAATTTCCAAAACGTTTTAATCTTTCCTAAAACATTAGAGGAAGAAGAGAATATCTGACTTGCCTGCAGTGCTGACAGAGGAACTGCTGAGTTATCTGGTAAGGGAAGAGTGGGGGTGGGGGTAACAACAGTGGATGCCTTTTCTCCCCCTACAAAAAGCTGCTTTGTTTTTGTTTCCAGTAGCTGAATGAAATCTGTACAGATTATTAATGGAGTTAGGAGCACAAGTGAGCTAGCTTTTACCCGCGGCTCTGCTGTTATCTCTAACACTCAAATAAACTATGGCTAAATTGCAGAATTAATCACACTAAAGTCCTAGGCCCTGATAAGGATTCTGCCACTCTATTTTTATTTATTTTGAGCTTAGAAAACAATTTAGCGGCATTCTCCAGGATGTGCCAATTGCTTCCAATGTAGTATCATGTGGCATTGCATTAGATCTTATCATTATGACTGAGTTAGTGTGACAGAACAGCATTCCAGTGATTATATCCACCTTTTTCAACTTCATTGCTAAATGAAGTGGGACAGGAAAGCTAATTATACCTCTGCTATAGAGGAGAAGTTTCATATTTCCCAGTCTACTAATTTGCAAAAGAAATCTGTACTGTGTGCTAAGAAAGCTCTCTGTATATCTTTTAAATGGGCTTGGTTCTCTGTTGCAAAATTCAGTTTGGCTTTTGAACAGTTTTTGATCTCTTAAGATTCTCCACTCTTGAAGATGATAGGGACCAATTGGTAAAGAATATTCACATTTTTATCCTAACTCGCTTTTAAAGTTTTGCCTCCCAGTTCTTAAAATACAAAACAGATTCTGCAGAATATTTTATCAGGCAGTTTTTTGCAAGTGCTATAAATCTCGAGACTGGACTGCATGCAAAATTCAGTAGTATGAATCTAAATTCAATAATGTCAGATATTTCACTAATATAATCATGATGTAATTATGTAATCTTTTGAATGTGCCAGACTAGATAACACATTGGTACGTACCCATGCATTTTCCTTAACAGTGTCAACAGCAATTCCGAGGGAGATCTTCATCAGGAAAATGGTGCAAGCAGAAAGGGTTAACTCTCCCCTCCCCCAGCACCATAGCCCTGATTGGAATCTTTATTTAAAAAAAAAAACAATTCAACATCTAAGCAACATCTAAGGACATGGAGATAGTGATCATAGAGCAACAAATTTGGCACTAAGCTGAAGCTTAATCACCTTGTTGCCTTTCCTTTTATTTGCTTATTGCATTTATACTACTGTACTACTATGAATATGTATATACTGAAAAGAGCTCACAGTGGTTTATACAAAAAAGTAATTAACAAACAAGATGGATCCCTGTCCCAAAAGGGCCCACAGTTTAAAAAGAAACACAAGGTGGACATCAGCAACAACCATTGGAGGGATGCTGTAATGGGTTGAGAAACCAGCCAGTGGCTGTCCCCCAGCTAAATATAAGATAACCACCACTTTAAAAGGAGCCTCTTTGCTCAGTTAACTTAGCAGGGGTTCCACCTGTGTTCCATGTTTCTTCCATGGAACTTACATATAGGAATCCCAGATGTTCTCTCATCCAGACACTAATACTAAGCAGATTTGCTGAGCTTTAGTATGGTTTCTGTGTCATGCCTTGGGACCTCCTCAGGAACCACTGAAGACTTGTGATTCACTTCTACATTTTATTTGGGATATAACAAATGGAGCAGCACAACTGTCAATCCCCTAACCCAGCTCTTTCCTACACGCAGTGAAGCCCATCCTCAAAGGTTGCCCCAAGGGTTGCCAAGTCAATGGTGAAAAAAGTAAATGTCCATCACCAAAAAGGTGGAAATACGGGACACTTCCCCCCCCAAATATCTCCCAAAAGTATCCACTTAGTATAAAATTTGCACGTTTATTGGTTTTATATGTGCATATTTTGGTAAAAATTGGATCATTTGAGAATAAATACAGCTCACAACTGTCAAGGTGATGACCAGGTGAGCAGTATGTCTGCTCAGTCCAGGGGCGTAGCTATAATTGAATGAAAGTGTTCAAAGAACACGGGCCTCCAGCTCCTGAGGGCCCTCCAGCTCCATCCCTCCCTGTTTTCTTCATTGTCTCCCTCACTCTGGGGGGCCGCCCAAGAGAGGGATGAACACGGCCCCCTCTCCCCTAGCTATGCCCCGGCTCAGTCCGCTGTGTAGGTGCAGAGTTCTCTAGGCCCCTGCTTCTTTACCGTAAATTCATCTCCTGGGTAAACCTAACCAGGCTCCTCTTTGAGGAGTCTCCTTTCTTCCCCCCCACCCAGGTCACCCAGCCTGATGTCCCCAGCCAGGTCAGCAACTTCACCTCTTAACTTGAGGCAGAGCAGCCAGCTCGTTGCCAAGCCAGCCTCTTTGCAAGCTAGTGCAGTGGTGCATGCACGGTCTCCAACTTGCTTGCTGTTCTCTGAGACTACAAACATTAATATATGGCTTTTCAATAGAAGGCTTCACAGTGGGTTTCGGGTGGGGGTGGAATACGATGCTCCTCTGTCCCCAAAGGGCTCACAGAGTAAAAAGAAATGCAAGATAACACCAGCATCGGCCTTTGAAGGAACACTGTGCTAGGTGTTGGATAGGACCAGTTCGTCTCCCCATGAGAAACAGAAGAGATTCACCACTTTAAAAGGTGCCTTTTTACTCACTTAGCAGGGATAACTGCTGACTGAGTTACTGTATGTTAGTTAGTTAACTGCTGACTTTTCCTTGCCACCACCACCACCACCACATGTTCCATTTTTTGAAGTGAGTATAGCTTTCTTATAGCCAACCATTTTTTGCACATATTAAAAAAAATGAATCTCCCACTCTCTAGACCACACCAGTAGCACTGCAAGATCCTGTTGTAACTGTTCAGAGTATATTTTAGATTTAAGCATCCCACAGCTTGATCTTCTGTGCCAGATATAAATACTGGCATATTACCATTCTGCTTCCTCAAGGGCAGAATCGAGATCAATTCCCCAAGTGGGGCCAGTTTTGTAGAAATGAAGATGATGTGCCAAGCTCAGAGTTCTAAAGCAGCACAGAAAGTGGAAGGGGGCAGAGCATGGCATGATGTTGGTAAGATCAGAAAAGCTTAGTCATGTATGAGAGTATAATCATTCCAGTCGCTGTGAAATTCACCCAGACTGATGTGAAATTATGTTCCTTTGATGATCTACATACTAACTAGCCTAGGGATACACACTTTAGGCAGTCTATAAATATGTTAAATAAATAAATAATTTCATGGTGAGCAGCTCACATATTTATTTATTCAATTTCTATGTTAGGAATCTGTTAGCACTGACACACAGAATAATGAGAGTGATCTTACAGCACACACAGCAATCACCCTGTGCCAGCCTTGCCTGTGTGCCCTTAGGATGTGGGTACGCAGTAATTTAGTAAAATGTGGTAATGTTTGTAGTTTGCTGTTTGCAACTGTTTCCAGATCATTCAGGAATCATGATCAAAAGAACATCTCCCCAATAGAGATCCACCAGTCCTCCTTTGATGTTCAATTGTGCTAAAGCCCACATTTGCATCTGGATTGATAAATGAGTTGAATATACTGATCTTGGGCATGACGCTATGCAGTTATGTAGCCCTAGGAGAAAACAGAGAAGTATATAATGGAAACGCTGACAGATATTTCAGCTGTCTTAAGCACGCTGACAGTCTTAATTGAAAGTAATGATCTCACGCTTTCATGGATACTTTTCAAAATGCCACTGCTGCTGCGTTGTATCAAAATACTAATGAGCCATAGGCCTTGTTTTCTTTCTATACACTTTGAATGCACTGAAGCCATCTTGTTGTATGAAAAGATTTAGGCTGTTTGTTCTCTTTAAGTTCATACATACACAGTTTGATTCCATGTGCAGGCTCCTTGTGGATGGGACTGTAGCTTAGTGGTGAGTATCTGCTTTGCATGCAGAAGGTCCTCAGTTCAATCCTTGGCATTTCCAGGTATGGCTATCTGATGCTTGGAGAGCTGCCACCAATCCATGTAGACAAAACTGAGCTAGATGGACCAGAAACCTAACTCTGTATAAGGCAGGTTTCTATGTTGTTGAACTGGACATAAATAAGTCAACATTATCATCATCATCATCATCATCATCATTATTATTATTATTAATTTATTTACTAATAACTAAACAAACATTACTTGTTAGCCACCGCATAACAAATTGTTCTCTGGGTGGCTCACAACACAATAGTAAAACATCAATTAAAAACACATAACACATGAAATCATAACAAACAAAAATACAAAATACTGTTTTCAAAGGCAGCCCATGTACAATGCATTGCAGTAATCTAAGCAAGAGCTGACCAGAGCATGAGTAACTGTGGCCAAGCTATCTCTATCCAGGTAAGGTCGCAGTTGATGTATTGGCCGTAGCTGATAAAAGGCGCTCTGAGCCACAGAGGCCGCTTGAGCCTCTAGCGACAGTGCTAGATCAATGAGCACCCCCCAGACTGCAAACCTGGTGCTCCAGGGGGAGTGCAACCCTATCTAGAACAGGCTGAACATCATTCACCAGGGCAGAGGAACCACCAACCAGCACTACTCCTGTCTTGTCTGGATTGAGACTCAGCTTGTTCACCCTCATCCAGTCCATTACTGCATCCAGGCAATGATTTAGGACTGGCACTGTCTCACCTGTGTCTGATGAAAAAGAGAGATACAACTGAGTGTAATCTGCATACTGATTACACCTCAGGCCAAATCTCCAGATGACCTCTCCCAGTAGTTTCACATATATGTTAAACAGCACAGGGGAAAGAATGGAACCCTGCGAAGCCCTAAAGTATAACTGCTAGGGGGCTGAGCAGTAACCACCCAGCACCACCTTTTGGGTAATGGGCCTCGAGGTGGAAGCAGAACCACCTCCAAGCAGTGCCTCCCACACCCAACCTGGTCAGCCTATCGAAAAGGATGCCATGGTCAACGGCATCAAAAGCTGCTGAGAGATCCAAGAGAATTAACAGGGCTGCACTCCCGTTGTCTTTCTCTCTGCACAGGTCATCCCACAGGGCATCCAAAGCAGTTTCTGTTCAAAAGCCAGGCCTGAAACTGAGATGCCAGTGATTTAATCTGTTGTCTTCTGCATGCAAAGCATTTCAGTACTGCTAAACTGTGGGACCCTTTCCTGTCAAAGGTACATTATTTAAGGAAATTATTTTGGAGTTTTGTCTAAATTGACTCCTACTCAACAGCTCCCTGTGGTTTCGCTCTGATTTCCCAGCACATGTATATTGGAGGGAAGATAGGTGGGGTTAAGCTGCCTTTCATTGATCAACACCGGATAGGTTTCTGAGAAACCCCAGGAAAGAGCGCATCTGAAAACAACTTCTCTAGGTAATGTTAGAACTAGTGCTCAGTGCCTGAATCTGTCATTCTCCCCTCTTGCAAACATATAGCCATAAATGATAAAATGTTCTACAAAAGAGTTCTGTATGGGAAGGCAGGCTTTGAATCATACAACAGATGCTGATGGCATGTGAATCTGGATGATTAACTGCATCAGGATGCTCATCCAGACCCCACTGAACTGGCCCAATGCGTCTTTTGATGTGGGTGAAGATATACATCCTTATCTGGGTCCACTAGCTGTGTATAAAGAGAGCTGGAGCAAGGTCAACATGTTTTATCAGGGTTACAAAGGTGCTTCTACACAGCTGCTTATTTTTATTAGATGCAATAAACTGCAAACTCTCAGTTTTTAAAGAATAAGGAATCAATAATTGTTCATAATATGATTCTTGATTATGACTGTTGGGGCCACTAGAAATGCTAAAATACATGCATAGATAAATCCTTTTTACCTAGCACTAACTCAAGTTAAAAATGAGGCACAAGGAGTCAAAGTTTGCATATTTAATATTGGCTATTTAATAAACTTGTTTAATAAGTGCAATAAATCCATTAGCATGGTATATCATGCAAATTTTACAGTTGTGGGTATATTTATTTATTATTTATTCGTAGTCAATAGGAATAAATGGTGATGAGTCTACAACTTGAGTGAGATGGCTTGCATTTTTCTATATATGTGATTTCCATGCGTCTGCTTCAGGTGTCGCATTTACTATTTTTGTTTCCTGCCCTACCTGTACTGAATTCTTGAATAAGTCAGAACATAGATTAGAGGGAGAATATTTGAAAGTAAATAGAGGTGGTTTATCAAAGTTTATTCACACCTCAATGCTTTGTGCAATGTAATCTGTAGAAATCTTCCCTGCCATAATTTAGGAAATATATTTGAAAATAATGTTTTCAAATTGGCAAACATGTCTCCTTGATTTAAAAAACCCCCAACTTATTGTTGCAGCAATACAGAATTCAATTTCTAACACGGAAACCTAGCATTGCTGCAGGAAAGCTATGTTCTTCCCTCATATTATCCACAGGGATGTGGACACTCTGACTAACTAATTGTGGTAACACCTTGACTAACTGATTATGGGCACAATCCACTGGCAAATTCTTGTGCTTAAGTCTCTCTGAAATAACAGAAGTTTCACAAGACAAACGTTCTGGTGAACTGGTCTCCTTTGAATGCTTGGAAGATGGTGGAGAGAGGAAGCCTTCACTGCTGAGTTACTGCTGAGTGTTCTTAATTTTCATCAAGATGGCTGAAGCCAGCTGCAACCACTGTGAGATGCCAGTTTTAATAATTAAAAGCTTTATTCCCTGATAACATTTTAATATGCATAAATGTTGGGATTTCTGTACTGCTAAAACTATTGTATCTTTGTTTGAACGGCAACAAAGAAAGCACTGGTTTACTGCTCCTTTGGCAATAAAGTGGAATGTGACTCTGGCAGGTGGAAATAAGTAACAAATTTTACTGAAGGGCTTGTAGAACATTGGGGACAAGCAGAGATGTCTTTGCCGGCTGAGACCTGTCTCTGTACATTTCTGGGCAAGTGGGCAAATCTGTGGTGATATGCTATGACAGCCTGGCAGAATATAGCCTAGGGTCCGGGGAAATTGCATCTCCTTTGGGTCTCCTGCAAAGCGCCTACACAGATAGTTATTCTAGGCTGCACAAACAGATCACACAATTTTGTTCATAAGGAAAATCAGTAGGTTCTTTGAGTTGAAATTTGGCAGAATAAGAAACCTCAGGGCAGCCAACAGGAAGGACCTGCCTGTAGCCACTGCATTCTCTGCAGTACTGAGTGGGATTAGCTTTGACATCTTATTACAATGAGTACTTCTGGCACAACCCTTTGTGTGTAGAGAGATGCTTCCCACAACGTGCTGACAAAATGAAAAGGAAGAAATACTAAAGAGATATTTAATCAAGTCCTCCACCTTCACTGTGAACTTGGGAATGCTCCAGCAGAAATATACAGCTAAGGCCAACCACTGTGAGGTCTGCTTTTCCAAGTGTGAGATGGTGAAAAACAAGTCCAGTATTTGTAATTTCATAGTGGGTGCTCTTTTAGCAGTGTAGGGCACAGGGCCAAGTGTAATGCCTGTTACATAAAACAGGACATGAGATACCGAATGTTAAAGCAAAAAGTGTCTGTGTTTGTATGGAACACAGACTGAAATATCTCAATAAAACGTTGAAGGGGGATGCGCTTCCTCTCACACTTAACCTGCATTTTTAACTAAAATCCAGAACACAGTATATGTGTATAGCTGTGTTGAATATATTCATGGAACTTCAAGAACAATATGTTGGGAATTCTCTCTGGTAAGAGATACCCTTCTATTACAGCAGAGTGCACTGAGGCACAACACAGCGGAGTCTGCCTAGGCATGCGCGTATGCTGAGAGTAAAAGAAACTTGGAGCCAGTTCATAGTTTCAAATCAATATAAGGAGTCTTTCTTGGAGAACTCCATTCTAGATAGGAAAGTGGAGAGATAGGATCTCTAATCTAGGTAGCTAGCTGGATGCAAAGGGATGGTTTCTGCATCTCTGCATACATGGTGCAGGGAGAGAGAAGCGTGTGTGTTGCAAGGGAGAAGAAAGGGAAGAGGAAGGGGCAAGGCAGGCAGGCAGGAAGTCCCTGAGAGTAGCAATCTAAATATCAAAGGGATAGTGTCAGAGCAGTAGAGAAGGGATGATCAATGTCTTGACCCCTCTACTCCTCAGACTCACTAATCTGTCCCCCTCTGTCATTGAGACATGAGACAGTGCAGAGTCCTTCACTTTCAACACAATATAGGTGGTCTTAAAGAATAACTCTAAGGAATGGCAGATACTCCAAATTTGTGGGGACCACTTCAGGAAATGTGGCTCCTTACGAAAGCTAAGAAATGGTTATGAACACAACAGCTGAGCTAAATGTTGAGGTCTGTCCAATTTCTTAACAAACTTAAATTTAAAAGTCTTCCACTCTCCCGTTTTTCTTTTTTGTTTGTCTGTTCATCTCTTTCACTTGTGTAATGTTCATTTCTCTAGTTCTCTGCTTGGCATTCTTAACATGTGTCAAGGCTAAGAGATTCTAGAAAAGACCCAAGTAATTTATATCAGTGGATATAAATGGAATAAACTATTCCATTTGTGTTTATTTTGGTGGCGCAGTGGTAAAAACTGCCGCCCTGTAACCAGAAGGTTACAAGTTCGATCCTGACCAGGGGCTCAAGGTTGACTCAGCCTTCCATCCTTCCGAGGTCGGTAAAATGAGTACCCAGAATGTTGGGGGCAATATGCTAAATCATTGTAAACTGCTTAGAGAGCTCCGGCTATAGAGCGGTATATAAATGTAAATGTAAGTGCTATTTTGGTTGTTCCTTGTTATCAAATAAGAAAGGACGCCTTCCTCCATGCCCCCACCCTTTTTTGGAAGTCACTTTTTATATTTTTGTGTTTGTGGTGTGTGTTTTGTTCCTTTTGCATTCATCCTACAGACTGGGGACAGACATTTTGTCAGTATAGCAAAGCTAGGCAGGATTGCATTGGACGGTTGAAGAAATGGTTTTCAAAGTAGATACACTCCCTCTCTTAAGTTTCTTTTGCAAAAATTGATCAGACCATGCAAGAATTTAATAGTTGGCTGCTTGCTCTAATTTTATTCTGCAGGTTCTTGCTTGCACTGGGACAGTGCACGTTTTTCTCTGTGTGCCAACACCCCCCCCACCACCACCAAGAACATACATTTTGGGAGGCATACTGAAACAATAAAATAGGCGTCTTTTGTCCTCTATAGACTCCTGTCAAATGTTAGCCTCAGCAGGGTTGGGGGTGCTAAAATGTGGTTCCTTCTCAGACTGGTTGTCCCTGTTCCAAAGAGGACCAATGCTGGCATGGGAATGAGCTTCATCATGGGCTCCTTCCTTCCAGTGTGTTGAGGTAGCATATGGCAGAGGCTTCCATGCTGCAAAAGTAGTATCAAAAAGGATCTTTGGTCTGACGCTTGCATCAGAGGTGGGAACACTCTATATTTAGCATAGTTGGAATTGGGTTTTTTTTTTTTAAATTCAGATAATGATTTTTTTTGTTTCCTTTTTGTATTTCATTTCATTTGATGGGCAGTAGGTGTCACACATATGAGACCTAATCAACTGGTTTGTATACATGTCCAGCATGGTCCAAAGACATTCATGCAATTAGATCCATATCAGTCAGTTTAAGTGTTCTGTCACATAACCAGTTCTGGAGTCTGATAAAGCCAATATGTGATCTAAAGACTTGGTCTGGGTGTTTCCTCCCCCCCCCCATGGTTCCTTCGTTCATAAAGGGGGAAGAATTTCTGTTACTGTAAGAACTGAGACATAGAAGGAATTTGCTGACTTATTTGATTCTGGAACAGTCTGCCTTGCAGGGTGGTGAGTTCTCAAGATCCTGGGTGGTCATCTGTCAGGGATGATGTAGCCATTTCCTGAGCAGGGGGTTGAAGACCTTCAAGGTTCCTTTGAAGGCTGAAATTCTATGATTCCATGGAAGACTATCTCTGGGGACAGAAGAGGCAATTGCTGCCCCAATCTAGAGGAAATCTGCAATCACCTAGTAGCAGTAGCAATCACAAGAAGAACAACAAAAGACCATGATGCAGAGAATCCCAGCAGCTTCACTTTCACAGAAGCTAGGGAATTATATAATTTATCATAATCACCATCATGTAGAAGTATCAAAGACATGTATCGAACCCCAGTATGGGAACCCTCAGAGACCATTTGTCACAATTGCCATTTTTAAAACTGACCAAGAGAGCCTTATTAATATCATCTGTCACATTTCAGCCTATAAAGATATATAGAGTGAAATTCTTGATAACTGCCTCATAATTCAAGTATTTTATTCTCCTCCACAGAGAGTATTCACAGTCTATAGCTTTCAGTAATGGGTGCAGTCCATGTTTTAGTAATTGGTGTAGAGTTAATTGAGCTGGGGGATAGTTGGCATTTGTTACATACTTCATTTTTAATCCACTGTTGTATGTATAAGTAGGTCACAATCCAATGCACACTCTAGCTGGAAGTAAGCCCCATTAAACACATTGGGACTTAGTTCTGAGTAGACACACACACAATTGAACAGCAGACAGATTGACTGATTGATTTTTCGATTGATCTATCTAGTGCTGTCAAATTGATGTCAACTCTTAGCCAACTCATAGATAGATTCTCTCCAGGATGATCTGTCTTCAACTTGGCCTTTTAGTCTCTCAGTGGTGTATTCATTGCTATCGTAATCAAGTCCATCCACCTTGCTGCTGGTCATCCTCTTCTTCTCTTTCCTTCAACTTTTCCCAGCATTATAGACTTCTCAAGGGAGCTGGATCTTCGCATAATGTGTCTGAAGTATGATAGTTTGAGCCTGGTCATTTGTGCCTCGAGTGAAAATTCTGGATTGATTTGTTCTATGATCCATTTGTTTGTTTTCCTGGCTGTCCATGGTATCCTCAAAAGTCTTCTCCAGCACCAGAGTTCAAAAGTGGCAATACTTGTTCTGTCCTGCTTCTTCAAAATCTAGCTTTTGCATCCATAGAGTGTCATGGGGAAAACCACTGTTCGAATGATTTTAATTTTTGTAGATATAGACATGTCACAGGATCTAAATATCCTTTCCAAGGCCTTCATTGCAGCCCTACCAAGTGCTAGTCTGCAGCATATTTCTTGACTGCTGGATCCTTTACTGTTGATGGTCAATCCTAAAAGGCAGAAGCTGTCCACCACTTCAGTGTATTCATTATCAGTTCTGAGGCTGCTTGCTGTACCTGTTGTCATTTAGTCATAGTCCCATTGTTTCAGTGTTCTCCTTGACTTTCACTACTAGAGCTTGCAGATCATCTGCATTCTCAGCTGAGTGATGTCATCAGCATAGTGCAGATTATTGATGTTTCTTCCTCCAGCTTTAAAACCATGCTCATCTTCTTCCAATCCAGCTTCTCTCAGTATATGTTCAGCATATAAGTTGAATAAATAAGGAGAAAGTACTCCTTTGCCAGTCTTGTTCCATCTGGAATGTGGCTTCCTGTCCTGTGTATAGTAGGGATGTGCACAAATCAAATTTTTTGGTTTGATTTGTTTTGTATCCAGATCTACCCCCACATATCACCCCAGATTTGATTTGTATTTGCTTTGATTTGATTCAGATTTGGACCATTTAACAAGGTCCTAGGGGCTCCAAATGTGGGTGGTGGGTAGGTCCCCATGGGTGCCCCCTACCACCCAAATTTCAAGGCAGTGGGACACTTGGTTGATTTTTATTAATTTTTTTAATTTTTTCCTGATTTTGAACATTTCCACCATAGGAAACAATGGGGATTCGAAGTTGCCATATCCTAACCCTAACATGGATCCCTAGATTTCATTTTTAAAAAAGCTAAGCTCTAGACCTTGTAGAAGTGGAGTTATGGAGCAAAATATGCAGTCATTATTTTTCAAGTGTTTAGATTCTTTGGTGTATAATAACTTTTCATCATAATGAATCTCTATGAGGATTCATTGCACTTTTTACTGTCACTGGACAGTGCCAACTGTCAACTGCCATGTGCCAACTACCCCCCCTTTGGGGGGAGCTACTTTGGGGATAACAAGGGCAAGGGCCAGGCTGTTTGGCTCAGGATCCCTCATGGGTGAGGAAAGGTGGGTGGGTATTTTAATTTGACTTTTGTTTGAAATCCTGAGTGAGTTGAGTTTTAATGTTCCTTGGTCTGTCTGAAGATGAAGGGATGGGGTATATCCACTGATTATGGGGCAGCTATTCCAGTGGTGTTGGGGAATAGATGAAGTAATGTTGACAGGTCAGCAGGCTGTTGCAGGGGAAGGGAAATCAGAAATTAAATTTCTGATTCCTCTTGTGGCTGTCCTGCGAGCTCTTTGACCTTGGAAAACAATGCCAACCACCTACAGAGCCTTCTCTTGCTCCTTTGTAATGCCAGGTCAGTCCAGAATAAACCTGAAATCATCCATGATCTGATTCTGGATGAAGGGAACAATTCGGTATGTATCACAGATACTTGGTTTGGGGCGGCTGGTGGCCCAGTCTGGTCCCAGCTTCTCCCTCCAGGGTACTCTGTTGAAGAGCAGGTGCGTGGATGGGGAGGTGGAATGGCTGTGGTCTATAAGAACAATATCTCCCTTGCCAGGATCCCAGATGAAGTGTCTAACTATACTGAATGTGTGTACCTATGTTTGGGGACCAGGGATAGACTGGGACTTCTGTTGGTGTACTGATCATCCCACTGCCCAACTGAGACCCTAACTGAGCTGATGGACTTGCTCTTGGGCTTGGTGTTGAAGTCTCCCGGGCTTGTGGTGGTGGAGGGATGTTCACTTTGGGACCAATTTGTCCAGGGCAGCTCAGGAGTTCATAGCGGCCATGACAACTATGGGCCTATCCCAAGTGGTCTCAGGACCGACTCATATTGCTGGTCACACACTTGATCTGGTCTTTCACTCTGAACAGGGTGGTGTTCTGTGGGTGGGGACTCCTGTGATCTCCCCATTGTCATGGATGGAACACCATCTGGTTAAGTTTGGACTCAAGACCACATCCCATCTCTGCAGGGGTGGGGGCCCATTAGGATGGTCCGCCCAGGAAGGTTATAGGACCCAATAGGATTCCAAGAAGTGTTAGTTGGCCCTGCAAGTGACCCTGTTGACACTCTGGTGGATAACTGGAATAATCAACTCATCAGGTCAGTGGACATGATCGCTCCTAAGTGTCCTCTCCGACCCGCTTCGAAACTGGCCCCTTGGTATATGGAATAACTACAGGGGCTGAAGCGGCGAGGTAGACTAGAGTGTAAGTGGAGAAAGACTTGACTTGAATCTGACAGATTGTTACATAGAGCGCATCTGAAGATCTATGCTCAGGCGATACATGTTGCAAAGAAGCGATATTTTCCCTTCCATATCACATCCATAAATTCACAGAGGTGTTCAGGGTTGTGAAGGGGCTAGTGTGCTCCCCTTCCCCTTTGAATCAGTACTTTGAACCAACAATTACTCTCTGTGATGTTTTTAATGAGTTTTTTGTGTGTGTGGACAAAATCTCTCTTATTTGGAATTAAGAGCCTCCTCATCTCTGGCATTTTCTAAAAAGGCACTGAAGACACATTTATTCACCCAGTCTTTTAATTAGATTTATAGTTTTAATATTTTTAATGTTGGGTTTTAAATGATTTTAATATTAATGATTTTAATATTAATGATTTTAATGTTTAAATTGTTTAATTGATTTAATGTTTAAATGGTTTTAATTGTAAACCGCCCAGAGATGCAAGTGTGGGGCAGTATACAAATATGTTCAGTCAGTCAGTCAGTCAGTCAGTCAATAAATAGGGTGTGTTTTTAACCCAAGCTATGGATTAAAATAAATATTTTAAAAATCTGTTTACACATTGACTCTGCTGTTGAAAGGACAGTTCATATCAATATGAGAGCAGCAACTGATGCAATTCAGCCATAAAGACACACTGGCTGACATCCTGACTGACAAAGTGTTTGCATAATGAAAAAATTGTGCAACCGCAAAAAGATAGCACAGTTATGCTCCAAGACTAGGGGTATGCAGAATCCCTATTAAATTAAATAAAGCATGCTGCAGTTGCAAAACTGTTGGGCGGCCACAAGCATGCTTGTGGTAGTGCAGCAGTAGTTGGGAACAGAAATTTCTGATGCAGTACAAGTTGCCTTAGTCAATGACCAACTGGATTTCATATATTCCTTGTATGACACCTTGACCTGTATTAACTCATGGATATGGGACCTGTTTCAATTCTGGACAGGTAATGGGCAGGAAAAGCCTGTTAGTGCTGACATACAGTCTACACAAACAGATTTAAACAGTAAAGCTCAGTGTGCTCTTAAACCATTGCTAACGTTTCTTCATGTTTTAAAGACCTGGTAACAGTAACCAAAATGGGAGGAAATATGCCAACAAAGTACTTTAATAAGAGACTACCTGAGATTGTTTTGGGTAATGTCATTCTATCGCTGTTATGGAACTGAGTGAACTAAGAGGAGGGGATTTGAGCTGCAAAATTTCCCTCCAGTGACTCCAATAGAAAAAGATTGCTTGGGGCCTCCTTGTCAACTGCCACAGCTTAGATCGCCCTGCACACAGGAGAGAGAGATTTCAAATGCCTTACATGAAGCCTTTACAAGAGAAAGAAAGTGCAGCCCATGAAAGGAAGGGACTGTTATGGAAGGACTTAGAGCTAAGGATCAGGGTGGTGCAGGAACTGAATAGCAGATAATAGATAATAGTGGACGGACTGCACATGAGGCAGTAAACTGTAGGAGCTTTGTCGATAAACAGTATTGCTGGCTTTTACCTACTTGACCTTTACTCTGAATGGGTGAGTTTAAAGAGGTCACAAAAGACTTTGCAGAAGTGCATTCGGCTCACATTCATTGGTGGCTTGGAGTTTCATAATGGGTAATATGCTTTTTAGGGATGCTCAGTGCCCATGTTTTCATTTAGAATATTTATTTCAACAGGTATGCATAATACAAAGACATCTGGATCGAAGGACAGGAAGATGACTGCACCAATAGTTGATTAGTGTATTGCCTGTTAAGGAATACACATGAAGGTCTATGCGAAAGTGTGTGTGTGTGTGTGTGTGTGTGTGTGTGTGAAGGAATAAAAATAAAAGTCTATTAAAATTGTGTGTGTGTGTGTGTGTGTGTGAGAGAGAGAGAGAGAGTGTGTGTGTGTGTATGTGTGTGTGTGTGCATGTGCACATGTTTGTTTGTCCAGGGTATGTAACAGCCTACCAATAAATTTATCCCTCTCACACATTCTTCCCTGTTAACATGCACACATATTTACACCACACACACTCCACAGTCTTATATGCATACTATGCATGCATGCCATGTTCATACTGATCTCTATGATCACATAGCACTTACACGCAGAGTTCAACAGTTGATTAACACTTCATTCGTGCTGCCTACTCTGTTCTCCACTGAACACCTTCTCACCAAGAGCACACAGCCCCATCTGTTGCTAGGCCTTGGAGTGCTGACAACTTTTGAGTAGTTGGAATGTTCGTAAACATTCATAACATAACACCTCAGCTGCTGAGCCCATGGCTAGGCAGGCTTCAATTCAATGAATTGAAGCCAAAGAACTCTCAACCAAACATTGCAGAGCTTTCAAAAACTGCTCTTTAAAAGCACCTCATTTTCTCTCTCTGTGTATCATGTTCTCTGATTTGGGGGCTAATTTGGCCAACCCACAATTTCCCCCCAAATCGATATGTTGTAATACCTTTTTCATTTTTTTTATAGTGATAGTGAGTATCCTAAATATTTGATGCTAGAATTGGCTTGAGAGACGCACATATGAAAGTAAGAGCAGGAGAAAACTTCAGATTTGTTTCGATGGTCTGATTATTCATCAGAGGGCTCATGTTGTGTAGCTAGGAAAACATTTAGCTCTCCACCCTGGGAAAATCCATAGACAGCAAAAGCAAGATGGAACTGATACGTAACCTGCTACAGATGCCCTTTAGTGTTGAAAGGCCATCAACAAGAGGATTAATAATGGCCACTAGTTTGTGTGCCCTGCCTCTGTATCCAGTCCTGGTGATGCTGACCCTCTGGGAGAATTCACAGGAAATAGGTCAGTCAGTGGTCTGAAGTAGACAGTGAGAGCAGACAGCTCAGGAGTATGGCTCTACTCAATTAGAATTCAAAGATGGTCAGATTCAGGTCGTTTAGAATCCTGGATAGATCCCAAGGAGACAGTGATATAGGACTTCGTGCTATGAGCCCTTATATACTTGGTGACCTGATTACTCTTCCTAGGCTCTGCCCTCATTTGAGGAATGAAGAGACATTAAAGGATAGTCCTCCGCCTAGTCCTCCATAATTGCTGCAGTAACTTCCACCCCCCACCCCCGCCTAAAGTGATGCTCAGTCTTGTGGAAGCTTGAAGTTCCCTGATGAGGAGGATTCTGGCTCATTGGTGATGTCCAGGTGAATGACTGGAGGTTGTGGTCAGTGGCCTCTGATCTGGGGAGCTCTGGTTCAGGAGGTTCTTGATTGTTGGACTTAGGGTCAGTATCACAACCCTGATCCAGTGCCTTTGCTATCTGTGCTTCTGACCCAGCTGATCCCTCTTCTGTGAATCAGTGACCAGGTCACTGCTGGTAGTCTGGGTCAAGAGGACCACCATGGCTAGTGAGTGACTAGTCTATCATTCAGAAGAGAAAAGACTAGGAGGAGCCTGCTTCTTCTCTCTCTATGCTCTGCTTGGCCCCACTCTATGAGGCCTGTTATTGGCTTCCCTGCAGACAGGGAAGAAAAGCTTCCAGTCTTAATCAGACTTTGCCTCAGTATCAAGATTTGCTTGGGCTGATGTGTTTTCTTGCTCTTTCTGCTGACTACGCTTTGGCTTGGCCTCTGGTATGTTCTTGGCTCTTGTCAGACCCTTTTGCTCCTGACTACTACTTGGCTTGACCGTCGGCTAGCTCCTGGCTCTTAGGTCCTAGTGTGATGCTCTGACTCATGATTGTTTATCCAACTTGACCTCTGATGTGTTACTAGCTCTCGGCTCTTGGTCTCTCTGATGTCTCTTGGTCTCTTGATCTCTCTGATGTGTTACTAGCTCTCGGCTCTCGGTCTTGAGTCTCCCGGCTCCCAGCTGTCTTTGTGGTGGGACTCCTTGTGTATTAATAAGTCCCAGCTTCAGACTTGTCCTGGTGACTGCTGCTCATGACTCATCTACTTGACAAGCTGCCCATTGGCTGGGGACTCCTGAAGGGAAGTACCCAGTGGCTTCCGCCATTGGCTAGAAGACTAAGGACTGCTGGAATGGGTCTTTATTGTCATCTGTTACAAGCTGCCTTAGGGTTCATTTTGTTAGGAAAATGGAGCATATACCAACATAAATAATGTTTCACCCTCCCCAGGGCACAACACTACACACTGAGGTCAATGTCAAGCAAGCGGTTCTGGCTTAGCAGGGGCATAGCTATATTTGAGCAGAGGGGTTCAAAGAACCCAGCCACCCACTCTCTAGAGGAACCCCCCCAGCTCCTGCTCTCCCTACTTTCTTCATTATCTCCCTCACTCTGAGAGGGGGCTGAGGACTGGGGGGCAAACACATGCCCCCTCTTCCCTAAACACGCCCCTGCGGCTTAGTGTAAAGATCAATTCTGGGACATGGCGAGGAAACCACTTCTGAGAAATATTAACACCCAAATAGTCAAAAACAGCACCTTGAAAGAAAGGCTGAAAGGAAGTTTATTTTTAAAAGAAAAGAAAGATCTGAAGTGTGGCTAACACCATTCCTTAGTGAACAATACTTTACTCTGTTGCTAGACCTCCAGTTGAAAGAGGGCAGAATGGGGTGGAATTAGTGAGGTGTGTGAAAAAAGAAGGGTCAAGGAGAAGGTTAAAAAGAAGATAGAGTGGGGGGAGGCAAGAAAAGCTTGGACCTAATTGAAATTACAATTGCTTTCATTTTGGGAAAATGTTTTCTTAACAGATTGCTGCAGCTTTCTGCCTCAAGCTTTTTCTGATTAAATTAATGATGGTAGTGATAAGCTCCATTAATGTTGCCATTTCCAGAGGGAAATATTGTTATAGCCCATTCCCTTTCTCCATCTTTTCCCCAAATCTCAGATACAGCAACAGAATTCTTAATTGGGGCCAGAGCAGGCCAAGAGGATGAACTTCCTTTTATTACTATGCAAATGTAGGCAATTGCGGAGATTAATATTTCATGTGTGTCAGTCTTAGTGTGCTGAGTTTTGGTTGCAAACTCATTGTCACTCCGCTGGGATGGCACTTGAGAAGGTTGCTGTTGCAAGCAGGGTCTTGAACTTATTTCTGTTTCCTGTTGACAGCTATCACAGTACCAGTCAGTTGTGTGATGTTGGCTGTTGTCAAAGCTGTACTACCAGTGCTACTGTGAAAGGAGGGTCTGGGTATAACTGCTGATGTTACACATTGCTGTTCAGAGTCTTCATTTATAGCCTGCTGTGACCAGTTTGCATGCCACTTTGCAGATAAAGTTGATCGCATCCTTGCCAATTTGGATGCCAGGATTTTGGCAGTTCCAGCAGACGTGCCTCAGGTAGCATCTAGTCCTATTGTGTTGAATTCTTTTAAGCTGGTACAGCCTGAGGATGTGGACAAGATCCTGGGCAGTGTGCGGGCAATGTCGTGCGCTCTAGACCCTTGCCCTTCAAGGCTAATAAAATCTGCCAAGGAGGCTACGGGCAGGTGGTTGGAGGCTATAATAAGTGCTTCATTAAGGCAGGGCAGGATGCCATTCTGCCTCAAGGAGGCAGTGGTGAGACCACAATTTAAAAAAGCCTTCCCTTTATCCCTCTAACCTGAAAAATTACAGACCTGTCTTTAACCTTTCCTTTTTGGACAAGGTGATAGAGCATGTGGTGGCTTCTCAGCTGCAGAGCGTCTTGGATGATATGGATTCACTAGACCCTTTTCAATCTGGCTTCCATCCTAGATATGGGGCTGAAACTGCCTTGGTTGCCCTAGTAGATGACCTATGCTGAGAGCTTAACAGAGGGAGTGGCAGTGTTCGGTTTTGTTCCCCATGAACCGCTGGGAGAAGTCGTCCGGGAACTTTTACTGAGTTGTCAGCAAAAGGCACAGGACACTCAGCTCTATCTCTCCTTATCACCTACCTGATCCTAGGGCAGCAGTGGGCGACTTGAATTGCGGGTAGGAGGCCATGATGGGCTGAATGTGGGCTAGTAAACTGATAATGAATCCAGACAAGATGGAGGTGGTGTTTGCCAGTAGGAGAGCCAGCTGGGATGAGGGGATTCAACCCGTTCTGGATGAGGTTGCACGTGCTCAGCTGGACCTTGCTCTGATTTGGATGTTCAGGTGGAGGTGGTGGTCAGAGGTGCTTTGGCTAGTGAGCCAGCTGCATCCCTTTCTCAAGAAGGCAGATGTGGCCAGTTACCCATGCCTTAGTCACGTCATGGCTGGATTACTGTATGTATATGTGGGGCTGCCTGAAGAATATTCAGAAACTGCAGCTAGTACAAAATCGGTAGCTCGGATTTTATCCAGAACTGCCTGTTGGGATTGTATTACACCCATTCTGAAAGAGCTACACTGGCTACCAATTTGTTTCTGGGTCCAATTCAAAGTGCTGTTTTTGACCTTTAAAGCCCTAAATGGTTTGGGCCCTGGGTATCGGAAGGGCAGCCTGCTCCCAAGGGTTTCTGGCTGGTCGACAAGATCATCAGATGGGGCTCTGCTCTGTGTGCCAATGGTGAGAGAGGCTCAGCTGCCGAGCACATAGAACAGGGCCTTCTCAATCATTGCCCCCAGGTTTTGGAATGCTCTCCCAGTTGGCATCCGCTCCTCAGCCTCCATTACAGTTTTTAGAAAACAGCTAAAAATGTGGCTGTTCACCCAGGCCTTTATATGAGAGTTCAGTTTTTACTGCTGCTGCTTTTATGTTTTGCATGTTACTGGTTTTTTAATAGGTTTTAAAAATTTTAAATAGGGATATATTATTTTTGTAGAAATCAATCAGTCAATCAGTCAATGAGTGGGCAGGAAAGATTGGTGAAAGAAAGGTGTTCTGTATATTCTCAAAGCATTTTCTATTATTATTAGCATGCTGTTAAGCCCTGTCATGAAAAACTGGTGCTGGGGATGAGGCCGTTTGCTCAAGGGGGATGAAGGAAATCTGTAAAACTGGGAACTGTGTCCTCTGTATCCTTTGTGGAAGTAACCTCAAGAAAGCTGTATCTTTTAAATTCAAAATGTTGCTATTGTATTGTCAATACAATAATTAGTTTGCATTCATTTAAAATTTCTCAGGAAACATGGCACAAGGCACGTAATGTGCTTTTGGGGATCAAGTAGGAGCTTTATGTATATTGGGGAAATAGAGGGGCTGGATCTGCAATAGTCTTTGAACTGATATATTCAGAGACATTCCATCTGCACAAGGCATACAAAACTGCAAACTGCCTCAGGATGTGTCTGGATGATGGTGCATAGTATTCCTTACACCTGCGGTAAAAAAGAGTAGCACAGAGTCCCTGGACACCTGCTGCCAGCCAGCTAGATGCGAGTGGGAAAAGGGGCTATGGCTGCACCCTACATTGTACATGCGCCTTTGAATGATAGAGAATCACGAGGCTTATCAGTTGTGTTCACAGTCACAGTTATCTCTGTTAGGATGGTTTCCAAAATGATTAGAATGATAGAAACAAGCATCAAGTTAGCAAAATTTGATTGCTGGGAGAAAAACTTAATATTCAGAATCAAATGAGCTGGATGTTTCTGGTGTTTCATTGATTTGCCATCATTAGTATTTTGTAGCAGGATGGAGAGGGATGGAGAAGCAAGTAGGGATGGTGAGTTATTGTGGGTGGTAAATGAGGATAGATCTGTTTGCTTAATGGATGATTTCAGTTGATTTGTTGCAAATGCCACGACACATACTGTAATAGAGCATAGACTTCATCTTTCAAAATGGTAATAAAAAGGAAATAATTATTACTAAACATGTACAGAATGATGAAAATGATAGATAATTATTCAAAATTAGTCAGTTCACAGAATGTGGCAGCACTGTTCTTGTACCGTCGGTTTGCCAACTGCTGAAGGGGAATAATAGCTATCTATGTCACAGGACAGTTGTGTGTTATATAGCTGCATATCATACCTATGACATTTTACTAACTTTGAGTCTTTTGAGCACTTCTGAAAGTTAATTATATGTGCACATAGTACAACTGAGCATTTAGTTTATTTTTACATATTATCAACAGCTGAACTCGGAGACCTGATAATTTCACCCACGTGAAATACATCTGCTGTATCTACGTTGGGAGCACACAGATCTTTCTATTGAAGAGGTGTGTGAGTCCCTGCTTTGGACCCTAATGATATGTAGGGGAGCCAAAAAAAACACCATACCTTGTAAGGAACATACTGAGCTGATTCAGATGAATGCTGGCCAGCACATGTGAGCAGGATGAGGTTGTGCCAGTGTGCCTATCCTGATGTCACTGCAGGATGTCCAGTTGTTGGGGGATAATTTAATCATGTGATGGGGACATTTATCTGAATTGCCCCTCTACACATACTCCAAAATCATTTTTAAACAGGGTTTGGGAGTGTGTGTAGAAGGGCAGTTCAGATAGATGATATCTTCATGCAATTACAGTTATTAAAGGCAGGCATGCTCTTGGCCCAGCCTCATCCTGCTCACCTATTACAACTCATGTGAACTGGTGCATTGACTTAAAAACCCAATGTTCTGCTGTGTTCTGAGTGTGTTTTTGTTTGTTTGTTGTTTTTCTGTTTTGTTTTGTTTTCATTTTTTGGAAACTATGGGAGGAAGGAAAGGATACCTCCAAAAAGAAATAATCAACCAACTAACATGAGGAGTTTAAGCTAGCTTGTCTGTTTTGGGCTGCTCATCCTTCATTTTTTATGCTGGACCCCCAATCTGTCATTTAGAGTAGAACCAATTGGCATGGGGTGAACGGCATGCCTGAATTCAAAAACTGCTCCTTCTGAAAGTACCTTTTTGGTTGAAAAATGTAAATGGCAGAAACAGTTCTGAACTGCAGAATTACTGCAATTAGTTACTCAGAGCCTAAAACATGATTAAAAAAATAGTGGCTGGCCTTCTCACTAAGGTGAGGAGTGCGGAAGGTGCCTCCACAGCATTTATTAATCCAGAGTTGCACTGTGAAAACAAGGAACAATCAATATTTGCTGATTTCCCCCCTGCCCCTGGAAGTGCTCTCTGTGATTCTCAGGGACCTGCATACAGGGGAAGGAGGCAATATTTTAAAGTATGATACTTTAAAAAATACAATTATGTCTTAAATGTGCATACGTACGTACGCACGCATGCACAAACACAAGCAATTATGAGCGCCAAAGTACTGAGATCTTTGATTTTTTTAAAAAACCCAAATGGTAGTTTTTATGAATTTTCCACTCTAAGTAGCATGTACTTATGACACATGTAATAAAATAACAGAAGCTGGCAACCTTGTAGAAATAATGATAAACACTGGAACTAGGCCTGAGCAATTAGAGCATGTCAGTAATTGGGACTGAATAATCAATCTAGACACTAAGAGAATGTACACAGTTAGCAACAGTCTTCCATTGACAATGAGATGGATTTCCTTAATCGCAAGCCCTTTTCTTCTATGGTTTCCTGACAATCTGTCTATGAGCAATTTATGCTTCAGATTTAAACATGAAATATCAAAATCAATATGGAATGTCATTTTTCTTTGTTTTTCTTTCTCTCTGTTTCTTTCTCCAAAATACACAATATACTTGAGCAGGGCAGAGGCCACTTTATCCATTTTTGTTGCTGGGGTGGGGGAAGGAGAAGAAATCTGATATATGAGGATCTCTAAGGACTGATTTATACAGTCTGCGAAAATCACATTATAGGCTCCTTCTGGAACTATATCCATTCAAACTCTAGATGGAGGAATAGCATTTTTAAAATCCCTTCTGTATTTTTAACCCTTCCCTGTACATAGAAAACTAGCACATCAGGAGGAGTGGTAGGCTACTACCTTTATTTCTCATGTGCAAGGTATGTAGAATATTCAAAGATGTAACCACTTTGAAGTGATGTATTTCTTCCATCCATCTGTTGACTCTGACTGAACTCTTAAATAGACATTAGGGCTGTGTATAATCACAAAATCTGGATTGGATTCAAATCTGATCCGGAACCATAGGTATCAGTTTCAGGTCCTTTGAACCCTTCAAAATTCCATTCTTGGATTTGGTATTGCATTTACTTCCCAAAATGCAATAAAAATATTGGCAAAAATCCCCATTAGAAGTCTATGGGGAAAATTAAAAAAATTGCCAAACAAAAAACCCATGGCTAGACACGGAAGTCTCAAAGTATGCAAGGATAGCAGGACTCTCTGTATTTAATTACAAGAAAATCTGAACATTTGTTGTTTTTAAATTAGGCCGGAAATTTACTTGCCTCCAAAAATTATGGAAGAAAAATGATGTAACATCTGAGAATAAACTGCTTAATTTTTTAATTTGTAAGTAAAAGAATGGGCAAAATAAAGAAATAAGTGCATGTGCAGATGGACAGATCGCCCCCCCCCCCAGGCCTGGCCACAATTTTAGTATTTCTGCCACCATTTGAAACTCATCCCAATAATTTTCTGGAAATGCTTTGGAAATCTCCTAACCATATTGGATAATTCTGGAGCAAAATAGGCTTCCCTATTTCAATTTTGGGCCATTTCAGGAATTCCAGATCTGATATTGCACAGCTCTAATAGACATACTTTGTAAAGAGAACTAGGCAATATATTTTGCAAAGCTTTATATAGAGTTGGGGTGAAAACTACCGGATTTCTTGTTGCTTTGGTGGAACATATAGGTTGGTAAATGGTAGGGCCTGAATTGTCCGGGAGACAATGTCAGGAAATGGTGGTGAGGCAACATAGGAAAATAAACCAGCTGGATGTATCTCTTCTTGAACTGAACCAATAGTTGAACTTGATGCAAATCGAAAAACAGCAATAAAGGTTAAAAGAGAGAGAAATCAGGTTTCACTAGTGTGTGTGAAGAGGAGAGCTGGTCTTGTGGTAGCAAGCAGGACTTGTCCCCTTATCTAAGCAGGTTCTGCTCTGGTTGAATATGAAAGGGAGACTAGAAGTGTGAGCACTGCAAGATATTCCCCTCAGGGGGATGGAGCCGCTCTGGGAAGAGCAGATGGTTCCAATTTCCCTCCCTGGCATCTCTAAGATAGGGCTGAGAGAGATTCCTGCCTGCAACCTTGGAGAAGCTGACTGAGCTAGATAGACCAATGGTCTGACTCAGTATATGGCAGCTTCCTGTGTTCCTATGGAGCAGGTTTGGGCACAGCAGAATGCACTAATGTGGCAATTTTCAAATATTCTGCCTTTCCACATAGGTGTTCCTTTGCAATAAGAGAGAACATCAATCAGTTATCATACACTTAGCACAAAGGAATTTAGGGTATATTCTAGAAAGCCCACTCAATTCGTGGGTGACACTGTGCAGGCTTTTTGGGCCTCAGTGTTGCCCTGCTTGAACTGAGAGTATACCCTATAACACCCCTAAGACATCCCCTGTGACTAGGGATTTAAGAACATTTGGTAGCAATGAATAAGCTGTCTTTCAGGGAAGTTTGTCAACCAACTATCTATCTATATAATTCTCCTAAATGTACCCATCGCTAATCCCATGTGTGGCAGCTCTTGCAAGAGTTTGTGAGTAGCTGCCTGGGAGACAGGGATAGGGACTGGGAGAAAATAGCATTAGTGGCTGGCCGGTGGGGAAGGAAGGCACCAGCCACACTGGCTGGCGAGGGAAACCGCCACCGGCGGGCAGGGAGGGAAAGAAAAGCCAAGCGCAGAACGGACTGGGGGTGAAGAGAGGGGTGGAAATGACAGGGAGAATTAGGGGCACAGATGGTCTGCGCCAGATCAGCTAGTTACTGGTAAGCTTCCAAGAACCCTAAGTTTTCCTGAACACAAAACTGCAGGAATAACTGAATGTCTTGGGAAACTACGATGGAAAAGAAATTCAGTATTGACAAGCAAACTGCAGCTCCCATAATGGAGTGACAACAGATAAATGGCTGTCATTTCCAATGGAATCTCTTGGCATGGAGCTCGGAGAAGAAACATTTTCAATTACTAAGAATGGTGTTGGGTTGTTGCTAGAGATTGCAGCCTTGGGGCGGAGGTGGCGGGGATGCAAGCCAAAGGAAGAAAGTCCACTTTGCTGGAAGTTTATAGATACCAGGCAAGCACATGAAAGTAAATCTATTTGGGCCTAGAGGCATATACAACCTAAGTATTCTGCTCAGTCACAAGATATGTCAATCTTTCAGGTGGAGTGCTTTTAAAATGCCTGACACTCTTGGCTTCAGTTTGACTTTAGACATCAAAACTGAACACTTTAAAAGAACAGAAGAGAGGCTAAAAATAAACAAACTTGGCATAGCCTTTGTCTTGGGGGTCTTCTGTCCTTTCAACACTTTGCAGGTTTATGATATAGGCATTTTCTATTCAGAAGAAAAGGCAGTCATCTTACATCTAAAGTAACACACCAGTCCAAAGATTCCTTGTCTGAAAAGTGCTTAAGCATAACAGTTGTTGTGGTAGGTTGCAGTGCTATCATTGTAGTGATAAAGATATTATTGATATGATATCAAGCTGTGATAGGGCTGTCAATGGCTGCTAGCCTGGATAGCTGTATATTTCCACCAGGATCATAGGAGGCATGCCCCTGAAAATCAGTTACTAGGGAACACCAACAGGAGGGGCATTGAGCTCTTTCCCCCACTTGCAGGCTTCCCAGAGGCACATGGTTGGCCGCTGTGTGAAACAGGAAGCTGGACTAGATGGCTTTTGGCCTGATCCAGCAGGGCTTTTTCTTATGTTCTTATGCTAGCTCATGTTCTTTTGTATATGTTGGTGTCTCAAGATGATGTGAAATGTTGATTTTGCACAGCAGCTTGAGAATAGCCACCATGCGACATGGCATGGAACATAGTGCTAATTTTAGTGCTTTAATTAAGAACAAATGTAGTGATGTGTGGAACCTTCCTGAGAATTCCACTAGTCTGATCAGAGGTCTCCCCGCCCCCCTCAAAATTCCTTGCTTGTTTATATCAAGCAGGATCGTACAAAATCTCTCTTGCGGTATAATTTGGTGGTAGCTCTAGTCCCAGGTCTTATCACTTTGCACAGTCTGCAGAATTTCTTTACCTATCTAGTACTGTGAGAAGCAGATGATACCCACAGCATACTTTGGTTAACTACTGGCTAACCAAAGTCAGTTTTGGTTCAACTACCTGTGAACCAAAGTGATTCACCTGCACTTTGGCACCATACAACCATGTACCCCAATGTAAACTTGCATATGTGTATGAATATGGAAAGAAATATAAGAGTAATCTACCTGAAGCATGATAGATCTGTCTCATTCTACTGAATGCTATGTCAAAACATATCATACAGTGAACAGCTAAGGCTTGGATACACAAAAGGGGAGCACTCTGAAATAAATGAAAACTAGTATGAAAACTTGGTGTTATGGAATATCTGTGCTGAACTCGGTTTTCTGTTAGGAGTGTGTGAGCTGGTTCGAGGTCGGTGCTAGCTCAACCTTGAACTGGCTTGGCTTGAAGACACTACCTTGAGCCAGGTCACGCAAATGGCCAGTGCACATGTGTGGCAGCCCCCCCCAATGGCCACTGTGCACGCACAGAGGGCCAAAACAGCCCTGAAATGGGCCGAACTGGCTCGGGAAAATTCAGGGGGAGGCTGGGGGGTGGGGAGTTGGAGCTGCTAGAAACCCCCCACGGCCACTGCAGCACCCCTAAGGCCGCCAAAGCCCTTGGTGGTGGTAAGTCTATCATTTTTTAAAAAAAGAATTTATTGTCCCCATCCTCTTGAGCCAGGTCCAAAACGGTTTGGATTTGAACCAAACCAGGTCCCGTTCAACTGTCCAAAAAACCGAACTGGACCTGGCTTGACTACAGTTCGATTCAAGATGAACTAGTTTTTCTAGTTTTGTGCACATCCCTATTTTCTGTATGACTTGGACATTTCCATAGCTTGTTGTCTGCCCAGCAATTTCTATGATCATGATCTGTAACCTTAAATCAGAACATTGAATCACATAAAGCTTCACACCCTCTATAATTATTATTACTATTTTATTTTTATTTTTTTAAATTTATTTTATTACATTTATAGACCGACCCATCAAAAGGATCTGGGTAGTGCACAAGAAGTTTAAAAAGACCAAAACAAAAAACAACCACCATTTAAAACACAGTGCTTAAAACAATATAAAAACAATATTTAAAAAATTCAAAACCATTTAAAACCAATTAAAATACTTAAAAACAATTTTAAAACCTTGGAAGGCCAGGCCAAACAAGTAATTCTCTCTTAAAGATCAACAGCAAGCCTAAACTGTGGATATCTTCTGGGAGTGCATTCCATAGGCCAGGAGCAGCTAAAGAGAAGGCCCGGTTCCAAGTCACGACCAATTTGGGATAGACAATTTAGGATAGAGGAAGTACTCTTTCACACAGTGCATAATTAATCTGAAGCCTCCTACCCTAATTTGGGAGCTGTGCTTGCTCATGTTTGCTGATGGCCTGTCAGTTAAAACCAAGGTCGGTTGGATTTAACTGGGTGCTAAGAAACTGATGGGTCAGATGACTTTCCTCCTACCTCATTCAGCAGCTGGGTTCAGCTGCTGGGTTGGAGGGAAGGGAATCTGAGCCTCCTACCCACCCAATTAATCGCTGTGGCCTAAACCATCAAAAGTGGTGAGATAAACTATAATTGTTCCCCTTATTCTTTTCTTAAAAAATAAATATCCAGTTCCTTCAGCGGTTCAATATTGTTTGTTACCTTTACGACTCTCGCCCAAGTCTCTTCCAGCTGGTATCCTTTAAAACAAATAAGCAAGCGACCTTTTATTCATCATTTGTTTAAATGCTGTCTTCTGCTTCCTCTGTATCTGATGAGAAATGTCTCTGTTCTGCCCTGTTCATCCTCTTAATGCAATTATTGCAGCAGAAATCACTGAAGCTATTAATACAGATATAGGGATTGAAAAATTGGATTTTGATATTGTCTGTTTTACGCAGGCACAGAGCCAATTCTGCAGTCTTATGAGAAATAGTCTGTTCAAAGCAAAGGGGAAAAAGAAGTCTGTCTGAAGGTATTAAGTTAGGAAGCAACCGTTACTTTGTTATGAAAAATTAGTCCAAGTCACGTTGCATTCATTTTCTTGCTGTCTTTTGATAATAACTAGATTATCCCAAGTTTAGTGAAGAAGCACATAACTGTCTGAAACTATGGAGTCTTTGCTATCAGCTGTCTCCATTGCCTCAACTGCAGTAATTCCATTACTCCTGACCTCTGGTGCATTGACGTTTGAGCTACTCAGAGGGATTATCCACTTCCATCTGCAACATAGAACTTGAGGCTGAAACACCTTGTATACAAAACAATATCTTCAGGTAAGAGAGGAAAAGTGAGTGGTGTTCATAAATGAACTGCAAAAAATGATTGTCAGTAAGCGTAAAGTGATGCAATGGAGTAAAAACAATCCCAGCTTCACAAATACACGGATGGGATCTGAAAAAGCTGTGGCTATCCAAGCAAAAGATCTTTGGGATGTGGTGAGCTGCATGAAAATGTCAACTCAGGGGAAAACCAGGTGATACCATCAGTTGCATAATTGGGGCCCATGTGTTTTGTTTTTTTATTTAAATAACCCCAGCATGGGCCCTGGTTTGGATTAAGATGGCAACAATGATTTGGGAGGCTTTAACCCTTTGCTATTGCCATGATTCCAATTCAGATTGAAATCCCCTACAGAAGCACCAATGGGGCTTCCCCTCCCGGAAAAAATAGCAGTTGCTGGGGGTAGATCATGTCAGGGCAAGGAATTATCCTCCCCATGATCCCAGTCTAGATTTTGGCCCACAAGAAGTTGCCATTTATATATTTTTAAAAGGAAACATTGATATGTAGGAGAATGAAAAAGGCAAAATCTGCTTTAGGAAGGCAATTGAAAATAAGATAACCCAGTATCATAGTAGGCCTCTTCTGGTATTATGTGGAACCATGGTTAAAGGCATTATGTGGAACCATGAAATACAGGCTTCCACCTCCCTGTGCTATCCTCCAAGGATTTATTTATTTCCGTTTAGTATAGAAGCAAACCAAGATCGGTTGTGTTGTCCAGACTGACTAGTCTATCCAACATTCCTAAAATAAACCAAGATACAAACGCCACTTCAATCCCTAGGTTATTATATCTGTTTATTTTAGGAATATTGGTTGAAATATATATTTTATCCTATCAAGGACACAAGAATTCCTATCATGGGAGGAATGACACAGTGCCTAGGTCCTCCAGGTGCAGGGACTCCACACTTTGGCTAGAGCCAAACAGAGTTACAGAAGCTGGATAATGTTGCTCGTTTGGCTTCTCAGAGCAGACAGCTGGCTTTTACGGCTGCTGTCTAGGCAAAGTGCCTTATCCTCATCCCTTGCCTATGCCGCTTTTCAACAAGAATCCCCAAAGTGCTTTACATCAATATAAATAAATAAATACAATGGTGCCCTGTCTCCAAAGAGCTCACAATCTAAAAAATAAACTTAAGATAGACATTAGGAACAACCACTGGAGGGACGCTGTGCCCTCCAGTGGTTGTTCCTAATGGATAGGACCAGTTGCTCTGCCCCTGCTAAATAAAGAGAATCACCACTTTAAAAGGGGGTCTCTTTACTCAGTTAGCAGGGAAAGGATGTGTTCATTAAAGGGGCCTTGCCTGATTTCACAAGCACTCGCTCCATGATGCTAGGTGGCCTCTGAGTTGGAGAACAAATGCAGTGCTGTGTCCTTGGGCCATAATGGAGGTGCTTCCCCCAGTTTTCCTGGTGCAGAGGGATCCAGTGACACAAGGTAGCCAATGTCTGGGTCATAGGTTCTTTTTATCATCTCCTAAACTATCTGCCTCAACCTCCCCGCAAGTGAAAGGTTCTGGATCTGGACTTATGACAGATTGGTTGGTTTGGACATCATGACAGATCTTGGTTTGTTTTAACTGCAATTGGAAGCAGAATTCTGCTGAGGCTATTATGGGCAGCGGAGGAGGGAGCACATACTCCCAGGGATTGTGGGCGTTATGTGAACGCCTAGAGATGTCTAGGTTAGGCGGTATAAATAAATAAATAAATATGACAGATTGTGTCACTGTCCTCGGGAAGAAGAAAAAGATAATAATAATAATAGGCTGCCTTTTAAAAAATAATTTCCTGTACCTTTGGGATTGACATAGCCCAGGTTATTTATGTATTTAACTTTTTATCATTAGCACTAAAAGCTTTGCTTCTCCTCCTTAATAGATGGTTGTGTTTGATGAAGCTTTTTATACTCCACAAAACGATCAGTTGTCGGAGATATATGGGCAGCTGGTGTTTGTTTAGTAAATGATGTTCCTGTTCTTGTAGTAGAAGGGAGGCCTCAGTAGACTATGAATATACTCTGTTCCCATGCATTATGCCACTGCCCAAATGCTTATTTCAGACCATGGTGGTTTATTTTTTAATTGGTTTCCATATCATTAAGATGCCCCCCACACAAAACAAAATTATTTCCATATTGCTGATTTTCTTGAAAGGTGAGCAAATTACTTCATTCAGTCTTGAAAGGAAAACTATTAACTGCTGATAAAAATAGAAAAAACATTATAGAGTTGTATCCAAAAAAGGTCTCCACTAAGTTCCACTAAAATCAGTGGGATCTCTACTGTTCGCAACTACCCATATGGACAGAATAAATTCTTGCAAAATCCAATTAAAAATTTAGAAATCTAAAAAAAAATAAAACCCCAATTGAGGTGAGGAAACTGGCTTTCCCTTCAGCAGAAGTGGTGAGAGGGCTGGTGTACCCAATATAACCATGCTGGCTGTTTCCTGATTAATTCACAACACCAGAAAAATATTTTTTCCTTTTGGGTTCAGTAGTAGTATTAAAAACTCAACTGAAGAGCAGCCTTGAAAAATTATGCCTGAGTAGTATCTTGGGCATATATAAATTCTGACCAACCACTTTAAAAGAAACCATGCAGGGTTGGTTGGTTGCTGTAGGCAGTTCTGTTGGTTTCCTTAATTTTCTTGAGGTTTGTCTCTAAAAATTGATTTGGAGGATAAGGTCTTGTTACTCTTGTTTATAGGAGGGGAGCTGATCTTGTGATAAAGATAAAGTGTGCTATTGAGTCGATGTCGACTCCTTGCGAACACAGAGCCCTGTGGTTGTCTTTGGTAGAATACAGTCTGGGGTGTGCCTCATGATCCAGAAATAAAACATCATGTTATAGAGATGAATAAACTGAGGCAGCTACACCCCAGAGATAAAGGACCCTGTGACATCATTCTAGGGAAACTAGAAGTGTGAACACTGTAAGATATTCACCTCAGGGAATGGAGCCGCTCTGGGAAGAGCATCTAGGTTCCAAGTTCCTTCCCTGGCATCTCCAGGATAGGGCTGAGAGAGATTCCTGCCTGCAACCTTAGAGAAGCCTCTGACAGTCTGTGTAGACAATACTGAGCTAGATAGACCTATGGTCTGACTTAGTATATGGCAGCTTCCTATGTTCACCATCTGTCAACTGGAAATGGTGAGCTTCAGGCTTCTTTTGGAAGTTTATTTCCCCCATTCTGAGTAGTAGTTTTGAAAGCTTGGCAAGATTTTGTTTCACCAGATGGGCAAGCTAAACCCTCAGATCAATTTTGAAAATGCCATGTTTCAAATAGAAACCTGTCTAACTTCAATGGGAAAGTGTCATTCCAGGAAGGGAACTGGGGCTTTAAGGCAGCTGCTATAAGACCTGCAAATGGTCCCTCCAAATGGTTATCTGTCTTTTGTAGCGCACTGTGAATGGAATGGAATATGAGAGTGTTAGTGTGTAGTGTGTTCCTGTCAACCTGATTGAAAGAGGTATACGTGAAAAGATTCCTGAAAGCAGAAAATATTAATTATAGATAGATCAATCTGCTTTCTGTCCACAAATGTAGAATATTAAGAATTTCTATTTGTGAAGGCTTAAAAGGGAGGATTATATTTTTATTATTTTATTCATTTATTTATTTACTTACATACTGGTTTTCTTATGTGAAATGTATGTGTGTGTGTGTGTGTGTGTGTGTGTGTGTGTGTGTGTGTGTGTGTGTGCTTTCTCAAATGCTCCTTTTCAGGAGCGGGAATACCAGTATACCAACATGCTCCAAGAACAGGGGCCTGGCAGAGTGGCCCCAGCAAGGGCCCTTCACCAGTCTCTGCACCCCCCTCCCTGCCCCTTGCTTCTGTGGCTCCTTGGCAAAGAGGCACCTTTTTAAAGTGGTGATTCTCTTTTTTTAGCAGGGGGGAGAGCAGCTGGCCCTATCCATCCCCAGCACAGCTTCCCTCCAGTGGCTGTTGCTGGTGTCTGTCTTATATTTCTTTCTCTCTCTCTTTTTTTTAGATGGTTGTGAGCCCTTTGGGGACAGGGAGCCATATTATTTAATTAATTATATCTATGTAAACCGCTTTTGGAACTTTAGTTGAAAAGGGGTATATTCAGTAAATATTCATAGTCGTATTCACTGTGACTCCTTGCTGCCTGCCACTGCCCTCGCTGATACCAGACCCTTCCATATCCAGCACTGAGAAGCAGGGAAGCCCAGTTCATCCCTCTCAGGAGAGAGAAATGCAGGGCCCTCTCTGCTTCTCAGTGACTCCCAAGCCAGATGGGAATGGAGTGCCCATGCATGCAATCCATTCCCATCCTGTGCAGGGGCTGCTGGGAAGCAGGGAGGCCTCATTCATTCCTGTCTCCAGAGAGGAACAGAGCAGGGCTTCCCTACATATCAGCACCAGATATCGGTGGTGGTTGGCAGCCTGCAGCAGCAGCAGCCATGATGGCGGGGTGGCCATTGCTGCCCTGCGAAGGAAGGCAAGCGCCAAAGGTGTGCGCCCTGGTGGTTCGGGGGGTGGTGGTCAAGTGTGTCCCAGCTAGGGTAGAAAAGGTCAATATCACCAAACAAGTAGAAATAGAGGGTGCTTTTCAACAAAAAGGTCTCTAAAAAGTCTCCACTTTGCATAAAATTTGCATGTTTCTTGGTATGTTTTGATAAAAATTGGATAATTTGAGAATAAATGCAGCTCACCACTGTGAAACTGATGATGAAGTGAGCTGTATGTCTGCTCAGTCTGCTGTCTAGGTGCTGAGTTCTCAAGGCCCCGGCTTCTCAACTGTAAATTCATCTCCTGGTTAGGTTTACCACACACACAGTCCTTCTCCTCCACGGGTCACCCAGCCTGCTCTCCCCAACCAGGCCAGCAACTTCACCTCAAGGCAGGGTGGCCCCTAACTGCCAAGCCAGATTCTTTGCATTCTGGGGCAGTGGTGCATGCCCATGTAACCCCTCTTCTACTTAAGGGGTGGGTACGTTCCACCAGTGTAGTTCCACCAGTGGTTGCAGAGAAAAATAAACAAAATAATGTCTTGCATCCAACTCAAAGGGTTAAGAAACATATTTCTATTCTATTTGTATTTATATTTCCAATACACAGGTATGTAACAATAGTGACCCATTTCAAATGCAAATGCAAATTTTCAACAGAGCAGGCATAAAAATCTGCATAAAATAGTGTCATATAGCCATATGTGATGGCTATGATCATTGAAGAAGAAGGTGTCTCGACAGTGCACAAAGAAAGGCAAATAAAACAAAAAGCCCAGCCCCCCTTTTTTTAGGAGTGTCCCAAAAGTCATCCTGTTACAATCCATGATACTCCCTTAAGAAATCTGGAGAGTATGCTGAACCAGAAGAACAGGCATGAAACCAAATCCTCAAGCTTGTCCAGTAGGGATGTGCATGGTTCAGTGTTCGGCCGGTTCGGCGGTGGGGGTTTACCTTTAAGGAGCAGGGAGGGTGGCGTGTGCACATGAAGTGGCCACTTCCGGTTCGCTGCTGAACAGGACTGCAAGGAGGTACGCGGCAACCCTGCAGCACCAGTTTTGCAGACAGCGCCGGCGGGGAAAACGGGGTGGGGGGTGGGCACCCTCCCTGCTCCTTAAAGGTAATTATTCCCCGCCACCGAACCAGCTGAACACTGGACCTCTGAACCAGTTTGGTGGTCTGTAAAAGAACGCCGAACCGGTTTGTGCACATCCCTATTATTGTCCAGGGCTTTGAGCTGAATTGGTGCACAAACTTGATTGTAGAGAGAGAAACAAGCCTCAATGACATAAGCAAGGGAATAAAGGAGAAAGGTACAAAACGCCCCCCTTTTCCTCTTCAGGTCAGGAGCAGCTATCCCTCCTTTTGAGGCAGCAGGTTCCAGAAGACACTCTGGAGCCTCTGAGCATGCTTCAACAGTAATAAGGAGAGGGAGGGTATTTCAGTATACCTTTAACTGGCAACTGATGGCCCTCTATTACTATCACTCACCAGTAATAATATGGATGATAATGGTGGGGGTTACACATGGTCTTGGCTTTTCAATGGAAGGTTTCACAGTGGTTTTCAAAGAAAAATAAAAAATAAGATGCCCCTTTCTCCCCAAAGGGCTCACAAACAAAAAAGAAATGCAAGGTAACACCAGCATCAGCCTTTGAAGGAATGCTGTGCTGGGGGTTGGGCAGGGCCAGCTTCTTTCCCCATTATAAATAGAAGAGATTCACCAGTTGAAAAGGTGCCTTTTTACTCAGTTACTTAGTAACTGCTGTCAGTTATGTTCGTTAGCTAACTACTCTCTTCTCGCTGCCACCACGTGAAGGAAGCAAGCTGCAGCTGCCGGGCCCACCTATCCATGCTTCTGCATTGCATGGCTCTGCAACCTGCCATTGAAGCAGAACCTCTCTTTTGGCTTCCCCACTGGATGGATGGTCAGTAGGAAGGGGAAGGAGAGAGGGAGAGAAGCTGCTCATGAGAGCAAAGTGTTCTGAGCAAACGAAATGTTCCATCTGCTCCCCAGAACTTCGGACACCACAACACATGCAAAAGTTGTTTGGTCCCCCAAATGGTCGTGGTACCGAAATGGCCTTGGTCACCCTGGTTGATGATCTTTACTGGGAGAGGGATTGGGGTAGTGCTACCCTGCTGGTTCTCCTCAATCTCTTAGTGGCCTTTGATACTGTTTACCATGGTATCCTTTTGGAAAGGCTTCGGGAGTTGGGGGTTGGAGACACTGCATTGCGGTGGTTTCGCTCCTATCCCCAGGGTCAATATCAAAGAGTTGCCATGGGGGGGGGGATTGTTCAGCTCCCTGGGAGTTGGCCTGTGGGGTTCCTTAGGGGTCAGTCTTATCCCCTAAGCTTTTTAACATCTATATGAAGCCGCTGGGAGAGGTCATCAGGAGGCTTGAAGTGAGGTACCACCAGTATGCTGATGATGCCCAGCTGTATCTCTCTATTCCATCTCAATCAGGAGAGGCAGTTGAGGTGATTGACTGTTGCCTGCAGGCAGTAACGAGCTGGATGTGGACCAATAAATTGTAACTGAATCCAGATAAGTCGGAGGTGCTGTGTGTCTCTCGAGTCCATGAAGTGAGGAGATATCCTGTTCTTGAGGGGGTAGTAGTACCATGGAAGGAACACGTGCATAGCTTGGGGGTACTCCTGGATTCATTGCTGGAGGCCCAGGTGGTAGCGGTGGCCAGGAGTGCCTATTTTCAACTTAGGCTTGTCCTCCAGCTTGGCCCTTTCTGGACAGAGATAGCCTGGCCACAGTGATCCATGCTCTGGTAATCTCCAGACTGGACTATTGTAATGTGTTTTATGTGGGGCAGCCTTTGAAGACAATTTGGAGGCTGCAACTAGTGCAGAATGCAGCGGCAAGACTTCTGATGGGCACTTCTTGCCAGATGCACATCACGCCAGTCTTAAAGGAACTGCACTGGTTGCCAATTTGCCACCAAGCCCGATTCAGGGTTTTAACACTGACTTTAAAAGCCCTGAACAACCTGGCCCCCAAATACCTGAAGGAACACCTTCTTCCATATAGACCTGCCTGTCAGTTAAGATCTATAGGAGAGGCCCTCTTGGTAGTGCCACTATTCATTCATTCATTCGATTTCTATATTACCCTTCCAAAAGTGGCTCAGTGCAGTTTACACAGTGAAATAATAAATAAATAAGATGGGTCCCTGTCTCCAAAGGGCTCACAATCTAAAAAGAAACATGATAGACACCAGCAACAGTCACTGGAGGTACTACTCTCCCCCTGCTAAATAAAGAGAATCACCACGTTAAAAGGTGCCTCTTTGCCAAGTTAGCAGGGGTAAAGGGTATTGTGAGCAATTAAAGGGGCAGGGGCACGTGAGAGGGCTTTCTCTGTGGTGGCCCCTAGGTTGTGGAAGTCCCTCCCCTCTGAGGTTCGCCAAGCTCTGACATTGTGTACATTCAGGAGAATGGTGGACGCACCTCTTTACTCTGGCCTTTTTCTAGGGATGTAGTGGTTCTTCCCCTCTCAGCCACTGTATTTTTTACTGTATTTTTGATTTTATGATGCTGAATTTTAATTATGTTTTATATTGGTTTTATTGTAACCCGCTCTGAGATTGGGTATAGAGTGGGCTA
Organism: Hemicordylus capensis; assembly: GCF_027244095.1. NCBI lineage: Eukaryota > Metazoa > Chordata > Lepidosauria > Squamata > Cordylidae > Hemicordylus > Hemicordylus capensis. The sequence continues at coordinate 28,159,275 of NC_069661.1, read as the reverse complement.
GAAATGTAAGTAAATAAATAAATAAAATTAAATAGTCTCTTTTCTTCCTAATGCAAAAAAACCCTGTGTGTTTTAGTATTAGGAAATACTCGCATGTCTTCTATAAAAGTCCCTAGTTGGCAACCCTAGCCCCAGCAGAGAGGGGTGGCTGTGCATACCACTGAGGGGGCTGCTGGTGCACAGGGCTGAAAAGAGGCATTGGCTGCCTAGCTATGTCAGCAACCCTTTGGTTTTAAAACTGTGGGGGAAATGCAACAGATTAAAATGTTCAGGACTATTCTAATCTACTTTGAATTCTCTGCACACTCCCAACGGCCTTTACCATTTGTTTGCTTAGGATTTTCTTTTGTTGTTTTAGTTTTAAGTTTGCATTTTAAAAAATATTGCTGTGTTCAGACCTCTCAAATCTGCAGATCATGGAGAGAAGATGCTTGCTCACCTCTTTCTGAGCTAGGTTTTTATGTTCCTCAACTGATGTTCCAAGCAAAAAGCTTTGAAGGAACCAAATAATTGGCATCTTCAGGGAATGGGCTGCTCTTTTTTTTTAAAAAAAGAGAGAATAAGAAACTCATCATACTAAACTGTGAATAGAAGATAATATGGTTAAGGGTTTCCGAGTATGAAAGCAAAAAGCACAAAATGAAGCAGGCAGAGCGGAGAGGAAAGCAGAGGGAGAATGTCATGAAAGTGACATTTCCCTTGCTCATCCTAAAAACACAAATCTATTTTAACAGCATTTGAAACAGATACCATGAAAGGATACCCAATTAATTTTATCTTCATGCTGCTACACAATCCGTTAAATTCTTTTGGTCACTAAAATGTCTTTAGTACTTCATGTTGTTCACAAAGGCCTCATTCTCATTTTTAAAAACACAAAGAAAAGAAATCATATTCAGTCTTAATCAGTGGATTGATCTGTCTCTGTGAATACTGTAATACCAAACCTCAGCTGAAGAAAAGTGTTGATAATAACCAAGCCTGATAACATTATGGAGGTCTCTGAAAAGAGAAAAAAGCAAGTTGTTATAGAATGTAGATTGACATATGAATGCAGGTGCAAAATATAGTATAAAGACAAATGCGTTTATTCAGACAATGTGATCTAGTTATCAGCAGGAATCCAGAGGCAGACACAAAACTTCATTGGCCTTATAATTCATATTTAGTAAGGGAAAGTCTGTATTCTAGTGTAGGGTATTATTGGCCAAGCAACATGAGATTATAACTAACCAATCTGCTTGGCATTGTGTATTTTGTATAACATATCTCCCTTGAACACATAGACATTGGAATGAAATTAGGTCTGCAAGTTCAGAACACACTTCTACATGTCATGATCAAACACTAGTGTTTCACCCACACTTACTTGGGAGAACTTTTGTACAATACAAAAAGGCATATTGTAATGTGGGATTTACTATGTATGTTGAAACATACCATGTATGTTGAAATATAAGAATGAAAATTGGTGATCATATTCAAAACGTAATTCTAAATTGCAAGTTTGATCATCAACTCAACCCCCATACCCTTTCAAAGGTGCTGAGAATGATGTTAAGTATACTACAATGTGATACTTCTCTTGAGCATTGAGATATCAGCCTATAACCTCATTATTCATTTTCATTTAACAGCTGTTCAATGCCACAATCATTTTTAAAGAGATGAGGAAAATATGTTCCACATACACAGGCATGTTAGCTCAATCCCATGTCCACAGTAGCCTGCCTCTATCAACTCAACAATGTCTTCAAGGAAGCAGTTAATTTTTATTCTGTAGGAGAAAGTAAAGGTGTGCATTTGGGGATACCAGTGGCAAAATGCAAGACCAGATGGGCCTTCATGTGAATCAGCAAAGCAATTCTTAGGAGCCATCAGTGGCAGTTGAATGGGAGGCAGACAAATTGAGCCAGTAGAGCACAATCTAAAGCAGAGCTCCCTTGCATAAACCCCATTCATTTCAATCCAACTTGTGTAGAATAAACTTCCCAGTGAGCCATGCTGTATATTTATTAGAAAGAGAAGATACTACTTGGCTTTTCTGTCTCGGTCATCAAAATATCTTGACTGACCATCCGTGCTCAGGAAGACTGTTGAGATTACATTTAATGCCTGAGGTGTGCACGCACACACATTTGTAGACCAATATAACTTTTCAGCTTGCGTCCAAGAAGTACTTTGGCTACAGTCTAGCATATGCTGAATTTATTCTGCATTTCTCAATTTGCAAAGACCAACATGCCGACACATTTCTATGTCACACTACTTTGAAATCTATAACATGTCAGACAGTGTTATGAGACTTACCTTTTATTGCATCTCTAAACATCTCAGGAGATTGAACTGAGCCTTCTATTGCTTTATAAGGTCTACTGCAAAGTAAATTGCATGACACTTAAAAAAAAAAAAACCTTCACCACTGTGGTAGATTTTTCTACCTTTTAATCTTTCTGCCCATTTTTGTGCCTGACCTGGCTACTGCAGTGTTTGTACAGTTCAAAGTTTCCCTTCGCCCTTTCATGAAAGAGGCCCATAAATCTTGTATCTATAATAAAGACATTTAAAGCAGAAAGATATGATAATATTCCTATACTTATAAGTTAGATCTGTCAGTGGTAGTGAGATGTATTAATCTTCCCTGTCATGGCTCTCTCCCAAAGGAACGCAACATTTGGTTTCCTTGAAATTTTCAATAAAGAATGGGCAAATAACGTATTTTCTATACTCTGCTCTTCCAAGCCTAACTCCAGCTAGGGTGTCTTGCAGGGACAATTAAACTGAGCTGTTGCCTGAGTTTAGGTGAACATTGTTATTACAGCATTTGTCCCTTTCCTGACAAATTACATTATTCTTGTGCCCTTAGACCATGAGTAAGTCCACTGGGAGCCAACCGGAAAGCCCAAGTGGCCGATCTTGCATTCCTTAACCCTGAGGCAGATGAAGGCCGACTCAGTGAAGTGCTTTGATTCCATGTATTAGTTTAAGAGTAGTTTAAGAATAGAGGATAGGAAGAGAAAGGACAGGATTCTTTTGCGTATTGGTTACAGTGTTCCCTCTAAGGTGTGCACACGCTCACAAGGTTTTTTAATGCCCATTCAGTTAATTTTAGATCCCGTTCAGGTTGAATCAGGAAGGCCCCATCTGAATGCATATGTGCATACACTGCCTTGATACTGCCGACCAGAACAAAAGTCATTCTGAACAAAGTTGGGGGGAAATTAAAGAGAACACTGATTGGTTCCCCTCTGATCAGCGGGCTGTCATCTGCTTAAATGTTTGGAGTTATCTGATACACTCAGACACATTCAATAAATGCTTTCTTTTTGTGCCTCAGGCTTGACTCTCTTCTTGCTCAAGGTTATGGTGCTATATTCCGCCCTTCTTCTGTTCCCACCAGTTATATGTTCATCTTGTCTTTTTCTCTGGCAGAGTTGCTTTATTTATTAGCATTAATGCAAATAATGCATTTCTTCAGATATATCTCTTCATTTTCACTCTTAAAAAACTAAATAACAATTTATCTATCTATCTATTTATTTATTTAAATAGCCTGACATAGGTGGCGACTGGTGGTATATAAGAGATATAGAAATCAGGGATGGAAGGATTCGAGCTACTATATCAATCACTGAAGCTTCAGGAGTTTGCGGGGGAGTGGGTGGGATCGCTATAGAACCGTGGGTGGCTTCACAAGACCAGCGCCAAGTCCAGTTGATGTGAACTGCTGGTTCCCAGTGAGTGCACATTCCTGGCATGAGCTGGTACTTTCACCCCTTTCATTTCATGTGCCAGTGTCGGGTTGCTAAGCCACACCATCTTCCGCCACTCAACATCTGTAACCAAAATTTGAAGTTGGGTGGCAGATGGCTGGCAGAGGGAAATGTGGCTTGGCAACCCAACACTGGCAGTTTCGTTCAACAAAACACAGCAGGCTTTACTGCAGGTTTACTGAGAGGCTTTAATGTGAGTTCAAAGTCGCCCAAAAAATCTGATGCAAAATGTGGATATTTTAACCATGAATATAAATCGGGCTACACTCTAATGTGCAATTTTTAAAAAAACCCGAATAGTGTGTGAAGTGCTCCCCAATAGTTCACAGGAACTTCAGGGTAAATTTGGCCAATATGTGAACGTACCCCCTCCATTCCGGAGTGGATGTGAACTGAAAGCCGGGTGTGAAAAACTTCCAGGATCATGTTCCTACCAGGAACCGGCAGTTTGCACCAACTGGACTTGCCTCCGGTCGCTCTACAAATCGCTTACAATGTAAAGCCACCCTCTTTTTCCTAGAGTCATTTCAGCCTATCAGGTATCTTATAGTGGTGAATAGGATAATGTCACAGCACTACATAGCCAATCAGATTTGATTTATGTCAAAGAGGGTAAACAAAATCCCCTTAAGACTGAGGGCAGTGCTGCTTTAACAGGGAAATAATCTCATCCTTTTTCAAAGCGAGAACCCAAACATCACTGAAGGGAGGTGTTATTCATTGCTAATGAAAATATTTCTGAAAACCCTCCCCTTAGGGCTCAACTCTAGCAGCAAATTGTCATCAACAATCATATATGCAGGGGATCTGATCTACTTGAGGCCTGCTATTTCCAGAATGTGGCAGTGGGGGGTTATAAACTCTGAATTTACCTTATTCCTTTCCTTCTGAAGCTTCTAGCCTTAACTGGTGTCTGTTGAAAGTGTTGCTTCCCTTTATATTGACCTACATTACTTCAGTGGGAAGATGAGCTGTTACATTTTTAGTAAATTAAAAAAGCATCAAAAATGGAGTCTGTCTCCTTTTTCAAATGCTTTTTTAAAAATTTAGGCTGCTTGAGATATTCATCATCATCTCATGTATCCTGTAACTGTAAGCCTTTTTTCCCCCTGTTTGTTTTATTTCCCCAGGTACATCATGTACTTTCCAACAGTAATCTCTTCACACATTTCTCATTAGCAAGTCTCTGTGATTTTACGCTCTACCGTTCTGTTGCGTTAAATAAGCATATGTATCTTTCTCTTTAATACTTTTTCTTACTCAGCATTTCCATCTGGCATCAGACTGCTGTTGATGATTATCTGTACCCTTAGTAAATAAATGCACTTTTCTGAGAGCAACTCAAGCTTTCCCCTATTCATGAACTATAATATTTCGTGCAGAAGAGTAAATACAGTTGATCCTAATGCTTGCATTTAAGTACAAAAGTGCATCTTACTGAAGAATACTGAACAAATTTTTAAAAGAAAAATGTAGTGTGGTTTTTTTAAAAAGCTGTAAAGAACTAATGGTTTTCAGACTGGCATACCTACTGTAATTTAGGTTTCCATCTACATATACTCACTGAATAAGGAAGTAGTTGGGGAGATTTGGGCTAGGTGGGTGTACTGTTTTCATGCTTGAAATCAACATGAAAACAGTACACTGAAGCATCAATTGAACCCCTAAAATTATAGCAATCTGAAGAATCTTGCCCTAACTACAGTATATACAAAGCCATTCTGCCTCTCTTACTCAGACTCCTTTCAGTACAGCTAACAAAGAGCTAGTAAAGTGAGCTGAAACAACATTCTCCAATGTGGGAAAAGATCTTATACTAAGTATTTTGTTTCAAAAGGTGTTCTTGCTCTGTATTATACACTGAAGAATTCACACATTGGAGAATGTTGTTTCTGCTAACTGAGCAAAGAGGCACCTTTTTTAAAGTGGTGATTTCCTTTATGGAGCAGAGGGAAAGCAACTGGCCCTATCCAACCCCAGCACAGTATTCCTCCAGTGGCTGTTGCTGGTGTCTATCTTATGTTTCTTTTTAGATTGTAAGCCCTTTGGGGATAGGAATCCATCTTTATTTATTTATTTTTATTTCTCTATGTAAACTGCTTTGGGAACTTTTGTTGAAAAGCAGTATGTATGTATGTATGTATGTATGTATGTATGTATGTATTTCAGCTCCCTTTAATTTCTATTCTGATGTCACTGTTTCTCAGGAGGCACAGGGTACAAAGTGGGGTTCTCAGAAGCCAAAGTGTTGGACTGGACCAAAGTGTTCGGAGCAAGAGCCAGGTCAGAGGACTGCTGGTAGGAAAGTCCTTGAAGGCCCCTGCAATGTGATAGCTCTGGGGCTAGAGTCAGCAGCTGATATGAGCTGTTGTTCCAGCACAGTGGGAGTGTCAGTAGGAAACCTTTATAGGTTGCTGCTCTGAAGCTGTGAGCTCCGGCATTAGTCCAGACAGCTATGCTTGGTCTCTCCCTTGATCCCAAGGAGCTCCTTTACTGTCAAGTAGGCTCTTTTGTGACAGCCCAGGCCTGGCTGCAAGGTTTTCTGCACTCTTCCATCATTGTTGCAGCTCTGCCCAGGCTTTTCTGCAATGGCGGATGAGGCTGCTGGTCCCTTCTTCTGGGTCCAGATTTGGGGTCAGCCACTTGGGGTTTGTTGTTGGTAACAGGGGGGCTTCGGAGTCCCTGCTCTCATCTCGGGATTGTTCATGAAGTTTTAGGAGCTAGGGGTCTCCCTGGGTTCTGGTGATGCAGGATCTGCCTCTGGCCACTCACTCTCCTGCATGTCCAGTGGTGTCTCCCTATCTATGGTTATACTGTAATGGCTTACAGTATGTTTAATCAGTCTGGGCAGAAAGGAGGTCCCTCAAGCATGGGCTCCCCTTCTGAGTCCGACTCAGATGTGCATGGATGGTTCATAACACCTGATCAGTGTGTTCTTTCCTCTTGAACTGCTAGATCAGTATTTCTCAACCACTGGTCTGTGGACTGGTGCTGGTCCGTGAGCAGTTGAGTGCCGGTCCGTGCTGGCCCATGAGGAATTAATCCCCCAACAAAACAATTTTGAGCTGGTGGGAGCCTCTGTTGCTGAGAGCTCTCTGGAGCTCATTTCTAGGCAGGCAGCCCTCGCTGCAGGGATAACATTCATTTTGAAGAAGCTAAATGAGTGTTATCCCAGCAGCAAGGGCTGCCCACCTAGAAATGAGCTCCGGAGAGCTCACAGCAGCGGTGCCCCTCCCAGCTTGAAATTGTTTTGGAGGGTTCCTGGGGGTGGGGGCAACCCCATTACTAACTTCTGGTCCACGAAAGTGCACACAAAGAATGTGCCTTTTCATGACTCCAAAAATGTCGAGAAACACTGAGATAGATCACTCTACTACAGTGGTCCCTCTACTTACGAAATTAATCCGTTCCGAATGCACATTTGTAAGTTGAAAAGTTCGTAAGTCGAAAAGCAGTTTCCCATAGGAATGCATTGGGAATGGATTAATGCATTCCGGAGCCTAGAAAAAAGACCCAGACCCCCAGTAAGGCTTGCAAACTGCACAGGAACATTTCTTTTGGAGAATAAACAGGCAGTAAACAGGCAGGCAAGTCAAGGAAACCGCATGTAAAATTCGTAAGTTGAGGAAACCCCATCTAAAAATTTGTAAGTCAAAAAAACTGCATCTAAAACCGGATCTAAAACTGCCGTTTGTAACTCGAAAAATACTTATGTCGAGTAGTTCGTAAGTCGAGGGACCACTGTAGATCTTCCTTCGCAGTTCCCTCTAGGATAACCATTTCTGTGGCCATACTTCATATTATTCAGCAGCTTAAGTTTAATCAGGGCAGTAAGGTCATTTTTAGGATCCTCTTTCTTTCTATTATTTCTGGCTTGGAGGTAGCAGGAACTGTTTGCCTCTCAGGACGAAGACTGCAAGTGAGTTAGTCATTAGATGGTTTGGATTCACTCCTTTCTTTTAAGACAGGTTGAGAACACACATTTCTTTAAAAATAACTTAGTGCTGACAGACATCAAGTACACTGGTTTGCATTTTACAATGAATTAAATATTTTGTAACTTGCTTGACTTTTCTCTCTGATTTTGTTGGAATTCTCAGATAAATACCATCTGTTACTGAACTATAATTTCCAGACTTATTCTGTTACATCTGTTGCTTCCTTTATTTTCAGTGGTGAGGAGTTTGCAGGAGTTTTTTCTCTTCCCCAAGAGGCGGTTTCCTTTTCAGGGATGAGTGAAAATAGTCTTGCTGTGTTTTTCAGAAACATGTTTGTTTTCGCATTTTGCAAGCTGAGGAGGCATGCGTGGAAAACAGAGGTCTCTGCACTCACTGCACTGCTGCTCTGCAAATTCCACAGCTATAGTAGCAAGGGTGACTGGAGCCATATCTCTCTTTGCATACTTTCCAGAGCAATACCCACTTATAGCTCTTCCCTTGGCCTGCTTTGAGTTGCTTTGACAAACTGGGGTGCAAATCATCCACTGAACAGACTCTCATTCATTCTACATGGTTATTGGCGGGTGGGGGAGAAAACATGGAAGGTTGTATCAAGCATATTAGCCCAGTTTCCTTTGTCCCAGGTGTATCTGCTACACAAATTCCTCAAGACTATACTCCGAAGCCATTTCTAAAGTGATTAAAACCAGTGGAGCTTCAAGGAAATGTGTTTTATGTCAAAGGTGGGCCTGGCATCAGCATGGTTAGGGATCGACCTGGGCTCACCTCCTGCCCCCCTGGGGGCATCACTAGGGCTGATCTTGTGGTAGCAAGCATGAATTGTCTCTTTTGCTAAGCAGGATCTTCCCTGGTTTGCATTTGAATGGATGTGAATGAAGCAGGATCTGCCCTGGTTTACATGTGAGCACTGTAAAAATATTCCCTTTAGTGGCTGGGTCCACTCTAGGAAGAGCAGCTGCATGCTTGCATGCAGAAGGTTCCCTGGCATCTCCAAATAGGGCTGGGAGAGACTCCTATAACTTTGGAGAAGCCGCTGCCAGTCTGTGTAGACAATACTGAGCTCCAACAGTCTGACTCGGTATATGGCAGCTTTCTATGTTCCACTATCAACCAGAGCCCTCAGCATTTCAGATGACAGGCATCAGCAGCACTGGAACACATTTACTGCCTATTTTAATCCCTAGAAGAGTAAGAAGATGTCAGAGGCGGGGAGTGGGTAGAGGGAGAAATTGGCAAAGCTAATCATCTCCTGATCTGGAGGAAAGAATCCTGCTCTGTCATTGCTCCAGCCATGATATTTGAGTCAGGAAGGGAGAAACATAGTCTTTCCCCTTCCTTTCCTGACTGAATTGCATGCTCACAGAGTTACGTAGGGCCTTGGGATGAGTGACACCTCCATTATAGCTTGGCCTGAAGCAAATATATTTCTTGCATTGCAATTCCAGTCAGCCCAAGGCACCTACTCAATGTTCAGGGGAAGCTGATGGTGGCACCAGCAGAACAGGTGGTTGGGATAGGAGACTTACTTCTTTCTCTCTCCCCCCTGCTTCTAACTCCGTAGCGTGAGTGTGTGTGAATTTTTGCTGTATGTCAATATTTGCCATGGCTGAAGGGCCATTTAAGCGATCCAGTACTTTATTAGTAGTCCATAGCCTGAATGAACTGAAAATTCCAGGCCATAATCAATGCCTTCCATCTAAGGTTGTGCACGGAACCGCGGAGCTGTGATCCGGCACTGAGGTGGGTGTTCCTTTAAGGGCGGGGGGGAGGTGTACTGTTACAGACCAGGCCTGATTTATATACTAAATATGCTCATTGGCTAGTATACAAAACAGGTCTGGCTCATAAATAATGTCACCAATGTGACCAAGTTCTTTTATATTAGTGACCACATATGATCTGGATGCAAGGAAGAAAGGAGATCAAACCACTCAAAGATTCAATGGGCTTGATTGAGTATAAAAAGAATAACAACATAATCTAGCAAAGCAGAAAGCAGAGCACTCTATCAATATTGCTAACAGTATTTAAACAGAACATCCTAGCCAGTACCAATATTCAACCCGTGTGCCTAACTAACATATGTGTGTGCTTTTTAAATCTTCCTAGAGACTAATACAATTCAGATACAGGCAGAAAAGAAGGGGGGGAGGAAGGCTGAGGGCTGGAATGGTTTTGGGGAGATTAGTAGAGGAAAAGAAGGGGGGAAGGAGAAGGGAGCATGGAAAGGATGGAGGGGATTCCAAGGCTTGTAAAGGAGCAGCATATTTACCCAGGATCAGAGGCTTGAAAGCAGAGAATCACTTCAGTTGAAGGAGTGAGGCGCTTGGCTGAGACAGGAGCTGTGCAGTTGCTCAGATCAGGCAGCTTGGGCAGCAAAACTCAGGCATTGCTGTAGTTTCTGTTCATGGACAGAATTCCTGCTTTGCCCCGCAGCTTTAGCAGCAAACTCTGGGATCCTGTGAGCAGCTTTTTGCTGTAGGCAAAAGATCGCTGAACTCTCTGTCTAAAAGCCTCATTCTTTATAGTGTTTTTCTCTTTGATCCTTGAATAGAATCTATTCAAAATCCCCTCTTTTCCTGGGTGTCCAAAAAGGTGACAATTCGCTGCTACCTTCTGGACAATGTCTTAATTATTCAGGATATTGGCCAGTCCAGAGAGATCTCTGAATCTCATCTTCTGTAAACTCTGTGCTGAGAAGGGAGGGGCGGGGGAGCAAGTGTTAGTAGAAAGACTAAATCTACAGGTGTTCTCCTAGGGTGGAATTTCTATAGACAGCAACTGAACGATCCCCTGTAGGCATAGCAGGGCCATCATAGACAATGATTAGCATGGATTTGTTGCACAGACATTATCTGATAGTGAGTTACATTTTAGCATATTGATTAGCACAGGCCCGGCCCTTTGTGTTTTCTTAAGTATCCAGTCCACAATGCAGTGCTGGAATGTGCCTCTCCCTTTGCAGAGCAGGCAGTTCACCCAGAGTTCAGGTGTGATTTCATTTCTTAATATAAAATGAAATCAGACACAGGCCTATATTCCAGGCCTATATTCCACAAACTTCTGAGTGGTGCACTACAGTACTTACCCCTCTCGCTGCTTTCCCCCCACCGGCGCACTTATTTGGTAAGCATTTGGGGCGGCAGGATACCTCCCTGCCGCCCCTTCCCCCTCTTGGCAGCAAAAGGCTTCAGAAAGCCTTTTGCTTGTGCGCACATGGTGCACGTGCATCATGTATCTGCAACGTGCGTGCGTGCAACATGCACATGCACAAAAGGCTTTCTGAAGCCTTTTGCTGCTGAGAGGGGGAAGGGGCGGCAGGGAGGTATCCTGCCGCCCCCAATGCTTACAAAAAAACATGCGCCGGTGGGGGGAAAGCGGCAGGAGGATAAGTACACCCCCCCTTAAAGGAACTCCCACCCCAGCGTTCGAATCGCAAATTGCCCCATGATTGGACCGGTTTGGAGGCCTGTAGAATGGCCTTCAGACCGTTCCGTGCACATCACTACTTCCATCCAACTTGTGTCAGACTTGCAGGTTTTGTATCAACTAGTCTTGCAACTAAAGGATAATTTCATGAAGGGAAAAATATTTTAATACAAGTTGATGAATTCCCAAATGGACTTTGGCTATCCTCCAGACACGATGGCATTTTGCTTCCTATTCTCAGTTCGGTCTGTGTGCAGGGTTCTAGGATGTGGACAACCAGCAAAGCAAGTACCTTGGGAAAGCAGGATCGTTCTCTTCTGTGTAATTGCAGCAGAAGCTGCATGATCCATCACTTGCTGCTAGATGTGGTGCAATTTGCAAGATGCCTGGGAGTGGGGTTACCAGAGCATGTGAGCTGGCAGTAGATGCACACTGGATTAACACAATCATGGCCGAAGATATATTGGTACCTGAAGCGGGTGCCAAATGCTACCACCCTCATCACCTGCCCTACACCCTTTCACGGTAGTAAGGTGGTGATGAATTGCACCCAACAGGCAGGCAAATAGCCGCTCCTCCACCACTTCCTCCTGTGCTGAATTTCAAGTGGATGATGGGGAGGAAGCAGAAGGGGAAAGGAGAGGAGGAGAGTGTTGGGCTACAGAGTCTCATCTCTTTTCAGCTGTAGTGGCACCAGCAGCAGCAACGTAGGAACATAGGAAGCTGCCATGTAATGAGACGAGTCTCACGATCAGCCTAACTTGCTCTCCCTGCAGATGATCAGGCAGTCGTGTGGGCTCCACCCAGAAGTTCCAGGATGCCCCACATGAGTGCACAGGGCATACTGGAGAGACCCCCAGGGCTGGGAGGCTTGTTTCAGCCTCTCGGCAGGGGTCTTGTATGTTGCCTCAGTGCAGAGCCACGCCACACCAACACACAATCAAATAGATGGTGTTAGCGGAGCACTTGCTCCAATAACCTCATCTAATGGGAGGGCTCCATAAGCGGGTTACCCGCTTTGAGGACACTGGGCTTGCCTGCGAGCCTGGTAGTTCTCACGCTTGCCAGAAAGCGGACTAGGCCATTGGTCTATTTAGCTCAGTATTGTCTTCACAGACTGGCAGCAGCTTCTCCAAGACTGCAGGCAGGAATTTCTCTCAGCCCTATCTTGGAGACGCCAGGGAGGGAACTTGAAACCTTCTGCTCTTCCCGATGTGGTTCCATCTCCTGAGGGGAATATCTTACAGTGCTCACACTTCTAGTCTCCCATTCATATGCAACCAGGGTGGACCCTGCTTAGCTAAGGGGACATGTCATGCTTGGTACCACAAGACCAGCTCTCCTCTCCTAGGTGAGCAAGCAGATAGAACTTGGTGAGCAAGCAGATAGAGGGTGGTGGACTGGATACACCAGAATGTACCACATACCCCAAATCTGCCACCCTGCACAGCTAACTTCAAGTCGCTACATGAGGGGCCGGTTCCAAATGAGCATTCTCCTCCTGTGCTCTCCAGGTGCTTCTTTAATAACCCCTTGAAGGTTAGTTGCTTAGGGAACCTGCCTCTTCTTCTTGTTGGGCAATAACGTTTTGCTGTTGGCAAGTTGCTGCACTTTACTTTGTTGCTTTATACGCTAGGATGAGAAGATTCTGTCATGTTGCTGCCTATACTCTTGTTCGTGACTGAATTTCAGAGTGGCAAATCCTAAAGAAATACAAATAAGTAACTTCTGTGCATTGCACTACAAAGAGATATAAAAACAAACATTTTATTATTTGGACTTTGGACAAGATATCTTATCCTATTCACTGAGCTTTGTGTCAGCAAAATGCTCTTAAAATTCTATTTTATAAATTGCTTTTATTCTTCAGTTGCGATTTCCTCTAATTAGTTATAAACCAAATTTCCATCAGAACTGCTGTGCACCTTCTTCTGTTCCCTTATTCCCACTTAGAAAACACTTTGGCAGAAAGAGGACAGGCTACTGAAATAGCTGCTACCAATTAGATAGTTAAATAATAATAATTCCACTGAGGAAGTGTCGGCTAAACTTTATCTCATTAAAACAAAGTCCAGTTGCTTTGTTTACATGCAGTTTGCAGTCTTTCAGAGGCATGTAATTTGCAACACACACATTCACATTTACTACAGCTTCTTTTTTAAAAATTAAGAATGATGGCAGTGTCTCTTCAAGATGCAGCCTCTGAGAAAGAATTTGACTGTGTTGTAGATCACTGAACTTCACAGAGAAGGTCCATTAGCGTTTTCTGGGAGTTGTCACATCCATCAGGGCCAACCAGTATCTTAGGAGAGTATAGGCACATGCCCCCCAGGTTCAGATTTGATGCTGTTTAAGATGATGATGATGATGATGATGATCGTGATCGTCATCATCATTTTATATCCCACTCTTTCTCCAAGGAGCCCAGAGCGGTGTACTACATACTTAAGTTTCTCCTCACGACAACCCTGTGAAGTAGGTTAGGCGAGAGAAGTGACTGGCCCAGAGTCACCCAGCAAGTATCATGGCTGAATGGGGATTTGTAACAAGACTCACATTAAGAAGTTGGGGTTGCAGTTTCTGGCATTTGGTCCAGTTCTTACTTGATTATTTCCAGTTTTCTAATCATGAGATGGAGGACATAAATACTCAGCAGGGGAAGACATTTTCCTTGTACAAAGTAGTGGAAAATAGTTTCCTGTGATTAGCCATGCAATCGGAGAAAGTGGAGAAACAGTTTGATTCTAGACACAGAAGTCTTTGTCTCAGTTTATACAAGTTCAAGTAGAACGGATTCTTTTCTTGCCCTGAGGGATTAAGCTTGCAGGTAATAGGGAGAAACATTTTATATAGGAAAAGGAAGAAAAACACTACATTTAAACAATTCCTGCTTGAGAATTGCAGCCCAAGGGTATAATAAAGAGACCAATTCTATGAAACCCAAATAGGCCTTAGACACATTAAATTATGAAGTGTGAGAGGAACACAATCAATTATGGCAAAAGCTGCACTTAAATGTAAATGAGAGCTAGGAATAATGTTTTGGATAACAATCTTTGTAATAGTACCATAAAATTATCTGTATACCTTGTACGGAAGAGCTTATTTAAAACAGCTTCTTTTCCCTCAAGACAAGAGCTAGAAATGTGAAGAGCACTGCTAATGCCTCTAATTATTAGCTGGACATACTGGTTCAGTTCAGATGACTAAATAAAGTGTATTTTATTCAGTCATAAATGTGGCTCAAGCCTGTGCATGCTCCTCTCTCTTTACCACCTTAGCTCCAACTCTGGGCCATGATGTCAGTATAATGGTTTGGTTAAACTACAGTTCTGTGGCTTGTCTGAACCAAGAGTTTTGCTTTAACTATGGTTTACAAACCATGATTAAAGCAGCATTTTAAGCTGGAGTTTTAAAATGGTCTGGGATGACTAGCAACCCTGTGGTTTCCCCCTGTAGCACCACAGGAAGAGGAACAATCAGAGGGGACTGGGCAGTGAAGAAACCAGAGGCACCAGGAGTTCGGGTTTCACTGATGCCTACAGGAGGCATCACGATGAGACCAGCTGCAAACCACTCAACCTGCCCTCCTGGGGCACACCTGAAGCAGGAAATAGCTGGTTGGAGCCCAATAGGCTGCTTAATCAATAAGGGGACAGAGCCGCCTCTAAGAAGGGAGAGCATTGTGCGCAGGGGTGTTGCATGCTGGCTGTGCCTATAGCAGAAGAGCACTTCTTCAAGCTCCAGTGAGAGATGGAGCCACTGAAGGAGCCATGAAGGGAGCGGAATGGTGGGGAGAAGGGAGTTCATGAGGTCATTCATACAGCCTACCTGACTCCGCTCCACAAACACACATGCACAATCCAAGCCTGCAGAGGGCTCTACTGTTCACATGCCCAGATGAGTGGCACTGTGAGCTCGAGGTAGGGGAGACAGTCAGACTGCCAGATAACCAGAGTGCACCACATGAGCACTGCAGGACACTGGGATATCTTCTGACTGCTGGGACATTTCTTCCCCCAACCTCTGTGGTAAGTAAGGATGCCAGTAGCTCGCTCATCCACCTGATTATGCATTGAGGTAGAGACACACCTCTTATCCTACCTCACCATTAGTCCAGGTTGCAAACCTGGGCTATCTGTGGGCAGAGCTCTGGGATTGGGAGTGATCCCAGCACTTCTCTCAACCAGCCCTGCCCAGGTCCTGACCACTGCCCTACCCGTGTAGAGCTGGTCGTGAGAACAGCCTCCCTGTGAAGTGAACAGGCAGACCAGGCCACAGAAGCCTCATGGAACAATCTTCACAAGTGTCAAACAACATCCTGGCAAAAGGTGGGAGAGGTGAGGATCTCACCTGCATTTAGGGCAGACCTGCTAGACAGGTTCGAGATTCTATTACCCCAAATAAAAAGAAAAGTTGTATTAAAAAGCAATCTCCCATCTTTCTTTGCTGCTAGATGCTCCCCAGTGGAAATTCCAGTCCCCTAGATGTGGAATTATTCCATGGCATGACCCGGGCAGATTAAGCCTTTTGCCGCCCATAGGCGGACAAGTCTTTTGCCCCACCACCACCACTGTTGCAGCAAGGAGGGTAGTAGGGGTGGCAAGGAGGAAGGAAGTCCCCCCATTTTTCTTGAAACGCCATCGCAGCAGCGGGATGGATAGGGCCGGGGGGGGGGGGCGGCCCAGTGGCTGAATAGGGCAGCAGCCAGTGGCAAGGGTTGTACGATACATGCCGAGAAACAATGAGGGAGAACTCCTTCCAGTTCCCACCCCCTTCCTCCCAAATGAGTGCACGCCAGGAAGGAGGGGAGCTGGAAGGAGCTTCGTTTTTCAGAACCCTTGTTTCTCAGCATCCGTCTGATGCTTTAAGGTAAATGGGGGACTTCTTCCCCCCAACATACAACCTTCCTGATTTCACCACTGCATGGGGCGTTTTAATGTAAAAGGATCGGGGGACTTTCCCTTCATCCCCTGTCCCACTGGCACTGCCCCCCTTCCCCATCCATCCCGCCACTGCGGTGAGGTTTAAAGAAAAATGGGGAGGGACTTCCTTCCTCCTCGCCACCCCACTAACCTCTGGAGGTGGTAAAAGACTTATTCTCTCGCCACCGCCATGCAGTGGGGGCAGTTTTAAAAGTTTTTTTTAAGTTGTTTTTTTAAAGGTACAAACCTTCCCCCACCCCAGGATTTGTGCCACTGCTCCCAGATTTGCCACCATAGGCTATTGCCTCTATGGTAATCCACCTATGGGCATTACCCAAACATCAAACACTGCAACATGTAAGCACAGGAGGTAAATGTGCAGGCTTAGGTTGTGCTCATGACCGATTAAGTCACCTACTTACAAAGTTTAAACTCCATGCTTTTCCTAAGAGTACTTAGTGGGCACTGAACAATTAAATAAGCTGAAGATGAATTGACCTAGCTGTTTTTTGCAGAGAAATATGAATATGAGATGAGAAATGCTTGTCATTTTTTCTGGGTTTGTTAATTTTTATTTAAAAAAGTACTACCACTTACTATTACTGTATTTAGATAATGCTTTTCAATGAAAACGTTTTCAAAGTAGTTTACATAGAAAATGAATAATAATAAGATAGGAACATAGGAAGCTGCCTTATACTGAATCAGACCTTTGGCCCATATAGCTCAGTATTGTCTATACTGGCTGGGAGCAGCTCTCCAAGATTTCAGGCAGGAGTCTTTCCCCGCCCTGACGATGCCAGATATTGAACCTGGGACCTTCTGAATGCAAAGCCGATGCTCTACCACTGAGCTACATACCCATCCACACGATGGTTCCTTGTTGCCTTGCCACAGATCCCACCATGCATCATGGCCTGCTCTCAACAGGGGTGTAGCTATAATTTAGCAGATGGGGTCAAAGTACTCAGCCCCACCCCCCGCTAGCTCCTGAGGGTC
This sequence comes from Hemicordylus capensis, assembly GCF_027244095.1. Taxonomy (NCBI): domain Eukaryota; kingdom Metazoa; phylum Chordata; class Lepidosauria; order Squamata; family Cordylidae; genus Hemicordylus; species Hemicordylus capensis. Next base: position 28,142,190 of record NC_069661.1, on the reverse strand, counting down.
CTCCAGATCCACCTTTCCCTATTTTCTTCATTATTGCCCTCACTCCTAGGGGCTACTGGGGAGAGGGGCGAACACAAGCCCCTTCTCCCCGAGCTATGCCACTGGCTCTCTACCAGCCATGTTAAGCTCAACTGCTGCCATCAAGTAGACTTGTGTATTTTTTCTGGCTGGGTCTACTAAAACAGCCTTCCAAACCTCTGTCTCATTCAAAGTTTGGTATGGCAGAAAGGCCTCTAAGCATGGGGTGGGGAAATAGACAGAAGGTACAATTTTTTAATTTCAAAAACAAAATTTCAATCTAAAATAGTTCAGTTCAAGACAATAGTTCTTTTGGAAAATTTAGTACAAAACAGCAACCAAATGAGCACAAGGAATAAATAAAATATAAGAAAAATACACCCAATCTATCCTGCACTAATACTGAGCCCTCACTCACAGTCATCTTCTAATCACCCTTAGCTTCTGCAGCAAGCCTGGCTTGTCGCTTGCTTAGCCTCAGGTTCTGCTCTTCCTTACCACTTCTGGGGGTTCAATCCCAACTGTTTCTTCAGCTGCATAGGGGATGATTCAGTCCTCCAGAGAAACTCAAAGTTTCCCCAGTGATTTCTCAACTCTTTTTCCTGAACTAACTCTGGTTCTCTCTGACTGTGAGAGCAACTTGTACTCCTTGAACTCCTGCATTTAAACTCTCTTCAGCTCTCCAACTTGCACTAAAACTCTGCTGAAGGCAGCCTCCTTATGTTCTCCTTTCCCCTCCAAATCTTTTGAAACAAACCAATCAAAACAACCCAAGTTCCCTCCATTATTTAAAAACATACCCAATCTAATCAAACTCTCTTCCCTCCAAAATTAAACTAGCAGAATTATTCTCTCCCCAAAACCAAATTGTAGAACAGATGTTAACATTTGACCCCTGCACAGCATTTTAGCATAGGGAGTAAGCTAAGCAATTGCAATACAGAAATATTATATATTAAAAGAGGAGATTCAGGCCTCATTCCTTTACATGCCCAAAGGGCTCATGGTCTTAAAAAGAAACACAAGATAGACACCAACAACAGCCATTACAGAAAGGAATGCTGTGCTGGGGCTGAATAAGGCCTGTTGTTCTCCCCTGCTAAATATAAGAGGATTATCACTTTTCTGTCTAGGTGGCTCTGTGTAGTTAGCAGAGGTTAGTTAGCAAAATCTTTACATGATGAAATAAATATACAAGGTCAGGAAAGATGCTTACTAAACACAGCACAGGACATGGACTCTTTTGGTTGTGCTTTTAAAAAAAAGTATGGTTGCCTTTTCTTTGGAGCTTGCCTTCTCCTCCATCGTTCCTTCACCCGTGTGCCTGTGTGCGTGTGTATGCACTTTCCACTCAGACTGCTTCCTGCATTTGGAAAAACCTATGGAAATCTTATGCCACAATAACCCCAATTAGTCCCTAGAGTGCCACATGTTTATGGTCTTCTTTTGCAATGACAAATGAAATACTGTACTTCTGGAATTTGAGTGTGGTAGTTTCCTGTCATTTGAGCTGGCTATCCTATCTTGGCTGTTGCATTCAGCAAACAAGAAACCTAGGCAGAACATAGATGCTAGTTAATGCCCCATGACTCCTCATAATGGCAGTGTCAAGAAAGCAGCACATCTTTATTATACCAACAAGCTGTGCTTTTTCTAGCGATAGGGTTAATTAGCTTCGTTAGGGCAGTGGGAAAGGAGCAACTTAAATTGCAACAGCTGTTACATTAGAGAGGCCAGGGTGGAAAGCTGTTGTAGCAATACCCCCTCAAGAGTTAACCTTTTCTGACCGGATATCACAAGCTTGCATTTGAAGGCAGTGTTATTCTCTCTCTCTCTCTCTCTCAGCTTGTATAGCTTATCTTTGCTGGAGATCTGTGTTTTCTGCCTTTTTTATTTTAAAGTGGTTCACCTGGGAAAAGAGAGAGGCAATTTTTTTTTTAAAAAAAAATATCATTTATAAACTACATTACCACAAGATAAATAAGTCTCTTAAGCACAACTAGTAATCTGCTAGCCTCTCAATGTACAAAAAGCTGAAAGCCATTAAGGGAATTAATGCTATGTAGGTACATCAGAAGTACTTTCCATTGAGTGAAGAACTATGCAAAACAAATGACCTCTCTAACCAAGGACGGATTTTATGGATTGAACACTGAAGGGCTGCTATGTACAGGGACGCTATATAAAAAATAGTAAATGTGGGCAGTGTGGTTGAAGAAACTACAGGGGTTCAAATTGAACTGAAAATATAGATGATTACAGTCTTACAATGTTTGACTGGAAAAACCTGAGTACCTAACGAAAGATGTAAATGAATATCTGCTTGCTTTGTTTTATCTTGACTTTGTTTTATGCACAACTTATCTTGTCGTATGTGTTTGATTTACTATCATGATGTGAGCCTTTGTGTGTGGCTTATACTACTTTTCCCCTCTCTTGAGGGACTATCTCCAGATAGCAGTGCCTACCTTGCTACCTACTAGAGACTGCATCCACTTGTTATCCACTTGTTATATAGTTACTGTGCCAGCTTGGTGTAGTGGTTAGAGTGCTGGACTAGGACCGGGGAGACCCGCGTTCAAATCCCCATTCAGCCATGATACTAGCTGGGTGACTTTGGGCCAGTCACTTCTCTCTCAGCCTAACCTATTTCACAGGGTTGTTGTGAGGAGAAACCTAAGTATGTAGTACACCGCTCTGGGCTCCTTGGAGGAAGAGCGGGATATAACATGTAAAATAATAATAGAGCAGGGAAACTGAGGTGTCCAGGTGGAACAGTCTTTGCTTGAAAGAGCTGGTGTTGTGGAAGGAAATTGAATCTCATGCACCCAAGAAGTCACTTCTCAAACTGATCTCCCCACCCAACAGTGCCACTAAAACACGGATTTGCAATTCATTTCTTTTCTACCTAGATTGTTTTCTGCTCTCACTGATTGTTTGCTTGCATGCATTACTGTTATCATTATCATTATTTGTACCATTCTCTAGTACATATTAGAACCCATTTCTGTGCCCAAAGGGCAGCCTTTGGATTCTGCTTATGCATTGTGCATGGGTTCATGGTTTCTAGGTTTGGAGCAAAGTCATTCTCATTTGATCTTGTTTCTATTCGGGTTTCAATATGTATTTGGAACCAGAGATAGCAAACCACAGCCATTCCTGCAAATAGAGATATACTTCACAGTCTTCCAGTGGGTTTTGTTAAGGTTTACAGCGCAGTTCTCGGGCAATCGGGCTAGCATAGCGGTGCTTTCTTCCAATCAAATAATCAGTGTGTCAAGCTTTCCACTTGGTCATGTCAAAGGACTGGGAGAGGGGTCGTTCAGCCTGGGTCTGGTATGAGTTGGGGGTTGGGAGGCAGCAGGCTCAATCTGAATGTTTGCCCTTTGAATTAATTCTAGTTGACCTACTTGAGCAATGATTGAAGAATTTTTTATTTCGTTTGCCCCCCATCTATTCCCTGGTGAGATGGTGCTTGTTATTTTTTAATGAAACCATTTTCACAGCCTGTTGTTTTAGGTGTTGAGAATGCAGGACAGTGAGGATGTTGTGTTGTGTTAGGTTTGCTGATGCCACTTAGTTGCTATTAACAGTATACTTCACAGCAGACTTCACCTTCCTTTCTGTCAGAGCAGCAGGATTATTTTTGCAAGCAGACAAAAATAGAGAGAGAGAGAGACAAAAAGAGCAATCAATGATGAAATAATCTTTCTCATCTTGGAATCATAACTGTATGTTTCTGTGCTTTTCCACTGAAAAAAGTTTAAGAATCTGCATGTTCTAGCAGTAAACCTTGCTGGTTCAACTTGTTCCACATCTATAGATAAACCTCAAAGTCAAGTTTGGGCAGGATCTTTATATGCTGAAGTAGCTGTGAATACTATAGTAGAAAATGATTCATTTTGTCGTCCCTTTTTCTTCCTGTGCATGGAGGGGAGGGGTGGGGTGGGGGGAGAAATGGCTGTATTATAAGAGCATAAGGATTGACCTACCCTTATGTTCTGATTGTGGTATGAATGTGGCATGTCTGGTTTAGGTATTTAGTTTCTCTGAAAAGGCTTGGGGAGGGATGAGGGCAGGTATGCAAGACACTCATCTTCCATGTTCTCCACCCAAACCTCTCTTTAGCACTTCTCAGACGTTACTTTGAATGCATGATGGGAGGAAGGATTACATACACCATTCCCACTTCTGATCTCCATGTGCTCTTAGCATGTTCATAGGGCTTTTTTCTAGTGTTCCTGACAGCATTGAGTCTTAGTCACACAAGTCTTACAGCATACATGACTGTGTGGGTCCTGTACGCAAGTAAGATCTATGTAATATGGTAATCTGAACCATGGAGGTTAGGATGAAGAATAGCATGTATGATTCCACACCACTCTCTATGCATTCAACATAATGCCTCAAAAGTATTTTCTGTCAGGATCACCAAAGCTCTGTGTTGAATATTTACTAATTCAGAGATTATGAATGAGAAAATATGAAGGACTGTGCAGGCAGATAGGTCAGACAGGCATATTGGACTGGGTATACCCTGTTGGACACTATCTATTATATTAATTCTCCTGGGTGTGCCTTGGAATGTGCATCCCGGCACCTAGCTGATTGGCTGGGCAGTGGAGGCGCCTGATTGGCTGAGGTGCACTCAGGAGAATTGACCGGCCGAGCAATCTGGAGGCGAGGCGGCAGCGGGCCCGGCCGCAGCGGCAGCACCTCGGCCACTACGGCGGCACTCGGCCCGGCAGCCTGGGCCTGGCCGAAGACCGTGCAGGTGGGGGAGGAGAGGTAGCCGGCCCCAAAGAGCGCACAGATGCTCTGTGTGGGGGTCAGCTAGTTGGAATAAAATGACAGAATGGAGCTCCAGCAGTCAGCACTCTGACTAAATTTCCTCCTGTTGTTGGAATTCTGTTGGAATTCCAGAAAGACACCCCCCCCTCGCTTTTACCATCTCCCTCCCTCACCTGGACCTGAGGGCTGCAGTACAATGTCCTCTTCTGCAGGCTGGAGCCTGGGTGCTTAAGAACAGAAGAACAGCCTGGCTGGATCAGGCCCAAGGCCCATCTAGTCTGGCATCCTGTTTTGCACAGTGGCCAACCATTTCTTACTCCTTGCTGTGGACCTTAGGACCCCAGCTGGTGCAGTGGTTGCATCCATTCCAAGAACTATGATCCCCACAATCCACCATGTCAGCCAGGGTCCTAAAATAGAAGCCATGGCAAGGAACAGGCAGCTGATTACAGCTTCCAGGACATTGTGCTGTGGTAGTCAGGTCCAGGTAAAGGAAGGGAATCGGGAGAGGATGGGGGAAAGAAGGAGAAGGAGAGGGCAGTGGAAGGGAGAAGAAAGTTCTGACATAATGTCGGAGAAATGTCCGATCCATCTGCTCCAACTCTGACAGTTTTGAGGTGCCCATGCTAGTCCTCCTGACAATTTATCTGTCAGGTCAATCAGCTCAGAATGGATCCTACATTTTTTGTTGTGCATAGGTGTAATAAATGTACAAACCTCTTGAGTTCTACAGTCACTAGCTAACAACATTTCTGCTTTCTGATACAAGTAGCTTTTAATGTAACTGTGAGGTCAGTTATAACTGTCTAATGCTTCCCCCTCCTCCTAAATATGAGGTTTGGTTTTGATTTTGTTTGTTTGTCAGATTTGTACACCGCCCCAAACATTTGTCTCTGGGCAGTTAGCAATAACATAAAAACAAGTTAAAAACATATAAAAACTTAAAACAGTTGAGATAATTTAAAATCAAACACAGATTAAAACCTAAAAATGTTACAAAGCTGAAAAAGCTTGTGTGAAGAGGTGGGTTTTCAAAGGCTTTTTAAAAATTGTCAGAGATGGGAAGGATCACATTTCAGAAGGAAGCGCATTCCACAATCTTGGGGTAGCAACTGAGGCGGCCTGCCCCCTATTTAGAGTTATGCACCCAAAAGTAGAATTATTTTTTTAAAAAATCAAAGCGTAACTTCACATTTTCCCATAGCTGTCAATGCATGTACAATGTATTCAGGTCAAGAGAAAGTATTACTGACATTTACTTTTGTCAGTAATTTAAATGCTAGGATCAAGATGTAAGCCTCTTCCTTCAACAACAGAAGTAAATGGAGAACAGAGTTTCTGCATAATACAGTGTTTTTGTTCCACCATATCACTATTATCCCACTGGATAAAAGGACAAATTGTTTATTCAATGCATATTTAAAGATGAAAGAAATCAATGAAGACACACTGCAGTATTCTGCAGTATGCTTCTGTGTAACTAGCCAGCAACCGATTTCATAATGGGAGACCATTATCATAACTTTAATCTTGTTTAAATTCACAATTCTGCCTGCAAGCCTCCAGGCCTAGAGGAAAGAACTTTAGTAAGTTATCTTAAGGAAGCAGATTGTGTGAGAATCGCTTCTTATAGCCTATAAAATCCCTTTGTAATTTATGTAACAGCTGTCCATAATAAAACAAAATAAAGCTCTTCTTTGTATCCTGAAATTGAAATAAGCAAATGCTAAAGTGGGGGAATATATCCACACAACACGCATGCACAATTAAAAATGTGCAGGTTCCAATTACTGGCTTTTCTATATTTACTTCAGAAATGTAGAAGGAAAAATCCATTTTGGAAAGAGTAGTGTCAGATCACATAATTGCCAATAGAAATCAGATCAGAAGTAAGCCACCCGAACCAATTATCCAAAGAGAATTCCCTAGAGAGGCTAAGTGATAATGTATTGTTGGGGGAGAAAATGCTGTCTTAAACATCAGGTTTTGTTAGGATAGTTCATTCAGCCTACTAATTTTCTGGTGTCACTGTAATGTATACATGCAAGTTCAAGGACATTTTGAAGGCTAATGTGAGATGGTGGTGGTTGAGTGCTTCAAAGGAATAATAGGCATTCATTTAGTACCTATGATCATTAAGATGAAGAGATTTTAATGCAGAATTATTGTTTGCAGAATGTATACAAGGGCATTTATCCTAGCTAAAAATCTTCCTAGTTTTGTAGCTTGCAATATTAACCAGAATTCCTTATTGCTAACAACAAGTGAGGCCCTCGTAACATCTGACCATTGTAAAACACAAGAAGTAACCCCTTTCACTTGTTCCATCCTGGTAGCATTAATATTGGTGGCGGGTGGCAGCAGTAGACTCTGCCCTCATTTTGTGTGTTAATATCTATGTCTAGAGATATTGGACTATAGCTCCCATCATCCCTGACTATTGGCCACTGTGGCTGGGAATGCTGGGAATGGTTGTCCAAAAACAGCTGGAGGACAGCTTTGGGAAGGTCGGTTTTTGTTAGGACTGTGCAGTGGAAGAAAGGACAAAGATCTCCTCCCTGGGCACTACAATCCTGATCCTAATTGTGGGACCCTACAGCTTCAGTTTAACTTTAGGGCCTCTGGGGTTCCTATCTCTTATCTTACCTTCATCCCAGAACTACTTTCCAGTTCTACCACACCAGCTACCCCTGCTGATGAGAACTATGTGAGATCTCAGCTAAACTGATAGCATCACAGAAGCTGGTCTGCAAACTGTTTGATGCCCTGAGCAATTGGACATTCTGTGTCATCACATCAGCTCAGCCAGTCAGTGTCAGAATAATCTTGACTGCCCCAAAGCAAGATTGCTTGAGAGGTCTGTTTTTTTCTTTCAGCCCAATACTGTGACTGTCTTTGCTTTTTACTTCACACTGACAGGAACATCTGTTCAAACGTACTGGCTAATTATGTTATAAATTAGTAGTCTTTAGTTTCCTCTTAATAATTATTCTTTCATCAACAGGTTAATGTAAACTGTGAATTCTTTGATGCATTAATAACCAAGTCTATTTTAACCTTCTCTTCAGCCTTTAATTCATGTTGCCCAGCTTTACAGAATGCAGTAAGCATAAAGGACATACCATTTCCCTGGACTGTAGACAAAATAATGCTTAAGGTATATTTCTCTTGATTTTTTTATTTCCCTGTTACTTTGTAGCCTTTTAACACACACCCAGTTCATTCTCTGGATAAACTGAATGGAGGGCCAGCAGAGTGTGTTGAGCAGAATGCTGGACTTTTGCCACAAAATACTTAATACTCACTGTGTGACCTTGGGCCCAGTTATTGCTTCTCAGTCTAACCTACCCCACACAAGATGATTGTGCTTGTTTAAAAACATCACCTACCTTTTGATTTTTGGATGTAGAGCAGGGTACAAATGTGTAATAATGATCTTACAGGCAATTCTCTCATTTATTGTGGTGGCGGTAAAGACTGTGTGTGTGTGTGTGTGTGTGTGTGTGTGTGTGTGTGTGTGTGTGTGTTTGTATTATATTGGCTGACATCCAGACTAATGTGCTTGAGCAAATATGTTGTGCTAGCTATTTCCGCAAAGTTGGGACCAGACACAACAGGGTCAGTGTTCCCTCTAACAAGGATTCCCAGATGTTGTTGACTACAACTTCCAGAATCCTCAGCCAAAGGCCACTGCAGCTGGGGATGTTGGGAGCTGTAGTCAACAACATCTGGGAATCCCTGTTAGAGGGAACATTGAACAGGCTGTGCAGGTGCAACATGATGCACAACCTTGTATATCTCCTGGAGAAAGTAATTGTTAGTGGAACAACATCACGGTGCATCACAACTTTGTGCAAACTTTTTAAGTGTGCACAACTAGTGCAATGCTAGTTTGGATGCCAGCCCCTGCCCATTCAGTGTTTTCTCTAATAGAGGAACTTTTCAGCTTCTCATTTGGGAGCTGTTTCACACACGTGAAATTTAGATGATTATGTGAAACTTTAAAATGATTATGTGTAACACTTCATAAATATTTGTGCAAGTATTGGCCCTGAAACTATAAGCAGCGAGTGGAGCAGAGCATCACCAATGGAAAGGGGTGGTGTGGGGGAGGAACAACGTGGCATAGGGATAGAGAGGGTAGCACTGGCAGATGTTGAGGAAAGATGAGTGCCTAGGACATAGAGCTAGTCTTTGCAGGGTGTGCTCCATTATTTAGGGCTGCCCTTATTGTGAGATACTGCTTACTGCTTTACTACTTCAGATGCCTTAGCAAATCATGCATTGTGGATGCCAGCATTGTTAACGGCCTATACTCTCCAAAGTGATCGCTCAAGCATGGCACTGTTGAAATGTGCAGGTGTAATAGCACTCCACTGGAAAAGGATCTGTTGTTTGTGAGGTCCTAGGAATTTGCTTGTGGTGATTTTAGTGGTTTTTCATAGGGTTGGTAATGGAGTGCTTAGAGAAAGTAAAGCCGTTCTTGTGTTGCAAGGGCTATAAACTGGAGCTATTAAAGCATAGAAAGGTCTGCCGGATGAGTGCCGTGCCTGTCTTGTATTGCTTTGTACACAAAAAAGGGGAGGGAGTGGGGAGAGAAATCTCTCCAAGACCATGAACCAGAAGTGGCTGACACTGTGTTTGCTTGGCTGTCTTTTAGTTTCAAAATGTGTTCACATCACCTCTGCTTTGATACAGCTGAAGGCTCAAAATATGTTGCTATGTTTCTCTCCATTCTCAGTTGCAAAATTTTATCCAATCTCTCATTTACAGTTTTACAAAATATGTAGCGAATAAAATGCCCTTTATGCCAGACGTTTGGCTACTCCCATAATTATTAGCAAGGCTAACAAAAAAAGGAAACACATACACACAATTTTAAAAATGTTGTGGCCATTTAAGGAATTATTCATGCATTCCTTATGATAAAACCCATGTGTGTTTTGCATGATTGATGGGACGAAGCCTGATGGTTCTCAAATGCATATCCTGTTTTAATTGTTCTTACATATACCTGTGCGCGTGTAGGGCAGGTTGTGAGAAGTGCCGAGATTCCTTGTAATCCTGGCACCAGGGTTCCCTGTAAGAGGGATTCCCAGATGTTGCTGACTACAGCTCCCATCTTCCCCAGCTGCAATGGTCTTCAGCTGGGGATTATGGAAGTTGTAGTCAACAACATCTGGGAATCCCTTTTACAGGGAACACTGCCTGGCACTCCTTGGCTTGGTAACCCGAGTTTTCTATCTGGGCTAAAAGTGAAGTCAGAGGGCGCACGTGTGCCCTCCAACCTCACTGCCCATTTGTGTAGGTGAGTGGACTGCCAGCAGCCAGCTCAACCATAGAGCCAGGATGAAGGAGCATCCCAACAGCTGGCATTCCCCCAATGTACTGCACTGTGGGATTCCTGGAGGCCAGATCCTGCTCTCATTGGCTGATCGCTGCGCCTCTCACCATAGTGGTGATCATGTGAGTGAGTGGTGCAGCGAAGCAGGAGCCAATATCATGTGAGGGAAGGTAAGTATAATCCTTCCTCCCCATCAGCCGTTCCTAGCCCCAGGGATTTTGGTCATGTGAACAACCTTTCTATCTCGGCATACCTGCCATTATTTGCCCATATCATCCAGCATATGGTCTGCATTGCTGAGAGGCACACAAGCTGCATTGCTGAGAGGGTGTGTGTGTGTGTGTGTGTGTGTGTGTGTGTGTGTGTGTGTGTTTTACACACACACACACACACACACACACACACACACACTTGAAAGCAGTCTAAACATGATAAACATTTCTTCTCTCTGCACCTCTGCATGGTAAGGTACAAGATTCACAATGTCTTGAGAGATTTTTAACTGTAATGATAATATTATGATGATTTCATAATGGAAATGAATGTTGGGGTCAGTGTGGTGAAACAGATTGCAGCCAGTTTTGCCTTACCAAATTACTATTGTTTATATTACACTTTTCAGCAATAAGTAGAAGAGTTCATCATGCCACACTTGTCACTTCCAGAGGAGTTCCTTGTGTTTACAATTTTAAAATCTTTGGAGAATAGTGAGGAGCCAAGCAAACAGAATAATCCATTCATTGAGTTGGGGGAGTCTTGTAGACCATCTTTTCCAACCTACTGCTTGATACAGGACATCCAGAGCTAGAAAGATGCTGTCCAGCCTCTGCTTGAAGACCCCCAGCCAGGCAGAGCCCTATGCTCCCCAAGTAATTATTCCAATTGTGAATTGCTGTATCCCACTGAAATGGACCTGCTTGTTATTTAAGCCTATTAAATCTAGTCCTAGATTTGAGCAGGTTTAGATGGGACAAGCATTTGCTCTCTTCTATGTGACATGCTATCATGTGTCCCTGCCCCACATGCAGATTTTTCTTTTCCAGGATAAACATACCCATTACTGCTTTCCTGATAGGGCTTTTTTCCATACCACAACCATCTCTTTTGCCCTCCTCTGAACCTGTTCCAATTTGTCTGTATCCCTCTTAAACAGCAGAGCTTTCTGGAAAAGAAACATTTATCTTAAAACATTTGAAAGACTCAGGCAACAAAAATGCTTCTCTGTTATTTTTTGATACGCGTCTTAGTATCTTGACCATTATCACTACATAGTAGATAAAAGCATTGCACAGTGGAGAAAAGTTGTTAGAATAAAATTTGGGCTAGGAACCCAACTAAATATTTTATAATATTCGAGTATGACCACAGCAGCCCACAATCAGTATGGAATCCTCACCACCACCAAGATCGGTTTTGATCATATTCTATTCAGATTTACAATCTATATATTTATTTCTGAAAGATGTACCCGTGGCTAATCCCATGAGTTGCAGCTCTCGCGAGAGTTCGCGAGCAGCTGCCGATTAGCCACGGGGACAGGGGAGAAAATGGTAATGGTGGCAGCAGCTAGCGGGCAGCGGAGAGGGTGGCACAGCCTCCCTCTCTGGCCCGCCTGCTGGCCAAAAGGCAGGAGCACAGCGGGGAATGGCAGCCAGTGAGCGGGCGGCGGAGAGAGCTGTGCAGCATCTCTCTCCAGCCCACCTGCTGGCCACAAGGCAGGAGCACGGGTGGCAGGAACGCCAGTGGTGGTGGGGACAACAGGGGTGGAGGAATGGGGGAGAACTAGAGGCGCAGATATTCTGCACCCGGTCCAGCTAATTATTATTAATATATGTATTATAATGTATAGATTAATATTATATATTAATATGAATATATATTCATTTATGAATATATTTTTCAGGGTTTTTAAGTTGTTCTGATTGTTTAATTATTGTTTTATGGTGCTTTATAATCTCTGTTTTAATTGTTAACATATTTTAATTGTTCTATTTTAATTGTAAACCACCCTGAGCCATTTTGGAAGGGCGGTATAGAAATTGAATAAATAAAATAACAATAATAAATAAATAAAATAAATATAGATTCCGTTTGTTTGTTTGTTTGTTTATTTAATGGATTTCTATACCACATCAGCTTGTGTCTCTAGGCAGTTTACATCCTATTGCATCATGTTGTGTAATTATTACTGTCTTTCATGCATTTACAGTTAGCAATAGCAATAGCAATAGCACTTACATTTATATACCACTCTATAGCCGGAGCTCTCTAAGTGGTTTACAATGATGTAGCATATTGCCCCCAACATTCTGGGTACTCATTTTACCGACCTCGGAAGGATGGAAGGCTGAGTCAACCTTGAGCCCCTGGTCAGGATTGAACTTGTAACCTTCTGGTTACAGGGTAGCAGTTTTACCACTGCGCCACCAGGGGCTCATTGGGGCTCAGTTGAAGGCGTTTTCCTTGCAGGAATATTTGTTTGGCTTTCTACATGCTTTAATTGTTCAATTATGTTTTAAGTGTTGATTTTAAAAAATATAAGCCACCTAGAGACATACTGAGTAGCCGGTATAAAAATGTAATGAATGAATACGTCTGGAATTGTTATCCAGACTGGCATCCATATTGGCCGAGCCAAACTCCTCTGGAGAAAGAGCTGTCTGCCCAACATGGTGGTTGTGATCTGCATTCCAGCCTAGGCCAGCCTGTTGCGCACATTGAAGCAGAGCTCCCTAGCAGGCGGCAATTATCTGTTGCTTGATTCTTCTAAGAGAAAGGGTCTTCTCGTAGGGCCTTGTTCACAGAACCAAAAGACTTGCTTTGGGTGGTAGGCTAGAGTAAGACTTCCTAGCTTTTGGAACGGATGGGAGTTTTCAGTGCAACTGTTCAAATGGGCAACAGGCCAGGTGCATAAATATCTCTGAAATGTCTTTATATGACTTCCAAGCTGATGGCCTGCCACTGCCTATGAAAGAGGAATTTATGATGCAAACAGAAAATGCAACAAAGTGCTGGATCTTGGCTCTCCAACGGTAACACACATTCTATTGATGACTGTTATAAGGCAGATTTCTCATAGAAAAGAAGTGGAAATTCACTCAATGGTAGTAGATCTTCTATGGGAGTAAGTTGCTGGCTGCAGTATCATTCAATCTGGATATTAAAGGAGCTGCTCCAGCTACTGCAAAATGCTGAAGTCAGAGTGTTATCAGAGGCCAGGTGATGTGATCATATCACCCCAAATTTGAAAAAATTGTGTTGGCTACCAATATGTTTCTGGGTTCAATTCAAGGTGCTGCTTTTAACCTTTAAAACCTTAAATGATCCTTGATATCTGAAGGACTGTCTTCTCCCAGCAGAATCTTCCCACTGCATGAAATTGGCTGGTGCGGATGAGGTCTGGCTCTGTGTGGTGCCACCAGCTGAGGCCTGTCTATCACGCATGTGGGACAGGCCTTCTCAGTGATTGCCCCATGGCTCTGGAATGCCAAGGATGTTTGTACTCTTCTGATCGGTTTAGTTTTTTTGCCACAGCTTAAAGGCTTTGCTTACTTTACATTAAAAGGCCAGGCTTTTAATGTTTAATTTATTTATCCTTGTGATCATCTCTCTTTTACATTTTAAAACAGACATGATCTCAAGCACTGTATTTTAATTTGAATATCAAGTGCTGTTTTATTCATGGTGTTCTTGAGTGTATATTGCATATTTTATCTATGCTGGCCCCACCTTTGGCCAGGAGGAATGACCTGCGTTCTGTGCATCCAAACTTTATCTAGCTATCTAGCTATCTATCATATTTCTATATCGCATGATATGTACATCTCTAGGTGCTGTACAAAATTTAAAATATGTAAAAGTTACAAATTAAAATACATGACAATAAAAACAATAGAATAAAATAGATATTAAAACAAGGTTTTAAAATTATTAAAATTAATTCTAATTAAAAGCCTGCTAAAACAGGAGAGTTGAAAACAAACAGAGAAAGAGATGCTCTTATTTCAGTAGGGAACATATTCCAAAGCCTGGGGCAGCCACAGAGAAAGCCTGGTTCTGGGTTGCCACCAAACGAGCCAGTGGCATCTGTAACTGGAGCTCGCCAGAAGATTGTAATAGGTGGCGGCAGGGTTCATGACAAGGTGGTGGCCTTGTCATAAAGAGAATGACACTTTAGAGAAGGGGGGGGCATTTCCGAACTTACTTTGTGATCACAGCATTAGAAAGGGCTGTGGTGGCCCTTTCCAACGATCCCTGTTCTGAAGCATACCCTGCTATTTGATGGCAGCCTATGAGCAGCAAGGGAACTCTCCCTAGGGGAAATCCAATTGCCAGCCTTCCGACCATGGCTATCAATAAACAGCCAGAAAAGTGGTTGTTCACTGAATAATATGAGGATCCCTGCATTCCCCTGTGGAGGTCCTCTTTTAATCTCCCTGGGGAAAGACACAGTGTCTTCCCACTTGGGGAGGAAGGGCCTTTGGATCCCTGCCCTTCGCCCTGGGTAGAGAGGATTGGGCCCCTCTCTTCCCACCTTAACTATTTGGTTGGGGCACCAGGTATCCTCTCTGTGCCACCTGTTGGGAAATCCAATTGAATGTGGCCTCATTCCTGAACTGGTTCTGAAGTTGTGACTGCACACTCGTGGAGGTCCAGAGGTCCACAAATAAACCTGCCTCTGCATCCATACACAACTTGGTCAGACCTTCTTTCCTCCATCCCCAGCCTGGCTGCTTTTGATGGTGGTGCCAGTGACAGGGCCACTAGTGGATGGTGAGGTGGTGGGTGGATGCTGGACTGCATGGCTGGTGACAACTTCCAAAGCAGGGGGTTTGAGGAGTGGAGCATGGTACTCTAACCTGTTGACTTCATGCGAGAGAGAAGGTAGATGGATGGATGGGGGCCTCTGTCACATGTACGCTTGGCCAACACTGTGCGGGAGGGGTGTGGTCAGCAAACCCGTGCATGCACAGCAGTCGTGGTATAGAGACCACCCCTCAAGGCCTTTTGAGAAGTAACAACTATGCTTTTCAGCTTCTTATGTTAGAATACAGAATGCACAAGTTCGCGTGTGTGTGCATGCACACACACACACACACACACACACACACACATGCATATATGCACATCTCCACTCTTCTTTTAGAACCTGAGACCAGGAAAGGAGTATAGCCCTGCTTCATATATTTTTAAAGGTGAAAGTGGCAATTTACCATGCTTTTCATAACTAGTGTGATGTGTTCATGTTTTATACTTTAATATCTGTAAAGGTAAAGTGTGCCGTCAAATCAATTTCGACTCCTGGCACCCTCCACAGAGCCGTGTGGTTTCTTTGGTAGTATACAGGAGGGATTTACCATTGCCTCCTGTGCAATGTGAAATGATTCCTTTCAGCATCTTTCTATATTGCTGCTGCCCAATATAGTACCAGTGGGGATTCGAACTAGCAACCTTCTGCTTGTTAGTCAAGCATTTCCCCACTGTGCCACTGAGTTCAAAATCTACTGTGAGAATCCATGCCAAGCATCCCAATTGTATGGACATGATGTGCTTTCTAAGAGTAGGCTTCACATGATTTGCTTTATAAGAGTGCATGTGCTTTCTAAGAGTATATGATGTGCTTTCATAATAAGTACATTGGTAATCACTTTGCAAGTCTTTAACTTTCTGTTCTTGAAGGTACAAACATTTGGTGCTCCATTTCAGCTCAAAGATACTTTTCTTCTGTCATTTCTGTTCTGCTTCCTTTCCCGAACACACCTTCCATTACTTTGCCAGCTGTGTAATTATGGAACTAAGATTGATCATTTGGAATTATCTCTGTCACCTGACTTGAAATAGTAAAATTAGTTTGAAATGGGGAATGAAAGTATCCTTTGCTTCCTTCATGAATTAAGGCCAAGTTGGCATGTTATGTTATTGTGTATTTAGAATAGTAAATTAAGGCCAAGGTGGTATGCTGTGCTGTGTATTTAGAATTGCACATAAGAAATGGATACTGTTAAGAGTTGCACACATGCAAATTGAGTTATATAGGGCAGAAATCAATGTTAAAGGTAGAACTTTATTTGTGGGTAATTGGCCCACAGTGACAGTAATTGTGCAGAGGTTGACAAAACATTGCATGGTGCAAGAATATTCAAGCAGTAGCCATGTACCCATCATAATGATCAAAACACTGTATGGCACAATAGCCTAGGATTTATAAACTAATCCACCAAAATCTCTTGTGATTAATAGAACAGAATTTTAATCAAGGAGCGCTTTTGTGTAAATATATATAGTCCACATTAACATGATGCAACTCAGTTCATGAACTTAATTCTTTGCTGTTCTATTATGTCCCTTCCCCATTACAGCTGCTATTCTTTCTGCTTGTTGCATCCAACATCCTATTAAATGTAATGCCATGTATAGTGCTCATTCTGTTTATTTGAAAATAGGTCAACCACAGCAAGTTGTTTTCAGTCTGAATGTGACTGCTTACCCGTTGAATATGAATTATTGTTCATGCTGGTACAAATGTATAGCCTCGGTACACTGCTCTGTTTATCTGCTTAACTGTCTTGTAATCATTGCCTGCAGTGGTTCATGTATTTTTGATAGAAGTCAACCACTTACCTTAGAAGGTCCCCCAGATCCATGAGATTCAGTGTGATGATCTCCCACTCCTCTCCCCCCGCTCCCCTTTCCAAGAAAGAAAATCCCAGAATTCAGTCCTGGAGTGGCTGCTCTGTTTCAAAGAGTTAAAACAACAGTGTTGTGTGCTTCTCATGCACTCTAAGGTTCATAGCCAGGTCAGCAACAGATAAACGATGGTTGTGGTTTCTATGCTATATTTCATTTAAAAAGAGCGTTTAACATGTACCTTGAAAGGCGAAAATGTTTATGATCCTCTTGTTTTTCAAGGTTGTGGGAAATTAGTGGGGAAATGGTTTATAGAGAAAATGATCAATATGGAAGGAGACAATGCCTGTAGGGGTAGAGCTGTAATAGGGCGCACCAGTTCCAAGAACTCGCATGACCCTGCCTCCGGGGCTGCCTTGCCCAGCCCTGGGGCTGCCATTCGGCCACTGACAGTTCCCCCCCTGTGGTGCACTCCTCCAGCTCACCACCGCTTCCTGGTTCATGGTTTAGATCTATGGTTTACTTGCAAGCAAAGGTTTGCTTTGGTATACTCCTATTATTATACCCTGCTGTCAACACAGCGAATTGAAATTTGGGCAAATAGATGACAGCAGTGTTGCAAGCGTGTTCATATGTCTCCAGCAAGTTAATCAGCTTTTGATACCTGAAAAACTCACTGGAAAACATGGCCCACAAGACGGATGGCGCAAGGCTGCAGTAAATTGTTTCTTAGCGGGAAATCTGCAGTAGTGGTGTAATTTGGACAATGGAGCGTTTGACAGCTAACCTATCAAGAACAGTGTACCCTGGGGAAGCGGCTCCCTCTCAGTTTTACATTTAGTCAAGCACTGATGAAGCAGGGGCTAAATAGGGGAATCATTTTCCAATCAAACAACAGAGTGGCTATTTATCCCATGGCCAAAAATGTCTTTGTCAAACACAGCTCCTGGCTGAGGTTTGTGCACTTGATACCTTTGGCCAAGAAATGTCTGTTTTATGGCCAATAATTTACTGAAGATGACTGGAAACTTTGTTGTTATACCCAATCAGATTTAGTAATGCAAAAGGCAAAACTGTGCAAATTTTGTGGGGCTTCTCAAGGACGTGTTTAGTACATCAGTTGAGGGAGAGAGAGTGCAAGGAGGAAAATATTTATATTCTCAGAATTCCTGTTCATCAGTGTTTACTTCATCCAGATGTTTGCGTACCCAAATAGTTTAAACAGTGGCCTGTAAGCATACTAAACAATCTTAGGCATTCACCATTGACTAGTAAATCTGTAATTGTCAGGGGTTTAAAATCCCAAATGCAACTATGGTTTAACGAGTGAGTGATTGGGATTATCTAGGTATTAATGTAACTCTTTCTTTAAAATAGAACACCATGATCCATGTTCAGCTCCATCCGGAGTATAAACTGAGAATATGAGGAAAGTGAGGCAGTGCCGCTTCAAAGATTGCAGGGTGGCAGCCTGTGAAGCAATGTGCATTTACCCAGTTAAGTCCTATTATAGATCTCCATAATTTCTAAATGGAATGTAAAATAATGACGTACTGAAAATCTGTGCCATTTTGCATTCCGTATGAATGGAGCTTTACAAACCTTTCTCCATGTTGCACAATGATGCTGACTGCTCTTACCTTCTGAAAAGGAACATTTTCGTTTATTGGATGTATTGCTTCCAAAATACAGCCAGTACAGCCTTGCAGTTGTGGAGTATGGACGTGCACAAGCCATTTATGCACCTGCTGGTGGGGTGGGCCCTTACAAAGCAGGTAAGGAGCTCCTTACCTGCTTGTCCCCACCTTGCTGCTTTTCTGCCGGTGGTGGTCATTCTCCAGACAGCCATGCAAGGCTGTGGCGCTGTCCCCTGCAGCCTCCTCGTGGAGTTGGCATGCACATGGCCAGTACACATGCAGGAACAGCGCCGCAGCCCCATGGGGCTGTTTGGAAAGCGGGCGCTGCCAGCGGAAAAGTGGCAGGATGGGGACGAGCAAGTAAAGAGCTCCTCACCTGCTTTTTAAGGATTTTGCTCCCCACCCCATTGAGCCGGATTGAACGCTGCCTCCTGAGCCAGTTTAGCCCTTCCCAGAGGAGGCACCGAACTAGCTCGTGCAGATCCCTAATATGGCGCCCCTGGAATATAAGTCCAAGCACCAGCTGTTTGTCCTTCCTGTGTTTATCTCAAGCTTTTTTAAAAAAAAATCAAAAGTGACATTCCTGTTTATGAGCAAGTAATTGAAACAGAATTTGTAGGTATTTAGTTTTTTAGCATTGATTATAGAATTGTATGGATTGTATTAATATAGGGGTTGGGGTTTACCTGCCATTGGAACATAGGAAATTGCCTTACCAAGTCGCACCATTGGTCCATATAGCTCAGTACTGTCTACACTGACTGGCACTGTATCTCCAAGGTTTCAGGCAGAGCCCTACTGGGAGATGCCAGGGAGTAAACCTGGGAGCTTCTGCATGCAAAGCAAATGCTCTATCATGGAGTGATGGCCTCTTTTCCAAAGGTGGCATGTATAAGTCTCGTATCTAGGCACTGACCATACCAAGAACTGCTTAGCTTCAGCAAGGTGGCTGTATCATGTGCCCTTAGACCATTATCTGGGAAGAGAACATAGGAAGCTACTTTATACCAAGTCAGATCATTGGTTTATCTATCAGAGTATCGTCTACACTGACTGGCTGCAGTTCTTCAACGAATGGTGTGCATATTCACTACAACTACCCAAAGCAGAGTATAGATCCATTTTAATACAAAGCTAAGGCTGACAATCAGAAACCAGATTTCAGAAACCAAAGAAAATAGACAAATCTGCGGTTTGTCTAAAACAAAATAGACAAACCAGCAAATTTATTGGAACTGGACCATTTCCAACATTATTTTACTGGCATTGCAGGTCTTGTCATTTGAGAACGATGCCTCTGCCTGCTTGTTGTTGAAATGATCCAAGCGGGGGATGTTGAGATACAGAATCCCTCCTCTAGCTGTGAGGAGTGCCAGGTTTTTAATATGAGCAGATTCACCCTTCCAAGGGAATATTCTGGGAGACTAAAGTGGAAAACCCCTCCCTACAGGAAAGGCTTGAGCAGTCTTAGGCCTTTAGGAGCGTGTGACTAGGGTAGGACCCAAAATAGGACCAATGAGTAACACTCTATAACAAGAAAGATTTAATACTAATTGGATGATAAGGAAGATGATATAAAGGCATCAACAATCTCTGCTTCCATTCAAGTAAAACCCTTCCCCAGGAACTAAAAAAACCATGCAGTCAAATTCAAGCACTTAAACAAAAATAAGGTCCCTGACCTGTCTAGCTAAACTGTTCTCTATCATTCCTACTTACTTCCAGTTCATTCCCAGCTCAAGGCTGTGAATCTCCTCTTTCCCTACAGTAGCTGCTAGGGATGGGCCTGGACCGGTCCGGACCTGGGTGGTCCGGATTGGGGGTGGGGGGTCGCTTTAAGAGCGGCAGGAGGGTTTACTTACCCCTCCCGCCGCTTTCCTGCTTGGCGCCGTAAGTAGTAGTGTAATTGGGGCGGCAGGATCCCTCCCTGCCGCCCCTTCCCTGCTGCAGCTCTGCAAAGCTCGGCAAAGCTTTGCAGAGCCACAGCGGGGAAGGGGCGGCAGGGAGGGATCCTGCCACCCCAATTACACTACTACTTACGGTGCCAAGCGGGAAAGCGGTGGGAGGGGTAAGTAAACCCTCCCGCCGCTCTTAAAGTGGCCCCCACCCCAGTGCCGGACCGCAGTGTGGCGGTTCCGTGCACACCCCTAGTAGCTGCTGATTAGACTTCCTTCAGATTCCGAAGCCTCCAGGGAAGAACTGAACTCTAACACACCCTTCCTTACTTCTCTATAGGCTGTTGTCCAGTAAACCCTGCCCCTCACCCTGGATTGGGCCACAGGGATTTTATTCTCCCGGGCTTGCTTTCTTATTTGGAGATGCCAACCCTTTAAGCAGTTACTCTAATTGAGGCCTAATCCTCCCTCAAGCCTGACTATCACTACAGTTGCTCTGAATGATTGACATCTTTGGGGATCTTGGCAGCTGGGATGCTCCATTTCTCAAATGGGCAGGATGGCCCTGCTGCTTTCATTCATTACCTTTCCCTGACCAAGTACTACCAGGTACAGATTACAGATCCATGACTTTTCTGTTCAACCACTTACTGCCCAAAGGACATGAATTTTAAAGACTGACCTAACCTTAAACTGTATGTGACATGGATAAGTACAATTATTTTATTAGAACCACTTCTCTTTCAGAATAACATGTACAAACCATTCCATTTATTGATGAACAAATGATTGTGTGGAGACCTAGTCCAGGCAATCAGCAAATGAAACAATTCCTTACTGTAGCACTTTAGACTGCAGGTGGAAGACCATAAGAATAAATATTCCCCCGTGGGGGAAAATAATCTCTGCCTGTACAAAATTAATATATCAGGGATAAGGCCACCTTAGAACATTTCTCCCTTACATTTAGTTCTATATGTAGTTGGGCAGGGAGGGGGAGAGAAGCACTCAACATTGTAATCTCAGCAGTTAAGATCTGTAAGTGAGATCTTCATTCATATGGAAGCTGGAATTGCCTCCACAAAAATCAGGGGCTTTTTTCTGATGGTCCCAGGCTTCAGAATGCCCTTTACCAAGGGAGTACCACAGGAGACCTTTTATTATCACAGCAGTTACATTCTCAGCTAACATCACAAAAGCCCCAAAACTGTTATAATTGGAACTTTGAAGACCTACTGAATACTAAGGAACTTAACCCCATCATTCCCATAAGTGCAAGATTTAAGTTATCAATTATTTCAGTTATCACAGTTTTGGCATTGGTGCCCCCACGATAATGGAAACCAGGTATATATAACCGAATTGCTAATAGCTGAAACTATGAATGGATAACCCATGAAAAATTAGAGTCTCCTTCCTGCTGTCTTCTTGAAGGCAGGTTGTTTCATTTTGCTGCTGTTGTATTTTGTACATATGATTTTTACTTGTTTTAATTGGTTTCATATATTTTAAATTATACGTTGCTTTGAATTTTTCTGTGAAAAGCAGACTAGAATAAATTCAGATCCTCTCCTCCAGTCTAAAAGGATATAGTCCTGGAATTGTTTTAACCACCTCATCTGTGGATTGTGTAGATTTACAGAGACTGTGTTTTGTCCTCCTCACACTCGTCCTACTTCAAATACATCTTGGGGCTCTTAGGAGATTGTTACATGTATACTCCATAGTCGGATTACACTCATTCTTAAGTGCTTATTTGCTGTTGAGTTCCTTTCACTTGATATCAGTCAAGAAATGAAACTTTGCTTTCCAGAAGCGAAGCTTGTAGCTGTTTAGCTTGAGTGGATTCAGGGGAGAAATGTTAGGTGTGAGCCATGGCATTACCAATGGCAATAATGCCATGTCTGAGACAGTAAATGTTCGGCAGCAGTCTCCAAGAGAGAAGGTCATTGATCTGAAGGGGGGGAAATCTCCATATACTTCCAGATGCATTTGTATTTTTCAGACGATGTGAAGCTCAGATATGGACAGGTTTATCTAAACCATAGCTGCATGCTATTTACTGTATGTCATAACCTTATCTTCTTAGCGGATTTTCCAATACTGCACACTGTGCATCTGTGACTGAGACAAAATCAATGCTTATGGATTTAGCTGTGTAATCCTATCACTTGTCCTGCAAGATATGATTTGAAATGTAAAGTTTGTTAAGGTTTAAATGAAGTTGAAGATCCAGGGTCTCCTGAGGAGGTTTTAGTTTCTTCCTTCCCTTATCTTCCTTGCTAGCTGTCTTTCTTCTCAGCATCTAACTGCACGCAGTCGTGCCCAAAGTATTTCAGTTTACTCATGAGTGAATCAGGTTAACAGGGATTCTGAAAGCATATGGAAATGCAATTAAAGAGGCCTTTATTAGGAATAGAGGAAGAGTTGTATTGATGTAGAAAGAGAAGTGAGTTTTTGCATTGAGATGGGATTACTTTCCCTAAACTGCACGATGTCTGTATTAAGTTGCCTTATTCATTTTGTGAAGTTCTAAAGTACTGTACTGAATATGTCTTGTTAAGTGGATAAGTATCTTCATAAATGAGCAAAAGCTTTTATAGACGTGTTATTAGTTCTGTAAAATTGAATGAGTTGGGTGCCGTCCAGCAGAAGCTTCCCTTTCACAGGCCATACTGAAATGAATAAGAGCAGTGCTAGAGCTTGATGAGGTGCTCATTGTTTTCTTTCAATGCTACCTGCTCCATGCGCAGATACAGTGAGATGGGCAGAGCTGAGGGGTTTCAATGCGTGAATGAGACGTTAGTGCCGGGAGGAGGGGTTTAGATTTGTTAGGCACTGGGATACATTTAGGGGCAAGCAAGGTCTGTACAAAAGGGATGGGCTGCACTTGAACCAAGATGGAACCAGACTGCTGGTGCTTAAAATAAAAAAGGTTGCAGAGCAGCTTTTAAAATGACAGCTGGGGAATAGCCGACAGGAGCTGTACAGTATCCCGTTCGGCAAATGCCATCCCTTAACATGCGTGGGTGCAAAGGATTCAGTTAAAAAAGAAGGGGACAGAGCAGAACCACATAAAGAGCAGACAGAAGGCTGTGCCAGCTGGTCAAAGAGTCAAAAGAAAGATAGCATACACCAGGGAAGAGATTCAGCGTATAGATGCTTATATGCCAATACCAGAAGCCTCCAAGCCAAGATAGGTGAGCTGGAGTGCTTGGTTGCTAACACAGAAATAGATATAGTGGGCATAACAGAAACATGGTGGAACAGTGAGAACCAGTGGGACACTGTTATCCCTGGTTATAAACTCTATAGAAAGGACAGGGAGGGCGCCTTGGAGGTAGAATAGCACTGTAAGTTAAAGAAGGGATAGAATCTAACAAAGTAGAAAACCTAGGTGGACCAGAGTCCTCCACAGAAACCC
This sequence comes from Hemicordylus capensis, assembly GCF_027244095.1. Lineage (NCBI taxonomy): Eukaryota > Metazoa > Chordata > Lepidosauria > Squamata > Cordylidae > Hemicordylus > Hemicordylus capensis. Next base: position 28,118,454 of record NC_069661.1, on the reverse strand, counting down.
TGTGGGTGACAATACAAGGCCTGAAAGGAAATGCTACATTCAAAATGGATGACTTCAATTACCCGCACAAAGACTGGGTAAATTCACAGTCAGGTCATGACAAAGAGGTCAAATTTCTAGATACGCTGGGATTATTATGGAGGTTGCAGAGAATCTAAATGAGTTCTTTGCGTATGTCTTCATGGCAGATGATACTGAGCATATACCTGTTCCTGAAACAGGCTTTTCGGGGATAGAGGCTAAAGAACTGAGTCAGATAGCATGACAAGAGTTGATGTTCTAAACTGCCTGGAAAAACTGAAAATTAGCAAATCACCCTGGCTGGACGGCATCCATCCAGGAGTCCTCAAAGAACACGAATGTGAAATTGCCGACCTCCTTGCTAAAATATAGAACTTAAATCAGGCTCTGTACCGGAGGACTGGGAAGTAGCCAATGTAACACCAATTTTCAAAAAGGGATCCAGGGGCGATCCGGGAAATTACAGGCCAGTTAGCTTAACGTCCGTTCCAGGCAAATTGATGGAAAGCATCCTCAAGGATAAAATTGTAAAGCACACAGAAGAACAGGCTGTGCTGGGAGAGAACCAGCATGGGTTCTGCAAAGGTAAATCTTGCCTGATCAACCTTTTGGAGTTCTTAGAGAGTGTCAACAAGTGTGTGGATCAAGTTGATCCAGCTGACATACCTGTAGTATACCTAGACTTCCAAAAAGCTTTCAACAACGTTCATCATCAAAGACTCCTGAGAAGACTTAGCAGTCATGGGATAAGGGGACAAGTACATGTCTGCATTGCTAACTGGTTGAAGGACAGGAAACAGAGGGTAGGTATAAATGGAGAGTTTTCACAATGGAGGGAAGTAAGAAGTGAGGTCCCTCAGGGAAATGTACTGGGACTGGTGCTTTTTAATTTATTCATAAATGATGTAGAAGTAGGGGTAAGCAGTGAGGTGACCAAATTTGCAGGTGATACCAAACACTTTCGGGCAGTGAAATCCAAAACAGATTGTGAGGAACTCCAAAAGGATCTCTCCAAACTAGGGGAGTGGGAGACAAAATGGCAAATACTTTTTGGTTCAGTGTTGGCAAGTGTAAAGTGATGCACATTGGGGCGAAAAAACCCAACTTCAAGTATATGTTGATGGGATCTGAGCTTTCAGTGACTGACCAAGAGAGAGATCTTGGGGTCGTGGTGGACAGCTCGTTGAAAGTGTCAGCTCAATATGTGGCAGCTGTGAAAAAGGCCAATTCCATGCTAGGGATCATTAGGAAGGGGATTGAAAATAAAACTGCTAATATTATAATGCCTTTATACAAAACTATGTTGTGGCCACACCGGGAGTACTGTGTGCAATTCTGGTCACCACATCTAAAAAAAGACATTGTAGAACTGGAAAAGGTGCAGAAGAGGGCAACCAAGATGATCAGGGTCTTAAAGCACCTTTCTAATGAGGCAAGGCTACAACACCTGGGGCTATTTACTTTAGAAAAAAGATGACTGTGGGAAGACATGATTGAGGTCTCTAAAATCATGCATGAAGTGGAGAAAGTAGATAGAGAGAAATTCTTCTCCTTCTCACATAACACTAGAACCAGGGGTCATCCCATGAAATTGATTGCCCGGAAATTTAGGACCAACAAATGGAGGTACTTTTTTATGCAATGTATAATCAGCTTGTGGAAGTCTCTGCCACAAGATGTGATGACAGCCAACAACCTGGATGGCTTTAAGGGAGGTTTGTATAATTTCAGAGAGGAGAGGTATATCAACGGCTACTAGTCGGAGGGTTATAGGCCACCTCCAGCCTCAAAGGCAGGATGCCTCTGAGTACCAGTTGTAGGGAAGTAACAGCAGGAGAGAGGGCATGCCCTCAACTCCTGCCTATGGCTTCCAGCGGCATCTGGTGGGCCAGTGTGTGAAACAGGATGCTGGGCTAGATGGGCCTTGGACCTGATCCAGCAGGGCTGTTCTTATGTTCATGTAAAGACTGGATTCCCCACTTCTTCAAAATATGCAAAGCTACAACAGCAAGTGCATAGAATAGCATACATCCATATAGGCACGTTATCATCCTCTTTACAGCAGTAGCTACGAGTCAGCCATAGCTATTGGTGTAGTAAACTATGTCCTCAATTGGTCCCAAATTCAATTCCTGTCATCTCCAGGTACAGCTAGAAAAAGACTCCCGTCTGAAATCTCGGAGAGCTGTGGCCAGTCAGCATAGAACAGGGCTACACGATGTTGGCCTGCCAGCTGTTGGACTACAACTCCCATCATCCCTCACTGTTGGTCACTGTGGCTGGGGTTGATGGGAGTTGTAGTCCAACAACAGCTGATGAGCCGAATTTGTGTGGCCCTGGTATAGGCAATACTGAGCTACATGGACTGTTTTGGTATAAGGCAGCTTCCTCTTGTTCCAGTCCTGAACTACAATCCAGTACAGTTAGTCGGTCACTATTACATACTAGGTGATGTAGGTTTGTGCTGAAGTAGCTGCTGAATTTGAAGGTATGCTGACATTGCAACGGTTGTGCCTGTAATAACCCGCTGAAACCAGACGTTGTAAATACCATCTTACTAAAGCCAGTCTTACCATTTAGGTTCTGAGGGAAATTCATCTAAACTTTTTGCCTCTTCAAAAGTCAGCATTTGTAACCAGCCCAGAGTACTTATTGGAATTGCTTTGGTAAGGAGCCAACTGTGTTTGTATAAGTAAAGAGATGGAGGCACTACATTTTGGGTGATTTCAAAACATTACACACCTGGCATTGGCCTGAGGTTGTTAAGAGCCGTAACTAATTATTCATTTGTGCTCCAGTCTCTGAAATCTAGTTTAACCCTGAGATGAAGTGCTGCCTCGCTGAAACTAATGTTCTCTGCTTTAATGGATTGAGTTTAAGGCTGGGGTCAAGCATTCTTGTAACGTCTCTGTAAAATGCATACTTGCCATTATGCCCAAGAACAGATATTCAAGCTAATAACAAAGTCAGCCTGCTGTCATCCTTTAGGATATATTCCTTTCCCCCGCCCCCCACCCCACCCCCCCAAATTATATTTGAAGATGTTTGAATACAGGCACTATTGGTTCTAACCTCCTGGCCCACCACATGTAGCTTTAAAAATACTTCCCTCCTCTTCCACTTTCCCACTCTCTGCCTCTTCAAAAGACGGGGTGGGACTGGGACAAGGGCCAAGAAAGTGGCTGACGTGTGCATGTCACTGACTGAGGTATGGGGCAGTTGGCCAGGTGAGACAACCAGAGGCCATGGATCGGCAGAGACAGTTGGTGAGCAATCCATTGTCTGAACCTCATTATTGAGCTGGTTGTGACTGTGCCTGTTCTGCAGAGCCCTGCTGGGGAGGAAAGGTGTCAGTCCTAGGTTGAGGAACTTTTTGAGAGCTGCTAACGTTTTGTGGCAGACAGGGCTGCACAATTTTGGCCCTCCAGCTGTTGTCGGACTGCAACTCCCGTCATCCCTGACTATTGGCCACTGTGGCTGGGGATGATGGGAGTTGTAGTCCAAAATCAGCTGGAGGGCTAAGGTTGTGCAGCCCTGGTGTAAATCATTGAGAGACATTGGCCCAATTAGAAGGTGCTATTTGCCCATCTTGTCTCTTGCAAGATATTTGAGTGTTAGAATTTCACATAAATCTCTCTCTTTCATTTATTACAATTTAATATTTTAGTGGTGTTAGCTGGATATTGTGGATATCCGTGGCAGCTGATAATGACCCCCAGTCCAAATGCTGCAGCCTCAAGGTCAGCTAAACACTGGAACATGTGACGAACAGAGTGATTGTGAGTAGGTGACGGAAGTGTGTTTGCCTCATGGCTGAATAGACATAGACTGCCCCAACCCATCTGAAATCAAAGGGGTAGATTGTCTAGGTTAAAAGGTATACCTTCCAGGCATGCTTGGAACATCTGTGCCTTGAACTAGTGTGTAGCCTGTCTAGCCAATAAGTTAGATGAAATAAATCTGAATTTCCACTGCCAGCTTACCCGTTCTTTCCTTTTGGAACTACTGCTGGATGCATCCTATCTGTTCATACTTTGTGATCCACAGAATGGTAGGGTATTAAATTGCTAGTGCTGAAGATCTAGCAGTAGTTTACTTCTGTTTGCCTAGAATGTTTGAGACACTGCAGACTAATGATGGGTAGAGCATAATCATTTCTGTCTCTCCTTGGGCAAAACAAAACAGTAACTTAGGTAAGAGTGCTTTTTTTTAAAGGCAGTTTCACTTACTCAGTGCAAAGGGATATGGGATAGCTGCTATTTTTCTTCTCAGCATGAGGGCAAAGCAAAGAGAAACAGCAATGGCTGAATTCCCACTGCAAAGACTCTGCAAACTGTACAGAAGAGGAGCATTTAACTGTTGAATTTAACACAGGAGTAAACTTATGCAAGAGAGGGTCAGTATGCAAGTATATTTCTCAGATATTTCTCTGTATATTTCTCAGATTTTCCCCAGTTGGGTTTCTTTTGTGTGCCTAATCGAAAGCACTAATGACGGTAGAGATAAGTGCGTTTGATGCAACTAAGCGTCTTGGATCGTGTATATAACACTTCCATCTTACTCCCAGGTGGGACAGCAATTGCAAGGAGATTGCTAATAGGGTGGTTTTTTCTCCCAGAAAGATGTGCTTATAGCTCAGTAGAGAGCTTTACTTTGAAAACCATTATCCGTATGGGCACATACCGGTTTATATATACAAATACAATCTGTAGGCTGAACTTTGATGTAAAACCCTTTCCCAAGGAACAGTCCACAGGAAGACCTTTAGCTTCAACTTACTTAAACAGAAGCCAGTAGGTACTGGACAAATGTGCAGCCATCACACAGCAATCTTATTTGCATTCCTTCCCCCTCCATCACCTTTCCAGGACAAAATTGCTGCAAGTGGTGGTGGAGGAGTTTCTGATTTGCTTAAACCTCTTGCAAGGTGCTTCCCCCACCTTTCCTTAAGAACAACATTGGTAGTTGCAACCATTTCATATCACCTCAATACCAACCAGAGGTGCATCTAGGTAATTTTGGAGCCTGGACCTAAAGGCCTTTGGAGGCACTCTTCCCTCTAACAGGGATTCCCAGATGTTGTTGACTACAACTCCCAGCATCCCCAGCTGCAGTGGCCTTTGGCTGGGGATTATGGGAGTGTAGGTATAGTCAGCAACATCTGGGAATCCCAGGACTAGATAGGCCTTGGGCCTAATCCAGCAGGCTGTTCTTATGTTCTTAAATTTTAGAGAACCACTGCCGGTCAATGTAAACAATACTGGGCTAGATGGACCACCAGTCTGATTCAGTACAACTCAGCAGCTTCCTAAGTTTTAGTCTGCAGTCCTGAAAATCTATGTGCACACTTGAAGGGGAAACAGTTCAAGTAGTTTTTGAGGTTTCTGATCCAGCCAGGGGCAGCCTGAGGTGAGATGCTAAAGGTGGGAGCCAGCCTTGCAAGCTTTGAAGGTTGTGCAGGAGGCAGGGAGGGTGGAAGACAGCCACCTTCTCTTATCTCCTTGTGTTTCTTGCAAGCTTTGCAGGAAGTGTGAGGAGAGGGACTCCTTGCAGTGCTGGTAAGGGTCAGGTTGGTTCTGTTGAACTGATCTAGGATGCTCCAAAGGGGGCCATCTTGAGGCATCGTGAAATCCTGCAGGTACTCCAGCAGAAGTCTTCCCCCACCCCCAGGGCAATTGCCTTATGAAACAACCACCCCTGATTACAATGGCTCTCACAATTGAACAGGCAAGCCAATTTTTATAGCGCCAACTAGTGGCTTGCCAGTTAAGTTACGGAAGTGACCAGGTTCCTCACATTCAAACTCAGCTCTGTGGCTGAGTAAGGATTGGAATCTGGGTTCCTCGCATCCACACTCAACGCACTTTAGCCTCTACTATGCTACTGCAACTGACAAGTAGTATAAGAATAATAAATGTTAATTAATCCTGATAGAAAATCCTGATTCTGTTGAACTTAATTAACATTCTACACTACTTTTAGTGCAGGAAAATATTCACCTTCTGCTGCATTTGTCTGCAAATAGATAAGATAGACCTATTTCCTTTCTCCAGTGAAATTTGTAGGCATTAAAATATTCCTGATGGGGTAGTGCTTGTTGTTCAGCCTAATTTATGCCCCCTGAAGACATGCAAACCAAACCTGAAAGTGGCTTCACAGCCACTTGTCTGACTTGCAAATGGAGGTATGTGTAATTCTTTCTGCTGTTGCTCTTTACCTTGCAGGACTGGCTCACAAGGACACTCCCTTGAGAAGAATTAGTAGCATAAGAAGCAGGCTCATAAAAGCACCTGCTCTTGTAAATATATTAAGCAATTTACTTTAGGTAATGTAGCCTATAAAATTTTAATTTTGGATTAAATAAACCATATCCTTCAGCATGACTGTTGCACCTTGAAGTTCAAAAGATGACATATGGGCACATTTAGAGAATTTCTTCCCCAGGATGCTCCAGTGGAGCAGGGTCAATAGTTGCCTAATGAAAGCAGTCGATAGCAATTTCTCTTAGTGGGCTCAAACAAATTAGCATTAAACAACCGGCGTTAGTGAGTAGAGTCTGATATGACTTTGGGTTTGGATTGTTATAGGAAGTAACTAGCAGGTTTTGCACCCAGTAATGAACCAATAGGAAATTGTTTGGTCAAACTTGTTTTATTTGAGAGCAGGCTCAGGGGAGGAAAAGGTGCAACTTGGTATTTATCCTCCAAAAATGTGTAAACGTGAGGTGGTACCTGCCTGTATGGACTCATTTGGGATTGATCAGGAAGGAGGACACATCCATCTTCCCGTTTCGGTTTCCCCATACCAATCTATCCAGGCCTCCTTGGTGTTGCTTCAGCTTTGTTAGCCAGATGAAAGAACCATGAGAAATGCTCCTCTACTTCTGTCTCTTTCTTCATAGATTTTTAGAATCACTTTGGACTCAGTGGTGCTCTTACACCTGGACTTTGGAGACGAAGTCCAGGGCCTCCACGCCCCCTGGGGCCCCCCCAAATCTTCTTTAGTCTGTCTTGGGAGATGTGGTCGCTGCTGGCCTGCACTGTGTCAGGCAGTTGAGTGTGATTGTGACCTGTGCCAGGTGTTTTAGAGACAGAGGGGGGGAATGGGGAAAGAAATATGTAGAATGGGCATATGTTAAGTTGCATGCTGAAATGTTTCTGCTAATGCATATTTGCATGAATATCCCTGTTTTTTATTCTTACATTTTTGTGAGTTCAGTTGCTGTTTGTGCCCTCAATAACCCATGTGTTAAAAATATTGCATATGTCACGGTGTGTGTACGTGTAGGGGGATGATGCTTAACTTGGGGGGGGGTTCCAGCTGTGGGGGGCTCCAAAGGCCTTTAGGTCCAGGCTCCAAAACTACCTCTGTGAACCTCTGTTTGGACTGATGGAAATGGAGGGAGAATGGGGTGACAATGCATTTGCTTGGCATGGTTTTTCACCAGAATGTGGGATATATCACTGTTTTAAGAGGTGAAGGTACTAGAACAGTAGAATCCTGTTATATATAACATTCCTCATATATAACGCTCACACCGTTCTCTAAGCAAATATAGCATCTTGCTAAACTGAACAAAAAATACTATAATGCTGAAATGTTGGAGGTCGGGTAAATTTCTGTTTATTGCAAAGTTAGATGAAGCAAGCAGAGTACCAAAATACATATTCAAAAAGAGCTGAGGATGTGAGTTTAGGTAAGACCTGAATTGGTTCCCATTGGAAGTATATTCCCCCCGCCTGTCCACCCACCCACCCCCGACTCCTGTACCTTCCCACAATACAGATTTGACTATTTGGACGCTGCCTACAGCCCGTGTATCTCCTTCCACTGCTACCACTAGATATTGCTGTCTGCCTTACCCAGCTGCTTGAATTTAATGCACATTTGTGTATAAGGGGGTACCAAATCTCCATAGGATTTTAGAGTTGGAAACTCTTGTCCAACCTCGACCCCCACCAGTGCGGGAGTCTGCACTGCATCCCTGACAGAAGGTAATCCAGCCACTGTTTGAAAACCTCTGAAGGAGGAGAACTCATCACTGCATGTGGCAGACTGTTCCACTGTAAGCGCTCTTACAGTCAGATGACTATTATTATGTATATTCAAGATGGCACAGAGCAGCACAAACAGGTGCAAGTACAACAGGCAGCTATAGTGTGCCATTTCCCCCTTGATCTCCCAGCTGTTACTTAACTTTAAATACCTTCCCACATAAAGGTAAAGAGCATGGAGAAGAGAGGCTTACTAATCCCGTAGGTAAAGACAGCAATATTCACAGACAGTATTAGTCTAATAAAACAGAGCACAGTTGGTTCCCTCCCATGTGCACAGAAGTACATGGGCGGAAATCTTCACAAGCACCGATGATCCCTTTTGCTCCCTTCTGAGAAGGCTGCATGTTTAAGATAATGACGAGATGTGATGAAGTAAACTCTGCACAACAGCTGAGGGCCAGCAGGGTTCTAGATCCTCCATTGGAAAACCTCTCCCATGTATCCAGCCCTGTGCTCACAGGAGTGGATGGATCATGCTCAGGAGTGTGGTGACATTGGTGGTGGCCCCAAGATACAACAGGTGAGCTGATGTGGTGTAGCATGGTGTAGTGGTTAGGGTGCTGGACTAGGACCGGGGAGACCCGAGTTCAAATCCCCATTCAGCCATGAGACTTGCTGGGTGACTCTGGGCCAGTCACTTCTCTCTCAGCCTAACCTACTTCACAGGGTTGTTGTGAGGAGAAACTTAAGAATATAGTACAGTATAGTATAGGCAGCAGGTAATCCGTGGGAGGAGGTGAGAAGGGGAAAGCAGGCAGGGGGGCAGGTGAGGGGCCCTCAGGGGAAAGGGGCAGGATGGCTTGTGCTCTTAGAACGTATCTACCCAATTACAGTTATGCTAGTAGAGATCATGCCCACAGCTTACAGAATTAAAAATAACCATATATAGCTGTATATCAGACTAATAGATACAATAGTATGCATAGTAGACCAAGCATCCTATAAAATCACATAAAATCCAAGCTATGGCATGACTTTGTAAACCATCTTGAGACATATGTTTAGGCAGTATATAAATATGTTGAATACATAAGAACATTAAATGTGCATATATATGTTGCATTCTGCCATATATCAGTGACCTAAAACAGATCCATTATATGCATATCCACATATCTTAACTCACTACGAAAATCCCTGTTCCATGAAATCTGCTCTCTGTCACTTGGTGTTGATAATGGAAGAGCCCTGCAAGGGAGGTCTGGTCCCTAGCAATGGATCATATCTGCTCCACATTAATAGAAGTTAATTGTTGAGCAGTGATTTCTGCAGCAGCAGCATCCAGATAAATGACTAACTGCTCAGTGGTAGCTGGTGCTAATGAGGTCCTAATGATCCAGTTTCCAAAGAGCTGAGCAAGCCACAGGTCAGTTTCTGCATAGTCTTGATAGAGAGGTCTACTGGTGATCTGAGGAGAGAGTTTTAATCTTTCTTGGTAGGGGCGGAGCCACTATTGAGCGAACGGGTACAAAGAACCCGGGCTGCTACCCTTCAGGGGCTGCGCTTCATGCCCCAGACACGGCCCCGCAACTGGCATCAGACACTGGGGTGGGGCTATGGGGGCCGCCGCAGCGGGCTGAGCCCAAGCCACCACTGGCCTCCCTCCATGCCTGTTTCTTGGGCACTATTTTACAAAGAACTGAAAAGAAAAACGAATACTTTGTGTGCTTCTTGGGGGCACATCTTAGTTTATTGTGTTCAGACTGTAATGAGAAAGAGTGGAAAAGGTTGCTGCCCTTCAGTTTTATACAGTCCAGAGCAACACTGGGGTAAAATAAAGTAATTTTTCTGGAGTCAGGCTATAGGCCAGGCATCCACATAAACTCAACATAGGTGACCTGGTTAGAGAAAGGGCCTCTCTCATGCTCTTTTGGGGCAGATCTCTTCCTCTCTCTGCCTCAGCAAGGCCTCTGCAACCGATGGAGGATATGGGGGAGTGGAGAGGTTTTGTCACCTAAAGCCCCGTCTCTATCAAATGGCGGTTTACTTTGCTCCACTATCCTCCCTCCCCGCCTACTCTCTCTCTCTCTCTCTCTCTCTCTCTCTCTCTCTCTCTCTCTCTCTCTCTCTCTCTCTCTCTCTCTCACTTTGCATCTTTTGCAGCCTCCATGGCCGCTCACCAAGCTTTTAAATACTCCCTCACAGCCCCTGGAGGTCTCACAGGAATAGAGGATCCCACGCTCTCACAAGACTGCAGCCCTCTCCCATTCATTTGGCTCTGTCCCCACATGGACAAGCAGCCACTCGGCAGAACCATGATTCTTCTCTCTCCTCTGCCTCACTTGGGTCTCCGAGTGAGTCTCCTTCTCCTGCAGTCCCTGTCGGGCCTAACCAGGAGCCGTCACGGCCACAGCAGGGTCCCAACACTCAGTAACTCAGCTGGCTGACCTTTTGTTGCACAAATCTAGGCATGAAAGCCAGTTAAAAGTCAAGACCCTTTACTGAGCTGACTAACGGGGTGGGGTGGGGGTGGGGAATCTATTCCCTGATTCTGAACTCACAATCATTAAAACTGGATTGACTTCATTGCTCCATACATAAAACATACATTGAAGAAATGAGGATATCCCCTCGTACCATTTCTTGCTACCCTGATTGTATATTTTAAGGAACTTGTCCTGGATTTGATGTCCCTGGAGGCCCAGGTGGAGTCAGTATCCAGGAGTGCCATTTACGAGCTTTGTCTGGTACACCTGCTGTGATTTTACCTAGAGAGACCATATCTGACCCCTGTTACCCATGCATCGGATGCATCCAGATTGGATTGCTGCAATGCATTAATTTCTACACAAGTATATTACACGGTACACCTATCCTGCAGCAGATCCACAGACTGCTAATTTGCTTCCAGGCCAGATTCAAAGTGCTGGTTTTGACTTGGGACCAGGGTACCTGTTGGACCACATTCACCTATATGACTCTGCCAGGGTTCTCACATTACCATTGCAGGCCCTGCCCCACCACTGACATAGTTTTGCTTGGCAGAGTGGAGTGCCCTGGCTGTGGGAGAAGAAAGCAAAGATGGGCATGGCCAGTGGGCAGAAAGGAAGCATTAAAGGGTTCTCACATTACCATTGCAGGCCCTGCCCCACCACTGACATAGTTTTGCTTGGCAGAGACCAGGAATGGGGCCTTCTTGGTAGGGCCCCCCTGACTTTTGAATGCCCACTCAAGGTGTTCCCTCCTTGATTTAAAAAAATCTGAAAACCCTCCTTTTAAAAGAAACATTTTATAATTGGCTTTAATTGGGTTTCTGGTTTTAATTCTGTTTTAAGTCATGTCTTCTAGTTTATCTTGCTGCTGTTTTTGTTTCATGTTTTATTATTTATTAGGGCGGTATGGTTGTAGTGTTCTGCAGGATAGAACTCTTTTAAATAAATATGTAGTATGTACTCTGCATAATATATATTAAGTAATCCTTTAATTATGTGGTAGCTCACTGGTTACTTCAACAGATGGTAGTTTGAAATGTGGAGATGATATTTAGTCAATCCATAGGGAGGCTGTGTCTCTTAGGAATTAAACTATTCACTTGCCATTATTTCTCCTGCTTCAGCTCTTATTATTGGCAGCTTGTGTGAGAGACTCAGCCCCAAAGCTCTGTTCTACAGTAACTGTAATGGCCCATCCACACATGCAAACCATCAGTTGATATCGCCATCATCAAAGGATGGACATGCATGTCTGAACTAGGCTCAACATATTCAAGAAGCTCATACAACAGAGAGTTTTTAATGCAATATTTTGTCAAGACAATTCCTAATGTGCTGCATCATATTGGAAATATTATCTAACATCATCATACTGTGAAGGTCTGGTATCTTCTTCTGTGTCTAGTATTACCTACTATATAACTCGGCCTACAGAGAAAGGCAATTCATTGTGCATTGCTGTTTTCTGCTGATTTTGATCGCTCTGGCTAAGAACCTCTAGCTGATTTTCAATTGCAGTCTTAATAGTGCTTACATTAAAAGCTACTAAAGCAATATTACAAATAGGTTATGTATCTATAATTACTTTAGAAATAAATTTGTTTTTAGAATGTGTAGGCGTTGGGTGGGGAGTTGGTAGGAAGCATGCTTAATGCCTGCTGAGTTTTGTTTCTCCAGCATTTAAATTTGTTTTCTTTTTAAAACAGGGAATGCTATCTAGATAATTTTTCTGAAAACCTGGGAGGGGAGACTATTACCATTATTACTGCTGCTACTACTGCTGTTATCATCACCAATTACTAACAATCATATTTCTTTTAAAAGCAAAACATATAATTGGTGCTCAAAACTTAATTTGAAAATTTCAGGGCTACTTTTGAACTCAATTTGATCCTAATAATGCTATATCTATTGCTGTGATTTTTGTGTTATAGAAAGGAATGTCTAAGACTCTTAATTGGCCCATTTAAGATGAAGTACTTACATGTGAGTGCATTTATTCCCATAAAAGCCAATAAGGACACAACTGTTCAGGCATTCCAGACACTCAGGTGATAAGAGATGATGTTTTAAGATGTCTTGAAAAACTTAAAATTTACAAATTGCCAGGGCCACCTGGCATCCACCTAAGGGTTCTTAAAGAACTAAAATATGAAATTGCTCATCTCCAACATAAATATGTAACCTGTCCCTACAATTGGGCTCTGTACCAGAGGGCTGGAAAGTAATCAAAAACCAATTTTCAAAAAGGGATCCAGGAAATTACAGGCCAACTAGTTTAATGTCTGTTCAGATAAATTGATAGAAAGCATACCTCAGGATAAACATGTTAAATATATAGAACAACAAGTCTTGCTGAAGTAGATCCAGCATGGCTTCTGCAGAGGTAAGTCTTGCCTCACTAATCTCTTGGACTTCTTTGAGAGTATTAGTATTAGTAGACATGTGGATAAAGGTGACCCTGTTGACATAAGAGGGGTTTGGATAACTTCATGGAGGAGAGGTCTATCAACGGCTACTAGTCGGAGGGCTATAGACCACCTCCAGCCTCAAAGGCAGGATGCCTCTGAGTACCGGTTTTTAGGGGAGTAACAGTAGGAGAGAGGGCATGCCCTCAACTCCTCCCTGTAGGCTTCCAATGGCATCTGGTGGGTCACTGTGTGCAACAGGATGCTGGACTAGATGGGCCTTGGCCTGATCCAGCAGGGCTGTACTTATGACATAGTATACTTGGACTCCAAGTTCAACATCAAAGGTTCTTGGGTAAACTTAACAGTCATGGGATAAGGGGGCAGGTTCATGTGCTGATTGGTAACTGATTGAATGACAGGAAATGGAGTGTAGGAACAAATGAACAGTTTTCACAATGGAGGGAAGTAGGAAGTGGGGTTCCCCCAGGACCACTGCTTTTTAATTTATTCATAAATGATCTAGAAGTTGGTCTAAGTGGTGAGGATGCCAAATTTGCAGATGATGCTATGCTGTTTTGGGTAGTGAAATCCAAAACAGATTGTGAGGAGCTCCCAAAAGATCTCTCCAAACTGGGTGAGTGCAAAAATGCAAAATGTGAGTGCAAAAACTGGCAAATGTGGTTCAATGTAAGTATAAAGTGTTGTACATTGGGGCAAAAAACCCTCCACATATCAAATAATGGGGTCTCAGCTGTTGGTGACTGACCAGAAGAGGGATCTTGGAGTCATGGTATATAGCTGTTGATAATATTGACTCCATTTGCAGCAGCTGTGAAAAATGCACATTCCATGCTAGGGATCATTAGGAAGGGGACTCAAAAGAAAAATGCTAATATTATAATGCCCTTATACAAATCTACGGTGCGGCCATGTTTGAGGTACTATGTACAGTTCTGATCACTTTATCTCAAACAAGACATTATAGAACTGGAAAAAGTGCAGAAGCTGTCAAACAAGATGATCAGGGGCCTAAGCACCTTCCTTATAAGGCAAGGCTACATTATCTGGGGCTTTTTAGTTTTGAAAAAAGGCATCTAAAGGGATACATGATAGAATGTACTTTTTCACATAGCATGTAATTAAACCGTGGAACTCACTGCCATGGGATATGGTAATGGTTACCAGCTTGGGTGGCTTTAAAAGAGGCTAGGCAAATTCATGGTGGACTGGCTACTAGTCTTGATGGCTATATATTACCTTCAGGCTCAGAGGCATTATACCTCTGAATAGCAGGGGAGCTTGCGCAGAAAGAAGGTATGCCTTCATCTCTTGCCTGTGGGCTTCCCAGAGGTATCTGGTAGGCCACTGTAAAATAGGATGCTGGACTGGATGGGCCTTGAGCAGGCTTTATTAGATCTAGCAGGGCTGTTCTAATGTGATCCGGGACCTGGTGCACACGAGCAGTGGCCTTCAAGATGGCCACTGCGAGCAAGGAGAGGGCTGAAAGGCCCATAAATGGGCGGAACCTGCCCTAAGAAAACTGGGGGAGTCATTGGGGATGCCCGCAGCCATGGCAGCACCCCCCCCCTCCCCGGAGGCTACTGGACTAGTTGGTAATTTTTCTTTTTTTAAAAAAAATGTTTGTTTTAGAACTGCCGATCTGGCCTGGTGGTGGGTGGGATTGGCTTGAGACCAAACCAGGCCCAGTTTGGCTCGAGGGCAAGCCATCAAGATGGCGTCTGCGAGCAGGGAGAGGGCCCAAAAGGCCCATAAATGGGTTGAACTGACCCTAAAAAGACTGGGGGGAGGCCGGCAGGGGAATTGGAAACCGTTGTAGACACACACCCCCATGCCCACAGCAACACACACACACACACACACACACACACACACACACACACACACACGCCACCAGACTGGTCAGTAAGTTTTGTTTTTTTTAAAATAGTCTTAAAAACCTCGATTTGGCTGAAGACCAAACCAAACCGGGCTGAGTTTGCCTCAAGGGCAAGCCATCAAACAGGCCCAGTTCGATAGCGAACTGGCTCAAACCGGTTCCCACATCCCTAGTCAAGAGGTTACCTTAAGCAATTTATTATATGTGCAGCTCACCTCTGACCTTATGTTGAAGTGGGTGAATTTTTGCTCTCTGCTCACTATTGAGCTGTGCTTGTGGGAAATTACTTGGGCATTGGGCAACCATGATCACAGATATCAGTACAAAGCATAGTGCATAATGATGATTTTCACATGACAAAATTATTGTATTCATCAGTCTTAACCACTTGTTTCCAAGCTCCACGTCACCAACATCTAAGGATTGCTGTTGTTTTTAGCATTAGCAGTAGCATTTGTTTGTTTGGTTGATTGTTTCTTTATTTTATTACATTTCTAGACTGCCCTATCCAAAGGTTCTTGGTGGTGCACAACAAGTTTAAAAAACATAAAAACAAACACCATTTAACACACACTGCTTAAAACAATATAAAAACAAATTTAAAACTATTCAGAAGCATTTAAAATGAATTAAAATACTTTAAACCAATTTAAAAACCTTGGAAGGCCAGGCCAAACAAGTAAGTTTTTAGGACTCTCTTAAAGGCCAACAGCGAGCCTAAACTGCAGATATCTGCTGGGTGCATTCCACAGGGCAGGAGCAGCTACAGAGAAGGTGCGATTCCGAGACACCACTATTTGAGATAGCTTTGAGATATACATCCCGAAGCTACTGACAGGATGCCCATGTTCTAGCCCCATGCTGCCAAAGAGACCATCTGGGGCTTGGAGCTGATAGCATTAGCAGGCACTGAAAGACCATGAACTAGCCCAGAAGCAGGAAAGAGGCCAAATTGCCTCCATGGGAATGGGAGAAGCCACATGGGCCCAGAAGCACCCTAGGGGAGTTAGCAGAGGAAGCAAATATGGGTGGGGGAGAAAAGGAGACATGCTAGAGGACCAGACCCAGTACAGTATGTTGAAACTGTAGAATACTGCATGAAATTCTCCATACAACATTTTTTTAAAGATACTCTATAGAACTGGATAATGTGTAGAAGAGAGCCACCGAAATGATCAGGAGGCTGGTGCATTACTTAATTTGTTTTATTTAACATATTTTAATACCCCCCAAAACTTACGTCTCTGGGCAGTTTACAACATGAGGAAAGGCAGCAATGTTTGGGGCTTTTTAGTTTAGAACAAAAGCAACTAAGATTTCAGTTTATCTTATAAAGGCAATCAAAGATTATAAAGTCAAAGTCTTATAAAAGACATGATTGAGAATTCTTCCTGACATTGTTTGTGAGAGGTAAAATATCTCTGCATCAGAATGCAATGTCTTATAGTAGAATAATTTATGGTTGAATCAGTTTTCACATATAACATCAACTTGTTTTGAGGAAACTAGCATCTACAGTGCATTATTTAAACACAAAGTGCTGCTCCATATTCATGGTTTTCTTAATTAAACATTCTGTTCCATGGCTTTGGAGTTCGGCAGAGGACTTGCCTTCTCTGCTTGAGCAATGAAGAACAACCTGCTGAACATGACAACATTTCATCTCTTTATGGCTGGGGACAGTAATGCATGAGCTGCAGGTGAAGACATTAATCTCCTTGGCTCTCCAGAAATGAACTGTCATGTAGAGCATCTCGTTCTTCACACTGTTCCTGCATAATTCCTAGCAGCCTCCCCATGTATTTGTTCATATACATCAAATACCTGTTGGGATCTTTCAGACAGAAAGTAGGTATGGTCATAACTTTTGGTCAGACCAACTTCTGATGGTTGAGGAGTCCCAGAAGAACCCATGCTCTTTCAACTTGTCTAACTCAATTACAAAACAGCTTCATATGTTCATATGCGTATCTGGTTTGCAATTTGTAACACCAAAACAAATTCAGCACCTCAGAGATGAGTTAAGCAAGTTTTATTTAGGGAATGCTGAGCAACAGGATACCTGGTACACCAGCACTAAGACCTGTACTGAAACACCAGATATTCAGGCCTCAAGTCAATTAGGGCTTTAAATGTTTTCTTATGTAACAGATACATACCCCATCTTTCCATCATTTAGATTTTCAAGTGGCTTCTAAACATTGCTAAGAGTCAACACCGACTTGACGGCACTTAATCAATCAGTCAATCTAAACATATTTGACTAAACCGTTTTTTCGCCTTTTCAGCAGGGCTTCCATAAATTGGGCTTCCATAAATTGTAAAGGTTCTGAAACCAGGACTTTGAACTGAGCCTGAGTCAAATTAATACCTAGTGAAGCCTTTAAGACTGGCATGATATGTTCTCTATGGTTAACAAGCTAATTGCTGCATTCTGTACCAGCTGTAGTTTCTGAACGCTCTTCAGAGGCTGCCCCACATATAACACATTACAGTAATACAGTGATGTAGCACTTCTGTTGCATCTTGGCAAGCATGTATAGTGGATGATTCATTAGGGCAGTTCACATGACCATAAACTGGGTAGGAGAAGAATCCATAAACTGGGTAGGAGAAGTTCTGAGAGTTGGGTGTTTTGCACTTGTGTGCTTGTAAAATGCAAGATCAGATGTGGGGATCTTGATTGTCTGTCAAGCCCCAGCTGCCTAGAAAAAGTGTGCCCTACCCAGTAGGGGTGTGCATGGACCAGTAGCGGTGTTTCGGTCCGAAATTACAATTGAACCACTCGAAATAGCTCGGATCACAAACTGTTTCTGCACATCCCTACTACCCAGTAGTTTGGGTGGTATATAAATAAATAAATAAATAAATAGATGTGCCAGGGCTGCAGCTGTGTGCAACCATTTGGGAAATGAGCGCTGCACCCAGAAAAGAGGTCGGCGGAGTAGCAGGTAAGGACCTGTTTACCTGGTTTTTAAAGGAACAGATCCCCACCCTACCTGTGGCTGCCCGAGCTGGTTCGGGCACATCCCTAATGAGTTAGACAGGAAAATCATCCTGCCAAGCTGGGGCTTGACTGACAATCAAGTTCCCACCTCTGACCTTGCTTTCTACAAGCACACGAGCACAAAGTGGAAGTGCACAAAGCTCCCCAAATTGGGTAGGACTTGTCTCCTACCCAGTTTCCAGTTGTATGGAATGCTCTTGTATCTTTCAAAGAGACCTAGGTAATGAGAAATTCTAGCTGTGGTTCAAGGTATGAGCATCTGAAGAACCTGTACATGACATCCCCACAAAATCTGCATGTTTTATAACCTGCTTCTCACACACTTGCCTTCTCACAAGCCCGGATTGTAAATACACATCTCTTGTGTTTCAGCCCCTTCGATTTTGTGCATGACAGATTTTTTCTTATTGCTGAGGAGGAGCAAGGAACCAAAGTGCTGGCTGCATTGGTTAACAGCTGAACAGAAGCAAGACCAAACAATCACTTCCTATGCATTGAAGTGTCTGTGTATAACCTATGTTAATACCAAAATACACAGACTCTTTTTAAAGTCAGCGTTCGTTTACTTTACCATTTGCCACTGGTGAAATGTTATGAGAGTAAATGTAAATCAAGAGAAATGACATTTCAGGAATAAAACCTTCTCTTTCAGTGACAATATAACTAACTAACTCTTTCTCTTTCATCTTCTCCTAAGGATCCATGTAGCCATAAGAAAAAGAATGGGGGGGGGGGAATATATGTAGCCAAAAATCCATGCAGAGTGACCTTTTAACAAATACTTGCTGAAATCTGAAGTACTGTTACTTTGCTCTGTTGGTTGCAAATCAGAAATCTGTTGAACAACCTCATATTTATGCTGTTCAGATCAGTGGTCCAAATGTCTGATCAAAAGCCTGCCTGATGGTGTCTATTGATTGGGTGTTTTAGACTGGACTCTGATCTTAGCCCTGAATAGATTTAAATTAGATCATGCTGTCCAATGCCGTTTTATGCTGATGTGCTCAGGATTTGTATCATGCCTTTCACCTTGTCAATAGTCTAGACATCTTCACCAGAAAATCTTTGTGCAAACAACTACTATCTGATAGAATTAACAAATGGAGGAATCCAGATCTGGCCTTGCCCCCAATTCTCCGCATGTTGATTGCATCTAGACACTCTACAAGCAAACTGCATTTGCTGGGCGGTGGGGGAGCTGTGATCAACACAAGGTGGGCTGCAGAGCTATCCCAGTTCCACCCTTCATGTATTGATGATAAGCAGATAAATCACATAAACAGGGCAGTTGGCAAAGCAAGAAAGAATCATGAGCAAGATGAGAAGATGCAAAATGAATGGAAGGTGAATGGATGGAAGGATAAACACCCTGAATAAATGCAGTAGAGAAGACTCCATTCTTCTCTACTGCATTCTTCTCTACTGTATGACAGGGAGTCATACAGATAAATTCATAAATTATGGTGTAGGGATCAACTGACTGCACACAATAAGAGCCAGTATGGTGCAGTGGTGAGAGTGTTGGACTGGGACCAGGGAGAACCACTTTCAAATCCCCACTCAGCCATGATACTGACTGGGTGACCTTAAGCCAGTGATTATCTCAACCTAACATGCCTTACAGGGTTCTTGTAAGGATATAATGGGAAGGGAGAGATAACTCTACAAAGTTATCTCTGTACATACATACCACCCATAGCTTCTATACATACCACCCATAGCTTCTTGGAGGAAGGGCAGAAAAAACATCTATTGAATAGAATACTACTACTACTACTACTACTACTACTACTACTACTAGCATGAATTACATGCATATTACTTGGAAGGACATCTATGCATGATCCAAAATCTTAGACATTGATTAATATGTGCAGAAAGCTCCGGGGGAGGGTGTAGTTAGAAGCTAATGCCTTTTATGTTTGATTTCTGGTTTTGTTATAACTGCAGGATGGACTCTCTCTTAGCCAGTATTTTATGTATGGACATTTGATAAATGTATATAGTTTTCTGAATCTTTAACAAATGTGTCATACCTTTGCCCACAAGCTCTTTTTTGAACTGGCTTTGATGTCAGCCTCCCAGGGAATAGATCCCAAACTGTGGAACTTGTGTTGAGCTTTTGTGTAGGTAGAGTGGGGAGTGGGTAGGGGGGCAAGGCCTGTCAAACAGGGTGTGGGGTGATGGGTACTGAAAAGCAAATTTCAAGAGTTCCTTTCCTGAGTTTGACATCTTTCATTAAATTAAATAAATTGGGGTGATGGGGGGGGGAATGGAACTAGAGAACAGCAAATCAGCAAGATTTTGAAAAGAGGAGTAGATGGAATTAGTTGCTGCAAGAGTTAAAACAAAATTGCACTATGTAACCCAATACCCCCATATATTGCTGCACTTTTGTGAACTTTACACTTTGTGTCTATAGATTCTGTAAGTCATATGAGCCAGATGGAATTCTGTGTCCCACTGTGAGCCTTGAAATTAATCAGTTGCTGTTTAAAACCTTGGAAAAGAAATGGGGTGTTAATATCAATGCACTAGTTGTATTCCTGAAATGTTTTGCTGAGTGTGTTGGTGGCTGAGAATGAGATGAACTATGGAAAGTAATGGGTATGCCGTCTTGTATAGAAACATATACAGGCTCAAAGAGCTACATTATATGTATAACATCCCCAATAAATGTGCTGCTCTACTAGGAGAAATGACACCCCAGAAATGTCTTTAAGTATTAGCACATCCAAGTTAATACCAGTTTTATGTTTCCTTCTCTCTTTTTGGCAAAAAAGAGGTTAGATTTTGCATACAAATTTTCTCTGTTTTCTTTAATTCATTTTGGAAACCATAATGCAGCACATGTTTGTTTAATTGTATGTTTGCTTAATTAGCCCTCACCAGCCATAGAGCTTGACAACACGTGCAGCAGAATCGGATTATGTAGCTGTACCTTTGCTGCATAATCTGATGTCAGGTGAGAGTGGGGAAAAGTCAGAAGTTCCCTGCATGATATAGATGAGAAAGAAGACTAACCTAGAACTGCTTTCCTTGTTATGCTGTTTTTGTGTGCACTAAGGGCTTTTGTTTGTTCTTGTAAGGGAGCATTGAATCACAAAATTCTCCCATCTTTAGAATGAAGTAGTGGGAAAGCTACATGTGATGTTTCTGATTTGTACAAATTAGTTCTTAGCCGACCTGATATCCCAGTCCTAACCACGGACGGACTGGGATATCAGGTTGCCATGAAGTACCACGGAGTAAGTCACAAAGTACCACGAAGTTAGCTCTCTGCTTTCAGTAATAGCTGACATAACTGACAAGATTACTTGATTGGAGTCCTATTGAAATTAAGTAGCACTTTAGAGTAACTCCTGCATAACTTTGTCTGGATGTCAGCCAGTGGAATAAGAAAGTGTGCTTAAGACTACAACTTTATTATTATTATTTATTTACACAGTCAGACAGGTGTTATTGACTGGTTTGTTTTATTCAGACATCGAGTCCTTCCCAAGGACCTGGGATGGCAGCTGCTTCTTTTCTTCTTCTTCTTCTTCTTCTTCTTATTATTACATTTATATCCTGCTCTTCCTCCAAAAAGCCCAGAGCAGTGTAATACATACTTGAGTTTCTCTTTCACAACTACCCTGTGAAGTAGGTTAGGCTGAGAGAGAAGTGACTGGCCCAGAGTCACCCAGCAAGTATCATGGCTGAATGGGGATTTGAACTCGGGTCTCCCCGGTCCTAGTCCAGCACTCTAACCACTACACCACGCTGACTCCCTTGTGCCCAAATTTGATGCATAGCAGTACAATTACCTCAATTCTGGAATAATGTTGGGTTTTGATATCT
The DNA here is from genome assembly GCF_027244095.1 of Hemicordylus capensis. NCBI lineage: Eukaryota > Metazoa > Chordata > Lepidosauria > Squamata > Cordylidae > Hemicordylus > Hemicordylus capensis. The sequence continues at coordinate 28,096,789 of NC_069661.1, read as the reverse complement.
TGCTCCACTTTGAGTGTTTTATGATAAGCTTTTACCATCTTTCCAATCTGAAGCCTTATTTTGAGTTTTAACTAACATTTTGTTGCTTGAGAACTCGTCATCCTAATTCAGTATTAAGATAGATTTATAATTCTTTAAAGAGTGTTTTTTTTCCTTGCCAGCCTCATCTCTAGAATGTCACTAATGGACTTCTAATGCAATTTGGACTTATGCAAAGATAAATCCATCACAAAGCGAATAATTTATGGTCCTTGCAAAGTTGGCAGTAGATGCATTAGACAACTCATGTTGAGCAAATAATGCATACAATTAGGAGCCAAGGAATAGTAATGATTTGGCATCTAAAAAAATAATATTTGATCATAAGTAAGATGCATTTATCCAATGAGTAAGTCACTTTGATACAGCTCTTATGCTGAAATAGTGTGCAATTCTGTACACACTGCCTCCTGCATTTTCTTTAGGAATACAAGTATTATCTGGTATATTAAAGCAAAATTCAAGGGCAATTGTTTTCTTTTCTTAAACACAGAAAAAATATAGGGTATTCCATGTAGAGACACAAATATCCCTGTGCTGGTCTTTGACCATAATAAAGATGATTGATTGACACACATGTTCCAGTCTGAATATCTGAATGGTTCTTACATTCCTCTCCAGAAAAAATCAATTCTTAATAATATGTAATTGTTGACCATTCTTCATTTATCTTAATGATGTAACTGTGGGTCGGTTAGTCTAGAAGATGGCTCCTGTCTGAGAATGCCCACAGTGAACTTAATGACTTAAAAAGGAGTTGAATTACTATCTTTAATGTCAAAATGCAGTACTGTAGTCACTACCTTGCTCTGTTCCCATCACCAGCAACAAAATGACATTTTAGCTTAGTAGTTGTCACTTGTTATGCCTTTAAGGACTGAACATATTAAAGTTCAAGAGGCTGCTAGTTCAAATCCCTGCTGATATATTTCCCGGACTATGGGAAAAACCTGTATCGGGCAGCAGCGATATAGGAAGATACTGAAAGGCATCATCTCACACTGCGCGGGAGATGGCAATGGTAAACTCCTCCTTTATTCTACCCAAGACAACCACAGGGCTCTGTGGTTGTGAGAAGTCGACACTGACTTGATGGCACAATTTTACCTTTACTTTTACTAATTGAGCAAAGAGACACTTTTAAAAGTGGTAACTTTGCAGCAGGGGAGCAACTTCCCCTTTTATCCCAGCACAGATTGCCACTCAGTCTGTTGCTTGTGTTTCTGTTTAGATTGTGGGCCCTTTTCAAACAGCAAACAATTTTCATACCCTTTTGCTATGTAAACTGTCTTGAGAAGTTTATTGTTCAAAATAAAAGCAGTATATAAATATTTTTTAATAATACTAAATACTCAGTATTCTTATATGTGTCGGTGCACAGGAATAATATTTTTGCCAAATAGATATATGTATGTATGAAGATTGAGGTGTATTTATAAAACCACAATATCCCAGTAATGAGCAAAGTCTAATATTTTATGTACTGGAGTTTTGTGTGCAGAATATCACCTAAGGTAAAGGACATAACCTCCATTTCTGACTGTAAAAGGATATAAAATGAATAGCCTCCCACTTCAACTTAAACCGTGTGCTTGAGAATGTTCCTAGGAAATTTGCTTCTAGCGTCTTTCTTGAAAGGTATTTGGAGTGCTATGAAGCATTCATGATAACAAAAGTTTCATTTTTCTCCCATTTGTTTCCTTGTTCTACATGCATGTAGGTGCCAGCTTTCATCTTCATGTAAATATGGCAAACTGTATCCTAAGTGACAAAGTGTGCCTTAAGGGGACTGAGGAATGAATAGGTTTAACAAAAACTATTTTAGCCTAAGCCTTGTCCATCTTTAATTAGTTATCAAGGTTAAAGGGGGGTCAAGAGCCTGGAGCTGTTTCAGGACTAATGTGTCAAAGAAAAATGAAGCCTTACACTGTGAAGGAAATGATGCTGCTTCAAGGGGCAATAGTTCTATGACCCCATGTCAACCATTAGGGCTGCTAATGGCAGTCAGGGGCACAAATGTTTCTTGTGTTGCAGGTGGTTCAGAAGCTCACACTGTGCTTTAGAAGACAGGCTTTTCCAGAGAGGGAGAGGGAGAAGAAAAAGAGAGAGAGCGGGCCAAATGGAATAATGCCTTTAAGCTCAATGAGCACACTGAAAAGATGAGATCTTATCTTCTGATCCTACATTTCTCTGCCAAGTCCTCACCCCTCCAAATCCAGAATTCTGTTGTTCAAGGAAAGTGAACACCCTTTATTAATGATACTGAACTGCTCATAATCTGCCATCACAGCCACTTCTAATTTGACTAGTGTCAGTTTCCCAATTAGATAAAGTGTCTGGAGCTCACACTTGGAGTGCTTTTGAGCTAGAGACTGTATGCTTTTGTTGCATGAAAAAGGCTGCACAGATTAAGTTTCTGACTCAATTTGTGACCCACTTTCCTTTTTTTAAGAGCTTAAATGTTTTATGAGGTTTAAACAAATAAAAAGAAAAGGTGAAGTACAAAGGAATAACCATGTAAAGCACTGTAATAATTAGAAGGAAGTTTCCATAGCATTTCCCCCCTTAGCTTCAGTGAGCATGGCAAGCTTTATTTTCAAATTATTAATTTTTTTGTTATAATTTGAGGCTAATCCAAGAGCCAATCCAACCCAGTGTGGGTAACTTTCAATTGAATTTTTACAAACTATCTAGAAGAAGCTTGTGGACGGCCAAGTGGAAAGCATAAGTGAAAACAGCCAAGAGACAGGCCTTTGGAAAGAATAGCTTACAGTGAAAAGAAGCTCGAATTAATTTGCATGTGCCATACTTAAACATCTACCTTGCAAATAACTTTTTTTAGCTTGACTGTCCAGACATACATGACTTGTAATTGACAGGTGCATGTTAGTTGGAGAAACTGATTCAATATGCCCAGGTCTATTGAAAAATAATAGTAGGAACATAGGAAACTGCCATATCCTGAGTCAGACCATAGGTCCATCTTGCTCAGTATTGTCTATGCAGACTGGCAGCGGCTTCTACAAGGTTGCGGGCAGAAATCTCTCTCAGCCCTATCTTGGAGATGCCAGGGAAGGAACTTGGAATCTAGATGCTCTTCCCAGAGTGGCTCCATCCCCTGAGGGAAATATCTTACAGTTCTAAGGGGAATATCTTACGCTTCTAGTCTCCCTTTTGTATGCAACCAGGATGGACCCTGCTTAGCTTAAGGGGACAAGTCATGCTTGCTACTACATAAAAATGGTTATGTGATTTAGCCTTCATTGGCTTCATGTAGTTGAATGTTGTAAAATCCAAGTCCTCTGCTTGATAAATCTAGAAGGCATGGTATTTTTGGCTGGGTGGCCCTAGTGGATCCCAATCATACTTTTTGATCCCTGTGTTCATATACTAAAATTAAATAAATAAATCATAAGTCTTTAAAGTTAATTGTCCCTCAGCTAAGGTTTACTAAAGAAAAAACTTTCATCAGTCTGAGTCAAGTTGACTGGATTAAGTCAAACCTTTGTCCATTTGTAAATCATGGCCAACATCCTGACTAATGAAGCATGCATGCAGCAAAGGGAACATGTGTGCAGCTGCTGCATTCCAAACTAAAGCAACATGGGCACTTGTGCGGGGGGCGGGGAGAGGAGTTTTACTCATCTCCCTTCCCTCTGAAGCATGTTGTGGCACTCAAACATATGTTGTGGCACTCAGACATATATGTTTGTGGCACTCAAACATATGGGAAGAGAGCTGGTCTTGTAGTAGCAGGCATGACTTGTCCCCTTAAGCTAAGCAGGATATACCCTGGTTGCATACGAAAGGGAGACTAGAAGTGTGACCACTGTAAGATATTCCCCCTTAGGGGATGGAGCTGCTCTGGGAAGAGCATCTAGGCTCCAAGTTCCTTCCCTGGCATCTCCAAGATAGGGCTGAGAGAGATTCCTGCCTGCAACCTTGGAGAAGCCGCTGCCAGTCTGTGTGGACAATTCTGAGCTAGATAGACCAATGGTCTGACTCAGTATATGGCAGCTTCCTATGTTCCTATGTCCCCGAGGGTTGGCAAAAATTGCCTCACATGTGCACAAATGCCCATGCTGCTTTAGCCTGCAATGTAGCACACTGCTTGCATGTTTCATTGCTGTTAGCCAATGTTTCCAAATGTGCAGGACCCAAACCGTAGGAAGCCTGGATATGTTTGTGAGGAATAAGATGGACATAGTGGCTGCCTGGATGTCTGCATCCACAAACGTGAGTGAAAATATGGAGGGCTAAAATTAGATTCAACAGCCATATTTAGGAGTACTTTTATTAAGAGCAACTAGAATGGCATAAAGAGGTCATTCACACAACTGAAAACTGGGTAAGTGTCCTACCCAGGTTTGGGAGCTGTGTGCGGTTCCAATTTTTAGTTGTGTGGATGCAAACAGCAAGGTAGCAGGAAGGAGAAGTGATTTTGTGGAAGCAAGGTAGGAGGAAAAGCTGGGTAGGACAGCATGGCCATACCCAGCTTTCATACTCAGCATTTGACCAAGGTAGAAGGAAAAGCTTTCCTACCCAGCTTTTCCTCCTGCCTTGCTTCCATGCAACCACTTCTCCCTCCTCGTACCTTGCTGTTTGCACCCACACATCCAAAAATTGGGAGTACACAGAGCTCCAAAACCTGGGCAGCACACTTGTCCTACTCAGTTTTTAGTTATGTGAATGACCTCAAAGTCTCAAGTGTGCTGCATTCTTTATCAGGCTGCAAAAAGATGGTGGGGGACTGAGCATGTTATAGAGGGTATGTTGCAGGAACCTAAAGACCTGCCGTTCAGCAGTCTTAAGGGAGTATAGGAGGAGTTCTGAAGATGTAATTAGTGTAGATTTGCCTCACTAGTGCTAGCAAGTGATTTCAGTATCTACATTAGTCAGTAAAGTTGTCAACTTTCAGCAGACTAAGACAAGCACTAAACTATATGATTACAAGCAACTTTGTTCTTATTTCATTTAACATGTACTTTGTTTTCTAAGCTAAGACAGATACTAAGGATGTTCTCATGAGCAGCCTAGCCTGCTCAAGATGGGCTAGGCTGCTCGTGTGGAGTGCCAGGATCCACGTGGATGCTGGTGCTCCCACCCAGCCTAACCCCATTTCAGCGCCTGGCCCTTAGTGCTCCTTTAACCTGCCTGCCTGCCAGGCTTGTGTGCCTCCTTGGCTCCACAGAGACAGGCACCAGGAGTACCTGTCTCCCAAGGCCTCGCATTCATCGTGCAGTGCCTTATGGGATATGTGGAGGCTGGGAGAACAAATCCCGACCTCTGTTGCTCCATGCTTCCAGGAGTAGCGTGGATAGTCATCAGTGCAGGTCACATGGGTGCACAGCTTGCGTGCCAGAAGGCTAAAGAAGGATTGTCTGGGGGAAGGTAGGTTGAACCCTGCCTGCCCACCTGCCTGGTTGTGTGAATGCGCTCAGTGTATGTAGTCCAGTGCCATTAGCATTTGACCTGGACATCAGAAATAAACATTGAAAATTGCAGGATATGCTGATTTCAAAGCTATGATAATCATATAGCAAGTCCCCAAAAACCTTAGGTTTCAAAATTATATCCAAAATTGTTCTCCAAGATCTTCTATTTCGAGTGCCACTATGTTCAACTGAGTTTGTTAATTTCAGAAACATCTCATTAGTTTCTGAAAAACTGTTGCTTTCAGAAATCTCCCATTTTCCTATATGGTGGATTTTCTCCAAGCTGAACTCTTTATGACTTTCATTATGTTTCAAATGAACATATCCTACAATTTTCATCTTGTTATTCTAAATGTTGGGTCAAACACTAATTCTACTGCACTAAAGAGAATCCTAAATTTCTTTGTGCATATCAACAACTTGATTATTTCCAATGCTGCATAGCCTCCAGAAGGTTTGGAAGAAAGAACATCCAATATGGAAATAGTGTCTGATTAGATCTGGAGAGACTCCAGTTCAAATCCCTGATCCGACATAAAGCTCACTGATGACTTCATACCAGTAATGATGGTGCAGGGGGAGGGCTGGCAGGAAGGGCTCCCCGGATAAGATCAAATTTATACTGAAGGCTCTGCCATTTGCACAGCACATGACCCACGCCACAGCAAGTGTCAGACCAGGGAGCCAGAGGAGGAAGTCTCCTCTGGATCCAGGGTACCAGAGGAGGATTTTCCCTCAAGCCGGGTGCTCTTGCCACCCGGCTCTTTGTGTGTGTGGACTATATGCAGCCCGTGCACATACATTACCGGGTACCCGGGTAGAAGAGTGCACTCATGAGCCTCTACCTGGATAGATCCCAACGCATCACACAAGCAGCCCTAGCCTCATAGGGCTGTTTGTGTGAATCGCCTTATTATCTCTCAAACTAACCTACCTCACAGGGTTGATGTGTGCATAAAATTGCGGGGTGTGTGTGTGTTAGAACATAAGAACAGCCCTGCTGGATCAGGCCCAAGGCCCATCTAGTCCAACATCCTGTTTCACACAGTGGCCAACCAGATGCCGCTGGAAGCCTACAGGCAGGAATTGAGGGCATGCCTTCCCTCCTGCTGTTACTCCCCTGCAACTGGTACTCAGAGGCATCCTGCCTTTGAGGCTGGAGGTGGCCTATAGCCCTCCAACTAGTAGCCGATGATAGACCTCTCCTCCATAAAGTTATCCAAACCCCCTTAAAGCCATCCAGGTTGAGGGCTGTCACCACATCTTGTGGCAGAGAATTCCACAAGTTGATTATGCGTTGTGTGAAAAAGTACCTCCGTTTGCTGCTCCTAAATTTCTTGGCAATCAATTTCATGGGATGACCCATGAAATTCTAGTGTTATGTGAGAGGGAGAATAATTTTTCCACCCTAACCCTAATCTCTATCATGTCTCCCTGCAGTCGTCTTTTTTCTATACTAAATAGCCCCAGGTGTTGTAGCCTTGCCTTATAAGAAAGGTGCTCTAGGCCCCTGATCATCATGGTTGCCCTCCTTTGCACCTTTTCCAGTTCTACTATGTCCTTTTTTAGATGTGACCAGAATTGTACGCAGTACTCCAGGTGTGGCACTGGCCGCACCATAGTTTTGTATAAGGGCATTATAAATTTAGCAGTTTTATTTTCAGTCCCCTTCCTAATGATCCCTAGCATGAAATTGGCCTTTTTGGTAAATACTATCATGTGCTCCTTGTAGAAAATTTAAAAATGTAATAATGAGAAGAAACAATAAAATAAAAACAATTGAGGGATGCCTTGAGATGGCAGGTTACAGACCATCTAGTATAAAAAAACTGACCGATGACTGAACTCTTTCTCCCTAAAAGGAGAAATACTCAATAATATACCCTTGGCCATCTCATCTGACAGAGTGCAAGAAGGGAAGAATGCAAAAAAAAAAAAAAATTACTAGTGAGTAATTTTCCTTTTTGGAAAGAGTGCTTACTATAAACAAGCCATTATCTCCTGCCTAATAAAGTTGTCTGTCCAAAGTAGCACCTGCTGTTAATTTCACACAAAACAGGATTTGTTCTTCCAGAAAGCCTTTTAATCATAACATTTAAAAACCAAGCACAAATTCCAAACATGCAGTTAACTCCAGCTGCCTTTGTTACAATGCATTGTGAAAGATTTAACTGAACGTAGGGAATCCAAATGTGAACAGAATTATCTCGGCAGCTATTTTATTTTAAATTGCTTCTGAACCATTCTGAAGTAAATTTCATTTGAGAAGAATTTACTTTATATCTGAGGCAAAGAGATAATAGTCATATATATTATGATATTAGTACTAATAATTTTAGCCCAGGAACTTGGAAATAAGGAGTTACATGAAAAGCTGAGGAGATTTAGGTCTTGATCTATAGCTAGAAGACTGGTAATATAGGAATAAGCTCACGGGTGTGTTCCACTTGTGGGATGAGCAAATTAACTTAGTTGTGCTAAAAAACAGGGATTTGCAAAATTGCACTACGGTGCTCCTGTGCAATTAAAATAAATAGTGCTCTTGTCTCCATTTAAAAAAAAAAAGAGAGAGAGGCATGCCACTGTAGCAAAACTGCAAACATGCTTGCAGCAGTGCAGCACCCGCCTGGAGTGCAAGCTCCAGATTTAGCGCAACAGTTTTGCACTCGTGTAGTCCTTCCACAAGCAGTTTGTTGTTCTTGATATCAGCCACTATTTTCCTGTTACTGGAGCTTCTGTATCTGTCAACCATCAGTCAACAAATCATTGATAAAAATCTATGGTTGTTTTTTTAAAAAAACTGGGTTTTTTTTAACATTTAAATTGATTAAACACAATTCATAAAGAACCTAGGTCAAAGATATAATCATGAATATTAATCATAACTTCTAATTATATTCTGTGAACATAACAGACCTGATTAGTCATATTCTGCAGGTTGTGTACTTGCAGCACACACAAACACACAGAGTCAAGTCCTTGCTCCCCCCCCCACCCCCAAAAGTGCAAAGACAACGACAGTTGATGAATGAATAGAGGATTGGGAGGGGGGGATGGAGTAAGGAGGAGGAGTCTGGATATAAATGCACAGGATGGGGAGTGGAGGGGAATAGAAAGTGAAACCAAAAGTGAACAAAACACATTCATGCAGTCCTGAGGACACTTGTTCCGAGTGTATCCATAGGCGGATTAAAGGAGAGGCTGTAGAGGCAGCTGCCTATGGCAGCAACATTCCCCCAGCCCAGTGGCATTTTTTTTTTGAAATAAATAAATATTTCACATTGTATCAGTCTGTCTCTGTCACTCGTGGCGCGGGAGGCCAGCAGGGCAGCAGCCAGCAGCACAATGCAATGTTGTTAGGCAGCAGGGGGCTTTGCCTTTGCTGCCTGCTGCTGGGGAAGAAACTATTCTAAGCTGTTCGCCATCAGTCTGTCGTTCTATCCCACCCTCAGCCTCACCGTCCCCTCTGACTCATACATAATCGTTAGCTGCAGCCAAGATAAACGGGTGGGGGGAAGGGCTGGCATGGCGGGAGGAAGAAGCTGTTCTGAACTGTGCAACTGAGCCAAACTGCCTCCTGCCTGCCACGAAAGCCTCCTGCTCCGCCCCTGGAAGCCTCACCCAGGGAAGGTCACAGCTCCTGGGGAACGGGCTAAGGCGAAGCCCCCAAGTATAAACAAAGTGCAAAGCTGACCTTGGTATTCAATCTGATGCTCATTCCCTGTGCAATTAGGCCATGTTTGGTGTAATTTATATAATATATCCTAAGCAAATGCATTCTCAGGGGTAGATTAACCCTTTTGCTGCCCGTAGGCAGCAAGGAATTTGCTGCCCCCCAGCCCACCCAAGCCCCAAAGCCAATCCCAACACTCTGGCAGCAAAGCAATTGAGAGAGAGAGAGAGAGAGTTATCATCAAGAATTTGGATCCCACTCTCCCACTTCCTCCCAGTTTGCCAGATGATCCCTCTATCCTCCCACTGTTGGACAGCACCCTTTTTTGGACAGCGCCCTTCTCTGCAGCTAACTTTGCATGCTCGCCTTGTTTTCTCTGTCCAAACAATCCACTCCATTTCTCCTCGGCTCCAGATCTCCACTCCCTCTTTCCTAAGCTCTTCTTTAGTTCTTCCTGCCTGGGTCATCCCAGCCCCATGGAAGTGTGCCTGGAAATACCTTCAGAATATCTCTGTTGCTCCCCCAACGCTCATTTCATTCTATAGAGTTGCAAGATTATTAATAAAGGTTATTAATTAACCTCATCAGAAGCAGCTGCATTAGAATACAAGTGTAAGCACGCCAAGGAAGGCAATGCATTAAGCTCCTAAGCAAAACAGCCCGTCTGTCCCTTGTCTCTTTGCAGTGTAAGCTGGAGGAGCATGCTTCCCTTTGCAAGGCAGCGCACCACTTGTTCAGCTTGAGCTTATGCAGAGCCGGCACACCTAACTCTCCATAGGACTGGGCTGCTAATGCCCTCTAGGGTATTTCGTCTGAACCGTGCCACCTTTGGGGTGCCTGTTTGCTCTGGAGTAGACCTCCTGCTTGATTGGCACATCTAGCAAGCTGCAGCCCAACCGCGGCACTTTCTGAGTCTTGGTATCCACATGCCACTTAAGGGAAGGTGTACTTTAAGGAGGCTCATGCGAAATGTGCCTTCTTTTATTCTGCCCCAAGTGTATCCTCCATTGTTGAAGAGAAACACCTATCATGACATCAGGTTGTAAAAGAGATCCCAGTTGGGAATATTTTACTGAAATCCCTGTACTTGTGGGTAAGAAAGGCATGTGTGTGAAAGGCAAACAGTGCAACAATGAAATGCAAGGCCTGGTTGCCTGAATGAAACAGGATACTGTTTCATTAGCATTAGGATAGGGCGTATTCTAAAAATGAAACCTACATCTATCTCTAAATATGTATTAAGTTTATCTTAGACAAGAATGTACTTTTATAGAAAATGATGATTAAATAGAATCTTCCTAATTTAAATTGTGATTTAAATCATTAAAATTTTCTTCTGTGAAGTGATTTAAACCTTGATATAAATCATAATTTAAATTGATTTGATTTAAATCAAATCAACCCTGCAGTCAGCAAAAAGTGAAATATACAATGAGGTATATTATTTTCTCTATTATCTTGGACTAACAAATCTTGGAAAACAGTGTACTGATTCATGAGGAATAAGGCTGTAATCCTGCCATTTTAAAGTAATTTAAATTTAATTTAATTTTGACCCATTGAAATCGGTGGAATTTTGACCCATTGAAATTAGTGGCTGGATTATACCTAACTCTTTAGTTAAAGCACTGACATACGATGTATGAAATATTAAACACAGTTTTGTGCCCTGATTGTTTCAGGTGGGGCAGATGGTTGAGATTTTATTAATTTTATGGATATTTCCACTATTTTGAGGTTGTGGTCTGCTACCATTAATATGTTCTAGTAGGGTGCTGAAGCATGGAGGTGAAAGAGCACTTTTGCACCCAGACCATGAAAGTCTTAATACATTCTTAATTAAATTTGCAGAGGCAAATGGCTTTGGTAAATTTACATTCTTGATAAAAAAGTAAATTGCATGATTCGAGCCAGTTTAACTTTCAAACAGGTCTGTTGTCCTGGTGACACAGCACAAACAACTCTGTGCTTTTTATCATATGAAAATAAAGATGAATATGACATTTTGTAAGAATGTTGTAGACTGACAGTGCACAGAAGTGGTCCTGTGATAATTTTGGAGAATGATCCCAAGTGCTTCTGCTCTTTATGTTTGCTCTAGAGGGAAAAACAACATTGGGTTCTGACTTTGCTACTGAGAAGCAAGGACATACTTGGTATTTTGTTTACTACTGTGGACTAATTCTGACCATTGTTTCTCAGCAACAGTTAGAGGAGTAACATAGAAAGAACACAAAACTGAACTCTGAAGGCCCCAAGGGTTTTGTTTGAGAAATTTCAGTTCTTATTCAACTTTATTATGGTCTTTGACCAGCTATATCACAAATTTCAGTTCTAAGTAACACTGTAATACTTGATAATTTAATATCACATTAAATACAAAGGCTGCTCACATAAGCAGTCCTAACCTGGCTTGCACAGCCCTACTGTGATAGGGCTGCTCTTGTGAAGCACCGGGATGTGGCCCAATCCCGGCATGGCCCCACGGAGGAGCCTGAGGCTTTCCCCTGGGCTTTTCTCTAAGCAGCAGGGCATGAGCGTGCCCTTCTCCTTGGCTCCCCAGTCATCATGGACCCATTTCTGCAGGTTGGGGGTGTGACTCAGAAATTCTGAATACTTTCTCAGCCCATTCCCCCCTGCCCTGAAGGCCCTTTGGATTGACAATAGAGGCTGGTTTGGGCAAACTGGCCCAGGTGTAGGACAGTCTAGATGTAGTTAATATTAAAAGAAAGCCACTCTGCATAGAGGCTTTCATATTTGTTCATATTTTGTATTGCTGAGTCTGGGTTCTTGTGTTCTTGTGCTCAAAAATGGGTTTGTATTGTACCTCAGGTGGCTCAAATTAATGCTCAGCACTTTGGGGGTTATATCAGGGCTATCATACAGTGACAGTGAGATATGATTGTATGTTTTAACTGTGCTTGAGGACATCCAGATTGTAATTTGCGGACAGTCTCTCTCTCTCTCTCTCTCTCTCTCTCTCTCTCTCACACACACACACACACACACACACACACACACACACACACACACTCCAATAGAACTGTTTTCCCAAGGCATATACAGGAATGGCACTTGTAAAGACATAGCTTTTCTGCCTGGGAGAGAAGGAAATAATGTTTTGTCTTCTTGCTGCAGGAGATCTAATCACATCTGGGAACCCAGAAAAGCACAAACTGAGTTTCCAGCATTGATTCCATCAGTCTGATAAGGCTGTGCCTATTACTTCTTAGGGGTGAGCAGCAAATGTGTAGGCTAGAGGACTTGAATGCTGATGGAGATGAGACTGTGCCATCTGATTGTTTGGGCTATTTTTGTAGGGTGTAGCAAAATCCAATCATCTTCTCATTGTTAGACATTCACTTCCACAAACCTATTATCTGGCTGAATAATGGGGAAAAATATGAACCCTGCAAATGAATGAGAATGTCCTGGTATGAAAAACATGGGGGAAAATGTCTACTCCTTTTAGGATTATCTGCATGAAGCAAATGTAAAAGGAATGCCTACTATAGTATATAGTCTATGCCATTAGTATTGGGACACATATATATCCCTAGCAATGTGTTTCTTAATCTTTCAAAGAACACTGGTGCTGATCTTAAGATAGGCTGATTTCCATATGTAAAGATTGCTCAGATGCTTTCTGGCAAGATTGTTCCTAGGAAGAGATCAGGAGAAGGCTACATTTACACATATCCTACTCCTGATTTCTCTTTATTCCTTACCCTTTAATGAAACTGTGCTGGATCCTTACAAGCGACACAGTTCTTCATAGATTTCATATGAAGCTCATTGGATGTCCTATGCACATCACTGTCTCTCAGACTACCCTGTCTCTGAGGGGAATTGTGGGAATAAAATGAAATAACTCCATGTGCGCCATCACCATATGGAGGATGGGAAGGATGGCACTATGATAAATACTAGTGCTGTGTGCAATCACAAGTTCCAGATGGGATCCAGTCAGATCCGGAATCATAGGTGTCAGTTTTGGGTCCTTTGGAGCCTTCAGAAATCTAGTATCAGCTTTGGTATTGGATTTCTGGAAGGAAACCTGATGAAAATATTGGCAAAGATATTGGCCTACCCTTCCAGGGTTTACTACAGTAAAATGTTTTAAATTGTTTTAAATGTTTGGTTTTTGGTTAAATTGCTTTAAATGTTTGGTTAAGTGGTTTTCTGGGGTTTTTAGCTGTTTGAATGTTTAATTGGTTTTATTCTGTTTTTATAGTTTTGATTTTAATTGTTAACTGGTATTAATTGTTTTTATTCTGTTGTAAACCACCCTGAGCCATTTTGGAAGGACGGTATATAAATCGAATAAATAAATAATAAATAAAAATCCCCATATAAATCTATAGGGAAAGTTAGAAAATAAAATAAAAAGAAAAAAACCGCCACCAAAACCACACACAAAACCATATTATTATTTTATTTTTTATTTATTTGTTTATTACATTTATAAATCGCCCCATCCAAAGGCTCTGAGCGGTGTACAACAACTTTAAAAAGACATAAAAACACACAATTCAAAACACAGTGCTAAAAACAATACAAAAACAATTCAAAAACAAAACCATTTAAAACCAATTAAAATACTTTTAAAAACACTTTACAAACCTTGGAAGGCCAGGCCAAACAAATAAGTTTTTAGGGCTCTCTTAAAGGCTGACAGCGAGCCTAAACTGCGGATATCTGCTGGGAGTGCATTCCATAGGCCAGGAGCAGCTACAGAAAAGGCCCGGTTCTGAGTCTCAAACAGACGTATTGGTGGTAACTGGAGACGGACCTCTCCAGATGACCTCAATGAGCTATGGAGATCATACCAAGAAGGTGCTCTCTAAGGTAGCCCAGACTGGAGCCATTCAAAGCTTTAAAGGTAATAACCAGCACTTTATATTTTGCCCAGAAACATATCGGCAGCCAGTGCAACTGTTTTAAGGCATTATATGGTCTCTCCGGGTTACCCCAGTGACCACTCTGCCACATTTTGAACTAACTGAAGTTTCTGAACTATGTACAAAGGTAGCCCCATGTAGAGTGCATTGCAGTAGTCGAGCCTGGAGGTTACCAGCTGATGCACCACTGCTTTGAGATTGTTCTCTTCAAGGAATGGACGCAGCTGTTGAATTAGCCGAAGCTGATAGAAAGAGCTCCTGGCCATAGCATCCACCTGAGATACCAGGTTGAGGCCTGGATCCAAGAGCACTTCCAAGCTGCGTACCTGTTCCTTCTGGGGGAGTGTAACCCCATCCATCCAGCACAGGAAGCTCTAACTCATCCCTTAAATTCTGATCCCCCACAATGAGCACCTCCGTCTTCCTTGGATTCAGCTTCCATTTGTTATCCCTCATCCAGCCCATTATGGCCTGTAGGCAGGAATTTAGGGAGTGAATGGCATTTCCCGATGATGATGATGATGATAAGGAGAAATAGATTTGGGTGTCATCAGCACATTGATAACAACCTGCACCAAATCTCCTGATGACCTCACCCAGCGGTTTTGTGTAAATATTAGAAAGCATTGGTGACAGAATGGAGCCCTGAGGGACTCCATAAAATAGCTCCCATTTTAAAGAGGAACTCTCACCAAGCTCCACCATCTGGAATCTGCCTGAGAGATAAGAGGGGAACCACTGCAAAGCAGTGCCTCCTATCCCCAATTCCTCCGGGTGATCCAGAAGGATACCATGGTCGATGGTATCAAACGCCACTGAGAGATGCCCCAGGATTTAGGGGTAAACTGAAATTTTTGTCAGAGAATCTGACTTCTGGAAATTTACTCAGATTTGAAGTAAATTACGGATGTTGTGTTCCCGCCACACCTCAGGTGCCACCATTATGTTTGAACCAACCAATTATAAAATATGAGTGGCATATTAGGCATATTATTTGTTTGTTTGTTTGTTTGTTACATTTTATAGCCAACTCTTCCACCAAGGAGCCCAGAGCAGTGTACTACATAGTTAGGTTTCTCCTCACAACAACCCTGTGAAGTAGGTTAGGCTGAGAGCGAAGTGACTGGCCCAGAGTCACCCAGCAAGTATCATGGCTGAATAGGGATTTGAACTCGGGTCTCCCCGGTCCTAGTCCAGTACTATAACCACTACACCACACTGGCTCTTAGAAGTTTGTTTTTCTGTTTTTTACAGAATGTCCTTTAAATAGTGGAAAAATCTTAATTCCTAAACTCTGAAAGCAAAATCTTTTGATTTTCATTTCTTTGCTGTGTTGATGTTTGTGGAGTACTGTTTTGAAAGGAGAAAACGCCCCAGTAATTCCACAGTATCACCATTACAGAAGCATACTTCCTAGTGCTCCTATGTCAATGAGCAAAATCAACCTGGGTTTGCAGTAATAATAGCTAATAAAGCATTTGTCTGAAAAACAGAAGGACCAAAAAGTGGCTTAAAATGGTCCACATGGTGTGAGAGAGCCCATCATCTCATGAGTTTGAACAACTGGAACTGTGGGCATGTGAGGCAAAACTTAAGTACTTGCTTGGATACCATAATAATGAACATTATCTTCAGTAACTGTGCTGGGAGCTATCGATGAAAATGAATACGTTTGTTTTTCCAGTCACCAGGAATTAGTGAGGCAATGCTTGTTTAATTATAAAACATATGTGTGTTTTGTTAGTTTCCATCTGTCTCTTTGCTGATTTGCAATTAAATGACCAGAAGAAAAAGATGTGCCCTGTGGCTATTCAGGGGAAATGACTCATCTCTAATGGTTACACTTTGTACTGTGCTTTTGTGCATGTGTTTATGTGAGGACCATTTCACAAGCTGCTTTGTATACGCATTCTTAAAATAGGTTTAGGAAAACAAATAAAAAGTTGCTGCAGAACAACCCTATGAAAATGTGCAAATGAAACTACAGCCAGAACGTCCTCCAAATGTAACAGAAAGCAGGATGTTGATGTCAGTTTAGAACTTCCTATGAAGGAAGTGCCTGAGGAATCTCAAGGGAGGAAAGTAGTTTTGACAAGACTACTGACATTTCTCAGAGATATACCTGGTTTGCACTAGCTTTATATGACGCACCTCAATAAATGCCAGGGTCATCACTATAATTGAACAAGTTGGGACAAATTCCATTGGCCCTGGGGCAGGGGCCTGCTGACTGGGCAGCAGCTTACTCTCCACTTTCCCCCTCACCTCCTGATCTGTTAGCTCCTGATCTGAAGCCTCATCTTGCCTTCAAGCTAGAAAAGCCCACTCCAAAAGTGGGGGGAGGAATCTCAGGCAGAGTCCCTCCCTCACTCCTCCTCTTCCAACTGGCTGACTAGGGCTCAGGTTCCGTCCATGCACCCCCAGTCTGAGTAATAGGCTCAACCGCAAGCCAAATGTTCAGCTTCCACCAACCAGTCATGAGGTGAGGAGGAGAGATGCTGCTTGACACTACTTTCCCTCTCCTCCTAAAGCTGAGGCAGAGTTGAAAATATCTTCAGTTAAAGGAGCATGGAGGCAGTTTTGTTTTGTTTTTAAACTTCTGGCCTTATTTATTTAAAGGATAAAATCACAACACTCATTTTCTCCCTCCCCCAGAAATATTCCTTAGCAACTGGGTTAAGCTTACCCCTAAATCCTGGGTTCTGTCCACACACAACCAGTCTAAGTAATAGGCTAGTGTTTGTTTGGCTAGTGTTTGTGGGTGGATATGAGAGAACAAGAGAAAGAGAGAATTTTTGATAGGAGCATAGCAATAGCAATAGCAATAGCACTTACATTTATATACCGCTCTATAGCTGGAAGCTCTATAAGCGGTTTACAATGATTTAGCATATTGCCCCCCAGCATTCTGGGTACTCATTTTACCGACCTCGGAAGGATGGAAGGCTGAGTCAACCTTGAGCCCCTTGGTCAGGATCGAACTTGTAACCTTCTGGTTACAGGGCGGCAGTTTTACCACTGTGCCACCAGGGGCTCCACTGCGCCACCAGGAGCATACATAAAGCATAATAATAATAAGCATTGCATATGAAGGAGAGGAGAGCTGGTCTTGTGGTAGCAAGCATGACTTGTCCCCATAGCTAAGCAGGGTCTGCCCTGGTTGCATATGAATGGGAGACTTGATGTGTGAACACTGCAAGATATTCCCCTCAGGGGATGAAGCCCTCTGGGAAGAGCAGAAGGTTTCAAGTTCCCTCTCTGGCTTTTCCAAGATAGGGCTGAGAGAGATTCTTGCCTGCAACCTTGGAGAAGCTGCTGCCAGTCTGTGAAGACAATACTGAGCTAGATAGACCAATGGTCTGACTCAGTATATGGCAGTTTCCTATGTTCCTATGTTTCCTATGTGATTGTACTAAGTATATATGCACCCCCCCAAAAAAACAAAAAAACAACAACCTGGTTCTAAGCCAGAGAAAGTATGCATGCAGGTATGTATGGGGAGTGTGTGATATTATTTGCATAGAAGCAAGAGAAAGGGTGTGCTAGATATGTTTTGTTTTTCACCATGCCCTTACTGTTCTTCTTCAGGAAAGGTATGGGAGTGGGTGAAAGGGAAGATGGTGGGAGGACCTTGTAGGTGGGAGGGGTCCATATTTATTTCTTGTCCCAGGACCCACTCAACCTTGCCACAGCCCTGATAAGTGCATTCTTCTTCTTCTTCTTCTTCTTCTTCTTCTTCTTCTTCTTCTTCTTCTACTACTACTACTACTACTACTACTACTACTATAATATTTATATATACTTCTCATCAACCAAAGTTCTTAAAGCGGTTTGCACAGAAAAATAATACATCAAGAAGATGGTCCCCTGTCCCCAAAGGGCACACAATCTAAAAAGAAACATAAGCAAATACCAGCAACAGCCACTGGATGGATGCTGTGCTGGGGCTGGATAAGGCCAGTTGTTCTCCCCCTGCTAAATATAAGAGAATCACCACTTTGAAAGATGCCTCTTTGATTAGTTAGCAGGGGTAATTCTGTTTTAATTAAACATAATTAATATAACTAGTTGCATTAACCACTACATACTCTACTTTCAGATGATCGCAGAAAGGTTTGAATTCTTCATATACAATTTGAGAGGCAACAGAGGTCCATGAAACCTCAAACCCTTTTGATTTGCCCATATCCAATAAAGATGTGGTGTAATTCTAGCTATGTAGATTGCTACCCTGATATCTATCCGTCTAGCCCCTTTCATCCATCATTGTTCTTTCATTATCTGTCTTTCTACAAAGGCTGAGGCTGGAGGAAAAGCCTTTCATATCCTTTGTAATTCTGGACAGAGGAAAATATAGGTATACCTAGAGTAAAGAAAGGTAGTTGTCTGACATTTAATCTTCATGAAGACTGACATGAAGAGGAGAGCTAACCTTCTGCAGTATTTTTAGTTTGATATTCTGTGGCGCTTTATTGATCATCACCGGCGTCCGTCACTGTGTATAACGATAACTGCTTCAGAGGCAGAAAAGAGGAGACTGAATAAGGCCTTCAGGACTGTCAGCGTCTTACTGATAGATCTGTCAATAGTTACCACTCCCTCATCCTTTTACCACTGTGAGAACTGTTTGTCTTGGGTATCTCAAATGCTCTTGCATATTGACGAGAGAGCTTGAAGTCAATGACAAGAGCTTTTTTCTCCAGTGAATTGCTGTGATTCTCCACCCCCTTTAAAAAGCAGATTGATGTCTGGCTTTTTTTAAAGGGTTAAGCAAGGAGAAACATGAGGCTGTATGAAAATGAGCTCATTTTGAACTGTTTGACTGGCTTCTCTATGGAAAACTCTTCTTTCAGTGAAAGCAATTAGCATGCTGATGAAAAAGCTGTGCTTTATTAGACAGCGGAATAGGTCAGTATCAAAGAGCAGTCTTGCTGACTTACCTTGGTAGTTTTCTGGTTCACTGAAAATGGGTCTCTGATGTCATCCATAGGCCGAGTCTATTTATACACCATATTTTTCACAATACATTGAGTATCTGCAGGGCCCTTTTCAAAGGGGTTCAGAGAAAATAAAATGGCAGCATTTTGAATACAATGAGAGTGCATATCACTAATCACCACAGATCAATATAGTCATAGCACATTAATACAAAAATATAACGTTAAAATATGACATTAATAGTTCCATGTAAGGCTACAATCCTGTATACAGTTAAATACACATCATTATCAAAGCAACCATATGAATGTACACAGAACTGTGCAATGGATTAGAGCTGTAATGGGTAGTGGTAATTTTTAAGTGGAACAGTTGTTAATCTCTTGTTTATCCATCTCACACAATCTGCATGCACTGAACACTCTAGCCATGCTGGTCCCCTACCATCTACCCTGAAAGCAGCAGGGAGCCTTAGTAAGGATTGTAAAACAAAACTTAGGAAAGAAGTAGCACATAAGCAGTGTTTGGATTTCGTTTCGGTTGTAAATGAAGCCTTTGCTCTCAGTGGTTTTGGCTTCCTGGAGGAATTCTCCTCCCAGTTGGGTTTTGTGTGTGCCATCTTGACCCTTAACACACAGGGTTGTTGCACAGCCACAGAAGTCAATCAGGGCCAGACCATCAATGAGTTGTGGTGGGGCACCTCAGACAGCAGCTTTGTGGACGTTGTTGGAGAAACATCTGGTGCCTGCTTCTGCTGGCTGCTTCACTGTGCCTGCCTCCCTGGCTGCTCTGTCCCTACCCAACCCGGCCACTTCGCTCCTCCTCTTCCCACTGATGCTTTCCCACTCCTGTCTTTTGAAAACATGCTGCTACTCTGTTCCCCGTCCTCTGTGCCTTTTCAAAAGCCAGGGAGCAGGATGAGCTCAGCAAGAGGAGAAGGGAGGGTGAGTGAGTGAGGGAGCGAGTGACAATGGCTGCCACCAGCAGGTGAAAAGACTGTGTTGGGTGAGGAAGGAGATATGGGGTTCATAGGTAGAAATGCATAGTGTGTTTTGCATGCTATGGGGGTGGAGAGAAAGAGTGGTGCGTGCGTGCTGCACACTGTGGGGGTGGAGGTAATAGCTCACCACCCTACCTCAGACACACACTGGGAGTGCCAAGCACCAAGTTTGTAGAGCTTTTCCTCCTCTGCTGACTTGCGAAGCACACATTATTGCCACCAGGCCATTAGTGCCATGGAGGACCTTACGCACTTACCTATGTGCGAAGAATTCCCAGCCCCAGGCTTCCACCTGCTTTCCCAGGGAGTATTCTGTGTGCAAGGGACCTAAGGAAACGGGTCCTGCAAATACTGATAGGTAGGGATGTGCACAAACCGCTTCAGCAGTCCTTTCTGGAACACTAAACTGGTTTGGAGGTCCAGAGTTTGGGCCAGTTTGGTGGGGGGGGGAGTTACCTTTAAGGAGCAGGTTGAGTGCTCATTCCTCACCCCCCACATTTCCCCCCGGCACTGTCTCCAAAACTGCTGGCGTGGTGCGGCAGCATATCTTCTTGCTGCCCCAGTCAGCGCAGGAGTGGCCAGTGCGCGTGGGTGACGAACCCTGCTCCTTAAAGGTAATCCCCCCTCCTCCGCCAAACCAGCTGAGCACTGGTTTGTGCACATCTCTACTTATAGGGAAGTTGGGGAACAGCCTGTCTCGAAACATAGACTGGTGGCAATATTGCATGCCTTGTTGCACAACAGCAGTCCAGCAGACGGTACTAACTGCTCTAGGCCTTCAGGATTGCAGCCAAATTGTTTGTGTCTAGAGGGAGAGAACCTGCTCCTTACTCAGTTTAAATGGTGCAATAGAAGCTGCTACAAAATTTACATATAGTCTGATAGTAGAAAGGAAGGGGAAATTAAAAAAGACATCAAGGCAATTCACACGAGCAGCCTAACCCAGGCCAGGGCAGCCAGGGTTAAAGGTTTGACTGCTAGGCTGTGTGTATGTACACTGTTCTATATTATCCAAGGATCTAGCATTAAGTAAATGCTCCCACCACTAGCTGTCCTACAAGTGTAAATTAATAACACGGGTGTGAAGTAATGAAGGAAACAAAACACAGGTATATAAAGAAAGTACCATTTTACAGTAACGTACTTGGTGATTATCTAGTCAGCAACTTGCTTGCTCTTGCTGTCTGGTACAAGTATGTTTTATAATTCCCTGTATCACATGGTTATGTGTGCATACACTAGTCTGATTAACTTCCTTTCCTCCAGCCTTTCCTTCCTTCCTTTTCAAAATACCTTTCCTAGAAAATTGCAATAGATTTCCATGACTTCTTAACTGCATTTTAAAAAGTGCACTATAGCACTCTTGCACAAACATTTTCTTTAAAACAGATGAAGCATGCTGTAGTGCACTTACAATAGCAATACTAGCTTAATTAGTATTGTGCCAGACTTAGCAGAACTCTCCTGTGCAATGCCCTTGTGCTTTCACAACATCTTTCTGCAAGTACACCTTTAGTCAGGATGTCAGCCACTGTCATAATAATATTATTAATCATCAATAATTATTAGTCAATTATTATTAGGCAATCTTCTTTTTTAAAACTTCCCTACTCAGACTTCCCTACTTGTTACTGTTTAAGTAAAGGTAAAGTGTGCCATCGAGTCGGTGTTGACTCCTGCTGATGACCACAGAGCCCTGTGGTTGTCTTTGGTAGAATACCAAAAGAATACCACTGATAATGAATATAGAATACCGCTTTGGTTTACCATTGCCATTTCCAGCGCAGTATGAGAAGATACCTTTCTGCATCTTCATGTATTGCTGCTGCCCAATATAGATGTTTCCCATAGTCTGGGAAACATACCAGCAGAGATTGGAACTGGCAACCTCTCGTTTGCTAGTCAAGTCATTTCCCTGCTGCAGCATTAGGTGGCCTCTGTATACGTACCAACATCATTTTCAAACAGAGGCTTCTAGCAGGAGGGCCACATAATATATCTATTATATATTTTGAAGAATTGGTTTGTTTGTGCAAAATAAAGTCATACTTCCCGATGACCTACGGATATCAAATTTTGCATGAACAACCCTGCCACTGAAATTAGCTGAATGCACTACTTTTTACATCAGGATTTAGAAGAAATTCTCAATACAATCTGCAGATTTTTAATGGCTATTTTTCTCAACAGCTTTTTAACACTCGATTGATGATTAAGTGCCATCATGTTGGTGTCGACTCTTAGCGACCACATAGATAGATTCTCTCCAGGATGATCTGTCTCCAAGTTGGCCTTTAAGATCTCTCAGTGGTGCATTCGTTGCTGTCGTAATCAAGTTCATCCACTTGCTGCTGATCGTCCTTTCCTTCTCTTTCCTTCAACTTTTCCCAGCATTATGGACTTCTCAAGGGAGCTGGGTCTTTGCATAATGTGTCTGAAGTATGATAGTTTGAGCTTGGTCATTTGTGCCTTGAGTGAAAATTCTGGATTGATTTGTTCTATGATCCATTTGTTTGTTTTCCTGGCTGTCCATGGTATCCCCAAAAATCTGTGAGACCTTGCAACAGTAAAATACTGGCATTCACTCAGTCTTTCCACATAAATAACCTTTTATCTATAGGTAACTTAGTTACCCTATATTGGAGAAAGAAAATTATGTTTGGATCAGCGTTAAACCACTTAGTACAATCTTGTAAAATCCTCATGCTCCTGTTATCATTACTGAAAAAACATTTACATTATTAAGATGTATTTACATTATTAAGAGAAGTATTATTAAGATACTGAGAAATCAATGCTGCTAAGGTAGAAGGAGGCTTTCTATAGAAAACCTCCGGTTGCACCTATGAGGGTCTATTAACCTCAATTAAACAAGTCCATCTCATTACCTCCAGTATTGTATAGAGCAGGGATTCTCAAAGTTGGGTCCCCAGATGTTATTGGACTTCAACTCCCATAATCCCCAGCCCAGTGGCCTTTGGTTGGGGATTATGGGAGTTGAAGTCCAACATCTGGGGACCCAACGTTGAGAACTCCTGGTATGGAGGCCAGTTGATAAAGCATGATGTTGGGAAACCTGGATCTGGCTGCTTGAATAGATAATTGTAATTTTGAATATGTCTAGCTTTATGACATTTTTAACACCTAGTCAAGTCTCTAAAAAATATTTGAAATTGTTATAAGGCTGTAATCTACAAATACTGTATATATCATCCAAGTGAGGATTGTCATCTTCAGAGTATTTATTTTTCCCCACAATAGTGGCTGAAATATAGGGCCCCCCTTTCTAGATAGATACAATTTTATTTAAGCTTTTTAACAATTTCCCTTCATTTCTTTCTTGCAGATGATGATTTTTTTCACGAGCTCCCAGAAACCTTCCCTTCTGACCCTCCAGAGCCCCTTCCGCACTTCCTCATTGAACCTGAAGAAGCCTACATTGTAAAGAACAAGCCTGTGAACCTTTATTGTAAAGCTAGCCCTGCTACCCAGATCTATTTCAAATGCAACAGTGAATGGGTTCATCAAAAGGACCATGTGGTAGATGAAAGAGTTGACGAAACATCTGGTGAGTTGTTCTGAGTAAATGTAGCAATAGTTACATTGAACAAATTATTGAAAAGACCATTAGGGAGTCTCTGCTTACCACAATGCTAGAAATAAAATACGATGTGACTTCTATTATGGATGACTCACACAATCATTTCTTACATGACAGAGGCAATACAAGACAGCTTTTTCAGAGGATTTTGCTGAAAAATCGGTTGTTTGATTGGTCCAACATCCTTCCTGATAGTTGCTAGCTCAGTCTACTTGTGAATATTTTTAGCCAACTTTCCAGTAGGCTTATGACATCCGTGTATCTCATTTATGCACTCTGTGTATGTGTCCGTCCTTGTGTGTTTTGTCCCCTGCACCCCCCCCCCACCTCTACTTCACAATTCCTGGATGAATATGAACCAAATTAGGTACAGTTGTAGGGACACCTCAGTGGCGTAGTTTATGGTGATGTCATCCATCCCAATTCAATTCAAGATGGTGGACGCATAAACATTTGGGGCTTAAGTGGGCTAAATTGTGAACCGCCTAACTTATTTGAACCAAAATTTCAACAGCTGTAGGGACCATAGAGACAGTTCAATGGCATAGTTTGTGATTATGTCATCCACCGCAATTCAAGCTGGCAGACTCGTGGACGTTTGAGGTGGAAGTGGGCTAACTTGTGGGCTGTCTAACCGATTTGAACCATATTTAGTACAGTTGTAGTTAGTGACACACAGGGACATCTCAGTGGTGTAGTCTGTAATGATGTCATCCACCCTGATTCAAGATGGCAGACACATGAACCTTTGAGGTGCAAGTGGGAACTGATTTGAACCAAATTTGGTACATTTGTAGGGACACATAGGGGCACCTCAAAGGCATAGTTTATGACATCATAAGTTTATGTCATCCATCCCAATTCAAGATGGTGGATGCATGAATGTTTGAGGTGCAAGTGGGCTAACTTTAAACTGCCCAACCGATTTAGACCAAATTTAGTCCAGTTGTAGGGATAGTGAAAGGAAAGTAGGCAGATTAGTTCCTTGTTTTTTCTAGGTGTGATGTTCTGTTATTTTATCAGAGGTTCCCAACCTGTGGTACTCTAGCTGTTGCTGAACTACAACTCCCATGATCCCCAGCCACAATAAATTTTAGCTGGGGATGATGGGAGATGTAGTTCAGCAACAGCTGGAGTACCACAGGTTTGGAACCCCTGACTTAAATGCTAGGTGGGAACAGAAGCACCAACACTCTCCAAATGGAAGAGAGAAGCCTGTTTTTTGTTGTTGATCTTATCCAGATATTGCTATGTTAAACATGAATAGTGGTACCCATTAGAGGTACAGATCATGTAGTTGGAAAGTCCACTGTGCACTCCTTTGACAAACATATGGAAGTAAGATGCTCAGAGGTGCAAGACCTGCCATAGTAACTGCAGTCTTCCCCCAAACACACACACACACACACACACACACACACACACACACACACACACACACATTGCACAGGACTGTTCAGGGTCTGGTGTACATCTTGTGTTTGAACACATGTCCAGACATTCTTCATTACTCTGTACATGCATTCATGTTGTCAGACGCACATACAGTGTAAAGACTGCACAGGGCTCAAGTCTGGCATGGACTTGATTGACTGCATTTAATTTTGGGCGAGGGGGGGAGCTAAGAGGCTTAGAAAATATCCCACGGGCTATAAACATATTTA
Organism: Hemicordylus capensis; assembly: GCF_027244095.1. NCBI lineage: Eukaryota > Metazoa > Chordata > Lepidosauria > Squamata > Cordylidae > Hemicordylus > Hemicordylus capensis. Next base: position 28,071,538 of record NC_069661.1, on the reverse strand, counting down.
TTTCAATGATGTGATACATCTTGTTCTGAAAGATTAGTAATCAATACAGTTTGAACCACATACGTGATGGAGAGGGGGCTCAGTACTGTCTGACAGTAATGAAGAATAGCCCAGCTACCAAGTACTACGCAAGGTGGTTTCTTTCATTTGGGAATTGCACATCACTGGGTCTAATTACTCACAAAAATAATTCCACCAGATGCCTTGGAACTCTCATGTGAGTTGGATTTTATTTGTTTCAGCTCATTTATTTGCACAGAGTTCAGAAACATACGCTTTTAACAGTGTAGTGGTATGCACAATTTCCAAATAAGAAAGTGCAGAGGGACCACTTCTGAAGTGGAGTCGGGGGTGGGGAATCACTACTCTGGTTGCTGGAAGTAACAGTCCTATTATCAGAGAAGCCACATAAGAAGAAATGTGTACCACTTTACCAATTAGTAAATTAGTAAATTAATTTTCCTATCAATTGCATACATATATACAGAGAAAGAGGTGTGTGTGTGTGTGTGTGTGTGTGTGTGTGTACACTCTTACACTAATTTTTGATTATCTTTTAGATGCTATGCTGTCAGCCTTTTTCTTGGGAAATATTCTGTTGCCCACCTTGCTTTCTCTTTTATTTCTACTGCTATGGTTGATGCTGCCACTAATTAATATTTATAGAGTATGTTAAAATGTGGCAGTTTTAATACAGTATGGTATTATGATGTATATAGGCTGTTCTCACATACAGCCTAACCCAGGCTAGGGATACCCAGCCTGGGTTCGGCTGCGTGTGAGAACCACTGGGATCAGACCTGATCTTGGTGGGCCAGTGCCTCCTAGCCCGGCTTTTTAGCTGCTAGCCAAGGTTAAGGGAGCAAGTGCTCCCTTAACCCGGGCTACTTGCTCATGTGCCTAGAGTGCCTGTCTCTAGAGCACCTGGGCTAGTTTGCGCAGTACATTGTGGGATTCCCAGAGGCAGGAACATTGAGTCCAAGCCTCTGTTTACCTGCGCTGCAGGGAGCAGCACCAAGATTTATCAATGTTGCTCCCAGCAGCACTGATTGTGTGGGTACATGGCTTGCACACCTTCAGGGCTATGAGCAGTCGTCTGGGGGAAGGTAGGTTGAACCCTGCCCCCCCCCACACCACATGCACAGCTGTGCGCATAGCCCCATAGTTTCACTGCTTGTGAGACTTTTAGTCAAAAGGCAAGTTATTTATTATTATTATTACCGCCCTTCCGAAATGGCTCAGGGTGGTTTACAATTAAAAACAGAAACTATAAGTTACACATATATTAATAAGTGTTAAAATCAAAATCTTCATCTGTGCATACAACTAAAGTCAATTATTGTATTCAGTTTTCTTGTCTTGGATGTGAGGGAGAGCTGGTCTTGTGGTAGCAAGCATGCATTGTCCTCTTTGCTAAGCAGGTTCTACCCTGGTTTGCATCTGAATGGCAGAGTACAAGTTGTGAAAAGTGTTTGGTGGTGGGTAGCGGGGAAGGCAGCAGATGTTTATCTTCCCCGCAGATAATCCTCTTGTAGGGTCTGGGTGCTCTGATCGCATACCCAGATGCTCAACTGCCATCACAGGCAGCACGAAGATTTGGGGGCCGGGATGCATCATCCTGGAAGCTGGAAATCCAACAATACACCGCACAAGTTCACAGTGCATTGTGGGAGTCGTCCCCGTACTGGCCAGGAGCCTGCTCCTGTGTCAGCACTGTGTAGTTCTGACACACGATCACTTAGCCCTTAACTCTGGGTAAGCGGCAGGCTCCCTAAGCGAGTTTGTTACCATGCCACCAGTGGGAGCTGCTTGCCTCCCAGCGGTTCATACAAACAGTCAATAGAGGGTTTGGGGCTGCACGTGTGAACAGCCTCTATGTGTGTGAGTACAGTAAGATATTCTCCTTAGGGGACCTCTCTGGAGGAGCATGTGCATGGAATCTCCAAGATAGGGCTGAGAGAGAGACTTGCTTGTAACCTTGGAGAAGCCACTGCCAGTCTGTGTAGACAGTTTTGAACTAGATGGACCAATGGTCTGACTCAGTATAAGACAGCTTCCTATGTTCCCATGTCACACTCGAGCATGACCAAGAAATAGAACCAAGAGAAGAGTATCGTAGATAGAGATGGTCATCTTTGGTTCTCAACTGTTCCTACTGACTTTTGATGAAGTAAAGAGGCTGCAGTCTTGCCACAGGTATTATGAGACTAAAACCCGTCCACTGCATAGATGCACACCAGTGTGTAGGGATGTGCACGGAACCAGCAGGGGCCAGTTTGACAGCGGGGGGTGCAGCTTTAAGGGCAGGGGAAGATGCACTTACCACCACCTTCGCCACGTTCCCCCCACTGGCACTTGGTTTTCTAAATGTCCATCGGAGCAGCAGCATAAATCCCTGCTGCTCTGTCCACTAATTTTTCCAGATATACCTGGAAGTAGTGGACACGCCTGCACATGATGTATGTGAGTGCGCACATGTCACACTCCGCAAGCGCACATGGGTGCGCTCACGCAACATGCACACCACTTCCATGTACATCCAGAAAATGTAGTGGACAGGGCAGCAGGGATGTATGCTGCCGCCTCGATGGGCATTTAGAAAACTGAGTGCTTGGGAAAACGCAGCCAGGGGGGTAAGTGCATCCCCCCCCTTAAAGCTGCACTCCTCCCCCCGCTGTCGAACCGGTGGAACAGCCCACTGTTTGAACCAGTTTGGAGGCCCATAAGGGGTCTCCGAACCGGTTCCATGCACATCCCTACCAGTGTGTGTCTTGTGGCTTTTCTGAAGGCCTTGACTACAGTGACCATGGGGTAAATGGATTATTTAAGGTGTCTGCCATGAGCAGAAGATTGAGCAGGTCACACCTCTTCAGCCACATTAGGAAGATTTTCAGGGTACAAAACAAAGATATGTGTTTGTATTGAACTGTTCAGACACTAAACCTGTTCTGTGTGCAATATTGTTTGGGAAAAAAGGTTGCCTGACAAGTTCAAAGTCATTGCTTGAAGTAGCTCTTGATTGTTAATAAACAATTTATCCCTTATACCTTGACCTGTGAAACCGGGTGAAATGGATAATTCTGTAAAATACTTCTTCTTAATGGGAATCCTTCAGCAGGATTCTTTTCTTAATCAAGAACTCATGGGTGAGCTTCCAGCCTCTTGATTATTACTGGACAGTCCTCTCTGCCATTGCATTTTGGTTTGGGCAAATGTCTTGGTCAGGGTCAGGTAGGGTCAGGTAGGCAGGGCTAACATGCTCCTTCTGTAGAATCACCAGTCATCATGTGGCCTTTCATGGAGAATCAGCTTTCTTCTGAACTCCCATTGAGTTGAGGGGTAGAAACGGAATTGCTAAACAAATAATAATGAGGACCAACAGGCTTGAGCCAAATAATGAGCCTCGTTTGCATGCCTAACTGGAGAAACCAGTTTGAGGATGGGGCTGTGTATACAGAAGGTCGCAGGTTCAATCTCTGGCAACTTCGGGTAAGGCTGGGAAAGACCTCTTCTAGAAACCTTAGAGACCTACTGAGCTAAATGGACTCAAGGGTCTGACTCAGTATAAAGCAGTTCCCTATGTCCTGTGTTACTTTTTGGCCAAAAAAAAAAAAAAATCAATTTAAGAGCTATTTCTCACTGTTGACCTCCTCGCAGTACTGCTATTTTCTCAGTGCTGGGTTGGCCTTTTCACAGAGATAGAGCTCTCTCTTAAGAGCTCTAGGGAAAAAGCACTGGGAAGAATTTCCAAGCATTCCATGAATGCCCTCCAAAATAATGCAGGGGCTCAAAGGGGCTTTCTCTCTGTGCAGATCCCAGTAGTTTTGACCATTTAACATAGCTAAGAAGCTCAGCATGGCACATTGCAGGATTCTTTGGCAGTGCCATATTCGAAAGCCAGGGTATAAATCAAGGTTATGCATCATTTTAAGGTGTTTGTGGATGCTATTTTATTTGTTTTTCTCAATGATTCTTAAATTCTTAATAAAGAAGCTTGTAAACAGCCATCTAGCTGAACAGTCGTCGTTAACCAGTGAAGAAAGATTAAACTTACATTTCTCCCTCCTGTTGCTGTAGCTGCACCAGTACTCAAACAACAAGCGAAGCCCATCTTAAGTTGTTTCTGAAATGCTATCTTAGAAACAGATTTTCTTCTAAGCTCTGAGATAGTAAGAAATGACAAGGAAAACAAGACAAGTGAGTAGTAAATGCACGCATGGAGTGGCAATGTCTGATCATGCATTCTGTCCTAAAAGGCAGGTGTTAGCTGGAGATTACAGGGACGAAGGACTGGGAATGTGAAATAAAGGCATAATGTTGAAGATCCTTGACATGGGAACTTATCTGGGATTGTAAAAAGTAAAGAGATAAGGAGAGTGTGTTGGGGGCGGGGGGGGGGAGAAATCTTTTAAGGGCTGTAAAGGATTACATGTTCATGAACTCCGAAGCATGGGAAGGGTCAAGACTGATGAAAGTAGATGCAGTAGGCAGTGCATTTTGTGTGTGTGGTGAGAATGTATTTCTATCATTGATAAAAACAGTGGCTGAACAGTATATTCTGTGCTAGCTATAACTAGAAACAGAAGGCAAGGAGGGAGGCTTAGCTATCCTATTCCCATTGAGAGTAGCTGGAAAGAAAGAAAAATTGTCCTTAGAGACTCAATTTCTAAAAATGAATTTTTTTAAAAAAATTAGTCATCTGCTAACTGTGCAAAGAGGCACCTCTTAAAAGTGGTGATTCTCTTTATTTAGCAGAAGGAGAGCAACTGGCCCTATCCATCCCCAGCACAGCTCCAATGGCTGTTGCTGATTTCTCTCTTATGTTTCTTTTTTAGATTGTGAGCCCTTTAGGGACAGGGAGCCATTTTATTTGTTTGTTTGTTTGTTTGATTGTTTATATCTATCTAAACCGCTTCGGGAACTTCTGTTGAAAAGCAGTATATAAATATTCATTGTATTCATATTCTACCTACTTAACTGACTAAGAGTGGGAAGTTATTATCAATATCAGTGTTGTAAAGCATGTTTTAAATAGATGCAAACACACTTTAGCTATCCATTTATGTAGTGTAGGCTGCATTCTGTGAGAAATATTGTTCAAAGTAAAATTATGGGATCAGTTGCTAATTGTAGTCAGTGGCTCACATCCACACTAGCATTTTACTGGTGCAACACTGATGATATCCAGATTAATACTGCACAATTGAGCAATTTTTACTTCTTGCCCCTTGTGGCTCCTGAAAATATCCTCGAGGACTGTTTGACCTTCAGGGACATATTTTCAAGAGGCACAGTGGGCTTCAGAGGGAAGGGGGAGAACAATGAAAATTGCTTCCCTCTCGTGTGATGGCACAACGATTGTCTGGATGTTGGCAAGTGCTAGTGTGGATGTCAGCCAGTACATGAATCCTCACAAGTATATGCTGCTAGATTCAAAACAACCTATTACTAGCAGGGCACCTAGAGGGTTTCCAGTTAATGTTTCCAGTTAACTTGCAAGATGGGTGGGAGGGATTGATCTCCCCTTCTGCAGCTGTGTGCACCACCCAGGAATATGTCCCTGGACCTCATCAGCACAACAGTCTGGAATGAAACACTGCTAAGCCAACACTTCATTACGATGTTGGACGTGATGTTTTAGTAAGATATAATGAAATCATGTTTACAACCCTTTGCTCCCATATTTCTTTGCACCTGTCTCTCGTAGACCTCAGTTCCTGCAGCTTTGTTGATGGCCCAGTAAACCAAATTGGAGATACAGATTCTAATACAATCATTACAAATAAATTAGAAAACAAAATTCCATAAACTCTCCTTCCTGCCTGTCACTTTATTTTGGCATGTAGAATACAAGGCACCTGAAGCATTTGTTATGGCAGATTGGCAATGTTTTCTTGCAATTAGTTCTGTTCTGCCTATCAGCGACAAGTTAAACTAGACCTCAACTTCTCATCTTTGAAGAAGGATGGCTTTGTAGTATTTCAGGCTGCCATCCCTTTATATTGTGATCTATTTTCAATAGCCTTGAGATTTCTGTTGAATTACATTTTGGCCATGTATGCTTCACAGTGAAACAAAGCCTGAATGACCAAAAAATGGTATAATGTTAGTGAGTGGTGGAACAAACAATGTTATATCATTCAAGAACTTCAGTTGCTGTCATCCAGACTAATACTGTGTAGGTTTCAGCCAGTGCCTGGAACTTTGGCTCAAATCCTGCCAAAGGAAGCATGCCCAGTGGTAAGAATCCCTGCATCTGAAGGAACATAATTGCATGTTGCTCAGAGTGCTTCTGGGGGAAGGGAAGATCAGTGAAAGCAAGAGCGCAAATACTTAAAGTTCTGCATCCACACTTGATTGTGCTGATGCACAACTTTAAGTATTTGCACACTTGTGTAAGACTACTGGCGGTTGCTTAGATGCCCACAGCAGTGTGGGCCAACAGGAAATGCCACCTTAAGCCTATGCAATATGTGGGCCATTGTTTTTCTTGCACATAATTAATGAGGTTGTAGATTATCAGGTAAGGGCCGCAGTACAGCTGCCATTTGCTTTTAAGTGAGCTGAAGCTAAACACATTACCATTGGGGCAATAACAAATAAAAGCTTCTTTATTAGGAACTTTAAACAAATTTGCTGGCACAGCAGAAGAGGAGAAACTTTACCCAGAAGAATGGGTGTTGCATGGGCATTAATGCCAAATACTCGACACAAATATCATCAAAGAAAACATGCAGTATGGTGGTACAGGATATATCTACCCATTTGTCTTGTTACCGGATAGCTGTATTTCACCAGAATGCTATCACTCTCCAGTAACATCATAACCATAAAATATGGAATGCAGCTTTTCCTGCTCGATATAAAATATATCCATGCAATTTTTCCTTTATCATATTTGACATTTAGATTGCTGTCATTTTAAGTGTCTCCCAGGCATTTCCTCTGCTGCCTTCACATCTTTCCTACAAGTTATTTGAGAATGAAGAGGCCCATAAGCATCATTATTAAAAGCATGGCTTTACAGCTTTTAAATCAACTTTTTTTAAAAAAAAGATCCTCGGTAGATGAAGAGCATCAGATGGGAAAAACAATGCATTAGTCCTGTTTAAAAGAAGGGAAACTTCTACTTCTACACTGGAAAACACTGGAAATAGACTAGTTCCACACTTTAAAGCCTTTAAAGTTCCAGTACAGAAAATACATTGGTGGCTTGTTGCGGAAAATCCAAGATGTCAGCTCTTTTGAATTTTTGTAATCGTCACAATTTGCTAAGGAAATGTCTGCAGAGAAACTTCTTGAGTTTCCAGTTTGGTACTTTCACATTAAACCACAAGCATGGGGAAAGTTGCCATACCTCAATGAATAATTTTAGTTTAGACAAAAGGCGACTAAAGGGAGACATGATTGAGATTTATAAAATTACAAGTGTTTTCAAGCCCGTTTAAATAACGGGCGCTAGTAGGGGAGAGTTCCGCCGCTCGCCTTCCTTTCCCGCCCATCCGGCGGGCTCCCTCCTCCATCTTTCCCTTCCTCCCTGCCCTCTCTCCAAAAAACCAAGTCACCGGCCGGGCGGTCTCCGGACGGGCCGCTGCCGGCCTCCGTGGCCGGGCTGGGCCCTACGCGGGCGCCTCTGTGCTGGTCTCTGCTCCGTCCCCGGTCTCCGTCTCCCCGGGCCGGTCTCCGTCTCTCCCTTCTGGCCTCTCTCCTCTGGCCGAGGCGGCGGCTCTGCCGCCGCCTCGGTCAATTTCCCCCACCACCTCTTCCCTGGCTTTGCGGCAGCCGCTTCTGGCCTTTCCGCGGCCAGGCGAAGCAACCAAGATGGCTGCCTGGTCCCTGTGTCCGTTTCTGCCTCGGCCTGTTCTGGGCATGCACTCCGCGCATGCCCAGAACGGCCGAGGGAGGCACGGACAGACGCTTGGTTGTCCACGGATGGACACCAAGCCTTTTATTAGAGAGGATGTATGGTGTGGAGAGAATGGATAGAGTGGGTCCCCCCACCTTCTCCTGCAATACTATAACCAGCCATCATCCCATGAAACTGGTTGCCAGGAAATTTAGGACTGACAAAAGGTAGTACTTTTTCACACAGTGCATAATTAATCCATAGAATTCTCTGCCACACAATGTGATGATGGCCAGTAGGTTGGATGGCTTTTAAAGGAACTTAGACAAATTCAAGGATGACTGATCAATGGCTGTCAGTGGCTACTAGTCTTGATAAAGGCTGCCTCCAGGTTCAGCAACATGAGGCCTCTGTACTGGTGGATTAAAGGTAAGGCAGTAGAGGCAACTGTCTATGGCATCAAAACTCCCCCAGTGGCAAATTTTGGCCTTGTGAAGAAGAAGAAAATAAACTTTAAACTTAAGGTGGAGTTAAAATCTATTTTTAAACTTTAAAACCACCACCGTGCTGCAGCGTGGTGGCGAAGTGGGTGGCGATACCCCTCTTAATCCAAGCCCACCTATCTCCCAAATGACAGCTATCGTTCGATTTTGGGCTTTTCTGCATTTGCAGAAAACCTGATACCCAGGTCCAGTGGTACAGAAATGCCTTAGTTTTGTATATGTACCAGTGAAGTCTTTACCAGAATAATATCCTGACTTTCCAAAGACAACCAGGCACTCACATCTGGACTCTAGACTCCCCTGTGTCATTACAGACAGTGTTGGGACATGAATCAGCTTCTGCATGACACCAGGAATGCTAGAAAAAGTACCATATCTAGAGGTAATCTAGACTTGTCTCTTGCTTCCAGTTCATCATACAGAATTGTACAGGTGCACTACTGCAGCTGTTGGTTCCCCCTGTCCAGATGAGAAGCAGGGACTGGCAGGCTGAAGAGGAGGGGCCACAGTGGCGGTATCTGAAAATTAATCTTGATATTGGCTTATGTCTTACATACACCTTAAGTGGTGCAGCAGGTCAGTGCTTGACTAACAAGCAGAAGGTTGTCGGTTTGAATCCCTGCTGGTACTATATTGGGTAGCAGTGATATAGGGAAATAGTGAAAGGCATCATCTGTGCGGGAGGAGGCAATGGTAAACCCCTCCTGTATTCTACCAAAGAAAACCACAGGATTCTGTGGGTGCCAGGAGTCGAAATTGACGACGCACACTTTACCTTTTATTGGCTTATGTAAGTCACACATAGATCAGACTTAGGAAACTGGGGATGCTCAGTGGCAGAGCATCTGCTTTGGGGACAGAAAGTTCAAGGTTCAATTTTTGGGTAGGGCTGGGATATCTTCAGGTAGGGCTGAGACAGATCCCTCCATAAAACCTTGGAGAACTGCTCTTGGTCTGTGTAGGCAGTATTCATCTATTATTTATTTGTTTGTTCGTTTGTTTGATTTTTATACTGCTCTTCCAAGCTGGCTCAGGGCGGTTTACAATTAAAAAACAGAAATCATTAAAAACAATTTTAAAAGAAATACAAATATAAACACCAATTTAAAAACATCTTAAAAAAACAATTAAACAATCAAAACAATTAAAACCCTGAAAACCAGGTTAACATTAAAACAATTAAAACTAATTAAAAACCCTGAAAGAGCACTGCAAGATATTCCCCTCAGGGGATGAAGCCGCTCTGGGACGAGCAGAAGGTTTCAAAGTTCCCTCCCTGGCTTCTCCAAGATAGGGCTGAGAGAGATTCCTGCCTGCAACCTTGGAGAAGCCACTGCCAGTCTGTGAAGACAATACTGAGCAGATAGACCAATGGTCTGACTGAGTATATGGCAGTTTCCTATGTTCTTATGAAAGGCCAGGCCAAACAGATGGGTTTTAAGGGCTCTCTTGAAGGTCAGTAAAGAATTAAGATTACAAATTTCTGCTGGGAATGCATTCTACAGCCCTGGAGCAGCTACAGAGAAGGTCCACCTCTGAGTCGCCACTAAACGAACCAGTGGTAACTGGAGACAGACCTCCCCAGATGACCTTAACGTGCGGTGGGGATAATGTAAAATCTAGATGGACTGATGATCTGACTTTGCATAAGGCAGCTTCCTATGTTCCTCACTCCTTAAGCTGCTATTTACGTCAGGAGGGAAACTGCCATTGGTGCCAAAAGTAGCTTTTCTCCTGTCACTACTAGCAGCTTCACTAGCAGCAAGGTGCTTTTGGTGGGACTGTGGCATGGGGAGAAATGGTCACAAAATGGTGGCTGGAAATGACCTCCAAGGTCTTTTCTGGCCACCCCTGATGCATGGATTTAACCTTTTAAAACCTTTTAATACTGAGGTTGGGTGACTATTACCCAACCACGGATATGCGAATTGGTGAATGCTGGATCCACAAATATCAAGATTCTACTGTATCTAGTTTGCTCAAAATCTATCTTCAGAAAGAAGATTAAACTCGATTATAGTGTGTACTGGAGGCCCTCTGCCTCTTCTTCTGTTTCCCTTTTTAAAGAGGTGGAGAGATTTACATACTCAGAACTACCTGTATTTCTACATGAAAAGGATCATAAACTAAGAGGGCAGAGATTTGGTCAGAAAGTGCACTGTCCCACCCCGCTCCACCCCACCACAAGGCTAGGTGTGGTTATAACTGGCAGTATAAAGTTGTCATAGTGATAAATGAGGAGCAGAGCAGTTTAACTCAGTAACTTTGCTATTGACCCACTACGGTTGCAGTCCACAAACCTGAATTGAAGCTCTTATTTCCAATGACTTCAATATAGATTTTCCTATAAGAAAGCAATAGGGTGATTGATATTTCCCAAAGAAGTTGGGAATTTTGGTTAAGCCAATACTTATGCCGTTCTAATGAAGTGTACATAGATTCCATGGGGCCTTCAATCAGACACACACAAACACCCACGGACACACCCACACCCACTAAGGTGTAACATTTTATTCCAGTTGCCTAGGTTGGCATTTTTAGAAGTCATGAAAGTTGTGAAGACAGCACTTACTTTTCAGACCCAACGTTTTGTTGACAACCCATTTATTTCCTCTCAAGAGTGGGTAGTGCTGCTTGTGAAGTGGATTAAACATTCCTGGCCTGAATGTGCTTAAAATGTGGGAGCAGACAGCCGCTGTCTGTCTGGAGAAAGTCATTTTACTTGTCAATGCCCTGGAAAAGAACTGGGGGAAAGCAGAACCTTTGAACGCCGTTGCCTTTCTTTCATTCTTTAAAAAAGAAAAAAAGAAATGTCAAGATTTGAAGTTAGCTGTGAAATTTGATCCCTAACTGACAACAGAAGAAAATATAGAGTAGTGATTTTAGACATCTACCCTTGTCCTGCTGTTCTGCACTTTATGAACTCAGGAAAAGGGAAAACAAGCTCTCAACAAGGCTCCCTAGTGACCCCTTGTGTCACTTCGCTGATTATACTTATTCCCACAATGTCTCTGCCAGTCACTGAACTGTGTGACACTTTGTCAAGAAGATCATGGGAATAAAGCATTTTCCATCCAAGCAGTATCTCCAAATGTATGTAAGGTGGATGAATTAAACAAAATGAAAAAGAAACCCTTTACTATATGAATCATATTTATAAAATCTTATTTGTTGTTACTCTCTTCTCCTTCCCTCTCGTTGGTCATCTTAAGAAACAAGGAAAGGTGCAACGTTTTCTTAAGGTCCCAAATGGCTGAATAGAATCCCCCCCCCAGCAAAAAAAAGACACTAAGGAGCCATTATACTTTCTCCCTGCACATTGAGATTCATCTGCTAGCTTTAAACCGCTTTAAAGTGCTTCAGTTTTACTTGAACACTAAGCTGAGGGCTGCGAAGTATTACCCAGTGCTGAAGGGCCAGATCATTAGAAAGAGCATGTAAATCCTCTGAACCAGGAATGAGAAGTGCACAGATTTCCTTTGAGAAGTCTCATCTGCGGTTATGTAAAACATTAATCTCTGGCAGAGATTTCTCTCTCCCTCCCTCCCTCCCTCCCTCCCTCTACCCCTCTCCCCCCCCTCCCCATTTGTATATGCTTCATCCATAAAGAAATGGATGAAGCCACCCTGGTCTTCGTCAAGAGCAAGAATAACTCGTGCTAGCATTCGTAGCTATATTTCCCTACTTGGACCTTTCCTCCCTGTGCTCTGTTTCACTTGTACCAGTCTTTCAAAGCATTGCTAAGGGCTCTCCAAATGTGACAATAAAGAACCACTGAATGACAGAGAGCACCGAGCAGCACAGACAGCTTGTCACAAACGTATTTATGCTCATGAACCAGAATCTATGCCTATTTTAGGAGTTATTTTAACCCTGTTATAACCAAGCAGGGATTGTGGATCAGTAGCTAAACCATTGCCTGTGTTCCAGAAGGGGGTGTATTTGTTTGTTTGAAACTACAGTAATTCTCCAAAGTTCTGAGATGGATAAATTAGCCGTACAGGTGGCCCTCATTATTGGACTCTGTATCCCCATATCTGCACTTGGTCTTAGAAACCCAGTTTCATTATCCACAAGTAGAAAAATAGGCATAATTCACCTATCTGCAGTTTTGAATGGCCAGAAATGACCCAGAAATAACTTCTGATGTCACTTCCGGCTGCCATTTTCCAGCAGAGAGCAGTTTTGTGGCATGTACACCCACACACCATTTTCATGATTTGGGGGGGGGGGGCGGCATTGCTAGAGACCTGGAGAATAAGGTACCAACCTTTTCTTCTCTTATTTCTTCCCTCCTTGCTTTTTTGGCCCTTTTTGTTGTCAGGAACCTAATCCTCCCAATTCCCATTGACTCATCCCCCACTAATAACTAGGACCACCTGTAATTAGAGTAACACAACTATAAACATAGTTGTGGTGATGGTCTGATCATTGCATATTGTGAGGTGCCCTCAGGGAGAAAAAATGTGCACACCATTTATGGATGGTGATCTGTAAGTTCTTTATATTATACTTCAACTGTATTGTGTGGGGGGAGTGTGATTATCTGTCTCAAGTGCCACACATGACAATTGCTAACTCCAACCAATTATCTACTACAAGGGTTCTTAACATTGGGTCCCCAGATGTTGTTGGACTTCAACACTCATCATCTGTAGCCGCAATGGCCAAAGAAACCCGTGCCCTACTGCATTAACCCCACCCATTCCAAAAGGCTTATGCACCTGAGTTTGAAAGGGGGCAGGGAGAATATCTTAAGTGTATAAAACAAATATTTTGTTTCCATGTACACTCTCTAATGTTACTGTCAACTGCCCAAGTGCCATAAAACCTGAAACATGTTTGCATATAGGAAAATTTCCACAAACTAATTCTTTTAAAAATCTAATGTTTATAAGAAGTTGTTTGCAACATTTACTTAGTGCTTCATATGACCAACCCATCAGGGCAGATAGGAAGCTCAGCAGTCTCACTGTGCCAGGAGAAAAAACTTGAGTAATCATAATATTTAACCATTTATGTAGCATTTTAGAAAATTCAGATTACTTCACTTATATCCAGATTACTTCACCTATATATTTCAGTCTTCTTTACAACAACTTTGTGAAGTACGTCAGTATTATTATAGTTGTATTTCGGAGGATTGTGAGGTGGAGCAGTGAAATTTTGGCTTGGCTACTCCCATCTGAAGAATTTGTGGCAGTGGGTTAGTTTGAACAGGTAGTTCCTGGCTCACTTTCTGAGCAACTGGGTACAGTTGCACACAAGCCCAGTTCCCATATTTCAGAGAAGAGGGGAATTTCGTGAACTAGGTGTCTGTGCGCCGGGGTATTTGAGTTATATGCCCTCACACCTGTATGATGGTGGGGAGGCGAGTGAGCTCATTTCTCCAATCACAAGTGATAGTGCCATCTGACCTCAGCAAATGTATGAAGGCAGGGTTTGCCTATACACTCTACTGGTGCCCAGACCACCCCCTGCTGTGAGGTCCCCCTGGATTTGTGGGGGGGGGGGGCTTCCTGCTGTCACCCTGCACCAAACTGCCAAAAGTAACCTTTTTTGTAGCTGCCAGTGTGTGGCTGGGGGGTGGGGTGGGGGTGAGCTGAGCAGGCTTCTCTCCACCCCGTGGCGGTGGGGGGGAGGGGGGTAGAGTGGCCACTGGGCCTGCCTTTCTGGCCCAGCAGTCCTTGAAAACTGTGAGGCGCTCCAGCACACCTGCACAGAAAGGAGCACCTCACGGTTTTCAAGGACTGCTGGGCCAGACAGGCAGGCCCAGTGGCCGCTTTGCTCACTGCCACAGGGCAGGGGGAGGCCTGCTTGTCTCTCCCCCTACCCTCCAGCTGTGCACATTGGCGGCTAAAAAGAAGGTAACCTTTGGTGGTTCGGCAGGGTGGGCGTGGGATGGTGGCAGGAGCCCCCCAGAGGGGCCAGGAGACCATGGGCCAGGTCTCCAAGGTCCGGGGGTTAGAGCGCCTCTGATGCAGTGTACATAGTTCTCAAGTCATTTTGCTTCTGAGTTTTATTCCCAAGGAAGCCAATTGATAAGTACAGAAAATGTGTTGTGTATCAAGCAGATGCCTTATATACAGTCATCGTCATCCCATTTAGATGCAAACAAAGCATTTTTTACTTAGCAACATTTTCCTCTCTTTTCTACATCTGAAGCCCATTTACATGCTACCTGTTTATTAATGTTTTAAGTCTCAAGCACTGTGTTTTGAAATATCTGAACAGAAACTCTTTGCGCATTTCTGAGGTCTGTATTCCAGAAGCCTGTAAACATGTTTCTTTCCCAGAACAAGATTAATGCTTCTTAATATCAAAAGAATGTTTCTGTGTTTTGAGCCATATCATTTATTTAAAACAAAATGTGGAGCCTGCCACGATTGAGTAATAAAAGTGCATACTGAGTTGTAAATAAGTATTCTAATTTCTCTAAATCAGTACACTGCTTCTTTAAAACTGTATTAGCTGACATCCTGACTAATGCTGCATATGTCCTTATAATATCAGTATACATGCAGCGCTAGTCCCTATGCTAGTCCCCCACCTTCCAAAGTATTGCTCTTGCAAAAGAGTGCAAATACTTTTGAAGCCCTCCCCATGCTCAGGGACATGTTTCTGCTTTAATATCGCTGAGGGAGGGTAGGGTGCTCCTTGTCTAACAGTGGTTAGACCCCTTCTTAAGAAGCTGTCCCTGGACCCCTTAGTGATTAGTAGTTATAGGCCAGTCTCCAGTCTCCCCTGGTTGGGCAAGGTGATTGAGAGGGTGGTGGCTGACCAGCTCCAAGTGTTTTTGGAGGAAACTGATTATTTAGACCCATTTCAAACTGGCTTTAATGCTGGCTGTGGGGTTGAGTCAGCCTTGGTCGGCCTGATGGATGACCTTTGGGAATCGACAGAGGGAGTGTGACTTTGCTGGTTCTTTCGAATCTCTTGGTGGTGTTCGATACCATCAACCATAGTATCCTTCTGGGTCGCCTGGGGTAGTTGGATGATAGGGGGCACTGCTTTTTTTGTGGTTCCACTCCTATCTCTCGGGTAGATTCCAGATGGTGGAGCTTGGTAACAGCTGCTCCTCAAAACAGGAGCTCAAGGCTCCATTCTGTCACCAATGCTTTTTAATATGTACATGAAACAATAATATAGCAGAGTGCTTCCTGAGTGCAGGAAGAGCTATGAAAATGTTTTCACTTTTAGACACATGCTTGGGAAGTGCAGAGGCTAGCTATGTATGTATAACAATGAGAGGAGTCTCGTGATCAGTGAGACTCGCTGGAGCGGGTTCTGCAAGGAGAGCGGGATTAGCCCGCTCTCCCTGCAGACGATCTAGGCTGCAGCCCTGGGCAGCTGGATCGGCCACCCACATGACTGCTGGCCCCATCATGGAGCCGGCGGGGGCTGTGGGGATTGGGGAACGTGTGGCCCCCAGAAGTTCCAGGATGTCCCACGCGAGTGCGTGGGGCATCCTGGAGAGACCCCCAGGGCTGGGAGGCTGGTTTCAGCTTCCCACCAGGGGTCTCCTCATGTGTTGCCACGGTGCGGAGCCGCACCGTGGCAACACACAATAAAAAAGATGGGGTTAGTGGACTGCTCGCCCTGCTAACCTTGTCTAACAGGAGGGCAAGTTAAGCAGGTTACCCGCTTTGAGGACGAGCCCAGTGGTTCTCACGATCGCAAAAAAGCGGGGTAGGCTCCCTCAGCCTGCTTTTTGGCGATCGTGAGAATTACCTCAATGCCTATACACTATAGATGGGTTCTTTTACAATGGCAGTGTAATCCTGGCTTCTGGAATTTCCTTTCCTCTTCCTTTATAAATGATCACAAATATAACAACAATTAAACAATAAATGTGTACTTTGTTCAAAGTTTATCTTTTGTCAACACAAACAACAGAATTTGCAAAAAGAAAGTTACAGAGACTTGCTCACGTGTCCCAAACTGAGGGTTTCTTTTCATTGTTGAGTTCTTTTAGTTGTTTGAGAGCTCTTTCTTTCCCATTAAAGTCCAACCAAAATCTGGAATCTCACAGTTCTATATCTTGCTCTTTCTTGGCTGGTGTTGAGACACAGTCTGATGTTGCTGACCCTTCTTCTTGTATTCTGAAATTAATAAGTATAGGCTTATCAAACTACCAGCTAGTCTCACAGGAGCTCTCTAGGCAGGGACCTTCTTCTGCAGGCCCCTGGATCCTCCAAGGATTGTGCCTTTTAAAACCATATATGGTAGTCCCTACTCAATTTGCAGCCCCCTACTGGACAAGCCTATATCATCTGTTGTTTTAATCCTTAAAGTGCAGGGGTTAAACATGCGTGCTTGCATACAGTGTCAATCAGAATGTCAAGCCACTGCATTCTAAATTTAAAAAAGGATTCTATCTCATGGCATGTCTCATTCCTGAATCCTAAGTATGGGCAGGATGCCTTGGAACTTACATGTCCTAGGGCTCATTGCCTGTGGGGGGTGTGTGTGTGTTGTGATCATACTCTGAACTTCCGAAGTCTCCCAAGTGCAAGGAGTTCTAGGAGTATAGTTTCCAGGACATCTCCATATTTGAAGCCTCAGACACCCTGGTAGACTACATTTCTATTCTGTTTTTAATTTGTGATACTGCTGTTGCAGCAGTCAGGGTCCCAGGGACTGAGGTACTTAGTTTAATTTCCAAGCTAAACTAGATCTTTGGAGGAAAACACCAGTTGGTGTGTAATGCTGCCAAGTATGTGGAGTCAAGAAAATGAACTTTGGTGACCTTACTACTTTGAAGACTTTTGGCTTTAGTCACCCAAAGTCCCTGAATATAGTCACCAAAAACCTCAGTGGGCTACAGGCTGACACCCAGACTAAATTACTGAAATTATTTACTACTACAGTAATTCATTCCTACTAAATTGAAAGTAAGTAGTCCTAGAGAATATTACTACCCTGGAGTTACTGTAGGACTACTTACTTACTTTCAATTTAGTAATTTAGTCTGGATGTCAGCACTACCAATGGAAGACCAAACCTAATAATTTTGTATTGGTCACTTCACTTTGGGCTATAAGAGTCTAAAATTTGATAGAAATCACAGATGATGCCTAGATAATTTTGAGCTATTCGTGCCATTTAAAAAGTGATTAAACTCTTAGCTGAAGTGTAGGAAATGCCATTTATTATGAGAAAAAGACAGTTTTTTGATGGGCCGGAAAGGGTGGGGAGAAGGCAAGATAGCACTCGCCTTCCCCCCAGCCAATCCAGTGGTGATCACAGCCGTGCAGCGATTACACACCCACGCAACTGGTGATCACATGGTGTGGCGATCACACACCCACATGACCAGCGCTGCCGTCAGCCAAGCAGCATTATGGAGGCCGGGAAAATTCACCCCAACTTCCAGATATCCAACAAGGCACCACACGGCAAGCATGGTCAACTGAGGGTTCCATTGTGAGTTGGCACTCTAGGTTCCCACTCTGCATGCAGCCCAAGCATACCAATGACCCAAGTAAAAGTTCATGTAAAAATTCCGAGCCACACAGGGAGGCAGCACGGCGATCGGCCTTGATCCTGGTGCATCACATGAGCAGGCCTACCCAGGTAGGGCTGCCCAAGCTTGGATAGGGCTGCTCATATGAACAGCCTCAGTATGTTATTGCTTTCAGTTCTTCTGCTTCAGGAGATGATAGCGCCATGTGATGACCTTTTTGCTCATTTGCACAGTTATCCTCTTCATTTTTAGGAGGAAAGTGTCTTGAGGAGAGGAGAGCTGGTCTTGTGGTAGCCAGCATGACTTGTCCCCTGAGCTAAGCAGGCGTTATTAGCTAAGCAGGGGTTGCATTTGAATGGGAGACTACACGTGAGCACTGTAAGATATTCCCCTTAGGACAAGGGTGAGGAACCTTGGCCCTCCAGCTGTTTTTGAACTACAACTGCCATCATCCCCAGCCACAATTTTTGTCTCTGGGGATGGTGGGAGTTGTAGTTCAAAAACAGCTGGAGGGCCAAGGTTCTCCACTCCTGCCTTAGGAGATGGAGCCGCTCTGGAAAGAGCATCTAGGTTCCAAGTTCCTTCTCTGGCATCTCCAAGATAGGGCTGAGAAAGATTCCTGCCTGCAACGTTGGAGAATCTGCTGCCAGTCTGGGTAGACAATACTGAGCTAGATAGACCAATGGTCTGACTCGGTATATGGCAGCTCCCTAGGTTCCTGTGTTCTGTATGCCTTAGTCCATACATGTCTTCAGGCCCTACTGGTCCCCACTAATTCATATACCTGGAAGGAATGTAGGCAGAAGCAACATAGGATGACTTCTCACTCTGACCGTTAAGGTAGTGATGTGAGAATAGCAGTATACAGCATGTATCTTCCAATAGCTCAACTATTTATTCATCAAACTTCTATTTATTCATCAAACTTTTGTCTCTGGGTGGTTAACATAAAACAATTAAAACACATATAAAAAGTTAAAACAATTCAACAATTTAAAATCAACCATAAAATTAAAATAGACAATTTTTAAAAGCTAGGTTACCAACAAATGTACCATTTCCTGAGAAACGGGCGCAGCTGGCGTATCAGCTGAAGCTGATAGAAAGCACCCCTGGCCACCGCCTCAACCTGAGAAACCAAGGAGAGGTGTAGATCCAGAAGTACTCCCAGACTGTGAACCTGTTCCTTTTGGGGAAGTGTGACCCCATCTAGAACAGGTAGATCAAGATTGTCTCTGGAGTTCTGACCCCACACAATAAGTACCTCCATCTTATCTGGATTCAGCTTCATGTTGTTCTCCCTCATCCAGCCCATTACTGCTTCCAGGCAGGCATTTAGGGAGGATATGCCAGCTCCTGAAGAAGCTGACATGGAGAAGTAGATCTGGGTGTCGTCAGCGTACTGGTAACACCCAGCTCCAAATCCCCTGATGATCTCTCCCATTTCATGTAGATGTTAAAAAGCATTGGAGAAAGTATGGAGCCTTGAGGGACACCATACTTAAGCTCAGATTTTGAAGAGCAACAGTCTCCAATCAACACCATCTGGAATCTGTCCAAGAGATAGGAGTGGAACCACTGTAAAACAGTGCCTCCCACCCTCTACACTCTCAGACGTTCTAGAAGGATACTATGGTTGATAGTATCAAAAGCTGCCGAGAGATCCAAGAGGACCAATAGAGTCACACTTCCTCTATCAATTCCCAATTGGAGATCATCCATCAGGCTGACCAAGCCCACCCAAAAACCAGTTTGAAATGGGTCTAGACAATCAGTTTCCTTCAAGACCGCCTGGAGCTGAGAGGCCACCACCCTCTCAATTACCTTGCCCAGCCATGGGAGGTTGGAAACAGGCCTATAATTGCTCAGCTCTGAGGGATCTAACGCAGGCTTCTTTATTTGTTGCCTCCAGCTCATTGGAAAAGCCCAGTGCATAAAATATTGGTGGAAACAAAACACATTCAACTAGGACTTCTAATTTCATGACCAAGGCTTTTCAGACCTGAGTAGATCATACAGGTCCAAGAAGTTGCACAGACTTCTGCTGTAAAATTGAAATGGTTTCACCAGTTTTCATCCTGAGGCCTTCTGATTGGCTCTTAAAGAGGCAGTGCATAACAGTATCTCATGGGAAAATGTACTCAGTGCACTGCTTGCAGATTGATTTTGTGCTAGTCCTGGCAGATTATTGTTAAAAAGTTCTGTTTGAATAATCATGCTGGGACTGCATCCCGCCCCGCACCACCTTTTAATACTCTTTTCCAGAGGTGTCACCAAAACATTACCAAGCGTGGAACATTAAATGAAATATAGTGGTTCCTTTTCGGGTGAAACATTTGAGGATAACCTGATGAGGTTTGATAGGACCAGCATCATTGCTCAGAGAGGTTTCACAGAGGTTTGCTGTTTTTCTCCTCTTGACTGGCTTCCTTCTGTGGAATCGCTTCCAGGACATACTTAGTGTTGCTGAACACACACAAATGCTCCAGGATTGCAAGCCTTCCCCCCTTTTGATGCCATTTAAAACTGATCAAGAGAACTGCTCTTAAATGCAGCCTATATACCTGTACCTCAATGGACTTCTTAACAGTATGTGCCATTGTGCCTTCTGGGATCAGCAAGGAAGCATCCGCAGATTGTGCTTTTCATCAGGTTACACTTGCTAACTATTCTGTCGGGAGGAGTAAAAGGGAATACTATAAAATATGTTTATTCTATCCCATTTCCCCAACATCCTGGTAAGGGCTCATCAGCATTCTGTCCTGGGACTTGTTTTCAGCATCATGTCCTATTTGTGTTTTACATTTATATTGCCGCTTTCCGACACTGTAACATAAGGCAGCAAACACAGAGTTCCCAGGTGGTGTCCCATACAAAAAGTGACTAGACCCAGACCTGCTGAGTTTTAATACTGCAATTGCTGTATGTGCAGCATGCATATCTGATCTTTGCTCAACATGTCAAAAGTAATAATGCATGGAGTACCATTTTATTAACAGAGGGGGATCACAACTCACCCCACAGACATCTTGGGTGGAGGATACCGTTCCCAGCTTTGGGCAAGGCTTCAAAAGCTCCAGCAGTTTTTTAAAATAAAAGTTTAGCCTCTGACTGTAGAACACTGGGCTTAAATTAAAAACAAACAAATCAGAGAGCTGTAGAAAAGGATGTAATTCAGGTCAGGCTTTTGTAAAATAATAATAAAAATGGTTTTTATATAAGGCATGGAAGTGCTGCTGTTTCCTTTCTAGATTTAGAAAATAGAGGTTTTACAAGGCGGATGAGTTCCCCCATCCTTGGGACATTGTGGCCTTCTTACTGCTCACCATGGAAAACATCAGAAATGATACCATAAATGAACACACAAGGCATTTCATTACCAATTCTTAATTACAGAGTTTTCATACAGTGTGCAGCACTTATTGAGCATTCTGCACTTCTGCAAACTCATGCAATTATTTCTCTACAATTAAGTTTGTTATGACATAACTTTAAATGGAAAGCACATGCTTCTGAGGCCTGGTGTCTGAATTTATGCAAATATATTAATGTATGCAAATTTGCAATTTCCTGGGTTTTTCTCAGAGGTTATTGGCAGTTATTCAGTTGTGCGTTTTGTGTGTATACATTGGTAGTGATGCTGAATCTGGTCTGCCAGGAACTGGATAGAACAATTAACCCATTTTTAACCATTTCTTCTGGAATAGCTTTTTCCTTCATCACAGCGACCTCTTGGGCAAGCACTGCTCAGTTTTCACTGGTCCCATTTAATTGCTTATGGTAAAAGTCAGCATGAAGGAACAATGATATTAGTGTTCCCAAATGATAGACAAGTGATGTGAAACACAGGAGCAAACTGACAACAACTACCACCTGTTTCTCTCCCAAAATGCTTACATTATTTGCCTCAGTTTTACAATGAATCCTGGCAACCTGACCCCAGTAGTGAAACTCTGACCCTTACACATGGTTCCAGCCTGTTGGCCAGGCAAGCTTCTAATGCAGAACCACAGAATTTATAAACGGGACTTCGTGTATGCAAAGAATTAAAACACTGGGAAGGTAAGAAGGAAGACATTTGTTTAACATTTCACACCGGTGATGTAGATGTACTCTTAAGAGACTGAAAACAAACTGCTTGCATAATTCCTTCTGCCTTTGCCCCAGTGGCATCAATAGAGACAGTGGCTGACATCCAACTAAGGAAGCACCGGCTTTTCTCATGTACACAGCACACAGGAGGAGGATTTGTGACAATTTCCCCTTCCCCCAGAAGTAATCCCTGAGGGCTATGCACCCTTCCAAGTTGTAGGGAGCACATCAAAGGAAGGCGAGACTGGGAAAAATTGGCCGTATGCTACAGATGCTGCATTAATCGCTGCCGCAGCAGCCACACAACACCAGCACTTAGCTGGAAGTTCTGGTGCTTCTTGAATTCAGTGTCAGTCTTTTGTGTCCAACCACACAGTTAAGCCCAGCCATGGGAGATGGGAGGCTTGGATTTGTTCCCAAGGGGCAGAGAGAGGATAACCCTGTGGTTTGCTCCTGATCTTTTCACTTCACTTGAGCCCTAGTCCTTTTAAAACTCTCTTTAATAAATAAATTGGCAGATATTTACTCCCATCACTGTATAGATCAGCATAGCTGCTACTACTGAAGTATGAATGCACATTCATTTGAATACCTTAGCAAGTGTACAAATTCAGGTGCCACATACAAACATTCTCTTCTCTAAATTATAATTTGCCATGTGAGACGTTTTGGTGATACAGCACCAGATGACCACAAAGAAGAAGAAAATTAGTTATTCCACTTTGTCTCCAGTATTGCATCATGTACCCACATAATAAGTTCTTTGCCATCACAAATGCTTTAGCAAATTTAATTTTCTCTAACACACCTAGGAAGCGTTATCATATTAGGGACTTCAACTGTATTAGCAAAGGCTGATAAGATTTAGTTTAGTAGTTGCAGCGAAGAAATATCCCATTTCCAGTTGTTGAAGCTGTACAGCTGCCTCCTTCATTTGATCTGACAAGAAGTTTCTTTTACTTCCTAAGCTGACTAGTAGACTCCTGGTGGGAAACTGGCTATCTACAGCTAAAATCTCAAAATCATAAGCCAAACTTATTATACAAGCAGAGGCAAACTGAGCATTTTTTAAAGTCTATTGGAATTGCAAGGCATATAATTGACAGGTTTACAGAGCGTTTTAAAGGATTAACATACAATTTACAGTCACAGCTTTTATGATGTATTGATGGCCTTTGGAGATACATTCCTTGATTGTCGAAAGGCAACCAAATAGAATATAAAAATTCTGTATAGAATTATAGAATAGCAGGTGATATGTTGATACAGTGGTCTGCCATGATAGGGACTGGAAAATGCCTTGAAAAATTAAGCCACCATGTTGGATTTCTCCATCAATATGTTAGGTTCCTCTGTGCACAGTGGAACAGGGAAGTCCCATGAAGTAATGATTCCTGTCAATAAATTGACACTGATCTTTGCTGATGTTGGAGTGCTGCTGAATGCTTGGAGCTGTGCATAATTTTATGAACATGAATACAACAAATATTTATATGCTGCTTTCAACAGAAGTTCCCAAAGTGGTTTACATAGCTCTAAATGCCATATATATTCATATTCATAACTTTATGAAATATTTTATTTATTTATTATTACATTTATATCCCACTCTTCCTCCAAGGAGCCCAGAGCAGTGTACGTGGTTATGTTTCTCCTCACAACAACCCTATGAGGTAGGTTAGGCTGAGAGAGAAGTGACTGGCCCAGAGTCACCCAGTGAGTGTCATGGCTGAATGTGAAATACGTTGACAGCAGAAGCCAAGTAGCTTTGAAACATTCTAGAAACATACTGTATGTGTGCTGCTTGTTTTTATAATAAAATGGATAAACCAAGGTAAAACTGATCCTGGTGCATTTATATGGCCACAGTAGTGCTATAAATGAACCATCTGTTTCTTGTCTTGAACAAATTAAAAACAAACTGTGACACACACAGAATTAACATAAAGTCCATCTTCCCAGGGTTGCCAACTGAAGCTATTCATGGAGATTCTCTGCCTCCCTCAATATTTTTCACAATATCATGCATTAAAATATCTGCAGTGGCTTTTAATAGTCACTTGGAGATTGACGGAGATTCCTGGCGATTCCAGGCCTATCCTGGAATTGGAAGCTTTATTTCCAACCCTAGCAATCCATCCCGTGCTTCAGTTGATGCAAAAGACTGCTCACCTACTGTAATTCCTCTCCATTTAATGACACCATAATGCTGTCACTTCTGAAAGGTTACATCTTCAAAGCTTGTTTTGTAAAAAGCTTTCATGTAGAAACAACTGAAGTTCAAACCATAACCAGATTTCAGAATACACAGTTCAATAACTTGATCTCACATTGCAAACAGAAGTGGAGGCATCCTTGGGACCACATTCTGGAACCAGAACAGCTCTTCAAAGCGAGCAGTGGTCTAGGGAGTTGTGTTTTGCAGCTTTCCCAAATATTTATGCTTTCTTCCTCTGTTCTCAGGCCTTTGAACCACAATAGCTATACTTTGGGTCTTTTAATTTCAAGGTGAAAAGCTATTATGTGTTGTCCCTGAAGTAGTTAATATAATTCAATGGGCAAAATGTCAAGGATAATATCTGGATCCTGAGTAACTTACTCCATTTGGGGTTTTTTTTCATCCGGTTTCGTTGGGTACGGTCCCGTGTTGGGATCTTTGGTAATGAACTTGCGGATGCGGTGGCAAAGGAGTCTTTGGACCGCCCAGATGTGGATTGCAGAATCCCATTTAATGGCATGGAGGTTAGGTCTTGGGTACGGTCAGAACTGCGGAAGGTCTGGCAGGCGGATTGGGATGTGGACTCCACGGGTCGAAAGGTTTATGCTTTCTGCCCGAAGTTGGATGATTTTAGCTTGTTTGGTGTCTTGGGTAGGTCCCGGCAAGTCTCTTTGTTCAGGGTGCTGTCGGGTCACTGCTCGACTGGGGATAGGGTGTTCCTTCTTGGAAAATCAGGGGATGAACTGTGCCAGTTTTGTGGGGTTTCTGAAACTGTGAACCATCTTTTATGGGATTGTATCCGTTTTAGTGACGATCGTGTTGGTTTTCTTCACTCTCTTCATTCCGCTGGTTTTAGTGGTAGGTCTATCCGAGAGTTGTTTTTGGATCGACGAGGTTGGAAACAGGCAGTCTCGCTTTTATGGAATTTTCTCAAGTCGTCGCATTTATCTGAACGTTTATAATTCTTTATTGATTCAACCACTAGAGCTCTTTTATCAGTCTTCCAGTAGGTGGCGTTAGTGGGATCATACGGTCCTGGTACGCCATTACCATCCACAGGAAGAAGAAGAAGAAGAAGAAGTCAAGGATAATAATAATAACAATAATCAATAATTAATAATTAATAAAGTGGCATTCAACAGAGCCCCTAACAAAAAAACTGCTTCTCATTGAAACTGCATCTTATAGTTATGCTGACTTAAAAGAAATTGAACTGACAGACAGCATAAGGACCACTATGCAACTATACTACTACTACTACTACTACTACTACTACTACTACTACTGATTTTTATATACAGCTCTTCAACAAAATTCTCAAAGTGGTTTACATAGGAAAAAAACCATAAATAAGATGGTTCCCTGTCCCTAAAGGGCTCACAATCTAAAAAGAAACATAATGCAAAACACCAGCAACAGACACAGGAGGGATGCTGTGCTGGTGCTGGATAGGGCCAGTTGCTCTCCCCTGGCTAAATCTTAGAGAATCACCACTTTAAAAGGTGCCTCTTTGCTCAATTAGCAGCTTCAGTTGGCAACCCTGGGAAGATGGACTTTATGGAGGGGAAGAAAGACAGGGGAAGAGCGAGGAGAGAGAAAGAGAGAAAAAGAAGGGAGGGGAAGAGAGAAAGAAGGAAGGGCGAGGGATGGGCCTGAGCATGTCAGAGGCCTGAGAGGAACAAGTGGCCATGGCGGTGGTGGCAGCAAGGAAGGGCCCAGTCAACCACAGCTGCTGTTTCGGGCTACTGAGGCCATTGGTGGAAGGAGGCAGGCAAGGGACGGACCTGGGCCTGTCAGTGGTCTGAAGGGAACGAATGGCCATGGCAGTGGTGGTAGCAAGGAAGGGCCTGGTCAGCTGCTGCTCCTGCTGCTCCTGTGGGGAGGATTGGGGCTCGGGTGAGGGCGGGGAGGTCTCTGGGGGAGCTACAGCTTGGCCAATAGGCTCCAGCAACACTGCAGCCATGACCAAGAGGGGTGAGGGGGGTGGATTAAAGGGATGGAGGAGTGACCAAGAGGGATGAGGGAGATGGAAGCAACTGGATGGAGTAGGAGGAGTAGGAGTGCGGTTCAGGTGAGGGTGAAGAGATCTCTGAGGTGAGGGAAGCTGTGGCAAGGGGTGAGGGGAGCAAGCAAGTACTAGTGCACAGATGCTCTGCGATGGTTAAGCTAACAAATTATGTCTGGAGTTGCATTTTGGATGATTAGATGGCATCACTCCAGGAGGGGACAGGTCATGTGTCATGGCACACTCCAATCCATAGGTGTGTGCAAGTGTAGCCTGTTGGACAGTATCATCCAAACTGGCCTGCAATCTGCCCAGATTGAAAATGTGAACTAGGCTACATAACTATTATTGTATAGCTGGGATCAAGCTGTGCAACGAGATAGAAAAGGGGGATGCTGTGTGATACTGTGCAGGAGTATTTTAATGATATGGGTTTTATCAATTGTATCTCTTTAAAAATAAACAGGGGCTCCTGCACAGCACTTTTATTGAACCCTTATCAAATATGGTAGCAAATCTAAAAGGTGTTCTTTGAATGTATTAATATACAAATCTGCCTTATACTGAGTCAGACTATTGCTCCATATAACTCAGCTTTGTCTACAATGGCTTGCATACTGCAAAGTCCACTGTTGTTCAGGAATGATGGGAACAACATAGGAACAGCAAGGACACTGGGCCTAGTAGGCATAGTGGTGCCCCGCCTCTGCAACCAGTCCCCGTGTGCTTTTGAGTAGAACATAACAGTATGCATGCATATCACTTATCAATTGTGGGCTGCATGATATGTAAGACAGTGACTGGCAGTGACTCTCCAGCATTTTAGAAAGGTTTCTTTTCTAGCCCTTCCTGAAGATGCCAAGGACTCAACCAGAGATCTTTTGTATGCCAAACATCTTTCCTACCAATGAGCTATGGCCTCAGCCCAAAAATCTTCTCTAATGCTCTAAGCCTATTTTGCTAGCTTTGATGTATTAAAGAGCACGAATGGGCTATCAATCCTAAACTTTTGAGTGGCAAAACTCAACACTGGTATATGATGCCAACAGCAGTCACAGTAAAGCTGTTGGCCTGAAAAAAGGAGGGAACTCCACTATCCAGTCAGCATTCAATGTGGGATTTATGAGCAAACACTTGCTCTGAAATGACAGTACTTGTCACACAGTTGGTTGTCAGCCAGATTTGTGAAGAAGACTTCTTTGAACTGCACTATGGCTTTGGAAGTGGAGGCTACTTGGTACCATGTAGGGCCAATGTAGAAAACACATAGGTATTCTGAGTCATAGAATTAAACTGCAGGCTTGAGGAACATGGTTTCAGATAACTAAGGTTATGTTTGCGATCACTGATGTGCAGTTTGAAAGGGTGACTGAGCAGGTGTTCTGTAAGAATGTTGCTACTATTATATTGAAATATATTAATGTTCAGTGTATTGGCACTCATCTCCTTGATAGTTTAACCTTGTTTTGTGGTGAAGTGAATTAGTCTGTTAAAGTCTCTCTCTCTCTCTCTCTCTCTCTCTCTCTCTCTCCTTAGCCACTTCTTCAGGTATATGAATAGCTATGCAGCCATCCTGTTAGAAGCAAATATAGTTCAGAAATTGTTATATTATTATTATTACCCATAGCTAATGAAGCATGGAGATATTTCAATAGAGATATTATGTATTCAAGATTTTGTTTTGCCTGAAGTGAAGCCATTTCAGTCTATCAAAAGAACTGACTTTCCCTACTGTTCCGGGACTGATTTTTTGTTTAAAAGTCATGAGAGGGTTGATGCATGTTCTGTTCCTGCAAAGCTGGAGAACGAACATCTTCTCCATTAGCTGAAACCTGGGTGTGTGAAGAAAGAGCCATTTATGTTACTTACACATCAGTCTGTTGCTACTTCTTCTGAATATATTAATGTCTACCCTGAGGACAGAAGTATACAAATGCGGGAAACCACAGTTCAGACCCCAACTCAACCTGAGGGTTCACTCATCAAACTCCAGTCGCAGGGAAGGTACTGGAGTTGAGGGAAGGTAGCTCCTGCAATGGCCCATTGTTTCCAGTGGGATCAATTCACCTGACGGAAATCAGAACCCCCCACCTGGCGACCGGTGGGGTGACAGATGTTGCAGCAAGATCACCCTCACATAAGAACATAAGAACAGCCCAGCTGAATCAAGCCCAAGGCCCATCTAGTCCAGCATCCTGTTTCACACAGTGGCCCACCAGATGCCGCTGGGAGCCTACAGGCAGGAGTTGAGGGCATGCCCTCTCTCCTGCTGTTACTCCCCTGCAACTGGTGTTCAGAAGCATCCTGCCTTTGAGGCTGGAGGTGGCCTATAGCCCTCCAACTAGTAGCCGTTGATAGACCTCTTGTCCATGAAGTTATCCAAACCTCTCTTGAATCCATCCAGGTTGTTGGCTGTCACCACATCTTGTGGCAGAGAATTCCACAAGTTGATTATGCATTGTGTGAAAAAGTACTTCCATTTATTGGTCCTAGATTTCACGGCAGTCAATTTCATGGGATGACCCCTGGTTCTAGTGTTATGGGAGAGAGAGAAGAATTTCTCTCTATCCACTTTCTCCACACCATGCATGATTTTATAGACCTCTATCATGTCTCCGTGCAGTCATCATTTTCTAAACTAAAAAGCCCTAGGTGTTGTAGTCTTGCCTCATAAGAAAGGTGCTCTAGGCCCCTGATCATCTTGGTTGCCCCCTTCTGCACCTTTTCCAGTTCTACAATGTCCTTTTAAAATTGTTTGTTTGTTTGATTAATTTCTATACCGCCCTTCCAAAAATGGCTCATGGCGGTTTACACAGAGACTAAATAAATAAAATGGACCCCTGTCCTCAAAGGGCTCACAATCTAAACAGAAACATAAGATAGACACCAGCAACGTTCACTGGAGGTACTGTGCTGGGGGTGGATAGGGCCAGTTACTCTCTCTCTGCTAAATAAAGAGAATCACCACGTTAAAAGGTGCCTCTTTGCCAAGTTAGCAAACCCATCTCTCTATAACTGATCGAATCGCCCACTATAAGGAGGCCCCACCCCCTGAAGGAGCGTTCCCTGTGCAAGAAGTTATGGGCTCATCATCCATCGAAAGGGTCCCTTCTAAGGGAGCATTTCCCTCTTCCTCAGACAGATGTCCTTACCTGAGACCTTCATTCTCCCTGACAGGAAAGGAGCTATCAGCCGTGGAGTGGAATGCTCAACCACATCCCTGAAGGTCCTGTCTAAATGGCTCTCTGTCTCTCTGAGCTTCTCCAGATCTGCTACCTTCCTCTTGAGGGAACGAGCTTGTTCCCTGAGAGCCAGGAGCTCCTTGCACCAAGTACACACCCATGACTTCTGCCCATGGAGCAAATAGTCATGCTTGCGACACTGTGCAATACACTGGGAAGCGCCCCCTCTCCTTCTGGCTTTCTATCTTCATAACTGTTTTTGTTGGCTGTTTACAGTATTTACAGATAGTTTATTAGGAATGTGAGGAATTTATCAGGAATGTGATCCCTCCCACAAGCTGAGGTGAATGTGACCCCTCCCACAAGCTGAGGCGAGTGCCTGGAATGAATTCCCCCACTCAGGCTACTCTTCTGTCAAAGACATAAACACTCCCATCGAGCCAGAAATCAAACCCTAGAAAATCACCAGCCCTAACAAACTTAGTTTATTCTTCCCTTCTTGTTTTCTTGGAGATTGATTGATTGATTGATTGATTGATTATTTCTGTGCTGTGTTCCCTTGCTTGATATCTTCTTTAGGAGAGAAATTCAAGCTTTTTGCTTCCTCTTGCTCTCAGACTAGCAGGCCATATCCTGGGAGTAACAACCATGGGTGGTAGTAAATTAGACTGAACCATAGGCGGGGCAAAGGGTTGAAGTTTCTCCCTCCCACAGTCCTGATCCTGGCTGCTCCCCTCTGTGGCTGTGATTTAAGTTGCAGGAATTGAACATGTTAGCCTCTATTTATTTATTTAAGATATTTATACCCCACCCTCCAGTGCAATATGTTCAGGGCAGCTCCCAAAATTAGTAAAACAGATTTTTTACTAATTTGGGGAGTCACCCTGAACATATTGCACTGGAGGGTGGGGTATAAATATTTTAAATAAATAAATAAATAGAGGCTAACATGTTCAATTTTACTGAACATTCAAATCTAATCTATCTAAAAACAGTATAAAATAATGAAAAACAGGACCAGTTGAAACCAAATTTAAGATTTGGAAGTTAACTTCTGCACTATGAGCCCTACCACCCATTGAGATCATCTGGTGAGGTTTGTTTGCAGTTGCCACCAGCTCGTTTGGTGGCTACGCAGGGACGGGCCTTCTCTGTTGTTGCCCTGAGACTCTAGGATGTGCTCCCTGCTGAAGTAAGAGCTTCTCCAACGACCCGTGAGCAAGACTTGAAATGCTGAATGGAAGGCCCCAGCAGATACAGGCTTAACTTAAAACAAATGCTAAGATGTGTGAATATGCATCATTATTATTATTATTATTATTATTATTATTATTATTATTTGGCACATTTCTATATCACCCCATATGCAAATCTCTGAGCAGTTCACTCGACCTTCTACGAAAGAACATGTGCTTGAAAAACAGGTTCAGCTCGTCCCCTTGTTGTGTCCCCACCCCACCCCGTCGCCCCGTGCCTGTGCTTCTCCATTGCTGCCCTAAGGCTTTGGAATGCGCTTCCTTCTGAAATAAGAGCCTCCCCATCTCTTACAACTTTTTAAAAGGCAGTCAAGACACATTTGTACACCCAGGCTTTTAATTAGATACTGTTTTAATAGTTTGTTGTTTGTTTTAATAGTTTTAACATTGTCTTACATTTTAAATTAAATTGTTATTTGTATTGTTTTGTTGTAAACCACCCAGAGACTTGCCTTTTGGGCAGTATACAAATATGTTAGATAGACAGACAGACAGACAGACAGATAGCTAGATAGATATGCTTGAGCTACACTTTGGTTTTTGTTATAATTCAGTTGTGTGTGTCTGTCTTTTCCAGTTCTGAATAAATATGAGAATATTGATTCTGCTTTGGCAGGACTAATTGTCCGAGAGGTGAGCATTGAGATTTCACGCCAGCAAGTGGAAGAACTCTTTGGACCTGAAGATTACTGGTGCCAGTGTGTTGCCTGGAGCTCTGCAGGCACTACCAAGAGCCGGAAGGCCTATGTTCGTATAGCTTGTAAGTATTCGCTTCTTTATATTTACATGTCTCTGTCTTGTTTGAATGGTAGCTCTTTTCATCATACTAATTCAGTCTAAATAAACTTATTTTCTCCTCTGAAGGCTATGAATCAGAAAGTGGTCCAGAAGTATTGCACTAAAAGCATCAATGGTTTTAATTTGTGCCTATGTGTCGGTGCTTACATCTGTGGGGCTTAATCAATTCTTGTGCTTCAAATCATTATGTTATGCCAAGTTTGCATGGATTTCCTTCAGCATTGCAGGCATACATATTGTTGACTATTAACTTGTCATGCTTAGATTGTTCCTAAACCTTTGACTTCCTGGAAGATGAGAATGGATGAAAAAAGATGGATAGCTGCTCCATACGTGCCCTCCTTCTTTTGTGGTTCTTTGGAGGACATCCACTGTGGCCTGTCAAGGCTCTTGTTATTTATAACTTTGAAAAAGAAATGTTAGCACCAGCGACATTTTATTATTATTATTTTGCCGTCGGCATACAGACCCCGTTCAGACGTAATATAGTGGTGCTTTGGCATTGTAAGAATGCTTCAACAAGCCTCATTCTTGTTTGCTACACCTTCTTACTCTTTCACATGCAAGGAGAAGAGATTGAAAGCTTCCATTGTGATTATTAAACCAATCGGAATCTAAAATCACAGTTTGATCCTGGTTTGTTTGAACTAAGCATGGTTAGAATAAGCCACATTTTCCCATATGCTGATATAAAGGTAAAGTGTGCCGTCAAGTCAGTTTCGACCCCTGGTGCCCACAGAGCCCTGTGGTTTTCTTTGACAGAATACAGGAGGGGTTTACAATTGTGTCCTTCCACGCAGTATGACATGATGCCTTTCAGCCTCTTCCTATACTGCTGCTGCCCAATATAGTACCAGCGGGGATTCGAACCAGCAACCTTCTCCTTGTTAGTCAAGCATTTTCCCACTGCGCCATTTAAGGTGCTGTGCTAATACAGCAGGTGTTTTATTAAAAATCAGAAGCGGACGCTTTCAATCTACTCACCTTGTACCTGACCCAGGAGAGACGAACAGGGAAGCCCAAGGAGACACACAGTTAAGCCTTGCTGGGGTTCATTTTTGCACACTAAGTTATGATATAGCATTATGTCTGAACTAGGCCACAAAGCAACTTGAGCAAAACAAAAATGGTCCCTGTTATAAGGAGCTTACAATGTGTACAAATGTGTATGAATGGAGAGGGGTGAATTTCAATTAACTTCCCTTCCCCCAGAAACACTCGGTGCCACCTAAACATATGTCCCTGAGGGTCTCTCAGGCCCCAGGGACATATTTTTGGATGGTACTGAGGGTTTCCCA
Source organism: Hemicordylus capensis (assembly GCF_027244095.1). Taxonomy (NCBI): domain Eukaryota; kingdom Metazoa; phylum Chordata; class Lepidosauria; order Squamata; family Cordylidae; genus Hemicordylus; species Hemicordylus capensis. Next base: position 28,038,874 of record NC_069661.1, on the reverse strand, counting down.
TGGGAAGAGAATAGTGGTGTGCACGGAACCGCACCTCCGCGGTTCGGCACTGGGGAGGGGGGCTCGTTAAGGGCGAGGGAGGGTGTACTTACGCCTCCTGCCCCTTTTCCCCCTCCAACGCTCCCAGTTTTGTAAGCATTTGAGGCGGCAGGGTACCTTCCTGCTGCCCCTTCCCCTGTTCCTTGTCAAAAGGCTTCAAAAGCCTCCCTGTGTGTGTCACATCCTGAGTTTTGTGTGTGCATGCGACGTCCGCATGAGCAGTGAGGTTTTTAAAGCCTTTTGACGAGGAACAGGGGAAGGGGTGGCAGGAAGGTACCCTGCCACCCCAAATGCTTACAAAAGTAAACTATGAGTGCTGGAGGGGGGAAAGCGGCAGGAAGGTTAAGTACACCCTCCCTCACCCTTAAAGGTACACACACACACACACACACTGCCGAACCAGCCCCAGACTGGTCCGGAGGCCCTTAGAATGGGCTGCAGACTGGTCCGTGCACATCTCTAGAAGAGAAGGTTATCAAAATTCCCATCCCCACATGTAAATGCTGTGCTGCTTTCATTGGGACTTAGCAGCAGCATCAACATTTATTATGTAACACTTGCACTTTCTTAGGATATCAGCCATTATTTTTATGCTATTTTGTTCTGTTGGTAGTGTTTTGCTCTTTTAGTTGTATGTTGCTTTGGTTGCATTGCGGAAAAGCAGCATAGATATTTTGTAAATGAATAAATGCATTTTTACTGTGGCAGAAGGGCAAGGATAAAATGCAGCTGCTATGTACTTAGTTTTGGAGGTTATGCCAGAGACTTTAGAAAATGGCTAAGTCTTGAGAGTAATTTGAAAGAATATATCTATTGACCAATATGAGGTTTTAAGAGAGCCAGCGTGGTGTAGTGGTTAGAGTGCTGGACTAGGACCGGGGAGACCCGTGTTCAAATCCCCATTCAGCCATAAAACTAGCTGGGTGACTCTGGGCGAATCACTTCTCTCTCAGCCTAACCTACTTCACAGGGGTGTTGTGAAAGAGAAACTCAAGTATGTAGTACACCACTCTGGGCTCCTTGGAGGAAGAGCGGGATATAAATGTAAATAATAATAATAACAACAACAACAACAACAACAGATAAAACCCCAGCAGGTTGGGGTTTTTAAAAAGCTCTTGTAACATAACCCCCCAATTCTGATTGACTCAAGGTCTCATTATTCGCAGTTGCGTTATACACGGTTGTAGGGCAGACGGGAACTCCCACAGATAACAAGGGCCACCTGTAGTGCTTTTCAACTAAGTGACTCATCTTCCAGTATTTGTTTATTTGGCTCAATGCACCACTTAAACTACAGAACTAGACAGATTTTGAAGTCCATTGTGAATATTTTTCAGCATCACAGATGAAATTAAAATTAATAGTGCTTTCCAAATTCACAAATCAAAGTTGGTATTTATTTCCCCTGGCAGATACTTGAACTCAGAGTCACACCATGTGGATCCATTAATTTGTCATATCGGAAGTATGCTGCAAGTAATGTTCTTCATTCAAAAGAAACTGTCTGCGGTCTACAAACAGTTATGCTATCCAAATAAGCCTTCTGATGGGATGAGTGCAGTCCCATGCTGTAGGTTAGATCTGTGTAACCATTTCATTGCGCTGCACTTATAAATCAGGAAACAGAATGGATATGGATTATTTTGCCATAATCAAAGAAGGAAAAGAGATTGCAAAAGGGCCGCCTTAACCTATTGACATTAATATTAATTTTTTTCTCCTGTCACATCTATCGTTCACTCTCTGTCCCCTGACATAACTCAAGGCGAACAGTTCCTAGAAACACAGATATCCAGTTTATTATACAAATATTTAATTTTCATTAATTTTCAAAGAGAGGACTGTATTTGTAATACAGTATTTGCACTGGAGACTCTCATTTCACTATCATGCGGATGAAATGAGTTTATCCTGACTACAATGGAAGCAAGCCACATCACTCAGAGCGTGGTTTTCTTTGCCTCTGGGGAAGAGAGACAAACAGCTTTTGGTGAATGCTCACTAGAAACTGGCTGTCTGTCTGGCATTTAGCCTGACATTTTAGTGAAAGAGAATTTCTCTTCTAGTAAAATGAATGAATTCCCCAGAAAAACCTTTGTGGGATGTAGATATTTCCATGGTGCACTGTACAAGCTATTAGAAGAAGTCATAAATGAGACAATGAGGCTGTTAAATTGAAGGGGGGGAAAGGATAATTCCTATGCTTACCCATTCCCTCCTGACAAACAGCTCTGATTTTATTGATTAATTTTTAGACTGCTTTCTATTGGTGGTGGTGGTGGTGGTGGTGTGTGTGTGTCTATATGGTCAACATGAGTTAAAAATTAAGGTAGAGAAGTGATTGCCCAGTCTTTGCTCCCAAGCTAAGGAAGACACAAGGTAATAAGTTAGATGTAATGGGACATTATTAATTCAAACAGCCAATTAACAAGACAACCAGGGGATTGACACTCTACCTGGCACTACAGTGTGGGATCTACATACAACAGAGAGGACAAGCTGCCAGTCCCTAGCCTACATTTTTATGGGCAATTGCACCCCAGCTCAGAGCAGCCTCACAGCCATAAGGCCAGTTGCTGCTCTTCTCTTAGCCAGCCACTAAGGCCAAGGTACTGTTGGGAAATATTCCTGCTGCAAAGCTGTGCAGCCTTTAAGGTTGGTGATCCCACCCCCACAGGTGTAGCAGTAGGTGTAGGCAGGTGTAGGCATTCTTGGCTCTCCACCTCTTGTTGAACTACAACTCCAGTCATCCCCAGCCACAATAAATTGTGACTGGGGATGATAGGAGTTGTAGTTCAACAGCAGCTGGAGAGCCAAGGTTGCCTAGCCTTGCTCTAGGGCAGGGATTCTCAACGTTGGGTCCCCAGATGTTATTGGACTTCAACTCCCATAATCCCCAACCCCAGTGGCCTTTGGTTGGGTATTATGCGAGTTGAAGTTCAATAACATCTGGGGACCCAACACTGAGAATCCCTGCTCTAGGGTATTCTCATCACACCAAAATGTGGCTTAGGATGCTCACCATTGAACTGATATAGGTGTCCTCAGACCTGCACTGCACCTGCTCATCACAACTATTGGAAATCTGACTGTGATGTCGGACAGTGTGATGTCAGTTCACCCCCCAGTTCAGCCAGTTGATGGAGATCCAAACAATTCCTGTCCGTCTCCCAAAAGGACACCAGCGAAGCTTCAACTCCAGGGAGTAGGGGAGGGATGCCACTAAAGCAGAATGAGAGTCTGAGCAGGTACGCAAACCCTCACTACAGCAGGGCATGCAGTTTCCACCTACCCCAGACTGAACCTTTACCCCCTCAATCCAGTTATGGATAAGTGGGGCAAATATGCCATATTCAAGACTAGCTCAGGCCATATTTTGAACAATTTCTAGAGAAGCTGCATTTGGAAGCTGGTGCCATAATGGAGCACTCAGGACTGCTTCACGTGTTGTGAACATGGTGAACAGTCTGAGCTAGATAGAGCAATGGTTTGACTCAGTATATGACAGCTTCCTATGTTCCTATGTTTCACTTGATGTCTGCTACCTCAAGTGATGATATGCCTGTGTGGATGTTACCCTACTGCCACAGGTAGAATTTTTGTATCACTGCAAGTCATATGTGCAGTGCAGTTGGTTCATGTGCTAACTTGGCAAAGAGGCACCTTTTAATGTGGTGATTCTCTTTATTTAGCAGGGGGAGAGTAAATGGCCCTATCCACCCCCAGCACAGTACCTCCAGTGACTGTTGCTGGTGTCTATCTTATGTTTCTTTTTAGATTGTGAGCCCTTTGGGGACAGGGATCCATCTTATTTGTTTGTTATTTCTCCGTGTAAACTGCCCTGAGCCATTTTTGGAAGGGCGGTATAGAAATCGAATGAATGAATGAATGAATGAATGTGGTCAGTTGCAAGTCAAGTGTACAGCAGTCATATTTACATCAATCAAGTGCTACACATGGATCTGTGAACCAGCCCTTGAAACAACAACTTCTGTATCTCAATCTTCCATCTTCCATTACAAAGATAAAAAGTTAACACAGATGGAAAATGAGACCCCAAAATGGGTTGCATGGATTGACTTCAAGTAGTCAGGTATTTAATATCCAACATTTAAACTTAGGTTTTCTTTTCTTTATGATATATCACTGGATATGAGAAGGGCTATGCTGACAAATTCAAACAAGGCTCTCAGTTGTTCTTCATGTCTTAACATTTATATCTATAGCTGTAATTGTACATACATTTTCCTGTTGAAGGGAGATAAATATGGGAGGGATAAATGTTTGAAATGCAGCCAGACTGAAAATTTAGTGCTAAGTGGCCTTTCCAATTCCTTTCAGGAGTGACCATTCATATGCCTTTTATTGCATGAGAGGCTGATTGAATACTTTTTGTTGAGCAAAAGCAGAAAAGCATAGAGTTCAGTACTAGGTTTCCAGCTTTTCTACAAGGCTCTTAATTTGCCCCATTCTTTCAGTGTAGGATCTGACTCCATCTCCTGCACTGACAGCAGCAGCATGCAAAATGCTTATAGTGTGTGCGCAAGGAGCTTTTTGGACCTGGAAAGGATGAGACAGGGCTTTTTAAATATGCAACCAGAAATGCCGTTCCTCCCCAAAAATTGTTTTAAAGGACAATTAGAGGTGTTTTATATCAGGTGGTTTTGTAAACCTAATAAGTGAAATAAAATAAACATTTGTGCAGTTCAACAATTCAAGTCATGCAAAAGTTGCATTATATTGTCACATGTTGTTGTGAACTATACCTGGTTTCGCACTCTGTACATGCTCAGAGGGAAAGAGGCAAAGTCATATCATGCACAAACTGAATTGGTTCTTGGAGATGGTGACCATGTAGGATCTGGGAGCACAAACAGAGATAGAGAGAGACACACAGAAAGTTCAATGGGCTTTATTATAAAAAGTTGCTCATCAGGATAAAATAATCCACATTAAAAACATGTTTCCGATTCAAGGTGTAGTGTAATGTGCCTAACTAACATATGTGTGTGCAGTCAGTAATTACAGATATCTAATAATCTAACAAGTCCTAAATAAAACATTTAGAGAGAAGCAGAGAAAGAAGGAGGAGGGGGAGCTTAGGAAGGGGGGTAGTAGTGATTAGTAAGGGGGAGGAAAGTAGGGATCCAAGGCTTGTGAAGGCAGCATATTTACCAGGATCAGAGGCTTTAAGAGCGGTGGATCTTTCAGCTGAAGGAGAGAGGCTTTTGGCTGAGGACAGGAGCGTTTGGATCAAGCATGCAGTTTACTCAGAGCACGGCTGAGAGTCAGAGTACCATGGCTGGGGAAGTCTTGACTTCTCACTGCGCAGCAGAAGTCACAAACAGTTCCTGTCCATGGACAGAGTTCCTGCCTCTAGCCCCGCGGCTTGGGCAGCAAACTCTGGGATCGCTCGTGAGCAGATCTTGCTTGGAGGCACAAGATAGCTCAACTGCCATGTCCAGAGACTCCTTCTTATAGTGGTTCCATCCTTTGATGTCCATTTGAGTCTTCTGGATCACAAAAGGCGTCTATTCCTGCTATCCACTGAATATTGTCTTTTAATTACCAAAATTAGCTCAGGATATTTGGTCAGTCCAGAGAGATCTCAATCTCATCTTCTGTTAGCTGCTGTCTTGAGGAGGGGACATTGCCCAAAGGAAATCTACATCTCTGAGTTGCAGATGGGCCCCAGATGTGCTAGCCTGGTCCCAAAAGGTGTTAAAAGTCAGGAGAGTTAGTTCTATTTGTGTGAGACAGCAATTACATTATTTCTTGTGTACCTCTATCTAGTGTGTGATTATAACAAGAGAATATTTAAAGTAACATAAAAAGGTGTACATGTGTGAGGCAGGTTAATCAACACATTTGACTTAAGGCAGAAGCATCCTGTTACTGGACAACAGGTTAATTTCAGCAGTGTGAGACTGGTAATTAAGCCTGACCCATTGTGTCTCAGTGAGTTTCCACAAACATTGATAGACAATGCTAGATTACTCCTGCCTCTACAAATCATTTACCAGGCAGTCATGAGATTCCCCTCAAGTTCAGGCATTTAGTTGAACTCTTAATATAAAATGAAATCAGACACAGGCCTATATTCCACATACTTCTGGGCTGGTACCTTTAAGTCTAAAGTTGTGTACTGGTCCATAACAATGTAAAAAGAGACTGATAACATTAAATAAAGGAAAGTGAGTAGTCCAAGCTCCTTTTGATCCCAGACCTTGATCAAGCGTACCTATTTCGTCCTCCTCCTCCTCCAAAGGCCTTTCCCGTGGATTCCACTGCTGCTCCCTACAGAGTCCTCACCAACTGGAAAAAACACTTTTCTAATATAGAGCTGTCAGATTCCCAGTTCTGAGTATTTTCTCCCTCTGTATGAGCAGGATTAGACATATTGCAAAACCTTGGTTGCAGGGGCGTAACTACCATTAGGCAAGGGGAGGTGGCTGCCTGGGGCCCCCCACACCTCAAGGGCCCCCCCAGAGGCAAGCCACATGACTTGGTGTGTGTGTGTGTGTGTGTGTGTGTGTGTGTGAGCGAGGGGCCCATTTTAAAATTTTGTCTCTGGGCCCACTCCAGCCTTGTTACGCCCCTGCTTGGTTGAAGCTCAGTTTCTCACGACCTGCCTGACTTGCACTTCCTGAACCCATCCCCATGTGAGTACCTACTTCATTCTAAGTTAGGACAAGCCAAGATTGATTTTGATATCTGAACCTGCCAATCAGAGCTTTTTCATAGCTCCTTTCTTCAGAGAACCTGAGATCTGAACCTGAGGGTTGAACTTAGTTTCAAGTCACATAAGAACAACCCCACTGGATCAGGCCCAAGAACTATCTAGTCCAGCTTCCTGTTTCCCACAGTGGCCCATCAGATGCCTCTGAGAAGCCCACAGGCAAGAGGTGAGGGCATGCCCCCTCTCGTGCTTCAATTGGTATTCAAAGGCATCTTGCCTCTGAGGCTAGAGGTGGCCTATAGCCACCAAGCTAGTAGCCATTGATAGACCCGTCCTCCATGAATGTGTACAAGCCTCTTTTAAAGCCATCCAAGTTAGTGGTCATCACCATATCCTGTGGCAGAGAATTGCATAGATAAATTATGCTCTTTCTGAAAACTTCTTTCTAGAATCTCTGGTTCTCTGAAGAGAATACCTAACAATAAACCAAGATTGAGGCATTTGGATATCATGACCAATCTTGGCTTATTCTAATTTAGGAAGGAAGTAGAACTTTGCTTGGAGATGTGGGGTGTGTGTGTGTGTGTGTGTGTGTGTGTGTGTGTGTGTGTGTGTGTGTGTTCCTGGGGCTGAGGGAGGTTACATGGAGCTCAGCCTCAACTGAGTTTCCACACATATGAACCGCCCACCCCGTGTAGGCTTCTAAATGTCATGGAATGGGACCCTAGACAACAAAACACAGACAAAGAAAGTACAGAGGTGTGTGTGGTAGCAGCACAGATCTGACTTTCCTTTCTTAAAGGCCCTGGAAATGGAGGGAGAGAACCATACAGGTTGCTACTGAATACTACTTGCTAAGGGGAAAAGAGAATAGGAAGACTATTGTCATTATGACCTTCTGGTGGGTTTCCCAAAATTATCTGATTGGTCAAATACTATATCTGACTACCCCTGCTAACTGGGCAAAGAGGCACTTTTAAAATGTGGTGATTCTCTTTATTTAGCAGGGGGAGAGTAACTGGCCCTATCCACCTCCAGCATAGTACCTCAAGTGATTGTTGTTGGTGTCTATCTTACATGTTTTTTTAGATTGTGAGCCCTTTGGGGACAGGGATCCTTCTTATTTATTTATTATTTCTCTATGTAAACCATTTTGGAAACTTTTGTTGAAATGTGGCATATAAATATTTGTTGTTGTCAGTATGAGAAATATTACACTATACTGAATAAACTTCTGATCCAATCTAGAAGGCCTCTTCTTATGTACATAGGAATTTCCACAAGGCAGTGAGCCTAATAAGCATCTGTTGATTCAGTGAAGGTTTTTGCAATGCCCATAATGAGATTCAGGCTGCAATCCTAAACATATTTAGTAAGAAGCAAACCCTGTGGAGTTCAGTGAGACTTATTATTTATTTATTTATTTATTTATTTATTATTAAAACTTTTTATAATATATATTATTAAAAGTTTTATAAAAACTTTTATACTTTTTATTATATAAATAAAATAAATTTTATTTATTTATTATTAAGACTTTTATACTTTTAAAACTTACTTCTGAGTAAACAAGCAAATGGCAACTGAGCTTTCCTATTCTTAAAAATATATATGAATACCCTAACCCTAACAAGAAATAGATCTGAGATCTGGCATTTTATTGAGGATTATGCTTCTGGCAACAAACAAATATTTGTAGTCTTCAGGGACCTTCCTGATAGATAAATGAGTATCCATTTGAGTATCCATTTCAGTTGTTAGCAAAGGGCCTTGGAGAGTCTTAGCAATGTTTCACCAGTTCTTTTAGATGACAAAAATAAAACTACATTAAATTACAAAATGAGGCTGGAAGTGGCCTATATAAACCTCAGACTAGTACCTGCCCTCCATGAATTTATCTACACCCCTCTTAAAGCCATCCAGGCTGTTAGCTGTCACCACATATTCTGGCAGAGAATTCCATAGATTACTTATGTGTTGTGTGAAAAAGTACTTCCTATTATTGGTCCCAATTTTTTTGGCAATCAGTTTCATGGCATGATCCATGGTTCTAGTGTCATGCCAGAGGGAGAAATTTTCCCCTGTATCAACTTTTTCCACACCATGCATGGTGTTATAGAACTCTATCATGTCTCTCTTCGGTAGTCTTTTTTCTAAACTAAAAAGCCCCGCGTGTTATTGCCTTGTCTCATAAAGAAGGTGTTCTAGGCTCCTGATCATCTTGGTTGCCCTCTTCTGCACCTTTTCCAGTTCTACAATGTCCTTCTTAAGATAGGGTGACCAGAAATGTATGCAGTACTCTAAATGTGGATGCACCTCGTTTTGTATGCAAGGGCATTATAATATTAGCAATTTTATTTTCAATCCCCTTCCTAATGATTCCAGGCATGGAATTGGCCTTTTTCACAGCTGCCGCACATTGAGTCGACAATTTCAACAAGCTGTCCACAACAACCCCAAGATCCCTCTCCTGGTCAGTCACTGACAGCTCAGATCCCATCAGTGTATATATGATGTTGGGGGAGGGGGGGCGGTGGTTTGCTCCAATATGCATCGGTGCAATTGCTAACATTGAACCTCATCTGACATTTTGTCACCCACTCACCCAGTTTGGAGAGATCCTTTTGGAGCTTCTTGCAATCTCTTTTGGATTTTACTACCCTCTGTTGTTTGGTGTCATCTGCAAATGTGGCCACCTTGCTGCTTACCCCAACTTCTAGATCATTTATGAATAAATTAAAAACCACCAGTCCCAGTACAGATCCCAGGGGGACCCTACTTCTTTCTTCTGTTCCCGAAAGGTTCCATGACAGTGACATCCACACCAGGTCCTGGGCACTACTCAGGATTAAGCCCAAGGTCCAATATACCACTCAGGATTTAGTCCAAAGTCCAATATACCATGGCAGATTTCTGCCATGGTATATTTAGACCTTTTAATTCAAATTAGCATGGTCTAATGAAACAGAGCATTGTTGTTAAGGGTGTGTGTGTGTGTGTGTGTGTGTGTGTGTGTGTGTGTGTGTGTGTAATTACTTTTCTTGTAATGAGATATGTAGATGGTAGCTCCCCCTCATGTTAAAGTTCTTCGAATACTTCTCATAACTATTATGATATATTGTTTCCATTCAACCAAGCATTAAGTGGTTTTCTCTTTAGTTAATTGCTGCAACACCACACCATCATGTAGCCTGGTCAGCAGGCAATTATAAGCCAGATAAGAGGTAGGTAGGTAGGTAGGTAGGTAGGTAGGTAGGTAGGTAGGTAGGTAGATAGATAGATAGATAGATAGTACATTGAAGAGTTTAAAAATATGTTAAATAAATAAATAAATTGAAGAATCTTTCAAGTAACACATTTAAGAGATTCAGACTATGAAATGTAAACCCAATATGGTTTTAGGAATAGAGCCCTTTCTCACATGCAGTGAGAAAGGGCTACCCGTTTTGCGGGGAGGAAGCCTGAAAACGCTTACCTCCCTGCACACGAGCAGGCTGCCGTCCCTGGGTGGGGGGAGGGGTGCCAGGATGCGTCGCCCTCCCCCCCCCCGCCGGAGTGAGTGTGCGGTGCATTATGAGGATCCCTCCTCCCCTCCCTGAGTCTTCAAGCAAGATTGTTCTCCTAAGCCTGTTTAGAATGGAGGCTCCATAGGCGGGTTTGCTGCTGTGGTGCCGCTGGGATCGGGTTCAATCCCGGTAGTTCACATACGCGTATAAAACTGGCTAGGCTCCCTTAGCCCACTTTTGCACGTGTGTGAATAGCCCCATAGTCTGCTCCATTTTTTGATATTAAACTTTATGCATTCAGCCTTCTTTTTTTCAGGTGAACAAATGTTTATTCAGTTACTTTTGACAATTTGTCAGTGCCAAGTAATCCTCTGGCTTTTCTTGACAAAATAATTACTATTGTATGATCAAACCCTTGTCCTGAAATTCGTGAAAACCACAGAAGTAGGTTTACTGATAATTTAGATTGTGACTGAGTTTTCCCCACATTACAATTTTCTGAACTGCCCTCATAGGTCATTTCTGTAACTTAAACCACAAAGGGAAGGTTGACAGCTCCATTGCAAACTATATGCGAAGGTGCACTTCCCATCCTTTAAAACATATATATCTCACCTTTCTCATCAAGATGATCCAAGGCAGCTCCAAACAAATATTTTTTTAAAAAACCACATAATCTTAAATCCCATATAATACATAATCATAAGATGGTATACATGATATCAGATGGTATAGCCGTACATTAAAGAAGCCTATCAGCCAACTTATAGCAACCTACAACAATCTTCTCTAGCAACAGTCCACTCCAGCAGCAAAGCCCTAGCCACCACAAATTTAATAAATAAATAAAATCTGTTAAATAATAAATCTATTAAATAAATAATAATAAATATATTAATAATAATACGATTAATAATAATAAATCTATTACATAAATAAATTTAAAAGATAAATAAAAATAAATTTTAAAAGCCATTTTTAAAAACTGGGCACCTGAAGGAGTATAATGTGGGGGGGTCAATTAGGCCTCTACAGGAAGGGCTTTTCACAAGTTTGGCACTACCACCAAAAAGGCCCTACCCCTGGTGAATGCCCAGTGTCTCCAGATAGCAAAGTTGTCCCCAGCAGGGACTCCGTTGACAACTGGAGCATATGGGTTGCCCATACCAGGGTAGGTATTCCTTAAGGTATCCAGGTCCCAACTGTTTAGAGTTTAAAGGTTCAAAACAGCACCTTGGACTGATCCAAGAAACAAACAGGAAGCCAGTGCAGATGCCAGAAGGTTAGAATAATGTGCTCCCAGCAAGCAGTCTTGGCTAACAACCAGGCTGCATCATTATGTAAAGGTAAAGTGTGCTGTCAAGTCAGTGTTGACTCCTGGCGCCCACAGAGCCCTGTGGTTGTCTTTGGTAGAATACAGGAGGGGTTAACCATTGCCATCTCCCATGCAGTATGAGATGATGCTTTTCTGCATCTTCCTATATTGCTGCTGCCCAATATAGGTGTTTCCCATAGTCTGGGGAACATACCAGCGGGGATTTGAACCAGCAACCTCTGGCTTGCTAGTCAAGTCATTTCTCCGCTGTGCCATTAGGTGGCTGTGCAGCATTATGTACCAATTGTATTTTCCAGATCCTCTTCAATGACAGTCCACTTTATGGCAGTAGGCAAGTAGGGAACCATGCTTAGCCTCTTGGGTTGCAACACTTAAAGCTGTTCACAAGACAACACAAGTTTGCTAAGAAACCAGGCGCAGCTTGGCATACCTCTTTATGTCTTGCACTTACATACATGTTCACAATCTTCTTCTATTCTGTTTTGGAGGGAACACTTCCATGATTGAAAATCATTAGCCAGAAAGTAGCCCTGGAAGAAGAATAAACGTATCCAGTTAATTCTGGTTCCAAAGCTCTGGCTGCTTTGATAACCCAGAATCTCTTGAGTCATATTTGTCCTATAATGCTTTTGCTGTACTTTATACTTTGCTCTCCTTATACTGTAGCATGTAGCTATTTTACCACATGCAGACTAGCACTGCAACATAGGATGGCTAAATAATTTCTTTCTTTCAAAAACATCACTGTGCAAGGATTTACTCTTGGTGTTGTTTAAGTCTATGCTTTAAAATGTCTAAAGCCACAGATGCTTAATAGCCCGTATGCATATTTAAAAAATGGCTTTCTTTGAACCCAGGTTGATAATTAGTAGATAGAATGATGAGCTGGATTTGGCGGCTACTTGTTGGCAATGGCCTTTTTAAATTAAACATGCTTTGGCTGGAGAAGAAAACAAGTACAAAAATTTTTGCTACACAGCATAATTGCCTTTCTGTTTCCAACTCATCAGATGACTTTGCGGTCCAATCGTTTTCACGATAAATCAGAGGTAAATACTACTGAACTCAGTGAGCACAGGTGACAGCCTCAACATGTCCTGAAGACAATGAATGGTAATTTATTGAATTATGTATTGAAACAGGTATATGCCACAGTTCCATTTAAAAATAATTACAGGCAGCTAACGAGTTACAACCATTTTTTTAAAAATACAGCGAATCCATGACATATAAACACCAGTTGTAAATACCTATTTAACAGATTATGAACAACAGCTATGAAAAACAGCTATTAATATAAAGGCATGCCAGAAGGCATGCAATCCAAAACTTTGCTGGAATAATGCAGGGAGGAAATGAGATTAACATCCCTGAAAGGGAAGTTCCACAAAACTGGTGCTACCACTGTAAAGGTCCAACCGCATGTGATCATCCACTCTATTCCGATGAAGTGGGCGTGGTGAGCAAGGCAGATTCAGCTGGGCTCTTCGTAGCATTTAGTCTGGACACACTTGTACAAAAGCCTATGTAATCCTGTCAATATAATGTAGAAAGTGTTCAGATTCCTGGATCAAATGAGTCATGGAATTAAAGGCATGGAGAGCTGTTCCGACCACTCTGCCAATGCAGTGTGGGCCGATCACTCTCCTAAATGGGGCCGTGCAGCCCTGTCTGGGAGGGAGATAAATCAGCCCCACTGCGTTGGCAGTGAGGCCAGGAGCGGCTCTCCCTGCCTTTAAATCAGGGAAAGTCACTCTGGCCACACTGCCCAACGCAGCGTGGGTCGATTTCAGCTCCACACAGGTCCATGGGCCCACTGTTTGGGACCGAAGAAATCCCACAGCATCTGATGTCAGATAAATCAGCCCCACTGCATTGGCAGTGAGACCAGGAACAGCTCTCCCTGCCTTTAAAGCAGGGAGAGTCACTCTGGCCGCGCTGCCCAAAGCAGCGTGGGTTGATTTCAGCTCCAAACAGGTCCACGGGGCCCTGTTTGGGACCGAAGAAATCCCCCCACATCTGATGTCAGATATAGGGGCGTGTCTGGGGCCGCACTCGTGGCCCCTGATTGGTGGCGGCCCGGGTTCTTTGAACCCATTTGCCCAATGGTGGTTCCACCTCTGAGAATGCTAATTGATTGAAGTATGCCTGTCAAAAACCATATGGAGACCAAGCCACATGGGGAGTATGCCATTCCTCATCATGACTAACTGATCACTAATATTCAAAATGGAACAGGAGGAGCTAGCATAAGGCACCTTGTGTTTCTTTTTAGACGGTGAACCCTTTGGAGTCTCGGAATCTTCCTGTAAACTACATTGAGATTGTTTTTCCTTGAAAAGTTAAATAGCTTATAAAGCTATAACCTATTTAAAAGTTAAAAGTTTAAAAGTTATATTTCGTTGAAATATAAATTAGTATAGTATAATTACCCTAAGTAGCACAGAGTCGAAAACAGGACAGTAGTGGACTGAAATTTCTCCAAAGTGGACTTTGAAAGAGAATTTCAGGATTCCTCAAGGAGAAGCTGAAATCAGAAAATGAATTTCAGGATTTCTCCCACGAAGAAACATGAGAGATGGAGATGGGGCCACAACTCAGTGGCAAGGCATCTGCTTTGCATGCAGTAGGTCCCAAGTTCAATCACTGGCATCTCCAGGTGGGGCTGAGAGAGACTTCTCTCTGAAAGCCTGCAGAGCTGCTGCCATTCAGAGCCAACAATAGTTAGCTAGACCAATGGTCTGACTCAGTATAAGGCAGCTTCTTGTTCCTATGAAATTTTTCTCAGCTGGTTCTCTGAATGGAATACTCATGCTAGTTGGTATCTCTTCCTTGAATTATGTTTCCTCCCTCATGTAGTTTAGTACTACAACATCAAACTGGTTTTGAGGGAAGTATGGAACGGGATTTGAGTTCATTCTCAGTAATACTTTTCTATTCTTCCTTGGTTCCATGTTCACAGTCACCGTGTTCACAGTCACCATGTTCAAAGTCACTTACTTTATCCATTACTATGCATTTTCAGTAGAGTAGAAAAGCTCCATTGTTCAGCCACCCTGGTTATGAATGGTGTGGTTATAGGGTATGATATGGTAGCATTTGGTGTTAAATAATCTTCAGCATGCAACCTCAGTTTTCCATCAGTTTAATAGATAAGGCTGCCATTTTATCAATTGATCTCTATAACTGTGCTGTTTAAGCATCTTGATATGAAGACGTTAGGAGGTGATATATTTCATTGCTCTGAACAGCTTTACCTATGAATTGTTTCACATTGTGTTGCTGCTAAGGGCACAAGAAAAGCTGATAAGAACAGCTGATAAGGGCACAGTTGGCAACCCTAATAATGACCATAATAGCTACCTTCCCCATGGAGTTGTTTTGAAGTTGTTTGCATTTAATACTGTAATTGTATTGCAATTACAGTTGTGATACAGGAAGCCTTTACATAAGTGGGTAAGGGTTACCAACCATCTCTCTCTCTCTCTCTCTCTCTCTCTCTCTCTCTCTCTCTCTCTCTGTGTAAAGCATTTCAATAACTTTTCTTTTTCTTCTGAAAAGCATTATAGAACATAAGAACAGCCCTTCTGGCTCAGGGCCAAGGCTATCTAGTCCAGCATCCTGTTTCACACAGTGGCCCACCAGATGCCTCTGAGAAACCCACAGGCAAGTGGTGAGGCCATGCCCTCTCTCCTGCTCTTGCTCCCTTGCTACTGGTATTGAGAGGCATTGTGCCTCTGTGGCTGCAGGTGGCCCACAGTCACCAGACTAGTAGCCACCAGACTAGTAGCCATTGATAGATCTGTCCTCCATGAATTTGTCTAAGACCCTTTTGAAGCCATCCAAGCTGGTGGCCATTACCACATCCCATGGCAAATAATTCTTTCTATAGATTAATTACGTGCTGTGTGAAAAAGTACTTCCTCTTGTTGGTCCTAAATTTCCCGAACTGCAGTCTCATGGGGTGACCCCTGGTTCTAGTGTTGTGTGTGAGAGAAAAACATTTATCTCTGTCTACCTTCTTCACTCCATGCATAATTTTATACACCTCGATCATGTCGCCCCTTAGTTGCCTCTTTCCCAAGGTAAAGAGTCCCAGATGCTGTAGCCTTGTCTCATAAGGAAGGTGCTCCAGGCCCCTGATCATCTTGGTTGCCCTCTTCTGCACCTTTTCTAGTTATACAATATCCTTCTTAAGATACAGTGATCAAAGCTGTACGCAGTACTCCAGATCTGGCGGCACCATAGATTTGTATAAGGGCAATATAGTATTAGCATTTTCCATTAACATGGAATTAGCCTTTTTCCCAGCTACCGCACACTGAATCAACACTTAAAAGAGCTGCCCACCACAACCCCAAGATCTCTCTCCTGGTCAGTCACTGACAGCTCAGATCCCATATGTGAAGTTGGGGTTCTTTGCTCCAATATGCATCATTTTACACTTGCCAATATTGAACCACATTTGCCATTTTGTCGCCCACTCCCCCAGTTTGGAGAAATCTTTTTGGAGCTGCTCACAATCTGTTTTGTATTTACTATATAAATAATAGTAATAAGGGTTGAGTTCACAATAGGAAAACAGACTCAGGAATCTTATATGTGGAAGTGCCAGCACTGCAAAATGCAAGCTAATTTGAACACACATAACCACAAGAAGTTCCAAAAGAAACTTACCATTTATAATGCATTTATTTATCTATGATTTTATTATTTACTATATTAATGCACATTGGTGAGTGGGGATGATGATGATCTGGGTCAGTCACGAAAAGTCCAGTTGTGTGGGTAGACTGTTGTGCCTCCTCTATGTACTACAGAAAATGATAGAGAATAATAGTTTAAGAAACAACATACAACATGTGTCTGTAGGTTCATGGTTTTACTGGAATCTGCAGTCTTATTTAAGAACATAAGAATAGCCCTGCTGGATCAGGCCCAAGGCCTATCTAGGCCAACACCCTGTTTTCCACAGTGGCCCACCAGATGCCTCTGAGGAGTCCACAGGCAAAAGGTGAGGCCATGCCCTCTCTCCTGCTGTTTCTCCCTGTTTACTCCAGTGTAGCCCAACTAAAATAAAAGGGACTACTTTAAAGTCTGTCTCTTGTGAATTGCAAGTGCAACTGCAGAAGAAAGCAGGAGAAAAAAGCACAATCTCTTTTTTTCGTTATGACACTTGACTAGAGATTTTTCATTTTTAATAAGTACATTAAAATGAAGACTATTATATTTGGAGGGAGGAGAAAGAAGCATAAAGTGCTCTGCTTGCAGTAGTTACTTTCCCTTAATGACCAATTTTGGTGATTGCTACACAAGTCACACTGTGCCACCATGATATAATTAGTGCTTTCTATCACATTTTGGGGGAAGATCCATTTTTCTTCCTATTCTGACCACTAGAATTATAGTTTTGTGAGATTGTAGAATTAGTGTTTCCTGTGGAAGACTCTTTCTGGAGTCCATTAAGATAGACAGATAGATAGATAGCCTTCAACATCCCAGTTCACTATGCATGTAATAGAATTAACCAAAAAGGAATCTGAAAGTGTGGAGAATGTGCATCCCAAAAAACCAGTTTGCATTTGTTTAATGACGATAGGGGTAAGCCTATGTCTGAAAGTATATAGTATAATGGTCAGTATGGAAGCTTCTCTGCAAAAAATTATGGAGAAAATGTATTAAGAACCTCGGGTATTTGAGAGGGATCTATCTGTAAATTTGTAAAAAGTGTAAGGTTTATTTGTAGATACAATTATAATACACTTCTTTCCCTTTAATAATAGCCTCAGTCAATGATGCATATGATACATGGAGATATACATTTTAGGGGGGAAAGGGGAGGCATTTTTACAAGTAGTACCTGCTTCACCTGCCTAGAGAGCAGGAGGCTCTTGGTTTGAATCCCTGCTGGTCTGTTTCCCAGAATATGGGAAACTCCTATATTGGGCAGCAGCGATATAGGAAGGTGCTGAAAGGCATCATCTCATACTGTGGGGGAGATGGCAATGGTAAACCCCTCCTGGATTCTACCAAGAAAACCTCAGGTGGTCCCCCCTACCTTGTCCTCCCCCAATGTGTTCATTTGGCATATCTTCCCTAAGTGCCTGCTTGGAGGCAGTAGTGAGCTGGATGAGGGATATCAAACTGGAGTTGAATCCAAATAAGATGGAGGTACTAACTGTGGGGGGTCAGGACCCAGGAGATGGTTTAGATCTGCATGTTCTGGATGGGGTTACCCCCCCCCCCGCCCCCGAAACATCAGGTACGTAGCTTTGGAGTGCTCCTGGACCCAAAGCTCTCCCTGTTGTCTCAGTATGAGGCAGTGGCCAGGAGTACTTTTTATCAGCTTTAGCTGATACATCAGTGATATCCATTTCTAGAGGTTTGTGACCTTAAAATGGTACATCTGCTGGTCACCTTGAGGCTTGACTAATGTACTCTATGTGGGGCTGCCTTTGTACGTAGTCTGGAAAATACAAGTGGTATAGAATGCAGCTGCCAGATTGGTCTCTGGGACAACACTAAAGGACCACATAACACCTGTGTTAAAAGAACTGCACTGGCTGTCGATATGTTTCCGGGTGAAATACATAGTGCTGGTTGTTACCTATAAAGCCCTTAACGGCTTGAGTCCAGGCTATTTAAGAGAGTGCCTCCTTTGTCATGAACCCTGCCACCTGTTACGATCTTCTGGAGGTGCCCAGTTACGGTTACAGACATGCTGGTGGCAACTTGGGACCGGGCTTTCTCTGTGACTGCCCCAGGACTTTGGAATATGATCCCTGCTAAAATAAGAGCATCTCCTTCTCTGTTTGTTTTCAGGAAGGCCTTCAAGACTCTCCTGTTTTTGCAGGCTTTTAATTAGAATTAATTTGTAATAATTTTTAAAATTTGTTTTAATGACTGTTTTATGCTGTTTTTATTGTGTCTTGTATTTTAATCTGTTTTTTAAAATATTTTAAATTTTGTAAATGGCCTAGAGATGTACATATCAGGCAGTATAAAAATATGATAAATAAATATAAACAAACAAAATTTTGTAGCTGTACCCCTATGTTTCCTACTTCCTGCCAGAGCGAGTTTTAGCATTTGTGCTAGCTATCAGTAGCTCTCCTTGTCCGGGCAACTCGAGGCAAAGAAAGGGGGAAGAAAAACAAATCCAATTTTGCTGGTGTGGATAAAAATTGGAAGCAATGATTTTGCTCCATTTTCTTTTAAATGTTAGCACTGCATACGATACATGGGAGTCAGACACAGAGGGAGGCCAGCAGCGGCCCAGGGTCTGCCACCACTGCAGCCTCCTAGCCCCGCCCCCTGCATCTGATGACAGATGCAGAGAGCATTTAGCCACGCCCCCATGTCTGATGTCAGACACGGGGGTGTGATTTAGCTCCCAAACAGGGCTGCGCAGCCCTATTTGGGAGCTAAGTCACACACCCCTCACCTAACATCAGATGCAGGGTGGGGTGTCTGGGGCACAAAGCGCAGCCCCTGAGGGATGGCGGCCCGGGTTCTTTGAACCCATTCACTTAATAGTGGCTCCACTCTTGATGGGAGTGTATTATAATTGGGAAATTGTCGGTTAGGTGTGTGTGTGTGTGTACACGCGCACATACACATGCATAATCAGCAAGCATTGAAGACTGCCCACCAGAAAAATGTGGCAACAACTGTTGTTAGACTAGAAGAGTAAGGTGCCATTGGGCTTGAATCTGATAATCTGATAGCAAAGCTAGGGCATCTTATACTCTTTCCCATGGGACAGTTTACAGGCAGAGGAAATGGCTGGCCGGAGCTTTGCAACTGGTCAGCCTACAGCCATCGGGTGACTTCGGAGAGCCAATAGAGGCCCTGCTGGCCTTATAGAACAGCTGCCTAAGGCCTGGCTCCCCCATCTGAGTAATGTGTTGCTGTGCATAGCAATGCTGCTGCTTTCCAGAAATCTGCCTGTCTTGCTCCATGTTGTTGCCCCTGACTAGGGTTGTGCCAACCAAGGACTTCTATAGAGGACATGCAGCTATTTTGGGGACCAAATGACCTTTTTGCATGAGCCTGGAGTTCTGGGAGAAGCTGGAACATTTTGTTCGCATTTTGTTATCAGATTTTTATCAAAATATGCATATATAATGCCAATATATGCAAATTTTTGTATGGTGGAGACTTTCTGGAGACCTATTTGTGTGTGAGAAGCATCCTCTATTTCTACTTCTTTGGTAATGGATATTGACTTTTTTCACCATCTGGCCCTATCTATGACCTGCTCTAAAAGATGACTATCTGCCTGGCTTACAGCAAATTAACTGGCTTGGACTCCTCAGACTCATGGTTACTGCTTTTGGACTTGATCTGTGCCTACCCTTAACCCTGTAGTTTGCCTGTTACCCTTTTGGGACCTGACTGGATGCGACTGAGTGGAGAAATTGCAACTTGGAGAGGAAGTTCATTCTAGGGCTTTGGATCCTTTGATGTAAAAACCATGTTTCTTGCCATGATAGTTCTTACTTTGAGAAGAAACTGAAACCAAAGTAGGCCTTGAGAAGCTGAAGGAAGCTGATGTGGGAAATGGTTCAGAGAAACACTATCTAGGCCATGAAGGGCTTTCATGATAAGCAGTAGCACCTTGAATTGAACCCAGGAACATATGGCAACTCATGTAGTTGGAATAAAATCAGCTGAATATTTCCATGCCGCCTCACATACCTCAAGAGACATGTGACAGAATTTTGTACTAGCTGAAGCTTCTGGGTTGCATTCAAGGGAAGTCCCCAGTAAAGTGCATTACAGTAGTCAAGCCTGGAGGCGATGAAAACATGTTATTAGTTTATCAGTAGTCAAGCCTGGATATTATTAGTAGTCGAGCCTGGAGGTGATAAAAACATGCAAGAGTCTCTCCAAGAAGGGACAAAGCCTGTGCTGCAGATGGAGCTAATGGAAGGAATTATTTTATAGGCAGGTTGCTGAAATATCTAAGAGAAGAGATGAATCAAAGGCCACTTTTTGACTCTCAACCTGTTCTAATGGGGTAATTGCAACCATATTAATCAGAAGAAAATATACCCCTTCCAAGATTCAAGGCTATCCAGCTGACCACAGCTTCCAGCCACTGAGATACCTAGTAACGGAAATACAGACTGGTGTTAGCAGCATACTGATGACATGTCACTCCTCACAAACCTTTGTGTGAATTATTTTCTGTGTCCAGACTTATATTTAGCAACGTCTTGAAGAATGATGATAAGCCCTCCTTTGTAAAGGATGTTGCAAACTCACTCTAAAATTAACTGCTGGAAAGTTAAAGAACTGAAAGTTTCACCTATGTGGAAACTGTTTGTTTGGATCTTTTCAATTCCTGCAACCTCACAATTTTGCAGTTGACTGTGATAGTGAAACAAAGGATGTGGTTAATTTGGGGGAAATTGAATATCAGATAAAGATGACCTGGTTTTGTTGTTCACTATCCTAGGCAGCACCTGGTCAGGTTTTCTGGAAAGGGTGCTAGCAACATTGTCAATTAAAAAGCCCTGAAATAGATACTGTACAGTGAATGTTGCGCTTTAAAATAGAAAGGTGGTGGGGGGGATGGCCTTCACAAAAGTCAACAAAAATGTATTACTTTTAAATTAATATTGTTAGAAAGTCAAAATTCCCATAAAAATAAAGCCAGTTGTATTCTGAGAGGTCATTCTGGGATTTTAGCCTCTATATAAAGCCATCTAGTGGCACAGCAGGAAATGACTTGCCTAGCAAGCATGAGGTTGCCAGTTTGAATCCCAGCTGGTACCTATATTGGGCAGCAGTGATATAGGAAGATGCTGAAAGGCATCATCTTGTACTGTGTGGGAGGAGGCAATAGTAAACCCCTCCTGTATTCTACCAAAGGCAACCACAGGGCTCTGTGGTCGCCAGGAGTTGAAACCGACTCGATGGCACACTTCACCTGTATAGAGCTGCAAAGAAACAATTTACAGTGGCTGATAAAAGCTCAGAAGCCTTAGAAGGTGTGGCTAAGACTTCATGTTAGAATGTTTCTTTCTTCCTTTTCCATTGTCATAAGAACATAAGAACAGGCCCGCTGGATCAGGCCAAAGGCCCATCTAGTCCAACATCCTGTTTCACACAGTGGCCCACCTGATGCCGCTGGAAGCCTACAGGCAGGAGTTGAGGGTATGCCCTCTCCTGTCTGCTCTTTATGCAGTTCTGTTCTGTCCCCTCATGTTTATCTTAATCCTTTGCACCCTTGCACTTTAAAGAATGGCATATGCCAAACCAGATGCTGCCCAGCTCCTGTCAGCTATTCCCCAGGTGTCATTTTAAAATCTGCTCTACAACCTTTTTGATTTTAAGTGCCAGCAGTCTGGTTCCAACTTGGTTAAAGTGCAGCCTGTCCCTTTTGTACAGGCCCTGCTTGCCCCAAAATGTATCCCAGTGCCTAACAAAGCTAAACCCCTCCTCCCAGCACCAACATCTCATCCACACAATGAAACCCCTCAACTCTGCCTGTCTCACTGTACCTGTGTGTAGAACAAACAGCATTTCTGAGAAGGCTATGTTGGGGGTCCTGGACTTCAATAATCTACCTATCAGCCTAAATTTGGCTTCCAGGACCTCCCGACTACATTTCCTCACCTCGTTGGTGCCGACGTGCACCACAAGAGCTGTCTCCTCCCCAGCACTGCTTAACAGTCTATCTAGACACTGTGTGATGTCCACAACCTTTGCACCAGGCAGGCAAGTCACCGTGCAGTCAACACGCATGTCATAAACCCATCTCTTTATACCTCTAATGATCGAATCGCCCACTACAAGGATTCCCCTCCCCCGGAGGAGTATCCCCTGTGCGAGAGGATATGGGCTCATCTTCCACAGAAGGGGTCTCTTTTAAAGTAGCATTTCCCTCTTCATCAGACTGATGTCCTCCTTCCCTAAGCCCTTCATTCTCCCTGACAGTAGAGGAGCTATCAGCCCTGGAGTGGGATGCCTCTACCACATCCCTGAAGGTCCTGTCTAAATGCACCTTCTCTCTCTGAGCTTCTGCAGATCTGCCACCTTGGTCTCAAGGGAACAAACTTGTTCCCTGAGAGCCAAGAGCTCACTGCATCGAGCACACACCCAGGGCTTCTGCCCATGGAGCAAACAGTCATACATGTGACACACTATTCAGTACACTGGGAAGTGCCCCCTCCCCTGTTAACCTTCTATCTTCATAACTGGTTTTGTTGGCAGTTTACAGTATTTAGAGATAATTTATTAGAAGGATAGGTCTCAGCTGTATTTGTCAGCTATTTAACTGTCCATACATCCTTTCTCAAGAATTTGAGGGAGGGATCAGTACTTATGTAAGGAAGGGATTTGTACTTACCTTCTCTTCTCCACCGGGTTCCTTGTGATCACAGGACCACTAAACTCCAATGCGCTGTTTGCTATCCCTGTTCGCTATGTTCTGTTTGCTATGCTCTCGGGCCTTCACCTCTTATGTAGAGAGTAGGCTTCAAACTGAGACACAGGATGTGGCTCAAAGGAATGTGGGGCCTCCTAGCTGACTCCACCCCCTCCAGGCATGGACAAACAAAAACTGGATGCCACAGGAGTTTGCTAGCCCTGGGTATTTAAGAGAGCGTCTTCTTCGCTATGAGCCCCACCGGCTGCTGAGGTCACTTGAGGAGGTCCGTCTCCAGTTGCCACCAACTCGTTTGGTGGCTACACAGAGACGGGCCTTCTCGGCTGCTGCCCCGAGATTGTGGAATACGCTCCCTGCTGAGATAAGATCCTCCCCATCTCTGGCAATTTTCAGAAAACACCTGAAAACACATCTCTTCAAACAGGCTTTCTCAGCTTTTTAAAACTTGTTTTTAAATTGTTCTGATTATTTAATTGTTGTTTTATGATGTTTTTAATTGTTAATCATTGTTTTATGCGTTATAATTTTTTTTAATTATTAACTGATTTTAATGGTGTTTTGATGAGCCTTTTGGAAGGGGGGTATAAAAGTTTTAATAATAATAAATAATAAATGCTAGCCCTGGCAAATAACAAACACAAAGACTAGGACTTATCCCTTAAAGAGAAAGCAGCCCCTCAGAATCTCCTCTCCTCCTGTTAGTTAGTGAGAAGGGGGGAAAGGTTAGATGTTGTTCTCTATAGAAAAGCTTGCTCACCTCCTGAAGCTGTTTCTGCTCTTTCCAAGTGTCCTCTTCCAAGGGCCTGTTAACAAGGGACAGGTGGCCACTGAACAACAGTGACCACAATCAGGACTCCATTTTATTCAGTGTTCATTATTTGTCTAGTGTCATCAATGTACAGTAGCTGAAATTCTGATTAATGAAGCACATACAGAAGGATATAAAGCTAGTGCAAACTGTTGCTACTTACTGTTGCAATCAATCAATCATCTTTATTATGGTCCAAGACCAGCATAAGATAGTACAGAAAAACATGATTAAAGGCAGTTACAAAGCAATATGGTCATCATGTTGCATTAAAATTATTATAAAAATACTAATTATACTAATTGTTATAAACCATATTTGCTTTAAAAAAAACTACTCTAAAATTATAGATAATACTATAAAACTACTGCTAAAGCATATTATGAAACCAGTATACTACATATGGAACCATAAAACTATGATACTTTAAAATTATTTAATAATAAAAGCTATTACATTATATGGTATTTAAAAACAGCTGCCCTTGAAAGCGGGGGAGCTATGAAATTATTCAAATTCTAATGTACATACTGAAAAAAGCAGTGACTAAAATCGAGTATATAAGATGGGAGTGCTAGAAGATAGGGGTATGGACAGCAGTTCAAAGCTATACATAGCTGATGTGAGGACAAGGCCTGGTCGTCATGATCCGACGGATCTTGCACGCTGCCACGCAGAACTTGGCGGTGTTAAACATGAAGGCCAGAACTTCATCTGAAAACAGTAACAAGTGTAGACATGGTTTTGGCAGCCTGGGTACTTGTGAAGCAGCGGAGAAATAAACTCGGCCCGAACGTCTCTATAAAAGGGGCAGAGGAAAAGTATACGTTCTGTGGTTTGTACCTCACCAGTGTCATGGGGCAAAGTCTTTCTGCCATTGGGATCTTTCTGTATTTGCCTTCCAGTACAGTGGAGGAGAGGGCATAACATCAGGCGAGGGTAAACGTCCTTCTGTGGCTTGGGGTTTCTAGCTTTGACGCATACGCTGCGGGGAAGGCAGTGTATCTGAGGCTTTTCCGGGGATAGGAAAGTTGGGACCAGTGTTCCCTCTAACAGATGTTGTTGACTACAACTTCCATAATCCCCAGCCAAAGGCCACTGCAGCTGAGGATGCTGGGAGTTGTAGTGAACAACATCTGGAAATCCCTGTTAGAGGGAACAGTAGTTGGGACCCTACCTAGGTCAGCCTGGCGCTCAGTGTCCATTATCCTCTGTTTGATGGCTGTTTTCACCTGAACATAGCCTATAGCAAATAGGAGAGTGAGAGAAATGCCCAGGAGAGGCTGTTTAGACCACACGGCCCTTTTCCAAGAAGATTGAAAACTGTCTTGTAAGGTCACGGGAGCCAGGCCCACTGTTGCATTATCTACTTGTAGTAAATCTGTAGCTTGTGTTCCACACTAATGTTCAAGCATCCTTGTACAACAATGCACAACTGCAGCATGTCTCATTTGTTTTAAACGGGACTCTATACAACCATGCAAATCCCTGGGGTTTTTTAGTGCAACTATGCCATTTTCTTTTGCTAGCACCACATTGCTCATGATGCAAGCACTCCAGTAGGAGGTCAGACAGTGTGCTTTACAGCATTAGCAAAAACAAACATCCGTGCCCAAGGAGGTACAATCTAAAGTATGCTGGGGTGGAGAAGGGACAGAGAAAGGCAGACTAGAGGGATAAGGGTCGTAAGAGATTAATGTGAACCAATGCAGTTATTCTATGTGTGGGTTCTGAACAGAAAGAAAAGCAAGAGAAAATTGAAAGGGTCACAGGGTTACTAATACTGGTTGAAATACTGCACAGTGTCCTGCAGGCGGTTTCCATGCTGCTGTGGACATTTAAGACAAAATTGATGTAGTTGCACAAGAGCACCGGTGTGCAAATGCAAAAAAAAAAAAATTGCACAAACACAGTTGTACAACACTACAGCCATTGATCATGATGCCATGCAACTGTATTTGCACAATAGTTCAATGTTTGCACAACAGCACTCTTCCACAACTTTCAAATGCCCACAGCAGAGCAGGCAGTACAGAAACTGCCTACAGGACATTATACAGTATGTGGGACACTTTTATTGGAATGCTAAAAACATTAGAGAAAGTTGTAATAAAGTTGTCTGATTTTGTATGCTGCTTCTCCAAAAATATTTGCATCAACAATTATGCACTTAAGTTTCAGCATTTAAATAAAAGCAACTTGTTCAATTGTGTGAGTGTGTGGGTGCGAGGGAGCCCTTGCCTTCTTTGGTTCATAGCCCTATCATCCTACTCCATGGTACTTTTCTTACTAATTTACACTTCTGCTGCTTCCCATCATTCAAGTCCCCGCCCCCTTTCCCCATCCTCAAAAACAGAAAAAGGATTGGTAAAAAAGCACAGCAAGCATATTATCAAGCAGATCTGTTGTGAAAATGAGTTAAAATATTTCAGAATTTTGTCAAAAAGCTCTTTTGGAATACCTGGAATATTAATAAAAACATCTTCCAGTAATCAAACCAAGGGTAACTCAAAGAATGCTTTTAAAAAGAAGAAATCAATATCACTTAATGATTTGCTGGTATTGGACTTCATTTAAAGGCATGCTTTTCAGCAGAGTTCCCTAAAAAGCTCCCTTCTCCAGAAGTTTGTTTTAAAGGAAGTTTAAACAGTAGCTTGCATTCATACATCATGTACTGTATACAGATAAGATGAATGCGGCAATGAAAAGTGGGAAGGTCTTTCTGATTGATTAGTCCCTTTCATGAAAAAGGCATTTATATTTTTAAAAAAAGAATTCAAGAGCTATAAATAAATAAATTGCCCATTCATTATTGACACTCAGAGTTCCATTGACCTTTCTTCTGGGGTCAAGTGTTCATAAATTATTATTTTTTTCCTCAAGTTCATTTTTCTATCTTTGTATTTATAACCCCAACAGTGTTGTAAAGGGATAGCTGATGGCTGCCAAAAGAGCATATTGCAGCATATTAAAGGAATAAGGCAAAGTCAATGAGCTAAACATCTTGTGAAGGATAAAGTCCAACACACTTCCTGAAATTTCAACTTCCTCAGAGTTACAAGAAATGGCCAATAACACATTCATCATGTGATGGAAGGGTCCCTCATATATTTTATGATGTTTAATTTTTATATGCAATGTTTTGTATTAAGATTTTGTGTTTCCTTTGGCTTAGATGTGGTTGTCAAAGATGGTTGAACTTTCACATCTTTATTTTACATATTAAGTGGTATTTCCAAGAATAACAGGAAAACTATTTTAATGCTCACTTTATTAAATATTTTTAAAGAGAGCACTGATTTCCTTGTGTGCAGGTTTTTCCCAGTTTTGATGTCTTATTCTTTGAACTCAGCCAACATCCACAATGTTTTAACGAAAAAATAAAAAATAAAAATCAGCACCATCAATGCTCATACATGGAAACAGGGTGATTCCCCCCCCCTTAGATTATTTAGAGGGTCCAAACTGGAAATGATGCCAACATCTGAATGCAATAAGATATTTCAGGGTTTACTCCTGCCTGCCCCAGTAGATGAACATGGACCACTGCAAGGCAGTGTAGGTGGTAGTGGTGGTGACGACAGACTGACTATGATACTGGTTGGTGTTTGCTAATGAAGCTGCCATTTATGCCTTCTTTGCTCTGTCCCTTTAAGACAGGGGAAGGGAAAATCTGGTTGCACTGAAGAATTGCTTGGCAGGAAGTAAGAGAAAATGGGAGATTTGGGGAGAAAGGAAGAATTAGTGTAAAACAATTGGGAGTGAAATTGTGTTGGCTAATCAGTGGTGGAAAATCAATTTGGGGGGATCTTCGGTGATTTTGAATATATTCAAAATTCTAACTGAAGGGAACCTAACTGAAGGGAAATTAATTTAGGGTTTAATATCTGGACTCCAGTCCCCACATCAACTTTGCTTTCAGTGTCAAACTACATGTTGCATTAAGCCATCATTAACCCAAAATGCTTAGTTTTTATTTCCTAAGTGGTAACTGTGGAGAGAGTCATAACTGGGACCATGGTATGGGGAGAAAAGGGATTTAACCCCTTGCCTTCACCACAGTTCTGATTTCCACCACCACTCCCAGTGTCTGCTATTTGTTTAGGAAGGAAAGCTGCCATTGGATACCCAAGATAGTTCTTAAGTCATCTTTCTCCATTTCTGTTGAGCATTGCACTTAAGCAAGGCTTATCAGACACACACTTCAAAGGATGTTGCTGTGCTGGCAAAAGTTGAGATGCGCCTTTGAAATTAAACCAGTCAGGCAAAGGAGAAATAGGCAAATTAATTCAGCAGGTGCTGGCAATGATTGCCATGGCAGTAATTCAGAGAAGTTTTTAAAGCCCTCTTTTTACCCCCAGCCAGCATCTGTGGCAAGCATCTTCACAATCGGGATACTAAACTACCACAAGTGTGCACAGGCACCATAACAAATGAGTCCTGTGTTCTCATGAAAACTTTGCTAACCTTGGATTTTCTTTTTTCGTTTGAAACTACAAGCTGAAGAAATTATTTTATAACTTATGAATGGAACGACCTTTTCAAGAGAGCTGCACGAGAGTGAGTCATTCAGGCATTATGCACATCTAGGCTTCCAGGAATAGTCTATATTTCTTTGAGAAAGAGGCATTTCAAAGTAATATGTACTGCTCCTATTAGTACTTTAAAAAAAGATTTTAAAGCGTTTTATATTTTAACACAGAGCGTTTTTTCTTATATTTTTTCTCAGGAGAGGAGAGCTGGTCTAGGAGAGGAGACCTAATCTTGTGATAGCAAGCATGACTTGTTCCCTTAGCTAAGCAGTGTCCACCCTGGTTGTATATGAATGGGAGACTTGATGTGTGAGCACTGTAAGATATTCGGAGCCGCTCTGGGAGGAACAGAAGGTTCCAAGTTCCCTCCTTGGTATCTCCAAGATAGGGCTGAGAGAGATTCCTGCCTGCAACCTCGAAGAAGCCACTGCCAATCTGTGTAGACAATACTGAACTAGATGGACCAATGGTCTGACTCAGTATATGGCAGCTTCCTATGTTCCAAAGAAGGTTAAAAAATGCTTCCTCAAAATAGAAAATGAAATCATCCCAACAAATGTCCCCAATGAAATCAACTCAACAAAATAGGAAAGGTATGCAGCTGAAAAAACTGTATCCAAATTCAGATAAAGTCACAGAAAAACATGCATTACTTCTCATCTTCCCAAGCTCCAACACACTTACAGACTACAGAGGGCTTATGAACTATGTTTTGACCGTCCCTAATAAAAATGAAACCATAACTAACTAAAGTTATTAACATTCCAAAGTTTGAGAAAGAGGCAACTTTGGAATTTTAATAACTTTAGTTATGATTTTATTTTGAGTAGGATGGCCAAACCATGGGTCATAAGTTGGTAGGTCACTCAAACTGGTAACCTCCAGTAGGGATGTGCAAGAACTGAGGTTCATACACTGGTTCAGCACTGCAGGGAGTGGGATCTTTAAAAAAAAGGAGTGCAGG
This sequence comes from Hemicordylus capensis, assembly GCF_027244095.1. Lineage (NCBI taxonomy): Eukaryota > Metazoa > Chordata > Lepidosauria > Squamata > Cordylidae > Hemicordylus > Hemicordylus capensis. The sequence goes on along the minus strand of NC_069661.1, from coordinate 28,009,609 downwards.
TTCTTACCTGCTCGCCGCCGCAACATGCAGCTTCCTTCTGTGGCATTGCTTGTTCCAAAAACACGGGTGTGGTGCCAGCATGCGCGGGCGCCATTTGCGTGGTCAGCATGGTGTTGCTAACCATACAACACCGTACATGGGTTCTTGGGACAAGCGCCGTCCAGGGGCATATCTATGGTGGGGCAGGCAGGGCACGTGCCCCAGGCGCCACTTGAAGGGGGAGGCACAATTTTTTAAAATTAATTGTTTTTAAATGGCTGCCAAAAACAAAATGGCCACTGTGCATGCTCAAATGGCCTCTGTGAGGCCCTAGGCCATGCCAGGCCTCATAGAGGCCATTTGAGCATGCACGATGGCCATTTTGTTTTCAGCGGCCATTTAAAAAATATATATTTTAAAAAATGACCACCACACATGCTCAAAGGGTCCCTGTGAGGCCCTAGAGGCCAGCAGGGGGGAGGGGGAGCCTTTGAAGACCCCCCCATGGCCTTTAGGAAGCCCCCCCCAAAGGGGCTACAGGTAATTTTTTTAAAAAAATAAGTCACTGTACACATATTCAGATATGTGACTTGTATGTGACCTTATATTTTTGAGCTGATATTATGGTAAAGTTATCTGAAAGATGAGTGTCAGATGTCTGGACAGGGGGCGCAATTTCAGTTCTTGCCCTAGGTGCTATTTTCCCTAGATATGCCTCTGGCGCCATCACAGCAGGTAGCTGCAACTCCTTTTTTTAAAAAAGTTCTCACTCCCCTCTCCCCTCCCAGCAGCACCAAACCAGTGTACACACCTTGGTTCATGCACATCCCTAACCTCCAGGCTTGACTACTGTAATGTACTCTATATGGGGCTGCCTTTGTATGAAGTCCAGAAACGACAATTGGTACAGAATGCAACAGCCAGACCCGTCTGCGGGACAACCCGAAAGGACCATATAACACCAATTTTAAAAGAACTGCACTGGTTGCCAATATGTTTCCAAGAGAAATACAAAGTGCTGGTTATTACCAATAAAGCCCTCAATGGCTTAGGTCCAGGGTACTTAAGAGAGAGCTTCTCTGTCATGAACTCGGTCACCTTTTAAGATCATCTGGAGAGCTGTGGTTATGGTTGCTGCTGGCTCATTTGGTGGCAATTTGGGACCAGGCCTTTTCTGTGGCTGCCCTGGGGCTTTGGAATAGGCTCCCTGTCAAAAGAAGAGCATCTTCTCTGCTTTTAGGAAGACCCTCAGGAGACACCTGTTTTCTCAGGCTTTTAATTTAAATTAATTTTAAACTGTTCAATTGTTTTTATCTTATGAGATTGTTTTAATATTTTAATCTGTGAAATTGTTTTAACTGTTTTTACACTGTTTTATATTTGTTGTGTTTTAAAGTATGTACACCATAAATAAATAAATAAATAAATAAATAAATAAATAAATAAATAAATATATTATTAATATGTATACATACATACCCCTGTAGTCCATGGGGCTCCTAGCCAGAACAAGGCATGGCACAGAAAAATGCAGCATTGCCCTGAATATATTTGTGTACTTATGCTGAAGGAAGCCTTTCCCTCTTCTTTGATCCATTTACCTAGCGAAAAAGGTGTGGGAGCCTGGAAAGAAGAGAAGAAATCCATTGTTTACTCCTTGGCTTTATTTGAATTTTGATACTATTTTCTCAGCCACATACCTTTCCTGCTTTGTTACTACTGGGATATTTGCTGGGCTGTTTTCATTTTTGCTTTTTATTTTTGAGGGGTGTTTTGCATCCTCTCACCCATTATGTTTCAGTATATAGGCTGACAAGCAGACTAACAAAGCAGAGGTCATACTTGAGAAGCACCGATGGTGCTGATAGTTACAACTAACGCAGAACTGACAGTCATGCTGGGGAAGGAGGGGTGGGATTTTGACGAGCTCCCCTTCCCTTGGGAGTACTCTGTCCCACCTGAAAATATGTCCCTAAGGGTAGCACAGCCCAGTTATAAGCTGAAGATTGACTTATTTAATAAGCACCTGGTAAAATGAGTGTGTCCTGGGTTTGCAGTGATGATTCTGCAGGAGCTTTACAAGTTGCTTATGATGCACATATGAGATGAATGGTTTGCAGAATCTCCACCACAATGTTTCAACATTTCCCCCCATTAAGTAAAATTAATTACATATAGGAAAATGTCTCAGCTACAGTCCTCCATCTTTCATTGGACTTCAACTCCCATCACCCCCAGTCACAATGGTCAGTAGCCAGGGATGATGAGATTTTCAGGAGGTTCACAGTTTGAGACTGTGGTCTAAGCTATGTCTAAAGCAGCTTTAACTATGTATATTAATTATATAGAAATATTGTCCACAACCAATTTAAAGAATTCATAGGTATGTAGCAAGCATATCACTAAATAATATCTTCTCTAACCCCATGATATATCCATATTACAACGTGCATTATTTTTCTGCCTCTGTGATGTTCAATTTTTTGGGCGTGCATCTCATTCTGAATTTGGCATATGTGAAAGCTTCTGATCAATAATTCAAATAGGAAATTTGTGTTTTGTGATTGTCAAGTGTGTCTGCATAGTATCTGAGTCAATATACCTACAGCTAAGGGAACTGATACAAACTTACAGTTAAGAAAGATGGAACAGGCCATTCTTCTAAAGAAAATATTATTAATGGGTTGTTAGATGGAAAGCAGGAAAAAGCTTCGTGATCCTATCAAACAATACAGATACAAGAATAATCCTGCCACTTGGATTTCACTCTGGTATTTGACTTTTCGTGGAGTATTGGTTACTTCTTGGCAGTCCCCGATTTACAGAATCAGGGCATGCTGTACTTCAACACATTTGTGTTTAAGTACAGCATGCCCTGATGACTCTTTAATGAGCACCAGGTTGCAACCGGGCAATTTACTTAAACAGCATCAAGAATGGAAGAAATAAATGAATCTTTTCTTCAAAATGAAGTCCCCATGGAGACCTAAAACATTATTGTACACTATTGTGGCATCTTGACTTCCTTTAGTGTGCGTATCTGTGAATGTCTTTGTTAAAAAGACTCTTGGAGTCTTTAGAGTTATTCTCAAAATTGTGTGAAAAAAGGAGTGCTTTAAAACCCACCAGTTTGCTTTAAATCAAGTTTCAGTCTAAGAAGAATGCACATAAAAGCACTTCTTGTTTTCTATAGCCTCCTGCTATGTTTATTTTAGAAGGAAAGTCCTAGAATGACTGAGCTAGAATTACTGAAAAGAGCATATGAGAGAAAAAAGGAGTCTTTAAGAACTACCAAGGACAGAAATCCATCTTTTTCTGACAGTAATGCACTATTGTTCAGTATGTTTCTGGTTTACATTTAATTCCTAGTTGACAAGTGTCCGTTTTTCATGCTTATTCATTAGTCACCCTTGCATTAGCACTGCCTTGAAGGCATCTCACCTGCCTCTTATCACATTTCCCAGAAAATGATAAAGGATATCTTTTAAAGTTTTACTCAAATCCACTTCCATCACAGCAAAGTCCTGCAAAAGTACAAGATGAGATTAAGTGGCAATTTTGCACAAAGGAATTTCCTTAAGGACTATAAATTCAAAGAGGAAGTCATGTGAGGAGATGAAGTGTGAGTAAAAAATGGCACAGAAATAGGATGCCTATGAAAAGGTAAATACAGTGGTCCCTCGACTTACGTAATTAATCCATTCCGAACGCACGTTCGGAGGTCGATATTTTCGTAAGTCGAAGAGCGCACCACGGAAGTCTGGAAACATTCGTAAGTCGAGGAAACCGCATCTAAAAATTCGTAGGTCGAGTAAGCTGAATCTAAACCGGCAACTACTTCCGGTCTTTTTTGTCGCTCGTAACTCGAAAACATCGGATGTCGAGTAGTTCGTATTTCTAAAGCCTCATAGTTGATCTTTCTCATTTCCCAATGAGATTGCCATTCGCAGGGCTAAAATTGCCATGCCTGTCAAGGTTGGACACACTGACCTAGATGGACTTAAAGCACCTCATTCTACATATAAATATCACCATGTAGCACCAAAATAAACCAAATTGACAAGGATAGGGGAAATCATGTAGAGGGATGTCAGCACTGACTCCCATCTACTTGATTTCTCCTCCCCTTGAATTTCATGCTGATTCTGCTTTCAATAAATCCTGTGCCTGGGTGTTTGAATTGTTGAGGTGTATATCAGTGAGCTTGATGCAAGAACGCTCGATAACTTCACTGAGAATGTATGTTGTTATGTATGATTGAACTGCATATTTGGTCCCTGACTTTATATATCTATATCTATATCTAACTCAAGTCATAACTCTATTTGAGTTTCTTTTGAAATAGAGTAAAATCTCACTGTTGTTTTGGGGATTTCAGCCACATAGAGTGATATTCACAGAAACTCACTGTGAAATTACCACCTGCAGCTCTGCGCTTTTAGAAGTGTAGCTACTTTTACTTCACTGATTCTTTAGGGACTCATGTGCCTGCTTTTTGCAGCTGTAAAGCTGTGGACAGTGCCAAGAAGGGGTTTTACTTCTCCCATTCAACTGTAATCTGAACATAACCAGCAAGTTTTTCTTCCATCTAAAAACAGTGACAAAAGTTAGTGTGTTTGGAGTTGTACCACAGGAGAGTGAACAGGTTCCAAAGACATTTATAAATAAAATGCAGTAAAATAGCCCTCAGGCCTTCAGGGAGACAGTTGTATCACTTGTCACTCATTACATCACAAAAACAGATCTCTTAGGTACACAAATGCACTCCATGCAGTAATAAGAGTACCGTATACTGTTCTCTGAGCACTCAAGACAATTCAGCATACTGACAACAGAATTGCAGCCTTGAGGGAAGACATAAGTTCAGTAAATGAAAAACAAATGCATACTTGCTTTTGCACATATCCCCTGCTAACTGGGCAAAGAGGCATCCTTTAACATGGTGATTCTCTTCATTTAGCAGGGGGAGAGTAACTGGCCCTCTCCACCCCCAGCACAGTACTTCCTCCAGTGACTGTTGCTGGTATCTATCTTGTGTTTCTTTTTAGAATGTGAGCCTTTTGGGGACAGGGATCCATCTTATTTTATTTATTTATTATTTATCTGTGTAAACTGCCCTGAGCCGTTTTTGGAAGGGCGGTATAGAAATCAAATTAATAATAATAAAATTAATAATAAACCAATTATATGCAAAGTCTCCGATTTACCTATGTTCTCTGCTTCTTTTGCATTTTCAGAGCAAACTGACGGAGACTTCCCCCCCTGACACTAATGTATTTCCTTGCCTTGGTTTTCACTGTCTGGCAGACATACCATTTAGCTGGTATTTGTATTTGTCTGGATTGGAAGGGAGAAATAGATATACATAATCTAGTAGAGTACACCTCTAGGTACACAAAAGGAGGTAACCAACATAAATATAAAAGCTTCCGTGCCTTGTAAACACACAAAATTCTGTCCTCTCTCTGTTTTTAGGTATTATTTACTTGATAGTCTCTAATGGCTACTTTGAGGACATTACAGTCTATTATGTCAGGGTCTGTGGTTAAGAGCACTTTCAGTTTGTGGATCATTGACCCAGTGGAATGTAATGGCACCTTTTTGAGTGTTGCAGCATATCAGGTCACTGTGATAGAAGGAAACAGGCAGGGGGAGTCATTAAATCCTTCTGAAGTACTGGTGGGAAAAGCCCACTGTCCGCCTGCATCTCTCTTGCTTTTTTCCATGATAATGAACAGGATTAATCTTGTTGAGAAGGGGAGGAGTGAAAGAACCGTTAGAATTAATGAAGTTGCCTGCAAAATTGTGCTTTCATAAACAAAATGTGTTATGAGCACAGAGGATCATATTTAAAAGGCAGGAGTATTAACATCAGGTCTAAATTAATGCTCTGGTAGATGCATGTTGGGTGGGGAGTAAAAACAAACTCCAGGGAACAAACTTAGATTATTATCTGTTCTAATATGCTACTGTTCCTCTCACTGCAGTAATCTTGAATGCTTGGGAGAGGAGAGCTGGTCTTGTGGTAGCAAGCATGACTTGTACCCATAGCTAAGCAGGGTCTGCCCTGGTTGCATATGAATGGGAGACTTGATGTGTGAGCACTGCAAGATATTCCCCTCAGGGGATGAAGCTGCTCGGGGAAGAGCAGAAGGTTTCAAGTTCCCTCCCTGGCTTCTCCAAGATAGGGCTGAGAAAGATTCCTGCCTGCAACCTTGGAGAAGCCGCTGTCAGTCTGTGAAGACGATACTGAGCTAGATAGACCAATGGTTTGACTCAGTATATGGCATGTTGCTATGTTGGGGTTGGTTATCTCTATACGGTTTGTTGCTATAATTCTATGCTATTGTAACTACCATAGTACTGTCCCCACATCAATAAAGATGTAAGCATCACCTTGGGTTAAGAAGGCTTTATGAATAACACCCCATAGTCTTCAGAATTGGGTATTATATCCTGAAACATCTGCCTAGGATGAATAGGGCCCTGAGCAAGCAGCATCTTCAGCGTGCCTCCCCCATGGTATTTGATGGAAGCTTTTTTTTGGTAAGTTAGTGTCCACACAACCTGTAGAACATGAATAAAAGATTAGATAAACTGGCTGACATCCTGACTAAATTTACTCAAAGAAGTTCCATTGGAATTAAAAGGACAAGTTAGGCATGCCTAATCTGTCCTTTTAATTTCAACTGGACTTTTCTTTTTTTGCTTGTCTTTAGCCCTGGCTCACAGCAGACAGCACATTAAACAATTAGCAAGTCACGTAGTGCACTCTTCAGGTGAACTTCAGTCAGGTCAGCCTTGGCTGACCACCTGGCTCATCATTCCTAAGGCCAGTCCTGCTTCTGCCCTCTCTACTGTGTGGGCAGCCTACCTCAGGAAGAGAGCCAGGTTGACCATGGTGGCTCCAGAGGGGTGGCAAAGAGGGGCAAGTGCTCCCTCAGAAGAGTAGTTGCTCCCCCCACCCCACCCCCATTTCTGTTTAAGAAATCGAATATGTGGGACACAGCTCGCCCATCCAGAAATGCACTTTGCCCTTCTGCCCCCCCCCTTTTGTGGGAGGTGCTGCCATTGCAGGTTGGGACATCTCCTTTGCATCTGCTTTTGGAAACAATCCATTGAACTCAGCAGTAAACAGCTGATTTGCATACCACGTACTGTGATTGAAAACTCCATTCCAGATGTAGTGCAGTGATATGGAGAGAAATTGGTAGTTCCTTCCCCCACCCACCCTGCTTTTTGTACATCATTTATTTAAAACATTGCTTAGAATAGCTTGCCACTCCACTATGTGTTTATCATATATATGTTTGTTTTAAATGTTGATCAGACTTAAGTAAGAGAAGGGAAATGCAAAACACTAGTTGAGTAGTACAGTCTAGTTGAGTATAGTATAGTTTCTATTATAATCGTCATAGGCAAGGAGCAGAACTTCCCAAAACCTCTGTAGTAACTTCTCCCTGATAGTTTACTAGATTGCACTCTTGAACTTGATACGCATCTTGTAATTTACCTTTGTATGATGTAATTTTATTTCCCCCTAGAAAACAAAATGTTATAAAGAACCTAAACAGATTCTGCACCGCTTCATTGTTTCTGTGGTTTGCCACTGAGCTCAGTTGATATAACCTAATTGCAAGGAGCCCTTAGGTCATCTGTTTGCTAATAGTGGTGTGTACCCATCAACCTGCACTCAGTGCATTATGGACCTGTGCCAGCAAAGCAAGATGGCCTTGTGCCATCTCAGCAGATGATCCGGGAACCAATATCAGTGACTTTTTAGTCTGCTAAGAAATAGTTATATTCCCAAAATAAATTAGACAAACAGGTACTCAAACGTTGCCTTGGATGAATAAGGAACAGTGTCTATCAAGGATGAAGCCTCCACAGGTGATGTATTACCCATCTATATCAAAAACAGTTTCTTTCCATTATGATTCCTGAATTTTACCCCTCTTACTTTATCTCATACAAGTGAATGGATGCCATTCATTCCCATGGAGCCAAGTAATGTGGCTGACATCCTGACTAAAGCTGCATGTGTGTAGCTAAATGATGCATGCCCACAACAGTAGCAATCTCCCCTTCCCTTAGAAGTGTTCTGAGCAATGTTTATTATATCCCTAGTATCCTTAGTATACTAAGGTTGCACAGCATTAGCTTTTGGGGGAAGGGGCAATCCATTTAAAATCACTCCCCCATGTACAAGCATCCACACTTCAGAAGCAGGGATCCTACCGGGCATGCATCCTTTGACTGCAGACATACAGCTTTAGTCAGGATGTTGGCCTAGCTTGAACATAACGAGGCAAAAACTGCCTTCTACCACTGGGTGCCACTGGGATATTGAGAAATAGAAAAAATTCTCCAATATGTCTCCTCGGGAGGAGCCCTGATATTCAGAGAGAATTTCAGTTTCTCCTTGAGAAGAACCCTGACATTAGGGAAGAATTTCTACCTCGGAGAAATTTCTCCACATCCAGGATGCAGCCCTCAATAACAAAACACCTTACACAGTAGGATGAAATGTTAGATTTGTATCCTCCAGGATGCCTTGCAACATAGAAACACTATACACACACAAACACCTCACACATCATAATCAGTGATGGGGCCATAGCTCAGTGGTAAAGCATCTGCTTTCCATGCAGAAGTTCCCAAGTTCAGTCCTGCATCTTCAGATAGGGCTGGGAAAGACTCCTGCCTGAAATCTTAGAGAGCCCCTGCAAATTAGCATAGATAGTACTGAGCTAGATGGACCAATAGACCCACTTGGTGTAAGGTACATAGGAACATAGGAAACTGCCATATACTGAGTCAGACCATTGGTCTATCTAGTTCAGTATTGTCTTCACAGCCTGGCAGCGGCTTTTCCAAGGTTGCAGGCAGGAATCTCTCTCAGCCCTATCTTGGAGAAACCAAGGAGGGAACTTGGAACCTTCTGCTCTTCCCAGAGCGGCTTCATCCCCTGAGGGGAATATCTTGCAGTGCTCACACATCAAGTCTCCCATTCATATGCAATCAGAACAGACCCTGCTTAGCTATGGGGACAAGTCATGCTTGCTACCACAAGACAAGCACTCCTCTCCTCAGTAGTCTTTTAGGTTCCTATAATAATGGGCATATTACTAGTGCTCTGATGAATACTACCATAAAATACTTTTGGTCTTTTTCCACCCTAGATTTGCGAAAGACTTTTGAGCAGGAGCCTCTTGGGAAAGAAGTATCATTGGAACAGGAAGTCCTGCTCCAGTGTCGTCCACCTGAAGGAATCCCAGTGGCTGAGGTGAGTGGCATTAGCCTTTTTTAAGGGAAGAGAAGAGGGAAAACTGACACAGTTATCCTAACTGAGGCCTAATCTGTGGCTAATGGTGCAGAGAATTAGGCGATGGCATGATAAATGGGAGGTAATGGAGATCTAACTGCCTGCTGCTGGTAGAATAGATTGATTGGGAATTGATTAATGACTTCAGAGTCAATTAGAATGCCCCACTAGGCAGAGCTACAGGCAGTAGTTTCATTCTTTTGCTCCCTTTACAAGAAATGAGAACACAGCAGAATTCTATCTGTTATCTCTAAGACAAACACTGGGTAGAATTTATGAATGCAACACTCTTGTTTCCTACTCATCCATCCCCACCTTTTCTAACACACTGACATTGAGGCAACCCATTTTCAGATATGTTATTAAAACAACAATATTTTTTAAAAGAAATACTAGACTTTGTTTTACTGCTCTGCTTGTGCATATGGTGAGTCATTCAGGCCGCATAGCTGTAAGAATGCACCTGCTGTGATCTGATAATAAGCTGAAACAAAGAGAGAGTATAATCCATCTTTTAATGTTGCTTGTCTGTTTTACTTAATAGCAATTAAAAACTTGTAGGACAGTATTCTGTTATCTGTTGTGTGTAAGTGACTCTATAGAGAGCCAGTTTGGTGTAGTGGTTAGAGTGCTGGACTAGGACTGGGGAGACCTGAGTTCAAATCCCCATTCAGCCATGAGACCTGCTGGGTGACTCTGGGCCAGTCACTTCTCTCTCAGCCTAACCTACTTCACAGGGTTGTTGTGAGGAGAAACCTAAGTATGTAGTACACCACTCTGGGCTCCTTGGAGGAAGAGCAAGATATAAAATGTAATAAAATTATATTTATATATATATATATATATAGAGAGAGAGAGAGAGAGAGAGAGAGAGAGATGAGGAGAAAATCGTGGATGTGTGGGGTGGTGAGTCCTTCTGTGAAAAGAAGACTGCTCCCCAGCATGGTGGTTGTACTGCTTATGGTAACACTCATGCTCTCTTTTAATTTGGGTTAGGAGGTCTTTCTAGCTCTTGATAGAGGAAGATCTGAATGATTGTTTAATATTAAATGAACAAAGGATTCATAATAGTATGGTGAGTGCCCTCTTCTGTTAGGGCACATAATTTCTAAAATATCTACTCCACCTTGCCAACCATAATAATAACAACCAGCATCATGACTAATGAAGTTCTGGTGCTATGTGAGATGCACAGGTGCTGCTGCTGAGTTCCCAACTACTGCAGCACTGGCTCTAGTGGGGTGTATGTGTGTGTGAATGTTGACAATCTCCTCTTCCTCCAAATGCCTTCTGTGTCACTCGAAAATATGTCCTTGAGGGCTGCATGACCCTCAGGGACATATATTCAGGTAGCACAGAGCACTCTCAGGGGAAGGGGAGGTCATCAGAATTCACCCCCCTGCACAAGTGTTAATGCTACATCAGTCAAACCCATCAGCAGCACCAGCACATCTCATGTAGCACCAACACTTGGTTAGTCAGGATGTCAGCCACAATATAGTGTCAAGGCACCTTATAATACAAAATTAAAATAGATCATTAAAGAAGCAAATTTTGACACGCACACATATGAAGAAAAGTTTGAAACTATATGAGCCATGTCGTGTAAACATACTCAAATGAAAGAGGGATGTTCTGAATTGCCACTGAGATATTTAGTGTCTAACAGAAGCTTCCAATGTGTTTGCAGGGGAACGTGCAATCTAAGAGGGAAGTTCTGCCAGAAATTCCTCCAGCACTCACAGGTGCTCACAGCACATATCAGTGATGGGCCACTGTGTGAAAGAGGATGCTGGACTAGATGGGCCTTGGGCCTGATCCAGCAGGGCTGTTATTATGTTATTATGTCACTGGCATATGCTGATGCTTAGAGGCCTCTGGATAGGCTGTGGCCTTTATGCTGTGGTGTAGGCCTTCCTCATGGTATTGGGTTCCTTTCAGTACACATCAGCACCTTTTGCACTCATAGTGAAAAGTTAAGTAGTTGGAGAATTTGCATCAGTCACAAAATTTCTCCTTCTGAACGACTTTCAGAAAAGTGAAAGGCACTTTTGCTGATTAGAAGAAAACCTGATTGTTAATGATGCTGGCGCGCATACCCACCCACCCACACACACACACACACCATGCACCATTTCAGAATGTTCCCTCTCATTTTTTCTTTTCTAACCAAGAAATTCTTGCCAGTTCACATAAAGACGAGTCAGAATGTCATTGTTAAGTAGCAAGGTGGCTGTCATTCGCCTTTGATGGCAGATTTCTCAGGAGATTCTGTGTGTTACCTTCCTGTGAAACCAGGGTTTGGAGCACCTCACAATTTCAGCAAATCTGTCTGCAAACAACAGGAGAAAAATAATTAATAGAGTATGGTGCATTTTATGTTATTCCCATATTTTCCTCCTTTGCTGTCATATTTCCTTGGTGGTGGTAGTGGGGATAATAATTTAGTGCAAAGATAGGTTGACTTCTAGTAAGTCAGGTTTCTGACAGCCATGGTATTAATCAGTTTATTTTCTCAAGAAGAACTTATCAGCTTCTTTGCCTCTGAACATCCTACCAACCAGCTGTTGCACAGCAACAAGAGTATTTGTAATGGGGCATGTCATATCTCAGATGCAATGATGGTACTTAGGGACTTCATTACCTTTGCTAGGAGCTGAGATTACTCATGACTGGCAGATGGTATGTGTGCAGTGTTATGTGCATAACACAGATCTGTACCTCCCAGCATCTTAATAGCTGGTTCCATCCGAAAAGCAGATCATGTGCTGTGGTTAGAGTATGTGGGGAGAGATTGAAAAAGTTTGCTAAATAGGAAAGAAGCTCTCTCATTTTGTTGTGCACATCCTGCCAAGAAATAAATATGTTTAAACTTTAAAAAGGAAAATGATAAACCAAGGAAGTACTTAACAACCATTGTTTAGAAATGCTATACGCTTCTAAATTAGCAGTTTGACAGAGCTGAATTCATAGGCAGTAAGTTATTTTTATATAACTGTGTGCTAAATATAATTGCCAATATGTCTTGTCATACATTTTCCCGAGGCCTAATTATATTCCAATATAATATAAAAGGTCAATATTTAATTTTTCCTCCCCATCCACATTTTTTAAAAAGTTATTTCATTCATTAAATGATAGTTTGCCAAATCTTGATAACTATTTCACTACTGAGGTTAACATATTTTCTCCCAATAAGAACTCAAAAGGATTTGTGTGCTTATCAGCAAATTACCAGCCACAGTTCCCAAAATAATGATATGAAGACTTATATCATAACCAATTATATCCCTACCAGTTTTAATAACATTTCTCCAACTTAAAGTGCTTAGTTACAGTTCAATCATATGTGTATGAGGTTCACAGTAATATGATTACATTCCCAGGAAGTATCAGCTGTATTTCTGCACATTTTTATAGTACTAAATGGGACATAGTAAGTACCACTGATATAGTAGTTTATACAAATTCTCTTTTGAGCTTATGAGACATTTAGTGAACATTTTAGTCCCTTTGTACATAAACATGTCCATTGTGATTCTTAAACTGTTAAATGTAAGGCCCTCTCTCATTTCTCTTTATATCTGCAATCTTCCAACTTGCTTTCCTTTAGAATTCTATATAACTTAGAGAGAGAAATACAGGGGCTAGGAGGTGTTTATCAGCATTCCAAGGTTTGGCAGGTTTGTTGATATATTAAGGTTCCTTAATGTCACAATGCCTACAAATGTTTCATGTATGCAACAGGAGAGGGGTGATTTTTCACCAAACACTGCTTCTCTCTGCTGCTTCCTATGCTCCCTGAAGATATGTTCCTGAGGGGTGAGGGGCCTTCTGGGACATGTTTGAGGGGGCATGAGAGAAAGAGAGATTAGCTGAAATTGCCCTTCTCCTCTTGCATGAAATGTTCTTAGACATATGTGACATTATTTATTTATCATACTTCTATACTGCCTGATATATACTGTACATCTCTAAGTGGTGTACACAATCTAAAATTACAATATAACAATTTTTAAAAAATCAAAATACTTTCACAAGATAAAAACAAGTTTAAAATTAATTTTAATTAAAAGCCGTTCTGTTTTGAGTTTGAAACACTTGAAATGGTCTGTTTCAAGTCAGAGCCTTTTGAGCTTGTAAACTTTCTGCACATCCCTACTGTGAAAGTCAGCATTGCAGCTTACATATTTCAAATTAACATACATTGTCCTCAAATATTATACATACATATCAAGCTACCTTACATCAAATCAGACCACAGGTCCATCTAGTTAATTATTGTGTTTTCTAATTGGCAGTGTCTTTCCAGGGTTTCAGGCCGGAGTCTTTCCCAGCCTTATCTGGAGATGCCAGGGATTGAACATGGCATCTTCTGCATGCAAAGCAGATGCTCTGTCACTGAGCTTCAACTAGATCACCAGGCTGTTGAAACAAAGAAACACAAATTAATTGATCAAACAGTTATCAACCTGGAGTGCTAATTCTGTGTCCCTATATTATGTATTTATATTGTGTCCCTATATAATTTAAACCAGGGCTTACATCAGGAACATGATAAAGAAGAGGCCTTTGAGCATCTGCAGACTGCATTTCTGCCCCCCCGAACTGCCTAAAAATCTCTGTGTTGTAGGACATAGGACATTCCTTCTAGATGTGCCTGACTTTTACTAACTTTCTTCTTAGAAATTCAGCACTGACTGAAGTCTAGAATGATCATCCATGAGCTGGTCTGTTAATAACTGCTGTTCTTCCAGACCATGCAACATACTAATTCACTTTGTCAAGCAGAAAAGATTGATGGCTGCAAGCTAATTGGCTGTGAAACCTATTTGTACTGCAGTCGGGGCAGACACCAATTAACACTTGGCAGGTCCAAGAGTCATCTATGCAGTAGCTATTCTGAACAGTTCTACTTAATAGCTCCCCTTCCCCCCAACCCACCTCCCCTCAATTGCCTTCTCACTTTTTGTTTTGTTTTTTGAAGTCAGGAGGGAGATCAAACACCCAGATTGGAGATTAGCCTAATAGGGCTTCTGTGTAGACTCCTTCCAATGCTATTATAAGAACAAAGGATCAAACACAAATGAGTATGAATACCTTAATGTGGCATTTTATGACTGCCACTAGCTGTAGCTGGCAAGATAAAGTAGTGAAGGAGAAAAATGGACTGATGAAAGATAACTGGGTAGGTTGAAGGATTATACGTATTTTAATTTGGAGATAAATGTGTTCTTTGTTTAAGGCTTCACTAATTTGTTTGGAAGACTTTTATTGTAATATTATGGTTAAAAAGGTAGTGAAGGGACAATTAGGAGTCAGACAGCTAGTTGTGACCCCTGAGGTCCCAAGTGAGACTGTGTAATGAAAACAACACAAGCACTATTAGCAGTTCAGTCCAGTTGCTCTGCTAGAAGGCAAGCAGACCTCAGCCCAGCATTTCAAAAACTTTTTGAGCTTATTGTCCAGTCCATCTTGGACTGGATGAAGGCCAATCATTTGAAGCTCAGTTCTGACAGGATGGAGGTACTATTGGTTAATGTTGGCTCATTTACTGGACAGACCTAGTTGGTTGCCTAGGGCACCAATTCTTGGGTGTGTGTGTGTGTGTGTGTGTGTGTGTGTGTGTGTGTGTGTGACATTCCACCTTCCCTTTCCCCAGCAACTACTGACATGTTTGATTTGCTGGGAGGGCCCATTTGCTCTCCTCTCTGGAGTAGGGTTGGGGGCGCAGGGGCGGGTGTGTGTGTGTGTGAGAGCAGGCTAAGAAAGCCAATCTTGCCTTGCTCTGCTCTGCTCTCTTTCCCATCCCAAACTCTCTCCCATCCCAGTAAATGAGTAGCCTGTGTAGCTCAAGTTAAAGCTGGGGCTCTGTGCTATTTGACTGGGGCAGGGGAAACAGAATTATAACTTCCAGTGGGTGGTTAATCTGCCCAGTAAGGTAGTGCTTTTCTACTTTGGGGTGGGGTTTTATTCCCCCTAAAGGATCAGATTCTGAGGTGGGTGTACTGCGTGGTTCAGCATTGTCCAAAAGATGGAGTGCCTTCTACCAGCTGAAGATTGTAGTCTGCCCCACTGTGGCCCCTCCAGGGTATCCTACCTTTGAAGGCTGCTAGGAAGCTGCAGTTAGTCCAAAACAGCGCTCCAGGTTGATAACTGGGACTGGCCACTGTGAACATCTTCATAGCTGCCTATCCAGTCTAGGTTCATTTCAAAGGACTGGTTCTTATTTTTAAAGCAATGTTTGCTTGGGATCTGGGTACTTAAAAGACTGATTTCACCCTCATTTTATTTTATTTTTAATTTTTATTCAATTTAAATATATATATATATATATATATATATATATATATATATATATATATATATTTCACTGCTCATTGGAAAATTCTACAGCAGTAGTTTAGAAATCAAAACAAACAATAAAGATGTCCATAAAGTAATCCACAGCGATAAAAATTGAAACCAGACAATAAAACAAACCAGCACAAGCAGACGTAATGGCCATACAAGATCTCAACCATCTCAATTGTAAGCATTTCAAAAAGATAGCAGGGAGGGAGCTATATAGATGTCATTTTAAAAAGAGTTCCAAAACTCAGGGCCACTACCAATAAGATCCTACTCCCAATGGAGGATAATCTAGCCTCCACATGAGATGAAATTCAGAACAGATCCTGATAGAAGAACTCAAATGCCTGGGATATATTGTGCGATTTCTATTGCCACAGTATTAATCTCTTGGCTACTAGTAAGCCTCTCCATATCCATTGTTTAGAACCTGGTTTTAGCTCCCAATTGGCTGGGATATACCCCAGTATTGCGTTCAAATCCATCAGTGCAAGAGAAGAATCTATCACCAAATTAATATCCGTAGTAACCTCCCTCCAAAAGCCTTGCATTGTGGGGCAATCCCAAAACATATGTGTTTAATCAGAGTGAGGGTTGTTACATCTACGCAGTTACTATTTGAAACCAATTTTAATTGCTTAAGATGTAGAGGAGTCCAATAGGCCCTGAAAATAATCTTCTGCTGAAAAAATGCAATTTGAAATCCATTGAGCTGCATTCAATTTTTTCATAAAACTCAGCCCAAGGTAGTTTATAAAAGTTAAAATACAATAAAATTCCATACAATTTTTAAAAATCAATTAAACACAATAAAACACTAAAAAATGGACACACATATCCCGGGGGAGCATTGCAGAGCCTGGGGGCAGCAACAGAGAAGGCCCTGTTCCGCATGCCTTTGACATGTTTGACAATTGAGCTTCCCTCAATGTTGGCACATGGAGCAAAGTTCTCTCTGACAACCTTGTTGGATGGGCAGAAACCCTTGGGAGCACATGAAATTTCTCGTACATTTAGGTTATCCCTTCTTTGGATAATCCTGTTGTCAGAGGTTAGGCAGGTGGATAGCTAGGGAAAGGCCTTCTTGCTTGTAGTGTGCCATCTCTAGAAAGGCATTCCTATGGAGTCTCATCTGGTGCAAGCCCTTATGTCTTTTTGGCACCCAGTGAAGACCTTTTTATTTTACCAGGCCTTTGACTGGATCTGGTTTTAGTGCTGCTATAACTTTACAATGTTATGTGTTTACTATCTTGTTGTTTTAGCATTTATATTTGTTGCTGATTTTATTATTTTGATCTGTTTCCTTCATGTTGCTTCTTTTAATCTGTTTTCTACATTATCCACCGTGGGAACTTATTGCTGAATAGTAGAGTACATATAGATCCTTGTGTGCAATTGAGCACTACTGTGTGCAAAGATCTGTGGACGGAGGCAATAATTTAACTCTGGCATTAGAAAAAGAAGCAGCAGAAGAAATTTGACTCCTCTTAAAAGCACACACTGGTAAACACTATTAGAATTATACAGCAACTATTTTAGAATCAGGTTAGGGGTGTTAAGACCAGTGCAGGAACACTTATCCACACAAGTCCAGTGTGAGCCAATGAAAGATTATCTGCTTTAAAAGCATTCTAGCAACCCATATCTTTTTATTTATTTGTTTGTTTGTTTGTTTGTTTGTTTGTTTGTTTGTTTGTTTGATTTGATTTATATACCGCCCTTCCAAAAATGACTCAGGGCGGTTTACAATTAAAACAAACTTGTAAAACAATGAAAAGCTAAAACAAATTAAAAACAATAACACAACAATTAAAAAACATTTTAAAACAAGAATTAAACATTGTCCCCAGACCCCAGCTCAAGAAGACACGTAGACTTAATATGTATGAAAAGGGCCACAACTTTATTAACTATTACACAGCATGGCAGACTGGAACACCAGGTGATTAATCACCCTTAGAGAACAGTGCAGGCCAAAAGAAGCAGGTCAGAACTCTGAAGTCCTACCCATCACCCTACTGGGCGACACACCCTGGCTCGGGACTGGGCAGGTACGCCCACTCAATTCCTTCAAAGCCAACCCCCCTTCTGTAAGAGAGGATCTGGATACTTCTAGGCATTCGTCCACCCCGGACCGCGCAGCCCAAAGGTTGGAGAAGTCCTGAAGCAGGTTTCATGGCAATCATTTTCCCCGTGCCGCACAGGCCACAAAGGAGCGATTAACCAATCACCCTTTTACATATCCAAGGGTGCTCACCGATATTCTAACCCTCAAATTACCACCCCGCCCGCACTGTTACTGCCATTGTGGCCAACCTAACTCTAACTACGCACCCAGAACACAGAACAGAGTAGGCGAAAAAAAACCCCAACAGTAGCCAATACGTTGGGAGCAAAACATTCCTACTCAGCCCCTTCAGGCGACCAGTAGCTAGACCCGCTCTGTACCAGGGAGGGAGGGAGGGAGGAAAGAGCTCCTTCTCCTGTGACTGCCTGGCCCCAACTGAAAAGAGAATGGGGCGGGGATCGGCCGATCCTGGCCGAAACCCCGCCCCTTGACCAAAAGGGCCAATCGGAACCCTTCTTGGGCCTCGTGCAGAGAAGGCTGGGACAAACTCCCTCCCCTCTGCACAAGGCTGGGGGGGGGGTTAAGTAATTAAAACCCCTAAATCAAGTTAAAAATGTAAATTTAAAAACCCTGAAAAGCCAGGCCAAACAAATACGTTTTAAGGGCCCTCCTGAAGGCCAACAGGGAACTCAAATTACGGATTTCCGCAGGGAGTGCATTCCATATCTTGCTGGGGAAAGCTTCTACCTGCCTCAGGATCAATCCCTTCCCGGAACTTCCTATCCTATTTCCAAGTGTTTCACACATTCCTACTCCACAGATTAAGATGCCTTAACACATTCTAAAGGCTCTTCTCACAACACAGCTCTTGTCATCCGGAGTGCCAGGAGTGGAGGGCTCCTAGCTGCTCCAGAAGAGGGTAGCCTGACTTTTTAACCCGGTGTTTTGCCAAGATAAAATGAACCTGTAGTTCACTAGGAGATTGTGTGAATGATTCCCTTCAGGTAAAAAGGTTTTCACCCAGCCCACCACCATTTCTGGCAGGGAGCAGGGGGAAAGAGCATCTGCTCCAGGTGTAGTGGCTGCTCTAATGAGAGCAACCGCCACATTCATGGTGTGGGGCACTCTGGGATGCAGGAGAGGAAAGTCCTCCTAGCTTTTGCTTTCATTGCACTGTTGCTCATGTGGGTACGTGACGAAGGTAAAGATGACATTACTCGTCTTCCAGGGAAGGCAGACAAGCTTCTGCCTTCCCCACAGACCTCCCCAGCAATGGCGGGAGGTCGTGAGAATGACCTCTGTGGATTTAATGGACTCTGCCCCATTATTTACTGTCATGTCCTATTTCTGTTTCTTTTTGCCATATTTTATTTATTTATATCCTGCCTTTCCTCTAAGGAGCTCTGGGTAGAGTACATCATTCTTCCTCTGGCCTTTTATCCTTACAACAAGCCTGTGAGGTAGACTAGGCTGAGAGAGAATGTGACTGACCCAAGGTCTCACAGTGATCTTAATGCCTGAGTCAGGATTTGAAGCTGGGTCTCTCTAGGCCTGATCCAATATTCTAAACACTACACTCTACCCTGGCTTTTTGAAGCTCCATATGCTAGAGTTTCCAATGCTAAAACACAAAAAAAGTCACAGTTACCATTGTACGTATTCATATATTTCTTTCATTTGCAGAAGTGAACCATTTTTCCTGAAACTAGAGGCTTACAGCATTTTGTGATATATTTTTTTTAAGTCATGTTGTAATGTGTGAAGTGCAGGACAAGATGTGGCCTACTTGATAGTACACAGGCAATGCAGGTCACCATTTAGAAGGAAATCAGCCTCTGACCATCTCTTCCAAAGTTCCTGTTTGTACAATCTTCATCTTTTAGAAGGTGCCCTACAACAAATGACAATACATTTGACAGTGTGTACTAATGAAAAATTTCAATCGTGTCCCTTCTTACTTCCTAAACTTCATCATACCCAAGCCAAATTGTTCAAGGTTTTAAACAACCTTTTTGTATAGGGTGGCATATAAATGTAATAAACAAACAAACAAACAAACAAACAAAAGAAATCCCCACCTAAGATGCTAACTTCAGGATGCCCCTTTCCTTTTCTAAATAAAAAATACTTTCTGTTTCTTCAGCATAAAATTCTCAGTATTGGTTAATGGCAGCTATAAATTGTAGGCCTATTCTCTCATTCCTGAATCCTGGAAACATTGACTTGTCCCCAGTCCCCAACCCCAAGAAGGCACAGACACAGGATTGTGGGTATAAGGAGCCACAGCTTTATTGAACAACTGCAGTATAATAGGATTAGCGGACTGGATAGGGGTAAATACCCCCTCTAACGACAGTGCAGGCCTAACCAAGACCGGGTTCAGACTTCACCATCCTCTCCCATGCCTTGCGTGGGTGACACACCCTGCCTCTGGAAGGCAGCAGGTAAAACCTGACCCCTTCCCTTCACAGCCAACCCCCAAAAGGGCCTGGACACTTCTAGGTCTTCACAGATCCCAGACCATGCAGCCCAAGAGTCTGTGAAATCCTGAAGGGGTTTCATGGCAAATCATCCTCCCTGGGCCGCACAGACCACACGAGAGCGATTGACCAATCACCCTTTTAACTGTCCAAGGGTGCTCACCGATGTTCCATCCTGTCTACTTACCACCCAGCCCACACTGTCCCTGCCAAGCCGTGACCTGACTAACTAGCAAGCGGGACTAGGACAGCAGAACAGTGTAGGCGGGGAAAAACCCCAACTTGGCCAATGCGTTGGAAGCCAAAAATTCCTACTCGGCCCCCAACAGGACGACCAGCCTCTAGACCCGCTCTGCCCCTAGGGAGGGAGGGTGGGGGAGCCGCTAGAATAGACCGAACTGAAGAGCCAGGGCGGGGAGCCACTAGAGCAGTCGCTCTAGCCCCGCTCCCTTCTTGGTTGAGGCCCAATCAGGGCCTTGCTGGGGCCTTGTGCAAGGGGCTGGGACAAATCGCCCTCCCCTCAGCCCGAGGCCAGGGGAGGGGCATTCCGTATTAATGCCACAACTTATCAGGGCTTCTGTGGGAATAATGATGATCTCGGCCTGTTAGTCTGATGCTTATTTGCTTCACACCACTCTTTCTGAAATTGCTAAGTGCCTTGGATGTGCTTTTTTCTGAGCTGATGTGCACACACAAGCTCTGCTAGTAGCTGAACATGCTTACACCTGTTAAACACCAGGTCTCAGCTGCTAAGAATTTGCCTAAAAATGCTAATTCAGAAGGCTGGATGTGATGTAACGTTTTGTACTTTAAAGCGTATTTATCATGTGGATAAATGCATTCCAAAGTAGTTTGTTAGGGATACTGATCATTCAGTTGTTATGTTCTCTTCCACATCCAAATCCTTGGGAACCCTGTAGTAAAATAATCATGTGAAGGAGAATGCTTTCAGATACTTTACTGGTTTCATCTGTGGTGGTGTTTGCAGGTTAGCATCGGGAACCATCTCTAGTTGCAGGAGCAGCCCTTTCAAGAGGCGAAGTGAGGTGGTTGCCTCAGGCAGCAGATGATTGGTCCACTAGCTGGGTGGCAAAATTCCCCCCACTGCCACCATGAGAATGGTTTTTTGGGATCGATCTAACCCTTGTAAGCTTTGCATGGAGTGCTTCTCCCAGACACATTGCAAAGCTTGCAAGAAGCACAAGGAGAGAAGAGGAAGCTGCTGGCAATATTTCCTCTTCCCTATCCCCTGTGCCACTTTCAAAGCTTGTAAGGGTTCATTTTGAAAGGGGGGGTTGCCCCCGCCCCCACCCAGAAACAATGGCCAAGGCAGCATTTGCAATATCTTTGTCCTCCACTGTCTAGTTGAGGATTTAAGTGTTCCATAAGTCATACCTGCCAACATTTCAGAATGGGAAATGGGGACAATGCACCGTGCAAAGTGTGTTGTGCAAATCCTCCCCCCCCCCCACTCCCTGGGCAGGGATTCTGTGCATAGCTCGTAGATGGCAACAAGCCAAATCAACTCTCTGATCTCAGAAGATCTCAGAAAAGCAAAATCAGTGATCTGTCAAATAGTCTGACCCTTTTCTACAGGGATATGAACTGAATTCCAAAGCAAGTGTTCCCTCAAATGACCCTTTTCTGCAGGGGTATATATACACTGAATAAATTAATATGCTGAAAAGCAAAGAAGTCAGTGCTCTATCAAATGATCCTACCCTTTCTGCAGGGATATGAAGCAAGTGCTCTCTTAAACTATCAGACCCTGCTTTCCTGCAGATCTAATCGGCTCTGAAAGAGAGACCTTGTGGCCAGGCTCCCTTCAGAGAAACGATGTCTCTCCACAATGGTCTCCTCCCTCAAAGCTGCATCTCAAACGCGTACGACTCTCGTAAGGGAGGCGGGAGGCCATCTAAATGGGGATTTCCATTGCATGGTTTTGAGCCTGGAAATGTGGTGGGAATTTGTGGCTGTCCCAGGTAAATTGGGGCAGTTGGCAGGTATGCATAGCTGTGAGCATAAGGTAACATTACACCAGAACTAGGGCTACTCGATAATCATTATTTTTCTTAGTTAGTTCATTTAGGAATTTCTTGAAAGCCAAGGGGAAAAAATCAAACCCCCCACCCCCTGGGCACATTCTGATATCCTCCCAGGATAACACAGCAGAGTTATTAGCAATTAATCCCTTTTTTCATTGCTTCTGCTCTTTTCAAAGACACACCAGTCTCCTTGGGAGTGGGAAGTGGTCTCTGAGTGAGGCAGCCTCATCAAATTAACTGCTTGCAATAAGGTTATAGATCAAAACATCAATGAGATCTAAGATTAGTTAATATGCCATAAGCAGCTAAATGAAGTTTTGCATGGGAATGTGTGATTCGCTGCACCTTCAACAAGGGGATAATTGCTTCACTAATTATAAAGGGGCTGTTTCTCCCTGAGAGTTTAATTGGAGCGCATCAGCTGTAAAACTCAGTGACCCAATTGGACTTAAAACCGTCTGTTGTACCTGCTCATATCAAGTTAGAAGGGAGGAGGCATGAAGGGGTGTCACCACGGTGTCAAGCAATTACATTTGCTTGCCAGGTTGGGATGAGCGTAACACACATTTTGTTCAGCTGGCATTATCTGGGCAAAGAGCTCGGAGCAGGCTGGGACTTCTCCAAATACACAGCATCAGGTGGCTGCTGCGTCTAATTGATTGTTAATATAACTGCTGTTTGCTTTGTTTGATGAGAGTAGCTCCTGTTTTGCCACCGTTATCCCTTAATTGGAACTCCTGTGTGTGTGCATTTCTATGCAGGTGCCTTTGTCACCCTGGCTGTGTTTGGTATTCTGTTCAGAAAGGGAGAGTTTTTATACAGAGAGTAGAGAGCTGAAGGGGGAGATGGCTGTGAATACTGATTGGTTAGGAAGTGGCTTTGTCACTTGCAGTGCCTTGTGACACAGATGGAGGAAGGTCTTCATAGCATGGAGAATGGAAGGGATTATGTAGGAAAGCAATGTGGCTTTTAATAACTGAGCCTAAAGTAAAGAACACAAAATGGTGGGGATAAAAATCGAAACATTGCCATAAAGGTTGGCTGCAGCTGAGTCTAAGCAGTGCCAGCCTCCACTTTCCTTCCTTGAATCCAGAAGGCTTGACTTCACCTTCCTTCTCACTTCCTCTGATCCAGGGGTTCTTAACATTTTTGTATCTACAAACTCCTGAGATACTTGAGTATTACGCATGGAACCCCACCTCATTTTATTAATTTAATTTAATTTAATTTAATACATTTTTTTTTAAAAAAATTAAAGTTTTAATTCATGGCTGATTTGTATGTATTTTAACTTGTTTTATACTATTGTTAACCGCCCAGAGATGAAAGCTTGGGGCGGTGTACAAATGTAATAAATAAATAAAAATAAAAATAAATAAATTTGTATACCTCCCAAAACATGTGTCTCTGGGTGGTCTACAACAAAACAATACAAATTAAAACAAAGTTAAAAATGTTAAAACATTAAAATAATATAAAATATAAAGAAGACATTCTCTTAAATACCAGGGCCTACGCTGTTTAGGATTTTATAGGTTATAACCAACACCTTGTATTTTGCACAGAAATTTATTGGCAGCCAGTATAGATCTTGTTAGAGGTTGTTGATTTTTACCCACAATAGGTAAAACAGCAGAGCACTAGGAATGAGCACACACTCCAGTTACAGAGTAGGTAGCAGAGGATGGTTTGGATAGTGCAGCTATTTAGAGAAAACACATGGAGATCCTTGTGTGACTAAACACTAAATATTTATTGGTTAAATACACTTAGATAGGAAAGACCTATATCTAATCTAAAGGACTACATAATGGATAGGTAAGGAGAGAGAGAGAGATGTTTCCATCTGCTCTCTAGGAAGAAAGGAAGGATTGTGACTCAGCATAGGAAGTGCTGCAGAGTCAGTTCAGGGGTCATAGTGTAGGGACAGATAGGGAGACCCTGACTCACTGTCTCTACTCCCAATGCCCCTAGTGTTCATTAGGACAGTTGGTGCAAAAGGTCGTTGCACTGGAAGTTCATCTCCAACAGATCTTTCAATACAAGAGTAATATGGTCTCTCCAAGATGACCCAGAGACCAACCTGTCTGCCACATTCTGTACCAACTGCAGTTTCTGGACTATGTACAACGGCAACCTGACAAAGAGAAATGGACACAGCTGGCTTATCAGTCAAAGCTGATAGAAAGCACCTCTGGGCACTGCCTCAACCTGGGACACCAGGGAGAGCTTAGGATCCAGAAGCACCCCCAGACTGGGTAACTGTTCCTTATGGGGAAGTGTGACCCAATCCAGAATCGGCAGATCAAAATCTTCTCAGTAGTTCTGACCCCGCACAATAAGTATCTCCATCTTATCTGGATTCAGTCTCAGTTAGTTATCCCTCATCCAGCCCATCACTGCCTCCGGCAGGCACTTAAGGAGGTTATGCCTTCTCCTAATGAGGTTGACATGGATAAATAGTTTTGCGTGTCATCAGTATACTGATAACACTCTGCACCAAATCTCCTGATGATCTCTCCCAGCAGCATTGGAGACAATATGCAGCTCTGAGGGACACCATATAAATGTTCAGATTTTGAAGAGCAACAGTCTCCAAGGGACACCATCTGGAATCTCTCCAAGAAGTAGGAACTGAACCACTGCAAAGCAGTGCCTTCTACTCCCAACCCCCTCAACGCTCCAGAAGGATACTGTGGTCAATTGTATTGAAAGCGGCCGAGAGATGCAAAAGGACCAACAGTCATACTTCCTCTGTCAATTCTCAATTGGAGATCATTTAGAAAGCCAGCCTCTCCCTTCAGGTACCGCTACAGCTGCTGGAGGACTGCCAGCTTCCTCTTCCTCCTCCCTATCTGAGGATGGGGGCATGACAGAACCCAAGCTTAACCAGATGGTGGTCCGTCCATGACAATGGGGAAATCACAGGAGTCCCCACCCACAGAACACCACCGTGATCAGAGTGAAAAACCAGATCAAGTGTGTGACCAGCAGTGTGTGCCAGTCCCGAGATGATTTGGGATAGGCCCATAGTGTTCATGGCCGCTATGAACTCCTGAGCCATCCCAGATAAATTGGTCCCAAAGTGAACATTGCAGTCCCCCACCATCACAAGCCTGGGGGAATCCAACACCAAGTCCAAGACCAAGTCTATCAGCTCAGCTGGAAACTGTGCTGGGCAGTGGGGTGATCTGTACACCAACAGGAGTCCCAGTCTATCCCTGGTCCAAACTTAAGTACACACATTTGATATGGTCAGACACTTGCCAGGGATCCTGGTAAGGGAAAAGTTATTCTTATAGACCACAACCACTCCACCTTCCTACCCACATCCCTTAAGCTGTTCCTCAACAGAGCACCCTGGAGGGAGAAGCTGGGGCAAGGCTGGGCCACCAGCCCCCTCCAGCCAAGTCTCTGTGATACATACCAGGTGAACCACTTCATCAGTAATCAAATCATGGATGATTTCTTATTTATATATTTATATTTTCATAAGGCTCCAGTAATTAACCCCTGCTAACTGGGCAAAGAGGCACCTCTTACCGTGGTGATTCTCTTTATTTAGCAGGGGGAGAGTAACTGGCCCTATCCACCCCCAGCACAGTACTTCCAGTGACTGTTGCTGGTGTGTGTCTTATGTTTCTTTTTAGAATGTGAGCCCTTTGGGGACAGGGAGCCATCTTATTTGTTTGTTATTTCTCTTTGTAAACCGCCCTGAGCCATTTTTGGAAGGGCGGTATAGAAATTGAATTATTATTATTATTATTATTATTATTATTATTATTTATTTAAAAATTAGAGAAAAAACAGAGAAATAAGTACTCATGATGGTGATGGTGATAAGTACTCATGATGGTGATAAGTACTCATCAACGGTGATTCCAGCCACACTAGTGCTGAGCAAAGAAGCACCTTTTAATAATTCTCTTTTATTTGCAGAGGGGGAGCAACTGTCCCTATCCAACCCCAGCACAGTATCCCTCCAGTGGTTGTTGCTGGTGTCTAACTCGTGTTTCTTTGTATGAGCCCTTTGGGATAGGGGACCATCTTATTTATTTACTATTTATTTTCCTTTGTAAATCACTTTAAGAACCTTTGTTGAAAAGAGGTATATAAATGAAATAAAGATGAGTAGCCCACCAGAAGGCACTTTCTCTTCTGCCTAGTAGGGCATTTTCTCCTGCTGGAGAAAGAGGGAGAATGCCTTTTCTAAATAAGGGGTTCCCAACAGCGGGTACTAGTACCACTAGCAGTACCTGAAGTGTTCCCAGGGGTACTCAGAGGCCTTCTGCCACCACATGCTGCAGCTGTGCTGTTTGTTCCCCATCTGAGAACCACCAGCTTGAAGCTGATGCATCCTCAGTGATGTGTCCACTGCAGAAGAGGAGAGAGGAGTGTGAAAACCCTGGTGCCTGTTGGTCTGTATATTGCACTCTGTATTCACCAAGTCAATACTTGAGGGAGCCTTATGTTAAATGTTTCTGGTCTGCCATTATTATTATGTGTGATGCTTTATTTAAGCATTGAACTAGTGCTGAAAACATTCTGGGGAAACAGGGGCCTGATTAGGGCTGTGTCAGAGAGTCCTTGTGACAGTTGTGGGTTTCCCCCCTCTCTTGCTGATGGCTGTTGGTCTCACATTTCATGTTAGATGACATGTGGCAGGTTCCCTCTGTTAATTAGAACAAATGTGCCAATTATGTTAATACATCTCCCAGTGCCAATCAGTGAATAATTAGAGACAACACATCTGTCTCCCACCAGGGAATAGGATGGGGGGTGGGTGGGAAGCAGAAACTACAAGGTGCAGAGTGCTCTAAATTACTGCCACATTGGATTGCACGTTTCTTCATTGTGAAGGCACAGTGTCATCGTGAGAGCTTTGCAAATGCTCTTGCAATACAGTAGAGAGAAGGTAGTGTGGAATGGCACCCAGTAAAGTTGTTCTTAGGATTTCTTACTAGAGGAATGATGGTGCTACCGTCCAGGTGCCCTGTTACAGCTAGCTAAAGTGCCGTTAACAGGGCACACTATCAATTGTGGTGCTAGAGTGATATAGCTGCTGGAGTCACAGTTCACTCTCTGTGAGCAATTAAGGGCTTCAGGCAAGCATCCATGATTTCTGTCCATGCTGCCTCCATTTTGTACGAAGGCAGAACTGGGTGCTTCTTCTTGGTCCAATTATCTGTGTGATGAATTTTTTTCCCCTTTTCTCCTGCTGTTCAGTTGAGCCTTTGTATAAAAAAATAAGAACAAAAAAACCCAACACACACACATACCCTTTTCTACTTCACCCAGGTGTAGACAGTACAGACATGGATAGACTAGGGGTTCCCAATCTGTGGTATTCCAGATGATGCTGTACTATATAACTCCCATCATCCCCAGCCACAATAAACTGTAAGATATAGTCCATCAGCATCTGGATTGCCAAAGGTTTAGAACCCCTGAGATAGACCAGTGGTCTAGTTCAAGGGTGGTCTAATTCAGGGGTAGACCACCTTGGCTCCCCAACTGTTGATGGGGCTCTACAACTCCCATCACCCCCAGTTCTAGTTCAACAACAGCTGGAGAGCTAAGGATGCCTACCTGCACAACATGAGGCTCCGGGGCCAGATTTGGCCCGCAGGGACTATTTTACTAGCCTCCAGGTATCCTGCAGCAACACAGGAGCTAGAAACTGCCTTATAGCGCCATCCTGTGCATGTTTCCCCCCCAGAAATATGTTCCATGGTGTACCAAATGAGGTTTACTCCCATATAAGCATGCCTATGATTGTAGCCTGAAAGCAACGACAATTTAGGGAGAGGAGAGGAGTTGGCATTTATTTTGGACTGGCTTGCACTCCAGGGGCCCCACTGATTGAGCAGGCACCCTTTTTTCTGAAAACCCTATTTTCTGGCCACTATTCTTAGTTAAAACTATGGGCCCATTGATAGAGGGAATAGATCCACAAGTAACTAATATTATTTTTAATTTTAATGTAATAATGTGCTAAAAATTTACCTCAGCCCCTACACGCCAAGTTGTGGATGGTTCCAGCCCACTAGGGCAGTTGAGTTGTGCAGCCCTGATTATAGAGCAGCCTTCATATCTTTTTCACAATGTGTTGTGAGGATAAATTGGGTAAACACAACTTAAACCTACCTGAAGGCCTTACAGGAAGATAAGAATACATTGGTAATAAATACATTCCTTTTTCTGTTTTCACTCCCGAAACCAAAGGCCAGAACTCAGGGATTTCTAATAGAAGGAAGCGTAAAGTATAGAGATATTGTGGGGGGACAAAACCATTGATATCCTGTGTAAAAGTGTAGATGAGGCAGTGTTTTTATTGCAAATAGCCTTTCATACTCCTAAGGTAATTGTGATAAGTGTTTTCTATCAGGTGCAATTCTTGTATGCCTTATAGTACTATTACCAATGCCATTATAACTGCCTCATTTTAAAAAGGCTGCGCAAGTAGATCTGATAGTTTTGGTCAAAGCCCTAAGGAGCTTGAAATGTAATATCCTGACTTTTGTGATTATTTATTTATTTATTTGTTGATACACATAAAACATCGCTGAATGGCTTGAATTTTCATTCTCAGAAAGTGAATGCAGCATTTGGGGAGAGAATTTTTAACAGGGATCTGAAACAAAGACATTAGAGGGCTTTAATTTTAAGAAAGACTGCAAAAGAGGGAGAGAGAAAAGCTCCATAGAAAAAGGTTAACCTAAAATGTGCTGGAGAAAGGCCTAACAAGATATTTTAGAAAGATTATTTCAAGGGTTGCTTTTTTACTTTAGTCTGTGCCCGCATCTCAGCTCAGTGTTGTCTTTATCATACGATTATATAAGTCCCTTAAGTTATCTCATATCCCCATTTTCCTTGCACCAGATTTTCTTTTGCTTTATCTCTATGCTTCCCTACATTACAGTATCTCTGTGCCCCCCCCCCCCCCAATTTCCTAGGTTATTTAAGCTCAAGGAGTTGGTAATGTTCTGACCCCTGGTGTTCATATTAAAATTTCTTGGTCACCTTGTTATCCAGTCACTGTTCCCTCTAAGGTGTGCGCATGTGCGCACGCTCACATGTTTTCTGATGTCTGTTCAGTTAATTTTAGATCCCGCTCAGGTTGAATGAGGAAGGCCCCATTTTGAATGCATTTGTGTACACACTGCCTTGATACTGCCGCTCAGAACAAAACTCACTCTGCACAGGGATGAAAATAAATTAGAGGGACCACTGTATCCAGTCCCTTTGAACTGATCTTGCAAATGCTTTGGAAGAAAGGAGATGGTTGTCACTGCAGTAGTAATAATTTATACCCATTTTGAACCCTAGTTTGTTCTCTGTTTCAGGTACTGGTAATTTAGGCCAAATCCTTTATCAGTAACAGCTTTGAGTATGTTGTCTGTGTTGATAAAGTTCACGCCATGTTTCATTTGCTGCATTGCTTCTTTTAAAATCTGTTTCTAAATACAGGGTAATTCCAGATGGGATGTTTAGTCTGGGAATGTCACACTTTTTTTCATTTGGGGAATTTGCAAGAAGTTGTCATCTATCTGTTGCCTGCCTATATTTCCCCCATGCTTAAATAATCTCATTTATCAATGCAAAAAATCCAACTTTTTTTGAGAAAAGCAGTACAGCAGCTCAAAGACTGCATGTGTGGATTGTTGTTAGTGCTCTTGTTCTGTCATTTGTGAGGGCCACGTTCCCAGATACAGCAATATCATAAACAGGAGGGATGAGAGGGAACGGTCCAAAAAAGACACTAAGGTCATTCACACGACCAACTTACCTGGGCCTGGGGAAGGCTGGTGGGGAGGCAGGCTACAACTTGAGAAGCATGAGGCTACCTGGGGAACATGACATATTTCTGTCTCATAACTCCTCTGCTTGTGCACCAGTGAGTAGGAATGTTAACGAACAGGTTTTGTGCTCCCTTTCTGGTGCACTGAACCGGTTCTAAAACCAGGGTTCAAGCTGCAACTCCTCACGGCTGTTTCTAAAATGAGCACCTGGGGGTGGGGGAGTGGTGGGGAGGGTCTGCAGCAGGTAAGGCGGTCCTTACCTGTGTTTTTAAAGGCACCGCTCCCTGCCCCACAAGGGAGTGCACAGACAGCTCATGCACATCTCTACCAGTGAGTGAGAGAGCTGGAATCTTGAAGATTCCCTCCACCACACAAGGAACATGGTGCATTGGAGGATTTCCCTGCTGCTGTTCCTGCCACCTGGCTCTATAGATGCTCAAGCTGCAGACAGCCCGAACATCCACACGACCAGGAGGGGTGATGTAGCAGGGTGTGTATGCCCTTCTACCTCACTTTTAGCCCGAGTAAAAAACTGGGCTACCAGGTTGAAGAGAGCTGGGTTTGGGACCAATCCTGGTGCTCCACATGATCAGCCCTACCCGGGTAGGTCTGTGCAAGCCTGGGTGGGGCTGATTGTGTGAATGACTTTGTAAGCTGACATACTCACTAAATGAAGAAGGTGCACCCACACTGTGGAGAGGCTTCTTAGCTGCACCATTCAGAGCATGAAGGGTGGGTGGTGATTTTCTCCTGTTACTCCTTCCCCTGGAAATGCCCTGAAATGTCACAGAGAAATTACTTATCCTTCATAAGTAATTGAACAGAAAGCCAGCTTTAATTGAGAAACAAGAGTTTGATATTTAGTAAGTGTACTAAACATATGCTAAGAAAACAATGAATAAGCTTGTGCTTATTTCTCCCTCTCTCTTTTGCAGAGAGAGGGAGAACCTCTCAGTCTTAATTTAAGTCAGCAAGTAAGCTGAAGACAAACACACTGTGACTCCACCCCCAAGCCACCCCCAATAGAGACATTCACATAGAAAAGCATAACCCATATAAATAACTGAGACAATGTCTATGGAAAAATCCCAATATTCCCCTTCTAATTGTCTCATTCTTGAATTCTGAGTCCCATGTTTTCTTTAATGATGTGATAAAATCGTTTCCCTTCCCAATTGTAGCAATTTTCTGTCTCTGAATCTGGCGTGCCTTCAGTTATGTGTCAGTCTATAGGTTCTGGCATTTTCTCCTCTCTGGCTGTCAGTGACAGTCTTTTTGACTCTGCTTGAGTGTTTCTATTCTTGTTCCATCTCAATCTCCCCTTCTTGATTGGAATTCTCTGTTTCTGTCTCAATCTCCCCTTCTCAATTGAGTCTCTCTGTTATATCATAGCCTATGATTACTTGTTCATTTAGTTGCTGTGATTGCTGTTCAGCCTGTTCACAGGTCTCAGTCAGACATCACATTGGCATTTGACTTTTACCTCTCATCAAAATATGCAACACTGAGCAGTTTAACAGTCTCTTTGATAGGATCCAGTATTCTATAGCTTTTGCATAATCTATGAATATTCCTTTTTCTTTTAAGAATTGCTCAATATCTTTACCAGTATATTCCCCACCATTATCACTGCACAGTCTTGGTTTTCTTCCAGATTTGTTGCTTACTCTAGCCACATATTCTTTAATAAGTTTTAGCAACACTTCACTTTTCTCTTTGAGTAGGTAAGTGTAAGTATAGCAAGAGAAATAGAGTCAGGAAATAGAGATTCTTTCCTGGTGTCTTTACTGGGAAGGGCCCATAACTATCACTGCGAATCAAATCCAAGACTTCACTGGATTGCCTTTCTATGGTTGATAAATATGTGAACCTTGTTGCTTTTGCTTTAACACATTCCATACATTTAACTTCAGATTTGCATAGTTTAACTTGTAGGTTTCTTGCCAATTGTTCTTTTACTAATTTTAAAATGCTTTCCTTGCTTGTGTGCCCAAATTGACAATGCCATAAATTCATGCAATCTTTGTGTGCACACTCACTTGGAACATTAGCTTGTTCTCTTTTGCAGTCTATTTCATACAGCTGACCATCTTTCAACATGCCTTTCATCCGATGTTTTCTTCTGAAAATAAAGCAATGGTCCCTTCTGAAAAGAACTCTATACCTTACCTATGCCTTGTGGCTGTTTTTACACTCATTAAACTGTTTTGAAAACTTGAAACATAGTATGCCCCTGGAATGCATTCATTCATTCTATTTGCACCATGATTACACTTCAGATAGACTGTTCCTTTTTCTTCTGCAAAAATTTGCTGTCTATTAGCAAGGTATATAGGACTTCTATGTTTCATTCTTATCTCAGAGAAATCTTGCACATTATTGAAGCAACGTGAAGTAGTTCCACTATGTAAATATATTTTGTTTCTATTTTCATAGCATTCACTTTTGCATAATGGCAAAGTAAATTGTGCAGTCAAGTCTGTGTCGACTCCTGGTGACCATGCAAGGTTTTTTTTGTTAGAAAGTCAATTTTTCTGGAATTTCGTCTTTTTCCCTTTTTTCTATTGAGAATAATTCCCTTGCTCTTTACTAAGACAAGCATTCCTCAAATGCAAGGTATTTCCACATATAAAACATTGCCTACCATCAGCAACTTTGTAGGCTTGACAAAGTCACATTTTCTTTAATTTGCAGAAAATTCAAATTATTATATTCTTTAGGCAAGGTATTAAGCAAAAGTCCAATCTTTGCTGGTTCAGGCATATTTATCTCCTGCAGTTCCAAATCAAGCCAGTATTCCCTAAAATGAGTATATGTCTTCCTGCAAACTCTCTCCCTCTTTGAAAATTTAATATACAACTGTATGTAAGCATAAGAGAAGTTTGACTATTCATGGTTCTTTCTTCAAAGACCTGCTTCAATCTTTCCCACATCTCTCTAGTTGTGTGTTTGTCTTCTATGTGATAGATCAATTGATCACTTACAGTCAGAGATATGTGTCCCATGGCTTGCTTTTTTGCAGAATCTCATTCTCGCTGTTTCTCTTCATTCTCTGTTGGTCTTTGTTCCTCCAGAACATAAGGTAGTCCTAGAGTATTAAGCAACATCTTCTCTCTGAAGGAGTGTTTTCTGTAGTTTGTTTCATTGAGCAGTTCAACAGTGGATGCCTCCCCCACAGATACAAAAGTAGTCATCTTGTCTAGCTTTCATGCCTATACAGTACATACAGTACATACTGTATATATACTGTACATTCTTTTTCTCACATCTTATTGCTTCACAACTGGGCCCATAACCCAAAGTTGCAGAGAAATTACTTATCCTTTATAAGTAATTGAACAGGAAGCCAACTTTTATTGAGAAACAAGTTTTATATTTATTACTTACTAAATCTAGGCTAAGAAGAGGAGAGGAGAGCTGGTCTCATGGTAGCAACATGACTTGTCCCCTTACCTAAGCAGGGTCCACCCTGGTTGCATATGAATGGGAGACTAGAAGTGTGAGCACTGTAAGATATTCCCCTCAGGGGATGGAGCCGCTCTGGGAAGGTTTTCAAGTTCCCTCCCTGGTTTCTCCAAGATAGGGCTGTGAGAGAGTCCTGCCTGCAACCTTGGAGAAGCCACTGACAGTACTGAGCTAGATAGACCAATGGTCTGACGCAGTATATGGCAGCTTCCTATGTTCCTAAGAAAACAATAAACAGGCTGTCTGTTATGCAGACAGAGAGAAAACCTCTCAGGTTTGAATTTAGGACAGCAAGTAAGGAGAAGACTAACAAACTGTGACTCCACCCCCAAGCCAGTGCATAGAGACATTCACATAGAGAAGCATGTCCCATACAAGTAAGTGATACTATGTCTATGGAAAAATCCCAATATGCATCACCCAAAAATATATCCCTGGGGGTTGCATAGGGGGAAGCAGAGATCACTGGGAATTATCCCCCACCCCCACCCTCCATGCTCTGCATGGCACTGCTAAGAAAGCTCTCTGCAGCGCAGATGTATCTTCCTGGTGTGCATCTGTGAAAACATTGGGGTTCCTCATGTTACTGTAAGTGGGAAGCAATAACTGGCTGATGTTACAAGTAACATGTCTGGAAGTTCCCTTAGTGACAGTGGACCGGTTTGGAATGTATCATCCCTGTGCTTGCAATTAGGAAGAGTACTGAGAGCATGCCCATAGGTACATCCTGCACAAGCATCCTAATTTTCTTCCAACATATCCCTTTATCATGTGTTATGTGATGTTATCTGAATAGTCCATTTACATATGCTTTAAATACTTGTTTAAAGAAGTATTTGGAGTGTGTGTAGAGGGCCCATTTGGATAAACAGCCTTCCATAAGCTAAAGGGACATGCCAGGAGGATGTTTCAATGGGTGCGGTCTCAGCATGCCCCCTTCCTAATTGCTTGCATGGTGATGGTAGTGAGAACCAATCCAACTGAGTGCAATGCTTATTTGAATGCACCATGGAGTAATCTCTACTTCTGTGGTATTTGACTAATATTACTAGAGAATGAATCATGCTTTGTGTCAGCAAAAATAGGAGAGGTCCAATTGCCTGTATGAATGACTACAAACATTCATGGTGCATAGTCCATGGTCATGACCAAAATCATGATCATTTCTATGACTGAAATAGGATGGAGCAGACTTTGTTGACTTCGAGTTCCTCGGGCAGATGTTCAATTGGTTTTGGGTGAAGAGGATGTATGTCAGTACAAACCAGGCCTTTCTTTGCAGTCAGCCCCCTCTGTACTCCATTGGGCTGGCCGGTGGACTGAAAATGTTTTTGTTTTTCTTCATTTGATTAAAGAGCTGGGCACAAATTCCAATGATCCAGTAATCATTGAAGGCACTGCTTTGATCCATCCTTGGCCTCCAAAGCCTGCTCAGTTCAAAAGCAAATAAGCCACTGAATGTTCAGCCAAGTTATGTTAGGGTGGCTTACCTCGGGCAGCTCTTGAATAATGGGTTGCTTCTTTAGGGTAGAAATGAATGGAATGTTGTATAGCTTGAAAGCACATATTTAGACCCTTAACAGTTACCCTCTGTTTTCCTAAAATGTTTTTAAAAAGAAATTATTGTATGAAATATAGGACAAAACTCCACCTTAACCTTGCCTATGGACAACATATATATTTTCTTACTTAACGTGTAAAATATTTTATGTCTACACCTAAAAATGTAACATGGAATGAGACAAACATTTGCTTGCAAACATGTATCATATTAAGAACATAAGAGTCCTGCTGGATCAAACCAAAGGTCCATCTAGTCAAGTATCCTGTTTTCCACATGGCCAGTTAGATGCCTCTGGAAGCCTACAAGCAAGAGATGAGGACAATAGTCTTTTCCTGCTAATGCTTCCAATAACTGGCATTCTACTTCCTCTGAATACTGAGTTTCTGTATTGACATATGGCGATTGATAGACCTATCCTCTATTAATGGTTCTATTCTTCTTTTAAAACTAAGCTAGTAGTCTCTGCCACATCTTGTGGTCATGAAGTCCCCTGTTGTGTCAGGGGTGTTCCAGTGTCCTGTGAACATGGGCTGCTAGACCCCACTGCTGGACTGCCATTCTCACTGCCTCTGCCTGCCTACCATTTGTTGCTGCCACCTGCTTGGTGTCCACAACCCCTCTTACAGCTATTAGTAGACACAGTATAATGATGTCATCACCAGGTGCCTGGAATAGGCACAGGGAGGTGACATCATTATATGGTGTTGCAGCCGGTGACAGCAGCTTGTAGTAGGGGCTGTGGATGCCAGGCAGGTGAGTGGCAGGTGGCAGTGGCAGCAACATTTGGAAAGGGCTGCAGGGTCCAGGCAGGCAGTCAGTCCGTGGTGGCAGCAGCAGCAGCCAGTAAGCCAAGGCCTGTGTGGGGTGGTGCTGTATTAAGGGCCTGACAAAAGCAGCATCAGGAGCCAAAATGTATCAAAGTTCTTTATTAAGGGTATTCTCCATAGAACACCTTGGTTTTGCACCATATAATCTGCATCTTCAGTCTTGGTTCCATCCTTAGTATTCTTGGCCACTGATACTTGTCACGATAGATTCTTCCTGTTATCTTTCCTGAGATTCAGAAACTGAATTGATCCTAATATTGGGTCCATGTTAAAGATTTTCATGCCTGCACATTTAGCAGTAACTCAGCAATACTCAGTTGATAGATGTGCACAACTGAATAAAGAAAAAAAAAGGAAAAAAGTGAGAGCGTTGCTGAAATTGCATAGCTAGAAATCAGCCAAATCTGAGGTAATCACTGGATAAGTATAGGTGTATTGAGGTATAACCTCTAATTACTATAGCTAATCAGTGTGCACATTCTGTTGGATATCTCTAACCCAAAGCATCTGAAAAATAGTACTGTTTAAAGTAAGAATAGCTAACTGTCAGCTGAAAATGGTATTACCCTGTTTCCCCGAAAGTAAGACCTACCCCGAAAGTAAGACCTAGCAGTAATTTCTGATGTACCGCTAATTGCCCTAGTGCATTTTTTGGGGCTAAAATTAATATAAGACACTGTCTTATTTTCGGGGAAACACGGTAGCAGCCAACATCCTGTAACATGGAAATGCTAGAGGATGAGCAAGATCCTACAACTAGGGATGTGCGAACCGGTTCGGATCCGAACCGGTTCGGGTCCGAACCGGTTCCGGTTCGGAGGTTCGGATCGAACCGAACCACCCCTGGTTCGGTTCGAATCCGAACCGAACTGGGGGTGGTTCGTTTCGAACCGGTTCGGACCGGTTCGGATCGGTTCGGAAAGCTGAAAATTGGTCAGATGGTAGCTG
The DNA here is from genome assembly GCF_027244095.1 of Hemicordylus capensis. Lineage (NCBI taxonomy): Eukaryota > Metazoa > Chordata > Lepidosauria > Squamata > Cordylidae > Hemicordylus > Hemicordylus capensis. The sequence goes on along the minus strand of NC_069661.1, from coordinate 27,972,755 downwards.
GCACCCAGGGGTACCTGTCACCCAAACCCCAAAGCAATCGGACACTCGTACGATTTTTTATGAATTTTTGAAAAATATTTTTATTTTTCTCTCATAGGATATAATGGGACCCGAACAAGGCCATTATTTCTTATTGTGGAGCACTCATGGGTGCCAACAACCATGCAAACCCTGAAGCAATCAGACACCCCTATGATTTGTTATGAATATTTGAAATATTTTTAATTATTTTTCTCATTGAGTATAATGGGACCCGAACCAGTCCATATCCCCTGTTGTGGAGGACCTAGGAGCACAAAAGCAGGGTGGGTGGTAGACAGGCATGGGTGCCTACCACCCAAAAAATCTCAAGGCAATTGGACACTCCTCTGATTATTGGTGAATTGTTAAGTGTTTTTGAATTCCTCATAGAGAATAATTAGGATTGCAGCAAATGTATAGCTTCACGTCGGGGGGAAAGGGGTGTCGTAGAGTGCAGTGTGGTGGGTGGTAGTTCCTAGGGTGGGCAAGGAAGCTATCAGAATTATTTGAAAGGAATTGGGCAAAGAGGTGATTTTTAAAGTTTACGCGTCTTTAAGGTTTTTCCTCATAATAAGTTATAATGGAGCTTTCAGCAGCCCTATAAGTGCACATGGGGGTGCTGGGGTGGCCCAGAGCAAGTGGTGGTGTAGTGCACATAGGGTGCCAACCACCCCCATGGGTTTCTAACCCATGGGGTACAGGGATCTCTGGTAGGGGCACCCCCATGGGTACAGGGTTCTCTTGTTTCTGAGGTATTGAGTGTGGATTCTATGATAGCAAATGAGATTTTCAATGAGACACCATCAATCCACTCTAATATGCTATCATAGAATCCACACTCCGCCTCCTGCTTCTTCTCTGTGTGTGTGCTTAGTAGGGGTGTGCAATTTGGGATTTCGGGTGATTTGGCTCGGACCGGAACCGAATCACCCCTGTTCTGTTTTGTGCCCGAATCTGGGTCACCCGAATCACCCTTGATTTGGTTCGGATTCGGATTTAATCCGAATCCGAATCCGAATCGATTCGGGGGGGTAAAAAGGGGCCCAGGGGCAAAATTTTGGGGTGGGGTGGTAGTGCCCAATGGGTAGAGTCTACCACCCCAATTTCAGGGGGATTGGGCAAAGGGCTGATTTTTGGTGAATTTTTAAAGTTTTAGTGACTTTGGGGCAGTTTGGGGGCATAGCATGGGATCTGGGCAAAAGGAGTGGGGTGGGGTGGTAGTGCCTAATGGGTGCAGGCTACCACCCCAATTTCAGGGGGATTGGGCAAAGGGCTGATTTTTGGTAAATTTCTGAAAATTTCATATCTTTGGGGCATATTGGGGCATATTGGGGCAGAAAGTGGGGCCTGGGGCAGAATAGTGGGGTGTGATGGTAGTGCCTAATGGGTGGAGGCTACCACCCCAATTTCAGGGGGTTTGGACAAAGGGGTGATTTTTTGAGAATTTTTGAAGTTTTAGTGACTTTGGGGCAGTTTGGGGGCAGAAAGTGGATCTGCCCCAAAATAGTGGGGTGGGGTGGTAGTGCCTAATGGGTGGAGGCTACCACCCCAATTTCAGGGGGATTGGGCAGAGGGCTGATTTTTTGAGAATTTTTGAAGTTTGGGTGTCTTTGGGGCAGATTGGGGGCAGAAAGTGGATCTGCCCCAAAGGAGTGGGGTGGGCTGGTAGATAGTGCCTAATGGGTGGAGGCTACCACCCATCCCCAATTTAAGAGTGATTGGGCAGAGGGGTGAATTATGGTGAATTTATTTGTATGAGGTTTGTCTTCATAAGGTGAAGTGTGCTAAATTGATTACTTCCTCATATTATTCATAGTAAAGGAAAGTGTGAAAAAGTGAAAGTGGGGTCATGAGAGTTGTTTAATTGAAAAATATCTCATTTGCTATGATAGAATGAGAATTCACACCTTTTCTATTCACCATAATTCACCCCTCTGCCCAATCACTCTTAAATTGGGGATGGGTGGTAGCCTCCACCCATTAGGCACTATCTACCAGCCCACCCCACTCCTTTGGGGCAGATCCACTTTCTGCCCCCAATCTGCCCCAAAGACACCCAAACTTCAAAAATTCTCAAAAAATCAGCCCTCTGCCCAATCCCCCTGAAATTGGGGTGGTAGCCTCCACCCATTAGGCACTACCACCCCACCCCACTATTTTGGGGCAGATCCACTTTCTGCCCCCAAACTGCCCCAAAGTCACTAAAACTTCAAAAATTCTCAAAAAATCACCCCTTTGTCCAAACCCCCTGAAATTGGGGTGGTAGCCTCCACCCATTAGGCACTACCACCACACCCCACTATTCTGCCCCAGGCCCCACTTTCTGCCCCAATATGCCCCAATCTGCCCCAAAGACATGAAATTTTCAGAAATTTACCAAAAACCAGCCCTTTGCCCAATCCCCCTGAAATTGGGGTGGTAGCCTGCACCCATTAGGCACTACCACCCCACCCCACTCCTTTTGCCCAAATACCATGCTATGCCCCCGAACTGCCCCAAAGTCACTAAAACTTTAAAAAATCGCCAAAAATCAGAGGAAGGTCCAATCGACTTGAAATTTGGGTGGCAGGTAGAACACAAGGTCCCCTTTCAAACCAGCTATTTTTTTAGATCCGAACCGGTTCGGTTCGAATCCGAACCGGTTCGGATCCGAACCGAACCGGGGGGGTGGTTCGGCAAAACCAAAACCGAACCACCCTGGTCCGGTTCGGACCCGGTTCGGATCCGAACCGAACCGGGAGAACCGGTTTTATGCACATCCCTACCTACAACTACTATTGTTAACATTAATTTCCTACCAACCTTATGCATTGTGCTGTACAAGAAAAGGAGACTATCCATGCGCAGAAGCAATTTAAAATCATATGTTAGAAAGGCTAGGCAGCAGTTAATGGGAGAAATCAGGGATTCCTAAATAAATAGTGAGGGATGGGATAGGCGAAGTCAGCAGGCAGAAAAGGTACAGGCAAAGTGAAATTAAGATAGATCAGGGAGGGGTAATGTAGGAGAAGCAGAGAAGTATTTGGGGACAATGGATATGTGAGGGGAAATGGGAGAAAACAGATTGAGAGGCTTCATCAGTCAGTATGGCTCAGAAATGATCAAATTTGGACAATCTGAGAATTCTCAAATTGGGACAATATGTGTGGGACACTTATTGAAGTTCAGAGATGTATGGTTTTTACAGCAATGAACCAAGCATTGCATGTGGAATGTGTGCTAATATAAAAGTGCCTGTTCTGTGTTGGTGAGGGCTGCTGACCTTATCCTATACATCCAATCAGGTGGAGTGGCTGAAAAACGAAGATGTGATAGATCCTGTTGAAGACCGAAATTTTTACATCACTATTGATCACAACCTGATCATAAAGCAGGCACGTCTCTCAGACACAGCCAATTATACTTGTGTCGCCAAAAACATTGTGGCAAAGCGGAAGAGTACAACTGCTGCTGTCATCGTTTATGGTAAGGGAACTGGTTCTGCCTTGAAACAGCTTGAAATGTCTATCAAATGTAGAGTTGCCATTTCTCCCCATCTTCAGTGTGTAAATTCAAGGCCCAGGGATGACGCCAAGGGACAGCAGGAATGACGCCAAGGGACAGCAGCTCCTCCAAGTTATTTTCTATCCCCCCTTTCTCTGCCCCATCCAGCAGACTGGAACTTTACAGCAAAGTGTCAGACAATATAGCCATAGTAGATTATGGTGTTATAGCTTCAATTAATTATTTTACAAAGCCTCCACTGTTTAAGGAAGTCTCATCCTCTCACTCCTCTATCCCAAATCAAGCAGCAGAAGCCAGTGCAGCCAGATAGATAGGAGACTGCTCCAGCCTCCCAGAAGCCAAGCCAACTCTTTAGCTTCCTTCCTGGCCAGGAACTGTGCTAGGTGAGATAATATGTGTAGAGGGGTGCAGGCTCATCTCCCCTGCAGATTTCAGCTAGTCAGGTCCTGACCTCTCTCCCTGCCTCAGTCTTTTCTGCCACATGGTCTTGGACAGAGAGGAAAAACTAGCTCAGAAACCAGACTGCAAGGTTTGGCCCAATCTGAAAAGACAATTAAGGTCATTCCCATGACCAAACGGAGGGGAGCAGAACAGAAGGCAGGCATCTACCTCTTTGCTCCTACATGACACGAGCCTCCTCTGGGCTCTGCCACTCACACACTCACATGAGCGACATGATGGTGAGCTCCAGAGCTCTGCTGGGAGGGAGAAAACTCGTACTGGATCCTCCAGGATCCCACAATGCAATGTGTGAGCAGCAAAATGGCTGCCTCAGCATTGCAGCAGCTCTGCTCTGCCTGGCCTCTCCCCTCACCAAACACTCTGATAAGCATGGCCGCTAGCCACCTGGGAGCAGTGTTGGAAGTGACAGTGTGAAGGAGATAGGAAGGGATTTGTTCTCCTCCCAGCTCATTTTTCACCTGGATAGTCAATCTGGGCTACCCAGGGAAAGAGCTTGTGACTTGGGAGGGCTCCCGCTGCCACAGATGACCAGAGCTACTAGGCCTGTGTAAGTCGGAAACATCGGAATTTTGACATGGGAATTACAGCAAGACTGTGGATCCCATGTGACATGGGAATTACCGACTGTGGATCCCATATGACATGGGAATTACCGAATTACTCGACATGGGAATTCCCTGCTGCCTCCACTGCAGTAGACTGCAAGGCAAGTGCCCTGGGTTGTATCCTGGTAGTGGAGGCCCTTTTGATTGCCATTCAGCTGCTGGGAAAATGTGTGGGATTCTGGAAATTGCAGCCCTGTACAGGACTTCTCACTTTGAGAATTCCTTCATAGGTCTGCAATCTCCAGAAACCCACACACTTTCCCAGCCACGTGCAGGCTTCCTAGGGAACAGTTCCCCATTCCCTGCCCACCCCTACCCCTAACTCGCCATCATCTTTGTGCCACCTAACCATTCCTGCACCAGTGCTGGGTGGAAAATTAAAGGGTGTCTGACTTGCACAGACCTAAGAGCTACCTAGGTAAAAGAAAGTTAACCTAGGTAGCTCTGGTCATGAGCACACCCATTTCCTGAATAAGTCTGAAAATATCAAGCAAGCTTGCTTAATTAATTAATTAATTCTCATATTTTTATACCGCCTGATATGTACAGCTCTAGGTGGTTTACAAAATTTACGATATTAAAAATTAGATTAACATATATGAAACAATAAACATAATAGTATAAAACAAAGTAAAATTGCAAAACTTAATTCTAATTAAAAGCTTATGAGAAAAGGATAGTCTTGAGGGTCTTCCTGAAAACAAACAGAGAAGGAGATGTTCATTTCAGCTGGGAGCATATTCCAAAGCCCTGGGGCAGCCACAGAGATAAATATTAATAAGATAAAGAAACTAACAACATGAATTATCTGATCTCTGTAAGTATTTAATGTACAGCAAATTCTTTGCTCCACTAATATCATTCTTTGCCATACCTTTTCTCCACCAAACTAGTTGTTCTAGAATCACTCTTGTAGCAGCCCTTACAAGGAGAATATATGTCTGATCATATAGATGTCAGCTGAACTGTATGTCGATCACATAGACCTTCAGCTTAAGCAAAGGCAGGAGAAAGTATATTAAAGAACTATACAAGGTGCCAAAGGAAGGATGGAGCACCTTCCCTAAAGCATGTTTAGTTTAGGGAAAAGGCAACTAACAGGAGACATGAAGGTTGTTTTATTGACCGGATCTACCCATGCTAGGCCAGCCCTATTTGGATAGAGCCCTAACTGGATAGAGCTGGTGAGAAGTGCTCCGATCAATCCCAGCACTCTGTGCAGGGGTTACCCAGGCTTTTGACTTGGGCTAATAGTGAGGTAGAAGGACTCGAGTACGTCCTTCTACCCCACTCCCCCCTTGTGTGAACACTCAGGTTGCCTGCAACCCAAGCATTCACAAAACCAGATGGCAAGAGCTCCCGGCAGTGGGGACATTCCCCAGTGCACCATGCTCCTGGCATGTTGCATTGTAGGATGCTGGAGGGCTTCCTCCTCTAGCTCCTGGCACTGCCACTTGCCCAGGCATCGCTCATGTAGTGTGCAAGCAGTAGAGCTTTAGGACAACTGGCAATTGTGTGTGGGGAGGCAGGTAGGAGGCTGCCTTCCCGCTCGCCCTCCCCGCCACAGGCAAGTCAGTCGTGTGAACGACCTTATGGTCATTAGGAAATTATACGTGATATGAAGAAAGATGGAGAGAGGTTTTTCTTTCTCTCTCATAACATAGAACTCAGGGTCATCAAATGAAGCAGTTTGGCAGGAGATTTGGGACAGGCAAAATGAAGTACTTCTTCACACAATGCATAATGAAAATAGGAATTCGCTGTCACAAGCTGTGGCAAGGGTCACTAGCTGAAATGGTTTTAAAATGGGATTAGATAAATTTGTGGCTAGGTCCATCAGTGGTTGCCGGTCAAGATGATTATATATTGAACCATTGACAGTACATCAATGAATACCAATTGCTTAGAGAGCAATAATGGGAAATGGCTATTGCCTTCAGGGTCTGCTTTTCAGCTTCCTGGAAGTATCTGGTTGGCCACTGTGGAAACCAGGTGCTTGATTGGATGGACCTTTGCTTTGATCCAACAGGGATCTGTTTACATTCTTATGGTCTTATCACATATGGCCCAGTGTACCTGTTAGACTAGTCACATGGATATTGCTATATGGGAAACCTTATAGCAATAGCAATAGCACTTACATTTTTATACCGCTTTATAGCCTGAGCTCTCTAAGCGGTTTACAATGATTTAGCATATTCCCCCCAACATTCTGGGTACTCATTTTACCGACCTCGGAAGGATGGAAGGCTGAGTCAACCTTGAGCCCCTGGTCAGGATCGAACTTGTAACCTTCTGGTTACAGGGCGGCAGTTTTACCACTGCGCCACCAGGGGCTCATAGATAGATTCCTTGAAGTCAACAAACCACCTGAACTAACAACACTTTTCAGTGGCTGATTGGCCCTAGCATGAATACTTCCCATTCTTTTCAGCAGATCCAATTATTAAGCAACTTTGTGTAGTGTGCCTCCAGCCACACCATGCAGAAGGGTTTCCTGTGTGGCTCACTAATGCATAAGATGGCCCTTATTGACTACTAAAGTAAGGAAAGTGTTGCAATGATGAGAACTAACTCTAATTATACAGAAGTTGATTCTCAGGTTTTATGACAATCCATTTAACTACAAGGCAGATTATGCTTGAACTTTTATTTCACAGCCAGGGCAGCAGTTTTGCTTAACTGTAAGCAATTGCCTCAGTTGAGGTCTTTTAATTCTGCTTTCCATTGGAACCTAGTTGAATAGAGTTGATTAGCAGTATTTGTGATGTAATGGAGGCACAACGGACAAGTACTGTGCAGTTCAGATGGGGCCTGCAAGACTTACTTGAACCTTAGCAAATTTTAAGGCACGCACAATAATTATCCTTTCTATAGCATGAAAAGTTTGACTGGGTAGGTGGAACTTCATCTCCCATTCATAGAAGAGAAATGGAAAATGTGAGCTGGAAATCTTATCAAGCATACTGTCACCACTTTTGAGTGTGTCCTCCAGAGATAAAGATAAGCTGACAAGGAAAGGAAGCAATATGGGTGGGAGTTCCTGAAGGAGGAGTTGCTAAAGGCACAGTTAAAAACAATTGCAGTGAGAAAGAAAAATGGTAGACCTCTTTTTAAAAAAAAAAGTCAATATGACTGCACAAAAAGCTTAGTAATGAGCTGGGTTTTTTTTTTTAAAAAAAGAGGGCATATATAGGGAATGGAAGGAAGGCCAGATCACCATGGACAAATACAGATAAGTAGTCCAGACTTGTAAGGACACTGCTGACATGCTGACTAAGCTTGCACCCATGCACCAGGAGGAAGCATCTTCACTGACACAGACTGCTTAGCACCACAGTGCTTTTTGTGCAAGGAAAGTGGCCATTTTTGCTGATTTCTCCTTCCCTCAGAAGTGCCTGTGCCACCTGAAAATATGTCCCTGATGGCTGCACAATCCTGCAAAATACGACCCAAGAGTGTGTGCACAAGCTCCGCCCTGGCACTGATGTGCTCAGAAACTTCACCCCACCATGTTGTCCGTATTTACAGTGGCTTCTGCAAAGACAAGCATTGGGAGCATGAAGAGAGTATTTTCATCATTAAAAGACTGAAGCATTTATGTAAATGCTATAAGCATGCTCAGCCTTTGGGTGAGGCTTTTGAATCAATTGGTGTGTTCTTGGGAAGCTATAGATGAGCACAACTTCCTTTTTTCTTTGTATCTGAAGAGCACAGTGTGTAGTGTGTCTCTTAGTAACACAGTTTGAGCAGTCTGGAAGACCATGTGTCTCTTGGAAAGAAGCCCACTGCTCCAGAGACATGTTTTTAGCAGCACATGTGAACAAGGTTGCCTTATCTGCCACAAACCTTGTTAAAAACAAGTGGAAGTTAATGGATGAAATTCGTGAATTAAAAACTTGCTAAGATAAAAGAGAGTTGTTGTTTAGATAGCCACAATTATTGGGGACGGAGAGATGCACTGTTCATTTGCAATTTTTGATTCATTTAATTAGAATGTATGAATTTTGTGCCCGTGTCAATATACTAGCACTGAAGCTGAGAAGGGGATGTGGAAGGATAGCTGCTCTTTTAAGATCTAAAATCAGTTGGTGCTTACCTAATTGTAGTCCACTTAACTGCAGGGTTTGGCAGTTCTAGAGAGGAAAGCAAGAGGAAAACTGTATGGAATGCTGGAAGGAAGAGCTTAGATGAATAGGCTTAGCTGCCTTGAGATTTTCTTAGTGAAAGTTGGAGTACAAATTTAACAATAAAGAAATAAAAATTTAACAATAAACACCCGTGTTTATTATATAAACTTATTATATAAGTTTATATATATGTTTATTATATAAACTTAACTGCAAGTTAAGGATAGTATATATAGTATAGATAACTATAGTTATTTAAGTTTAAGCAAAACTTTTGGTGAAATTGATTTAATAAAGAGAACAGCAGGAAAACGTAACAACATTTTACCCATTTTGATGCATCAGGACGACTCCTGGATGCCATCAGTGATGGCATCAGGACGACTCTGAATTCTCAGTCCTCACTGAATTTTCTAACCTGATTCTAACCCAACTTGATCTTTCTCATTTTGATAGTCAATGGAGGATGGTCCACATGGACTGAGTGGTCAGTGTGCAATAGCCGCTGTGGAAGAGGCTTTCAGAAACGTACAAGGACCTGTACCAACCCTGCCCCACTCAATGGGGGTGCTGTGTGTGAAGGCCAGAGTTTTCAGAAGATAGCTTGTACCACTTTGTGTCCAGGTATGTTGTGTGCCTATGATAGTTCATTTACATATACTTGGTAGCTGCTTTGTTCTGTTAGCATTAAATTTTGGGGAAGTGACTGTTTTCTGGGTTTTTCTTCTTTTAGGTGAATAAATACTCTATTATTATGTAAGTTTGTGGAATGGTGCGCAAACAGCAGTAGGTTAATTCCCATTGTTGTAGAAAGCCTATCCCATCATCTCAATCCTTTGTAATTCTGAGAATTTACATAACATTTCAAAGGTCAAATTCTTAGAGGCTTAAGCCTATGATCTGTTGAAATCTCTGGAAATAAACTGGAACTTAAGTATCTAAAGTGGTTCTGAGCCAAACCATATTAGTAAGCTCACTTAAGGCAAAAGCAGGGTTTACGCAGCAAAGTCAAAAACATTATTTGAAACATTTGCATGATGGCTTTCCTGTGTTACATGGCAGAAAGGTTAAAGTATTCACAGAAGAAAGAAGTCTTAAATACCTTAACTGCAAGTCTTTGGCCAGAATCTTGTTCACTTCCCTTATGGTGAGCAGTGTGGCTCCATTGAAGTCTAATATAGTCTTCACCATCCCCTTAATGCCACTTCTGCACTAAATATAATAGGTAAGCTCCACAGTTGTTTTTAGTTTGGAATAGGAGTCCTCAGTCAGCAATCCTTACTCCAGAGCAAGCATTCCTGTTCTAAGGCTAAGAATCCAGGTTGTGGATGCTACCCACAGCATTATCAAGCCTTATACCCAGAATGTTGGGGGCAATATGCTAAATCATTGTAAACCGCTTAGAGAGCTCCGGCTATAAAGCGGTATATAAATGTAAGTGCTATTGCTTATCTTGAAGGACTCAGTAACCTGTTCATTCCTAGGCCCCTAGGTGGAGATGGGGCCATAGCTCAGTGGTAGAACATCTTCTTTACATGCGGAGAGTCCCAGATTCACTCACTGGCATCTCCAAATAGGGCTGGTAAAGGCTCCTGCCTGGAACCACAGAAAGCCATTGCCATTCAGTATAGACAATACTCAGCCAGATGGACCAACAGTCTAGCTCGGTATAAGCCAGCTTCCTGTGTGTTGTGTTCCTGGGTAGGACTAGTCTGGCTTCTGGAAAGAGTAGCCTGGTTGGGAGGAAGCTGTGGGAGGAGCAGATCACTGAGTACTTCAAGATGAGGCACAGGAGAGCATGGAGTAGGAGGGAAGACTAGGAGGAGTAGGAGGGAAGACAGTATTGGACTCCAATGGTGTTGCTCCACATCCTACTCTCTGCAGGAAGAGTGCACAGGATTGCTTGCTTTGGCTGCAGTGGGAAGGTCCTTGGGGCTTTTAGCTAGGGAGCTCTGTTCAACCAGGGAATGCCCCTTGATTTATCTATACATAGAGCATTTTTCCAATTCACTAAAGAGAACATGCTAAAGAGAACATGTCACTAAAGGGGACATGCTGTCACTTCTGCATCAGCACACCCATATATACTGACTGCACTGGAGCAAAATGTGTGTCTGAATTTAATTTATCACTGTTGTGCATAATGTTTGGGTTATTAACAAGGTAATAGTGCAGCAAGCTCTGATTAAGGAATTGGTCTTGCAGTTTGCTGTGAGACTACTTTTTCTGCATACTACTACTGTTTATTTAGTAGGAAAACCTTCACTCAAAGGATTATAACCTCCCTAACCCCTCTCTCAGTGACTGCAGCAGCACCAGCATCTAGAGAGGTTCAGGGTCTTTCTGGATCAGGGTGTAAGCAGTCTTATGGAAAGGATTTCATCTGTACACAGACTGGCAGTTCTCTGAGTGGAGTCTGCAATACCCAGGTGATATGAATCAATGTCAGAATCCTCCAAAGATTTCATTCCAGCATTGCACTCCAAAAGTAAAGTCTGTTCCTTAACCAAACCAGTCAACGGTTCAGGAAATACTTTGGATGACATGTGGCCCTTTAGTGTAGGATTGAAGGGCTTTTTTTTCTGGCTAGAACAGAGACTGTATCTGTATGATCTATATTTTTAATAGCCAGAGACCAATGTCATGGCTAATGTTCCACTAGCTGGTTATACTTTTAGAACTTGTGTTCCAAACTTGTGCAAGTTTGGCAGGGAACTTTGTGAAATAGGACAATTGCACAATTCCAAAAACCCCCTAGGATTTAACACAGCTACATAACCTCCTGTGTTTCACCAACGACAACCACAGGCTCTGTGGTTACCAGGAGTTGAAGGAGTTGACACTGACTTGATGACACACTTTACCTTTACACAATGTTCTTACACTAGTGTAGGCTAGTGGGTATAACTTGGAGAGGAGTGCTGCTCTTTTGGTAGGGGGCATGAATTGTCCCCTTTGTTAAGCAGGGTCCACCTTGGTTTGCATTTGGATAGGAGACTACATGTGAGTGCTGTAAGATATTCCTGACATTAGGGGAGGGGACCATTTCTCAGTGGAAGAGCATCTGCATGCTTGCATGCAGAAGGCCCCAGTTTCACTCCCTGGTATCTCCAAGTAGGGCTGGGAGAGCGTCTTGCCTGAAACCTTGGAAAGCCGTTGCCAGTCATTGCATACTGAGTATACTGAGCAGATGGATCAATGGTGTAACTCAGTATAAGGCACTTTCCTATGTTCCTAACTTTGTTCATTGCACAAGTGCAGTGTTAGGATGTTGACCAGAGTATTGGATTTCTCAGTGCCAGTACCTTTCATGCACAGTAACCTTTAAAAAACACAATCAATTAAAAACCTGTCTTTATTTGCCTCTCTCTCTCTCTCTCTCTTGCACATGCGCGCGCACACACACACAAACACATGTTTGTATTTAAATATTCCCTTTTTCTTGTGACAGTGGATGGGAGGTGGACAGCATGGAGTAAATGGTCTACATGTGGAACAGAATGTACCCACTGGCGCAGAAGAGAATGTACAGCACCAGCACCAAAGAATGGCGGCAAAGACTGTGAGGGTCTTGTCTTGCAGTCCAAGAACTGTACAGATGGGCTGTGTATGCAGAGTAAGTGGAAGCACATTAATGCTGCTACATTGACATTGTATTTTAGGAAAATATATTATCCCTGAAAAACAAATTAGATCTTCAGCATTCTCACCCTATTAAAAAATGAGCTTCTGCAAGCATGTTCTGGGATAGATCCAAAGAGAATACCCTATTTTGCAACAGTATGAGTGGGGGTATTGGTGGGGGGACCCACTGTATTTAAAAGACCAGGCTCACCTTGGCAAAAATGAGTCATGTTCTGTGCTCTGCTAATGGACTGCAGCCTCCTGAACTATGGGAACAGGAGACAATGCTCCCTTCCAAAGAGGTACACAATTGCATGGATTCTTGCACATCAGATCCTTTATTTTAGTTTGTTTTACCTGAACACACACCATTTCACTGATTTTTTCAGTCTATCCTTTGGATAACAGGAGTCAGTATGTGAATTGGAATAGTCCATGTGTGTCTTTATTTTCTTTAGTTTTAGAGACCCCTTTCCATAAAAGACTATCTTGGGGCAATGTGCACAAAGAATACCAGACATCAATAAACATCCATTTAAAAAAATCATTGAAACAATGATAACATCAATACATCTGTTTTGGGTACAAGTGTGTCATGTGTGTTTGGATACAATGGGCAGTCAGAAAAGTCACTATCTGAAAGTGCTCCCAGGCATAGGCTGGGCCTCTTAGCAAAAGGCTAGTTTCCGCATAGATGTATGCCTCCATGGGATTACTTTTGAAATTGGTCTGCAAAGTGGAAGGAAAGATGTGTAATCAATATAACATATTGCTGGTGACTTCTCCTCATGAGCATCTGGTTTCCTGAAAAATCAGTGGGCAGTGCAATGCAATTGTGTGCATGTCAGCATCCTAGTGCCTGACATTTTCGGCTGAGTGACGAGGCCAGAGCAAGAGATGAGGGTCATGTAGTCCTCAGGGACATATTTGTGGAAGCCAAAAGGGTTCTTGCAGGAAAAGGGAGGAGCAAAAATTACATCCCCATCCCCCTCATACTGGGCAAGCCTTCAGCTCAGCTAGTCTCCAGCTCCCTAGAAGGGTAGAGCTCTTGCTCTTCCCTTATAACACTGCAGAGAATGTCAGCCATTGGATTCAGTGGAGCTTACTCCATAGTCAGTGTGCACAGAATTGCAACCTCTTAAACTATGTAGAGTTTATGGTTTTTCAAAGCCTTGAAAGAAATATAGAAGAGTCTATGAAAAAGCCTTTGATAGAGTCATAATTGCTCCTGGGGTACACACATCCACTTTTTCTGTTCCACAATGGCCTCTGGACAAACTTCTCGTTTAGAAGTTATATTGACTTCAGAAGCACTGCAAAGATTAACACATTCAAAATGATGTTCTCTTCCTGCCTGCTTCCACCTCGCCCCCCTTGCTAGGTAACCCAGATCTAGTTAATGTGGGTTTTACTTTTAAAACCATCTCAATAGGTTCTTCCATTGTTGGCAATCCCCTTGTAAAGCAGCCTGCAATACACCAGTCTCTAGGAAAGAGGAAGGGGAGGGAAGCAAAAGGTTTATGGCGGTAGAGAGAGCCAAACTTTTTTGTAATTCTAAGCGGGGGGGGGGGAATCTGTATGGAATTTAACTCTCTGACAGGATGTCTTGGAGGTAGAAGAACTAATGTACACATAACTCCAGTGGTGTGAATGAGCCATTATGAGAAATTAGCAAGGAAAGAAATCTCCATTTCAAACTGAGCTTTATTACCAGATTATATTTAGACAGGTGTGTGTCATTTTTGTGTGGATGCATAAGCAGAGCCATTTAAGAAGAAACGTTGAGGGGGAAATCATTATACTACTGCAGAATGAGAACCCTGTAGGTATGCCATTATTATGCAGATACAATATGGCTTTTTATTTGCAAAAGTAAACTGCTGAGTGTAAAACCTTCATCCTCTCCAGGAGAGTGTTTGATGCTAATATGAACATTCTCTTCTTCATATATAAAAAAAAATTCCCCTGCCCCAAAGAAATATATATAGTTGCATATAGAGAGAGAGAGAAAGAGAGAGAGTTGCATGTTGACCTTCTCAGATTCTGTTTAACAGTGTCTTTATACTTGAGGGGTGCATATGCTTGTAAAGTTTATAATCTTGCTCTATGATCCATTCCTGCTGAAAACATTGATTTGCCACATTTTATGGCTCTGGTTATATTGCCTTTCTTCCTTCCTCTCCCCCTCCTTCAGAATGTGTAAAACATTCCAGTTACTTCTGGATTTACTCATGTTCTTCAAGATGGTTGTAGCTCAAGAGGATCTAGGGAGGGGACACAGAATCTTTTTTAGATCCTGAATACAAAGCCACTCAGTGTGTATTATTACATCATAGTGAAGGCTGGGCAGAAGTGAGAACTTCCTGAAATTTGAATGCTCCTGCCTAAAAATATTCCTCTTGCTGGAAAAGAAGGAAAATATACTCATCAGCAGTTATCAGCTGCATGATGGGTATATGCCAATCTTCCCAGCAAAGTAAAGATCTTCTGTCAGAAAAGAAGAAAACAACCCTGATGGGAATTTGTGTGAGCAAATCCAAAAATTGAACCACTTGTATATGACAGCTGGTTTCCTGATGTCTTGACCAAAGCTTCCTGCTTTTTCTTAGCTGCCTGTCTGAGCCCTAATACTCAGATTAATCTAGAGTAGTATGCCAGCCTCACTTTTACTCTAGACCAGGTATTCTCAACGTTGGGTCCCCAGATGTTATTAGACTTCAACTCCCATAATCCCCAACCAAAGGCCACTGGGGCTGGGGACTATGGGAGTTGAAGTCCAATAACATCTGGGGACCCAACGTTAAGAATCCCTGCTCTAGACAGCCAAGTAAACTTTTACTGCTATAAACTGCTTCAAACCTATATCTCTTCCTACCTATGCCAGCCAAGTTTTCCTCCTTTACCTGCTTCATCTTTGCACTTCTCAGACCTGTTTCCTTTTGGCTACTGTGCTAAGCCAAGCCTACTCTTGGAACATACCAATATTGGTGTGTGTGTGTGTGAGCCTCTCTTCTTGGTCCATTAATTGTGTTAAGATAATTTTGTAAGGACAATGGCTGACATCCTCATTAAGCACTTGCAGAGGGATGTTTCCCTAGTTAGGTAAAGTGTGCCGTTGAGTCGATGTCGACTCCTGGTGTCCACAGAGCCCTGTGGTTGTCTTTGGTAGAATACAGGAGGGGTTTGCCATTGCCTTTCAGCATCTTCCTATATCGCTGTTACGCGATATAGGTTTCTTATCAGCAGGGATTCTAACAAGCAACCTCTGGCTTGCTAGTCAGTCATTTCCCCACAAAGCCATTAGGTGGCTTACTTATGCTAAATCTGGAGCTTATGTTCTAGACTAGTGTTGTGCTACCCACAAACATGCTTGTGCAACAGGTGCACAACCTGTTTAAAAGGGAACCTTTGTACAAGAGTGCCATTACACAAATCTCAATATATATTTTTAGCACAACTGGGCAATTTTCCTACACTAGTAGCACAACTTTGCTTTTTGCACAAGCACTTGCTAGCCGATGTATTAAGCACCCAGATCAATGCCAATGTAGTAGATTTAACTCAGCCTTTGTCTCAAAGCTGTGATGTGGTTTCCTAGGCCTTAGTTTTAGGTTAGACTTCCCTCCCAACGTGGATGGTTTGCATGGGTATATCAGCACCCCTGATCTTGGTAATGGGACATCTTTGGTAAAGTCAGAGAGGTCTTAAAATAATTTTGAACACCTTCACAAAGTTTCAGTTCTCCAAAGTTCCTTTTGATGGAAGACATTGCAGACCACCATTGGGGTCATGTGCTGTGAAAGGATCTTGTGGTCCAGTAGACAGTATGTTGCATAAAGACAGGAAAATCCTGGATTCGAATTTGTCAACCATGAACCAGCTGGGTAATCTTGGGCCGGGTGATTAGGCAGCCTTGTAGAGCCAAAATGAATTGAAGATCATAGTTTGAGCATTGACATATGTCAACTTGAATAAACCGCTCATGGAAAACTTGCACAAGCAGTCTCGGTCAAGGAGAGGTAGCTGTGTAAATAAATACAGATATCCCAGCAAATATTGCTTTGCATTTACAAGTCTTTTCTCTTCCAGTCCATTATTCACTACAGTAGCATCACTCAGGCAAATCAATAAGCTTTTTCATTCACCTAGCTCTACTCCTGTGTAAAATAGCACTCTGAACTGGTATTGATTTCTTTGGGGATGAAAACTGTGAAGCCCTCCCTGCTTCCCCCTCTCCCCTCCCTATCCCTTGTAATTATAGTATTTTTCACCCAAAGCTGTAGTTTCTGCTTACCACTAACTGTGGTATTTCTGTTGCAACTCGGCTGTCACATTTATTCAGACTAATGATCTTGCCAGTACACACACTCTCTTATTCTGTAGTTAGTATTTTCCCCCTAACGTGAAAGGATGAATAGTCATTAAGCTAGTGCGCCTTCAGAGGAAGAGAGAGAGAGAGAGAGCTAGAGAGAGCAATAAGGAGAGAAGGAGAGAGTGATATGGAATTGAAAAAGAAAAAGAGCTGTAGTGGAAATTTAGCACTGCTATTACTCGAGGAGGCCTCCCAAGTATACAACTTCTAGCTGGAGTCCTTACAATCTTTTAATAATTATTGTAATGGCTTTAATTAGCCTTCTGCAACATTCTATGCTGTAAGGCACATTAAAATCTGGCCAGCTGCCATCCAGAAGAGTTCATTTATTTACCTCCACATATGCCATATTTTCTATTTGTATGTGCTTGGAACATCACAGTTAATTATATCAGTGTATTAATTCGCCAGAACTGTTCTGAAGGATTCAACCTTAAAGTTCATAATGAAAGCCATCAGGCCAAGTCCGTCTTGGCAGGGCTGCACAACGTCTGTCCTCCTGCAGATATTGGACTACAACCCCCATCATTCCTGACTGAGGGATGCTGTGGCCAGTGTGGCTGGGGATTAGGGGAGTTGTGGTCCAAAAATAGCTGGATGGCTGAAGTTGTGCAGCCCTAATTTAGAGTCATACTCAGTAAAATAATTTCACAGTTGTGTAATCTCACTTTCTCTCACTAACCTTTGTTATGGGAGGATCTCTGGGACCTGGATTCTTAGATGATGTGGAGAGGAAGATAATGCCATGGTCCCAAACTAATGCCCAGTGCCTCCAGTCCACCATTTTTCAAATTTCCTGACAAGACATGAGGGAAACAAATAAATAATATTTTTATAGACAATCAGTAACTGCTGTCTGTCAGCCCCTTTAGAAAAACTGCAGAGGCAGGATATAAATGAAAAATAAATAAATTAATAACACTCTTATTCAGTTTTATCCTCTTCATGTTGATTATGCAAATACCATGATTTGTTTGATTTATAGCAGAGTAGGGCAGCAGACAGTGAATCAACATGATTAGGATGTATGTATTAAAATGGATCCCTAGACCAAGATTGGGCAGACTGAAGGATTATGGGACCTGCTTCATTTTGTACTAGACCCCCCAAGGTCTACCAGCCAGAGGCCGGTGCAAAATTGTGGCTCATATACCCTTATAATTCGGGGACAAGATACTTCTGAGTACACGTTCAGCCTAGAAATTTGTTTTCATTACCAGAACTTAGGTCGTCCCCTAGCTGTTTCCAAGCGTCAAAAGCATCTAATCCTCTCCATGTTATAGGCTGCTTGAATGCAATGGTGCACATGTGGTTTGAACCAATGGTAATTACATCAACATCAAAATAAGAATGATCTTTGACTTGGTTAAGTTGATCCAGATTACATGGGTGCCACTTGACATAAGTGGCTGTCCACATGAATAGTTCCCAGTGGGAACCATGCCGCCAGAATAACCAGGAGCGTAACTGTGATTTGGCAGACATATTCAAAGAACACGAGCTGCCCGCCCACCCGCTGCCAAGAAGAGGGGCTGCCGAGGGCTTGTCCCCCCACCACTCACTAGCCTGCCTACCCCCACACACAATTCTTTGCTCTCTTTCCTTCTCCCAGGAGGACCCCCATGTCACCTGCCGCCTCTGCTAAGCCCACTTTGCTAAGCCCTCAGTCGTCTGGCTTGCTACCCTTTGCCAGCTGTGCCATGGTATAAGGACATCATTCACAGCCCTGGGTGGGGGGAGGCAATAGGTCATCCTGATGACCCTACCAACTGTCTTCATCAGATTCAGAAAGATATAAAAATATTAATCTTTTCTCTGAACTGGCAATAGAATAACAATTTGAAATAATTTCAAGTGTTACTTTGATTCATACATTTCAATGTATTCAGGGCAGGTTACAGTGATTTATTCATAAAGAAGACAGTTCTTTGTCTCTGAAGGCTCATATCCTTAACTGTATAATGTCTCTAGACGTGTGCACTCTGAAGCTGAGCCTTGATGCATTTCGGATCTCCAGTGCATAGTACAAAGTTCCCACATACATAAACATAGGAACTCCAATAAAGATGAAGTTTAAAGACTAAATCTCAAGTTACAAGATCTTATGCAAGTATTACCATACTTTATCAGATGAATGCTTCACATGTTTTCAGTAGTATACATTTCAGAGAAAAATCAGTGGTATCCAGAGTCATCTGGAAGAATCAAACAGGAAAACAGTCAGAGGGCATACTTCTATTACAGACTGATATCAGCTTTAACTGTCGTGGCTTCCCCCAAAGAACTCTGGGAATTGTAGTCTGATTAGGCTCTGAAAAAATCTGATAGAGTTCAAAAGGTGATGAGTCCATTCACAAGACATGAGCTGCCTGGGTTACCCCCTGCAGCTTGTGTTGTCTGGAGCTCTGGGAGCCCTCTGGTCCCTGCTGCTCTAAACCTTCAGAGCCCAACTTTGCTACCTTGCTTTTTACCAAGTTCATTTGGTAAATTCAATGTTTCATTCTACCCGGGTAGGTGATCATGTGGATGATCGCCCCGGATAGCATGGCTTCCAACTGGCCCGCTGCCATTTTTGGGAGCCACCTGGAGTGACTGCTATACTAAAAGCAGCCACTCCACTGCCTTCTGGGTCCATGGAGAATGGCTTTTCACTCTGCTGCCAGCACACTGCTGCTTGCCACCCTGCATATGTGTGGGTGTGCGAGCAGTGGGTTTCAGACACCTCTGATTATCTATGAGGAGACAGGTAGCCTTCCCCACCCCCTACATAAGAGGTCGTGAGAATGACCTATGTGTGTTGATGAAGTGTTGACATTATTTTGTCATCGCAGTATGAGAGTGTCTCCTGCCAAGTGCCTATAAACTAACTTCTTCCTAAATTTGCCTTTCACTTTTATTTTGTACTACTAAACTGAGTTTGAGCTTGCTTTCCCTTCTTCCAGTAACTCTGCTTCTCCTTTTCAAATCCCACCCCAAAATTGCTTTTCTTAGGAAAAGCAAGTCTCTTTTACTCACATGTAGCTTTCATTCCCTGATGGTGGGTTCTTCAGAAACCACTGGCTGGCTATGGCTGATGAAAAAGAATGCTGGGTTAGATGGACCCACATATAATCTGTAGTTCTCTGCACTAAAAGACTAGCCATGTTATATGTTGGGGACTGTAGAGTGAAATCACCACCAAAAGTATGACACTAATTCTTCAAGAAGCATTTGATATAAATTAATAAATATCAAATTACAGTGATTTGATTTGCCCATCAAGCAAAAGGTAGCACTATTAGATTGGAAAACTGGGGAGAGATCGTGCAACCATCACTTAAGGACATAACATATACATGCTTATATGCAGGTATGATTTCACTATATGGAATTATAAACATCTTCATTTAAAAAAAAGAAAGGCAGCCTTCACTTAACCTACTCCCTCAGGAAACATCTGAGTCAGTAGATGAGTAAAAGGTTGGAGGGCCTAAGAATACCTCATGCTTCATGGTGATCACCCACCCTCTAGCTGTCAATAATTATCCCTTCAAAAAGAAGATAAATGATTGTGATTTATCTTCAGGATGTCTGATGCTAGCGCTGACCTCTGACATCATTAGTGCAAACTCAAAATACTTTCCAAAGAACAGTAGATAACTTGACAATAAGAGCAGACGGGACAGCCTTGTTCTGATTTGACTCTGGAAACACTTAGGATTTCTCTTTGTTCATAAAGGTTTGGGAAATATGGCTTGTGGCGATCATACTCTCATGTCCTGAATCTTCAGGGGAACACTATACATTTTCCATGGTGTTATCCATGTTAAGAATTATTCATTTAAGGAGTGCTACAGCTTAGCAGCTTCAAAATTATGAAATCTAGATGTTCAAGTATTGTATAATCTATTATCTCTGTCTGGCTTAGTACGCATGTTGCTGCCAATGTCCAAATTTGTCAACAGCTCTCATGTTCTATATCTTTCTTCTTCTTTTTGCATTTCTGTAATTCAGCTGGGTTTGTCAGCACTGATACATGAATGTTGACATTTGCCAAATTTCAGAAATTCATTGTAAAATGTACACAGACAGCAACCTAAAGATAGTGTGGCTGGATTTTTAAAAGACTGGTCCAACATTATAGTCATATGTAACAGCTGTAGCTGTTGCTACTATTAATTAAGATGAAGTATGGAAAGATCCCCTCAGTCTACTAAAGGAACCAGGCAAGTCTAGTATGCTTTACGTCTTGATTTATTGAAATTTGACTATACTAAATAAAATATTACCCAGTTCAGGTTCTGGTCCCCAAGACAGACTCTTAAAATGAACAGCAGTTATATTGCATGCCACATAAATCTAATAAAAACTCAATATAGCATGTTAATAAAAGAATCAAGGAGTTACCTTGAAAGCATTGTCCGTTCCATCTTTCTGCAGCCCACTGAGAAAAGAGAGACATTTAAACACATAACTTGAGTCTCAGCAGAAACTCTTGCCTTGCATACCAGCCTGCATACTTAAGCTTCCTGACAACTGGCTTCATAATTTAAGTGGTGTTTCTGTTTAATATTCCAATTAAATAGCTATATACTACCTTCCTTTGGAATCATATTTCAGTCAGAGAAAAGAAATTAAGGCTGCAATGCAGTGTTGCATTGTATACAGCAAACTGATCAAAAAGGTCCACAAGTTGTGCACACTGAAGGTGGTATTTCTTAAGGTAGTTATGGTGGTTTTGCATAAGAGTGCAAGTACATAAATACTTAAAGTTATGCTCCTGCACTTTGGGAACTCAACTTACACTGGAATAGAACTTGCAGCAGTACAGGTAGATTGGAAACACCAGCATAGGTTTGCACAACATGTGGGGCAATGTGTTTATTGTAGATTTCCAAGGATTTCATATTGAACTATAGGGAGAATAAAATTTCATTTGGAATGCTTATCCATTTCTGAAATTCCAGAAGACCTTTGGAACTTGTTTGGAAAAAATTTGGAGGCAGGGGCAGCCCAAGCTATCTTGCTGCCCCAAGCAAATATAACTCCTCCCATATGGGGTGGGTGCTCAGCATTCTCAGGTCATGCTGCCAAGTCAGGAGCTGGCAAGTCAACAGTGGGCAATCTCAAACTAGGCCCTCAAGCCAGGCAGTAGAAGTGAGACGTTTTTAGCTCATGCTGGGGAGAAGAGGGCAATGAAGAGGCTCTCCTCACACCTAGTGGTATGAGGAGGGAGAAATGAACAGCATGCCACAGTGAGTTTAGTAAGGGCTCTGGCAGCTGGCAGCCAGAAGGGTCAGGATCAGCATTTGCCATTCCTGAACCCCTCCTTGTGCCTATGCCTCAGGCAGCTGCCTCACTCTGCCTCATGGAAAGGCTGCCCCATTTGGATGCATGCTTAGTTTGGTACAGCTGCAGACCACATTTGTCTTCATAAATTGTCTTCCTCATATATTTTCACTGTGAGATCTTGCCACAGCTCAGTGCTTATCACAAAGCTACAATTCCCGCCATGCTCACTGATCTTTTCTGTAAATGTCATTGCTGTATCTTGGGCCAAGGTGGATATGCTTCAAGTCATATTCAAACAGAGGAGAGCAGGTCTTGTGGTAACAAGCATGAATGCCCCCCTTTGCTAAGCAGGGTCCACCTTGGTTGCATTTGAATAGGAGACTATTGTGAGCACTGTAAGATATTGAGCACTGTGTGAGCACTGTAAGATATTCCTCTTAGGGAATGGGGCCCCTCTGGGAAGAGCAGCTGCATGCTTGCATCCAGAAGGTTCCAAGTTCCCTCCCTGGCATCTCCAGAATAGGGCTGAGAGAGACTGCTGCCTTGGAGTCTCTCTCCTTGGAGAGAACCTTGGAGAAGCCACTGCCAGTCTGTGTGTGTAGACAATACTGAGCTAGATGGACCAATGGTCTGATTTGATATAAGCCAGCTTCCTATGTTCCTATGCTCCTAAGTCTGCTCACAAAAAAACCTACAATTCCCAATATATTACTTTGTTCTTTCTCATGAGACTGCACTGCAAAACTGTAGGCCCATGAGCTTTCAAGACTATAAAATTTAAGCAGGAGATAAGTAGAAATAGAGCTCACCACCTCAGGGGTGTAGCAAGGTTGCAGTGGGCCCTGGGACAAACTCCCCCCCCACCTCCTCGCCTTCTTCAGGGGGAGAACGAAAAGCAAGCTGTCACTCCGCTGGTGACCCCTTGTCCCTCAGTGGCCAAGGGCTCATTGTCCCCCTTCTTCAATTATAGCTACACCCCTGCACCCTAGTGAAAATCAAAATCAAAAGTCAGTGTCAGTTTAGAAGAAATATAAATAGTACTGGGAGATTCAACAAAGCCTTAAGTCTAGCTATGTCCTAGTTTCACTTCCTGAAAACTGGAATGTTTAATTCCCATCACTGCATAATTTGAGATGTTCATTTACATGCAAGGGACTATCTAAATGTTGAACTAATGGCACTGTGACTATTCCAGCAGTAAACACACAAGGCATTAGCAACAAACACCAATAGAACCTTTGAAAATACTTTTTTGTTTCATCAAAAGCCACTTGAGGCAGCTTAAATTACGTTTTTCTCAAAGCAAGTTACTGACTGTGACACCAGCTGCTACAGGCACAGATCAGCAGTGCCAGTGCCAGCAACTATCGTGGAGTCAAATCCAAGAGCACCTTTTTCTGAATTTCCTCGAGTAAAGAAATGTGATAGTAATAGCTGAAGTCCCTCCGGTACTTGCCATGCAGCGGTGCTGATACCGCTAGCAAAATTGATCAAGGAGTGGGGAGAACAAATCCCTGCTTTGCACTGCTCGCACTTTGAAGCTAAAGGAAAAGTCATTTTTCATTATTGCAGGTTCTAATCTCAGCAGATTTGCCTCATTATCTGAAGGAAATGTCCTTTCTTATTATAGGAAAGATTGGATAGGCAAGTTTAAAAAAAAAAGGACAAACAAACTCACTTTATAGAGAGAGGCCCCTACCCACATCCTGGAAGGGAGCAGTCATCAAGCAACAGTTGTTTGTGTCCCCAAATAGTTTCCTTGCCTCTCCCACTCCTATTTAAATTCTAAACTGAAAGTTAATTTAGATAGATGCTCAGCTTATTTAAAATTTAAAGACAACCCCTACTCTGAAAAAGTGTCTGTGTAAAAACAGCAGTGCGGGCGGGAGGATGTTTATTGGCCATAAGCATTTTTCAGAACAGGTGCATTTGACTGATATGTGTTAAAAAAAAATCGGGGGGGGGAGAACATTTGGGGCTACAAAAGCATGATTTACACTTAGCAGTCATGGCTTATGAGCTACTTCCATAAGAACAGCCCTGATGCATCAGGCCCAAGGCCCATCTAGCCCAGCATCTTGTTTTCCACAGTGGCCCATCAGAAACTTCTGGAAACCCACAGCCCCCTCTCCTGCTGTTGCTCCCCTGGTGGCCTATAGCAACACCTATCCTCAATGAATTTGTCTAAGCCCCTTTTAAAGCCATTCAAGCTGGAGGCTATCACCACATCCCATGGCAGAGAATTCCATAGGTCAGTTATGTTCTATGTGGAAAAAGTATTTCCTTTCATCACTCCCAAATTTCGTGGTAATCAGTTTCAAGGGATGACCCCTGGTTCTATTGTTGCGAGAGAGCGAGAAAAATGTATCTCTCTTCCCTATTTCAACAGCTTGCCTACTCATATGAAACCTCTATCATTTCTCTCTTTATTCACCATTTTTCTAAACGAAAACCTCCTAGATGTTGTAGCCTTGCCTCTTAAAGAAGGTGCTCTAGACCCCGATCATCTTGGTTGTCCTCTTCTGCATCTTTTCCAGCTCTATAATGTCCCTTTTGACATTGTACATAGTACACCTTCCAGTCCCATCAGAATGGAAGAGTCATGCGAGATAATATAGGGAAGATAATAAAGGAAAAACAATGCAGTGTCACCCCAGGCTGATTTCTGGCTGAGATACACATGCACACACATTATTTGATCTCTCATCAGTTCATTATTCAGTGCGTTATTCAATGCCTAATTGCGCTTAGACCAACATGTTGAATGAATAACACTGAAAACTTGGAGGACTTGATTCAGTCTACCACCATGGCCACATTGTCCACACGGAGAGCAATCCGCATAGAAGTCCTATTTTGCCACCTCTCCCTGTGGCACATGCACACAATGCATCAGACTATCATGAGGAATGGGGGCTTGTGGATGCCTCCTATGACCCCATTCATCCCTTCCCACTCTCTCCTTTCAATATTACTTGGGGCAGGGATTTGGGAGGTACACACAGTTATGAGGTACACACCCCACAATCCTGTGGTGCACTGAGAGCCCATGTGGATGAACTGAGGGTGGAAGGGTGAAACAAGATTTTCCCATCCCCCTGCACATGGATGCCCCTGTGCCTATGGTAGTATAAATCAAACCATTTGAACTGACTTGAGATTAATTTGCATTGACTCATTCACATGTAGCATTCTGAGTACTTCAGCTCATCAGCTTCATAGTAAGGTTTGGGGTTGAACCAAGCATGCAACAGAGGAAGCAGATTCTTTGCCACTAGGCTCAAATTGTGTTTGCATTAAGATAAACCTGCTTTAGTAATCAGTTTATAAAGGATCCCATTCTGTTTTCCAAATGCTCTCACTCCATGCTGAGACCCTAGAGCATCAATGACGAACAGGGGTGTAGGGAGCTTGTCCATGGCCCAAGCTACACCCCTGCATCTGAAGTCAGACACAAGAGGGCGGGGCAATTGCCAAGAATTTGGTGATCAGCCCCTGCAGAGCTTCCCTTCCCCAGTCAGCGGATTGTGGAATTGCTGACTGGGAGCTCCTTTCCCTCACAGACTGCTGACTTGGGAAGGGATTGGCCCCTCCCCCTGGCATCTGATGTCAGAAGCGGGGATGGGGCCAATACCTGGGAGAGGGTCCATTCGGCCCCATCCCTCCACAGTCAGCGTTTCATTGTAACTGGCTGGAGGGGCTTCCCCCCCAGCACAACCAGTGTTTTAGTGAAACACTGGCTGGAGAGCACTGCTCCCTCTAACAGGGATTCCCAGACGTTGTTGACTACAACTCCCAGCATCCCCAGCTGCAGTGGCCTTTGGCTGGGGATTCTGAGAGTTGTAAACAACATCTGGGAATCCCTGTTGGAGATGGGGCCCTCAGCCCCTTCCTCTTTCTTCTCCCCACATCCCGATATCTTTGCTGCAGAAGAACTATATAGACTGAGGGCAGGAAGCATCTTGGCATGCCCTTTCTCTCACTCCTATGCAAATCATATCATACACTCTTCACACTCTGATCAGGAATCAGCAGTTTGCCATTCAGTGGGACAGCTAGAGGATCGTATTGTGCACTTTGTCTACAAAGCATGTGATTTGGCAGAAATGTTTGAATGTTTGAATTTAAAATAATATGTAGACCACCCCAAACTTCCATCTCTCAGTGGTTTACAACAGATGTGTGTTGTCAGATATGTGTGGTTTTAGAAATATATCAGTGGGCATTCCCAAAATCCAATATGGCACCTAAAAATTCAGAATTCAATATGGCCTTGCAATATTACATGTTTAAGTTCACCAGAATCATTAAAATAGTGATAAAAACTGGAGATTTGGCAGACATCAGATATGTGTGGTTTTAGAAAGTAAAGGTAGGAACCCCGAAAATTCAATATAGCAGCTGAACAGCCAATATAGTATTGCAATATTAAATATTTATGCTCACCAGAATCAATCCAATTATAGATAAAGGTCTAAGATTTGGCAGACATGTTGTCAGCTACGTGTGGTTTTAAAAAGAATACAGTTCTAGGACAACTGTATTGGACAACTGGACAACTTTAGTTTAGAATACAGTTCTAGGACAGCTGTATTCAAAGTATTTGAATACATAACCAGCCCTTATATATTTTCTAACTTCTTGGTTTGTTCTCTGTCTATGCTCTGAAATTACTTTTCCCCAGCAGTACACAATATTTGATAGAGTGTGCAAGCTCACCAATGTGATTCTAGAAATGAGGCAGCCTTTCAAAGAAGAATCAACAAACCTACTTGTTCTCCACACCCAAGATATTGCAGATCAGAATTTTGCTGACATGATTTTTACACACTGTGACACAGGTCATAGTTCAAGAGAGCAGTTCAAGCCATTAATGGTGGGACTAAACAATGAAGATGAAAAACCCTTCTATCGACCTATTAAGAAAAACAAGTTGGGTTTCTTAAAGCAGCAGGTTGTTGCTCCACAGGCTACCATGATGGAAGACTGCAATCTTTTCTCACGATTCTTTCTCTCTTGTTAGAACAGACAGTTGAATTTCAAGAGTTTTAAAAGTATGAAATTCAGTTCTCTCCAGCCTATCACTCAGTGACAAAAGGAAGCTTCACACACCTGTGAGAAGTCTCAACTGACTGAAATTCTTGAAGCACTCATTCAGTTATTGAATTCAGTGCTGCAGAAGGAACCACCAGCAGATAAAGCACTGGTGAATAGCCTGCCACCTCAGAGAACAGGAATAACCTTTGATAGTTATGCAAAGGATGTGTTTCTCCGTGCAGTGGACATATTCCACAAAGTACAAGAGATGTGATATTGTATTTGATGTGTACTTGGAGGAGAGTCTGAAAGTAGAGACCGGGTGTGCCTGAGGAAAAGGTCTGAGGAGAAGGGTAGCAGGAATCAACACAGACCCAAATGATTGGAATCTCTTTTAAGAGATTCTAACAAGAAGAGTGAACTTTCCCACTTATTAGCAAAGACAGCAGCACTCTGTGCGGAAGGAAAATTATTGTAATTAAAGGACAAAATGTCATAAACAACCAAGATATCTGTGTAGATAATTTGGCTCCTTGCTCACATGAAGAGGTCAATGTGCACATATTTGTGCATGCCAAAAATGCAGTATCATCGGGTTGTAAGGAACTTTTAATCAAAGCCAATAACACAAACACTGTAGTCATCGCCATATCAGTTCTTCCGTCACTTAAGGAACTTAAATGCCTGTTCCATCACTTAAGAAACATTATGCCTGTTTTAAAACAATTGCCAGTAGGTTTCTGTGCAAAATACAATGTACTGATAATTACCTTTAAAGTCCTAAATGGCTTAGGACCAGGTTAACTAGGAGAACATCACATTCTGCATGATCCCCACAATAGATATTGTTCTATTCTTCAATCCTTGTCTTCTTGGTTCCATGTAATATTCTAATTTTCTGAGA
Organism: Hemicordylus capensis; assembly: GCF_027244095.1. Taxonomy (NCBI): domain Eukaryota; kingdom Metazoa; phylum Chordata; class Lepidosauria; order Squamata; family Cordylidae; genus Hemicordylus; species Hemicordylus capensis. The sequence continues at coordinate 27,944,825 of NC_069661.1, read as the reverse complement.
TTGTAGATTTGGGGTTTTCATGAGCTGTACGCCATGATCATCACAATTATAACAAATTAAGGCTTGACTTATCTCGCTTTGCATGTAATGCGTCTGTCTCATATATCAGTTTCACCTTTTAATTTGCATTACTGAAATTAATGGACTTTTGCACGATATTCTAATTTTCCGAGTTTCACCTGTATGTGGTCACTAAGAGTCGACACTGACTTGACAGCACTTAACCAATCAATCAAATCACCTATATTTTTTTAAAATTTTATTATTTATTTATTTATTTATTTATTTTTACATTTCTATACCGCCTTTCGTTAAAAGAAAACCCCAAGGTGGTTTACAAAAATTAAAACATACAATAAAAAGCAATAAAAACATCAAGCAATAAAAACCAAGCTAAAAACATATAAAACAAGCATAAAAACAAGACAACAGATAAAAACACACAGAAGCAGCAGTAAAAACGATTATGTAAAAGCCTGGGTAAAAAGCCAAGTCTTTAAAAGCTTTCTAAAAGCCGTGATGGATTCTGAGGAATGAATGGCCACTGGGAGAGCATTCCAGAGTCTAGGAGCAGCAACAGAGAAGGCCCTGTCCCGAGTGCACGACAGCCGGGCCTCCCTCATTGTTGGCACCCGGAGCAGGGCCCCCTCAGATGTCCTCGTCAAGCGGGCATCACACACACCTCAGAACATTTCTGCCAAATGTCATGCTTTGTAGCCCAAAGTGCATAATTCAGCTTATTTTTGCCATTTATCCGCTGATCAATTCACTGAGTCAACTAAGGAGAGAGCAAAGAGAGGGCGATTTCCCAGTTAACTGGAACCACCCCCTCCCCATTGCTTTTTCAATTTAGTAGTGCAGAACTGTGTAACTGCTCTTGTGTTTTTGTACATTAGCATCTCTGATTTTTTTTAAAGAAATCATAATGTATTTTCATTTAAAGGTTTTTATAAAGCAAATAGACTTATTGCAAGATCACTGTTTTTCTTAGATTATTAGTTTTTCATTGCATCTTTGCCAAGCATATATGAACAAAGTAAACATTTATTATTTCTATTTTTAATATCCTTTTTGTTCAGATATATTTTTAATGCTATGGGACCTCAAGTTTCACATACCTTAGGGCCTCAACATGTCCTAATCTGGCCCTGGCCACTGTGGGAAACAGTGCACAAGACCAGTGGATTTGGTCTTTTCATCTTCTTTGTGGTTATCTAAGGCTGAAATCCCTAGCCAGATGGTGCAGCCTGTTATGGGATCATGGACAATATTCATTATGTGGCTGCTTGAAACCACTGTGGGAAATGGCAACACATTTCTCTATGGGACAACCAGACACCATTTTCCCCAGCACTGCAGAATCTTCATAGAGGATTCCCCATTTCACTACCAAGTTCTGTACACCTTCAGAGGCCTCGCAGAATCAACAATTGTTCTGACATATATCGTATTTCAGAATATGTCTCTGCAGTAAGACATATTACTAGCTCCATAAAGTATTAATGGGCAAACAAAGTCATGCAGGTTAGAGAGTGTTTTAGAAATTCCTTCATTTCTCATAAAGATGCATATATCTCCATATTGTATTGTTTTATTCCATTGTTTCTTGATTCCCTCATTTCATGTTGTGGTATTTGTTAAGTAGACATTCTTCTGGTCCTTTTCCAAAGTCCACTGGTTGATAGGTATGCCCAGAAATGGTACCTACATTCCGTTCTTTGTCTGACAGCCTTCAGACATTTTACTTCCTGAGGGACTAACATTGCAGTATTTTTTTTTGTCCATAAACATTTTCCCAATCAGGAGTATTAGCTCAGTTGTCACCCAGATTCTAAACATGTTTACTTTCCAATAAGTTGAAAATAAGTCCAACTTATTCCAGTGGAATTTATTTCAAAGTAAGCATGTTTAAGATTTCAGCCACAATATCTCTCTTGACACAAAGAAAATAAAAATAACTTTGATCTCTCAGAGAGTTACAATAAAGATTTTCCGGGGCAGGTGGAGTGCTAAGGTCCTGCATTATCACTGGAAATCAAGAAGAAAGGAGACAGAAGTCACCTTTCTTGCTATTTGTCTCTAGAATACAAATGTGAATTGTGTTATGATTTTGTCAATATCACACAATGCCTTCAAAATCTAAAATAAATTACTTTACAATCTCAAGGCTGCTATTGATTTTCTAATGATCTCAAATGGAACACATTCCGATTCCAACTCTCTTGCAAATTGCTTGCTCCCTGGAGAATTCCTATTGGATTTCTATTAAAGGGAAGGTTAAAACCATTCCCCGGAAATTTAGGGGGGAAAGGGGGCAGGGGATGAGGCTTTTGAGTGGGCTGAGCTCTCAGTAAATGGGTATTTAACCTCTGACCAATGACGGCAAGCCTCTTTCAGTTCTATTACGCCAACAGCAAGCTACTATAATTAAATAAAAAAACCTGTTTAGAGCACTGCTGAATATGTCCTGGGAATTAAAGCATATGGCAGGAATTGGGGGGAAGAAGACTTTCCATATGCTAATGACCCTTGATGTCTGAAATAAATTAGATCCATTAGAGTTTATGCTCAATAAAAGAAAGACTTTAAGCACTCCAAAGTTAGTGACTCGAGACCGATTTTTGGCTCTGAAATTCAATCTGCCTACTTATTAATTCTTAGTGAGACTCCTGAGCAGACAGGAGATGCAAAATTATAATAGTGTGCTGAATCAGAATTTTAAAGTACCATGGGTTTCTTTTCCTTTTCCTTTCCTTTTTAAAATTAAACCATTTTTCATGTGTTTTTTTAAAGCTCCCTTCATTAATTTGATTTTGTTCCCATCTTTTTTTTTCTTTTAAAGGTTTCATTTACCCTATTTCAACTGAACAGAGAACCCACAATGAATATGGATTTTCTTGTAAGTGTTGTTTGATATTATGTTCTTGGATACTAATTTCCTGCTCCAAGATTTACTCTCATCCCAGTCATATGAGTATCAGGAAGAGGAAGTACTAAATCCAGAGAGAGTTGGTTTTATTTTGCTTGCTTAAAAGAGGCTGAGGATATCAGGGAAACCAGTGCAAATAGTGAGAAAAGAGGTAGACCAGGTGGAAGCAGGAAATGGAAAGGAGGAATGTATCCACATGTCAGCCAAAGAAGGAAATTAGGAAATTGGGAATTGCAAAATTATTGCAAACATTTGATTCTGGTCAAGGAAAAGAAGACAGCCAGATGGGGAAGCTCCCTGGCTGATAGTGCTTCCACTCCTGACTGCTGATCGACAGAGTAAAATAAATGGCAGCATTTTAAAAATGGATCTTTAAGTTCAAGATGGACCTCCATCAGCACAGAGTATATTAAGTCTGATCATTCTCCCTTGGACATCACCTGTGCAGTTGAGAGACTGGAGATATAGATGTAGCAGAGAACAAAAAAAAGCCCAGGAAGTATTTTGGTTCTTTTTAACGTATCCGTAGATAGACAGAATGCAAATTGGTTTAATAATAATTTAGAAAAGGTTGATATATTTGCCTTTTCTAATCTCAGCCTGCTTGAAAAATAATGATGGGAATTTTCCCCTACCCCAAGTCTCCATCAAATTTCTTTCACGTACTCAAGGCTTTCGGTGAGATATCTTGGCGGGGGGAAGTGTGGCACTAAGTATTACATTGGGATTAGTGCAGGAGATATGTTACAAGCAGATAGCGAAAAGTCTCACAAGCTGGCCTGGTTCCCTCAGGAAAACTACAGAAAATCCTGGCTGGCTTTTTGTAGTACTGCAGTCTGTACTGAATTCTGAAAACTGATGTAGCATTGTAGGTATGAGAGCAAACTGAGGGACAGTATCAGGTTCAAATGTCACTGCAGCCATGAACTCTGCCATAGGCAAGCTGCTACCTCTTAATCCCGGTCTCACCTGACCCGACCTGCAATATGGGGATAATAGTGTTGGTCTACCTTTTGAGTACTTAAAATTGTGCTATATAATGCCAGCTAGTAATTCTGTTGTGCAGATACAGTCATTGTTTCATCCTTCATACTTATCCAGTATGCTCTTCAAGGCATGTTGACATTTCATTTTGTTTTCCTGTGGTTCCCCCCTTCTCCTTTTCACTGTATTTTTGTTTAGTCTTAAGTGTGTTGCTGTGTTGCCACCATCAACCCAGAAGCAACCCTTATTTCCTTGGGCAGCTGCCATTAGCCCGCACTACCTGGGAAACTGAAAACTTGAATAATTTTGCACAAAAATATGGGGGCTTATCCTGCACACAAACCTGCACCTGAGGCAGTGCAGTGGCCAGCTGCACTCCCAGCAGCACAAAACGTGTGCTGTTCTCCCCCACTTATATTCCAGCTCTAGCCGTTTCCCCCTACCTTTCCAGCAATTCTCATTGCTACCCACCTAGGTCCTCCCTCCCCCTTGCCGTACTTGCCTTCTCACGGATGGTGGCAATACTGCTGCTGCTCCTGCTCCTCCTCCTCCTCCTCTCACTTCTATGATTTTCAGAAGCAAGAGCACCCTGCCCTCCTCCACACTTGGTTCCTCTCCCTTTCCCTCTGACTTTTGACAATACCAGAGATAGGAATGGGAGGAGAACACAAGCAGTGGTGGTAGCTGGAGCATCATTGCCTGCAGGGGTATAGCTGTAATTGAGTGAAGGGGTTCAAAAAACCCGGGAGCCCCGGATCCTGAGGACCTCCTAGCTCCACGTGTCTCTATTTTCTTCATTATCTCCCTCACTCTGAGAGGCCTCCAGAGAGAGGGACGAACACGGGCCCCCTCTCCCCTAGCTATGCCCCTGATTGCCTGGTAAGTTGGTGGAAGAGGCAAATGGAAGCAGCAGTGGTAGGCAGGGCAGGGGTGCCCTCTGTCACCATAGACAGCCACCTCATCTGGCCTCCTCTTAGAATATGCAATCTAAATTCATATGCAGATTCAGAAGATACGAATACGACCAATATTTATATATCACTTTTCAACAAAAAGTTCCCAAAGCAGTATACATTGGTACAAATAAATAAATAAAATGGCTCCCTGTCCCCAAAGGGCTCACAATCTTAAAAAAAGAAACATTGGATAGACACCAGTAACAGCCACTGGAGGGATGCTGTGCTGGGGATGGATACGGCCAGTTTCTCTCTCCTTGCTAAATAAAGAGAATCACCACTTTTAAAAGGTGCCTCTTTGCTCAGTTAGCAGGGCACACCAGCCATTTCTTCAAGCTTGTTCAGTTTAGATTTGCTTACTTGGTTTTTTTAAATAGTAAAGCATTCAAAAGAAACTCTTTTGTTGTCAAATGTACTGCTGACTTAGAATTGATAATGTCATCATGAATGGCTCTAGTCAGTACCTGTTTTAATAAATTTACCTTGTACATTTGGTTATAATCACTCTGTTGCCTCTTTACAAGGTTGAGACAAAGATAAGAATGTGGGGGGGGGGAGAAATTGGTGGGGGGAATTGTGCTGAAAGGACCTGTTACAGAGCTTTTAAAGTGGATTTTAAAATTAACCTCTAGTAACATCTCTAGGAAATTATGGTAATATGGATGCTTGTTTCTGAACAGTACTGAGGTTCTTTGCCATAGTTAATGTTACACACTTTTGCACCCCACCCCACTTCCTTTCCCCCCAGCTGCTCCAGATTCAGATGATGTCGCTCTCTATGTTGGGATTGTGATCGCCGTGATCGTGTGCCTGGCTATTTCAGTGATTGTTGCATTGTTCATCTACCGGAAGAACCACCGGGACTTTGAGTCAGATATTATAGACTCCTCAGCTCTGAATGGTGGATTCCAGCCTGTTAATATCAAAGCTGCAAGGCAAGGTTAGTGTCTCCTCACCTGATAAAATGTGCCATAAAGAAAACAGTCTCCAAAATCCTATCAAGTATATTTGCAGAATGAAGCCTAGCATTTTATTACAATGCAAAGTGTGTGTGAGTGGTGTGTGTGTGTGTGTGTGCGCACGCACACACATCTGTTTCCTGAAGAAGAGCATGAAACCCAGGTGTTAGTATTTGAAAGCTGAGCAAATGACTGCTCCTAGTTTAGCCTCCCTTACATCATTCTTCCTATTCATTTTCCTGCTTTTCTGTTCCTCCTAGATTTGGTCAATCTAGATCAAATAGGAATGTCCTCAGTGTTGCACAGGGTTTGTAGATAGCAGGGCCAAATCATCCACCTCTTCCTTTGGCCTCACTACTCCACTATGACATCTGTTAATTGTAATGGCCTCAGTTTCATCTCCAAAGAGCCATAACAGCCATCTGTGGCAGACCATTTTTCAAGGGCCTTTCTCAGAGGGGAAGAATCCATCATGAGAAACAATGAGAGCCCGTCTCTCTTTCATTTCCTTCAGTGCTTGGTTTTACTGCATTGTATGTGGTGCAATATGGCTTAGATGCTGCAGTGCCACTAATCCTACACCACTGATAGTGAGGACGCCTGCTGGATCTGCAAGAAGCAGATGAGGGGTGCAGAAGAAGTTTGCACCACATACAATGCAGTGTCAACTGAGGTCAACAGAAGTCAGAAGAACAGCAAGAAGCAGATAAGGTGTGCAAGAGTAGTTTGCACCAACTCGGAGGCCTACAGAAGTCATTAGCTTGCTTGGGTCACTACAGGTCTCTGTACAGAAGCAACATGGCAGTGACTTGACTGCTGGTCCCTGCTTGGCTATTCCCTTATCTATTGCCATTTGGCAACAACAGCTGGCTGGATGTACAGGTTCCCTGCAGGAGACTTCCTCAAAGCTTTTCAACTGCCTTGCCAAATCTTCCCCTCCAATAGCTAGTAGATACTTGCTGACATCCTGACAAATGCTGCATTCTGACTCATGCAGCAATAAGATGTCCAGCTACAGCAGTAGCGTCCCCATTTCAGAAATACAAGTACTTGGGAAAGGGGAGTTGTTTTTTCCAATTTTTCCTCCCACCCCCACCCCTTCAAAAGCACTCGTTGCAATCCGGACATATGTCTCTGAGGACTGTGCCATCTTGTTCTTCTTTTTTTTACTGTGATCCCAAGACTTTCATTCGTGTTTTTGTCTTAATATGTGTAACTTCTCAAGCTGAATCTCATCAGTCATCTGGTTGCCCATTATTTATTATCTTATTTAGTTATTTAAAATATTATACTCTGCCCCTCCAGTGCACTACTGCTCGGAATGGCTCACAACAATAAGATAGACACAGATACAATAAAAGTAATAAAATTAGCTGTTTTTTAAAAAGTCAGATTAAATACCATAATTATTAGGTTCAAATTAAAACTGAAAATTATAAAAAGCTAAAGAACCTACCAGTTATTTTATTTATTCATTTATTCATTCATCAAATTTATATAGTGCCCAAACCTTCATCTCTGGGCAGTTAACTTAAAACAATTAAAACACATATTAAAGTTAAAACTAATCAACAGTTTAAAATCAACCATAAAATTAAAACAGACAATTTTAAGAAGCTGAGAAAGCTTGAGAGAAAAGATGTGTTTTTTAAAAATTGCCAGAGATATAACAAAATAATAATAGAGCATTAAAAAGCTTCCTTTAAAAGGTGCATTTTAAGATTTTTTTTTAAAACACTGAGGGAGGGAGCATGGCGAAGCTCTTCAGGGAAGGCATTCCAAAGCCAAGGGGCCACAACTGAAAAGGCCCTGTCTCTAGTCCCTGCCAACCGGATCTCTGTTAGTGGTGGGGTCATGAGCTGGGCCTGGGATGATGAGCGGAGGGCCCTGAAGCTGACGCAGGATGGTTGTAATACTCGTGACTTGCACTCACGAGCATCCTTGTGGCTGCATTCTGGACCAGCTGAAGCTTCAAAACTGAAGTCTTCAAGGGCAGCCCCACGTAGAGTGCATTGCAGTAGTCCACTCTGGATGTTACCAACACATGAGTGACTGAGGTCAGGTCTGACTTCTCCAAGTAGGGTCTCAGCTGGTGTACCAGCCGTAGTTGGTAAAAGGCGCTTCTGCACACCACCGCCACCTGCGCCTGCAAGGACAGCATTGAGTCTAGAAGCACCCCCCAAGCTGCGGACTTTGTCTTCCAGAGGGAGCATGACCCCTTCCAAGACCAGATTTACCTCATTACTCAGATGATCAGTTCTACCAACCCAGAGTACTTGCATCTTATCCGGATTGAGTTTCAGCTTGTTTGTCCCCATCCAGTCCAGAACAGCCTCCAAGCCCCAGTTCAGAGCATCGACTGCCTCCTTGGTGTCTGCTGACTTAAAAGATAGGTAAAGTTGGGTGTCATCAGCATATTGATGGCACCGCAGCCCACACCTACGGATGACCTCTCCCAGGGGCTTCATGTAGATGTTAAACACCATGGGGGGACAGAATAGATCCTTGTGGCACCCCATAGGCCAAAGGCCAAGGGGTGGAGCAGGCATCCCCCAGCACCACCTTTTGAGTACGCCCACCTAGGTAGGAACGGAGCCTTATAAGTGAATAAGCCATTCACTTATTCTGGAGAAATCCTTCACAGAGAGCTCCACACAGGATTGTATCAGTATCAGATTATACACTTACCCAACTTTGTGAGGAGAGAATGAAAGCATACTTTTGCTTCTCTCCCCCTGCCCCATCAGGCCCAACTGGCACATCTTTGCTGCATCTGATACTCCAGATATTAATGTGTTGTATTACATTTCAATATGCATATAATATCCATGCATTTAGGCCTGTATCACATGGTCAATTCCCGGGTTGTTGTTGTTTTTCCTGGGATGTTATATTATGACCATTTGGTGATTGCTGAGAAACTGGACTCTAGATAAGTTTGCAAAGTAAGTGGAGAGGGATGATGTCCTTTTGCTCTCCACCATGCAGTTGGGTAAATGGTCTGGCGCTCTGTTTTGATTTTCAGCTTCCTCAAATAGTTTGTGTAATATGTAACAAGAGTAAAAAAAAAATTACTCTCTTTTAAAATGAAATCAGGGAAGAGACCTTAGCACTAAGGCGTCATACCTTCTTGGGAGTATGGCCCATTTTGCTTGAAAGATATTTTAAAGTAGATGTGGAGACTCAGGTTTCACATCCACTGGCAGAAAGCTCTTTGGCTGCAGTGGGAAAAGACTCATGCTTCACAAGATAAAAGTAAACTTTCTTTATCTTTATTATACCAATAGTACTTTAGTGTGATCACTCTCTACTTACATGGAGATCAGCACAAGAGATGAAACAGAGAGCTCAGGATGCAGTGAAAAGAACTTACAATAGCTGATTTATTTCACTGCTTGATTTCTAACCGAAGCACTATCCAAAGTTATAAAGTTTAAAGTTCTTTAAAATTTAAAGACACTTTAAACACTTTAAAGTTCCATTGATTAAATTGGAAGACTTAAGTACTTGCTTTAATATGAAACCAATGAAACTTCAACATGCTTATCACTGGGACAGTTCTGTATTTACCTGAATCCATGACTATTTTTTTCATGTTAGAAATCAGGGGATCATCATAAATTCAGACTTCTCTTCCTTGTGGGTAAATAAGGGTATAACCTGTATTAAACCTGTATTTTTTAAGGGGCTCCTCTTAAATTCAGAGTCATCTTGTGTTCAGGTAAATATGGGTTTATACAATTGGCAGACTCAATTGGTAACACTTTTTTCCTGAACAGCACCACTTCAGGAGAGGAGTTTCATGACTGAATGCTTTCCAGTGAGAAAATCTGCCTACACTAGAACAAATAGAATGCATGAGAGACTAGGACGAATGTTAGGATGAATGATTTTCCCTGACACAATCATTTTCTGTATACTTTTAGGTTTTTTTCCTCAGAAGAAACATGTAAAAACCCAGACTGAAGTGGTATAGTCCAGGAAAAATTGTCCCACTTGATTATGAAGTGGCACTGATGCTGAGTTATGCCCACAAATATTTGGGGCTCTAATAATTCAGAAATGAAGGCATGAATGCCAGCTGAACTTTAAGATGGAAGGCACTCATTAAGGCTGCAATTTATAACCTAAAGGAATTTCTTTTCACAAATTAAAGTTAGGAAGTAAACATCACCAGAGTTTTGTCCAGTACAGAAGATTAGCAGAGCTGTAGTTTGCTTGCCAACAATTCATTTAAATCAGTGCTGCAGAAGACACTCAAGAATACGCCATAGGCAACACTTCATCCCTGACTAGGAATGATAAAGTATATGATTTCATAGTTCTTTGTGATTCTCTGTTTTCTTTTTCTGTTCCCTTTGATTATGCAGATTGATGTTTTGCAGTCAGCATTTTGTAGAAATATGCCAAGGGAAATGTGCTTTGCTGTGCTTTGGGATTGGGCTGCAAGGGTCATGATTGTGGCCTTTTTAATCTTTGCCCAGTACTTTTACAGCCCAGTCCTAAAACCAACTGCATCATTAAAAATGGGATGATGCATCTATTCATGGACTACTGAAACATTGTGAAACATACAGCAACTGGAGCTGGAACTAGCTGAAATTAGTGTTTAAAAATTGGAATCAGAAACATAATTACAAATACCAAAGCATACTTGGTAAAGTCGGAGGGGTGGGGGTGCGGGAGATAATTCCACTTCAATACTGAGTTTACCAAGATACCAGTACTGTAACAAACATTTGGTGTTTCATTATTAGGTGGTGTTTCATTATTAGGTGGCCTGCTGATGAGAGAAAGGAGAATCCATATCAGTCTAGAAGTCAACATTCATCCACTCACATCTGTTTAAGGAGTAACACTTGGTTGTCTCACAGTCAAGCAGAGGGGTTCTCTTCTCTTCTTCATGCAAATATTCATTCTAGCCTTCAGCTGTCAGTTACAAAGCTACTTGGTTGTTGTTTCTTAATCTCAAAGTGACCATGTTTCAAATGGTATAGTATAGCTATGCATAATGCCTCTCACATTACATTTTTCTCTTTGAATACAGACCTCCTGGCTGTGCCTCCAGACCTCACATCTGCTGCAGCCATGTACAGAGGGCCTGTCTATGCTTTGCATGATGTGTCTGATAAAATCCCAATGACCAACTCCCCAATTCTTGATCCACTGCCCAACTTGAAGATCAAGGTGTATAACAATTCAGGGTCGGTCACTCCACAGGATGACCTGTCCGACTTCTCGTCCAAACTCTCCCCGCAGATCACTCAATCCTTGCTGGAGAATGAAGCCTTAAATATTAAAAATCAGAGTCTTGCACGGCAAACGGACCCATCATGCACTGCTTTTGGCACCTTCAACTCTCTTGGAGGTCATCTGATTGTACCCAATTCAGGTAAATGATTGCAAGTAATAATGATTGCAAGTTTTAGGGAAAAAATGAATTATCTTTAAAAAAAAAAAAAGGCTTAAAGCAAAGGCATCTTTTTTCTTTTTCCAGTGGAGAAAAGAATGTAGGTCACTCTTGGAAATCTATATATTCTATGTTTAGACCAAACAGTGGCTTTCTCCCATTTGGGTTTACTCAGCTATTACACACATTCTTTCCCCCAAAGCCCTGACCTCCTTTAGCAGAAAATTACAAAGCTCTGAGTCATTGCCTTCAGAAGCATTAGACCTCCCAACTTCCTTGTGTGAAGTGGGATTCAGAACCCTTGACCTTTTCTCTCATGGAGTGCCAAAAAAATAACTTCAAGGCAGAAAGCCTTACTGTTGCCACCAGATATAAAAAGGACAAATTAATTAGAAAACAAATCACTTGCTCCAAGTTTCAGTTGCTTCAGACAGTGTGGTACAAAAGGAAGACATTTAGAATGCTTGGATATTTTTTATTCCAGGTGATGGAATAGATGCCAGTAGAGTATATTACTTTCTCCCCTCAATATATGGTTTTAAGATATTATGCAATAGTCAAAGGGTTGAATGCACTTTGAAAAATCCTAGTATTTTTTAAAAGATTATTTTAAGTCTTTTCAGATTTCCTAATCAATACACACAGGGGTAGTAGCAGGCTGATGCAAAGAAAGAGTTCCTGATTCTGTGGAAAGAGCCTTGAGTGCATTTAGCTGTGTGTGCCCAACAGAAATAGTTGAGTTGAGGTTGTCTGACTAAAATTGATTTCTGTACCTTATTATGTCTACTTACCCAGTCCTTTCCACACTACCACAGCACACAGTATATATTCTCAGACATGGCAGGGGCTTGAATAATTAGAAAAATATGGCCAACACCCTAACGAACAAAGGACCAGTACTATATAAGATGTACTGCTGCTGCTGCTGCTGCTGCTGCTGCTGCTGCTGCTGCTGCTGTATTCCAGACTTATGCAGCACCGGTGCTCGTGTGGGGGAATGTGAATTTCAGTTACCTCCCCTTCACAGGAAGCCCTCTTTACCACCCAAAAATACGTCCCTACGGACTGCATAACCATCAGGGACATATATTTAGGTGGCCCAGAGTGCTTCCAAGCTGGACCACCATCAGAATTTTCCCCCTGCATGACATCTGGTGCTGCTTATTCAAAGCCATGGGCAGCACTGGGACATCTCCTGTAGAACTAGTGCTTTGTTTGTCAGGATGTCAGCCAGTGAGATTACCAAAGCCCTTGCTTAATAGATGCATGCTAATAGTGGGCGGTTCATTGGTAGAGCATAGGCTTGGCATGCAGAAGTGGGGAACTTTTTACAAGAGTTAGGAACATAGGAAGCTGCCATATACTGAGTCAGACCATTGGTCTATCAGCATTGTCTACACAGACTGGCAGTGGCTTATCCAAGGTTGCAGGCAGGAAACTCTCTCAGCCTTATCTTGGAGATGCCAGGGAGGGGCTTGAAACCTTCTGCTTTTCCCAGAGCGGCTCCATCCCCTGAGGGGAATAACTTACAGTTATTCTAAATGCACATAGGCTGGGGCTCCCTGTTTGTGTCCATTGTACCCACTTAGAATATCGGAAAAGGGCTATTGTATATTCATAGTGTTCATGGAAAGTTGCCTTATACCTGAGTCAGGCCATTCTTAGATCTACCGTCTACCCTGACAAGCAGTGTCTGTCAAGGACTTCAGATAGGGGTAGCTCACAGCCCTAACTGGAGATACCAGGAACAGAACCTGGAAACTTCTTTATGCAAAACTTGTGCTCTTTCACTTTCATTTGGGCAGACTTGAGCTCCTAAATGGCGATCCATGCACACATCCTTTTTACGAGCTATACTGTCCTCTCTCCTGAACGATGATATCCACTCACTTGTACATCAGTTCGGTGCAAGACTGGATTGGAACAAGAGCTTCTGGATCTGGTTGAAAGATGATGATGATGATGATGATGATGATTTACATTTTTGTACCACCCTTCTTCCTAGGAGCTCAGAGTGGTGTACATAGCTCTTTCCACACTATTTATCCTTGCAATAACCCTGTTAATTACAGGAGGCTGAGAGATTGGTTCAAGATCCAAGAGCCAGCATAGCATAGTGGTTAGAATGTTGGACTAGGACCGGGAAGACCCAAGTTCATCCTTGAAACTCACTGGGTGACTTCATCCTTGAAACTCACTGGGTTTCATCCTTCATCCTTGAAACTCACTGGGTGACTTGGCCCAGTCATGTATCTCTCAGCCTAACCTACCTCACAAGGTTGTTGTGAGGATAAAAATAACCATATACACCGCCCTGAGCTCCTCGGAGGAAGAGCAGGATATATATGTAATTTTTTTTTTAAAGATTGGTTGAGTGGGGTTTTGAACCCAGATCTTGCCAGTCTAAGTCCAACATTCTATCTATGCTGCTGCATTGGCTGACATGGTCCACATGGTACACGTTCCCTGCAAAAGCACTTTTCATTTGCACAAATGTGTCAGTGAGGAATGTGCAGCCATTTATATGATAGGGGCTCTGCCCTCATCTGACTGTAAAACATGTGACCCACTGCATGTTGATTTTCAGTCTTTTTCATTTTCATGATTTATATATTGTTGCATGTTGAGTGTCTGTTTTCATACCCTTCTAGAGTTCTTAAAGTTTTGGACTGTGGCATATTCTTGGCCATCTTGGACATGCAGCAAATAGCAAAAAGCCTCCCCTTACAAACTAGCTATTTATTCAGAATAAGCTACGTGCTATAAATGGTGGCTGATGACCAGATAAAACTGATCTGCTCAGGGGGGAAAAGGAGGTTCCTGTTGTTTCATGGACAATGTTCTGCTGGCGTTCTTAAAGCTTCAATTAAATAAGAATTGCCCAGGGAAATGAACCCATTACTGCTGTTTGAAATAATAAATGCAACTGTTGGTTTACCCCCTCATTTTTACAATGCAAGCAGCAGAGCAGCCATCTGCTTGTTCCTTAAATAAAACAAAAAGGGAGGGGCAGTGTTCCCCCATTTCCTCCTCCTACAATGAGGAAGACACGCAGAGGCAGCACCAGCAAGGAATAAACTTCCAGGTACAAGTGCCTGGGTAGCTGTAAAACATTCTGTTTTGTGATAGGGTTTGGTGGGATTTGGGCAGGCAGAGCTGCATCTTCTCAGACGTCTTCCTCCAAAGGTCAGGCTGCCTTCCTTTGGCTGCCTTTATTTTATCTACTTCTCTTTCTTTTCCCCCATTGTTGTTCTGCAGGAATAAGTTTGCTGATTCCTGCAGGGGCTGTTCCCCAGGGGAGAGTCTATGAAATGTATATGACAGTGCACCGAAAGGAGAACATGAGGTAAAAGAGGCTCTGCTTACAGTGCATTTGCTTGAGCACTAATTGCCGGGAGGAGGCAAAGTGTGTTAACACAACATTTCTGATCAGCATATATATATTTATTGATGCAAGGCTGAAAAGCTGCTGAGGGCACATAATGGCAAAGCGGGCGCAGAAGGAGAGCTGGGGGAAATTGAAGCACAGGTCTCTCCTACTTTGGCATGTGATTTTGTAATAAGGGGTCAAGTTTTGCAGGTAAGCAGCTCTCAGTTTGCATTGCTCCAACTATGTCAATAATTAAGGTAAGCGGGAGAAAAGTGGAATAGCTGTGAGGATGCAGTACAATGAGACTCTTATCTTAAGCTGTTTGGTGTGTGCCCTTTGCAGTTCCCCCTCAAATTTTGTGTTGTGCATATTCTGCATTCAGAATGGGTTAGGCAAATCAGAGACATTTACATAGGTTTACTCTACTCTAGTAAAAATCTAATATTTACTGTAAACACTTTAACATGCACAGACACGGTAGTATGCCTGTACGTATGTAGTGACAGCAGTGTTTGAAAGCCCTTTACCACTGACTGTGGTCTAGCTGTATGCAGGGTGGTGTGTATTCTACAATTCCATGAACACATCACACAACTGTGGAATTCAATATTTGATGCAAAGTGCAGCATCCTGATGGTTTCAGTGTTCATTTATTTCCTCCATGAGAGCCTCCATTGTGCACTCAGCCACTGATATCTCTAGCCTGTGTGATACTGAATACACTCTTGTGGTTTGGTAGTCTGTCATCCATCCCTAAACTAATATATTTAGAAAATTAAATTACAGCAGAAACAGTTTTTGCTTTCATTATTCATGTCCTGCATTTTATAAATGGCTAATCACAACAAAAGTCTTGTCCCAAGCCAGTTCTCATGCAGTGTGACCTTTTTATTTGATTATAGACCATGCCTTCTTTAAAAATAATCCCAAACGCTTGAGAAAACACACCCATTAGTAGCAAAATGACACATTCCCCCGGCCACGCTGAGTCTTAAAGAGTTGAAAAGGGATCCTAGTGGCAGTTAGGCCCACATAGACATGTTCTTCTTCTTGTTTGTTTATTTGCATTTATATGCCACTCTTCATCCTGGGTCCCTAGGTCTGTGAACAATAAATTAAAAACAACAATAATAAGCTTTTATTAAAAACACCACCCCAAATAAACACAGCTACAAACAACGAAAAGTGAATCAAGGGACTACTCATTGGTCAAAGGCTGAATCAAAAGCGCAGTCTTCAATCTCCTGAAACACTGGGAGTGAGAGAGTCATCTGAAAGCAAGTTCCCTGCCCAGCATGCTTAACAAACAAGCTTTAACAGGAGTTAGTAAACAGAGTAGAGCCCTCCCAGCTGACCAAGTGGGTGCATTCAACTGGGAGCAGGCCCAAAGTACCTGGGGGCCAAAATAGTTATAACCAGCACCTTGAATTGTACCTGGAAACTGACAGCCGGTACAGGGTCTTCAAGATAGGTGTACTACATGTACTGCAGGGTGACTCCAGAAATCTAGCTGGCTGCTACATTCTCCACCAAGCTGTAGTTGGTCAGATGGTGCGGAAGGACAGGTCCAGCTAGTGTGCATTGCAATAATTAAAACATAATGTTACCAAAGCAAGGGTGACAGAGGCCGGATCAGCCTTCTCGAGCAGGGGTGCAGCTGGCAGATTAGTTGAAACTGGGCAAAGGCCATAAGTGGTATATCAGTGGCCTGAAAGAAATAGTTTTTCTTTATTTCTGCTCTCTGCCTCACAAGGGTCCCCTATGTTCTGATTAGTGCTTGATAGAGGTCCCAGTTTCCTGTTGTCCTGTGGGAGGAAAAGCAGCTAGAAAGCGATTTTTGACTGGACAGAGCCTGAGGAGAAAGTGTTAAGCAACCCCTTCCCTCACATTTGCTCCATTCAAGACTACAGCTTCTCATAGATGCTTTTCTTTAACTCTTGGTTAAATTGGCAGTATTTGCCATTGGGCAATATTTACTATCAATCCAGTTTGGGGGTCAGTGTACCCCAAGAAAGCCACAAAAAGGAAACACTTGGGGGTGGTATTAAACATGAAAGCATTTGCAAGTTAAAACAAAATCAAAGCTTTCTGAAGAAGTTGCTTTTTCAGTATAACAATATAGTTCAAAGGAATCATTGGGGTTAATTACACTGTGCAGTGTAAATTGCATAACACCTACATAGAATGGTATGTGGGGTCTAGTTGACCCTCAACAATGTTAATAATAAAATAATAGATTGTGCCATTTGTATACATTTAATATCATGGTTGCATAATGTAACAGTGTAATAATTATGGGTTGTGAAGTACCTGTCCCCAAAACAACAAATCTTAGAGAACTTGCAGCCATAGTACATGATGCAGTTTCTCCTTGGAATACTGCTTGGCCATATATCTTCTCTCTTTTGCTACTCAAGAGCAGCAGCAGCAGCGTGACTTGCTTTCTAGTTTGTGTTTTCTGTTTAGAAGCAATAGGAAATAGTCAACCATACCTGACCATCCAACTAGTTTTTACAATAGGCAGCTTCAGATGACCCTCTTGACTTTGAGTGGGTCATCTGAAGCTGCCTATTGTAAACGGGAAACCAGATGTAAAAAACCTGATATTACCTGGCACACAAGCCATCCAAACCACCAACCCCTGGTTGGCAGCTAGATTTCAGCTCAGCTTTCTCTGCCCCACTTCAGCCCTACAGTTCTCAGGCCGAGGTCTGGTTGAAGTCAGGAAGTCTATCCATCAACTGGAGGTTGGCAGATATAGGGAACGTGCCTGCTGAGAGTCCACACTTGAAACTTTCAATGAGTCATCTGAATCCACCCAATGTAAAATTGTCCTCTTTCAGCCCCACTCCTGTAATTGAACATAATGTCACTCCAAACTTTGAAAAATCTTGGGGAAAGAGTGGTGAAATTGGAACTTGCTCTTGGTCACGTTCCTGCAATGACAGCTGCAAACCAATCATACTGAAAATCAAGGTTTCATAACCTGGCTCCTAATTTGGGTTAGGATGTTATGAGGACATGTCCTAGCCTTGGTATCTATTCCTGGATCCATTTCTGCATGCTATAGAGATTTTGCCCATTATTTTCCTCTCTCAGACAGCTAGATGCACCTGTGCTGTTCAGTCTCTCTGTGAATGAGAAGGTAGTTCTGCCACATAAGTTGTCATCTTTGCACCATAGTGGCTGAGGCCTAGCCTAGTTACAACAAGCAGACTGACTACAGGATAACCTGTATGATTCAGAATTTGGTAAACAATGTATGAGTTTAAAAGTCCATTGTATTACATACAGACACCCTGAAATCCTGAACTTAGGGTGGTTTGGTTAAATGATTAAATTGATTAAACTGCAAAACCGATGTTAAAGTTACAATGAAGACCCAAGTTGAACTGTCAGAGATGTGGGCACAGAAGGCCTCTTTGAACAAATGCTTTGCAAATAGACAGTCCCTCAAGTCTCACCTCAGGGCAACTGTTAATAGTTCAGACAGAAAGTAGAAATGTGTTATTCCTCAGAGCTCTACATGCCAGCTCCTTGTTTTCCCACCTCCATAGTCTGAAACTTTTCTCTCTCCATCTTATCTCCCTGGATTCACTTTGTTGCCTTTCTCCAGTAGCTTGAGCTTGGCAGCGTTCACTCTGCAACCCAATAAAACTGCTCTTTTTACTGACTGAAGGTTGTGGGTGTCAAAGCACCATGAGGCCTCTTATTTACTTCCTTCCCATTAAAGTGTATGAAAGCATGAGTGTCGGTGGAAGTGTTATCTTTAGCCCTCAACATGGGAGTCTAATGGGCCATGTGAAATGCTAGTGTTTATCCCCAGTAGTCCCACAATGTTGTTTCCCAAAGTATGTGTTAGTGGCAAGGACAGCTCTCCAAGTTCAACATGACATAGAGAGTGAGACTCTGCTGTAATTATAGTCATTGTTCTGTAGAAATATACAAAATATGAGCATCAGTTTTATTTTTCGACTTTCATGCATATGCATAAACAGAGCTTACCTCAATTAAAATGCTTGCAGATAACAGGCATACATATGTAAATATTTCCTCCACTATAATGTATGTCAGTGACAGTCTATAGATGATTAAAAACAAGATTCACAGGTGCTTCGTTTTAATAGTTAATAATAAATGTCAATGTTCATTGTAACATATATTTGTCTTCCTTCTTTAGTTCATACATAATGTGTTGATTTTGCCATAATTCCATATTTGTGTAATTTATTTTTCCACTTCTTAATTATTGGAATTTCTTTTTATAGCCAGTACCTAACATGAAGAAAGTTGCTTGCTGTCACAAAATTACTTCATCTTACAAAAGAGGTTACAACACCTCTTAATTAATTTTGTGTGCATCGATAAGAATATTAAAGGATTGCAAGTGATTTTCATTCTAGTTACTCTATTGATATGTCTAATGACATTAGACCAGTATTTCTCAGCAAAAGGGCAAGCCCACTCAAAATGAAAATAAAATATGTTTTCTGATTTCCAGCATCAAGAATGGTGAAGAACTATAATTTTAAGTAGTTTTGAAAGATAAAACAAGATCTGGTCATCATTTTATGCCAGTTTTCCTGTAAGTTACTACGAATATGAATCAGTTAATGCTGTTAAAACATTACTATATAATTTAAACATCTTAGTAGTAGGCATCATTCTTCCCATCTGTTTGAACAGAGGGAGGGCATGTTAGATGGGGCTGTAGCTCAGTGGAAGGGCATCTGCTTTACGTGCGGAAGGTCCCAGGTTCAGTCCCTGGCCTCTCCATGCAGGGCTGGGAAAGACCCCTGCCTGAAACCTTGGAAAAGCCAAAGCATCAGTGTAGACAATATTGAGCTCGATGGACCAATGGTCTGAAAGTAGTTTCCTATGAACTGTGGCATAGGGATAAATGAAAGTTAAGCATGTTCAAAACCCACTGTTTTCCTTGGGTGAGAAAAGCTTGTGACTGTTATGCAATCTATGCATTAAATGGCACGTATTGTGATGATGACAGCCAAGCACTGTGATTCAAATGGCTTGCGGAGGGTGGCCATAATCTGTATACCCTCTCAGAGAGCCAATGCATTGGAGAGTGAGGATATGGTAGAATGGTGCATTATGAATGCCAGAGAAGCAGATGCGAGCGGGGGTGGGGGAGGCTTAATTGGTGAGGCCCCCTTAGGAAATATCCAGGAATTATGTTTTAAGTTTTCACTTTTGAACTAATACCTTTGGGGAAAGTAAATAATTTGATCCTGGATGTCATTTTTGTACACTTAATTTAGTGCTAATGAATAAAACTTAGGTCAAATTAGATCAGAAGCCTACGAAGTCTTTCTTTCCTGTTCTGTTGGCATTCATAGGCAAACTTGTGAATGATTTTCAGTTTCAGGAAGAAATTTCGCAGCTTGTTTAAAAAAAATAAAAGAAGGGGAAATAAAAATAAGAAATATAGCATGAGACAATTCTACATAGAAGAATATTGTACAGTATAAGATTGATAGAGGATGCCCAAGGCATCTTGATCCTAATTTAGAAAACACAAAATATTTTTATAAAGGAAAACAGCAGTAGGGAGATGGCAAATGTTTTAATTTTGTAAAACCCACTTTAACATGACTAGAAGGGTTACCATCTGCTCCTGTGAGTTGTTCATCTCCCTTTCCTCACTCTAAAGCATTCTTCCTTTTTTTCTTTGAGCACACTTAATAAGACTGTGTGTCAGTCAAAAGGCAAGATTTCATTTCTGCAACCCAAATGGCAGGCACAATGACAGAGGGGACATAACTGCTTTAATGAAATCTGTATGACATAATGACACTCAGCATTGTATACGCTACAAACTTAAAGTGATTAGCTAGTCTGGTTTCCTTCAGGGAGTGCTGCAAATTGAAGTTCTGTGAGGCATCTAGGAAAAGCACAAGCAGAATTCTGAGAAATTTTACATGAACTACATCTCCTAGCATACTTTGGAAGAAGTCATGGCAAAACAATTTGAAAGCAGTCTCTCCTTGTGAAACTCACTCTATAGAGTGATGACTATTTGATGAATAACTAATTGAAATTGGGTGGGTGGAGCGTTGCAGTCTAATGTCTGTTGCCATTGTCCATATTCTGAAGCCAGCATAATCTTGGGTTGCAGTAGATTTCACACTCACATTTACACAACATGCCCACAAGAGATTGAAAAGTCACACAGTGATGGTGGCAGGCCATTTCCTGCCAAAACCCTATTATAGCTGGCTTAGGTCTCCTTGAATGCCTCTAGGGAGTGGGCAGTCAAACGTAGTTCCAGGGAGAAGCTGTTAAAATGCCACAGCTGTACCATCTAGGGATGTGCAAAAAATTTCGGGCACAGAACGATCTGTGCCCGAAACGAACAATTTCGGGTGATTCGGGGCCGAACCGAATCACCCCCGATGTCCCCCGAATTTTTTCGGACACGAGCCGAAACACCCAAATTTCGGGCAAAAAAAATTCGGGTGATTCGGTTCATGGTTGATTTTTGGCGATTTTTTAAAGTTTTAGTGACTTTGGGGCAGTTCGGGGGCATATCATGGGATCTGGGCAAAAGGAGTGGGGTGGGGTGGTAGTGCCTAATGGGTGCAGGCTACCACCCCAATTTCAGGGGGATTGGGCAAAGGGCTGATTTTTGGTAAATTTCTGAAAATTTCATGTCTTTGGGGCATATTGGGGCATATTGGGGCAGAAAGTGGGGCCTGGGGCAGAATAG
Source organism: Hemicordylus capensis (assembly GCF_027244095.1). Lineage (NCBI taxonomy): Eukaryota > Metazoa > Chordata > Lepidosauria > Squamata > Cordylidae > Hemicordylus > Hemicordylus capensis. The sequence continues at coordinate 27,923,493 of NC_069661.1, read as the reverse complement.
TGGTGTGGGTTGGTAGTGCCTAATGGGTGCAGGCTACCACCCCAATTTCAGGGGGTTTGGACAAAGGGCTGATTTTTTGAGAATTTTTGAAGTTTGGGTGTCTTTGGGGCAGATTGGGGGCAGAAAGTGGATCTGCCCCAAAGGAGTGGGGTGGGCTGCTAGATAGTGTCTAATGGGTGGAGGCTACCACCCATCCCCAATTTAAGAGTGATTGGGCAGGGGGTGAATTTTGGTGAATTTATTTTTATGAGGTTTGTCTTCATAAGGTGAAGTGTGCTAAATTGATTACTTCCTCATATTATTCATAGTAAAGGAAAGTGTGAAAAAGTGAAAGTGGGGTCATGAGAGTTGTTTAATTGAAAAAAATCTCATTTGCTATGATAGAATGAGAATTCACACCTCAGAAGTTTTTTCTGAGGTGTGAATTCTCATTCTATCATAGCAAATGAGATTTTTTTCAATTAAACAACTCTCATGACCCCACTTTCACTTTTTCACACTTTCCTTTACTATGAATAATATGAGGAAGTAATCAATTTAGCACACTTCACCTTATGAAGACAAACCTCATACAAATAAATTCACCATAATTCACCCCTCTGCCCAATCACTCTTAAATTGGGGATGGGTGGTAGCCTCCAGCCATCAGGCACTATCTACCAGCCCACCCCACTCCTTTGGGGCAGATCCACTTTCTGCCCCCAATCTGCCCCAAAGACACCCAAACTTCAAAAATTCTCAAAAAATCAGCCCTCTGCCCAATCCCCCTGAAATGGGGGTGGTAGCCTCCACCCATTAGGCACTACCACCCCACCCCACTATTTTGGGGCAGATCCACTTTCTGCCCCCAAACTGCCCCAAAGTCACCAAAACTTCAAAAATTCTCAAAAAATCACCCCTTTGTCCAAACCCCCTGAAATTGGGGTGGTAGCCTGCACCCATTAGGCACTACCACCCCACCCCACTATTCTGCCCCAGCCCCCACTTTCTGCCCCAATATGCCCCAATCTGCCCCAAAGACATGAAATTTTCAGAAATTTACCAAAAATCAGCCCTTTGCCCAATCCCCCTGAAATTGGGGTGGTAGCCTGCACTCATTAGGCGCTACCACCCCACCCCACTCCTTTTGCCCAAATCCCATGCTATGCCCCCGAACTGCCCCAAAGTCACTAAAACTTTAAAAATTCACAAAAAAATCAGGACTTTGCCCAATCCCCCTGAAATTGGGGTGGTAGACTCTACCCATTGGGCACTACCACACCACCCCAAAATTTTGCCCCTGGGCCCCTTTTTACCCCCCCGAATCAATTCAGATTCGGATTCGGATTAAATCCGAATCCGAACCGAATCAAGGGTGATTCGGGTGACCCAGATTCGGGCACAAAACAGAACGGGGGTGATTCGGCTCGGGTCCGAGCCGAATCACCCGAAAATCCGAATTGCACACCCCTAGTACCATCCATGTAGGCGACCTAGGTAGTTGCCTGGAGCACCAAATTTCATTTTGAGGCAGTGGAAGTGGAGGCGATGGCAGAGGAGACCAGGGAGACAGATGTGACAGTGGTGGTGGCGCCTGGCAGTGCCTGGGCTGGGCCATGGTGAGCGTGCACCCCACTCCGTAAAGACAGCAGTTGCAGCCTCTCCCCACCTGCTGCCTGCTCTCTCCCCTCCAGCACTGAGGCACAGGAAATGCTCAGGGCTTGAGGGCTGCAGAGAAGGAGCTTGCCCCTGTGAATGCATAGCACTCCTGGCTACTGGACATGCATGGGGCCCCACACTTCTTGACCGGTGTGTGTGTGTGTGTGTGTGTGTGTGTGTGTGTGTGTGTGTGTGTAAGTCATACTCTGCCTAGGGCACCTAAACCCTACATCAGCCTCTATAAAATGTCTCTCAGAAGAGATAGGCTGCATTCTGCAAAGTTTCTGAATATTGGGAGATGTGATCAAGGGAGGAACTTCGTAATACCAACAAAAGACGGCAAGTCTTGGCTCCAAGGGGTGAAGCATTTAGGACATCCTAACATGGAAAAAAAATACACATGAGAGGTGTGACAGGAAATCTTAAAGTGGTTTTGGTACATTTCTCAGTTACCATATACATTTACTAATCCATGGTAAATGTGGATTTTGAACCTGAAAGCAACAGCTGGCCAAGTATTAGCAAAGGTGTTTTTAATAAGCATTTTTACCCCCAGAAAGTCTGTTTTCTTCTCCAGCTTTATATTACTCTAAAATCCATCAATGAAAAAGAAAAAAGCAATGTATCAGTTGGCCTCCAATAATCAGTGCCTCAATAGTTTTATGCCCACAGTCTGGTTATGGCCAATGTTGCTCCAGAGTGGGGGGAAACACATATTTATCCTCAATATTTATTTGTTTGTTTGTTTGTTTGTTTAACATTTCTATTCCGTTCTTCCTCCAAGAAGGAAGATTTAAGTTTCTCCACTCACAACAATAGTTAACATAGTTAAGTTTCTCCTCACAACAACCCTGTGAAGTAGGTTAGGCTGAGAGAGAAGTGACTGGCCCAGAGTCACCCGTAATGCATATATTATAGATTATATGTTTATCAGGAACATTTCTTCCTAATCTTTTGGCAGTAAGTGGTTGATTCATGCCCCCAAAGGTTGTTAAAAAAGCATTAAATATGTGTCTCAAGTAATTACAATTGGGAACATAAATCAGATTTGTGGAAGGGGATGTTTTATGTGTGTAATATCTTATCTGATCCATTCTCCTATAATTCTCTCAAACATTGCCTCGCCCCATTCATTCATTCTCTCTTCCCTTCCCTTCCACGTTCTTGTATGCACACACTATTCACAGATGCAGTTCTCTTTAAACATACAGGTAGTGAGGAGAATTGGAGAAAAGTGCTTATAAAATGAGTTTCATCGCAGCCTTCTGGAGACTACATAATCTCTGCATTTTTAAGGCATTTATGCTCTTTGAATTTTAGGTTAAAAGTTTTCCACAAATGTTCCTGCAGTGTTTTTTGCTTGAACACATTTTAAAGGAACAGGCCTAAAACTGAATTTTGTACCTAGTCAGTGCAGGAATGCACTGACTCTTTCACACTTTCCCCCCAGCTGGACCCCAGGGGGCTCAAAATGAATGGACGAGATCCATAACATCCTGAAATAATTTGTGGGAGTATCATTTTTTTTAAAGATACAGAATAGCTGGTGCAACCTGTTTATAAAATGCATGTAATAAATCTTGTTTTTCATATTTCTAAAAGAAAATTGCTCCCAGAGCATCAAGGCTCGGTCTTCCACAGGAAAATAGGGCTTAGGATATCATGGTTTGAGACTAGTTAAAGTGGGCTCGTGAGTTTAAAAGTATTTTTGAAAGAAGTTAGTTGGCAGAATTAAAAGTTGCATCATTTGCAAGCATCTGTCTTACTACACATTGTTGTACCTTCATGTTGTACCTCCATGTTGCCACCAGCCTACAGAGGAAGAGGATTGTGTCTGAAAGACCAAGGGGAAGTGTGGGTTCATGAACTGTGCCTAAGTTGTAGTGAGGACAATGTGACTCCAGCATCTCAGCTGCTCACAAGACATGGCAGTTAAAACAGCAGCCTGAAATTACAATGTCAGTAAAATAGGAATAGCTTTAAGGATTTGTTATTGAAGAGTGGAAATATATTTGCTTATTCTAACTCTTCTCTATAATGTGGGGCATCCAGACTGCCAAATTCTTTTGCAAGCTTAACAAAAATCTCAGCAAATACGCCACCTCCATAATCCTCAGACAGACAACAGTGATGCAGAAAATCTAGTAGATGTTGTAGTACATCTGTTCAGTGCAAGCGGGCTTATCCTTATCTATTGACTTTGTCAAAACATCTTGTGCACTACTTTTTTCTTATGATATCTTCCTCTATATGTGATTAAATTTATACCAATTTTATTTGATGCTGCCAAATAAGTAAATTATAATTTCCCCAAAACATTCAGTTATTATTAAAAAAAGTGGCCTGTATACCGTGCAACCACCAGCATGTGGGCTGCCTCCATCCATCCTGAAACTGCATTGGTATGCCTGGTGATGTCACAGGAGGCTCTCTCCAATCAGAGTGCTGCAGCAGAGCAGCTCTGTCCAGCTCCCAGCATTCCCAATGGGAGTCAGGTGGAACTGCTCTGTCGCAGCACACTTTTTGGACTGAGTCTCCCATGCCATCACCAGGTGCACCAGTGCAGTTTCAGGATGTGCAGAGGCAGCGTGTATGCGACTCACTTCCATCACCAGGTGGATGTGTAGTATATATTTATTAATTAATTAATTTCTGTATGTAAACCACTTTGGTAACTTTGGTTAAAAGAGGTATATAATTACTCGTCGTATTCATATTTGTATGTGCCACTATTCTGATATGACTGTGTATTGAGCATCCAGGAATTATATCCTTTCAAATAATCTAAGACATGCATTTCCTCCCCCCAATCCCCATAATCCTGTCAGGCCACCAGTGGAAGACAGCCAAACCCTTTTGACCCCTGTGGTGAGCTGTGGACCCCCAGGAGCTCTGCTGACTCGGCCTGTCATTATCACCATGCATCACTGCGCAGAACCAAACACTGAAGACTGGAAGATACAACTGAAGAATCAAACAGCCCAGGGACAATGGGAGGTGAGATCTCAGGCCTTCACCATATACTGCTAGGCTGGTTTGACTGCCATCAGGATACGTCTCCAAGACACCAAAATACATTGTAGCTGTGGATGATGGGAGTTGTAGTTCAGCAACATCCGGAGTACCACAGGTTGGGAACCCTTGTTGTAGCCAATGTAGAAAAATTGAAGTTAATTCCTTGCTCATTGGCAAATTATCTGACTGTTTCAAAGCATGCAGGCAGAATATTGAGCTTAGTGTGTATTATGTATGTGTCTTCAGTGTCTGGAAAACCACTTCGAACGTAACTCACACCAAGGAAAGCAAAGAGTGAACTCACAGCAAGAATGAAATTGCCTTAAATAAATGAATATTTGTCTTTCGTATCGAATTCATAAAGCTTTAACAAAGCAAATGGATTTCACCTGGATTAACCTGCTAAGAAAAGCTCTGGTACTACTAGAAAGTGGCATTACTGTTCCTAGAGATTTGGGACAATAATCTCTAAATTCTCCTTCCCAGGTGCCTAAGCCCTATTCACATGATATGTTCAGCACTCATACAGATTTACAGTGTGCAAAGGTAAAGAACTGTACATAGGAACAGTTATTTACATATTGAGGCTATATATATGTGCATGCAGAACTGGGCAAAGGGAGCCCAACCCGGTTTAAGGTAAAGCCCAACACAGTTTTGGGTGAACTGGGCAAAGGGATCCCAACCCATGTGTGTGTGAACCACCGGAATTGGGCCTAAACCTGGCAACACAACGAGCACTCTCCTAACCTCCTTTTCCTGCTGTGAAGAGCCTGGGGAGGGGAGGGGAGGGGAGGGGAGGGGAGGGGGGACCCCCATGTTGCACTGTGCATTTGTGTGGTGCATTATAGTATGTCGGGGGGCTGTCATGACAAATCCCAGTCCCCAACCCTCCCTGATAAAATTGACAGGGTTTTTTTGGGGGGGGAGCATTACTGGAAGATGGAGGCCTGAACAGCACAGTGTTTTCCTTTATTTTCGCCCTTTTCCAGACTTTTTTCCAATGCGGGAACCTAACCCCCGTGATTCCCATTGCCCCAATGCCTCATTATCTGGGGTTTTGTTATCCACTGGAATCTGTGGGAATGGAACCCCCACAGATAACAGACTACACCTCTACAGTCATTCACATAAAAACATGTACAACTGCACAGATATCTGTATACTTGTACAATTTAATGTATGAATAAGGCTCTAGTGATCAACTTGTGCATTCTTATCATCTGGCATAGACCACACAGGCAAAAGCCACCCTGTGAACTGGCACTAGCAGAACTATTAGCTACTGGAGGGGAGGGGCACTCTAACCAGGGGAGACCTCTTTCCAGTCTTATGATGCAAGTTCCTCCAGAAGTGAGTGACAATATTTTTTTCTGCTTGATGCTGCCAAGTTTCCCATAAGTTAGGTTTTCCTTATACACAACAATAAATATATTGGTTTGAAACAACCATCTCCTGTACTACTGATAATTCCAGAGTTCATTCTGTTCCTTCGTGTAAAGTGGTCCGTGTTTTACTTGGTTTCTCTTTCCTTTCATTTTTGCTGTTATCTCCTTGCTTGGGACATAACTGACTGCTCTTATACACATTCACTAGCAGGATCTTAGCATTTTGCTTTCAGCATTGACCTCTGAAAGAAGAGGGAAATCTCTGCAGGTTTGGGTGAAATTCATTTGTGGCATCTGCTTGTCACTCTTTGTAAATGCAGTCACTTTACTTAAAAGCCATGGTTTAGAGCAGGGATTCTCAACATTGGGTCTCCAGATGTTATTGGACTTCAACTCCCATAATCCCCAGGCCCAGTAGCCTTTGGCTGGGGATTATGGGAGTTGGTCCAATAACATCTGGGGACTTAACGTTGCGAATCCCTAGTTTAGAGCATGGGTAGGTAGCCTTGACTCTCTGGATTCTGTTGAAACACAGCTCCCATCATCTCCAGTCACAATCAATTGTGGCTCAGCAACAGCTGAAGAGTTAAGGTTGCCTGCCCCTGGCTTAGACCCCTAGTTTGAAGTAGTTGTATGACATGGGTCACTAGCAACACTAAGAGAATATAGCACCATGTGCAATTGCTCTTAAAGCATTTCCAATACTCAGCTGGGTAGACATTGATGTGCCTAAATGCACCTTTCTGGGTTCTTGTCAGGGCTCTTTTTATAAGAGTAACCAGACATAGGAGAAACATTTCCAAGGCTTTATTATTTTGCTCTGCTGCAGACAGAGGGTGCCAACTGGTTCTCAACAAGCTGAGACCCTAAGTTACAATTTCCATAAGTTTTTATACCTTTTAGTATACAGTTTACACAAACATTGGCCACACAACGATGATTAAACAGGCTATGCCATATCAGCATGAATCAAAGACTTCTGTCTCCTAAGACATCACTTAATCATTACAAGACTCTGAGTTTCTGTTAAGTTAAACACATGTATCTAAATATGTACACAATTATCACCTTTTGTGGATTCAAATACATCAACGTCATACTTCATGTGAAACTGGTTTCATATTAAACTGTTTTTTGGCTTTATGTATGCAGTTTGCAGAAGTGCACCCAGTTTCTTATTCTAGCACAATAAGCTAAATTTTCTGCATGCTCATTTTCTTTTCCTCTCCCACACTCTTTTTGGAACAGATCTTCTGTCTCTCCATTGAAGATATTTTCATTGCTCGAGGAAAGTCACTCTTCTGAGTGCCAAAACAGATGTTTCAGAGTTTAGCCAGCAGGGGTGGGTGGAATCAGCATTGCAGATTGCACCTTTTCCCTACACCATAGGAAGGATGGTCTCACCTCTGCAAATGTGCAGCATCACCCTGGCCTAAACTCGGAGACTTGAATCTGTTCCTAAGCTAGGAATTCAAAAACCCCAACTGCCCTATTTTCCTAGTATCATCAACATTGCCAGCTTTTTGCTTGGAGGCAGCAAAGAGAAGGTTTGTGAATTCATCAGAGCTTGCTGTTTCACAAAGACAGCATTTAAAATATGCACATACTTTGGTTTTAATTTTCTGAAGGCAAGATGTAAGGCATGTTTTGTCTCCATGCATAGGATAATATGCAGTGTTGCACAACATTCTTTTCTGTGTCACATTCAGTGTGCTCTATTTTTTCCATACATATGGTAGCATATGGAAACACCAGTTGTATAGAAACAGAGACAGGATCATATGGCTGGCCCCAGCTTGCTTGTTGTTTTTCCAACTAATGTTTACAGTGGTATGGGATGCAGATCAGGATCATAGCATGGTGTAAGAGGAGCTGCTTTAACCATTTGCCTCTGTTAACAATCCTGTTCTTGACCACGCAGCTTGTAGCTGCCATTTGCCTTGGGAAAGGTGCTCCCATTGTTGAACAAAATTAACTCTTTGAATGTAGTCCAGTGGTTGTGATTTGTTATGGGCGCCCCGATACATGCACAGTTTCATAGATCTGCACGTGTGTGGATTTAAGTCATACTTTTGCTCATCTTTATACATTCGTTCACAGTTGGTGAGACTGCATTCACACAATGCTTTGAGAGGCACAGTCACACTTTCCCATTTAAGCTTTCATGTTGAAGTTGATACATGTTTGGTTTAACATAGGTTTCTTTGTAATGGTAGACTCATTTTAGATATGCTTTTAAAATTAAAAAAACAAAGTAAAGGTATCACCTCTGGATATATTTGAAATCTGTTCTTTGAATCTCAGCTTGGTAGTTCTCTGCCTTTGGTTGCCTTCTCAAGTTTGGGAACTGCACCATTGTGTCTTCCTTGGGCAGGCAAGGCCTGAGTCATGGTGGTGAGCTGGATGGATTCCATCATTGGTTGGACGTAGCAAAAATGTTCTTATGTTCTTCACTTATCACTTGTAGGATGTAGTAGCAGTTGGAGAAGAAAACTTCACCACTCCATGCTATATCCAGTTGGATCCAGAGGCTTGCCATATCCTGACAGAAACTCTCAGCACCTATGCCTTGGTAGGGCAGTCGATCACCAAAGCAGCTGCAAAACGGCTCAAGTTGGCCATCTTTGGGCCACTGATCTGCTCATCCCTGGAGTACAACATCCGTGTCTACTGTCTGGATGACACGCAGGATGCCCTTAAGGTAACTAGCCCCACTCTAATAGCTAGTAGTAGTAGTAGTAGTAGTAGTAGTAGTAGTAGTAGTACAACCCACTCTTTTAGAAAAAAATGTTGTTGTAATTTTAATGTTGCAATTACCATATCTGTTAGCCTCTTGATTACAAGCAGCATGCATTACCTTTTTTGAAGTTGTTTTTGATTGGGAGGATGCTTGATAACAAGACACTGTTACATCATGGGGTAGTGAGAAGAGTAGAAGTGTGTGTGGAGGTGAAAATTCATGCTGCCTTCTGCTTAATGATTTCCCTTCTACATGGAGCTAATCCTTCTTCCAGCATTCTTTCATCCTCTGTTTACCTGTATCATAACCTGGATTCTGAGATTTTTGCATTATTGAAAGGCTGTAAGGTGCACAAGGACTTCATTGGCGGTTCATGTATTTTTAATGCTAAGTGCCGAGTCCCCAGAGATGCAAAACATATAAATGCCTCTTTGTAAATAGTTGATAATGATAAAAGAAGCTCCAGGGTTGTTAATCAAGCTCCTGCTGCTATATTGCTTTGTTAGACGACTTCGTCTGCAGTTTTTGTGCTGAGAATTTGCAATGGAAATGAAACAGGGGTGTTGCGTTCTTCTGTATCTGTACACCTGACTCTGCAATGCATATTTAAATAGACACATATCTTACTCGTCATATGCCACAAATGATTATGTGATGTGTTAATGCATATTACTTACTAAATGTACATATGATATCTACTGCAGTAGGCTTATAAAGAGTTATCTGTGCACACATGATCGAATCTAAGGCTGATTCGCTGCGTTCACAAGCATTGCTATTTCCCAGGTGGCATCTATGCAGCTGTGAAAGCTCAGATCCCCCTTGTGAGTAGCTGAACTGCACTGTCAGGATCTTGCTGCTGCCATTTTTAGTAGCATATACAGGTGAAACTCGGAAAATTAGAATATCGTGCAAAAGTCCATTAATTTCAGTAATGCAAATTAAAAGGTGAAACTGATATATGAGACAGACGCATTCCATGCAAAGCGAGATAAGTCAAGCCTTAATTTGTTATAATTGTGATGATCATGGCGTACAGCTCATGAAAACCCCAAATCCACAATCTCAAAATTAGAATATTACATGGAACCAAGAAGACAAGGATTGAAGAATAGAACAATATCGGCCCTCTGAAAAGTATAAGCATGCATATGTATTCAGTACTTGGTTTGGGCCCCTTTTGCAGCAATTACTGCCTCAATGCGGCGTGGCATGGATGCTATCAGCCTGTGGCACTGATGAGGTGTTATGGAAGACCAGGATGCTTCATTAGCGGCCTTCAGCAATTCTGCATTGTTTGGTCTCATGTCTCTCATCCTTCTCTTGGCAATGCCCCATAGATTCTCTATGGGGTCAGGTCAGGCGAGTTTGCTGGCCAATCAAGCACAGTACACTGTATACTTTTCAGAGGTCCGATATTGTTCTATTCTTCAATCCTTGTCTTTTTGGTTCCATGTAATATTCTAATTTTCTGAGATTGTGGATTTGGGGTTTTCATGAGCTGTACGCCATGATCATCACAATTATAACAAATTAAGGCTTGACTTATCTCGCTTTGCATGTAATGCGTCTGTCTCATATATCAGTTTCACCTTTTAATTTGCATTACGGAAATTAATGGACTTTTGCACGATATTCTAATTTTCCGAGTTTCACCTGTAGAGTGGGTTACTTGTAAGAGATACATTATTGATTGATTGATTGATTGTTCAATTTTTATGCCACCTTTCTTAGGGCATCCCAAGTCTTATAATACAAAAAATAATTTTGTATTAAATATAAAATATTTGTATTTAAAACACAATAACCTCCGTAAAAATCACATTTAAAACCTTAAAATCAGTTAAACAGTAAAAATAATACTCCCCCACAAATAAACATTAAAAAACCAAACAGAAGCAGGAAAGCTGAGAGACCCGGCAGCCCCTATGGGGTAAAAGCCTGAACAAATAAAGAGGTCTTTCATTATTTTTTAAAAGCAGCCACAGATGTCAAAGAATGGAGAGGGTAATGTCAATCCAAAAGACATATCTACAAATACTGCCCAGAAGATGTTTGTGTTTCTTAATGTGTTGTAGCAAATTCTGCAAGTTGTCTGGCACAGGGGCTTTTTCAGAACATTACCGTGTATTATCCTTATCTTAGAGATGTTAGGGGATTGGTTTCTACAGATATCAGAAACGCAGCAAGGGAGTGGTTGAAATAATAGGCTTGAGACATTTCAGGGAGGGTTTTTTAGACAGTTAAAGGCGGTATGAAAGAGGCTGGGGGTGGTCCTTTCTTGAGGTGAGGTGAGGCAGTTGGCTTAGGCAGCAGCAGGGTAGCAAGTTTCTGCCTGCCACTGCTACCTGAGTGGCTCTTAAGGATAGATCTGACCCTTGCAAACTTTGCATGGAGCACAAGGGGAAGAGTAAAGGCTCTTCTCCTTTGAGAAGATGTCAAGAAGCGCTAGAAGAGGGTACTGGCAACTTAGTCTCCTCCTCACCACTTTCGGACACTTGCAAGGATTGGTTTTGAAAGAGGGGGTAGCAGGGGTGTGGGTAGGGCAGCATCTTGTACCTCGTTTCAAGGGCTTGGGCCACCCCCTGGGAAACCCCTGAAAGAGGCATTGTTACCCTTGGTGTGTCCACTCATCCCACCGTCTCTTTTGATCAAACCATTTTTGCAGGTTTTGATAGTGCTTCAAAAACCTGCAAGACCTATTTGACCAGAGGTGACAGCGGAACAGGAGAAAATGGTACACTGTGGGCAAGAAGGCCACAACATACCATCTCACCACTCTTAAAAGCTCTTGCCTGTCTGCGGCAGAGAATGCAGGCTGACAAAGCTTCCCTGCTCTGTATGCGGTGTATTTGGGCCAATGTCTGACAGCTTCTGCTAGAAAATTACTGCCTTTTATTCATCAGAATATTATTACTAGCATCCCAAACTCATTAAAAGGGGATTAAGTTCTAAGCAGTGTCAAGGTCTGAGTCTCCCAAAGACAAATTATCTTTCCCTATCTGCCCATCTTGGTCCACACGGGCTGTTCTCATATCCCCAGAATTTGCATATACAAGCAAACATCCACTGAAAATTAGTAATAGAGGCATCTAACCTGCTGGCATGTACAGGAGTCTAGGAGCTGTTCCCAGAGTCTTGGATTTTGTGGGTCCATCAGGGAGCCAGCTGAATATAGGAATTTAGATAGTGCCATATATGCAGATACAGAGGGAATGCACAAAGTGACACACTATATTTTTCTGTTGGTTTGCTGATGTGTGGGTGGACAATTCGAAGCTTACTTATATTTCCTTAGGTGAGGTTTGCACATGTGCACTCTTTTCAGGACCACACATGACATGCTAGCTATATGTTGCAGTATACCACGAGCAGGACAACAGCAACAACAACAGCATGGAGGGGGAATTGTGAAGCATCTGGCATGGTGCAGTATATGGCTGGCGTGCTGTAAATGGCACAGACATCACCTGTCAAGCAGACCTGCCTGTGGTTGTGTCCATGCAGCAGCTTTACCCCACCATGGGTTCAGGACTGTAGCGTTAGCCCAAAGTGAGGAAATATTCCTTTAGGGAAGCATACCAGCTAGTGCTGATTGGCACTGCAGTTCTGCTTTTGGACCGTACCACCAGTGAGGATTCTGCTACTTTCTAGACTGCCAGTTGGACTAGCAGCAAACAGGGGATTGGCACAGCTTCTGTATGACTTTCAAGCTTCTGGTGCACTGAACCATCATGCTCTGCAGACCCAGAAGCCCCACCATCTGTAAACACTCTCCGCAGGTGATAACCCTTGCCATGTGAGGATGCTGAAGCAGATGCAGGTTGCCTAACTCGTTCTCTGTGAGTAAGTCAGCATAATGTTGGGATATCCTTTGTAAGGTACAGCAGAAAGAAAAGAAATAGAAATATGGGGTTGGTCAAGTGACCCAAGTTCTGACTTTCAAAATGTCAGATATTGGGGATTATGTCAGGAAAATGTCAGGGATTTAGGTTCCATAAATCTCAACGTGTGTAATGCTAGTCCCTTACTAATCAGCCTTCAGTTATTGTAATTAGGAGAATACAAGAATATCAGTAAGGTATCAGGGCTTTTATTATGGAGAATTCTTCTATCATTCTTTTTCATTCATACGTTGTGCTTTGAACACCTAAGAGTGCTAAGTAGATTATCATGTGGACTGTTCATGGGTTGGGGTTTGAGAAATCCTACTTGGTGAATAGTCACCTTAAGTGGCACAGCAGGGAAATGCTTAACTAACAAACAGAAGGATGCCAGTTCGAATCCCCGCTGGTATGTTTCCCAGAATATGAGAGACACTTATATCGGGCAGCAGCAATATAAGAAGATGCTGAAAGGCATCATCTCACACTGCGCGAGAGGAGGCAATGGTAAGCTCCTCCTATATTCTACCAAAGTAAACCATATGGCTCTGTGGTCACCAGGAGTCGACACCGACTCGATGGCACACTTTACCTTTACCTTGTGAATAAGGAATATGTCTTCATGTTTGGAGAGCTTTTTTTGAGTTTTTATGTACTGATTTTACTAAGTTGTTTATCATATGCTACTTGATCGTATGGTACAGGGTCTAATATGTACAACATCTATCTTAGCAATCACTGAAGGCAGAGAAGAAGCCACAGTAATAAGCCCAATGCTGTAGTAATCCAGCAGATTTTCTCCTGTAATGATGTCAAGAAAACATTCTCCCAGTGCTTGCCAGTTCTTAGTTACATCAGGACAGCTTAATGACTTGTCCTAAATAATCATGGCTTTAGTCACTGCAAACGCAACTTGTAGAAGTAGACATGGAGAGCCAGCATGGTGTAGTGGTTAGAATGATGGACTAGGACCGGGGAGACCCAGGTTCAAATCCCCATTCAGCCATGATACTTGCTGGGTGACTCTGGGCCAGTCACTTCTCTCTCAGCCTAACCTACTTCACAGGGTTGTTGTGAGGAGAAACCTAAGTATGTAGTACACCGCTCTGGGCTCCTTGGAGGAAGAGCGGGATATAAATGTAGTAATAATAATAATAAATAATAATGTTTTGTGGAGGCACAAAAGTTTGTGTCTGACCCAGCAACAATCAGTTATAAGGTTTCTTTTACACTGGGTTTTCCATTTGTGGGGAAATTTGCAGGTGCGGGTCAAAATATTGCCATTGTTTTTCATGTCTTAATGGGATAATGGAAGAAGAGCCTATCCCCCAAAAAAGTTGTTGTACATGCTATGAAAAATATTGGAAGCAAGCAGCTTCCTTGGGTATTATCGAGCATCATTGTTACTAGCACTGGGCACAAGGGGCACATGCCCCAAATATTTGGCTGGGTGGCCTGCTGTACCTCTTCCTGCCTGTCCCCCCTGCACCCTATCAGACTTGTTTGGATGAAGCAGGAGTCTGGGCTGGAATCAATCTTATTTGTTATAAACTGCAATCTATCATGATTTATATTTGTTTGTCATTTTTTTGTTTTGTTGTTGTAGTACACCATCCAGAGCCTTCAGAAAGGATGGTATAGAAACAAATAAAGCTGCTAACCAATTAGGAGAGGAGAGCTGGTCTTGTGGTAGCAAGCATGATTTGTCCCCTTAGCTAAGCAGAGTCTGCCCTGATTGCATATGAATGGGAGACTAGAAGTGTGAACACTGGAAGATATTCCCTTCAGGGGATGGAGCCACTCTGGGAAGAGCAGAAGGTTCCAAGTTGCCTCCCTAGCGTTTCCAAGATAGGGCTGAGAAAGATTGCTGCCTGTAACCTTGGAGACGCCGCTGAGCTAGATAGACCAGTGGCCTGACTCAGTATATAGCAGCTTCCTATGTTCCTAATTTCACCTTGTCCCAGCATTTATATAACCATTCCGCCTTCAAGAACCATGCTGCTTATGGCCAGCTGGTTTCTTCCTGTCTAGATTGCTCTAGGATTTTGGTACCACATGGTCAAGCTGCACATGACAGTGATAATATGTAAGCAGACTGACATTACATAAGTCACCGTAGTTTGCTTGTTTGCTTATTTTTTTAAAAAATGTGTCTCATCTTATAGTCCCCATGGGACCTACAAAGGAATATTACAAATCACAATATTAAAAAGGTAATGGCCGTATCATAAAACCATCATAAAACCCACATCGCCTACACCATAAATTAAATAGAAAAACAGCAGCAGTAAAATTTACCCCAAGAGCATCTCAAATACCATTTATAAATAAAAGTCTTGACTGTTCTCTGAAGGTCAGAGTGCATAGAGCCTCTCCAGTCTAGAGAATTCTGCAAGGAGAATGCTCAAGAAAGAAGGCCCTGCTCCTTAGAGTAACCTGCCTGACTATCCGGTTGCTTCTCATGCAAATACCAGAGGCCCACTTGAAGAAATAGCATCTCTGTGTGAAATAACTATGTGATTTGGGTGGCCCACGTCATCTGCTTAGATATATTAGTAGTGTCACATACAGCCTGATCATGCTGAAACATGGGAGTGGGGAGCAGCGTCATCACAAAAGTAACCGATGATGATGATGTTGCATAAGTGGCTAAGAGTACCAGCGATGAGCTGGAATATCCTTGGCTCAGATCTTGCAGCAGCAGCTCAGGGATGGGCTTGGTATGCAGAATGCCCCTGGCATTGAAAGGGCTGGGGAAGACTCCTGGCTGAAACCTTGAGGACTTGCTGCCAGTCAGTGTAGACAAAACTGGGCCAGTTGCACCAGTGGTCTGAGCTGGTGTAAGGCAACGTCTTGTGTTCTGGCCATCCAAGCATCTCTCAGCCTCAGTTCATTTGCAAAAGATTATTATTATTATTATTAATTCTTGTTTGCACAGTCAGACAGGTGTTATTGACTGGTTTGTTTTATCCAGACATCGGGTCCTTCCCAAGGACCTGGGATGGCTGAATTTTATTGTCAATTGTTATAGATATCGTCGCAGAATATAGGCTGTTCCCAGTAAAGCTGCTTTTTGTAATTGGCTGATGGTGATTTCTGTGACCCCTATGGTGTTGAGGTGCTCTTCAGGGTCTTTTGGAACTGCACCCAGGGGGCCAATTACCACTGGGATTATTTTGGTCTTTTTCTGCCACAGCCTTTCAATTTCAATTTGTAGATCTTTGTATTTGGTGATTTTCTCTATTTCTTTTTCTTCTATTCTGCTATCCCCTGGTATTGCTATGTCGATTATTTTGACTTGTTTTTCTTTCTTCTCGACTGCAGTTATATCTGGTGTATTGTGTGGCAGATGTTTGTCTGTTTGAAGTCGGAAGTCCCATGATATTTTTACATCTACATTTTCGACCACTTTTTCAATTTGATGGTCCCACCAATGTTTGGCTACAGGTAGCTTGTATTTTTTGCAGATGTTCCAGTGTATCGCCCCTGCTACCTTGTCATGCCTTTGTTTGTAGTCAGCCTGTGCGATCTTTTTACAACAGCTGATTAGGTGGTCCACTGTTTCATCTGCTTCTTTACAAAGGCGGCACTTGCTGTTTGTTGTTGACTTTTCGACTTTTGCTCTTATTGCATTTGTTCTTAGTGCCTGTTCTTGCGCAGCCAGTATTAAACCCTCTGTTTCTTTCTTCAAGTTGCCATTCTTAAGCCATTTTTTAAAATTATTATTATTATTATTACATTTATAACCCGCTCTTCCTCTGAAGAGCTCAGAGCGGTGTATATGCTTATTTTTATCCTCACAGCAAACCTGTGAGGAAGGTTAGACTGAGAGATACATGACTGGCCCAGAGTCACCCAGTGAGTTTCATAAGAACATAAGAACACCCCTGCAGGGTCAGGCGCAAGGCCCATCTAGTCCAGCATCTTGTTTAACACAGTGGCCCACCAGATCCTGCTGGAAGCCTAGAGGCAGGAGTTGAGAGCATGCCCTCCCTCCTGCTGTTACTTCCCTGCAACTGGTACTCAGAGGCATCCTGCCTCTGAGGCTGGAGGTGGCCTATAGCCTTCCAACTAGTAGCTGTTGATAGACTTCTTCTCCATGAAGTTATCCAAACCCCTCTTAAAGCCATCCAGGTTGTTGGCTGTCACCACATCTTGTGGCAGAGAAATCCACAAGTTGATTATGCATTGTGTGAAAAAATACTTCTGTTTGTCGGTCCTAAATTTCCTGGCAATCAATTTCATGAGATGACCCCTGGTTCTAGTGTTATGTGAGAAGGAGAAGAATTTCTCTCTATCCACTTTCTCCACATCATGCATGATTTTATAGACCTCTATCATGTCTCCCCACAGTCGTCTTTTTTCTAAACTAAAAAGTCCCAGGTCTTGTAGCCTTGGCTCATAAAAAAGGTGCCCCTGATCATCTTGGTTGCCCACTTCTGCACCTTTTCCAGTTCTGCAATGTCCTTTTTTAGATGCGGTGACCAGAATTGTATGCAGTACTCCAGGTGTGGCCGCACCATAGTTTTGTATAAGGGCATGATAATATTAGCAGTTTTATTTTCAATACCCTTCCTCATGATCCCTAGCACCGCTCTAGTCCAGCTGTTGTTGGACTACAACTTCCATTGTCCCCTGCCACAGTGACCAATGGTCAGGCATTATGAGAGTTGCAGTCCAACATCTACAGGAGGGTCAAAGTTGTGTGCAGCCCTGGCTTAGACAAAGGTTGGTTGTTAGGATTGCTGAGATAATGGATTTGAATTTAGTTGCTACACTAAGGCACTATATATATGCTAAGTGGCAGTAGAATTAGTATATGCATCAGGTCATAAATATGCATGTACAAGTGAAACTCTTTGATGGTGTGTACCCATACTATGTGGGAGGGATGCATATATCAGTACATTGAATGCAAAGATGAATTTTTCTTTAGAAAACCCAGGGAGATAATTTGGACGTAATGAACATTGATAGTAATCAAATAATTACTATTGATTTTCTCTTTAGACATCTTCATGAGGTAATTAAGGCATACTAGGAAAAGTAGAAAGAAACTGGAACTGATTGATTGGCAGAACCCTAATTCTAAAAGCTTTCTAATTATGTTCCTTTTCTTCTAATAGCTTAAAAACAAGCAACGTTTTACTTTAGGACTTGTCAGGTGTCAGGTTAGTAGGGGACATCAGCGTTGTCATTTTTGCTAACTAGATCTGAACATGGCCAACATAATGTTATTACAGTTCACTGCGGAAGCTAAACTTCATTTGTTCTGGATTTCAAAAGTTTTTTCCATTTCTGTCTTTAGGGAAAATACTTTGCTTGCATGTGTCCGTAGATCCATTTGTGAAGCTGAAGCCACCTGTAGATAATGTTTTAGGCCGCTCACTGTTGTCATAGAAAGATCAATACGTTATCAGCCTAAAGAAGCAAAGATATTGCATTAAATTTGGTTTAGGAAGTAAATTCTGCAAACCACTGAAAATTTATGTGCAGAAAACAGTGGTTGTATAGGATATACTTTCCAATTGTGTGTGTGTGTATTCACACACATGTGCATGCATGTATGAGGAAACAGACACAGATAAAGCATTACTTCAGACTATTTGCATTTATGAAGCTACCTTTTGTATATTAAATTGCATATGTAATCATCCAGCTGTGCATTGTTTGTAGTTTTATGTTTTGTTCACATCATAATTGACATTAATATAATTTTATGGCAGATGGTGAAGGTCTGGTAGTCTTTGTAATTGTCCACATTTAGCCTATATTTAGACTAGTGTTGCACTTGCATAATGCTGTTGCACTAGAACAAGGACATTGTACAAAGAAAGGGGCGTCTCTTCCAGATTTGCCCTTGTGTTAATGGAAGTTGCTGGCAAGTTGCACAACAGGTTGAACCACCTCGTATATGTGCTGGACAAAGTCTTCTAGTAGTGCAACATTACAGAGCACCACAGCTTCATTTCTTCAGTGTGCAACACTTCTCTTCTTGCACTGGCAAGAACTAGGTGGGATGTCTGCCAATATGCTTTGACATACAAGCTTATTATTTTAGCAAAGGAATGATCTCTTATACTAGGTAGTCATTAAAAATGATTATCTAGTGTTTCTTTTTCATCCCTGTCTAAATCCTCCTCATTCATAATGCTCTTTCAGTCTTAGCAGGTAAATAGGGTCAAGACAGTCCTTTCAAAACAATTGTGGCGTTTCTCTTGCATGGACTGCCTTAGAGATGTATTTTCAGTGAGTAGCCCAGAAGCTAGCAACAACTTCATGAGCTGGCCTCTTGAAGGCAAGGAATAAGGCTCTCTTGAAGATGCCTCAGGCTGAACAGTATCCAGAATGACACTTTGTCAATTTGGAGTGTTACCTGTATACTTGGGCTTTGATCTTGACTCTCTTAAGCAGTTAAGCAAACCGCATAACAAGGCAAACCAGCCTATCATGCAATATTACTTATTCCAATGGGAACATAGTTACAGCTGCTACAATTCTGCAACAGATTCTGCTTGTGTCTTTCCTCTGGAATAAGTTTGCACAACAGAGGTCCTTCCTGTAATGCATGTCAGGGCTGGACTGGGGGCACTCAGAGGGCGGTGGAATGTATGTGTGGAGGGCGCCGGGTTTTGAGCAGAATGGGTAATTAAGGGTGGGAGTACTCACTGCTGCCGAGTGCGGTGGGGTGCAGGGGCGCCTCATAGATGGGGTGCACAGGGAATATGTCCTGTTGCCCTGTGGGCAAGTCCGAGCTCGATGCATGTGTGCTTATCTGGAAGCATTCATTCCTTTCTTTCACGGACTGTTGTTTCTGTAATAGTTACTCTTCAGAGTTGTATTTAACAGCAGGCAGCTCACTTCCTGGCCCAGATAAGAGTGAACTACTAGTTTTGAACCAAGTGCCAGTATGGTACAGTGGATAAGGCGTTGCCTTGGGCCAGTCTGTATTCAGTTTCCCCATTCAGCTGTGAATCTTAATGGGTGACCTCCCAGCTTAACCTTCCTCACAAGATTCTTCCAGGAATAAAGTAAAGTAACGCTCAGGTATGCTATCCTGAACTTCATGGAAGGACAAGACACAAAGGTTCACATACAGCACAATGGAATGCAAGTGCCTTGAGCACTGCCCCGCCCCTGTGCACTCATAAGTATCTCCGAGTGGGCTGCACTGCATGGCAACCTTGCTCCACTGTAAGAGTTCCATCCTCACAGTTGCACCGTGTGACTGCCATTATTTCCAGTGGTCATCATGTCAAGCAACTGAGTGCTGTGAGCCCTCCAACACAGCCTCATCAACAGTGCTTCCAAGCATGCAAGGGCAGGGGCGTTGCTCAGGCTGCCTGTGTTCCCTTGTGCTGTGTGTGAGTCTTTGTATCCTGTCCTTCCATGAAGCTCAGGCTAGCATACGGAGGGTTATCTTATTTTCTCCCTGGAAGAACCCTGTGAGATAGGTTAAGCTGGGAGGTCAGCGCGTTATAGTAGGAGTAGTAAGGTTTGTTTTGCCTAGGGGCATGAATTTGGTTTTAATCCAAATATTGGTTCTTTAAGTGGGTTGTAGAGTAAGTAGCATCTTCACAAAACATGGACTTTCAATCACAGTTGCATTTTTGTCTTTCTGCTACCCTTAGGAAGTGCTGCAGCTGGAGAGACAAATGGGTGGACAGCTACTGGAAGAACCAAAATCTTTGCATTTCAAAGGAAGTACCCACAACCTTCGCTTGTCTATTCATGATATTGCCCACTCCCTCTGGAAGAGCAAACTGCTGGCTAAGTACCAGGTAAGGATTGGTGAGTGCTGGAAGTGATTGTTGCTATGCTCAAGAATGACACAATAAAAAGAACTGGAGATACTTCGCATCATGCAATGATTTTTTAAGCTAAAAATATAGTGAGTGACTCATTTGAACATAGGAAGCTGCCATATACTGAGACAGACCATTGGTCTATCTAGCTCAGTATTGTCTTCACAGACTGGCAGCGGCTTCTCCAAGGTTGCAGGCAGGAATCTCTCTCAGCCCTATCTTGGAGGAGCTAGGGAGGGAACTTGGAACCTTCTGCTCTTCCCAGGGCGGCTCCATCCCCTGAGGGGAAGATCTCATAGTGCTCACACTTGTAGTCTCCCTTTCATATGCAACCAGGGTGAACCCTGCTTAGCTACGGGAACAAGTCATGCTTGCTACCACAAGACCAGCTCTCCTCTTGGAATTTGGAATAAACATGTTGAAGTTCCTGGTTCTTTTTACTGTGAAACCAGAGCCGGGTTTTTATGTGTGTTCATGTGTTCAGTTAGGAGCATAGCTAGAGGAGAGTGGGCTCATATTTGCCCCTCTCCCCAGTGGCCCCTCATGTGCTCCAGCCATGCCCCATGTGTGATGTCCTCCCAAGCTCATTTCCCAGCCAACTTCATTGTCATTTGTGTGTTTTCTTCATTTTCTCCCCCAGCAAGGGGGGAAATGAAGAAAACACCAAAGCTGTCCATGAAGCCGGTTGGGAATGAGGCCAGCTGGAGCTCAGGGCAGAGGGGAGCCAGGCAGCTCCCAGGAGCTAGAAAGCTCAGGTTCTTTGAACCCCTCTGCCCAATTATGGCTCTGTCCCTGAGTTCAATGTCTCTCTGTGTTGTGCCCTGCCTTATCTGATCGTTGTTAATGCCGAATCTGTGGAATAACATCTGCTTTAACATTGTAAAGCAATGTAAAACATTTATTATCAATTTCCCCAAAGTTGGTTTGGGAAATGTTAAACACACACAAGTCCCAATCAAAGTTGTTGGTTGTGGGGGACTTCAGTGTTCATTTTGGGACTGGGTTGTCAGGAGTGGCTCAGGAGTTCATAGTGGCCATGACGACTATGGGCCTATCCCAGTTGGTTTCTGGACTGACACATTATGCTGGTTAAACACTCGATTTGGTTTTCCACTCTGATCAGGGTGGTGTCCCATGGGTGGGGGGCTCCTGTTGTCTCCCCCCTGTCATGAACGGATCACCATCTGGTTAATGTAGGACTTGCAACCGCAACTCACGTCTGGGGGTGAAAGACCTATTAGGTTGGTCCGCCTGAGAAGGTTATTGGATCCAATAGGATTCCAAGAAGCCTTGGAAGGGTTTAGAGTTGGCTCTGCTAGTGATTCTGTCGATGCTATGGTGCAAACATGGAATAATGAGCTACGGAAGCAGTAGACACAATTGCTCCTAAGCTCCCCCTCTGACCTGCTTCAAAGTCAGCCCCGTGGTATTCAGAAGAACTATGGGAGCTGAAGTGACAAGGTAGACAACTAGAGCACAAATGGAGGAAGACTCGGTGCAAATCCAACAGATCACAACAGAGAGCACATTTGAAGATCTATGCTCTGGCAGTGCAGGTGGCAAATAAATGGTTGTTTTCTGCCTGCACTGCTTCTGCAAATTGACGTCTAACCAAGTTGTCTAGGGTGGTGATGAGGATAGTACATGTTCCCTGCCCCTTGAATTTGAACTTAGAACCGTCAGTCACTTGTGAAGTTTTCAGTGATTTTTTTGCTGATAAAATCTCTCATAGTTGGGCCAAACTGGATTGCACAGTTACTTCAGTGTCTATTGTGGAAGTGTCCAGCAATTCCTCTTATAGAATTAGATTGAATCATTTTCAGTTTGTGATTCCTGAGGATGTGGACAAACTGCTTTGGAATGTGTGTCCTACAACCTGTTCTCCTGACCCTTGCCCAACTGGGCCTATCTCATCTGGTAATCGTATTATCAGAGAGGTTCTGGTAAATATTATAAATGCTTCTCTGAGGGAGGGCAGAATGCCCCTTTGTCTTAAGGAGGCTATTATTAGATCTTATTTGATAGGAAACCTGCATTGGATCCTTCGGAGTTAGCTAATTACAGACCTGTTGCTAATCTTCTGTGGTTGGACAACGTGATTGAGAGGGTGGTGGCTTCTTAGCTCCTGGCAGTTTTGGATGATACAGATTATCTAGACCCATTTCAAACCGGCTTTCAAGTAGGTTGTGGGGTTGAGACTGCTTTGATCAGCCTGATAGATGACCTCCAGGCTTGACTTCTGTGATGCACTCGATGTGCGGCTGCTTTTGTACGTAGTCCGGAAAATACAATTGGTACAGAATGCGACAGCCAGACAGGGACAACCCGAAGGGACCATGTAGCACCAGTTTTATATGTTTCTGGGTGAAATACACAGTGCTGGTTATCTATATATTTAATTCTCCTGGGTGTGCCAGGGAAAAATGCGTCCCTGATTGGCTGGCGCACCCAGGAGTGCCTGCTGGCGGTGGCACTTGGCCTGCTGGCGGCGGCGGCCGCAGCGGGGGCACTCGGTCCGCTGGCGGCGGCCGTGGCACTCGGCCCGCGGCAGCGGTGGGCCAGGCCACGGCGGCAGTTCCTATAAAGCCCTTAAGAGCTTGGGCCCAGGATATTTAAGAGAGCGCTTTTTTTGTCATGAAACCTGTCATGATCCTCTGAAGATATCCAGTTACTGTTGCCGCCAGTTTGTTTGGTGGCCTTCTCTGTGGCTGCCTCAGGACTTTGGAATATGTTCCCTGTTCCCTTCTCTATTTGCTTTTAGGAAGATCCTCAAGATGCAGCTTTTCGTAGGCTTTTAACTGAAATTAATTTCAAACTGTTTAATTTGCTTTTATTGTATTTTGTGAAATTCTATTTTTATTTTGTTTTAGATTATTTTAAGTTTTGGACACCGCCTAGAGATGTACATATCTGGTGGTATAAAATATATGATATAAAAATATGATAGATAGATAGATAGATAGATAGATAGATAGATAGATAGATAGATAGATAGATAGAGTCAGTGGCTACTGCCTTTGTAGAGAACTCAATCACTAACTGCCCATTGTGGAAAGATTTGTATTTTCTTTTGTCCTGAAGCTGCTGCCAATCAGTGATACATTAGTTGTTGTGTTCCCCAATTATAATGGAATTTTTTCTACTTGGACTTGACTGAAATAAGTCAGTGCCCATTTTCATTCACTACCATTTCCTCCACAGGAAATCCCCTTTTACCACATCTGGAGTGGATGTCAAAGAAATCTACATTGTACCTTCACCCTGGAAAGGTTCAGCCTGAATACAGTGGAACTGGTGTGCAAACTCTGCATACGGCAGGTTGAAGGAGAGGGGCAGATATTCCAGCTCAACTGCTCTGTCTCAGAGGTGAGGAGGCTCAGATTCCTGCAGGGAGGAGGGAAATGGTGGCCTGCCCCCTCCCCCTCCCCTCCCCCCACCCCCAACAATATTACTTCAGAGGTTCAAATACATAACTTTGTATTTGAATACATACATACATTCATGCTCATACATAGAAAGTAGCATTCCTGCAATGGTTCTTCCACAAGGGTTCTTCCTTGCTCCCTACTTGCCACTGCAGCTGCACAACAGAAGGTGCCTCTGCACAATTTGGGGGGATTCCCCCCTCCCCCTGCAGACCCCTGAGCCACATTCTTTGCCATTTCTGAGCATCCCCTGACCCCCAAGAGTAGCTTTTGGGGAGAGCCTGGGGAAAGGCAGGGCAATCCCTTGTTCAAGAGCAACTTTAGATGTAAGTCATAACTTCTTTTTTATATCCATTAAGCTTTTTTCCTTCTATACTGGGAGTCTCGGAGAGAAAGAGTGTTGGGAATGAACTTGGCAAGGCCTGGGTTCAAATCCCTACTCTGTCATCAAATTCTTATGTAATTTTTGGAACAGCCCTTATTTACTGCTTCAAGGCGTTATTGTGAAAGCAAATGAGACAATTTACTAGGATCTTTATATGCTGCAAAGTGCTAGCTAAATGCTTAATAATGTAGACAAACAAATTCCAATTACAACTTTGGGAAGATAAAAGCAGCCATAAATTTCATTAGCCCATGGTGAATCCTGATTGTAAAATGTCTGCTGACCCACTTCCTGGAAATGTAAGAGATTTTTGGCACCTCAAAATCCCTGCAACCAGGAATAAATGAAGATTCCAAAAATCCTTACACTAACTGGGTTCTTTCTGATGGTCATGGCTGTCGAGAATCTCAAGACTCAAGAAGACACGAGGAGAATGAAGGGGTTGTGTTTAATCAAAACAGATTTATTTTCTTACCAATATTCAGAAGAAACAGAGCAGCGCACACAGAGTTTTGCACACACAGAGTTCTAATCTTTCTCTCTCTCTCAGCAATTAAAAGCAATATTAAGCTGACACGCTCTAGATTGCCAGAACTTTCACTCACTCTTTATGGCTTATTCAATTCCCCTGAGCTTACCAAAGGAAACTGATGTTTCCTTTTCTTCTGCGAGATGTTGGGTGTGTCAGATTGGGCGATCGATTCCTTCCCCTCCTTCCTCTATTTTCTTCACCTTCTGCATTCACTGGTCCCACAGACCCCCTCTTGCTCCAGATCAGGGTCTTAAGTACCCTCACCTTTCCCACCTACGCACTAATAGTGATTGGATAAAGAAGGGGTCCTGACCATCCATGACCCTCCGGTAACCTGTTCCCCGCTTGACATTTAATATCATTGGCTAGGGGAGATGTGAAAGAGGAACAAGGCGTGGGCCAAGCGACCCCCCTTCAAATGGAACACCGAGTCTTGGCGTACTTTCGATCTGAGGTACTGAAAAATGAGGAAGTGTGCCCGAGCCAACAGGCCAATTTTCTCTGATTTTAGACAAAAGCTCTAGATGGGGGCTGCTCTTGACAGCATGGAAAATTTTGCTAGAACAGGGGAATTTGGCATGGTCTCAACTTACAAGGCCTAAACTGTGTCGAGCAAACAGACCCATGTCAAGCATCTATCTGATACAATATGGCTAACCTATCTATGCACTTATTCAATATAAAATTGACCTGATTAGGTCTTACATGAAGGACATGAAGGCATGAAGGACATTATAGATAGTAGGGATGTGCACGAACCGGTTCGGAGGCCATGTTGGAGGCCTCCGAACCGGTTCGGAACCGGACCGGTCCGGCGGTCCGGCACTGAGGGGGGGTCTACCTTTAAGGGCGGGGGGGGGTAGAACTTACCACTCCCGCCGCTCTTCCACCTCCGGCGCTGCAGTTTAAATCGAAGTATTTGGGGCGGCAGCGTTCCTCCCGGCCGCCCCCTAGGGATGTGCATGGTCCAGAGAGGTCCGGACCGGCACCGAAGGGGGGTCTCCCTTTAAGGACGGGGAGGTTTACTTACCCCTCCCGCCGCTTTGCCCCCTCCAGCGCCCGTATTCTTTGTAGAAATTGGGGCGGCAGGATACCTCCCCGCCGCCCCTTCTGCCTCCAGGACGGGGTGGGTGCGCGCGGGCGGCTTCGCTTTACAAAGATCCTGTTGCTGGTGCTGAGGGACTCACGGTTTAGTAATTACTGCTGCCAATGGTATTGAAAAAACCCGAACAGAAGCCAGCACAGCACCGCCCAGCAGCCACTGAGAACGGCTCCGCCAGGGAGAACACGCTGTCGCCGACGCACCACGGCGCCCAGGCAATCCTCACTTCCGGCTTCAATGCGACTTCCCCCCCTCATACAGAGTGGCAGAATGGCTGCCATGTGGGGGGGAAGTCGCATGGAAGCCAGAAGTGAGGGTTGCCTGGGCGCTGCAGCGCGTCGGCGACGGTGCGTCCTCCCTGGCAGAGCCGTTCTCAGTGGCTGCTGGGCGGCGCCGCCGGAGCGGAGGCCAGCTCGGTGCTGTGCTGGCTTCTGTTCGGGTTTTTTCAATACCATTGGCAGCAGTAATTACTAAACCGTGAGTCCCTCAGCACCAGCAACAGGATCTTTGTAAAGCGAAGCCGCCCCCGCGCGCCCACCCCGTCCTGGCGGCAGAAGGGGCGGCGGGGAGGTATCCTGCCGCCCCAATTTCTACAAAGAATACGGGCGCTGGAGGGGGCAAAGCGGCGGGAGGGGTAAGTAAACCCTCCCCGCCCTTAAAGGGAGAGCCCCCACCCGAACTGAACCGGCCAGGTCCGGACCGGTCCGGACAGTTCAGAGGCCTTTACAATGGCCTCCGAACCGGTTCAGACTCATCTCTACCACCCCCGTCGTTGCCAGGAAGTCTCAGTAACAGGAGCACGCATGCGCGCGTCGCCGCCGTGCGCGCGTGCTGCCTACGTCACATGCACGCACGGCGGCGACGGGTGTGCACGCGCCGCGACACGCACATGCGTGCTCCTGTTACTGAGACTTCCTGGCAACGACAGGGGCAGGGGCAGCAGGGAGGAACGCTGCCGCACCAAAAACTTTGATTTAAACTGCAGCGCCAGAGGGGGAAGAGCGGCGGGAGGGGTAAGTTCTACCCCCCCGCCCTTAAGGGTAGACCCCCCCTCAGTGCCGGACCGCGCCGCGCAGTTCCGTGCACATCCCTAATAGGTAGGCTCTTTGGGGGGAAAGCTATGCTGCTGTAACTGACATCCGATCCATGTAACTGGCCCACCATGAAAGGTGCTTCACTCATGTCTTTTTTAAAAGATAATCATGTCTTTTTTAAAAGATAAGGTGGGGGACATTCTTTATACAAACACCCATGTCTGAAGATGTAAGAATGTGGAGATTGCAGTGTACAGTGTCTGCTGAGGTGACTCCTTAGTTCATGGGGTTTCTGAGTGTGTTGCTCTTCTTGAGAAACAGTTTGCTGACAGAGCAAACTCTAGAGCAAACTTTCCTCCTGCACCAGGAGGAAATGTAAATGTGACCATTTTGTTGGTAAACTGCTTGAATATATATCCACCACATGGGGGAAAGAATAGGTGAAACCATGTTCATTGAATGCCTGACACCCACTTCTAAATATCTCACTTCAAAGAAGATTCAACCTAAATGTGTAAAGTTTACTACTACTACTAACACCACCAATATGTATATTGCATATGTATATAGCACTGCTTTTTAAATGAATATTTATATTCATGTTCCACTTCTAAGAACTTGTTTAGGATTGGAAATAGATTGCACTGTGATTTTTCAAAATAAGGAAAAACTTGGAAGTCACATTCTAGAAAGAAAGAAAGAAGTCGCATTCTAAGAAAAAGCACAGCAGATAATCCTGATCTCTTACAATGAATGAGAATTTTGTTTCAGTGGAAGATGGATTGCTACTGTTCTTGCATTGTATACTCTAGCTAAGTAATGAATGCGAGTCTGAAGGATCATAATTGGATTTGGGAAGGTAGTCTTGATCTCATTTGACTTTAGAACCATGGAATTCTCTCGTTGACTTCAAGGGGACATCACTGAGGCAACAGCAGAGTGAGTGCTGTCACCGTAATTTTATTTTTAAAATGTTCGAAGTGCTGCTGTTGACTCCCCCGTGCAATGCAAAAATGGCCCAGTCAAGGTGAAACATTCTGTCCTCCTTTTCTTCTCCCACAATTAAAGGCAGACTTATTTGTCGGGTTGCTGCCTTGGCCTCCCCTTTCTTTCCCACAGCTCACTGTGGCACAGTCACCCAGAGCCTCACAACTCTTTTTCACTTACAAACAACTTCTGTCAGAAGGCCCCACTGACCTCAATAAGGAATGATCCTGGTCTCACAGTACCATAGCAACCAGCCATCCATTTTCATTCTGCAGGCCATATCTCTGAGCCACACAGCTCCACCCTGCTGGCTTTGGATGGTGTTTTTACTTTCCAAGCCCAGCAGGTCTGTGAAGTTCAATAACCACACAACTCTAACAACAACAGAAGGAACATAGTTGGGGGGGGGGATTTGGGGGGAAGGGGCAGCTATCCTTCTGATAAATTCATTCTGTTTGGTGTGCATAAGTGCCAGCAGATAAAAAGGAAGGTGGATCAGACACAGGGACAAATGAAAAGGAGAGAAAATCCCCCTTTTGTGGGAAAATGATTCCTCAAAGAGGACAGCAGCAACATAAAGACTTTCTGTCTGTTGCACTGGGATAAAGAATGGTTTATTTTGCGTTTCTGCTACAGTATGAGCCTCCAAATGGGATGGATGGGAGACATGCTGATGAGGTTTCTGTACCAGCAGCTATCTTAGATAAATAAATAAGATTCTACAAAGTACCTAGCTGGGAGGCACTGGTAACTTGAAAAAGAGAGATTTCTCTGTTATCAGATTCATGCCTGTTTGGACAGTAATGGGGTTATTTACAGCTTGGAGAAGAGGCGGGTGATACCCGTCAACGGTCATATCAGAAGGACAGAAGTGAGTGAAACTACTGAACTTGAGAGCCTCTTCATACATGTTTTTAGTATACACCCAAGATTATTTTTTTAAAAAAACTATACTTAAAAATGTATTGCATGAATTAGCTAAGCACATATATGGAAGCGTAAGTTTCATAGATTGGCTCTCTGTCAAATGCTTGCTTGGTGGCAAATAGGAAAAATTAGATTTCCTTTTTTCCATTTCATTATTGTTTTGTGTGTCTGTTTAGATTTTGGGTTTTATTCTGTTTTGATCCAAAAGCTCTCAAAGAGACCTATATTATTAAAAAAGAGCAATGAAAAATCAAGACCTAAAATAACAAAAGGAAGACATACGTATAGTAAAACATTTCTAAAATAATATCATCTTAAAATAAAATTAAATGTAGTGAAAATCAACCATTTCCATAAACACAAAAGATGTGGAGACAAGTTAAAATTTGCAATAACCACTTAAACATCACTATTGAACAAGCCTTTTGGATCTCATTAGGGAAGGAATTCCAAAGTGTTGGCATCACCAGAGAAAGAGCTCTATAGCTAGTAAAGGCAGTCTACTTTTTGACAGTGGAGATAACAGAATAATTAACTCCCAGAAAGGCAGGAACTAGTCTGGCCCTCTGCTTGATGTCCTGATTTCAATTTTGTAGAGAACCTATTAAATGGAAGCACATTCAAGCATGCATTCCCACCCATATTTTGAAGCAGTATCGTTGCAGGGTCAATTGTACTGTGCACATTTTCTGATGTGTGGATGTATTCTTTGCATTCATGTTGGCCCCCTAAAAGGCAGCAAAAAGTTGATCCATGTACTATTTAAGCTGTGGAATGTAATGTTTAAAATGCAGCAAATGGAGTCACAGAATTATTTGTGAAGCTTTAATCATAGCATTTTAGAGTTGGAAGGCACCTGGGGGGGGGGGCTTCTAGGCAACCCCCCACTGCTCAGTGTTGGAACCTGTTCCGATATCCCTGCACATATGGCTGCCAATAAAAGACAGCTACCACTGTATGAGGCAGAGTGTTCCACTGTCCAACAGCTCTTACAGTTAGGAAAGTCTTCCTAATGTCTAGCCTAAATCTGCTTTCTTCTAATATCAGGCTACTGGTTCTAGTCTGCCCTCAAGAGCAAAAGACAGCAAATCTACTCTTTCTTCTATGTGATAGGCCTTTGTATATTTGAAAACACTGGTTGTACCTCCCTTACTTAGTCTCTCTTCTCCAGGCTAAACATACTCACCTTCCTTAACCATTCCTCATAGGATTTGGTTTCCAGACTCCTTATCATCTTTGTTGCCCTCCTCTGAACCTGTTTCAGTTTGTCATAGCTAATACTTTGCTGTCCAGTGCTTTGATAGCATGGAACAAGAAGCACCAGAAAAATCAGGGTTGCATTGTTGGGCTTACCTTTTTCTAGCCATGACTGCTGTTTCTTGGGACAAAGAACCAGGATGTACATTAATACAAAAATAAAATAAAATCTTACATTATGAATATACCTTAATGGTAAAATTAAGTTATGAAGAGGTTGTGTGCACGGCCAGGACTGCTGGCAGTGGGGAGGGAGGGAGGGGAGGCAGGCTCCTGCCTAAGACAACTGTGCTGCTTGCTGCGGCATATGAATGGCACTGTGGTGAGTAGCAGAGCAGAGAGCCAGAGGAGGAGGTCCTCCGGCATCCCTCAGTGCACCATGCCAGGAGCACAGTGCTTTGAGGGATCCTCCCTCAGCCAACTCTTGCCACCCGGTTCGATGTATGCTCAGGCTATGTGCCGACCCAACATACACATGATATCCCTGCCAGGGTTAAGGGCGCAGACAATTAATCGTAATTAATTGCCCTTAACCCTGGCTAAAGGCTAGGGCAAAAAGTAGGGTTAGACAGGGTGGGAGTGCTGGGATCGGGAGCAATACCAGTGCTCCACACGAGCAGCCTAATCCAGGCTGAGCTGATGTTGTGTCGGTTTATAACAACCTTTGTGGTCTGAGGTGTTTGGATCACAAAAAGCAGATTATTCCGAGTCAGTTTTGAAGGGCCCGGAGATGAGAGCTGAAAGTTTCTTAATTCAGCATTGTGCTTCATTACAGATAACATCTGCTTGTTTATTGGGTATAAAGCTATATATTCAGCTGAGGACAGCATAACATTAAAGACAGATGGTAAAACAAGTACCCTAAACAAGTATTACAATAAATGCTGCCCTAAAATAACCTCAGATTTAAGCTATCGACGTAGCAAAAGAGCAAGTACTATATTTACTGAAACTCTAGTGTGCACTATAACAAACTTTATCTCTTTGTACATAATTGATCTATTAAGAAAGAAGCTAGGAGCAAAAATATCACTTCTGATCCCATCTATCAGAGAGGAAAACACACAGTGTTGATGATTACAAACTAAGGATGTAAAAACCTGTTTTTATTCCTGTGGAGTTTGCTGTTTTGCCTCCGCAGAGCACACCTCTCACCTCAAAAATCATTTGGGTCTTTTATTGTATTTATTGATTGATTTATTGTTCAATTTCTGTACCACTTTTCATTAAAATAATCTCAAAGCAGTTTACAATATAATTAAAACAATGCACAAATACAAAAAGTACAGATATTACATATAAATATAAAAATCTGTTTTTGTATTTTTATTTGTACACCGCTTTATGAACTTTGGTTGAAGAGCAGTATATAAATATCTGTAGTAGTGGTAGTGTTTAAAAGTTTAAAAACCTATAAAAGCATTAACATAAAAAACACAATGCAGCAGCAGCAAAAACAATACTTCCATTTAAAAGCCTGGGTGAAGAGCCACATTTTACTCATGTAGTGGATTTAACCCACCCTTTGTCTCAGAGCAAGCCCACATGGGGGTAAGAAAAATGCTGAATCATCCTCTCTCTTGCTTTTAAAAAAAGCTGTTCCTTTAAACTTAAACTGTTCCTTTAGTAGCTCAATCACTGCTACCATGCCCACTTTTTAACAGAGTTTAATCCCACTCCCCACCCAGGTGTGGGCGAAATTCCAGGGAACTCTCCTTCTCTTTACCACTGGAAAAGTACAAAAAACCTTCCACGTGCAGCCTACACGTGATGAGAGAACTTGGTAGAGTTGCTGAGCAGTCAAAGTTGAGACATGTGTTACACTAGAACAAGCCCTTCTCCCAGCCCTCCTTCCCTGAGTTAAAAACCTACTCAACAAGGCTGGTTAAGATGAGCAAAGAACAAAAAAAGAAAAAAGAAACTTTATTCAAAATACTACAGACTGCTTCAATCTGAGGCTCTTTCAGCTTTTACTTACAGGTAAAATGAACACTCAGTAGTTGCAAGAATACTTCAAAAAGCACCCCAGTTGCAAGGAACAGGGATATAGGAACCTTTAAAAGCACCTTTAAAGGTTACAGAGACTTCTGCAGCACCCTGTTAGAATGGCGCTAGTTCAGTGTTTCATAGCTTGCTACATTACAGATAAAACACAATAGAACAGTTGTAAGGATTTGCAAAGCACACAAAAGGAAAATAAATTCCTGATGCAAACTTACTAGCAAACTGTTCCCTAGACTAACCTTCCAGAAGCTAAAAGCCCTGGCTTCCTTCCCCCTTGAAATGACCCCAAATTCAAGGAGAGAATTCAAGCTTCCTGCAGTCCTGTCTCTCCAGAATCTGCAGATGTCTTTCCATGAGAGAATTCTCCAGTCTAGCTGTTGACCCTGAGGCAGCAAAACTCCATTGCTCCTCACTAAGCCTTTCGCCCGTTCCCTCTCTCTTCCCACCTAGCTGCTTCTGCACAAAGACACTTCTCTTCCTGCCTCAAGGCCCTTAAGGTCCCACCCACCGTGTGCTGGGTGGCTGATCCACTGTCTGTCAGTCAAGACAGGGTTCACTTCTGGTTCACTCTTTACAGGAAAGGAAAGGCTGTTAGTGCCTGAAGGTTACACTTGTTTTCTAAAAACTGTGATGGAGGCTGAGGAACAGATGCCAGCTGGGAGAGCATTCCAAAGCCTGGGGTCAATGACTGAGAAGGCCCTGTCCTGCATGCTCAACAGCCTCTCTCTCAATTGGCATGTGGAGCAGAGCCCGCTCCAATGATCTTGTCAAGTGGACAGAAACTATGTCCTTCAGATCTGGATCGAGATCCATAAGTATGGGTTCTGTGCCTGTGCAGGAACCATGCAGTAGCAATGCCGCAGCTTGTTGAGGCATCCAAACCCCACCCCCATGCCTACAGCATGCTATTTAAAGGCGGCCTGGGCACCATGTTCCTCAGTTCTTTTCCGACCACTGTTGCGTTTGGACCTCAGTCTGTCGCTCCGTTGTCGGAATAGTTCTTCAGCTTTATTATTTTCTTGTGAGTTCATCTTTTTTTAAAAAATGGACTGTTAACGTGGTTTTGACCTATTTCTGGCTGACGAATGACGTTTGGTATTTGACTTGGCTTGGCTGACGGACTATGACTGGCGTTTTTGACCTCTGGAACGGACTTGACTAATGTATGTGCTTATCAGAATGGCTGAGGAGAAAAAGAGTTTTAAGAGGTGTGAGGGCTGTAAAGCAAAACTCTCTTCCAAGGATCTCCATGAGTTGTGCCTAGTTTGTTTGGGAGAGGAACACAACGTGTCCACTTGCAAAATCTGTCTGTCATTCTCTAAACAGACCTGCAAAAATCAGGCATTTCAGCTTCATGCCGCCATTTACGATGAGGTCCTGAGCCCGTCAACTCTGGGCAAACCACGCCCTTCAACCTCTTCTTCAAAAATGCCACATGTAACACCTTTGACGGTGAGGCCTTGCAAGCCATCGACGTCGACATCAACAACAACACCTTCAACATCGAAGGTCTCTACGCCAACATCATCAACTCGAAGTCCACAGCTACCTTCTAATACTGGATCTGGCTTGACACCTAAACCTTCAAAGCCTATACTGTCTAAGCATACAGCCACTGACATTTGCCCACTAGTACCGAAGAAGAAGAAATCTAAAACTATCAACCTGTCATGGGATTGAATCTCATCTCCTTCAGGTCTGCAGCATTTACCGCCGAAGTAACCATCGATGTCGGAGCCTACTCTCGACGATGCCCCTTCCAGAAACTCGCCGATACCGCTGGAACCACTTGATGCCGACCACTGATTAACAGCACGGTCAACATCAGAAGCACAATCATTGGCTCCGGCACTGATTGCCTCTTCAGCACCATCAACACTGAAGGACCGTCAACAAGATGCTCCTTCGACCCCGGTGCCTCAGTTCTCACTCTCAACATTGACTTTACATACTCCAGTACTATCAACACTGAAACAAGTTTCTTCACGTTGCTAACTGTCAATACCGACGTTTGAAACTGACGAGGAGGAAGAGGATGCAAACGAGAATACACTTAGATCCTTCTACAGCACACATGCTACTTTCAGTTTTGGACTCTTCTTCGAGTACTCCATCCACGTCTATGTTCAAGTGGTTTCTCCCCACAGGTACTGAGGTACCTCACCTGTGTACTTCAGCACCACCATCCCGACCTCATACAACTGCTTTATCAGCAGCTCACTTACAAAGTCCTTCAGCCTGGCATTCCTGTGGTTTTTCTCATACCTTCACTGCAGGCAATGCCTTTGCTATGACTTCCATGGGTTCCTGCTCTCCAGGTAGACCCTATGATTACCAGAGGGAAAAGCCATGGAAGTCTTCTGCAACAAATCCTACACTCCAATTGCTTTCTCACTGGCAGTTGCCACCATGCCTGAAACAGGCCTATCACATACGCATCTGAGGCAGTACAAACTGTACCACCACCTGGAATGTCTCGGGGAACACAGACTACCCCCCCCCCCCCGCCTCTTCGGGTGATAGGTACCCAAACAGGCACAGTCTCCTCTGCTAAAATCTACTGTGGGAACCCAGACATGTGTTCCATCCATGTGGCACTACATCGGACCACCATGGATCCTTGGATTTTGAATCCGATCTCGAGAATACAGATAGCTTAGGGGATCCTCCCACTGATGTGCCTCCTTCTACCTATGTTTCTCCAAATGAGGAGATGAAGGCTTACCACAAACACTTAAGGGCCATGGCAGAAGCACTGGGTTTGGATTTTATGTTGGAACTATCTATCATAGATGACCCAGTGTACAATTTCATGACTAAGTCACAAGCCACTCAACCAGTGGCTCTCCCTGTTCTACCTGTAATCTCCAGGGCTGCAAAATATTCCTGGGAAGTGCTACATAGATAGACTCCCACCTCCCTGAGCCATTTTTGGAAGGGCGGTATAGAAATCGAATACATACATACATACATACATACATACATACATACATACATACGAGACTGGAAAGTCTATATCGTATGCAGGAGAAGGACAACACTTACTTCTTAAAGCATCTGGCACCAAACTCCCTGGTGATTGATTGTGCCACCTCATCGAAAACTGGCAGATGACACACAACCCTGTCTGATAGGGAAGGGAGAAAATTAGACCTATTAGGAAGAAAGATATACTCCACCTCATGCTTATCCATTAAAGTAGCAAATTACTCAGTCTGCACTGCCAAGTACAACCATCTCCTATGGAAATCCTTACAGGGAGTTTTGGATAACTTGTTGCCTGAGGAATTCAAAAAGAAATGCCAAAAAACATTAGAAAATTTGGCAGAACTGACCAGGCAGCAGTTGGGCATTGTGAAAAATCTCACAGAATCAGAATCCTGCTCTTTAACCACAGCTGTCACTCTGCGGAGGCATGCATGGCTGCAATCTACCAACCATCAAAGTGATATGAAGGAGAAGACTGAAGGCTTGACCTTTGATGGAAAAGGCCTTTCCAGTGAAACAACTGACTCCACAATGGAGTCTTTAAAAATATCAACATTTACCTTGAAGGCTTTTACCTCCACACTATCAACATTGACTTATTCCTCAAAGTATCAGCTTTACGCTAACAGACAAAAACCTGCTTATAGGCAACTAAGACTGCCAGGTCTATAGGAAGCAATTTAACCCTTACCACAAATGTTCTTACGAGGTTAAGGGCAAGAACACCCAGTCCCAACGGACCAAGCAGGGGGAAGCGCAGAAGCACCTTTGAAATACAGGACTGCCCACTAACACTGCACTCCTCTCCAATCTTGTCATCAGGGGTGTTACCTTCTTGGCAAGCGAGCACCATCAACAACCTTGCAATCCCATCTCTTGCGAGTCTATCAAGCTGGCATGCCATGCTTCTGCATGGCACCACGTCACATTGGACTGCTGGGTCCTGAAGATCATATCTTTGGGATACGCCATAGAATTCAAGACGACCCCATGCTTTACAGGAATGAAGTTCACTCCACCTTCTCGATCATTACAGGAGGACGTGAAGGAGTTGTTAGAAAAGGGTGAAATCACCCCTGTGCTGTGGGCGCACAGATGGGAGGGTTTTTACTCCCGTTATTTTCACATCCCAAAATGGGATGGCAGAATCTGCCCCATCGTGGATCTACGCCTCTTGAACAAACTGGTCCACATCTGGAAATTTCGCATGATAGCTTTACAAGAGATCCTACCACTTCTCTATCAAGCTAATTGGCTTTCAGCGCTGGATTTGAAAAATGCCTACTTTCATATCAGTATACGGGAGCAACACGGGAAATACCTGCATGTTACCGTAGACGAACAAGTATACCAGTACAACGTCTTACCCTTTGGACGTTCCACCGCCCCAAGGGTGTTTACCAAATGTATGGTCATTGTGATTTCCCACCTGAGGACACAGGGTATTGCAATCTACCAGTACTTAGACAATTGGCTCCTGACTTCCAGGGACCAAAAAGAGTTACTTTCACAGATACAGTATGTATTGACTCTTCTCCAGGACTTGGGGATCCAAGTCAATTAGAAAAAGTCCCACTTGGAACCAGTACGTGCCATCAACTACATAGGAGCAGTGTTAAACACGAAAACCAGGAGAGCTTACTTAACCAGAGAAAGATACAAATGCATCAGGGACCTAATTCAGGAATTCCAACAGCATCTGTCTCAACTGGCTCAGTTGATCCAGCAACTACCGGGCCTTATGGTCTCCTGCAACACAATGATATGTCATGCATGGCTGAAAATGAGGAAGCTACAACTGTAGTTTCTATCAGTTTTCCATCCAAACCGAGACAGTCAACTCATGCATCTGGAAATACCATCACAAATACTCCGCTCACTGTCATAGTGTCAAACAACTGGAATCTCCTAGATGGAGTCCATTGCCAGACTACATCACCATCAGTCTGGTTGGCAACAGATGTGTCTCTGCTGGGTTGGGGTGCCCACTGTGAGAACCATCAAATTCAGGGCAAATGGACCCCTCAGCAGGCTCAATTACTCATCATCTTCCTGGAGTTGCTGGCTGTCTTCCAGGCAATGAAAGCCTTCCTTCCACTACTACAAGGCAAAGCCATCCAAGTGCAATTGGACAACACCACTGCTCAGGCTTACATCAGTTGCCAAGGGGGAACAGTGTCATGGATCCTGTGTGCACTTAGCATACAACTGTGGCACTGGTGCATCAGGCACCAAGTGTTTCCAATAGGCATCCACATAAAGGGCTTGGACAATGTCCTAGCAGATGATCTAAGCCACATGTTTGCACAGCAACAGCAACACGAATGGGAGCTCAAGAAATAATATAGTGCTCCTCTTTTAGACCTGTGGATGAGCCCAACCTGTTCGCAATTTCGGAGAACACAAAGTGCAATTGATTTTGCTCCAGGGTGGGACACGACCCTGTTTCTAGGGGCCACTTTCAAGATGGTCTGGACTCTAGAGACACCGTACATATTCCCACCGCATCCCTTGGAGTGGTGGCATGTCTCCTGGCTGCTCCTACCTCATTCATCCTAGTGACTTCATGGTGGCCAAGGCAACCATGGTTTCCACAGGTACTCAAGCTATTGGGAAACCATTACCATCATCTACGTCAAGAGCTAGATCTCCTGTCCCAGGACAACAGACACGTCTTCCACCCAGATGTACTCACATTCTGTCTGATGGTATGGCAAACAACATCATGCTTAACCAAAGAAAGCCCTCCACTAGACAGAACTACTTTGGGAAATGGCTGCATTTTAAGACCCATGCCAGGGCACACGTTTTTCTACCCAAACAAGCAGCTATAAAGGATATACTCCTCTACTTGACTACATTAAAAACACAGGGAGCCGGGTCTCATGATCAGTGAGACTCAGTTTAGTACGGTGAGTGGGGAGAGCAGGCTAAGCCTGCTCTCCCCGCTCACAATCGGGGACGGAGCCCTGGGTGGCCAGATCAGCCACCCACACGATTGCTGGCTCCATGACGGAGCCTGCGGGGGCTGGGAAGCTCGGAGGCCATGTGGCCCCCGGAAGCTCCAGTATGCCCTATGCGAGCATGTAGGGCATACTGGGGAGACCCCCGGAGCCGGGAGGCAGCTTTTCACCTCCCCTCTGGGGGTCTACTTGCAAGTAGCTGCAGCGTGGAGCTGAGCCATGGCTAGCCCGGGTTTGTGGAGCACTCATTCCGCAAACCTCGGCTAAGGGGAGGGATACTTGAGCAGGTTACCTGCTCTAGAACCACTGGGCTCGCAGCCGAGCCTGGTGGTTCTCACAATCAGCAAAAATCGGGCTAGGGTCTCCTAGCCTGATTTTTGCTGATCGTGAGAATAGCCCCAGGGTTTGGCTAACACCCAATAGTAAGGCCTTCTTGAAAGGGCTTATGAATGTGTACCCACCTCTTCGTACTCCAGTGGGACCATGGAGCATTTCCTTGGTACTCTCAGCATTGACTCAGAGCCCATTTGAACCTATTGCTACTTCTACCATCAAACTTCTGACTTTAAAAACAGCTTTCCTACTTACTATTACCACTGCAAAGCATGTAAGTGAACTTACAGTCTTAAGGATTGATTCCCATTACACCAGGATCTATCCTGATAAAGTGCTGATGCGTATGGACCCGGAAGTTTTGCCCAAGATAGTATCCAACTTCCATCTGTCAGGACATAGTGCTCCCTACATTCTTCAGGGAACCATCTACACCTTTGGAACATTCAGTGCACTCTCTAGAGGTATACAGGGCACTGCTGTTCTACCTGGTATGTACTAAAGTCTTTAGATCCACCAAATGCCTCTTTGTGGCTTCCAAGGATCCACAAAAGGTCTTTGTGGCTTCCAAGGGTCCTGCCAAAGGCACTTGCATATCCAAAGGATGTCCAGCTGGCTGGTCAAGCTCATCTTGTTGACCTACATGTTGCAGAACATAAAACCACCAGAAGCAATCAAGGCCTACTCTACTCATGCCTATGCTTCCTCGGCTGCACACCTATCGGGGTAAGTTTCACAGACATCTGTAAAGCAGCAACATGGTTCACAGATTTACCTTTTGTTAAGC
This sequence comes from Hemicordylus capensis, assembly GCF_027244095.1. Classification (NCBI taxonomy): domain Eukaryota; kingdom Metazoa; phylum Chordata; class Lepidosauria; order Squamata; family Cordylidae; genus Hemicordylus; species Hemicordylus capensis. The sequence continues at coordinate 27,884,299 of NC_069661.1, read as the reverse complement.
ATTATGCCATAGATGTGCACTCTGCTTCGGGAGAAGTCTATTGAAGCGTGTGTTACAATGATTACTACTGCACCCTCCTCCAAGATCCATGCAAATGGATCTCAAGTGATCTCGATCCAGATAAACAGGTTGCTCACCTGTAACTTATGACCTGGTAGAGATCCGTCGACATCCATAAGACCCTGTCGGACCACCCCTCTACAGTAGTGTTCTGCTGTGTGCATACCAGTGTTCATGCCATTATCCTTTGATAATGACTAATTCACCTGTTTATCTGGATGATCGTCCTTCATAGCAGTTATCCAAGAACTGAGGAACATGGCGCCCAGTCCCCCCAGGTTTTGGGGGGCGGAGCTTGACGCTTCAGCGAGCTGCAGCATTGCTACCGCATTGCTACTTGCTTTGCTACAGTATGCAGCATTGCTACCATACTGATGTCGACGGATCTCTACCAGATCATATGCAGCATTGCTACCATACTGATGTCGACGAATCTCTACCAGATCATAAGTTACAGCTGAGCAACCTGTTTATATCTAGGGCCCAGACCTATAAGGGCTTTAAAGGTCAAAACCATCTCATTGAATTGGACCCAGAAACAAATTGGTAGCCAGTGCAGTGAGCACTTGTTCTTTCAAGGTGAGTGCAACTCCATCCAGAACTGGCCGAACCCCTTCATCCTGATTGGCTCTCCTACTGACCGACAGCACCTCCATCTTATCTGGATTCAGTCTCAGTTTACTAGCTGATATCCAGCCCATCACAGCCTCCAGCCCCCAATTCAGGTCATCCACTGCAACCCTAGGATCAGGTGATAAGGAGAGATAGAGCTGAGTGTCATCTGCATATTGCTGACAACTCAGTCCAAGTTCCCGGATGACCTATTTAATGTAGATAGTTGAACATTATGGGGGACAGGAAGTTCCCCCTTTTAGCAATGCCGTTTTTTGTTTAACAATGCCTCTGCAAGGGCAACAAGGGAGATCTCCTTCCATCTCCCCTCCTCCCTCCCAAATGACTGCATGCCCTGTCTGCGGTGCGGACAAAGGCCCATAACGGACTGCAGATGGGGCAAGCAGTCATTTGGGAGGGAGGAGGGGAGATGGAAGGAGCTCACCCTCGTAGCGGCATTGCTAAAAGGGGGGAACATTCCCCTCGGCCCACTGCCACCCTCCCTGCTGCAGCCACTGCCGCCCCACCACCTGTGCAGCGTTTTAAATCCCACCGTGCACCGCAGTGGTTTTTACGGAGAAAAAAGTGAGGCTTTCCCCCACCACCCTTACCCTCACTGCAGGAAGGTGTGGCAAATCCTTGGCCACTACAGGTGGCAAAAGACTTAATCCGCCTCTGGCAGCACCTTCATCCTTGAGAGTGTGTTTCTAGAGCTCCCTGGAGCTGCAGGATTGGGAGAAGAGCCAGGAAAAGGAACAGACTTCAATTGTGTGGAACGTTTCCCCCGGTAACGGCCTACCCAATTCCCACCACTATATCTCCCTCTGCCTGCTACCTGAGAAATCACTGCCCCCAGACCGTCCTCATTTCTCCACTCTCCCTGACACGTTCTTCAACCCAACTCCTACCTCAGCTCCTATGTGTCCTCAGCACCAAGTCCAAACTCTCTTGATCATGCATAAAACCACTGCAAGCCCTCTCCCACACCCAGGCATGCTCACACCAATCCTGGGCCTGGTGAAGCACTACAATTGCCAGCCCAAATAGCACCTTCCAAGTTGAAGGAGGGGGAGATAATTTAAATAAGGCTTCCTAGGCGCAGCAGGGAAGTAACCTGCCTAAAGAGCAGGAGGCTGTTGGTTCGAATCCCTGCTGGTGTGTTTCCCAGAATATGGGAAACTCGTATATCGGACAGCAGCAATATAGGAAGGTGCTGAAAGGCATCATCTCATACTGCGCGAGAGGAGGCAATGGTAGTCCCCTTCTGTATTCTACCAAGAAAACCACATGGCTCTGTGGACACCAGGAGTCGACACCGACTCGATGGCACAACCTTTCTTTTTCTTTAGATGAGGCAGGCCAAAATGAGAATGCCTCTCACCAATCCTCACCCTGCCCCCTCTCAGCACCTGAAGTGATCATTGACACTCCCACAGACAACCAGAGGGATGGTCCCACAGACCTTAGAGAAGCCACTGACAGCAATCCCGACCAAACACTTCCAAATAACCAACCCCAAGGGAAAAGCCACTCTGGGTGTCTGGTCTTAAAGTCCTTCCAAACAGGCTATTGTTGTTACACCAGGCTGCTTCTGTTGCCTGCAAACCAAGCTGCTGCTGCTAACTGTGTCTTAATGCTCCGTGTTAGCTAGCCCACATTGACAAGCTATTGCAGGGAATAGCCAAATGATCTTCCTGCTGGTGGGGCCTCCGTCTGCTCGCTTCAAGGCTGAGAGCCACACCCTTAGGCTTGCGCCTCTGGCAGGAGCAGCTCTTTTCTAACAGTCACTTGGAGGAGCAGAGCCAGCCAGGACCCCGCCAAGCAGAACGTCTTCCTTCCCTTCCCCCAGGCTCTGGCAAGAGCAGCTTTTCCTTTCCTTTTCCTCTTGGTATGGGCAAAAAGGACCACTTTAAGTGGCGCAGCAGGGAAATGCTTGACTAACAAGCAGAAGGTTGCCAGTTCGAATCCCCATTGGTTCTATATCGGGCAGCAGCGATATACGAAGATGTTGAAAGGCATCATCTCATGCTGCAGGGGAGATGTCATAGGAAGCTGCCATATACTGAGTCAGACCATTGGTCTATCTAGCTCAGTATTGTCTTCACAGACTGGCAGTGGCTTCTCCAAGGTTGCAGGCAGGAATTTCTCTCAGCCCTATCTTGGAGAAGCCAGGGAGGGTGGCTTCATCCCCTGAGGGGACTATCTTACAGTGCTCACATATCAAGTCTCCCATTCAGATGCAGACCCTGCTTAGCTATGGGGACAAGTCATGCTTGCTACCACAAGACCAGCTCTCCTCCCTTATGACTCCCTTTATGGGTCAATGGTAAACCCCTCTTTTATTCTACCAGAGAAAACCACAGGGCTCTGTGGGCGCCAGGAGTCGGAATCAACTTGACGGCACACTTTACCTTTATGGGTAAAAAACCCTCAAGGAGATTTTGCACATTCCCCTTCTCTGCCAGTTCCTCCAACAACTCCCCACCAGCAAATCCTCTGTAACTAAGTTTGCTGGGAAAGCTCCACAACCAGTAGCACCAGTCTATGAGTCCTTCTCCCACTGCCAGTGATCCTCTCCCCATTTGCAAAGGGGTTTTGTTGTTGTTCTGCTGGAGTAGAATGTAACTGACAGTAGGGAACTGACAGTATCAACAGGGAAGTAGCAAACCCCATTTTGGGATAGTCAAAGGAGTCTGGGTTTAGATACCCTGCTAACTGAGCAAAGAGGCACCTTTTAAAAGTGGTGATTCTCTTTATTTAGCAGAGGGAGAGCAACTGGCCCTATCCATCCCCAGCACAGCATCCCTCCAGTGGCTGTTGCTAGTGTCTTTCTTATGTTTCTTTTTTCTTTTCTTTTCTTCAGATTGTGAGCCCTTTGGGGACAGGGAGCCATTTTATTTATTCATGTATGTATTTATTTATATCTGTGAAAACCACTTTGGAAACTTTAGTTGAAAAGCGCTTTATAAACATCCTTTGTATTGTGTTGTAGATATACCTTTTCAAGTGGGGGGCTGTTTGTATTTTGAACATGCATTGCTAAAATACGCCAGCTGCGTCCATTTATTGAGAAAGATGACCTCAAAACAGTGGTACATCTGCTGGTAACCACCAGACTGGATTTCTGTAATGCGTTCTATGTGGGGCTGCCCTTGTACGTAATCCGGAAATTACAGTTCATTCAGAATGCGGCAGCCAGGCTGATCTCTGGGTCATCTAGGAGAGACCATATAACTCCTGTATTGAAGGAGTTACACTGGCTGCTGATATGTTTCCGGGCAAAATACAAGGTGTCCTATAAAGCCCTAAACAGCTTGGGCCCTCCAGTGACAGTTTCTGATGTCAACCTTACGTTTCTTTTTAGATTGTGAGACCTTTGGGGACAGGGGACCATCTTATTTAGGTATTGTTTATTTTTCAATGTAAACCACTTTGAGAGCTTTGGTTGAAGAGCAGTATATAAATATTAGTAGTAGTAGTAATAGTAGTAGTGAGGATTTGACAGGCAGCAAAAGGACTGAAATCTGAACAGCTGGTTTCTGAAATCTTCTCCTCCCCCTATTTTTATAGATAGTGGCTGACATAGAAAGCAAGGATGCACCAGTACAGAGAGACAGCAGCCTAACAACACTTATCAAATAACTCCACTGATGCAGCAGGGAAGTGGCAATCTTTGACACTCTCCCCTTCCTCAGAAAGCCCTCTGTACCACCTGAACATATGCCCCCGAGGGTTGTGCAGCCCTTAGGGATATGTGTGGGGGGTGGGGGGGGATCATGCTATCCTTACTGGAGTTTATAGACACCTTGCACCATACCTTTTCCTGTGGCCTCTGAGAGCTTCTCCTGAATATTGCAGAGGTTTTAAAATGGTTCTGTTTCTAGTGCTGCATTGTATAGCTATACCATGGAAATCAACAAGGCAGCTAGTTGAAAAATAAAGAAATTGACATTTCAAGCAGATCTTTTTTATTGCTTTAGTAGTTCACAGACAATGCTTGCTTTGCTTTTTCCATTTGGTTGATGTGATGGCCAAATTAATTTCCTTTCTTCTGCTGAAGATGTAAGATCCTGGAATGATACATTCTTATTGTTCTCATCTACTTTAAATGTCACCCTGGCTTTTTCTCATATATATATATATATATATATATATATGGATATTTTTGTGTACGCTTTAATACAGGTTTTAACAATATACTTGCCTCTCTGACAGACATGCAGTAAACCTTTTCCTTCAAGGAGATAGTCTCAATTGGAGTGCTTTTTCATATCATTTCATTCAACTGTGAATGCGGGAGAAAAAGGGTGCTGATCTCAGGGAAAAAACAAGGCAGAGGTCAGAGCGTTAGTTATGCTACTGAGCTGTTTTGTTCTCTCGGACGCGTGTTTTGACCTCAATTTCCCCATCTGCAAATGGGGGCAATTATGCTTTGAAAATTGATTTGGAATGGTACAGATGAGGTGTGCTGTGTATAAGGACAACTTCAATGTTATCAGCCTGCCCAATGATGTGAATCCGTTGTTATTTGCTTTTTGGGGTTGTCAATATCATTTCCCCAACAGATTTAAAATGTCTGTTCCATTGTGAGTTTTCCTTTGCAGAAAGACGGCTTCTTTTCACAGGCTCATTCAAAATGTATATCTCTTTGGGGATATATGAAGGTGACCACCACCTGCAGAGCCTTCTTTGTTTTAGAAGGCAGGCCATATCTGGAAATTTGAAATATTTAGGTCATTAGCATATTTGAGAGAGGCTTTTTGGAAAATTCTTTCAACTTTTGAAAGTGGTAACTAATAGTTATTGAGAAAGAATTCAGATGCATTATTTCATGGGGAATCCTCTATAATAAAGAGCTTGGTTGTAATCCCGTCCCCCTGCCCGTGTCTTTCTCAGCCGTTCTGGGCATACGCAGAGCGCATGCCCAGAACGTCCGAGAAAGATACGGCCGCAGGGACACGGGCGACCATGTTGGCTCCCAAAGCGAAAGGAGGAGAAGCGGGGACCAGGGAGGGCGGAGGTGGCAGCGCCGGGACCGGCCCTGCTGCTGAAGCAGCCGTATGGAGCCTGGCGGCCATGAGGGAGAAGGGAGGAGGAGAAACGGGGACCGGGGAGGGCGGAGGTGGCAGCGGCGGGACCGTTGCATGGACGGGGTGAGGAGGCGGTGGGGGAAACAGGAAAGCTTCGCTTTGGCCTAAAGCGTTCTCAAGTGGGCTGCATTCAAGAAAGTATTGGGCGGGGCGGGGGGGATGAACATATATATCTCTATGTACTTTGCAAACCACTCTGAAGACCCGACAAGCCAGGATTCGGGAACAGCGTCTAGGCGGGTGGCATGGGAAGCACCAGCTGCTCTCCTCGAGCAACAATATTCACCCCTCCCTTATTGGCCCCGTTCCTTTACTGTTTTACCTGCAAGTCCCGCCCGCTTTCTTGAGCATTCCCCATCTTGGTCCGGCTACCTAGCCCGTCTTCTTCCGCGTCCGCTAGGGTAGAGCCTTGGTGGCCGCCGTACTGAAGCCGGGGCTGGGTGGGGCCACTGTAGGCCCGGGCCGCCGTGAGGGCGGGGCCGTGGCGATGGGGAATCTGTTCGGGTGAAAGCGGCGGAGCCGAGTCACCGAGCAGGACAAGGCTGTGCTGGTGAGAGCCACGGGCGGGCTGGTAAGAAGAAAATTAAAAAATGCAGAGGGGGGGGAGAAAGGGCAAGGGCATGGGGGAGGGGCAAGAGGGAGTGGGACAGGGAGGAGGGGGAAGGGCAAGAGGGAGTGAGGCAGGGGGGAGGGGGAAGAGAGAGTGGGGGAGGGGTAAGGGCAAGAGGAAGTGGGGCAGGGGGAGGGCAAGAGGGAGTGGGGGAGGGGCAGGGGAGGGGCAAGAGGGAGTGAGGCAGAGGGGAAGGGCAAGAGGGAGTGGGGCAGGGGGAGGGGCAAGAGGGAGTAGGGCAGGGGGGCAAGGGCAAGAGGGAGTGGGGCAGGGGGAGGGGCAAGGGCAAGAGGGAGTGGGGCAGGGGGGAGGGGCAAGAGGGAGTGGGGGAGGGGGAAAGTCAAGTGGGAGTGGGGCAGGGGAAAGGGGCAAGAGGGACTGGGACAGGAGGGTGAGAGGGAGGGGAGGGTGAGAGAGAGGGGGAGGGAGGGCAAGAGATTGGGGTGGGAGGGAGGGGAAGAGAGGCAAGAGTGTGGTGCCAGAGGTGGCGGTAGGCCCAGCCGGGTGGAGGAGAGAGGAAAAACGTAACCCAACTAGTGCCCGTTATTTTAACGGGCTTAAAAATACTAGTAGTACATAAAGTGTTAACTGTTCCCCTCTCCTTCATTTATGGTTGTCGCAACTTCGGGCTCTGGCTGGGACTAATATGTAGCAACAAATGCTGTGGCTTGCACAGATGGAGTTAGAGAGGTGTTCTGTGTGTGGTGGAAGTAGAACAATTCCTTCCTCCTTTGCTATATATCACTTGCAACCTCAATAAGACAGGGCATATCAGGTGTGAAGGGTGCTGCTGACCCAGCTGGCTGTGTAATGTTTGAAATGTCTTTGGGAGGGTAATAGGTAAGTGGTTTCCACTTCCAATTGTGCCCTTGTCCACATATGTATGTTTCAACCAGTTAATAATATTGAACAGCTTTTTACATGGGACTGCAGTGATCTTATGTAATGGTATTTATGACCAGCTGAATAAAACTGTTGCATAGGTCCAGGATCCATTAGTTGGCTTGCAAAGCCAATGCAATACCAAAAGGATTTATTTATTTACTTACTTGCTTACTCTTATTCTTATTAGTAGCAATTTTACAAGGGAACAAACCATTACAACAAACCATTACAACAGCTCGTGTGTGTGTGTGTGGAGAGAGAGAGAGAGAGAGCGCTGTGCATCATTCTGACTGATCTTTGCTAAAATAGGCATAGGAAAGCATCTTACCAGTTTAAACACACACACACACACACACACACACACACACACACACACACACACATTTCTACCCTGTCCCTCCAGCACACTGCTGCTTAAGGTGGTCTGCAATAAAAACAACAATCAAATATGATAAAAATGAACACAATCACATACAAAGTTAAGAGCAATAATAGACCTGGAAACAAATCTTGTGGGGATGGGGGCCATACTCAGGGGAAGAGTATTTGTATTCTGGCACGAAGAAGCTGCCTTGGCATCTCTGGGTAGGGCTGCGGGAGACAACTGCCTGAAACCTTGGAGAAGCTGTTACCAGTCAGTGTGGACAGTACTTATAGCTAGACAGATCAATGGTCTGACTTGGTATGAGGCAGCTTTCTATGTTCCTGTATTTCTCTCCAGTTTGTATTTTGTCGTTTATAGTATATCGTTTAGGGCAAGAAAGTGTTGAAGTTTGTTATCAAGAAATAGGGCCTCCTCCTCCTCCTCCTTATGAAATACTTGTACTTTGATTCTTATTCTTAAGAACAAAAAACATCTCTATGGCTTATTCTTTTATGTAGGTGAGAGTCCAAACCTTTCCCACATATCTGAAGGAAAAACTGTGATCTGGATACATGTACATTTAATAATTGATAATCCATGTTTCAAACATTACAGCAACATCATGAGCCATAACCTTACTGCAATGACAACCATGCTATTAATACAATATAAAAACTGTTTCTAAGTTTATTTTGGGTAAGATCTTCATTTGCAATGAGCCATTTTTGGAAGGGCGGTATATAAAATAAATAAATAAATACATTTATATATGAACATGATGAATATTTATACACCACTTTTCAACAAAAGTTCCCAAAGCAGTTTACAAATAGATAGATAGATAGATAGATAGATAGATAGATAGATAGATAGATAGATAGATAAAGATGGCTCCCCAAAGGGCTCACAATCTAAAAAAGAAACATAAAGGAGACACCAGTAACAGCCAGTGGATGGTTGCTGTGCTGGGGATGGATAGGTCCAGTTGCTCTCCCCCTGCGAAATAAAGAGAATCGCTACTTCAAAAAGATACCTCTTTTGCTCATTTATGTCACAGTGAACCTATTTGTCTGTAAGGTCCCACTGAATTCTTTGGCCACAATCCAGTCCAGAACTTGGCATACTTAATTCCATTGAAATCAGTGGCCTTAAGCTCGCCTTTGTTAGGCTGAGCTCTTTTGTCTTTTGCTGCCACAGACTAACATGACTGTTCAGGGATTTGTATTGGGTTGGGAGACCACACTGCTGCTGGGCGTGCCTAGGTGAGTGCTTGCTTGGTTAAAGGTACAATCCTGTGCGAATTTACTTGGAATTCTCTCAGTGAAATTAGCATACAATTGGGTTTTAAATCCATTTTTCTTGTTGCTTTTGATCCGGACAATAATATTTGTTGGTCTACCTATCTCCCTTCTGGAGTAAGTTGTTTCCTATCAGTGCTAAATATAGGTAAATGCATTTGAAGTATACACCCAGTACAGTAGTCCTGAAACTAGTGTCTCTACCTTTAGTAAAGTACTTGGAAGACATCCCAGATCTACAGTAGAAAACCCTTTTTTCCAAGCAGGAGATCCCAGGCTCAATTCTAAGGGTGTGCCTGCTCCCATATCCATATCTTCTTAGATTAGCAGGAGAAACTCTGCCTCAATTTCTGTCTTTTGTCCAGGTGAGATAATTGCAGTCTCAGCTTGTGGGGCATGCTTCCTAAGGAGATCCTCCTGGTTCTTCCTCACTCCTTGTTGTAATTTTGGTGGTTGGTAAATGCATTTTCAAGCTTTAAATACATTTCTCTCTGTCTGGTGCATAGTTTTAAAAAATGTTGCTGCTTCATTTCACTTAAAATTTGAGAATAGTTTTTAGGTTAATAATTTATAAGGTTGTCTGTATTATTATTTTGTTTTCCTTTATTATTCTCTTTGACTGCCACTTTGGCAGATGTCAGATGTCTGAGATGATGATGATGATGATGATGATGATGATGATGATGATGATAAAATAATAATCTCTGGTATAAAAAGATATCAGTTAGCAGGAGTGGGAAAGATACTTGCTCAAGACCTTGAAAAATGCCCAGGAAACATAGGAAGTTGCCTTATACTGAGTCAGACCATTGGTCCATCTAGTTCAGTGTTTTCTGCACTGACTGGCGTCAGCTTTCCAAGGTTGCAGGCAGGAGTCTTTCCCAGCCCTACCTGGAGTTGCTGCCAGGGATTGAACATGAGACCTTCTTCATGCAAAACAGATGCTCTACCATGAAGCTATGGCCCCAACCCCTGTTGGTTGTCCATCAGTGTAGACAATACTGGGCTACAGGGGCGTATCTAGGGGTAGGGCAGGCAGGGCATGTGCCCTGGGCGCCACTTGAAGGGGGGCGCCATTTGGTAAAATTAATTTAAAAAAAAAATGGCTGCCAAGAACAAAATGGCCACCGTGCATGCTCAAATGGCCTCTGTGAGGCCCTAGGTCATGCCAGGCCTTGCAGAGGCCATTTGAGCATGTGCGGTGGCCATTTTGTTTTCAGTGGCCATTAAAAAAAATTTTTTTTTAAATGGCCACTGCACATACTCAAATGGTCCCTGCGAGGCCCTAGAGGCCAGTGGGGGGAGGAGGAACCTTTGCAAACCCCCCAGCCTTTAGGAAGCCCCCCGAAGGGGCTACAGGTAAAATAATAATAATATATAATATAAGTCACTGTACACATATTCAGATTGGCACTATGTACAGAGAATCAGGGCTTGTGAATACTGAGCTGATGCTTATGAGCTAGGATTGTATTCATTTGCTCTTACTTTGCTTCTTGTGATAAGTGAGTTAAATGTGATGTCTTGCTAATATGGCTATTAATGGTGAATTTGTCTTTGAATCAGTGTGAAATCCTTAATATTAAGGCCCACTGGGAGTTTCTTGCTCTCTTTCTCTCATTTTAACTGTCTTTCTGAAAGACTAGAATATATTCCAAGCAGTGACACAGTTTACTCTGCATATCCTTTAATTATTTACAGAGTATCTGGGAAAAGTCAAATTCTCCATTTATTTTTAAAGCTAATGTAACGGTGATGCTGCAATACATAGTAGAGAATTAGACAGGCACTTCTGTTTAGTTTTCCAAGTACACCTCCACATAGTATTTGGGTATTTCATGAGCCCCAGCATACTGAAATGTGTCGTTTTCCAGCATTTTTTGGTGTGGCTAAGTCCACTGCTAAAATTGTTTTTGAAATATTAAAAGATTAACGCATCTGACTTGTATTTTTCAGCTGATATTATGGTAAAGTTATCTGAAAGATGGGTGTCAGATGCTTGGACAGGGGGCGCAATTTCAGTGTTTGCCCTAGGCGCTATTTTCCCTAGATACGCCTCTGCTGGGCTTTCAGACTCAGTCTAAGACCATTTATATGTTCATATATGCTCTGTCATAACACCAGTGTTTACATTCCCTAGGAGCCTATGTTTCAGTGATTGCTTTCCAGTGGATAATTTTATTTCCTCTGCAAATCATATTGCTTTGTCTTCTATTCTTCTTCCAAAATGCAGGAACCTACTGGCATTGAATATCCACTCATGGATCCAGCAAGTACCATCACCACCATATTAGGACCCTGCGCATTCAGTATTCCCCTTCCAATCCGACAGAAACTTTGCAGCAGCCTAGATGCTCCTCAGACAAGAGGTCATGACTGGCGGATGTTAGCCCACAAACTAAAATTGGACAGGTGGGTAAGCGTGTGGCCAGTATAAGCTATATAGTGTGGCAATGGACAATAAATATATATGCTACTGCTGTATGGCATGATCCATCTGATACTTCTTCAGCACAATTCCCATTCAAATGCACTCTTGCCCAGATCCATTTATCTTGAATCTAGTGCACAAAGTCAACTATGGAAATAAGTTTAATCTGAATCAATGTATGCAACTGAAGCCCAATTCCCTTTTTCTAGATTATACCCTGTGTCCCATAAAGCACATAACAGAATATCACTCAATGCAATTGAGTTTCTTTTAGCACACTTGATAACACAATTGTGCTTTCAGTCACAGAGTGGTCAAAAGGGTAGATTTTCCTATTCTTTCAATGCATGCTTAGGAACAGAGAAGAATTCTAAATGTATGAGTTCAGGCTAGAGAAAGGGTGGGCAAACCTGGTTCTCCAGCTGTTGCTGAACTACAATAAATAGCCACAGTAAACAGTTCAACAACAGCTCAGGTTTGCCCGTCCATGGACTAGAGAGTGGTGGCTATTTTAGACCAAGTGGTCAAGATAGAAAAGCTTGCATGTGATTTTTAACATTCAATAGTGGTGGCTTGTGAGGTGGGGCGGAATGTAGTACGTGGCCGCCACCACTGCACAATGGGAAAGGGGACCACGTGTCTTTTCGGAGAGGCCTTTATTGCTGAAGGGAACATAGGCTGCACCCATGGTGGGTGCTGTTGACCATTCAGCAGATGTACAGCTGTACAGTAGTTAGGTTCCCACTGTGCCTTGCTCCTGCTGCCTGCCTGTGACCCCCACCAGTGAGGACATGGGCTGATACTCAGCAGTGATAGCTGAATACAGCATTACACTGCAGCCAACCCACTCTACATTGGTCTCTCATTAGAGACCATCTACTTAGAGGAGAGCTGGTCTTGTGGTAGCAAGCATGACTTGTCCCCTTAGCTAAGCAGGGTCTGCCCTGGTTGCATATGAATGGGAGACTAGAAGTGTGAGCACTGTAAGATATTCCCTTCAGTGGATGGAGCGGCTTTGGGAAGAGCAAAAAGCTTCAAGTTCCCTCCTTGGCTTCTCCAAGATAGGGCTGAGAGAGATTCCTGCCTACAACCTTGGAGAAGCTGTTGCCAGTCTGTGAAGACAATACTGAGCTAGATAGACCAATGGTCTGACTCAGTATATGGCAGTTTCCTATATTCCTAATTTGACAGAGCCTGGGATTAGATGGAAGGGACTACTGATGTGAATGGCATCATTCTTAACCATAGACATTCTCCTACTGCAGGTACCTCAACTATTTTGCTACAAAATCAAGCCCCACTGGTGTGATCCTAGACCTTTGGGAAGCCCAGAATTTCCCTGATGGGAACCTGAGCATGCTGGCTGCAGTGCTTGAAGAGATGGGAAGACACGAGACAGTCGTTTCTTTGGCAGCAGAAGGAAAGTACTGAGGCAACCTTAGAATGAGGAGGAAGGAATGTTAACCATGTCAACTGTGACTAACTCAAACCGAGCACCCCAGACCAATGCATTTCATAATAGAGGCATTCCAGAGGGAAAAGACATAAAATCTAGACTTCTTACATGCATTCTCCTTGTACATTATCACAGGATTTGAAAGAAAATCATGCAAAGTTGTTACCTAATAATATAATTCAATCTAACATTCCTCTCAGCTTGGCTGTACACTGCTTGGTACAGAATTTTACAGTTTCCTAGGAAACGCTTTTTATTGCTATCCAGATATATGGATAAACTTTCTTAACAATCCCAGTTTCTATAAACGTTGTTTACATCAAATCCTGGACAGCGGGAGGGAAAGGACTGTCCATGGCTCTCTTTTTATATATTTGTTTTTTCTTATTTTGTTGAAAGCCATTCTAGACCAAGCTGTGGACAAAGCAGGGTTGTGGCTATTTTCAGAAAACTCAGTTCCCAGCACCAATTTCAGACCCATTTCATGGTTGCAAATCTGTCCATCAAATGTCTTAATGCATCCCCCATCATCAGGACGCTTTCTAGATTGAGTTGTTAAGCCAGAGTTTTAAACTCATGCATCTGGCAAGGAGATAATGCGGATGCTGAACAGGAATGCACGTACCTCTCCCTATCTTCCCCAAGGATGCCTGTGTCCCTTGGTGGCGTAAATTGCAGGGATTCATGTTTATTTCCAGCTCACAATATACCCTGCCTCCATCATCAAAATATGGTGTGTGTGTGTGTGTGTGTGTACGAGAGAGAGATGCAATTTGGCATGGTTTGGGAGAAAAACCCTACCAAAAAAAGGTGGGGGGGAATTGCTTGTATGATTATTTACTGAATACTGTAGTATCTAGTGCAAATTATATTATATTTCTTATTATTACTACTATTATTTTTGCTTTTCCAATTTATCTGCAGCATTAATCATTTGAGCAATGGCAGCACCCACCCTGGAAGCTGTTTGTGGCTGCCAAGGGTCTTCTCATCAATTTCCTCTGTAAAACCTATCTCCCTCAAGCCTAAGGGCTGCCCTAAAATCAGTTCCAGTGTGCTATTGAGTTGGCTGTTATCAAGCAACAAGCCTTCCTCATGATATGCTTGCCTTCCTTGATGGATAACAATGCTCTATGTTTAATCTGTGTTGGCCATTTCACACAAATAAGTTGTTTCGTATCAGAGAGACACTAAAGCCCTATTCACACATTATGTTCAGCACTCGTACAACAAATGTATAGTATACACAGGTACAGATCTGTACATAGGTGCAGTTAATCATATGTTATGTTGATCACAGATACAACAGCAGTGCATTTTGAGGGCCTGTACCCAGTTTCACTTTTAAAATGAACACATACAGTCACTCACACAAGAACATGTACAAGTGTACAGGCAACTGTACACTTATACAACATACTGTCTGAATAGGGCTTAAAAGATGTGTTAATCTGCTCTTAATCACGTAGAGACATTCTCCAGTGGTGATGATGTTGTCTTTCCTTTATATTTGCTGCTAAACAAACCATCAAAGCTCCATGGGAGTCAGTGAGCTTTGCCATCTCTCAATGATAGCCTGGACCTATGTGTAGCATTCCTCTGACAGCCTCATTATTGCTATTATTTTAGAGAAGGAGTCCCTCTAGATACTGGTCCCAATCCAAAGATGCCTGTGTATGTTAAACAGATATTTCTTGTGAATAGTTCCATGCTTGGCAACTGTAGGATGCAGCCGCTTGGACTGCTCATTCATATTTGAGACCAGAGGGAAATATCTCTGCACAGCTGGGTTCAGGCAGGTAGCCTGCCTGGATTGTGCCCATTTTTTGCATGCTTGATGTTTTGGGCATTTGAAGGTAGAGCAGTGGGTTGGCTCCCAACACCCATGAACATGCATTAGACTTTGTATCTGGAAGGCACCTCAGTGGAATTTCATCTGGGTTTCATGTAAAGAATGGATGTGCATCTTCAGTGGCTCCAGTGGACACAAGGGGAGAATGCTGGCTTGGGGCGATTTTCTGCCTCAAGCCAAGGAAGTGACTATGCCAAGAGCACATGAATGTTCATTGCCAGAAATGCAAGTATGGGCATTTCTTTTGAGTGCCTGAATTCATCTACCAGATGGTATGTGGAAATAAATGGGTGATCAACAATCAACACCTTTTTTCGTATAGAAAAAGCAAGCTTCATTTTAATATTTGTTCAAGACAATAATGGGAATATAAGGATTTTCCTTTCCCATATAGTATCCATGATCAAATCATGACATTCAATAGCTGAAATGTGTGTCTTAATTGTTGATGGTGCAAAATCTAGCACTGTGATGCACACAGTGGCCTTTTGCAAAACCATTTAATTCTCCTGCATCCCATAAGCAACAACCATCCAGTTGTCAGCAAAGGTTTGGCTTTGTTGAGTGCTCAGTTTGTAATAGCAAGGGTAGAATTGTCTAGAGTTGGTCTAGACCTTTTGAGTTTGTTTTCCCTGTCTTATGAGTCCATTTTCACTCGCTTTGGCAGCACATATACTAAATTTTCACCATTGTTTTATGCACGAGTGTTTTCATCCCATGGCCTCTTTGCTTCAAAGTACTAGGACAGCTGATGTGGCCCAATGACAAATGAAATTAGTAATTGTTCAGCTTTAAATTTGTTTGCTTGGTACTTAATGAGAGGGTCTCCTCTGTGAAAATCGGGAAATCTTTCTTCAGCTTCTCCTTCTAACCTTTTCTGTCTCTCCTTTCACCATTGTTAACCCCCAAACCCCCGCCATGGAACCAGTCCAGCAATGGCATATTTTTCTTTTCCTTTGCATTCTTCAGCAAGATTTTACTTCTCTGAAGGTTCTCAAGACTGCATTTCTAAAGGTAACTGTGAAAATGCCATTGGTTAACATGGAAGGCGAATTTTGTCTGACCTTTTCCCTATTTTGACATTTCCACAGGCTTTTATTTTCAAGCCAGTGACTGTGTTTTTATTAAACACAGAGCAGCGTTCATAAAACATTCCGTGTGAGGAGAGTAGTTGGCCTTCAGCCTTTGAACAGTCAAAAGCAAGGGATAAGTTTTGATTGGGTTCATGGTGGACAGAAGGCTCTTTTCAAACTGTGGTCAGGGTTTGGTCCAGAAAGCTCCAGCGGAGCTTTACAAATGACTCTGGGTCCAGCACGGCTGCCTTCCTGATCAGGTTGTCCTTTCTATCCAGAGAAAGCCTCTGTTCAACTTTTCAGAAGTCAGCTACAGCAACTCTTGGAGGTCAGAAGGTCTTTCCCATGGCTTTCCCCTTCATACTTCTGTAAATTCAGTTTTGCATTTAATCAGTATAATATTCCTGCCAAAGGTTCTCCCTTACATAAAGAGGTGTCTGTATGGCAGTGAGCGCTTGGCTGCAGTTGACCCTCAGTCTAACCATCCTCTGCCACCAAAAATATTTTTAAACATGTGTGACTTCATAGGCTTGCAGTCACCGAATCTTCTGTTACTTAAAAGCAAGACCAAAACTTAGTAGTGTAGGAAAAATGGGCAGGTAGGCATGAGGTGGGACTAAAATAACTGACAGAGACACCAATAAAATATAGTAAAAACAGGAAAAGGTTTACTTGAGTAATAAAGTTTCAAAAATGAAGGGGGGAGAAGTAGATAAGGAACAGTAGATAAGATTAGGTTGACAAGAGTCCAAAAAAATACAAAATACAAGCAAAGTTGCTAGCCTTCTCTGCCAAGGCCTAACAGGTTAGAGTAGGATCAGCTACTCTATTGGGCAGTTTCTGTCTAATCCACCACTGCTAGTGTATTAGCCTTCTGGCTCTCACAACATTCGGCAGGCAGGCAGGTTTAATTACAATAGTTTCATGATAATAGGAAAGCTGCACTCAACAAGAATTCCTGGTTCTTCCCCATAATCCCCAGCGGTACCCATTATTCCACATGCTGCTTCTTATTGCTCACCAATAAGTGAGCAATACCAGTCTGACCCTTCCCTCTCCCACGCCACTCTTGCTACCAGGGCCAGTCCATTCATGAGATGAGGCAAGGTGACCACCTGAGGCAGTTCCTGCACCTCCATTGGCATCACCTCACCTATCTGCCAGCCACTCCAAAGCTGCTCACCACTTCCCCTTTCTGCCCCCCATTTATGGGCCTGGCCCAGCCGCCTGACACCAATGCCAGCACCAGGGGGTGGGGCCAGCCCACCTCCCTTACATACACTGCCCTTGCCCATCTTACTGCTGCTGTGTGCTTTTGCCAGATGTTTTGATCTCTTACTCTCGTCCCTGCACACAACAAACCTGTTGATGGAAGGTGTAGTGGACGGGGGCGGGAGGGGGAAAGAAAGCAAACAAAAGGACTGGCAAAGGCACAGCAGCAGTGAGATGAGGAAAGGTGATGCATGCAATGGAAGTGGGCTAGCCCCACTCTGATCACCAGCCCCTTCCTTGCTGACACTGCCCTTTCCCCCTCTCACAGCTGCCATGCTTTTGCCAGCCACTCTGCTTGCTGGTTGGCCTTTTTGCTCTCTTGCTTTCTTCCTTTTCCACATGGAAGAGAAGGTGCGTGAGACAAAAGCAAGGGAAGTGGCTGGCACAGGCACAGCATTTACAAGATTGGGAAGGGTGGCACCATCAAGGGGTGCCTGGCGTCAGGGGACATGGCTGGTGGTGCCTTGGCATCACTTTGATTGGCATGGTGCTCAAGTTGATAGTCCTTGTTACTCCCCTTGCTGAGAGAGAGAGAGAGAGAGAGAGAGAGAGAGAGAGAGAGAGTATTCTTGAAAGCAAGAACAATGGATGCCCTCTAAATAGCTTGTGCTAGTCTGCATAATTGATTCTAATTCTGGCATTCTGGATATAAATCTGTTTGTAATTATAGTGACATATCTATAACCTTCTGTCTATAGCTTCCATGTGGGAAGGAAAGGAGAGGAGGTACCAATACAGCAGCAGTAAGAGAGGGAACCTCAAAAGTGCACTAAAGATGTATTTTATGTCAGCCATTTGTGAGGGCTGATCTACACCTGCAAAAGAATGATGTGGTAAGGTAGATTGAACCACTTCAGACTGCAGGTGGTGGAACTGAGTTGCATTTTGAATGTTCCTCTATGTTGCTAAAATGTTTTTGAACTCGTTTAATTTTTCATGCCACCTTCATCAGGGGTATCCTGTTGAGTTGCTAAAGATGCCATCCCTTTAATTAAAAGAAAATATTCCTTGAAAAATACAATGGGCAAGTATTAGAAACTCTAATATGCATGTTTGGTATCTTTCAAATACCATTTCACATACTGTTCAGATACAGTATGTTGTAAAAACCTTGGCTCAACTTTTGAGCAGAAGGGGACTGGGTAACTAATAAGAAAAAAATGCCACTGTTTTGTAGAACATGTAAAAGTTAGCTCATAACCTTTCTAACCTGTCTCCTTTGGGACAAGATTTACAGCTAAGATCTGTGAGCTCCTGTCATTTCTGTTATATAAGTGGCTCAGGTGTGGGCACAGCTCCCATGAGTGAAGGAAGGACACCAAGTTAGACATCAAAACCTACCATTTGTTACCAAAGGGAACAGGGAATTCACATCTTTAAAAACAGCATTTGCTCTACCATTCCCTTGCTCTTACACGGGCTTATGTAGATAGTGTTTTACTGTTTTTAATTATGCTTTGTTTATTATAAGCTGCCATGTTCTTATTTTTAACAAGGAAAGGGTAGACAAATTAAAATAATAATCAACAAATGATGGGTACAACACACAACCAATTTTCTCCTGAATAGTCCTATTAACATAATTCCCTACTGTAAGTGAGCTGTAGCTTACGCAAAGACATCCCATGCACAAGCTCCAACATACTGACACTACGGAACTGGTGTAAGTCCATCCATGATCATTTCAAATCCCAGATGTTCCTTCCTTACATAGAATACAAGACATCTTACTCTATAAAGTCCCTCTTACTTCATTTAAAAAAAAAGTGTAATCTGTTAATTTGGACTGCTCTGACAAAAAGGTATCTCAGCATGATAAGTAGCTCAACATTCACAGCTTGTAGGTTGGCCAGGGTCAGCATCAGGGGCTGGCATCACTGGGCAGTTGCTGAGGGTCCAGAGCCCTCTGCTGATATCTGACACTCCTTCTATGCCCACAGTCCTTGCTTGGTTGTGGGAGAGCTACTTTCTCAGGGCCCATGGAAGGCAGTTTGCCTGGGGTCTTCTGAAACCTAGAGCTGAGTCTGACCTTGGGGGTACTTAATATTTGTCATGGGATCCCAAATGACTTGCTAGTTATAGTCCACATTTCAGCTGTCTTCACTTACCATCCCATTTTTATCTCACATCACAGCTGCCATTTAACCTCCTATATTAATGTTAATTATTCCTGTGAGAGAATGTTTTGGTTCTGCCTTTTGTGTGTGGTCTCTATTGTTACTTTCCCAAGCCGGCAGGGTGGGATCTAGGGCCAATTTAATATAGCATTCAATATTTAAATATCACAGAGATAGACCCTTCTAAAGACACTGAGAAGCTCTGGGATTGAGTGTTCATTTGAGAGGCCCCTTTGCAGGGGCATAGCAAGGTTAGAGAGGGCCCTGGGACAAAATGTGAAGATGCCCCCATACCCCCTCCTTCTTCGGAGGGGCATGAGGGGGAAAGCAAGGAGGAAGTTCCCCCCACAGCTGGCTGTTGTCCTCCCTTGTTCAATTGTGGTTAAGCCTCTGGCTCTTTTCTGTCTGTTCTCAGTTAGAGTGTACTGTTTGTCAGTGTTGATGTGGTGGGTCCCCTCCATGTATGCAATTTGGAACAGTTGACCACTTTGCCTACCCCTTCAAAAAAGGCCTTCACAAAGGGGAGAATTGTTGGATAATGGTGTATGTGTGTACATTATATTCTGATAATTTCTCATGTCTGTTTCCCCTCTTGACAAAAATTTCCATATAGTAAAATAGGTGTAGACTGTCACATGTGAATTTGATGAGTTTAGTCAATTATACATGTGTTGGAAAGCCAGAAGAGCAAAATGGCTACATCCAAATTCACATATGAACAGTGTATATGGTGGTTGTTTTTACTACACAGCTCTTAACCCCCATGTTGGGTATGAAGCAGCCTGTGGAAATAAATTCTAGGGTTGAGGAAGAGTGAGAGAGAAAACGGATTCCAGAATCATTCTGACTGTAGTTCTGAATGTTTGAGTCCACTGCCATCTAGTGACATAGTCCAATATTGGTATACTTTTTTTTTTTAAACTAGTGAAGTTAAAGAGCTTGGCAAATTGCATTTTTTTGTCAATAGATGGAATCAAGGCAGAGATTAGATAGATACATTAAAAAATATCCTTAGAGTCCTCAATTCCTGGAGACTCTGCTGTATTAAATAAATTGTTAACATTTCGCAGATAACCTTTTATGATTTTATAGATCCATCCATTATGTATACCTCTTCATAATGATGTATTGTTAATCATATAAATAAAATATATAAATATATCTAGAGACATATACATTACGTAAAAATAACTAGAGGTGAAGAAATGTTTTAAATTTTATTTTATTTTTTAGAGTCCTATAACAAGGAAGTTATTTTAGCCTCAGGTTTTTTTGAAATTTTCTTGCAGCATTTTCTTTGAAAAAGACAATAGTCAGTCCATTCTGATAACATTTAAAATAGTTTTATGTATACTGTTTTTTGGGTCATCTCTGGAATGGTCAAGGTTTAGCCTCATGACTACAGTGCCAATGGCCCCTAGATCTTTTGTAATGAATTTTCCTTTTTCAGGGTGGTAATAATGGTTACCAATGGTAATAGTGGACCTTTGCATTTCCCTACACAGGCTCCTATCCATTTCATTGAGTTTTTCATGAGAATAATGATGGATGGATGATCATACACATTTATTTCTATAGCCTGACATCTGGGGAAACAGCAGGATCCATTTGCCCTGATGCAGTGGAAAGTTGATCCCTTGAGGTGATAAGTCCAAGTGTTAATTTTTATAGCAGGGTATGGAGGATGGTATTGTCAAATGCAGGCGTGTGTGAACATCTCTGGATTGGGGCCAAGGTATTTTCTCTTCCTCTCCATGTCTGGTGTTCATGAATCATTTGTTCTTGTAATGCTGTCAAGGATTCAGAGATGATACCCTACAGCAGGGATTCTCAACCTTGGGTCTCCAGATGTTATTGGACTTCAACTCCTATAATCCCCAGCTCCAACAGCCTTTGGTTGGGGATTATGGGAGTTGAAGTCCATCAACATCTGAGGACCCAAGGTTGAGAACCCCTGCCCTAAGGGTTTCTTATCTTGGTAATGAATGTGATTTCTTGTCCATTTTTAGCTGAACATTTGTATTGAGAGCTAGTGCAGTAGAGTGGCTAAGAGGCTGAGCAATGGACCCGGAAATCTCTGGTTTAAATCATGCCACTCATCAGGAGGAATATGGCAAGCCACTTTCCCTCAGCTCAACTCCCTCCCTGTATTATGAGGATAACAATACTGACCCAGCTTTCCTGGACTGCCGAGGCAACCTATCTAAAGTGTTCATTTTCCCTTTAGTTATGATAATCATCTTACATTTAATGAGCAATAAATGTAAATGCATATTAATTTTATACAAAACGATAGTTGACTGCTCCTAAATTCAGGATACGTCATAAAATTGGCTCATTAGCTTTCATAGTGTTTTGAGGGTATCTTTGCTCTGTGATCCTCACTCCAGAGCTTGGCTAGCATCTCTGAATAAGAAACCAAATCCCTACCCTTCACATAGATCCTCCGTTGAGGATATCCCACCAGATCATGATTCTCCACTTTCTTGTTTCCATGTGGCCCATTAAGAAGTCTACAGAAACTTCTTAAAGATAATTTATCATTTGGCCATATTTTAAGGCAAAAGTTTCATGCCAATTCTTCAAACAAGATAGAATGCAAAAAATGTCTCCACAGCCTGATAGTAACATTGTTCTCTTCAAGGCTAGGGTAGCATTAAAGTTGGCGATGTGCTGCTATATTGTTCGGAACACTAGATTCTCACATCACAGTCACTGTTTCCTCTAAAGAGTGCCCACACTCCCAAGTTTTTGGATGTGCACTCAGTTAATTTTAGATCCCGCTCAGGTTGAATCAGGTGCACACACACTGCCTTGATACTACCGCCCAGAACAAAACTCATTCCGCACAGAGCTGAAAAAAAAATTAGTGGGACCACTGATCACAGCTACAGTTCTTACAGCTTACAAATATTCTACTTGTCCAGAAAAATTTAGGACTAGGTGGTACTCAGTAGCACAAGTTCATTGGCTGACATACTATACAAAGGGACATCAGCCTAGTAACATTGCATTGTGCAATTTGCATAAGTTGTCCAAATGCAACATTTCTGCAAATTGTGTTATGTAAGAATAAGCCCAAGGCAATGTTTAGGTAGATGGACTCATGCATGGTGTATCAGCCACTGTGTGAGACCAATGTAGATTTTTTATCTCCCTTGGCTCTTCTCCCAAGGTGAATGCTTATACATTAAATGCTCGCATCTTATCAGACCTTTTTACTCTGATCCAACAAGAGACACCTGCACATAGACACAACTATCTGTGTGCAAATGCACATTCCCTTTAGCATCATGATGAGCCCTATTGAACAGGCTGGATCTCTCTCTTGAGGTAGATAGAAGTGCAGGTCCCCCATCTGAGACTATGAGTTGTTGCAGGTGACTTGTAATCTGGAGCTAGATTGTGGCAATGGTTTTGGTTTAGAATAGCTAAAGTCAAGAACCAGAATCACTACACTTTCTCTCCACCACCCTTGTCAAGTAGTGTTCAAAGAGAAGTATCATTATAAGTCAGCTAAAGACGGGCCTTAACTTCAGCCTAATCTGAATAATGTAGGTTGGCCCTGTATCAGGATACTGAAAAGAGCATAGGAATTTACATACATCTTCTTGGCATTTTAGTTCTTTTAGCTGTGCTATTTGCAAAAGGAACAGATAGCCCATGTGTCCCACTGGAGAAAGATATTTAGCATTTTCTGTCATGTCAGTGAAAATGTGTATTGTTATTTTAACATCTATTCTAGCTCACCAAGATCTCCTTACCTGTATATGATGATGGACACGGCCTTGTCACCAAAGAATACTACAGAGATGACATTCTTATGTAATGATTCTGGTTTTCTTCCCAGGGTCATGAAGCCAAATGTCACTTCCTTTGGGGAACTCTAGTTGAGGCTGGTAGTAGCAGGGGGAAATGCCCCTTTGCTAGGAAATACATTGTTGCATTGTTTACTCGAGCTTGTGTGGTCTACACATGGCTATTTCCACAAACTGACTGTAATATAAACCCAGGAGAGCAGGGGAGGGAAAATAAGCCAGCAAAGTAAACAAGATAATACAGAGCAAAGTGTGGTGCTTGCTTTCATTTTCCCTCCATAACCTTTGCAAATCATCCTTTCCAAAAATAAATCCCAAACCACACATCAACCTCTAACCCCTCTTTCTGAGAGAGAGCATTGAACATAACCAGTACTAAGAAATATGATTCTCCTGAGGATTATATTATGGCATCTATGTTTTTGACTTCCTTTACTGAGAGATGCTCTATCCATCTATCACTGAACAGAATCAACACTTGATACCTGTCTTAATACAGGCAGAGGCAACCCTAAATTTAAAAAAAGAGGGGCAGGGGGATTGATGTATAATTTGTGCTTGGAAGGAGAATCTCGTTTCTCAACTTTTTTGCATCTCACAGCTGGACCATAGTAGTGTTACTTAGGGTTTGTGCTGGCAAAAGGTTTTGGTTTATTTTATTTTATGTTGCTGATATAAGAAAGTGTTTGGTTTTGATCTCCCTTATTGCTGTATCTTCTATGCAATTCCTTTTCTAAAGAATTACTATGACTAACAGAGCAAAGTGCTAGCCATTGCATTCTTTGTATTGCTGTACAGTGGAGGTGTAGTTTACTAGTTCAGAGTGTGCCTCTGTCCCCTTCTCCCCTTTTTTCTTCTGCCCTCTGTTTGTAAATGCCTGCATTTATGCTGTCAGCCTGACATGTACAAAGTGTAAGAAAGAATTTTTAAACAGGTTATAAATTATATTTATAAGCAAGTGAAAAAATGCTGTGTGTCTCCTTTCTTCCAATACAAAGTATCATTGCAAAGACCAGCATCTCTGTCTGTATGATGTGAAGTTTCAAAAATTCAACTTTCTTCCACAGTTCATGTTCACAAGCTTGGATCAAGTGAGTTTTTCTTTGGGTTTCCTCAAATGTTGGTGGGAAAACACAAAGGCTAAGATTCAAAGAACTGCTCAAACGATTCCTGGATCAAAAAAAGGCAATACAAACCAAACTACTTTTATTTTATACAATCAGCAACCCTTACATGTTGAAGGGAAATGACAAAGCCCAGGAGCCAAAGAACCAGGCCAGTAATTTAAAAAATAAATAAATGTAAAACTGCTTAGAGACACAACACAAATCCTGTAGGGATAGGACCTGGAGTCTGCTAATGGGAACCTCTTGTAGAAAAGCAATGGCCAGCTCTGCAGCGGTCCGAGCTTCTTAGGCCAGTGGCACAGCTATTCATTCATAGCCTCTTGAAGGTACTTCAACAACAGAATAAGTAAAAGCTTCAGGAGGAACTAAAGCTGAGGCATCCTTTTCTGCAGGCCTTTTCACCTTCTTGTTCTTTCTTTGGAACCTGTCGGTTACTCAAATCATACAAATATATGTTGGGGCAAAAGTGACTGGCTGAGGAACAACTAAGAATGAACCAGGCCTTAGACATACTGTGTTCTCCATTAAAGGGGCTGTCAATCAATCAATCTTTCTGTTGTAAAACATTTAACACACAGTATTATGATGTGTAATACCTGCATAAAGGTAAAGTTGTGTCATCGAGTCGGTGTCGACTCCTGGCACTGCCCTCTCCCGCACAGTACGAGATGATGCCTTTCAGCATCTTCCTGTATCACTGCTGCCCGATATAGGTGTTACCAGAGGGGATTCAAACCAGCAACCCCTAGGCAAGTTACTTCCCTACTGTGCCATAAACCTCACTTAAATCAGTGGGACCTAGAATCTAAATGAACAAGTCACCTCTTGCTGAAAAATCCTGAATTGTGTGAACTACTTTCAACTTCCACCTTACTGCAGTAGTGAGCTAGGCAGGCCAGAACTCTGGAGTCCTAAACAAGTCTAATTTGTACTGTGTGCTATCAAAGAAGTTACAAGATCATAAGGTTCAAGCCTCCATGTTTTTCATTCATTTATCTGCATTAACCACCCTTTGGTCCTGGGACCCCAGGATAGTATAGGATAGGATGTAGCCTGGAAGATATAATTTTTTTATGCAGTTAGATGTGTCGCTTTGTTAAATACAACTGAGAGAAAAGTAATTGCTTGCCATGACTTCTCCTACTGGGCCCCTTTCAGTTGGGTTACATTTAATGCAAGGCAAAGGGCATTTTAGAATATAATTGCCCCCTCAGCCACCCAGAATGAATCACTTCTGGTCTTGAAACTGCACCAGGAGATGAGCAGCTGAGGGATTCTGAGAGGAAAGTCTGGGTTAGACAAATGCTACATATTATTGGCTAACATACTATGCAACAGTATGCCAGCCTGGTAATGGTGTGTTTGGTCAAATTGTGCTAACACAAATTTTGCATTACACAAGAGTAAGCCCATTATTTCCAATGGGCTTGCTGTTATACTACACAAATTGTGCAAACACACCATTACTAGGCTACTTTTGCGCAGTATGTCAACCATTATTATTAGTATCAGCTAGCTCTTTACAAAGGCAGCCCACCTGTTAGGACAGTGACCACACTAGGCTTGATAAAGTTCTTTTTGCTGCCTCGCTGAGACCAAAAACAGGATTTTCAAGCACCTGATGAGCCCCCATACCTGGTAAGCTGCATTTGGATCAGGTGGTCACAGGTTTTTCTGGCCTGTTTATTATAATGATATCAGGCCATATTTGGACCCAAGAAGTTCATCAGAAGACTATTTGACATTCCAAAACTGACTCCTTCGACACAATAAATATAATAAAGGTAATAAATAACAGGAATCTTTTAAGTACATACAGAGTACAGTTCCCTCAACACTGAAAAACCAGCCAACACCCACAATGAGATGGAGCAGGAGAAGCTACAAGATCATAAGGTTCAAGCCTCCATGTCTTTCATTCATTTATCTGCATTAACTACCCTTTGGTCCTAGGACCCCAGGATAGTATACAAAAAAGAAATTGAAAATGCAATATCACTACAATACAACACAAATAATACAAGTTCCAACAACAGCAGCAATAAAAACCAATCCTTTAGACTGCCAACTGTCACCCATAAACTCTATGTGGCCAAGGACCTGAATGAAAAGGGCAGTCTTTGCCAGAAAGTCTGCGACTGAGGGGGCAGAACTGATCTTCAACTGAAAGCGAGTGCCACTGCCAAGGGACAAGCGCTGAGAACTTCACAATAAATGAGCTTCAGCAGACATCGGCATGCAGAGGAGGACACTCCCAACAAACCTTGTCAGGTGGGTAGATTCAGGCAGTCCTTATGTATACAGGCCCCAAACAATTTCTTTTGTAGAAAGAGAAGTTGTGACTTAACGCCTCAGAGATGTAGTGGGAGCCATTTTATGCAAGACAATTAACTGCAGGTAAGAATTTGGCTAATGAATACACATTCATAGGCTCGTAGAGCTGGGGAGACATTACATTGTTTTCAAAGTGGTGTAGATCACTAGAATTAATTGATGTTCTTGGGCCTTCACCATCTTATCATAGCAGAAATATTTTCTATCACAAAGGTAACAGCCTCTCTAGCAGAAGACAATCTACAAACTATTTTTCATAAGGTCCTACGTGCATGTTTGAATCAAACTGCAATCTCCCTCCCTGTATTTCACTTCATAAAAGACAATGGCTATGTTCAGAACTGGGTGTCCCTTTATATTCAAAGCCACAGCTGAAGAGCTGCATCTCCTGCATGATGGACTGTGTCCTGCCATCAATCTACACACGGAACTTTCACCCGCAATCCAATGGGTGTTTTACATGAAAATCAATAACATGATGCAGCCAGTTTGAACGTAGACAAACCAATATGTTGTTATCTGTGGAGACAGCACAAGGGATTTTGTCTTGTTACTATAAAGCAGCAATTTGGCTGTGGGGTTCAAGACTAATAGAATGTGACCAGATGGATTTTGTAAGGAAAAGACACACATGTGCAAGCAAGAAGGGACAGAGACTCTATCTCCACCACGATACAAGGGTGGCAGGATTGGTATGCAGTGGAAATCCAATGCCAACTCCCTCCTAAGAGAACTTGCGATAGAGTCATAGCACTGTACCATAGCTTCATAGTCCCATAGCTGTATTCAGAGATTATGTTGTACTTGCAGTCAGATGTCTGTACATCTGTGCATGTTTTTGCATGAATTTGTGTACTTGTGCTCAATTAAAAATTGAACCTGGTCTGTGCCTGTGTACAATGAACACAAATTGTATGAGTGTTGAAATAATATATGAATAGGAGTCATGCCTTCCATTTAACCATCGCACTACCCTTCCTTAGTGGACTGGGAGAAGAAACTGATGTGAGTGGCATGAAGCTGCTGGCAAAAGAAATTAGGCCCCAAAGACCAAGTGTAGTATGGAAGTGAGAGTGTGGACTTGTAGTAGAAGAAAGACCAGGCTTAAATCTCTGCCAAGCTGCTCACAATAAATCACACACTCTCTCATGCTGGCATATCAAATCCTGAACTGTGGTTGGGACAAATAACATAGCTCCATATAGTGTAGGGTAGCAGCTAAATGACTGATTCTGTAGTTCAAATCTCACCTCCACCATGGTAATCTCACCTCCACCCTTGGTGGCCTTGGGCAGCTCCACTGGCTGATATACTGTGAAACATTACACAAACAGTAGAACATAACCTTCACGCAGTTGCACAAAATGTGTGCAGAGTTGTACAATAGAGAAGCCATTGTATATAGTGGCTCCAATATCACACAATTCGAGTTGCACAATTTTTGCTCTTGTGCAATTGTGTGACGTGTAATGTGTTGGAAGTGAAGGACTATGCACTGTCTCTTGTCTCAGTGACATAGGGGGACAGACTAGTGAGTCAGAGGGCTAGATAGTCAAGACATTGGTCATCCCTTCTCTACTGCTCTGACACTACCTCTTTGATATGTAGATTGCTAATTTCAGGGACTTCCTTCCTTCCGGCCTTGTCACTTCCTCTCTTCCCTTCCTCTCCCTTGCAACATGCAAGCTTCTCTCTCCTGTAACACCTGTGCAGAGATGCAGAATCCATCTGCATCCAACTAGATAGATCGATTAGAGATTCTATCTCCTCACTTTCCTATCTAGAATGGAGTTCTCTAATAAATACTACTTAAATTTATTTGAAACTATGAACTGGCTCCAAGTTACTTTACTCTCAGCATACACGCATGCCTAACTAAATTCTGCTGTGTTGTGCCTCTATGCACTGTGCTATAATGAAAAAGGGTTTCTCTTACCAGAGAGACTTCCCGTACAATAGTTAAGCCATTGTATATAATGGCTCCAATATCACACAATTCGATTTGCACAATTTTTGCTCTTGCGCAATTGTGTGACGTGTAATGTTGTGCCGTATGCCAGCCACTGTCTTTCAGCCTGCACAGCCCCATTAGCACTTAATGGATTCTAACAATGAACTCACTTACAGGACTGTGTCATCTTAAGAAAACAGAAACAAATGCAAAGCTCTGCACTAGGAGACAGGGACTCCAGAACTTACCACTATTTAATCCATTGAGCGGATCTGTCCTTGCATACACTGGAAATAAAGTTTGTTCACTGTGGTCAAAGCACAAGGTGACTGGCAGGAATGAAATGCAATTACAATAAAATATAGATGTAAAGTGGAGGATAAAAATCAGGAGGCGGCTTGTGGGAAGCAGCAATAAATTAAAAATGCAACATTAAAACATCCATTTTAAATCAGTTTGAAATACATAAAACTTTACTGTTACAATCCCATCTTAATACTAGCTTAACCCTGACTCTCCCCCCACCCCTTGTTATACAAAATCTACCAAACCTTCAAACACAGGCCTAAATATTGCAGCTAGCAACCAGGCCAGCACTTCCATGAGTGGAACTCATGCAAGGGCTTATTTTCACCGATCCTCACTTCTCCCCACAAAATTCTGCTCTTACGCCTCAAGGAACCCCCAGGAGCAGATTTTGCAGTGGGGACAGATGGACAGACAAGGGGCTTCTCCAGGGGAAAGGCTGGATTGGTGGAAACCGCCCCGCCCCTCTTGCTTGAACAGAAGAGATTTGCATGCAGACGTGCTACTCTGGATGCTCAGAATAGATAAATGAACATGATAAGGACAGCTTTGCGTTTTGTGAAGTCAGATATCTTTGCTGCCATTCTTACCTTGCACATGTGCACCAAGAGTGGGAGAGAGGAAACTTGGAAGTCCCAGAGTGCTTCCAAAAGCACACATCGATCTGTATCTGCTACGAACGTGGAAAGTTTCCACTGCAGCTGTCACAATGTTGCACCTTGATGACCATAAAAGTACTATAGACAGTATAAACCATGGGACAGGCATCTACCTGAAACTGCAACAGATGAGAGCCTGGCGTACAGGTGCTACAAAAGCATAGACAGCAAAAGCCTGTGGCACCCAGGCCATGAGCAAGAAAGTCTGTTGGCATGGACATGACATGAGATCAGGCCAGTACTCCATCACTGAGAAATTTCCTTGTCTGGCTTAGTAGAACAAGACAAAATCACTTGGAAGTACTTGGGGCGGCACTGTGGTGTATTCTAGAGTGGCCAGGTCTCATTCTCATCCCAAGGGTTGCTGCCCGCTTGACTAGGACATCTGAGGGGGCCCTGCTTCGGGTGCCGACAATGAGGGAGGCCCGGTTGTCGTGCACTCGGGACAGGGCCTTCTCTGTTGCTGCCCCCAGACTCTGGAATGCTCTCCCAGTGGCCATTCATTCCTCGGACTCCATCACGGCTTTTAGAAAGCTTTTAAAGACTTGGCTTTTTACCCAGGCTTTTACATGATTGTTTTCTACTGCGGCTTCTCTGTGTTTCCATTTGTTGTGTTGTTTTTATGCCTGTTTTTATATGTTTTTGTACTTTTAACATGATGTTTTTATTGTGTTTTTATTGTATGTTTTTAACTTTTGTAAACCGCCTTGGGGTTATCTTTTTAATGAAAGGCGGTATATAAATGCAAAAATAAATAAATAAATAAATAAATAAATAAATAAATAAATAAATAAATAAATAAATTCTATGGCACTTAACAAAAGGGATGCCCACCACTGGTATAAACAGTCCACTGGTTGGTCCCCAAGACTGGTCAACAGAGGCAGGAGGAGCATTAGAATGGACTGGACCCCTACAGAATGCAGGAAGGGGATGCCACTTTTGAATACCTCCTTACATTCACAAAAACTAGCATGTTGGGGAAAACAGTTCTAGCCCAGCTTGCTCCCCGTGTGCTACGTGCAGAAAGGCTGCTGCTGCTGCTGCTTCTTGATGTTGGGAGCATTCAAAAATATAATTCCCCAACCACTGAAGCAGAACATTCCTTTTTCTTTGCTAACAAATGGTGATCGTGCTAATCTGAAATGTGACATGGGCAAAATGTCTGTGGATGAAAAGCAACGTTGGATGTTTCCAAGAAACAACAAATTTTTGAAAGCAAGAAAAATTAAAGGGGAGAACCAAAAACATTTTATTTGGGGAATGTTAAAACAGACATGTACCATTCTGAACAATTACAACATAGGCTTGTTCCCTAGTTTTTACAATTATAGTATTTACAGATTAAATAAGGCACTGGTTCTCAAAAAAGAACGCCAATCAGTATGATTAAAAATTACACTGTCAACCTTTCTTCAAAAGAAATAGTTTGCTAGCTGTGCTAGCCAAAGGCCTAACAGTAGCCAAATCATTGTTCTTGAACCTTTCCCTGCCCTTCCCACTGTATCTGCCACCCAGACAATCTCACTCACATTTACCTTGACTTAAAAAGCTGTTTTCAACATGCAGTTCCAAGTTGTTTTTCACCAGCAGCTGTATTTAACTATTAACTTTGACAGACATGTGATGGCCTGAAGTGCAGTTAGATTCTGAGCATAATCACCAGCAAGGACATCATTTTAAATGGTTTGTATGTATGAATGTGACAGCTTGATTCACCATTGAAACAGAACAATTACAGCCTGGCAATCTGCGGGAGTAATAATGTGGTAAATCAAATATTACTGCTAAAAACAAACAATTTGCAACAGTGGCTAGGGATGTTTTCTGTCCTCATGAACAACCGTGTTGCATGATTATATTTCAGTGGGGCTAGCACAGACAGTGAGGAAAAAATCCCTAGCCCTTCGAGTTGTGGGGCAAAACTGAAACAAACAAAAACACTATTATTACACCCTTGTTATTTCAGGGCTAATATCCCAGGGTTATTTACTGGTTTTTAATTGGTTATTTATTGGGTCCCCCCACCCCATATCACACTGTCACTGTGAATAGTCAACCTACACTTTTTCATAAATAAATAGGTTTCTTTTAGTGCTTTATCAGCTGTACTATTTTATACTTAATCCACATAATGGAGTTGTTGCAGCCTTCCAACTGAAATAAAATATATATTTCACCCAGACACATATGCATTAAAAAAAAAAAATTCCGAACAATTTAAACAACTACACGGCCTATCAGCTAGCAGTTTAAAATCCCTTTCATTTCAGGAACCATATAACAAACAACTTTGCCTCTTGAACTTATTGATAAATTCAGCAACTCAGAATTCTAAGGCTTTATTTTTGAAGCATAAAATAATCTGCTTTTGTCATCTGAGGTGGTCTACCTGAAAACAAAAGAAAAGGCAGCCCTACATTGTAAGGTTCAACCCTACACAAAAAGGGCCTTTTACTTTAACATTAATACATATTTTAGTGGTGAAAGCTAGATGTCAAGACTCAGAAGGACTTTCTTGAGTTGTAAAATATGGGTTGTTTCTATTCATGTTGCAGCTCAAATGAGGGTGATGCAACTGACTGACTGGTGTTCTCCATGACCAGGTAATTTCTCACCACACGTTTAGCTTACCCTTCTTATATCACTTTCTGGAAGCTCTGCTGGCATGGTAAAAGCAACCTGAAAAGCAGTGAAGCAAGCTTCAGCAGAGACTCAACTGTAACACAGAATCAATTTTATAATGGCCAAGATTTGGCTATAGTGTGTGGAGGCCAACAGACAGCTTCCCTTAGAG
Organism: Hemicordylus capensis; assembly: GCF_027244095.1. NCBI lineage: Eukaryota > Metazoa > Chordata > Lepidosauria > Squamata > Cordylidae > Hemicordylus > Hemicordylus capensis. The sequence goes on along the minus strand of NC_069661.1, from coordinate 27,852,187 downwards.
ACAAGAATTAGATTTATGGGAACTCCTCAGGTGACAACATATTTAAGATTGTTATGACTGCCAGAAGGTATCTATATTTCGTGAATGTGAGGCAAACTACAAAACCTAGGAAGGTGCCTAAACAGTATGAGGGACCCCACACGGCCATGAAAATGTAGCCTTGCGCCCTTTGCTTCTTTTGTCCTATGCTGGAGATCACAAGGAGATGACAAGCAGTTTACTTCATAAAATGCACTTATTTAAGCACCTCCTGACATTTCCCATGATTTCCATTGTATCTGCCATTCAATTCCTATCAGCTAATCCTAATTTCAGTATAATCCTATGCACAAGTGCTGTCAATTTATATCACGGTAACTTCATCGACTTGGATAAAATTGCACTGGAATTACACCAACACTGGATGGGATGTGGCTTTCAGATTTCAATAGCCTTCAGAGATTTTTTTATTAAACAAGTAATGCTTCACCCCAGCAATGCTTCACCTCAGCAATGTCTTGAATTTTGTTTTGTAAACTAGTATTTGAAGGGAGAGATCTTATGAACTCCTAGGCACATCAGAAGCTCTTAAAGACTTTGCATCCTTAACCACTAATCACCAGTCATGCTATGGGTGATTTATGGTGTCGGCTGTCAAGACACAAAGCACCCAGGAGGGGAGAAATGTACAACTTGAGAAGAAGCTGGCATTGTGCATGAGCGACTCTGCTTTGGAACAAAAAGGTTCACATTAAAAGCAACTAATCGCTTCAGAAGTCAAACAGCCCTCAGAATAGCCAATACATTACTCCAAATCAATGAAAGTCCCTCATGTGTAACTAAATGCAGTAGTAAGCTTATTTTGGTTTGTATGCTTTGTTACTGTTCTTGAATAAATAATCTATACAGATGGTCCCCCAGATGCTACTGCTTGAGGGATCTACTGCAGAAATGTCTTAATATTACCTGGACACCCCTGCTAGACTTTTATGTCTAAAAGCGTATGTATTGCTCCATCAATCTGTAGGTAAATATTCCTTTCTGAAGTTCAGAGTCTGAAACAACTTCAAACTATGAACATTTTGCCCTAAAAGTATTTAACATGATTTGTTGTTTCCTCAATATATTTTTTTACATACACTAATCTTCCAGAGTATAGTTATACCTGCAGAATTCAGCCCATTTCAATGGAGCCTTTGCTTTTAAGACTCTTAGCAAGCTACTGATGCCTCTGCTCTGAGAATCCAAAGCTGCACAGTGCCCCCTAGAGGCATAAAAGCCATTACAAATGGCCCTTCGAGATATGTTAAATAAAGCTCATTTCCTGAAATCTATATGAACTTCTTCCATGTGATCTGCAAAAGCACTCAATAACACTACTCAAGTGTTTAGTACCAGTTAAACCCATGCTCAAAATTCTATAGACATATTTGTTTGAAAATTCCATATCAAGGTTAGCTGTGTATTTGCAGTTCAGAAATACTTCTTGCGGGTGGGGGGGTGCAGATTCACTAAAGGGTGTATTTTTGTCAATTATGCTGATAACAATTATTTTTAAAAAATCTACTCCATACATTAGTTCTATTATTTTTAAGTGTGGTTGCTTTAAAAAAAAAATCTGGGAGTTCTTATCTGACAAAGCACAAGTTCAGGAGAAAGCATGATGAATAACCTTAAAGAAGATCCCAAAGTAAGATGAAAACTCATAGGGCATGCCTGCCTGCCTGCCTACCTAAAGACCTTCCACTACCACACACATGGAACTTCCTTTGGTTTTGCTTACAGCATGCCTAGGTCTAGAAGAATGAAAAGACAAGGCAAATGTCATCATGGCCACCTCTACCCATTGCTACCTTTCAAGTTGAACGAACTCATTCTCTTCACAGTGGCCAAAAACTGGCTCTAAGCTGGAGGAGAAGGAAATTAAAACAAGGTGAAAAGTCACTACCAGTTACGGCTTGGCCAACGTGATGCACAGTTCAAATATCCCCATTAGAACTTGTGGCGCCATTGCTGCAGACCTGGAAGCAGCAAAACGACTGTAGATAACTGGTGGCAGTGCTACCAGCATGACTGTATTTATTCCCATTGCTCCAAATGGGGGGAAAACGGTATTGCTGGGAGCTCTACCACCAGATCATCATATCAGTCACCATATTCTATATTTGAATGGTGTTTTATGACACCTATAAACCTCCTTGGGGCCTTTGGATGAAAGGCAGTATATAACTGTAATAAAGCTGTAAACAAAAGTGCAAGAGAAGGCAGTGGCAGAGTGCAGGGATTGTGGAACACAGACTATGGGTGGAAGGCATCACTTTGAATGTTTTGTATACAAAAACAGCAGCCAGTAGAAAATTACTAGTTAAGGCATAAAGAATTAAGCCCATCTTTTACCTGCTTTGGTGAAGGGGAGTGTTCAGAAATGTGGCATCTTGCCTGCTGTCTGATTTAGTCCATTCTACTCTACCATCTCAGCATTCTACACCTCATTGCTGCACAGGTTAACAGAACAGGCCTAAACTGAAACCCACTCTAGAGAGTCAGCCAGTTCCCAAAAGTGGCTTTTTAAGCTGTTGCAAAAGGTTTCTGGTACATGTGCAGATGCAACTTGGCAGAGCTCTGGATTGTAGCCCAAAATATCAACTTAAAGATATGGTGGGGTTTGGGGTCAGGATTACAGAGGAAAGAATGACAATCCAACACCTCACTGGTGGTGGGGAGAGAGAGAGAGAAATAATACCAAGAAAAAAAGACCTCTTTCGGCTCTCTCTCTTGGGCTCCAGTGGGAATTTGGACAAGGCCAGAATGAAGCATCTGGCCAAATAACCCAGTACTTTTAACTCCCTTCAGATATTTCATACGTCTTTATACTTTGTCTGTAAAATAAAATAGGAAGAAAGAAGTCTATATTGAACAAACATCCTGAAAAATAAAGGAGACCTCTTTTTCAAAAGGATACTTACTTCATGAGTTTAAAAAAAAGGGGAAAAAACTACAGGTTTTTCTTGCCTTGTGATTATAACCTTCTCAATTTTAGACGCACATTAAACAAAACTCTTTTCTGAACACTTCACTTTCTAACTCAATTATCTAAAGGCAAAGGATTTTTTACTGCCTTGGAGCAGTTTCATATATCAGTGATTTTACTGTAAATGAAAAGGCCAGTAAGAATACTCGGTTACTTATCTTACCAAACCTTATTTAATTCACATTCATATCAAAATATTGTTTTGACTGTAAAATGCCAGAAAACCAGGTGGTCCTAAGATCCTATCAAAGATATCTCCCTAAGGGACCAGAAAAGTGAAGGGAGGTGGGGAATGAGAACAGCTTTAAATCAACAGTTCTAAATACAAAACTCCCTTTGCCTTCTCACGTTTGCGACCAGGTGAGAAACAGCATGCTCTGGCCACAACACACCAGGCATATCCTCTTCACACATTGCACAGAAATGCATCTAAGCCATGCAAAAGTATAGCCATCCATTCAACAGGTCTTATGCAAGAGGCACTGCTCGAGGATTCTGACTTCTATGGACATAGCACTGATTGGCAGCAATTCAGGTGATTTCAGGCACATGGTCTTTCTAAAAGGTACACAACTGCTTACGTGGGACGTCAAAACTCAGGTGCACATTGCAGGTCAGTTATAAGATGGCTTCCATAGTACTTCCATTTCACAAAACGATGGAGGGCTTGGTTGTCCTGGAGTGCAACAGTCTTTATCATCAATGGGAGATCATAGCCAATTTGGTTTAGACTTCAGATGTGGTTTCCTTTAGAGTAACAATATAATTCTTTTCTTGTACTTGATATTTCAAAGGTTCACTTTCATGAAATTTAAACAATCCAAATAATAACAATATTATTATTATTATTATGGGCTTTCATAGAAAGCAGCATGCAGGAACGTGACACAGTTATGGATACCGTGTTTCCCAAAAGAAGCCAAACTCAACTTTAGTATAGTAACTGAAGTCTCTTGATTGAATTTCTTTCCCCTGGAAAGGATTTTGCGCCAACATGCTGAAGGATTGTGTTCAAGGTATATATTAGTTAAGGCTTGTAATTCCTCTTCCCGTCTCTTTGAAACATGAAAGAAAGTCTTCTGTTCCTCCCAAGCTTTAGCAAAGAGGTGCCTTTTGTCAGCTGAATCAGAGCTTAATGTCCTGTGACTCTGACATTTTGGCAAGTGTTTTCTTTACTCGCAGGGCTGTGAGCCGAGAAGCAGGGTTGTGTGCCCAGCATTCTGTCATGAGTTTACCCATTTGTCTTAGGCACTGCAGAAAAAGGGGGGGAGGGTTACACATATATACACACATTAAGTTCTAATGCTGGCTGCAATCCAAATTCCACACATGAATGCTATCTAAAAAAAAATAAAAATAAAATAAACTTATGTTTAGTCAAGAAGCATTACTGAATCTATAGTTCTGTTCTCATTTATTTAGTAGGATCTGGAGGGGTCATGTGTGACTCTCCCATCCAAAGCTTACCTCTGCTTGTTCTATTTCCAGATGTTGGATGTACCAGATGCTTTTGTGATTATATGCTGAGACTTGATACTGCATGATCCTTACCCACTGATTTTGCTGGATCAGGATCACACGTGATAATGAGCTTATTCATGTTAGAAGGTTCATGTGTAAGCAGCATTCATGTTATGCCTAATAAGAGCATGGTGATGAAGTGGTCAATTCAGGTCTGAGTGTGTACAGATAGATTGGATTATGTGGTAGTTTTAGTCAGAGAGGACCACCCAAGTGAGCACCTGATTTAGGAAGTATTAATGAGGTTCCTTTCCCAGAGACAGATAAATTATTGGAATGAAGTCTGCTCATATATTTTAAGGTTAGTGACTATCATGTAATTGATCAGCCAGCCCTCTAATCAGGAAGTGTTCTGTGACATCCAACCCCTACTTCAATCCCTGCACCTTTCTTCTGGCCCTTCTTCAATAGCTGTACTAAAACAGGGTTGCCAGCTGTTTGATATTTTAAAGGCAGGGCATGAGAACAAAGATTCAGCAAATTAAGCTATTGCCTTCCCTGCACATGCATGTTTCCCATGAAATTTGTAAATAACAGGCGACCTGTTAGGAAAAGGCTGGCAACCTAATGCTGAAGACGTGCTCTCCCAGTTTGTAATGAGCCTGTGTTACTTCATGTTGATCACCTTCGACCATTTCACTCCAGAAGTCACAACAATATCTATTATATATCCGCCTCACCTAAAATCTGCGGTGGTATGCACTCTGATGTAGTACATCACTCTGATGTAGTACATCATACCTGCCAACATGTCCCTATTTTGCCATTCACCTGAATGGGAAAATAGGGACGTGTTTTCATTTATTTATTTATTTCATTTCTCGACCGCCCCATCCAAAGGCTCTGGGCAGTGCACAAGTTTAAAAAACATAAAAACAAACACAATTTAAAACAGACTGCTTAAAACAATATAAAACAGTATCTAATGAAGCTGCCTTATGCTGAGTCAGTCCACTGGTACATCAAGCCCCAAACTGGCTAGCAGTAGGTCCCCTGGCTTTGCTAGCTTTTAAACCGGAATGGAACCTGGAACTTTCTGCCCGCTTTTAAGCAGGGCAAATCGTACAGGAAGGCAGCGCCTCTTTTGTCCAGCCATGTGACCCTTCCACTTGGATGTTCTTGGAGTTCAGTGCACAGAACTCCACAGTGCACAGGCATTCTCACGGTGGCTCCCACAGTTATGTGGGATCATAATCAGACTCCAGACTGGGGAAATCGTTTCTGAACCACTATGGGAGGTTCAAACATCTTACTGGCCCATGGAGTTAGAAAAGGGACACACCCAGAGTACGAGCATTGTGATGCCTTCCAGAGACGTCCCAATGCCCTCTGGCATATCCCATTATGACCCCTCTACACACACTTCAAGTATTTACTGATTTATTTTTCAAATTTGTAGACTGCCCCAAACTTCCATCTCTGGGCAGTTTACTACAACATAAAACAGATTTAAAATGAAAACCTTGAAACAATTTAAACCCACAGTCAAGTTAAAAAGCTTGGGAGAGGGGGAAAAACAAGTATTTAGAGAAGTCTTTAAAGTTGCCAGGGGAGGAAAGGCTTTTATCTCAGCAGGGAGCACATTCCAGAGTCTCAGGGCGGCAACAGAGAAGGTCCGTCCCTGCACAGCCACCAGACAAGTGAAAGACAAACCTAAATACTAGTTAAAACTAGTGGTTGGCATGATGCACACTTTTACAGAGACACAGCACACTGCGTCAGGGCTGCCGTAGACTCATAAGGCAGCTGTGATGCTGTAGAGAAAGTGGTTGTGCAAGCAGCACTGCCACAAAGAGGAGAAACTGGAGCAGTGCTGCTTGCACAACCGTGTGTTCTCTGCAAGGTCAAGGCTGCCTTGTGAATCTGCAGCGGGAATGGGACAACTCGCTGCGGCCAACTCACTGTGGGACACCTCAACACACCCGACTCACTGCAGGGACAAATCAATGAGAATCTCTAACAAACACTTCAAAGCAGCTCCCTGCTCTCTCTTCACAAACAAACAGCCTGCCCTGCTGCCTTCTGATGAATTGTACCCCTGAGGTAGGAGGAGACATCCTATTAAACTCAAATTCAAATAAAGTAATAATTGTGTGTCCGCTGGTTGCTGGCAGGAGCGGGCTGCTCTCCGCCTCCTTCGCCCACTTCCCATCCCTATAGAGAGAGCAGGGAACTGTTTTGAAGAGCGGGGCACTTGAAGTGGGGGGCAGGCTGTTCTGCGCCTCCTTCGCCCACTTCCAAGCCCCATAAAGAGAGAGCAGGGAACTGTTTTGAAGTGTGGGGCACTATCGGGTTTGTTGAAGAACAAAGAGAGAGCAGGGAGCTGCTTTGAAGTGTTTGTCGGAGATTCGCATTGAGTTGTCCCTGCAGTGAGTCAGCCATGTTGAGGTGTCCCACAGTGAGTTGGCCACAGAGAGTTGGCTGCAGAGAGTTGTCCTAGACCCATCTGCAGCAGCACCAACACACTGCGCAGAATCTGTGTCATGCTGTGCATCATGTCAGGAGTGCATATGGAGATGCCATTCCAATAAACAGTCATCCCACACAATAGAACGGCATGCTGGGAGGTTGTCAGGAAATGTGTGGAAGATGCCATGATGATGGGCATACTCTCCATGTGTGCCCTTTCAAACTGCATGAGCCAATAAGTTATTGTCTGATTCAGCCCTTCAAGTAACTTGCACACTGCATTCAAAATACAGGATTTCCTCCTCTGGGCACTGCTAGTGAAGGAAAGAGGCTGGTATAGTCACTTCAATAAGTGTTACCCTCACTGGCATGCTGTTTTAAGCATATCAATGACCTAGAATCTTCTTAAAACTAGAATGGAATGATTTTGTCTTAATTATCATATGGCAAAGGATTCCTCAGTAGTCCATAACTGTAGGAAGCAAGTGGCTCTCTGGAAACTTGTTCACTGGGGGTCAGGAGGAAAATGTCCCCAAATACCAAATTTGCTCAGTCTGCTTTGGTATGGCATTGATTTTGCCTCCTTGCTTCAACCCCTCAACCTGCCCCCCCCCACACACTCAAGATTGTTTACAACTCTTGCCATTTAAAGTCTTTTTAAATCTAATTGCAGAATACTTAAGCAAAGACTGCTATTCCCAAATCACAGCTGTCTCCTACAATAATAGCATTACACTGTACCACTTAACAAGATTAATGACCTCTGCATAGCATCACCATAACTGTCTGCAGATTTGTCTACGGTACATCAATTACTGGTCTACTGATTCCAAAACACAATTTTGCTTCATTATAAATTCTCAGTGGAAAGTGTTCAGACAACTTCCTGCCTCCTGCCCTCTCTTCTCTAAAGGCAAATACCAGAACATATTTGAAAAGCAATTTCCTATATTAATTTGCAAATGCAGGGGAGGGGCAAAAGACTCACACATGGATTCTCAAGACCCCTTCCAGAAAAGGTTTTGCAGAAGTACTTCTAATGCTAGCACAGTCTATTGCCAGCGTGGTGTAGTGGTTAGAGGGTTGGACAAGGACTGGGAACACCTGAGTTCAAATCCCCATTCAGCCATGAATCTCACTGGGTGACTCTGGGCCAATCCCTTCTCTCTCAGCCAAACCTACCTCACAGGGTTGTTGTGAGGAGAAACTTAACTATAACTATGTACACCACTCTAGGCTCTTTGTAGGAAGAGCAGAATATAAATGTGTTAGATAGATAGATAGATCAGCATACGTGCTTGTATATTTTGCTAAGTAACACAGTAAACAGTAAAATAAGGGTGACTAGGATCATATGCCAAAGTTTCTATAGAGTTCTAGAATGCAAAGGTCTTCCAGCCCAATTATCTTTCTTCTACTTATCAACCCTGCCCCACACAAAAAGAATTCTGTGCCCTAATATAGATCAAATCAAACCAACAAGCAATTCATGGCCGTAAATATGTTTCCAGACTAAGAGATTAGTCAAACCAATAAGATGTCCCAAACAAGCATGTAGAAGAATGCATCTGCATTCACAAGTTACAGTTCTACTCTATTTCTGCGTTATACAGGTTGATATTATTGTGAAGCCTACTGCTGCCGTAACATTCTATCCTAGGGCTGCTACAGACTCGTAGGCAGTCCCAATGCTATTCAGAACAAGTGAATGTACAAGAAGCACTACTGCAGTTTTTTTAATTGAGCAGAACCTTAAAGCGTGAGACATCTCTGAGCCTTGGGTGCATGTACTCCCCATCCCATCCCCGCACAAGCTCCCACTTCCTATCTGGGTTAAAATAAACTTAGACTGGTCACAAGGTCCGAACTGACCAATGTAAGTTCATTCTAGTCTACTTACTTCAAAACATGCCAAGATCTGTAACTTGCTTCAAACCTTGGGTTCAGATCTCAACACATTTCAAGTAAATAGGCTAGAATAAACTGAGATTGGTTTATATATCACCGCTGATCTTGGTTTATTTTAACCTAGATAGGAAGTGGACAATCACGTTGGTAGGGGAGGGAGGACCATATGCATGTGATACTTGGTTGCAGGAGTAGCCTACATTTTTAACCCATTTTCCAAAAATGTGTTTAGTGATGGCCTTACTGAAGAGAAAAACCACTCCTGACAGCAAAGGCTGCAGTATTCTACCTTTATTGAAAAGGTAGAATACTGCAGCCTTTGTATACATTTTATACATTTTTCCTTTTTAGATCATCTGACTGAGTTTAGGCAAAGCTCAGTTTAGGCAGACATGGCACAAACTACCAGTCTCAAAAGACTTCTCTTCTTACCTCATCACTACTCCATCTGTTGGGGAATGATGGTCGTAATTTCTTGATACAGACTATTTCTCTCATGTCTTCATACGATGGGTCACTAGGCACGAGGTCATGGTAGGGAAGCTGGTATTCTTCTACTATTCCTGGAAAAGGTATCTTTTGTCAGCTATATCAATATCAAGAAACTAAAAGACCCTGAAGGTTAAAGAAATCTTGATTATTAAACCCCAAATGAGGAGATGAACCAGGCAAAGACAGTAATTGGGTTCAAAACATGGTGATGGGGAGTAGTTGGATGACTGTTGCATTCATTCACAGCACTAGATGCCCCATACATTGTGTATCATAAGGTGAGATATGCCACTGGAAAATTATTTGGGGTCGTCAATACTTTCAAAGCAAGCATCCTGAGATGTTACAAAATTGCTCCACAAAAATGCTATTTTGCACATATCAGAAGACTGTCTCTAAATTAATTTTCATAAATCACATGGCTGAGCTTCAAACTGAAAACCAGATACAGGCCTAAACCTTGGTGAGCATGTCAGTCCTTTAATTGTTATGCCGTCAAAAGCCCTATTCACACAATATTTTCAACATTAGTATAATGAGTGTACAGTGCACAGAACACGTACAGGAATTCACATGTTATGTTGAACACAGGTACAGCAGCATCTTGCTTGAGGTTCACTTTAAAAATGAATGCATGTACAGTATTTCACACAAAACCATGTACTGTACACTCATATAACATAATGCAGACATTATGTTGGTGACAATAAAACCAGCTTCCTTTTTAAAATGCCTTGAGCTCAGTACATGAAGTCTCTGTACTGCCGTTTTTAAAGGAGATTAGAACTGCTAATCTTCTCAGCTGTGGAATTCATTTTATACAAGCGCTCTATTGCTCCCCCAACTACCCCACCCACAACAGTCCTCTTAATGCTAGCTAACACCTGCTAATTCCTATCTTTCTGCACTTAAATCTAAGTGATCTCCTTGTTAATCATGGTACCCAAGTAAAATCAACCCCATTGTATTTCTACATAAACAACAGGAGTGCTCCTGCTTTAGCAGTACTGTTTATAACTCTGAAAATGCCCATAAATGAGCTCCAAATTCCCATTACAATTATGAAGCACAGCATCTTTAAAGAGACTATTAAAACAGAAAATAAATCTTTGGAGTTAAATGAGAAAGAAATGGGAAGGAGTAAGTTTAATGTCACCTGTGCTTTTAAACAGATTCCTATTCATTCTCTCCCGCCCTCCCCTCTCTCTCGCACTCACTTTAAAAAGAAGAAAAAGAAATAGAAACTATGTAGAGAAGCACCCAGCTTAATCAATTTACCTCCTGAAACACATCTCCTTGCTATTTCCCAAAGGATGAGTCCGAAACTGTACATATCAGCCATGATATATGACTGGAAGTGATTCCGATTTAGGCTTTCATCCAAGACTTCGGGAGGCATGTACCGCTTCGTTCCAACTCTAGTGTTTGGTGGTATGTCCACTTCATTTGTATCGCTGAAAGACAAGGGGGAGGCATAAAAACCAAAGTGAAATATATTGAAAGCATCTTAAAAATGCATCTCAGAAATCCCAATTGGCTGTAAAGTGGAGGGGGACCCAAAATTAATTCCTGTACTATGCAAGGGCAGAAGCAGAAGATAAGCTTAAAAGAAATGATAGAGGAAAGCTTCTTAACAGTTAACCAAGGACTCGTTTTTAAATGGCTTACTTGCTTGGGGCTATATTAAGTATTCAAATACAGAATCACATCAGAGATAAGACACATGCTGGTAACATTTGTGAGGTTTCATTAGCATTAAGATGGAACTCTGATGCCAAGAATAACAATTAAACCCCCCTTAAAGATTCTTTTCTTTACAGGGCTCAGCTCCCTAATAGTCTAGTCCAGTCTCTCAGCTATTCATGAAGGACACCAAAAAGGCTAGGGCACATCAAATTCTAGGCATGGGGTGGGAATTGGAAGCAGGAATGCTGGACTAGGAAAGCACCTCTCCTCAATTTTACAATGAACAGAATCCAGTCGAGCACAGACCTCGGCCCCTCGCCAGGCAGGCTCCACTTCAATTCTGCTCGCACCCAGCCTTTCCCTTCACAGCCTGCTAGCCATTCTCAAGTTTAAAAGGCTTACCTTGAAGGAAGGGGCAGTGGAAAACTAGTGGAGGGATTTGGTGAAGACAAGAGCGCAGGGCCTCTTCTCTGGTAGGAAATGATGCTCTGAATATAATTTCCCACCATGGATGAGGAAGCTGGACTACAGTTGCAACATACGTAATGCAGCAGGGAATGGTGGGAAATGATACCCAGAGTGTCACTGCCCACCAGAGAGGCCTCTTGGATCTCTCCCATCTTTACCACAGCCCTTTGTTGCCTTCTATCTCTTCTATTTAAAACATACACACAAGAACTTTTGAGTAGTCTTCTGTGCTCTTGTACCTCAGACAGAATTATGTGAGGTGCTATTTATACAAACCAGGCCATGTGTAGACAACATTCAGACAGAAGTAAAAAGTGAGTTAGCTATAAGAAAGTGAAATTAACCTGACTTCCCTGCTCATTATCTAAACTGTGACTGACAGCACCCTACCTTCTCTTCCTTTTTAATTGATTAGACCAGTTGGTTTTCTCATCAATTGCTTAATGAAAGCTGAGTTAGCACAGATGATCTTCCCTTAAATGCCAAGCTGAGACCTGGTGTGATATAAAAGCTGGGATACTGATCTGTGAATCAGGAAGTTCTGGGTTCAGTTCCAGCCCTGGGTGTGAATTTATTGTATTTACCTAAATCCAAGACTAGGTCCCCCTCCCCCGAGTTCTTTAATGTCAGAAATCGGGGGGGGGGGTTGTCTTAAATTCAGAGTCCTTTTATTTACCTGTATTTAACCTCTAGGTTTTGGGTTGTGTGTGTGTTTTTAAGGGGATAATTTTAAATTCAGAGTTGTCTTTCATTTGGGTAAATATGGTACTAGGCCGCCACAGACAAGCTGCTGTCAGCCTCATCCCTTTCCACAATTTATTTATTGCATTTTTATACCACCAAATTAAAGGATCTCATGGCAGTTTACAAAGAAAACAAATCAAAACAAATATATCGAAACAATTATCAGAACAGTGTAAAACCTCAACCAAAAGTCTGGTTAAACAGGTGTGTTTTCAAGACCTTCAGTAAAGCCACCAGAGATGTTAAACCTCTTATTCAAGCAGGGATCCAGAGCCCAGGGCCCCTATAGAGAAGGCCTGACCATGGATCATGGCCAGACAAGCTGGCAGAAGCTGTAGGCGGACCTTTCTAGATGTCCTTAACAGGCAGTGGGGCTCATGTTGACGGTGTCCTCTTAAATACCCCAGGCCATAATATGGGGATAATAATACTGAGCTGCCTTTGATTTATTATCATTATTTTCTAGGGATGTGCACAGAACCACAGAGCTGCGGTCTGGCACTGGGGTGGGGGTTCTTTTAAGGGTGGGGCGAGGATGTACTTACTCCTCCCGCCGGTGTGCGGTTTTTTGGTAAGCATTTGGGGCGGCAGGATACCTCCCTGCCGCCCCTTCCCCCTCTCGGTAGCAAAAGGCTTCAGAAAGCCTTTTGTGTGCGTGCAGATTTGAGGGGTATACTCATGTGAAATAGGAGCTGTAACCCAGAATTTGGCTTTTAAACAGCCAATCTGGCAACGTGGGGCATGAAATGCACACGCACAAAAGGCTTTCTGAAGCCTTTTGCTGCTGAGAGGGGGAAGGGGTGGCAGTGAGGAATCCTGCCACCCCAAATGCTTACCAAAAAAACATGCAGCAGCGGGGGGAAAGCGGCAGGAGGGATAAGTACACCCCCACCCCGGCGTTCAAACCGCCCCAAGATCGGACCGCTCCGCCTCCGGAGGCCTGTAGAACGGCATCTGGACTGGTCTGTGCACATCACTATTATTTTCTAATCCCAGAACTGCCTTCATCCACAGCCATTTCACTCATTCATCTAGAGAGGGGCAAGACCATAACACCCCTCTGTCAGCTCATGGACTAACAGTCATTTGGTTCTTTCCCTCCCACAACTACCCCCTCAGTGGCTATTCCATTTGATCATTACAGCAGCAGTTAAGTGTAAATTTATGTAACAATTGGTACTTGAATTTGCTTATTTTCTTCTTTTCTCCTCATTCCTTTTGTATTGTTTCTATTAGATTGTAGGCCTGTAGGCAGGGCCTGGCTGTGCTGGTTTTTTAATCTATGGACAGAGCTCAGGACATTATAGGTTGATGATGATGATGATTGATGATGATGCTATTTACACACAGTCTACCAGACGTTATTGACTGGATTTGGTACATTAATTAGAGAGCCCTTTCCAAGGGTCTAGGATAACTAAAGAAAAATTAAAGATTATCATTGTGCTATTCATGCTGTCCCAAGTAGTGTGGCCTTCTGTAGTTGATGTGTTGTAATTTTATTGATGCCCAAGCTGTTGAGATGGTGTTTAAGTTCTTTTGGCACTGCAGAATTATCTATCTATCTATCTATCTACATCATCATCATCATCATCATCATCATTATTGAGGAGGAGGAGGAGGAGTTTTTGTTTCCAAGGGCTTAGGGTAGCTTAGAGCAATTTCAAGCTTATGGGTTCATGGCGCCTTAAAATAATATTGTCTCTCTCTGGAGAACTAGTGCTGGTCTTCTGATAGTGACATGAAAAGCAGGGTCTGCCTTGGTTTGCATTTGAATGGGAGATCACACATGAGCACTGTAAAATATTCCCCTTAGGGGATAGGATCATAGTTCTGGGGACGTACTATCACCCTCTGAATCAAAAAGCTGACAGTGACCGGGAGTTGCAGGAGGAAATCAGGGAGGCTTCAAGGAGAGGCGTGGCAGTAATAATGGGTGGCTTCAATTACCCATACATAGACTAGGTAAATTCACTGTCAGGTAAGACAAAAAGGTCGAATTTCTAGATACGCTGAATGACTGTGCCCTAGAACAGTTGGCCTTGGAACCAACCAGAGAGAAGGCAACCTTAGACTTAAGTCTGAGTGGCACTCAAGACCTGGTGTGGGATGTCAGTGTCATTGACCCTTTAGGGAACAGTGACCATAGTGCGATCAAACTCGGCATACATGTGGGGAGTGAATAACCAAGGAGGTCTAACACAGACACTTTGAATTTCAGAAGAGCAAACTTCTCCAAAATGAGGAGTATGGTGAAAAGAAAGCTGAAAGGGAAAATCAGAAGAGTCACTTCACTCCAGAATGCATGGAGTTTACTCAAAACCACCATACTAGAAGCCCAGTTAGACTGTATACCCAAAAGGAGGAAAGGTACCACTAAGTCCAGGAGGATGCCAGCATGGCTAACAGGTAATGTCAAGGAAGCCATAAAAGGGAAGAAGACTTCCTTCTGAAATTGGAAGGTCTGCCCAAATGAAGAGAACAGAAAGGAACACAAACGCTTGCATAAGAAATGCAAGGTGACAATAAGGGAGGCAAAAAGAGAGTTTGAGGAACATTTAGCTAAAAGCATCAAGGGGAATAACAAAACTTCTTTAAATACATCAGATGCAGGAAATCTGCCAGGGAGGCGGTTGGACGATTAGACAATGAGGGAGTGAAAGGGATTATTAAGGAGGATATGAGGTTGCAGAGATGCTAAATGAGTTCTTTGCATCTGTCTTCATGGCACAGGATACTGAGCATATACCTGTTCCTGAACCAGGCTTTTTGTGGATGGAGGCTAAAGAACTGAGTCAGACAGAAGTGACAAGAGAAGATGTTCTAAACTGTCTGGAAAAAGTGAAAACTAGCAAATCGCCAGGAATGGATGGCATTCATCCAAGAGTCCTCAAAGAACTCAAATATGAAATTGCTGACCTCTTGGCTAAAATATAGAACTTATCCCTGCAATTAGGCAGGCTCTGTACCGGAGGACTGGAAAGCAGCCAATATTACACTGATTTTAAAAAAGGGATCCAGGGGCGATCTGGGAAATTACAGGCTGAGTAGCTTAACGTCAGTTCTAGGCAAATTGGTGGAAAGCATCCTCAAGGATAAAATTGTAAAGCAAACAGAAGAACAGGACTTGCTGGGAGAGAACCAGCATGGCTTCTGCAAAGGTCAATCTTGCCTCACAAACCTTTTGGAGTTCTTTGAGAGTGTCAACAAGTGTGCTGACATAGTATAGCTGGACTTCCAAAAAGCTTTTGACAAAGTTGCTCATCAAAGACTCCTGAGAAAACCTAGCAGTCATGGGATAAGGCGACAAGTACATGTGTGGATTGGTAACTGGTTGAAGGACAGGCAACAGAGGGTAGGTATAAATGGAGAGTTTTCACAATGGAGGGAAGTAAGAAGTGGAGTCCCCCAGGGATCTGTACTGGGACTGGTGCTTTTTAATTTATTCATAAATTATCTAGACGTAGGGGTAAGCAGCAAGGTGGCCATATTTGCAGATGATACCAAACTCTTTCGGGTAGTGAAATCCAAAATGGATTGTGAGGAGCTCCAAAAGGATCTCTCCAAACTGGGGGAGTGGGTGACAAAATGGCAAATGCAGTTCAATGTTGGCAAGTGTGAAGTGATGCACATTGGGACGAAAAAACCCCAAAACACTGATGGGATCTGAGCTGTCGGTGAATGAGCAGGAGAGGGATCCTGAGGTCGTGGTGGACAGCTGGTTGGAAGTGTCGACTCAATGTGCAGCAGCTGTGAAAAAGGCCAATTCCATGCTAGGGATCATTAGGAGGGGGAATGAAAATAAAACTGCTAATATTATAATGCCCTTATACAAAATTATGGTGTGGCCACACCTGGAGCACTGCATACAATTCTGGTCACCACATCTAAAGAAGGACATTGTAGAACTGGGAAAGGTGCAGAAGAGGGCAACCAAGATTATCAGGGGCCTAGAGCATCTTTCTTATGTGGCAAGGCTACAACAGCTGGGGCTATTTAGTTTAGAAAAAAGACTACTGCGCAGAGACATGATAGAGGTCTATAAAATCATGCATGGTGTGGAGAAAGTGGACAGAGAAAAATTCTTCTCCCTCACATAATACTAGAACCAGGGGTCATCCCATGAAATTGATTGCCAGGAAATTTAGAACCAGCAAACAGAAGTATTGTTTCACACAACACATATTCAACTTGTGGAATTCTCTGCCACAAGATGTGGTGACAGCCAACAACCTGGATGGCTTTAAGAGGGGTTTGGATAACTTCATGGAGGAGAGGTAAATCAATGGCTACTAGTCAGAGTAGGCCACCTCCAGCCTCAAAGGCAGGATGCCTCTGAGTACCAGTTGCAGGGGAGTAACAGCAGGAGAAAGGGCATGCCCTCAACTCCTGCCTGTAGGCTTCCAGTGGCATCTAGTGAGCCACTGTGTGAAACAGGATGCTGGACTAGATGGGCCTTGGGCCTGATCCAGCAGGGCTGTTCTTATGTTCTGTGGAACAGCATCTGAAGGTTCCAGGTTCACCCCCTGGCATCTCCAGGTGGGGCTGGGAAAGCCTCCTAGCTGAAACCCTGGAGAAGCCGCTGAGAGTTTGTAGAAAATACAAGTTAGTATTAAATAGTCAGATGGACCAATGGTCTGATGCCATATAAGATAGCTGCCTATGTACATTCAAAATAATAAATCAGTTCTAAATGAGCATGAATAAAACTTCCTCGGGGCTATATGAATATTTCCAATTATTGCTAGTCCAGCATGGCCATGATTTCAACCCTTTTTCTTCTGTAACAACCCTGAGTGTGTCACCTCCAGGCCCAATCTCAAACCCACTTATTTATTTAAAAGATGAATATAGTTTTTATATATTTACAATATTTATATATTCCCAACTATGTTCAAGGTGGTGCATATCACAATATAAAAAACAAATAAAATGTGCCCCCCCCCAGGTGGGGGGTGCGCGATAAGAGCCACTTATGATATTCAAGTTCAGAAACCTGGTACAAAGAAATGTACCTGATTTTATTCACCTGATAAACTTAACTGCTAGACCAAGGTCTGCTATACAACAGGTTCCATTTTTTTTCACCAGGATGTTTTTACTTTTGAGGTCTCGGTGAGCAATAGCTGGTTTGCCTTGAGTGCTGAAGATCTCGGTGTGCAAGTGACACAGTCCACTGACTGATGAATATGCCAGCTTTAGCATGGCTTTTGTATCTAAGGTGGTGGATTTCAGGTAGTCATACAGGGATCCATTCTCATGGTAGTCTGTGATAAGATAGAGCTGAGTCCAAGACCCTGTGCCTTTAATATCTGCAGCAATAAACCCTACAAGGAAGAAGGAAGGCAATATTTTAAAACACACACACACACACACACACAAATTGGAAGCTACAACTTCAACTTAATTTGCTGAGTAAGTAATTAAGTTAACTTACTTTGTTATTCTAAGTTTATTTCAGTTGCACTACACATTAAAGACCTCAACGTCAGAAGCACCTTAAACAACTTGCATGACAGCTGCATATTCTTTTGCAGATATAGCACTTCCATCAACACTGTGCTAAATAGGGAAGATTATGCTCACTGGGTGATTTCTCTGTGGCTGAATCAGAGTACCAAGCAAATCCTGGCATTAGGGGCATTGATTTCATTATAGCCCTTGAGGACTACAAGAAAATGACCAAACTAAAATATCGTCCAAATCAGAAATCTGGCATAGCTGACAAATCCAAGAAAGGTGGTGGATTTTCACAATATTCAATTTTAGATCTCATTTAAGGAGTCTGATATTTGTATTTTGCTCAAGCATTTTGAGCAGCAATTTTAATTTTGTCATTGAAACTGAAATTCAGTCAGAGTGGGTAATAAATTCAAGTAGGCAGATTAATATATTCTATGAACAAGGATACAAACTTGAGTGCTTGATTCCTGTTTCCCTAACCCTTTACTTGAAACTAGAATTGAAGAAATTACAATGTAGGAAGAAAGTCATATGCAAGGGTTCAGTATTCAAATATTTGTAAGTCCAAAATTTGCTGTTTTGTAATTCAAATTTAACTTGAGCTCTAGTACAGAAAGCTGCACCACATGTACAATCAGAGTTAGCACGCCTCTGTTAAAATTAGGATGCCATAATTCTACGAACTGTGAGTACCTGAGTTTTGATTAATTGCCTTTGGAAAGGGGGGAAATAATAAATAGTGTTCACATGGGGAAGCCCAAAACATGCACCCTCATTCAGGGAAGAAAATTTTGGAGCTTTCTACATTCACATCCACAATATGGATGTTGTAGATTCAGGAGAGCCTTAAAGATCCATCTTTTTAGCCTGACTTTTAATGATATCTAGTTTTAATTTTCATCTGGTCTAAACGTGTTTTTTTATTTTGTTTTATTACATGTTTTTTATTTTAATGTAAACCTCCCTGAGCAACTTTACGAAGGGTGGTATATAAATTGAATGAATGAATGAATGAATGAATGAATGAATGAATGAAAATAAACCAAAATTGCAGTTTTGGTTTAACTGAAGCAAATAGGCTGTCCAAATATGCCTTTTCCATTTCCTTAGGAAAGGTCTAAGCAGCAAGCAAGCCTAAGAAGAAACCAGGTTGATATATCATGCAGACATTCATAACCTTTTGGTACAACTTGCAAAGAATTTTTGATTAAACACAGCAAGGAATACAATATGAGGGAGTTTGAGTCATGTGAAACTTTATTCATAGTCAATACAACTCACCCAAAATGTTTTCATGCCTCATCAGGACAGTCTGATAGATTTCTGTCTCTCGGAACCAACTAGCTTCCTCTGTGGTGAAGAAAACTTTGACAGCCACCTTTTCTCCTCGCCACTTCCCCATCCAGACCTCTCCATAGCGACCTTTACCAATCTGCTTCACCATCTGGATCTGCTTTGCTATAGTCCTTTGTACCTGTTGGGTGCAAAGTCATAGCATTAGCATAAGCACTGCCTGAATAAACACTCTTTATATCTGTAGTTTGGAACCATCCTCAAGGTTTGGAATTTACCACCAGAGGGAGCCCAATATTTGATAAATGGTCTTTAAGGTCAGTTTGACCTTATGCAATCTGCGGTTGCTGTCCCATAAACAGTTATTCAAGCATAAGTCAAACTGATTGCAATGGCACTTCTGAACTGTTTTATCAATCTGATTGTTATAAAGGGGAAAGTACCACAACTTCATTTGTTAGGAAATATGTTTATTTTCAGGAAAAATCTCCAGAAGCCCTATTCAGACATTATATTGTACGAGTATACAGATTTCTGTACACTTGTACTTGCTGTTGTGTGAATGACGCTATCTGCGTTCATTTAAAAAGTGAACCTGGATACTGGCCCCTCAAGTGCTGTGTACAGACAGGGCAGGTAGTGCGGCACCTGTTCAACATAATGTGTGGACAACTATACATGTGTGCACTGTATACTTGTAGGAGCGCTGAACATAATGAGTGAACAGCAAGTAGCAGATGTATTAAGACACAGATAATTATTTTCTAATTAATCAATGCATCAGTGGAACTAAAGAGAGATAACCAGCCTTCAAAAGATGGACAGCCCAAGTTTTAAGATGATTTATTATTTTATTTTCAATCAATCAATCTTCTCAGCCTTATCTGCTATATCAATCTTATTCTCCATAATACTGTAACATTTCCCCCCTTTTATATAGCATTTATTGTACAGTATTACTGTTTTATAACCTGTGCTGGTCTATGACCGTAATAAAGATTGATTGATTATTTTATTTTATTTATTTACATTTATATCCCACTCTTCCTCCAAGGAGCCCAGAGTGGTGTACTACATACTTCAGTTTCTCCTCACAACAACCCTATGAAGTAGGTTGGGCTGAGAAAGAAGTGACTGGCCCAGAGTCACCCAGCTAGTCTCATGGCTGAATGGGGATTTGAACCTGGGTCTCCCTGGTCCTAGTCCAGCACTCTAACCACTACACCACGCTGGTTCCTCTCTCAAGATGTTGGGCCACAGCTCAGCAAATGGTGCATCTTTTAGATATCAAGCAGAGAGGGATCATGCAGCTATGAAAATTAGATATCCACAAGCAAAGTTCTGTGATTTCAAACTTTTTTTTAAAGAAAAGGAGAAAATGGAATCTGGGGTTCCTGAGATTTTGTATGAGAGGTTGCTTGTTGAGATGACTGGTTTAAAGTGGCGAAACTGCCTGAAAGACAGTTTGCCTGTAATTACTCGAGTTGTCCCCTAAGGTGCTGCTGCAAGGGAGCACTGGGCACTTTCTTTGCTCACATGGTGCAATAGTTTTGACAAACAGCTCTGGCTGGTTTTCTGCAATTGATAAGAATACACTCTAGAAGTACCTTCTTCAAATGATACATACTTAATTTACGGCATCTGCTGCTACAAGATGTGGTGATGGCGCTAGCTTAGATGGCTTTCAAATGGGATTAGACAAATTCACAGACAACAAGAGGTCCATCAGTAGTGGCTAATCATAATGCCTACATGCAACCTCAAGGTTTAGAGGTAAATATGTAACTGAATACCAGTAGCTGGGGAGAAATGGGAGGGAAAGTCATTGCTTTCATGCCCTGCTTGTGGGCTTCCCAGGGCATCTTGCTAGCCATGCTGGGAAGCACAATGCTGGACTAGAAGGACCTTTAGTCAGATTTCTTCTTCTTGCATGTTATGTTCTTAAAACATCCCAGAATCCTTTGCAATGCAAAGCAATTCCATAGCTAATGTGCAAAGGTTCTTCAGCAAACAAAATAACACACAATCATTCCTTGTGTATAAGAAGCTTGAATAGCACTACCATTGTTTATTGAGTAGTGCTACAGCCTTACAATGCAAGAGCAACATTGGAATTCTTGAGTGGCAAAGGCCACTCAAAAGGAAGCCCGTCTGTTTGCCCTTATTCACTTTCTGGTTTGGATACAGTAAGCTGTAGAAGCCACAATGCTTAGAACTAAGACATTTATTTAAGAGATTTTAACCCTTTTACATTCAAGGTACCTTACAAATATTAAAAACCAATTTAAAAGTTTTTAAAAAATGAAATACAGATGCAAATTAAAGGAAAAAGCTGAAGCACAAAATGGACAAAACCCCAAAGCTGTCTTCAAATAAAACCTGCCCAAGGCTTTCCTAAATAATACAGTCTTCACCTTTAAGAAACATCAAAAATTAATACCTTTTAAAATGTTGTAGGCAGTATGGTGTAGGTCAGGGATTCTCATCGTTGGGTCCTCAGATGTTATTGGACTTAAACTCCCATAATCCCTAGCCCCAGTGGCCTTTGGTTGGAGATTATGGGATTTGAAGTCCAAAAACATCTGGGGACCCAACGTTGAGAATCCCTGGTGTAGGTAGTGATAGCTGTACCGAAAATATTATTCTGTCTAAGTACTCTTTTCTTACCAGCAGAGGGAGCCCAGAACCACTTCCTGAGCTCTGAGACTGTTCAATGAGGTCTTTCAAGGATTCTCCAGGTGGGATGTAAGTCTCGTCTTGTTCTAGCCCGATGCTGTAATGAGGTCTGCTTTCTTGCCTTTTATACCTGCAGATTTATATGAAAATAAACATGGGTGATTCTTCAACTGGGTGGTCGGAGATTAGGCAAAAAGCACTATTTGGGTCTGTTTAATTTACCCATTAGAGTCGTGTTCTAAAACTCCCTAAAACTTTTAAGGTTTCTAGTCTATTTTCAGCAGCTTCAGTGAACAAAGCACTACTTTCATTTAAGTTAACTTCAACTCAGCTCCATCCATTTCAATGAGATGTGCAAAATTACAAACCCTATACAGTATCCTACCCTCACCCAAATTCAGAATGAAAATTCTGGATTGGTTATTTTTTTAAACACATATTTTTGTACAGTTGATCACTTTATTATAAAGTCCTATGCTACCGAGACAGCCTGTTTGGGGGTTCCTAGGAGGACCCCTACACCAGGTTTGGAGCTACAGGCCTGTCGTTTCCAATTTTGCCTTTCAGAACTCATGGGATCATGGGATCACCATTCAGTTCACATGAGCTAACTCATCGGGTATGTCACCTGGCACGTAGCTTGGGGGAAAGGTGGCTCTAGGTGAAGTTTAACCCACGACTGCAGGAGGACTATCCCTCTGCTCATCTCCCTGTTTCCAATCCAGGTGAGGAAGCCAGAGTAGACCCAAGTTAATTAAGTGCCAGTGATGTGCACGAACCAGTTCGGCGCTCCCTTCCTGGAGTGCCGAAATGGTTCAATTCGATGACTATCAAAATGGTTCGAAGGGTGGGAGGGGTTGCTTTAAGGAACAGGGAAGGCGCGACTTACATGTCCATCCCTGACCTGCCGCTTTCCCCCCACTGGTGCTCTCCAAAACAGCAGGCGCACTGGGTTGCAGCCACGAACAGCGTCATCACGCTCATGACCGACGCACATGCTTGCCATGAGGATGTGCCATGAGCGTGACAATGCTGATCTTAGCTAAAACAGCACCCACTTTTTTGGAGAGCACTGGTGGGGGGAAAGCGGTGGGGCTGGGATGGACATGTAAGCAATGCCTTCCCTGTCCCTTAAACAACTCCCCCCCCCGCCCTCCTGGGAGTACACGGACAGTTCGTGCACATCCCTATTAAGCGTTATTCTTCTAAAGAACTAGCCAAATATTCTCCCCCTATGCTGGCATATTGGAGCAGTTCAATATTATCACCTTCACAGGGAGAAGTCAGATAAGAGGTAATGGGCTCATCTCCTCCTCTAACAAAGTTTTAATGGCTGGCTCGGGGCACAGGAAGCAAGCTTGTTAAAAGATTCCTAGGCATTCTCAAGGTCTTTTCTCAAAACATGAAATAAGCTCTGATGCTCCCATTTCATTTCATCCCACAAAGGTTTCTCAAACCTATTCACCTTTTTGTGCTGACTGAGCACACCCAGCAAAGTTGAACAGAACAAAGATATATTCTTTGGTCTATCCCTATTGTACACCTTGTCAACAGAAAGGTGTGGTCAGCATTCGGTCTCAGGCCAAGATGCTGTCTATTTCTAGTCAAAACAAATCAATCAGTGTCTCTCTTCTTTGGATTCACCAGCTGCATGTTCATGCATTTGCGCATTGACTACTCCATCTTGCCTTGCCCAGACTCTTGTTCCTGTCCCACTTGTTGCCTCCAGACCAGCCCTTTTCCCATGCCCAATCGGCGCAGCATGCTTGTCTGCGAGACATTGGTCTCCCGAGATCAGATCCCCTTTGGATTTTGCCTCATGTGGCATCTGGTTCCCCGCTTCTGCCTTTCCACTTGTCCTGGAGGATAGAGGTCTCTCAACATCAGTCAAGCTACAAGGGTCCACACACCCCACTGGACGGACTTAGGTATAATTAATAGGGATGTGCAAAACAGTTCGGGTATAAAATGATTTGTACCCAAATCTGGCTGATTCGGATGATTTGTGGACAAAACAAATCACCCCTGTGCTCAATTGCCCAGATTCGGGTACAAAACAAATCACCCCAGATTCGGACCCAAAAGATTCAGAGATTCAGGCCTCCATTTTGTGGCCAAAATAGGGTGGGTGGTAGTGCCCAATGGGTGGAAGCTACCACCCAAATTTCAAATAAATTGAACAAAGGACTTTAAACTTTTCCCCACGGGGATTTCAGCAGCCTTATAACTTCACGTGGGGGGCACCAGGGTGGCCCAGAGCAGGTTGTGATGGGTGGTAGTGCCCAATGGGTGCAAGGAAGCCACCACCCATATTTCAAAGAAATTGGGCAAAGGGGTGGTTTTTGGTTTTTTTTAAAATTAAAAAAAAATTAAGTTGGCATGTCTTTGTGGCAGATTTGGGGCAGAAAGGGGGTTTGGGGGGCAGAAGAGTGGTAGTGCCCCAATGGGTGCCTGCTACCACCCAGATTTCAAAAAAATTGGTGAAAGGGGTGATTTTTAATTTTTTTCTGAAGTTTGTGTGTCTCTAAGCTCCCCCCCATATGGAATAATAGGGAATTTCAGCAGCCCCATAACTCCACTTGTGGGGCACCAGGGTGGCCCAGAGCAGGTTGTGGTGTAGTGCACATAGGGTGCCAACCACCCCACAAACGATGTGGCCTTTGGCTGGGGATCATGGAAGTGGTAGTCAACATTATTTGGTGATCTGTGCTTCAACCATGCCTTACAAACCAGGATGCAAAACTGTGATGTAATCAGTATTTACAGGGAACACTGATTACATCACAGTTTTGCATCCTGGTTTGTAAGGCATGGTTGAAGCACAGCTTCTGTATTCAGACATGGTGGAGCAGAGGCAGGAACCCCTTCACCACAAGAGTCTGCCTCCTGAGATGGCTGCCTTGCTCCTTTTTCCGCTCAAGTGACAGCACAGTGGAAGTCTGGAAACTGAACGGCTGCCTGGCACAGCACTGGTCTGGATGCTGCCCATCAGCTTCACATTCACTCCTCCTTCTATTTTATCTGTAAACATACAAGACTGATGGCCGAAAGAAACAGTAAATGGAATCCTACCTGAAGTAGCAGAATATGATGATCAGCACCAGAAGTATGCTACAGACAGTCACTGAAATCAGTAAAGCTTTGTGGTGAAGATTTCCTTCTGCAAAATCTTGAATTAAAACAAAACAAAACAAAACAAAAACACAAAATGCTTTAGCAGATCAACAATGACTGTAATCTTATATATGTATTGAAACCACATTATACCAGGATTCTCCAACCATTTGAAACATTTACCAACATAATTAAAACAATTCTTTTAAAACCCCAAAGACAGCAACAACTATCAGAAGCATATTCAGCAATAACTCAAAAGGGGGTTGACTCGGCTTGCAATGGCTCAGGGACTGCTGAACTGGGGGACGTTTGCATTTCAAACCCCCCACTTCCAAATTTTGCCACCAACACAATGTAGATAAGACTCTGGGATATGCTCATGCTTACAAGGGGTGGGGGAGCAACCTTTCCCCACCACAAGCGTGCATTTCTAGAACTGACATACCAATGCATCCTCCATGCCTCTATTTGCCCGGGACCACAAAGAGCTCTTTCGGCGTGACTATCTTGTACTTTGGCTCCAAGATAAAGATGAGCAAACCATAAGCTGAGAGAACTCCATTCTTACTGATCAGGCCTGGAATAGGGCTATTGCATTTCAGGTTTACCAGACTGATGCGACAGGAAGGTTCCTGGGGGAGTCTTAGCTTTCGACTAGGCACTTTTATTTCCAAGCTCCGGTTTCCTCTTCTATTTTGGCCCCTAAACAACGTTTCCTTCCAGCGTGTGAGAGGCTGACAAACAATGTGTCTCCTGTTTGCATCAGGTTCAATGTTTTAACCTAACATTACCTGCTACTATCGCATTAGCGGCGTAAACATTCAAGGCTGCTGCCACTTTTGAAATCCCTTTTGAAAGGAGACACTGGCAATCAGGGAAACACAACAGTTCCGTATTCTCAGCAGGCCAGCAGATTTGTACCTGAGCCATCATTCCAAGTGTGTGTGCAGGGAGGGAAGGGGGGGGCAGACTGGAAAGTGAGAATCCACCAGGGAGACCACTTGTGCCTATGAAGGAAGTGGCTGCTATAAGAGGCAAAGTAGATGGGGAACAAATGCTCTATATCATGGTTAACCAGACATTTCTGCTGGTCATTCCTATTAAATGTGTTTTTAAGGTACTTAGTCCCTGCTCTTCAGTCCCCAAAACAGCTTACAAAAATTAATTAAAACAGAACCCATTAAAGCAAAAAATGCTAAAATAACTAAAAACTGAGAAACGGCATGAGAAATCAAACAGTTGCCCTATTCACACATTATGTTCATTACTCGTACTGAATGTACAGTGTACAATGTAAGGTAATGTGTGTCGTCGGCGACCACAGAGCCCTGTGGTTGTTTTTGGTAGAATACAGCAGGGGTTTACCATTGCCATCTCCCGCGCAGTATGAGATAATGCCTTTCAGCATCTCCCTATATCACTGCTGCCCAATACAGGTGTTTCCCATAGTCTGGGAAACATATAAGCAGGGATTCGAACCAGCAACCATGAGGCTTGTTAGTCTTGGATTCGAACCATTAAGCTTGTTAGTCAAGTCATTTCCCCACTGCACCATTAGGTGGCTTAGTGTACAAAGTAGCAAGCATGAATTGACCCCTTTGCTAAGAGGGTCCACCCTGGTTTGCATTTGAATGGGAGCACTGTAAGATACTCCCCTCAGGGGATGGGGCTACTCTGGGAAGAGCATCTGTATGCTTGCATGCAAAAGGTTCCAAGCTCCCTCCCTAGCATCTCCAAGACGGGTCTGAGAGTGTCTGCTGCCTGCAACCTTGGGGAAGCTGCTGCCAGTCTGTGTAGGCAATGAAGTGACCAGTCCCCACACCCTCCAAAGAATTAACAGGAAATGAACCCTTGTCTTGAATGACAGGCTGGCGAACTCCAGGGCTCAACCAATCAGTACACCAGGTGGGTGGGACCTAGAGAGCTGTTGCTGGGATTTCTGGGAAGAAGAAAGGAAGTCTGTGCTGGAGGAGCGCGGAGGACATGCGGCAATGGAGTTTGCTGCAACCAGAGGACTGCAGATTCTTGGAAGGTAGAATTGCAGGGGCTTGCTTCTCATCAGGAGTTTGGTGAGTTCAAGGACAAGAAGCATGGGCTTTTGGCTTCGGGGATTTAGTATAGGAAAAGAGTGTTTATTATTTATTTATTTGATTGATTTCTATACCACCCTTCCAAAAATGGCTCAGTGGAGTTTACACAGGGAAATAATAAATAAATAAGATGGATCCCTGTCCCCAAAGGGCTCACAATCTAAAAGAAACATAAGATAGACACCAGCAACAGTCACTGGAGGTACTGTGCTGGGGGTGAATAGGGCCAGTTACTCTCCCCCTGCTAAAGAAAGAGAATCACCACATTAAAAGGTGCCCCTTTGCCAAGTTAGCAGGGGTTAATCAGAGTTCGCGTCAGGAATTTCTATTTCTTTGTGAGTGTGCTTTGCATATCCCTGATCCCTGTGTGTGCTTTGCATATCCCTGATATGGTTCTATTATTGCTTATCTGCAAACGTAACTAAAATAAGAAATACTAGCCTATGCTTAAACCACCTAGGACATTGAAAAAGGCTCTGTAACCATTTAAGTGTTCCTAAATGTGACCTAAAATGGAAGCTTAAAACAACCTATTTTTGTAGCCTTTTTAATAAAACATTTTTCTTGTTTTGTTTACTTCTAAATCCTCGCAGAGTGTTTCGTTAACTCTGGGAGGGAGGGGGTGCTCCTTTGGTGCAAAACCAGTCTTCATGGATTGCTTGCCAGCTATGCACATGGAACTAAGTTCCCCATACTTTGTTTGTTAGCAAAGTTCAGAGAGTTTCCCTGGGATATTCCACCCCAAGCTCAGTGGGTTCAGGCTCTGCCAATAAGGGGGTGGTGGCGGTAGCATTTTACTCTACCGGAGATCTAAGTAAAAGGTTTTTCAGGGAAGCCCACTCAGACTCCTCTGGAGAGTGGTGGTGGTGAGGATGACTCAGCAAATAGTTTCCTCCCATGAGCTGCACTGAGTCAATGCTTATTCTCTACAGACAGTACTGAGCTAGATGGACTGTCTGACTCAGTATAAGGCAGCTTCCTATGTTCCTACAGATCTGTACATAGGTACAGTTATCCACACATTATTTTGAACATAGTACAGTAGTATAGCTTCTATCTGTACCATGCATTTAAGGGGCCTGTACCTAGATCCACATTAAAAATGAATGCAGTTACAGTACACACACACACACACACACACACACACACACACACACACACGTACACTTGTATAACATAATCCTTGAATAGGGCTAATATTACAATCCATTTGTCTTCATAAGGATAGGAAGAATACAGATGAGAGAGGAAATTATATCACATTCCAGAGACTATATGTGATTTGTGCCCAGCAATGCATTCCCAGTTTGCAAATCAGGGTTAAGCAGAGCTATGGAAATCGGCAGAAAGCTTGAGAAGGAAACAGAATGAACATTTTGGCACAACCCCTTTAATTTTGCTTGGAGGCACTGGTAGTACAAAATGAATACCCAGAAGGTTATTAATGCTCCTTCATAGGCTCCAGATGAATGGTAGTATTTGACATTTTACAGAAATTGGCAGATAAGTATTCAGCTTTTAAGAAATGACACTCTAACGTAATTTCAGCAACTCACAGACAGGTGTCATTGTTGCCTTCAGTGAAGGGGAAAGAGAGGAAAGGAGTGGATCAGAATGGGAAAGACTTGTTCAGTGAAGGAGAGAAGAGTTGTTGTTCATGGAAGAAAAAATTTAGGAGATAATTTCCATAATAGCATGCTATTCTAGTAGTATTCTTGAGAAGATTTATGATGTGCAGTGTGTAATATGTCAGCTTATTACAGTGGTTAATATGCCAGTTTGTTATGCTGAATGTTGGTTGTTTAAAAAAAAAATACTAATTGCTATTTGCTTGGCTAATAATTCAAAATCAAGGTTGAGTAGGAATCACCTTAAGTAGCACAGTGGGGAAATGCTTGACTAACAAGCAGAAGGTTGCAGGTTCAAATCCCCGCTGGTACTAAATCAGGCAGCAGCAATATAGGAAGATGCTGAAAGGCATAATCTCATACAGCGCAGGAGGAGGCAATGGCTCCTGTATTCTACCAAAGAAAACGACAGGGCTCTGTGGGTGCCAGGAGTCTAAATCGACTTGACAGCACACTTTACCTTTAGGAATCAACAAAAGAAATGCTCTAGAAATTCCTCATACTGATTCGCACAAGTCTTTGGGATAGTTCTTTCCCACAAATCTTTGTGGCATCACTTTCAGCATGATAATCTGCTGAAGGTTTAGCTAAAGTTTGTCACAGTTGAAGACTGACAGATTTCAAAGTGATGGAATGGTTGTCCAGGCTGAAATCCATTGGGAAGTTCTCGCGTGTAAGCCCCACACAAAAGGAGCAGGAGCTAAACGAGAACATAACGGTGCTCCTGTTCATTTTCACTGGGTTTTGCACAGGAGAAGAACTTTCAAGTTGGTTGTATACCTTTTCCTCTCTCTTCCCCAAGTTCACAGTGTTCATGTTTACTGCAGCAAGAGCCAGAGGGCTGACGTGGGTTGCACACACATCAAACTCTATCCTTTCCACAATCATCACTGCCCAGTTCATTCAATCACCGGCTATACAGGCAGAGAGCCAGACACAGTGGCACCAACACTTCTGCTTATAAGGCTGTTGAATCAGTAAAGACGAATTTCCCCTCTCATCTGCCTGCAGCCTGCCATTTCATTGGGATTTCCAGTAATATTTTTTATTGTTTAAAATGGCAATGTTATATTGGGATCTGATTATTTTTCCTGCTTCCTAAATAAGGAGTCTGCCTGACTAGCACAGGAGCTTCTTGTTCTCGTCAGGACTTTTTATTTTACCCATTGGGCAAAGAGGCCATTCAGAACTACAAATAGTGGAAGTAGCTGAGCTAGTGGTGTGTTTTTCCCCTTCCTTCCTGAAAACTAAGATCCCCCTTCCTCCGGGGGCTAGTTTTAACTCCTCATTCTGTTATGTTCAAGCACTTCACTTCTTTCGTATTCAGAAAATGGCCCTTTCCTAAATTCCAGGCATGGAAAAGCACTTTCAGAGAACAATATCCCCACTCTTGCTGACATCACCTCTATGCTTGGCTTAATTTGTAGTTCAACCACCTCTGACCTACAGCTGGAGGACCTCCCTAGACCCCAGCTCCCCTTGAGACATGACTTTGGTCATAAGGCTCCTGGATCAGAAGCAGAGTTTGCTTTGTTTTTCAAATGCCAAGTAAAAGCTTGGTTAGACCACTTCTTTGGATAGACGATTTCATAAAAAAGGAAAAGAGTGAGAATGGGAACTGCATTTTCCATTTGTGTGTCAGGGCTGTCAAATGGAGATCTTTCAACAGTCATGTTTTTTTAATTTTCCTAGAGATGGCCCTAAAATATTTGTAGTTTTTTGTTAACATTTGCAGCAGTACTGAAAGTCTCTCTTGTATCTCTCTGTTTTTCTGCACTCCTTGAGAAACTGACTGTTTATTAGTTTATGTTGCCATCATTTGCCCCCGGTGACATTATCATGTATCTAAACTGGATTGGTTACGTAGCATAATGATACCATCCTATTCAGTGCATGATCCCTCACTGTGTGGGACCCTTTCTGTAACTGATCTAGGAAGGCGGAAGAAGTTTTACACAAGTAAAAAATGGTGTCAGAAAAGGAGCAATGAGAAACCGTTATTCCAACAAATAGGATAAAAAATGGTAAACATCTTAACATTTCCGGGCAAAAAATTCTAGCTTGTTTCTACACAGAAATGTGACACTGGAGACTATTCAGAGCAACTCTAATTCTAACCCATTAATCAATCAGCTAAGTGAATAAAAACAAAGTACTGAAATGCTGTGTTTTCTAAGTCAGACAATGCAGCTAATTTCTCATGACTAATTTCTCCAATCAAGTGTTTATCTTTGGAAAACCTTATCAACACTGTACGGACAAAAGGTGCACACAGAATGCTTATACTACATGATGCCACTGGCACTGACAATCTATTGTGAGGTTATGTTTTTAGTAACAAAAGCAACATGGTGACTATAAACTAAGGATTGCTTCTTCTGTTACCTCTGTCTTTCAGTGGTGGCAGCGTAGGGTGGAGATCTTTGTTACAGAAATCTTGATCTGTGCAGCATTCAATTAATCTTCTTGGATGGGACACTGGAGTGTCCTGCAATAGATATGGTTATGAGTATCTTTTGTCCAAAACAAACTTACAACATGCCTAGCTAATTGGAATAAACTAAGGAAATTGCATTTGAAATGCTGTAACCTTTCAGATGCAATAAGAAGTGTGTGCAGTGGCACACCCAGGGCATTTGGGAGCCAGGACCTGTAGGGCTTCAGAGGTGCCCCTGTCACACTGGTGGAGAGGAGAAAGTCCCCCCTCTTTTGCAGTGTGAAAAAAACCAGCACAGCCACTACACAGCTAGCGGCACTAGCTACGTGGGGGGGCGGGGAGAGTTCTCCTTTACCAAGGTATTTACCTGGGGGGAGGGTGGGATGGGCCTTGGTGGATGCAGGGAGGGTGAGGAGGGGAGAGCTCCCTGTTACTGTCCAGGATGGGAGGCGGTGACCTCCTCCCAGCTCCGCTCCCCCCTCCCAAGTGACTGGATGGCCTCTCGCCTCTCTGCTGAGCAGGTCGTTTCCGGCCTTCCTCCACATAGAGGAAGCAGAGAGGCCCATCCAGTCAGTTGGGAAGAGGGAGCGGAGCTGGGAGGAGGTCGCTGCCTCCCTTCCTGGATGGTAACAGAGGGAACTCTCCCATCCTCACCCCCCACCCTTCCTGCCACTGCCACTGCCACTGCCGTGCCTCACCCCACCCTCCCCAGAGTAAAGATCTCAGTAAAGGGGAACTCTCCCCATCTCACCCCACCTCCCCACAGCTAGTGCCGCAACCGCACAGTGGTGTTGTTCTTTTTAAAGGTGAGCTAGGGCAGGCATAGGGGTGAGACAGTGCAGAGTGGCTGCAGGAGGTCCCCTAGGACCTTTGGAGGCCACCCCCCAGACCTATGAGGCCATGGGCCAGTGCCCCAAGGTCCAGGGGTAACAGCGCTTCTAAGTGTATGGAAACAGAAGTTGCAATAACAACACTGTATAATTCAAGGTGCTTGTTATAACCTAAATATTTTTCTGTTTTATAAACCCTTAATTGCAATGGGTTCAATGTGAGACTGGTTCATTTTCCTATCTTCTAGATCACACAACCAAGGTCATAAAGAGAGATGGTGGTTGCTTTACAGCTGAGCAACTTCCTACCACTGTAAACTTGCCAAAACCCAGATATCATTTAGATGGGTGACAAAACCTAAGTGTGGATATATTTTGGTGTGGGTGAAGGTGCTTGGGACAAATCTCCAATCTATACATGCTACAGTACTTCTATAAAATAGAGGTGGGGCAAGTGTCTCATAATGGAATGCCTGTCCCTTACAATGCAAACTCTCTATACAAGGAAAGGCAGCATGCCTGAAAGAACAGCTTTAGCCTTCTGTCTCAAAGGCTAGTGTTCTGCGTACAAAGAAGAGGTCTTTTTAGCCTACTTTCCAGTAGGCTTATGAGATCACCCAGCATTGTGTGTGCATGTTTGTGTGTCCCACATTAACTTCGTAATGTTTGGACCAATGTGAACCAAATCAAGTACAGCTGTAAGGACACATAGGGACACCGCAATGGCATAGTTTGTGATGATGTAATTCACCCCAATTCAAGATGGGGGATGCACAAACATTTGAGGTGCAAGTGGGCTAACTTGTGGACCGCCTAACCGAACTGAACCAAATTCGGTACAGTTGTAGTGAATGACACACAGGGGCACCTCAATGGCGTGGTTTGTGATGATGTGATCCACCCCAATTCAAGATGATGGACACGTGAACATTTGAGGCACAACTGGGCTAACTTGTGAACCGCCTAACCAATCTGTACCAAATTTGCTACACCAAAGGTGTAGACACACAGGTGCAGGGACACATAGGTACAGCTCAAGGGCGTAGTTTGTAATGTCATCCACCCTGATTCAAGATGGCGGACATTTGATGCACAAGTGGGCTAACCTGTGAACCGATTTGGACCAAATTGAGTCCTGTTGTAGGCATATAGTTGTAGGCATACAAATTGGCAATTGCTCTATCCATCCCCGGCACAGCATCCCTCCAATGGCTGTTGCTGGTGTCTGCCTTATGTTTCTTTTATAGATTGTGAGCCCTTCGGGGACAGGGAGCCATTTTACTATTTATTTATAGCTGTGTAAACTGCTTTGGAAACTTTAGTTGAAAAGCAGTATATACATATTCGTTGTATTGTACTGTATTGTAATTCTAAATACAAATCCTGTTGTAGGCATATAAATTTAGTCCAGTTGTATCATATATGTAGGAAAGTAGGCAGATTAGTTCTTACTATAACTTGTTTCTAATGAGGGAGAATTCAAATATGCTATTTTCCAGTCTACATTCTGAAATTGTATAGTACCACATGCTTTTTCTAAATGCAGAGATTAAGCCAAATGTAGAAGAGGATTTCAGAACTCTATTAAATAATACAAGGTTAGGGGGCTATATCCAGCCTAATAAACCAGTAGCATCCAGAAAACGCTTTCTCCATTCCATTCACACACCCCCACAACAAATGACATGAAGTCAAGTTGCCATATGGT
Organism: Hemicordylus capensis; assembly: GCF_027244095.1. NCBI lineage: Eukaryota > Metazoa > Chordata > Lepidosauria > Squamata > Cordylidae > Hemicordylus > Hemicordylus capensis. The sequence continues at coordinate 27,818,707 of NC_069661.1, read as the reverse complement.
AGCAATATGGGACTATGCAGGTGAGAAGAGTCTTGGTGAGCTGGAAACAGTTGAATGACTTGACGCTGTGTGCCCCTGTTGCAGAACACAGAGAATGATCCATGGGTGAATAACTTACTTACTTAATTAGAACAATTAGGGATGTTACTTTTCAAGAACGTGAACTCCTCTGGGAAAAAATAATGACCTGTTTCAAGCTAACCAGAACCATGTCAGTAAACCTCTATTACCAATTACTTCTAGGCTGACTCTGAGCTGAACAACCAAAAGACTTCAAAACTAGTGCAGAGGTCTTACCCGGCATTGGAAGTCAGAACCCTCTAATGCTAGACAGCCTGTGGTGAGAGTCTGTCCTCCAGAGTCCTCATCTTCTATCATGGCAAAGCAATAGCCATTAGTTCTGGATGGAGAAAAAGGAGAAATAGATGTATTCAACCAGAAGTTCCCTCATAAGCTTCCTACATATTGGTCATAACTGGCAAATCACCTTTCCTGGAAAACTGTCACTCTGATTGCACCAAACATTTATTTAAATTCAGCGGCATGCTACATGCTAAGCTGGAACTGTCAGCTGTTGCTGACCCTTCCTCTTCCCTGAGTTTTCTGGCACACTCAGTGCCCCTGGTGGGGAAGGAGGGGGCCCTCTCATGTTCCTCTGAGATTTGGAACAGGTCAAAGCAGGGAAAACTCATACTACTCTTGCCTGCTCCAGTCACTTGCACAAAGCAATTATGTGATGAGATACTATTCTGAACTTAACAGTAGGGGCTACACTTACTACATTCACCTCCCTCCCACTGTTCTGGGTACTGCAGCTGGAGTTCAGCAACAAGCCCTCTGTTATAAACACTGTCTCAGGCAGCAAAAAAGCAGCTTTAAAAAGTAAAGGCTGGATCCAGTTTCCTTGAGCGCAAGTGGCATATGATGAGTGAGGAACATTTCCCAAAGCTGAGACAGCAGATGCTGCTGCCATGGCCACCACCTCTCTGCTGCAAACTCTACTGCAAAGGTGCTCTCTTCTTCAGCAATCCTGGTGAATTGGTTTTGAAGGTTGCCAGGGAGTTATTCGCACTTGGCTTCAGGCTTCGGGGGTAAACGTTGAGCAAAGCCATTTCAAAGTACACTTGTGGCACTGAGGGAACCATCCCTTCCCCTCTTCTCTCGGTTTTTGTTTTTGCAAGTCCACATGGCATGCTTCCGTGTTTTCCTTTTAGCCAATGGGGGGGAGGGGGGGAGAGAGAGAGAGAGAGAGAGAGCGCTTCTCCAGAGACAGATGCATTTCTGAAAAAGTAGCTTAAAATCAGCGCCTGGACATATGTCGAGATAAGCTATAATTCGCACCACAAAGACCAGTTTGTGTGTGGAGTGGGTCCAAAAATCTCGAAGGGACTTCGAGGTAAGTTTGGCTGGTGTGTGGACACACACACACTCTTCTAAAGGAGATTCGGGGCAGAAGCCCTGTGTGTAAAGCCTCCAGGAGAGACCACCAAGCACATATTTCACTGAGGCCCCTTTCATCTATGTACATTTCCAGCCCATTTAGACTACTGAGCAAGAGGAGGAATGAAATGAGAGGATTCCACTTCTGGATGGTCCAGAGCATTAGGGAAAAGGGAAAGGGAGGTTGCATGGTGTGCTGACCTCTGGAGCAGATGGAGAGCATATAAAACAGCTCTCTTAAGTTCTTTGCAAATAACAGAAAAATCAGAGGAGGGGACATATGTGTAATCCTGGCATCCTAGCAACTCTAGGGACTCACCAGAGGCCAGTGACACTCAACTAGGGTGACCAGATTTAAAGAGACCTGGCTATGCTAGTATTTTCAAGGATGTATTAATTGTAGTGGGACAGAAAGTAAAACAGATAGAATTGGTGTTCAGAATAAGAAAAAACTACTCCTCTCATGATTTCAGAATTGCCATACATTTTACATATGATCTGTCTCAGAACATGAGCAGCTGCATCACGAATCTGCCCAATCCATTTGTCCACTTGCAGAAAAGACAGTTGAGAAAGGAAGCAATTGAGCAAATGTCCGGGCATAACCTCTTATCTCACGTAACCAGACTCCCAAGACTGGTATCCTGAAAGCTTAGGCACATTTTGCATCTTCTTTAACATCAACTATTTACACAGAGCAGAGAAGCAGGCAATTCCTAATTACTTCTATTCTACTTTACTGCAACGTATTTAGGCAATGCAAGTAAGACCATTGTTCTTCTGGGTACCAACTTTCATGACTTCATTTCTCAAGCACAGAAAAAGAATGATATGAAGGATTGCCAAGAAGAGTCTGAAAAAACATCCATTAGGTTATTTATGCAAATAAATAAAATGGAACATAATTACATTATGTTCCACTTTATTTATTTGCATGATGTCTTTCATCCAAATCAATGTGCAAGGATAATGGAATAAAACAATGGATAGCAATTAGTCTTTTTTTGCCAGTGACATCCTGATAATGAGGTCCTACAAGAGGAAAGAACGTAGAACCTCCATGCCATTGTAATAAGTGGCACAAAGAAAAAAGCAAATCCTGGACACCATCCAGACAAGCTACCAGTTTCAAGTCTCATTCAATTTAGGGAGAGCCATAGCTCAGTGGCAGCATACATGTAGCATTCAGAAGGTCCCAGGTTCTATTCCTGGCATCCTCCAGTTGAAAAAGTGTCAAGTAGCAAGTGATGGAAAATAGCTCTGCCTGAACCCTGAAAGGCCACTGCTAGACAGAGTAGACAATAATGTGCTAAATAGACTGTGGTTTGTCTTAATAGAAGGCAGCTCCATACATTTAATGAAAAAAATTAACTATGTTCTCATTGTCCCATCAAAAAATCACACTGTCATCCTCACTTACAGTGAAGAATTGCTGCCTGTAAAGCACCTCCACAGCACTTAATAAATCCAGGATTCCACTGCGTGGGAGGGGACAATTTTTGCCAATTTCTCCTTGCCCTGGAAGTGCTCTTTAACATGTGAAAATACATCCTTGAGGGCTGTGAGACACGGGTTTTTCCATCCCTTTGCCAGGCATGAATCTTTCCAATCCTTACCTGGAGATAGCAAGGCTGAATCTGGGATCTTCTGCACACAAGCAGATGCTCCACCATGGCACCATCCCTTAAGGGGAATATCTTTTAGTGCTCGCATGTAGGCACCCATCCAAATGCAAAGCAAGGCAGACACTGCTTAGCAAAGGGGGAAGTTTATGCTCACTACCACAAGATCATCTCTCCTCACCGAAGTAAGTATGATTTGTTTGTACAGGAGAACCTCGTTACTCATGGGGGTTCTGTTCCTCACCTACTACTGTGAGTAATGGAACTGCAAGTAACAAGGCATTAGGGCTATGGGGAAAGGGGGGTTAGGTTCCAGGGTGGAGGTTAAAGTCAGGGAAAGCCCCCAAGCCGCCCCAAACATACTGTAGTGTGCTCCACAGCTCTCCCAAGTGCCCAGGCATGTTCTCCAAAGGACGAAATGGACACCCCAAACTGCGAAAATTTGCGGGGGGGGAGTCTGCCCCACCCAGGAAATGAGCCACAAAAAGGCTCCTCCTGTATTCTCCTCTCTCAAGACAAAATGGCGGCAGGAAATGATCTCCGCGGTCACTTCCAGCTGTCTAGTAACTGTGGATATATGGGTTTTCACCCAACAGTAAACGCGAATAATGGAGACATGCAATAATAGATATGCAGAACTACGAATAGTGGTTCCGTGAATAACGAGGTTCTTCTGTACTATATTCAAATTTTTTTTGACAGGACATGTAATATAACTGAAATGGGGAATACCGTATGTGTTTGTGTAATGTATCTTGAGAATTGTTAACAGTATGTTCCAATGCATCTGATCTTGAAAGAAGTCCCCTTGTACCATTTTTAGCTTTATTAATGGGGTGGGGGGGATATATAAAATATCTACTTCTGCATTCAGCTTATTTTGCATCACATAGTACAGCTTTCAGATGCAATAATTAAGACAGCAGAGATTTAGTTTGTCATGTTGCCCCCTGGAGTAAATTTATCAGCCAAGGAAAACACCTGGAAAATGCAGTTTGTAACGGAAATGCTGACAGCCTCAAGTAGACGGTGCTGTTTTAATTAAAAATTACCTAGTCCAAGGAGGTGGTCTTAATGGAGGCCTTTACTAAATGCCAGAAGAGAGAGATGAAGGCCAGCACCTTTGCAGCTGTTTAAGCAGATGTCTTTATGGGAGAAAGGCCCATCTCTTATGATGGTTGTAGCACCTTAACTACCAAACTTAGTCAAAGTACTTTTTTCTGTCCAGATATTTAAAAAGAATCTTTGAAGGCCCCTTCCCAACACAAGGTTTCAATTCACACATTCACGATACATTCAAGATATACAGGACTTGGAAGATAGTCCTGATACTTTTAAGAATGAGAAGTTGTTCAAGCAGTTTCCCCCATTGCCGTAACTGCCCACTCTTACTGGTTTTGGGGCTTCGAATCCACAGCAACCCCTGGGTACTAGGGCATCCCAAAATATTTATTTTTCTATTTAAACTTCTTTGAGAACTTTTGTGGGAAAGCAGCATCTAAATATTTGTTGTTGTTGTTGTGCTCTGTAATGCTCTGCATGTCAGTCAGTGTATCTTTATTTCAGCAAAGGATATGACAAAGTCTGCCTCTACATGCTTTTTGACAAGTTGGTAAAATGTGGGCTACATGATGCTACAAGGTGGTTAAACAACCATATGCAATGGGCACTCATCAATGGCTCCACACATCATCCTGGAGGGAAGTATCAAGTATCGAGCCTCTGTCCTGGGTCCTTTGCTGTTCAATCTTTCTCACTAATGACTTGGAGGCGGTAGATCTCAAATCTGCTGATAACGCGAAGCTGGGGAGACAGCTAGCACTTTGGAAGACAGAATCAAATTCAATCTGATTTCAACAGGCCTGAATATTGGGCCAAAACCAACAAGATGACGTTCACTGGAGATAAATGTAAAGTTCTGTGTTTAGGAAGAAAAATTAAATGTGCATGCACAGGATGGAGGAGACTCGGCTTGGCAGCAGTACATACAAAAGGGACCAAGGTAATTTAGTGGACAGTAAGTTAAACATGAGCCAGCTGTGTGATGCAGATGCTTTCTAAAACGAGCAGCATACAACATGGTGAAGACGTGTACACCTTTCAGTTCTTTAAAAGGGAGGCAGTGAGGGTCTCAAAAACATCAAAGCTTTCTGACAGAAATATGTTTATAAAGAACGAGCAAATAAATGTCTGTTTGGAACTTCCCAGGTGCAGAGCACAGTCACAGAGATGGTTAAAGTTTCAAAAGCTGAGGGCTAACATAACCTTTACAAGCCTTGGTTTAGGGAGCACTTTCAAAAGCTTTCACCTTTCCCGGAGAAAGGTCCTTGTTAATCAATCAGTCCTCCAAACACCTGTGCACTCAGCCACCACCTCCTTCAGATACACTGACAATATTTACATATCCTTTGTGGTGATGTGAGGTAACAAGGAAATTCAACACCACAGCCCTAAAAAGCTACCAGAATCCATGAGATTCATACTGAGCCCAAATACACACAAGCAGTGAATCACCTCACCCTTTCGAAATTCTAGGTGCAAAGCAACCATTTGCCGGACCAAATTACCAGCCAGCCACATTGTGGCACTTGGGAAAAATCCAGGCATATTATGTAACCAAGTAAATATTTACAGTTGAATAATTTCTGTTTGCACTTTTCAGAGTATTCCCCATACTCAGTGTGAAGGAGCACAAAAGGAATAGGTAAAGTTACTAGAGGAGACCCTTGTTATCCACTGTTTCACAGATCATGGTTTCATGTATCCGAGGATGGGTCAGAGACCAGGTTTCTTTGTCCACAGCATGCAACAGAGGCAATTTTCACCTATCCGCAGTCCCTGAGTGGCCGGAAATTACTTTTGATATCATTTCTGGCCACCATCTTGAAGGGCAGAGACATTGTGCAGCATATTTTTTTGTTTAAAAAAAAGAAAAGAAAACTGAAAATAAGAGGATTTGGGGGTATTCCTGGAGACCTGGAGAATAAGGTACTATGCTTTTCTACTCTTATTTCTGCGGCTGCCCTCTCCCTACTTTTTTAGCTTTTTTTTTTCAGAGCGAGGAACCTGATCCCCACCCCACCCCAATTCTCATTGACTGAGAGTTTCATTATTTGAGGTTTTCAAATTCAAGCTAATTGGTGGGATCAGAACCCCCACAAATAATGAGGGCCACCTGTACCTTATCTTAGGTGAGGGCTGGCAAGTGCTCAAAGATCTAGAAATAACAGGGATTTTTTTTAAGCTGCTAAAAATTATGATTAAAAAATAATCAACAGTTTTCAACCTGCAATGGCACCCTAAATTTATCTGAACACAACACATTTTAGGAATCGTTTTACAATCTATGCAATATTGTTGGTTTGGCTTGTACAATTCAGATTTTTTAAAAATTATGATCATAATTGGACTAATTGCTTCACAAGCTTATTTCACTATCTGCGGACACACCATCCATGGCTTTACATATTTGTGGTTGGGTAATGGACACCCCACATTGGCATATGCCGGGGGGGGGGAGACAAAAATAATAATTCTGCATATTCGCAGGTGCCTAGAAATAAACTTGGGAGGTCATTTCTTGCTGCCATTTTGAGCACAGGATCCATTTTATGTCTCATTTGTAAAATAAACAAAACACAAAACAAAAACAGTGATTTTCAACCTAATTTCTATGGGTTTGGGACTTGCAGGGGGCATCTATGGACTCCTGAAGGCCTGCAGACCACAGTGGGGCACTTTATTTGGCCCGTTTTTGCATTTTGGATGGCGATTTTTGTGAGGGGTTTTTGAGTTTGGGAACTGAACTCCATTAACTCAATATCTGCAGTTTCATTACCCACGGTAATCTGCGAGAATGGAATTTGTGCAAATAATGAGGTACTGTGTAAATAATGAGGTATTTCTGCTATAAGTGGTGTGTGCTTAATAATGGAGGGGGGTGGATGAAGAAGGGAAGCAATACAGTGTGGTCTGTGCAGTGGAAGAATCCAATACACAGAGAATCAGGAAGGTCTAGAATCAGGAAAAATCTGAGGAGAATCAGGAAGGCCTAGGCAAAAAGGTTTGGTCCAAGAACTGGCAGTGGGGTGGGAGGCAAAGAGGAACAGAGTCCAAAAACATGTGGGTAGCATAGGAAGGTCAGGAGATCCAGCCAGGGACCGAGAGGGGAAAGGCAAGAGAGCTGAATGAGTTCAGAGAGAGAGAAGGAAGGCAGAGTCAGTCAGAGACCCAGTGAAAGACCAGGGGTGGCCAAGAGAGGAGCTTGAACGAGTTCAGGTGTAGGAAGATGGAGGAACCGGTTAGGAGAATCAAGTCAAAGACCAAGAATGGCAAGGAGAGAAAACTGAATGAATTTGGGGAGAAAAGGGAAGAAGGAGCCAGTGAGAAAACCCACAAGAACATCAAGCGAGAAAGGAAAGAACCCCAAATGAATGTGGGTACAGGGCAAAAGCAAGGCCAGTCAGAGAACCAGCAGGAACACCAAGGGAAGTAAGATACCCAGAAGGGTCCAGGAGGAGTAAGAAGGCAAGGCCAGCCAGAGGAGCCAGCAGGAGACTTGGAGTGGGAAGGAGGGATGCCTAAAAGAGTGGGTAGAGGAGGAAGGGGACATGGCCAAAGAACCAGAGGGACCGAGGGGAGCAAGAGGAGGGATCTGAAAGAGGTAGAAAGTGAAGGAGGTGCTGGTCAAAGCACTGGGAGAAAGACTGAGGGAAGGGAAGAAAGAAGCCTGCAAAAAATGAAGGAGGAGTTGGCTGGTGGAACTTGAGAAGCACAGGAAGAAATGGCTTCTTCACTATGGCGGGAGAGCCAGCTGTTGGCTCTCTAGCAAGGGGCAGTTCTAGGGCAGACTATGCAAATGTTGGGAGGTTGCTGGGAATCTAAGAAGGGGGCCATTCCCTGCACTGCTGGGAGCTGCTTACGGGGAATTGGTGGACTCTTTCAAACCTACCAGGGTTTTGTTAAACAGGGGAGAGGGAAAGAACCGAAGGTGTGTGATCTAGGTCACCTGAACTGAAAGGAACAACTGCAGGATGCCCTTGGCTGGAAAAACCAGCTAGAAGCTATCTTCCCTGGGCTTTGCCCTTTGCAGGGCAGTGTTCTCTAGAGGGCTTTCTCTCTACCCTAGCATGGGGCCTATAGCTTCCATCTGAAAGAAGCAGTCTGTCTGGGTGGATCCTACAAGGTTGTGAGTTCTCAGCAGCACTTGGGGCTACTCCTTTTAACCAAGGGAGGAGTTGACTGACCTCCAAATCTTTACTGGTGAAAAACAGATCTAATAGAGAAAGAATCTCCTAGCCTGGTGATGAAGAAAAACTTTATTTGGGTCTGGTTTGGGCCTAGTCAACTATCTAGGCAAGGCCTGTAAGTTTTGGATCTCAGTACTGCAGTAAGGGTTGCCATGGTAACATAATGTAGCCATCTACTATGTGGAGGGAATTGAGAGAACATATAGGCTAAAGTGTTAAGAACTGCTGGCAAATGGTAGTTAGTGCATACGCTCAATGTTGCTAGTAATATGGCCTGATGTTTGACCTGTAATGTAATTGGCTAACTGGTTAGGTTATATGCCCCTGATTGGAGAAACTTTACAATCCTTATTTTGCACAATATTGTAACTTTATTCTATTATGATTGGTTCAGACAAGTGTGCTGTAAGCCCCTAATTGGCCTATATTTGCAATGAAATCTGTCAATGTATAAAGCACTTTCACCCAGTCTACTGGGTGTGCAGACACCCGGCATGTCGTGATAATAAATCTTGAACCTGATGGATGGTGTGGCCTCTGCTCATTAAGCGAACTCCGGGAGATTTCTCCAACACTGGTTTATTAGTACCATACACAAACATGCATGCACACACACATACATATATATGCAGGGAGCAGGAATTGGGGAGAAAAATGGGAACTTCCCAGGAGTGGAGGAAGGAAGGGTTCTCCTGTAGGACCTGTCCCAACATGATGGAAGAAGATTCCAGATCCTCAATGGAGAAGGTGCCGTGTGGAGGTCTATGACCTTTGGGATTAATCTCAGAGTCTGCACAGTTTAGGAGGCTTTAGCTGGCTATATTATAGGTTGGGAGATACTTTGTGTGGTTAAATCTACATTCTAAATTGGTGCCCCTCTGAGCTAATGGTTACTGAGGATGACTCCGGGCAGTGAACAATGGGTTTTGTGGGAATGTGACATGGGATTTCCTTAGGATAGAGGTAGAATTTTGGCTTGTTGGTTCTAGGGATTTGGATGATCCAAGAGGCATGACTCAGTGGCATCAGTGCCCAGGTCAGGAGTGCAGCAAAGAAACTGGGTGAAAGGAATGCTATGGTCGCCTTGCACCGAGTCTCAGGACGGCTGGAGTCTTCATAGGAAAAGCAGGTTTGGGGTATCAGAATGCTTGTGACAAGGTCACTCTATGACAGGGAGCAATGGCTAGGCACCCACATTTGCTGGCTTCCCTCTGAGGCTTCTAGCTCCAGGGGCAGATTCTGCCTGTTCCTGGACCCTCATATGAGCAGGCAGGCCTGGACTACATGCTTCCTCTTAGGAGAACAGGAGTTGCCCGGGGGCCCATTTTTGGATCTCCTATCATCACCAGCAACACTGTAGGTATTTAAAATTCCATCTAGATGCCTGATAAAATCCCATATATCAATATAGTATAGTTATCCATTACATAACAAACCAAAAATCCATGCAATTCAGCATTTTGTTTCCAACGGGACAAAGCAAATGCTTGTGATATAGCCACATGAAGACGACCATGCCATGTGGTTTACCCACCACCAACTGGTATACAGAGGTACACTGCCTCTGAACATGGAAGTTTCATATAGCTGCCGTAGCTGTTGATAGACATCTCTCATGAATTTGTCTAATTGCTTTTCAAAACCATCTAAGCCAGTGACAGCAAATATCATAAAATAATTAAGCATTGCATTAAAAAAAAATTCCACCAACTTGCAGGTGTTGTTGACTGAATCCTCAGGACAGTAGTGATGGCAGTGACACCACAGGATTTTCTGGGGAGGAGCAACTGCTGTGCTCCCACCATCTTCCTTCCTGGTTTCCATGTTCACTTTCACAGAACTGCGCAAGGGTCTGTTATCTAGGAAGTTTGCTGCACAACAAAGAAACAAAAATTAAGTTTTTATGCAGGGTTGCCAGTGGGATTGTAACCAGTCATTCAACTGATCACCTATGACAAACAAGGATAGCCTCTAGAGGACTAGGAAGGAATGCTTCTGTAAACTGAAAGAGAACTGGTTCCTTTCGACCATCAATGTGCCACAAGAGAATAACACAGTACCTGTTTTGGCACATGGGCTGCTGAAAGTTCTTGTCGGCTAGTAACTTTTCTGGACTTGCTACTCTTGCACAAACTGGTGAATGAACTACTTACTAAAACTTACAATATGACCTGATAAAGCTTCCTATTGAAAATCATTTCCCTAAAATTGAGCTTTGATGATATTGACAGGATTAAAAGTGGTGTTGTGCCATTCATGGGAATATATATATATATATATATATATATATATATATAAAATATACCATAGGGAGCACAAAGACCTTTTGCACTGTTGGCTACTGACAGGAACATAAAGTTAAAGAACAGGCCAGTATTCATCATCATTAATAACCCGTGGCTAGATGCAGTAAAAACTGTATTCTATAGGGAAAAAATATTACTGTTAGCTCAATTCTTAGTTAAAATTTCCACATCTGGAAAAAGATATCAAACTTTATCACATTTATACAGCAAAATCGTCAGAATATGAGGATAATTAATCAATAAATGACATATGACCAATTTTTTCTGAAATCTAGTAAAGTTTTTAATTATCCACATTTTTAAACTGGGTCACAAATCGGTTGATACTACAATAACTGGTACTTTAATGCATTTGACTAAATGATTCAATAGCAACACATAATAGTATCTAAGAAGCATTGAAAGTAGTCGATAATGTAAAGCAACTTAAAACTAAACTTCAGAGAGAGCACATGACATCGTCCTTCCTGGAGAGTACAATTTCAGGCTGAATATGGCAGACTGTCTATTTGAATGTTCCCATGCTAAACATCTCTGCATATGGTAAAATCTGACATGCTGTGGATAAAGTTTCCAGCCTTTTTATCAGTGTGCTATTCTATAGGCAGGGAGATTTGATTGTTTGTCTGAAGCATAGCCTAGGAAAGCATTCACATGTGCAATACACATGCTGTCTAGATAAAAAAAGAACTGTACCATGTAGTGGACAGGATCCAAATTCATGACTAACTTCAATGCCACTGAATTCAACAAGACTTAACCCCTATTCGCACTGTATGTTTAACACACATGCAATCTGTATACAGTATACACATGTACAGATCTGTTGGCATGTATGGCAACACGTTCACATGTTTTGTTGAACACATGTACAGCAGTACATTTCATATTTGTATCCTGCTTCAAGGGGCCTTTAAGCAGATTAACCCTTAAAATGAGCACATGTATAGTCATTTGCACAAAATCATGTACATGTGTACAGGCACCTGAACAGACATACAACATAAACTCTGAATAAGGCTTTAATAATGACAGTCTAGATCCTGTCCAATATTTCTGAACATGTGATTCGGCCCTTTACTGAACCATTCCTTACTCTACAACAATACAAGGCATCAGTAATATTAAACATTTCCATTTTTTAAAAAATTGATGAAGTTTGCTATTCCTAACAGCAAATATGAGATTAGAACTTTAGAAGTTGAGTGCATATAATCTTCAGTCTACAAAGCAGCAGCTATGATTGGATATGTCTCATGCTCCCCCCACCCCCGCTCTTTTTTAGAGTACTTCTTTTAGAAAAGAAGTCTCCCTCCCTCTAAAAGGATTATTTTTGGATTAGGATATTTTAAAAGCCAGCCTACACAGGGCAAGTTAACATCAACAGATGTTCATTTTCTGGGTCAGTGGAACATAGCCTTTAAAAATGAAGTCCCCCTCTTTCTGCAAACAGAAACAAAGCTGGGATTGTGACTGCGTTACATTGTTATTCATGGACAGAAAGCAAACTTTTAAAAATGTTCTAGGCAGAGGTTTCAGACATCTGGCTCAGGGAGCAACCAAGTTATATGAAAATATTAATAGTAAAGAAGAATAAAAATACCAGGCTCTGTTTTCATCTGCCATATTACTTTTTTGGGTGTACTTGGTTTCTTCAACTTCTGCTGCTTATAGGAAAAGACCTCTCTCTCTCTCTCTCTCTCTCTCTCTCTCTCTCTCTCTCTCTCTCTCTCTCACACACACACACACACACACACACACACAGAGCGACACCTCTGAGGTCCTAGACTTGATGTTTTCTCATTTAAACCTCCATAAACAAATTTCAAATAATTATGGGCATCCAGCCAGTTACATTAGGGGTGGAGATACACCCCTTCCAAGAATTTGCTGAATTCCGCTCTTGTTTTACTAAGCTCCCTCCCACCTAATAATCTAAATCTCCCCTCAAAAGTGTTTTTTGCTCCGCTCCCCAGAGTTGTGATGAGTTGCTCCTCAAAGTTTTCCCTTTGCCCATGTCCCTTGGCTAGGCACCTTAAAATCCAATCAATTTAAATTGGAGAATATGTATCTTTATTCTAATAAAATGTGCTTAACAGTGGATCGTGCCCTTATTTTCTTCACTCCTGCAGTAGCATACATAACCCCAGTTGCATGCCGAACAACTCAGCTTCAGTCGTCAGAATTTCCTTTTATTAAAACAGTATCCGGAAATACTGTAGTGCTGAATGCGCTAGAGCACAATCAACAGACTGATTACATCTGAACAAGCCCAATTACATCCTAAAAATGACTGCTTTTATGGGAAAGGGAAATATTAGCGGTTTTAACTCCCTATACTTTTCAGGCATCAGATAAACTGACTTCCACAGGATATTTTTGGCAACTAATCAACAATAAAACAGCAGTTCTATAAGGAAACTGCAATAAATTATGTCTCTTAAACTACAGTCTGGTCTACTGCATAAAGTAGTTCAGAGGGTAATACTTAGCAAACTTTCACTGATAAAATTTTACTGGCAATGATCATGTACTGAATGAAGGGCAAACTATCTGGCTCTCCAAGGTCCATATTATGATCAGATTGAGAAAGGCAATAGGTAGGGTACAGCATAATGCTACTCCCAGATTCGTATCAAGAAATTCATCAATACGACAAGCTGGAGTGCCAGTAGAGGCTTTGCTCTGCTCTGCTTTTTGAATAAAAGAAAGCTAAGAGGAGAGGCATACTCCCACTATGCTGTGGTTTCATCATAGCATTGTCTTTATCCATGTTGTCTTGTTTCGTGTGATCTGTTATTTATGGATTGCATTGCATTTGTGAGCTACTTACTGTTTTGCAGTAGCAAGATGGACCATAAAACTGCAGTACATATCAGTAAATAAAACTTCAATTTTCTTTGCAAAAGTGACTGGCCCTGAAAGGAGAGTGGTCATGTGCACCTCAAGTCAGTTTGATGTGGAGCCTATTCCAATGGCAGAGAAAGCGTCTTACAAACCACAATTAACACTATGCAAGAAACAATAATAGCCAGCTCTTGACCCAGCATCAGCACTATGTTATTTACCAGATCCATTCCAAAGAGGAGACAAACCTTTCTGCTTTTCAGAAATGCAAAACAACTGTTTAGCTTAGTGGTGGTGGAAGCGCACTGACTTCTGCATCTTCTGATATGAATACAGAGGAATCTGTTCGCTCTTTTGGCAGGCAGCCACAGAATTGGGGGAGGAGAAAGTTTCTGCCTTTGGTTAATAAAAATGCTGTGTCAACTATCTGTTCTATACTTTGGGGAGAAAAATAATTATCTATGCAAGGACATTTTTTAGTCCTGTGAAAGGCACACCATCTTTTCTTGATAATATCCTGAGAATAAGGAGGGCAAATCTCACAAATTCATTTAAAGCATGCAATCAGAAACCATTCTGAATCCACTGACAGTCTGATTTGTACATCTAGCTAGACTTCCTACTTAGACATGAGCTGCTTCATGAAGCCTGGCCAAACATTACTTGGGCCTAACTACTGAGCCTGAGATCAGGTCTTGGTATTCTACGCTCCCTCTCCTACTGCTTCATGCTGCTCTCTTGCTCCCTCAGCCCAGGGAAATGGGAACTGCCGCCTACATTTATTTGAACATGGGATGTCCTCCAACCTGCAAGACAGACATCAGCCAGTAATGTCTGAATAGGTTTCATATGCAGCAATGGTTTCTATTTAATGGTCCCTCTCCCAATTAAATCAATGTTCCTATTATTGCCTCTGGGGAATGTCTTCTTAAAAGTTTATTAAGCTTATGTATTTATTTTATTTTATTTATTGCTAGACTTTACCACCTTTGATTACAACAATCTCAAGGCGGTTCACACAAAAGATAAAACAAGAGTTAAAAAATTACAAATTATTATTATTAGGGTATTATTAGTGTCCCCACTCTTCAAGGTTTAGCTCCCTTCTCAGAGTCTCTATAAATTAAATTGCTGAATGGGTTGGAGGCTGCATCATGCCTCCAGCACACATGTCAACAAATGCATGGGCATGAATGATATCCTTACAGCCTGCTCCCATTCAGACATACTGCAGCTGCTGAGGTTTACTTTTAACAGTTGAGCATATATTGCAAGGCGATCCTTTTTTTCCTGCTATATATTTAACCAAGAACCATCACTCTCTTGGCGTTTATATCACTGGCATATAGACTACTGCAAAATAAATATATACAGCAGGTGGAATATAGTTATTCTCACATGTTTAACGGAGAGAGTGAGTTCAAGCAATAATCCTTGGCATGATAATAGGGGGCCTTGTAACCATGTAATATTTCCATCTGTGAAATGGTAGAGTATGAGCTTCTTTCCAGATCATTAAAAGGCAGGCTACAGCATCTTAACAGGGTGTATACACTTCCATAATTCATAAGAAATGGTGGGTAGCCTTGCTGCATAGGTTACATAGGAAGCTAAATTATACGAAACAGACATCCATTCTTCTGCAGATGTTGGACTGCAACTCCCATCATCCCTGACTATTGGTCATGGTGATTGGGCATGATGGGAGTTGTAGTCCAACAACAGCTGGAGTTCTACACCGACTGGCAGTGGCTCTTGAAGGTTTCAGGCAGGAGTCTCTCTCAGTCCCATATGGAGATGCCAGGGATATTCTGCAGGAAAAGCAGATGCAGTTCCACTGAGCGATGGTCCTTCCCCAAGGGTAGGTAAGGGGCAAAGCCTGCTGTACAGGCCACTGGGACTTCTTCCATCCTTATCAAGGGGAGTGCTAATCTTCTTTCCTTTCATACAACACTTGTAAGGGTGACAGCCACACTGCAAGAAAAAGGCTGCACTTGAGCTCAACGCCAGATCTGTTGCATGCCACACTCAGAAACAAGAGTGGAGAGAGAAGAGGAAAAGGGTGCACTAGATCAGGGATTCTCAACAGTGGGTCCCCAGGTGTTATTGGACTTCAACTCCCATAATCCCCAACCAAAGGCCACTGGGACGCTAGATGACAGGAAATCCTTGTGAAGCAGGGAAAGAGAAGGCTATGTAGTCTTGTTGGTTTCAACTAACTTTTTTTTTTTAAGAGGACTCTCCCACTGTTGTGGTACATAGGAGAAGCACTGATCTCTGAAGATCTACGGAAAGGGAAGATCATTTAAAATATATAACATTCTACTAAATACACACTTAATACCCATTTATTAATGAGGGTTTCAAAAGATATAATTCTTTTCTGCTTCTAAAAATTGCTAGAACACAACTGCTGTCAATAATGCATCGCTGCAGTGCATCTTCAGTTAACACCGTATTAACAAATTTTTGCCACCGTAAGTGCTATCCCTGACAAAACAAAGTTGATCTTTACATGTGCTCAAAACTCCCCTTCTCTGTACATCACACAAAGAACAGCAGTTATGTCATCACATCACAATGTTTTGTTTCAATATAAAAGTGTGAAGGACAGAAATGTTTCTGCATGTTGAATGACACAATATATGTATCTCCTGAGTCTTCACAGAAAGGCGGAAACAAAAGAACCACATTAATAGATTTATTTACAGGCTGTTGTGTTTCATAAGTATTTTTTAACAAGGCATTTTGAAAGGGAGAAAAGGACTTTAGGTTTTCAAAATTACTCTGTCACAGAAGTGACAAAAGTTAGCATCCGAAAAAAACCCAGACCTGAAAATATATGCAAGTCCAATCCTAAGCACATTTTCTCAGAAGCATGTCCCACTGTGTTCAATGAAGCTTCTTCCCAGGTGTGTTTGCATAGGATCCACAAGCTTCGTTTATGATCCCAAGCACATTTTCTTAGAAGTAAGCTCAGTTGAAATCCATATGATTTACTTCCTATAATCAGGATCAGAGAGCCGACTATTCTCTATAAAGGACTATTGGGCAATATTATTCTGTGTTTCTGAGGCGAAACACAGAAATACAAAAAAATTTAGCTGCATAGGTAGCTAGCTCCACTGCACATTTTAAAAGAGCCCTACTTCAGCTAAATGGCATTCTCTAGTCATGTGTCTCCAGTGGCTTTTTACAAAAGGTCAGACATAACTCCCCCCTCACACAAAGCGAATAAACTGAAAACTTTCCCTAAAGTATTTTGTTTTTTTGTTTCAAAGCTGACCTCTTCTACTTACATTCAATTTCCGTAGGCTTGTTATATCCTTGCCAGATTCCCCCCTGGATGAGAATCATGTGACAAACCACTAAACTACCGCTGCTAAGGGACTTCCATTAACAAAACAGAGCACCGTATGTTGGGTTAATCCTGCACCTGTGATCTGTTATTCAGCAGTTAAGAAATGCAGCCCAGGCTGCGGTTGCTTAATACAGCTCAGCTGTTCCTCCCTCCTCTCCATGTACTTTCTTTGATTGTAAAGCTGGCAAGCAAGGAGTAGTCCAACTAGGCACAAGGCTACAGGAGGGACACAGCACATGTGATGGTAGAAAAGTGAAAGAAAAAGGAAACCCAGGCATTAGAAAGAAAGACTGATTTACTGCTCATACAGTATTTATTACCATTTTCACAAGGATTAAAAGCTGCCCACAAAGCCTATATGTGAAATGTTGCTCTGTAGCCCGAAGGTCTAGAACTCTTTTAAACCAATGGACTGCATTTTATTAAGCTGGTATGTTTATGGCGTTTACACATAAGTACAATATAGCAAGCCACCTAATGGCGCAGCAGGGAAATGACTTGAATAGCAACCCAGAGGTTGCTGGTTTGAATCCCCTCTGGTATGTTTCTCAGACTATGGGAAACACCTATATCGGGTAGCAGCGATATAGGAAGATGCTGAAAGGCATCATTTCATACTGCGCAGGAGGAGGCAATGGTAAACCCCTCCTGTATTCTACCAAAGAAAACCACAGGGCTCTGTGGGTGCCAGGAGTCAACATCGACTCGATGGCACACTTTACCTTCACAATATACCAAGATACATGGAAGAATTGACTGTGTGTGGCAAGAAGAGATGTTTCAATAATTCCACAAACAGTTTTGGGGAATATTCCTGCATGCAAACAATACTTTTTAATTATAATTTACGTTCCAGTACTGTACAGATCCCAATAAACAATAAAGGACATAAATCTGATTGATCTCTCGCCTACATTTGATGTAGAATATGGACACATCTGGCTAGAAGCTTACAGCACTCCCAGTGTGACTCTTTAGCCAAAAGATCCAAAGTGTAGAATATTAGAAAAACTATATTCCTTTTCTCTTGGTGACTTAACCATTTTCACTGTGTAGGAATTAATAGTTAGTCTTGGTCCATACAATATGGTGGCAATGGAGACTAAAATGTGTAGGAAAGGTGTGGAGCAGATACATACCCAATTACATGTAATGTGTCCATGCATATGGACATATGCAACGCTATACTGGTTTCTCCAACAGAAATTGTAGGCCGTATTAAATGATAGGCAGCTGACACTTTCTCGGAGACTTAAAAGTAGTATGGTAGAGGTGCTGTTGCCTGTGGTTCCTACAGTCAACCTGCTGTTTCTAGGAAACAGATTTTGCAAGGCTTTCAAAATTCTGAAAATCCTATGTACACCACAGGGAACAATGCCTCTGTCATACTACATTAAACTCCTAAAAGGTATTGTCTGTCTCCAGCCTTAGGATTTTCTCTCAATAATTAGCCATTACAGAGAACTCCCATGTACATCCAACTCAAGGACATGCACTGTGCTCCTTGTCCCATCCCGTATCAATATGCACTGAAGTCAGGGTTGGGTGTGGCGACATCATCAGTCAAGCGTGGTGTGACTGCAAGAGCAGTGTTACTTTCCTGCTACGGATCAACTTGCCTCAGAGCTGTTTCAAAGGCAACAAGCAGCATGTTAAAAACAACAACTGGCATGTGGGTGGGTGGGGGATAACCACCCTTCTTGGTATGGTGTTCCACACTGCTGATGTCAAATCAGTTCTAATCCAAGTAGATGCTGGTAAGGTAAAGTGTGCTGTCAGGTCGATTTCGATTCCTGGTGCCCACAGAGCCCCGTGGTTTTCTTTGGAGAATACAGGAGGGATTTACCATTGCCTCCTCTCATGCAGTATGAGATGATGCCTTTCAGCATTGTCCTATATCGCTGCTCCCCGATAAACAGGTGAAACTCGGAAAATTAGAATATCGTGCAAAAGTCCATTAATTTCAGTAATGCAAATTAAAAGGTGAAACTGATATATGATACAGACGCATTACATGCAAAGTGAGATAAGTCAAGCCTTAATTTGTTATAATTGTGATGATCATGGCGTACAGCTCATGAAAACCCCAAATCCACAATCTCAGAAAATTAGAATATTACATGGAACCAAGAAGACAAGGATTGAAGAATAGAACAATATCGGACCTCTGAAAAGTATAAGCATGCATATGTATTCAGTACTTGGTTTGGGCCCCTTTTGCAGCAATTACTGCCTCAATGCGGCGTGGCATGGATGCTATCAGCCTGTGGCACTGATAAGGTATTATGGAAGACCAGGATGCTTCATTAGCGGCCTTCAGCTCTTCTGCATTGTTTGGTCTCATGTCTCTCATCCTTCTCTTGGCAATGCCCCATAGATTCTCTATGGGGTCAGGTCAGGCGAGTCAGGTCAGGCGAGTTTGCTGGCCAATCAAGCACAGTACACTATATACTTTTCAGAGGTCCGATATTGTTCTATTCTTCAATCCTTGTCTTCTTGGTTCCATGTAATATTCTAATTTTCTGAGATTGTGGATTTGGGGTTTTCATGAGCTGTACGCCATGATCATCACAATTATAACAAATTAAGGCTTAACTTATCTCGCTTTGCATGTAATGCGTCTGTCTCATATATCAGTTTCACCTTTTAATTTGCATTACTGAAATTAATGGACTTTTGCACGATATTCTAATTTTCCGAGTTTCACCTGTAGTACCAGAGGGGATTTGAACCAGCAACCTTCTGCTTGTTAGTCAAGCATTTCCCTGCTGCACCACTAGGGGGCTGTACTTATTAAGAAACTGGTTCAATATACACTTGGGAGTCACAGATTCCTGGTGTGCAAATACTGCATGCACAGGCATCCAGATCCTATTTAAATGCAAGACTGGTTCTTTGGACTCCTATACGAGTAAAGTTTTTTCTTAATATTAGGGATGTGCACGAAGTTTCTCTGGCACCGGCGGGGGTAGTCCTTTAAGTGGAAGTGGCCGGAAGTGGCCATGATGGGCGCATGCGCACTTGCTTCTTCCGGCCGAAGATGAAAACGGGGCGGCAGGGAGGAACACTGCTGCCCTGAGGGGCTTAAAAGTAACAGAGCACCAGCAGGGGATATGCGGTGGGAGGGGTGAGTGCACCCTCTGCCGCCCTTAAAGGACTACTCCCGCCGGTGCCGAAGCACCGAAATGGCCCCCGGAGCCGAAACATTTCGGAAGCCTTCATAATGGCCTCCGAAACGTTTCGGGCCCAAGCCTACTTAATAAGCCCAGGGTCACATTTAGACCATCTAGGCCAATACAAAAGCCACCAAACCCTGCCATACAAACATAATTGTAAATCACAAAGCATCAAACACTAAACTACTGAGGGTTTTCTCCCTTTTGTTGTGAGATACAACTAACAATGCAGATTAGCACAGAGAGTGGCTGGATATAAGATGACAGGCACTGGTAGGTTGTGATTTATGAGCTTAATTCATGAAGAATTCACAGAATTTCTTTTGACCAGAGGTCAAACTGCATATCATAGCATGTTTAGAAAATGTGGAAGCCAGATGCTAAAAATGCATATCAAGAAGAGAAAAATTCAGAATGTGACATCGGGGGTGGGATGGGAGAGATAATAAGGCTGTGCTCAGGAGCAGCCTGGCCTGGGCTAGGTTGCTAATGTGGAGCGCTGGGATCTGTGCAGATCCTAGTGCTCCTGCCCAGCCTAACTCCACTTCTTAGTCCAGCTCTTAGTCAGGGTTAAGGGCATAAGCACACCCTTAATCTGGCTGCTAGGGTTGTGTGTCAGTCCAAAGAGACACAGACATGGGCACCTAGAGTGCCCGTCTAATGGGCAAAGCCGTCAAGGAACTGAACTCATTATGCAGTGCCTTGTGGGATATCCGGAGGCTGGGAAAATGAGCCCCAGCCTCTGTTGATAGTGATCCTTGCTGCTCCTGGCGGCGCGGATCGTGTGGGTGCACAGTTCGCACACTGAAGTCACAAAGATCAATCATCTGGGGGAAGGTAGGTTGAACCCTGCTTTCCTCCCCACCTGCCCCAGTACTGGCTGGGAGAACAACCTTAGGGAGTGTATCATGCAAGCTGGGCCTACCACATTCTCACCAGCATTGGGGAATACTCCTATGCAGTGGCCATGTTGCAATGCAAATGTGAAACATGCTTCAGTATATAGAAGATGTAACCCCAAGTAGGCATCAGAACATACTTCCTGAGCACTGGCCTTACACCTCAAGTACTTTCGTAATTTTTCCTTGAAGTATGATATTTAGAAGGCTCAGTTCCTTTAAAGTTGCCTGTTTTATTATTGCAGCTGCTACTCCCTCCAGATCTCCCTTTGACTTTTGGGTCTGCAAATGGAAGGACATGCTCACTGACCCATCTGGAATCACTGCTTTCAATATCATCTGGGGGAAAGTATTAAATTTACAGCAAAAAAAGAGAAGAAAAAATAAACATGTAGAACTCCAGTTCAAATATATACAAACAAGGATGATTACTATTCAGTTAACAAGTAAACTTTTAAAACATTTAATTTCTGTGATGTAAGGTTTATTAAAGTATTCTACATGAAGGTGGAAGTGGCGAGCCAAGCAACTTCTAAAACGGTTGCTAAAAATTCACAATTGTGAGTTCGAACAACTCTGAAAAATCATTTCTTTTCCAGATCTTAAGAAATGTGTTACTCTCTATGACAAGCTTAACTGCAGATCCTTAATATTTTTAATTCTGCAACTTATTAGTATTCTATTAGAAAGAAATTAATATTATATACAAAACTAGAAGAGATAAAAAGGCAGTCAAATACAACCTTTTGCTATGGTTTCCATTAGCCCCATTCAGGAACAACTTATGCAACCATGATCATAATGAACCACAAGTAAACAACAGGTGTATTGCAGAATGGTGCATATAAAGCAAACTCATGCAAGCAAGCCAAGATGTACTGGGCAGGATACAGTGAAAAATGTGGCCGGAAGGTCACTGCTCCTGGTTGTGTGGTGTGGATGAAAATGTCCATCCAGATAAGATATAGAAAATCTATTTGAGCCTGTACATATCCTAAGTCCACCCAAAATTAAACATAAATATCTCAGTGCCGTCCCAAATCCTGTTCCTTATGTGCTAAAAAACCCCCAATCTTCATAGCCTTTGACAGCAGCCAGGAAATACAAGGTATGATCTAGCCAAAGTTCAGTACTTTAAAGTTCCATTTATTTCAATGGGAGATGATTTAAGCACATGCTTAACTCTCCCATTGAAGTTAATTGGACTTGCATGTGCTTAACTTTGGCTGAACCATGCCCACTGTAAACAGACAATGCACCTATTAAACATACCTGGAAGGTAGAGGATAGCAAATTAATACTATTTGCTTTATTTTTGTTGTTTTGTTGCACATAGCAATGCCAGCTGAACCCAGCCTTACCTTCATGTTCATAAGCTGAACAGTTCAGTGACAGTAAGTTAGAGGCTGCCCAAGACTACTTTCTGTTCCTAATTAATGCAACAGTGCAGTGAAAGTCCTGTCTTGCAGGCGCCACCACATACAAACTACCCACATGCTGTAGGGAGGGCTCCTTTTCTCTGCAGAGTTCACTGTCTCCTGGCTTGTTCTGTACTGCAAGCCAAGAGATCATCAGTTATGACTAGTAGAGTCTAGTAGATAATAATGTGTTGACTCTGCTCTCCGGAACGATTAAACTACACACAGTACCCTGAAAGCTACTTATCTACATTTTAGGATAAACAGCAGAAACTACTCAATTTAGCAGACTGCAAGAAATAAGCTGCAGAGTGTCAAAGCCTATAACATTTACATTTTAAAAACAGAAATATGCGTTTTTAATTAATGCAGTCTATCTCACAAGAATACCAACAGCAAGAATGATATGGTTTGCTATTTATTTCGGATATCTGGAAAGAAAACATTAAACTCAAACAGCAAAGGTACAGAATGGATTTCAAGCAACATCTATGCCAAGGACACTTAAAATGTACAAGGAATGGGCATTCATATCTCAGTCTAGAAGAGTTTAAAATGTAGATGTACAGAGGCTGTATGACCTTGTTTGAAAATGCAGTCAAAATATGGCATCATAAGTTATTTGTGAAATGTATTTATTTTCAGAAACATTCTTGTCTAATCAGCTGCACATACAATGTTTTGGAAAGATCAACAGATTTTCAATATAATCAGCAAGGCTGAAATGTAAAACCCTTTAACGTACATTGGTCTGATTCTATTACACAATCAAGAAGTTAATTGGAGCAATCTTGAAGGAGAGAAACAAGCCTTAGGCTTTCTGGCATTGGCTTTCTGGCCATATTCTACATTTGATGCAGAATATGGACACATATGCCTAGAAGCTCACACAACCAGTCCCCCAGTTTATGTGGTAGGTAATGACAACTCTCAGATGCACCATTTGTATACATACCATATGATTGAATATACTGACTGAGATATATTCAATATATGATTTAATATACTGAATACAGGAGAACCTCGTTATTTGTGGTCCCACATATCCACAGGGTGTCTTATTAACACCTCCTTCCAGTACCCACGGATGGGTCAAAACCCATGTATCCACTGTTCCTAGAGGGCCAGAAGTGAGTGTGGAGGTCACTTCCAGCCGCCATTTTGTCTCTAAGAGGCCAGGAAAAGACAAGAGCAGCCATTTTGTGGTTCATTTCGGGGGGGGGACTGACTTCCCCCAACAATTTTTCATGATGGGGGGGGCATTCATGAGCACATGGGGGACCCATGGAACACACCAGAGTAAGTTCTGGCCCATTTTGAGTCCGTTTGGGAGATTTTTAATCCCTCCCTCTACCCGGGACCTAACCCCCCTTTCCCCATAGATTTAATGCTTCCTTACTTGTGGTAAAACAAGATTCTCACATACACACCATTGTATGAATATGACAGATTCCTGAAAATGTCCAGTGACATCCCTAGGATGGTTTTCAGTGCATGCAAATACTGTAAGCAAGTGTGGCACTAACTTAGAGATGACTTTATTCCCCAATATTGGTTGAGCAGACTAATGCATGCTTCTGTCCACAGGTAGGCCCATTAAAGGTCAAATATTTCTCCTCTGTATGTACAAATATTCAAAATTTGCCAACCCTCCACTCTCCAAAGGGAGGGGGGGGTCCAGTGCCTGAAGCTGCAGCATTGCACTGGCTCATGGTAGACTTGTTATTGAAAGAGTTCCTGGGTAATCAGAAGCTTTCACATTGTGTGCACTTTCAAAGTAGATGAGGGGGTCATTATTTCAGGTAACAGAGAGATTACTGCTGTAGCTTTACACATTACAAGTGCACAGGGACTTGTGGTGACCTGAAAAGGTCCCCCAGTCAAGTGGAAGCCACAAACTGGGCTGGAGGCTGCAACTGCTGTGCAGAATGTGCCTCTGTGAGAAAGGCCCACATGATTGGTTGGAACATTTAGGGGTGGTTCTCAGGGTCCAATGCCAGGAGGAGGAGGCTCCAGCTGACATCAGGAACCGTGCACGGTCTGATAATCTATTGTGAGGGCAGTTAAAATGTCAAGCACAGGAAGTGGCCATCTGCTTCAAGCAATCCAGGTTGGGCATAGGAAGCTGACATATACCATTGGTCCATCTAGCTTAGTATTGACCACACAGACGCTTCTCTAAGGTTGTAGGCAGGAGTCTCTATCTTGGAGATGCCAAGGAGGCAACTTGGAACCTTCTGGATGTAAGCATGCAGGTGCTCTTCCCAGAGCGACCCCATCTCCTAAGGGGAACATCTTACAGTGATGATCACATGTAGTCTCCCATTCAAATGCAACCAGGGTGGACCTGATTAGCAAAGGGGACAATTCATGCTAGCAACCACAAGACCATCTCTTCTCCCCAAAGCTGGGTGATCTGCTGCCAGCATAGGTGATCTGGCATTTGATGTAGGGTGGAGGAGGTCCACTGCCCATGCCATCTGACCATGATTGCTTGGAGCAGAGAATCATTCCTGGTCCTCACCGCCTCCCGATTTTGCATCATGAGAACCAGACCTTAGATTCAAATCTACACCAGGGGTTCATAGGCTGGGGTCCCTGGGGCCCAGGTGGTTCATGGAAAACCTTTGCTGCACTGAATTTAATTTGCTTCATGATAAGCCATAAAAAGTTACTGAAAATAACTAAATAAGCATTAGTTTTTACTCTGATTAAGGACTGCACAACTCCAGCTGTTGTTGGACTACAACTCCCATTATCGCCTGCCACAGTGGCCAAAAGTAAGGGGTAATGGTAGCTGCAGTCCAACGTTTTCAGTGTGACTGAAGTTCTGCAACCCTGCTCCGACATTTACTGGAGCCTTATGGAAATATACAAATGAGGTGGGGGTCCATGGGTAATACTTGAGGATCTGATTTAGACTGTCCCCAGATGCATGGATCTAATCTTATCCAAAGCCATACAAATAAACGGCTCTCATGCAATTGGTTAAACATGTAAAGGGCAATGCAGATCATTATGTGTTTGTACTGAATTTAATTATGCAACAGCAACCTTCTCTGCTGATGACATTATCCAGCTTGATATGGGTTATGAGATATAAATGAAGCAGCACAGAATCCTCTGCCCAGATAAACAAGCAATGAGCTTTACTTAGTCCTAAATAAGTTTATAAAAAATGCTTCTGTCAAAATAACATTCATTTTTGTTACACTAACATTTCCAAACATCTGCAGTGAGACATCAGTATGAAAAGTCCACAACAAATTAGAAGCTATACCTGCAAACAGAAAATATGTTTTTCTGTTGCCTCCCACCACCACCCAAAACAAAACTACAGAAATTTGCTAACAATATAGGCTCAGTTTTTACCATGTTTTCATTTCATCCATAAACAAACAGAAAAACCACACACAAAAGCCAGCCTTAATTTCAAGTGTCAGGGTCTTCACAGAAGAGCTCAGAGGTCAGATGAGAGAATACACAGGTGTGCGCGTTATGTCAGTAACCAAACGCGACCAAAGTTAGTCTGGAATCTGATTCCACCATGCACACATTCCGGTGGGCATTATAAGCACTCCCTGGAGGAATAGTACACTAATACGGACTAATTTTCACAAACACCCCTGATCTCTTTAAACCTCACCCCCTTTATCTGCATTGTGCAAAGCTGGTTTGGCTGGTAATGTGGCTCTCTGCAGTGCCTTCTCACATAAAGGCTTTTTATGTTTCTTCAGGGTCACTTCTCCTGTACAGACAATGCACAATGCTTTTTAAGAAGAAAGCTTTCATCCTACACTGCCCTTTCGCTCATACCTTGAGATTAAAAAAACTTGAGGGAATTGTGTTCCTATAGATCAATATGCATGAGAAAGGGCTCCAAAAATGTTGCCCCGTTGGTCCCAAATAATATCAGGATCCACACAAATACTGACAATAGCCTCTACTGGACCTACAATGTTGATTACATCAATAGCTACTAGTCATGACAGCTACGTACTACTTCAAGGAATATGAATACCAGTTCAGAAACAGTAACTGAATAGCACTTATTGGAAAGCAATAACAGCAGAGGGAAATTTGCCTACAGGCCCCATTTCTGGGCTTCCCAGAAACATCTAAGTGGCGACTGAGGGAAACAGGATGCTAGCCTAGACGGACCTTTGGTTTGATCAATCAAGGCTCTTCTTTTGTTCTTATGATGAGGGTAGCATGATTCCCACATGCAGATTTTTTTTTAAAAAAAAAACCCAAACCTACAGAAGGAAGTTGAAAAGCATTCTGTCTAAGAGTATTTCCCAAATCCCAACACAGCCCAAGATATGTTGCAGGGTTTCCATAAAACAAAATAAATCCCAGCAAACACATTTCACAAAGGAGAGACTGGAAATGGAATCATGTACTAATTCCATCTGAAGAGTGGAGAATTAAACTAAGAGTTGATCAACTCCATTTTAGTATTCCCATCTATTCAGCCAAAACACAATACGCCACTGAGATAAAATATCTGATTTAAGTATTGAAAAGAAAGCAAGGCTGTCTCATACAGGTATGATGCATCTTCTAGAAGATCAACTAAACTGGTGAGGGATCTAGACAGCAAATCTTATGAGGAACAGTTGAAGGAGCTGGGTGTGTTTGCCTTGGAGAAGGGAAAACTAAGGGGGGATATGATAGCTCTTTTCAACTATCCTACACAGGAGGAGGAAAGGACTTGTTTCCCACCATAAGGGAAAACAGGAACCATGGGTTGAAACTGCAGCAAAGCAGGTTTAGGCTAGGCATTAGGAAGAGTTTCCTGACAAGAAGAACTGTTTGGCAATGGAAGAGTCTGCTCATGCAGTGGTGGACTCTCCTTCTCTAGAGGGTTTCAAAGAGAAACTGGATGCTACCAATCAGGGATGCTGAAGCAGTTTCCTGTACTGTACAGGGAGTTGGACTGGAATACGTCCAAGGTGTCTTCCAATTCTAATGCCTTCTAACATCTACTTTCTCCTGCTCTTCTTTGCACAGGTTTGTATGCATGGGAAGTACATGCACACAAACACTGCGAGTCTTTGAGGCCATATGCAAGTCACCTTTCTTTGTTCTGAAACACATATATTTTACCTACCAAGTCTACTTGTTGGTGCATCCGTTATTTCCCACTGCTTCCAGGAAAATGGATTGGAGTGGATAACTACTGTGTGGATATTTATTTATTTATTTATTTACATTTATAACCAGCTTTTCCTCCGAGGAGCTCAGAGCACAACAACATTAAACTGATCCAGTGAGGTGCATCATGGTGACTTCTGAGATTAAGTAGGTGGGAGGGAGCTGTCCATTATATTTTAATGGATAAGCATGGCTGAGATAATATAATGAGCATGAGCCAAACTCTACCAGAATTGGAAGCCATTGTGGTGTAGTGGTTAGAGTGTTGCACTAGGCCCAGGAGACCGGAGTTCAAATTCAGCCATAAAACTCACTGGGTGACTGTAGGCCAGTAACGTTAGGCTGAGGCCTAACCTACCTCACAGGGTTGTTGCGAGGATAAACATAACCATGTACCAGCCCTCTGGGCTCCTTGGAGGAAGAGCGGGATATAAATGTAATAAATAATTTCAAACACTGTTTTAAACTGCGTTTGCATTGTTCAGATGTTATGGTTTTAAGTTTGATTTTTAAATGATTATATTTTGTTTTGGTTTTGTAAACTGCCCAGAGCTGTTAGATGAGGCAGTATAGAAATGAAATGAAATGAAAAAAGTAATATGCTGAGTTCCCCCACCCACCCCATGGTCCTACCATTATTTTTTTGACTTTACATCCCTGAAATTTCATTCTATGATTCCTACTTTATTAGTAACTACCCCATTCAGAGATTGGGGATTTCCCAAAATTTCTGAAATTCAGGGAGAATTTCAGAGTTCCACCAAGGAAAAACTGAAATGTGAAAATAAATACAGGAATTTCCTCCCAAAGAGAACAGAACAGAAGTTTGAAAGAAATTTCAAATAATTTTCTCAGATTTTTTTTCATATGCCTAAGACACCATTCTTTTTCTGGGGTTGAGGGGAGCATAGCTCAGTGGTAGAGCACCTGCTTTGCATGCAAAAGGGCCTAGGTATAATCCCTGGCATCTCCAGGTAAGGCTGAGAGAGACTCCTGCCTGAAATCTTGAAGAGCCACAGTTACCCAGATAGCCTGTTTGGGGACTCCCAGGAGCATCCCTACACCTGATATGGAGCTACAGGCTTGTAGTTTCCATTTTGCTTCTCTGAACCCATGGGATCGTGATTTCACCATTCAGTTCACATGAACTAACTCATGGGGTATGTCACTTGGCACATAGCTTGGGAGAAGTGGCTCTAGGTCAAGTTTAACACACAACTGCAGGAGGACTATCCCTCTGCTTGCCTTCCTGATTCCAATCCAGGTGAGGAAGCCAGAGTAGACATGTGTTAATTAAGAGCTATCCTTCTAAAGAACTAGCCAAATGCTCTCCCCCCTATGTTGGCACATCAGATCAGTTCACGCTTATCACCTTTGCAGGAAGGAATAAGGTAAGAGGTAGCAGGCTCATCTCCTTCCCTCACAAAAGTGTTAATGGCTGGCTCGGGGCATGGGAAACAAGCTTGTTAAAACATTCCTAGACACTCCCAAGGTCCTTCCTGACCACAAGATAAGTTCTGATGCACTCATTTCATTCTACCCTACACAGGCTTCTTAACCTATTCACCTCATTGTGCTGGTAGAAGCACACCCAGCAAAGTCTGAACCAGACACAATGTCATCACAATGTCAGACACCATTGTCACACTTTCCAACAGAAAGGTGTGGTCAGCATTTCGCCTTAGGGCAAGATGCTGTCTATTTCAGCCCTGAAGACCACTCAACTGTGTCTCTCTTCTTTGGATTCACCTGTTGCATGTTCGTGCATTTGAGCATTAGCTACACCATCTTGCTTTGCCTGGACTCTTGTTCCCATCCTGCTTGTTGCCTCCAGATCGGCCCTGCTTCGAAGCCCAACCTGTGCAGCACACTTGGCTGCACCCAGATACTGGTCTCCCGAGATCAGACCTTCTTTGGATTTTGCCTGGTTCTCTGACCTTTGTGTGGCACTTGGGCCATCACTCCTGCCTTCCTGCCTGTCCCGGAGGAAAGCTACAAGGGTCCACACACCCCACCGGACGGACTAAAGCATAACTAATCTCTGCTCTAAAGCCTCTGGCTCCCCTCTTCTTCTGCTCTCTTTAAATCTAAAGTTATTTCTCTGGTCAGCCTTGAGCGGATTTAATTCAGATTTCAAGCCAAAATGCCTCTTTGTGAGCTTCAATTTAGTCTTATTGATTTTTTAGCTCTGTTAATTTTGTTAAGTTATTATTGTGTTGCTTGTTAATCAAGATTTCCTTCCGGTACCCCAAAACCCTAAAATAAACCTGATTCGATTTTTGAACTTCAAACTCTGTCAGCCATTTCTGCGACTGAAGCTTTGCACACATTTATTCTGAAAATGATCTGCTCCATCTAAACTTGCTAGTTCCCCACACAAGCCCAAAGCAATCAGGGGGTGTTTGCCAATTCCCTCAGGAGCAGTGTATCATTAACACCACTGCCAGTCAGTGTAGACAGTACTGAGCTAGATGGACCAAGGGTCTGAGGCAGCTTCCTGAGTTCCCATCTCTTACAACAGTTCTGTAAGAGAAACAAATATTACTGGGCATGGGGCGGTGATAGAGCATCTGCTTTACATGCAGAAGGTTCGCATCTACAGGGTGGGCTGGAAGAGACTCCAGCCTGAAATATTGGAATGCTGCTGCCAATCAGTGTAGACAATAGTGAGCTAGATGGGCAAATGGTTTGACTCAGTATAAGGATGTTCCACACATTCACCTATCTGGCAAAGCTAATTGTGCCCCTTGTTTTCCACCTCTCTATTTTATTTTCCTGCAACCTCTCATGCTGTGGCTAGACTAAACAGTCCAACTGTTTATGGGTGCCCAGGGCTTTTCACACATCCTTCAGGGACCAGCATTTTCAAATTTCCTGAAGAGATGCTTAAGCATCATTAAAAAAATAATAATAGTTGTGCGTTTCAGATGATACACCAATGGAATAATAAAGCAGAATAAGGCACTAAAAAACTAGACGCATTTGTCTCTCACTAACAGCAAATACTTGTTCAAAATTAAAATGTATGTAACATATCCTGAGGTTCTGAATGGAAGTTATGACGCAATTGTTATTTTTAATGTTGGAATAAAAGAAAATGCTTTATTTTCTCTCCAATCTCTGGCTTTTAGATTTTCTTCTATTCTCCACATAAATATATTGTTCCGTGACAGTGGTTTCCTTTAAAAACAGCTGGCCAGACCTTAAAACAAATACTGAAGAATGAGAACTAGGTGACTAAACCAAATGCACTTCATGGTGGCAGATTGTATAATTTCTAAGAGAAAGAATAATATTTTCCTAAGGTTTTAACTTTTCAAAGTGCATGAAATATCTTATATTATTGGGGGCAGGGGTGGGGTTTTAATGTGCAAATTGAGGTAATACACTACAATATACTCTACATAATCTGATACACAAATAAATGTGCTAATTGTACAGCATTTTCTGCCAGCATATAGTGAGAGAATGGGCAAATAGAGAACACAGAATCATAGGACCAAGACACATTTTACTGTGTAAAATATTAACACTGCTAATGAATGCAGTGCTGAATAAATCTCTCATGAACAAAAGCAGTGTTGAGCTATACATCTGTATTCAGAAGGGCCTACATGTTAATGACTGGATACAGACATGTAGAAATGTATGAACTGGATAGACATGTAGAAATGTAGAAATGTAATCTTTCCCAACAAGAGTGTATATGGCATTTATTCCTCATCTGCATTACACTGTAGTAATAATTAAGCATTTGGGGGGTCATAATGGCCTGTTTCAGATGTCACGACCAAAGCACAGTTTGGCCATTCGAGCCACGCTTAGGTTTATGCAGTCCCTCATGCCCTTCAGTGCTTACATTTTCTCCTTTCTGGTTCTTAATTATAGCTTGTTATTACATCTGACCTGGGCTAACTCTGGTTATTGCAAAACCATAGTTTGCCTCCAGTTCAAACCATAATTTCTAATCCTGGTTGGCCCAGCTGAATTGAACGACCAACGTAAAGGGCACGACAGTCCAAAGGCTTACTTTTCAGTTTTTCCTTCTGTGAAAGTCTTACCACCAGGGACATTAAAACTTGCTGTACGCTCACAGCACTGATCCCTCTTTCCCTCCCCCCCCCCCCCGTCTTCTAAGAGTAGAATGAATGCTGCTACCAGATAAGCCTCGGTTCTCTCTTAGCAATGTCTGGACATATTTTTTTCTGGACTGATCAAGATTCACACTCGGGCAGATTGAAGAACTTTGGCGAATCCAGCATAGGAAAGCATAGCTTTTATAAAATACATTTTTTTCCTTCAAGTTACTAGTTACTTCTGGTTGGTATTTATTCCATCATAGTCCTCCATGCACAGATCACAGAAGTTGAATCAGAGTCTGTTTCACTTCCAAAGATTATACAAAAAACAGATGGTTGAAATACCAAGCATGACAATTCAAAATCTGCAGCAAGTGTGACTAACCCTCACTAAAATTTATGGGGGTTTGTGATTTTGGAACCATTTCAAAAAGAGAGCTGTGAAGAACATTAAAGGGATACTTTAGTTTCTGAAATGCAGAAACTACCACATGCAAAAGAGTTATCACTATTGCTAGCTTGCCCTCAGCAAAGTCATCTCTGTATTTGCATAAAAGGATGAATCAAATTCTCATAGATAATCTTGTAAACTATGCAAACCACACTCAGAAAACTACCACTTATCCAATATCCTATGCATGAGACTAAATGTTATATCTACCAACCCATACACATAATAGAGTTTGTCTGGAGTTTAAATGCTTTCAGATCTGTTTTTCCCAGATCAGGGAAAATATCTAAGCAAGAACTCTTCTCCAACATACTAACTTCCAATTATTAAAAACAACTCCTACTAGAGATAAATTCTGAATTGTTTCTTTTCTGAAGAATTAAGTTTTTAAGGGTTCAGTAGAAAAAGCATTTGGACATGCCTATTTTATTATCATAAATATGGAAAACATCATGTTGAAATTAGCCTTCAGTGAAGGTCAACTGGATTAACCAACTTTTTCACTTGGTGTTTAATCAGTAGCTGCTAAAACAAGGCTGAAGATCATATTTCTTCTACACTGACCGGAGACATCAGGCAGCTGAACACCACATTATGAATAAAAGCACTTCTTTGTGGTGTTTTTGGTTAATCCATTCCTTGATCCCAGCTTTTGAATGGGGCTTTAGTTACTTCTATTCCAGTCCTGGAGCACAGGCGGGACTAAGAAACAGCCAGCAGCAAGAGCACTGAAAGCTGTCTGCACTTGCTTCTCTGTATATAATATCTGTTTCATTAAACTATTAACATTCCTGATTCCACTCCACCGCTTTGTCCTTGCATACCACAACTCTTTCCCATGGATTCTACATTTTTGAAGATCCAGAGCTAGAAATGAACAAGATTCAGTATTTTTCTGAAAAGTGTTACTAGCTGAGCTTATTCTGCCCAGATCCCAGAAGCCTCCCTTTTTACAGCTGCATCTCCAGGCTTGGAGATTGCACTTGTGCTATGCTCAGGAGCTACATAGCAATGTGAGCTCCCAGTTTATGTTATACATGGGGACAAGTTGCTTAGTTGGCAGTGGACTGGTTGCCCCTAGATTTGGGCTGCAAGTTACACAAAGGGGATTAGCTTCACATTCCCGCTCCCTACATGGGGGTCTGGCTAAGCAGACTTCAGAACTAGCTATTGTGAGTTCTGGCATCCAAGGTCATTTTGGACTTAGGATCTAAACTCCTCTCGCAAGAAAAATAACACCTGATGCTAATGACGCAATTAGGCCAGGAAGGGAAGGCAAATAAGACAAGTGCATCAGCAGACTCCTTCACAATAGGGATGAATCAGTGACATAGCTTTGAAAAGGTGCCCATCGAAAAGTTTGATAGAAATATTGGGAGAGTCAGTCCAAACACAGGATATTCTTTGATGCACCTGCAGACTCTGATTTTCATTACAATCAGCCTTGCATACAATAAGCGATTCACACACATTCCTACTCAGGAAGGATGATCAGACACAATGCATTCCGAAAAAGCCTGTCAGGACTCCCCCTATTCAGTGGAGTATGACTACAGCAATGTGCCCCCAAGGCACATTTTGGGATATAAGTATCCCTAACCCCATGACCCAGTGTGCTTTCCCGTGTCTAGTACTGGGGACTCCAACTGCAAGACATCTGTGTGTTCCCCTTTCTATCCCACCAGGGATTCCACTGCTACAAGCATTCCCCTCTCCTTTGGGGCCACCCAAGCTGAAATAACTACTTGCCTGCCAATTCGCTGCACTCGTGCCAAGGCTCAGCTCATTGTGCCTGGTTTTAGATTGGTCCCCCTGTTGCAAATCTATCCAGGTGGCCTCACACCAGAACACTCATGAGGAATCCCACTAACTCCTTCAACTCTCCTGCTCCCCACTTCGCCTCCCCGAATGGAAGCTAGTCTCCAGCTGCCCAAGTCAGATCTTCACAAGGACAGGTTATATAACCTCTTGCCTGGCTCCTTCAGGGTCGAATCTATCCCTTTCTCTAATTTCTGAAACCTTACCCCACTACCTTAAAGTAACTCTCTCTAGCCTGCCCGGGAATTTATACATAATCTGGAACTTTAAGCTAAATGTGCCTTACAATAGTCTAGTTTTAAACATATTTGTATTGCCTTTACATTAGGGCCACCTAGTAACTTAAGTCTTATTGCTTTTATTTGTTTTGCTTACAATAGACTCTTTTTGTTAATTAAAACCTCAAGCCAATTTTCTTGAGCTCAGATGCTTGCACAAATTAAAATTGCTTGAAGCTGACTTCCCTTTTGAGCTAAATTCCCCACATTCACCCAAACTGGGGGTGCTGACCAATAACCCTGAAGCAGTTTCATCAACAATAGTGTTTGAGGAAGCAGTCTTATCTCAATATAGTAAGTGGAAGGGCTTATTAATTCACCATAATCCAAACATTTATGGATACACCACAAAGCATATTTTACCAGGATATTATATGTAATAGCATTTCGGACATTTCCTGCAAGTCACGGCAGTCATTCTGGGCTTCAAACATCCTGCAAGCCAAGGCAGGACATAAGATAAGGCCTATCCAGTGCAGCATTCTGTTTCCTTACAGGAACCAACCAGATGGCTGAATTAGACATAACACAGAACCAAGGGTCCAATGGACCTGCAATTCTGCTCCTTCCCACTCATGTGCTTACCT
Organism: Hemicordylus capensis; assembly: GCF_027244095.1. Taxonomy (NCBI): domain Eukaryota; kingdom Metazoa; phylum Chordata; class Lepidosauria; order Squamata; family Cordylidae; genus Hemicordylus; species Hemicordylus capensis. Next base: position 27,784,019 of record NC_069661.1, on the reverse strand, counting down.
GTTGAATTGTGACATAAGCGCTGGCCTCCTCTCTGCAGGCTGTGAGACAGTAGAGCCGAGGAGGAACTGGCTGCTGGGTTTCCTCTTTTGATTGATGGACAGCCATGGCAGCCAATCAGGATAGAGAGAGCGAGGAGCTTCCTTCCTTCAACTCTGGCCCCGTGGAAGGCTGGCTTCATTATTGAATTAAGATGTAATGGAGACAGCTTCAAACCAGAGGCCCGAGCAATGAACTTCACTTCAAACGAGGTTCAAATTGGAGTTTGGTGAGTGAACCCTCAGGTTGAGTTAGGGTCTGTACTGCAGTTTCCCACATTCAGATGTTCAGGTTTGGGGACCTCTGGCTGCTCTGCCTCCGGTTCCCCATTATGTCTGAATTCGGACAATGCCTCTGGGAAGACCATAAGGAGGACAGGAAGACAAAAGTCCTCTCCCACTATTACTCCCCTAAAACTGGTATTTGGAAACATGCTGCTATTGAATCTGAAGGCAGCATGTAGCCAATGGCAGTAATTCTGAGTTTGAAAGAAGTTTCACATGACAAACACTTTTTGACCTGAAACTTTCCAGAGTATAAGTTTACTGCAAGACTGACATTTTCCAGAACTGTATCACCACAGGAGAACTTCACAGTCAATCATGGTCATGCATCGTTTCAGTGGATGCCCAACTTATGTCCCTGCAAATGTTGTGAGACCTGCCCCACCGCACCATCCAGTGCTCATTCCAAACTCTCCCTCCCATTTGACTCATATAAATTCCATTTACACATATGCTGATAAGAGAGAATCTCTTGCATAGCAAAGTGCCTTATTCCTTGTGAGCAGAGTGGGACTAAGGGACCAAAAAAAGACTTGACAAGGGATATCAGTGAGTTGATTGATTGATTGATTAAGTGCCATCAAGTCAGTGTCGATGCTCAGCAACCACATAGATAGATTCTCTCCAGGATGATCTGTCTTCAACTTGGCCTTTAAAGTCTCTCAGTGGTGCATTCATTGCTGTCGTAATCAAATCCATCCACCTTACTGCTGGCCATCCTCTTCTTCTTGTTCCTTCAACTTTTCCAACCTTATGGACTTCTCACGGTAGCTGGATCTTCGCATAATGTGTCCAAAGTAGGATAGTTTCAGCCTGGTCATTTATGTCTCGAGGAGAAATTGTGGACTGATTTGTTCTATGATCCATTTGTTTGTTTTCCTGTCCATGGTATCCTCAAAGGTCTTCTCTAGCACCAAAGTTCCAAAGCATCAATACTTGTTCTCTCTTGCTTCTTCACCGTCCAGCTTTCGCATCCATAAAGTATAACAGGAAAAACCATTGTCCAAACGAATCTAATCTTTGTAGGTATAGACGCATCACGGCATCTAAATATCATTTCCATGGTCTTCATTGCAACCCTACCAAGTGCTAGTCTGCGGCGTATTTCTTGACTGCTGTATCCTTTACTGTTGATGGCTGATCCTAAAAGGCAGAAGCTATCCACCGCTTCAATGTCTTCATTATCAATTCTGAGGCTGGTTGCTCTGCCTGTTGTCATTAGTTTAGTCTTCCTTACATTTAGTCATAGTCCGACTTTTTCACTATGCTCCTTGACTCTCACCAGTAGAGCTTGCAGATAATCAACATTCTCAGCTATCAGAGTGGTGTCATCAGCATAGTACAAGTTATTGATGTTTCTTCCTCCAACTTTAAAACAATGCTCATTTTCTTCCAATCCAGCTTCTCTCAGTATGTATTCAGCAGATAAGTTTAATAAATATGGAGGAAATATACAGCCTTGTCTTACGCCTTTGCCCATCTGGAGCCAGTCTGTCTCACCATGCTCCGTCTGGACTGTGGCTTCCTGTGTTGAGTATAGGTTTCTTATGACAATAATGAGATGTTCTGGAACACCTATTTTCCTCAAGATATTCCACAACTTGACATGGCTGACACAATTGAAGACTTTTCTATAGTCAATAAAGCACATATTGACTTCTTTTTTTGTATTCTTTGGCCTTCTCAATTATCCAGCATGCATCAGCAAAGATGTCTCTTGTTCCTCAGGCTTTTCTGAAACCAGCTTGTACATACGGCATTTCCCTTTCCATGTAGGACTCTAATCTGCATTGGATGATCCTGAGCATTATTTTGCTAGCATGTGAAATTAAGGATATTGTCCAATGGTTTGTGTAATATGTTCAGTCTCCTTTCTTGTGTAATATGTTCCTTTCTTGTGTAATATGTTCAGTCTCCTTTCTTTGGTATGGATATGTAGACTGACTTCTTCCAATCCCTTGACCACTATCTCTAAATTTGCAGGCATAGTTTGGTTAGAACCTTCACTGATTCTTCTTCTATTGCTTGCCATATTTCTGTAGCTATTCCATCAATTCCTGTAGCTTTCTGACTTGGTAATAGCAATAGCAATAGCAATAGCACTTACATTTATATACCGCTCTATAGCCGGAGCTCTCTAAGTGGTTTACAATGATTTAGCATATTGCCCCCAACATTCTGGGTACTCATTTTACCGACCTCGGAAGGATGGAAGGCTGAGTCAACCTTGAGCCCCTGGTCAGGATCGAACTTGCAACCTTCTGGTTACAGGGCAGCAGTTTTACCACTGTGCCACCAGGGGCTCTGGTAATGACCGGAGTACTGATCTAACTTCATCTTCCCGTACTAAAGGTTCTTGCAAGTAGGGAATATCTTCTAGAGTATCTTGGATGTTGACGTCCCTGCTATACAGATTTTCAGTATACTCCTTCAATCTCTGTTTGATCTTCTCTGAATCAGTTGCTATCTGTTCTTTGGCATCCTTTAACATGCCAATTCAAGGTTGGAACCTCTTTCTGAGTTTAGAGACCTTTTGGAAAACTTTCCTTGTTTTTCTGTGCCTATTTTCCTCCTCAAGGTCTTTACAGGTGTCACTGTAATACTGCTCCTTGTCTCTTCTAACAGCTTTCTGAAATTCCCTTTTAAGTTCCTACCTGAGGTCTTTATCTTTCTTGACTTTGACTTCTCTTCTCTTCTTGGTAATTTCCACCATCTGTTCTGACATCCATTTTGCTTTCTTCTGTTTCTTGGTCTCTGACACCTCTTTTCACATTCGTCCTTAACAATTTCTTTGATTTCATTCCACAGAATGCTTCCCTATCAATGAGGTTCAGAACTTCAAAGTGGTTCCTGATGTTCTCCTTGAAAATGGTGGGTACATTCCCAAGATCATATTGTGGAATAGCTTTGTTTTTCTGCTTTAGCTTGACTTGGAACTTGCATATGTGCAGTTCGTGTTCTGTTCCACAATCGGCCCCAGCCACGTTTTTGCTGTTATAACTGAGCTCTTCCACCTCCTTGCACCAATAATGTAATTAATCTGATTTCTGTGTTCTCTATCTGGTGAAGTCCATTTGTATAGGCACCAATTTGGTTGTATGAAGAATGTGTTAGCAATGAAGAGCTCACTGGCTTGGCAGAAACTAGTAAGTCATTCTCCTGCTTCATTTCTGTTTCCTAGGCCATACAGTCTGACTGTGTTTTCCTCCTTGCCATTTCCAACTTTGTCATTCCAGTCTCCAACCACCAGCAGCACATCTTGCTTGAATGTTCTATCAATTTCAATCTGAACTTGAGCATAAAACTCATCAACTTCCTCTTCTTCTGCATTGGGGGATAGACTTGAAGTACTGTCATGTTAAAGGATTGTCCACGAAATCTAATTCATATTAGTTGGTCACTGACCACACTGTACCCAAGTACTATTATTGCTATATCCTTCCTGACTATGGAAGCAACATTGTTGCTTCTTTGCTTTTTGTGTCCTGAGTAGTAAACGGTATGACTTTCTGACCGAAAGTGTCCTATTCCAGTCCACTTTAATTCACTGATGCCCAAGATTACAATCTTTCACTGTGTTGAGCTTTCCCATATACATTCCACGTTCCCATTGTAATTCTGTCTTTGCAGCTTTAGATTTTCTTTTCCCACATGGCAACAAAAAAACAGCAACAACTTTAGAACATCTGCAAAGGGCTCTTATTTTGATCAAGCAGCAGCCCCAGGAAGGGGGTGTTAACTCTCCCACTATTGCCATTTTTGTGACCGAAATACCCCCAAAGTTGCATAATAGCCCCAACTGGTGGGGGGTGGGACTCAGACATTATACAAGTTCCTCTAGAGTTTACCCCCCAGGGAGGCTAACAGCAACCTTGGAGGGCCAGTTTAGATCAGGAAAACCGCAGAGGGAGCCTCAACACCCCACTCCCCCAGTACTGCTGTTTTGATCAAAATCATAGCTACATTAGACTCAGGAAAAAGCTGAGAAATGCAATCATGGATCTTCATGTCACAAATGGTTAGTTTTTTTTATTTATTTTATTTTTATTTTTTGTTTTTTTATTTTATTTATTGTTACATTTATATACCGCCTTTCGTTAAAAGACAACCCCAAGGCGGGTTTTTAAGTCATGCATAGCTTCCTTTCACCATACTTTCCTCTAACAATCTGTTCTCTTTTATCAGAACCAGCACCAAAAGATTACTGATGTTTGAAATGAAGGGCAGTGACTTCAGGTTTCTGCTGGCCCAGGTAAGAGAGAAGGTGGATGAAGCTCCCTTGCTAACATCCACCAGCCTCTGTCCTCAATAGACATTCCAGTCATCTGTCTCACTTTGCCTAACCGAGAAAAGGCTTATTCTATAGCCAGGAAGGCAGGGGGTAACCAAGATGAGCTGAAAAGCTGGAGTGGGGGGGGAGAACGAACGAGAACACACAGACGTTCATACACAGTATATATATGCACATATTTTCTGTGTCCATGTGTACCAAAAAGGGCTGCATGCTCTATGAAAAGTGGGGGGGGAGTCCTTTCCACACATTTTTTCAGGTATCTGTTTTTCAGAATGAAACATGAGCTAAACTCTTGATTATTTCTTTAGTTTTTTAAATGAGGGTGGTGTATTTTATCTTTATAGTGCACTTCCGTTCAGACAGTGCTTTGACACTCACGAAGGAAAACAAATGTAATGAGTGCCATTTGGTCAGCCTCTCAGCTCACGCAGTAGGACATTTGCAGATGTTTTTGCTTTCAGACCAAGAGAAACTTCATGGATAAAAACTACTGCTGTCCCAGAAACAACAGGCTACCCTTTCCTGAAGTTCTGAAGAAGAGGGTGTTTTCTTAAAAGAGTAGTCCCATGCTTTGTTTGTTCCAGCTTCTGATGCCATGATGCAACCCAGAACCCTAAGGAGATGTAAACTATCCAAACTGTTGTGTAAATTTCTTTTCAAGACTGGCTTCCATAATCCCTTTTTTCCCTTTCGTTTTGTTTATAACGCAAATATTATGCTGCTCCTGGAAGGGCACTCACAGGAAAGGCAGTTGAACATTTCTATTTGAGGAACATCTCCAAGTGATTTATATTCCCAGGGTGGGAAAAGTCTTGTTTAACTTAAAACAATAAAGCTGAAAGGTAGCAACATATAACACAGTGAGCGTTTCTGGTTGATGATGTTTTTCCCCTTGAAGACTGTATCATATATGGATCGAGGAGAGGAAGTCCAGCATTACATTGTGCCATTTACAGCATGGGCTTACCATGAAAAAGGTGCATGTCATCTGGCAAAAACCAATGTCCATCTACCATATTATGAGTGCCACCAAAACAGTTGAAAAAGTAGAAGTGACATCCATTTTGTTCACGCCAAAATTCCAAGCAGATAGGAAAATAGCACATTGTAGAGATTGGATTAATCCTTCTCCCTCACAGCTAGTTTTCTATATGTAGGGGACATTGTTGCATGGAAGAGCCATTCAATCATGTAAGAGAAGAGAGCTGGTCTTGTGGTAACAAGCACAACTTGTCCCCTTACCTAAGCAGGGTCCGCCCTGGTTACATATGACAGGGAGACTAGAAGTGTGAGCCCTGTAAGATATTCCCCTTAGGGGATGGAGCCTCTCTGGGAAGAGCAGAAGGTTTCAAGTTCCCTCCCTGGCATCTCCAAGATAGGGTTGACAGAGATTCCTGCCCGCAACCTTGGAGAAGCCTCTGCCAGTCTGTGTAGACAAAACTTAGCAAGATAAATCGATGGACTGACTCAATATATGGCAGCTTCCTATGTTCCTATGAGGCTGAATCCAAATACAGGTTTACTTATTCAGTGAGAATGAGGGCTCAGGATAAGACAAACCTAACCATCTATGGATTATCATCCAAACCACCAAACAATGAAAGGAGGACAAAACTGGACACATTTACAGTTCACCTACAGGCAAAAATGGAGGAGAAAACTGAAGATCCAATTCTGAGTAGAGAGAAACAATTGTACAGCTACTGCAAAATAAAGTTCTCTTCAGGGAAGAACAAGTTGCTTCACAGTGGTGAAAGAAAGCGGGGTACAGTCAGGTACAGAATAGCAGAAGGTTTAAGCAGAGGTCCTGGAGTGCAACTATAAACTATACAGAGGTCTGGGAAACAAAACTGGATCATGTTTTCAGAATGTTGTTGCACTGCTTAATATCGAAAAGGAGTAGTACAGCTGAAGCTCAAGGAATCTGCCATTTCTCCTAGAAGGAAATGATCCTCCATAGTTCTAAAGTTATGCTGCAGTTGCTTAGTGGATAGGAAAAGGTCTTCAACATAACTACTCCTTTTAAAGTGGCTATTGATGTGAGAAATAATACTAAAAAGACATAGTGTCAAAAGAGAAATGGCAAACTACTAAACTGAGTGTACCTGCAAGAGATTTCTGTTTTCTCATTTGTTTTTTCTACTTAAACCACCATTGCTGTAAAGATAAAACTTTACTACGAGGAACAGAAGTACATCTTTCTCATCCCTTTTCTCATACTATATTTAAAAAACGCAAGGCAAAATATCTTCAGACAGCTCCTGTGTACAACCATTTATCCACTCCAATACAATCATTAGATTTGCTCTTTTAATTTAACAAACATCATTATCCTTAAGATTTGTATAGCATAATTGGATTTGCATGACACTGTATTTATTGGCTGCCACTGCAAACTTCTGTGATTAATCATGTTTACCATGGAAACGGCTTCCTCTTTACAGAATAGCTATGAACAACTGCATTCTTAAATTTTATTATTGTGCTATGCAGATAGGTAATGAAGAAAAGTCAAAAGGGTAAGAAAGATGGGGTTTGCATTGCAGGTTTTGATTCTGTGGCAAAGGAATTATTGGGAATAGTTTATTTTCTGGTAGGGTCTTTTTGTTTTTGGTGTGTTTTTTTTTAACAAGAATGCTATGCATGTCAGAGGTGAGTTAGATGTCATGAACTGTTGTTCTTTTCACACTGCTTTTCTCCCTTGAGGAAATCTCAATTTATATATAAAGAAGAAAGAAGAACTACATGACATGGAAAAGGGCTTGCAAACAATGACTGCCACGGGCATTTGTTCAGAACATACACCAGCAATATATGCATCGGAGGCAGCGAACAGACTAAATACAACCATCTGTACATAGTCTGCCCTCCACTTCCTATGGTAAGGTGTGTGAAAAGAGATCCATGATCTCAATATGATGGCAAAGTTCTATAAACTGACAGGCAGTACTACTGAATGAGGACAGTCCGTGGCATGGGACATGTCAATAGTTACAATATCATCTCAAATTAAGGAGGATGCAAACATTTTGAATGACAAAATTCAGGATGGAAAACATAGCTTAAGCCTGGGCAACATTTGGTGCATGAGATTCCAAGACAAAATCTTGAATTCTTCCCCACAGTGTGAAACACCAGGGGAAATTTACAAAATGTGATCAACCAAAGCTCTGGCCTAGTCCACAGATTTTGATGCACTATTAATGGAAGAACAGCCCTCTCCTAAATCAAGAGGGCTTTTACTAGTTTTCAGGAAAGGAGCAGGGGTCGTGTCACATACATTTATAACATGTATAAATGTTTGCAAGTATAAAGTAATTGAAGAAATTACTACCATGGCAATAAATATACAACCCAGTCTCTTGAATTTTGATTTGAATTGATAAAATAACATCAGACTCAGCAAGAATTGTTGTGGCTGAAGGACACACTAAGACCTTTCTGTACAAGCTTTTAACAAGTGTTGACTGTTCACTTCACATAAAAATAAAGAACCTTACAGACTGATCTGAAACACATTTATTCAGAAGTTAAATTACACATGCAGTCAACTCAGAAGTCCTACTTATTTCAGTGGGACTTTCTTCCCAGTAATTGTGCCTAGTATTGCAACTAAAAAGCACCTGTTTACTCAAAAGTAGACCCCACTGTGTTCAGTGGTGCCTACTCCATCATAAGTGTGTTAAGATTGCAGCCTTAGTTAGTTCTGAGTAAGTTTATTCTAACAACTACACCAAAACACTCACGACCAACAGGACAGGCAGGCACAGTGGAAGGCAGGGTTTCACCAGAACTTTGGAGATCAGGATGATGCGCCCTGGCCTCCAGGTATTCCACAATGCATAGCATCAAGCACAGTGCACTGGGCGATACCCCGATGAGACAAGTGCTCTAGGCACCCGTCTCTGTGTGCCACACAAGATCCCAACAGCTGAGTTAAGAGCATGCTCACACCCACTAGTGATCTTTGAACCAGACTTCCGGATGGAAGTCCAGTCCTCCGTCATGGGGGGGGGCTCCAAACCTAGGGGACCTCAGTGGTGGCTGCTGCACTGCTGGCATCGACTAATGCTGTGCCAGTGCCAGCAGCCAAGTGCATGACTCATGGGACTCCAGCAGCCTAGAAGGCCCACTAAGAACCCAATCTCTCATGTGCACAGCAGGGGATGGTCGTGAGTGTGGGCCGTGGCATCCTACCTGCCTGCCTCCGTGGCACCTGAATTCGGCCGAATTGCTCCCGGATTCGGCCGAATTGCTCCCGGATTCCCTGCCCATGCAGCGCACCTGCAAGAGCAAGAGGAAGCCGAGGCTGCTGCGAGTGTGGGCGTGGCAGCCATGCAGGCCGCCTGCCTGCCTCCGCGGTGGCAGCTAGCCAAATTGTTCCTGGCTTTCCTGCCCATGCTGCGAACCAGCGAGCGAGAGGGAGCAGAGGTGGTGACTGAATGCAGGCCCAAGTGTGGGCCACCTGTCTGCCTCCAGCGGTGGCTAGCTGAATCTTTCCCTGCTTCCTCACCCACACAGCATGCCTGTGAGAGCAAGAGAGAGCGGAGGCTGCTGAGAGGTGATGGAATGACGGAGTGAAGCAAACTTCCCCTGAGCAACAAAGCAAAATGTTAGAATGCTCTGCCCCAAGGAAACATCCTCCTCCCGGGTAGCATAACTGAGATTGCTGGGTTGCTGCTGAGCTACTCGAGCTTGGAGGAGGAGGGGGAGCATTTCTATCTGCCTTCTTTCACCCTGAGGAAGGGTGTGGGAGACACCACAAAGACGACAAGAAAAAGTAAGCCCCATTCCCCCACCCACCCACTCCATGCTCAATAAAACCTCTGGGTTTGTTTTTTTGTGTCTGTTTGGCAAATTGTGGAGAGCTTGGAGACAGAAAGCACTTGACAGAGCTTGGATTGCAATTTGCAAACTGTCTCTCTCGTAGGCAAAGGGGGAAGGGGAAGTGTTTCATGTGCGTGTGAGCATGGAGAATGGAGCACTCTCGTGGAGATCGGGTCTGTCTATGTTTTGTTTCATATGCCAGTGTCTGCTCTCTGTGCTTGCAAAACTCCTGAACTCTTCAAAAAGTACTGAAAAAGCAAAGGCAGGAGAGAAGCTGGGTGGCGGGGGGCGGGGGAGAATGCCTTCCTTCCAAGCACTCCTGCCGAGAGAAAGAGTGCAAAGGGCGGGGGTGAGGGAACAGCAAAGCAGCTCCAACTTCTTGCCTGGTTTTTTGAATGGTGGATCCTCTTTCCCACCCAGCCTCCGTTACATAAAAAAACATCAAAAAATCTCAAGTTGTCCCCACCTCGAAACAAAACAAAACAAAACACATGACCTTGTTTTTTTACACCTTTACATTATAGCTAATTCAGTTGCTTAAAAATTGGATCCTTTAGAGAGAGAGTGGGAAATGGGGAATGAAATATATGGGATGGAAATATGTTGAGTTGTATGTTGAAATGTTTCTGCTAATGCATATTTGCAAGAATATTTTTTTTATATTATTACATTATTGTGAGTTCCGTTGCTGTTTGTGCCCTCAAGAACCTGTGTGTGCGTGGGGGGGTGGGGGGGTGATGCTAAACTTGGAAGGGGGGGGGCTCCAGCAGTGTGTGTGTATGTGTGTGTGTGTCTCCAAATGCCTTTAGCTCCAGGCTTCAAAATTACCTAGGTGCACCACTGCTCACTCTCTTAACCTTGGCTAATGGCCAGGCTTGAAAGTTGATTTGGCTGGGCAGGAATGCCGCAGAATCCACACAGATCCTGGTGCTCCACATGAGCAGCCTAGCTCAGGCTAGGCTGCCCAATAGACTGGGCTAGGCTACTGGTGAGAACAGCTTCTCAATTTTCTGTGCAAGGGTACAAAAATCTAGGCAACCATTAGCTTCAAGAAGCACTTAAAAAAAAGAATTGGGCCCAGTGGCTGCAACATTGACAGCTACTGAGGGCAAATGAAAAAATGACTTTCCCTCCTATCTGGCTTCTAGAAAATTACACTGGCTCTTACGTTTTGAGGGGATGGGTGGGTAATGCCACTATGTAGGCAGACAACTTCAAACTCTGGCAGCGCTATACAAAGATACAGAGGGCAGGAAAAACACTCTTTTAACATTCCTATCCCCACTGGAATGTTTTGGGAGTGGAGAGGGTTGCCATTGAAACACAGACTCCCATTACAGCTCACTACTTCTATTTCATCTTCATGTCAACTTTGTGAAGTAGATTAGGCTGAGCATTCACGACTGGCCCACATCACCTTATAAGCATCACAGCAGAGCATGAACTGGAATGGGGGACTCCCCAGTTTAATTTCAAAATCTATCCACATCACTGGCTCTTACAAAGTAAGTTTTAGAGTTGCACAGCACTGCAAATTCCTTGCTAGCTCAGATTTTCAGTAAGGTTACTTCTCATTATTTTTCACTTTAGCAAATGCATTTAAACTACATTTACTAAATCCATTTATCGTCTTATGAATGGCATGATTAGAATTGTCAAAGTCACATCATGCTACACATCACCTCTGTATTTGCTTAAAATGCTATTATTCTGGCTAGACCAGTAGGTCTTGTACTACTAACTATCATTCTAGAGAACTAGAACATGAACTAGAGAACTAGAACACAGAACTAGAGAACTAGAACACGAGAGCCAGTGTGGTATAGTGGTTAGAGTACTGGACTAGGACCGGGGACACCCGAGTTCAAATCCCCATTCAGCCATGATACTTGCTGGGTGACTCTGGGCCAGTCACTTCTCTCTCCGACTAACCTACTTCACAGGGTTGTTGTGAGGAGAAGCTTAAGTATGTACTACACCGCTCTAGGCTCCTTGGAGGAAGAGCGGGCTATAAATGTTAACAACAACAACAACAAGGACTCGATGTCTGGATAAACAAACCAGTCAATAACACCTGACTGACTGTGTAAACAAGAAATAATAATATTTTTAAAAGAGGCATGCAATTTAGAGTCATTAAGAAAGATGCTGGCCCATTTAACTCATCTTTGCCAGACCACAGAGCAAAGGACACACAGTACTTGTGAGCCATTGCATAAACTGACATTGCATTAGTCAAAGCAGACACTTGTCTTTTGAGTCAAATCTGCTTGCAAAGGTCACAAAGCCAGGTGCTACAGTAAATATGGGGAATGTAAAATAAATTGGGAATGGGGCTATAGCTCAATGGTAGAGCATCTGCTTTGCCTGAAGAAGAGTCCAGGTTCAATCTCTGGCATCACTAAGTAGGGCTCAGAAAGATCCATTGGGAACCATGGAGAGTAACTGCCAGTCAGTGTAGACCAGGGCTGCTCAACTTCGGCCCTCCCACTGTTTTTGGACTACAGCTCCCATAATCCCCAACCACAGTGGCCAATAGTCAGCGGTTATGGGAGTTGTAGGTCAATACCTGCAAAAGAACCGAAGTTAAGCAGCCCTGGTTAACTCAGACACTGCTGAGTTAGATGGAACAAAGGTGTGACTTAGTATAAGGCAGTTTCACACGTTAATATGTTCATCCCGCCATTTAGACTGAGTAAGTTGTCAGGACCCTTAAGTACACTTGATTGGTCCACGATATCCACAATGACAACAGAAATAACTGCAAATTGTTGAGGAAAGCAGCATGTCCTTTGCAATCAATGAAATGTAACACCCTTTTAATTATATTGGGATATCTGGACATCTCTTTGCACACTATCCACAGAGAAGCAAGTTGCCATTTTAGACACACAGAAACGAATGGAATCTGACAAGCAAATCCTTGAGAAGATAGAGAACCACCTTGTTTAAGAAAAACTCTTCCTCTATTTCATTATTACGTTCTTATTCCTCTAAGGCGTGCAGGGCAGCATTGTTTAGAATTTAAAGATATATCCCTGGTTTTCCATTATATATTTTGAAGCATACTTAGCCCAATTTGGATGAAACACCAAATTATGGCTTGCAGAGAACCTGAAACTAAGGAGGGAATCCTTAGTGGGGGCAGCAGAGAAGAGAGTGCACAGAAACATGGTTCATTCAGATAGTGCCTGACTGTGGTTTAGCTTCACATCCAAACCAGACCAGTGAGTTTCATTCCTGTTCCATCTGTTTTAAATCTTGATGTGCTTTTATTATGGTGGTCATTTTTGAATATTTTAATAAAATGAATGAAGGAATCAATGAATGAATAGCTCAGCAGGAATTCGAACGCAAAACTCTCCAGTCCAAGTCCATCAATATGTCCTCTACAACAAACTGATTTCCTAGGACCCATTTGCCACCAAATCACAAAGGTATTACTGAGACAGGTAACTATAGATATGCCCAAATACTACGGTCAGGAGCTGTACAGAACACAACAAACGTAGCAAATACAGACGGAAAGAGTCATATATTAGATGAAACGCCAGCCCATCTGCTTCAATGCTAAGATTTCCACCCCCCACCCCCAGGATGCTTTCTTTGAAAGTTTCAGTACTGAGCAGGTGAACACTTCCGAAAACACTTTCTGAAATTAAGGAGAAAAAACACTGTATCCAAAAACTCTGTGCAATATATATATACAGTTTGCTTGCAAGAAATACAGCTAAATGACTTGGGCCTTCTCCAAGACTAATTTATTGTATGTCTAAATATAAAGTAGGTCCCCTTGACAGAGGACTGTGTAATGTCTACAAGACAAAAAGCAGCACACGTTGTTAGCTAGACAGATGAGGATGGACAGGGGGAAAAATACTATTCAGTGCTTTACTGGCTGCCTGCCATTCTGCAAATGGCACAATTATGAAATATTTGAGAACATGACTTTTTATATGATTAAATATAGATTTCTGTGTGATAAACACAAATGCTTGACCATAACTCACCTTGCGTACTGAGACCATGCCAACAAGACACTAATAACACATCTTTTGCACAAACAAAAGGCTCTAAAATAGGAAAAGGCAATGGGGCTGTTCTCACAACTAAAAGTAAGGTAGGAGGCATCTCCAGCACTAGTGCGGTAGCTGCGCGTGCTCCTGCTGTTTGATCATGCGGAAGACAGAAGTAAGGTTGCAGGCTTTATCTGACAAGCCCTACCCGGGTAGGAGGAGTTTTCTTCCTATCTTGGTAAAAAGCTGGGGGATGAAACCTGGGTAGGGTATGCTGGTCCTACCCAGCTGGGGATTGACAGATGAGCATGCTCCCTGCTTCCACCCTTAATTTGATCTTACACATGATCAAATATTGGAAGCACGCCCGGCTCCCATGTTAAGGCTGGAGACATCTCCTACCTTGCTTTTGGTGGGACCCATTGTGTGGTTAGTAGGCTGCATGTCTTCCACCAACATTATCAATTGGTAATTTACCTAGAGAGCTCTTGTTCTAAAGAAAGTGGGGGGCATTAGCCGAGGAAGTGGGGGAATCTTTAGCTGGTTGGATAGTTTCTGCAAAATTACATTGCCTCTACCTACTCTGGAAGGTATCGATACACAGTATATGAATATCAACAGATATCTCAAACTCCTCTTTTCCGATGTGCTGCACCTTATGTTTGGAACTGCCTTCTGAAATATCTCAATGATGCCACCTCTCTTATTTCATTCAAATCCCTTTGGAAACCTCACTTTTTCTGTGAAGTCTTTGACACAATCCCTTAGAGTGCACATATATCCTGCAACATATTACTTTCAACTCCTAAGAGCACTAATGGTTAATAGGAAGAACACTCTCATCTCATTAGTTGTTAAAAAGTCAGATGAATCCCATGGAACTCTAGGAGAAGAAATCAAAATAACCAAGGGCAAGCAGCTTCCTAACGAAGCAAGAGAGAGAGAGAGACGTGTGTAGCAAAGCAATATTTATCACTAGAGATATTTTCAGATTTCAGCACCACCTCTTTCTTATGAGCAGAAAAGGTGGGAAAGAAATAGGAAGATGCAGCATTGCAAAACAACTAGTATGATATTTACAACTAGTATGATATGACTAGGGTGATATTTGGCCCGTGACTGCAATACTGTGCAACATTCCATACGTGTTGTAATGTAACATGTGTACAGGTGCACAAGAGCACTATTGCACAAATGTATGAAGTTGCACCAACAAAGTTGCATGATGAATGGTCATTACCACCAGTGTTAGCACAATTTCTTGCATTTGCACAAGAGCAAATGCACAACTGCACTCATGTTTCATAACAACATGTGTGGAACCAGTGTTCCCTCTAACAGGGATTCCCAGATGTTGTTGACTACAATTCTCAGAATCCCCAGCTGCAATGGCATTCATCTCTCTCTCTGTCTCTCTCTCCCCCTCATACATTTCTATACTGCCCAAAACACAAGTTCTCTGGGCGGTTTACAAACAATAAAAACAGCCAATAAAAGATTAAAACATTTCAACAATTAAAAAGTTAAAACTATTAAAACACAATTAAAACAGTATCTAATTAAAAGCCTGGGTGAACAAATGTGTCTTGACTGCCCTTTTGAAAGTTGTAACAGATGTGGGGGCCTCTTATTTCAGCAGGGTGTTCCAAAGCCTCAGGGCAGCAAAGGAGAAGGCCCATCCCCGAGAAGCCTCCAGATGAGCCGGTGGCAACTGTAGACGAACCTCTCGAGATGATCTCAATGGGCGGTGTGGTTCATAGCGAAGAAGACTTTCTCTTAAATACCCAGGGCCCAAGCTGTTTAGGGCTTTATAGGTTATAACCAAAACCTTGTACTCTGCCTGGAAACTTACCAGCAGCCAGCATAGATGTTTTAAGATAGGAGTGATATGGTCTTTCCGAGATGACCCAGAGACCAATCTGGCCACTGCATTCTAGACTAACTGCAGTTTCCGGACTACGTACAAAGGCAACCCCACATAGAGCGTACTGCAGTAGTCAAGTCTGGAGGTGACCAGCAAATGTACTACTGTTCTGAGGTCATTTATCTCAAGAAATGGACGCAGCTGGAGTATCAGCCGAAGCTGATAAAAGGCACCTCTGGCCACTGCCTGAATGTGGGACACCAGGGAGAGTTCTGTGTCCAGAAGCACCCCCAGACTGAGTATAGGGAGGTTATGCCTTCTCTTGATGACGTTGACATGGAGAAATAGATTTGGGTGTCATCAGCATACTGATAACACCCTGCACCAAATCTCCTGAAGATCTCTCCCAGCGGTTTCATGTAGATGTTAAACAACACCAGAGACAATATGGAGCCCTGAGAGGCATCATACCAAAGTTCAGATTTTGAAGAACAACAGTCCCCAAGAGACACCACCTGTAATCTGCCCGAGAGATAGGAGTGGAACCACCGCAAAGCAGCGCCTCCCACCCCCAACCACCTCAGACACTCCACAAGGATATTATAGTTGAGAGTATCGAAAGCCGTCAAGAGGTCCAAAAGGACCAACAGAGTCACACTTCCTCTGTCAATTCCCAATTGGAGATCATCCATCAGGCCGACCAAAGCAGTCTCCACCCCATAGCCCACCCGAAATCCGGTCTGAAACAGGTCTAGATAATCAGTTTAATCCAAGACTGCCTGGAGTTGGGAGGCCACCACCCTCTCAATTACCTTGCCCAGCCACAGAAGCTTGGAGACAGGCCTATAGCTGCTCAATTCTGAGGAATCCAGGGCAGGCTTCTTCAGAAGTGGTCTAATAATTGCCTCCTTAAGACAAGGAGGCATTCTGCCCTCCCTCAGAGAAGCATTTATGATCTCTACCAGGCCTTCTACAACAACCTCCCTGCCAGATAGTATTAGCCACGTCAGGCAAGGGTCAAGAGAACAGGTGGTAGGCCAAATTGCTCCAAGCAGCTTGTCCACATCCTCATGAGTCACAAACTGAAACCAATCCAGCCTAACCACATAAGAGGAGTTGCTGGACACCTCCGATTCAGACACTGCAGCAATTGTGGAGTTTGAATCCAAATCGGCCCGAAAATGAGAGATTTTATCCACAAGAAATCATTAAACACATCACAGTGGGTAATAGATGGTTCCAAATTCTGATTCAAGGTTGGAGGGGCACTCACTAGCCCTCTCACAACCCTAGACAACTCCACTGGACATGAGCTTGCAGGTGCAATACGTGCCTAAAAGAATCGCTTCTTTGCCGCCGATATTGCCAGAGCATGGATCTTCAAATGTTCTCTATGTTGTAATCTGTCAGATTCGAGTTGAGTCTTCCTCCTTTTGCTTGGGGATTATGGGAGTCTTCCTCCTTTTGCTTGGGGATTATGGGAGTCATAGTCAAAAACATCTGGGAACCCCTGTTAGAGGGAACACTGTGTGGAACACTTTGCAGTATGTCAGTCAGTCACTTTCTCTCATCCTAACCTACTTGGCAAAATGTTGTGAGATCATTCATGGGTGCCATCCTGAGCTCACTGGGGGAATGATGGATTAAAATGTGATAATAATAAAATATAGTAGAATCTGCATTTCTCATCCTAGCAATGGCAAAGAGCATCTGTTCATTTCTTTCTTTTCTTTTCTAGAAAGGCTTTGCCCCTTGGGAGGAATGAAAAATAGTTTTTTCAAACGTGGGATGGGAAGATTTCACAGAAACATACACTATACCATCTAGAGCATTGCAGATCTTAAATTTCATTGAGATGTGTATCAAATGTTTTTAGAGGCAATCCTAGAGACTAAGCTTCTAGTAGTTTTGGGGATGGATGGGATTTTCAAGGAGGATACTGCATTCAACGTTATTCCCTAGGAGAGACATACAGGTGTTAGAAACAAACAACTAAGCGAAATATGGCATTTGGATGTTGCTGGTTTTGGAAAACTTCTCAAGAGACAGTTCTGAGAAAAGGCTTCATCTTTGTTTATAGATTTTAATTCATGTTCTCTTCCAAACCCCTCTAGTGGCTGACAGGAAGAGTCCGTGTTTTGCTTAACTTCACATTACTCCCACAGAAACAGTGCAAAGCAAATTGTTGCCGGGGGGGGGGGAGAGGAGAGTACACACCAAACCAAAGAGCACCTTTATTTTACAAGATTACCAGAATTGCACAGATAAAAAGTATAGTTTAATCCACATCTGTACAGTCACCTCTTAAGGAAAACAAAAATGATTTTCTACTTTAGATTATTTATTTTGAGAACGTATGAGCAGCCTTTTATCTTAAGCTCCCTGTTCTGCAGCATACATTAAACTTCTGAACTGAACAGAGAAATTTTTAATAATGACAAGATTTTTAATAATGACAAGATGTTCATGACAACAACCTTACATCGTAATTTTTAAAGATGTATTTATGTAGATTCTCCCCCTTTTCAGGATGAATGAATCTAACTCTGGTTAGGCCAACGACCCGTAGGATGCTAACCAAGACCTGCTAATTTCCTGTTCACTTCAGGCATCATTCGAGGGCCTGTTCCAGGTACCCAAATTGTCTGGTTTCCCAACCATTAAAACCAATAACAATTATAACAGAGATATAAATATTAACACCAATTTGAAAACATCTTAAAAAACAATTAACCTATCATAACAATTAAAACCCTGAAAACCAGGTTTTCAGTTGCCAGGCTACATGGACGCCCCATCCTGGACTGGTCAGCCTGTCAAGTCACACAACCGCTCAGGGGCACCCCCGATTCCTGCTGCATCCCTGGCTCCCCCCACCCAGCAAGCAGTAGGGTGAGAGCACAGGACTACAGGATGGGCACTCAGTGTCTTGCTCCCTGAGAAGGGAGCAACAGTCATGTATGTTCACAAACAGTCATGTATGTTCACAAAATAGTCCAAGCAGTAGCATGAGAAGGGCACCCCATCACAGTACCAGGTGGGGGACAAATGGTTGGTCCATCTATATAAAAGGCAGACGCAAGCAGGTATAAAAAGGCAGACCTGAGCAGGGAAGCTGGAGCAACCAAGTTCTTTCTTTTTTCTTTTTTCACAGAAAGAGTTGACAGAAAGCCCCTTCCCCTGAGGTGCAAACATACAGTTGGCCATACCTCACGAGAAGGACCGTCCTGGGTTACACCTACATATTGGTTATACTGACCCAGCAATAAAGCTAGGTGTCACAATAAAATCTTAAGACATCCTCTCAAGGCCCACTCTCTTATGAGAGTGACAGGCCATAGAGGCATGCCTGCAGGCTGGAGGACTGCTGCTGCCCAGCCCAGTTTACTAGGTTCCTGCAAGCCATGGTGAAGGGTACCCCAGCAATACGTTTCCTGGTCTCAGCAGGTGTGGGACAGCAGGATTAAAATCACTCCCTCTGGCAGTCAGGTCTCCCCACAGCACATACAGTATGCATGATTTTCTCTGCCCATCATGGCCACAGGGCCTGCCAGGGATTGCTGAAAATGCCAGCTCCTCTAATCCAGGATTCCCTGCGTCGGCAGCTGGTATGGGCGCTTGGGGGAGGATCCTTTAACTGTAAACTGATAGGTGCTTCCTTCTCCTCCAGCCGCACCTGAAAGCTGTTCAGAGCAGTGGTGCGCCACCCAGAATCCACTATGGCAGAGGATCGGCTCCACCATCAGCTGGCAGAGGTCATTTGTGTGGCCAACAAATGGCCTCCTTGCATGTGTGGAGGTCAGTTGAGTGGCAGAGCCGATCCACCGCCACAGCAGATGCTGGGCAGCACGCCACTGCTCTGAACATCTTTCAGGTGTTGCAGGAGGAAAGGCAAGCACCTACTAATTTATAATTAAAGGTGCCTCCTGCTGCTTCCCTGGCGGTGCCTGCACCAGCAGCTGATCTACATAAACTGCAACGCCAGTCTTGGTATGGAAATTTTGAATGGGTTAAAGGGTCCATGCCGCAGCCCATTGTTCGCACCATCCATGCAAATGTTTTGGGTGGACTTGCTGTTGTCAAGGTCTGAAAGGCCTCAAGGTACAGTACTGAAGCTTAGCCCTTTGGTCAGTGGTGATCTTAAGCAATCTTCTGATGACTTTTAAGATTTAGCCAGGAAACACGCACACAGTTTCAAGTCTTCTCCACTTAATGAAGTCATGAGGGCCAGAAATATGCTCCTATTTAAAAGCAAATTTGACATTCTCAAAATGCCGAACTGCAAGCAAAAAATCAGATTTTTGCAGCCATCTTACAGGAATGTAATATATAAATAGCCCCAAATAGATTACAGCTGGTGAAACAACAGTACTGCCTGAGAGCATTTGATGTATTGATTCAGGTAGTTGTAGAGAGAGGATTTCCACCCTTTATCTTCATTTATTGCTTTACTCTAATAATGAGGTTTCACACTGCTGGCAATACATTTGAAACCACAGAGACAAAAACAAAAAAAACCAGGGACTGGTAAAAAGAAAAGAGAATATAAGGAAATCTTGAAGGCTGGCATGTGAAAAGCATAGCCTTGCAAAAACAAACCACAGCATCATTTGTACCACATCTTTAATTAGCTCTTTAAAACCCTTTAAGTATTGAACACAAGACTTAAAAGCTCAACCACAGAACTAAAGTACACATTCTTCCAAACCCAAGGCTATGCACACTCCTACTAGAGGCAAATGCACAGCATGCGGGGGAAAGAAAATCATTATTCTAGCTCTGTGGTAATTTGCTGGCTAAAACGATTTGTTGAAGATTCACAAACATGTCTTAAATCACAAGGCTCATTTGAAACTTAACTAGGCAACTGCGGAGAATCCACATATCAATTACCAAAATGGGGGTGGGTAGGTGAGAGCATGGACATAACACTGAAAATAATCAATTAATACTGTAACGTTAGACTGTAACCTAAATAATATC
This sequence comes from Hemicordylus capensis, assembly GCF_027244095.1. Taxonomy (NCBI): domain Eukaryota; kingdom Metazoa; phylum Chordata; class Lepidosauria; order Squamata; family Cordylidae; genus Hemicordylus; species Hemicordylus capensis. The sequence continues at coordinate 27,763,714 of NC_069661.1, read as the reverse complement.
TGAGTAAGCACAAGTAGACTCAGCTAAGAGACAGGAGAGAGGCACTTGTTTGGGCTTTGCATTCTAGGCTGGAAGATTTGCATATAAATTATTCTATACATTGCAACACTTGGAGGGAAAGGAGGAGGCATTATTCTGCTACTGACATTATGTTTGAAATGGATCCAAACTCCAATTTGTCTGGATTCAGGCAAATCTGCTTTTCCACAAAAGTACTTGCACACCCTGCGGGTCCAATAACTATTTGAGGCACACTCTTTGAGACTGGGCTGATTAAACGGCCTGCAGTTCTCTGCCCATCATGCAGTTCTATGACCAGAGTTACAGAAAAACAGGTTTATGGTCTGAAGGAACAGGATGCAGCCACCTTGCTGGAGCAGTACCATATTTAACGGAATCAAAGATGAAGTTTTCCCACAGTTCTTTCCTGTTAAGTATAGGGAGGTCATCAAATTTGGAGTCCTCTTTAAAAAAAAAACAAAAAACAGGCATAACTTGTATTTAACCTCTCTTGTAAGGCATTGTTTTAAATTCAGAGTTGCCTTCTATTTGGGTAAATACGATATGTTTTTGTTAGTGCCTCGCTAGATGACCTCTGGGACCCTATGTATGCTGCTGCCTTGAGTTACATCAGAGAAGAAAGGCAGGAAACAAATGCAACAAAATTAATAAAGGTAGAAGAACATTTGTTGCCTCTATGAGCCATACAAAGATGGTGTCCACAGTTTGACCAAACTAGTCAGGCAGCCAGACAAAAGGCACTGCTAGCTGTACCCAGGTTTCTTTTGACTCACTTCGCAGAACTGTTGCAAAGCCACCAAGACAACAAATAGTAACTCAAATAATAATTCATTCGCTGGAAAGAAATAAGAAATGTGTTGGAGTAATCCATCTGGTTTGACAAAATATCAGATGTCTCCAAATTGCAAAGCTCTGATATGTTTAATTAAACAGAGATGAAATATTTATGAACATTAAATTTCATAAAGAGAACATACCTTTAAGCTTGAAAAAAGCGTTTTTGAATAAATACAAGAAAACACTTTTCTACTCAAAAAGTTGTGTACTGAAATCCATTTTTTGAGATGCTTTGGTTAAATGCAACGAGCTTAGCTTTTAGTCCATCATGCATTCCAAAAATTGCAACCTTTGATAGTAATGCTGATTAGTAGGCCTGTGGACATCAGAATAACTTGAATTCCAATGTCAGAATTCCCAGCTCCCCCAACCAGGAGACATTAAACCGTGGGGCGTATGGTCTCAAAGGGAGAAGTCCTGTGTGGGACTAAAATCTTCAGAAGCCCACACATTTTCCCAACAGCAAGCGGGCTTCCCAGTGAGCAGTTCTGTGCTCCCTGTCCGCCCTGCCCTAAACCCCCAATCATCTTTGCACTGCTCAGCTGCGCCTTCGCCAGTGTTGCACAGTTATTTAAAAGACCACCACCAGCAGGACTCTACCTGGGGTACTTGTCTAATGCCTCCTGGTGGAGGGGGAAGAGAATTTCAACACTGGAATTTCAATTATTCTGATGTGCAAGGGCCTACTGATTAGTGCATATGCTAATATGGGTGGAGCCTGAGGGAGGTAGTCAGAGCCAAGAGACACCCCCATCATCATCCCCATCTGACCTCATGGGCCCCCATGGAACTCAACACACAGAGCATGTTGAGTAGTCCAGTCTTGATATAACCAGTATTCATATAACCATGGCCAGATCTATCTTTTCCAGAAACAGGCATAGTTGAGACAACAGCTAAAAGCAGTACTTTTCCTCAGAAGCGAGGAGGAGGAGGAGGAGGAGGAGGAGCTACTGCCATATCTCCCCCCCATATATGTTGCTAGGGAAGATAGGAATAGAGGGGGCAGTCGCTAAGTTGCAGCTCCTCCCCACCCCTTCAGCAAATGGATCCTCCTCCTAGAATCCTCTCTGACAACACAGGGGACTCTTGGCAGAATTGCCATCCAGCAAGGCTCTGCTGTCTTTTCCCACACATTAGGAAGCTAGGAAGTCGCCTTATACCAAGTCAGACTATTGGTCCATCTAGTTCAGTACTTTCTATACCAGAGCTGCACAACTATGGCTGTTTTGGACTACAACTTGCATCGTCCCCAGCCACAGTGAACAATAGTCAGGGATTATGTGAGTTGTCTGCAAGAGTGCCAGAGCTGTGCAGCCCTGGTCTACACTGACTGGTAGCAGCTCTCCAAGGTTACCGGCAGGAGTCCTACTTGGGAGAAGCCAGGAGTGAACCTGGTACCTTCCACATGCAAACATGCAGATGCTCTTCCACTGAGTTATGGCCCCATCCCCTGAGGGGAATATGTTTACTGTGCTCACATGTAGTCTCTCATCCAAATGGAAACCAAGGTAAACTCTGCTTAGCAAAAGGGACAATTCATGCTTGCTACCACAAGACCAGCTCTCAGTTCCCATCTACAAATGAAAGCATCTCCAGAGACATTCATATTTGCAGTTGGGGAGATATGTGGGAGAAGGCAGCAGTGGTGTAAGACACATGTAGTGGTGGTGCCCCCTTCTGATGCCCCTGTATGGGCCCTGGGTTCTTGGGGAACAGCCATGGGTCCTCAGCCAGGGCACAACTTGGCCAGACCCTGAAGCCAGACCTGCAGAAAAGGATAATGAATTCATAGAAATCTAACTGGCAGGAAACCCTTGGAAATTAGCTTTGTGTGCTACTGATTTTCTTCTGTTTTACTGACATCAAAATTACTCTGAGAATTGTCTCCATGAGCTGATATATGCAAAAATATCAGTTTTTAGCCTTCGAAATATGTTTCCCCAAAGGATATTCAGCAACTGCCAAGTGCAGGGAGGAGTGAACACAGTGTAACCTCCCACCGCCCCCAGATAAGTACTTGGGTTTTTTTATTCTCTTCAAAAGACATGTTGATCTCTAATCAACATGACAGAAAACATATTTATTTATTTAAAAAAAAAGAAATTTCCAAACAGTGTCATTCTGCAGCACAACGTTGGCCCTCTAGCTGTTATGGGATTTCAACTCCCATCATCCCTCACTGTGGCTGGGGATGATGGGAGTTGTATTCCCACAACAGCTGGAGGACTGAATTTGTGCAGCTCCGGTGTATATGATACAAGTTTCCAAGAAGATGTATGCATGTGTTTATGTATATAAATCAGATTAAAATAGTTACTTAATCCAATCCATATTAACTGATTATATCAGCATGTAGAAGTAATAAATGTGTTGAATTATGCTGGACAGCCATAATTGCAACAGGCTGGCTTATTAAACTGTTAGCCTAGGGTCAGGGACATTATTCCCTCTAAGGCACGCACTTGCACACACAAGTTTTTTGATGTCCTCTCAGTTAATTTTAGCTCCTGCTCAGACTGAATCAGGAGGGCTCCATTCCGAATGCACATGCACACACACTGCCTTGATACTGCTGCCCAGAACAAAACTCATTCCTCACAAAGATGGAAAAAATTAGAAGGAACACGGTCAGGGACTTGTTAGCTTTATTTTTCTACAGTGCCTAGTTATGATATATATTTTTAATCATTAAAAAATGACAGCCTCATTGATTACACCTGTTTCACAACAAAGAGCGAAATGATGAAAACTGATGCCAAGTTTTTGTCATCCCCTCCCCACAGGTAAATCACAGAACAGATTAAATTTCAAGCATCTGTGATGATCAGTGCAAGTTGTGTTTACTAAAGACTAATAATGAAGAATAATAACCATGAATGCCATGGAATAGGTGTAGTTTAAAGCCTTGGGGCTGGAGTTCCCAAGTCAGTAACTCCAAGGGGTAAACCCATTGTCATCTGTTTGATGTTCACAGTCTTAAATACACAGCTGTTTCTACCCCCATTTAAACTTTGAGCACATTTTGCCATGGACCACTTTACATTGAACAAATAATATTTAGGAAAATGCCATAAAACTGCACCATGTATCTATTAAATAGTGTTCCCTTAGTTTTACAAACTCTGAATTATTTCTCAGTCTATCAAAGGACGTAAGCATATAGCTCATCGAGTTCTTCTAGGATATCTGTATTTTAACCCATGAATTGGGGCAAACCCAAGGAAGCATCAAGTTTGCACCATTAGAACTGAAATAGTTTTAATCAACCAATTTGATTCACGAGTTTCTCAGTTCTATCTGTTTGCCACAGTGAGGTGTGACCAAGGAATCAGACAAAGGCAAGATCGCTTCTCGGTGGTTTCCACTGTGTTCTACTGGACAAAGCAAAGATCAATGCTCTGGCTCAAGAAGTTTTTGATCTCTACATAGTTCAAAATTAATACGTTAATTAATAATTAGTTAACGCGTAAGTGCACAGGGAGAGATTTTAAAAGTAATATAAGCTCTGTAGTGAGTCACATACAATCTTTGTGGATGCTTGAAACTTGTCAGGTTTCCTTTATCAGGTGAACCAGTATTGTCATGACATGTTCATGGCTTCTATCTAAACATATATTGAAGATCATGGCGTGTTCAGTTCTAACATATGCACAGAGAAGTGAGGAGGGGAATGTGTGTGCAGCATGAGCACCATGCTCTCAAATTCTGAGAGCGAAAGAATGGGCTGGTTCAGATGTCACATGGAACTTTGGGTAGAGTAGAGCTCCACACACTGTCCTTGAGCCTCACAATGTGTGCTCCTCTTGAGTGTCTACATCCTCCACCTGAGCGTCCATGTCCTATCTAGCTGAAAATAAGCCAAGACTGGTCATGTCATCCAAACCCACCAGCCTTGGCTTACTCTAACCGACTTGCTTCAAACAACAGAAGATCTGTACCCGAGGTTTGAAGTGAGTCACAGATCTCAGGCTATCTAAAGCAAGAGAAGCTTTTCGATGGATTTTTTTGATTTAAATCGGATTTTTTTAATTTTTATTTTTATCCACCCTGCTAGTGATTTAAATCGTGATTTAAATCGTGATTTAAATCAGTTTGATTTAAATCAAATCCACCCTGATTCCTGTAGCTTCCCGACTTGGTAATGACCGGAGTCCTGATCTAATTTCATCTTCCCATACTAGAAGTTCTAGCAAGTAGAGAATATCTTCTAGAGTATCTTGGTTGTGGACGTCCCTGCCGTACAGATTTTCAGTATACTCCTTCAATCTCTGTTTGATCTTCTCTGAATCAGTTACTATCTGTCCTTTGGCATCCCTTAACATACCAATTTGAGGCTGGAACCTCCTTCTGAGTTCAGATATCCTTTGGAAAACTTTCCTTGTTTTTTTGTGTCTATTTCCATCCTCAAGGTCTTTACAAATGTCATTATAGTACTGCTCCTTGTCTCTTCTAACAGCTTTCTGAAATTTCCTATTAAGTTCCTTCCTGAGGTCGTTACCTTTCTTGACTTTGGCTACTCTCTTCTTGGATGACTTTTGGTATTTCCAAAATTTTGGATAAAACTTTCTCTACCCAACTTTAAATCTTGGTTCCAAGTGTGTGGAGAATATCAGGTGAAAGTCAGGAAACAGACTTCTGCAGGTGCTCATGATATGCCCTCTGGGGGCATGCTCATTTTCCAGAGTACTAGACTTGCCAGTGACCATATGAAGCCACCCAACCATTCATTACACCACCTTGTCTGTCGTGTTCTGATGACTCTCTACCTGATTAACTCTTGTTCTTTAATGTGGATGAATATTCAGTACTAATAAATGAAGCTTACAATCTGCAAACAGAAATCATGCTCTGAACTCAAACCAAAAAAGGTAAAGGATGTCACAAACTCCAACATTCTATCTCATATTTCCTTGGTTTGCTAGGTTAGGATGCTGGCCTCTGTTATAGGGTAAAAACTGAAACATAAAAACTTCCCATGTCCAGTGTATCTTGGACTGTGTGTGTGTTGGAAGCATGTTAACCAATTTGAGGAATACATGAGTCCTTTGTTTTGAGAATGAGACTTAACAGTATAAACATTCCTGCATCAGACTATTCTAGTAATCAGGGGTATTGGGGCCTGGTGATCAGATCTCCAAACTTATTTTTTCCTAAAATCTTTCCACCCCAGATATAACAACAGATTTTGGTGTGAGATTTTCATCAGGGCCATGTTGGGAAAGGGTATAGTATCCACTGCATTCTGTATTCCCAATCCTGATTCTACCATCCAAAAAGTTGCTACTAAAAAATACTATGCAGGGCCAAATTACATGTTTATTGTAATATGTTGGTTGACCCTTAGTCTGTTTGAGATTCCTTGCTACTAGGTATAGCCCTTCCCTCTCTCGCTCTCTTTCAAATCTGGAAATACACTAATTATTTTGGGGTACGGTTTTAGTACCCCTTTTAAAATGAACTAAGTAGAAGTATCAAGTCAGTCATATTGCACTGGAGGGGCAGGATATAGTCTTGGGCTATGCATGCACCAAATTACAGGGCTCTACAAATTTGATATCACCATCACTGAGTGTGGGAAAGGAGGAGTGATAAATATAAAACCATGTTAAAATGAATTTGTTTCTGATTTGATTTTGTATTCTTCCATGTATATTTGTTTTACTTTTACTCATGTTTCCTATTTGGAATATCCTAATAAGACAACAAAATTCCATTCATTTGGGTAGAAAAATTGCCGGTGTTTGTCTTTCAGCAGCCCACTGCAGGTTTCCTGTATAAATCTCTCCACGCCCTTACAGATGTTCATATCTTAGTACAGATCTGTTTCCCTTGAGGTTCAGCCAAACCATTAAGAATCTGTGTTTTAAGGTTGGAGGAGTTGCTTAGCATCTGGTGGTAGAATATCATCTATATATTCAAAATCTGTTTAAAGGTTCTTTAATTTTTTCCGAAGCCACTCCTAAACTTCCTCAATAACATCAGAACATTTTCTTCCTGATAGTTCCTCAGAGACTAAAAAATGAGCACCTGCACTCAAACATCCAAATTTTCACACAGACTATGAACAACACCATACTTCCTTGGAAGCAATCTCTACAATGCCGCTTACTTCCAAGAAGACATTCTGGAATGAAAAAACTAAACACCCCCATTTATCAGAAATATGTTTAGAAATCTCTCAAACACCACACCTTGTGGTAGAAGAACATGAGCAATAACCAAAAGCAGATGCCACAAAGAGAAAGGTTCCACAGTATAAGAAGAGTTGAATCAGACCAAAGGTCCTTCAAGTTCAGCATTCTGCCTTCCACAGTTGCCAACTAGATGCTTCTGGGAAGTCTTCAAGCAAGACATGAAGGCAATAGACCTCCACAGCTGTTGGCCCCCAGAAACTGGTATTTAGATATATGGCCTCTAAATATGGAGGCTTCACATAGCTATCATGACAAAATAGGCAGTGATAGACATACCTTCTATGAATCTGTCCAGTCTTTTTTCAAAGCTATCGAAACAAGTAGCCATCAACACAAAAAGCAGCAAATGGTATATAAATTAACTACATTGTGTGACAAAGAACTCTCTTTGCTCTCCTGATCTCCTGACAAACAGTGTTAGTCAATGACCTAGTACCAGTAACACAATTGTAGGCATGTCTTCTGGAACACCCCCCCCCCAAAAAAAAGACGTTGACAACTCTCTATGACAGTCCCCACTATCTGACACAACATTAAAGAAAAAAATAAATAAGAGCAATGTAATTTTCTTTCAGTGGGATAATATTCTTAAGCAGCTTCCATATTGCCATGATTTATGGCCAAAGAGTAGATGTAAGTAAGGCTTTGATTTTCTTTGCTGCTTGCAAATCCCAACACAAAGTTAACTTTCAGGAGCTAAGACCAATGAATGCCTGGGTATATTAAAGGTCAGAGTATTAATCATTCTCTACCAAGTATTGTCCTGTCATAATTATGATGATGGCAGTAGATACAGCAGTAATCTATTTGTTTCACCAGAAGGCAAGTAACAGCTTAAAAAACAATTAACAGAAACAAAATGAGGCAACATGAAAAGCATATATATAAAATAGTCCATATATGTTCAAATATCACTCAGCAGCATAATCCACTGTATGAATATCAAATTAAATATGCCACTACTTCATGGCCATCAAAGCAAAATTTGCTATCACAACAGAAATGTAACTCTACAACTGAAAGCAGTACAGCAAGGTCTTACTTCTTAGCTCGGAGGTTCCAAGAGAGTGAGGAGCTACAATCTACAATCCTTACCTAGAAATATTACTGTGCAGGGGGGCAGCAACTGATAACGACTTACCACCATGCCATCACTTGCATTGTTACTGCAAGTTGCATTAAATCACATGGGAAACCAAGTCATCTGTGGCATCTGGCAGGCAGATTTCTCCCATGCATTCATAACCAATCATAAATCTGGGGACACAAAGATGTGGTAAAAAAATTTGTACAAGGTGGCCAAATGCTACAAATGAACATCTCTTCACATGGTTGCAAACAGTCTGGGCTAAGATGCTATGGCCACCGATTATGGCCACCCACTGGAGCCACTCAGTGTCTTCCCTTAAACCAGCTCATGTGCTGTTATATAAGAATAAAAAGGAGGAAGGAAGCAAAAACCAATACATAAAAACTGCATGGCAGTGTGTCTGTTGCAGGAGAAGCGGAGAGTGCACCATTTTATTTAAATGGAAGTGTGCTTCAGGATGAAATTTTTTGGGAAACACTGCCTGAAACAATATTTGTATGTAACAATTAAGAATTTTTTCCAATCAGCAAATATTTACGAAACAAGATAATATCAGTACTTGACAACAAATGATGTCAGGCACCTGTCAAGTGTGCTTTAGGAACAGAAAATACTATCCTAGGACAGTGGAATGACCAAAAAAGAAGAAGACTGCTATCAGTCATCCAGTTAATCTACTGCCCTAGGACAGAATATCCTAAACAATCATAATCTGATCTTCTTATTTAGGATAATGCACCCAATTAGAAACATTCTATTATGGTCTAGACAACCAACTTTTTATTTAATTATACCACCCTTTTCATTTAGTACAGCACTCAATGTTCACTAATTTACCTACCCAGATATTAAATTATATTTCTGAGAAAAGTAGCTAAAACAAGTATGCTAAGACACTGACTTCATTAGAATGTTACATTTTTGTTGCTCCCTACAAAATAAACAGAGCAATTCAATGCATAAGCCTAGCTTTCACAAACAGCAGATGTTCAGACTGTAAGGTCATCCCCTCTTCCCAACAAAAACACACAAAAATCCTGCATATAGAAAACTAGAGGTCACATATAAGATCTCTCTCAGACATGCTAGTTTTCTATATGCAGAAGTGCTGCTTTTCATGGAGGAGCATTACAGAATGTCTGAGCCATTACCTGCAGTAAAGTCCACAGATATCAGCTTACCACTTCAACTGCCAATTGCAGTGATCTTCACTATTTTTTCAGGAGGAGGACACTTTGGCAAAACAACAAAACCTTCAGTGGGAGAGCCATTTCCCACTGTGCTGATCTCCACACAGTACTGCACTTTTCTCAATACAGGAGTCCCCAACTTACAAACTAGTTGTATTCCAAAAGCTAGTTTGTAAGCCAGATGTTCATAATTCAGAATGCATATAGTTCTGAATAGTGACGATCTGTTTGTATGTGCGGGTTGGCCTATGAAAGCTGGGGACTTCCTTAATGCAATATCTTATGGAGTTTTGTTTGTTAAGTCAGGTGTTTGTAACTCAGGACGTGTCTGTACTGGGAGGACCCTTTAAGAGAGACAGAGCCCTTCCTTAAGTGCTCTGTGAGAAAAGCACTAGGAAGGGCTACACTTCAGCACTCTGTGTGTGCATGCCTTCCAAGATGGTGCAGGGGCTCAAGAGGGCTCCATTTCCCTTAAAGGAGTCTCCCACTCCCACCCCCAAAACTGGATACAGCACTGGCCGTTGAGAATGGTGCCCCCTGGTGCCAGGGGGACTGTGGAGGGTATTGAGTTTTGGCTGAAGCTTCACACATGACCCAACACAATTAGTCAGGGAACCCCACTTCAGGTTGATGGGGGGGGTGCCACTGGTCCCTGGGCCTTGCAATGAAGAACAGTGAATGAGGCCATAGTTAGGCAACTCACTTGCTCACATGGCCTGCAGTGTTGGGAGGACAGAGTAAGAGCTGCAGCCTCGCAGAACAGTTGCTGCAGAGCTCAGCCAAAAGCTGCATGACCTCCAGGGGCATATTTCTGGAAACCAAAGAGTACTTTTCAAGGGAGAGGAGAACACCAAAAATTACTCTCCCCTCCCTATCCACGTGCGCTCAGCGATAGGACAAGCCATTGCCTGCGCTCCACAGCAGCCTCTCTGCACCCTCATGCAGCTCTTACTCCAGCCCCCTAACACTGCAGAACATGTGGGCCACTGCTATAATGGGCTGGCATAAGAACAACCCTGCGGCAGTGTTCCCTGTAACAGGGATTCCCAGATGTTGTTGACTACAACACCCACAATCCCCAGCTGCATTGGCCTTTGGCTATTGCAGCTGGGCATTATGGGAGTTGTAGCCAACAACATCCGGGAATCCCTGTTACAGGGAACACTGCCCTGCTGGGTCAGGCCCAAGTCCCATCTAGTCCAGCATCCTGTTTCACACAGTGGCCCACCAGATGTCTTTGGGAAGCCCACAGGCATGCCTTCTCTCCTGCTGTTGCTCCCCTGCAACTGGTATTTAGAGGCATCTTGCCTCATAGGCTGGAGGTGGCCTATAGCCCTCAGACTAGTAGCTATTGATAGATCTGCCTTCCATGAATGTCTAACTTTGGTTTGGATTACAGCCAAAAGGTTTCTTTAAAAACGTATTTAAAATATCACAGTATGAAATACTAGGAAATTGTAGGCTAAGTCACCCAAGTTTAGCTAACCAAATTCTAGTTAATCAGCTAGCCTTACCTAAAGTATTCTATTCAAGTAACAACAATGGTCCTGGCCCCAGACTTCATAGGTATAAAGATACTTCAACCTCATACAGATCCACTATTATTTATATTCCAGTATGTTAACCTGTGTCCCTCTGGTGAGTTCTGATTTATTATATTTTTAAAATTTACCAAGCATTTATTTCCTTAGGAATACTGTACAGTACTTTACATATATCACTCTATTTACTTTCCACTTATAAAAATGAGCATTTTCAATCCTTCTAAGAAAGTAAAAATAAATTATGCTGACTCATGTTTGAGTGATCATTTGCATTTGAGTCACCTAACTTTTTTTAAAAAAGAAGCTATAGAAACAGAAGAGAAAAAGTTTTAGAGAACATTCTGAAATCTCCAAATCCTCACTTTAAATTCTTCTTTCTATAATTTAACTGCAACACTGTCTGAAAGCATTCTCTAAACAATTGCATCAACACTGTAAGAGTAAACATCACTTGACAATGTATTTATGCTCTCAAAGACATTTTGCTGGAACATTATCACCTTATCTAAAGCACATTATGAAGTGACTCAGGAACTTGAGCACCCAACTGAGAAAGAAAAGATGAAGTAAACAAAACCTTCCAGTGCAGCATACAGATGCTTCTTAATTTTGCTTTCAATTCCCATGCACTAGCTAATAATGTTGCACATTAGCCGTTATCGTGCTACACTCTTCACACAAAGCACTGGCTTGTAACTCTTGAAAATTACAGTCCTCCCCCAAGCTTTTCCTTTCCCAATAGCAATAGAGCAGTTTGGATGCTCTCCTTTAGCTCAGTCAGCACCCTGTCAGAAATGCATTGCACAACATTTTATCTTCTTACCCCTGGTGTGCACGGAGAGCAACATGAGCAAGGAAACGTGAAGCTGCCAGTTTGGTTCATTTAGCCAGTTCATTGTAGCAGCAGCAGCAACAGCAGGAGGAGCAGCAACTCCAATTTGCTTGTAGTTTAAATCTCCTCTCTCTCTCTCTCTTAATTTACTTAGAGTCTTTTTTGCTCCCGCCTCTTTCCCAGATCCTCGGGTGAGTCTTGCCAGCAAAGCCTAGAGATGTGAAGGTGAAAGACAAGCCTGTTACATACCAATTCTGTCACCGCATAGTCCTCAACTGATCACCTCGTGGGGAGGAAAACAAAAGGGCAGCAAGACTCCCAAGCTGGACTGGATTCCTAAGACAGGAGCATGGACTGATTGCTGCCCACACAGGGAATTTGTGTAAACTTAGAAGCTGCAGCCAAAGAGGTGGGTGGGGGGATGAGGCAGACAGATTTCAGCTCCCCTCTTCTGTTTCACACTCATATGCACACAACAAAGCCATGAGAATCTGGAGGTTCTCACTGAGTGCACAGGAACATATTCTATTAGGCACTATGATGAACATGGAATCTGCACCCCACCACCCCAGCCCTCTAAAAGTACAACTCTTGTTTCTCTAATGTGACTTGTCTTACTCACTATTCACTCTTTGTACTGTTCATGAGGTTGCATAGCTCTAATATTACATAACTGCATTAATTATGGGTTTTTAAAACATTGTTTATTGCCCCCCCCTTCAGTTCACTCTGCAGACTCATGATAAAAATGTGGCCTTAATAAATAAAGAATCAAAAAATAGACTCTTGACTCTCTCTATATATGCCATGGTTGGTGCGTTATTGTACTTAAATTCTGTGGCATTACTGACAGACAAGCTTCCTAATACTTAATTTGGAATGGTCTTGCCTAACACAAGCTATTTTGGTTTTGATTTGTTTTAAGCTCAGCCATATAGCAAACAGCAGGCAGCAAGCACTGCCAGAGGCCAGTCTCCCTTTCTGCGCAAGTGCCTGTGCACTGTTTTACGTGGCTGTCGCACTGCACTCTTGCACACCACCAGGGCTGGCTTTGACATGCACAGTGGGTTGCAAATGTCAGCACTGCCTTGTACATGTTGGCCACTGAAATTAATAGGACTTAAGTTTATCATGGCCAACTTCTGCCATTTATTTCAAAGGTGCTTAGCCATGACTAACAACAGGGGTGCACCTAGGTGATTTTGGAGCCTGGACCGAAAGGCCTTTGGAGCCCGCCCCCCCCCCCCCAACTGGAGGCCCCACTGCAAGTTAATCATCATCCTACACACACACACACACACACACACACCATGTCACACACAGTATTTTTGAACATGTGGATTCTTGAGGGCACAAACAGCAACTGAACTCACAAGAATGTACGAATATAAAAAGTATATTTATGCAAACATGAATTAACAGAAATATTTCAACATGCAACTTAACATATTCCCATCCTACATGTTTCTTTCCCCACTCCGTCTCTAAAGGATCCAATATTTAAGCAACTGAACTTGCATGAATGTAAAGATGTACAAGTTATAATGTTATAATAATAGAAAGGATCGTGCTCCAGAAGCCCTTACAGAGCAGAATACAAAAGCTCTTCTGTGACCAATAAGTAATATTATCCTCTAGAATACATGTAATGCCTTGGAATATACTGGGGAGTGTGGACTAGGACCAGGAAGACCCAAGCTCAAATCCCCATTCAGCCGTGAAACTCACTGGGCTCCTATAATCTCTCTCAGTCCAACCCCCCTCACAGGGTTGTGAAGATAAAAATAACCATGAAACCTCTGGGCGTCTTCTCAGAGGTGATATGACCGCTTTCCTCTGCTTGCACATTTGGCTCATCAAAGTATTGTGGCTTTTAAAAATCCTATTAATAACACATTATTCAATGTAAAAGCTCCAAGACTCTAGTCCACACAGCCACCACAGCATAACAGGAGAATTGAGGATAACGTCGATAGAGTGGAGAGACCAGTGTTCCCTCTAACAGGAATTCCCAGATATTTTGACTACAACTCCCATAATCCCCAGCCAAAGGCTACTGCAGCTGGGGATGTTGGGAGTTGTAATGAACAACATCTGGGAATCCCTGTTAGAGGGAACACTGGGGGAGATTCAGTGATTTTACTGGCTGTCAGACTAAGACTAGGAAGGCAAGACCCAAGTTCAAATCCCCATTCAGCCATGAAACTCACTGGACTCCTAATCTCTCTCAGCCAAACCCGCCCCCCACCCGGGGGGGGCGTGTTTGTAAAAGCTCTAACTCCCCAGCCCACACAGCCACCACAGCATAACAGACAAGAGGAGAGGAGAGAGTAACAGAAGGAAGGGGACGCAATGATTTTACTGGCTCAGTCTCAGTTGCTGGTCTCTCTCCTTGCTGTGGTCTCTTGAAGTAAGGGAGGGGAGCCTCTATGTGCTGCGCCTGTGGAGACTCTGTATGCGCCACTACTCAGTCAACTCAATCCAAGCCAGCCAGAAGATCATAGCAGAGAGCATATGTGTGAAGGAAAACTCAAGTAACACACACACACACACACACACACACACACCCCTGCTGCCTTCCCAGCCTAGACACCCCTAAGAGTAAGCAAAACAAAGAGTGTATGTTGAGTGGAGCATGGACGGAGAAGACAGCCGGGGGGGGGGTGAGCTTAGCAGAGAGACTGTATGTAGCAGCAGCAGCTCCAGGGTATGGCCGGCTCCAAGCCTCACCAGCACAGCACTCCTTCTTGCCTGCCTTCCTCGTGGTCTGTGTCTGTTGAGCGCAGATTGTCTGCATAGGTCAAGTAGAGCAGCTTTGACTGGGGCTCAGCTGGTAGGCCAGCAGGCAGGAAAGTCGCCCTGCCCAACAAGAGGCAGACATGGCGCGGGCAGCCAGGCAGGCAGGTGGGCCAGCTGTCTCAGCCTGGCAGTTAGGCAGCCTTCTCAAAACACATCGGTACATGCCACGGAGCCCACCCACCCCCACCGCTGACCTCCACAAGCACATTGCTGGCACCAGAGGCCCCAGCTGGAGCCTGCTGGAGCTGCTGCCGCCAGAGGACCCCCCAGCACATTATGGCAGCCGCTGCTGGAGGCTCCTGCAAGCACACGACCGCCATGCCGATGAGGCCCCCCGCTCAAGCACATGGTTGAGTGCTGCTCCGGAGGACCCCCGCTGAGTTGCCACTGCCAAAAGCCCCCACCAGCTCTACTCCAGTTGTTGGGCACCCGGAGGTCCCCCGTGAGCACATGGTTGCTCAACTTGAGTTGCACCGTGCCGGAGCAAGCGGTACCATGCGGTTCCGGAGAGGGGCTCCCTCTCAAGCATGTGGCTGGTGGAGGCCCTCCAGTGGGTCTTGGTGAGCGGCAGCGGCGGCACACATGGCACGCTGCCATGGAAGACAGGCCCCTGGGGGGCGTTTGGAGGTCACTCTAATGCAGAGGACTGGACTTTGGACTCGTGATAAGTGCGCCTCTGACTAACAATGTGGATCCGGCCTGTAGTGTTGTGTTTCAAAAAGAGGACGGTTTTAACTGGACGTATTGGTTCCTGTATTACAACATTCTTGACATTTGTTGTTCAATTTAATCATGTATCTGATAAAGTGAGTTCCTGCCCATGAAAGCTTATGACACAATACATGTGCTAGTCTTTAAGGGGCCACAACATTATGTGATTTTTTTTTCTATACCTGTTTTCTACATGTGCCATCTCTAGTCATATATACTCTAACCCATTCTCTCTCAAACACAAAGTCTCACTACAGATATACTGCAAAGGATACCATACAAGTAATCCTGACTATGTTTCATATAGAGCTTTCCAACATGGGGACCTTGTCTCCTAACTTGTACACATTTGTACAATATTAATTTTATTATTATTAATACTGCTGTGTTCATACTTCAGGCTGTTGAAATATTTTTTCTAAATACTGCTTATCCTGAATAGAATTAATTGGAACCTCTAGAAATTCTTTGCCTAAAGAGTTTATATCTCCAATGATGGCTTGTATAACTTGAGCACTGTTTCACACAACATTTGTTCCCATAATTCTAAAGCTGAAGTCAACAAATGTATGGCCACTAATAGCAATGGATCTGCTCCAGATCTCCTTAACTGAGTTATGCTTAACCTAGTTGTGTTAGTACTATGCAGGTGCCAGTCATGCAGGTCATCTCCTCAGGTTTGCCAGAGATGTGGCATTGGTGAGTGAGGTAACCATGCAACCTACATAATCGACATGTTTATATGCATTAACCCTATGATATCGCACCCCATTCATCTATGAGGTAATAGGAATTTTGAAACAGTCAAACTGCATGTCACATCACAGGGGTAATGCATGAACTGTACTGTGTGGATTTGGAAGGGAATTTCATACCATATAAAAGAAATGCATACCCAGCTAGCCAGTCCCCACAACTGTCCTTGGTTAACTTAATTGGTGTTACTGGCATGTGTGTCCTGGAAACTGTTCCTCTGTATTTCTTCAATCAATTTGTGGCCCATCCTACATCATCATTCATGTCATAAAACTCTGATTCTACTACAGTTCTTAATGTATATATTTACCATGTCTGCTTTGTTTCAAACTCACTTTGAGTGCTTCTCAACAGAATTCGCTTGTCAGAATAAGCAGAGCTGACATAAAAGGTGTTTTATCAGCCAGCCCTCCATCTTACAAAAGGGGAGGTCAGAACACTCAGAGGAGCAAAGTCCACCATTCAACTTACTGAACTGTTTTAAATGTCACAAAAACTGCTGAAATTTTAAGACACAATGCTTGGGATAAAATCAAATTTTGGGAGTTGCAATTCCTTTCGGCAGTGCTTCCTATAACATTTTATGTAAGTGATTCCAGCCAGGGGCATGGAGACAATGAAGCAAGGGGGATGATCGCCCCTTGGCCTCCAGGGTCCGGAGGTGCTGCCAAGGAACCTCCTCGGCCAGGGGTACCCCCTTGCCCCCTCCCGCACCCAGCTGGCAAATGAAGCACTCACTGGCTGGGAAGGCAAGGCACACTCGTCTCCTCCCCAGTCAGTGTTCCATGGGTTGGGGGTGGGTGGGTGGGGGGAGCCCTGCCAGCCAGTGTTTCCAATGAATGACTGGGGTCTGAATGGACCCTCTCCTGGGCAGCAGCCAAGCTCCCGGCATCTGATGTCAGATGCAGGATGTGTGGCCAATATGGGGGACAGGGCCCGTCAGCCAGTGGTCCCTCTAATTTTTTCCATCTCTGTGCGGACGGAGTTTTGTTCCAGGCAGCATACCAAGGCACTGTGTGCGCACATGCATTCAGAGTGGGGCCTTCCTGATTCAACCTGAGCCGGATCTAAAATTAACTGAGCGGACATCAAAAAACTTGTGAGCGCCCGCACGTGTGCATGCCTTAGAGGGAACAGTACTGTCAGTCCCTGCAGAGTTTCCCCAGCCAGCGGTTTGTTGTCCCCATGGAGGCAGGGGGGAAAGCCCCCAGTCAGCAATTCAACCAACCACTGATTAGAGAAACTTTGCAGGGGCTGATTGGCTCCATCCCTGGTATTGGCCACACCCACTGCATTTGATGTCAGGTGCAGGGGGCATGGCTTGGGATGCACACATACTTTGTGCGCACATTTAATAATAAGAGGTGGGGGAGCCACTGGCAGGATTTCATCCTCCAGCCACAGGTAAGCTCCCAATGCCCGACTCCAGCAACATGTCAAGAAATATGGTCCCACTGAAAGAGAAGTCCGAGGCAAAAGAAATGCCAAGACCACCCTAAATCCACTTTTACTGTGAAATAAGAATAAATATGCGCAAATATTTCTAACATGATACAAAAAGCCATCCTAGCCTCTGTGAATTGAGGTGGAAGAAGCAAAGGGAATTTTGTTGTGAGGCTCAGGTTTTACTTAATTTTATTTCTGTTTTTCAGTGTACAATAGTTGAAAACAATTAAGTAATCAAACTATATGTATGTATCTAAGTAAGTATCAAGGATGTTATATTTGGTCAGTAATAAAATAACTAAAGCTTGAAACGATTATGCCAGGTTTGGACACAGAGCTCTAGGCTTTCAGAGTTTCTACCCAATATAAGCAATTTAACTCATACTACATTTTTCCATCATATAAAACAATGGCTAGCACAAGTACTATTAAATTCTACATGGGGGGTCCTTCCATAAAAATCTTCAAGATAACATAAATACGAATGAGGGGTAATATCATTTATTTCCGTAGCTTAGAAAATGACATCATTGTTTCCATGCTTGTTAATCTTAGAATGTAACTCTAGCTTTGATTTTGTTTTTTATTGCTAATAATCCTATCATGCACTTTTTTGTATCAGAAAGCCACTGTACCCATTGGGTAGAAGAGCAAACCAACAGCTGTGCATCACAAATGCAAAAATAACTGGGAGGAAAAATAAATTCTGCCTGCTTCCTGCTTCAAGCCAAAAACAACTTATTACCACTAAACTACTGCTATAGACAGATACAATTCTCAGTATTAAGGATTATGCTAACCTCTAAGAGAATGCATTGGTTTTGTTTCAAAGAAAAATACTAACTGCTGAAAATTAGCCCCTGAAAAACTATTGCAGGTCTAAAATTCCTCCGAACATACTTGGAATTTTTGTTCAGTGAAACACAGATCACAATTCCTGTATTAGCAATGCTCACAAATGTCCAGTCATCAGGATGGTAATGGAAGTGTGTAAATGTTGTCACATGTTGTAAATGTTGCTATATAAAGTCATAAACAGATTGCACAACAGAATTATGTTCCATTTGGCTAGCTGGCTGCTTATTTTAGTTGTAAGGTGTGAGTTCTTAAGCAGAAAAGAGCTAGCCCACTCCACAATCCAGTTAGATTGGAATACTTCAGATTTAAATTATATGAAAATAGTGCCCTGCTCCTTGTTCAAGCAGGATGACAGGTGTGTAAGACAAATGTATTCCTATGGTGTATCATGGGCCTGGAATCTCATATAAAACAAGGTTACCTCTCCTGAACATGCTGCATTAACACAGCAGGGATCAGACTGTGATGTGGGCAGGCACAATACCGATATGCTAGTGAGGAGTCCATTTTATACAGAGGTAACTTTTTCTTGCATGCCTGGTATCATGCTGAAATCAACTGAAACAACATCCAAGGACCTGTGTTTAGGTTCACAGCCTAAATAAGCTTAAATCTAAGAATCTTAGAACTTGTTGTACACCGCCCAGAGCCTTTGGATGAGGCGGTTTATAAATGCAATCAATCAATCAATTAAATCAGACAATTTTTGGTCTTTCGATTTATCTGCCTAGAACCATTCAGTAGTTTCCCTAGTCATTATCAAATAGAATCTGGGAAACTTTCATTTTCTTCTTTTTAAAAACCAAGTAGCCTTTTTCTCCTCACTCCATTCCCAACTTGCAAAATTCCACATCACTGGCCAGGAGCAACCCATAGTAGAGAAATCACTCCAAACTCCCAATGAAAAGACTAACACTTTGTTACAAATAAACAACCCCCAACCCTCTCCGCACCCCCAGCCCCCTTGAATGAGCAGTATTATATTCCAAGCACGTATCCCTTTGCCTTTCAGAACTGTGCTGGGTCCCTCTCTCCCCACACCCCTGCAACCTTCCAAGATGTGGAGAGGAGAGAAAATCTCATAACTTTTTCCAAAGCCTGCAGAGGATGATTTGTGTTCTCGCTTATGGGGTATGACTGTCACTGTTGATCTGCTTTCAGGCCTAGATTACATGTGATAAGGGCTGACCTTATTTGAGTATTCACACATTATGCACTCATGGAGAGCAAGCAAGGAAACAAAAGTTCCTCAGATGTTCTGTGCATCAATCAAGCACACAGCAGGGAGGCTGCCAAACTTTTCTTCCATTTAACTGAGGAGAGGAAAGGCGAGTCCAAGGCAGACTTAATAAAGTTTAAAGCTGTGCCACAGCAGACTTGGGGCCCATTGTCTTCTCCCCCAAAAGTGTGTTTTTCAACAAATTCTCTGCAGTTGCTATTGGCAACCATGTCTTCAAGAAATTAAGCCAGGGGAAATGAAAGAACAAATTGGCAGAAAGTTTTTTAAAATTATTTTCCAAACAGTTTTCTCCAATAAAATATCAGTCAACACACACACAACATGATGTTAATGTTAAATTATCGATAGCAAGAAACAGGTAGAGATTTCAGGAGGAAATAAAACACACCACAAAGTCTACCGCTAGGATGATGAATATCAGCAAACACCAAGACTAGAGTCCCACCCGCACTTACTAGGGTGTAAGCATAAATTAACTTGTGGGAGCTGCTTCCAAATAAGCCTACCCGGAATTAAGTAACAGAATTCCTAGCCACCTATATCTGCAGAAAACAATCGTTCAATTCAGTCCTCCTGTAACTGTGTGCAGCACACACAGTTACAAATGCTCCCTGCAAGTCCCCCCACCGTGCAGTAACACATCACGTAAACCCTTCCTCACATGGACAGCACTTATGTGAAGAGAGACCAACTCTGTTCCTCATGACTGCCAGTGCTGTAGGGTATTGGGCTTTTAGACAAATACTGTCGTCATGATGGAGGGAAAAGCTTCAGGGGCATAGCTACAATTGAATTGTGGGGGGGAGGGGAGAGATGACAAGCGCACCCAGGTCCCTGTGAGAGGAGACCCCACAAGCTGGGTGACAACTTGCTCTTTGCTCTCCCCCTTGCACCTCTCTGAAGAAAGCAGGGTGTGCACAAAACCAGAAAACCTGGTTTGGCTCAAATCGAACCGGACTTGAGCTGAACCGGGTCCAGTTCAGTTTTCTACACACTCAAGCCAGACCCCGTCCGGTGCAAACCAAGCCCACCTCAAGCCAGCTCATAAATTACTGGTAAAGGGGAATACCAGGAAAGGTGGGGAGCAAGGGATTTTGCTAAAATGAGTTGAGGTGGGAGGAGAGTGGATTTTTATCTTTAAAAGTGCCACCAGTGGTGGGGGGGTGCGGTGGCGGTGGCTCCCCCTCATGCCCACCAGAGCAAGCAGAACCAATTCAGGCCCAGTTCGGGTCTCCACGTCTGCACAGAGGTCTGAACTGTGCAGATCCCCCCCAGCCCCACCAAAGCAGGCAGGACCATTTCGGGCCTCCACATATTTGCTGAGGCCCAAAACAGGCCTGAACCAGGCTTGCCTGCTCCACCAGGGGTGGGGGAAACTGCTGCCACTGGCTGCACTTTTAAAGGTAAAAATTCACTCCCCTCCTATCCCATCTCATTCTAGTGAAGCCCCTTGCTCTCCCATTTACTAGTAAAGGGGAATCCTTACCAGGTTTTCCTTTACCAGTAATTTCCAAAATGCCTCGAACCAAACCAGGCCCATTTCAGCTCAAGCAAAACCCTTCAAGTCCAGTCAGATCAAATTCAAGCCCAGATCAAGTCAAGCCAGCTCGCACATCCCCAGCAGGGAGGCATGGGGCCATCTTTACTTTTTGACCCAGAACCCACTCCGATCTTGTTACATCCCTAGAGAGCATTCATGATGCATCAGCGTGCAGTCTGTACTCTGTGCACAGTTATAGAAAAAGGTGAATGTGTTAAGGCAAATTTGATCATGAATAAGCATTTGTACATAAACATCCATTTTAAGCCATTTCTAATACTTACAAATCCACCAAAGAGCACAAAGCACTCTATAAAGTGCATTTATTTATTAACATATCTGTATACCGCTCACTATTGAAGTCTCTAGGCAGTTTACAGCAACAAAAATGAAATTTTAACAAATAAAACATCTAAAAAGATCAAATCAAATTACTCATAAAAACAACCAGATAGATTTAAAAGCTTGGTTGAAGAGATGTGTCTTTAGTTGTTTCCAAAAAGCCAACAGGGATGGAGCAGTTCTAATCTCAGCAAGAAGTGTATTTCACAGCCCTGGAGGTGGCACCCTCAGATGAACCTTCCCTGGAGATCTCAATGGGGGGTGGGGTTCATAACGAAGAAGGTGTTCTCTGGGTCCAAGCCTTATGGACCTTATGAATACCCTGGGTCCAAGCCTTATGGACCTTATGAAGGTCTCTTTGGGATGTCCTGGAGGCCAATGTGCAAGCAGCATTCTGCATCAATTGCACTTTCTGGACCATGTATAATGATAAGTCAATTTATCCTCACAGTAATCCACTCTTGTGAAGAAGGTTAGGCTGAGAAAAGATGACTGGCCCAAGCTTCTTAATCTTTACTCTTCTTCACAGTAAGTCATGGCTGAGCGGGGATTTCAACCCATTTCTGTCTGGTCTAAGTCCAACACTCTATGTTGCTATACCATCCTGGCTCTGTCTAATTAATTTCAGACTATGCTTAGTTTGTAGCAGCAGACAGTTATAGGTAGAATTATCTATGCATTCATTCAAATTGTTCAGGGTATTTGGAATCTGTCATTGTTTCCATAATTTACCTTTTAAAAAAATGTTGACAATCCAGGAGCATTCAATTACAGTCTGTTTTTATCAGCAAAGGCACTTTAGTCGGGATTCCCCTCCCTTTAGACGACTTTCCTTAAGGAAAGCAAGCTTATGAGATCACCGGGGCGGGGGAGTATATCTGTACCTCTCCCCCCACACTCCATCAACTTTGCAATGCCTGGACCAATATGAACCAAATTGGGTACAGTTGTAGAGACACAGAGGGACACTTCAGTGGCGTAGTCTGTGATGTCATCCACCCTGATTCAAGATGGCAGACACATTAATGCTTGAGGTGCAAGTGGGATAACTTGCAAAATGCCTATCCGATTTGAATCAAATTTAGTACAGTTGTAGTGAGTATCACATCGGTACATCTCAATAACGTAGCTTGGGATGTTGTCATCCACCCCATTAAAGATTGTGGATGCACGAATGTTTGAGATGTAACTGGATTAATTTATGAACTGCCTAACCCAGGGCTTTTCAACTGTGGCTCTCCTGCAGATGTTGGCCTACAACTCCCATAATCCCTGGCTATTGGCCACAGTGGCTGGGTATTATGGGAGTTGTAGTCCAAAAACAGCTGGAGGACCGAAACTGAGCAGGTCTGACCTAACCGATTTGAACCAAATTTGTTACAGTTTTAGGGACACAAGGTTGGACAAAAGTTAAGGGGGAGAACAAAGAGCAAGCTGACACCCAGCGGGTCCCCCCCGCTCCAACCAGGTCATTCCCCCCTCTGCACATTACCTTTGATTTTGGGAGTCTGTGATGGACAAACTGGCCTGAATTAGGCTGAAGAAATGCCATCTCCTCAGTTACAAAAAATAAATCTCTTAAAGGACCTGGAGATGTGTCTCCTAGATAGGTCCTTAAAAGCACAAGGGCCCTGTCCAGAACGGAATGTGGCAGCCACAGGCTGATACAGACAGACAACACATCACAAGCATCGTAGTGATTTCCGTTCCATGTTTAGAAGCCCGGGGCCAAAACAGAAGGTTTAAGTTTCTGGAGGGAACAAGGGGGTTGACAAAGCAAGTGAAGGAGCTCTAGAACAAAATGAGATGAGAAATGGCAACAACTTTTAAAAAAAGGAAAAAATGCTTCTATTTCAGAACAAACAACTGTATCCGATACAGTGTTGGTAGTGGATTAGAGATTAATTTTGAAAACAAAAACACAACTTTTTTCAATGTCCCATTTCTCAGCTATTACACAACATTTTTATTCCCTCAAATTCTGTCACCTGTCCTAATTTGTAAGCGCAGCTAGTTGGGTTATGGGAATTTTTTTTTTAAGAGAGAGAGAGAATTATTTGTGATAATCTCATTAAATCCTGTTTAACACTTTCCAGTTCATACAGGATTTTCTTCAGGCTGGGTGAGTGTAGCCCTATGAATTGTTTAAACAATCTTCTAAGGTGCGGGGGGGGGGGTTAAAGCTTGCAGAGCAAAGCTCTGTACTGACTGACACAGTGCAGAGAAAACAGGACTTAGAAAGTGTGAAGCTAAAACAAACAAAGCATTGCAGATGTTTGCTTCAGCAGTCCTGCCAACAGAGTATTAAATGCATAATCTTTCGTATCCTCTGATTCTATTTAAAAAAAAATAGATTAAGCAGTAAGATAGATCCTTTTCAAATAGTTCCTTTTCAATCATGGCTCATTCTCAAGATCACTCAGCATGGATTAATTTCCCCTTTTAATACATTTGCCCTTTTGTCTTCACAATCACACTAGTTAAAGAAAAATGTAAGAACTGATATTCCAGTAATGCTTTCAGTGTGTGTACACACACACACACAATCGGAACACTAGTTTGCTAGGGACTGGGAGAAGAAAACCAAGGGTGGTGATTTTGAATCTAGTTAAAGAACAATCACAGTTGTTATGCTGGTCACATAGAAGAAAAAAACACAGAGCAATTGAGGGTACGCCTTTTATTAAACCTATTAATGCTTGTAATGCTGGAAGGGTTCACTTTTATGACATGATGAACCAATACCAAATATGAAGACTATTTCTGTGTGGCTCCAAAGTTTGCAATTCAAGTATGTTCAATCTTAGTTCATCCAGTGAAAGCGGTGTGATCCAATGCACACTTACACAAGAGTGAGCTTCACAACACAGTGTGACATTTAGGCATGGTTTCCCTCAGTGTCTCACTAAGCACTGTGAATGAGGGAAGCTTTGGTTTCACAGAGTGGTCCATATCACTATGGTATGACCTGGAATGTCAACGTACCTCGAAGGAAAGCATTCAGGAATCTCTCATGAGAATTCACAAATTGTTTTCAGCCCAAAGGCTATTTACAAAAACAACTCAGTTATCTCCATGTACAGAGGCATGATATCCCTGAATACCTGTTGCTGGGGTGGGGGATGGGGGCAAAAGCAGGGAAGGCGATTGCCTTCATGCCCTATTTATGGGTTCCTGTGAAGCATCTGCTTGGCCACTGTTGGGGAGACCCAGAAAAGCTAACCTGATAGTCAGATAACAGGGGAGAAACATCAAAGTCTTGTTAACACTCACACAGTAGCTCCTGATGGACTCTTTTCCAAAATTAGAAAACTACCAACACGTGCAGTTATATTACACACTGAATGGCAATTTTTACTTGTATGAAACTTATCTGCCATAAGCATGCACATGGTTTAAAGGGCAGTCTCAGGACTGTGTAAAGCCCAAGGAATCCCTACTTGAGTTACTGAAATACAAACTCTCTTTACGCTGACAAGGAAGGTTGTAAAAAGGGAACTTGGAAGACAAGCTCAGAATTTACAGCTGTAACAATTCTGATTCTACATTTAAATGCCTATTCAAGCTTTCCTGTTTCATTCAGTGTCAAAAGACTAGCAAGAATTGTCAATGAAACATTCTTAATAAGGAACTCCTGAAGTAAACACTATATGGGTCATCTGCTTTCCATGCTTGCAAAGTTATGTAGCCTTGAAAGAGTACAAACTCTTCCCAGTATTTTAGAAAAACTGTCGCAGAGCTTCAATTCTTCCATTTGTAAGAACAAACACAGGCTGGGGGACTCTGACTTTAGCTACTTTTTGCAGAGAAGGACCAAGACTCAGTGGAAGAGCATATGAATTGCATGCAGAAGGCCCCAGATTCAATTGCTACCATACCAGAATTGCTACCATACTGTCCATAGTAGTACTGCACTGAGTAAATCTGAATTCCTGTATATTTGTATCCAAAGAGTGCAAAAGTTTCCATCCTTGCATGAGGCCCTTAGGAACACAGGAAGCTGCCTTATTCAGACCATTGGCCCATCTATCTCAATATTGTCTAGACTGACTGGCAGCAGCTCTCCAAGGTTTCAAGTCTTTCCCAGTCTGACCGAGAGATGCTAGGGATTAAACTAAATGCAAAGCAGCAAGCCACCTGATGGTGCAATGGGGCAATGACTTGATTAGCAAGCCAGAGGTTGCCGGTTCGAATCCTCACTGGTATGTTTCCCAGACTATGGGAAACACCTATATCGGGCAGCAGCGATATAGGAAGATGCTGAAAGGCATCATCTCATACTGCGCGGGAGATGGCAATGGTAAACCCCACCCTCTGTATTCTACCAAAGACAACCACAGGGTTCTGTGGTCGCCAGGAGTCAACACCAACTTGACAGCACACTACTTTATGTGCAAAGCAGATGCTCTACCACTCAGCTATGGCCTCAACCCCATCACTTGATTTCTCATGCATATACCATGGCCTCCTTTGGTACACAATAATCCTTGAACATTTGAGTGCTCAAGCTACTTCATACACATCATTCCTTTTTTGTATGTATTTGTTTCTATATGTATAAGCTGCAAGCCAGGCAGAAATGGCTCTCATGGCAGCTCAGTAATCCTTACAACAGTCATAAAAAGCAGGCCAGTGCAAATGAGGGGTTTGAGAGATGGTCGTTTGCCTAAAACCACTGATTTCATTCATGGACAATGTGAGATCTAAGCCTCCAGTTCACAATACCAGTTCTATGCAATGGCTCCAAAGCACTATCCCTCCAGCACATTCAAATGGTAGCTATGTGGGATTGGGCCTTTTCTGTATCCACCACTAGGCTCTGAAAAGTGCTCTCAAACAATATATGTGGTCCATCCACCCTCTCTTCCGGCCTTCAAGGTTGCTTACCTGTAACTGGAGTTCTTCTGGTGGTCATCTGTCCAGTCACACAGATGGGCCTCGCACTCGCATGAAGAAAGCATCCAGAAAATACTCTCAAGCTTTTCTTTATTTCTGTCTCTCCTGATAGGTAGCTAGGCTCCTCCCCCTCAATACCTAGGTCATGTGCTCAGAACCCTCCTCCTCAATTCTGGAGTCTTCTGCCATAAGGCTCTGCAGTGGGGAAAGATTGGTGGGTGTGTGACTGGACAGATGACCACCAGAAGAACTCCAGTTACAGGTAAGCAACCTGCAGTTCTTCTAAGTGGTCTCTGTCCATCACACAGATGGGCACATCTCAAACTCCAGGACCTTGGAGGAGGGAGCAGAGCCCGAGCACAGAGAACAACACTATAATCAGACAGTAGGTGACCCAAGAAGGAGCATTAAAAAGTCTCTCATTAATGAACAGAATGCTTTATTGAAGATAACACACAACAGAAGAACAACTGAGCAAACACCTTATTGAAACAGAGCCTATAGAACTGATCTGCCAAAAACCACGTTATTGCGGGCCCGAATGTCCAGAGCATAGTGTTTTATGAAAGATGAAGGTGAAGACCACATTGCAGCGTGACAGATGGAATCCAAAGATAGTCAAAGGCTCTGGAGGTGGCCACTGCTCTGGTGGAGTGAACTCTCAATGCAGAGGGGGGTTCCAACCCTGCCACTTGGTAAGCCAATTTGATGGCTTGTATGATCCAGGCCGAAATAGACTGAGCAGAAGCTCTCTGGTCTTTCTGTGGTGCTCCATAGGTTACAAACAAGGACGTGGTGGACTGAAATGGTGCTGTGTGGTGGACATAAAAGGCCAACGCCGATCTAACATCTAGAGCATGCGACTCCCGCTCTGATTCAGAAGGAGGGTTCGGGAAGAAAACTGGTAAGTAAATGGCTTGCGACCTATGAAAGGTTGAGACTATCTAAGGCAGAAAAGGAACATCGACCCTTAAAACAACTTTCTCTTTTTGGAACAGTAGGAGAGGTGGGTCACAACACAAGGCCTGTAACTCCCCACCCTCCTGGCTGACGTAAGCGTGACCAGAAATACGGTCTTGAGAGTTAACAATCGAAGATCGCACATTGCCATAGGTTCAAAAGGTTTGCCCATGAGCATGGAGAGCACACCTGGTAAGTCCCATGAAGGGGATATGGTGGGCCTGTCTGGGTGTAGGCATGCCAATCCCTTCAAAACCTGTTTGACCTCCTTTAAAGTTAACAAGGTGTCGGGGGGGGGGGCACTCCAAAAGGCAGATATTGCAGCCAGGTGAACCCTGACTGAGGACACTGAAAGTTCCAACTTCTTGAGATGGAGTAAATATGACAAAACGGTAGCTACTGCAACCACAGCAGGGTCCATGTCACCAGTAGATCTTATGTATTCAGAAAAACGCCTCCAGTTTGGCCTATAGGAGGACATAGTAGAGCGTTTCCTAGACGCTGAGAAGACCTCAGTCAGTTACGCAGACCAGATGGGTGGATTCGCCATGCCATTAGGCACAGCTTCTGTACATCCAGATGGAGTATCTTCCCCGCTTGTTGAGATAACAGTGCAGGAAGGAGGGGAACTCTGAAGAAGCGTACCAGGTGCACGTGAGTGTACGTCAGATGGGCATGTGCGCACATGCACCCAGTACTTCCGGCCGAAGAGGGGGAAGGGGCGGCAGGGAGGTACACTGCTGCCCCAAGGCTTTTACGGGCAATGAGCACTGGTGGGGGGAAAGCGGGGGGAGGGTAAATGCAGAGTGGCACCCCCACCCCCCTCGAGCCACCCCCACCCAGTTACGTGCACATCCCTAGCATCAGCTGATCAATACCAGATCGAGCACTGGTTTCAGGGGAGGAGGGGTCTTGTTGCATCGTGGTAAGTAGCAGGAGGAGTTACATTGTGAGGAGGTGTGCCTACTGTACGAGTCACTGCCATCAGCCCTTTCCCGGGAATGGCAGCACTCACACACAGGTGGAAAAGATTCCCTTCTTGTGTGGTGCAAACTGTCAAGAGCACGGCCAACATGGAGACCCAGATTGAGACCTGTATTCCCTATGGTGCTTCCAGCGTGCATTCCCATAATTTCTATGAAGCTGGGCATACATGGTTGGGCGGTAACCCCAATATGATAATCGTAATCACTCCCATAGTCCCCTTCCAAGTCACCAGAATCAGAGAGCTCATATTTATATTCATCGAAAGTGTCAGGGAAATATTTGACAAGGAGAGAATGAGGGGATTCGTGCAGTCTATTCATGTCCTCTGGGGTTTATTCCCTCTCCCTGGAGTCATCCAAATGCCAGGGTTCCTCATCTGAGTCACAATCAAGCCCCATCCTCTCCTGGAAAGTGGACCTCTAATTGAGAGTCTGTCGAACCCAAAAGCAAGATGGGGGTTCATTGTCAGCATTAGCCCGGGAAGGGCTGGTCTGGCCAGCAAAGGAGTGTTGGCGCAGGCTACTCAGAAGGGGGGACCTCGGCCCCGGCGGATTGCTCATTGCCGTCTGGGAGCCCTGCGTGTGAGGCGTGCAATGTTCCACCTTCGCTGCAGCTTTTGAAGGGGTCGCTGGCAGTTGCTGGGGTTGTGGTACTGAGCAGGCCATCTGTGCAAGCACAGACGAAGCTGTCTCCGCTCCTTTCAGCTCCCGGGTCTCCTCTGACAGAGGCTTCTTCTTTTTCAGCTTTGTAGCCGATTATCCTTCCTCCTTGCTCCTCCTCTTCTTGTGCTGCTTGTGAGGCTGAGAAGCGGGAGCTAGCCCAGTCAGCTCTGTCTGAGGTAGCCCAACACTGGAGTTCTGCAGTATGGCCACCAATGGGCCAGGCAGCCCCTGCTCCTGCTGTGCCTGAGGCAGGAGCACTATTGGCAAGGGGGTCTTAACGGAGGCAGAGGTAGTCAGTAAAGAAGTCCCAGGCCCTCCAGGGACTGAAAGGCGGCAGGTGAACAGCCGCCTCAGAAGTCGAGTTCACAGCCTTGGGAGCCAGAGGCATATTAGTGAGTTTCACATGTTCCATTGCGATCTGGGCTGACAAGGCACATTCCCACAAAAAGAGATGTAGCCTAGAGGCCCTGTTCCTGCACGCTTGTTTGGAAAAACTCTGACAATGAATGCAGGTTGATGTTAAATGGGTTTCCCCCAAACAAAACAAGCAAAGACCATGTCCATCTGTTGAGGGGATAGAAGCCCGGCACTGTGAACAACATATAAAGGACACTTTGCTGGCCATACATTGGTGTAGAAAACATCCCCTCAGGGGAAAAAGGCTGGGGGGGATAAAGACATTAAATGCAAAATAAATAAAGGTGCAAAACAAGAAAGAAAGAAAGAAAGAAAGAAAGAAAGAAAGAAAGAAAGAAAGAAAGAGAGAGGAGAGAATAAAAATAACACCACAAATAAAAAACCCTATTAACAACTTAGAAAAGCCTGCAAGGATTTCCACCTGGATGATACTTCCTTGGCAGACGAAAAAGAACTGAGGAGGAGGTTGCTGAGCACGTGACCTAAGTGTTGAGGGGGAGGAGGCTAGCTACCTATCAGGAGAGACAAAAGTAAAGAAAAGCTTGTGAGTATTTTCTGGATGCTTTCTTCATGCGAGCGCAAAGCCCATCTTTGTGATGGACAGATATCACTTAGAAGAACTTTAAAGACACATCTCTTCATCCAGGCATTCTGATATTTTAATTGTGTTGGATTTTTTTACTCTTTTAGTTGGCTGTTTTAAATTTTGGTATTTAATGGTTTCCTTATTTTTATCTTTTTGTAAATCACCTAGAGAAATTTTTGTTAGTTAGTATAAAAATCAAATGAATGGATGGATGGATGCTGTTCAGCCCTCAAATTAAGAGGTACATTTTAATCTGAGATCAAAATTTGGAAGTGTGCAAAATCCAAAGTAAAGCTCCATTCAGCTCTGATTCTCTGAAAGAGCCCAAGTCACGTGAAAGGCTAAAAGCAGATTTTAAAGTAAAGCCTCACCATGCAAAACCTCGAAAGTCCCTCTTGAACAAGGTAAGATTACAGTTCCACCCCCACTCCAGAAACAATCAAATGGTTGCCAACAGTGTTAAGAATAAGCACAATCACTGCTATAGGCAACACGCAGATGACCAGTTCAGGTTCATGGGTTCACTGCACACAGTTATCCACAAATACCCCCTGACAGTTTTCACAGTATAATGAACTTTGCAGCAACTCAGGCAGGCAATTGACACAATACATGAATGTAAAGCCTCTATGACTTTAGAGCAAGGCATATTTAGCTAACAACTTGTCATCTAGCATAGCTCAAGCAGCACATGGCAATTTCAAATCCAGAGATTTCATTAGCTGGTGCTTTAGCCTATTTTGGAAATGGCAATATGGGATGCAAATTAATAAAAATAACTGCACTATGCATTTTTAATTGCTATATCAATCAGCCAGAAGTTTTCTGGTCAAAATTGTGAGGGGTACATAGCAGAAATAACCTTTCCTTTGGCATAATACATTTTTCCCAACATTGCCTTCTTTTCTTGAAAATTCTGACAAAAGTAACATTTTTTTCCCAACTTTACCCATTGTTATGTCTTTAAAAACAACGAAGTACCAGCATAAGTAATGGAGCATTGGAGTAATGTGATCCTAGGACCTCATTCTTGCATTGGGAGGCAGGCATGTGTATCCTATTACACCAGCTGATACTTCCAAAGAGTCACCAAAGGCAGCCCTACACATGCAGTATATTGCAGAAGTCAACTCACACTGTGGAAGCGTGAATGAGAGTGACAAGACCTGTTCATGTGACAACACTGAAACCCCTTGTCCTGTTTCTTCATGTGCTCCAAGTCCTTGCCTTTACATCACTCTCAGCCAGACCTGGCTTAGGTGCGTGAACAAGTCAGGTGGTCACTCAAGTCACATGCCCAAAGGGTGTGCCAAGTGAGCTTGCACAAGCCACAGACCATGGTAACACTGATAAACTAACCATGCAAGCACCAAAGGCACTCTTCACCCAGGGTGTTACTTATCCTATGCCCTTAGCTGCCCAAAGGGTCTCCAGATCTCTTAAACAACTCCATCCATCCTCTCTTATTGTTACCTATACCTAGAGCTGAACATCCAAGCAGATGTGGAAACTCCTGCCATCTGCTCTCCACAGCCCAACCTGCCAATTGGAAATGCCAGAATCTGTGACATAGTGGAGGAACATAGGAAGCTGCCATATACTGAGTTAGACCATTGGTCCATCTAGCTCAGTATTGTCTACACAGACTGGCAGCGGCTTCTCCAAGGTTGCAGGCAGGAATCTCTCTGCTTACTTAAACTGGGCCTCTTGCTTTGACAGGAACAGCTCCTATCTCAACAATATAAATATTGGGTAGTATCCAGTATGTAGCCACCTAATGGCACAGAGGGGAAATGACTTGACTAGCAAGCCAGAGGTTGCTGGTTCTAATCCCTGCTGGTATGTTTCCTAGACTATGGGAAACACCTATATCGGGCAGCAGCAATATAGGAAGATGCTGAAAGATGCATACTGCACGAGAGATGGCAATAGTCCCCTCCTGTATTCTACCAAAGACAACCACAGAGATCTGTGGTCGCCAGGAGATGACACTGACTCAGAAGGCACACTTTACTTGGGTATCCATTAGAGAGAGAGAGCGCGTGTGTGCACGCAATATAGTTAAATATATTTATACTGGAATTCTAATAATAAATTGTTCACAATACTTTATTCACATAAATACTTAACAGTTTCTGACAAAGTCTTTTTAATACATGAGAGTTTTCAAAAAAACTTAATACATAAAATAACAATAAAAATCCTGAAAGTGTTGATGGTATAAAAGCTTTTCAAACGCTTTTCTTTTTATCTATATTAATTAGCTGAACTGAGTGCAGAGCATGTGCGCCACTAGTTCTCTTCTCGGCTTTCCTCTCACCCTCCCTGCCCGGCCGTTCTCCTGGTCAGCGTTTCTTTCCCCTCACTCGCCAGTCCCCAACACTATCCAGCAGATGTTTGCAAACTCTTGCGAGAGCTTCCACAGAAGGGATTAGCAATGGGTATATTTAAGAGAAATATATAATAAACAAACAAACAAACAATTTGTCCCATAGGACCAGGCATCCCTCCAGTTCTCAAACTGCAATATATTTGGCTGGAAAATATAGTTCTTTCTTAGCTTTTTGGGAGATTGTAATTTAGCATGTTATTTGGAATATAGTAGAGTGAGCATGAAAGACAGAAAACATTAAGCAATGGGGTTGATCTAATCTTCAAGTAGTTAATTGTATTCAGTACAAATGTACGTTTCCTCTCTGGGAAACTTAGTCCCCTGCTAACTGAGCGAAGAGGTACCTTTATAAAATGGTGATTCTCTTTATTTAGCAGGGGGAGAGCAACTGGCCCTATCCATCCACGGCACAGCATCACTCCAGGGGCTGTTGCTAGTGTTTATCTTAGGTTTCTTTTTTAGACTGTGAGCCTTTTTGATGAAAACTTTTTGATGAAAAGTCATATATAAATATTCATTTAAAAAACAAACACATATCTGTAGGCAATTGGGTTGATCTAATCTTCAAGTAGTTGATTATATTCCGTACAAATGTACATTTCCTCTCCAGGGCTAACGGCCTCCCTGCTGCCCTTCCGCTTTCCACAGAGCCTTAGTACAGCCGACCCTGGCCGGCAAATTCCCTTCCAACGGCAGGTGTGGCAGGCGGGCACTAACAACGGCCTCCCTGCTGCCCAACCGTTTTCTGCAGCACTCCCTGGTGCGTTTTGAGGCAGCAAACTGCCATCCGCCCCCTTCTGCCGAATGCCCTGGCGCTTTATGTTGCAGCCCTCCACAAACTCCGTCCCCAGTCCCCAAACTCCCTGCTTCATGACCCCAGCCGGCAAACTCCCTGGCTTTCCAAGGCGGCCACCCACACTCTTCTCCAGCTGCTGCCTTCTTGCTTTCAGAACTCTTGCGTGCTGTCAGCCAATCGCCTCCCCCCGTCAGCCAATCACCTCCTTTCCTCCCCCTCTCTGTCAGCCAATCGCCTCCTTTCTGCCACGTCTCCACGCATGGCCCATCTTAGAGAAATAAGTATATAGATTTTACATCAGAAGCCACCTATGGATGACACCATCTGGTTGGTATCTGTGATCTCACCAAGAGAGCTCCTCCCCACAAATTCATGAAGTCATTTTATTCTTCAAAAAATTCCTTTTTTAAAATTATCAATAAGATGAAGGATAAGCATGTATAAGGTCAGGTTTAATAAGAAGTTAAGCAGTCTGCCTGAAGCATAAGAAATACAATGAGTCCTTCCAGATGGCACAAAGATGAGGGGTTGTTCAAAGGACCAGAATAGTACACCTCCTCTACACAAACCCTGCACCCCTAGAGAAGCATGCTGTCTGGACTTGCCTGCCCTGAAGAGAGTCCAGGAGTTAGACAGTGTTCGCCACTGTGGCTGGAAACAGCGTAGTGAGACTAGCCTTGGAGGGAACTCAGCTGCAGATCCCCATGTTAGGAGCCCAACGTAGGTGTCCCAGTATCCGGAAACCAGTTTTCCTTTATAGAAATTTTGGTGCCCCTCAGACTCCAGGACAGGCAGCCATGATTCCCCTTTCTCCCACTCACATAGTTGCACTCCTGGCCTCAGCACCAGAATAATCGAAGCATGCCTCTTGGATTATCCAAATCCCTAGAATCAACAAGCCATATATCCCTAAAGGCTAGCTTCATCTCCATCCTAAAAAGAAAATCCCATCTTCCTGTGTCACTACCCTGAAACCCATTGTTCTCCTCCAGAGTCACTCTCGGTAACCATTAACTGAAAGGGCACCAGTGCAGCAGGTAACAAAGCACCTCCCAACCTATAAAAATAGCCAGCCAACCTCCCCCACCTCAAAATTGCACAGTTTCTGGGATCCATTCTGGAGATTGTGATCCTCTGCTCCTCCATCTTCAGCCATTATATCTGTAGAGAATCCAGCTACCTTCTGGGCAGATCTGACAGGTACATATACCGAGTCAGACCATAGGTCCATCTAGCTCAGTATTGTCTACACAGACTGGAAGCAGCTTCTCCAAGGTTGCAGGCAGGAATCTCTCTCAGCCCTATCTTGGAGATGCCAGGGAGGGAACTTGGAACCTTCTGCTCTTCCCAGAGAGGCTCCATCTCCTAAGCAGAATATCTTACAATGCTCACACATCAAGTCTCCCATTCATATGCAACCAGGGCAGACCCTGCTTAGCTAAAGGGACTAATCATGCTTGCTACCAGAAAACCAGCTCTCCTCTCCCAATAACCTCTCAACTCGGGAGTTTTGTCTCTCCATCCCTGATTTCCCCCTTCCTTCCCTGGGCACGAGTATATGTGTGAATGTTTGAGGTTTCACCAGACTAGGCTACGAGGTATTTTTAATTATTCAGATGTATTTTTCACCTGTAAAAGCGGGGAGGGTGGTCAACTCCTCACCAGATTAAAAAAGGTACACTGTAGGGACCACCGATCCCATAGGAGCTGTCCAATGGACTGCAAGCTTCTTTCAGATGGAAGCTGTACTTAGACATAGTTCACCCATGTCAGGATAGCACACTCTAGAGCAGAAAGGCAAAGCACAAGGAAGATAGTGTCTAGTGGAATTTTCCAGCCAGAGCCATCCAGCCGGTGTCCTGTTCAGCTCAGGTGACCCAACCCTGATACCTCTTGTTTTCCCTTTCCTTCTGCTCAGCAAACCCCCCAAACCCCAAAATGATGCAACCCCCCACACCGTTCATCCTTTTCAATAACAAAAACAACAACAAATTTATTTGTTAGCCACCCCATAACAAATTGTTCTCTGAGCACCATAACAAAATTATTCTATGGCCCTGAAAGCAGGCCCTAACGGTGCAGAGAACCTCTCCGTTCTCACATTTCATTTTCTGGTTCCCAGCAACCTGCCAATATTTGCATAGCTTGGCCCCAAGTCCACCCCCTCACCAGAGAGCCAGAAACTGCTCTCCCTGCAAAGCAAATAAGCAGTTTCTCAGGGTGATCTTGTACAGCTTCAGGTGGTCTTGTACAGCTTCCAACTTCATTATAGTCTTTTTATACCAAAGACTATTCTCTCATTGCATGACATTTTGGGGTCATAGGAAGCTGTCATATACTGAGTAAGACCATTGGTTTATCTAGCTCAGTATTGTTTACACAGAGTGGCAGCAGCTTCTCCAAGGTTGCAGGGAGGAATCTCTCTCAGCCCTATCGTGGAGCTGCCAGGGAGAGAACTTGGAAGCTTCTGCTCTTCCCAGAGTGACTCCATCCCCTAAGGGGAATATCTTTCAGTGCTCACACATGTAGTCTCCCATTCATATGCAACCAGGGTACACCCTGCTTAGCTAAGGGGACAAGTCACGCTTGGTCTTTCTCCCCCCACCCCTTTCTTCCTCTCTGTCTCTGCCTTCCTTCTCTCCCCAAACTCTCTTGGTTTTCTTCTCTTGGACTCCTGTCAGTTCTCCTGATTAGCTTCTCCTTCCCCAAACCCATTTGGGTTCCTCTCTCTCTCTCTCTCTCTCTCTCTCTCTCTCTCCCCTCCAGTCCCTATGCCAGTTTTCCTGACCAGCTCTGCCTTTCAGCTCTCTCTCCCTGCTACCCTCCATCTCTGTTCTCCTGACCGGCTCCACCATCCTCTCAGACCTGAACTCTTTCAGACTATTTTCTTCTTTGCCTCCCCCATCCCCTTTGCCTCCCCCGCCCGCCCCTGGTTCTTTGACTGACATTTTCCCTCTCTGGTCTTGTCGTAGCAAGCATGACTTGTCCCCATAGCTAAGCAGGGTCTGCCCTGGTTGCATCTGAATGGGAGACTTGATGTGTGAGCACTGCAAGATATTCCCATCAAGGGATGAAGCCACTCTGGGAAGAGCAGAAGGTTTCAAGTTCCCTCCCTGGCTTCTCCAAGATAGGGCTGAGAGAGATTCCTGCCTGCAACCTTGGAGAAGCCACTGCCAGTCTGTGAAGACAATACTGAGCTAGATAGACCAATGGTCTGACTCAGTATATGGCAACTTCCTATGTTCCCTCTTGCCATTCCCAATTCTTGACTGAGCACTGTAAGGTATTCCCTTCAGGAGTTGGAGCTGCTCTGGGAAGATCATCTAGGTTCCAAGTTCCCTCCCTGGCATCTCCAAGATAGGGCTGAGAGAGACTCCTGCCTGCAACCTTGGAGAAGCCGCTGCCAGTCTGTGTAGATAATACTGAGCTAGATGGACCTATGGTCTGACTCAGTATATGGCAGCTTCCTGTTCCACTGCCAGGAACACTATTTCTGCTTCAAACACTGAGGAATCTGCCTGCAGAGGCAAAACAAGTTTTTAATAGGAGAGAAGCTCTGCAGCAACTATGCACCTGGACATCAACTCTAGGTCATCTGTGGTGACCAGGTGAGTGGTTAAGGGCAAGAATGGTTTGGGACATACTGGACAACAGGTGAGCTGTCATGCTTTATGCTCAATATTGTGCTCCTAAACACTGCATTACTGAAGTATTACCTACATAATTCCCTAGAGTTTCAGGAGCTCTTCAGGGCATTTCACCTCAGAAAAGAGAGAAAACTGGTCTTCATTAAACCTTGAAATACTTTAAGCAAATAATATGCCCAGAGAAAAATATTGTTTCCTGACTATCCCAGACTACTGATTCTTCACTGCTTCAGTAGAACTGAGTAAGAGAAAATGAAATGAAAGGAACTGGTCACCCAATGAAACTATTTTCAGTTCTCAGAATGAGCAAAGATATTAATCTGATGGTTCAGAATTAACCATAATTAAATGACAATTCTATTATTGAGGCCATCTGCAAAAATCTAAGAAGGGGTTATTCTGCTACATGTCCATGGAAATTGCTTAATAATTCTCAATTAATCCAAGTAAAGTGAGACATATTAGACTGTATTTCATAATCTCCATATGAGCTTGGTATATTAGGTCAGATGCTCTTTAAAACTTACCATGACTTTAGATAAGGTACATCACATCTTCATGGGGATAAAATTATGTTTTGTCCTAACATCACCTTCAGTAATATTCTATATGAACTGGACTGCCACAATGTCACATTCTCTTCTATGTTAGATAATCTCCTGTGTATGAAATCCCATTGATTCTAGACTTCATTGCAAGTTATGTTCCATATTCACAATAGTGAGAATTTATAGAAATTAACTAAAGCACTTGGGTTCTGATTCACAAACCAGTTAATCTTGAATACTTTGGATATATTAAGTCAATTTCATCTTTGTTTCAGTGTCTCCAAATAAACATAATTCCAAATATTCCAAATAAAGCCATTGTGATTTGGTTTGCCAAAGAAGTCTTATCTTACATCTTGTCAAAATGCATACAATTACTCTTATGACAGACTTGTATGCAATACATAAAAGTCCTCCTATAACCCACTAAAGCCAGGTTGTAATTTTGTATTTGGGGCTTTTAAAGAAGTGCTAACCAGGGGCGTAACTATAATAGGGCAAGGGGAGACAGTTGTCTGGGAGCCCAATGCCTTGCCCCCCTGCCGAGGCAAGTCACACGACTTACTCCCCCAGCTGCACACCAGCCCGGGCTTCCTTCAGTTGTATTCATCCTCTGAAATTGATGTGAGTGTTAAGATCCAGAGCTACCAGAACAGCATGTCTTTCTCTAGTACCATCACACACATATACATATACATACATAATGCTTTTTGTTACCACTATTCAGCCTCATTTAAGATTTCTTCACTTCATGAGCTGAGCTTCAGTGTGTGTGTGGGGGGGCATTTTAAAATGTTGTCTCTGGGCCCACTCCAACCTTGCTACGCCCCTGGTGCTAACATTTGTGGAAGAGATCAAATGGTAGCAACTTCATTTACTACTTGCCTGGTTAAACAAGAGCTACAAATAGAAGTAAACAACAGGCTGTTTTAAAAGAAAGAGAACTGCCCACAGAAGACAGGCAGAATAACAGAGCGTGAGAAAGGCCAGAAGAAAGGCTTGCTTTAGTGTGAGGATGAAAAAGGCAAGCAGAGACTGGTAGCCAAGAAGGATTTTTCACAGCTGCCAAAGTGGAAGCTGTTGCTTCTGGAGCATCCCCATGTTACTGCAAGCCACAGGGTCAAAGGCAGGCACCCAAGTCACTACTGGAAAAGAGCAGTCACTGCTTTATTTTACTACTACCTTCATTTTTCAGCAGAACAATTATCTGGATTTTTTGAAGCCTTTGCGGCTTGAGTCCATGAAAATACTTATATATATGTACGGTATTACTGTCTCTCTCTGTGTGTGTGTGTGTGTGTGTGTGTGTGTGTGTGTGTGTGTGTGTGCGCGCGCGCGTGCACATGGGTGTACATACACACAGAGAATATTGTGGGTTTTTTAAAAATGAATTACTTAATTTTAGGTGCAGATTATTACACTGTGCAGAGAAAGGCAGCTTAGAATTTGTTATCTACTGACATGCATATGGAGACCTATGGAATGGTTCACACATTCACTACACATTCACTAGATCTGTGCACAAACAAAAATATTGAATCAATACTGATCCAGAAACTATTTGCAAACAAAACAAATATATTTCGGTAGCCCTATATGGTCTTCCTAAACCTCTCAGTATCAAGTTGGTATTGTCCCAATATTTTACCAATAATCCTTATGAGAAAACACCCAATTAAAAACTGCCTAGAGCCAGCTTGGAATCACAGAGTCTCTCCAAGCTGGCTGCAGCCCTGGACCAGTGGGTGTGCCCCCCCCCCCGCCCACATTTCAGGATTGCAGTCCTTAAAGTCCAGGTCTGGAGTCAGTTTGGAGAGCAAGTTTCTCCAAGCCCCCAGGTGGTTTTGTTCCAATATTCCTAGTGAAAGTAGAAGCTTTTCCAATAGGACAACAGGGATTTTAGTCAGAATTCTGACTAGTATCAGGGCTCCCTGCTTTCGTATCGTAAACCCTTCCAATAATGCCAGAAAGCGGGCATATCAGTCTGATATTCCTATTGGATCAATCCAACTGCACAGCCCTAACATTCTCTCAGTTGGCATCTAGTATGGGGAAAGCAGGTGTGTGCTACAATTCCAAAGGAGCATAGAATAAGCAAATAGCATGGCACTGGACACAGAATTCAGCTTCCTGGGAAGCTCAGGTGTCATGTTATGTTGTATGTCTTTTTCCAAAGCAAGTTTCTACCCTGTGTGATTGCATGTCTGCACTTGAAAGTAAGTGGGCAATGGTTGCTTAGATCTCAGAAGATTACAAGGGTGGCAGAATAAGCTGCCTAGTGGGTGCAGTTGGGATTTAGTGCCTTGTAAATTTTGCTGCCTTTTCCCTTTACTAGCTAAGCCAGAAAAAATACTGAAAATTGAAAAACCTATGCTTGTTTTAAAAATGTTCAAACTGACATCACCAGGACCTCAAGATAAACACATGGGATGGGGCTGGAAGTGTGTAGGTGGAAGGATCAGATCCACTGAGATATTATCTGATTGGGCTTGTAACTGGGCTCAGAATAAAATTCAACTATTTTTCCAATTTTTCCCCAGGATAATAGCTTGAGCCCAATTACAAACTCAATTGGGGATGGGACCCATCACGCAAAATTGTTTGGTTTGAGCGCCCAAGGACTTGTTGGTTCTGCAACAACAGGTAACATCGATACTGCTCTGGAACATCAAATGGTTATGTGGCTGTCACTAATCAAAGTCAAAAATAAATATCAACCCTACATTCTATTTTTCCAGTGTACACTTCAAGAAGTTACAAGCAGACATGCAAAACATATATGCGCAAAACATGTAGCACACAAACTTGACAGGTAGCTCCATCTGGTTGCCACTCTTCACAGAGTGTACTCTCACTG
This sequence comes from Hemicordylus capensis, assembly GCF_027244095.1. Taxonomy (NCBI): domain Eukaryota; kingdom Metazoa; phylum Chordata; class Lepidosauria; order Squamata; family Cordylidae; genus Hemicordylus; species Hemicordylus capensis. Next base: position 27,723,563 of record NC_069661.1, on the reverse strand, counting down.
GCAAAGCCAAGTTTGTTTCTCCACAATGTGCAAAACAGCTCTAAGTCTACTGAAAAAAGAATGCCTTTTGCCTGTTTAACACTATTGCATTCCACCCAGCATCCACCCTCTAACACCTTTGCAGCATCTGAGTTCAATACATCCATATACTGGATTCAGATTATCACAACAAGAATCTAAAATGGAAGAGAGAGGCAAGTCAGATGAGGAAATTTAAATCCAGTCACTAATCCAGTCACTAATCCTTTCAGGACTGCATCTTTTGCCAGTGCTAATTTGGAGGATATCCTCCTGGTGATATATTTGAGACAGGAAGGTGAATAAAAGGTCAGGAATGCTGTGCCTTGATTCTGTAGAATAGTTTTGCCAGCTGAATGTCTTCCAAGGACTTATAGGATGCATTCTCATAGCTGGTATGTACTAGAACTACCACTGAAAGTCCCCTTGCTTCTCTGCAGTTTGCAATCTTCCTTTGTTAGGTTGTTTCTCAATCTGGTTTTCTCAATCAGAATAAAACAGGTATCATGGGGCAATCACTGCTAAACTGACATTATTATTATTATTATTATTATTATTATTAACATTTATATCCCGCTCTTCCTCCAAGGAGCCCAGAGCGGTGTACTACATACTTAAGTTTCTCCTCACAACAACCCTGTGAAGTAGGTTAGGCTGAGAGCGAAGTGACTGGCCCAGAGTCACCCAGCTAGTATCATGGCTGAATGGGGATTTGAACTCGGGTCTCCCCGGTCCTAGTCCAGCACTCTAACCACTACACCACAATAAAGAGGCAGTTCTGGCAGGTGGAACACAGAAAGTTCTTATAAAATTGCTGAGTCTTCCACATAATATCCCAAACCACTGCAAAAGTGTTTGAAAAAGGCATTCCTGCTGTAAATTGTGTGTGGGAAGAGAAAAATAGTGTAATTAGGGAGTAACTAGGGCATGTCAACACTACAAAGGTGAAGTGACTCTTCTTTCTTACAAAGGCCAAATAATTTCAAGAACTATCTGCATTGGGTTGGTTTGGAAATATTTTATATGACCAGCCCTCCTTGCATAATCAGAATCGCAAGAACACATGTCCTTCCCCACCAAGTGCATCAGGGTAATGTTCCTTAATAATTGGGAATCCTGGGATTGTGGTTCATCCTGTCTATTCCTTTACACACTACAAATATTCAGAACACAACTAGAGTGGTGGATGAATCACATTCCCACACAATTAATGTACAGTGCCCTAGTATGCCAGGAGGAGAGGAAGGATATGGGTTCACATACATCCTTATCATACCAGGAGGGCCAAAGTATCAAACAGGATACTACAGGAGCAATACGAATGCGACAAATGTTTACATACCGCTTTTCAACGAAAGTTCCCAAAGCAGTTTACATAGATATAAATAAATAAATAAAATGGTTCCTTTTCCCCAAAGGGCTCACAATCTAAAAAAGAAACATAAGATAGACACCTGCAACAACCGCTGGAGGAATGCTGTGTTGGAGATGGATAGGGCCAGTTGCTTTCCCTCTGCTGAACAAAGAGAATCACCACTTTAAATAGGTGCCTCTTTGCTCAGCTAGCAATGGAGTCCTTGAGCCTGTACCTCCCTTCAGTTTGTTCAGGTAGCACTAAAGCATGGCTTAGCATTATCATTATGTCTGAACCAAGCCAGAGAGTTTTTCTCTCTTGTTAGTCTCACCACTTAATCTGCAAGTAAAACCTAGTTTAGGTGATGACTCACATTACTAAGCCCATGCAAGCTTTCTTCCCTAGATGCTATATGGCAAGTGAAAAAACCCAGGATAGAAAACTATTTTTTTTCTATGTTTATCAGAGGCTACAGATTCTGAATAACTTGCATTCTATTATTCCTTATCAGTACAGTGGAATTCAGGGATAACAACAGAGACTAACTCATATGTCCTTGAAACATGCACACTTGTGGGCAATTTAATGCAGTGAGAAGTCCTTTTGCATTCAAGCTGACATGTGATCCAACTTGCGATCCAAGTGGAACATTTAGCACTCTATCCCAAAGGGGACCTTTTCAATGCCATTTTGACCTAGAGCTGGTCACAAAGGGAGCACTCCATAGAAGTTTCTTTATCCCCATATAAATATTCACAGCTGCTGGCTGCTACATTTGCAGACCCCTATTTACAAGGATACAACAGTGCATGGCAGGGGCGTAGCAAGTGTCCCAGGGGCTGGGGGACAAAGTGTAACCAAGGGGCCTCCATCACATGCGCAAAGTGCACGCGTCACAATGCCCCAAGTACTTTTCTCACAGAAAAAGAGCTCAAAACGGAGAAGAGCTCAAAAGGCGGGAAGATGTGGAGGCATGGACTCTTGCTGTGGGGTGAGAGAGGCAGAGAAGGGGGGAGCCCAGAAGAGCCATGAGAATGGCAGAGTGGGAGGTGAAAGGAATGCCCCCATTGCAGCAGCAGATCCGACGCACCCTCCTGCTTCGCACCCATCCCACCCCCCAAGACAAAGCCTCCCAAATGGCAGGGAGAGGCCGAGGTGTGGACTCTTGCCAGGGCAAGATCAATCTTGCTTTGGCAGAGCCCACGTGGAGGCAGAGGCAGAGGCAGTGAATGGGACGCAGAAGGAGCCAACTCAGTCAAGCTGATTCCAATCCCCGCACAAGAGCCCAAGAGGCGGGGAGTGAGGGAGATGGAGGGGGTGGGTGGGAACCTGGGAAGCAACTGAGAGACAACCAAGCCAACCAAGGAGCAACACCAGGCAAGAGGGAATGCCAGTGGGAGGGGGAGGAGCAGCAGTTGCAGAGGAAGTGGCACTTTCTGCGAGGAGGGGAGCAGCAGCCAGTGAGTGTGCGGTCGTGAGAGCGACTCATGAGGGCAAAGAGGGACTGGCCGGGGGGTGCTGGCCTTGGGGCCCTGTGGGCCAGGGGACATTCCCCCCGCCCCATGGATGCTACACCTATACGCATGCTGACTGTTAGGCTTAATACATTAAATGTGCCTTTGGCATTTTTGTATAAAGACAAAGGGTGGGGTATAATTTTTCATATAAACAAATGTTTAATATCATCTAGACTGTCAGTTTCCACACACGAATGGGTTGTAGGAGAGCAGAGTATTTATATCTTTCATTCCTTAAACATTTAAATGTGCCAACATAATTTTCAATATCCTACATACAAATTTCTCTCTCTCTCTCTCTGATGCACACATACCCGGGGGTGGGAGAGGGACTGATGAACAAAGTGACACATACTCCTAAGTAAACATACACAAGATTTCAGTTAACATGTTATCTGAAAATCTTCCTTGTTTGGCAGAAAAGTTGAAGTGTGCTACTTTCACTTTCAGTCAACATGGTGGAAATAAAGTTTGTGTCCTTCAAATCTTCAGGAGCTTAATTTAAGGGATACATCTGAGTTCTCATTGCTGAACTTCGACACATTTCTGAAATATTTACATTTGGGAAATTTTAATGAGCAAGTATTTCTTTACAAACTCTCTAGACTGCAGCAGAATTTTCAGCATCTTCAGCTGTTACAACTCTAGATGGCCCTCAACCAATGAACCCCTAATGGCACAAAAACAACAGCAATGACCTGTCAAAGTTCATGAGCCCTTATTACACATTACTTTTAATTAAACAAAAAGATTATACAGACGCTGCTGACAAGGATTATCAAAACAGAATGGCACCACCTGCCCCATGCAACCCCACTAATTAGTACAGATTCTGAGGTGCCAATTAACACAGAAAATGGAGAGGGAGGGATAATTAAACACAGTTCAAGGCCTACAATTCCATGCAGCACACACGAATTTGCTGCATTATTTTGCAGAAGGGATACTTTTAATATAAACTTTTAAAGTTTATGTTGTTAAAATACCTTCTGTAGCATAACATACTTCCCCCGTTATCCATGTCTTCCTCTCTTTCTGTTTGTACCCAGAGCTTGGCAAGATATATCTTGTCAGTGGATTCAGAATAACTCATTGAACATATTTCAAATATGAAATAAATTTATTTTATGTGAGAGGCATTTCAAAGAAGAAATAGAAATGTAACTGCACAATGAGCAGCATCCAAAGAGAGGGAAAGCTACAATTACCAGGGGAAGGGGTTCTTATGTCAGTGCAGCCCTCTTTCCAAAAGTAAGAAGAGTTTCAAATGACAGTGAGTGCACCACTGTTTCAGAAATCTGATAATATTTAAACTATAATACTAAATACTAAATTCATTCACTAATGTAATTAATCCTTGAATATATACATGTAATTAAATTGTACTTGGGTTTATTTTCACAAACACATAAAGGAAATAAGGCATATTTAATAAAATAAACTTTGGAAAGTAAGTATTGACTGAACCAACCCATGAAGTCCGCATGAGAAATCACTTATACTGAAGGTTAATTCAAGCTGAAATTTCTCAAAAGGACAGTCAGAAAACTCTTACTAATTTGCTTGGTTTATCACAAGCCTTAATACATGTTCTTTTCATGTGTGGGGTAGAGGATCATGATCACAACTGCAGGTCTTGCCTGCAATCTCCATGTTCCCAATCTCCAGCTGAACGTGTGCTTACAGGCACAGGCTTCAATTATACTAGAAAAATGGAGTGCACACTGCAGAACATGCAGTTGAGGTGAACCTATCACTGAACACACATTCAACTAACACATGAAGGTCAGGTGCTCAGACAAGGCACAGCTCGATACCATGAATGTTATCCCATTTCAGGTACATTAAAAAAGTCTGCACATGCACTAATGGAATATGAAAAAAGAGCTTTCCTCTAGTGCTCATGACCATAAACTTGTGGCATACTGGCTTAGCAATTTATTGTCTGCTGAGTATTCATTCAGCATTCCAAGATTCCCCAAGTCATTTCCCTAGTTTCTTCCCATTATTGGGAAGAATGTGCCCACCCAGTGTTGCTTGCTGCCTTATCATAACAGCAACATTTTCTAGTAAGAAGACAGATCATCTTCTGAGTTGTTGACAGGTAAGCCCCCCACCCCACTAATCAATTCCAGTGCAATCCAGGGTGTACTGGACATCCTCCAATAGGATTCTATTGGCTCAGACCCTATTGGGCTATTTTTTTCAAGAGACCCAACCAAATTATAAAATTGTCCAACAGGACCCACTTTGAATTGAGTGCAATTATCCGTCCAATTCAATGCACAGTCAATGCTGCCCCTTTCCTTACATTTTGAAGTTTTGAGTACATTTTTACTTGTACATTTTGAAGTACAAGTGCATAGACTAGAGAGCTTTCAGTTCAGGTTCTGGCTAATCCTGACATGTGGCTAGCCTAAGGTATTCCCAGGTGGTCCCTCATCCAAGTACTAGCTAGGCCTCACCCTTCTTAGCTTCTGAGGTCAGACAAGATCAAGCATGTTCAGCCTAAACACATGGGCAGTCTCTCCAAGTGGCTATTCCATCCTGCATGTTCTAAATACATAATAACCAGGTACCAGTCAAACACTCAGGGAAGTCTCCCTACCCAGGCTCTTACCCCTAGAGAGGCATTTCTCTACACAAAATGGCATAAAACTCAGCAGGGTTGTGAAGCTTAAATCACTGTTAACTTTTGGATTAAACTTGCTCCATAATCACCAACATCTCTTTTATAACAAAACATATGTTTATGGATGCAATAGTAAAACAAACATGTATTTCAAGGGATAATTAGTAACATGATTTGCACAATATCTCAGCCAAAATGCAAGTCCATCTCATCGTTTCCTCAAGGTCATTCAACAGATGTGGAGGAAAGTAACAGCTTGCTTACATGTGTCCAGTTAAAGATCAGTGAATACCTGCCTTTCCCCCATGTCAGTAATTACTGCCCTGAAGGGCGATTTATTTACAGAACGTCAGTTCATGCCTCTTCAGCCACCAAGCCAGCATATATGTGCAGAATTTATATTCCCAATACATTCCGAATGATAACCAAGAACATTAAAATTATGGTCCTCAATTGTTGAAAACCTCCGTTCAGCATTATTTATTACTACAGGTACAGTTAACACCAGCTCCAGGGATATATTATTGCAATCAAAAGTATGCGTGGTGTTGTTGTTGTAGCTGGAAGAGAAATGCAGATATAATTCATAGGGTACCAGGGGCAGAGCTGTAGTAGGACAAGGTGAGACTTTTGTCCCTGAGTCACTGACAGAGAGGGCTATTGGCTGAATGACAGCTTGCTCTATATTATCTCCATCCTACCTTCCCAACTTACTGACACGCCTCCCGATCAGAGGAGGCATCTTGGCTGAAGACAGATACTTCCTTTCCAGGAGCTGAGGAGTGTCAGACAGTGTCTTTCCCATCTCCTTTCCTCGAGACTAGATGCTTAGCAAGTTCAGTGCACCTCTGTCTCCCCCAGACAGACAGACTCAGTAGGGAGGGAAAAGCTGGCTGATGCTCACTGAGTCTTCAAGAAAGCCAGTCATGAGGAGAGGTATGGTGGAGCCTTGGCCACGAATCTCCAGCACTTGGGAGGAAGAAGGAAGCCAGTGTGCCCAGTTTGTGTTTTGTTTGCCAATTATTCTGCTGTGAAGATACTAGGGGGCAAAAAGAAGAGGAAGGTGTGGAGCATCTTCACTTATCCACTCCAACCTTTCTACACCCTTGTTGGGTATAATTGTGTAGGCCACTGTTTCCTCTAAGGCGTGAGCACGTGCGCTCACAAGTTTTTGGATGTCTGTTCAGTTCATTTTAGAGGTTGAATCAGGAAAGCTCAGGTTGAATCAGGAAAGCCCCATTCTGAATGCCGGTGAGCGCACACTGCCTTGATACTGCCGCCCAGAACACAACTCATTCTGCACAGAGATGAAAAAAATTAGAGGGACCACGGGTGTAGGCAAATGCCAAATTAACACTGACATGATAGTTAAGCAAATGCAAATTTTAAAAGCAGTATAAAAGTTTTTAAATGACAATTAAGTATGTATAAATGTTATAAGCGTGTATAAAGGTTAAGCATGTATACCACCTAGAGATGTACGTATCAGGCAAGCGTTATAAAAATATGATTGATTGATTGATTGATTGAATGAATGAATGAATGAATAAAAGCATGATAGTATAGTGGCTGCTTGTGAGTCATTTCTTTTATTAAGCTGGCAAATAAATAAATAAATGCTAATAATCCAGGATGTCTAGGTGGTGTCTCCCTAATGGGAGGTAATGGTTGGAGACATCCACCGATCTCTTTGGAATGTTTGAAATGAGGAAATATGAATGCAACATCATGTGCTTCGGACTCTTGCCCTTCATGGCTAGTAAAATCTGCCAGGAAAGGAACAGAAAGGTGTTCAGAACCAATTATTAATGCTTTACTACGGAAAGGTAATGTGCCATCAAGCCTCAAGCAGGTGGTGGTAAGACCACTATTTAAAAAGCCCTCCCTTGATTCCTCCAACTTTGATAACTATCTACCTGTTTCAAATCTTCCCTTTTTAAGCAAGGTGATAGAGTGTGTGGTGTCTGTACAACTGAAAAGGGTCTTGGATGACACAATTGAGACTGAAACTGCCTTGGTTGCCTGGAGGATGACCTACGCTGGGAACTAGACAGGGAGAGTGCCTCCTGTGGGTTCTGCTGGATCTCTTAATGGTGTTCAATACCATCGACCATGGCATCCTTCTGGACTGCCTCTTAAGTATAGGGATCAGGGGGGTGCAATGGAGTGGTTCCAGTCCTTTCTTGGGGGAGGGTCAAGGTGGTGCTGGGAGACTTTTCTTCAACTCTTTGGCCTCTGGCGTCCTGCAAGGCTCAGTATTGTCCCCCATGCTGTTTAACATCTACATGAAACCGCTAGGAGAGGTCATCAGGAGGTTTGAACTGAAGTGTCATCAGTGTGCAGATGACACTCAGCTCTACCTTTCTCTGACATCCAATCCTAGGGAAGCAGTGGATGTTCTGAACTGGGGGCTGGAGAGGGGCTATCAAACTGAGGCTAAATCCAGACAAGACGGAGGTGCTGTTGGTCAGTAAAAAAAGTCAATCGGGCTATGGTGGCCAGGGGTGCCTGCACAGCTTTGGCTAGTGTGCCAGATGCATCTTTTTCTCGAGAAGGCAGATCTGGCTATGGCTAAAAGTTCCTTAGTCATGTCACAGCTGGATTACTGCAATGCACTCTATGTGGGGCTGCCCTTGAAGAATATTTAGAAACTTCCATTGGTACAGAATGCAGCTGCCAGTGTTCTCTCTGGAACTAATCGCTTAGAGCATATTACACCTATTTTGAAAGAGCTGCACGGGCTGCCAATTTGTTTGCTGATCCAATACAAGGTGCTGGTATTTAGTTTTAAAGCCCTTAACACTTTGTGTCCTGGATACCTGAATGCCTGTTCCCAATTTGGGAGTCCCAAGGATTTCTGCCCACCCAAAAGGTTGGGCTTCCATTTATTATCCCTCATCCAGACCATTACTGCCTGTAGGCAGGCATTTAATGGTCTAATGCCATTTCCTGATATCCATGACAAGGGGAAATAGATCTGGGTGTCATCAGCATATTGATAACACTCAGCATCAAATCCCCTGATAACTTCACCCAGAGGTTTCATGTAGATGTTTAAAAGCAATGGTGACAGAACGGAGCCCTGGGTATCTCCATATAGCAGCTCCTGTTTTGAAGAACAACTGTCACCAAGTGCACCAAGATGATGAACCAAATATTACAACAACATCATAATTCACCAAAGGAAGCCAAATCAAGGTAGCACTGTCCCTGGAATTCCTCATCACTCAGGGAAGCATGCAACAACAGATTAATCCTCAACCAATCAATCAGTCAATCGAATTGTAACCTTTTTCTCTTGTTTTGGTTTATGGCTGTAACATTAAAGAACTTGAACTTGAACAATCAATCACTTTATTACAGTCACAGACCAGCACAATTTACAAACAGAAGCCCAACAAAATAAACCTACATGGTTATGATACAATGGTTAAGTACATAGTTAAGCACAGTTAATGATTCTTAATGAACTCCTTGTGAATTTTATTGGCTATTAAACAGAACTTAGCTAAATTATAAGATCTCAAGTCATTTTGATCAGTTAAAAGATAATCAAGATAAAAAGAATCTGTAAAATCTGGATGGCAGCTAATAAAAGGCACCCCTTTTATATGTTTATGCCGTATATCTTGGTGAAATTAACAATAAAGGAGCACATGAGCTGTTGTTTCAATATGTCCCGAACAGATTGATCCTGCATCAAGTTACATATGAGATTAGTGAAATTAAGAACAGAAACCTGTGGACAGAACTGCCACACACATATCATAAAGCTGGTATGAGTGGAGTTTGCAATTTCAGCACACATTACTAAACGTTTTCAAATGTTTCCCCACAGAATTTTAAAAAAAAATCCACAGCAAACAGTTTTGAAGCAAACCTGAGTATAAAGAGCTCCACCCTCCACACATTCAATTTATACTTCCCCCTGAATAAAGGCTTACCAGTTCGTAGAAGAAATAATTACTGCAGCTGGATAGAGCTTAGGGGCAGATCCTGAAGGACCACCTTGTGGTTCATGAAGTAGGGCTTGATAGGTTAGAAGGCAAAGACAGTGCATGCCTAGGATAAACCCCCACCACAGTCAACAGTATTTTTGTGTAAGATATACAGCTATTGCATGTGTTTACAAGTCCTTTGTCCCATACATACACAGCCATTTTACAGTTGGGAACACTGAGCTTGAGAAGCATGTACGCCCTCTGTGTCTGCACCCCTCAGCCCCCCCCCTTTCAATCTTGTCATTAGTGTTTTATCTCGTGCTAAACCACCTTGAGTGGCGCAGCAGGGAAATGCTTGACTAACAAGCAGAAGGTTGCCGGTTTGAATCCCCGCTGGTATGTTTCTCAGACTATGGGAAACACCTATATTGGGCAGCAGCGATATAGGAAGATGCTGAAAGGCATCATCTCATACTGCGCAGGAGGCAGCAATGGTAAACCCCTCCTGTATTCTACCAAAGAAAACCACAGGACTCTGTGGGCGCCAGGAGTCAAAATCGACTTGACAGCACACTTCACCTTTACTACTGGATTGATTTAAATTTAATTAATGTATTATTGTACTATTTGTAAGCTGTCCTAAACAGAAACAGAGGGTATGAATACTTTTAAACCAGTTGAATTTCATAATTCTGGAATACTGGAAGAACTAAAATAAAAATCAGTCCTAAATTGGCTAGTCAAGAAATAACCAGTAGCTGAATAAAACCTGTTGATACACACCAGAAAAGAGCTCAACTGATCAAATGGGCCCTGAGTGGATTATAAAGTAATTTATCAACTGACAAATGGTAACCATTTCCCACCTCATTTACTTCAACAGTAGCAATGTGATATCAATAGCCTTAAACATTTAATTAAGTGCATCATGTTTGTTATGCTCACCTAATTATATATATTTGCAACCAATAATTTTCTTCCCATTGAAACACTTCAGCAGCTGTTAAAACTCTAATGGAGTAAATTCTTTGTATCCTCTCGCCAAGTTAACATTTTCAGCTTCTCAATGCCTCATGATCAATCCATCTCAGCAACCTGCTAAGGCGTGCTCTTTATAGACAAATGCTTTGATTTCATGCAAGGTAGGTCTTTTCATCCTTAAGGGCAGAACTCACTATTTAAAAACTGTCCCATAAAGGAAGTATCAGGTAAAAGCCTAATTTCCATCTTATTGTAGCATCCCACTCAGTTGAACGGTATGGTTTTAATTTGATGCAGGATGTGTGGTAGACGGCCAAGACCCACACAGCCCTCTCCTTTTTCAGACTTCTCTGCATCTTCCATATTTATTTAAGAAAGCTTTCCTCTGCCAGCCACATTAATATTCATATTCTTATAAATGTGTTATTGGTGAGAAGGAAGTCTGTAGTAAATTCTACAGAAGATCCCATATGCTTACAAGAGTTTGAGAGTCAATGACCCATATCATAACTCATGACCTTTTTCTCTCTTCTCATAGAAATGTCAGTTTTGAGGTTTTTCTTTATTCTCAGTAGCTAAAGCAGCATCTTACTATAAACAGTGCTAAGTTCATCTACACTATTCCATAACTTCTGCACTTAAAACATGCTGAATGAGGGACAGATGTTTTGAAAAAGTACTTCAACAATGAAAAATTAAATACTATAGGCATGACCAGTTCTTTAGGAGGGCCTTTAGTCTGTGTTTGTAATAAGCATGTTTTCACAGCTGTTAAAACACTTTTAAAAGTTACTGTCTTTGCTCTAACATTGATACAAAATCATAGACCAAATTAATTCACCCTCAGCCACTGAGTAGTTAAATGTTTTGAAGGTTCTTCAACAAGGACATCAGATGGAGATGCATATATTTCATATATAAACACAATAAAATCCAATATTCAGTTTCTGCAAAGGAAACCTAAGTACAGCCAACTTAGCATTGGCGCTAAATTTAAGCATGCTCCGTGCCCGATTCCTCAAAGCACAGTTAGACCTCTGGGGTGGTAAGAAATGTGCTTCTTTCTAGGGCTATGCATCAAAAGGGAAGAGAGCAGGTCTTCTGGTAGCAAGCATTAATTGTCCCCTTTGCTAAGCAGGGTCTATCCTAGTTTGCATTTGAATGGGAGACTACATGTGTGAGCACTGTACGATATTCCACTTAGGGGATGTGACCGGACTGGGAAGAGTAACTGCATACTTGCATGCAGGAGGTTCCAAGTTCTCACCCTGGCATCTCCAAGATAGGGCTGAGACACACTCCTGCCCTCAACCTTGGAGAAGCTACTGCTAGTCTGTGTAGATAATGCTGAGCTAGATAGAACAATGGTCTGACTCAGTAGAAAGCAGCTTCCTATGTTCTTATGTTGTTTCTATGAATAAGGCCATAAACTGGGCTGATTGAATCAGTTGATATAAGAAATTTTCCTCAGCTCAGATCTGATAAAAAACTGTATCAGACTGATACAGTCTGATCCAATAGGATTTGATACAAAAGTGTGCAGTATACCCTGTATCGGACTGGACAGAATTAGTGATTGAGGTCAGCTTTACCTATCTGTAGTGTGGTGGCTCTCCTTGCTTGGATAAACTGCCACTGCAACACCATTTTAAATAACTGTTTTCTTCCTGTAAGCCACTCCATAATGCCCTGCAGGGAGAAGTACTATCATTATGCTGCATCTTTCCTGATGCATTACTGGGCAGAAATGACCCTCACATTTATTTTGCCAGTAATGCTCAAGGGAAAGAATACAATGTCAACTGAACATCATGTGAATGCCAACTGCACAAATACACTGATGAGGACTGAGCTGTCAGAGACTGACCAGGAGTGAGATCTTTGACTTGTGGCGGACAGCTCATTGAAAGTGTCGACGCAGCATGCAGCAGCTGTGAAAAGGGCTATTTCCATGCTCACAACCAATAGGAAGGGGACTGAAAATTATATTATAATGTCCTTATACAAATCAATGATGCAGCCACATTTGGAGTACTGTGTACAGTTCTAGTCACCGTATATCTCTAAAGGACATTACAGTGCTGGGAAAAGTTCAAAAGAGGGCAACCAAGATGATCAGGGACCTAGAACATCAGCCTTAAGAGGTAAGGCTACATCAGGGGCTTTTTTGTTAAGAAAAAATGCAAGTAAGGGGAGACATTACAGAGGTCCAGTGTTCCCTCTAAGGCGTTCACATGTGTGCGTGCGCTCACAAGTTTTTTGATGTCTGCTCACAGTTAATTTTAGATCCCATTCAGGTTGAATCAAGAAGACCCCATTCTGAACACACGTGCACACATATTGTCACAATACTGCTGCTCAGAACAAAATTCATTCTGCACACAGATGGAAAAAATTAGAGAAAACACTGTAGAGATCTATATCATTATGCATGGTGTGGAGAGAGTGGACAGAGACAAATTATTCTCCCTCTCTCACAACACTAGAACCAGGAGGCATCCCATGAAATTGACTGTCATGAAATTTAGGACCGACAAAAGGAAGTATTTTTTCACACAGCACATAATCGATTGATGAAATTCTCTGCCACAGGATGTGGTGATGGCTAGGGATGTGCACAAACTATTCAATACAGAACTGGTTCGCCTTGAACTGGGCTGGTTTGATGGTTCAGTTGCGAATTGGGCAGTCCAGTTCATATTTGAACCAAACCACGCCCATTCTATGGCTTATTGGTTCAGGATCGAGGGGCTATGCTTGTCAAGGTGAATCCAGTGAGGATTCACCTTTACAAGCAAAGGGGTGGAGGAATCCTTGAAAAATCTTCTAAAGGGCGACCGCGGTGGTGGTAAGAGTGCACCTTGAAAATTAGATTAAGATTCTTAACAGCTTGGCAGAAGCTGCTACCACTCCTTGAAGCTCCGTTTGTGCAGCCCAAGCATGTGGCGTTCCCCCCAGTAATCTGCCCACCCAGCAGCAGCAGGGTTCCAGCCTCTGTGCATCTGCAGAGGCTGGAACTGCACCACCGCTGCATGGGCGGGTTGCTGGAGGGAGCGCCGCATACTTGTGCTGTGCCAGGAGGGCTTCGAGGAGCGGCAGAGGCCACTGGCAGACCAGGAAGAACCTTCATCTACTTTTAAATGTGCCCCTCAGAGCCCCCTAGCCACCCTGTAGAAGACTTTTTAAGGATCCTCTACCCCTTTGCTTGTAAAGGCGAATCCTCACCGGATTTCCCTTTACAATCATAGCCCCTCAAACCACCTAGGCAGTTTGGTCAAATGGAACGGACCGGCCAGTCGCTTCAACTGAACCGGTTCATGGACCAGCAGCAGTTCAGTTTTAACTCGAAATGAACCACAAATTTTGGTTCATGCACACCCCTAGTGATGGCCACCAAGAGCTTGAACGGCTTTAAGTGGCTTAGATAAATTTGTGGAATACAGGTCGGTCAATGGATAATAGTCTTGATAACTAAAGGCCACCTCAAGGTTCAGGGCAGCAAAAGCAACAGAGAGGGCATGTTTTCACCTTTTGCCTGTGGGCTTCCTTGAGGCGTCTGGTGGACCACTGTGGGAAACAGAATGTTGGACCAGATAGGCCTTGGGCCTGATTTTGCACACACAGGTTGTTCATATGTATGTAAAATATAATATAAAAGAAGAGCGCAGCACAGTGACATCAGGTAAGGCCTCCAATTCTTCTCCCTGATTTCATTACCAGATTCATACTATCGCCATCTTTACAATCTGTCCCATGCAAGCTACTTATTTTATCTTTGCGTACTTGGTGAGAATCTTAAAGCCATTCTTAGCCTGTGGGCTGTACACAGCTCTGTAGCACTACTAGTAGTAGATGACTAGTCAGAGATGTTAAAGAACAATCTGTGTCACAATCCCCTCCCCAGGTATTACAGTACTTAAATTCAATGGTGGTCCTGCCATGCCAAGAACATGAAGGATGGCCATAACTGCTTTTTCACCATGTTCATTTGGTTAAAATACTGATTTTCTTTTATTATTTATTTAACATACTTTTATACTGCCCAAAATGTACGTCTCTGGGCAGTTTACAACAAAATAAAAACAGAAAGTAAAACATGAGTTAAAACAGAAACAAAAAGTTTAACACATTACAACAATTTAAAATTTTTAAAACAATATTTTAAAACAGCATTAAAACCATTAAAACAATATTAATTAAAAGCCTGGGTGAACAGATGCATCTTTAAAGAGTTTTTAAAAGCTGTCAGAGATGGGGAGGCTCTTATTTCACTAGGGAGTGCATTCCAAAGCTCGGGGCAGCAGCGGAGAAGGCTCGTCCCTCAGCAGCCACCAGACGAGCCGGTGGCAAATGTATTTAGATTTAGAAACTGCCATACTCCCTTCCCTCTGTGTAGACAATACTGAACTAGATGGAACAATGGTCTGACTTGGTATAAGGCAGCTTTCTATGTTCCTATGAGTGCTGTTTTACTTAAGAGTTCACACAGTTCTGTAATGGGAAGTTCTATAGCAGTTGTTACTGCTGGAGCAACCAGTGTGTGTACCTTTTGCACAAACAGAAGCAACATCTTTGGATTTACTTTCCCTTTTCTCACTGTTTTCTACCACAAGGTTTATAGGCAGCCTTTCCAACCCTATGTTAGCAGGGGGCTTATTGTTGTAAAATATGCAATTTTCGGTGTTTTTATTGTTTTATAACCATAATTATTATGAAGAAAGCTTGCTTTTATAAATGTTACATTCTTATTCCTCAAATCAGCATGGATAGGGTGAACCAGAGCTCTAAAAATTAAGAAGCCAGTGTGGTGTAGTGCTTAGAGTGCTGGACTAGGACCAGGGAGACTCGGGTTCAAATCCCCATTCAGCCATGATACTAGCTGGGTGACTCTGGGCCAGTCACTTCTCTCTCAGCCTAACCTACTTCACAAGGTTGTTGTGAGGAGAAACGTAAGTATAAAGTACACCGCTCTGGGATCTTTGGAGGAAGAGCAGGATATAAAATGTAAATTAACAACAACAACAACAACAAACAAAATCCACTAGGAATTGCAAGAGCACAGCCCCATTCATTTTAGTGGGAGTTGCGCAAGAGAACATCCATTAAACTGTGAACCAAAAGCTAACCAAAAATAATATAAAGTCCCCCTCACTGCACTGCCAAAGGTGTTTTACTTATCTTGGTAGTTTTTATACTATTATACTAACAGTATATTATTTTATACTATTATTATTTATCTTGGTAGCTATATACTCTAGCATTTGCATGGGGTGTGAGGAAATAGGACTTCATACAGCTGTTTGT
This sequence comes from Hemicordylus capensis, assembly GCF_027244095.1. Lineage (NCBI taxonomy): Eukaryota > Metazoa > Chordata > Lepidosauria > Squamata > Cordylidae > Hemicordylus > Hemicordylus capensis. Next base: position 27,707,816 of record NC_069661.1, on the reverse strand, counting down.
GGTAAATAAAATGGTGCACCTGGAAGCTCCCTATGAGATGCATCTCTGTGATAAATCAGCTCCCAGTGGAGAAGAATGGAGAAAAGGTTCCAGATATTGAGATGGCCCTAAAATTATCATCATGCCATTCCTCTGAATAGTTCCGCATACGTTTGTTACTAAACAGCAATTTAGTACTGAGAAGACAAACTTAATCCTTTAAGCATCAGGTCTCTATTACAGATGATTTATGATAGCCTTGAATAAAATAAAAATTAAAAAGCCTCACTGCACTTCAAGCATAAATAGACAGAAATTGGCAGACAGACAGAAAGTGTATGTACAGACCTACCTTGGAAAGTTCACTGCACCTAAAATAGATCTAATTGGAACTTAGCCTTTTCTCCCCTAATGTATTAAACAACAACATGGTGTCTATAGCAACCATATGTGATTATACATTAAGAATATCACAGTTTACAGAAGTAATGAAATACCTGTTTAAGATCAGTTTCATCCCACTACTTACTGGCACAAATACTACAGCATATGAAACCTAAAAGCATTTTATTTGTTGCATAGCTAATTCTAATAAGGAGAAACGGGATCCAGCAGCAGGTGTCCACAGACAGTTATTTTAGTAGGCAAATACATCCTAGGTTTCTCAAGGACTCAGACCTGGCTTTTCCAATTTCAACACTGCATTTTGCAGAGAGCAGACTGTTTTCTACTTGTCCCACTCTGCAACCACCATAAACTTGCCTTTTCTCTTAGGCCATTCCATCCAATCTCCAATGCTGCCCCTTGCACCTGGATCTTCTTTCCAGGAACAAATATAGGACACCACCTCCTCCTTCAAAATCTTTCCATGCAACTTTAGACTTAACTCCCTAGTCCTTATGCCCAACTGAATATAAGATATTGATCATATCCATTCTTTGTTATCGGGCCTTTCTGTGGCAACAAAGACTTTCCCACCACCTCAGATCAAGAAGGGAGAACTACTAGCACACAGAAGTGATTGGTATAAGAATATACTTGGAGGCAGAGGCTGGATGGTGATGTCATTGGGAGGGGGAAGCAGACAGCTGGGAAGCAGAAGCAAGACAGGAGAGTGAGACCAAGGGAAGAGGGAGGACAGAATTCTGTGAGCCAGGAAGGAAGACAGTGAGAGTAGTGTGCATATTCTCTCCTCACCATTCTTGTGCCCATTTGGGTCACGTAAGGACCATGACTCCCCCTGGCCAGAAAAGCTTATACAGCTCCTCAGAGAGGACCGTTCCCCACTCCATTTCTGCTTACCCACTCCTCTCTTTCTATTTTTACTGACTCTCACATTGTCTCCCCCATTGTCAGCATTTTAGATTGTAAGCTCCTTGGAGCAGTAAGGTAAAGTGTGCCACTGAGTGCATGTTGACTCCTGGTGACCACAGAGCCATGTGGTTTTCTTTGGAGATTACAGGAGGGGTTTACCATTGCCACCTCCCGCACAGTATGAGACGATGCCTTTCCATTCGGGTACAAATTGAATTTAAAAAAATGATTTGTGCACATCTGCAGTCATTTCTGGCCAACCCCAACCTGTGGATATGCGACGTCGAAGTGATTCCCCCCCCCCACCTTTTTTCACGTATGCCAAGGTGGGGTGCCAAGCAGAATGTCTTGGAGGAAACAGATTATCTAGACCCATTTCAAACTGGCTGTTGAGTGGTTGAGATTAGGGATGTGTGAGGCAGCTCAAGTTTGAGCTGGCCCAGTTCAGAGGTTCACCCTCAAACTGAACCGGTGTCTTGGGTCCAAGTAGAGCCACCTTCCAGCTCAAAGACCCAACTCACAAGTTGGATCAGGAGGTATACTTGTAAAAGGGAATCTGATTGAGGGGGCTTGGGACCTGAGAGATGGTTTAGCTTGGGAGTGCATAGCTTGGGAGTGTTGGATCCAACACTCTCTCTGGGTTCTCAGGTTGAGGCAGTGGCCAGGTGTGCTTTTTATCAGCTTCGGCTGATATGTCAGTTACATCCATTTCTGGAGGTAAATGACCTTGAAACAGTGGTGCATATGCTAGTAACCTCTAAGCTTGTCTACTGTAATGCACTCTACATGGGGCTGCCTTTGTACATAGTCCGGAAACTACAATTGGTACAGAATGCAGCAGTCAGACTGGTCTCTGGGACAACCTGAAGGAACCATATAACACCGATTTTAAAAGAACTGCACTGGCTGCCAATATGTTTCTAGGTGAAATACAAAATGCTGGTTATTACCTATAAAGTTCTTAACGGCTTGGGCCCAGGGTATTTAAGAGAGTGCCTTCTTTGTCGTGATCCCTGCCGCCTATTAAGATAATCTGGAGAGGTCTGGTTACAGCTGCTGCCGGCTTGTTTAGTTGTGACTTGCGGCAGAGCCTTCTCTGTGGCTGCCTCAGGGAGTTGGAATATGCTCCCTGTTGAAATAAGAGAATCTCCTTCTCTGTTTGCTTTTAAGAAGATCCACACCTGTTTTCTCAGGCTTTTAGCTGAAATTAACTTTAAACAGTTTAATTTGTTTCTATTGTATGAAATTAACATTAACTGTTTTTACTCTCTTTTATATTGTGTCTTAAATTTTGTAGATCAATAGATCAATAGATGTACAAATTAGGCAGTATAAAATAAACTCATTTGTGGGTAGACATTGCATCCTTATTCACAAGCAGACATCACATCTTATATGAGTAGGCAACTGAACTTCCTCATCAGCTGACTCTCAGACTTACTTGTGAGTAGGCAGTGCATCTTTACTTGTAAGTAGTCCCTCAACCTTATGAGTAGACCTCACTCTTACATGTGAAGAGGTTGACTCTTGAAAATGGATGCAAGATTGACTTATGACAGATGGTTGGCTGGCCAACCGGCAGGCAGGCATCCAGAAAACAGCAGCCACCACTCTCACAGTATGAGATGATGCCTTTCAGCATCTTCCTATATTGCTGCTGCCCAGTATAGGTGTTTCCCATAGTCTGGGAAACATACAAGCGAGGATTTGAACCAGCAACCTCTGGCTTGCTAATCAAGTCATTTCCCCGCTGTGCCAGTAGGTGGTACAAGCCTGTATATGGCATGGAAATTAATTTATGCACTTTAACTTGCAGTTTTCATGCTTTTTAGATCATGAGCAAAAATTGAAAAAAATCTTAACTCATCTTAAACATAAGGTGTTTGTATGACTGAACATATAACAAGGCCACAGGATGTGGTGGTGACCACCTGCTTGGATGGCTTTAAAAGAGACTTAACCCTGTCCTCCATGAATTTGTCCATCAATGGCAACTAGTCTTGATGGCTACAGGCCACCCTAAAGTTCAGAAGCACAATTCCCCTGAATGCCAGCTGCAGGGGAGCAACAGTAGGAGAGGGGGCATGCCTTCATCTCCAGCTTGGGGGTTCCTTAGAGGAATCTGCTGAGCCACTGTGGGGAACAAGAGACTGAACTAGACAGTCCAGGGGTCTGACCCAGCAAAGCTCTTTTTATACAAGGCATGAAATTAGTAAACAGAATTTCTACCATACCCTGTTCCAGCAACAATTAAAAAAATATCTTGGTTGGAAAGATTCCCGCTCCCCCACCTACCCACCACCACCACCACATTTTAAAACTCAAGTTGAATGCTATATACACACTGATAAAATTCTAAGGAGCTCAGGTACCCTCCTGCTGTTGAGTTGCCGTTTTTTAATTTTCACAGAGGAAACAGGAATTTCGCAACCAGCATTCTTTTTCCAATTCTAGCCTCTAGAGGGAGTGTGTAGAACTAGTTTTAACTCCAACAGCTTCTGTATGGCTATATATTTTTCCTTTTTCTTTTTTTAAAGGGGGGGTCAAATAAATGTCACTAATTCTAAAACATTGGCTTGGTCTTAAATTTAGTCTGCAATCCTAACTACAGAAGTCCCATTAAAATGAATCCTTGTGCAAAACAGAGCAACAGGGGCAGATCCATGAGCACAGGGGAATTCTTTCCAACCATTTCTTCAAGCACCACCATTGCATTGCATCACAGCTGCCTTTAAACCTAAAATTAGCCTGCAACGTAGTTTTGGGAGCTGCTGTTCAGAGGTGAAGGAAGAAGTACCACAGCGCTCCTGAAAGCCCATTCAGGCTCATAAAGAGGCTTTGTGGATCACTGTCAGAGTGTGTAGAATCAAGGTGTTAGAGGTTTTACCTAAAAGCAGTTGGGGCAGACTTGTGCTAAATAGCAGCATTCTCTAGGGGGGCAGGTTTTGCTTTCACACTCTGTTATTGATTGGTAATCTACCAGGAGACCCCATAGGTGGGCTAGGAGGCAGAGTAGAAATTTTAACATAAATAGACGTGGGGCCAGGAATGAATCTCTCTCTCTCTCTCTCTCTCTCTCTCTCTCTCTCACACACACACACACACACACACACACACACACACACACACACACACTCTCCAGGTCAGTAGATAAAGGAGCTGCCTTGTATGGACTCACATTGTTTGTCCATCTAGGACTGAGAGCAATTCTACAAGTTCTCCAGCGGAAGTCTTCTCCACGCCTGTTGCCTGAAATGCTTTTAAGTTGGGCCAGTAGTCCATAAACCTTATAGAGTCAAATCCACATGGGTTCTGTTCTACAGGGGGGACTGCAGATGCTGAAACTGAGAATACTGTGGCATTGACTCTATGATATTGGGGGTGGGGTTAGGTTTCTGAAAGCTGGAAAGAGGGCCAAAAAAAAGTGCAAAAATGCAACAGCAGCAACACACACAAAAAAAACTGGGGGAAAGTCCCCTACCATGCTCTGCGGGTGTCCAGCTGTCCAGGAATGCTCCTCTCCAGGCCCAAATCCCCCTTTTTCCCCAGCAAAAAGGTGCAGACAAAAAGTTTTTTTAAAAATGAGCCATAAAATGGCTCCTCCTGACAAAATGGCAGCCAGAAGTGACCTCCACGGTCACTTCCAGCCCTCTAGGAACCATGGATATGTGGGGTTTAACCCTTTGGTATCCACAGATAATGAATCATGTGACGGATTTCACGAAACTGCTTATCCGATTTCATAAAACTGTGGATATAAAATCAGCATATAACAAGGTTTGCCTCTACATGAAAACCATACACACTGCCTTTAAGCTATGAAGGATAGTGGCCTCGAGAGTTTGTCCTGCAACCAACAATAAACATGGACATCACGTTTTGCATGATTCAGCCATCTGAGAATGTTGCATTAAACACCACACACCTAAAGCGACTCTAGAGTAATTAAGACTGACCTGTTGCTCCTTGGGAAGATCTTTCATGAGTTTCTCCATATAGATTAATCCCACATAGGACTGATTCATTTGATAAATCAGAACCAGCCATGCCCACACACGATTAGGGATATGAATGAGCATTTCCCACTTCTCACCTTAATCAAGGGTGGCCCTTCAGGTATGGACACAAGAAGGGGGGCAACGGCAGCAAGCATCAGCAACCCACCACCTCAGGCACCATCCCACAGGCCCACTGCCCATCTTCACCCCATTGGGTGAGGAAGGACAGTGGCGTGTTTATTTTCCCTTCCTCAGCCTGCTGCAACGTGCCTCTTCTTCCCCCTCTTCCCCTTGCCGATATGAACTAGGAATGTCCACTCCCTACCAGCACTGCCTGGCTTGGTGGAATAGTCTGCATGCGCTCTGCCACCATTCTAGAAACAGTTCAGTTCAAACGATATTTCGGTTATCAGCCAAGCAGCATGGCCTGAGAATGCTGAGCACCTGCCTGCAGATGGATGCGAGTGTGGGTGTATAATATTGTCCTTTATCTAAGGCAGCAAAATGTATTGAACTGCCCTGATTGTGCAGGAAAGGGTCCATCAAATATGAAAAAGAAATACCAAATACATGCTTGCAGAACAAATAGTTATCTGGGTGATTTGGCCTGAAGATACATCTGGTATGGTACACTTTGGTCTTCTTCTCATGTGCCCTGCTTATGGCATGATAGAGTAAATCTGTTATGGTTGAAGGAAACTTGCCTGGGTGTCAGGAATTGAACTAGGCAGTCCTTAAATCCAGCACTACCCTGATGCTAGAGTTTCTGGATAACCCTTCTGGAGAAAGAAATAATTTCATTAACACTATTACTGGAATCTCATCTAAAAGAGAAGCACCATTCCCAAGAAAACTCCTTATTGTAACTCTACCTATTTGCGCTTCTGCTTCCTCCTTCCTGACCTTCCCTCGTGCAAGCTTTTCAATCCTTGATATAGGTATCAGTTTAAGGTACTGTATTTCATACACTGGCACCAAAAATGGGATTACAAGTCACAATTTCTCAAAGGTTTTCCATTAATAATTAGCTAACTAGGTTGCTCACTTTGTAATGAGATTCATTATAATGGGGGGGGGGGGTATAAAATAGCCTTCAAAAGATTTAAATGGAACTCTGTGTCCTAGGTCGCTTCGCTTCCTCCAGCCTACCGCTTGACTTGCCAAACTTGATTTACCAGCCGCGAACCAACAATAAACATGGACATCACGTTTCAAACTGTTAGCGAACGTCAATGGCCATGTGAATGATGGCGATAGGGAGGCACATCATGGAACTTGGGTACTTCTTGCACTTAGGAAAAACTGTTTCACTGTATGCAACCATCTTTGGTAATTTGTCATAGCTTGTTAATTAACAATGTCGTATAGAAAGCCAGAAAACAGGTGTCAGCTGAGAAGGAGAAGGACATTATATATAGCCACTGATAAGTAAGGAAAAGCCAACTAACCAATGTGGATACCGATATGTAATTTTCCAACTCAAGGCACAGGGACAATGTGCTTGTTAATTAAAAGTCATACTTTACACTTCTGGGAGTAGGGAGTTATGTAATAAATAACCACAATTCACTGGTTTATTTCAGTTTTCAACAAAAGCACCAGGTCCTGCTTCAGTGCTCTGGCACCAAGCAAAGGATATGCTGACCTTCGGGGGTGGAGTGGAACTAAAACATATGGTCTTATGGTAACATGATCTGGACCATGAAAGATATAGAAAAATTAGTATAGCTGGACTCCTGCTAAGAAAGAAGGCTATTTCTCAAGTGCCAATTTATCAGAACAAGCCAAAGCCCCTGTCGCATCTTAGTATTCACACTTGAAAGAAAGAAAGCTACACCGCTGATTGGGTCTTCCTGGTTGCCTGCGTAAACTGGGTGCCCAAGAAAAAAATAATCCCTCTCCTTCCTGCCTCCCCTGCCTGAGAAATGAACAGGTTGGAAATATTTCAAAACTGAAAATGGCAAATGAGAAGATAGTGTCACTTCCCAATCTCTTCTGCCTCTAAATTTAAACAGGTTTTTATCAGATACTAGAATGATGTGAAGCACTACTGGATGTTTAGACTGGAAGCTCTTTGGGATTATTTGAAGCAGGAATGTACAACCTTTGATGCTGTAACACAAAGGCTCTTAAATAATGGGGAAGGGCTGCTTAGGGAGGTGCAAGATGGCTGTTGCCAGAAGAGATCTGACTTATTATCCCCAATTTCAACCAATGCGAGTCTCCATCTGCCCACATTGCAGGGGATAATCCAGATTTCTGCCCTCTCAGATACATGACCCCCATTCACACACCAATGTTAAGTATCAATGATAGGATTATTAAGGGAACCCTTTAACTTCTGTAGAATTCTTACTTCCTAGAATTTCTGAATGCTCATCTAATGCTATGTTGATTATTCTGCTGGTCATTATTTTCCTTTTTCTGTCATGTGCAGCAGCATTTAGCACATCATGTGACTTCATTATATCATGTGTTTCCTTGCATCCCAATAGGGAAAACAAACAAACAAAAAACCATCATCATGGTTTGAGCCATGATAACTAGGGTGGGGGGAATGCACTGTCTGATACTCAACTCATATGTTTCAGAAATATCTAGAACTCCTTCATACTGCCGCTGAATTTGTTGAAGTTGAGGGCAGGAATTCTGATCCTTCCCCCTTTCTCCACACACTCAGAATATGCATAGAGGGATGTCTGAAGAGGGCACACAGGAAAGAAAATTTCAGCCAGACTATTGTCAATGCAGAAAGTTGGAGTCAAGGTCTTTGCAAGGTAACAAAAGCCAAGGTAAAAAAAGTTAAAAGCCAAGTAAAAAGTTTTTTTAAAGTAAAAAGTTTAAAAAGTGAAGTAAAAAAAATTTTTTTAAGGAACGTGAAAAGCCAAGTTTTAAAAAAACAAAACCCAAGGTAAAAAAGCCAAGGTCTTTGCAAGATAAATAAGAATAGCAAGGACATCAGCAGCCGCCTTATGGGAGCCTCGTTCGCAAGTTCTTATATCTTCAGTTGCAAACAAACACCACAAATCTCCACTTCATGGAATATCAGACCAAACCAAAATAGCATTACTCCTTCACTGAGTCAAGTTGAGCTTTTTTTTTTTTGTTCTATTCTCTAGCCCAGAGGCCTGCTCACAACAGTATATTCTACACAGCATGCTATTATGTGTACTTAGCATGGTGAGAACTCACCTTAATGCTAGGTATTAAACTTGGTCATCATCAGATCCCAGGCAGCAAAGTATCAGGCCTTGCTTGAAATAATCACTTCTCCTGTAACAACCCCTTACCCATATTAATTCAATCTCCTATTTGTCTCAAGGAGTAAACTAAAACAATGCACCTGTTAAATGGGGAGGGGGGCTTTCCTTGCTTTGCTTTTCATTTTATGAAGTGACTGACATGTACTATTTCTTCTTCCACACTTTATACCAAGAGTATTTTCTCACAAATTGTCTGGTCTAGTGGCATTTTTTTATTTAGCATCCATAGCAGGGATAAGCTGGTAGCTAGACAAAATGGCAGGAAACCTGTCAAAAAATCTCCCATGGATTTCTTTTCTGAGTACATTTTGCCACACGCATCTATATAAACAAAGTGTGATGGAGGAAGCTTCCAACGATGCCATGGCAAAAGCCTCTGTTTTCACATGTTGCTTGCAGGTATTTTGCTACATATGAAATTTCATTTCCTCTCTATCATCATACACCTCTCTATGAAAGGTAGATTTCCTATATTATCTTAAGAACCGCAAGATATCTTACTTCCTGCATTGCTACCGTGTTTCCCCGAAAATAAGACAGTGTCTTATATTAATTTTAGCCCCAAAAAATGCACTAGGGCATATTAGCGGTACATCAGAAATTACTGCTAGGTCTTACTTTCGGGGTAGGTCTTACTTTCAAGGAAACAGGGTATTGACAACGAAAGATCACTGCGTGTCAGTGGTGGGGAGAACCATAGCTGAATGGAACAGTCTCATCTTTGCACGCAGAAGGTCCCAGTTTCAATACAAATACAACGAATATTTATATACCGCTTTTCAGCAGAAATTCCCAAAGCTGTTTACATAGATAAACAATCAAATAAATAAAATAGCTCCCTGTCCCCAAAGGGCTCACAATCTAAAAAAGAAACATAATATAGACATCAGCAACAGCCACTGGAGGCATGCTATGCTGGGGATGGATAGGGCCAGTTGTTCTCCCCCTGCTAGATAAAGAGAATTGCCACTCTGAAAAGGTGCCTCTTTGCTCATTTATTTTATATTTATTTTATTTTTCATTTTATATCCTGCTTTTCCTCCAAGGAGCCCAGAGCAATGTACTACATACTTAAGTTTCTCCTCACAACAACCCTGTGAAGTAAGTTAGGCTGAGAGAGAAGTGACTGGCCCAGAGTCACCCAGCTAGTATCATGGCTGAATTGGGATTTGAAAATCCCCAGTCCTAGTCCAGCACTCTAAACACTACACCACGCTGGCTCTCTTAGCATGTACGTTCCCGGTGTCATGATTCCTGGCATAACAAGATACACTGGAAAATATCATCTGAAACCCTGGAGAGGCCACTGATAGTCTGAATATACAGTAATGAGCTAGATGAGCTAGATGGGACCAATGGAATAAGTCGGTATAAGGCAGCTTCCTATATAGTTTTTGGTACTTTCCCGGTGTCATGATTTTTGTAACAACTTGCAATGTTTCTAAATGCTCAATGTGTTAAGGTATGTTTTCTTGTTTTATGACAAATTGCTATATTACGATAAATGAATTTGACTTGATTGACATTAACTGCATATAATGTAGTCCAGAATTTCTTTGAACTCCATTCTGCTGTCCTAATCACATATTAAGGGGGAGATCCAATTTTTAGAGGGACATATGGGCGAGAGGAGCTGCATCCTTCCTTCCCCTTCATCCTTCACTTGCCTCCCCAAAGCTTCCACATCAAGTGTTTTTCTTACAACCAAGCTCACACTTGGCACTGAAGCCTGGCTGAAAAGAAGGGTGGTGTGTGTGGGGGGGGGGGATATAAGCCTTCAGCAAGGACAGGGCTTAGTACCCCACTCCTGCTTCTTTCTAAGTGCCCCCCCGTTCTTTATACACAATTGCAGACGACCTGCATTGAAACAAAGAGGCTGCTGTCACTATGTGTAGCTTGAGCCTAACAGAATACAGACATTCTCTCATTGAATGATTTGGTTTCGCTCTAAATTGTTTACTAGGGGTAGAGGAGGAGAATATATAAACCAGTCCCCGGTGCACCTGCACATATTCAGATCACTCAGTGCCACTATGGACACTTAGAAGTAGAAAACTACAAGGTACAGATACACATATGTTTTCAGCCCCCAAGAACGTTCATCTGTGATGTGACAGAATCCTGGAACCTCCTTCCCCATTACCACCCATCCCCTTTCAAGTGCATTACCGAATGACGACCAACATTTTCACCAGCTACAAATATCTCACTTTTAATGACTGCCACACTCACCAGAACAGCCATAAACCAAAAGGCAGTGCTAACAAATCAAGTACAAAATGCATTCCAGGTTCCTAGCGATTGCTACGCTGCTCTCAGAAGGATAATGCATGCAACCAGGCAAAAGCTTTCGGTGTAAAGGTGAGGTTGAAAAAGCAGTTACATACCTTTTGAATCCTCTTTACCTCTGCTCCCCTTGAGTCGTTGGAACAAGGTTGCTATGATTCACCATCAAGAGCAGCTTAAACCTGGTAGGTGGGAAGAACACACATTGTTTCAGTGCACAGAAACTCAATTAAACAAAAATCCAAAACAGCTACAAATCCACCTTCATTGCAGCCCATGCCTGCTCTTGCTCCCTTCCTGAATGTGTGCGTGTCTCTCTTCCTCTAACCAGAATTGCTATGTAGTGGTCTATAAATATTAGCCACGGCACTTGCCTGCTCTTTTACTTGCTCATGGCACAGGTCTGTGTTACTGTACACCATGGCATTACTCGGCTGAAGTCCTCAGCTGCTCAGACAAAGCCATGAATTGGCTCCCTACCCTGCAGTTCTCTGCCGGCCTGGAAATACCATTTTGCTGCCAGCTTTACAGATGCTGTGGGCCTTTCCTGCAGGCTCAAGTCAGGCACAGAAGGGTAATTATGAGGCTTGTCTGAAGAAACAGAGCTTTCTCCAAGCAGGTGGAAAAGGGAAAAGAGAAAAAACAGAGGAGGAGGGAAGCACTACCTTTGTTTTGGCCTAACTACTAATCTCCAACCCCCTTTATGGCTTTACGTATCTAAATATTATTCACTTAGGATCATTAAATTTAATTACTCCATAACGTGGATGTCAAAAATTTCTGGAAAGGCATTCTTTAGAACCAGTTTCTTAAAAGGGGGGGAGATATCCACATGCTTCCTCCCCCCGCCATATGTGTTCAAAATGCATGCAGCATTTATCAATGACAGAAAAAGGCAATGACAAAGAATGAAGAGCAAGTTCAAGGGAATTGCAATGGCTTGAATCTTAAGGTGATCGTGGGGATGGGGCCATAACTCAGTGATAGAGCAACTGCGTTGCATGCAGAAGGTACCAGTTTCAATCTCTGTCACCTCCAGGTAGGGCTAGAAAAGACTCCTGCCTGAAAACTTGGAGAGACGCTTCCAGTCAGTATATTGAGCTAAATGAATCAATTGGAATCCTATTTTCCTGCGAAAAGAAGACACCAGATTTTCACTAATCCCCCCTTCCTGCTGCATCCCTCTACTACTTTATTCCAGAAGATACCCCTAATACTTAGCAATTAATGGGGGGGATGCGGACAAAGGAACCTCACAGGGTGTTATAGGCAGTGGCCATCTTTGACCCCTGTACTCCTACATGCAGTGCTGGTATAAAGGACCTGAAGTCCAAGAAAGACACGTGTATGTGCTGGCAAAATAAAGGGTCAGAAAAGTCACATGTATGAGAACCCTGGAAACAGGTCTAAAGTTTCTGCAGAGTCATGCTGATTCCCTGAGATTGACTTTCTGTATTCAAATCCCTTTAGCCTTCTGCAGACTGATAAATCAGAAGCCCCTTTGCCTGTTTCTGTTTGCTAAACATGTTTCATTGCATTCCTCAGAAGCCCACTCACCAATTTGATCCCAGGGGATCACTCAATCCCTAGATAAACAAAAGACCACTCTCCAATTCACCTGGGTCATTGTCCTGGCAGGAAAAAAACTATCACCTGGCAAAAAGGCTGGCACATTAACATATTCCTAACCCCAACTTTATCTCCTTGCCTTTATCTTCCCTAGAAGGCCAGGAATCCCTGGAATTTTCCAACCACATGGTTACAACCCTATTTATAAGGAGCTTCATAAGGCGCCTCGCTCTCTCTCTCCAGAACAGACCTCAGGTTCAGGACTTCACACCAGCCCAACTCCTCAGCAGGTATGTCAGAAAATGCATCGTCTTGTCCTCCCCATGTCTCTGGGGTATTTTATTATTATCCTCTGACTAGACCCCCTTCCCTATCCCAAGTATTAATGACTGTGTGTGGATCCCCAAAATTAGACTGCTGGAAATAGGTTAGGATGATTTAAGATATGCCCTTTTGTTTTGGTGTTAGAGGAATTTTGTTCTATTTTTTGTAACCACTGGTAAAAGAAGAGGGGCCCAGCCCCTTTCTCTGGGGTGAAAGCATGCTCCATCTCCACCAAGCCTCATGAGCAGAATTGTCCATCTAGAGCAGGATTCCAAACAGCCCAGGATTCTTCCTGTGTAACGAAGACAGCTAATCTTACTCTATGACTCCAGATGGAAGAAACTGATTATCTAGACCCATTTCAATCTGGCTTCCGGGCTTGCTATGGGGTGGAGAATGCCTGGGTCAGCCTGATGGATGATCTCCAATTGGGAATTGACAGAAGGAGTGAGACTTTGTTGGTGCTTTTGGATCTCTCAAAGGCTTTCGATACTATTGACTATAGTATCCTTCTGGAGCATCTGAGGGGATTTGTGGTGGGAGGCACTGCTTTGTAGTGGTTCTGCTCCTACCTCACAGGCAGATTCCAGATGGTGTCTCTTGGAGACTGTTGTTCTTCAAAATCTGAACTTTTGTATGGTGTCCCTCTGGGCTCCGTACTGTCTCCAATGTTGTTTAACATCTACATGAAACTGCTGGGATTTGGTGCAGGGTGTTATCAATATGCTGATGACACCCAAATCTATTTCTCCACGTTCAACATCATCAGCAGAAGGCATAACCTCCCTAACTGCCTGCCTGGAGACAGTAATGGGCTGGTTGAGGAATCGAGGCTGGATCCAGATAAGACAGAGGTACTTATTGTGCGGGGTTGAAACTTGGGAGACGATTTTGGTCTGCTGGTTCTGGATGGGGTCACGCTCCCCAAGAAATAACAGGTATGCAGTCTGGGGGTGCTTCTGCATCCAAACCACTCCCTGGTGTCCCAAGTTGAGGCGGTGGCCAGAAGTGCTTTTTATCAGCTTCAGCTGATGTGCCAACTGCGTCCGTTTCTTGAGATGAATGACCTCAAAACAGTGGTACATCTGTTGGTAACCCCTAGGCTGTATTACTGCAATGCACTCTATGTGGGGCTTCCCCTGTACATAGTCCGGAAACTGCAGTTGGTTCAGAACGCAGCAGCCAGGTTGGTCTCTGGGTCATCTAGGAGAGACCATATTACTCCTGTGTTGAAGGAATTGCACTGGCTGCTGATACATTTCTGGGCAAAATACAAGGTGCTGGTCATTACGTATAAAGCCCTAAACAGCTTAGGCCCTGAGTATTTAAGAGAACATGAATCCATGAGCCTCAATGCCTGCTAGGATCATTTGGAGAGGTTCACCTGCAGCTGCCACCAACTCATCTGGTGGATACTTGAGAACGAGCGTTCTCTGCTGTAGCCCCTGGACTTTGGAATGTGCTCCCTGTGAAATAAGAGGCTCCTCATATCTGGCAACTTTTAAAAATTATAATAATAATAGCACTCCCACAGTGATGTAGAGAGGCTATACCTCCCTTGCAGCTCAGGTGGAAGAGGAATGCTGCAAGTCCATCAAACAGTAGAGGAGGAGAAAAGAGGCCTTGAAGAAGATATCAAAGACAGTGAAGAAGATGCACTTCAAATGGTCAATAACGAGAAACTATTCAACACCAATGAAACAAAACAGGCCTACAAGAAAGAACAAGTCAAGAACCAAGCAGAAAAATGGAAAAATAAGCCACTGCATGGTCAATATTTGCACAATATAAGTGGAAAATCAGACATCACCAAGACCTAGCAATGGCTTAAGTATGGCAACTTGAAGAAAGAAACAGAGGGTCTGATATTGGCTGCACAAGAACAGACACTAAGAACAAATGCAATAAGAGCAAAAGTAGAAAAGTCAACAAAAGCAAGTGCCTCCTTTGTAAAGAAGCAGATGAAACCGTGCATCACCTAATCAGCTGTTGTAAAAAGATCGCACAGACTGACTACAAACAAAGGCATGACAAGGTAGCAGGGATGATACACAGGAACATCTGCAAAAAATACAAGCTACCTGTAGCCAAACATTGGTGGGACCATCAAATTGAAAAAGTGGTCGAAAATGAAGATATAAAAATATTATGGGACTTCCGACTACAAACAGGCAAACATCTGCCACACAACACACCAGATATAACTGTAGTCGAGAAGAAAGAAAAACAAGTCAAAATAATCAACATAGCAATACCAGGGGATAGCAGAATAGAAGAAAAAGAAATAGAAAAAAATCACCAAATACAAAGATCTACAAATTGAAATTGAAAGGCTGTGGCAGAAAAATTCCAAAATAATCCCAGTGGTAATTGGCGCCCTGGGTACAGTTCCAAAAGACCTTGAAGAGCACCTCAACACCATAGGGGCCATAGAAATCACCATCAGCCAATTACAAATAGCAACTTTACTGGGAACAGCCTATATTCTGCGACGATATCTATAACAACAGCAACAACATTGCCAATAAAATTCAGTCATCCCAGGTCCTTGGGAAGGACTCGATGTCTGGATAAAACCAGTCAACAACACCTGTCTGACTGTGTAAATAAATAATAATAATTTGATTTCTATACCGCCCTTCCAAAAATGGCTTACACAGAGAAATAACAAACAAATAAGATGGAACCCTGTCCCTAAAGGGCTCACAATCTAAAAAGAAACATAAGATAGACACCAGCAACAGTCACTGGAAGTACTATGCTGGGGGTGGATAGGGCCAGTTACGCTCCCCCCGCTAAATAAAGAGAATCACCACTTTTAAAAGGTGCCTCTTTGCCCAGTTAGCAGGGGCACTGGACACATTTATTCACCCAGGCTTTTAATTAGATTTATAGTTTTAAATAATTTTAATAGGGTTTTAAATGTTTTTAATTTTTTAAATGATTTTAATTGTCAATTGATTTAATGTTTTAAATGATTTTAATTGTAATTAGCCCAGAGATGCAAGTTTTGGATGGTATAGAGATAGATAGGTAGACAGACAGACAGATAGATAGATAGATGTGGACAACTGTCTCATGAGACATGCATGCGGGCTAGACAGCTTTCATCACCCGGCCCAGTTGAAGAGTTCCATCCGAACCCCGGGGAAGGGTCCCACAGCAACATCTCTTTCAGTCCACAGACCAAGAATGTAAGTGCTCCTTTCTCAGAGTTTGGACTTCCAGTAACACACTCTCATGTCCGGTTTCATTGTTAACAGTCACCTTAGAAGTCAAAAAAGTGTCCCCTTAGAAGGGCTGAGTGTAAAGGGGAAGGTTTGCAGCATGAGTGAGTTCTATTGTTAACCAGAAGTACTGGGAGCCCCACATCAGTGGGCCCCCTATGGCTGAAAAGGCTACCTCATGAAAGTGCAATCAAGCACAGAGCTGAAGGTCATGGTGCTTCTTCTTTCTCCAGTGGACTGGGGTCCTCTCATGAGAAGGCTTACCCTGCCCCCCGCCACCAGTGAGCTGTCATGTGGCCTAGTGTGTGCTGGGCCTTCCTGGATTACTTGGCCATCGTCTGCTAGTCTAAATACACTCTTAATTACAGTAAACCCAGTCCCGGAATCCTTTGTCTGCCTTCATATGCATATCCCCACCTAAGAAGTCAGTCCAAGGCCTTCCTTGAGTGCTGGATAACCAAGCCCGGACCTTCAACTGGTACAACACCCAATGTCTTCCCCTGGGAGTCTTGGGTGCCTTCTCAAGTTTGGTTTCTGCGCCTCCATGTACACTCACATCCAAGAATCCAAGCCCCATTTGTTAGCACTGGAGAGTTTACCTATCTGTCACATACATGACTCTACTTAGATTTATGAGCAGTTAAGGTTTTTATTCATGAAACTGTAGAAAATAAATGTTTTGACACATGAGTTGACACGCATGTACATCCGTCACATGGGAATATCCCATTTTTTATCTCCCTTGATAAATTATTGTTATTCTGTTGTCTTCTGATGTGTCTATAATTGTCTCAAACAACCCTGCCAGATCCTCCAATCCCAGAGTGGGGGGAGGACCCCCTCATTCAGTCCATTCACGGAAAGCCCCAGTCCATTCGTGGAATATAAATTAGGATCCAAGCCAGCAAATCTACTAGAACTAACATTTAGCTGTATGAGCCACGGGCACTCAGACTTTGGTTCTCTTACATAACAAGGCTACATATTAACACATACTGTACTGGATTTTGGCAACCCTATCTCTGGCCCTAAGGTTTCTAATGGCCCCAGCACTGCCATCCTCCAGGGCCAATCCTGCAGCATCCTCCACTGCTGCTAGCCCAATAAGCCTGCTCTGTCCTGGCCTCCATTTTCTCCAGACTGTGGGCAAACTGGTTAAAGTAATGCAGTTTCTTTGAAAACATAACATACATATTTCTCCCTGGCCAAATACTTCACTGATAGAAGTTTGGATCAAGTGCACCTTTTATTCAATGGGTTCATTGGCTCTTTACAGGAAGTGGCAAAATAGGATATTTGAGAGGCTTGTGTTTTCTCTTTTTGGACTTCCTTTATATAGTAGTGTGGAAAGGAGAAACTTTAACATCTCCCTGGAGTAAATTCCAGATGTGAGTGTATAGTTCCCTTCGGGAAGATTCAGAAGGTTCCCCTTGGCACACCACAGCAGAAGCATGCAAAGAGGAAGCTCTGCTTCTCTTGCCATTCACCTTTCACCACATCCTGTAATGTGAGAGAGCGCTCTGCAAGTGGGCTGGTCTGTAGAAATTGCTTTCAAAGGCCAAGATACACAGACATCAAAATGAAACTCCAAGCCCTCTAGTTTACATTGAGGGGTGTGTGTGTGTACGTACATGCGCACATGTGCACACATGCAATGCAACAGCAGATCAAAAGCTAGTACGCTGCAGTCACTTGGCTGGCTGATCTGCCACTGCCACCACTTCCTCTTGAGGAACAAAGCATCCCACAGCCTCTTGGCCTGAAACGGAAGTAAGTTGTAGCTGTGGAATGGTGTCAACCCACCCACCGGGCATATATACAAGTTGGAAGGAGCAGCAAAAAGTAAAGCAAAGGAAGTTATCTGTGCAGGGAGGGAGCGAGATGAGGGAAGTGGCTCGCTCACCTAGCTCCTCATTATTGCTGCTGCTACCAACAGCAATGTCTTCTCCTCATCCTGACTTCTGGGAAGAAAAAATCTGATAGGCACAGCCCACTCTGGGTCAGGCAAGCAGCTTTGGGGAGTTTTCCTCCCCAAGAGGAGGAGCTGGCAGTGACAGCAGGCAGCAGACTATAAGACTCTAACATTAAACGTGCATATATTTAAAATGGGAGCTCAAAGCACCTCCAGAGTTGACTTTTGGCAGGGTCTTGGCCCTGATAGTCAGTGTCTGGAAACTGCATGATATGTGGTTTAATATCACACACATTGAAGGGTGGTTTGCCAACCTTTATAACTAATAGCTGCAAATCATTGTGTATGTGAATGGCTCTGAATACTGTAAAGTGGTATAAATCTTATTTGAGAAACACAAATATAAAAATATGAAGTTTTTATATTTATATTATACTGCTAGTAGACTGCATAGCTAGCAACACATTCATGACAAGAGAAAAGACTTGCCTTTCCGTTTTTCTAGGATAAAAAATAAGTTGACAAACATTTGAGTAGTATTCCTTTTCGTGCCAGATACAGACATATCCATGCAATTTTACATTTGTTTAGGAAATTCTTAAAAAGGAACATTTGGAGAGAACTTAAAAGGCAAATAATATCATTAATAGAATTTATTAAACTTCAAAATGTTTCCTCATATAAAGTCCATTTCCAGACATAACACTTTAAGTAAGCACTGGCAACGTTTCTGTTTACTTCAATTCGAACACATTCAAACCCTTACAGTAATTGACAATCTTTTAATGAGTGCCAATAATCCAAATATTATTAATGAAATATATCCATCAGTATGGCTCACTAATTCCACTGGAAACTGACTGGCCTTAATATCAAAACTGAATATATTCTAATGATCATTAAGTAAAGATGCCAACTGCACCAAGTTCTTAAAAGAATACACATCAGAGTTAGTTGGAAGCAAACTATGTGGCTCATTAAGTTAGGAACAAACTACACATTTCAACAAGCATACAATTGGCCCTGGAAATTTTTGTCTCCTAGACAGCAGCTGATTGGGACCACAGCATGGGGGTGCTTTAACCCCTGTCCTCCACAATGGGGCTGTAGCTCTGTGGTAGAGCATCTGTTTTGCATGCAGAAGGTCCCAGGTTCAATCACTAGCATCTCCTGGTAGGGCTAGGAAAGACTCCTGCCTGAAGCCTCTGCCCTTCAGTACAGACAATACTGAGCTAGAAGGACCAATAGTCTGACTTGGTAAAAGGCAGCTTCCTAAGTTCCTGTGCCTCCGTCACGACTGGTACCCCCCTGCCCCACAGCAGATATTTGCCTCGTAAGGGACCAGGGGATCAGCACAGAGGACCCAATCCAGATCATGGCAGCTCAAAGTAAAAGCAATTGCAGGGGGGGGCTCTCCCACACTGCAGTCCCTATACAAATTGAGAAGGGGAACAGCTGCTGTTGGGGGGGCAAAAACAAACATGCAAGGGCCAGATGCTTATTGTAATGTGACCACCGTGTAATAGATCATAAAGTACAGTGCCAGCCAGTCATTTGTAGATGAATAAGTAGACCTTACAGCTGCACCCAACCTTGCTAGAGAACAACATTTTAACAGGCAATAAATTTTCCACTTTACTTGTTTTTAAATAAATATTAGAAAAAGGCTGCTTCTTTTATCTAGTTTGGATCTTCACTAAAGGAACTGCAGATTCTATCTATGATTTAATATTCTACAGTGATAAAGGGTAGAAATATGACCCATTCCTTTCCTCCCTATCCACTCCAAGTTATTCACCGTTCTTTTTTGTGTGCCATTTTTTTCATAGGAATTGTATTTTATTTAACACACACAAAGTTCAATTGCTATTGCTATAATCCACTAATGAGTTCTTATACTATGATAAATGCCTATAAAAACCTAATAAAAATCTGTTTTTGTATGTGTTAACAGAAAAAAACTTCAATTCATGTAATCTAAGGAACACCTAGGAATTTTATACCACACTTTAAAACACTAGTAAAGTAAACTAAAGTGTGCCATCAAGTCAATTTCAACTCCTGGAGCCCACAGAGCCCTATGGTTTTCCATTGCCTCCTCCCGTGCAGTATGAGATGATGCCTTCCAGCATCTTCCTATATCGCTGCTGCCCGATATAGTACCAGCGGGGATTCGAACCGGCAGCCTTCTGCTTGTTAATCAAGCATTTCCCTGCTGTGCCACTTAAGGCATTTTTAAAACACTGGGGAAAATCTTATACATTTATTTTCCTTCACATTCCCTGGACATTCCATAGAATAACTGGAATCAATACCTAAAATGCAGTTGTCAGAGGACTGGATCCTTGGTTCCAAAGTGCACTATCTGTTCAGGCCACCTGAAAAGCTGCCAGCCTCGGCCTCTTTGGCCCAGTTGCTCTATTCATCCAATGGGCTCTGCTATAAATCCCCTTCATCAGGAGCTGAGCTATCTGTTGACAATGTTGCCACCAGCAACGGATCTGCAGTGTTCTGGAAGCCAGAAACCTTAGTAGAATGTCTTTTCTTTAGGATATTGAATGGAAATTGAACGAAACGGTTACCTATATGTTGTATAAACTCAATGTTATAATATTGGCCAATGTATTGAACAGAATTTCAAGCTAAACAAATTCCCTATGATCCACTATCAGAAAGTATCCTGCACCTCTTTCTCTTCAGTGGGCCACATAAGGTGATTGACAACATCCTTCTTAAATTTGCTTATTGGCTGACCTGTCCTATTCTGTATGGCAAGGCTAAATAGAACATTCCATTAATAATATATTGAAGATCAATCCAATTCAACCATGTGTCACGAACCATGTGTCATGTAGAGTCAGCAAAGCTATAAAAGGAAAGAAGACTTCTTTCAGAAAATGGAAGTCCTGCTCAAATGAAGAGAACACAAAATCTGGCAAAAGAACTGCAAGGAGACAATATGGGATGCAAAAAGAGAGAATGAAGAGCATATAGCTAGAAATGTCAAGGGGAACAACAAAAACTTGGTTAAATATATCAGATGTAGTGATGGCCATTAACTTGGATGGCTTTAAAAGGGGCTTAGACAAATTCATGGAGGGCAGGTCTATCAATGGCTACTAGTCTGGTAGGTATAGGCCACCTCCAGCCTCAGAGGCAAGATGCCTCTACATACCAGCTGAAGGAAAGCAACAGCAAGAGACAGGGCATGCCCTAAACACTAGCCTGTGGGCTTCTGAAAGGCATCTGGTGGGCCACTGTGAGAAACAGGATGCTGGATTAGATAGGCCTGATCTGGTCCAGCAGGGCTGTTTTTATGTTAACCCCGAGTCTGACCCCTGGGAAAATGCAGAGCACTTGCAGGATGAAGAAGAGTTGGAGGAATCTTCACCACCAAGGTCTCCAGTGTCCTCTGAGGGGTTCAAGGGATCTCCGCCTTCACCTCCAGGACCTCCAGTATCCCTTTACTCCTTCAATGCACCCTTACCCTTATTCTGATTCAAAGGACGAGGTAGAAGCTACACCAGCAGTTCCCCATCTCCACTGTAGCCAGCACCTGGAGAATAGGGCACCACCCATTTAAGTCTTGCATTTCTCCAGTAGTAGGCAGGACTACACACCTGTTCTATTTAAGGCCTCAGTTTGTCTTGGCTGTTTGTTGAAACAACTTTGTTGCAGTTGTGTTCTGTCTTGTTTTGATTCTCCTAGACAAAAAGGCACACATGTGCATGTATATATGTACTGTATATTCAATTTTGATTTAACTCAAGTAGATAAGCTTCATTGGGCAACACAAATTAAAGACACCAACTCCCAAGCTCTTCTGGTAGCATGCAACATTATAAACACTGCACTCAGAGTGACTTTAGATATTAATGATAGATGTGAACACAGGAAGCATGAATGAGTCACACTTCCTGCATTTGTGCATATCATTAACATCCAAAAATGCTCTCAACAGCAAGGGCCTAAAACCTTGGGCTCTTTGTTTAGTCAAAATGGCCATGCATAGTGTTACATTCCTCACAAACTAATGAGCACATGAAAACTATAGGTGATTTGTGAGCTTGCTCTTTATGAGCAAGGCCATAGGGAACTGTGGCTTTCAGCAAAAAGGGATTACAAGGCTAGAGGTTGGAAGAAAATAAAATTAAGTATGGAGTGTAGCTTGCTGAAAGGCCATTATTAACTATTTTCTTCCTTTCTCACTTTTATGGGCATGCTGTTGCTCCTTTAGCCCCAAGTTGCTTACCTCTGACTCTAAGAGCCTTTGTTTCCAAGTAATAAATACTTCGGAGTCTTGGGACTAGACAAGAAGATCATACTCTACTCCAAAAGACTTTTACTGTTGACAGATCATGGTAAGTGATTATTCATTATTAGCTGCAAAACTATGGTCTGAACACTTAATAAACAGGCTGTTCCTTTTAGCTGTAGCATTACCACAGTGCAACTTCTGAAGAGACATAGGAAGCTGTGGAGTTGTGCTTTCAGTCTGTCTTTTTCACTCTTGCAAAATTAAACTCTGACTTAAAATGACAAAACGATACCATGACTCAAGCTAAAATATAATGTCTGACAACCTGACTCATACTGCCTCTAAAACCAGCGTACATGCAGCACTAGCCCCCATGCATCCTAAGTATGTGTGCTCTTGCATGAGAGCATGATTTTTATTTTTTTTTTGTATTCTCCCTATGCTCCAGTGGAAATATAGCACTGAGGGTGATCAGGAACGTTTCTCTGCTGTAACAGAGTGCTCCTAGAATGCAGGCTGAGCACTGAAAATCACTGTACTGCTATGCAAGAGCATAACGTATGCACGGAATGGATTTTGCGTTCTGTTTCAAGCTTGAAATGAAACGCAAAATGGCCGAAACATTCCGAATGGCGGAAACTTTCCATTAATCCTAGGGGGTTTGGGGGAAAGGTTAAAAAATTGTTTAAAATCGGCAGCTTGCCCATTTCTTTTGTAGTTTGGGTAGTAGGTAGCACCCATCATGCCCTACAACACAACCCACTGTGAACATAAGAACATAGGAAACTGCCATATACTGAGTCAGACCATTGGTCTATCTAGCTCAGTATTGTCTTCACAGACTGGCAGTGGCTTCTCCAAGGTTGCAGGCAGGAATCTCTCTCAGCCCTATCTTGGAGAAGCCAGGGAGGGAACTTGAAACCTTCTGTTCTTCCCAGAGCAGCTTCATCCCCTGACGGGAATATCTTGCAGTGCTCACACTTCTAGTCTCCCTTTCATATGCAACCAGGGCAGACCCTGCGTAGCTATGGGGACAAGCAGAGGCATAACTAGGGAAAACGGCGCCCGGGGCAAGCACTGAAATGGCGCCCCCCCCGCGCCCCCCCAACATACTACATTATACTTAGGTTTTTCCTCACAAGCGCCCGCTGCCGCCGCCAAGCCAGGCCACTGACTGGCCGCCAGGCACCAGCAAAGCAATGGGGGGGGCGCAGGCGGCGCGGAAGGGACCGCTCGTGGGGAAAGGGGCACCGACGCGCTCCCTTGAATGCTGCAGCGCTGCTGCACTGAGCAGGAAACATTTGTATTAACAAAAAAATTTAAAAAATTTAAAAAAGTTTGGTCATGGCGGCGCCCCCCACGTGACCAGAAAAGATGGCGCCCGGGGCACATGTCCCCCCTGCCCCCCCTATAGTTATGCCTCTGGGGACAAGTCATGCTTGCTACCACCAGACCAGCTCTCCTCTCCAAAAAGGTGCCTCTCTGCTAAGTTAGCAGGGGCTGCAGGCAGAAGTCTCTTTCAGTCCTATCTTGGAGAAGTCAGGGAGGGAACTTGGAATCTTCTGCTCTTCCCAGAGCGGCCCCATCCCCTGAATGGAATATCTTGCAGTGCTCACACTTCTGGTCTCCCATTCATATGCAGCCAGGGCAGACACTGCTTAGCTAAGGGGGCAAGTCATACTTGCTGCCACAAGACCAAGTCCTGTGGTGTCCCTAGGAGCAACCCATGAACAAAGGGTTCTTTTGAGTACCCCATTGTTTGCTTTGGCCAGAACAAGCAAAGTGAACACATTCTGCAACCCTGCCTTGAAAAACACTGCAGAACAGAAGCACACAGTAAAAGGGAATCTGTCCCTCCCAACACAGAACACATATTTCAAACATAGTCCCCAAAATGCCCCCCCCCAAAATCACTGACCCAGAATTCACTGCCAGCCACAGTGCCTGTGCTGCAATATCATCATTGGCACAAGTTGCTCTCAAGGTGATGGAGAGCAACTCTTTGATGGAGTATACCTTGCAATGCAGACTGCAGAGCAGATCAGAACAGTGAGTTAAGCACAAATTAGTCTCGAGGCCAGACATGCATGGAGCTTATCACAGCAATCACCAAGAAATATTACATAATACAGAGAGAGAGAGCGCTGCAACTGTTCATTTCTTGCCACAACACTACCTCACAAGCAAAATAAACCACAATTCAAGGAAGGAAGGCACCCAGTTTTTCACTTTGTCAATCTGAGATCCAGCAAAACCAGATAGTTATGGCAGCAATAACACAGCATATTATACTCAGTGCTGAGCAAAGAAAGCTACAAGACCAAACCTTCCTTGATTCCTTTCTCCTCTCTTCCTGATGTATCTTCTTCAAGAGAGAGGCACAGTATAATGCTCTCTCTGCCTCCCGGTCCCTTTGAATAACTTTTCAAGTATTCCTGCTGAATGCCTTGAACATTTTCGAATGTTTGGCAGGAACATGTCAAAAGCTCAATTCTTTTTCCAGACTCACTGTGGGATTCGTACATCTCTGTGTAGAATGAATGAGGGTACATAGAAGATTGGGTTCATGATGGAGACCATCGTTTAAGTTTATCCATGTGCCTATGTCACCCACCAAGTCTAATGGAGCCCACAAGCCACACATGGCAGCTCAAAAAGAGCTCAATTAACCTCTGCCTACCTAAGGTGAGCCCACAAAATCAAGGGTAGTACAGAACTTGTCAAGCTATAATATGCAGCTGACGGGCTTTGTCTGGCTCTGTTTTCTTTTAAAAAGAAAACATGTATGCATCTGACATTTATAAGTCCCACAACTTTATAAGTCTCACAACTTTATAAAGGGTTCCAGGATTAAAGTGTGAAAGAAGTCAGTGATGCTCCTAGCATAAGAATTGTTTTCTCGTGTATTTCTCATTCGCAGAATATTAAAGATTTAGATAAATCTTTAATATTCTGCGAATGAGAACCCAGCATCTATTCTGGCAGGAATTATTCTAGTTTTGCAGCACCACAAGCTGCCAGATGATTAACTAGGTTCACACATTAGAAACCACCACAGTGGGAAATAATTAGCACTACTTACTGTTGGCAAAGCATGTTAATGGCCTCCATGATTAACTACCATCACTGCCTTTGGAAGTCTTCCTTCCATATCAAGCTTGAGTCAGTTTGGCAGAACAGGGTACACCAAAGCCTGCTTTAAGTTTTCCCACTGGCTTTGATAGCGCCTTTAATGAGTTTCAGACTACAGTTACCATTTCC
This sequence comes from Hemicordylus capensis, assembly GCF_027244095.1. Classification (NCBI taxonomy): domain Eukaryota; kingdom Metazoa; phylum Chordata; class Lepidosauria; order Squamata; family Cordylidae; genus Hemicordylus; species Hemicordylus capensis. The sequence continues at coordinate 27,682,425 of NC_069661.1, read as the reverse complement.
ATGTATATTCAGGAACATCTTATAAGACAATAAGCCTGTAACACACAAACATTTAACTCTCTGCCAGTCTTGCAGTCAAGATTGTCACAAAATAAAATTAACAGAAGCATGTTTGTGACCATAACTGTTATACTGGTCAGAAAAATCATTGTTATTGACAGAGCGAGCAAGGGCACATTCGTGTGTGTGCGCACACAAACCCAGACACATACACTTACTTTGAAACTGAATCTTCGTTTTGGCTTAACAAAATTGCACATGAACAAGACCTTGTGCTTTGAGGATCAGCCTCAATTTCAGGCAAGCAACACAGCCATTTGAACCTGACAAAGGTGGGAACTGCACCCAGTAACCTTGCAGTTTTGACGAACCTAAACTGCCAACCATGCAAGTAAGGGTTCTCAGATCATAAGTTGCAACAGACCAATCTGACACCCCAAACACAACATTCCTGTCCAAGCTCCCAGAATGCAGTACATTTCCAGAAATGAGATGGCTAGTGAACACTCTTCCCAATATTGCCCTGTTGGAACTCCCATCCAAATGCTTGCCTTTGTGCTCCCCAAAACTGCTTTATGGCAGACACATTGCTCCAAACCCAGACCTTCCAGACTTCCAGGCGTATTTGTGGACATTCTACCCAAAACTCATCTGGGGTTGCCAGCCAAGAGCCTTCATTCGCACATGTCTTTTGCCTCTCAATCCAGTTTATGGTACACAGCTTGGAACCTGATGCACGCTAGGCATACAGACTTTGGAACCCCTTGAATTAAGGTGCCTACCTAGAAGCCTAGGACACTGCCCCCACAGCCATAGTGAGAAGGCTTACTGCAGCATGCACACAGGTTCCCCCATCCGAGATCCACCCTTATCACTCACAGCAAACTGTTTTTATCTCTTCCCACTCTGTTGTTCTACTCCTTATTCACTCTTTCACTTTCACTATCCTCCCAAGTAATTGGACTTCAGCCAGTGATCAACAGATAGGAGCCATTCCCAGCACTACCATGAGCTGTGCAGTCGCAATAACTTGAAGTACATTTCTTTATAAAGTGTAACAAACTAGATGGCTAGCATTTGCATGCTGACATGAGGAGTATGCCCGCCACCACACACAAAAAAGGGGGCGGAACATACCTTCTTTTCTGGGCATGTGTCTTATGCTTAGTGCTGAGGCATACAACCAGAGTAAGGTCACAAACCAAATACGATGGCAGCATATCCAAGACGTTGATATGAACTTTAAGTGTCACTCTGTGTGTTTCGAGGAAACTGTTAACACTTCACTGGCTGTCAGCATGGAAGTACTTTTTAGAAACTTTCTTCTAAATCAACAAAATAAGCTTCCCCCCCCCCAATGTATAAGATAAAGCACTTTTCTGGTAATAATGGCACTTATGAGCTTACAATACCAAAGAGGATCGAGTAGGCTGCAAAACCAATCCCCAGCACCAGAGCAAAAGAACAAGCTGGCCACTGCGTTAATCTAGTGTTAGGGGCCCCCCTGCACCTGTTCTTATGGTCAGTCAGCATGGTGCGGCAGAGCACAGGATTGGGTTCTTTATCTGAAATATGACATGGCTGAATGTACTAAATCTTCAGAGATGCTAACAACTATATCCCTAGACCCAGAACTTAAAGCGTATGTGTCATGTTTTGTTTACCTTATGAGATAAGGCTTTAAACCAATTAAAGAATTCCTGAGAACTGTGCTCTTTTAGCTTTAATGAAATGGGATTTGGGTGTGGAAAGGAATATTAAAAGGTGACTAATTAAGGTTAAAGGCATGGATTAGCTCATGACATAAATCATTATCCACCTTACCCCTTCTGTTTATAAAGGAACACACACACGGCCACCTCACTTCCTTTCTGTTTGTAAAATAAAGTGTTACTTTTAAACAGGGACAGGGTTCCAGAAACCCTTTGCATAACTCAGATTTGGTTTCTGAGCACTGAAAAGACGAAACCAGTGTAGCTGCAAATGAAAAATGCTTTATAGAAATTATTAACCTATATGGCTTTGTATACAGCAAAAATTCATGGTGGAGCACTCCCAGTAGTTTAGGGGGAGTGCTTTTGGCATGGCTTTGCTTTCTATTCTGTACTTTCAGTCTAGGGTTAACAAAGAAAAGGGAGACCTGGGCTTCTGAACCATGAATAGTTGTGAAGAAGAAGGAATTTTGGCAAATGCAACTTGTCATGCAGGAATGAGAAAAGCAACACTTCGTTAAATTCTTTCTATACAACTGTTCACGCTGCAAGAGAGCTCTCTTCCTCACTTTCTGTTCATCCTTTTAAGGTCTGCTTTGGACATGACAATTTTCCATCACGGAGTTACTACAGGTCATTCTCATGACCCAAGCAATAAAGTGGGAAGAGTTTGTCTACCTGCAAAAATGATAATGGGAATATTGTGAACCTGAGAGCAGTATAGCAAACCTCCCCCATGAAGACACAAGTATAAACCTATCTCAATATTCAATGTGTGTACAAAACACCTAGTTCTTGTAGAAAAGAATGGAAAATCTATTGCATCTATACAGAACCCAGTGCTCACATTGAAATCCCTGTACTGCAGGTACTGCCTACTATCCTAACAAAGTACAAGGGACTACAGGTGTGATAGGGGCCCTCACTCAATGCACCCTTTACTTCTAGCATATACGCTGCTGTGCAAGAGGCATTAGACTTTTATGCGCTGCTTGTGCTCTGGAAGAGTTCTTCAGTATCAGAAATATGTTGCTGAAGTCCTCTTGCACAACATCTTGGGCTGTGAGCCCTGCTGTGGTGTGGGAGGTTCTAAACCACCCATATTATGCTGTCAGGAATTCAGCCACTAGTACTGAACTCTAAAATTTGCATCCAGTTTAGGGCACAATACATTACCTTCAATAATTATGATTGCATCATCTATAAAATTTGCACAACACCTGTGCTCATTGCACAAACAGATGGAGATCCTCAACTTATCTTTCATACACATACTGTAATGCAACTTAATTCTGCCATGGACATTTATTTCCCTTTCTGGTTCTCTCTCATTTGCTCTCCTTTAGTGATGCAATGTAAACATAATGTTTAATGCTACTACAGCTAAACATGATTTGTTATCTCAACCCTAAATGCACTCTGAAACTATGGTTTCTCTTTCTGAGCCAAGCCAAGTCAAGCTTCATAGGATGCCTAGAGGGTGACATGAATGAGACCTGTTTGTTGCCATGAAGGCAGAGACACTAAACAGCTAGAGAATAGTTGTCCTCAGCATACATATGCATTTATAATTCTGTAATTACTATTGCCTTTAAGCATAGCACCTTTGAGAGATAATTAACAGATTTCACTGTATAGATTAAAGTAAAGTAAAGTACATTAAAGAAAGAACCAAGCCTATGGGTGCTTGAATTTTTCTACCATTACTTACACTTTACAACGCTTTCAAATTCAGAATTCCATTAGGTCAGTGTGAACATGCTGTGCTAATGACAACACAACCTTTTTAAAAAATAAATTGTTTTGCTATACTATGTTACAAGCTATTTTAGATCCCTTTCCCTTCTTCCTTTTTTTTAAAGTGAAGAGAAAGTGTGTGTGCATGTGTGAACCTGATGTGATTTTGCTCTAAGTCTCCCACGGCGTTAGAGATCCGATGTCCACCAACAGCTGCAGTGCCTACCTGCCTGCTCTTTCAGCGGGACAACTGCTGGGAAGTCATGGACTCCTGACTAGGAGGGGGGAAGGGAATGAAACAATGATATGCAATGAGAGGAGATCACTTAAAGCAGACCACTTAAAGCAGACTAAACATTTCAGTTAGCTCTGAATTCCTTCTAGAAACATATTGCCAGCATATGTATGGGCAGTCAATCAGTTAAAGATGGACTCATGAGCTAGACTAAAATAAGGCACTAATTAAAACTAGGAATACCAGAGTGAAAAAAATCAACCCATTTAAAAAAAGCAATATTCTTGAACATACAGAATTTGCCAATTCCTTGCTGCCTTCTCCTAATAATTCAGGATATGCCAAGTTTCAGGAGACACTAATATAGGATGATAAGCATTGTAGGTGTGCAACACATGAGTTCTACTCTCTGTAATTTAAACTGGCATGTAAACAACAGAAATGGAGTTTGGGGACAGAGGGATGGAGATCCAGAGAAATCACACGTGTGTTCATCACTTGAAAACCACATGTATTGACTTGCATATATGAAAGAACCACACACAAATCAAAGGCCACAGAGATTTCACAAAACATCAGACATAATACCTTTTAATGAACAGGTCTTGTACCCATGGATCTATAAAATTATGAATGGGATGGAAAAAGCAGACAGAGTGGATATTTCTTTTCCCCATAATACCAGAACCCAGAGTGAAATGAAACTGACTGGAAGAAGATTGAAGACAAACAAAATTAAGCACTTTTTCACATAGTGCACAATTAATTTATGGAATTCATTGCCATAAGATCCATCAATTTTTGAAGTTGGACGGGACCTTGGAGGCCTTCTAGTGCAAACCCCTGGTTCAGTGCAGGATTCTGCTATAACATCTCAGATAGCCATCCAGCTTTGAAAAGGGGAGCAAACAAATTCAAGAATGGCAGATCCACAAATGGCTTTTAATCATGATGGCTGCATGCTACTTCCAGGTTCAGTAGACCTCTGGGCATCAGCGAATTAAAATGGACACTGGAACTCGACACTTGCAGTCAGAAAATCACACCGTTTACTACTCAGTACACAAAAAACAAAGAAGGGACGGTGTTGCTTTCATAGTCAAGAAGGATACTTGGGTACAATACAGTCAGTGACAGACTAATATCAATCAGATTTTGTGGACAACACTCTAACATGACAGTTTTTCAAGTCTATGCCCCAACAACTGGTGCACAAGAAGAGGAAGTTGATGAGTTCTATGCTCAAGTTCAGTATGAAATTGACAGAACATGCAAGCAAGAAGTGCTGGTGGTGGTTGGAGACTGGAATGCCAAAGTTGGAAATGGCAAGGAGGAAAACACAGCCGGACTGTATGGCCTAGGAAACAGAAATGAAGCAGGAGGATGACTTATTAATTCCTGCCAATCCAATGATCTCTTCATTGCGAATACATTCTTCAACCAACCAAAGCGGCGCCTATACACATAGACATCACCAGATGGAGTACACAAAAATCAAATTAATTACATTATTGGTGCAAAGAGGTGGGAGAGCTCAGTTATAACAACAAAGATGTAGCTGGGGGTCGAGTGTGGAACAGATCACGAATTGCTCATGTGCAAGCTCCAAGTCAAGCTAAAGCGGAAAAACAAAGCTATCCAGTTTCCACGATATGATCCGAGGAATGTACCCACCATTTTCAAGAAGAACATCAGGAACCACAGTGATGTTCTGAACCTCACTGATAGGGAACCAGAGGAACTGTGGAATGAAATCAAAGAAGTTGTTAAGGACGAATGCAAAAAGAGACTACCAAAGACCAAAAAACAGAAGAAAGCAAAGTGGATGTCAGAACAGACAGTGGAAATTGCCAAGAAGAGGAGAGAAGCCAAAGTCAAGAAAGATAAAGACCTCAGGAAGGAACTTAATAGGGAATTTCAGAAAGCTGTTAGAAGACACAAGGAGCAGTACTACGACGACACCTGTAAAGACCTTGAGGATGGAAGTAAAAGGTAAAGTGTGATGTCATTTCGACTCCTGGTGCCCACAGAGCCCTGTGGTTTTATTTGATAGAGTACAGGAGGGATTTACCACTGCCTCCTCCCACCCAGTATGAGATGATGCCTTTCAGCATCCTCCTATGTTGCTGCTGCCCGATATAGTACCAGCGGGGATTCAAACTGGCAACCTTCTGCTTGTTAGTCAAGCTGCCCAGAGACGTAAGTTTTGGCGGGGTATAAATTTAATAAATAAATGAATAAATAAATGAATAAATAAATAAATTTCCCCGCTGCACCACTTAAGGTGACCACGAGGATGGAAGTAGACACTGCATAACAAGGAAAGTTTTTAAAAAGAACTCTGAACTCAGAGGGAGGTTCCAACCTCAAATTGGTATGTTAAGGGATGCCAAAGGACAAATAGTAACAGTTTCATAAAAGATCAGATAGATATGGAAGGAGTATACTGAAAATCTGTACAGTAGGGATGTCAAAATCCAAGATACTCTAGAAGAGATTTCCTACTTGCAAGAACCTCTAGTATGGGAAGATGAAGTTAGATTAGCACTCCAGTCATTACCAAGTCAGAAGGCTACAGAAATTGATGGGATAACTACAGAAATATGGCAGGCAACAGAAGAAGAATCAAGTCAAGGCTCTAACCAAACTATGCCAGCAAATTTGGAGAACGACACAGTGGCCAGCAGACTGGAAGAGGTCAGTCTACATACCCATACCAAAGAAAGGAGACTTAACCAATTGCACAAACCATTACACAATATCCTTAATTTCACATGTTACCAAAATAATGCTCAGGATCATCCAACGCAGATTAAAGCCCTATGTGGAAAGGGAAATGCCAGATATTCAAGCTGGTTTCAGAAAAGGCCAAGAGACATAGTTCCAAGAGGAACAAGAGACATTATTGCTGATGCATGCTGGATAATTGAGAGAGCCAAATAATTTTTTTTAAAGTCAGTATATGCTTCATTTACAACAGAAAAGCCTTTGATTGTGTTGACCATGTCAAGTTGTGGAATATCCTGGGGAAAATGGGCGTCCCAGAACATCTCATTTATTTATTTATTTATTTATTTATTTTTGCATTTATATACCGCCTTTCGTTAAAAAGATAACCCCAAGGCGGTTTGACCTCAGTATGAAATTGAGGTCATTGACCTCATGAGAAACCTATACACAGGACAGGAAGCCACAGACCGAACATGGTGAGACAGACTGGTTCCAGACTGGCAAAGTATACTTTCTCCCTATTTATTCAACTTATATGCTGAATATGAGAGAAGCTGAATTAGAAGAAGAGGAGCATGGTTTTTAAGTTGGAGGAAGAAACATCAATAACCTGCACTATGCTGATGACACCACTCTGATAGTTGAGAATGTGGATGATTTGCAAGCTTTAGTAATGAAAGTCAAGGAGCACAGTGAAAAAATGGAACTATGACTAAATGTAACGATGACTAAACTAATGACAACGGCTACAGCAACCAGCCTCAGAATTGACAATGAAGACACTGAAGTGGTGGATAGCATTTTAGGATCTACCATCAACAGTAAAGGATCTAGCTGTCAAAAAATACGCCACAGACTAGCACTTGGTAGAGTTGCAATGAAGGTCCTGGAAAGGATATTTAGATGCCATGATGTGTCTATACCTACAAAGATTAGAATTGTTCGAACGATGGTTTTTCCCATGACACTCTATAGATGTGAATCTGGACTTTGAAGAAGCAGGTCCGAAAAAGTATTGATGCTTTGGAACTTTGGTGCTGGAGAAGACTTTTGAGGATACCATGGACAGCTAGGAAAACAAACAAATGGATCATAGAACAAAATCAATCCACAATTTTCACTCGAGGCACAAATGATCAGGCTGAAACTACCATACTTCGGACACATTATGTGAAAACCCAGTTCCCTTGAGAACAGCAATGTGGATGGAATTGATTATGACAGCAATGAATGCATCACTGAGAGACCTAAAAGGCCAAGTTGAAGACAGATCATCCTGGATAGAATCTATCTATGTGGTTGCTAAGAGTTGACACTGACTTGACAGCACTTAATCAATCAATCAATCAATCAATGCCTCTGGGGAGCAATGGTGTGGGGAAGGATATTTGCCTACATGTCCACTTCTGAGGTTCTCAGGAGAAATTCAACTGGTCATTGGGAAAAACAGGATGCTAGACTGGTCTAATCCAACAAGGCTTTCTTATGTTCAGATTTAAGGAAAATAACTAGAAGAGGTTCTTTGAAACATATCTTTTAAAAAACAGATGATGCTTGCTGCATTAGAAAAGAGAAGCAGAAAAGACCCACTTTTTTCTAAAAAGAGAGCGAGAGAGTGCATGCAGCTTCTGAGGTTTCATCTTAGAAAGATGAGCACATCTGGACCAACCTGTTAGTAGATGGAAATATAGCAGGGTAGACAAAGAAATGAAGGACTTTCAATATACTTGGAAGGAATCCAAACTGCAGGATGTTTAGTGTCATGATCAAACACTGTGAGGTCCTGAATTAATATTCATATTTAAAACAACTTAAGCAATTTATCAGATTTATAACATCTTTCCAGCAAGGGGTGGTGGTGGGATAAGTAATTTCCAAATCAATAGCTTGCTTGGAAAAATAATATCTGTGGATAAAATAATTTGACAGTCGCCCCTTATTTTGACTTCTTGGAAAAAGTTTGCTATGCCTTGAGACAGTCTAAATTTGGAATATATATATATATATATATATATATATATATATATATATATATATATATAAAAACGCTGTTTGCTACCAGACAGCATCCCCTCTTGAAATGTGAGAAGAAAAGAAGAACTTGCAGTCATATTTCCATAATTAGTTATTGGAAAGAACAAACCCATAACACTGTACTTCTGTTAAAACAATACCATGAGTTTAAAACAAAAGCTGATCTCAGTTAAATAGGTGTCATGGTATAACAGATGGCTGGCTTACTCTGCCTTCAAAGTTAATACCTTTTCCATTTCCCAAGCTGCAGTCAGTGTATAATTAGCAATGAAAATGAGAAAACTGACATTAAAAGTAATTTGCACATTAATTATCTCATATTGCTTACAAACAAGTTACTTAGGGCAGAACTGGAGGTACAGAAGACATGGCCCGGCCTAACCACATTTAATTTCCACCCTCTCCCCTATAACATCTACTGAAACTCACCATGTGACATGTCATCATTGCACTGGCAGCGTTTCCCTGTCTCTAGGAGCAGTCACTAATAATATGTAGTAGGGGCAGCAAAACTCAATGTGAAGAACTCATTCCACACATTGTCTTGCTAGATGCTATGGGTGGCAAGCCCACATCTGTCCCATGTTTTCTACCCACACATTCAGAACACCTGGGATGCCTCTTTACTCCCCCACTGACTGAGGAGAGTTAAGGTATGACCTAGAATGTTGTCTTGTTGGCTGGTGCTCCCAGACACTAGAACTCCTTCCCAACCAACTTTTAGAAAGCAGGTGAAGACTATTGTTTTTAGGAAAGCTTCAAGTCCTGGATGACAGGCATTTTCTAACCGATTGCTGCTATTACTCACTGTGGGTGGTTTAAAAAAAATATTTTTTATTGCTATCCTAATATAAATAATTGTATTCTGCAAAGTCTTGTTCTGCTTTCTGAGTTGAATTTGGTGATAGTGGACAAGGAAAAAGACTTCTCCACTGCTCCATTTTCCACGTGCCACCACTGCTGCTTCTCTTGCCTAAACTGGATCATTTTCTGACCCAATTTCTTTCCAGTTTGTGGGAAAGAAACTGGATCATTTCCAAGTTAATATAAGGCAAGTGTAGGAGAGCTCACCCATCCTACTTCTTGCTAAGAGCCCCGAACTACTGAAAACAGGATACTTCCACACACGTGCCCTTATACATGCACAAAGGATACATGCATTTATGAACTCACAAGTCATTCCTATTCTGAAAAGTGCTAGAGAGGCTGCCTGTGATTGTTATTTCTTGAGAAATACTGTAATGATGCTTTCCAGAAGGCTTTGTAATGCAGTCCCTGATGAACTATCAATTTACAGTCATTTTAATTAAATGTACACTATAGGAAAGGAAGATAAATTGTCAAGGGGCCATACAGCTAATGATTTTCACCCCAAGGGGCCTGGATCTCAATCACAACTTGGGCCACAGGTGCAGAGGATACATACACTGCTTTCCTGACAGCAGCACTTCATACACAGAGAAAACAAAGAAAGGTAAACATGAAGCCTCACTTTACTATTACTTTGCATATTCTAAATCATTATCACTCATTGCTGTTTGAGCAGGATTTATATTCTTCAAGCCAATATACGTTTTATAATATTTCCAGATGGAGGCAGCTTGAAACAGTTCAATACGATTGTTCCATGTAAGGGCTATAATGCAAAAAGCACACAGCACGGGTCTGAGCCAACTGTACTGACAGTCTCCAAATAAGAGACAGTAATTCTTGGTCATAGCTTGGAAACTTTTCACATAACCGTTATGGCCACTTTGTGGAGAATCTATCACACAAAGGTTATGTCAAGTGGCGTTTTTGTATCAATTTTAACACATTAACCCAGCCCCCGGGGTACAACGGTCAAATTTTTACATTGTTTTTGAGACACTTGCCCTGTAGCAGGCTGTTGAACCATCAGCCTGAAGAAACTCTTTCTTGCCCTCACACTGCTGCTTCTCCTCTCCTCCCCACTTTTTGCGGGGGATGACATTGTTTCTTCATACTCTCACAGAAATGAAACGTATTTCATATTGTTCTTCTGCTCCCGCCACAGTTTTAATTTGACTTCTTTAAATTTTACAAACGGAAATTTAAATGTCTAAATTCTAGATTTCTAAAAAATATATATGAAAGGGGCTCCGTTTTATCAGTATACATATGTGTTTGGAAAAAAGCAGAATGTTCCATCTGCTTAAATCAATAGCCTTCATGTGACTCCCCATGTCAGTGTCCTAGCTTTATAGAGCCACACTGGGAAATTTGCTTTAAAAATTCTTCTCATGCGCTGTCACTATGCCTTGAAATGTGTGCCAGATAGGGGATGACACAGGCCATTAAATGCCTTGCTGGCTGGGTTGATATTTGATTTATACATTATGTAAAATCACTGCCACTTTACAAAATGTATTATAAGACAACCCGCGGGCTTATCGTGTAAAGGTAAGAGACATTAGGAAGTAAAGTGAAGTAAAAGTAAAAAGGGAAGGAGGCACTTTACAGAAGTGGAAGAGCACTCTGTTAGAAGACCTCCTGCCCTGTCCTTTCTGTATCTCCTATTGGGACCAAGGCTTAAAATAGGCACAGAAACAGAATCAGCAGTGTGAGTTGGCATTTTAACACTTAAGAAATGGAGTCTCGTGGGCAGAGGTGCACCTAGGCAATTTTGGAGCTTGGACCTAAAGGTCTTTGGAGGCTCCTGCCCCCCGCTGCAAGTTAAGCATCATCCCCCTACACACACACACACACACACACACACACACACACACACACAGACAGGATTTTTAACACGTGGGTCCCTGAGGGCACAAACAGCAACTATACTCACAAGAATATAAAACAGGTATATTTATGCAAATATGCATTAGCAGAAGCATTTCAACACTCAATTTAACATATTCCCATCCCACTTATTTCTCTCCCCACTCTGTCTCTATAGCAGAGGTCATGTTCAGCCACCTGGTGAATGTCACAGTCACGCCCAGCTGCCTGGCGCAGCAGAGGCTGGTGGCAAGGCAACCACCACTTGAGAAGACTAAAAAGGATTTGGGGTGTGGAGACCCAGGACTTCTGCCCAAAAGTCAAGGGGTAAGAGAGCCTCTGCTCATGGGATACTCCATCATTTCTGCCCCACATGGACAGGTGCCCACTCACTGCCTTAGTCTTCTCTGCTCCGCCTCCTCGATCCCCTGCCTCCAGTTCCCACCCAGCCTTCTCCTTTCACCCAGCCTTCTCCTTTCCCACCTCCTCCAGCCTCACACCATGGCACAGCCTTGCCAAGCCAGGTGGAGCAGTTCCTTTCACTCTCATGTGAGCAAGACAAGAGGCTCGTGGGGGCTCCTCCTCTCACTCAAGTTCGTAAGAGAAAGGAACCCCTCTACCCAGCTTGGCAAGCTGGCAAGAGGCTGGGAAGGTGCCCGCACTGGGTGGAAGACAGGCAGCAGAGGCAGGAGGAAGAGGTGGGGAAGGAGAAAGCAGCAGGGATGGCGGCAGCAACAATGTGAACCCAGATTTACTTTGATTTTTAGTTATTTATATGTTTATATGCACATAGAGTTTGTTTATATACTTGCATCCTAACTCATGCAAAGTTAAGTCACCTCCCCCGCCCCCCACCCGCCCTGCAGTAAAGCTCGCAATCTGGAAAAGCTCCAAGTCATCTCCTGCATAAGCACTGGGGCCCACATCCTTCCAGTCATCAGATGGCTCCATGCAAAGGAGAACTCTTGCTCTGCCCTTGTAAAGCTGCAGAGAACATGGGCCAGTAGTAACAAAGGAAGACCTAAAGGTGGGGGGAGGGGGATTCTATTACAGAATTCTAAATTTTTAGTATAGAGGATCAGGCCCATAGCCAAGGGGTGTCCTTCCCCTCCTTCTAGAAATTCCTCTTCCCCTGCCAACCCAGAGGACCTCTTTTAAGGTCTGCATGTGCCACACAGGTTCTTTTTCTCCCCGAGGTTGGACTTGGCAGCCTGCTGCTGGTGCACAAGCAATCCAATCAGAGGCTCTACCAGACTTGCAGGGAGCCCCGTTCCTCTCCCACAGGCCAGACCAGTATGCAGTGCAGCAGCTTCGGTTCGGTGGTGACGCGAAGCGAGCCAGCCAACTGACCAGCAGAAAGCAGCCAGCCAGCGGATGAGGCAGGGTACTCTCGACAAAGTGGGCAGGAGTCCTAAATTGCCTGCTGCCCTAGCCCTTTCATGCGTGACACAGCCAAAGGCCCCACAGCCAGTGACCCCTGACAAGGCAGGCAGAGGGTCAAAATGGACACAAGGAGACTCCTTAAGAGCCCTAGGAAGGGAGGGGCTGGGCACAAGAATTGACCCCTCCATCACCAACCCTGCTCAGTTGCCCCTTGCCACCGAAGGAGCCTTTGCTTTTCGCAACTGCAGCATCAGCCCACCCACAGACCTGGTAAGCTGCAAAGTTTGGGGGAGGGGGGAAAAGGAAATGGATGGTCCATTCTTTCCCCTGGCAGCCCCCAGAAATTGCTTCATTGTTCTTCCCCTGCCCTTAGGCTCAGTACACCAGAGGAAGGAAATGAACCCCAAAGAATGGCAGATGCAGGATTTGCAAAAGACAGTGTCCCTCCAAATTTAAAAAGAGGGGTAGGGATCAGAGGGCCGTGTATTGGGTACTTGGCTTCCTTCCTGAGCAGACCAGTCTAGGACAGTGGGGAGAAAGAAGGTACAGATTCCCCTGCGGAGAGGGGGGACTGGGCACTGGGACATGAACACTCCCTTCATACACAGCTCCCGACTCTTGGGGGAAACCAGGAAAGTGGAGAGGAGATATTGGAAATGCTCAGCTGGGAGTGGCAAGAAAGCAAGATGTTCCTCCCCACACATTAGTTTTCTTTCATGGGCCTTAGCATATGCACCGCCCCCACTCCCCATTCATCTATCACCCCATGATACTGTGTTGCATCTGAATCACTCACTGCCCCTCTAGTTTGTGACAAGATCACTTCACTGTATCTTATTATCTAATCTACCACCACTTTCTAAGGACTATTCACTTCCCTCTCTAACTGAGTAGTGGAGATGGCTGGAGCCAGTCAGAAGACCACTTGTGATGGTAAAATTTAAATTTTTATTTTATTTATTTATTCATTAATTCATCATATTTCTATACTGCCTGATATGTACATCTCTAGGCGGTTTCCAAAATTTAAAATGTTTAAATATATTATTTCAAATGTTCCTTCAGGTTCCAAGTTTTAAAAAGGAAGCAATAACCAATTGCATGTTTATTAATCTCTTTTCCTTAGTTGTGGTACTTCCATCAAGTATTGCCCCGCCCCCCACATCCAATTCATTAGTGCAATCTTTGTCCTGGCATACAAGAGAGAGAGACTGTATATACAGAATGCACAATTGTGTGGGTGATGCTCTGGAGAGAGAGTGGCCTTCGGCTCTTGCCATATAACATGGTCCACCCCCACTTTTCTGATCTCCAGTTCAAGACTTTTAGGCTGCTTACTCTCCTGTAGAGGATTTATAGGCCAATGTTATTTTTAAAAGAAATTTACTTTTCCAAGCAAAGGAAAAGAAATTAAAATGCAGCCGATTTGGTAAAGAAATCAGACAGAAAGAGGCAAATGGACTACCACATAGGAAAAGAACAACAGAAGCAAGCAATGAACCTGAAGATAAAGAGAAGAACAAAGATTGGATGAAAGAAACGTTATCTAAAAAAAATTCACCAGAAGTTTGTGATGGAAAGGAAGAAGGGGGAGAAAGAATGGACTGAAAGTGTAATATTAGAACAGGAAAAATGCCTTGGAAATGAGGAATGATTACAAATAAGGAAAGTAATGTGCTATCTTGCACATATTAGATTAAACACTGTCTGCCTCTCAGTCACCTGTGAATCTCCTCAGGCATTAGCTAAACTGCAATGATGTCATGGAATGTTCATGAACAGTCTAAATGCCAAGGAGTCAAAGGTCAGAATGCTGAAAATTACTACAGCTGCTGTCAAGGAAATACAAGGCTGGTTGGATGGTGCACAACAATGACAAAGGACAAATATGATAGGTCTGACCATGTGCTTTTTAGGAGAAGGGAAGCAAAGAGAAAAAGATCTAAGGTATGGACAGTTAAGGGGCAGCAGAAGGGCCAAATACTAGTACAGGGTACTTGTTGCTGATGGATGGTAGATCAAGAAAGAGGTTTCAGAAATAGTAACTCTTACATACTGAGATGAGTCTCACGATCGGTGAGACTCGCCGGAAGGGGTTGTGCAGGGAGGGTGGGCTTGGCCCACTCTCCCCGCAGATGATCCAGGCTGCAGCCCTAGGTGGCCGAATTGGCTGCCCACACAACTGCCAGCTCCATCATGGAGCTGGTGGGGGCTGCAGGGATCGGGGGCCGTGCGGTCCCCAGAAGTTCCAGGATGTCCCGCATAAGGGTGCAGGGCATCCTGGAGAGACTCCCAGCAGCGGGAGGCTTGTTTCAGTGTGTGGAGCCATGCCGTGGCAACACATGATCGAAAAGACGGGGTTAGCGGAGCGCCCAGTGGTTCTCACACTCGCCAAAAAGTAGGCTAGGCTTCCTTGGCCCACTTTTTGGCGATCGTGAGAATCAACTCACTGAGTCTGTAACAATTAAGAATTAAGAAAGAGTTGTAAGACTCTTGCAAATCTTCAATATTCACTTGAATCACTCACATAGGGCTTTTGACAGGTGGGCTTAGTTGAAAGGTGGGCTTAGATGCATATATGAAGTTGAAAGGTAGACTTAGCTGCATATTTGATCCCAACAATTTTTAAAAGTGTCAGCTGTACTTTCCAGATTTTAGGTATCTCAGAAGATGTAATACCAAAATAAACACACTTTGTCTCCAGGGATCAAACCCCATGTGTGCTGGTGAAGTTATAGCTGTCTCCTCAAAACTATGAGCTCTCTTGAAACACACAGAGACAGGTTTCGTTTTTAATCAGAACTAGATCCTGAACCTGCTCAAATTCTCTACTCCAAAAGCTTTAGTTAACTAAACTGTTTTTCCTTCAGTCGGTAGTAGTAAAACTATACAACACTATAAACATTTTCCTTTTTTGACTCCAAGTTTTTTAGGATCTCTGCCTAGAAACACTACTTCTTTTGTTCTTTTAAGTTACAACAGACCCCTTCAGACTCCTTTTACCATCAAATTCCAAATAGTTTTTGTACTTTGTTTAGCAATTGAATGACACGTTTCTAAAAGCTATTCAAGAGACTTGTGCAGGAATACCGTGGCCATCACAGCTTATGGGATGATGAGGAGCATGTTAACTTTTTAAAGAAGCATTGGCAGAATTTAAAAGATAAGCCATTTGAGGGGGTTTAGGTAGTATTTGGTTTGTCCATCTTACTTAGATTGTCAACCCATGATAACATGAACACACTAGTAAATTTAAGCCCGTTACATTAACGGGCGCTAGTAGACCTTTGGGGCCAGCTAACTTTCTCTCTTCTCCCGCCCCCCACGGTCTCCGGCGGGGCCGAGTGCGTCCGCCACTGCCATCGGGCCCGGTCTCCCCGCTGCCGCGGAGCCCGATGTTGGCCGCCAGCCCGCCACCTCCTCCGGCTTCCCCCGGGCCCGCCACCTCCTCCCGCCCGGGCCCGCCGCCTCCTCCGGCCGGGGCCGGCGCCACCCAGGGCCGCTGCCGCCTCGCCCGGCTTCCCCCGCCGCCTCCTTGCTTCGCCTGGCCGTTTGGCGTCAAGGAGACTGATCCAGCACCACTGTTCTTATGACAAATGGTCTGACTTGGTATAAAGCAGCTTAAGAACAGAAGAACAGCACTGCTGGATCAGGCCCAGGCCGGCCCATCGAGTCCAGCATCTTGCCTCATTCACACAGTGACCCACCAGCTGCTTCTGGGAAGCCCATAGGCAGGAGTAGAGGGCATGCCCATGCTCCTTTAGCTGCCTATGTTCCTTTAGCTTCCCATAAAACCAATAATTCCTTCCCTACATGGTCACACTTTCCCACAAAGTTCCCACTACTTCAGCCTCATTGACCAACTCTTTCCTATGGGTTAGGCTTCAGTTAGTACTTTTTAAAGGCCTGTCTCTCAACAGAGTGGTTGAAGTCCCCTCTCTTCTACTAATTCTCTTCCTCGATTAAGGACCCCGTCTCCTAGAGGAACAACATGGTAATACAGAACTCAGAAGTCTATCGCTTTCTTATCTCTATGGGCTACTGTATCATATCGGCGTGCCGAATGGTGATGGCTGCCTGGAAGTGGGCCAGGAGGGTGGGCCTTCGGCAGGCAGAAGGGATGGCCGGTGCCCAGCGCAGGAGGGATGCAGAGAGTGGCTCGAGTTGCGCGGCGCCCTCTCCTCTCCCCCCTCCCCTCGGCCCGGAGCAGGGGGCTGATGCTGGGTTGCTCGCCCTTCCTCTCTTCGTCTCCCCTCCTTCTGTTGTTCGCGTGTTTCCCGGCGGAGGAAGGTAAGGGCGGCCGTCGGGCTGGAGGGAAGCTTGCCTTGGAAGCGGTGGCCTGGCTGGCGCTGGGTCGGAGGAGGAAGGGGCCTGCCCATGGGGGAGCCTGTTTGAGAGCTGGGGCTCAGGTTTATCATGCAACATGTTCTCCCCGCCCCACACTCGCAGGCAGCCTTTCCCCTTCATGAGCCCTTCATAAGCCCTTGTCTCCCCGCCGCGGCCGGCACCGCCAGCGGGGCCTGTCCTCCCGCAGCAGCCAGTGCCACCAGCCCGCCCGGCGGTGGCTGCTTCTCCTCGGCCCGCCACTTCTTCTCCACCCGCCCAACATGGCCACCAGCGGGGCCAGTCCTCCCGCCGCGGCCGGTGCCACCAGCCCGCCCGGCGGCCGCTGCTTCTCCTCGGCCTGCCGCTGCTCCTTCCCCCGCCTGGCGTCGGCCGCTTCTCCTCGGCCCGCCGCTTCTTCTCCACCCGCCCAACATGGCCGCCAGCGGAGCCAGTCCTCCCGCCACGGCCGGTGCCGCCAGCCCGCCCGGCGGCCGCTTCTCCTCAGCCTGTCACTGCTCCTTGTTGGCATCGGTGTCGGCTTCTCCTCGGCCCGCCACTTCTTCTCTACCCGCCCAACATGGCGGCCGGCGCCTGCGTCCATGTCTCTCTCGGCGTGTTCTGCGCACGTGCCCAGCCGCGCACGCGCAGAACACCCGAAAAAGACACGGATGCAGACACCAAGCATTTTATTATATAGGATGAAGGATTCTTAGAAGTGAATGTTTTAGCCTTTACAATTATAAATACTCCTGGTGCTCCATGAACATACAGTCATCATCTAAGTAAATTGCTCCATATACATGAAACCAACCTGAATACCCAAGATACATAAATCACCACCACAATTTACAAAGTATGAAACAGTCATTATCTAACAGGCACATTATCAAACAGGAATGTGCAGAGACAGGTGACTACCGAAGCCATGCTGTCACCACATGCAGGCTGGGGGTGGGGGGGGGAGGGAGAGCCCCACCACAGCAGGAAGCTGCCTGGAGCGTATAGTCATGCTGGTAAGGACCTGCACCTTTACTTTTAAAGGTGCCACTTCCCACCCCCCCAACGGTGCCACCTAGAAACACCAGACCAGTCTACAATTTGGCCAAACCAGGCCAAACTAGTTTGTCAGACCGCAGCTCGGACCATGATCCGTGCATACCCCTATATACTATCAGGCCAATATATAGTGATGTGATCAGGTACTGTTACGATAATATGAACCAGGTGAAGTAATGGGGGAGTTCTTGTTTTGTTAATCATGGGGGTGACAGAATTGTAAATGGCTTACCAAAAAGAGCTTCAGATTTACTGTTAAGTGTAAAGTACACCAAGGTAAACATAGCTGCTGCAAAGCAGGCAACTCTGAATGCTTCATCATAACTGGTGCAATGTTGGATTCTGATTTATTCTCTTGAGTGGCAAGTTAAGTATCTGACTGAACTTTTCCTAGTATGTGGCTGATCTGGCAATCATGCTAACATAAATCAATAAATAATTGAAAACTCACTTCCCACTGCCTAAATGTAGAAGTTTCCCATTTTCCACTCTCAGTACAATTATAAAAAGAGCAGCTGTGGTGTAAAATATATATTAGATTACAAAACCAAAAAGGACAATCTTCACTTTAAGAGATGTACTCTTTTCTGTAAAATTTTAAGAGCAATAATCTAATAACAATTATGTACTTTCTAATGTACGTTGACTTGACCAGTTTCACCTGCATTATAAAATGGTATGGTTTGAACTTTTAAAAACCAGCTAATTTAAATCATTATTTAATCACAAATACTATTTCTGAACATCATATTATCATACTGGATAAAGTCAAAATCAAAAGACTTGCAGAAATATGTTAGGACAATGCAGGAGTTTCAAAAGTTCCATCTACCATGTCATATACTGTTATAAAATAATTTGGGTTTTAATAGTTTTGATCCCATGAACACAATTAGAAGTTTAGGTCTGAAATAGCACTGAAATGTTAAAGAAACGACATTCAAAGAATTTGAAGTGAATTTCAGGATAATGCTCCCAAGAAGGAACATATGTTCAAAGAAAGCCAACAACGTTCTATTAGATGAATTAATTTCCTCAGGGTGTTTCTGCATATCTCTAATCTAGATTCACTCTATAGATTTCTATCAAGTACCTCAGTGGGGGCCACCAGTCGGGTCCAAGGATTGGAAGCTGCCCCTTTAATGCTTCAATGTGGTTTTACCTCTATCTAGCCTTTTAAATTTGGGAGTAGGCAGCAGTAGCATCTGTAGAAGGAGGTACATAGGAGTGCATGCCTAACTTTATTCCATAGCCACAGCTGACAGGCTATACTCAGCTCTTGCCCAAAAGTGCTACAAACCCCAAATACTTGTGCCAAGCTGGTCACTCATTAAATTTCACTTTTACATATTACACATCAGAATCTGTTTCATGACTATGAAGAACTTGTGAAGGATCTAAAATAATGAAAATAACTATAATTACTTCAGTTACCTCAGAGTTCATTATTAACCAGGCATCTGAAATTGTCTCCAATTCCTGTTTGAAAGGTGTTACACCTCTCCATCTGACTAAACCTGGGTATAAAATCCAGCAATTATGTACCCAAGAAGGGCTGATGAGCAAAAAATCTTGCACTTCAGAGAGAAATAAGAATTCAGTGGAATATGGGATTGTGTGCTGGAACCCCTGGTTCCAGAAAAAATTATCGTGTGTACATGCACAACTCCATCCTCCAGTTCAAGGCTAAAATAATGTGTGCTAAACAATTCAATATATTTGAGAAGAAATATGGGTACGCCTATGTAGACACATTCACATTTTCAAATTGGTGGAATTAAACACATATTCATAAAATCTAGAATTTAGCAATGTTTTTCAAGATAAAAGAAAGCTACTTGAAATCACAGATTATGTGATATACATAAAAGATGGCCGCAGGGGGAAATGGCTAAGAAAGAAACAGAGTTACCATGAATGGTTCTTCCTACACAGAGTATCAGCAACAATGGGTAATCATCCTCTACTTGTTCCTAGTAGACAAGTTAGATTAAGAACCAGGTAACAGGAAGTCCAACCTCCCTCCCAGCAGGCTGATGAGTGGGTAGAGGGACTGACACATGGGAGTATGCCATGATCTATGCCCAGAAAGAAAGCAGCCACTGGAGTAGCGTGTGTGCCAGCAGGACCAAGATGTATGTTTAGTACTGGCAAACATGGAACCTAGGACCTGGGAGGACAACATCAGGTTGTCGAAGGTAGATCCTGTCCCTCCTGCCTGAGGGAGAAGAGAAAAGTCACTCAGAGGGTATTAATTGAGCCAAAGATGTATAGGGTTTACTGAAGAAGCCGTTTAAGATCTAAAATTGTTCTGTCTCTCTTATATGTCAATAATAAAATAAATGCCTTGACATAATTCTGCCCAGGGAACAGGCTCCATTACCTGCATCTAAAACAGGTGAAGGATGGCTTGATCCATCACCCACAGTTTGTTTGGATTCTTAGAGACAGGAGAGGCAATAAGGTGCTTGCATGGAAAAAAAGGCAGCTGGTCTAAGGAGTGGCCATAATTTAAGAGTTTTGAGAACCCTCTGATTGTGAGTGGAGGAGGCCCACCTTGAGGCACAGTACCACAGCTAGTCTCCTATGTATGAGGAGATAGTTCTGTTTACGGTTGTGCCTGGCCTGGCAGAGGAAGCCTGTAGGTGGGGTGAGGATCCTAAGGGCTGGCCCTGTTTCTGGAATTCCACTGGAGTGCCGGTTTATCAAAGAATTGGTTGTCCTTCAATTTAGTGAGGGCCCTAGATAGGTGAGAGGAACTTTGATAGGGCAAAAGCCTTGCACGTTTCCCTACAGCCCTCTTCTTGCCACATATCTCTGCCAGGACTCGTTCTAGGGATTTCTCAAGTAGCTTAAATAGCTTCCTCCCCTTAAAGTGGGGATGAAACCAAATACATTTTTGTCTAGTGGTCAGCATGCCAGTGGTTCAACTGCAAAAACATATGGACAGCAACATCACAGGCCACAGCCCTGGAGGAAGAATGGAATCTAGGCTGGCATGTGCCATGAAGGTTGCAGCCTTAGCGATTTTGTTAAGGCCCTATCTTAGCTTGGTTTGTCCTGGGGAATGGTCATTAAGACCATCCTTTGCTACTTTGCCAGGCCATCTATGCTCTGGGCAGAGGCTGCGGCCCTGATGGCAGTGGCCAAAGCCTCGTGTAACTTACGAAAACGTATGTCATTTTACTTGTCCTTCAGTGATTTGAACCATTCATCACCATCTGAAATCATGTGTGATCCAAGGACCAGGGCAGCGACTGCAGCATCGATGACTGGAAACAGAAAACTGGAAACATGGATCCACTGGTTAAGACACAGCATGGTGGCTTCCTGCAGGGAGGGCCAAGGAAAGACTTTATGGGCCAAGGAACAGATGTCTGTGTCTGGTGGCTTGGAGGAAAACAAAGAAGCATTACTGACCTTTGCTAGTAAGAATTCAAAATCCCCTGGATGTATAAAAAGCTGCTTTAAACAGACCACTGGCCCATCTAGCCCAGTGCTGTCTACACTGACTGGCAGTGGCCCTCCAAGGATTCAGGCAGGAGTCTTTTCCAGCTCTACCATGTGATGAGACATCAGAGACTAAACCTTCTGGATGCAAGCAGATGTTCTATCACTGAACTACAGCCCCCATCCCTTCCTCCAACAGCTCAACTTCCTCCTTTGGGCCGGTTCTGAGTTCAAATCCACCGGAGTTTTACCTTAGAGGCTAAACCTGCCTCTGCTGATGACTGGGGTAGGAAGGGTCTCTTGAGGTCAGATTGTGCATGCCTGTGGCCTGTGCTAGGGTCTGTGGCCCAAACCCACTAGCCCTGTTGAGGGGCCTGCCATGGAATTTAAAGGGGGAAGAAACTGGGCCTTTGTGCCAGTAACTGCACCATTAGTCACCAGTTCCCTACTTCATAATGAAAGATCCTATGGCAACTCCCAATCCCAGCATGGTGTTCTTACCAGCCGGCAGAGAGAGTCTGGCTGCCCTTGCCCCAATACCAGCGCTGCTGCCTGACTGGCGGAATTTGGAGTCTATGGCATCTGTGCCATCATGCACCCAGCCATGTTGGCAGAGGCTTCATCACTGTGCTGTCCAATCCTGGAGCCTGGCTGGGACTCAACTCCCCATGTTTGACCAGCATCTGAGCAAGAAGCCCAGAAGCTTTGTCAGAACTGCTACAGGCGGGCGGAAGGCCTAGTGATGGAATCAGTGTTGGGCCCAGTGTGGCTGGCAGTGGGAGCACAAAGAGTGGCCAAGTGGGTTGGAAGGCTGGAGCAGCGGTGAAGGGGCAGGTTGCTGAGCCACATACCACTGCAAATAGCCTAAATTAGCAGACACTCACTTTGCCTGGTGCCCATTTTCTTAGGTCTGGCCTTTGTTCTTGGCTTCACCCTTTAAACCCTTTCGCACCTCAAAATGGCACTGCCACTTTTATGTTTTTTCACCCTAGCTTCTGGTGCTGAGGAGAGGCTGAATGATGGTGGCACTTATTCGAGGCCCTGGCCTAGCAAAGGCCCAGCCTCTCTCCTCAGAGGAGAGTTCCTAGGAGAGGAAACCAGGCAAAATATCCTCTATCTGGGAAAGTTCTATGAGACAGAAGGGAAAGGAGGTGGTGGAAATTACAGGCAGATCAGATCATAAATTTAAAAGGTTTGGGGCTTTTTTGTGTAAAAAAAGCAGGAGAAGGGGAAACAAATAAGATAAAAAATTGAGCTCACCACATCATGGAAATGCAGCGAGGAGAAGAAAACTGGAGGCCACATGGAATGAGAGCAGGAGCTCCAGTTCATATGTCTAGTCAGGAGCAAGACAGGAAAGTAACTGGAGATCCTGCTCCCAACGTCTGCTGGGAGGGAGGCCAGATCTTAACAAGGAGGACCTATGCTGGTGAGTGCCCTATGACTCAGTGTGAGTGAGGAGCACTACTTGAGGGTTCTGTGAGTGTGACCAAACCCCTTTGGTGATGTTACCAAAACTTCTGAGGCCTGTCTGGAGAAGGCTTGAGTAGCCCTTTCTCACAGTCCGGGTACTTGCAGGCCTGACGCCATTGTTACCGATGACCTCTTGCACATGTGAGAATGATAATACACTATTTGGGAGGCATCCAGATCTTTAGTGCAGAGGTGTGCTACCAAGAGAAGCTTTTCTTATGAACAGAAGGACAATTCTGCTCACACAAGGACGCCTTTCACTCACACAAAGACCCCCCACGTGAGTTCAACTCTACTTCAATTCATGAAAAGAGCTTCCTCTGTTATTGCATCACTGGTTTGGATACTACACCTGTGCATGGCCAAAAAACTTGGAATGATGGGACATGACACAATGTGACAGTTGCTGTGTCATTTGATAGGTCTGATAGGTCTGATATGTCATACTCCCCACGCCCCGCCATTCACGGCCCACTTCTCCTCCTCCCCTTCTTTTAACTTTGACTGGTTAAGGGGCAGGCTACATATTCTTGTTCTTCACCAATTGGAATTAATTGCTCATTTAGACACACAGAAAGAACTAAATGTATTCATGTAAATGATCCAAAGAACCTGGGGTGTTGATTAATCCCAGTGTATCTACTCTACTTGATTAATTATTACAGTTATTTACACTGCACTATCAAGGTAAATGGCAACTTATAGGCTTCTGTCCTGAAGGAACAATCTAAAACAAAGTGAGGAAAACAGCAGAGGGAAAGGAGGAGAGGAAAGAATGTGGGCAAATGACATTATATGTACTAAAAGCTTGGTTACAGTGGGGAATTAGGATTAAGGGGATCAGCCAAAATATGGTGCCATCTGCAAGGGAAGAAAGTGTATTTTAAAGGGTCAGGCCAAAAATATTTTAAAAGCAGCAAGTTATCTAATGTCTGCAGAAATAAACTGTAAATACCACAAATTACACAAACTAGACAAAAGGTTCTACAGCACCATCAAAGAGGTTATTGTGGTAAGATTGTTTATAGTCAAAT
This sequence comes from Hemicordylus capensis, assembly GCF_027244095.1. NCBI lineage: Eukaryota > Metazoa > Chordata > Lepidosauria > Squamata > Cordylidae > Hemicordylus > Hemicordylus capensis. The sequence continues at coordinate 27,658,516 of NC_069661.1, read as the reverse complement.
TATCATATGTTCCAGAAAACCAGTACTATGCTTTTTGTTATCAACCCAAGATGCATCTTAGATATGCAGAAAACTGGTTGAACAAAAGCAGCCTCTGGTCAATGTGGCAAGTGACACTGTAACTTAACATGTTGACCCCAAACACATTCTGAAATGCTCCTGATATAGAGGCCCTCCCGCCGCCCACCACTAGCCAATTACACTCCCTGTTAAAAGCTTCTTGGCTCATTGCTTGACTCCAGTCACTTTGCTTTGCATCAAAAGCTGGCCTATCACTATCTGTGTCATTTGTGTGGAGTAGAAAAGCTGCTACACTTTGTAACATAAAACAACCAAAAAGCACACAGCAGCTGTTCGTATTTGCAAAAACAGCCTGTTATAGTGATGATGTCATGGAAAAAGTCTGGAATCGATTAAAATGTATCAGACAGGCAAGCCATTCAATCCTTTTAAACAATGCATGTTCACATATTGCACCATGCATATTACTGTACACATAGCAAATAATACAGTCTTTAAAATTATTATTGAGATTGGGCAATTCACAGGTTTTTATGGCTTTACATTAATAAAACTATGCTTAACTAATAAAAAGTGGTAAAACGCACAAAAGCTACAAAACTAGCTAACTGACAAAGAGCTTGTACCCTACATAACCATCATGAAACCTAAGGTACACGAAGAGCAGCCTCTTAACAGTACAGCTGTGTACAAGGTTTGGTAGCAAGAGCACACGGGAGATATTCTTGGTTGCTGTATGACTGCTAACAAATTCTGTCAAGACACTGGATTATACATTTTTAGCACCCAGAATACAATTGTATAAACCAAGCTGTCTGCTGAAAATGCTATCCTTTTGAACTTTAGATGCTGCTTATATTAAAAGCTCTGTGTTGACATGTCAATGGAATTTGTGTATCGCACAACAAGAACAGATCCAGTAACCCTCTAATTCAGTGACTAATCCTGGTTTTTTCATGTTTTCAAGTGTTCAGTGTCACTGAGATCACTTGAGCCAAATTCAGACATAACAGGAAACCGGAGATCCCTTTATCTCCGGTTTCATAATCCGCATTTCTGAATTTGGGGGAATTGAATTTGCAGGGGAAAGGGACTCGTGGTTTCCCTCCCCAAACTCCAATCTGAACCTTTGGTTCAGAGCAGATTTTGGGTGCTGCAAAATGTACGAACAGGTTTGAATCCGAACCTGTTCAAAGATGAACCAGTTCAGTTTGACAGCTCAATGTCAAGCTGAAACCACCAGCCCCACACTTCAGCTCGACTTCGGACTGAAACACACACACGGCCATTCGGGGGCGGTGAGAATATTTATTATTATTATTTTTACTTACCCCCCCCGGGGGTCTTCTTCAAGGTCACAGGGGGGTCCACGGAGGTCCCCCCCCCACCGCTAGCCTTCCTAATGACAAAAATCACCTGGTTCAGGCATTCTTCAGCCCTTTCCGGGCCTTTGCCCCATCGTGGTGGCCATTTTGGAGGCTGCCGCACATGCGCAATGGGCCCTGTGTTGCCGGGTCATGGTAAACAAACTAGTTATCATGTGGAAGATTGGTAAACAAGATCTTCTGTGTTTTGTTTGCTTCGTTGTGGCTGATTTGATTTTTTTTTAAAATGTTCTTATTCAAATTGAGGCCATGATGCTGCAGGGGATGTTAACCTTTTTTCTGCATGGCATTTTCCCCAGTTGTTCCCCTGAAGCTCCTACATAGGTACTCTACCTGTAGGCTTGGTAGGATACCTAAGGTGGGGTTTCCCCGACTCCAATGAAGAGTAAGCATCCCAAATAAAGCAACAGGCTTCCAAACAAATGAAGACAAGAAGTGGTGATTCCAAGTGCATTGAATGAAGAATAATGCACAATAATCCAACCTGGTATTTTCATCCAACACTGTGCATTAAAACCATGCATTTAACAAAAAAACTTGTCAGCACTTGGACAGGGAACAACAACAATAAGAAGAAGAAGCTAGTCAGCACCTTGATCAGTTTTCTGGGTATCCTTATAACACTATGTGAATTAAAATGAAAACTATTTATTGCATGTTATATCCTCTATAATAAAAGCCCTGTGTGTGATCCCGTGCGCCCGTGTCTTTTTCGGCAGTTCTGGGCATGCGCGGAGCGCATGCTCAGAACTGCCGAAAAAGATACGGCTGCCCAGACACGGGCGGCCATGTTGGAGCAGGAGAAGCGGCGGCCTGGCAGAAGTGGCCGCCGCCAACGGGAGAAGAGTGCTGGCGATGCGGCGGCAGAGCCATGGCCTCGGCCAGAGCTGGCAGTAGCCACGGCGGGGCGACTGGCGCCGATGGCGGCGGCCGCCGCCATGGTGAGAATGCGGGTGAGGCGGCAGTGGCCGCGGGGGGGCGACTGGCCCTGATGGCGGGTGAGGCGGCGGTGGCCGCGGGGGGCGACTGGCCCCAATGGCGGCCGCCGCCACGGCGGCGAAAGTGTGGGTTAGGCAGCGGCAGCCGCATGGCCCCGATGGAAGCCACCGCTGCCAAGGGAGTACGGGCGCGGCGGCGGAGCTATAGGTACGGGCGAGGAGGCGGGGGAAGCCAGAAAGGGGAGGCCGAAGGTGGCGGGGCGGACTGGGCCCGCTGGCGGCCGCACTCGGGGGGCCGGGGGTGGTCTACTAGCGCCCGTTAATCTAACAGGCTGAAAATTGCTAGTAATGTATATAAAACTGCTTGAGCCTCACATACTCACTGACATGAAACTACCAGACCAAACCACAAAATATTAAAATAAAATCAGTTTTACAGGTACGTTCCAGATCTCGTTCCAGACCTCGCCCTACCAGAAAAATCAACAAATTCTTCTAGTGAGACCTAATCTGCCTACTTTCCTTTCACTATCCCTACAACTGATCTAGATTTGGTCCAAATCAGTTAGGCAGTTGACAAGTTAGCCCACTTGCACCTCAAATGTTCACATGTCTGCCAACTTGAATCAGGGTGGATGACATCATTACAAACTACACCCTTAAGCCATCCTTATGTGTCCCTACAACTGTAGCAAATTTGGTCAAAAATGGTTAGGCGGTTCATAAGTTAGACCAATTGTGTCTCAAATGTTTACTTGTCCGCCATCTTGAATTGGGGTGGATGACATCATCACAAACTGCGCCATTGAGGTGTCCCTATGTGTCCCCATAGCTGTAGCAAATTTGGTTAAAATTGGTTAGGCAGTTCACAAGTTAGCCCATTTGAGCCTCAAAAGTTTATGCATCTGCCATCTTGAACTGGGGTAGATGACATCATCACACACTACACCACTGAAGTTTCCCTATGTGATGATGTCATCCACCTCAATTCAAGATGGTGGACATGTGAATGTCTGAGAAGCACTAGTGGGAAACTATTTAGACCAAATCTGGTACAATTAGGGATAGTGAAAGGAACAGATTAGTTCTTACCAGAACAACTTGTTCTAAACACAAACTCTGCTGCACATCAACTAGCAAGGAGTGAAGGAAGAGTGCATGGTTATTGTGTGGTGCAGAATGCATGCCTGCAAACTGCAAGCCCATTTTACTAGTAAAAATTATGGGATGGGCCATGGCTCAGTGGTAAAGCACCTGCTTTCCCATGCAGAATGTCCCAGATTCAGTCCCTGGGAGGACTGGTAGGACTGAGAAAGACTCCTGCCTGAAACCTTGGAGAACAACTGCCAATCAGTGAAGACAATACTGAGCCAGGTGAACTAAGGGTCTGATTCTATCTATCTATCTGATTGATTGATTTCTATACCGTCCTTCCAAAAATGGCTCAGGGCGGTTTATACAGAGAAACAACAAACAAATAAGATGGAAACCTGTCCCCAAAGGGCTCACAATCTAAAAAGAAACATAAAATAGACACCAGCAACAGTCACTGGAGGTACTGCGCTGGGGGTGGATAGAGCCAGTTACTCTCCCCCTGCTAAATAAAGAGAATCACCACATTAAAAGGTGCCTCTTTGCCAAGTTCGCAGGGGTTTATTTACAGGATGACAACAACAATTTACAGGATGACAACAACAAAATAATAATGAAAGGACAACAAAAGTAATAACTAAGCAGCAGTATTAATTAATCATTCAAAACATTCTGCTCAGAAAAAAGTTCCACCTTTGTAGTTGAAAATCTATCTTACAGTCATGCACTGTTTTTCTACAGTGTGAAAATTACAGTGGGGGGGGGAAGAGGTTTCAGAAACCCCTACACTGGGCCTACAAGAACACTGTGTGTTCATCTGGACCCTTATTCCTACTTCTTAAGTGAGAGATCCATTGGTTTCTAATCAAAGAGTATGGACAGAATTTTCTAGAGCAAAACAGACTCCAAAGGTGTCCAATAAGTTTTCAAAAAGTTTCCAATAATAAATAGTAGAGCAGTCATACAATAAGCCATTTCTATAAATTCTTTGAACTAAAACTGTATATCATTTTAGCAATAAAGCAATCTTTTGAAGTGACTGGCATAACATGCCGGAGCTACAGTAAAAACTGAGCAGCCACTAAAATATTTCAAAGAAAGCTTTGGCCTGAACAAAGCCTGGTTTATAACAAACAGAATAACCTTCAATGGCTTTATAGAAATAAATCCCATAGAAAACTTTATTCAGTTTTAAGATAAAACACTGGCAAAAACAGATCTTGCTCTGTTACACTCATATAATATATATATATACACATATATAGATACTGATAGAAGTCTGGTTCAGAAGATAATCTAAACCAAGATTACCTGAATTAGTCCTGTGTGTACACAGAGCACGCTAGCATTAATGTACTATCATCGCACACTGTTATAGTTTTGTTCATATTCGTTTTACTTGTTCTACTTCTATTTGTTCATATTAGACTATACAGTATCACTACCAGGAGTACTTCAGTTGGATTTCTAAAGAGAGTGCTGACATTCTCATTAAAAGTGTGAAGGAATTATGCACAAAACAAAAAAACCGGCCCCTGCCTGTACAATAGCATCTAGACAACTAAGTGCTACCAAGATTATTATTATTATTATTATTATTATTATTATTATTATTATTATTAATTCGATTTCTATACCACCCTTCCAAAAATGGCTCAGGGCGGTTTACAAAGAGAAATAAAACAAATAAGATGGCTCCCTGTCCCCAAAGGGCTCACATTCTAAAAAGAAACATAAGACACACACCAGCAACAGTCACTGGAAGTACTGTGCTGGGGGTGGATGGGGCCAGTTACTCTCCCCCTGCTAAATAAAGAGAATCACCACGGTAAAAGGTGCCTCTTTGCCCAGTTAGCAGGGCTTTGCATACATTGCTTCTGCACTGTTAGTGAAGATGCTGGCCAATTTTAAGACTTCCAATTAGCCAAAAATTATTCTCTCCAGCTTTTCCTTTTTTTCTCAGACGGATGGGTAGCCAGAGTTAATCTCAGGTCACTGGGGGTGCTGCTGACCTCTGCCGCTTAACCATTAGGTTCCATTCCAGTACCCAATTTTCCCCATTTTTCAAGGGTTGGCAGCAGTGTTCCCTCTAAGGCGTGTGTGTGCTCATCCATTATTATTATTTTTAAATGTCCGCTCAGTTAATTTTAGATCCCACTCAGGTTGAATCAGAAAGGTCCCATTCTGAATGCATGTGGAACACACTGCCTTGATGCTGCCACCCAGAACAAAACTCATTCTGCGCAAAGTTGGAATAAAAAAATAGAGAGTACACTAGCTGGCAGTCACGTCACCAGGCCACACTTCAAGAAGTTCAGGTCCACACAGAAGAAAATTTAATTTTAATTAATTCAACCAGTTATATGAATTGCAATAGTTCTGTGCAAAGTTTTTTGTTCAAGCTTTTTATGTTACAGAAGAGGACATGCAAGGAAAATGGCAGTGTTGTAAGGTTTTCTGCTGGTATACATTAACAGTGTTCCCTATTGTAGTGGCTGACATTCTAAGGAAGTGGAAACATCCCAGGAAGGCACACCCATGCGGCAGACCTTAGCTGCACAGAATGGAGAGACAATGCTGGAGGAGAGCTGGTCTTGTGGTAGCAAGCATGACTTGTCCCCTTAGCTAAGCAGGGTTTGCCCTGGTTGCATATGAATGGGAGACTACACTTGTTAGCACAGTAAGATATTCCCTTCAGGGGATGGAGCTGCTCTGGGAAGAGCATCTAGGTTCCAAGTTCCCTCCCTGGCATCTCCAAGATAGGGTTGAGAGAGATCCCTGCCTGCAACCTTGGAGAAGCCGCTGCCAGTCTGTGTAGACAATACTGAGCTAGATGGAACTATGGTCTGTCTCAGTATATGGCAACTTCCTATGAAAAAAATTTCCCATCCCTGCTTCTTCTGGAAATGCCTTGCATCATCCAAAAATATATCCCTGGGAATCATGCAACCCTCAGGCACATATTTTTTGGGAAGTGCTGGGCATTTCCAGAGGAAGCAGAGATTGGAAAAAACCAACCTCCACCCTCTGCACTGTGGTACTCTGGAAATCCTCTGCACTGTAGATTCATATCAGTGAGGGGCAAACACTTTCTTAGTTAGGATGTCAGCCAGTGATGCTGAGAAGGTCACCAATATTAAAACAAACATTTGCTCAATTTGTACCCACTGAACAGCAGAATGTCAGCATTTGTTTGCTACAAGGAAAAGATCAAATTTTGCCTAGTTTGTCAACTGTGATTTCAGGAGTTTGTTTTCAACATCCAGCAAATATAAGGGCTCCCCACTAGTTACTGATGAAAATTACTTGGTTTTTCAATGAACCTACTGAACATTCCCCCTCTGAAATTTTTTCCCCTTGAGGAAATCAGAGGTTTAATTGTTTATTCACAGATCATTTTCCCATTACAAAGCTGCTGCCTGTTGACCACATGAGAAATTCTTCTTAAAGAACAAGCCACATCTTAGTACATGTTAGTATATAAAGCTGATATTGAAAGTTGAAGGGACATATCCTGGAGACAATAATGGGCCTGCCTATTCAGGAAAAAAAATCATGACTGGATAAAATTATAATTTTCACTGCATTGTTACTAAATTTGTTACTTCCTGAAAAGCCAAAGAGTGCATTTTTACATAACTGAGAATGAAATGGGTTTACTGGAGCTGTTTGCAGAGATGGCGGCAAAATGCTCACTGTTGTGGGAGAAAGACTAGGGATGGTACCTTTGGGGACAGCTATAGATCAGTGGCACAGCACATATTTTGCTTGCAGAAGATCCGAGGTTGAATTCATGGATCGGGTTATGGAAAAGAGTTTGGCATGAGATCCTGGAAAACTACTGCCAGTCAGAATCAATAATAATGGGCTACATGTACCAATGGTCTGAAATGGTATAAGGGAGCTTCACATGCACATATAATCAAAACTATAGCACTCTACTGGGACCTGAAACAGTAACCAGTAGGGCTGTGCATTCAGAAAGACCAGAAGTCCCAACATCACTATTCCTGACCCCCACCACAGGGAGGCACCAATCACAGGGCAACTGCCCCAGGTAGTTTGCAGGGGGTGGTTCTTTAGATCCTGACCCAGCACCAGTGCGGTGCTGGCATTCTCCCCATGCAGCTGGCTTAGAAAGTGGGGAGTAAGAAAAAGCACGAGGGTACTTAGGAACTGTAGTTCCTCCCAGAGCTTCTCCCATGGAGAAGTGCAGTCCCCACGCACTTTTTCCCAGCCTCTCCCACATGACTCACCGCCTTCCTCAAGAATGGATTCTCTCCACCCACCCAGGCTTTCCCACACCAGTGGTGGGTCAGGACTGCAGTTCTCCTAACCCCGATTCCCATTGATTTCAATTGCTTGCCAACCACGAATTTGCCAACGGTGAGGTTTTGCCAGAACAGAACCCTCGTGGTTGGGAAAGGATGACTGTATTCCAAATTCCTGATCACTATCTTGCCACACGTAGCAAGTAAATATACACTGCAATAAATTTAAGCAAGATGGCCCATTTTGAGTACATGGGTCAATTTGTGATAACAACTATAAAAGGAAGATGAAGATTAACACTCTCTAACATAAATAGTGACTTAACTCATTCATTAAAGCAAAGTAATTTTTACCTGCACTATCTTTGAGGGTCAAAATGTTTTCTTAATACCTTCTACAATATACTACACAACCAGAGTTTACAGAAAAACCTGGAGAAGAAAGAAACTTCATTTGAACCCTAAACAAGAGTCACTTCAGCAAGAAAATTAACAATTAGATGTTATTTAGCTGAAGCATGTCTTTTATATAAATCTAACCCAGAATAAATGTTTGGCAAGTATACTGCAATCTAACATGCCCACTTTACCAAGTGGTGTCCCTAAATTCTTTCCAACTGCAAACAAAATATAAGGTATAAACAAACAAATGCTTAAGTTTGCTTATAGTGTATTGTACTTTGCTGATCAGTGGAATACTGCTTAGCAATCTAAGAGTCTCTTCATAGGTTACCAAATTCCTACATGGACAACACTTCCATATATGAATGAATATATCAACAGGTATATCAACATGTTCCATGATCCTATACATGGAATTTCCATTTTGTGAACAGATGCTGTAATGCCATGGCCAATTGTGACTTCTCAGTAAATGTGTCTTCGGCAGAGGGGAAAGTATAGCTAAACAAAATAACTGCAGTACAAAAATCAAATAATGGGGAAAATATCAGTCTTTGGGAGACTTTCCCAGAGAAATAACCAAAGGCATGCAGTATCTCAAATATTTAGTTTGTTTCCACTCTCCTACTTAATATAAACATCTAAACATGCATGTTCCACTTACACAAACTTTAAAACATATCCCATATCTTTAAAATACCTGCAGACAATTAAAATGTGTAGCATACAAAAATAAAGGATAAAAGCTGAAAACTAAAAGTTATAGAGTCAACCCAAAAAAGAGCAACAAACCACATCCAGAGCAACAAACCACTTGGAGAATGAGCAAATTTGCACTAGCACATAAAGTTGGCTTAGTTGCACTAAAAACCAAGGATTTGCAGAGCTGCACTATAGCACTCTTGCACAAATGTCCCCTTTAAAACTAAGGAGGCATGCTGCAATTGTGCAACTGTTGTGCAAGCATGCTAATGCAACACTAGTCTCAAGGACAAGCTCCAGTCTTAGGGCAAATAACTAATGCAATAACATCCTTCCACGATGGTTTGCTGCTCAGATATCAGCCACTGTGTTACATGTTATTTCTGGAAGGTTTCAAACCAAAAATCTGTTAATCTATGCCAGGAAGTAGGTTCAAATGAAATGGTTTCCCCTGCAGAACGTGACCATGTCAGTCTCTGAAAGAGAATACAGGAGCATCCCATTATCCGCAGGGGTTCTGTTCTGCAGGAGGCGCGCACAGCTAGCAAAACCATGGATAACAGGGCATTAGGGCAATGGGAATTGGTGGGGGGATAGGTTCCTAAGACTAAAAGTGGGGAATACTGGGGGGGAGGGGCCCTACCATGCTCTGTATGTCCCCAGCTGTCAAGCAATGGCACCCAAAAGTCCATAATCGAAAGTTCCCCTCTGCAAAAAATCACTTTGCCCACTAAAAAAAACAAGCCACAAAATGGCGGGTGGAAATTACCTCGGAGGTCATTGCCACCCATACCCGACCTGCTGATACATGAGTCTTAAGCCTTTAATTGCCTGGTTTTTCCACATATGCCAAGGTCGGGTGGCAATTAACCAAACGCAGGTTTGACAAACTACAGGTTACTCACTTGTAACGTTGATTCTTCTAGTGGTCATCTGTACTTCTACACATATGGGCTATGTGCCTGCGCATAGACCTTGGCGGAATCTATCAAGCTCTGTTTCTCCTGCTTTGGGTGGGAACCCCACACCCAGCCACTATATGCAGATGCGCCACTCCTCTTCCCCTCAGTCACAGAGTACAGCTTCAGCAAACCCTGTGGGAAGGTTGGGAGGGAGTGTAGAAGTACAGATGACCACTAGAAGAATCAAAGTTACAGGTGAGTAACCTGTAGTTCTTCAACATGGTCTCTGTCTTCTACACACATGGGTGCATAACAAGCAAGCACCCAAAGAAGAGGGAAGAAACAGAAGCAACATGTAAACGGACAGAAAGAATTTATTTCAGGGCAAGCAAAATCAACTGAAAATAGATTGCAGCCAATCCTTCCAAATACAGCATCATTATGTGCTCTAACATCAATAGCATAATGCTGAATAAATGAATGGGGTGAAGCCCAAGTAGCTGCCTGACATATAGTGTCCAATGGGACCGCACAATCAAAGGCCACAGAGGGCACCACAGACCTAACAGAGTGTGCCTTCATAGTAACAGGCAACTATTTATGGGCCAACTGATAACAAAGTTCAATAGTGGAGACTATCCACCTGGACATAGATTGGGCCGAGACTTGGAGCCCTTTACATGGTCCATCGTATAGAACAAACAAGGAGGGAGACTTCCTCCACTCAGCAGATCTCTGAACGTAGAAGGACAAGGACTTTCAAACATCCAAACGGTGTAGCCGTTTCTCCGCATCAGATGAAGGATTTTGAAAGAACACGGGTAAAGTGAGCGGGGACGAGTGGTGAAACATGGACACCACCTTTGGTAGGAATTTGACATCCGTCCTGAGTACTACCTTGTCTTTATGGAACTGCAGGTATGGTTGGTCGGCCCTCAGGGCCCTCATCTCACTTATCCTCCTGGCGGAGGTAATGGCCACCAAAAAGGCAACCTTCCAGATCAACAGATGAGGGCCAATAGAAGCCAAAGGCTCAAAGGGCAGTCATAGAAGACCAGCCAATACCACGGCTAGGTCCTAGGCCGGTGACATTTATTCATTCATTCATTCGATTTCTATACCGCCCTTCCAAAAATGGCTAAGGGCAGTTTACACAGAGAAATAATAAACAAATAAGATGGATCCCTGTTCCCAAAGGGCTCACAATCTAAAAGAAACATAAGATAGACACCAGCAACAGTCATTGGAGGTACTGTTCTGGGGTTGGATAGGGTCAGTTACTCTCCCCCTGCTAAATAAAGAGAAGCACCACATTAAAAGGTGCCTCTGCCAAGTTAACAAGGGTTTGAAATGACATGACCGGATCGTCCGGGAACAAGTGTGTCAGACCCTTCAGGAAACTTTTAACCATTGGATTTTTAAACCAAGAAGGCCAGTCAGAGGGAGAACGTGCCACAATGGCAGCCAATAATATCTCAAAGGATGCCAGTTTCAACCCAGACTCCTTAAGGGACAAGAGATACTTACAAATGTCTTGTACAGACGGATTAAATGCATCAAACCTGTTCAGGGAAGCAAAGGATATGAAACGAGTCAATTTGTAATCATACAATTTTCTCGTGGATTGCTTCCTAGCAACCACCAACACCTCTTTCAGTCTCAAGAGGAGGTCCGACGTGTCCGTCCAAGCTCCGACGTGTCCGTCGTAACAATCCTGCTGTCTGGAGGTGTTTGGAAAGGAGTGCCAACACTTGGATGCTGAAACTCTGTCCACTACTGCGCCATCGCCCGTACCCAAGGAGGGGGTGAGCGTTCTAGATGGCCCAGATCCCGAAGAGGATTGAACATGTACAATAACCATCTTTGAATGACACACATCCGAAGGCGAGCTTGAGGTAGAACGTATGCACTCTATGCCATGTGGCCCAACAGCGTTGTATGGAATGCATGGTCTGTGGGCCCCCGGCTAGGAAAGCAGCAGCTAGACTCTGGAGAGTTACAATGCAGCCCGTCAGGAAGACCTTTTCCAAGGTTGTGCCGAATATCAGCCCAATGAACTGAATTTGACGGGTAGGTTCCAGTTGAGGTTTTTGAAGTTTATTTGGAAGCCCAACTCCTGTAGGGTATCAATCACGATCCCAAGGGCGTCCAGAACTGCCCGTCTGGTGCTCGCCTAGATATGGCAGCACCTATAAACCTTGTTCCTGCAGAAACGGCATCACCAGAACCAGACATTTCATAAAGACCCCTGGTACGGTGAGACCAAATAGCAAGCCCTTGAATTGATAGTGGATCCTCCCTATCTGGAACCACAGGAAGTGCTGATGTTGAGGGCATATTAAAACATGATAGTACGCATCCTTTAGGTCCAGTGAGACCATTCACATGTTCCTGTCCAGGATGGTCATGATGGTTGGTAGCAAAAGCATTCGGAATATTTTATAGACCAAATGTCTGTTCAGAGCCCTCAGGTCTAATATGGGGTGCTGACAGCCATCCAGCTTTGGCATAAGAAAATATCAGGAGTAGAACCTGGGGCTGTCGGGGTTGGAGACTTTCTGGATCGCGTCCTTTTCCAGGAGAGCAGCAACCTCCTGATCCAACTCCGGTGTGCAAGGAGTCACCACAGTCCCAGACACCAGCCATGGCCCGCAAAACTCCAGGCCATAGCCCAAATGTATAACCATGATGACCCATTTGTCCATAGTCACTTTGTCCCAACTCGCTGAGAACGGGGCCAGGCGAGTCCCGAAGCGCCCCAAGTCATTGATTCTTTTGGGGGACACTCAGGCGCTGTTTCTGGAAAGCCGGCTTACCAGGCTGGCCTCCCAACTTGTATCTGAGTGGGAACTTGTTACCCCAAAAGAACCGTTCCAAGGGTGACTGATGTTGGGCCAGAGCCCTCTGTGCCCGATGAGGCAGTTTTCTGTGGTTTTGAAGTTGGTGAAGTATATTACATTGAAAGTGCAGTGTTCCTCAGCTTCTGTACTTTCTGGAGTGTGTCATCATTTTGTTCAGAGAAGAGGCTAGAGCTCCCAAAGGGCAGGTCCTCTACCCTGGAGCAGGCCTCATGATGTAGGCCAGATGACCCAAGGCACGCCTGGTGTCTTAGTGCCACAGACGGGGCCATCACCTTAGCAGCACACTCCACTGAATGTCAGGCTGAATAAAGTTCTTGTTTAGCCACTTGAATAAAGCCTTTACAGGATCCCTCTTGTCTTGCGGGAGGAGATCCAGGAAAGGACCCACCTTTTCCCACAAAAAATGGTTATATCAGGCATTATAGACCTGATAATTAACGACATGCAAGAGCAGGACTACAGCTGAATAAAGTCTTCTCCCGAAAGAGTCCAACTTCTTGCCTTCCTTATCGCTTGGTGTCAACTGGCTATGGCCTCTGGTCCTCTGTAAGGACTGATTTTTCAAGAAGTCCGTGTCATCCTGGAACTGCACTCTGTAGAAGTTCTCTAGACGTCTGTTTGGTTGAGTGTATTAGGTTTTTTCCCAGTGGGTTTCCATAACCTTTAATAAGGCCGAATTTAAGGGCAAGGAGGCTGGTACCTTGGCCTCTGAATCAATCAAGCTGAATAAGGGGTCCAGCTCACCTTTCTGTTGGTTGCCCAACAGGAAGCCAAAGCCATACGGGCCATGTATAGTTTGAGATCCTCCGATGGAGAGACAGGCTTAGAGTCTGAATGGATACTGAGTGGGGATGACCCACTGGAAATAACCTCAGAGTCTGGAGAGCTATCATCGCTCTTATACGCAGGGTGTGGAGGCGCCGGCTAGTCTTGCACTGAGGGCATCAAACCCAAAGGGGAGCCCGGTGCACTACTGGGATTGTCCGGTACCAAAGCTGAAAGGTCCAATGGCAACCCCTGGGCTAGTACAGACTCTTGCTGGAACGCCAGTATCAACTGAAGTGCTTCACTTCCTTCAGCTCGATCCCGCGGGAAACGATGTGGCGAGCAGAAATGTGGTCGCCCTTCAGAATGTGAAGGGGGCTCACACCAAGCTTTCATTGCCACGGGCTCTCCATACACAGGGTCTTCCGGGTAGTGGGACCTATAACGAGGTGGGGTATAGTCTGAGAAGTCCAATCTATAGTATGGCTGGTATCGATCATAAGATCCAGAATCTCGGTGCCAAGCACCATAGGAAGACTCCGCTTCCAATAAGGGGTATCAATACTCAAGTACTCAATATCGATCCTGATTTTCCCAGTGAATATCCTGTCAATAAGATGAGGAGTGATCTTCTCGAAGCCATTGAGGGGGCGATCTTCACCTAGGCAACCAAGAAGTACCTTCTTCAGGCTTGGGTGGAGTGTCGGCTTCTTCTTCAGACGAGGCATACACCGGCTCATCCGTGACTCTGCCGCTACGGGTGAACCAGGGCACGTCAATGCCGATGACTTTTGTGCTGGACGATCCGAGGATGTCTTGGTTTTCTTAGGCACTGGAGCTTCCGATAGCAGGATGTCTTCTGCCTTTTTCTTTTTGGAGATCAGAGGGAGATGCTGACCAGCCAGCAGTTGTCTATGTCGTTTCAGCTTCTTCTTCTTAATCTTTGATGCTGATCCCGAAGAGTTCGGGGAGGTCTGCAATGCAGCCGGAAGCTGATACGAAGAGTTCTCCCGAGTGCGCCCTTTCACTCGAATCCATTGAAGGCCAAGCGTTCTATGGTGTCGATACTGGTACCTGTGTCTGGTTTTCGGTCTCCAGAGCAGCAGTCGTCGCACAGTCCAACAGTATCGATGCAGCCATTTTCAATTACTGTTTTAATAACAAGTCTTCCGACTAATGGAGAGCCAAATCCCATAGGGCTGCATGCAAGCGAGAAGCCCTATTTCTGCGAGCCTGTTTTGTAAACTTCTTGCAGTGCGGAGAGGTCTCGACAATGTGGGATTCCCCCAAGCACAAGAGGCTCTTGGCATGCATATCGGGAGAAGGGATCTTCGATCTGCAGTGGACACACTTCTTAAAGTTCTTTGTGCGTGGCATACACTTCGAAGGCAGGCAGGCCACTATGCTCCGTCCCAGCCGGGATTGGAGCTCCAGGAAGGGGAAACCATCAAATAAAAATGCCAAAGAAAAAACACCACTACATGAAAATCAAAGAAAGAAGAATTAAGAGGTTAGGAAAGAATAAGCAAGGAGAAAAACAACAAGGGATATTTTTGATCCTACTCATTGTCAAGCTGAAAATTCCACGATGTTAGCTGAAGTGCAGACGAAGAAAGACTGAGGGGATGAGTGGCGCAGCCGCATATATCAGCTGGGGGCGGGGTTCCAACCCAAAGCAGGAGAGATCAAGTTTGTTAGATTCCAACGAGGTATGTGTGCAGGCGCAAAGCCCATGTGTGTAGAAGACAGAGACCACGTCGAAGAACCGCTGGTGCTGGGTCCGCGATCAATGAAGTTTCCCTGTATGCTGTTATCCTAAATTCAGATGATCTTGTTAAAATAAACAAGGGAATCTCCAAAATCAGCATTTCCAGTAAATTTCCAAATTAAGGACATGTTACTTAAGCAAAATAAAGGCATTTCTTCATATCCTGAGCAGAAGCTGGATCACTAAATCCTCTCCCAAATGTTCTATATCTGTTCACCAGAAATATTTTTATTAACTATTCCTAAATGCCACACTGTTAAATTAAAGCTTGGTAACTGATATAAATTAACCAGCTGAAGGGCAGCTTTCATAGTCCTTAATTTTGGGACTCAGTATTCCTAGCAATTTTAGAGTTGAGCTAGCCTCATTAAAATGTTTGTCACATACCAAATGACAACAAAAGTCAATGTTCCAAAAAGTCAATATTTGCCAAAACACATCACAAGTGTGCCACAGTTATTTCCTATTCTAAATTTAGAGTTAACTGAGACATATTTTTTTAAAAAATTAAGAAAAATTTAAACAGAAGCCACTCTATGGATAGAGTGTTCTTCCAACATTTGATCAAGAGACATGAGTATTTTTTTAAAAAGTAGTACGGGCTGCTATCGGTGGCACCTTCATGCTAGTCTGGGCATAGTCCATTATAGTGGGCTGAAGTGGGCAATAACTGCTCCTAACCAAGTCCATATTTTTTTCACTGTTGCTCTTACTAACAATTTATTAAACATGTATTTCCATAATATAGCATTCAAAATAATACAATGAACCCATGTGTGTGATGGGGAACAAGAGCATGCCTTCCCTTCCCACTCACTTGGCAGCCTACCCTACTTTTTACGGGCCTGAAATCCATGCAAGGTATATAAGTGGTGAAATAGGAAGCTGCCTTATACTAAATCAGACCACTGGTCCATCTAGCTCAGTGTTGACGACACTGAATGGCAGCAGCTTTCCAAGGTTTCAGACAGGAGTCTCTTCCAGCCATACCTGTAGATGCCAGGCAACGAACCCAGGACCTTCTGCATGCAACACAGATTCTCTACCACTGAGCTATGGCCCTATCCCCCACTAAAGGACCCCCCCAAAAAAACCAGAAAGTTAAGTTTAAGACTGCATGGTCAGTATCCCCAATAAGATCTAGGAGTCAATGCATAGAGGCATTGACAAATGCCACATCAAGAGGCATCAAATGCCTCTTTACCTGTATACACATTTGGCAATGGGCTAGGGTAAGGTGCAGGATAAGTATGAAATGGATTGTCTAACATGGCCCAGCAAGACAATGCTCAAAGGTAATGAAGTGGAAAGATTTGCTTCAGAGAAAGTGCACAACTTTGTTACAGAGTTCGAATGTCTTAGACCTTTTAAAAAAAAGTATAAGAGAGAGAGAGAGAGAGAGTATACACACATGTGCAAACAGAACTATATGCTGTTTAAATACGGGAAACAATTGATGAAGAAAATGTACTAAAATGTTGAGAAATGATTGTGAGATAAAGGCAGCCTTGTTTATGTGTTGTTTTCTTTTTTGTCTTTCCCTTTTCCCCCCCTAAGGGGGGAGGAAGTGTCTCCATGAACATTTGTGCCAAAGAGTGAAGGCCACTGTGCCTAATAACCACCCCCTCCAAAAGCACTTAAAAACAAATAAAGGCAAAAGAAATGTTAACAATAAGAACATAAGAACAGCCCTGCTGGATCAGGCCCAAGGCCCATTTAGTCCAGCATTTTGTTTCACACAGTGGCCCACCAGATGCCGCTGGGAGCCTACAGGCAAGAGTTGAGGGCATGCCCTCTCTCCTGTGGTTACTCCCCTGCAACTGGTACTCAGAGGGATCCTGCCTTTGAGGTTGGAGGTGGCCTATAGCTCTCCGACTAGTAGCCGTTGATAGACATCTCCTCCATGAAGTTATCCAAACCCTTATTGTAGCCATCCAGAAAGCCATTGAAGAACTGGAAAAGGTGCAGAAGAGGGCAACCAAGATGATCAGGGGCCTAGAGCACCTTTCTTATGAGGCAAGACTACAACACCTGGGGCTTTTTAGTTTAGAAAAAAGACGACTGCGGGGAGACATGATAGAGGTCTATAAAATCATGCACGGTGTGGAGAAAGTGGATAGAGAGAAAATCCCCACAGTCAGGAAAGAACAGGCCTCTTTCAGTGCTAACTCTAAAGTTTCAGATGCTTTTATATATACAGAGAGAGAGAGAGAGAGAAAGAGAGAGAGAGAGAGAGAGAGAGAGAGCGTGCTATTCATCAATCTACTACAAGAGAATAAGTAGGAAGGTATTTTCTTTAGATCTTTTTTCAACCCTAAGTATTTCAGTTGCTGAAACAATGGTAAAATACTGAGAAGTCTTTATGTAATGGATTTATCCTAAGACTTGCTGGGCCACCTGTTTAGGACACAGAGGACAGCTGTGGCACCCGTGCAATAGCCATTACCTTTGTGTGGCAAGAAGTTATTCCAAAGTCTCAGCAAGAATGACCAGACTGTTTTTGTAAGGAAGCTGTTCAACAGATTTTGCAAAATCTGTTAAACAGATTTTATATGCCCAGTACATCTTCAAATCTGTGAAATAATGATGGCAGCCCAACTCACTCCTTCATTGGATTTGGGAGTTGCTGTCTACAACAACATAATGGAGTTGATCATCCCCGTCCCACATCATTCCTTTAAAAAAAGGAATAAAGCCTTTCTTCCATCACAGAATTCAAAGAAACATACATGGTACTAGATAAGTCACCAATTAACGCAGATATAAAGAATATCCACAACATGCAAGGGAAGAGAGCACAGAAGTCTGAGGGTCCTCAGGGCTCTTTCATGTGATGCCAAAACATGATTTGTTGTTGCATCTGAATCCTCCCGGTACAGAAATAATGGTGTTTTTCAGGGATGATAAATAAAACCAACAACATTTAGACAGATGGAAATTCCATTCATTTTTCCTATTTGAAAAGAATATCAAGCCTGGATCAAAGTATATTATATAATAAATACTAGAAAGTAATTCTAGATGGACTACACCAAGTTTGAAAGACAAGAAGTGACAACACTCTCACCAGGGAATTCGCTGGTGTGAAACTGGAAACAATCAGAATCCAAAGAGGAAGGAAAAGAAAATCAATACAAAGCATCTCTTGCTGTTTGCACCTTTCCTGCTTTATCAACACTGCTTTTATAGAAGAACTGAGCACATTTTCAATCATTGCATGGATTTTCCATTAAACCTTACAACCACTTCCCTTTCTCTGTACAAAAACACACCTTCAAATCTGCACAAGAGATAGGTTTAAAGAGATCAGGATCCAAAGGATTTGTGCACTGAATATCATGCTTGCATTGGGGATTTGTCACACGCTTTCTTCCTACAGCCCTCACCCTCTATGCCATCTAAAAAAGACATTCCTGAAGGTCAAGGGACCTCCTGAATGCAATGCGACATTCACAAGGAGACAATGCTCAAACATACACTCACTAACACATACATCCTTGATACATATGCAAAAGTTCCTACCACTCAAGTTGGGATTCTTCCCCCCCCCCCCGAATTTAACATTTCTCAGAAACTACTCACTAAGGTATTTAAAAACATATTATGGCACAATTTTTAATCTTAGGTTTAAGATTACACACCAATCAGGCAGTTTGGCCAAGTGCAGAGTATATGTGAACACAATTAGAGTGAGTTCAGCCCCTGATAGCAAATAGGCTACAGCAAGGAGGATAAGAGCAAAGAAAAAGCCTTGGCCAGACCCTTCCCCACCCAGAGGAGAGTGGAGCGTAGAAGCCAGATAATAACTCCTTACCCCCACAGCCTCTTCCTTCCAGTCACCCTTGCAATCAGGGTGGACCCTGCTTAGCTAAGGGGACAAGTCGTGCTTGCAACCACAAGACCACTGGTTCAAACTGGTTAAGCAGTTCACAAGTTAGCCCACTTGTGCCTCAAAGGTTTACACGTCTGCCATCTTGAATCATTGTGGATGACATCATCACAAACTACACTGCTGAGATGTCCCTACAACTGTACCCGATTTGGTTCATATTGGTCCAGGCGTTGCGAAGTTGATAGTGAGGAACACACGGACACACACACACACACACACACACACACACACACACACACACAATGTTGCGTGATCTCATAAACCTACTGGAAAATAGGCTAAAAATCTCAGGATATCCTTTTGGGCCAACTGAACGACGTGGTCAGTTTGTGCCTTCCATGCCCCCTCCCCCATGTGAAAAACTACACCCAAATGCTTACGGGTCTTGTCTTTGCTGTATCCTATTACCATCAATAACCAAATTTAGGATTTTGGGCCTTTTTGCAAAGGACATAACTTTGGTCTTTGGGAAGTTATCTCAAGACAGTTGTCCTATGCAAGACTGAACCAAGATCTTTATTGCTCTTCTAGGACCTAATGGGAGAGTGGACAGAGAAATTTCTCTCTCATACACACACACAACACTAGAAAAAGGGGTCATCCCATGAAACTTAGGGTCGGGAAATTTAGGGCCAACAAGAGGAAGTAATTTTTAACACAGCACATCATTAATCTATAGAATTCTTTGCCATGGGATATGGTGATGGCCACCAGCCTGGATGGCTTTAAAAGAGACAAATTCATGGAGGATAGGTCTATCAATGACTACTAGTCTGGTGGCTGTGGGTCACCCTCCAGTCTCAGAGGCACGATGCCTCTCAATACCAGTTGCAGGGGAGCAACAGTAGGAGAGAGGGCATACACATACCTCTTGCCTGTGGGCTCCCCAGAGACATGTGGTGGGCCAATGTGTGAAACAGGATGCTGGACTAGATAGCCTTGGGCCTGATCTAGCAGGGCTGTTCTTATGACTCTATATCCGCAGTTTCCACATATCTGCAACTGGGTCTTAGAGACCTAGTTTCATTATTAGCTGGTAGAAAAATAGGTGGAACTTGCCTATCCATGGTTTTCAATGGCTGGAAATGACCCGGAAATTACTTCCATTATCATTTCCAGCCATCCTTTTCCAGCAGAGAACCAATCTGTAGGTCTTTTTTTTAAAAAAGTGTATATTAGACCATTTGGGGGGTTTGGGGGACATTGCTAGAGAGCTGGAGACTAAAGTACTGTCCTTTTCGTCTCTTATTTCTTCTCCCCTTGCTTTTGGGGCTTTTTTTTTTAAACATTAGGAACCCAACCCCCCAGTTCCCATTGATTCAACATTTCATTATTCATGATTTCTGTATTCACGCCTATAGGCAATAATGGGACCCTCATGAATAACAAGGGCCACCTGTATACATTCCGATCAATGATAAAACTTTTATTACCTGCAGATACATATATATGGACCATTAGTCTTTCTAGGATTATTATACAGACATACATACTTCAACCATCTAGTTCAAATTCCACTACAATGCCAAAACAAGTATACACATATGAGTACACGCCATTTCACCCCCCAAGGGCTGACTGTTTTGAATTTATGTATCAAAACAACTTCTCCTTTCGAAGTCCTTACAGCTATGTGTGCCCCTCCACAAATTCTTGTCTATAAACCAGAACTGCTGTTAACTTACAGCATGTTGATTTTCTTGTATCTGATCAAACTATTAATTATATTATTATTATTATTATTATTAATTTGATTTCTATACAGCCCTTCCAAAAATGGCTCAGGGCAGTTTACGCAGAGAAATAATAAATAAATAATAAATAAATAATTGTCTTTGGTAAAATACAGGAGCAGTTTACCATTGCCTCCTCCCCTGCAGTATGAGATGATGCCTTTGAGCATCTTCTTATATCACTGCTGCCCAATATACACACAATATGTTGCATGATCTCATAAGCCTACTGGAAAATAGGCAGATCTGGCTACGATTACCCATGCCTTAGTCACATCGCGGCTGGATTACTGTAACGCGCTCTACGTGGGGCTGCCCTTGAAGTATATCCAGAAACTGCAGCTAGTGCAAAACGCGGCAGCGAGGGTTTTTTTCGGAGCTGCCTGTTGGGAGCACTTCACCCCCATTCTGAAAGAGTTGCACTGGCTGCCGGTTCGTTTCCTGGTCCAATTCAAGGTGCTGGTTTTGACCTTTAAAGCCCTTAACGGTTTGGGCCCGGGGTATTTGAGGGACCGCCTGCTCCCAAGGGTTGCTGCCCGCTTGACGAGGACATCTGAGTGGGCCCTGCTCCGGGTGCCGACAATGAGAGAGGCCCGGCTGTCGTGCACTCGGGACAGGGCCTTCTCTGTTGCTGCTCCCAGACTTTGGAATGCTCTCCCAGTGGCCACTCGCTCCTCGGACTCCATCACGGCTTTTAGAAACCTTGTTAAAACTTGGCTTTTTACCCAGGCTTTTACATAATCGTTTTTACTGCTGCTTCTGTGTGTTTTTATCTGTTGTATTGTTTTTATACCTGTATTTTATATGTTCTTATATATATTTTTAGCTTGATGTTTTATTGCCTTTTTATTGTATGTTTTAACTTTTGTAAACCTCCTTGGGGTTGTCTTTTAACGAAAGGCAGTATATAAATGCAACAATAAAATAAAATAAACAATAAAATATAGGTATTTCTCATAGTCTGGGAAACATACAAGCAGGGATTCGAACCGGTAACCTCTGGCTTGCTAGTCAAGTCATTTCCCACTGTGCCATTAGGTGGCTGTGACTAGTCTACTATATGCCAAAATGTTGTTGTTTTTCTTTTGTTTGTGGTTGTTGGCATGTAGGGATTCTCCTCAACAGAAGCAAATGCCTATTCCAACAGTATGCCTTTTATAAAGCAGTTAACTATTTGAGCTCTACTCTATGCTTTTTGCTCCAGGTCAAAAGTAGAGGGCAAAAGGGGAGAACGTAGGAAGCTGCCTTATACTGAGTCAGACTAGTGGGGTTCATCGAGCTCAACACTGCTCACACTGACTGGCAGCAGCTCTCCAAGGTTTCAGGCAGAAGCCTTTCCCAGCACTACCGGGAGATACCCGGGACTGAATCTGGTATCTTCGACATGCAAAGCCAATGCTCTTTCACTGAACTATGGTCCCATATGCAAACAGAACCAAAGGGTCAAAACCATATATTATTAGAGGGATAGTTTGTGATCAGCAACTGTTTGTCACAGACTACAACTTCTGAGCAATTTTGATGCATAACACCAAAAGAATTTATTTATTTTCTAACTGATCCAAGTAGATCAATTAGATCACCAACCTTGATCTAATGGTCACCAACCTTGGGTCCCCAGATGATAGACTACCACTCCCATCATCCCTAGGCACAATGACCAAAGCTTGTTTTCGCAGGGGATGGGGGGGTTGTAGTCCAACATCTCGAGTCCCAACATTGAGAACCCCTGCTATATATATAACTGCCCTGAGCCATTTTTTGGAAGGGCGGTATATAAATCAAATAAATCAAATAAATAAATAAATAAAATATATCAGTTGAGCCTTTAATGTGTTTTCTGATTCAACTCTACAGACCAATGGATTCCCGCCGCCCCCCATATTTAATATACTTAATTGTATCCACAAGATATTTTTATATCAAAGCTGTAAAACACTTTATTGCTTCCATGCGAGTTAGAAACATTACTCTCACATTATTCTCAACTACCTTCACTAACTAACAGCACTGCTCAACCACATAATACTTAATATACTGTATTATGTGGCAGTTTCCTGCTGCATTTTTGTGGTGGACCTTAAATAATTTTCTGCTTGGTATAAAAAACATGTGCCTATTATTACTGGTGAATAAGATTATGGATATATACAAAAGAGGGATGAGGAACAACTTCTGGGAATAAAACAATCCAGATATGTCTGGATACCATCTGATATTGTAATACAGGAAAACAGTTATGTTTGCTCACATTTTTAAATGTTCTCAGCTGCAGAAGTCATCCTCCACAATGGGTGACCTGCCTTTCCCTTTCTATCCCAATTCACATTGCCAAATACTGGAATTCACAGAGGGAACAATTTAAAGAGGAAATTTTGTAGGCCCTTAGTTCCTTCAGTCTAGTGAACGTATTTCCCTTGAAACAAGTGAACAATTTGCCAATTATAGCAAAGTATTGTAAGACTGAGGCTGTGGTTGCAAACATACTTGAGAGTAAGTTCTATTGAACACAGGGGAACTTGTGTTCAAGTAAACATGGACTTGCAATCCAAAACATGCAAACTTGGATGTAAGTTCAATCAGAATTATTCCATGTAAATAATTTTGAGTCAGTTTCAGGTGTTAGTAGATTGGAAGACTATGGCACCTGAAGTTGACTCAAACACTTTTCCTTGGAATGATTCCAATGGAATGCATACTTGCAATCAAAACATAATAAAGTATGACTGACATTATATTGAAATACAATAAATGATAAACACTGCTTTGTAAAGCAAAAAGTCCAAGCCTCCACTAAGTCATTACTCATTTTGGTAACAGGACTGAAAATATGCTTTTAGCACCATGACTGAAACTGTAAAATACTTGTAGAGAGTATTAAAAACTAAGGTCTTGAACACATTATGGTCATTAAACATAACAGAATACATTTCTGAAGTACAGAGGTATGAGCTCCACTATTTCGGCCAAGTTTCTCCTCAGCTACTTACCTCTTAAATATACCTAAATTTCCTCTGCCCTTGCTATAGAACACATTATTATCCATTCCTGACTCTAATTACGACTTGCTACCACCACTATATACATATTATTAGCACCAACCTAGTAGTCCCATCAGGAGAGGATGCTTTCCATTTGGCAACTCCAAACCTCTCTTCTCAATGAACAAACAAATCTAGTTCATCTGTTAGTGGATTTCTATTGTTCCTGATTTGGTCTTTAGCACCAAACTGGAGATTTGGGAGATGTGCTGTGCAGGCACACTCTGTTGCAGAGGAACCACACTTCGATATTTCACACAGGGTTCAGTTGGATAGGGCAACCTTCCTTTCCACCTTGGACAAGAGACCAACTCAGGAAGTATGAGACTTGCAGAAATACGATGTATCAGGTAATCCCTGTTTATTATTACAACATACTTATGGATAATGTGAGATCCAATCTCCCTTTTTTGTTTAAACGCACACTCAAACTCAAAATGCTTTGGAAATGCTGGAAAAAATATGCAACATTTTCTATGGACACTGCTCAAACATTGTGGCACATGCATCGTGCTATTCGTTTCTTTTCCCTGTGTACGCAGGGAAACAATGTACAAGGGGAGACTGACAAGTTATAGGAGGAGGAAAACAGGGCTGCCATTTTCCACAGCAGCCAATGTTTGCTGTAACAGTAAACTCCATCTTCACTTAACCACAAGTTACAACTATTAAAAAAAATTCTACATCCGTAATTGCCAGTAATAGACTTCTTTACAAGTAAGCTTTGTTCAATGTGACTTATTCTAAAATAAATTATACTATTATTGCTTCATCAAATTTTCATCTACAAAGCAATGATATTTTGAAAACCCATGACTTTATCCTGTAATTAGTGGTAGTATATTATCTCTCTACCTCTATCATATTTTATTAATCTATCTTCCTTTGGTTTTCACTTGGGGGGGCAGATTAGTGCCATGAAATGCACCTTGTTCTTCAAGTACAGATTAGCTCTTTGAAATACAGAACATTTCAATTTTTCCAGCTTCAGCAGCATGTGCCCATCATATTGTCCCTTCATTAAAATGAAGGACTGAACATTTCAGACATGACTACCCAGCATGAAGGAATGAATGTCTTGGTCCTGTTACAACATTTGTGGCAGCATGGGGCCCTCTTGGGACATTAAGGAGAATTCCTTTGATACCCAGAGTGTCAGTGCCACCAAAGTTGACATCTTCCACCTCTCATGTCAAACGCTTCGATGAGCAAACACTTACCAATTAAATAACTACTGAGAAAAGAGATCTGCAGCCATTGTGGGCCTATGTGTAACTGATTACACAGTATTACAAGCAAGAAGGTCATTCAGAGGTCAAATTCTAACTTACATTCCTTGACTAATTAAAATCCAACAACCACACAGAAAATTTGGGGCTAAAAATCTGAAAGCTAAATGCATGGAAAAATCTTTGAGCGCCTTTCAGTTAAAATAAGGGTTTCCCTCTACCCCCTTTAATGAAAGTTGGCATATGGCCAACCATTCTAAGAATGCTTAAAAGCATTCCAATTATGTTTCCATCAACATGTTTTTGTTAAGGGTGGGTTTTCTGGTGGTGGTTGTTGGTTTGGTTTTATTTGGTTTTGGCTGAGTTTTATCTCAAATTTGTAAGATCATAAAATGTGGTGATGTATTCAATACAAAAATAGGGCACACATTTGCTTATCTAGGCTGGGATCCAATTAAATGGATTTGGCTAATGCAAAGTATGTGCACTAGTCCAATGTAATGTTTGACTTTTTTCCTTTGAACTATCTTTATCAAACATATACATCCCATACATCAGCCAGGGAAAAAGTGGAATCTAAAGCCCTCTTGAAATAATGGAATTAGCTTCCTTGTTCTTCGGCCTCTAGCCCTAGAGGTAAAGAACTTCATCCACTGTCTTAGTATGCAATACAATAACTCATCATAATGCAACCCAAGCACAAGTGACTTGATCTTCACTGTCATTAGAAGACAGGAAAGAACACATAACAAAAACAGATCACAATATTTTCTGAAGACAACATTCAGTGCTACTTTAAGACATATACATGTAACCATAACAGATGAAAAGCACTACTCACATCTGTTATTCAGGAAAGATTCACACTCCCTAAACTATACACCTTAAGTGGTGGAGCAGGGGAATGCTTGACTAACAAGCAAAAGGTTGCCGGTTCGAATCCCCGCTGGTACCATATCAGGTAGCAGCGATAAAGGAAGATGCTGAAAGGCATCATCTCAAACTGCGCGGGAGGAGGCAATGGTAAACCGCATTCTACCAAAGAGAACCACAGGGCTCTGTGGGTGCCAGGAGTCAAAATCGACTTGATGGCACACTTTACCTTTACCTTTAAACTTCTTCTGGAAAAATAGAGCGTACTACTCTTCCTACTATACACCTGCGCATTTCCTATGATAAGTCTACATCAATTCTGAGCCATTAAGCCAGTCATTATTAAAAACATTTATATATCCCTTTCCAACCAAAAATGTTTCCAAAGTCATTCGTATAGTAAAAGAAATGAAAAGATGGTTGCCTGTCCCCAATGGACTCACAATCTAAAAATAAACACACACAAAAAAAGTTTTAAATCAGGCATAATATGGTCTCTCCAGGTTACCCCAGAGATCAGTCTGGCTGCCAAATTTTGAACTAACAGAAGTTTCCGAACTATGTACAAAGGCAGACCCACATAGAGCACACTGCAATAATCAAGACTGGAGATTACCAGCTGATGCACCACTGTTTTGAGATTGTTCTCTTCAAGGAATGGACGCAGCTGTTGAATCAGCTGAAGTTGGTAGAAAGCACTCCTGGCCATAGCCTCCACCTGAGATACCAGGGTGAGGCCTGGGTCCAGGAGTACCCCCAAGCTGTGGACCTGTTCCTTCTGGGGGAGTGTAACCTCATCCAGCACATTCGTCCCTCAAATTCTGAGCCCCTACAATGAGCACCTCCATCTTGCATGGATTCAGCTTCAATTTGCTATCCCTCATCCAGCCCATTACTGCCTGTAGGCAGGCATTTAGGCATTTAATATCTGCCTGTAGGCAGGCAGATATTAAAAAGCATTGGTAACAGAATGGAGCCCTGAGGGACTACATGTAACAGCTCCTGTTTTGAGAGGAGCAGCTGTCATCAAGCTCCACCATCTGGAATCTACCCGAGAGATAGGAACGGAACCATGGCAAAAGCAGTGCCCCTATCCCCAACTCCCCCAGGCGTTCCAGAAGGATACCATGGTGAAACACCACTGAGAGATCCAAAAGAACCAGCAGAGTCACACTCCCTCTGTTGAATCCCCAGTAAAAGTCATCCATCAGGCTGACTGTTGCAACCCCATAGCCAGCTCTAAAGCCAGTTTGAAATGGGTCTAGATAATCAGTTTCCTCCAAAACTGCCTGGAGCTCGTCAGCCACCACCCTTTCAATCACCTTGCCCAACCAAGCGAAACTGGAGACTGGCCTATAACTATCCATTGCTAAGGGAAGGCTTCTTAAGAAGCGGTCTAAACATTATCTCCTTCAAACATGGAGGCACCCTACCATCCCTCAGGGATGCATTTATGATATGAACTAGGCCACCTCCAATAATCTCCCTGCTAGATAGAAACAGCCAAGTTCGGCAAGGATCCATAGAACAAGTGGTAGGCCTCACTGCCCCAAGCAGCTTGTCCACATTCTCAGGAGTCACAGATTAAAACTGATCCAATCTAACACTGCAAGAGGGATTGCTGGACACCCCCTTCATAGACTTTGCAGAAATAGTAGAGTCCAAGTTGGATGGAATACAGGAGATTTTGTCCACAAAGAACCCATTAAAAGCTTCACAGCAGAACATTTCTGGGGACTGATTTAAGACAGAAGGAGCAGAATTTAAACTCCTCACAACCTGAAATAGCTCTGCTGAACGCGCAAACCTGCAGATACAATGTGTGCAGATCAAAATCTTCACATGCAATGAGGCCCAAGGCAGGACTGGAATGGGCAGGATCTTTCCTGATGCCACGCATGGCCAATGACTTCTAGTAGAATATAAACATATGGTTTTTCTCCATATTCTTGTATGGTCTTCAAGTGGCTTGTTTTCTTTTACATATTGGACCAATATAACTTAATAAAATGACATTTTAAGTATTGACTTACAATGTGGGGCTAATTAAGCATGATTGAAGTTGCATGGATAGCATTTTCCCTCCAAATAAAGAACAAAGGGACTAAATATTTCATTAAATGTAACCTCTTTCTGGACAAATATTTCAAGGTTGTATAATGCAGCCAGATAGTGCACAATAAATGTGCAAGTACAGGAAGCATGGGGAAATTCCATCCACAATTTCATGCCACTTGGCTCAACTGCACAATTATTGTAGGTTTCCATAATGTAGGTTTTGGATGGTACTTGTCCTGAATCGCCCTTTAAAATTGTGTTCCATAGTTTAACAAGCATGGCACTAATTGTGATGTCAAGAACTGCGGAGCTACAGGAAGGATCCCTTTTGGTAAAGTTCTCATAGCTGGTGTTAACTTAAATGCAACACCTGATTACGGGGACTTTGAATCACAGTTGTATTGGCAAAATTCACTTTCTTTAATAACAAAAACAGAACTTGTCCCTGGAAAAAGGACTGAGCTGTCCCATAACCTATTCTTCAAAATACCGTGAGAGGAAACGACGTGTGCTGGAAAGTCTAGTGTACTTTCCACTCTTCTGATTGCCTATCTCAAGCCAAGGGAACAAAGAGCATGTGCCAACAGTATGGGGGCTGGAGATCCCTGGTGCACGTTTCCAGGTTGGGCTAGGCTGCTTTTGCATATCTACAGTTCTGATGGCAAAAGGAGACATACTTCTTCAACTGGAAAATTGTGAATCTTATAGGTTTGGTTATAAAACCCAGGTGGAATTTGTTTAACCTTTGCCACACCCTTCGTCCACCAGTATCTTAGCTGCCTATGCTACTGCTTCATATCAAGAAGCTGAATTAGAAGGTTTTGTGATCACCTTTTGCCAAAACCTTTCCAGTCAGACTCATAACCAGTCATTGGTCTGCTATAGTCCAGGATTCAGGAAACTAGCTCAATTTTGGCCCAGCTGCACTTTATCAAGCATCAAGCTGGCTGGCATTCCGTGTGAGCAATCAACTAAATTAGTTCAGTCCAATCATAAGTCCCAAAGCCTGACTAAGTCAACCCCCTAAGCCTTCCCTTCTCTCTGAGAACCAGTCCAAATGGTCAGCAGTGCAAATGATACACTCTTCTTCACAGGACTATACCACCTCAGAAATGCACAAACAATCCTCAATGTATATTCAAGGGATGGTAGCTTGCTGCAAATTTGTGTCTTTCCCAAAACAGACTTCAGTTGCCTTCCAGCTTTCACTGAAGCAAGAACAGTTCTTTACCTGTTCCTGACCCAGCATGACTAGCAGTTCTTGAGCTATCAGTTCTCTTCTTTTTAATTGTCTTGGATGTCTTCCTCTCATCTCCCTTGCTCACTACTTTTACAAAAGCTAGGGAGCATGACTCCGTATATTCTTTTTGACTTAGGATCGCTTCCGGCAATACGCTGTGTAAGATTTCAGGAATTAACTGTTTTAATTTTGTTATTTATCACATTTATATATCGCCTGGTATATAATACTGTAGGTGGTGTACACAATCCAAATTACAGTATAAAAACAAAAACAATTAAAACACCTTCACAGAGGAAAAAAATTAAAAATTCACAGAGTGAAACAAAATAATTTTACAGGATAAAAAGAGTTAAACAGTTTAAAACTAATTTTAATTAAAAGCCTGAGAAAACAGGTGTGTCTTGAGGGTCTTTCAAAAAGCAGTCAGAGATTGAAATGCTCTTATTTTGACAGAGAGTGCATTCCAAAGCCCTGAGAAGCCACAGAGAAGGTCCAGTCCTGAGTCGTCACCAGATGAGCCAGTGGCAACCATAACCGGACTCCTCAGGTGATCTTAATAGGCAGCAGGGTTCATGATCAAGAAGATGGTCTCTTAAGTACCCTGGACCTAAACCGTTCAGGGTTTCATAGGTAATAACCAGCACTTTATATTTCATTCAGAAACCTATCAGGAGCCAGTGCAATTCTTTCAGAATCGGTATCATATGGTCCCTTTGGGTTATCCCAGAGACCAATCTGGCTGCCACACTCTGTTGTAGTTTACGAATTGTGTACAAAGGCAGCCCCACATATTGTGCATTACACAGTCAAGCCCAGAGGCCACCAGCATATATACTACTGTTTTAATATCATTTACCTCCAAAAATGGGCATAGGTGACGTATCAGCCAAAACTGATAAAAAGTGCTCCTGTTCCAGTTTTTCCACTTGAAATTACTCATTAACCACTTACAATAATTTTAGATCAAAAAGTCACAAATGGTGCATTCGCAGCGGGTGCAATATTCTTTTATTTTATATCTGGGAATCTGATCCCAAGTTCAGAAAGAACAGTAAGAAAAAATTGCCATTCAAATTCAGACACGGTGCCTCCCTTTCAGCCCACAAGTGCCTATGCCTGTAAACATACTATAAAACAACCAAATCCACACTCCAATTGCATTTGTATCAAGGACTAGCTGTGAATGTCGTTATTTAGGTCATTTCTAAAAAGAAATTAAGAAAAGCCCTGCAGTCACAATATTTATAACCTAAAAACAATCCTCCTGGTGTCTACCAAAAGGTGAGTTATATTTAGTGATTCATTTTTTTTAAAGTAGCCAGACAGAGAAATCCCTGAAGTCTTTAAATGGATTATTTAATTTAAAACGTTGCTGAGTTTTGTTTTTTTGTTTTTGGTGGGTTTGGGGGGGGGTGGTTGTTGGGGTTTTTTTTGGCATTCCTACACACACACACACACACACACACCAGCTGTAGGCTAAGAAAAACAAACAAGAGGAAAATACACGTTTGCAAGCTCATTTTCCTTGACACTCAGCCCATCGGTGCTAAGTGTTAATCTGTGGAGGAAAAGCAAACTAATTCTACAAAAGTGGCTTTGGTTTCAGGCCATATAACACTAACCTTACCATTCTCAATGGTGTTAAACATTTCCAGACAGTCAATACAGCACTAGCTAATCGTACAGACAAAGACTGTCTCTTCTCATGTTGATAGCAAATACCTTCCATGCCCATGTTTACTGCTAATTAATATCTAAACATGTTTATGCATGTGTGTCTTGGAATAGCTGTTAGTTTCATTATAACATTTTACTACAATAGTCAAGAGACTTATTCCTTGAGGAAGAAAGCTTCCTCAGAAGGGTTTGGTTTTGCAAGTTAAAATTGGTCAACCATTCCAATTAACTTATTAAAAGTACAAAACCTGAATTACAAATGTATTTTGTAGCAGCACTTAGCAATGGGCTAATTCCTCTCACCTCAATTTGCAGTTACAGGCACCCATTTGCAGGGCGGGTGTGTGTGTCCCATTGAATTCAATGGGGTTTACTTCCAGGTAAACAGATAAAGGATTGCAGCCTTTGGCCCCCTGGAAAAGTCTTGCGGATGCCCATCCAAGCATAACTGGAAAACGTGGGGGGGGGGAGAGACACACTCTAAGACCACTAGTATTTCTAGAGAATTCTAAATGGATCTGTAAATGTGCATTGCACCTTGTTACACTGCAGGTTCTACTAATGGTCCGTTTAAAAGAAAAACGTTCTTTTTTTAGTGTTATGGTGTCAACCTTAAGTTGAAACTGTTTTATACTAAAATGAAACGATCAACAAATTGTGTACCATATGAAGATGTGGACAGAGAAAGGTTCTGCCTCTGGTGACCCGAGTTTTTTATAGTTACATGCAAGAAGCCACTCCACCTCCAGTAAGTCCTAAAAGCTTATACTGAACTCCAGAGTGGTCAACAGAGCAATACTTTCTGTTGCTGTACTCTGGGCTCCAGCTTCCAGCTCAAGTCATTGACCTCAAGACCTGACATTCTGGCTTTATTCAGTTGAGTTGGGAACTACTGTTCCCTCTAAGCTGTGCATGTGCACAAACACCCAAGCTCCCACGGAGCAATTTCTGGCAGGTGCACAGTCTCTGCTGCGCCCGCCACCGCTGTCCAACTGCATGGCACCCTGTGCCCCCCTCTCCCCGGCCAGGCCGCCGCCACTTCCTCCCCCCCCCCAAATCCGGCCAGAACAGGGCCCTTGCAGTCACTTGAGAGGAGGAGAGGTGGAAGGAGCTTGCTGCACACCATCCCACCACACTGCACAGAGTAGCCAGCCATCTGCACCCTAGCCCACCACTGGCAGCGGCAATCTTTAGGGGCAAAAAGGGGGACTTTCCCCTCGACCCCTCCCTGCAACTATTGCCACCACAGTTTTTTAAAATTAATTAAAACCTATCAAGTTGAGGGGCGAGGGGAGTTGCATCTCTGCCACTGCAAGGAAAATTGTTCAGGGATTGGGCTGTGATTGGGGCTCTGAAGAGAAGAAAAAGTGTTCTTTTGGGTAAAAATGCTGTCTCTCTCCCCTGTTGCAAGTTAATGTACTGGATGATATCAAAGCTGGTCAGCATACTCCTGTGGGTGTGCTCTGTAGAAATAGCTTAAACACATGGAATTATGGCTTTCTTAAACTACTTTGGTTCTGAGCCTTTAACATTTGTGTGTGTGTGTGTGTGTGTGTGTGTGTCTATAAAAATTTTTAATTTTTTTTTTGGAAGCCTAGAAAATTGTTTGGATTCTAGAAGAAGCTGTAGGTTATGCAAAAATCTCTCAGGCACTGGTTTTGACATTAAAAGTCCTTAACTTGGCCCAAAACAATTACCTGAAGGACTGCCTACTCACTTTATTTATTTACCACCAAATTATAACATCTCAAGGTGGTTTTTTCCCAACAAAACAGTTGAAACTTTTTTTATTTTTATTTTTTTTTAAATCTATAATGTTTTTAAAACTATAATATATATATAATTCTCCTAAACATACCCATCGCTAACCCATGTGTGGCCGCACTCGCAAGAGCAGCTGCCTGGGGGATAGCGATGGGGAGACAATGGTGGTGGCAGCTGGTCAGCCAGAGCTGGGGCAGGCCGGCCTGGCCTGGCCTGACTGGCGGGAGGAGGCAGTGGCGGGGGGCAGGACGACGAGAGGAGGAGGTCGCTACCGGGAGTGGGTGGGAGGAGGTGGCGGGCCGGCTTTCTGGCCGGCCCACCAACCAGAAACTGCAGTGGGGGGGAAGGAAGCAGGCCGGCCCGCCCACCAGAAAGCGCGTGAGGTGGGGGAGAGTGGCCAGTCAGCCAGAAAGCAGGGCGTGCCGGGGAAGCAGCATGGTGGAGAGAGAGAGAGAGAGAGAGAGAGTGCACATGTGTGCACACTGCCTTGATACTGATGCCCAGAACAAAACTCTTTCTGCGCACTGATGAAAAATATTAGAGGGAACACTGGTTGAAACATGTTTAATCTTTCTAAGGATGAATTAGGATACTCATCTCAGTTCAGATTGGGTGGGTTCACAAGTCATGCAGAACCAGCGACTCAGCCTTCCCTTTGCACCCGAGTGGAGAAAGGCTTCTACTTCTGATCCTGACTTACAAGATGTCAGGATCTGTTTTAACATTTGAATTGGGTGTACTTATTCTAACTAAACACTCAAAATAAACCAGGATCTGAAGTTGGGATATAACCCTAGCTCCTGTTTAATTTTGAAAACTCTGAAAGTATAAGCCAGGATCATCTGGTTTGGACATAATAAAAAATCTGGCTTACTCTACACCAAGCTCAGTAATAGAATCCTCTCATGCCTTGCACACAAAGGGGAGGAGTATGTGCACATGGTTGACATTAGGAAACATCACATGAAACCTGGATTCAATCAGAGCTCTGTATTATATCCGAATCAGGTAATCGTGTTTGATATGCATGCACATTTCCAAATCACAAAACACATCATCAAAAACAGCTCACATAGGATATTCAGGTTGTACATAAAATAGATAATGAATGAGATGTTGCAATGTAACACATTGGATGGTCTTTTTAGTTCCACACATGTCGCTCAGCATGGAATGTTATGACTGAACAAATAACTAATATTAAAAACCTTGCCATAATTCTTGACTTGTTTACAGAAGGTTTCTGAAAATTCCACCTGGTGGGTTATTTCTACCCCACCCCCAACTCTGCCCTATCATTCCAATTCAAGGTCCTCCAGAACCAACCCACAAAGTAATAACCTGTCATATTCTGCAGCAACTCCAATAACATCAGGTAACAAATCACTGGTACTATATATGAAAAATTATGTGTGTGTTGCATATTGCAGTAGGTGGGGGGAAACAGTTAATTTGCACATAAGATCTACTACAAGTCAATCTGACCAAGTTAGTAGTTATTCACTTTATAGGGTGAAGAGGGGAATGGCCAACATGGTTTGCAATAAATTACACTTTAATTGCCTGCCTGAATTCAGTACAGGTCATTGAACTTATCCCAAAATTCTATTCCAAAATAATGTGCATATTTTTACCCTTTCCTCTTATGGGCTTAAGGAATGTCATTTCTATTTTTTGTTCATCCAGTGCAACACAGCATCCATGTGAGAAGGAAAAACAAGCATTTCCCCAAAAGACAAAATAGGAAGGATAGGTTTTTACAGCTAGTTTCATTTTACACTGGTTGCTACTGCATGGCTACTTGCATGAATTACTAGCAGTGTGGATGTTAAGTTGCACTGAGGCCAAGCTATATAATATGCATGAGCACAGTTCACAGCACTGGGCTCCAACTCAAGTTGCTTCTAACTAAGCTTAATTTAGCATGACTTATGCTGGCTTGACCAGCAAAAGTCTATCCAGTAGAGTTCACGGCTGCAATAATCAAACAGCTAATTCTGGGGCATCATCCGGAAGCCAGTGAAAATAGTGGCACAGATATAGAATCACTATCTAAATTGGAATAGTGGTGTAATGGCCACACAAAACGAATGAGCATCTAAACTGAGTCAAACTAGATGGGACATTTAATACATCATTTCTCTCACATTCTTTCTTCCTTTAAAATAGTAACGGTGTAGAAGGAAATCTGGAAGCAGTATGCATGGTGGGGCGGCGGAGGGGAGGCATTTAACCCTTAGAGCGCATGTTACTTTTCTGCTGAAAATCCTCTCTATTTTCTACAATAGTACCTTTGGAAGCAATTGGGGACACAAAAAGGCCTCTCCATCCATAACAAGATGTGGTGACAGACAACAACCTGGATGACTTTAAGAGGGGTATGGATAACTTCATGGAGGAGAGGTCTATCATCGGCTACTAGTCGGAGGGCTATAGGCCACCTCCAGCCTCAGAGTCAGGATGCCTCTGAGTTCCAGTTGCAGAGAAGTAACAGGAGAGAGGGCACGCCCTCAACTCCTGCCTGTAGCCTTCCAGCGGCATCTGGTGGGCCACTGTGCGAAACAGGATGCTGGACTAGATGGACCTTAGACCTGATCCAGCAGGGCTGTTCTTATGTTCTTAACATGGTCCATATCCAGCTCTTGCCCTACCATGCTTGCTGCTTCTATTTTAAACAGAAAGAAAACATAAGAGAAAGGATGACATGTTTAATGCTTCATCTACTTTGGCTTTGATTCCTTCTCACTTAGAAAGGTTTCTAAGCTCAAGATCCAGAAGAATTCTTGCCGCCACTATCATGCCAATCAATTATCTTTATGGACAGGATAAAGTACTCTTCAGCTGAAAATGTGCTGTTGGGGATTCTGGTATTGAAGCTTCAGGCGGGGAAGAGATGGTGTTCAACTCTTTTGGCCATAAAAACTTGTAAACAAGGGAGCAACTGAAGAGGATTGTGTGTTCACAAGTGATTTCCACAAGGGCTCATCAGAAAACTCCCAGCAGCTTAAGGCCAAATTATATCATTAGATATGCAGTTGTTTTGGAAGGGTGACTGGGGTCAATGTGGGAAAGATAGCTCCCTTCCCATTTTTCAGCAAGGCTATAGGCTCTTTATAATTGGTAGAGACTGGAGTCTTGCCTGGGCAACGCCCCCACCCTCAGCATAGAGACATGCTGATTTAGTGTGCTAAAAGCACAAATTGTTATTTATATTAAAGGAGGAATGCTGTCATATACAGACTAAGAGTCGTGCATTTCTGTTATGGGTAGGAGAAAGGAACATTACTGATTACTATACTGTATAAATAATTATGTTAAGGCAGGATCTTCTTTGATGTTTCAGTTATATTAGTCCCCATGTCAGGGGCTGTCTTGCAAAAATCTTGCCCCAGGGCTATAAGCAGATCCTATGTTTAAACATGTTATAAGTGGGGGGTGGGGGGCGGGTTCCATCATTCATACAAAGTACAATGGATAGACCTTTTTAGATCATTGTACTTATGAGCTAAATGACTGGGTTCAAATAATACTTAATTCTCAACTTAACTTTACACCCATACACCAGTGAATGCTGACATGGAGGCAACTGTCAACATTTACTGTATTCTCTGAGTCTGAAAATATGCGCAAACGTTTTCCAGGATTGTCACTATTTCACAGTCAACAAATTCACTGTAACTATGATAAGTCAAAGGACCACAGTCACTCTATTTGTGGCCGAAGGCTTGTTTATTTTAATGATGGAGATGGGGATGCAGGGCTTACCCTTGGAATCAGCTGCCCAAAGTTATTGCTTCCCACTGGTGCATGGTAAGGCTGGCCCTGGCACTAAGCACACCCATCACTCACCCATTGTTAACTTTTATCTTGCTTTCCCTTGATCTTAACTCTTGAATCCTACGACAGTCCATTACTGTACCTGCAAAGTCTTGTCATGAGCCCTGAGCACCCAGGACTAGTACTTTAAGTTTAAAACCAGCTTTACCACAGAACAATACAAAGGAGTAACTTTTTGCCACCGATTCCAAATGACACCACCACTCTGTTCACATCATGGTGCCTTGTTAAAATAAACAAGCTGTGAGATGCCACTGGCAAAAAAGCTATTGTGATCTTAGGCTGCATTATCAGAGGCATAATGTCCAGTTCATAAGAAGTAATCATTCCACTCAATGCTGTGTTGGTCAGCAAGCAGCAGCAGAACTAAGACAAAGTCCTAGCAGATTAATAGCAATGTCAAACTTGTGCTTGTGTCTGGTATTCCACTGAATACACATACATGGTTGTTTTAAGGCTATGAACAGTTCCTTATCTTGTAAGTCATTCCCTGGGAGCTAAGTATTAAAGCCATGCAGGAAAAGCAAACTAATTCTGCAAAAGTGGCCAGGACCTCTTGAACTATTTTTAAAAGGTGCCAAACATTTATTCAAAGCCTACATTGATAAAAAGTCCGCTTCTCGTTTCCAAAAAGCCCTTTCTATCCTCCAAAATAACCCAGCGGGCAAAATGATGATTGAGCTAAGCACAATGGCTCTTGCAAGGTGAGATTCGTTTATCACATGACTTTTCTTTAACATGGGCAAAAGGCTACTGATTGATTCAAGTCAGCCAGCCATGTACCACATACACTGGGAGTAACATACATTTTAATAATGTTTACTATTTATTTTTTCTGTGTAAACCACTTTGAAAACTTTTGTTGAAAAGTGGTATATAAATGTTAGAAGAAGAAGAAGCAGCCACCATCATCTGTTGCCTGGTTAAAGAGTTGAACTCTCCTCTCCGAAATGTCACTCGTCTTATAGAAACTCTTTGATTTCCCCTGGAAATTCTCAGATAAGAACCCTGTAATTCAATTTGAATTTCATTCTTTCAAAAGTCTGGTGCCAACTCTAAATCAAATCAAATCACTAGGTCATATTCAGCACTGCAGCTCATTGCTTCTTTGTCATCTCTGCTCCCTGGTAGACCTCGTTATTCACAGATTCCACACCTGCAGATTCATATATCCATGGTCAGGAAAAATACACCTGACCTCAGTATATGGTGGGGGGAGGGCATGCTGACCTCACATATCCGCGGGTTGGAGTTGGCAGGAAATGACATCAGAGGTCATTTCCAGCAACCCTTTGAGGGAGCCACAAAATGACTCCCATCTTTGTAAAATAAGTAGGGAGGAAACTCTGATTTTCAGCCAATTTCGGGGCACAGCACGACTCAGAGGGAGCAGCAGAGCACAGTAAGAAGCTTCCCCTCACCTGTACAATTCAGCCGACTGAGAACCTAACTCCCACAATCCTATAGGCCCAATGACTCGATATTCACATTTTCCATATCCGCAGCTGCAGCCCAGAACACAAACCCTGTGACTATCAAGGTTCTCCTGTAGTTTGGTCACAATACTTCAGAACGTAGAGGCACATTAATACTGAAGTAGGCAATCCAGGTTCTAAGCCATTATTGGCTTTAATGACATGACAATCTTTGAATTGTGCTTAGAAATAGACCAGGAGCCAGGGAGCAGGTTAAACAATGACAAGATGTGTTCCCATCAGCCAGTCCCAGGCTAGCAGCTGTATTTTGAACTAACTGCAGTTTCCAAACAGACTTCAAGGGAAACCCCATGTATAACATATTACAGTAGTCCTGGAGGTTAGCAGAGTATGGATGGCTAAACTATTCCCTGTCCATGAGCAATTGCAGGTAGTGCACTAGCTTTACCTGGGAGAAGGCACTCCATGCTGAGGCCACTTGGGCCGCCAATGACCAAGCTAAATCTAAGAGCAACCCCAAACCCCTCTGCAGACTGTTGTGACATCCAAACTGAGCTGGGCTGGTGACTGGGGAGAGAGCTTTCTTATTAAATTAAATTAAACTAAATTAAATTAAATTAAACATATCTCTATACCACCCAAAACACAAGTCTCTGGGCATTTCTTAATTGTTGCACCTATGGAATGTTCTCTCAAGCAACACCTGCCAGATATCAACTTTGATATCTTTCCAGGACCCAACGAAAGCTCTCTCATTTTTCAGGGCTTTTTTATTTCTTATGAAAATGGTTTCTAATGTTGCTGGTTTCAGCCTGCTCTTTTATCTGTTGCTGTTTTGTTCCCCACCCCCTTCCTTCAATTTTACTGTTATTTTCTTACAAAGCACCCTGGGAAGGTTTTATACTGAAGGGCATGATATAGATTTATAAAACAAATAAATAACACATATCTCTAGATAACAGTCTGAAGACAAATGATGCAGTTGTGAAATCTGACCGTATAACCTGCTTGGATAGGAAACCACTTAGGAACCCTATGTGAGATTCTATGAGCTTCTCAAGAATTGGCAGTGGGGAGGAGATACCTCATGGTAAGAGAAAAATCCAGCAGTTGTTACACCAGTGAAGACTCACTCTCTCTCTTTTTTTTTTAACATGCGGAAATGAACATGGCAAATTGGAGGAACACCTGCCTTAGAGAAAAACCCCAAACTGTGAAAGAATCAACTGAGGAAATTCCAGCTTGCTGAATATTGTGTTACTTAAGCAGATGGGCATTCATGTGCTTGGACGCTGCAAATGATTCAGGGCCTGTTGCTTCAGTTGACTTTCCCTTGAGTGCAACGTTTCCCTCTGTTTTTCACAGCAAACTTGCTGAACATGAGGCTAAGGACCCCAGAGATAGTTTATCACACATCTCTGTACTCAACAGCTTTCGCAAATGGTTCATTGGAGCTTTAACCTGTCTTCACTGTTGCTATGTGGGACATACCTGACAAATGTTCCTGTGCTATTTCTAGCCCCAGAGGCCAGACATATGTTTTTTTGCATAATTTAAATGCTTAAGGGATAGGAAGAAATTCAGTGTAAAGGAAATCTGCAGGTGCATTACCAAGGAGAAATATGAACTCCACAAGAATGCCTCTTCATAGGACAATTTTTTCAATACTAGTAACTGAACAAGATGAGCATTTAAATTACTACAATTAGCCACCACCAACAAACTCGGGAAACAACAAAGGACTAGATTGACTGGGGAAAGTTTCTTCATGCTTACTATGCATGTACATGTAATTAGAAAATTCCTTAAAATTCTGATTCTTTACCTAAGCCTTTGTGGTTGTTTAATTGCCTCTGTAATGCCACTGTAACATTGCTGCAAAGACAGTATAGCTGCTGCTGTGTATCCCACTATGCACTGTCACATCACAGGCTCAATAGTTAATTACATAATCATACTGATATTAGGGATGTGCAAATTGATTCTGATACAAATCGATTTGTACCCGAATCTAACTGATTCAGGTGATTCAGAGACAAAATAAATCACCCCTGTGGTCCATTGGCTAGATTCGGGTACAAATTGAATAACGGCTGATACGATTCGAATCAATTCGGGTTCCATATCTGTTCTATTAATGCCCTCATATTCTCAGCTTTCATTTTTTAAAAAAAAAAGCTAAGCTCTAGCCCTTATAGAGGTGGAGTTGTGGAGCAAAATGTGTGGTCACTATTTTTCAAGTGTTCGGATTCTTTGGTGTATAATAACTTTCACTCAATGAATCCTTACGAGGATTCATTACACACCTTCGTTTCTTCTATTCATTTTGAGTGTCTTTTCAACAGCGCCACCTGTCAACTGCCATGTGCCAACTACACCCCACTCCCACCTACAAGGCAGTGGGGTACTACTCAGTTTAACTTAAGTACCTAATGAGTAGAGGCTACCACCCAAATTGCAGAGAAACTGGGCAAAGGGCTGATTTTTGGTGAATTGTTGAAGGTTTAGTGTCTTTGGGGC
Organism: Hemicordylus capensis; assembly: GCF_027244095.1. Lineage (NCBI taxonomy): Eukaryota > Metazoa > Chordata > Lepidosauria > Squamata > Cordylidae > Hemicordylus > Hemicordylus capensis. The sequence continues at coordinate 27,618,106 of NC_069661.1, read as the reverse complement.
AGATTTGGGGCATAAAGCGAGATCTGGGATAGAAGACTGGGGTGAGGTGGTAGTGCCTAATGGGTGGAGGCTACCACCCAAATTGCAGAGGGCTTGGGCAAAGGGCTGATTTTTGGTGAATTGTTGAAGTTTACGCATCTTTAAGGTTTTCCCCCAATAAGGTATAATGAACATAAGAACATAAGAACAGCCCTGCTGGATCAGGCCCAAGGCCCATCTTGTCCAGCATCCTGTTTCGCACAGTGGCCCACCAGATGCCGCTGGAAGCCACAGACAGGAATTGAGGGCGTGCCCTCTCTCCTGTCATTACTCCCCTGCAACTGGTACTCAGAGGCATCCTGCCTTTGAGGCTGGAGGTGGCCCACAGCCCTCTGACTAGTAGCCATTGATAGACCTCTCCTCCATGAAGTCATCCAAACCCCTCTTAAAGCCATCCAGGTTGTTGGCTGTCACCACATCCTGTGGAAGAGAGTTCCACAAGTGGATCACGCGTTGTGTGAAAAAGTACTTCTGTTTGTTGGTCCTAGACCTCCTGGCAATCAATTTCATGGAGTGACCCCTGGATCTAGTGTTGTGTGAGAGGGAGAAGAATTTCTCTCTCTCTCCACTTTCTACACACCATGAATGATTTTATAGACCTCTATCATGTCTCCCCACAGTCGTCTTTTTTCTAAACTAAAAAGCCCCAGGTGTTGTAGTCTTGCCTCATAAGAAATGTGCTCTAGGCCCCTGATCATCTTGGTTGCCCTCTTCTGTACCTTCTCCAGTTCAACAATGTCCTTTTTAAGATGTGGTGACCAGAATTGTACGCAGTACTCCAAGTGTGGTCGCACCATAATTTTGTATAAGGGCATTATAATGTTAGTCGTTTTATTTTCAACCCCCTTCCTAATGATCCCTAGCATGGAATTGGCCTTTTTCATGGCTGCCACACACTGAGTCGATACTTTCAACGAGCTGTCCACCACGACCCCAAGATCCCTCTCCTGGTCTGTCACCGACAGCTCGGATCCCATCAGCATATACTTGAAGTTGGGGTTTTTCGTCCCAATGTGCATCACTTTACACTTGCTAACATTGTACCGCATTTGCCATTTTGTTGCCCACTCACCCAGTTTGGAGAGATCCTTTTGGAGCTGCTCACAATCCATTTTGGATTTCACTACCCGGAAGAGTTTGGTATCATCTGCAAATTTGGCCACCTCGCTGCTTACCCCTGCTTCTAGATCATTTATGAATAAATTAAAAAGCACCGGTCCCAGTACAGATCCCTGGGGGACCCCACTTCTTACTTCCCTCCATTGTGAAAACATTCCATTTATACCTACCCTCTGTTTCCTGTCTTACAACCAGTTAGCAATCCACACATGTACTTGTCCCCTTATCCCATGACCGCTAAGTTTCCTCAGGAGTCTTTAATGAGGAACTTTGTCAAAAGCTTTTTGGAAGTCCAGGTAGACTATGTCAACTGGATCACCTTGATCCACACACTTGTTGACACTCTCAAAGAAGTCCAAAAGGCTGATGAGGCAAGATTTACCTTTGCGGAAGCCATGCTGGCTCACTCCCAGAAGGGCCTGTTCTTCTAGGTGCTTTACAATTTTATCCTTGAGGATGCTTTCCATCAATTTGCCTGGAACGGACGTTAGGCTAACTGGCCTGTAATTTCCCGGATCACCCCGCATCCCTTTTTGAAAATGGGTGTTACATTTGCTACTCTTCGGTCCTCTGGTACAGAGCCCGATTTCAGGGATACGTTCTATATTTTAGCAAAGAGGTCGGCAATTTCACATTTGAGTTCTTTGAGGACTCTTGGACGGATGCCATCCATCCCTGGCGATTTGTTAGCTTTCAGTTTTTCCAGACAGTTTAGAACATCATCCCTTGTCACTTCTATCTGATTCAGCTCTCTAGCCTCCATCCCTAAAAAGCCTGGTTCAGGAACACGTATATGCTCAGTATCCTCTGCCGTGAAGACAGATGCAAAGAACTCCTTCAGCTTCTCTGCAACTTCCATATCCTCCTTAATAATCCCTTTCACTCCCTCATTGTCTAAGGGTCCAACTGCCTCCCTGGCAGGTTTCCTGCTTCTGATGTACTTAAAGAAGTTTTTGTTATTCCCCTTGATACTTTTGGCTAAATGTTCCTCAAACTCTCTTTTTGCCTCCCTTATCGTCACCTTGTATTTCTTTTGCCAGAGTTTGTGTTCCTTTCTGTTCTCTTCGTTTGGACAGGCCTTCAAATTTTGGAAGGAAGTATTCTTCCCTTTTATGGCTTCCTTGACGGTACCCGTTAGTCATGCTGGCATCCTCCTGGACTTAGTGGTACCTTTCCTCCTTTTGGGTATACAATCTAACTGGGCTTCTAGTATTGTGGTTTTGAGTAAACTCCATGCACTCTGAAGTGACTCTTCTGATGTTCCCCCTCAGCTTTCTTTTCACCATACTCCTCATTTTGGAGAAGTTTCCTCTTCTGAAATTCAAAATGTCTGTGTTAGACGTCCTTGGTGATTCTCTCCCCGCATGTATGCTGAATTTGATGGCACTGTGGTCACTGTTCCCTAAAGGGTCAATGACACTGACATAATGCACCAGATCCTCGGTGTCACTCAGAATTAGATCCAATGTCGCCTTCTCTCTGGTTGGTTCCATGACCAACTGTTCTAGGGCACAGTCATTTAGCGTATCTAGAAATTTGACCTCTTTGTCCTGACTCGAATGTGAATTTACCCAGTCTATGTGTGGGTAATTGAAATCACCCATAATTACAGCCCTGCCTCTCCTTGACGCCTCCCTGATTTCCTCCTGCAACTCCCAGTCACTGTCGGCATTATGATCCGGAGGGCGATAGCACTAGGGGTGTGCATGGAACCGCAGAGCTGCGATCCGGCACTGGGGTGGGGGGTTCCATTAAGGGCGGGGGAGGGTTTACTTACCCCTCCCGCCGCTTTCCACCTTTGGCGCCATATTCTCTGTAGCAATGGGGCGGCAGGATACCTCCCTGCTGCCCCTTTCCCCGCTTGACTGTGCACCAGCTGCTCAGCTCCTGTAGCAATCGGGGCGGCAGGATACCTCCCTGCCACCCCTTTCCCCACTTGAGCAGGGGACTCCAAGTCCCTTTCAGCTCTAAAATGCTAGGCTAGGCTTCGCTTCTCTCCGGCTGTGAACCCTTCCCTTCCATCCGCCCTCTCCAAATAAGCACAGCTGCTGCTTCCACCACCCTCACGCCATCCTCCCCCAGAGGGAAAAGATACAGGGTGGTCAGTCAGGGGATGTTGAGCAGACAACAGCTGAAAAGGAAACGGCCAAACTGTCCCTTCCCAGGCTGGTCCTCCGCTCTGCTAGAAGCCACCCGCAGCTGCGTGTCGGAGAAAGAAACGTGGAGTTCTGCCCACACGGAGTTATGGGGAGAAAAAGACAGGCTTGCAGTGCTGGGGGACGTTTGTAAAAGTTACTCAGCAAGAGAAGGCACGGAAAGGGTTGCTTGGTTTTAATCATTGCACAGAACGTTTATCTGTTACGGCAATGGTAACTTCTTCTGGGAAGGCAAGAGGTCTCTCTTATGGGCTCTGTGTGGCTACTAGTTAACTTTTTAAAAAAAAATGCCAAGTGGTACCAGGCTCTGAGCAGAAAAAGGCATCAATGACACCAGCACCCATAAATACAGCATGTGGTGGTGGCGGGGCACTGACAAAATGTATAAAGTTTCTCCACGAATATTCCAAAGGGCGGGAACTGGAAATCACACCCATACTGCACACCGGAATCGACTCTGGCTCCTCCAAACCAATCCGTGTAGTCACACAGTTGATCTCCAAGCGGATCCACCCCCTACCCCGCCCGCGCAACAGTTTGTGGAAGAGACTGAAGTCTGCTGCCGCCCTTCCCTTCTAACAATCCAGCTGAGCGGACTTCTAGCTGGCCAAGGCCGTGGTGCAGGGCAAAGCAAGTGGGATGCCAGGACTTACCCAGGGCCAGCAGCAGTCGGTGGCGGCAGCGAAGAGTTGGCTCCATGCTCCTCCGAGTCCTAGTCAGCGGGCAATGCTTGAGCACACGCTGCCTCTACTATATACTGCGCGAGTCGGTGACAGTGTCACCACAGCTCCGAGCAAGCGAGAAAAAGAAGTGCCAAGACCCGCCCAGAGCAGCAGGCTGGGGCTGGGCCGGGCGGCGTAGAGCAAGGTGAGGGGCATTGCCGTAGTCGCCGCACTCTCTGAGCCAAGCCCTTCTTCCACCACCAAACTTAAAGAGCCGCAGCACAGTGTGACTGAGTGGTCTCGTCTAAAGGGAAGCGGGCTTTGGCCCTAGGACGCTCTCCATGCCACCACGCTTCGGCCTTTTGGACACTAGGGGGAAAGAGAGAGCAGCCGCTGTTGCACGCCTCCTCTTCATTCGCACTAGCCTGCCTTCATGGGAGCGAGGAGGCAAGCGGGAGCCCACGGCGCGCACGCAAAAAGCTTCTTAAAGCTTTTTGCAGTCAAGCGGGGAAAGGGGCGGCAGGGAGGTATCCTGCCGCCCCGACTGTTACAGGAGCTGAGCAGCCGGCATGCAGTCAAGCGGGGAAAGGGACGGCAGGGAGGTATCCTGCCGCCCCGATTGCTACAGAAAATACGGTGTCAAATGTGGAAAGCGGCGGGAGGGGTTAGTAAACCCTCCCCCACCCTTAATGGAACCCCCCCACCCCAATCTGTCCGAACCTGAACCGCCCGTCCCCGGACCGGTTCAGAGGCCTCTAGAATGGCCTCCGAACTGGTTCGTGCACATCCCTAGATAGCACGTCCCCAGTAGCACGTTCCTTTCCGGCCTTGTATAGTCACCCACAGGGTTTCTGTGGAGGACTCCAGTCCACCTAGGTTTTCTAGCTTGTTAGATTCTATCCCTTCTTTAACATACAGTGCTACCCCTCCTCCAAGGCACCCCTCCCTGTCCTTTCTATAGAGTTTATACCCAGGGATAACAGTGTCCCACTGGTTCTCACTGTTCCACCATGTTTCTGTTATGCCCACTATATGTATTTCTGCGTTAGCAACCAAGCACTCCAGCTCACCCATCTTGGCTCGGAGACTTCTGGCATTGGCATACAAGCACCTATACACTGAATCTCTCCCCTGATGTATGCTATTCTTTTGACTCTTTGACCTGCTGGCACAGGCTCCCGTCTGCTCTTTATGCGGTTCTGCTCTGTCCCCTTCTGTTTTATCTGAATTCTTTGCAGCCTCACACTTTAAAGGATGGCTTTTGCCAAACGGGATACTGCCCAGCTCCCATCGGCTGTTCTCCAGGTGTCATTTTAAAAGCTGCTCTGCAACCTTTTTGATTTTAAGCACCAGCAGTCTGGTTCCATCTTGGTTCAAGTGCAGCCCGTCCCTTTTGTACAGGCCTTGCATGCCCCAAAATGTGTCCCAGTGCCTAACAAATCTAAACCCCTCCTCCCGGCACCGTCTTATCCATGCATTGAAACCCCTCAGCTCTGCCTGTCTCACTGTACCTGCACGTGGAACAGGTAGCATTTCGGAGAATGCTACCTTGGGGGTCCTGGACTTCAAAATGCTACCTATCACCCTAAATTTGGCTTCCAGGACCTCCCGACTGCATTTCCCCACATCGTTGGTGCCGACGTGCACCACGACAGCTGTCTCCTCCCCAGCACTGCCTAGGAGCCTGTCTAGATGCTGCGTAATGTCCGCAACCTTCGCACCAGGCAGGCAAGTCATGCGGGTCACAAACCCATCTCTCTATCCCTCTAATGATTGAATCACCAACTACAAGGAGGCCCCCACCCCCCAGAGAAGTATCCCCTGTGCGAGAGGATATGGGCTCATCATCCACAGAAGGGGTCTCTTCTAAAGGAGCATTTCCCTCTTCCTCAGATCTATCTCCTCCTTGACCAAGACCTTCATTCTCCCTGACAGCAGAGGAGCTACAAGCCCTGGAGTGGAATGCCTCTATCATACCCCTGAAGGTCTCGTCCACATGCCTCTCTGAACTTCTCCAGATCCGCCACCTTGGTCTCAAGGGAACAGATTTGTTCCCTGAGAGCCAGGAGCTCCTTGCACCGAGCACACACCCATGACTTCTGCCCATGGGGCAAATAGTCATACATGTGGCACTCTGTGCAATACACTGGGAAGTGCCCCTTCCCCTGCTGACCTATCTTCATACTGTTTTTGTTGGTTGTTTACAGTATTTAGGGAGCTTATTGTCCGTTTATTAGATAGTTTATTATGATAGGTCTCAGCTGTAATGGACAACTATTTAACTGTCCCAACAGCCTTTCCCAAGAATATGAGAGATACGAGGGAGGGATATGTACTTACGTTCTCTTCTCCACCAGGCTCCTTGTGATCCTTGTGATCGCAGGGGCTTATTCCAGGCTCCCCCGCACACTTCCCGCTAAACTCCTGCAAAGCTCCTAGGTCCTGTTTGCTATCCCTGTTTGCTATGCTCTCGGGCCTTCACCTCATATGTAGAGTAGCCTGGAGGTGTATCGCTTCATGCTCGTGGGAAAGGGGTGGCCTAGAGTGGTGTGAGGTTGGTGGTAGTGCCCAAGGGTGGCAAGGAAACTACCAGAATTTTTTCAAAGGATTTGGGCAGAGGGATGATTTTTGGTGATTTGTTGAAGTTTATGCATCTTTAAAGCTTTTCTCCATAGGGAATCATGTAGGTTTCAGCAGCCCCATAACTGCACTTGGGGGGCACTGGGGTGGCCCAGAGTGAGTGAACAGAAGGTTCCAGCCACCCCCATGGGTTTCTAACCCATGGGGTTCAGGGTTCCCTTGTTTCTGAGGTGTTCTGAGTGTAGATTCTCTGGTAGCAAATAAGATTATGTATGTATGTATGTATTTATGTATGTATTTATTTATTTATTTTTGCATTTTTATACCACCTTTCGTTAAAAAGATAGCCCCAAGGCAGTTTACAAAAGTTAAAAATATACAATAAAAACATATAAAAACAGGCATAAAACAATACAACAGATAAAAACACTCAGAAGCAGCAGTAAAAATGATTATGTAAAAGCCTGGGTAAAAAGCCAAGTCTTTACAAGCTTTCTAAAAGCCGTGATGGAGTCCGAGGAACGAATGGCCACTGGGAGAGCATTCCAGAGTCCGGGGGCAGCAACAGAGATACACTCTCCATCCAATCTCATTTCCTACCATAGAATCTACACTCAGACCACCTCAGAAGCAACAGAACCCTGTACCCCATGGGTTAGCAACCCATGGGAGTGGCTGGCACCCTATGTGCACTACACCACCACTTGCTCTGGGCCACCCCAGCACCCTCCAAGTGCACTTATGGGGCTGCTGAAACCTCCATTATACCTTATGGGGGAAAACCTTAAAGATGCGTAAACTTCAACAATTCACCAAAAATCAGCCCTTTGCCCAGCTTCTCTGCAATTTGGGTGGTAGCCTCTACCCATTATGCACTAAACTTAAACTAGTACCCCACTGCCTTGCGGGTAGGAGTCGGGTGTAGTTGGCACATGGCATTGACAGGTGGCGCTGTTGAAAAGACACTCAAAATGAATAGAAGAAATGAAGGTGTGTAATGAATCCTCGTAAGGATTCATTGAGTGAAAGTTATTATACACCAAAGAATCCGAACACTTGAAAAATAATGACCACACATTTTGCTCCATAACTCCACTTCTATAAGGTCTAGAGCTTAGCTTTTTTAAAAAAAATGAAAGCTCGGAATCTGGGGGAAATAATAGGATAGATATGGAACCCGAATTGATTCGAATTGAATCATCCGCGATTCAGATCTGAATCTAATCTGGGGTGATTCGGATGGGTTAGATTCGGATCCAAATCGAATCAGGCCTGTTTCGATTTGGATACAAATCGAAACACAGAAAATCTGAATTGCACACCCCTACTTTCTATTATTCCTCTTCTTCATTCAGTATCAAATTAAATAAATGGGATTCGCACACACCTGCACTGAAAGTTAACAGGAACTGGGTTAGAAACCTAGGTCCTGAGCTTCATCATTTGCTAGGAAGTACCAAACATTACCGAAAGTTTGGAATGCTTTCCAGAAAGCATGGAACTTACTTAAAACCACAATAATAAAAGCTCAGTTGGAATGTATACCATGGAGGAGGGAAGTTTTTTTAATTTTTTAATTCCTAAAATAGTAGACCTATGTTACAGAAAAATACACTTAGGGATTAACTAGATTTAAAGGAGACATAAGAGAGACTCTGACATTATGCTGTATGAGTGTACAGATGTCTATACACTTAAACACGTATTTGTGTCAATGACTGTACCTGTGTTCATTTTAAAAGTGAACTTGGATACAGGACCTTCAAATGCATGGTACCGCTAGGAAGTGTACTTCTGTACCTGCATTCAGCATAACATGTGAATGACCGTACCTGTGTACAGATCTGTACCTGTATACACTGTACCCTTATTGTATGAGTGTTGAACATAATATGTGAATGGGCCCATAGGGCTGATGTAGCATCATGCTGTGCATTGCACATGCACATCTATGACATTTATTTTTGTTTAACACATTTTAATACCGCCCCATACGCATGTCCCTGTGCAGTTCACATACCAGATCATACCACACATTGCTCTTACCTAGACATTAACAGGAAAAGGAGACACATGAGACACGGAATGAAAGCAGCTCTGTGTCTCTCATCACTTAAGCCTTCATGAATAACCCAAGTCCTAGCCAACTAGCAGCCACCTAATGGCACAGCGGGGAAGTAACTTGCTTAGCGAGCAAGGGGTTGCTGGTTTGAATCCCTGCTGGTATGAACCCTATATCGGGCAGCAGCAATATAGGAAGATGCTGAAACTCATCATCTCATACTGCACGGGAGGAGGCAATGGTAAATCCCTCCTGTATTATACCAAAGAAAACCACATGGCTCTGTGGTCGCCAGGAGGTTTGTTGTAGGTTGCCTACAACTGCTACATATTTTGTACCTTTTTGAAGGGGAAAATGTTTACTCTTTCCATTATTCTCAACTTCTGCATGGAAAATGAATTTGACAATTGCACCCTACTAGAAGGAGGAGCATAAAAAGACATTTGAAAAATGGATGAAAGTGTTTCTCCACAATGGAAATACTTTTGGGCATCATCCCAAGTTGAATAAATAGAGGCATTTGACCCAGTTAGCAAAAAAGATCAAGGACCAAAAATATTCACAGTCATAATGTAGATCATTCAATTAAAGCATAAATGAAGGCTCTTTGGTCATTTTCTTTCCATATCATTTTAAATTTATTTCCAAGTACTAGTTTTCAAAATTATTGCAAAACAAGTGGCTTGCAAAGCATTAGTATTATTTGACTTGACTTGAGGATTGCTATTTCTCCTCACCAATTTTTAGGGTTGTCATTGCAAATCTAAAAATTGGCAGCCATGTCTTCGGCCTGCCTGCTTTGCCTTCCCCGTTATCTTGCCCATTTGTTCCTCGCTACTGGCTGTAATGAAATCCAAATGTGCTGCACAGCAAGAGGCGGAAGGTTAGGTGACAGGGCTGCAGGGAAAACACACAGGAGAAGCTGCATTTTGTTTTGTCTCCCAGCGCAGTGAAGCATTTAAAGTTACAGAAAGAGACTCCTGGTTGCAACCTGGCAACCCTACTGATTTTACTTCAAGTCCAAATTAGATGAAAAAGAACCTAATTGAACAAAGATGCATAAAAACATACACAAATGAAGCTGGGGGGGCAGGGGGGCATTTTGGGTGGCGATAATGGGAATTGTACTCAACACATCACAGTATCACAGGAAGCTGCCATATACTGAGTCAGACCATAGGCCCATCTAGCTCAGTATTGTACACAGATTGGCAGTGGCTTCTCCAAGGTTGCACGCAGAAATCTCTCTCAGCCCTATCTTGGAGAAGCCAGGGAGGGCACTTGGAACCTTCTGTTCTTCCCAGAGCGGCTCAATACCCTGAAGGGAATATCTTCCAGTCCTCACACATCGTGTCTCCCTTTCATATGCAACCAGGGTGGACCCTGCTTAGCTAAGGTGACAAGTCATGCTTGCTACCACAAGACCAGCTGTCCTCTCAAGGACCAGTTCTCCTCCTCACATCTGGGGACCAAAGTTTGAGTGCCCTGCCTTAAGAGTACTTGAAGGGATGCCTACTCCCATATGAACCTTGCCCGAGCGTTAAGATCTCCTTCTCAATCTTTGCTCTCTTTCAAAGCCTGCCACTGTCTTTGGCGGTAACCAGAGAGAGGGCATTTTCAGTTGTAGCGCCATCCCAGTCAGGCTGCATCCTTCCTGTTTTTACAAGGAAACTAAACACACACACACACTTTTTTTTTGAGAAGCTTTTGGCTCATAGTTGATCTGTTTTAACTTCTGCCTGCCTTTTATGGAGTATGTTTGCTGATGTTTTTAGAATCTGGGGCTGCTGTAGTAGTACTGTTTTAATCTGAATCCAAGACTAGGGCTTCCCCCCCACCAAGTGTTTTGATATTAGAAATCAGGAGGTCATCTTAAATTCAGAGTCATGTTCCTTTTGAGTAAATGCAAGTATAACCAGTATTTTATCCTCTGCTTTTTAAGGGGGTCATCTTAGATTCAGAGTTGTCTTTGATTCAGGTAAATATGGTGGTAGTAACCAGGCTTTCCTCTAAGGTGCGCATGCGTGCACCAACCCCGGGGCCCCGAAGCGGCCGTTTCTGGTGTGTGCAGTCTCTGCTGAGCCCACTGCCACCGGCCAAATGCCCAGCACCCCATTTCAACTGCCCAGCACCCCATTTCCCCATCCAGAAAGGGAAGGCGCCGTGCTGCCGTCGCCTCCCACTCCCGCCCCACAAGCCAGGGGCCTCAGCCTCCTCCTCCTCCTCCTCCTCCAGCCAGAGAAGGATGGAGGAAGGATGGCAGCAGCGGCCTAAATTTTTTTAAAGAAGATTTTTAATGCTACATCTTTGGTTATATCTGGTAGGTTCTTAGTTCTTATAATTCTCAAATTTTAGCTTTAAAAATAACTTTTAATTTGAAAACTTAATTCTGATTGTGGTTTTAGCCTGATTTTTAATTTGTTTAATTTGGTAAATTTTATTAGTTTTATTTTTCATTGTTATCTATTGTTGTGAGCCACCCCAAGAAGTAATGTACTGGAGGGACAGGGTATCAATATAATTAATAAATAAATAAAGTAAGTAAGTAAGTAAGTAACTTAAAATTAACATTAAAATCAATATGCCCACTAGTCTGTAACAATCAACTAAGTTATACAGTAGTATCCAACTAATTGGTAACATCCAACTTAAACATACCTTGTTTGACCTTGTGTTTGCTGTACTTTATTTTAAATTGATATTTGTTTTATGTTTTTAAGATTCCCTATAGGCTGTATGGCACTAGAAAGGCAGAGTATAAATGCATTAAATAAATAAGAAAATATGAAGCTCTGCCAGTTTACAGTAGCTGGTCAAGTACTCATTGCTATACGCAACAGATTCTAAGCAATGGTTCTGTGTTCTGGGACTGACATCAACTGCAAAGCTAACTTCATGACTCATGGTCCCAGGTGAGCCCGAATTGCTTCAATTACTTATCACATTTATCCACTAAGGAGCTCATACTGTGTACATTCTGCCCTTGCAAGAAACCTATGAGATAAAGTAACAGATAGCAACTTGCTCAAGGCCAACTAGTGAATTTCATCCTCAACAGGGATTTAAACCAATGACTGCCCTGTCCACAGCCCTGACAACTTTATGACACTGTACAGTCACGTCATGGGACACTTACAAACATTCTAATTGCTCATGGTGAACTTATGAGCAACAAAATGTTGACAAACAATGTGGCTTCTCTCAACGAAGTGAAAATTCAGGGTAGATGGAGGGTAAAACTTTAGACAGGTATGGGAAAGGTTACATGATATTCCCAGAAAGTAAGCAAAAGAAAAGGAGATCATGTGCATAGACACAGCAAGTAAGAAAAGGGGAGAAGATAGAGGAGCTAAGAGACAGAGACCCCTGGTGTAAGGTGAAGTATACAGAATAAGCAACAACTAGAAACACAGACTGAAGAGAAAGATAAAGGAAATAAAGGGCTAAAGAGGAACAAGGTAGGGAGTTGTGAAAAGGACACTGAGCGGCTGATCTGCACATCTGGCAGGGTGTCTGGGGTAGATGTGGAATTTCACACATTAAATGGAAACAGCCAAGCAAACTTTTGGCAACAGGTCCCAAGACATACGGAGACCTCTAGGTTAGGCACAGGAACTTACAGTTGGCTTCATTTGCATCTCCAATGGTTAGCAAACAAATATTCAGACAAGCTTGTACTATAGCCCACTATGACTTTTCACATAAGACAAATGCACATAGCACACTTTTCCTTTGCTCCAACTGTGATATTTATGGAAACCCCTTTGTAATTTATGGTCATGTATTTAGGAGAAAATGTGTTACTGCATCACTGAAAAACAGTACCAGGTAGTACCTACTCTGATAAAGTGATACATGAGAACCAGTTACAGGCAGCACTTGAAAGACTTGTAAACTTTTTACTTCATATTACCAGTCAAGGCCAGCTCTGTAGCATTCAATGTTCTTATTTGTAACAAAAATGAAGTTTTCACTTAGTACAATCTATGCAGCCTGATCCTAACCACACTTGCTACTGAGAGGTCTAATGAGATATACTTCCCAATAAGTGTGTTTCACATTAAAGCCTTAGTCATTCAAATGCTTCCTGCAAGTGACCTAGCATGCTAATGTTTACTGTAGCTGAAAATGTAAGCTTATGGACAGAGAGGCACTACACCGATATCTGAAAGTGGAAGTACCTGTGCTCATAACTAACTTAATCATAGGAAGCTGACTTATACTGCGTCAGAACACTGGTCCATCTAGCTCAGTATTATTTACTGACCAAGATTACAGGCAGGAGTGTCACCAGGTTTACTCTGAAGCATAATAGTTACCACCCTTCGTGACTATGCTTTGGCTTAATGTGGGGAATTTAACTCAATTTAGTGCAAGCCTGAAAACAGCCAACTTATAAATTAAGGTATTGGGAAAGCTGACCTTGTAGAGAATACATCCAAGTTAGAACACTCAGAAGGGCATAAGAGAGTACAGACACGGTCTTTGAAAGCAAGGCTTATTGAAGAGCAGACATTTACAGTAAAGGCAATGAGCAAGGTTGCTGGTTATGATCTTCCCTTAAGGGGTTAATGCTCTGAGAATGGCACTGAAAGGCCTCTAACACACATTTACAGGTTAACTTAGCGCTGAGGGACAGGTACACAGTTGCAGACACTAGGAAATGGGAGAGACAGAGAAAGGTCAAGAATAGAAAAAGAGGTCTATAACTACCTGTCTAGGTCAATGGGACGTGGGCTCCAGAGGTTGCAGTTTTAATTCCTCCTCCTCCTCCTCCTCCTCCTCCTCCAATGTGAGGTGGCAAGAGGGGTTTTTTATAGCTTCAAAGTAGCCTGAGGGCATGATAATGGGTATGTCAATTGTTCTGTAGAGGGGGGGTAGTTTTAAGATTAAAAGTGTTGACAGCGGCTGGGCTGTATGTTCTCCACCTTCTAGAAACCTGATCTCAGCACTGACTGGACTTCCAGTGCCCAAGCTATTATTGGTTTGTTGTTGTTTTTAAAGGGGGGAGCTCCTAAAGGTATTACCCACTGTGGACACTCTCTTAGACATTCCTCTTAAAACAAAAAGGTTGAATGAATTTCCATCAATGGAGGAAGTCAAGACACTGATTTTCAGCATGACTCACTCCATTGAATCTAAAAGTCTTATCTTATCTTATCTATTGGGAGGGAGGATGCCCTCTGAATGGCCTTGGCGTTTCTGCTGTTGAGTCCTGGCGACCACAGAGGCCTGTGGTTGTCTCTGGCAGAATACAGGAGGGGTGTACCATTGCCATCTCCCATGCAGTATGATGTCTTTTGGAATCTTCCTATATCGCTGCTGCCTGATATAGGTGTTTCCCATATTCTGGGAAACATACCAGCGGGGATTCAAACCAGCAACCTCTGGCTTTATAATCAAGTCATTTCCCCTTAGGAGAGGGAAACTGCATTCCAGTTTCAGTGCTCCAAAGCTTTGTCTATTCTGGTGCACTCCGTGCATGCTTTGGGGATACCTATCAGAGCAGTATTTTTGTTCTCTGCACTGGGGTGCAACTGGGGCAGGCAGGAATGACCACAGGAGCCTCTCACATCCCTACCAGGAGATGCCAGGGAGTGAACCTGGGCCTTTCTGCAAACATGCAGATGCTCCTTAGACAGCGTTACAGCCCCATCTTCTAAGTGAAGTATCTTATAGCGCACATGTGGTCTACCATACAAATGCAAACCAAGCCAGACACTGCTTATCAAAGGTGACAATTCATGCTTGCTACCATGGGACTGGTTCGACTAGATTCTGCCGTGTTTCCCAAAAGGTTTAAATCTAGACATTAGCTCCTCACCTCTGGGATTAAATGTGGAGGCACACTTGCTCTTTAAAATATATACATTATTTCCATTACATACATTATTACAGAATATAAAAATATATAATATAATAATATATATTATCTCCAAGAACAATGGGACTACTTTAGGACAACTAACCTACTTCACAGGGTTGTTGTGAGAAGAAACTTAACCATGTACATCGCTCTGGGCTCCTTGGAGGAAGAGTGAAATGTAAATATTAAAAAAAACAAAAAACCAACCCAGTCAGACAGAGCTCGGGGATGAGGCTGTGCTTTCTGGGATTACCCAGGCAGCTGAAGTGGAGGATGCAGCAGGGAAGCCTAATAGATCCTTATGCCCTCCCTTAGGATGGTGTCACTGTTCATACATTGGCAGGTGGGAATGAAATCATAGCCATGTAGTGCTTTTTCTCTCCAATCAATATATACGTAGAGGTCGTTCTCATGACTGGGTGGGCAGTGCGGAAGGCTGCAGAAACCTGCCTTCTCTGCAGATGATCTCAAGAATCTCCAAGACAATCTCAAGAATCTTCTCTGCAGACAATCTCCAAAGATCATCTGGGCACACGGTTCACACACCCAGACAGTGTGCTGCTGCCTCAGGGAGCACAGAGGTGTGTTGTCCCAGCATGGTGCATTGTGGGGATTTTCCCACCCCTGCCACCGCCCAGTGCCAGCTGAGAGCCCCGCACTGTCTCAGCACCAGCTACAAGCAGCTGATTCTGACATACAAACAGTTAGACACGGTCATGGGCATGAACACACTCTTAACCTCAACTAATTGGCAGGCTTCTTTGGCAGGCTTGCCACCAGGGCACCGCTGGGATTCCAGCGGTTCTTACACACAGCCCAATCCAGGCTGGCTGTGCATGAAAATAGCCTCATAGTGGCAGATCCAGAAATTCGTACTTTAGTTCACCTAGCACACTGGATGACATCCTAACCAAGCATCAGCAGGTCACCAGTGCTTCTGAAGAGTTCCAGCCCAACCCTGCACTGTTGCTGCTACTGTGGGAGCAACAGTGAAGGGTTTGGCTGGAACTCTTGGCTGGGAATTTCAGCAACCTCCCCTTCCCACAGAAGTCCTCTGTGTCCCCCAAAAACCTATCTCTGAAGGTTGCATGACCCTCAGGGACATATTTTCAGGTGGCTCAGAGTGTTTCTTAGGGAAGGGGAGACCACAGAAAGTAATGTATCTGAACTTTTCAGAAGCACCAGAGCTCTTCCTCTTGCACCAATGCTTTGTTAGCCAGGGTGTCAGTCACTGGGAATAACTGTACTAGTAACTAGAGACAGGTGATTTGAAGTAGCACACCACACTTGTAAACCTGCCTGAGGCACCTGATCTAAGATGCCAATCATTGTGCATGTGTGTACTCTGGAAGGCTACAGTGCAGCATTCTTAGCTGCAGCTGAACCAGGCTCACTCTGAATCCTGCCCACCTTTTAAAATTCTTAAAAGAGCAGAAAGCATAAAATAAACTTTGTCTCCTAAATGCTACTGCCTCCAACACTTCAGAAGCCCTATACATGCTTCAGTAGTTAAGTCCTTTCCAGTGCTTGCCACAAAACACATCCAATACTTGTGTTTGTACTTTGAGGGTCAACTCAAGACTGTCTATTGAGACTACTTTTGGAATATCACACCGATCTCAAAGGAGGGGGCAGATTAAATATTTGCTGTGGCTGAGATAGGATATATTCACTATATACTGCTAAATCGGGCAGCTAGAATCAATGGGAGTGCTATAAATACTCATGCAAAGAGGAGCAGTGGAAAAGGCAGAAGAAGGTAGCCAGTCCCTTAATGTTTGTTTTAGTAGTTACTAGGATATTGCTTGTAATTAGCATAAATTTCAATAGTGAATAGAAGGAGACATATACACAAAGAGACCAACAAACCTTTACAGTCCTCACAGCCTGACAATTGGCAAACATTTGTTATTCTTTCCCTTAAAATGTAAGGCCCCAGCTTTTAAAATGTTGGTCCCTCTTTCCAAATGTTCACCATAAATATCTGAAAGAATGGCACCATCTTAACAATGTACATTGATCATTCGTTACTATCTGGGTGTGCTCAACAAAGTAGAAAACAGCTCTTAAACACTTCCTTGTAAGATTTGAGGTGGGAGTTATCCCTCTCACACTGGCTTTTAAAGAAAAAAACATATCCAAATGAGAATCTTCCATTTCATTTATCTTAACCCCACAAAGCAATAAGAAAACATGCAGTTCTGTTCAGGAGCTCATTAGCAATGGAGCCCTGGCATGCTGGCATTCTCCTACACAAAACCTCTTTCAGAGATGTCAGAAATAGAATACTCGCAGCATTTGTCACTTCTCAGGTCTGAGTTTCCAGCACGCTTCTTGTTATACACAATTAGCTCAATGCCAAGATTTGGTACTTTTCATAATAAATCCCTTGACCGCATTTGCTGCAGGCTTGGCAGCTTTGGAAAGACTCTATTCATTAAAGCAGCAAGAACACACCAAAAAAGAGAAAATCTTACTAGACGGCACAGTTCACTTGCAGAACTCCAACACACGCTACACATTTGAACGGCCATCACTTCTTCCCCTTCCTGCATGCTTAAAGAAATCTACCATATGACTGTGATTAAGGAGGATATGAGCAAGCTCCAATCAACTTTTCTGATTCTTCATCCTTTGCTGCCTCCTCCCCACCCCCTCGCCTTCACCTTCCCTCCCACTAACATACATACTCTTGCAGTACTATGTGTGAGGTAAGGACTGGGTTATGCATGCATTTAAACAGTAACCATCTGTTACTTGCAGTAAAGTTGTATCTCCTTCTCAGGTTTCTTCTGTTTTGGAACAGCCACACTGTAGAACAATACAAAGTAAGATCTAGGCTGAGAAAGTTGTCTCTGAGATGCACACAAAAGAACATCACAGGTTACTGCAGTAGCTTCTGTTGGGCCACACCACCAGCATTCATGGATGAAGCAAAACAGGAAAAAACCCACATTTTTCCAGCTGTTGCTTTCCAGCAATCCAACACAAAAGCTGCAACCACAAAAGTTGTGAGGAGGGAACATAAAATGTGCCTTGCTTGTTAACATGGGTTGGAATAAATATTTCTTCTTGAATTTGTATGCCATCCCTGAAATTATTAGGATGCACACAGGGACACACACAAAAGGGTTAATTTGTAGTTGTTTTGAACTGCATTGAATTGATGAAGAAATCCCAGTGTTCATGACTATGGCCCGGGTCAGATGATAATCTGGGTAGCTGCAATGATGGGGAAAAGTCCCAGTCTCTTCAAATTTAAACTGACTGGAAAGAACAAAGGAGTAGCCAATCACATACAAATATAGTAGGCAGATTCTGTATGGCTGGGTACTTTGAGCTCACAAGAGGGTTATTTCCTGTGGCATACTGTTTGGGATGCAATATGGCACAATTTATTGGATACCGCATAAGAGATCTCCTGGCGTCAAAGCATTTGATATACAGCAGGGGTGGGGGGAGCAAGAGGGAGAGACAACACCAACACACATTGCTTAAGGGCATGGCCTGGGGGCAAATGGTACAGCTGCTTTGAAGTTCAAAAAATCTAGGTCTTGTCAGTGCCTGGATGAGTGGTGCCTGGGAACACCATCCATGCTGCCCTGAGTTCCATTATGGAAGAAAGAGGGTACATACATAGGGTACATACAGCTGCTTGGGCCTCACTCCTTGATATAAAATTCCCAGACCAAACCAGGGAAGATAGAAACATGCAGTTTGGCAAATAGGTTCCAGACCTCATCCACACTACCAGAAAAACTAATTAATTTCCTAGAAAATTCAGAAAAACTCTCCCATTGGAAAAACATGGGAAATGATGCCTTCATTTCAAAACTTTGGCTGTTTTCTCAAGTACTTTTACAGAAAAGAAATCCAGATTTTCACAGAACGATGAAGAAACAAGCTATATTGTTTCAATTCACTGGATTTCGGTGTCAGATTACCACAAAGCTTAAGAAATTGATGAACAAAAAAATTGCACTAAAAGTTGTTCATCTATCTCATGGAGTCTCCTAGAATTTGTCTTTTTAGGGGTTCTTGGCAGCAACACTATTACACACTCAAAGTAAAGCAGCTCTTCTGGTTATCAAACTAGCAAGGATTGAAGGAGGAGTGCATGGTCATTTCATGATACAGGAGGAATGCTTGCAAACTCCAAGCCCGGCGGGGGCAGGGTGGAGAGTGCTAGCTATTTCAAAAAAGAACATGTGTTTTAGCCATGTTTCCTTCTATTCTCCCATTAACTATCCCAAGACATGCAAAATGAAGGCAAGCATGAAAAAGTTACAAATTTTTTACTATGAAAATATAAATTTATCAGGTTGCTTGCAATTTGCACATTTTCAGCTTAGAAATAAAAGCGCAAGTTCAACTTTTTGCTTCTAATATAATTGTGGAAGGAAACATATGAATGGGAATGGGCTGGGTAGTGAGTTTACAAAGACGTCAGGAATCAGTGTGTGAGAGATGATGGGTCACTGATCTTTCTGCAAAAAGCTATTTAAATTTGCAGGCACTTGGCATAAAATTAAGATGACTTAGTGTTCCTGTTATGTTCCTTTGAAAGCAAAACAGTGGTACATTCTAGAGTGCCTGTATGATGTTGAACAGCTGGACAATATACATTCTCCTAAACAATCTAGACATCGTTTGTGACCTAAAAGCCCTTCATCTTCTTGTGCTTTGTCAGGATTGCTCTTGCTAGCTGATGTAGTGTTTAGCTTATCCATCATACACTTTTGCCTGGGCACTGGAAATAGCTTGGTTGAGACCACAGAAATACTGTACTGTTCCACAAATCCTTCATATTTATACACTGAGAAAAGCCTTCATAGCCCTTCACTTTCTTCAAACTATCTTACTCCTACGTACACCAAAGCAACAACAAATTTATGCATCTGTGTTTGTTGCCAGGATGCAGCTGAGGCTATTACGCACTATGTTCCTAAACCGAACCTAAACAAGTGTTTATTCAGGGTCTATATCAGGCCTGCTCAACTTTGGCCCACTCCCCAGTCATTTTTGGACCACAACTCCCATAATCCACAACCAACAGCCAGGGATTATGGGAGCTGTAGGCCAACATCTGCAAGAGGGTCAAAGCTGAGCAGGCCTGGTCTATATAATAGCTGTCCTGCTACACTTAATCCCGGAAAGGATTTGTAAACTGCTTTCTGATCGCTTCTAGCAATGCATTATTTCCAACAGCTACCCAGAATGTAAGATGCAAGTAAATCTAGGAAGAGGCCATAACTCAGTGGTAGGATGCTTGCATGTAGAAGGTCCCAGGTTCAATCCCTGGCATTTTGACAAAAAGCTAGAAATGACCCCTGTCTGATATCCTGAAGAGCCACAGCTGGTCAGCATAAACAATAATTATCTAGATCAGGGGTGGCCAAAATTGTCCCTCCACCTGTGATTGAACTACAACTCCGATCTTCCACAGCCACAACTTATTTTGGCTGGGGATAATGGGAGCTGAAGTCAAACAACAACTGGGGGACAAAGTCTGCCCACATCTGATCTAGACAGGCTAAACATCCAACTCAGCACAAGGCAGCTTCATACTGTATGTCCACATTCAATTAAACATTGTGCTTTGTAAGAACAATGATCTGATATAGGATTACTGAACTGAGACGTTTCTCCACCGTAACCTGGAATTTGATGCTTTCTTCAAGTCAACCCTGTTGTTGATTTATCCCCATTTGCCCAGTGAGCTTTGCTGAATTTAATATTCCTTTAAATGTTATTGGTTGACATTTTAACAATGCATGTGTGCTTTGAGCCCCTGGGTACAGACAGCACTAACCTCTGTGCTACCCCCCCCCCCAAAGTCCCTTAGCATACACGTTGTTGCAGAAGAGGATTTCAGGTCTGACACAGTCCCTGTACTCTGCAACTGCCTTGTACAACAACTAAAAACATGTTGTGGAGCCTCTGTGATGTGTTTCCAAACTTACAGAGCAGCTCCAGAGCACAGGGAGTGCTCCAAATTCTAAACAGTAGTAGTAGTAAGCTGCCCCATAACAAAATGTTATCTTAATAATACCACATGTGCTAGAGGATCCAGGAGTAGCATGGGCATGCTTCCTTACCCAGGATACCAGCCACAAGTTCTTATATTTTTGCTATTCTTTTATGATGACCTGTGGTCTTAAACAAATATACTGAATGAACCCTTAATAGAAATTGCTTCCACACTATAAGTACTACTGAGGTATTTTTCCTGCTACAATAATCTGGAAGTTGAATTAAAAGAGAGGTTCCACAGTAGTAAGTAGCACTGTCTTAGCCTATAATGTTTAGCTGAGCTCTGCAACTTTTAATATGCCACTCCAGCTTGCGGTTGTCTTCTAGATGTTTTCCATGCTGAATCTCCTCTACTATCAATTGGTCTTACCAACTGACTCGTCAGCCTGTCCCTGAAGCTGTCAGGGTCATTCCACAAGTGTCATGGCAATGTCTGCAGACTTTAACAGAGCTGTCACAAATTCCTGATCTCTGTCAAGCAGCCACATGGTCTCATTTCTACTTGCATGAGCTACTAGACTCTCAACATTCACTCCTGCTCTGATGTGGCATTAAACAAAGCAGTCTTTGCTTAACTAAGAACACCGCACCCTCCTTCAAAGCAAGGTGGCTTGCTAATCTCCCATAGGTGTGGCTCCACAGAGATCAAGAAGAAGAGGTTGCTTATCTGTAACTGATATTGTCCAAGTGGTCATCTGTGCAGTCAGTCACACAAAACTCCCTCATTCCCACCACAGCAGCTTCTTTAAAATAGTTTACCTTCTTGCAGTACAATGAAAGAGAGGGTTCACCTGACACTGAGTGACTGAAAAGCACATTCCCCATCAGAGGTCAGTGAGGGAAAGAGTATCTGTAGCACTGAAGTTCCCTTGCAAAAAGGAGAAGACATGTGGCTGCAGAGCAACCATGTCACAATAAAAAGTTAGGAAAAGTGAGTCAGTCTAGAGGGCGCCCACTGCACTGACTTATGAACCTGAAATAATTGTGACCAAAAGGAGACTTTGAAGGACAATGGTCACAGGTCACACAAAGCTAGAACTAAAGCTCTGAAGAGTTTAGTTATGGGTTTTGCAAGAATTAGCTGAAGGTCTGAAGCTAGCATCATTTGTAGTACAGGAGTATACAAGCCTCTGAAGAAAGTATCATCAATCCAGCTGAGGGAATCATCATCAGTGTCCTGGGCCTGTGCTCTCGCTAGCTTCCATCCCGTTTCATCCACTCATATCGGCTTTCTTAGATCTTAAATAAAGTGATCTATGGCTACATCTCAGGGCTTAACATTGGCCAGGCAATTCCACATTCTCTGGTTTGATCCAAGGATTGAAGTTCAATTAAGGACCAATCCCTAGGGTTGGGATATTCAGGACAGCCCAGGCAAGGGGATTAGACGGTCAACTTCTGAATCCAACATACTGGATCTCTGGAGAAGGCCAAATATGGCTAGACAGTTGCGATGGAAGGATCTGTTGAGATGAGGATGCAACACTCACAGAAGGTAGAGGCTCCAAAGACGGAGAAAGTGGAGCCAGCTGCGAAGTGGATGGTTACCAAAAAACAAACAAACCACAGACTGACACTGTCTGATAGCAGATGTGAAAGTAGACAATATTTAATTTTTGTAGTACTTCTTTAGTTGGTCAAAGTACGAGTGCTCTTGTCCTTGCATTGCTTCATCCATTTTTTAGGAGTTGATTCCAATAACTCCAAAAGGCTCAGGACTGGGGTATTAGTCCTTAGGCTAGAGATCGGGGCCAACAAAATAAATGAAATGACTTTAATCATTTCAGCAGCTGATGACAAGGCCATCACAGGAAGGGCCAGGGAGGTCTGACTGGAACAGAAACAGAAGTCTAGGAAGCTCTGGGCTTAAATTCTCCCAGATTTGATATGGGAGTGGCCATAATTGAGCTAAAGATGCTATCCCTGTGGCAAATGCAACATGTAGCCTAGGTCTCTCTGAGTTTGCATCAGAACATGTGCTGGGGATGAAGTAGCTTTTTTTTCTTCTTCTTCTTTTAAGAACCAAAATCAAACTGGGCCCATGACAAGTAAGGCAGGAATGCAGAGTTTTCTTCGCTATGAAGCACAAAAGTACAATAGCAACTACAAAGAAATGATAATAGAAGGTGGCTTCCTAATAATGAACGCTGACACTGATGCACAAGAGTAAACCTCCAGCAACACTGGATGGTACAAGCCTGAGAAGGTTTCCAAAACAGTATTCAGGGAGTAACACAAAAGTTCAAGACTGAAGAAAGCAAATAAGCAGCAACAGCATCTCTACCAGCAAAGTTGGTAGATAGAGGTGTAGAAGTGTAAAAGGGGCAAGAATGTAAGCCCTCCACCCATCCAGAGACAGCTGAGAAAAATCTCTCTCTCAAGCCAATAAACAGTCCAATACCTTCAACTCCTTAAAGCACCCAACAAAGAGATAGCAATTTTCTAGCATTATCTCTGCATCATTTAGGTTGCATACTCAGCTAGATTAACGTTACATTATTTTACTGTTTAAAAATAAATTGACTTCCATACTGCATTCATATAACATTTTGACAACTTTAAAATGTGATTATCTATTTACATGTGGTGAATTTTCCCAGTTGGCCGGGGGGGAGGGGAGATGCGGAGACATAACTATAAGTTATTACAATCCTATCTATAGACACCCTGTGATCTTTGGATCATACTTTTTAAGCTATCTGAAATAATCCAGTCCAAGCACTTCTGAAGAACTAGTCATACGTTTCATTACTACACTTGAGATGGTTGGAATAGACTATTGGTGGAAGAGACATCAAATTGATAAGTTTAAAAGTTATATTAATTTATAATAGGGCAGATGAAAAGGTGAACTAGTTTCTGTCTATATTTTATTGAAACTCAAGGAAGAGGGATAAAGTAGAATTTCTATTTCCTTTGATATAAAGATCCACATTTTTTCCCTTCCAAAATCAGACTTAGTCCCATTTTCAGGGAGATTAGAAATGGAAGGAAAGAAGTCCCACAGTCTCTCATGGACAAATATCAGGTGGCTGTATATCTTGATTCCTATAATTATTATGAAATTACTGGGTTACTGGTTCAGCAAAAGTCACATTATACGTTTAGCACTTTCCCCCTCTGGTATTATTATTTCTTGTACAAGATAAAATAACACTCTTTTAAATCACACAAACACACACAGAGCGAGTGAGAGAGAGCAAGAGCAAGAATGCTCTCGTATACCGGGTCAGACCATCTAGCTCAGTATTGTTTACACAGACTGGCAGCAGCTTCTCCATGGTTGCAAGCAGGAATCTCTCGCAGCCCTATCTTGCAGATGTCAGGGAGGGAACTTGGAACCTTCAGATGCTCTTCCCAGAGCATCCCCATTTCCTAAGGGGAATGAATATCTTGCAGTGCTCACACATGTAGTCTCCTATTCATATGCAACCAGGGCAGGCCCTGCTCTGCAAAGGGGATGCAAGCAAAGTCACACTTGCTACCACAAGACCAGCTCTACACACACACACACACACACACACACACACACACCGAAGATGACTCTGAATTTAAGACAACCCCATTAAAATGCAGAGGTTAAATACAGGTTACACCTGCATTTACTCAAAAGGGATTCTGAATTTAATACAACCTCCTGATTTCTAACACAGGAGAACCCCATTATTTGTGGGGGTTCCATTCCATGGGATAGCCGCAGATACCGAATTTGCAAAGAAAGGGGCATTAAAGCAATGGGAATCGGAGGGTTAGGTTCCCAAGTGCAAAACATAGGCCAAAAATCATGGTTCTTGCCCCCAATCACCTCCAGATCCCCCCCAAGTGCCCTCCTGTGCTGCAAAGTGCCCTGCCATGCTGAAACCCAGCCGAAAATTGTGGGTTTTGCCCCAGTTTCAGCCATAAAATGGCTCCCGATCACTCCAGCAATCAAAATGGCAACCAAAAATGACCTCTGAGGTCATTTCCAGCCACCCCCATCCCACTGATATGTGGGTTTAACGCTTTATTGACTGGGTTTTTTCCTGTGTATACTGAGGTTGGGTGCTAACTACCAACCGTGGACATGTGAATACATGAGTGCTGAACCCACAAATAGCGAGGTCCTCCTGTATTAAAAAAAAAAACTTGGGGGGAAACCTAGTCTTGGATTCAGGTAACCGTCACCGCTGCTCGGAGCTACAGAGGCCATTGGTGGAGGAAGGGAGGAAGGCAAAGGATGGGCCTGAACCTGTCAGCATCCTAAGGGGTATGAGCAGCCATGGCAGCGGCAGCAGTGAGAAAGGACCCAATCAACTACTGTTGCTACTCCTGCAGGGAGGGTGAGGGTGGAGAGATCTCTGGGGTTATGGGGCTGCGGCTTGGCCAATTGGCACCAGCAATACTGCAGCCACGACCAAGAGGGGCGGGATGGAGCAATGAGATGGAGAAGAAACCAAAAGAGGTGAGAGGATGAGGGGGATGGAAGCAATGGGATGGAGGAGCAGAAGAGCAGGTCAGGTGAAGGTGGATAGAGCTCTGAGGTGAGGGAAGCAATTAAGTACTAGCGTGCAGATGCTCTGCATGGGTTAAGCAAGTATAGATAAAGAAGTCAGTTCCCAAAATTTATATTCCCTAGTAAAGCATGGCCAAGAAATAGAAGGCAGAAGATACACAGTTACAGCTTAGATTGAAACATATGCTTTTCCTTGACATGCTTAAAGTCCATATAATGCATCTCCAACACGGAAGCAAGTACTCAGGCAGTAGCAAATAGAAAATGCAGGCTCCTCATTACTTTGAATAATAAGATCTCTGTTCTCATTCCCCCTTTTTGTCCTGTGCTGGTTTTAACCAATTTAACGAAGTGTGAAGACCAAAGATAACAAGAATGCAAAGAACACATCATGATAGCTGGGGTGGAAAAATGAATACAATACGTAAACCAAACATTTACTGCAGCATCAAAGCATGCATATTGCCTCCATATGATGTCCATTTGGAACACCACACGGGAAGCAATTACTCTTTGTTATAACAGCACACACCATAATCCCTAGTCAGACTGGGAAATGGTCTTAATTTTGTGAATGCATTCTGTTTCTGCAGCTTCTCATACCAAGTGTCCCTTGTGGAGAGAAGGGGTAGAGATATTTCCCCTTTCATATCGAGGACACTATACTTAAATAATAATTTAATGTAGTTAAATTAATGTAATGTAATGTAATTAATTTAATGTAGTTCACCAGCAAACATTTTGGAAAAAATTATATGCCCTTTACATGTAATATTTAGACTTACTGCATACTCATGTTTTCCAAGTGCTTGATAATATTTGTGATGTCTCCCTGGTATGGTTTTTCTTTTGTTATGTTTCCATACTTGTTGGTAGGGATGTGCACGGAACTGGGTGGAGGAAGTTCAAAGGCGGGGGGTGGGGGTTGGACTTTAAGGGTAGTGGAGGATACATTTATCCCTCCCTCCATTTTCCCAACGCCAGCGCTCTGTTAGGAAAGACTCCTTCGGGGCGGCAGCATACCTCCCTGCCACCCCATTCCTTCTTTGGCTGGAAGTACCCAGTGCATGTGCGCACGCCGAGTGCACGTGGTGTTTGCTCATGTGCACGTCGGGCACAAGCATGACGTGCACATGCCCAGCATGCGCACACACGTTGGGTATTTCCAGCCAATGAAGGAACAGGGCAGCAGGGAGGTGCCGGTGGGGGAAAACGGGGTGCCGGTGGGGGAAAAGCCTTCCCTGCACTTAAAGTCTGACCCCTCCCCCCACCTTCGAACCAGCAAACAGCTGGCTTTTCAAACCAGTTCGGAGGCCTTTAAAAGGGCCTCCAAATGGGTTCATGCACATCCCTACTTATTGGAAAGGAAGGAGGGTTGTTTTTTGTTGTTTTTTTAAAGGCAGAAATTAATTTAAGAAGCAGTTTGGCAAAATTCTATGGTACAAGCTTTAAGTTGCAGTTTGGATCCTGACCTAAATCATCATCTGCTCAAAACACACACACACAAACACACTTCCACCAACATGCTAAAATACAAAATATGGCCTCAAGTTCTTGTTCCCTTCATTTAAAGTACTTCATAAAGATTATTCTGTAGCTTAACAGCTCTTGCCACTTATGCAAATGTTTGATCAACAGTACTATGGCTAGATAAGTCAATATTTTGGATTATAGGAAGTATGGAGAATGCTACAAAGTCACTAACTGTGTCACAAATTGTTATCCACTTCATAATGTTGTATTGCAACAACTTTTTATCTCAAGTGATAAACACATTATCTATAAACTCATTAAAAAATAGTCCCTTACCTTTTTAAGCAAAATCTAAGAAGTGCTTCTCTTTTTCAATTCAGTATAGCAATGAAGGGGATTCTATCCTATATAAAAACAAGAATTATTTTAACATTAGCAGTAAGCTAATATCAACAGTCCATCATAGTTTTAGCAGGAAATATATTCATATATTTGTGCCAAAATAAACATTGTTCAGAAAAGCTGAAGGGCTCACAAGAAGACTGTGTGGATTTGTTCTTTGCTGCTCCTGAGGGCAGTACTAGAACCAATGGGCTGAAATTACAAGGAAGCAGATTTAAGCTAGACATTAGGTAGCATTTCCTAACCGTAAGAGCAATGTTCCGTCTAACAGGGATTCCCAGATATTGTTGACTACAACTCCCATAATCCCCAAGCAAAAGCCTCTGCAGCTGGGGATTCAGGGAGTTGTACAACAGTGAAACACCCTCCCTCATGCAGTGATGGGCTCTCCTTTGCTGAAGTTTTTTTAGGCAGAAGCTGGACAGCCAGCTGTCAGGAATAATAATATAACAGTTACCTAAACTATGCAGGGAAGCTGGACTAAAAGAATGGATGGATGGATGGATGAATTTTATTACAGGCAATGACCAGCAATCCTGGACTAGAAGATCTCTAGGGACTATCTTTCAACACTAAAATTCTAGTATTCCATTGATTGCACAGAGGTGAGGTGAGAGCCAACAATTCAGTCCTGCTCCCCCTCCATACATTGTCTACATGCTTTGAAGTTGATATCAGCACTCGTGTCATTGATCCTCAGTTGTGCAGGAATGTTGGATAAGCATGCTGGGTGAAATGTTTAGAAGTAGGGCCTTCAAGGCTTTATCCTCATTTTCACAGAACTCCAAGAAGTACCATCATGGCCATGATGCTATTTTCTCATGTGGATGCTGGGGATCACAGATGCACCACTTCGAGTCTGAGGCTGGTTGCTGCTACTGTGGGGACCAGCATCACTTTCAGACAGCTATTAGGGGAAGTAGGCCACATTGGACAGTGTGAACATAAAGCATTGATGGTCCACATTTGTTAATGGAAGCCTCTGTGTGGGTTCAAATCCAGATTACATGCACAGAGAACCATGGAGGGAGGTAGTCCAGACCTGTCTCCCAATCTCTGTCCTATCCCTTTGCTTGCTGTTCAGATGGAAGGAAAAGAAAAATAGAAGACAGGCCCCAAAAAATAAGATAAAAAAGCTCTCCCAACGTGTAGATAAATGTTAGCTTAAGATAACATTTACAACAATTATTTGGAAGGGCTTACAGTTACATTCAAGTAGTTGGCTTGTACATTTAACCATACCTTTTTAAGGAGGCTTTTTAATATCATTATTTTGTTATATCTGGTAGCTTCTTTAGCATCTTTAACTTTTTTATAGTTTTCTGTTTTAATTTGAACCTAATAATTGTTTTCAATCTGACTTAAAAAAAAATTATTACTTGTTTCTGTGTATGTTATTGTTGTAAGCCACCCCGAGCAGTATTGCACTGGAGGGGCGGGGTATAAATATTTTAAATAAATAAATAAAATAAAAGCCACCCCTTAAATGTCCAGATGCACAACAGCAGAATCATGTAGTATAGCTCTTGTTGGATGGCATCAAAGAGTCTTCATTACAACATTCCCTATATACAGAAAGACAGCCTCTTAGAGACCCGAGTTCTAGCCTAGCCTTGTCACTGACATGACACTTCTTCTATGTGCCAAGGGTTTTATTTATATAAGAAAGCAGTCACTCCTTTACCTGCAGTCCAAACTATAGTCCAACCAGAACTGAAGTACATTATTCTCCTGTGTAACTTGGCCCTAAACGTTTCTGTTGCTGAAGCTGTTCCTACTCTTCACACATAATTAAATGTAGCAATCATGCTCTTGCAAACTGCCTTATGATTATTTTCAAAAATACAGAGTGATATCACAACAACATCTTAACAAAATAGTAGAGCTCAGTGGATCAGATCTGAACTAATTTATAATGAATACAACCATATTAGACACTGAATCCACTGTGTATTTATTAATACAGCTTCAGTATAAGCCATATATCTTCAAATAAACCAATTTTTCCAACTTAAAGATCAAGCAAACTGAAGTCTAAATAAGGCACACTACAAACAAGCCTAGCAACCCTGTGTATACCACTATATACATGTAATAAAAGTAATAAATGAATAGATTTCCTTAGCAAACAATTTGAAAAGGCTATTCTGTATTACCCCATACAAAAACACATTTTAAATATTTAGAAGGAGGGGCAGTACAAGATACATTTACTGCAAACATATCATGCTGTTTACTAGTATCAGTAAGCCATTAGTTTTGTTTCTGTATTCAATGAACAACTTGCTGAACTCCTCCAATACCTGACAACAAACTAGACAGTAAATTGATTTTTTTAGTGGATCCTTAAGAGAATCATCTCCTCTTTAGACACATTAATGTTCTACATGATGCTCATGCCTACCCTTTTTCTGGTGGCATTTTGTAGATTAATGCGAATGTCTGGGTATGTGCTACTTCTCCCTCAGAGAGTGGATGGTGGTGAAATCTGTGGTCTGTGGAAGATTTATTTATTTAAATTAAAAAATTCGAATTTCAAGGTACAGCAACAGCATAAATTAAATTGCAGTTAAGAGTGGCATATGGAAGGAAGAAGGAATCGAAGTAAACTTGGGTGGTACACTATTGTCAAAGATCTTTACGTTTCTCCCAACCAGACTCTGAACAAACTCCAGGCCTGCTTAGCTTCAGCAAAGTTATGGCATCATGTGCTTTCAGAACATGTTATGGGACCTAATCACATGTCAATCAGATGAAGACTTCCACAATGTTAGGATGATGGAACAGGAAGAGTATATCTTGGTGAAATGGAGAAAATATGAGATCCAGTTTTGAACATGTATTTGAGCTATATACATATTTGAGAGAGAAATGGCTTCAACTGTTAGTTGAACATCTAATTATCTATGTAGTTAGCACATGAAATACAGTACCGTTCTGGTGGTTAAGCAGAGATTCATCTCCTGCATTATTCTTGGTTGGGATGTTTGTCTCAAATGCTCAATGTGCAAGAAATTACACTATGCAGCTTACACTGTGCAGCTCTATGCATATTTACACTATGTAGCACTATGCATCTTTACTTGAGAGTCAGTCTTACTGACCAAAATCCTGACTGAATTACTCAGTGTAAGTCCCATTGAAATTAACAAGCTTGTCCTCTTAATTTCAGTGGGACTTGTGCTGTTAATTTCAATGAGTAAATTATTAGTCAGGATACCAGCCACTATGAGTAAATGAGTCAGGATATCAGCCACTATGTTTAAATGTTCTAATACGATGGATATTTATATACCACTCTTCAACCAAGGTTCTCAAAGTGGTTTACACAGAAAAATAAATAATACATAAATAAGATGTCCCTGTCCCCAAAGGACTCACAATCTATTTTTTTTTAAAAAGGTAGACACCAGCAACAGCCACTGGAGGGATGCTGTGCTCGGACTGGATAGGACCAATTGCTCTCCCCCTGCTAAATATAAGAGAATCACCACTTTAAAAGCTATCTCTTTGCTTAGTTATGATGTGCCAGGTAAGTGTGCAAAGCATCAGAGCCTTGGACATAGTCAACAGATGCATTCAGATCTTTAACAGAGTGATGCTCCATCAGTGCAAGCTGCTTGCGTTCAAAGAAGCAGCACTGCTCTTGTGCAAGGGGACCCTGAACAAGCAAAAGGATCCCTTGCAAAGGTGCAACATTCCTTACACCATAAAAAGGTTCTGCTGGTGGAACACCACTCCACTAAAGCTCTGGATTCTTCCCATTACTTTTTAAAAAATCAAACTGTGTAGAAACGTTTTATATTACGTTTGGTGGCTGAAATGATGCACAGCCTTCTGTCACCCTACCACTCGCCCTGTGGCTGCTGCAAAGTCCTATGGCAGTGTTAGGGCTGCTCAGAATGAGCAGTTCCACTAGCAGTGCTTCTGCTGGCTGTGCCATTCACTGCAACATCAGCCACTATTTTTAGTAGGGTTCCTTGTATTTTGGAGAGTGAGAGAAAGAAAGGAAAAGGAAATAATCATACTGGGGTGCAATAGTGAAACCAGGGCCCTGAGGCTGGAACAGCTCAGAATAGCAGTACTGAAGGGGACTGCAAGAAGTTCAGCTGATCCTTCAGGTTCACCACCTGGAAAAGATTACCCCATTTACCCACTGGGTGGGCTGGATCACTTCTCTGAATTTCACACCAGCAAAGACTTAAACAATGACAGGTCAAAATCAAGGATTTAGTATGAGCAGAAGCAAAAGTTGAAGGAAAACTTATTAAAAATGCTTCATTTTGAAATTATGGAACACAATCACATTGACTGTGCAGAAAACCTGCAAGAGTTCTCAATGAAGTACAACACTGTTGAAAGTTTGCTTTGAGGATCTCTCACAATGTGGTATTCAGAAAAGAATAACAGCCGTTAAAACAATGCACTGTGAATAATTCCGCAGAAGCAACATCAAGGTAACCTAATAAAGCAAGTTGGCCTTTACCCTGCCATGCCAATTATATGCCCCGCCAGGCAAATTCTGATAAAGGGAAACATCTTGAAATAATTACAGGGACAGCATTAAGATAATTAAGGAAATTACTTAAATTCAATAGAGCTCAAAATCTTTTGAGAAGATAAGAATCTATCATTAAACTTCTGAGAGTGCAGCAAATTACAAGAAAAGTGCTACAACATGAAAAAGGTAGTATTTCATTTGATGCCTTTTCTGCATGGTAAAATCACTGAAAATGCTTACAAGAAAAAATGAGCTCACGTAGCACTACACAAGATTCCGCAGCTATACAACTGCCAGTACTTGGAGAAGCAAAACATAAGGAAAATAATGCAACTTTGGATACAAAGTCCTTTCTATAGAGCAGGGCTATTTGTTTTAATAAAGTGATCTATCAGTAATAATGTTTGGTATCTTTGTGTGGCTCCCAACAGAAATTAAAGAATCGTATTTTAGAACAAACAGCTCAAAGCAAACAAATGATTCTAATTAGTCAAAAGAATTCCCCGTTTCAAGGAGGTTAGTTTTTCTCCCAAGAAAAGTAAAGGAATTCATGTCAAACAGCCCAAATGGGGCGGACGGGGGGAGGAAGTTCTCTAGCCAGAGAACATCTACACTTTTATATAAAAGATGTTCGAGGAACACAAACAGAATAATGCAAAAGACCAGTGCATACACACAATAGGAACAAAACTCTTAAAGACCAGTCCAGAGGGAGGAAAATTAAGGGGAGGAAGGGGAGATATTATCCTTTGTAGAATGTAGACATTGCTTTAGTGCAGGAGTTCTCAAAACTGGATTCCCAGATTATGGGAACATCTGCAGACACAAGTTTGAGAAACTTTGCCTTAGTGTTTGTAGCCTGTCTGGAGCTACCAGGATTGATAAATCACCAGAACTGTAGTCTGGAGACCTTCCTGGATGGTGAAGTGTTCTCAGGCTCTGTACTGGCCTTACCTATTCACACAGGGAACTCCTGGGCACGAAGGGCTATAAAAGCCCTCCTGTTTCGATTGGGATTTTGCCTGAGCAACAAGAGTCTTCCTGGTTCCAGTGTGTTTCCGTGTGCTCCTACTATGGCTTCAATTTTCAGCTCTGCCTTCCTAGCCCAACCCCTGGTTCCCAGCTCCCTTCTGACAGCACCTCATTTGAAACAAGACACAGATATACACAATGAGGGCATAAAGGGGTTGGTTGTTCATAGCTGTCATTGATTTTCTCTGGAGCTACTCTAATGGTGTACTTGTTATGTACAACGTAACTGGAGGTGGTGGAAATAACATTCCCATCCTGAATTCTCAACCTCTTCCCTGTCATGTGTAGTATGATTTGCATCATGCATTTTCTCACACCGGGGCATAGCAAGCAAAGCAACAATCCAGAGAATGACCCCCCACACACACCATCCCATTTCTCTACTGGCCACCCCCATTGCCAGGGCAGCATTTCTCCCACTTGCTGCTGCCTTGTTCCTTCTTCCAGCTCCAGAGGCCAGGTACAAAGACCCACTCTGGCCATATTCCACCCTGCGTCCTTGTGGTCAGTGCTAGGAAATAAAGCCTGGCAGCTTCCTCACCCTCTTCAGTCGATGAAATGCTTGCTTTGTGCCAGCTGGGTGAAAGGAAGCATCAAGTTAGCAGGAAGCAAGGGCTTTGCAGGCTGGAGAGGGCGAGGGGGCAGTTGTGCTTTCCTTCCCTGTATGCCTGGCCTCAGCAATAGGGGAGGAGTGGGGAGGAACAAGGCAGAAGCGGGGGTGGGGGTCAATCAATCAGTCAATCAATCAATCTTTATTACGGTCTCAGACCAGAATAAGGTAAAAAGAGCATATAACAGATGATATTATAAGCAAATAAAAGCAATAGAGTCTATCTATGCCTATTAGCATATGATTGTTTGTTTGTTTTACAACCCATGGTCAGCTTACAATCAATTACACATAATAAAATACAGAGAATCCTGCAAAAGGTTAACAATTGCTAGAAAGTAATAAAACATCAATCATACAGTACCAAACAAAAACTTAACTAGAAATTGCTAACAACAAAAGCATGAATATAATAAGACTCAAAGTTCAAGGAGAACATACACATGAAATAAAATGCTGACGTAACCACATAACATTAGAGCAAAACTTTGCCACCTTATATGTAACAGATGGAAATTGATCTGCCAGAAGATAAGAGACGCTTAAAAATCTTCTGAGCCTCGTAGAAAAGGTGCCTGACAGGTAGATATCAGGGAGCATCTTAGCTCTCTGTAAAAGGGGCAGTGGAGCAATACATGCTGGATGGATTCAATCTCCCCATAGCCACAAGGGCAGATTCTATCTTCCCTAGGTATTCTCTTTACTCTCCCTGCAAGCACAGCCGATGGGAGCATATCATACCTTGCTCTAAAAAAAAGCCTGCAGATAGCATGGGTTCTCTAAAGGTATACAAATGAGTAGTGGAACCTCTAACAGCAATATAAAAACCCAACCTCCTTCTTGAGCATTCAGGGATCATAGAGATCTCGTATTGATTTTCAATATCCAGGATTCTCTGCTTCAAGGCCAGCAGAGCTTGATTATGGCTCAGCAAAACCAGATAATCCATGGAAAATCCCAGTGAAATCCCAGTGAAATAATTTTAGCATGAATTGCCTGGGCCCATGAGGATTGAAAACCATCAGCCAAAATTGCCGAGATCCATCCTTGAGGAAAGAAGTTTATCCTAAGCCAAAAGGCTAGGATCAGCATCCAAGCTCTGGCCTCAATTCTCAGAACACCCAGATCAACTCTCAACATCACAGAAGAAGCACATCTGGGTGCTCTCAGGATTGCCCTAAGAAATTTATTTTGTACAGCTTCTAGGGGTTTATAGGAAGGATAGGGTCCTAGCTGCGCACCATACAACAGCCTCCTCCAGTATAAAAAAACCTCCGCATAGCCAGGGAACTTCTCTGAGCCATCAAGCATAAAAACTGTAAGATTACTATGAAATAACTATAAGATTATAAACTATGAATGACTAAAAGGCTGTAAAGGAACTATAAAATTGCTTTTAAAAAAAGTAGCATGTGACTATGGAGTCATGGTAGGGCTAAAATCTAGGAGATGCTGTTCAAAGTTACATACTATAAGTTATAAATTGCTGCAATGCTAAAATCTATAGACGATAAACAGACTTTAAAAGCAGCAAGGTTGAATGATTGAAGAAGTTAGTTCTTGCTGGTGGTCAGAGCCCAGTGAATTCTGCATGCGGCCACACAGAACTTAGCAACATTGTATGTTATAGCTGGATTATTGTCTGAGAATAATAGGAAGATGTAGTATTGGCGTGAGCATCCTGGAACCTGTCCAGTAGTGGAAGAATAAAGGGCATTTCATACATCCCTATAGAACAGGCAGTGAAGGAGAACATACTCAATAGTTTCAACTTGTCCCGAGTCGCAGGGGCACAAATGTTCCAGGAGAGGGGTCTTCCTTCAAGGACAGCCGAGGGAAGGCGATACAGCAAGCCAGGATACAGGTCCTTCTGTTGCCAGGTACTTCTAGCTGTGTAAGGTATCCAGCAGTTATATACCTTAGACTTTCAGAGAGAGGAGAGTTCAGGGACCTATCTAGATCAGTTTTGCATTCTGCATCCTTTATGTGCTGTTTGATAAGTGCTCTGGCCAGCTTGTAACCCAAGGAGAGTAGTGGAAGAATAAAGGGCATTTCATACATCCCTATAGAACAGGCAGTGAAGGAGAACATACTCAATAGTTTCAACTTGTCCCGAGTCGAGTTCAACTTGTCCCGAGCCGAGGAGAGTAGGTGGGGAGAGGAGAGTCCAAGTAAGGATAGTCTCGCAGATAGAGATCGATTCCATGTGGATTGGAAGACATCCATAAACATTGATTGAGCTTGGCCCATTAAGAGGTGGGATAATCACAGCCAGTGGTTGAGTATAGACAGCCAAACTCTGGCCTCCACTTTCACTAGGCCTGCTTCCAGTCGCAAAGCTCGTAGAGGAGACACATCTGGGGAC
This sequence comes from Hemicordylus capensis, assembly GCF_027244095.1. Classification (NCBI taxonomy): domain Eukaryota; kingdom Metazoa; phylum Chordata; class Lepidosauria; order Squamata; family Cordylidae; genus Hemicordylus; species Hemicordylus capensis. The sequence continues at coordinate 27,582,714 of NC_069661.1, read as the reverse complement.
TTGCAGAATGAATAAGATGATGAATATTTATATATACACAAATACAATGAATATTTATGTACCACCTTTCAACAACAGTTGCCAAAGCAGTTTACACAGATATAAATAAATTGGCTCCCTGTCCCCAAAGTGCTTACAATCTAAAAAAGAAACATAAAACAGACACAAGCAACAGCCACTGAAGAGATACTGTGCTGAGGATGGATAGGGTACTGCTCTGGACAAAGTTGGAGAAGGGGCCAAGCTGGGTACCATATAGAAGTTGTGCCATCAACTTAGCTTCAAATAGCTTAAGGGTTGCAGGTATGTATTGCCTCCTTTTGATCTGAATAATATTAGACTGACAGCAGCGTTTCTCTGGGCATTTGGGGCAAAAAAGTCACCATGGACCTTTCTAGTCCCAGAAGCATGAAAAACCACCCCCAGGTATTTGAAGCATGAGACCTGGTCAATAACATCCCCATTTATATTCCAAGAGTGTGTCCTAGGTCTCTTAACGAAGACCATTATTTTCGTTTTATGGTAATTGACTTCCAGGAGGTCTTCCTTACAGTATTGGGTGAGGAACCTCAGTACTCTTTTAAATCCTATGCAGGTCCTTTAGAGGATTACCACATCATCAACACATAACAGGGTGGAGTTATATTTCTCTGCTAACTTCAGGGGGGTAGACATCTGGATTGTTTAGATGGCCCACCAAGTCATTTATGTAGAAGTTGAACAGGAGAGGAGTAAGTATGCAACCTTATTTGATGCCCATATGGGTTGGGACGGCATTAGCTGAGTGTCCTTGGGGGCTGCATCTAACTTTCAGGGACGTGTCATCATGCAGGGTACGAATGAGGAATAGCAGGCATCAGTCAATTTAGGAAGCTTCGGATTTTTCCCATAATTTGGGTCCTGATATGGAGTCAAAAGCAGACTTGAGCTCAATGAAGGCTGCATTCAGGGAGACAGGGTTGCGAGTGAAGTATTTTTCAATTAGGTGCTGAAAAACAAGACTCTGGTCAATTGTGGATTGTCCCTCCTTGAATCCAGTCTGCTCCTCCACCAGGATGTTTTCTTGTTCCAGCCAGTCCCTTCATTTCCAGTAAGGTTGTCTAGCATAGAGTTTACCGATTGTGCTGAGCAGGCTGATAGGTCTAATAATTGGCTGGATTGTCCTTCCTGCCTTTTAAAAAGATGGGAATTATGCATGCACCAACCTGCGCAATCATGTGAATAGCCCTAGCCTCTGACACAATTAGAGCCTATTTCATTCTTCTCAAGGTTGTTTTGGGATCAAAATGGGATAACCTAAAGTATGTGCTCCTTGGAAGAAAGTGGGGTGCAAATGTGATACTTCTGTAAGAAGTATGAAAATAAATATATAATAAAATGTAATAAAACAAAAAGGTGTCAGGATGTTTGTAGTAGCAAACTTTCTATAGATACCAGAGACTATGGAAGAATTTTCTTATCCTGCAATGTAGAAGTGTACTTTTTTGACATGACCATTGATACGCCTGAATCCAGAGATGTTTTTGAGTGCTAATAACACAGGCATGTCAGGATATTGCTTACACTATCCATGTGTTAAGCCTTGGTAAAGTGAGTCCACTCCATCATGCCTTTGTGTTTCAGCACAGGAGAGAAAGAGATTGATGAACACCACCATCTAGAGATTATTAACACTGAATTCACCTTGGAGGGCTTGCATTGACCATTACACAAATATTAGCCAAGCCTAATCTATTAACACTGGGTACCATTCTATCTACTCCAGATAGCATGTCTACTTCCAGGTAAAAAGCAAATATAGATAAGAGATTGCATTCTAAAGGCAAAGTCACCTTTCAAAATACATTTCATTGGATCCAACAACTCAAGTAAATTAGCTGAAGCAAGTGCAATACTGAGATTCAACCAAGTAAAGTGGTCACCATTAAAATATAATGTATCCAAAATTACTATGGACTGATAACTAAGCTAATACTTCCATGCCCTAAAACCAGCTTGCATCTAAGCACTGGCAGTAAAAGAACAGAGGAAAAGAAGGCTGTTTCACTAAGCCATTTCACTAAGCCAATAAGATAATATTCTGAAAGCTGCTTTAAATTCACACACCATGAACTGGAAGATAAAAGAGCAAACGTGAGGGCCAACTTAGATGTGACAACTACAATAGATCCATGTGTTTAAACCTGGATCAACTGCGATTATGATTGTAGAAATGAGGGTGGGGCCAATGTAATACTATAAAAGGTAGATGGAATTTTTTATAAGCAGAAGCCCTGCTTCTGCCACACTTGACCACCTCATATTCCCTCCTCCCCACAGCATTTATCCCTTAGTCAGGCTACCAGAAGTGAGCCAACTTGTGAGAAAAGAATCGGGGGAAAGAAGAGTGGAGGGTTCTGGTTACTCCAGCTGTTCAACCCTTTGCTGTTAAATCAAATCTTCCAACACCACCACCCCCAACCTAGTTTCCACTTTATTACAGCAGATCTCATGTTGAAACCCACATATGCTGCCTGTTTTTCTTGGCTCTACAACTTAAGGTTAAAAACAAAACAAAACAGTCAGAAGCTGTCAGCTTCAAGTTCACCAAAGCCTTATTCAGACAGTATGTTGTAGGAGTGTACAGATGTCTGTACGCTTGTACATGTTTTGGGGCGAATGACTGTACCAGTGTTCATTTTGAAAATGAACCTGGGTAAAAGCATCTCAAATGAATGACACACATAGGAAATGTATTGTTGTACCCACATTCAAAATAATGTGTGAATAACTGTAGCTATGCACACTTTACAAGTGTTGAACATAATGTGCGAATAGGACTCAAGTTAAAGTTGCATTTGAGTAGTCCTCCCACCTTAAGTGGTGCAGCAGGGAAATGCTTGACTAAAAAACAGAAGGTTGCCAGTTCGAATCCCACTGGTATGTTTCCCAGACAATGGGAAATACCTATATCAGGCAGCAGCAATATAGGAAGATGCTGAAAGGCATCATCTCGGACTGGGCGGGAGGAGGTAATGGTAAACCCCTCCTGTATTCTACCAAAGAAATCCACAGGGCTCTGTGGGCGCCAGAAGCTGAAATCGACTTGACAGCACACTTTATCTTACCCAAGTAGGAGCATGTTGGTAGGGAAGCAAAATGGTGAAATATTTCACATGAGAGAGGAGGAAAAAGGCCAAACTCAATAAATATTACACTGATATGACTAAAAGGGGATGCATTAGCTAGTATTGGGGAAACAATTTATAAAACAACAATTTAAGTGTCAATAACATGCAGTATTGAAATCAGAAATTTGTTTTCATAAAAGACCAATGAAAAGTAAAGTGTGGTGGGCCACCACCTCAATTCCTATCACAAGTGACCTGTTTGCAAGTTTTGTTGCCAGTTTGTTGTCCCCATTTTCCATGCCTCGTTTTCCTCTGTATTGCAACAAAGGTGCTAGTTAGCATTCCTCAAAGGAATTTGGCCCAGGACTTAATGTGGCCCAGGACTGCCTAGTTGCAGAATCTTAAAACCGTCTGATCCATTATCCAAGTAGAGCCACAATACTTCATTATCAAGAGTCTCCAGCCCCATTAACATCCACAGAAATAAACTGGCATAACTGCAAATACTCTGTGTTAATTGGATTGCAGCCAGAAGTATACTATCCTCCAGCAATACTCCAGAGTCAGTATACAATAACTATAGTCATCTTTACAGTATGACATGGTGAATATTTATATACCGCTTTTGAACACGAGTTCCCAAAGCAGTTTACATAGAGAAATAAAAATAAATAAATAGATAAAATGGCTTCCCTGTCCCCAAAGGGCTCACAATCTAAAAAAGAAACATAAGAGAGACATGTGAGAAACAAAGATGTGAGAAGCAAAGAATTAATGTAGCTTTAGTATGATGCAAAACAGGGACTTCCAACCACCCTTCCCGCATCAGTGCCAGAGGGGTCTTGTAACAGTCTTTTCTAATATAATCCAGAAAAAATTCCAAGATGAGCTAGGGACTCATAAGTGGCCAAAAACATGTCCTAGTGATTTTATAACTCTTTAGAACATGTTCCTCAAAGAAACTTAAGCAACTTTGGAAACTGTTACCCAAAGACTTTGGTAACTCAGCATATCAGCTATGGTCCTGCAATGTTGTGTATCATGGCACACATGCCAGTGTGAAAAGCTGGAGAGGAAAGGAGAACCCAAAGTTAAGAACACAAGAATACAAGAGGAGCCTTGCTTGACCAGCTCAAATGTCTATCTAGTCCAGCATTCTGCCTGCAACAGTATTCTGCCTGCCAGATACCTCCAGGAAGCAACATGCCAGGAAGCAACATGCCAGGAAGGCCAACAGAAGGACATGAAGGCAACAGCTATGCCTCTTGTGATTCCCAACATCTGGTATCCAGACGTATAGTGCCTCAAATATGAGGCGGTCTCATTTTACTGCCATGTCTAAGAGATGTTTCTAGATATAAATTCCATAAGTTTGCCTAATCTATTTTAAAGGAATCAAGTAGTGGCCAACATCCCATTGTGCGGCAACAAATTCTATATCTTCATTTTGCATCGTATGTAGTAGTACCATATCTACCCCCAAAGAAGCTGACCTTGAATTTAAGATGACCCCACTTAAAAGAAAAAGAGATTAAATACAGGTTATACTTTTATTTATTTTTTATTTATTTATTTTTAGATAATATATCTCGCTCTTCCTCCTCCAAGGATCCCAGAGCGGTGTACTACATACTTAGGTTTCTCCTCACAACAACCCTGTGAAGTAGGTTAGGCTGAGAGAGAAGTGACTGGCCCAGAGTCACCCAGCATGTATCATGGCTGAATGGGGATTTGAACTCGGTTCTAGTCCAGCACTCTAACCACTACACCACACTGGCTTTACCCAAATGAACAGCACTGAATGTAAGATGACCCATCCACCCCAATTTCTAACATCAAAGAATTGGGGGGCAGGGGGAATCTAGTCTTGGATCCAGGTAAACACAATACTCTTCTTTGTCTGTCTTGAACTGGAGCAAGAAATGGTGAGATGCCACAGATATAAAAAGGCTCTTCACATGATCAGTGTGAAGAGCTGAAAGGGGTTCAGCGGGGAGAGCGGCTTTGACCCACTCTCCCCACAGACGATCACTTACCCCTTCTCAGGCGGGTGAAATGCCTACCCAGACAAGCAGTGGCTAGACTCCAGCGCTCCCACGCCTCACCAAATCTCACCCGGCAACTCCGGGAGTCGGGTGAAGGAAAGCGCCACCGCACAGCGCCCCACCCCCTGGAGCCCCAGTAATGCACCGTGCGAGCGCGCAGTGCATTCCTGGGAGCCCCCCTCTCTCCCCCAAATATGTCCACCGTGACTGCAAGCAGCCATGGCAGACACACAAGCAAAAAAATAAGGTTAACAAAACGCTCACTCCATTAACCTCATTTAAAGGGGTGGTTCTGTAAGCAGGCTTGCCGCTAAGCTGCCACTGGGAGCCACAGGACTCCCGGAGGTTCTCACAACCAGCAGAAACTGGGCAGGGCTCCCTTAGCCCAGTTCCTGCTGGACGTGAGAACAGATTCAATATCTCATTAAGAAGAGATCCTTGAATAACTGAAAAAGAAGTAGGTACTGGTTTTGCTGTGAAGGACTCAAGAACAGATTTATAGATACTTGAATTTCTTGCTAATCTATTCTATGGCATACATTATTAATTATTGTTGTTGTTGTTGTTGTTTACACAGTCAGACAGGTGTTACTGACTGGTTTGTTTTATCCAAACAATGGGTCCTTCCCAAGGACCTGGGATGGCTGAATTTTATTATCAATGTTGTTGCTATTATTATAGATATCATCGCAGAATATAGGCTGTTCCTATTATTTCTTGTTTACATTATTATTGTTTACATTATTATTATTATTATTATTATCATTATTATTATCATCATCATCATCATCATCATCATCAACAACAACAACAACAACAACAAAAACAACAACAACAGCCCAGAGTCACCCAGCAAGTCTCAGAGCTGAATGGGGATTTGAACTCGGGTCTCCCCAGTCCTAGTCCAGCACTCTAACCACTACACCACGCTGACTACATGCCAAATGGAGGCAGGAATACACAACATAGACACCGCTGCCAAGCCACATTTACAGAATCCATCATTCGTGAAATCTTCTATACTACAAAGCTTGGGACACAATACATCCCCCTATTTGTGGAAGCTCAAAAAGTTATTTTCCATCATTCTCCTCACCCAGGAATACTTCAGGCTGGGTAACAGCAACATGCACAGCCCATTATCTTTAATCAAAGGACAGCATATGTCTCATAATTCAGACAGAGCCACACAGGCAGATTACTTTTGCTCAGAAGTCAACTGTCTACATAAACACTGAGCACCAAATCACTCCAGTTGCTTCTCTCAAAGCAACTGAGCATTTGGAGTCATGCATGTCCTCGTGAATCAAGGAAAATGCAAGATGTTGCTATTCTATAAAACTGATTTTACTATCCACACTAAAAAGGTGTGATCTACTTATGATCTACTAGCATTTATTTATTTAGGCTAAATATGGGATTCTCACATTTTGAGGAAAGGCTCAAAACAGCTCTTTTCATAATTTAGGAAGATGCATGATCACAAAGCCAGGTCAGGGAGCAGAACTGGTCATGTGGTAGCAAGCATGGATTCTCCTCTTTGCTAAGCAGGACAATTGCTCCTTTGTTAAACCTTGGTTTGCATTTGAATGGGAGACCACATGAAAGCACTGTAAGATATTCCCCTCAGGGCATGGGGCTCCTCTGAGAAAAGCATCTGCATGCTTGCATGCAGAAGGTTCTAAGTTAGTTAGTTAGGTAGGTAGCTAGTTATTTATTTATTTATTTGTTTGTTTGTTTGTTTGTTTGTTTATTTATCGCCCTTCCAAAATGGCTCAGGTCAGTTTACAGTTAAAACAAACCACTAAAACAGTAAAGAGCTAAAACAAATTAAAAACAATATAACAACTAACATTTTAAAAACATTTTAAAACAACAATTAAACCATTGCAGTAATTAAAAACCCAGAAATCCCGGAAAGTTCCCTCCTTGGCATCTCCAGATAAGGCTGGGAGAGACTCCTGCCTGTAACCCTGGAGAAGCTTTTGTTAGTCTGGGTAGACAATATTGAACTAGATGAGCCAATGGTCTGACTCAGTATAAGGAGCTTCCTATGTTCCTGAAGCCCAACTAAGGATTTTTATGCAGGGCAGGCTTTACATGAAAATATTCCCATGAGATGAAAAAACCCTGTAATTTTTCTATCGTTTCTTTTTCTGTACCTATTTCATCATCTGAAGACACATTAATAACAACTAAAATCATAGAAAAAGGTAGGGATTTTTTTTTTAACTTAATGGTGACATTTCCCTGGGAAAAAATAATATAAATTTAAAAACAGTCAAAGTACTTAACAAAAAAATAAAATTATGACAGTCAGTGCTCCACCACAGAGCCCGTTACGAGGAAGGATGCAACTGCGCTGTGGTCAAACCAGCCTTGGATCAGAGGATGGTGGTTTTGCAGTGACAGCCAGAATATATCATTGCATGTGAGAGGTCAGTAAGGAGTGGTCTTAACAACAAACAGAAAGCCATCTATTTGCATATGTACCTCGCAAAATGCACAGGCAGTTGCTACGTGACGCATGATGAGCAGGACTCTTCCAGTCCAGTATTTAGTATATGCACTGAGCGGACTAGAAGACAGGGGCAGCTTAAGCTGGAGGCCAAAATGGCACACCTGGGGCGCACTCGCTCTAGGGGAGGCCCACCCCCACCTGCCACCATGATCCCGAGGGCACCCGCCCGCCGTCTCTTGCCACCAGCCAGGCCAGTCCGCCACAGCTTGCTGCCACTGCCCACTGCAAGCCCCACTTGCTCGGGGGTGAGTGGAGGCGGCGATGGAGCACCCAAGTCACTTTCCCGCCTGGCCCAAATAGGCAACACGCCTGCGCCTGAGCGAGACACCTAAAGGCGGGAAGGAGAGGAGGCGGGAAGGAGCGTTTACACGAACATTTACCTGGTCTTGCCATTTTACTTCCTTAGTAAATTATTTAGTAAAGTTAAATGGGGGAGAGAAGGAGTTGAGAAGGCACAAAGCAACAATTTCTTGGCTGACATTTTCTCCAACCGAACAGATGAGAGAGAGAGAGAGAGCTGCCTCTCTGATCCGCAGCTGGGTCCTCCTCCCTGCCTGAGTTAGTCAGTCAGTCCTGGCCACTGGCTTCCATCCCCTGAGGAGAAAAGGGGTTGGGGCCTTGCCAGCCTGTTTCTCTCCCCTCTCAGGGGAAAAAAAAAGGCGTTTTCCAGCTTTCTTTCCTCTGACCGTGGGGTAGGCGGTGGGAGAGAGGTTTGCACTCTAGCTGGTGCAAACCACATCACGCTTGTCAGCACATAGTGCTGTTTTAATCTCTTTTGTTCGTTTCGCTTTAAACACAAATTTGCTTGGAAAAACAAGTCAACCTGATATTATTTTCATTATTTTATGCTGTTATATATGTTAAAGCTGTGTAAATTCAATCTTTTACTTTTGTTTGAATGTGACTAACTTCCAAATTGCAATTAAAACAGAAAGAGAATAAAACAGAAAAACCACACAAAACAAAAATATATTAAAAATAAAACCACATAACAGTAACACTAAAGAGCAGTAATAAAAATCTGCATTTCAGTTCATTAAAAGAATGAGCAAATAAAACCATCTGACCTAGTTCCTCAAACTCAACAGTGCTTGCGCCAGGCAAAGCACTCTTGAACTTGTTTTATTTATGTATTTCTCTATATAAACTGCTTTTTACACTTTGTTAAAAAGTGGTATATAAATATTTTTGTTGTTTTTGTTTGGAAGGGTTTTTTGTTTGTTTCTGCCGGAGCCATGAATTTAGTTACAAAGAAAACAGAACTAATTTGCCTGCCAGGGTAAATAAGAACAAGAACTGAAATCTGCTTCCTAGCATATTGCTAGGTGTTACAACCTAAGAAGGCACTGAAGCCACTGCACTTGGCTGTTCTTCTCTCTTTGCTCAGTGCTTCAGTAGAGGTAAAGTGTGCCGTCAAGTCGGTGTCGACTCTTGGCGACCACATCACCCTGTGGTTGTCTTTGGTAGAATACAGGAGGAGTTTACCATTGCCATCTCCCATGCAGATTGAGATGATTTTTTCAGCATCTTCCTATATCGCTGCTGCCCGATATAGGTGCATACCAGCAGAGATTCAAACTGGTGATGATGATGTTCTAAACTGTCTGGAAAAGCTGAAAACTAACAAATCACCAGGGCTCGATGGCATCCATCCAAGAGTCCTCAAAGAACTCAAATGTGGAATTGCCAACCTCCTTGTTAAAATATAGAACTTATCCTTGCAATCAGGCTCTGTACCAGAGGACTGGAGAGTAGCAAATGTAACACCGATTTTCAAAAAGGGATCCAGGGGCGATCCAGGAAATTACAGGCCGGTTAGCCTAATGTCTGTTCCAGGCAAATTGATGGAAAACATCCTCAAGGATAAAATTGTAAAGCACCTAGAAGAACAGGCCCTGCTGGGAGTGAGTCAGCATTGCTTCAGCAAAGGTAAATCTTGCCTCACCAACCTTTTGGAGTTCTTTGAGAGTGTCAACAAGTGTGTGGATCAAGGTGATCCAGTTGACATAGTATACCTGGACTTCCAAAAAGCTTTAGACAAAGTTCCTCATCAAAGACTCCTGAGGAAACTTAGTGGTCATGGGATAAGGGGACAAGTACATGTGTGGATTGCTAACTGGCTGGAAGACAAGAAACAAAGGGTAGGTATAAATGGAGAATTTTCACAATGGAGGGAAGTAAGAACTGGGGACCCCCAGGGAGCTATACTGGGACCTGTGCTTTTTAATTTATTCATAAATGATCTAGAAGCAGGGGTAAGCAGCGATGTGGCCAGATTTGCAGATGATACCAAACACTTCCCGGTAGTAAAATCCAAAATGGATTGTGAGGAGCTCCAAAAGGATCTCTCCAGTGTAAGGTGATGCACACTGGGACAAACAAACCCAACTTCAAGTATATGCTGATGGGATCTGAGTTGTCAGTTCTGACCAGGAGAGCGATCTTGGGGTCGTGGTGGACACCTCGTTGAAAGTGTCAACTCAATGTGTGGCAGCCATGAAAAAGGCCAATTCCATACTAGGGATCATTAGGAAGGGGGTTGAAAATAAAATGGCTAATATTATAATACCCTTATACAAAACTATGGTGCAACCACACTTGGAGTACTGCATACAATTCTGCTCACCACATCTTAAAAAGGACAGTGTAGAACTGAAAAAGGTACAAAAGAGAGCAACCAAGATGATCAGGGGCCTAGAGCACCTTTCTTATGAGGCAAGACTACAACACCTCCGGCTTTTTAGTTTAGAAAAAAGACGGCTGCGGGGAGACATGATAGAGGTCTATAAAATCATGCATGGTGTGGAGAAAGTGGAGAGAGAGAGATTCTTTTCCCTCTCTCACAACAGTAGAACCAGGGGTGACTCCATGAAATTGATTGCCAGGAGGTCTAGGACCAACAAACGGAAGTACTTTTTCACACAACGCGTGATCCAATTGTGGAACAGGATGTGGTGACAGCCAACAACCTGGTTGGCTTTAAGAGGGGTTTGGATGACTTCATGGAGTTGAGGTCTATCAATGGCTACTAGTCGGAGGGCTGTGGGCCACCTCCAGCCTCAAAGGCAGGATGCCTCTGAGTACCAGTTGCAGGGGAGTAATGGCAGGAGAGAGGGCACGCCCTCAACTCTTGCCTGTGGCTGCCAGCAGCATCTGGTGGGCCACTGTGCAAAACAAAATGCTTGACTAGATGGGCCTTGGGCCTGATCAAGCAGGGCTGTTCTTATGTTCTTATGCAACCTCTGGCTTGCAAGTCAAGTCACTTCCCTGCTCAGCCATTCGGAAACTAGAAAGGGCTGTCTACAACTCCCCCACCCCACCTCAACTCACAGGCCTCCTGTGCCTTTAAGAGCTGTATGACATGCAGCATTTCCTATTAGCTTTCCCTGCCTGCAAGATTAAAAAAACAAACAAACTTAGAAACCTGAAGGGCTAAGCATCCTGGGCTCTAAGAGGACAGTTATCTACAGCGTTCCTAGGCAAGAAAACTGTATCTGCACCATTGTAGCCTCTAATTTTTTTCATCTCTGTGCAGAATGAGTTTTGTTCTGGGCGGCAGTATCAAGGCAGTGTGTACGCATGTGCATTCAGAGTGGGACCTTCCTGATTCATCCTGAGCGGGATCTGAAATTAACTAAGTGGATTTCGAAAAACTTGTGAGTGTGCACACACCTTAGAAGGAACACTGATCTGCACTTTTTCAGCTACAGTAGTTATAAAGGAATACATTTGGAAAGAGACATGGCATGGCCCAGTTTAATACTCTAGTATTGGAAGTGAATGTTCGAAATCCTTCCTGGAGTTGGAGGCGTCCGTAGAGGCCATCTAGATCAACCCATGCTCAGTGCAGGAAATCCAGAGCAGAGCAATCCCAGCAGAGGCTGTCCAGCCTCTGCCTGAAGACTTCAAGCCAGGTAGAACTCACACTTTCCCAAGTTAATTGATTCTGTTGTTGGACAGCTCTGACCATTAAGAAGCTTATCCTAATGTTCATCCCAAATCTGCCCTCCTATAACTTAAGCCCATTAGATCTTGTCCAGCCCTTTGGGGCAGCAGAGAACAACCACACTCTGCTTTCTTCTATGTGACAGCCCTTTGGGGATGTGAAGAGTGTGGCCGTATTCCTCCTGAGACTTGACTTCTCCAAGCTAAACTTATCCAGTTCCCTCAATCTTTCTTCATAGGGCTTGTTTGCCCTCCCCTAAACATGTTCCAGTTTTTAAAGTGCAGCACCCAGAACTAGACACAGTACTCTGGATGAGGTTTGACTAATGAGGAATAGAGTGGAATGTGAACTCCTTGTGACTTGGCCTTGGCCTTGTTTGCCACTGCAAACATCTGCAGCCATCATTTTAAAGCCTTGTGGCCATCACCAGAATTAGTGGCAATGGGTTCCATAAGATACATATGGTATAAAGAAGGCCTCCGGCTTGCCAGTAAAAGCGATGACTTGTCAGATACTATGTCATGAATGCATGCCATGGGCTAAGCAATTCTACACTTGATGGAGAGGGCGGCAGAGTTCCCTCTAAGGCATGCATATGTGCTCACAAGTTTTTTTATGTCCGCTCAGTAAATTTTAGATCCCACTCATGTTGAATCAGGAAGGCCTCACTCTGTGTACACACTGCCTCGATACCGCCGCCCAGAACAAAACCCATTCTGAACACAGGATGAAAAAAAAATAGAGAGAACACTGGAGGGAGGGGTAAGATCTCGAGGCAGGGCTGCCATCCTGGGGTGGTGCGTTTCCTTGCAGTGTTTCGTTCCACCTCTCCCTGCCGCTCCAGTCTGTAAAACCAAAGGCCTGAACTTTAAGCAGCAATTTAGAATTCAAAGAGAGAACCTGAGCTCAGCCTTCTTTTTATCTAGGAACCAGGCAGGATCATACAGTCTGGAGGCAAAGTCAATGTCAGTGGGAGGAGCAGAGCAGAGAGCAGCAGGCAAACTGTACAAAAGGAGCCCAGCAACAGGTTTGGGGAAGCACATCTCTGTCTGTATTTTCTGCTGACACAATGAGCAGGTATGTGTGCCCACCATTCTCCACTCTAACACTGATGGAAAGCCCCCATTTCCTTTCCTGAACCAATTTGCAAGAATTAATTAGCCTTGCTTATAATTCAATTTCCTGACCAGCACAGATGTATCTTCAAAAGGAGAACCGCCCTCTTGTGTTCCAAAGCAAAATTATTTGCCAAGGCTAGATTGGAAAGCACCTAGAGCCGAAGGTGAGCATGTGGGCAGAAGTGCAAAAGGCAAGGCCGCAAAAATCCTCGATTTCCAAGACCAGCCAGCACATCATTGGCTGCTAGACTGGCCCCTACTTGCACCCAGACCTCCTCTTCAGCATTCTCTATTTTCCCCCCATCTGTGTGCAGAATGAGTTTTGTTGTGGGAATGAGTTTTGTTCTTGATTAAACCTGAGTGTGATCTAAAATTAACTGAATGGACATCAAAAAACATGCAAGTGTGCGACCACATGCATGCCGTAGAGGGAACACTGCTCCTCTTGTGTCATCATTTCTGTCTTTAGGAGATGCACTGCCTCTGCACCTCTTATCAGGAAGTCTCCTTAAGGGCAGACTTGCTGTAATATTTGCTCGTATGTATAAGACATGTCACTTTTAAAAATTCTGCCCTGCCTTCAAATTGTTTCATCTTATGTATTTATCAAATGCATTTATACTCCACTTTTAAGTTAGGAATTTTAAAGTGGCTTACAAAAAATAAACACAGAATTTGGATCCATGAAATAAGAAAATAAACCCACCCAGTGAGAGGACTCTACAGAACTAACAGCCTTCTAGAGCAAAGCTCTCTTTGCCGAGGAGGAGAAAGAAGGAGCCCAGCTGATCTGATCTCCCTGGAAAGAGATGACTCCACAACTGTGGCAGCACCATGCATAGGGATCCTGTCTCTGATGCCAACCAAGAGAATTTCGGTTAATGGTAAGCCTGGCCTAGGGTTTGGAGGAGAGGGACCTCTACAGGGGAATTCTTGGCATCTTCCCAGGGAGCCAGCGCGGTGTAGTGGTTAGAGTGCTGGACTAGGACCGGGGAGACCCGAGTTCAAATCCCCATTCAGCCATGATATACTAGCTGGGTGACTCTGGGCCAGTCACTTCTCTCTCAGCCTAACCTACTTCACAGGGTTGTTGTGAGGAGGAACACAAGTATGTAGTACTCTGCTCTGGGCTCCTTGGAGGAAGAGCGGGATATAAAATGTAAATAATAATAATCTATATATATAATTCGCTTACGGACGATCAAGTTGAGGACTACGTCCGGAGCCGTGCGGATGCCTGAAGCCATTGCCTTGGGAAGGGAGGGGCAGCAAGCCAGGGAGGCAGGCGGAATGGGCAGACTCAGGAGACAGAAGAAGAAAAGAGGAAAGGCAGAGGGGAAAGGAGGAACCATTGCCTGGGGAGGGAGCAGCAGCGAGGGAGGTGGGAATCGGCAGACTCGGGATGGAACAGAAAGGAAAGGAAAAGGAAAGGAAAGGCGGAGGAAACCGACCACAGAGAGAAGGCAGCTGGCAGATAAACGACAGAACGGACAGAACGTAGAACCAAATGAAGCCCAAAATCGCTGGGAGGTAAGGGGCCGTTAAAAACCGTTGGGACTGCGAGGACGCGCTGCTGACCTTCCCGCCCAAAAAGAAAAAACCCAAACCTAGTGCCATTGTTCCGCCACCCCACAAAAAACACCAGCCAGTCTTCCACACCCCACACCATCAAAAACAAAAAAACAAAAAACCCTCAACTCCCAGTCACCCCTTCAAAAACAAACAAACCACAAAGGGATAAGCACAGGCCAGCTGCTCCCTGGGGAACAGGGTGCATGGCTACAAAGGGAGGACCAGCCAAACAAATTCTCCCAACTAAACCCAAAAAGGAAGTAAACTACCGCACAGATGCTCTGTGCGGGTTCAGCTAGTAATAAAATTGGTGGGACCATAAAATTGAAAAAGTTGAAGAAAATGAAGATGTAAAAATATTATGGGACTTCCGACTACAAACAGACAAACATCTGCCACACAACACACCAGATATCACTGTAGTCGAGAAGAAAGAAAAACAAGTCAAAATAATCGACATAGCAATACCAGGGGATAGCAGAATAGAAGAAAAAGCAAGAGAAAAAATCACCAAATACAAAGATCTACAAATTGAAATTGAAAGGCTGTGGCAGAAAAAGACCCAAATAATCCCAGTGGTAATTGGCACCCTGGGTGCAGTCCCAAAAGACCTTGAAGAGCACCTCAACACCATAGGGGCCACAGAAATCACCATCAGCCAATTACAAAAAGCAGCTTTACTGGGAACAGCCTATATTCTGCGACGATATATATAACAATTGACAATAAAATTCTGGCATCCCAGGTCCTTGGGAAGGACTCGATGTCTGGATAAAACAAACCAGTCAATAACACCTGTCTGACTGTGCAAACAAGATAAGAATAATAAATCTTTGCAGGAAACCATGACAGACAGGCAAACCAGCATTAACAATCTAGTCTGACGCTCCATGTAGAACTGGAAAAGGTGCAGAAGAGGACAACCAAGATGATCAGGGGCCTGGAGCACCTTCCTTATGAGGCTAGGCTACAGCATCTGGGGCTTTTTTGTTTAGGGGGAAAAAGACTACCGAGGGGATACATTATAGAGGTGTATGAACTTATGCATGGAGAAGAGAGAGTGCACAGAGAGAACATTTTCTCCCTCTCTCACAAGACTAGAACCAGGGGTCACCCCATGAAACTGAGGGCTGGGAAATTTAGGACTGACAAAAGGAAGCACTTTTTCACACAGCACACAATTAATCTAAGGAATTCTCTGCCACTGGATGTGGTGATCCCAGCTCAGATGGCTTTAAGAGGGGCTTAGACAAATTTGCATAAGACAGGGCTATCAATGGCTACTAGTCTGGTGGCTATGGGCCACCTCCAGGCTCAGAGGCAGGATGCCTCTGAATACCAAATTCAGGGGAGCAACAGCAGGAGAGATGGCATGCCCTCATCTCTTGCCTGTGGGCTTCTGGCGGGCCACTGTGTGAAACAGGATGCTCGACTAGATAGGCCTTCTGCCTGATCCAGCAGGGCTGTTGTTATAAGCAAGTTCAGGCGGAATGAGGGGGGGAAATTCTGCAAGTGACGCCTGCTACACAGAACCTGATGCCTGGAAGTTACTAGAATATATTTCATTCTATTAAATTGTACTGAAGTAAACAATAACACCACAGTAAAATTGTTTTTAACTCTATAAAAACCGGGGGGGGGGGGTTGGTGGCTAAGGGTGCCACAATCACTTGAAAAATTGTCCAAGGGCACCACAACCACTTGAGTCGGCACTGCTAGAAGGAAGAGGGCTACCTCCTCTCAGTCAGTGGCTATGTGATCCCAACCCACCCTTTTATGATGGCAGTGCCAACTAGAACCACCAGATAAATACCAGACCAAAAACAAAGTTCACAAACCCTCCAAGACCAGGACCAAAATGTATACAAATAATATATATACATAATTTAAATGAATGATTATAATGTTAACATCCTGGGCAAACTACAAAGTGCTGGCTATAACCTATAAATCCCTAAACAGCTTAGGCCCTGGGTTTTAAGAGAATGTCTTATTCGCCCATTGAGATAATCAGGAGAAGTTCGTCTGCAGTTGTCACCAGGGATAGGCCTGTTGTAGCTCCAAGACTCTGGAATGTACTCCCTGCTGAAATAAGAGCCTCCCCATCTCTGACAACTAGAAGTCCTTAAAGACACATCTGTTCACCCAGGCTTTTAATTAAGTACTGTTTTAATAGTTTTTAACATAGTTTTAAAATTTTAAATTATTGTAACATTTTACATTTTTTCTTTTGTATCTTGTATTTATTGTAAACCTCCCAGAGACCTAAGTTTTGGGAGTATACAAATATGTTAGTAAGTTAGTTAGTTAGTTAGTTAGTTAGTTATAGATAGATAGTCTAAATTAAAAATCCACCAAAAACTTTTTCAAAAAAATTTCAAGATCCTCTTCAGAGGCCTTCCAACAAACTTCTACAAGTCAAAATGTTTCTGGCAACAAAATATTTCTCATTTATTTATTGTGCAAAATGCAGACCTCATTTGCAATTCCTATATTTGTTACTGTGCACAATATCTAAATATTTAGTTTTGAAAGTGTATTGTTTTGTGAATATTTAAAAATATTTTAAAGCATTGATTTAAACAACATTTTATATTATATATAATTTATCTGTCTACGTTTTGGCTCTGGACTGGTCTTTCAGTTTGTGAGTGCTAAAGAAACCACTTATTTTCAAAGAATCATCCATTTCTGATGCCACTATCTATTATGGGGTCATATAGCTCTATTCTAGCTTCTTCCTGTAGTTTGTTTCACTAAGCTTAAGAAGAAAACAAGCAATGTCAATGAAGCTGTCTGGTTTTAGTTTTGCTTTACTTACACATGGAAAGACTCAAGAAAGTTTTTTCCCCTTTGACACAATGAGGTCGTCAATCACACAGTTCCAGACCAAACCCTACCACCATACCTGAAGTGTTATTCTATTATAAAATACTCTCTCCACTAGATCACTCTGTGTCCAGTTAAACCCCTGTTTTTCACAAATGTTCTTCTGCAGAGAAACGGGCTCCTAACAGGAGCATCATCTTAGCTTAATTTTGAAGTACCTTTTCATCAGTGTGCCAAGTCCACACTGCACCTATTAAGACAAATACTTGGCTATCAAAGAAAGCAGCCTCCTAAATCATTCCCAGACCTGCCTCTGTATACCTGGAGCACCACAACACTGCAAGACTAAAATATCTTCAAATATCTGTCTAGGCATCTGCAATAAAAGTGCCACCATCCCTAAAAAGAAGAAATAAGTTTAACTGCAGCAGAATGTAAAATTGGGGTGGGGATAAAAGCAATTTAAAAAAATGAAAGGTTGAAAAACTACCCGGAGATTGAACTATGGTTTGTTTCACACAGGCTTTTTTTTAAAAATGAAGAAATAATTCTTCCAACAAACAAATGAAACCAAAGAAAGAGTGATAAGCACACAGAAGAACAAGACATACTGTGGAAGAATCAGAATAGTTAGCTTCTTCTACAAATGGAAATGCCAGTGTCTGTGCCAGTTACTTCACTTTGGGGTAGATGTTCAAGCCTTAAATGAATGGGTCTCTGATAGGTCAAAGTTAATAATTTATTCTTAAAAGAATGACAAACATTCAGCACAAAAAAGTATTTGCTTAGGCATGTGATATTGCTGGTTTTGTGCATCTTTTTTCTTTTACTTTAGACAGAGACAATGTTTCAAATGAGTCAACTGATTTCCTAATCTATTCCTAACCCAAGAATCTACCCTCCAGCCTTGTCTCCAGCCCAACTAACTTCCCAGCGGGCACACATTAACTCCTTTTCTCCAACATTCTGTCCTCCACACATATTCCCCTTCCTCTTACCTCAACATGCTCTGAGCAATTCCCCACTCCCATTCATACCAACTCCAAACCGCAGTGCAATATAAGAAGTTGCCTCACCAAGCTTTTGGAAACCTTTGAAAGGACAAATATGTAGATGAGGTGATCCAGGAAACAATACCAAGTAGGATTTCTACACACACAAACACTTTTGAAAAGGTTCCTCATCAAAGGCTTGTGAGTGAACTCAACAGTAACAGGATAAGAGAATCGCAGTAACAGTCCCATGAATGTTAAATTTAGGATAAGAGAATCTTCTTATCCTAGCAGCTGACTAAACAAGAATCAGGGAATAGGCATAAACAGGTTTTCCCCATAATTAGGCAAGCAAACAGTGGTTTAATAAGAACATAAGAGCAGCCCTGCTGGATCAGGCCCAAGGCCCATCTAGTGTAGCATCCTGTTTCACACAGTGGCCCACCAGATGCCACTAGAAGCCTACAGGCAGGAATTGAGAGCATGCTCGCTCTCCTGCTGTTACTCCCCTGCAACTGGTACTCAGAGGCACCTCCTAAGGTACTCAGAAGGATTTCTTTAGGCATCTACCTAAGGATCTTTATTGAGACTGGTGCTTTTTAACTTGTATGTAGATTGGTTGGAGTTTATTATTTATTTTTATAAAAAATAAATTTATTTTTATAAAAAATAAAAGTTTATATTTATATCCCACTTTCCCTCCAAGGACCTGAGAGCAGTGTACATAGTTGTGTTTATCCTCACAACAACCCTCTGAGGTAGGTTAGGATGAGGCACAAGTGAGTGGCTCAGAGTCACCCAGTGAGTTTCATGGCTAAATGGGGATTTGAACTTGAGTCTCCGGGTCATAGTCCAACACTACACCACGTTGGCTCTCTGGCATTAAGGATGACAAAGTGGATAGATCTGCAGATGACACCAATATTATACATGACAATGAAAATGCAATGAAGAGTTCCAAAACGATCCAACCAAACTGGGTCAAATGGCAACGAAATGGCAAATGTTCAGTTTAAGTAAGTGCAAGTGGATAGGGATGTGTGAATCGATTTGGGTAGAAATTGATTTGTACCTAAACCTAACTGATTCGGGTGATTTGGAGACAACAAATCACCCCTGTGGTCCATTGGCTAGATTTGGGTCCAAGTCAAATCGCGCCAGATTCTACTCAAATCTATTCAAAATTCTGATTCCACTTATTAATTTCCCCAGATTCCCAGCTTTCATTTAAAAACAAAAAGCTAAGCACTAGCCCTTGTAGAAGTGGAGTTATGGAGCAAAATGTGTGGTCACTATTTTTCAAGTGTCTGGATTTTTTGGTGTATATAATAACTTTTCCACAATGAATTCCTATGAGGATTCATTTACACACCTTCATTTCATCTATTCATTTTGACTGACTTTGAACAGTGTCAACTGTCAAATGCCATGTGCCAACTACACTCCCCACCTACCCACAAGGCAGTGGGGTACTACTCAGTTTACATTCTAGGAATTTTTTTCAAGTGTTTAGGCTCTTTAGTGTCTATTAATCTTTCCTCATAATGAATCCCTATAAGGATTCATTACACATCAAGGAGTCTAAACACCTCAAAAATTCCTAAAATATAAACTGAGTGCACAGTGGCTTGCAGGTTGGGGGGGAGGGTAGTTGGCACATGGTATGCCACTAATTCCCCATCCCCACCCACAAAGCAGTGGGGTCAAAATAAACAGAAGAAATGAAGGTGTATAATGAAGACACCAAAGAATCTAAACACTTCAAAAATTCCTAAAAAATAAACTGAGTATCCCAATGGGGGGGGTGTATTTGACAGTTGGCACTGTGTAATGACAGTCAAAATGAAGATCTGCAATGAATCCTCATAGGGATTCATTATGAGGAAACGTTATTCAACACCAAAGACTCTAAACACTTGGGGGGGAAATAGTGACCACACATTTTGCTCCATAACTCCACTTCTACAAGGGCTAGAGCTTAGCTTTTTTTAAAAAGAAAGAAAGAAAGAAAGAAAGAAAGAAAGAAAGAAAGAAAGAAAGAAAGAAAGAAAGAAAGAAAGAAAGCTGGGGATCAATGTTAGGGTTAGGATAGGATAGGGCAACTTCAAATCCCCATTATTTCCTATGGCGGAAATATATAAAACCAGTAAAAACTAAAAAATATTATTTAAAATAAAACAAGTGCCCCACTGCCTTGAAATTTGGATGATAGGTGGCACCAATGTGTACTTACCCACCACCCAAATTTGGTGCCCCAGGACCTTGAAAAGTGGTCCGAATTGATCTGAAACTGGGTGATTCAGGGGGACAGATTTGGACAATTAGGGGTGATTCAATTTGGGTACAAACTGAATCAAAATCAATTTGTGCACATCCCTATAAGCTGATGCATATTGGGCCAAAAAATCATAGGTTGTGGAATGTGTTCCTCATTGGTATAAGAGGTTTGTCATCTCTGGATGCGTTCAAGAGAGCTATAAAGACTCACCTTGTCAGCTTGACTTTCAATCATATTTAAGTAGTTTTAAATTAATATTTATTATTTTAAATGGTTTTATTCTGATTGTGAACTGTCCTGAACCACTTTTGGACAAGCAACATGTAAGTGAATTTTTTAAAAAAATCAATAAAATCCAGCATCCTTAAAAGGCACACCAACATTTAACTGATACAGAATCCAACATTTTTGAAAACATAACTTGTAATTTTGAAAGTTACACTACAGCTTAATAAGAACACAATATTTGGATTTGGATTTGTTCACAATGAAAATTGAAGGCCGGATACAACTGTTAATGTCTTGAAATACACAGAATAACTAAATAGTAGGTCATGTTTTAGAAGTATCAAAGTTAATAATTGTCAGACCACCTCTGCTGACTTTAACATGCATCCTGCCTATTTCTCATACAGTATTGCTTTTCAAAAGGTGCCCAAAAGACCTGCCAATTTATTTTCATGAAAAGATTAAAAGAAAGATAATGTAGTACATTATTTACCAACTGAAGGATCACACTTCTCACGTAGCCATACCTATGATCAAGAATGCCACAAGATCTACAAATGCCGTACAATAGCTTAGTTTGGCAAATTACACACTTTTCAAAATTAACTCACGTTTCTAAAACAGCCAAAATAAAGGTAAATGTAGGGTGTGTGTTTTTGGATTTTTTAATGCCAATAAATTTTGGCAGTCTGTTCTTGAGCAGCAATCTCACTAAATGAGGCCAATGAATATTGAGCAAATATCAAAGAATGACTATTGTTCAAAATCATGCAGGTATGATGGAAAAATTAACAGCGCGAGACCCTATGCTGCTGTTGATGGATCCCCTAGAAATACCAATTGCTTTCTTCCTTAAATAGCTACAAAGTATTGGCAGAGGGCTGCAACAGGTTAGAGATGTAGTAGCCCATCAGCAGCAGAATGGAACATTGTGACTTACCTGAAGAGTCCATTCTCAGCAGGGGAATGGAGTGCATCCGACAGCAGGTTGCTCTCTCCCTAGACAGGGCCAATCAGAAATGTACATAAGCCCCAGAGAGTCCCCTTTTGCGAATGGGAGGAGCTTCCCCTGAGAGCCCAGACATGACTGACTTAGCCAATGGTGCAGAGAAGAAAAAATAGCAATCAGAAAAATAGCAAAACCCAACATGGGGGGGGGGATGGACCCCCACAAACTGGAGAACTTGTGTAAACAAGAACATACCTACCCAAGTTAGGCCAAAAAGAACCCAGCCGAGAGACAGGGTGGGAAAGATTCACTCCATTGCCCCACTGAGAATGGACTCTTCAGGTAAGTCACAATGCTCCATTCTCCAGCAAGGGAGGAGTGCATCCAACAGCAGGACCTACATGAGCTTCAGTCCCACTGTGAGGGCATCTCTCTCTGCCAAACAAAGCATCAGCGGAGGCCAAAGAGTTCAATTTGTAACACCTTACAAAAGTTGAGAGGGACAACCAAGTCGCTGCCCAACAAATATCCAGTAACGGGGCCTTTGTGGAAAAGGTGGCCGAGGTAGCCGCATTGCGTATAAAATGAGCCACAATTCCAGAAGGAGGGGGAACTTCTGAAGAGGTATAAGCCTGAGAAATACAGGCCTTGATCCACTTGGATGAGGATGAAACCTTCTTCTCCAAAGACGAGGATCTTTATGGCCCTTCTAAGGTCTAAAGTATGCCATGACCTTTCTTTTGCATTACTCGGGCTAGGACAAAAGGATGGCTGGAAACGTTCCTGCACCTTATGGAAAACCGAATTAATTTTTGGAATGAAGGAGGGGTCTGTACAGAGTCCTAGCTCTGAAACCCTACAAGCCGAAGTGATTGTTATTAGGAAGAAAACCTTCCATGTTATAAATTTGAGGTCTACTGACTTCAAGGGCTCAAAAGGCAGTTTAGTAAGAGCTTGTAAGACTAAATTTAAATCCCACGTGGGAAATCTATGGACCACAGGTGGACTCAATAGAGCGGCACCCCTCAAAAAACTCTTGACACAGGGATGAGCTGACAGAGTTGTGGATTGCAATAGCCACAACTTATCTCTTGAGTATGTTAGGGTTAAGCCCCTTATCCTGCCCACATTGCAGGAAAAACATAACAGATTTGACAGAGGCTGAAGTCGGAGAAACTCCTTTCTTCTTGCACCAGTTAGAGAAGGCTTTCCAAGAGGCTTGGTATAACCTTTTAGTGGAGCTCTCCCTTGATGCCAGCAATGTATTCTAGAACATTGCCAGGGTAGCCTTTTAACCTAAGAGCTTTCCGTTCAATCTCCACACTTTTAGATTCAGCCACTCCGGATCTGGGTGAAAGATTGGACCCTGGTGGAGAAGGCCCAGGCTATCTCCCCAACGTCAAGGAAGGCTCTACTGACAATTGAACCAGGTCTGAGTACCATGGTCTGCGCAGCCACACCGGAGCTACTATTATCACTTTGCAGACCCAAATAGTTGAATCTCCTTGTGCAAGATCGCCTGTGGAGTTATGTGTAAGGAAGGCCTCTTGACCGCCTGTGCACTAAGATGTCCACGCCCATTGCCCATGGACTGAAGAACCTTGAGAAAAACCTTGGCAGCTTGTTGTTTTGTGGAGAAGCGAACAGGTCCAGAGTCAATTCTCCAAACATCAGACAGATCCTTGAGAATGCATTGTCGCTTAGGGCCCATTCCCCTTGGCCTACATGCTGGCAACTGAGCCAGTCTGCTTGCATGTTTTCTACTCCCCGGACATGCTCCGCTGATATTGACAGGTGATGCCTCTCCGCACACTCGAACAGTAGGGTGGCCTCTGCCATGAGAGACCTGGATTCCACCACCCCCGGGATGATATGGGCTTTGGCCATTGCGTTGTCCATCTGGACAAGTACATGCCTTTGAGAAATGAAGGACTGAAAGGCCAGGAGCGACAAGAGGATCACCTGAAGCGCCAGCCAGTTGGAGTGAACCTTCTCCATGGACCACTATCACTGGACTGCTCTGAACCACAATGACCACCTCACCCAAAGAGACTTAGTCACCTGGACCTTTTCCACTGGGAGGAAGTGAACCCTGAAACATAGAGATTAGGAGGTCCACCATGAGAGGGACTTGAGGGCTGGCTCTGAGAGAAGAAATGGACCCCGTGATCTTTCTACAATCCTGTCTTGGTAGGGGAGAAGGGCCCACTAAAGGAATCAAGAGTGGAATTTTACCCAAGGCACCAGGTCGTAACAGGCTACTGTGCTAGATCTGGACTGTGATGGACCTCTGATCTACCCTCCAGTTCTTTAACCAGAGATGATGTCTAACCGAAACATCTGCTGCAAGGGCCCTTGCTGAGAACTGGCATGAATCTAGACTGGTATCTGCCACGTAAGAAGAAGCCTTTAGGAGTTTGTTGATCCCCTGCTTCAAATGTGTATTGCCAGGTGGGACTGCTTCTACCAGTTCTTTGGACCACATAATAGAAGCCCTAGCTAACAGGGAAGTAGCCATGGCTGCACAAATGTGACCTGAATAATAAAGCATCACGTTTATCCTCATAAGAAAGTCATCTCCATTTTTCACCAACACCACACCACTGACCAACGCTGCCACGAGTGCATCAATGAGAAGAACTTTTAATAAATTCATAATCTCTTGGTCAAAAGTGTAAAGGCGCTTAGCGCATGCAGTAGGATTGCTACTAGCTCCTGGAAGTTTCCATTCCTCAAGGAGGGTTCTTTTTTTAAAAGCTTGTGACAAGGCATGCTTAACTCATGTCCAGATCCCTGGACATCTGGAAATACCAGCACCACCCCTTCAGAGAAAGCCCTGCCTTGCCCAGAACTGCTGGCAGTGGTTTCCAATTTTAACACTCTCTGCGCCTTGTGAAAGAGAACAGTAAAATCTTCCACCTTTAAAAGCCTGTTTAAAGGTGAAGCCTCCACCTCCCCATGCAAGATGGGTTCTTCCGAATTAGTGGAATAGGGCCTGACTGGCCTGCCCAGATCAGAAGAGCAGAGGGGCTTCTCGGAACAGGGTCAGTGTGAGGGAAATTGGGTAAGACTAGCAAACTATTTATTGGGCCGGAACCCCCTAATTTCCTCCTAGTCAGATCCAGGTGGTCTGGAGAACTCTTATTGGAACCCTCCAAAGTGTGTGAGCGGGAGTGGAAACACAAGTGGGAACAAGAAACTCTGTTCTCTGGTATGGGAACCTGTGAAGCTGCAGACACTTTTGTGCCAGAATCCCCCCATTTGCTGCACCCCCTGTTGTGGCGGATGCTTTGCTGGTCCAACAAACCTTTCCTCACCTCCTTCAGGACCATCTCTTGCAGCCATTGCTGCACATTGGTGGGAAGGGGCCTATCCCCCACAAATGGCTGCCCAAGATCCTCCTCCTGGTCCTCCACTATGAGGAGAGATATGGAGGAAAAATCACCTACCTCTCCAGAGTTCCCCCAAGTGACGTCATGGAGAGGGATGGGCATGGAACAAGCCCCGTAAGAGGTTCCCTCCCGCAGACTAGCCGAGCAAGTTCTCACGACTGAGGAGGATGAGGCGCGTGAAATGCATGATCCCTCTGTTGTCCTTTTTTTTTTGTTCCCAGTAGTTCTGCCCCAGAGCCTGTACTGCGAGGCTCACTTGGAAGCAATGTTGAGGCCGTACCCACGTTAGAACAGTCTGAACCAGGACCCTCCCTGGAAGCCATGCTCATTCCTCCCCCCACTTTCTTTTTTCCCCTCTGGAACAAAACCCCCCACAGTGGGGAGAAAAACGATTTTCTAATAACTAAAATATATTCCTGCCACCATTAAGAACCAGGAAATTAGGAAAACAAAAGAAGAGCATCAAGGCTATCCTATCTAAGTGGAGCAAGACAAGGCAGAACTGGGTTCTCAGGGGAAGCTCCTTCCACTCGCAATGGGGAACTCTCTGGGGGTCATGTACATTTCTGATTGGCCCTGTCTAGGAGAGAATGGGAGATAGGAACCCACAGCCAGATGCACTCCTCCACTGCTGGAGAACTCTGCATCTCTTGCTAAAAGAGAAGCCAAATTAAATCCGCTGATAGGATGCAGTGCCTCACCTACCCCAGGACATCTACACAATGTCTTGTGTTTGTACAATACCCATTCTGATCGATGGATTCTAATATAATGTTGGCTAAAGAGTCCAGTTGGTTCAAACGTCGACTCTGGAGTTTATATAGTTGTCCCTGTTAAAATATAAGTCATTTCTGGAGGAATCTTCCAAAATGAAATACAAAATTCTGAATATACCATTTAAGACCACCCAGAGCCTCTGAATGGGGCGGTTTATAAATGTAATAAAATAAAATAAAATAAAATAAAATAAAATAAAATAAAATAAAAAATAAGACAGTGCCTGACATGACGCACAGTGGTACGGAAGCGCTGCACACTGTGTCAGGCCTGCTGCAGACTCAGAAGGCAGCCCCAGGACTATAGAGAATGGTTGTTTGCACAATCAATGCTACTGCAGTTTCTCCCCTAATCATGAATGGGGGGAAATGCAGTAGTACTGCTTTCACAACTGTCTGTTCCCCCCTATAGCACTGGGGCTGCTTACAGGTCTGCAGCAGCCCCAACGTGCAATGGCTTCGTGTCACCTTGGAACACTTGCCTTATGGGAAAAAACATGCAGATTTGGGATTCAATCCAGAGCAATCCCATACAGTACTACACAAGGCATAACTTCATGTTCCCCCCTTCGGCACAATGGTTGAATTCTATAAACCTCTTGCCTCTAGGCCAGCCTGGCAGTCTGAGCAATTCATCGGAGTAGTGAAGCTGACTTGCCCCAACTCGCCATGCGATGCCATGCCCTCAGCCTGCCTCTGCTTGACTGACCCTCCTGCTAACTGGGCAAAGCGCCACCTTTTTAAACGTGGTGATTATCTTTATTTAGCAGGGGGAGAGTAACTGGCCTTATCCACCCCGGCACAGTACCTCCAGTGACTGAGGCTGGAATCTATCTCGTGTTTCTTTTTAGACTGAGTCCTTTGGGGACAGGGATCCATCTTTATCTATCTATCTATCTATCTATCTATCTATCTAAACTGCTTTGGAAACTTTTGTTGAAAAGCAGTATATAAATATGCATTGCTGTTGTCCTCAATTCCAGCCCAACCCTGACTGTTGTCTGCTTCTGACTGGCCCTCTGTTTGACTGAAACGTGATACCTGCCCCATCATCTATTGCTCCTTCTACCCTGACCCTCTGCTTCTTGCCCACCCATACCTCCCTAAACAAGGCATGACAGTCTATTACTAAATGTGATGTATGAATATCTGATTGAATAAAGTAGCATGCAAGGAAAAGGACTGGTAAACCTTTATCAAATTGTGTTTGATTATAGCTATTCAGTATTAAAAGCCATAGAAAGGTCATGGATAGGTGACCCTTAATGTTCAGTCACAATCTTGTCCATGGTGACTACCATATTAATTTCGTGTTGTAACTAAACATTTTTACATAAACAAAAAAATCTTGGGATTGGCCTGGGAGCATCTACTCCCACAGCAATGGTACAGCTAAGGAAGTGTGGACTCAATTAGTGTCTGGACGAGAGACCACTGGGACTCCCATGGAAACAGCTCTGGGCTTTCTAATGAAAGGAAGAATGGGATGTCAGATAAATAAATAACAGAAAGGTCCCAACGGTTGCTAGTATGAAAAATAAAGATTTTCCCACCACTGTTTATGCTAGCCAATAGCATAACAATCTATCATCATTTTGAATGATTAATTACAATCAATGATATATCCACCTACAACTTAACATGTAGCTAGGACTGAGTTTCGTTTACATCACTTCCCTATGGAATCAAACATAAGGTAACAATAGTTTAGACTAATTCCATTAATAACTATGAATAAGCTTTTCACTTGGGCTATTTTCACATCCTGTAATCATTCAGCAGGAAACACCAGGTTAAAGGTTCAACTTGTGTATGTGTGTGTGTTTTTAAAATGCCTGAAATTATAAATTAATCTGTCCTAGCCTGAGGCAAACACTTCACGACCTTTGTAACCTTCAAACATGCTGTAACGTCTGATATTTAAATAGCATATGTGGCTGCTGAAGATGTGGTCAACATAAAACACCACACTAATGCCTAAAGCAAAGTTCTAGTCATTTTATCAAATATTAAAACAGTAACTCAAGAGCAACCATTATTTAAAATTGTCCTGACAGAGCAGTTGAAATTATTTTTTTAAAACTGAAATTATATAAGCTTTGCTTATATAAGGAAAGAGAGCCAAGGTGGCTCTCTTTCACATCCTTATTTCATTCTTCAAAATTACTATTTTAGAATATCTGCATTTCTATAGAGCATGTTAGCCATGTAATGTTTCCAATGTAAGGGGATGGTGAAGAGTAAGGCAATTTATCTCCAGTTCTTACTGGCAGACTAAGCTAAGCACGTGTACAAAGATATCATCATCTGATGAATTTCCAGACTCAACAAGAACACTGTTCAGACATTAGGTTGTACATATTTTTGTGTGAATGACTGTACCTGTGTTTATTGTAAAAGTGAATCACAAAGGCATGGTACAGAGAGGAAGTGTAGTCCTGTACCTGTGTTCAACATGTAAATAATTGTACCTGTTTAAGGTCTGTACCTGTATATACTGTACACTCATCCAAGTGTTGAACATAATGTGTGAATAGGGCTAAGGACTCAACCTGACCAAGTAACAGTGGGATTTCTGAAGTATTTTTGTACTCATGGTTGACTCATTCAAAGAATGCTGGAAATACAATTATCAGCTAGTCTAACAGCCTATTATTTATTACTAGCCGAACCCGCAAAAAGCATCTGTGTGCTCTTTGGGGCCAGTGGTTTCCCCTTCCCCTCACCTTCTGCCCCAGTCTGCGCTGCTAGCACGCTTTCCTTGCAGTACGGCTCCGAAGGCCGCCTGGGCTCCTCTCGGCGGTGCAGCTCCGTTGCCCACCTCCTCTCACCCCCGCAGGGCGCAGCGTGGCTCTGCCGCCCTCCATCTCTTTGTGGCGGTACAGCCACCACCTCACCACGGCCAGCCCGGACGCCGCCGCTACCACCACTGCCTACTCACCAGGTCCAGCCCGGGCCAGGCAATCATGGCTCCGCCACTCCTTACTCCTGCCACCACCTCCCCGCCTCCTGCTTCTGCCCCCCTTCTTCACTCCCTCCTGCCGATCAGGCCCGGGCCTGGTCCTGCCTCCACTGCCACATCCCCACACATCCCCATGCATTTTCACCCGCCACACACATCTGGCCGGCTTAGAGAATTAATTATTTATTATTGTTTACATAGTGTAATCCATGTAAATGGTGCTTTATAAAAATTGAGGGTGCAGGTCCCTACCCTGATGGGATGACAAACTAAATCAGGAAGGAAACAGAGGAATGGGAGGAAAACTGAGGAGGCATAAACAAGGATAGAATATCTCAGTATTTCAGTTACATGTACTTGAGCAGTAGATCATGGGAATACCAAGTCTTCCTTAGTGCAATGAGGAATTTGAAAAAGGATTTGAAGGAAGGCTGAAAGAAGGCATCATGAAGGTTTTCAGGAGACAGATCTAAGCATAAGGGGCAGCAAAAAAGAAAAGGTAAGGGAGAGGTAGATCTTTAGATGGTTGGAAACAGTGAAGCTGGAGAAGTAAAGGCCACAGACAAGGGTATAAAAGAAGATATCTAAAAATAGGGAGGGGCTAGGCCAGAGAGATTTGAAGGTGAAGATAAGGAGCTTATGCTGGATCCAGGAGTGGAGAGATCCAGGGAGGAGATATGTTCTTGTGCTAGCAAGCATGAATTGTCCCCTTTGCTAAGCAGTGTCCACCATGGTTTGCATTTGAATGGGAGACATGCATGAGCACTGTAAGATATTCCCTTCAGGGAAGCCACTGTGCTTAATTCGGACCCTTTCCCATCCTACCTAGTGAGCATTTCATTGAAATGCTGGCTGGGTGGGCTTTTCCCCCCAGCCCAGCCAGCCTTTCAATAAAATGCTGACTGGGGAGAAAAGGGGCATGCTTTGTGCTCCCATCGGGTGAACGCTTCATTTGCCAGCTGAGTCCAGGAGGGGGTGAGGGGGCACCCTGGCCAAAGGCAAGGAAGTTCCTTGGTGGCCCTCCAGACCCTGGCAGCTGAGAGATGGTTGTTCCCCCTTGCTCAATAGTCCCCACGCCCCTGTGTGGAGTTACAGTCCAACAACAACTGGCGACTCAAGTTTGAGAACACTTGCAGTAGTATATTTACCATCTTCTCAAATGGGAAGGATTACTGCTACTCCTTGAGCAATTTCTCTTACTCTAGGAATAACAATCAATGAAGCATATTTGGAAGACAGGGTTCATCCCTTTTTTGAATAGCTGCAAACAGGAAACTCCTGGAAGTTTTTAGAAACTCACAAAAGCAGTTGGAACTAGCTTCCTATGTTATCATAACTTTGGTCTTCCATCAATTGGGTGTGTTCTACTACAGCTTAACTCTTCCTAGACAGCACCTAATTATTTCAAGCAATTAGATACAACACCTGGTAAAGGTAAAAGGTGTGTCGTCGAGTTGGTGTCGACTCCTGGAAATCACAGAGCCCTCTGGTTGTCTTTGGTAGAATACGGGAGGAGTTTACCATTGCCTCCTCCCGTGCAGTATGAGGTCTTTCAGCATCTTCCTATATCGCTGCTGCCCGATATAGGTGTTTCCCATTGTCTGGGAAACATACCAGCGGGGATTTGAACTCTTGCTCCCTAGGCAAGTTACTTCCTCGCTGTGCCATTAGGTGGTTACACAACACCAGGTAGAAGCTGACAAATCTCTGAGAAGGATGAGTTCTTCCATGAGATAGCTCTTTTCAGAGGAAGAGGAAGAGTGAAACTTAACTCAGACTTTTCTGACAAGCAGACCAACTATGGGCAACAAGAGCCAGACTTCTCCAGTGGATAGAAATACTTGGATCTGTATTCATAGACTGCTTCCGTCATAGCATAAGGCAAGTGGCCTTACCTCGGTTTTTAGTAACTGTCTGGCTGGGCCCCCCGCCAGCCTTACTGGCTCCAACATTCTCTCAGCAGCCGAGGCAGAAGAAGTCCCAGGCGAGGCAGCCGCTTGGAACAGCCCAATGAGCAGCAAGCCAAAATGCTGCTGGACCAAGGAGCCATGCAAGAGCGGCCGAGGGAACGTGCAATGAGCAAGGAGCCTCTGGGTGATGTGAGCAGGGTGCATTGCAGGGAAGGGCGGGGCGAGGGAGGAGGAGGGAATGGGAGGCAGATATACAGCTGTGGGGGATAAGGGTGAAAGCAGCCTGATATGGCAGGGCGGAGGCCCAATTAGAGGGGGCAGGAGGGATTTAAGGCAGGCTCAGCCAGTGATGAGGGGCAGTTGGAGGGCAAGTAGTGGAGGCCTCTGGAGAGAGAGCCTAGAGAAGGAGGTTTGAGATGAGCCAATCCCCAACCCTCAAAAACTCTGAGGCCCTGCCTGGGGGAGCTGAGAAGGAGAGGTGAACAAGAGAATGGCCTTGGAGAGACCAGCATCGTGACAGGAACATTGGAAACTGCCTTTTACTGAGTCAGACCACTGGTCTATCCAGCTCAGCACTTTCTATACTGACTGGCAGCAGTCCTCCAAGGTTCCAGGAAGAGGTCTTTCCCAGCCCTACATGTGAGTGTAGGGCTGGGAGTGAACCTGGAAGCTTCTTTTCTTCCACTGTACTATGCACCCATCCTCCAAGGGAAATATCTTACAAAGCTCATAAGTAGTCACCCATTCAAATGTAAACCAAGATGGACTCTGCTTAGCAAAAGAGACAATTCATGCTTACTACCACAAGACCAGCTCTCCTCCTATTTTCTTCTGTGAAAATGGAAATACTAGATCCAATTCACATGTTTACCATTAGTACAGCGAAACTGTTTCTGCACAACAACTATACAAACAAGGGCCTGTGTGTGTTTTAGGGATGAGATTTTAGGGAACACTTGGAACCATTTAACGTTTTACATAGCAGACATGTTTCCATCATGCACACTGTATGTCTCATTATGAGCTCTATTAATATTTTAATTAGATGTGTGCATTAGTAACTATATGAAAATATACAATTGGCATGTCCTGGGTAGAGATGTGCTGAAACATGATTCAGCTATCTGAGTTGTGGGCACCTCCCTTTAAGATCAAGAGCTTACACAGCCCCTTGAAAACGGAGGAAAGCAGGTCCGTACCTGCTCCCCCTCCGCTTGCCGCTATCCGGATGCTCCCCCCAGCTGTGCCCGTGCACCAGTGGGGCCTCTCCCTGCTGCCCCTGCACAGCGCCAGTATGCACATGGCCAGCAACCATGCTGGCCACATAAATGACCATCACATGCTCAGAGGCTATGTGCATGGCAGCACCACACAGGAGAAGCTGGAAGCTGCCCCACTGGTGCACGGGCATAGATGGGGGGGGCACCATGATGATGGTGAGTGGAGGAGCAGCAGCTACGGACCTGATCTCCTCCACTTTAAAGGGGCTGTGTAAGCCCTCAATCTGGACAGCCAAATTGCGTTTTGGCACATCCCTCGTACTGGGGAACTCTGGCTAAACTCTATAGCACGTGTTCACTGTATGTTTGCTTCAAACATTGTGGTGCTCATCAGAAAACATGTGGTGGACATGACAGGTATATGTCAGCCACATAAAGTGTCCTGACTTGAAAGGCACTGTATGTGAAACTTCCCCAGACTCCTAATAATATCCTCAAAGTCTCCATGACCTTCACAGCAGAATAGGTAACTCATTGTATAACCACAAACTGTCCTCAGATTGCTCTTCCAATGCAAAAGGAATACTTTGTCAGCCCTTGGCATGCAGGTGTTCTTGTTCTACCTCCTTATTCCTACTTCCTTCCTCTGCCCACACACCTCACAGAATAAGCTGTTTATTGTGGACAGAATCCCAGGTCAGTGACACAGTGTAGTCACTTGTTAGAATCTAAAGCTGTCGTCGTTTTTTCATCTCACTTCTAGGTTTAGATGCCAGCATATAACTGATAAAGTTTAGTGGCTAATAGACCTATTGTTTCCATCATTAAAAACTGAACTTTCTCAACTGTGATACAAGCAAGTGTCGATTGCAACCACCTGCTGTCTTGATTGGAAATGAGTGAGGCCTTCCGACTGACACTGTGGAAAGCCAACTCTAGCCACAGCAGATGGAAGAAGAAATGTACAATTCAACATAAGAAAAGAAAATACTGAAGGGAAGGACTATCAGGGGCAGAGCCACCATTGGGCCAACGGGTTCAAAGAACTCAGGCCACGCCCAATTAGGGGCCAAGCCTCGCGGCCCCGACACACACCGAGTTCTGGCAATAATAGCCCCATTCACATGATGTACATCATGTACATTCACATGATGTTGAAAACTCACATGATGTACAGTATACACAATTACAATTATTCACACATTATGTTGAAAAAAGATGCAGCAGTGCACTTCCTATCTGTACCATGCATCTGAGGAGCCTGTACCCAGGTACACTTTAAAATGAACACAATGGCAAGGCACTGTTTTGCAATGAATTCTTCCAGCCACTTAGAGATATCAGGTGGAAGCACAGATGCTCCAAGAAGGCAGGAACAGTACTCACGTTCCCTGTCCCAGGATGGCAGTAGTGACTGTGTTGCGGGCAGCAGCAGAATTAAACCCCACAGGAGTCTTACGCTGATACTGGACCCCCAGAGGGGTCATGCGGTGAAACAGCTCGTCCAGGCTCAGCATTTCTAACTGGCACCACAGTTACACTCACAGCAGGCGCTAACTCGGAAGGCCACCTCCAGCCTCAGATGCAGGATGCCTCTGAGTACCGGTTGCAGGGGAGTAACAGCAGGAGAGAGGGCATGCCCTCAACTCCTGCTGTAGGCTTCCAGCGGCATCTGGTGGGCCACTGTGTGAAACAGAATGCTGGACTAGATGGGCCTTGGGCCTGATCCAGCAGGGCTGTTCTTATGTTCATATGCTAACAAACTAGACTCCTGACAGGTATCAGCTCCCAAAATGGAGGCTGCAGCACAGCTGATGGGCAAAACTGCAGATCAAGCCATATTCAAAATGCTTGACAGAGCTTCAGCAGGAATCGGGAAGGCTGCTACTTGCAAACCGCCCATATTTGCAGACTCTCGCTGAGGGGAGCCCCCCAACCCAGAGGTGCATATAGCTTTCCTTTTCTTTTTTAGCCCTCTCTGCCTCCTTCAGATGTTTGGTTGTTCTTGTCAGCATGCGTGCGTCTGCGCACACACACACAGAGATTGGCAGAAAAAAATCAGTGGTAATAAAATCGCGTGGTTAGAAACCCCAGCCACTTTGGTCAGTGTGCCAGGTGCACAAACACGCTGAGGAGAAACCAAATGGGGTCTCTTGGGGACTGAGATCACCCTCTTTGGGTCTCTGCCCCTTGATTCTGAAAAAGGTCCCTCAGAAATGGAACCTTTCAGCTTGTTGCCTAAGTGGGGGGCCTGCCTGATTGTGATCAATAGAGCCAATTTTCAAGAAGATAAAAGATCAAAAAGACACAAATTTTATCCCACCAATTAGTAAATTAAAAGTCACTTTAGTGAATTCCAATTAGAACAATAAAGGAAAGAACTATCCTGAATCAGCCTGAAAATAGCAAGTAAAATAAGAGCTCAAACTAAGAGCTGTCTAACGGAGCAAGACAGGACTGGAACTGAAGATTGAGTAACAGCTACCTAACTTAGGTACTAGCCTGCCTGAAATTCGATTGGTTCTGTCTTGGAGCATGCAGAGACTGATAAACCGTCACGTTGAGGATGACCTCCCTATACCATGGAAAAAGAATATGGGCCACTGTTGTATGCATAGTTGGAACTGAAGAACAGCAGTCAACTGACTAAACAGATCCTGGATCAATGAGAAGATAATATATGATGGGTGGCATGCACATTTCTAGTAGACATGTGCAGAACCGGTTCAGAGGTTCACGGTTCTGGTTTGGGGGGTTCGACCCCCTCGGCTCGGAACCAAACCCCCTGCCAATTTTTTAAAAACCTTTTAGCCCCTTTGGGAGACTTCATCTATACCGCGCGGGGGGGGGGTTGGGGTTCGTGAAGGTTCCCCCTCCCCCTGCTGGCCTCCCTCATCATCGCCGCAGCCTGTTCAGGCCTCCGCAGACTCGCGCAGCGACCATTTTGGACACTGCCGTGCATGCACAAACAGCCTCTTTGAGTCCTGGCATGGTCTAGGGCCTTGCAGAGGCCATTTGCACATGCGCGGTGGCCATTTTGTTTTGGCGGCCATTTTTTTAAAAAAAAATTGGCTGCCGTGCATGCGCAAATGGCCTCTGCGAGGCCCTAGACCATGCCAGGCAGAGACCATTTGCGCATGGGCAGCGGTGTCCAAAATGGCCACCACACAAGTCTACAGAGGCCCAAACAGGCCTAATAAAGCAGCCAAACGGGCCGTGGCAGTGATGAGGGAGGCTAGCGGCAGGGAGGGGGAACCTTCGCAGACACACACACCCCGCAGCCTCGATGAAGCCCCCCCGAAGGGACTAAAAGGTTTTTTAAAAATCCAAAAAAAATAAAGTTTGTGAACTCCCCTCAGACTGGACTCAACCCCCCCCCCCCCAGTTCCATGCACACCCCTAATTTCTAGTGGAATGAACCCAGCAGATGGTGAAAACCCAAGCAGACTGTGAAAAGCTCCAAACTGGGTGTAGGAGCATGAGGTACTTCAGGAGCCAAAGAAATAAAACAATATAAAGAATCAGAGTCAGCTTCATTAGGAGCATCTTTGAGAACCACCAGTGACCTCCAGGGAGAGCCAGTCTCATTGCTGAGAGATCTGAGCTGAACAGGTTCACTGATTTTCACCACACCAGTACTGTGGTGAATGGGCCATTCTAGGAACCCCAGTCACATCATGCTGAAATTTTGGAGTACAAAATGGAAGTGTTATGGTTTTTAAAGGAGAATGCTACACAAAATCTGCAATCTGGGTTTGCTTACATAGGAGTAATTTTAATCTGACATTTATGAACCAATTTTCACCAAACGTGGATAGACCTTTTTACCTACTTCATCTGCACCTCATTTCAAGCAAGTGTAGATGTTATAACCAATAGTACGTAAAATATTTCAGGGAAATTTACATGACACAACAGCTTGCTTTCCCCCTCACATTTGCCATGTCTATATAATTAAAAATCCTTGTAAGACATATGACTGTATTTGCTAATGTGACACAGATTTATGCTGAAGCAAATATTTTATTACAACATAATTTATAT
The DNA here is from genome assembly GCF_027244095.1 of Hemicordylus capensis. Taxonomy (NCBI): domain Eukaryota; kingdom Metazoa; phylum Chordata; class Lepidosauria; order Squamata; family Cordylidae; genus Hemicordylus; species Hemicordylus capensis. The sequence continues at coordinate 27,546,822 of NC_069661.1, read as the reverse complement.
GCTGTTTCTCCTCTCCCCCCACAAAGAACAGAACATAAAATTATAACATTTCCCTTCCTTCCACCCACCCACCCACAAACAACTGTGTTTTAGATGCAGGGGGAGTGTAAAGAAGCAGTTGGATAACATTCCTGTCAACATGTAACTTTTAGAGTTTTATAAAATGATTGCAATGTGTGTGACTAATTCACAACTTTACCGAGTTTGATCTCATACAAAACGTATGATACATTTTCCACACAAGTTCTTTGCATCCAAGTCGTCTAAGTAACAGAAAGAACAAGATTATACAATCCAGTCTGCATCAACTCTCTTGCATAACTACCAAATGAGCATGAAGACTCAGAATGAGAGAGAGAAGTGCTCAAACCATTAGGGATGAGCCTGAAGGGCCCAGGCAGCCACAGGTGGGGCAGTGAACGGCTCTCTTAAAAAGCAGGTCCTTACCTGCTCCTGCACTACCCCACCGCTTTTCCAGGTGTGTGCTCACTCTACAGAAGGCCACACGGGGCTGCAGCGCTGCTCCCTACAGCCTGCACACGGTGTCGGCACAGACAGAGGCCATGTGTGTGGTCGCAGCATAGGGTTGCTCCATGCAGCCACATGCAGGCTGCAGGGAGCAGCACTACAGCCATGCGTGGCCTCCCTAAGGAGGCGCCGAACAGGTTTGTGCACATCCCTACAAACCATATGGGGGGGGGGGGACACAGACCATGCCTCCAGTGTGGAGTTTGGGGAGGAAAGTGAAAAAGAAGAATTCCCAGACCGGCAGATGTGCTTGCAGATTTCTCTGGGAAGAGAAGAAAAACATGCTGTATCCCAGCCCTTACTTCCACTTGTCAGAGCTGGTTCCTGCGAGGGAAGGGGTCTGAATCTCTCAGAAGCAGATTTCCTAGTTGCCCAAACCACAAGCAAGCCTAACCTGGAAGCGTTAGAGGAATCAGAGAATATCCCATGAACCACATTGCTCTGGTCTAAGGAGGTGTGAGGAGCCTTCCTTGGCTGCTGTTCAGCAGTTTGCTTCCTTGATCAGAGCTAGTTGGTAGAACACAGCTGTGAATCCCTGCTTTAGATCCTCAGGCCACCAGTTCAAGATCCAATGCACACTCCACAAGAGTCTTGACACTATTCACCGCTCTTCAAAGCAAAATTACACACAAGTAATTTGGTTAGTGCATCGATTAAATGTTGAAGTCACGCTGTCAGCTCTTTCCCCTCTCCCTCTCTCTGGTCAGTGGGTGGAAACTGAATGCTTCCCCACTTACTATTTTTCTTAAGGCTGACACACTTCTAACACTATATGGTCTTACTTACTTAACTTATTTATACCGCCCAAAACGCAAGTTCCCTGGGCAGTTTACAAGAGAATAAAAACAACCAACAAAAAGATTAAAACATTAACAATTATATTAAAACACAATTAAAACAGTATCTAATTAAAGGCCTAGGTGAACAAATGTGTCTTGACTGCCCTTTAAAAAGTAGTAAGTTTTAAAAGTTGGTGCTTCAATTGGCACCATATAAATAGGCATATGATTGTTTGGATTGAAGAAGTTAAATGCAGTAGGAAAACTAGCCCACATGTTCTGCAGCTGCAAAGTGATGGAAGAAGACTGGAGGGTGTGCAGAAAAACTTCAGCACTGAAGGTTTTTTAAGCAGTGGAATACGCAGAGCGGGGGAGGGGAACAATTCCCCCCCACCCATCTCACCTCTTTTGCAAAAGCCCTTTCCACTTGCATAAATCTGTTCCTGAACACAATGCAGGAACAGATTTATGCTTCTGCAGCAAGGTAGGGTGGGAGAGACACAAAAATCACTCCCCCTCCACTCTTGCTCTGCTGCACAAGAAGCCTTCCATTCAGGGATGCGAAAGGCTTTCTGTGGACCTGCACTCCTCCACCTGTCACCAGAGCTGTCAATGCCAGCTCAATGCCTGCTCTCAAGGGTTGCTGCCCGTGTGACAAGGTCACGGGCGGGGGGGGGTGCTCTGCTATGTGTGCTGACAATGAGGGAGGTTTGGCTGTCATGCACACGGGGCAGGGCCTTCTCTGTTGCTTCCCCCAGACTCTGGAATGCTCTCCCAGTGGCTATTTGCTCCTCGGTCTCCATCACAGTTTTTAGAAAGTGTATGAAATTTTTGCTTTTTACCCAGGCTTTTATATGATTGTCTCTAATGCTGCTGCTTTGTATTTTAAATTTTTTTAGTCAAATCTATGTTTTTATATTCTGGCTTAATATCTTCTAGGGATGTGCCCGGACCGGTCCGGAAGCCACTGTAAAGGCCTCCGAACCGGTCTGGACTGGTCCAGCCCTGGGTGGTTCGGTTCGGTTCGGGTGGGGGGGGTTGCTTTAAGAGCGGGGGAGGGTTTACTTACCCCTCCTGCCGCTTTCCCGCTCTGGCCCCCAGGAGTCCTGTGAGCGCACTTCACAGAGACCTCCCTGCTGCCCCTTCGCTATTCAAAGCTCCCTAGCTTTGAATAGCGGAAGGTGCGGCAGGGAGGTCTCTGTGAAGTGCGCGCACGCACAGGACTCCTGGTTGCTTTGAAGAGCGAAAGGGGCGAAGGGGCGGCAGAGAGGTATCCTGCCACCCCGATTACTACTACAATTACGGGGGCCACAGCGGGAAAGCGGTGGGAGGGGTAAGTAAACCCTCCCCCGCTCTTAAAGCAACCGCCACCCCAGTGCTGGACCGCAGACGGCGGTTCCGTGCACACCCCTAATATCTTCTATATTATTAATTTTCTTAGCTGCCCATGGGAATGCGCGTCAAGCTCTTCGCGGCGGAACTCTCCTAAGGTCGCGCGAGATTTCCAACCATGGTAATGGAGGAGGAGGCCCAGCCTAGCCCAGTCTGGCCTGGGGAGGTGGCGGGCAGCAGTAGAGCCGCACCCCCAAGAGCAGCCTGGCAACAGCTGTGGTGGGGAGGTGGTAGCACAGCCCGGGGAGGTGGCTGGGCCGCCAGGAAGTGGAGCCAGCGGGCAGTGGTAGAGCCATGCCCAAGAGAGCAGCCCAGCTAGGCAGGCGGCAGAGCTGCGCTCGGCCGGGAAGGAAAGCACTACCAGTGGCCAGGAGTGAAAAGCTGAGAAGACTGGGGCAGAAGGCGGGAGGGAGAGCACGAGGGACTGGCGCAGAAGTTGGGGGGGGGGGACCGCCAGCCCCAAAGAGCACACAGACGCTCTGTGTGGGTTCAGCTAGGTTTGTGTAACTTTATAGTCCTGTTTTAATTTTTCAAACGCCATGGGATTGTTTTTAAAAAAAGGTGGTATACAAATTCAACAACTAAATAATTAAATAAATAAACTCATCAGTCTCCATCACAGTTTTTAGAAAGCAAGTGAAAATGTGGCTTTTAACCCAGACTTTTATATGATTATTTCTATTGCTGCTGCTTTGTATTTGTTATATTGGTTATATGGTGCTTGTTCTTAATATTTTAATCAGATTTGTATTTTTATATTCTAGCTAGATATTTTAATTGTGTAATTGTTATAGGCTTGTTTTAACTTTTGTTTGAGGCGGTAGAGAAATGTAACAATAAATGGATAAAATAAATCATGCCAGCCATTTAGATCATTTTGTAGTGTACAGGGAAGAATGCTGAATGGAAGTGCCTTAACTGCACCCAACTACACCACCCCACAGATGCTGATGGATTTGTATGTTTGCGGTTTCATCCATAACCCATTATTGCAAATAATAGAGTAGGGATACAGAAAATGCTCCAAATTAGGGCCCTACACTGGAATACCTCCCCCACACACACCCCACATATGTAACAATGCACTATGACAAGGGCTGTCAATAGCCATTTCTTTTACAAATCAAGGATAAGTGGAAGGAAAGGTTAGGTCTGCTAATGCTTGAACACATACTGACAGCCCTACAGGCCAGATTCAAACATCCCGGGAACTGGCTTAGAACTACAGTTTGCAGTTAACATTCTAAACCGGACACCCCCCCATTGCCAATTTGGGAAACTCCAGCGGCAGGTTAGAGTTTCCCCTCCCACTTTCTGGTCCTCTGAACACAGTTCCGCCCACTTTTAAGTTGAGGAGCAATTCTAATTGCATTGACCTGCCACTTGTACAGCCATGCCGGTGCCAGGCTGTGGACATGGCTTCACAGCCCCAGGAAATCGCTCACAAGGCCGGGTGGGTGGGGGTGGTGTTCCTACAGGTCCAACGTGTCCAGCACAGATCTACCAGCGCCATTGCTGCAAGGATCACAGACTTCAAGCAGTGCTCCCTAGTAGTGCTTCTGGCCCTTTAATTATAAGAGCAACAGGGCCTGGTGTGCCTGTTGGCAGGCAGAGGAATTAGGAAGTGTGCAGGGAGGGGTGTGGCATTCAGTCAAGGCACACACCATGGAGTGCTGGGTGAGCCCTAGAGCATAACCACTATTGGTGCTGCTCCGAGCTGCCCTCTCACTGGCTGCATAACATGCAACTACAGTTACAGCGGCGGATGCATGCAAATTCCAGTTTGGTAAGTAAACTGAACCTTGTGGTTTGGTTGTGAGGCTATGGTTGCATGCATTCAGACATCGCATGAAACTGGAGTTACAGACCTGCAACTCGGGTTTCATGCGATGCCTGAATGCAGCCAAAGACTTACAACCAAAACTAAAAGAGTGAGAAGGAGGCACTTCTTCCAAGCCATTAAGTAGTGGACAGGTCATTGACCAAAGATTGTTTACAGAATGATCAAAAGAGGGAAACAATCCAGGAATGAGTAGTACATTTCAATCCTAAGGCTATGAACAAACACAACAGGATCATTCTGTGGAAGAATGTCATGTCAAATAGACTTCACCAATGCTCATGTAAATGGGAAAGGCTTATAAAGAATATCCAAGCCCAAATTTACCCCATACAGAGTATTTCTCTATTAGCATAAAAATCTTCTAACACTGCACCCCTGTACATTGTTTAAATGATTGAGTACTTCTACCAGTTCTGCCAAAGTTATGGGATACACACGAACTAGTGCTCCTTAATACTTAGAATCTTGTGGTCTTGCCCTAGCATGCTTTGGATTTGGAAGCTGATTTTGCCTTTGACCCCCAAGCCTCTCTGAATGTGTCATCTCATCTTCAGACTCCTTGGATGCTGACCTTTGCTTGCTTTGGGTACAGACCCTGCCACCCTCCTTGAGAATATTCAACTTTGGAAATCTGATCTGCTTGTTTCAACTTGCTGTATCTTCAACTGTGCTCTAACAAAGGTTCTTACCTGCCCTGGCTAAGTGTACGGACATGATCAGCATTCCTTTTTGGTTTGACAAATTCAGAACAATACTGCTGGACCTTATTATTATTAGTTGAACACTAACCTGCAAAATTAAAAATCACGAGCATACCTTACTTCACTGGAGAAATATCTTGCCACCACCAAGGACCACTTCCAAAATATTTTTCCTCTATCTGTATTCTTATAACATGAAAAGTCAGAGTGCAGAATGGAATGCTGGCAATTTATCAATGGTGAGGGACAAACAGAAAAGCTCCTGGAGATCAGCAGTAAGAGACCCCAAGGCCAAACCTGGGTCCCCAAAGGGTAGAGGCTAGCCTTTGGGTTGACCATGTGGGACAAGAGGTGTGTGAGGAGGGAACAACTGCAGTGTTGTTGGGCCAGGCCCACCAATTGTCTCAATGAGGAGGCACACTCAAAACAAATACAAATACTACAACAAAGACGAAAAACTAGCTGCTGCCTTAAATGCTATTCCCATATCTCATCTGGCCATTTCCCCAAGCATATTTTAGGGGAGGAACACTTAGAATACGGCCTTCAATTACGAACTGAATTCATAGCTTGAGAAGCTTCCATAAGAGCGTGTGGAGTTTAGGTCTGCAAATGTAGGAATGAATGTTTGTGGCTCGCCTGTGGAAACACTTCTGTTTCAACTCTATCCCACACTTTATAAACCTTTTCATCATGATGAAATCTGGGCAGTTTATTAGAATTAGTGCTACAATAGCTTGAGGGGCAATTAGAAGATTTCTCCAAATGTATTTCACCACCAAGACTACCATTTTAAAAAATAATGTGCTCACGCATATTCCGCCGATTCTAATGAACTGAACAGAGCTTCTGGTCAGCATACATTGGCACAACTATTTTAAGAGGATGTGCTACAAATAGTAGCAGAGCAGGGCAGGAGAAAACTTTGCCAGCAAGATTAAAATGGTGTGGCGTGGAAACAAGCCTCCTCCTTGTCTCCAATTAATATTGTGTGTGGTTTCAGAGTAGCTGATATCACCTTCAGAAAACTGGGTAAGATATGCTAAGAAAGTTGGGATTGTTACTTCTATAGATTTGCAGACTACAACACATGGTGCAGGGCAGTGGGTGGGGGAGGTGACCATGAGTGCCTGTATTTTACTTTCCAGAGCTGCCACTTGGGTGGTCCTCCTGAACAGCTTACATATGGGATCACCTCTAGCTCAGCCACACTTTGAAACAGATGTGCTCTAGTTCCCAGGTCTGGGAAATTAAAAGGGTGCCAGCCACTGCTGCCAGCAAAGGCAAGGCATAATGTTTCATTGTAGGGCAACTGGTGTACCATGAGGGCATAATGAAAGGTATCCAGTGATGAAGCACTGTGGACTAAACTTGTGAAAATCTCCAGTAAGAGCTCCATTCTCTATATAAATACCTGCCCAGTAATAAAAATGTTGTTTGTTTTGTAAAAAAAGACCAAAGTGAAACCATATACCAGAAAGATGATCATGTATAACTCATGCTTTCAGTGCCAGAATTAAAATATGGATCTGAAGTAACCATAAAGAACAGAGCACCACAAAGCATGTACAGACTGGATTTTGCTCATTGCTGAGTAACCATAGATAGGCCTACCACATATGACACATGGAGGTTAGAGCTTTCAGGTCAGCAAATTTGGCTTTGGGGATGCTGCACCCCAGCACCTCTTCCTTTACAAATCAATCTCTAGTCCCTTACACACAAACATTCTAGGCTTGTAAGGAGGGCAGAGAAGCCGCTGCCTGTCTGTGTAAACAATCCTGAGCTAGATGGACCAATGGTCTCATTTGGTGTAAGGTAGCTTCCAATGTGGCCACGTTTCAACCTCATGAGGCATCCACAAGCAGAGGTGTGATTAAGTTTAGCAAAACCAACAAGCAGACTATTGGAGTCCAGGAGCCAGCTATGCCTGCAGAAGCAAGTAATCAAGAGAAGAAAGCCCCACCTTGCCAGTTAAAGTCCTCCAGGCACACCCACACTATACCAGCATTGCATTGCACTGTTAGTAAACTGGAAAGGCCTGATGATGGCAGCAGCTTCTCCATGAGAGGGCCAAAAGGGTCGCATGACCTCTGCTGCCATGCCAAGAAGCCTCTGACATTTCCGTCAAGCCTCAGGGTGCTGATACATCCAGACACTGGAGACAGCCCTTAATGCTTTAGTTGTACTCCCAGCAGCAGCAAAGGTTGCAAACTCCACTCTGAGCTCCAAGCCACCCCTCTTCCCAGAGCAGAGGCAGCTGCGAGGGTGGGCAGCCATCACCCAACAGGCCGCCCACCAGTCCAATCAGAGGTCATATAGACATTACTGCCAGTTGGGAATAGGCGAATGCAAACTCCCAGCACTCCCTGGGATGCACCTGTTTGCATGTGCACTGTGGAAATGGGGCCACTGGCATGGGAACAGGTTGGTGCTGACCCACAGCTTTGAGCAGCCCTGCTGGAAGCCACCCATCATCCACCATGGCTTCAAAGGGCATCCCAGGGAACTTGCAGAGAACCATCTCTATAAGCCTCTTTATTTATTATTTATTTATAATAATTTTGTATACCACCTGATAGGTACCTCTCTAGGTGTTGTACAAAATCTAACACAAAATTTTAAAAAAATTAAAAATTAAAAATAAATTAAAAATCCACAACACACATCAAAAGCAATCTCATACAACAAGTTGTTAAAACAAATCATTACAATTAATGCCAGTTAAAAGCCTGTAAGAACAGGGTTCTCTTGGAACCTGCACAGAGATGGCTCCAAATAATTTGGTATCCACCATGATAAACTTAATGAATTTCTCCCATCCCCATTTTACTTTTTAATGCCTTTTCCATACCCATAGAATGTGCTAACTTTGGGAGGAAGGCTACTGAGGTTTGAAAGAAAGAGCAGATGACTTTCCACTCCCTCTTGCCTGACCACTGGACCATAACTTCTGTTTGCGTGATTTAAAGACATTCCCTTCTCTCCTTCCCGCGGATACCAATCGTCAGCACGGCTGCTGAACAGTGCCCCTGACCAGTGGCATGGTGGTGCCTAGCAGCTGGGCACAGACAACCCTTTTCATCTGCAGCCCCTGGATATGCCTAGGAAAGGGGTAAGTGCCCAGATGCAACTGCAAAGGTAGCTACAAGGGGTAATGGCCACCCATCCAGTTGCTCCCAAGTACCCAGCCTATCGATGATCCTCATGTACGGCAACCCTATGTGGGATGCCAAGCAGCCCCAACCAACCCAGCACCCATCAGCAGAGGGCGACACAAGGAGCAATTCAATGAGAAGTTGTTGTGCCATGCCCAGGTGTGGAGCCACTATTTAATGAATGGATTCAAACAACACAGGCTGCCAATGGAAAGGGCCGCCGAAGCACCTGTTGCACATGACATCGTGTGCAAAGGGGGCATGGCCCAACTGCCAGCGGGCCTGCCCCAGTCCTCCAGATCTCATTTTCAGCCAATGTTTGCTGGCTTGATCGTTTGTTTCCCCTTCCTCTCCTTTGCTGGAGGAAGACGAAGGGAAACAAACACAGCCAGAAGCAAGTGCTGGCTGCAAATAACTTTGGGAGGGCAGGCCACCACTCCACTGACTACACCAGTGGCCATGCAGGCACAGTTTTCTTGGGACTGAGACTAAGACATGCATATAGTGGAAGCTGAATAAATGCCATTTTAACTAGAGAAAGATAAAGGAGTAAAAGGTTTACATCCCTCTAAACACGCACTATTGAGGATCCCATTGCATTAAGGGAGGTAGCTCTTGGCACTGCTCCAGGGCACTTGTGCACTAGTCCATCAGTGATATCCAATTTGCACTCTAAAGGGGCTGCTTTTTTATAGTTGATTACAATTCAGCTTCACCTGCTGGCAAAAACACACATATGAGCAAAGCATGGCCAACACAGGTGCACAGAGACACAATATAATGAACAAGGTTCTCATACAGAACGCGGATAAGGCGATGTAGCTAATTATACCACTAACCAAAACAAGGGGCTGGGGGGAGGGGAGAGAGAGAATGAATGCTTTATACAAGCCACTAACTCTTAAGCAAGATGGCTGTCCTCTGCCTTCTACACAGGGACTAACACATGCATTACACTACATTTCATGGCCGAGATCCTGACACAGACACTAACATTTCCCTCCTCATAACATAATGGTCCTGCGCAAGGGGATATTTCCCTACCATGTCACTACAAAAGGGGAAAGCATTTATGCAGCAAGAGGAGCAGCCAGTAACCAGGTGGCTAGCCCAGATAGATAATGCAGATGGAAGGTGCAGACACTCAGATATTTGGGGCTGGGAGAATGTGCTCCTACACTTACCGGCAGGATGCCCCTGTAGCAATCGGCCCCTCCATTACCCTAAAGAGTGAACCGGAAATGAACCCTGTCCTGTCTGTCAGGCAGTAACCTCTGGGGATCAGCCACTCAGCACACAGTGACCGGGACCTAGAGGGCCTGGCAGCAGGAACTGAAGGGGGTCTTTGTTCTCAGAAGAGGCCAGGAGGACAATGAGAGGAGATGGGGAGCAGGCTTTGTGACGTGAGCACCAGCAACAAAGTCTTGCTGCCTCATGGCCAACAGCCAGCCTGGGGACTTCTCTCATGGAAGGACATCTGCAGATCCATGAGAGACAGGATTGCAGGAAGCTTGAATTCTCTCCTGGAGTTTGGGGTGAGTTCATAGAGAAAGGAAGCCAAGGGCTTTGGCTTTGGAAAGACTTAGACAGAGAATAGTGTGACAGCTAGCCTGCGTTTGACGATTTACTTTCCTTTGTTTTGCAAATCCTTACATCTGGTCTATTGTGTTTTATTTTGTAATATAACCTTCTAAGAAACTCTAGCCTGAGCCCTTTTTATCCAACCAGGTGGCTGTAGAAGTCTCTGTATCCTGTTAAGGTGCTTTTAAAGGTTCCTTGCAATGGGGGATGATTTTTGAATTATCCTTGCAACCGGGTAATCATGATTTTTAAAGCGTGCCACTCCAAATACCTGCTGGAGTGTTCTTTGGAAGAAATATTGTAAAGTACTATTTATTTTTACCTGTAACTCAAAACTGAGAGCGCCTCAGACTGAAGCAGTCTATAGTATTTTAAAGAAAGTTCCCCCCAATCCTTTATATTTCACCTGCCTCTGAGTGGATTTTTAACTCAGGAAAAAGGGGTTTACTCTGGTGCAAACATGCCTCAATGTTAATTGTTCAGCAGCACCTACCAAGTTTGCTCTTCACATGTAGACTTCACGTGGAAGGTTTTCTGTATTGTTTCACTGGTAAACGAAGGAGAGTTTCCCTGGAATTTCGCCCACACTAGGGAGGGATTAAATTCTGTTAAAATTGGGTGTGGTGGCAGTGATTACCAAAGGGACAGTTTTAGGTTTTAAAGGAATAGCCTTTGTTGAGCAAACATGGAGGAAATGAATCAGCATTTTTCTTTCCCCCATGATGGGCTTGCTCTGAGACAAAGGCTGGGTTTAAATCCTGCTATTCGCTACAGCCCCCCTCACAGCCTTTGCATGTACAGTGTTAGCATTCATTTGTGGCGGTGGCTGGAAGTGCAGCACATCGCCATTTTTCACAGCACCAAAGGACACACACGTCCCAAATACCTCTCACCCCCAGTAGCACCAAGAGACTCTGGCAGATCAGTTACTTCGTACACCAGAATCAGACTCAGATCTGGCATCCCATCGCTTAGTGCAACATACCTTCTCCTGCTGCCTCTGCATGAGGGATTGTGCTTTTAGGATCTACCCACTGGGAAACACTGTGCAGGGAGTGGTGGGGTTTGTGTTGCAGCTGCAGCCAGGCACCCTGAGGAACCCTCACCATGACAAGTGATGGGATGGGACATGCTCAGCTCCCCTAAAGTTACCTGGCAGGTCTGCGAGGAGCGCCTCGTGGCTTGAAATGGCAACTTGTGGGGGCATAGGGTTGCCATATTCTGGCTTTCCAAATCCATATTAGGCAGTATATAAATGATAGATAGATAATTTAAGTACTTTATACATCTTTGAACACCCAGATTTCAGCTGCTATTAAGGCATTTTCAAAATAAGGTTTGCAAGGCAAATCACCATATTTTTCAAGTGACTGTGATGTAAACTGCCTAGAACCAATCAGGTAGGGTGGCACAGTAATGTAATAAATAAATAAATTTTAGTGGCAAGACATGTTAATGTCTCAAAACATGCTGAAGCAAAAGCTTGAGTCTTCAACGTTTTGAAATACTGGCTGAGCTAAAAGACGGCAAGTTGTGTCAAAAGACCAGTCACCAGTAGCTTGCAAGGAAAACTCACTCAACTTCTATTGACTAACACACAACAAACGAGTGTGCAAATTATTTCAAGCAGCCACAAGTTTTACTGGAAAGGTCTTATGTAGTGATCTTCTACTATCCAGTGTGGTGTAGTGGTTAGAGTGCTGGACTAGGACCGGGGAGACCCGAGTTCAAATCCCCATTCAGCCTTGATACTTGCTGGGTGACTCTGGGCCAGTCACTTCTCGCTCAGCCTAACCTACTTCACAGGGTTGTTGTGAGGAGAAAACTTATGTAGTACAGCGCTCTGGGCTCCTTGGAGGAAGAGCAGGATATAAAATGTAAGTAAGTAAATAAATCTGGCTCCTTCCACTGGGCCTAAGGCCAAGATGAGATTTCTATGTGTGTACCGCTGTATGTGCCTAGATGCTTCCACATGACTGGAAGCCCTACACATGCAGAGTTCCCAATTATATAGAAGGGTTAATGCACATACAGCTATATAGGTGTAGAATCCCCATTCTCATCTCTCTAGCCCAATATGAAGAGGTTGAGGAAGCAGGCCTGTCAGTGAAATCACTCTCCCTCTCTGTGTGTTCAGTCTACAGATAAAACTAAAAGGAGGACTGAAATGTTATGAAAAACCTTGATGCTGCCACCAAAATTAGCATGCTCATATCAAGTGTGACACATGATTTAAGTCCCCCCACTGACACACACACAGCACACACTAAAAAGCAGTAACACTTAACCCTTGACATGACTCTTGGGAAATTTCCACCTTGCAAGCCAGTGATGTGGAAAAGAATCTCACATCCTGACTAGGGATGTGCACGAACCTCAGTCCGTACAGCAGTTTGAAAACAAACTGGGTCGTTCCAGTTCGGCCCAACTACAAACCAGTTCAGCAGTTCGAGAGTGATGCCAGGGCGGCAGCAAGCAGCATCTTTAAAAGTGAGTACAGCAGGTTCTTACCTATGTGACCACAGCTCCATGCAGCTTCCTACTGCAGGAGTGCTGCCCCAACAGCCTGCATGCAGCCACGTAGCCACTGCACGCACATGGCCTCCAAACATGCATGGAAGCCATGTGCGTGCCAGAGCCACGCCACTGCCGTGCACAGGCTTTGGGGAGAGTGCTGCCGCAGCAGGAAGCCACATGGAGTGGTAACCACATAGGTAAGGACCTGCTGTACTCACTTTTGAAGACGACGCTCACTGCACCCCACCACCGGTGCCTCTCTCAAACTTCTGAACCAGTTCATGGTTGGGCCAAACTGGAACTAACCGGTCACCCAACCACGAACCAGTTTGTTTTCAAACTGCTTCACAAACACTTCATAAACATTACAGCACATTATGGAGGAACAGAAAGAACTAATGGATGCTGCTTCTCGTAGCTCTTCCACAACATTTAGACTGTAAACTGCGATTTTAGATGATGAGCATTAGAAAAATGCTTAAAGTGGGGGACATGAAGCAGCCACATATAGACTGAAGTTAATGTTACGGCTTTAAAAGGAGAAAGTTGGGAGAGAGAGAGAGAGAGAGAGAGAGAGAGAGAGAGAGAGAGAGAGAGAGAGAGAGAGAAGCCAGCACAAATCCTAAAGGAGTGGTGAAATATGACCAGAGCAATGAGAAAGTCAGGTTCCACTGGCAACAGCTGTGGATAGTTTGGAAAAGAGAGAAACAACATCCTTCACAGATTACATCGGTTCTCAAAGCTTCAAGTTTCACACCTCCTTATTAAATAAAATGCCAAAAAGTAACAAATTAAGTTCTACCAAAACAAAAAGGGGAAAATACCAATTTGGGGGCCAAATGACTATCCAGCCCAATGGTACTTAATTTCTGGGAAATGTACATTACTTTTATTGTCAGTTGGCTCCTGCTTTTAATGACTTCTTAGGCATTAATAGGCCAGTTAACTGAGAAGACTGTAGACTTTAAGAATGTTCTCCAGAACACTTCCAAAATTTCTGAGGAAATATTAAAATAAGCATACATATGCTTAAATTAAGTAAGTAGACACATCATTGACTTAAATTTTTTTTTGCCTGAGAATGTTAGGAGCACTAAATTTAATATTCAAGAAGAACAAATTATATTATGTAGTATTCAGAGCAGGTCAAAGGTTCAAGTAAAAGGTATAAATAGAAGAAAACATGGCTGTAAAAGGTCTTACCAGCACCCATCGTACTTCAAAATGGCACAGCATGTATTGCATATTGTGCCAGCATTAATCCATAATTGCTTTGTTCCTACACCAAAGTTCTCAACACATCCAACTCAGGGTTAGATGTCTAACAAAAATGTATTTTTAGTAGTTGAGCTTTTCAGATTCACCTTTAACCTTTGGGGATAAAATACAATACTAGATTTCTAATAAGTGATATCTTGAAATACGGCCCCAATGGTATTTTAACCTAGCTTTCAATGCTTGAAAATTGGGTGTGATTAGGAGGAAGGAGTTCCATATACATATGTAGACATGTTAGTAACTTCAGAGCCTATTAGAAATCTGCATTCTAGACAAGGAAAATGATAATATAGAGAATGTTTTTCTTCTACTGGAAATCAGGAACACTCACCTTGGTTGAGGGATAGGGCCAGTTGTTCTCCCCTTGCTAAATATAAGAGAATCACCACTTTAAAAGGTGCCTCTTTGCTCAGTTAGCAGGGTTAATGGCTAACAATTAGCCATTACTGAGGCTTTTTCTGCTTGTGAGCCACAAGGATGGAGTGCAAGAGGATGAATCATCAACCATTTGCCCAGTCAGTGGCTGGAGAAACTGCTTCTAATTCAGCACAGAGATCAATCAGCCTTGATACACACACACACACACACACACACACACACACACACACACACACACTTTTAATATGCTAAATGTATGATATCTAAAGTGTAACATGTCCCAAGCATTTATGCATTTGTCTTCAAATGAACATTTCAAATAGGTTCTGGAAAATGCACATACAATTATTGTATAAGAGACTATAAAATTGTTGGCTTGTTGTCACAGTCAGCCTAATCCAGAGTTGCACAACTCAAATGTCCTGGTGGGCCAGAACCAACCATTACTTTGAGTGCAGGGGCCAAGGTCAATTTTCAGCACATTAATTAATTATTTCACTAAAATTATTTTAAAAGTTAATGAAAGTGAAGAGGCAGAGAGTTGGAGAGGCAAAGGCGAGGGAAAAGAAGGATGAGGGATATGGATGTGCACGGTCCGGAGCGGTCCGGACCGGCACCGAGAGGGGGTCTCCCTTTAAGGGCGGGGGGTAGAACCTACCCCTCCCGCCGCACTTTCCCCTCCGGCACTGTCGTGATTAGTGAAGTTTTTGGGGCGGCAGTGTTCATCGCTGCCGCCCCTGCCCCCGTCATTGGTTGCAAAGCCTTTGGTAGCCTTGGGAAGAGCAGCACGCATGCGCGTGCGGCCTCCGGACCGGTCCATGCACATCCCTAATGAGGGATGGTGTCAGTGGGCTCCAGCCCAGGGACAGGACTAGCCAGGTGGGTGAGGAACATCTGGTCTCATGTGGACAAAAGCACTGAGCTCAGCAGAAGCAGACAGAGCTTGCACACAGAAGGTTCCAAGTTCCTTCCCTGGCACCTCTAAGATAGGGCTGAGAGAGAGACTACTGCCTGTAACCTTGGAAAAGCTGCTGCCAGTCTGTGTAGACAATACTGAGCTAGATGGACAATGGTCTGACTCGGTATAGGGCAGCTTCCAATGTTCCTAAGTACTTAAAGGCTGAGTCTGCCTTTGACTGCGATCAAGTCAAATTGTTCCCTCAGGCCTCTCCAAGGTCCTGCGGACTAACCTTGCTTTGTTTTTGTTTTGCAGGCAACCAAAAAAGGAAACTTTCAGACTATTCTATAAACCAAGATTAAAATCCCCACTCATTAAAATATTAAAGCATATCACTCCTTTTGAATGAATGAGAATAGCCAAGTATGTATTGTACTGTTCTGAACTGGAGTCTGCAGTTCCATCCAGTCTTATACTCACAGAGAGACTGCTGGGACAGGAATAAGCACAAGTTAGTTAAGGAAAGATGAATGAAACAAGGAAAACTATCAGAAAACTATACCAAATGAAACAGGAAAAGAGTAGTAAATGGCAAACAGAAAACATTTAGGAAATGAAGTGGGATGGAACTATATTATTGTTCACCAATTAAGGCAGGAATCAACATTAAGAAACAAAAGAAAATATTGTCTTTTATGGATGTTGCTTTGTCACACTCACAGTCCAAAGGCCCATACAACTAGTTAAGCAAGCACAAGAAATGCAATTTTAACATTGGATCCTTGCTCTTTAAAAGGAACATCTGCATTATAACTATCCATATTATGAGCAGAGTATCATGTCATACAATACACAAGTGCCAAGTGTCCGACAGAACTCATCTACACACACACACACTAAAATGGAGCGCCCTACGAAAATCCAGGGTGTACCAGGCCTTTTCCTTAGGATGGGACAGAGCTAGACAGAAGGAGGATAGGATGATATCCTGTGAGCGGTGAAAGGTTGAGTTGATTTTAGGGATAAAGATAGGGTCCAGCTTGAGGACTACCGAATCCAGCTGAAAGAGGCAGAAAACTTCGCAGACCGAGAGGGCCCCTAATTCAGACACTCCGTGGGCCGATGTTATGGCCACTAGGAATAACACCTTACAGGAGAGAATCTGAAAAGCAGCCAAGGACAGGGGCTCAAAAGGAGTCTGGGTCAGAGCATTTAAGACTTTGTTCAGATTCCAAGATGGGAACCTGTGTACTGAAGGGAGAATGAAGTTGGAAGCTCCTCTCAAGAACAGGAGATATGTGAATGGAGGTTAGGGGAGCCAGAAGAAGAGAGATCAAGGACCAATGCCATCGCCAAAGTTTGCTTCTTGAGTTTGGGCATAGGTAGTGTTCCAGGCCAGACTGGAGGAAAGCAAGGACTTCAGGTACACCTGCAGAGATAGGATTAATGTTCTTCCTGCAGGAACAACATGAGAAGGCCGCCCAAGTGGTCTGATATATGCGAGTTGTGGATGGACGCCAAGATGCCAAAATAGTGTCTTGAACCAGAGAGGAATAGCCGTGGGAGGCTAGTTTGACATGCTCAACTTCCAGGTGCAGAGTTGTAGCCATCCTGGGTCTGGATATACTAGGAGTCCTTGAGAAAGAAGATCCTGGTGTATGGGAAGATGCCAAGGAGGACGTACGGATAGGTCCACTAGATCAGAGAACCAGGACCTCCGAGGACAGTGAGGAGCGATGAAGATGACTTCCACTTTCTCCATGGTTATCTTACTGAGGACTCGTGGGATTATGGTGGTGGGTGGGAAGGCGTAAAGGAGAGTTAGTGGCCATGGCACCTGGAGGGCATCTGTCGCTTCTGCCTAGTGGTGGGGAAGTGGAACCTTGTGAAGTACTGGGGAAGTTGGTGGTTCACATTGGAGGTGAATAGGTCTATCTGTGGTTGGCCCATGTGGGCCGCCATCTGATGAAAAACCTCTGGGTGTAGGTTCCATTCCACTGCGGCTATCAAGTGTCTGCTGAGCCAGTCCACCTGAAGGTTTGCATTGCCGCAGAGGTGTTCTGCGATGAGGGACACAAGGTGCATCTCCGCCCAGGAGAAGAGGAGGTCGGATTCCTCCATCAGGGTCCAGGATCTGGTGCTGCCCTGGCAGCTGACATGCAACTTGATGGTGATATTGTCCATCCTTACCAGGACATGGCGGTCCTGGGTCAAATGGCTGCCCGTAGTTTGAGCCAGTTGATGTTCTTGTGAGCCTCCTCCAGCAACCAGCGAACCTGGGCGAACTGGTCTGAACAATGTGCTCCCCACCCTGTCAGACTGGCATCCGTGGTGATGATTATCTGCTGAGGGGTCTTCAGAGAGAGACCCTTGTCAATGGCAGGGGAAAGCCACCAGAGGAAGATGTTAACCTTCACCAGTAGGAGAACCTGTCGGTGTGTGCTGGTCATGATATCGTCTTGAAGGGAAGGAGGAGCCATTGGAGCGTTCACAAGTGCCCCCTGGTCCAATGGGTACAATCCAGGCAGGTCACCATGGTCCCCAGAACTGTAGACAAGAATATCAGGTCTGCTGAGTGCTGTCATAGCAGAGGCTCCATGAGAGAGACTATTTTGTCTTTCCGCTCCTGGGGGAGGAAGACTAGGGCTTGTTTTGTATCGAATAGTGCCCCTAGGTCTTGGAGGACCTGTGATGGTTGGAGGTTGCTCTTTTCATAATTAATTACAAAGCCGTGATCCTTGGGACATTGGAGAGATGCAGATAGTCCTTCCTGGCCTGAGTTAGAGAGGCAGGACCTGATCAGAAGGTCATCAAAAAGGGGTGTAGTTGCACCCCTTGCTGGTGTAGGTGGGCAATCATGACCACCATCACCTTAGTGAAGACCCTCGGGGCCGATGAGAACCTAAAGGGAAGGGCCCTGTATTGACAATGGGTCTGGTTGTAGGCAAACCAGAGGAAGTGCCTGTGCATTGGTGAGATGTGGATGTGGAGGTACACCTCTGGGAGGTCTATATATGCTAGGAAGTCACCCAGCTGGATTGCTTCCTTGAAGGTGTGGAGGGATGCCGTCCTGAACCCTTTTTTCGGTATGAACCTGTTGAGCCTCTTTAAATCCAGGATTGTTCTACAGGATCCACCTATTTTTGGGACTAGGAAAAGGATGGAGTACCTATTTCTGCAAGTGTGACGGGTTCAATAGCCAGGATCTGAAGCTGATGTTGAATTGCTAGCATCTTACGCGGGTGCTTCTTTGGGTTCTTGGATCTGGGAGACACAATGAAGTGGTTGTGTCGTGAACTGCTATCCCGGCTATCCCTACAGGATTTACAACCCCCAGAGAAAGAGTAAACAGAAAGCAGCAACAAAACTGGATGAAGGAAAATAAAAGGCTCGCAAAGAAAACAGTAAATGAATTAAGTCCCCTGAACTGAAACTAGGTATCCCACTCTAACAATAACTGAGTAATAAGTGGAAGAAAAGACAAAACAAGGAATGAAACAAGCGAAGGACACAGAACAAGGAATTAAGGGAACAAGACAGGGAAGTACAGACAAAACAAACTAGAACATGGAAAAGATCTAATTCCAAGAGCACAGTATTTGCTGCCAGCGAAGTTGCAAACAGCAACTCAGCCATGAGAGACTGTTGAATATACAGGTGAAACTCGAAAAATTAGAATATCGTGCAAAAGTTCATTAATTTCAGTAATGCAAATTAAAAGGTGAAACTGATATATGAGATAGACGCATTGCATGCAAAGCGAGATAAGTCAAGCCTTAATTTGTTATAATTGTGATGATCATGGCGTACAGCTCATGAGAACCCCAAATCCACAATCCCAGAAAATTAGAATATTACATGAAACCAATAAAACAAGGATTGTAAATAGAACAATATCGGACCTCTGAAAAGTATAAGCATGCATATGTATTCAGTACTTGGTTTGGGCCCCTTTTGCAGCAATTACTGCCTCAATGCGGCGTGGCATGGATGCTATCAGCCTGTGGCACTGATGAGGTGTTATGGAAGACCAGGATGCTTCAATAGCGGCCTTCAGCTCTTCTGCATTGTTTGGTCTCATGTCTCTCATCCTTCTCTTGGCAATGCCCCATAGATTCTCTATGGGGTTCAGGTCAGGTGAGTTTGCTGGCCAATCAAGCACAGTAATCCCATGGTCATGGAACCAGGTTTTGGTACTTTTGGCAGTGTGGGCAGGTGCCAAGTCCTGCTGGAAAATGAAGTCAGCATCCCCATACAGCTCGTCTGCGGAAGGAAGCATGAAGTGCTCCAAAATCTCCTGATAAGATGGCTGCGTTGACCCTGGACTTAATGAAGCACAGTGGATCAACACCAGCAGATGACATGGCTCCCCAAATCAACACAGACTGTGGAAACTTCACACTGGACTTCAAGCATCTTGCATTGTGTGCCTCTCCATTCTTCCTTCAGACTCTGCGTCCTTGGTTTCCAAATGAGATGCAAAAGTTGCTCTCATCAGAAAAGAGGACTTTGGACCACTGAGCAACAGGCCAATTCTTTTTTTCTTGAGCCTAGGTAAGACGCTTCTGACGTTGTTTGTTGTTCAGGAGCGGCTTGACAAGAGGAATACCACATTTGAAGCCCATGTCCAGGATCCGTCTGTGTGTGGTGGCTCTTGATGCACTAACTCCAGCCTCAGTCCACTCCTTGTGAAAGTCCCCAACACTTTTGAATGGCCTTTTCCTGACAATTCTCTCCAGGCTGCGGTCATCCCTGCTGCTTTTTCTTCCACACTTTTCCCTTCTACATAACTTTCTATTAATGTGCTTTGATACAGCACTTTGGGAACATCCAACTTCTTTTGCAATTACCTTTTGAGGCTTTCCCTCCTTATGGAGGGTGTCAATGATGGTTTTCTGCACAACTGTCAAGTCAGCAGTCTTTCCCATGATTGTGATTCCTAATGAACCAGACTGAGAGACCATTTAAAGGCTCAGGAACCCTTTGCAGGTGTTATGGATTGATTAGCTGATTGGAGTGGGACACCTGGAGCCTAGACTGTTGAACCTTTTCACAATATTCTAATTTTCTGGGATTGTGGATTTGGGGTTCTCATGAGCTGTACGCCATGATCATCACAATTATAACAAATTAAGGCTTGACTTATCTCGCTTTGCATGTAATGCGTCTATCTCATATATCAGTTTCACCTTTTAATTTGCATTACTGAGATTAATGAACTTTTGCACGATATTCTAATTTTTTGAGTTTCACCTGTATATGGCTCAACAGAACCAGGAACCAATCAGGCTTCCCTGAGTCAGCAGTTTGGCTTTCTTCCCTGTTATCTCCTGCACCTGCATGAGTCCCTCTGAGCCTGCCTCTTGATACTTCATCTCACTATAGGTGGAATCCCAGGCTCTTCCACATCAGAATTCAAGTCTGACAGCTGTTGAGAATCCTCCGGTCCCAAGTCTGGTTTCTCTGCCAAATCTTGCTGCTGTGGCTCACTAGCAGGCGAGTCTTCCTGCTCTGAGTCTTCTGATTCTGAAGTCTGAGCCATGACAGGTTGGTGGGAGGTGTCATGAAATTGAGTGAATAGCCTCTGGAGACTATGTTGAGCACTCACTGGTCCTGAGAGGTAGATATCCATGTGGCCGCAAACTCCAGCAGTCTGTCTCCCACCAGAGGCAAGTCATTGTTTTTTTGTTGTGCTGAGAGGAGACTGAAAAGGTGGATGCCTCGTGATCTGGAATGACCTCTGTAGCGTTGTCTCCACTGGGGATGGCAGAAGCCTCTGAACATGGGGCCCTTGAAGTCTCTGAACTGACTACGCTGGTATCCCTGAGACTGCCTGTGAGGGAGAAAGGAGTAGCCCTGGCCCCGATATGGCCTGCATGGATCACGTCTGGTAGAGGGCACAGCCTTCTTATCATCTTTGGTCTCAACAAGGACCAGTTCTAAGGATGGCCCAAAGAGGTCAGAGCCCAAAAAAGGAGATGCAGTCAATGTCAATTTGGACTTGATGTCCACACTCCAATTCTTTAGCCATAAAGAACTGAAGACTGCCACTCCCGCAGCCATAGCTCTAGAGCCAAATTGAGGACAATCAAAACTGGAATCTGCCATAAGGGCTCCAACCTTTGCCATTTTGTTAAGGCCTAGACAGAGTTTGGTGTTCTCTGGGGGGACAAGGGCTGCTAACTCTTTGGTCCAGAGAATAGAGGCCCTGATGATAATAGATGTAGTGGTGGTGGCCTTGGTTACTGTGGTCAATGCTTCATGCACCTTTCTGAGAATTAGGTCACATTTCCTATCTTCTAGAACCTTGAGCTGTTTGTGACCTTCCGTGTTCAGAAGAGCACCTGACATAAACTGTGCCACTGGAGCGTCAACGCATGACACCTCCAAGAGGGAAGAGACCTCCTATGGGAGGGAATAATGCTTTGGGGGGCAAACTCTGATTGCTTTAGAAGACATGAGTTTTTCTCATTCCACTAGCATGACCTTACAAAACATAGAGGGGAAGGGAACAGAAGCAGAGGATGGGGCAGATGCTGGGAACACATTCTGATCCAGTTCAGTGGTGGATAAGGGCTCATCTGGTGGGCTGACATAATGAATGGCTGCTTTTTCCAGCAGCATGTCAAAATCTAAGAATGAAAAAAGTCGGGAAGAGATAGGTGCCTGTTGGGCTACCTCTTCCTCAGATAACTCCCTATCCTCCTTATCTGGCTCTGCAGGAACAATAGGCCCAGAGTGAGAGGAATCAGATATAGTGTTGCCTTTGAGAGGCCTGAGAGGTTGTGCAGGCAAGGCAGGCTGGATATGTGGAGAGGACTGGATGGTAACATTGGGTACCATGGGAGGGAGAGGTGGCTGTAGGGATCTAGGCAAAGGAACTGGGACAGACGAAGCAGATACTGCAGGAGCAGAAGTGGCTGGGGGGGAGGTCTGGGTGTTTAGGTTGAAGAGCAGGATCCTCTGAGGAGGAATAGTGAAAAACCCTCCTTTTCAGCCTGTGTTAACTTGTAACTAATGCAAAGCGCCCCCTTTCGAAGGCGGGGATGGCCTGTCTAATAGGGCTGGTGTCTAGAGACAAATAAGAAAGTTGCATTTTGAGTTTCTGGGTCTTGCCGGGGGCTCAGATGGGGGCTGTGGAGCTACGGGAATGATTGGAACATGAGGAGGTGCAATATTATTGAGGAACACTAAGCAGTCTTTAGCAATAAACTCCTTCAGCCAACCCGCCATTTCAGGTATAAAGGGGTTAAATGGTCCCTGAGGAGGGACTTGACTGCTCCCACTAAGTAGATTGAACGGTCCCTGAGGAGGGACATTAGTATTCAGTTAATGGCTTAAACACAGCTGGTGGCTCAGCTGGAGTTGAATTTCCTCCTGTCCCAGTGGGAGTTTGGTCAAGTGGAGCAGAGCCATCCATTAAGAGACAAGGTAGTTTAGGCACAGGGGGAATGTGCGGACCAGCCGTTTCCCCCTCCACCATGCCAATCACCAAACTATCTGGGTCCGAAGTCCCAGATGGGCCTTAGGGCAGTTAGCGTTTACCATGACCACCACATAGTCTGCCAAAGCTACGGGGAGGTGGTGCGGTTTCCTCTGCAGGCAGACTTGCTGAATGAGCAAGCACTTGCTGAGCTGAATGGAAGGAGGCGGCTTCTTGCACTCTTTCTTTGGCTCCTTGCAATGTTTAATCTTTTGGGCGGCTTTTTGGGCCAGCAGAGTCACATCTGTTCTCTCGGACACTACTGACGATGGCTGGACGGGAACTGGAGAAGCCGGTCGTGGTGCGTCTATCGCAGAGAGAGAGGAGGATGGCTGTTTAATGCACTTTCCTCCAGTCTCCTGAGTTCCCTCAGAGAGAGAGAGCCGAGCACAATCTAAGAAGGGGGGGAAGAGGGGGAGCAGAGAGGAAAAAAATGCCACAAAATGGAGGAAAATTAGCCTTTTAGATGAAGAGCTCTTTTCCGGACCAGCAATCACGACCAAGGCAGAACTAGAACTGGGGCTCTGGGTTCCCACCACAGGAAATTAGCACCATGTGGTCCAGTCCTGCCTCAAGCATGCGTAGTCCACAACCAAGTCAGATGAATTCCAGAACAGAGGAAAAAAGAAAATCCCATCTCTGTTTTCCTTTAGAAACTGTTGCCAAAGATCACAGCCACTGAAATTTATGGATCTTTCTCCAGTACTTATTGCTTCAGCAATTTAAAAAAATGTTTAAAGAGAAATTAAGACTTTTTCACATACAATAGTGGCTACACGAAGAGACATTGTGGGTAGGAGTTTTATTTTCATCTGGCTTTCAGTGTTTCTCCACTTCTGGCTCTTTTTTTAAAAAATGCACCTGTTTTCTAAGGCTTTTAATTGGGTTTCTATCCTAAAATTGTTTTCATCACGTCATATACATACATACATACATACATATATATATATATATACACACACACATATATATATACATATATATATACATTTGCAGCCTAGGGATGCAAATGTCAGGTAGTAAAGAAATGTGATAAAAAATATATCAATAAATAATATTCTTGTTCAGGTAGGTTATTGTGGTGGTCTACCACAAATCAGGTCCTCAGTGATTTAAAAAATACCTTTCAAAGGCCCTGTTTTTAATTTGAATGGAAATACTGTAAACTAACAGCAGTCAATACAGGAATAATCGCAAGTACAATACTAGAATAGTCAAAATATGTCTTTTAGAGGTAAGCTACTATGCAATTTAGAAAAACAAATTTTGTAAAGCAAATTTCCTCCATTCTTTTATTCTGGTGCACCTCAGCTTTTCCTGGTTTTGGATAGTAGAACAATTTCAAAAAGGGCTGCAAGAATACAGTTCATATATTTCAAAAGCTCCACAGACATTAATATTCCCAATTAGATACATAAAATACCCTTACAAATTCAACAGTCACAACCCAGAATGCTCCACGAGGTTCAAGCAAGGGCTTACATAATCTCAGCAATACACATACAGACAAATTGGTTGCAGAACTGGCTGTGGAAGGAAATCATCAGACAGGGCACACATGCCTATGGCTTATCCATCTCAAACCATAACCGCCTGCTGTCAATTTGCTGCTGCTGGAACAGCAACCAAGTTCCCAGACCTGTTGTCTATCACTGAACATGGGGGTGGGGGTAGGGTTGTGGTCTGACAACTAACTTGTGGTATAAGAAACAGTGCAAAAAGGATGGTGGTAGAATAAGACAGTGGCTGACATCCTAACAAAGCACTTGTATAATGAGCACAGTTGCACACTAGTGCAAGAAGACTGCACAGCTGTGCTAAAGAAATCAAAGATTTATGCAATCGTGCAGAAGTTCCATTTAAAACAAATGAGCTGTGCCACAGGAGTGCAAGTGCAAGCATGCTTGTGGTAGCGCAACACTAGTCTGAACACAAGCGGCTTAGCACAAGCAGCTGGCACAACAGCTTTGCACCAGTCTGGTGTCCTTCCACAAAAGTTTTGTTAGAATAGTATCATCAGTCAGCAGCATAATTTCTTTAGCAAAGAGCAAAAGATCAAGTTCATGGTTCAGCAATATCTTAAGCTGCTTATGTAATGTACGTAATATGATCACAAAATAGATCTTATTATAAAAGATTCGAAATAAAAACTGATCTCATAGTGATCAGCAAAGAGAAATAAAGAGTAAATATCTTCTGAATAAACTGGAAGATCACATATTTCTTTCTAGCATTGTTCATTAGGTGTACCGATAAGGTGACTTGAAGCTATGCAAGCAACCCGAAGAGCGATATCTGAAACATTCATTATGCAAGAACCGTTGTGCTGCTCTTATAACAGAACTAATTCTACTACGAGGAGATCTTATGCTTAATTTATCAGTCCTATTCAGATACTTTAATTGTGTTTTTATTCTGATAAGTGAATTGGTGTGTGGCTAAAAGAGGTAATATATTCAGCCTGGAAAATCCCATGTAAATAAGGTACTGTATGGCATAACAGTGAAGTAGATTTTGTAATTAAAAAATATCAAGATTCACCAAGATTTTTAGCTGACAATGAGTAGTATAGATAGCACTCCTGGTGCATGCTGCATCAGTTGTACACTGTGGATAACCTTTTTGTCTCACAGCAAAACACTTAAAAGCAGACCTCTAAGGAAACTGTACACTTATAAGTACTCTGCTCTGGAACAAAAAATAAACTTTTCAAGAAGTCATAGTCATAGGCCCTACAACTGGCCTACTGAATTAACCCTAAATTTTAACTAAGGCAGCATCCAAAGTATTGTGCCAGTTTCTAAGATATTGTAATTTGTGTGCATAAATAAGACTTACACAATTTTTCCTAGGAGTATGTTTGCAGCTTCCCCAAAATAAGGAAATAAACACTTCCTTATTGTCACCTTAGTCCCAAAGAATAAGCATATAATACAAGGCACAATCTCTTATACTTGATCAACTTCTGTTAGGGAAAGAAGATGCAAGCTTTTGGAGAGAGAGCTCTTCTATTCTTCTGTAAATATAATTATATCAGTAGAATGGAAAAGAAGTTGCTTTCAGTTATATTTACAGAAGAATAGAAGAGCTCTCTGTAACGTGAAAGCATGCACAATTTTTCCTGCAACACAAGTAATTTATTTTTTTTTAAGGACAGGATTAAAAGAGACTAAATAACTTGTTCCATATGCCCAAGGGAGCTCTGGCTTCAGTTTCTTGACGAACAGCTCTCCATGGCTCATGGCAAACCCTTTTTGAATCTGGGATTTTCAAAAGCAATACATGATATGGCAAGGGCAGGAAGATTGTTCATTTAAAAAAAAAATGAACCATTCAATTAAAAAAAAAGAGGAGAATCCTACTAGGCATGCTGAAATTCCTTGAGCATGCCTAAATCAGCTCTTTGAATCCTGCCAGTAATAACCGCCTTAACTAGTTTACAATGATACAACTGATACAACATAAGATACCCTAACTATTGTGCTGGAATAAAGCAATCCATTTCCCATACTGCATTTTCTTCTTCTTTGGCTTCCACACCACTGGCAGGTGATAATGTACTGACTTCTGAAATAATGCACTAACAATGGATATACTGTAAAGCTTCTTGGCTGTTCTTAGACTAACTCAGGACATACTGTATAGCACATGACCAGGAATATTCACAGTGCTATTTCTTTAGTGAAGACCAAAGTAGGGAGTCCCGTATGACTAGATTATTATTATTTTTTCCCCTACAGCCAAGTAAAACATTTTGGAGTCTCCCATTTGGTCAAAGCAGAAAATTCTAATTGGATCTAACACAAGGCTCACTGCTTCAGTACATGTGCTAGAAAATAGTTTCCATATTGCATAAACTGAAACACTAAGCAAGAGAAACACAGAGGCATATATTCAACTCTGCATTCAAATATATATAATTTTTTATTTTTTTTAAGCAGTTCAGGAACAGGTTACTCGAGAGGCCTCACAATTTAGTCGGATGACTTTGTGTTTGTTAATAGATCTAATACTACTGCATTTGAAATTGGCCAGTTTAAATTTAGACAATTATCAGTCCTTTATATAGTATCCATTCCAACCAATTATCTCCCAGTGAGTTTACTGTACAAGAAAAAGCAGGACCAGCACAACTAATTGTTCATCAAAGTGGCACATTACTATGTAAGAGGTTTTCCAAAGTGATATTTGTAGACAGATGATGGAACTTCAGTGCCACCCTGCAGTACTCAAGATTCCAACTGAATACTGGAAGCAGTGGCTGAATTCCTAGCCAACTGGTTGATCCCTAGAGCAGGGATTTTCAACGTTGGGTCCCCAGATGTTATTGGACCTCAACTCCTATAATCCCCAGTGGCCTTTGGCAGGAGATTATGGGAGTTGAAATCCAATAACATGTGGGAACCCAGTGTTGAGAATCCCTGCCCTAGAGCACTTTCAGGAGAGCCGAAACAACACCAAAATAACTAGGCATGGATTGCTAACCACCTGCTTAAGCCCCTAAAAATGACATAAAGTAAATCCTTATGTTTACCTGGAGCAACCTGTTGCAGAGACTAAGACAGGGCTGCTCAACTTTAGCCCAACAGCAGATGGTGGCCTACAATCCCTGGCTACTGACCACTGTGACTGGGGATTATGCAAGTTGTAGTTCAAAAACAGCTGGGGGGCCTAAATTGAGCAGGCCTGTATTAAACCCATGTCTGAATTACAGACTGCAGATGGGGTTCACATACATGATTGAATTTACCCCCATACAAAATAATTCCCTGCACAAAGAAAATTAGCACATCAGAGAGAGATGGTTAGGCTAGAAACCTTTCCCCCCAACAGCTAGTTTTCCTTGTGCAGGGAACTCTTACATAGGAGAGCTTTCAATCATGTGAGCCTCATACCCCTTCTGAGAGAACAAGATCCAAATGTAAATCCAGGACACCTCTTATCACTTCACTTTGGAAGTGCAGAAAGTGATAAGGGAATCCTGCAACAATCCTGTGACCTAATGAAATTCGGTAAATGTTATACCCTGCTTCACCCTTTAGATACATCAGACAGAAACTGAGAGCCTGTTTTTAATCCATTCTAACAGCTCTCATCTCTATCATTACCAGAAGCCGAATATCCATATATACAATCACTCTGGTCCATAAGCAGGCAGGCAAACATGCGTGTGCGCACAAACACCCTTCTAAAAGAACATAAGTGATGCAAACTAAGTTGTGTAAGCTACTGGCAAACAGAAGGGTAGTCCTGCAGAGAGATGAGAATTCCTTGAAGTTTTGGAAGTATTATCATATGGAACCTGTGTTACTCATTCTTTTCTTTTTAAATTAACAGAAGAAAGGGGGAGGGAGGGAGGGAGCAAGCAGCAAAGTGATATTTATGTCTAGCTATTACCTTGTTATAACATTTGGTCTCAAGCTTTGCCAAACCCAAATAGACTGGAGGAAATGGGAAGAAGAACCCTGGAAAAGTCATGGCTGCCTTTCCCCCCTCTTCAGCTGCTCGAGAATCAAGGAGCAACACCCAGCATAAGTGGGTAGCAACCCTTGTGACCATGCAACCCATAGAGGCCATGTGTCATGGGAAGGCAAAGGAATCTTGCAGTCTTGACAGGGCTGTTTGAAGTACAAAAACCTTGCACTGAAATACATATTAATCAGCAACCATTTTGCTGCAAAACTCAGCTAGAAAATGCCAATGACTCACTAAACTAATAACCCATTCTGACTTCAGTAAAATTATTTAAGGTCTGCAAAGGACTTGACATTTGTTGCCACCACTGGTATTCTGGTGATGTGGACGAATACACAGGCCAATTAACGGGTGATGCTGGAAACCACATTAGAAATCTTCTGTTCTGGCTCTGGAAAAGGATACTAACCTTACTAATAAATCTGTTCCCTGGCTGGCAGTGCCTCTCTTCTTGTCAACACCACAGGCCACCAGCTGCCTTGCTCACATTCCTGCTATACCACCTCTTGCACTGACAAGAAAATGTCACTAAACAGTGCTCACTTAGCAGGAGCAGCAGCAACTAAATCTGCCAAGAGCAAATAAACTAAAAAAAAAAAAATGTGAAGAGTGATATGGGCCTTGTCTGCCAGCAAAAGACCAAGCAGCACCGGACGTAAGGTGGGGAGATGCCATATGCTGGTGCTAATCATAGGTTTATGGCCAGTATGGATTCTTGGTGGTCCCAACTGCATTTGCCCCATGAGAGGCTGCCAACAGGGATCCCATGGACACGTGGACTGAATGTGAAGCCTATATACATGACCAAAGTAATTTGTGCAGGCATGCTGGCCCTTTTTAAAGTTGCCACAATGCTCACAAATAACCCTCTGCCCAACTCCAAGCTTGTCAGCAATACACACTAGCCTACACATTCCCACAGACGATTATGTGGGGGGCATGGAGTATCTGAACAAAGAAAGAGACAAACTCAGACCATAAACCAAAAGCAAAGGTGTTTTAAATCAACAGTGGCCACCAAGTTGCCTGTGCTCTGGTTGACACCCTGGTGACCCTAGTTAGCTTTGGCCACTGTTTCAACAGTAAGGAAAAAGTTGTGAAATTCTGCACACTCAGTGTCCCATTTTCTTTTGAGTTTTATATGTAGTGTCCCAGACACAGCCTGGCATACTCTGTATACTGCAAAAACTGATTCTGTTTACAAGTTTAGAAAACTTGGATTTTTTAGAAGTCACATGGATAATTTACTCATTTAACATATCTCTATACTGCCTGATATGTACATCTCTAGGAAACGAGAAATAATTATATATACAAAAAATGGAACAAGAAGCAATAGTATGAAACCTGATATAGGAAGATTTGGATTAACACAACAGGAGGAATTTCTGAACCATAAGACCAGTTTAACAACTGGACCAAGCTGTCAGGCAAGGTTACGAACACTCCTCCTTTAAATGTTCACAAGAAAATATTGGAGAGGTATCTGTGGAGGAGGCATAGATACAGCAGCTGATATCCAGATGGACATTAATTAATAGTATTATGCAAGAGTTACTCCAAAGGGCTAATTAATTCTAACAGGACTTCAATCAAGTAGTTTTGTCAGACTGTCCCACCATATCCTGCAGAAGACTATACAAGGTGATCTTGTACAGATTCAGGTGGTCTTGTACAGCTTCCAACTTCATTATAGTCTTTTTATACCAAAGACTATTCTCTCATTGCATGACATTTTTTGGTCATAGGAAGCTGCCATATACTGAGACAGACCATTGGTCTATCTAGCTCAGTATTGTCTTCACAGACTGGAAGAGGCTTCTCCAAGGCTGCAGGCAGGAATCTCTCTCAGCCCTATCTTGGAGGAGCCAGGGAGGGAACTTGGAACCTTCTGCTCTTCCCAGAGTGGCTCCATCCCCTGAGGGGAAGATCTCATAGTGCTCACACTTCTAGTCTCCCTTTCATATGCAACCAGGGCATACCATGCTTAGCTAAGCGGACAAGTCATGCTTGGTACCACAAGACCAGTTCTCCTCTCCTCTGATTATATAATCAAATAAGTGATTAGATCTTAAGCAGGAAATAGCAAATGGCCAGAAGCTGAGCACTGGAATCCATCACATGTTGTTAGGTCCCAGCTTTATGCAAATCCTAACATACAGTGGCTTTTTGTGGGGGGACAAGACAGGCGAGGTAGAAAAGAACATTGGCTTACCGTGAAGGGTTCTTTCCCCCTGTGTTTGGAGCTCATTAGATAGGGTTGTGTACTGAGCATGCTCGAGACAGGACTGGATCACGTGGTTTAATTTCCTGTTGGAAGCTGCCTCCTAACCCAAGTTCCATGGCTGTTGCAAGGAGTTTGGATAGTGAGGAAGAGAGAGCTGAGGCAAGGTGAGCTGAATGAAGGAAGCAGCTTGGGTAGAAAGAAAGAAAGAGAGAGAGAGAGAGAGAGAGAGAGAGAGAGAGAGAGAGAGAAGTTAGAGGCAGAAGGAAACGACAGCCTACCAACATTGTTACCCTGAGAGCTGTCTCCCCCTCCCAAAAAGGCGACATCAGGGACAAACAGGTACATTTCTATGCATTTATCCCTCCCAAAGGGGAAGCACAGTGTCCTGTCATACATCTGGGTGGGGCTGATGAGCTCCGAACACAGGGAAAAAGAACCTTTCACGGTAAGCCAATGTACCTTTTTCCCCTGTGTTGGAGCTCATCAGATAGGGACTTGCCCAAGCAAAGAGAAGAGAAAAAACAGGGTGGGAAAGATGTATCAGACCACTTGTTGGACTGTGCGGCTGAAGGCAGCCTGAGGGATAGGAAAGGAGATCTTATAATGTCGGACAAAAGGGGTAATAGATAAGTGGTAATAAAAGTGGACACATGGCAAATTTCTGGAAGCAGAGTGTGCACAGAGAATGCTGCTGAGGTGGCCGCGCTTCTGGTAGAACGTGCAGTTATGCCCCGCTGGTGGAGGAAGGCCGAGAGATCCGTAGATGAGAATAATACAAGACATGATCCAACTCATGAGAGTGGCTTTAGAAGCTTTGTTGCCTTTGAGGGTAGAAGGAAATAAAAAGGGCATCTGATTTGCAAAGGTCCTTGGTGCATTTGATGTAGATGTGCAAAGCAATCCTGATGTCGAATTTATGCCAGAGTTTTTCCTGGGGATGGGATGAGGAAGGGCAAAATGAAGGGAGGACAATATCTTGGGTCCTATGAAAGGTAGAATTGATCTTCGGGAGGAAGGTGGGGTGTAGCCTTAGGACGATGTTCTAAGGACACAGTTCCTTACGTACAGATAGGGCGCCTAGTTCAGACACCTTACGGGTAGATGCAATGGCTACTATGAAGCCATTGAAGGTCAATGTCTTGAAGGTCAATGTCAATGGTCTTTAGGGGAATAGAGGCAAGAGGCTTGAAAGGAGACCTGGTCAAAGCGTTCAAAACCTTGTTAAGGTTCCAAGACGGGAAACACTGAACTGGAAGGGGAGCTACGTTGGAGGCCCCCCTGAGGAACTTGGAAATATGCAGGTGAAGTGAAGAAGAACCCCTATCAGAGAGGGAAATATCGAGAACTGATGCAAGCACCAAGGCTTGGTGTTGCAGGATGTTGGGGTGGAGACGAAGGTCCAGCCTGGCCTGTAGAATAGCTAGCACCTCTGGGACACCGGTGGGCAATGGGTTCTTGCGATTGGTCCATGACCAGCGTAGAAATGCCACCCATGTTGCTTGATAGACTCCGTTAGTGGAGGGCCACCGAGAGGCCAGGATGGTATTTTGTACTTGCTTGGAGTAGCCCCAGGAGGCGAATCTTTGGTGTTCAACTTCTAGGTGAAGAGATGTAGCCAACTTGGATCTGGATGGAGAAGAGGGCCCTGTGAGAGCAGATCCGGGCAAGTGGGGAGTTGCCATGGGGGTCTGACTGAGAGATCGAGAAGCTCGGGGAACCAAGGTCTGCAATGCAAGTGAGGAGCAATGAGAATTACTTCTGCCTTTTCGAGAACCACCTTCCTTAGAACCTTGGTAATTACTGCCATGGGAGGAAAGGCATAAAGGAGAGTCTTCGGATAGGGCGAAGTCAGGGCATCAGTCACTTCCGCCTGGGAGGAGTGGAATCTCATGAAGAACCGAGGGAGGAGATGGTTGGCAGTAGACACGAAGAGGTCTACCTAGGGATGCCCAAACAGTTGGACAATTTACCTGAAGACCTCTGGGTGTAGAGACCACTCTGCTGGATTGAGGGACTGTTGGTGAACCAATCTGCCTGTGTATTTTCTGTCCCCCTGAGATGTTCTGCAGCTATGGAAGCCAGATTGTGTTCCGCCCACTGAAACAGGTTAGATTCCAGCATCAGGCACTTTGAATGTGTGCCACCCTGTTGACTGATATGCACCTTGGTGGTGACATCCATCTGGACCAGGATGTGGCCTCCGTGGAGAAGATGCTGAAAGTGAAGGAGTGCAAGGCGGACAGCCTGGAGTCCATCCAATTTATGGGACGCTGCGCTTCGGTCGGGGACCAGCGGGCCTACACTAGGTGACTGAAGCAGTGGGCTCCCCAGTCCAGGAGACTGGCATCCATCGTAACTACAAGGCAGAGTGGCTGGGATAGGAGGAGGCCCTTGAGGAGAGCCATGGATAGCCACCACCGTAGGGACTGCTTGATGACCTGAGGAAGGGGTATCCAGAGGTAGGTTGAGACCATGATAAGGTCCTGATAGGGAAGGAGTAACCACTGCAGGGGGTGAGAGTGCCACCTGGCCCATGGAGTACATTCCAGACAAGCTATCATAGATCCCAGGACCTGGGAGAGGTCCATGACATCTGCATATTAACAGTGGAGGAGAGGGCGTAGCTGGGATACGATCCTCTTTCTCCTGTCCAGTGTCAGTGAAATGCAGTCCTGAGCTGTGTTGGAGGGCTCCCAGATGGATGAGAAACTGAGAAGGGATGAAGTGACTCTTCTTGAAGTTCACAACGAACCCATGATCCTTGAGGCATTGAAGAGTCCTGTGGACATCTTCCTGGGCTTGGTAGAAGGAATGTGATCTGATGAGGCGGTCGTCTAAATAGGGGTGGATGTGCACCCCCTGGAGGTGGAGGTGTGCTATGATCACTACCATGACCTTCATGAAGACCTGGGGAGCAGAGGAGAGACCAAACGGGAGGGCACGGTACTGGAAGTGGTGGTTGTCGCAAGAGAAATGAAGTAATACATGGTGCTCCTGTCTGATGGGGATGTGGAGGTAGGCCTCGGAGAGATCTATGGATGCGAGATAACCTTCCAAATATATGGTCTCTTTTATAGTGCGTAGGGATTCCATCCGAAACTCTCTTTTCCTGATGAAGCGATTAAGGAATTTCAGGTCAAGGACTGCCCTCCAGGAGGCATCCTTTTGGGGAACCAGAAATAGGATGGAGTACATGCCTTGAAATTTTTGCATAGATGGAACACATTCTATTGCTTGAATCCTCAGGAGATGGTGAACAGCTTGGAGCATCCCAAGATGTTTGGCCGGGTTGTTGGAGCGTGGTGAAGGCACAAAGCAGTGGAGAGTGGAAGAGAAGAAGTCAAGGAAGTAGCCCTTGGAGACTGTGTCGATGACCCATTTGTCGTTGGACGTGGATATCCAGGTTGTGGTGAATTCTAGCAACCTGCTGCCAACAGGGATGGAGTCATTGTTTACGTGGTGCCGTGGAGGAGAAGGGGCGGGAGTTGGAGCCCCTAGAGTTCCCTCTGAACCTCTGTCACCACTGTGGTCTTCCAAAACCCCTGGAGTTCTGGGGATGGAAGTCTCAGTACTGCGAGGCTGGTTGGCTGTTGAATTGCCTGTTGGGGCAAAAGGGCTGTGTCGTGGCTCAAAAAAATCTGCAAGTATCTAGAGGACATAGCCTTCTTCTTGCCTCTGGTTTCTATAAGAATAGGGTCCAGTGCTGAACCAAAAAGGTTGGCGCAGGAGAAGGGTGCGAGGTCAGGGCAAGTTTGGACTTGATGTCCACATTCCAACTTTTGAGCCAAAGGGACCTGCGTATTGCCAATCCTGCAACCATAGCTCTGGAAGACTGCTGAATGCAGTCTAAGCTGGAGTCTGCCATAAGCGCCACTGCCTTGGCTATCTTACTGATTCCTTGGTGGAGCTTAGTGTTTTCAGGTGGGACCAATATAGCAAGTTCTTTGGCCCAGAGAATAGTGGTGCGAGCGTAAATGGAATTAGTGGTAACCACCCTGATGGTTGTGGCCATAGCATCATGAACCTTCTTCAGAAGAGAGTCAGACTTCGTATCCTCCTGGTTTCCCAATTGTTCTTGGCCCTCAGAATGAAGGAGAGATCCAGATACCAGTTGCGCTACCGGGGGGTCAATCTT
The DNA here is from genome assembly GCF_027244095.1 of Hemicordylus capensis. Taxonomy (NCBI): domain Eukaryota; kingdom Metazoa; phylum Chordata; class Lepidosauria; order Squamata; family Cordylidae; genus Hemicordylus; species Hemicordylus capensis. The sequence goes on along the minus strand of NC_069661.1, from coordinate 27,512,449 downwards.
AGGAGTTGCCAGCAGGGACATAATTTCTTGTGGCAAGGCGTAATGTTTCTTCAGGATGTTGCCTATTTGTTTGGAGGAGGCTGGGCGTTGCCATTCCATCCACATGACTTTGCGAAAGAGAGATGTAAAAGGGACTGCCGCAGCAATATTGGTGCCTGAGGGAAAATACATTCTGGTCCAAAGTAGGAAAAGGTTCAGGAGACTCAGAAGGTGCAACATCATTGATGGTTCTTTTTGCCTTGGAAAGGAGAACATCAAAGTCAGTTGAAGAGAAGAATCTAGAGGAGCTGGGGATGGGAGGGATAACCTCTTCATCCAAGAGCTCACCATCCTCAGTTGAATCAGGGGGGTCCACTGGTTCACCTGCAGCAGAGCTGTTGCCCTCCTCAGTCAGAAACGGGGATCCTGACTGGAAGGGGAGGAGGAGGAGTGGGGAGGTAAGGGGAGAGGAGCCTGTGGAGTAGACATAGGAGGGGGTGGTCAGGGGGACAGAACAGGCACAGCTGGGACCCCTGAGGGAGGGAGGAGAGGAGGAGGAGGGGTGGGTGGGGGAGGAAGGTCCCTAGGACACTTGGGTCTGATCTCTTCCTCAGAAGAGGATGAGTGCCCATACCACCTCTTGCACCTGAGAGCAAGGGCTCTAGGTACGAAAGGACCCCGTTCTGTGAGCAGGATAGCCTGCCTGCGGGGGCTGGAGTCAGGAGAAAAGGAGGAAAGGCGATCTCTGCCTCTTTTAGGAGCATGCTGGGGCGCCATGGGAATGGCGGGCAGCTGAATGGGGGCTGTGGAGGGAGAGATCGGGTGGCTCAATAATCGGAGCTGCAGGTGGCTCAAGCGGGGTGGCTGCAAAACATTTGGATCTGAAGAACTCTCTGAGCCACAGCATAAACTATGGATCAATAGGAGGAGAAAAAGAACTTATAGAGACCAGGGCTGCTCAGGGCCATAGGCAGAGAAGCATCCAAAGGAATGGCAGGCAGCAGCAGCTGTGCTGGCAGTGTGGAGGGAATGCGTGGGCCAGCTGGTTTCCCCCAAGCACTGGGCCCATCAAAGGTGAGAGCAAAGACTCCACAGGATCACCCAAAGGGTGCTGGTCGTCCACCTCAATCGGGATCGGTATGCGTGGTTTTTGCTTAGAGCATTTGCATACCGCCTGGATTAGAAGCCGCTCACTGAGGCGTACAGAGCTCTCTGCATTAGAGGCAGGAGACTTCTTGCGCTTCTTTTTCTTTGGTTGGACTTGGTCCCTGCAGTGTTTGGTTTTCTTGGGAGGAAGCTCCAAGTTGTCCGGCTCTCAAATCAAAATGGTGGGCGTGGCAAGAGTAGCCAATTCCGGCTGCCAGAGAAGGGTTGTGGATCTCTGCTCTAAACTATCCAGGTCCTGCAGTAGCTGAGAGCCCTCCAAGAGGGCTTCAGCATGAGCCAGCTCCATTTTGCAAACCGCCAGAGATAAGAAGAATTAAAAGAAAAATCTTTTGGAGTCCAATTAGCCCAAATTGAAAAGAGAGAATTGTATTTGGAAAGAGATAATTTAGGATCTGATCAAGATAACTCCCTTCCCACCCTCGCACAATCTAGACAGTGGAGGGAATAGCAGGAAAGGAAGGAATAAGAGGCCAAAAAACCGCTAAATATTGAAGAGCTCTCTAAAAGACGTGCCAGCTTGAGCAAAACAGAACTGGAACTGGGGTTAGGAGGTGGCTTCCAACAGGAAATCAAACCACGTGATCCAGTCCTGTCTCGAGCATGCTCAGTGCACAACCCTATCTGATGAGCTCCAACACAGGGGAAAAACTGAACCCACTCTAAGCTAGAAAACACAGCATAATCCAGTGCTAAATATCAGCACTTTAAAGTCCCACTGATTTCAATTAGAGAAAGTTAAGGATACATTTACTCCTCTGTAGAAATACATGGGATTTTAAGATGCTTTAATTTTATTAGGAATTATGCCTTTTAAAAATGGACAAATTCATGGCTGATATTTAAAAAACAGGCTGTATTTTGGGTCTGTCAAGCAGGGCAATATATTTTTTTTAAGCCATTCAGAATAAAAATAATATGAAACCACTGAAACAACAGATGTCTTGCAACCTTTTATAATACATTAAAGGAGTTGCTCAAATGAACTCTTAAAACAACAGCAAGAAGACCAGGACACACCTTCACTTAAGGCAGTCTTAAACCTAATACTTTTTTTAAAGTTCCCGAAACATAACACCTGAACATAGATTCCATACAAAAACATCATATAGTATGACAACAAAAGCAAGAGTAAGCCTTTTAAAGTTGTAATGAACCACTGCTTGATAACAGTGTGTTGTCTGGGAATCTAACCCTATTATCAAATCTGTCTCTTAAGCAGAATGCGTTTCTTGTAACATTTTTCAGCTTTCAGTTTCCCATTTTTAATAAAGCAAGGCCTTACTACAGTTAGGTATTCATAACTGTGGACAAAATCCTGATGAGCAGCAAATATACAGCTTGGCCCACTTGATAGTCTGTTCAAGACAGCCTAGTTCTAGGCTTTGGCTGATATCAAGTCACATGAAATGAAGATCGCAAACAGCCTCTTGCACATTAAAGTAAAAACCACAACATATGTCAGTTTTCACTGTAAATATCCAAAGCAGGACCTACAATCTCTAAAACTGATTACAGCTGGTATCCATATTCTTTTCTCTCTCTCAAGGCTCTTTCCCTGAAACTCTTAATGGGAAAATGCTAGAATATTGGAGGGGGGCGGGGCAGCACATTATGTACAATATATGGAAAAATACACCTAGTGTGTATGCGGGGGGAAACACACAAGTCATTTTTCTCTTCTCACTGGTGCTTCCTCATCATGTGAAGAGAGAAACTATACCATCTTTTAATAAGGCGTCTCTGCAAAATGTATCCTCATGGACACTTTCTGCAGTCATTCTATGCAAAGCGTGCTGTTAAAAATAGCTATGGCATCTCGTTTTCCATGTGTACCTTGATGAAGCAAGTAAGCAAGGAAAAAAAGATGAAAAATGCACATATGAAGCTTTTCTGAGACATGAATCCAAGAAACTTCTTTGAAGTTGGTCTGACAAATGCCCATGCCAAACAGACATCTGATTAGTCACACATAATGATTAACTTGGCAAATATCTCTCAGGAGACGCATCAACATATTGGTGATCGCACTGTGCATTTTCAGAAGTGAACATTAAGCATCACTCAGAGAATTGTTAAACTATCATTAAAAAAAAAATCATAATATTTTCTCACTTTCCCGGGTTCTTGGGCAGGCCATGGAGAACAAGGCCAACATCAAGTGGGTGGCTGAGGACAAGGCAGCCGTTCTGCAGTCGTTCCAGGAGGCCAGCTGGTAGAGAGCGCCCCCTGTGGTTGTGGGGAGAGGGCACTCTGCCCCCTTGCTGCCTAAGTAGTCTCTCCTCCTCCGCTTTTGCGGCTCCCAAAACTACAAAAACTACTACTACTACTACTACTAGCTGAAGTACACAAGTAAAACCTGTTTTGAGTCTGCCTGGCTACTGAGGCCCTTCTTGTGTCCTGCCAATACTGGAGGTGCAGTTGGATGGAATATGTGAGAAGACCTTCTCTGTAGCTGCACAAGACTTGGAACTCTGCCTAGGAAGGTTCATCTCCCTCACCCCACCCCCCAGCTTGGTTTTTCTTCATCACGTGAAGACATTTCTTTTCCACTAACATTTAGTTTGTCAATCTGCTGGTTTGAAGTTTCTGCGTCCCTAGACTTGAATTTGATTGTGAAATATCTGTTGCATTTTAGCCTCATCTTAATTCATTTCTTTTAAAGTGGTTGACAACAGTGGCCAGAATCCAGACTAAGTTAGCCATGGTTAAGCACTACTGAAAAAGATGGTAAAGTAAAGTGTGCCATCAAGTCGATTTCAACTCCCGGAGCCCTGTGGTTGTCTTTGGTAGAATGCAGGAGGGGTTTACCATTGCCATCTCCTGTGCAGTAGAGATGATGCTTTTCAGCATCTTCTTATATCGCTGCTGCCCAATATAGTACCAGCAGGGATTCGAACCGGCAACCTTCTTCTTGTTAGTCAAGCATTTCCCTGCTGCAGCAACTTAAGGTGTGAAAGAGATGAGACATGACTAACTTAAGTCCCACCCAGAGTTCCCTCTAACAGGGATTCCCAGATGTTGTTGACTAAACTCCCATAATCCCCAAGCAAAAGCCATTGCAGCTGGGGATTCTGGGAGTTATAGTCGACAACATCTGGGAATCCCTGTTAGAGGGAACACTGGTCCCACCAATTTCAATGGGACTTAGTCATTAACTGAGGCAGGATCCTGCCAAAAAATATTTGTTGTAAGCCACCTTGGACATTTTTAAAATGGGAAGGCAAGACAGGATTAATTTAATAATCATCATATGCGATGCTTATTTTGGAAACTAGTTGCTGCTAGTATCCTCTAGGCTTGACAACTACAATGTTCTCTTTGAATGTAGTCCCGGAACTTCAGTTAGTACAAAATTCAGCAGCCAGAATGGCCTATGAAGTAATTCAGAGACACCATATAAAAGGTGACAGTTTATTTTTGCTGCTCCACGACTAGCTCTCCTCATGTGCAACCTTCGGGGACATATGTTTTAAACCAGAAAGTTGTACAATACAATCAAACTGTATTTGATGGCAAAACATGTGAGGTGAATTTGAATAAGGTTCTTCTAAAGTAGTGATTTTGGTGGTGGTGGTTGGCTCTTCGACAGGCAAGTCAGACTCAAGTGTGAGAAAATAATTCACCAAGAAATGAAATGGTGCCCAACTCCACACATCTCAATATCCTGCTTCACAAAACACATTTTGACAAGAATAAGTTCCTTAAGGTCGGAGCCTATGCAAGCAATTGTTCCCAGGAATCTGGATCACCCAATATCTTGGACACAGCAGAAAGCATGGAAATTAACAGCCTCTCCCAGCTTCATAAAGACAATGCAAACAAACAACCACCTGCCTTTGCTATTCACTCAAAAGAATCCTGTCATCCGATTCCTAGGTTTGTTTTAGGCACAACTTGACAGTTAAAAGTTTTAATCGTTCTTTCAAAAGCAGATTCGACAAAGACAAACTTATTACAGCTCTCTAACTTCTCAGAAGACACTCGGTCATCAGAATCTGTCAGGGTTTCACATCTGAAACCAGGCCAAAGATCAAGCAACATGTCCGCAAGAGAGCAGCGGGGGAGAGCTGGGGAATATGAAATCTTGATGAAGAAAAATAAAGATTAAATCCTGCTTTTGTGAACATCAAAAGGGAAAGTCCCTGTGCTTCAAAGGGTCAGAAACCTGGGCAAGATATGCTAATACACAAGAATATGCTGATGTCATAAGCAACGGCACATAATATGTCATCAATGGATTTATAAAAAAATTCACTAAAATGCATTATAGCTGCCTTCTTCACTAAGTTTTTATTGGAGATTAGGGGTGCACGAGCCTACTGCTTGGCTCGCTTGGCTTCAGGCTCAGCCAAACCAGGCCAAGCTGGTTCACAGGCCAGTTCAGGATTACCAATACTAATGGTAAAGGCTGGGGGTGTAGCTAAAGAATGTGGCCTCCTTTAGAGGAGGCAGCAGCAAAGTAGTTGAGGTGGTGGGGCTCCTCCCAGTCCCCCACCAGCCTCCCAAATGACAGCCTGTGCCTGCTGCAGCCCAGATAGGGATTAGGGGTGTGTGAGCCAACCATTCAACCTGCCTGGCTTCAGGCTTGGCCAAACCGGGCCAAGCTGATTCACAGGACAGCTTGGGTATACCTGTAAAGGAGAATCGCTGCACAGAGGCATGAACCAGGCTACAGCTGTCAATTGGGAGGCCAGTGGGGAGCTTGGAGGAGCCCCCACTGCCACTTCTCTGCCACCTTCTCTAGAAAGGTACGGAGGACAATGGGGGCCACCTTCTTTAGGTAACCCCCCCACCTGCCTTTACCATTAGGATTAGCGATGCCCTTTACTTGTAAAGGGGAATCCTCAGGGATTGCCCTTTACAAGTATACCTGAGCCAGCCCATGAGCCAGTTCTTTGAACTGGGGGCCAGTCCAGTTCAAACTCAGACCAGCACCCGGCTTGGGCGGGGGCAGATCAGTTCAAATTCGGACCACTTGAACCGGGCCAGCTTGATGGCGAGCCCAGCTCGCATATCCCTACTAGGGGTGTGAACGAATCATGATTCAGAGCGTAATTCGAAACATCCCCAGCACCTTTAAAAATGGAGAGCAGCTGCATACCTGCTCCTCCACAGCTCACTACCACTTACTGAACTGGCAGCACTCCTTTGTGCAGCGACGCTCTTCCCCCAGCTGAATCGGCAGCGCTCTCCCCAATTACCCTCGTGCGGCACCAGCATGCACATGGCCTCTGTGCATGCACGGCAGCCATTTGCATGGTTAGCACGGAGGCCATGTACGTGCTGATGTCACACGAGAGCAACTGGGGAAGAGCACCGCCGATTCAGGAGGTGGCAGCAAGCAGAAGAGCAGGTATGCTCCTGCTCCCTTCTATTTTAAAGGCGCCGGGGATGTCCTTCAAATCATGATTCATGCACATCCATAGTTTTGACTAGTTCTTGATTCCACAGTGATTATTGCTGTTTCTGCCAGCTCCAGGGAACCTAGCCTGCCCCCGAAACTTGGACTATCTGTGTCTTCTGTCAGCCTGCATGGATTGCCAGGCTCCCAGACCCGATTACTGCCAACCCTTACTACCAGCCCTTGACCAGCCAGCTCCTATTCCACCCAGGCCCACATCAGAAGGCAGCAGCTAACTATGTAGACTACCTCCACCTGCTAGTATATGTGGGAGAATGCAACAATTCTAAAGTCTGGGGCCCTCTTAGCACAAACAGGCCATATGAATTATGCTTAGTTGTCTCATGAAAAGGGTAGAATATTTAAAACTGGTTAGGGCAAATTCATATTTTATGCTAACCTTGCAAACCTGCCTTGTTTACATCAATGTTCCTCCCATACAGAATGTGAAGGGGGTGGGGGTGGAGACATGGCTCCCAGCACATGTCAAGACATTATTCTCTCCCAAATATTCCTCATTTGTTTATTTTATCTCTTTCTTTCTCTTCTCTGAAGGTTTCAGAGTTGCAATAGTCTTACGCATACACAAATGCTTCCCATCCAGTACGTATATAGGACCAGACCTGCCCAGCTCCAAGGGTAGAACTGAATCTTAGAACGTAAGAACAGCCCTGCTGGATCAGGCCCAAGGCCCATCTAGTCCAGCATCCTATTTTGCATAGTGGCCCACCAATCTTGTCCTTCAGGCTATTCGGAGTCTTTTTTATTAACCTTTTGTAAAGCAGACCAATATAAGCTGTAGCCAACCTATCTGCTACTACCGGTATGAAGTGTGTATTGACACTGGCCTCAATTGGACATGATCCTCTTCTTCTGCCTTGAAGAACCTGGGACCTTCTGCAGACAAAGCAAATGCTTTGTCTCACTGAGCCACAGCCCCATCCCCATGTTCAATTTCACCTCTATCATTAATTCAGTAAGTAACCTTACTAGATCTGTGCATGGAACCGATTCCGCATTCCATTCCGAACTCAGAACGGAACACGGATGGCTGAAACATTCCAAGTGTGTTCCATGTGTTCTGGCCATAGGGAGCAATGGGGAATTCAAAACAACCCACTGATCCCCATGGGTGGCTTCTAGGGACACCAAAGTGGATTTGGCGGTAGGGCAGGATGGGTGCTACCTCCCACCCAAACCACAAAGGAAATGGGCAAGCAGATTATTATTTTTTTAATTAACTTTTCCCAAAAAACCCCATAGCACCCTATGGATTGCAGAGCAAACCATGAAGTGAAGGGAAGCACAAGTTAGTCTCAAGGCCAGAAATGAAGCAGCTCATCACACCAATCATCAAGAAATATTACACACAGAAGTCAGAGAGCTGCCACTATTCATTTCTCACCAGAACACTATCTCACAAACAAACTACAACTTGAGGAAGGCCGGCACGCAAGTTCTGCCTTTGTAAATCTAAATGCCAGCAAAACCAGATGTAGCAGCAATAGCACATCATATTATACTTGGTGCTGAGAAAATAAAAACACAAAATCAAACCTTCCTTCCACCCTGCCTGCCAAAAAGAGACAGGAGGATTGCAGAAAATACTGAGTTAGATAGATAGATGCACAAGAAACAAAGCTTCTACTCTCTTACCATGAGAATCCTTCTTCTCCAGCATATATCCCGCAACATTGCTGCTGGCCTACCTCCCTGTCCATGTCTGGATAACAACACCACAGCTTCAGGTTAGTACTGAACTCTGGCTAACCGCTGGACACACGGGTCAGGGCACCAGTTCATCATCGGCCATGGCAGTTATGTGAGTGTGTGTCTGCAGCACTAACAGGCAGACTATGACACATCTGGTCTTGGATTTGGCCAGGGTGGATTGAGCTGGTAGTGGTGTTGCAGTGGGTGGGGGTGACCATGAGTCACTCACTCTCCATGGCCAGCTCTAGATAGCCCAGCAAGAGCAGGTTGGCCTTCAGAAAGTCCAGCTGATCCACCAAGTCAGCATCCAAGAGTAAACGACGGAGTGACCATGTCCCCAGACACAGAGAACACCCTCTCGCTCTGGACACTGCTTGGCAGACATTAGAGGAACTGACTGGCAACCATCGCCAAATCTGGCCAGACTTGGCAATGTGCTGCCCAAAACTGGATTGGCTCCGACTCCCAGGCTGCCAACAGCTCCTGCGAGGACTACAGAACACATTGCTCAGCACTGATGCAGGGCTCAGTGGGCTCCTCCCATTCCTCTGGAAAGCTGACAAGGAAGTCCTCCGTAAACCACTGGGTGGAACAATCAGGCAGAATGTCCAGCTCCCTTGGCCCTTCCATAGACACTACGCTGCTGGACCAAGAAGCGGTGGTGATCCTACTGCTAGGTGTGGACTATGCACTAACAACAGACACTCCAGCACCCTCCTCCTGGTTGAGCCCCAGTCTCCTCTCCTGTGCTTGCCTAACCTCTTCAACCAGGTTAGATAACCCTCTACCTTCAACCCACACTTCAACCCTCCACCTGGGCAGCTGTTCAGGGGCGACAGCTTTGCCCTTCATCCTCGGGTCACATAGGGAGGACAAAACATGCTCTGCTGATGCACACAAGGGTGTCCTGAGCCGATCCCACCTCTCCGGTCCTCAGCCAACCTGACAAGGCGATTGCTTCCTCAGTGGTCAGCGTGGTCTGGAGCTGACCCATCATCAGGAGTAGGTGCCTTGCCACTAGTCAAGGGCACACTAGGCCTATTGTTGCCAGCAGGAGAAGGGGTCCCCAGGTGATGCCATTGCAGGTGCTTCAGCAACCCCGATGCCCCAGAACACTTAGGATCAATCCCCCTGCTGACCTGTGCCTTGCAATGGGTGCAGAGGCTGGATCACCAGGCTCAAAGTGGTCCCACACCATGCTGCCACGACCAGAGGCAGTCCATCTTCATTGCAGTGGTGCTGGTCTTGGAGCTCTGGTTCCTTCTGGGGGCCACCACCAACACCCTTGGTCTGGAGCTGAGAAGGTCCAGGAACCGGAATGACTCCCTTCTGCTCCTCCTCAGACTGGGGGCTCGCACTGCCAAGGGGGATTAGGGAGGAAGGTGGGACTGATTTGACTGGGCAAATAACAGTCAACACAATCACCTCCTCCTTCACTGTCACAGGAAGATCTTCTTCCTTGACAGAAACACACACCCCCCCCCAATTTTACCTCAGCTGCCACAGGCAGCTGCACTGCAGGACCAGGTTCCTCCAGATAGGTGAGCCTACATAGTGCCACAGCAGTGGGGATGACTCTGGCAGTAGGCCCCTCGCCATAATCCACAACAACTAGCAGCATCACCCATCCCTCCTGGCAATCTAGTCCTGGCTCTGCCTCACACCCACCCAGACATCTTGGGGGTTTTCTATTTGAAGCCCAGAGGGGAGGAAGCGCCTTTAAGGTGGGTATTTTAAAAGGGGGTGTGGATCAGGAATGGTGTATTTATACTGTGTGTGCCATACACAGTGCTATCTATAGGAATTATATTGCACGCATAGAAGCTATAGAAATTAAATCCCACCCCCAATAAAGAAGCAGGCTTTGGAGTGGGGCTTTTGCACGGGGGAGGGGAGCAAGAGAAACAACTGGGTAGTTCTAAAGGAAAGGGAGGGAATGGGCAGTCTCTAGTCTCTAACCCAAACCCACCCCTCCTGTCCTACAAGTACCTAATCCCACCCTTCCCCAAACTAGGCCATATATAAAGAACTCAAAGTTCTATAACCTGACCAAGGCACTGGGGGCTCTCACCTTCCAGTCTCTTCAGCCGGTTTGGGCTGGAGTTGCTCTCCGGCCAAGAAGACACCGGGACTCAATAGCTGGGGTGAAGGTAGGCAGGCAGGCACCAGTCAGGCACCCATCCACTCAAATAAAAATATCAAAAAAGAAACACACACCAGGGAAACAAAGAGAGCCTGGACACCAGACAGAAGCCACAACACACCAGACTACAAAAATAAAAAATACAATCCAGAAACACACATCAGAAGCAAAGATTCAGCTTGAGGCTGCAAAAGAAAAGAAAAAGTCAGCACAGCATCCCACTTATTAAAGTTATTGGGGGCTAGATACACAGCAGAAGAAGAAGAAATCCACAGAAGGAAATAATAATTCAAAGCAGGACCCAGTTAAAGCCACTCGGGCTGCTGGTAGGCTGCTGCTCTACTATTAAGGGGAGAAAATTCCACAGAAGGGGAAAAATAATTCAAAGCAGCACCCACTTAGAGCCACTGGGATGACAAAAAAAAATCCACAGAAGAAAAATAAAACTCAAAAAACACAGCAGCAGCCTGCTAAAGGCACTGGGGCTGCTGGTACAATATATGAGTTGGGTTGGCAAGGAAATAAAAAACAAATAAGCACAGGCCACCCACCAGTGCTGAACTGCTGCCATCTCTGTCTCTCTCTGATCTTTCTCCTCTCCCGAGGCATTCAAAATATGCCTCCAAGCAGTCTCTTAAATAAATTTTGAAAATCCCTCCTTTGGCTTCCCCCTCCCTCCTTGCTCCCCTCAGCCAATGAGGGCAGTTTCCCATGACAACACTAGCTTTGGATCGAAGCAAGGAGATCAAGCCAATCAGAAGCCAGTGCCAGAAAACCAATCAGCAAGGGAAAACAGGCATACAAAATGGCAGGGTTGTTCTCTTCCAAGCTCAGAGTAGCCCCTTTATCCAAAGGTCATTCTGTTCCGAGCTCGGAACATTCCAATTCAGAACATTCTACACATCTGACTCAGTCTGGTGCCCCCATATAGGGATAATAATATTGGCACTTTCCAGAATAGTTGTAAAAATTACAGAGTTAATATAAGTGAATTGTTTTGATCACTCTAAATGATAGGCAATATGGGAAAACTCACATCTATATCACTTGATAAGATCTCTGAGTCAGACAGTGTTACTGTGAAGTATAATTCTCCAAAAAGAGAGTACAGTGATGTAAGAAGCAAAACACAAAACCTGTGAGTTTGGATTTTTTTCAAGTGTTTTAACATTATATATTCCAAACATGTATATTTGACCTGGACCACTGAGAAAGAGGATGATGTAATTTTTAGAACCACTTTTCAAACGATTACCACATTTTCCACGAAATACTGCTCCATGAACTCACTCAGACAGTGACTCAAAGATTCAATGAGGCTATTCACACAAGAAACAAGAGCAAGATTTCATGCCTTAAAATTTTCAAATTCACAGCAGCAATATAGTCACAGTTAAATAAGACAGCCTATTACCTGAATCAAGAAATTTCATTTTACTCAGAGCTGCTGATTCATGCTCTGATACTCTGCAGTTAAAGACAACCTTCAAGAAAGCAGTTTTCAAAGAGAAAAGGCCATAATCTTCATTTAGAATGACATGCTTGTAGGTAAGCTAAGCAGAGATTACTAGGAAGGGATCCCAAGAAACCCTAAAACATTGCATCTGCTCATGAGATTTATTCTGGGCTCATGTAAGTTTTAAACTGGTTCAACTAATGCTTTCCATTATGCTTTCCCTTATTTATTTCATGAGATCTGAATCAGGCCATCCGATACCACACACATCAAGGAGCTTGTAATGACATTATGGTTAGCACAAGGACAAAGCTCAAGTAACTTGTGACATCACTAGACTGCTGAGGTAACTGACAATTACAAAAGGATGCACCTCTTTAGCAAAATGTTAAGGGACCAAGTAAAGTTTCACACTGAAAAGCCCACTTGATACAGACTTGCACCACATTCACAAAAAATGAAATTGATCCCCAAACTGCAAACTCTGTCCATTATTACAATAGTTCTTTATTTCAAATATTGTTTTCCCCCCAAAAGAACTATTAATAGGTCTTTTTGTTTCAGGTCTTAGATCTGAAACACCTCAACAGATAATGCAGCAAGTTTAAAGCTTTTGAAATCCTACTGTCCATTAACCTTTCCAGGAGACATTCCCTCTTTCCCTTGCCCATGGAATATTATAGGATTTTCTTTATAAAAGCCAGGTCCCCTGCTTCTGGTTTGTGTTTTTTTAAAGCAGTGCTGCCCTTTTAGTGGAACAACAAGTTGCTTACCTGTAACTGAGGTTCTTCTAGTGGTCATCTGCCCATTCACATGTGGGCTCTGCGTCCACATAGCAGCAGTTGATAGAACTTTCAATCTTTTCAGATTTTTTTCAGCTTTACTCTCATTTACCCTCAGATCAGTTCTGGAGTCTAGCGATCTGAAACAGAGAAGACAAAGAAAACCCCAGACTGCAGGGGGGTCGGATAGGCGGGCATGTGAACGGACAGATGACCACTGAAAGAATCTCCGTTACAGAAAAGCAACTTGTTCTTCGGCATGGTCTCTGCCCATCACACGTGGGCACATCTCAAGCTCACCTGGAAAGGAGGTGGGCCACAGTCACTGGAAGAGGGTGCGGAGTACCGTCTGGCCAAAAATCGAGTCTTGTGTGGACCAGACATCTAGGGCATAATGAGTCACAAACGTGTGCGGAGAAGCCTATGTAACTGCTTGGCAAATTTATTCTAGAGACAAATGGGCATCAAAGGCAGCCAACATCGACATTGCTCTTGTCGAATGGACCCAAAAAGAACCAGGCAACAGTACAAGGCAACAGTTATCAAGCTGGCAGGCCAGTTTGATGGCTTCTACAATCCATTGGGACACAGTCTGTGTGGAGGGGCAAGCTCCCATACTTTTTTCAGAATATGAAACAAACAGAAATTGACCCTTCTGGATGCCCTTCGTCCAGAATGCGTAGAAGGCCAGGGCTCTTCAGGCATCCAAAGAATGGAATCTGCAATCAGAATCTGTGGATGGGTTTTGGAAGGACACCGGAAGGGAGACAGTTTGACTATGATGGAAGGAAGAGACCATTTTCGTTAAGAAGTCAACATCTGGACATAGTTGAACCTTGTCCTTGTGAAATATGAGAAAAGGCGGATCAGCCCAAAGGGCCCCGATTATGCTCGCTCTACGCGCTGAGGTAAGGGCTACTAGCAACACTGTCTTCCATGTCAGGAGTCTGAAATCACAGGATGTCAAGGGCTCAAACGGTTTCCCCATCAGTTCCTCTGGTATTAGTGCAAGATTCCAGAAGGTGGTGATCCTTGGGGGATCAGGGTAGCGCAGACTTGGTCCCCTCAAACATTGCTTCATAATGGGGTTGACAAATGGAAGAGGGGTGGTCATAATCTGAGAGCTAACACATTATGGCTGCCAAATGCACCCAAACCAAAGACAGTGTGAGGCCCGAGGATTTTAGTTCCAGGAGGTATGACAAGATGTCGGAAAGTATCGAGTTAGACAGGTCTACGTGCAAGCCTCGCATTCTGTGAGTGAAGCGGGACCACTTGCAACAATATGACTTCCTCGTAGCCAGTTTCCGGGACATTGTCACTACGTCATGGAGTGGTGACCCTAGGACGGGAGCAAGAGCCACATCATCAGGCGTAGGTGGTATACGTCTGGGTTGAGTAGACAGCTGTCCTGCATTGACAGGAGCGCTGGAATACGAGGCAAGGAGATCCAACCTCCTGATGCCAGGTGTTTGAAGTGTGGAAATCAAGGTCTCCTTGGCCACCATGGAACAATAAGGACGACCTTGGACCAGTGATTCCAAATATGTTGGATAATCTTGGGCAGCAAGGGTATCAGGGGAAACATGTAGACTAAGCCTGCACCCCAGTTGAGGACGAAAGCACCCCTAGAGTGTCCTTCCCTAGGCCCAGCCTTGTGCAGAAGCAGTTGAAATGATGGTTCTGAATGGAAGCGAAGATGTCTATGTCTGGAGTAACCCAACTGCGAGCCAAGGATCTCAGACATGTGGGGTTGAGGAGCCATTTGTGTGAATCCGTTGAGTCCCTGCTGAGTGCACCTACCAGGAAGTTGTCTTTCCCCTGAATGTGAATAGCCGAGAGAATCATATTTCGAGTTAGCGCCCAATTCCATCATTGGAGCACGAGACACAGTAAGGTCCGAGAGCCAGTACCTCCTTGTCGAATGATATACAACTTTGTGTTTATGTTGTCCATCTGGATTTGGATGGAGTGGTTCCGGAGGAAGAGATGGAATCCCCTTAGCGTTTTGTAGACAGCCAGCAATTCTAGATAATTTATGTGGTGCTTGGATTCCTCCACACTCTAGCATCCTCTAATTTGGTGCCCCAGCCCAATTCTGAAGCATGCGTTGCGACTACAAAATTCGGTTTGGACGGGTTGAAACAAGTACCTTCACCAAGATTCATGCGGAAGGTCCACCAGACCAGAGATCCACAAATCATCTGGGGAAGGTGGAACTGTTTCGCGGGGCTGTTTCAATGAGCTTTGAAGAGAACTAGGAACCAAAGTTGGAGGCATCACATGTAAAGGCAGGCACTGGGGAGAACTGGCATGGTGGATGCCATCAAGTCTAACATTCTCTGAATGAGGTTGTCCCAATGAGGTTGCCATTCTATGGATGTGTTCAGAACAGAGGTGCTAATCTTCAGTAGGAGATTCCAGGGATAGGTCTGGAAAGTCTCCACCTCCTGGAGACAAGTGGGTAGAGGATACAGAGCTTTCAGAGTCTGGTTCGGATGCAGTATCTGGATCATGGTCCAGGTCTTCTGAGGCAAAAGGCAGAATGGCGGGTTGGGAAGGCAAGACAGGTGGTTGTGGAATCGGCTGCAGTGGTGCGGAAAGAGGCACCTAGGATTGTTAAGGCAGCACCAGTGGAACTGACGCAGAGCCCCTCACCAGCATCATTGCCATTAGCCCCACAACACCCCCATGGTACAAGTTGATGCGGCACAGGGGTTCTAGATCTCGATCAGTCCCTGGAGTGATCTCTGCAAGTCCAGGAGCTATCTCTAAAATGGAACCGAAGGCTACAGGATGCAGCAGTTTGGTACCGGAGGTATGAATCCAAAGGAGAGGTGTCACAGTATCTGCAATGCACATCCTCCCTAGAGTCACAGTGTGAATAGTGATATGGATCCCAGAAAAACACCTTAGTGTCACAGTACCCAGGATGGCGTGGAGGTACATCATAGAGATAAGGATAATAGTGGCCCGGATATATGGGTACAGCTCATGAGGGTCGTCATACAGGTCCAGCACATAATCTGGGGAGTAGACTGGCAAACCATCAGGAGCTGACATGGGGTCAGCATCAGGGCATGGAGTCATAGGTCTTGGGTCCATGTCCATAGGCTGTAGTCCGGACGGCTCTCCTCTCAGGTTCCTTGGGGGCTGGACTACCTTTTTCTTTGATTTTTTTTGGAAGATGTTGATCTGCTGGGAGAGTTGGGTCTTCTGTGGGAACCTTTGGGGCAGCGTCCCCTTCAAGCCCTTTCTGGGTTTTTTTCTTTGGTTGTTTTCCGTCCATGTCAACAGGACATTTTATAAGCTTTAAAGTGATGGAAACGAGCTTGCACGGCACAGTATGTGTCTGTTCGATCGATACCGTAGCATGAGCGCTCAGGGCCAAAGGTGGCGGTAGCTCCACTGGGGCGACTATCAGTATGGAAATCTTCACTGTTGCCGCTTCCAGTCCAGGATCCCCAGAACCGGAGGGATCCACATTGCTTGGGTGGGCATCCAGGAGGGTCCTCGGTACTAACACCATCATGGGTGAAAGAGCTCTTTCCCACAGCAGGGAGCAAAGGCAAAGTGTTCTATTCTTCTTCACCTGCTCAGTAAACCTGAGGCACTGAGGGCAATCCTCTACCTTGTGAGAGTCCCTAAGGCAAAAGAGACCAAGAGTGCCCGCTGGAAAGGGTTATTTCCATGTGTCACAGTGCACAGCACCCACCTTAAATGGCGCAGCAGGGAAATGCTTAACTAACAAGCAGAAGGTTGCCGGTTCAAATCCCCACTGGTATGTTTCCTAGACTATGGGAAACACTTATATCGGGCAGCAGTGATATAGGAAGATGCTGAAAGGCATCATCTCATACTGCATGGGAGGAGGCAATGGTACCCGCCCCCCCCCCCCCCCCGTATTCTACCAAAAGAAAACCACAGGGCTCTGTGGGCACCAGGAGTCAAAACTGATTTAACAGTACACTTTACCTTACAGTGCACAGTGCTTAACAATTATTCTGCTGGCCATACAGGGAAGGCCGGACGGGAACCAATGGGAATCACCCTCCAAAAAATTGGTGTGTCAGGAAAAAATTGTAGGAGCGAAGAGGAGTACAAAGAGGGAGGGGAAAGAGACTCTCACTGAGACCAAGTGCCGAGGAAGGCAGGAAAACCACCTCCCTCCTTACAAAAATTGTTGTAAAAAAGTTGTTTGCCCAAAAACAGACAGTAAAGAGCTATCTAAAACAGTCTGAGGGGGCGGGGAGAACCGGGAGTCAAAGCAAAATGCAAACTGCGACAGAAGGATAACAGAGAGTAAAGGCAGAAAAGAACCACACAATATATCAAAAAAGGAAGGTAAAGTAGCAAAACCTAAGGAATTTAATGCTGAGAAGCCACAGAGTGCCGAAGCAGCTGCTAGTTGTTTGGCGGGTGACAAAACACTGCTCTGAAGGGAAATAAAACTGAAGCTGGAAGGAGCAGAGCTACCACCAAAGATCTGAGAAGCTTTTGAGTTCCATCAACTGCTACTACGTGGACGCAGAGCCCACATGTGACAGACAGAGATCACATCGAAGAATAAACTCTGTTGCTCTCAGGTGAACTGTGCCGCCTAACAGAGGCCACTGCATTAAAGAGTAGGGAGACTTACATAGGAAGCTGCTTTAAATCAAGCCACACCATTGGTCCATCTAGTTCAATATTGTCTACATGGACTAGCCATAGCTCAATGGTAGAGCATCCACTTAGAATGCAGGAAGTTCCAGGTTCAATCCTCTATGTGGATGAGCATCTCCACATAGGCCTGAGAAAAACTCCTCCCTGAAGCACTGGAGACTGATGCCAGTCAGATGGACCACTGGTCTGACTCAGTAGCTGGTGACTTCCTATGAGACTTCCCCTTCACTCTTGCTGCAATATGAAAGCTGCAGAGCTAACAGAATCCCACAAGGCAACATTAGCGCCGATGATGGCTTTATGGGAGGGAGCAGTACACCAAGCTGGATTCTCCCCTCTCTTGGTCATAATAGTAAGTACTGCACTGGTCATACGTAAACCAAACATCATGCTTGGGATGTGCAAGCACTCTAATAATATATAGACTTAGTTTGTATTACTTGTTTCTACGCTTTAGAACAAAGCAGTATGTACAAAAAGCAATTTTATTTCTGAATCAAATGGATGAAGATGAAGTTGGGTGAACTGGAACAGGTCTCCACCTGGCCTACGGACTGACAGAAGAGCCACTGTGTCAGCTAATCCCTTTTAGGAAGAGTTCGGAAATAAGAGATAGCAGACTCCATAAATTCATCACCAGCCTTGAAGCAGCTGATCACTTGCAGCCTGCAGAACTGTACTCTACTTAACCCCACACAGATTTCACTGAAATGCATCTGGATCTCCCTCTTTAGGAAATATATGAGCTTCGCTAGTTATTCAAGGCTTGCAAGATTTTAAGTCTTCTGCATCTGGCTATGCACTGGAAACTGAAACAGGAAATCAACAGTTATTAAGGCAATCATTGATAAGCAAAGATTCCAAACTGCACCTGAAATCAAAATTGCTTTAGGAGATTATGTGCATTAATATTCTATTTCACAATGAAAACATTTTATTCATTTAGTTTATATTCAGCCTCTCTTTCCTGATAGAAACTGAAGATATCTAAAGCTATCAAAATGATATTAAACTGAAAAATTATATTTTACCATCTTATGCACACTTACTCAGTAATAAATCCAAGCAAGTTCAATGGAAGCTGTGTGGAGTATTGCAAACTTAGAAATCTTTGGGGCTATTGATGTTTGTAAAATTTGTGTCAAGCAAAATTCAGATCCAAACCAACATTTATAAAACGTCTGTCAGCTTTACCAAAATCAGTGCTTTGTTAAATAGGATACACACATCCAGAATGAAATAGGGGCATTTTCTTGATTCTGTGAGAAAGCCTGTTGTATTGTTCTGGTATCTAAATACTCACAACCTCAACCAGACATGTGCATGCATACATGTGTATCTATTTTAATTCTTAAGCATGAAAAATGTCCCATGCTGTTATGAATTGAACAGATGCATCCTAGCTCAACAGTAGACATGCCTATGTAGATCTGAAGATTCCAGAGAAAATCCATTTCCTTTTTATGGAATATGAGCATCACAGAACATGATGAAGAGGCTAACTGGTGTGGAAAGCCAGCTTTTCCGCCATCTGCACAGCAAAACCCTTTATACTGAATGCAACCAAGACACTTTAGACTTTTATGTACAAGAAAATAATGGATTATAAACATTAGTTTTATGAACAGCTTTCCTATCATTTACCTCAGGAATCCAATATAGTAAAGCACCACCAGACTTTAAATATGCTGTCTAATATCACACAAGAATAGGTTTCAAATCTGCTTTAAAACAATTAAAAGTAAGTGTTGAATTTAAATCAGAACTTCATTATCAACTGACCCTAGTGATGGGATATGATGTAAGCTTTGGTCCCACAACAGCTGGAAGGCCACATTTGAGACTACTGTCCTTGGGTAGAGACAGAAAAAAGTGTGCTTATGAAAGAGTGTGCATATTGCTAGGTAGCAAAATATAATTTTTATCCACTTAATCATATTCGAGATTAGAGCTTCACTCATATAAGTGATGCTTCTGTGTTAGTATTATTTGCAAAGAGATAGCTGTGAAAGGATTTGGAAGAGTCTCTGCTGAACATATGGCTGTTTGGACACCACATGGAGAAAAGAAGTTTGGCCTCAAGCTTGAAACACTGTATTCAACCTTGAATCTCTGTACACTCATTTCAGATATGTGTGAATTAAACTAGGCTTGGATATGGCCGAAATGTCAAGATTTCGACAAGACACGACACAGCAGCACTGTTGGAAAGAGCCATGTCGGCCCCTCCCAACTGTCCGGTTGGATCCTATCGTTGCAGACATCCTGTCAGATTCGCTCCCTGCCACCCTCCTCCTGCCTCTCTCTTCCTTTACAAGTAACTGGGTGAGGTTAAGGTGAAAGAGCTCCCTCTTCACTCCAGAGGGAGCACTTTTGCAGCTGCCTTGCGGCTCATAAAAGTAAAGTGTGTCGTCAAGTCAATTTTGACTCCTAGCACCCACAGAGCCCAGTGGTTTTCTTTTGGTAGAACACAGGAGGGATTTACCATTGCCTCCTCCCACGCAGTGTGAGATGATGCCTTTCAGCATCTTCATAGATCGCTGCTGCCTGATATAGGTGTTTCTCATAGTCTGGGAAACAAACCAGCAACCTTCTGCTTGGTAGTCAAGCATTTCCCTTCTGCACCATGGCTTATAGGCCAGGGTTTATTCAAAGCTCACTACCACCAATTCTAGTATCCTTTGTGATGGTCCGATGGTCTCTCACATCTTGCTTTTGCAAGATATTTTCAAAATAGCCCTTTGTTAACCTTCCTGATTCCAGGATGCAAAATCACCTCACCCCCTTGCCCTTTGAAAAAAAAAGTTCATTCACACTTGTTCTGGTATGTGTGGTTGATGGCCAACTGCACATCCTGCTTTTGCAAGATATCTGCAGTACAGTCTTTTGTTAACCTCTCTGCTTCCGGCATGCAAGATCATCTCACTTCAAAAACCCTCAAACCGCTATAGAATAAAATGCTGTAAACATAAGTGGACATCATGCTTTTTGCCCAACTTCAGCTCACCAGACAGCCTACAAATGATTGGAAGGTTGTCAGTCATCTGCTAGTGTACACCACATCACATTTGTGTTGCTGCGAAATGGATGTGCTAAGCGACAAAAGCTAGGAAATGCTTTTTGGCAAAATTGTTACTTTGGTAGCAGTTTGCATAGTCTTTCAACTAGTACTCTTCATGTTTAATGAATATTTTTCTCAATTAATAATATTGTCAGTGGTTGCTGAATGTGCATGTAGATGGGATACAAAATTACCAAGACAGTTATAACTTTATATCTACTAGAGATTTTTAAAATTGCTATTGTATTTGTCTGGTGGCAACTCAGAGCCGGGCCTTCTCTGTGGCTGCCCCCAGGCTCCCTGTGAAATACACTCCCTGTCAAAAATAAGAACTTCTCCATCTTTGATTGCTTTTTAAAAGACCCTTAAGACACACCTGTTTTCTCAGGCTTTTAATTAAAACTAATTTTAATTTATTAATTGTTTTATTCTGTGAATTGTTTTTAAGTTGTTTTTTATTCTGTTAAAATGTTTTGTTTTGTTTTTATATTGTAACTGTGTACATTACAATATATAGTGTGTGTATATATCAGGCGATCTATAAATAAGATAAATAAATAAATTAGTTTTTATTGTAGACTGCTTCAAGAGCCCAGCGGAGAAGGTATAAATATGGAATATTCACTGTTCAGGGAATCCTCCATGATACATCTACAACAGGCATACTACAAAGTAAATTTCCTTAATCCAGGGGTTATCAGACTTGAGTCCCTAGATGTTGCTGGACTACAACTCCCAACATCCACAGCCACATTGGCCTTATATTGCACTGTGTCTGTCACAGACCTATCATGGAAGATTCCCCTAACAATGACCATTAGTCACCATCTACTTCATTTTCAGAGACAAGGTTATCAAATATTGAAAACAAACAACAGAGAATAGCCATCAGTTCCCCAAAAGTAGAAGTCTGCCTGGCAACAGAACAGTGGACTTTACAGTAGGTTCCCACAAGGCAATTACAGTGTTACAAGCTCACTAGTAGAGGTTTTCAAACTTCTGTTTTCAAACAGAAATATTCAGCACAGTACATTTTGGTTTCTTCTGTTTTCATGCTCAGAACCCCTGAACATTTCATAACATGGGCAAATGTGTTAGGTACTATATCAGGAATATGGTTTGGGGTACAGATGTACTTCATTACTTGCGGGGGTTCTGTTCCTCACCTACAACCCCGAGTAACGAGTCATTGCATCTATGAGAATTGAGAGGTTAGGTTCCTGCAGCTGGGCGGGGGAGTTCAAAAAACAGTGAGAGATTGCAAAATTACTTGAAAATACCATACCATGCTCTGCAGGTCTCCATCTGTCCAGCACTGCCCTCTAAAAACAGTGAGTTTGGCTATTTTCCAGCAACAATAGCAGAAAAAAACATTTTTCAACCGAGTAGCCACAAAATGGCTCCTTTACACAAAATGGTGGCCGGAAATGACCTTGGAGGTCCTTCCCACCTAGCAACTGCGGATATGTGGGTATTAACTCTTTGTACACCAGCGTATGCCGAGGTCGGGTGGCTATTTGTGGACCACGGATACACGAAACTGTGAAAAGCGGAACCGCGTATAGTAAGGTCCACCTGTATAAAGTAGATTTGCTGCCAATTTTTAAAAAAAGAAATTCAGGTTGAATACTGCAGTTCCAACAAATTCAACATGACTGATTCTCAAATGAGCTTCAAATTCAACAAGAATTCTGTTTTTCAGTACTTGCATTGTAATATTTTTGCCCTTCTGCACAAGTCAAATTCATGCTTGTAAGCAAAACATACATAGAGTTGTCTGTGGAGCCTTAAACAACAAACTCAGGATTCAGCATGATCATGCATAGAACATACACACACACACACACACGACATCCAGGGCACTTGGTAGAACAAGGAATACTGAATATGTAGACCTGCAACCAGAACCTACAGAAATTTGAAGAGATAGCTAGATTTTCTGTGAAAATTGATTGATACAGATTGGACAGAGTTGAAAATTTATGAACAGCAGGCTTTCCATGAAAAACCGCTAGTCAAGACTAGGAAAAAAGCAAAGTTTTGCAATATTCACCCTGGAGACCCAGGTTCAATTCTCTGCTAAACCATGAAACAACATGACTCAAAGCTTGGGTAACTCATCTATCAACCTAACCAAGTTAATATTGTGGTTGCAACAGTGTAAGCTAAGAATAAAAAGCACTTTATACAGTGAATGAACTATACAAATAAAAAACAATAGTTCTGGAGATAGCAGATCCTGCCTCAAGGCAGACAGTTTAACTTCATAAATGTCAGATATCTGCAACTCCATGTTTTCACTTTTAAATGTCTAAGATCTAGTTGCTTGTTACAGTTCTCATCAGCTGCTCTTCTTGAAGGGGACTTCTAGTTTTTCAGCTCACTTTCTACCAGACTCAATCTTTGCCCTGTTAAGCACACATGCCAGTCTTGTACTGCCATTGACTCATCCACCACTTCTCTGATTGGCAGTAGCTGCCCAAGGCAAAGTTCTTTCAAAACCCTGCAACCTTTAACTGGAAATGCCAGGGATTGAACCCAAGACCTTCTGCACACAAAGCATACGCTCTACCCCTACACTAGAATACGGCCCATAAAAATTAAGAAATGTACTGACCTCTTTCTGAGCATGTACTTAGCAATAATGGCTTATTTGCAGCTACATGCAATCGTTCTCAGAGACTTCTCTCTCTTTTCCTTTTCACCATGCACATGGACTCATTCACTCTCTTGTGTTAAAAAAAAAATGCTTCTCCAAGACCAGTTCCTCATACAGTTAAACTAGCGGAGGTTCTCAGGGCTGCCAAAACACAATATTGTTCACCCATGTAGTCAGAAAGGAAAATCAAGGCAAATTGGAAGAGTATCAATGTAAATATTTTAGCCTGTTCTTCGGAGTGGAAAAGGGCAAAACAATGCAGGTGCAGTGTGTATCCTATGAATTAGTGCCTTTGCTGAGCTATAGTTAACTTATTGAAGTTCTCCGTAAACTGTGGTTCATTATACCAGCAGGAGTGGGAAGTTAAAGCAGGCAGAGAGGGCGAACACCTGTTAGAACAAGGAGTTTGCCATTGCTGCCAGTACAGTTCTTAGATAAAGGACGCTCAGTACAAGCTCAGTGATCGCATATTTGACCTTTACTAACAGAAGGATATGAGCAGAACTCTCTTTTGCCTTTAACTTTCCATCTATCCCTAGCCCATAAAGCCACACATGAGGCAAGGTTTGCTCTGTAAGTGACCTACTGTAGGCCAATACACAGTATTGGTTCAAGCTGCATGATTTTGGGGATATGTCCACCTGTGAATTAAATTAAATGTCAAATTAGGAGCAAACCCTAAGTTCAGAGCAGTGGATTTTCTTGCATGTCTGAAAAAGGCTTCTCCCATCAGTATGGATGATGTGTGTCCCTGCACATTCTTCCCACCAACACATATATATTGGTCTGTCATTTTTTTAATCCCAAAGCAAGTTGTGTAGTTGTGCATTCCTGCTCATTTCTGACAGAAAACAATTGCATCTACTCATGCTGCAGATATGCAGAGTGAAAGCCAAGAAAGGATTCAAAATCAAATCGGTTCATTTCACATACTGCAATAATGATAGTCATAATGAGTTTAATGTGCATTTTCTTGTCTCCATAAATGTTTGTTTCATACTACGTTTTAGCAAGAATAGCCCTTCACTTCCCAAACACCATTTTCAAGATAGTAGTGCACTTGAACTCCACAGATACATCTTTGGAGAGACACTACATAGAGTCCTAGATGTTGTCACTCTTAGAAACTTCAGAGATATTGGTCTTAGGTAACCACTCTCTTTAAGCCTCAATCTTCTTTGTGCAACACAGGAACAACAACATTGACCAACCTTAGGCAATGTTTGTAAGCATCAATGAGATATATAGGGAGAGCACTTTTGAACACAGTGTCTGCAAGAATGAATAAGATAATATAGGGCAAGCACTTTTGAACAGTAAAGTATTCTATAATAAATTGTATGTATTACTATTATTAATATAAACCAGCCTTTAATCTCAAGACTGAAACAATAATATAGTAGACAAGTCCTCAGAAGCAACATGAATGCAAACAGTGAATGTCAGCCATAGAGACTTTAGCATTCTGTAATGGAGTCTACCCATGTCCTGTTTTAAGGACCATTTCTTGTTTTGTGAATATTATCCTTATTCCAAAATGATACAGCCCCATTCAATGGCAACAGGTGTCCCCTGTGCCAAAACTCTAAATAAAAAAAGACATCAAACCTCCCCTGTCATATGTGAAATTCTGCTCTGTTCCAAGACCCTGGAGGCTTTTCGATTTCGACTCTTGCCACAATAGCTCACACTAAAATAAATGTATTAATCTTTAAAGCGCCAAGTGCCACATGACTCTTTGTAGGTTGCTGCAACAGACTTAAGGATGTTGCTTTTCTGGAATTTCAGTTCATCTGCTACACAATTTTTGCAAGTGTCCTGTTCAAGGCACCCAACACCTGCAACCCATGTGAGGGCTGAACCAATCACTGCACTGGCCACCAAGCAGTCTAAACAGGAAACACATAAAGTGTGCTGCTGGCACAAAATCAGTGACAATAGTCAACATTACCTCCTCCCCAAAGACTATCAGTCCTTTATGGTGCCTCTCCAAGTTTTGGTTCCACTGTCACTACAGAAGTTGCCACCTAAAGGCACCTTTGCATGACGTTTCAAAGCAATAGTTCCCTAATGTGAGGGAACAGGTTGGACTAGATATGCATTTTTATAATTGGGTTCAATTGCATTTTTATCCGAGGTCAGGGTAGTATGCATGGTTTTTCTCCCTTCCCCCACATTTTATCCTCACAACAACCCTGCGAGGGATATTAATTGTTTCAAGATCACCCGGTGCGCTTCACGGCCGAGTGAAGATTTGAGTTCGGGTCTCCCAACACTGTAACCACGCTGACTCAATCTAGCTGATACTGTTACATTTCTCGCCTGAGAAAAGTGAGGGTGCAAAATGGTAAGAGGGTTTGCACTACGCCTCATTTTCGCAACCTTCACCCCAAGATACGTCTCCAAGGTCTCCCCACAGGCCGCTGAAAATTACACGGAGAAAACCATCGGCTGCATTCTCACATCTTTTTCCCGCTCAGCGTGCTTCGAGGTCAGTTTGCAGGCACTTCATGGTACAGCAACCCGGCGGGGAATGGGGGGGGGGGGAGCTGCGGGACTCTCCAGGCATTCTGTGCGTCCAGAAGCATTGGACGCTTTTCAGCACCCCCTTCAAATGAACTGAGGGGAGGCGGGGGCGCTTTGCAACGTTGCGCACCGGAGACGAGGCAACCTCCTCTTCTGAACCCACCAAGCCTTGGTGACCAAGTTGGAGAACTTCGGAAGGAACCAGGTCCCCCTGACTCCAGATACCCACCCTCAATCCAGCCCAGCCACAGACGCGGCCCCACAAAAAGCCCTGCCTCGCTTCAGGGGGCAAGCGGCGCCTCCAAAAGAACTAGGGGGCGGGAAAGCACGAGTTGTGGGGGACGCAGCAGAGAGCTCAGGCAAGAGGCGGCGGAACAAGCGAAGAACAACCCACACGCTCCCCTCAGAGCCGGTCGAGCAAAGCACCCCGGCTCCAGCCCGGTTCCCCGGGGCACTCCAACTCACTCACAAGTCCTGAACACCGGAGCCGTTCTTGGCAAGCTGCGGAGAGTCACGCCGGGCTTCTTTTTCTTTCCGGAGAGAATCCCCCTTGTGCTGGCTGAAGCTTCTCCTCTTTTCGCCCCTGAGCAATGGCAGGCTCTGCTCCGCGCGGTCCGAGTCCCTTCTCCCCCAGGCTCCAAGCCCCTGATACAGCTGCTCTTGCCTGCCTCTTTCCGTCTCCTACAGACGGCTCTGTTTGATTTCGTTTCCTTGCCCTCTCCAGCTCCCACTAGTGATTGTAGAGAGCCAAATGCTTCCAAGAGAGGAGATGATCAGGCAGCTCTTTCTCCCCCTCAGGAGCGCGCGCAGGTTACGCTCGCCATAACGCCTGATTCACACGTTCCAAAGACGAAGCTTATGTGTAAGAGGCCAACGTGTCGTGCAAGGCGTCTGTCGCTCGTCACGTGCAATGATTTTCAGGCTCTGGTCTCCCGGCTTTGCAACCCACCTCGGGCATATATTAAAGGAAAGGCAGGAAATAAGTACTATCTCACCAGTCGCAAGAGTGATTTTTTGCTGCTTGCTTGTACACATATTTATGTGCAGCACACCTTTTTTATGAGGTTGTGTTCTTCAACGAACTTTAGCACCTCGTTAGAATAAACGATGCAAGGGAGTCGTCAAACAGTATTGTAATTAAGGGGCCAACCCAAAATTAGGAATGCACTCTCATTGACCCTACCTGTGTGATCATCATCACGCAAAACAGTCTCCCATGCGGGTCACATGGTCTCCCCCACCATCACGTAGAATGAAATGCTCCTTCCTTGTCAAAATGCTGCAGTTCTTTAGCTCAAAGGCTGTGATTTTATGCACCCCTTGGGAGTAAGAACCATTGAGATTGAACACAAAGGGACTTGCTTCTGAGTAAACATACATGCACAGGATTGTGCTACATGACAGCATCCCATTGCAAAGGTGGAGGTCTGAAGTTTATAGCCCACTAATGTTTTGTGTTAAGTAATCTGGAAGTCCTGTGTTCTCAGATTCTGAACTTCAACCAGTAAAGTCAATATGAATCCCTGCATATAAGCATGCCTTAACAGGGTCGTCCATTTTTCACTTAGTTCCAAGTACAACAGAGTTAAAAAGTGTTTGTACCTGTGTGTGCATGCTCATGAAAACACGGAGGCATGCTGGTTCTCTGCACTTAACATCATTATTCAATGGGTTATGTCCCATTTTTGTGATGCAATTTGAGAGAACTCAAACATGTACATGTAAATGCCTCATACACCAGCATATCCCTGAATTGCACTCCTGCCTGAAGTGCACAGGGTCAAATAATGTCTTCATTAGGCCCAACCAATTACTACAAAGATGCATGCAAGCTTTTAAACTTCATTAAACTCTTTCTCAGGCTGGATGTTTAAAAAATAAATTTAAAACAGTGGGATAAAGATATTTTTAATTCGGGATTGGTGTTACACCCTTGCCCGCCATTTATACCAATTGTTCACTATGTGACGTAGCTGTCATTTCCAACTCCGCCTCTCCACTTATCTTGCCAGGGGGAGAATCTCAAACATAGCACTTTACTAAGCAATTCTTCTTTAAAATTGCACTGCACGTAATGCAATGAGTATGCACATTATGCTGTTTGTGTCCATTCACCAACAATGTTGCCTCTCACAAGAGTTTAAATCAAACTTATCTTTCTTAACTTGGGCTGGAGTAGAAGACAACAGGTTGCTTACTTGTAACCGAGGTTCTTCTAGTGGTCATCTGGCCATTCACACATGGGGGTCTGCACCTGCGCAGGGACTACCATGGAATCCCTCAAGCTCTCTGATTTTTGGCGGTAGCTCTGCCCCTTCCAGATTCTCCTCACAGTCAGTTCTGGAGTCCGCTGATCTACAGAGTAGAAAAGAAAAACCAGAGACTGCAGTGGGGAAGGACAGGCGAGTGTGTGAATGGACAGATAACCACTAGACAAACCTCAGTTACAGGTAAGCAACCTGTTGTTCTTTGTTGTGGTCTCTGTCCATCAAACATGGGAGCATCACAAGCTTACCTGAATAGGAGACTGGCAGGCAGTCACTGGAAAATAGAGCAGAGCATTGTCCTTCCAAAAATCACATCCTGTCTGGAATGCACATCAAGCGCATAATGAGACACGGACGTGTAAGGCGATGCCCATGTGGCAGCCTGACAAATGGTATCCAGAGAAAAGTTAGCATCAAAGGCCATTGACATCGCCACAGCCCATGGCAAATGTGCACAAACTGGGCCCAGCAAGGGTCTCTTCACCAGTTGATATGCCAGGCGAATGGCCTCCACTGTCCACCTGGACAGGCCTTGAGCAAACAGCTGAGCACCCAGGGAATGTTCAGCATAAGATACAAAAAGGTGAGGTCCTTTAAGAATGTCCTTGGTCCACTGGGCATAGAAAGTAAATGCCCTACAAACATCCAAAGAATGAAGCCTACATTCTGAGTCTGAGGTAGGGTTCTGGAAGAACACCAGCAAGGAGATATCTTGAGTATGAGGAAAGTGTTGTGGGTAGAAACTATCTTAGGGAAAATGAAATATCTAGCCAAAGTTGGACCTTGTCTTCATGAAAAATAAAGTAGGGTAGATCCACTCAAAGGTCACTCAGTTTGCTTACTCTGTGGGCAAACATGATAGCCACTAGAAACATGGTCTTCCACTTCAGGAGTCTCAAGTCACAAGAGGCTAGAGGTTCAAACGGGGCACCCATCAGTTAAGTCAGCACCAAGGGAAGGTCCGAGGAAGGGGTCATCCTTGGTGTATCCAGTTACTTAAGTATCAGTTCCTTAAGGAAGAGCTTGAGAGTTGGGTCCTGGAAGGGAGAGGGGCGACCCAGTTCTGTCAAGTATTAAGTCAGGGGCGTAGCCACTATTGGGCGACCGGGTTCAAAGAACCCGGGCCGCTGCCCCTCAGGGGCTGTGCCTCATGGCCTCAGAAACACCCCCCTCGCATCTGACATCAGATGCGGGGGGGCTGGATTAGCTCCCAAGCGGGTCCGTGCTGCCCTATTCAGGAGTTAAATGGCCATCACTGCGTTTGCATTGTGGCCAGGAGCGGAGCTTCCCTGCCTTAAAGGCAGGGAGAGCTGCTTCTGGCCAAGCTGCAAATGCAGCTCTGGCCTTGATCTAGATCCTAAACGGGGCCGCAAACTGCCAAGAGAGGCTCCTGGCCGTGCTGTGAACACAACGGTGGCCTGAATCTAACTACTGAATGCGGACACGTGGCCCTGTTCAGTAGCCAGACCACGCCCCCCATGTCTGACGTCAGATACGGGGGCATGGCTAACTCCCGCATCTGACATCAGATGTAGAGGGTGGGGTGAGTGGGGTGGCGGCAGCTGGACACGGGCCCCCGCTGGTCTGGCCTGGCTACTGTATGAAGTCACAGCAGCCAAATGTATCTTGACCGAGGACAACAAGAGTCCAGATGATTTGAGCTTCGATAGATAAGTCAACAAGGCAGAAAGGGATGGGTTTGATGGATCCACTCCCATGGAGTGCATCTGTACAGAGAAGTGTTTCCATTTATGACTGTAATATTTTATTGTCACAGGCTTTCTGGAAGCTTTTAGAACTTCTACTAGGGCTAGGTCTGTGATGGCAGAATCAACCACGCCGTGAAACGAAGGTGCAGAGTATCAGGATGTAGAATGAGGTCATCTTGAAGTGTCAGAAGGTTGGGCAAGTGAAGTAAGTGCATCCATCCCCTGTGGCAAGGAGTTTCAGATGTGGGAACCACGGTCTCATGAGCCACCAAGGTGCAATTAGAAGTACCTTTGTTTGTTGGTTGCGGACACCCTGGAGAATCCGTGAGACCATTCTCCTTCCCTTGAATATGGATTGCCGAGATCTCCATATCCTGCAAGAGGACCCATTCCCAAAGTTGCAACGTGAGACGCAGAAGAAACTTCGAACCTGTCCCACCCTGCCTTGATATAAGACTTGGTTGTGGCACTGTCTGTCTTTATTTGAATGGACTGACCCACAATTGGCAGGAACCCTTTTAGAGCCTTGAAAACCACGAGCAACTCCAGGTAGTTTAAGTGGTGATGGGCTTCTTCTGAATTCCAGAGACCGTGGAGAGTCGTAGTACCACAGTGGGCTCCCCACCTCATCTCTGAGATGTCTGTTGTGACAATGTAATATAGTGCGGCTGGGAAGAGGGAAGTGCCCACGCTTAGGGTCCTTGGGGAGATCCACCAAAGGAGGCTGTGGTGAACTGAAGATGGGATACCGAGTTTCTTTGATTGGCGACCGTGAAGCAGTCTGAAATTGTCCAGAAACCAGCATTGCAAAATGTGCATGTGCAGATAGATGGGCATTTGGTAACACAAACGTCACTGACGCCATAAGCCCAAGCATGCGTTGCACCCTCTTTGCCGGGTGGCAACAGGAGTGGGACATGCAATCTGCCAGTGAAGTGATGTTGACCACTCGATCTGGATGTAGAGAAGCCAAGCCTCTGATAGAGTTGAGTGTGATACATATGAAGTGAATGGTTTTCGGGGGGACCAAAGTGAACTTCTTGTGGTTTATCTGCAGGTCAAGGTCGGTCAACAAACGCAGAGTCATAGAGAGGTTGTCTAACAGAAGCTCCCTGGAGTCTGCAGTCAACAACCAGTCATCCAAGTATGGTGGAACTTGGACACGACGTTCTTGGAGATGTCCCACCACTGCAGCCATACACTTTGTAAAGGCTCTGGGGGCTGAAGCGAGCCCAAAGGGAAGGGCTTTGAACTGGAAACTGTCTGTACCTATCTGGAAACAAAACAATTTTCTGTGCTGTGGCCAAATCATCAAGTGATAATGTGTGTCTTTTTGGTCAATAGAGACAAACCACGTGTCGAGTTGGAGTAGGGCTAGGACATCCTTCACGGTAAGCATCCTGAACTTCCTTCTGTGGAGATTGGTGTTGAGGTCCCTGAGATCCAAAATTGGACGCAATCTGCCGTAGTGCTTTAGGATCGTAAAGAAGGGGGAGTAGAAACTGGATGTGGAAGCAGACATCACTGCTTCTAAGGCATCTTTCACTAGGAGAGCTTGTACCTCTTCAGTCGGAGGGGGGGCGCTTGTCAGTGGAACACAGAACGGTAGAGAAGGTACATCTTGGAACTCTAATGCATAGCCCACCCAAACTATGATGAGAGCCCACTGGATGGAGATTATTTCCTCCCAGCGTGGCAGGAAAGGGCACAGACGGGTGCCAGTTCAAGGGTTGTGCAAGTCAGCCCTCTTTGGTGAAGGTCCCAGATTTATGTTTAGTCGAGCCCTGTTTCTCGGACTGGGACGGTTGATGCGGCCTTCTGAGGGATCTCTGACATTGACCACAAAAAGAAAGACAAATTAGAGTGTTGAAAAAAAGAAGAGGTCCTAGAAGTCGATGGACAATGCCAAAGATACTGCTTTTGGCTTCTCGAAGTCAAAGACTGCAGACTCATGGAACGCATGGTGTTCCTAAGCTTTTGCACCTTCTTAAGAGTATCATTGGTACTTGATCCAAACAAGGCATCCCTGTCAAGAGGGAGGCTCTCTATCCTAGATCTCGCCTCAGGAATCAGCCCAGATGACCTCAGCCAAGCATGCCTACGAAGGGCCACTGATGAGACCATGTATCTCACCACGCAGTCCACTTAATGTCTAGATGAATGGAGCTGTTGCTTTGCCAGGTAGGAGCCTTTATTGTGAATCACCTAGGCCAGGTCACATTGTTCAACTGGCAACATATCTAGATATGGGCCTAACTTCTCCCACAGAAACAAGTTGTACCTGCCCATACATGCCTGATAATTGGTGATCTTAAACTGCAGAGTTGTGGTTGAGTAGACCCATTGGCCAATCGAGTCTAGTTTTCTCCCCTCTCTATCAGCTGGGGCAGAGTGTGTCTTGTGCTTGGCCCTGGATTGAGCCGGCTCCACCACGATGGAATTTTGTACAGGGCGACGCTGCAGAAAAGAGTAATCGTCATACTAGACACTATACAGCCATTCAATCCTTTTGGAAGTAGCTTGATTAGAAGTAGGTTTGGTCCAGGTCTCCTTCGTTACATCCAAGAGAGTCTTAAACATAGGAAGAGCAACTGGGGTGTGAGCCTCCGCATTGATCACCCCAAATATTGGATCAGCCTCTGGTTTAGTTAACTGGTTTCACCTGTAGGCCCAAGGAAGTCACCATGTGCAAGACTTGTTCAGAGGAGAAGCAGAGATCATCATCTGGAGATTCAGGTGCTGGATCCAGGAAATCTCCAATTGGAGAGGTATGTACACTGGACAGGGAGCTCCCCGAATCTGATTCAGAGTCCGAATCCAGAGGCGGGACTACCGAATTAGGCAGTGTGGTAGGCTGAGCTGGAGCTGTAGGCTGAGAGGGTAGCAACGGTTGGGTTGGCTGAGTCAGTAGAGACAGAAGCATGGTCATGCTGGCTGTGCTGGTTGAGATGGCGGCTGCGCTGGGGGACCCCTGGGTGTTGGAATAATCTGGTCATCTCCTGTATCCACAGGTCTGGGCAGCTAGGGCTGACATGGTCTAGGAGATCAAAACCTAGACCTGGTGCGGGCCCAGTCATGGAAGTGACGCCTAGGGCTGCGATCCCTGCTGGGGTGGAAAGCCAGAGGAGATTTACAGAGACACCAGTGGCAGTGGTCCGTAAAGGACGGTACCTAGGATAGGTACCACAGTTGCAGTCTTGAGCATCGTGCCACAGGTTATCATATGGGTCCCACTAACCTTCTCTAAAAGATCGATACCAAGGGTAATACAGTTCAGGCTCATAAGGCTTGGGGTCGTATGGATCTGGCTCATAGGAATCAGAGTCATTGGGTTCAGGATCTTATAGATCCAGCTTGTGGTCAGGAGAATTTCCAGGGGTTTGCCATGGCAAATGTGGAGCATCATCAGGATTGAGTGCAGGGTTTGTAGGTTCAGTTGGAACCATCCCTGTACATGCTGGAACCATTGGAGTATCCCCATGCGCTTGCTTCTTCTTGGGTATCTTAGGCAAATGTCCTCCTGCTGGCACCACTGGGGGCACAATTGGAGGATCTGCAGGCTTCTCCCTCTTCTTCTTTTTCTTGGTAGGGTCTGCACCTTGCAGTCCTGTTGCTTTAGGAATTTTAAGCTTCACCGTGGACACCTTGCGGGTAGTCCCCACTGCTAAATCCAAGGAAAAAGTTGGCGGTATCAAGAGCGGCTCGTTAATGTTAATAGTTTAATGGAATAGATATTATGTACAGAGAGGCAAGCCACCTAAGGGCACAGTGGGAAAATAACTTTACCAGCAAGCCAGAGGTTGCCGGTTCGAATCCCTGCTGATATCGGGCAGCAGTGATATAGGAAGATGCTGAAAGGCATCATCTCATACTGTGGGGGAGGAGACAATAGTAACCCCCCTCCTGTATTCTACCAAAGACAACCACAGGGCTCTGTGGTCACCAGGAGTCGACACTGACTCGACGGCACACTTTACAGAGAGGCAAGTGCAGATGGCTTTTGCGTGCTCTTGCTGCTGGCTGTTTGTTAGTCTCGCCTCTACTCCAGGACTGGGATACAAGTAACTAAAGCCCGAGCTGGCCAGGATGAAAGAACGGATTAACCAAAAACACCACACTGGGGCTGATGGAAGTTATAGTTCAGCAACATCTAGAGCACCACAAGTTGGGAACCCCTAGTCTGCACCAACTGGCAGCAGCTCTCCAAAGTTTCAGGTAGGAGTCTTTCCCAGCCCTACCTGGAGATGCCAGGAATTGAACCTGGGACCTTCGGCATGCAAGGCAGATGCTCTGCCACTGAGCTACAGTCCCATCCCCTCTTATCTTCCCAGGCCCTGGGAGGGGCCATCGCTCAGGGCCAGAGCACATGCTTTGCATGCAGAATGTTCCCTAGGCTCAATTCCTGGCATTTCCAATTAGGTAAGAATCTTTGGTTATAGGTGTTGAAAAATACTCCATTGCCAGACACAGACAATAGATGGGGCTAGATGGACCAATGGTCTGGCTCAGCTACTTCATATGTTTGTGTAAATCCTCACACAGGCAACAAAATGAAATATTTTCAGGAGGAGAGTGCAGAGATGTGCTTGTAGCCACACAGCCTTAAACATAAGCTCTTCCCTCCAGGAATTTTGCAGGGCCCAGGGAGGGAAATAGTTTGCAGGGGGAGCCCCATGTTGAATCAATATTTTTCTGCCCCTGCCAGAAAGAGTATCATATCTGTTGCTGTGGTGCAGCACAGAGCCTCCCATTCCACCCCTCACACAAACACATTTAGGCACACCGTCTGGGCAGTTAACCCAGCCCCTCTTCAGACAGCCATGCTTCCCTCTTACCCCACAGCCTATATATCTAGCCTGCCCCCTACAAACTATCAAGAAGTCAGGAGACAACTCACACAGGCTGGACACTCCTTCCTGGGAATCCAAGATGATGTTGGCTACAACTCCCAGCATCCGCAGCCAAAGGCCATTGCAGCTGAGGATGCTGGGAGCTGTACTCAACAACATCTGGGATTCCCTGTTACAGGGAACACTGCTCCTGAGTCTCCACTCTACCTTGTCCTAAAAAATACTCTGCCTACTTTCTCATCTTTTCCTCACAGTTCAGACTCTCCAGCTACCAAGGTATTTCAAATGGGTCAGATATGTTTTGTGGTAAGCCTTGCCCTAAGCCATGCTCTGTAGCCCGATTCATGTGCTTCTGAGGCACATACACCTTGGTCAAAACATTTCTGTGTGTATGTGAGGGGAAAACTAGAGAAGTAAGCAAAGCCGACTCAAGATTTTGGGACACCAGAACACACCCAGGAGTGTGCAAACCAGTTCAAAAGCAAACATGCAGAAACAAAAGTTCCTCCACCTGACCTGTCACCCACTTCTAGGACTGAACCTTTGATTAAGTTCTTGTCATGTTGGGTGAAACCTTGTTTGCCTTTTTCCTTTCATGCACCTTTGCACTTGTAGGCCTGCCTGGGACACAAGCCAGAACTCCTCAAAGCATGCGAGAGAGGTTTAGGACTGACTAAGCCTGGAAGCGGAAATTCGGAAAGCCTTACAAGAAAGATTGCTCTTGTTTGGTTTTGGTGGCCTGTGTTAGCAAAATCCATGTTCTTAGGTTATCCTCACACATTCAAAATCTCTAACACTCATTTGGCAATGTTCCTGCCTAAAGCACCGAGAGATCCTTTAATGCAGGCTTGCAAATTCCCACTGCCTATCAAATACTTTGCTGCCTCTTGTTCAAATGTCCCTTCCATTTTAATTTGATTGATTGATTAAGTGCCATCAAGTCAGTGTCAACTCCTAGCAACCACATAGATAGATTCTCTCCAGGATGATCTGTCTTCAACTTGGCCTTTAAAGTCTCTCAGTGCTGTTGTAATTGAGTCCATCCACCTTGCTGCTGGTCGCCCTCTTCTTCTCTTCTCTTTCCCTCAACTTTCCCCAGCATTATGGACTTCTCAAGGGAGCTGGATCTTCGCGTAATGGGTCTGAAGTATGATAGTTTAAGCCTGGTTATTTTTGCCTTGAGGGAAAATTCTGGATTGATTTGTTCTATGATCCATGTGTTTGTTTTCCTGGCTGTCCATGTCCTCAGAAGACTTTTCCAGCACCAAAGTTCAAAAGCATCAATGCTTTTTCTATCTTGCTTCTCCAAAGTCCATCTTTCGCATCCATAGAATGTCACGGGAAAAGCCATTGTCCAGACGATTATAATCTTTGTAGGTGTAGACATGTCATGGCATCTAAATATCCTTTCCAAGGCCTTCATTACAACCCTACCAAGTGTTAGTCTGTGACATATTTCCTGACTTTTACTGTTGGCAGTTGATCCTAAAAGGCAGAAGCTATCCACCGCTTCAATATCTTCATTGTCAGTTCTGAGGCTGGCTGCTGTGCCCATTGTCATTAGTTTAGTCTTACTTATAGGGGTGTGCATGGTCCGGAATTCCCACAGTCCGGCACGCGGGAGAGTTTCTCTTTAAGGGGGTGGTGGTGGTACTTACCCCCCCCCACTGCCGCCGCTCTTCCCCCTCCGGCGCTGGCGGTTTTCAAAACGTTATTGGGGCGGCAGAGTTCCTCCCTGCCGCCCCTGCCCCCGTCGTTGTCCTTGCTAGCTTAAAAGTAGGCAGAGCTGGTGGCGCGCATGCGCCCTTTGCCGCGCACACTCGTCTCCACCTCTGGTAATGACCAGAGTGTTGATCTAACTTCATCTTCCCATACTAGAGGTTCTTGCAAGTAGGAAATATCTTCTAGAGCAGGGATTCTCAGCCTTGGGTCTCCAGATGTTACCGGACTTCATCTCCCATAATCCCCTGCACCAGTGAACTTTGTTTGGGGATTATGGGAGTTGAAGTCCAACAACATCTGGGGACCCAAGGTTGAGAACCTATGTTCTTGAGTATCTTGGATGCTGATGCTGATGTCCTTGCTGTACAGATTTTCAGTATACTCTTTGATCTTCTCTGAATCAGTTACTATCTGTCCTTTGGCATTCCTCAACATACCAATTCGAAGTTGGAACCTCCCTCTGAGTTCAGAGATCTTTTGGAAAAAATTTCTTGTTTTTCCATGTCTATTTCCATCCTCAAGGTCTTTACAGATGTCATTGTAGTACTGCTCCTTGTCTAACAGCTTTCTGAAATTCCCTATTAAGTTCCTTCCTGAGGTCTTTATCTTTCTTGACTTTGGCTTCTCTCCTCTTCTTGGCAATTTCCACCATCTGTTCTGACATCCATTTTGCTTTTCTCTGTTTCTTGGTCTTTGGCAGTTTTTCTTTACATTACTTATTCATTCATTCATTCATTCATTCATTTCCATTAGTTTATACCTGCCACGTCAAGATTTGCACTCAAAACATCTTAGAACATAAAATGGTGTGTATGATCAGAGCTGGCCCACTAATGAGGCATGATGAGGCCATCACCTCAGGTGGTAGATTGATGAAGGTGGCAGGTTCGCTACATGTGTAAGTCCGTCACCTCTGGCTGCCTGCCTCACTGCCTGCCCCTTAGAAAGTACACCAGAGGCTACCTTTACCATCATGGGTAGTGCCCCTACCACAACTGAACCAGTGCTATTCCTTCCACAATTGCTTGTTGCACTCTCCTTGCAAGCATCTTCCACACACATCCTTCCACTCTGCACACACGTGCTTCAGAAAGCAGGGAGAGTGGCATGAGCAGTTGCGGGGAAAGGAAGAGAGGCAGCGATGGCTGCCAACACAGAAGGGAAGATGGGAGGTGGAGAACATGCAGGAGTAAATGAAGATAACTGGCATATGATGCTCTCTACACACTACAGGTGAGAGCAGGGGATCAGGGTGGATGGTGCACAGTGCAGAAGTGGGTGGCGGCATCTCACCACACCAACTCAAGTATCATGGGGGCATAGGCTGGTTCTGCATACTACAAAGGAACAGAATAACATTCAGGAAAAATACACAAGGTATACATAAGCTATAATATGGGAAACTGTCAGGTTATGATGTAGGCTTCTCTTTAGAATCACATATGCATTGTGACTTTTAAAGCACATGATTGAAGGACTCATTGATGTCATTTTTATTTGCACAGGCTGTTGGCCATAACAATATAAGAGGACCAATGGACATGAAATAAATACTCAAACCCTACAATTTGTATGTGACTTCATCCCGTGCTGGTAGTCTGCTCAACCACACCTGCCCATGCATCAGCATCCATGCACTGTGCAGTTCACAACTGTCTGCTGGGTTTGTTCTAAGCCCTTTCTGAGGTCCCTGCATTAGAACGCCAAAGAGAGAGCATAAGAAGTGGCTGTCTTGATGTGCATCTGTGCTTTTCTTTGATAGAAAAGTGACCAGTGTGTGCAATGCCTTACTTCCATGGTTGCAATTTATTTTTCAGAGGGGAAACCTCTGTCCACATAGGATTCTGAATGATGACAACTGCACATCCATAAGGGCTCAATTCAGAAGTTTCCTCCTGCTCTTCTAATCCCCCCCCCTTAGGAGACCACTTCATTCACAATTCACTGGATACCAGTTACTCAGAGCTAAACACATTTGTGTGTGGGGTTTTTTAGCAGCACTTATAAAAATTCTTGGCTCCTCGCCTCCTACCAGTACTGTTTCAAAGGAAAGAGAATTCTCTGACAAGATGCTGCTTGGAGTTGTCAGCTGCAACACCAGTGGGTAAGTAATTGTCTCAATCTGATATTACTTCCAAAGCAAACATAGAAAAACCACAAAAATGTTCAAGCTCTCTGGCAAAGTTCTCTGCATAATTTCACCTCCCTGACCTCAGAATGGTGAACGGCACACTGATCCTTCTTTCGTTCCTTTGGATGCCCTGTATGTCAGTGTAAGACAAGCCTCTGTAATCACTGGTAAATAGGCCATTGCAGAGATGGAGGGAAGGCAGAATACTGTGTGATCTCTCTTCTTCTGTCATCACTTTCAGAAGACAAGGAAAGGAAAGGTTGTGCCATGGGGTCAGTGTCAACTCCTGGCTACCACAGAGCCATGTGGTTTTCTTGGTAGAATACAGGAGTGGTTTACCACTGCCTTCTCCCGCACAGTATGAGATAATGCCTTTCAGCACCTTCCTATATGTTACAAGCTAAATTGTCCTGCATGCGGGACAGGACCTTCTCTTTTGTTGCCCCTAGGCTCTGGAATGCTCTCCCAGTGAATGTCTGTTCATTGACATCTGCAGCTGCTTTTAAGAAAACTAAAGACCTTTTTATTTGTTCAGGCTTTTACCCCTTAGGGGCTGCCAGGTCTCTCACTTCTCCTGTTTGTCTTTTTTATGATGGTGGTTTCTTGGTGTTTTATGGTTTTTATTGTTTAACTGGTTTTAAGGTTTTATATGTGATTTTTATGCCGTTTGATTGTATTTTAACTTTTGTAAACCATCTTGGGATGCTCTATAAAAGGTGGTATAAACATTGAATAATACATAAATAAGAGCATCTCCACCTCAGAGCATCCCTTTCTAATCACAAGGACAGGAAATGTATGGACGATATTAGGCCAATATACTCGGGGGTTTCCATTTACATAGAATCATCCTCCCAAACATATGGTGGCAGACCCTCTGGAGCTTCCACAAAAACCATTAAACATTTCTTCCATCTTATCCTCTCATGCCTTCAGTACTGCATATGTTTGTGATACTTGGTGTATATTTTTATAAACAGAACAACATTACAGCCGGAGGAGATGGGCTTTTTGTGTTACTTCTCCTTCTTACTCAGCAAGGCAATCCAGTAGGCTATCATGTTGTCTTCTCAATGGTTTCATGGAGGTGGTGTGTGTGTTAGATTGTCAATTCTGGTGATTTTATTACCATGCAGAAACCTTCAAGCAAGTTCAGACTAATAAAAATAAAAACAAATAGTGACCGCTTCCATGGTGATAGACCGTCACACAAATAAAACACTTAGGTTAAAAATAGCCTGATCTCTGTCTGCTACTGTACAAGGAAACATGCCACAATTAACAGTGTTCGTTCTGCAAGCACTTATGCCCACAAGCTGATTTACTAAGAGTGTAACACATGTGAGCTCAATGGCATTACTCACATGAGTAAAGTTATTAACATTGTCTAAATGTTTCCAAGATCATTTGTCTTCATCCAGTTTTCCTGGGGCTGTATTTGATTTCTTTTTGTTCTTCAAACCACTTATTACTTGAATAATGTAGACTAATCCCATTTTTAGTTTCATGTTCTGTGGCTTTAATTGCTTTAATCTAACGGGCTTTATTTAGGAATGCTGACTCTTTGGTCAGGTTTCAATACAATACTCGAGTTATCCCCAATGTATTTGTTCTTTTCTACTGTAGTAATATGCAATGATGAACTCTTTGATGATCCATTTATAATTCAACATAACTGTGTTTTAAACACTCTATTTTTAACATTTTATATAGAAAAATGGAGAGCAAAGAGCACAGATAAAACAGAGAGATATAACTTTAGAAAAACATATGCAATGTAAAACAGTACTAGTATATAAAGCTGTCAAAAGAGAATTCCTTCATATGCTGTATGACTGGTGGAATATACTGAAAATACACTGACAGTGTCTTACCAACAGTTCAAAATATATCTCAGTAGCTGCTGGGTGTGAACGTGGCATACTAGGCACTGAATGGTACCTTTGTGTTCATACTTATACACTGCATGCTAGAGATTCTCCATTCTTAGAGCTCATGACGAACAGCTGGTTAGGAGAAGCTTCCAGCCAGGCTCCAAGTCCCATGCACATCCTGTGCAATAGTCATGTGTCAGCAAAAATCGAGGTAGGAAGAGGGAGAAGTGATCGTGTGCTAACCACGAACTGGGTAGGTGGCACATGACGTGCTTTTGATCTACCTTCGATACAGTGCTGGGTACACAATGTGGGCAGGCTGCCATTATCCTACCCAGATTGCAGCTATCACACAATTACTTCCCCCTCCTCCTACCTTGATTTTTGCTGACTCATGACTGTTTCTCAGTAGTACATGTGGGGCTTGGAGCTATGCTGCACAATCTTCTTACCCAGCTGCCAGTTTTGAGAACCAGCCTACAGAGTCCCTCCCTGGGAAAGGAGCGGAACCCTTAAGAATGACAACTCACACAAACATGTTACTAAGGCATCCAACAGGCAAAGACAGGGACAGGAAGAGGAGAAGAAACCAGTGAGATGGAAGGCCTTCATTACCATCTCCATCTGTTGCTGCTTCTCCAGCTGGGACTAGTGTGCCCCGCTCCCCTCATTCAGGCTTATGGATCCACTAGATGCCCTGCAAGGAGGAGGAGGAGGAAGAGGAAGCAGCCAGAAGTGGTGTCAAAATCACCAACTCTTTCAATAGACTGTTTAAAGGGCAAATAACTCTTTTACTGTTTTAATTGTGTATTGCGAATATTAAGGTTCTGCAAGCCATTGAAGACCAGAGTAAAATGTTTACAGTAAAAAGGACAGTGCTTTTTTCAAGGAGAGGGACCAGAAAGCAAGGTCTCTCCTCCATAAATAGGTATGTTTGGGTATGGAACTCACTCACGGTTGAGATCCTCATGGCTCTCCCCCAGCCTCTTGGAGGAATCTGAAGAACACACTTTTAAAACAGCCATCTGGCCTGCGAGTAGCCCCTGGTTCTCTTTTTACTATACCTGTGTTTGTTTTTATTGAAGTTTTATTATTGTTTTTCTTGTTATTAATCAACCTGCAGCCTTTCAGAGGAAGGGTGGTATGAAAAATATATATATATATATAATTTATTTATTTTATTGCATTTCTATACCGCCTAATATAGAAATCTCTAGGCGGTGTACAGATTAAAAAATATAAAACGAAACACATTTAAAATTCATAAAAAACGGATTAAAATCACAATAGATAAAAACACACATTAAAATTTAAAAATTTAAATTTCATTTAAAAGCCTGGGGAAACAGGTACATCTTCAAGGTCCCCCTAAAAGCAAACAGAGAAGGAGATGCTCTTATATCAGCAGGGAGAGCGTTCCAAAGCCCTGGGGCAGCCACAGAGAAGGCCCAGTCCCGAGTTGTCACCAAATGAGTTGGCGGCAACCATAGCCGGACCTCTCCAGATCTTAATAGGTGACAGGGTTCACGACAGAGAAGGCGTGCTCTTAAGTACTCTGGCCCTAAGCCATGAAGGGCCTTACAGGTAATAACCAGCACTTTGTATTTCGTTCAGAAACGTATCGGCAGCCAGTGCAGTTCTTTTAGAATAGGTATTATATGATCCCTTCAGGTAAACCCAGAGACCAATCTGGCTGCCGCATTCTGTACCAATTGTTTTTGAACTACGTACAAAGACAGCCCCACATAGAGTGCATTACAGTAGTCAAACCTAGAGGTTACCAGCAAATGTACCACCATTTTAAGGTCATTTGTCTCCAGAAACGGATGTGACTGGTATATCAGCCGAAGCTGATAAAAAGCACTCCTGGCCACAGCCTTGACCTGAGAAACCAGGAAGAGTCTGGGATCCAGGAGCACTCCCAGACTACAGACCTGATCTTTTAGGGGGAGTGTAACCCCATCCAGAACAGACAGATCTAAACCATCTCTCAGATCCCGACCCCCTATAGACAGTACTTCCACCTTGTTAAGATTCAAACTTCAGCTTGTTATCTCTCATCCAGCCCAATACTGCTATCAAGATAGATAGAGAGATATTCCTGAGTGCAAGAACCTGTGGTGGATATGATTCAAATGACACATATTTCTTTTCATTTTATTGTTTATATCCTGCCTCTCTATGGTAAAAATTTCACTCAGGGCTTACTCATGTTTATCATTTGGAGCTCCCCCCTACCCACCACTTGCCTTTTTAACATCTAAATAGGTTTCTGTGCATATAAACTTAGAAAACATATCAGTTATATTTCATTTGCACTGGCACATGCAAGCAAGAACACACAATTTCTTTTTGACTGGGTGCATTCCAACCTAGGCCACATTTGCACAGAATTTGCTCCCCCATAGGTCTTTAAAATTATACATCCTCCAGACATTAAAAAGAAAAGAAAATCACCCTTCCCAGAGTGGCCCCATCCCCTAAGAGGAATATCTTACAGTAATCACTTGTGGTCTCCCATTCAAATGCAAACCAGGGCAGGCCCTGATTTGCTAAGGGGACAATTCATGCACAGCTGTGATATAGGAAGATGCTGAAAGGGATCATCTCATACTGTGCGGGAGATGGCAATGGTAAACTCCTCCTGTATTCTACCAAAGAAAACCACATGGCTCTGTGGTCATCAACTTGATGGCACAACTTTACCTTCAAGTGCATTTAGGATTGGGTCTGAGCCTTTTGTTTTTGATAGCTATAAATATCTCTTTATAATAAAGGCTGTGGTGCCTCAATTGTAATTGTATTAGTGGTTTTAATTGTTATGTAAACTACCATGAGACTATTTTTGGGCAGTACAGAAATGTAATAAATAAATAAGAATCTAAAATATAAAGATATGTATACATAGCAACATAATACCCTCTTTCAGATTATCCTAATATAATGCTTAATAGAAATAAAATATTAAAAAGAAGAATATTTCAAAGCAAAGAAGTGGGAAACCATGGGAAATGAAAGTAAGGTATCGTGCAGAGTGTGATCTGCCGGGCAGAAGAAATGCTACACACAGCCAGGGAATTTCATCATATAGCAGAGAAGCCTGAATGCATTCTGTGCTTTTTCACTACATCTCCCAATGAATAGCCTCACCCCATAGCTATCTGTCACTTAACTAATTCTAAAAATAAGAACCCAGTGACATGATGGTTATAAAGTAGTCTCCAATACTTTCATATGCTGCTTTTTCCAGAGCTGCCATGTTACACAATCTGCTGGACCCGTTCTTTTACCCCAGGGAGGCAGTGAGCATTTCCAGCACTGAACATTGTCTATTTTGGTCCAATTAAGCTCCTAAGGAATCAGATTTCTTTTGATCCAGCAAACAAAAAAGCTCACAGTTCAGAATTATTCTGCCAAGGCCCAATAAAAGGGTCATGGTATGCAATTCACCCCTCCTACTAAAGGCAGGGGAGATAGTGAGCTCCTTGATTCTCCTAAATCAAAAAATTTGTATCTGTGCAATCTATCATTTGCAATCTATTTGGGAATCCATGACAGGAACAATCCACCATGAACTATTCTTATGGAAGCATGACAACATGAATAGGAATTATGTGAAAGCACAACTCTGCCCTAGCACACACATTTTATTTTAGTAGAGCATGTGCAAGAGAGTTCATGGTGGATTATTCACACTCTCTGCATCATGAATTCCAAATAGTTTGGACATGGTCAATAATTTCGCTCTGGGACTGGAACCAATAGCTGGGTTCCAATTAAAAATACAGTCCTGTGGAATGAATTCTTCACTAACATTTTCAAGAATGTGTATCTTTATATCCAAACCTTTTTCAACCCAATAGCTGAACTAGTGAGTGCTTTCACTGCTGTTCCCCCAACAATTGGTGAGTTCCACGTGTGTGGGTAGAACTACAT
This sequence comes from Hemicordylus capensis, assembly GCF_027244095.1. Lineage (NCBI taxonomy): Eukaryota > Metazoa > Chordata > Lepidosauria > Squamata > Cordylidae > Hemicordylus > Hemicordylus capensis. Next base: position 27,468,408 of record NC_069661.1, on the reverse strand, counting down.
GATTTTTCATGACACATCTTAATTTTTTAATTTGTAACTTTAACATATTTTAAATTTTGTACACCGCCTAGAGATGTACATATCAGGCAGTATAGAAATATGATAAATACATACATACCCAAATTATGGCCATTAATTCATTCAAAACATTTATATCCTGCCTTCCCTTAATCTTTGACATATATTGCATACAAGTCTGAACAATAAAGGCACATTACAAAGCCAGGATATGTTGGATGGAGTTTGTTACTTGGGCTAACAGTACCCAGAGGTCTACTCCCTCCATCTACTGTGTCTGCCATTCCTTTGCAGCGATGAGGACCTCCTGAAGCTGGAAAGCCCACCATCGCTGATCAGCAGCATCCTCTATTTCCTTTCCTGCTCTATACTTCCCATGGGTTTCTCTTAAGATTTGAATTTCCTGCTTTTGTAAAGCCAGTTCCTGCTTAGCCTCTTTTAACTGTTTCTAATTCATGAACCTGATCATAGGTCTTCCTTGATTCTTCCTGCTCTTGGGCAAGCTGGCCCTCAAGTTGTTCATGAATAACTTTCCTGGCCACAAGCAATAAACTCCAGGTGGCAGCAGCCTCCTTGCAGCCACTACTTGGCTCTTATTTCTTGCAACAGGCCTCAAGCCCATCAAACAGCACCTGAAGGGATCTTTCCAATCAAAATAGTGTGATCCCCAAGGGTTGTCCCCAAGGTGGATCACCCATTCCTCTAATTCTAATGCTTGGTGTGGCTCCACTGCCAATTGATCTGTGCTAACTTCCAAATTCTTGGGTGTAGCCATGGTTGACCTGAAAGGGCAAGGGGCATCTCTCTGAACATTACCTCTCTGGGGTCAATGGCCCAGACAGCAGAGTACTCCGGCTGGGTCTTAAACCTTTCCATAGGGACTTTCCTGTTCATTGTACAGATTTCTCTCATTTTAGAAACCACAAAACTCAGAAGCCATATTTGGACATCTTCTTACACAAGTAAGGGTTCACAACTTTCAAATATCCCAATCACTAATTACACATCACTCTTTCTATTTTATTTTACACACAACCTTGCTTCACACCAGGGATATTTACTCAGAATCTTGGGTGGAATGGGTTGCGAAGCCATTCTACTAGTACACTGCCCTCTGAGCAAACACGTGCACACACACACATGGGAGCTGAGAAAAAAGGTTTGAGGGGACTCTTTGTAACATAAGGTCATTCCAAAATCATGTACTTTCTACTGAGTGAATTGGGTCTTCTTCCTGGCTGACTTTAAAGCCAATCATAAAGATCAGATGTGGGACGTTTTTGGTGATTTCTCTGGTTCTCCATGGTTGTCTAAAGATGTGGTCTCTCCTGCTGCTTGGAGGGAAAGGAGCACAATCTTTAAAAAGTAGGTCGGGGGAGTGAGCCAAGGAGACTCTGGGTTTCTCTAAAAGAGGAAGACCAGGTCCTGCAGCGGTGGGGCATTTCCCTGCACTGCAGTGAGTGAAGTGGAACTCTGTGGAGCAAGTTGGGGTGTCTCTCCCCTGAGAAACCTAGCACACCATAATGCCTTCCACAGGACCTCCTTGTCCTACTCATCTAGGGGTGTTAACTCCCAATGTTCCAAGCATTCGCCACCAGAGTTGGGACTGGATTCGGGCCGAGTCCTGCTTGTTGGAACTAACCAGAGGGGAGAGGGGGCTGGCAAGTGACAGACCTGCTGGCTGTCTCCCAATATTAAGTTTTTTCTCTCAATGGCTGGGCATGTACCTCTGGGATGGGTGAAGAGGTTCACTTCATTCCAGGGTACCAACTGGCTGGATGCTCCTAATACCTGGCTGAGCTTTCAGAAGGTGCTAGAAAACCCATGCAGGAGGTGGAGTTTGACAAAAGAGCCAATCTCCCTGGGGCAATAGAATGGATCTAAGAGAAGACTGGACTGCTTAGATCCTTGAATGCAGGAATGTCAGAAATGTTGCTAATTTGATCTGGAGGATCCAAGCAATGGAGACTACATCTGATGCAAGTCTCAGGCTGTTAGGAATGAACCATGTGGTCAGCCTGATTTTACTGGATCAGAGAGACTGTATTGGACTCTCCTGGGAGCAAAAAGCATTTGCCGTGCTTCTCCCTCTTTAGGGCTTCCTAGGGTATTCCAAACTCCAGTGCTATAACACTGCTTATTCCAGGACTATTTCCTCATAGACACATGTCAACCATGCCAAACCATGGTTTACTCCAAGGGGTAAACCAAACTAGTAAACCAAACTAGGGGTGTGTATAGATCCTGTAACAGGGATAACGTATGGTTCCTGTAATAAAGAACAACAAATAGGCACATAGTCACCATGGCCAGGATCCATGCATTCGGTCATCGGCTCTGGGCACAAGGGGCATGTGCCCCTAATGTTTGGCTGAGTATCCAGACCTTTTTTCCTTCCTGTCTCCAAGCTCCCCATCAATGACTTTACTTGGATGAAGCAGGAGGTGGTGGTGGTAAGGGGCACACACTTGGCTGTAATTCACAATTCCACCGTCATCACTGCCTTTTCCATCATTGAGTCTCCAACCTCTCTCCTCCACACACTTGCAATGGAAATGAGGAGGGATGCAGCAGAACTAACTACATGAACATTGGTAACAGTCAATATTGGGATATGTTTCTCCACCCACAGCAGTGGTGGTTTGGGGTGGGGGCCGCGGAGGGAATGGAGCCAGGGTAACCATAGGTGGGGCTAATTGTAGACAGGTCCAACCCTAAGAGAGAAAGAACCAGCCCATGGTTTCTCCATCTGTAAAGTTGTTTACTTGTCTCAACCAAAATCTCCATCTTTCACACCAGCACTTGGCAGCTGGCTATTTAGTGGTAACTTGGTGTTAAATTAACCCCTTGGTTGGCTGTAAGTAAAGGATTCCTGCCCTTTGAGTGGTTCACAGTGGGTGTCAGTGCGGAAAGTAGCAATGCCCTCTCCCCCTCTAAGTCCCCATGCTTCTTCTTTCCCTCAGTAGCTCCATCCCTTCTTCTATCAGTGACACTTCCACTTCACCTCCCCCCTTGCAATCTCAGCCATCTCCTCCAACAGATGAACTTGGGTGTGTGTGTGTTTAAATTGTGAATGCCTATTTATAGGCAGCACCCGCTTACACATTTCACACTGCTTGAAAATACCACCATGTATTTGGCCACACACAGAGCCCACTTGTTTCCTTCCTTCTCACACATATGGACATTGTTATACTTTTTTTTAAAAAAAGCAAGCATTATTTCTCCCTCTCTCACAATATTGGGCTGCAATCCTATGCTCACAGCAGGTACTTAGGAGTAAGCCCTGTCCATAAACTATATAGAATTGGCTCCAGTTCTATGCAACATGTACTTGAGAGAATCCTTTATCAGATTTGAAAATTAAGCCATATCAATCATAAACCTGTTCAAATAACTTATGCTGAAAACTTCCCCTTTCAATACTACTACCACTCACCCTGTCCCCCACCAAAAAAAAAAAGGTTAACACAAAATAAGCAAACAGCAAACAAAAACTGGCATAAGGACTATAGAGTGGTGGAGTTACTTTACTATTTTGGACTGGACTGGCTTCCAAGCTGTGCTTGTTAGGTTGCCCATGAAAAGAAGGCACTAATTTCAGGAATCTTAAAAAAATAAACAAATATTTCTGCATGAAAGATACACACATTTCAAACAGGACAGGTTTGAATTTGTCCAATTAGTAATTCCAGTTAAAATGCCTTGTTTTATTTGAAAGTTATAGCCCCTCTCCCTCTATTTCACCCTTAAGAAAGGTGAGAGAGTAAAAGAAAGAAGCGGGAGGCTTTGCTTAAAGCCTGTTTCTCCAAAAGAAGGAAGGAGAGGGACTGTTTGCTTGTTAGTAAAGGAAGTGCCAGTCCACCATATCCCCCACTTTCCCCCTCATTCCTTATATTTCTGAATTTTGCCAAGACCGGCTAGTGGGATTTTTTAAAAGGAAAGGAAATGGAAAGAGCTCCAAGCAAATACTGGAGAAATCCAGTGCCTCCTGAGAGCTTGGTCAGGGTGCTGAGTGAAGAGGAAAGGGCTGGCTTCCCTCTAGAGAAGGGGATGCTGGAGTAAGGTAGCCAGGGCTCCTACCTGTTCTGAACTCCATTTGGTTAGATTGGGTGCTCCCATTTTGCACAAAGATCTCCAAGATATCTGTTCAGCCTGCCTAGAAGGACTCTGGGAAATCAGATTACTGGGCTGGCTTTGTTTGCTGGCTATTGGTCAGAATAAGTGCCTGTAAGCTATTCTGATTTCAGATTGGTTAAGGGCGGGGCTAGCCACTTACCACCCTGTGGAGGGAAAAAATAAAGGTACGTCCTGATTGGTGCCGAGGCACTAAATATGCAATTTGGGTAGTGACTAAATATAGTAATTACTTCATTTGAGGGCAATGAATCCCACTGAACACCTTCAGAGGGAGGAAATGGCTTTATATAGAAATGTAGAAAAAAGACCAAGAGCCAGCTCCATCTACTGGCAAGCAGTGAAAATGCAAACACAACATCCAAGCAAGAAGCACTATAAGTAAAACCCAGTATACAGACCCTTGTTTTCTCTCCGTGGACTAGGGGGACACATGTTGCAGGCCTGTATTTGGACCCTGCCAGGGAACTGTATAAAGTCCTTTTAATAAACCATTTATGTTATCAATGCCAGTGTGAAGCCTGAATCCAATAATCAAAATTCAACAGATAAAACATACAGGACCTGAGAATGTTTTAATGGAAATATTTCCTGGAAACAAGGATTCATATGAATCAGGGCTGAATCGCGGTCCACAGAAACTTTCATTAATCCCAAGAGTCAACTTTGTAGTATATATGTAGTTCAGCACGTACAGGGGAGTGCCTCTCAACTTGTGCAAAGAGCCCTTTCGTCACTAATGACTGAGTAAGTGCAATCCGCCTTGACACATCTGGGATTAAAAGCGGGGGCTTCCAAGTCAGAACATAGTGCATCGCAGAAGGCTCAAGGCTCAACTCCCCTTATTTAGCCATTAACCTCTGGAAAGCGCCTACGATGTATTATGACAAGCCTTTAAATCCTGCAAATCCCTACCTGACAGGTGAGCAGGAGAAGGAAGAAAATATCTTCACAGATGAAAGAACAGAAAGTTCATTTGATTCTGAGCAACTCCTAAAGAAAATAAACAAAAGCAATTGCTTATGTGTGTGTTTGGTAGACTGTACAGTCTTTCTCTCAACAAAGAGGCTATAGACCTTTCATGTAATTTTTTAAATGACAATTTATATACATACTGACAGCCATTTCCAGGGCTGGTCCAACAAGGTAGTCATCCCAGAGTAGACAGAAAAGAGACTGTTTTGTATAGGAGCACTTACCTAAACCAACAAAGGCATTCCTTAGTCATTGTCCTGGCAGAATCTCAGAAGGGCAGAGCTGGCCCTAGGGAGGGTTGCCAAGGCTGATGGAAGCTATGCTCCCTCCTCCTCGCCACTGCTCCCAGTACAGTACCACTATTAATCCTTCTTCCAACAACCCCCCTAACTTCTTCATTCTATGCAGCAGCCAACCATAGCCCAGGAGGTAGATTGAAGCTGCTAACCGGTGACAGCGCAAAGGGAACAACAAAAATGTAACCGGGCTGCTTGGTGTTCCCAAGAACAAATCAGCACCAAGGACAATTATCCCATGGGGTCAATGGGCTGCCCTACAGGCAGGAAGAGTAATTTCTTGGGCATTTGAGACATGAAGTTAAAATGAAAATGAGGCTGAAACTTGAGAAAGGTACAGAAACTAAATAGCTTGGATCAACAGAAAAATGGCTAACATCCCGAGCAAGGAAGCACAGTGAGAACTGCAGAATAACAGCACTTGCACACTGACTGCAGCAAGGAAGGAGGCACAGCCCTCAGGGACATATTTCTAGGAGGCACAGAGGGCTTCTTGGGGAATGGGGGGTTGTCAAAAACTGCCCCTTCCCCAGTGCAGTTAGTGCCAGTGCAGCAGTACACTTAATTTGGAAATGCTGTAATTCTGCTTCTCTTGCTGCACCAGCACTTCCTTGCTCTGGATATCAGCCAATGAGATTGTGACACGACCTCTCTGGGGAGGAACATAGGAAGCTGCCATATACGGAGTCAGACCATAGGTCCATCGAGCTCAGTATTGTCTTCACAGACTGGCAGCGGCTTCTCCAAGGTTGTAGGCAGGAATCTCTCTCAGCCCCATCTTGGAGATGCCAGGGTAAGAAGGGTGGAGAGGCAAGTCACACACAATCACTCTCCCTAGCTTGCTCTGCCGCTCACCGCAGCACACAAGCAGCACCGCCAGGGACAGGAGAGCAGGGAGATGGAGGAGAATGTCCTCTAGAAACCCTCAATGCACCACACCAGTAGTATTGTGCATTGAGGGATTCTCCTTCAGCTGGGTGCTTTAGCCTCCCGGCTCTGTGTTTGCTGCAACTGCAGGCAGGCCAAGCACACACACACACACAACCAGGGAGAAGGGTGTGCTCGTGCCCTTCGGCCTGGGTAAAAGCCCATGGAAGAAACCTGATCCTGGCACTTCACACAAGCAGCCCTACCCTGGTGCAATTGCACAACCCTGGATAGAGCTGCTCATGTGAACAGCCTTAATGTTTGCTAGAGGGTTAAATTAAAATAATTTCTTGGGACACAGTTTCCCAGAATCAATTAAACCCATTGACCTTCCTTTGCTCATCCTGAAAATTTTGCTCTTTATTTAATTAACTGTACTCACAAGTTTAACTCACAACCAGATCAAGGGATGAAGAACTGAGAATACAGAGTTAATCTTCTTATCCCAAACAAACAGTTTTTTCATAATCTGGGATTTATTCTTCTTTGTTTCTTTAGCAAATTAAGTTAACAAAGCAACTCAGAAGTTAGTCTTCCATTTTTGTTTGAGCATACAGATTCAAACCTTTTTTTTTTTTGCTCAAGAATCCTTTATTGTCTTTAATTAACAGACCACATCACTGCAAACTGATTGCCAAATTGCAAAATACGTTTCTGTAATTTTAATTTATTTTCCCATTCTCCTAGCAAATAACAGAAAAGCTGTATAGTAAAAACTGCACCTGTCAAATATTAGTTTTTCCTAACAAATTGTTACACCTTTCCACTGTTCCCTCTAAGGTGCGCACATGTGCATGCTCACAAGTTTTTGGATGTCTGCTCAGTTCATTTTTGATCCTACTCAGGTTGAATCAGGAAGGCCCCATTCTGAATGCTCATGCGCACACACTGCTTTGATACTGCCACCCAGAACAAAACTAATTCCACACAGAGATGAAAATAATTAGAGGGACCACTGCACCCTTCCCATCTCCCAACCCACCTATGAAAACTGTGTATTGTTGAATGATTCTCCTATGTCTCTCTCTGTCTCACTCATTACATCCTTTGGCTTTATTGACAACCTCTCCTTGCATCATGGTTCCAAAGATAAATTATTCTCAAAGATGAATTATTCTCATTTATTCTTTTATTTACAATTTATTCTAATTGCCTTTATTCTGATAACTATTCCCAGTTCTATGGGAAGCGTGCATTAGAGCAGAAAAATAGTTTTCTAATAATGTAAATATATGTAACAGATCTGAATGTGAACAAATTTTAGCAGTATAGTGAACAGATTGCCATGGCTTTGAGGCACAAAATATATAAACTCTATGATGTAAACAGTAAGGTTATGGTGAAGAAATCTAGGTGTGCTGCAGTCTGTTTGTTTCAGAATGGATAGGTGCACCTTAACTCTGAGATGGATGGTAGCCAAAGAGACAATTTGAGATCACCAGCTTTGGGATTTAAGCTCTTGGTGTTAAAGGTAATGGGGAAATTTAAAATTTAGAGATAATTCTATTTCCATCACTAATAAACCATTCTACCCCTGCTTATTTAACAAAGAGGCGCCTTTTAAAAGTGGTGATTCTCGTTATTGAGCAGGGGGAGAACAACTGGCCCTATCCATCCCCAGCACAGCATCCCTCCAGTGGCTGTTGCTGGAGTCTATGCTATGTTTCATTTTTTGTTTGTGAGTCCTTTGGGGACAGGGGCCATTTTATTTATTTATTTATTTATTTATTTGTTTGTTTATATCTATGTAAACTGCTTTGGGAACTTTAGTTGAAGAGCGCTATATAACCGTCATATTTGTATTTGTAAAACACTGTCCTATTCTTTTATCATTATGAACTGGCTATTAGATAGAAGACAGCCCAAGTGCTGTCAAGGCCAACCTCTGCCAAAAAAATAAAAAATTGATCTTATTTTGATTGCCCAGGTGCAGATCTGTTATATATGCACATTTCTGTGATCTGCAGATCAAAAAGCTGGTTCCCTTGCAACTTTCACCAGTTGCTAAACGCATGCTAAAATTGTGAGAACTAATAGATGTATTGATCACATCTAGATCAATACAATAGATTGATTGTATTGATGTACTGTATTATATTGATATAACTATTGATCAATAGATATATTGATCATTAAGATAATACCTGTGAATTATAAGGAAGAACAAGACCATTGTTGAACAAGGACCTCCTCCAGGTAACCAGAGGAGTGCTGGCCTTGTGGTAGCAAGCATGACTTGTCTCCTTAGTTTAGCAGGGTCCACCCTGGTTGCATATGAATGGGAGACTTGATGTGTGAGCACTGCAAGATATTCCCCTGAGGGGATGGAGCCGCTCTGGGAAGAGCAGAAGGTTCCTAGCATCTCCAAGATAAGGCTGAGAGAGATTCCTGCGTGCAACCTTAGAGAAGCCACTGCCAGTCTGTGTAGACAATACTGAGCTAGATGGACCTATGGTCCGACTCCGCATATGGCAGCTTCCTATGTTCCTATAATCCTCCAGATTATTTTGCTTTTATTACTGATGCCTGTAAGCAAATAGTAAGATTAAAACTTACTAAATTTTGTTTAGATAAGTCACAGTAGCATGTCCTCCCATAATTCCTGATTGACTAGAAATATATATGTGAGAGTCTTCTTCTGGTATAAGAACTTCCTATACTTTTCTTCCAGAGTTTTGTAACTAGCGTATTGGCTCTCCAAAGTGAGCTATATTATACTTTTTTGGTGAAAGCCTAAACCAGGTAAATGAGACAACCATGACTCAGCTCTGTAGCACATTCCAGAATGTCATAGCTCCTACCAGAGCCAGAGCAGCAGTGAGAAGGTCACTGGGTTGAATCCTTGACTGTAAGGGATTTGAAGTAGGCTGCCAGCATCCACTTTATTTTAATGTGGGACAAACTACTCATTCCACATAAGATTCCTGGGGGTGGGTGGTAAAGAGGCAAAAAGAGGCCACCTGGTTTTCAGGGTTTTTAAATCGTTCTGATTGTTTAATTGCTATTTTATGAAGTTTTAATTGTTAACTATTTGGAGCCTTTTTGGAAGGGCGGTATAAAATTTTAATATCTAAATAAAAAATAAAACAAACTTAGAAGAGCTGAGCAGTTCTAGGCCTCCAAAGGCAGACCCAAAATGAAGAGGCCACCTGGTTTTCAGGGTTTTTAAATCGTTCTGCTTGTTTAATTGCTATTTTATGAAGTTTTAATTGTTAACTATTTGGAGCCTTTTTGGAAGGGCGGTATAAAATTTTAATATCTAAATAAAAAATAAAACAAACTTAGAAGAGCTGAGCAGTTCTAGGCCTCCAACGGCAGACCCAAATTGAAGAGTTGCACAGTTCGGCAACAATTACTTATTACTTGGTTAAAAATAAAAAGGTATGCAAAAAGAACAATGGTCTTTTCATTAAGTTTTCATCTTCAAGGGCATTAAACCACCATGAGACATTGGTATGAGGCAGTATAGGAATTTAACAAACAAAAGCAAACCACCAAACCAAATACACACCATTTGCTAGGGAACACCAGGAAGCCTTGCTTATGAAAACAGTTGAAAACAGGTTGCTGATCTAGATAGGCCCTTGGTCTGCTCCAGCCAGCAGGATTCTCCTTACAGTTCTTATGAAGTAGTTATTATATGTAAACTGGCAGCTAGGGTTGCCAGCTAGGGACTGTTATAGAGGACATGAGACTATTTGGGGGATCTAAATACTCCCCCCTTTAGGAGGAATAGAGACTATTAGGGGGACCAAATAACTTTTTTTGCACGTGGTGCTGTCCAATATTCTGGGAAGCAGCTGGAACATTTTGTTCGCCTGGTACTTCTGGCCACTTCCAGCCAAGGACAGCAACGAGGCTCTAGGGAGGTACGCTGCCGCCCCAAGGGGTTTTTGATACAACAAAGCACCAGCAGGGGAAATGCACCGGGTGGGGTAAGTGCACCCTCCCCCACCCTTAAGGGAGCAACCTCATTGCCTCCAAAAGCCAAAATGGCCCTGGTGGCCAAAACATTTTGGAGGCTTCTATAATTATCTCTGAAATGTTTCAGGCTCAAGACTAGAAACTTGTAAACAGCATAATTGTCTTGTAAGCAGCATTTATTCCACATTCCAGAGTTCCATTTACAGCCTCTTTAGTAATTCCCCTCCCCAGCATTTCTCCCTGCTGGGATCTGACATAGCGTTTTGCCCAGGGAGATCCCAGTCAGGTTGTGGGTGATGGATTGACACAGAGAGGCTGCAAGAGGAGTAAGCCCAAGGTAGGGTTGGGGAAGCCAGGCCACAGACAATCCCTTTAAGGCACAGGGTTCACACTTGGTCCCTTGCCTTCTGTCCCCCACCTTCCAGCACCTCACTTACAGCTGCAAAACTGTATCTTTTCATGCTCCAGCAGAAATCTGGGGTTGTGAGCTTGGAAATGGTAAGGTGCTGTATTTGAAGCAGGAAATACAACAAAGGAAGTCTGGGAACCATAGAGAGAAGGAAGTAATCTGAGAAAGGAAGGTACAGTAAGAGTCTAAACATGTGTTTGGAAGAATACACTCTACTATCTGAACCTGTTGATCTGAATCTGTTTTCCAAATGGGGATAAAAAACACAGATAATACTAAATGCACATTTAAAAGTAGCATCTGAACTGGTCCATTCTCAATTAAAACTAGCAAAACAATCAGAACCTGAAACAATATGAAACAGTTTTAAAACAGTTTAAAAGCCCTGGCAGGCAAGACCAAAAAAGTACATCTCAAAGGGATCTCTTGAAGACTAGTAAAGTTCAGCTTCTTTAGGCTTAGGAACATAGGAAGCTGCCATATACCGAGTCAGACCATTGATTTTTCTAGCTCAGCATTGTCTGCAAAGACGGGCAGCGGCTTCTCCAAGGTTGCAGGCAAGCTTCTGTGTAAATTGCCCTTATGACTGAGTAAACAATTATCCTCAAGAATCACAATGGAAGTTGTGGGTTGTCTAGAACACTCTTATAACACGGGTTCTCAACCTCGGGTCCTCAGATGTTGTCCAACAACAACCCCCATCACCCCCAGCCTCAGAGGTGTAGCAAGGTTGTAGTGGGCCCAGAGACAAGATTTTAAAATGTATATATGAGCCACAATAGAACATCATCCTAAATTATTTTTTAAAAGCAGCTGGTGTTGGGCACCACAACATATTAGACTCAGAGGTACCAACCCAGAAGTATATGGAATTCAGGCCTGTGTCTGATTTCATTTTATATTAAGAGTTCAATTAAATGCCTGGACTCAGGGTGAATTGACACCCAGATCTGCCTGGGTAATGCCTGGTAAATGATTTGTAGAGGCAGGGGTAATCTAGCATTGGTTATCAGTGTTTGTGGAACTCACAAGAGACACAATGGGTCAGGCTTAATTACCAGTCTCACACTGCTGAAATTATCCCTTTTCCTCACTGACAGGATGCTTCTGTCTCAGTCAAATGTATTGATTACACATGCACCCCTTTTTATGTTACTTTAAATATTCTCTTGTTATAATTACACACTAGATAGAGGTACACAAGAAATAATTTAATCGCTGTCTCACACAAATAGAACTAACTCTTTCACTAACTCCTGACTTTTAACATTCTTGGGACAAGGCAGGAGAAGATGTAGATTTATTTTGGGGAATGACAATAGAACAATACTCTGTTAACAGGAGAGACCCTGTTTACCCTGGACTGACCAAATATCCTGAGCTAATTTTGGTAATTAAAAGACAATATTCAGAGGATAACAGGAATAGTCGCCTTTTGTGATCCAGAAGACTCAAATGAACATCAAAGGATGGAACCACTATAAGAAGGAGTCTCTGGACATGGCAGATAGGCAGTCTTGTGCCTACAAGCAAGACTTGCTCATGAGTAATCCAAGAGTTTGCTGCCCAAGCCGTGGGGCTAGAGGCAGGAACTCTGTCCATGGACAGGAACTGTCTGTGACTTCCACTGCGCAGTAAGAAGTCAAGACTCCCCCAGCCATGGTGCTCTGACTCTCAGCCGTGCTCTGAGCAAACTGCATGCTTGATCTAAAAGCTCCTGTCCTCAGCCAAAAGCCTCTCTCCTTCAGCTGAAAGATCCACCATTCTCAAGCCTCTGATCCTGGTAATATGCCACTCCACAAGCCTTGGATCCCTACTTTCCTCCTCCTTACTAATCACTGTTACACCCTTCTTGAGCCCCCCCCCCTTCTTAATCTGCTTCTCTCTAAATGTTTTATTTAGGATTTGTTAGATTATTAGATATCTGTAATTACTGATTGCACAAACATATGTTAGTTAGGCACATTACACTACACCTTGAATCGGAAACATGTTTTTAATGTGGATTATTTTATCCTGATGAGCAACTTTTTATAATAAAGCCCATTGAACTTTCTGAGTGTGTCTCTCTCTATCTCTGTTTGCGCGCCCAGATCCTACATGGTCACCATCTCCAAGAACCAATTCAGTTTGTGTATGATGTGACTTTGCCTCTTTCCCTCTGAGCATGTACAGAGTGCGAAACCAGGTATAGTTCACAACACTGGGGGAGTCAGTCATGTGACTTGCCTCTGGGGGACCCCCCCAAGGCAGTGGGCTCCCAGACAACTGTCTCCCCTTGCCCTATTATAGTTACGCCCCTGCCCGGCCTTTGGCCACTGTGTCTAGGAATGATGGAAATTGCAGTTGAACAACATCTGGGAAACCAAAGTTGGAGAGGATCTGCTTTTAAAAGATTTAAACATGGTAAATGGTGGGACTTTGCAAATATCTTTGCCAAGGTATTAATTTCATCTAGCACCAGCACCAATATTACCCCAGACACCCCCCCCCCAGACAAGCTATGTTTTCCTGCTGATTTAGCATTTCCTTCCCTGTGAGCTGGCTAGCTGTGAAAAACTTACATACAGTACTTGTGTGGCAAAAGCATAAAAATCAGGAAGGTACTCTAATAAAAATGACCTCTTTTCTTCCAGCAGCCTATGCTGGTATAGGCTGGAGAGGAAGTATAATTTCTGCTATGTACCATATGACACACTATAATGTTGTCAGTCTTGCTTGGTTGGCACAACAAAATTTTCATAGCTCATTTTGGAAAGCACTGTTTTGGTGTTCAGCCTCACTCCCTCTCTTTTACATCAAACTCTGCACATTCCAACAAGCACACAAGCACACAGGGGTTGTAAATCTAGAGATAGTTCTCCACTGTATAAACCTCTTGGCTAGAATTATTTAACTTTGTTGCATCGAGTCCTGGAAATAAATAATCAATTGTTATTTGGGAAAGAAAGAAAAATCTCTTTCCTGGTTTGGCCTATAGTTTAAAGACCTTATTTCAAAAGAAGTATCAGGCCCCCAGATGTTGTGATCATAGGATTACAGCAACACTGTCAAGAATCCCTTTAAAAGGTGGTGACACATTACTTAGACATGACCTTATTAATCTAAAATATTTTATATTTGGCTCCTTACATCCTTTTGTTTCCAAATTAATAAAATAAAAAATGTCTTTGTGTTCTGAAAGACTTCTCAGAGCTAGAAAAATAAACCTATCCAACCTTCTGCAATGACCCATCTGGACAATCCTAGCTATAAAATATAAACTAGTGTCTGGAATCCTGTTTGAATGTATCATTGGGAGACAGTCAGCTATGGCTAAATCCTCAACTCACATAACCCATTGACATTCTTTTTGAATGAGCTGACAGGCAATTGAGATTTCAGCTCTTTCTTTCTTTTTAAGTCCATTTTTCCCCAAACAAGGGTTTTTCCTTGAGCATATAACTCCAGGCATATTAATATAATTAAATTTTTTGGGGGACCTGGAAAATCAATCTTCTATCATAATGGAAAAGCAATTGTGTTTTCAGGAATGTTTGAAAGTCACATTTCTTCAGGAATTCTCTCAAATTTCTGAGCTCTGGTAGTGATGGTGGTATCAATCTGTCTGGCAAATATACATACCATTTTCTTTGGAAGTCCTAAGTTAAAAATCTAAGGAGTATAACAGGTGTCTGTGCAATTCAGCAGTTCACCAAAGCTTTATATTTGCAAAGATCGATCTGTCTTTCTGGAAATTAATGTGTCAGTAGTTTATTTTCAAATCTTGTGGGTCTCACTAATCATATTGTTTGGTGTGGTAACATAGTGGGAACTCTTCAGGTAATGGAAAATGTACAATTGTAATGAAAAGGACAGAAAATGCACCTTTGTCTTCCCAAGACAGAAAACAAGCAAAAGTGAATGTCACATGTGTTCTGTGTTGGACACAGACAATTTTTATTTATTTATTTTATTTATTTATTTAACACATTTCTGTACCACCCAAAATGCAAGTTCTCTGGGCAGTTTACAAAACAATCAAAACAGCCAATAAAAGATTAAAAAATTGCAACAATTAATATTAAAAAGTCAAAACTATTAAAACACAATTAAAGCACAATTAAAACAGTATCTAATGAAAAGCCATCAAAGCAAATGGCAGAGGATAGTCATTAAAATACAAGACAGGAAGGTCGTTCACATGACCTTATTACCCAGGCAGGGAGGGGAAGGCAGGATCACACCTACCTTATCCCCAGATGATCTGGCCATCCTCTTCGGCCACGTCGCTCATGTGCCCACACAAGCTGCTCTGCTGCAAGTGGCGTGACCATCTGGAGGCCGGGGAAACATAGCCCGGCCTCCTGAAATCCCACAATGCACCACATGAGAAGTGCAGTGATTGGGGATTTCCCCACTGCCAGGCTCCCTAGGCACCTGGCTCTATGGCTGCTCAGAATGCAGGGAGTCCAAGCAGCCACATAACTAGGAAATGATGTAGAAAGACAAATTCATGGCCTTCTACTTTAGTAAAACTCCGAATAATGGCAGTTCCGGGATCGGTCCCGATTCTGACGCTGCACACGAGCATCCCTACCTGGACAGGGCTGTGCAAGCCCAAGTAGCTCTGCTTGTGTGCATGCCCTCTTGGTGTTTTGCAGCATCACCCAAAAGTCACTGTCTTGTATGTTTCTTCATAGGAACAAATGGCAGCTGCTCATGTATACAGGAGAAACTAAAAGGACTGCACTTGAGTATACCATTGCGGTGGAGGTAAATCACACACACTGAGCAGCATACCTAACTTTTATACTCTACATGGAAATTAACAACTAACCAAGTGTGTGATAATCACTCCCATTTTGAGAGGATACTTGGTGGGGTGCACTTGCACCTCAGTGTGGAATTCTGGTCAGCAGAGGGAAGTCAGGCTACCCTGCATGAGGGATGGGAAACAGCTTTTGTTCACATTGCTGCTTCCCCTAATGGTGTTTTATTATTGCCCGTGGGAGTGAATGGCAATCAATTACTTATCTGGGAGAAAGTAAAGGGGTGCACAGGGGGCTGGGGAGCTAACAAAAACAAAAAACCCCAAGGTGAACCTCAGATGCTCAGAAATTTTGTTTGAGGCTGGTCTCACAATGATTACTAGGGTAGGAGAAGCCCCCTACTCTAGTTTGAGAGCTGTATGTGCTGCCAGTTGGCCACCATGAGAATTCAGCTAACGTCAGGGGCCTAGAGCACCTTTCTTATGAGGCAAGGCTACAACACCTGAGGCTTTTTCGTTTAGAAAAAATACAACTGTGGGGAGACATGATAGAGGTCTATAAAATCATGCAGGGTGTGGAGAAAGTGGATAGAAATAAATTCTTCTCCCTCTCTCATAACACTAGAACCAGGGAAATTGATTGCCAGGAAATCTAGGACCAACAAATGGAAGTACTTTTTCACACAACGCATAATCAACTTGTGGAATTCTCTGCCTCAAGATGTGGTGATAGCCAACAACCTGGATGGCTTTAAGGGTTTGGATAACTTCATGGAGGAGAGGTCTATCATCGGCTACTAGTCGGAGGGCTATGGGCCACCTGCAGCCTCAAAGGCAGGATGCCTCTGAGTACCAGTTGCAGGGGAGTAACAGCAGGAGAGAGGGCATGCCCTCAACTCCTGCCTGTGGCTTCCAGTGGCATCTGGTGGGCAACTGTGTGAAACAGGATGCTGGACTAGATGGGCCTTGGGTCTGATCCAGCAGAGCTGTTCTTATGTTCTTAATGTCAGAGGGAGAAACGGTCATCTGCAAACTTGAGTACAGAAACAGGAGGCAGCGGCAAGCCTAGAACTTGTATGTAGCTTCAGAGTGAAGGTGGGGTGAAGCTACACCCCGCACCTCTCACCTCCATACCCAGCTCGCAGGCAGTGGCGTATCGGGGGGAAACGGCGCCCAGGGCAAGCTCTGGCCCTGAAATGGTGCCCCCCCACCCCCTGGCCCCCACATACCTGTGAGGGCGCGGCGGTGCCCCCCAGGCAGCAGATCGCTGGCAGTGGCGGCGATTCGGCGGTGGCGGGTCGCCCGCTGAGTGCGGCGTGCGTGCGGCGGTGATCTGGCGGTGGCGGGTGGCGGCAGCAGCCGGTCGCCCACCAAGTGCGGCAGTGGCTGGCGGCTGGCGGTGAGCTGTAGCGTGGCCCGAGCGGCAGCAGCGGATCGCCCGCCGAGGAGTGCAGGCAGAGTGACGCCGAGCCTGCCTTCTGGCCCGGCGTCGCTTCCCAACTGCACGACGCCGGGCCAGAAGGCAGGCTCGGCGTCGCTCTGCCTGCACTCCTCAGCGGGCGATCTGCCGCCGCCGCTCAGGACGCGCTACAGCTCGCCACCAGCCACCGCCGCACTCGGCGGGCGACCCGCCGCCACCGCCAAATTGCCGTTGCATGCCCGCCGCCACACTCGGCGGGCGATCCAGGGGGGGCAGGGGGAAGCCACTTTTTGGTGCCCCCCCCACGTGACCCGCCGGGGTGGCGCCCAGGGCACGTGCCCTGCCTGCCCCCCCATCGTTACGCCCCTGCTCGCAGGCAACTGTTCCCCCCCCCACTCCTACTTTGCTTGCAGAATTCTCATGACAGCCAATTGGTGGCAAACACAGCTCCCGAACTAGGGTAGGAGGCTTCCCCTATCCCAGTAATCATCATGAAAACAGCCTGTGTGCTCTGCAGAAGCACTGCTATTGCCTTTGCATGCGTAATGCATTTTGAGCAAAACATATTGCTTGCTCATCACGGGCAGCAGATTACAACAATTAGGATAGTACAACTTAGTCTCTGTACCATCAAATGTTACACATTGGAATTACATACAGCCACGTCACCCTAATTTAAAAGCCATCACACCATTTCCCTGAGCTAACCCTGCCCCCACCTGAGCGGTTTCCACACAGCAGGCTTGACCGTGGGTTTACTGCGAGTTTGAAGTTGCCCCCCAAACCCCGGTGCAAACATTTGATTTTTTTAAAAAATCCTGGATATAAATCAGGCTACACTCTAATGTGCAATGAGAAACCCAAATTGTGTGTGAAGTGCTTGCAGGGACTTCGGGGTACATCTGGCCAATATTTGAATGCACATATGTTAATCTGGAGCAGATGCACGCTAAAAGCCCTGTGTGAAAAACGCCCTGGTAAACCCAAAACTTAGCCCTACCCCTTCATCTGCATACCGCATCTTGAGTTTTGTTTCTCGGTGGCAGTCGTGTGATGGGGTTTTGGGAACTAGCTTTTTGGATTCAAATATGGGTGCAGCAGTCAATTATCAAAGTAGTCCTGATCTTGAGGTTATGAGATGGACTCAAAAAAAGCTCAGCAACAAAATGGGTGCTGCTTCGTTGAGCTCTTTTTGGCTCTCAGTACTGACTTTGCCATCTGTGCTGGTTTGGAGCAAACAGGAATCTTCGTTAATCAATTAGCATCTTGAAATTTTACAGTTTTTCCCACATTACAGGAGGATTAAGTTATGGGCTGTATCAAGTATGTTGCTTTTCAGCAAGCAGATTAACAATGAATATCTTAAAGCATGCATGACTCATTTATGACCTTTTCTGACAAATTCCATGGCATTTTCCATATAGAACCACCCTGGATCAGAAAATACATTTGCTCAAAATAACATCATGTACCAGTATATTGCTGGCAACAGTATAATACCCCCAAGTCCAAATTTTAAGGCTTGCAAACCTGGAACTTCCTTCTGTTTCCACATCTTTTGCTATTGTTGCAATCTCAAGTAACAGAGTAAAGCCAGCACTGAAAATTCCACGTGAAGTCCTAAAAAGTAAATGAAATGTCGAGTGGTGTAGTGCTTAGAATGTTGCATTGGGATTTTTCCATAGACATTGTCTCAGCTATTTGTATGGCACATCTTTCTTTAATTTTAATGTGTCTGTCCACTGGCTTGGGGCGCGCGTGTGTGTGTGTGTGTGTGTGTGTGTAGTGTGCATGTGTAGTCACTGTAGTAGTTGTCTCCTCCTCACTTACTGTCCTAAATTCAAGCCTGAGAAGTTTTTTAACTGCATAAGAGACTGTTAGCCTGTTTATTCTTGTTTTCTAGCCTATGTTTAGTAAGAAATAAATTTCAAACTTTTCTTTCTCATTTAAAGTTGGCTTCCTGTTCAATTACTTATAAAGGAGAAGTAATCTCCCTGCAAAATGTTGGAGATCCAAGTTCAAATCCCTGTTCAGCTATGAAACTCACTGAATGCCCTTGGGCCAGTCATTTCTCTCTCAGCCTAAGCTACCTCACAGAGTTGTTGTGAGGAGAAACATAACCATGTATGCCACTCTGGACTCCTTGGAGGAAGAAGAAGAGACTCTTTGGAGGAAGAGCAGGATATAAATACGGCAAATAAATAAATAAATAAATAAATAAATGTTTGTTTGTTTGTTTATCAAATTTGTACACTGCCCCAAACTTTTGTCCCTGGGCAGTTAACAATATTATTATTTATTGCAATAAATGCAATAAGACAGGCATTCCCTACCATGGGTCCCCAGATGTTGCTGGACTACGGCTCCCTTCATTCCTAGCCACAATGGCCAAGGCGATGATTGGAGTTATAATCCAACAACCACCCAAGATTGAGAACCCGTGTCCTATGGGCGGTATAGAAATACAATGAATGAATAAATGAATGAATGAATGAATCTCCCATTAGTCATTTATTTATGTACCACATGTATATCCTGCTCTTCCTCCAAGGAGCCCATAGTGGCATATGACATTAGTATATAACTTATCTGGCGGCGGCAGCTTGGAGTGCTTTTTGTCAGCTACCACTTTTCCCCCAGCAGGACCTCAGAGATGAGCTACAGGCTGTTTGATGGCCATAAGAACAGTTCTGCTGGATCAGGCCCAAGGCCCATCTAGTCCAGCATCCTGTTTCACACAGTGGCCCAAGAGATGCCTCTGGGGAGCCCACAGGCAAGAGATATGTGCATGCCCTCTCTCCTGCTGTTGCTTCCCTGCAAACTGCTATTGAGAGGCATCATGCCTCTGAGGCTGGAGGTGGCCCACAGGCACCAGACTAGTAGCCATTGAGAGGCCTTGAGCCCTCAGCCAATTTGGCCAACCCCTGATGGCTGCCCTGATTGAGTAGACAATTTCTTGCTCATTATTTTTAGACAGCCATCTTTCCTAGCCACCCCTGGAGCAGTGTTCTCTCTCATTTTTTTCATCTGAGTGCGGAATGAGTTTTGTTCTGGACGGCAGCATCAAGGCAGTGTGTGCACACATGCATTCAGAGTGGGGCCTTCCTGATTCAACCTGAGCGGGATCTAAAATTAACTGAGCAGACATCAGAAAATGTGTGAGCCTTGGAACACTGCTCTGGAGTTGTCAGGGTTTGAACTGCGGCCCTTCAACAGCAAAGCGTGTGTTCTGCCACTGAGCTACATACCCTCCCTGTAGCTACTACTACTACTACTACTACTACTACTACTACTACGGATATTTATATACCGCCCTTCAACCAAAGTTCTCAAAGCAGTTTACATAGAAAAATAAACAATACATAAAATAAGATGGTCCCCTGTCCTCAAAGGGCTCACAATCTAAAAAGAAACATAAGGTTGACACCAGCAACAGCGACTGGAGGGATGCTGTGCTGGGGTTGGATAGGGCCAGTTGCTCTCCCCCTGCTAAACAAAGAGAATCATCACTTTCAAAAGATGCCTCTTTGTTCAGTTAGCAAGAGTTAACTCTTCAAAGCTCTTCACATACATTGTCCCAGTAAGCCTGTGCAGAAGGTTAGCATTATACTCATGCTCCAATGGGGAGACTGTGGCTTAGAAACAGTGAAGCTATTCTCACGATCACTGGACAGCAGGCTAAGGGAGCTTAGCCCACTTTCCAGGGATCGTGGGAACCACCGGGCTCAGCAAGCCCGGTGCTCCCAAGATGGCTAGCCCACCTAACTATCCCTCCCCTAGCCCACCTAACTACCCCTCCCCTAAGACGAGGTTGACAGAGCGAGCACTCCATTCACCTCATCTTTTTGCTTGTGTGTTGCCACGGTGTACAGCGACCCACAAGTAGACCCCCGACTGGGAGGCTGCAAGCAGCCTCCCGGGCTCAGAGGTCTCTCCAGAATGCCCCACGCACTCATGGAACTTCCGGGGGCCATGCAGCCCCTGATCCCCGCCGCCCCTGCCGGTTCCATGACGGAGCTGGCAGTCGTGTGGGCAGTCGATCCGGCCGCCCAGCTATGAGAGCTGCTCATCTGCGGGGAGAGCAAGTTAAGCCTGCTCTCCCTGCAGTTAGCCCCAAAGCTCTTCTCACTGATCGTGAGAAGAGCTTCAGTGTTTTGCCTAAGATTACCCAGGAAATGCACAGGGAAGGCAGCATTTGAACTGGCAGATGTTCTCCCCCACCCCAAGTTTTGTTGTGTGAAAGTGCGGCAGACCTCCAAGGAAAAGTTGCTGTCGTCTAGTCACTGAGATTAATATCACTTTCCATGAGAAGAGACTGCATTTTCAGAAAGATCAGGATAGGAACATGGAGTACGGTGACAGCCCCTGTCAGTGTCAGCACAGCAGTACTATAGATCAGGGGTTCCCAACCTGTGGTTCTCCAGATGTTACTGAATTACATCATCTCCAGCCACAATTTATTGAGATGCGAGTTGTAGCTCAGCAACATCTGAAGGACCACAGGTTGGGAACCCCTGCATAGATCTCCCACAATATATTCTGATTCACCAATGGAACACACTCAATGCAGCAATTCATACACACGTGCAAAACTGGGCTGAGGGAGCCCAGCCTGGTTTTACATGCACATGTGACCCAGCAGTATTTGGCCTGATCCCGGCAGCAAACCTGCCTGTGAAGCCACCCTCTAAAATGAGGTTAAGGGAGCAAGTGATTTTTTCGCTTGTATGGCAGCTATGGCTGCCACACCATGGGGAGCCCGGGTGGGGAGGGGAGGGGAAGGGGGATCTCCAGGATGCACCGCACATTCGTGACACATCCCAGCCCCCGATCCTCCCCACGCTGCCTCGTCGCACAGGGAACATGCCCAGCATCACTCAGTCGATTGTCTGTGGGGGAGGTAAGCTTGACCCCCCTTCCCTGCAGACCGCCCTCTAGCCAGCGTGGTATAGTGGTTAGAGTGCTGGACTAGGACCGGGGAGACCCGAGTTCAAATCCCCATTCAGCCATTATACTAGCTGGGTGACTCTGGGCCAGTCACTTCTCTCTCAGCCTAACCTACTTCACAGGGTTGTTGTGAGGAGAAACTGAAGTATGTAGTACACCGCTCTGGGCTCCTTGGAGGAAGAGCGGGATATAAATGCAAAATAATAATAATAATAATAAGAAGAAGAAGAAGAAGAAGAAGAAGAGGCTCCTAATTGTCACTGAAAGGAGACTGGAAGTTAACCTTTTGGTTTCCTCAGCAAAAAATGTCATGCAAGTAAAGGAGAAAAAGATGCTGGCAGCTAAGTTAATACTAAACACACATCTTTAGGGTGAGAAATACTTCAGACCTGAAGAGTGTGGAGACTTAGAAACTATTGACTGGAGACAGAGGAAGTGGCCGGCTTTGGAGTTACAAACAGATTATTTGCAAACCTTCATGCCAAAGATGTTTGTTAACAGTAGAACCTTACAGTTATCACTAATCAACTGACCTTGACCTGTCAATTTATTTGTGATGCACCTGGGAATGACACTGTGAAAGATAAAGCAGTTTAAAAATAAACATTTGGCTCCAGTGAAATCACAGCTTTTAGTCTTCATCCCCTACTTTGTTCCTTGGGAAAACCAATTTGATAAGCCACAGATTTAGGCCATGAATTCCATACCTTCTTTAATTCAACACTTGGAATCTGTCTTATGTAAAATGAGTACGAATATTTATACCGGTCCTCACTGTACATTCTGTTCTTTTGACTACTCCAGAATAATGTGTCTGCCTGCTTTCAAATGCTGTCATTTCTACCCACAATATATCCAAAATACCATCAGTGCTTTCGCCCTCCCCCAGTCTAACATAAAATTCCTCAAGCTCTAAAAGGCTGATTATTTTATAACTATGAGGTTTTAAATATTCTGAGAATAACAGTATTGCTTCACTATCATTTGTGAACATCTTACTGTCATATTTTATGTGTATAAAAAAGTAGCTAGGCCACTCATCCTGCTCATGGGTAGTTCAAATGTAATATTAATAATATTGTTAATATGTGTTAATATTATTAGGTGTTAATAAGATCCTTCAATTTAGAACTGAGGGATGGTCTAAATGGTCCTCCAGATCAAAGTGCAGAGAGTGACCTGGAGTTGGAGAAACAAGTAAGAGAGGCGTCAGAGAGAGATAGGGCAGTAATAATGGGCGACTTCAACTACCCACACACAGACATTCACATTCAGGTAATGAAAGAGAGCCCAAATTACTAGATGTGCTAAATGGCTGTGCCTTAGAACAGTTAGTCACAGAGCCAACCAAAGAGATGGTTACTTTGGATTTAATCTTGTGTGATGCCCAGGGCCTGGTGTGAGATGTCAGAGTTTCAGAACCATTGGGTAGCAGTGACCATAGTGTGATCCAACTCAGCATATATGCGAGTGGAGAATTGTCAAGGAAGTCCAACACAGATGTGTTGGACTTCAGAAGAGGAAACTTCTCAAAAATGAGGGAACTGGTAAGAAGGAAGTTGAAAGGGAAAGTCAGGAGGGTCAAATCACTCCAGAAAGCGTGGAACTTATTTAAAACCACAGTACTAGAAGCACAGTTGGAATTTATACCAAGAAGGAGGAAAGGTACCACCAAGTTCAGGAGGATGTCAGCATGGCTAACAAGTAGAGTCAGGGAAGCTATAAAACGGAAGAAGACTTCTTTCAGAAAATGGAAGTCCTGCCCAAATGAAGAAAACAGGAAGGAACATAAACTCTGGCAAAAGAAATGCAAGGATACAATAAGGGATGCAAAGAGAGAGTTTGAGTAGCATCTAGCTAGAAGTGTCAAGGGGAATAACAAAAACTTTTAAAAATATATCAGAAGTAGAAAACCTGCCAGGAAAGTGGTTGGGCCTAAGATTATACCTTAGGGTGTAAAGGGATAATTAAGGAGGATAAGGTGATTACAGAGAGGCTGAATGAATTCTTTGCATCTGTCTTCATGGCGGAGGATACTGACCATATACCCTCTCCAGCAGGGGCGTAGCAAGGTTGGAGTGGGCCCAGAGACGAGATTTTAAAATGCCCCCCCCAAAGTCCAGGGCCTCCGCACACCCCAGGCCCCCAAGGATTTAAGTCTGATATTTCAAAACAAGTATGCTGCCTAGAAATACATTTCACTGAATACACACACTTCACAATATATAGTGAGTACTATATATTTGTGCTACTTTTAATGCCTAGAACACACTAGAAACACTAATTATTAAAATGGGAACCTCACTGCAGATTAGCAAAGGAGACTTTCAACCATGCTGTGTAAGCCTATGTATGTTTTCTCAGAATTTTGAACAAATTCAGTAAAGTTTGATTGCAGGAGGTTTTTCACAGGAGGCTTTTAAAGCTCTTTAACACATATCTCCTCTGGAATGGAGGTGCTGCATTCACGTGTTGGCCAGATTTACTCTGAAGTCCCTGCGAGTTATTGGGGAGCAGTTCACACACAAGAAAAATAAAATAAAAGCACATGCTTCACCGTTCTCACTCAGACCTTCTGGGTTGCAAAACAACTTGAACATAAGTGTATTTATAAATGAATGAATGAATGAATGAATAAAATAAATATAATACTGTTTGTTCCAGAAGTTTTTTTGTAACTTTCTGCCATGAAACAAGCCACTTATAGGACTTTTTAGATAGTTTTTTAAGCCAGCAAATTTTCCAAGCTGTTTTAAATTAAATATTCAGAGACTTCTCAGTCTCTCCCCCCTCTATCAAAGCCCTATGGCAAGCAAATCCCTATATATCGGGGCGGGGGGTGACCACAAAAAGGAGTTCACATTCTACCTGGCAAATGCTGGGCTGGGCAGATGGTCTGCTGCAGAGAGCTGTGGGGGCCACCCTGCCTGCCTGCCTGCCTCCTTCCTTCCTTGGGGCTTCCCTGCAAGCCTAGCCTACTCCAGTTCAGGCTTCACTGAGGCCTACACGGAGGCCTCCCTGGAAGCCCCGCCCACCCGCTGATCAGCTGAGAGGCGGGGAGAAAAGGAGCTCCTTGCAGCTTGTCTGCTGCTTCAATTGCTGGCCAGGAGGATGAGCAGGAGAGAAGGCAAACAGGGCAAGCGGCTGAGGAGACTTGGGGCTGGGCAGGGGGCAATGGGGAGTCATGTGAGGTGTCCCTGGGGGCCCCCCAAGGCAGGGGGCCCCCAGACAACTGTCTCCCCTTGCCTAATGGTAGTTCCGCCTATGCTCTCCAGAACTGAGTTTTTCAGGTTTAGTGGCTGAGGAACTGGGTGAATTTGAGGTGACAAGGGAAGATGCTCTAAACTGTCTTGAAAAACTAAAAATTAACAAATTGCCAGGGCCAGATGGCATCCACCCGAGATTTCTGAAGGGACTCAAGCGTGAAATTGTCAATCTCTTAGCAAAAATACATAACTCGTCTCTACAATCAGGCTCTGTACCAGAGGACTGGAAAGTAGCCAATGTGACTCCAATTTTCAAGAAGGGATCCAGGAAATTACAGGCTGGTCAGCTTAACTTCGGTACCAGGTAAATTGATGGAAAGTATACGTAAGGACAAAATTGTTAAACATATAGAAGAACAGGCCTTGTTGAAGGAGAACCAGCACGGCTTCTGCAAGGGAAAGTATTGCCTCACTAACTTTTTGGAGCTCTTTGAGTGTCTCAACAGGCATATGAATAAAAGTGATCCAGTTGACATAGTATACTTGGACTTCCAAAAAGCTTTTCATAAAGTTCACTCAAAAGCCTTTGGTGGGGAACTTAGCAGTCATAGAATAAGGGGACAGGTTCATGTGTGGATCAGTAACTGGTTGAAGGACAGGAAACAGAGAGTAGGAATAAATGGACAATTTTTACAATGGAGGTAGGTAGGAAATTGGGTCCCCCAGGGATCGGTATTGGGACCAGTGCTCTTCATAAATGATCTAGAAGTTGGGGTACCAGTGAAGTGGCCAAATTTGCAGATGACACTAAACTATTTAGGGTAGTAAAATCCACAACGGATTGTGAGGAACTCCAAAAAGATCTTTCCAAACTGGGTGACAAAATGGCAAATGCGGTTCAGTGTAAGCAAGTGTAAATTGATGCACATTGGGGCAAAAAACACCAACTTCACATGTATGCTGATGGGATCTCAGCTGTCAGCGACTGACCAGGAGAGAGATCTTGGGGTCGTGGTGGACAGCTCATTGAAAGTGTCATCTCAGTGCGCGGCAGCTGTGAAAAAAGCTAATTCCATGCTAGGAATCATTAGAAGGGGGCTTGAAAATAAAAATGCTAATATTATAATGCCCTTATACAAATCTATGGTGTGGCCACATCTGGAGAACTGCATACAGCTTTAGTCACGATATCTAAAGAAGGACATTGTAGAACTGGATAAGGTACAGAAGAAGGCAACCAAAATGATCAGGGGCCTAGAGCACCTTCCTTACAAGGCTATGCTACAGTATCTGGGGCTCTTTACCTTGGAACAGAAGTGATTAAGGAGAGACATGCTCAAAGTGTATAAAATTATGCATAGAGTGGAGAGGGCAGACAGAGAGAAATTTCTCTCTCTCACAACACTAGAACCAGGGGTCAACCCATGAAACTGAAGTTTGGGAAATTTAGGACCGACAAGCAGAAGTACTTTTTCACACAGCGCATAATTAATCTATGGAATTCCTTGCCATGTGATGATGTGATGGCCACCAGCTTGGATGGCTTAAAAGTGGCTTAGACAGATTCATGGAGAACAGAGCTATCAATGGCTATTAGTCTAATGGCTGTGGGCCATCTCCAGCTTCAGAGACATGATGCCATACCAGTTGCAGGGGAGCAACAGCAGGAGAGCGGGCATGCACATACCTCTTTCCTGTGGTCTCTCCAGAGGCATCTGGTGAGCCACTGTGTGAAACAGGATGCTGGACTAGATGGGCCTTGTGCCTGATCCAGCAGGGCTGTTCTTACATTCTTATTTGAGATATGAGTATGCCTCAATTACATGATGAAGAATTATACGGTGGGTTTTTTTTTGTTTAAGAACTTTGAACACAGAACCTTAAAAGAACAGGTAGTTACATGTTTTGGTCTCTGTGGATGGCAACTACCTGGGGTACATTTGTACCCTAGATGAATGCAGTTTCCACTTCTTGAGCTACTTACCCAGAGCTCATTATTCCAGTGCAATATCTGCTGATAGGGCTTGCTTTGGCCATATTTGACCATATTACGTTGGGGTAACCTATGCCAACAAGGGACTTTAATAGAGGACATGCTACTATTTTGGGGACCAAATGGCTGGTTTTGCATTGGAGGAACAGGGACTATTTGGGGGACCAAACCAAGTTTTTTTCCATGTGTGCTGGTGTCCAAAGTTTTGTGGAGCAACTGCAACATTTTGTTCACTCAGAACACTTTGCTCCCATGAGCAGCTTCTCTTCCTCTGTCTCCTTGCCCTACCTATTGACCATCCATCCAATGGAGAAGCCAGAGGAGAGGTTCTGCTTCAGTGGGTAGATTGCAGAGCCACATGATACAGGAGCATGGATAGGTGAGCCCGGCAGGTGCAGCTTGCATCCTTCATGTGGTGGTGGCAGGGAGCAGTTTGCAGTTAGCTAACTAACTTTACTCAATTAGCACCTACCCCTGTTAACTGAGTAAAAAGACACCTTTTAAAGTGGTCAGTCTCTTCTATTTATCATGGGGAGAGCAACTGGCCCTATCCAGCCACAGCACAACATCCTTTCAGTGGCTGATGCTGGTATTACCTTGCATTTATTTTTAGATTGTGAGCCCTTTGGGGACAGGGGAGCATCTTATTATTTATTTATCTTTGAAAACCACTGTGAAACCTTCTGTTGAAAAGCCATATACACATGTTTGTAATCACAGAGAACAGCAAGCGAGAGGGAGACCATGCATGCACCACTGTGCCAGCATGCAAAGAGGCTGGCTCGGCAGCTAGCTGGCTCAAGCCAAGCGGTGAAATTGCTGGCCTGGTTGGGGAGAGCAAGCTGGGTGGCCCGTGAGGGAAGAGAACTGTGTGCTGGTAAACCTAATCAGGAGATGAATTTATGGATAAGAAGCCAGGGCCTTGAGAACTCAGCACCTAGACAGCAGACTGAGCAGACATAGCAATCTGGGTCATCAGCTTCATAGCAGTGAGCAGTATTTATTCTCAAATTATCAAATTTTTATCCAAAACCAATAAACATATGCAAATATTATGCAAAGTGGAGACTCTTTGGGTTAAAAGCATCCTCTATTTCTACTTTTTTAGTGATGGATATCAACTCTTTTCACCATCTGGACATTGCAACCCTTTTCTCCATATATAGACTTCAGTGCAAACTAAGAAGTTCGAATAAGTGACTGTACAGTTTTGGACAACTATCCACCACCACATGACTACCTGCAGGGCCAAACATCCTAAGTAAAAAAACAATTGGCCAAATAGCCATGATCTAATGAAGAAATTTCAAACTACTACAAGCTATCACAGCACTTTTTCAGCCATGGGTATTCTTAGAATGATGTCCAGACGATGTTGCCTCGACTTCCATTCCCTGGTCTATTATTTCGAAATATGTTGAAAAAATAAAATTATGTAAAGGTAATGCATGCACTTTTGTTAATTTTGCATAGTTTAGCTGTATCAAATTGGCATTGCCTTGATACAGAAAATCTGTTTTCTTTGGCCTTCAGCGTCAAAGTTTTATCAGTTTTATATTTCATAAAGTTTTATATTTTACTGATCTTCCAAATTCTGTAGAGCAGCATTACTGTTCTGAAACTTCTAAAAAGGGAAGGGAGCAGAAATCTGTTATTGGTGATTGCATTTTTGGAAAGTTGCATATATCCATTCACTATCATATCAACTAATTACATATCCCATACAAATGTCTGCGTCTGAATGCCCTGTGCTCCATTTCTTCACATTTCTTTCAAGGCCTGGGAATCCCTGGTGCTTACTTTTCTCTTTCTGCAGCTTTGCTGTAGACACCTGTTCCAAATGCAATTGGAAAAGCTTGTCCATGTCCAGAATTTTAATTTCTAGCCAACATGAACACGTTTTAAAGGCTTATGACACAATACTGCATTTCATTAGCTAGGTCTAAAGCTTTTACGAGATTTTGCACTGCAGAACCTTTTGCCTGATGATCCAACTTTTGCTATTTGTTCCAGATTGTGTTACTCTAGGGCTGCAGTTCCTGAACTCTGTGCTGTGGGTTGCAAGCAAATCAATCAAGCAATCCAATCATGAAAGCTTCCTGTGAGATCCAGGGGCATACCTAGGGGTAGGGCAGGCAGGGCACGTGCTCTGGGCGCCACTTGAAGGGGGGCGCCATTTGGTAAAATTATTATTATTATTTTTTAAATGGCTGCCAAAAACAAAATGGCCACCATGCATGCTCAAATGGCCTCTGTGAGGCCCTAGGTCATGCCAGGCCTTGCAGAGGCCATTTGAGCATGTGCAGTGGCCATTTTGTTTTCAGTGGCCATTAAAAAAAAAGATTTTAAAAAATGGCAACTGCACATACTCAAATGGTCCCTGCGAGGCCCTAGAGGCCAGTGGGGGGAGGAGGAACCTTTGCAAACCCCCCAGCCTTTAGGAAGCCCCCCGAAGGGGCTACAGGTAAAATAATAATAATATATAATATAAGTCACTGTACACATATTCAGATTGGCACTATGTACAGAGAATCAGGGCTTGTGAATACTGAGCTGATGCTTATGAGCTAGGATTGTATTCATTTGCTCTTACTTTGCTTCTTGTGATAAGTGAGTTAAATGTGATGTCTTGCTAATATGGCTATTAATGGCGAATTTGTCTTTGAATCAGTGTGAAATCCTTAATATTAAGGCCCACTGGGAGTTTCTTGCTCTCTTTCTCTCATTTTAACTGTCTTTCTGAAAGACTAGAATATATTCCAAGCAGTGACACAGTTTACTCTGCATATCCTTTAATTATTTACAGAGTATCTGGGAAAAGTCAAATTCTCCATTTATTTTTAAAACTTATGTAACGGTGATGCTGCAATACATAGTAGAGAATTAGACAGGCACTTCTGTTTAGTTTTCCAAGTACACCTCCACATAGTATTTGGGTATTTCATGAGCCCCAGCACACTGAAATGTGTCGTTTTCCAGCATTTTTTGGTGTGGCTAAGTCCACTGCTAAAATAGTTTTTGAAATATTAAAAGATTAACGAGCCTGACTTGTATTTTTCAGCTGATATTATGGTAAAGTTATCTGAAAGATGGGTGTCAGATGCTTGGACAGGGGGCGCAATTTCAGTGTTTGCCCTAGGCGCTATTTTCCCTAGATACACCTCTGGTGAGATCAAAGGACTCACCCACCTGGCTGGCCTGCTGTGTCTCTGGGCGGCTGGCATCCTTCCAGCCAGCCTCTGCTAGAGGAAGTTTAATTCTGCCCCTTCTATATCTACCAGATACAGCACCTTTCTGTACTGGTCAAAGACTGTCATAAAGTTTATCTATCTATACAGCATCCAGTTGTTCCCAATGCAAAGATGCAGCAGAATTACCTGCTCTCAGAGGCAGCTGTCTGTTGGATCTCCATATGGCTTACACCTTCTCAGCTCCTCTCCTTTCAACAACTTAATTTTGCTTGTATTGTTTTATTTGATTTAACACAAACCCTTTATGTTACATTGCATTCAACTTCTGAGGCTGAAGTCCAACTGGACTCCTCTAGACAGGTGGTTAAGACCTTTGTTTTGCCTTGATTTTCAGTTGTGAGGGTTTTTTGTGCTGGGCCTTCATGGCCTCTGGATTTGTCAGCTGATAACTGTATCTTTTTTAAAAAAAAGTTTATTCATTATTTATTTGATTTATATACCACCCTTCCAAAAATGGCTCAGGGCGGTTTACAGCAAAATAAAAATGAAACAATTACAATCAAAACTAAATCAATTAAGCAATTAAAATAATTTAAAACCAACACTGAAAATTTAGAACCATAAATCTAATTAATCTAATTAAAAGCCTGGGTTATTCTTATTCTTATTATAGATGGCATATTGTTTTTATACTCTCTCAGTTTTTTTAGTGTCCCTTAATAAATATTAGGATAGACATATTTTAAGTAAATAAAATAAAACAAGTCTTCCAAAGGTTGACTACACTGAATAGGGTCAGTTTAGATTTTGGTGGTATGTGCACAAAATTAACGCAAGTTCATCACTGCATCTCCCTTGCCGTTGATTTTATCTAATGTTGGGAGGTCAGCAATATAGTTTATTTTTCAGTAATTCAGATGATTTCCTTCATTATGGTTTTCATTACTAAACAGCTTGGAAAATTTAAGGGAAAAAGTTGTAAAATTTAACTGAAAAGGTAATTGCAGCCACTTTTCAATGTTTAATATCCTGTCCATTTAAATTTTTTTACAAGATGTTAATGGCAATGAAATCACACTATTTGCTAAGTGACTGCCAGTTCTTGAGTTTCATCCCACAGTACTTACTCAGTCAATACATTTGCGGAAGTCAAGAGAAGGGCTGTTCTTGTGAAGGCATACAAAGAACGGAGGCTCAGAACTCTTGCTTTACAGAAAATGTGATTAATTACACTTAGAAAAGCACACAAAGGGACCTGAAATCAGATGTCATCTTGATTTAAAAAGTAGGCAGAACCTTTTTAAAATTATGTTAATTTTGAACATACATGATCAACAGCACCCAGAATGACAATACGTATGTAGAGATTCAACTGAATGGCTTATAATGGAAGTTTTGACACAGTCACAGCTACAGGGGACTGTGACTGTGCCAAGGCCATAAAATCCAACACCACCATGTTACAACTTGGTACCAAAAATAACTAAAAGGAAACAAATAGGAACACATTAAGAAATTAGACACTTACTCTGTTACATCTTTTAAAGGCTCATAAAATGCCTTAGACCCATTAAAGAGTATTCTGTGAATCTCAGAACCACCGCCAAATAGTATCAAGGATTTCACAAGGAAAAAAGAAATGTTAACAAATGCAAGAGCTTCCAGCGTGACAACTAATGGTCTATTCTCTGGACCATTTCAGCTTGTGGCAGCCACACCGATGATCCCTGTGCCAAGTCACAACCTTTCCTGGCCTATGCCAAAGCTGCTTGTGTGCACCTGACACCATGTACTGCATTACACCATTTGGCACATGAGTGATGCCCCACATTTAGGGGGGCTTATGGTGTGCCAGAATTGTACTACGTGTGTAACCCACTCTGTTTCTCAGAAATATTTATTTATTTATCATATTTCTATACCGCCTGATATGTATATCTCTAGGCAGTGTACAAAACTTAAAATATTTAAAGGTCACAAATTAAAAGACAATAGTCACAATACAATAGAAAAGTCACAATAAAAACAATAGAATAAAAGTTATTAAAATAAGTTTTTTTTTAAATTAAAATTAATTCTAATTAAAAGCCTGAGAAAACAGGAGGGTCTTGAGGTTCAACAGACAGAGAAGGAGATGCTCTTATGTCAGCAGGAATCTTTTTCCAAAGCCCTGGGGCAGCTACACAGAGAGCCCAGTCCTGGGTCGCCACCAAACGAGCTGGTGGCAACCGTAACTGGACCTCTCCAGAAGATTGTAACAGGCGGCAGGGATTATGACAGAGGAGGTGCTCTCTCAAATAGCCTGGTCCCAAGCCATGAAGGGCTTTATAGGTAATAGCCAGCATTTTGTATGACTTACATATGGTTTCCAAGCAGTCTCTTATGCAGGCTGCTTATAAGGCTGGAAAAAACGGTGACGGGAGCAAGTGGGCAGAGAGAATGTTTCTCTCTCTCTCTCATATAACACCCATATAATCTGGCACTTGACAAAGCTAATGTATTGCTCTGAAGAGAAGAGAGGAGACAGATGCCGCTTGAGGAGTTGCCACAATCCAACTCTATCATCCACCAGCTCTTCTAGCTCAGCTGGCCCCTCCCTCCCCCAACTGCAACTGCAGAGCTACCTAGGAGCCATCTTGCTCTGAGAGAGGATGAGAGAAAAAGAGGAAGCCTAAAGAGCACAACAGATAGAAATCTAGTTCTTAAAAAGCATCTGGTTGCTTGCTCTATTTTTTTCTTTTCAATTGATGCCTTACCCTTTCCGTGCTTTTATTTTTATTCATTTGTTTATTTATTAAGAGATTTAACATATCACCCAATCCACAGACTCAGGGCGATGTACAACCAAGAACAGCATCCGAAAATTTAAAAACAAAAAGACAAAAATAAAAAATAAAACATTAAAGGGCAAACGCCTGGCGGAAAAGAAATGACTTCAAGAAGGTTTTAAAGGCTGAAAGGAAGGAGGCAGACCGAATCTGTGGGTGGGGGGAAGAATTCCAAAGTGAAGGGGAAGCAACAGAGAAAGCCCTAGTACTAGGGCCTTATCTGAGACCAGGGATCGAAAGAAGGGCAACCAGAGAGGATCTCACAGGATGGGACAGGACTGGCCAGGAGAAGTGGTCCTGCAGATATGCAGGTGCTAAGCCTTGAAGGGTTTTAAAGGTAAGAACCAGCACTTTGAAATGCACCTGGAAGCAAATAGGTAACCAGTGCAGCATCCGCAAGAGGTGTCACACTATCATATCTCCTAGCACCCATAAGCAGGTGGGCCACCGCATTCTGGACCAACTGAAGCTTCTGCATTGTCTTCCAAGGCATCTCCAGGTAGAGTGCATTAGAGTAATCCAGACGAGAGATATCCAGGGCATGAGTTACCGTTGCCAGGGCCTGCCAATCAAGATAGGGCCGCAAATGGCAGAATAGCTGTAGCTGGGCAAAGACACCTCTGGCCATGGCCTCCACCTGCTGTTCGAGCAGGAGCTGCAAGTCCAAGATGACCCCCAAGTCGCGGACTCTCTCCTTTAGGGGCAGCGCAACCCTGTCCAGGGAGAGACTCAGCAAATGGCCAGATCGAGGAGTAAGCAAAAGCAACTCAGTCTTGGAGGGATTAAGTCTGAGCTTGTTCTGGCCCATCCAGCCCCTGACAGCCTCCAGACACTGGGCAAGCACAGAGATGGCATCTCTGGAGTGGCCTGGGGTGGCAATATACAACTGAGTATCATCAGCATATTGATGGAATCTCACCCCAAACCACAGATGACCTGCCCCAGCGGTTTCATGTAGATGTTAAAAAGAATGGGTGCTTTGATGTAAATCAGTTTGGAAAGTTTACCTGGAAAGCAGTACCTACATGCCATGAACAAAGCAACTGAGCAAAGAGGCACCTTTTAAAGCAGTAACTCTCATATTTAGCATTAGGGAGAGCAACTGTCCCTATTAATCCCAGCATAGTGTGTTTTTCAGTGCTTGTGTTTCTTTTTAGATTGTGAGCCCCTTTGAAATAGATAATCTTAATCTCTTTGCTATGTACATTGCTTTGTTGTTGAGAAGTGGTATATTCCTTTTTTTGCTTTTGTTGTTGAGAAGTGGTATATTCATAGAAATAAGTTAAGATTGTGCTGTCCCATAGTCTGGAAAACATACTAGCAGGGATTTGAAATGGCAACCTCTGGCTTGCTAGTCAAATCATTTCCTCACTGCGCCATTAGGTGGCAGATAGTTAACAGGGCTTTTTAAAAGAAAAATTCAGTACTGCAGAATGGTATATGAGTGTAATTCATAATTATAATGAGTGTAAGTTACCCCTGCTAACTTGGAAAAGCAGCACTTTTTAATGTGGTGATTCTCTTTATTTAGCAGGAGTGTAACTGGCCCTATCCACCCCCAGCACAATACCTCCAGTGACTGTTGCTGGTGTCATGTTTCTTTTAGATTGTGAGCCCTTTGGTGACAGGGATCCATCTTATTTATTATTTCTCTGTGTAAACTGCCCTGAGCCATTTTTGGAAAGGCGGTATAGAAATTGAATTAATGATGATGATGGTGATGATGATGATAAGGTGGAGGAGGTGTTGGAAATATAGGATGCCACTGTTACTGAACTGTTTCAAAATCAAAACCAGGCAACCTCCCCATTGCCTTCACTTCAAAAACCCAAATGCCATTTAACAGAAAAGCAACAAGAACTAAAGCAAAAAATAACTGAGCACATTAACCAAACAACCACCAGGGTTCGACTTCCAGCGCTAAAAACAGTTGCTAAAAAACAACTTGATCAGGCATTAAAAGATGTCAATGCTGCACTTGCAGAAATAACAACCAAAAATTTGCAAAAAACAAACCAACTAATTTATAGTGCAACGACAACAACACAAGAGCTCGGATATAAGATCAGTGGACCTGTAAAAAAAGAAAGTAGTACATCACCTAAATGGAAGATTAGATTAGAAAATAAAATCTCCAGGCTTAGATCAGATGCTAGTAAATTGAAAGATATGAAAGACAAGAAGCTGAAGAATGAAAACACCTAACAGTATCTGATCCAAAAATACCACCTAGATTCAAGGAAAATTAGAGAAGCCCTGGAAATAATAAAGCAGCAAATAACAGCAGTGTAAAAATAGATTAGCAGATATGAAGCTAGAATTACACAAGACAGGCAGAATCTCCAATTCCAGTCGAATCAGAGACGTTTCTACCAAAGCATAGGAGAAACTGCAAGAAACATAGAAACACCAAATAAAGAAGAAACAGTGCAATTCTGGGGAAAATTGTGGGACAATCCAATAGATTATAATAAAAAAAGCAGGCTGGGTGAAAGAGGTCGAAAAATGTAACCAACAAATGCAAGATCTAATAATAACACCAGAATTAATAAGTGAAAGAGCAAAGAAAATTAAAAATTGGACTGTACCAGGTGACGATGAAGTGCATGGCTTTTGGCCTAAACACCTAACAAGCCTTCATAAACAACTATCAAAACAGTTCAATCACATTTTGCAAGGAGGTGATATTGAACAATGGCTAACAACTGGGAAAACTCATCTCATCATGGAAGACCCAGCAAAAAGTGCAGTTCCCAGTAATTAGAGACCGATAACCTGCCTGCCAACCATGTTCAAATTATTAACTGGAATAATAGCAGATGAAGTGATGCAACACTTATTAACTAACAAACAGCTTTCAGTTGAACAGAAAGGAAATTGTCCAAACACCAGAGGCACAGAAGACCAGCTGCTGATTGACAAAATGATTTTAGAAAATTGCAAGAGAAAAAAAACAAATCTAAGTGTTGCATGGATTGACTACAAGAAGGCCTTCGACTCATTGCCTCACACATGGATATTAAAATGTTTAGAAATAACTGGTGTCAGCAAAAACATTCAGATATTTATTTAAAAAGCAATGAGCATGTGGAATACACAGTTAACAATCAATGGTGAGACCCTTGGACAGGTTAGCATTAGAAGAGGTATTTTCCAAGAGGACTCACTATCCCCTCTGTTGTTTGTAATCACCATGACTCCACTTTCACAAATACTAAACAAAACAGGCCTCGGATACCAAACATCTAAAACATCAAGTAAAATCAACCATCTGCTGTACGTGTACAATCTGTGTACAATCTGAAGGAAAGTCCCAGTCAGAAATCGAATCACTGCTAAACACTGTCCGTATAATCAGTAGTGAAATAGCAATGGAGTTTGGACTAGACAAGTGTGCTGCATTAATAATGAACAGAGGGAAAATAACAAAAACAGAAGGAATAGAACTACTCAATGGAAGCAACATCAAGAACCTGGAAGAGAAAGAACATTACAAATACTTGGGCATTCTCCAGGCTGATAACATTGCACACACTGAAGTTAAAAGAAAAATTGGAAGTGAATACATCAGGAGAGTTAGAAAAATCCTCAAGTCCAAACTCAATGGCGGGAACACCATACAAGCCATAAACACCTGGGCTATACCTGTTCTCAGATACACTGCAAGAATAATAGACTGGATCCAGGCAGAGCTAGAGATGCTAGATCGTAAGACCAGGAAAATCATGACCATCCATCATGCTCTGCACCCCCACAGTGTTGTAGATAGGCTATACCTCCCTCGCAGCTCAGGTGGAAGAGGAATGCTGCAAGTCCATCAAACAGTAGAGGAGTAGAAAAGAGGCCCAGAAGAAGATATCAAGGACAGTTAAGAAGATGCACTTCAAATGGTCAATAATGCGAAACTATTCAACACCAATGAAACAAAGCAGGCCTACAAGAAAGAACAAGTCAAGAACTGAGCACAAAAATGGAAAAAATAAGCCACTGCATGGTCAATACTTGCACAATATAAGTGGAAAATCAGACATCACCAAGACCTGGCAATGGCTTAAGAATGGCAACTTGAAGAAAGAAACAGAGGGTTTAATACTGGCTGCACAAGAACAGGCACTAAGAACAAATGCAATAAGAGCAAAAGTAGAAAAGTCAACAACAAACAGCAAGTGCCGCCTTTGTAAAGAAGCAGATGAAACAGTGGACCACCTAATTAGCTGTTGTAAAAAGATCGCACAGATTGACTACAAAGGCATGACAAGGTAGCAGGGATGATACACTGGAACATCTGCAAAAAATACAAGTTACCTGTAGCCAAGAATTGGTGGGACCATAAAATTGAAAAAGGTGTAGAAAATGAAGATGTAAAAATATTATGGGACTTCCGACTACAAACAGACAAACATCTGCCACACAATACAACAGATATAATTGTAGTCGAGAAGAAAGAAAAACAAGTTAAAATAATCAACATAGCAATACCAGGGGATAGCAGAATAGAAGAAAAAGAAATAGAAAAAATCACCAAATACAAAGATCTACAAATTGAAATGGAAAGGCTGTGGCAGAAGAAGACCAAAATAATCCCAGTGGTAATTGGCCCCCTGGGTGCAGTTCCAAAAGACCTTGAAGAGCACCTCAACACCATAGGGGCCACAGAAATCACCATCAGCCAATTACAAAAAGCAACTTTACTGGGAACAGCCTATATTTTGCGACAATATCTATAATAACCAACAGTATTGATGATAAAATTCAGCCTTCCCAGGTCCTTGGGAAGGACTCGATGTCTGGATAAAAACAAACCAGTCAATAACACCTGTCTGACTGTGTAAACAAGAGACAAACACCAGCCCACTGCTGAAAATCCTCTTGCTCCAAGTCTCTCCAGTAGTAAGCTGCTGTTGGCCCCCTGTCCCTCGTTTTCCTGCACAATGTGCCATTGAAAGAAGAGGAAGCTCAAAAGCTACAGAATCAATTCTTTGTTCCTTCTAGCTCAGTATTGTCTACACTTAATGCTGCATGTGGTGGTAGCCTTGATTCAGAGATGGTGGGGAAATGCCCCCCTACCCAATGCCACCAAGACTCATCAAATGTTAGAACTGGAAGGGACTTGGGAGGTCTTCTAGTCCACCCGCTGTGCAGTGCAGGAAATGACTGTAGCATCCTGGATAGATGGCTGTCCAGCCTCGGTTTGGAAACCTCCAGCAAGGGGGAGCCCCCCATTGCATAATGGAGATTGCAAGAGAGCAGCTCTTACAGTTGGGGGCTTCTTCCTAATGAGAGCCAGCATGGCATAGTGGTTAGAGTGTTGGACTATGACCAGGAAGACCCGAGTTCAAATCCCCATTCAGCCATGAAACTCACGCGCTGACTCTGGGCCAGCTGCTTCTTTCTCAGCCTATCCTACGTCACAGGGTTGTTGTGAGGATAAATATAACCATGTGCACTGCTCTGGGCTCCTTGCAGGGACAGCAGAATATAAATGTAAAAATACATAAATAATGTCTAGCCTAAATCTGCTTCCTTGTCATTTAAACTCACCAGAGCAACATCAACTCCCCAGCCCAATACAACAGCCCTTCAGGCATTTGAAGGCAGTTCTCACAGCTCCTAGGCTCAAAGTGGATAAAGAGCATTCGTACGTCATTTCAAATAAATGTTAAATAACATTAGTTGCTGCAGAAAACAGGCAATATGATTTCCCCCACCCCACCCAACTGTTGGCATAACCTTCCTGCCCTGCTAGAGCGCGCTCTCATATATTTTGGCACTTCTACCTGTAACCTAGTCTCCCTGCCACTTCATTTGTTTAGTCTACAGGAGCAGTGCTTTAAGCAAACATTTTTTTAAAAGGATAAAAAGGAAAACAGTCACGCACCGAAGCTGCAAAGAGCTGAATGGTGCTGGTTTTGCACCGCGATGAAGCCTGTCATGCACACTTGACACTTGTTCTTGTCCCAAGAGGTGGCATGGCTCATTCACAGGTACAGCATTTATATGCTGCAAGTAAATGAGTATTAGCAGCAAGCTTGTCCTTGAACTGAGAAGGGTGAGCAGCAGTGAGATGCCCACAAACATTCTTGCAGAGCTACCTAGTAGGGAATACATTTTGCCCACAGAGTGTGGATGTGAAATAGAGTTTGATCAGAATGTCAAGAACTAGAGGGGGAGAGAACATGGCATTTGTCTGAGACATGCAGAACAGATTTCTTACAGCCTGGTGCATGCTTTGGAGCTGCTAGTACTGGCAGCAGAAAGCAACACATGATCCCGGCACCTACTTCGTTGTCATTTGCATTTGTTAGAGGCTGAGAGATGCACCACAGTAATGTATGAACTGGGCTGATACTCATATCCATTCCAATATGTGGCAGCCACAGAAATAGTGTCGCTCCCAGTGCCTTCTAGCCACTTCACCCCTTGCCATGCCACTTGGGTGTAGTCACCACTATGAGCTGATTTCCATGCCAGGGCTTTTTTTTAAAATGTGCAACCAGACACACAACAAGCAGTTCCAAAAAAGACAATGGGCAGCCCCAAAAGAGCATTTGTGCAGTTCCAAAATCCCAGTCATGCAGAATTTGTATTAAACTAGATGATATAAAAGGTGACTAGTAACAATGAGAACAGTCCGTAGACTATGATCAAGTGTACCCATTTCTTCTCCCTCTGCCAGGGGCACTTCCCACAGATTCTACTGCTGTACTCTACCTACAAGTCTTCACCAACTCTTCTTCAAAAGGGGTGTCAAATTCGCAGTTCTGAGGATTTTCTGCTACTCTGTGTAGGCTTCTAAATGTTATGGAGGACGACTCCCTCCCTCCTGCTATTACCCTCACTCCTGCTATTACTCCCCTGCAACTGGTACTCAGAGGCATCCTGCCTTTGAGGCTGGAGGTGGCCTATAGCCCTCCAACTAGTAGCCGATGATAGACTTCTCCTCCATGAAGTTATCTAAACCCTTCTTAAAGCCATCCAGATTGTTGGCTGTCACCACATCTTGAGGCAGAGAATTCCACAAGTTGATTATGCGTTGTGTGAAAAAGTACTTTCATTTGTTGGTCCTAAATTCCCCGGCAATCAATTTCATGGGATGACCCATGAAATTCTAGTGTTATGAGAGAGGGAGAAGAATTTCTCTCTATCTACGTTCTCCACACCATGCATGATTTCATAGACCTCTATTATGTCTCTCCGCAGTCATCTTTTTTTCTAAACTCAATAGCCCCAGGTGTTGTAGCTTTGTTTCATAAGAAAGGTGCTCTAGGCCCCTGATCATCTTGGTTGCCCTTTTCTGCACCTGTATAGCGTAGCGGACCAGAAGTAACTGGAGGTGCGCATGTGCACACTGTTATGCATGTCACCAAGTACTTCCAGTCCGCCACACACTGGGGTGGCAAGGAGGTTCGCTTACAACTTGTGGGATTGTTTTAAAGAACATCGCCAGTGGGGGATACGTGGCGGGGGGGTAAGAGTTGGGGATAGGAATGTGCAAACAGGTTCAGCGTTGAACCCCAATGTGGTTCATG
Source organism: Hemicordylus capensis (assembly GCF_027244095.1). Lineage (NCBI taxonomy): Eukaryota > Metazoa > Chordata > Lepidosauria > Squamata > Cordylidae > Hemicordylus > Hemicordylus capensis. The sequence continues at coordinate 27,427,858 of NC_069661.1, read as the reverse complement.
CATTTTTTTTAATTAAAAAAAGTTTTCTTACACTTACCCCCTCCAGGAGGAGTTGTCAGAAGTGGAGGGAGGCTCCGCAGAGGTCCCCCCCCCCGCCATTGGCCTCACTTATTCCTGAAATCAGCCGCTCAGCCACTCTTCAGCCGTTTTTTTGCCTTCCCCCCTTGGCACGGCAGCCTTTTTGGAGGCTGCCGCGCCTACACAATAGGCCTCTGCATGACTAGGGTCATGCCAGGTCATGCAGAGGCCAGAGGGGGGAGGGGGAAACTCTTCAGACCCCCCCTAAACAATTCCCATGGAGAGGATAAGTGTAAAAACAAATTAAAAAAAATAACGACCCCCCTCCCCCGCCTGGATGGCGTTTGAGGAGGGTGCCGGACTGAACTGGCCCAGTCCAGTTTGGGTCCAGTTCAGACACGAACTGAACTGGACCAGCCCTAGTTGGGGGTGATGGGAGTTGTAGTTCAGCAACATCTGGAGAGCCACACATTGTCTATCACTGCTCTAGATGAAGGAAAGTAGGGCTTTATTTTCTCCCACTTGATTCCATCTTCTGCTTTATTGACATGAGTCTGATTACCAGTGTGAGATCTTTCAACTTGAATCCAAGGTGGGCCAGACAAAGCTAGAATTCTTCCTTGCACACTGAAATCCCCATGCGGAAGTCTCACTGGGGAGCTGTGAGGACGATTCTTACATATTCCTTTGCACAGCATACGAACCTGTACAGATTAAGCCAAGCATGCTGTACTACTACTACTAAGCAGTTCTATTTTCTCACAAATATCCAGATACACTCTTTTATAGATTTTGCCTCAAGACAGCCAGGAGCCAGCATTCTACTTCTCTGTATAGTCTCTCTCAGAGTTACTTTCCATTTAACTTTTTTTAAACTCTTCATTTTTTTACTGATCTTTTGTATACTTTGTGTGACCAAAGCTCTGTTGTAAAACTACAGGAAATTTTACAGTATAATTTTCACAATGGATGTTTAACATTTATGTCGTCTAAGAAGGTGGCCTGGTAGTGGCGACTACTTCATTCCATGACATCAATGAGTGACATTATCTGTAGCTGGGTTCGAAATAACTGTTTTGATTGAAAAAGTTCCAGGAATAGCAGCTAACTGCTCAGCTATGGCTTCATATAGTCCAAAAGATTTTCCTGATAAACCAAGTTTATTAGAACCAATACTACTATGTTTAAAAATTCCTCAGAATACAGACTCCCAGTCCTTGAGAAAACTAGGATAATGTCTCAAATTTGTATCCAACACCCTGAGCCAATTCAGAGAAACATAAAATCTTGTTTGACATTACAAGAGCCATGAGGAGTCTCAGCCTCATGTGCTTCACCCCAATTAGTCACTTCTGATTCTAGTTTGCTGTAAACCATAATTAGTTGCTTTGTCTAGGGCTTGATCTTGATTTACAGGCAAGCATAGCCACAGCTGGTCTGCTTGGACAAAAAACACGAACTATTTATTGCTTTGAACCAGGCTCAGAAGATATCAGTGGCTGCATACAAGGGAAGGAAGAAGGAGCAGGCGAGTCAAATCCTCAACCATGTAATGCCAACTCCTATGGGGGCTTTGGGGAAAAGTGAAGAATTTGTTTAAACAGATCACTTGCTTACCCATTTCTTTTGTGGGTTGGGTGGTAGGTAGCACCCATCTTGCCCTAACACCCAACCGACTTTGGTGTCCCTAGGACAGGCATCCCCAAACTGCGGCCCTCCAGATGTTGCTGAACTACAACTCCCAGCATCCCTAAAGACAATTTTTTGTGGCTGGGTATCCTGGAAGTTGTAGTTCAACAACATCTGGAGGGCCACAGTTTGGGGATGCATGCCCTAGGAGCTACCCATGGGGAACAATGGGTTTGGTTCTTTTAGTTTCCCCATTGTCCCCTATGGCTGGAACAAGCTTCACTCAGAGTGCACACACAAGTTTTGCATTGCAATTTGCAATGCATTTTGCAACCCTGCCTTGAAAAATACTGAGGAAGTACACAGTAAAAAGGAATCTGTCCTTCCCAATACAGAACACACCAAACAGTCCAAAAATGTCCAAAAAATAATCATGGACCTAGAATCCACTGACAGCCACAGTGCCTGCACTGCAATAACATCATCGGCAGAAGTTGCTATCTCACACACAATTATGACTCCTTACTTCTTAGCATTGCAACAGCTTCCACAGCAGCACCCTTACTTAGCAGCAAGCATCACCATAAACTCAACTAGAGCAACTTCAGCCACATTTTGACTGAGTACACTTTGCAATGCAGATTGCAGAGCAGACCAGAGCAGTGAGGGAAGCACGCAAGTTAGTCTCAAGGCCGGACATGGAGCTCATCACAGCAATCACCAAAATTATCTCACACACACACTCTATTTCTTGCCAAAACACTATCTCACAACTCAAGGAAGACAGGCACCCAAGTTCTGCCTTTGTCAATCTGAGATCCAGAAAAGCCAGATAGTTATAGTAGCAATAGTACAGCATATCATACTCCGTGCTGACAAACGCTGACTTATCTTTTTACCCAGGCCTTTTAGCTTTTTAACTTTTTAACTTTTGGATTATTTATTGATTTGTTTTAAACTGTTTTTAGTATTTAATTGATTTCAATGTTTTGTTTTTGTTTGCTGTGAACTGCCCTGAGACCTCGGGTTGGGGCGGTATAAAAATGCGCTAAATAAATAATAAATAAATAATAAACATAAAACCACAATCAATCAATCAATCAATCAATCAATCAATAATATCAAACCTACCTTTCTCTTCTCCTGATTTATCCTCTTCTCCAAGAGAGGCACACTACAAGGGCACACTCTGCCTCCCAGTCCCTTTGAATACATTCTGAAATTCCCCCCTCCTCCCTCCTAGCCAATGGGGGCACAGTTGCTAATGTCAACAATTGATTTGTAATAGAAGAAACCAACCAAGAAGCAAGGAGATTGCAAGCCAATGCCAGAAAACCAACCAGAAAGGGGAAAATAGGCCTCCAAAATGGCGCTCAACATGTTGAAATGTTTCGTTCAAAATGGGGTTGTTCTGGTCCGAACTCGAAAGAGACCCTGTTTAAATGGTGTTGTTTGAAGCTTGGAAACACTCAAAATTTCTCAGGTTCTGAAATTGTTCTGCACATCCCTACCCGGCTTGTCTCTGGAGGAGGACAGAGAGCTTCTGATTAAGTCCCCACCCTGAGCCACAGAGCTGAGTTCTTCCACCCCTCTCCCTCTCCTTGCCTGAGAATCTGTTCAGGCTGCAAGGCACCAGCCAGTGGTTCACTGGCTGAACTACAGGTTAGAGGCTGTGCCAGGTTCTCACCCCGCAGACAGTCTGAACTACAACTCCTAGGCTCCCTTTTGGTGCCTTGAAGGTCTGGGTCTACCAAAAAGCTGCTGCAGAGCTTTCTTATAACCGTTATTGCAAATGGCAAGATACAGGTTAGGGCACATATCCAGGGTGGGGTGGTCATTATTGAACATGATGGAAGATTCACACTAAGCCACAACCTTGAGTTTAGCTGGCCAGACAACCCCTTACTCACGCTTATCTTATTTATTATTTATTTTTCTATGTAAACTGCTTTGAGATATTTTATCGATAAGGGCCTACTCTTAAGCGACCGTTCATAACAAGGAGCAAGGGGGCTCCCATAACAAAGGCCATTAGGTCCAGAGTCTGCAATTACCTAGCTGCATCTCTACAGTTTGCATGATGATGCATTACTCCAAATCCTTACTTTTTTCTACAAGTCAAATATGTCAATTTTGTAAAGAAAAGTAATCCTTGACTAATTCTGTGCCACGTTTTGCCATTTATGTTCAGCAGATGTATTACATGTTCAGTTATTTCTTTCCCACAGAATTATAAACTTGTTTATCATAGTTCGTGATATAACCAGAAGACAAAACTATTATTCATTAACATTTTGTGATCGTAATTAAGAATTAATTCCCAGATCAGCCATCCCTTCCAAAATAATGTGTCCTATTATTAGTCCTCCAAGCTTGGGATTTATTTGGTCTGAAGGCATTATGGAAGAAAATGACTACACCATGAAAATGAAAGACAGTTATGAAATGTTAAGTTTAAAGATTAATGGTTTATCCCCAATGATGTAAGCTCACTCCAAGGGCTATCACCCTTCCTCCGGCTTGTAATTATTCTGCACATTCCACAAAACAAGAAGCCAGAGGCATTTCACAGAGTTCTATGTAAATCTGTATTTCTCTGAGGTTTAATTCAGGTGCTGCCAAAACATATGTGCCCACAGGAAGACTTTAAGAACACCACTGGGGATAGAGACAGAGAGAATGCAGTAGAACATATTGGCTGCCTTCCATATTACAACATCACACTGAGAACTATTCCAGATGGAGAGGAATTCCAAATGAGTTCTGAACCTGCATCGCTTGACAAAGCAGTGTATCAAATCAGAGATTAGGGGTGGAGATAAGTTGGCGCATTTATTCCTCTGGGGAATGCCATAAGGTAGTCTACCAAATGTATCCAGTGCAGTATCACAGATGAAACACATAATTTGGATACCACAAACACACAGAGGGATTTGTTCAGTGGTGAACCATGGCAACTAACCTTTAGGATTACTCCATCTTCCAGAGCAGCAGCACCAAACTCTCATGCCTCAAGAACTCGGCTCCTGTGCTTGCATTTCCTGCTCAACATGCAAAGCTACTACCCCTAGGTCATATATAGTGAAAGGTCAACCAATGTTCCATTCAGACTAGAAGTGATGGACCCCCTTGTATTAAGGACACTTTTTAATATATGCCCAGAAATGGGAACAAGTCAAAAAGTATTATCAGGGACATTTATTTTCCAGGATACAGTTTATTACAGATTAAGGCAACTAATTATTTACAATATATAGACTTTTCCAAATATATAGACTTTCCCCAAAGGGGTGTGTGTGTGTGTGTATGAATGTGTGTATACACAGACACACACTTTACATAGCAAAAGGAATAAAAAGACAAATTCCCTTTCTTAGGGGCACCTAATCCAAAAAGGAACACAAGACATACACCAGCAACAGTCACTAGGAGGGACATGATGCTGGGTTGAGTGGGGCCAGTTGCTATCCCCCTGCTCAGTACAAGAGCCAACACTTTAAAAGTGAGAATGGCTGCAGGTAATGATTGACCTAGCACAGAGGTTCCCAACCTCTAGCCCTCCAGATGTTGCTGAACTATTAAAGGTAAAGTGTGCCGTTGAGTCAGTGTCGACTCCTGCTAACCACAGAGCCCTGTGGTTTTCTATGGTCGAATACAAGAGGAGTTTACCATTGCCTCCTCCTGCACAGTATGAAATGATGCCTTTCAGCATCTTCCTAATATAGTTGTTTCCCCTAGTCTGGGAAACATACCAGCAGGGATTCAAACCGGCAACCTCATGCTTGCAAGACAAGTCACTTTCCCGCTGCGCCATCCATAATCTCCCAATAAACTGTGGTGGGGGGATGATGGGAGCTGTAGTAGTAATGTTTATTTTGGTCACTGGCCAGCAAATAAATAAAAGGGGAAGAATAAAAATACACAAAATTCCTAAAAATCCCTAGAAACATTTAAACATATTGGGAGGGGGCACCAATATCATTTGTAGGAAGGCAAGAAGAGAAAAACCAAGACAGCTCAAGACAGCTATCTTCGGTAGAAAGTGAGACTTGATTGTTCAGCTACATAGCATGGTCTTACAAATTCTTACACATTTTGGCAATTAGGCAGAACCTGGGAACTGCATAAGAGATCTTGTAATCATGATCTGATAAAAGGTAACATATGTAGAAATCATAAAAAGTAGCATATGTAGAAATCAGATGGGAGCTGTAGTTGAACAACATCTGAAGGGCCACAGGTTGGGAACTCCTGACCCAACACATTACTTCTTGAGGTGTTATGGGGTCATGTAGCTTATCTTCCATAAACTGGTAATGCTCATAGGTGTTTCTGCAGTGGGCCAAGTTTGGGAAAAAGTTCCCCTGGCCGGGTGGCGGTGGGAGAGGTTTTGCTTGCTTTCTTCCCTCAGCAGAGCACCATTTGTGACTTTGACAGCTGCTGAACTGGAACATTTGACCTTTCTGCATTTCCCCCCTAAATAAAGAGGGGTGAAAAATTGCCCTCTAACCTACCATATATTCTCTCCTTCCTTTCCCCTAGTCAATATGCTTTTTAAACTAACCTCAGCAACGAGATGAAAGTCCCATTACTTGAGAATCTAGGATCGTTGTCAGCAACTGGCAGCTCAAGAGCTTACATCTAGCCCTAGTTGACTACCAGCCGGGCTACCCATGCTGACTCACCATGACTGGAGTTCCATCGACCATCTCTGACCATTAACTTATAGCCCGAAAATATTGTCTTGTTTGCATTGATCTGGGTGTGTTAAACAGCAAGGGTTGACAGTGTTGGCTTATAAAAACGCCACTTTCATTTTGAAAGATTAGGACCCAAAGTAATAGTGTGCTAGGTCAGACAAACTGCAGCACTTTGTCTTAAAAGGCCTGTTACAGTGATCTCCGCTAGTTTTGAAGCGGAGGTCACTCTGGCAGAAAGCCTCCAATGTGAGCACCATTTCCCACTGTGCTGACCTCCAGAGTTTTTTCCTCAGTGCTGGGAGAGAGCTCAAGGAGGAAAACTCTGGCAAGGACTACACTTCTCAGCACTCTGTGTACACCTTCCAAGATGGTGCAGGGGTTCAAGACGGCTTCCTCTCCCTCCCCCACCGAGCGCTGGGCACAGCACTGCACCATGGAAATGGTCATCTCGGCATCATATCAGGGGAATTATACAGAGTATTCCGTTTAGGTCGAAGCTTCACATAGGCCCAACGAACAATTAGGAGGGTGTGCTCTGTCTTGATAGAGGCTGCCACTGCCCCCAAGAACACTGCCCCTTCATATACGATTGGCTAAGGGCCACAGAAGCATCAGATACTACACATACGACAAATATTTATATATTGCTTTTCAACAAAAGTTCCCAAAGAGGTTTACACAGATATAAATAAATAAAATGGCTCCCTGTCCCCAAAGGGCACACACTCTAAAAAAGAAACGTTAAGATAGACACCAGCAACAGCCACTGGAGGGACGCTGTGCTGGGGATGGATAGGGCCAGTTGCTCTCCCCTTGCTAAATAAAGATAATCACTAGTTTAAAAAGGTGCTTCTTTGCTCAGTTAGCAGGGGAATAATAAATTAGGCACCTCCCTGCACTAATTTTGTATCATTTTATTTGATGTTTATGCTTTTGTTGTTTCTGCTACCTTTGTTAACCACCCTTGCAACATTCTATTGAAGGGCAGTATATAGGCTTGCAAAAATAGAATAGTAGCTAAACTGGCATGAATCTCACAGTTGCTGCAACATGTGTAATGTATAACACAGGCATGAAACATGTAAATGAAGAGTGCAGAACAACAACAAAAAGCTCTCCTGAAAAATCCCTTAATACAAACCAGCTAATGTTTGCTCTGCAAGTCCTTCCATCTTAAAAGAAAAAGAAGGAAACATAGATCACAAAACAAGATCATTTTTGAAAATAATTACAGTTTGAAATTAAGAACAAGTCATGGCTGTTCTGTGGGGGCATAAAAACCTTAACGCCAAGGAAATGTGTAAATGTACAGATGCTTTTTGTCTGCAAAAGAGGAGACCATATTCTCTAATGAGCTTGAAATCTCAATGATTTCATTTAGAATTTAAACATCTTGCCATTTTGGAAGCTTTGGCTGAGTAGAGGTTCTCCCAGCCACTCCCTTCTTGAAAAATTTAAATAGAACAGAGGAGTCAGTTGCTTTGGGAGGGTGCCATGATTAGAACTAAGTCCTCCTCAGAGGAATTTTGACACCCTGTTAATTAGTTGGTTTTGAGTGGGGGGTTGCGCTTTTTCAGTGACTCCTATTTTGCCATCAGTAAAGTGTGATTTCCTAATAAATTTCCATCAAAAAAACTATTTCTGGTAACTCCCCCTAATTAACACCAGGCTGCTAATAATAAATTAGGCTTTATGTGTTTCTGATATAACCAAGATCTTGTCTGAGCACAAGATATTAATGTCCCCCAGAAAGTAAAACTCCAGCCTAAATTAAGCTTTGGCTGGTTAAAAGGATTTATGTGCAGTTCTGTAAGAAAGGTTTTAAGGCTCTTTAACACAGGACATTTCAACCAGCAAATGTTTTGACTGAAGGATTTGTTCTGGGCTAAGCAGTGAAAGGAGATTTATTGTGAAAACATACTGTTGAGTTTTAAGACTATAAATATTACACTAGATTACAGTTTCTTAATGAATGAATGACAGATCTCTTATTTTTGTTTCTTGGTGCATTTTAATGTTAAATGATATTGTGGGTTGACAGAAACCAACCCTCCACTGTTAAAATGTCAAACACAACCTTGATGCCTTTAAAAGTTTGGCTTCTGGAGTTTAATATACTGTTTGCAAATAGACTTGCATTTGTCTTTAATTGTAGCCTAAACATTTGAAGCAGAGGCAGGATTCCTGTAAAGCTGGCTCTAGCTTTTTATAGATTCATGTGCAGTGTTCCCCTTTCCTTGTACAAGCAAGGCAGAAAACAGCAGCTCATTCTCCTAGTCAAAAGACATCCAGCTCATGAGAATCTTATGAGGCTACTGTTATCATGAAGTAATTGACCATGTTACTATAGATGGTTAAGTATCCTAAGGTGAAATCAGAGAATGCTTTGTGCCAAGACTAAATACAGTATCAGATAAACCTCGTCAGAGGAGATAGAATTGCAGTTCCTATTTACTGTCTCCAATTTAGAGAGAACATCAGACATTCTTGCACACAACTTGGTCATATATTCTGCTTTCTGGCCAGGATTTGGAAATTCAAGAATGAATGATCAAACAGAGAAATAGGCCATGGCACAGGGCATTTGTTCCCAACAAGCATTTAGCCACTTTCTGGTCAAATGAAAACAGACACGAACCACGCACAAAAACTGGTTAAGAAAAATGTTGCAATTCCACAGGCATTTTTTATTTATGCATACATCATATCAGGTTGCTGATTGTGCTTTTGTAACAACTGGATCCAGAGCCAAGACTGACAACAGAAGAACAGTTGTGTATTTAAACAACAGGCAAAAGGAGAAAGAAAAACGCAATGTGGAGGCCAAGAAGAAAATCAAAGCAAGCATACGAATTCCCATAATCGGTTGACTGAAGTGAAACAAGGTTCAAAACCATTATTTGGGTTCGTCAGAGGCCTTTCCTCTTGCTTCTGAATGCCATCACATCATTCTTTAAAAATACTAAAGAGAAAAATGCAGAAGTGCAGCAATTTCCAGTTTGTGCTTTAGGTCTTGTACCAATGAAACTTTAAATATTATATTTACAAAGAATGATGTAGACATTTAACATGCAAAAATTTATCAACACAGCTTGATTTCACACCTTCAAAAATGCCTGCTGCCCAGTTTGATTTCAACTCTGCGTTCTTACACAAGCAGCCAATTTGCTAAGCAAACTGTTCCAAACACACACATGCACACACAATTCTCCCAGGTATCTTACTTGCTGTTCTTTATAAGTACTGCTAGGATATTTGCGAATACCGTTTAAATTGTAAGTGTTGCCTACTAAGGTCAAACTCACTTTGAACATTATTTTTTGCATGTTGTAAATTTCCCGGTGAACTATTGGTGAGTGGTTTTTTTTTACTATACTGTAGTGTAGGTAATCGGGATGTGCATGGAACTGGTTTGGAGGCCCTTTAACCTACTAGAGGTGTGTATGGAACTGGCAACTGCCAATTTGAAGTGGGGGTAACTTTAGGGACTGGGGAGGGTGCTCTTACCCCCACCCCTGCAATGCCGCAATGTGCATACGCGCACCGAGCACTTCCAGTCTGCGACGCACCGGGGTGGCAAGGAGGTATACTGCAGCCCCACGGGGCCAATTTTGCACAAAGCACCGGTGGGGGAATTGTCTGTGGCAGGGATGGGTGGGTAAGAGCACCCTCCCCAGTCCTCAGAGCTATCCCCCCCCCCTTTGAACTGGAAGTTGCCAGTCCCATGCACATCCCTAGTAGGTAATGAAAACAACACATCTAAAAGAGTCTAGAAGTAAATAAACTAAGAACTGAAAAAATAAATTCTCCCGCCCCTGGACCATCAGATAGATTTTGGGTGGCTAGCTTTTAAAAGTGCTTTTCCTGCTATTGCTTTCCAAGTACATGAAACATCAAGAAAATAAAATGTCCATTTTAATTCCAGGTGTATTGAAATGAGGAATATTCTTCCTAGCATCCCAAAATAAATATTCCATGAAATATACAACGTTGCATTAGAGTGTCCTGCGAAGGTCTTGGCCAACTCTAAAAGATGCATGGTATAGTATTTTAACTCTACCAAAAACTACTATGAAATCCCAACTTTAGATACCAAAGACCACTACAAAATTCCAACTTTAGATGAGTTTCTGGGATGACTGTACTTGCTTTGCAGAATTCACTACATGTATCAGATTAATAGAGTAAATGGTTGTACATGCTATGCTTTTGGTCTTTATTCATTTACAACAGAATTCAGGTGAACAGAGTCAACCATTTACTAGGTGGCAACTTTCCCCTAAAAAGCCAGTGGCAAGTATGTATGCAGCCAGTTGGCAAGTTGGTCATCTACTTTTTCCTGCCAAGTTGCAAGGAGAATTTTTCCACAATTTCATACCTGTATCAAAGCCTAGGCTATGGGTAAAAATTCTCACCATCACAGATAGCTACACTGTTGCTAAACTACAACTCCCATCATCCCCAGCCACAATAAATTGCAGCTGGGGCTGGTGGGAGTTACAGTTAGCAACATCTGGATGCCCCCAGGTTGGGAACCACTGGACTAGGATAATGAGTGGGGTTTGTCATGAGAAGCAGGCAGAGCTGTAGGAAACATGGCGTATCATACAGCTTAGAGCAGTACAAGGGTAGCCAACACTGGCTCTCCAGCTGTTGTTGAACTACAACTTCCATCATTCAAAGCCACAATTTATTGTAGCTCAGAATGATGGGGAGTTGTACTTCAACAACAGCTGGAGAGCCAAGGCTGCCTACCTCTGGCTTAGAGAATCTCCTGACATCAAGGTTTTCTGGGGAAGTGGATGCCAAGTGTACAGATATGAAATGGCATAGGGCCATTTGCAAGTCAACGGTGGCCAAATCTGTTAAGTGCTATATTGTAAACACAACATAAATTTCATGCTTCTGAAGTTTGAAGGCTGGAGTACATATACTTTATATACACTTCAATGGAGTGTATGCACTGGAAAACTGAATATTTCATAACCTTCAGTCTCGTGTCTCGGAGGTCATCACTATTTGACACAACAAGCTCGTTCTCAGGGCAAGCAAGTGGGCGGGCAGCGGGAAAGGCTGCTTAAACCTATCCTCCCTGCAGACAATTCCTGAGTCCTTTCTGTGCATGTTCATTGCGCGCCCAGATGGTCACCAGCCGCCCCAGGCAGCACAGAGGTTTGGAGGCCAGGACGTTGGGGTCCCAGCCCCAGAAGTCCAACAATGCACTGCGTGGTGCATTGTGGGGATCCCCACAGCAATGGGTAGGCACCTGTCAGTGTTACAGCACTCTCACCTGGGAAGGATTGTTTTAGTTAAGCATTTTGTGAATGGTCACAGCTGCCTTGTCTCCAGCATAGATTCCACTGAGTCACATTTACTCCACCTATAGATCATATAAAATGCATGCACTTTGGACTCTTGCTTAGATTGTGTTACTTGTTTGCCCATATGGGGATTCTTAATTTTATCTTAGGATGGAATACTGTTTTTAAAAGAAAGATTTATAGAAGAAATATTAACAGTATCGTTTCCCCTTCTCTCCTCTCTCAAAGTGAGCAGTCCCTTACGTACTTTTCATTCTCTAACCATATAATCTTCCTATCTCTACTGAAACAGAGATTGATATGAAGAAATAAAACTAATACATATATACAGAATAAGGCAGGCAGGCACTGTGTATTAAAATGGCAAAACAAAATCATTCACAATGGTTATATATAACAGAGCTGTATTAAGTGTTGCTTAGCATGAGCTTGTGCTATCAAAGCTTGTGCAAGGGGTGCGTGTGCGTGTAATCTTCACTTATTTCCTGTTCTCTCTTTCCCCTTACCTAGCCCCTGAGACTTGGATCCTCTTGTTGGGAGCCTCTCAGAAGAAGGTTTGGTGTATGTGTGCGTGCATGGGCACAAGAGGCTAGAAAAGTTAGAATTGGTAAAATTCCATCTTCCCATTGTGCAACCACTAGATAGTGTAAGGGGCAAGGTTTGATTACAACCCAATAAAAGCAGCTAACTGTAAAACCACAGTGGAGGAAAAATGATCTTCCTTGTATCTTCTTGCTCTACTGTGCAATAATGCAGTGTGGCTTTTTCATTCAAGGAAGCCAACCTTGTTTTGTCCCCTACCCTTCCCTTTTGTCTCCCTCACACCAAAGTGAAGTGCTAAATTATGCACAAAGAAGTACACACACACACACACACACAAAAAAAAAAAATCTGGGTTGGGTTCCTCTCTATATCCCTCAGATTTATCACAGCTCTAGTTGGTAAATTTCAGGAGTAGTTAACTTGTCTGTTCTTTCTGAATGCTTGCACAAGTTTTTGTGTGTGTTTGTGTGCACGATTATCTCTTTTCCGGATGTATACAATTGTGGTTTCTTTTCTCTGCATTGTTTGAGAACAAAAAATTGAATGCAAAAAGGCAAATCTCTACATAAATGTGGGTTAACAGAATTAAATACTGCTCTATTTCAAATTCCCTAATCACTTATAACATGAATACTTGCTTTTATGCCAAATAATTGCTTCACATTGCAGCACTTATATTTTTGAAAAGCATAATACACATAAGTTAGATTGATTAATTATTCATGGTGGAATCCTCCTTTATTTCTCCTCTACCTGAGAAGAGGCAACAAAATTAAGTGTCAATACCACCAACTGTAGTATTAAATACAAATTCAGCTATAATTTGTGCAACTGAGATAATTACCACCATTTGGGGGGAAAACACAATCACAGAGGTTCTCTCTTATGAAAAGATAATTGTCCACCTTCCTTTATCTGACAGTACTACTATAGGTCACTCTAAATATTCCTTGTTTTATTACATGAAAAGCCCTATGCTCCCCCGCCTGCATATCTCCACTTCTACAATTGAAAAACTCTACATAAATACTTTAGCATGCCTACGGAAAACCAAACACCCAACAACTTTATTTTCCTGTCATCATGTTTGTTTTAGTAACTTTCAGTGCTTCAGATGTTCACAGAGTGGGCATGTTTCTTGCACAAGGGTTTGTCCTTCTTGGAGAAGAAAGTCTGGCCTTCCAAGCTCTCACAGCATACCTGAAAAGAAAAAAACCAAGTAATAGCTTCCTACTCCAAACACTGACAATTATTCTCTACAATAACATGAGCCATGGCCTAGGAATCTACACATACTCTTCACAGTAAATATGAAAGTGTTAACAGAAGAAACACAAGTCTGTAATGCTTCCTGTATTCCTGTTTTGGGTGAACATCTGAAGCCACCCATAGCCTCTAGGTTCCTGAAGACCAGGAGGGACGGGCAGCAGGTTACCAGTACGAATAGGACACATATTACCGCTTTTCAACAGAAGTTCCCAAAGTGGTTTACATAGATATAAAAATAAATAAATAATAAAATAAAATGGCTCCCTGCCCCAGAGGGCTCACAATCTAAAAAAGGAAAAGACAACAGCCACTGGTGGAATGCTGTGCTGGGGATGGATAGGGCTACGACAGGGAAAGCAGCAGACACAGTGCTGCAGGGGTGATGCAGAGGAAGGGGCTTGTGCAATTGCCATTCGGATCAGGGCTGGCCCAAGATAAGCCTGCACCTGAGGCATGCCAAGGGGGAGGAGGAGAAACATGGCATTACATTGCAGAAGCAGGCAGAGGTAGCTGCAGACAACTAGCCCTGGAAACCCTTGCTAATTTACCACCTGAGGCAACCAGCTTTGCCTGCCTACCTAATGGACAGGCCAGTCCTAATTTCTGTGCTAACCCACTGGGCAACTGCTACCTACCACAGGCAAATGGCAAAGTACTTCTGGGCTTGGCTGATCTGATAAGAGGAAAAAAGCAACCAACAGAGTGAATAAGGCTATGTTTGACCAATTAAATTATACTGGCTTTCGCAATTCTGAGTTCCTGCTTCAACAGAACAGCAGGCTGTAAACCTCTGTGTTTAACCACCAAAGTAAAACAAAGCAGAAATGTGGAGTCTTCAAAAGCACGGACAATTAAGGAATGTTCACAACACACTGTCGTGATTCATGCCAAATAAATCTTTGAAGGAGTCGCCAATCACACACACCTACATTAGTAACATGCTGTCCAAACAGCTATGAGAAGTGCTTTCTTGTGCATGGGATGCCAATGAAAACACATTTCCTTAAGTCCCTCCCATCTTACTCAGGTTAGCACAAGGCCCACTGTCATGGATATGCTTAAAATTTATGTATATAAATAAAGAGAGGGGGGCACTCTCTAAAGTGGTGGCTCTCTCATATTTAGACGGAGCCACTGCCATTTATGGCAGAACAACATCCCTCCCAGTAGACGAGGCATTTCTTTTCAGGTTGTTAGCCCCAATGGCAGAGAGAAGCATCTGCTCGTTACTTTTGCTACGTAAACCGCTTTGAGATTATTTTTGAAAAGTGGTATATAAATGGTGGTCCACATTCTGCGCAGCAGTACACTGAAGTTAGGAACTCAGGTGGCTGCACAATGTGGAAGGCAGCTCCAACGATGCTTTGCAATTGAGCAGCCATGGAAAGATGTAAAACAGCAGTTGTTCAGCACTGTTGGGGCTGCCTTTCATATTGTGCAGCCCTGGTGGGTCCCTAACGCCAGCACACTGCTGCACAGGATGTTGGCCACTATTGATCACAACAGTAATAACAGCAGTAACAATGGAGATACTTACCGAGCACACAAAGCAGGTATCATGCCATGTGTGGCCCAAGGCTTCCAGGAACCTGTCTCCCGCTTCGATGGGGAATTCACAGCCATGACACATTGTACCAAAAAGGGCATAGTAATCTGCATAACACAAACATGGATGCTTAACCCCCAAAATTACATTTTTTATTCCAAACAATAAAATAAAAATATCCAAAAAGGAAAAAAAAGGAACCAAAAAATAATAATTTCATCATCAGCACATAGTGCTGGACTGACATAGCGCAGACAAGACATTATCGAGATGTGATTAGTAAAGAGGCAATAAGAATATTTCCCCATCTCCACATGCACACACACAGACTTTCCATGCTTCTTCACTCTGTCAACTTTACTGCTTTTCAGTTGTTCTCCTGTTTTTAAACATTTAAGCTGAAGAGAATTTAATGTCAGAGTATTTATTTTGCCGTTGACTGCAGTTATTACCAGGTAGGTGTGCATGCTTATGCTGCTGCAGATGAACTGGGTCTGGGCATAGTAATTAAAGGATATATACACATATATCAGTTTACTGAACTAGTCTTCAGATTATATACCATGACACTAGCTGGGTGACTCTGGGCCAGTCACTTCTCTCTCAGCCTAGCCTACTTCACAGGGCTGTTGTGAAAGAGAAACTCAAGTATGTAGTACACCGCTCTGGGCTCCTTGGAGGAAGAGCGGGATATAAATGTAATAATGATAATAATGATAATAATGATAATGATGATGATGATAATAATAATAATAATAATAATAATATCAGTACAGAGATTTGCTAAAAGGCGCTCTCCATTTGAAGAGATAGAAGCAAGGATATGAGTATATCACACCAGTAATGTTTTTTTGCTGTCCACTTGTGGTTTAATAATGCCAGCACACCTGTCATATGGCAGAGATGAACAATCTCTGGTTCTATGGAGAATTTGAGGGTGGGGGGATGTAACTGGAGGATTACTAAATTGTGTTTTTGCTACATAAAAACATCCAATGTATGCATGCTGTACATCAAAATCAGTGCAAACATCAGTGTATGCTCGTGTGTCCACACAAAACCTATTATTTCCATAAATCATTATATACCCTCAGCTGTTCAGTCCCTGATAGTCAGACAGCAAGTTTCACAACTCAAAGAACTTAACAGAGTTAACTCTGAGTAATGATGTCACATCAAATATATTTGTTTCAAACCTGACAAAGTCCTCTTATCTCCATTTCACAGTATCATATTGTGAATGGGTGTATGCCTATTTAACTTGGCTGCAGTTTACCGTTTCAAGAGGTTTACAAGCTTTTCTAAAAAGACAGAAAACAGTAGCCAGGCCAGACGGAAAAGCTTCTGCTTTCTTTCCCTTTCAACTCCAGACAACGTAGTCTAAGGTTTTTCTCCTGTTACATTAACCATGGTAACAGCAGCCTGAACGAACGAGAGCACAGAAATTTTACAAAAAGTCAGAAATGTGCTGTTTTCAATCCTGGACATCAAATTTGCAATCTCCGATTTCACAGATGCCCCCTGAAATTAAGCTGAACAGAAACTAATTGTGAAGGCTTTACTGGGTGAAACACAGGCCGAATTTAGGTATCTAAAATGCTCCTCTACACTGAAGCTTTAGAGCTTTCTCTCAACACTGGGAGGTTGATTTCCACGTTTTGCACTGCCTTTTTGTCTATAAAATATTGCCAAACTTGAGGCATACTGCGAGTTTACACAGCAATGTGTTATCCTTTGCCAAAAAGGCTGTTCCTTGACTTTGCCAACCCAGTCTCTGAGGGGGAAAATACCCCTTATCAACTGTCAAGATTTTTTTTACAACTGAACAATCCTACAATCACACATAAATAAAAAGCAAATTTTATTGTACTTTTGTACAGTTTATGACAAAAATAAGAGCAGTATGGAAAGATTAATACAAAACTAGAATGTGTGTACTCACACACCAAAACACACAAAATCAATGACATTATTCAACACTAGAAGTATATCCTGCAACACAAATCCCCATTTTGGACACATCAGTCATAGTCAGTGTTTCAGAAGTCTCACCTATTTATTTATTTATTTATTTATTTATTTATTTATTTATTTATTTAATAGATACAATGTAAAATAAAACTAATAAAACTAACCAAATTAAGTAAACAAGTTAAAAGTCCAGCCTAAAAACACAGGTAGTAGCTTAATGCATCACTAAGTGCTGGCAAAGTGGAGAAATGACTTGACTAGCAAGCCAGAGGTTGCCAGTTGGAATCCCTGCTGGTATGTTTCCCAGACTATGGTAAACACCTATATCGGGCAGCAGCAATAGAGGAAGATGCTGAAAGGCATCATTTCATACTGTGCAGGAGATGACAATGGTAAACTTCTCCTGTATTCTACAGTACCAAAGACAACCACAGGGCTCTGAGGTTGCCAGGAGTCCACACCAACTCGATGGCACAGTTTAAGTGCTGGCTAATGAAATACTGACTTCAGTGCACAACTAACGGAAAAATCTGCAAAGCTGGCATGCAGCAGTCATTTCACTCTTGGTCATCTAGCTCAGTATCGTCAACATTGGCTGCCAGCGGTTCTCCAAGATTTCAGGTAGGAGTCTTCCCCAGTCCTACCTGATGATGTCAAGGATTGAACCAGGGATCTTCTGCATGCAAAGCAGATGCTCTGTCACTGAGCGACAGTCCCATTCCCTACATATGGCTAACTGAAAATAATATCAGAGGTCAACAAGATACCAAGTTGCCTGCAAGTTTTCTATGAAATCAGGATCAAAACTATAAATTGACTTAATAGGGGAAACTCCATTTCCCCAGTCCTCAAAGTTCCTGCCAAAAGCATGATGCATCTTATTTTAAAAGCTGATATAACTAAAAACAAATCAACAGAAGTAGCAGGAAACATATAAGCCCAGATACAAATGTACACTGTGAGAAAGAAATCAACCAACATTTTTCAAGATTTCTCCTGCTTGCACCCATGATATTGCTTACCGGTCTCACAGTAGGGATCACCATCTTCCAAATGGAAAACATTGTTGCGAATAGGCTTGTGGCAGGCCACACACACAAAGCAGGAAACATGCCAGGTTTGTTTCAAGGCATTTATCACTTCCTGGTTGTTGTGGGGAAAGATACACAGAAAGACATGGAGGTCATTATCTGATTCCAAGACAGAGGTAAGATTTGTTATTCTTTTTGTACATTAAGGAACCTGCTGCATATTTACAAAACTTCTACACATTTTTTTTTTTAAAAAGAGCAAGACAAACACATTAATGTTAGGAATACAGGTTTGAAACTGGAACCATTTGCATCTGCTCATACTGCTCCATACAAGCTAAAAGCTGTCACACAGTAAGTAGGACCTGAAAGAAGTGTTGTTGCCTCATGAATGGAATCCCAAACAACTCATGACTGTGATTAAGAATGTGGAAGTTTTGGTCAGGTCTGGCACCTGAACGTTTGAGGCTTGTTACTGGAGTCTCGTTTTTCAGCTCTCTTGGGAGCTCATCCCCTCTCAGAGTTCATCAGTACCACAAATTCGAATTAGTTACTCCTTAAGGTTTAGCGCAGACATTTAAAAGGGGCCTCCCAATCAATGTTCTCTCTGATTTTTTCCATCTGTGTGTGGAATACGTTTTGTTCCGGGTGGCAGTATCAAGGCAGTGTGCACACATGTGCATTCAGAGTGGGACCTTCCTGATTCAACTTGAGCGGGAGCTGAGCGGGCATCAAAAAATGTGTGAGCGTGTGCACATGCACACGTCTTAAGAGGGAATACTGCTCCCAATGCCTTCAAAAGATTAGACAGAGATCAAGGAAGCAGGCTGTGGGATCATGTATTTCTTTCCTTCCTTTGAATGAATTCCCCTTTCCACCTGAAACTGGGTACAAAGCAGAAACACTGCTAATCAGACTTCCAGATTAAAACCCCTGTCTTCCAGTTCTCGTGAAGTGGAACCCTAGGTAGCATTTCACACTGCCAGTGAAATACTGAGTTCAGGTAGGAAAGGATAAATAACTTCAGAGCACAAAAGGCTTGGGAGATGGAGTACACAACCCCACAGTTTAAAAGAAGCCTCTTTTTGCTATGTCTGCACCAGCTAAAATCTGTTTAGGCAAACTTAAGGATCTAGCATTCAGGTTCCTGACATCCAGTATGCAGCTTTATTATCATGCTGACTTATTACTTACCCCAAGTACCTTCCTCTGGCATCGGGCGCAATCAGGGGCAAAGAACTTCTCATAGCAGCCCTCACAGTAAAGAGCTCCTTTCTCTTCCACGAAGCCAATGTAAGCCATAGAGGTTTTGCAATGGGCACAATTAAATTCCTCCGGGTGCCAAGACTTCCCCAAGGCCACCAGAAAAGGTCCTCTGTTTTACACACAGACAAATGGTCAAAGTTAACATTTGTCCAAAAATGGACAAATGCTATGTAATTAGAAAAGGGGAAAGGCAAATAATCCTACACAGGTTAAGTATCTACCGATACAGTGCTATCAAAGCAAAATTAGTTGCTATACTGAGAGAAGAAAAAAGGCTAATGCAATTTAATTACACTTTTGGGGGGGCTTAAAAAAGGAATCTTCCAAAGATTTACTTCACTGAAAATGCCTGCCTCGATATGATCAGTTTTTCAAGAAACAAGGATTCAATGGATATCTGCATCTGGTAAACGTGGTGAAGAAATTATATGCAGAAAATGTGAGGGTGTTATTTTGTATAGCAAGCAACAGAGGCAAGATAAGGAAAATAATTCTGAGAATGAATGGATAACCCAGAAATCCCAAAAATTAGTCAAGCCACTGCAGAAGTAACCTATATTCTAAATATTTATGAAATGGTTATATGACATGATAATCAGCTTAAAAAGAGAATTATCATCATTTGTAAAATGAAAATAAAAGTAGAATTTCTCCATGCTCCTTTAAGAAGGGAATCCAGAATTCTAGACACACCTCTGATGCCATGTAGTTACCTGAACAGTGCAAACACTGACCTAAGTTGATACCCTCCAACCTCTGTAAGAGCACCTTTTTACATCAATGCCCTTTCGGTTATGTAGCGATCAAACAATACAAGTCCTTATGTACAACAAAGTGCTTTCTTCTCACTGTGTCAGCACAGGCTAATTTACCAGACTCATTAGGAAAGGGCCGATACTGAAGAGTTTTTACTGGCCCCAGGCAGAATCAAGTTTCCAATTGTCTGCTCTAAAACGATAGTCATGGATACCAATGTACAAAGAAGCGTATGTGGGGGTGGGGGTGGTATTTTTATACAACTTATAACAAGATTTTTCAAAAAATATATCCTGTTATGTTTAGTTTTTTGCCATTTTACAGTTTTGACATTTCAGTATTGAAATCTTGGTTCAGATAAAATGGTTTCTTCCAATATCTTCCTATATCTTCCTATATTTACAGCATATTTATGAATTCTGCAGTTACATGACTTATAACTTGTATTAACTTTAAGTTTAATACTTGTATTGTGTATAATGTAATTAAAATTGCAACATGAACCAATAAAATGTAAGGTAAGAACTGGATGTCAGTCAATGCACTGAATTTCTTTGGGAGTCAATAGAAACAGAGTGAAGCTAAGGCTGCCAACCTCATCACACTTTTGAAGTACAGGGAAACTTCATTATCTGTGGATTAGTGTATCCACAGTCAGGAAAACGACACTTGAACTTGGCATACACAGGAAAAAAAAGGGGGGGGACACATCGACCACATGTATCCATGGGTTGGGGGTGGCTGGAAATGACCAGAGATCATTTCTAGCTGCCATTTTGTTTCTCGGAGCCTCAAAATGGCTCCGTTTAACGGGGAGAACAAATGGCAATTTTCACCTGATTTGGTCACATTCCGGGGCACAGTGCGACTCGGAGGGAGCAGCAAAGCATGGTAAGGAGCTCCCCTGTGTTCCCCCCTGAAATATGGCTGATTCTTGGCAATTTTTAGACATTTTTGAGCTGACCGGGAACTTAATGTCCGCAATTCCATAGCTTCCAATGTCCCAATATTCATGGTTTCAGTATCCACGACTGCAGCCGGAATGGAACCCCTACGAATATCGAGTCTGCCTGTATCAAAAGGGCTTGCATCCAAGTAAACTTGCTCAGGATCCGGCTTTCAACTATTCCTTTTTGTGGCGGGGATGGGGGGGAAGTGTCATAGGGAGAAATTCTTCTACAATCTTTGCTTATTCATGAAGGAAAATTGTTTGGATGCAGATTTTACATTTACCTTGTACATTTTCTTATAATGAAACTGCTTTCTCTTTTTACAATGTCTAGGATACACTGAGGGGCAGTTTTAATATTAGAGTTGTCAGATATGGGAGTGCTTTCATATAGGGAAAAGAGATGTTCCTGTATCTATGGAGAAGAGAACACTGCCTTGAACAAATGGATTTGGAATATTTGATTGCTACAACTGAAAGGACATTGATATAAAAATATGTTTGCACAGAGGCTGAAAGGCTGTTAGTTCAGAGTTTCCACTGTTTCCACAGGTATATGACAGCAAGGTGTGTCAAGAATTCTGGCCTGATTTCTTGCAGAAGGAATTCTAAAACAAGTTAGCAGTGGATAACTGACTTGCTGATGTTGGCAGTTTGTGAATAAATTATACTAGCTGAACCCACACAGAGCATCTGTGCGGTAGTTTACTTACTTTTTTGGAGTTTTATTATTGGTGGGCAGGTCAGCTGCTGGGGAATGACACAGTACTTCCCCCCCCCTTGCCCCATTGGCTCACCTTCCACCCCTCTCTCTTGCCCCATTGTTTCACCACCTACCCCTCCCATCCTTCCCACCTCTTGCCCCAGTGTTGGCCCTAGAAGTCCTGTTGAGTACAGCTACTGTTGGTCCCTTCCCCCCTCAGTACTTTTTTTTGGGGGGGTAGGGGGGAGTCATGATTTCCCCCCTCACAGTCTGGCTCTCCACACACCCCAAACCCTTCAGTCCCCCCACCCACCTGTTACTCTACCATGGTTCTTTTTTCTTTTTCAATCTTTACATCAAGTCCCTCAGTCTCCATCTCTATGGTGAAGGTACTGTGGCAGATACAGTGAGCGGCCAACTGTTGTTTAACTGCTGCCTTTTGCTGCGCACCTGTCAAATGTCTCCAGCGTCACATTTCCCCCTACTTGCTCCCTCTCCCGACCCCCTCCCTCTCTCTCTCTGCACTCTTCCCATGGGCTCTTCCTTGGGCTGGCCCGGGCCCAGCCTTTCCTTGCTGCGGCTGTGACACAGCCTCTCCGCCTCATCACTGCCGGGTCCAGTGGCTCTGGCTGGCGGGTCCATGATTTCACCTGGCCGCCAAGACCCGCTGCCACCTCTTGCTCCACGGCCGGGCCTGCCGGCCTCTGCGGCCAGACCCGCCACTGGCCTCCATGGTCAGGCCCGCCGCTGCTGGCTGGGCCCCGCCGCTGGCCTCCACGGCCGGCCTGCCACCGTCGCTTGCCTGGGTGCACCTTAGCCAATCAGGTGCCTCCGCCACCCAGCCAATCAGCTGGGTGCCGGGACGCACATTCTAAGGCACACCCAGGAGAATTAATATAATAGATTTTTTAAGAGAGGAAGTGATGAAGTATTCCAGAATATTTGGAAGGATTTATTAGAATTATATGCCTTGTAATGATTGTGGAGATTGGCATACTCTGGCACTGCAATTAGACCTATTTTCTTTTCTTTCTCTTTTAGTTATTTTTTTGAATAGTATTGATATTTGGGTTACTTATTTGTGTGTTGGATGTGGGCATAAATTGTATATTTGATTAGAGTTTAATAGTTGGGAGGATGTGGGTGTGTATTATTGCTCTTTTCTTCAATGCTAAATTATGGAAATATATGCTTAATACAGTATTCGTAACAAAAAAATCAGAGTGTTCTCCCTTGTATACTGTTTTGCTTTTCCACTTCTTGTGCCTTATTCTATCAACATCGCTGCGATTTATTTGGGGGAGGAGGATTCTCTTTGTTAGTAAGTAAAAGATTTTACAACGTTAACTTTTTAACATAGGAAAACTGAAAAAAGAGTTTAAGCAACGTTATGAAGAAACTTTTTCTTCAACATATCTGAGAGATGACAACAAAAACCCTGAGAATGAAATTGTAAATTCAAAAGTAACAGTCAGTTAAGACACGTCAGGCTACGGAGTCTTTGGATGCTTTCAGTTAACACTCCATGTGATAGTCATTACAAATATTTATAGACATGTAATACACGGGAATACCAAGTTTGTCTCAGGTTTTGATTTAAATAAGGCTCTGAAAAATGACCTGTAGATGATAAATATATCAACAACTAAGCATATACATTAAGTAGTTATAAGATGGTCTCTTTTAAATCTTTTGGGCTTGCATGTCATGGTTATTTTATGCCTTAGTATAAAGTAACCGGGTCTACAATGCAGTTTGGCTGCAAAGCAGGTGTGCAGTGGAATGTCACTTGATCCAGCTTTTACCTTTTCATAGGTAATACTGCCTCAAAGGGCATGAACTGTAATTACGCTAAAACCTCAACCCTGAAGGCTATCACAAGCTTCCAAAACCACTGTAGTGCAAGACTATAAAGGAGATTATGATATATTGATTGAAGTACTGTCAGGTGGCTTCAACACACATCCTTATCATTTGAAGTTTTCATCTACCTTTCATTTCCTGTATAAAAGTGCTGGGGTAATCTTACTGCAGATATCTATACCTATATAATCAGTAGGCTAAAACTGTTAGCGGCAATTACACCTTGTTCGCCCTACTAAATCTTTCTGGCAGAGCTGTGTCATGAAGAGCTAGTGGCAGCTGCAGAATCCTTGTTCCTGTTCTTGGCACAGAATTCCTGAAGAATGGCAGAGGACAATTGCTCATTGATCTTTCTGGTACAATCACTGAGAGCTCCATCCATCCATCCACCCATTCTGTTTGACATGCATTGGGTTGCTGAGCTAAATCATCTGAATGAGCAGCTTTAGGTGGCTTCTGCCTGATGATGAACTATAGCTGTACTACTACTTTTTATGCAGTTAGTCCTGCAGTTACATTTATCTTTTTATGCTGCTCATTTTTTAAAAACAGGGTTAATTTATTATGTTTTTAGTGTTATTGTTGTTTTATTGGTTTTAAAAAATATATAGATTTGGTTATAAGCTGCTTTGAGGTCCCTCTCCTATGTGAAAAATGGCTTATACTTTTAAACAAATGAAACAGTCAGTGTCCAACCATTGCTCTTCAGATGGTACTGACAGAGTGACTTTCTTAGGACCCACCCAGCTAGGAGCCTATGGATTTGCCATAGGGACCCCTGAAACCTGGAGCCAAGCCCTGGATATCTCTCAGTAGTTACAGCAGGAACGAAGGGCCTCTTTCATCAACTCACAGGAATGTCGAGTTACAAGGGGCTCTTCTAGTTCTGTCCCCTGCTTAGTACCAGAACCTTCTATAGCATCTCTGACGTATGGGTGTCCTCTGAAAGCCACCAGCAAAGGAAAGCCCACCACTGCACAAGGCAGGCTGTTCCACTGTAATTTCATTGGTTCTTTCCCTGCCTTCAGGATCAACAGAGAACAAGCCTGCTTCTTTTTCTATGTGCCAGTGCTTCAGATATGTTAAGACAATTATATCTCCTTTTAGTTTCTTTTGCATGCTAAACTTTCCGCCATCTGTGAGGAATGGTCATGATTCTTTCTGTCAGATGTTGATCTGGCGACAACTTATCATTGTTGCCTCTTGCCTAGATTGCGGTCAAACATCATACTTGGACAGCCAGCAGGTTGGGCTGCATTTAAAGACTCTCCAGCTTCACCACACAGCAGCCTACCTTCTTACAAGCTTGTGTAAGCACAGTTCTAGCAATGATTAAACTTTTATTTATTGCCACCTAAGCCTGACATGGCTGGTATTGTTTTGTTCTTCTTTAACAGTTCTGGCCTCCAAAGCAATATTTGCTACTGCCGATTCCTTGTTTCATTTCCATATCAGCAACTATTTGCCTTTCAAATTGTTTATCTTCTGGGTCTGATTGCAATGAATACTAGACCGAGGCCAATATTGACATATTTTCTTAAGTTTCATTTCAGGTGTGCACAATCCACCATATCAATTTTCAGTAAAACAGTTTCAAAGTGTCAAAAGCTGCATGTATTATTGTTCAAAATATGGTTTAAATGTATGCATATGCAAGTTCTCTTCTATTTGAATGCAGAGTATAATTTAATAAAGTCTCCTACTTCTAATTAGTTTCTAATTTGAATTATACACAGACAAATATTAACATGAGAAAGATATACCACACAAGCTATTGTTACCTGAAGTGGAATTCTATAAACACTGATTCCCAAAGCCTTTTGGGGTGGAGCAGAGGATTAGTTTGCCTGTTATGTTTTTGTTAGTTTTACTGGTTTTATTTTTCTCTGCTGATCACCTTCATTGTATTTGGTTGTTCTCTGTACAAGTCTTAAAATAACAATTCTAAGGTTTTAAAGTCACAAAATAAAGGCTTGCAACTCAAAGTACACTATCTCAAGAGTAGGCCTGGATAAGCCTCAGTCTATGGGCTAAAATTTAAATGCATGAATCCCATGGATTATCAATTTACCTAACAACCCATGTTATGCAGGATATATAATGCAGGACAAAAATATAGAGAGGAAGGAACAAAAGCACAAACCTAATTACTTGATTGCATTGAGCACACATTGGAGTTCTTTTTCCTGCTGGAATATGCTCTGCTCTCTGAACCAAAGTGTTTTCATCTGTTAGAGGTGCCACTGTAGATTTTTCACTTGGCACTGCTGCTCCAGGTCTTGCACTACTGTTTGCTGTCCATCCACTTCCACCAGCTATAAAACATAAAGTGAAAGGAAAATTTAGAAGCCATACCTAAAAAACTGTGGAGGCATATGAGAAATATGAATCGGTTCATAGGTTCACGTCCACGCATCACAGGGAGCTTCTGTTAAAAACTAGCACTGCGCAATATCCCTCACCCTCGAGACTGAGGGATCTCCAGTTTTCCGAAGCAAGATCTGAAATTCACTTCAACCCTTGGGTTCAGATCTCAGGTTCTCTGAAGCAAGTAAGTTAGAATAAGCAGAAACTGTTGGATTTGGATGTCATGACCAATCTCAGCTTTTCCTTAGAAAGGAAAAGCATGGGGATGGGAAGAGACATACTCTCAAGGCTAAGGGGGCTCAAAGTTAACAGATTCCACATGACATCTGAGCCTCTCCAATGGCAAACAGGTGACAATTGTAACAGGCATGTTCCCAGTACATTAATCCACTAGTGTAGTGACATGAGAGGCAGCTTACGGCTACATTATCTTGTGGCTTCTCCCACGGCTACTGCCATTTGCTGCTAGCCTCTGCCTGCTGCTTTCCTCCCTCTGCAGCCATCTGCCTGCCTTTTCTCAAGTGATGGGGAGAGAGGAAGGCAGTTTGGTGGTTGTAGAGGCAGGCAGCATATGGTCCCCTGGTCCTGGCCCCATTGGCCTGTGTTCTCTGAACATGAACACCCAGTGACAGATGCACCCCTGGGGTCTACTATTAGCGTTATACAGTACAGGTTGTTCCAAGTCAGGAACGTAGGGGCACTGTGGCTGCTTATTTATAAGCACACACATTTAAAGGAGAGTATAAATTATTGGTCAAAGCACTAGGGTTCATCAGTCACAACCACATAGACAAAAACTGGGAAACCAGAACTTAGAAAATAGCACAATTATGCACAAGTTTTTAAAAAACCCAAATTTGAGCAATCCAATATTTAACTAAATTACTGAGCAACCAACAGTTATTATTGGGCAACCCAACATTCAGCTTAAATACAGTGGTACAATCCATTACTTAAATCTATTGCAGGTTGATTACCAACTTAAATGTGATGCAGATGACATTATGGCTATGGGTCTAATATTACTAGTTGCAGGATTGTAAGTATTCTAAAACTATTTTGATATTGCCCCAAACACATATCGAAAAACAATCTATGTGACAGCAACTGTGCTGCTAAATCATTGAACATTAGCACAGCATGACTCAGTAGCAAAATATCAAAATGTACAATTCAAACCAACCAACCCGGGGAGAATGATATGCTACTTTCCAAACACGCTTGCCAAAGTGATACAAAACACAAGTCTGCAAAAACTACAAGAGACAAAAGCATTCATTAAGCATGCCAAGGAGTGCTAGGGCATTAATGGAAATACATTAAGAATATAGATTTCCTTCTTTTTGTTAGCCATTGCCAAAAAATCAGGCCATGTATAAGAGGTATTTTTCCCATTTGAGAAAGTGGACCTGAAGTGCATTGTGTAATGTTGCATAATTCTGGGGGCTTCAGAAGCCAAAGTGTCTGGGACATCAAAAAGGTTATGCTGCCCTAGTGGCGGGGGTGGTGAATGCCTCTTTAGAGCAGGGGGTGGTCCCACCTTGCCTGAAGGAGGTCCCTCCTTAAAAAGCCCTCATTGATGACTTAACTTTCGGCCAATTTCAAACCTCCCCCTCTTGGGAAAGGTGTTGGAGAGTGTTGTGGCATCTCAGCTCCAGGCAACCCTGGATGAATCTGATTACTTAGATCCTTTCCAGTCTGGCTTCCAACCTGGATATGGGACTGAAACTGCCTTGGTCGCCCTGGTGGATGACCTATGCCAGAAGAGAGACAGAGGGAGTGTGACTCTGTTGATCCTCAGCTCTAGGCAGCTCCGGATCTCTCAGCTGCTTTCGATACCATTGACCATGGTATCCTTCTGGGACATCTCTCTGGGCTGGGACTTGGGGACACAGTTATATGGCAGCTCTGCTCCTACCTAGTGGGTTGTACTCAGAAGGTGGTGCTGGGGGATGCCTGCTCCAGCCCTTGGCCTTTGGCCTATGGGGTGCCACAAGGATCCATTCTGTCCCCCATGCTGTTTAGCATTTACATGAAGCCCCTGGAAGAGGTCATCTGTAGGTGTGGGCTGTGGTGCCATCAATATGTTGATGACACCCAACTTTACCTATCTTTTAAGTCAGCAGACACCAGGGAGGCAGTGGATGCTCTGAACTGGGGCTTGGAGGCTGTTCTGGACTGGATGGGGGCAAACAAGCTGAAATGTACTCCAGATACGACGGAAGTGCTCTGGG
Organism: Hemicordylus capensis; assembly: GCF_027244095.1. Lineage (NCBI taxonomy): Eukaryota > Metazoa > Chordata > Lepidosauria > Squamata > Cordylidae > Hemicordylus > Hemicordylus capensis. The sequence continues at coordinate 27,399,692 of NC_069661.1, read as the reverse complement.
TTGGTAAAACTGATCATCTGAGTAATGAGGTAAATCTAGTCTTCGACGGCTCCCTCTGAAAGACAAAGTGCGCTTCTGGACTTTGGGGGTGCTTCTGGACCCAACGCTGTCCTTGGAGGCTCAGGTGGCGGCAGTGTGCAGAAACATCTTTGATCAACTACGGCGGGTATACCAGCTGCGACCCTACTTGGAGAAGTCAGATCTGACCTCAGTCATTCATGCGTTGGTAACATCCAGATTGGACTACTGCAATCCACTCTACGTGGGGCTGCCCTTGAAGACTGTTCGGAAGCTTCAGCGTGTTCAGAATGCTGCAAGGATGCTTGTGGGTGCAAATCGGTTCACGGGTATTACACCCATCCTGCGTCAGCTTCATTGGCTACCAGTCTGCTTCCAGGCTAGATTCAAGGTGCTGGTATTGACCTTTAAAGCCCTACACGGCTTGGGGCCGGGGTTCCTGTTGGACCACATTCACCCATATGAATCTGCCAGGGCCCACCGCTTATCATCTCAGGCCCTGCTCATGACCCCGCCACTAACAGAGATCTGGTTGGCAGGACTAGAGACAAGGCCTTTTCGGTTGTGGCCCCTTAGCTTTGGAAGACCTTCCCCGAAGAGCTTTGCCATGCTCCCTCCCACAGTATTTTTAAGAAACATCTTAAAATGCACCTTTTTAAGGAGACTTTTTAATACTCCTTTTTTTTTTGTTATAACCTTCAATTTGAACCTAATAATAATTGTGGTTTTTAATCTGACAACTTTTTTGTTTAATTTAGTTAATTTTATTACTTTTATTGTATCTTGTGTCTATCTTATTGTTGTGAGCCGCCCTGAGCAGTAGTGCATTGGAGGGGCAGGGTATAATTATTTTAAATAAATAAATAAATACATAAATAAAATTAAAAAAAATAAAAACAGGAAGACAAGGTGCTTTATGCAGGGAGAAACACAGTAAAGGCTCCTTACTTTATCATAGAAAAAAAATGGAAGTAATGAATCAAATAAATATGGCAGAATCAAATAAATAAGGCAGAATCAAAATAAATATGGTCCATCCTCCAAATTTCAGGGTGCTTTTGAGATCTTAAAAGCGTTTCTGACCGTCAACTGAAGTTTGGAAGGGAAAATCTTTTTGAGTGGATCCAGACTCCATAAAATCTTCTTGAAATGAGCTTGCCTGGAGCATGGTGGTGGTGTGGGGAATGAAACCGATTTGGACACCACACTCTAGAAAAGCTGCAAAACATCAGGTGTATCTTGAATATAAAATAGTATTTTAACTAATGCACCGGCTTCGCTTTGATGCTAAATGTTGCAGTTAAAGTTAAAATGCTTTCAAGTTAATCCAGAGATGTATCAAGGCAGGTCATGCTCAGTGAGCAAGGACTATTCTGTGCCTAGGCGGGCACTTGCCATTGTATTTTTGGAAACTGGTCAATTAGCAGACCACACACAGATGGTTTTGGGTCTCTAATGTAGAACAAATGAACTTAAAACAGAATGGCAAGAGGAGCCCAAAGAGGTGAAGGGCTCTAAATGTGAACACTGAGAGGGTTTCAACAGGACATTCTAATTTTGTCACAATGTATCTAAAGGGTGCTTTTTTGCATGGGGCACTACCGTAGATAAGAGCTTTTTGGCTGCTTCCATACAGCAGCACCTAAATCAGGCCTCATTCGTTTTGAAACCAAATGAAGTCATGTTAAATATTTATTTAGCATTTTTCTCCCTGTGGGACCAATACAGCAATAACTTTTTCTTGTCACAGTTGCTTGAGTGTTAATTCTTCTTGTGGTCAAACCCATTAAAGTGTACTTATTTTTATCTACTTTCATTTCACCTATCCCATTAAAAGGCTTATTTAGTCACACACATTTTCTGTCTAATTAACTGCAAGGTTTGACAAAGGGATGGAAGTCAAGTCAATTTAGAGATAAGGTTGACACCCTCTTGAAAGTTTTCCAGTTCATCCAAGTGCCACTGTGTATAGATATCCATCACACACATAGGAACAAAAGCAGAACAGATGACTATTTCTTTTGGGGTGATGGGGAGGAAGTGACCTAAAAAAACAACCACCACCCATGGAATTGCTGATCCTCAGGAAATTCAACATTGTTTGCAAAGTGCTACTTCATATCTTTGAAGCAGTTCACCATGACTAAAAGATTACTCTCTTGTAGTTTATTCTGCACTGTAAATGCTCATGAATTCTACAAATAAGCGTAGATAACAAAGGTGGGAGGAAAACATTTGGCCAAAGAAAGTTGTGTTTTTTAAATTACACTTTTCAGCCCTATCTTGTGCAGTTTACCTCTCTATTTTTAGATACCAGCTCACAGGAACAGATACTCTCTGGAGATTGCTAAAGCACATACGCATTTGTATATATGATCTGCAAACAAAGCATGATATATCGATGCTTTTGTGACTCATCCTGAAGTATTTATCATTAAGGTAAGCAGGGCAGGGGTGCAACTAGGTATTTTGGCACCCAGACCTGAGGCTGAAGTGCTTTGGAGGCCCCCCCACCACTGTGAGGGCCCCCCTGCTGCGAGCCCCCCTAAATGTTTAAAAATACTTGTTGGGTGGGTGGCTAGCCCCACAGCTGATCCGCCACCACCACTGCTCAGCCCACGTTGTGAGCACTGCCATTTCCCCCTTGCTGCTGCTATCTTCCCCTCTTCACTGCCGGGGTGGGTGGGTGAGCGGAGCAGGCCACCCCCCTGACAATGGCGGGTGCAGGTGGGCCTCCTTGGCCTGCGCAGACCAGCCTCCTTGGCCTGCACATGTGCACAGTTGGGAATATGAAATGTTGCATCCCATGATGTCACAGGATGTGACACTCCATACTCCTATTGCACACACACCCTAGATGCCCCAGGAGGCCACGGACCCCCACCCCATGGTCCTTGCCTAAACGTGCCACTGAAGCAGGGTGACAAGGCAGTACCCACCTAATTACAAATGCAAGATTTTATCAACATCTGGCATGGAGGAGATGTCATTTTAATACTTTGCCTAAGGCCCAAAAATCTCCACATATTTTTAAACAATAAATGATGACATAAAGGCCCGATCACATATGATTTTGTTTTTCCCTTGTGGGAATAACGACAGGCAGAAATGCTATGATTTTTGGCAGTCTTTGCAAAATTGTTCACCTATTCATTTACATTGTTTTCGCTATCTAGTTGTGTTTGCTTATTCTCACGACTGTCATGACATTGTCTAGATCATGTGTAGTGATCAGTCACTTAACAGCCCCTCCTTTCCTGGAGAGTGAACCGGAAGTGTACCCTGTCCTAACAGGTGCTGCTCTAGGGACCAGCCACTCAGCACATGTTAGGTGGGACTTAGAGGGCCATGAGGCAGGAAGAGAAACTTTGCTTTGTGCAGTTGAAGCTAGGCTGGGTTGGCAGCCGGACATGTGGCCAGGCCAATGGCTGCAACAGGCAGGACTGCAAATCTTGGAAGATAAGGACTACAAGGGCTTGGACCCTCTACCATAGTTTTGTTGAGTTCAAGAAGGAAGTCAGGGTTTTGGCTTCGGGAAAAGTTTAACCTAGGGAATTGTTTGTTAGTTTGTGTTAAGACTTATTTTCCTTTTGTGTGCCTTGGATATCCCTGCAACTGGTCTATTGTTGTTTTGCCTAGAACATAACTAATCTAAGAAAGCAATAGTCTGCACCCATCCATCCAGCTAGGGGGTTGAAAGAGTCTATGTAAACTTTTAAGGTGCTTTTGTATTTTCTTACATCCATATTCTTTGCAACTGGGTAACCATGATTTTTAAAGTGTGCTACTTTCAGCTGGAGTGATTTTTGGAAGGAACCTTGTAATCAACTGAGTAATTTTACCTGTAACTAAAAGCTGAGAAAGCCTCAGACTGAAACTGTCTGTGGTATTTTGAATAAAGTTTATTTTTCTTTTTGTTCTTTGCAAATTTTAACCAGCCTCTTTGAGTGGATTTTTAACTCAGGAAAGCAGGGCTGGAAAGGGGTTTACTCTGGTGCAAACACGCCTCAATTTGATCATTCAGCTACCAAGGTTTCTCACTACGTGTAAGCTTACACATAGAAAGTTTTTGTATTTCTCCAATAGAAAGGAGAGTCTCCATGGAATTCCACCCAAATCCGGGGTGGGTGGGTAGGTGGGTTTAAATTCTGTACTAATTGGGTGGTGGCAGTGGCAGAGAATCAGCTGCTAAAGAAACAGGAAGGTTTAAAAGAACAGCCTTTGTGGGTGAAAGCATAGAGAGGGGATGATTCAACATTTTTTCTTCCCCTCACGTGAACTTGTCTTAGGACAAAGGCTGGGTTAAATCCGCTACACCATGCCTGCTCAATTTTGGGCCCCCAGCTGTTTTTGGACTACAAATTCCATAATCCCCAGCCACAGTGGTCAATAGCCAGGGATTATGGGAGATGTAGGCCCACATCTGCAGGAGGGCCGAAGTTGAACAGGCCTGATCTAGATTCTAGTCAAATCTGACTGGATTAGTGCATTGACATCATCTTAGCCACATAATACCCGACTGCTTGGGATCACTCATGTAACTAAGGAAAAGTTTCAAGAAAAAGACAGAGGCAGTAACCAGGAGGAAAAGGAATCAGATTTATGTTATTGTTTCCTAACAAGGTTAAAAAACAACAACACCTCAATGTATTTATTGATTTTAAAACTGTTTATACTTCACTTTTACATTTTATTTATGAGATGCCCAAAGCAGTTTACAGATAAAAGAAATAAAACTGGATGATGACAAGATTATATTTTGTTGGGCCACAGTAATGTTTTCCAATAGCATCTACACTGCCAAGGTTGGAGCTGTCTTGTGGTAGAGAGCATGAATTGTCCCTTTGCTAAGCAGGGTCTGCCATGGTTTGAACTTTGGATGGGTGACTGATTGTGCTGTAAGATATTCCTCTTAGGGGATTGGGCCCAGAAAGTCACAGGTTCATTCCCTGGCATTTCCTGACAAGGCTGTAAAATATTCCTGCCAGAAACCTTGGAGAGCCACTGCCAATCAGTGTAGATAATACTGAGCTAGATGGACCAATGGTCTGAGGCAGCTTCTGACCCAAGCAAATCTCCCAAGGTAGGGAGTTTCATAATGTCTGAAGAAGGCTGTCTTCTGTATCACCACCAAGTTAGTCTGTTGGGGGTGGCACACAGAAAAGGAATCCTCCAATGATCAAAGTGGATGGGTATGTTTATGTGGGATAAGCCTGTCCCTTAAGTACTCAAATCCTAAATCATATAGGACTTAACCAGCACTTTAAATTGGGCCCGCAAACCGCTTGCAAGTCAATGTGGTTTGAGCAACAATATAGAGTTCCACGCTCCAAGAAACCAGTTTCAGTCAGAATTCTTTGCTGCTGTGTTCTGCATCAGCAGAAGTTCTCCAAACACTTTTGAGGCAACTGTGCAGAAAGCATGTTTGTTTAATTACAAACAAAAATGGTTTCCAGGAGATATTTCTATTTTGTATATCTTTACTCTCAGGCTAAAAATAGCAAAATAAGAATATTTATAGTGCAGCCCTAGATTTTATTAAGAATGGAATGCCCTAATACTGTGACCACAAAGAATGATTCAAAATGCTATTGAAGTTTTACTAGAACAAGAGGGTAAATGTCTGCAACGTGAGCCAAACATATTCTGATAGATGTTCTCTTGCCCATAGCAACAATACAACAGAGTGAACAGTTTAACGCTCACTTAAACATAAGATCAGGCGTCATGTAATGTCTATAAATAACAAAGCTACTTCAATGCATACAAGTGCCAAAATTTCATTTTGAAGTGCTGTAATCTAGTGATTTATATAACTCTATCAAACCACTGTACAATAAATGGAGAGTATGAAGGTTCTCGGGAACAATTATGACTTAATACACTTTTACAGAACTCCTCCAGCTCTTTATTTCCAGCCCACATGGATGCTAGGGGAATCTATCAAACTATAATGCCTGAAATAAAAAATAATTATGCTAAATGCATGAGATACTTTAGTCCCTTAAGATCCTTTAAAAAGCATGGGCTTAGGCAAGGAAGAGGGAGCAGGCAAAGGCTTTCTATAGCCACAATTTTTAAAAATTATTTGATGAATGTGTGGAATATAATTAAAGCTTTAAATCTTCCCATGATGAAAGGCAGAACTGGAAGGATTATACTGTTATCATTTCTTAAAGCGACTGAGAAAGCCAGAATGTGCACCATGAAAAATCAGAACAGGTGCATTAAGAGGCCCAGTTACAGCTTCAGAGGGTTAGTTTCCTGCTGTAGCAGCTAGCCTTTCATCTCTAAAGAACTCAGATTAAATGGGCTGTGAAGTTCCTTAATTAAAATGAATATTCTGGGTTGGCTTGGGTCAGGTCATCTTCTCATCTGCAGCATCACGCACACCGAAAATTCAGCAAAATCCAAATCTCTCTCTTTTTCTGTGAAAACAGGTTGTGGAAGTGGGCTGTAACTGGCAGGTTAAAATATCAACAGGCAATTTATATCAAAAGATTCATCTCTACATCCACATTCTTATTTTAGTTAAACTTGATGTGCAACATGTAGAGTTACAAAGCATGCATTTGTGTCTTGCTGAGGCAATGGACTAGATAGTGGCAAACATCCAGACTATGAATACAACAAATATTTATATACCACTTTTCAACAAAAACTCCCAAAGCAGTTTATAGATATAAATAAATAAAATGGCTTCCTGTCCCCAAAGGGCTTGCATTCTAAAAACAAAAACATAAGAGAGACACCAACAACAGTCACTGGAGGGATGCTGTGTTGGGGATGAATATGGCCAGTTACTCTCCCCCTGCTAAATAAAGAGAAGCACCACTTTTAAAAGGTGCCTCTTTGCTCAGTTAGCAGGGGACATGCGCAGAAAAGCATTCGGAGAGGGGGAGGGCAATTTTTAGTTGACCTTTCCCTTTCTCTGTAGCCACCAGTCTCTCCCAAAAATAGGTCCCCAAGAGTCCCAACCCTCTGGGATATATATTTTCAGCAGGTATAGAGGGCTGCAGTGAGAAGAGGGATCAGTAAAAATTGCCCCTCTCCCCTTGGGTAATGGAAAATGCTTTTCTGCTAGTGCAATGTTAGTCAAAACACTGACTAGTGTTTTGACACAGCCAAATTGAAGGAGGTATTTAACTGTGTTTCAAGTTGAAGCAAGTGTGTTCACCTATAGCAAGGGGGGGGGATCATGGAAATCTACCTTTAAAAGTGTAAAGGCTTAGCATATTTGTCTTTACAAAATGTGCTGTCCTTAACATAGCCATTAGTCTAAAGCAGGGATTCTCAACAGTGGGTCACCAGATGTTATTGGACTTCAACTCCCATAATCCCCAGCCCCAGTGGCCTTTGGATGGGGATTATGGGAGTTGAAGTCCAATGACATCTGGGGACCCAACGTTGAGAATCACTAGTCTAAAGCATCTGTTTATCTTTAGTATTGCCTGGGTCTCCCTGTACCCTTTTCTAGTTCTGAAACAGACAAAACAAAAATAGTTTACAGGTTCCAGGTCAACAGAAACTGCTGATTTGGGGTTTTAAAGCCCCAAATCCCAAGTCCGGTCATTTCAGGGAATGTTCTCCTACTACTAGTGTTTCACACACATATGCACCCCATATGTTCAGGTCTTAGGCTGTGGGCTTGCTGTGAATACTTTCGCTCTCAAAGGTAAGGCTGGTGGCTACAAGGAGGAGTGCTCTTTTGCCAGCCCCTTCATTATGCAATTTCTGCTCTAAAGAGACCTTTCCTACTAGCTTTTGTATGAGATTAGTACTGGATACTGCTGCACTTCAAGGGTGTAGATAAACTGGAACACATTCAGAAGGAGAGCAAAGATGGTAGGATTCTGGAGAACAAGCCCTATGAGAAAAAGTTGAAAGTACTGGTACGTTTAGCCTGGAGAAAACTGAAAAGGGAGACAATAGCACAATATCATGGTGACATAGAAGGACTGTCACACAGAAGAGGGCAAAAACCTGTTCTCTGCTGCCCAAGAGGGTAGCATGAGATCCAATGGGCTTAAGTTCCAAGAGGAGATATTTTCAGTTAAGCATTAAGAGACACTTCTTAATGGTAAGAGCAGTTCAGCAATGGAACCAGAAGTAGCAGCCAGTGTATGCCACTCCAAGGCAGGCAGTGAGGGTGGTTTTGCCACCCTTTAAAGTTGTTCTCCTCACACCACATCTCCACTGCCCTCCCAGAGCAGTGCTCACGGGATGCTATTGGGAACTAGTTACCCAGAGATGCTCTAAGTTTTCTGCATCGAGCAGGGAATACAACTAGATTGTCTATAAGGCAAAGACATTTCTGTTCCACCAGCCTTTGAAAGTGTAAGAATGACATCAAGGAGATGTTGTGATTTTATTTTCCACAATTATTACACTGCTTCAAGTGCATTTTTATTAATACATTAATTATATATTACTATTATATAGAATTATATAGGGTTGTATCCAACCCTTGGAGGAAGGAAACCTTTGGCTACAACCCATATTAGTTCAACTGTAAGCTGCCTTGGAAGGTCTTAGGGGAAGATACCCATGCAATCTGAATGTATTATTTATAGAGCACCATCTGTGCACATGGTGCTTTAAAAGGAATGAAGCTACATGTCTGCCCTGAAAGGGCTTACAATCTAGATACTGAAACAAGGGGGTCAAAAAGAGGAAGGGAAGGGGAGCAGAGGCAGGGTTAAAAAGGGGAAGAATATTCTATTTTTTCCACTTATAAGTATTTAAGCCTAGTTAGTGTAGGTAATGGGGAAGAGGGTGTGGTGCCCAAGACTTTATGGGAAAGGTGCTTTTTAAGAAGAGAGGAAGAAGCATCATGAACGTGTTCCAGGGCAGCAGTGAGGAAGAAAGGCAAGCATAAGGGGCAGTAAGGAGGAAAGTGTAGCAACATCTGAAGAAGCAGGAAATCTTTGGACAGTTGAGGGTGGTACATGAAGATCAGAGGCAGGACTATAATACAGCAGAGCTGAAAGGTAAGGAAGGGCCAGGCCATGGAGAGCTTTGAAGGTAAGAACAAGGAACTTGTGTTGGATATGGAAGTGGACAGGAAGCCAGTGAAGGGGTTTTAAGGAGGGGAGAGACATGGCTGGAGTGTTGCGAGAGGTGAATTATTTTGGCAGCATAGTGCTGGGTGGAGGTGAGGGGACAGAGATAAGCCAACAAACCAGAAAAGACTGCAGTAGTCGAGGCAAGAAATGATAGACTCAAGTGTGATCTAGAGTCTTTGCCAAGAAGGCAGAGAAGGACAGTCATTAATTATTATTATTATTATTATTATTGTTAACATTTATATCCCGCTCTTCCTCCAAGAAGCCCAGAGCGGTGTACTACATACTTGAGTTTCTCTTTCACAACAACCCTGTGAAGTAGGTTAGGCTGAGAGAGAAGTGACTGGCCCAGAGTCACCCAGCTAGTTTCATGGCTGAATGGGTATTTGAACTCGGGTCTCCCCGGTCCTAGTCCAGCACTCTAACCACTGCACCACGCGGGCTCTCAGTCCAGCACAGTCATATTCTTGAAATACTGTAATGGGAAAAGCAACATGATTTGATGACTACCTGCATATGTAGTATAAAGGAGAAATAGGAGACCAAGATAAAGCCAAAAGGTTTTATATAAATGCATTTTAAGTGCTGCATACAGTATCTTATTAATATCCATACCCCACTTTTTTTCAACAAAAATTTCAAAGTGATTCACACAGCAAAAGCAACGAAAAAAAGATAAAGAATGAGAAGACAATTCTCCTCCCTAAAGCAGCATATATGTGTACTGTGTTCTCAATTAATTTGGGAGGAACAGCAGCCAATTCATAATAAATTAACTTATAGGAAGGATCTGTGTAGTAAAAAAAAAGGGTGTGTGTGTGCTGAATCAGCTACTAGCTGTGTGGGGATAAAATGGAGGGCAGAACTGCTAGGCATGAGTATGAGAAGATATTGCACAAGCAACATGTTAAGATAGAATGGCAGACTCCAGAGTTTATGCAAACTTGAGGGAGCAAGGAGGCGGCTGAGAAAGGTAAGGGATTCCTTCAAATGAGAGCCTAGAGAATGGGGAAAGGGAATTAAGAATTGGGATCTTACTCATTTTATATTTTTCTAGCCACTACCACCTGTATCTCCTTTTTCATCATCCCTTGTGTATCTTTGTGTTCTCTCCGCTCCACAGAACTTCATTTGCTACAAGACTCATCTTTGTCTGTTTCTCCTCCCCCTTTCCAAAGCACTGTACTAACACCTGAGCTGATTTTGAACTGCCAGCATCCAGTCTAATCATAGCCACCCATGCGAAGTCGGTGTCAAATGTTACTGTTTTGATCTGATAGCACCTCCTTTGTAGAGGTATATATTACAGTGGAGAATCTTGCCAATTAACTAATCAACTCTTAACAGCCTTTTCCTATTACCCCTTGCCATGGGGTTAGCAGGGAGATTGTCAACTTTTTGTTTTTAGATAGCTGTCTGAATATGCTCTGGATGATTTACACACATTTCCTTCCATCTGTCATTAACACTGGCATATCTGTATCTCCTGCAGCACTGCAACTGCTTCCTAAAGGCAGAATTAATTCACATCTTGGGAGCACATGTGTGTGCCCGCGCACACACACAATATATTATTCTCCCCCATTTAGACAATCACTCCAGGTGGCTTCACTTACTGCTATTCCTTCTATTGTTTGCTCTATGTGTGAAGTAGCAGATTATTTCCCCATCATCCTTTTGCATTTATTTAGTATTTGTTGAGTAGTGATTGATTCATCCCCTGATGAGTAAAAAGGCACCTTTTAAAAATGGTAATTATCTTCTATTTAGCAGAGGGAGAGCAACTGGCCCTATCCATCCCCAGCAGCTGCTGCTGATGTTGATCTTGTTTTTCCTTTTTAGATTGTGAGCCCTTTGGGGACAGGGAGCCATCTTATATATGTCTTTAGTTTATTTAATCATTTGTAAACCGCTTTGGGAATGTTTTGTTGAAAAGCGGTATAGAAATATTCATTGTATTCGTATTAATATGCTCAATAGTCAATTCCAGTTTAAAAAATAATAATAATAAAGCTGAGATATTTCCTCAAGTTTTAAAGTGCATCACTTATAATTTGTGATCAAATCATGGCCTTAAAGATTTAAACCAGCACTAATGCTAAATGAAAGCAACTGCAAAGTTGTAAGGAATCACATACTTGATCATTAGCAATATTAGTCAATATTAGATGGATATCACAGCAAACAAAAACAATCAGAAAAATGCAGCTTCAGCACAAGAGTTTCAAATCTGGCTCTCTCACTAAGACATTATATATATGTTTTTGTTTCAACAGTGCTTTGCAACAAACATTAAAGAGTAAAAATTAGGTTGCCTCCACCTCCTCTTTTTGATAGTGGGAGAGTTGCATATTTTAGCCTATTTTAATTTATAACCACATACTGCTAAAACACTCTAAATATATTCTATTTCCACAGTGTGATTTCAAAAGATTAACATTTCACATTACAAGTAAATACCCCAGCTTAAACTGATGACATTTATGAATAGCTTTGCTGTGGTTTCACAATAGACGTTGCTTGGCTAAGGTGGAATTCACATTAGTTAACTTGCGAAAGCTTGTGGTATGCCGCCTTGTGACAGAAAGACAATTTAGAATTATTAATACCACACCATCCACTTGCCAGAATCAAACTCCTCTGATGTTGCTACTGAACCCTCAGTTGTACAACACTTATGGGCAACAAAAGAGACTCAGGCATTTATTTAAATTTTAAATCCTGCTCAGTTCCAGAGGTCCACTACAGATAACATGGTTTAAAATAAAGTAGAATATGAAGTCAATACTGTGTTCGTATAATTCCCAGGAACCAAAGGGCATGAAAAACAGAAGATCTTTTTACATATTTGTATAATTGCTTCAATACTACCAAATTGTCATCTCCCACCTCTGAAGCAACACATTTGAACCCAGGACATGATCTGAAGGCACAACACACAGCCACCTTGTTGAAACTAAGGAGGTCTGGGTCTTGTCCATGCATGAATGGGAGATCAGCTGGAATCCTGCATTGCTATCATTGAAGAAAGGTAGGACAGAACACATAACTGGATTTAACAACTGTGATATATATTGATTCCTTTATGAATATGTCCAATTCATAGTATTCAAAAGGGGTAGTAAAGATCAGACATATATTAAACCCCCCCCCCACACTTTTTAGATGTTTCACCTTCACACACTGCAGATGGTAGAGCATGCAGGCGTGGAAACACTGCCACACCATCCATCAAGCAGATGTGACAAGCTAATCAGTCTAAGAGTACTATGAAAATACATGGGATTTACATCTGAGTAGGAGAGATTATGTACTGAAGTTGGTGAATCACACTATTAAAAACATATCTACCCTGCCTTTCAAGTTTTAAAACTTTCAAGATGGTTTACACAATTCAAACAATACAGTAGTCTTCTATTGTCTGCATAGTGTTCCCTGCCCTCAAAGTAGTGCTTTACACATATTATCTTATTTTAAACAGTTAAAGCAGTTTAACATGAACATAAGCAAACAATTTAGAACAAGACTCCTACTTATTATTCCTCTACAAATGTGGATAACTTATGTATGTAAAACTGTCTTTAGTAAACCAGGTGCTCATTATTTGTCTTGTAAATTAATTTTATTTATATTTGTATTCATATCCTGTTTTACTCCTACCATGGAACTTGAGGCAGCATACATAAGGTTCCAAGGCAGTCTCCCACAGAACTGTTCTGGACTTGCTTAACTTCAACATGACAGCTGCATTTTGTGCTTTCAGATTGTACCATGAGACCCATCCAGCCCTGGCTTAAGAGTCCCATTTGAAATGCATCTATAAATAGGCTTTGGTTCAGATTTGAGTCAACCTTTAAATTTCCACACTGAAAGTTTCCTTAATTTTTAAAAAAGCTTTGTTTTTAAGGTGACTCAGCTGGGGAGTAAATCCACAGGTGTGATTGGTGAGGTTTTGAAGTACTGGGGAAATATCTATATCTATATATACTTATCAAGGGTCTAGAGCCTAAGGCCCACTGAACTGAACCAGGAAGTGGAACCAGTGTCTGAATGCAAACATACATCTTGAATGGGCTCCATGGCTATTTGTTCAGTTCGGAATGCTTGGTTTACTTTGATCCAAGCACTGACTTACTGAGCAGTTTCCATTGGCATGGAAGGGTGCTTTGCTTTTAATTCAGTCTCAGGAGAAAGGAATTTTAAGGTTTCCATTTTGTGAAATATACACTTGTTTTGTTGATGGCTTAAGATACGTTATAAAGTGCCTTTAGCACCATAGATGCAAATTAAGGAGAAGCATAAATAAATATGTATGGAGTAGGGGAAAGAGAGAGAAAGAAATTTCAACACAATTGCGGATGTAATTGTGCTTAGATAATTTTTAAACTGCAGGACCTGTATTTTTCAAAAGGACTTCTAGAGAAATGCATGCAATACAGTCCACCACATATCTTATATCAACAATTTGAAATACGATGTCAGATTTGTGTGTCTTAACTGTTCTATAGAATGGAGAGGAGAGCAGGTCTTGTGGTAGCAAGCACGACTTGTCCCCTTAGCTAAGCAGGGTCTGCATATGAATGGGAGACTAGAAGTCTGAGCACTGTACGATATTCCCCTCAGGGGATGGAGCCGCTCTGGGAAGAGCAGAAGGTTTCAAGTCCCCTCCCTGGCTTCTCCAAGACAGGGCTGAGAGAGATTCCTGCTGCCAGTCTGTGAAGACAATACTGAGCTAGATAGACCAGTGGTCTGATTCAATATATGGCAATTTTCTATGTTCCTAATGCCTAAAATGAAAAGACAGTTATTCTGATTTCAGTAAAACATACATTTCACCAAGATCCTAAATAATCGCGATTACCTTTTTCTCCAAGGCATGAACAGAATCTCAGTGCAATGCCTGATTTAACCATTGTTTTGCAACATTGTTGTCCCATGTTGTTGCCTCAGTTATTTATTATTTTTCTACATAAACTGATTTGGAAACTATTGTTGAAAAATGGTATATAACTATTAGTAGTAGTAGACTGATAGTCCTGGTAGTCACAAGTAGGCAAAATAAAGGATTGCTGGCTATATACTGCCTGATATCACACACATGGGGTGTGCACGAACCCAAATACCGGGGGGTGGGTGGGTTTGAAGTTTGAAGCTGAGGGTGCACTTAACCCTCACCCGGCCAACGCTCGTTTTCCATAAAAGCCTTCGTGGCAGCAGTGTACCTCCCTGCCACCCCTTCCCCCTCTGTGGCCGGAAGTACCGGGCGCACATGAGCATGTCGTGTGCAGGGCACATGCATGCGCACCTGGTACTTTCGGCCACTTCTAGCTGAAGAGGGGAAGGGGCAGCAGGGAGGTACACTGCCGCCATGAAGGCTTTTATGGAAAACGAGCGCTGGCAGGGGGGTTCGAACACCGGGGGGGGCGTGTTTGAAGTTTGAAGCCGGGGGGTACACTTAACCCTCCCCCTGCCAACGCTCCGGCGGACACTTCTTAGCTAAGGGGACAAGTTATGCTTGCTACCACAAGACCAGCTCAAACTGTTTAATTATGAATGGATAAGAGTTTCAGTAAGGGTATCTTGACTTACTAAAGTACTGAAAAGAGTTCTACGAAAAGTAAAAAGCTGCATTACAAGCCTGTTATTTGTAGACTTTGCCAAGATCACTATTACATATGCATCATCGTCGTCATCATCATCATCCATTGTTTAATACTAATCAGATTCTCAAACTTTGATTTCAAACTCCTGTTAGGAAGGAAAACCTGGCTGCTCTCAACTGTCAGTGTAGGTTAAAGCACCATGGAATTCAGCAGAAGGGCATTTATGTGGAATAAGTCTGCAAAGCCTGTGACAATGACCAAGAATCATGTCTGTGCTGGACTGCAGTTGCATAATTTCTCTCTCTCTCTTTTCCAATTTGTTATTGCAAATTGGCTCTTGGCTTAGACTGAAGACAAAGACTCAAATGACTGTAGGACAGAATGATTGATCTACCCTGATCTCATTAAAACAGCAAGCGGAAAAGATGAAGAAATCTGAGTGCTATGGACTATCCTCATAGAAGCTTTAATTCATTAACTCTAATTATAAGCATACTTAATTGTTCATAGAAGAGGAACACACACACTAATGAAATTTCACTACCATTAAATAATATTCCTAAGAGCTTCCAGTAAGTTCAACATTTAAATATGTACAGAAATATGCAGATGTTTAAAAGCAGAACATCGTAACAGAACTATATCTACTTTCCCTTCCCATCTCACTGAAAGCCACAGTTTGTGAAACTGGCACTGTGTATTTGGATTTTTTTGCAGCAGCTACATGGACCAAAGCACTTAAATATTTAACACAGTAGTTGCAGCTTCATGAGAACAACATTACATGCTAGAAGGAACCAAAATGAATACTGGGTAGTCTGTACCTCCTGCATAAACCTGGCTCAGATTTCCATAAAAATTTCAGACTATCCAGCTTTTGATATCTGGCAAGATATAGCTGTGAAATAATTCCAACTGAGTTCAACTTTCCACAGAATATTTATTATTTAGACGTGTTCATCTACCATTATATAATCCCTTTCATTCTCTATAGTTGGTGTTCCTCACCAAGAAATCCAGCTTATCTTTTGAAAGCAAGTTTATGAATGTACAGTTCTGCTGGTTACATATGCCAAAGTAATAAAATATTTGATAAGTTGTATTTCCCCCCACCTTGGTATTCATGGATCATTCTTTTCCTGCATGAATGCCAGCCATTAGACACAAAACATCCCACTACTGCTATTTCCAAATAAGTAGAATCATTACACTACATTTCCCCCATTTTTAAGACAGTGCCAAAGGCATATTCTCCTCCCATTTGCCACACCCATTCACCCTTCAGACAATTCACAAAGATCTGTCAAATCAGCCCTCTCCCATTACTGCTGATGTCATACTTCTGCTTATCTCCTGGCATTAACGCATCCCTTTCTGCATCAACATAGGGCTCCCAATTCTAAATTTAAAGGTCACCTCCTGACTCCTGACCTTGGCATGATCACCTCAAGTGTTTCTTCCTCAGCCAAGATTCTAGGCAAGCAACTGTTTACATGTCTGCAAAAGCAGCATCTTTTTCTGCATCTCTTAGCTTTTCATTTTTTAAAAATTAGGTTTGTATCTTGTCATTTGGGATGCCCTCAAGCCAACTCACAAAATAAAGTCAAGAGATTTCAACACACATGCATGCACAAAGCAAGCACCACTTTCTACTACTGCTTAATTCCCTCCTGCTCCTTCCACCACCCCTGTATTCCTGTCCCTTCAACTTTTGTCCTGTTGATACTATCCTCCTTTATCACACACTACATAAACACCTCTACAATGATCTATTTCTGAAAAGGATTTGGAAATGTCATCATCATTAACCACCCTGTGGATATTTTTTAAATGAAACAGTGTGACATTTAACATTTAAACTGTTTGATATGTGCATTTCTTTTAAAGTATGGGAGAATATGCAAACATTGAATCCTGCACCTGCTGCTGTCTGAAATTGTACAATCCAGCAACAGATACCTGTTGCAGTCTCAACTGTGAAGGTAGGTTTTCACTTAAGGTCTCTAGGCATGGACTGAATAACGAGATGCTGGCACTATTTATTTATTTATTTGCTTGCTTGCTTGCTTTCTATACCGCCCTTCCAAAAATGGTTCAGGGCAGCACTTAATGGATGTTGAACAGTACATAATGGTAATGAAGGTGGTACTATCAGAGCTACAAAGCAGTGGGATGAGCTTCTGAAAATATTTCCACAGAACAAGAACTAGCAACCTCTAGAAGACCAAATGAATCCATTTTTCATCCACTTAAAACATTATCATTTTCAGCTACCATATGGAATAATTTGATGATTTAACATAAAAGGAAATGTTTGATTAAATGCAACATATCTGAAAAGGACACAATGCACTCAGAACATAAGCTTTGGTCTAAAATCATCCTGAACTTCATCTGTCCCATTCTGCTGCAGTAAGAAAAGTGTCACTTGAACAGGGCATGGATGTAGTGATTTATCGCCACCTTGAGGATACTTTGAAGTTCCACACCCCCAAACCCAGGATGACACATTTTATTAAAACATTGTAATTCAGCCATATGTTCCAAAGGCCACATTATAAAGAATATATACCACGTTAAACACCATACTTCCCCCAAAAAAACACCTTTTCGACGATTTTTTCCTCCCTTTTCTAGCTTGTAAGCACATTTTTCTATGAGGGAAAATTCCTTTATAGTGTGGCAGAAAATACTGCTTTACAATTTACACCTTGCTGGATGTGGGTGAGGAGAAAACTCTTTTCTTCTTGTACAAAAGTTGAAGTTACTCCCTTATTACTCCCTTATTAAATGTCGATGATCAGGCTATTTCTTCATAGAATATTAATTTCAGATGGTTCCCCAGTTAATTAAAATAAACAAATGTGCAACACTATTGGCTAGTGAGGTGTTATGAGTTTAAGCATGACTGTATAGGACAGCTGCTTCAACTTCTCATTCAACACTGTAGCACAGAACTACGTGCATTGAGAACCAAAGTCTCTCTGGAAAATCCAGCTGCACAGATTCAGTACCTCATCTTGGACCTAGAGCTGTCATTGTTGGACCCTTGGTGTCCAAACCTCCTGTAGCTATGGACCGTAGTAGCTGCCTTATTAGTGCATCAGATCTCTAAAAGGGCCCAGGATCAGAAGTCAATTTACAAATTATAAAGATGAATGTAGTTGCATTCAGTATAGCTTGCTCAACAGATGGCTGTCTAAAACAAGTTTTGGTCACGCAGCAAATACTGTCAGTGAGAGGGCCATATGAGCTTCTGGGGGGAGGCAATTTGACAATCAAGGTGCTACTACCAAAAAGACCCTGTCCTATGTCACTGCCCATTATGCCTTCAAGAGAGGTAACACTCAGAGCGATGGCACTGCTGAAGACCTTAATATTGGGCAGAATATCATACAGGAGAAGGTGATCTTTAATTTATTTTCCATTGGGTGCTGCAACTGAAGAGGCCGTATCTCTGTATCCCCAGCTTCTACCTGCCTACTTCAACACGCAGGAGCACTCAAGAGAAGGACCTCAGGAGATCTTAACCTGATCTTCCTAGTAGAATGGTTCTACTAGGAAATCAATTTTTAGACAATTTTCACATAGTATATGTTCCCGAGAAAGACTAAGAGAATACACATCTCATTCTGCTTCATTACTTTATAAGAACATAGAACAAACACATTTCCCATCAATGAAAAATATGTCACTGCAAGAGGAGGATGAAATTGGATATATTAATTTTTCAAATAGTTCTTGCAGGAATTGTATAAACTATGCAGACTACAAAGTTTTATACTGTGGGATCATCTTTTGAAACAAGAACAAATTAGAAAGGATACAGAAACTATAAACCCTTGATTAATAACTTAATAACATACAAAATCCAACTGAAACAGCTTAGAGGCAGAGTAGATGCAGAAGTGCATTTATGAATACCAATATAAATAATTATGGGACACAGTGAAGAAAGAAGATTATAACCTTGTGTGATACTTACTTTAAAGCAATGACATTTTGGATTGTCATTGCTAAAGTAAGACTAGTAGTGTAAGATATTCTCTTCAAGGGATGGAGCCGCTCTGGGAAGAGCAGAAGGTTCCAAGTTCCCTCCCTGACTTCTCCAAAATAGGGCTGAGAGAGATTCCTGCCTGCAACCTTGGAGAAGCTACTGCCAGTCTGTGAAGACAATACTGAGCTAGATAGACCAATGGTCTGACTCAGTATATGGCAGCTTCCTATGTTCCTATGGATCGAGTGTTATGGAAACATTCAAATGTATCAAATGCGGACCAGTCACTAAGGAAACTCTGGGATTTGCAATTATGGAAAAAATCACTAATAGTGGCATTCATAAGGTGTTTGCAGATTGACCTTTTGCAGCTATCTACATGGTTAGACTACTGCTAGTGAAAGAGGATCTACCCAAATGCACGTTTTTGCAAGACATTCTCCATTCACAGACATATGGGATGCACAACTCGTGTTAGTGCAAGAACGAGCCTGGAACAGAGGTGAATTTCTTCATGTAATGACTATGCATTACATCCTTATGCTAGCATAAGACAAACAAAAGTTTCATTAAAATAAGAGCCAGGACACACACACAGTGTGTACTAACTGACTTTACATGTAAAAGTGTGCAGCCTTTGGACATGGGCTCATCTCTCACCCATATCACATACATAAACTTATAAACCTTCAATGAGAACATGCATAGGCAATCTTAATGTCTCTCCTTCACCTCCCCCCCCCCCCGCTTTTTTCTCTTTATGGGTCCCATGTACGTAGACTCTAATTTACTTTAAAGTTTGCATGCAATGGGGGATGGTGCACTCAAAAGCTCACCTGTGCACATGACCAACACTCTCTGACAACACATGAATCTGCTCCAAAAGAACACGACTGTAATAAGGCGGATTATTTGGGAGGAATACTAGTCATGAAAACGGTTTTACTACTGCAAGCCTACTCCATGGGGAAGAATGGATTTCTGACACGCTTCAGAAAGATGATTTTAATGGACAGCATCCAGACTAACATTGCCCTGGTATAAGAAACTTTTGCTCACAGATTGATTTTTTAAGAACATAAGAACAGCCCTGCTGTGTCAGGCCCAAGGAGGCCCATCTAGTCCAGCTTCCTGCCTCACACAGTGGCCCACCAGATGCTGCTGGAAGCCACAGGCAGGAGTCGAGGGCATGCCCTCTCTCCTGCTGTTAATCCCCTGCAACTGGTACTCAAAAGCATCCTGCCTGTGAGGCTGGAGGTGGCCCACAGCCCTCCGACTAGTAGCCGATGATAGACCTCTCCTCCATGAAGTTATCCAAACCCTTCTTAAAGCCATCCAGGTTGTTGGCTGTCTCCACATCTTGTGGCAGAGAATTCCACAAGTGGATTATGCGTTGTGTGAAAAAGTACTTCCGTTTGTTGGTCCTAGATTTCCCGGCAATCAATTTCATGGGATGACCCCTGGTTCTAGTGTTAAGGGAGAGGAAGAAAAATGTCTCTCTATCCACTTTCTCCACACCATGCATGATTTTGTAGACCTCTATCAGGTCTCCCCGCAGTCGTCTTTTCTCTAAACTAAAAAGCCCCAGGTGTTGTAGTCTTGCCTCATAAGAAAGGTGCTCTGGGCCGCTGATCATCTTGGTTACCTTCTTCTGCACCTTTTCCAGTTCTACAATGTCCTTTTTTAGATGAGTGGTATTGGAAGCAACTGGAAATCAGCAAAAACGCTTTTTAAAAAGCACATGAGCAAAGTAAATCAACAGACACAAGAGTTTAAAAAGAGATACGTTTACTTGTTTTATGTAAGTTGCACTTACAATATAAAAGATAGTTGGTAGATTTACCTGGTTGATTAGAAGGCTGCCAGCCCAAGGTTTTGATAGCATACTGAGGTCCTGTTGGCTTGAAGGCTGGAGCAGATGTAGTACTGGCAGACACAGGTTTATTTGCACCATTTTCTGGGCTTTCAGGCATGCTCCTTACTGTGGCAGCAGTATAAGCAGTAAATTGTGCTGGCTCCGGAGAATCACTATTCAGAGACAAAACCTTACTTTAGAACCATCACAGAACAATCTCATTGATTCTTAAGTGAAGATGCAATTGTTTCTCTGTCAAATTAGCACTACTAGCAACAACTCTGGCTGAATATACAACACCCTATTCTGAAATATTCATTTTGTTTATGTATTAAATATATGTGTAATATATATGCATGCATACAACACACATACACCCCCCCTCACTGCCTAACTCATTTACTAATGAGGCAATCAAAAGTATTGTGGCACTTTTGAAACACTTAGAAAGCAATATCTGAACACAGGGCATTGTATTTTGAACAGAAGAACTGTGCAATGCAAACTCATCCTTATAACAGCGGAGAGGACTTCAGCAAGCAAATCAAGCCTCACATACAACTGAATTAAAAAGTGTGCGACTTTGCCTTCACACACTTGAACCAGCCTCAGACTGGGAAAGAAAGAATATTCAGGAACAGTTGGGAATGTATTTATGCTTTCAGCATGCAATGAATATCTACTATTTGTCCTGTAAGAACTGAGACTTGAGCAAGACAGAGATCCCATATTCAAGAGAGATCCCATATTCAACATTTTAAAAACTAAGCTCACATTGAGATGGCAACAGTATTGTGAATTATGCCAGTTTCTTACCTGGAAAAAACTGCTAAAATCCGGTGCTTCTAAACTACTCAAATTCAAATCAATGCAGGGCTTGTTCAGACGAAATATTCTCTGCCCATGTGATTAGTAAGGGGATGATGCCTCAAGTATGCAGCTGAGGTGACATCTTCCACAGACATCCTGATGACCCTCGGGCACATCCCTTTATTACACTAGGTGGGGAGTGGGTCTGATCACCCAAATGGCAGCTCTATACAAGACTCAAAGACTTAAACAAGAGGCATTTTCCCTTACAACTACATCTAAATCTGTATTGAGTTTAAAGTTACCAATGGAAGCCAAATATTTTCTTGATCAAAATGTTGGCCTTGATCCATTCAGTCTTTCTGATATCCCAGTTGTTTCAGACTCAAGAACAGCTGTAGGCATGCATTCCAATTCCCTTATAGCACTGTTTCTTACATTGACATGAATACAGAGGCACAATTTGCAGAGGCTACATATTACCGTTGAAGTGTGGGGCTGTAGCTCTAACATTGCTCAAGTAACATGTATATCTTCTGTCCATGTTAGAGCAGTCTGTGTAGTTATGTGCTATACTGGCTCCCCAACTCTCCCCCACACAAGCCATATCAGTGACAGAACACATGCTTTTGTATGTAGAAGATCCCGGATTCAATCCCTAGGTTCAATCTCTGGCATCACCACTTAAAAGCATTCCAGGTAGCAGGTGCTAGTATTTATGCTGATACTTAAGAACTTGAAGAGCTGCTTCCAACAGTACAGGATGAGACAGACCAGTGATCTAGGTGCATAAGATGCACATTAGCTGCATCTAGCTGCACTTTAGCGTGAGCTAAAGTGTGGAGTCCCACAAGACTCCATACTGTCTCCAATGCTTTTTAACATCTACACGAAACTGCTGGTAGAGATCAGGAGGTATGGTCTAGGGTGTTATCCATATGCTGATGACACCCAGATCTATTTCTCCATACCAACATCATCAGGAACTGGCACGACCCCGCTAAATGCCTGCCTGGAGGTGATAATGGGCTGGATGAGGGATAACAAGCTGACATTGAATCTAAACAACATGTAGGTACTATCTGTAGGGGGTTGGGACCTGAGAGATGGTTTAGATCTGCCTGTTCTGGATGTAGTTACACTCTGCCTGAAAGATCAGGTACGTAGTCTAGGAGCATTCCTGGATCCCAGACTCACTCTGGTCTCTCAGGTAGAGGCAGTGGCCAGGAGTACTTTTTATCAGCTCCAGCTGATATGCCATATGTGTCAATTTCTGGAGGTAAATGACCTTAAAACAGTGGTACATATGCTGGTAACCAATATGGTCAATATGCTTGACTACTGTAATGCACGCTATGTGGGGTTGCCTTTGTATGTAGTTTGGAAACTACAACTGGTACAGAATGCAGCAGCCAGATTGGTCTCTGGGTCAACTTAAAGGGACCACATAACACTGATTTTGAAAGAATTGCACTGGCTGTCGATATGTTTCCAAATGAAATACAAAGTGCTGGTTATTACCTATAAAACCTTTAATGGCTTGGGCCCAGGCCACTTAAGAGAGTGTCTTCTCTGTCATGAACCCCATCACCTATTAAGATCATCTAGAGAGATACGGTTACAGTTGCCACCAGCTTGTTTGGTGGTGACTCAGGACCAAGCCTTTTTTGTGGCTGCCCCTGCTCTGGAATATGCTCCCTGCTGAAATAAGAGCATCTCCTTCTTTGTTTGCTTTTAGGAAGAACCTCAAGATGTACCTGTTTTCCCAGGTATGTTTTAACTGAAATTTTAATTTTAATATGTTCTAACTTACTGAGACTGTTTTTATCTGTTTTATGAATTTTAACTGTTTTATATTGTTTTTATTTTATGTTTTAACTTGTACACCACCTGGAGATTTCTATATTGGTGGTATAGAAATTAGATAGATAGATAGATAGATAGATAGATAGATAGATAGATAGATAGATAGGGCAGCTTCATATGTAATTTAAGAGAACATCTGCTATAAGTGGATGTACTCTAATTATAGCACTACACAATCACCAAAAACGTGATCAATTGAAAAGTCAAATTATTTCTCTACATTAAGCACAGGTAAGTAGATGAGAAGGGAGAGAATATGAATGCCCTTTTCAGACAATTTCTGCAATAATGCAAATCTACATTCATACCATTCCAAACCGGCTTTAGAGCAGGCTTTGGTGTTGAGTCTGCCTTGGTCAGCCTGATGGATGACCTTTACCAAGGAATCGACAGAGGGAGTGTGATTCTGTTGGTTCTTTTGGATCTCTTGGTGGAGTTCGATACCATCAACCATGGTATCCTTCTGGATCGCCTGGGGGAGTTGGGGATAGAAGGCACTGCTTTGCAGTGCTTCCGCTCGTATCTCTCAGTCAAATTCCAGATGGTAGAGCTTGGTGATGGTTGCTGTTCTAAATGGGAACTATTATATCGAGTCCCTCAGGGCTCCATTCTGTCACCAATGCTTTTTAACATCTACATGAAACTGCTGGGTGAGGTCATCAGGAGATTTGGTGCAAGGTGTTATCAGTATGCTGATGATACCCAAATCTATTTCTCCTTATCATCATCATCTGGAAATGGCATTGACTCCCTAAATACTTGCCTATGGGCAGTAATGGGCTGGATGAGGATAACAAATTGAAACTGAATCCAAGCAAGACAGAGGTGCTCATTGTAGGAGCTCAGAATTTGAGGAATGAGTTAGATCTTCCTGTGCTGGACGGGGTTACATTCCCCTGGAATGAACAGGTACGCAGCTTGGGGGTACTCCTGGATCCAGGCCTCACCCTGGTGTCTCAGGTGGAGGCTATGGCCAGGAGCGCTTTCCATCAACTTTGGCTGATTCGACAGATGTGTCCATTCCCTAAAGAGAACGATCTCAAAACAATGGTGCATCAGCTGGTAACCCCCAGGCTCTACTATTGCAATGCGCTCTACCTGAGGCTGCCTTTGCACGTAGTTTGGAAACTTCAGTTAGTTCCAAATGTGGCAGCCAGATTGGTCTCTGGGGTAACCCAGAGAGACCATATTATGCCTGTCTTAAACAGTTGCACTGGTTGCCAATATCTTTCTGGGCAAAATATGAAGTGCTGGTTATTACCCTTAAAGCCCTTGAATGGCTTGGATCCAGGCTACCTTAAGAGTGCCTTCTTCTGTATGATCCCCATTGCATGTTGAGGTCATCTGGAGAGGTCCGTCTCCAGTTACCACTGGTACGTCTGGTGGCGACTTGGAACTGAGCCTTTTTGTAGCTGTTTCTGGCCTATGAAATGCACTCCTGGCAGATATCCGCAGTTTAGGCTCGCTGCTGGCCTTTAAGAGAGCCCTCAAAACTTAATTGTTTGGCCTGGCCTTCCAAGGTTTTAAAATTTTTTTAAAGTATTTTAATTGGTTTTAAATGGTTTTGAATTGTTTTTTTTTTAAATGTTTTAACATTGTTTTAAGAAGTGTGTTTTAAATGGTATTTGTTTTTATGTCTCTTTGAACTTGTTGTGCATTGCCCAGAGCCTTTAGGATGGAGTGGTCTATAAATGTAATAAATAAATAAAGACAGACAGACAGACATGGTTGATTTGGTCTAAGAATAGAGAATGAAACATTTTGCTCATCTGAGCAGCCTGAAGCTTCCGTTTGATTAAGTAAGGGTTATATTGGGTGGTATTCTGGGATTGCAGCCTATACTCGCCACTGCTGGGAAGAGCTTTCAGGGCCGGTGATACTGGGATGTAAGCACCTTCTAATCTACACTTAAAAGGTGGCTCCTGCTGCCCCCCCTACTGGCCATTAATTATGGCCATGGCCTCACCATAGGCCCAACCTGGCCACCCCCACCCAAGCAAACATCTTTGTGGGGGAGAGAACAAGTGGCTGAAATGCCCCCACCTGGTGCACAAACAGCGTTCCATGGGAAATGGAGGGGGGCATGCAAACTTGGGGCCAGGAAGGCTCAGCTGCACTGTCCTCCATTCCTTCCAGGCCCTCTTGACAACATGGAGCCTATTGTTGGTCAAAGGGTCCTGCTGTGTGGTCACTGCACCTCCTTCCATTGCCTCTTAATTTGGGTGTAAAGACCGCATTGACATTAACGCTGCAGGCGCCTTAAAATAATTTTTAAGAACAGAAGCATAGTGGCATTTCTGCTGGAAAATACAGTATTTTTACTATAGACTGACTATAATAAGAGAAAAGTAGATGGGGTCAACAGCATATCATCCACCTCAGGGATAGGTACTGAGGATGGAATTTCCTGCCTTACTGCTATAACACAACTCTGTGGAGTAGTCAATGAACTCAGCCATTTTGCAGACTATGGTCCTTCTTACACACTCACTAAAAGCGTGAACAACCTTCCTACTGGGAGTCAGTCAAAGTTTGAGCCTGGTTATCTTCAGGAAGCAATGCAAAACTCCAGTATTAGGACAGTCTTCAGCAGCTGGGGATATTGAATATTTTTATCATTACATGTTGTGCCATATAAAAATGGAGATAGTTTTACTTAATGATTTCAGATAAATCACAGCTTCAAATTTGCAGAAGGAATTAATTTCATTAACCTCAGCAAAATTAGATATTGTCACTAACTGGAGAAAAAGACCACCATATTTAAAAATATGGGAAAACTTAATACAGGACTAATTATCATTACAAATTAGAGCATCTTTGAATGTGAGTTATAAAAGTTGTTGGTTTTTTTTTTAGAAAGTTGGATTTCTTTCTCTAAATTTTATTGACAATTTTAAGTCCACTTACACTAAACCAGGGTGGTTAAGATGATATATATTATGTGAAATGTTTTAAGTTTAAAATGATGTGGAAATTTTGTTTGTCCTTTTTGATATTAATAGTGCTGAAGTCAATTTTAGTTTTATATGCTACATGGTTATTTTGTTTTAAATTGAAATATTTTTATTTATAACAGTTGTATATTTTAAGATGGCTCCCAGTGGATATAGTTGGATCACATCAGTTTTAGAAGCTCTCATAGCTCCTAATATACTGGTCAAGGCTTCCTGTCACTGTGGAAGCCTCTGCAAGTACTTGCTGCCCCCTTCCCACCTGCTAGATTCCACACTGTGCCCCAGGGGATGGGGTACTCTGGGAAAAAGAAAGGATGCTTAGCCTATGCCAGGCAAAAAACAAATGTGTGCAGAATCATATAAACTGTATAGTACACACACACGGACACTTGCTCACTCTTATTGCTGCACTAGAAAGAGTCTTTTAAACTGGTGAAGTCTAGTTGAACAGTGGATTTCCTTTTAATAAATGGCATCTTCCAAAGTCCTTTAAGCTTAGTAGGGGGCTGACTATCAACATCTGCAGCAACTCTAGTACACCAGTAACATTGGGTGTATTTCACCAACTTTGTAACTTCACCAACTTAGAGAACATTTTTCTTTCCTGCTGCTGTATTCCCTCTGGGGTTTCTTCCAATAATACTCTTTATATCACATTCAAAACTCATGTAAATATGTTGCTGTCAGCACGCAAGGTGCCCATTTAAAAAGGGCTAATTTTCATAGCAATTGACTTTCTAACATAATTACATGTATCAGTCAAGAGACTGATTAATGGGACAGTGTTTGAAAGGGAAGGAAAAATCCCACATTAATACTGAAAAAACCTAACACAGAGTCGCTTATCTGCCAAGTTCATTTAGCATATTCAGCAAAGAGGCTCGAGAATAAAGGCCCCATGGCACTGGAGATGTTAGTCAAGGGAGTCTGTCTTCCACTATTTACAGAAGTTAAGAAAACAAAGACTTCCTCCTTCCCATTGCCTTCAAGGTCTCATGGTGCCTGACAGGTCTTCTGTGAAAAGATGCATTTGCCCTGATCTTCAGACCTAGATGTAGTGCAAATTTTATATATAACTTACACTGCATTGATTTACACACACATGTGCATTTTATATACAGATACTGGTAAGTGTGTGTGTGTGCACGCGCTCATCCCAAAAGTTCTTAAGGGCTTTTTGTCATTTTAAAAGAAGAAAAACAGGCCAGAATATATTTGATCAATGCGTTCTATAGTTTATTTGCTTAACCTTAACAGCTTTATTTTGATGAAGTAGGAACCAGATTTCAGACTGTACAGATATAGGCTGAACCACTAAACTACACTTTATCAAAGTAACTACTATTCTCCTGGTTTTCCCTTCTTCCCCCCAACCCTCCCTCACTACCTTGGTTATCTTTTTCTCTCCTTGGTCTACCACATTGCCGTCTCCCCCTCCAACCCCTAGTTTCATAAAGGCTGAACTAGACATGATGGGGCAGAGGTTTGCCCTGTACATGCATAAAGTAGGGGTGAAGGATCAAAAGGGGACACAAGGGTCAGTGTTGTCATCAGGTACTTTGCTCTAACTCAGTTTGCTTCCACTAGTTGTGTTGGATTGGGGGCGGGGTGGGGGGATGGGGGACAGGGAGGATCTAGCTTCTGCTTCTTTTTAATGGTAAAATTAGACCCTCTCCTTTTTACATGAATGGGGAGGACAGATAAACATGGATGCCCTAGTCCCATCCTGTTGGGCCCTAAGTACTTTTCTTCATATGAATCAATAGCAGCTGCTTCCGTACGAGAAAACAAAGGTTTTTTAGTAAAGTGTGCCATCGAATCAGTGTCGACTAGGGCACCTTTAAAGCTGGGACTAAGCAAGTTTCATGTCCTTAGAAATTAAGAATAACACATGTTTCAGTATGCATAGCTTCATTCTACATTCTGTTCCTCAGAGCTAAGAGGAACAAACAAGGTATCACTTTAAAGACGTTGTTTAGTTGTGGAGTAGGGTGTACATGTGTGTTTGTAAACAGCAGTTGCAGAGAAGGGGCTTATCCAGATCATTTGTTTAGTTCTGCAGTCCTGATGTGCACAAAAAGCTCTACGTGAGCAGGAATGGCAATAGGATCATACATCAATCAGTGTGACTGATGCTAAAATCTTTTATTTTCAGTATTGTAAATTGTAAGTTCAGATTGTTCAAACTGTATATTATAAATACCACAAGACTTTGTGGTATTTGGGGGTAGGGAGGAGAGGGGAGGTTTAACCCCTTTGCTCCCAACACAGTCCTGATCTAGATCTGGAACCCCACAGCAATTTAACTTCCTTCCCTGAAAACTCAAATGCGCAGAGCCAAATTACATGTCACATCTGGGAGACGAGCTGCCACTGATGTCCACTGGCTCCCCATCAACCAATCCTAGTTGAGGGCAAAGGGTTATATCCTCCCAGTGCCATGGTTCCAATCCAGATCAGGATTCCCCCGGCTATTTATCCCAGCCAAATATGCAGGCTAAATGACATGTTCAAGTTCATATCCAGTTTGATCCTAAAGTGAGACAGAATGACCCCCATGTCTGCCCTGGACTGAAGTTCTAAGGGAATTGTTTTCTCATTTTATTTCAATAAACAGCAATTTGCCCAAAATCAGATACTTTCCATTTCTGACATCTAAGATTCCATATAAGGGCATTTTGCTAGCAGTCTTGAGATTTAGAAGTCTGTTTCAAGTCTTCTGAGATCAAATCAGACTCACTAACTACAGAACAGTTACATCTGGAGATAATATGGATATATAGAAAAGTCACACTAATGAAATTTAGCAAAAGTTAAATTGGTTGTAGTAAACAAATTAAAGCAAGTGAGCTACTTAAGTAAAATTTAATGAGATACACAAAGCTGAATTGTGCAAAACACCTGCTTCCTGCATCTTCTAGGACAGTATTCATTTTGTAGAGCTGATCTGTATATATAAAATTTGTTCCAATCCATCTACTTTATTTTGCATTTTTTAAGAACAAAGAACTGTCCCTTTGGCACTTTTAAAGGGCAAGAGACACAAAACTCTTGCAATCCCAGTGATTCCCTTTGTGTAGGAAATTAAATATAGCAGGCTATGCAATTTCCAACTTAGTCTTTCTTTATGGTTGCTGCTTTTTAGTGTTTTTATGGTTCTTAATATTTTTAAAAGACTTTAATATGTCAATGTGGTTTTTATTGAGCTTTATTGTGTTGTATTGTAAACTGCCTTGGAATGAATTTTATGAAAAGTTGTATAATTGGACAATAAATGAATAGAATAAATATTTATGAGAAGTTTGCAAATTGGCATTCTGAAATATATATTTTACAACAACCTGTGAGGATGGGAAACAGAGACTGAGAAATATTGCATAGTCCATGACTGACCAGGATTTTAAATTAGCCCATGAAGTCCAGTCTAACAACTTGTGTTACAAAGCTATCATTGGTTCCATCTTAAACTAGAGAGAGAGAAGAGAAGGAAGAATCATGTTGCAACGTTCAATTAACATTTTTCAGGTGGGGAACACACATGGTAGGACATGGAAAAAAGAAGGAAGACAAAAGCAGGAAAGAGAGGTCTCCATGCTGCTTTTTTCACAGTGCAGCACCATAAGAAAGTTCTAGGTGGTGGGAATCCAGTGCTCTCAAAGATTTTTAAGCTTCTGTTCCAAGCATCAGACCAATGAATACAACTAGGCAGGGCTTCTTAAAATAGTCTACTGTACAGATGTAAGAAACAGCAACCAGTAGTATCTATTTTCTGTCCCACTGCTTTGAAAAGCATTTTAAGTAAAAGTAATAAAGTAATAAGTAATAAAACACTATATTACACCCCCCCCCCCAAATTCTACAGAATGTCCATTAGATATTCTCCTAGGCACACAAAAGCAGAGTCTGTGAACCTTAGGGATGTGCAAGAGCTGGTTTGGTGCCTCCTCTGGGAAGCGCCAAACTAGGCCGGGTGTCAGCATTTGAACCGGCTTGATGAGGCAGAGAGCGGTTCCCTTAAGGAGCCGGTAAACAGGTCCTTAGCTGCTTGTCTCCGCCCTGCTGCTTTTCTGCTGGCGGCACTTGCCCTAGCAGGAGCCGCCTATGCGCATGTCGGCCATGTGTGTGCCAACGCTGTGCAGAGGCCACAGGGAACAGTGCCACAGCCCTGCGGGGCTGTTGCTAGAGCTAGTGCTGCTGGTGGAAAAGCAGCGGGGCAGGGATGAGCAGGTAAGGACATGCTTACTGACTTCTTAAGAGAACTGCTCCTGCCCGCCCATGCATGAGCCATTCATGCACATCTCTAGTGCACATGTCCTGTGAGGCTAGGAGAGCACTTAACTGACCCAGTCACATAGGCAAAGCTGATCACGTGGGGCTTTTCCTCTGGAATTTGCACTGTGCAAGAGCCACTCAATGGCTGCCACATAGCTGGGAGGACACCTAAAGGGCTCCTCACTGAACTACATTCTACACACTTCTGTTATATGGATGAATGCACCTGAAGCCTTTTTCGGAGGGTTGAAATATGGCTTGTTCGTAGACTACCTCCCAGTTTCTCCTGCCGATTTCTGTTCTGCTGCTGTCTAACACATCTTTCTATTATCCAGGCCCAAATCCAGATCCAAATACTATCCAGGTAACACAGGCTATTGCAAACTGAAGGGCAGCTTGATGGAGATTTTGTTTATAAGCTACACTGTCTGGCAAAGGCAACACATTCTAGAGAAAAATGAATACCGTATTTTACGGACTATAAGACGCTACGGACTATAAGACGCACCTTAATTTTAATCCAGTTTTTCAGAGTTTTAACATATTAAACTGTTAAAACATATAAGACGCTCCTGAATTTTGGCGGATATTTTTCGAGGAAAAAAGTGAGTCTTATAGTCCATAAAATACGGTACATGAAACAATTTAGTTAAAAATAAAGAATTAAAGGAGCCATTCAGTCACACTGATGTATGATCATGTTGCCATTACTGCTCACATAGAGCTTTTTGTGCACATCAGGACAGCAGAACTAAACAAATACACTTCTGTTAATATTGTCTTAAGTTTAGGAACTTAATGTGCAGTGTCCAGTTCTGTCCCACAGCACAAAGCCCACAAGGTCTAGCAGCAGGGCAGTCAGGGATAGGTAGCACCATGGACAGAGCCCTAGGACTGTCCATGACCAAACAACCACCAGAGACAGACTGAGCTCTTAAACACCGCTGAACTCAATCTGCCCCTGCTGGGCTCCATCTCCCTGACTGAGAGCAGCAGTTTTAAAGGGACAGCCCTAGAGTCTGACACTTCTCTTCGCCAGCTGATCCTGGCTTGCCTGTGGCTGGCACTGATGTGCAGGTATCAGGGAGAGCAATGTAAGAGGAGCCAGCTCCTCCAAGGCTCAAGTTCTGAGGGTGTTGCTTTAGTGGATTCAGGGTCCATAGGTGCTGTCTCAAGGGGCTCCATCTCTGGGGCTTTCTCAGGCTCTGGCCCAATATCAGGGTCTAATCCTGCCTCTTCAGGGTCAAAGTCACTGGCCAGGCTGGTTTAATGATAGTTATTAAATACTGTTGAAATAAATGAGTCAAGTTAGTCTCGACCAACAAGTCCCATTAATTTTCATAGGACTTATTCAAGACGAAGTCTGGGTCCTGTCTCTGCTTCATTTTAATGCTTGAAATTTAGTGGCCTTTTGCTGTTAATATTATTCTATTTTATTATGATTTGATTTCTTAAAATTGTAAACCAGCTTCAGTAAGATATTTTAAGAGACTGCAGAAGACACCTTAGTATAAATAAAATAAACTGATCACAGCTTCTCTCTTTTCATTGCTGTTTGCAACATTTGGCCATGTTTCTCCCATTTTCAAGAGCCAATCGCAAGCTTTAATGAAATAAGCAATCTGATTTTCTTTTTAAAAATCCACTCCATTTTGCAACCATATTAAAAACATGAACTCAACATTCCACAGACTACAGATTAACACAAAGGAAAAATTAAGATATGCAAAAATAAACTTGTCAACTTACAACATTTGGAGACATAAAATAAATATTGGGGAATTCCCTGCCCAATGCAAGATAAAAAATAGTGCCAGGATCATAAAAAAGTGAATTTTTTTACACTTTTCACCCCATAATCCTATTATGTTTGGGAAAACAAACAAAATTTTAAAAAAACACACATTTTCACTGCAGACTACAAATATAAATGTTTATGTTGCTAAAGATAACAATGTTCCATTGGCTTATATAGAAAAAGAAGGCACCGCCAGCATTACAAAGAAATAAGGAGTTGTAGTGCATTGATCAAGTTCTTTCCACACTGGATTCTGTTACAAGGGCACACGTGTACGCGTATACATATACACTGATTGTGTGAAGGGATGTGCACAAAACCTATTTTGCATTCTGTTTCAAGCCCAAAACCAAATGCAAATGGGCAAAACATTCCGTCAAAACAACTGGTCCGACCGGTTGTTTCAAGGGAACAAAACCTGCAATGTTTCAAGTGTTCCAGCCATAGGGAACAATGGGGAAATTTGAAACACCCCATTGTTCCCCATGGGTAAACCAAACTGGAGTGGGGTGGTAGGGTATGATGGGTGCTACTTACCACCTGACCTACAAAATAAATGGGCAAGTGGGCAATTGTAAACAAATTTTTAACCTTTTCCCCAAACTCCCAAAGGATCCTATGGAGATTGGGGGGGGGGATTAAAATGTGTTAAAAATCATCGGCTTGCCCATTTCTTTTGTTGGTTGGGTGGTAAGTAGCACCCAACATGCCCTAACACTCAACCTACTTTGGTGTCCTCAGGAGCTACCCATGGGGAACTTTGGAAATTATCCTGGCCAATTTTAAACCTGTAATTTCAGGTAATGTGGCAAAGTTCTGTTTTGTGGTGTCGAAGCTCCGTAAAGACTGTATTAGTAATTTGAACAGTTTGTGATTTTTTAAACTTTTGAACTTCTTGAATTTTCTTATTAATGCTATTAATTGTTATTGTTTGTTAATCTGGTCTGTGACCGCAATAAACATACTACTAACCATAGGGAACAATGGGGTGTTTCAAGTTTCCCCATTGTTCCCAATGGCTAGAACAAGCTGCAGTCACTGAGTGCACACACACATTTTGCATTGCAATTTAAAATGCATTTTGCAACCCTGCCTTGAAAAACACTGCAGAAGCACACAGTAAAAGGGAATCTGTCCCTACCAACACAGAACACACATTTCTGACACAGTCCAAAAAATAGCCAAAAATGAATAAATGACCCAGAATCCACTGCCAGCCACAGTCCCTGTGCTTCAGTAACTTCACTGGCACAAGTTGCTCTCTCACACACAATTATGACTCAATTGCAACAGTTGTCACAGCAGCACTCTTACCTAGCAGCAAGCATATCCATAAGCTCAACTAGAGCAACTTCAGTCATATTTTGACTGAGTACACCTTGCAATACAGATTGCAGAGCAGACCAGAGCAATGAGTGAAGCACAAGTTAGTCTAAAGGCCAGACATGCAGCTCATCGCAGCAATCACCAAGAAATATTAAACACACAGCTGTGCTGCCACTGTCCCTTTCTTGCCACACTATCTCACAAACAAAACAAACCACAACTCAAGCAAGGCATGCACCCAATTGCCTTTGTCAATCTGAGATGCAGCAAAACCAGATAGTTATAGCAGCAATAGCACAGCATATAATACTTATTACTGAGCAAAGAAAGGCCCAAGACCAAACCTTCCTTGATTCCTTTCTCCTCTTCTCTTGATGTATCCTCTTCAAGAGAGGCACAGTATAAGGGCTCTCTGCTTCCCAGTCCCTTTGAATACATTTTGAATTTGAAATTCCCTCCTTTAATGTTCTCCCTCCCTCCTCCCAGCCAATGGGGGCACAGTTGCCCATCACAACTCTTGATTTGTATCATAACAAACCAACCAAGCAGCAAGGAGATTGCAAGCCAATCAGAAGCCAGTGCCAGAAAATTAATCAGCAAGGGAAGAACAGGCCTCCAAAATGGCAATCAAAAGGGGGTTGTTCTGCTCTGAGCTCGAAACAGTCCCTTTATTTAAAGGGTATTCTGTTTCCAGCTTGAAACCACTTGTTTCGAGTCCATTTGTCTGCAACAAGTAGCAGGCTACTAGACAACACCTGCACCTCCCACAGGACATCTACCTGCTTGGCCACCATGCAGAACTATCCTAGGTGCCTACCTTTGGACTTACAAATTTGTGGACAGTGTCAGCTTTGCAGGGGTGGTCCTTTCACAAGGCAGGGTGAAGCAGTTGCCTCTCTGGAACTGATCTGACTCTTGCAAACTTTGCAATGAGTGCCTCTCCTTACACTCCCTATAAAGCCTGCAAGAAGCACAAGCAGAGAATAGGGGACTACTAGCAATCTTCCCTGTCCCCCATACATTTTCAAAGTTTGCAAGGGTTAATTTTGAAAGGGTATGACCCCTCACTGGGGCGGGGGGGGATAGCTGTCAATATTTTGCACCTTGCCTCAGAAATCACAAGGACTTGTGGTGCCCCAGCAATTTTGGTTTATCCTTACCAACACTAACCAAGTTTTACATTAGCCAGGTTTTTACATTAGTCTATAAACCATGGTTTCAGTTCCAGTCTACAAAAAATCCACAGGCAGTGTTAACTATGGTGTGGTGGGAGAAAGCAGACTAATGGATTGTTTTCTCATTCTGCACAGAAAGGGAATGGAAACACATATACTTGAGGTCAGTTCCCTATTTGCAAACCATGGATAGGCAGGGCAGCATTTAAGATGACCTCAATTTAAGATGACCACCTTTAAAAAATACAGGTTAAATACAGGTTGTACCTATATTTAGCCAAGAGGAAGAGGACTCTGAATTTAAGATGATCCTTTAATTCCTATCATCAAAGAACTTTGGAAAAACCTAATCTTGGATTCAAGTAAATAGGGTAGTAGTTTAAAGTACATTTTAGTTTTAAAGAATGAAACTGCTTTTGTAACTATTTTTTAAAAAGTAGTTCCAAATTGTTGTCCAAGTAAATAGATTAAAAACATTACTGGATTTCAAGGACTTTAGGCATTCATTTTACTCAAATAACCTGTTTCTATATGCATTAGATACCAAGCTCTTTAAAGCAGCAGCAGCAGCTTCTTCTTCTTTTTCTTCTTATTCAGTATTTAAAGCATCACTCTTAGATGGAAGCTGAATGTACAATAGTAAATGTAAAAGTACCTTTTCACAGATGAAAACAGGCAATTCCTGTGGATCCAAAGGGGTATGGCCAGTCAGCCCAGGAGTTATAACTCTCACTAAAAACAGCTCCAATGGATCAGGGGTGTAGCAAGGTTGGAGTGGGCCCAGAGGCAAGATTTTAATATGCCCCTCCTCACTGAAGCTCAGCTCATTAAGTAAAGAAATCTTAAATGAGTCTGAATAGTGGTAACAAAATGCATAGTAAAATCTCTCTCTCTCTCTCTCTCTACCCTATGTGCCACAATAGAAGATCATCCTAAATTATTTTTAAAAAGGTTTTGTAAATTGTGGACGATGCAAGTCATTTAATCGTACTAGAGAAAGACATGCTGTTCTGGTAGCTCCTGGTCTTAACATTCACATCAGTTTCAGAGGATGAATACAACTGAAGGAAACCCAGGCGGGTGTGCGGCTGGGGGAGTCAAGTCATGTGAAATGCCTCTGGGGTTCCCCCCCAAGGCAGTGGGCCCCCAGACAACTGTCTCCCCTTGCCCTATAATAGTTACGGCCCTGAAATGGATCATTTGAGCAAGACAAGTTGCATTCCAAAGTGGAATAAAGAATTCCTCAAATGGTAGCAACCATGTGCTCTAAATATGAAATAATCTGTGCACACCAGTTTTCTAAAAGATCAGTTTTGTTAATTAAAAAATTATATCTCGCCTTTCATACCGATCATAAGAACACAGGAAGCTGGCTTATACAAACTCAGACCATCGACCATCCCAATATTGTTTACAATGACTGGCAGCAGCTTTCCAAGGTTTGAGGGAGGAGTCTTTCCCAGTCCCGTGTTGAGATGCCAGGGATTAATCCTGGGCCCTTCTACATGCAAAGCAGATGCTCTACCACTGACCTATGGTTGCATTCCCCAAGGTAGCTTGAAATTTTAAAAAAATCTGATACCATAAAAACTACAAAAGCTGTACTATAAAAACGTTACAGGAGATAAGAACAATGTTAACAGCATTGCTAATCCATAGTGGGGAATGTCAGTCTGATCAATACATCTCTAAGAGACATTGAAAAAGGGAGAGTGGTGACCACCTGACTTTTGGGTGGGGGAGGAGCCACCACAGAGAATGTCCTATCCCATATGGTCACCAGATTATCTGGTGATGGATCACATGTAGTGTATACCCTCTCTGTCAGACCTTTAGGCTGGGCAGATCCACAAGGGAAAAGATTATCCTTCAGATGCCTTGGCCCCAAATCATGTAGGGCTTTAAAGGCAATCACTAGCACCCTGAATCACAACTGGAAACATATCAGAAGTCAGTGCAGCCCATGTAGGACCAGTGTTATATGGTCTAAGTGTCTTGATCCAGTTAGGACTCTCTCTTGTAGGTGCATTGTGGGCCAGCTGAAGATTCCACAGGTCAGCTCAGTTCAAAGACAAACCACAGGGAACGGATGCATATTGCAATTGCTGAATATGTGAAAGCACACTAGGAGTGTGTGCAACATGAATGTATACACTGGTGCAGACATAACACCGCGCAGCTTAATAAAAAGTGCAGCCCGCAAAGAATGACTGCTTTTAGTTCACTGTGTTGAAATGAAATCTGAAACCTATATTTTTGTACTTTCATAGCATTTTCTCCTATGCCTTTGGTTTTAATTCTGCCTTTTCACAGTCTTTCCTGATCCTTACTATTGTGAAAGTTATATGGTAGTACTTGTGTATTACAAAATTGGCCTAGGACTGGCAATGACCACACCAACAAAGGGAGGAGAAGACAACAATTTTGAGGAGTACAAAAAGTGTCACAAAGAGAGAGCGAGAGAGAGAGCACAGACGTAATTTCATTGTGAGGCAGACATTCACTGCATGCATATATGCAAAACTTGCAACACAACCGAACAAACTCTTCCTTATAGAATGACATTTTAGTGATGCCTACCCATGAGACACATTAAACAATGATTGCCCACGAGGGCCTCACTACTTTGCTGGACACAAGAAATGAGCCAGTTGCATCTAAGCCATCAAAACACAGACGTCTGCTTTGCAGGTTAAATAAGGCTTCCAAGGAAAGTTAGGTCTAATGTTACCATAGTTGTGGTCAGGAAGTATGACACAGAACAAAACGTCCCACCACACCAGGAAACATGAAGTAATTTATGGAGTAAGCTGGCAAAGGTGTGTGAAATCATTTATTTGCTGCCCCATTTACCACCAGTAACAGAGCCTCACAATACTAAACGAGTGAATATTTGAGAAATAGAAACTCTCTGTTCCAAAAATACGCCTTTAGAGCTTACATGTGGTTTCCTCACTTAAGGGTGTTGCCAGTACCTCATTCAAAACTTCTGATTCCATTATAGTCATATTTCCCAGCTTGGAGTTAACGAAAAGGTTATACCTCTACAAATCAGGATAGGGCATGGTTCAGTGCCATGAGCCACATCAGAAATACAACAGGAGTCAGAAAGTCAAAACCCACCTGCATATTTTAGGTGTATTTCAATGTAATATGCTATATGACAATGTTACTAATGGTGGACATGACTTGCTTTTACAACATTCTTTTGTTGAAACTGCTATCTTCAGATATGACCCAGCCAAGAAAATAATGTGGCAAAGGAATTAGGCTTTTTTTAAAAAGCAGATAATTATTTAGAAACTTGGCACCTGTTTACCCCAACTCAGCATCACAATTAGGGACTAAAACGTATGTTCATAGTAATTAAATGTGAGACACATTGTTTCAACAAATTGCAACAAATACCTATGGAAAATATGGTACCTGCGTTTGCTCTGAAATGTATTGTGCAAATTTATATTACACAGAAGTAATAAAGTTCAAGTTTTCTTCTTTTAGCAGTTTTTAACATGTCACACACACGCACACACACACCAGATTTAAAATGAGATACTTTACATATTATCACTTTTTGTACAATAAAGGCATATTAGTTACACACTTGTTTCATGAGACTTGTGTGTCAGGTAGTACTTCTGTTCTAAGATATTGTCCTTTACTCAGTGCGCAAACTAAAAAAAAAAAGCACTTACAAAATTCTATGGTTCCCCCAGCTACTGTATCTGTTCTGATTGCAAGCACTGTGTTCAGTATAGTTCCTTCAGTGTCATGGGTAGCTGTTGGAAATCAGTAGTAAACACCACAACTCCTTTACTTGCCTATGCCATTTTGTGAAAGTATCCTTTTTAAATTTTTTAAATTTAATTCACTTTCTTTAGAGGGTGAGTAATCCCCAGTTATATCTTATACAATTCTAAACACAGGAGTATTCTATTCACATATCCTCTAACTGAAAACCATCAATTTCATGCAACCGTGCCCTCCCATTTTATGAAATATTTGCTTTTTAAAAAGCTGTGTGCTCACCTTCTCCAACACTGAAGGTGTGTCTTTCCCCTTGATTTTTTTGCTTTTAGGGTGGAGAACAGGAAGTAACTATTCTCCATGCAACAAGATCCCTCTGCCTTTCCATTAAGTGAGGACAGGATATTGTACTAGTAGTGGTTGGTTAGCACTAGTGCCAACAAAGCACTAAAAGAAATGTGTGAGCTTAAGCTGGGAAAAAACAAAGCACTGGATAGTAGTGTTTGTGTGCCAAAGAGAGATTAGAGGGATTTAATCCAAGACAATCCATAATATAAAATAAGTTACAAGGTTCAAATTAGGGTAGTGAAAGGAAGAAAAACACACGTGTCTTTTACTAGAACCTTTGCTACCACACTTTGACTACCTCAGATTCCTTTGCATCTCCAAAGAACTTGTTGATTTCCTTGATGGCCTTATGTTTTCCAAAGGAGGTGGTTTAATAATAGGAGTAATGAGAAGGGCATCCAAGAGCGCACGATAGGTACTATGATTGGAGAGTCTAGTGAGCATTTAAAGAGAACCTGTAAGTAAACCAATTACCACAATAACGCAAAAGTTAACTACACATGCTACAAACATAAGGAGGTTGATCTCAGCAATTGTTAAAGAAGTCATTAATAGAAACTGGCAAGTATATCTAAACCAGCATCTTAGGACTGGTTTTGATAACTATATGGGTTGATATAACCTGCTTCTAAAACTCACATAACCCCGAGCTAACGGATCCTGAGTTTGCATGTAATGTGTGTCCAATCCAAGGAGTGTCCAGAGCTACATACATCTCTATCATTCATGTTACTGTAGGTTATACTGGGTATATTCATAAGTGGAGTCTATTTTTCCCTGTGCTGCAGGTCCAAATATTTAATTCACTCAACAAAAAATGGAGAGTGGATTTTCTGGGGCTGAGACACAGATGTTCCAGAAGAGACTGCACAGGAATCTTTGTTGCTTTATAAAAGCATCAAAAGTTAGCTCTGGAAAAAACTAGCTATCCTCAGTTTCACATATTTGCAGATTAACAGATTTTTCCTGAACAGGTTCATCGATGTTCAAAGATTCCAAATGAAGGTCTACCTGGCCCGTATAGCGACAGCAGTGGACACAGCAGCAGCAGCACTACTCCTAGCTTGTAGAAATGCCACCTCAGGATGTAAAATAGAGGGGGTAGGAGGAACTCTGGGAAAACTTTTCAATGGATTTTCCAGCGGCACTTTCCTAGTGTTGAAGCTTTGGTCCAAATGAAGAGGAAAACAATAAAACTCAAGTTTTATTCAAGGGTGGGAGGAGAGGAAGAAAGAGAAAAAGTATTACGCAAAAGTCACACTTTATGCAAATAATTTCAATCATCATTTCAAAGTTTTGGGTCCAACCAGCACACAATTATATTAATAGTATCAATAGTTTCAATACACTTGAATATCTGTTCCTCAACAGGGAAAAATAACTCTACTCCTTAGATTTTGACTATGTACAGTTCTTCCTGGAATTGTTCATTTTGAGTCTAGACGTCACAGGAGCTGTGTTGCCTTCATATCCTGCTTCTGGGCTTCCTGAAGGCATCTGGTTGACCATTATAGATAACATGCTGGACAACATGGACTCTTCCTCTGATACCACAGTGCTTTTACATTCTGAAGCATTATATTCAGAAACAGATCCAGTTAATTCAATATGATTTACATCCAAATGAATATACTTAGGATTGCAACCTTAAAACATCTCACATTTGTCCTGCAAACTCAACCATGTCTGGTCTTAATAATGTTGCACTGCTATATTTAATATAAAGGGAGGAAGGTGTACAGCATTATATAATTTTAAAAAAGTATCCAATCTATTTGGCAGGTGAATTGCATGATTCCCCAATATCAGAGAGCAAAGACATTCAATATATGTGATGGGTGGAACAACAACTATTTACAAAGGTGCACCTCAGCCTGCACTGAGCCAGTCTGTAAGGGCCAACATGGTCTAACTGATTGCTTTAGCACTGGGAGATTGCTATGATTTACAAGACTGGATGCACAGATTTCCAGCTGCTCCTCCAAAAGAATATCATTGTGCCTTAAGAGATTTAGGGTTTTCACAGAGGACCAGAATAGTGACTTTTATTTATACACACACACACACACACACACACACACACCCTCTCAAATAAGTTACAGGACAAGGGGTAAAAACTTCAAGTGAGCATGGTGGTTTTCTATATGATAAACTATACATTCCAGAATATTTCATATCATATTAATCTGATAGTCTTCTATGGGCTTAGCAAGGAGTATTATGTTCCACATCCAGACAAAGAGCTTAAAGTAATGAATAACTCATTTCAGATGTTAAAAGTAGCTGCCCTCTCATAAAAACAGTAATAGAGGAAATATGCAAGAGCTTATTTTGAGCAACACTAGTATTAGGAAGTTGCTACACTGAATATATTTTTAAAGTTATTGGTCCTCCCAGGGAAAAAAAAATCAATAGGTGTGGCGAGGTCACTGTTATAGCTTAACATTAAGCTTCAAAGAGTTTCCTTATGACCAATTCACCTGGCTCAAAACATACTGCCATTGAAAAACTAACTCTACCCACATTTAGTGGTTTGTTTGTTTTTAAGTGTGTTTTTGTTGGAAAATGTTATCTACATGTTCTGACATCTGGAAAGCAAAGCATTTGCTTTTGGAATTTAAGCCTGATCGATAGCATTGCAACTGATACCTGCTTATCATAGTCTCGCACAAGTATCACACACATATGTAGGCTTTATTTTATTTTGTTCTATTCTTACTAGAGCTAGGATTTGTGTACCTTCCAGGAAGTGAGGCCACCGATATGGATTTTGCAGGCTGGACTGTCAACATAGGTTCCATTGGTGTAACTGGGAACACAAGTGGCTCAGACGTTTGAGTTGTCATTGACTTCATCTTAGGTGTGATCTTTTTATTATCAGCTTCATTTACCCATAACTTTGCAGCAGCTGGAACACTCAGTTGTAGAGAACCAGTTTTGATCTGACTGGACCTTAATTCAATATGAATTATGAGACATTAAATACACTGATATTACTATTCTTGATGATGCCTAATAAAGCAGAATAATGTTAAATTTTAAGTGTTAAATAAATAATAAATGTTGCCTAATAAAGCAGAAGTAATAGCACTGGGGAGATCTTTATTTTTTGCTTAAATACAGCTTGTCAGAGGACTTGTGTTATAGAGGAATCTAGAAAGTTTAGGTTTTTCAAGTGTTCTAAATTTTTCATCTTGCCGGGAAGTCTACTTTGGGTGGAGAAATGCAAATGCATTTTCACCCCTGGAGACTGTGTTCTTCCAGCTCAATACTGGCCAAAAATTCCAACCCCACCTTCACTTTTTGAAACCAGATGTTAACCATCATAATACAAGAACTTGACTGGTGGTTAGAAGGGAGCATAACACACTATAGTGAGTCAGGGTCACCTGAAACATTACAGTTCCCTTCTCAACTAGCCGTCTCTAAGTAGGAATATCAGAGTACACCCTGTAAAGGGCTTCCAGTGTGGTACAAGCATTTTGCCAACTAGCAAATGTACTGCTATTCAATCATTTTACATGCAGTGTCACGTCAACTGTCACAGAACACACTTTTTCCTATACAAAGACTGATGTCTGTGTGAAAGAAACCATAATGTAATGTAGTTGTGTCACTAAACACTGGATCTCTGTATAAGAACTAGCATTTTTATTCCAGTCTCCCCTGCAAAGCAACTGCAAACAGAGACCTACACTATGCTTCCAATAAAAATCTGTAGGTACTGCTGTTACTAAGTGCTGCTGCCATCTTGTGGACTAGACTGCAACATAAGCAATACCAACTAACTCCCACAAGAGACTCCAGAAGGAAGTCTCTTGAACTTGCCAAACTGAAGCACGTGAACTGCTAACAGTCAACTTTTGAACAGTGAAAAGGCTTGGTATCAGCCCCCAAATAGTTTAGGAGTTATTTTTGATGAACTCTTTTTAACTGAAGTCACAACAAAAGCAAAAAACTATTATCTGTAAATGGCACTTGCTTTCAGCAGAGCCTTAATCTTGCCCAGAGCCAAGATGGATCATATGTAAATAGGTACTAAAGAACATATCTGTCTCTTAAGTGCACTGAGTTTCTGGGAGGGGATAATATCCTCCCCCCTCTATCCTAACCCATTTTAGACAGAGTATGCTCAAAGTCCCAGAGACCCAGGTGCTCTGCTGGGAGGAATGAGGCTGGAGTATGGATAAGGTAGAGGAGACAGGAAGGAGGGTGGAAATGAGAGGAAGAGAGCGAGAGTAGGGATGTGAAACTGCAGCCCCCTAGGAGTTTTTGGCCTACAACTCCCATCATCCAATGCTACTAGCCATTGGAATTGGAGCTGATGGGAGTTGTAGGCCAACATCAGCTGGAGGGGGTGCAGTTTGACACCTTGAACTAGTGTTCTCAGCACTACTCAGACAAACCTGACAAACATTTTGACTGAGGTGATTCTAGTTTATGATGAGTTTTGAACAGAATGTGATCAATAAGTTTAAAAAACAAACTACCTCAGGTAAGTAGATGCTGTTTTGGACACAGTAGCTACCTGGCTGCTAAGACTTAAAACATGGACTGCAGCAGGTGGATGAGGTGCACACTTGGGTAAGGCTTCCAGTGGGTTGTTGAAAAAAAGTTTTCTGAAGAGTAAGAAAATTGTCAAGATACAGTCTAAGATTTCTAACGCCAGTCATTCTTTTAAAATCCCTCTCAATAATTAAATATATTTGGAGCATGGATAACACAAGTTGAAATTTACTCTTAATATGTATCTAAATTTTCAAGTATGCTTTCGTTTAAACTAGATCACACTAAGGGGGTTTTGACAAAAGAAAACTGCTACTCTGCTAAAGTAAACAAGGGTAACACTACCTCCAACCATGCTCTGCTTACGAATTTCCCCAGATATCTGTCTGGTCAGTGCTGGAAATGGAACTCCAGTCTATACGTACATTTGGTTTGATCTAGACCTAACCCTGATCTAGACTGCCTGTTTATATTGCCTGTCTTTTATATTGCAATACCTTTTCAAATATTCTTGGCAATCTTCTGGGGCCTTACGACATTCCAGTGAATGGAAAACTGGTGATAGGGTTTGCTAGTGTTATTACTGGTAGTTTGCATAGTTCAGTTCTTCCAAATGTGGATGTACCTTTACAGCATTAAATTCCCTTTCAGGATAACTTGGTGTTTCCATAGACATTTTGAAAAATCAATTTCAAGGGAGTACTTGGTTCCCAAAATATAGAGCATGCCTCCTGAAAGATTTGGAGAGCTGGTGAAAAAGTTCGCGTTTATCTCTAACTCCTCCTCCAAAGACCATAGTATGTGTTTTTAATTGGGCCAGAATGGAATATTCTGATCCATTCCAATTCAATAACTAGTAGTTATAGAGGTGTATTAATTGATATAGCTATTAATCAACAGTGTAACAACTGTTTCTTTGCTAGCCACCATGCAAAGCCCATAAAAAGAAGTGAACAGGGAAATACAACCTTCTGCAAGGGGTCATTGTCTCCCTACATTTCAGGCTCATACATATACTCACTTTTAGACATTAAAAATGTTAGGTTCCCAGCCTGGTTCCACTTACCAGACTTGGTAAATGCCCAGTATTCAACCTAGTCTTCCTGACTCAGGAATGCCATATTTGAGAACTTTTGGTCTGGCATTCTTGTTTTTGAGAAAGTAAAAACAGAACACAATGGAGCACATTCCGATAAGTAAACACAGTTGCTCCTGTTTAATTCTATTGGAAATATATAAGTGAAGCTGCTAATCCAACTGGGATAAAAAAATTTCAGTGACAGAAAGATAAATGTGGTGAATGAAGAGCTTTCAAAATTATAATAAAGCAAGCATGAGGCAGTAATTTACCTCCTGTGAGATGAAGCAGAGAGATCAGGTCCAGAAAGTCTGGCAGATGAAATAGTGACAAGAAGAGTTGGATCTGTTATCGTGGAACTAGCTGAAGTAGCTTCTGCCCTGATAGATGGCAGTTTGTTTCAATTCCATTTCCAGAGTCAGAGAGAAAGTCATGTTTACAAAAAAAATTACTATCTGCACCCAAATGTGATTCAGCAGAAATTACATTTGTTCACAAAATTAACAACTCTTTGGATGGACAGCAAGATTAGTGCA
Source organism: Hemicordylus capensis (assembly GCF_027244095.1). NCBI lineage: Eukaryota > Metazoa > Chordata > Lepidosauria > Squamata > Cordylidae > Hemicordylus > Hemicordylus capensis. The sequence goes on along the minus strand of NC_069661.1, from coordinate 27,354,735 downwards.
AGAGTGGCCAGTCTTTCACCATGCCAGAGCAGTACCATTGCAAAACACAGTCTGGCTGCTGCATCTTGTAGATTGGCCCACTCTACCAGTTCAGGGGAGACCATATGCCATTTGGCCACTCCAGAGACGTAACTATAGGGGGGGCAGGGGGGGCACGTGCCCCAGGCGCCATCTTTTCTGGTCACGTGGGGGGCGCCGCCATGACCAAATTTTTTAATTTTTTTAAAAAAATTTGGTTAATACAAATGTTTCCTGCTCAGTGCAGCAGCGCTGCAGCAGTCAAGGGAGCGCGTCGGTGCCCCCTTCCCCACAAGCAGTCCCTTCCGCGCCGCCTGCGGCCCCCCCCCCATTGCTTTGCTGGCGCCTGGCGGCCAGTCAGTGGCCTGGCTTGGCGGCGGTGGCGGGCACTTGTGAGGAAAAACCTAAGTATAATGTAGTATGTTGGGGGGGGCGGGGGGCATGGTGGGGGGGGGCGCCATTTCAGTGTTTGCCCCGGGCGCCGTTTTCCCTAGTTATGCCTCTGGGCCACTCCCTTCCCAGTACTTGTCTCCACAGGGGTCATAGCACCTTGTCATCAATGTATAGAACCTGGATTTGCTCATTTGCTCTTCCCCTCACTGTCCCTTTCTCCTTGTGTATTAATTTGTAAGCCTAAGGGACAGACCTGTGTCATATTTTTAATATACTGTACGGCACCTACAAAATAACCATCATAACTAAGTTCTACCCCTTAGTTTGAAGGTGCCTTTGAAACAATTTTAGTACCAATGGCACAGCAATCAGAGTGAATCATAGCCCACTACAGAAATCACTTTAACACACACACACCAATTAAACACACATTCCTAAGATATATTTCAGGGGACAAAAATTATGCAGCTTCACATTGGTGCTAAATCTGCTTTGTTTTAAATAAATTGCTTAAAGATAAAATGGAGTCTTCTACAACCAACCTTCCTACCAGTCAGTAGCTTCCCATGCACAGAACTACTCTCACATGAGGGCTGTGTCCAGGAAGAGACTGGACTGGGCTTAATCCTTTTCTACAATAAAAAGAAAACCAATCACAATCCCATCTCATGGTCCAACAATAAGCAGTAGTACTAGATGGTGCAAGTTATGACACAAGTAACACCTTACCCAATGTGAAGCAATTGAAATTAAACTACTTAAGAATGGTTTGTAATACTTTAAAGTAAGTTGTGATAAATATGTTCTTTGAAATAATTAGTTTCCATAATAAGGTTTAGTCATGCTTGTGAGCCATTAATCGATGGAACAAGAATCAGACCTCTGAGCTGATAATAATGATGGCTGTTCCGACACATCAGGTATCACACAAGTTTGAGTAGCTACTGAATGGGAATGCTGGGCCTCCAATCCATTAGTGAGATCTGTAGATATGCTTTATAGATACAGAACAGACACAGTTTATACTACTAGGCTACATTCTGAGGCTAAACAACATTTATGCTTATATTCTCAAAGAGACAAGAAGTTGCTAATCTGAAGTCCCTAGGAAATACCCACATAGGTGTGTTCAAAACTGCAGTAATAAGTTTAGCTGTTTGAATTAAATAAGATGACTGGTTTTTATTTTTATTTTTAAAGAGCTTTAGGTCAGAAAGATGAATTCTGAGCACACAAAAAACTGATTACCTACAAAGACACAAATGCTTATTTCTATTAGCATATTTTAACATTCAAGGGCTCTGAAACCACCAGCGATAATGGTGAAGTTGCAACAATGGAAGCAATTAATATTCATATATGGTTAAATGATAAGATTTTTGCCCCTTGTATTCATATATGGTATATTAAATCAACTTTCCTTTTCAAATTATAGCTCTCCTTTTAACAGCTAGCCAAAGATTCCTGTTCAGTTATCTAGAAGTCCAAGTCCAGTACACCTATAGTTTCCCATTCAAACTTTCTCCTACATTTATTTATTATTTTATTTATTACACTTCTATACCGCCCTATCCAAAGGCTCTGGGCGGTGCACAACAAGCCATTAAAAATTACTACTAACTTGAGTTTACACATTATTACAGGGGCCACAAAAATGCCACTATGTTTCTGCAGCCTGATCTTACTATTTAAATCAACAGGCTTGCTTGCTTATTCATTCGTTCATTCATTCATTCATTCATTTAAATAAAGCTGCACTGGTTGCCTGCTCGCTTCTGGGTCCAATTCAAAGTGCTGGTTCTCACCTATAAAACCCTTATGGGCTTAGCACCTGTATATCTCTGGGACTGCCTCTCTTGGCCAATTGTATCCTAACCTGTGAGGTCTTCTCAGCTGGCCCTCCTTAGTGTCCCAGGCCCTGGTGTAGTGCATGGTGCCTGGGCCCATAGGATGACCTTCTCAATGGCCGCCCCTCTTCTTTGGAACACTCTCCCCCCCAGATTCATTCAGCCCCTTCCCTGGCTGCTTTTAAGGCCCTTCTTAAGACCCACCTGTTTAGCCAGGCATTTGCCCTTTAATAATAACAACAACAACAACAACAACAACAACAACAACAACAACAACAACAACAACAACATCCAGTAAAATCAACCATCTGCTGTACATGGATGATCTGAAGTTGTATGGAAAGTCCCAGTCAGAAATCGAATCACTGCTAAACACGGTCCGTATATTCAGTAGCGATATAGCAATGGAGTTTGGACTAGACAAGTGTGCTGCATTAATAATGAACAGAGGGAAAATAACAAAAACAGAAGGAACAGAACTGCCCAATGGAAGCAAGATCAAGAACCTGGAAGAGAAAGCACCTTACAAATACTTGGGCATTCTCCAGGCTGATAACATCGCACACACTGAAGTTAAAAGAAAAATTGGAAGTGAATACATCAGGAGAGTCAGAAAAATCCTCAAGTCCAAACTCAATGGCGGGAACATCATACAAGCCATAAACACCTGGGCTATACCTGTTATTAGATACACTGCTGGAATAATAGACTGGACCCAGGCAGAGCTAGAGACGCTAGATCGTAAGACCAGGAAAATCATGACCATCAATCATGCTCTACCTCCCTCGCAGCTCAGGTGGAAGAGGAATGCTGCAAGTCCATCAAACAGTAGAGGAGGAGAAAAGAGGCCTTGAAGAATATATAAGGGACAGTGAAGAAGATGCACTTCAAATGGTCAAGAACGCGAAACTATTCAACACCAATGAAACAAAACAGGCCTGCAAGAAAGAACAAGTCAAGAACCGAGCAGAAAAATGGAGAAATAAACCCCTGCATGGTCAATATTTACACAATATAAGTGGAAAATCAGACATCACCAAGACATGGCAATGGCTTAAGAATGGCAACTTGAAGAAAGAAACAGAGGGTTTAATACTGGCTGCACAAGAACAGGCACTAAGAACAAATGCAATAAGAGCAAAAGTAGAAAAATCCACAACAAACAGCAAGTGCCGCCTTTGTAAAGAAGCAGATGAAACAGTGGACCACCTGATCAGCTGTTGTAAGAAGATCGCACAGACTGACTACAAACAAAGGCATGACAAGGTAGCAGGGATGATACACTGGAACATCTGCAAAAAATACAAGCTACCTGTAGCCAAAAATGGGTGGGACCATAAAATTGAAAAAGTTGAAGAAAATGAAGATGTAAAAATATTATGGGACTTCCGACTACAAACAGACAAACATCTGCCACACAATACACCAGATATCACTGTAGTTGAGAAGAAAGAAAAACAAGTCAAAATCATCGACATAGCAATACCAGGGGATAGCAGAATAGAAGAAAAAGAAATAGAAAAAAATCACCAAATACAAAGATCTACAAATTGAAATGGAAAGGCTGTGGCAGAAAAAGACCAAAATAATCCCAGTGGTAATTGGCGCCCTGGGTGCAGTTCCAAAAGACCTTGAAGAGCACCTCAACACCACAGGGGCCACAGAAATCACCATCAGCCAATTACAAAAAGCAGCTTTACTGGGAACAGCCTATATTCTGCGACGACAGTATCTATAAACATTGACAATAAAATTCTGGCATCCCAGGTCCTTGGGAAGGACTCGATGTCTGGATAAAACAAACCAGTCAATAACACCTGTCTGACTGTGTAAACAAGAAATAATAATAATAATAATAATAAATTGTTATTGGTATTGTTTACCGCCTACAGTCTTTGGAGGAGGCGAATCCAAATGAGAGGTAACAAAGGCATGAGTTACTGTTGCCAGGGCCGGCTGGTTGAGAAAAGGCTGTAACTGGCAAACCAGCCGAAGCTGGTCAAAGGCACCCCTGGCCATGGCCTCTACCTGCTTTTCAAGAAGGAGCTGCAAGTCCAGAAGGACCCCCAGATCACAAACCATCTCTCTCAAAGGAAGTGCAACCCCATCAAGAGATAAACTCACACATAGCAATTGGCCAGATCACAAACTGAACAAGAGCAACTCGGTCTTGGAGGGATTAAGCCTGAGCTTGTTTTGGTGCACCCAGCTCTTGACAGCCTCCAGGCACTGAGCCAGCACATGGACGGCATCACCTGTTTGTTCAGGGATAGAGATATAAAGCCGAGTATCATCAGCATATTGATGAAAACTTACCCCAAACCAATGGATGACCAGGCCCAGTGACTTTATGTAGATGTTAAAAAGAATGGGAGTAAGGACCAAACCCTGTGGAACCCCACAAGAAAGGGACCAAGGCATAGAACACTCACCCCCAATCAACACCAACTGGACTCGCCCACTAACATAGGACCGGAACAACTGAAGAACTGTGCCCCCAAGGCCAGTCCACTTAAGCATTCCAAAATGATATAGCATGGTTGATGGTATCGAAGGCTGCTGAGAGATCAAGGAGAACCAAGAGAGGTGCGCTTCCCACATCAAGGTTAGGATACAGGTCATCCATCAGAGCGACCAATGTCAGTGCTGTGCTGCGGCCTAAAACCTGACTGGAAAGGGTTCTGAAAATCATTTTCCTCCAGGACTCTCATCAACTGAGCACAAACCACCTTCTCCAAAATCTTACCAAGAAAAGGAAGATTGGAAATCGGACGATAGTTATCCAGATTATCAGGGTCGAGAGAAGTCTCCTCCAGAAGAGGGTAGACCACCACCTCTTTTAGGGCAGATGAAACAATCCCCTCCTGAAGAGAGGAATTAACCATCTCCCAAAGCCAGGAGGGAACATTCCCCCTCGCAGCCCCAACAAGCCAGGAGTGTTAAGTGTCCAGGCTAGAGGTCGCTGTGCCCACGTTGGCGAGAATCATGTCCGCATCATCAACCTCAACAAGTTCAATGGTATCCCAGATAGAGGCTGGGTCTTGTGATACTATTACCTCAATGGATACTGAGCAATTGGAATCCAACTCCGACCGAAGGTGAGCAACCTTATCAGCGAAAAGCCTAGCAAACATGTCACAGCAGCCAGATGGAAGACCACCAGAATCAACCCTTCCAAGCAAAGAACTGGGGTGATTCCAAAAAGGGCCACCAGAAAGGAATCCACTGACGCAATAAGCATGGAGAAATGGGTAGATTTAGCCATCCTTTTCACCACTATATACTCCCGAACAAGGGCAAGCAACCGTGCTCGGTCTGCTTCTGTCTTAGTATTCCTCCAGCGGCGCTCTAGGTTTTCAAGGGCTTATGCCCATCTAACTCTGTATTTCAGTTTTACAGCTGAAAATTAGCTTCCTTTTCAGTGTCTTGATGAAGTATTGTATCTATATGTATAGAGAATAAAATGTCTTTATAATCTATACATTGTCATTTCTTGTATCTATTAAACATTTCTTAGTGTTGGGGACTAACAGTGCAATAATCTTCTATACCAGGCAAGCACACCATATGGCCCACAAGCAAACCACTGCCCTTCCCTGTGTATTTGTGTTCCCAACTCGAAATCCTTATTGTTTTTGGCCCTTTGGCATATCCAAGGACAAACAACTCAAGCCCATCTAAAGTGGGAATGGAGATGCAATACATCTCCCTGAATTCAGAAGTGCTTGGTGAATGACATGCCAGTTTTTCCAGTTTGTTACAGGCAGTCTACATTGCACAGCCCACCTGTGTCTGAGATTCCTTCGCTGGGAGTGTAAAAGACTTATGGTCTTTTATGTTTGGTTTGGGCCCGGGGTATTTGAGGGACCGCCTGCTCCCAAGGGTTGCTGCCCGCTTGACAAGGACATCTGAGCGGGCCCTGCTCCGGGTGCCGACAATGAGAGAGGCCCGGCTGTCGTGCACTCGGAACAGGGCCTTCTCTGTTGCTGCCCCCAGACTCTGGAATGCTCTCCCAGTGGCCATTCGTTCCTCAGACTCCATCACGGCTTTTAGAAAGCTTGTAAAGACTTGGCTTTTTACCCAGGCTTTTACATAATCGTTTTTACTGCTGCTGTGGGTGTTTTTATCTGTTGTATTGTTTTATGCCTGTTTTTATATTTTTTTATACTTTTAGCATGATGTTTTTATTGTGTTTTTATTGTATGTTTTTATTTTATTTTATTGTATGTTGTAAACCGCCTTGGGGTTATTTTTTAATGAAAGGCGGTATAAAAATGCAAAAATAAATAAAATAAATAAATGTTGCCCCTGGACTTGGTGAGGGCAGAGAACAGAGAAGGCAATGAAAGGAAACAACAAAAATTAAAACCAAAGGAAGAAATGGGAGAAGAGAATAGGAGGGGAACCCTGCGGGGTGGGGAAAGAAAGAGGAGGCTACTTGAAAGGTAAACTGCAGAAAACAATCAGCTGGCAAAAAGGGGAATAACACTGCCCTGAAGGATAAAACAGCATGTTGTAATAAAATGGTCTGGTACCCCATCAGCAGGGGAAAAAACCAAATAAAGCTTGCAACAGACTAGTATTTCTAGCTCAAAAGCTATATGTAATTGATTGATAACAGCCGAGACAGAAACAGAATCTGGCAGCTATTAAGAACTTCCAAGTTTTCAAGCAGAAGGGGTGATTGCATCCAGGTAAACTGAATGCTCGTGCCAGGAAAAAGTTTCTGTTCTTGGACTACAAAAAAACCGATGAGAGAGTTATGAGCTTGGAAGCAACTGAGTGGCTTTCTCTTTCTTCAAAGAAGCCTAAATTGTGGCAAATGTGGAGCCTAGTGGAGGCCAGCATGCACCATTGTCTAATGCGATATAGATTTCAAGTGCACTTAGAATTTGCATTTTGATGCTGTGGCTGCAGCTTAAAGGGGGATAGTTGAGAAACGTGGGTAAAGAGAGGAGTACTACGTGCAGACATGTACAGAGAGCAGGCATGTGCTAGAGAGAGCAGACAGAAAAGGAAGGGGAATCAGCAGCGAGAGAGAGACCTGTAGCAGATCAGAGAGAAATAGTTATGGCAGGGCTGCACAACTTTCGCAGCTTGTAGTCCAACAAGCTGCTGCTGTTGGACTACAAGTCTCATCATCCCTATTCGCCACTGTGGCTGGGGATTATGAGAGCTGTAGTCCAACAACAGCTGGTAAGCCAAAGTTGAGGAGTTTTCTCTCTGTACCCATAAGCTATAGTACACAGAGAGAAAAAGGCAATTAACAAAAAATGAAATAAACAGAAACAACTGTTTCTGTTACAATGACTGTTTCTGTTACAATGGTTTTAAAAAAATGCTTTCCTGTAACATAGTAACATGGCCTTCTCGATTTAGCAATAATGTGAAAGTGGTCCACAAGGTGATGTGTGTTGTACATAATGTTCAGTTCACAACACAACATAACTGTGATTCAGTTATGTTCAACAAACTGCAAATATAGAAATGGCCACCAGACGGCTCTCACATACAGCTCCAATTGAGAATAGATGCTAGCATTTTTCATGTAAAGATTAGGTTCAATACTGTAGGAGACAAATATATAATTTTAATTCATTTTCCCAATTATTTAAAGTGATGTGACAAATTGAGAACAATTCGTTCAGAACAATTTGGTTCTTGTGCTGTACAGCTCCTATTCATTTCAATCGGCCTTCAGTGGAAAATGTGTTTTGGTGGATGGTATCTATTCACTGTTCAAGCGGCTACTGATTTTTAACACCCAATTGTCTCAGAGCAGCTTATATATAGGGAGACGTGTGAAGATTTTCAGTACTTCTCTTTAACTCCTGAAGGTGAACAATAACATCTTCTTCCAACTTCTGCATTTTTATGCAGGGATAAGTGTAAAAGTTTCATTTCAGGCATTACAGAAAAGCTGAGAAACCCAAGCACAAAAGGCTGGCCTGTCATCACCCTCCTCCTCCAAAATCCTGAAGCCAATTTCAGAAGACATCTAGAACAGTGTACTGTATTCCTCTGATTGTGAAGCAAGTTAGTGAAAACAGACACTACTATAACACTAAAAGTTAAATTAAGGCTATGATGACAAATACAAGCTTCATACACAACTTTCAGCACAAATCCAAAATAGAGGTAAAAGTTCAGAGAAACGTATTTTACAACATCTGCAAAATTGGGGGAAAATACTATACAATGTTCTTTAATTTAAAAAAATCATAACAAGCAGTGAACAAAAGCCATAATCATCTTATATAATTACATTTAAATCACTAATTTAGCAAAGCAAAAAAACAAACAAAAAACCAGAATACACAATTGTATTTTTGAACATTTAACTTACTTATAATAGACCAATGTTTAAATTGCAGTGTGCATGCATTAAAGATAGTGTGAAGTTTTATTACAGTGTGGCAATTCAAGTTATTTTAAAAATGAGGTAAGAGTTATTCGTTAAAAAATCCAATATAAACGTGTTCATTCAAATCAAAGAACAGTTGTGTGCACAAGATTTAAACTGAATTTGATTGCAAATAATCAAAATGTTTGTTATAAGGAGAATGAACTGTGTTTTTATTTATTCTGCTGTGTAATGAGAAAGCACTAGCTCATCTTATTAGTTCCGCTTCTATTAGTTTCTATTTTTCTGCACACGTGGCTATTAATGTTGAACAACTGAACAATTACCTCAGCTCTCCATTTTCTGTTTGACATTCCCTAGAGATAACAAATAGTGAGCTGCAAATATCATTACAGACTATACTATGGAAACATGTATTCCCAGAAATAAAATAACACTGAAGAAAACTTTGAAACCAGGAACACTTCAACTCAAGACTCTTTTCGTCTGCAAAAAGTAGAAATTTAAATAAAATATTTTTCTTGGAGTAATTTGTCTGCAAGAGGTAGGATACAATTAAATTTTTCTTTTAAAAACATGACTGCAAGGAAAAGATGCAAAAATCAAATATCTAAATCAAATTTGCTAAAACAGGTAATTATTTCTTTTTTTACATAAAGCTGCATACATATCTTTACAGTACTATCAACTGTGTGTGTGTGTGTGTGTGTGTTTAAGATCTATATACATGAGTCCAAAGCCATCAAAGAAAAAGGCATGGGGATAAAGTAACTTAAAAGGTAAAATTTATTAAATACTCTTCAATCTTCACAAAGCATAAATTAATGAATACGCGGTTGCTATAATACATTATATTACAGAGTAATATGCATCACTGAAATTTTTATTAAGGTCAAAACATTCACCCGGCAATAAACAAACTGCCCCGTGTTCACTATCTCAAATTATTTTCATTTGTTGTTTTTACATAGCCATGTCCTGATGTTATTTCCCCTTGGGTGTATCCCCAGGGAGAGACTGGAAACTACCTCTCAGGTAACACAGTGACATTTTCGCTCAGGTAAAGCAGAGTTGAATTGTGCTAATACTGCTAAAATTCCTTTACTGGAACCCCCCAAAAGCTGCCTCTTCCTCTACTGCTTTTAAAACATTTACATCCCGCGCTCTAGAATATCTCCACCGGGTTTCTACGAATTCAAATAAAGCCATATAGGAAAAGTAAATTGGCTTTTAAATGAATGTTTACTGTCCCTTTTTTCAAGCTCAGCATTTCTGCAATCTATGTCTTTCTTTGCATTCCAGCAATACACAAGAATTTACTTTCTCCAACTAAGAGCCACTCCCCTGGGAAGAAAAAGGAACCTAATAGTTCTTCAAGGCATTTATGAATACTCTAGCACTGATTGTCTAATTAGATACTGAATTAAAACGGAACATCTTCATCTCATTCTTTACATATCAGTAGGAAATTGTTAGAAAAAGAATAGAAAAGGCTAGGTTTCCTCTTGTAGCTAAAGCTAATATATTTGTTTGCAAAGCTTTTGGAAGAGAAAGAGGAAGAAAGGGGTGTGCACTTTGTTTTTTGCAACTTGGCAAGTCACTGGACGTTAAGGACACGTGCTGAGACTCCATGGTGCCAGTCACGTAATTTTGTATATCTGGGGCCTATGATGTGGAGGGGAACCTTTTCCCTGCAGAAAGAAGGGATAGAAAAGATAGATAAGAAAGGAAAGACGTTTGCATCTCAATCCATTACATGCACAAACCGAGACATGCAAAATGCACACACTAATTGCAACTGTGTGTGTTTAGCCTACTGTTATACTCCAATGAAGACTTGGTATGAAAACTTGGTTAAACTTTGAAGAGTCCAGCGATCCAGCAGAATAGATTCACAAGGATTCAATTAAAAACAAAGATATCTGAATATCTGTAGTAACCTTCCTCCCAACAAGGCTGCCCTCCCAAAACCCTATCTCCTGCTAACTGGGCAAAGAGGCCAGTTAGTTTTTAATGGGGTGATTCCCTTTATTTAGCTTTTAACCCGTTTTTAACATGGTGATTCTCTTTATTTAGCAGGGGGAGAGTAACTGGCCCTATCCACCCCAGCACAGTACCTCCAGTGACTGTTGCTGGTGTCTATCTTATGTTTCTTTTTAGATTGTGAGCCCTGTGTGGACAGGGATCCATCTTATTCATTTATTCATTATTTCTCTATGTAAACTGCTTTGGAAACTTTTGTTCAAAAGCGGTATATAAATATTTGTTGTTTCTGTTGTTTCTGTTAAGAAGAAAGGTGGACAGCATCATTATTACTAAAATATTTATACGCTACTTTTCAACAGAAAAGGTCTTGACATAATAGCGTAGATTTGGAAGATGGTCCACCCTCAAAAGTATGAAGCACATGAAATACATCAAATACACCAAGAAACTATAATATCATAATCCACAAGACAGGAAGACAAGCAGTATATGAATGGTGCAAGACAAATGGAAAAACCAGACCACATCTTTGTCCCATAAATAGTTCTGCTTTTACACTTTTCCTTCCCTTGGTTTTTTATTCTTCTTCTCTTTACACAATAATCCTCTTACTCATATTTGTTCCTACCCCAGCATTACAAAGATCTTTACTTATTTATCGTATTTTTATACCGCCTGATATTTAAATCTCTAGAAGGAATACTATGGCCCGTTTCTACGAACATCCTTGTTTTTCCCAAGAGAGCTACATTCAGCTTTGTGAAACACACTTTCCTTTTTAGAAACAGGAAGTTTCTAGACCTTATAGTTGAGAAGATATCCTAGAACATACATGGACAACACCTTGAAAAAAATCACAGAAGAGGGCTGAAAATTTTCAGTGGTTGAGGGCAAGGTTTTTGTATGCTTGCCCTTCCCATGACTAGCTAAACAACAATTATGCAAAGTAAAATTATGCATTTACTTAAATTGCACACTTTTTAATATAATCAAAGAATTTAGTTGTCTTGGTGAATTGGTGTGTTTTAGTTTCAACACCACACAGATATCCATATAGTTGCGAAACATTGTTCATAAACATTTCTGCTATCAATCCAGCACAAATGTTATTGTCATATCAGTAGAGCATCATCCTATGTGATCTAGCGCTAGATCAATATCAAATTCAAGTACTTATATTCTGGATTTCCACTGATCATATAATAAAATCTGTTCTGTTACAATCTAGCAATGAGTAGACTCATCACATCCAGTTCAGAACTGGATCATAAGACAAAAGTTTAGATAATATTGGTGGGATGTCCAAATCCCATTCCATTGGTGGGATGACCCTTTAAAAGTATGGGTGTGCACGGAAACGGTCCAGACTGTTCGGTTCGAATTCGAACTGATCCGCTAGTATGAACCGCCGGCCAGCAGTCCGGTCCATTTGGTTAAACTGATTCAACAGCTATGCTTGTAAGTGGGGATCTGGTGAATCTTACAGGCAAAGGGGTGGGAAAACCCTTTACAAGTGTTCTAAAGGTGGTTGCAGGCACCATGAGGGGGTACCTTATCGGCTCTGTTCCCCGGGGGATGTCCGCTAACAACAACAAAACTAGTAAGGTACCCTCTCGCCACCTGCCTCTCGGCCACCCTTAGAGCACTTTTAAAGGGTTCCACCACCCCTTTGCTTGTAAAGGGGAATCTTCACCCAACCAGTCCGTATCCGAGCAGCCTTGGACTAGGCACCTTTTTTTTAGGCAGTCTGGTTTGAGTTTGAACTGGTCAGACCAGTTCTGCACCCCTATTTAAAATGGCACACGTGCACACATGACCAATTTGGGATCAGTGAGGACATTCTACTTTGGCATATTCAAAATGATATCATTAGGAATGCAAGAGGATTGGAGGCCTCCCTGCAGCTTGTGTCCTACCCAACCTGGTCAAGACTCTTCCCAACACCAGCAGTTTGTATCCTGATTGAAGTGGAGGATACAAGGTCTGTGAGCGTCCTATCTAGGGCAAAAGGAGTAAAGGTTCCAAAATTGTCCTTAAGAGCTTCCCCATACATGTACTGTGCATCTTGGGAACTATAGCAGACTTCCAAAGCAAGCTTCAGGTTCACAGCTGTTCTTACTAATGTACTCCTATCACTTCTTTTTTGTGTGACCAAAATGAGCTACTGTAGAATCCCAAGGGATTGTGCTTTTCACCACACAGTTATGAAGACAACCTGATTATGCATAGGCAGTTTTCCCTTCATTTCTGGTTAGACCCTTCCTATATTTAGGGGATTGATACTTTACATTAAATAGGATTTATGTTTCTCCCTGATCATATCCCTTCATTTCTACAAACATACTGAAAAATCCTGCAAGTTGGCCTAGTTTTAAAAAACTGTTTCAAAGGGTTTTAGATTCATATACAGGAATTCCAATATCTACTGTCCACAAAACATGCAAAACGGCAGAGTTTTTAAAGGGTTTTACTTACACACACACTCTCTCCAATTTCACATCATCAATTAAACCATGCAATATATCAAATGTCTCCAAAAATTCAAGCCATTTACTTACTTTGTCTTCTTTACATTCTCAGGTTCTGGCTCTTTCACTGCAAATGAAATGAACTACATTAATTTCAAAGTAACTGCTAAAAACATTATTCAATATTTTTAAAATGATTTATGGCAGTGATGGGGTTTGAGGGGGCTCCATTTCCTTTAAAGAAGCTCCATCAGCACTGAGCAAAGCACAGCGCTGTACAATGGGAATAGTTGCCTCTGTGTTTTATTCCTTTAAGAATAAATTCCAGCGTACATCCTTCCCTGTTCCTAATCCCCTATTAATACTGGCATTATAAAATTTGTGGTTTAAAGAACAAATGTAGGCCAAAAAAATCCTCATGATGCATACAAAACATTTTGTGCAAAAACCAAGTATAAAAATCTATGAAGACAATTTTATGAGCCTTGATTTTTAATTGTAAGGTCCAATCAATTACTCACTGTGTTCAGTGCCAGTGATCTGTGCAAGAATACGGAAAGAACGAGACTGAGTAGTTCCTGTCCTTGGGTGCCAATCCTCAGTATCTTCAATCAACCGTTTCTTGCTGTGGTTGCTGTGAGTGGGTGGATGGTAGAATTCCGTATTTGTATACACAACATGCTTCCGTGGTGGACTGATACAATAAAGAAAAGACATAAAGGTAATAAGTGACATTTTCATTGGAAAGTAGCATTAGTTAGTTAATCTAAATGAGATTAGAAATTCTAAACTCCTATTTTTCAAAAATGTTTATAGACATATATGGTCCGTTCCTACAAGTAAAGGCATTCAGAATTAAGGCATAAGACACTGAATTATTACAACATCCCCCCCCATTTGTATATGATGTCAGTTACGATCAATTTCCACATCAGGGCATGCATTCAAATCAGCTAAAATTGCAGCACATAGTGGGTGTAAAAATCTCAGGCACCAGGGAGCCATGGCACCTAGAAATGTAGTTCTAGACTAGGACATTCGGTGATAGTTATTTAATAACATCTTTATTTGTTCAAGGCAGCCTGTTTCTGTCTAAGTATGATACAGGTGGCCCTTTTCTGCGGGTTTGTTTTACACAGTTTCACTTATTCACCGCTGACAAACATATACCAGGTCTCGTTATCTACAGTATAGAGTTGTAGCTATTCGCGATTTTTGTGGGTGTGATTTTTAGGTTTGCTTTTAGCATGTGCCTTATATTGGCGTGGTTTGAGGGAGGAGCTTTGTGGTTATTGAGGAGTTGGTGGTGGAGGTTGGAAAGTGTGTCTTGGGAGGAGTTTGGAGAGTCTTTTTGGAGCTGCTGCTCAAGGTAAAGTCCAGGTCATCTTTGGGATTGTTCTTCTGGTCTGTATGTGCTTTGTTCTGTATTGGACAATATAGTACTGTGTTGTGCCTTCCTTCCTTGTCCTAGAGGCCAGTATAAGCAGAGAGTGAATTCCAGACCTATGGGAACCATAAGATTTGCCTTTCGCTGATTTTACTGAAACTGTTTATGCATATACAGAACTAAGTTGTATGTGTGACAAGAACTAATACACTCTATGAGATTCCTCCATCTGTAAGATGCACAGTGCTGCACTATAGACCCAACACACAGACTAGATGCACTTTTCTGGCAATTACCGTTTGGGTGGGTTTTTCCTTTTGTACATTTGAAAGGACAAGGCAGCAGAATAAAAAGAATCCAGCATAAGCAGGAGCAGAAAAGAAGAGAAAGGAATTAAAAGTAAGAAATACGAAAGGTTGAAAAAGCTTTCATTAAATCACCTATAAAGTATTTATTTAATTCTAGGATCTTTTAAGGCAAGCAGATGATAAACTTCTACATGGAGAATACATTCGGGTAAGGAAATGGTTGGTACCATGTGTCACTAAAATATAGTACCCACCAGAAGTGTTGCCTGTAACAGGGATTCCCAGATGTGGTTGACTAAAACTCCCATAATCAAATAGCCAAAGGCCAATGCATACAGGGATTATTGGCGTTTTAGCCAACCACATATGGAAATCCCTGTTACAGGTAACAGTGTCCAACAGCCAAATCCAAGGAAGTTCTCTGGATTTCTGCACTTGGATATAGCCAGCATGAATGGTGAGATGAGATGGATGAGTAGCACTGCTTACTGTTTATTTGTTTTTTTTTAAGCAAGAACACATCCAATATCACCTGTGCAATGTCTTATAAATGCACATACAGGATTTTGTGGATGCATTGCCCCGGATTATTTTTGCACAACTTGTAGCGTTGCTTTAGCTCTCTTGGTGAAACTGATTCAGTTGCCCCTGAAGAAGAGGCATCTACATCAAAATACACTGGGCCTTAATAAGCTGTCAAAGTTTCTTCTTCTCTGTTTTTATTTTTATAATACGGCCCACAATCTTAAAGTATTTATGACAATTGCTTTCAATTGGGCAGAGTCAATTTTCAAAGCCTGCTCTGAATCTTTCAAGCCTTAAATGTGATGTATCTATAATAATCTCCCTTGAGCAACATACATTTAGTTTCCATAAATAATGGGCAGGATCCAGACTAGTTAGTCATGATTAAACACCATTTAAATCAGAGACACAATTTAATCCCAGTGACTGAAATAGTTAATTTCAATGGGATTTAGTAATGACTTAGTCTAGAAGCTGCTCAATATTACAAAAAAGGGTGAAAATCATCTTCCAAACAGATGGCTTAGAGTATTACTATAAATCATTTGAGGTGAAAATTTTGTGCAACATATTCTCTTACAAACCATAATTTCACTCTGTTAAAAATCGTTGTTTAAATGATCAGCTATAACTGAGGAAGCAGGAACTGCAACTGGACCCAGGAGTTAGTCAACAGCTAGAGATTACAGCATTCATTTATTATATATTTTATTAGACAATATTGAATTATTATTGTGAGGCAACTGTTGCTTAAATATTAAGAGACAAATATTAGTTAAGTACTTACAACTCATCAGGGTTACTCAAGGAGGGAAGGACAGAACAAAAGACAAACAACGGAGGAGATTCCCAGATGATGGAGTATAGATGGGAAATACCATAAGAGTGAAGCAACAAAAGAAAGTTAATAGAAAATTAATTGGAAAATTAAAGCTGTGTAGAAAAAGGAGTAAATAAGATTTTTTAAAATAGCATGCTCATTTAAATCTCTCACACACAAACTTGTTAGTTAAGATCTATGAGACTAATTTTTTGCTTGCAAGTACAGTATAATTTCTCATTACAGGCTATTCTTTAGCAGTTACCAAGTCTGGTAGCAAGATGGTGTCACAGGCAAAGAAAGTTATGACATGACTTGTTTCTTCCAGAAGTCAATTTATATACTAATGTTTTTACTTCAGTCATGCCAGAAGAATAAGGAATGGGAGGCAGGTAGGAAGAAAACGAGCATTTATTTAATGCAGAAAGAACTATTTAGTGCAGAAAGAAATCTTTAGTAATTGTAATTTGCTGAAATATGTTTAGTATTGCTGAATATGCAAAAAATTTAATCTCCTAAAGAGAATCATTACCTCTACTGCAACAGTTTCAAACATTTTAAAAGAAAATCTAGATTGTAAATGGTTAGACATGAAAACAATGATCTTTGTTATTAATAGTTTGTTTGCTACTAATGAAAGCCATGCAAAATACGACAATATTTAATATTGCAATAAATACACACCATACCAAAGGTAAATTCAAAAAAGATTACTTTACAGCTATCTTGAAAAATCATAGTTTTCAAACTTAAGTCATACATGCCAGTTATTAAAAAACATAAAAAAATAACACCACTCCAGTGCCACTGATACTAACTTTGTCACCGTTGTTACCTGCAAAGTAAAAAAGCATTTAATGCATTTATTATAATAGCATTCCTCCTAAACCACCCCAGTATGTTCCAGGATCACCACTGCCCAAGTTTTTCCTCATGTTTTGATCTGAAATATGTCAGCAACCTTGTAAGAAAAGTTATCCAGTAAAGTGTTAAATGTGAAGACTCCAAAGCAATCTTTTTCAGTTTTATGCAATACAATTTTCATGCATTGGTTGACAAGACAGTGTCAAGCAAAACAAAAAACCCTGCACACAGCCACAGAGCTGAATACAGCCTTTCCAAATCAGCACTGATGCAAAGCCACATCTTGTCCCACCCTCCCTATACATCAAACTACTGTGTTGAAGGTACAATGACTAGAAGTCTAAGCCTCTTTTATAAGGTATCCTTGGGGCCACCGTACCCTGAGAACTAAGAACACCAACTTAATAATACAGAGCAGGAAGAAATGGTGGTGGCTTATAAGCAATGGGACAAGTCTAAACCTCTACTTCACTTGTTGACTAAAGAATGGTGCAACGAAAAAACCATTCCTGCTCACACCAGTGCACCTAAGCATGATTAAATCTAGCTGAAATGGATAAGAAAACAGATGTAAGCACACAATTGTATGTCTATTTTCAATGAGCACACCAAAGCTGGTATGATCTGAACCCATAATATTTTCAGGAATTTAAAACCACACTGAAAACCATGTTCTACAAACTGTCAACATATTAAGGGGGCATAGGAGTGCCCCTTCAGTTAAGGCACGTAGCAAAAAAGGTCCTGTCATTAGCCACAAATGTCTATTGTTTACAAACTTGACAACTGTTGAGCTAATATTTTGAAACTTGCTATGCATGACCTACTTGATGAGGTCTACAAACATGCCTAACTTCAAGAAGATCTGAAACAAATTGCCACAGCTACAGCAAGTTAAAAAGTGCTTAAAATTGACCTTTGGGCCCAAGTTTTAACCATGCGTATCATACAAGAGAACCTCATTATCCGCAGATTTGTTATCGATGGTTGGGTAAAAGACACCCAATCTCGGCATATGCGGGGGAGGAGGGAGATTAAAAAACATGTTGACCTTGTGTATCCGTGGGTTGGGGGTGGCCGGAAACGACTGCAGAGGCCATTTCTGGATGTCATTTTGTTCATCAGAACCACGAAATGACTCCATTTAAGTTTTTAAAAAGAAAAAAATAGGTAGTTCTCGCCAATTTCAGGGCATTCTGAGACACAGTACGACTTGGGGGGGAGAAGCAAAGCAAGCTAAGGAATTTCCCCCAGTGTTTCCCCCTGAAAATCGGCTGACTGGGAACTTAAGCCCCATGATCCCATAGCCCCAATATTCACAGTTTCTATAACTGCGGCTGCAGCCAGGAACGGAACCCCCATGAATATTGAGGACCATCTATATATTACTTACAAATTTGATGAAAATGACTGATATAATCTATTCAGACTTGTCTAGGAAGGCAATCCTTTGTTGGTTTTATGAAGTTTGGAGCAGTGGTTCATGGTTTTCCTGCCCCATTAAAGTCTATGGCTAGCAAGTGCTTGCAAAGTTGCAAACAGCCTGTCTGGTTTGATAACAAATCTAAAGTTTGCCAGTACTCAGACCGCATAGGTATACTCCTCCAACCTATCCCGAACAATATAAGGTCCTTCCCAGGAAGCCTTTAACTTGTCTGTCTTTAGGGGTAAGAACACCAGAACTTCTTTCCTAATCTGAAATTCTTTTTGTCTGGCATTGTGATCATACCTGATTTCTGTTGCTATGCATTGGACAAGTTACGTTACACTAACTTCATCATCTCTGCCATGTCTTTTTGTATTTTAAAGTATTTAAAGAACCACTGATTGTTTTTTGCTCAGCTAACTTTCCTTCCCAGTTTTCCTTTAGAAGTGCCAATGGATCCACAACTTTCCTGCCAAACATGAGTTCAAATGGAGAGAACCCTGTTGAGGTTTGTGGTACTTCCCTGTTAAGTAAAAAAGGAAGCATGGCAACTTCTCATGCCAGTCATTAGGATGATCTTGGGTGTAGGTTCTTATCATATTTTTCAAGGTTCCACTGTATCTTTCCATCAACCCATTCGTTTGAGGGTGATGTGTTGTAGTTTTTAAATGGGAGATTCCACAACACTTCCATAACTGTTGCATGACATCTGATAGGAAGTTTGTGCTTCTGTCAGAGAGAATCTCTCGTGGAAAACCTAACCTAAAAAATATGCTAAGCAAAGCCTCTGCTACTTTGCTGGACTCAATACTGGGTAGAGCCACTGCCTTTGGATACCTTGTGGCATGGTCTACTACCGTCAATATATATTTTCCCTTTTCTGATCTTTTTTTTTTTTAAATGGTCCAACTATATCCACACCCGCTCTAAAAAAGTGTTGGCCAATAATTGGTAGAGGTTTCAAAGGTGCTTTCGTTTTCTGCTTACTTCCCTCCACTTTTCGACATACTAGACATTGCTGAGAACAGTTTTACACATCTTGGGAAACATCAGGCCAAAAGAAATGTTTGTGAATTCCTTGTCTGGTCTTCTGAAGTGTTTTCTACTCTTGCCAGTTCTTTTAATTATTTTTAATGTTTCATCAACTTTTATCTCATTTTTAAATTCCATGGTGTCACAGATGTCTGGAATAAATAGCTAATGCACTTGGGGTTTCTATTTCCCTGAGAGTGGTGTTATACTCTTGTTCTTAACTCTCCAATATATCTTCCTCCTGCTCACTCATATTTTCTGTTTCTAAAACATTCACAAAGTTAATTGCAGTGGTAGGAAGTTCCTCTGGCTCCGTAAACATTTTATTTTGGACTTTATCCTTTTGACTTGGAGAGCATAACTGACTCTCCGGTCCCATGATATCTCTTTCAAGTATAAAACGTGCAAATTGGTCATCCATGACTCCAACTTCAAACAACCCCACTTTCGCCTCTCCATTTTACTTATACTTGGGTCATGGGGCATAGAAACTAGCTTCTTGCTACCCAAGCCCTTTACTAATACAGATCTGTCTGGAAGGTATTCCAATGGAAGGTATTCAGATCAAATCAACAAAATTGTGGCCCCTGTATCAAGAATTGCAAGAATTTGCTGTTGCTCCACTAATACTCACTCTCTGATGAAATTATTCATCTCATCACAATTAGGGATAAAGAATCCACATTTGTGGCCTTCTGCCTGTGCTTTAACTGTAGGGGAATTTTCATACCAGGTTTCAGGTTTCTTCTCTTGTGGCTGTTTTCTATAGTGACATTCAGCCTTGATGTCCCCTTCTACCACAACCATAGCAGAGCACCTCCCTCTGTTATGGCTCTGTGTGTGTGTGTTTTAAATAATATGGTTTTTTAACCTCTTTTTTCTCCCATGTAGGAGATTCATTACTTTTATTCATTGGTTCTGTAGTGTATGTTGGGTAATTGGGTCTTCTATTTACCTCAGGTTTGGTCCAAAAAGGGGGACTCTTCTCTATTTAAAACCAGTAATAAAAGTTAATCAGTAATATCTGCCACTTTCGTAACATTTTCTGGGGCCAAGTCTTTCACTTTAATTTTGATCTCTCTTGGTAACTGATAATAGAACTGCTCTAAACCCATCAGCTCCATAACCTTCTGAACTGAATCAGTTTTCGCCTCTTCAACCCATTTCCTTATGAACTGTAATAATTATGAGGCAAACTCAAGGTAGGATTTTCCAGGTTTAGGTTGTAAAGTTCTGAACCTCTTTCTGAAAAATTTGGGTCCCAAACAGAATCTCTTATACACCGCCTGTTTAGAGGTTTCATAAGAACTTGCCATTTCCTCAGTAAACCATTACAGATCACTGCCAGGTGCCCCTGACAAGAATGGGTATATATATTTCATGAAATCTTCCTCTACCACCTGCCATCTTTTAGCTGCTCTTTCAAAATTTAAGAGAAATATATAGGCATCTTCTCCTGAAGAATACATGACAAAATCTTTTGGCGTTGTTTTATTCTGATGTTGTGCCTTAAATTGAGCCACTTCTCTGTCATGCTTAAGCCTTGCTTCCTCCAACTGAAGCCTTCTTTCCTCAAGTTCTCTCTCAGCATCCCTGTTCTTCCTCAAACTGTCTCTGTGCCATTCTGTTTCTCCTCAAAAACTCTCTGGGCCTCCTTATCTCTTAATTCAGCTCTCAACCTTTCTTATTCCATAGCAATTTTTTCTTTTAAATATTCCAAGTGTTTATCACTTGGTGATTTGAGTATACTTGGTTCTACCAGACTTTTCTTGACTTGTATCGTAAGTTATTAAGAGCACTTTCAACTCTTCCACACTTGCACCACCATACTCCAATCAATCCTAGCTCTTTACATTCCTTGATCAGAGCTGCCTTGTTAATAGATATATTTCTAGTAGCCATATCTACAACTTTTCTCTTCACAAGAGTGCTTATATTGTAGTTCTGTTACCTTCCAGCTGATGTTTTACTTCTATCAAGCAACTTTTACCTCAGGATTTCACTGTTCACCTTCGTCTCATTAAATACCCTGACTCATCCTATTGAATTCTAATCCCACCAACCGCTTGCCACCAATCTGTCCGGGTCCCTCCCTGACGCCCCTCTCAATTCCAGGGAGGTGATTTGTTTTTATTATTCTATACGACAGTTTAGTTTCCAGGTTCTGGGAATTCATTCAGTTTTTACTTTCCCTCGCTGCCACCACATACATTCTTGTTACCCTGCTCTCGGTACTCAACACCTTTGGCTGTGTAGCCTTGCAAGCGCAGGATAGGCATATATGTTCAGGATATAAAATGAAACAAAACGAAGCATAAAAAGAAAGCAAGAATAGGTTTATTATTTACCGAGTACAATAAAAGATCTCTGCAAAGCAGGGCACACAAGCTTCTCTACCAAATTACTAGGTACATCCAACTTTGAGTGTTTATTTTCATCTGGACAAAATGTAACATGGGGGCGGGGTGAGATAACTGGAACAGAGGTAATTAAAACTGGGTTTGTAAACTTAGTGAATTCTTCAAGACCTTCTTGTCTGTTACTAGGAGCTGCCCAGTACACTTCTGGTTTCACAGCCTCCACACATTCACCCTTCAAGTGAAAAGGGGAGGTGGTCTTGTGGTGGCAAGCATGACTTGACTTGGCTTGGCTACACAGGAGCTGCCCTGATTGCATATGAATGGGAAACTACATGTGTGAGCATTGTAAGATATCCCCCTTAGGGGACGGAGCCGCACTGGGAAGAACATGTAGGTTCCAAATTCCCTCCCGATCATTTCCAAAATAGGGCTGAGAGATAATCCTACCTGTAACCTTGGAGAAGCCACTGCTAGTCTATGTAGATAATACTGAGCTACATGGACCAATGGTCTGACTCAGTATATGGCAGTTTCCTATGCTCCTAAGTTCCACACAGCCCCCGAACAATCTCTCTTGTTCAAAATACACCAACCATCTCTCAACCCTCAGCCCAAAACACCTCCTACTCCCATGCAAATAACTCCAACACTCCCTCTTCCCTCTCTGTCTCAAATCCCCATTCAGCCATGATACTAGCTGGGTGACTCTGGGCCAGTCACTTCTCTCTCAGCCTAACCTACTTCACAGGGTTGTTGTGAGGAGAAACCTAAGTCTGTAGTACACCGCTCTGGGCTCTTTGGAGGAAGAGCGGGATATAACATGTAAAATAAATAAATAAAATAAATTCCTCACCCTCTAAATGAGATAGCCTTGCTCTGGTCTTAGACTGGCAGAAGTTTTTTACTATCTAATATTAATAGTAAATTGACATCATATATTATATTTAATCAGACATTTAAAATAGGCAAAATGAGTAAGAACGCTCGAGTCTCCCCTCCCCCTCCGCAACCCCCACTGCCTTTGAAACCCAGGTCAGTCCTGATCAAAAAGGCGGAGAGCTGGTCTTGTGGGAGCAAGCATGACTTAGCTAAGCAGGGTCCACCCTGGCTGCATATGAATGGGAGACTTGATGTGTGAGCACGAAGATATTCCTCTCAGGGGATGGAGCCGCTCTGGGAAGAGCAGAAGGTTTCAAGTTCCCTCCCTGGCTTTTCCAATATAGGGCTGTGAGAGATTCCTTCTTGCAACCTTGGAGAAGCTGCTGCCAGTCTGTGAAGATAATACTGAGCTAGACAGACCAATGGTCTGACTCAGTATATGGCAGCTTCCTATGTTCCTATGATCCTTCTCACGGAAGAGGAAGCCATATAGGTAAGAAGCCATATAGAATAGCAAACCTATTTTAAAGGGCTAGAGTTGTAAGAATGGCAGAAATGGTCTATGTGAAACACTGAGCCTGAAGGAATATCACATTTCTTGGGCAAGGTGTTGGAGAGCATGGTGGCATTTCAGCTCCAGGAAGCCCTGGATGAATCTGATTATTTAGATCCTTTCCAGCCTGGCTTCCAACCTAGATATGGGACAGAAACTGCCTTGGCTGTCCTGGTGGATGACTTACGCTGGGAGACAGACAGAGGGAGTGTGACTGTTGATTCTCCTGGATCTTTCAGCAGCTTTTGATACCATTGACCATGGTATCCTTTTGTGTCATCTCTCTGGGTTGGGACTTAGGGGCACGGTTATATGGTGGCTCCAGTGTTCCCTCTAAGGAGTGTGCATGGTGGACACGTTTTTTGATGTCTGCTCAGTTAATTTTAGAACCTGCTCAGGTTTTATTAGGAAGTTCCCACTCTCAATGCATGTGCATTCACACTGTCTTGATACTGCCGCTCAGCACACAACTCATCCCACACACAGACGAAAAAAATTAGAGAGAACACTGTGTGGCTCTGCTCCTACTTGGAGGGTTGTACTCAGAAAGTGGTGCTAGGGGATGTCTGCTCCACCCCTTAGCCTTTGGCCTATGCAGTGCCTCAGGGATCTATTATGTCCCCTATGCTGTTTAACATCTACATAAAACCTCTGGGAGAGGTCATCCGTGGGTGGGCTGCAGTTCAATCAATATTCATTCATTCATTCAATTTTTATACTGCCCTTCCGGAAAGGCTCAGTGCGGTTTACAATATGCTGATGTCACCCAGCTCTACCTATCTTTTAAATCAGCTTACAGCAGGGAGTACACTTTGCTTGGGGCCAGGGTACCTGTTGGACTGCATTCATCCATATGAACCTGCCAGGGCCCTCTGCTCATCATCTCAGGCACTGCTCATGGCCCCGCCACTAACAAACTTCACTTGCAGTGACTAGACACAGGGTCTTTTCGGTTGTGACCCCTCGGCTTTGGACACCCTCTGAGAAGAGCTTCACCATGTTCCCTCCCTCCATGTTTTTAAAAAACAATCAGTCATCTTTTTAAAGAGGTTTTTTAATGTTTATCTGCTGCTTATATCCGATAGGTTCTTTAGTTTTTATATTTCTAAATTTTTAGCTTTTTAAATAACTTAAATTGAATTATTTTTTTAAAAAAAATCTAATTTTAAGTGTTGTGTTAGCCTGGTCTTTCAACTTGTTCAACTTAACTTGCTCAGTTTTATTAGTCTTTTATTTTACATTGTATCTATTTTATTAATCTTGTGAGCCGCCCAAGTAGTAGTGCACTAGTGGGGCGGGACATAAATATTTTAAATAAATAAAGCATGTGTCACAATTGGCAGCACACACGTGATGTTATGGCTAACAAGATCTCAATTTCAGTTTTAAAAATCTGTGAATAAATGTTACTTCAATTTACAAATTTCTGGTTTGGGCATTGAATTAGAATTTTCAAATAGATGAGAACAATTGCATATTGGGCTTAAACAAATGAGGGATACCCTTGCTCTTGTTTTATACATTGAACATTTGTCCACTCATTTACCTGGATCAGTTTCCAATTTTGCAAGCAATTGTACTTGTACTATGCCCTTAGGGCACAAAGGCAAGCAGTATTAGTTTCGTCTACTTAATCTCAAAGTACATTGCATGTATAGATGTGACATGCTACTGACTATGAAGTTCTTCAGTAAACAGATTGTATTACTGAGGTCTAAATATATTTGTAAAAAGGGCAGTGCAACATCTTGCTGTTTAATCAGCAAGAGATCTTCCATACGTAAGCAAATTCTTGTCACACTAATAACTGCTGGAGCATCATTTGAAACCATAATATTTTCAGTACAGCTAAGCCCGGTCGCTCTACAGCTTCTTTACTTTGCCAGATAACATCACTGAATACATGCAAAAAAGAATTAGGCATCAGTAGGAATAATGTAAACTTGGTTGGCTGAATAAATATTCAAATTGCACTTGTGTTTCTGGTATCTGTTTTATTTATTTAAGATACTTATATCTTATCCCTCCTCCTAAAGTGGAAGTAGGACAACAAACAAAACAGTGTTAAGCAGTCAATATAACTAGTCTGTAAAAAAACAGAACATAACACAAGAAGATCCCCATTTGTTACAGAATTTAAAGGCCTTGCAGAACAGAAATGTCTTCAGTCACCACCTAAATATGAGGAAAGAGTTCCAAAGTTGCCTTGCTTCCTTCAAGAAGTTCCTGACACCTGCCAAAAGGGCATTAGTAAAAAGGCAGGACAAGGAGCAGAGTCTTAAAAATGCCAGTTTAATGGCATGGGCAGATTTTGTTTCACAAAACTTAACCCACTGATCTTTGCAGTGAAGAAAAACTGCACTTATGCAGCACTGCACTGAGACAAGCTTAAAAATTAGATAACATCGATGTACATAGTTTGACCAACATATCTATTACAGAGATATGGTAGTAGTAGCAGTAATTCTGAAAAAGTCTGAATGTATAGGTTGCTGTTTTGAGGGCAACTGTTCTTAAGTTGTAGATTTACCCCTGCTAACTGAGCAGAGGCACCTTTTAAAGTGGTAATTCTTTTATATCTAGCAGCGGGAGAGCAACTGGCCTTACCCAACCTCAACAAAGCATCCCTCCATTGGCTGTTGCTGGTATCTGCTGTGTGTGTAAGATTGTGAGTCCTTTGGGGACAAAGTGCCATCCTATTTATGTATTGTTTATTTTTCTGTGTAAACCACTTTGAGAACTTTGGTTGAAGAGCAGTATATACATTAGTAAGAGATGGGGTCACAGCTCAGTGGTAGAGCATCTGCTTTGCATGCAGAAGGTCTCAGGTTCAATCCCTGGCATCTCTAAGTAGTGCTGGGAAAGACCCCGGCTGAAACTTTGGAAAGCTGCTGTTAGTCAGTGTAAATAATACTAAGTTAGGCGGACCAATGGTCTGAGTCAGTAGAAGGGAGCTTTCTATGTAGAAGGCAGCTTCCTAGGTTACTGTAGTTATTTAATCCTACCATATTTATTATAAAATAAAGTTGGAAGCCAGTGTAGCATAGGGACCCTAAACAAGTAAGCCCCGGTTCAAATCTTACTGTAGCCCTATATTTACTAGGTGGCCATAAGGAAGTCACCCTTCCCAACTTCAGAACCTCAGTTCTGAGCTGATGTATGTGAAGAACTTTGAACATTCAAATAAGCAATCTAGAATACTGAGTGAGTCAGGATTTGCAGTGGTTGTTAAAACGAGAAGGTAGAAAGGAATTCTTTGCCTGGACTACCAGATCCTAAGTGGGGGAAAGGCAGTCAGAGTTTTGACAGCACAAAGTAATTTTAGTTGCTATAAATTCTGTTCTTTTAAAATGCTAATTACTGCAGCTGAATGGCAGTTCCATGTTTTATATTTGCAAAAGCCAGCTTTCCTGGAAGGCTTGCAAAGGGTTGTCAAGATATATTTATGTCTCGTCTGTTTACAGTGAATTGTCAGCAACTCGTCTCTATTTTTGATTATCACTTCACAATATGTGTTCCTAAGGCTAGTAACAATTGCCATACCATCTGTAAAACATAAAAAACGCAAATGGCTAGTATTGTAGGAATTCTGTTGAGGTAAACCCACTATGAGAAGGAAAAAATATATTCTAGACACAACAGGTCAAATATTTTTCTTCCTAAGTTTTCACCAGTGTAAGGCTGCAATGCTATTGCATGGTGTGTGTGTGTGGGGGGGTGTTTCCCCAAAAGTTTCCTGTATTCCAGAACAAGGAGTCTTTGCTCTAGAGTAAAAGAAAACATGAATGCCACCTGCTGAGTTTAATGGGACAGATCCCCTGCTAACTGAGCAAAGAGGCACATTTTCAAACGTCATAATTCTCTTTATTTACCAAGAGGAGAGCAACTGGCCCTATCCATCCCCAGCGCAACATCCCTCCAGTGGCTATTGCTGGTGTTTCTTATGCTTCTTTTTAGATTGTGAGCCCTTTAGGGACAGGGAGCCATATTTATTTATATCTATGTAAACCGCTTTGGGAACTTTTGTTGAAAAGTGGTATATAAATATTCATCATATTCGTATTTCTGCACTCACCTGCACAGGTAAGCTATAAGTATTTCTGTGATTTTAGATATGAATTTTGTGCGTTCCTGTTTTTCTATCTCTGTCTGTGAAACAACACCTCTTAAAAAGATGTCATTTTCATTATTCCTGGAATATCTTAAGGTAACCCCAACACTAGCTACATTAATGTTGGAAGCCCCTTCTGTGTTGTACTCATCTATGCACCATTAAAAATTAACATATTAATAGTCTGTGGAGGGTTTGTTTACAATAGCATCCCATGGAAGTGTACAATTGCAGGCTTCAGTGTTCACACAATTTCTCTCTCTCCCCCCCTCTTCCTCCCCACTCCCAACACAACATGTAAAACTGCCTGGTATTAATAGCAATTTCTCTTTGCAGAATTGCTCATTTCAAGAATATACTGACAACTGTACAACTTTATAAAACTCTATGAACTATTTGCTCTACAAGGCAATTTATCCAGCATGCTGACATTTTAAAACCAGCATTTTATTAATTGCAGCCTGGGACTGGAATTGGAATGGGCATCTCTTACTGGCAGCCTTGGCTGCAACATTTAGTCCACTTCTATTTATTACTTCATCCCAAGGTCCAAGTTTGCCTGAACAGATAACCCAACTGGGATTTTAGTTCCACCCAACTCTGACTTGTGCCCCTCTATGGCCATTACTATGAATGAACAGTCTTCTTGGCTTCTACCAATTGTGGCCTTGACTGCTGCACTTGGCCCTCCTTCCATGTTCCTCTGGGACAATCTAGTTTATGGGCTAAGTGCTTGCATGGGATCTGTGATCCTACAAATAGTCTTGGACTCTCACACTTGACAATCAAGCTCTTAAAAAATATTTGATAAATATTAACTGTCAAATGTAATTTAAAGAGTTAGAGCTAATTTAACGTGTTTATCATCAACTATGGAGGAATTTGTAACAGAAAAAACAGTTTTACTACAAAAGAAACTAGAACCAGTTCAAATGTGTGTCTATAGAACAAGCTCTTTAGCTGATATTTATTTGCTCAGGATGAAGTGTTAAATCTCTCAGTATGCAACTACCCACAGTCAACGTTATTTCTTCTTCAGTGTCCTGTTACTAGCTGAAATTTTTTCACAATTCCAGAGGAACCTTCACCAAAACACTTTCTATTATTGGATGCCTATTTATCTCCTTACAAAACTGAGACACACATCATACTATAAATACATGTAATGTTCCCAGGCTTCAAATGTACATGTAATGTTCCCAGGCTTCAGAACAATGAACCACCAAGTCTTTTTTACTTTAAAGAGAAAAGATGACTAACTGAAGACACTGACTCAGATTCAGACTTTCAAAGCAGGAACATAATGCTAGTTGTAATCCTGCTTTGGAGGACCAAAGATTGTGATGAGTTCTGATGAACACACAGACATTGCTCATCACTCAGTGGGGATGGTGAATTTCAGAGTTCCTACCTTCTCCTTAGATCACCCTGTAGCTGGTAGAAATATGCCCCCCAAAGGTCATGCAGTGCTCAGGGACATGAATCTGTGTGTTGCATAGCGTTTCCAAGAAAAGTAGAGATGGGCAACATCTAGCCCCCTCACCATTCCTTTCCCTTGAAGCACTTTGTAAAAAACACAGAAGTCTGTTCCTGAGGGCTGTATAACCATCAGGGACATGTTTGTACAGGTCCAGGCACCGTACAAATAGGTACAGGGTAATATGAGAGGCAGGTAGGAACCCCATAATTCCCCCTTCCCATTTTGCACTGGGCACAGATAGTGAGGAAGGCTGCCACAGGAGATGTGCAATTCTCCATTATGCACCCACTTCAATAGTCCAGTTCAGAGTCACTGTGATTAAACCTGCAATAGATTCCATATTCTATTATATCTTTTTTTTTAGTAATTTTTTTTTAAAGAACACACTCTCAAGTGCATATAAAACAAAATAAACTTGTTCACAAAAGAGCATATCTACTCCACAAACTTAAATTCCATCTCCCCAAGGAGCTAGGGAAGTTGCAGCTAGGTAATGCGGACACAAGAATAGCCTTGCTGGATTAGGCCCAAGGCCTATCTAGTCCAGCATCCTGTTTCCCACAGTGGCTCTCCAGATGCTTCTGGGAAGCCCACAGGCAAGAGATAAAGGCATGCCTTCCTTCCTGCTGATGCTCCCCTGCTGCTGCCCTCCATCCTGCTGATGTTCCCCTGGTATTTAGAAGCATCCTGACTCTGATCATGAAGGTAGCTTATAGCCATCAAGACTAGTAGCCACTGACAGACCTGTCCTCCATGCATTTGTATAAGGGGGAATGGTTAGAATCTCTTAAGAGAATCTTCAGCACTTTCATCCAACTACTATCCTCAGGGTTCTTTGAGAAATATCATGACAGTTAAATTAGTACAAAACCAGCTTCCTATGTAGATGTGCCCAACAAACAAACTCCAGCAATCCCCAAGATGACTCTGTTATTCCTGAATGTAGAAAGATTGATTAAAAAATTGCCTAAGAGTTACCCTGAAAGTGAGGGGGGGGGAGAGAAGTTCCCTGAAACCACCTACCCATTTTGCTGCTCATTGTCACCCTGGTTCTCTCTGAATCCTCTTCGCTGCCCCTCTGCAACCTCTTGGGCATTTTCGTTGAAAGGGCTGTTCGAGGATGTACTGTATGTGGGCTGCCACGGGATATTAACTGCAGGCTTAGCAGCACTCTGCACAGGTGAACGCTGGTCAGTATTAGATTTGGCATTTGCATGCAGTCCGGAGGCAGTGAATGGGGGAGGCGTGACAGTAGCCAGTGGTGGAGGGGAAGCACGTGATGAAAAACTTGCATGGGCTGGAGTGAAGGCAGACGATGGTGATGGAATGGAAGTGACCTTGGAGGATGACATAGCCCCAAATGGCCTTGGGGCTTTATTGAAGGCCATGTTGGCTGTGGGTGAAACTTTGGGCGCGACTGCAGATGCAATGGGCACAGGCTTAACTAGTTCCTTAGGCTCTACCTATGTGAAACAAAAACAAAAACACACAAGAAAGCCACACGAGTGCGCACACAAAAATGGCATGCAGAATACCACTGTCATCTGCAGCCATTTCATTTGAAATACAGACGGATGACAATGATTGGTTGCAGTAACACAACTTCACCCAGAACAAACTTCAGAACTAGCTCTGAATTGCATGCATTGAGGAGGAAAAGAGTTGAACGTGCACAATAATCTTAAGAGCTTATCTTGGCCAGAGTATTTCATACTCAAATTGGACTTGAGAGGGAGAAAGTGAGACTCACCCAGTGCAAGGAACAGAAATAATTAGCAGAAGGAATAAATATCCTTAATACGTTTTTTACTTTGGGGGCTGGATTCAGAGAACCATGTGCCCAAGGCAGTTCTAGACTTGCTTTTATACAACGAAAGGTCCAGAATGGCCAGTTTCTTAAAACCACGGTGAGTTTCTAGACGTATTCTGCAATGGGGCAGGAGGTTTTGCTGTTCAAGAAGAAAAAAAAATAAGTTCTGGTGCCAAGGCTTGGATGCATCTAAAATAACTCGTTGGATCCTAAACTTCATTTACACCATGAAAAATCACTAGCAAGAAGTCAGGAATTCCTGATTTCACAGCTCTGACTAGTACCTGAACTAAGATTTGAAAAAGGAAAGCTCAAAATGAGGTGTGAAACACCTCTCATTTTGACATTATTTCTGTTCCTTTTTGCTTTACTGACCGAATTCACAAGACTCAGCTCTAAGGGAATCTTCTAAAATTAGATGCAGAGAAACATCTGCACCACCATGATCTAGCTATTGAGTGCGACAAAGGCATACAACAAGCATATTAAAAGATTGCCTATCCAAAAGAAGCATTTTCTCTGCGTTTGCAATCATAAGTTGCACTGTGATTTAATTTCTAGGGGCCCCCATCTATCTTGGATTACAACTGCTCATATTTTGTAATGTAATTTTAAAGATCCAAGAAGAATGTCCTCTTAAACAGATGTGTACACTGTTTATGTCACAAGGGAAGATTTACTTCTTTTCCCTGAGAATTTTGGAGAGGACTTTTCTCTCACAACTAAAGAATTGTGTGTTGCACCTGGTTTAACACAAGCGAATGAGAGGAATAGATGGAGTTTTAACCATATGGCTTGTTACTGATTACAACAGAAATTTCATAGGTATTTTTGCTTTTGTGCTGTTATCCAATTGCAAACACTTGTAATCCTGACATGCAGGTAGTTATGGCCAGGATGGAACACTCAGACAATAATCTCAAAAGGTTAGCAAAGAAGGAGATAGCTTTAGATGTGGGACCAAAGCCAGACAGAGCCCAAACAAACATCTTGATGCACCAAATTGAGCAGGAAATACTAGAAGAGCCCTTCAATGACAGGAGGAGGATTTCAGAGACGTGAGGAAGTTAACTGGCTGCAGCTATACTGGCCTGGATTTTAAGGAACAACATACCTGCTGCACAGGGACTGGGTCAGGTTTTGGTGCTGCAGGTGCTCTGAAAAAGAAAAAATACATATATAGGGCAGGTGAATTAAGCACAGACATACACCATCTATCCTCTAAGTCACATTAGAGTCTTCTAAAGGCACAATCCAGACAAAAATAAGGAGTTTGAGGACCCATTAATTTAAGTGCATGCTTAACGCACCTCTCTAAATCAATTTTTTTTAAATTGGTTATGGCGGTCATATAGTTTCACATTAGGTTATTAGTTTTCTTCAGTTCCAAAATCTTACTCCAACTTCAAGAAGCCAAAAGCTTTACTTAGCATTTGAATAGCAAGACATCTGCACTCCAGAAATAAAGAGAGAAAAAGAAGCACTCCAGAATATGTTGAACAGATTTGCAGCTGAACTGTTTCATGCAGAAGCCATTATGACCCAACACTACACACCAACAGTTTAACAACTAATGGAAACCACACAGATAACAGCTTGCAATTTAAAAGAAGATGAGGGAGACAAGGAAAAGTTATATATCTCAAGTAGTCAACAAGTTTTGCTTTTCTTAGATTAGTATTTACACAAGGAATTACACATAAAACAATACCAAAGTGAATGTGCAGGTTTCTGAATGGACAAGACACTTGAACTGACAGAAACCAAAATGTTTTTCTAAGATCTTTCACATTTGTCAGAGTGCTTTTTGCACATCTTTACTGAATTGGTCGTGGTAGTGGTCGTGATGAAGAAGATGATAGAGGATGCCTGTCTCCTATGTAGATGCAGCCCATTAACGAGACAAGGTGAGGTGACAGACTCAGATGGGGCTTGTGCCAGGGGGTCGTGAATGCAGACATCTCACTGCATCCCACCACCACCTTGAGTGGCAAGGTAGATGTTGCTTCACCTTGCTGCTCACTGCCACCACCTCCCCTGTTTGTGCCCCACCCTCCACCAGTGCTGTCCGACCTGCATTTCCTGGCTCGCGAGTGACTCATTATCCATCTGGATAGTTTCCTCCCTTGCTTGCTCAGAGTGAGAAAGAGATAAAAAGGACCCATCCAGGCAGATAGCAAACTGCAAACCACAAAGAGATAGCAAATTGCAAACTGGGCAATACTGACAGGTGGCACATGCCCTGCTACTGGCCACATCTCCTAACATGGGATATGCAGAGGGAAATATCTATAATTTATGAAACTGTGTCTCTTTTCTCTAGTATACATTTGAAATTTGTAAGGAACCGCAGAGGGAGAAACAGTATAAAAAAACTATCTCCCCACCCCACCACACACTTGCTTCCTAACAGCTTTTCCCTACTGTTTTTACATTCCAAAATTATACAGAATAACTGGTTGTTCTGGTAAGAATTAATCTGCCTACTTTACTTTCACGATAATCTTAATTGATAATTACCATGTTCACAAGTTAGCCCACTTCAGAATCAACCGTTCACATGTTCACCATCTTGAACTGGGGTGGATGGCATCACAAACTATGCCACTGACGTGTTCCTATGTGTCCCTACAGCTGTAGCAAATATGGTTCAAATTGGTTAGGTGGTTCCCAAGTTACCCCTCATGCCTCAAATGTTCATGTGCCCACCATATTGAATTGGGATGGATGACATCATCACAAACTATATCGTTGAGGTGTCCCTTTGTGTCACTTACTACAGCTGCATCAGATTTGGTCCAAATCAGTCAGGCAATCCACAAGCTAGCCCACTTGCACCTCAAATGTTCAAACATCTGCCATTTTGATTCAGAGTGGATGACATCAAAAACCATGCCGTTGAGGTATCCCTGTGCACCCCTACAACTATACCAAATTTGGTTCATATTGGTCCAGGCATTGCAAAGTTGATGAGTGGGGCGGGAGGGGGGGGCAGACAGGAAGACAGACAGACACAGAATGCTGGGTGATCTCATAAGCTGACTTTCCTTAAGGAAAGAAAGGAAGATTTTATGGCTCTGCAGTTGAAAATAAAATGTTACATTTGTGCAGGAAGAAAACCACAATGAACAAGTTCTGTGCAATTAGGGGAAAATTAAATGCTTTAAAGTCTCATAAATTTTGAGCTGATGCAATTGCTTTCAAACAGTTACCATATTTTCCCCCAAATAAATATCTGCCATGAGATTCCTAAAATGCTCTGTTATTACTCAATTCAGGCTGTTGTGTAAGATGAAGGACAGAACCTTTATTTAAAAACAAGTGGGGCCATCAAAATATGAATGAGAAAATTTCTGTGGTTATGAAAAAATAGAGAGGAAAACCCAAACAAAATATTTGCAGAGCTTTGGCACACATATATCCATCCATGCTACCTTTGAGTGTGGATTCTCAGTTGGTGTTACAGCTGTAAGTGTTCACTCCATGGGTCCATTCACATTTTAAGTTAATGGCATGGAAGCAGTTTCCCATCATGAGGTCCTATATTGCTGTGTTAAGCATCTGAATAAAGAACCATATGGATAAGGCTACTGATATGGGCCCTTCCCACCTGTTCATTGCTCTGACTTCTGGTCATGTTGACTGGGTAGTAAGGTCCTACATGTCCTCACTTCTCTTTTTGAAACTAAGCATGATATAAGGATTAAGACAGCTACTATAACAAAGCACAGTTAGCTAGCTTTAACAAGAGTATGCAAACCCAGTTCACAATTCCACAGTTATGCCAACCATGGTTAGCATAAATGTCAGTGCACACAATGCTTCACCCCCCCCCCAAAAAAGAGTAAAGAAATGGGGATGGTATTTGTGCAAGAATGGAGAAGAGAGAGATTTGTGAATGTGCTTCAGATCTTTTAACCTTGGTAAGAGAATGGGAACATGATGCTTAAAAGGCCAGAGACTGAAAATCTTTAAAAAGAATCAATTACTCTTTACCCTTTATTAATAATTACTAGAAAAGAAAAGCACAAACATCAGGGGTTTTTCATATGTTTTATTATAATTAACTAAGTGTATTAATATGCACTTGAGTAATTTTGTACTTAAGAGCACTGTTTATCTATTTGTGTATTTTAACTACCTTGGCTAAGATCTAAAAATTCAATTACAAATTTAAAACAAGTCAACATTGTTTAAAATGTCACACCATTTCTCTCTAGTAAGGAAGGATAACAGTTGACCAACCACCAAAGAAGTGCTACATGTATTCATGTGACTGCTTATGCCACAACAAGGTATTCCTTACTATCTTTGCCAAAGGCACACATTCTATTCCTGTGTGATGGACAAAGAGAAGATGAGATAAAGTCACTTTGAACTATTCCAGCACAATCATATCAGACAAATGGAACAATGTGCTCCTTGCTACAGGAAATGTGGGCAGCAAGCTCTTCGTTCTTTACATTCTTGTTTTATTCACCTTTTCCTGCTTATTTCAGACATGAAAATAGGTTAGCATAACACGAAGAAGTCTGGCAACCATTATCCAGAGATCTGGAAATTTGTGTGTCATGCCAAAGACTGTCTTATTTCAAGTTGTTACTATAACTTGCATTGCAATATGAAAAATGGGGAAGGAAAGCAATGAAAAAGACAGCACGGCATAGTAGCTAGAGGGCTCCACTCGGCCCAGGGGAACCTGTTTAGAAGTCTGGCATGGATGGAGCTCATGGGCAATAAGTAGGCTTAGGCCACATGCCATGTTTGAACATTCTTCAAACTGTGCACATTGTGAATGGGAGAAGGGTCAGCTAGTGTCACCCTGGCAGGCTTCTTAGCTACAGCTCTCCCTAGGAATAGTGGGTGGTTTCACATGACCACCAGAAAGCAAGTTGGCGGGAACCACTAATGCCCAGTGAGTGCATGCTCCTGGCACGAGCAGCTACTTCCACCCATTTCTGTGTCATCCACGCCCAACAAAGTTGGGTTCCTCGGCCAGACTTCCCTCCAGGAACTAGACATACATAACTTTCATCTGAAGCTGGGGGACTGATATTGGGTTTCCGGAATGAAGTGTAGCTTAGGATCCCCTAACATTGGCAGGTTCAGACAACACCCAAATGGGAAGAAGTAGCTGCTGGTTTCGTGAGCACTCATTTGCTGGAAACTGATGTGTCTGCCAGCTTACTTTACTGTTGTTTCTGGAGGAGTTTCTTCCTGTGATTTTGAATCACAGACAGAAATGTTTCCTGGGTATAGCATTTGCCTCTACAAACGCTGTACCGAGGGAGAGCCAGGGGCCATGGCTAAGGAGTGTGCCAATGCAGAGGGCGAGGATAGCCAGCATATTCCCACTTACCCTGTACATTGCTACCCTGTATGTCCAAAAAGGGCTTCTCTCTCTCTCTCTCCTTAACATATTTCATCAGTTCATTGCAAGAATGAAGTTTGACAATCCCACGGGACCCTGAGGTCCTCAGAAATATGCATCCTACTGAGGAAGAGTACTACTTCTAGAAAGCAATCCACCTCTTGCAGATTAACAGCCAACCAAGTATACTAGTGTTGTGAATGTCATTTCATTTGTGACAGAAGAACAAAGTTTGTTGTACAAATAGTTGCACAATTTTGCCTTTTTCAAAGCAGGAATCTCTCACCACAATGATGGAAATTCAAAAAGAGTGAATATTGATATTGTTTTTCAGAGAAGGCAGAGGATATAATACTTGAACCTGAGGCAGTCTAACATTCACCAAGATATATCATAGTTTCTGGAGATCTTCTGCACACAAAAACAAAAGTTACAATCCGAAACTGGTAGCAGCATTATTTAGAGATCAACAGATCTTTTGTGGAACAAAGTTTTGTGGACTAGAACCCAACAGACTAAATTCAAGTCAAACCCAAAGTTTGTGTTCCTTATTTAACTGATTTATGTTGTCCATTAACAAAAAACTAATTACTAGAGGCCATTGCAACCATGACAATAATCATCATTTTAAACAGTTGCCTAATGAATCACAATACCAGTGATCAGAAGTGTTTGCTCTATTAATCAGAAGGAGCAATAAAGATTTTTTTTGTTTTTCTTCAGATCAGTATAAAGTATTAGTTTACACTGGGCAAGGGAGCTAGAAAGAGGGATCAGTCTGACAGATCTGCATGCCAAGAGACGTCATGTAAGACGTCTCATGTCTTACATGTCTTCATGTAAGAGAGAAAATTCTGCCATAAGTGGCTTTTTCAGTCTTCACAATGCTACAGTATTAGCAAGCAAAAGGTCCAAAAGCCCCAAGAGGGCTGTAAGCCCCAAGAAGCAGTGGAAGGGATTCAGCCACTGGGAAGGCAAACCTTGGGCTGAATCAGGTTTCTAAATGGAGTACAGGAAAGTTTGATAACAGGAGTGAGAGTGAGCTTCACCTCACCATACCATCCTGCCACAACTGCAGTGGGAAGTCTGCCTTAGGACAGGGCTTGAAAAATCCCAGGTATAGGGAGTCATGGTGCCTAGAAATTTAACTGCAGCTTTTAGGCTGGGATATTCAAGAACATATTTTATTTAATATAATCTTTATTTATTCCAGGCAGCCCCGTTTCTGTTCGAAGCATGTTACTTTTAAAGGGGGATAAAAAGTTAATTCATCATTCCCCTCTACAATGTCCATCACTAAGTCCGCTAATTTTGTCAAGTGTCGACTGTCCGGCTCCTAAATTTTTGGGCAATTTAGATCCAAAGAAGATTGGCCAAAGCCGGCCTTAGGAGAAGCACAATTGCTATAGCAGCTAAGAACTGTGAGGAGACAAAGTAATTTAGGTCTGAACTTCCCCTTTCAGAAGCCCAGCGTCTCCTGCCCGCCCAATGGGTTGCAATTGTGGTGTTCAGCCTCTAGTTTATAATGTCTACATACAGAATGTGAGAGCTGATATGTAATACACCTTCATACTTCCTCTGAGCATAGGGCAAAAGAGAGAGACATGCATGTGATCAGTCAAATATGAAAAAATGGTCAAATATTTTTAAAACGTTAACTTTAATAAAATCTCTTTTGTACAATATCTCAATTGTACAAAATCAATTTCTTTGATACTTCTGCTCATTACAACAAATTAGTTAACTAACTGTAAAACAAATGGAATTAACTGTTTAAAATTGTAATGAACTATGTTTGATAATGGTACACAAGGCTCCTATAAACATGAATAATGCCCTGAACAATTCTGCCCATGTGATGCGTCGCTTTTTACGATTATACAGTACTGACATTATTTGACTGGTCAGCTGACCAGCATGCCAACCCTACTTCTTCCCATTATGTGCTGCACACGCACACACATACACAATATTATTCCATCTCTAGATTTCTGTATTAGGTAAAATCAAGCAGATGTAACTATTCCTAATCTGTAGCCGACATGGCAATCTGCTTGTGTATAAACAGTAGTTAGGTTGAAAGAACTATGAATTTATTTATTTTTTACACACTACAAGCAGTTTATTAGTAAACTGAAAAAATATATATATAAGCAATTCTAGTTATACTCTCAAAAGTGTTTAACTGATAACACACGTTATTGGAGAAAGCGCTTCCAAACAGATAATCATACTCTACAGAGCTAACACGGTGTCATTAGACATTAAAATTAAAAGCCAAAATTTGCCAAACATTTTGACCATAAATGGTCCTCTTCAGCAGCTTAAACTGATGAGTTCTTTAAAAGAAATTGTCTCCATCTTCCAGATCCGGATGAACAGGACCAGGCTTTCCCTGTAATGAACTCTCTTCACTTTCATAATTCCTAAAAGAAGGTATATTACTTTAAAAATTATACAATTTTTAAATTGTATAATAATTTACAAACCAATATGGTAAACAATGCCAACCTTTTCATTTTATCTATAAAATAATCAATAGAACATACTACTTTCAGAAACTGGAACATTAAAGAAACTCAAAGCTTTTGCAACCATGTGAGTGACACTCACATTTCAAAGCTTCAAAAACCCCTATTAGCTTTGTTACAATTCTCCCACCTATGGAGAAAATGGTGGTGCTTTCAACGGCACATTTCATTTGTATTGTGACAACCCTACTAAACAGATTTAAGACTATTCACTAAAATATGTTTATCAATTGCTGAAATTCTGCACAGTGTAATATGGATAGTTCTGTACCGTCCACACTGTTGCACAAGAGAGGTCTTGAACTAATATCTGAAGTTATGAAACTGCATAGTGTCATATCTGTTGGAAATAATGGGTGACTGCACAAGTTTACACAGTTCAGGAGTGCTCTTGCGCAACAGTGTAGGCAGAATTTAGACACCTGCAATGAAAAACCACCTGCATTACACTGTGCAGAATGTCAGCCAATAGGCATAGTGTTTTACTTATCTGCTTTGAGTACCTCATTGCTTTCATCACAATCAGCAGTTTCCAATAGCATTTTAAAAAACATACTATTAAATGCAATGACTATCAATAGAGTTAAAGGGAGGGGGAAATGAATATGCAAGACTAACAAGTGATCATCAGCAGATGTTTCATTATAAAAGGTTTACCAAAGCCAAAAAGGTTGATGATTGTTTTATTTCAGCAAATGGACAATAATCCCAGTGCAAAAGCTTAGTATGGTAGAAGTATTTTAGTCATTGTGCTAAACTTAGGAAACTAGCAGGAGATAAATATTAGCGTGCCATGTTGCAACACAGGGCTCAAGCAGAGAATCTTTGGAAACAGAGTTAATTAGTGACAATTATTAACAAATGTACTTGTTTAATAGCCACAATATGATCTCTAAATGGGATATTTTGATAATGAATAGTTTAAGTATCAACCTTGTATTAGAATGATTACTACTTATTTGTATAGTTCTTTCTCAAGTACTAAAATTAAAGACGACGTTATGAAGACATCACAGCTATTAAATGGAAGCCACCAATCCCTTCCATCCTAGGTAAAGTTTCCCAGCACTTGGAATGAATTGCTTTTTACAGCTTTAATTACAGTAATAAATATGTGCAGTACAGTAATAAAGATGTACACAATTTAATTCACTGTTTTCCCCAAGGAGAATTAAATACATGTTTCTTCTCAGAGAACAAACTCCATCCTCACCCAATTTATTCTGCAACAAGTTATAATAAGTTCATTCTAATTAATCTGCTTGAAACAATTGTGGAATAAACTCATGGCAAAGCTTTAAAGACAAAGAACCAATCCAGGGGGCAACTAGCATTTGTGGCAGAATATCAGACCAACACCAAAAGCTAAAAATAAAGAGAGCATCCCCTCTCCCTTTACCAAAAGAATTCAAAAAAATAATTATTTTAGCAGAAACTGAAAACAGATTCAACCTCGTCTGCCCACTCTGCTTTCCTAACCCATTGACATTCTAAATATGTTCTGAAAAATAATGTTTACTAGCTGGGCCAGATGCAGAGCATCTGTGCTGCCGGCCGGCCGGCCCACCCACCACCGCATTCTCCCCCCGCCAGCCCACCCACCGCCTTTTTCTCCCCACTCCCAACTGATTTTCCGGCTTCTCTCCCCCCCCCCCACCCCGCTCGTTTCTGGCGGGCCAGCTGGCTTCTTCTCCCACCCACTCACCCTCTGCCGGTTTCTGTTTAAGAACATAAGACCAGCCCTGCTGGATCAGGTCTGAGGCCCATCTAGTTCAGCATCCTGTTTCTCAGTGGCCCACAAGATGCTGCTGGAATCCACAGGCAGGAGTTAAGGGCATAACCTCTCTCCAGCTGTTACTGCCCTGCAACTGGTACTCAGAGGCATCCTGCCTTTGAGGCTGGAAGTGGCCTAAAGGCCTCCAACTAGTAGCCGATGATAGACCTCTCCCCCATGAAGTTATCCAAACCCCTCTTAAAGCCATCCAGGTTGTTGGCTGACACCACATCTCGTGGCAGAGAATTCAGTTGATTGTGCATTGTGAGAAAAAGT
Source organism: Hemicordylus capensis (assembly GCF_027244095.1). Lineage (NCBI taxonomy): Eukaryota > Metazoa > Chordata > Lepidosauria > Squamata > Cordylidae > Hemicordylus > Hemicordylus capensis. Next base: position 27,314,152 of record NC_069661.1, on the reverse strand, counting down.
ACTTCCGTTTGTTGGTCCTAGATTTTCTGGCAAACAATTTCATGGGATGAACACAGGTTCTAGAGTTATGTAAGAGGGAGAAGAATGTCTCTTTATCAACTTTCTCCACACCATGCATGATTTTATAGACTTCTATCATGTCTCCCCACAGCCATCTTTTTTCTAAACTAAATAGCCCCAGGTGTTGTAGTCTTGCCTCATAAGAAAGGCGCTCTAGTTGCCCTCTTCTGCACCTTTTCCAGTTCTACAATGCCCTTCTTTAGATGTGGTGACCAGAATTGTACGCAGTACTCCTGGTGTGGCCGCACCATCATTTTCTATAAGGGCATTATAATATTAACCATTTTATTTCCAATCCCCTTCCTAATGATCCCTAGCATGGAATAGGCCTTTTTCACAGCTCCCGCACATTGAGTCGACACTTTCAACAAGCTGTTCACCACGGCCCCAAGATCCCTCTCCTGGTCAGTCACCGACAGCTCAGATCCCATCAGTGCATGCTTGAAGTTGGGGTTTTTTGACCCAGTGTGCATCACCTTATACTTGCCAACACTGAACCGCATTTGCCACTTTGTCGCCCACTCACCCAGTTGGGAGAGATCCTTTTGGAGCTCCTGACAATCCGTTTTGGATTTCATCACCCGAAAGAGTTTGGTATCATCTGCAAATCTGGCCATCTCTCCGCTTACCCTTACTTTGAGATCATTTATGAATAAATTTAAAAGCACTGATTCCAGTACAGATCCCTGGGGGACCCCACTTCTTTCTTACTTCCATTGTGAAAACCCTCCATTTACACCTGCCCTCTGTTTCCTGTCTTTCAACCATTTAGCAATCCACACACATACCTGTCCCCTTATCCCATGACTGATAAGTTTCCTCAGGAGTCTTTGATGAGAAACTTTGTCGAAAGCTTTTTGGAAGTCCAGGTATATTATGTCAATGGGATCACCTTGATCCACACACTTGTTGACACACTCAAAGAACTCCAAAAGATTTATGAGGCAAGATTTACCTTTGCAGAAGCCATGTTGGTTCTCTCCCAGCAGGGCCTGTTCTTATATGTGCTTTACATTATCCTTGAGGATGCTTTCCATCAATTTGCCTGGAACAGACGTTAGGCTAACTGGCCTGTAATTTCCCGGATCACCCCGCATCCCTTTTTTAAAATTGGTGTTACATTTGCTACTTTCCAGTCCTCTGGTACAGAGCCCGATTGCAGGGATAAGTTCTATATTTTAGCAAGGAGGTTGGCAATTTCACATTTGAGATCTTTGAGGACTCCTGGATGGATGCCATCCAGCTCTGGCGATTTTCTAGTTTTAACTTTTTCCAGATAGTTTAGAACATCTTCTCTTGTCACTTCTATCTGACTCAGTTCTTTAGCCTCCATCCACAAAAAGCCTGGTTCAGGAACAGGTATATGCTCAGTATCCTCTGCCGTGAAGACGGACACAAAGAACTCATTTAGCTTCTCTGCAACCTCCATATCCTCCTTAATAATCCCTTTCACTCCCTCATTGTCTAAGGGTCCAACTGCCTCCCTGGCAGGTTTGCTGCTTCTGATGTATTTAAAGAAGTTTTTGTTATTCCCCTTGATACTTTTAGCTAAATGTTCCTCAAACTCTCTTTTTATCTCCCTTATTGTCACCTTGCATTTCTTTTGCCAGAGTTTGTGTTCCTTTCTGTTCTCTTCATTTGGACAGGCTTTCCAATTTCGGAATGAAGTCTTTTCCCCTTCTATGGCTTCCTTCACGGTACCTGTTAGCCAGGCTGGTATCCTCTTGAACTTGATGGTACCTTTTCTCCTTTTGGGTATACAATCTAACTGGGCTTCTAGTATTGTGGTTTTGAGTAAACTCCATGCATTCTGGAGAGAAGTGACTCTCCTGATTTTCCCTTTCAGCTTTCTTTTAACCATACTCCTCATTTTGGAGAAGTTTCCTCTTCTGAAATTCAAAGTTTCTGTGTTAGACTTCCTTGGTGATTCTCTCCCCGCACATATGATGAATTTGACTGCACTATGGTCACTGTTCCCTAAAGGGTCAATGACAGTGACATCATGCACCAAGTCCTGGGTGCCACTCAGGATTAAGTTCAAGGTCACCTTCTCTCTGGTTGGTTCCAAGGCCAACTGCTCTAAGGTACATTCAGCGTATCTAGAAATTTGACCTCTCTGTCATTACCTGACTGAATTTACCCAGTCTATGTGTGGGTAATTGAAGTCACCCATTATTACAGCCCTCCCTCTCCTTGATGCCTCCCTGATTTCCTCCTGCAACTCCCAGTCATTGTCAGCATTTTGATCCGGAGGGCGATAGCACGTCCCCAGTAGCATGTTTCTTTTCGGGCTTTGTATTGTCACCCACAGGGTTTCTGTGGAGGACTACAGTCTACCTAGGTTTTCTAGCTTGTTAGATTCTATCCCTTCTTTAACTTACAGTGCTACTCCACCTCCAAGGCACCCCTCCCTGTCCTTTCTATAGTTCTTATATCCAGGGATAACAGTGTCCCACTGGTTCTCACTGTTCCACCATGTTTCTGTTATGCCCAAAATGTCTATTTCTGCGTTAGCAACCAAGCACTCTAGCTCACCCATCTTGGCTCGGAGGCTTCTGGCATTGGCATATAAGCACCTATACGCTGAATCTCTTACCTGGTGTATGCTATCTTTTTTTTTTCCTCTTTGACCAGCTGGCACAGCCTTCTGTCTGCTCTTTATGTAGTTCTGCTCTGTCCCCTACTGTTTTATATTTATATATGGTTAGCCAGCCAGCTGGCTTATTCTTGCCCACCTGCATGTACTCAACCCAATTCCAAGTGGTCCAGCTGCAGTTCCCAAGCCTAATGGTCTACATCAGACAATTTACTGCAGCTGTATCAAACTTCTGGCAAGTATTTCAGCTGTCTTATCAGGAGTGGGCACTAGGTAGCTCCTAGGTGCCCACCTAGGAAGAGAAGTACCCACATCTCCAGGTGTTTGCGTTTACTTCCTCCCTTCCAGCAAATACTGCAAATCCGATTGGCTAGCTGAGTGAGGACATGGCTGTGCCATTTTTAATCTTGTTCTCTTCAGGTACTCAGGGTTTATTATTTATTATTATTATTATTATTATTATTATTATTATTATTATTATTATTATTATTACTACTACTACTACTACTACTACTACTACTACATTTATATCCTGCTCTTCCTCCAAGGAGCCCAGAGCGGTGTACTACATACTTGAGTTTCTCTTTCACAACAACCCTGTAAAGTAGGTTAGGCTGAGAGAGAAGTGACTGGCCCAGAGTCACCCAGCTAGTTTCATGGCTGAATGGGGATTTGAACTCGGGTCTCCCCGGTCCTAGTCCAGCACTCTAACCACTATACCACGCTGGCTCTCATGACAGGGTTGCTTTTACGTCCTCTCCCATTTATTTTCCTCCAACTTTCTCCCCCACAAAGCAACCTCTCTTGCAGCAAAATTATCCAGGAATTCAGTTTATGATATTAGAATCTCTTATTCTGCTGATGTAAGTTTTTGTATAAGCTGCCATTTTGTGACTGGCTCTACCTTCCCAAACCACTAGTTTGCGCTGGTAGCTCCCAAGGCTCTGGCAAAAAGCAGCTCCTAAAAGCCTTAAGTCTGCACACCCCTCTCTAGTTATCACACACACAGCACCTAATTTCACTGTAGGCACATTATTCTTGAGTCCAAAGGTTGTCAAGTGTCTGGAGCGGAAAAGCCAGCAGCAGATTCGCAGGCGGGTAGCAGACAGCAATGTCAGCAGGTGGTGAGGTAGCCTGTGCCACTTGTGACCAAGGAGGATCACCAGGCAATCACTTTGCACCTTGCCAGACTGGGGGAGAACAACTTTATATGCAAGCAGCAGCACAGGATTGGCTCCCTAGTGTCATCTGATTCCCTAGGCAGTGTTCCCTCTAACAGCGATTCCCAGATGTTGTTCACTACAACCCCTACAACTCCCAAGCAAAAGCCACTGCAGCTGGGGATTCTGGGATTTATAGTCAACAATATCTGGGAGTCGACACCAACTTGACGGTACACTTTATCTTTTAAAACGTTTTGCCTATGGGCAGCAAACAGGTTAATCTGCCTATAGGCTCGGAGGCGGCAACGAGCTCCTCCCTCCTCCTCCGTAGTTCATTTCAGACTGAAATGGGCTATGGACAGCAGAACCCATGTTCTGCTATCCCGCCACCCACTTAACATCAGTGGGCTTTTTCAGGTTAAGAAACGGGCACTGTCCCCTCCTTGCCCCCTCCGTCTCCCTGCAGCCAGCCACCACTGCCGCCAGTGGCAAACTTCAGGGGACAAAGGGGGGAACTTCCCCCTCCCCGCAGCTACTGCTGCTCCTCAAATTTTGCCACCAAAGGCAAATGCCTCCTCTGCCTATGCCAGTGGAAGTTCATGTTAGAGGGAACACTGTCCATAGGCCAGAAGCATTTAGGACTGTAGTGACACTGCTTCCACTTGGTGCTGCAGTTCTGCCCTCTGTACAGTAAATCTGGAGGCAGAGGGAACAGGAAATCCACACCTGATCCACAACATTCATGGGTCAAGACATTATCTGGCCCAGTGACTTGTCACAAAAGAGTCCACACAATTCCCTTAACTCAGAATTACCTAAATAAATGATCCCTAATCATTTAAAAATTAACAGTTTAAGACTAACTAAGAGTAACTTCACACAAAATGATTTCCAATATGGATATAACTTCTATAGATATAGATTGTACACCATAGAGTGAGTGAGAGAGAGAGAATATATAGATATATGAAGGAACGAACGAACGTACGTAACAGCAGCCCTGCTGGATCAGGCCCAAGGGCTATCTGCTCCAGCATCCTATTTCACACAGTGGCCCACCAAATGTCTCCGAGAAGCCCACAGGCAAGACATGAGGGCATGCCCTCTTTCCTGCTGTTGCTCCCCTGCAACTGGTAATTAGAGGCATCTTGCCTCTGAGGCTGGAGGTGGCTAGAGCCACCAGACTAGTAGCCATTGAGAGACCTGGCCTCCATGAATTTGTCTAAGTCCATTTTAAAGCCATCCAAGCTAGTTGCCCATCACCACATCCCATGGCAGAGAATTCCATAGATTAATTATGTGCTGTGTGAAAAAGTACTTCTTGTTGGTCCTAAATTTCCCAGTCCTCAGTTTCATGGGATGACGTCTGGTTCTAGCATTGTGAGAAAGGGAGAAAAATTTCTCTGTCTACCCTCTCTCTACTGCATGCATAATTTTATACACTTCGATCATGTCTCCCTGTAGTCACCTCTTTTCCAAACTAAAAGCCCCAGATGCTGTAGCCTTGTCTCATAAGGAAAGTGCTCCAGGCCCCTGATCATCTTGGTTGCCCTCTTCTGCAACTCTTCCAGTTGTACAATGTCCTCCTGAAGATACAGAGACCAGAGCTGCATACAGTACTCCAAGTGTGGCCACACCATATGGGCATTATAAGAGTGTGCGTGCACGCACATCCTGTATATTTCATCTTCCAACTGCAGCATGCAATTGTACACACTATGAAAGAAAAAGTATGTAGTTGCATCATATGTTATAGTGTGTATACATAATTTTCCTTCAGGGAAGTGAATATTCACTTGGGGGAAAATCATGTGTAAGATAGCCCAAGAATCTGGCATTTGGTATCTGCCTAATTTTTTAATATTTGTATTGATCTAGACATAACACAGAGTAGACCTACATTACTCCCCACCCCTCCACCCCCAAGGTAACAGTATGCAAGTAGCTAAGGACATATCATGGTAATTGCTACTTACTCAGTTACTTTTGTTCCAGTATAGTGTGTTTGCAAACTGAGTAACCTCTTTGAAGTGTATTTAGAAGGAAAACTTTTCTTTGGCAGAATATTGCATATTGTTCTTTGGACCAAAGAATGCTTGCAGCAGAAAGCCTCTGTCATCAGTTGTTATATGGCTCAATGTAACACAGGAGTGGTCACAGCTCTTTTCTGTTTACACTAAATTGGGAAAACAAAAGCTTAAAAGAAGTCACTTAAGAAGACAGCACACAGGAAAACCCATGATTAGCACTCTGAGAAGCCGCTATGCAAACAAAGGGGTAAAACATTAGTATGACAGGCTGCGATAGTCGTCTTCCTGAGGCAGCTCCTTTCCCTCCTCATTCTCTGATCTCTTCACTATTGCAGTCTTCTCCTTGGACCCTGACCTCTGCCTGCCTGTCCATCTCTATTGAAGGCTTTGGCTGATAGGCTCCAATGTCACAGTGGGCTTAAGTAGCCTGACACCAAGTATTTAGAGGATTGCTTGCGGACCTTAGAATATATGGGACTTGAACGTCAGTTTTAGCAAGCTAAACCTTCTCTGACTGAAAGTGCACCACTGCCTTTTGAAGGGCACTGTTGGTACAGATTTGATGAGCAGCTTTGAAGCTGTTCACCAGAAAATGACAACCACCCAGTCCTTGTATATAGGGGAGAGCGCAAAAGCACTATGAGAGCTGGGCTGAATATTCCCAGACTATGACTCATGGAGGCAGCATTATTTTAGCTAAACCAGAAGATAACCCCTTCAAAAAACCAACAAAAACCTTAATCATCAGCAGTTTTTAAAAAACCAAAACTGAACACGATGTGTTTTTACATATTCAACTCTGCTTGTGTTAACAGATTCACAGCACCTCAAGAGTATTACTGTGCAGGCACTGTATCTGGTTTTTATGGGCCCTGGATAGAAGCTTCAGTGGTTCCACTAATTAAAATGGTTCTCCTTCCCCATAAAGTGCACACACTGTACTCACATGGACAGAATCAATGTGGTCTACTCTTTCAAAAGAATCCTTTGTCATACTTCAAAGCCCTGGTGATTATTTTGCTTCTTCAGCAGTTGGGAGAGAAGAGCAAATATTTTGCCACTGGTTAACCATCTCAACACAATCAGAAAACACTGGTGTTTCCTATGGCAACCAAATGATCACAGCAGAACAGATGCAAACAAGTGTGGCAGAAGAAAGCAAAATCCCCTGATGAAATAACTGAAAAAATACTTCAGTTTCCTAACAGTCAGTCTTGTACTCAGCTGATAAACACTGAAATTTCTAAATGCCACCAGGTTTTTAAAGCCCAGGGAACCCCAAGATTTATCCTGACTAGCCTGATTGGCCATGTAGGTTATAGGAGGCGCCATGTAGGTTATAGGACCTTAACCACACAAGAGGAGCTGCTGGATACCTGTGCATCTGACACTGAGAAATGTGGAGTCTAAATCTAGATCGACCCGAATACGAGAGACTTTGCCCACAAAAAACTCATTAAAAGCATCACAGCGAGCAACTGATGGTTCCAAATTCAGGTGAGCAGGGGGCCCTACTAGCCCCCTCACAACCCTGAATAGCTCCGCTGGACGAGAGTCTGCGGAAGCAATACGGGCAGAAAAGAAACACTTCTTTGCTGCATGTATAGCCAGAGCATAGATCTTTAAATGTGCTCTGTGTTGCAATCTGTCGGATTCGAGTCAAGTCTTCCTCCACTTCCTCCAGTCGTCTACCTTGCTGCTTCAGCTCCTGCAGATCTTCCATATACCAAGAAGCCATTTTTAAGCGGGTTGGAGAGGACGCACAGGAGCAATCATGTCTATTGCCCTGGTGAGCTGATTATTCTTTTTCTTATGCCATCTACAGGTGAGTAAATCATCTCTCCTCCCACCCCAACTCCTCCTAGCTCCCTTGATTGCAAGGGGAAACTGAAATGGAGAAGCTGAGTAACAGCACACCCTGTTAAGACATTATGTTGAACAATTGTACACAGAGCGTACAGTGCACACAGGTACAACTATTTGCACGTTATGTTGCGCACAGGTACAGCAGTACACTTCATATTCATACCATGCATTGGAGGCACCTGTACACAGGTTCATGTTCAAAATGAATGCAGGCACGGTCATTCACATAAAAGCATAATGTTTGAATAGGGCTACTTTCCACACACCCAAGCAGCAATCCCCTCCTCCACTTAAGAGATTTCTTTGAAGTGCTACATCAGCTGACTATACCAAAAAAAAAGAGAAGAAGATCTAAGAGCCACTCATTTCAAATTGAAGATATCCTAAGTCAGGATATGAGAGCCACTTGAGCAAGGCAACAGTGAACATACGAATAGCATTCACCCAAATATATTTAGGGATATGGAAGTTCTTTTGACTGAAATTAATTCCCTTCCATTTTCAGACATGCTCCTAACCTAGTTAACATGTCTCTTCCAAAGGTTATGTTACCGAGTTCAGGGAAATATGCCAACACATTCCCTTGGGCAGTATGCATGGGGAATCCTATCTGGAGAGGTAGCCTTCCTTCCTTTATTATTCTTGCCAGCTGCTGTGTGTTTCAGTGTAGGCTTTGTCACTCTATTTAGATCTTCTTAAAGCAACATGCTTTAAGAGCTAATAAACTCTGGTAACGGTAGTTTAAAAAGACACTTTATACAATAAAATTTTCTGAAGTCAAAGTGTAAGCATAGTGGATCCACTAATCAGGAAGACTCGCAAATTGGTTACTAGTGCATCAAAACTGCCTGGAGATATTTCGTTATATTTGCACTAGATGTGCAAGTACAAGTTACTGTATCCATGTCTTATAAGCAGCCAGAAGGGATCACCTCTAACATGTCAAGCACTCACTGATCTGAGCTATTTTTATACCATGGTGTAGAAAGCATTACATATCATCCCTCACAGAGTTAGCAACATAGGAAGCTGCCATATAACAGATTCAGACCATAGGTCAATTTAGCTCAATGCTGATTGGTGGCAGCTCTCCATGGTTTCAGGCAGGAGTCTTTTGCTTCCGACCTGGGAGGTATCAGGATTGAACCTAGGCTCTTCTGCAGGCAAAACATGCACTCTAATTGGGGCTACTGCCCTTCACATGAAAACATAGGATTATTTCTCACACTCTACCAAATAGAAAACTAAGAGTCTAGAATTTTATATCTAGAATTCCAAGCTTCACTATTAGGTAGTGCCTATTATATAAAATCAGAGGCAAGTACTCCAGAAGCAGAATCCTAAGAATACAAATTGAAGAGAGACAATTTGGAAGAAGTTGCAATGTCAGTACCTCCCTTCCAAGTGGAAAGGTTTATTGTCAGGGCTGTTGAAAAGTTTCCTGCTTTCACATAAAAAGCTTACACATGCCCAGCTGCATCCTGAGAAGGCACAATGATGTAAGAGGACTGTACTAACATAAGTACCACCATATTTGATTTTCTTCTGAGAAGAAAATCAAAATAGAAAGAGATAATCTAGTAAAGCCCATTTCTTAGCCAGGATACGGGCAATGTCATCCCTTTAAGAATAGAAAGCAAGGATTACACAGTCTTCCTAGGGTTAGTAAAACTAGTCTGTACACATTACTACTGTAATTGTGAGGAAGGCATGGACCACCTACTTATGATTTCCTTGTTGTGACCACCATGTTAGCTCCAACACTTGGGCAATTTGTTCCACTGAATAATTGATTCTATTCCTGACTTCTTAAGCCCTATTCAGACTTTATGTTGTATGACTGTACAGACAAGTTTTTGTTTGAATATACCAGCATTTATTTTAAAACGAGCCTGAAAACAAACCCCTCAATGCACAGTACAGATAGGAAGTTTGCTGCTCTGTGTTCAACATAATGTGTGAATAACACTACCTCTGTACATGGTCAGATAATGACATGCCGTGGCTATGTTAAGCTTAAAAGGCCCCACAACATTAAAAACAACAACCTCCAATTCTAACAAAAAGGGCAATGAACATAGAAATAAAGATTTAGTTTTACTTTGCAAAGATGCAATGAAAAAATAACCAGACAGAAACAGTTATCTTGCAATAAGACTAGCTACATTAGAAATATCTTTAAGTGAAACTACACAGTGTTAAAATTGAAATTGTTGCCATATTTACCCAAATACAATACTACACTAATCTTAAGATGAGTCCCTTTAAAAAACAGAGGTTAAATACAGGTTATACACAAATTTACCCAAAAGAAGAAGACTCTGAATTTAAGATGACGCCTTGAGTTTCAGCATCAAGTAACTCGAAAAAACCTAGTCTTGGATTTAGGTAAATACAAATACTTTATTTTAATTCAGAGGACCCTCAATGCAAGGCCTTAAGTTGTAGCTTACTTAGTTTGTGCCTAATCTGCCATTGCCTGCGTATACTGTACATTCGTTGTATGCGTACTGAATGTACTGTAATACAGCTCTACAGCTGCGAATACAGCTCTAGTGCCTTCTAATCTTCAGGGCCATCACATTCCATTTCCATACCAGAATCATAACTTGCTTTTTGGCTATGCCTTGATTTGGTCAGGGAAAACTTCCAGAGCTCTGTGCTTTATGACCAACCAGTATTCCAAATTCCAGATCTAATGCAGTTACGTGAAATTATTTTATTTCATGAGTTCAATAGACATGAGCTTCAACTGCATAACTATGTCTTGAGGTGGGAGTTCTTCTACATCCAGCAATTAAACTGCAGCCATGAACTAATATATGCATGTTAATTAAAATCACAACGCAACATTTCCTAGCTTGACAACGGGCCTTCAGTCTAACTGCAATGCTTGGTGTGGCACCAAACAGCTATTTAAAAAGAGTGCCAACGAAACTAAATGTCACCAGGGATCATGCCACCGCCCAAAGTATCTGTATTATTTTAAGAAGTTATGATAAATGCGGGCCAAACTGACATTGTTTCCTTTTGTCATCTTTGCCATTGCCAAATGGACAAAGCTTAAAATAAATGTACAAGGACAATAGTGCCACGTTTTAAATGCTCCCGAGCAAATTCCAATGTCAGCTGAGCATATGTTTGCACAGAAGGAACTATTCATTGGGTGGAAGGCCTTTGTTGTTGAATAATATCTCCAAAGTGGGAACAAGGGGTTGGAGAGAACAGGAGCACATTTTGTATGATTTAATATATTCGCATACAATACTTCCATTCCAGCCAATCAGAGCAATGTTTGCAAGGGCAGATGGGGTTCTTTCTCTTCCCACTTGTGCTTACAAGATCTATTATTAATTATTATTATTATTATTATTTTACATTTATATCCCACTCTTCCTCCAAGGAGCCCAGAGCAGTGTACTACATACTTAAGTTTCTCTTTCACAACAACCCTGTGAAGTAGGTTAGGCTGAGAGAGAAGTGACTGGCCCAGAGTCACCCAGCTAGTATCATGGCTGAATGGGGATTTGAACTCGGGTCTCCCTGGTCCTGGTCCAGCACTCTAACCATTACACCACGCTGGCTCTTCACCCATCTTTCACCCATCATCAATAATAGAACCTGCACATGGAAGATCCTGGAATGTACATAAGGGCAAGAAGAAGTGCTGAGTTGTAAGAAGGAAGAGAATCTTCTTGGATGAGAGCCAAAAGGCAGCTTTATTTAATTGAGACCATGTGCTTTTGGGACTGTGAACATAAATTTTTAACACAGGTAATCCAAAAACGATGTGGCAGGGTTTAAGTAGATAATGTCTACACAACTGTGGGTGAACTGGAAGACATAAGCTTCTTTCAAGAGAGCCATGGACAAATCATACCTTCCTGTAGATTACTTACTATTGTAACTATTAGTTACTATTGTAATTGGCTCTACAGAAGTAAATAAGTTGTTCTGGTAAGAACTAGTCTGTCTACTTTCCATTCACTGTAATTGTAATTGGTAATTACCATGCTAAAAGTTAGCCCACTTGCACCTCAAATGTTCATGCATTTGACATCTTGAATCAGGGTAGAAGTCGTCATCACAAACTACACCATTTTGCTGTCCATGTGTGTCCCTTCAACTGTATCCAATTTGGTTCATATTGGTCCAGGCATTGCGAAATTGATAGGGGAGACAAACACAGATGCTCACTCTACACTGGGTGATCTCAAACCTACGTTCCTTAAGGAAAGTAGGTTAAAAATGCACTCATGTAACTCAAGTTGTAAAACTGCTTTCCATAATGGTAAAGTTCACTAAAGCAGAAAAAAAAACCCCAAGAGGGCTATTTCTCCAATGGGGCAATGTTTATAAAATCTACTGCAGCCTGAAGGTTTATCTAAATTTGCAAAGATTAACACAAGTTAAAATTGCAACAGACAGAAGACATTAGCAACACATACTAAACAATAGTGAAGTAAGTTCTGAAAATGTCACAATGTGCTACTTTAAAACATGTACAGGACTCCAGAAGTAGCTCTGTACTATGCAAGTGTCATACTTGTATTAATTTTATTGCAATTATACAGAGGCTGGATGGCCTCATGATGCTGTTGCAGATTCCTGCACTAAGCAGGGGTCAAAAGACTCCCAACTCTATGATTCTTCATTGCTTTTTAGCCAAGGCACCCACCGCTGTTTACAACTTGATGCTGTAAAATTCTCCCCTCCAGTTTTATAAAATACGAAGTCATCACAGGCCATGCTGGCCACTTCAGGAGCTGGTTACATGAGCTGCCTGGCCTGGCCTTCTCATCTCCTGCCTTCCCTTAGAGAAAGCAGTTCTTTGAAAAGACCAGGGATCAGCAGCAGTGCTCCCTGAAACAGGAAACTACAACTTCCAGCATCTCCAGCTGCAATGGCCTTTGGCTGTGAAATATGGTAGTTGTGGTCAACATCATCTGGAAATCCCTGCAACATGGGACAATGGTCAGGAACGTACGGCACATGTGCCAAAATAAGTACACAAAGTGATTCAGTGGCACTCTCAGTGCTAGGAAGACCATGCCCTCTGCCTCCGTCCGGCTGGTATGTCGCTGCTTGCTGTAGCAGGCCGCGAACATCCAGGATTGACAGTGGAGATCTCTCTAGCTGTGATGCCTCCTTCTTGAATGTACGTACTCTGAAAAAATGAACATGTCATCAGGTGGAAGACTCATGTTGATTGCCGCCTTTCTTCCTCCCAGCAGCATTCAGCGCTGTTCTCCAGTCAGCATTAAGCATCGCCAGTTGCTCCCAAAATGGAGGAGCATTGTTCTTTAACAAGAGTTTGCTGAAGGAGAGACAGACCAGCTGGCAATGCTCACTCCGGCTGGAGAACAGCGTTGAACACTGCTGTGACGAAGAGAGGGGGTGATTAGTGCAGCGCTTCTAGCCTGGTGGCGAGTAGGGCAGGCAGGGGTGTGGCCAGTGACACGGGATCATGGACCGGCTGAAGCAGAGGGTGGGTCAGGGCTATTGAGGCAGGGATGCCAGTTTCACTCTCCCTCATCAAGCTGCCCTGGAAGACTTGGCACACCACTGTCGAAAGGCTGTCAATCCCTGAGAAAGTGGGTTGAGCCACTTTTAGCTAGTTCTCTCGCATCTTGGATTGATCACTGATCACTAGAGCTCCCTTGCCTGGACTTCTCGTCTACCTTCCCCTCAGGGCACACAGATCTTTGAGAAACCCCTGGAAAGGTGGTGGAGGGGCTGGCTCGAGAACTCTCTCAGACCATTCATGGTCTCTCCAGGAACTGATGGCATGAGTTTGTATCTGGCCATTTAGTAACTATAATGTCAAAACCACCCTTTAGAATGGAATCTTAAAGGAATTTCAATTGCCTGAGGTAAACACCAATAGAGCTTGCCAGGTAAGAGGAGAAAGAAGCAGCAACTAATGCCATCTTCACTAATAGTCGTGCCTGCTTACAAAGGAGGTGGTATCTCCTAGCACAGAATGGCTTGCACAGGGATTTATCTTAAGACTCACCTAAATCAGTTTCTGACATAGTGCTTAGTTTTACTCCAGCACAGCAGTAGCACTTTTGGCAATAACTATGTTTCTTCTAAAACACACTAACATTAAGCAGTTGTGCATCAGATGCTGGTGCAATTATGTCAGGGTTAAGTAGTTGTGCTCTAAATGGGATACCACTGAGAACGCAAGTTTGCATCCTGACTAAGTTTACAAGAGGAAGTCTATTGAAAGTTAGCCATCCTTTAGAATAACTCTTGAGTAGTATTTTACTCAGCATATCAAGCAGTACTAATTTAATTAGGATGCCAGCCATGTACTTGACACTTAAAAAAAGATTGTTATACAAAGCATATGAAACAGGACAGCTTACTAAAGCAGTTATTTAAGCATATATATGCAAAGAAGCAATAAGACATTGGCAGGGAAACTTTTGGAAATAGCTGCCAATGTGGCATTAAAGAGATATATAGGTGTATGGCTTGGATTACCAACCAAGCTTCCAGTTGTGCTTATCACAAACCTTGGCACAAACTGAAGGCTTGGTGGGGTGGAGAAGAGGCAGAAGGAATTTCTCCCATTTGAACTAGGTCACAGACTGCACAACATCCAGCAAGCGGTTCCCATCCTTTTTCTTACTTTCTCCAGACTACTGTGCAAGTGAGAGAAGGCCCTGCCTCTCAGAGCTTGTTGGCACATGCAGAGAAAAGCAGGGTCTTTTGTCATTTGCACTGAGAAAACAAACTCCTGCTCTCTCCTACCTCCTCCAAACCAAGATACAAGTGAGAGCTCCAGAGAGAGGATACGAGTGTTGCTTCTGCCAGAGGCATTTGCCCCAATGAGTAGATTGTGTTATGTGTTGCAGTGCAAGGAGCAGCAAGCAGCAGCAGCTTGCACACTGGGAGGTTTTGGGAAAATTTACAAAGCTGGTTTATAGCTTTGGGGATTTTGTCACTGGATGTTCATCAGCTGCAATCTTTTCACCTCCTTGAAACTAAATTCATTTCAGGAAGACCAAGTCAAGAGCCAGTATGGTGTAGGGTTTAGAGACGGCCTAGAACTGGGGAGATCTGAGTTCAAATGCTTATTCAGCCATGAAACTCACTGGGTGACTTTGGGCCAACTTAACCTACCCCAAAGGTTTGTTGTGAAGATAAACATAAGCATGTATAATGCTCTGAGCTCCTTGATGAAAGTGTGGGATATAAATGTAATCTTTTTTTAAAAGTTACATTAGCTCCATTTGGTATTCTCACAGCTGAGAGGTCTCCCACCCCATCTCTCTAATCTTGATTTCCAACATATTGTGAGTTTATTAGAGGAGATAAAAATCACTGGAATGACAATTTACATCATCTGAAAACGTATGCACACATGCCTTCAGGAACAGAATAACGTTTTCTGCATTGCCCATCAGACTCTTGCTGACACTTTCAAAGAGTGGGGAGAGATAACAAAAGTCTTATGACAGCAGCAGCCGACGCCCCACTTCAGCTGCTATAGCCTTTTTAAAAAGTGCATTCCAGCTGACTGAACGTCAATCATCAGGGAATAAAGGCAGCTACTGTTTTAGGATGTCAGGTGAATCAGCCTTTACGTCATAACAGCAAGTCTGGTGGCTAAATACGGGAACAACACAGCTTTGGAATGGCTAATCCAGCATTCCACAGTTACTCGAGAAAAGATACTTTCGCTTCATAATAGGAAGTAGTCTCGCCTGACTGTGAAAGAGAATTGGGACATTGCTGCATGGTTGCCATGGGTCAGCAGTTTCAATTCTAAGGGACTTAATAAGGATGTTGCATATTGAGAGGTTTGCTTGCACGACAGCGGCTTGGCATTTCAGAAATAAGAATGCTTTGTGCACTCATTGGGTGCCCTTAGTAACTGGCACATTCAACCATGTTCCATTTTTTTCATTTAAAAAAAATAAATACTAAGTTTCTTAATGGTATTTGATATGGGAAATTGTAAATGGTTAAGAAGTCAAGTCATAACTTGAAACAATACACATGAAAACAAAAAAAATGACCACAGCTTTGGAGACACTAACTTCAGAATTAATAACTAAGCTTATGGCAATCTTGATGAAAAAAAAATCTTGAAATTGTCAATTCTTCTACTAGCAATATACACCCATGTTCAATGTGTCAGATGCCCACTCAGTAATGTCCCCAATTCTGTATTTAGAACTCCAAAAAATATCCTCTCACAAAATTATGAAGGCAGCTGGTGTTTAAAACCCAATATTTATTTATCTATTTATCTATCAAATTTGTACACCACCCCAAACTTTAGTCTCTGGGCGGTTAACAATAGCATAAAACCAGTTTTAAAACATATACAAAAAGCTTTAAAACAATTTTAAAAAATTAAGTACACAGTCACTCTATCCTGTTACCCTCAGCATACAGTACTATGCTCTGTAAGGTTACAACAGATATTCAGAACTGTTAAATCTCCCTGGTTTTCAGAAGTTTTTCCAGAACAAACAGACAACACCCTACATTGATGAGAGAGGATTACAGCTCTGGAGTTGTTTTTTATTCCCCTTCTAAAAAAAGCAGAACAGGATTGGGGATGTAGTGCTTATTCGTCTTCCAACATAACGACTATGCTATTACTACATGCTCAAAACCTCACACTTGTATTTCCTCCATCACTTGGCAGATTCAACAAGTTACATTAATAAATGGTTCTTTGAGGGTGAGGTGGGGGACGGGAGAACCAGCATTGATAAGCATCTGATCACATTCTACCCCTTTACTCCTCCAACAAGCCCCAAACTTTCAGCTTCAGAAGACTGTATGTGCATATATTTTTAGGTTATCACAACACATTTGCGATATGTCAGCCGCCTAACATTTCCAAACAGAAAGTTTCTTTGGAATTGTAGAGTGTCACTGCAGAATTCAACAAAGAGCAGCATATGTGAACATTTATGAAAGAGTTCAGGACTTTGTTGGTAAGTCTCTTTTAATTGACATACAATGTGTTTCAAATAAACCAAAAATGCTCATTTGTGGACTGTCTTCAGAGAAGCTAAACATTCCCTTGAAATATTTTGTTTACAACATCAATTAAAGAGATACAAAAGAAGAGGAGCTTCCAGGACAGGTGTGTAACATATTCTGGGCTGGAGTTGACTTGAGCCTCCTGAACATAAGAGCAGCCCTGCTGGATCAGGCTCAAGACCCATCTAGTCCAGCATCCCATTTGCCAATGGCCCACCAGATGCCTGACTACTGGCCAATGTGGCTGGGGATGATAGGTGCTGTGAGTCCAAACACAGCTGGAAAGTAAAAGTTGTCCAACCCTTGTCTACATCGACTGGCAGCAGTGTCCCACTGTTTCCAGACTGGGGTATCCTCCAGCCCTACCAGAAACTGAATATGGGATCTTCTGCATGCAACACATATGATCGACCACTGAGCTATGGTCCGTTCCCCTAAGTTCATGCTTCAAAATGTGTTTATCCACTTTACCAATAAAAATGAAAACAAAGATGTGAGGCTGGAAAATTCAGGGCCTCCAAATCAGGGGACTGCATTAGCAGTTGCTATGAATATAAGAAATTGAGTTATATTGGAAAAGAAACTAGTGATTGTTAGTGTATGTGTGTGGAATTCCAAGTTCTGAGGGGTTCACCAGATTTTATTTTCAAGGGAAATTATGGTATAAGGAAATCAGGAACCACTGATACAAACCAAGAGCAAACTGAAAGTTTTTATTTTATAAAAGTTATTTAATGTTCTTCAAATGTTCTGTATGGTGTATCCTTGTTATATACAACAATTCTCAGAGAGTAACAGCTTCCACAATATGTTGGCAAGTTTCTTCAGCTTTGCACATTAATGCTATATAAAGTTTATTAGTCATCTTAGTTGGTTGCCATGTCCTATCAAAATTGCTGACCTTTCAATTTCCTTTTCTAGCTTTCAATCTCTTCAAAAGCAGATGGGTTGGATCAAGGTGGAACTCCACTGCAGGTGGTCTTAGCTGTGTCAAATGAATCTCACATCAGCATAATTTGAGGTTTTGAAAATTGCTAGTGGAGTGCAAAAAACTATTTGCCAAGCAGGAGAAAAGTTAAACTCGGGTGGAACCGAGAATTCTGCCCCTTTTAGTTAATTCTGCCCCAAAACACAGCATTGCCAAATTTGTTCACAGAAAGTCAGATGAAATAGATACAGATCGCATTTATGAATCACACACACAGCTTTACATACAATACAGAAAGAATCTTTTAAAAGAAACCTAGTGGTAGAAACCTGCAGTTGATTAAATCATGAGATAAAGTATTTCAGAGCAAGTTCCCCTGACAGCAATGGGGCTTGCTTCCAAATATAGGATTAAAGCATCCCTTCGTGTGGCAAGTCAAGAAATTTCATGCAACAGGAGGAATCTCATTGTCTGAACTTTAGATATTCAGAATCTCTTAAATCACTAAGGCCCTGACCACATGGGAGAGACATATATGTGTGCCACTGTAAGGCAGTCCATGAGCTATTGAATTATCCTGTTTATTCAACAGAGCATCAGTGCTGCCAGTTGCAATGGTGATCACATGCATTAAATGGCAGGAAGCCTAAATCTAGGTTCCAACTTTCCTACTCCTCCTTCTCTGCCCTGGTCAGAGAAAGGAAGCATGAGTTGACCTCTGTCTCCCCTCACCATACTTCCAAAGAATCAAGGCTCACAGTACTCATGTCTATTCAGCACTGTAATGTAAACCAACACACTGGATACAGAGAGATCAAGTCTGAGTAACATACCTAGGGATTTCCTATCCAGCCAGGCACTGTACCAAGACAGGAACCATTTCCCCATGTACCCTTTTTTCCTTAGGGTAAGAGATGAATTGACATAGCAATGAATTAAGTTCAACTCTCCATCCTTTCATTTCATTATGGCAGAAATTCCCAAACTGTGCCCTGGGGAACACTGGGGTTCATTAGAAGTGTATCAGGGACTTCTCAAACAGAAGCATCCCTAGAAGATAGCTGAGCTTGCCCTCCACTACTGATCTTTTGCTGTAATGTGAAACCCCATGGGGTACAGCCTGAACAGACATGTGACACATGGCCAAGACTTCACATGAACCAAGTGTTAGAGAGGTTCCACAATCACGCAATGAAAACCACTGCACTAATAATTACTAACTTCTTTGCAGAAGCGAAATTTCAGAACATTTTCTTAACATGCCACAACCCCGAAGGGCATATAAGTCTTGCACAGATGTAATTTATGTAGTTGATGTTTACAGCTCTGGCAGGCATAGGGAGAGCACTAAAACACAGGTATTATAGAAAATCATACAGACATTAAGTACTATATAGCCACAAGATTTGTTTATTTTTCTTAGTTCTTAATGTAGGTGAAAGCAGGCAAAACAGCAAAGGAAGAACATCCTCAAACAAGAGGAACTCCTCTACGAAACAGGAACCAAAGATATAAAAGTGTAGAAGAAAAACAGAAGACGAATGTGTCCTTTAAATAAGAGGTCACTGATTCAGTCTTCTAAAGGATTTTCATAAAACCATTTAGGACTCTTGACCTTTGGGACATTTCTGTGCACAACAATTCTGCAGTTAAAAAAAAGAACTCTATACTAAAGCCAGACAAAAACTAGTTTGCCAGCCACATTCTTATCAGGGGTAGCCCCTCCTGCTTTTACTTCCTTTTAATGATGACCCTTAAGGAAACATCCTAATTTGTTTCTCTCTTAAAAAGGACACACACAAAGCTATATGCAAACCAAGCAGTATGAGCATTTAATAATGGGATTTAAATAGTTTCCATCTGCAAGAGTTTATTTCCCAAGTATGTCAGCTAGTTGTTGTTTTAATATAAAATGTTCCCAGGCTAGGAATATTTCTTACAACAAACATTCCCAATACTGTTTTTGACATTACATAATAGTCTTTAAAACAAACGAATAAACCAAACTAACAGCTAGCAACAAATTGTGGATAAAGTAAATTTAGGTCTAGTTCCAAACATCTGAAACAACCTATGTATTGCCTTAAGAAATTGATCCATCACAAAATACCATCCTAATCTCATACTTCTGATCTGAACAGAAAACACCTAAATTGGGTGGGAAGGAAGCATCCTTAAGTGCATTGCAGTGATGCTAAAATTAATATTTAATTCAGGTTAAATTTATTTAAAGTACTACAGCTATACCACAGTTTGAAAGAACAAACGGTTGATGAAGACTGGGGAGTAACTAAGCAATTAGTCTCATTTCTTTTCACTGGTTCTTTTGCTTGAACATATAACTGTGGTTTGGTAGAAGAAAAGTATGAGAAGGACACTATAGTAATAATAATTTGGAAGGATTCAGAAGTAGGAACAGAGTTCTCTCTACGAACTGGTCGAAAGGTCTATTCAGAGAAAGTCTTGTCAGGAACAAGAGTTGTTTCTCATTATATCTACCAAAAAAGAACAATTGTGATCAAGACATGCTGTATTGTCCAACATAATACACTTCTAAAGTTAAAAGATAGTGGCCAAAGTCTAGACCAGGGCTGCTCAACTCTGGCCCTCTTGCAGATGTTGGCCTAAAACGTCCATAATCTCTGGCTATTGGCCACTGTGGCTGTGGATTACGGGAATTGTAGCCCAAACACAGGGGGAGGGGGGTGCTAAGTTGAGCAGGCCTGGTCTAGACTAATCCTGCACTAATGTACCAGGGTTTTACATCACGCAAGAGGGTGATTTTGAGCAATAACCACCTTTTTTCTGCAACCACTTGTGTCTTCTCAAACTATACCCCTGAGATTTGGGGGACTCTCAGAGAGTTTCAGGTCGCACAGGTACCTGCAGAGGGAATAGAGTCCACTGAAAACTGCATTCCCCACATACAATGGAAAACCCTGGCACATCAGCACAGAGTTGGCATGGATGTTGGTCACTATTTTCAAATATCATGAATAGCTGCTTCAACTAAAAACTTGTACTGTTTTACCCGAAAACTTGTACTATTTACCTGAATAGAAGATGACTCCCTTAAAAAATGAGTTAAAAATAGGTTGTTTACCCAAAAGGAAGACGACCCTAAATCAATTTCTAACATCAGATAACTTTGAGAAAAACTAGCCTTTGATTCAGGTAAATTAAGTATTTAATGGAAAATAAAGCTGTAGCTGTACCCCCATTCAAACCAATTTGAAATAGACATACTATTCCATTTTCAGTAGCGTACAAAATAATTTATTTAAGTGTGTGTGAAATGACTGAAGTTGAAGTTTGTCCAAAAAGCAAGCATCTGGTTTCCATCTGTTCTCATGGGAAACAAGTGCATTCTTTGGCTAAAAAAGAAGAATCAAAATAGTGGGGAGCAGAAGTCCTACAAAGACACTGGAAAGGTAGGATTATTGTGAAAGATGATTACAGACATGTTCACAACCTTAAATAGATTACATATGTCTAAGAAAAATGTGGGGACGGGGGGACCAATGCAGCAGAGACAAAAGCAAATGTAGAATGGAGGTAAGTGAATTTAGCAAGAAGTGCTTACAAGAAAAATGCTACTTCTCCCACTTCCCTAAAACTTGACCTTTCAAACCTCATTGAGAGTCCCTGGCCTCTCAATCCTATTTGCATCTTATCAGTCTGACATATACAAGGCATTCAGACAGGGAATGTGTCACTTCTATCTCCTGTTCAATACCTGGCGCACACCTGATGCTAAATGAATGCTAATAATGGTAGTATCAGTAGCTGCTGAAAACACGTCAGTATATGTACCTTTATGCTTAAAGTGCCATTAATGAAAGACCAAAATGTTTAAAATAATGCACATTAAATTAAAATGGGTAGGTGCTAGAACATATCTGACACACAGAGGGAGCCTCTTATGAGTGTTAACACTAATACAATCCTTTTGATGGATGTGTTGTCCCCAATTACACTTTTCTCTCCCATGAGCTTTCGGCAGGATATTATGATACTGGGTGAAGTGCAAAGAGAGGGCAACAAAGTGAACAGGGGACTGCAGCAGTATCCTTACAAAAAAGGCTACAACTTGCAGACGGGGGCGGGGGGGAGGTTAGTTCAGCAGGGCTATGAAAATCCTGCATGGTGTAGAGAAAATGGACAGAGATGGCTTTCTATCTCTGTTTCAACACTAGAATAAAGGGTCAACCCAAGAAACTGAGTGGTAGGAGAAACAGGGCCAACAAAACGGGGCCAACAACAAATAACCTCTGCTAACTTGGCAAAGAGGCACCTTTTAAAGTGGCGATTCTCTTTATTTAGCAGAGGGAGAGTAACTGGCCCTATCCAACCCCAGCACAGTACTTCCAGTGACTGTTGCTGGTGTCTCTCCTGTTTCTTTTTAGATTGTGAGCCCTTTGGGGACAGAGATCCATCTTATTTGTTTGTTATTTCTCTGTGTAAACCACCCTAAGCCATTTTTGGAGGGAAGCACTAACACAGTGCATAATTTAATGCATGAAATCAGCTGCCACAAGATGTGGCAACAGCCAGTCACTAGCTCAGACAACTTAAAGGAGATTAGACAAATGCATGGAGGACAAGAATATCAATGGCTGCCTGCAGGTTCAGAGGCAGTATGACTCTGAATACCAGTTGCAAGGAAGTAATGGCAAGGGAGGGCTATTACCTTCATCTCTTGCTTGTTGGCTTCTAAGAGCCATCTGCTTAGTCCCAGCGGGAAACAGGATGCTGGATAGACAGCCTTACACTCTGGTCCCCCAGGGGTCTTATGCACATTACATTGGACAAACATTGTTATGAATAAAAACAGCAGAGCTATTTCTAGATCAATAGTTTATTCAGGTTATTCATAACAATAGAAATAAAGAATTACAACTATAATTAGAACAAACATTTTGAAAAAGACATATCCTTTTGGGTGATACACAGATATTCAAGGTTTTAAATAATTAAATGCCAATTTTGCAGACTTAGGACAAACCTAACATTATTTACAAGGTTATCAATACTTTAAAGCTGCAGTAATACTTCTAGGCTACTCCACTGGTTCACTGAAGCAAGGTGTGAATACTTTCAGCTCATTTCTTTCAAGATATTGACTCCCTGCTCTATACAAAAGCAGGCAGAGACATGAGTACACATGTGTGGCAGCCCTCTTCATCCCCAGCTTCATTTAGATGACCCTTAAAGAGACTAGGGAAGAAAAAGGCCTTTGTTGCCATCAGTAAACAGAGCAGATGAAGCTGAGCTGCATTGGTAACTACATAGCCTATCACTTGCACTCTTTCTATTTTTTATTTGTTTCAGATATCATTTCTCCTACCAATAATATTTTAAAGATTTAGTGGCTAGGGATCTGTCCTCTTTTAAAGTGAGAATTTCTACTAAACACGGTAGTAGGAAAGTGTCTCATAGGGACCGGTACTGAAAGAACTCTATCTAATGCTTCTGGGACCCAAAGAGGATTAGAGACAGATGGGAGAATATAGAATTGGAAACTGGCACTGACCCACAAGACAGCATTCCCCCTTAAAACAATGCTAAGATGCCAGGTCTGGAACCAAAGGACAGTTTATTTCATCTTTGCTTGCCTAATCCTGTGATAAGCCGACTCTGCCTCCAGCTGTCAGGTAGCAGACACCAGTGACTCATATCCTATATGGGGGCTGAAACACTGACTCATTTGCTATCAGAACTGAACAGAAAGCTTCAAGGATCTTCCAAACTATGCACCAAATAAAGGCTAAAAGGCAGCACCATTGCTTCTCTCCAGTTCGCTCTGTATAAACCATTCACATTCAGCATAAGCCATTACTGTTACACTGTTTTCCAACACCTCAAAAATCAGGCTTTCGTGAGAAAATTGATTTATCTTGCAAGTTTCAGTGGAGGTCATACAAGATGTATTGGGTTGAGCTTTAGCCAACTCCGTGTTGAGCGAAATATAGTCAGGCTTATTTATTGGTACTTTACATGTCCCAAAGTTTTACCCTTGGGTTCACAAGAACTGGTCTCCCAAGCTTAACCTTAAACCCTGGTTGGTACCATGCATCCCCTTCCCCAAACCAGGTTTTCCGGGGCACAGATCTCATTGTACACTAGGGCTTTTAACTCAGATAAGACAATTCTAATGACACTTTCTTCTCTGGTGTCACAAATTTCTGACACAGAAATAGAATTGTTTTTCTGGTTTTTTAAAAGCAGGACTGGTTATACTATTCTCATTTCCTTAATCTGACATAAGACAGAATATGTAATTTATAGAGACACATTCTAAGGAGGGTATGTTATGAACAGCACTACGTTAGCCAACAGTTTAGGTCTGTATTAGCAAAGCTAAAAGCTTAGGAATTATTTCCGTCTATGGATTATGTCTGACAACAGCTTGGGAAAGGAAGAGTACAACTGCTCAGCCATTTTACTAAAAAGTAAAATTGATGGTGCCTCTTAGAGCAACACACTTCTCATTACCATCACATCACAAAAACCAAAGGGTTCTATCAGGCAGAGGAAGAATTACAAGCATTCCAACACACACAAAGAGTTTGAGTAGTTTTAAAGAAGGTCCTACCTTTGCAGATTCATAGTCAGTTTGCCTGAACAGGTCTTGATCTTGTTTTGTGCTTCCAGGTGAGTCATGCCATCAGCACTTATCCCATCAATACTGAGAACCACATCACCTATTCCCACATTTGCGTTCGCTGCTTTGCCTCCATCACTCAACTGCAAGATGATAAATGTAAGAAGGTAAGCAGTAGTCACATACAATTATCTACAAAGAGCACAGGACTTGGTAAAGTTTAAGTAGAATTAGACCAGGGGCTCCAAACTCTTACAAATTGTCATTATCTTTACATAGGAAGCTACCTTAAACCTAGTTAGATCACTGGTCCATCTAGCTCCAGTACTGAATACACCAACTGGTAGCAGCTTCTCCGATTCAGGGAGGAATATTTCCCAACCCTACTTGGAAATGCTAGGATTGAACCTGGGACCTTCTGCATACAAAGCTCTTGAACTGAGCTATGGTCCCATCCCTGAAGACGAATCTCTTACGGAGTTCACATGTAATCACCCACTCAAACCCTGCGAACTGAGCCAAGAGGCACCTTTTTAAAGTGGTGATTCACTTTACTGAGCAGAGGGAGAGCAACTGGCCCTATCCATCCTCAGCACAGCATCCTTTCAGTGGCGGCTGTTATCTTACGTTACTTTTTTTAGATTGTGAGCCCTATGGGGACAGGGAACTATTTTTTATTTATTTGATTTATTTATAACTATCTAAACCACTTTGGGGGCTTTTATTGAGAAGCAGTACACACATATTCATCATCATCTTCAAAACGCAAACCAAGGCAAACCTTGCTTAGCAATTCATGCTCACTACCACAAGACCAGCACTCCACACCAAGGGCCAAGTCATACGGCACCATCATGCATGGCAACCACCAGAAAACATTAAGTCCATACGCAAATTCCAGCAGCACGCAATAGGGTAGGCGGCAGGTTTCTGTGATTGCTGGCAATGCTCACTGAACTTGGCAGAGACCAGCTTTCACCATTTGGGTGGTGGCATGCCAAAACCATACAATATTCAGCAGATGACAGCAGCAGCAGACATATCTCCCATGTGCTTGCACCAGTATGTTGCACAGGCTTGGTGTTTTCTGATGGCAACTGTGTGCTGATGGGATTGATTGATTCAGAACCAACACCAATATGCGCCTATCCAGCTTTGAGGCCCAAGGTTACAAGTAGTGTTCCCACTAAGAGGGATTCCCAGATGTTGACTACAATTCCCAGCATCCGCAACTGAAACAGCCTTTGCTTGAGGATTATGGGAGTTGTAGTCAACAACATCTGGGAATCCCTCTTAGAGGGAACACTGGTTACAAGCACAATTTAAAAAAAGTTAATTCATGTCTTTTGCACTTTTGGCCTAGAATGGCAACAAAGAAATACAAATTTAAAAGTAGTATAGGAGTTAAGCACATACTACAGAAAACAGAGTAATACAGAAAAGTTAACCACTTTTCTGTGGTTGTCCCCATGTTGTGGATTATATTCCCTGGGAGGTACATCTGGTTCCACCACTGTATTTTAAGTTGCACACCATCTTTTTCAAGTCCAGTTTTTGTCTTGCTGCTCTGGATATTGTTTTGTTATTTAATCATGTAAACCCCTGCTAACTTGGCAAAGAGGCACCTTTTAATGTGGCGATTCTCTTTATTTAGCAGGGGGAGAGTAACTGGTCCTATCCACCACCAGCATAGTACCTCCAGTGACTGTTGCTGGTGTCTATCTTATGTTTCTTTTTAGATTGTGAGCCCTTTGGGTACAGAGATCAATCTAATGTATTTATTATTTCTCTTTGTAAACCACCCTGAGCCATTTTTGGAAGGGCGGTATAGATAATTAATAATAATAATAATAATATTTTTAATCTGTGATCATTGTTAGCTGCCTTGAGCTCCTTTGGGGAGATTTAGCAGGATACAAACTAAAAACAACACAAAAATCAGTATTCCCACTCCAACTTTCTGTGGGTTGGAAAAACACTCCAAAGAGTTGTCAGGAGGCACACAGATGAGAAAAGGGTGGGTTGACAGTCTCCTCCTCCAGAGCAATTAGGGTACATGTCCATACATGCACAAGGGAAGACAGCTGCTTATACAGCTACAGCAACTTTCAGTAGTACTTTAAAGAGGCCATTCTCATGTTCTGAGAATGCTGGATCTAGAGTTCTAAATCATGCTTTATGCAAGGTGGCACAGGTATTCATTAGTTACAATGGAAGAAAATAGCATCACAAAAAGGAATAAATTGATGCAGAAATACAGTCAAAGCTCTAGTCAAGTCAGCAGGTGGTACACTGCCACACCTAATCATCTCCGCAGGATCTCTGTGTTAATCAAGTTCATGAAAGCCCAACTAAGACTTCATGAAGTTGTAGATAGTGGGCTATATCCTTGGAGAGTTAGTAACTACTAACTTGTCCCATTAATTTCAATGAGAGTTAGTCCAGCCCAGCATTTTTATGAGGCACATTACAGAAGACTTGTAAGGGATACAAATTGTGTATTTATTTATTTTTTAAAAAAGAGGACTCAAAGTGCCCTATAACAGCCCAACTAATCCAATTAATCTATGGAATTCATCCATTCAGTCCAATCAATCTATTAAATTCTCTGCCACAGGATGTGGTGATGGCCTGTAGCTTGGATGGCTTAAAAAATGGGCTTAGACAAATTCAGAGAGGACAAGTCTATCGATGTCTACTAGTCTCACGGCTATAGGCCACATCCAAGCTCAGAGGCAAGATGCCCTAAATACCGGGGGAGCAACAGCTCTTGCCTGTGGCCTTATGAGAGACATCTGGTGGGCCACTGTGGAAAACAGGATGCTGCACTAGATGGGTCTGATCCAGCAGGGCTGTTCTTAATATACATAGGTAGGGTGTTTTGTTTTGCTTTTCTCTGTATGCTTAATTTACATTTCTAGAAAACACTAAATCCAACAGCTATGGAAAGTAAACTTAAACTGTGAAACAATAAAATAATAAAAATAAATTAAAATATGTCCAGGTATAACTACTTCTTCAGTCTTGAGTTAATCTCATTTTTCTATTTATATTGTCAGCAAAAGCTTCTACTAAGTCACAACTCTACCACATTTTTCACTAGTTCTTTACACAAAATAAGCATTACAACTACAAGAAAGGTGTGAGAAATAAAAAGAAGTTTTCCAACCACTTAAGACTTAAAAACTCCAGACAGTATGGAAAACTCAATTTAGTAGATTGGAAGACACCGGTATTAAGAACTGTGGGAAGATACCCATCAACCTTTCATATCTGCCACCTTATTTTCCTTCAGCATCTGGAATGGCTTTGGGTTAAAGTGCATTTCCTGCCGTACCAATATGCATAAGCATTTCAATGCAAGGCGAGAATCCTTAAAAGAGATAGTTCCACACCCCAAACGCTTACTTTTCAGACTTATTTTAGAAAGAATCACTAAAATGTATAACCACTGCTAACATACTAAACAGAAATAAAAAGTCAGAGCACACCTCTGCATGAACTGTGGAAGTTGCCCCCACAGCTTTCAACTGAGCTATTTGATATTTAAACGTCTAGACCAAATATGCAAGCAAGGTCAGAATCAGACGAGCATCTCTTACTTGAGGAGAATGAAAAATAGTACAATAACTATTCAGCAGTGAGTGAATGAATGGCATGGCCACTGGGAATATGTATAAAATCTTAAGACTACAGAGATGGAAAGAACAGGTTATCCTTTCCAGTCAGCTTGCCAACATGGGATTATTCCCTACTGTACGTTCTTGAATGCTTCTGTTCTGTCTAGTTTCAAGTGTCTCCCAGCATGGGGCTTCCATAGCTTTCTCTAAGAATTTATTACACCAGCATATTGCTACATAGGCCTCACTGTTGGGAAATTAGTTAAACCCACCCGTCACACCAAGTGCATTCAGTCTTAGGGAAAGGGGGGGGGATGTTTCCATTGCTCACATTTCCATCCATTACTTCTAGTTATTAGCTACAACTCACTCACCATATGATAAATTATGCTTGTTTCTATGCCTGACAATGCATTTGAATTAGTCTATTTTTATTTCATATTGCTATGTTTTAATTCCCTTCATTTTATTTCCTTATTTAGCATTACAGATGAATGCTGTTTCTTTCAATTTCCTTCATACTTAATCCAAGTTCTCATGCTGTTACTTTCAAAGAGTTTAAACCAATGTGATTGTGCCAGGGCTCAGAACTAAGGCCAGATTAGTGAGCCATGGGTAAAGCACTTGAATGTACAAGCATTCAAATGTAAGTGTACTTATGTGCACTGCCTCATTTGCAAGCAATGTTAGTACACCCAATGTTAGTACACCGCTGGCATGCAAGCTTTATATATAAATGGGCCAGCACACAAGAGGGCATTTAAAATGTGACCATGCATGCATGGAATGCCATTATGCATAAGGGCTTTACCCATGGCCTTCATGCACAGATCAGGGCTGACACACATAAGCGCTGTAAGAGGAATATCTTGCCAAGCTGAACCATTTCAAATGGAAGGTGAAGGATCACACATCTCAGCGCTGCCCACATGAAAGAGCTCTTTGCCAAGACCAAACTGACATCCAAAGAAAAGTCTAGCATAGAATCTGCTTTGTGGCATCTTAAGTTTTGCATTTATGGCTGGGAAGCTTTCAAATATGCTACCTCCAGATCTTCAGTCTGAAACATTCCAGCTAAAACAGAAAACATCATGTAGACCTTCTGCTCACTTGTTTCAGCTCTCAGTCTGTTCCTCGGCAAGATTTGGCAAGGGTGGTAATGGAGGCAGAAAGATCCATTTGTCCATCTGTGACCTCTCCCAGCCAGCCTGGCCTATCAGTCTTAAAAGGTAAATTGTGCCGTCAAGTCGATTTGGACTCCTAGTGCCCACAGAGCCCTTGGTTTTCTTTGGTAGAATACAGGAGGAGTTTACTATTGCCTCCTCCTGCGCATTATGAGATGATGCCCTTCAGCATCTTCCTATATCGCTGCTGCCCGATATAGTACCAGCAGGGATTCGAACCGGCAACCTTCTGCTTGTTAGTCAAGCATTTTCCTGCTGTACCACTTAAGGTGACTTTCCTATCAATCTTACAGGAGACGAAACACTCTTTGGGGCAGTTGTATATTGTACATTATATTGTCAATTATCTAGTATATTGTGCTAAACTGATCAACAGCACCAGTAATACTTACTAAGGCTAGATTAGTTAGTAATAGATGTCTCAGCTATTTTAGTTTGCAGACTTGAGGTAGGAAGGGGCAAACAGAACTTGCGCACAACAAATTATGTGGGAGCAGAGATGTGGGTATTCCAGAAAATTTTGAACTTTTTCCAGAAAATTTTTTCCAGAAAAATGTCCCACTCATTTGCATAAAATTTGCATTATTTTTCTTTTTAAAATACAGTAAACAAATTTTCCTGATGCCCTAAATAGATTGCGATCCAATTTGGCATGTCATTTGACATATTTGTAAAGTAAAAAGAACCAAACCAAAAACATTTCCACCATACTAATTTTCCCTCACTATCTCTCTAGAATTTTTCAAGTAGCCAAGTAGAAATTTTAAAAATGGAAAATTTCCCACTGCACATCACTGTGTGGAAGTTCCACAAGAAGGCATGTTCTGGTTGCCTACGTGCGGCAGCTAATCGCAGAACATGCAGAAGTCTGTATAGGATATATAATTCAGCATTCTGAGAACAGAGCAAAATATTCTACCAGCAAACATATGATCCCAACCCTGCATTTGCTGAGAAGGCATCTAAAAGAAAATATCAACCAGTAGAAGAGATTGTAGAGATGCTTAACTTCTCGTGCAAATGCCCCCTGAAGTCATTGCCTGGCTAGAAAAACTACAGTGTAATACCATTTGGGAGCATGTTAAGTGGTTATGGGAAGCTTAGGCATCTCTTCTTTTCTGCAGATTTCTCCACATTCTGTGATTTCTCCCTCACCCTTGAAGTAGCATTGAGGGAAAACATGGGGTGGGAGAAATGGTGCCCCTCATTCCCTACAAGTGCTCCCTCTTCCCTTCTGCAGAAGCATTATAAGGAAACACAGTATTGGGACCTGCCGTGTTTGCTCACACCATCTAATCCCACCCTGACAATGTTTAAACAACATTCTCTAGCCCTTTTGACTTTGTAGATCAGGTTAAAATTGTGTGGCAATGCCTAGTTCTCAAACTAAGGTAAGTGTGCCTTCGAGTCAATTTCGACTCCTGGCGCCCACAGAGCCCTGTGGTTTTCTTTGGTAGAATACAGGAGGGGTTTACCACTGCCTCCTCACGTGCAGTGTGAGATGATGCCTTTCAGCATCTTCCTATTTTGCAGCGGCCTGATATAGGTACCAGCGGGGATTCGAACAGGCAACTTTCTGCTTGTTAGTCAAGCATTTCCCTGCTGTGCTAGAGAAGGATTAAAAGCAGATGTTTGGGTGGTCAGAGAATGGTACTCCATTATGCAAAATAAGTAATTATCCTGCTCGCCATGGAGAGTGGCACAAAATAATTTATATCCATGGCTCTCTCCATAGCTAGTAGGAGCAAGATACATTATGTAGAATACAGAAACAGGAAATGTTGCTTAGAGTAATGTCACAAAATCAGCAGCAAGGCAAAGATTTTTGTTTTAAAAACAGGGTGGAGGTTACAACATCCTAGCTTTGGTCCATGATGGGCAGAACCAAAGCCACTCAACTGGTTGCAAAGACGCTTTCTGCTGTTCAACTCTAAATATCTGACCTTTTCTACAGAAGTTTTTTTGCCTCCAGGTGCCACTGGGGAGATGAGTGTGCTATAATTATTCACAGACTTTCAACACCAGCATTATGGGCAAAGCCAGAAAACTTCACTGCCAGCATCTTCCTCAGTACTCACTTCCAAACCAGGATTTATGGGACAATTGAAATCCAAATCAAACTTACACAGCTGCACTACAAAATACCATTCATGGTGGAAATGCTGACACATCTAGCTATTTAAAAAGTGTTTCTTAGCATTCCCCATAAATACAAGATTTCCACAAACTGAACAAGAAAGTGGTAATTGATCTAGTTCAGTTGTGAATATGTGATCCACATGTAGGTTCCAAGTTCACAATTAATCAGGAAGAGTCGAGCATTTGCCCCGGCATGTAATAGCAAAAGAGAGATTTTTTTTAAAAACACACAAAAACAACCAGGACTTCTGACAAGGAAAAATGTGAATCGTTTCCTTTCTCTCCATCCACTGTCTCCAAAATCCAAATGTTTCTTAAAAGCATTTCTCTCTGCAGCTGTCCTCTCCACCACCAACTACCACAACAATTAGTTCTCATCCTTACCCTAATTCTAGCCATCAATTCTTTCTCTTTTCTTGCAGTACGCCGATTAAAGTGGTATGCAAGCATATCACAGAAGACTAAGATGAGACAATCTTGTTCATAGAATGGCTGTACATGACATTTGTTGGCACCAGAGATGTCACTAGACACATACCACGCAACAGTATGTCAGTCCTCCAGTAATGAGGATTTCGGAATATCCTTCATGCATTCTAACTGCTTGGCAGCAAGAAGATATTTTATAATGGGGGATATGACCTAGAGGGACCAAAAATCTAGGCTGACTCCTGCTTCAGTGCAGGCAATATTGAGCTTCATGGATCAGTGATAGGACTCAGTATAAGGCAACTTCTTATGTTCCGGTGAGTGACCAGTAGCCAGAGATCCACAAATTTAGGCTTAACCCACTAGCCAGCCATTATTTGTGGCCTCCACCGATCCCTGCTCTTGCCTCAGGCCCTTTTCTACTACTACTTTTCTGGCACATAGGCAGAGATCTTAGGAGAGAAGTGGGCCTTCTGTCATTTGCACTGTGATATGGAGATGGTAAGTAACAATGGAAGCCTTTCCTACAGGTCAGAAAGGATTCTTGCTATTTCTTACTTTCTAAAAAACAGCAGTGGAAAGGAGACCTCGGGCGGGGTGGGGTGGGGTCTGTGTAGTGCTGGGTGTCCTGCTCTACAGGCAAGTGGTGGGTAGATGCCCAATTACCTAGAAAGTTTAGCTTCCTGTAGCATGCATCCATGAGAGGTCACATTAATGTACTTCCTTTTATTGTTTTAGAGACCACAGTAAAATAAATGTGAGAGCGGATGGAAGGAAGGGATGAGACAGCTAGTATGGATGGAATATTACAAGCAAACGAATATATCTTTTCTTCTCCCCTTAACCCACCAAAAATGACAGTGTACACAAGCTGATCTATATACTTAACAGTTCCTGAAGATGATCGTAACTGATGCTTACACTGGTATGGCTGGAGGAAGCCACCAATATTCTGTAGAAACTTCTACCTGTATTTCTGACAGCCAGATACCGAGTTTAACACTCCATTTCCCTTGGATTCAGTGGAACATGAACATGCTACAAAATCTCTCAGTATAGGTTAATTACCTTGCATTTCACAGTACATTACTACATCCATTTCACTGCAGTCTCAAGTACAATAAAGAGGAGTCCGCTAATGTGACCTCTCAGAGATACATATCACAGGAAACTAAACTTTCTAGATAATATTACCCTATTATAAAATTATCTTCTTACACAGCCAGGCAATTAGAATGCATGAAAGGTATTCCGAAACTCTCATTACTGGAGGACTGACATACTGCAGCATGGTATGTGTCCAATGACATTTACAGTAGCAACAAATGTCATGTACATGTTCATGATGGGCTCCGGGCTCCAGCAGGTTTTTACGCAGCACTAAATAAACTACACTGATGCAGCACTAAATATGCTAATAATAACAGTGAGATTCACAATACCAAGTTCAAGCAGGACCCTGCTAACTGAGCAAAGAGGCACCTTTCAAAGTGGCGATTCTCCTATTTAGCAGGGGGAGAGCAACCAGCTCTCTCCAACCCTAGCACAGCATCCCTCCAGTGGCTGCTGTTGGTGTCTACCTTCATTGTTCCCTCTAAGGCGTGTGTGCGGACTCACAAGTTTTCTGATGTCTGCTCAGTTAATTTTAGATCCTCCTCAGGTTGAATTAGGAAAGCCCCACTCTGAATGCATGTGTGCACACAGTGCCACGATACTGCCACTCAGAACAAAACTCATGCCACACGGAGATTAAAAAAAATTAGAGGGACCACTGTCTACCTTATGTTTCTTTTTAGATTGTGAGCCTTTTGGTACAGAGAATAATCTTATTTCACTATGTAAACCACTTTGCAAATGTTTGTTGAAAAGCGGAATATAAATATTTACTACTAGTAGTAGTAGTGTGAAAATGCAGAAAACCCAGTTCTGTATATATTTTGAGAGTAGTGTTGTATTTGATTCTACAAGAATCAACTGCAAAAGAATGGATTTTATTTATTAAAATAGGAGTTTTGTAATCTTAGCGTTGGAAAACATAACAAAGCCTATCCCCAAAGAATATGGTCCTTCCCCCCATGCACCCCATCCTTTCACAGACACTCTTATC
The DNA here is from genome assembly GCF_027244095.1 of Hemicordylus capensis. Taxonomy (NCBI): domain Eukaryota; kingdom Metazoa; phylum Chordata; class Lepidosauria; order Squamata; family Cordylidae; genus Hemicordylus; species Hemicordylus capensis. Next base: position 27,280,411 of record NC_069661.1, on the reverse strand, counting down.
ACACACACACCCCACATTTTTCACATACTTTGCAGTTTAGGATTAAAATTTCATTTGGCTTTGTCTGGCAGGTCATAAGCAGAACATGCATGGTAGTTTCATTTGAGATACTGTTTGATGCATCAAAGGGACATTGCACAATTGACGTTCTGTTCTCAGGCTGTGTAAGCTCTCAATATTGCACCATCTGTATGCAAGTTTCTATGCAGACAGTTAAAACACACTGTTGGATCAGGGGATCTTGGATTTGGTCAGACAGCCTCCCCAGATCCCAAGTGGAAATAAATACAATGAAAAGTTTTAGTCTCCCCAAATCCCAAGTTTAAAATTATGCATCAGTTTAAAAAAAAGCTATCCCTCCCCCCCCCCCGCCCACTTTATGGAGATGACTTTTTGCCAATGTTTCCTTTCCTTCCTCCTGACACAGTTTCAAACACAACTCCAGATGTGTAGTAATTCTCAAAATCAAGGTTGGCCAGACTCATGGTGCCCCTCCCACCTCCTTAGTCAGCTGCATACTAGATAATTCACATTACTAGGAATACTGTGTCGATTAAAAGACAACTGCAAAAAGATCAAATGAATCCCTCATCAAGCTAAACAAAGAAAATGTATAGTTCTCAGCATTCTCTTCCAAAGTTCATGAGGAATCCAGTGCTAAAAGGGAGAGAATATAAAACGAAGTGAGCTTTTCACACTTCTTCCACTAAGACTTTCAAGTGAAATCCAAAAGCTTGCAAAAAATAAGGAACATTACTACCAATTGGTCAAACACTGGAACAGACATTATTTGTGTCCAGTGCAACATGTTTAATGGATACCTTTTGGATAACATTGTGAAGGAACAGGAAAAGAAAGGCAAGCACAATACCCTTCATCTTCTTGTTTGGACACTAATACAAATGAAGATACAGTGGTCCCTCTACTTACGAAATTAATCCGTTCCGAATGCACATTTGTAAGTCGAAAAATTCGTAAGTCGAAAAGCGGTTTCCCATAGGAATGCATTGGGAACGGATTAATGCGTTCCGGAGCCTAGAAAAAAGACCCAGACCCCCAGTAAGGCTTGCAAACTGCACAGGAACATTTCTTTTCAAGAATAAACAGGCAGTAAACAGGCAGGCAAGTCAAGGAAACCGCATGTAAAATTCGTAAGTCGAGGAAACCCCATCTAAAAATTTGTAAGTCGAAAAAACCACATCTAAAACCGGATCTAAAACTGCCGTTTGTAACTCGAAAAATACATATGTCGAGTAGTTTGTAAGTCGAGGGACCACTGTATAAGGGCTGGAAGAATATGGAATCTCTTAGTTCACATCGGAGAAGCCTCTATGAATACAGTATACCTGGTTGGAAAGGGCTGCATTTATGCAATCTTCCCCTTCCAGTACAGCGACACTCTTCCAAGCTAGGAATATTCGAAAGAGCAAGTAGATTAAAATGCCATTTTGCTCTCCTTTTTGGAAGTTCATAGCAGTTTACATAAGACTAGCTTAACCCATGCAGATCATCTGCACGCTAATACTTGATTGCCCCCTTCACCCCTTGCCACAGCCCCCCTCACCTCAGAGATCTCTCCACCCTCACCTGAGCTGCAATCCTGCTCTTGCTCCTCCATTCCATTGCTTCCATCCCCCTCACCCCTCTTGGTCACTCCTCCATTCCCCCCTCACCGCTCTTCGTCATGGCATCTATTGGCCCAGCTGCAGCCTCCTATCCCCAAGGACCTCGCCAGCCTCACCCAAGCCCCACTCCTGCTCCTCTCAACAGGAGCAGCAGCAGCGGCTGACCAGGCCCTTCCTCACTGCCATGGCTGCTCATTCTCCTCAGGCTGCTGACAGGCTGAGGCCCGTCTCTTGCCCTTCCTTCTTTTTCTCCACTCTTCCCCGTCTTTCTTTCTCTCTTCCTTCCTGAGTCAATAGATCTTGTTCATCTTGTTTCCTCATCTAATACACACAATGACAGCCTCTTTCTCCTGAAGGGGCTCTTTCCTCCCTCATGACCCCTCTCTTCGCAGACCCCTGTCCACTATCCTTTAGATAGATAGATAGGATACCTCTCCTCTACAATCCAGAACATCTTCCGACCAGTAACAGCTACATTCCAACTGACCTTAACCATCACAGGCTCCTCCTCCCTATCTCCATATGAAATCCCCACTGCCCAATTACTGTGGTGCCACAGGCTGCTCCTCCCTATCTAAATATGGAATCCCCATTGCCCAACCATCACAGTGCTTCTGCTCATGAACTCTCACAAGAGCTGCCACACACGGGATTAGCCATTAGCCTTAAAGAATTATATAGATAGATAGATTCCAGGACCAAATTACAATGAATGCTTCAAGAGATGCACTTAAACCTGAAAGCTTCTCCTAACTAAAAACAACCATCAGGAGGTGCATGAGGGTGGGATTTACCGCCTCACCTAGGTCATTTTGCTGCCAAACAGCCCCCCAAAAGCTGCAGTATGCCCCCAAAGTGACATACTGCAAAGCTGCCATGCCACCAATCCTGGAATATGGCTACTTTGTGTTAAGTAAGAGACCATTCTCTGGGTTTAAGTACATCTCTTAATGATGTGTTCACTAACGTGCAGAGTGGTCCCCCAGAGTACATCCATCAAATGCCCATCAGGGCACTGACCAGATCTAAATCTGTTTCGCTTCAACAATGCAACAGCATCAGTGCTCTCTGAAATAAAAACAAGGCTGATTTGCACAACTATGTCCCACCACATTTTTCATGAATGGTAACTAATATCCAGCATATGCTGGAGCAGAAAAAGAAAACTAAGTAAGTTTCTAGTTTTCTTCCTCCCTGCATTAGGTTGATGCAGAAATACACTGTACCTTTACAGAAAAGCAGGAAAAGAAGCAATGTGAAAGCGAGTGGAGTGCTCGATTTGAACCAGGAAGACTTGGATTCTAATCCTCCACTCAACCATGAAAATCAACTGGATGGCCTTGAGCTTGCCCCCTGCCCCTTACTTACACTTCCTAGAATACTTCAGAGTGGTTGAACACAGGATTGCCCATTAAAAATGGTGAAACACATCAGTCAAAACCTAAAATATATAAGATTTCACTTGCAACTAGAATTGCCATGCCCTTCAAAATTCCAGGTTTCACCCAGATTTTAGACATCCCACCCAGATTTCAGCATTTTTTTTTTTAAACTAAGCTCTAGCCTTTGTAGAAGTGGAGTTATGGAGCAAAATGTGCAGGCACTATTCTGCTCAAAAATTACATTCAAGTCAATTTACATAATTGATTGATTGATAAATTTGTATACTGCCTTTCATTAAAACAATCCCAAGGTGGTTTACACAAAAATTAAAAACAGGACTATAAAAGTGGCACAATTAAAATATTAAGCTAAAATATAAAACAAATCTGACTAAAAAGATTTGAAATACAAGCATAAAAACTGTACAAAATACAAAGCAGCAGCAGTATAATATGCAAATTAGGCACCCAGATTTGGAAAGCCAGAATATGGCAACCCTACTTGCAACTCAAGATGCATTCCCTCAGATTGTTGTCTTTTTTTTAAACTGTGGGGGGCGGGGAGGGGGAGTTCACCATTGTTTTGTACCATCAATTTTAGAACTCCTGAGCCAAAAAGCAGCTTGTTAGGTTACAGAAGACTGTCAAGGGAGAGGTAAAAGGAGTTCACCTTGCAGCACAACACCCTGGACAAACATTGTGTATTGAACATTAAAACTAACAATACCAACCACTGATTGTACTTTCAGTAGACACAATTTTTTAAAAAAGCTAGGCAAAAGGAAAGAACTACACTTCAAGATAACATTGACTACAGTGAAGCCAAAAAGGACAATCAGGTACATGTTCTAACAAGAGGTTGGTCTATTTTTCTTCCAAGAGGAGGGAGGAGAGAGAGAAAACAATGCCCAAATAAGGAAAGGAGGAGTACAAGAGAAGAGCCAAGCAGTTTTACACACTGTAGTTCTTTACAGCGCCACTGCTAATATACAGAGTAAAACATACCACAGAGATAGCTGAAGGTTAATCACTGAATCCTTTAAGTATTTTGCCGAAAGAAAAAACCATGAAGCAAAAGGTTTATAGGAAACATTGTCTCTATGAAACCTACAGCACCTTTCATCTCAAGTGCTACCAGTTGGAATGCAGCCCAATGCCATCATCTTCTTACTGCACATTCACACAAAATACCAAGAAGCCTAGCTGAGGTTCTTCACACCTACCTATCTTTGAGGTTCTTCACACCTACCTATCTTTGTATATATTCACTCTCTTGCTTGTGTAGCACAGTCCTATGTAAAAATAATAATAATAATATCCAGGCAATCCCACTAAATGGAATGCGAGTTCTTTCCAAGCAACAGTACATAGGACTGCAACCTCATTACACAATTTTTACATCCTTCCATTCTTTACCTTCAAAGCCAAATTGCTTATTTCATAAACAGGAAAACTAAGCTGCTAAATCTTCACTTTCACAAGGTGATGCATCAAGTTAACAATTTATTTTAAATAAGAGTTTAATTCAAATGTACCAGGACCAAGTTCAACACTACAGACAGTGAAGCATGTTGAACACAGAAATTTTCACTTGCATTTATTTTTGTTTTAATTTCAGCTAGATTAGATTGTTTTTGTGTGACGAACTCCTAAACTGCAAGAACATGTTCAGTTACAGAGACAAGTGTTACGCTGAGATGAAGACATTAAAACTTTCCTTTTAATTAAAGCTACCTCTAAAAAGACCAGAAAGATCACTTGAGAAACATGATTTACTACAGGAAAAAAATTAGCAAAACAAAGTACAGGACACAATACTGATAATGCACACAGTAGCTTGAAAATACACACTGTGTGTTAACATTCCAGGTGATGAATGTGTCTTGGATCTGCTCTGGCTTTTATATTCCTTCCCGTGTTTTGAAGAACTTTACTTCTCATTGACAATACAAATTCCTCATCCCAGTCACAATTTGCTTCAAAAAGACAAAGATGAGTTTTGAGTTCTAAAGAGAGTAGTGACAATGTAAGAACTTCAAAGCATTTGTTTTTAGAAGTTTTGCTTACAGAAAGAGCAGCACCATTCATTAAATATAGCTGAAGCGACAATAGCAATTTATGCAGAACAAGGGAGTGTAAATACAAGGAGAGAAGAGTAGATGGTTCCAGGGGAAGTAACTGTTTTAGAACAAAGGTCCCACTAAAAGGAGCAGAAAAAATAATTGGCCTTACTGTGAAAGGTTCTTTTTCACAGCCGAGGAGCATATCCTCCATTGTATGGGTTGTGCACTCAGCATGCTCTGAAAACAGAACCAAAACTGAACTGTAGGCATGGCTAGCTTCCTGACTGGAAGGTGCCAAACCCCAGTTCCGGGACTGCAGCGCACATAACACAGGATACAATGAAGAAAACAAGTGAAAGACATTAAAAAACACACAAGGCATCAGAGTGCAGCAGAGGATAATATAAAGCCTGCAAAGTTACCCTGAAAGTCGATCCACCTTCCAGAAAAGGAACATCTTGAACCTCAAGTGGTCACTCATGTAGGAATGACAGCAATGAGCATCACTAGGTGGGTCAGATGAGCTCCTTGGCTGTGAAAAAGAACCTTTCATGGTAAGGCCAATGCTTCTTTTTCCGCAGCCCCAGGAGCTCATCCTGCATTGTATAAGACATACCCAAGCTAAAAAGGAGAATTTAGGGAGGGAGAGATGCGAATTACACTACTTGTTGGAGAACAGTTCTTCCCAGGGTGGCTTGAGCAGAGTAAAAAGAGAAAATTTTGTTGTGTTTGCTAAACAGTGTGATAGAAGACCACATAGCTGCCTTGCAGATTTCTGTGAGGGGAGCATTGGAACAGAAGGCAGCCGAAGTAGTGGCACTGTGAGTGGAACGTGCCATGGTGCCTCTCGATACATATAGGTTGAGGGCTTCATAAGCCAAGGAGATACAAGATTTGATCTAGTTAGCGAGGGTATTCTTCGAGACCTTGGAGAAGACTGTTGGAAGGAGACAAAAAGGGAGTCTGAATGATCACCCAAGTTCTCCAGATGTAGATGTGCAATGCTCATTTGGAGTGAGCATTCTTTGGGTGAACTGGGGACGGCGAAAAGGAGGGAAGTACTATATCTTGGGAGGGGTGAAAGGCGGAGTTGACCTTAGGCACAAAGGTAGGGTCAGGTTTGAGGATGATGGCATCAGGTTGAAAAAGTCAAAGTTCTTTACAGACTGAATGGGCCCTAAGTTCCGAGACCCTACAGGCAGAAGTTATGGCAACCAAAAACAGCACTATGAGGGAGAGAAGCTTCAAAGAGATGTCCGCCAATGGAGTACTGAGTACTTTATTCAGGTTCCAGGAAGATAATTTGTTAATCGTGGGAGGGAATAAGTTAGTAGCCCCCCAGAGGAAACAGTGAAGGTGGGGATGTAGGGATGAGCCATTCGATGAATTCAGATGAAGAACTGAAGAGAGCGCTGAGACTTGATGTCTCAAGGTGCTAGGACGGAGATAAGTGTCTAGACTCTTCTGTAGGAATGCCAGCACCTCGGGAATCCCGGAACACAGAGGATTAAGCCATTTTCTACGTGCCCATCTTGAAAATGCCGCCCAGGACGCCTGGAAGATTCAATTTGTAGGAGTCATGGAAGCCAGAATGGTATTTTGGAATAATCCTTATGGGCTAGGAAGCTTAGCTCAATTTCCAGATGGAGAGTTGGAGCCACTGGGGTTCTGGGTGAAGAATGGGCCCCTGGGCGAGGTCCGGGCAAGGAGGAAGACACCTGTAGGGAATGACCAATGGGGTTTGCAGCTTGGAGAACTAGGGTCTCCGAGGCCAAAAAGAGGGCTACGAGCAGAAGTTCTGACCTACGTTGTGGAATCTTTTGAGGAATCTGCAGATAGGAAGGAGAGCTGGTCTTGTGGTAGCAAGCATGACTTGTCCCCTTAGCTAAGCAGGGTCCACCATGGTTGCATATGAAAGGGAGACTAGAAGTGTGAGCATTGTAAGATATTCCCCATAGGGGATGGAGCCATTCTGGTAAGACCATCTAGGTTCCAAGTTCCCTGCCTGGCATCTCCAAGACAGGGCTGAGAGAGATTACTGCCTGAAACCTTGGAGAAGCTGCTGCCAGTCTGTGTAGAAAATGCTGAGCTAGATGAACCTATGGTCTGACTCAGTATATGGCAGCTTCCTATATCGCTGTCGGGGGGGGGAGGGGAAGTGTACAGAAGGCTGGATGGCCAGGTGGTGTTCAGGGCATCTGTTGCTTCTGCCCATGGTTTGAAGAAGCAGGAGAAGGACCGTGGCAGGAGGTTGTTGTGGGTCGACACAAACAGGTCTACTACTGGCTCCCTGAAACCGTGTATGATTTGGGAGAATACTTCTGGGTGGAGGGACCACTTTGCCAGGTCTATTATTCGACGGCTGAGCCAATCGGCCTGTGTGTTGGCAATTCCCTGTAGGTGTTTTGCCGAGATTCACATGAGGTGCCACTCTGTCCACTGGAATATCCGGTTGGACTCCGCCATGAGAGCCTGGGACTTGGTGCAGCTCTGGCGATTGATGTGGGACTTCGTTGTGATGTTGTCCATGTGGACTAGAATGTTGGTGAGCTGGATATGAAGAAGAAAGTGAATGAGGGCTAGACGGACAGCACAAAGCTCTAACCAGTTTATGTTGTGTTGTTCACAAGGAGTTCACGTGCCCTGTGCAAATAGAACATTGCAATGAGCTCCCCATCCCAGCAGACTCGCATCTGTGGTGAGGACTACATGGTCTGGAACTTTCAGGGAAGGTCCTGGGACATGGCTGAGGAAAACCACCACTGAAAAGACTGTTGGATGGACAGTGGTAGGTAAACCTTCTTGTGAGAGCAAGCCATGTCGTCTTCCTGGAAGGGCAGAAGCAGTCACTGGAGGGGGCGGGAGTGCCATCTGGCCCAAGGTGCATTCTATGCACGCAATCATGGACCCCAGAAGTTGCGCTGAGAGAGACAAGTCCACTGACGTGCTGAGTAGGAGAGGGCGGATCAGAAGTTTCAGTTTTTGGCTCCTTTCCACTGGAAGAGAGACGATTGCTTGGGTAGTATTGAACACCGCCCCCAGAAGCTGAAGCATTTGAGAAGGAATTAGGTGACTTTTCAATTTGTTTATCAGAAAGCTGTGCGACTTGAGAGACTGAAGCATACAATGGACCGCTTGCTGAGCTAGATGAGGCTTTGATCAAAAGATCATCAAAAAATGGGTAAAATGTGAATTCCGCCCATCCTGAGGTGTGCCACCATCACTTTCGTGAAAACCCTCAGGGCTGAGGAGAGGCCAAAGGGAAGGGCCCTGTAGAGGGAATGTCATAGCAGAATCTCAGCAAGTGGCAGTGGTCTGGGAGAATTGGGATATGGAGGTATGCCTCGGCTAGGTTAATGAATGCCAGGAAGTCCCATGGAGCAATAGCTTCCTTGATGGTTCGAAGAGATTCCATACAGAATTTCCATTTGCGGGTGAAGCGGGTGAGGTGTTTTAGATCTAGAACAGCTCTTCAGGATCCATCCTTCTTTGGCACTAGGAATAATAGAAAATAAACACCTTGCCATAACTTAGTCGATGGCATGGGTTCGATGTCCTGAATCAGAATCAGATGAAGGATGGCCTGCTTCATCCTCAGGCGTTTGGTTGGATCCTTGGATCTGGGAGGCACGAAGAGATGATCTGGAGGATGGGGAGAGATAAAATCCAAGGTGTAACTATGGACAATGGTTGACAACACCCAGCGGTCCTGGGTGGTGGCTTCCCTACCGGTGGGGAAAGTGCCCCCTACCAGTAAGGAGTCATTGTTTCTGGGCAGAGTGGTTCTGGGGGGGGGGGTTGGGGGAAATCGTCCCCTGAAATTGCCTCTTCCACGGTGTTGCCACTGGTTTTGGCAGGCAGGTCTGTAAGGAGCATCACGATTGTCTCTGGCAGGGGCGGATTGCTGTCTGGAGAAGTTCCTGTATGAGCGAAAGGACTGGTTGTAAAAATGAAAGGGTTTATGAAAATCCTCGTGAGAGGATGGGAGTGCCTTCTTTTGATCCTTTGTTTCAACAAGGATCAGGTCAAGGGCCTCCCCAAAAAGGCGTGCACTCTTGAAGGGTGTGGTGGACCAGTTAATTCTGGACCTAGAATCCACATTCCAGTGTTTCAGCCATAGAGACCTTCGCACTGCTACCCCTGAGGCCATAGGCCCTGGCTGCATGTTGGATGCAGTCCAGACTGGACTCTGCCATAAGGGCAGAGGCTTTGGCCAATTTATTGAGTCCCTGGCATAATTTGGGATTGTCTGGGGGGGGAGGGGACTAGGTCAGCTAGCTCTTTGATCCAAAGATTAGAAACTCTGGGAAAAATGGAATTGATGGAAGCTGCTTTGATGACAGTAGCAGTAACTGTACGAGACTTGAGTAAAAGAAGTCCACATTTGCGGTCTTTGGGGGTTTTGAGTTGCTCATGCCCTTCTTTAGCCACAACTAAGGCAGATACTAACCACAACAGGCGGATCTACCATGGGAACAGCAATAAGAGAATCTACATCCTGGGGCTGGGTGTAGTGTTTCTTAGGTAAAACCCCAATGGGTTCAGTGGAAGTGGGCGAAGCCCATTCTGCTAACATAACAGCTCAAAAAAGTGGCGGAAAGGGTACAGTAGCTAGATTGGCAGAGGCAGAGGGAAGAACATTTTGATCAAGAGAAGAAGCCACAGAAGACGCATCCATGGGAGCAATATCTAGCCTTAGAAAGCATGACCTCGAAGTCAGCAGAAGCAAAGAGGTGCGTGGAAGCTAGAATGGTAGCAGGCACTGCCTCATCTGAAAGCTCCCCTTCTTTACCAGAAAGAGTGTCATTACTCTGGTCAGAAACAGTAATGGCTGTGTGAGTAATACCCAGAGTACGAGCCAGGGTTCCAAAGGGAAAGGCTGGCTCGGAAGGCTTTGGAACAGGGTTAACAGGAGGAGGGGGATAGCTGGGCGTTTGGGCTGAGGAGGCTCGTAAGCATCCCCAATCGCTGGGATGAATAGCATGCCTAGAAGGGCTGGAATCGGGGGAAGAGGAAAGAGAGGACGCACAGTAGGTCTACGTCTGGCAGGGCAACAGGGCGTGGCTGAGTGGGCAATACAGGAGGGAGAACAGGAATCCAAGGAGCAGGAGGAGGAGCAGCAGCAGCAGGAGGAGGAGGAGCAGCAGCAGCAGGAGGAGGAAAGGCAGGCTTGTCAGGAGGAGTTAACTGTGCTTTGATTAACAAGGCACACTGCCTGGAAATAAAATCCCCCAGCCAAGTGGAAGCATTGCAGGGGGAGCGATACTTGAAAGGCAAGGGGACCTTACTCACGTCCCCTTCAGTCAGATGACTCTGCCCTGGCGGCAGGGCAGCCTGCTTGACCGGCACTGGCATGATTGGCGGCAGCAATGGTGACTGTGGGCGCTCTGGAGACGGCGGTTTCCAAGGAACGACTGCTGCTCGTGGTGGCAACTCAGGGGGCTCCTCCAAGGGGTGCTCCGGCTGTGCCAGGAGCTCGGGTTTTTTGGAGGGCTGGTGAGGTGTTTCCACTGTCTGTTCAACGGAGGGGGGGGGGTGGCATGGTAGGAGCCTTCTCAATATTTTCAGCCAGTGCCTCCTTAGAGGGCAAGATCGGGGGCCTGGACTCAAGCGGGAGCGCCAGTTCTTCCTCTGTAGCCGGCAAGTAGCATGGAGCAGGCTCTTCACAAACCGGTTGGAGAAGCAGCTGCTTGCTTAGCTGAACGGCCGATGAGGGTGCAGGATGTTTCTTTTGTTTGCTGCCTTGATTGCTTTCCTCCAAAATGCCTCAACTTCTTTTTTACCTTTTAAAGAGCCTTTCTAGAGGCCTCCACAGCGTCACCGTGGGCAGCCAGGGGATTGTGTGCAACACGCTCCCAGCTAGGTGAGGCAGAGAAGGGGCGAGTTGTCCCTGAAGGGAACTCTTTTTTTATGAGGCCATCCTCTGGCCTCCAATAATGGACCCTACAGGAGGGAGCCCTCTAGAGGGGCTCCAGTGTGAGAACGCTGCATAATGGCAATGGGAAAAGAAAGTACAAGCCAATGAGACTGAATGAAATAAAAGGAGAATTTAGATAAATTTTTAGAGAAAATTAATACGACTTCCTTCCCACCCTGGCACAATACTAAGGGAGAGGAAATTTGAACAAACACGAAGGATTGTAGGAGATCCTTCACAGCCCTTTTATTTGGGAGCAAGACAGGACCGGAACCAGGTTTGATGCCTTGCAGGCACGAAGCTAGTCATATCTACAGTTCAGTTTTGGTCCTGTCTTCAGAGCATGCTCAGTACACAACTCATACAATAGAGGATGAGCTTCCCGGGCTGTGGACAAATAAAGTACCTTCGGGCACAAAATGGGCCCATGTGACTCAGCCTTCTTCCTGCTACCTTGTTTTATGAGTATGGGCCAGTAGTGCCGAGAGAGCATTTCCCGAAGAAAATATAGGACCTTTCTGGATGTTAAAAAGGTTTGCATGTGAGCTGATTATAATGTCAGAGACTGGGCATCTCACATGCACCCAAAGGCTTTGTAATACCCGGCGGGATCTTCACACATTTCCCTCCTAAAAGCAGACACTATATCTGAACTGCACTACTTTGGCCCTCCACCTATTTTGGGACTACAACTCTCATGTTCCCAAGCCTCAGTGGCCAATAGTAAGGGATGATGCAATTTGTAGTCCAACATCTGCAGGATGGCTGAAGAGTACAGCCCTGCTTGATGCCGTATTGCAAACTGCTTTTGAAACACCTCCCAGTCTCAAAAGTGGTTTGTCATAGACCAAGCAATTTTGCTGTATGCTAAATCCAAGTCCAATGCCCCATTAGTTGTACAACTAGTTGCATGGTTCTTTAGATACTGGCTGTTGCTCCAGCAAAGGCATTTGAGTATCTATATTCAGCACAGCCAATGTGAATCCTCTTCAAGGATTAGTTACCTTGAGGGTCTTGGCGGAATTTTGAACTGAAAAATAAAAGCTCATATGGACCCATGAACTTGCAGAGTTCCTCTACCAAGATGACCTGAGGAGACAGGGTGGTGTCATAAGGGCTTTCACAGCTCCATTTTTCTTCAGAATCCCATTTAAAGAAAATTAGAACATGGATATGCATTAGGGAATGTTTAGAAAAATTTCTACCTCTGCTGACACAGGGGCTAGCTTGGTTCAGAAAAAAATGCTTTCCTAAAGAGGTTTGTCCCATCTGTTAATATCAGATACACATTACCTAAACAACTCCCTAGATAACATCCACATCTCTGAAGACGTTGAGTCTCTTTTGAGTGTACTCTTGGAGAAGATTAATCCTTCACAGTTATGCAGTGCACTAATGCTAACACTTTACCTCTTTTTAAAAGCCTTAGTCATAGGTCAGCCAAGTTCCTTTTTGGGATCTGTGCAAAATTAAGACAGGAGGTTTTGCACAGTCTGACAGCTCTCAACAATTTCTGTACCAAGCCATGAGCTTCACTTTCAGTAATAACTTACAGGAAAAGCTCAACATTCATGCTCTGGGGAGGGCAAAAGCTATTTAGAGCCTGGCACACTGCACTGGCATGTCACTTTTACACACTGCCTTAATGTATTATGTTTCAGCACAGCCATATAATGAACCTTTAGATTTAGCTTTAACTCCTAGAGTCCACAAAGCCCACAAGAGAGAGTGCAAGTGCATTTGTGTGACATCAATTCCTACTGCAGTGCTTGATGGACAAATGTGTGGTACTTCAGTGCTAAGAGAAACCAGACACCTAAAGTAGCACATTCAGATTCTACATACTACTGACTGCAGCATTCCTATGCAGACTTTGGATCTAGATTTCAGACCAATGTACATTGATCATATATGTCATACAAGGAAGCTGCTTGAATTGGGGACATTGTGTTCTGTTGTAGGCCAGTGTGCATATCCAAATCTGTGCGTAGAATGAAAGGAGCAACACAGCACAAACCTCTGAACTTTCAAAAACATCCTCTGCTCGTTTCAGCACTTGGTAACATTTCAAAGAAACAAGCAGCAGCACTAAGTTTGAAGTTCATGCATTTCTCTGTGCAAAGAAAGTACCCAGTTCCGCACTCAAATTGTGCTAGAAGGTTATATGCAACTTAGAGCAACGCACATTTTATGCAGGGCACTATTTAGACAGTGCTTAGCTCTTTAAAAAGCCAGCCAATGGTGAGGGACCCTGGCTATTGTCTGAAGACATCTTGCTACAGTTAAGCAGTTCTGGGTCTGGTCAGTGCCCAAAAGGGAGACACATAATTCACAAGTGGTATGCTGTCTTTCATTCTATTGAAGAAAGGTGAGACATAAGAACTGGTAAATGAGGTATTTTAGCATTACTCTTGGACGCATAGACTACCAATTATATTCAATGTAGGTTTTCTTATTTATGTTACACCATCCAAACAAACAAAAGTTACAGGTCCCTGTTCCAGGACACTTATTCAGAGTAAGTTATGCGAACAGATTGTCCAGGTTTCACATTGCCGGTTAGTTGTCTATGTCACACAGCCTTCTGGCTTGATGGAAACCAGAGAAAGAAGCCTCCAAGAGAGCAGTGAAGGAAGTCCAAGGAGTTCAATATGGGTCATCGCCTGCCAATCCATCAGCCATGAAAGCTGAGCATACTCCCGTTGCCATGGCTACAGAACCACACCGAAACTCATCATGGTATCTGGGTGTCTCACAACAACTAGGAGAGCCTCTGAGTGAGAGTGTGCAGCTTGCTGTATCAGCTTCAGAAGTAGGAGGGAAGCAGATGATGAAGCTGCTCCAAAGAAGGAAAGGGGCAGGAGGATGTTTAACCCCACCCCCTCCACTTCCATATCCAAGGTTGCCACAACTGAGGTGACAGTCTATCTCCAGGGTTCCCCCAGCACCCAAATTTGCTTGCAAGGTCTCTCAGCCACCACTACCCTCTCTAGCCAGGGTTACTGGGCAAGGCCCACCCACAGATGTACAAATCTGCAGATATTTTTTTTGTAAATAGGGGTGGGGGGTGGAGTGGTTAAGAATCTGGAATTTATTTATTTTTCTTTGTAAAAGATAGCATAATGAACAATGTCAGTCACATAGACAACTGACAGGAAGCAACTAGAGGCCACAAAAGGAGAAGGCGGGGCAGGGCGTGCAACCTCTTTTTTGCAATACTAGAGATTTACCAACTGCCTGCTTTCACGTCCCTTCTTGATACGCAGGGAAGCTGCTGTAAGCAGGGATGTTAACCCTTCCACCATTAGTCAGCATTCTGAAACATCCCCTTTGCAGCTGATCCGCCCACAGAAGCCTGCTTCCATATATGTCTGCTGTCGGATCAGCCCATTGCATTTTTCATGCATGCATAGTAGTAAATAGGCTTGCAGTCACCAAACACAGCACAGGGCAGCTTAGATGCATGCTTTCCAAACTGCATTTCTCAAAATATTGTTACCTATCATAATAAAGCTTGGTCAATCCATGGTACAGTTTCAGTCTGCAATGTAAATTAAATACTTTTTGCAGGAAGGGGAGAGGGAGGCAGCAAGGATGCAATGAATGATGCCTTCCATGCCTGAAATACTGTATGTACATAACCAAACCAAACTGGGAAAATAATCTTGGTCTGTAATGGGGGTTTCATGGGAACTGTCTGGAGTTAGTTAGCATCGGGATGGATTTCTGCAATAAAAAGATGTGGAGCATATCATTAGTTTGGCATATGGGTACAAGCGTACAGTACAGGATGTGCTATAGTAAGTTACACACTGGGGAAGCCAAAGGCAGAGGGGAAGTGGTGAAAGATATAGCAAATGTTAGAATTTTTTCCAGGCTGTTAAAAGAGAGGCAGGCAGACAAGAGGTACTATGAGGAACAGACATGTCCCTTCACAGCTTTTCATACAAATGCAGCTGCATAATTGCTAACTTGCACTTTGGGGGAACAGGCAGGCAGCACGGTGTCAGTAACCAAACTAGTGGTCCTAGTCATACTTGTACAATAATGAGAGATGTTAAAGTTTGGGGGGGACCAGAACACACACACACACACACACACACACAGAGACCCAGTTTCCCCCTAGGCCTTCACATCTCTAACAATAACCGTCCAATTTTTGCTTTAGAAGGCCATTAAGTACAAATATTTCATGGTACCTGAAGCATATTCATCTTAATGCAACCAATTATACCTTCCTACAGTTAAAATGTCCCAAGAACTTGCTGCTTGAGTGTCCAGTTGACACTCTGTTTCTCTACATGTTGCTATATTAAAATACATCACTACTGCAGTGTAAGAAGCAATGAATATTCCAGCACCTCCATGCTCCTAAAGATCTGAGCACATCTCTTAGTTTTCCAAACAACATATTCCTGCAGATGTCTGCTATTAAAAAATGTGCAACTTTTCAATTTGAAATACGGTATTACTTTATCTGAAGACACAAAAGTTCTACATGACCAAACACACAAAGATAAATATCTGTGATGAAATCTGCAAAGCCTTTTCGGCTGCTCCAACTGTTGCTTACATATATGTATCTGACCTGATGAGATTGCTGCTGTCATGAACATCTAACTTCTGGCACTGAGGAAGGTAGTTATTTAGGAAGACAAAATCCTATATAGATGCTAACATTTTACATACATAAGGAGTGCAACTCTGATGGCTATATAAAACCAAACTGCAGTTGTGTGCAAATGAGTGGCAAAAAAGTTTTTCCTTGAAGACATATTGATGCAAGGTAATTTTTCTGCAATGATTGTGAGGACAATGGAGTTCTGTTCTTTTCCCCTAGATGCAAGTCACAAAAGTAGAGCACTCAAATCCCTATTAGTCATTTTATTTATTTATATATATGTGTGTGTGTGTGTGTGTGTGTGTGTGTGTGTGTGTGTGTATTTACACACACACCCCATATATGTTTTGACTCCTTTATTATAACCATGGGAAAGTGAAAGCGGTTAACAGACGGAAGCTTAACCCTATCTGGGTTTTTTTGACAAGGTCAAATTCCACCACACTGAATTATTTTTAGTGTGGGTTTCTGTGCGTGTGCACATTTGCTGCTTCAGAAAACATTTTATTTTAAGCAAGATGCTGACCATCATCTTATCAGATTGGCAGCTACCATTGTCATGGCTGCTTTTTCAAAAAGAAACTCAAGACAGTATGCAGTTCTCCATTACCCAAGAAAACCTGAAACAGGACTATGGATTTAGAGCTTCATATGTTAGTAGATTTTTTTCCATTTTTAAAAATACTGCATTTCTAGAAAATTATGTTAAAACTATGACTATTTTAATGTGAATTTTTAGTTTCCTGTTTTAGATTGTAATTCTGCTTCTAAGCATCACACAGACACACACATATACATATAAAGCGACTTACAAGCAAATGGAGCATACAAAATATGAAAAGAGGAGAGAGGGAGCTGGTCTTGTGGTAGCAAGCATGAATTGTCCCCTTTGCTAAGCTAGGTTCACCTTGGTTTGCATTTGGATGGGTGACTACATTCTCTGCAAAATGTAAAGCCCATCCCGCTCTGGCAGTTGTACCAGTGGGCACAACTGGCCACGGGTTACACCATCTCCTTCCTCCAAACAGGTCTCTGTGATACATGCCAGGTCAGTTTGCTCATCCAGCACAATCCCCTTGGATTGCCAACTTGTCTTCCCATTGCTGACCTGGCATTCAACAGCACAACTTCAAGAAGGTCTGCTGAGATTGCTACTAGCATTCTTGTGGGTGGAGGAAAGACTGGAAGGAGCAAGAGCTTTTGCACAGCCTACACACCCTCCCCTCACCTTGCAAGTCGGACTTCCACTGCTATATTGCCCCCTGCCAAGGACAACCTCAATTTTGTGGCCCCCATTTCTGCCCTCAGACACATTGTTATCACTCCATCAGTCTCACCACTATGTCACCCTCCTTCTACAGCATTTACAGACAAAATGAAACAAAAGGTGCTGTAAGATCAGGCACTGACTCCACAAGAGAAACAAAAAACCACAGATGGAGCGGTGATCCTACTGCTATGCCTATAGTTCTTCCTGTCTTCCATGCCACAGGTGAAGAGCCCTTCCAGAATTTAAACAAAGTCTAAATCCCACTTGCCAATTTAGCTCCCTCTTGCAAAAGGCAATTTGAAGAGGAAAGAAGCTATGATCCTGTTTCTGAAAAGCTTACAGACATTCATAAGTTTCCAGGCCAAGGGACTTCTATGATTGCTAGATACTGATGTTAGAAGATAAACAGAATTTAAGATATATGTTGTAAACACTGCTGTCCCTAGCACCTTCATTTCTTTTGTCTCATAGTCATCTCTGGTCAAACAAGTGCAGTAGGCCCTGCTCATCTGTTAACACTTACTATTCACACAAAAACAAACATTTGCATAGCCATGGGCAAATCCCACCAGAATTTTTGTCAACAGAGGAACACAAATGAATTTTGCATCCTGTTGATGTTTTTCCATATCTATTCCTGCACAGAGGGGAATTATTATCTTTTTTTGGTCAATTATGATGCAACGGAACATTCGCTCACGAGCAGTGTTCCCTCAAGGCACGCGCATGCATGCGCACACACTTTTAAAAAAATGTCCATTCAGTTAATTTTAGATCCTGCTTAGATTGAATCAAGAAGGTCCCACTCTGAATATACGTGTGCGCACACTGCCTTGATACTGCCACCCAGAACAAAATTCATTCCGTGCATTGATGAAAAAAAAATTAGAGAGAACACTGCTCACAAGAATTAAAAATGGAACAAAACTCAGGTTAGGATCCTTGCAAAGAAGGTCCATAGGAGGTTGCTTAGGGAAATAGACCTTGCTTTTAATTCAAAGTATTCTTTTTCCCAAATCCCCATATTGTGGAAAGGTGTAAAATGAATCTAGACCTCCATCACTGCAGGACAGTCTGCTTAACCAATCAAGTTTATTACCTAGATTATATTTTCCCCATAGTGTTCAGTGCACCCTGTGTCTATCAGCTATAATTAGTGTGCCCTAAGAACATCAACTCACAAGGCAGTCCCAATGGTAACACTCTAAAACCAGATAGTGGTTCTATGGGAGGGCATCACATCAGATTTTCAATAGAGTCTAAACCATGCCTCTGCACTTTATTCTTGAATCAGGACTTTCTTGGTAGCCTATATAAATAAATGCATATTGTACTGACACAGCTAAAAGATAGTCAATGCAACTCTTTGAGATGAAGTCCGGTAACACAGTTCTTTCTGTTTTCATGCAAACGTCCTTCCCAGCATTCCCTGAGAGACCTTATTTGCAAGTGCTTGATCAGCTGTGGCACCTCCTCACTCGAGAGATCTGCCCGTCTTTCTCTCTTCTGCTGTTCAATAGGCACATAAGACCTATCTGTTTTAGCAGGCTTTTTGATATCTTTGACTCACTCATTGTGAATCAGTAAAAAATAAAATAAAATAAAATAAATACACACACATACACACAACCACACACACACACGCGTCTAAGTTAATATGTTAGCTTTAGCAAATATTCCCCCTCCTGTTCACAAGTCAGCCCTGAAGCAGAACCTGCGGGTAAAGGAAATGGAGTTCTGAGTAAGGCCCACACTATGCCATGTTGGCTACAGATGCAAGTCTTCAAGTGAAAGGATGCCCCTACACTGCCCCTCTGTCTTAAATGGGACAAAGGTGAGGTTTAAAGTGCCAAACAGATGCTAAACCCTCTCCTCACTTGCCACTATTTTCCACATAGGCATTCTTTTGGCACTTTAAAATCACACACTTAAAATCACACACTTGTGCTTTAGATGCAATTAGGGCAGACCCACCCATGTTTGGAGACACTGGTCTGTTGTCACTACAGGTAGTGGTAGACCTAAGACATTTGTCCAGAAAAGTAAAGGGATCTGATAAATTTCTGGACTAGACATCAACAGGAATAAGCAAGAGGTACACCATAAGAGCTTTAAGAGGTCACTGTCAGCAACAGCTATCAAAAAATGCCACACTGCCATACATGATAATGCTGGCAGCACTACTATCACTTCAATCTGTCCTGAAATTCCAAGTGTTTTCAGCACTGTGTGTGCACCCATGTGCAGAAACCAAGAAGGGCAGAAAGTCTGCATAAAGCAGGTGTGTGAAAAGATACTCATTTTGAGAACTTACAAACATCCATTAAGAAATCCAAACATAAAAAGCGCTACTATTCATTCTCACACACAAGAAAACCATATAGATATGCCATGCCCATTTACAAAAATCTTGTGTATCTATTTACTTTACTGTACTCACAAGGAATCATGAGCAGGAACTGATTCACATAGTCACATTTGCCTAAATAAGTTATAGAATCTTATATTTACAGATCAAATGCAACACCTCTGACAGGCAGCCACTTAATTCTGTTAAGAATTATAGTGCTGACCTAGGCTATTCACTAAGTACTCCTGGTAGGAACAGTCTCACCAGGTCAGATATCAAAACTGAGTTCATGACACTCAATCTTTCAATCATCAGCATTTTCTTTAAAAGTTCAAGGAGGGAATACTCCTGTGGACAGTCCAAAAGGCCAGAGGTACTAGAAAGGGATCTTATTCCATGTTACAAAAGAGAGAATACCACTTAAAAGTTTGGTTTTTAAGAACCTCTTTGAATGACCTTAGTTTGTTTTATCACAGATTAAATAATTAACAACACTTTCTCTGACTAAAACAATCTGCTCCAGTATACTATGAAATACTACTGCAATATCACAACCTGTGACTTTATACCAACGCAGCAGTCAAAGTATGCATTACAAAACACTTAGCACAGTATATTTTAAGATGCAGCCATAAAGTGAACTTTCTGGGGTGGAAAAGCACAACTATTCCAAAAACCTAATATCCTATTCTCCTCAAACTCTTTCCCCCAGATTCTTATCCAAAAAACAAAAAATGCAGACCACTACAATTTCTCTCTCAAGTTCAGTGAGGAGACATTTTGCAAAACACCAAAAAAGGAAATTTGTCTCCTGGTTAGATACCAGTCTGCCACTTAGCAAGTTTCAGGAATATGTACATACCACAAGAGGAAAAAATTGCCACTAGACTTTTTTGTACCACACTGACAGAGCTGGAAATGATTACCGCAAAGCTCGCTAGGGTGCTTTAATAGAACACAAAGCCTGAAATTTCTATCTCAGAATCTGCAGTCAAAAAAGAATGCATACTGCACTAACTGAAAGGCCAAAGAGAACAGCAATGTGCTGGGCTGCCCCAACAGCACAAGTAGAAAGTCACTGCTTGGGGAGTAATATTTTCAGGGAGTCAGCTAAGCAGCATGGCATTCAAGAGATGCGCCCCAACAACCGAGGCAATCCAGGGGGTCCTGGAGCCCAATTTCTGGATCTCTTGCAGCCACACATGACTGAACTGTTACATCCACAGCATCCTCTGTGCCGGTGCAAGTAATTCTAGGGTGCATCTCCCTTGCTTTGCAGTGAAGTTACAGCAGAAAACAGTCTTGGGCCAGCCTCGCATGCCCTAAGATAACCAGTGCAGTGTAGTCATTTAAGTGTCGGCCTTAGGAAGAAGAGACTCAGTTTTAAATTCCCACTCAGCCACAAAGTTTACTTGGTGATTTGGGTCCTGTGACTATCACTCAGCCTGACTCACCTTAGGGACTGTATCTCCCCATATAAGCCCACCTGTCAAATGAGATCAAGAAAGCAGGCTTTGTTGTCTGTGCTATCTAGGTTTGGATGACCGGACAATTAAGAGGCCGGACTTTTCTAGACCCCAAATAAGTACACTTCTTTTTATTATGCTTGGAAGGAGTTAGGAAAGCTTCTTTCTATCCTTTCGGAGGCACCATAAGACTTAAAGGCCTGGGGAAGGAGATGATGTGAAATGTGCTTAACTCAAGTTTTGCTGCTATTTTGGCATTTCAGGAGCTGTTTCTTGGATCTATTTTGATGAAAATTGCTTGGGACTTGTGGGAAAGCACTACAGAAATATTTAAAGAATACACCTCACAGGGCTGTTGTGAGGATAAGGGGGGTACTATGCACATGGCTCTGAACTCTTTGAAAGAAAGCACAGAACAAAAAGTGTAAGAACAAGAGACTTCTGTTGGCATTTTGCATTGTTTTCTAAACCTCTGTGAACGCCTATGCTTTTTAAACAACCCTGTCATACTATATGGTCATCATGGCCTCCTATAGAAGCGACTCTCAAAGGACTTAAGGCTTGAATTGCATTTATTCTACTAATATTTGCAGGCAAAATGTTACCTTGGACATTCACTACCATGAACTACTGATGAATTTTAAGAATTTTGTGTATACTGTAAAAGAGCTGCCAAACATATGAGAGAAAATGGGAAAGACTAATTCCCTCAACCCCATCTGTAAATGACAGAGAACAAAGAAGTCATGCAAGCAAAAAAATATATGTTTAAAAGATATTTGGTTTGCATGTAAGAGTGTTTGTTTTAGCAGTTAAGCATAACATGTGTGGAGTGCTATGTAAGAAAAAAAAGTCACGAGCTCTTGCTGAGCTTAAGTTCACATTCATGGAACAACAGGCAGGCCAGGTGCAAAATCTGTACTACTACTGGACATAAAAATTACTCAAGGTAGCCAAACCTAACAATGATGGTGAGACATTCAAAAGACCTTGAGAGAGAGAGAGTTACAAAACGGTCAATTACTATTATAGCACCATTCATGTATATGGTGCTGAACAAAGAATGAGAGGACAGGTCCCTGCCTTAACCTTTGGTTAGAGGCAAACATTGCACTGCACATCTTGGCCAGTAATTCCAGCTGGGGGCTCACTGTGGATTGTCTCTAGAATTGGTGTAATGTGATGAAACTGGGATGGGAAAGCACAGAAGCATATAATGCCGTAACCTCGCTGAAGCAGGTCTAGGACTAACAAGTGCCTGGGTGGGAGACCACCTTTATATGCCACGGCAACTTCCATGATGGAAGGAAAGTAGAATATAAATGTAGTAAAATCATCAAAATAAAAAGGAACCAGGGAAATTCAAGTGTTATGACCATAATTGTAATACTGTTAAATATACGAGCCCCCACTTTTTAAAAAACTGTCTCTTATCTTGGTTAGCAGAAGTTAATAGTACTTTCTAATAACTATTTTTAACAGAGAGGGAGTAACTGTTCTCATTCAACCCCAACACAGTGGTTATTGCTGTTGTATTCGGAGTACAAAGAGAGGAAGAAGAAAAAAGGGAAGCCTAAAGATAATGCAGTGAAAGAGATAACGGTAGGGTGTGTCATAGTACTAAGAGAACACAAATTAATTCAGCATCCAATGCAAGTCCCAGTCATCATGGGTGTAACCCACTCCTGACCAGTAGCCAAGTGTATTGATATTATACATCATCCATATGAGGTAAGGCAGACAACTGGCCAAGAATGGAAATTCCCAAGAAATCAGATGAAGTTCATATGCAGCAAGCTACTAAAAAAAGAAAAAAAATGTTCAGACACCAGACAAAATAATGTAAACTAACTGCATGCACCCATTTAAGGCCTAAACCAAATAAGGGTTTGCTACACTTCCGAAGTTCAGAAGCCAACTATGAACAAAAATTTTTGGTCAAGCAAATACCAGTTTTCCCATTATTTTCAGCAAAAAAGATAATCTTCTATCATGCCTTTCCTTATATGGACAGTAGGATAACATGAAGAGTTTTTTTCTTAAGAACAAAATTAAAACTCATGATATCTCCTGGCTCTCTTCCAAGAAAAACAAATAAACCATTCAACGCCATGTCTCTTCTCACAATGCCCTTAAAGATAACCATCAGCAAGTGAATAATGAGAAAAGCAGTTTCGCTAAAAATAGCTCATTAAAATGGTTAGGGACATTGACGGGGTAGTCAAGCCCTCTGGGTCTGAAATGAGAGAAAGAAAAACATGTCTCATTCTTCTTTGTTTATGTTAAATAGAATGTTCTGTTGTATGGACTTTGCCCAAAAGCTTATTTTAGATCTCTCACAACTAGCCATCTACTTTTTAAAGAGAGTTGCAAGATGGAAGAGTTTTATATTATGCAGTTGGAACTATATTCAATAAGGACAGTTCTCATGCTTGCTACATCTTGTATTACAGAAAGGAACATAGGATGCTTCCGTATACCAAATCAGACCATTGGTCGATCTAGCTCAGTATTGTAACACAGACTGGCAGAGGCTCTTCAGGGTTTCAAGAAGAGTCTTTCCCAGCCCTACCTGGAGATGCCAGGAATTGAACCTGGGACTATCTGCATGCATAGCAGATGCTCTACCTATCCCTGATGACAAATAAGAAAATGTACACCAACTTCCAGAGGAGTAGCTGTGTCAGTCTGCTGTGGCAAACACAATTTAAATACTAGAAGCATAAAGCATAAGCTTTTGTGGGACATAGGAACATAGGAAGCTGCCATATACTGAGTCAGACCATTGGTCTATCTAGCTCAGTACTGTCTTCACAGACTGGCAGCGGCTTCTCCAAGGATGCCCCTTCTCCATCAGATGCATGAAGCGGCATCCCCAGTCGGTGCACACATAGGAAAGAAAGAAGGGGGTGGAGAATGTGGCAGCAAAGTGCGATGAAATGCAAGGGGTACCAGCTGTGACCAAAAGGTATGATGATGAAGAAGAGAGGATGTATGAACGGCACTGCTCTTCCCTTAAAAGATTATGGGAGCTGCAGTCAGGACGAGATTAGAAACATAGGAAGCTGCCTTATACCGAGACAGATCATCCAGCCTCCTCCAGCTGGCAGCAGCTCCCCAGGGTCTCAAGCAGGCATCTTTCCAAGCCCTGGCACTACAGAGACCAAGGAATAAACCTGGATCCTTCTGTATGCAAAGCAAATACTCTAGCACTGAGCCACGGACCCTCCCCAAATCAAGCACCTCCTTCCTTGCATGTTAAAAGGGAAATTAATTATTACACACAAGTAGCTTTCATACCAGATGAGATGCTTTCAATACAGATCCCAGAGTACAAGATGAGGCATGAGAAGTGAACCTTACCTACAACTTGTCTTCTCCCAAGAATGGACTGGGGTGGGGTGGGGGGAGAAGGGGGAGCAAATCCCCTCCCAAACCTAGTTCTCCAACTTCTGTTTCTCTATCATGCTCTAATGCAACACTTCTAGTATGTGACAGACATTTTAAGTGCTCATGACAGCATATGTGGTGCTAACTTGGCAAAGAGGCACCTTTTAACCTGGTGATTCTCTTTATTTAGCAGTGGGGGAGGAACTGGCCCTATCCATCCCCTGCACAGTACCTCCAGTGGCTGTTGCTGGTGTCTATCTTATGTTTCTTTTTAGATTGTGAGCTCTTTGGAGACAGGGAGCCATCTTATTTATTTATTATTTCTTTGTTTAAACCACCCTGAGCCATTTTTGGAAGGGTGGTATAGAAATCAAATTAATAATAATAATAATAATAATAATAATAATAATAATAATAATAATAATAATAGGATTGACTACATAATTGGATTGGCATGGATTGACTACAAGAAAGCCTTCGATTCATTGCCTCACACATGGATACTGAAATGTTTAGAAACAACTGGTGTCAGCAAAAATATTCAGATATTTATTTAAAAAGCAATGAGCATGTGGAGTACACAGTTAACAATCAATGGCGAGGCACTTGGACAGGTTAGCATTAGAAGAAGCATTTTCCAAGGGGACTCACTATCCCCTCTATTGTTTGTAATCGCCATGACCCCACTTTCACAAATACTAAACAAAACAAGCCTCGGATACAAAACATCTAAAAAATCCAGTAAAATCAACCATCTGCTGTGCATGGACGATTTGAAGTTGTATGGAAAGTTCCAGTCAGAAATCGAATCACTGCTAAACACTGGCCGTATATTCAGTAGCGATATAGCAATGGAGTTTGGACTAGACAAGTGTGCTGCATTAATAATGAACAGAGGGAAAATAACAAAAACAGAAGGAATAGAACTGCCCAATGGAAGCAACATCAAGAACCTGGAAGAGAAAGAACCTTACAAATACTTGGGCATTCTCCAGGCTGATAACATCGCACACACTGAAGTTAAAAGAAAAATTGGAAGTGAATACATCAGGAGAGTCAGAAAAATCCTCAAGTCCAAACTCAATGGCGGGAACATCATACAAGCCATAAACACCTGGGCTATACCTGTTATTAGATACACTGCAGGAATAATAGACTGGACCCAGGCAGAGCTAGAGACGCTAGATCGTAAGACCAGGAAAATCATGACCTCTACCTCCCTCTCAGCTCAGGTGGAAGAGGAATGCTGCAAGTCCATCAAACAGTAGAGGAGGAGAAAAGAGGCCTTGAAGAATATATAAGGGACAGTGAAGAAGATGCACTTCAAATGGTCAAGAACGCGAAACTATTCAACACCAATGAAACAAAGCAGGCCTACAAGAAAGAACAAGTCAAGAACCGAGCAGAAAAATGGAGAAACAAGCCCCTGCATGGTCAATATTTACACAATATAAGTGGAAAATCAGACATCACCAAGACCTGGCAATGGCTTAAGAATGGCAACTTGAAGAAAGAAACAGAGGGTTTAATACTGGCTGCACAAGAACAGGCACTAAGAACAAATGCAATAAGAACAAAAGTAGAAAAATCCACAACAAACAGCAAGTGCCGCCTTTGTAAAGAAGCAGATGAAACAGTGGACCACCTGATCAGCTGTTGTAAGAAGATCGCACAGACTGACTACAAACAAAGGCATGACAAGGTAGCAGGGATGATACACTGGAACATCTTCCAAAAATACAAGCTACCTGTAGCCAAGAATTGGTGGGACCATCAAATTGAAAAAGTTGAAGAAAATGAAGATGTAAAAATATTATGGGACTTCCGACTACAAACAGACAAACATCTGCCACACAATACACCAGATATAACTGTAGTCGAGAAGAAAGAAAAACAAGTCAAAATAATCGACATAGCAATACCAGGGGATAGCAGAATAGAAGAAAAAGAAATAGAAAAAAATCACCAAATACAAAGATCTACAAATTGAAATTGAAAGGCTGTGGCAGAAGAGGACCAAAATAATCCCAGTGGTAATTGGCGCCCTGGGTGCAGTTCCAAAAGACCTTGAAGAGCACCTCAACACCATAGGGGCCACGGAAATCACCATCAGCCAATTACAAAAAGCAGCTTTACTGGGAACAGCCTATATTCTGCGACGATATCTATAACCATTGACAATAAAATTCTGGCATCCCAGGTCCTTGGGAAGGACTTGATGTCTGGATAAAACAAACCAGTCAATAACACCTGTCTGACTGTGTAAACAAGGAATAATAATAATAATAATAATAATAATAATAATAATAATAATGTAAGAATGACATCTCTTAATTTGATATTTATCATCCTGACTCCTAAAAAAACACCTCATCTTATGCCGGTGCCTAAGAACAATCTACAGCCACCTAATGGCGCATCAGGGAAGTAACTTGCCTAGGGAGCAAGAGGTTGCCAGTTCGAATCCCAAAACACCTATATCAGGCAACAGCAATATAGCAAGATGCTGAAAGGCATCATCTCATACTGCATGAGAGATGGAAATGGTAAACCCCTCCTGTATTCTTTCAAAGACAACCATATAGCTCTGTGGTTATCAGGAGTCGACATCAACTCAACGGCACAACTTTACCTTTAAGAACAATCTGCAAAAGCTGAGAGATAATTACTTGCCCTGGGACAGGTGTTCTAGTTCCAGTTCTTTCCACAGATGAAGATGGCAGGACAATTAATCAGGCACATTAAGAGGAGTGGTTGACATCACAAAGCACTTGTGTAACCAGCACAGTGGTGTAAGTTCAAGAAGATCACATAGTTGTGCTAAAAGCACACTGGAGATTTGCACAGATGCACAGTTGTGCAATTCAATTTAAAACAAATGAGACATGCCGCAGTTGCACACTATTGCACAAGCATGCTTGCAGTAGTGTGAAACTAGTCTGGAATGCAATCTCCAGACTTGGCACAAGTAGCTAGTGCAACAGCTTTGCACTGCACAACGTCCTTCTACAAGTGCTTTGTTAGTCAGGATTTCAGCCCATAATTACACACCTCTTCTTTACAAAACCAGATTTCTACATGGTTGCCTTCCAAGCTCTGCTGCTCTTAGCTTAAGTATCAAATAATGTTTCTTCTACTGACAATATGACTGAACTTTCAGTCCCTACAACCTGCCAAAAAGCTTTACAGCAATGTGTTTTAAGCAAATTAAAACAGAATGGCCATTTACATAATACAAATAAGAGGCCATTCTCTCTCACAAAAGGGGCGGGGGAGAAGCATTTTGCAACTCCCCCCCACCTTTGTTCTAAAATGACCAATAGTGTATACTCTTAACCTCAGATACATTCTGGAATTTGAAGCAGTCACTGACCTAGCAAATAACCGAGAACTGTAGAAGAAATGCAAAGTTTCCCATATTTAGACACAACTGAAACCAGGCCATGTTATTAATGGAAAGAAAACAATCTTGTCTAGAAAAGAAATATTTTAGATTTCAGCACAAATGAAAGAAGATCCCCTACTCCAAGAAAGGGAACAGATCTATTCCAGGGATCTTCACTGCAAAGCTTGAGATCCAGTGGCAGCTCCCATCAACCCAAGTGTGACTCCCTAACTATTTATTAGAGCTGTGGGAAGCTTTGGCCATAGCCAATATTCTACAAAGTCTCCCTAGCACCATGAGAAGGCAACCATTCCCACTGTATAGTGCTGCGCTGTGCCCAGCACTGGAGGCATGGAGGGTTGGGAATTGTAGTCTTCCCAGAGCTTTCCCCATTGAATTCTATGGAGAAAGCCCTGGAAAAGAATACACTTCCCAGCACTCTATGCGCACCTTCCACACTCACACACACTTTGTGCTGGGTAAAGCACAGTACTGAGCAGAGGTTAGTGCAATGGAAAATGGCTCCAACACTGAAGGTATTTTACCAACATGGACTCTGCTTGAAAAATAGTGAAGATCAACTGGTCTATTTGGTCATCTTAGTGTAATATTCAGAGTGATCCTTTTCACACCAACATCTGATCTGGCCAGCCCTTCTGCATTCTTCCTCTTCCCTACCCAACCTTCTGCTATTCAGCACTGCCTCACTTGTTTCTATTAGCTCTTCTTGTACCCCTGCCTAATTTATCAACTAAGGGTAGCTTATTCAAACCTGCACAGCATCCCTTCTACCAGCTGTTGTTGGGGTATCCTGTGCATTTATTCCCTGTCCCAAAGGAATTCACCATCTTCATTTCTTGTGTTATATAAACCACTTGTAGAAATTGGCAAAAAGCAAACTAAAGGTAAAGTGTGCCATCGAGTTGGTGTTGACTCCGGCGACCACTGCAGTACTACTAATACTAAAATGTGCAGTTGATGGAAATAAGGCACTAGAACCAGGATCCAAAGACAGAATGTGCCAGAGGTATCTATTTCTTTGGGGGGGAAATTCAGATTTTTTTTTTATTGAGTCCATGCAAATCCAGATACCCATCATATATAGTAATATTTATGTTCAATAATTTAACATCTGCTTTAAATTTTACATTTAACTGAATATTTCTTACACTTTAATGTCAGGATTCACAGACTACTTGAGAATCAAGCTGAAAAAGAAACACACACTTCAACTGTTTCGTCTATGTCTGCATAGTTTGGTCCAAATTCAGTTACTGTGGTGCATAAAAGCAGGAGTTTTTGTTGTTCATATACTCACAGAAGTCTACAAAGGACTTCCAATTCTTTCCCATTAGACAAGAAATGTTCAGTCAATGAAACAAGGGACATCCACGTATTTGTCTCCCAAGTCACAGGGGGGAAATGGGGGAGATATTAGAGTCCCCACTATGGAGCTTTATTATGTGCTGCTTAAGTGTGAATTCTTTCTTCTTATTCAAGATCAAGCATCACTACAGTACAGAATTAAAACAATACTTGATGGTAAAAAAAAAAAAAACCACCCTGCAAAATGTACATTTATTTTTGAAGTCTTTGCACTGTACTAATGGAGGGTCTTTTCATTTTTAGCATGAGGGCCAAAATGGCAAGTTCTTCATAACATAACGTTATTGCTGCCACCATGCACCAGACAAGATTAGTTTAGTTAGGTCTGCAAAGCATAACAACGTATCTTCTTATCTCCCACTATTATATTCAGTACTTTGGACACATAGGCCCTTATATTTCCAGAAGTGGAATCAAGCAGTGATCAGGGATATTTCTTAAGTATATAAAGAGGAACTCACGCTGATGGTGCCCATGGAAAAGGGAGAGAGAACTCTAGAACCATCAAGCAGAATCCTTCATCAAATGCCCCAAAATTACCCTGAAACTTGTTATTATGATCTATGATTTGTATTCCCTGAAATGCCAGGGGTTCCCAAACTTGTGTTCTTAGATATGGTTAGACTACAATTCCCATTGTGGCTGAAGCTGTAGTCGAACATCTGAGGGCTGGGAACTCCTGTTTTAAACCAAACACACTCTCTTCACTGCAATGAGTGAGAAACACCAAAACTAAGTGGAGAGCTGGTCTAGCGGTGGCAAGCAAGACTTGTCCCCTTAGGAAAGCAGGGTCCGCTCTGGTTGCATATGAATGGGAGACTTGATGTGTGAGCACTGTAAGATATTCCCCCTTAGGAGACGGAGCTGCTCTGGGAAGAGTAGAAAGTTCCAAGTTCCATCCCTGGCATCTCCAAGACAGGGTTGAAAGAGATTCCTGCCTGCAATCTTGAAGAAGCTGCTGCCAGTCTGTGTAGACGATACTGAGCTAGATGGGCCTATGGACTGACTCAGTATATGGCAGTTTCCTATGTTCCTACGTAATATTCAGAAACACTCTCTCAGGGGATGAAAGTCAGGGGAAGTGATGGCACTCCTAGCATCTTTTTAATTGTTATATTTATAGGCTTTTTCTGTTCCTAAAAGCCTTCACAATGGCTACCTATGTCTCCTTACATTTATATTTTAGACATGTCTACTCTAGAGACACTATGCATTAGATAAGAGCCTATGGTTTCACTTTAATATCAGAGTAACCTGAATCATGTACCTGTTAACCATTGTGTTTCTTATTACTGTTTAGTTCAGACAGAGTTCCCAAGCCCACCCACCCCTCTCAGTGCTCACCTATAAACTGCAAGCTCCCCCCACCACTCCCCCGTACCACACTTCTACTCCAGCAGTCATTTACTTAAGCAAATCTGATCCTGTGAATCTCAGTCTCAGATCTACTCACCCCAGTCCATGATCTCCTGCACCATAAACTGGGTAGAAAATTGCAGGCTTGTTACGGCAGCCATGAGATCAAAAATGGCAAGTATTTTCATAAAGTTGCATAACTTGCAATTAGCAAAGATCAAAGTATCTCTCTCTCTCTGTCTGCCTTCAAATGCAACACCCCACTCATCCAAGCTTACTAGACCCTTTCTAAAAGCTGAAATCATTCTTTCCACTTCAATTCTACAAAGCTGCTAGACAGAGCAACCCAGACAGACCTTGGAGAGGAAACTTTAGAAAGGAATGCATTTACTTGTATGGATGCTCTAAGTATTAATCTATTAGAAACTAATTTCTATCCAGTAATTGTTTTAAACCGCGGTCCGAGAGTATTTTTAAACCTACTTTGTGTGCAACAGTATTGCGATGCCAGCTCCTGATACAAAGGCCATAAAAATAACTCACCCTCACAGCCTAGAATGAATTGCATGCATGACTGCCTCAGACCCAAGAAGGTCACAACAGACAGCAGGACCTTTGTAAAGGGCACGTAAACAGCTCTGCTCCTTTGTTCATGCATTTCTTTATCAGGGTTTAATTAGCTAGCACTTCTGACTATACGGGGAAGAGAAGAGTGCTGGTTGTACACATTGTTCTAATGTATCAGCTACACAACATAGTACCCTTCTATTATCAGAGAAGCAATTGGTCAGCATACCAGAATGAAGTACACTAATTCCAGGCTAAAAAGCATGCCATACAAAGGAGAAACTAACACTATACAGTAACGTCCAAGTTTGTGAGGAAATGGGTGTGTGATT
The DNA here is from genome assembly GCF_027244095.1 of Hemicordylus capensis. Classification (NCBI taxonomy): domain Eukaryota; kingdom Metazoa; phylum Chordata; class Lepidosauria; order Squamata; family Cordylidae; genus Hemicordylus; species Hemicordylus capensis. The sequence goes on along the minus strand of NC_069661.1, from coordinate 27,249,301 downwards.
AACAATGTAAAGATCAGACTTGAACCATGGGCAGTATCCACAATTGTTCTTAGTCTGAAACAGGAGTTCTAGCTTCTATTCCTTATTTAGGACAACTATGGACTCTACCGTTCAAGTGCAATCCTGTAAAGTACAAATCACATTTATTTAAAATGGATACTGCAGTGTTTCTTAGGTCTGTTGCTTCTTGAGAACAGGATTGGGGGGGGGGAAATAACTAAGGTACATTTTAGCCCTACAGTTCTTAGAAGTGCTAAATACGACAAATATTTATATATCGCTTTCCAACTAAAGTTCCCAAAGCAAACAAAATGGCTTCCTGTCCCCAAAGGGCTCGCAATCTAAAAAAGAAACATAATACACCAGCAACAGCCACTGGAGGGATGCTGTGCTGGGGATGGATAGGGCCAGTTGCTCTCCCCTGCTCAATAAAGAGAATTGCCACTTTTAAAAGGAGCCTCTTTGCTCAGTTAGGAGGGAGTCTCTTTCAGGAGACACAGGGAGTTACTAAAGGGGAAAGAAATGAAGGACTCGGGGCATAACTATAATAGGGCAAGGGGAGACAGTTGTCTGGGGGCCCACTGCCTTGTCACATGACTGACCCGCCCAGCCACGCACCCACCCGGGCTTCCTTCAGTTGTATTCATCCTCCGAAACTGATGTGAATGTTAAGACCTGGAGCTACCAGAACAGCATGTCTTTCTCTAGTACCATTAAATGACTTGCATCGTCCACAATTTACAAAACATTTTAAAAAATAATTTAGGATGATGTTCTATCGTGGCACATAGGAGATACGTAGATAGATACACACATATGCTTTTTGTTACTACTAATGAGCCCCTGGTGGTGCAGTGGTAAAACTGCCGCCCTGTAACCAGAAGGTTACAAGTTCGATCCTGACCAGGGGCTCAAGGTTGACTCAGCCTTCCATCCTTCCGAGGTTGGTAAAATGAGTACCCAGAATGTTGGGGGCAATATGCTAAATCATTGTAAACCGCTTAGAGAGCTCCGGCTATAAAGCGGTATATAAATGTAAGTGCTATTGCTAGTGCTATTGCTATTCAGCCTCATTTAAGATTTCTTTACTTCATAAGCTGAGCTTCGGGGGGGGGGGATTTTAAAATCTTGTCTCTGGGCCCACTTCAATCTTGCTACGCCCCTGGAAGGAGCATTGGACTATTCAGTTTCGCATGTACCCAAAAATGACTCTGAAGCCCTTGTCTAGAGCTGCCAGGAAGAACACAGATTTCTGCAACTTTCAGTATCCTAGGATTGGGTCAGAAGTCTTTTGAAGGGTTTTCAAACATTTTTTACAAGTCAGTATAAAGACTCAAAGTTGTTATAATGCAAATATTAATAAACATATCCAAATAATTCTGGAAACAAAAAGCTCTAGTCCTAGAAGAATATGGAGATATTCTCTTATTGTATTCAGGCTTGAGCAGCCGACGGCGGGGTGGGAATCAGGTCCTTTAAAAACACGATAAGCAGATCCTTACCTGCTCCTCTGCCACCCCACCGCTTTTCTGGGTGCAGCGCTCACTTTTTAAAATGCTGCGCACAGCTGCAATGCTGCTCCCAGCATCCTGCACATGGAAGCCATGTGTGTGCTGACGCCACACACAGGCTGCTGGGAGCAGTGCTGTAGCTACACACAGCCTTCTGAAATGTGAGAGCCATCCCTGGAAAACCGGAGGGGCAGCTGAGAAGCCGGTAAGGACCTGCTTATCTCATTTTTAAAGGACCCACCCTGCCGAACCGGTTCGGCTAAGGGGACCCAACCCAGTTTGGCGCTTCTCTAAGGAGCTGCCAAACCATTTCAGGCACATCCCTAGTGACCACCAAGGACAGAATTAATTTTTGAACCAATAGATATGCATTCATCGATAGTTGGTTGACTCTACACTCTGATTAATTCTCTGTTAGTATATAAATAAAAGTAAAGCCACCTGTAATAAGACTGTAAGAGCTAAGTGTTGAATTTGGTATTGCTCTTCATTTACTTTTTGCCATAATACACAATGATCTGGTATTTTGTCTATGCTATCCATCCTCCTTATAAGATCAAGAAGGGCAAACACCACCACACAAAACAGGACTGTTAGCAAGTGATCTTTATGAATATTGTCATGTAACCCCTCTTTTATTGTATGCAACGACCTTCTCAAAAAGCAGGGTTCTATATTGAAATAGTAACAGGAAACTGGTTTGTTTGTTTGGATAAGAGGCCACAGGGCTCCTCTTTTACAAAATAAATCCACATTCCTTTATCTCAAGTAACATAGCATTTCCCAAGCCAGTAACTAGTTTTGCTAGCAAGCCAATTTCAAAGGGGAGCCCAGGTGGCAGGCCTATGCCCATACCCAACAAATCAGATTGCAAGTCCTTTTCTTCCAGCCTTGCATCACTACTCAAGAGCTTGATTTAGCCCAAGATCCACTATAATTGATCCTTACACTACAAGGACAAGAGCCTCTTCCACAAGGCATAGACTAAAATCAAGTCTTCTGTCCCATAATTCAGGTGTGCATCAACCAAAAACAAGCACACCAATGAAACTTGTACAAATTTTCATGAACACACACACTGTTGGAGGCTATATTGGCTCATTAGGAAAAAAATATTCAAATGATAAAAGTTGAGTAAAGCCCAACTAAAACATCACTAAGTTTTCTAGAACTCTGTTTTCGATGGCATAGAAAGCAAAATAGATAGTGAGTAGGGTTGAGACTCAACATTTGGGTATGATGCAGAAGTCCTAGAGCAGGCCTGCTCAACTTAGGCACCCCAGCTGTTTTTGGACTACAACTCCCATAATCTCCAGTGGCCTCCCAATTATGGGAGTTGTAGGCCAACATCTGCAGGAGGGCCCAATTTGAGCAGCCCTTTCCTAGAGTCTACAGTATTTAATTTTAAAATTTGTCCCATCTTAAATGTTAAGTTTCTGAAAGATGGAACACTGATCCTTCCTTTAAAACAAGATGTCTATCCCTCCATGCATGTACCTCTTTGCATGCAACAAGTAGATCACGTTACAGAAATTTTCCTTTTCACTGGTGTTGGTAGCACATGATGCTGCAGATTTCTGAGTGAAGTTAAAGCATGCTTACCCGAGAGATAGTCAGAGGCATGTTGAAGTCTTTGCCACCTTGGAGCCTGAAACCCCAAGGGGCCGGACCAACCAAGGAAACACTGTAGTTGTTCATGGCCGTTGGGGACTGTCTAATTCCAGAAAATAAGAGTCTGTAAAAGAAAGTTGAAGAAGAAAAGATAATCACTATAAAGATACAGACTACTATTAAGAGCTTTAACACTGCTTAGTTACCAAGAGGGACGGTCAAGCTCATACTTGAAAGAAGCAGAATCCTGTTATAAAGGAACATCAAATACTCTACATGGACATCTCTGATTCAGAACCCTGTGCCATTTTCCAAGTCTCAGCAACAGCCAGGAAGTCTTCCAGATGGGACCCCTAGCAGACTTGCTCCACACAAATCTCTGTTGGATTGTTCAATGTACATAAAAACAGCCCTGCTGGATCAGGGCCAAGGCCCATCTAGTCCAGCATCCTGTTCACAAGGTGGTCCACCAGATGCCTCTGGGAAGCCCAAAGGCATGCCCTCTCTCTGCTGTTGCTCCTTTGGAATCAGGCGGTATATATAAAATCTAATAATGTGTGTTATATAAGCATTGCATATTTTTACTATCAATGGTTGCCCTTAATCTAAACTGAAATTATAAGAGTAAGGATTAAGATAATAAGGTAGTATTCACACCTGTATTGAGATAGTAAAAGATAGTATTGAAACCTTTCACACACAAGTGATAGTAACAACCATGTGTGCTTAACCACTGCCTTCCTTCGTGCTTAAAATATTGTTGGATTTCAGCAGCTCTTCTGGATTCCTAAATATAGCTCTAGCCATATGAATGCAATCAATATTTAAGACACCCTTTCAAAAAGCAGTACCCTTTTAAAGTCATATAAGTGATAAAGAAATCCATACTTTTTGGAACGATAACTGTCTTTTCTCCTAAAAAAAAAAAGTTGATTGAAGTTGTAGTTAAGCAGCTCTTCCCTAAGAACAATGATGAATTTAAGTTCTCCAGTTGGTAGTAAAAGATACACAAGTCAATCTGCAGATAAAATATTTCCATATGAATCCTAAGGAGCATTTTTAAAACTCAAAATAATTTTTTCCTCTCAATCAACTTTGTGTTGTTTGTCTTCTCTTTGTTGTTTAGTCTCCAAGAAAACTGTATCAGTGTCACCTCAGATAGAAGATATTACAATATCTAAGGTAGAAGCTGTTTTCTATTTTTATAGGTTTGGGAAGACACAGACTGCACAGATTGTAAAATGAAACCAAAGCATGGTATGGAAAGCTCCCAAAATTACTTAATATTTAAGGTGGAACTTTGGTCCAACAAGTTATTTTGCATTTCAAGTTTTGGGAGTGCTAAAAGAATTCCTATTTTTTGCAAGCAGATTTACATGTATGTGCCTACAGCTCTACAAAGCCATAACAGATAATGTTTTTAATTGTGTTTGGCATTGTCTGTAAAGTCAAAATGAATCAGTTATATTAGCAGTTAAAGCATGGTTTCTCAAACTTTGTCATGGCAAGTTTTCCAGAAGGAAAAAAAACACATCCACTTTCCCTAAGACCAAGATTTCCAGGTACAAACTGCTTATACACACACACAGCATCCTAATGGATCTCAGACTGAAAGACACTTTCCATTTCACTAGCAGCCACAGGAAGAAGCCAGAGGGGCACATCCTGGCAGCAGTACAGTGCCCAGAATTGCAGAGGTTAGCAAGTATCTTCAATTTCCACTAGCAACTGCTCAAACTCAAACAGGAGATGCTCGCCTCCCATTCTAGAAGCTACTGGATTAAGATATTGGAATATTTTAGGAGAGGAGAGCTGGTCTTGTGGTAGCAAGCGTGACTGTCCCCTTAGCTAAGCAGGGTCCACCCTGGTTGAATATGAATGGGAGACTTGACGTGTGAGCACTATAAGATATTCCGCTTAGGAGATGGAGCCACTCTGGGAAGAGCAGAAGGTTCCAAGTTCCCTCCCTGGCATCTCCAAGATAGGACTGAGAGAGAGTTCTGGCTGCAACCTTAGAGAAGCCGCTGCCAGTCTGTGTAGACAGTACTGAGCTAGATGGACCTATGGTCTGACTCAGTATATGGCAGCTTCCTATGTTCTTATACATATAATAAATTAAGGCTCTATGTTTTTGGAAATTCTGCAATATGTATTTGTGATTGCTTTAAGCCAAGGATGGCAGTTATGCTTGTATTTGGCATGGATTAATTCAGAATAAGACCTTGAACACTGCCATAATCTACTCGTAGTGTTCCTTGGAAGATGGAATAATTCCCTCCTCCCAGTTTGAGATGTTCATTGTGATGAAGTTTGGCAACTGACACCTTCAGACAAATCAGTCAAGCTGTGTTTTGATCCTTGTATCTCAAGTCCAATACTCAATCAACTGGGCTGCCTTATGGGCAGATTCCAACAACTTTCTCCCTGCCCCCATTCAGAAACGCACAAGGAAGAACAGACATAAAGAGTATTTATAATGAAAAAAGAAATCAGGATTTTGATGAAGGAATATATAAGAACTGCCAATTTGCTCTTATAGACAAAATCAACACAAAATTCCCATTTGTGATGAAATTCTTCATCACAGTTGTGAGCCTTTAAAAGGAGTAATAAAATGCATAACACAGTACAGTTGTAAAACCTAAATCTCATTAGGCAGGATCTAATATATCAGATGTGAAGAGGGACTACAGTATAGCTCAGTGGTAGAGCATCTGCTTTGCATGCAGAAGGTCCCAAATTCAATCCCTGGCCTCTCCAGGTAGGGCTAGGAAATACCCATCCTAAAACCTTGGATTGCCTCTGCTAGTCAATATGAACTAGACCAGGGGTCCAGTGTTCCCTGTAAGAAGGATTCCCAGAAGGACTCCCAGCATTCCCAACTGCAGTGGGGATTGTGGGAGTTGTAGTCAACAACATCTGAGAATCCCTCTTACAGTGAACACTGCAGGGGTTCCCAACACTGGGTCCCCAGATGATGTTGGACTACAGCTCCCATCATCCCCAGGTCAGCCATAGCAGCTGAGAGTGATGGGAGTTGTCATCCAATGACATCTGAGAACTCAAGGATGGGAATCTCTGAGCAATGGCATGATTCAGTATAAGGCAGTTTTCTACACAACTTTTATAAACACCAAGAAAAGGTTGAGGACCAGATGCCAAGATGTCTCCACAGAGTTTATATAGTTGCTAGATAAGACACAGTGTCATAATATGTACAATTTAGAACTGGATTTCATGTACTTCTGCAAGTCTTAGCTGCAGGGCAGGGGGGAGGAGAAATCCTTAAAACAAAAGCCACACTCTTAATAACCAATGTTCATGCAAATTTCCACTCTTCCCTTTGGCTACTGCCCAATTATAAGAGTCCTGAGGAGGAGGAGGAAGAAGAGGAAGAAACTGGGCTACCAAACAATCCAGTCCCACAGCCTTCAACATACCCTGCTCTGCTATGAGCCTCCCCTGCAACCTGCTTTTCCTCCTCCAGCTGCTGATACAACGGCTGCAAGCAGGTCCCACAAACAACCTGGTAAACAATTATGCTGGTGATGGGGGGCAGGTGGGTGTTGAATTATGTATTTATTTACTGTCCCTTCTCTACCACTTTTCATTTGTAAAAAAAAACCCAAAGCGGTTTTACAATGTAATTACAACAAAGCACAAATGTTAAATCTATTAAAAATATATCTCTTTTTAAAAGTTTAATTTTTTAAAAATTGTGAGACAAGAGAAAGAAAGAGCCAGCATTCTGATTGACACCCAAGCAAGTTAACGCCGGTTGCTAGCTCCTACCTTCCTGCTCCTTGATCACAGGTCTTTAAGGACGGGGAGGGGAGGGGAGGGGACGAGAGAAACAGACACTAGTGTTGGCAATACCAGCGCTTGCACTTTCTCTCTTAAAGGCAAAGGGCCAGCCTGGGGCGTGGGGGAGGAGGGCAACAAGGCAAAGAACCCACCACAAAACTAAGAAGGGGTTTAATTCTCTGAGGACTTGAGCTGCTGCCTGTTGATCCTGGGCTGGTTCCTTCTTCGGAACTCTGCAAAGCGCTTTCGCTGCCTTCCCCGAGAGCCAGCCGGAGCCACGCACTTTATGATATGTACGTCTGTGTGTGTACACACAGACACCCCTCCCCAGTGCGAAGGGCTCTCCTGGCTTCTTGAACCCTCCTCCTGCCCTTAGACTCAAGAACAATATGCAGCCGCCGGGGTCTCTCGGGGAAAAGACGACCGACCCCAGGTTCTACAAGGCACTGCGCCTGCGGGCACGTTCTTCAGCGCGACCGAACCTCCCCTCTGCGCGCCTGCCAGACAGCGGCAACGCTCAGGGCTCGCGTTCCAAGACTGGGTACGCAAAGGGTTGCCCAGACACGTTCACGCGCAGCCCTGCAGCGGGCGAGGCGCTTCCCTGCGCCTCCTGCTCTAGAGGAGCCCCAATCTCTGACACTCCTCCTCTCGCGCCGGCCTCCCGCGCACCCAGCCCTTCCACTCCACTCACCTCCGAGGCGCGCTGGTTCCGAGCGCACGGCACCAAGGACGTGCAGGCGCTCCCAGTAGCTCGCGAGAGCAAACTCCAAGCCGAAGCTCTGTCCTTCGGGTCTTGTTTGCACTTCCGCCCCTTTCCCTTTGCTCCGCCCCTCTCCGGCTCAGGAGGGACTGGGGAGCGCGTTCCAGCTGAGAGGAGGGAACCTGCGCGATACAGTTGCTGAGTGGCTGGGCAGGCGGGAGAGTGCGAGATATCTCCCGAGCCCAGAAGGCCGAGCTCCGGGAGAGCTGGAGATTTACAGCTCTCTCACCTTTTGTGTTTACCTAGAACTAAAACCCACTGAATTTCATGGGACTCACTCCCTAGTAAGTGCGTGCGCATAAGGTTACAATTTCAAAATACAGTTGAACACACACACCTACACCTACCTTTGGGCACGAGCCATCTAAAGTGTAGCACATTAATGCCCTCTCTTGATTGAACTGAGAGAGTTAAGCAGGACCTTAAAGGTTATACTTTTATTTGAGAGTAGGTCCCGTTGAAATTAATGGAGCATGATATCAGACTGTGTGTGGCTGTGATTCTGTGTACAATTATTTGGGAACAAGCAACAAGCCCCATTAAACTCAGTGGGACTTTAATCCAAGTAACGGGGGGCGAGGGTAAGGGAGGCACACAAAAGCAAATAAAATATGTTTCTGGAGTGTCCCATATTAGATTTCTGAAACTGAGATGGAAGGACAGCTACTTTTCCGAGGGAGTGCTTGCTCCCTTTGGAGCTACCCTAGCCAATTAAGAAGGTATAGGAGGCAACTTTCCTTCTACTGAATTCAACAGGACTTAATAAAATAAAATAAAAATAAAATAAATAATGGTCCTTAGCACTGGCTGGTTAATGACCATTGCATCAATTGATCCTAAGGTGATCAATATACAATATACAACAGTAGATCAACATTCAACATATTTTAAAACACGGATATCAATATCACAGTATCAAAGCTGTGGAAATTCTGCATTTGTTTTTAGCACCCATAGATGTTCAGAAATAAAGACCCAGGACAATCTCTGACCAACTGACCATTTAAAAAACCAGCCTTATCTACTCCTGTGCTGTGCCTCAAGCAGCAGCTTAATCTTCAGAAATGATCTTTTCACAGTCCCATACACTCCAGTTGTCCGCTCTTTGTCAGAATTAGCCCTCATTTCCTGGTAAATCACAAATCTGAAGTTTTCCCTTCAGAGGATAAATATTGGTATGCTGTAAATCAAAATGGTCTATATTTAGTAAAGTCTATACTGTGCTGTCAAGTCAGTGTAGACTCCTGGTGGTGACCACAGAGCCATGTGATTTTCTTTGGTAGAATACGGGAGGGTTTTGCCATCGCCATCTCCTGCATAATATGAGATGATGCCTTTCAGCATCTACCTATATCGCTGCTGCCCGATATAGGTGTTTTCCATATAGTCTGGGAAACATACCAGTGGGGATTCAAACCAACAACCTCTTGCTCTCTAGGCAAGTTACTTCCCCACTGCACCATTAGGTGGCTAGCTATATGTAATAGAGTGTAATACATTTCCTTTCACCATACACGACTGCTTAGCCAAATAGTCGATGTTGGTTTGTTTGAGTTACACACCAATTCAACAGTGTATACAACTAGATCCAGTGTGAGAGTAAAAACCTTGAGTCTTTAAAAATAGTTGTGGTCAGTTTACCACATGCTTCAGAAGCTACTACAGGGCAAGCTGCTTCAGGATACATTAATGCAGAAGGAGCAGACAGAGGAGATTCTTCAGCAATGTGTGATTTGCAGGGTGTGGGGGTGTACCTAGGCAAGTACATAAGAACATAAGAACAGCCCTGCTGGATCGGGCCCAAGACCCATCTAGTCAGGCATCCTGTTTCACACAGTGGCCCACCAGATGCCACTGGAAACCTACAGCAGGAGTTGAGGGCATGCCCTCTCTACCCTGCTGTAACTCCCCTGCAACTGGTACTCAGAGGCATCCTGCCTCTGAGGCTGGAGGTGGATTATAGCCCTCTGACTAATAGCCGATGATACACCTCTCCTCCATGAGTTATCCAAGCTCCTCTTAAAGCCATCCAGGTTGTTGGCTGTCACCACATTCACCACATCTTGTGGCAGAGAATTCCCCAAGTAGTAGTAGCATAGGGAGGGCATAGGCGGCCTGTGTTCACACAGGGCACAGGCCATGGCGTCTCCCCCATGGCTGCAGCGGCTACTCCCCACAGCAACTCCCCCTGCCTCGGTGATGGCAACAACTCCCCCTCCCAGCTCCCCACAGCACTGCTGGAACCTTCAGCGCTCCTGTGGCTTTCAACATTTCAGGGTGTGTGGGGGCACTCTCTCTCTTAGCCTCCAAGCCCCAGGAATGGCTAGCCAGCGGGGCAGGGGGGCAGTGTTCCTTTTAAGAAGAATTTCCTGATGTTGTTGACCACAACTCCCAGAATTCCCAGCTGCAATGGCTTTTGCCATTCTGGGATTCTGGGAGTTGTAGTCAACAACATCTGGGAAATCTCTGTTGCCAAATTTGGCTTTTTTAAAGGCAAATTTTGGGTTACGGCCCATTTGACTCACAAGTATACCCCTTAGGTTCTGGCCACCAGCGGGGAATCCCTCTGAGAGGGAACACTGGTGGGGGAGGTGAGTGAGATGGCCCCAGAGGCAGGAACCCACAGGTTCTTGGAACCTGTGTGCTCAATAATAGCTCCGCCCCATTACACAGATTAAATTAAAACATAAGGACAAAACACATGTTACAGCCCCTGTTCTTAGTGTTGTGCACCCCCATTTTTTATTTAATCTGTGAAATGTTGGAGAGTAAACATAATCAGCTGATCATGCACCTCAATTCACAACCACAGAAGCCAGTTGAAAAGCTGGCAACTTTATCTGTGTACCCACAACATGCAAGTTGAATTATTATTATTGAATTAAATTATTATTGAATTCTTATAGTTGAAGGGAAATCCGGGGCAGCCGAAGTCATGGTGCTGCCTGAAGTGAAGGACAATATGACTTACCCCCCATCTGCAGGCTGGTGCTCAGTGTCCGAACTTTTTGTCAAAAAGCGGTATAGGCATATTGGTCATTGTCATCCCCAAGCCATGCTGCCAAGGTAATGATGGTGGCATGTGTGCACTCTCAGACTGTGCCACCAAGCAAGAATGAACAGTGCTCCCCCATGCAATAAAGGGGCATACCTGGGGGATGTCAGAATGTCTGTGGAGATGTCCCGACGGGTATGCTCTTGCTGTGTCCCCCTCCTAATAATGTGTGTCAGTAAGGTATCTTCTGAACTGGCCGTATGTGTGTAATTAATTCTTTTGCTCATGCCACTTTGCTGAGAATTTTACCACCCTCAGCCAGCTTTCTCTTAACCTGTTACTTTAGTTCTCACACAGTGTTCATTTAAATGATAACTCTGTGTTACTGAGGAAGGCAGAAGCTAAAACACCTTGACTAAAAACATTTTTAAGTTATCTAGATTTTGACATTCACTTATTTATGGGTGTGTGATTGATTATATCTATATCTATATCTATATCTATATCTATATCTATATCTATATCTATATCCTCATAGGTTCACCTCAGCGGTTCATTTGAATGAAATCACTGCTAGTTTAACTCAGGCTGCAAATGATGTATGTGCTTTATTTATTTTTCCTAAATAGCTGTTAAATGAAAATTGAGACTCTCTTGGGCCTGAACTGAGGCCTGAGCTATGCATTATGCAGAATGAAGGAACAGAATGCACTGATGTGCTAGAAGGAACAGTGCTACTGGAAGTTGGGGATTGCTTTATTAAATGCCCTCTTCCATTAAAAGCTCCACACAGAAAGTAAAGCAAAGTCAGAATACTTATCCTCAACATACAATTTTTCTATTTCTATGGAGTTTTGTTTTGAGTTGGGTTTTTTTTTGGCAGCAGTGGGTATTAAAAATTTATATCTCTATGGTCTTGGGTAATTTATGGTTTTTGGACTACAACTCTCATTATCCCTGGCCACTGGATGATGTAGATCCCTGGCCATTGTAGTTCAAAAACCACAAATCACCCAAGACTGCAGTATAGTGCAGCACCTTACAAGTCCCAGCATTGTACCAGTACCACCTCATTCTGCTGCATTTGTAGACCCAAACTAAATAGTTTGGGATGGGACGAGAGCATAATGTAGGGGTGCTCTCCCGACCGGCCGTATACTGCTATATGGTTGCAAATGGTCACATACTGTGTTGAATACAAAGGACTTGGTTTTGATCAACCAAGTGTGTTTGAGTGCAGTTGTCTCTGCCTCCTAGACCTCCTGCCCATTACAACGTTCTAGATGCAAGCCTGGTCCTGAATCTGCCCGCTGACGTCTTTGACTTTGCCGCAGACTAGATCGCCCGCCTGGAAAAATAGCTTTTGTTACCAGCATGCCAGGTCATGTCAGCCTTTAATTACCACCCACAGTGACGTAGGTATTCATCACCTTCTGGCTGAATGACTGGAATTCATTACAAGTCTGTTGTAAGCACGTTGCCTCTGCTTCAGACCATACTTCTGGGCCCATTGCTAGTCTCTATGACTTGCAGAGAGTACAGACCAACACAGGCTCAGGGTGTGCTGTGCAGACTGCATATCTGGTCTCACAGTGAGGGGGAACAAGATATTTGCTTTCCCCTTGTGGGATACATCCAACATCCCTAGTAATGGCCTTCAAAACCTAGTTAAGATCTCAGGACACTACTATCTGGACATGCCTTTTTAAGGGCTTACTTAGTGCAGCCAAAAAATTGCTTAATGGCCACTTTGAATTCAGCCCTATAAAAGCTGCTCTCTCTGTGTTGTGAACTGTCTACCATGCAGGACTCCCAGTCTCCGCCATGCCAATTCAACTTCCTCTCTTTTTTCAATCTGCAAGTCCTCCCCAATTAATATTATGGATATCCATCCTTTCCTGTTCTCCCTGGCATGTGGACCCCAGCTGTAGCTCCATCAGTACCATGCATCCTAGGAACACAGGAAGCTGCTTGATACCGAGTCAGACCCTTGTTCTGCCTAGCTCAGTATGGTCTACTCTGACTGGCAGCAGCTCTGCAAGCCTTCAGGCAGGAGTCTTTCACAGTTCTACCTAGAGACGCCAGAGGTTGAACCTGGAACCTTCTGCATGCAAAACAGATGCTCTACCACTGAGCCGTGGCCACATCCCTCCATGGGGCCGTAGCACTAAAAGGCCTGTGTAACCCAAATCTGGCAGGAACACAAATCTGGAGGCAGGAGAAAATTAGTATGAAAGAATCAGTGGGTATAGGGGTAGCGTTTAGACTTCCCCATGCCCATTGATTCTCTTTTGAAAATGCCCTTGCCCCGCCAGCAATTTCCCACTAAAAAAGGTCTGGTTTTGGTATTTGAATCCAGCTGAGGAGAAATCAACTAAAATGTGTATTGATGGTATGGCTGGGGGTGGTGGGGTGGAATAGCTGAGGCACAAGGAACAACTTCTTCCTGTTCATGAATTTCTCTCTTAATAATAATTTCTCCCCTCAGAGAGGAGAGCTGGTCTTGTGGTAGCAAGCATGTCCCCTTAGCTAAGCAGGGTCTGCCCTGGTTGCATATGAATGGGAGACTTGATATGTGAGCACTGTAAGATATTTCTCTCAGGGGATGGAGCCACTCTGGGAAGAGCAGAAGGTTCCAAGTTCCCTCCCTGGCATCTTCAAGATAGGGCTGAGAGAGATTCCTGCCCGCAACCTTGGAGAAGCTGCTGCCAGTCTGTGTAGACAATACTGAGCTAGATGGATCTACGGTCTAACTGAGTATATGGCAGCTTCCTATGTTCCTGTTCCTAATGCCCCCACACATTAACACTGCAATGCAAACACAGGGTCAGGAACTCCATAGCCCTATTTGGATGTTGTCAAAAAATATGCTGTACCTTTATATACATACAAAAAATATGCTGTACTTTTAAATATGCTGTACTGTAACATGTACAGTTACAGGATTAAAAGCAGGCCTGGAAGTTCCATCCTGGTGCATCACTCACACCTTTGCCACCTTCTTCACTCTTCTGAATTCACTGATGAATTCTGCATTTGACTGAAGAGGCAAGCGTCAGAACTGTGATGTTAATTTCAATGAGATTTCCACTGAGTAATTTAGTCAGGATGCCAGCCAGTGGCTAACATGCCATACAATATAACACAGGTGGCTGGTTCACCCTATACACTGCTGTCCATGTGTATGCACTGTTGATGGATTTGCGCACCCAGGACATCCATTATTTCTAATGGCCATCCTGTTGAGCAACAACTGCGTTTCTGCAACTTTATGCCAGAGCAGAGCTGCCCTGGGAGTTATTCACACTTGGCTTCAGGCTTCGGGGTAAATGTTGAGCAAAGCCACTTCGAAGTACACTTGCGGCACTGAGTGAAGCAGCCCCTCCCCTTGTCTCTCGGTTTTCTTTTGAAACAAGTCCATATGGCATGCTCCACATGGCACGCTCCCATTTGTGTTTTCCTTCTAGCCATTGGGACTGGGGAGGAGAGTTCCCTGCAGAGACAGATCTGCATTTCTGAAGAGACCATGTCTCTTATCATGCTAATGATTCTACATCAGCGCCTCTTCCTGTTTGCTCTGGCGTTTTCAGAAAAAGTAACTTAAAACTAGCATTTTAAAAATCCGGAAATACCTTGAGATAAGCTAGAATTCGCAACACAAAGCCCAACTTGTGTGTGGAGTGAGTCCAAGGATCTCGTATGTACTTCGGAGTAAGTTTGGCCGATGTGTGAATGCACACACTCTTTCCCAAAGAAGATTCGGGGCAGAAGCCCTGTCTGTAAAGCCTCCTGGTGCACAACTCCATCAACATTGTTTTCAAATGTGCAGCGGTGTGGATGTTGCTCCAATTGCCTGCTTTGCATTGCACAGGATGGGAGCCACTCTGTTTCAGTTTCTCTTCTTGAAACCAATGAGCTTATGAGTGATTGGATGTGGCTGCCCAAATTTACTAGATTTCATATACAAAGCAGAGTTAGAAGGATGGAAGCAAGGCACTTATAATTAAGTGCACAAAGGTGGGGGTGGGGAACCTGTGTGGTGATGTCACACACACACACACACACACACACACACACACACACACAAATGGCAGGATCCATACTAAGTTAGTTACAACTAAGATATCCCTGCCAATGTGTTCCTTTTCCCCCATTCACCTGGATGGGAAATAGTTCTGCACGACAGACAAGTCACAACGTGTTGGCAAGTATGCTAAGCACCATTGAAATCAATGAGACATGCCTAACATATGTCTGATTAATTTCAACAGGACTTAGTCTGGATTCTGCCCCATATTATTATTTACAGAAATCAGGAATATTGTTTTGATGGTTTTGCTTCATGAAGTCTGTCTTGTGCGTTCTAACCTAAACCTGGTTAAACTCTTATAATTCACAAGGCCTTGCATGCAATAAGAGAGTGTGTGCATCAATCGACCATCCTCTTTCTAAAACTAAAGCCAAGTGTCTTTGTTTAATTCCATTGCCTTGACAACAGGGAGTGGTTGTACTCAAAGTACTGCTTTCTTTTTAAAGGGCAGGTACTAGTCACCCCAGTTAAGGAGGAACGGTCTGGTACAGCATGTTCCTGACACTATACACAAGTGTGCATACCATGGCAATCTTTATAAATCAATGTCAAAATCTTCAGGTTGGTTCTTTAAAAGTATGTTTTATTATATACTCGTAAAACGGTTTGCAGTATGCAAGCATGGGTCCCATGACAGTGGTTCCAGGCAGGCAATGAGGGTAGGGGGAAATACCTGTTTAATGTGTTGAATATTGCTGCCACTGGCACCCAGCATCTTGCAGGAAGCCTGGGAGACTGACGTAGGATCCCAGGAGGAAGCTGTCCCACCCCCACTGCTCAGCTGGCTTCTGCACATGTGTGGTGGCTATTTGAGTGGTCAGCACAGCATAGTGCCTGCTGAGTACTCAAATGGCTGCCATACATGCAAGGAGCACAGCTGAGCAGCAGGGGCAGATGAGCTCCCCACAAGATGCATAGTCATCCTCCTGGGATTCCTGAAGGACTCTGGATGCCAGCAGCCTCCCCCCGCCCTGCACAAATTGTTGTCAGTCCGTCTGTGACTCTGGTCAGTTTCTAGCTCTACGTCGTATGATCATTCCCCATGCTTTCCAATGGGAGAGTTTATCTGCATTTTCCAGTAACATAATTAATTTCCCCTGACAGTGTTCCCTCTAACAGGGGATTCCCAGATGTAGTTGACTACATCTCCCAGAATTCCCAGCTGCAGTGGCTTTTGCTTGGGGATTATGAGAGTTGTAGTCAACAACATTTGGGAATCTCTGTTAGAGGGAACACTTCTTTCTTTCTTTCTTTCTTTCTTTCTTTCTTTCTTTCTTTCTTTCTTTCTTTCTTTCTTTCTTGTAGTCTGGGTGAGGTCTGGAACTTACCTGTGAAAACAGTATGTTTCTCTTTTATGGTTTGGTCTGGGAGTTTCATGTCAGTGAGTGAGTGAGGCCCAAGCAGATATATTACATAACAGGAGATCCTAGTTATTCACGGGTTCTCCATCCGTGGTTTCGTGTATCCACAGTGAGGTCACAGAGACTCAGTTTCTTTAAACACAGGACAAAAAGAGGGCTATTTTTGCCTATCCATGGTTCCTGAGTGGCAGGAATTACTTTTGACATTATTTCCAGCTGCCATTTTGTATCATGGAGCCATTTTGTAGCTCTTTTCTATTTTTTAAAAAGGCAAAAATCGGAGGATTGTAGGGTTTGGGGGACATCGCAGGAGAGCCAGAGAGCAAGGTACTATGCTTATTTTTCCATTCCATTCCATTCCATTCCATTCCATTCCATTCTATTCTATTCTATTCTATTCTAGTGCAGCAAAGAAGAAAAAATTACTCCTGGTTCTTTATATAATGGTCTGCCTTGGGATGTGAAATAAATTAATAAGCTATAGCATGAAAATCACTTAGCTTGGCAACTAGTGAATATAATGGTGTAGACCACAAGAGCCGACAGCTACAATAAATGTCTTCCACAGGGGAAAGATACATCCTGGTTGAAATCTGGCAGCAATTTTCAGCTATTAATATTAGTAGTTATTTTTGCAGCTGTATCATAGTTCAATGCGTCTTGGAAGATTAATGCAACATGCAGCCCATCTCAGTACAAACCTAAGGCTAAAGGTAGTGCTAGATTTTAAATAGAAGAATCAGCAGTTTAGGGCTGTTAGACTCATACTCAGTGGCGCTCTTAGCCCTGGACTTTGGGGCCGAAGTCCACGGCCTCCACAGCCCCTGGGGGCCCCCAAATTGCCTTTAGTCTTTCCCAGGTGGTGTAGTTATCTGTCCAAGCATGATGATGCTTAATTTGCAATGTGTGTGGTGGGGGGGAGAGTGCTCCAAAGGCCTTTAGGTCCAGGCTCCAAAATTACCTAAGTGTACCTCTGCTCATACTCCAGCATGAAATCCCAGTGAATATGTTGGTTTAATACATTTGATAATGCCATGTGGCATTTGATAATGCCTGAGCTGCGAGAAATTTCAGGGGCAGCATCTCCAGGGCTTGGCTTCTTTTGGAGGAGAGATCCCTGGAGACTTAAGTGTCATTGTAATATTTGGTTTATTTGCAGATATACAAGTTGAGTGTCCATTGGAGACAAGAAGCATATGCTCTCCCAATATACAAGCAGCCCTGCTAGATCAGGCCCAAGGCCTAGCTAGTCCAGCATCCTGTTTCACACAGTGGCCCACCAGCTGCCTCTGGGAAGCCCACAGGCAAGAGACGAAGGCATGCCTTCTCTCCTGCTGTTGCTGCCCCGCAGCTGGTTGTTTTATAGCTGCTTCCCTCATACACACCAAGAAAATGAGATTGAATTAACTAGAGTTTTATCCGGCAACAACTAAATTTTCTCCTTCTCCTTTCCCTCCCTTTTCTTTTCATATCCCACCCCTTACACTTTCTACAGGATCCCCACTGAGACAAACATCCAAACAACAAAACATTCTCTGCTGATTCTCTGCTGCTGCTCTTTATTGTCTGTACTGCTTTTATGCCTTTGTTTTAAATTTTTAATCAGATTTGTTTAATATTTTTTTCACTTAATATTTTAATTTTGTCTTTTTTACCATCTTGTGTTTAAATTTTTTGCTGTAAACCGCCTTGGAATTGCTTTAATGAAAGGCGGTATATACATTTAACAATAAATAAATAAATAAATAAATAAATAAATAAAACACAAGAGATAACTAAATAGAATACAACACTGTAGAGGCATCTTGCCTCTGAGGCTGGAGGTAGCTTATAGCCACCAGAATGGTAGTCAATGATAGACCTATCCTCCATTAATTTTCCTAATCCCCTTTTAAAGCCATCCATGCTAGTGACCATTAGCACATCCTGTGGCAGAGAATTCCATAGATTAATTATGTGCTGTGTAAAAAAATAGTTCCTTTTCTTGGACCTACATTTCCTGGCCATCAGTTTAATGGGATGACCCCTGATTCTAGTGTTGTGAGAGAGGAAAATTTTTCTCTCTCCATCCACTCTCTCTACTCCATGCATAATTTTACAAATCTCTACCAGATCTCCCCATAGAAGCCTCTTTTCCAAACTAAAACAAGTTGTTCTAGTAAGAACTAATCAGCCTATTTTCCTTTCACTGTCTCTACAAGTGGACGATATTTGGTTCAAATTGAAGTCCACAAGTTAGATCTCTTGCACCTCAAATGTTCATGCATCTGCCATCTGGATCAGGGTGGATGACATCAACACAAACAACACCACTGAGGTGTCCTTGTGTGTCACTCACTACAACAGTACCAAATTTGGTTCAAATCGGTTAGGCAGTGCTCAAGTTAGTGCATTTGTGCTTCAAAAGTTCACACGTCCACCATCTTGGATTGGGGTGGATGACATCATTAGAAACCACACCATTGGGGAATCCCTGTGTGTCCATACAGCTATAGCAAATTTGGTTCAAATCAGTTAGACTGTCCACAAGTTAGTGCACTCACACCTCAAAGGTTTACGTAACTGCCATCTTGAATTGGGGCGGATGACATTGTCACAATCTCTGCCTTTGAGGTTACCTATATTTCCCTATAGCTGTAGCAAATTTGGTTCAAATCGGTTAAGCAGTTCACAAGTTAGCTCACTTGTGCCTCAAAGGTTTATGGTTCCGCCATCTTGTATTGGGGTAGATGACATCATCAGAAACCACACCATTGGAGCATCCCTATGTGTCCATATAGCTGTAGCAAATTTGGTTCAAATTGGTTAGACTGTCCACAAGTTAGTTCACTTGTGCCTCAAAGGTTTATGGTTCCGCCATCTTGAATCAGGGTGGATGACATCATCGCAAACTACACAACTGAGGTGTCCCTGTGTGTCACTCACTATAACTGTACATAATTTGGTTCAAATCAGTTAGACAGTCCACAGCTTGTGCCTCAAATGTTCACGCATCTGCTAGCTTGGATTGGGTTAGATGACATAATCACAAACTATGCCATTGAGGTGTCTCTGTGTGTCACACACTGCAACCGTACCTAATTTGGTGCAAATTGGTTAGACAGCCCACAAATTAGCCCAATTACACCTCAGATGTTCATGCGGTCACCATCTTGAATTGGAGTGGATGACATCATCACACAACATGCCATGAGGGCATCCCTCTGTGTCCCTACAGCTGTAGCAAATTGGGTTCAAATTGGTTAAACGGTTCACAAGTTAGCTCACTTGTGCCTCAAAAGTTTATTTGTCCACCATCTTGGATCAGGGTGGATGACATCATCACAAGCTATGCCATTGAGTGTCCCTAAGTGTCCCTACAGCTGTACCTGATTTGGTTCATATTGGTTCAGACATTGCAAAGTTGATTGGGGACACACACATGCAGATATACAGATGGACGGACAAACGGATGGACACACATACAGAATGCTGGGTGATCTCATAAGCCTACTGGAAAGTAGGCTAAAAATCCAGATGCTCTAGCCTTGCCTGCTAGGCAGCTGCTCTGCCTCTGTATCTCACACTGGTTCTCCAGAAAGAGGCTCTGCACTCCACAAAGAAGCACTTCTAGGTCTCAGGTCTCTCCCTCTCTCTCAATCTGTCTCAAAAAATGCAAACTGCTTCTTCTTTATACCCACACCTTACATCATTTCCTCCTTTAAGCTTGGAGGCCATCACCTCTTCTAAATTCTGGTGGTGTTCGGCATTCCAGAAAGGTTTCTGTACCCTGAGATTCTCCTTAAGAAATATCTACTGGGCTTGTGGTCGGGAGGCTGGCTCAGGATAGGCAGGGTGGGGAGGGGGATACTGGGGGGAAATGTTTGAAAACCATATGCCGTTCAATAAAATGGTTAATAATAAAACAAAGGAATATCTACTGATCACTAAGGAATACTGACCACAAAGACTTGAAGTAACCCTGTTTACCAGGGACGATCTTTATTTTCTGGAATCTGACTCCAGTAAATCACTGTCTCTATTTTGCCTCTTGGGGATGGTGTGTTTAGTTTTTTTCACAAGAGTTGCTAGAGTAGTAACTTGTCATTCTTAAGGATTCAGCTCCCTCCCCAGAATCTCTAGAAGTTAAATCTCCGAGAAGGGGAGTGGATGCATTATGTCTCTAGTTCACCTGAATGTAAATGGCTGGAATCCAGTTTCCAGCAGTGTGTAGGGCTACCAATTAGGGACTTTTATAGAGGACATACGACTATATCGGGGACCAAATTACTTTTAAAATATATGTTAGGAGGAATAGAGACTATTTGGGAGACCAAAAAACCTCTTTTGCATGTGTTGTGTCCGAAGTTCTGGGGAGTGGCAGGAACTTTTTTCTCACTCCTTAGAACAGTTTATTTATTTTATTTTATTTTATTTATCAAATTTGTATACCGCCCCAAACTTTCGTCTCTGGGCGGTTTACTCCCATGAGCAGCTTCTCTTCCTCTGTCTCCTTCCCCTTCCAACTGACCATCCATCCAATGGGGAAGCCAGAGGGGAGGTTCTGCTTCAGTGGCAGGTTGCAGAGCCGCGTCATGCAGGAACATGAATAGGTGGGCCCTGCAGGTGCAGCTTCCTTCCTTCATGTGGCAGCGGTGGTGGCGGCAGCAAGAAGTTAGCAGTTAGCTAACTAACTTTACTCAGTGAGCAGCTATGCCTGCTAACTGGAAAAAGGCACCTAAAAAGGCACCTTTAAAGTGGTGAACGTCTTCTGTTTATCAAGAGGAGAGCAAATGGGATCCAACCCCAGCATAGGAGCATTCTGTCAAAGGCTGATGCTGGTGTTACCTTTCGTTTCTTTTTACATTGTGAGCCCTTTGGGGACAGGGGAGCATCTTCTTAGCATTTATTTTTCTTTGAAAACCACTGTGGAGCCTATACTGTATATGTTCGCAGCATAGATAAAAACAAGTGAGTGAGAGATCGTGCATGCAGCACTGTGCCAGCATGCAAAGAGGATGGCTTGGTAGCTAGCTGGCTGCCCTGCCTCGAGCCAAGAGGTGAAGTTGCTGGCCTGGCTGGGGAGAGCAGGCTGGGTGACCCGTAGGGGAGGAGGCCTGTGTGTGTGGTAAACCTAACCAGGAGATGACTTTACTGTGAAGAATCCAGGGCCTTGAGAACTCTGCACCTAGCCAGCAGACTGAGCAGACATGCAGCCCACCTGGTCATCAACTTCACAGTGGTGAGCTTTACTTATTCTCAAATTATCCATTAAAAAAAAAATCAAAATATGATATATAATATATCATATGGATTGGTCAATCTGTTGTTTTTTGTTTTTTTAATTTTTAAAAACATGTCCAAAAAGTCAAAGACCAATAAGTGGCTTATTTCATGGCAGAAAATTAAAAAAAAAAACCTTCTGGAACTGAAGCCCCTACCCCACCCCCGTGCCCCCAGACCATCATTCCACTCCCATGTGAAAGAATACAACCTCTGCCTTCATTAAAAAGTGCAACTTGCCTCCGCTTTCCCCAACCCTTTACATTTCCAGAATGGCTGAGCATAGGTTCTGAAACTGAGCAGACATGTAGTCCAAGATGCCTGTGTATTTTTATTCAAGGAAATTGGTCAATCCTGTGATTTTTAATGAATTTCTCCCCTACTGCAATAAAGCTGCCAGGAAGAGTTATCTCTGTCCATAGTGTACTTCACCTCTAGTGAAAGTGGATTAATGTAATCTTCTTTACAAAAGAATTTGACATGGCCTTCAGCCATAATGTTAATATGCATTTATAAAAACTCTGGACCAGTAGTTTTCAACCTGTGGTACTTCAGATATTGCTTAACTACAACTTCCATCATCCCCAGCTACAGTTGTGGCTGGAGATGATGGGAGTAGTAGTTCATCAACATCTGGAGTAGCACAGGTAGGGAACCTCCACTTTAGACTATCCAGAGCATTTCAGTAGGTTTATATATTATTGAAATAATCCTTACAGCAGCCCTGTGAGGTAGGTGTATTTTTAAAGCATTATTAACCCCATAGTGCAGTATGGTGCAGGGGGTGAGGTGGGGGGCAGACTGAGGCTCAGTTTGCTTATTCTCACAACCATAAACAGGGATAGGACAAGCATCTTAACCAGCTTCGGGAGCTGTGTGCACTCCTGGTTTTTGATTGTGTGCAAGTAAACCTAGATAGGAGATGATGATGCTGATTTATTTATTTATTCGATTTCTATACCGCCCTTCCAAAAATGGCTCAGTGCGGTTTACACAGAGAAATAACCAACAAATAAGATGGATCCTTGTCCCCAAAGGGCTCACAATCTAAAAAGAAACATAAGATAGACACCAGCAACAGTCACTGGAGGTCCTATGCTGGGGGTGGATAGGGCCAGTTACTCTCCCCCTGCTAAATAAAGAGCATCACCACATTAAAAAGGTGCCTCTGCCAAGTAAGCAGGGGTGGTGGGGTAGTGATCATGTGGGAGCCACACGCTGAGTAGAATGGCAGTGTCCTACCCAGCTGTTTAACAACAAAGGAGGAAAAGCTGCCCTACCCACCCTGATCACTTCCCTCTCCTCCAAGCTGAGTTTTCTTCTGTACATTCAAAATTGGGAGCACACACAGTTCCTGAAACTGGGAAAGGAACTAATACTTACAAGAAGAACCAGCCTAGTGAATTGCCTAAAGGCCAGCAAGTGACTTCATAGCAGGATTAAGATCTGAACAGGGCATTTCCTGGTTCATACCCACCCTTGCATTGGCAAGACAACAATGCCAAGTTTCAAGGAGTGGGAGGGGAAGTAGGCTCAAGGAAGAGCACTAGAATGACTATTGGTTCTCTCCTTGCACATTCACTTCTTCTTATGCTTCCTGGTTTTTTCCATAAATTGTTGAATAGTTTTGGAACATTTCATGTGTTCTCCGTGGATGAATTTTACCACCATTTCCACAGCAAAATTCTTGAGACACAGGAGTTCTTCTCACAATCAGTGAGAAGAGCTCTGGTGTGGTCTGCGGGGACAGCGGGCTATACTTACCCTCCCCGCAGACAATCTCCTAGTACCCTTTCCTTGGTTGGGTGGATCGTCTACCCAGGCAAGCACTGGCTCCTGCCAGTAGCTCCGGGGGTTGGGCCCAATCCTGGTGGTTCACATGTATGTGCGAAACTGGTCTGGGCTTCCTTAGCCCAGTTTTGCATGCATGTGTGAATAGCCTCACGGTATCTACAATAATGTTGCAATGCTACGTGACTATCCTTTGATTGCTTGCCAGTGGTCAGATATGCTTGGTTCATGTTTTCCCAGTGGGAATTAATAACTGGAGATCTTTGTCTGAATGGGCAACCTGTCTGCAGAGTGGATCTGAGATCAGAGCTCTGCAGGTTACATGTGAGAGCATAAAGGAGTTGCAATATGGATTTGGGCAGAGATCAAGGGAGCTGTGAGGGTTTGTTTTTTTTAAAAAATGGAGTTGGCAGAAGTACTTGCTCTGTGGAATCCTGATGAAAGATCAACAATCGTGCTACCCGTTTTAGATAGTCTGTTTGCTTCCATTATGCTACACTTCTATGTTTGTAAACAGACTGATTTTGCAAGACTGCATAAACCTCCAGTGCTCTCTCTCACTGAAGCTCTCCACACGAGCAGCACACAAGCATCAAGCCTTCCCTGGGCTGCCAGATCAGCCGCCCACACGATTACCAGCTCCATCATGGAGCCAGTAGGGACGGTGGGGATTGGGGGCCGTCTGGGCCCCGCAAGTCCCAGCATCCCCCATGCGAGTGCACTGGGTATTCTGGGGGAACTCCCGATGCCGGGAGGCTTGCTGCAGCCTCCCAGTTGGGGTTCTACTTATGAGTCGCCGTGGCACGGAGCCACGCCACTGCGTCTCATGGTAAAAAAAACGGGGTTAGCAGAGCGCACGCTCTACTAACCTCATTTTAGAGGAGGGCTACTTTTTCGGGCTAGACGCCATTGAACTGTGAGCCAGGTGGTTCTTCCACCCACCCACCCAGTTCTTCCCCATCGTGAGAATAATCTCTCTGTTGTGCTGCCTGGAATTATCACTTAACATCCGTTTCAAGTCTGCTTAACTGCTATGGCTCTCAAGCAGGGAACTGTAGTTCTATGAGTAAGAGGTTAGACCTTTCAGAACAGTCCATTCTAAGCAACTTCACAAAACTACAGTTCCCGGGACTGTTTTGGCTAAACTGTGATAGTTAAACCACATCGAAACAGAATTCAAAGCAGCTCAAATGTGTAATATAAGTATGCAAATGGCAAGAAGGCAGCCCAATGTAAAGAACATTGCAATAATCTAGCCTGGATGTAACCAGCCCATAGATCACTAAGGTCAGGTTTGCTCTGAAAGTGCATGGGGGGGAGGAGGAAAAGTTGCTAGCAGCCTCCTCTTCTCTCCTTGTGCTCCTTGCAAGTTTTGCAAGGAGTGTGAGGATTCGCAGAGGCACTCCTTGCAATGCTTGGAAGGGTCAGATCGGTCCCAAGGAGCTGCCCTGATAGCAACCATGGGGAGCATCTTGCCACCCTGCTAGCACCCCAGTAACCTGCCACCTGAGGTGATTGCCTCATCTTGCCTCATGAAAGGGCCACCCCTAATCCTGTCCACCTCTTCCACTTGCCATAGCTTGGCAAGCCTAATAAGGCAGGGTTGGGCCTACCAGTGTCAGAGGCACTGGCAGAGGAAGCCAGCCGGCAGCCCGTGTTCCTCCTGCCGGTGGTCCCCCTGCCACACCTCCTGCATCTGACATCAGATGCAGGGGGCGTGGCTTCACTCCCAAACAGGGCTGTGTGGCCTCGTTTGGGAGCAAGTACCAACCAGTGCTGCATTCACAGCATGGCCAGGAACAACTCCCGGCCACGCTGTGAATGCAGCGCTGGCTGGTATTTGATCTCAAATGGGGCCATGTGGCCCCGTTTGGGAGCAAAGCCACGCTCCGTGCATCTGATTGGCAGCGGCCTGGGTACTTTGAATCCATATGTTCAATGGTGGCGCCGCCTCTGGTTGGAGGGCACCCACTGGGAAGCTTTGCCCAGCTCCCCCCTCAATCCTGGAGCCGGCTGTGGGATGGATTTTCAGATCGTTCACCCTCACTCAGATTGAAACTGCCTCCAGACCCTGAAGCGAAACAGTCAAGACCACTGCTCTGCAGGGAATCTCTTAGCAAGGCACGCCGTGTGCTGCTATGAATGTGCCTACTCTCCTGAAACCAGTTGTGGCCTAAGGATGAATGTTCTGAGCTGATTACACATCCCACCCCCACTACAGTTACAACACTTGCGGCTGTTGAATTCATGAGAGAGACCAGAAGGGCCAAAATCTACATTCTCACAGTAAATAACAGTTCAACTGACAAGAGGAGCTGGAAAGAGAAATGGAATACATTTTATGTGCTGAGTGTTTCACATTGTTAGGCTGCTTCAGCGCTCCAGACTTGAACAGAACATAAACACCTAGATTAGATCAGTTTCCCCAGCTCGACTATTAATCAGAACACTCATTGCCTTGATGCCCCAATACTGTGTTTACAGTAAAATTGATCTGTGCAATGTCAGCAGAAAAACGAAACCTGCATCACTGTGAGCTCAAAGGCAGGGGATGAAACTAATGGATAACAGCAGAGACTGAAATAGAACCTTGGAAGAACCTAAGAGCTACTAGCAAGAGGATTTGATTGCATCCAGGTAGGGTGAATGTCTAGTCATGCCAGGAAAAAGGTTTTTATTTTAATAGACTACACAAAAGTGACGACAAACATCATGCACCCGGACACAAGAGGTTACTTTTCTGAATCTGAAAAGCAGTCAGAATGGTTGCAAGCACAGTCTAGTGGAGGCTAGCTGCAGTCATACAGTGTCAAATTCCACAGAGAGATCCAAGTAAAATGAAAACAGAGAACAATTTGCATTAGAATTTTGAGAAGCGGGTAATGAGAAAGCTTTAACCAGTACAGTCTGCAAGGAATGCTGTTTCTTCTTGTGGACATGATCCCCTCTAAAACATATTTATTCATTTCAAGTTTTTAGCTCACCCTGTTCTGTCTTCATATACTGTGCTAATGCTTCACAGACAAAACCATGCGGTGTTGCACAGATTCAGCAGTATAACCAGAAATGTTGCTCCAGTGCAGCAACCCAGGGTTGCAATGATATCTTGAGCGGGGAAGGTATGGACAGTGTGTGGAAAGGGTAAAACAGTAAGCCTAATCATATTCCCATTGACAGGTCCTGGGATCTTCCACCCTTGCAGTCTTTTTATGGCAAATCGAAAATGTGAACTAAACAACATGAATACCAGTTGCCCTGCTGCTAAATACCAACAATCCACAAAACCCGCTAAAATGAGCAGTTACTCACACAGGACTCACCACCAACCGTCACATATCTGCAGACCAAAAAGGGGAGGAAAGAGCCTACATGCAGGCTGTATCCTCCCAGTCCTCCTTTCCCCCAGTTTTGCTTCCCCTCCAGTGATGTAGTTGAAAATTCAGAAGTGCAGGCACTCATCATGACAGCCCCCATGGCCATGCCCACCTCAACAGCCAGAGAATCTGAGAACTAGCTGCATGTCCATTAAGATTGCCAACATTATGTTGGCCAAAATCAGGACACAGCGGGGGGGGGGAGCGAGGGGAGGCGGGGGGAGCCAGACTCATTTCAAACTGGCGTTTGGGCAGGCTATGGGATGGAGACTGCCTTGGTCGGCCTGTTGGATGATCTCCAATTGAGAATTGACAGAGGAAGTGTGACTCTGTTGGTCCTTCTGGACCTCTTGGCAGCTTTCAATACTATCGACCATACTTCTGGAGCATCTGAGGGGGTTGGGAGTTGGAGGTATGGCTTTGCAGTGGTTCTGCTCCTACCTCTCAGGCAGACTCCAGCTGGTGTCCCTTGGAGACTGCTGTTCTTCAAAATCTGAACTTTTGCATGGTGTCTCTCAGGGCTCCATATTGCCTCCTATGTTGTTTAACATCTACATGAAACTGCTGGGAGAGATCATCAGGAGATTTGATGCAGGGTGCTATCAATATGCTGATGATACCCAAATCTACTTCTCCACGTCAACATCATCAGGAGGGGGCATAAATTCCCTAAATGCCTGCCTGAAGTCGGTGATGAGGTGGATGAGGGATAACAAACTGAGACTGAATCCAGATAAGACGGAGGTAGTTATTGTGCGGGGTCGGAACTTGGGAGATGAATTTGATCTGCCTGTTCTGTATGGGGTCACACTTACCCGGAAAGAACAGGTACACAGTCTGGGGTGCTTCTGAATCCGAGCCTCTCCCTGGTGTGCCAGGTTGAGGCGATGGCCAGAAGTGCCTTCTGTCAGCTTCGGCTGATACACCAGCTGCGTCCATTTCTTGAGATAAACAACCTCAGAACAGTGGTACATATGTTGGTAAACTCCAGACTGGATTATGCAACGTGTTCTATGTGGGGCTGCCGTTGTGCGTAGTCCGGAAACTACAGCTGGTTCAGAATGTGGCAGCCAGGATGGTCTCTGGGTCATCTAGGAGAGGCCATATTACTCCCATATTGAAAGATCTACACTGGCTGCCGAAAAGTTTCCGGGCAAAATACAAGGTGCTGTTTATAACCTATAAATCCCCAAAAGGCTTGGGCCCTGGGTATTTAAGAGAACATCTTCTTCGTTATGAACCCCACCGCCCATTGAGATCATCAGGAGAGGGCTGTATGCAGTTGTTACCGGCTCATCTAGTGGCTACTCTGGGATGGGCCTTCTCCGCTGCTGCCCCAGAGCTTTGCAAGACGCTCCCTCCTGAAATAAGAGTCTCTCCATCTCTGACAACTTTTAAAAAGTCTTTAAAGATGCACCTATTCACCCAGGCTTTTAATTAAATATTGTTTTAACAGTTTTATCATTGTTTTAAAATGTTGTTTTAAAAACTTAAATTGTTGTAATGTTTCAACTTTTACTATGTCATTTATTTTGTTTTAATTACTGTTTTAAGTTTTTTGTTTGTTTGTTTGTTTTGTTGTTTGTTGCCCAGAGACGTGAGTTTTGGGTGGTATAGAAGTATGTTAAATAAATAAATAAATAAATAAATAAATAAATAAATAAATGGATTCATCACATGATTCTTGTGGACATGGAAAGACGTTTTAAGGGTTTGACGAGCCAGTGTGGTATAATGAACAGAGTATTTATCTTGGACTGGGGAAACCCAATGAACTTTGTGGCTTCACCAACCTATTACCCCTCCACTCCATCTGGAAATGATTTGGCCAATTTTGAAATAAAATTTCCTTTCAAAACATTAAGCAACAAAGGGATGTTTAAATGAATAAATTTTCATGTTGCACTTTAAAAAATTAAGCAGACAACCCACCTCAGTATTGTGGGAAGGCAAAAGATAGATAACTGATGATATCAGCATTCCAATCACTGATAAATGCATCTCTTAAACACATTGGGAACACATGGAAGCCAGGCTCACTCCATAGGAGGGGAAACACAGCAAGTCCCATTTAAAGGTATATCTGCATGTACCTGTTTGAAATGCCCCCTTCCTGGGCCCCAACATTGATGCAACATACTGCTTTGGGATTAAAAGAAGATGCAGTACTGCCAAAAGGATGACATTATACATCTGATTCTTTGGCACCATATCTAGGTCCTTCCATAGGTCTCCCACAGACATAGGTCTCCCATAGTGAAGGATGAAAATCATATGAAAATAAAGGCAAATACAGAAGCAAAATATGAGGGTCACATGCAAATACCAGGAGGCCCTCGTCATTTGCGGGGGTGCCGTTGTCGCCTACCATCATGAATATAGAAACCACAAACAATGACACCTTAACTCTATGAGAATCTGAGGGTTAGGTTCCTGCACAATTTTATTTGGCCAAACATCACCAAAACAACAACAACAAACCCCTCACTTGAGAGGGAAGTGGAAATAAAAGTATTACAGTATAGTGGCGCAGTGGGGAAATGACTTGATTAGCAAGCCAGAGGTTGCCAGTTCGAATCCCTGCTGGCATGTTTCCCAGACTATGAGAAACACCTATATTGGGCAGCAGCAATATAGGAAAATGATGAAAGGCGGCATCATCTCATACTGCATGGGAGACAGCAATGGTAAACCCTTCTTGTCTTCTACCAAAGATAACCATAGAGCTCTGTGGTCGCCAGGAGCCGACACCGACTCGACGACACACTTTACCTTTACCTTTACCTTTACAGTATAGTACCTTACTTTCCAGCTCTCCAGCAATGCCTCTCCCAACCTTCAAATGAGCCAATTTTTTGCAGATTTTTGCAGGCTTTTTTGGGCACAAGATGGCTCTGTGCTGTCTCCAGGCAGGAAATGCCACCTGCAATGCCCCTGGAAATCACTGCCGGTGTGTGGGTCAACTATGGATAGGTGAAAATAGCCTATTTTTAATACTGCAGATAATGAAACTGGGTCTCTAAGACCCATCCGTGGATATGCAAAACTGCACTTGCTGAAACCAAGGATATTAATGAGGGCCACCTGTGCAAGAGAGTGGATGCTGTTGAAAACACAATAATCCTGGAACACATCTGTAAAAGGCTGGGGAAATCAGACTGTGCTCCCACACGCTAGGCTGTGGTTATGTCCAGACTAGCTACAGAGAATCACATCAGAAGCAGATGCAGGATTGCCACTGAAAGTCCTTATGGGTTTTCTTTCTTTGCTTAGCCCCACTCATATCACATATCTGACACATATCAGATAGCAGAGTTAATGGAACATAGGAACATAGGAAACTACCTTATACTGAGTCAGACCATTGGTCCATCTAGCTCAGTATTGTCTACACACACTGGCAGCGGCTTCTCCATGGTCACAGGAAGGAGTATCTCTCACCCCTATCTTGGAGATGCTACCAGGGAGGGAATATGGAACCTTCTGCATGCAAGCATGCAGGTGCAATTCCCAGAGCGGCCCCATCCCCTAAGGGGAATATCTTACAGTGCTCATACTTAGTCTCCCATTCAAATGCAAACCAAGGCAGGCCCTGCTTAGCAAAGGGGACAATTTATGCATTCACAAGACCAGCTCCTCAGATAAAGCCTACAGCACCAGGTATTCCCAGGCGGTCACCCATCCAAGTACTAACCAGGCCTGACTTTGTTTAGCTTTCGAGATCAGATGAGATCGGGTGTATTTAGCGTAGTAGGGTAGTCTTAAGTAACATGTTCTTGTTACAATGTAGAAGACGAGTGAAAATAGCATCCCTAAACCCTACACAGAAAAATAAGATAATAAGCAAGGAACTGGTCAGTCTGCATTTCCACATGCAACCTGGAAAGAAACTAGTTCCCAGGCAGCAAACTGGCAATGCTGAAGGTGCTAAGTAACTTATTTCATTATCTGGTTAAAGCTGCAGCATTAACACCCCTTGGAGAGGTTTGTGTGTGTGTGTGGGGTGAATTATGGTGTGGGGGAAGGATAATGAAGCAGGAGGCTTGGGAGGGTGTCGTGGGGTACTTTGGCAGCCCCCGCCAGGCTCAGGGACTTTGTGTCCCTGGAGCTTCACTGTCCCTACATGCATGACATGGATCTAGTGCCTGTGAGTACCTGGGAATAGTAAAGTTGTTGGCACTGAGCACAAGGGGCACATGCTCCCCATTGTTTGACTGGGCACCCCAGATTTAAAACCATGTTTTTTAAAATGGCATGGTGGCAAACCCATTGCAAAGAAAAAAAAAAAAAAGGCTGAGGGGTGAGATACTAATGTGCAGTAAACCTCCACC
Organism: Hemicordylus capensis; assembly: GCF_027244095.1. Classification (NCBI taxonomy): domain Eukaryota; kingdom Metazoa; phylum Chordata; class Lepidosauria; order Squamata; family Cordylidae; genus Hemicordylus; species Hemicordylus capensis. The sequence continues at coordinate 27,218,411 of NC_069661.1, read as the reverse complement.
TTAGGGGTGGAGCCATCATTGAGTGGACGGGTTAAAAGAACCCAAGCAGCCGTCAATCAGGGGACGCGTCTGGCGCCCCAGCCACACACCCTGCATCTGACATCAGACGCAGGGGGTGTGGCTTCACTCCCAAATGGTGCCATGTGGCCCTGCTTTAAAGGCAGGGAGAGCAGCTCCCAGCTGCACTGCGAATGCAGCACTGGCCGGTATTTGCTCTCAAACAGGACCACGCGGCCCTATTTGGAAGTGAAGCCACGCCCCCTATAATACATCTGTATTGTCTGATGTCAGACACAGCAGGGCATGTGTGTGTGGGGGGGGGACGCAAGAGGGAGGAACACGGGCCGTCGGCTGGCTTCCTCCACCAATGCTCCACCTCCCAAATTTTGTGAGTCACAAGGCGGCCACCAAAAGTGTTTTCAAAAGGGAGGAAAATCTGAAAATAAAGCGAGTACTGTGGGCCAAACCACGTCAGCTGTAACATGGATATCCTGGTGATTAATGGTTTTTAAAATGGAAGTGATTTTTGGATTTCTTCACAGAGCGTGAAAAAGGTTAATGTGTTGGGAATTCTCTCTGGTAAGAGAAACCTTTTTCATTATAGCAGAGGCACAACACAGCGGAAATTGGTTAGGCATGCGTGTATGCCGAGAGTAAAATAACTTGGAGCCAGTTCATAGTTTCAAATCAATATAAGTATTATTTATTAGATAACTCCATTAGATAGGAAAGTGAGGAGATAGAATTTCTAATCTATCTATTCTAGCTGGATGCAGATGGATTCTGCATCTCTGCACACATGGTGCAGGGGAGAGGAGCTTGCATGCTGCAAGGTAGAAGGAAGGGAAGAAAAAAAAAGGGAAGAGAAAGTGACAGGCAGGCAGGAAGGAAGTCAGTCCCTGAGAGTAGCAATCTACATTCCAAAGGGATAGTGTCAGAGCAGTAGAGAAAGGATGACCAATGTCTTGACCTCTCTAGCCCTCTGACTCACTAGTCTGTCCTCCTATGTCATTGAGACAAGAGACAGCGCATAGTCCTTCACTTCCAACATAATGTTCAAAATGTGGGAGTGGGGAAGGCTGTGGACTATTGGATCCAAGGGAAAGAGTTGTGGTATGCAAGAACAAGGAATCAGGAATATTAGTAGTTTAATGAAATAGATATTGTGTACAGAGAGGCAAGTGCAGACTGCTTTTTCTATGCTTTTGCTGCTGGCTGTTTGTTAGCCCCACCTCTACTCCAGGACTGGGATACAAGTAACTAAAGCCCCCTTCAAAAGCTGGCCTGGATCAAGGAATGGATTAGCCAAAAACACCACATGGACCTGAGCCAAACCCTGTAGGCCCAGATCTGTTAAGTACCAAGCCATGCCTCTGCCTGTGAGGCCTCACAATATGCTGGAGCCTCAAGTTCAACAGCAGGGTTGTCTGTTTTAGACCAAAGCAGAACCATAAAGTTGTAAGCCATCTTGGCTCAAGGTAGGGGGAACCCCTTGAAGGGGCTTTAAGGATCCCCCCCAACCCACTTTAAGGATAAAAAAGAAAGAAAGAAAATAAAAACAAAAACACTTCAAGGTTCAGATATGGCCATTCTAATTTCAGTCCTTGGATATGTTTCCCTTCCTCTTCCCTCACTCCTTCTGTCTCCTGGGAGCTCCATACCTGCTTCTCCAACTGGCCACAAATTTGCCAACCTGTGTAGCAACAGTCTAGTCATGTTTCTTTACTACTTCTACTACTACTACTACTACTACTACTACTACTACTACTACTTATAAACCGCTTTTCAACAAAAGTTTGCAAAGCGGTTTACACAGAAAGATAAACAAATAATAAGATGATTCCCTGTCCCAAAAGTAGGGATGTGCACAAAACCGGTTCGTCCGGTTCGGATCCGAACCGGGTCCGAACCAGGAGGGGGTGGTTCGGTTTTGGTTTTGTCCGAACCACCCCCTGGTTCGGTTCGGATCTGAACTGGTTCATATCTCAAAAAGTAGCTAGGATGGTAGCTGGCACCCAGGGGTACCTGTCACCCAAACCCCAAAGCAATTGGACACTCGTACAATTTTTTATGAATTTTTGAAAAATATTTTTATTTTTTTCCTCATAGGATATAATGGGACTCGAACCAGGCCATTATTCCTTATTGTGGAGCACCCTTGGGTGCCAACAACCATGCAAACCCTGAAGCAATCAGACACCCCTATGATTTTTTATGAATATTTGAAATATTTTTAATTATTTTTCTCATAGACTATAATGGGACACAAATCAGTCCATATCCCCTATTGTCGAGCACCTAGGGACACAAAAGCGGGGTGGGTGTTAGACAGGCAGGGGTGCCTACCACCCAAAAAATCCCAAGGCAATTGGACACTCCTCTGATTATTGGTGAATTGTTAAAGTATTTTTGAATTCCTCATAGAGAATAATGAGGATTGCAGCAAATGTATAGCTTCACGTCGGGGGGAAAGGGGTGTCGTAGAGTGGAGTGTGGTGGGTGGTAGTTCCTAGGGTGGGCAAGGAAGCTACCTGAATTATTTGAAAGGAATTGGGCAAAGGGGTGATTTTTAAGTGATTTTTAAAGTTTACACGTCTTTTTCTCCATAAAGAAGCATGGAGGTGTCAGCAAATGTATAGCTTCACGTCGGGGGGAAAGGGGTGGCCTAGAGCGGTGTGGGGTTGGTGGTAGTGCTGGTTAGGGGCAGGGAAGCTACCTGAATTTTTTCAAAGGATTTGGGCAGAGGGCTGATTTTTGGTTAATTGTTGAAGTTTACGTGTCTTTAAGGTTTTTCCTCATAATAAGTTATAATGGAGCTTTCAGCAGCCCCATAAGCGCACTTGGGGGGTGCTGGGGTGGCCCAGAGCGAGTGGTGGTGTAGTGCACATAGGGTGCCAACCACCCCCATGGGTTTCTAACCCATGGGGTACTTGGTTCTGTTGTTTCTGAGGTATTGAGTGTGGATTCTATGATAGCATATTAGAGTGGATTCATGGTGTCTCATTGAAAATCTCATTTGCTATCATAGAATCCACACTCAATACCTCAGAAACAAGAGAACCCCGTACCCCATGGCTTAGAAACCCATGGGGGTGGTTGGCACCCTATGTGCACTACACCACCACTCGCTCTGGGCCACCCCAGCACCCCCCAAGTGCGCTTATGGGGCTGCTGAAAGCTCCATTATAACTTATTATGAGGAAAAACCTTAAAGACACGTAAACTTCAACAATTAACCAAAAATCAGCCCTCTGCCCAAATCCTTTGAAAAAATTCAGGTAGCTTCCCTGCCCCTAACCAGCACTACCACCAACCCCACACCGCTCTAGGCCACCCCTTTCCCCCCGACGTGAAGCTATACATTTGCTGACACCTCCATGCTTCTTTATGGAGAAAAAGACGTGTAAACTTTAAAAATCACTTAAAAATCACCCCTTTGCCCAATTCCTTTCAAATAATTCAGGTAGCTTCCTTGCCCACCCTAGGAACTACCACCCACCACACTCCACTCTACGACACCCCTTTCCCCCCGACGTGAAGCTATACATTTGCTGCAATCCTCATTATTCTCTATGAGGAATTCAAAAATACTTTAACAATTCACCAATAATCAGAGGAGTGTCCAATTGCCTTGGGATTTTTTGGGTGGTAAGCACCCCTGCCTGTCTAACACCCACCCCGCTTTTGTATCTAACACCCACCTGGGCATAAAGGCCTCAGAAGGATGGGGAGAGGGCTCTAAGCACCCTGTCCATCTGTCAGTGAGGGGGAATGCCTTGCTCCTTCCCGGGAGCCCATACAGGCAGGCACCCTCCATCTCCACTGGCCTCCTCATGACTAGCTTCAAACCTCTTTTATATGTTCACAGGGTCAGCAGCCACCCCTCTTAACCCCTCCCCTGCTTTCCATCCCTACCCTCCTAAAGGGGCCACCTTACAGGACTCAATTTCCTCTCTCTGCATGGCCTCTCCCTCCATTTCCTCTCCCTGGGAAGCCCCAGGTCTTGCCAGGGTCTCCCAAGGCTGTCGGCTTCGTGTGTGGTCAGGCAACCCCTGACTGTTGAGCTGCTCACCGCCCGGTTGGGTGAGTGCCCTGCCCTGCTGGGCATTAGAGGAAAGTCCTGGCTATACATATACATATTTATGCATGTGCAGGGGTGTATCTAGGGTAGGGCAGGCAGGGCATGTGCCCCGGGTGCCACTTGAAGAGGGGTGCCATTCTCTAATTTATTTATTTTTTTTAAAAAATTAAAAATGGTCGCCGAAAACAAAATAGCCACTGCACATGCTCAAATGGCCTCTGTTTTTAGTGGCCATTTTTAAAAAAAAATTAAACAATGGCCACAACACATGCTCAAATGGTCCCTGCGAGGCCCTAGAGGCCAGCGTGGGGAGGGGGAACCTTTGCAACCCCCCCAGCCTTTAGGAAGCACCCCAAAGGGCTACAAGTAAAATAATAATAATATAATATAAGTCACTGTACACATATTTAGTTTGGAACTAGGTACAGAGAATCAGGGCTTGTGAATACTGAACTGAAGCTTATGAGCTAGGATTGTATTCATTTGCTCTTACTTTGCTTCTTGTGATAAGTGAGTTAAATGTGATGTCTTGCTAATATGGCTATTAATGGTGAGTTTGTCTTTGAATCAGTGTGAAATCCTTAGTATTAAGACCCACTGGGAGTTCCTTGCTCTTTCTCTCATTTTAACTGTCTCTCTGAAGTACTAGAATATATTACAAGCTGTGACACAGTTTACTCTGCATATCCTTTAATTATTTTCAGAGTATCTGGGAAAAGCCAAATTTTCCATTTATTTTTAAAACTTATGTAATAGTGATGCTACGATGCATAGTAGAAAATTAGAACAGGTATTTCTGTTTAGTTTTCCAAGTACACCTCCACATAGTATTTGGGTATTTCATGAGCCCCAGCATACTGAAATTTGTAGTTTTCCAGCATGTTTTGGTCTGGCTACGTCCATTGCTAAATAGTTTTTGAAATATTAAAAGATTAACAAGCTTGACTTGCATTTTTCAGCTGATATTATGGTAAAGTTATCTGAAAGATGGGTGTCAGATGTTTGGACAGGGGGCGCAATTTCAGTGCTTGCCCTAGGTGCTATTTTCCCTAGATACGCCTCTGTGCATGTGTACATCTATATGTACACATATGTGTATTCCAGAGCCCGGGACTCTGGAATACACTCCCTGTTATCTCCTTCTCTGCATGCTTTTAGAAAGACCCTCAAGACGTTCCTGTTTTCCCAAGTTTTTAACTGAAATTTTAATTTTAATGTGTTTATCTACTGAGATTGATTTTGTCAGTTTGCCAGTCTGTGTAGTTACTAAATACTGAGCTAAATGGACCTATGGTCTGACTCAGTATGGCAGCTTCCTATGTTCCTATGTCTGTTTTAATGAATGCTAAGTGTTTTATACTGTTTTCACATTTGTTCCGTTTTAACTTTGTACACCACCTAGAGATGTCTATATCAGGTGGTGTAGAGATATGATAAATATATAATCTGCTGCCCCTCATTATTTCAGTCATGAACCCAGGGTTGGTGTCCTGGACACCTACTAGGTTTTTCAGAAACTAATAGGAATAATCTGAGATTGGAAGGAACTGGCTCAGAGGCTTTGAAGAATTTTTGGGAATGTGTCTCCTGAACCTTTAAACTCTAAGTTTGAAGTTGGCACTCTCTCCTCTCCTGCACTCACACTCAGCCGCCCTCAGCCCTGTAGTTTGATACCTCCAGTAGCAATTGCTTATGTACATCTATCTGAAGAACATTTGTCATCCTTCTCTATTCCAGTGGATGCTTGTTACAGAAACAATCTGGGGCTGGCTGAATCCGGTTAAATTTTGGGAGTCGTTAAAGGTCTGTTTGTTTGCCTTTTGAAACTAGGTAGCTAATTCAAGGAGAATGGGAATTATGGCATTACCTGTTTCCAACATGAAATCAGCCAACCTGATAGCAAGAATGATGTCACTCTTTCGATAAAAGACGAGCCAACGATCTCTGGAATGAGAGGCACTCTAACAGCCTCCTAAAGAGGAGGACGGTGTGTTCTATTAATATACCCAGTACTTGGGTTCCATGGAACATACTGGCTCTTCTGCTGAGGTTTTATTTTCTCCTTTCATGACACTAAAAAGGAATGAGATACTTCTTAAAATCCTCAAACAGGCAAGGAAAACCAGCTCCACATATATAAAATCAATAACAGATTGCAAGGTTTGTGGTTTACAAAGCAGTGTGGTTTATTCTTAACATCTATTTCCAGTTTAGATATGGTTTCATCAAGAATTTGCAAGATACCACTACATGAAAACAGATTTATTAATGCTTAAGTGTATGTTTTTTGCTCTCTCCACTCTCTTGAGTAGGACGGGGCAGGGCTAACCTAGTTTCACTTCCACTGTCCTGAGTTTGGGTTAAAGAGTCCTGATTTTGGGAGGGCGCAGCTGCCGCTGTTGATTCAGCAGCACAGGTCAAGGACTTCAGCCATTAACTGCTTCACTTGGTACTGGGGGACGGGAGAAGTAAGCTCATAACAGTTGCCTAACAATCTCTTCACATGCTACACAAGTGCTTCTGGGTCTGAGAACATAGCTGTGTTCAGTCATTATAGCCAACACTGTACTATCTATGAATAGTGCACAGAGGTAGCAGAGATGTGTACACAGGTGTAGTTATTCACATGTTGGGGCCATTCACACAACCGAGTGGGCAGGGGGCTGGGCGGGCAGGCGAAAGCTGGCCCAACTCAGCTTCCCCCAGACAATTGCTGAAATGTGGCTGCAACAATCCTCACTTCATGGTGCAGTCCGGAGCGTCGGAGGCCGGGATGATGCGTCTTGGCCTCCAGATATCATGTGCTCAGTGATGGCAACAGAAGCAAAATAAATCATTGGATCCTTCTCTGAGGATGTAAGATGTGGAGGAAGGGAGAGGGTATGCCCCATTGCTTTCTTTTTAGCCTACTTTCCAGTAGGCTTATGAGATCACCTGACATTCCTTGTGTCCGTGTGTGTGTGTCCCCCAAGATCAACTTCACAATGCCTGGACCAATATGAACCAAATTGGGTACAGTTGTAGGGACACATAGGGACACCTCAACGGCATAGTCTGTGATGATGTCATCCACCCCGATCCAAGATGGTGGACACATAAACCTTTGAGGCACAAGTGGGCTAACTTGTGAACTGCCTAACTGATTTGAACCAAATTTCCTACAGCTTTAGGGATACATAAGGCTGCCTCAATGGCATAGTATGTGATGATGTCATTCACCCAAATTCAAGATGGCGGATGCATGAATGTTTGAGGTGCAAGTGGGCTAACTTGTGGACTGTCTGATTTGAACCAAATTAGGTACAGTTGTAGTGAGTGACACACAGGGACACCTCATTGGTGTAGTTTGTGATGATGTCATCCACCCCAATTCAAGATGGTGGACACATAAACATTTGAGGCGCAAGTGCACTAACTTGTGAACTGCCTAACCGATTTGAACCAAATCACCTACAGCTGTAAGTGTACATGGGGAAACCTCAATGGCATAGTGTGTGATGATGTCATCTACCTCAATCCAAGATGGTAGATGCATGAATGTTTGAGGTGCTAGTGGGCTAGCTTGTGGGCTGTCTAACTGATTTGAACCAAATTAGGTACAGTTGTAGTGAATAATACACAGGGGCACCTCAATGGCATAGTTTGTGATGATGTCATCCACTCCAATTCAAGATGGTGGACGTGTAAACATTTGAGATGCAAGTTTGGTTAACTTATGAACCGGTCAACTGATTTGAACAAAATTTGCTATAGTTCTATGGACAAAGGGATGCCCCAGTGATGTAGTTTGTGATGATGTCATCCCAGATTCAAGATGGTAGATGTGTGAACTTTTGAGGTGCAAGTGCACTAACTTGGGGACTGTCATATCGGTTTGAACCAAATTTGGTGCAGTTATAGTGAGTGACACACAGGGACACCTCAGTGGTGTAGTTTGTGTTGATGTCATCCACTCTGATCTAAGATGGTGGACGCGTGAACATTTGAGGTGCAAGTGATCTAATTTGTGGACCTCGATTTGAACCAAATTTAGTCCAGTTGTAGAAATAGTGAAAGGAATGTAGGCAGATTAGTTTTTACTAGAACAATTTGTTTTCATTCTCTGGCCATCAGCTTTTTCTGAGGCAGGAAAGAAAGGGCACCATTATAAGAATGAAGAAGACACCCCCAAACATGCACTTTTCAAAACATGCAACTTTTTTCCTCAGAGGCAACAGGTTTAATCCATTCAAAGAACATCAGGCTGGCCCTAGGATAAATAGCACCTTGGGCCAAGAGTGCCTTTGGTACACGCACGTACGCACACACATACACAGATTAGTTTATCAGTGTTGCTAAGTTGTGTGGCTTGTGCAAGCTCAGCTTGGAACCCTGTTCAGGTAGGTGCCCTGGACAACTGCACAGTTTGCTCACACCTAAATATGGCCCTGAAAGGACAACTGAAATTATCCTCTATACTAGCTCAGAGTAATCTGATCTTTTTGTCAGTCTAATAAAGGAAAGAACAAAATACTTTAGGACGATTCTCACAATCAATGTGTGCCCTGCAGGAATAAGCAATGCTGATGATTGCTGTATGGGAACGTGTGCACCATGAAGATCTCTACATTCCCGCTGAACCCACATTAGAGCTATTGTGAGAATTGTGAGGCCTTTGTGACTGACTCAAAGCTGCCTAGTTCTAAATAGGAACAAGATTGGGCCATGCTAAGCCAAGTTTTTGTTTTTGTTTTTACTACCTCTCCTAGATGTGTCGTGGGAAAAGGTTGTGGGAGCTTCAGATGGGAAGAAAGATTTCTGAAGCTGGCTATATTCTTCCTTATACTAGCAACTAGCAACATTACTTGCTGACAATCAGTAGATTTGCTCTTCAGTTAACCTCCAGAGGAAAAGAGTTTCAAATCAAGAGTGAAGTAAAGTTGTGCCATCGAGTCAATGTCGACTCCTGGCGACCACAGAGCAGGTTGCTTTGGTAGAATACAGGAGGGGTTTACCATTGCCATCTCCCACGCAGTATGAGATGATGCCCAATATAGGTGTTTCCCATAGTCTGGGAAACATACCGATGGAGATTTGAACCAGCAACCACTTGCTCCCTAGGCAGGTTACTTCCCCACTGTGCTATTAGGTGGAACCCCTTCCTTAATGCCCCCTTTGGCCCCATCTTCCTCTTTGACATCTTTCTGCTTTGGTTCTCATGGCGCTCTGCTGTCAACACAGCCCTGCACAACATCCATTTAGACAATACTCTCTAAAGAACAGACATTAGTGTGTGCAGGAGCCACAAAGAGATCTATATTAACCCCTCCTGAGCTGGAGGCTTTCTTTGAGAGGCGCAACTACAAAAGCACATGGGGACACATCCATTTGGACTCCTTCATAACCGATGGAGATTTGAACCAGCAACCACTTGCTCCCTAGGCAGGTTACTTCCCCACTGTGCTATTAGGTGGAACCCCTTCCTTAATGCCCCCTTTGGCCCCATCTTCCTCTTTGACATCTTTCTGCTTTGGTTCTCATGGCGCTCTGCTGTCAACACAGCCCTGCACAACATCCATTTAGACAATACTCTCTAAAGAACAGACATTAGTGTGTGCAGGAGCCACAAAGAGATCTATATTAACCCCTCCTGAGCTGGAGGCTTTCTTTGAGAGGCGCAACTACAAAAGCACATGGGGACACATCCATTTGGACTCCTTCATAACATTCTTCCAGACATTAATCAAGGACAGATTGTTTCTATGTGATTCCTATCATATGTAAATGCCTCACGACTTTCAATGTGGGTACTAATTAAAATATGTATTTAAATTTATAATCTCCTCTATCACTCTGGCTCAGAAGAGCACCAGCAGTGGTTAATTTGTTAACATAATATTTTAAAATGTAAAATAATTAAATGCAGGCAGACATAATATAAAAGCCCGCAATTTTTCCCCATGCCACCCGAATGAAAAACTTTGACATTACTTCTAGAAGATTAGCAGGTTTAAGCTTTAGGGAATATCCATAGGAAAGAAGTTTCAAATACTTATTTCACCTTTAGTCCACCCTTCCTCCAGGGAGCACAGGGCATAATAAGTGGTCATTCTCTCTTCCTGTGATTTTTATCCCACAACAACCCTGTGAGGTAGGTTAGACTGAGAAAAGGTGATTGTTCCAAGGTCTTCTAATGAACTTGATAGCTGAACTTGGATCTCCATAGTCCTAGAATTACATTGCTAACGACACTACACTTCTACATGCTCTTATCATGAAACAGTTGCTCATGTGCTTCTGTACTGCCCTCTGTTCCGCGACTCAAGGAAAGAATTATTGACCCCTTTATTTGATCAGTTTCCAGGCAGGCCTGACTCATTTTATCTTAATTTATGTCTTGCTGATGTTAATGTGGGTATTACTAAACTGGTTGCTAAACTTTTATATGGGGCTATGAAACTGACCTCTCATCATGGAGTTCTATGAGGTCGATTGTGTATCTTTTAGTTATTTCATGTTTTATATTTATGCCTGGTAACATTCTAAAGTTTTAATTTTGTTTGGCTTATGGCCGTAAATAAAATGATTCTGATTCTGCTCTTATCATGTGTATCAGATGCAAAAGAGGCTTGGTATAAACAGGACCAGCTCAACCCCTTTGGCTATCTCCTTGTGGTTGTGCTGTGTTTTCTCCAAGGATCCCTGGGAAAGTCCCAAGATTCCTTGCAATATCAGCTAAGCCCAAACAAGACTGAATCTAGGTTTCTGAAAGCGATTCATGCAGCACAGTCCTGGGATGTATACACAGAAGTCAATGAGCCTAACACCCGAGTCGGTGTGCCTAGGATTTCAGTCCTAGACAGACATTCCCTTTTAAAAGGACCAATTGATGGTCCTGACCAATTTATATGGCAGTGGCCAAAGGAAAAGCCAGAATTCAGGAGACAGAGCCAAGAGACAGCTGCTGCCGAGGCACAGCCTGAGCTCAACAGGAAGCCCTTACACACATCAGAACGTTCATTAACAAAAAATGAAGCAGGAGCCTGATTCAGACATTATGCTGTACAAGTGTACAGATCTCTGTACACTCATGTCAATAACTGTACCTGTGCTAATTTTTAAAGTGAACCTGGAGGCCCTACAAATGCATGTAACAGAGAGGAAATGTACTTCTGTACCTGCAATCCGCATAACATGTGAATGAGTGTATCTGTGTACAGATCTGTACCAGAGTACGCAGTACATTCATTGTGTGAGTATTTAACATAATGTGTTAATGGGCCTATGGTTTAAACTGTTTGAAACCCAAGGAAATGAATGTATTTGGGAGACTTAGCAGATGGTGCATAACCTCCAGCCTGTTTGTTTATTACATATCTGAGGTAAATTCTGCTTGATGGCAAACCATTTCATTTTTCATTTCATTATTTAATCATTAGATTACATCATTTTATTCATGCAATTACAGGATGCATCAATTCACATGATGCATCAAGTAAGGAAAAGAAGTAATAAAAACTTCATCCCCTTGCTGGAAAAGCTTTAAAACACAAACTGTGGCATTTGCCTGTCTGTACCTAGGTCAGGTGAGGTTGCAAGGTAGCTGGAGCCACACGCTCACAAAGGGAGCTGTTGAAGCAGCAAAAGGCTGGTGCCCGCTGAAGAAAACAAAGAAAAGTAAACACCATTCCTCATGTCCAAACTTCTCAAGTTCTGGATGATGGCCTGAAGCTTTGCCCACCTTTGTAGTCACTGCAGGTGGAAGACATGATGTTGTAGAGAAAGAGATAAAACTGCAAACAGCAGATCTGCTTCAGGTGCCTCTCGCACTCCAGACAGCAAGAGTCCTGCCCTTTATTGGATCTTGAGGACAGCCCTGCTGCAGAGAAGGTGCTAGAGCTGGCCTCTCCCTCCTCCTCAGTAGGCCCATCAGGAGGGATGCCCCTAATCAGCCAGGCAAGCACAGGTCCAAGAGAACTAGTCTGAGCAAGCCAGGCCAGGAGGAGAGCTGGTCTTGAGGTAGAAAGCATGGATTGTCCCCTTTGCTAAGTAGGATCTGCCTTTGGATGGGAGACCACATGTCAGATATTCCCCTTAGGGGATGGGGCATTTGCTCAATGGAAGAGCATTTGCATGCTTGGCTGCAGAAGGTCCCACGTTCATTCCCCAGCATCTCCAGGTAGGGATGGGAGAGACTCCTGCCTGTCACCTTGGAGAGTGGCTTCCAGTCAGTGTGGACCAGGGGTTCTCAACGGTGGGTCCCCAGATGTTATTGGACTTCAATTCCCATAATCTCCAACCAAAAGCCACTGGGGCTGGGGATTATGGGAGCTGAAGTCCAATAACATCTAGGCACCCAACGTTGAGAATCCCTGGTGTGGACAATACTGAGCTAGATGGACCAATGGTCTGACTCAGTATATGGCAGCATCCTATGTTACTATGTTCACTGTCAATATGTTCACTGGAGCTATAGCTCAGCCCTTGCTTCTGTTCCTGGGGCTCGGCGGTTATAGTTTTTCCAATGGGCTTACTCTTGTGTAACATCATTTGTGCCATTTTTGTATTTCTGTAGTTTGCATAACTAGAGTACATGCTGCGTCACTGGGCTGACGTACCTTTGTGTGGTATGTTTTGTCCATATGTTTACCCCTCTGCAGCTAAAGGCAAATTTAGGGGGGATTTAAGTTATGGGGATTTAAGGTAAAGTGTTAGAAAGCTTCTCACAACACTGAGACTCTGATCCAAATTGGGATCAATTTTTCTCTGAAAATATAGGGAGTTCCATTCACAGAACTCCTCTGCAATATCCAGTTTAACTCTTAGACTGATGGTGGCATTTATGTTAGCAGGGTACAAATACGTAACGTTAGAAATACAGAAATATATTTCTGTAACCCTGCATTTGCACGCACACAGAGATATTAAAAGTTCATAATCCTCTCCCTCAGGAGCCTCCTGATGCATTTTTGACTTGCCTTCCTGGAAGATCATGTTGCTGGAGCAGAATTTATTTGGCACATTTTATTCAGAAGAGATTAATAAAAAATTGTATGTAAAGATTGTACATTCAGCAAATGACCTCTATCTAGATTTGGACCATTTGGATTTGTAAACTTTTCAAAATTATTTTTGCAGTTCAGCTGCCTGCATTATACTCCAGCAGATACTGAGCATAAATACAATAAATGTTCTGCATACATCTCTGAAAGGGGTCGCCTAAGGTTGCATCTACGGAGTCTTGAGATAGACAATGCAACAAGAATTTCCATTATCAACACCTGTACTTCATGGATGGGGCAATACATTTTTATGACCGAGTCCCAACCCTGATTTAAGGGGGGGAATTCTGGGACTAAAAGAGCATTTATTAAGTCCTTGCATTCTTTACTAAAGTTGACAGGAATCTTTTATAATGAATGTGTGAATGGTCTCGTTTTTACAGTCAGAATGATCACTATTTGCACAGTCTAATTAACAAAGTTTGCACATTGTTGGAAGTGAAGGACTTTGTGCTGTCTCTTGTCTCAAAGACAGTGGAGGACAGACTAGTGAGTCAGAGGGCTAGAGGGTCAAGACATTGGTCATCCCTTCTCTGCTGCTCTGACACTATCCCTTTGGAATGTAGATTGCTAATCTTAGGGAGTTCCTTCCTTCCTTCCACTTCCTCTTCCCCTTTCTCTTCCTGTTCCTTCTACTTTGCAACATGGCAAGCTCCTCTTCCCTGCACCATGTGTGCAGAGATGCAGAATCCATCTGCACCCAGCTAGCTAGATAGATTAGAGATCCTAGCTCCTCACTTTCCTATCCAGAATGGAGTTCTCTAATAAATGCCATATATATTGATTTGAAACTATGAACTGGCTCCAAGTTACTTTACTCTCCAAGTTACTTTACGCATGCCTTAACTAAATTCCGCTGTGTTGTGCCTCTGTGCACTCTGCTATAATGAAAAACAGTTTCTCCTACCAGAGAGAATTCCCAACACACATAATAAAATTTCCAGCCAGTACTCTAGAGAGGTAGAATTGAGTCACACCTCTCTCTCTCTCTCTCTCTCTCTCCCCCCCTACCTTCTACATTGGGCCAAACTACATGTTACATGGACTTCTGTGCAAGTGATGAGGGGATGCTTAAATATACGGTGCTCACATTTCATTCACATGGAAAAAAATGCACATGAGAGTGGTTGGTACAGAAAGGGCTAAGCAACCCACCTTTCCATTTGCCCCCTTTTCATTAGTGATACATGCTAATAAAATGTTAATGGGCAAAAATAGGGACAGTAATTTATCAGGAATGAGTAAAAAAATAATTAAACAGAGATAGTGGCCGATGAGAATAAGTTACTCATGAATAGTTCCATTGAAACTAATGGGGCAAGTTAGTTATGATTAACTTGTCCCATTAATTTAATGGGACTACTCATGAGTAACTTATTCATGCTGTCATTTGGAGCATAGGATGTCATGGAACATAGGATATATTCTACCAAATACTCAGTAAAAGTTAAATAGCCTCCCATCCTCCCACTTTATGTGCAAATCACTGGGAAAACTGAAAAGCTCTTGGCCCTTATTTTAAAAATAATAATAACATTGAATATGATTACATAACTGTGGATGTATCAGGCCACCTTTATTCCTGTTCTGGCTTTTTTGCCATAACTATCTGTTCTCTTTAGATCTTTCACCACAACATTTCTTGTATGGAAGCATTCATTTAATTGTGTTTATTGAAATAGCTCTATTTTCATATTCAGATCCATTTTCTGAAGTCGAGGAATGCCATAAAATTCCTTTGGGCTAATGTGCTTTGCCAGGTTAGTATGTTGTTGGTGGTGTTGTTTTAAAAGGTTGAATCTGCATGGACACAGTTAAAATATAACTGATGAATTGTTAGGGGATGGCAGGCCCTCCGATATAGGCCTTTCATTAACTACAAACAAAACAGAAGACATGTCCTTCCGCTGCTGACCTTTCCCCATGTGAAGCTTAATTACAGAGACTGGAACTCTAGATTGCCTCCACTAACACAAAAGGATTGCTTGAAACGACAAGCGGCAAAAGAAGTTTTATTGTACCAGGATTATAAGCTTTGGGGGCCAATCCTGATGATGGACAGAGCTTCTGTGTGGAAAGAGGGGGGTCATGAATAACTGACTCATGAGCTGTATTATTTATTTACTTGATAGTTTTATGGTGGCTTTGTTAACTTGGAAAGAATTTTTAGAATGATTGGCATACTGCAGCCAGCCCCATTGGTTTCCTGAGCTCTCCTTCTCTTGTTATCCAATCGAATACAACCTTGTTTTTTAGCCTACTTTCCAGTAGGCTTATGAGATCACCCGACATTCTGTGTGCCCGTGTGTGTCCCCCTCTATCAACTTCGCAATGCCTGGACCAAGATGAATCAAATCGGGTACAGATGCAGGGACACAAAAGGACACCTCAACAGTGTAGTTTGTGACACTGTCATCACCATCCACCCCAATTAAAGATGGTGGCTGCATAGACGTTTGAGGCCCAAGTGGGCTAACTTGTGGACCACCTAACCAATTTGAACCAAATTTAGTCCAGATGTAGGGATAGTGAAAGGAAATTAGGCAGATAAGCTCTTACTAGAACATCTTTTTTTTTTTTTAATTCCTCACTCCAGCTATAGGGACAGGACCTAAATACCCACAAATGCACCCTTGCTCACAACCTAACCTCCATTCTGTCATGTTTAGACTTTGGTCAAGTTCAGATGTTCCAACTCTCTGGGTTGCTGGCTTCCAAAAATTCAGTTCCATGGAGGAAGTGAATAAATAAACTCCCTTCCTTTCTTTCTTTTCATTCCGGCAGTGGAACGGCAGCTTGCATAGGACCTCAGCGCATGCACAGAGACCATTTGTTTGGTCAGCAACCATGCTGACCCACAAATGGCCTGAGGTCATGTGTGTTCCACCACCACTTCATGACCTTAGGTGTACTGGGCAATGCGAGGCCACTGTATGAAGCTGCGGTGAGTGGTGGAGCAGCATGCACGGACATGCCCACCTCATCTTTTGAATCAGTGCACAAATCGTGATTTGTGCACATCCCTAGTATATAAATGTTTGTAGTCATAGATGACAGCAAATGAGTGGGAGACTGTGCATGTACCCACAGAATGCAAAGAGGTTAGCTTAGCAGCTAGCTGGCTGACCTACCTCTAGCCAAGAGGTGAAGTTGCTGGCCTGGCTGGGTGACCCATGGAGGAGGAGGACTGTGTGTGTGGTAAACCTTACCAGGAGATGAATTTACAGTTAAGAAATAAGGGCCTTGAAAACTCTTTACCTAGACAGCAGACTGAGCAGACATACAGCTCACCTGGTCACCTGGTCATCAGCTTCATAGTGGTGAGCTGTATTTATTCTCAAACAAGTGAATTTTGGCCCGTTGAATAACGGGCGCTAGTAACGGTGCTCCTGGCCCCCCGCCGCCGTTCCCCCCCTACCTTTAAGGGCCAAATCGGCCCAGGCACTTGCCCCCGCCAGGCCGGGGAGACGGAGACCGGGGGCGGAGCGGAGGCCATGTAACTTTAAAAAAAAAAATTACTCCCGTGGCCGCCGCCGCCGACCGCCCACCCTCCCTCCCAGCTGCCGAGTCCCCCTTACCCTGGCCGACTGCTGTCGGCCGAAGACAGCCCATAATTTAAGAGGCAGAGAGGAGCTCGCAAGCAGAGCTCCTCTCTGTGCAAAGCCTCTTGCTGAACTGCCGTTTTGGGCGCTTGCGTCCCTTGCGCCCAAAGCGGCAGTTCGGCAAGAGGCTTTGCACAGAGAGGAGCTCTGCTTGCGAGCTCCTCTCTGCCTCTTAAATTATGGGCTGTCTTCGGCCGACAGCAGTCGGCCAGGGTAAGGGGGACTCGGCAGCTGGGAGGGAGGGTGGGCGGTCGGCGGCGGCGGCCACGGGAGTAAATTTTTTTTTAAGGTTACATGGCCTCCGCTCCGCCCCCGGCCTCCATCTATTTTGGCCGAGGCGGCGGCTCCGCTGCCGCCTCGGTCACTTTCCCGCCGCCTCCTCTCCGGCTTCTTCGGGGCGGCCGCTTCTGGCCGCCCAAGATGGCTGCCTGGTGCCGGCGAGCGTGTCTCCCTTGCCCTGTTCTGCGCCTGCGCTTCGCGCAGGCGCAGAACAGGGCAGGGAGGCACGGACACACGCTTGGTGTCCGTCCACGGACGGACACCAAGCGTTTTATTAGAGAGGATTATCCAATCTTTATCAAAATATGCATATATAATACCAATAAACGTATGCAAATTTTATGTAAAGTGGATACTTTTTGGTGGCTCTTTTGGTGAAAAGCATCCTCTATTTCTACTTTTTTTGGTAATGGATATAGACTTTTTTCAACATCTGGACTTGGCATCTTCAGGTAGAGCTGTGAAAGACTCCTGCCTGAAACCTTGGAAAAGTTGCTGCCAGTCAGCTTAGTCTGTACTGAGCTAGATATACCAATGGTCTGACTCAGTGCAAAGCAACTTTCTATGTTACCACAACAAATGCTCTAAAAATGTAATGGATCTTACAAACCATGAGTGAAATGGGTCTTTGCTGCTCCTTCCTCACCAGTGCAGCAAATTGTGCACTGCAAAAAGTCAGTCCTGAGAGTTAGGGGTGTACAAATAGGTTCAAGGTCAAACAGGTTTGACGGTCTGGCACTGGACCAAATACCCCCGGCCGTTCAGGGGGTTCACAAATAAAATTTTAAAAAACTAAGGCCTATTATGCAAGTGTGGCGGCCTTCAAAATGGCCATTGCAATGGGGGAGAGGCCCAGAATGGGCTGAAAAGTGCCCAAACTGAGTAAAAGGGGCAATTTTGGAGGCAGGCAGCTGGAGGAGGCACCTCCAGAGGGGGTACGTAACCCTCAGAGGGAGTAAGTAGCAACCCTCAGAGGGGGTAAGTAACTAAAATATATATTTTTAAACATTTTATCCATGAACCCTCTTGAACTGAACCAAAGGTGGGGGGGTCAACCTTGTGGTGGGTCGGTGTGTGAAACAGGGTGGTGGACTAGATAGGTCTTAACAGTGATGTAGTTGAAAATTCAGAAGTGCAGGCCCTCTCCGTGACAGCCCCCATGGCCATGACCACCCCAAGAGCCAGAGAAGCCAAGAAATACTGGTACTCCGTCCCTGTGTGAGACCCCCCTCCACTACACCCCTGGGCCTCAAGTCTGATCCAGCAAAACTGTTCTTATCTTCCTGTGTTCTCAGCCTGTATTAAAACATTTGGCTTTCATTTTGATGATGACACCATTCAAGACATGTTCCCTCTGCACATGTGGCCTAAGGCTATGCCACTCCCTGGTGTCCTGTCTCATAAGGAACCTGAGACAGTAGAATCCTAAACCTTTATAAAGACTTGACATTATGGGTGCCAAGCCAAGGACTCCCTGGTGCCTGTGCCACTCACACCCACACAGAGAATTTTAATTCAGGATGAAGAGAGCCCTTAGTGATTCGAGTCTCAAAACACAAACAAACAAATGGGACACTCCCATGGTTAGCATTTCAAATATAGAAATCAGTCATGTCTTGCCGGAGAGTAATACAGGGAACCAAAGTTATTATTTACTACTGGAGATAAAATATGTGGAGATAAACTGGAGACAGGAGAGGAAAGAAACAAAAGATGGGCATCAGTCTCCTCTGTGACTACTACACTCCCTTATAGTTTATTTATTTAATTACTTTGATCACCCCTTAAGCCTGATCCTCTGCATGTTCACTTGGGGCCAAGTATGTGATGTCACATCTTAGCAAGGGTCAAGCTTCAGGCACTTGGCCCCAGGGATCTGGTTAACAATGTAAGTGGGCTAGAAGCACAGTCTAAAAGTCAAGATCCAAGGCAACCATCAGGGAAAGGGAATAAGTATTTAGGCAGCCACTTTCCACAAACAACAAATTACTCATGCAAGCTGTGAGGGTGTAATATTGATTCCCAGCACTACTGAGCAAGAATGGCTTCTTATCTTTCTCTATTATCCTATTGGCATTAAAAGAACGAGTAAATATTTCACAGTACTCCTCCCAGAGAGGCTGCCATTTACTTCTGCCTCCTCCCCCTCCCTCCCTCTCTCTCCAAATACTCACAGAGACCACTGATCTATCTTGCTCAGGAGCTGCAGAGGAATCTATGGGCTAAAATATCCCTCATCACCATATGTAATGTCTTTGCAAAGAAGATTGAAAGTAACTAGGGATGTGCACCGACTGATTTTTTTGATTTGATTTGTGCACAAATCGAATCACCCCTGATTTGTTTTGTGTCCAAATCTGCCCAGATTTGATTTGGATTAGATTCAATTTGATTAGGATTCAGATTTATTTAGACCAGTTATAAAGGTCCTGGGGAACCAAATTTGGGTGGTAGGTAGGTTTCCCGGGGTACCACCTACCACCCAAATTTCAAGGCAGTGGGGCACTTGGTTGATTTTTAATGATTTTATTTTGGTTTTTACTGATGTATATTTCCACCATAGGAAATAATGAGGATTCGAAGTTGCCCTGTCCTAACCCTAACATGGATCCCCAGCATTCATTTTAAAAAACCAAAAAACTAAGCTCTAGCCCTTGTAGAAATTGAGTTATGGAGCAAAATGTGTGGTCACTTTTTTAAAGTGTTTGGATTCTTTGGTGTATAATAACTTTTCCTCACCATGAATCCCTATGAGAATTCATTGCACACCTTCATTTCTTCTGTTCATTTTGACAGTCATTGGACAGTGCCAACTGTCAACTGCTATGTCAACTACACCACCACCACCACCACCACCACCACACACTGGGATAGTCAGTTTATTTTTTAGGAATTTTTGTAGTGTTTGTATTCTTTAGTGTTTTCATTACACACCTTCATTTCTTCTGTTCATTTTGATCTCACTGCTTTGTGCGGGGTGGGGAATTAGTGGCATCCCATGTGCCTACTACCCCCCAACCCGCAAGCCACTGTGTACTCAGTTTATATTCTAAGAGTTTTTGAGGTGTTTAGACTCTTTGGTGTGTAATGAATCTTCATAGGGATTCATTATGAGGAAAGGTTATTAGACACCAAAGAGTCTAAACACTTAAAAAAAAAATCCTAGAACATAAACTGAGTAGTACCCCACTGCCTTGTGGGTGGGAGGGAAGTAGTTCACACATGGCAGTTGACAGTGGGCACTGACCAAAGACAGACAAAATGAATAGAAGAAATGAAGTATGATGAACCCTCATAGGGATTCATTGAGGAAAAGTGATTATAACCAAAGAATCCAATCCAATCAAATTGGAGACCACACATTTTGCTCCATAACTCCACTTATGGGGGAAATTTATAGGAGTAATCCAAATCACGAATCAATTTGAATCAAATCTGGTGCTATTCGATTTGTACCTGAATCTAGCCAATGGTCCACAGGGGCGATTTGTTCTGTCTCCAGATTGCCCGAATCAGCTAGATTCGGGTACAAATCGATTTGTACCTAAATCGATTCAGACATCCATACGAGTAACATTCCACAGAACATACTTCATCCACCAAGCACAACGTAAAAGACAAAGGGCTGTCTCACAGTAGGGAGTTACTTTTCGGAACAAACTGAGGAAAGCCTAACAACAAAACGAACATACAGTGAACTCTAAGGATCAGTGCCTCTAGAGGTAATTCTACGTTATGACAGAGGGTCGGGTGTGTAGGGCTTGGAGGAAAGGTATCAACCTTTGAGGTCACTACTGATGCTGCAGCAGGCTAGTACTGCCACCAAGATTGTATCTTGAAAACAGTGGGCTGAGTCTGCTGCCCATGAAGTGGAAACCACAAGCCTTGGTGGTGAAGGAGGTAAGACACTAGGGCCTCACCACTGTGAGTTTGAGACACCCCCACCCTGGTCCCTTCGAGGCAGTTCTGAGATTCTCACTCCCAATGGTGTATATATGTATGTGTGTATGTGTGTGTAAGTTTCAAAAGCTGAAAGCCTGAATGGATGACTGGTGGTGGGCAGCTACTGTTCTACCAATAGAGATCTCGTGTGTTCCCTGTGAGGAGAAAAATCAGTTTGGGATGATTGGGCCCGTCTCCCCCGCCAGTTCACCAGGCCCAATTTCTGTCTCCCATGACTGCTTATCATATCATCTTCTTACGTATGTAGCAAATCCTGTGATACGTGGCACATCTCGTGAGATTTCCTGGCAGGGCAGAACACAGCAGAGCACAGCAAGGGGAGCCTCACTCCAAGCTGCCCCTCATTCACCTCATTCACCTCATAGCCAGACAGCCCACCCAGCCGCCCTGCAATCTGCCACCTCCTGCCTCAGCCAGTGCCTCCCCTCATTCTCCCGGCAGTCTGTACGCAGAAGCAGCGCCCCTTCCCACCTAGGCCTGCGGGCAGAGAAGGGTCAAGCGATGTGAGAGGCCAGCAGTTGGCTGCCACAGCGATGCCTCTGCTTCCGCCCTCAGCTCCGAGTGCTGCCACCACTTGCAGGCCTAGGCAGGAAGTGGTGCTGCTTTCGTGGACATAGAGGAGCAGCGAGGCAGTGCTGGCAAGATCTGCTGTGAATGACCGGGGGACAGGATGGTCCCTGGACAGGAATCGGGTCCTCGGCGCCCCCAGAGGGACGATCGCCAGTGCAGGATGTGTCTCACCCCCAGACTCCCTGCAGCCTCTCCAGAGGGCTGGAGGCCCACCTGGGCTGGTGGGGAGAGGAAGTGGGGGAGGCCCGCCACCATCATTAGCTAATCAGGGTCCACCCTGGTTGCATTTGAATGGGAAACCACATGTGAGCACTGTAAAATATTCCCCTGAGGGGATGGAGCCGCTCTGGGATGAGCAGAAGGTTTCAAGTTCCCTCCCTGACATCTCCAAGATAGGGCTGAGAGAGGCTCCTAACTGTAACCTTGGAGAAGCCGCTGCCAGTCTGTGAAGACAATACTGAGCTAGATAGACCAGTGGTCTGACTGGTCTATCTAGACCATATGGCAGCTTCTGATGTTCCTATGGTCATCTGTGGGCTGGGTGTGCTGCTGGCCATCCTAGCCAAATCGCCTATCAGATCAGCCTGAAGGAATGGTGGCACAGTGGGGTTGGGCGGCCAGATTGGCTGAGCCACGACCAGGAGACGTCTCCTCCTCCTGCCCTCCTCGGTAGCCGTAAATGACACACCCCATGTGACGGAGCTGCTCAGGCGGTCCTCATGGCCTCCAGTTGCGTGACTGCCGGGAGGATTTGGTGGGGTGTCTCTTGACTTGTGTTGCATCGGGGGTGGGGGCAGCCGGAGCAGAGGGTCCAGGGTGGGGTGTGTGATGGGAAAGAAAAAATGGATAGAAAAAGAGAAAGGAGGAGAGAGAGAGAAGGGAGGGGAAGAGGTAAACAAAGGGAGGGGGAGAGAAAGCAGAGGCTGCGATGGGAGGAAGGAGAGCAAAAAAGTACTAGGGCACAGATGCTCTGTGCCTGTTAAGCTAGTATATATATATTCATTTCGGTTTTTCATTCATGGGATTGTATTAATGAAAGGCGGTATATAAATTTAACAATAAATAAGTATATCAATTTAACAATACATAAATGGGAAACCAATGAAAACCAATGTGGTATATTTTTGCAATGTGGTATATTTTCCACACTCTAAACAGTAGGACTTATTTTGGAATAAACATTCAAAGGCAGCAGCTGCTGACACAAGAGAAGTTCAGCAAGCCAGCAATTTCTGCTCTGGCCAGATTCGGCAGCTTGCTATGGTGGCTCAGTTAGTTAAAAAGCAGGTGGCACTGGCAGCCATATTTGCTGGGGGGGAAAGACTGTTTCTTCCCAGTAGCGATCAGGCCATTTGACATGTCCTGTGATGAGTACGATGTTATTGATGGGACTTCAAAGACTAGAAACTTGAGAATTACTTTATAGGGCTCCCCCGCCCCCCACAAGCAACGAAAACAAAGTGCTCTGTGGACCTGAATTTATCAACACATGTAAATAGGATAAGAAGAAAAAAGTAGGTTACTTTTGATTGCTTACATGTGAAAGAGAGCTCCTTAGGGGCTGATATTCAAACTGTGGCATAATTTTGCAATATATCTGCATGAAGTTTGGAAAGGTAGTGGCACTTGGCATCTAGCTGCTTCGTGCTAAAGTTCAAACAGATTGGATGGGTGGCTGAGATTTGGTTTAGACTGTATGACTGATAGAATATTCAGGATTTGTTTGTAGTGGTGGAATGCAGTTTTTACATTTCATTACGCAGGCGCTACTGTGCTTGTTTACTTCCCCCTCAGGGCAAAACTGGCTGACATGTTGAGAAACCTTATTAAAAGTAGTTCCATTTAAATCAAAAGGGCAAGAGAAGCATTTCCTACCTCATCATGATGTTAGCCATTAGGTTTTGCTATATGATGTGTCAATGGCAGCTATTTTTATTCCTTTAGGAATAAAAGGAATTGCTGTTCTACCTTATCCCAAAGACTCAGGGAAGCAAAATATAAGAACTCTAAAAATAAGATCGGTAGAACCTCAAAATACAAATTCCAGCCTAATCTCAACAGATCAAAAACTCCAGGTAATCAGAGCTGGCCTTGCTATTGGTTCTTCTATTTGAAAATAAACGTAATAGATTCTGTTACATTTCTTAGCCCAGACTTTAAGCTGTACAAGTGAACAAGTGAACCCCATTATCTGCGGGGATTCGGTTCAAAAATGGTGGTGGGGGAAAGTGAAGTGCCCTATAGTGCTCCGTAGGGCTCCAGTGTCCAGCAATATACCCCAGAAGTCCAAATTCCTTCATTATGAGCTTGGTTGGTTTCTTTTCACAAAATGGCTGCTGGAAATGACCTCCAAGATCATTTCAAGCCATCTCCAAACTATGGATACATGGGTTTTAACACTTTTGCATGTGCAGATATGGAGGCTGGGTGGCAATTAGGTCACTGCGGATACAGGGAACCATGAATAGTGAGGTCCACCTATACAGATTTCTGTCTACTAGTACATGTTTGTGTGAATGACTGTACCTCTGTTAATTTTAAAAGTGGACCTGAATACAGGCCCTTCAAATGCATGATACAAATAGGAAGTGTACTTCTCTACCTGCATTCAGCATACCATGCAATTGACTGTACGTCTGTTCATTGTACACTTATTTGGGTGTTGAACATAACATAGGATTATTTTTCTGTGTAAACTGCT
Source organism: Hemicordylus capensis (assembly GCF_027244095.1). Classification (NCBI taxonomy): domain Eukaryota; kingdom Metazoa; phylum Chordata; class Lepidosauria; order Squamata; family Cordylidae; genus Hemicordylus; species Hemicordylus capensis. The sequence goes on along the minus strand of NC_069661.1, from coordinate 27,194,174 downwards.
CTGAGAACTTTTTCATTGAAAAGCAGTATATAAATATTACTAGCCATGCATAAGAACAGCCCTGGCCCATCTAATCCAGCAACCTGTTTGACACAGTGGCCCACCAGATGCCTCTGGAAGTTTACAGGCAGGAGTTGAGGGCATGCCCTCTCTCCTGCTGTCACTCCCCTGCAACTGGTATTCAGAGACATCCTGCCTTTGAGGCTGGAAGTGGCCTACAGCCCTCCAACTAGTAGCCATTGATAGACCTCTCCTCCATGAAGTTAACCAAGCCCTTCTTAAAGCCATCCAGGTTGTTGGCTGTCACCACATCTCATGGCAGATAATTCCTGCCACAATGCCTGTTAAGAATGCTGAACGCTGCCATATAATGCTTACAGGCAAAGAAAATTGGAGAGAAATTATAATTGCTCAATAAAGGGAAGGAGGGGACCCTAACCACCTGCCTCCCCTGCTAAGGAGTGAGATAAAAGAACTGATGGAGAAACATAGCCAGCAGCACCTCCTCCCCTGTGTGCAAAATGGCTAGGGATGTGCACAAATCGATACGGTGTATCCAATATGAATGTGCTGAATCACTTTGGCATGCCCTATTGAATTGTTTCAGTGGGGCAGGGAGCAGAATTCCAGACAGGCAGCCAAGCGGCTCTTTGTGTCAAACCGGAAGTTATGTTAAGTCTGCAATTAGAGTTGATGGCTAACTTAAAAAACAAAAAACAAAGCAGTCCTGGGGAGTATTTGGGATATGAGGGCGGGGGCCTCTGCCCCTCTCTATGGTCCTCATATGGATCACCTCAAGTCCAGGGTTGATGTTTGACAAGGCCGAGGGGAAGCTCCCACTGACCCAGTCTGGATCCTTCCTCCATGATTGTGATTATTCAAATGAAAATAGTGAAAGGAAGATGAGGCCAACTTCACCTGCTACTTGAAATGGCACACTCCATGCTACCCCCTCAAGATTCTAGTGCCTCATCTAGAATCTTGAGGTGGTAGCATGGAGTGTGCCATTTCAAGTAGCAGGTGAAGGAATACTGGCTTTGAAGTAAAAATAGTAAAACAACCCAGAAAAACAACAACCCACCTATTTAAGGAGAAAAGAACCTAGTCCAATTTCCCACTCTATTGTCCTATTTTTCTATTTTTAGGTTGTCCTCTCCTAGTGGAGCATTCAAAAATCCCTCACCTGCAGCTTGAAGTAGAACAGTCCTTTTAGACCGCTCAGAATGCTGCCATATTAGGGGCTTTTCAAACCTTATCTTAGCTGTGTGTAGCACTTCTGCAGTGTGAGCAGCTCTTGCTTGACTAGGGTAACATTGAACGGGACCTCATTTTGCTACTTGCTCCAGTTAGAGGAGGCCACCTAATGGTGCAGCGGGGAAATGACTTGCCTAGCAAGCAAGAGGTTGCCGGTTCGAATCCCCGCTGGTATGTTTCCCAGACTATTAGAAACATCTATATCAGGCAGCAGCGATATAGGAAGGTGCTGAAAGGCATCATCTCACACTGCGAGGGAGGAGGCAATGGTAAACCCCTCCTGTATTCTACCAAAGACAACCACAGGGCTCTGTGGTTGCCAGCACTTGACACCGACTCAAGGGCATCACTTAAGCTGGCCAGTTAGAAGAACTCATCAATTCCAGCAAAGTTGGTACAGTAAGCTCAACATCCAGAGACTACTTTGAAAATAACCTCACCACTGGCGCCACCTAGTGGCTTGCTCAAGCATTTAACACACTCATTGGCCTTGGCATATTACTTTTCAGTGTATTGATTGAAGAGGGATTTTTCGCCTTGTTCTTGCTATTTTTTTAGTTTTAACCAGGTCTAAGGCAACCATTTATAAAGATTATAAGTTTAGATAATAAACTTTACTATTCTTTAATAATAACTTTATCTAAACTTTAATAATTGAAACTTTAATAGTTAATAATTTAAGTAAATAATTTAATAATTTAAATTATTAAGTTAATAATTTAACTTTATCTAAACTTAAAGATTATAAATTTAGATAATAAACTTAATAGGGGCAACCTGTGGAAACTATATGAAAATGTGCAAAACAACAATTTTTTGTGTCACAATACATCTATGTATCACACTATAAATTTGCAAAATCTTTAAGTTTCCCTAATAAATCCTGGCCTATAAAAATATCAGGAGGAAAAGCTGTATCCTTTACTTTTGAAGCACTGATATGTGGGACAAGCTGCCTTGTGAACCTTCTTGGTTTGAAAGGCAGAATAATAACTGACATCCTGACTAAATTTATTAGAGGAAATCCCTGCTAACTGAGCAGAAGTGCCTTTAAAAGTAATGATTCTCTTCTGTTTATCATGGGGAGAACAACTGGCCTATCCAGCCCCAGCACTGCATCTTTCCAGTGGTGGTTGTGGGTGTCTAAAAGGTTTTGTAAATTGTGGGCGATGCAAGTCATTTAATGGTACTCGAGAAAGACATGTTGTTCTGATAGCTCCAGATCTTAACATTCACATCAGTTTCGGAGGATGAATACAACTGAAGGAAGCCTGGGCGGGTGTGTGGCTGGGGGATTCAGTCATGTGACTTGCCTCTGCCACCCCAGGCAGTGGGCCCCCAGACAACTGTCTCCCCTTGCCCTATTATAGTTACACCCCTGTATTTAATGTTTCTTTTTAGATTGTGAGTCTTTTGGTGACAGGGAACAATTGTATCCATCCTCCACCCATCCACCCATCCATGTAAACAGCTTTGGAAAATTTGTTGAAGAGTGGTATATAAATATTATTAGAAAGACCTTTTGAAATTTAGTAGTCCTAGAGTAACTCCTGAATAATAGTGTTGAATAATTTAGGATGTCAGCCACTGTGACTATAACTACTAAGAGTACATTGCTTTAGGGACAAACTGGATTAGAGATCTGCATGAACCAAGGTTGGTGCCATGGTTCAAAGCCAAAATGATTAAGGTTGCCATCAGACCATTATGGCCGTTTGAGTGCAATGCTGGGGTGTGGGGGGTTGGGGAATGGCAAGCAGGACTTTTAGAAGTGAGTAGAGCAGGTCCTCACCTGCTCACTCACCACTCCATGCAGCTTCTTGCTGCTGTGGCACTTTCCTAAGCAGCTCGCGCACGGTGCTGGCCTGCACATGGGTGGCTTCTGTTATGAACGGTCTATAACTTATCAGAACCAGAGGTACCAACTCAGAAGTATGGTGAAATATAGGCCTGTGTCTGATTTCAGTTTATTAAGAAATGATACCTGAACTCGAGGTGAACTGGCACCCAGGTCAAACTGCTCTCTGGAGCAGGAGGAATCCAGCATTGTGTTGTTAAAATGGATATGCAAGGAAACACAATGAAGCCAGGTCTGAATGCTGAATGCTGTAATCCATATGCGAATACCACTGACTACCAAGTGTCTGTGGAAGGAGCCAGGGGGCTGATTCCCCCCCTTCTTGTTAGTGTTGAATCCTTATCAGTGATTAACTGTATTGTTCTCCATGGAAGTTCAACATAGCCAAATGGATACAGAGAAAATGCCTGTGGACTTTATTTTCTACCTCACTGATGCTCCTGTCCTAGTCAAAATGTATTGAATGTCTCGCACATGCATGTTACTGTAAATATTCTCTTGTTTCAATTACAAGAGAAACACTAGGAAGAAGTACACAAGAAATAACGTAATTACTGTCTCACAACTAATTTTCTCACTAACTCTTGACTTCTTAACACCTTTTGGGGAAAGATGCAATTTGCAGCATCTTAGATGCAGATCCACCCCCCTTCCTGAGCGCACAGAGTTCACAGAAGATGAGATTCAGAGATCTCTCTGGACTAGCCGATATCCTGAATAATTAAAACTTTGTTCAGAAGGTAGCAGCTAGTTGTCACCTCTTGGACACCCAGGAAAAGAGGAGATTTTTAATAGATTCTATTCAAGGATCAAAGAGAAAAACACTATAAGAATGAGGCTTTTGAGACAGAGAGTTTAGCAATCTTTTGCTACAGCAAAAGCTGCTCACGAGAATCCCAGGGTTTTGCTGCTAAGCCGCGGGGCAAAGCAGGAACTCTGCCATGGTCAGAGGCTGTCTGTGACTTCTACTGAGCAGTGAGAAAGTCAAGACTCCCCAAGCCATAGGCTCCGGCTATCAGCCATGATCTGGGCACTGCAACAACTCCTGTCTCCGCCAAGCACCTCACCCCTTCAGCTGAAGTGATTCTTCTCTCTCAAGCCTCCGTTCCTGGTAAATATGCTGCTCCTACGAGCTTGGAATCTCCTCCATCCTTTTACTGCTCCCTCCTCCTTCTCCCCTTCCTTTCCTATACTAACTCCAAACCATGCCAGCCCTCAGCCTCTCTCAAACCCACCCCCCTCTTTTCTGCCTGTATCTGAAATGTATTAGAATCTAGGAAGATTTAATTACCCACACATAAGTTAGTTAGGCACACGGTGAATATTGGTACTGGTTAGGATGTTCTGTTTAATTACTGTTGCTAATATTGATAGAGGGTTCTGCTTTTTGCCTTGCTAGATTAAGTCTTTTATACTCAATAAAGCCCATTGAATCTTTGAGTGGTTTGATCTCCTTTCTCGCTTGCATCCAGATCAAACGTGGTCAATAATATAAAAGAACTTGGTCCAGACCTATTTTATATACTAGCTAATGAGCATATTTAGTATATAGATCAGGCCTGGCCTGTAACACTTCGGTGCATGCATGGAAGCCATGTGTGTGCTGGTGACACATGTGGGCTGTTGGGGAGAGTGCCGCAGCAGAGGAAGCAGCATGGAGCAGCAAGTGAGCAGGTGAGGACCTACTGTACTCAATGAGGACCTACTGTAACCCGCCCCGCCCCTCGGGCGCCCCACTCAAATGGCCGAACCAGTTCTGTGGCAACCTGAACCAGTTGGGCTTCAAACTGGTGCACAAACCTTGGTTTGTGTGCATTTCTCAACTAGATGTGAGAACAGCAGACCAAAGTGTTTAAATCTGGATCTGCCACGATCATAGTGAAAGCCGGGATGATGAAGGTCCAATTTAAACGGCATAATGGTCAGTCAGGGGCTGCTAAACCCTCCATCCTCCTGTGGCCTACCTCCTACAGTCCAGCACCCAAACTCCTCCTCCTCCTGAAGCTAATAGAAGCCAGCTGCCTGGAACGAAAATGCCTGGGCAGGAAGGATATGGGAGGAAGGATGCTAGATGCTGGAAGGATGCTGGGAGGAAGGATGCTGGGAGGAAGGAGAAAGAGAGTTAACCTTCCCCGACCATGTGCCTGTTTTCTCTTAAAACTGGACCCTCGCCTTCAGTATGATTTTGGCAGATCCAGACTGATACACAGATCTACTGCCATCACATCCAGTGTGAGCTTTACAATTCCTCCAGTACCCACTCATGGTTACCAATGACAATACCATGTGGCCCATCCATCTGTAGGCTAATGAGATCCATCTGCCCAGTTTTGACTTGAAATGGATTCTTCATGTATTGTGCCAGCAGGTACAACTGATGGAGATGACTCTTGCCTTCAGAAGCGCCTGCTGAAATACATTCCAGACTTTAAAGGGACAGGGGACACTAAGTTATTTTGCTTTGGTCTTCATCTATAAAATGGGAAGAGGAGTGGCTATATTTTTAGCGAACACAAGGCACACATTGAACAGGTGTCCTGATCCCAAAAAGAAGCACAGTGGCAGTCTTGTAGCACAGCTACTCTGCTAGATGAATGGCCAGAACCTAGACGTTCATAGGGTTCTCAGCAATGCTTGATCATTAAAAGGAATAGAATGCAGCAGGGGTGGTGGTGGTTGTTGATAGACAATTTAGAAATTATAAGCACCTTTTGTTCCCCACCGTCGTGTCCCTCTTTAATTCTGATATCGGGGAAGAGAGCTGGTCTCGTGGTAAAGGTAAAGTTGTGCTGTTGAGTTGGTGTCAACTCCTGGCACCCACAGAGCCCTGTGGTTGTCTTTGGTAGAATACAGCAGGGGTTTACCATTGCCATCTCCCGTGCAGTATGAGATGATGTCTTTCAGCATCTTCCTATATCGCTGTTGCCTGATATAGGTGTTTCCCATAGCCTGGGAATCATACCAGTGGGGATTTGAAACCTCTTGCAACCTCTTGCTCCCTAGGCAAGTTACTTCCCCAGTGTGCCATTAGGTAGCTGGTCTTGTGGTAGCAAGTATGAATAAACTATTTTGCTAAGCAGGGTATGCCCTGGTTTGCTATTGGATGGGAGACAGTACATGTGAGCACTGTAAGATATCCCCCATAGGGGATGGGATTGCTTTGGGAGGAGCATCTGCATGCAGAAAGTTCCAGGTTCCTTCCCTGGCATCTCCAGATAGAGCTGAAAGAGGCTGCAGCCTGTAACCTTGGAGAAGCCACTGCCAGTCTGTATAGACAATCCTGAGCTAGATGGACCAATGGTCTGGCTTGGTAGAAGGCAGCTTCCTATGTTCCTCGACCACCACTCCTTTTACTTACAGAACACCTTCTGCAGAATGTTTTAGATTGGCTTTGACTTGTATAGCATTGGGACAGTTGTTCAAGTATTTCTTCTGGCAATCCAATTGTTTTTGCATGCATGTGCAATAATGACGACTAATAGTACTTATTAAATATAGCACTATTGAGTGTTCGCATACCCCGCCTTATTAATTCTGGCAACCATCTTGTAAAGTAGTTCAGCGTTATCCCCATGCTATGGGTGGTGAGGAGAGGTCTGAGGCTAAGAGACAACTGGCGGCTTAGAGGGACTTGCACATTCATGGAGGAGATGAGATTTGAACCATGGGCTTCCACGCTCACATACTTAAGTACTACTCTGCACCAGCCCTGAAAGTGCCTGCCCATGGAAAAACAGTTCATCAGGGAAACCTTTCTGCTTGAAGTAAAGGTAAAGTTGTGCCATCGAGTCGGTGTCGACTCCTGGCAACCCCAGAGCCCTGTGGCTGTCTTTGGTAGAGTACAGGAGGGGTTTACCATTGCCATCTCCCATGCAATATGAGATTATGCTTTTCAGAATCTTCCTATATCGCTGCTGCCCGATATAGGTGTTTCCCATAGTCTGGGAAACATACCAGCAGGGATTCGAACTGGCAACCTTTGGCTTGCTAGGCAAGTCATTTCCCACTGTGCCATTAGGTGGCTACAATGAAAAGTGGGATTCCCTAATGCCATGGAATTAAGTTACAACCAACTTGTCTCATTGATTGTAATGGTGCTTAGCTTTGACGGAGGATAAAATCCACAGTAATTGCCAAACTGGCAACCTTCTGCTTGTTAGTCAAGTCATTTCCCCGCTCATCTGTAAAATGAGACAAAGCATGGCTGTATTATTGCAGGATTCTTGCAAGAACAAACAAGATAACCACTTAAAGCACTTTGTAGAGGCACTTTGATCCCAAAGGTGTGCTTAGTTGCAATGTTGCACAGAAGTCTGAGCATCAACAGAAGCTACCCTGGCACAAGGTAGCAAGTTATGTAAGAGGGACAGGTTCTTCCAGCTTTACTGCATATCAAGGTTGGTTCACATAACTGCACCAACATGCTGAGAAAGCATTGTGAATGGCTGTGGGAGGCTGGCATGAGACGAAGTAATTGTGTAACTGGCACTGTTGAATCCAGCATCAGCAACTTGCAGAGGCATCATGACTGTGGGTTGGGTTGCAAGCTGGGTGGATAATGAAGCACGATACGGGGGTGGGGGCTTACTCAGAATCGATTTCTTAACTGTTTGATAGTTACTCTGCCTGTGATGGAACCTATCAAAACTCACCGTTCAGTGGGACTTCAGTTTATTTGAAAGCAAGCTCAGTTGAACTGAATAATACATCAGAATAAATAGACAGTTCTTTGCATTTGACTGACCACCTTCTGCTTTCTAGGGCACACCATCAATATTATCCGAGTTCTCCTTTTTCTGGGTAGGGTTAAGGTTGTGCCAGATTTTGGCAAGGATTGTACCATGGCTGCCTCCACATCAATCAGAAGGATGACATCAAGGTATATTAATCTAACTTTTGTGAGACGACTTCATAATATAGAGATGCAGCCAAAGGTCTGAAACATGCAGCGGAATTACATTAGTCTGATGGAACATCATCAAGAGTAAATCCCAATCAGCTGTCCAAGATTATCCACTGATCAGTTTCCTTTTAATTAATCTCCCTCCATCTGATCCTTACTTACAAGGGATGATACAATCAGTTGCAACCTCCAGGGCACTCTTTAGGAAGGATTTCCTCCTGAGCACTGAGGAAGGAAATTAAATTAGGCTTTGTAACTGGTGTATTCTACTGACAGTGGAATAGAGCTGGGTCATCGTAAAATGGTATTAGAAGAAAGTACAGCATAAAAGATAATTATCTTACAATTTAGGACTGAATGTATTGGGATTATAAATGTGGATTAGCAGGAAAACCCCAGCAGGTTTGCAAAGCAGCATTTCTAAAATGCCTGTCAGGATTTTATTTACATTCTAAATATGTACCTTTTCATATGTTGGCATTTATTATCAACAGATAAATAATGCTGTTTAAAAAGATATCCCAAATGTTTCCATTAATGTTTGTCTTACAATGGTAATTAACTGTAGGCATAGAGAGAAGGGGGACTGGTTATGTGTGTGTCTCTTGCATCCTAGACCAGGGGAGAACTGTTCTTGTGGTAGCAAGCATGAATTTTATTTATTTATTTATTTATTAGAAACATTGAATATACCACCCACTCTGAAGACTCTGGGCGGTGTACAAAAACATACAAAGCAAGACAGCATTAAAATTACATTCTAAATTAAAAACTAAAGTAACTAACAAAAAAGAAAAAACCAAATAGGTAAACTACAGGGCAAAAGCCTGGCGAAAAAGAAAAGTCTTCAACAGAGATTTAGAAATCAATAAGGAAGGAGCTAAACAAATCTGAAGGGGAAGAGAGTTCCAGAGAAGTGGGGCAGTAACCGAAAAGGCCCTTTCACGGGTCCTAGAGCCCCAAACCTCTCTGAAACCAGGGACCGACAGAAGGGCCATCTGAGAAGATCTGACCAGAAGGGATGTAACTGGATGGGAGAGGCGGGTCTGTAGGTAGACAGGCGCCAAACCCTGCAAGGCTTTGAAGGTCAAAACCCAGACCTTAACTTGAACTCAGAAGCGAATAGGCAACCAGTGCAATGACTGCAGGAGAGGTGTTACCCTGTCATATTTTCTGGCACCCACGAGTAGGTGAGCCGCTGCATTCTGGACCTGTTGTAGCTTCCCAATTGTCCTCAAAGGTAGCCCTAGACAGAGAGCGTTACAATAATCTAAGCGGGAGATAACAAGGGCATGCGTCACTGTCATTAATGCTTGCCAGTCAAGGTAAGGGTGTAATTGGCAAACCAGATGAAGCTGGGCAAAAGCACTTCTGGCTGCAGCCTCCACCTGCTGTTCAAGCAGGAGGTGTGAGTCCAAAAGGACCCCCAAATCACCTTGTTGGGGAGCCTGGCTGCAGCGCCACCCCATCTAGAACAAGGTTCACATCCAGCTGTTGGCCGGTACGAGGGCTGAGCAAAAGTAGTTCAGTCTTAGTGGGATTCAGTCTGAGCTTATTTTGATTCATCCAGACCTGAACAGCTTCCAGGCATCGAGTAAGCACAGAAACAGCATCCCCAGAATGGTCTGAGATGGCAATATACAGTGCCCCCGATACCCAACCCACGCAGGTGGCCAAGAAGGATAGTATGATCGATAGTGTCAAAAGCCGCTGAGAGATCTAAAAGGACCAAGAGAGGGACCCTACCTTCGTCAAGGGTTGGCCGGTACGAGGGCTGAGTAAAAGTAATTCTACTAAAAGTAGAATTGTCCCTTTTGCTAAGCAGGGTCCACCCTGGCCGGCATTTGAATGGGAGACTACATGTGAGCCTTCAGGTGATTGGGCCGCTCTGGGAAGAGCACCTGTATGCTTCAAAGTTTCCCTTCCTGGCATCTCCAAGACAGGGCTGAGAGAGACTTGCCTGCAACCTTGGAGAAGCCACTGCCAGTCTATGTAGACAATATGGAGCTAGATGGACCAAATGATCTGACTCAGTATTTATTTTTATTTACATTTATATCCCGCTCTTCCTCCAAGGAGCCCAGAGTGGTGTACATGGTTATGTTTATCCTTACAACAACCCTGTGAGGTAGGTTAGGCTGTGAGATAAGTGTCTGGCCCACTGTCACCCAGTGAGCTTCATGGATGAATGGGGATTTGAACTCGGGTCTTCCCGGTCCTAGTCCATCGCTCTAACCACTATGCCATGCTGGCATAGCTTCCTAAGTTCCTATGTTCCTATGTTCAGAACACATCTGTAGGATTGAACTTAAGCATTTTCCTCCATAACAAAACAGGTGGGATAGGTCCTGCACACAATTTTCCTCCCCTGATGAATGAGACTGCCATCTGAGAATGTTTTCACGGAATGTACCCTACATACAGTATGTATGCATTGTTTTCTTTCCATGTGTCATGCAAGACTGCATCCATGTGGTTGCATCTGAAGCAGCTTGCATATATTAATAAGGCTTAGGAGAGGAAAGCTGAGGTGCATGCTTGTTCTGCTGAATATTTAAGGCAAGAATATTCTCTGCTATAAATGTCTGATGTGGAAGAATCAGTGTGTGTGGGGATTATCCTCCAGAGAGAGTGATAGGAAGGCCATCCATGGCTTGTCAGTTTTTCATGTAAATTTTTTCATGTAACTGGCAATAAGTACATGAGTAATGTAATTACTACTCTTGTATTTATTAATGTACAAGAGCACCTGCATGCTTGCGTTCAGAGGGTTCCAGTTCCCTCCCTGGCAGCATTTCCAAGATAGGGCGGGCTGAGAGAGACTCCTGCTTACAACCCTGGAGAAGCCGCTGCCAGCCTGTGTAGACAATACTGAGCTAGATGGACCAATTGTCTGACTCAGTATAAGGCAGCCTCCTAATTCTATGGATACTATAGTCTGAGAATTTCTGACCAAAAGGAACAGATATTGCTTCAGAACTTACAGATGCTTCACAGTATTCTAAGCACCTGCACAATATAAATTCCCACACCTGAGCGCTTTCCAGATTAGACCCTGCAACGGGGTCACAAGATATCTCTGAAGTGTGCTCCCACACTTCCTCGGTCGTGACACCGCAGTCCCTACACTGCCAGCAGGGTGCCGTTCGTATTTCCAATGCCTTGTTTCAAATTTAATCACTGCAATATAGTGCTATAACATCATATATCAGGTGTAAAAAGGTTGCTGTTTTTTTCAGGTATTTAGTTTTTGCGACACTGCTCCCCCTGCTGAGCACTTTGCTATTTACGTTTTGAATACGGTTTGCCTGAATGGAAGCATTTTGCCGCTGTTGAGCGGCTAACTGGAAAGCGCCCAGGTTCAAAATTCGAGAATTGTAGCTAACATCAGTATTGTGCTCCATCTTTCTTAGGTAGCTGCAAAGTGCTATGTAGACAATGCTGCCTCACCTTCTTCCCTTAAAACAAAACATGCACATTATCTTTATTTTTAACCATCTAAGGGAAACATGAAAAGCAATTGGGCCCAAAAAGACGACTATACCACAGCAGTTAAAAGTGCTTTTATTCTCATTAGTGAGTCTTGAAGCCTATTGTGAGCATTCAACAGCAAGTTCAGTACTATTGACATATACCGTTAACCACAATCTAAGATGGTTTTTCCGTCTGCTAGAATTCTATAGGGATAAGACAGAGGCGATTGCGTTAGTCTTCTTTTGCTTTGTTACTTAATTCAGCTTCTACCAAGAGGGCTGCACAAAGGAGGCATTTGACTAGTAAGGATCGGTAGCATTTCATCTAAATTCAACAGTTATATTATATTGCCAGTGCATCTTTTTGGCATTATCATTTCTGAGGGCAGTACTTTCAAGATGAGCTGAGTATCTGGCTAACGAATGGGAAGCTGCTCCTAAGCAGGCCATGCCCACCTGAGGAGATCTCTATAGAGATGACTGTGGTGTTTTTGGTCAATCCATTCCTTGATCCAGGCCAGCTTTTGAATGGGGCTTTAGTTACTTGTATTCCAGTCCTGGAGTAGAGGTGAGGCTAACAAACAGCCAGCAGCAAGAGCACGGAAAAGCAGTCTGCACTTGCCTATCTATCTATCTATCTATCTATCTATCTATCTATCTATCTATCTATCTATCTATCTAATTATCTTAGACATACCCATCACTAATCCCATGTGTGGCAGCTCTCGTGAGAGTTTGCGAGCGAGGGGAGGGGGAGAGGAAAGTGATAGCGGAGAAGATAAGGCGAACAGCCAGGGAGAGAAAGCGGCAGCCAGGCTGGTCGGCGGGCGGGGAGAGAGAGCAGAGGCCAGGTTGGCCGGTGGGCAGGAAGAGAAAGCGGTGGCCAGGCCAGCTGGCGGCGGGTGGGGGAGAGAAAGTGGTGGCTAGGCTGGTGGGAAGGAAAAAGGGAGGGGGCCGAGAACGAGGGAGAACTAGAGGTGCAGATCCTCTGTGCCCAGGCCAGCTAGTAGTATCTATTTCATTAAACTATTAATATTCCTGATTGCACTCCACTGCCTTCTCCTTGCGTACCAGAGCTCTTTCCCTTGGATTCTACAATGACAAACTAGCCAGTTTGCAAAATCAGGACAAAATACAAACAAAATGCTGTCCAGCAACATCATTTGCTTGTCAATCATCTCTACTTGATTCAGCATCTTTCAGCTGGGGCTAGACAAAACTAATTCATAGAGATGGTGTATTGAGTCGATGAACAACTAAATACAATCCTAGACCTTTCTGTGGCTGACATCCAGACTGACCTTGTGCTGGCAGAAACATCTCTCCCCTCCCCTCTACAGCAGGCCTGCACAAGTAAAGGCCCAGGAGCTGGAGCTGGCCTGCAAGGACATTTTTGCTGGCCCCAGAGGTGGTGCAAAGCAGTGCTTTTTTTTGAAAGAAAGAAAGAGGAATCGATTTAGGTACAAATGGATTTATACCCAAATCTAGCTGATTTGGGTGATCTAGAGACAGAACAAATCACCCTTGTAGTCCATTGGCTAGATTTGGGTCCAAATCGAATTGCACCACATTCGATCCAAATCGCTTCAAGATTTGGATTCCTCCTATTATTTCCCCCAGCTTCCCAGCTTTCATTTAAATAAAAGGGAAAAAAGCGAAGCTCTAGCCCTTGTAGAAGTGGAGTTATGGAGCAAAATGTGTGATCACTATTTTTCAAGTGTTTGGATTCTTCGTTGTATAATAACTTTCACTCAATGAATCCCTATGAAGATTCATTACACACCTTCATTTCTTCTATTCATTTTGACTTGTCTTTGGACAGTGCCCAGTGTCAACTGCCATGTGCCAACTACACCCCCCTCCCACCCGCAAGGCAGGAAATAACCTTTCCTCATAATGAATCCCTATGAGGATTCATTACACAGCACAGAATCTAAACACTTCAAAAATTCCTACCCAGGGGGGTAGTTGGCACATAGGATGACACTAATTCCCCACCCCCACAGCAGTGGGGTCAAAATGAGCAGAAGAAATGAAGGTGTGTAATGAAGACCCCAAAGAATCCAAACACTTCAAAAATTCCTCAATAAACCAGTGCGTGTGTGTGTGTGGTGGTATAGTTGACACATGGCAGTTGACAGTTGGCACTGTCCAATGACAGTCCAAATGAACAGAAGAAATGAAGGTGTGCAATGAATCCTCATAGGGATTCATTATGAGGAAACGTTATTATACACCAAAGAATCCAAAAACTTGAAAAATAGTGGCCGTACATTTTGCTCCATAATTCCATTTCTACAAGGGCTAGAGATTAGCTTTTTTAAAATAAAAAGATTAAAGCTGGGGATCCATGTTAGGGTTAGGATAGGGCAACTTCAAATCCCCATTATTTCCTATGGCAAAAATATACAAAATCAGTAAAAACTAAAATAAAATAATTAAAAATCAACCAAGTGTCCCACTGCCTTGAAATTTGGGTAGTAGGTGATGCCAATGGGGACCTTCTCACGATCCAGGTTTGGTGCCCCCAGGACCTTTTTACGTGGTCTAAATCAATCCAAATCTGGATCAAATCAAAATAGAATCTGGGGTGATTTGGGGGGACAGACTCAGACACAAAACAAATCAGGAACGATTTGATTCAGGCACAAATCGAATAAAAAAAATTGATTAATGCACATCCCTGCTATGTTCCTTTGAGGAGGAACGGTTGCTGCGGGTAACTAATAATTGCTTTCATTAATATTTTTAATGAGTAGTGATTGCTTTCATTAATACTTGTAATAGTTAATTTAAATGTAGTAATTAATAGTCTGAAGATTTACCTCAGCCCCTATACACCATGTCATGGTTGGTTCCAACCATCAGAGTATTTGAGTTGTGCACCCTTGCTACCTGTGTTTCCCAAAGATATGTCTCTGAGAGTTGTGGGATTTTCGGAGGATACAGACAAACTGCCCCTCCCTCAACATGATGGAAAACACTCTTCTTGTCAGAATGATTTTGGCCAATACAGTTGGGCTTCCTTTCTGGGCCTGTATCGATGAGCAGCCTTCCAGAGATGACAGTGCTTGGAAAAGCATTGAAGCATAAAAATCTATCCCAAAGACACACAGAGAAAAATACTTCCTAGTTGTTCTGGCCGGCAACCACTTGCTATCTAAGCTATGGATGCTTCGGGCCCTTAACATCTAGCTTTGTTTCTAGAAAGTGCATAAAATCCAGGAATGGCCTAAAAATTGCATTTAAAAAAATACAAAAAGTCTTCTACAAAGCTCCCATTTTTGGTATAATAATGCAAAGAAGCAGCCAGGGAAACATAGACCAGATAGTTTTCTCTTTCTCTTCTAATTGATGAGAAGCTTCTCAATTGCTTCAAGGAGGTCGGTGGAGGAGTTAAGCCTTCCGATGTCCAACAGGTGATTATTTCTTTGAGATAATAATACATCTCTATTTCCTTCTTGCCCATTGTCTTGCTCAGTTTCCCCTTCAGAGTGGGTGGTCTCTGAGGTAGGAATGATAACAATTTGTGGAAGGATAGGGCTCGTGAATGAGTCTAGGCCTCCATTCATTTGGTTTTCTTCAACTTCTGTGGGAGAAGTGTCTGTGCTTTCCCCCATGCTGCTACAACTCAAGCCAAATGGAAGAGAAGCCGTTCTCAAAGAACTGCTTCTGAGCAGGAGTTCTGAGGAGTTCTCTCCTAGGGATCTCTGAAGCGGTTCCTCCAGGCTGAGGGATGACAGTGCAACCTACAAAATAGAAAAATCAACATTCCTTAACTTGATTTCCCTCATGTCTTTCCCAGCCAGCATGTTCCAAGCACAGTGGTCACATTTTTTTTTTTAACATGCCAGACATTTTCAGACAATGCAGACTGCCATTAGCCCTCACACTGTGGCCTCTGGAAGTGCAGAGGACTACCAGTGGTCTCACAAATGGCAGAGATTGTATAACATTCACTAAGCCTCACTGAACACTTAGTGAATGTTATACAACGTTCATGAGGTGGAGAGCTGGTTTTGTAAACATGAATTGCCCCCTTTGCTGAGCAGGGTTCACCTTGGATTGCATTTGGATGGGTGACTACATGTGAGCACTGATTATTGCAAGATATTCCGCTTAAGGCAATGGTTCCCAACCTGGGGGCCTCCAGATGTTGCTGAACAACAACAACTCCCATCAGCCCCAGGCAATTTATTGTGGCTGAGGATGATGAGAGTTGTAGTTCAGCAACATCTAGAGGCCTGCAGGTTGGGAACCACTGCCTTAGGCATGGAGCCAGCTCAGTGGTAGAGCATCTGCTTGCTGCAGAAGTCCTCAGATTCAAACTCTAGCATTTCCAGGCAGGGCTGGGAGAGATTCCTGCCTGAAATCTTGGAGGGCCACTGCCAGTGAGTGCAGACAATACTGAGTGAGATGGACCAGTGGTCTGACTCGGTATAAGGCAGCTTTCTATGTTCCTATGTAAGCACTATTCCAACTAGATTCATAGTGTTGCACACATGCCACCATGTCATGGTCTGAAGTTTCCATGTATGGAAAGGAAGCCTTCTGAGAATGACTTTGAACTGTGGCCAACTGGCCAGCAGTTCTCTTTTGCATCAGCAAATGATGCCCTCAGTTACTCACCATCTTCCGTTTCACGAAGGTGGCAGTGGCCAGAGCCTCCCACTCTCAGTGAGAAACAGAAGTTTCTTTTTCATCTTCCCCCTCAAAGACAAGACATTTTTTTAAAGTGGGTCCCACCATTTTGTATCAGTTCTGAAAGTGGGATTTGAAGGAGATGGAGGAAACATAACTATTGGGGGACAGTACTGTCAACTAGGGATAATAGAAATGGAGAAGAGAAAAACACGGAGAGACAATAACTAGGTCCAAGAATCTAATTATTGTTCTAGCCTGAGTTGTGTCAGTACTTCATATGAATTTTAGATAAGATGTTTGTCTTGTTCTACTGAGAAGAAGAAGACAAAACCCAAAGTGAAAGGGATTAGCAGAAACTAATTTCAGCACAGCATATATGGAGCTAGAATTGATGAAATACACACTGAGCATATGCAAGGATTCTAGGTTGTTTGCTTGCAGAGGTGTTCTTACCCCTGGACTTCGGGGCTGAAGTCCAGGGCTTCCACAGCCCCTGGGGCCCCCCAACTCCTCTTTAGTTTGTCCTGGGTGTTGTGGTTGCCCAGAAAAGCATGATGATGCTTAATTTTCAGGGGAATGGGGGCCTCCAAAGGTCTTTAGGTCCAGGCTCCTAAATTACCTAGGTGCACTGCACCTCTGTATGTGTGTACCAAAGAGGATCTGTCACTGAAGACACTTTATGACAGAGAGCATTCAAAATGGCCACAGTTTTAACCTTTTTGTCAGCTGCTGCACTGTAGCTGTGGGTCTTCAGGAGCAATTCACACTTTTCTTCTGGTTTTGCCGAAAGAGAGTTGCTTCGACGAGGTTGCAGTTTCTTATGGACTGGCTCCACAGGGTCAAGCTCCACATCACTCCAAGCCTAAAGATAAATTGAGATGGCTTGTAGAGAGAACAATCAAAAGGCAGTCATGTTGTTTTTCATACACTGGTATTAAAAACTAGGTTTGTGCAATGCCTTCGGGAATGTCAGAAATGGTCCAACATGGGAGATGTTCCTGATCTGAACTTGGGAAGCCCATTTTGGATTGGACTTCTCTGGTCCCATTCAGGGAAAATTGGAGCATTCCAAATTTCCAAATGGCAGTGGGAGAGAGTCTGCTTTCACTCCCATGTTTACGGCTGGTAAACCAACCCCCCCCCCATCTTCTGTCCACTTGCCTCTGCATTTCTCTCTTTTCTTTAAAGTGTTTAGCCCAAAGTGGCCAGTTTCCATGTCCCTCTGAGATTTTCTAATGTTACATTACTTCCCCTGAGATTCTCTGATGTTACGTTACTTTTCTTCCCAGTTTCACAGTGAATATTTTCTGGTTACTAAAAAACCCAAAACATTTTAAACATGTTTAAAGGACCCCAAACCAACATTTGCGGGATTGGGTCTGACCTGATCTTGACATATGCAAATGTGCACAGCCCCATTACAAATTGTTTTTGCACTGAGCTAAAACAAAGCACCCATGAGCTAGTAACTGTGGACGCATGACATGGAATTATCATCTTGGAGTAAGATTTCTCTGTAAAACTTGTAGGAATTTTGTTTTAATTCCCATATGTATTTTAGTTAGTTTAGTTTAGTATTCTCAGCCTTGTCTGGCCAGGGCTGTGTACATATACTTTAATCTCTTAGCTTAAAGTAAGTCCTACAAACATTATTGTTTAAATGTGCTTTCAGGTCTTTCAATAAATATGTTCTGCTTGCTAAAATTAATTAGAAATACAAGGTTATGTGTGTGTGTGAAAAGTTAACTTTAAAAAACAGCACGATAGATTATAGAAGCACTTATATGTGTTTTACTGCACAGCTTTTATCAGCTTGTGCCTTAAAGTGCAACGCCTTTCAAAACATTTTGCCAGCTCTTACTGCCATACAGCATGTAAGAAGTACGAGTAATGCTTTGCTGTGATTATGACAGCTGTGATTACAGCTGGCATCTATGCAGCTACGCTGAACTGGGATATTAGAAAACCATTGTTTCCTTTCACTCGCTGATAGGATTGCTGTTGGCATTGCCAGTTCATCACGGTATCATTGCAATCACAGCAGTAAGTCTTACTGGAGGTCTGTAAGCAAGGATTAGATATGGCTGAGACCAGTGTTCCCTCTAATTTTTATAAGTGTTGTGGGAAGAGTGTTGTTCTGGGTGGCAGTACCAAGGCAGTGTGCGCACATAACTCTCTCACACAGATACACACAGACACACAAGGAAATAATATATTTTTTAATCTCCTCCTGCCCCCAGGCTAATTGGGAGCTAACTATGTACATCTGATCTCTGGATATCTTAGAGAACAATAACATTTCTACAAAGTTTAAGATATTCATTTAAGAACTAAATCAGGAAAAATACTGTTTCCAAGAGAATATGAGCTCATTTTGGTAACTCAGGTTTACCTTAAAGCAATCAAAAGAACCGGTCACAGAACACACAGTATTCTGCTTTTAGGTACCCCAATTGTTGGGGAAAGAGGAAATACCCTCTTCTGCTAGTGGCCCTGAGCGCATAGTGGCTCAGTCATATCCCCACTACAACTCTCCTCTATGACTGGAGCATTTTATACTTGGGGATTGTTAAATAAACTGATGTTTGCTTT
Organism: Hemicordylus capensis; assembly: GCF_027244095.1. NCBI lineage: Eukaryota > Metazoa > Chordata > Lepidosauria > Squamata > Cordylidae > Hemicordylus > Hemicordylus capensis. The sequence goes on along the minus strand of NC_069661.1, from coordinate 27,175,450 downwards.
GCTCAGATGCCAGGGACACCAAGGCTGTGCGAAGAGGGGCCCTTTGGTTGTAGCAATTCCGAAAACTCCAGCTCCTCCCATGCCCTGCCCGCATTCTTCCTTTCCGAGCTCTAGGAGAAACCGATCCGACGTGGTGGCACCAGTGAACAGGACTCAGATGGAGACGATACCCTCCTTCACAAGAGCCTGAGCAGGCTCTTCTGGGCAAGATTTGAGCATCTGGGCAAGATCCCTCGCTTCTGCCTCTCCTCCTGCCCACTGCTCGGGCTCCTGTAAAGGAGGGAATCGTCTCCCTCCAAGTCCTTTTTGCTGCCGCCGCCACGTAAAATTGAGCAGTGGGCGAGGAGAGGCAGAGGGGGTGGGTGGGAAGAAGAGGTGAAGGGGGGGGAGGTGGTGGTGGGAGCAGCAGCCGCACAATGATCCTGGAGGTGGGACTGGGAGGAGAGAAAGAGAGAGAGAGAAACTATGGAGAGCACAGAACTTCACCCCTTTTCCCGGTGAGGTTCCACAGGGTGCTTCTGTCCTGGAGAATGCCTCCCTTTTCATCCACTCCCTCTGCCTCTCCCCACCTGTCATTCAATCCCACATGGCAGTGGCAGTAAATGGGACTCGGGGGAAGATGATTCCCTCCTTCACAAGAGCCTGGCAGGCGGGGGAGGCGGAGGCGATGGAGAAAGGCGGTGGGGAGAAGAGCAGCCACAGAGGAAGTGAGCAGCAGTTAGGGCTCGCTGCACAGGAGGCTTTGCGGGTGTACACGCGTGCGCAGCCACACACCTTAGAGGGAATGGTGGCTGAGACCATTAAAAAACATTATCCTTTGTCATGAAAGGGAATATGTTCCAAAAAGATTGAGCATGAATAAGCCACAGGTAGTATAGCATTACTGAATAACACCTTCGGATCTCTTTGGATGCTTAGTGACCTACAAAAGTCTTTGTGGAAAGACTATAAGAAGCCAACTGAGGAATTATAAGATAGAAAGAAGGCAAATCATCCAGGTACAGGGATGTTTCCTCTTCTACTGCTTTCTAATCCTCCATAAGAATTACTGCAGGGAACTTCCAGCATAAAGTGCTCGGCAATCCATCTCTTAGTGATTCTCCAATCAACCTGATGAAGTCAGTAGTGGCTGGGGTGCACTGGGACTGGTGGGGTGGAGGGCAGGACACCAGGGGCATAGCAAGGTTGGAGTGGGCCCAGAGACAAGATTTTAAAATGCACCCCCCCGAAGCTTAGCTCACGAAGTAAAGAAATCTTAAATGAGGCTGAATAGTGTTAACAAAAAGCATAGTTATATATATGCACATAGGATGGATATATATATATGCCACAATAAAACATCATCCTAAATTATTTTTTTAAGGTTTTGTAAATTGTGGACGATGCAAGTCATTTAATGGTACTAGAGAAAGACATGCTGTTCTGGTAGCTCCAGGTCTTCACACACACATCAGTTTCAGAGGATGAATACAACTGAAGAAAGCCTGGGCGGGTGCGTAGCTGGGGGAGTCAGTCATGTGAATTGCCTCTGGAGCTCCCCCCACCCAAGGCAGTGGGCCCCCAGACAACTGTCTTCCCTTGCCCTATTATAGTTACGCCCCTGCAGGGCAGGTGCCTGCAGGAGGGGCAGCCTGAGTGACTAGGTGGTCCCTTTAAGAAGCACTCGGCACTCAAATGCAATTGCCTCCTGCTCTATATTTGTTCCCGAGGTTTGTAGAACATGTGGGCTGATATTCCTCAAAGTGCCATTTGGATACAGTCGATTTTGCTTGATGAAGAAAGAACTGGATGGGGGTATTTTATGTCCATCACATACTTCTAAAATAATAGCCATTTAATAATCTGGCCCTTCCCCCTTAAAAACATCGCATCTTGCAATATCTATCTATCTAAATTTATTTGTTTGTTTATTTATACATTTATATACTGTCCTATACAAAAGGTCCCTGGGTGGTTCACAATATATGACCAGTGACTGACTCAAGACCCTATACAGATTTGAGCATAGTTTTCAAATTGAGTAGCTTAAAACAATTTTTGCCCGAAAGTAACCTTCATTCAATCTACGGGGGGGGGGGGAGAACCACAACTAGGGGAACCCATAAACTATAAGTTCACTAGTCGAGTTCACCAATCAATTACTTGCATGAATTATTTTATTTTTAAGAAGCTCCCCACTTTAGCAATTTCTGAGGAAAATATATTTTGACGTTTGAAGCACTTTTAAGGCTGCATACAGATGTATGTGGCTTAAGTGGTAAGCTCCCTACAGATCTGCATAGCCACACTTTTTGGCTATACATACAACCTACTCAGAGAATCAAGCTCAGGAGAAATTGTTTCCTGTTTCCATCAGAAGTTGGCTGTGCTCCTGTGGCAATCATAAAGTCATTAAATAAAAAAATAAAATAAAAATAGATTGGCTTTAAAAAGGTGCCAACTAATTAAATAACCAGAGATGTCAAGAGATGAAAACCTACTTTAGTCTGAGAACAGCTTAGTACTGTGATTTATAAAGGGCTATATGGTTAGAACTGACTAAACTTTCAGAACTTGAGCTTCTGCACCCTATGATGAATACAGCAGGTAACTAAAGACAGCTAGCTTGTCATAGCTGAGTCAGTCCCCAAAACGATAAGCAATGTTTAGTTTAAATTACATTTTTCTCCATCTTTCATTAGTAATGACTGAATACTAGAGATGTGCACGAATCGTTTTTGTGATTCGATTCAGCCTCAAATCGAATCGCAAAAACACACCAGGCCTATGGCTTCACCTTCAAGCAGGAGCAGGGACCCCTGGGTGATGCAGTCGCAGGTGCTGCAGCATCCCCCTTGACCCAAGAGACTTATGGTCCTGCTGACCTAGGTCCTGCAGTGGATGCAGACAGCATGGTGTGGGTCACAATGGTGGAGCTCAAAGTAGTCCCACACCATGCTGCTTTTGGTGGTGGTGCTACTGCCGGTGTTGGTTCAGCCACCCTCTGTGCAGGGCCAAGAAGGTCCAGGAACAACCGGAGTGACTTCTGTCTGCTCTTCCTCAGATGGGGGGGTCACACTGCCAACAGGAACTGGGGAGGATGGAGAGAGTGATCTGGCTGGGCTAGCAGCCAACGACACCTCCTCTTCCGCTGCCATGGAAAGAAGATCTTCCCTGACAGGGGAGAACCTTTCCCCTACTTCTACTTCAGCTCCCACAGGCAGCTGTGCTGCGGGGCCAGGCTCCTCTGGATAGGAGAGCTTGTGCAAACCACATCAGTGGGGACGACTCGGGTAGTAGGCCCCTCTGTCCATTGTCCACAATGACCAGGTTCTCCCCTCCCTCTGCTTACCACTCTGCTTGTGGCTCTGCTTTGCACCCTCTCAGACATTTTTGAAAATTTAAGCCCTAACCCTGAGTCAGGAGGGTGTATATTTATGCTCTGTGTGCCACACACAGTGCTGTCTATAGCACTGCAGTGCATACACAGAAGCTAGAAAAATTAAATCCCCCCAAATAAGGAAGCAGGATTTATTCCGGGGGGGCGGGCTGTTTTTGGAGGGGGTCAAGCAACAGTGGGGCAAGTCAATGGGAAGGCAAGGCAAAGAAGGGCAGGGGAATACTATCACCTCTCTCTAACCCACTCCTCCTGTCCTACAGTCCTGCCACCAAATCCCTCCCTTCCCCAAACTAGAAATGAACCTGACCAAGGTGGCAGGAATTTAAAGAACTGAACCTGACCAAGGCGGCAGGAATCTCTCTCATCTTCCGGCGTCTTCGGCTGGACTCTGCCAGGTGTTGCTCTTGGAGGCACTCTTGAGGGCAGGGGAAGTGGTGGGGGGAGGTCCACTGCTGGGGGAGGGGAAGTGGGCACCAGTCAGGCACCCGCCTGCCCAACAATTAAAAAAAAGTTCATTAAAATGTTCATAAAATGTTCCACAGAAACATGACTTACTGTTTCTGCAGCAGAAATGGAAGAAACACAACCGCTCTTGTTCCTGGCAGCAAAAGAGTGACGGCTGGATACAGATGCCCGGAAGGACGACTCGCTTATGGAACTGGTTGAAAGATCACTTTTTGATATTCGTATTAAAAATCTCAAGCAAGGAACAGCACTCCGGATGGTTCTCCTGAAAGGCAGCAAGCAAACAAATAATGCATACAGGTGGACCTCATTATCCGCGGGGGTTCTGTTCACGCATATTACCACAGATAACGAAACTGCGGATAATGAGTCTATGGAAATGCAGGGGTTAGGTTCCAAGACTCAGAAAAAACTACCCCCAAACACCCCCAAAACACAGAAACAGGCCAAATAGAGTGTCCTACCATGCTCCATGGGTCTCTTGGCATCCAACAATGCTCCCCCCTGCAATACCCCAAATGGTCCCCAAAATTGTGGATTTAAAAAAAAATATTTTTTTTTCCCAATGAAATGGCCACAAAGTGACTCTCACAGACAAAATGGCAGCCGGAAATGACCTCTGTGGTCACTTCCGGCCCTCTATGAACCGCAGATATGTGGGTTTTAACCCCTTTGTATCCATGGATAATGCAACTGGGTGTGAATTAGACACTCGTGAATACACTTGTCTGGCAGCCACACTGAATGGAAAACAATACAATGGGCTGAACTGACCAGCAGGAAACTTTTAATTAACATTGCAGAGAAGCTTAAGCAAAAAGCAGACTACGCATATTTTAAACATGTAACCATACACCAAGCATATTTTAAACATATAATCATACATCAATCAATATAGAACGGAACTGCACAACTTCAGCCTTCCAGGACTACGGTTCCCATCATCCTCAGCCACAGTGGACAATAGTCAGGGATGATGGGAATTGTAGTCCAATATCTGCAGGAGGGCAAAAGTTGTGCATCTGTAATACAGAAGTAGACAAGATATTTAGGAAATATCAAGTTATCACAATTCAAACATAAAATATTAATATAATATATACTTGAACATAATGAAATTGACATGGGTCTGAAATTCAACTACAGAACAGAACCAGAAAACGGTGGTGGTGGTGGTGGTGGTGGTAAAGCTGTAAAACGCTTCAGTACAAATACTCCATGAATGATGACTTTTGGGCAGTTTGATGGAGTTGCCAGGTATAACCCTGGTAATATGCCAGTGCAGAACAGCAGAGACTGCTGTATTTGCTCTCTACCAACACAGGGGAATTTTATCAGCATCCTACAGCTAACATACGTGAGGTGGGATACAGGACTGTGCTGTAAATGGTTTCACCTAAATTAAAAACACTTTGCAGTGCGAAATTCACTAATGTTTTCACAAAAAAATGAAAGAAAATAATTGCAATATATGAAATCTATCAATGCTGTTAGTACAATATAATATCGATATGCCTCCATAGGGGCTACCATCCTTCAAAGAAAGGAAGATAGCCCCTGGGGAGAAATAAACTTTTAGCCATTTCCTAACCATTTCACATGCAAGGTGGTCGTAAACACATTGTGTTGTTACACACTGGTGGTTTATACTGCCATCTAGTGGTGATGCAGTACATCTATAACTCTTTAAGTCAGGGGTGGGGAACCTTGGCCCTCCAGCTGTTTTTGAACTGGTGGGAGTTGTAGTTCAAAAACAGCTGGAGGGCCAAGGTTCCCTACCTCTGCTTTAAGTACAGCATTTTGTTAAGCAAAACTATGGAGAGTTAGAACTAGGAGTGTGCACAAATCAATTTTTGCGATTTGATTTGAGCGTGAATTGAATTGCAAAAGCTCAAATTAATTAGCTGAAAACACTGTACAGAATCAAACTCAAACTGATTTGTCAAAAGCACTGTACAGAAAATAGCCCTGTATAATACTAGCTCAGTATTGCCTCAACGAATCACTCAAATAGATTCGAGTGATCGACTGCCAGTTGGAGACCTGTTTTTTGGGAGGTGGGGGAATGGTCCACCATCCACCACCCGAGTAGACCAGTCCTCCAAAGGGGGCTGACACACCAGGTCCGGGGTGGAGGGCTGGTCTACCCTCCCATCCCAATCAGTAGACCAGCTCTCCCCATAAGAAAGTGCCATTTGAGGCTCATTTTCCCAGCAAAAAAGGATGGAATTCCAATCATCTGAATTGATTCGAGTCAAATTGGGGGTTATTCTCCTTGACCCCGAATCAGACCCTCTATTCTGAGGGCAATTCGATTCAGAATCAAATTTTTGAATTACCCCCGATTCAACCCAAATTGATTTGAGGTTGAATTGAATTGCACACCCCTAATTAAAATGTATTGGACACAATCCAAATAGAATCAAGAGCATGAGTCCAGTGATGGTGACATTCTGTGCAACCCTGCTATCTGTAAGAGAGAATTTCTGATTTAAAATGTTGATTAATTGTGGAGGAACTCTCAGTTAGACATTTTCTTTTCTGCTCATGGAAACTACAGATGCAATAATGCTGTGTGACCTGAAATGTACAGAAGCCTCCAGGGCCTTAGAGCCTTTAGGTCCTTATGATGAAAACTGATCCCCATTACCTGGATGTCTCCACAGGGAAGCAAAGTGGGCTGGGGTACAGGAAGTAAAGAGACCTCTAGGTCATCTCTATTTATTTGTAAGAATGTGGATTCCAGTCAAACTGATATGGACACATGAACCCAATTGGGAGGGAAAAAATCACAATGCAGCTATATAAGTAAATATGTTCTCTTTGCATCCAAGAGAAAATGCATTTAAAGTTATACATACATCTGTATACAACTGCTATCAATAGTGCACATTCACTATACCTGTATCTTGGATGAATGATTGCATAGATTATGGGATTGTAGATCGCAGAAGCTTTGGCAATAACAGCTGGCACAGATTTAGAGTACGGAGTTAAGGTGCTGGCATGACTAAACAGAAGAAGCAGAAAGTATTTTATAAATCTCCCACCAACTAATCATAACAGTTTAAATTTTTCCTGGTTGACCTGGCAAGTGTGCAATGCAATGAGAAGCCTATCTAGGGGGAAGAAGTCAAACCTATTAAATATATTTTGCTGAGATTAACCCTCAGGATGCCTGATGAAAGACTGATTTCTGGTTGGAGAAGGGGCGGGGCTATAATTGAGCATATGGGTTCCAAGAACCTGTGGGCTCCTTCCTCTGGAGCCACCTTGCTAGCCTTCCCCACCCTGTTGGCTAGCCATTCCTGGGGCCGGGGAGGCTGAGAATGAGAGGGAGTGAGTGTACCTGTATGCCCTGATGGAAGCAGCAAGAAACATGAAGGCTACAGGAGCACTGAAGGCTTAGAGGCCGGGGTGTAGCTATAATTGAGCAGAGGGGTTCAAAGAACCCGGGCCGCCAGCCCTTGAGAGCCCCTAGTTCCACCCCTCCCTATTTTCTTCATTATCTCCCTCACTCCGAAGGGCCGCTGGGGATAGGGATGAACACAGGCCCCCTCTCCCCTAACTTTGCCCCTGGAACGCTGAATGGCTTAGGTCCGGGTTACCTGAGAAGGCGCCTTTCTCTACAAGATCTACCACTCACTAAGATAATCAGGAGGAGTCTGTCTTTGGGTGCCACCAGTTCATCTGATGGCAACCTGGGATAGGGCCCTTGCAGTTGTCACCCCAGGATTGTGGAAGGTGCTCCCCATTGATATAAAAGGATTATCTTCCTTGGAGGCCTTCAGGAGAGCCTTAAAGACCCATCTTTTTATGCTGGCTTTAATGATATCTAGTTTAAATTTTAATCTGTTTAAATGGGTTTTTTTTGGGTTTTTTAAAAATTAATTGTGCACTTTAGGAAGGGTGGTACAAATAAAATGAATAAATTGTTGTTCTCGAAGTAATGCACATATTTTAGGTGCCTTCTGTTATTCTAAACTGCACATCATATACAGTAAGCATCAAATAAAAGTTGGTTGACATTTTGCACTTATTCATAATATTCTGGTTTTGAAGATGTTATCCACAAATGCAAACAGAATGGGAAAATTTGTTCTAAGACGACAGGCAGCAAAGAGCAGTACATTATTCATGTGAACAATGAAGTAGAATAGCTAAGCAGGTTCTGTTTTCTTCACTGGAATATTCCAAGGGGGAAAAACACCTCTAAGCTGGTGTTTATTTTAAGATGTTACTGCTTATATATGACAGCATTATTACAGTTCAGTATCTTTCACAAAGCATGCAAGAGAAAAAAATGTTTTAACATCTCTCAAGGGAATGGAAGTTTCAAGCTAGATTCCGTCTCCCTGCTTTACACCTTCATCTACTCCCGACTGAGCTAGCTTCACGGGTGGCTTGCCACTTACCCTGCCCACGCAATAAGAGTAACACAAGCATACGGAGACCAGGAGATGACAAACACCACAATGGCCACAAAAGCGATTTTGGCCAGCTTCCATTCACTCTTGATGGAATGTGAGACAGAGGATTTCCGGCCATAGGTTGAGCCTAACTTCTGGACATTCCTATGAGAGAAGGAGCAAGAGGTGTTGCAAGAAGGAAGAATGGATTCGGAGCAGCAAGACTGGCATTAATGGGACATATTTTCCATAATACAATGCTCTGGAATCTTTGGGTGGGGAGGTGGGGAGAGAGAGGCTGGACGTGCATGCATGCTCTGATTTGCCGTTTTTTATATTTCTTCCCTACCCTATCTTGATGGATTCAGAGGTTAAAATATACCTTGATGCAGGGGTAAGCTACCCTGGCTCTCCAGCTGTTGCTGAACTACCACTTCCATCCAGGGGCGTACATAGGAACATAGGAAACTGCTATATACTGAGTCAGACCATTGGTCTATCTAGCTCAGTATTGTCTTCACAGACTGGCAGAGGCTTCTCCAAGGTTGCAGGCAGGAATCTCTCTCAGCCCTATCTTGGAGAAGCCAGGGAGGGAACTTGAAACCTTCTGCTCTTCCCAGAGTGGCTTCTTCCCCTGAGGGGAATATCTTGCAGTGCTCACACATCAAGTCTCCCATTCATATGCAACCAGGGCAGACCCTGCTTAGCTATGGGGACAAGTCATGCTTGCTACCACAAGACCAGCTCTCCTCTCCCGTAGCTAGGGGAGAGGGGGCCCGTGTTCATCCTTCTCTCTGGCGGCCCCTCAGAATGAGGGAGACAATGGAGAAAATAGGGAGGGATGGAGCTGGAGGGCCCTCAGAAGCTGGGGGCCCGTGTTCTTTGAACCCTTTCACCCAATTATAGCTACGCCCCTGCTCCCATCATCCTCAGCCATCTGTGGCTAGGATGATGGGAATTGTAGTTCAGCAACAGCTGGAGAGCCGAGCTTGCCTAAAGTAAAGAGAAAGTTGTACTGTCAAGTTGGTGTCGACTCCTGGCGACCACAGAGCCCTGTGGTTGTCTTGGGTAGAATACAGGAGGGGTTTACCATTGCCTCCTCCCATGCAGTATGAGATGATGCCTTTCAGCTTCTTTCTATATCGCTGCTGCCTGATATAGGTTTTTTCCATAGTCTGGGAAACTAGACTAGTATGGGAAACATACCAGCGGGGATTCGAACCGGCAACCTCTGGCTTGGTAGTCAAGCCATTTCCCCACTGTACCATTAGGTGGCTCCTGCCCCTGCTTTAATGGATGGTCTTATTTAGCTGTTGTTCTGCATATCTATGGCCACACAATGAGATCACTCACACAATCAAAGACTGTGTTCTACCTGGGTAGAAGTGACTGTGTGGATTCAAAGTAGGAGGAAAGCCTGGGTCCCCTGGTTTCCACACAATCACTTCTTATTTCCTCCTACCTTGTTTCCACACAATCACTTCTACCCAGGTTTTCCTCCTACCTTGCTTACACACAACCAAAAATTGGGAGCACACACAGCTCCCATACCCGGACACAGTTTTTGATCATATGAATGACCTCAATATATTGCCACTACTGATGGAGCACTGAATCATCTTCAGTTCTTCCTATAAGAGCCACATGTTTCTGATAACCAAAGGAAAGGTTAAAAAAAAAAAAAGAATCACAAGAAATACAAATCTGTGGGTTTCTTAGATGCATCACAAATAGACATTGCTCGCTGCTTATAATGTAAGTGATCAAAATAAAGAAATAGTGCTTTGCTTACCTGCCGGTACTTCTGATGGCCAGAAACATGAATATATAGCAATGGAAGATTATCATCAAGGGGATGAAGAACACACAGCAACATAACATCATGGTATAACTTCGGTTTGCTGGAGAATAGGTTACATAGTCCCATGTACAGGATATCATCAAACCTTCAGGTATATAGGAACCTAAGAACACAACATATTGCACAGTGCTTAAATAAGTAGGCACTTGCCAGTTAAGGAAACAGCAATATTGTGCTTATAGCAGAGGAGTTAGTCTGTTACAACAAAAACAACAAGGAGTCCTGTGTCAGGTTAGAGACTAATCAATTTATTGTAATGCAAGATCATTCACCCCCAGCACAATACCTCCAGTGACTGTTGCTGGTGCCTATCTTATGTTTCTTTTAGATTGTGAGCCCTTTGGGGACAGAGATCTATCTTATTTATTTAAGAGCCAGCGTGGTGTAGTGGTTAGAGTGCTGGACTAGAACCAGGGAGACCTGAGTTCAAATCCCCATTCAGCCATAATACTTGCTGGGTGACTCTGGGCCAGTCACTTCTCTCTCAGCCTAACCTACTTCACAGGGTTGTTGTGAGGAGAAACTTAAGTATGTAGTACACCACTCTGGGCTCCTTGGAGGAAGAGCGGGATAGAAAACGTAAATAATAATAATAATGATAATAATGATAATTCTTATTTAAATAATAATAATAATAATAATAATTATAATAATAATTATTATTTCTCTGTGTAAAGCACCCTGACCCATTTTTGGAAGGGTGGTATAGAAATTGAATAAACAACAACAACAACAACACACACAAACATCTGAAAACTGGGTAATACAAGCGTCCTGCCCAGGTTTGGGAGTTGTGCATACTCCCAATTTTTGATTGTGTGGGCGCAAACAACTAGGTAGGAGGAGGGAGAAGTGATTGCAGGAGGAGGGAGAAGTGACTATTTGCACCCGGGGCTGGGAGATTGCAGGGCTCCTGGCCGGCATTGGGGGAACCTCCACAATGCACCATGCACTTGCGCGGTGAGGGCCTCCCAGCTCCAAAACCTCCCTGCTGCTGGCAGCAGCTGGCACTCCTCTGGGCAGGCGCTAAGTGATGGAGATAGTCTGTGAAGGAGGTAAACCTTTCGAGGCTTCCTCCCCTGCCCCTTGAAGCCCTTTCTCACGGATTGTGAGAAAGGGCTCCACGTTCTTTGTGTGCTGGAGCCCACACTGAATGGCACAACTGTACTTATAGTTTGCTTTAGATTGAGCCTGATCTGATGCATATTTACTTAGAAGTTAATTCCAAGAAAGTGTGTTTACAGGAACATAGGAAGACCATTGGGCCATCTAGCTCAGTACTGTACTTTTAGACTTTGAGCCCTTTGGGGACAGGAATCCTTCTTCCTTCCTTCCTTCCTTCCTTCCTTTCTTATTTATTTATTTATCTCTGTGTAAACTGCCCTGAGCCATTTTTGGAAGGGCGGTATAGAAATCAAATTAATAATAATGGTAATAATAATAACTAGTGGGCCCGGGCACAGAGCATCTGTGCCTCTAGTGCGGCCGGGCCCGCCGCCTTACCTCCGCGGCCGCCGGGCCCGAGGGTGCCGCCTTACCTCCGCGGCTGCCGGGGCCGAGGGTGCCGCCTTACCTCCGCGGCCGCCGGGCCCGAGGGTGCTGCCTTACCTCTGCGGCCGCCGGGCCCGAGGGTGCCGCCGCCGCGGCCGCCGGGCCCGAGGGTGCTGCTGCCGCCGCCGGGCCCATCGCCATGGCCGGGCCCAGGAGTGCCGCCGCCGCCAGGCCCAGCCAGGCCCGCCGCCTCGGCTCCGCGGCCGGGCCCGCCTGGCTCCCCGGCCATGGCCGCCGCCGCCGTTCTCCTGGGTGCGCCAGGACCAATCAGGCGCCCCAGCAGCCCAACCAATCAGCTGGGCTGCCGGGACGCATTTCTCCTGGGCACACCCAGGAGAAATATATAATAATAATAATAATAATAATAATAATAATAATAATAATAATAATAATACACAGACTGGCAGCGGCCTCTCCAAGGTTGCAGGCAGGAGTCTCTCTCAGCCCTATCCAGAGATGCCAGGGAGGGAACCTGGAACCCTCTGCATGCAGGTGATCTTCCCAGAGGGGCCCCATCCCCCAAGGTGAATATCTCACCGTGCTCACACATGTAGTCTCCCATTCAAATGCAACCAGGGCAGGCCCTGCTTAGCAAAGGGGACAATTCATGCTTGGTCTTCTCCTAATTCTCACTGAGATGGAAAACCTGTGTGTGGCATGTACCACTCCAGACTGCAAGGGATGGGTTGCATAACTTCTGCTCCTCCGTACAAACAAAACAATTCATCACACTGTAAATAAGATTTCAGGAGACAAGGCTAGGCAGTAACTCTTCTCCCTGGCATCTAGATCTCTATGTGCTGAGATTTTCATTTTTTAAATGTGGAGGAACATTCAATGTGAGATCTCACCTGCAATCTAAAGTGGTACAGATTTCCCACTTCTGTGAGAGAACTAGCTAAGGACTGCAGACTCAATTGCTGAACAACTCAAGTCTATCCTATAACATGCAATTATGAATTCTGCTGTCCTAGCATATATATAAGGTCGGTGGACCGACCTTATTAGGAATAAATGTATTATGCTCAAGTAATCAGAAAACTGACAGTCTTTGATGAGCAACCATTTAAGTTCTTGGCATGGCCATGCTGAAGTCTTCCTCAGAAGCAATAAATCATCTAAAGGCAATGCTGGGAACTAGCAGAGATGGGCAGCTCCCTTTCGTCAAACAAATGTGGTGACCTTTATTAACAAGGCTTATCTGCATGGTGCAGTTGCTAATGTCCTTTTCATTATGGGTCTTTCAAGGCTTCTCTAGAAGGGACACTTGTTCTATACAGAATCATAAATCATCATTTCAAATTCTATTAACACTCAAGAACTCCAGAAAGATTGTAGAAGCAATGTTGAGGAGAGGAGAGTCAGTCTTGTGGTAGCAGGCATGACTTTCCCCCCTAGCTAAGCAGGGTCCACCCTGATTGCATTTGAATGGGAGACCACATCTGAGCACTCAAAGATATTCCCCACAGGGGATGAAGTTGCTTTGGGAAGAGCAGAAGGTTTCAAGTTCCCTCTCTGGCTCCTCCAAGATAGGGCTGAGAGAGATTCCTGCCTCCAACCTTGGAGAAGCCGCTTCCAGTCTGTGCAGACAATACTGAGCTAGATAGACCAATGGTCTCACTCAGTATACGGCAGCTTCCTATGTTCCAATTTTCACAGATACAAACACACCCATATACACATGTTTAGTTCAGTGGACATTGATCCAGGACACTTTTATTCAAGCCTTTACTTAGCTGTGGTCTTCCTGAATCTCAGCTTCATATCTGCTTCTGTAAACTGGGAATGATTATTCAACCTACCTCATAGTTTTATTGGAAGGAGAGCACAGGAAGCTGCCTTCTACTGAGTCAGACCCTTTGTCCATTAGTTTAGTATTGTCTGCACACTGATTGGCAGTGGCTTCTCCAAGCTTTCAGGCAAAAGTCTTTCTCAGACCTACCCGGAGATGCAGGGACCGAACCTGGGACCTTCTGCATGCACAGCAGACATTCTGAGCTACAGTCCTATCCTCACAGCAACATTAAGATTGCAAAGCACATTAAATATTTTTGTGGTAAACTTGCTCATTCTTGCAGAAACTCATAAGGCAGCAGTTGCAGGGATGTGTCCAACTCTGGGTATATCAGGACCCCTTTCTGTTTTTCTCCTTCAGCTGAACCTGACTTCTACCAGCCTATGAATGCGAAACCCATTTGACAGATAACAGTAACCAGCAAATCGAACACAGATTCAGCAGTCTGTATTGCCCCTCCCCACTTGCTTAGAGCGGCTGTTCCCTTTAAAATAATAAAAAAACATGATCTACTCATTTGTTCACTTAAATGAAAAAATTCTGTCTGTCTAGAATAAGTCTGAAACCATCCATGATTTGATTCTGGATGAAGGGGTAGACCTGATATGTATTACAGAGACTTGGTTGGGGGAGGCTGGTGGCCCAGTCTGGTCCCAGCTTCTCCCTCCAGGGTACTCTGTTGAAGAGCAGGTGAGGGGAGGTGGAGTGGCTGTGGTCTATAAAAATAACCTCTCCCTGACCAGGATCGCAGGCAATTATTAGACCTCTTTTGAAGAAGCCTGCATTGGATCCCTCAGAATTAAGCAACTATAGGTCTGTCTCCAACTTCCCATGGCTGGGCAAAGTAATTGAGAGGGTAGTGGCCTCCCAACTCCAGGCAGTCTTGGAGGGTCTGGTTGCTTTCATAATACAGGACTCCTTTAAATTTAGATGGCATACTGAGGCCATTGATAACCTGGCCCACTGTGGATACTCTAGAGGCCATACAGGAGCTTGGTAATGACAGAGCTCGTATTCAAATTATTCAACACCTAATGGATATTGAGTTGCAACATGAAATTTCCCAGATATCTAAAAGATTGTTTTTAGGTGACCAACTGAGTGGATTTAATTTGGCCCTCTCTCTCCAGGTAGTCACGATTCCTGAATATAGACGAGCCATGACACTGGCCAGGTTAGATATTCTTCCGTCTGCAGTTCTGTTTGGCAGATATGCAGGAATTCCTTTGGCGAATCGTGTATGTCCTTGTGATAAGGGCTGTGTTGAAACACAGCACATGCCTTTTTACTTTGCTATGTGATGAAACAATAGCACATGCCTTTTTACATTGTAGTTTTTATGATGAAGCCAGAGGAAAGCTACTTTCCCCTCTCCTGATAAATTTTAATGGAAGAGCAGATGATGTCTTATTGAGGTTTTTATTTTCTTTATGTGATGGAGATAAAATTAGAACTGTGGCTAAATACTGTTATATTCTTTGCAAAACACGTGCTAATGTTCAGTTTATGTTTGTAATGTCTGCATTTGTAAAACTGCTGGTCAAGGACCGAATAAATATTATGTATGTATGATTATATAGACCCATTTCAGACTGGCTTTTGGGTAGGCTATGGGGTGGAAACTGCCTTGGTGGGCCTATTGGATGATCTCCAGTTGGGAATTGATGGAGGAAGTGTGACTCTGTTGGTTCTTTTGGACCTTTCGGTGGCTTTCAGTACTATCGACCATAGTATCCTTATAGAGAGTCTGAGGGGGTTGAGAGTGGAAGGCACTGCTTTGCAGTGGTTCCACTCAGGCAGATTCCAATTATGTTTCTTGGAGACCATTGTTCTTCAAAATCTGATCTTTGCTATGGTGTCCCTCAGGGCTCCTTATTGTCTCTGATGTTGTTTAACATCTACATGAAACCACTGGGAGTGATCATCAGGAGATTTGGTGCAGGGTGTAATCAGTATGCTAATGACACCCAAATCTTTTTTCCATGTCAACATCATTAGGAGAAGGCATAACCTTCCTAAATGTCTGCCTGGAGTCGGTGATGGGCTGGATGAGAGATAACAAACTGAGACTGAATCCTGATAAGATGGAGGTACCTATTGTGTGGGGTCAGAATTCAGGAAATGATTTTGATCTGCCAGTTCTGGATGGGGTCACACTTCCCTAGAAGGAACAGGTACACAGTCTGGGGGTGCTTCTGGACACAAACCTCTCCCTGGTATCCCAGGTTGAGGCAGTGGCCAGAGGTGCCTTTTATCACCTTTGGCTGATATGCCAGCTGTTTCCTTTTCTTGAGATAAATGACCTCAGAACAGTAGTACATCCGCTGGTCACCTCCAGACTTGACTACTGCAATGTGCTCTATGTGGGGCTGCCTTTGTACATAGTCCAGAAACTGCAGTTGGACCAGAATGCAGCAGCCAGGTTGGTCCCTGGGTCATCTCAGAGAGACCATGTCACTCCTATCTTGGAGGATCTACACTGGTTGCCGATAAGTATCCAGGCAAAATGCAAGGTTTGGGTTATAACGTATAAATCCCTAAACAGTTTGGGTCCTGGGTATTTAAGAGAATGCCTTCTTCTCTATGAACCACATCATCCATTGAGATAATCAGGAGAGGTCTGTCTGCAGTTGCCACCGGTTCGTCTGGTGGCTACTCGGGGACGGGCCTTCTCCATTTCTGCCCCGAGGCTTTGGAAAATGCTGACTGCTGAAATAAGAGCCTTCCCACCTCTTTCAACTTTTAAAAAGGCAGTCAAGACACAGCTGTTCACCCAGGCTTTTAATAAGATACTGTTTCAATAGTTTGATGATTTTTAATATTTTTAACATTGTTTTAAGTTTTACATTGTTGTAATGTTTTAACCATTTTACTTGTTGTTTTTATTGTTTTGTTGTAAACTGCCCAGAGACTTGGGTTTTGGGCAGTATACAGATATAATAAACAAACAAACAAACAAATAAATAAATAAATAAATAAATAAATGTACATTGAAACACTTGGGGAGGAGGGATTGAGAGAAATAATTTCCTCCACATGCAGCACAACTCTGGATTACTAAATGCCATGAAAGTGCTTTGTGCAGGGATGTCAGTCACTAATTTTTGTCAGCCCCTGCAGAAAATCCCTTCCTTTAACACAGCACTTAATGTTTTCATAATGAAAAAGGGACAGCACTCATGAGTTACTGCATAAACTCACCAGTCCACTGATGAGAGTCTGCATTCAGAACAAGGCCTTAGTTATTAAATTCCTCACAAGACCACCCGAATGACATTTCTTATCTCATCAGTGCTTAGTAATATTATGGATACCATGATGACAATATATTAGCCTCTAGTAACACAAGGAACTGAACACTGGAAAAATAAACCCAGCTTAGAAAAAAGGCAACTATTACTAATTAGGAGAAATATAGATCAACAAAGAGGATGATAATCTAATTATTATCCAACAGAGAGGATAATAATCTAAAGACACTAAGTATAGTTCTAAGATCTTCATTTTTATTGCATATGAAATGAGATACCTAGATCTTTTAATGTCATAAAATCTCTGCTTGATGAAAGCAATTCAATTAACATGCATATACTTACCGCAACAGAATTTACAACACGCCAAGGATAAAAAATTTCTGTTTTTTTTCTGAAGACAAGCCAGAAAAGGATCCTACAAGCTTAATTAAGGATGCAATCTTATACCTTTAAAAGACCAGTTGAAACAGAACAGACTAGCTGCTGGCAGAACCTGAAATACACTTCTACTGTCTCTGCTACTTCTGGGTAATTGTGCCAATAAACCAGAAGAATGCTCCAGTGGGTATATCTGTACTGCCAGTGTAACTTCAGCAAGTGGAACCACAAAATGGAATGGAGAAACAGGTGTGTAATGGACAGAATGCAGAGGAACTGACCCATATCAAACCCTTACCACCAGGAGTGTAGCTATAATTGAACGGGTGGGCTCAAAGAGCGGATGGGTTCAAAGAACCCAGCTCTTGAGGGCCTCCCAGATCCACCCCTCCCTGTTGTCTTCATTATCTCCCTCACTGTGAGAGGCCACCGGGGAGAAGGGTGAACATGGGCCCCCTCTTCCCTAGCTATGACCCTGCTTACCACCTTTACATGCACTGAGAATACTACTATTATGACAAATATTTATATACCGTTTTTCAACAAAAGTTCCAAAAGTGATTTACATAGAAAAATAATAATAACTAAAGAGGGCTCTTTATCCCCAAAGGGCTCACACTCTAAAAAGAAATATAAGGTAGACACTAGCAACAGCCACTGGAGGGATCCTGTGCTGGGGTTGAATAGGGATAGTTGCTCTGCCACTGCTAAATATAAAAGAATCATCACAAGTTGAAAAGGTGCCTCTTTTGGGTCTACAGGGGGTCACTTTTAAAGTAATATTTGGATTGCATATGGGGGTAGTTTGGATAAACCATGCTTCCACACGATTAAGGAATGACACACATGGTGGGGGAAATCAGCATGCTTGAATCTTAACCACATGGGAACAGGGCTGGTCAGAGTATATCATCCGAATTGGCCCTATGTCAAGAAAAAGGTTACACTAGAACTTTCTTCCTGGTATGCTAGTTTTGTACATGTAGGGAGTGTTTTATGTAGTGGTGGCAGTGGGAATTCCAAACATTTTATTATCCACCTGAAAAGGTTCAGCTCAGCAAAAGATACATTCAATGGTCCCCTCCCCCCGCCCTTCTTGTGTGCTGAAGACCTGCTGTATTGCTTTAAACAGAAGGTAGTAGGATTCCATTGCCTGGCCAGATTTGAAAACGGTTTACCTCAAGAATAGCATTTTAATGAGGCCTCAAGGGAAAGGGGTGGTTGGAAAACCACAGCAAAGAAAGAAGAGGAAAGCATGGAGTTTCAGAAGGATGCAAAGAGGGTTGCATACGAAGCCACAGACACGTCTGCAGAACCTGCATAAATGGGATGTCATGACCAAATGCAACAGATAGCCCTTGAAACAGGAAGGAAAAGACAGGCAAAGAGTACTGGCAAAGCACTACAGAGTACTGGGGGATGAAATTTCACCCACATGAAACAGCTGATTAGTCCAACTAGTGCAGTACAGTCTACACTGGCTGGCAGTGCTCTCTAACACAGGGATTCTCAAACTTGGGTCCCCAAATGTTGTTGGACTACAATTCCCATGATCCCTAGCCACAATGGCCCACTGTGGATCCCGAATCTGAAAAGACTGGAGATTATTGAGTTAAACTTTTAATGTTTATTTATTTATTTATTTATTTATTTATTTATTTATTTATTTATTTATTTTTGCATTTATATACCGCCTTTCATTAAAAAGATAACCCCAAGGCGGTTTACAAAAGTTAAAAACATACAATAAAAACACAATAAAAACATCATGTTAAAAGTACAAAAACATATAAAAACAGGCATAAAAACAACACAACAAATACAACAAATAGGAACACAGAGAAGCCGCAGTAGAAAACAATCATGTAAAAGCCTGGGTAAAAAGCCAAGTCTTTAAAAGCTTTCTAAAAGCCGTGATGGAGTCCGAGGAACGAATGGCCACTGGGAGAGCATTCCAGAGTCTGGGGGCAGCAACAGAGAAGGCCCTGTCCCGAGTGCACGACAACCGGGCCTCCCTCATTGTCGGCACCCGGAGCAGGGCCCCCTCAGATGTCCTCGTCCAGCGGGCAGCAACCCTTGGGAGCAGGCGGTCCCTCAAATACCCTGGGCCCAAACCGTTTAGGGCTTTAAAGGTCAAAACCAGCACCTTGAATTGGACCCGGAAATGAACCGGCAGCCAGTGCAGCTCTTTCAAAATGGGGGTGATATGTTCCCAACGGGCAGCTCTGGATAAAACCCTCGCTGCCGCGTTTTGCACTAGCTGCAGTTTCCGGATATTCTTCAAGGGCAGCCCCACGTAGAGTGCGTTACAGTAATCCAGCCGCGACGTGACTAAGGCATGGGTAACCGTGGCCAGATCTGCCTTCTCGAGAAAGGGACGCAGCTGGCGCACCAGCCGAAGCCGTGCAAAGGCACCCCTGGCCACCGCCTCCACCTGAGCCTCCAAAAGCAGAGCCGGGTCCAGTAGTACCCCCAAGCTGCGTACTTGCTCCTTCAAGGGGAGTGCAACCCCATCCAGAACCGGTAAAATCTCCTCATCCCGATTGGCTCTCCTACTGACCAACAGTACCTCCGTCTTATCTGGATTCAGTTTCAGTTTGTTAGCCCACATCCAACCCATCACGGCCTCCAACCCGCGATTCAGGACATCCACCGCCTCCCTAGGATCAGATGACAAGGAGAGATAGAGCTGAGTGTCATCCGCATATTGCTGACAACTCAGTCCAAATCTCCGGATGACCTCTCCCAGCGGCTTCATGTAGATGTTAAACAGCATGGGGGACAAGACCGATCCCTGCGGGACCCCACAGGCCAACGGCCACGGGGCCGAGCAGTAGTCCCCCAGCACCACCTTCTGAACCCTACCCTCAAGAAAGGACCGGAACCACTGCAACGCAGTGCCTCCGATTCCCATACTCGAGAGGCAGCCCAGAAGGATACCATGGTCGATGGTATCGAACGCCGCCGAGAGGTCCAGCAGAACCAACAGGGACGCACTCCCCCTGTCTAGTTCCCGGCGTAGGTCATCCACTAGAGCGACCAAGGCAGTCTCAGTCCCATACCCGGGGCGGAAGCCAGATTGAAAAGGGTCCAGATAATCCGTATCATCCAAGACCCTCTGCAGCTGGGACGCCACCACACGCTCCATCACCTTGCCCAAAAAGGGGAGGTTAGACACAGGTCTATAGTTGTCCAGGTTGGAGGGATCAAGGGAGGGCTTTTTTAATAGAGGTCTTACCACCGCCTCCTTGAGGCACGATGGCATCCTGCCCTCCCTTAACGAAGCATTAACGATCACCTCCAGCCATCTACCTGTCCCCTCCCTGGCAGCTTTTATTAGCCATGAAGGGCAAGGGTCAAGAGCGCACGAAGTCGCCCGCACACTGCCCAGGATCTTGTCCACATCCTCAGGCGAAAGAAATTGCGAAAGAAACAACTTCTAAGGATAAATTTCTTCCTAAACTCACTCAGTGTGTAAATATGCTGCCTCAACAGCATCATAGGTTCAGTAAGCATGTTAGCAGCAAGCCATGCCAATAGGGTTAGTCTTTCTGTTGGTTTATGTAACTCGAGGACAGACTGAGGCAACCTTGGCACTCCAGCTGTTATGGAGCTCCTATTAACCCCAGCCACAATAACATTGGAGAATCCAGGTTGCCTACCCTTGCTCTAGAGAATTACCAGCTTAGGCAGCCAAGCCTGGACTTGGCTACCCATGAGAACTACCAGGATCTGCACAGACCCTGAGCTACTGTGGTGCCAAACCCAGTGCCAAAGCCTGGCTCCCAGAATCGTGTGTCAGTGTGAGCTGCTTGCAGCTCATGCTGGCACAGAGATGGGGGCCTGGAGTGCCCATCCCCTGGGGGAATTCTCCAGTTCACTGTGCTCAGCGCGCAGTGCACTGTGGGATACCTGGAGGCCGGGATAATTGCCTCAGAGCAATCCTCCCTGCTCCACGTTGCATGGAGCTGTGGGGATCATGTGGGAGCGCGGTGCGTGCTCCCACCAGTCTCTGAATGCTCATCTCAAGGGAAGGCAAGTTTTGTGAAACCTTCTCCCCGCCCATCCAGAAGGTCATGTGAATAGCCTCTGTGTGTCATAGAGTTAACTAGAGTTACATAGTTACTGGCATGTGTACTAAATGCAGCACACAGTAATATAGAACAGGGATCCTCAGTGTAGGGTCCCCAGATGTCATTGGACTTCAACTCCCATAACCCCCAGCTCCAGTGGCTTTTGGTTGGGGATTATGAGAATTGAAGTCCAATAACCTCTGGGGACCCAACGTTGAGAATCCCTGATATGGAACATCACCTCAGATATAAAGTGAATGTTTGTTTTGCAGAAGTGAATGTTTTGCACAGAACATACCATATCTTAATCCCATGGGTGCATTGGGCACCACATTATACACCAGCTCGTATCTAATGAGCAATATAGAGAAGTTATTTATTTGGAACATGGTTAGCAGCTAAGGATGTTGTAGCCATGATATGTGCCAGATTGGTCAAATTAGAGGGACCCATACTGACTCAACCATGTCAAAGAGTGGCCACATGGGGTGCAACGAGAATAGAGAGATTCTTCTTATAAGATTCCACATTGGAAGGCAGATGCATGCTATACTGCTTATCAGGAAAAAAAATTTAAAGCCATTTATATGAGCCCTGCTGTTTTGTTGTGCTGTTGTATTGTGCTTTCATGGGCATGGACTGGTATGGTCATTAGTGGCATCTAAAAGATTAGACTGGAATGCAAGCCACACATACCTGTCCCAGTGGAGATGAAAAACAAAGTGGTTTGAGAGCATGTGCGAAAGAACTAGAAAGTTTGCAGACAGCTTTCAAGGTTGCAGGCCCAAGCCACGCCCAATCGGTGCCAAGATGGGCCAAGCAGCTCCTTCTCCCAATGGCTGCAAACCTCCCCCCACCCCAAAGTCCCGCTAACTTTTCTTTTGTCCTTGGCACCCAGTGTGTGCCAAGGATCAACTTCTCTCCTTGCCCCAACCTAAACCTCATATTTCCTCTTCTCCTCCCCTTCTTGCCTCCCAGCCCAGCTGACTGTTCCCTTCTCCTAAATTTCCCCCCTCCCAATTGAAAGCCAGAGCTTTCCCCCGCCCACTTCCTGTTGTTTCATTTCTCACACCCTGACTGGCAGGGAAGCAGGTAAATTAAAAACCAGCTAGGGAGAGGAGTAGGTCCCTGAATGACAGTGGCAAGATAGTGAGGCACTGGCTGAGAGGTGGAGGCAGTGGTACAGGCAACCCCACACTACCTCTAGTCTGCCACTCTGCAGATAAATCTATGGGGAAATCTAAGAAATCTATAGGGAAAAGCGGTTTTGAGCAAAGCAATCTGAAAGGAGTGGTACAGTCAATAACAATCTGCTACCTCATTCTCTATAGATCCGCTGTCTGACATGTGCTGAAGAATGGAGTGGGAATTCTAAGAAGAATGATAGGCTGGCATCTTCCAAAGATAAAGCTAATTGTAAGACAAGGTGGGGGGTGGGAATCAGAAACTGTTTCAAAATCTGCTGCAAGGAACCCATTAGACTTCAATTAAATTTGGAACAGATTCACTGGAAATTAATATTACTCTAAATGTAAATGTATAAAGGATTGGAGAGAGATGTTTGCTTAGTGTGTCTGAATACTAAAGGCTCCCCACACCCCAGTGCAAGGAATTTCTAGCAGTAAGTAGACAGCTCCCCTGTCATTCTCGTAAGAATACAGACTTTTCCATCAATGCACTTTTAGTGTGTATAGACTATGAACTGGAGCACTGTACTTATCTATTGACTTCCTTTTCACATAAAATGATATTACCACCTTAGATTTGTCTACAAGGGCACAAACCAGATGAGGATCACAGCAGGGGAACAAAGTTAAAGCCTTCTGCTACTGTCATGGTCCCAAATGGATTGCATCCATGCATGCTATTTACACCAGAAAAATAAAACATGTTAGGAGTAATGAAGTGATTAACATTTACAGGGAAGTTTGGCCCTGTGATAAAACTAACAACCCACAAGTTGATGTTTAGTTTAGATGGGAATATCTGAACTGCAATAGATATAGATGTCATTGTCAATCATGACTGACATTTGGCGCAGATGAACATGGACAATTCTGAATTGTCCATGCTGTTGTGGGTGTGTAAAGTGACCCATCCAGTATTGTGTAAGAGTGCTTTTGAGCTGATACTTAAAACTGTGCAATCACATTATTGGAAATAATGGATGTAGTGTCACGTCACTGTGATTGCACAATTTTAAATATTAGTGCAAGAGTGCTCATGCGCAATGCCACAGGGTATTGCTTTAGGTGTCCACAGCAGGGGACAGTTCATAAGTGCCCACAGTAGTCTGCATTGAATATCAATCAATCTCCTCAAAACTTCAAAGCAGGCTTTTCCACATGTAACCAATACAAGTAAAGTGTGCTGTTGAGTCGGTGTTGACTCCTGGCGACCACAGAGCCCTGTGGTTGTCTTTGGTAGAATACAGCAGGGGTTTACCATAGCCTCCTCCTGCGCAGTATAGAGATGATGCCTTTCAGCATCTTCCTATATCGCTGCTGCCCGATATAGGTGTTTCCCATAGTCTGGGAAACATACCAGTGGGGATTCAAACCAGCAACTTCTGGCTTGCTAATCAAGTCATTTTCCCACTGCGCCATTAGCAAAGACCATAATGCAATATTGCATATCGGAAGAGAGGGTGGGGAAAGAGAGTAAACAACATACTCCACCCAAACAGCGGACACACACTCCATCCCAGTGAGTAGAGCCAGACAAAGAAGATGATCACGCATGTGCGTTTCTTTGAAGTCCTCTTTATGGACTGCAGAGGCTTAGTAATCACACAGTAGCGATCGATGGAAATAGCTAATAGAGTCATCATCGAGGTTATTCCAAAGAGTGCCCCACAAAAAGCATACAGGTTACAACCTAAAGCAGAAAAGGGGGAGTGTAAGATTTTCAATGAGGAAAACAACATGAGCAAAACATGTTATGGCAGGAGCTTCTCTGCATATTAGCATGGTGGGCCATTAGCCTTTATGGTGGTATCTAGCACTGTGAGTAAAATCACCCAGCACTTATACCTTCCCTAGAGAATATTTAAAAGGATTAAATATATACTTTAAACAACCGTCAACCAACTTATTTCACTCAGCCTGTGACTCATTTTATTAATGGAAAACTGCCTCAAAGAAAATCCAATACAATTAAAGTTACATTTTCCTGGAATGTTGCCAAGTGTAATGACCTTAATTGTTCTAAAACAAATGCATTTATTGTCCAGAAGACAGAGGCCGGCATCCTAACAAACCAGTGGTGTTGCTAATGGGTTCAACTGACACAATACTGGCACTGGTGTGGGGAGGAGGAATTTTGACCCACCTCTCCTTTTCTGGGAAGTTCTCTGTTCCACCTGAGAGTATGCCCCTGAGTGTTGTGCAGCTCTCAGGGGACATATTTTTCTACGGCAAAGAGCAGCATTGGTGCTTTTCAGGTAGTACTGGTGCTTCATTCATCAGGATGTCAGGCAGAGAAGAATAATCCTAAACTCAACTTTGATATTTTTGGAATTAATAATTAATTTTTATATACTGCCCTTCATCCTAAGACCCTAGGGTGGTTAAAAGCATGATAAAAACAATTCAATAAAAACAGGACAAATGTAACTAAGAAATTTAAAAAAGAGCAAGGGATAGCTCATTGGCCAAAACCCTGAATAAATAGAGCAGTCTTCACGTTCTTCCTAAAGGCTGGGAATAATAGAGATATCGAGATTGTTGCATTCCTTGACAGTTTTAAAACTTATGAAGACAGATAGTGGCTAGTACTGCTTATTTTCCAATCCAGAAGACAGGCAATTTATATTACTTGGCCTAAAACGCATAAGAGACAGCAAGTTGTTTCTCAAAAGTCTATGTATTAGCATATATGAATGTGGTATACCAGAAACAGCAAGGACTTTGAATGATTTGGTACATATGTTATTTATTACAGCCACTTATGAACTTTCCAGGAGTATAATTTGCCAAACTCTCCTCCTAATTCTGGGCAGAATTCGGTTTCCATAGAAATATCACTCTAAATTCTGAGTGAGCAACTTTAACATTTAGCCAAGGTATTTCTCATTAGTCTTTGGCCACCTCAGCATAATTTCCAAAGGAGGAACCCAAGAGATTCATGAACTGTACATCAGGGAAAGATATGCAGGTTCTCCTTTGAATGCTGCACCAGAATGATGAGGGGCAGGTACAGGGGTCATTCATGTATACTCCTTACACTTGTGGCATGGCAAGGATCTTGCAACCTGGATGGGATATGCAGCAACTCTGCCCAAGACCTGTTGGCTGATATCAACCTTGCCATGCCACGAACAGATAACATCAGATAACATCATGCTTAAGACAAAGTCCCTGCAATGGGGAGAGGACAGTGCTGAGAAAGTACCTATATTTCCAAGTATCCATTCCTTGTGCATGCTGTTGAGAAAGCAGATTGGAGCCTGAGTTGCAGACATCAGGAAATCACTTACTGCTAAATTCATTATAAAATAGTTTGGTGGTGTCCTCAGTCTCTTGTTGCTTAACAATCATCACCAGCGCATGAACAGAGGAGAGAGAGAGAGAGAGAGAGAGCATCCAGTTAGGTTCTCTTGCATTAAAATTCAGTTTGGAAATTAAACAAACTATTTATTTAAAATGTTTAGCTTTTGCCAGACATTAATCTGACCAAATGACATACATAACCCTTTCAGAATGACAGTTGTCAAGGTGAAGATAAAGTGAGCACTTTCTCCTCATTTTACAAGTTGTGGCATTGTGGGTCTAAAACTATCAGGCTGCTTCCCAGTCCTCTTTATTTGGTTAATAAGAGAATGGTGATACAACTTCAAGGATTCCTGGATAAAACTGATATGGATTCTTTTCAAGATAGGCTCCATCCTGGTTTTAAGACTGAACGCTTGTCCTGGTGGAGGACCTGGCACTGGGAACCAGAGAGGGGGAGTGTTACATTGTTGGTTCTCTGAGCTTCTGAGTGGCCTTTTATACCACCAGCTATGACATCATTTTGGATCTCTTGGCCAAGGTGGGGCTGAATGGCATTTTGTTACGGTGGTTCTAGTCTTAACTGAAAAGCAGGTTCCCGAAGGCAGTATTGGGAAGAAATGATAAACCCCATGGCCACTAACATGCAGAATCCTCAGGATATACTGAAGACACATTTGTTCACCCAGGTTTTTAATTGGAGTTATAGTTTTAATGTTGGGTTTTAAATAATTTTAATCATTTTAAATTTTGTTTAATTGGCATTGTTTTTGTTGAATACTAGAGATGCAGATTTCAGGCGGTATATAAATATAAATACATCATCAATATAAATAAATAACATCAGCCCAAAGACCGCAGCTTGAGAACTGCTGACTGAAAGTAGGTTTATATGAATGGTTGTTAAAGGGCAACATCACCACCTCAGAAATCCTTCTGAGTTTATTTTTAATCATATGCCTCCCACCCTCTCTCATGGTGAAATACTTGCACAGATGGTCAGTGGAACCTACAATCCTGTGTCAAAATGAGTTATTATAAATGAACTCATATGTATAATGGGTGCCCTCCTGTGGATGCCTGGAAGAGACTATCCACATGACATCATAGAAGTGCTTTGACAATGATACTACACTTCATAAAAGTGAAGTGCTTTGACAATGATACTACATAATCTATTCCCTACTTCTGATTTAAAGTTCAGAAAGCACCACTGGAACCATTTTTTCTGGTTTCAGTTTAGGGTTGACTCACATATTCACTTACCACAAAACCACATCATAGTCCTATTTTTATCCCTAGCTGGGCTATCTCCCACCACATATCTAGGGAGATGTGTGTGTTAGAGCATGTAAAAGATGGTTTCACACATGCCTGGAACATACTCATGTCCATGATATTTCCTGTTTCTTTGGAAACACACACACACACGTTATTAAAAAATGCAGTCCTGTGGTTGCTTTTCATTGATGTGATCTTTCTGTGCCTGTTACTACAAGTCAGTGTAGTAACAGGCGTGGAGAGATCACGCCAATGAAAATCATGTGTGCCTGTTTGTATAGTGGGGAATAACATGCTTACAGAGAAACAGGAAAAATTCATTGACTTCAGTATGTTCCAAACTTTTGCATTCTGAAATACAACTGTAGAATTAGTGTATTGAAATCCTCATGACTACAACTGTGACTACCAAAACTAGTTATTGAGCATTAAATCACCATTCAACCTTTTGATGGCTTCACATTAGTGTCCCTATAACAGTGATTTCACTATTTTTTTGAGCAGGGGGCCACGTTGGCAGAGAATCTTCAGTGTAAGAGTCATTTCCACTGCGCTGACATCTGGAGAGTACTGCACTTTTCTCAGTGCTGGAAGGGCCCTTTAAGACAGGAGGAACCCTCTCTTAAGAGCATTGTGGGAAAGCATTGGGAAGGCCCACCCTCCCCAGTATGCTGTGTATGCTTTCCAAGAGGGTGCAGGGGGTCAAGAGGGCTCAGTTTCCCTTAAAAGAGCCCACCCTGATGCTGAGCAAATTACAGCAAAGGACAGTGAGAATGATCATGTCCACACGATGCCAGGGGGACTGTGCAGAATATTCAGCTTTGCACAGTCCTAATAAACAATTCGTCAGGGATCCGCACTGAAGGTTGATGGGAGTTACCACTTAATACCACTCCAGGGCCTTAAAATGAAGAACACTGCCCTATAGAATTCTAAAGGTCCCTATCATAAAAACTAAGGGACCCCAGAGAAGTATGGTTGTAAATGAATGAATGAATGTTTGGCCCACTATGATGTTGTTGCCTACATATATTCTTTGCACAGCAATCTGTGCCAACCATCCTTTCATGAGACAAGCAACAGAAGTATGGCATCTAGGACTGCCTCTTGGGGTCACTAGGTCAAACCTATCCATGTTTAGCATTAGTCATTATCATCTGACAGCTGCCCAGTGATCCATGTGGAATTACTCAGTGATTTCATTTCACCTAGAACTCACAACCACTGCTAGCAATGTTCAGGGAAAGTTCATCAGAATATCAGAGCACAGAGTCTGAACTCTTTCATGTCAAAAAAGCAACCCATCCATAAGCAAATTAAAAGTCAGAGGTTGCGACATTTTCCTCAGTGACTACAGGCAAATCTTGTTATATGCAGCCCCGACTTCTGCAGTTCCGCATATCCATGGTCTGGCTATTGACACCCGACCTTGGTATATGAGGAGAAAAAGGTATTTTTAAAGGGTGAAATTTTATGGAGCTATGTTTTCAGGGTGGCCTCTGAGTCATTTCCGTCCATCGTTTTATTGAAAGGAGCTCTTTTGTGGCTCTTCTGTTAAAAAGAAGAAGAAGAAGAAGAATTCCCCCCTGCAGTTTTTCATGGAAAATTGGCAGAATTGGCAGTGGGCGGGGGGCGGTATTGTCAGACAGCTGTGGAGCATTACAGCACTTTACTTCAATTATTTCCGCCATTTTCCTGACTTCTTTTGCCCTCCAGGACCCTAACCCTACTCCAGTTACCATAGACTCAATGCCTCGCTATCCACGGTTTTGTTACCTGTGGAAATCAGCAGGAACGGAACCCCCACAGATAAAGAGGCCCACCTGTACTTCTTTTGTTACCCAAGTTCTATCACAAACTAACTTCATTGACCTAGGCTGGCAGCCAGGGCTGGCAGAATAAAAAAAATGGGGCTAAAGAAGTTCTTGCTGCCTCGACCTATTTGCAGCA
The DNA here is from genome assembly GCF_027244095.1 of Hemicordylus capensis. Lineage (NCBI taxonomy): Eukaryota > Metazoa > Chordata > Lepidosauria > Squamata > Cordylidae > Hemicordylus > Hemicordylus capensis. The sequence goes on along the minus strand of NC_069661.1, from coordinate 27,146,564 downwards.
AATAGCTGCTCTGGATAGTCGGGAGAAATTTTGATGGGGAAATTTTAGGAGAGAAGATTGCTCACCTTCCCCTCCCCCCACACTGTAGTTTCAATAAGAGTAGGGTCTGCTATGGCTTCTTTATTATTTAAAATGAAAGAAGAGATGCTTTTGCTTTTAAGTACACTTCTTAAACATGCAATTAAGTTAATCTTCCTTATATTGGAATCATGCAGTTGCAATATAATGACACAGGAAAACCAGAATTGTAATTGATGTTGCAATGCAATAGTACATGGGAATATAGGAAGTTGCTATTAGTCCATCTAGACCATTGGTCCATCTAGATCAGTATTGTCTACATGGACTGGCAGCAGCAACTTGGGGCTTCAGGCAGGGATTTTTCTCAGCCCTCCATGGTTATGCTGAGAACTGAATCTGGGACCTTCAGCATGCAAAGGTGGGTTCTATCAATGAGCTACAGCCCCATCACATAGAAACATATACTGTAAAGTGCAAAACATACTGCCAGTTTCAGTGGGGTGCCTCTGAGCAATGGCAGAGGAGAATGAGAGGTCTGTTTCACAGAATAATACTTTTTAAAAAATGAGAAAATCATAAGGGCAGAAGAAGCAAATGCTGACACGGAATGAGAGAAGGGGTGTATAAAAGCTGACTGTCAAAAAGCATGGGAGCAAATTTCAAAACTGAACTTCTAATAGCAACATTAATCAGCAATACAGATCAGTTATCCGGACAAGGGTGCTCTTCCGGGGAGTAGAGTTGATCTTGAGGTCGTGAGCACAAATTGTCCCCTTTGTGAAGCTGGGTCTGCCCTGGTTTGAATTTGGATGGGTGACTACATGTGAGCACTGTGTGCTGCAAGATATTCCCCTCAGGGATTGACCACCGATCAGTGATTGCTTGCAAGCCAAAGGTCCCAGGTTCAATCCCTGGCATCTCCAGGTAGGACTGGAAAAGACTCCTGTCTGAAACCTTGGAGAGCTGCTGCCGGTCAGTGTAGACAATACTGAGACCTTTGGGGACAGGGATCCATCTTTATTTATTTATTTTTATTTCTCTATGTTAATTGCTTTGGAAACTTTTTGTTGAAAAGCAGGATATAAATATTTGTCATTGTCACTGTCGTGCTGAACAGTGTGTTCTTTAGCACAAGCAGGAGCTGAAGTTTTGGAGCCAATGCAGTTTTGGGCAATGCATTGCCAAGTCTGGCTGGATTTGGCAGCAGTTGCTGGAGGGTTCCTCTTGTGCCCACCAACCAGCGTCCAGAGCGAGAGGGTGTTCTCAGTGGCTGGGGATGTGGTGACATCCCATCACACACATTTGGATGATGACTTGGTGGAGCAGCTGGTCTTCCTGAAGGCCAACCTCCCCCTGCTTGGCTATCCTGATCTATCCATGGAAAATGAGTGACTCATAGTCACCCCCACCCACTGTAACACCACTGGCAATTCTCCCCACCACTGGCAGTTCGCCCTACCCTGGCCAACCCCAAAACCAGATATGTCACAGTCTTCCCATTAGTGCTGCTCACTCACACACACACACCCCCCACCACCACCATGGCCAATGATAAGAAGATGGACTGGTGACCCTGACCGGTCAGGCTGTCAGTCGGGGGCCAGCACCAATCTGAGGCCATGGTGTTATCCAGACATAGGTAGGCCAGCAGACACACAGGCAGAAATGTACACTGAAGAAGAAGAGAAGCAAAAAGAATTCTTTTCATGGTAAGAACCTAGATTAAGCTTTGTTTCTTGTCAGACCATTGCCCCATGATTTTCTTTTCTTCTCTCAGCAATGAGTATAATATGCTGTGCTATTGCTGCTATAACTAGCTGGTTTTCCTGGACTTCGTATTGACGAAGACAGAACTTGAGGGCCCTCCTTCTTTAAGTTGTGGTTTGCTTTGTTCGTGAGATAGTGTTGTGGTGAGAACTGGACAGTGTCCGCTCAGCTCTCTCTCTCTCTCTCTCTCTCTCTCTCTCTCTCTCTTTGTATGTAATATTCTAGGTGCTTGCTGTGACATGAGCAGCATGTCTGGACTAACCTCCTTGTCTTCACTCACTGCTCTGGTCTGCTCTGCAATCTGCATTCTGCCCGGAAAGGTATAATCACTCAGTTGAAATGTGGCTGAAGACATTGCTGCAGTTGAGCGTATAGCTATGCTTGCTGCTAAGGGTGCTGCTGTGGCAACTGTTGCAATGCTGGAAAGTTAGGATGCAGTCATAATTGTGTGTGAGAGAGCAACTTGTGCTGATGATGTTACTGCAGCTCAGGCACTGTGGCCGGCAGTGGATTTTGGTTCAGTGATTATTTTTTGGCTATTTTTGAACTGCATTTTTTTAAAAAAAGACTGTTCTGTGTTGGGAGGGACATATGCCTTTTACTGTGTGCTTCTAATCTACAGTGTTTTTCAAGGCAGAGATGCAAAATGCATTGCGAATTGCAATGTCAAACTTGTGTGTGTACTCTGTGAGTGAAGTTTGTTTCACCCATAGGGAACAATGGGAACTTGAAACACCCCATTGTTCCCCATGGATAGGTTCTAGGGACACCAAAGTAGGTTGGGTGGTACGATATGATGTGTGCTACATACCACCCAACCCACAAAAGAAATGTGAAAGTGGGCAATTACATTTTTTTTTGTAAATGTAAAAACAAAAACAAAAACCACCTATAGGATCCTAAAATTGGGTTTTTTTGGGGGGTGGGGTGGGGTTTAAACATTTTTTAAAAAATTGTTCACTTGCCCATTTCTTTTGTGGGTTGTAGCACCCACAATGCCCTACTACCCAACTCACTTGGTGTTCATAAGACCTACCCAAGGGGAACAATGGGGTGTTTCGAGTTCCCTATTGTTTGCTATGGACAAATCATTTGAATCAATTTGAATGATTCACAGTTGATTTGAAACAGCTGGCTTTGGCTGTAGTTTTGATGAATCAATTTGAGGATTTTACTATTCATTTAGAGCTCAAAACGAATAGCAAAATTCATTTTGTGCACACCCCTACTGGCTAGAAATACATCCAAATCAGGTCTGGGCCTAGATAGTGCATTTAGTCTTGATCTGCTTTGCATCTCCCAGCCAGTGTTCCTTGCTTCTCAGTTCCTGATCCCGGTGCTCGTAAACACTGATTTCCCCCTGAAACTGGCAGACTACCTGATGACAACCTCCTGAGCCCAGCTCCTGTTCTCCCTAGGCTTGTTGTTGTCTCAGTTGGATTCTTTAAGTTACCCTCTTCCAGACCTTAGCTTGCAACTACCTTTGCCTTGGCCCTCCTATGGATCTGATCCAGTCTTTGTTCCCTATTCTGCTGAGTCTGGTGTTTCAGCTCGATTGCCACAACTCAGAGCTGACACGGGAGCTGCAGAATTCCTTATGTACCTCCAGCGTTTATTAGAGTGACAAAGAACTTGCCTCAAGTTGGCTGAGAGGGGAGCTTGTAATGCCTTCCCTTCTCACTGTTTCCCCAGTACTTCACTTCCTCTACTACACTGAGGGGATTAAAACTTAGGAATCCACACAGGGAGAAACTGAACATACTTTGGGCACTTGCTTGCAAGATAATTATCTTCTTTTCTCATTACATGCAGCTGAGGAATGAGAAGTGGGATCACAACTCACAGAACGAATGCAGATACCATTATTTTCACTATTATTCCTCTACTCTGGCCATATGGAGTGCAGAGGCGTATCTAGAGAAAATAGCACCTAGGGCAAGCACTGAAATTGTGCCCCCTGTCCAAACATCTGACACCCATCTTTCAGATAACTTTACTATAATAACAGCTGAAAAATACAAGTCAAGCTCGTTAATCTTTTAATATTTCAAAAACTATTTAGCAGTGGACGTAGCCAGTCTAAAAAATACTGGGAAACTACAAATTTCAGTATGCTGGGGCTGATGAAATACCCCAAAACTATGTGGAGGTATACTTGGAAAACTAAACAGAAGTGTCTGTCTAATTCTCTACTATGCATTGTAGCATCACTATTACATAAGTTTTAAAAATAAATGGAGAATTTGACTTTTCCAGATACTCTGAAAATAATTAAAGGATATGCAGAGTAAACTGTGTCACTGCTTGGAATATATTCTAGTATTTCAGAAAGACAGTTAAATGAGAGAAAGAGAGCAAGAAACTCCCAGTGGGCCTTAATACTAAGGATTTCACACTGATTCAAAGACAAACTCACCATTAATAGCCATATTATTAAGAAATCACATTTAACTCACTTATCACAAGAAGCAAAGTAAGAGCAAATCCTAGCTCTCAGATACAATCCTAGTTCATATGTTTCAGCTCAGTATTCACAAGCCCTGATTCTCTGTACATATTGCCAAACTAAATATGTGTACAGTGACTTATATTATATTAAATTCATTTTTTTACCTGTAGCCCCTTTGGGGGGCTTCCTAAAGGCTGAGGGGGGGGGGTCTGCAAAGGTTCCTCCCCCTGCTGGCCTCTAGGGCCTCACAGGGACCATTCGAGCATGTGCAGTGGCCATTTTTAAATTTTTTTTTAAAAAATGGCCGCTGAAAACAAAATGGCCATGTGTATGCTCAAATGGCCTCTGCGTGTCCTGGCATGGCCTGGGGCCTCACAGAGGCCATTTGAGTGTGCGCAGTGGCCATTTTGTTTTCAGGAGCCTTTTAAAAAAAAATTAATTTTAGAAAATGGCGCCCCCTTCAAGTGGTGCCCGGGGCACTTGCCCTGCCTGCCCCACCCTAGATACGCCCCTGATGGAGTGACCTGCTCATGCTGCAGTCACCTCATGTGCATTGTGGATGGCCACTGCCGTGGGCAGTAAAGGTGAAATGGATGGCTGTCAATATTATATATGAAGCTGCCTTCTACTAGCAAGACCATTGGTCCACCTAGCTCAGTATTCTGTATCCTTGACCAGTAGTGGAGTTCAAGGTTTCAGAAATGGGCCATTCCCCCTACCTGTAGATGCCAGGAATCAAACCTCGGATCTTCTGTATGCAAGCTCTACCACTAAACTGCAGCTCTTCCCTTAAGAACATATAAGAACATATCATCTTAAACATATAAGATTATGTTTACACAAAATCTTATATGGACATATCATATAGACAGATGTTCACTGAATGCACATCAGTCCCTATCTAAGACTACTGTCTGAACACACCTTTAGAAGGGCTCACATGTTCCCAGGTGAGGAACAGTATTAGGAATGTGCACGAAATGGATTTTGCATTTTGTTTTTATCTCAAAACAAAATGCAGAAGGCTGAAATGTTTCATCGAAGCAGCGGTTCGATGAAACACACCTCGATTTCAAACAAATTTTTAACCTTTCCTCCAAACCCCCATAGGAGTAAAAATTTGTTTAAAATTGCCCACTTGCCCATTTATTTTGTGAGTTGGGTGGTAGGTAGCACCCATCATGCCCTACCACCCAACTCACTTTGGTGTCCCTAGGAACTACCCGTGGAGAACAATGGGATGCTTCAAGTTTCCCCATTGTTCTCTATGGCCAGAACAAGGTGCACTCACAGAGTACACATAGGTTTGGCAATGCAATTTGCAATCCATTTTGCAACCCTGCCTTGAAAAATACCAAGAAATATTACACATACAGACACAGAGCTGCCGCTGTCCATTTCTTGCCACAACACTCTCTCACAAACCAAACCACAACTCAAGGAAGACAGGCACCCAAGTTTTGCCTTTGTCAGTCTGAGATCCAGCAAAACCAGGTAGTTATAGCAGCAATAACACAGCATATTATACTCAGTGCTGAGAAAATCACAAAATCAAACCTCCCTTCCTTCCATCCTGCCTGCCACAGAGAGACAGGAAGACACAACAGTCATGGCCTGGGCAGCTCAGCTCTGAGCTCAGCTGTCTGAAGACTCTAAACAGGATGGAAGGAGCAGGAAGAAATATGAACAGCACTCTAAGATATTCCCCCTGGTGGATGGGGCCACTCTGGGAAGAGCATCTGCATGCTTGCGGGCTTGCAGAAGGTTCCAGGTTTCCTCCCTAGCATCTCCAGATGTAGGGCTGAGATGGAGAGACTCTTGCCTGTAACCTGGGAAAAGTCGAACTTTTCCCAGTCGGACTGTAGACAGTTTTGAGCCAGATGGACAAATGGTCTAACAAGAAACAAAGCTTCTAGACTCTTACCATGAGAACTCTTGTTTCTTTTCTTCTTCTCCAGCGTATATCCCATGACAGTGCTGCCTGCCTACCTATGTCTGGATAACACCATGGCCTCAGATTGGTGCTGGGCCCTGGCTCATCATTGGCCCTGGCGGTGGCGTGCATGTGTGTCTGCGTTTGTCGGCAGCACTCCCAGGCAGACTGTGACGCATCTGGTTTGGGGGTTGGCCATGGTGGGACGAACTGCTAGTGGTGTTGCAGTGGGTGGGGGTTACTACGGTTTCTCACCCTCCATGGCTAGTGTGGGTTAGCCCAGCAGGGGGATCACAAGCAAATCAGAAGCCAGTGTCAAGAAAATCAACCAGCAAGGGAGAAAACAGGCCTCCAAAATAGTGTTCAAAACATTGAAATGTTTCAAATATAAATTGGTGGGGTTTTTTTTGTTCTGAACTCTAAACAGGCCTTTTATTTAAAGGGCTTTTTAATGTATGTATGTATGTATGTATTGCATTTATAGACCGCCCCAGCCAAAGGCTTTGGGCAGTGCCCAACAAATAAAAAAACCCAATGATTTAAGAACACTGCTTAAAACAACATAAAACAATTTAAAAACAATCCATTTATAAACCAATTAAAATACTTAAAAACAATTTTAAAACCTTGGAAGCCCAGGCCAAACAAGTAAGTTTTTAGGGCTCTCTTATAGGCCAACAACGAGCCTGAATTACAGATATCTGCCAGCTCGATATCTATGGATAATTATGGATATTTGCTGTTCTGAGCTCAAGAAACTCAAAACGGCCCGTTTCAACAAATACAAAGGATAATAATTTCCTCATCAAAATTTGACAGGCTCCTGTCATCTTTCTGGATTCACAAACAGTATTTATAGCACACAGTTCACTTCTCAGTTTAAAAACTCCATGCTGCCCTTCCAGATGTAACATCTTGGCAGTATTGGCAAAAGAGAAAACGTATTTAAAAGGGCCAATATAAAGATGCCACAATGAAAGAACATCGACTTATATATAAGAGAGGTGAAGAAAGGTATACTTCCTAAGTGTGCTGGAAAGAGTCTGCATCCACATTCTTTGCCCTGAAAACAAATGCAGTGAATGTATGGTCAAACCACTTCCATCAAATCTGAGAATATCTACATAAGAACAGCCCTGCTGGATCAGGCCCAAGGCCTCTCTAGTTCAGCATCCTGCTTCATTCACACAGTGGCCCACCAGATGCCTCTGAGAAGCCCCCAGGCAAGAGGTGAAGGCATGCCCTCTCTCCTGCTGTTGTTCCCCTGCAACTGGTATTTAGAGGCATCTTGCCTCTGAGCTGGAGATGGACTATAGCCATCAGACTGGTAGCCATTGATAGACTTGTCCTCCATGGATTTATCTAAGCCCCTTTTAAAGCCACCCAAGCTGGTCGCCATCACCACATCCTGTGGCAGGGAATTCCATAGATTAATTATGCACTGTGTGAAAAAGTACTTCCTTTTGCTGGTCCTAAATTTCCCAGTCTTCAGTTTCATGGGGTAACCCCTGGTTCTAGTGTTGTGAGAGAGGTTGCTGACTGGAGAGCTTGCTATAGTGTGGACTGCTAAAGTCACTAGGGTGTTTTCCAGATTATGAGATTTGCAATGGGTAAAGCGTTGCAAAGTGTGACAGAATAGTGAAACGGTTTAAAACTGAGCTTAAAGCTTTATTCAATGCTTCATTGTAGGCTGCTGGCCATTCATATTTTCTGCCCATTGCAACGTGTTTTCAAGGCAGGACTGTCCATATTCTCCTTGAAACATGTTTATCTGCCCCTCCTCCTGCTCCATTTCGGCCAATGGAGTTGTGCCGGGGGGTGGGGTGGGGTGTGGGTGATGTGAATTATTTTTTGTAACTTCTTGGCTGCCTTGTGCAAATCCGCCAGCAGGGAGAAGTGCTGTTCCAATACAAAAATCTAACTTTGGTGAGCCAGGAAGGAGGAAAGACAGGAACTAGCGTGCCACCAGAGAAATAAATGAATGAATAAATAAATAAATAGGAGGGAGGCAGCAGAAGGGAGGTGAGGGCTCCTCCAGTGAGGATTGTGGGATTATACAGAAGTAAATGAATCCTGATTCAGTTCAATGAGCTTTCTTTTTAAGTAAGTGACTGTTCTCTCTCCCTGCCCTTTGCCGTGTAGGAAGCAAGTGGGATTGCACAGAAGTAAATGATTTAGTTTAATGGGCTTCCTCTTCAGTAAAGGGTTGGATCAGAAATCTGCTCAGCTGCACTAGTATGAGTCTCTGGCCAAAGTAGCAAATTAAAACAGGACTGCACAAAAGAACCCTGGTGGGAAAATAATAATAATAATAATAATAATAATAATAATAATAATAATACCCCTCCAATCTCCTCCCTCTCCCTCCATATCCCCTCTCCTCCTATGTTGACAAGCTCGAGTTATATTGGGAGCAAATGGAGGAGGACAGAGCTGTGGGGTTTGGGGTCTATGGAGAGGAAAGGAAGGGAAAGCCGAGATTTCTCCCTGCCTGTTTCTCTCCCCACAGCACGGGCAGGTGGGGGCGGGGAGAACTGTCCATACTGCAATTCATAAACTCTGTTGCAGGCTGCCCTACCACAGAAAAATATAGCTACTTTCCTGCAACACTATTACCACATTATAGGGCAATAACACATCATTAAAATTTGAAACAAGGCATCAGAAAAATGGACAGCACCTTGCTGACAGCGCAGCAAGTGCGATGTCAAAACACTGGCAAGACGGAGGGGCACTTATGGGACACGTGGCAGCATGTAATCTGGAAAATGCCCAAGAGAAACTGTCCAGGCAGCAACTATGTGCTTGCCCAATGCTGGTTGTAGCACTCTCTATCTCCTTTCCTGTATCCCTACATCTGCAGGTTACTTTCCCCCTCAGTTGTGACACTACCTCATTGCTTCCCCTGATCAGGAATAGTTAGCTGGCTATCACAGGCAACATTAGACTTCCATGTTTCAGGTTGTGTGGTCCTATTAATCTCTGGAAGAATGTCATAGCAAATGTTTAGTTATTCATCTTACACTGTAGTATTTAATATTTATTTATTATTTATTTGTTTGATTTCTAGACCGCCCTTACAAAATAGCTCAGGGTGGTTCACAAATACCACAAAACAGTTAAAATCAATCAAAGATCGAAAACAATTATTTTTAAGAAAATACAATAAAGCAGCTAAAACCCAATACATTAAGAACCCTTTAAAACAAACTACTACTTGTACTGATCTCTTGCCAAGCAATTGGGTACTAAATCATACCGTTATAAGCTTAATAAGTAGAAGAAATGTGCTGGCTCTCTCCCATTCCTTTAGTTTATTAAAATACGCAATCTGTCACAAAAGCATACAGCTTTTCATGCCATCAAGCCATTTATTCATGTCTTAAGAGGCAATATAAAATGGATGAAGTTTGTAGGTCAAACATCAGGCATTGAAGCACACTGGACAAAGATGTATGGGAAAGGATAAAAGAACACATTAATTATCTCAATGTATGGTGCAATCAGACACTTCCCTGAACCAGAGTTTTTGAATGTGAGATCTCCTCTGATCCAGGATACTGAACCAGACATCTGCTCTTGACCTCATCACGCACAGAGGAATGTATTGACTGACCACCCCACAAGTTATTGGTTTTCTCCCTCCTTTTCAAAAAAGAGTACAAAGGCAAAAACATCCTTAAGCTTAATCCCCAATATGGAAAAAACTGTACCTGTAAAATGCATAGAGGACTAGGAGGTTTCCTGTAATTCCAACACAACCTATTACAAGAACACTGGAGCCTACAGTGTAAAGAACATGATCAGGTACATCCACTTTTGTTCGGTGCTGAGTCCCCATATTCTGTGCCTGGAAGAAAAACAGCACAGAAACAAACTTTTAGCATAGTGTACTTTCACTGAAGGGAATGATTAAATCATGAAAGGCAACGTTCCTCTCCTTTAAGATGAAAAGGAGAATTGAATTGCTCCAACAGAAAGATTGGCATTGACCCCAGACAACAACACACTTGCATGACCACATTTCAAGGGAGTCTCCATCTCCCTCATAATAAGGGAAATACAAGGGTCTCTTAAGCCTCTTTGGGGACACACACACACACACACACACACACACACACACACACACACACACACCAAGCGTAAGCCTTGGGGCTTACATGCATCTTCTCTGCCCTTCCTCTATTCCCTTCTTCTTTTCCTCTCACCATGCACAGAAGGGAGATTCCACGACGACCCTCAGTTTCCTTACCCAGGATAGGACACGGGTGCAACACTAAGAAAAACCCATGTTCAGATAAATGTAGAACCCCCCTCAGAGGTATAGGGAGCTCACCGGTGGCTGTGGGACAAGCTCAATGGTGACCCCCCCTGCCCCGTGCTAATGTGCGTGCGCCAGCCACACCCCCTGCGTATGACATATACGCAAGGGGACATGGCCACCAGCAGAAAGATGGGTAAAATACCCATCTACCTGATGCACTGACGTCTCGTTCACATGCCATTGTGGACCGAAAGCCAATGGCCCATGAACAAAGTCCAGTGTAGCACACTCAGTGCGGGGAAGGACAAGTGACTCTGGTGACCTCCCAAAGGTGTGAGGAACAGCAGGGGAAAGCTTCTGGCGACCTGGAAGTGCTCAGAGTTGCAGCAGCTAGGAGATACTTATTCTCCCGTGCTCAATGGTGGCCACACATCTGGATCCCCTAATTTGGACATTACCTTTTATATGCAGTGAGATGATTGGGAGATAATTGAGGAAAAAGATTGCAAACCTGATGCCCATAACCTTCTGAATAACTTGTCTCCTATCCAACAATATAGAGTGAAGAACACTTCCCTTCTGACCATCCCCAGTCACTTTCTGGAGGTTGGTTAATCAGATACCCAAAGTCCTATGTAAATCAAATATTGAAATGTGATTAGTTTCATGTCCAATTGATAGGTCACAGGCTGGCAGTCAATTCTCAGAAGCTACTGCAAAAACAGTGACTGAATCCTGACTAATGAAGCAGGCACATAAGCAGTAGGTAAGGGGATGCAATGGGAATGCCCCCACTGCTCCATCTGTCTCAATTTAATGTGTGGTTCCACAATGGAGCAAGTGGGCATGTCTTCCAGAGTGCTCTTGTGTGCTCCCAAAGCCCTGTCACAGCAGAAATGTTGCTGTCCTCAGTGATATGTTTTCACTAGGGCTGAGCTGTTGGATAGTTCCATCGGTACTATTAAATCTGACAGAGTCACTGTCGGAACTGTCAGAATTAATTCCAATATGATTTTCATTGAGCTCTGTTGTGCCAGAAACATCAGAATTAGTTCTCTGTTGTGTCAGCTCTGTTGGAATTGTCAGAGTGGATTCTTTTACTGAACATTTTGTAGTTGTTTCTACCATGAAACCTTTTAAAAATTCATTAAAAATCAACAGGGGGACTGATTTCCTTGAAAGTCCACACATGTAATACTACCATCATGTGCTACACCCATATGAATTTTGAGAACTTTCTGCCAACCTATTCCAGAATTATAACATGGGGGTGTAAAAAGGGGCGTTACTAATCTTTTTATATGATGGCAAGGAGCAGTCTCCTCCAAAGAAGGCCACCTAGAATTATAATCAGCGGGGGTTTCAATTACTGCACTTTTTTTTTTTTGAACTTGTCATGAAACAAGCAGTTTATAGCACTTTTTAAAAGTTTTAAAAACTTTTTCAAAAATTCTTCAACATCAGATGGTATGATCACCTTCAAATTCAAAACACATAGTGCTGCCATCATCAATTACTGTGTGTAATTTTTATTTATTTATGTAACACATTTATTTAACACATTTTAAAGCTTTCTGTCCAGCCATGCTGGATTTATTATTTTTTCCATTTCCCATTGATATCTATAGAGAAAAAATCCAGTTTAAGTCTGAATTTCTGACTGAAATCCCAACTATATGACATTAAAAATGGGTGCTAATCTGATTCCGACAATTTTTATGTTGAATCGTGTCATGTTGGATCTGATATGATATTTTTTCTGGTTCATAGGCCTAGTTTCCACTGTGATAGAGGGCCTTGGGAGCACAGAAGAGTTTTCCAGAAGAAGTATCCACTTGCTCTGTTGCCGAAAAATGTGCACATAATGGAGCCAGATGGAGCAATGGGGACAGCCCCACTACATCCCCATAGCCATTGTTTTTGTACCCACTCTGTTAGTCTGGATGTCAGCTACTGTTTTTCAGCCCTTGACAGTCATTCCTGTGCTGTCATTGTTGTTTTACTGTGAAAAGTCATAGGGCCGATATAATGCACTCCATAATATTAAATCAAATGTGGACTGAATGTAAGATGTAACTTCTCTCAGGTCTCCTGGGAAGAATTTGCTATACGGTCAGGGTAATAACTAACTAACCTATTTGTTGGTTAAACTTGTTGATTAACAAAATACAAATGATGTTGGCCTCTTACTATTCCTGTTAAAGAGATAAAGTAATAGAATAAAATGTCCTGAAAACATATTTCAATTAAATTTTGTATTAACTGGTTTGGAAGTGAGTGTATACACTTGCAAAATACACTGCTCTGGGCCATCTAAACAAAAATGAGATTTCCAGGTTGCAGGAAATTGCATGCTTTGAAACTAGCTTGTCAAAACTTCATTTGTGAAGGCAATTGCTAGACTGCATAGAAACACTTCACTCTCTATAACATTAATAGCAGGGACTGAAAACAAACTGCAGTAGGGATCAGACAGAAAAACCTTCCTTGTGAGACAAGCTACAATATCTGGAGCTTTTTAGTTCAGAAAAAAAGGCAACTAAGAGAATACATGATAGAGGTCTATAAAATTATGTATGATGTAGAGAGAGTGGATAGAGAGAATTTCTCTCTCACACACAACACTAGAACTAGAGCTCATCCCATGAAACTGATTGCCAGGGAATTTGAGACCAACAAAAGGAAGTACCTTTTCACACAGTGCATAATTTATTTACGGATGCCTCTGAATACAAGTTTCAGGGAAGAAAAAGCAGAAGAGGAGACATGCCTTCATCTCCTGCTTTTGGGCTTTCCACAAGCATATGGTGAGCCACTGTGTGAAACAGGATGCTGGACTATATAGGCCTTGGGCCTGATGCAGCAGGGCTGTTCATATTAGGGATGTGCCAAATTGAGATTCATGCACTGATTTGAAGTTCAGATCGGGCACCTTTAAAAGTGCGGCTGACTGTCATGCAAGGAAACTGAAAAACCCACCGCCATGTGAGGGGTGGGGGTGGGGCGGCGGCGGAGGAGGTATGGACCTGCTCTCCTCACTTTTAAAGGTGCACTCAGTTTATATAGAAATGGATAAGGAAAGGAAGCTACAGATTTGCAGTTGTACTCATAGAGCACCTAAGAACACCAGGAGTTGCCTCAAGTGAATGAGAAGCTATGGAAGGGTAAGTTGGGTCTTGATTGGCTAGAAAGGCCACACTCACTGGCCTTAAATAGGCTCCCCAGAAGAGAAAGGAGGCTGCCTTGGTGTGAGCAGAGACAAAAAGAGGGAGGGGGAGGTGAGGTGAGGTGAGGTTTGAGGCTCATATCTCTTAGAAGTGAGGTTTGCCTTAGATAATGAAATAGCAATAGCCTGGAAGAGAAAAGGCAGAAGAGGGAAGGGAGTGGAGGAAATGCAGCAGGGATCTATCTGAGGAAACCGTATTACTTTTGGAAGGAGAGATTGATGTGAGGTAATGCCAGAGGCGGATCTAGGGAAAATAGTGCCTAGGGCAAGCACTGAAATTGCGCCCCCGTCCAAACATCCGACACCCATCTTTCAGATAATTTTACCATAATATCAGCTGAAAAATACAAGTCAAGCTCGTTAATCTTTTAATATTTCAAAAACTATTTAGAAGTGGACATAGCCAGACCAAAAAATGCTGGAAAACTACAAATGTCAGTATGCTGGGGCTCATGAAACACCCAAATACTGTGTGGAGGTGTACTTAGAAAACTAAACAGAAGTGCCTGTCTAATTCTCTACTATGCATTGTAGCATCACTATTACATAAGTTTTAAAAATAAATGGAGGATTTGACTTTTCCCAGATACTCTGAAAATACTTAAAGGATATGCAGAGTAAACTGTGTCACTGCTTGGAATATAGTCTAGTATTTCAGAAAGACAGTTAAAATGAGAGAAAGAGAGCAAGAAACTCCCAATGGCCTTAATATTAAGGATATCACACTGATTCAAAGACAAGCTCACCATTAATAGCCATATTATTAAGACATCACATTTAACTCACTTATCACAAGCAAAGAGCAAATGAATACAATCCTAGCTCATAAGCTTCAGCTCAGTATTCACAAGCTCTGATTCTCTGTACATAGTGCCAAACTGAATATGTGTACACTGACATATTATGTTAAATAAAAAAAATTACCTATAGCCCCTTTGGGGGGCTTCCTAAAGGCTATGGGGGGGGGTGTCTGAAAAGGTCCCAGGCTGATTTTTGGACCTGCTTGGGCCAGCAAAGATCGGTGTGCTGGCCATTTTGGAGGCTTCCAGGCATGCTCAAATGGCCTCTTTGAGGCCTGGCAAGGTCTACGGCCTCACAGGGACCATTTGAACATGTACGGTGGCCATTTTTAAATATATATACCCATACCCCGAAAATAAGACATAGTGGTGATCTCTCCTGGCTCAGTAGTAGGCTGCTTGCTGAAGCTTTTCCCCTATCCCCCTGGTGTGTGTGTATGGGGTGAGAGAGACCCACAGACAGGGGCGTAACGATACCGGTAGGGGTGGCAGGCTGCAAGCTGAGGCATACGGTAGAGGGAAGTACGGTAAAAAATCTCCTCAGAAAATCTCCTCCTCAATCTCCCCTCCTCCTGGCGCGGTGGTGCGGGAGGTGGCAAGAGTATGCCGGGAAGCGACGCCGCCAACACTGTAAAGCTGCTGCTCCCCAACACTGACCAGCAACAGTCTGTGGGTCTTATATGGATCATATGAGAGTTATGCAGGGCCGGACTGGGGGCACCGAGAGGGCGCCGGAATGTATGTGGGGAGGGCGCCAGGTTTTGAGCAGAATAGGTAATTAAGGGTGAGAGTTGGGGCGCAGGGGCACCGCATGGGTAGGGCGCACCGGGAATATGCCCTGTTGACCTATGGGCCAGTCCGAGCCTGGAGTTATGATGATGTTCCAGAAGAAGATGACTTAACTATAATTGAATAAATGTAGATTGTTGTACCACACTTAATAAAAATAAGACATCCCCTGAAAATAAGCCATAGTGTGTCTCCTTTTATATATACATATACATATATATATATATATATATATATATATATATATATATATAGCCACCAAAAACAAAATGGCCATGGCCTAAGGCCTCACAGAGGCCATTTGAGCATGTGTGGTGGTCATTTTGTTTTTGGTGGCCATTTTATTTTTAAAAAATTAATTTTAAAAAATGGCGCCCCCCTTTAAGTGGCGCCCGGGGCACGTGCCCTGCCTGCCCCACCCCTAGATACGCCCCTGGGTAACGCCAGGCTCTGACAGCAATGGTGAAGTAACCACTCTAGAAGGAAGAGATTCAGAAAGAAGAATGTCTTTACGCCTACATAAAGACTTACTACAGTGGTTTTATTCTTGGTTTTTCTTGCCACTTGTTGCTCACCACTGAACAGCAATAAAGTGCAGAAGTCAGATGGAGAGTGATTTGAAGTGGGAAAACACCAGGTGGGATGAAATGCTTTCTTTGCCTCCTGCTTTTCTTCCCTACCCTCCCTTTCCAGCTGATATTTCACCAGAATTTTAGTTTTATGTGCTTGGTCAAAGGATACTCCAGTTCACCCCAACCTCCTCACTCCGAAGCCTTGGTGACATACTCTTGTGACCAATCCTCTTTTTCTTTTCCATTTGCAGACTGCTTTCTATAAATTGGCAACTCTGCCTTTTCAACAGGAAACACAAATGAAGAAGCAAGGAACAACTTACGGACTAACCATCACTGTTGCCCCAGCACAATGATAATATTCCAGACTCCATGCTCTTATTTTCTAGTTACACTCTCAATTTTGAACATTCATGGGGATGTTGGGAGGGCGGGAGTTGGAGGGCCCATAGGTTGGAGGATGGACCATTTGGGTCTCAGCACTCTGGGTCGAATTCTTGGAAGTTGGTGACGGTTAAGGGGATGCATGGGGGCAGGCAAAGAGGGTAGAAATTTTAGGATTGGGGAATCAGCTAAAGGCAACCTGGAGTGTGGGTTAAGTTCTCACTTAATCATGATCAAAATAAATTGTACTGCAAATAATATCTGTGTTGGTACCTATGTTTGAATCATTTGTGGAGCAAGAGAATGGTGTTTTTATAGGTGGAATGAATGGGAATTTAAGATTTTGACATGCAGCTGCAGTGCCCTGTACTTTCAACTGCCCAACTCTACTTTGTCCTCAGAGGGGAAGACTAAACAGAGCAGTGAAATGCTGCAAACTCTGGGGCTTAGGTTTTGTCTATCTTTGGAGCCATCACCCAGCACAAGGGGCCAAGACACACAAATGTTATGGGCCTCTGGTCATATCATTGCCTAGACATCAATGTGTGAGCTGAACAGATTCTGGGGGTCATCAATCTCAAGGTCTGAGATTTGGAACTCAGACTTGCCTTGTGTGTTTCACTTAGAAGAAGTCCAGGGCACTTTCCAGATTAGACCCTGCAACTGGGTCATGACGTATCTCCGAAGTATGATTCTGCACTTCCTGTGTTGTGATACCACAGTCCCTATGCTTGTTTCCAAGCCCCTGGGCCATGCCTAGCACTATGTACTTCAGCAAACGTATGCTATAAGAACATAAGAACAGCCCTGCTGGATCCGGCCCAAGGCCTATCTAGTGCAGCATCCTGTGGCCCACCAGATGCCTTTGGGAAGCCCACAGGCAAGAGCTGATGCCTGCTGTTCTTCAGCCTTCAATCCCAGCTGAAGCATCTGGCTGCTGCACAAAATCCAAATTCCAGCTATGGACAACAGGGCCACCCTGATCAGGGCCCCTGGCTTGCAAAACACAGGGTTTTGTTATGTTGACTACAGCCCCAACTTGACAATGACAGCAAGCCTCTTAGCCTTTGTGGGACTTGAGGGCAAATTCTACTGAGTCCTGAGGAGAGGCATAATATTATGAATGATCATTCCCTGCTCTTGCCACAATACTCACCAGAGGAAGGGATCTCTCAAAAGCCCATGGAGTTTGCAATTCAATTTCTAAGCATTTCATGTAGCACAACTATGATTCTACTGACAGAATTAGGCCCATTCAACACAGACAATGGAATGAAGCGGTCCAGTCCTAAAGTGGTCAAAGGGCTGTAGCACTTTCGGCTGAAGGTAGGAGATACTAGTTTGAAATCTCCTCCATGTGTGATTCACTGTAAAAAAATCTAACTGCTTCAGTGTTCAGAACTGCACACATGCACGGGATCTATGTTAACAGTGGTGCAGGCAGGCAATTTTACCACCTGGACCTAATGGCCTTATGCGCCCCTCACCACACACTACTCACCTGTTGATGGATTCCTAAACTCAGGCCAGATTCTTACTTGCATCATGCCAATGAATTCAAACACAGCGTGGCACACTAATCAACAACAATTTCTAGCAACCATTTTGAGGACAAATTTTCAAAAACAACGTGGCTGTGTCTGCCAACTGAAACCCTGCATCATAGGTTTCCTGCTTTTCCACCAGCTACATTATCTTTGGAGCACCTTATAATTATTATATAAGTACATAAAACAATAGCAATCAATGATGTATGTAGTCATGCAAGCTGGGGATAAGCAAGAACTTTCTATTCCCTTCTATCTGTAGCCCCTCGTTATGCTGTTATCCACCTTCAAGGTACTTTTGCCTCATACTCAGAAAGGAGTTCTCCCTGTGCTTCACTTGCACAGTAACTTCCCATGTTTCTGGTTCTATGACTAGTCCTCAGGTTTCTAGTTTATAGCTTCTTGACCATTCAGAAACCAAGGGAGATCATGGGGGAAATGTAGAAGAAAGCCTCCAGCCCCCATGCCTTACGTTTACGCAAGAAAGAAACCTTGTAGAATCACTGCCAGTCAAAGTAAACACCACCTGCCCCATTTACTTTGGAAGAGACATGGGGTCCCTCTCTGCTGTCCTTCCTCCTCCTTCCTAGCTTTCCACTTGCTGCGGCCAAAGCGGGAGAATCGGCTCTCCTGCACAAGGGAGATAACCAATTCTCCCACTCTCGCCATGGCAAAAACCTACTGGAAAGAGTGATGGGTGTGCATGTGCACACGCTCCTGTTTACAATCAGGGCACCTGTGACCATTTTCAGTAGCTTCTTGCTGGGGCCAGCAGGAGAATGCGCTTGCATGAGAGAGCCAATCTTCCTGTTCTGGCCATGGCAAGGGCTATTTCAGAGGCTCATATCAGTTCAGAGGCTCAGGAAGTGGGCAAGAAAAAAGGCGGTAGTGGTGGAAGTGGTGGGTTGGCAGAAAATTTCATTTTCTGTTAGATTACAATGCCAACCCTATTCAAATGGATATTAAAGGCATACTCTTTTTTTCTTCTGAACCGTGTTAGATTTGTCACTAGATTACTTGGTAGTCAGCCAATATTCTAAGGCCTGGCATAGACATTTCATGTGCATCCCATGCATCCTCCAACATGATCAGGGTGACACCTGCTTGATATTGTCCTCACAACAAACCCCTGAGCTAGGATAGCGACAGGAGCCTTCCTAAAGCTGCCTGCCTAATCTTCATGACCAAGTAGCTTTTGGAATGAACACAACAAATATTTATATACCCCTTCTCAACAAAAGGTTCCCAAAGTGGGTTAAGGTTGTGCTGCTGAGTCAGTGTCGACTCCTGGTGAACACAGAGCCATGTGGTTTTCTTGGTAGAGTACAGGAGTGGTTTATCATTGCCTTCTCTGTGCAGTATGAGATGATGCCTTTCAGCACCTTCCTATATTGCTGCTGTCCGATATAGGAGTTTCCCATATTCTGGGAAACACACAAGCGGGGATTGGAGCCAACAGATATAAAAATAAACAAAGATGGATCACTGTCCCCAAAGGGCTCACAACCTAAAAAGAGATACATAAGATAGACGTCAGCAACAGCCATTTGAGGGATGTTGTACTGTGGATGGATCGGGCCAGTTGGTGAAGTAACCACCCCGGAAGGAAGAGATTCAGAAAGAAGAGTATCTTTGTGACTACGTTCAAGCTAAAGGCCTAGTACAGTGGATTGTCTTCTGGCATTTCTTGCCACTTGGTGCCCAGCCATCTCCCCAGCCCAAACGACCTGGAGTTGCCACCATGAGGGGAGGCAAAGGCCAGAGGCTCCCTGCACAGATTTCCAAGCTTGCAAGGGCTGGTTCTGAAAGGGAGTTGGCCCCCACTAGGGTTGTGGGATGCAGCATTTAGCACCTCGCCTCAACCACTGCAACACCACAGGCCTCTCCTAATGGGATAGTATGAAGGGAGAGGCCTCCCCTAATGGGATAGTATACTCTGCCTGTTAAACAGGCAGAGCAGAGTCATCGGTGGCATCTTGCCATGTCCCTGGGCCAAGCTGAGTGCTGCCAACACTACATCATGTAAGAGAGAGGAGAGCTGGTCTTGTGGTAGCAAGCATGACTTGTTCCCCTAGCTAAACAGGGTCTGCCCTGGTTGCATTTGAATGAGAAACCACATGTGAGCATGGGAAGATATTTCCCTCAGGGGATGGAGCCGCTCTGGGACGAGCAGAAGGTTTCAAGTTCCCTCCCTGGCTTCTGCAATATAGGGCTGAGAGAGATTCCTGCCTGCAACCTTGGAGAAGCTGCTGCCAGTCTGTGTAGACCAGTGGTCCCCAACCAGGGTTCCTCCAGATGTTGCTGAACTACAACTCCCACAATCCCCAGCAATAATTTATTGTGCCTGGGGATGCTGGGAGTTGTAGTTCAGCAACTACAACTCCCACAATCCCCAGAAATAATTTATTGTGCCTGGGGATGCTGGGAGTTGTAGTTCAGCAACTAAAATGCCCATAATCCCCAGCAATAATTTATTGTGCCTGGGGATGCTGGGAGTTGTAGTTCAGCAACTAAAATGCCCATAATCCCCAGCAATAATTTATTGTGCTTGAGGATGCTGAGAGTTGTAGTTCAGCAACACCTGGAGGAACCCTGGTTGCGGACCACTGGTGTAGACAGTACTGAGCTAGATAGACCAATGGTGTGACTGAGTATACGGCAGCTTCCTATGTTCCTATTCAGCAATCTGTATCTGCTGTTCTTCAGGATGCAGCTAAAGCATCTGGCTCCCTGCACATTTCCCCTTCTATTCTGGCAAAGCAGGAGACGTTAGCTCTACCACGGAGAAATGGCAAAGGAGGGAGGACTTGCATTCTTCTTGTTTAACAGAGTCAGCGGTTAAGAGGAAAGCCACCAATTCCCTGCATCACACCACATACACACCCACACCCACGCACACTCATGTGGGCCTCCTACCCCCAGGTGGGTGTATGCATGAGTATATTTACAATACTGACCAGCTTTTCTTTTGATGTATAGTAATTACTATCTATGTGATAATTTTGATTGTATTATTGTTAATATAGCAATTGAGACTGATGAAATGTGCTCCTGAAGAAGCATCCAGTGAAACAGCTATTTATCCTGGGGCAGTTGTTGTGCCTTTTCTAGTCTCCTCAGTCGTCATCCAGCAGACTACACAGCATGTATTGTTTCCTCTGAGACCTTGAGTACAACAGATTACTTCGCTCCCAACCATCCCTTATCATCGCTCTTATGTTTTATGAACAAACTGGATGCATGTATTTACACCGGGAGAACTAAAAGAGCTGCTATTGGGAACGTGAGCAAATTCGGAGCCACATAGTGATGCCAACTTTTGGTTGTTAGGGTTTTTTTTGTTTCTGCTAGACTCTGGGCTCCTAATGGGAGTTTACTATTTACCATTTGTTTATGTGTATTGTATTCAGTTATTCATATGTGCTGTCTGTAGATGTCCACTTGGCTGGTTTTTAGTATAGTATATTTCAGTCATACGCTTTCTGCATACATACTGGTTTTTGGTATATCTTATATTATGTTTAGTACATTATTTGATTAAATTCTATTTCTATTTAATTTCTATTTCTGTTTAATTACCTATTAGATCGGTTTTCATTTTGTTCACAGTTGTTTTTGCTTTTCTCCTTGTGGTGCCGTGGATCCCCCCTCCCTTTTCCCCCTTGGTTCTTCAGGACGCAGCTAAAGCATTTGGCTCCCTGCACATTTCCCCTTCTATTCTGGCAAAGCAAGAGACGTTAGCTCTAGCATGGAGAAATGGCAAAGGAGGGAGGCTTGGAATTGCATTCTCCTTGTTTAACAGAGTCAGCTGTTAAGATGAAATTCACCAATTCCGCACACAACACACACATACACTCATGTGGAGCACCCACCCCCAGGTGGGTTTATGCATTTAGAAAGTGCATTTCAAAGCTGGGCAACATTGAGATTTCTGTATCTCCACAACAGGAAATGCAACAAGGGAAGCAAGAAATAGCTTGGCAACTGTTAGGCTCACCCGAGCACCACATTACAGCACCCAGTTATATATCATTCCCACCATTAATGGGAGGGAGGGATAAAACTGAGGGCCTGGCAGTTAGAGCAGAGAGGGTCTAGCACCACATTCCTGAGTCTTAACTTTGACAGTTGGTGGAGGAAAATGGGATGCAGGGTGGGCAAATAAATGTAGATAACATTTTTGGACCCTAATGGTGTATGGCTGGGGTGTGGGGACCCTGGAGCAAGAGGGCCCCCTTGCCCCGCCCAGCCCGCATTTGGCGAATGAAGGGCTCACTAGTTGGGGGGGAGGCATGCACCTCTCCTCTCCAGCCAGTGTTTCACTGAAATGCTGTCTGTGCTGGGGGTGGGGGGAAGCCAAGAACATACATGAATGAATGAATGAATGAATGAATGAAATACTGGCTGTGCTTGGAGAGGGAAGCCCAGCGCACCTGTGTTTGAATGAAATGCTGACTGGGGAGGGATGGGAGAGGGCCCAAATCTCCCAGGTATTGGCCCTGCCCCTGAATCTGACGTCAGATGAAGTGGGGGGGGTCAGGGATGCTGAGAGCAGAGCCCTTCAGCCCTGGCAGAGCTTCCCTTCTCAAGAAGGCAGGGAAAGGAGCTCCCAGTCAGCACTTCCAGGAGCGCATGCTGGTAAGGCCCAGGGGGGTGGCGGCCAAGTCCCCTACGCCCCTGGTGCATGGATTAATTTCTTCCTAATCATGATCAGAACAAGAGGGTGTGACAAATAAAATCCTGCTCTCTGTGTTTGGTTTTCATTTAAACCATTTAATAGAGAACAGAATCATTTTCCTCCAGCCATCAGGACTGGAGCAAGCCAGGCCTGGACCACTGGGTAAATAAACAGAGTTGAAATAAAATTGCTAGACATTTGGGACATGGATATGTGTCAATTATCCTGAAGAGCAGGATTTCAGGTCTTTTTTTAAAGAAAAAAAGGGAACACAGAGCAATGGAACATAAACGACTTGGCTCAGGGCTGCAGACAGCTCACAAAGGTATTGGATTGCTGTGAAAAGAGGGCCGTGAGATGTACAAAGTGATCCCTCTTTGTTGGGCTGGGTGAGTGTTTTCCTGCATCTACGGTGGTGAAATAGGAACAACTGGCAGCTGGACCTGGCATAACTGCATGGAGTTCCAGAAAGACACGTCCTGATTTCAGCACAGAATTCCCATCTCACATGATGGGACTTCTCAGAAATCATGTGGGCTCCATTTCCATCACTTCTCACACCAATGGAACTGGTTCTTCCAGGGACTGCCTGGGGCTCCTGCCCTTAACCTATAAATTCTTCCCAGCCAAACCCTGGATGCCTCAGTTGCCTTGGTGGGTGCAGCTCTGCTCTGAATCCCTCCAGCCTCCTGATCTTTCCAGCGCGATGAAGACTCTCCTGATCACAGGACTCGTCTTGGCCCTGCTCTCTGCAGGTGAGTGGCAGTCAGTCATCCTGGGCTGGGATTTCTCTTCCCCCTTATGCGGGAAGGGAAGAAGCAGTGGGCGAGGAGGGAGAGGGCTGGAAGTGAATTGGGGCAAAAAGAGACAGGCTGCTTCCAGATGGCGGATCCCTCAAGTGATGGACACACACACAGAATCTGTGTGTGGAACAGACTGAGCTGTTCTTAATAACCCTTTTATGAGTTGCTGAGGGGTAGCTCAGTATTGTCTGCACAGAGTGGCAGTGATTTTTCCAAGAATGTAGGCATGAGTCTCTCTGAGCCCTATCTTGAGGAAGCCAAGGAAGGAACATGGAACCTTCCGTTCTTCTCAGAGTAGCCCCATTCCCAGAGAGGAATATCTGGCAGTATTCACACATGTAGTCTCCCATTCAAATGCAAACCAGAGCAGACCCTGCTTAGCAAAGGAGACAATTCATCCTGGCTACCACAAGAACAGCTCTTATTTATTCACTTATTTATAACATACACATTTCAGATGCAGGCAGTTTATTTTAACACCCAAGGATGACGGATTGCAGGGCTAAATTTTTATTTTTGTAATGTTATAACTGGGAACAGACCTTATATGTGCAGCCCTGAGCTTCTTCAATCCTTTCTCCTTTCTGCAGTGGTGTCTTTAAGATGTGAAGTGTGTGAGAAGCCAGGGCAAAACTTCTCTTGCAAACGATACATCAAGGAGTGCGAACCTGATGAAGACACTTGCAAAACCGAAATAATGCCTCGGCGAATGCCTCGGCGTAAGAGGATGTTCACTTTCCTTTTCATAATGTACATGCTCTTTTCGTGGACACTGTATTATCAAGGGATGACATCCTTGCTGAAATGGGGCTCCACCACAGAACTTTGACCTTCGCTACTCAATGACAATGTTAAAGAAGTGAGCCCCCCAAATTGTGAAACCCTGACTTTCAACAGATAGCGTATGCTGAACCTAAAAAAATGATCTTCATAATTTAAAAATAAGTGCATCAAAATAGAAATGAAAGCCAAGATCTCAAAACATACTTTAAGATAATGTAAGGCTAAGCATGGATTGTATTTTTTAAAGCAATAACTTCATGTAACACTCACGACTTCAAATAATTATTTTTATGACCTGAACTAACAAATATACATATTGGGAAGGGCCACAGTTTTTCAGGTTGGGAGGTAATTCTATTGATCCCTCCCCCACCACTTATGCTTAGATGTTTCATTTCCTTTCCTTTTACAGGTCAAAAATTGGTCTTTAACCAGGCATGTGTTAAATCTGAGGATTGTCACGAAAAACAAGATGAAGTAGGTTTGGGTATTGGAATTTTCTGCTGTCACACTGATCTGTGCAATGAATCATGTACGTATCTCCCATTTTCTATAATCTCCTATGCCTTTATCTCTGAGCATAAGAAAAATTGAGTTTTCAGAATTTAGCACTAGCCTACAAATGAAGTATGATTGGACCAGGTTTTTCCTTCATTCTTGTCCAAAGGATGGGTATTATATCAATAGATGATTGTATTTCACCTGCTTTATGCTTTTGTTTTAATCACAGCCAAATATTTCTGGCCGATAAAGCAACCATCAAGAAAATCAGTCTAGGGGGGAGCCAAATAGCCTCCACCCTCTAAGGCAGAGAAAGGCAACCTTGGCTCACCAGCTGCTGTTGCACTGCAATTGCCACCATCTCCAGCCACCAGCTGGAGAGCCAAGATTCCATACCCCTGATCTGAGGGATGAGGAGGGCTGCAGGTGGAGAACCAGGCCCACTTTCACTCCTCTCCCGCCCCATAGCAGTCTGTAGGTGTTGAGTTGTGAGCCCTACATAGGAGCTGCAGGGATGAGAGTGGGAGCAGAGGAGCATTTTTCCAGAAACAGGATGCCCGGTCCCCAAAAGCTGGTACCTTCAGTTCAAAGTCTGATGAACTCTGGTGGAAAAAGCACATGGGGTCAGTAAAGGCTGGTGCCAAACTGATGCTTTGAAAAGAGTGGTATAATGATGGCTTAAAGACCTGTGAAGGGGTCTGTGTGCAAGAACTGGAAGTGAGCCCCATTGGATAACTTCCGCTTAGGGAAATTTTCAGCGTTTTGTGCAGTGTGTGTGTGTGTGTGTGTGTGTGTGTTTGCAGAGGTGCCCTTACACCTGGACTTTGGGGAAAGGTCCAGGGCCTCCACAGCCCCTGGGCCACCACAAATCCTCTTTAGACTGTCCGAGGTGGTGTGGTCACCCAGTGGAGCATGATGGTGTTTAATTTGCAAGGGAGGGGGGGTCTCCAAAGGCCTTTAGGTCCAGGGCAGGCTCTAAAATTACCTAAGTGCATGTGTGTGTGTGTGTGTGTGTGTGTGTGTGTGTGTGT
This sequence comes from Hemicordylus capensis, assembly GCF_027244095.1. Classification (NCBI taxonomy): domain Eukaryota; kingdom Metazoa; phylum Chordata; class Lepidosauria; order Squamata; family Cordylidae; genus Hemicordylus; species Hemicordylus capensis. The sequence continues at coordinate 27,121,016 of NC_069661.1, read as the reverse complement.
GTGTGTACACATACACACATGGTAAACAAGCAAGCAAATAAAGCCAAATAAAATATACAGAGCAGTGTCCTAGCCATGCCTAGTTTTGCCACCTGATCACTATGCACTTCATCTGGAAAGTTTGCTGTCCTTCAAGCCCCAACTCAAGCATCTGGCTCCACCTCAAGCATCCAGTTCTCTTCAACTCAATGTGGGGCTCAATTTAGACACATTGATTTTTGGTGTCTTCTATAAAGGAAGGGCAAGATTAAAGTTCTGTGTGTATGTGTGTTATTGTTTTAAACAGTAGAACGTAGAGCAATGGAACCTCATAAACAACTTGGCTCCAGCCACAAACAGGCTTATCCATTCACCAGCCTCCTCTGACGAGGGCTGAAAACACGATTCAGCTTTAGCCTGTCTGGAATGTCTGCTCCCATAACGAGACCCTCAGGATGCAAGCAGATGTGGAAGAAAGAAGAGCATTGAGGGGTGCTTCGAATTCCCTATAAAATGGCACTGGGCTGGAGGATGCTTTAAGCACAGCATGGCTAGAGGGAAGCTGGATCTTTCTCCCAACCCTCTTCTTCCTCAAACTGTTACTTCTCAGACATTTTCCCCTCACAAGGACTGTCTTCCAGTCATGGTGTCCCACCAGGAGGGGAATAAAGGGGGGAAATAAAGATCCACTAGTGATTGGAATAGTCCATAACATTTAAATTTCAAACACACACACACACACACACACACACACACACACACACACACACACTTATTTATATTTAATAAAACACTTCTATAAATGTTATGGCTAGTTTTTCACCTTGTTCCTTCCCCTTATTCCGACAACACATAACTGAGGACATGTTGGCTGCTGGGGGCGGGAGGGGTGGCAAGAGGTACCATTAAAAGTAAATTTATAGGTGCTTACCTCCACCTCACCTGAATGCTGCTTCAAACAGCACGGCCCCGCCAAGCATCCCCTGAAGTGAGGGATCACCTCTACCACTCACCTGGCTTCCGCAGAGCCAATCCCCCGGTGGTGGTCAGTTGAGTGGCGGAAGTGATCCTTCACCACAGGGGGTGCTAGGCGGTGCCCTGATGCTCAAAGCAGCATTCAGGTGCAGCGGTAGCAGAAATAAGCACCTATTTATGTTACACTTAAATGTGCCTCTGACCACCACCCCGACAGCTCCCCCACCGGCCGCTACTGCTTCAAACCAGCAATCTGTCTAGGGAGAACAAATAGTGTGGCTTCAGCAAAGGAAGACGGGAGGGCTCTGAGTACCCCCGTGGAAGAGTCATTGAAGTGTCCTTTGGGGTACTAGTATTCCTGGGTCAGAATCTCCAGACTAGAAAAAAGCAGAGCAAGGAAGTACTAGATGTGAAAGAATGTGATGGAACCATATACTGACTGACTGTCGGAGTTACTTTTGCAGATTTCCCAAGGCCATTTGCATTCATTGGCACTAAAGAAAGGTCCCAGTCTGCTGATGGGAATCAAAGCTTGTAAATTCCTGGCTCCATTCCATCAGGTAAGTAGATTTACAAGTTGACTAGGAAAGCAGAGTTTGTCTCGAATGATGGCACATGTGTTGTGTGTATAGGCATGCATGGGTCAATGTGCTGTGTCATGCATACTAGCTGCTAATCAGTATGGTACCAGGCAGCAGAATGTTAACATCAGAACTTGGAAAATGTGCATAACAGAAGCAGCAGATCCATATGGATGTAAGTGCAGGTCACCATTGGACAGCAGTAACCTGCAGAAGTGGGATGACCTGTGATTTTAAGTGGGAAAGCACCAGGAGTGGGGAGGAGCTTAACCCTTCCACTTCCTGCTGACAGCCCCCCCCCCACCTTCTGTCTTTTCAGCTGCTATTTCCCCAGAATGTTGTTTACACGTGCCTGGTCAAAAGATGTTCCCATTCACATCATGACCTCCCTCAAGCAAAAGCCCTGATAAAATAATCATGAAAACAATCCCTCTTTTCTTCTCTAGGTGGAATTACCCATTTGTAGACTGCTTTCCAAAGCTGGACAACATTGGGGTTCTCTGCCCTCCCCTTGGGAAACACCATTGGAGAAGCAAGGGATAGCTTGATAAGAATTGTTGTTGCCTGCGATATAAGATTCCCAGCTACATGATCTCTTTCTTTAGCTACATTCCTACTTCCAAACTTTCTTCTAATTCTCAGCACTCCTGAGTCTCATTCTTGGCACTTGGTGGAGGTGAAGGGAATAATTGGGGTCAGGCAAAAGGGGGTAGACATCTGAGGATAGGGGGTTCCAGATAAATTTTGGGCATATGGGCTAAATACTCACTGAATCATGATCAAAGTAAATGTGTGTCGCAAATAAAAATCTGTGTATAGCAGCTGCATTTGAACCATTTGTGGAGTAAGAGAGTAATTTTATAGATTTTATGAGTGAGATTTTGAGGCTCTGGGGAGGCAGCTGCAGTTTCCAATCCCAGCCAAGTCCCACTGCCCAGCCCTACTCAGTCCTCAAAGGGGAAGACCAACCTAAGCAATGAAAAAGTTGCTTAGCTTTAGAACAAGAGAAGCCATACTATCATTCACCACTAGGGGGGCAAGGAATAAACCTCTTCTGGGCTAATGGTAATAACCTTTTGTACTCCTCAAAATGTGAGCTGAAGAGATTCAGAGGTCAGGTACTTGAACTGATGGCCCCATACATAGTCTGAGATTTGGAACACAGACTTACTTTGTGTATTTCACATGGCAGAAGTTTGAATGACATGGACTGGCGTGCAAATCTCCAAGGGAATCAGGTGATGCGAGCAAGGTAAGCCTCCGAGCCAAGATGGGTGAGCTGGCAAGACTACAACACCTGGGGCTTTTTAGTTTAGAAAAAAGACGACTGCGGGGAGACATGATAGAGGTCTATAAAATCATGCATGGTGTGGAGAAAGTGGAGAGAGAGAGATTCTTTTCCCTCTCACACAACACTAGAACCAGGGGTCACTCCATGAAATTGATTGCCAGAAGGTCCAGGACCAACAAACGGAAGTACTTTTTCACACAACGCGTGATCCACTTGTGGAACGCTCTGCCTCAGGATGTGGTGACAGCCAACAACCTGGATGGCTTTAAGAGGGGTTTGGATGACTTCATGGAGCAGAGGTCTATCAATGGCTACTAGTTGGAGGGCTGTAGGCCACCTCCTGCCTCAAGGGCAGGGTGCCTCTGAGTACCAGTTGCAGGGGAGTAATGGCAGGTGAGAGGGCATGCCCTCAACTCCTGACAGTAGGCTCCCAATGGCATCTGGTGGGCCACTGTGCGAAACAGGATGCTGGACTAGATGGGCCTTGGGCCTGATCCAGCAGGGCTGTTCTTATGTTCTTATGAGTGCTTGGTTGCTGACGAAGAATTCGGTATAGTGGACATTGCAGAAACATGGTGGATAAGTGAGAACCAGTGGGACACTGTTATTCCTGGATATAAACACTAGAGAAAGGACTGGGAGGGGCACCTTGGAGGTGGAGTTGCACTGTATGTTAAAGAAGGGATAGAATCTAACCAGGTAGAAAACCTAGGAGGACCGGAGTCCTCCACAGAAACCCTGGGTGACAATACAAGGCCGGAAAGGAAATGTGCTACTGGGGATGTGCTATTACCCTCCTGATCAAAACGCTGACCGTGACTGGGAGTTGCAGGAGGAAATCGGGGAGGCGTCAAGGAAAGGCAGGGCAGTAATAATGGGTGACATCAATTACCCACACATAGATGGGGTAATTTCATAGTCAGTCCGCCAGGGCAGGATGGCATCCATCCAAAAGTCCTCAAAGAACTCAAATGTGAAATTGCTGTCCTCCTTGCTAAAATATAGAACTTATCTCTGCAATCATGCTCTGTACCGGAGGACTGGAAAGTAGCAAATGTAACACTCCTTTTCAAAAAGGGATCCAGGGGCGATCCCGGAAATTACAGGCTGGTTAGCTTAATGTCCGTTCCAGGCAAATTGATGGAAAGCATCCTCAAGGATAAAATTGTAAAGCACATAAAAGAACAGGCCCTGCTGGGAGAGAACCAGCATGGCTTCTGCAAAGGTAAATCTTGCCTCACAAACCTTTTGGAGTTCTTGGAGAGTTTCAACAAGTGTGTGGATCAAGGTGATCCAGTTGGCATAGTATACCTGGACTTCCAAAAAGCTTTCGACAAAGCTCCTCATCAAAGACTCCTGAGGAAACTTAGCGGTCATGGGATAAGGGGACAAGTACATGTGTGGATTGCTAACTGGTTGAAAGACAGGAAACATGGTAGGGATAAATGGAGGGTTTTCACAATGGAGGGAAGTAAGAAGTGGGGTCCCCCAGGGATCTGTACTGGGACCGGTGCTTTTTAATTTACTCATAAATGATCTAGAAGTTGGAGTAAGCAGCGAGGTGTTCAGATTTGCAGATGATACCAAACTCCTTTGGGTAGTGAAATCCAAAACGGAATGTGAGGAGTGTCAAGTGATGCACATTGGGATGAAAAACCTCACCTTCACCTATATGTTGATAGGATCTGAGCTGTCGGTGACTGACCAAGAGAGTGTCATGCCCCCACTAGAGGATATTGGAGAGGAATGGGAGGCAGGTGACTTACTAGAAAGTGGGGAGGCACCTGAGGAGCAGCAGGCCGGTAACGTAAATGCGAAGGTAACTGAGACAGGCCGGGGAAGATGTTTGGCACAGGAGGGGCCAGCAGGGCCAGGAGAAGGGTCAGGATCTGTGCCATTGAATGGCCACTATCTCCTCGAGAACGCAGAAGGAAAAACATCAGCAGCAGGTGAGAGAATTACGAAGGAGTAGTCGCCTGTCGAGAAGACAGAAGCCGGATTGAATCTATGGCAGCTGCTAGGGGTGGAGTGTTGATTAAGTGCATGTGGCTGCTGACTATAAATTGGGCAGCCTGTGCCTTGAACAAACTGCTGGAAACAACACGTCAAATCTGCTTGTAGCTTTTGTCGGAGAGATTGTGACTTTGGAATTTGGGCTTCTCACTCCTCACTTCTCTTGGTGAGACTGTTAAACCTGACTATTTAGCAGTAAAACTGAAACTTGAACTACTGGCTTTTGTGTCATCTATTTCTGGCCAGCGTCTTCCATTGTGTGAACTCATGACAGCGAGGGATCATGGGGTTGTGGTGGACAGCTCGTTGAAAGTGAAAAAGGCCAATTCCTTGCTAGGGATCATTAGGAAGAGGATTGAAAATAAAACTGCTAATATTATCATGCCCTTATACAGAACTCTTTTGTGGCATCACCTGGAGTACTGTGTAGAATTCTAGTCACCACCACCTGGGACTATTGAGTTTAGAAAAAAGACGACTGCGGGGAGACATGATAGAGGTCTGAAAAATCATGCATGGTGTGGAGAAGTGGATAGAAATTCTTCTACCTCTCACATAACACTAGAACCAGGGGTCATCCCATGAGACTGATTGCCAGGAAATTGAGGACCAGCAAACGGAGGTAGGTTTTGACACAATGAATAATCAACTTGTGGAATTCTCTGCCACAAGATGTGGTGACAGCCAACAACCTGGATTGCTTTAAGAGGGGTTTGGGTAACTTCATGGAGGAGAGGTCTATCCAGGGGCATAGCAAGGTTGGATTTGGCCCAGAGACAAGATTTTAAAATGCCCCCCTCTCAAAGTCCAGGGCCTCCACACACCCTAGGCCCCCAAGGATTTATGTCTGATATTTCAAAATAAGTATGCTGCCTGGAAATAAATACACACACGCACACTTCACAATATATAGTGATATACACTGAATACTATATATTTGTGCTACTTTTAATGCCTAGAACACACTAGAGACACTAATTATTAAAATGGGCCCCTCTCTGCAGATTAGCAAGGGAGACTTTCAATCATGCAGTTTGAGCCTATGTATGTTTTCTTAGAATTCTGAACAGATTCAGTCAAGTTTGATTCCAGGAGGCTTTTCACACAGGACTTTTAAAGCCCTTTAGCATGCTTCTCCCCTGGAATGGAGGTGCTGCATTCACATGTTGGCCAGATTTACCCCAAAGTCCCTGTGAGTTATTGGGGAGCAGTTCACATGCAATTCAGGTTTTTCACTGCTCGTTAGAGTCTAGCCTGATTTACATCCAGAGTAAAAAAACAACAACAACCCACTATTTTGAGTTGGTTCTTTGGGACAACTTCAATTTCGCAGTAAAGCCTCCCAGTAAACTTGCTGTGTGTAAAAGTCACAGGTAAGTGTGTGGAGAATTGCAGCCTCAGGGAGCAACTCTAACCACATTTAGCTGGAAGTACATTTCATTGAACCCTAAAGGACTTACTAGCAAGGAGAGCATGTCTACTTAAAAATAAACTCCATTGCATTCAACTGTCTGATATCGTTCCCTGGTAAGTACATCTAGGATTGCACATGCTCAGGAATGTAGACCAAACCAAACTAATTTGTTCTCCCAGCATATTTTGCTCCCTATAGGAACCAGTAAGTCCCAATGAAGCAAGGAAGAGACGTGGGGAGAAACAGAGAAAAGAGCAAGAATTAGCACCATTCCTCAGGAGAAAGTGGGGTGGGGAGAATGAGGAATCTGCCAGGGCTGACATGCCAGGGCTCAAGGAGCTCCTGGAGTTATACTCTCTGTCCTAAAAGTCATTCTCCCTGCTCCCAAATGTGAAAGTAGGGCTGGTTGTGGTCTCTCACTGTTCTGAGATAAAAACCACTCTCTGCAGGTGCTCAGAAGCAGGGTCATCCCCAGTGGGGTGCAGGGTTGGGGGGCAAATCAGCATATGCAGGGCCTCCTTAACATTTCGTATCATTACAAAATCATACTGCCTGATGACATACAATGCGAGGTTTTTGAACATGTCCATCAAGCTTGGCATTTCTAAAGAAAAATAAAATAAAATAAAAGCACAACACATGCTTCACAGTTCTCACTCAGACCTTCTGAGTTGCAAAACAACTTGAACATAAGTGCATTTATGAATAATATAATATAATATAATATAATATAATATAATATAATATAATATAATATAATATTGTTTGTTCCAGCAGTTTTTGTAATTTTCTGCTGTGACACAAGCCACTTATAGAATTTTTTAGATAGTTTTTTTTTAAAAGCCAGCAAATTTCCAATCTGTTTCAAATTAAATATTCAGAGACTTCTCAGTCTCCCCCCCCCATCAAAACCCTACAGCAAGCAAGCAGATCCCTATATATGGGGGGGGGGTGCGGGGTTAACCACAAAAAGTAATCCACATTTTACCTCCATTACTGGCAAAGGTTGGGCTGGCTGGGCCAGGCAGAGGGTCTTCAGAGGACTGTGGTGGGTAAGGGCAGCCAGTGCTGGTCACTCTGCCTGCCTCCTTCCTTGCTGAAGGGAGGCCTGCATGGAGGACTCTCTGGAAGCCCTGCCCACCCACCGATCAGCTGAGAGGCGGCTAGAGAAGCTGCTCTAGCAGCTTGCAGACTGCTTAGATTGCCGGCCAGGAGCGCAAGCAGGAGAGAGGGGAAAAGGGGTGAGTGGCCGAGGGGCCTTGGGGCTGGGCAAGTGAGCAATGGGGAGTCATGTGACATGTCTCTGTGGGGCCCTCCAGGCAGTGGGGCTCCCAGGCAACTGTCTCCCCTTGTCTAATAATAGTTGCAACCATGGGTCTATCAACAGCTACTAGTCGGAGGGCTATAGGCCACCTCCAGCCTCAAAGGCAGGATGCCTCTGAGTACCAGTTGCAGGGGAGTAACAGCAGGAGAGAAGGCATGCCCCTTTCAACTCAGGCCTGTAGGCTTCCAGCGGCATCTGGTGGGCCACTGTGTGAAACAGGATGCTGGACTTGATCGGCTACGGCTATGGGCCTGATGAAGCAGGGCTGTTCTTGTGTTCTTAAGGTGTAATCTGCATTTTCCATTGAACTGTTGCAACAGAGGCTGAGAATACACTTTTTCCAATTCTCCTCAGTGAGCTTGAGGTTCTGGAAGGACAGCTTGATAGGCCAAGTAAAACATACAGAGCAGGGTCAACAGTACAGCCTGTTGCCAGCCTCAGAGTGCAGTGGAGGGGCACAAAGGTTCTGGTAAGAACTCATCTGCCTACTTTCCTTTCACTATAATCCTAATTGATAATTGCCATCTTCACAAGTTAGCCCACTTGCACCTCAGGCAACCACCATCTTGAATTGGGGAGGATGACATCAGCACAAACTACACTGGTGAGTGTCCCTACAAGTGTGCTAAATCTGGTCCCAATTGGTCAGGCAGTTCAGTAGTTATCCCACTTGCACCTCAAATGTTCATGCAGCCCTACAACTGTATCAATTTTGGTCAATGTTGGTCAATGTATCAATGTTAGATCTGATATGATATTTTTTCTGGTGCATAGGCCTAGTTTCCACTGTGATAGAGGGCCTTGGGAGCACAGAAGAGTTTTCCAGAAGAAGTATCCACTTGCTCTGTTGCTGAAAAATGTGCACATAATGGAGCCAGATGGAGCAATGGGGACAGCCCCACTACATCCCCATAGCCATTGTTTTTGTACCCACTCTGTTAGTCTGGATGTCAGCTACTGTTTTTCAGCCCTTGACAGTCATTCCTGTGCTGTCATTGTTGTTTTACTGTGAAAAGTCATAGGGCCGATATAATGCACTCCATAATATTAAATCAAATGTGGACTGAATGTAAGATGTAACTTTTCTCAGGTCTCCTGGGAAGAATTTGCTATATGGTCAGGGTAATAACTAACTAACCTGTTTGTTAGTTAACCTTGTTGATTAACAAAATATAAATGATATTGGCCTCTTACTATTCCTGTTAAAGAGATAAAGTAATATAATAAAATGCCCTGAAGTGAGGCTTGTTTTAGATAACGAAATAGCAATAGCCTGGAAGAGAAAAGACAGAAGAGAGAAGGGAGTGGAGGGATCTACCTGAGGAAACCGTATTACTCTGGGAAGGAGAGGTTGATGTGAGGCAACGCCAGGCTCTGACAGCAATGGTGAAGTAACCACTCCAGAAGGAAGAGATTCAGAAAGAAGAATGTCTTTACGCCTACATAAAGACTTACTACAGTGGTTTGTTTCTTGGTTTTTCTTGCCACTTGTTGCTCACCACTGAACAGCAATAAAGTGCAGAAGTCAGATGGAAAGTGATTTGAAGTGGGAAAACACCAGGTGGGATGAAATGCTTTCTTTGCCTCCTGCTTTTCTTCCCTACCCTCCCTTTCCAGCTGATATTTCACCAGAATTTTAGTTTTATGTGCTTGGTCAAAGGATACTCTAGTTCACCCCAACCTCCTCACTCCGAAGCCTTGGTGACATACTCTTGTGACCAATCCTCTTTTTCTTTTCCGTTTGCAGACTGCTTTCTATAAATTGGCAACTCTGCCTTTTCAACAGGAAACACAAATGAAGAAGCAAGGAACAACTTACGGACTAACCATCACTGTTGCCCCAGCACAATGATAATATTCCAGACTCCATGCTCTTATTTTCTAGTTACACTCTCAATTCTGAACATTCACGGGGATGTTGGGAGGGCGGGAGTTGGAGGGCCCATAGGTTGGAGGATGGACCATTTGGGTCTCAGCATTCTGGGTCGAATTCTTGGAAGTTGGTGGAGGTTAAGGGGATGCATGGGGGCAGGCAAAGAGGGTAGAAATTTTAGGATTGGGGAATCAGCTAAAGGCAACCTGGAGTGTGGGTTAAGTTCTCACAATCATGATCAAAATAAATTGTACTGCAAATAACATCTGTGTTGGTACCTGTGTTTGAATCATTTGTGGAATAAGAGAATGGTGTTTTCATAGGTGGAATGAATGGGAATTTAAGATTTTGACATGCAGCTGCAGTGCCCTGTACTTTCAACTGCCCAACTCTACTTTGTCCTCAGAGGGGAAGACTAAACAGAGCAGTGAAATGCTGCAAACTCTGGGGCTTAGGTTTTGTCTATCTTTGGAGCCATCACCCAGCACAAGGGGCCAAGACACACAAATGTTATGGGCCTCTGGTCATATCATTGCCTAGACATCAATGTGTGAGCTGAACAGATTCTGGGGGGCATCAATCTCAAGGTCTGAGATTTGGAACTCAGACTTGCCTTGTGTGTTTCACTTAGAAGAAGTCCAGGGCACTTTCCAGATTAGACCCTGCAACTGGGTCATGACGTATCTCCGAAGTATGATTCTGCACTTCCTGTGTTGTGACACCACAGTCCCTATGCTGTCAGCAGAGTGCCATTTGCATTTTGGATGCCTTGTTTCAAGTTTAATCACTGCGATTTATTGCTATAATGTTATATGTCTGGCGTAAGAAGGTTGCTGTATTTTCTGGTTGTTAGTTTTCATGTGACTGCTCCACCTACTGGTAGCTTTGCTATTTATGTTTTGAATGTGATTTGCCCAAACTGAAGCATTTTGCTGCTGTTGAGCAGGTAATCTGGAAAGCGGCCAGGAGATGTGCACATCCTTGCAGAGCTCAGGAGGTGTGAGCAAGCTGTGCACACTGGAGTACTGGTGCAATTGGGTTGTATTAGAACAAAGAGTGGCAGAGTTCTGGAAGACCATTTCACCAGTTCTCTGCATTGAGGTTCCATGACAGCAAAACGAGTGTCCAAGTAAAATAGGCAGAGCAGAGTCATCAGTGGCATGTTTCCAAGCCCCTGGGCCATGCCTAGCACTATGTACTTCAGCAAAGGTATGCTATAAGAACATAAGAACAGCCCTGCTGGATCTGGCCCAAGGCCTATCTAGTGCAGCATCCTGTGGCCCACCAGATGCCTTTGGGAAGCCCACAGGCAAGAGCTAATGCCTGCTGTCCTTCAGCCTTCAACCCCAGCTGAGGCATCTGGCTGCTGCACAAAATCCAAATTCCAGCTATGGACAACAGGGCCACCCTGATCAGGGCCCCTGGCTTGCAAAACACAGATGCCTGGTCAGGGTTTTGTTATGTTGACTACAGCCCCAACTTGACAATGACAGCAAGCCTCTTAGCCTTTGTGGGACTTGAGGGCAAATTCTACTGAGTCCTGAGGAGAGGCATGATATTATGAATGATCATTCCCTGCTCTTGCCACAATACTCACCAGAGGAAGGGATCTCCCAAAAGCCCATGGAGTTTGCAATTCAATTTCTAAGCATTTCATGTAGCACAACTATGATTCTACTGACAGAATTAGGCCCATTCAACACAGACAATGGAATGAAGCGGTCCAGTCCTAGAGTGGTCAAAGGGCTGTAGCACTTTCGGCTGAAGGTAGGAGATACTAGTTTGAAATCTCCTCCATGTGTGATTCACTGTAAAAAAATCTAACTGCTTCAGTGTTCAGAACTGCACACATGCACAGGATCTATGTTAACAGTGGTGCAGGCAGGCAATTTTACCACCTGGACCTAATGGCCTTATGCGCCCCTCACCACACACTACTCACCTGTTGATGGATTCCTAAACTCAGGCCAGATTCTTACTTGCATCATGCCAATGAATTCAAACACAGCGTGGCACACTAATCAACAACAATTTCTAGCAACCATTTTGAGGACAAATTCTCAAAAACAACGTGGCTGTGTCTGCCAACTGCCAAGTGTGTCTGCCAACTTTGGAGAAGCTGCTGCCAGTCTATGTAGACCAGTGGTCCCCAAACAGGGTTCCTCCAGATGTTGCTGAACTACTACTCCCATAACCCCCAGCAATATTTTATTGTGGCTGGGGATGCTGGGAGTTGTAGTTCAGCAACTACAATGCCCATAATCCCCAGCAATAATTTATTGTGCCTGGGGATGCTGAGAGTTGTAGTTCAGCAACACCTGGAGGAACCCTGGTTGCGGACCACTGGTGTAGACAATACTGAGCTAGATAGACCAATGGTGTGACTGAGTATATGGCAGCTTCCTATATTCCCATTCAGCAGTCGGTATCTGCTGTTTTTCAGGATGCAGCTAAAGCATTTGGCTCCCTGCACATTTCCCCTTCTATTCTGGCAAAGCAGGAGATTTTAGCTCTACCATAGAGAAATGGCAAAGGAGTGAGGCTTGGACTTGCATTCTCCTTGTTTAACAGAGTCAGCTGTTAAGATGAAATTCACCAATTACACACACACACACACACACACACACACACACACACACACACTCATGTGGAGCACCCACCCCCAGGTAGGCTTATGCATCTAGAAAGTGCATTTCAAAGGTGGGCAACACTGAGATTTCTGTATCTCCACAACAGGAAATGCAACAAGAGAAGCAAGAAATGACTTGGCAACTGTTAAGGTCACAAGAGCACCACACTACCGCACCCAGCTATATATAATTCCCACCATTAATGGGAGGGAGGGATAAAACTGAGGGCCTGGCAGTTAGAGCAGAGAGGGTCTAGCTCTACATTCCCAAATCTAAACCTTGGCATTGTTTGGAGGCAAATGGGATGCAGGTCATATGGAATTGTTGAATCCAGACCTACAAATAAGTAAAAATAAGCAACATTCCTGAATCTAAACCTTGGCAGTTGGTGGAGGGAAAAGGGATGCAGGGTGGGCAAATAAATGTAAATAAAATCTGGGGACCCTAACAGTGTATGGCAGGGGTGTGAGGACCCTGGAGCAAGAGAGCCCATTTGCCCCCCACCCGCCTGCACTTGGCAAATGAAGCGCTCACCAGCTGGGGGGGGGTTGGAGACATGAACCTCTCCTCTCCAGCCAGTGTTTCACTAAAGTGCTGGCTGTGCTGGGGGGGAAAGCCCAATGTGTTGGAAGTTAAAGGACTTTGCCTGTCTCTTTGTCTCAGACAGTGGAGGACAGACTAGTAAATCAGAGGGCTAGAGGGTCAAGACATTTGTCATCCCTTCTCCACTGCTCTGAAGCTATCCCTTTGAAATGTAGATTGCTAATCTCAGGGATTCAAGTTCCTTCCTCTCTCTCTCTTCCCTACCTTGCAACATGGCAAGCCTCTTTCCCTGCACCATGTGTGCAGAGAAGATGCAGAATCCATCTGCATCCAGCTAGATAGATAGATTAGAGATCCTAACTCCTCACTTTCCTATCTAGAATGGAGTTCCTTAATAAATGCCTTTTATATTGATTTGAAACTATGAATTGGCTCCAAGTTACTTTACTTTCAGCATACACGCATGCCTAACTAAACTACCGCTGTGTTGTGCCTCTGTGCACTCTGCTATAATGAGAAAGAGATTCTCTCACCACAGAGAATTTCCAACAGTGCATCTGAGTTTGAATGCAACGCTGACTGGGGAAGGATGGGAGAGGGACCAAATCTCCCAGGTTTTGGCCCTGCCTCTAAATCTGATATTCGATGGGGGGGGGGGGAATGCTGAGAGCAGAGCCCTTCAGCCCTGGCAGAGCTTCCCTTCCCCAGTCAGCGGGTTCCTGGAATCCCTGAAAGTGAGCTCCTCTCCTCACCTCCTCGAAAAGGCAGGGAAAGGAGCTCCCAGTCAACACTTCCAGGAGCGCATGCTGTTAAAACCCCAGGGAGTGGAGGCCAAGCCCCCTACGCCCCTGGTGCATGGATTAATTTCTTCCTGAATCATGATCAGAACAAGAAGGCGTGACAAATAAAAGCCTGCTCTCTGTGTTTGGTTTTCATTTAAACCGTTTTATAGAGAACAGAATCATTTTCCTCCAACGATCTGGATTGAAGCAAGCAGGGGCCGGGCCACAGGGTAAATAAACAGAACTGAAATATAATTGCTAGACATTTGGGACATGGATATGTGCTAATTATGTCGAAGGGCAGGATTTCAGGTTGGGTTTTTTGTTGTTGTTGTTTTTTAGGGGGAACACAGAGCAATGGAACATAAACAACTTGGCTCAGGATTGCAGAAAACTTGCAAAGGAACTGGATTGCTATGAAAAGATGACCTTGTGATGTACAAAGTGATCCCTCTTTGGTGGTCTGGGTGAGTGTTTTCCTGCATCTACGGTGGTGAAATAGGAACAACTGGCAGCTGGACGTGGCATAACTGCATGGAGTTCCAGAAAGACACGTCCTGATTTCAGCACCGAAGTCCCATCTCACATGATTGAAATTAGCTTTTATTTTATTCTAATAACTTCTTACACAGAAGAACTTAGGAACATCAGGATATAGGAAGCTGCCTTATACTAAGTCAGACCATGAGTCCATCTAGCTCAGTATTGTTGACATAGACTGGCAGTGATTTTTCCAAGAATGTAGGCATGAGTCTTTATGAGCCCTATCTTGGGGAAGCCAGGGAGTGAACTTGGAACCTTCTGTTCTTCCCAGAGTGACCCCTTTCCCAAAAAGGAATATCTTAAAGTGCTCAAACATGTTGTCTCCCATTCAAATGCAAACCAGAGCAGACCCTGCTTAGCAATGGAGACAATCCATCCTGGCTACCACAAGACCAGCTCTTATTTATTCACTGATTTATAACATACACATTTCAGTTGCAGACAGTTTATTTTTACATCCAAGGATGACTGATTGCCAGGCTTAATTGGGGGGGGGGGGGGCAGGGGGGCAAGGTTATGACTGGGAAGAGACATTATATGTGTAGCCCTGCACTTTTTTCCTTTCTCCTGTCTGTAGTGGCATCTTTAAGATATGAGGTGTGTGTGGAGCCAGGGGAGCTACGTTGCAAAACTTACATCAAGGAGTGTGAACCCGATGAAGATATTTGCAAAACTGAAATAATGCCTCACGGTAAGAGGATTTTCACTTTCCTTCACATAAGGCACATGCTCTTTTCTTGGACACTATATTATCAAGGGATGACATCCTTGCTGAAATGGGGCTTCACCACAGAAACTTGATCTCCTCTAGTCCAGAAATATAATCCCTGTCAATGGAGACCTTTCAAAACCTCACCAAAGTCAGCAAGTGTTGAGGAATTATGGGTTGAAAAATCAAGTCATAAAGCTGTATATTTGCACTAGAATGACAGTCAGCTCTACACCCCTGAATAAAATTCAAATGGGAATCTTTCTTCATCACTTCTCTTCCCCATTCATAGAGTTGTCGGTGTCATAGCTCTGTCAGTGTGGACTAGCTAGATCCAGAAAGGTTCTGATGTGTTTAGAAAACCAAAGGAACTCCATGTTTGCCCAGAATACCTCATTCTAACTTAAAGGAACCTGGCCCAGCTCAGGGACATCACTGCCTTTCATGACTGGCGTCATTATCTCTCTCCAGCTAAAATGTATCTATGAAATTTGCTAAGACAGCTATGCTTCCCAGGCCAGAAAATAGGATATAACCAAATAAGGAGTAATCACCAGATGAACAATGACTCATTCGCATGCGTACTAGATACTTAGACCACCATTTTATTGCCACGTATACTGTGTCTAGGGTGTCAGCATCATTATATTTTCTGTATAAATGTAAGATGTACCTGTAACCAAACTGTAACTGGTTTGAGAGCGTTAGCCTATTGATTACCTATTGCTGACTGCAGTAGCAATAAACCTTAATTAATAATTCCCAGACCTTGTGTCTGACTGATTGGCTAAGCGGATCCAGGACCAAGCCCCATTCACATCAGTTCCACCGGCAGCAGTGCAAGCGGAGAGAGGTAGAAGCTGAAGGTGGGAGGAACAACAACAAACAAATATTTATATACCGCGTTTTCACAAAAGTTCCCAAAGCAGTTTACAAACCAATAATAAATTAATAAGATGGATCCGTATCTCCAAAGGGCTCACAGTCTAAAAAGAAACATAAGGTAGACACCAGCAGCAGTCACTGGAGGGATGCTGTGTTGGGGCTGGATATGGCCAGTTGCTCTCCCCCTGCTGCTAAATATAAGAGAATTACCACTATAAATGTTGCTTCTCATCTCGGTTAGCAGGAAGCAAGTAGTCTGTGTGAACAAGGGGCAGAAGGGGACCATCTTCAAGAAGTGTGCCCCCAGATTTGTGAAACCCAGACTTTCAACAGATAGCGTATGCTGAACCTAAAAAACAACAACTTCCCGATAATTTTTTAAAAAATAAGTGCATCAAAATCTAAATTGAAACCAAAATTTCAAAACATACTTAAAGATAATGTAATGCTAAGCATGGATTGTATTTTTTAAAGCAATAACTTCATGTAGCTCTCAGTACTTCCAATAATTATTTATATGACCCCGAACTAACCAATATACATATTGGGAACAGCCACAGTTTTTTAGGTTGGGAAGTAATTTACTGATTCCCCCTCCTTATGCTGAGATGTTTTATTTCCTTTCCTTTTACAGGTTAAAATTTGAACTTAAACAAGGCACATGTTCAATCTAAGGATTGTCGCAAAATACAGCCTTCAGGTACTTTTTATGGACGTAACTGCTGTCACACTGATCTGTGCAATAAATCAAGTACACCCTTCAGCCCTGGCAGAGATTCCCTTCTCCAGTCAGAGGGTTACTGGAATCGCTGAAAGGGAGCTCATTTCCTCACCTCCTCGAGAGGGCAGGGAAAGGAACTCCCTGTCAGCACTTCCAGGAGCGCATGCTGGTAAAGCCCAGGGGGTGGCGGGCAAGTCCCCTACGCCCCTGGTGTATGGATTAATTTCTTCCTGAATCATGATCAAAACAAGAGGGCGTGAGAAATAAAAACCTGCTCTCTGTGTTTGGTTTACAATTTTATAGAGAACAGAATCATTTTGATTCCAAACAGTGGCCGGGCCACTGGGTAAATAAACAGCACTGAAATAAAATTGCTAGACATTTGGGACATGGATATGTGCTAATTATGCTGAAGGGCAGCATTTAAATTCATATGCAATGGAACATAAACAACTTGGCTCAGGGCTGCAGACAGCTTACAAAGCTACTGGATTGCTGTGAAAAGATGACCGTGTGATGTACAAAGTGATCCCTCTTTGTTGGGCTGGGTGAGTGTTTTCCTGCATCTACGGTGGTGAAATAGGAACACCTGGCAGCTGGACCTGGCATAACTGCATGGAGTTCCAGAAAGACACGTCCTGATTTCAGCACAGAAGTCCCATCTCACATGATGGGACTTCTCAGAAATCATGTGGGCTCCATTTCCATCACTGCTCACACCAATGGAACTGGTTCTTCCAGGGACTGCCCTGGGGCTCCTGCCCTTAGCCTATAAATTCTTCCCAGCCAAACCCTGGATGCCTCAGTTGCCTTGGTGGGTGCAGCTCTGCTCTGAATCCCTCCAGCCTCCTGATCTGTCCAGGGCTATGAAGACTCTCCTGATCACAGGCCTCCTCTTGGCCCTGCTCTCTGCAGGTGAGTGGCAGTCAGTCATCCTGGGCTCCTATGTTTCTTCCCCCTTATGCGGGAAGGGAAGAAGCAGTGGGATAGGAGGGAGAGGGCTGGAAGTGAAATGGGGCAAAAAGGAGGCAGGCTGCTTCCAGATGGTGGATCCCTCAAGTGATGGAGACACAGAAGCACACAGATGGAGACACAGAGCACACAGAATCTGTGTGTGGAACAGACTGAGCTGTTCTTAGTAACTCTTTTATAAGTTGCGGATGGGTTGCTCAGTATTGTCTGCACAGACTGGCAGTGATTTTTCCAAGAATGTAGGCATGAGTCTCTCTAAGCCCTATCTTGAGGAAGCCAAGGAAGGAACATGGAACCTTCCGTTCTTCTCAGAGTGGCCCCATTCCCAGAGAGGAATATCTGGCAGTGCTCACACATGTAGTCTACCATTCAAATGCAAACCAGAGCAGACCCTGCTTAGCAAAGTAGACAATCCATCCTGGCTACCAGAAGACCAGCTCTCATGTATTCACTTATTTATAACATACTTATTTCAGATGCAGGCAGTTTATTTTAACACCCAAGGATGACGGATTGCGGGGCTAAATTTTTATTTCTGTATTGTTATAACTGGGAACAGACCTTATATGTGCAGCCCTGAGCTTCTGTGATCCCTTTTCCTGTCTGCAGTGGCATGTATGAGATGTGTAGTGTGTCGGGTGCCAGGGGAGCCACATTGCGAATCTTACATCAAGGAGTGTGAACCCGATGAAGATGCTTGCAAATCTGAATTAAAGCCTCTCGGTAAGAGGATTTTCACTTTCCTTCATGTAATGCAAATGCTCTTTTCTTGGACACTGTATTATCAAGGGATGACATCCTTGCTGAAATGGGGCTCCACCACAGCACTTTGACCTTCTCTACTCAATGACAATGTTAAAGAAGTGAGCCCCCCAAATTGTGAAACCCAGACTTTCAACAGATAGTGTATGCTGAACCTAAAAAAAAGACCTGGATAATTTAAAAATAAGTGCATCTAAATCGAAATGAAAGCCAAGATTTCAAAACATACTTTAAGATAATGTAAGGCTAAGCATGGATTGTATTTTTAAAAGCAATAACTTCATGTAACACTCAGTACTTCGAATAATTATTTATATGACCCTGAACTAACAAATATACATATTGGGAAGGGCCACAGTTTTTCAGGTTGGGAGGTAATTCTATTGATCCCTCCCCCACCACTTATGCTTAGATGTTTTATTTCCTTTCCTTTTACAGGTTCCAAAGCGGTCATTAACAAGGAATGTTATAAATATAAGGATTGTCGAAGAGAAAAGTTTGCTTCACCTTTGGGATTTGCAATTTTCTGCTGTAACTACGATCTGTGCAATACACCACGTACGTATCTACCATTTTCTATAATCTCCTATGCCTTTATCTCTGAGCATAAGAAAAATTGAGTTTTCAGGATTTAGCACTAGCCTACAAATGAAGTATGATTAGACCAAGTTTTTCCTTCATTCTTGTCCAAAGGATGGGTATTATATCAATAGATGATTGTATTCCACCTGCTTTATGCTTTTGTTTTTGTTTTAATCACAGCCAAATATTTCTGGCCGATAAAGCAACCATCAAGAAAATCAATGGAGGGGGGAGCCAAATAGCCTCCACCCTCTAAGGCAGAGAAAGGCAACCTTGGCTCACCAGCTGCTGTTGCACTGCAATTGCCACCATCTCCAGCCACCAGCTGGAGAGCCAAGATTCCATACCCCTGATCTGAGGGATGAGGAGGGCTGCAGGTGGAGAACCAGGCCCACGTTCACTCCTCTCCCACCCCATAGCAGTCTGTAGGTGTTGAGTGGCGAGCCCAACATCTCCTAAGGAGCTGCAGGGATGAGAGTGGGAGCTGAGGAGCATTTTTCCAGAAACAGGATGCCCGGTCCCCAAAAGCTGGTAACTTCAGTTCAAAGTCTGATGAACTCTGGTGGAAAAAGCACATAGGGTCAGTAAAGGCTGGTGCCAAACTGATGCTTTGAAAAGAGTGATATAATGATGGCTTAAAGACCTGTGAAGGGGTCTGTGTGGAAGAACTGGAAGTGAGCCCCATTGGATAACTTCTGCTTAGGGAAATTTTCAGAGTTTTGTGCAGTGTGTGTGTGTGTGTGTGTTTGCAGAGGTGCCCTTACCCCTGGACTTTGGGGCAAAGGTCCAGGGCCTCCACAGCCCCTGGGCCACCACAAATCCTCTTTAGACTGTCTGAGGTGGTGTGGTCACCCGGTGGAGCATGATGGTGCTTAATTTGCAAGGGAGGGGGGGGTCTCCAAAGGCCTTTAGGTCCAGGCTCCAAAATTACCTAAGTGCACGTGTGTGTGTGTGTGTGTGTGTGTGTACACATACACACATGGTAAACAAGCAAGTAAATAAAGCCAAGTAAATCATATAGAGCAGAGTCATCACTGGTAGCTGTCCATTCCCCTGAGCCATGCCTAGTTTTGCCTCCTGATCACTATGCACTTCCATCTGGAATGTTCTGCTGCCCTTCAAGCCCCACCTCAAGCATCCAGTTCTTTTCAGCTCAATGTGGGGCTCAATTTAGACACATTGATTTTTGGTGTCTTCTATAAAGGAAGGGCAAGATTTAAGTTCTGTCTGTATGTGTGTTATTGTTTTAAACAGTAGAACATAGAGCAATGGAATGTCATAAACAACTTGGCTCCAGCCACAAACAGGCTTATCCATTCACCAGCCTCCTCTGACGAGGACTGAAAACAGGATTCAACTTTAGCCTATCTGGAATGTCTGCTCCCTTAACAAGACCCTCAGGATGCAAGCAGATGTGGAAGAGAGAAGTTCCTCATTGAGGGGTGCTTCGAATTCCCTATAAAATGGCACTGGGCTGGAGGATGCTTTAAGCACAGCATGGCTAGAGGGAAGCGGGATATTCCTCCCAACCCTCTTCTTCTTCCTCAAATTGTTCCTTCTCAGACATTTTCCCCTCACAAGGGCTGTCTTCCAGTCATGGCGCCCCACCAGGAGGGGAATAAAGGGGGGAAATAAAGATTCGCTTGTGATTGGAATAGTCCATAACATTTAAATTTCAAACAAACAAACACACAAACACACACACACACACACCCTTATATTTAATAAAACACTTCTATAAATGTTATGGTTAGTTTTTCACCTTGTTCCTTCCCCTTATTCCGACAACACATAACTGAGGACATGTTGGCTGCTGGGGGCGGGAGGGGTGGCAAGAGGTACCATTAAAAGTAAATTTATAGTGCTTATCTCCGCCTCCACCTCACCTAAATGCTGCTTCAAACAGCAGGGCTCCGCCAAGCATCCCCTGCGGTGGGGGATGACCTCCACCACTCACCTGGCTTCCGCAGAGCCAATCCCCCGGTGGTGGTCAGTTGAGTGGCGGAGGCGATCCTTCACCACAGGCCGTGCTGGGTGGTGCCCTGATGCTCAAAGCAGAATTCAGGTGCAGTGGTGGCAGAAATAAGCACCTATTTATGTTACACTTAAATGTGCCTCTGACCACCACACCGACAGCTCCCCCACCGGCTGCTACTGCTTCAAACCAGCAATCTGTCTAGGGAGAACAAATAGTGTGGCTTCAGCAAAGGAAGACAGGAAGACTCTGAGTACCCCCGTGGAAGAGTCCTTGAAGTGTCCTTTGGGGTACTAGTATTCCTGGGTCAGAATCTCCAGACTAGAGAAAAGCAGAGCAAGGAAATACTAGATGTGAAAGAATGTGATGGAACATTATGCTGAGTGACTGTCGGAGTTACTTTTGCAGGGAGACGAAGGGCATTTGCATTCATTGGCACTAAAGAAAGGTCCCAGTCTGCTGATGGGAATCAAAGCTTGTAAATTCCTGGCTTCATTCCATCAGGTAAGTAGATTGACAAATTGACTAGAAAAGCAGAGTTTGTCTCGAATGATGGCACATGTGTTGTGTGTATAGCCATGTGCAGGCATGCATGGGTCAATGTGCTGTGTCATGCATACTAGCTGCTAATCAGAATGGTACCAGGCACCAGAACGTTAACATCAGAACTTGGAAAATGTGCATAACAGCAGCAGCAGATCCATATGGATGTAAGTGCAGGTCACCACTGGACAGCAGGAACCTGTAGAAGTGGGATGGCCTGTGATTATAAGTGGGAAAGCACCAAGTGCAGGGAGGAGCTTAATCTTTCCACTTCTTGCTGACAGCCCCCGCCCCCCTCTTCTGTCTTTTCAGCTGCTATTTCCCCAGAATGTTGATTCCATGTGCCTGGTCAAAAGATGTCCCCATTCACATCATAATCTCCCTAAAGCAAAAGCCCTGATAAAATAATCATGAAAATAACCCCCTCCCTCTTTTCTTCTCTAGGTGGAATTACCCAATGGCAGACTGCTTTCCAAAGCTGAGCAATGTTGGTGTTCTCTGCCCTCGACATGGGAAACACCAGTGGAAAAGCAAGGGATAGTTTGAGAAGAATTGTGTTGCCAGCAATATAAGATTCCCAACTACATGGTCTCTTTCTTTAGCTACATTCCTACTTCCAAACTTTCTTCTAATTCTCAGCACTCCTGAGACTCATTATTGGCTCTTGGTGGAGGTGAAGGTGATAATTGGGGGCAGGCTAAAGGGGGTAGACATCTGAGGATAGGGGGTTCCAGATACATTTTGGGCATATGGGCTCATGATCAAAGTAAATGTGTGTCGCAAATAAAAATCTTTGTTTAGCAGCTGCATTTGAACCATTTGTGGAGTAAGAGAGTAATTTTATAGATGTTATGAGTGAGAATTTGAGGCTCTGGGGAGGCAGCTGCAGTTTCCAATCCCAGCGCCCAGGCCTACTCAAAGGGGAAGACTAAACAAAGCAAAGAAAGATTGCATACTATGGACATGAGTATGGCTTATCCTTAGAACAAGAGGAGCCATACTATCATTCACCACTAGGGGGGCAAGGAATAAACCTCTTATGGGCTAATGGTAATAACATTTTGTACACCTCAAAATGTGAGCTGAAGGGATTCAGAGGTCAGGTACCTGAACTGATGGCCCCATACAAAGTCTGAGATTTGGAACACAGACTTGCTTTGTGTATTTCACATGGCAGAAGTTTGAGACTGTTAAACCTGACTATTTAGCAGTAAAACTGAAACTTGAACTACTGGCTTTTGTGCCATCTATTTCTGGCCAGCGTCTTCCATTGTGTGAACTCATGACAGCGAGGGATCATGGGGTTGTGGTGGACAGCTCGTTGAAAGTGAAAAAGGCCAATTCCTTGCTAGGGATCATTAGGAAGAGGATTGAAAATAAAACTGCTAATATTATCATGCCCTTATACAGAACTCTTTTGTGGCATCACCTGGAGTACTGTGTAGAATTCTAGTCACCACCACCTGGGACTATTGAGTTTAGAAAAAAGATGACTGCGGGGAGACATGATAGAGGTCTGAAAAATCATGCATGGTGTGGAGAAGTGGATAGAAATTCTTCTACCTCTCACATAACACTAGAACCAGGGGTCATCCCATGAGACTGATTGCCAGGAAATTGAGGACCAGCAAACGGAGGTAGGTTTTGACACAATGAATAATCAACTTGTGGAATTCTCTGCCACAAGATGTGGTGACAGCCAACAACCTGGATTGCTTTAAGAGGGGTTTGGATAACTTCATGGAAGAGGTCTATCCAGGGGCATAGCAAGGTTGGATTTGGCTCAGAGACAAGATTTTAAAATGCCCCCCCCCACAAAGTCCAGGGCCTCCACACACCCTAGGCCCCCAAGGATTTATGTCTGATATTTCAAAATAAGTATGCTGCCTGGAAATAAATACACACACGCACACTTCACAATATATAGTGATATACACTGAATACTATATATTTGTGCTACTTTTAATGCCTAGAACACACTAGAGACACTAATTATTAAAATGGGCCCCTCGCTGCAGATTAGCAAGGGAGACTTTCAACCATGCAGTTTGAGCCTATGTATGTTTTCTTAGAATTCTGAACAGATTCAGTCAAGTTTGGTTCCAGGAGGTTTTTCACACAGGACTTTTAAAGCCCTTTAGCACACTTCTCCCCTGGAATGGAGGTGCTACATTCACATGTTGCCCAGATTTACCCAGAAGTCCCTGCGAGTTATTGGGGAGCAGTTCACATGCAATTCAGGTTTTTCACTGCTCGTTAGAGTCTAGCCTGATTTACATCCAGAGTAAAAAACAACAACAACCCACTATTTTGAGTTGGTTCTTTGGGACAACTTCAATTTCGCAGTAAAGCCTCCCAGTAAACTTGCTGTGTATAAAAGTCACAGGTAAGTGTGTGGAGAATTGCAGCCTCAGGGAGCAAATCTAACCACATTTAGCTGGAAGTACATTTCATTGAACCCTAAAGGACTTACTAGCAAGGAGAGCATGTCTACTTAAAAATAAACTCCATTGCATTCAACTGTCTGATATCGTTCCCTGGTAAGTACATCTAGGATTGAACATGCTCAGGGATGTAGACCAAACCAAACTAATTTGTTCTCCCAGCATATTTTGCTCCCTATAGGAGACCAGTAAGACCCACTGAAGCAAGGAAGAGACGTGGGGAGAAACAGAGAAAAGAGCAAGAATTAGCACCATTCCTCAGGAGAAAGTGGGGTGGGGAGAATGAGGAATCTGCCAGGGCTGACATGCCAGGGCTCAAGGAGCTCCTGGAGTTATACTCTCTGTCCTAAAAGTCATTCTCCCTGCTCCCAAATGTGAAAGTAGGGCTGGTTGTGGTCTCTCACTGTTCTGAGATAAAAACCACTCTCTGCAGGTGCTCAGAAGCAGGGTCATCCCTAGTGGGGTGCAGGGTTGGGGGGCAAATCAGCATATGCAGGGCCTCCTTAACATTTCGTATCATTACAAAATCATACTGCCTGATGACATACAATGCGAGGTTTTTGAACATGTCCAACAAGCTTGGCATTTCTAAAGAAAAATAAAATAAAATAAAAGCACAACACATGCTTCACAGTTCTCACTCAGACCTTCTGAGTTGCAAAACAACTTCAACATAAGTGCATTTATGAATGAATAATATAATATAATATAATATAATATAATATAATATAATATAATATAATATAATATAATATAATATTGTTTGTTCCAGCAGTTTTTGTAATTTTCTGCTGTGACACAAGCCACTTATAGAATTTTTTTAGATAGTTTTTTTTTAAAAAGCCAGCAAATTTCCAATCTGTTTCAAATTAAATATTCAGAGACTTCTCAGTCTCCCCATCCCATCAAAACCCTACAGCAAGCAAGCAGATCCCTATATATGGGGGGGGGGGGGCGGGGTTAACCACAAAAAGTAATCCACATTTTACCTCCATTACTGGCAAAGGTTGGGCTGGCTGGGCCAGGCAGAGGGTCTTCAGAGGACTGTGGTGGGTAAGGGCAGCCAGTGCTGGTCACTCTGCCTGCCTCCTTCCTTGCTGAAGGGAGGCCTGCACGGAGGACTCTCTGGAAGCCCCGCCCACCCACCGATCAGCTGAGAGACGGCTAGAGAAGCTGCTCTAGCAGCTTGCAGACTGCTTAGATTGCCGGCCAGGAGCGCAAGCAGGAGAGAGGGGAAAAGGGGTGAGTGGCCGAGGGGCCTTGGGGCTGGGCAAGTGAGCAATGGGGAGTCATGTGACATGTCTCTGTGGGGCCCTCCAGGCAGTGGGGCTCCCAGGCAAATGTCTCCCCTTGTCTAATAATAGTTACAACCATGGGTCTATCAACAGCTACTAGTCGGAGGGCTATAGGCCACCTCCAGCCTCAAAGGCAGGATGCTTCTGAGTACCAGTTGCAGGGGAGTAACAGCAGGAGAGAAGGCATGCCCCTTTCAACTCAGGCCTGTAGGCTTCCAGCGGCATCTGGTGGGCCACTGTGTGAAACAGGATGCTGGACTTGATCGGCTACGGCTATGGGCCTGATGAAGCAGGGCTGTTCTTGTGTTCTTAAGGTGTAATCTGCATTTTCCATTGAACTGTTGCAACAGAGGCTGAGAATACACTTTTTCCAATTCTCCTCAGTGAGCTTGAGGTTCTGGAAGGACAGCTTGATAGGCCAAGTAAAACATACAGAGCAGGGTCAACAGTACAGCCTGTTGCCAGCCTCAGAGTGCAGTGGAGGGGCACAAAGGTTCTGATAAGAACTCATCTGCCTACTTTCCTTTCACTATAATCCTAATTGATAATTGCCATCTTCACAAGTTAGCACACTTGCACCTCAGGCAACCACCATCTTGAATTGGAGAGGATGACATCAGCACAAACTACACTGGTGAGTGTCCCTACAAGTGTGCTAAATCTGGTCCCAATTGGTCAGGCAGTTCACTAGTTATCCCACTTGCACCTCAAATGTTCATGCAGCCCTACAACTGTATCAATTTTGGTCCAAATCGGTCAATGCATTGCAAAATGTATACGAACACACACACCCCTCTGGGTGACCTCATAAGCTTACTTTCCTTAAAGAAAGTGTGCTGAGAAAACAGGGGGACAGGGAAAAATTGAGGACCAGACCCACCCTAGTTGGTCTCTGGCTATTGGACTCCATCAGTGGTGTCCAATCCATCCATGCCACTGGACCATGAATAGTTTTGCCAACTGAGAGCAGTATGTACTTTAGCAGGATCTGCCTGCTGTCTTTCAAGCCCCAGATAAAGCTTCTACCTCAGTTTCAAGCTCCCATTTCCAGCAATGGACACAAGGCCCCGGAGTGTAAAACCCAGCATTGAAATGGTTTGCTGGAATAACGACTTGATTTTTAGAGTCCTTAGTGGTGTCTGCCTATGCCGTTGGGCCATACCTAGTTTTTCTGACTGAGCACTGTGTACTTCCGCAGTACTTCCCTGTTGTCCTTCAAGCCCCAGATGAAGTGTCTAGTTCCACATTATCGCCCAATTCAAGCAATGGACAATGGGACACCTAGATTGCACAACCTCCATTCAAGCTCTGGATTTGGTTATGGTGACCACAGCCCCAGCCTGCGACTGGTTCCTAAGATTTGTGAGACTGGAGGGCATGATCCATTGAGCGGAGAAGAGGCACCATATTATGAACTGGTTTCTCCCAAGTTTCCTACCAGAGAAAGGCATCTCTCAAAAGGCAATGGAGTTTGCATTTCCATTTCCAACCCTTGCATATTTCTCAATGAAGCCAAGGGACAAAAGGGGGAAAAAAGATAAAGAACTGCTTCAAGTCACTTTAACAACAACCACCAATATTTATATACCGCTTTTCAACAAAAGGAATAGGGGAAATGGGGTGTCTAGATGCCCTCTGGGTACTTGAGTGTTGGGAGGTGTTGGGAGGATCCATGTTATTTTTTGACAAGAAATTTTGGGGGAGGGGGCCCCAGGCACTTCCCCAGTGGGCTGGTGGAGGTTTACAACCCCTGGTTACTCATGAGCAAGGCCTTTGTTACTCCTCATCAAGACATGATGATGAGTGTGGCGACCAAATGGCCACATTGACTATGCCCACTGAGAGTGGCAGTCCTTGGGTGAAGGAGGTTGAAAAGCAGTGGGCAGGGGTGTGTTTGGAAGCGGTGGGCAAGGGTGTCCCAGAGACTACTTTCCTGGCCCCAGGAACAGTGGCAGGGGAAAAACCAGCCACCTGCCTGGCCATCTGCACCTGTGGACAGGTGCAGAATCACAAACGATGCCTGCAGTTTACCCAGCTGCCCTGGGACTGGGGGAGCAGCAGAAAGAGGTCTCTCCCATGATTCCCTGTGCCTGCTCATCTGCATCTAGCGCGCAGACGGGCTGGATCCAGGCACTTTGAGATCATAGTGAATGTGCTTTCTTGTTGGCCCACACTATTCTTGTGCGCATGAACAGGCTGTGGGGCATGGAGTGTGGTGATGTCCTCCGGGGTGCGAACACTGCAGAGAAGGGATTGGGGGATAGGGTTTCTTCCCCTTCTTTTTTTCAACCAGAACGATCAGGGGGCCCACCAGAGCGGTCCCTCCTTTGGATTCCTTGGTGGTTAAGTGGCTGGATCATCTCGTGAGCATGCAGTCGACAGCTGGGGATCATGACGTAGCAGGCATAGGCATCTCCCCAATCGACTGGCACTCTCATGAGAGTGAGAGCCCACTGGGCTGCAAGCTGCTTGTGGCGGTTTAGCGATGGGTCTGGGTGGAGCTCTGCCGCGCTCTCCCCACACGACATCTTCCTAGATGATGGTGGGACAGGCCCCCCAACATCCTTTGCCATGCTCCAATTGCATATCTCAATCTGGTGTATGTGGGTTCTCCCCTCCCGTCATGCAGAGAAAGCTGGATTCTATCCCCTCACCCCTCGGGCCTCCAATCCGCTCCGGGGATAGGCGTTTGTATGGTGCTTTGGTGGTGTGTGGCTACTTGGGGGCAGAGGTGCCATGGCTGGCAGAAGCGGCACTGGCATGGCAGGGCAGGGCATTTAAAGGGCTTTTGATGTGTGCTTCCCTTGCCCAAGGCGGCTGGAGTGCTCCAGAAATGCCTTTGGCACACCCGCTGGAGATTGTGTCCAAAGGCCGCCGAGCGGCTGACCTGGTGACACTTTGCCCACAGTCTGGCCATGGAACAGGCCGGGATTGGGCTGGGAGCCCGAGAGGCAGGGAGGGACTGCTGGCTCCATCTGCTAAGCAGTTAGTTGCATGTTTGTAGCATGATTTGGAGTTAGGGTTTTTAACTCCATTGAGGGCTAGATACAGTTAGTTTGTACATGTGAACCAGGCCATGTTTTCACTTCTACGCTGAGAGTCATGGTAGTCCAGTGAAGCTTAACTTGATCTGTGTCAAAAGCTCAGAATTCATCAGATGGCCTTAGCATAGTCACTGATCTGCTGCAGCTGACGACTATGCTGACATGTGTGAGCACTGTAAGATTTTCCTCTTAAGGGATGGGGCTGTTCTGGGAATGGTAATGAATTTGTTATGTCAAATCATGAAATGTCTGAACAAATTGTACAGTATTACTCTAAACTATATAAAAACGACAAGAAAGATCCTGAGAAAATCAAACAATTTTTAGAGGAAATACAATTGAAGTCATTTTCAGAAGAACAGAGGAGCTGTTTAGATAAACCTATCTCGAGGGATGAAACCAGGGCGGCAATAAAAAATCTTTAAAATAATTCACTTGGCTCAGATGGATTATCTTCATTGTACTACAAAACGTTTCAGGACAAATTAATTGGGCCTTTAACAGAAGTAATGAATGCCATATTATCTCATTACACTTTACTGGTTTCTTGACAAGAAGCATTCATTTCATTAATCCATAAAGAAGGGAAAGACCCAACACGACCAGAATCATATAGACCTATATCCCTTTAAAATGTGGATCACAACATTTGTACTTCAATCTTGGCGGCGAGATTAAGAAATTTCTTGTCTGCAATAGTCCATACTGACTCAATCTGGTTTTATCCCAAACACTTATGAAAGATAATATAAGATATGTATTGAATGTATTTGATAAAGTAATCATGATACGTACAAAAGCGGCTATGATCTTCCTAGACGCCGAAAAAGCCTTTGACAATTTGGAATGGCCTTTCCTGTTCTCAGTGTTGGAAAAAATGAACTGTGGCCCTCATTTTTTATCCTGGATTCGCAGTATATATCAACAGCAATCGGCAAAAATAATTGCCAATGGGTCCTTGTCCTCAAAATGTATCATCAATAAAGGTACTAGACAAGGATGTCTGCTTTCTCCATTGCTGTTTATACTTGCTCTTGAACCTTTGGCAGCTAAAATTAGACAAGAGCAGTGGATTCAAGGTATCAAAATAGGTGATTGTGAACATAAAATAAAACTATATGCGGATGATGTATTGCTTACTGTTACGCAAGTCAAAGACTCCCTGGATACATTAATGACACAGATACATCAGTATGGTTCAGTTTCTGGCTATAAGATTAATAGAGACAAAACTCAGATCATGACATGGAATCTTTCAGAAGAAGAAACAGAATACTTCTCTAAAGTTTTAAGATTACAAGTAATGAAAAAGCCAATAAATATTTATGGATTATTCTTACGAGGAGCAATAAAGATTTCTTTAAGAATAACTATGTTCCAATTTGGAAATCAGTTATGGCTGATCTGGATAGATGGAAGAGGCTGACTCTATGTTGGCTTGGAAGAATCTCTGCAGTAAAAATGAACGTATTACCTAAGATGAACTTTCTTTTTCAAATGATCCCTATAAAGATAGATGACAAGATATTGAATAAATGGCAGAGTCAGCTCAATTCATTCATCTGGATTTATAAAAAACCTAGGATTTGATTTAAGGTGATGCACCATTCCAAAGAAAGATGTGGTCTTGGAGTCCCTAACCTGAAGCTTTATTATCACGCGAGCAGCTTGACTTGGATTTCGAACTGGATTTTATCCCCTTATGGAAGTTTTACTCGAATGGACGAATTTGGTCTTACTAGAGGATTGCATGATTTCTTATGGATTTCTGGTTCAAGGAAAGATTTGGAGATACAACAACATACTATCCGACATAGTCTTTTTAATGTTTGGGATAAATATGAGAAAAGAATAAGTCCTAGATTATCACCCTTGGCCTCAATACTGAATGTTTCTTTCCATGAAGAAGTATTTTCTCCTAAGTACAATTTTTGGAGAAACAGTCTATACTCTTTACAAAGTTTGGCCCAATATTTAGCGTTGGACAAATCTGTTTCCTTTGGGCAATCAACTCAACAACCATCCTGGTTCCAACAAGTTTGGATCAGCTCAATTGTTCGGAAAGAGATACAGGGTGAGAAACTTAGAGATTTGACTGACTTTGAGGAATTAATCACCCAAAACACTGATCATTTGCTAGGTATAATTTATAAGCTATTACTGAAGCATGATACGGAGACCAAACAGATAAAAGAATGTATGATAAAATGGATGCAGAACCTTAATAGATCGATTGATATCTCTGATTGGGAATACCAATGGAAAAAGAACATGAAATTTACTTTGTGTACCAATCTAAGGCAAAATTGGTATAAGATGTTTTTTAGATGGCATATAACTCCTTTGACTATTAATAAAATAGATGATTCTTCCTCAAATAAATATTGGAAATGTAACTCACATTTAGGCTCATTCTACCATATGTGGTGGAGTTGTGGTAAAGCTCAACAGTTTTGGAAACAATTCATAGGAAAATTGAACAAATCTTAGAAGTTAAGATTCCCTTCCTTCCAGAAATTTTTCTTTTAAGTATGATAAAACCTTATATTCCTGCCAAATCAAATGAATAGTGTTTATATATGATTACAGCGGCTAGGATTATATATGCATCTAATTGGTGTGTTTTGGAAATCCCTTCCTTAAATGATTGGTTTTTTAAAGTGTGGGACTATGCTTCAATTTCGAAAATCTCGGCTTATGTACACGGTATGTCTACTGAATCGTTCATGCCTTTTTGGGAACCCTTTATAAATTATAATATCCATTATGGTCAAAATTTGTTCCCATCTTCTGGATTTGACTTATAGTGTTCTCGATATATACCTTACAAGAAGCTGATCGGATCAGATCTTACAACTTTAAGAGTCTGAATTTCTTTTGCTTTATCTTGCAATAGATATTTTTTTCTTTACTGATGTAATTAATTAGAAAAATGAGGATTTTCATCATTAAAAATGATAGGTTTTATATTGTCACTATGGTGATTTGTTTCTGTCTCCTTTGGTTTACTTCTTATTAAAAATAAATAAATAAATAAATGTATAGAAGAAATGCTGGTTGTGTTGGGGGGTTGGGGGTATGGCCAGCACACCCGTGTTGGTATGTAACGCTGACTGGGGAGGGATGGGAGAGGGCCCAAATCTCCCAGGTATTGGCACCGCCCCTGAATCTGATCTCAGATGAAGCCGGGGGTGGGGATGCTGAGAGCAGAGCCCTTCAGCCCTGGCAGAGCTTCCCTTCCCCAGTTGAGGGTCCCTGGAATCCCTGAAAGGGAGCTCCTCTCCTCACCTCCTCAAGAGGGCAGGGAAAGGAGCTCCCAGTCAGCACTTCCAGGAGCGCATGCTGGTAAAGCCCAGGGGGTGGAAGGCAAGTCCCCTATGCCCCTGGTGCATGGATTAATTTCTTCTTGAATCATGATCAAAAGAAGAGGGCATGACAAATAAAAACCTGCTCTCTGTGTTTGGTTTACAATTTTATAGAGAACAGAATCATTTTTGCTCCAACCATCAGGATTGGAGCAAGCACGGGCCAGGCCACTGGGTAAATAAAACTGAAATAAAATTGCTAGACATTTGGAGCATGGATATGTGCTAATTATGCTGAAGGCCAGGATTTCAGGTCTTTTTAGTTTTAAGGGGGAACACAGAGCAATGGAACATAAACAACTTGGCTCAGGGCTGCAGAAAAGTTGCAAAGGTACTGGATTGCTGTGAAAAGATGACTGTGAGATGTACAAAGTGATCCCTCTTTGTTGGGCTGGGTGAGTGTTTTCCTGCATCTACGGTGGTGAAATAGGAACACCTGGCAGCCGGACCTGGCATAACTGCATGGAGTTCCAGAAAGACACGTCCTGATTTCAGTACAGAAGTCCCATCTCACATGATGGGACTTCTCAGAAATCATGTGGGCTCCATTTCCATCACTGCTCACACCAATGGAACTGGTTCTTCCAAGGACTGCCCTGGGACTCCTGCCCTTAGCCTATAAATTCTTCCCAGCCAAACCCTGGATGCCTCAGTTGCCTTGGTGGGTGCAGCTCTGCTCTGAATCCCTCCAGCCTCCTGATCTATCCAGCGCTATGAAGACTCTCCTGATCACAGGCCTCCTCTTGGCCCTGCTCTCTGCAGGTGACTGGCAGGCAGTCATCCTGGGCTCCTATGTTTCTTCCCCCTTATGCGGGAAGGGAAGAAGCAGTGGGCTAGGAGGGAAAGGGCTGGAAGTGAATTGGGGCAAAAAGAGGCAGGCTGCTTCCAGATGGCTAATCCCTCAAGTGATGGTCACTCACACAAAATCTGTGTGTGGACGAGACGGAGCTGTTCTTAGCAATGCTTTTATGAGTTGCTGATGGGTGGCTGACATGCCAAGCCCACATGGAAAACAGGCTGATGCCCAATAGAGCAGCTGGCCCAGGAAGGGTGGCACAGCAAAAGATGTACCTGCAGTGAAGCACAGTGAACGTGTGTGTTCAAGAAGTTGTCCAGCTGCCTTGAACATTTTTGCTGCGGTGCAGGTACATCTTTGGCTGTGCCACCCTTCCTGGGCCAGCTGCTCTATTGGGGATCAGCCTGTTTTCCATGTGGACTTGGCATGTCAGCCACACATCAGCAACTCATAAAAGCATTGCTAAGAACTGCTCAGTCGCAGGCATCCAAGAGCTCTCCGTTCCCTTGCTTCAGTCCTTTCAACCGAATGGCAACTGATACACAGTTACTGCTGCCCCAAAGAGCAGGTTTGATTTCTCCTGGGACATCTCCAAACTGCCAGTGGGATGAGCTGCTATAAAGATGCTTTCATTTTATTCTAATTACTTCTTACACAGAAGAACTTAGGAACATCGGGATATAGGAAGCTGCCTTATACTGAGTCAGACCATTGATCCATCAAGCTCAAAATTGTCAACACAGACTGGCAGTGGCTTCTCCAAGGTTGCAGGCATGATTCTCTCTGAGCCCTATCTTGGAGATGCTAGGGACGGAACTTGGAACCTAGATGCTCTTCTCAGAGTGGCCCCATTCCCAAAGAGGAATATCTTACATTGCTCACACATGTAATCTCCCATTCAAATGCAAACCAGAGAAGACCCTGCTTAGCAAAGGAGACAATTCATCTTGGCTACCACAAGACCAGCTCTTATAACATGCTCTTATAACAGCTCTTATAACTAATTTATAACATACACATTTCAGATGCAGGCAGATTATTTTAAACACCCAAGGCTGACTGATTGCAGGGCTAAATTTTTGTTTGGTAATGCTATGACTGGGAATAGACCGTATATGTGTAGCTCTGAGCTTTTGCAATCCTTTCTCCTATCTGCAGTGGAATCTATAAGATGTCAAGTGTGTGAGGAGCCAGGGGATTTCTTTTGCAAAACATACATCAAGGAGTGTGAACCCGATGAAGATACTTGCAAATCAGAATTCCTGCCTCACGGTAAGAGGATTTTCACTTCTCTTCATGTAATGCACATGCTCTTTTCGTGAACACTGTATTATCAAGGGATGACATCCTTGCTGAAATGGGGCTTCACCACAGTATTTTGATCTCCTCTAGTCAAGAAATATAATCCATGTCAATTGAGACCTTTCAAAACTTCACCAAAGTCAGCAAGTGTTGAAAAATCAAGTCATAAAGCTGTATATTTGCACTAGGATGACAGTCAGCTCTACACCCCTGAATAAAATTCAAATGGGAATCTTTCTTTATCGCTTCTCTTCCCCATTCATAGAGTTGTCGGTGTCATAGCTCTGTCAGTGTGGACTAGCTAGACCCAGAAAGGTTCCACTGGCAGCAGTGGGAGCGGTAGAAGCTGAAGGTGCGAGGAACAACAACAAACAAATATTTATATACCGTACCATGTTTTGACAAAAGTTCCCAAAGCAGTTTACAAACCAATAATAAATCAACAGGATGGATCCCTATCTCCAAAGGGCTCCCAGACTAAAAAGAAACATATGATAGACACCAATAGCAGTCACTGGAGGGATGCTGTTTTGCGGCTGGATACAGCCAGTTGCTCTCCCCCTGTTGCTAAATATAAAAGAATCACCACTCTAAAAGGTGCCTCTTTTCTCAGTTAGCAGGAAGCAGGTAGTCTATGTGTACAACAAGGGGCAGAAGGGGACCATGTTCAAGAAGTGCGCCCCCCAAATGGTGAAACCCACACTTTCAACAGATAGTGCATGCCGAACCTAAAAAAAACAATACCCGGATATTTTAAAATAAGTGCATCGAAATCTAAATCAAACCAAAATTTCAAAACATACTTTAAGACAATGTAATGCTAAGCATGGATTGTATTTTTTAAAGCAATAACTTCATGTAACACTCAGTACTTCCAATAATTATTTATATGACCTGAACTAACAAAAATACATATTGGGAAGGGCCACAGTTTTTCAGGTTGGGAGGTAATTCTAGTGATTCCCCGCTCCCCCCCCCTTATGTTTAGATGTTTTATTTCCTTTCCTTTTACAGGTTTCAAAGTGGTCTATAACAAGGCATGTGTTAAATCTGAGGATTGTCACGAAAAACGGTATGGAGGATTTTGGGGATTTAGAACTTCCTGCTGTCATACTGATCTGTGCAACGAAATAAGTACGTATCTCCCATTTTTTGTTGAATCTCCAATGCCTTTATTTCTGAGCATAAGGAAAATTGAGTTATCAGGATTTTGCACTAGCCCACAAATGAAGTATTATTGGGCCAAGATTTTTCCTTCATTCTTGTCCAAAAGATGGTTATTATTTCAATAGATGATTGTATTTCACCCAGGCCACAGCCACGGCCTCGTAGAGGGCATTTGCACATGCGTGGCGGCTGCCAAAATGGCAGCCGCTCGCTTTTACGGAGGGCCAAAAGGACCAAAAGGGCCAAAAGGGCTTCACTTATCCGGCCGTGGCGGTGATGAGGAAGGCCGGCGGGGGGAGAGGGAACCTGCGCTGACCCCCCCCGCCGCGGCTTCAACAAGCCCCCCAAAAGGCCTACAGTTACTTCCTTCACTTAAAAAAAAAAAGTTCGCGGAACAGAGGTTCGACCACAAACCCCCAACCCCCTGGACCGAACCTCTGGGAGAAGAAATAGTGTAGATTCAGCAAAGGAAGACAGGAGGGCTCTGAGTCCCCACTGGAAAAATCTTTCAAGTATCCTTTTGAGGCACTAGTATTCCCGAGTCGTAATCTCCAGACTAGAAAAAAGCAGGGCAAGAGCGTACTAGCTGAGAAAGAATGTGAGGGAACCATAGCCGGATTGACTGTCGGAGTTACTTTTGCAGAGCTCCCAAGGTCATTTGCATTCATTGGCACTAAAGGAAGGTCCCAGTCCGCTGATGGGAATCAACGCTTGTAAATTCCTGGCTTCATTATATCAGGTAAGTAGGTTTACAAATTGACTAGGAAAGCAGAGTTGTCCCGAATGATGGCACATGTGTTGTGTGTATAGCCATGTGCAGGCATGCATGCATGTATACATGAGAGTATGGGTCAATGTGCAGTGTCATGCATACTAGCTGCTAATCAGAATGGAACCAGGTACCAGAATGTTAGCATCAGAAATTGGAAAATGTGCATCATAACAGCAGCAGATCCATATGGATGTAAGTACAGGTCACCATGGGGCAGCTGCCACCTGCCAAAGCAGGATGGCCTGTGATTTGAGGTGGGAAACCGACAGGAGCGGGGAGGAGCTTAATAAATCCACTTCCTGCTGTTTCCTGACAGCCCCCACCCCCTGTTCTGTCTTTTCAGCTGCTATTTCCCCAGAATGTCATTTACATGTGTATGGTCATAAGATGTTCCCATTCACATCATGACCTCCCTAAAACAAAAGCCCTGATAAAATAATCATGTAAACAATCCCCTTTTCCTTCTCTAGGTGGAAGTTACCCATTTGAAGACTGCTTTCCAAACCTGGGCAACGTTGGGGCTCTCTGCCCTCCCCTTGGGAAACACCACTGGAGAAGCAAGGGATAGTTTGATAAGAATTGTTGTTGCCAGCGACATAAGATTCCCAACCACATGGTCTCTTTCTTTAGCTACATTCCTACTTCCAAACTTACTTCCAATTCTCAGCACTCCTGTGTCTCATTCTTGGCACTTGGTGGAGGGGAAGGGTATGATTGGGGGCAGCCAAAAGGGAGTAGAAATCTGAGGATAGGGAGTTCCAGATAACAAATATGGGGCATATGGGTTAAGTACACACTGAATCATGGTCAAAATAAATGTGTGTCACAAATAAAAATCTGTGTTTAGTACCTGCATTTGAACCATTTGTGGAGTAAGAGAGTAATTTTATAGATGAAATGAGTGATAATTTGAGTCTTTGGGGATTCAGCTGCAGTTTGCAATCCCAGCCAAGTCCCACTGCCCAGCACTACTCAATTTTCAAAAGGGAAGACTAAACAAAGCAATGAAATGTTGCTTACCATGGGCATGAGTATGGCTTACCTTTAGAACAAGAGAAGCCATACTAGTATTCACCACTAGGGGGGCAAGGAATAAACCTGTTATGAGCTAATGGGAATACCCTTGTGTACACCTCAAAATATGAGCTGAAGGGATTCAGAGGTCTGGTATTTGAACTAATGGCCCCATAAATAGTCTGAGATTGGGAACACAGACTTGCTTTGTGTATTTCACATGGCAGAAATCTGAATGATGTGAACTGGTGTGCAGATCTCCAAGGAAATCAGGTGATGCGAGCAACGTAAGCCTCCAGGCCAAGATGGGTGAGCTGGAGTGCTTGGTTGCTGACGAAGAAATTGATATAGTGGGCATAAGAGAAACATGGTGGAAGAGTGAGAAACAGTGGGACACAGTTATCCCTGGATGTAAACTCTATAGAAAGGACAGGGAGGGGCGCTTGGAGGTGGAGTAGCACTGTAAGTTAAAGAAGGGATAGAATCTAACCAGGTAGAAAACCTAGGAGGACCAGAGTCCTCCACAGAATCTGTGTGGGTGACAATACAAGGCATGAAAGGAAATCAGGGAGGCATCAAGGAGAGGCAGGGCTGTAATAATGGGTGACCTCAATTACCCACACATAGACTGGGTAAAATCACAGTCTGCCACGTCTGGATGGCATCCATCCAAGAGTGCTCAAAGAACTCAAATGTGAAATTGCTGACCTCCTTCCTAAAATATAGAACTTATCTCTGCTATCAGGCTCTGTACTGGAGGACTGGAAAGTAGCAAATGTAACACCCCTTTTCAAAAAGGGATCCAGGGGTGATCCGGGAAATTACAGGCCGGTTAGCTTAATGTCCGTTCCAGGCAAATTGATGGAAAGCACCCTGAAGGATAAAATTGTCAGGCACATAGAAGAACAGGCCCTGCTGGGAGAGAACCAGCATGGCTTCTGGAAAGAGAAATCTTGCCTCACATACCTTTTGGAGTTCTTTGAGAGTGTCAACATGTGTGTGGATCAAGGTGATCGAGTTGACATAGTATACCTGGACTTCCAAAAACAGTCGACAAAGGTCCTAATCAAAGACTCCTGAGGAAACCTAGCGGTCATGGGATAAGGGGACAAGTCCATGTGTGGATTGCTAACCGGTTGAAAGACAGAAAATAGAGGGTAGGGATAAATGGAGAGTTTTCACAATGGAGGGAAGTAAGAAGTGTGGTCCCCCAGGGATTTGTTCTGGGACTGGTGCCTTTTAATTTATTCATAAATGATCTCGAAGTTGGAGTCAGCAGCAAGGTGGCCAAATTTGCAGATGATACCAAACTCTTTTGGGTAGTGAAATCCAAAATGGATTGTGCGAAGCTCCAAAAGGATCTCTCTGAACTGGGTGAGTGGGCAACAAACTGGCAAATGTGGTTCAATGTTGGCAAGTTTCAAGTGATGCACATTGGAATGAAAAACTCCAACTTCACGTATATGTTGATGGGGTCTGAGCTGTCTGTGACTG
Organism: Hemicordylus capensis; assembly: GCF_027244095.1. NCBI lineage: Eukaryota > Metazoa > Chordata > Lepidosauria > Squamata > Cordylidae > Hemicordylus > Hemicordylus capensis. The sequence goes on along the minus strand of NC_069661.1, from coordinate 27,083,226 downwards.
ACTATCGCCCAACACGAGGACATTGGAGAGGAACAGGAGGCAGGCGACTTACTAGAAAGTGGGGAGGCGCCTGAGGAGGCTAATATGAATGGGGAGGTAATTGAAATTGACGCAGGAGGGTCCAGCAGGGCCGGGTGAGCTTGGTAGAGAAGGGTCAGGATCTGTGCCAGAGTATGAACGGCCACTATCTCCTCGAGAACGCAGATGGGGAAAACATCATCAGCAGGTGAGGGAATTACGAAGGAGTAATTGGCTGGGGAGAAGACAGAAGTCGGATTGAATCAATGGCAGCCGGTGGGGGTGGAGTGTTGATTAAGTGCACGTGCCTGCCTGCTGACTATACCTGTAAATCGGGCAGCCTGTGCCTTGAACAAACTGCTGGAAACAACACGTCAAATCTGCTTGGAGCTTTTGTTGAAGAGATTGTGACTTTGGAATTTGGGCTTCTCACTCCTGCATTCTTGGTGAGACTGTTAAACCTGACTATTTAGCAGCAAAACTGAAACTTGAGCTACTGGCTATTGTGTCATCTATTTCTGGCCAGCGTCTTCTGTCGTGTCAGCTCGTGACAGTGAGTGATCTTGGGGTTGTGGTGGACAGCTCATTGAAAATGTTGACTCAATGTGCGGCAGCTGTGAAAAAGGCCAATTCCATGCTAGGGATCATTAGGAAGGGGACTGAAAATAAAACTGCTAATATTTTAATAACTTTATACAAAACTATGTTGTGGCCACACCAGGAGTACTGCATATAACTGCCTGTGCCAGTCACCTAGGGTTCCCCCCTTTATTTAAATTTTAACACCCCCTCCCCAATTGGCTTTGGCAACCTAAACCAAAAGGTTCCCCTTCCCTCACCTCAACTGGCCTCCCCCCTGTTAAAAGTCTTCCCTTTCCCGCAATTGGCTTTCCCCACAAAAATTTCCCTCCCGCCTCAAAATTAATTGGCCTTTTTTGCCCCTTCCCCTCTTCCAAACTATTTTTTTGCCCCTTTCCAGCATTTCTCCTACAGTCTCCCACCTTTACTATGTCTGAGCAACGCGAGCACCGTGTTCAGGCCAGGCCTCGCAGAAGGTTGGCAGGCAGAAGTAGGTGAGGCCGGGGGCGGGCTGTGCCTGCGGCTGTGGGGCAGAGAGGGAGAGGACACGGGGAGGATCCTGACGATACCCCAGTCCTCCCCATTGCAGAACTCTTTGCCCCAGCTGAGGGGTTAGTGAGCAGGCTGGACTTCCCCCAGCCTGCTACCAGTGCTGGCCGAGGCAGAGGCACTAGGGCTGTGGTGGGTCCCTTGGTGCCAGGTGCTGCTGGGGCACCGCCAGTGGTGGTGGAGGAGACTGCTGGTGCGAGGGAGCAGGCAGAGGGCAGGGAGGATGTTACGGCTGGCAGTGATGGAGCCAGGTTCTCCCTCCCTCTTGCGGCCCTTCCCCCTATCATTTTGCCACTCAGTGGGCCCCCCCTCATGAAGCCCAGGCAGTCGTAGCAGTGTCCAGCGGTGGTGGGTCCCACTACTCTGGCTCCGATGAGGAAGGTTCTGCTGAGGTAGTGGAGAGGCCTGCCTCTCCTCTGCCAGTGGAGCTGGGCCCTTCCTCTTCCATACAGGGTGGAAGGGGGTTGGGTGGCAGCAGTAGGCAGGCAGCAGCGGCTGCCCCCCCCCTCGAATACAGCCATCCCGAAGCAAGAGGCCTAAGACAGCATCCAGGGAGCAGGAGGCCAAGGGCAGTGGTGTCTGGCAGCATTTTGAGGTCCCTGAAAATGCCCCGAACCATGCCCACTGTGTCCACTGCAGGATGCAGGTCAGTTGGAGCAAGGATCCCAAGCACCTGGGTACGACGCCCATGTGGCGATACATGGATCGTCATCACCCAGCTCTCCTTGGCCCAGCTGGCAGCGCTAGTGCACCTGTTGCTCCTGCCACTAGGGCGGACAAGGGCAGTGTGCCTGCGGCTGTGCCATCCAAAAAGCAGGCTACACTGCCAGTCCAATGGTGGACACAGATGTCGGGCAGCAAGCATACTGTTTGTGTGGACCATCATCTCCTCACCCGACTCATAGGGGAGAATATTTCCACCGATGACCAGCCATTTCAGGTGGTTGAGAACTCAGACTCCGTTCAGCCAGAACGTGTTCCCCTCCCTGTACCGGCTGTGTGGAGCTCCAGCTGGCACCAGTGTGCATTTCATGACTGACCTCTGGACCAGTGTCAGTGGGATGCACGCTGCTTTCCTGGCCCTCACTGCCCACTGGTGGGGACCGGAGAGAGAGGGGACCTCCGTGGGTGCTGCCTCTGGGTCCAGTGCATATCCTGCTGCACTATGGCACAGGTGTGCCGTTCTACATGTGGAGACGATGGACACGGGGCACACCATGGAGGAGGTGGCGGCCATACTCGACCGCCAGATAGAGGAGATGATTGGCGGGTGTCCACACATCTCCCGGGGCTTCATTGTCACTGACAATGGGTCCAACGTTACCGCCGCTGTTGAGACAGTCATGGGCTGTGTGAACATATGGTGTATGGCACACATGCTCCATCTGGCTGTCAGGGATGCCCTCGGCCTTAAGGAGCTGAAGGCATCTCAGGTCTGCCCACTTCAAGGTGCTGTTGCTGCCACAGCCACACTTGTCGAGAAGGCTCGCAAGCTGGCCAGCCATTTCCAAGCTGGCAGCGAGAAGTCCAGGTGTCTGCTTCGCAAGAAGCAGGATGACCTTGGGCTTCCTCGCCATCTCATCCCTACGGATGTAGAGACGCAGTGGAACTCCAGGTTCCTCCTTTTCCAGAGCTTGCAGGAGCAGGAGAGAGCCCTTGGCGCCCTGGCGAGGAAGAGTCCTCGGCTGTCTGCGACTTCTCTAATGCAGAGTGGAAGCAGATGTCCGAGGCAGTGTTGGCACTCAAGCCCTTCCAACTTGCCACGAAGGGCTTGTGAGGCAACACTACTCCCTTGAGCCAGGCGCTTCCCACAACTCTGGGTCTGGAGATGCTGATGGGCGAACTCCAGACTTCTCTGACCATGCCAGAGGGTTGTGCTCTGGCTGGAAGGCTGAAGTCTGGGTTGGTCAAGCGGCTTGTTGGTGAGTTGGGAAGCAGGGAGGAGTATGTCCTCGCTTGTCTCTGCAACCCGGCCATCAAGGGCAATGTGAGTGCCAGCGACTTGCCCGGGTGGAGGGACCTCCCAGTCCAGAAAGTTAGGGAGGAGGAGGTCGCTAGGACCGGGAGAGATCAGGAGGGGGGCAGTGGTGCGGGTGCACCTTCCGAGCGACCCACATCCACCAGCAGCAATGTGGGTGGGCAGGAGGTGTCAGCTTCCTCCCCCCTTCCTTTTCCCAGTCCAGCAGCATGGCATCCCAGGCAGCAGCACCAACACAGCAGGCACTTGCTCACACCGCGAAATCCGCCCAGTGGTTTCAGTGGATGTGCCTTGGAGCTTTGCCTGGTGTGCGGGAGGCTTGACCTGCCAGGCCCTCCAGTGCTGAGCAATGTGTTGCCCAGTACTTGGAGGAGCCTGTGGAGGAAGACAGCTTGATGGACGGCGCACAGTTCTGGGTTACCCGCTGCCAAGTCTGGGCAGACCTGGCGGTGGTTGCTGTGCACTTCCTCTCCTGCCCGCCAACCAGTGTCCAGAGCAAGAGGGTGTTCTCACGTGCTGGGGACGTGGTGACACCCTCTCGGTCCCGGTTGGGCGCTGGTCTGGTGGAGCAGTTGGTCTTCCTTAAGGTCACCCTCCCCTTGTTGGGCTACCCCGAGCTGGAGGTTGAGCTGGGTGTGTGATTACTGTGGTTGCCCCATGGTTGTTCACCTGCCTGGCTCATCCTCTGCTCATCCCTCCCCTCCCCCCTTCCACCTCCAGCTGAGCTGACGTGCCAGATGCTGAGCCGTGCCAGCCAAGTCGCAGTGTGCAGTGTCCACACTACAACTAGTGCTGTGACTGGCCAAACGTTTATACAGTGCCCATGCCCAGGTAAAAAGAAACCCAATGCCGACCACAAGCCCTTATCTCCACCTGTCAGCATTCAGGGACCTGGCGTGGGCACGGCACACACACAACTAAAAGTAGCACAGCCCCATAAAAATACTAGACTATCTGGGACTATCTATTCTGGGAAACACTCAAGTGGGGATTGGAGCCAACAGATATAAGTAAATAAAAATAAATAAAGATGGATCACTGTCCCCAAAGAGCTCACAACCTAAAAAAAGATACATAAGATAGACATCAGCAACAGCCATTGAGGGATAGGGCCAGTTGGTGAAGTAACCACCCCAGAAGGAAGAGATTCAGAAAGAAGAGAATCTTTGTGACTACGTGCAACCTAAAGGCCTAGTACAGTGGATTGTCTCTTGGCGTTTCCTGCCACACTGTACCCAGCCATCTTCCCAGCCCAAACGACCTGGAGTTGCCACCGTGGGGAGATTCAAAGGCCAGAGGCTCCCTGCACAGAGCTTGCAAGGGCTGGTTCTGAAAGGGAGTTGGCCCCCACTAGGGATGTGGGATGCAGCATTTAGCACCTCACCTCAACCACTGCAACACCACAGGCCTCCCCTAATGGGATAGTATGAAGGGGTGAGTCAAACAGGAAGAGCAGAGTCATCGGTGGCATCTGGCCATGACCCCGGGCCAAGCTGAGTGCTGCCAACACTGCATGATGTAATAGAGAGGAGAGCTGGTCTTGTGGTAGCAAGCATGACTTATTCCCCTAGCTAAGCAGGGTCTGCCCTGGTTGCATTTGAATGGGAGACCACATGTGATCACTGTAAAATATTTCCCTCAGGAGATGGAGCTGCTGGTTGCATTTGAATGGGAGACCACATGTGAGCATGTAAGATATTTCCCTCAGGGGATGGAGCCCCTCTGGGAAGAGCAGAAGGTTTCAGGTTCCCTCCCTGGCTTCTCCAAGAGAGAGCTGAGAGAGATTCCTGCCTTCACCCTTGGAGAAGTCTGTGAAGCCAATACTGAACTAGATTGACCAATCGTTTATTTTTATTTGTTTATTTATTATTAAAACTTTTATACCGCCCTTCCAAAAGGCTCAGTATAACTGAGTATAACTCAGTTTAACTGAGTATAAGCAGCTTCCTATATTCCTATTCAGCAGTCTGTATCTGCTGTTCTTCAGGATGCAGCTAAAGCATCTGGCTCCCTGCACATTTCCCCTTCTATTCTGGCAAAGCAGGAGATTTTAGATCTACCACGGAGAAAGGGCAAAGGAGGGAGGCTTGGACTTGCATTCTCCTTGTTTACCAGAGTCAGCGGTTGAGAGGAAATCCACCAATTCCCTGCACCACGCCACATACACACTCATGTGGACCTCCCAACTGCAGGTGTGTTTATGCATCTAGAAAGTGTATTCCACAGCTGGGCAACATTGTGATTTCTGTATCTCCACAACAAGAAATGCAACAACAGAAGCAAGAAATGTCTTGGCAAATGTTAGGCTCACCCAAGCACCACAATGCTGTACCCAGCTATATATCATTCCAACATTAATGGGAGGGAGTCATAAAACCGAGAGCCTGGCAGTTAGAGCAGAGAGGGTCTAGCTCCACATTCCTGAGTCTAAACCTTGGCAGTTGGTGGAGGAAAATGGGATGCAGGGAGGCACCTTTTACTGTGGTGATTCTCTTTATTTAGCAGGGGGAGAGTAACTGGCCCTATTCACCCCCAGCACAGTACTTCCAGTGACTGTTGCTGGTGTGTGTCTTAAGTTTCTTTTTAGAATGTGAGCCCTTTGGGGACAGGGATCCATCTTATTTGTTTGTTATTTCTCTTTGTAAACCGCCCTGAGCCATTTTTGGAAGGGCGGTATAGAAATCGAATTATTATTACTATTTCTTGTTTACACAGTCAGACAGGTGTTATTGACTGGTTTGTTTTATCCAGACATCGAGTCCTTCCCAAGGACCTGGGATGGCTGGATTTTATCATCAATACTGTTGGTTATTGTAGATATCGTCGCAAAATATAGGCAGAAAGACTGCATCACCAACAGTCAAGGACTGGAATGCAATTAAGAGACTTGTTAAGTACCTAAAGGGTACTGCACACTTTAAGCTCAAGCTACCAGCTAACAGTGAACCAAAACTAGAAGCATACGTAGATGCAGACTGGGGTGGAGACCTAACAGAAAGGAAATCCACCAGCGGTCACATAATTTTCTATGGAGATGGAGCCATAAGGTGGTCAAGCACCAAGCAAGACATAACAGCAGCATCAACCACTGAAGCAGAATATGTATCAGCTGCACAGGGCTGTCATGAGATACAATGGCTGTGTCAACTACTGAAAGATCTAGGTATAGATGCACCACTGACCATACCATTGTATGAAGACAACCAAAGCTGCATTCAACTATCCAAACAAGAAGATGTAAAGAGGCATACCAAGCATATTGATGTGAAGTACCATGTAGTGAGAAGTCTGCAAAAGGATGGACTAATCAAGCTGATCTACTGCCCAACAAACGAAATGCTTGATCTACTCACTAAGCCACTACCAAGACGCTGCTTTGAAAAATTGAGAGAGAAAATGAATCTTGTGAACTGAGTCACGAGACATCGAGAGGGAGTGTTGGAAGTGAAGGACTATGCGCTGTTTCTTGTCTCAATGACAGACTATTGAGTCAGAGGGCTAGAGGGTCAAGACATTGGTTATCCCTTCTCTGCTACTCTGACACTATCTCTTTGATATATAGATTGCTAATCTCAGGGACTTCCTTCCTTCCTGCCTGCCACTTCCTCTTCCCTTCCCCTCCCTTCCTTCTCCCTTGCAACATGCAAGCTCCTCTTTCCCTGCACCATGTGGGCAGAGATGCAGAATCCATGTGTATCCAGCTAGATAGATAGATTAGAGCAGGGGCGTATCTAGGGGTAGGGGAGGCTGGGCATGTGCCCCGGGTGCCACTTGAAGTGGGGCGCCATTTTGTAAAATAAAATAAAAATAAAAAATGGCTGCTGAAAACAAAATGGCCACCGTGCATGCTCAAATGGCCTCTGTGAGTCCCTAGGTCATGCCAGGCCTTGCAGAGGCCATTTGAGCATGCACAGTGGCCATTTTGTTTTCAGTGGCCTTAAAAAAAAAAAGATTATTTTAAAAAATGGCTACCGCACATGCTCAGCTGCTCTACTCGGGATGTGCTATCGCCCTCCGGATGAAAACACTGACAGTGACTGGGAGCTGCATGAGGAAATCAGGGGCGCATCAAGGAGAGGAAGGGCAGTAATAATGGGTGACTTAAATTACCCACACATTGATTGGGTAATTTCACAGTCTGCCAAAGCCGGATGGCATCCATACAAGAGTCCTCAAAGAACTCAAATGTGAAATTGCTGACCTCTGTGCTAAAATATAGAACTTATCCCTGCAATCAGGCTCTGTACTGGAGGCCTGGAAAGTAGCAAATGTAACACTGCTTTTCAAAAAGGGATCCAGGGGCGATCCGGGAAATTACAGGCTGGTTAGCTTAATGTCCGTTCCAGGCAAATTGATGGAAAGCACCCTGAAGGATAAAATTGTCAAGCACATAGAAGAACAGGACCTGCTGGGAGAGAACCAGCATTGCTGGTTCTCTAAAGTTCTATCCGCAAGAAGATAGGAAACATAAAAAATCTCCAGAGCCACCTGGGAAGGGTGTCAGAAGAGGAGTAACTAAGGAACATCTTAAATTTCTATATAATGGACAGAGCAACAAAACATGTTGGATGGATTTGACTTCCCCCATACCACATGGGCATAATCTATCCTCTCTAGGAATCCCCAGAAACCTCCCTGAGAGCACCGCTGAAGGTAACTTATCAAGTCTTGCTCTAAAAAAGGCCCTCTGATAGCATGTTAAGCTCAAAGCATTCAAATAAGCAGCAGGGCCCCAACTAGAACTGTTCAAACCCAGCCTCCTTTTAGTACAATCAGGGATTCTGGAGAGTTCTTGTTGGATTTCAAAGTCCAAGAGTCTTTGTTTCAGGATCTGCCTAGCCTGGTCATGACTTAACAGGACCGGGTAGTCCATAGACAGACCCAAGGTCACAATTTTGTCCTGGATAGCCTGGTCCCAAGTGAGCTGGAATACATCAGCCAAGATAAGAGAAATCCATCCTCGGGGGGGGGGGATCTGACTTTAAGCCAATAGGTCAAAATAGACAACCAGGCCCAGACCTCGATCTTCAAAACACCCAACTCGAATCTTAATAATGCATTGGGGACACATCTAGGTACTCTAAGTAGAGCCCTAAGGAAATCATTTTGAACCACATCCATAGACTTGTATGAAGGAAAAGGACCAAGTTGCGCCCCATATAATAGCTGGCTCCTAACTTTGGCCGCAAATAATTTCAAGGCGGCCGAAATGATCTTGCCTCCTTTAGAATAGAAAAATCACCGGATAGCCAGAGAACTTCTCCATGCAGTAAGAGTAAGTTGATCTGTATGCGCCTTCCATGAACCCCTTGCTTGCAGGGTCACACCTAAATATCTATATGTATAGACCTGTTCTAACTGTTGATCCTCAATCGACCATCTTAACAGCCTGTGCCTCCTTGAAAAAATAATGACTTTGGATTTTGAGTGATTGATCAAAAGATCAATCACTCTACAGTAGAAGGCTAATCTTTTCAATGCTCGCCTCAGGCCCACTGCGGTCCTAGCTAAAATAGCAACATCGTCTTCATAAAGAAGTAGAGGAATACACACACCTGCTGCAGATGGCAAATGTAGGCTGGGGTCAGTTAAACAAGGGGCCAAGTCATTGAGATATAAATTGAAAAGTGAGGGGGCAAGGATACATCCCTGGCTCACTCCTTTATAGGTTGGTATAGGTTGTGAGAGTTCCCCTTTAGGATGACGTCTAACTCTGATGATCGAGCCTGCATAAAGCTGTTGCATTAAAAAAGAAGCTGCTTGTCGATGTTCATTTGAGCTAGCTTCTCCCAAAGCAGTCCTCTAGATATAGAGTCGAATGCCAATTTCAAATCAATGAAAGCCACGTACAAAGCTGACCCAGGCTTATCTCCATATTTCCCAATCAAATGATGGAGGATAAAGACCTGATCAATGGTAGATCGTCCAGTTCTAAACCTGGCCTGCTCATCCCCCCAAACACTCTCGTCCTCCATCCAGGCATGAAGTTTGGCTAAAAGGTGCCTGGCATATAGCTTGCTGACTACACTTAACAGTGAAATAGGCCGATAATTCGAGGGGAGATTTCTTTCGCCTTTCTTATAAATTGGCACTATAACAGTGGTACTCCACTCTTTCGGAATTTGTCCAGTGGAGTCTATATAGGTGAAGAGCCTGGCCAGCACAGGGGCCCACCATTCAATATCCAATTGGATAGCCTCAGAGTTAATACTATCAAATCCTGGGGCCTTACCAGTTTTCATTTCACCTATTAATTTTTCCACCTCCAGTACCGTAACTGGTGAACATCCCTGAACAGAACTAAAGTCCAACATTGGCACCTTTACCTGCCTCAAAGAGGTCCTTCCACAGAGATCGTAGGGCCAGTGCTTTCTTTTCCTTTAGAAGGCCTTTATATACTTGCTCTTCTCAGCCAGCAAGCTGGCCTTTGATGTCATCCTAAGATCCTGCGGAGCAGCTCTAAAAGCTGCAACCAGGTCCTTTCTAGCCACTCGGCAATCATGGTCGAACCACTCTCTGGACCTGTGTTTAAGAGAGCTCCCTAAGCTGCCCTGACGAAAATGCTCCTGGATACGTTGTATCAGATGGTGATAATTATCTAAAACTCCAGAGCCTCCAGCTTCATCTAAAAGCTTTTCCCGGCTACACCTTATCTCCTTTGAATTTAATAGGATATGAGTCGAAGCAGCCCATCTAGAATTCCAGTTCACCCGAATCCAGCCCAGAGTTGGAGTACAATTGGTGCGGGGACACTCCCAAGATTGAATGCTCCTAGAAGGGATCTTAATCCTTAACAAAACAGGAAAATGATCACAGTCGGGGTATGGAAGTACTGATAACTGCTCCACATATGGTACCAAATCACGGGAAGAAAGCCAATAGTCAATGGTGGAGAGACCCCGGCCTGCCCCAAAAGTAAATTCTGCACGACGATCGCCAGGAACTGCACCATTCAAAATGTTTAAATCAAAGCAGGTTGCCAGCTGGACAAGGCATAGACCGGCCAGGTTACAAACCCTATCCTTAGCAAGTCGCGGGGGAAGCATAGATGGCCCACATTCCTCTGGCTGGACCGGCTTAAAATGATGATACAACGTAATGTCATCTTGGCCCAGCCTAGCATTAAAACCACCTCCCAAAAGTAAGGAGGCCCTGGGATACATTTCAGCGCAAGCCTCTATGTACATATGCAGGTTATGCCAGACAGATCTTGTATGTGAGTATCTCTGCTGAGAGGGAGAATAAACATTGAATAGCAATACCTGAAAAGGCCCAAATGGCAGGAGAACCGCCAATGCCCAAGGGACAGGAGAGGGTAGGGGGGGGTCAGTGTAACATGTAAGGAGGAGGCTACCAGAACTGCCAAACCTCCTTTCGCCCGTCCCCCTTTTACACTCGGGGTGGCTGGATTACAAACTACCTGAAAACCTTCCAGGACAATATCCCCCGTTGTCCAGGTCTCCTGTAAGAGGAGGATGTCCAAACTGGAGATGAATTGGACCACAGCGCTGTCATCTGACTTAGAAAAACAGCCGGCCACATTCCACATGCAGCAAAGTAGTTCTTGAAAATCTAGTCACTGTCAATGGCTGAAGGGGGGTACATTCTCTGCATAAGAAACCTGCCTTGAATCGTTGTTAACAAGGAGACTGGCTGCTGAGGTAAAGTGGGGGTCTGTCAAAAAACCCTGGAGATTGTTAGATTGGATTTGGTTATTCTCCATAAGCGCAAGCCTAGTAAGAGCAATTATATTCTGATCAACAGCCAAGGTCCCTCTGTTCAACCAGTTAATAGAGGGGGGGTTGCTTACTCCCACCTGACCAAATTTTCGGGGGGAGGGGTATCGCTTCGACGGAGACTGAAGACAGTGTGCACTAGTGGGGAGGTCTTCCACTACTCCCGGTTTAATAATCTTTGTTGATGACACCCCTGTCATATACCTACTCCTTGTCACCTCCATACACAATCCCGATGAAGCAGCACCCTGACCTCTAGCACAAGGGAATCCCGGGAAGCAAGAAGAGGCAGGAGAGTGAGTGTGCATCCCAGCATCATCCGAGACCACTGAACAAGGATTCCCGGGAAGCAAAAGAGTCAGGAAAGCGAGTGTGCATCTCAGCATCATCCAAGTACACTGAACACATTGAGGCACACTCAACGTAGTAGCTGAGGAGAGTTATCCACAGTCACACCTCTTTGCCTGGGAGAAGGAGAGGGGTGGATGCCAAGTGTATAGGAATCTTAAAAACTCTCTATAGCATTGTCTATGGAGCAACCTAGGTCGATTGAGCAAACTTCAGCTTCCTCTATGGTAGAAACATTAGGCTCAGGATCTTCAAAACACCCCTTGAACTCAATTCTTTCACCGACTCCTCTATCCATATTGGAGGAGGTAAAAAAACAACCAATCTTGGTCTGGGTGGATCCAGGGGCCAGTTTGGTTTGTACTTTAGAAGGCAGCTTAGCTGGTAATTTAGCTTGTACCTTAGCCAATTTTCTTTTGGGAAGCTTATCCACTGCAGGTCCACCATCTCCACGGAACCTCCCCCTAAAGCACTTCTTACAGTCCTCACAGTTCTTATCCATGTTATGTCCCGGCATGATGAATTCTCCTGGTATTGCTTAAGCAGACGCCAAGGTGATAAGATAAAGGCCAGCTGTGTAAATTGACTAAATAATAAATAAAACAAGGACTATACGACCAGCATATAAGCTGCGAACTGAGAGCATTCCTCAATAGAGATTTGCCAAGTTTGAGATAGGCAAACAAAGTAAAACAACTTTTTTTAAAAAACCAAACAGCTCAGAGAGCTGTCCTCGCCTCGCCTTGGCATCGACTGGAAGAAGCCTTTCATACTGGTGTTTTTTAATTTATTCATAAATGATCTTGAAGTTGGAGTAAGCAGCAATGTGGCCAAATTTGCAGATAATACCAAACTCTTTCGGGTAGTGAAATCCAAAACAGATTGTGAGAAGCTCCAGAAGGATCTCTCCAAGCTGGGTTAGTGGGCGACAAACCGGCAAATGCGGTTCAATGTTGGCAAGTTTCAAGTGATGCACATTGGAATGAAAAACTGCAACTTCACGTATATGTTGATGGCATCTGAGCGGTCGGTGACTGGCCGAGAGAGTGTCATCACCCCACACAAGGACATTGGGGAGGAATAGGAGGCAGGCAACTTACTAGAAAGTGGGGAGGCGCCTGAGGAGGCGAATGTGAATGGGGAGGTGAATGAAATTGGCGCAGGAGGGGCCAGAAGGGCCGGGTGATCTTTGTAGAGATGGGTCAGGATCTGAGCCAGAGTTTGAATGGCCACTTTCTCCTCGACAATGCAGACGGGGAAACGTCAGCAGCAGGTGAGGGAATTACTAAGTACTAGTCGGCTGGCGAGAAGACAGAAGCCGGATTGAATCTATTGCAGCCGGTGGGGGTGGAGTGTTGATTAAGTGCACATGTCTGCTGACTATAAATCGGGCAGCCTGTGCCTTGAACAAACTGCTGGAAACAACATGTCAAATCTGCTTGGAGCTTTTGTCGGAGAGATTGTGACTTTGGAATTTGGGCTTCTCACTCCTGTATTCTTGGTGAGACTGTTAAACCTGACTATTTAGCAGTAAAACTGAAACTTGAGCTACTGTCTATTGTGTCATCTATTTCTGGCCAGCGTCTTCCGTGGAGTGAACTCGTGACAGTGAATGATCTTGGGGTTGTGGTGGACAGCTCGTTGAAAATGTTGACTCAATGTGCAGCAGCTGTGAAAAAGGCCAATTCCATGCTAGCGATCATTAGGAAGGGGACTGAAAATAAAACTGCTACTATTTTAATGACCTTATATAAAACTATGTTGTGGCCACACATGGAGTATTGCGTACAATTCTGGTCACCACATCTAAAAAGGACATTGTAGAACTATGGAAGGTGCAGAGGAGGGCAACCAAGATGATCAGGGGCCTAGATCACATTTCCTATGAGGAAGAGCTACAACACCTGGGGCTATTGAGTTTAGAAAAAAGACGACTGCGGGGAGACATGAAACAGGTCTATAAAATCATGCATGGTGTGGAGAAAGTGGATAGAGAGAAATTCTTCTTCCTCTCCCATAACACTAGAACCAGAGCTCATCCCATAAAATTGATTATCAGGAAATTTAAGACCACCATACGGGGATACTTTTTCTCACAATGCATAATCAACTTGTGGAATTCTCTGCCACTAGATGTGGTGACAGCCAACCATCTGGATTGCTTTAAGAGGGGTTTGGATAACTTCATTATCCAAAGATAATGAAGTTATCCAAACCATCTTGAATTGATGAGGTCTATAAATGGCTACTAGTCCGAGGGCTATAGGCTACCTCCAGCTTCATAGGCAGGAAGACTCTGAGTAGCAGTTGCAGGGGAGTAACAGAAGGAAAGAGGGAATGCCCTCACATCCTGTCTGTAGGCTCCCATTGGCATCTGGTGGGACACTGTTTGAAACAGGATGCTGGACCAGATGGGCCATGGGCCTGATCCAGAAAGGCTGTTCTCATGTTATGTTATGTTATGTTTATGTTATCTTAATGTTATGTTTATGTTATTTATTAATTTAACATATTTTTATGCCGCCCAAAACTTACGTCTCTGGGAGTTATTATGGAGTAATATGCATTTTCCAGTGAATTGTTTCAACAGAAAGCAATTTTACCAATTCTCCTCAATGATCTTGAGGTTCTGGAAGAACAGTTTGATAGGCCTAGTAAAACATACAGAGCAGGGTCAACAGTACAGCTTATTCCCAGCCTAAGATTGGACAGAATGAGACTTGCACTCTGGAAGACTGTTGACTGTGCCACTGTTTGAGAGCTGGCACCCTGTTGGCCGGGTGGGGGGTGGAGTGCAAAGGTCAGGGCTCCCAAAGGAGGGAGTTTCAAATCTATTTAAGCCAAGCCGCTGGCCTGGAAAATTCTCTTTGGCTGCAGTTGTGGGATCCTCTGGACCGTGCTGTGCTCCTGACTAGCTGGTGTCTGTGTGAGTCCTTGACTGTGTCTGTCCTCCTGTTCTTTCTTTTGTGCATTCATTCTTATCTCTGCCCTGCGTCTATGTTACTTTACAGCTTCTTTTTCCATCTATTATTGTTGTCCTCTCTCTCTCTCTCTCTCTCTCTCTCTCTCTCATTCATTATTTGGCCAGGGCCCTAGCCCTTGGCCCTTCCCCCCGCCCCAATCCATCTGCATTGATTTCATTAATTTATCCTGCCTCTCTTCTTCTTCATCTCTTTTCCTGCTGATTGATTTTGTTCTTTGTTTAGTGTGCTCTTTTTAAATTCTTGTTGTTCTTGCCTCCCTCCCTGCCATCCCATTCCCTGCCTGGATCCCATCCCAGGCCAGTCCCTGGCTGACCCGGGGCCTAGGCCCTGCAGCCTGGCCTGGTCTCCCCTGACCTCCTCCTGTGCCATCTGCCCCTCTGGAACCCCCTCCCTCTCTGTTTGTGCTTTGCCTTTGATTGATTGACAGTCAGCTCTACACCCCTGAATAAAATTCAAATGGGAATCTTTCTTCATCGCTTCTCTTCCCCATTCATAGAGTTGTCGGTGTCATAGCTCTGTCAGTGTGGACTAGCTAGACCCAGAAAAGTTCCACCGGCAGCAGTGCAAGGGGAGAGAGGTCGAAGCTGAAGGTGGGAGGAACAACAACAAACACATATTTATATACTGCATTTTGACAAAAGTTCCCAAAGCAGTTTACAAACCAATAATAAATCAATAAGATGGTTCCCTCTCTCCAAAGGGCTCACACACTAAAAAGAAACATAAGGTAGAGAACAGCAGCAGTCACTGGAGGGTTGGTATGTTGGGGCTGGATATGGCCAGTTGCTCTCCCCCTGCTGCTAAATATAAGTGAATCACCACTTTCAAAGGTGCCTCTTTTCTCAGTTACCAGGTGGTCTGTGTGTACAACAAGGGGCAGAAGGAGACCATGTTTAAGAAGTGCGCCCCCCAAATTGTGAAGAAAGGAGTTCTCTGTGTACCAACTGGAAGAGTCTTTCAAGTATCCTTTGGGGTACTAATATTCCCGGGTCGGAGTCTCCGGACTAGAGAAAAGCAGGGCAAGAAAGTACTAGATGTGAAAGAATGTGATGAAACCATATGCTGACTGACTGTCGGAGTTACTTTGCAGAGAAACCAAGCGAATTTGCATTCATTGGCACTAAAGGAAGGTTCCAGTCTGCAGATGGGAATCAAAGCTTGTAAATTCCTGACTTCATTACATCAGGTAAGCAGATTTACAAATTGACAGGGAGGCATCAAGGAGAGGGAGGGCAGTAATAATGGATGACTTCAAGCAGAGTTTGTTTCGAATGCTGGCTATGTGTTGTGTGTATAGCCATGTGCATGCATGCATGCATGTATGCATGAGAGTATACATCAATGTGCTGTGTCATGCATTGTAGCTGCTAATCAGAATGGTACCAGGTACCAGAATGTTAATATCAGAACTTGGAAAACATGCATAACAGCAGCAGTTCCATATGGATGTAAGTGTAGGTCACCAATGGACAGCAGTAAGCTGCAGAAGCGGGATGGCCTGTGATTTTAAGTGGGAAAGTACCAGGAGCAGGGAGGAACTTAATCTTTCCACTTCTTGCTGACAGCACCCCGCCCCCACCCACCCCGGTTCTCTCTTTTCAGCTGCTATTCCCCCAGAATGTTGTTTCCATGTGCCTGGTCAAAAGATGTTCCCATTCACATCATAATCTCCCTAAAGCAAAAGCCCTGATAAAATAATCATGAAAATAATCCCCCTTTTCTTCTCTACGTGGAGTTACCAATTTGCTGAGGTGAGCAATGTTGAGGTTTTCTGCCCTCTCTACGAGAAACAGCAGTGGAGAAGCAAGGGACACTTTGATAAGACTTGGTGTTGCCTGCGATATAAGATTCCCAACTACATGGTCTCTTTCTTTAGCTACATTCCTACTTCCAAACTTACTTCTAATTCTCAGCACTCCTTGGTCTCATTCTTGGCACTTGGTGGAGGAAAAGGGGATGATTGGAGGTAGGCCAATGGGGGTAGAAATCTGAGGCTAGGGGGTTTCAGATAACAAATATGGGGCATTTGGGCTAAGTACTCACTGAATCATGATCAAAGTAAATGTGTGTCACAAATAAAAATCTCTGTTTAGCACCTGCATTTGAATCATCTGTGAATTAAGCGAGTAATTTTATAGTTGAAAAGAGCGAGAATTTGAGTCTTTGGGGAGGCAGCTGCAGTTTCCAATCCCAGCCAAGTCCCACTGCCCAACCCTACTCAGTCCTCAAAGGGGAAGACTAAACAAAGCAATGAAAAGTTGCTTATCATCGGCATGAATATGGCTTATCTTTAGAACAAGAGGAGCCATACTATCATTCACCACTAGGGGGCAAGGAATAAACCTCTTATGGGCTAATGGTAATAACCTTGTGTACACCTCAAAAGGTGAGCTGAAGGGATTCAGAGGTCAGGTACTTGAACTGATGGTCCCATACATAGTCTGAAATTTGGAACACACTTACTTTGTGTATTTCACATGGCAGAAGTCTGAATGACGTGTGCTGATCTCCAAGGGAATCAGGTGATGCGAGCAAGGTGAGCCTCCAAGCCAAGATGGGTGAGCTGGAGTGCTTGGTTGCTGACGAAGAATTCGGTATAGTGGGCATTACAGAAACATGGTGGAAAAGTGAGAACCAGTGGGACACTGTTATTCCTAGATATAAACTCTATAGAAAGGACAGGGAGAGACCCCTTGGAGGTGGAGTAGCATTGTATGTTAAAGAAGGGATAGAATCTAACCAGGTAGAAAACCTAGGAGGACCAGAGTCCTCCACAGAAACTGTGTTGGTGACAATACAAGGCCTGAAAGGGAACGTGCTACTGGGGACGTGCTATCGCCCTCCTGATCAAAACACTGACCGTGACTGGGAGTTGCAGGAGGAAATCGGGGAGGCGTCAAGGAAAGGCAGGGAAGTAATAATGGGTGACATCAATTACCCACATACAGATGGGGTAATTTCATAGTCAGTCCTCCAGGGCCGGATGGCATCCATCCAAGAGTCCTCAAAGAACTGAAATGTGAAATTGCTGTCCTCCTTGCTAAAATATAGAACTTATCTCTGCAATCATGCTCTATACCAGAGGACTGGAAAGTAGAAAATGTAACACACCTTTTCAAAAAGAGATCCAGGGGTGACCCAGGAAATTACAGGCCGGTTACCTTAATGACCGTTCCAGGCAAATTGATGGAAAGCATCCTCAAGGATAAAATTGTAAAGGACATAGAAGAACAGGCCCAGCTTGGAAAGAACCAGCATGGTTCTTAATTTTTAATTTATTCATAAATGATCCTGAAGTTGGAGTAAGCAGCTAAGTGTCCAGAATTGCAGATGATACCAAACTCTTAAGGGTAGTGAAATCCAAAACAGATTGTGAGGAATGTCAAGTGATGCACATTGGGATGAAAAAACCCAACCATCTATATGTCAATGGCATCTGAGCTGTTGGTTACTGACCAAGCTAGTATCATGCCCCCACTCGAGGATATTGGAGAGGAGTGGGAGGCAGGCAACTTTTCTAGAAAGTGGGGAGGTGCATGAGGAGGCGAATGTGAAGGTCATTGAAATTGGCACAGGAGGGGCCAGCAGGGCCGTGTGATCTTTGGAGAGAAGGGACAGGATCTGTGCCAGAGTTTGAACGGCCACTATCTCCTCTAGAACGCAGATGGGGAAAACATCATCAGCAGGTGTATTTTAACAGTATCTGCCTGCTATCTTTCAAGCCCCAGATAAAGCTTCTGCCTTAGTTTCAGGTTCCCTTTTCCAGCAATGGACACAAGGCCCTGCAGTGTAAAACCCAGCACTGAAATGGTTTGCTAGATTAATGTCTGGATTTTTAGAGTCCTTAGTGGTGTCTGCCGATACTGTTGGGCCATACCTAGTTTTGCTGACTGAGCACTGTGTGCTTCCGCAGAACTTCCCTCTTGTCCTTCAAGCCCCAGATGAAGTGTCTAGTTCCACATCATCCCCCAATTCAAGCAATGGACAATAGGGCCCCGAGATAACCCAACCCCCATTCAGGCTCTGGATTTGGTTATGGTGACCACAGCCCCAGCCTGTGACTGGTTCCTAAGACTTGTGAGACTGGAGGGCATGTTCTATTGAACCGAGAAGAGGCACCAAATCATGAACTGGTCTCAGCCAGCAACTTTGAGATCAGAGTGAATGTGCTGTCGGGTCGGCCCACGCTAGGGGCGTGCGTGTGGCCAGGCTGCGGAGCATGGAGTGTGGCAATGTCATCCGGGGTGCGAACACTGCAGAGGAGGGATTGGGGGAGAGGGTATTTTCCCCTTCTATTTTTTAACAAGTACAGTCAGGGGGCCTCTAGAGAGGGGCCCCCTTTGGATTCCTTGGTGGTTAAGTGGCTGGCTCATCACGTGAGCACGCAGTCCACGGTTGGGGATCATGATGTAGCAGGCACAGGCATATCCCCAATGGACCGGCTGCAAGCTGCTTAAGCTAGTTTAGCGATGGGTCTGGGTGGAGCTCTGTCAGGCTCTCCCCTCATGACATCTTCCCAGGACATGGTGGGGCAGGCCCCCAGCATCCCTCACCGTGCTATCTCATTCTGGTGTACGTGGGTTCTCCTCTCCCATCCGGCAGAGAAAGCGGGATTCCATCCCCCCGGGCCCCCAATCCCCCCCGGGACTCCAATCCACCCTGGGGATAGGCATTTGTATGGTGCTTCGGTGGTGTGTGGCTACTTGGGGGTAGCGGTGCCATGGCTGGCAGAAGCGGCACTGGCGTGGCAGGGCAGGGCATTTAAAGGGCTTTCGAGGTGCGCTTGCCTTGCCCAAGGTGGCTGCAGTGCTCTAGAAATGCCCTCGGCACACCCAGATGAAGACCGTGTCCAAAGGCGGCCGAGCGGCTGACTTGCTGACACTTTGCCCACAGTCTGGCCGTGGAGCAGGCTGGGATTGGGTTGGGAGGACTAGCGGCAGGGAGGGACTCCTCGCTCCCTCTGCTAAGCACAGTTAGTTGCACGTCTGCAGCACAATTTGGAGTTAGGATTTTTAACTCCTGTTAGTGCTAAACACAGTTAGTTTGTACGTGTGAACCAGGCCATGTTTTCACTTCTACTCTGAGAGTCATGGTAGTCCAGTGAAGGAAGTGCTTAACCTGATCTGTATCAAAAGCTCAGAATTCATCAGATGGGCTTAGCAGAGGCAATGATCTGCTGCTGCTGCTGCTGCTGCTGACTATGCTGACATGTGTGAGCACTGTAAGATATTCCCTTTAAGGGATGGGGCCGTTCTGGGAAAAGCATCTGCATGCTTGCATGCAGAAGGTTCCAAGCTCCCTCCCTGGCAGCATCTCCAAGATAGGACTGAGGGAGACTCCTGCTTGTAACCTTGGAAAAGATGTTGCCAGTGTGTGTAGACAATACTGAGCTAGATGGACCAACGTTCTGTCTTGGTATATGGTGGCTTCCTATGTTCCTATGGTCCTAGAGTAATGCTACACTAGTGCAAACAAAGATGTACACACACAAGAAAATCATGTAGGTGAGTGCTCAAAGTTGCAAAACTGCAAAAGTGGATAGAGGGCTGTACTTTCTACCTTTGGGATGTGCATTCTGATTTGCTGTCAAATTGATTCAATTCAAATAAGCTCTATTCAACCTGGAATCGAATCACCATTGACATCTATAGTGATTCTAGGGGTTGAATCATGACCATGGTCTAACCATGACCAGTGATGTGATGGATTGGTGCCCTGTTAGCCAGGAAGGCTGTTAGTCAAGGCGCAGCCAATCTGAGGCCATGGTACATTTTTATCCGCACACACGGATACATGCCACTGGAGTTCTTCTCCAGGAAGGTTTGGGTTTTGGTGCTTGTGTGTCTCTCCCTACATTAGGAGAGGCAAGGAGGCTTGATTTTGTCTACACTGGGTGTAATGTTGTGCTAGTGCTTGCTGCTTTCAGTATCTGGTTTTGCAGGATCTCAGACTGACAAAGGTAGAACTTGGGTGCCTGCCTGCCTTTCTAGAGCTGTGGTTTGGTGGTCTGTTTGTGAAAAGGTGTTGCGGAGAGAAATGGACAGTGGCAGCCTGTGTAATATTTCTTGGTGATTGCTGTTGAGCTCCATGTCTGAGAGCCTTGACTTTAAAACTAACTTGTGCTTCACTCACTGCTCTGCTCTGCTCTGTAAACCACCAATTAACCCACATAGCAATCAGGCAATCACGCAATTTTGAATGATTTTTAGTTTTTTGTTGTTATTGGAGATCCAGATCCAAATGGCATCTACCTTTTGCACTAGTAACACTAATGACCAATAGGGACATTGGGAGTAGAGATAGATAGTTAGGGTCTCCTTCTCTTTCCTGTTTATCTTTAGCTGGTTGACCAGTGGATGTTCTTGGAGGACTGATCTACCCATCAAACCCAATCGTTTGACCAGCTCCCACCAGAAAAACAGTCTCCAAAACTGCTGTTCTTCGGGAGAAAGCTGGTCTACCCATTGGGTTGAATGGGTAGACCAGTCTTCCGAGAAAACCAACTGGTAGACCTGTTCTCCCCACATAGAAAGGTATCAGGGTCAGTAGGTCAATGACCTGAAATGACCCTGACCAACATTTAAAAAACACTTGAAAATCGCCTGATTGCCTGATCATGCTCTGTTCTGGGTGCTGTGGCATGATGCATTCTACCCACCACACAACCCCCAGAGCAATCAGTCAATTAGGCCATTTTTAAAATATATATTTAAAAAATCTTGTGATGTGGGGAGAGCAGATCTACTAATAGGCTTCCTTGGATGACTGGTCTACCCATAAATCTCAGTTGGAAGCCCAGCTCTTTCTAGAAAAACAGTCCTCCAATTGCACTGGGAGACCTTGTCTACCAATTGTGTTTAATGGTTAGACCAGCTCTCCTTGAATAACTCAAATTAACAGCCGCTTCAATGAGTGATTCACTTTGAGAGTTGGAAGTTCTGGTTCTGGGCCCTGTAACCAACAGGCATGAAACCTGTTCTCACCACATCTCACATGTAGTGCTAGCTTCAGTCCTCAAGCAGGGGTGGCTTTTTCATGAGGCAAAGGGAGGTGGTTACCTCATGGAGCAGATTACTGGGGTACCAGCAGGGTGGCCGGAAGCTCTCCACATCTGCCATCAGAGCAGCTCTTCGGGAGAGATCTGACCCCTGGACAGGTACATAGGAAGAAGCTGGTGGTGGCAGCCCAGAGGCACCCTAGCACAGGCACCCGGCATCTGATGTCTGCCAAGAGAGGGCTGTCTTAGCGGAAATGGGGCCATGTGCCCCATTCGCAAGGCACTCTGTGAGCGCCTTTCCCTGCCTCGAAAGGCAGAGAGATGCGTTCCAGCCAGGCTGGCTGAAGTGTCTCGCCAATGGGGACGTGGAAGCACCGCAGGGAGTGGCCGGCGGCTGGGTTCTTTGGGCCAGTCTGCACAATGGTGGATTCGCCCCTGCCTCTGCCAGCTTAGCAAGAAGTGTCTTCCAAACCTCCTTGAGAAAAGCTGGCAGGAAACACGAGAAGAGAAGAGTCTGCTGGCAGCTTTCCCCGCTCCCTGCTCTGTGGCCATAAGCCCTCAGTTGATAGAGAAATGGGTGAAGAGAGAAAATAGTCTGCAGCTCTACTCAAGAGGCACCTGAGGACACCTGGGCTGTTCCCATATGGTGAAATGGCAATTTTACTTTGCTTCCCCACAGAAGGGCAGGTGTGCATTCACATATCGCCCAGATTTATGTCGGGGAGTACTCCATACAGGATTGGGGGTTTTTCATATGCGGTGGGGATCTATCTGACAAAACCATATTACCTTTGGAAGGAGAGGTTGATGTGAGGCAAGACTAGGCTCTGGCAGCTGAGGGTGAAGTAACCACCCCAGAAGGAAGAGATTCAGAAAGAAGAGTATCTTTATGACTACGTGCAAGCTAAAGGCCTAGTACAGTGGATTTTCTCTTGGCGTTTCTTGCCACTCGGTGCCTAGCCATCTCCCCAGCCCATACAACATGGAGTTGCCACTGTGGGGGGAGGCAAAGGCCAGATGCTCCCTGCACAGATTTCCAAGCTTGCAAGGGCCGGTTCTGAAAGGGAGATGGCCCCCACTAAGGATGTGGGATACAGCATTTAGCACCTCGTCTCTGTTGGAAGTGAAGGACTATGCACTGTCTCTTGTCTTGGTGACATAGGAGGACAGACTAGTAAGTCAGAGGGCGAGAGGGTCAAGACATTGGTCATCCCTTCTCTGCTGCTCTGACACTATCCAGATCCAACCACACTCGACACAGAGACCTCCAGTGATCCACCAGACACACCTGAGATAGTTGAAGAGACCACAGTGTGAGGTGAGGCGCTCAACGTGCTCAACCAGAGGTGTTCCAGCCCCGGACTGTCCTACCTTGCAAGAATGGTGGAAGAACCAGAACCCTCATCATAGGAGGAAATATCCCAGCTACCACAACCAGAAGCCCAGAAGTGGAAACAAGCTGCAATTGAAGAGCCTGAGGCTCTACAGAAAAACAAAACCTGGACTCTTACTAAGTTACCTCAAGGAAGGAAAGTTATAGGTTGCAAATGTGTTTTCAAACTCAAACATGATGCTGATGGTGAGATTCAGCGCTACAAAGCTAGATTAGTAGTGAAAGGATATTCACAAAAATATGGAGAGGACTACGATGAAACATTTGCACCAGTAGTCAAACACACTACAGTAAGGAGTCTGTTAAGTATTGCTACTAGCAAAGGAATGCATGTTGAACACCTAGATGTGAAAACTGCATTCTTGCATGGCGAACTAGAAGAGGACATTTACATGCAACAACCACCAGGTTTCTTAGAGAAAGGCAAAGAGGACTTTGTATGCAAACTGCAAAAGAGTATTTATGGTTTAAAACAGGCTGCCAGAGCATGGAACACAAAACTAAATGATATGCTGCTTCAAGCAAACTTCAAAAGAAGTGAAGCTGATCCCTGCCTGTACACAAAATGCAGAGATGGCAAATGGACTTACATTTTGGCTTATGTTGATGATTTGATTCTTGCCTATGAGAATCCAGATGACAGCAAAGAAAAAATGCATCATCTGAACAGAAATGTGGAAGTCAAGCGACTTGGCAACATTGCACACTACTTGGGCATTCAAGTACAAAGAGAGAAAGATGGAAGTTCCCTCATCAACCAAGAACAGAAAATTAAGGACCTGATAAACCTGCTCAGACTGGAAGATGTGAATCCGTCACCAACTCCAAAGGAAGTGAACTACATAAAGCAAGAAGATCAAACTGAGCCACTATCCGACAACCATAGATATCGTGAAGCATTGGGTAAGCTTCTATACATTAGTACACTCACTAGGTCAGATATTAGTACAGCAGTTGGCTTACTTTGCAGAAAGACTGCATCACCAACAGTCAAGGACTGGAATGCAATTAAGAGACTTGTTAAGTACCTAAAGGGTACTGCACACTTTAAGCTCAAGCTACCAGCTAACAGTGAACCAAAACTAGAAGCATACGTAGATGCAGACTGGGGTGGAGACCTAACAGAAAGGAAATCCACCATCAGTCACATAATTTTCTATGGAGATGGAGTCATAAGCTGGTCAAGCACCAAGCAAGACATAACAGCAGCATCAGCCACTGAAGCAGAATACGTATCAGCTGCACAGGGCTGTCATGAGATACAATGGCTGTGTGAACTACTGAAAGATCTAGGTTTAGATGCACCACAGCCCATACCATTGTATGAAGACAACCAAAGCTGCATTCAACTATCCAAACAAGAAGATGTAAAGAGGCATACCAAGCATATTGATGTGAAGTACCATGTAGTGAGAAGTCTGCAAAAGGATGGACTAATCAAGCTGATCTACTGCCCAACAAATGAAATGCTTGGAGATCTACTCACTAAGCCACTACCAAGACGCTGCTTTGAAAAATTGAGAGAGAAAATGAATCTTGTGAACTGAGCGACAAGACATCGAGAGGGGGTGTTGGAAGTGAAGGACTATGCGCTGTTTCTTGTCTCAGTGACATAGGAGGACAGACTAGTGAGTCAGAGGGCTAGAGGGTCAAGACATTGGTTATCCCTTCTCTGCTACTCTATCTCTTTGATATGTAGATTGCTAATCTCACGGACTTCCTTCCTTGCTGCCACTTCCTCTTCCCCTCCCCTCCCTTCCTTCTCCCTTGCAACATGCAAGCTCCTCTTTCCCTGCACCATGTGTGCAGAGATGCAGAACCCACCTGCATCCAGATAGATAGATCAGAGATCTTATCCCTTCACTTTCGTATCTAGAATGGAGTTCTCTAATAAACACTCCTTATATTGATTAGAAACTTTGAACTGGCTCCAAGTAATTTTACTCTCAGCATTCACGAATGCCTAACCAAATTCCACTGTGTTGTGCCTCTGTGCACTCTGCTATAATGAAAAAGGGTTTCTCTTAGCAGAGAGAATCCACAACAGCTTCAACCACTGCAATACAACAGGCCTCCCCTAATGGGATACTATGAAGGGATGAGTCAAATAGGCAGAGCAGAGTCATCGGTGGCATCTGGCCATGTCCCTGGGCCAAGCTGAGTGCTGCCAACACTGCATCATATTATAGAGAGGAGAGCTGGTCTTGTGGTAGCAAGCATGACTTGTTTGCCTATCTAAGCAGGATCTGCCCTGGTTGCATTTGAATGGGAGACCACATGTGAGCACTGGAAGATATTTCCCTCAGGGGATGGAGCTGCTCTGGGCAGAGCAGAAGTTTTCAAGTTCTCTCCCTGGCTTCTCCAAGATAGGGTTGACAGAGATTCTTGCCTGAACACTTGGAAAAGGTGCTGCCGGTCTGTGTAGACCAGTGGTCCCCAACTAGGGTTCCTCCAGATGTTGCTGAACTACAACTCCCAGAATTCCCAACAATAATTTATTGTGGCTGGGGATGCTGGGAATTGTAGTTCAGCAAGATATGGAGGAACCCTGGTTGGGGACCGCTCGTGTACACAATAATGAGCTAGATAGACCAAAGGTCTGACTCAGTATACGGCAGCTTCCTATGTTCCTATTCAGCAATCTGTATCTGCTGTTCTTCAGGATGCAGCTAAAGCATCTGGCTCCCTGCACATTTCCCCTTCTATTCTGGCAAAGCAGGAGACATTAGCTCTACCACGGAGAAATGGCAAAGGAGGGAGGCTTGGACTTGCATTCTCCTTGTTTAACAGAGGGAGCGGTTAAGAGGAAAGCCACCAGTTCCCCACACCACACCACACCCACACACACACACACACTGAGGTGGACCTCTCACCCCCAGGAGGGTTTATGTATTTAGAAAGTGCATTTCAAAGCGGGGCAACATTGAGATTTCTGTATCTTCACAACAAGAAATGCAAAAATGAAAGCAAGAAATGGCTTGGCAACTGTTAGGCTCACCCGAGCACCACATTACGACACCCAGCTATATATTATTCCCACCATTAATGGGAGGGAGGCATAAAACTGAGGGCCTGGCAGATAGAGCAGAGAGGGTCTAGTTCCACATTCCTGAGTCTAAACCTTGACAGTTGGTGGAGGAAAATGGGATGCAGGGTGGGCAAATAAACGTCAATAAAATTGGGGGACCCTAGCAGGGTATGGCAGGGGTGTGGGGACCCTGTAGCAGAAGGGCCCCCTTGCCCCGCACCACCTGCATTTGGCGAATGAATTGCTCACCAACTGGGAGTAGAGGAGGCATGCACTTTTCCTCTCCAGCCAGTGTTTCACTGAAATGCTGACTGTGCTGGGGGAGGGGGCAAGCCCAGCGCATCCGTGTTTGAATGAAACGCTGACTGGGGAGGGATGAGAGAGGGCCCAAATCTCCCAAGTATTTGCCCCACCCATGAATCTGATGTCAGAAGTTGGGGGGGAGGTAATGATGAGAGCAGAGCCATTCAGCCCTGGCAAAGCTTCCCTTCCCCAGTTGCGGGTTCCTGGAATCCCTGAAAGGCAGGGGCGTAACGATAGGGGGGGCAGGCAGGGCACGTGCCCTGGGCGCCACTTTGGGAGAGGGCGCCACAAAGGTGCCATGCCCCCCCCCCCCGCCGGCGCCCCCCACCCACTCAATGAATGTATAAATTTCAAAGTCATTAACTTCAAGCAACCGCACCGACGCGGCGCCTCCTCCTCCCCCGCGCGAGCTCGGGCTGGCCGCCTCACTGCCCATGACTTCTGTTAGACTGTTACAAATCGACCCGACAAGCAGTCGCACCAGCGCGGCGCCCCCCTCCCCCACCTGGGCTGGCTCCAGCGGCAGGCTGGCTGGGCGTTTTCACTGCTGCCTGGTAGTGCGGCCGGCGAGCCGGCATTGTTCGTTGGTCAACTCTGAACTGCATGCATTGGACGTAGTCCTCCTCCTCCCTAGTCCCCCGCCCACCACTGTGAGTCTCTGACTCACGCACATGCTCGCTCCTCCAGTTGATTAGCATAGCACACACGTGCTGTTGAGAAGCCACGAGGACTAGAGGAGGACGACTAACGCAGCTGCTCCAAGTGTGGGGAAGGAGGATCTGCTCCAGCACACAACATCACCACCAGCACCATCAATAAAGTTTTAACAGGACAGGAGGATCAGGTGTGTGTGTGTTTTTAAACTTTTTAAATTACTTTTACTACAATGACGTCTCTCTTTTGTCT
This sequence comes from Hemicordylus capensis, assembly GCF_027244095.1. Lineage (NCBI taxonomy): Eukaryota > Metazoa > Chordata > Lepidosauria > Squamata > Cordylidae > Hemicordylus > Hemicordylus capensis. The sequence goes on along the minus strand of NC_069661.1, from coordinate 27,056,407 downwards.
TTAATTATTGCATCTTAAAGTACTTGTTGGGGCCGCCGGGGGTGTCTTGGGCTTGCGGGGGTGGCTGGGCAGCTGGAGAGTGGGTGGCACGGGTGCGGGGAGGGCGGCCTCCGAGTAAAAAAAAGCGGCGTGGCGCGGGGCCGCGGCATCATCATGGGCCCACCATGCTGCCACTGCGGACAGAGAGCGGCGCGGCTGCGGCCTCTCCCTCTTCCCCTGCCCCCCAATTGCTGCCTGGTCGAATGAACCTAAACATTCAGCCGCCGCCGCGGGCCTCCACTCACTCGCCCCTGTCCCCCCTGCTGCCCTTCGCTACGGTGGGGTGGGTGTTTGGGTGAGCCGCGGGTGAGCAGGGGCCAGGGCAGGGGTCCTCGTCCTCCTTCCAGCCGCCACGGTGGGCGGCGGCGGCGGCTTCGTCCTCCTTCCACCCGCCCCGGCAGTATGCCTCGGCGTCGCTCCAGACGTAGCCGCCGCCCGCCGCTGCCGGGGCGGGTGGAAGGAGGACGAAGCCGCTGCCGCCGCCCACCGCGGCGGCTGGAAGGAGGACGAGGACCCCTGCCCTGGCCCCTGCTCACCCGCGGCTCACCCAAACACCCACCCCATGGGGAGGCGCGGCGGCAGCGGCTGAATGTTTAGGTTCGTTCTCGACCTGACCAGCAACTTGCAAGTTGGCAACTTTGTGCAATTGCTCTCCTCTCTTCTCTCTACCCACGTTGCAAGATGCTTGTTTGTTTGTTTGTTTTAAGTTGGGGAGACATCGCATTCCATTAATAGCCATTCATCTGCATTGAAGTGAAAAAGGACCGACTGGTGCAATTAAGAGAACAATTGCAAGAAGGTTGTCAAGTGTTCTGTTCTAGTTAGGTGTTGAAAGGCAAATATGTGCATTTCATTGTCTGTAATGCACGTCTGCAAAGATACAGTTTTGTAGGCTGCATTCGAAGACGTGTGCATAGAGGATGAGTCTGTACACATGCAAATGTGGATCTGTCATTTGTTCAACAAATGCTCTACGAAGTTAAGGGGAGGATACGTGCAATACAGCCATACAACTATTACATTAAAAATTGAGAGCCTCTTTTTTGGTTTCTATAACCTCGACAGTCTGACAAGTTGTAAAATTAATTTCATTGCTTGTAAACAAATTTACATGGAGCCACATGCTTTTTGTATCTCATATGTTCATGTGTCTTGCTAATCTACCACCAGGCATTTCATGGATTCCATCCTGCAAGGCCCCTTCTGAAAAGCACATTTCACCTGCTTTTTCTTAAGTTTCTCAAATTGATAAAAGTGCTTATTACAGCTCTAAAATAGAGAGCTGAGTCCCAATATTTTAAGGAGCTGGATTTCTTTTTTTCTTTTTTAAAGTTACCTAATTTTGCTCACCATTTGGCTTATGTTAGCATCACAAACATACTTGAAATTATCTAGTATGTAACTTTGCTACAGTTCAAAACTGAAAGGAGGCCTTGCTGTTATCACTGGGGTTTGTTTCAGTGGTGAAGCTCAACATTAAATTGTCATCATTCAGATAGCCTGTTATTACAATGTATAATTTCTGTAGTACTTCAAAAGTGTTTGATGGATGCTTTAATTATGCTCCATTGCAAAACATTAGAGTGATTTCTCCAGGTATGCACTGCATGGGGATGATTGACAGTGTTGTGATTAGAGGTGTCATACCTATTTTTTGCAGGATGGGAGAGAGAGATAACAAGGATAATCTGGGTTCAAACTACAGTGGGAATAATATAATTTGTGCATGTGTTGGTCTCGTGTGTGTGTTTTTCTCAATGATACATTAAAACACTAGGTTGTGTAAGGAGAAAATGCTGCCACATTTCTGCATTGCCAGGAGAGAATGTCCTTCTGTATATTGCTTATACAAATAGTTTATCTAGACAGAGAAATGTACAAATAATACATTCACATAGGAGAGGGTGGTTTTTTTTTTGCCGCCAAACAACTAAAACCAACAAACCAATAAGAAGCTGAGGAACACCTTTTAGTCATCAAGACAATTTGTACCTTGTATATTATGTAGGAGTGAGGATGCTTGTACCTCACAGGGGCTTTTTAGTACCTTGCCAGATTGGTTCCCACATGCCCATGATGCTAAAGCATGGTCTAATTTCTTTAACTAAAGGTTGGCATGAGATATATATGAGATATATATATTCTCCTTAATTTGTAAAATAATATCTTTAAATAAAGCCTATGCAGAAAAAAAAAGCAGTAAATGATGCTTCAGATGTTAATTAGTTAGGTTTTTAAATCCCTTTACAAATCCTAGTTTGTTCTTTAAAAAAAACCCACAGAATTCTTGATGAGTTATTTATCGCATTTTGAAATTGTTGGTAATTTTTGTAATTTTTTAAATTTTTAAAATAAAATTTTTCTGAAACATGTGTGTCAGTCAGATGTATGCTGGGGGGGGCGGTGGGGGGGGGCGCAATTTCAATGCATGCCCCGGGCGCCATTTTCCCTAGTTACGCCTCTGCTGAAAGGGAATTCCTTTCCTCACCTCCTCGAGAAGGCAGGAAACGGAGCTCCCAGTCAGCACTTCCAGGAGCGCATGCTGGTAAAGCCCAGGGGGTGGCGGCCAAGTCCCCTACGCCCCTGGTGCATGGATTAATTTCTTCCAGAATCATGATCAGAACAAGAGGGCGTGACAAATAAAAACCTGCTCTCTGTGTTTGCTTTTCATTTAAACCATTTTATAGAGAACAGAATCATTTCTCTCTAACCATCAGAATTGGAGCAAGCAGGGGCCAGGCCACTGGGTAAATAAAAAGAACTGAAATAAAATTGCTAGACATTTGGGACATGGATATGTGTTAATTATGCTGAAGGGCAGGATTTCAGGTCTTCTTCTTTTTTTTTTAAGGTGAAGCACTGTGCAATGGAACATAAACAACTTGGTTCAGGGATGCAGAAAAGTTGCAAAGGTATTGGATTGCTGTGAAAAGATGACCGTGAGATGTACAAAGTGATCCCTCTTTGGGGGTCTGGGTGAGTGTTTTCCTGCATCTATGGTGGTGAAATAAGAACAACTTGCAGCCGGACCTGGCATAACTACATGGAGTTCCAGAAAGACACGTCCTGATTTCAGCACAGAAGTCCCATCTCACATGATGGGACTTCTCAGAAATCATGTGGGCTCCATTTCCATCACTGCTCACACCAATGGAACTGGTTTTTCCAGGGACTGCCCTGGGGCTCCTGCCCTTAGCCTATAAATTCTTCCAAGCCAAACCCTGGATGCCTCAGTTGCCTTGGTGGGTGCAGCTCTGCTCTGAATCCCTCCAGGCTCCTGATCTGTCCAGCTATGAAGACTCTTCTGATCACAGGCCTCCTCTTGGCCCTGCTCTCTGCAGGTGAGTGGCAATCCGTCATCCTGGGCTCCTATTATTCCTCCCCCTTTTGCGGGAAGGGAAGAAACAGTGGGCGAGGAGGGAGAGGGCTGGAAATGAATTGGGGGGGAAAGGAGGCAGGCTGCTTCCAGACGGCTGATCCCTCAAATGATGGTCACACACACAGAATCTCTGTGTGGATGAGACTGAGCTGTTCTTAGCAACCCTTTTATGAGTTGCTGATGGATGGCTGACATGCCAAGTCCACATGGAAAACAGGCTGATCTCCATCGAATAGAGCAGCTTTGCCCAGGAAGGGTGGCACAGCAAAAGATGTACCTGCACTGCAGCACAAATGTTCATGGCAGCTGGACACTTGCGTTAACACACAGATACACTGCTCTGCGGTGCAGGTACATCTTTGGCTGTGCCACCCTTCCTGGGCAAGCTGCTCTATTGGGGATCAGCCTGTTTTCCATGTAGGCTTGGCATGTCAGCCACACATCAGCAACTCATAAAAGGGTTGCTAAGAACAGCTCAGTCTCGTCCACACACAGATTCTCTTTGTGTGGCCATCACCTTAGGGATCTCTCATCTGGAAGCAGCCTGCCTCTTTTTGCCCCAATTCACCTCCAGCCCTCTCCCTCCTAACCCACGGCTTCCCCTAAGAAGAGCTCAGTCTCGGGCATCCAAGCGCCGTCCTTTCCCTTCCTTTAGTCCTTCCAACAGAATGCCAGCTGAAACACAGTTACTGCTGTCCCAAAGAGGAGGTTTGATTTCTCCTGGGACATCTCCAAGCTGCCAGTGGGATGAGCTGCTGTAATGATGCAAATAAAATAAAATAAATAAATTAGCTTTTATTTAATTCTAATTACTTCTTACACAGAAGAAAGGAACTTCGGGATATAGGAAGCTGCCTTCTGTTGAGTCAGACCATTAGTCCATCTAGCTCAGTATAGTCGACACAGACTGGAGTGGTTTTTTGAAGAATGTAGGCATAAGTCTTTCTGAGTCCTATCTTGGGGAAGCTAGGGAGGTAACTTGGAACCTTGTGTTCTTCTCAGAGTGGCCCCATTCCCAAAGTGTTCACACATGTAATCTCCCATTCAAATGCAAACCAGAGAAGACCCTGCTTAGCAAAGGAGACTATTCATCTTGGCTACCACAAGACCAGCTCTTATTTATTCACTGATTTGTAACATACACATTTCAGATGCAGGCAGATTATTTTAACACCCAAGGTTGACTGACTGGAGGGCTAAATTTTTTTTTTGGTAATGTTATGACTGGGAACAGACCTTATATGTGTAGCTCTGAGCTTTTGCAATTCTTTCTCCTGTCTGCAGTGGCATCTTTAAGATGTCAAGTGTGTGTGAAGCCAGGGAGGTTCTTTTGCGAAACCTACATCAAGGAGTGTGAACCCGATGAAGATACTTGCAAAAGTGAATTCGTGCCTCGTGGTAAGAGGATTTTCACTTTCCTTCATGTAATGCACATGCTCTTTTCATGGACACTGTATTATCAAGGGAAAGTTGACCAAAGTCTGCAAGTGTTGAGGAATTATGGGTTGAAAAATCAAGTCAAAAACCTGTATATTTGCACTAGGATGACAGTCAGCTCTACACCCCTGAATAAAATTCAAATGGGAATCTTTCTTCGTTGATTCTCCTCCCCATTCATAGAGTTGTCGGTGTCATAGCTCTGTCAGTGTGGACTAGCTAGACCCAGAAAGGTTCCACCGGCAGCAGTGCAAGGGGGGAGAGGCAGAAGCTGAAGGTGGGAGGAACAACAACAAACACATATTTATATACCGTGTTTTGACAAAAGTTCCCAAAGCAGTTTACAAACCAATAATAAATCAATAAGATGGCTCCTTATCTCCAAAGGGCTCACAGACTAAAAAGAAACATAGGATAGACACCAGCAGCAGTCACTGGATGGATGCTGTGTTGGGGCTGGATATGGCCAGTTGCACTCCCCCTGCTGCTAAATATAAAAGAATCAACACTTTCAAAGGTGCCTCTTTTCTCAGTTACCATGTGGTCTTTGTGTACAAGGGGCAGAAGGAGACCATGTTCAAGAAGTGCGCCCCCAAAATGGTGAAACCCAGACTTTCAACAGTTAGCGTATGCTGAACCTAAAAAAAATAATACCCGGATAATTTAAAAATAAGTCCATCAAAATCGCAATTCAAACCAAAATTTCGAAACATACTTTAAGACAATGTAATGCTAAGCATGGATTGTATTTTTTAAAGCAATTACTTCATGTAACACTCAGTACTTCAAATAATTATTTTTAGGACCTGAACTAACAAATATACATATTGGGAAGGGCCAGAGTTTTTCAGGTTGGGAGGTAATTCTATTGATCTCCCTCCTGCACTTATGCTTAGATGTTTTATTTCCTTTCCTTTTATAGATTTTAAAGTGTTCTTTAACAAGAAATGTGTTAAATCTGAGGATTGTGTTGGAGAACAGTATAATGGACCTTTTGGATTTGGAATTTCCTGCTGTCATACTGATCTGTGCAATTATGCAAGTACGTATCACCCATTTTCTAGAATCTCCTATGTCTTTATCTCTGAGCATAAGAAAAATTGAGTTATCAGGATTTAGCGCTAGCCCACAAATGAAGTATTATTGGGCCAAGATTTTTCCTTCATTCTTGTCCAAAGGATGGTTATTATTTCAATAGATGATTGTATTTCACCTGTGTGTGTGTGTGTCTGTGCGTGTGTGTTTTAAATCACAGCCAAATATTTCTGACCAATGAAGATAACCAGTGGAGCGGGAAGCCAAATAGCCTCCACCTCTAAGGCAGAGAAAGTCAACCTTGGCTCTCCAGCTGCTGTTGAATTGCAATTGCCATCATCTCCAGCGACCATAAATTGTAGCTTAGGATGTTGGGAGTTAATGTTCAACACCAGCTGGAGAGCCAAGATTTCATACCCCTTATCTGAGGGATGAGGAGGGCTGCAGGTGGAGAACCAGGCCCACTTTCACTCCTCACCCACCCCATAGCAGTCTGTAGGTGTTGAGTTGTGAACTCCAAAGGCCTTTAGGTCCAGGCTACTGCTTCAAACCAGCAATCCATCTAGGGAGAACTAGGGGTGTGCATGGAACCAGACCGGCCTAGAACGGAACAGGGCCAGTTCGGTCCAGCTCCCCAACGAACCCCACCAAACTTTTTTTTTAAAAAAAAATTAAAAGTGAAGGAAGTACAGAAGTGAAGGAAGTACTGAAGGTTGCTGAAGCCATGTGGGGGGTCCGCGTGGGTTCTGTCTCCCCCCGGCCTTCCGCATCACCACCGCGGGTGGGTAAGTGAATCATTTTTGGCCCTTTCAGGCCCCTGTAAGAGTGAGTGGCCGCCATTTTGTTGGCTGCCACGCATGTGCAAATGCCTTCTGCGAGGCCATGGCCCTGCAAAGGGCATTTGCGCATGCCCGGCCGTGGCAGAGATGAGGAAGGCCAGTGGGTGGAGAGAGAACCCGCTCGGACATCCCCCCCACGGCTTCAGCAAATCCCCCAATGGGACTCCTTCCGTTCATTTGTTTTCTTTAAGTTTGCGTACCTGCTGGACCAGACCCGGCAGTCCGGTCCCATTCCAATGAAACCGGGGGTGGTGGTGGTTTGGTTTGACCACGAAGCCCCAAACCCCTGGACCAAACCGCCGGACCGGTCCACACATCCCTAGCAAGAACAAATAGTGTGGCTTCAGAAAACAAAGACAGGAGGGCTATGAGTACCCCCGTGGAAGTCTTTCAAGTATCCTTTTGGGGTACTAGTATTCCCGGGTCGTAATCTCCATACTAGAAAAAAGCAGGGCAAGAGCGTACTAGCTGAGAAAGAATGTGAGGGAACCATAGCTGGATTGACTGTCGGAGTTACTTTTGCAGAGATCCCAAGGCAATTTGCACTCATTGGCACTAAAGGAAGGTCCCAGTCCGCTGATGGCAATCAGAGTTTGTAAATTCCTGGCTTCATTACATCAGGTAAGTAGATTTACAAATTGAATAGGAAAACAGAGTTTGTCTGGAATGCCGGCACTTGTGTTGTGTGTATAGCCATGTGCAGGCATGCATGCATGTATGCATGAGAGTATGCGTCAATGTGCAGTGTCATGCATACTAGCTGCTAATCAGAATGGTACCAGGTACCAGAATGTTAACATAAAAACTTGGAAAATGTGCATACTCAGCAGCAGATACATATAGATGTAAGTGCAGGGCAACACTGGACAGCAGTCACCTGCCAAAGCGGGATGGACTGTGATTTGAGGTGGGAAACCGACAGGAGCGGGGAGGAGCTTAACTCTTCCACTTCCTGTTGCTAGTTAACAGCCCCCACCCCTTGTTCTGTCTTTTCAGCTCCTATTGGCCCAGAATGTTGTTTCCATGTGCCGGCTCAAAAGATGGCCCCATTCACATAATAACCTCCCTAAAGCAAAAGCCCTGATAAAATAATCATGTAAATAATGCCCCTTTTCTTCTCTAGGTGGATTTACCCATTTGCAGACTGCTTTCCAAAGCTGGACAATGTTGGGGTTCTCTGCCCTCTCCACGGGAAACAGCAGTGGAGAAACAAGGGACAGCTTGATCAGAATGGGTGTTTCCAGCGATATAAGTTTCCAAACTACATGGTCTCTTTCTTTAGCTACATTCCTACTTCCAAACTTACTTCTAATTCTCAGCACTCCTGGGTCTCATTCTTGGCACTTGGTGGAGGAAAAGGGGATGATTGGGGGTAGGCAAAAGGGGGTAGAAATCTGAGGCTAGGGGGTCCAGATAACAAATAGGGGGCATTTGGGCTAAGTACTCACTGAATCATGATCAAAGTAAATGTGTGTCGCAAATAAAAACCTGTGTTTAGCACCTGCATTTGAACCATTTGTGGAGTAAGTAAGAGAGTAATTTCATAGATGAAATGAGTTAGAATTTGAGGATTTGGGGAGGCAGCTGCGTTTCCAGTCCCAGCCAAGTCCCACTCCCCAGGCATACTCAATCCTCAAAGGGGGAGACTAAACAAAGCAATGAAATGTTGCTTACCATGGCATGAGTGTGGGTCTTATCTTTAGAACAAGAGAAGCCATACTAGAATTCAGCACTGGGGGGGGGGGGCAAGGAATAAACTTGTTATGGGCTGTTGGTAATAACCTTGTGTACACCTCAAAATATGAGCTTAAGTGATTCAGAGGTCAGGTACTTGAACTGATGGCCTCATACATAGGCTGAGATTTGGAACACAGACTTGCTTTGTGTATTTCACATGGCAAAAGTCTGAATGACGTGGATTGGTGTGCAGATCTCCAAGGAAATCAGGTAATGGGAGCAACGTAAGTCTCTGGGCCCAGATGGGTGAGCTGGAGTGCTTGGTTGCTGAGGAAGAAATCGATATAGTGGGCATAACAGAAACACGGTGCAAGAGTGAGAACCAGTGGGACACTGTTATCCCTGGATGTAAACTCTATAGAAAGGACAGGGAGGGGTGCCTTGGAGGTGGAGTAGCATTGTATGTTAAAAAAAAGGGATAGAATCTAACCAGGTAGTAAACCTAGGAGGACCCGCGTCCTCCACAGAAACCCTGTGGGTGACAATACAAGACTGGAAAGGAAATGTGCTACTGGGGATGTGCTATCGCCCTCCGGATGAAAACACTGACAGTGACTGGGAGCTGCACGAGGAAATCTGGGACACGTCAAGGAGAGGCAGGGCACTAATAATGGGTGACTTAATTACCCACACATTGACTGGTTAATTTCACAGTCTGCCAGAGCATCCATCCAAGAGTCCTCAAAGAACTCAAATGTGAAATTGCTGACCTCTGTGCTAAAATATAGAACTTATCCCTGCAATCAGGCTCTGTACTGGAGGACTGGAAAGTAGCAAATATAACAACCCTTTTCAAAAAGGGATCCAGGGGCGATCCAGGAAATTACAGGCTGGTTAGCTTAATGTCCGTTCCAGGCAAATTGATGGAAAGCACCCTGAAGGATAAAATTGTCAGGCATATAGAAGAACAGGTCCAGCTGGCAGAGAACCAGCATGGCTTTTGCAAAGGGAAATCTTGCCTCACATACCTTTTGGAGTTCTTTGAGAGTGTCTACAAGTGTGTGGATCAAGGTGATCGAGTTGTATACCTGGACTTCCAAAAACATTCGACAAAGGTCCTAATCAAAGAATCCCGAAGAAGCTTAGCAGTCATGGGATAGGGGGACAAGTCCATGTGTGGATTGCTAACTGGTTGAAAGACAGGAAACAGAGGGCAGGTATAAATGGAGAGTTTTCACAATGGAGGGAAGTAAGAAGTGTGGTCCCCCAGGGATTTGTTCTGGGACCGGTGCTTTTTAATTTATTCATAAATGGTCTCAAAGTTGGAGTCAGCAGCAAGGTGGCCAAATTTGCAGATAATACCAAAGTCAAAGTTCTTTATTTGCGACCCAAGGTAAGCATAACATAACATAAACAAAACATCTCATAGCATAGAAAAATACAATAAGGAAATGAAATATTTAAATATATAGATGAATATCCACAAACAAATGATCAATAAAATTTTAAAATTAATCAAGGAAAAACTCGCTGCCGCAACAGTACTGCAATAGAACAGAATTTAGCCACCTTAAAGGTGACATCTAAAGTTCTATCTGCAAGAAGATAGGAAAAATAAAAATATCTAGAGCAACCTGGGAAGGGTGTCAGAAGAGGAGTAACTAAGGAACATCTTAAATTTCTATATAATGGACAGAGCAACAAAACATGTTGGATGGATTTGACTTCCCCCATACCACATGGGCATAATCTATCCTCTCTAGGAATCCCCAGAAACCTCCTTGAGAGCACCGCTGAAGGTAACGTATCAAGTCTTGCTCTAAAAAAGGCCCTCTGATAGCATGTTAAGCTCAAAGCATTCAAATAAGCAGCAGGGCTCCAACTAGAACTGCTCAAACCCAGCCTCCTTTTAGTACAATCAGGGATTCAGGAAATCCATCCTCGGGGGGAAAATCTGACTTTAAGCCAATAGGTCAAAATAGACAACCAGGCCCAGACCTCGATCTTCAAAACACCCAACTCGAACCTTAATAAAGCATTGGGAACACATCTAGGTACTCTAAGTAGAGCCCTAAGGAAGTCATTTTGAACCACATCCATAGACTTGTATGAAGGAAAAGGACCAGGTTGCGCCCCATATATTACCTGGTTCCTAACTTTGGCCGCAAATAATTTCAAGGTGGCCGAAATGATCTCACCTCCTTTAGAATAGAAAAATCTCCGGATAGCGAGAGAACTTCTCCGTGCAGTAAGAGGACAGGTAAAACTCGGAAAATTAGAATATCGTGCAAAAGTCCATTAATTTCAGTAATGCAAATTAAAAGGTGAAACTGATATATGAGACAAACGCATTACATGCAAAGTGAGATAAGTCAAGCCTTAATTTGTTATAATTGTGATGATCATGGCGTACAGCTCATGAAAACCCCAAATCCACAATCCCAGAAAATTAGAATATTACATGGAACCAAGAAGACAAGGATTGTAGAACAGAACAATATTGGACTTCTGAAAAGTATAAGCATGCATATGTATTCAGTACTTGGTTTGGGCCCCTTTTGCAGCAATTACTGCCTCAATGCGGCGTGGCATGGATGCTATCAGCCTGTGGCACTGATGAGGTATTATGGAAGACCAGGATGCTTCATTAGCGGCCTTCAGCTCTTCTGCATTCGTTTGGTCTCATGTCTCTCATCCTTCTCTTGGCAATTCCCCATAGATTCTCTATGGGGTCAGGTCAGGCGAGTTTGCTGGCCAATCAAGCACAGTACACTGTATACTACTCAGCCTCAGGGTTAATACCATCAAATCCTGGGGCCTTACCAGTCATTACCACCTTACCACCTTACCACCCAATCATTAATAGGTACTGCACAGCTGGCATTGAGAGAGTGGGTGCGCCACTGTGCATTCACTAAGCACCAAAACTTAGAATCATTGGCACCTTTAGCTGCCTCAAAGAGGTCCTTCCACTGAGATCGTAGGGCCAGTGCTTTCTTTTCCTTTAGAAGTCCTTTATACTTGCTCTTCTCAGCCAGCAAGTTGGCCTTTGATGTCATCCTAACATCCTGCTGAGCAGCTCTAAAAGCTGCAACCAGGTCCTTTCTAGCCACTTGGCAATCATGGTCGAACCACTCTCTGGACCTGGGTTTAAGAGAGCTCCCTAAGCTGCCCTGACAAAAATGCTCCTGGATACGTTGTATCCGATGGTGATAATTATCTAAAACTCCAGAGCCTCCGGCTTCATCTAAAAGCTTTTCCCGGCTACACCTTATCTCCTTTGAATTTAATAGGATATGAGTCGAAGCAGCCCATCTAGAATTCCAGTTCACCCGAATCCAGCCCAGAGTTGGAGTACAATTGGTGCGGGGACACTCCCAAGATTGAATGCTCCTAGAAGGGATCTTAATCCTTAACAAAACAAGAAAATGATCACAGTCGGGGTATGGAAGTACTGATAACTGCTCCACATATGGTACCAAATCACGGGAAGAAAGCCAATAGTCAATGGTGGAGAGACCCCGGCCTGCCCCAAAAGTAAATTCTGCACGACGATCGCCAGGAACTGCACCATTCAAAATGTTTAAATCAAAGCAGGTTGCCAGCTGGACAAGGCATAGACCGGCCAGGTTACAAACCTTATCCTTAGCAAGTCGCGGGGGAAGCATAGATGGCCCACATTCCTCTGGCTAGACCGGCTTAAAATGATGATACAACGTAATGTCATCTTGGCCCAGCCTAGCATTAAAACCACCTCCCAAAAGTAAGGAGGCTCTGGGATACATTTCAGCGCAAGCCTCTATGTACATATGCAGGTTATGCCAGATAGATCTTGTATGTGAGTATCTCTGCTGAGAGGGAGAATAAACATTGAATAGCAATACCTGAAAAGGCACAAACTGCAGGAGAACCGCCAATGCCCAAGGGACAGGAGAGGGTGGGGGGGGGGTCAGTGTAACATGTAAGGAGGAGGCTACCAGAACGGCCAAACCTCCTTTCGCCTGTCCCCCTTTTACACTCGGGGTGGCTGGACTACCCGAAAACACGAAAACCTTCCAGGACAATATCCCCTGTTGTCCAGGTCTCCTGTAAGAGGAGGATGTCCAAACTGGAGATGAATTGGATCACAGCGCTGTCATCTGACTTAGAAAAACAGCCGGCCACATTCCACGTGCAGCAAAGTAGTTCTTGAAAATCTAGTCACTGTCAATGGCTGAAGGGGGGTACATCCTCTGCACAAGAAACCAGCCTTGAATCGTTGTTAACAAGGAGACTGGCTGCTGAGGTAAAGTGGGGGTCTGTCAAAAAACCCTGGAGATTGTTAGATTGGATTTGGTTATTCTCCGTAAGCGCCAGCCTAGTAAGAGCAATTATATTCTGATCAACAGCCAAGGTCCCTCTGTTCAACCGATTAACAGAGGGGGGTTGCTTACTCCCACCTGACCTAGAGTTTTTTTGGGGGGTATCGCTTCGACTGAGACCGAAGACAGTGTGCACTAGTGGGGAGGTCTTCCATTACTCCCGGTTTAATCATCTTTGTTGATGACACCCCTGTCATATACCTACTCCCTTTCATCTCCATACACAATCCCGATGAAGCAGCACCCTGACCTCTAGCACAAGGGATTCCCGGGAAGCAAGAAGAGGCAGGAGAGCGAGTGTGCATCCCAGCATCATCCGAGTACACTGAACACACTGAGGCACACTCAACGTAGGATCGTGTGATCCACGGGGGGTCCTCTGACATCACAGGCGACTGCCCTGAGTCCCCAGGGGGTTGGCAGACCACAGCCCCTCCTCCGCACAACAAGCTGGAATCTAAGCTAAATCGAGAGGAACTTTCTCCATGGTCAGGTACGGCCTTCCGCCCTGTAGAAGAGAGCATCACACTCGCCTGTGAACACTCAGCCAGCGACCGAGTGACCCAGGTAGAATCAGTCCAGGGTATCTGGCGCTGCACGAAACTCCCCACCTCCTCACCAAGAGACCCATCTTTGATATAAGAATAAGGGCAATGGCCATCGCATGGGGGAGATTTCATAGACTTAGCCCTCCAGAGACTCATGCCCCTCTTAATCCGTCGCAGATATCTATCCGCTGGAGATTCAGCTGAGTAACTAGAGAAGACCCTCTTAGGATAAATATTCCACCTGCTCAAAAGGCGCCTCATTCTGACCAGTGAAGCTGGGACTAGTTTATGTTCAAAAATTAACAGCAGTCTCAGAACATATGGGTCTCCTGAAGACCGCTTCTTAAAAGCCTTTAGATCCACTGTTTCCTCCTCAAAAGCCAATAGCTGAGCTAGAGACTTTTTAATAGCAGAGATAGTGTCCCAGCGATGCTGATTAGACTGCTTAAGCAGGATGGTGAGCTCGCATTGACAAGGGAATAACTGAAGTCCCCCCTCTTGATCTAAGCTTAAAACGAAGTCATTTGAAGAAGTGTTGGAGGGGTTAAGATCCACCAAGTCCATCTGCATGGTTTGAGTGCTGGATTCCTGAATACCTGGGGGGGGGGGAGTTTTATTACAAAAGCTATTCTGGAGAATGGTAACCCGTTCAAGTATATTCTCTAATTTCGTCAAACTAGTAGAGGACTTCTGAAGTAGATGGATTAAAGTTTCTGATAATAAAGCCAAAGTTTTCACACTCAAGTTTGGCTCTGCTGCCACATCTTTCGAAAAAGAGGTCCTGGAATGAAGACCAACATTAGAACATGTATCAATATACACGGAGGAGGCCGCTTCTGGCTGAGGAGAGTTATCCACAGTCACACCTCTTTGCCTGGGAGAAGGAGAGGGGTGGATGCCAAGTGTATAGGAATCTTAAAAACTCTCTATAGCATTGTCTACGGAGCAACCTAGGTCGATTGAGCAAACTTCAGCTTCCTCTATGGTAGAAACATTAGGCTCAGGTAGGTAGAAAAATTAGGCTTGGACTCAGTTCTTTCACCGACTCCTCTATCCATATTGGGGGAGGTAAGAAAACAATCAATCTTGGTCTGGGTGGATCCAGGGGCCAGTTTGGTTTGTACTTTAGAAGGCAGCTTAGCTGGTAATTTAGCTTGTATCTTAGCCAATTTTTTTGGGGGGGGAAGCTTATCCACTGCAGGTCCACCATCTCCACGGAACCTCCCCCTAAAGCACTTCTTACAGTTCTTACGGTTCTTATCCATGTTATGTCCCGGCACGATGAATTCTCCTGGTATTGCTTAAGCAGACGCCAAGGTGATAAGATAAAGGCCAGCTGTGTAAATTGACTAAATAATAAATAAAACAAGGACTATACGACCAGCATATAAGCTGCGAACTGAGAGCATTCCTCAATAGAGATTTGCCAAGTTTGAGATAGGCAAACAAAGTAAAACAACTTAAAAAAAACACAACCAAACAGCTCAGAGAGCTGTCCTCGCCTCGCCTTGGCATCGACTGGAAGAAGTACTATTTTATGATGTTTTATTCTTTTTTTCCTTTTGCTTCTGTTTGTTCTGGTCACTGATCGAAATAAAGCTTGTGTTGTCTATTTCTGGCCAGCGTCTTCCGTCGAGTGAACTCGTGACAGTGAGTGATCTTGGGGTTGTGGTGGACAGCTCGTTGAAAATGTTGACTCAATGTGCGGCAGCTGTGAAAAAGGCCAATTCCATGGTAGGGATCATTAGGAAGGGGACTGAAAATAAAACTGCTAATATTTTAATGCCCTTATACAAAACTATGTTGTGGCCACACCTGGAGTACTGCGTACAATTCTGGTCACCACATCTAAAAAGGACATTGTAGAACTATGGAAGGTGCAGAGGAGGGCAACCAAGATGATCAGGGGCCTAGAGCACATTTCCTATGAGGAAGAGCTACAACACCTGGGGCTATTTTAGTTTAGAAAAATACGACTGAGGGGAGACATGAAAGAGGTCTATAAAATCATGCATGGTGTGGAGAAAGTGGATAGAGAGAAATTCTTCTCCCTCTCCCATAACACTAGAACCAGAGCTCATCCCATAAATTTGATTATCAGGAAATTTAAGACCACCATTCAGGGGTACTTTTTCTCACAATGCATAGTCAACTTGTGGAATTCTCTGCCACTAGATGTGGTGACAGCCAACCATCTGGATTGCTTTAAGAGGGGTTTGGATAACTTAATTATCCAAAGATAATGAAGTTATCCAAACCATCTTGAATTGTTGAGGTCTATAAATGGCTACTAGTCGGAGGGCTATAGGCCACCTCCAGCTTCATAGGCAGGAAGCCTCTGAGTAGCAGTTGCAGGGGAGTAACAGAAGGAAAGAGGGACTGCCCTCACCTCCTGTCTGTAGGCTCGCATTGGCATCTGGTGGGCCACTGTTTGAAACAGGGTGCTGGACCAGATGGGCCATGGGCCTGATTCAGCACGGCTGTTCTTATGTTATGTTATGTTTATGTTATGTTAATGTTGTTTATTAATTTAACATATTTTTATGCTGCCCAAAACTTACGTCTCTGGGCGTTATTATGGTGTAATATGCATTTTCCAATGAATTGTTGCAACAGAAAGCAATTTTACCAATTCTCCTCAATGAACTTGAGGTTCTGGAAGGACAGCTTGATAGGCCAAGTAAAACATACAGAGCAGGGTCAACAGTACAGCCTGTTGCCAGCCTAAGAGTGCAGTCAGGCGCACAAAAGTTCTGGTAAGAACTAATCTTCACATGTTAACCCACTTGCACATAGGAATGTGCGAACCAGTCCAAGTTCGAACTGGTTCGACGGTTCGAACCCAGCCCAGACAGGGCTCTGGTTTTGCCCTTCTGGTCCGAGTTCGAACCGAATCTGAACTGGTTCGATTCGAACCGGTTCAGATGTGCCATGGAGTGCCTAGGTTCTGTTTAGTGTTTGTGTGTGTCTGTCCTCCATTTTGCGGATCATTGTTCACTTTTGCTCCTGGCCTCCATTTTGTGAGCCTATTTTTCAGACTTTGCATTGGCTGGGGTATTGATTGTTTGCTTGGCCAGAATGAGTCTTGCACTCTGGAAGACTGTTGACTGTGCCACTGTTTGAGAGCTGGCACCCTGTTGGCCGGGTGGGGGGTGGAGTGCAAAGGTCAGGGCTCCCAAAGGAGGGAGTTTCAAATCTATTTAAGCCAAGCCTCTGGCCTGGAAAATTCTCTTTGGCTGCAGTTGTGGGATCCTCTGGACCGTGCTGTGCTCCTGACTAGCTGGTGTCTGTGTGAGTCCTTGACTGTGTCTGTCCTCCTGTTCTTTCTTTTGTGCATTCATTCTTATCTCTGCCCTGCGTCTATGTTACTTTACAGCTTCTTTTTCCATCTATTATTGTTGTTCTCTCTCTCTCTCTCTCTCTCTCTCTCTCTCTCTCTCTCTCTCTCATTCATTATTTGGCCAGGGCCCTAGGCCTTGGCCCTTCCCCCGCCCCAATCCATCTGCATTGATTTCATTAATTTTACCCTGCCTCTCTTCTTCTTCATCTCTTTTCCTGCTGATTTATTTTTGCTTTGATTTTGTTCTTTGTTTAGTGTGCTCTTTTTAAATTCTTGTTGTTCTTGCCTCCCTCCCTGCCATCCCATTCCCTGCCTGGATCCCATCCCAGGCCAGTCCCTGGCTGACCCGGGGCCTAGGCCCTGCAGCCTGGCCTGGTCTCCCCTGACCTCCTCCTGTGCCATCTGCCCCTCTGGAACCCCCTCCCTCTTTGTTTGTGCTTTGCCTTTGATTGATTTTTCTTCTGCTGGGTTTATTTTTATTGATTATTGTTGACTCCTGATTATTGCTTGCTGTTTTATATTCATTGCTGTGTGGATTTAATTATTGATTTTTGTGTGTCCCTTCTGGGCCTGCTGCCCCCTTCCTCCTGCCATCCCCCCTCCCATCCAGATTCCCCCCACACACACCCTCCCTCCTAGTCTGTGCCTGCATGCCTGAGCTTGGTTTTGAATAATTTTGTGGTTGTTTTTTTTTTTTAAAAAAATTAATTTCTGCTATGTGTGCGCGCTCTGATTTGATTGATTTCTTATTAATATTATTGAAGAGTTGTGCTCTGTTGTTGTTCATTGATTTTTGCACTTTGCTCTTGTTCATTCCTGGTTTTTGTTGTGGTTGATTTTGTGCCCCTTGGGGCCTGGTGCCCCCCCCCACGCCGCTCCTGCTCCTCCTGCTGCCATCTCCCCCTCCCATCCACATTCTCCCCCATTCATCCCCCCTCTCTGTGTGGCCCTTGGGCCTGCTTCCCCCTTCCTCCTGAAACCCCCCTCCCAGCTAGGTTCACTCCTCTCACCCCCCTCTTTCTGCCCCTTTGGGCCTGCTGCTCCCTTCCTCCTGCCATCCTCCCTCCCTGCTACATTACCCCCACTCACCCCCTCTGCCCCCTTTGGCCTGCTGCCCCCTTCCTCCCAACACCCCCACTCCCTGCTGCATTACCCCTACTCACCACCCCTCTCTGCCCTCTTGGGCCTGCTGCTGCTGCTGCTGTCCCCTTCCTCCTAACACCCCCCTCTCAGCTATATTACCCCCACGCACCCCCCTCTCTGTGCTGCTCTCTCTCTCTCTCTCTCTCCTGCTCTCTCCTCCTTTACTCTCTGACTCTGTCTGCTCTAGTCTCTCTTCCTGTCTCCTTTCCTTCTTTCATTCCCACAGCTGCAGCCCACAGCACCTGCCATCGGTTTATATATTTTTAAAAAGAGTATTCCATTTTATTTGTTGCTGCTTGGGGGTGGGTGAGTCACAAATAGTGGCTCCTCATTCTGCCCCTCTCAACCTTGACCAACCCGGCTGCCTGTGCCGCCCTGTCTGTGTACCAGCCGAGGGGTGGCTGGTTTGCACGTCTGACCAGCAGCAGTGTGCGGCAGGAGAAGGACCGGAAGAAGAGGGGTGAGTGTGCACGTGTGCACCTTTTGTTGTCCCCTTCCCTAGTTGGTGGTTTTAAATAGCGACTCCTGTATTTTGCAATGCATTTGGGTGTGGGGAGGGATATTTTGAGATGTACTGTTGTGTTGTTGTTTGCTTGAAGAAATTGTTACTTATTGTGCAGGTTGTTTCTTTTTTCGCAGGTCCCCCCCCCCGGCTATTGTTATTATTATGTTGATGCTTGCTATTGTATGTATTGCTTGCTTGCTTTGGGTGGAGTGGGTGGGTTTTGTTAAAGGGGTCTTTTAAAATAGACTAGGTAGGTTTAGCAATTAAATCCCCCCACCCGCGAAATCTTAAACTACACTTCTCACTAAAGAAGGGTTTCATTTGATTTTCAGGTTCCCCATGCTTTGACTCCGTCCCTCCCTGGTAGGTGCTGTGTCCTAATTCCACCCCCACCCCCATTCTATTTTCTCCATAATAAAAAAACACCCCCACACACAACTACCACACCTAACTGCCTGTGACACTCACCTAGGGTTCCCCCCTGTATTTAAATTTTAACACACCCTCCCCAATTGGCCTTTTCTACCTAAACCAAAAGGTTTCCCTCCCCTCCCCTCAATTGGCCTTCTCCACCCTTCTAAAAGTCTTCCCTTCCCCCCAATTGTTTTTTCCCCAAAAAATTCCCTCCCACCTCCAAATTAATTGGCCTTTTTTGCCCCTTCCCCTCTTCCAAACTATTTTTTTGCCCCTTTCCAGCATTTCTCCTACAGTCTCCCACCTTTACTATGTCTGAGCAACGCGAGCACCGTGTTCAGGCCAGGCCTCGCAGAAGGTTGGCAGGCAGAAGTGGGTGAGGCCAGGGGCGGGCTGTGCCTGCGGCTGTGGGGCAGAGAGGGAGAGGACACGGGGAGGAGCCTAACGATACCCCAGTCCTCCCCATTGCAGAATTCTTTGCCCCAGCTGATGAGTTAGTGAGCAGGCTAGACTTCCCCCAGCCTGCTGCCAGTACCGGCCGAGGCAGAGGCACTAGGGCTGTGGTGGGTCCCTCGGCGCCAGGTGCTGCTGGGGCACCGCCAGTGGTGGTGGAGGAGACTGCTGGTGTGAGGGAGCAGGCAGGGAGGATGTTAGGGCTGGCAGCGATGGAGCCAGGTTCTCTCTCCCTCTTGGGGCCCTTCCCTTTATCATTTTGCCACTTAGTGGGCCCCCCCGCATGAAGCCCAGGCAGTCGTAGCAGTGTCCAGTGGTGCTGGGTCCCACCAGCCTGGCTCCAATGAGGAAGGGTCTGCTGAGGTAGTGGAGAGGCCTGCCTCTCCTCTGCCAGTGGAGCCGGGATCTTCCTCTTCCACGCAGGGCGGAAGGGGGTTGGGTGGCAGCAGTAGGCAGGCAGAGGCAGCTCCCCCCCCAGGACTGCAGCCACCCAGAAGCAAGAGTCCTAAGACAGCACCCAGGGCGCAGGAGGCCAAGGGCAGTGGTGTCTGGCGGCATTTTGAGGTCCCTGGAAATGCCCTGAACCATGCCCGCTGTGTCCACAGCAGGATGCAGGTCAGTCAGGGCAAGGATCCCAAGCACCTGGGTACGACGCCCATGTGGAGACAACTGGATCGTCATCACCCAGCTCTCCTTGGCCCCGCTGGCAGCGCTAGTGCGCCTGGTGCTCCTGACACTAGGGCGGACAAGTGCAGTGTGCCTGCGGCTGCACCATCCAAAAAGCAGGCTACACTGCCAGTCCAGCGGTGGACACAGGTGTTGGGCAGCAAGCGTACCGTTCGTGTGGACCATCATCACCTCATTCGCCTCATAGGGGAGATGATTTCCACCGATGACCAGCTGTTTCAGGTGGACGAGAACTCCGGCTTGCGCCAGATTCTCCAGTACTCGCTCCAGACTACATCATCCCCTCAAGGACCACGTTCAGTGGGAACGTGGTCCCCTACCTGTACCGCCAGTGCAGGGAGCTTGTGTCAGCCAGGCTGCGTGTTGCTCTGGTTGGCACCAGCGTATATTTCACGACTGACCTCTGGACCAGAGTCAGTGGGATGCAAGCTGCTTTCCTGGCCCTCACTGCCCACTGGTGGGGCCTGGAGAGAGAGGGGACCTCCATGGGTGCTGCCTCTGGGTCCAGTGTGTCTCCTGCTGCACTACATCACAGTTGGGCTATTCTGCCTGTGGAGATGATGGACACGAGGCACACCATGAAGGAGGTGGCGTCCGTACTCGACCGCCAGATAGAGGAGTTGATTGGCGGGTGTCCACACCTCTCCCAGGGCTTCATTGTCACTGACAATGGGTCCAACGTTACCGCCGCTGTCGAGACAGTCATGGGCTGTGTGAACATACGGTGTATGGCACACATGCTCCATCTGGCTGTCAGGGATGCCCTCGGCCTTAAGGAGCTGAAGGCATCTCAGGTCCGCCCCCTTCAAGGTGCTGTTGCTGCCACGGCCACGCTTGTCGAGAAGGCTCGCAAGCTGGCCAGCCATTTCCACCGCAGTGAGAAGTCCAGGCACCTGCTTCACAAGAAGCAGGATGACCTCGGGCTTCCTCGCCATCTCATCCCTACGGATGTAGAGATGCGGTGGAACTCCACCATGGCTATCCGCGACTGTCCTTGGCTGTCTGCGACCTCTCTAATGCAGAGTGGAAGCAGATGTCCAAGGCTGTGTCGGACATCTTGCCAAGAAGGGCTTGTGTGGCGACACCACACTGCCGACAGCTCTGGGTCTGGAGAAGCTGATGGGCAAACTCCAGACTTCTCAACCATGCCAGAGGGTCGTGCTCTGGCTGGAAGGCTGAAGTCTGGGGTGGCCAAGTGGCTTGTTGGTGAGTTGGGAAGCAGGGAGGAGTATGTCCTCGCTTGTCTCTGCGACCTGGCCATCAAGGGCAATGTTGTGAGTGCCGGCAACTTGCCTGGGTGGAGGGACCTCCCGGTCCAGAAAGTTAGGGAGGAGGAGGTCGCTAGGGCCAGGAGAGACCAGGAAGGTGGCAGTGTTGCGGGTGCACACACCTCCAAGCGACCCGCAGCCACCAGCAGCAGTGTGGGTGGCCAGGTGGCGTCAGCTTCCCCTTCCCAGTCCAGCAATGTGGTATCCCTGGCAGCAGCACCAACACAACAGGCACTTGCTCCCGCCGCGAAATCTGCCCAGTGGTTTCAGCAGGTGTGCCATGGCGCCATGCCTGGTGTTCAGGAGGCTTGACCTGCCAGGCCCTCCAGTGCTGAGCAATGCGTTGCCCAGTACTTGGAGGAGCCTGTAGAGGATGACAGCTCGATGGACCACGCACAGTTCTGGGTGACCCGCCGCCAAGCTGGCCGGACCTGGCGGTGGTTGCTGTGCCCGTCTACCGGTGTCCAGAGCGAGCGGATGTTCTCACGTGCCGGGGACGTGGTGACACCCTCTCGGTCCCGGATGGGCATTGGTCTGGTGGAGCAGTTGGTCTTCCTTAAGGTCAACCTCCCCAACTGCCCTGGGGCTCCTGCCCTTAGCCTATAAATTCTTCCAAGCCAAACCCTGGATGCCTCTGTTGCCTTGGTGGGTGCAGCTCTGCTCTGAATCCCTCCAGCCTCCTGATCTGTCTAGGGCTATGAAGACTCTCCTGATCACTGGCCTCCTCCTGGCCCTGCTCTCTGCAGGTGAGTGGCAGTCAGTCATCCTGGGCTCGTATTTTTCTTCCCCCTTATGCGGGAAGGGAAGAAGCAGTGGGCGAGGAGGGAGAGGGCTGGAAGTGAAATGGGGGAAAAGGAGGCAGGCTGCTTCCAGATGGCTGATCCCTCAAGTGATGGTCACACACACAGAATCTGTGTGTGGACAAAACTGAGCTCTTCTTAGCAACACTTTTATGAGTTGCTGATGGGTGGCTGACAAGCCAAGGCCACATGGAAAACAGGCTGATCCCCAATAGAGCAGCTTGCCCAGGAAGGGTGGCACAGCAAAAGATGTACCTGCCCAGCAGCACAAATGTTCATAGCAGCTGGACACTTACTTGAACACACACGTTCACTGTGCTGCGGTGAAGGTACATATTTTGCTGTGCCACCCTTCCTAGGCCAGCAGCTCTACTTAGACCCTACTTAGCAAAGGAGACAATTCATCCTGACTACCACAAGACCAACTCTTATTTATTATCTTATTTATAACATACACATTTCAGATGCAGGCAGTTTATTTTAACACCCAAGGATGACTGCTTGCCAGGCTTAATTATTATTATTATTTTACATTTACATTAAATTCCCCCTCCCCCCCCACCATGTTATGACTGGGAAGAGACCTTATATGTGTAGCCCTGAGTTTCTGCGATCCTTTCTCTTGTCTGCAGTGGCATCTTTAAGATGTGACGTGTGTAAGGAGCCAGGGAAGACTTTTTGCAAAACATACCTCAAGGAGTGTGAACCAGATTAAGATACTTGCAAAACTGAATTATGGCCTCACGGTAAGAAGATTTTCACTTTCTTTCATGTAATGCACATGCTCTTTTCTTGGACACTGTATTATCAAGGGATGACATCCTTGCTGAAATGGGGCTTCACCATAGAACTTTGATCTCCTCTAGTCAAAAAATATAATCCCTGTCAATGAAGACCTTTCAGAACTTCACCAAAGTCAGCAAGTGTTGAGGAATTATGGGCAGCTCTACACCCCTGAATAAAATGCAAATTGAAATCTTTCTTCATCGATTCTCTTTTCCATTCATAGAGTTGTCGGTGTCATAGCTCTGTCAATGTGGACTATCTAGACCCAGAAAAGTTCCACCACCAGCAGAGCAAGGGGGGAGAGGTAGAAGCTGAAGTTGGGAGGAAAAACAACAAACTAATATTTTCATACCATGTTTTGACAAAAGTTCCCAAAGCAGTTTACAAACCAATAATAAATTAATAAGATGGAACCCTATCTCCAAAGGGATAGGGATCCACAGTCTAAAAAGAAACATAAAGTAGATATAATGTTAAACATAATGTTCAAGAAGTGCGCCCCCAATATTGTGAAACCTAGACTTTCAACAGATAGCGTATGCTGAACCGGAAAAAAAGACCCAGGTAATTTAAAAAGAAGTGCATCAATATCTAAATTAAAACCAAAATTTCAAAACATACTTTAAGATAATGTAATGCTATCTTAAACATACGTTAAGATAATGTAATGCTAAGCATGGATTGTATTTTTCAAAGCAATAACTTCATGTAACGCTCAGTACTTGCAATAATTATTTATATATCCCTGAACTAACAAATATACATATTGGGAAGGGACACAGTTTTTCAGGTTGGGAGATAATTCTATTGATTACCCCCATTATGCTTAGATGTTTTATTTCCTTTCCTTTTACATGTGGAAAATTGGTCCATATCAAGGCATGTGCTCAATCTAAGGATTGTCACGAAAAACGGTTTACAGGAAATGTTTTTCTTGGAACTTTCTGCTGTTATACAGATCTGCAGAAAAACATGGGATGCACGCCGAATCAGGAGGAAAAAATGAAAAAGAAACCGTGCAAAGTGTGGAGACGGGCCATGAAAAAGATGCCAATAATTGCAAAAACACAAATTGTGCTGCATTTAAAGATCCAGAGATCTATGTGGAGGAAATGAACAGGACACATGTATCCATTTATCAATCCTAAAGATGCTATATTAATTGTCTAGAGTAAATAGATAACAATAACAATTAGTCATCTAGAATAGCTAGATAACAATAGCAATTATCTTGCAGATAGTATCTGCACATGCATATGACCAAAATATTGCATCTCAATGAATAAATCAAAAGTCATAACAAAGGGTAAATGCACATTCAAACCCAAACATGTAGATATTGCAAAAAACAACATAAATATGTGAAAAATATTGTTCTAGTCCATGTGGAGAATAAATCTGTATCAAAAATAAATGAAAGAAAATCTTGCAATAGTGAAAAATTCCTCAAATGAGTAGCAATGACACTGATCTTGCAGGTAGGGCTAAGGTGGAGAGCCAGGCCCACTTTCACTCCTCACCCACCAGATAGCAGTCTGTAGGTGCTGAGTGGTGAGCCCAGCATATCCTAAGGAGCTGCAGGGATGAGAGCGGGAGCAGAGGAGCATTTCTCCAGAAACAGGATGCCCTGTCCCCAAAAGCTGGCACCTTCAATTCAAAGTCTGATGAGCTCTTGTGGAAAAAGCACATGGCATCAGTAAGTGCTGGTGCCAAACTGATGGTTTAAAAACAGTGATGGTTTAAAAACCTGTGAAGGGGTCTGTGTGCAAGAACTGGAAGTGAGCCTGATTGGATAACTTCCGCTTAGGGAAATTTTCAGAGATTTGTGCAGTGTGTGTGTGCGCCTGTGCGCAGAGGTGCTCTTACCCCTGGACTTTGGGGCTGAAGTCCAGGGCCTCTACAGCCCCTGAGCGCCCACAAATCCTCTTTTGTCTGCCCTGGGTGGTGTGGTCACCTGGTGGAGAATGATGATGCTTAATTTGCCGAGGAGGGGGGAGTCTAGGCTCCAAAATTACCTAAATGCACCTCTGTGTGTAAGTATACACACACAAACACACTCACACAGAGTAAACAAGCAAGCAAATATAGCCAATTAAATCATATAGAACAGAGTAATTAGGGGTAGCTGTCCATTCCCTGAGCCATGCCTAGTTTTGCCACCTGATCACTATACACTTCATCTGTAATGTTCTGCTGTCCTTCAAGCCCCACCACAAGAATCTGGCTCCACTTCAAGCATCCAGTTCTCTTCAACTCAAATTGGAAACCTCCCAGTCCCCCTAGGTGCGAAGATAGGGTACAGGGGGAAAAAGTGGGGTTCAGATTTACACACATCGATTTTTAGTGCCTTCTATACTGGAAGGGCAGGATTTAAATTCTCTGCGCATGAGTGTTATTTTAAATAGTTGTTTAAATAGTAGAACAACTATTATAATAGCAATGGAACACCATAAACAACTTGGCTCCAGCACAAACAGGCTGTATCCATTCACCAGCCTCCTCTGACGAGTGCTGAAAAGAGGATTCAGCTTTAGCCTGTCTGGAATGTCTGCTCCCTAAACGAGACCCTCAGGATGCAAGCAGATGTGGAAGAGAGAAGAGCATTGAGGAGTGCCTCGAAGTCCCTATAAAATGGCACTGGGCTGGAGGATACTTTAAGCACAGCATGGCTAGAGGGAAGCTGGATCATTCTCCCAACCCTCTTCTTCTTCCTCAAACTGTTCCTTCTCAGACATTTCCCCCTCACAAGAGCTGTCTTCCAGCAGGGCCGGATTAAGGGCAACTGATGCCCTAAGCACAGCCCATCAATGGTGCCCCCCCTCGGCCTCCTCCATTGCTTAGCTGACAATACATTAACATGAAGACTCAAGCAAATTATTTACTTATACCTTAATTTTTTTTTTAAGTTTTCTTCTAGATTTTTTAAGGTAGTTGCAGGGAAGTAACAGCAGGAGAGGGGGCATGCCCTCAACTCCTGCCTGTAGGCTTCCAGTGGCATCTGGTGGGCCACTGAGTGAAACAGGATGCTGAACTAGATGGGCCTTGGGCCTGATCCAGCAGGGCTGTTCTTATGTTCTTACGTTCAGTGAAAAAGTTAAGGGCATGATACTTCGGGGGGAAACTCTGTGGTGCCCCCCTTTGCTTGATGCCCTAAGCACGTGCTTGTTTTGCCTTATGGTTAATCCAGGGCCGTCTTCCAGTCATAGTGCCGCACCAGAAGGGGAATAAAGGGGGGAAATAAAGATTTGCTAGTGATTGGAATAGTCCATAATATTTGAAACACACACACACTTTATATATTTTTAAAAACACTTCTATAAGTGTTATGGGTAGTATTTCACTTTCCTCCTCCCCGTTATTCTGACAACACAACATTGAGGACCTGTTGGCTTCAAACCCGGGGCAGGTGCTTTTGGGGGTGGCAGGGGTGGCACCTTTAAGTGTAAATATTTAGGTGCCTACCTCTGCCTCCACCTCACCTGAATGCTGCTTCAAACTGCAGGGCCCTGCCAAGCACCCCCAGTGGTGGGGGATCGCTTCCACCACTCACCTGGCTTCCGCAGAGCCAATCCCCTGGTGGTGGTCAGTTGAGTAGCGGAGGCGATCCTTCACCCCAGGGGCTGCTGGGCGGTGCCCTGCTGCTCAAAGCAGCATTCAGGTGCAGGGGTAGCAGAGATAAGCACCTATTAATTTACACTTAGAGGTGCCTCTGACCACCACCCCGGCAGCGCTCACACCGACTGCTAATGCTTCAAACCAGCAATCTGTCTAGGGAGAAGAAATAGTGCGGCTTCAGCAAAGGAAGACAAGAGGGCTCTGAATATCCCCATGGAAGAGTCTTTCAAGTATCCTAAGGGGTACTAGTATTCCCAGGTTGGAATCTCCAGACTAGAGAAAAGCAAGGCAAGAAAGTACTAGATATTAAAGAATGTGATGGAACCATATGCTGACTGACTGTCGGAGTTACTTTTGCAGAGTTGCCAAGGCCATTTGCATTCATTGGCACTAAAGGAAGGTTCCAGTCAGCTGATGGGAATCAAAGCTTGTAAATTCCTGGTTTCATTACATTAGGTAAGTAGATTGACAAATTGACTAGGAAAGCAGAGTTTGTTTCGAATGCTGGCACATGTGTTGTGTGCATAGCCATGTGCAGGCATGCATGCATGCATGTATGTGTGAGAGTATGGCTCAATGTGCTGTGTCATGCATACTAGCTGCTAATCAGAATGGTACCAGGTACCAGAATGTTAACATCAGAACTTGGAAAACATGCATAACAGCAGCAGTTCCATATGGATGTAAGTGTAGGTCACCACTGGACAGCAGTAACCTGCAGAAGCTGGATGGCCTCTGTTTTTAAGTGGGAAAGCACCAGGAGCAGGGAGGAACTTAATCTTTCCAGTTCTTGCTGACAGCCCCACCCCCCGCCCCCTCCGCCCAGTTCTGTCTTTTCAACTGCTATTCCCGCAGAATGTTGTTTCCATGTGCCTGCTCAAAAGATGGTCCCATTCACACCATAATCTCCCTAAAGCAAAAGCCATGATAAAATAACCATGCAAATAACCCCTTTTCTTCCCTAGGTGGAATTACCCATTGGCAGACTGCTTTCTAAAGCTGGGCAACTTTGGGATCTCTGCCTTCTCCACAGGAAACACCAGCGGAGAAGCAAGGGACAGCCTGATAAGAATAGGTGTTTCCAGTGATATAAGATTCCCAACTACATGGCCTCACTCTTTAGCTACGTTCCTACTTCCAAACTTACTTCTAATTCTCAGCACTCCTGGGCCTCATTCTTGGCACGTGGTGGAGGTGAAGGGGATGATTTGGGGCAGGCAAAAGGGGGTAGAAATCTGAGAATAGGGGGTTCCATATAACAAATATGAGGCAAATGGGCTAAGTACTCACTGAATCATGATCAAAGTAAATATGTGTCACAAATAAAAATCTGTGTTTAGCACCTGCATTTGAATCACCTGTGAAGTAAGAGACTAATTTTATAGATGAAATGAGTGAGAATTTGAGGCTTAGGGGAGGCAGCTGCAGTTTCCAATCCCAGCCAAGTCCCACTGCCCAGCCCTACTCAGTCCTCAAAGGGGAAGACTAAACAAAACAATGAAAGGTTGCTTACCATGGCATGAGTGTGGGTCTTATCTTTAGAACAAGAGAAGCCATACTATCATTCACCACTAGAGGGGCAAGGAATAAACCTGTTATGGGCTAATGGTAATATCCTTGCGTACACCTCAAAATGTGAGCTGAAGGGATTCAGAGGTCAGGTACTTGAACTGATGGCTCCATACATAGTCTGAGATTGGGAACACAGACCTGCTTTGTGTATTTCACATGGCAAAAATCTGAATGACATGGACTAGCGTGCAGATCTCCAAGGAAATCAGGTGATGTGTGCAAGGTAAGCCGCTGGGCCAAGATGGGTGAGCTGGAGTGCTTGTTTGCTGAGGAAGAAATCGATATAGTGGGCATAACAGAAACATGGTGGAACAGGGAGAACCAGCAGGACACTGTTATTCCTGGATATAAACTCTATAGAAAGGACTGGGAAATAAAAAAGGTTTCAGAGCAGCTTTTAAAATGACACCTGGGTAACAGCCGATGGGAGCTGGGCAGTATCCCATTTGGCAAAATCCATCCTTTAAAGTGTGCGGCTGCAAAGAATTCAGATAAAACAGAAGGGGACAGAGCAGAACCGCATAAAGAGAAGACGAGAGCCTGTGCCAGCAGGTCAAAGAGTCAAAAGAATAGCATACATCAGGGGAGAGATTCAGCATATAGGTGCTTATATGCCAATGCCAGAAGCCTCCGAGCCAAGATGGGTGAGCTGGAGTGCTTGGTTGCTAATGCAGAAATAGATATAGTGGGCATAACAGAAACATGGTGGAACAGTGAGAACCAGTGGGACACTGTTATCCCTGGGTATAAACTCTATAGAAAAGGCAGGCAAGTCACCGTGCGGTCAATACACGGGTCACAAACCCATCTCTTTATCCCTCTAATGATCGAATCACCAACTACAAGGAGGCCCCCACCCCCCAGAGGAGTATCCCCTGTGCGAGAGGATATGGGCTCATCATCCACAGAAGGGGTCCCTTCTAAAGGAGCATTTCCCTCTTCCTCAGACCGATGTCCTCCTTGCTATTCATTCTCCCTGACAGCAGAGGAGCTACCAGCCCTGGAGTGGAATGCCTCTATCACATCCATGAAGGTCTCATCCACATGCCTCTCTGTCTCTCTGAGCTTCTCCAGATCCGCCACCTTGATCTCGAGGGAACGGATTTGTTCCCTGAGAGCCTGGAGCTCCTTGCACCGCGCACACACCCATGACTTCTGCCCATGGGGCAAATAGTCCCATAGCATGGTGTTTATCCATATTGTAGCAGACAGTGTTGTGTTTTTATTTTCATAGTCCTTCGTGAGGAAGCTATGGTGAAAAAAAACTACGGTGAAAAAATTTTTTTCATAGTCCTTCATGAGGAAGCTATGGTGAAAAAAAACCTGAAAGGTAGCTTTCAAGGACTACTCTTAGGCATTCTGGAAATCTGAATACATCCACCTCAGTCAGCTGCTCAAGGTTTTGAACTTGGAATCTATCCATCTTAGTCAACTGCTCTACTTTCTGGATCTGGAATGAGTGCACCTATAACTCTTCGTTTCTTCAGTGACCCATGAGGTTTACTATCAAAGATATTAAGGAAACCATCAAAGAAATATCAGAAACTATACTCTCTGGGTCCACATAGGAGCTTGGCTCCTCCTTTGTGCACATTATGTATTTCTTCTGCCTCATGTCTGTAACTACACTGTGTGATATCCTATGACTATTTGTCACTTCATGATATATGTAAATAACATGGCTGTTCTTACTAGCCCTTATTAGATGACAGATATGAATATATGGATTGATTACACTATTTATTAAGTATGTGTATCTATTTTTCCACTGCATTTGTGTGTTCTATTAACACGGTTTTCTGATTAAGATTTCTTGATTTTATGTGTTCTCCCTTTTGTATTGTGAACGTGCGCATGAACAGGCTGTGGAGCATGGAGTGTGGTGATCTACTCTGGGGTGCGAACACTACAGAGAAGGGATTGGGGGAGAGGGTTTTTCCCCCTTCTATTTTTCAACCAGTATAATCAGGGCCCCCCCTAGAGTGGGGCCCCCTTTGGATTCCTTGGTGGTTAAGTGGCTGGCCCATCACGTGAGCACGCAGTCCACAGTTGGGGATCATGCTGTAGTGGGCACAGCCATATCTTCAATAGACTGGCCCTCTCATGAGAGTGAGAGCCCACCGGGCTGCAAGCTGCTTGAGACGGTTTAGCGATGAGTCTGGGTGGAGCTCTGCCTGGCTCTCCCCTCATGACATCTTCCCAGGTCAGGGTGGGGAAGGCCCCCCAGCATCCTTCACTGTGTTCCTATGCAATTTTTGGTCTGGTGTATGTCTCCCCTCCCATCCCGCAGAGAAAGAGATTCCATCCCTCCCTCCTGGGCCCCCAATCCGCTCTGGGGGTAGGCGTTTGTATGGTGCTTTGGTGGTGTGTGGCTACTTGGGGGCAGTGGTGCCATGCAGAGGCGTATCTAGGGAAAATAGTGTCTAGGGCAAGCACTGATATTGCATCCCCTGTCCAAACATCTGACACCCATCTTTCAGCTAACTTTACCATAATAGCTCAAAAATACAAGTCAAGCTTGTTAATCTCTTAATATTTCAAAAACTATTTAGCAGTGGACGTAGCCAGACCAAAACATGCTGGAAAACTACAAATTTCAGTATGCTGGGGCTCATGAAATACCCAAATACTATGTGGAGGTGTACTTGGAAAACTAATGTCTAATTCTCTACTATGCATCGTAGCATCACTATTACATACGTTTTAAAAATAAATGGAGAATTTGACTTTTCCCATA
This sequence comes from Hemicordylus capensis, assembly GCF_027244095.1. Lineage (NCBI taxonomy): Eukaryota > Metazoa > Chordata > Lepidosauria > Squamata > Cordylidae > Hemicordylus > Hemicordylus capensis. The sequence goes on along the minus strand of NC_069661.1, from coordinate 27,025,772 downwards.
AACTCTGAAAATAATTAAAGGATATGCAGAGTAAACTGTGTCATTGCTTGGAATATCTTCTAGTATTTCAGAAAGACAGTTAAAATGAGAGAAAGAGAGCAAGAAACTCCCAGTGGGCTTTAATACTAAGGACTTCACACTGATTCAAAGACAAACTCACCATTAAATAGCCATAATGTTAAGACATCACATTTAACTCACTTATCACAAGAAGCAAAGTAAGAGCAAATGAATATGATCCTAACTCATAAGTTTCAGCTCATTATTCACAAGCCCTGATTCTCTGTACATAGTGCCAAACTGAATATGTGTACAGTGACTTATATTATATTAAATTTTAAAAGTACCTGTAGCCCCTTTAGGGGGCTTCCTAAAGGCTGTGGGGTGGGTCTGCAAAGGATCCCCCTTCCCTTGCTGGCCTCTAGGGCTTTGCAGAGAACATCCGAGCATGTGCGGTGGCTATATATATATATATATATATATATATATATATATATATAGCCGCTGAAAACAAAATGGTGCCCATTTTAAAAAAATTTAAAAATTGCGCCCCCCTCATGTTGCTCTGCCTGCCCCAGCATAGATACGTCCCCATGGCTGGCAGAAGCGGAACTGGCATGGCAGGGCAGGGCATTTAAAGGGCTTTGATATGCGCTTCCCTTGTCCAAGGTGGCTGGAGTGCTCCAGAAATGCCCTCGGCACACCCGCTGGAGATTGTGTCCAAAGGCGGCTGAGCAGCTGACCTGGTGACACTTTGCTCACAGTCTGGCCGTGGAGCAGGCTGGGATTGGATTGGGAGGACGAGCGGCAGGGAGGGACTGCTGGCTCCAGGCGCGTAACAATGATAGGGCAAGGGGAGACAGTTGTCTGGGGGCTCCACTGCCTGGAGGGGCACCCCAGGGGCACCTCATGTGACTCCCCATTGCCCCCTGCCCAGCCCCATAGCCTCTCAGCCACTTGCCCTCTTGGCCGTCTCTCCTGCTTGTTTTGCTGGCCCGCAATGGAAGCAGCAGGCAAGCTGCAAAGAGCTCCTTTTCTCCCGCCTCTCAGCTGATCGGCGGGTGGGCGGGGCTTCCAGGGAGGCCTCCGTGTAGGCCACAGTGAAGCCTGAACTCGAGTAGGGCCCAAGCAAGCCAGGAAGGAGGAGGCAGCCAGAGTGTTCTCTGCAGCAGAAGACCCCTTGCTGCCCTGCTTAACCCAGACCAGCATTTGCCAGGTAGAGTGTGAACTCCTTTTTGTGGTTACCTTTCCCGCACCCCCCCCCCCATATATAGGGATCTGCTTGCCATAGGGCTTGGATATGGGGGGGGGAGGGACCGAGAAGTCTCTGAATATTTATTTTGAAACAGCTTGGAAAATTTGCTGACTTAAAAAAAACTATCTAAAAAGTCCTATAAGTGGCTTGTTTCATGGCAGAAAATTGCAAAAACTTCTGGAACAGTATTTTATTAATTTTATTTATTCATTCATTCATTTATAAATGCACTTATGTTCAAGTTGTTTTGCAACCCAGAAGGTCTGAGTGAGAACTGTGAAGCATGTGTGGTGCTTTTATTTTATTTTTCTTGTGTGTGAACTGCTCCCCAATAACATGCAGGGACTTCAGGGTAAATCTGGCCAACATGTGAATGCAGCACCTCCATTCCAGAGGAGATGTGTCTTAAAGGGCTTTAAAAGCCTCCTGTGAAAAACCTCCTGCAATCAAACTTGACTGAATTTGTTCAGAATTCTGGGAAAACAAACATAGGTTCACCCTGCATGGTTGAAAGTCTCCTTTGTTAATCTGCAGCGAGGGGCCCATTTTAATAATTCATCTTTCTAGTGTGTTCTAGGCATTAAAAGTAATACAAATGTATAGTACTCAATGTATATCACTATATATTGTGACGTTTGTGTGTGTATTCAGTGAAATGTATTTGCAGGCAGCATACTTATTTTGGAATATCAGACTTAAATCCTTGGGGGCCTGGGGTGTGCGGAGGCCCTGGACTTTGGGGGGGGGGGCATTTTAAAATCTTGTCTCTGGGCCCACTCCAACCTTGCTATGCCCCTGGCTGGCTCCCTCTGCTAAGCACAGTTAGTTGCACGTCTGCAGCACGATTTGGAGTTAGGATTTTTAACTCCTGTTAGTGCTAAATACAGTTAGTTTGTATGTGTGAACCAGGCCATGTTTTCACTTCTACACTGAGAGTCATGGTAGTCCAGTGAAGGAAGTGCTTATCCTGATCTGTGTCAAAAGCTCAAAATTCATCAGCTGGCCTTAGCAGAGTCAATGATCTGCTGCAGCTGACAACTATGCTGACATGTGTGAGCACTGTAAGATATTCCCCTAAAGGGATGGGGCCGTTCTGGGAAGAACATCTGCATGCTTGCATGCAGAAGGTTCCAAGTTCCTCCCTGGCAGCATCTCCAAGCTAGGGCTGAGACAGACTCCTGCTTGTAACCTTGGAAAGGCTTCTAGCAGTGTGTGTAGAGTAGACAATGCTGAGCTGGATGGAACAATGGTCTGACTTGAAATATGGTGGCTTCCTATGTTCCTAGAGTAATGCTACACTAGTACAAACAAAGATGCGCACACACACACGTGCGAAGATCATGTAGGGGAGTGCTCAAGGTTGCACAACTGCAAAAGCAAGTAGAGGGTTGTACTCTCCACCTTAGCAATGTGCATTCTGATTTGCTGCCAAATTGATTCAATTCTAATCGGCTCTATACAACCTGCAATTGAATCACCATTGACATCTATGGTGATTCTAGGGGTCGAATCATATGCACGATCAGATGCTGGGTGATGACCAATGATGAGATGGATTGGTGCCCTGACATGTGTTAGCCAGGAAGGCTGTCAGTCAGGGTCCAGCCAATCTGAGGCCATGGTACATTTTTATCCACACAAACAGATACATGCCACTGGAGTTCTTCTACAGGAAGGTTTGGTTTTCTTCCCCTTGCTGTGCTTGGGTGTCTCTCCCTACATCAAGAGAGGCAAGGAGGCTTGATTTTGTGTGCACTGAATATAATGTTGTGCTAGTGTTTGCTTGCTGCTTTAATTATCTGGTTTTGCAAGATCTCAGACTGACAAAGACAGAACGTGGGTGCCTGCCTTTCTAGGGCTGTGGCTTGGTGCTCTGTTTGTGAAAAGGTGTTGTGGAGAGAAATGGACAATGGCAGCCTCTATAATATTTCTTGGTGATTGATGTATAGCTCCATGTCTGAGAGCCTTGACTTTAAAACTAACTTGTGCTTCACACACTGCTCTGGTCTGTTCAGTAAACCACTGAAGAACCCAAATAGCAATCAAGCAATTTTGAATGATTTTTTAAAAAAATTGTTGGAGATCCAGCTCCAGATGTCATCTACCTTTTGCACCAGTAACCCTAATGGCCAATAGGGACATTGGAAGTAGAGATAGATAGTTAGGGTCTTCTTCTCTTTCCTGTTTATCTTTAGCTGGTCTACCAGTGGATGTTCTCGGAGCACTGGTCTACCTATCAAACCCAATTGGGTGACCAGCCCCCGCCAGAAAAACAGTCTCCAGAATTGCCGTTCTTCTGGAGAGAGCTTCTCTACCCATTGGGTTGAATGGGTAGACCAGTCCTCCGAGAAACCCAACTGGTGGACCTGTTCTCCACACATGGAAAGTTATCAGGGTCAGTAGGCCAATGACCTGAAATGACCCTGACAAACATTTAAAAACCACTTGGAAATAGCCTCATTGCCTGATCACACTCTGTGTTGGGTGCTGGGGCATGATGTGTGCTACCTGCCACACAACCCCCAGAGCAATCGGGCAATCAGGCAATTTTAATGTTTTTTTAAAATTCATGTGATGTGGGGAGAGCAGGTCTACTAATAGGTTTCCTGGGAGGAGTGGTCTACCCATAAAACTCGGTTGGAAGACCAGCTCTCCCCAGAAAAACAGTCCTCCAATTGTACTGGTTTACTCGGGAGAGTGTGTCTACCAATTGTGTTTAATGGGTGGACCAGTTCTCCTTGAAAAACTCAAATTAACAGCGGCGTCAATGATTCACTTTGAGAATTTGAAGTTCTGGTTCCGGGCCATGTAAACAAAAGGCAGGAAACTTGTTCTAAACACATCTCACATGTACAGTGTAGTGCTAGCTTCAGTCCTAGAGCAGGAATGGCTCTTTCATGAGGCAAACGGAGGTGGTCACCTCATGGAGCAGATTAGTGGGGCACCAGCAGGGTGGCTGGATGCTCTCCACATCTGCCATTAGAGCAGCTCTTGGGGAGAGATCTGACCCCTGCACAGGTACATAGGACGCCGCTGGTGGTGGCAGCCCAGAGGCACCCTAGCACAGGCATCCGGCATCTGATGTCCACCAAGAGAGCACTGCCTTATGCAGAAATGGGGTCATGCGCCCCATTCACAAGGCACTCCAGGAACGCCTTTCCCTGCCTCGAATGGCAAAGAGATGCGTTCCAGCCAGGCTGGGAAATCAGAGCTGGCTGAAGCGTCTCACCAACAGGGGCGTGGCAGCACCACAGGGAGTGGTGGCTGGGTTCCTCGCACCCGTCTGCACAATGGTGGATTCACCCCTGCCGCTGGTAGCTTTGCAAGAAATCTCTTCTATACTCCTTGAAAAGCTCGCAGGCAACACAAGAAGAGAGGAGAAGGCTACTGGCAGTTTTCCCTCCTCCCCGCTCGGTGGCCATAAGCCCTCAGTTGATAGAGAAATGGGTGAAGAGAGAAAGCAGTCTGCAGCTCTACTCAACAGGCACCTGACAACACCTGGGCCATCCCCAGACCGTGAAATGGCGATTTTACTTTGCTTCCCCACAGAAGGGCAGGTGTGCATTCACATATCGCCCAGATTTATGTCGGGGAGCACTCCATACAGGATTGGGGTTTCTCACTGCACTTTGGCGCTTAGTCCGATTGATGTCCCTTGGAAGTGAGGCTGGCCATAGATAATGAAATGGCAACAGCCTGGAAGGGGAAAGGCGGAAGAACGAAGGGAGAGGAGGAGATGCGGTTGGGATCTATCTGAGGAAAGTGTATTATCTTTGGGAGGAGAGGTTGATGTGAGGCAAGACTAGGCTCTGGCAGCTGGGGGTGAAGTAACCACCCCAGAAGGAAGAGATTCAGAAAGAAGAGTATCTTTGTGACTACGTGCAAGCTATACAGTGGATTTTATCTTGCCGTTTCTTGCCACTCTGTGCCCAGCCATATCCCCAGCCTATACAACACGGTGTTGCCACTGTGGCGGGAGGCAAAGGCTAGATGCTCCCTGCATAGATTTCCAAGCTTGCAAGAGCCGGTTCTGAGAGGGAGTTGGCCCCCACTAGGGTTGTGGTATGCAGCATTTAGCACCTCGCCTCAACCACTGCAACACCACAGGCCTCCCCTAACGGGATAGTATGAAGGGGTTATTCAAACAGGCAGAGCAGAGTCGTCGGTGGCATCTGGCCATGTCCCTGGGCCAAGCCAAGTGCTGCTAACACTGCATCACATAATAGAGAGGAGAGCTGGTCTTGTGATAGCAAGCATGACTTGTCCCCCTAGCTTTGCAGGATCTGCTCTGGTTGCATTTGAATGGGACACCACATGTGAGCACTGGAAGATATTTCCCTCAGGGGATGGAGCCTCTCAGGGAAGAGCAGAAGGTTTCAAGTTCCCTCCCTGGCTTCTCCAAGAGAAAGCTGAGAGATACTCCTGCCTGCAAACTTGGAGAAGCTGCTGCCGGTTTGTGTAGACCACTGGTCCCCAACCAGGGTTCCTGGCTGGGGATGCTGGGAGTTGTAGTTCAGCAAGATTTGGAGGAACCCTGGTTGGGGACCACTGGTGTAGACAATAATGAACTAGATAGACCAATAGTATGACAGTATAGGGCAGCTTCCTGTGTTCCTATTCAGCAGTCTGTATCTGCTGTTCTTCAGGATGCAGCTAAAGCATCTGGCTCCCGGCACACTTTCCCTTCTGTTCTGGCAAAGCAGGAGAGTTTAGCTCTACCACGGAGAAATGGCAAAGGAGGGAGGCTTGGACTTGCATTCTCCTTGTTTAACAGAGTCAGCTGTTAAGAGGAAATCCACCAATTCCCCACACCACACCACTCCACACCCGTACACACACACACACACACACACACACACACACACACTCATGTGGACCTCCAACCCCTAGGTGGGCTTATGCATCTAGAAAGTGCATTTCAAAGCTGGGCACACTGAAATTTCTGTATCTACACAACAAGAAATGGAACAAGGGAAGCAAGAAATGGCTTGGCAACTGTTAGGCTCACCCGATCACCACATTACAGCACCCAGCTATATATTATTCCCACCATTAATGGGAGGGGGGCATAAAACTGTGCACCTGCCAGTTAGAGCAGAGAGAGTCTAGCTCCACATTCCTGAGTCTAAACCTTGGCTGTTGGTGGAGGAAAATGGGATGCAGGGTGGGCAAATAAACGTCAATAAAATTGGGGGAGCCTAACAGTGTATGGCAGGGGTGCGGGGACCCGGCAGCAAGAGGGCCCCCGGCCCACTGCCCTGCCCCCACTTGGCAAATTCAGCCCCCACCAGCTGGGGGCGGGGAAGCATGCACCTCTCCTCTCCAGCCAGTGTTTCACTGAATGTGAAATTTTCATTGGGTACCAATCTAAGGGGAAATTTGTATAAGATGTTTTTCAGATGGTATATAACTCCTATGACTATTAATAAAATAGATGATTCCTTTTCTAAGAAATGTTGGAAATGTAACTCACATTTAGGCTCATTCTACCATGTGTGGTGGAGTTGTGGTAAAGCTCAACAGTTTTGGAAACAAATTCATAGGAAAACTGAACAAATCTTAGAAGTTAAGATTCCCTTCCTTCCAGAAATTTTTCTTTTAAGTATGATAAAACCTTATATTCCTGCCAAATCAAATGAATAGTGTTTATATATGATTACAGCGGCTAGGATTATATATGCATCTAATCGGCGTGTTTTGGAAATCCCTTCCTTAAATGATTGGTTTTTGAAAGTGTGGGACTATGCTTCAATTTCGAAAATCTCGGCTTATGTACACGGTATGTCTCCTGAATCATTCATGTCTGTTTGGGAACCCTTTATAAATTATAATATCCGTTATGGTTAAACTTTGTTCCCATTTTCTGGATTTGACTTATAGTGTTCTCGATATGTACCTTACAAGAAGCTGATCAGATTTTACAACTTTAAGAGTCTGAATTTATTTTGCCTTATCTTGCTGCAGATATTTTTTCTTTATTTACTGATGTAATTAATTAGAAAAATGAGGTTTTTCATCATGAAAAATGATTGATTTTATATTGTCTTTATGGTGATTTGTTTCTGTCTCCTTTGGTTTACTTTTTATAAAAACTCTTATTAAAAAAAAAGAAATGAATGAATAAAAGAAATGCTGGCTGTGTTGGGGGGTGAGGAAGCACAGCGCACCCGTGTCTGAATGGAATGCTGACTGGGGAGGGATGGGAGAGGGCCCAAATCTCCCAGGTTTTGGCCCTGCCTCTAAATCTGATATCTGATGGGGGGGGGGATGCCGAGAGCAGAGCCCTTCAGCCCTGGCAGAGCTTCCCTTCCCCAGTTGCGGGTTCCTGGAATCCCTGAAAGGGAGATCCTCTCCTCACCTCCTCGAGAGGGCAGGGAAAGGAGCTCCCAGTCAGCACTTCCAGGAGCGCATGCTGGTAAAGCCTGGGGGGGGGCAGGCAAGTCCCCTACGCCCCTGGTGCATGGATTAATTTCTTCCTGAATCATGATCAAAATAAGGGGGCGTGACAAATAAAATTCTGTGTTTGGTTTTCATTTAAACCATTTTATAGAGAACAGAATCATTTTCCTCCACTAGACATTTGGGACATGGATATGTGCTAATTATGTTGAAGGGCAGGATTTCAGGTCTTTTTTTTTTTTTTTTAAGGTGAAGCACAGTGCAATGGAACATAAACAACTTGGTTCAGGGCTGCAGACAGCTTTCAAAGGTACTGGATTGCTGTGAAAAGATGACCATGAGATGTACAAAGTGATCCCTGTTTGGTGGTCTGGGTGAGTGTTTTCCTGCATCTATGGTGGTGAAATAGGAACACCTGGCAGCTGGTCCTGGCATAACTGCATGGAGTTCCAGAAAGACACGTCCTGTTTTCAGCACAGAAGTCCCATCTCACATGATGGGACTTCTCAGAAATCATGTGGGCTCCATTTCCATCACTGCTCACACCAATGGAACCGGTTCTTCCAGGGACTGCCCTGGGGCTCCTGTCCTTAGCCTATAAATTCTTCCAAGCCAACCCCTGGATGCCTCAGTTGCCTTGGTGGGTGCAGCTCTGCTCTGAATCCCTCCAGCCTCTTGAACTTTCAAGTGCGATGAAGATTCTCTTGATCACTGGCCTCCTCTTGGCCCTGCTCTCTGCAGGTGACTGGCAGTCAGTCATCCTGGGCTGGTATTTTTCTTCCCCCTTATGCGGGAAGGGAAGAAGCAGTGGTGTAGGAGGGAGAGGGCTGGAAGTGAATTGGGGGGAAAGGAGGCAGGCTGCTTTCTGATGGCTGATCCCTCAAATGATGGTCACACACACAGAATCTGTGTGTGGACGAGACTGAGCTGTTCTTAGCAACCCTTTTATGAGTTGCTGATGGGTGGCTGACATGCCAAGGCCAAATGGAAAACAGGCTGATCCCCAATAGAGCAGCTGGCCCAGGAAGGGTGGCACAGCAAAAGATGTATCTGCAGTGAAGCACAAATGTTCACGGCAGCTGGACACTTACTTGAACACACCTGTTCACTGCGCTGCCGTGCAGGTACATCCTTTGCTGTGCCACCCTTCCTGGGCCAGCTGCTCTATTGGGGATCAGCCTGTTTTCCATGTGGGTTTGGCATGTCAGCCACCCATCAGCAACTCATAAAAGGGTTGCTAAGAACAGCTCAGTCTCCGGCATCCATGAACTGCCCTTTCCCTTTTGTCCTTCCAACCGAATACAGTTACTGCTGTCCCAAAGAGCAGGTTTGATTTCTCCTGGGACATCTCCAAGCTGCCAGTGGGATGAGCTGCTATAAAGATGCAGAAAATAAATAAGTTTAGTTATTATTTTATTCTAATTACTTCTTCCACAGAAGACCTTAAGAACATGGGGATATAGGAAGCTGCCTTCTACTGAGTCAGACCATTGGTCCATCTAGCTCAGTATTGTCGACACAGACTGTCAGCGGCTTCTCTAAGGTTGCAGGCATGAGTCTCTCTGAGCCCGATCTTGGGGAAGCCAGGGAGGGAACTTGGAACCTTCTGTTCTTCCCAGAGTGGCCTCATTCCCAAAGAGGAATATCTTACAATGCTCACACATGTAGTCTCCCATTGAAATGCAAACCAGAGCCGACCCAGCTTAACAATGGAGTCAATTCATCCCGGCTACCACATGACCAGCTCTTATTTATTCACTGATTTATAATATACACATTTTAGATGCAGGCAGTTTATTTTTACATCCAAGGATGACTGATTGCTGGGCTTAATTTTTTTTTTTTTTTTTGGTAATGTTATAGCCTTATATGTGTGCTCTGAGCTTTTGCAATCCTTTCTCTTTTCTGCTGTGGAATCTTTAAAATGTGAAGTGTGTGAGGAGCCAGAGAAGTTCCATTGCAAACCATACATCAAGGAGTGTGAACCCGATGAAGATACTTGAAAACTGAATTAACGCTTCAGCGTAAGAGGATTTTCACCTTCCTTCACATAATGCACATGCTCTTTTCTTGGACACTGTATTATCAAGGGGCAACGTCCTTGCTGAAATGGGGCTTCACCATAGAACTTTGATCTCATCTAGTCAAGAAATATAATCCCTGTCAATGGAGACATTTCAAAACTTCACCAAAGTCAGCAAGTGTTGAAAAATCAAGTCATAAAGTTGTATATTTGCACTAGAATGACAGTCAGCTCTACACCCCTGAATAAAATTCAAATGGGAATCTTTCTTCATCGATTCTCTTCTCCATTCATAGAGTTGTTGGTGTCATAGCTCTGTCAGTGTGGACTAGCTAGACCCAGAAAAGTATCACCGGCCGCAGTGCAAGGGGGGAGAGGTAGAAGCTGCAGGTGCGAGGAACAACAAACAAATATTTATATACCATATTTTGACAAAAGTTCCCAAAGCAGTTTACAAACCAATAATAAATCAATAAGATGGATCCCTATCTTCAAAGGGCTCACAGTCTAATAAGAAATATAAGGTAGACACCAGCAGCATCCACTGGAGGGATGCTGTGTTTGGGCTGGATATGGCCAGTTGCTCTCCCATTGCTGCTAAATATATGAGAATCACCACTTTCAAAGGTGCCTCTTATCTCATTTAGCAGGTAGTCTGTGTGTACAACAAGGGGCAGAAGGAGACCATGCGCCTCCAAAATAGTGAAACCCAGACTTTCAACTGATAGCATATGGTGAAACTAAAAAAAAAGATCCGGATAATTTAAGCATAAGTCCATCAAAATCGCAATTCAAACCAAAATTTCAAAACATACTTTAGGATAATGTAATCCTAAGCATGAATTGTATTTTTTAAAGCAATAACTTCATGTAGCACTCAGTACTTCCATTAATTATTAATATGACCCTGAACTAACAAATATACATATTGGGAACGGTCAGAGTTTTTCAGTTTGGGAGGTAATTCTATTGATTCCCCCCTGATGTTTAGATGTTTTATTTACTTTCCTTTTACAGGTGACACATTCTTCTTTAACAAGTCATGTGTTAAATCTGAGGATTGTCGTGATATGCGGTCTTCAGGATTTCCTTTGGGAATTTATTGCTGTCATATTGATCTGTGCAATAAATCAAGTACGTATCTCCCATTTTCTAGTATCTCCGATGCCTTTATCTCTGAGCATAAGAAAAATTGAGTTTTCAGGATTTAGCACTAGCAAACAAATGAAGTACTATTGGGCCAAGATTTTTCGTTCATTCTTGTAGAAAGGATGGTTATTATTTCAATAGATGATTGTATTTCACCTATGTCTGTGTGTGTTTTTAAAATCACAGCCAATTATTTCTGACCAATAAAGAAACCATGTTGCATGGAAGCACTCCTCACCCACCCCATAGCAGTCTGTAGGTGTTGAGTGGCGAGGCCAACAGATCCATAAGGAGCTGCAGGGATGAGAGTGGGAGCAGAGGAGCATTTCTCCAAAAACAGGATGCCCTGTCCCCAAATGCTGGTACCCTCAGTTGAAAGTCTGATGAGCTCTGGTGGGAAAAGCACATGGGGTCAACAAGTGCTGGTGCCAAACTGATGCTTTGAAAACAGTGGTTTAATGAAGGTTTAAAAACCTGTGAAGGGGTCTGTGTGCAAGAACTGTATGTGAGCCCAATTGGATAACTTCCGCTTAGGGAAATTCTTAGAGTTTTGTGCATAGTGTGTGACTGGAACCCCACAAATCCTCTTGAGTCTTTCCTGGGTGGTGTGGTCGCTCGGTGAAGCATGATGATGCTTAATTTGCGGGGGTAGGTGGGTGGGTGGGTGCCAAAAGGCCTTTAAATCCCGGCTCCAAAATTACCTAAGTGCAACTCTGTGTGTGTTTGTGTGTACACACACACACACACACACACACACACACACACACACACACGCAGTCCAAAAAAACCCCCACAAAAGAACCAAGCAAGCAAATAAAGCCAAGTAAGACATATACAGGTGATACTTGGAAAATTAGAATATTGTGCAAAAGTCCATTAATTTCAGTAATGCAAATTAAAAGGTGAAACTGATATATGAGACAGACGCATTACATGCAAAGCGAGATAAGTCAAGCCTTAATTTGTTATAATTGTGATGATCATGGCGTACAGCTCATGAAAACCCCAAATCCACAATCTCAGAAAATTAGAATATTACATGGAACCAAGAAGACAAGGATTGAAGAATAGAACAATATCGGACCTCTGAAAAGTATACAGTGTACTGTGCTTGATTGGCCAGCAAACCCGCCTGACCTGACCCCATAGAGAATCTATGGGGCATTTCCAAGAGAAGGATGAGAGACATGAGACCAAACAATGCAGAATTGCTGAAGGCCGCTAATGAAGCATCCTGGTCTTCCATAATACCTCATCAGTGCCACAGGCTGATAGCATCCATGCCCCGCCACATTGAGGCAGTAATTGCTGCAAAAAGGGGCCCAAACCAAGTACTGAATACATATGCATGCTTATACTTTTCAGAGGTCCGATATAGGGATCCAGGGGTGATCTGGGAAATTATATCCTGGTTAGCTTAATGTCCATTCCGGACAAATTGATGGAAAGCATCCTCGAGGATAAAATTGTCAAGCACATAGAAGAACAGGACCTGCTGGGATAGAACCAGCATGGTTTCTGCAAAGGTCAGTCTTGCCTCACATATCTTTTGAAGTTCTGTGAGAGTGTCAACAAGTATGTGGATCAAGGTGATCCATTTGACATAGTATACCTGGACTTCCAAAAAGCTTTCGACACAGTTCCTCATCAAAGACTCCTAAGAGTCTGTCATGGGATAAAGTGACAGGTCCATGTGTGGATTGCTTACTGGTTGAAAGACAGGAATGGGAGGGTAGGGATAAATTGAGGGTTTTCACAATGGAGGGAAGTAAGAATTGGGGGCGCCCAAGGATCTGTACTGGAACTTGTGCTTTTTAATCTATTAATAAATGGTCCAGAAGTTGGAGTAAGCAGCGAGGTGGCCAAATTCGCAGATGAAACCAAACTCTTTTGGATAGTGAAATCCAAAATGGATTGTGAAGAGTGTCAAGTGATGCATATTGGGATGAATACCCCCACCTTCACCTGTATGTTGATGGGATCTGAGTTCTTGGTGACTGACCAAGATAGTATCATGCCCCCACTCGAGGATATTGGAGAGGAGTGGGAGGCAGGCGACTTACTAGAAAGTGGGGAGGCGCCTGAGAAGGAGCAGGGCGGTAACGTGAATGAGAAGGTACCTGAGACAGGCTGGGTCAAGTGTTTGGCTCAGGAGGGGCCAGCAGGGCCGGGTAGTCTTTGGAGAAAAGGGTCAGGATCTGAGCCAGAGTTTGAACAGCCACTATCTCCTCGAAAACGCAGATGGGAAAAACGTCAGCAGCAGGTGAGGGAATTACGAAGGAGTAGTCGGCTGGCGAGAAGCTAGAAGCCAGATTGCATCTATGGCAGCTGCGGGGGTAGAGTGTTGATTAAGTGCACCCGGCTGCTGACTATAAATCGGGCAGCCTGTGCCTTGAACAAACTGCTGGAAACAACACGTCAAATCTGCTTGGAGCTTTTGTCGGAGAGATTGTGACTTTGGAATTTGGGTTTCTCACTCCTCCCTTCTGTATTCTTGGTGAGACAGTTAAATCTGACTATTTAGCAGTAAAACTGAAACTTGAGCTTCTGGCTATTGTGTCATGTATTTCTGGCCAGCGTCTTCCATTGAGTGAGCTCGTGACAGCGTTGGATCTTGGGGTCATGGTGGACAGCTCGTTGAAAGTGTCGACTCAATGTGCGTCAGCTGTGCAAAAGGCCAATTCCTGGCTAGGGAAGGGGGTGAAAAATAAAAATGCTAATATTATAATGCCCTTATATAGAACTGTTTTGTGGCCACACCTAGAGTAGTGTGTATAATTCTAGTCACAACATCTAAAAAAGGACGTTGTAGAACTGGAAAAGGTGCAGAAAAAAGCAACCAAGATGAACAGGGGCCTCGAGCAATTTCCTAAGAGGCAAGGCTACAACACCTGGGACTATTTATTTTAGAAAAACGAAGACTGCAGGGAGACAATAAAATCATGCATGCTGTGGAGAAAGTGGATAGAAAGAAATTCTTCTCCCTCTCACATCATGTTAGAACCAGCGGTCATCCTATGAAACTGATTGCCAGGAAATTGAGGACCAACAAACAGAGCTACGTTTTCACACAATGCATAATCAACTTGTGGAATTCTCTGCCACTAGCTGTGATGACAGCCAATAACCTGGATGGCTTTAAGAGGAGTTTGGATAACTTCATGGAGGAGAAGTCTATCTAGGGGCGTAGCAAGGTTGGATTGGGCCCAGAGACAAGATTTTAAAATGCCCCCCCCTCAAAGTCCAGGGCCTTCGCACACCTAAGGCCCCCAAGGATTTAAGTCTGATATTTCAAAATAAGTATGCTACCTGGAAATACATTTCACTGAATACACACATGGACACTTCACAATATATAGTGATATACCCTGAATTCTATATATTTGTTCTACTTTTAATGCCTAGAACACACTAGAAACACTAATTATTAAAATGGCCCCCTCGCTGCAGATTAGCAAAGGAGACTTTCAACCATGCAGTTTGAGCCTATGTATGTTTTCTTAGAATTCTGAAAAAATTCAGTCAAGTTTGATTCCAGGAGGTTTTTCCCACGGGGCTTTTAAAGCCTTTTAACACACATATCCTCTGGAATGGAGGTGCTGCATTCACGTGTTGGCCAGATTTACCCTGAAGTCCCTGCATGTTATTGGGGAGCAGTCACACACAATTCAGGTTTTTCACTGCCTGTTAAGAGTGTAGCCTGATTTATATCCGGAGTAAAAAAAAACAAAACTCCTTTCTTTTTCTTTTTCAAATATAATAACTTGGCAAAGAGGCACTTTTTAACATGGTGATTCTCCTTATTTAGTAGGGGGGGAGTAACTGGCCCTATCCACCCCCAGCACAGTACTTCCAGTGACTGCTGATGGTGTGCATCTTATGTTTCTTTTTAGATTGTGAGCCCTTTGGGGACAGGGAGCCATCTTATTTATTTATTATTTCTCTGTGTAAACCATCCTGAGACATTTTTGGAAGGGCGGTATAGAAATCGAATAAATAATAGTAAAATAATCATGATGATGATGATGATGAGATCCCTGATTTCCTTTGATTTGCTTCAAGATAAAAATGTATTGAAGTAACCAGGTTGAAACTATATGGATTTTTTCTTTACTTTTCCCCACTGTATTCCCTGTGGTGTTTTCCCAAAAAATATAATAGAGGTTAGGGAAACTAGTTGAAACATTTTTACAGGCCAACATTCATATATATCATGACTGCTGTTGCAATGTTGTCCTGAATATGTAATTTGTTTCTGCTAATTGAAGAATTGTTTTTATATTCCCTATTATGTAGCTGCTTTTATCAAAAATAGAGGTTAGGGAAACTAGTTGAAACATTTTTACAGGCCAACATTCTTATATATCATGACTGCTGTTGCAATGTTGTCCTGAATATGTAATTTGTTTCTGCTAATTGAAGAATTGTTTTTATATTCCCTATTATGTAGCTGCTTTTATCAAAAATTTTGTGAAGAGGGAAATCTTCAAACTAAAAGCTCCATTTTATATATATATATATATATATATATATATATATATATATATATATATATATATAGTGGGTAAAATTGGAAATAAGATTGGATGGTATTTTACAAGATTGTGATCAAGAAAATCTTAGTTGGTCTTTAAAATGATGAGAGAGTCCCCAGCCAGTTATTTCATTTTAATAGTCATTTCTCCCCTCTTTATTAACTACCTTTCATTTTTCCCCCTGTTTTGTTTTGTTTTTGTATAACAGGCTTTGGATACCAGTCATGAATATATGTTAAATTGTCATGTGTGAGGGCTGGGAATTGGCGTGTAAGGGCTGGGAACTCCATCATGGCTCTGTGCTATTAAGAAGAAAAATCTACATTTACATTTTATGTTTTCGTGAGGTCGGCATCTTCTCTCTCTAAGAGCAATCTTCTCTTTATCATTTTAATATTTAGATATTTCGGGGAGTTAGAGGAGAGGTTCAAAAATAATTTCCCCAATCCTCTTATATACTAGACAGATATATATATATATATATATATATATATATATATATATATATATAATACTAGACTCTAGACCTATTTTGATCTTTTGGTTTTAATGAGATCTTTACAGTTAAGAGTTCAAATGTTTTCTTTGCATTTTCTGTATCTTCATTGCAATGTCATAGATTTCCTTGTGGTGTAGTGTTATGCAGGGAGGAGAGCCAAAAACGAAATGATAATAGATATATGTGAGGATTTTGTTGTATGATTTGGCGCTGAGCTTCACATTTTGACATTTTGCTCTGCTTTGAGGGACCCCTCTAAGTACTTTGTAGGAGATATAAAAATTATATTTTCATATTGTTATAAAAATATTATTATTTTTATATTATTATTTTGGAGTTCCTCTCAAGAACTCATGGCTTTTAGATATCTATATAGAACTAATAGCTTTTACAAGTTAGGTAATAACCAATTGTCCCTTCATTTTTTGTTTATATAATAAAACACTGAAATCCAGTCCAGGAATTTTCCTCCCATACCGTTTTATTCGACATCATAGGCCTATTGAATTTACAGTTCTTTATAGGAGAAGTTGTCTATTGTTCTTGTATCAGTAGGGAAGGTTCTTGAAAGGATTTTAAAAAAATGTTTTGGTTTTCTTATAGATTTTAGATTGTATCCATTTAGCAGTGATATAAATGGTATTATCTAGTCATTTATTTGGAATCATTTTATCAATATCTTTATGTGTTAAACAGAAGAACTGGGATGGAAAAGATCAGAAAGAGACTTGTGTATTTAGAACCTTATTTTGAGAAAGCTTCTGGATGATTTTTATATAGGTTATTGAATTAAAAGAAGGATGATATTTATGCAGGGAAATCATAGTCATTGAATTTATAGATTTCAGTGAGTTACATTCATGAAGGTTCTATTTTCTACTGGGTTTGAATTTTTCTTCTTTTTCCCCTCCTGGCTAATCATCAGCTTTTATTGACATAATATTAATTAATAATATGTTTATTAATATTTTTGAGCTTGTGGGTATGGGATGGGACCCTTGTTGTGGAAGTTTTGCTTTGTGCCTGAATTAATCATAATATTCATGTATATGTTGCTTTTTTTCTCTTTTGTTGTTGTTGTTCATTTTGGCTCTCCCCTCTTTATTTTGTTTAACTGCTAGATTTGTAATTTCACTGATGGTAAGACTAAGTCCTATGTTAACTTTTTTATGTTAACTTTTTTATGTTAACTTTTTACACACACACACACACACACACACACACACACACACACACACACACACACACTTACTTACTTACTATCTGTATCTTGCATATAAAGGAGGTTTTTTTTATGATGGACATGCTCCTGTGTGTAATTATGTATGCTCTCAGAGATGTAACCTTTTCTGTTTTTACTTATACTAACAATAAATGCATTATAAAATCTTTATTAAAAAGTTTTGCCAACTGTGAGCAGTATGTACTTTAGCAGTATCCTATCATTCAAGCCCCAGATAAAGTTTCTGGCTCAGTTTCACGCTCCCATTTCCAGCAATGGACACAAGGCCCTGGAGTGCAAAACCCAGCATGGAACTGGTTTACTGGATAAATATCTGGATTTTTGGAGTCCTTAGTGGTGTCTGCCCATGCCATTGGCCCATACCTAGTATTGCTGACTGAGCACTGTGTGCTTCCGCAGTACTTCCCTGTTGTCCTTCAGGCCCCAGATGAAGTGTCTAGTTCCACATCACCCCCCCCCCCCCAATTCAAGCAATGGACAATAGGGCCGCGAGAGTACCCAACCCCCATTCAAGTTCTGGATTTGGTTATGGTGACCACAGCCCCAGCCTGCGACTGGTTCCTAAGATTTGTGGGACTGGAGGGCATTTTCCGTTGAGCCGAGAAGAGGCACCATATTATGAACTGGTCTCCCCCAAGTTTATTACCAGAGAAAGGCATCTCTCAAAAGGCAAAGGAGTTTAGCACTAGCAAACAAATGAAGTACTATTGGGCAAAGATTTTTCGTTCATTCTTGTCCAAAGGATGGTTATTATCTCAATAGATGACTGTATTTCACCTATGTCTCTCTGTGTTTTTAAAATCACAGCCAATTATTTCTGACCAATAAAGCAACCATGTTGCATGGAAGCACTCCTCACCCACCCCATAGCAGTCTGTAGGTGTTGAGTGGCGAGCCCAACATATCCTAAGGAACTGCAGGGATGAGAGTGGGAGCAGAGGAGCATTTCTCCAGAAACAGGATGCCCTGTCCTCAAAAGCTGGCACCTTCAGTTCAAAGTCTGATGAGCTCTGGTGGGAAAAGCACATGGGGTCAACAAGTGCTGGTGCCAAACTGATGCTTTGAAAACAGTGGTTTAATGATGGTTTTAAAACCTGTGAAGGGGTCTATGTGCGAGAACTGGATGTGAGCCCCATTGGATAACTTCTGCTTAGGGAAATTCTTAGAGTTTTGTGCAGAGTCTGTGTGTGGGCAGAGGTGCTCTTACCCCTGGACTTTGGGGCCAAAGTCCAGGGCCTACACAGTACCTGTCCCTCCACAAATCCTCTTGAGTCTTTCCTGGGTGGTGTAGTCGCTCAGTGGAGCATGATGATGCTTAATTTGCAGGGGAGGGGGAGGGGGCTCAAAAGGCTTTTATGTCCAGGCTCCAAAATTACCTAAGTGCACCTCTGCGTGTGTTTTTGTGTGTGTACACACACAGACACACAGAGTAAACAAGCAAGCAAATAAATCCAAGTAAGACATATAGAGCAGAGTCATCAGTGGGAGCTGTCCATTTCCCTGAGCCAGGCCTAGTTTTGCCACCTGATCACTATACACTGCATTGGGAATGTTCTGCTGTCCCTCAAGCCTCACCTCAAGCATCTGGCTCCACCTCAAGCATCCAGTTCTCTTCAACTCAAAGTGGTGCTCAAATTTAAACACATTGATTTTTGGTAACTTCTATACTGGAAGGGAACGATTTAAGTTCTGCGTGTGTGTGTGTGTGTGTGTGTGTGTGGTTGTTGTTTCTTTAAAATAGTAGAACGTAGAGCAATGGAACTCCATAAACAACTTGGCTCCAGCACAAACAGGTTGTATCCATTCACCAGCCTCCTCTGACGAGGGCTGAAAACAGGTTTCAGCTTTAGCCTGTCTGGAATGTCTGCTTCCTTAATGAGACCCTCAGGATTTCAGATGTGGTAGAGAGCAGAGCATTGAGGGATGCATCGTATTCCCTATAAAATGGCAGTTGGCTGAAGGATGCTTTAAGCACAGCATGGCTAGAGGGAAGCTGGATCTTTCTCCCAGCCCTCTGCTTCTTCCTCAAACTGCCCTTTCTCAGACATTTTCCCCTCACAAGAGCTGTCTTCCAGTCATGGTTCCCCACCAGGAGGAGAATACAGGGGGGAAATAAAGATTAGCTAGTGATTGGAATAGTCCATAATATTTAAACTTCATACATATTTATTTATATTTTTTAAAAACACTTCTTATGGTGTTATGGTAGGTTTTCACCTTCCTCCTCCCCCTTATTCTGACAACGCATCACTCAGAGGACAGACATGTTGGCTTCGAACCAGTAGCAGCCGGTGCAGGTGTTGCTAGGGGCGGCAGGGGTGGCAAGAGGGACCTTTAAGTGTAAATTTTTAGGGGCTTACCTCTGCTACCACCTCACCTGAATGCTGCTTCGAACAGCAGGGCCCCGCCAAGCACCCCATGTGGTGGGGGATCAACTCCAACACTCACTTGGCTTCCGCAGATCCAATCCCCTGGTGCTAGTCAATTGAGTGGTGGAGGCAATTCCTCACCATAGGGGCTGCTGGATGTTGCCCTGTTGCTCAAAGCAGCATTCAGGTGCAGCAGTAGCAGAGATAAGCACCTATTAATCTACACTTAAAGGTGCCTCTGACCACCACCCTGCTAGCGCCCACACCGACCGGTACTGCTTCAAACCAGCAATCCGTCTAGGGAGAAGAAATAGTGTGGCTTCAGCAAAGGAAGACAAGAGGGCTCTGAATATCCCCATGGAAGAGTCTTTCAAGTATACTTTGGCGTACTAGTATTCCCAGGTCGGAATCTCCGAACTAGAGAAAAGCAGGGCAAGAAAGTACTAGATATGAAAGAATGTGATGGAACCATATGCTGACTGACTGTCGGAGTTACTTTTGCAGAGAGACCAAGCCCATTTGCATTCATTGGCACTAAGGGATGGTTCCAGTCCGCTGATGGCAATCAAAGCTTGTAAATTCCTGGCTTCATTACATCAGGTAAGTAGATTTACAATTTGAATAGGAAAACAGAGTTTGTCTTGAATGCTGGCACATGTATTGTGTGTATAGCCATGTGCAGGCATGCATGCATGAGACTCTGCCTCAACGGGCTGTGTCATGCATACTAGCTGCTAATCAGAATGGAACCAGGTACCAGAACATCAGAACTTGTAAAATGTGTATAACAGCAGCGGATGCATATGAATGTAAGTGCAGGTCACCACAGGACAGCAGTAACCTGCAGAAGTGGGATGGCCTCTCATTTTAAGTGGGAAAGCACCAGGAGCGGGGAGGAGCGTAATCTTTACACTTCCTGCTACTCCCACACCCATTTCTGTCTTTTCAGTTGCTATTCCCCCAGAATGTTGTTTCCATGTGCCTACCCCCCTGAAGCAAAAGCCCTGATAAAATAATCATGAAAATAATCCCCCTTTTCTTCTCTAGGTGGAATTACCCATTGCAGACTGCTTTCCAAAGCTGGACAACGTTGGGGTTCTCTGCCCTCAACATGGGAAACACCAGTGGAGAAGCAAGGGACAGCTTGATAAGAATTTGTGTTTCCAGTGGTATAAAGTATAAGTTTCCCAACTACATGGTCTCTTTCTTTAGCTACATTCCAACTTCCACACTTACTTCCAATACTCAACACTCCTGGGTCTCATTCTTGGCACTTGGTGGAGGAAAAGGGGATGATTGGGGGCAGGCAAAAGGGGGTAGAAATCTGAGGATAGGGGGTTCCAGAAAACAAATACGGGAGATATGGGTTAAGGACTCACTGAATCATGCTCAAAATAAATGTGTGTCGCAAATAAAAATCTGTTGTTTAGCACCTGCATTTGAGCCATTTGTGGAGTAAGAGAGTAATTTTATAGATGAAATGAGTGAGAATTTGAGGCTTTGGGGAGGCAGCTGCAGTTTCCAATCCCAGCCAGGTCCCACCGCCGAGCCCTAATCAGTTCTCAAAGGGGAAGACTAAACAAAGCAATGAAATGTTGCTTACCATGGGCATGAATATGGCTTAACTTTAGAACAAGAGAAGACACACTATCATTCACCACTAGTGGGGCAAGGAATAAAAGTGTCACGGGCTGATGGTAAGCTTGTGGACACCTCAAAATATGAGCTGAAGGGATTCAGAGGTCAGGTACTTGAACTGATGGCCCCCATAGTCTGAAATTTGGAACACAGACTTGCTTTGTGTATTTCACATGGCAGAAGTCTGAATGACGTGGACTTGTGTGCAGATCTCCAAGGGAATCAGGTGATGCGAGCAAGGTAAGCCTCCAGGCCAAGATGGGTGAGCTGGAGTGCTTGGTTGCTGACGAAGAAATTGATATAGTGGGCATAATAGAAACATGGTGGAACAGGGAGAACCAGCGGGACACTGTTATTCCTGGATATAAACTCTATAGTAATAAGAACATAAGAACAGCCCTGCTGGATCAGGCCCAAGGCCCAACTAGTCCAGCATCTTGTTTCACACAGTGGCCCACTAGATGCTCCTGAAAGCCACAGGCAGGATTTGAAAGGGGCATGTCATCAATTTCCTGGCCATCAGTTTCATGGGATGACCCCTGGATTTCACTACCTGAAAGAGCTTGGCATGATCTGCAAATCTGGCGACCTCGCTGCTTACTCCAGCTTCTAGGTGCTTTAGCACCTGAGCATAATAGAGAGGAGAGCTGGTCTTGTGGTAGCAACCATGACTTGTCCCCCTGGCTAAGCAGGGTCTGCCCTGGTTGCATTTGAATGGGAGACTACATGTGAGCACTGGAAGATATTTCCCACAGGGGATGGAGATGCTCTGGGAAGAGCAGAAGGTTTCAAGTTCCCTCCTTGGTTCTCCAAGATAGGGCTGAGAGAGACTCCTGCCTGCACTGTTGAAGCTGCTGCCAGTTTGCGATGACCATACTGCGCTAGTTCAGAGGCGTAACTATAGGGGGGGCAGGGGGGGCATGTGCCCCGGGCGCCATCTTTTTTGGTCACATGAGGGGCGCCCCCATGACAAATTTATTTTTTAATTTTTTTAAAATTTTTTTGTTAATACAAATGTTTCCTGCTCAGTGCAGCAGCGCTGCAGCAGTCAAGGGAGCGCGTCAGTGCCCCCTCCCCCACGAGCAGTCCCTTCCGCGCCGCTCGCGCCCCCCCCATTGCTTTGCTGGCGCCTGGCGGCCAGTCAGTGGCCTCACTTGGCGGCGGCGGCGGGCGCTTGTGAGGAAAAACCTAAGTATAATGTAGTATGTTGGGGGTGCGGGGGGGCGCCATTTCAATGCTTGCCCCGGGCGCCGTTTTCCCTAGTTACGCCTCTGAGCTAGTTAGACCAAGGGTCTGACTCAGTATACGGCAGCTTCCTATATTTATATTCAGCAGTCTGTATCTGATTGCAGCTAAAGCACCTGGCTCCCTGCACACTCTGCTTTCTATTCTGGCAAAGCAGGAGACGTTAGCAGTACCATGGAGAAATGGCAAAGGAGGGAGGCTTGGACTTGCATTCTCCTTGTTGTCAGCTGTTAACAAGAAATCCACCAAACCACACCACACCACACCACACCACACCACACACACACACACACACTCATGTGGACCTCCCACCCCCAGGTGTGTTTATGCATCTAGAAAGTACTTTTCAAAGATGAGCAACACTGAGATTTCTTATCACCCCAACAAGAAATGCAACAAGGGAGGCAAGAAATGGCTTGGTAACTGTTAGGCTCACCCGAGCACCACATTACAGCACCCAGCTATATATAATTCCCACCTTAATAGGAGGGGGGCATAAAACTGAGAACCTGGCAGTTACAGCAGAGAGGGTCTAGCTCCACATTCCTGAATCTAAACCTTGGTAGGTCTTAGAGGGAAATGGGATGCAGGGTGGGCAAACAAATGTACAAACACACTTGGCGAATGAAGCGCTCACCAGCTGCGGTGGGGGAGGCATGCACCTCTCCTCCCCAGCCAGTGTTTCACTGAAATGCTGTCTGTGCAGGGGGGGGGGAGCCCAGTGCACCTGAGTTTGAATGCAACGCTGACTGGGGAGGGATGGGAGAGGGCCCAAATCTCCCAGGTTTTGGCCCTGCCTCTAAATCTGATATCTGATGGGGGTGGGCATGCTGAGTGCAGAGCCCTTCAGCCCTGGCAGAGCTTCCCTTCCCCAGTCAGCGGGTTCCTGGAATCCCTGAAAGGGAGCTCCTCTCCTCACCTCCTCGAAAAGGCAGGGAAAGGAGCTTCCAGTCAGCATTTCCAGGAGCGCATGCTGTTAAAACCCCAGGGAGTGGAGGCCAAGTCCCCTACGCCCCTGGTGCATGGATTAATTTCTTCCTGAATCATGATCAGAACAAGAGGGCGTGACAAATAAAAACCTGCTCTCCGTATTTGCTTTTCATTTAAACCGTTTTATAGAGAACAGAATCATTTTCCTCCAACCATCAGGATTGTAGCAAGCAGGGGCCGGATCACTGGGTAAATAAACAAATCTGAAATAAAATTGCTAGAAATTTGGAACATGGATATGTGCTAATTATGCTGAATAGCAGGATGTAAATTCATATCTATAGCTATATCTATCTATCTATATGAACAATGGAACATAAATAACTTGGCTCAGGGGTGAAGAGAGCTCGCAAAGGTACTGGATTGCTATGAAAAGATGACCGTGTGATGTACAAAGTGATCCCTCTTTGGGGGTCTGGGTGAGTGTTTTCCTGCATCTATGGTGGTGAAATAGGAACAACTGGCAGGTGGACCTGGCATAACTGCATGGAGTTCCAGAAAGACACGTCCTGATTTCAGTACAGAAGTCCCATCTCACATGATGGGACTTCTCAGAAATCATGTGGGCTCCATTTCCATCACTGCTCACACCAATGGAACTGGTTCTTCCAGGGACTGCTCTGGGGCTCCTGCGCTTAGCCTATAAATTCTTCCCAGCCAAACCCTGGATGCCTCAGTTGCCTTGGTGGGTGCAGCTCTGCTCTGAATCCTTCCAGGCTCCTGATCTTTCCAGCGCTATGAATACTCTCCTGAACACAGGCCTCCTCTTGGCCCTGCTCTCTGTAGGTGAGTGGCAATCAGTCATCCTAGGCTCAGCTGGTATTTTTCTTTCCCCCTTATGCGGAAAGGGAAGAACAGTGGGGTAGGAGGGAGAGGGCTGGAAGTGAATTGGGGCAAAAAGAGGCAGGCTGCTTCCAGATGGCTGATCCCTCAAGAGATGGTCACACACAGAGAATCTGTGTGTGGACGAGACGGAGCTGTTCTTAGCAACCCTTTTATGAGTTGCTGATGGGTGGCTGACATACCAAACCTACATGGAAAACAGCCTGATTCCAATAGAGCAGCTGGTCCAGGAATGGTGGCACAGCAAAAGATGTACCTGCAGTGAAGCACAAATGTTCACGGCAGCTGGACACTTACTTGCACACACCCGTTCACTGCGCTGCGGTGCAGGTACATCCTTTGCTGTGCCACCCTTCCTGGGCCAGCTGCTCTATTGGGGATCAGCCTGTTTTCCATGTGGGCTTGGCATGTCAGCCACCCATCAGCAGCTCATTAAAAACCTGCTAAGAACGGCTCAGTCTCGGGCATCCATGAACTGCCCTTTCCCTTGCTTCAGTCCTTCCAACAGAATGCCAACTGATACACAGTTACTGCTGTCCCAAAGAGCGGGTTTGATTTCTCCTGGGACATCTCCAAGCTGCCAGTGGGATGAGCTGCTATAAAGATGCAAAAAATAAATAAGTTTAGCTTTTATTTTAATCTAATTACTTCTTACACAGAAGAACTTAGGAACTTGGGGATACAGGAAGTTGCCTTCTACTGAGTCAGACCATTGGTCCATCTAGCTCAGTATTGTCGACACAGACTGTCAGCGGCTTCTCCAAGGTTGCAGGCATGAGTCTCTCTGAGCCCTATCTTGGAGAAGCCAGGGAGGGAACTTGGAACCTTGTGTTCTTCCCAGAGTGGCCCCTTTCCCAAAGAGGAATATCTTACAATGCTCACACATGTAGTCTCCCATTGAAATGCAAACCAGAGCCGACCTGGCTTAACAATGGAGACAATTCATCCTGGCTACCACATGACCAATTCTTATGTATTCACTGATTTATAATATACACATTTCAGATGCAGGCAGTTTATTTTTACATCCAAGGATGACTGATTGCTGGGCTTAATTTTGTTTTTGGGGGGGGCAATGTTATGACTGGGAAGAGACATTATATGTGTAGCCCTGCGCTTTTGTGATCCTTTCTCCTGTCTGTAGTGGCAACTTTAAGATGTGAAGTTTGTGAGGAGCCAGGGCATATCCTATCTTGCAAACCATACATCAAGGAGTGTGAGCCCGATGAAGATACTTGCAAAACTGAATTCATGCCTCACGGTAAGTGGATTTTAACTTTCCTTCATGTAATGCAAATGCTCTTTTCTTGGACACTGTATTATCAGGGGATGACATCCTTGCTGAAATGGGGCTTCACCACAGAACTTTGACCTCCTCTAGTCAAGAAATAAAATCCCTGTCAATGGAGACCTTTCAAAACTTCACCAAAGTCAGCAAGTGTTGAAAAATCAAGTCATAAAGCTGTATATTTGCACTAGAATGACAGTCAGCTCTACACCCCTGAATAAAATTCAAATGGGAATCTTTCTTCATTGATTCTCTTCCCCATTCATAGAGCTGGCAGTGTCATAGCTCTGTCAGTGTGGACTAGCTAGACCCAGAAAAGTTTCACCGGCAGCAGTGCAAGTGGGGAGAGGTAGAAGCTGAAGGTGTGAGGAACAACAAACAAATATTTATATTCCATATTTTGACAAAAGTTCCTAAAGCAGTTTACATACCAATAATAAATCAATAAGATGGATTCCTATCTTCAAAGGGCTCACAGTCTAATAAGAAATATAAGGTAGACACCAGCAGCATCCACTGGAGGGATGCTGTGTTGGGGCTGGATATGGCCAGTTGCTCTCCCATTGCTGCTAAATATAAGAGAATCACCACTTTCAAAGGTGCCTCTTTTCTCAGTTAGCAGGTAGTCTGTGTGTACAACAAGGGGCAGAAGGAGACCATGTTTAAGAAGTGTGCCTCCAAAATAGTAAAACCCAGACTTTCAACAGATAGCGTATGCTGAAACTAAAAAAAAGATCCGGTTAATTTAAGCATAAGTCCATCAAAATCGCAATTCAAACCAAAATTTCAAAACATACTTTAAGATAATGTAATGCTAAACATGGATTGTATCTTTTAAAGCAATAACTTCATGTAGCACTCAGTACTTCCAATAATTATTAATGTGACCCTGAACTAACAAATATACATTGGGAACGGTCAGAGTTTTTCAGTTTGGGAGGTAATTCTATTGATTCCCCCCTGATGTTTAGATGTTTGATTTCCTTTCCTTTTACAGGTAATCAATTGTTCTATAACAAGGCATGTGTTAAATTTGAGGATTGTCGTGATATACGGTATTTACATCTTCAATGGAGAATTTTCTGCTGTTATACTGATCTGTGCAATAAATCACGTACGTATCTCCCATTTTCTAGTATCTCCTATGCCTTTATCTCTGAGCATAATAGCACCTAGAGCAGAACTGGAAGTTGGAGCAAGCAGCAAGGTGGCCAAATTTGCAGGTGATACCAAACTCTATCGGGAGATGAAATTTAAAAAAAAGGATTCTGTAGAGTTTCAAAAGGGTCTCTCCAAACTGGGTAAGTGGGTAACAAAATGGCAAATGCGGTTCAATGTTGGCAAGTGACAAGAGATGCACATTTGGACAAAAAACCCCAACTTCACGTATATGTTGATGGGATCCTAGCTGTCGGTGACTGACCAAGAGAGTGTCATGCCCACACTCGAGGACATTGGAGAGGAGTGGGGGGC
This sequence comes from Hemicordylus capensis, assembly GCF_027244095.1. Lineage (NCBI taxonomy): Eukaryota > Metazoa > Chordata > Lepidosauria > Squamata > Cordylidae > Hemicordylus > Hemicordylus capensis. The sequence continues at coordinate 26,998,823 of NC_069661.1, read as the reverse complement.
AGGGGCAGGCGACTTACTTGAAAGAGGGGAGGTGCTTAGGAGGAGCAGGCTGGTAATGTGAATTGTGAGGTAACTGAGACAGGCCAGGCAAGTGTTTGGCGCAAGAGGGGCCAGCACGGCCAGGTGGTCTTTCGAGAGAAGGCTCAGGATCCAAGCCATAGTTGGAATGGCCACTGTCTCCTCGAGAACGCAGATGGGAAAAACGTCAGCAGCAGGTGAGGGAATAACGAAGGAGTAGTCGGCTGGCGAGAAGCCCGAAGCTGGATTGAATCTATGGGAACTGGTCAGGGTGGAGTGTTGATTAAGTGCACGCCGCTGATGACTATAAATTGGGCAGCCTGTGCCTTGAACAAACTGCTGGAAACGACACATCAAATCTGCTCAGAGCTTTTTTCGGAGAGATTGTGACTTTGGAATTTGGGCTTTTCACTCCTCACTTCTGTATTCTTGGTGAGACTGTTAAACCTGACTATTTAGCAGTAAAACTGAAACTTGAGCTACTGGCTATTGTGTCATTCTATTTCTGGCGAGAGTCTTCCGTCGAGTGAGTTCATGACAGCGATGGAACTTGGGGTCGTGGTGGACAGCTTGTTGAAAGTGTCCACTCAATGTGTGGCAGCTGTGAAAAAGGCCAATTCAATGCAAGGGATCATTAGGAAGGGGATTAAAAACAGAATTGTTAATAATATTATGCCCTTAAACAAAACTATGTTGTGGCCACACCTGGAATCCTGCACACAATGATTCCTCTGAATACCAGTTGCAGGGGAGTAACAGCAGGAGAGAGGGCATGCCCTCAACTCCTGCCTGTAGGCAACCTGTGACATCTGGTGGGCTGCTGTGTGAAATAGGATGCTGGACTAGATGAGCCTTGGGCCTGACCTTAAGGTGTAATCTGCATTTTCCAGTGAATTTTTGCAACAGAGGCTGAGAAAATAATTTTTCCAATTTCCCTCAGTGAGCTTGAGGTTCTGGAAGGACAGCTTGATAGGCCAAGTAAAACATACAGAGAAGGCTCAACAATACAGCCTATTGCCGGCTTCAGAGTGCTGTGGGGAGCACAAAAGATCTGTTAAGAACTCATCTGCCTACTTTCCTTTCACTATAATCCTAATTGATAATTACCATCTTCACAAGTTAGCCCACTTGCACCTCAGGCACCCCCCCATCTTGAAGTGGGGAGGATGACATCAGCACAAATTACACTGTTGAGCGTCCCTACAAATGTGCGAAATTTGGACCCATTCGGTTATGCAGTTCACTAGTTATCCCACTTGCACCTCAAATGTTCATGCAGCCCTACAACTGTATCGGTTTTGGTCCAAATTGGTCAATGCATTGCAAAATGTATACGGACACACACAAACCCCCTGGGTGATCTCATAAGCTTACTTTCCTTAGAGAAAGTGGGCTGAGAAAACAGGGGGACAGAGAAAAATTGAGGACCAGACCCACCCTAGTTGGTCTCTGGCTATTGGACTCCATCAGTGGTGTCCATCTATGCTACTGGACCATGAATAGTTTTGCCCGAGAGCTGTATGTACTTTAGCAGTATCTGCCTGGTATCTTTCAAGCCCCAGATAAAGCTTCTGCCTCAGTTTCAAGCTCCCATTTCCAGCAATGGACACAAGGCCCTGGAGTGTAAAACCCAGCATTGAAATGATTTGCTAGATTAATGTCTGGATTTTCAGAGTCCTTAGTGGTGTCTGCCGATGCCGTTGGGCCATACCTAGTTTTTCTGACTGAGCACTGGGTACTTCCGCAGTACTTCCCTGTTGTCTTTCAAGCCCCTGATGAAGTGTCTAGTTCCACATCATCCCCCAATTCAAGCAATGGACAATAGAACCTCAAGATTACCCAACCCCCATTCAAGTTCTGGATTTGGTTCTGGTGACCACAGCCCCAGTCTGTGACTGGTTCCTAAGATCTGAGATTTGTGAAACAGGAGGGCATGTTCTGAGCAGAGAAGAGGCACCATATTATGAACTGGTCTCACCCAAGTTTCCTACCAGAGAAAGGCATCTCTCAAAAGGCAATGGAGTTTGCATTTCCATTTCCAACCCTTGCATATTTCCCAATGAAGCCAAGGGACAAAAGGGGGGCAGGGAGTTGCAGAACTGCTTCAAGTCACTTTAACAACAACCACCAATATTTATATATTGCTTTCCAACAAAAGGAATAGGGGAAAGGGGGCATCTAGATGCCCTCTGTGTACTTGAGTGTTGCGAGGTTTTAGGGGGATTCATTATATTTGTTAACAAGAAAGGTTGTGGAAGTGGGGCCTAGGCACTTCCCCGGTGGGGTGGTGGTGGTTTACAACCCCTGTTTACTCATGAGCAAGGCCATTGTGTTGGACGCCCGCCCCCCACCAACGTTTAGACCCAGAGATACCAACCCAGAATTATATGGAATTCAGGCCTGGGTCTGACTCCATTTTATTAGAGTTCAATTAAATGCCTGAACTCAAGGTGAACTGACACCTAGGTCTCTTGCCTGCCTCATGTATTGCTCTGTGAAGGAGGAGGCAATCCAGCATTGTATTGTGAAATGGGCACTCACAGAAACACAAGGGCTAGGCCTGAGCTAATCAATATGCTAAAATGTAACTCACTATCAGAAAATGTCTGTGAAAGAGGCCAGGGGCTGATCTCCCCTTTCCTTTTGCAAGAAGTCTATGTTAATCTTTGTCAGTGATTGCTCTGCTATGCCCAAAGGGGATTACTCAGTTGCTGTCTATAGAAATTCCACCCTAGAAGAACACCTGTAGATTTAGTCCTTTTACTAACACCTTCTGGGACCAGGCTGGCAAATCTAGGGACAAGAGAAGAGGCCCATTTGCAGCTCAGAGATGCAGATTTGCTTTGGTCTCCTCCCCAAGATAGCAGCTAACAGAAGATGGGATTAAGATCTCCCTGGACTGCCTGAATAATTAAAAAGACATTATCCAGAAGGTAACAGCAAGTTGTCACCTTTTGGGACCCAGGAAAGATGATGGGAGATCAAAGGAAGATACAACCATAAAGAATAGCTTACTGGACAGCAGGTGTGTAACAAGGCTGGAGTGGGCCCGGAGACAAAATTTTAAAATGGGCCCCTCGCTGATACACACACACACTTCACAATATATCATCATGTGACATGCCTCTGGGGGGCCCCTCGAGGCGTGGGGGCCCCCAGGCAGCCGCCTCCCCTTGCCTAATAGTAGTTACGCCCCTGCTGGACAGAGAACTAGCAGTATTGTGCTTACAAGCAATCTTGTGCGTACAAGCAAGATCTGCTCATGAGCAATCCAAGGGTTTGCTGCCCAAGCTGTGGGGCTAGAGGCAGAAACTCTTGCCATGGGAGAAGGGATTGTTTGTGACTTCTGCTGCGAAGTGAGAAGTCAAGACTTCCCCAGCCATGGTGCTCTGACTCTCAGCCGTGCTCTGAGCAAACTGCATGCTTGATCTAAAAGCTCCTGTCTCCAGCCAAAAGCTTCTCTCCTTCAGCTGAAAGCTCCACCGTTCTCAAGCCTCTGATCCGGGTAATATGCTCCATCTACAAGCCTTGGCTCCCTCCATCCTTTCCCTTCCTTCTCCTCCCCACCCCCCCCACTAATTCCTGATATCCCCAACGCATGCCAGTCCTCAACCTTCCTTACCCCCCCCTTTTTCCATCTATATCTGAATTGTATTAGGCTCTAGGAAGATTTAATACACACACATATGTTAGTTAGGAACACTGGGTGAATATTGGTGCTGGCTAAAGTTGAAATAGTAATATTGATAGAATGTTCTGCTTTCTGCTCAGTTAGATTGATGTTGTTATTCTTTTATACTCAATAAAGCCCATTGAATCATTTAGGATTGGTTTGATCTTCTTTCTTCCTTGCACCCAGATCCTACATGGTCACTATATAAAAGAACTTGGTCACTTGGTGACACTATGAGACAGGCCTAATTTTGTGTGCTGGCTAATGAGCATATTTAGTATATAAATCAGGCCTGGACCACAACAATTGTTACTCCTCATCAAGATATGATGATTAGTGTGGTGATCAAATGCCCACACAGAATATGCCCACTGAGAGTGACAGTCCATTGGTGCAAGAGGTTGAAAAGCAGTGGGCAGGGGTGTGTTTGGAAGTGGTGGGCAGGGTTGTCCCACAGACTGCTTTCCTGGTCCCGGGGATGGTGGCCAGAGGAAAACCAGCCCCCTCCCTGGCCGTCTGCTCCTGTGGACATGTGCGGCATCACAAACGGCGCCTGCACTTGACCCAGCAGCCCTATGACTGGGGGAGTAGGGGAAAGCGGCCTCTCCCATGATTCCCTGTGTCCGCTCATCTGCATCTAGCGCACAGACAGGCTGGACCCAGGATCTTTGAGATCAGAGTGAATGTGCTGTCTTGTTGGCCCATACTGTGCTCGTGTGCATGAACAGGCTGTGGAGCATGGAGTGCGGTGATGTCCTCCAAGGTGCGAACACTGCAGAGTAGGGATTGGGGGAGGGGGTTCCCCCCCTTCTATTTTTCAACCAGTACAATCAGGGGGTCCACTTGAGCGGGGGCCCCTTTGGATTGCTTGGTGGTTAAGTGGCTGGCCCATGATGTGAGCACACAGTCCACGGTTGGGGATCATGATGTAGCAGGCACAGGCATCCCCCCAATTGACTGGCCCTCTTATGAAAGTGAGAGCCCACTGGGCTGCAAGCTGCTTGAGGTGGTTTAGCAATGGGTCTGGGTGGAGCTCTGCCTGGCTCTCCCCACACGACATCTTCCCAGGTCATGGTGGGGCAGCCCCCCCCCCAAATCCTTTGCCATGCTCCAACTGCATATCTTGGTCTGGTATATGTGGGTTCTCCAGTCCCATCCCGCAGAGAAAGCGGGATTCCATCCCCATCACCAGGACCCCAATCTGCTCCGGCAATAGGCGTTTGTATGGTGCTTTGGTGGTGTGTGGCTACTTGAGGGCAGCGGTGCCATAGCTGGCAGAAGCGGCACTGGTGTGGCAGGGCAGGGCATTTAAAGGGCTTTTGATGTGCGCTTCCCTTGCCCAAGGCGGCTGGAGTGCTCCAGAAATGCCCTCGGCACACCTAGATGAAGACGGTGTCCAAAGGTGGCCGAGTGGCTGGTCTGGTGACACTTTGCCCACAGTCTGGCTGTGGAGCGGGCTGGGATTGGGCTGGGATGACGAGCGGCAGGGCGGGACTGCTCCCTCCCTCTGCTAAGCACAGTTAGTTGTATGTCTGCAGCACGATTTGGAGTTAGGGTTTTTAACTCCTCTTAGTGCTAAACACAGCTATTTGTACGTGTGAACCAGGCCATGTTTTCACTTCTACACTGAGAGTCATGGTAGTCCAGTGAAGGAAGTGCTTAACCTGATCTGTATCAAAAGCTCAGAATTCATCAGATGCGCTTAGCAGAGGCAATGATCTGCTGCAGCTGACGACTATGCTGACATGTGTGAGCACTGTAAAAAATTCCCTTTAAGGGATGGGGCCGTTCTGGGAAGAGCATCTGCATGCTTGCATGCAGAAGGTTCCAAGCTCCCTCCCTGGCAACATCTCCAAGATAGGACTGAGGGAGACTCCTGCTTGTAACCTTGGAAAAGATGTTGCCAGTGTGTGTAGACAATACTGAGCTAGATGGACCAACGTTCTGTCTTGGTATATGGTGGCTTCCTATGTTCCTATGGTCCTAGAGTAATGCTACACTAGTGCAAACAAAGATGCACACACACAAGAAAATCATGTGGGTGAGTGCTCAAAGTTGCAAAACTGCAAAAGTGGATAGAGGGCTGTACTTTCTACCTTTGGGATGTGCATTCTGATTTGCTGTCAAATTGATTCGATTCAAATAAGCTCTATTCAACCTGGAATCGAATCACCATTGACATCTATGGTGATTCTAGGGGTCAAATCATGACCATGGTCCAACCATGACCAATGATGTGATGGATTGGTGCCCGGTCATCTGTTAGCCAGGAAGGCTGTTAGTCAAGGCCCAGCCAATCTGAGGCCATAGTACATTTTTATCCGCACACACGGATACATGCCACTGGAGTTCTTCTCCAGGAAGGTTTGGGTTTTGGTGCTTGTGTGTCTCTCCCTACATTAGGAGAGGCAAGGAGGCTTGATTTTGTCTACACTGGGTGTAATGTTGTGCTAGTGCTTGCTGCTTTCAGTATCTGGTTTTGCAGGATCTCAGACTGACAAAGGTAGAACTTGGGTGCCTGCCTGCCTTTCTAGAGCTGTGGTTTGGTGGTCTGTTTGTGAAAAGGTGTTGCGGAGAGAAATGGACAGTGGCAGCCTGTGTAATATTTCTTGGTGATTGCTGTTGAGCTCCATGTCTGAGAGCCTGGACTTTAAAACTAACTTGTGCTTCACTCACTGCTCTCCTCTGCTCTGCTCTGCTCTGCTCTGTAAACCACCAAATAATCCACATAGCAATCAGGCAATAGTTAGGGTCTCCTTCTCTTTCCTGTTTATCTTTAGCTGGTTGACCAGCAGATGTTCTCGGAGGACTGGTCAACCCATCAAACCCAATCGGTTGACCAGCTCCCACCAGAAAAACAGTCTCCAAAATTGCTGTTCTTCTGGAGAAAGCTGGTCTACCCATTGGGTTGAATGGGTAGACCAGTCCTCCGAGAAAACCAACTGGTAGACCTGTTCTCCCCACATAGAAAGTTATCAGGGTCAGTAGGTCAATGACCAGAAATGACCCTGACCAACATTTAAAATACACTTGAAAATCGCCTGATTGCCTGATCACACTCTGTGCTCGGTGCTGGGGCATGATGGGTGCTACCCATCACACAACCCCCAGAGCAATAGGTCAATCAGGCGATTTTTCATATTTTTAAATATTTAATATTTTTTAAAATAAAATAAAATAAAATAAAACCATGTGATGTGGGGAGAGCAGGTCTACTAATAGGTTTCCTTGGAGGACTGGTCTACCCATAAATCTAAGTTGGAAGACCAGACCTCCCTAGAAAAACAGTCCTCCAATTGCACTGGTTTTCTTGGGAGACCTTGTCTACCAATTGTGTTTAATGGTTAGACCAGCTCTCCTTTAATAACTCAAATTAACAGCCGCTTCAATGATTGATTCACTTTGAGAGTTGGAAGTTCTGGTTCTGGTTCATGTAACCAACAGGCATGAAACCTGTTCTCACCACATCTCACATGTAGTGCTAGCTTCAGTCCTCAAGCAGGGGTGGCTTTTTCATGAGGCCAAGGGAGGTGGACACCTGATGGAGCAGATTAGTGGGGCACCAGCAGAGTGGCCGGAAGCTCTCCACATCTGCCATCAGAGCAGCTCTTCGGGAGAGATCTGACCCCTGGACAGGTACATAGGAAGAAGCTGGTGGTGGCAGCCCAGAGGCACCCTAGCACAGGCACCCGGCATCTGATGTCTGCCAAGAGAGGGCTGTCTTAGCGGAAATGGGGCCATGTGCCCCATTCGCAAGGCACTCTGTGAGCGCCTTTCCCTGCCTCGAAAGGCAGAGAGATGCGTTCCAGCCAGGCTGGCTGAAGTGTCTCGCCAATGGGGACGTGGAAGCACTGCAGGGAGTGGCCGGCGGCTGGGTTCTTTGGGCCAGTCTGCACAATGGTGGATTCGCCCCTGCCTCTGCCAGCTTAGCAAGAAGTGTCTTCCAAACCTCCTTGAGAAAAGCTGGCAGGAAACACGAGAAGAGAAGAGTCTGCTGGCAGCTTTCCCCGCTCCCTGCTCTGTGGCCATAAGCCCTCAGTTGATAGAGAAATGGGTGAAGAGAGAAAATAGTCTGCAGCTCTACTCAAGAGGCACCTGAGGACACCTGGGCTGTTCCCATATGGTGAAATGGCAATTTTACTTTGCTTCCCCACAGAAGGGCAGGTGTGCATTCACATATCGCCCAGATTTATAGCAATAGCAATAACAATAGCACTTACATTTATATACCGCTCTATAGCCGGAGCTCTCTAAGCGGTTTACAATGATGTAGCATATTGCCCCCAACATTTCTGGGTACTCATTTTACCGACCTCGGAAGGATGGAAGGCTGAGTCAACCTTGAGCCCCTGGTCAGGATCGAACTTGCAACCTTCTGGTTACAGGGCGGCAGTTTTACCACTGCGCCACCAGGGGCTCTTATGTTGGGGAGCACTCCTTACAGGATTGGGGTTTCTCACTGCACTTTGGCGCTTAGTCTGACTGATGTCCCTTGGAAGTGAGGCTTGCCATAGATAATGAAATAGCAACAGCCTGGAAGGGGAAAGGCGGAAGAGCGAAGGGAGAGGAAGAGATGCGGTGGGGATCTATCTGAGGAAAGCGTTTTACCTTTGGGAGGAAAGGTTGATGTGAGGCAAGGTGAGGCTCTGGCAGCTGAGGGTGAAGTAACCACCCCAGAAGGCAGAGATTCAGAAAGAAGAGAATCTTTGTGACTACGTTCAAGCTAAAGGCCTAGTACAGTGGATTGTCTCCTGGCATTTCTTGCCACTCTGTGCCCAGCCATATCCCCAGCCTATACAACATGGTGTTGCCACCGTGAGGGGAGGCAAAGGCCAGAGGCTCCCTGCATAGATTTCCAAGCTTGCAAGGGCCAGTTCTGAAAGGGAGTTGGCTCCCACTAGGGTTGTGGGATACAGCATTTAGCACCTCGCCTCAACCACTGCAACACCACAGGCCTCTCCTAATGGGATAGTATGAAGGGGTGAGTTAAACAGGCAGAGAAAAGTCATCGGTGGCATCTGGCCATGTCCCCGGGCCAAGCCGAGTGCTGCTAACACTTCATGATGAGGAGAGGAGAGCTGGTCTTGTGGTAGCAAGCATGACTTGTCCCCCTAACAAAGCAGGGTCTGCCCTGGTTGCGTTTGAATGGGAGACCACATGAGAGCACTGGAAGATATTCCACTCAGGGGATGGAACCACTCTGTGAAAAGCAGAAGGTTTCAAGTTCCCTCCCTGGCTTCTCCAAGATACGACAGAGAGAGGTATTCCTGCCTGCAACCGTGGAGAAGCCGCTGCCAATCTGTGAAGACAATACTGAGTTAGATAAACCAATGCTCTGACTCAGTATATGGCAGTTTCCTATGTTCCTATTCAGCAGTCTGTATCTGCTGTTCTTCACGAAGCAGCTAAAGCATTTGGCTCCCTGCACATTTCCCCTTCTATTCTGGCAAAGCAGGAGACGTTAGCAGTACCATGGAGAAATGGCAAAGGAGGTAGGCTTGGACTTGCATTCTCCTTGTTTAACAGAGTCAGCTGTTAAGAGGAAATCCACCAATTCCTCACAACTCTCTCTCTCTCTCTCTCTCTCTCTCTCTCTCTCTCTCTCTCTCTCTCTCTCTCTCTCTCTCTCGGGCCTCCCACCCACAGGTTTAGAAAGTGCATTTCAAAGCGGGGCAACATTGAGATTTCTGTATCTCCCCAACAAGAAATGCAACAAGGGAAGCAAGAAATGGCTTGGCAACTGTTAGGGTCACTCAAGCACCACACTACCGTACCATACCGTACCCAGCTATATATCATTTTTCTGTTGTTCTGTTGGGGAACATGACTACTTTTAGCAATGTCTTTGCTTTCACTGATGAAGACAGAGAGAGTATTCTTGCCAATTTGGAATCTTTGGATACTGAAAAAGATGGTTCTAATGAGAAATGGGTTAGGTTAATCAATTTAAGGAAGAAAAGAACAAAATATCAGTTGCATGCAATGCTTTTGAATGATTATTGTAAATCCAGCAAAAGCTTAAGAATTCAAAAACCTCCAGCTTTATTTGTTGATAATGATGAATTTCGTAGCAAATTGGTCTCCATATTAAATAAATGTTCACTAGATTTGATGTTTTGTTAATAACAGAGAAATCTAGGGAAGGAGTGGCATCAATTGACAACACAATAGTTAATATGGTCAATCAGTTGGAGGAAGAGATGGTTAAGGATGATTTTGATATACGAATTAAGGATATTGACACAGAATTAAAACAGTATATAGGACAATTAAAGGAACTAAAGAAGAAGAAAATTTCCAGGGATGCTCAAGATTATTCTAGTGGGTATTTTTATAAATGGACGGTCAACAATAGGAACAATGAAAGATCCTGACCGTATAGGAAATCAATGTCCTGGCAGGATCAGACCCCTAGTACATCCGAGTATGATTCCACTGAGGAATCGGCAGCTACTTTAGGGGATGAGTCTCGAGGAAGGGGTAGATTAGATAGAGCAGTGAAAAGAAGTACAACACAGGATTTTCAGTGGCAATCCTAAAGGGGAAGGAGAAAAGTTTAGTGATTAACTTAACAAATAGACATTTGTCTCAGGAACATTTAGAAGTGCTTAATTATGGCATAGGTTATGTACCTATGGCTAAATATGAGTCTTTTCAAACTAGAATTGATATATTTAAATTGATAAGAATGATCAAACTTAAAGCCTTTTTTGGTAATTCACAGAGCCATAGAGAAGATTCATTGTTCAAATCTAAATCTAAATTTAGTCCCAATATTGATATACCATCTATTAATGTCTTTAGTCAGATGGTGCTTAGAGAAGTAGCACAATTGGAAAGAGCATGGCAGGCATAGTATTATAATTTCACCAAGAAACAATGGGGCCTGCTTAAAGAATTGATGGAAGATAGAACATTAATTTTTGAAAAGGCAGATAAAAGTGGGGCTCTGGTCATTATGAATGTAAAAAACTATTTGCAGGAGGTTCATATGCTATTGTCAGATCATGTAGCATATCTGTAGATAACCCATGATCCAACAAACCATATTGGTAATATCATTAAAATAACTTTACAGGAGGGGTTGAATATGGGACATATAGATATAAACCTGTTTAGATATTTACTAAATGATTATCCTAGGGTGCCCGTTTTTTATATTCTGCCTAAAATACATAAGATAAGCTTTGCTCCACCAGGACAGCCCATAATATCTGTGAACAACCCGTTGCTTGAACCATTAGCTCAATATTTGGATAATATACTCTGAACTTTTGTTAAACAGATTCCTTCATATATTAGAGATACTACAGACTTTATTAGTTTGGGCAAGTGCCCAAAGCGGCAGTTCGGCAAGAGGCTTTGCACAGAGAGGAGCTCTGCTTGCGAGCTCCTCTCTGCGTCTTAAATTTAGGGCTGTCTACGGCCGACAGCAGTCGGCCAGGGTAAGGGGGACTCGGCAGCTGGGAGGGAGGGTGGGCGGTCGGCGGCGTCGGCCGCGGGAGTAAATTTTTTTAAAAAATTTACATGGCCTCCGCTCCGGCCCCGGCCTCCATCTATTTTGGCCGAGGCGGCAGCAGAGCCGCCGCCTCGGTCACTTTCCCGCCGCCTCCTCTCCGGCTTCTTCGGGGCGGCAGCTTCTGGCCGCCCAAGATGGCTGTCGGGTGCCGGCGAGCTTGTCTCCCTTGCCCTGTTCTGGGCCTGCGCTTCGCGCAGGCGCAGAACAGGGCAGGGAGGCACGGACACACACTTGGTGTCCGTCCACGGACGGACACCAAGCGTTTTATTAGAGAGGATATACCTCATGATGAGGTTAGGTTAGTAGCAGAAGATACTTTTGATTCAAGACATGTTAAGAATCGTACAACATGGTTTTTGTTACAGTTATTGGATATAGTTTTGGAGAAGAATTACTTTAGATTCAATCAGCAATTTTTAATGCAGATTCAGTGTGTGGCGATGGGTAGTCCTATTGCCCCATCTTTGGCTAATCTCTTTATGGGAAGACTGGAATCCCATATCATCTGCAATAAGCATAATAACCCATTTTTTAATAATTTGTTTGTGTATAAGTGGTTTATTGATGACATTATTATTATTTTTTCTGATAGACAGAAGGTTCAGGCGTTTATTGAATGGATTAATCTCATTCATGAAACGATTAAATTTGAGAGTCATATAAGCCTATCCAGAGTTTCCTTTTTGGATGTTTATGTACACATTGGATCAGATCATCGTATTTTTGTATCTCTTTACACTAAGGAGACTGATCGTAACACGTATTTACATTATAGGTCATTTCATCCACCTCATTTAAAGGATAATTTACCTTATGGACAGTTCTTAAGATTAAAAAGAAATAACATCCTGGACTCTGATTATAAGAAATCTGCCAGGATGCTTGAGGTACAACTGTTGAATAGGGATTATCCATGGCATATTATTAAGAGAGCGAGACAACGTGCAGACAGTATGCAGAGAAGATGTTAATTTCAGATTAAAGAAAAGTCAACACAACACAGGATCACATGGGGACTCAATTATTCTTCATTAAGTAATAAAATTTAAAAAGTGGTTCTCAAATATTGGCCATTGGTTTTCTTTAATGTGTGGTTAAATGTTAAATGTTTTCTTTAATGTGTGGTTTGTGCTTTGTAGCAATTCACATCTACAAGGACTTTTTCAAATTCCCCTGGAGGAATTTAAGAACTTTTGGAAATAATTCACACTCCTTTGGAGGAATTGGAGAAATGCACTTGGAGGAAGTAATGAATATTCCATACACCAGGGAGAAGTGATTTATATTTAGTAGCTGTAAAGTTTATCACGATTGTATTACATAATTGTTCGTGTACTTCTGATGAAGCGAATTGTGAAACGAGGATATATTGCGAAACCTTGTCAAAAATGAAGTTATTAATGATGTGATAATTGATTTGTATAAGGGTCAACATTGTTTTTTGTATTTATTTACGCTTTATTCATTGGGTGGTATTTTTTTCTTTGATATCTTGAGTTAGTACCACTCTCCCCTTATATATATGTTTGAATCTAAACCTTGGCAGTTGGTGGAGGCTAATGGGATACGGGTGTTAAGGAATTTTTTAATCCAGGCCTACAAATAAGTGTATAGGAGATTGATTCAAAGTTTGGTTGAGACCACTAAACAGCACTAAGAGCCACTAGGCCTACAACAAAGAAAATTGTTCAAGTCAGAAAAAGTGTTTAAACTAGGAATGTGGGGCCCCTCTCAAGAATGTGAGATAGAAGGCCCATCAACCAAGAAATAACAAATGCCAGACAAGAGATAGATAACATAGGTATACAACTAGTACATGAGCCAAATCCCTCACTCAGCAAAAAGAAACATCCCAGGCACCAGATACTGATGAGGAGTGAGCGTCTCAGAAAGGCCAAGTAGAAACTCATCTTCCAAGACTCTAAATGGCAGCTGTGGAATGTGTATGTTTAATAACCAATGACATGTATTAATTGCTTTACTGATATGCTTGCTTGCTTCTTCTCTACATAAACTGGCCAACTGTGCTCCTTCAGTGCGCAGTACCTATCAGACTTTATTTGACTTGTACTCTGCCTTTTGTGATCAAAAAATAAAAACTTATTTGAGCACTACACCTTTGTTGCATTGAACTTCATTCAGTCAGGGAACAAGTCAATTGCAACAACCTGGTCTAATCTTCTTTGGTTCAGCAAGATGCCCCATTCTCTGTCAAACTTGATGGAAGGATGAACGCAAGGGGTTGAATCAAACAAGATGGCAAGGTTCCAGAGGACCTTTTTCCGCAACACAGGGTGGGCAAATAAATGTAAATAAAATTTGGGGGCCCTAACAGTGTATGGAAGAGGTGTGGGGACCCTGGAGTAAGAGGGTCCCCTTGCCCCACTCCACTCCCACTTGATGAATGAATCACTCACCAGCTGAGGGTGCAAGGAATGCACCTTTCCTCTCCAGCTACTTTTTCACTGAAATGCCGGCTGTGCTGGGGGGAAGCCCAGCGCAACCGTGTTTGAATGAAACACAGACTGGGGAGGGATGGGAGAGGGCCCAAATCTCCCAGGGATTGCCCCCCCCCCCCCGAATCTGACATCAGATGCATGTGGGTGGGTGTGTGGAAATGCTGAGAACAGAGCCCTTCAGCCCCGGCAGAGCTTCCCTTCTCCAGTCAGCGGGTTCATGGAATCACTGAAAGGGAGTTCCTTTCCCCAACTCCCTGAGAAGGCAGGGAAAGGAGCTCCCAGTCAGCACTTCCAGGAGCGCATGCTGGTAAAGCCTAGGAGATGGCGGGCAAGCCCCCTACGCCCCTGGTGCATGGATTAATTTCTTCCTGAATCATGATCAGAACAAGAAGGTGTGACAAGTAAAAACCTGCTCTCCGTATTTGCTTTTCATTTAATCCATTTTATAGAGAACAGAATCATTTTCCTCCAACCATCAGGATTGGAGCAAGCAGGGGCTGAATAAAATTGCTTGGCATTTGGAACATGGATATGTTCTAATTATGCTTAAGGGCAGGATATATATATCTATATTATTATTTCTCTAAGACGGGCTATGCGTGGCGACGTGGTAGGAAGGAGACGGGCCATGCGTGGTGACGTGGTAGGAAGGAGGTGATTGGCTGAGTTTGCAAGCAGAAGCACCTGATTGGGCAGTGGGGATTCCATATGCATAGTTTGCAAGCAGAGCACCTGACTGGGCAGTGGGGATTCCATATGCAGATAGGGAGAAGGAACTTGTGAGAGCAGAAGCACCATGGTGATTGGGCAGTGGGGATTACCTATGCAGATAAGGAGGAGGGGCCTGTGATGGTTACGGTCAGTTGGAATGCAGCTGTTACTGGTCGGAAGATGTTCTTGATATAAAAGGATAGCAGGCAGGGGTCTGCAAAAAGACAAGTCGTGAGGGAGGAAAGAGCCCCTTCGGGAGAAGGAGGATGCCATTGTGTGAATTAAATAACTCAGGGACAAAGGGAGGGAGAGAAAAAACATGAAGGGAGGGGGAAGAAAGAGTGGAGAAGAGCAAGTGGAGGAGAGAGAAAGAGAAAAAGAAGGGAGGGGGAAGAGAGACAGAAGGAAGGGCAAGGGACAGGCCTGAGCCTGTCAGCAGCCTGAGGGAAATGAGCGGCCATGGCAGCACTAGCAGCAAGGAAGGGCCCAGTCAACCACTGCTGCTGTTTGGGGCTACCGAGACCATAGTCAGAGGGAGGCAGTCAGGCAGGGGATGGGCCCGGGCCTGTCAGCGGCCTGAGGGAAATGAGCAGCCATGGTGGTGGCGGCAGAGAGGAACGGCCAGTCAACCACTGCTGCTCCTCCTGGGGGGAGGAACAGGATCGGGGCTCGGGTGAGGGTGGGGAGGTCTCTAGGGATAGGGAGCTGCAGCTTGGCAAATAGGCGGCAGCAATGCTGCAGCCACGACCAAGAAGGGTGAGGAGGATGGAAGCAACGGGATGGAGAAGGAACAGGAGTGCAGCTCAGGTGAGGATGGGAAGATCTCTGAGGTGAGGGGAGCAATCAAGTACTAACGCGGAGATGCTCTAGAGCATGCAAGAGTTCCAGCATTGAAGAAATAATGGCAGTGGTCAGGATGGAGAGGTGGAGGGCGGGCAGGTGAAGCCCCTCCAGAAATAATGGCAGTGGTCAGGATGCAGAGGTGGAGGGCGGGCAGGTGAAGCCCCTCCAGCCAAAAGAGGTGGGTGGACGGCGGGCAAAGCCCCGCTGGCCAGGAAGAGGAGGCGGTGGCGGGGAGAAATGATGGCAGTGGTGAGGAGGTGGGCAGACGGCGGGCAAAGCCCTACCAGCCGGGAGGAGAAGGTGGGAGGTGGTGGTGGGATGGCCTGGCCCTGGCCCACCCAATGGGGAGAGCTGCGGGGGAAGAGCGAGCGAGCGAGCTGTGGGAGGGGAAAGCGAGTGAGCGAGCTGCGGGGCGAAGAGCGAGCGAGCTGTGGGGGGGGAGAGCGAGCGAGTGAGCTGTGGGGGGAGAGCGAGTGAGTGAGCTGTGAGGGGGGAGAGCGAGAGAGCTGCGTGGGGGGAGTGCGAGCGAGCGAGCTGCGGGGGGAGAGCGAGCGAGCGAGCTGCGGGGGGAGAGCAAGTGAGCTGCGGGGGGGAGAGCGAGCTGCGGGGGGGAGAGCGAGCTGCAGGGGGGAGAGCGAGCGAGAGAGCTGTGGGGGGATGTCACAGACTCAGTACACAACTGCACAGATGCTCTGTGCGGGGTCAGCTAGTATATATATAAACTTTATTTCGGTCGTAGACCAGCAATACAACAATAAAAAACAAATAAGAAAATAATAATAATACTATAAAATCAGACTATATTCATACGCATTTGGCAAATTATATAACAATATTTGGCCACAATATGAATAACATCCAAATTAGGATTAGTGAACAAATAGTTTAAATAAAAATCATCTCCACGACTGGGAAAATTAATCAAAAGTGTGGCAATTAGTTGGCGTCTTATGTCACTGTAATAATCAGAGTACAGAAGAACATGAGCAGTTTTTTCAGCATTACCAGATCCACAAGGGCATACACACACACACACACACACACACACACACACACACACACACACACAGAGATAGAGAGCAATGGAACATAAACAACTTGGCTCAGGGCTTCAGACAACTCACAAAGGTAGTGGATTGCTGTGAAAAGATGACTGTTTGATGTACAAAGCGATCCCTCTTTGGTGGTCTGGGTGAGTGTTTTCCTGCATCTATGGTGGTGAAATAAGAACAACTGGCAGCCGGACCTGGCATAACTGCAGGGAGTTCCAGAAAGACACGTCCTGATTTCAGCACAGAATTCCCATCTTACATGATGGGACTTCTCAGAAATCATGTGGGCTCCATTTCCATCACTGCTCACACCAGTGGAACTGGTTCTTCCAGGGACTGCCCTGGGGCTCCTGCCTTTAGCCTATAAATTCTTCCAAGCCAAACCCTTGATGCCTCAGTTGCCTTGGTGGGTGCAGCTCTGCTCTAAATCCCTCCAGCCTCCTGATCTGTCCAGGGCTATGAAGACTCTCCTGATCACAGGCCTCCTCCTGGCCCTGCTCTCTGCAGGTGAGTGGCAGTCAGTCATCCTGGGCTCGTATTTCTCTTCCCCCTTATGTGGGAAGGGAAGAAGCAGTCGGTGAGGAGGGAGAGGGCTGGAAGTGAACTGGGGCAAAAAGAGGCAGGCTGCTTCCAGATGGCGGATCCCTCAAGTGATGGACACACACACAGAATCTATGTGTGGATGAGACGGAGCTGTTCTTAGCAACCCTTTTATGAGTTGCTGATGGGTGGCTGACAAGCCAAGGCCACATGGAAAACAGGCTGATCCCCAGTAGAGCAGCTGGCCCAGGAAGGGTGGCACAGCAAATGATGTACCTGCACCACAGCACAAATGTTCACGGCAGCTGCAAACTTGCTTTAACGTACACGTTCACTGTGCTGCGATGCAGGTACATCTTTTGGTGTGCCACCCTTCCTGGACCCGTTGCTCTACTTAGACCCTACTTAAGACCCTACTTAGCAAAGGACAATTCATCCTGACTACCACAAAACCAGCTCTTATTTATTCACTGATTTATAACATATACATTTCAGATGCTGGCAGTTTATTTTAACACCTAATGATGACTGATTGAAGGATACAGTATATCTATATCTATATCTATATAGTTTTGCAATGTTATGACTGGGAAGAGACCTTATATGTGTAGCCCTGAGCTTCTGAGATCCTCTCTCCTGTCTGCAGTGGCATCTATAAGATGTGACGTGTGTTACGAGCCAGGGAAGCTTCTTTGCAAATCACACATCAAGGAGTGTGAACCGGATGAAGATACTTGCAAAACTGAATTCTTGCCTCCCCGTAAGAGGATTTTCACTTTCCTTCACATAATGCACATGCTCTTTTCTTGGACAATGTATTATCAAGGGATGATATCCTTGCTGAAATGGGGCTTAAGCATACAACTTTGATCGCCTCTAGTCAAGAAATATTATCCTTGTCAATGGAGACCTTTCAAAGATTCACCAAAGTCAGCATGTGTTGAGGAATTATGGGTTGAAAGACAAGTCATAAAGCTGTATATTTGCACTAGGATGACAGTCAGCTCTACACCCCTGAATAAAATTCAAATTGGAATCTTCATCGATTCTCTTCCCCATTCATAGAGTTGGAAGTGTCATAGCTCTAACATTGTGGACTAGCTAGACCCAGAAATGTTCCACTGGCAGCAGTGCAAGGGGGGAGAGGTGGAAGCTGAAGGTGCGAGGAAGAACAACAAACTAATATTTATACACCACATTTTGACAAAAGTTTCCAAAGCAGTTTACAAACCAATAATAATTAAGAATATGGATCCCTATCTCCAAAGGGCTCACAGTCTAAAAAGAAACACAAGGTAGACACCAGCAGCAATCACTGGAGGGATGCTGTGTTGGGGATGGATATGGCCAGTTGCTCTCCCATTGCTGATAAATATAAGAGAATCGCCACTTTAAAAGGTTATTCTTTTCTCAGTTAGCAGGAAGCACGTAGTCTGTGTGTACAAGGGACAGAAGGAGACCATGTTCAAGAAGTGCACCCCCAATATTGTAAAACCCAGACTTTCAACAGATAGTGTATTCTGAACCAAAAAAAAAAAGACCCGGATAATTTAAAAATAAGTGCAACATCTAAATTCAAACCAAAATTTCAAAACATTAAGGTAATGTAATGCTAAGCATGAACTGTATTTTTTAAAGCAATAACTTCATGTAACACTCAGTACTTCCAATAATCATTTCTATGAGCTTGAACTAACAAAAAATATACATATTGGGAAGGGCCACAGTTTTTCAGGCTGGGCGGTAATTCTAGTGATCTCCCCTCCCCTACTTATGCTTAGATGTAGGGATGTGCAAAAAATTTCGGGCACAGAACGATCTGTGCCCGAAATGAACAATTTCGGGTGATTCGGGGCTGAACTGAATCACCCCCGATGTCCCCCGATATTTTTCGGGCACGAGCCGAATCACCCGAATTTCAGGCATGAAAAATTCGGGTGATTGGGTTCACGGTTGATTTTTGGCGATTTTTTAAAGTTTTAGTGACTTTGGGGCAGTTCGGGGGCATAGTATGGGATCTGGGCAAAAGGAGTGGGGTGGGGTGGTAGTGCCTAATGGGTGCAGGCTACCACCCCAATTTCAGGGGGATTGGGCAAAGGGCTGATTTTTGGTAAATTTCTGAAAATTTCATGTCTTTGGGGCAGATTGGGGCATATTGGGGCAGAAAGTGGGGCCTGGGGCAGAATAGTGGGGTGGGGTGGTAGTGCCTAATGGGTGGAGGCTACCACCCCAATTTCAGAGGGTTTGGACAAAGGGCTGATTTTTTGAGAATTTTTGAAGTTTTAGTGACTTTGGGGCAGTTTGGGGGCAGAAAGTGGATCTGCCCCAAAATAGTGCGGTGGGGTGGTAGTGCCTAATGGGTGGAGGCTACCACCCCAATTTCAGGGGGATTGGGCAGAGGGGTGATTTTTTGAGAATTTTTGAAGTTTGGGTGTCTTTGGGGCAGATTGGGGGCAGAAAGTAGATCTGCCCCAAAGGAGTGGGGTGGGCTGGTAGATAGTGCCTAATGGGTGGAGGCTACCACCCATCCCCAATTTAAGAGTGATTGGGCAGAGGGGTGAATTTTGGTGATTTTATTTTTATGAGGTTGTCTTCATAAGGTGAAGTGTGCTAAATTGATTACTTCCTCATATTATTCATAGTAAAGGAAAGTGTGAAAAAGTGAAAGTGGGGTCATGAGAGTTGTTTAATTGAAAAAAATCTCATTTGCTATGATAGAATGAGAATTCACACCTCAGAAAAAACTTCTGAGGTGTGAATTCTCATTCTGTCATAGCAAATGAGATTTTTTTCAATTAAACAACTCTCATGACCCCACTTTCACTTTTTCACACTTTCCTTTACTATGAATAATATGAGGAAGTAATCAATTTAGCACACTTCACCTTATGAAGACAAACCTCATACAAATAAATTCACCATAATTCACCCCTCTGCCCAATCACTCTTAAATTGGGGATGGGTGGTAGCCTCCACCCATTAGGCACTATCTACCAGCCCACCCCACTCCTTTGGGGCAGATCCACTTTCTGCCCCCAATCTGCCCCAAAGACACCCAAACTTCAAAAATTCTCAAAAAATCAGCCCTCTGCCCAATCCCCCTGAAATTGGGGTGGTAGCCTCCACCCATTAGGCACTACCACCCCACCCCACTATTTTGGGGCAGATCCACTTTCTGCCCCCAAACTGCCCCAAAGTCACTAAAACTTCAAAAATTCTCAAAAAATCAGCCCTTTGTCCAAAACCCCTGAAATTGGGGTGGTAGCCTCCACCCATTAGGCACTACCACCCCACCCCACTATTCTGCCCCAGGCCCCACTTTCTGCCCCAATATGCCCCAATCTGCCCAAAAGACATGAAATTTTCAGAAATTTACCAAAAATCAGCCCTTTGCCCAATCCCCCTGAAATTGGGGTGGTAGCCTGCACCCATTAGGTACTACCACACACCCCACTCCTTTTGTCCAGATCCCATGCTATGCCCCCGAACTGCCCCAAAGTCACTAAAACTTTAAAAATTCACCAAAAATCAGGATTTTGCCCAATCCCCCTGAAATTGGGGTGGTAGACTCTACCCATTGGGCACTACCACCCCAGCCCAAAATTTTGCCCCTGGGCCCCTTTTTACCCCCCCCGAATCGATTCAGATTCAGATTAAATCCGAATCCGAACCGAATCAAGGGTGATTCGGGTGACCCAGATTCGGGCACAAAACAGAACAGGGGTGATTCGGTTCGGGTCCGAGCCGAATCACCCGAAATCCCGAATTGCACACCCCTACTTAGATGTTTAATTTCCTTTCCTTTTACAGGTAACAAAACACAACTCTTCTTCTATAACAAATCATGTGCTAAATCTGAGGATTGTGTAGAAGGAAGGTCTTCAGTGGGATTTTATGGAAGATTCTGCTGTTATACTGATCTTTGCAATAAACCAAGTACGTATCTCGCATTTCCTAGAATCTCCTATGCCTTTATCTCTGAGCATAAGAAAAAATGAGTTTTCAGGATTTAGCACTAGCCCACAAATCACGTATTATTGGGTGAAGATCTTTCCTTCATTGTTGTCCAAAGATTGGTTAATATTTCAATAGATGATCGTATTTCACTTGTTGTTGTTTTTTAATTCAGAGCCAATTATTTCTGACCAATAAAGCAACCATCAGGATAATCAGCAGATGTGGGAGCCAAATTGCCTCCACCCTCTAAGGCAGAGAAAGGCAATCTTGGCTTGCCAGCTGCTCTTGAATGGCAACTGCCATCATCTCCAGACACCATAAATTGTAGCTAGGTGTGTTGGGAGTTAAAGTTCAACACAAGCTGGAGAGCCAGGATTTCATACCCTTGATCTGAGGGATGAGTAGGGCTGCAGGTGGAGAACCAGGCCCACTTTCACTCCTCACCCACCCCATAGCACCTAGTCTGTAGGTGTTGACTGGTGAGCCCAACATCTCCTAAGGAGCTGCAGGGATGAGAGTGGGAGCAGAGGAGCATTTCTCCAGAAACAGGATGCCCTGTCCCCAAAAGCTGGCACCTTCAGTTCAAAGTCTGATGAGCTCTTGTGGAAACACCACATGGTGTCAGTTACTGCTGGTGTCAAAATGATGGTTTAAAAAACTGTGATGGGGTCTGTGTGCAAGAACTGGAAGTGAGCCCCATTGGATAACTTCCGCTTAGGGAAATTGTTTTCTGCAGTGTGTGCGTGTGTTTGTGCAAAAGTGCTCTTACCCCTGGACTTTGGTGCTGAAGTCCAGGGCCTCCACAGCCCCTTTGTCCCCACAAATCCTCTTTAGTCTGCCCTGGATGGTGTGGTCTCCTGGTGGAGCATGATGATGCTTAATTTCCAAAGGACTTTAGGACCAGGATCCAAAATTACCTAAGTGCACCTCTGTTTGTGTTTGTGTGTATACACACACACACACAGAGTAAACACGCAAGCAAATAAAGCCAAGTAAATCATAAAGAGCAGAGTCATCAGTGGTAGCTGTCCATTCCCCGAGCCATGCCTAGTTTTGCCACCTGATCACTACGCACTTCATCGGGAATTTTTTGCTGCCCTTCAAGCCCCACCTCAAGCATCTGGCTCCACTTCAAGCATCCAGTTCTCTTCAACTCAAAGTGGGGCTCAAATTTAGACACATCGATTTTTGATGCCTACTATACTGGAACGGCAGGATTTAAGTTCTCTCTCTCTCTCTCTCTGTTGCTGTTATTGTTGTTGTTGTTTTAAATAGTAGAACGTAGAGCAATGGAACTCCATAAACAACTTGGCTCCAGCACAAACAGGCTGTATCCCTTCACCAGCCTCCTCTGATGAGGGCTCAAAACAGGTCCCAGCTTTAGCCTGTCTGGAATGTCTGCTCCCTTAACGAGACCCTCACAAGGGCTGTCTTCCAGTCAATGTGCCCATAGGTGAAACTACGGGGGGCGGGGCAGCCACGGCACATGCCCATGGCGGCACTAGGGGGCACCAGTGCCATGCAGCCCCCCATCCCCTCCCCAATTCGCGGATATATTTTTAAATTTAAAAAAAAAATTTAACCTGTAGCCCCTTCGGGGGGGTTTCCTAAGGGTCGCAGGAGGGGTGGGGTCTGCAAAGGTTCCCCCTCCCCTGCCAGCCTCTCTGATCACTGCCACAGCCTGTCTCGGGCTAATTTTCAGGCCTGTTTGGGCCTACAAAGATCAGTGCGGCAGCCATTTTAGAGGTTGCTGCACATGCTCAAAAAGCCTCTGCGAGGCCTGTCAAGGCATAGGACCTTGCAGGGACCATTTGAGCATGTGCAGTGGCCATTTTTTTAAAAAAAAAAATTTAAGGCTGCTGAAAACAAAAATGGCCACCGCACATGCTCAAATGGCCTCTGCAGGAACCAAGTCTAGATTTTCCCCTGATCTAGGGAGTCAGAAGAATGCAAAGTTGTTGGCAAGGGACCCGAGCAATTAAAAAACAGATATAAATGGCACAAAAGTAAGTGGACAAAATATCCCTTAAAAAGACAGTGTTGGTTTAATACCTTGCAAGCTGGCAAAACTGAAGGGTGCCAGGTTGCAAGGTATTAAACCAACACTGTCTTTTTAAGGGATATTTTGTCCATTTGTTTCCTTGGGAAGGCGACTGACACATATGTGCCACATGTGTGCGTTGCTTACACTGTTTCTCCTGAAAGGGTCTGAACATGCATTTTTGAGCTGATATTATGGTAAAGTTATCTGAAAGAAGGGTGTCAGATGTTTGGACAGGGGTGCAATTTCAGCACTTGCCCTAGGTGCAATTTCACCTAGATACGCCTCTGATCGTGCCCCACCAGGAGGAGAATAAAGGGGGGAAATAAAGATTAGCTAGTGATTGGAATAGTCCATAATATTTAAATTTGAAACACACTTATTTATTTAAAATTTAAAAAACACTTCTATAAGTGTTATGGTTAGTTTTTCACCTTCCTCCTCCCCCTTATTCCGACAACAGATCACTGAGGAGATGTTGGCTTCAAACCCGGTGCGGGTGCTGGTGCGGGTGCTGCTGGGGATGGCAGGGGTGGCAAGAGGAACCTTTAAGTGTAAATATTTAGGTGCCTATCTCTGCCTCCACCTCACCTGAATGCTTCTTCAAACAGCAGGGCCCCGCCAAGCACCCTCTATGGTGGGGGATCGCCTCCACCACTCACCTGGCTTCCGCAGAGCCAATCCCCTGATGGTGGTCAGTTGAGTGGCGGAGGCAATCTCTCACCCCAGGGGCTGCTGGATGGTGCCCTGTTGCTCAAAGCAGCATTCAGGTGCAGGGGTAGCAGAGATAAGCACCTATTAATTTACACTTAGAGGTGCCTCTGACCACCAACCCAGCAGCGCCCAAACCGACCGCTACTGCTTCAAACCAGCAATCCGTCTAGGGAGAACAAATAGTGTGGCTTCAGCAAAGGAAGACGAGGCCCCTGAGCACCTCTGAGTACCCCCGTGGAAGAGTCTTTCAAGTATCCTTTGGGGTACTAGTATTCCCGGGTTGGAACCTCTGAACTACAGAAAAGCAGGGCAAGAAATTACTAGATGTGAAAGAATGTGATGGAACCATATGCTGACTGACTGTCAGAGTTACTTTTGCAGACGGAACATTGTCATTTGCATTCACTAACACTAAACGAGGGTTCCAGTCTGCTGATGGGAATCAAAGCTTGTAAATTCCTGGCATCATTCCATCAGGTAAGGAGATTTACAAATTGACAAGGAAAGCAGAGATTGTCTCGAATACTGGCACATTTGTTGTGTATATAGCCATGTGCAGGCATTCATGCATGTATGCACGAGAGTATAGGTCAATGTGCTGTGTCATGCATACTAGCTGCTAATCAGAATGGTACCACGTACCAGAATGTTAACATCAGAACTTGGAAAATGTGCATAAGAGCAGCAGATCCATATGAATGTAACTGCAGGTCACCACTGGACAGCAGTAACTTGCAGAAGCAGGATGGCCTGTGATTTTAAGCGGGAAATCACCAGGAGCAGAAAGGAGCATAACCCTTCAACTTCCTGCTGTTTCCTGACACACACACACCCAGTTCTGTCTTTTCAGCTGCTATTCCCCCAGAATGTTGTTTCCATGTGCCTGATCAAAAGATGTTCCCATTCACATCATAACCTCCCTAATGCTAAAAACCTGATAAAATAATCCCCCTTTTCTTCTCTAGGTGGAATTACCCATTTGAAGACTGCTTTCCAAAGCTGGAGAAGCAATGGACAGTTTGATAAGAATTGGTGTTGCCAGCGATATAAGATTCCCAACTACATGTAGGGGTGTGTCCGAACCGGTCTGGAAGCCATTGTAAAGGCCTCCGGACTTTCCAGACCGGTTCGGATCTGGCTGGTCCGGGTCCGGGTGGGGGGGTTCCTTTAAGGGCGGGGAGGGTTTACTTACCCCCCCGCCACTTGCCCCCGTCCAGCGCGCGTATTTAATGTAATAATTGGGGCAGCAGGATACTTCCCTGCTGCCCCTTGTCCCTCTGCAATGCCGCCAGCTTTGACTCACAGTTTTGAAAATAAATTACTGCTGCCCAGTGCCAATAATGAAGTTGAAGAAGAAGCCGGCCTCCACCTCGGCGCCTCTCCGCCCGGCGGCTCCCCCAGGAGCCGCCGCCGCCTCCCAGCAGCCACTGAGAGCGGCTCTGCCATGGAGGACGTGCCGCGGCAACCCTCACTTCCGGCTACCATGCGACTTTCCCCCACATACAGAGTGGCTGCATTCTGCCACTCTGTATGCGGGGGAAGTCGCATGGAAGCCGGAAGTGATGCAACCCTCACTTCCGGCTTCCATGCGACTTCCCCCGCATACAGAGTGGCAGAATGCAGCCACTCTGTATGTGGGGGAAAGTCGCATGGTAGCCGGAAGTGAGGGTTGCCGTGGCGCCGCGGCGCGTCCTCCATGGCAGAGCCGCTCTCAGTGGCTGCTGGGAGGCGGCGGCGGCTCCTGGGGGAGCCGCCGGGTGGAGAGGCGCCAAAGTGGAGGCCGGCTTCTTCTTCAACTTCATTATTGGCACTGGGCAGCAGTAATTTATTTTCAAAACTGTGAGTCAAAGCTGGCGGCATTGCAGAGGGACAAGGGGCAGCAGGGAAGTATCCTGCTGCCCCAATTATTACATTAAATACGCGCGCTGGACGGGGGCAAGTGGCGGGGGGGTAAGTAAACCCTCCCCGCCCTTAAAGGAACCCACCCCACAGTGCCGGACCGCAGCTCTGCGGTTCCGTGCACACCCCTAACTACATGGTCTCTTTCTTTAGCTACATTCCTACTTCCAAACTTACTTCCAATTCTCAGCACTCCTGGGTCTCATTCTTGGCACTTGGTGGAGGAAAAGGGGATGATTGGGGGCAGGCGAAAGCGGGTAGAAATCTGAGGCTAGGGGGTCCCAGATAACAAATATGGGGCATATGGGCTAAGTACTCACTGAATCATGATCAAAATAAAGATGTGTTGCAAATAAAAATCTGTGTTTAGCAGCTGCATTTGAAACATTTGTGAAGTGAGTAATTTTATAGATGAAAAGAGTGAGAATTTGAGGCTTTTGGGAGGCAGCTGCAGTTTCCAATCCCTGCCAAGTCCCACTGCCCAGCCCTACTCAGTCCTCAAAGGGGAGGACTAAACAAAGCAATGAAGGGTGGCTACCATGGGCATGAGTATGGCTTATTTTTAGAAGAGAAGCCATACTATCATTCACCACTAGAGGGGCAAGGAATAAACCTGTTATGGGCTAATGGTAATAACCTTGCGTACACCTCAAAATGTGAGCTGAAGGGATTCAGAGGTCAGGTACTTGAACTGATGGTCCCATACATAGTCTGAGATTTGGAACACAGACTTGCTTTGTGTATTTCACATGGCAGAAGTCTGAATGACGTGGACTGGTGTGCAGATCTCCAAGGAAATAAGGTGATGCGAGCAAGGTAAGCCTCCAAGCCAAGATGGGTGAACTGGAGTGCTTGTACTGGGCATAATAGAAACATGGTGGAACAGGGAGAACCAGCGGGACACTGTTATCCCTGGATATAAACTCTATAGTAATAAGAACATAAGAACAGCCCTGCTGGATCAGGCCCAAAGCCCATCTAGTCCAGCATCCTGTTTCACACTGTGGCCCACCAGATGCTGCTAGAAGCCTACAAGGACAGAAGCGAGGGCGGTCACGGGGATACAACTAAGCAAAAGAGAGGGGAAAGAACCCACCCGTGACTAAAGCAAGAATGTACAAGTGAAAATATATACTAATGACCAATGAGACATAGGTAAGAAAATTAATAACTAAACCATAAAAGACAACTCATAATCAAACATGAATAATAATGGTCAAAACCATCTAGTAGAGATACTCCTAAACAAGGCAAATGTGGGGCTGCTAAATAACTGAATGAGGTAGGCAGGGCTTTAAGCTGACTGTCCCTAACTGGCTAACAAAACAAACAAACAAAATAGCTGAAGAAAAACCAGGAAATACATGAAGAGCTCAAAAACTAGAAAAATGGGGTAAATAGCCTCAAACCTGTGAACATCTACAAAACTCAAAAAGCCAAAAACCAGAAAGGATCAAAAATCTAAACATGAACCATAAACCAGTTGCCAAGGAGATGCAAAGAACAATTGAAACCAGTAACAGCCAGTACTGATGAACAAGAGGAAAGTAATGTCTGAGCACAGCTGCCAGATTATATTGTAAATGGCATAATCTCAATAATATCCGTGCAAGGGTTAAAAAATGCAAGTTCCAAAAATGAGTCTAGCTGTGAGCATTGCCTCAGTAGAATGTAAGTTCCATAAATCTCAGACTCAGCCTCCACATGCCATTGTAGATAAATGCAAACTTCATATGTCAATATATACAGTATATATCCAATCAAGTGGGGAGCGGCGCCAGGGAGAGGCCCCTGCACGGATTTCAGACTGACAAAGGCAGAACTTGGGTGCCTGCTTGCCTTTCTAGAGCTGTCCTTTGGTGGTCTGTTTGTGAAAAGGTGTTGTGGTGAGAAATAGACAGTGGCAGCCTGTGTAATATTTCTTGCTGATTGCGGTTGAGCTCCATGTCTGAGAGCCTTGATTTTAAGACTAACTCATGCTTCACTCACTGTTCTGGTCTGCTCTGTAAACCACCGAAGAACCCACATAGCAATCAGGCAGTTTTGAATGATTATCAATGTTTTTTGTTGGAGATCCAGCTCCAGATGGCATCAAACTTTTGCACCAGTAACCCTAATGACCATAGGGACATTGGTAGTAGAGAAAGATAGTTAGAGAGCCGGGTCTCACTTTCAGTGAGACCCGGTTTGGGGCAGTGAGAGGGGAGAACGGGCTAAGCCCGCTCTCCCCGCTTACGAGCAAAGAGGGAGCCCTGGGCGACTGGATCGGCCACCCACACGATTGCCAGCTCTGTGACGGAGCCGGCGGGGGCTGGGGAGAGCGGGGTCCGATCAGCCCCTGCAAACTCCAGCATGACCTGCGTAAGCGTACAGGGCATGCTGGCAAGACCCCTGGAGCCGGGAGGCGGCTTTTCACCTCCCCTCCGGGGGTCTCCTTGTGTGTAGGTGCAGCACAAAGCTGCACCACAACTACACACAATCTAGAAAAGCAGGTTTGCGGAGCACTCGTTCCGCAAACCTGGATTTTAGGGCAGGGGTTCTTGAGTGTGTTACCCTGTTAAAGATAAACAGGAAAGAGAAGGAGTCTCTGGGGCTATTCTCACGATCTGCAAAAATCGGGCTAGGAGAGCCTAGTCTGATTTTTGCAGATCGTAAGAACCACCGGGCTCACAGCCGAGACCGGTGGTTCTTACGATCTGCAAAAATCAGACTAGGCTCTCCTAGCCCGATTTTTGCAGATCGTGAGAATAGCCCCAGAGACTCCTTCTCTTTCCTGTTTATCTTTAGCTGGTCTACCGCTGGTGACCAGCTCCCTCCAGAAAAACAGTCTCCAAAACTGCCGTTCTTCTGGAGAGAGCTAGTCTACCCTTTGGGTTGAATGGGTAGACCAGTCCTCCGGGAAAACCAACTGGTAGACCTGTTCTCCCCACATGGAAAGTTATCAGGGTCAGTAGGTTAATGACCTGAAATGACCCTTACCAACATTTTAAAAACACTTGAAATTCGCCTGATCACACTCTGTGTTGGGTGCTGGGACATGATGGGTGCTACCTACCACACAACCCCCAGAGGTTTCCTGGGAGGACTGGTCTACCCATAAAATCCAGTTGGAAGACCAGCTCTCCACAGAAAAACAGTCCTCTTAGGAACATAGAAACATCGGAAACTGCCATATACTGAGTCAGACCATTGATCTATCTAGCTCAGTATTGTCTTCACAGACTGGCAGCAGCTTCTCCAAGGTTGCAGGCAGGAATCTCTCTCAGCCCTATCTTTGAGAAACCAGAGAGGGAACTTGAAACCTTTTGCTCTTCCCAGAGCAGCTCCATCCCCTGAGGGGAATATCTTGCAGTGCTCACACATCAAGTCTCCCATTCAGATGCAAACAGGGCAGACCCTCCTTAGCTATGGGGACAAGTCATGCTTGCTACCACAAGACCAGGTCTCCTCTCCAAATTGCACTGGTTTTCTCAGGAAATTGTTTTTAATGGGTAGACCAGCCCTCCTTAAAAAAACTCAGATTAACAGCTGCTTCCAGGGGCGGAGCTACCATTGTGCAAAAGGGTTCAAAGAACCCAGGCTGCTGCCCCCAAGAAGCTGCAGCCGCTGCTGCTCCCCCCCCCGACACACACTTCAAAGGCAGCAGGCACTTAAACATCATCCACTCTCCACTCTTGGTCTCCGCGCCCACAGGGACGCCGCTGCCACCCCACCCCATCCCATCCCACCGATGACGATCACCTGACCACCTGCAGTTCCGGCATTAACTGCGGGATGGTCAGAAATCCGATTCCGGCAACTTGACTGCCTGCCCAGTCCCCAACACTTCTTGAACTGAGTCCTCCTGGAGAACTCCTCCAGGTTCTTAGAGAGGCGACCGGGGAAGGAAGAAGCATTTGGCTGAAGGGGCGCCTTCCCTTCCCGTCCCCCCCCCCACAAGGAGCCTTTCCCTTTCCACATGAAGCAGCAGAATCCGGCTGGCCAGCCGGCACTGGCAGGCACGTGTGAGCGAGCGAGCAAGCAAGCGAGTCTGCGAGGAGACTAGAGAGAGAACGCAAGGAATTGGCGTGGGCGCAATCTTTGCGGGGGGGGGGGGGCGTTTACACAGTGAGACTCACCCTGACCCTAGACCCTGCTGACGAAGGCTGGGCTAGAGAAAACCGGTCTGTAAGGGAAAGGAAAAATCAAGGGAGGTAAGCCTCAATGAAAAACGTCGGAAGACTCCGACCCTTGATTGGACATTCTTCTCTCTCCCTAAAGTGATAATCAGATAGGAGGAAAAAACTCTATGGTTGTAAAAATGAGTCTCTCTCAAACAATTATAGGGACAAAATTGTCACAAAAAGCAAGAGAAACAGTTCAGTCCAATCATTTCCTGTGGTGTGGTTAAAAAAAACAAAACAAAAACCAGCAAAACTTTTGGAGTTTTCAGCACACGGCACAATCAGGGTGCCGTGTGACAGGTTCCGCCCCCCCTGGAGGAGAACAACTTAGCCAGCTATATCTATATTTATTTTTGGATGGGGGAAGGAGTCCCTCCCAAAGTCAGTCTCTTGTCTTTGTGTTCTGCACTCCAAAAGGTGGCTCTGTGTGTTTGGGGAGGAGGAAAGTTTGCTTCTCCAAAAACGTCCAATCCATGTTCCCAATAGCAGTTCTTTGAAGGTTTTTTCTTATTTTGTTTATTTATTACATTTTTTTACTGCCTTTCATTACAACAATCCCAAGGCGGTTTACCAGACATTTCAAATATAAGACTATGAAAAATTACACAATAAAAATATTGAAATGGAATATAAAAATACAAATCTAATTAAAAGTTAACAGGTCCTTCAAATGCACAGATAAGTCAGCTCGAATACAGGAGATCTTATACGCAATGAACCCATTAAAGGCCTGACAGCAGAGCAACCCCGGGGACTGTTTGGAAGTAGAAGGAGCAGAAACCAAACTCCTTGAGTTTGAACTTGTATTATTTGTTATTTATTATAATTAAAGTTGTGTTTGCCTTTTAGCATATTCTTAAACTTCTTTGCTACTGCCTGGATACCCATATTATCTGTCAGACAGATGCTTGCTGCCTCTTGCCACTATAGCAGGAGGAGGCTAAAGCTTCTTTTCCCTCTAACCTCCTTTCTCTCTCTTTATATGGAGCCACCAAAAAAAAAAAGCGGGGAGGGGCCCATCTTCAATTCTTGAACATGGGCCCCTTCAGGGCTTGCTTCGATGATTCAATTTGGCTGCTTCAGTGATTCAATTTGGGATTTTGGACTTCTGGCTCTGGGCCATGTAACCAACAGGCAGGAAACTTGTTCTCACCACATCTCACATGTAGTGCTAGCTTACATCCTCGAGCAGGGATGGCTCTTTCATGAGGCAAAGGGAGGTGGTCACCTCATGGAGCAGATTACTGGGGCACCAGCAGGGTGGACGGATGCTCTCCACATCTGCCATCCGAGCAGCTCCTGGGGAGAGATCTGAGCCCTGCACAGGTACATAGGATGTCGCTGGTGGTGGCAGCCCAGAAGTACCCAAGCACAGGCACCCTTCATCAAGAGAGTGCTGCCTTATGCAGAAATGGGGTCATGCGCCCCATTCGCAAGGCACTCCAGGAGGAAGAGATTCACTCCACCCCAGAAGGAAGAGATTCAGAAAGAAGAGTATCTTTGTGACTAGGTTAAAGCTAAAGGCCTAGTACAGTGGATTGTCTCCTGGCATACCATGCCACTCTGTTCCCCCGCCGTCTCCCCAGCCTATACAACATGGTGTTGCCACAGTTGGGGGAGGTAAAGGTTAGATGCTCCCTGCACAGATTTCCAAGCTTGCAAGGGCCGGTTCTGAAAGGGAGTTGGCCCCCACTAGGGTTGTGGGATGCAGCATTTAGCACCTCGCCTCAGCCACTGCAACATCACAGGCCTCCCCTAATGGAACAGTATGAAGGGATGAGTCAAACAGGCGGAGCAAAGTCATCTGTGGCATCTGGCCATGTCCCTGGGCCAAGCTGAGTGCTGCCCAACACTGCATCACGTAATAGAGAGGAGAGCTGGTCTTGTGATAGCAAGCATGACTTGTCCCCCTAGTTGAGCAGGGTGTGCCCTGGTTGCATTTGAATGAGCACTGGAAGATATTTCCCTCAGGGGATGGAGATGCTCTGGGAAGAGCAGAAGGTTTCATGTTCCCTCCTTGGTTCTCCAAGATAGGGCTGAGAGAGACTCCTGCCTGCACCGTTGGAGAAGCTGCTGCCAGTCTGTGATGACCATACTGAGCTAGATAGACCAAGGGTCTGAATCAGTATTCAGCAGCTTCCTATATTCCTTTTCAGCAGTCTGTATCTGCTTGCAGCAAAAGCACCTGGCTCCCTGCACACTTTCCTTTCTATTCTGGCAAAGCAGGAGATGTTAGCAGTACCATGGAGAAATGGCAAAGGAGGGAGGCTTGGACTTGCATTCTCCTTGTTGTCAGCTGTTAACAGGAAATCCACCACACCACTCCACATACAAACACACACACACACACACACACACTCATGTGGACCTCCCACCCCCAGGTGTGTTTATGCATCTAGAAAGAAAGTGTTTATGCATCTAGAAAGCTGGGCAACACTGAGATTTCTTATCACCCCAACAAGAAATGCAACAAGGGAAGCAAGAAATGGCTTGGTAACTGTTAGGCTCACCCGAGCACCACATTACAGCACCCAGCTATATATTATTCCCACCATTAATGGGAGGGAGGGATAAAACTGAGGGCCTGCCAGTTAGAGAAGAGAGGGTCTAGCTCCACATTCCTGAATCTAAACCTTGGTAGGTCTTAGAGGGAAATGGGATGCAGGGTGGGCAAACAAATGTACAAACACACTTGGCGAATGAAGCGCTCACCAGCTGGGGTGGGGGAGGCATGAACCTCTCCTCTCCAGCCAGTGTTTCACTGAAATGCTGTCTGTGCAGGGTGGGGGGGAAGCCCAGTGCACCTGAGTTTGAATGCAATGCTGACTGGGGAAGGATGGGAGAGGGACCAAATCTCCCAGGTTTTGGCCCTGCCTCTAAATCTGATATTCGATGGGGGGGGGGGGAATGCTGAGAGCAGAGCCCTTCAGCCCTGGCAGACCTTCTCTTCTCGAAAAGGCAGGGAAAGGAGCTCCCAGTCAGCACTTCCAGGAGCGCATGCTGGTAAAGCCTAGGGGGTGGCGGGCAAGTCCCCTACGCTCCTGGTGCATGGATTAATTTCTTCCTAATCATGATCAGAACAAGATGGCGTGAGAAATAAAATCCTACTCTCTGTGTTTGGTTTTCATTTAAACCGTTTTATAGAGAACAGAATCATTTTCCTCCAACCATCAGGATTGGAGTAAGCAGGGGCCGGACCACTGGGCAAATAAACAAATCTGAAATAAAATTGCTAGACATTTGGGACATGGATATGTGCTAATTATGCTGAATGGCAGGATGTAAATTCATATCTATATCTATATCTATATATGAACAATGGAACATAACTTGGCTCAGGACTGCAGACAGCTCGCAAAGGTACTGCATTGCTATGAAAAGACGACCATGTGATGTACAAAGTGATCCCTCTTTGGTGGGCTGGGTGAATGTTTTCCTGCATCTACGCTGGTGAAATAGGAACAACTGGCAGCTGGACCTGGCATAACTGCATGGAGTTCCAGAAAGAGACGTCCTGATTTCAGCACAGAAGTCCCATCTCACATGATGGGACTTCTCAGAAATCATGTGGGCTCCATTTCCATCACTGCTCACACCAATGGAACTGGTTCTTCCAGGGACTGCCCTGGGGCTCCTGCCCTTAGCCTATAAATTCTTCCCAGCCAAACCCTGGATGCCTCAGTTGCCTTGGTGGGTGCAGCTCTGCTCTGAATCCCTCCAGCCTCCTGATCTTTCCAGCGCGATGAAGACTCTCTTGATCACAGGCCTCTTCTTGGCCCTGCTCTCTGCAGGTGAGTAGCAGTCAGTCATCCTGGGATCCTATGTTTCTTCTCCCTTATGCGGGAAGGGAAGAAGCAGTGGGGTAGGAGGGAGAGGGCTTGAAGTGAATTGGGGCAAAAAGAGGCAGGCTGCTTCCAGACTGCTGATCCCTCAAGAGATGGACACACACACAGAATCTGTGTGTGCACGAGACTGAGCTGTTCTTAGCCAGGGGCGTAACGAGGCTGGAGTGGGCCCAGGGACAAAATTTTAAAATGGGCCCCTCGCTGATACACACACACTCACTTCACATGTGACTTGCCTCTGGGGGGGGCCTCGTATCATGGGGGCCCCCAGGCAGCCGTCTCCCCTTGCCTAATGGTAGTTATGCCCCTATCTTCCACAAAACTGTGCACCCTCACCTCCCAAATTCCTCAAAGTTCTCTCAGTTTTGTCACCTGTGCAGGGGCGTAGCAAAGTTGGTGTGGGCCCAGAGACAAGATTTAAACCCCCCCCCCATTTTTTAAAAGGTTTTGTACATTATGGATGATGCAAGACATTTAATGGTACTAGAGAAAGACATGCTGTTCTGGTAGCTCCAGGTCTTAACACTCACATCAATTTGGAGGATGAATACAACTGAAGGAAGCCTGGGCGGGTGCGCAGCTGGGGGAGTCAGTCATGTGACTTGCCTCTGGGGGGCCCCCAAGACAGTGGGCCCCCAGACAACTGTCTCCCCTTGCCCTATTATAGTTACACCCCTGCTCAGATCCTAGAGAGGAGCAGGGAAAACAAAGGCAGAGGAAAGGCTCAGGAAGGGTTCTGAAAAAGCAGGCTAAGTATGTTCGAGGAAGGTGTGGTCAAGTGAAATTGGGTAGACAAGGCCAGATGGAAGAAGGAAAAGTGGCAGAGAGAATGGGCAGATAGGGGAAGTTTGTGTGCCCAGGAAAAACATCACAATGAAGGTTGTTCACACATTGATTTGAAATAATCAACTAAAGTATTTGGTTGCAGATCATAATAGGTTTGGCTGGATCATGCCAAAAGATTCTTACTATATCATGTTTGAACTGAAGCATAGGCATTGTTTGTACAAAAGGAGGCTATGGCACATGTGCTTTTCTTCATAATTTATTTTTATCTTTCGTTTGAACCATATGAATGAAGCTGCTCTTGAGCCTGATAAATCTTTTAAAAGTAAGCATTCAAGGTGAGCATGCAGCTCCTTGGACCAGACTTCTCTTCGTTCCTTTTGGAGAAAGGAACAGTGAACAGTGTAAATGTTGTGAACATTTCAGAATTCAAACCGGAAGAATGCAAGTGCTTTGAGTATGTCTTTGAAAAGCTGTTAAGAATGGCATGCTACTTCTGCAGAACTACAGGCCAGTTGGAGTTAATGTGGGACACAGAAGGAAGTTCTGACCTTTAACAAGGACACTTTAAAATCCTTTTGCCAGCCAGCTAGTTTTCTCCTGTCTCACCTACTTAAATTTTCAAAAAGGCTTTTTATGTATGGAATGTGATCTGGATCATACTTGTTCCCGAGTCCTCCTGACAGCTTTCAGAGATTGCTGGTAACTCCCAGAAGATATGTAATTCTAGAAACAGCAGCCTGATGCTAAACATCCCCACGTGTTCTCCATTATCTTCCTTCAAAAGAAAACAATGTTTGGCTAAAGTTACAAACTAATGGAACCCATTTTCACTAAATAGGTACATTTGGTCATATGTAATTTGGTAGCTCATAAAAGAAAAATACATAGAAAATGGCTTCAAACAGAGAGAAGGAAAGGAAAGGAAAATTTTCCTTAGGCTGTGATCCTCGTCACACTTGCTTGGAAGTAAATCCTATTGAAGTCAATGGGAATTACTTCCAAGGACATGTGCTTGGGTCTGCGATGAAATCAAATCTAATCTGCATTTAATATATAGAGCAAGGGTGGCAGAACATATTTATCCAGGTGTCACATTGCTGATTTTACATTATCTACTCGTACACACACGGAGAAGAGCCACCCCGCTCCACTTCCCCTCCTTCACAGAGTTCTTTTTAGAGATGTGAAGAGCAAACCCAAGAAGGAAACTGCTACCACAAATGGGGAAAGCATGTGCTTCCTTGTTTTCCATGCCGTAGGAATCTTATTTCCTGGGAATCCTCCTTAAGTTACCCCACCTTCTGGCTGATGGGGCCATAAAAATATATCAAAAGTGGACCACCACCGCAAGGTGCCTTCAAAAGTAATCTCTTGGTGGAAGAGAAAAATATGAGTCAACTCAGATGATACTTTTCAGGCCCACACAATTAAAAGGAGGATGCATCAAGATGGCACCCCTCCTGATGTCTTAAAAGTACAGTCCTTTATTACACAGGAGCGCTGGTCCATCTGAAACATCACCCTACATAGAGCCCAACGATCAGCTTTGGGTCATATGCAGAGCAGCAATTGGTCCACTACCATGCAATAAAGGAGTGCGCTGGGACAGGAGGACATCAGGATGGGCATGAAGAAAAGCCAAGAGGGGCATGCTCATTGTACACCCCCCTTTTAATCGTGTTCACTGGAAAAGTACTTTCTGAACTGGTCTTATGCATCGAGGTGTGTACGGATCCAGTTTGGCTGGTTCGGTCCGAATCCGAACCAGATTCAAACTAGCCGGGCCTGGTTCCGGGTCTGGCTGAACCAGGTCTGGGCCAATTCAGCCATCTAACCTGGCTGAACCAGTTTGGGGGATATACTTGTAAATGGGAATCCGGTGAGTACTAAGGCAGCCCTACATAGAGTGCATTGCAGTAGTCCACCCTGGAGGTTAGCAGCTGGTTTTCAGGCTATTCTCCTCAAGGAATGGGAAGAGTTGTCTAATCAATTGCAGTGGGTAAAAAGCGCCCCTGGCCACAGCCTCAACTGGAGGCACTAGTGCGTGACCTGGGTCCAAGAGCACTCCCAAGCTACGAACCTGTTCTTTCTTGTTACTACCCTCAACAATGAGCACATCTTTCTTGCTTGAATTCAGCTTCAGTTTATTATCCCTCATCCAGCCCATTAATGCATAGGGGCTAATGCCATTTCCTGATATAGATGACAAGGAGAAATCGATTTGGGTGTCATCATATTGATAGCACCCAGCACCAAATGCCCTGATGACCTCACCCAGCAGTTTCATGTAGATGTTTAAAAGCATTGCTGACAGAATGGAGCCCCGAGGGACTCCATATAGCAGTTCCAGTTTTGAAGAACAATGTCACCCAGTGCAACCATCTGACACCTTCCTGAGTTGTAGGAGCAGAACCGCTGTAAAACAATGCCTCCTATCCCCAAATCCCTCAGGTGATCCAGAACAATACCA
The DNA here is from genome assembly GCF_027244095.1 of Hemicordylus capensis. Lineage (NCBI taxonomy): Eukaryota > Metazoa > Chordata > Lepidosauria > Squamata > Cordylidae > Hemicordylus > Hemicordylus capensis. The sequence goes on along the minus strand of NC_069661.1, from coordinate 26,962,130 downwards.
TGGTCGACTGTATTGAAAACTGCGGTGATCCAAAAGCACCAACAGAGTCACACCTCTGTCAATTCCCAATTCCCTTTCAAGAAGGTCATCTGTCAGGCCAACCAAGGCCATCTCAACTCCATAGCCCACCCTAAAGCCAGTCTGAAATGCTTTTAGATAATCAGTTTCCTCCAAGACCACTTTGAGCTGTGTAGTGGCACCGAGGAAGATATGGTGAGGAGGTTTAGTGGTGTGGTCCACTTTTTCCCTCCACACATATAAGACTTTGTAGATTTCATATACTTATACGCAGAAAAGGTTCCAGTTTAAACTTATGTAACTTCGTAGTCTTGTTTTTCACTGAAGACCTTATAACCACCTGCATGCTTGTAATCATGTTTTTCATTTCGTATTCATGTTTGAACTTCATATATCTTTGTACCAATTAGTACAGCAAGGCAGAGATAAAAGATTCTAAAAAACATACTCCCTAATTGACCACCTGCAGAAGGGAGGATAGATGAGGTGTGCACCAAGGACGGTATCTTAATTAGAATGTCTTTGGCAGTTGTTCAAGTGTTTGGGTCTCACCCAAATACTGATAAGGTGTAACACCAGAACATCTCCAGGTGGTGTTTATGAGTTCTGTAAAAGTATAAAAAGGCAGCAGGACACCTCCGTAATTTGAACCTCGGCATAGACCTGGAGGTCCTAGGAAGGTGCTACACAGCAGCAGCCAGCTTCAGGGGGTCTGTCCGCTATCATTTCGGGTTCCTGATGAGCAGAAGGGATGTATGGTACATCCTTTGTTCTGTAATTCTCTTTAGGTGTTATCCAACTACCAAATAAAACATATATGGCATTTGCCCTGGTGTGAGCTTATTGTCTTCGAGTTCCAGACTAGGCAGCCAGATTTGGCTTTAAAAAAGCCAAATTCTGGCTTATGGCCCATTTGACCCATGAGTATACCCCTTAGGTTCTGGCAACTCTGGCTCCCAGAAGCTGTTGGACACTGGCTGGGCACCGGTGCCAATACAAGCTGATCATGTTGTCCAGGCTTTTCCAAGAGTAACCACTATCACTTTAAAGTATGCTAGTCAGCACAACACACCCTTGGGAGCACATAGCTGGTATTGGCCCTGACCCTCTGGAATGGATTGGACTCAGCCATAACTGGCAGCTGCCTCTTGGGCAGGCCACTTCCCCTTACTATGGCAGTAGATGTGGGTTTACATAGGAACATAGGAAGCTGCTATATACTGAGTCAGACCATTGGTCTATCAAGCTCAGTATTGTCTTCACAGACTGGCAGCAGCTTCTCCAAGGTTGCAGGCAGGAATCTCTCTCAGCCCTATCTTGGAGAAGCCAGGGAGGGAACTTGAAAATTTTTGCTCTTCCCAGAGCAGCTGCATCCTCCGAGGGGAATATCTTACAGTGCTCACTCTTCTAGTCTCCCATTCATATGCAACCATGGCAGACCCTGCTTAGCTAAGGGGACAAGTCATGCTTGCTACCACAAGACCAGCTCTCCTCTCCTTAAATCAGCTCTCCTCTCCTTTTCTTTTTCTTTCATGTTCAGCCAGTAGCAGCAAATGAGACATGGCAGGTAGCGGCCATCCCCAGAAGCTTGTTGCTGCTGCTGCTGCTGCTGCTGCTGCTGCTGCTGCTGAAAGTCCTCTTCAGACATTATCAGTGCTGCAGGCAATCATGAATACAAGAATGAAAGCACGGATGATGTCCTACTGCCCCGCTATCAATCACCCCCTCGTTCCCAAAAAACACAGACATGTTGGGGCATGTTTGTCTGAAAGGGGGGACCCTGTACGCGTATTCAATAGTGATTCTGTGAGCTGCAACCTTGACTGATCTAGGTTATTCACAAAGTGGGGATGGCAATGTTCACTGATCTTCCCTGCCCCTGGAAGTGTCCCTGTGACCTGGAAGTTGATCCCTGAGGACTGCACAACCACTAGGGACTTACCTTCAGCCCCCAGGGAACACTTCTGGGGGCAGGGGAGATTGATGAAAATTGCTTCTTCTGTTTGGTACCCATTCTTTAGTGCAAAGCACAGCAGCAGGGTGCTTGTAACACCAATGCTCTGTTGGGTGTAATGGTGCTGTCTTGTTTTGTGTGTTGTCCAGTGCTCCAAGCATGGAAATACAGTTTATGGACTTGACATTAATGCTGTGCAACATTTTCAGGCCCATTGTACAAACTGTTATTCACACAAAATGCCTTTCCTTAAAATAATTAGAAACTCATAAACTATCCCATGGAAGCCAATGGAATGGGTCACATTAACTATGGTTCGTGATTTATTATTATTATTATTATTAATTCGATTTCTATACCGCCCTTCCAAAAATGGCTCAGGGCGGTTTACACAAAGAAATAACAAATACATAAGATGGCTCCCTGTCCCCAAAGGGCTCACAATCTAAAGGTAGACACCAGCAACAATCACTGGAGGTACTGTGCTGTGTGGCTGGATAGGGCTAGTTACTCTCCCCCTGCTAAATAAAGAGAATCACCACGTCAAAAGGTGCCTCTTTGCCAAGTTAGCAGGGAATGCTAACTTAGCCTTTTGTAGTAAAAAGTTACTTAATGTCATTGTTTTGATTTTGGCAGGGTGTGGTCCTCTGTTGGTCAAACATTTCCATTCATATGCATCACTTTCCTCCCAACAGGACAGATAGTGTAAGTGCTGGACCGTAACATATACCATAAATTATTTCCCAGAGTTTCTGCAAGGGTCCAACAGCTTTGAATAGCTTTACTGTTATTCAGGAACAAAATTGGAGTCTAATGGATTCTCTTCTTTTGAGCTTTTCCAAAGCCATTCTTAAATTACATGTGATATAACTGATAAGGACACTACTGTGCATTTCTCAAGAAATGCATAACTTGCTGAGCATTTTAGTGAGTGCCTGTGCATAAAATACAGTGAGGCCAAAGTGAAAATGTTAAACAAAGATCATCCTTACATCAGTTGGCTTGCTGACTGAGACCAAAACATAGGGCTATAACCCTACCCCTTGGAACCACATCTGGGATACACCTTTATGGTGACAGAGTAACAGTGGAACCATTCTCAAGAAAGCCTGTGGTGGTGATGGTGGTGGCTAGATCTCTAGTCCATCAATGCCCACATTTCAAATGGAGTTCAGGGGAGGCAAAGGGGGCACACTTCCCTAGGAGTCCACAATGCTGAGGGGCCCCAACATACTACAGCTGTGATTTACTACTGTCGGCATTTGGTGGGGAGGGCCCCAAGACTATGTTTCACCTTGGGATATTGAGGCCCTATTTTCCAACATCAGCTTAATGACACCACTCTGTTAGCTGAGAATGCAGATGATCTGCAAGCTCTAGTAATAAAAGTCAAGGAGTACAGTGAAAAAATGGGACAACAACTAAATGGAAAGAAGACTGAACTAATGACAACTGGTACAGCAACCAGCCTCGGAAGTGATAACGAAGACTTTTGAAGTGGTGGATAGCTTCTGCCTTTTAGGATCAACCATCAACAGTAAAGGATCCAGCAAGGATCCAAGAAATACACTGCAGACTAGCACTTGGTAGGGTTGCAATGAAAGCCTTGGAAAGGATATTTAGATGCTGTGATGTGTCTATACCTACAAAGATCAGAACAGTTTGAACAATGATTTTTTTCCATGACACACTATGGATGCAAAAGCTGGACTTTGAAGAAACAAGAAAGAAAAAGTATTGACGCTTTTGAACTTTGGTGCTGGAGAAGACTTTTGAGGATACTATGGACAGCCAGGAAAACAAACAAACAGGTCATAGAACAAATCAATCCAGAATTTTCACTCAAGGCACAAATGACTAGGCTCAAACTATCATACTTCGGACACATTATGTGAAGATCCAGCTCCCTTGAGAAGTCCATAATACTGGGGAAAGTTGAAGGAAAGAGAAGAAGAGGATGACCAGCAGTAAGGTGGAGGGACTTGATTACGACAGCAATGAATGCACCACTGAGAGACCTTAAAGGCCAAGTTGAAGACAGATCATCCTGGAGAGAATCTATCTGTGTGGTCGCTAAGAGTCAACTTGATGGCACTTAATCAATCAATCATTCCAGAGTGCTCATGCCATATCCCAGCTTCCACCACAGGGCATTGTGTCTATATCAAATGCACAGTCCAGCACTAGAAAGGGAGAAGCAGTGGCAAGAAGCAATAAGAACACAAGAGGGGCATAGACAGCTTGTTGGCGGCCTGGGGACAGGCTGCCACTGCCAGCCCCTCCCCTCCCTACAGAAGGGGGCTGCACAGCTCTTCTCCCACTCCTTCCTAGCTGGCATTTCGTTTGTAAAGTTCTTTAGTTTGATGGACCACCTAGCATCTAGAATTAGTATTGGCTCCAATACTGCTTTTGCCACTGCTTTATTAAATGAGAATGGAAGAGGTTCTTGAGGCAGGGTATAAGGAATTTGGGGGACTGGAGTTTGGAAGCTAGCATGCAGGGGCGTAGCAAGGTTGGAGTGGGCCCAGAGACGAGATTTTAAAATGGCCCCCCCCCTCAAAGTCCAGGGCCTCCGCACACCCCAGGCCCCTAGGATTTAAGTCTGATATTTCAAAATAAGTATGCTGCCTGGAAATACATTTCACTGAATACACACACGCACAGGTCACAATATATAGTGATATATACATTTATATACTATATATACTATAAATGTATATATACTATACATTTGTATTACTTTTAATACCTAGAACACACTAGTAAGATGAATTATTAAAATGGGCCCCTCGCTGCAGATTAGCAAAGGAGACTTTCAACCATGCAGGGTGAGCCTATGTTTGTTTTCTCAGAATTCTGAACAAATTCAGTCAAGTTCGATTGCAGGAGGTTTTTCACAGGAGGCTTTTAAAGCCCTTTAACACACATCTCCTCTGGAATGGAGGTGCTGCATTCACATGTTGGCCAGATTTACCCTGAAGTCCCTGCGAGTTATTGGGGAGCAGTTCACACACAAGAAAAATAAAATAAAAGCACCACACATGCTTCACAGTTCTCACTCAGATCTTCTGGGTTGCAAAACAACTTGAACATAAGTGTATTTATAAATGAATGAATGAATGAATAAAATAACTATAATACTGTTTGTTCCAATAGTTTTTGTAATTTTCTGCCATGAAAAAGCCACTTATAGGACTTTTTAGAAGGTTTTTTTTTAAGCCAGCAAATTTTCCAAGCTGTTTTAAAATAAATATCCAGACTTCTCAGTCCCTCCCCCCGATATCAAAGTCCTATGGCAAGCAGATCCCTATATATCCGGGGGGGGGGGCAGGAAAGGTAACCACAAAAAGGAGTTCACACTCTACCTGGCAAATGCTGGGTTGGGCAGGGCAGCAAGGTGTCTGCTGCAGAGAACAGTGGTAGCCACTCTGGCTGCCTCCTCCTTCCTGGCTGGCTTGGGCCCTACTCGAGTTCAGGCTTCACTGCGGCCTACACGGAGGCCTCCGTGGAAGCCCCGCCCCCCCACCGATCAGCTGAGAAGCGGGAGAAAAGGAGCTCTTTGCAGCTTGTCTGCTCCCTCGATTGCCGGCCAGGAGAACAAGCAGGAGAGAGGACGAACAGGGCAAGTGGCTGAGGGGCCTTGGGGCTGGGCAGGGGGCAATGGGGAGTCATGTGAGGTGCCTCTGGGGTGCCCCTCCAGGCAGTGGGGCCCCCAGACAACTGTCTCCCCTTGCCCGATCGTTGTTACGCGCCTGTTCTTAGCAACCCTTTTATGAGTTGCTGATGGGTGGCTGACATGCCAAACCCACATGGAAAACAGCCTGATCCAGGGGCGTAACTACTATTAGGCAAGGGGAGGCGGCTGCCTGGGGGCCCCCACACCTCGAGGGGCCCCCCAGAGGCAAGTCACATGACTGTATATTGTGAAGTGTGAGTGTGTGTGTATCAGCAAGGTGCCCATTTTAAAATTTTGTCTCTGGGCCCACTCCAGCCTTGTTACGCCCCTGGCCTGATCCCAATAGAGCAGCTGGCGCAGGAAGGGTGGCACAGCAAAAGATGTACCTGCAGTGAAGCACAAATGTTCACGGCAGCTGGACACTTACTTGAACACACCCGTTCACTGCGCTGCCGTGCAGGTACATCCTTTGCTGTGCCACCCTTCCTGGGCCAGCTGCTCTATTGGGGATCAGCCTGTTTTCCATGTGGACTTGGCATGTCAGCCACCCATCAGCAGCTCATAAAAAAGTTGCTAAGAAAAGCTCAGTCTTGTGCATCCATGAACTGCCCTTTCCAGCGGCATAGCTAGCTCGCCGGCGGCCCGTGTGCGGCTGCGGTGGGTGACCTGATAGCCCCACCCCCTGCGTCTGATGTCAGACGCAGGGGATAGTCACACCCCCTCATCTGACGTCAGAGGCGGGGGGCGTGGTCTGGCTCCCGAACAGAGCCTTGAAGCTCAGTTCGGGAGAAGCAGCTTAACTGCCGAAGGGGCCATGTGGTGCCGTGTTCGCAGCGCAGCCCAGGAGCGGCTCTTCCCTGCAGGGAAGAGCCACTTCTGGGCTGCGTTGCGAACGCAGCACCAGTCTTAGCTCCTGAAGGGGCCGCCCGGCCCCTTCAGGAGCTAGTTAGGCTGGGGTTGCGTTTGCAGCACCAGCCAGGAGCAACTCTTCCCTGCCTTTGCAGGGAAGAGCCGCTCCTGGCTAGTGCTGTGAACGCAGCGCATGCCTTTGTTTACCTCTCGCAGGGGCCGTGCGGCCCCCGCTCGAGAGCTAAATTCCTGCCCCCGCGTCTGACATCAGACACGGGGGGCGTGTCAGGGCCACTAATGGTGGCTCCTGATTGGGCATGGCTCGGATTCTTTGAACCCGTTCCCCCAATTATAGCTACGCCCCTGGCCCTTTCCCTTTTGTCCTTCCAACTGAATGCCAACTGATACACAGTTACTGCTGACCCAAAGAGCCATCTTCCCAGGTCATGGTGGGGCAGCCCCCCCCCCACATCCTTTACCATGCTCCAACTGCATATCTTGGTATGGTGTATGTGGGTTCTCTAGTCCCATCCCACAGAGAAAGCGGGATTCCATCCCCATCACCAGGCCCCCAATCTGCTCCGGCAATAGGCGTTTGTATGGTGCTTCGGTGGTGTGTGGCTACTTGAGGGCAGTGGTGCCATGGCTGGCAGAAGCGGCACTGGCGTGGCAGGGCAGGGCATTTAAAGGGCTTTCGAGGTGTGCTTCCCTTGTCCAAAGCGGCTGGAGTGCTCCAGAAATGCCCTTGGCACACCCAGATGAAGACGGTGTCCAAAGGTGGCCGAGCGGCTGGTCTGGTGACACTTTGCCCACAGTCTGGCTGTGGAGCGGGCTGGGATTGGGCTAGGAGGACGAGCGGCAGGGCAGGACTGATGGCTCCCTCTGCTAAGCACAGTTAGTTGCATGTTTGCAGCATGATTTGGAGTTAGGGTTTTTAACTCCTCTTAGTGCTAAACACAGCTAGTTTGTACTTGTGAACCAGGCCGTGTTTTCACTTCTACACTGAGAGTCACAGTAGTGCAGTGAAGGAAGTGCTTAACCTGATCTGTATCAAAAGCTCAGAATTCATCAGATGGGCTTAGCAGAGTCAATGATCTGCTGCAGCTGACAACTATGCTGACATGTGTGAGCACTGTAAAAAATTCCCTTTAAGGGATGGGGCCGTTCTGGGAAGAACATCTGCACGCTTGCATGCAGAAGGTTCCAAGTTCCTCCCTGGCAGCATCTCCAAGATAGGGCTGAGACAGACTCCTGCTTGTAACCTTGGAAAGGCTTCTAGCAGTGTGTGTAGACAATGCTGAGCTAGATGGAACAATGGTCTGACAAGAAATATGGTGGCTTCCTATGTTCCTAGAGTAATGCTACACTAGTACAAACAAAGATGCGCACACACACACGGGCGCGCGAAGATCATGTAGGGGAGTGCTCAAGGTTGCACAACTGCAAAAGCGAGTAGAGGGTTGTACTCTCCACCTTAGCGATGTGCATTCTGATTTGCTGCCAAATTGATTCAATTCTAATCGGCTCTATTCAACCTGCAATCGAATCACCATTGACATCTATGGTGATTCTAGGGGTTGAATCATAAGCACGATCAGATGTTGGGTGATGACCAGTGATGAGATGGATTGTGCCCTGACGTGTTAGCCAGGAAGGCTGTCAGTAAGGGTCCAGCCAATCTGAGGCCATGGTACATTTTTATCCACACACACGGATACATGCCACTGGAGTTCTTCTCCAGGAAGGTTTGGTTTTCTTTCCCTTGCTGTGCTTGGGTGTCTCTCCCTACATCAAGAGAGGCGAGGAGGCTTGATTTTGTGTGCACTGAATATAATGTTGTGCTAGTGCTTGCTGCTTTAATTAACTGGTTTTGCAAGATCTCAGACTGACAAAGACAGAACGTGGGTGCCTGCCTGCCTGCCTTTCTATGGCTGTGGTTTGATGCTCTGTTTGTGAAAAGGTGTTGTGGAGAGAATTAATAGTGGCAGCCTGTATAATATTTCTTGGTGATTGTTGAACTCCATGAATGAGAGCCTTGACTTTAAGACTAACTTGTGCTTCACTCACTGCTCTGGTCTGCTCAGTAAACCACTGAAGAACCCAAATAGCAATCAGGCAATCAGGCAATTTTGAATAATTAAAAAAAAAATTGTTGGCAATCCAGCGCCAAATGGCATCTACCTTTTGCACCAGTAACCCTAATGGCCAATAGGGACATTGGAAGTAGAGATAGATAGTTAGGGTCTCCTTCTCTTTCCTGTTTATCTTTAGTTGGTGTACCAATGGATGTTCTCAGAGCACTGGTCTACCCATCAAACCCAATTGGTTGACCAGCTCCCACCAGAAAAACAGTCTCCAGAATTGCCGTTCTTCTGGAGAGAGCTGCTCTACCCATTGGGTTGAATGGGTAGACCAGTCCTCCGAGAAAACCAACTGGTAGACCTGTTCTCCCCACATGGAAAGTTATCAGGGTCAGTAGGTCAATGACCGGAAAGGACCCTGACAAACATTTAAAAACCACTTGGAAATAGCCTCATTGCCTGATCACACTCTGTGTTGGGTGCTAGCCACCACACAACCCCCAGAGCAATCGGTCAATCAGGCAATTTTTAATTTTTTTTTTAAATTCATGTGATGTGGGGAGAGCTGGTCTACTAATAGGTTTCCTGGGAGGACTGGTCTACCCATAAAACTCAGTTGGAAGACTAGCTCTCCCCTGAAAAACAGTCCTCCAATTGCACTGGTTTACTCGGGAGAGTGTGTCTACCAATTGTATTTAATGGGTAGACCAGCTCTCCTTGAAAAACTCAAATTAACAGCGGCGTCAATGATTCACTTGAGTTTGAAGTTCTGGTTCCGGGCCATGTAAACAAAAGGCATGAAACCTGTTCTCACCACATCTCACATGTAGTGCTAGCTTCAGTCCTCAAGCAGGAATGGCTCTTTCATGAGGCAAAGGGAGGTGGTCACCTCATGGAGCAGATTACTGGGGCACCAGCAGGGTGGCTGGATGCTCTCCACATCTGCCATTAGAGCAGCTCTTGGGGAGAGATCTGACCCCTGCACAGGTACATAGGACGCCGCTGGTGGTGGCAGCCCAGAGGCACCCTAGCACAGGCACCCGGCATCTGATGTCCACCAAGAGAGCACTGCCTTATTCCAAAATGGGGCCATGCGCCCCATTCGCAAGGCACTCCAAGAGCGCCTTTCCCTGGCTCGAAAGGCAAAGAGATGCATTCCAGCCAGGCTGGGAACTCAGAGCTGGCTGAAGCGTCTCATCAACGGGGATGTGGCAGCACCACAGGGAGTGGTGGCTGGGTTCCTTGCACCCGTCTGCACAATGATGGATTTGCCCTGCTTCTGCCAGCTTTGCAAGAAGTCTCTTCTATACTCCTAGAAAAGCAGGTAGGAAACACAAGAAAAGAGGAGAAGGCTGCTGGCAGCTTTCCCTCCTCCCTGCTCGGTGGCCATAAGCCCTGAGTTTAATGAGAAATGGGTGAAGAGAGAAAGCAGTCTGCAGCTCTACCCAACAGGCAGCTGAAAAAACCTGGGGCATCCCTAGACCGTGAAATGGCGATTTTACTTTGCTTGCCCACGGAAGGGCAGGTGTGCATTCACATATCACCCAGATTTTTGTCGGGGAGCACTCCTTACAGGATTGGGGTTTCTCACTGCACTTTGGCACTTAGTCCGATTGATGTCCCTTGGAAGTGAGGCTGGCCATAGATTATGAAAGAGCAACCGTCTGGAAGGGGAAAGGCGGAAGAGCGAAGAAGCTTCTGCCTCAGTTTCAAGCTCCCATTTCCAGCAATGGACACAAGGCCCTGGAGTGTAAAAGCCAGCACTGAAATGGTTTACTGGATTAATGTCTGGATTTTTAGAGTCCTTAGTGTTGTCTGCCCATGCCGTTGGGCCATACCCATATGCATATTTCCCAATGAAGCCAAGGGACAAAAGGAAAAAAGATACAGAACTGCTTCAAGTCACTTTAACAACAACAACAATTATTTATATACCGCTTTTCAACAAAAAGAATAGGGGAAAGGGGGCATCTAGATGCCCTCCGTGAACTTGCGTGTTGGGAGGTTTGCGGGGGGATGCATTTTATTTTTTAACAAGAAAGGTAGGGGAAGTGGGGCCCAGGCACTTCCCCGTTGGGGTGGTGGTGGTTTACAACCCCTGGTTACTCATGAGCAAGGCCTTTGTTACTCCTCATCAAGATATGATGATGAGTGTAGCGACGAAATGGCTACATGGACTATGCCCACTGAGAGTGACAGTCCATTAGTGCAAGAGGTTGAAAAGCGGTGTGCAGGGGTGTGTTTGGAAATGGTGGGCAGGGTGTCCCACAGACTGCTTTCCTGGTCCTGGGAACGGCGGCTGGGGAAAAACCAGCCCCCTGCCTGGCCGTCTGCTCCTGTGGACAGGTGCGGCATCACAAATGGCGCCTGCAGTTGACCCAGCTGCCCCAGGACTGGGGGAGTAGGGGAAAGTGGCCTCTCCCATGATTCCCTGTGTCCGCTCATCTGCATCTAGCGCACAGACAGGCTGGACCCAGGAACATGTGTGCATGAACAGGTTGTGGAGCATGGAGTGTGGTGATGTCCTCCGAGGTGCGAACACTGCAGAGAAGGGATTGGGGGAGAGGGTTTTTTCCCCCTTCTATTTTTCAACCAGTACAATCAGGGGGTCCACTAGAGCGGGGCCCCCTTTGGATTGCTTGGTGGTTAAGTGGCTGGCCTATCATGTGAGCACACAGTCCATGGTTGGGGATCATGATGTAGCAGGCACAGGCATCCCCCCAATTGACTGGCCCTCTTATGAAAGTGAGAGCTCAAGGGGATGCAAGCTGCTTGAGGTTGTTTAGCGATGGGTCTGAGTGGAGCTCTGCTGGGCTCTCCCCTTACAACACCTTCTCAGGTCATGGTGGGAAAGCCCCCCCCCATCCTTTGCCGTGCTCCAACTGCATATCTTGGTCTGGTGTATGTTGGTTCTCCAGTCCCATCCCACAGAGAAAGCGGGATTCCATCCCCATCACCAGGCCCCCAATCCGTCCTGGGGATAGACATTTGTATGGTGCTTTGGTGGTGTGTGGCTACTTGGGAGCAGCGGTGCCATGGCTGGCAGAAGCGGCACTGGCGTGGCAGGGCAGGGCATTTAAAGGGCTTTCGATGTGCGCTTCCCTTGCCCAAGGCGGCTGCAGTGCTCCAGAAATGCCCTCGGCACAACCAGATGAAGACCGTGTCCAATTGCAGCCGGGCAACTGACCTGGTGACACTTTGCCCTCAGTCTGGCCGTGGAGCAGGCTGGGATTGGGCTGGGAGGACGAGCGGCAGGGAGGGACTGCTGGCTCCCTCTGCTAAGCACAGTTAGTTGCATGTTTGCAGCATGATTTGGAGTTAGGGTTTTTAACTCCTCTTAGTGCTAAACACAGCTAGTTTGTACGTGTGAACCAGGCCGTGTTTTCACTTCTACACTGAGAGTCACGGTAGTCCAGTGAAGGAAGTGCTTAACCTGATCTGTATCAAAAGCTCAGAATTCATCAGATGGGCTTAGCAGAGTCAATGATCTGCTGCAGCTGACGACTATGCTGACATGTGTGAGCACTGTAAAAAATTCCCTTTAAGGGATGGGGCCGTTCTGGGAAGAGCATCTGCATGCTTGCATGCAGAAAGTTCCAATTTCCCTCCCTGTCAGCATCTCCAAGAGAGGGCTGAGAGAGACTCCTGCTTGTAACCTTGGAAAAGCCAAGGCTGACACTTGAAAATCGCCTGATTGCCTGATCACACTCTGTGTTGGGTGCTGGGGCATGATGGGTGCTACCCGCCACACAACCCCCAGAGCAATCGGTCAATCAGGCGATTATTAATGTGTGGTTGTTGTTTTTTATTCATGTCATGTGGGGAGAGCAGGTCTACTAATACAGTAGGTTCCCTGGGAGGACTGGTCTGCCCATAAAACTCAGTTGGAAGACCAGCTCTCCCCAGAAAAACAGTCCTCCAGAGAAAGGGAGCTCCTTTCCTCACCTCGTCAAGAGGGCAGGGAGAGGAGCTCACAGTCAGCACTTCCAGGAGTGCATGCTGGTAAAGCCTGGAAAACAGCCTGATCCCAATAGAGCAGCAGCCTCAGGAAGGGTGGCACAGCAAAAGATGTACATGTGTGTTCAAGTAAGTGTCCAGCTGCCGTGAACGTTTGTGCTGCGGTGCAGGTACATCTTTTGCTGTGCCACCCTTCCTGGGCCAGCTGCTCTATTGGGGATCAGCTTGTTTTCCATGTGGGTTTGGCATGTCAGCCACCTGTCAATAAGTAATAAAAAAGTTGCTAAGAAGAGGTCAATCGCGGGCATCCAAGAGCTGTCCTTTCCCTTGTTTCAGTCCTTCCAACCGAATGCCAACTGATACACAGTTACTGCTGACCCAAAGAGAAGGTTTGATTTCTCCTGGGACATCTCCCAACTGCCAGTGGGATGAGCTGCTATAATGATGCAAAAATAAATAAATTAGCTTTTATTTCATTCTAATTACTTCTTACACAGAAGAACCTAGGAACATCGGGATATAGGAAGCTGGCTTATACTGAGTCAGACCATGAGTCCATCTAGCTCAATATTGTTGACACAGACTGACAGTGATTTTTCTAAGAATGTAGGCATGAGTCTCTCTGAGCCCTGTCTTGGGGAAGCCAGAGAGGGAACTTGGAACCTTGTGTTCTTCCCAGAGTGGCCCCATTCCCAAAAAGGAATATCTTACAGTGCTCACACATGTAGTCTCTCATTCAAATACAAACCAGAGCAGAACCTGCTTCTCAAAGGAGACAATTCATTTTGGCTACCACAAGACCAGCTCTTATTTATTCACTGATTTATAACATACCCATTTCAGATGCAGGCAGTTTATTTTAAACACCGAAGGATGACTGATTGCAGGGCTGAAAAAAAAATTTGTAACGTTATGACCTTATATCTGTATCCCTGAGCTTTTACAATTCTTACTCCTGTCTGCAGTGGCATCTTTAAGATGTGAAGTGTGTGAGAAGCCAGGGAAAATCCTATCTTGCGAATCATACATCAAGGAGTGTGAACCTGATGAAGATACTTGCAAAATTGAATTAACACGTTATAGTAAGAGGATTTTCACTTTCCTTCACAAAAAGGCAAATGCTCTTTGCTTGGACACTGTATTATCAAGGGATGACATCCTTGCTGAAATGGGGCTTCACCACAGAACTTTGACCTCTTCTAGTCAAGAAATATAATCCCTGTCAATGGAGACCTTTCAAAACTTCACCAAAGTCAGCAAGTGTTGAAAAATCAAGTCATAAAGCTGTATATTTGCACTAGGATGACAGTCAGCTCTACACCCCTGAATAAAATTCAAATGGGAATCTTTCTTCATTGATTCTCTTCCCCATTCATAGAGCTGGCAGTGTCATAGCTCTGTCAGTGTGGACTAGCTAGACCCAGAAAGGTTTCACCGGCAGCAGTGCAAGTGGGGAGAGGTAGAAGCTGAAGGTGCGAGGAACAACAAACAAACATTTATATACTGCATTTTGACAAAAGTTCCCAAAGCAGTTTACAAACCAATAATATATCAGTAAGATGGAGTCCTATCTTCAAAGGGCTCACAGTCTAATAAGAAATATAAGGTAGACACCAGCAGCATCCACTGGAGGGATGCTGTGTTGGGGCTGGATATGGCCAGTTGCTCTCCCATTGCTGCTAAATATAAGAGAATCACCACTTTCAAAGGTGCCTCTTTTCTCATTTAGCAGGTAGTCTGTGTGTACAACAAGGGGCAGAAGTAGACCACGTTTAAGAAGTGCACCTCCAAAATAGTAAAACCCAGACTTTCAAAAGATAGCGTATGCTGAAACTAAAAAAAAAGACCCGGATAATTTAAGCATAAGTCCATCAAAATCTAAATTGAAACCAAAATTTCAAAACATACTTTAGGATAATGTAATGCTAAGCATGAATTGTATTTTTTAAAGCAATAACTTCATGTAGCACTCAGTACTTCCATTAATTATTAATATGACCCTGAACTAACAAATATACATATTGGGAACGGCCAGAGTTTTTCAGGTTGGGAGGTAATTCTATTGATTCCCCCCTGATGTTTAGATGTTTTATTTACTTTCCTTTTACAGGTAAAAAATTGTTCTATAAAAAGGCATGTGTTAAATCTGAGGATTGTCGTGATACGCGGTCTTCAGGATTTCCTTTGGGAGTTTATTGCTGTCATACTGATCTGTGCAATAAACCAAGTAGGTATTTCCCATTTTCTAGAATCTCCTATGCCTTTATCTCTGAGCATAAGAAAAACTGAGTTTTCAGGATTTAGCACTAGCAAACAAATGAAGTACTATTGGGCCAAGATTTTTCCTTCATTCTTGTCCAAAGGATGGTTATTATTTCAATAGATGACTGTATTTCACCTATGTCTCTCTGTGTTTTTTAAATCACAGCCAATTATTTCTGACCAATAAAGCAACCATGTTGCATGGAAGCACTCCTCACCCACCCCATAGCAGTCTGTAGGGGTTGAGTGGCGAGCCCAACATATCCATAAGGAGCTGCAGGGATGAGAGTGGGAGCAGAGGAGCATTTCTCCAGAAACAGGCTGCCCTGTCCCCAAACGCTGGCACCTTCAGTTCAAAGTCTGATGAGCTGTGGTGGAAAAAGCACATGGTGTCAGTAAGTGCTGGTGCCAAACTGGTGGTTTAAAAACAGTGGTTTAATGATGGTTTAAAAACCTGTAAAGGGGTCTGTGTGCAAGAACTGTATGTGAGCCCGATTAGATAACTTCCGCTTAGGGAAGATTTTAGAGTTTTGTGCAGAGTGTGTGTGTGGGCAGAGGCGCTCTTACCCCGGGACTTTGGGGCCAAAGTCCAGGCCCTCCACAGTCCCTGGAACCCCACAAATCCTTTTGAGTCTTTCCTGGGTGGTGTAGTTGCTCGGTGGAGCATGATGATGCTTAATTTGTAGGGGAGGGGGCGCGCCTAAGTGCACCTCTGTCTGTGTTTGTGTGTGTACACACACAACACACACACACAACAAGCAAGCAAATAAAGCCAAGTAAAACATATAGAGCAGAGTCATCAGTGGGAGCTGTCCATTCCTCTGAGCCATGCTTAGTTTTGCCACCTCAGCACTATGCACTGCATTGGGAATTTTCTGCTTTCCTTCAAGCCCCACCTCAAGCATCTGGCTCCACCTCAAGCATCCAGTTCTCTTCAACTCAAAGTGGGGCTCAAATTTAGACACATTGATTTTTGGTAACTTCTATACTGGAAGGGCAGGATTTAAGGTGTGTGTGTGGGGGGGGTGGTGGTTGTTGTTTCTTTAAAATAGTAGAACGTAGAGCAATGGAACTCCATAAACAACTTGGCTCCAGCACAAACAGGCTGCAGCGGTATCCATTCACCAGCCTCCTCTGACGAAGGCTGAAAACAGGTTTCAGCTTTAGCCTGTCTGGAATGTCTGCTCCCTTAATGAGACCCTCAGGATGCAAGCAGATGTGGAAGAGAGAAGAGGATTGAGGGGTGCTTCGTATTCCCTATAAAATGGCTCTGGGCTGGAGGATGCTTTAAGCACAGCATGGCTAGAGGGAAGCTGGATATTCCTCCCAACCCTCTTCTTCTTCCTCAAACTGCCCCTTCTCAGACATTTTCCCCTCACAAGAGCTGTCTTCCAGTCATGGTTCCACACCAGGAGGAGAATAAAGGGGAAAAATAAAGATTAGCTAGTGATTGGAATAGTCCATAATATTAAAATTTCATATATACTTATTTATTTATATATTTTTAAAAACACTTCTTATGGTGTTATGGTTATGTTTTCACCTTCCTCCTCCCCCTTATTCTGACAACACATCACTCAGAGGACATGTTGGCTTCAAACCCCTAGCAGGCGGTGCAGGTGCTGCTAGGGGTGGCAGGGGTGGCAAGAGGAACCTTTAAGTGTAAATGTTTAGTTGCTTACCTCCGCATCCACCTCACCTGAATGCTGCTTCAAACAGCAGGGCCCCGCCAAGCACCCTCTGTGGTGGGGGGTCGCCTCTGCCACTCACCTGGCTTCTGCAGAGCCAATCCCTTAGTGGTGGTCAGTTGAGTGGTGGAGGCAATTCCTCACAACAGAGGCTGCTGGATGGTGCCCTGTTTCTCAAAGCAGCATTCAGGTGCAATAGTAGCAGAGAAAAGCACCTATTAATTTACTCTTAAAGGTGCATCTGTCCACCACCCCGGCAGCGCCCACACCGACCACTACTGCTTCAAACCAGCAATCTGTCTAGGAAGAACAAATAGTTTGGCTTCAGCAAAGGAAGACAGGAGGGCTCTGAGTACACCCATGGAAGAGTCTTTCAAGTATCCTTTGGGGTACTAGTATTCACGGGTTGGAATCTCCAGACTAAAGAAAAGCAGGGCAAGAAAGTGCTAGATGTGAAAGAATGTGATGGAACCATATGCTGACTGACTGTCGGAGTTACTTTTGCAGAGATCCCAGGGCCATTTGCATTCATTGGCACTAAAGGAAGGTCCCAGTCCGCTGATGGGAATCAAAGCTTGTAAATTCCTGGCTTCATTACATCAGGTAAGTAGATTTACAAATTGACTAGGAAAGCAGAGTTTGTCTCGAATGCTGGCACATGTATTGTGTGTATAGCCATGTGCATGCATGCATACATGAGAATATGGGTCAACGTACTGTGTCATGCATACTAGCTGCTAATCAGAATGGAACCAGGTACCAGAACATCAGAACTTGGAAAATGTGTATAACAGCAGCAGATGCATATGAATGTAAGTGCAGGTCACCACAGGACAGCAGTAACCTTCAGAAGTGGGATGGCCTCTCATTTTAAGTGGGAAAGCACCAAGAGCCGGGAGGAGCTTAATCTTTACACTTCGTGCTACTCCCCCCCCCCCAGTTCTGTCTTTTCAGTTGCTATTCCCCCAGAATGTTGTTCCCCCTGAAGCAAAAGCCCTGATAAAATAATCATGAAAATAATCCCCCTTTTCTTCTCTAGGTGGAATTACCCATTTGCAGACTGCTTTCCAAAGCTGAGCAATATTTGGGTTCTCTGCCCTCTCCACGGGAAACATCAGTGGAGAAGCAAGGGACTGCTTGATAAGAATTTGTGTGTAGAATTATGCTAGCTTTGTAATAGTAGTGATATATAATGTACTTGGCTAACTTGCAAGTAATAAAGATGCAGGAATATATTAACAATAAGCAATGCATTAATGTTTAACCTAGAAATAACTAGCTGAACTGCAAGCTCTTAATCTAAAGATAAGAAGCAATGTATCAATTGTACTAGCTCACTTCTGTAACCCAATGAGCCATGTGATCTTGAGAAATTGGAATGCTTAGGTAGTACTTACGAACGGTATGTATGGAGGAACGCATGAGTGAGCAACATGAAGAGCGCCCCTAGTCCCCACTCCCTCTCTAACACAGACAATGTTTGGAAAGACGCCAAGGCCTGAAGAGAACCAGGGAGGACTGCCAGTGACGTTGCAAGGGAAGAAATAGCTGAAGGAGACAGGATGGATACGTCTTGTAATCACAGAGATGAAAGTGGACTGCAAATGTACCAACCGGAACTGGACTGGAAACTTCCCTTTATAAGTCAGGCAGGAAACCAGAAGACCCCTGAGAAGCACCAACATCCCAAGCGAGGCCTATACGCTTCTTCCAACACCGCTTTCAAAGAATGATCACCTTTGGAGTGGGGCTAGGTGAGTATGTGTGTGTGTGTATGTGTGTGTGTATGAGTTAGAAGTTAGCTTGCTGTTTTATTGGCTATAATAAACATGGATCCTTGATTGAGTAAAACCAGCTGGTGTCTGTGTCCGTTTTCTTGGGGCTGCCTTGTTGTTGGGCGGTGCAGTGCTAAAGGACTTAGAGTAAATAAAGGTCCCACATGTGTTTCCAGTGATATAGGTTTCCCAACTACATGGTCTCTTTCTTTAGCTACATTCCAACTTCCACACTTACTTCCAATTCTCAACACTCCTGGGTCTCATTCTTGGCACTTGGTGGAGGAAAAGGGGATGATTGGGGGCAGGCAAAAGGGGGTAGAAATCTGAGGATAGGGGGTTCCAGAAAACAAATATGGGAGATATGTGTTAAGTACTCACTGAATCATGGTCAAAATAAAGGTGTGTCGCAAATAAAAATCTGTGTTTAGCAACTGCATTTGAGCCATTTGTGGAGTAAGAGAGTAATTTTACAGATGAAATGAGTGAGAATTTGAGGCTTTGGGGAGGCAGCTGCAGTATCCAATCCCAGCCAGGTCTCACTGCCCAGCCCTACTCAGTCTTCAAAGGGGAAGACTAAACTAAGCTCGAAAAGTTGCTTACCATGGGCATGAATATGGCTTATCTTTAGAACAAGAGAAGCCATACTATCATTCACCACTAGGGGGGCAAGGAATAAACCTGTCATGGGCTGATGGTAATAAGCTTGTGGACACCTCAACATATGAGCTGACGGGATTCAGTGGTCAGGTACTTGAACTGATGGCCCCCATAGTCTGACATTTGGAACACAGACTTGCTTTGTGTATTTCACATGGCAGAAGTCTGAATGACGTGGACTGGTGTGCAGATCTCCAAGGGAATCAGGTGATGCGAGCAAGGTAAGCCTCCAGGCCAAGATGGGTGAGCTGGAGTGCTTGGTTGCTGACGAAGAAATCGATATAGTGGGCATAACAGAAACATGGTGGAACAGGGAGAACCAGCGGGACACTGTTATTCCTGGATATAAACTCTATAGAAATAAGAACATAAGAACAGCCCTGCTGGATCAGGCCCAAGGCCTATCTAGTCCAGCATCCTGTTTCACACAGTGGCCCACTAGATGCTCCTGAAAGCCACAGGCAGGATTTGAAAGGGGCATGCCATCAATTTCCTGTCCATCAATTTCATGGCATGACTCCTGGATTTCACTACCTGAAAGAGTTTGGTATGATCTGCAAATTTGGCGACCTCGCTGCTTACTCCAGCTTCTAGGTGCTTTTTAATTTATTCATAAATGATCTAGAAGTTGGAGCAAGCAGCAAGGTGGCCAAATTTGCAGATGATACCAAACTCTTTCGGGTAATGAAATAAAAAAAGGATTCTGAAGAGCTTCAAAAGGGTCTCTCCAAACTGGGTAAGTGGGTAACAAAATGGCAAATGCGGTTCAATTTTGGCAAGTGACAAGAGATGCACATTTGGACAAAAAACTCCAACTTCACGTATATGTTGATGGGATCTTAGCCGTCGGTGACTGACCAAGAGAGAGTCATGCCGCCACTCAGGGACATTGGAGAGGAGTGGAGGCAGGGGCAGGCGACTTACTAGAAAGTGGGGAGGTGCTTAGGAGGAGCAGGCTGGTAATGTGAATGGTGAGATAATTGAGACAGGCCAGGCACAAGAGGGGCCAGAAGGGCCAGGTGGTCTTTGGAGAGAAGGTTCAGGATTCGAGCCATAGTTTGAATGGCCACTGTCTCCTCGAGAACGCAGATGGGGAATACGTCAGCAGAAGGTGAGGGAATTACGAAGGAGTAGTCGGCTGGCGAGAAGCCAGAAGCCGGATTGAATCTATGGGAACTGGTCAGGGTGGAGTGTTGATTAAGTGCACGTGGCTGCTGACCATAAATCGGGCAGCCTGTGCCTTGAACAAACTGCTGGAAACAACACGTCAAATCTGCTTGGAGCTTTTGTCGGAGAGATTGTGACTTTGGAATTTGGGTTTCTTACTTCTCCCTTCTGTATTCTTGGTGAGACTGTTAATCCTGACTATTTAGCAGTAAAACTGAAACTTGAGCTACTGGCTATTGTGTCATCTATTTCTGGCCAGAGTCTTCCATTGAGTGAGTTCGTGACAGCGATGGAACTTGGGGTCGTGGTGGACAGCTCATTGAAAGTGTCCACTCAATGTGTGGCAGCTGTGAAAAAGGCCAGTTCAATGCAAGGGATCATTAGGAAGGGGATTAAAAACAGAATTGTTAATAATATTATGCCCTTAAACAAAACTATGTTGTGGCCACACCTGGAGTCCTACACACAATTCTTTACTGCATACAAGGATTCCTCTGAATATCAGTTGCAGGGGAGTAACAGCAGGAGAGAGGGCATGCCCTCAACTCCTGCCTGTAGGCTCCCAGTGACATCTGGTGGGCCACTGTGTGAAACAGGATGCTGGACTAGATGAGCCTTGGGCCTCATCTTAAGGTGTAATCTGCATTTTCCAGTAAATTTTTGCAACAGAGACTGAGAAAATAATTTTTCCAATTCTCCTCAGTGAGCTTGAGGTTCTAGAAGGACAGCTTGATAGGCCAAGTAAAAAATACAGAGCAGGCTCAACAATACAGCCTGTTGCCAGCCTCAGAGTGCAGTGGGGGGCACAAAAGTTCTGGTAAGAACTCATCTGCCTACTTTCCTTTCACTATAATCCCCTCATCTTGCACTGGGGAGGATGACATCAGCACAAACGACACTGTTGAGTGTCCCTACAAATGTGCTAAATCTGGTTCCAATAGGTTAGGCAGTTCACTAGTTATCCCACTTGCACCCCAAATGTTCATGCAGCCCTACAACTGTATCAAATTTGTTCCAAATTGGTCAATGCATTGCAAAATGTATACGGACACACACACGCCTGGGTGATCTCATAAGCTTACTTTCCTTAGAGAAAGTGGGCTGAGAAAACAGGGGGACAGAGAAGAATTGAGGACCAGACACACCCTAGTTGGTCTCTGGCTATTGGTCTCCATCAGTGGTGTCCATCCATGCCACAGGACCATGAATAGTTTTGCCAGCTGAGAGCAGTATGTACTTTAGCAGTATCTGCCTGTTATATTTCAAGCCCCAGATAAAGCTCTTGCATCAGTTTCAAGCTCCCATTTCCAGCAATGGAAACAAGGCCCTGGAGTGTAAAACCCAGCATTGAAATGGTTTGCTAGATTAATGTCTGGATTTAGAGTCCTTAGTGGTGTCTGCCCATGCTGTTGCGCCATACCTAGTTTTTCTGAATGAGCACTGGGTACAGGTGAAACTCGGAAAATTAGAATATCGTGCAAAACTCCATTAATTTCAGTAACGCAAATTAAAAGGTGAAACTGATATATGAGACAGACACATTACATGCAAAGCGAGATAAGTCAAGCCTTAATTTGTTATAATTGTGATGATCATGGCGTAAAGCTCATGAAAACCCCAAATCCACAATCCCAGAAAATTAGAATATTACATGGAACCAAGAAGACAAGGATTGTAGAATAGAACAATATCAGACCTCTGAAAAGTATAAGCATGCATATGTATTCAGTACTTGGTTTGGGCCCCTTTTGCAGCAATTACTGCCTCAATGCGGCGTGGCATGGATGTTATCAGCCGGTGGCACTGATGAGGTATTATGGAAGACCAGGATGCTTCATTAGCGGCTTTCAGCTCTTCTGCATTGTTTGGTCTCATGTCTCTCATCCTTCTCTTGGCAATGCCCCATAGATTCTCTATGGGGTCAGGTCAGGTGGGTTTGCTGGCCAATCAAGCACAGCACACTGTATACTTTTCAGAGGTCTGATATTGTTCTATTCTACAATCCTTGTCTTCTTGGTTCCATGTAATATTCTAATTTTCTGGGATTGTGGATTTGGGGTTTTCATGAGCTGTACGCCATGATCATCACAATTATAACAAATTAAGGCTTGACTTATCTCGCTTTGCATGTGATGCGTCTGTCTCATATATCAGTTTCACCTTTTAATTTGCATTACTGAAATTAATGGAGTTTTGCACGATATTCTAATTTTCCAAGTTTCACCTGTATGCACAGAAATGGAAGTGTAATGAACTGCCTTCAAAAGAAGATTGGCTGATAAAAATTTTGGAATACGCGGAGATGGCAAAACTTACAGTACTGATAAGAGACCAAAATTTAGAATGCTTTAAAGAAGATTGGAAACCATTCTTATTATATTTAAAGAACTATTTTCCTAATATTGATTTTACAACAGGGTTTGAAATCTAGTAATATTAGCAGGTTGCGTAGATCACAATCGTGTTTGTAAGGTTTAGATCTATGTTTTGAATTATTATTATAGCAAGGGTTAATCCTATAGTTGATGATTCATGAGGAGGTGTGAGCGCGAAGTCCATATTTATTTCGATCAGTGACCAGAACAAACACAAGCAAAAGGAAAAAGAGAATAAAACATCATAAAATAGTAGTACGCAACTTACATGCAACGTAACAAAACTTGGCCACAGAGTTAGTACTCATACTATCAAATTTAGTCAGTAAAAAATCAAGATAAAAGTCATCTGAGCGGCCAGGAAAAGACTTCAACAAGGGTGAGATAAAATCTAAACGGGCATCCCTGTAGAGGTCACAGTAAAGAATAAAATGTGCAGTCGACTCAATAGCACCTGAGCCACAAGGGCAGAGGCGCAAAACATAAGGAATCCCCTTGAACCTTCCCTTAAGCACAGATGTTGGAAGAACATTAAGACGTGCAAGGGTCAAGGCACGCCTAAATTTAGGAAAAGTTATGTTACTTAGGTAATCAGCAGGCTTAAGATTGCAGAGCTGGTTACCTATATACAAATCTCTAGATATTTTGGAGGCTTCAACCTGTAGGTCAGTATCAATTATTCGCTGTTTAATAACCTTCGTAGCTGTAATAGAGCCCATCCTAACAAGTTCTTCAAGTGGGATCCCATAAAGTTGAGATTTTATTTTAAGTGACCGTTTCCATCTCGAATCAAAGGAGTCGGTCATAATAAGAGGGACTAATCCCACTTGTGAGAACTTCAATTTTAACCAGAATAGGAAAATACATTTCCAAAAAACCGATTTCAAAGTATAGAGGCCTGCCTCCCGTCTAATAGCAGCATTTGAGACACCATTTGGGACCTGGAAGATGGATCTAAGAAATTTTGTCTGTATGGCCTCCAGCGGTGAAAAATTGCAGAAAGGGCCCAATTGTGCACCATATGTAAGCTGTGGGTGTACTTTAGCTGCAAAGAGTTTAATAGCAGCAGGTATATATGTAGCGCCCTTCGTGAAATAAAAAGATCTAATTAAGTTGGCCGAAAGCTGGGCTTTCTGTATGGTATAGTTCAGGTGGGCCTGATGGCCTCCCGAAGCATGGAAGACTATGCCAAGGTATTTAAATATTTTAACTTGTTCAATTAATTGGCCATTTATTTTCCATACATGGGGCTTGGGGCGTTTGGCAAATACCAGTACTTTAGTTTTCTGGTAGTTTACCTCAATGGCCTCCTCTGCACAAAAAGAGCTAAGTGATGCAAGTGCCCGCCTTAGGCCGACTGGAGTCAGTGACAGGAGAAGCATGTCATCGGCATACAGCAGAATTGATATATGTTTATGAGCCAGTTTGGGCGGATGAATAGAAGGAGCATTCATATGAGTTACTATGGAGTTAATATAGATGTTAAACAAAAAAGGGGCTAAAATACACCCTTGTCTGACTCCTCTATGTGTGGGGATTTCAGCAGATAAGTGACCCCGTACACTACAACGAACTCTTAAGGATGTATTTTCATGTAGCTTATAAATTAGTAATAGGAGACGCTTATCTATGGATGAATCCCTCAACTTAGCCCAAAGGCGGCCCCTAGAGATGGAATCAAAGGCAGATTTTAAGTCAATAAATGCCGCATAGAGGGCAGAGCCAGGTTTACAAGTATATTTCTCAGCCAGATGTTGGAGTATAAAGGCCTGCTCAATGGTCGATCGGCCTTCACGAAATCCGGCTTGTTCAGGAGCCAGGATGTTATAGGCATCAATCCAGTCAGCCAGTTTTATCAGGAGATGTTTCGCATATAATTTAGAGATAATGCTCAAGAGGCTAATTGGGCGGTAATTTGCGGGATCTTGTCTGCTTTCTTTTTTATAGATAGGGATAATTAAAGCAACCCCCCAATCCTGAGGAATTTTCGCAGTGTTATCGATAAATGAGAATAATGACGCAAGAACAGGGGCCCACCATTCTAAGTTGGTGCGTATAATCTCAATAACGATGTGGTCGATCCCGGAAGCTTTACCGGGTTTAGTTTGTTTGACAAGGGCCTCAATTTCTGAGCATGTAACTGGGTTCCAATAGGAAAGGTCAGAGGTATTTAATTCTAGCTTAGCTTCTGTAGGATCAGTTTGACTGTAGAGTTTGTGGAAATGACGCTCCCATGATTCCGCGGGAACAATAAAGGTCGGCGAGGAGGGAGCTCTCACGTGAGGAGAAGAGATCAGTCGCCAAAACCTTGTTTGATTCCTTGATTTAGCCGCGTCAATTAGTTCAGACCATTTTTCTTTAGTAAATTGAAATTTCTTAGATTTCAACAATTTCTAATATTGATGCCTCAGATTAAGTAAATCCTGCGAACTGAATACAGAGTACTTCAGCATGGGATTTAAAGGCCTGAATGAGGGCCCTCTTGGCAGCGCGACACTCAGAATCAAACCATGGACAGGAGGGGGTTTTATGGCGCTGACTAGCTGGTGGACAGGAGTTGGTGAGCATGGGTAAAAGGAGACTAATTAGGCTATCATAAAGATCTAAGATAGATGGAGAGGAAATCTGTAATCCTTTCCCAACTAGGGCATCTCGCAGAGAGATGGCATCCTGAGAATTTAGGAACAAGCTTACTTGATTAAGCAAGAAAGGAGACCATCTCACTCGCTGGTGTATAGGTCCATCATTCCTGCAAAGATCTTGTCTGCAGTCTAACCTAACAAGGCCTTTCCAACCAATATTCAGAAGCAGGGGGAAATGATCACTCTCTGGTCAATTAACAACTTGAAAGTTCCTAACAGCTGAGGCCAAACCACGAGAAATAGCCACATAGTCAATTAAGGAAGGTCTAGCTCCCGCCCAGTGAGTAAACTCTGCGGGAAAATCAGTGTGAACCGCTCCATTAAGACAGTGCAAATCCAACTTATTAAATGACTGAAGTAAAGTTAAACCGGAAGCATTAGCTCTAGAGTCTTTAGAGCGTCTAACGATTAAAGGGAATGGAGGTTCTACAGTTGGAGGGTAACAGTGAAATTTGGAATAAAGAGCTAGATCATCCAAACCAGTACGGGCATTGAAGTCTCCCGCCAGTACATAATGTGAATTATGCTGTGAGATCTGAATATCAGTAATAAATGCTTCTAAATTTAGCCATATCCCCCTAACACAAGAGTGTGAACCTAAAGGTGGGGTATAGATGTTTATCAGCACTAAACTGAAAACCCCAGAAGTAAGTAGAACAGCTAATGCATAAGGGTCAAGGGAGCCAAGGTAAGTCAATTTGCATTGCAGAGATGTAGATACAAGGACCGCAAGACCACCCTTCGGTCTACCCCTGCCCCCCTCAGCCTTGGCAGCTAGTAGAAAAGGTGTATAACCAGGGAGAAAAAGGTCTCCTGTTAGCCAAGTTTCTTGGATCATCAAAATGTCAAAGTGGGAAACAAAAGTTGAAAAGTCCGGGTCACGACATTTGCTGTTCCAACCGCCGACATTCCAGGCTAAGATCGATATCTGTTCTGGCCCAGCCAAAAGTCAATCAGTTGGAATCTGGGTAGCCGCGGGAGTAGAGTTAGTTTCAGGTTCACATAGATTGGCATCAGTGGCCAGGGGTTCTGGCAACAAAGAGCAGTTGGGGATATTGGTTGGTGCAGATAATCTGGAAGTAGAGGTAGGATCATCTTGAGGAGATGGAGTAGTTGAAATGCAAATCAGGCTTGTGTCATCATCAGATGAGAGAACAATAGGGTCTTCTGTAATTCTTGGAGTAGCAAAAGAAGGGGAAAGTGAGGCACTTGCAGTATCAACAGCGTTAGCGGTAGCATCCTTATAAGTTGGAAATGAGGGACCATTATCGTTGTCATCCGGGAGAGGCCTAGCACCAGTCTTTTTTAAAGCTTTAGCAGGAGAAGAGTGCTGTTTAGAATCTAGCAAGGAAAAAATTGCACAGAAATGGGGGTCGTTTGCCAAGCCCGCCCAATGGTCTTCCTCAATTTGGCCATTTTCTTGTAATGCCATGTGTACCAATTTCAACGTATCCACATCCACTGGAACGTCAGCAGATAGATGGTTAACTGGAGAGGAATTCCCAGTTATGGAGAGAGAAGCAGCTTGACTTTGTTTACTCAGTTCAGCCAAATCGTCGGCTACCTCATGCAAGGACTTTATAGTATCCGGTAGGGGAAGTATATCAGCATAGTCCTGTAATGCAGAAGTAAGCTTTGGAGCAGCATAAGAGTTTAAAGTTTCTGCCTCAGCTCCTTTCTCTTGGGAGGGAGTGTTAATTGAAAGTACACAGGGATGCTGACCTTGAGGTATGGAATGCGATGTTGTCTTAGGCCTGGATGTTTTACTGCTTAGCTTAGTTCTCTCAAGGCTGCGAGGCCGAGGGCGAGGCGCAGAGAGTGGCGGATTTATCTCCCTCATAGCTAGAGGTTTAACAGTTGCATTTACAAAACATCTCTGGGTTGAAATATTGAATCTGGCCAGATACTCTCTTGATCGAAGAAATAACTCTGGGAAACTGGAATTCCTGAATGTGAGTAGAATCCTCTGATTATGATTCACATCTGGTAAATGTTCATATTTAATAAGGTCATAGCTTGAGATAGAACGAGCAGTTAAGGAGCTTAATGAGCGAAGAATAGCAGATTTGTGGATCCAGTTATAACGGTTGCATGACTGACGAGGAACAGAGAGCATAACACAATTAAGTTGAAGTCTGAGGTTAGCTTTGTTGTCAGGTGAAGGGAACGATATACGATTTAATAGCCCATTAACCGATAGCCCATTAACCGGTGAGGCTATCTTTGTTTTAGTATTGCCTTCACGATGGAAACAGGAGCAAGACTGGCTTTGGGTTAAATCAAGCTTCATGATCTCACTTGTTTTAGATTCCAGTCTCTTTAATGTTTGTAGAATATATTGCAGCGTATCTGCAGTTAAATTGCAGAATTGAGATAAAAGAACGTTTTGATCAATGCTACGCTGCGTCTCCTGTGAAGAGCCATTCGGGGGGGGGGGGTCGACAAAATCATCCCCAGCAGCAGCTTCTGTGAAGGCACAAATATCCTCTAACGGGGCAAATCGGTTTTGTAGTAAAATAGGAGTCGAGGCACTCACCAAAGGCAAGAAAGAGTCCAACTTCAGCTGCTTGGTGCGTCTCTTTGACGCTGGGACTGAGGCAGGGAGACCAGGTCCTATGTAATTCCTTCTGCCCATCCTGGAGGACTAAAAATAATCTCCCAAGTGATAAAAAGTAGAATAAAAAATATAAAATAATAAAATAGCAAAGAATAATCCAGAAAGAGAGGCCTCTACAGGGAAAAAAGACAAAGAACTGGGGGAGCTGAGAGGAATCAAACTATACGTCAGCCATGTTGGCTCCACCCCGGTGGGCTGTGCACCATCATATACTGATGTACTGTACTGTACTGCACAGCCCATATTTGTTCAATATGTTGTGAATGTTAAGATATTGTTAAAATTAATAAAAATTTAATTTAAAAAAAAGGTATGATGATGAATGTGGTGATCAAATGCCCACACAGCATATGCCCACTGAGAGTGACAGTCCATTGGTGCAAGAGGTTGAAAAGCATAGGGCAGGAGTGTGTTTGGAAGTGGTGGGCAGGGTTGTCCCACAGACTGCTTTCCTGGTCCCGGGGATGGTGGCCAGAGGAAAACCAGCCCCCTTCCTGGCCGTCTGCTCCTGTGGACAGGTGCGGCATCACAAATGGCACCTGCAGTTGACCCAGCAGCCCCAGGACTGGGGGAGTAGGGGAAAGTGGCCTCTCCCATGATTCCCTGTGTCCGCTCATCTGCATCTAGCGCACAGACAGGCTGGACCCAGGAACATGTGTGCATGAACAGGTTGTGGAGCAGGTTGTGGGTTTTTCCCCCCTTCTATTTTTCAACCAGTACAATCAGGGGGTCCACTAGAGCGGGGGCCCCTTTGGATTGCTTGGTGGTTAAGTGGCTGGCCCATCATGTGAGCACACAGTCCATGGTTGGGGATCATGATGTAGCAGGCACAGGCATCCCCCCAATTGACTGGCCCTCTTATGAAAGTGAGAGCTCAAGGGGATGCAAGCTGCTTGAGGTTGTTTAGCGATGGGTCTGAGTGGAGCTCTGCTGGGCTCTCCCCTTACAACACCTTCTCAGGTCATGGTGGGAAAGCCCCCCCCCATCCTTTGCCGTGCTCCAACTGCATATCTTGGTCTGGTGTATGTTGGTTCTCCAGTCCCATCCCACAGAGAAAGCGGGATTCCATCCCCATCACCAGGCCCCCAATCCGTCCTGGGGATAGACATTTGTATGGTGCTTTGGTGGTGTGTGGCTACTTGGGAGCAGCGGTGCCATGGCTGGCAGAAGCGGCACTGGCGTGGCAGGGCAGGGCATTTAAAGGGCTTTCGATGTGCGCTTCCCTTGCCCAAGGCGGCTGCAGTGCTCCAGAAATGCCCTCGGCACACCCAGATGAAGACCGTGTCCAATTGTAGCCGGGCAACTGACCTGGTGACACTTTGCCCTCAGTCTGGCCGTGGAGCAGGCTGGGATTGGGCTGGGAGGACGAGTGGCAGGGAGGGACTGCTGGCTCCCTCTGCTAAGCACAGTTAGTTGCATGTTTGCAGCATGATTTGGAGTTAGGGTTTTTAACTCCTCTTAGTGCTAAACACAGCTAGTTTGTATGTGTGAACCAGGCCGTGTTTTCACTTCTACACTGAGAGTCACGGTAGTCCAGTGAAGGAAGTGCTTAACCTGATCTGTATCAAAAGCTCAGAATTCATCAGATGGGCTTAGCAGAGTCAATGATCTGCTGCAGCTGACGACTATGCTGACATGTGTGAGCACTGTAAAAAATTTCCTTTAAGGTATGGGGCCGTTCTGGGAAGAGCATCTGCATGCTTGCATGCAGAAAGTTCCAATTTCCCTCCCTGTCAGCATCTCCAAGAGAGGGCTGAGAGAGACTCCTGCTTGTAACCTTGGAAAAGCCAAGGCTGACACTTGAAAATCGCCTGATTGCCTGATCACACTCTGTGTTGGGTGCTGGGGCATGATGGGTGCTACCCGCCACACAACCCCCAGAGCAATCGGTCAATCAGGCGATTATTAATGTGTGGTTGTTGTTTTTTATTCATGTCATGTGGGGAGAGCAGGTCTACTAACAGGTTCCCTGGGAGGACTGGTCTGCCCATAAAACTCAGTTGGAAGACCAGCTCTCCCCAGCAAAACAGTCCTCCAGAGAAAGGGAGCTCCTTTCCTCACCTCGTCAAGAGGGCAGGGAGAGGAGCTCACAGTCAGCACTTCCAGGAGTGCATGCTGGTAAAGCCTGGAAAACAGCCTGATCCCAATAGAGCAGCAGCCTCAGGAAGGGTGGCACAGCAAAAGATATACATGTGTGTTCAAGTAAGTGTCCAGCTGCTGTGAACATTTGTGCTGCGGTGCAGGTACATCTTTTGCTGTGCCACCCTTCCTGGGCCAGCTGCTCTATTGGGGATCAGCTTGTTTTCCATGTGGGTTTGGCATGTCAGCCACCCATCAGTAAGTAATTAAAAAGTTGCTAAGAACAAGTCAATCGTGGGCATCCAAGAGCTGTCCTTTCCCTTGTTTCAGTCCTTCCAACCGAATGCCAACTGATACACAGTTACTGCTGACCCAAAGAGAAGGTTTGATTTCTCCTGGGACATCTCCAAACTGCCAGTGGGATGAGCTGCTATAATGATGCAAAAATAAATAAATTAGCTTTTATTTCATTCTAATTACTTCTTACACACAAGAACTTAGGAACATCGGGATATAGGAAGCTGCCTTATACTGAGTCAGACCATGAGTCCATCTAGCTCAATATTGTCGACACAGACTGACAGTGATTTTTCTAAGAATGTAGGCATGAGTCTCTCTGAGCCCTGTCTTGGGGAAGCCAGAGAGGGAACTTGGAACCTTGTGTTCTTCCCAGAGTGGCCCCATTCCCAAAAAGGAATATCTTACAGTGCTCACACATGTAGTCTCTCATTCAAATGCAAACCAGAGCAGAACCTGCTTCTCAAAGGAGACAATTCATTTTGGCTACCACAAGTCCAGCTCTTATTTATTCACTGATTTATAACATACACATTTCAGATGCAGGCTGTTTATTTTAAATACCCAAGAATGACTGATTGCAGGGCTTAAAAAATTTTTGGGGGGTAATGTTTTGACCTTATATCTGTATCCCTGAGCTTTTGCAATTCTTACTCCTGTCTGCAGTGGCATCTTTAAGATGTGAAGTGTGTGAGAAGCCAGGGAAACTCCTATCTTGCAAACCATACATCAAGGAGTGTGAACCCGATGAAGATACTTACAAAAATGAATTAACACTTCACCGTAAGCGGATTTTAACTTTCCTTCATGTAATGCACATGCTCTTTTCGTGGACACAGTATTATCAGAAGGGCAGGATTTAAGGGATGTGTATGTATGTGTTGCAGTTATTGTTGTTGTTGTTTTAAATAGTAGAATGTTGAGCAAAGGAACACCATAAACAGCTTGGCTCCAGCACAAACAGGCTGTGTCCCTTCACCACCCTCCTCTGACGAGGGCTGCTTCATATTCCCTATAAAATGGCACTGGGCTGGAGGATGCTTTAAGCACAGCATGGCTAGAGGGAAGCTGGATCTTTCTCCCAACCCTCTTCTTCTTCCTCAAACTGTTCCTTCGCAGACATTTTCCCCTCAAAAGGGCTGTCTTCCACTCATGGCGCCCCACCAGGAGGGGGATAAAAGGGGGAAATAAAGATTAGCTAGTGATTGGAATAGTCCATAACATTTAAATTTCAAACACAGTTATTTATTTAGATTTTTTTAAAAAAAACACACACACATGCTTCTATAAGTGTTATGGGTAGTTTTTCACCTTCCTCCTCCCTCTTATTCCGACATGTTGGCTTCAAATCCGGGGCGGGTGCTGCTGAGGGGGCAAGAGGCACCTTTAAGTGTAAATGTTTAGGTGCCTACCTCTGCCTCCACCTCACCTAAATGCTTCTTCAAACAGCAGGGCCCCGTCAAGCACCCCCAGTGCTGGGGGATCACCTACACTACTCAACCTGGCTTCCGCAGATCCAATCCCCTGGTGGTGGTCAGTTGAGTGGTGGAGGCAATCTCTCACCCCAGGGGCTGCTGTGCAGTGCCCTTATGCTCAAAGCAGCATTCAGGTGCAGGGGTAGCAGAGAAAAGCACCTATTAATCTACACTTAGAGGTGCCTCTGTCCACCACACCGGCAGTGCCTACACCAACTGCTACTGCTTGAAACCAGCAATCCGTCTAGGGAGAACAAATTGTGTGGCTTCAGGAAAGGAAGACAGGAGGGCTCTGAGTACACCGATGGAAGAGTCTTTCAAGTATCCTAAGGGGTACTAGTATTCCCGGGTTGGAATCTCCAGACTAGAGAAAAGCAGGGCAAGAAAGTACTGGATGTGAAAGAATGTGATGGAACCATATGCTGACTGACTATTGGAGTCACTTTTGCAGGGACACCAAGGCCATTAGCATTCATTGGCACTAAAGGAAGGTTCCACTCAGCTGATGGGAATCAAAGCTTGTAAATTCCTGGCTTCATTACATCAGGTAAGTAGATTTACAAATTGACTAGGAAAGCAGAGTTTGTCTCGAATGCTGGCACATGTGTTGTGTGTATAGCCATGTGCAGGCATGCATGCATGAGACTGTGCCTCAACGTGCTGTGTCATGCATACTAGCTGCTAATCAGAATGGAACCAGGTACCAGAACATCAGAACTTGGAAAATGTGTATAACAGCAGCAGATGCATCTGAATGTAAGTGCAGGTCACCACAGGACAGCAGTAACCTTCAGAAGTGGGATGGCCTCTCATTTTAAGTGGGAAAGCACCAGGAGCCGGGAGGAGCGTAATCTTTACACTTCCTGCTACCCCCCCCCCAGTTCTGTCTTTTCAGTTGCTATTCCCCCAGAATGTTGTTTCCATGTGCCTACCCCGCTGAAGCAAACGCTCTGATAAAATAATCATGAAAATAATCCCCCTTTTCTTCTCTAGGTGGAATTACCCATTTGCAGACTGCTTTCCAAAGCTGGCAACGTTGGGGTTCTCTGCCCTCGACATGGGAAACACCAGTGGAGAAGCAAGGGACAGCTTGATAAGAATTGGTGTTGCCAGCGATATAAGATTCCCAACTACATGGTCTCTTTCTTTAGCTACATTCCAACTTCCACACTTACTTCCAATTCTCAACACTCCTGGGTCTCATTCTTGGCACTTGGTGGAGGAAAAGGGGATGATTGGGGGCAGGTAAAAGGGGTAGAAATCTGAGGATAGGGGGTTCCAGATAACAAATATGGGAGATATGTGTTAAGTAGTCACTGAATCATGGTCAAAATAAATGTAAATAAAAATCTGTGTTTAGCACCTGCAAGTGAGAATTTGAGGCTTTGGGGAGGCAGCTGCAGTTTCCAATCCCAGCCAGGTCCCACTGCCAAGCGCTTCTCAATTCTCAAAAGAGAAGACTAAACAAAGCAATGAAAGGTTGCTTACCATGGGCATGAATATGGCTTATTTTTAGAACAAGAGAAGCCATACTAGCATTCACCACTAGGGGGGCAAGGAATAAACCTCTTATGGGCTAATGGCAATATCCTTGTGTGCACCTCAAAATGTGAGCTGACGGGATTCAGCGGTCAGGTATTTGAACTTATGGCCCCATACATAGTCTGAAATTTGGAACATAGACTTGCTTTGTGTATTTCACATGGCACAAGTCTGAATGACATGGACCAGTGTCTCCAAGGAAGATCTCCAAGGAAATCGAGTGATGTGAGCAAGGTAAGCCTCCAGGCCAAGATGGGTGAGCTGGAATGCTTGGATGCTGATGAAAAAAATCAATATAGTGGGCATAACAGAAACATGGTGGAACAGTGAGAACCAGTAGGACACTATTATTCCTGCATATATACTCTATAGAAATAAGAACATGAGAATAGCCCTGCTGGATCAGGCCCAAGGCCCATCTAGTCCAGCATCCTGCTTCACACAGTGGCCCACTAGATGCCGCTCAAAGCCTATAGGCCAGAGTTGAAAGGGGCATGCCCACTCTCCTGCTGTTATTCCCCTGCAACTGGTACTCAGAAGCATCCTGCCTTTGAGGCAGGAGGTGGCCTATAGCCCTCCAACTAGTAGCCATTGATAGACCTCTCCTCCATGAAGTTATCCAAACCCCTCTTAAAGCCTTCCAGGTTGTTGGCTGTTACCAAATCTTGTGGCAGAGAATTCCACAAGTTGATTATACGTTGTGTGAAAAATTACTTCCGTTTGTTGGTACTCAATTTTCTGGCCATCAATTTCATGGGATGATCCCTCCATCTAGTGTGATGTGAGAGGGAGAAGAATTTCTCTCTTTCCACTTTCTCCACACCATGCATGATTGTATAGACCTCTATCACACCTCCCCGTCATCGTCTTTTTTCTAAACTGAATAGAACAGGTGTTGTAGCCTTGCATCATTAGAAAGGTGCTCTAGGCCCCTGATCATCTGGGTTGCCATCTTCTGTACCTTTTCTAGTTCTACAATGTCCTTTTTTAGATGTGGTGACTAGAATTGTGTGCAGTCTCAGGTGTGGCAGCACCATTATTTTCTATAAAGGGCATGATAATATTAGCAGTTCTATTTTCAACCCCCTTTTTCATGATCCCTAGCATGGGACTGGCCTTTTTCACAGCTCCCGCACAATGAGTCGACACTTTCAACGAGCTTTCCTCCACGACCCGGAGATCCTTCTTCTGCTCAGTCACTGACAGCTCAGATCCCATCAGCGTATACTTGAACTTGGGGTTTTTCTTCCTAATGTGCATCCCTTTACACTTGCCAAGACTGAACCGCATTTGCCACTTTGTCACCCACTCACCCAGTTTGGAGAGATCCTTTGGAGCTCCTCACAATCCATTTTGTATTTCACTACCTTAAAGAGTTTGGTATCATCTACAAATCTGGCGACCTCGCTGCTTACTCCAGCTTCTAGGTGCTTTTTAATTTATTCATAAATGATCTAGAAGTTGGAGCAAGCAGCAAGGTGGCCAAATGTGCAGATGATCCCAAACTCTTTCGGGTAGTGAAATTAAAAAAGGATTCTGAGGAGCTCCAAAAAGGTCTCTCCAAACTGGGTGAGGGGGCAACAAAATGGCAAATGTGGTTCAATGTTGGCAAGTGTAAAGTGATGCACATTGGGAAGAAAACCC
The DNA here is from genome assembly GCF_027244095.1 of Hemicordylus capensis. Lineage (NCBI taxonomy): Eukaryota > Metazoa > Chordata > Lepidosauria > Squamata > Cordylidae > Hemicordylus > Hemicordylus capensis. Next base: position 26,927,372 of record NC_069661.1, on the reverse strand, counting down.
CCAACTTCATAGATATGTTGATGGGATCTGAGCTGACGGTGACTGACCAAGAGAGTGTCATGCCCACACTTGAGGACACTGGAGAGGAATGGGAGGCAGGGGCAGGCGGCTTGCTAGAAAGTGGGGAGGTGCCTGAGGAGGAGCAGGCTGGTAATGTGAATGGTGAGGTAATTGAGACAGTCCAGGCAGGTGTTTGGCACAGGAGGGGCCAGCAGGGCCAGGTGATCTTGGGAGAGAAGGGTCAGGATCTGAGCCAGTGTTTGAATGGCCACTGTCTCCTCGAGAACGCAGACGGGGAAAACGCCGGCAGCACATGAGGGAATTACGAAGGATTAGTCGGCTGGCGAGAAGACAGAAGCTGGATTGAATCTTTGGGAACTGGTGGGGGTGGAGTGTTGATTAAGTGCACATGGCGGCTGACGACAAATTGGGCAGCCTGTGCCTTGAACAAACTGCTGGAAACAACACATCAAGTCTGCTTGGAGCTTTTGTTGGAGAGATTGTGACTTTGGAACTTGGGCTTTTCACTAATGTATTCTTGGTACAGAGGCGTAACTATAGGGGGGCAGGGGGGGCACGTGCCCCGGGTGCCATCTTTTCTGGTCATGTGGGGGGCGCCGCCATGACAAAAAAAATTTTTAAAATTTTTTTTTTGTTAATACAAATGTTTCCTGCTCAGTGCAACAGCGCTGCAACAGTCAAGGGAGCGCGTCGGCGCCCCCTCCCCCACGAGTGGTCCCTTCCGTGCCGCCCACGCCCCCCCCCATTGCTTTGCTGGCGCCTGGCGGCCAGTCAGTGGCCTGGCTTGGCGGCGGCGGCAGCGGGCACTTGTGAGGAAAAACCTAAGTATAATGTAGTATGTGGGGGGGGGGCGGGGGGGCCATTTCAGTGCTTGCCCCGGGCGCCGTTTTCCCTAGTTACACCTCTGTCTTGGTAAGACTGTTAAACCTGGCTATTTAGCAGTAAAACTGAAACTTGAGCTACTGGCTATTGTGGCATCTATTACTGGCCAGCGTCTTTCGTCGAGCGAGTTCGTGACAGCAAGTGATCTCCGAGTGAAAACCACACACAATAAGTACCTCCGTCTTGTCTGGATTCAGTCTCAGTTTGTTATCCCTCATCCAACCCATTACTGCTTCCAAGCAGGCATTCAGGGAGCATATGCCTTCTCCTTATGATGTTGACATGGAGAAATAGATTTGGGTGTCATCAGCATACTGATAACACCCAGCATCAAATCTCCTGATGATCTCTCCCAAAGATTTCATGTAGATATTAAAAAGCATTGGAGACAGTATGGAGCCCTGAGGGACCCCATATAAAAGCTCAGATTTTGAAGAGCAACAGTCTCCAAGTGACACCAGCTAGAATCTGTCAGAAAGGTAGGAGCGGAACCACTGCAAAACAGTGCCTTCCACCCCCAACACTCTCAGACGTTCCAGAAGGATACTATGGTTGATAGTATAGAAAGCCGCCGAGAGATCCAAAAGGACCAACAGGGTCACACTTCCTCTGTCAAGTCCCAATTGGAGATCATCCATGCAGCCGACCAAGGCAGTCTCCACCCCATAGCCCATCCGAAAACCAGTTTGAAATGGGTCTAGATACTCAGTTTTCTCCAAAACCGCCTGGAGCTGGGAGGCCACCACCCTCTCAATCACCTTGCCCAACCATGGGAGGTTGGAGATAGGCCTGTAGCTATTAAACTCTGAGGGGTCCAAGGCAGGCTTCTTAAGAATAAGTCTAATAATTGCCTCCTTTAAACAAGGAGGCATCCTGCCCTCCCTCAGAGAGGTATTTATAATTGCCACCAGGCTCTCCACAACAACCCCCTTGCCAGATAGTATAAGCCACGTTGGGCAAGGATCAAGCAGACAGGTGGTAGGACACACCATACTGAGCAGCTTGTCCACATCCTCAGGAGTCACAAACAGAAATTGATCCAGTCTAACCACACAAGAGGAGTTGCTGGATACCTCTGCATCTGACACTGCTATAACTGTGGAGTGAGATCAGAGTGAATGTGTTGTCTGGTTGGCCCACACTATGCTCGTGCGCATGAACAGGCTGTGGAGCATGGAGTGTGGTGATGTCCTCTGGGGTGTGAACACTGCAGAGAAGGGATTGGGGGAGAGGGATTTTCCCCCTTCTATTTTTCAACAAGTACAATCAGGGGGCCCACTAGAGCGGAGCCCCCTTTGGATTCCTTGGTGGTTAAGTGGCTGGCTCATCTCGCGAGCACGCAGTCCACAGTTGGGGATCTTGATGTAGCAGGCACAGGCATCTCCCAATCGACTGGCCCTCTCATGAGAGTGAGAGCCCACCAGGCTGCAAGCTGCTTAAGACAGTTTAGCGATGGGTCTGGGTGGAGCTCTGCCGGGCTCTCCCCTTACGACACCTTCTCAGGTCATGGTGGGGCAGGCCCCCCAACATCCTTTGCCATGCTCCAATTGCATGTCTCGTTCTGATGTATGTGGGTTCTCCCCTCTCATCTTGCAGAGAAAATGGGATTCCATCCCCACCCCCCGGGCGCCCAATCCACTCCGGAGATAGGCATTTGTATGGTGCTTTGGTGGTGTGTGGCTACTTTGGGGCAGCGGTGCCATGGCTGGCAGAAGCGGTAGTGGCATGGCAGGGCAGGGCATTTAAAGGGCTTTCGATGTGCACTTCCCTTGTCCAAGGTGGCTGCAGTGCTCCAGAAATGTCCTCGGCATACCTGCTGGAGATCGTGTCCAAAGACGGCTTAGCAGCTGACCTGGTGACACTTTGCCCACAGTCTGGCCATGGACTGGGCTGGGATTGGGCTGGGAGGCCGAGCGGCAGGGAGGGACTGCTGGCTCCCTCTGCTAAGCACAGTTAGTTGCATGTCTGCAGCACGATTTGGAGTTAGGATTTTTAACTCCAGTTAGGGCTAAATACAGTTACTTTGTATGTGTGAACCAGGCCATGTTTTCACTTCTACACTGAGAGTCATGGTAGTCCAGTGAGTTAGAGTTGAATTTATTTATGGTACAAGACCAATCATAAGATAAAACGGAATCAGAATAGAATGACTGTGGGTTCAGCAGCAGTGTGAAAGCAGGACTGGGGAGGTAGTCCAGTGAAGGAAGTGCTTAACCTGATCTGTGTCAAAAGCTCAGAATTCATCAGATGGCTTTAGCATAGTCACTGATCTGCTGCAGCTGATGACTGTGCTGACATGTGTGAGCAATGTAAGATATTCCCCTAAAGGGATGGGGCTGTTCTGGGAATGGCAATGAATCTGTTATGTCAAATCATGAAATGTCTGAACAATTTGTACAGTATTACACTAAACTATACAGGTGAAACTCGGAAAATTAGACTATTGTGCAAAAGTCCATTAATTTCAGTAATGCAAATTAAAAGGTGAAACTGATATATGAGACAGATGCATTACATGCAAAGCGAGATAAGTCAAGCCTTAATTTGTTATAATTGTGATGATCATGGCGTACAGCTCATGAAAACCCCAAATCCACAATCCCAGAAAATTAGAATATTACATGGAACCAAGAAGACAAGGATTGTAGAATAGAACAATATCGGACCTCTGAAAAGTATACAGTGTACTGTGCTTGATTAACCAGCAAACTTGCCTGACCTGACCCCATAGAGAATCTATGGGGCATTGCCAAGAGAAGGATGAGAGACATGAGACCAAACAATGCAGAAGAGCTGAAGGCCGCTAATGAAGCATCCTGGTCTTCCATAATACCTCATCAGTGCCACAGGCTGATAGCATCAAACAATTTTTAGAGGAAACATAACTGAAGTCATTCTCAAAAGAACAGAGGAGCTGTTTAAATAAACCGATCTCGAGGGATGAAACCAGGGCGGCAATAAAAAATCTTTAAAATAATTCACCGGGCTCAGATGGATTATCTTGATTGTACTACAAAACGTTTCAGGACAAATTAATTGGGCCTTTAACAGAAGTAATGAATGCGATATTATCTCATTACACTTTACCAGTTTCTTGGCAAGAAACATTCATTTCATTAATCCATAAAGAAGGGAAAGATCCAATACGACCAGAATCATATAGACGTACATCCCTTTTAAATGTGGATTACAACATTTTTACTTCAATCTTGGCGGTAAAATTAAGAAATTTCTTGTCTGAAATAGTCCACACTGACCAATCTGGTTTTATCCTGAAAGACTTATGAAAGATAATATAAGATATGTATTGAATGCAATTGATAAAATAACCATGACACGTACAATAGCGGCTATGATCTTTCTAGACGCCAAAAAAACCTTTGAAAATTTGGAATGGACTTTCCTGTTCTCAGTGTTGAAAATGAACTGTGGCCCTCATTTTTTATCTTGGATTCGCAGTATATATCAACAGCAATTGGCAAAAACAATTGCCAATGGGTCCTTGTCCTCAAAATGTATCATCAATAAAGGTACTAGACAAGGATGTCTGCTTTCTCCATTGCTGTTTATACTTGCTCTTGAACCTTTGGCAGCTAAAATTAGACAAGAGCAGCGGATTCAAGGTATCAAAATAGGTGATTGTGAACATAAAATAAAACTATATGCTGATGATGTATTGCTTACTGTTATGCAAGTCAAAGACTCCCTGGATTCATTAATGACACAGATACATCAGTATGGTTCAGTTTCTGGCTATAAGATTAATAGAGATAAAACTCAGATTATGACATGAAATCTTTCTGAAGAAGAAATAGAATACTTCTCTAAAGTTTTAAGATTACAAGTATCAAAGAAGCCAAAAAATATTTGGGGATTAATCTTACGAGGAGCAATAAAGATTTGTTTAAGAATAACTATGTTCCAAGTTGGAAATCAATTATGGCTGATCTGGATAGATGGAAGAGGCTGACTCTGTCTTGGCTTGGAAGAATCTCTGCAGTAAAAATGAAAGAATTACCTAAGATGAACTTTCTTTTTCAAATGATTCCTATAAAGAGAGACGACAAGAAATTGAATAAATGGAAGAGTCAGCTCAATTCATTCATCTGGATTTATAAAAAACCTAGGATTCGATTTAAGGTGATGCAAGATTCCAAAGAAAGAGGTGGTCTTGGAGTCCCTAACCTGAAGCTTTATTATCACGTGAGCAGCTTGACTTGGTTCTCGAATTGGATTTTATCCCCGTACGGAAGTTTTACTTGAATGTCGGAATTTGGTCTTACTAGAGGATTGCACAATTACTTATGGATTTCTGGTTCGAGGAAAGATTTGGAGATACAACAACATACTATCCGACATAGTCTTTTTAATGTTTGGGATAAATATGAGAAAAGAATAAGTCCTAGATTATCACTCTTGACCTCAATACTGAATGTTTATTTCCATGAAGAAGAATTTTCTTCTAAGTACAATTTTTGGAGAGACAGTATATACTCTTTACAAAGTTTGGACCAATATTTAGATTTGGACAAATCTGTTTCCTTTGGGCAATCAACTCAACAACCATCCTGGTTCCAACAAGTTTGGATCAGCTCAATTGTTTGGAAAGAGTTATAGTTCTAGGGTGGGAAACTTAGAGATTTGACTGACTTTGAAGAATTAATCACCCCAAACACTGATCATTTGCTAGGTAGAATTTATAAGCTATTACTGAAGTATGATACGGAGACCAAACAGATAAAAGAATGTATGATAAAATGGATGCAGAACTTTAACAGATTGATTGATATATCTGATTGGGAATACCAAAGGAAAAAGAACGTGAAATTTACTTTGTTTACCAATCTAAGGCAAAACTGGTATAAGATTTTTTTAGATGGCATATAACTCCTTTGACTATTAACAAAATAGATGATTCCTTTTCTAAGAAATGTTGGAAATGTAGCTCACATATAGGTTCATTTTACCATATGTGGTGGAGTTGTGGTAAAGCTCAACAGTTTTGGAAACAAATTCATAGGAAAACTGAACAAATCTTAGAAGTTAAGATTCCCTTTCTCCCAGAAATTTTTCTTTTAAGTATGATAAAGCCTCATATTCCAGCCAAATTTAACGAATTGTGTTTATATATGATTATAGCAGCCAGGATTATATAAGCTTCTAATTGGCATATTTTAGGAATCCCCTCCTTAAATGATTGGTTTTTGAAAGTGTGGGATTACGCTTCAATTTTGAAACTCTCGGTTTATGTACATGCTATATCTACTGAATCATTCATGGTTGTCTGGGAACTCTTTATAGATTATAATATCTGTTATGGTCAAACTCTGTTCTCATTTTCTGGATTTGATTAATAGTGTTTTTTCGATATGTTATTTACAAGAAGCTGATTAGATTTTATAACTCTTTAAGAGTCTGAATTTATTTTGCTTTGTCCTGTTCTAGATATTTTTCTTTACTTTATTAATTAGAAAAATGAGGTTTTTTATTGAGAAAAATGATTGGTTTTATACTGTCTTTATCGTGATTTGCCTCTGTCTCCTTCGGTTTACTTCTCAATAAAAATTCTTATTAAAAAAAAAAAAAGATATTCCCCTTAAGGCATGGGGCCATTCTGGGAACAGCATCTGCATGCTTGCATGCAGAAGGTTCCAATTTCCCTCTCTGGCAGCATCTCCAAGATAGGACTCCTGCTTGTAACCTTGGAATAACTGCTGCCAGTGTGTGTAGACAATACTGAGCTAGATGGAACAATGATCTGACTTGAAATATGGTGGCTTCCTATGTTCCTAGAGTAATGCTACACTAGTACAAACAAAGATGCACACACACACACACGCAGATCATGTAGGTGAGTGCTCAAAGTTGCACAAAAGTGGATAGAGGGTTGTACTCTCCACCTTAGGGATGTGCATTCTGATTTGCTGGCAAATAGATTCGATTCTAATCGGCTCTATTCAACCTGGAATCAAATCAGCATTGACATCAATGAGCCATGAGCCCCTGGTGGCGCAGTGGTAAAACTGCCGCCCTGTAATCAGAAGGTTACAAGTTCGATCCTGACCAGGGGCTCAAGGTTGACTCAGCCTTCCATCCTTCCGAGGTCGGTAAAATGAGTACCCAGAATGTTGGGGGGCAATATGCTGAATCATTGTAAACCGCTTAGAGAGCTCCGGCTATAGAGCGGTATATATAAATGTAAGTGCTAATATGCTAAATCATTGTAAACCACTTAGAGAGCTCCAGCTATAGAGCGGTATATAAATGTAAGTGCTATTGCTATTGCTATCTGTGGTAATTCTAGGGGTCGAATCATGACCAGGATCCAAACATGACCAATGATGAGATGGATTGGTGCCCTGACATGTGTTAGCCATGAAGGCTGTCAGTCAGGGTCCAGCCAATCTGAGGCCATGGTACATTTTTATCCACACACACGGATACATGCCACTGGAGTTCTTCTCCAGGAAGGTTTGGTTTTTTTGTTTTCTTCCCCTTGCTGTGCTTGGGTGTCTCTCCCTGCATCAAGAGAGGCAAGGAGGCTTGTTTTTGTCTGCGCTGGGTGTAATGTTGTGCTAGTGCTTGCTGCTTTCAGTATCTGGTTTTGCAGGATCTCAGACTGACAAAAGCAGAACGTGGGTGCCTGCCTGCCATTCTAGGGTTGTGGTTTGGTGCTCTGTTTGTGAAAAGGTGTTGTGGAAAGAAATGGACAATGGCGGCCTGTATAATATATCTTGGTGACTGCTGTTGAGCTCCATGAATGAGAGCCTTGATTTTAAAACTAACTTGTGCTTCACTCACTGCTCTGGTCTGCTCTGTAAACCACTGAAAAACCCACATAGCAATGAGGCAATCAGGCAATTTTGAATAATTTTGGGGGGGAAATCCAGAATTTTTTCTCTTCAGAAAAACAGTCTCCAAAATTGCCGTTCTTCTGGACAGAGCTGCTCTACCCACTGGGTTGAATGGGTAGATAGCTTTCCATTGGGTTGAATGAGTAGACCAGTCCTCTGAGAAAACCAACTGGTAGACCTGTTCTCCCCACATGGAATGTTATCAGGGTCAGTAGGTCAATGACCTGAATTGACTCTGACAAACATTTAAAAACCACTTGGAAATAGCCTGATTGCCTGATCACACTCTGTGTTGGGTGCTGGGGCATGATGGGTGCTACCCGCCACACAACCCCCAGAGCAATCGGGCAATCAGGCAATTTTTAATGTTTTTTTTTTAATTCATGTGATGTGGGGAGAGCAGGTCTACTAATAGGTTTCCTGGGAAGACTGGTCTAATCATAAAACCGAGTTGGAAGACCAGCTCTCCCAAGAAAAACAGACCTCCAATTGCACTGGTTTTCTTGGGAGAGCTTGTCTACCAATTGTGTTTAATGGGTAGACCAGCTCTCCTTGAAAAACTCAAATTAACGCTGCTTCGATGATTCACTTTGAGAGTTTGACGTTCTGGTTCTGGGCCATGTATCCAACAGGCATGAAACATGATCTCACCACACCTCACATGTAGTGCTAGCTTCAGTCCTCGAGCAGGAATGGCTCCTTCATGAGGCATTGGGATGTGGTCACCTCATGGAGCAGACCATCTGCCATCAGAGACTTGCCATAAATAATGAAATAGCAACAGCCTGGAAGAGGAAAGGCAGAAGAGCGAAGGGAGAGGAGGAGATGCAGTGGGGATCTATCCGAGGAAAGCGTTTTACCTTTGGGAGGAGAGGCTGATGTGAGGCAAGACTAGGCTCTGGCAGCTGAGGGTGAAGTAAACAGCCCAGAAGGAAGAGATTCAGAAAGAAGAGTATCTTTGTGACTACGTTCAAGCTAAAGGCCAAGTACAGTGGATTGTCTCCTGGCGTTTCTTGCCACTTGGTGCCCAGTCGTCTCCCCAGCCTTAACGACCTGGAGTTGCCACCATGCTCCCTGCACAGATTTCCAAGCTTGCAAAGGCCTGTTCTGAAAGGGAGTTGGCCCCCCACTAGGGTTTTGGGATGCAGCATTTAGCACCTCGCCTCAGCCACTGCAACACCACAGGCCTCCCCTAATGGGATACTATGAAGGAGTGAGTCAAACAGGCAGAGCAGAGTCATCGGTGGCATCTGGCTATGTCCCTAGGCCAAGCCGAGTGCTGCCAACACTGCATGACATAATAGAGAGGAGAGCTGGTCTTGTGATAGCAAGCATGAGTTGTCCCCCTAGGTAAGCAGGGTGTGCCCTGGTTGCATTTGAATGGGAGACCACATGTGAGCACTCAAAGATATTTCCCTCAGGGGATGGAGATGCTCTGGGAAGAGCAGAAGGTTTCATGTTCCCTCCCTGGTTTCTCCAAGAGAGAGCTGAGAGAGATTCCTGCCTTCACCCTTGGAGAAGTCTGTGAAGCCAATACTGAGCTAGGTTGACCAATCGTCTGACTGAGTATAAGCAGCTTCCTATATTCCTATTCAGCAGTCTGTATCTGCTGTTCTTCAAGACACAGCTAAAGCATCTAGCTCCCTGCACATTTCCCATTCTATTCTGGCAAAGCAGGACACATTAGCTCTACCACGGAGAAATGGCAAAGGAGGGAGGCTTGGACTTGCATTCTCCTTGTTTAACAGAGTCAGCGGTTGAGAGGAAATCCACCAATTCCCTGCACCACACACACACACACACACACACACACACACACACACACACACACACACTCATGTGGACCTCCCAACTGCAGGTGTGTTTATGCATCTAGAAATTGCATTTCAAAGCTGGGCAACATTGTGATTTTTGTATCTCCACAACAAGCAATGCAACAACAGAAGCAAGCAATGTCTTGGCAAATGTTAGGCTCACCCAAGCACCACAATGCCGTACCCAGCTATATATCATTCCCACCTTAATGGGAGGGAGTCATAAAATTGAGGGCCTAGCAGTTAAGAGCAGAGAGAGTCTAGCACCACATTCCTGAATCTAAACCTTGGCAGTTGGTGGAGGAAAATGGGATGCAGGGAGGCATCTTTTACCGTGGTGATTCTCTTTATTTAGCAGGGGGAGAGTAACTGGCCCTATTCACCTCCTGCACAGTACTTCCAGTGACTGTTGCTGGTGTGTGTCTTAAGTTTCTTTTTAGAATGTGAGCCCTTTGGGGACAGGGAGCCATCTTATTTGTTTGTTATTTCTCTTTGTAATCCGCCCTGAGCCATTTTTGGAAGGGCGGTATAGAAACAGAATTATTATTATTATTTTTTCTTGTTTACACAGTCAGACAGATGTTATTGACTGGTTTGTTTTATCCAGACATCAAGTCCTTCCCAAGGACCTGGGATGCCAGAATTTTATTGTCAATGGTTATAGATATCGTCGCAGAATATAGGCTGTTCCCAGTAAAGCTGCTTTTTGTAATTGGCTGATGGTGATTTCTGTGGCCCCTATGGTGTTGAGGTGCTCTTCAAGGTCTTTTGGAACTGCACCCAGGGCGCCAATTACCACTGGGATTATTTTGGTCTTTTTCTGCCACAACCTTTCCATTTCAATTTGTAGATCTTTGTATTTGGTGATTTTTTCTATTTCTTTTTCTTCTATTCTGCTAATCCCCTGGTATTGCTATGTCGATTATTTTGACTTGTTTTTCTTTCTTCTCGAATACAGTTATATCTGGTGTATTGTGTGGCAGATGTTTGTCTGTTTGTAGTCAGAAGTCCCATAATATTTTTACATCTTCATTTTCTTCAACTTTTTCAATGTTATGGTCCCACCAATTCTTGGCTACAGGTAGCTTGTATTTTTTGCAGATGTTCCAGTGTATCATCCCTGCTACCTTGTCATGCCTTTGTTTGTAGTCAGTCTGTGCGATCTTTTTTCAACAGCTGATTAGGTGGTCCACTGTTTCATCTGCTTCTTTACAAAGGCGGCACTTGCTGTTTGTTGTGGATTTTTCCACTTTTGCTCTTATTGCATTTATTCTTTGTGCCTGTTCTTGCGCAGCCAGTATTAAACCCTCTGTTTCTTTCTTCAAGTTGCCATTCTTAAGCCATTGCTAGGTCTTGGTGATGTCTGATTTTCCACTTACATTGTGCAAATATTGACCATGCAGGGGCTTATTTCTCCATTTTTCTGCTCGGTTCGTGACTTGTTCTTTCTTGTAGGCCTGCTTTCTTTCATTGGTGTGGAATAGTTTCGCGTTATTGACCATTTGAAGTGCATCTTCTTCACTGTCCTTGATATCTTCTTCAAGGCCTCTTTTCTCCTCCTCTACTGTTTGATGGACTTGCAGCATTCCTCTTCCACCTGAGCTGCGAGGGAGGTATAGCCTATCTACATCACTGCGGGGGTGCAGAGCATGATTGATGGTCATGATTTTCCTGGTCTTACGATCCAGCACCTCTAGCTCTCCCCAGTGAGTCTATTATTTCCCAGTCTATTATTCCCCAGTGAGGCACTACCTTGGCCCCCAGTGAAGCACTACCTTGGCCCCCAGTGAGGCACTACCTTGGTGTGGTTGTGGGGCTTGTGTGCTCTGAGGAAGGTGAGAGCTATGCCAGAGGTCCAACCATACTGGACAGGTCTCACCAGAGGAGCCAGACAAAGAGTGCCTCTCCCATCAACAATATGGTGAGACGTAACTTTAATAAATCTATATCGGATCGGTCATCGCCCGGGTCAACAAGGACCGCGCCAGGTGCTATAGTCCCTGGACATCTGGTGGCAAGTGGGCAACAGGACTCAGGATCTTCAGTTGAGCAACCAGGGCTGCAGACTGCAGGGTTACTGGAAGAAACATCACTTAAGTGAAAAAAATATACAAAAAATACCAACAAGGAAATTTATTATTATTATTTCTTGTTTACACAGTCAGACAGGTGTTATTGACAGGTTTGTTTTATCCAGACATCAAGTCCTTCCCAAGGACCTGGGATGCCAGAATTTTATTGTCAATTGTTATAGATATCGTCACAGAATATAGGCTGTTCCTATTATTATTAATAATAATAATAATAATAATAATAATAATATCTGGGGACCCAAATGGTGTATGGCAGGGGTGTGGGGACCCTGGAGCTACAGGGCCTCTTTGTCCCCCACCCGCCCCCACTTGGCGAATTAAGCACTCACCAGCTGGGGGAGGGAGGCATGAACCTCTCCTCTCCAGCCAGTGTTTCACTGAAATGCTGTCTGTGCTGGGGGGAGTGGGAAGCCCAGTGCACCTGAGTTTGAATGCAACGCTGACTGGGGAGGGATGAGAGAGGGCCCAAATCTTCCAGGTATTGGCACCGCCCCTGAATCTGACCTCAGATTAAGCGGGGGGGGGGATGCTGAGTGCAGAGCCCTTCAGCCCTGGCAGAGATTTCCTTCTCCAGTCAGTGGGTTCTTAGAATCGCTGAAAGGGAGCTCATTTCCTCACCTCCTCGAGAGGGCAGGGAAAGGAAATCCCAGTCAGCAGTTCCAGGAGCACATGCTGGTAAAGCCTAGGGGTTGGCAGTCAAGCCCCCACCGCCCCTAGTGCATGGATTAATTTTTTCATGAATCATGGTCAAAAGAAGAGGGCATGACAAATAAAAACCTGCTCTCTGTGTTTGCTTTTCATTTAAACCGTTTTATAGAGAACAGAATCATTTTGCTCCAACCATCAGGAATGGAGCAAGCAGGGGCCGGGCCACTGGGTAAATAAACGGAATAAAAGTGCTAGACATTTGGGACATGGATATGTGTTAATTATGTTGAAGGGCAGGATTTCAGGTCTTTTTTTGTTTGTTTGTTTTTTTAAGGTGAAGCACAGTGCAATGGAACATAAACAACATGGCTCAGGGGTGAAGACAACTCGCAAAGGTACTGGATTGCTGTGAAAAGAGGACTGTGTGATGTACAAAGTGATTCCTCTTTGGGGGTCTGGGTGAGTGTTTTCCTGCATCTACGGTGGTGAAATAGGAACAACTGGCAGCTGGACCTGGCATAACTGCATGGAGTTCCAGAAAGACACGTCAGGATTTCAGAACAGAAGTCCCATCTCACATCATGGGACTTCTCAGAAATCATGTGGGCTCCATTTCCATCACTGCTCACACCAATGGAACTGGTTCTTCCAGGGACTGCCTGGGGCTCCTCCCCTTAGCCTATAAATTCTTCCAAGCCAAACCCTGGATGCCTCAGTTGCCTTGGTGGGTGCAGCTCTGCTCTGAATCCCTCCAGCCTCCTGATCTTTCCAGCGCCATGAAGACTCTCCTGATCACAGGCCTCCTCCTGGCCCTGCTCTCTGCAGGTGAGTGGCAGTCAGTCATCCTGGGCTTTTATTTTTCTTCCCCCTTATGCGGGAAGGGAAGATGCAGTGGCCGAGGAGGGAGAAGGCTGGAAGTGAACTGGGGGGGAAAGGAGGCAGGCTGCTTCCAGATGGCAGAACCCTCAAAGGATGGTCACACACACAGAATTTGGGTGTGGACAAGACTGAGCTGTTCTTAGCAACCCTTTTAGGAGTTGCTGACGGGTGGCTGGTCCAGGAAAGGTGGCACGTACAAAGATGTACGTGTGTGTTCAAGTAAGTTTCCAGCTGCCGTGAACTTTTGTGATGCGGTGCAGGTACATCTTTTGTTGTGCCACCCTTCCTGGGCAAGCTGCTCTATTGGGATCAGGCTGTTTTCCATGTGGGTTTGGCATGTCAGCCACACATCAGCTCGTAAAAGGGTTGCTAAGAACAGCTCAGTCTCAGGCATCCATGAACTGCCCTTTCCTTTTGTCCTTCCAACAGATTGCTAACTTATACACAGTTACTGCTGTCCCAAAGAGCAGGTTTGATTTCTCCTGGGACATCTCCAAGCTGCCAGTGGGATGAGCTGCTATAATGACGCAATAAATAAATAAATTAGCTTTTATTTTATTCTAATTACTTCTTACACAGAAGAACTTAGGAACATTGGGATATAGGAAGCTGCCTTCTACTGAGTCAGACCATTGGTCCATCTAGCTCAGTATTGTCGACACAGACTGGCAGTGATTTCTCCAGGAATGTTGGCATGAGTCTCTCTGAGCCCTATCTTGGGGAAGCCAGGGAGGGAACTTGGAACCTTTTGTTCTTCTCAGAGTGGCCCCATTCCCAAAGAGGAATATCTTACAGTGTTCACATGTGTAATCTCCCATTCAAATGCAAACTAGAGAAGACCCTGCTTAGCAAAGGAGACAATTCATCTTGGCTACCACAAGACCAGCTCTTATTTATTCAATTATTTATAACATACACATTTCAGATGCAGGCAGTTTATTTTAAACACCCAAGGATCACTGATTGCAGGGCTAAATTTTTTTAATATTATTTATTTATTTCATATAAAATAAATATGTGTAGCCCTGAGCTTTTGCAATCCTTTCTCCTTTCTTCAGCGGCATCTTTAAGATGTCTAGGAGCCAGGGGAAATCCGATTTTGCAAACCATACATCAAGGAGTGTGAACACGATGAAGATACTTGCAAAACTGAATTAACGTTTCAGCGTAAGATGATTTTCACTTTCCTTCATGTAATGCACATGCTCTTTTCGTGGACACTGTATTATTAAGGGATGACATCCTTGCTGAAATGGGGCTTCACCACAGAACCTTGATCTCCTCTAGTCAAGAAATATAACCCTGTCAATGGAGACATTTGAAAACCTCAAATTAATAATCCTTGAGGAATTATGGGTTGAAAAATCAAGTCATAAAGCTGTATATTTGCACTAGGATGACAGTCAGCTCTACACCCCTGAATAAAATTCAAATGGGAATCTTTCTTCATCGCTTCTCTTCCCCATTCATAGAGTTGTCGGTGTCATAGCTCTAACATTGTGGACTAGCTAGACCCAGAAAAGTTCCACCGGCAGCAGTGCAAGGGGGGAGAGGTCAAAGCTGAAGGTACGAGGAACAACAAATATTTATATACCACGTTTTGACAAAAGTTCCCAAAGCAGTTTACAAACCAATAATATATCAATAAGATGGATCCCTATCTCCAAAGGGCTCACACACTAAAAAGAAACATAAGATAGACACCAGGAACAGTCACTGGAGGGATGCTGTGTTGGGGATGGATATGGCCAGTTGCTCTCCCATTGCTGCTAAATATAAAATAATCACCACTTAAATGTGATTCTTTTCTCAGTTGTCTGTGTGTACAACAAAGGGAAGAAGGCAACCATGTTCAAGAAGTGTACCCCCCAAATTGTGAAAGCCAGACTTTCAACAGATAGCGGTTGCTGAACCTATAAGAAAGATCCGGATAATTTAAAAATAAGTTCATCAAAATCAAAATTCAAACCACATAATGTAATGCTAAGCATGGATTGTATTTTTAAAGCAATAACTTCATGTAACACTCAGTACTTCCAATAATTATTTATATAACCTGAACTAACAAATATACCTATTGGGAAGGGCCACACTTTTTCAGGTTCGGAGGTAATTCTATTGACCCCCCCCCCTTATGCTTAGATGTTTTATTTCCTTTTCTTTTACAGCTCAAAAAGTGTTCCATAACAAGGCATGTGTTAAATCTGAGGATTGTCATGGACAACGGTATTCAGAACTTCCTGGTTTTGGAATTTTCTGCTGTCATACTGATCTGTGCAATAAATCAAGTACGTATCTCCCATTTTCTAGAATCTCCTATGTCTTTATCTCTGAGCATAAGAAAAATTGAGTTACCAATTTAGCACTAGCCCACAAATTATCAATTTAGTTATCAATTTAGCACTAGCCCACAAGGATTTAGGAGTAGCCCACAAATGAAGTATTATTGGGCCAAGATTTTTCCTTCATTCTTGTCCAAAGGATGGTTATTATTTCAATAGATGATTGTATTTCACGTACAGGTGTGTGTTTGTGTGTCTATGTGTGTGTGTTTTAAATCACAGCCAATTATTTCTGGCCAATAAAGCAACCATCAGGATAATCAGCGGAGGCCAAATTGCCTCCACCCTCTAAGGCAGAGAAAGGCAATCTTGGCTCGCCAGCTGCTGTTGAACTGCAACTGCCACCATCTCCAGACACCATAAATTGTAGCTCAGGGTGTTGGGAGTTAAAGTTCAACACCAGCTGGAGAGCCAAGATTCCATACCCCTGATCTGAGGGATGAGTACGGCTGCAGGTGGAGAACCAGGCCCACGTTCAGTACGCTCCCACCCCATAGCAGTGTGTAGGTGTTGAGTGGTGAGCCCAACATATCCTAAGGAGCTGCAGGGATGAGAGTGGGAGCAGAGGAGCATTTCTCCAGAAACAGGATGCCCTGACGTCAAAGGTTTGTGGGGAATGCACATGGTATCAGTAACTGCTAGTGCCAAAATGATGGTTTAAAAACAGTGTTTTAATGATTGTTTGAAAACGTCTGAAGGGGTCTGCGTGCAAGAACTGGATGTGAGCCCCACTGGATAACTTGCGCTTAGGGAAATTTTTAGAGTTTTGTGCAGAATGTGTGTGTGGGCAGAGGCGCTCTTACCCCTGGACTTTGGGGCCAAAGTCCAGGCCCTCCACAGTCCCTGGAACCCCACAAATCCTCTTGAATCTTTCCTGTGTGGTGTAGTCGCTCGGTGGAGCATGAGGATGCTTAATTTGCGGAGGTGGGTGGGTGGGTGCCAAAAGGCCTTTAAGTCCACAGAGAGACAAAACAAAAAACAAAAAAAAACAAGCAAGCAAATAAAGCCAAGTAAGACACACAGAGCAGAGTCATCAGTGGTAGCTGTCCATTCCCCTGAGCCATGCCTAGTTTTGCCACCTGAGCACTATGCACTGCATTGGGAATTTTCTGCTGTCCTTCAAGACCCACCTCAAGCATCTGGCTCCACCTCAAGCATCCAGTTCTCTTCAACTCAAAGTGGGGCTCAAATTTAGACACATCGATTTTTGGTACCTTCTATACTGGAAGGGCAAGATTTAAGTTGTGTGTGTGTGTGTGTGTGTGTGTGGTTGTTGTTTCTTTAAAATAGTAGAACGTAGAGCAATGGAACTCCATAAACAACTTGGCTCCAGCACAAACAGGCTGTATCCATTCACCAGCCTCCTCTGACGATGGCTGAAAACAGGATTTAGCTTTAGCCTGTCAAGAATGTATGCTCCCTTAAGGAAACCCTCAGGATACAAGCATATGTGCTAGAGAGAAGAGCATTGAGGGGTGCTTCGAATTCCCTATAGCACTTAGCACTTACATTTATATACCGCTCTATAGCTGAAGCTCTCTAAGCGGTTTACAATGATTTAGCATATTGCCCCCAACATTCTGGGTACTCATTTTACCGACCTCGGAAGGATGGAAGGCTGAGTCAACCTTGAGCCCCTGGTCAGGATCGAACTTGTAACCTTCTGGTTACAGGGCAGCAGTTTTACCACTGCGCCACCAGGGGCTATAAAATGGCACTGGGCTGGAGAATGCTTTAAGCACAGCATGGCTAGAGGGAAGCTGGATCTTTCTCCCAACCCTCTTCTTCTTCCTCAAACTGCCCCTTCTCAGACATTTTCCCCTCACAAGAGAAGTCTTCCAGTCATGGAGCCCCACCAGGAGGAGAATAAAGGGGGAAAATAAAGATTAGCTAGTGATTGGAATAGTCCATAATTTTTAAATTTCAAACATACTTATTTATTTATATTTTTAAAAAACACTTCTTATGGTGTTATGGTTAGGTTTTCACCTTCCTCCTCCCCCTTATTCTGACAACACATCAATCAGAGGACATGTTGGCTTCAAACCTGTAGCAGCCGGTGCAGGTGCTGCTGAGGTGGCAAGAGGCACCTTTAAGGGTAAAAGTTTAGTTGCTTACCTCCTCCTGCACCTCAATTGAATGCTGCTTCGAACAGCAGGGCCCGCCCAGCAACTCCTGCAGTGGGGGATCAACTCCACCACTCACATGGCTTCTGCAGATCCAATCCTCTGGTGGTGGTCAGTTGAGCGGTGGAGGCGATCCCTCACCCCATGGGTTGCTGGGCGGTGCCCTGCTACTCAAAGCAGCACTCAGGTGCAGGGGTAGCAGAGAAAAGCACCTATTAATCTACACTTAGAGGTGCCTCTGGCCACCACCCCGGCAGTGCCCACACTGCCCGCCACTCCTTCAAACCAGCAATCCGTCTAGGGAGAATAAATAGTGTGGCTTCAGCAAAGGAAGACAAGAGGGGCTCTGAGTACCCCCGAGGAAGAGTCTTTCAAGTAACCTAAGGGGTACTAGTATTCCCGGGTCGGAATCTACGGACAAGAGAAAAGCAGGGCAAGAAAGTACTGGATGTGAAAGAATGTGATGGAACATTATGCTGACTGACTGTCGGAGTTACTTTTGCAGGGATCCCAGGGCCATCTCCATTCATTGGCACTAAAGGAAGGTCCCAGTCCGCTGATGGGAATCAAAGCTTGTAAATTCCTGGCTTCATTACATCAGGTAAGTAGATTTACAAATTGTCTAGGAAAGCAGAGTTTGTTTCGAATGCTGGCACATGTGTTGTGTGTATAGCCATGTGCAGGCATGCATACATGAGAATATGGGTCAATGTGCTGTCATGCATACTAGCTGCTAATCAGAATGGTACCAGGTACCGGAATGTTAACATCAGATCTTGGAAAATGTGCATCATAGCAGCTGATCCATATGGATGTAAGTGTAGGTCATCACTGAACAGCAGTAACCTGTAGAAGTGGGATGGCCTGTAATTTTAAATGGGAAAGCACCAGGAGTGGGGAGGAGCTTAACCCTTCCACTACCTGTTGTTTCCTGACAACTCCCACCCCCGGTTCTGTCTTTTCAGCTGCTATTCCCCCAGAATATTGTTTACGTGTGCCTGGTCAAAAGATGTTCCCATTCACATCATAACCTCTCTAAAGCAAAAGCCCTGATAAAATCATCATGTAAATAACCCCCTTTTTCTTCTCTAGGTGGAGTTACCAATTTGCAGACTGCAAAGAATTGGTGTTGCCAGCGACACAAGATTCCCAACTACATGGTCTCTTTCTTTAGCTACATTCCTACTTCCAAACTTACTTCCAATTCTCAGCACTCCTGGGTCTCATTCTTGGCACTTGGTGGAGGGGAAGGGAGTGATTGATGGAAGGTTGAAAAGGAGGTTAGGTAGGGGGTTCTGGATAACAAATATGGGGCATATGGGTTAAGTACTCACTGAATCATGATCAAAGTAAATGTGTGTCACAAATAAAAATCTATGTTTAGCACCTGCGTTTGAACCATTTGTGGAGTAAGAGAGTAATTTTATAGATGAAATGAGTGAGAATTTGAGGCTTAGGGGAGGCAGCTGCAGTTTCCAATCCCAGCCAAGTCCCACTGCCCAGCCCTACTCAGTCCTCAAAGGGGGAGACTAAACAAAGCAATGAAATGTTGCTTACCATGGGCATGAGTATGGCATATAGACTGTAAATTCACAGTCCGGTAATGACAAAGAGGTCAAATTTCTAGATATACTGAATGACTGTGCCCTAGAACAGTTGGTCTTGGAACCAACCAGAGAGAAGGTGACCTTGGAATTAATCCTGAGTGGCACCCAGGACCTGGTGCTTGATGTCAGTGTCATCCACCCTTAGGGAAGAGTGACCATAGTGAGATCAATTTCAGCATCCATGCAGGGAGGGAATCACCAAGGAAATCTGACACAGACACTTTGAATTTTAGAAGAGGAAACTTCTCCAAAATGAGGTGTATGCTGAAAAGAAAGCTAAAAGGGAAAATCAGGAGAGTCACTTCACTCCAAAATGCATGTACAGGTGAAACTCGGAAAATTAGAATATTGTGCAAAAGTCCATTAATTTCAGTAATGCAAATTAAAAGGTGAAACTGATATATGAGACAGACGCATTACATGCAAAGCGAGATAAGTCAAGCCTTAATTTGTTATAATTGTGATGATCATGGCGTACAGCTCATGAAAACCCCAAATCCACAATCCCAGAAAATTAGAATATTACATGGAACCAAGAAGACAAGGATTGAAGAATAGAACAATATCGGACCTCTGAAAAGTATACTGTGTACTGTGCTTGATTGGGCAGCAAACTCGCCTGACCTGACCCCATAGAGAATCTATGGGGCATTGCCAAGAGAAGAATGAGAGACATGAGACCAAACAATGCAGAAGAGGTAAAGGCCGCTAATGAAGCATCCTGGTCTTGCATAAAACCTCATCAGTGCCACAGGCTGACAGCATCCATGCCACGCCGCATTGAGGCAGTAATTGCTGCAAAAGGGGCCCAAAACAAGTACTGAATACATATGCATGCTTATACTTTCCAGAGGTCTGATATTGTTCTATTCTTCAATCCTTGTCTTATTGGTTCCATGTAATATTCTAATTTTCTGGGATTGTGGATTTGGGGTTTTCATGAGCTGTACGCCATGATCATCACAATTATAACAAATTAAGGCTTGACTTATCTCGCTTTGCATGTAATGCGTCTGTCTCATATATTAGTTTCACCTTTTAATTTGCATTACTGAAATTAATGGAGTTTTGCATGATATTCTAATTTTCCGAGTTTCACCTGTAGTTTACTCAAAACCACAATACTAGAAGCCCAATTAGATTGAATACCCCAAAGGAGGAAAGGTACCACTAATTCCAGGAGGATGCCAGCACAGCTAACAGGTACCATCAAGGAACCATAAAAGGGAAGAAGACTTCCTTCCAAAATTGGAAGGCCTGTCCAAATGAAGAGAACAAAAAGGAACACAAACACTGGCAATAGAAATGCAAGGTGACAAGAAGGGAGGCAAAAAGAGAGTTTTAGGAACATTTAGCTAAAAGCAGCAAGGGGAATAACAAAAACTTCTTTAAATACATCAGATGCGGAAAACTGCCAGGGAGGCGGTTGGACCATTAGACAATGAGGGAGTGAAAGGGATTATCAAGGAGGATATGGAGGTTGCAGAGAAGCTAAATGAGTTCTTTGTGTCGGTCTTCACGGCACAGGATAGTATACCCGGACTTCCAAAAAGCTTTCGACAAAGCTCCTCATCAAAGACCATGAGGCGATTCTCACGATCGTCAAATAGCAGGCTAAGGGAGCCTAGCCCGCTTTCTGGAGACTGTGAGAACCACCAGGCTGCTCTCCAGTGGGTTACCCACTTACGGAGCCCTCGCCTAAGCCCAGATTTGCAGAACGAGCACTCCCCGAACCTGGGCTCTACTTTCGTGTGTTGCTGTGGCATGGCTCCGTGTTGTGGCAACTTAAGAGGAGACCCTCGATTGGTAGGTTAAAAAGAAGCCTCCCGGCTCGAGGGTCTCTCCTGTATGCTCTACGCACTCATGCAGAGGATGCTGGAACTTCCGGGGGTGGTGTTGCCCCCGAACCCTGCAGCCCCTGCAGGCTCCATGATGGAGATGGCAGTCGTGTGGGTGGCCGATCTGGCCGCCCGGGGAGGGCTTCATGATCGTCTAAGCCCGCTCTCCCCACAAACCCTCTGGAGGTGGGTCTCACCAATCGTGAGACCCTCCTCCATGTGTGGATTGCTAACTGGTTGAAAGGCAGGAAACAGTGGGTAGGGATAAATGGAGGTTTTTCACAATGGAGGAAAGTAAGAAGTGGGGTCCCCCAGGGATCTGTATTGGGACTGGTGCTTTTTAATTTATTCATAAATGATCTAGAAGCAGGAGTAAGCAGTGAGGTGGCCAATTTTGCAGATGATATCAAATAGTTTAGGGAAGTATAATCCAAGACAGATTGTGAGGAGCTCCAAAAGGATCTCTCCAAACTGGGTGAGTGGGCAACAAAATGGCAAATGCGTTTCAGTGTTGGCAAGTGACAAGAGATGCACACTGGGATGAAAAACCCCAACTTCAAGTATATGTTGATGGGATCTGAGCTGTCGGTGATTGACCAAGGGAATGTCATGCCCCTACCTGAGGACATTGGAGAGGAGTGGGAGGCAGGTGACTTACTAGAAAGTAGGGAGGCACCTGAGGAGGAGGAGCAGGCCGGTAACATGAATGGGAGAGTAACTGAGACAGGCTGGGGCGAGTGTTTGGCACAGGAGGGCCCAGAGGGCCGGGTGATCTTTGAAGAGAAGGTTCAGGATCTGAGCCAGAGTTTCAATGGCCACTATCTCCTCGAGAACGCAGATGGTAAAAACATCAGCAGCATGTGAGGGAATTACGAAGGACTAGTCAGCTGGCGGGAAGGCAGAAGCCGGTTTGAACCTATGGCAGCTGGTGGGGGTGGAGTCTTGATTAAGTGCACCTGGCTGCTGACTATAAATCGGGCAGTCTGTGCCTTGAACAAACTGCTGGAAACAACACATCAAATCTGCTTGGCGCTTTTGATGGAGAGATTGTGACTTTGGAATTTGGGCTTCCCAATCCTCACTGGACAGCTCGTTGAAAATGTCGACTCAATATGCGGGAGCTGTGAAAAAGGCCCATTCCATGCTAGGGGTCATTAAGAAGGGGATTGAAAATAAAACTGCTAATATTATCATGCCCTTATACAAAACTATGGTATGGCCACACCTTGAGCACTGCATACAATTCTGGTCACCACATCTAAAAAAGGTCATTGTAGAACTGGAAATAGTGCAGAGGAGGGCAACCCCGATGATCAGGGGCCTAGAACACCTTTCTTATGAGGCAAGGCTACAACAGCTAGGGCTATTGAGTTTATTAAAAAGATGACTGTGGAAAGAAATGATAGGAGGTCTATAAAATTATGCATGGTGTGAAGAAATTGATAGAGAGAAATTATTCTCCCTCTCACATAACACTAGAACCAGGGGGTCATCCCATAAAATGGATTGCCAGGAAATTTAGGACCAGCAAAAGGAGGTACTTTTTCACACAATGCATAATCAACTTGTGGAATTCTCTGCAACTAGAATGTGGCAGCCAGGTTGGTCTCTGGGTCATCTCCAAGAGACCATATCACTCCTATCTTAAAACATCTACACTTGCTGCCGATACATTTCCAGGCAGAGTAAAAGGTTTGGGTTATAACCCATAAAGCCCTAAATAGCTTGGACCCTGGATATTTAAGAGAATGTCTTCTTTGCTATAAACGGCACCGCTCATTGAGATCATCTGGAGAGGTTCGTCTGCAGTTGCCACCGGCTCATCTGGTAGCTACTCTGGACGGGCCTTTTCCATTGTTGCCCCGAGGTTTTGGAACACACTTCCTGCTGAAATAAGAGCCTCCCCGTCTCTTACAACATTTAAAAGGGTAGTCAAGACGCATTTGTTCACCCAGGTTTTTAATTAGATATGTTTTAAATGTGTTTTAATTCTGTTTTAATTGCATTTTAATAGTTTTAACTTTTTATATTTTAATTGTTGAAATAAGTTTATCTTTATTGGTTGTTTTTATTGTTTTGTAAACGGCCCAGAGAGCTTGTGTTTTGGACAGTATAAAAATATGCTAAATAAATAATTAGTAAATAGATGTGGTGACAGCCAAAAACCTGGATGGCCATAAGAGGCGCTTGAATAACTTCATGGAGGAGAGGTGTATCATTGGTTATTAGTCGGAGGGCTATAGGCGACCTCCAGCCTCAAAAGCAGGATGCCTCTGAGTACCAGTTGCAGGGGAGTAACAGCAGGAGAGAGAGCATGCCCTCAACTTCTGCCTGTAGGCTTCCAGTGGCATCTGGTGGGCCACTGTGTGAAACAGGATGCTGGACTAGATGGGCCATGGGCCTGACCCAGCAGGGCTGTTCTTATTTTGTTAAGGTGTAATCTGCATTTCCCAGTGAATTGTTGCAACAGATGCTGAGAAAATAATTTTTGCAATTCCCCTCAGGGAGCTTGAGTTTCTGGAAGGACAGCTTGATAGGCCAAGTAAAACATACAGAACAGGGTCAACAGTACAGCCCGTTACCAGCCTCAGAGTGCAGTGGGGAGCACAAAGGTTCTGGTAAGAACTCATCTGCCTACTTTCCCTTCACTATTATCCTAATTGATAATTACCATCTTCACAAGTTAGCCCACTTGCACCTCTGGCACCTACCATCTTGAACTGGGGAGGATGACATCAGCACAAACTACACTGGTGAGTGTCCCTACAAATGTGCAAAATCTGGTCCCAATTGGTTAGGCAGTTCACTTGTTATCCCACTTGCACCTCAAATGTTCATGCAGCCCTACAACTGTATCAACTTTAGTCATAGGGACATAGGAAACTGCCATATACTGAGTCAGACCATTGGTCTATCTAGTTCAGTATTGTCTTCACAGACTGGCAGCGGTTTCTCCAAGGTTGCAGGCAGGAATCTCTCTCAGCCCTATCTTGGACAAGCCAGGGAGGGAACTTGAAACCTTCTGCTCTTCCCGGAGTGGCTTGATCCCCAGAGGGGAATATCCTGCAGTGCTCACATATCAAGTCTCCCATTCATATGCAACGAGGGCAGACCCTGCGTAGCTATGGGGACAAGTCATGCTTGCTACCACAAGACCAGCTCTCCTCTCCAAATCAGTCAATGCATTGCAAAATGTATACAGACACACACACCCTTCTGGGTGATCTCACGAGCTTACTTTCCTTAGAGAAAATGGGCTGAGAAAACAGGGGGACAGAGAAAAATTGAGGACCAGACCCACCCTACTTGGTCACTGGCTACTGGTCTCCATCAGTGCTGTCCATCCATGCCACTGGACCATGAATAGTTCTGCCAGCTGAGAGCAGTATGTACTTTAGCAGTATCTGCCTGCTGTCTTTCAAGCCCCAGATGAAACTTCTGCCTCAGTTTCGAGCTCCCATTTCCAGCAATGGACACAAGGCCCTGGAGTGTAAAAGCCAGCATTGAAGTGGTTTACTAGATTAATATCTGGATTTTAAGAGTCCTTAGTGGTGTCTGCCCATGCCGTTGGGCCATACCTAGTTTTTCTGACTGAGCACTGGGTACTTCTGCAGTGCTTCCCTTTTGTCCTTCACGACCCAGATGAAGTGTCTAGTTCCACATCACCCCTCAATTCAAGCAAATGACAATAGAACCTCGAGATTACCCAACCCCCATTCAAGCTCTGGACTTGGTTATGGTGACCACAGCCCCAGCCTGCGACTGGTTCCTAAGATTTGTGAGACTGGAGGGCACGTTCTGTTGAGCCGAGAAGAGGCACCATATTATGAACTGGTCTCACCCAAGTTTCCTACCAGAGAAAGGCATCTCTCAAAAGGCAAAGGAGTTTGCATTTCCATTTACAACCGTTGCATATCTCCCAATGAAGCAAAGGGACAAAAGGGGGGCGGGGACCAGAATTGCTTCAAGTCACTTTAACAACAACCACCAATATTTATATACCACTTTTCAACAAAAGGAATAGGGGAAAAGGGGCATCTAGATGCTCTCTGTGAACATGCGTGTTGGGAGGTTTTGTGGGGATCCATTATATTTTTCAACAAGAAAGGTTGTGGCAGTGGGGCCCAGGCACTTCCCCGGTGGGGTGGTGGTGGTTTACAACCCCTGGTTACTCATGAGCAAGGCCTTTGTTACTCCTAATCAAGGTATGATAATGAGTGTGGTGACAAAATGGCCTCACGGACTACGCCCACTGAGAATAGCAGTCCATGGGGCCAGAGATTGAAAAGCGGTGGGCAGGGGTATGTTTGGAAGCGGTGGGCAGGGGTGTCCCAGAGACTACTTTCCTAGTACTGGGGACGGCAGCCTGGGAAAAACCCACCCCCTCCCTGGCCATCTGCTCCTGTGGACAGGTGTGGCATCACAAAAGGTGTCTGCAGTTACCCTGGGACTGGGGGAGCAGGGGAAAGTGGCCTCTCCCACGATTCCTTGCGCCCGCTTATCTGCATCCGCTGCATAAACGGGCTGGACCGAGGTACTTTTGAGATCAGAGTGAATGTGTTGTCTGGTCGGCCCACCCTCTGGATGTACACCTGCAGCCAGGTTATGGAGCATGAGGTGTAGTGATGTCCTCCGGGGTGCAAATAGTGCAGAGGAGCAATTGGGGAAAGAGGGTTTTTTCCGCCTTCTATTTTTCAACAAGTACAGTCAGGAGGCCACTAGAGTGGGTTCCCCTTTGGATTCCTTGGCGGTTAAGTGGCTGGCTCATCTCGTGACCATGCAGTCCACAGTTGGGGATCATGCTGTAGCCGGCACAGGGATCTCCCCAATAGGCTGGACCTCTCATGAGAGTGATAGCCTACCGGGCTGCAAGCTGCTTGTGATGGTGTAGCGATGGGTCTATGTGGAGCTTTGCCGGGAAACCTGCAGAGAAAGCGGGATTCCATCCCCTCCACGCACCCGATCCCCCCGCTGGAGATCGTGTCCAATTGCGGCCGAGCGGCTGACCTGGTGACACTTTGCCCACAGTCTGGCCATGGAGTGGGCTGGAATTGTGCTGGGAGGCATGGAGGGACTGCTGGCTCCCTCTGCTAACCACAGTTAGTGGCACGTCTGCAGCACAATTTGGAGTTAGGATTTGTAACTCCAATTAGTGCTAAATACAGTTATTCTAATGCTAAACACAGTTAGTTTGTATGTGTGAACTGGGCCATGTTTTCACTGAGAGTCATGCTTGTCCAGTGAAGGAAGTGCTTAACGTGATCTGTGTCAAAAGCTCAGAATTCATCAGATGGCCTTAGCAAAGTCATTGATCTGCTGCTGCTGCTACTGCTGACTATGCTGACATATTTGAGCACTGTAAGATATTCCCCTTAAGGGATGGGGCTGTTCCGGGAACAGCATCTGCATGATTGCATGCAGAAGATTCTGGCCCATAACTTGTTGGGAATTCTCTTTGGTAAGAGATACCCTTTTATTACAGCAGAGTGCACTGAGGCACAACACAGCAGAGTCCGCCTAGGCATGCGTGTATGCTGAGAGTAAAAGAAACATGGAGCCAGTTCATAGTTTCAAATCAATATAAGGAGTCTTTATTGGAGAACTCCATTCTAGACAGTAAAGTGGAGAGATGGACTCCTGCTTGTAACCTTGGGAAAGCTGCTGCCAGTGTGTGTAGAGAATACTGAGCTAGATGGAACAATGGTCTGACTTGGTATATGGTGGCTTCTTATGCCAAATTGATACGATTCAAATTGGCTCTATTCAACCTTGAATCGAATCACCATTGACATCTATGGTGATTCTAGGGTTCGAATCATGACCATGATCCAACCATGACCAATGATGCGATGGATTGTTGCCCTGATGTGGGTTAGCCAGGAAGGCTGTCTGTAAATCTGAGGCCATGGTACACTTTTATCCGCACACACGGATACATGCCACTGGAGTTCTTCTTCAGGAAGGTTTAATTTTCTGGTTCTTGGAGAACTGGTCTACCCATCAAACCCAATTGGTTGACCAGCTCCCGCCAGAAAAACAGTCTCCAAAATTGCCATTCTGCTGGAGAGAGCTGGTCTACCCATTGGGTTGAATGGGTAGACCAGTCCTCAGAGAAAACCAACTGGTAGAATTGATGTCCCCACATGGAATGTTATCTGGGTGAGTAGGTCAATGATGTGAAATGACCGTGACAAACATTTAAAAAACACTTGAAAATCACCGGATTGCCTGAATACACTGTGTGTTGGGTGTTGGGGCATGATGCTACCCACTACCCAACCCCCAGAACCACTGCGAAAGCAGTTGGTTTTTAATCTTTTTTTTAAAAAAAATCATGTGATGTGGGGAGAACAGTTCTACTAATAGGTTTCCTGGGAAGAGTGGTCTACCCATAAAACTCAGTTGGAAGAAGAGCTCTCCCCATAAAAACAGTCCTCCAATTGCACTGGTTTACTTGGGAGAGCTTGTCTACCAATTGTGTTTAATTGGTAGACCAGCTCTCCTTGAAAAACTCAAATTAACAGCTGCTTTGATGATTTAATTTGAGATTTTGGACTTATGGCTCTGGGCCATATAACCAACAGGCATGGAACTTGTTCTCACCACAACGCACGAGGCTAGCTTCAGTCTTCGAGCAGGGATGGCTCTTTCATGAGGCAAAGGGAGGTGGTGGTCACCTCATGGAGCAGATCACTGGGGCACCAGAAGGTGGCAGGAAGCTCTCCACATTTACCATCCGAGCAGCTCTTGGGGAGAGATCTGACCCCTGCATATGTACATAGGACGCCGCTGGTGGTGGCAGCCCAGAGGCACCCAAGCACAGGAACCCTTCATCAAGAGAGTGCTGCCTTATGCGGAAAGGGGGCCATGCGCTCCATTCGCATGGCACTCCGGGACCGCAATTCCCTGCCTCAGAAGGCAGAGAGATGCATTCCAGCTAAGCTGGGAACTCAGCGCTGGCTGAAGCGTCTCACCAACGGGGACGTGGCAGCACCACAGGGAATGGCGGCTGGGTTCTTTGGGCCTGTCGGCACAATGGTGGATTCGCCCCTGCCTCTGCCAGCTTTGCAAGAAGTCTCTTCTATACTCCTTGAAAATCTGTCAGGAAACACAAGAAGAGAGGAGAAGGCTGCTGGCAGCTTTCCCCACTCCCTGTTCTGTGGCCATAAGCCCTCAGTTGATAGAGAAATGGGTGAAGAGAGAAAGCAGTCTGCAGCTCTACTCAACAGGCACCTGAGAACACCTGGGCCACACCGAGATCGTGAAATAGCGAATTTACTTTGCTTCCCCACAGAAGGGCAGGTGTGCATTCACATATCGCCCAGATTTATGTCGGGGAACACTCCTTACAGGATTGGGGTTTCTCACTGCACTTTGGCGCTTAGTCCGATTGATGTCCCTTGGAAGTGAGGCTGGCCATAGATAATGAAATGGCAACAGCCTGGAAGGGGAAAGGCGGAAGAGCGAAGGGAGAGGAGGAGATGCGGTGGGGATCTATCCGAGGAAAGCGTATTACCTTTGGGAGGAAAGGTTGATGTGAGGCAAGACTAGGCTCTGGCAGCTGGGGGTGAAGTAACCACCCCAGAAGGAAGAGATTCAGAAAGAAGAGTATCTTTGTGACTACGTTCAAGCTAAAGGCCTAGTACAGTGCATTGTCTCTTGGCGTTTCCTGCTACTCTCTTCCCAGCCGTCTTCCCAGCCCATAAGACCTGGAGTTGCCAACGTGGGGGGAGGCAAAAGCCAAATGCTCCCTGCACAGATTTCCAAGCTTGCAAGGGCCGGTTCTGAAAGGGAGTTGGCCCCCACTAGGGTTGTGGGATACTGCATTTAGCACCTTGCCTCAACCACTGAAACACCACAGGCCTCCCCTAATGGAACAGTATGAAGGGATAAGAGGCAGAGCAGAGTCATCAGTGGCATCTGGCCAAGTCCCTGGGCCAAGCCAAGTGCTGCCAACACTGCATCACATAACAGAGAGGAGAGCTGTTCTTCTGGTAGCAAGCATGACTTGTCCACCTAGCTAAGCAGGGTCTGCCCTGGTTGCATTTGAATGGGAGAACACATGTGAGCACTCAAAGATATTTCCCTCAGGGGATGGAGCCACTCCGGGAAGAGAAGAGGGTTTCAAGTTCCCTACCTGGCTTCTCCAAGATATGGCTGAGAGAGACTCCTGCCTGCACCCGTGGAGAAGCTGCTGCCAATCTGTGAAGACCATACTGAGCTAGATAGACCAATGGTGTGACTCAGTATACAGCAGCTTCCTATGTTCCTGTTCAGCAGTCTGTATCTGCTGTTTTTCAGGACGCAGCTAAAGCATTAGGCTCCCTGTACATTTCCCCTTCTATTCTGGAAAAGCAGGAGACATTAGCAGTACCATGGAGAAATGGCAAAGGAGGGAGGCTTGGACTTGCATTCTCCTTGTTTAACAGAGTCAGCGGTTAAGAGGAAAGCCACCAATTCCCTGCATCACACCACATACACACCCACACCCACACACACTCATGCGGACCACCCACTCCCCAGGTGGGCTTATGCATCTAGAAAGTACATTTCAAAGCTGGCCAACACTGAGATTTCTGTATCGCCACAACAAGAAATGCAAAAAGGGAAGGAAGAAATGGCTTGGCAACTGTTAGGCTCACCAAAGCACCACACTACCGCACCCAGCTGTATATTATTCCCACATTAATGGGAGGGAGTCATAAAACCGAGAGCCTGGCAGTTAGAGCAGAGAGGGTCTAGCTCCACATTCCTGACTCTAAACCTTGGCAGTTGGTGGAAGAAAATGGGATGCAGGGTGGGCAAATAAAGGTAAATAAAATTTGGGGACCCTAATGGTGTATGGCAGGGGTGTGGGGACCCTGGAGCAAGAGGGCCCATTTGCCCCCCACCCCGCCCCCACATTGCAAATTCAGTGCTCACCAACTGGGGGCGGGGCGGAGGCATGAACCTTTCCTCTACAGCCAGTGTTTCACTGAAATCCTGGCTGTGTCTGGGGGGCGGGTGAGAAGCCCAGTGCACCTGTTTGAATGCAACGCTGACTGGGGAGGTGCAAGGAAGAACAACTAACAAATGTTTATATACCACCTTTTGACAAAAGTACGCAAAGCAGTTTACAAACCAATAATATATCAGTAAGATGGATCCCTATCTCCAAAGGGCTCACAATCTAATAAGAAACATAAAATAGACACCAGCAGCAGTCACTGGAGGGATGCTGTGTTGGGGTCGGATACGGCCAGTTGCTCTCCCACTGCTGCTAAATATAAGAGAATCTTCACTTTTAAAAAGTGACTCTTTTCTCAGTTAGCAGGAGGCAGGTAGTCTGTGTATACAAGGGGCAGAAGGGGACCATGTTCAAGAAGTGTGCCCCCAGATTTGTGAAACCCAGACTTTCAACAGATAGCATAAGCTGAACCTAAAAAAAAGATCTGGATAATTTAAGCATAAGAACATCAAAATCTAAATTCAAACCAAAATTTCAAAACATACTTTAAGATAATGTAATGCTAAGCATAGAATGTATTTTTTAGAGCAATAACTTTATGTAGCACTCAGTACTTCCAATAATTATTTATATGACCCTGAACTAACAAGTATACATATTGGGAACGGCCAGAGTTTTTCAGGTTGGGAGGTAATTCTATTGATTCCCCCCTGATGTTTAGATGTTTTATTTCCTTTTCTTTTACAGGTAAAAATTTTTTCTATAACAAGGAATGTGTTAAATCTGAGGATTGTCGTGAAAAAGTGTACCCAGATTTTCTTTTGGGAATTTCCTGCTGTCATACTGATATGTGCAATACACCAAGTACGTATCTCCCATTTTCTAGAATCTCCTATGTCTTTATCTCTGACCATAAGAAAAATTGAGTTATCAGGATTTAGCACTAGCCCACAAATGAAGTATTATTGGGCCAAGATTTTTCCTTCATTCTTGTCCAAAGGATGGTTATTATTTCAATAGATGATTGTATTTCACGTGTGTGCGTGTGTGTGTGTGTGTGTGTGTGTGTGTGTGCGCGCATGTGTGTTTTTAAATCACAGCCAATTATTTCTGACCAACAAAGCAACCATCAGTATAATCAGCCGAGGGGGAAGCCAAACAGCCTCCACCCTCTAAGGCAGAGAAAGGCAACCTTGGCTCTCCAGCTGCTGTTGAACTGCAACTGCCACCATCCCCAGACACCATAAATTGTAGCTCAGGGTGTTGGGAGTTAAAGTTCAACACCAGCTGGAGAGCCAAGATTCCATACCCCTGATCTGAGGGATGAGGAGGGCTCAGGTGAAGAACCAGGCCCACGTTCACTCCGCTCCCACCCCATAGCAGTCTGTAGGTGTTGAGTGGCGAGCCCAACATATCCTAAGGAGCTGCAGGGATGAGAGTGGGAGCAGAGGAGCATTTCTCCAGAAACAGGATGCCCTGTCCCCAAATGCTGGCACCTTCAGTTCAAAGTCTAATGAGCTCTTTTGAAAAAAGCACATGGTGTCAGTAAGTGCTGGTGCCAAACTTATGCTTTGAAAATAGTGCAATGGCACTCTTACTCCTGGACTTTGGAGCCAAAGTCCAGGGCCTACACAATCCCTGGGACCTCACAAATCCTCTCGAGTCTTGACTGGGTGGTGTAGTTGCTCAGTGGAGCATGATGATGCTTAATTTGCAGGGGAGGGTGGCCTCCAAAGGCTTTTAAGTCCATGCTCCAAAATTACCTAAGTGCACCTCTGTGTGTGTTTTTGTGTGTACACACACACACTAAGCAAGCAAGCAAGCAAGCAAATAAAGTCAAGTAAAACATATAGAGCAGAGTCATCAGTGGTAGCTGTCCATTCCCCTGGGCCATGCCAAGTTTTGCCACCTGATCACTATGCATTTCATTGGGAATTTTCTGCTGCCCTTCAAGCCCCACTTCAAGCATCAGGCTCCACTTCAAGCATCTGGCTCCACCTCAAGCATCCAGTTCTCTTCAACTCAAAGTGGGGCTCAAATTTAGACACATCGATTTTTGGTGCCTTCTATACTGGAAGGGCAGGATTTAAGGGGGGAGGTGTGGTTGTGTTTTGTGTATTTTTTTAAAATAGTAAAACGTAGAGCAATGGAACACCATAAACAACTTGGCTGCAGCACAAGCAGACTGTATCCATTCACCAGCCTCCTCTGATGAGGGCTGAAAACAGGATTCAGCTTTAGCCTGTCAAGAATGTATGCTCCCTTAACGAGACCCTCAGGATACAAGCAGATGTGGAAGAGAGAAGAGGATTGAGGGGTGCTTCGTATTCCCTATAAAATGGCACTGGGCTGGAGAATGCTTTAAGCACAGCATGGCTAGAGGGAAGCTGGATCTTTCTCCCAACCCTCTTCTTCTTCCTCAAACTGTTCCTTCTCATACATTTTCCTGTCATAAGAATTGTCTTCCCGTCATGGTGCCCCACCAGGAGGAGAATAAAGGGCTGAAATAAAGATTAGCTAGTGATTGGAATAGTCCATAACATTTAAATTTCAAACACAGTTATTTATTTAGATTTTTTTTAAAACCCACTTCTAGAAGTGTTATGGGTAGTTTTTCACCTTCCTCCTCCCTCTTATTCTGACAACACATCACTGAAGACATGTTGGCTTCAAACCCAGGGCGGGTGCTGCTGAGGGGGCAAGAGGCACCTTTAAGGGTAAATGTTTAGGTGCCTACCTCTGCCTCCACCTCACCTGAATTCTGCTTCAAACAGCAGGACCCCGCCAAGCACCCCCAGTGGTGAGGAATCACCTACACTACTCAGCCTGGACTCCGCAGATCCAATCCCCTGGTGGTGGTCAGTTGAGTGGTGGAGGTGATCTCTCACCACAGGGGCTGCTGTGCAGTGCCTTGATTCTCAAAGCAGCATTCAGGTGCAGCGGTAGCAGAGAAAAGCACTTATTAATTTACCCTTAAAGGTGCCTCTGTCCACCACACCGGCAGTGCCTACACCAACCACTGCTGCTTGAAACCAGCAATCCATCTAGGGAGAACAAATAGTGTGGCTTCAGCAAAGGAAGACAGGAGGCCTCTGAGTACCCCATGGAAGAGCAGGGCCAAATTAACATAGTAGCAAATGTAGCATTTGCTACGGGCCCCGCATGCCTGGCTAGAACGTCTGCTCCTTCTTTTGCTCTCTATTTGGTGCTCTCTGCTGACTCTCCTCATTGTCTGCTGCTGCCCATTCGCTCACCTCATTTAAGCAAGGTCTTCCTGGCACCATGGTGTTGATTGGGTTATCTATTATGTTAAGCAGCACGGGAGGGAGTAGTAAGAACAACAATAGGAACAGATAGCTTGCAAAGGGGTCTCAAAGATAACTTAATAGCCAGGGAGTTGGTCCTTATTTGTTTAAACTGTAAAAGTTTTTAAAAACATACACAAAGAGAGTAAAAGAAATAAAAGCAGTTTAGATTTTTTTAAAAACCTAACTATTAATGCTGGGCGGAAGAAAGGAAGCTAGAGAAGATGCTAGTTGAATGTTGCCAGCGTTTTCTGACTGACTGGGAGAGGGTAAAGATAAACAATGAGAACGTGTACCTTTAAGAGGAAAAAGAAAGCCGGAAGTCTCAAAGTTTAGTGGATCAAGTGAGGGGAGCTTGGAGGGAGATTATATTATGGTCTTGTTGGGTAAGGTCACTTATATCCTCCTTTTAGTATCTAGTGCTGTTGGGAGGGAATTTGTGATCATTGCTTTTCAAGGAACTGCCAAATTTAAGGTGAACTCCTTTCCTCTCCTCTAGAACTGAAATACCTACTGCTGCGTTGCCAACTTCATTAGCTTTACATTGGGATGCCCGTTGAAATTGTCCAAAGATAAACGAAGGCTGCAAACCTAAACACACTTAATAGAGAGTAAGGCTCACTGAGTTCAGTGGGACTTACTTCTGAGTAAACATGCTTAGGGTTGCACTGAATGATTTGTGCATTTCCTCCTTTTAATATTAAGCATGTTAGTGTAATTTAGATTGAAAGAGGCTGTGCCTCCTGCCAAAAGATTGTCTTTTGGATACTTCTGTTTTCATGGAAGTTGCTAATGCACCTCATCATAATCACATTCATTTGCAATGCATCAACTATTTTAAATAAACATCTGCTTTCCTGTCAGGCTTGCACAAGAGGTTAAACATATATTCTTAATATTGTCAAATGGCCCTTTAAATGTGATGGCTGCTGGGATCCAATATGTTTTGCACACATTGGAATCAAACATCCACTGTTGTGTGCCAAAATTGCTAATAGGTTCAGATTTATCAAAGTACAGAATTTCTGAGAACCTTTTAATTTAAACATTCAGAGTTTTGTTCCCCACCCCCTTTCTTTTTGTGAAAACAACTCCAAAGGAGAACCCACGGTCAGGAGTCACAAAAGTGTGTGTGTGTGTGCGGGGGGGGGGGTTGCAAAATTTGTTGAGTGGCTGGCTCAGCTGAGTGGAGGCATGGGGCGGTTGGTGGGGGCGCACTAGGCAAATGAAAAAATTGAATTGCTTTACTATGCAAGTAAATAATTTATGTTTCAATATTTATGTGCATTTTTTTAATTTGGGGACCCTTCATAATATATGCTACAGGCCCAACACTAGCTTAATCCGGCCCTGCTTTCAAGTATCCTTTTGGGTACTTGTATTCCCGGGTGGGAATCTCCAGACTAGAGAAAAGCAGGGCAAGAAAGTCCTGGATGTGAAAGAATGTGATGGAACCATATGCTGACTGACTATTGGAGTCACTTTTGCAGAGAGACCAAGGCGATTTGAATTCATTGGCACTAAAGGAAGGTTCCAGTCAGCTGATGGGAATCAAAGCTTGTAAATTCCTGGCTTCATTACATCAGGTAAGTAGATTTACAATTTGAATAGGAAAACAGAGTTTGTCTTGAATGCTGGCACATGTGTTGTGTGTATAGCCATGTGCAGGCATGCATGCATGAGACTGTGCCTCAACGGGCTGTGTCATGCATACTAGCTGCTAATCAGAATGGAACCAGGTGCCAGAACATCAGAACTTGGAAAATGTGTATAACAGCAGCAGATGCATCTGAATGTAAGTGCAGGTCACCACAGGACAGCAGTAACCTGCAGAAGTGGGATGGCCTCTCATTTTAAGTGGGAAAGCACCAGGCGCGGGGAAGAGCATAATCTTTACACTTCCTGCTACCCCCCCCCCCCAGTTCTGTCTTTTCAGTTGCTATTCCCCCAGAATGTTGTTTCCATGTGCCTACCCCCCTGAAGCAAAAGCCCTGATAAAATAATCATGAAAATAATCCCCCTTTTCTTCTCTAGGTGGAATTACCCATTTGCAGACTGCTTTCCAAAGCTGGACAACGTTGGGGTTCTCTGCCCTCGACATGGGAAACACCAGTGGAGAAGCAAGGGACAGCTTGATAAGAATTTGTGTTTCCAGTGGTATAAAGTATAAGTTTCCCAACTACATGGTCTCTTTCTTTAGCTACATTCCATCTCCCACACTTACTTTCAATTCTCAACACTCCTGGGTCTCATTCTTGGCATTTGGTGGAGGAAAAGGGGATGATTGGGGGCAGGCAAAAGGGGTAGAAATCTGAGGATAGGGGGTTCCAGATAACAAATATCGGGCATATGGGTTAAGGACTCACTGAATCATGGTCAAAATAAATGTGTGTCACAAATAAAAATCTGTGTTTAGCACCTGCAAGTGAGAATTTGAGGCTTTGGGGATGCAGCTACAGTTTCCAATCCCAGCCAGGTCCCACTGCCAAGCCCTACTGAGTCCTCAAAGGGGAGGACTAAACAAAGCAATGAAAGGTTGCTTACCATGGGCATGAATATGGCTTATTTTTAGAACAAGAGAAGCCATACTAGCATTCACCACTAGGGGGGCAAGGAATAAACCTCTTATGGGCTAATGGGAATATCCTTGTGTGCACCTCAAAATGGGAGCTGACGGGATTTAGCAGTCAGGTACTTGAACTGATGGCCCCATACATAGACTGAAATTTGGAACATAGACTTGCTTTGTGTATTTCACATGGCACAAGTCTGAATGACGTGGTCCAGCGTCTCCAAGGAAGATCTCCAAGGAAATCAGGTGATGCGAGCAAGGTAAGCCTCCAGGTCAAGATGGGTGAGCTGGAGTGCTTGGTTGCTGATGAAAAAAATCAATATAATACACTATTATTCCTGCATATATACTCTATAGAAATAAGAACATAAGAACAGCCCTGCTGGATCAGGCCCAAGGCCCATCTAGTCCAGCATCCTGCTTCACACAGTGCCCCACTAGATGCCGCTCAAAGCCTACAGGCCAGAGCTGAAAGGGGCATGCCCGCTCTCCTGCTGTTACTCCCCTGCAACTGGTACTCAGAAGCATCCTGCCTTTGAGGCAGGAGGTGGCCTATAGCCTTCCAACTAGTAGCCATTGATAGACCTCTCCTCCATGAAGTTATCCAAACCCCTCTTAAAGCCTTCTAGGTTGTTGGCTGTCATCAAATCTTGTGGCAGAGAATTCCACAAGTTGATTATGCGTTGTGTGAAAAAGTACTTCCGTTTGTTGGTCCTCAGTTTTCTGGCCATCAATTTCATGGGATGACCCCCTGGTTCTAGTGTGATGTGAGAGGGAGTAGAATTTGTCTCTATCCACTTTCTCCACACCATGCATGATTGTATAGGCCTCTATCACACCTACCGACAGGCGTCTTTTTTCTAAACAGAATAGAACAGGTGTTGTAGCCTTGCCTCATAAAAAAGGTGCTCTAGGCCCCTGATCATCTGGGTTGCCATCTTCTGTACCTTTTCTAGTTCTACAATGTCCTTTTTTAGATGTGGTGACCAGAACTGTGTGCAGTCCTCCAGGTGTGGCCGCACCATTATTTTCTATAAAGGGCATGATAATATTAGCAGTTTTATTTTCAATCCCCTTCCTAATGATCCCTAGCATGGAATTGGCCTTTTTCACAGCTCCCGCACATTGAGTCGACACTTTCAACGAGCTTTCCTCCACGACCTCGAGCTCCTTCTTCTGGTCAGTCACTGACAGCTCAGCTCCCATCAGCGTATACTTGAACTTGGGGTTTTTCTTCCCAATGTGCTACACTTTACACTTTACACCCTTTACACTTGCTAACATTGAACCGCATTTGCCACATTATCGCCCACTCACCCAGTTTGGAGAGAGATTTTGGAGCTTCTCACAATCCATTTTGGATTTCACTACCTGAAAGAGTTTGGTATCATCTGCAAATCTGGTGACCTCGCTGCTTACTCCAGCTTCTAGGTGCTTTTTAATTTATTCATAAATGATCTAGAAGTTGGAGCAAGCAGCAAGGTGGCCAAATTTGCAGATGATCCCAAACTCTTTCAGGTAGTGAAATTAAAAAAGGATTCTGAGGAGCTCCAAAAGGGTCTCTCTAAACGGAGTGAGTGGGCAACAAAATGGCAAATGTGGTTCAATGTTGGCAAGTGTAAAGCGATGCACATTGGGAAGAAAACCCCCAAGTTCATGGATATGTTGATGGGATCTGAGCTGACAGTGACTGACCAAGAGAGTGTCATGCCCACACTTGAGGACATTGGAGAGGAGTGGGAGGCAGGGGCAGGCGGCTTGCTAGAAAGTGGGGAGGTGCCTGAGGAGGAGCAGGCTGGTAATGTGAATGGTGAGGTAATTGAGACAGGCCAGGCAAGTGTTTGGCGCAGGAGGGGCCAGAAGAGCCGGGTGATCTTGGGAGAGAAGGGTCAGGATCTGAGCCAGAGTTTGAATGGCCACTGTCTCCTTGAGAACGCAGACGGGAAAAACTTCGGCAGCACATGAGGGAATTATGAAGGAGTAGTGGGCTGGGGAGAAGACAGAAGCTGGATTGAATCTATGGCAGCTGGTGGGGGTGGAGTGTTGATTAAGTGCACATGGCGGCTGACAACAAACTGGACAGCCTGTGCCTTGAACAAACTGCTGGAAACAACACATCAAATCTGCTTGGAGCTTGTGTCGGAGAGATTGTGACTTTGGAATTTGGGCTTTTCACTAATGTATTCTTGGTAAGACTGTTAAACCTGACTATTTAGCAGTAAAACTGAAACTTGAGCTACTGGCTATTGTGGCATCTATTACTGGCCAGCGTCTTACGTCGAGTGAGTTCGTGACAGCAAGTGATCTCAGCGGGTGATCTCATAAACTTACTTATCCAGCAGGGCTGTTCTTATGTTCTTAAGGTATAATCTGCATTTTCTAATAAATTTTTGCAACAGAGGCTGAGAAAATAATTTTTCCAATTCTCCTCAGTGAGCTTGAGGTTCTGGAAGGACAGCTTGATAGGCCAAGTAAAACATACAGAGCAGGGTCAACAGTACAGCCTGTTGCCAGCCTCAGAGTGCATTGGGGAGCACAGAAGTTCTGGTAAGAACTCATCTGCCTACTTTCCCTTCACTATTATCCTAATTGATAATTACCATCTTCACAAGTTAGTCCACTTGCACCTCAGGCAACCACCATCTTGAACTGGGGAGGATGACATCAGCACAAACTACACTGGTGAGTGTCCCTACAAATGTGCAAAATCTGGTCCCAATTGGTTAGGCAGTTCACTTGTTATCCCACTTGCACATCAAATGTTCATGCAGCCCTACAACTGTATCAAATTTAGTCATAGGGACATAGGAAACTGCCATATACTGAGTCAGACCATTGGTCTATCTAGTTCAGTATTGTCTTCACAGACTGGCAGCGGCTTCTCCAAGGTTGCAGGCAGGTATTTCTCTCAGACCTATCTTAGACAAGCCAGGGAGGGAACTTGAAACCTTCTGCTCTTCCCAGAGCGGCTTGATCCCCAGAGGGGAATATCCTGCAGTGCTCACACATCAAGTCTCCCATACATATGCAACCAGGGCAGACCCTGTTTAGCTATGGGGACAAGTCATGCTTGCTACCACAAGACCAGCTCTCCTCTCCAAATCAGTCAATGCATTGCAAAATGTATACAGACACACACACCCTTCTGGGTGATCTCATGACCTT
Source organism: Hemicordylus capensis (assembly GCF_027244095.1). Classification (NCBI taxonomy): domain Eukaryota; kingdom Metazoa; phylum Chordata; class Lepidosauria; order Squamata; family Cordylidae; genus Hemicordylus; species Hemicordylus capensis. The sequence continues at coordinate 26,888,279 of NC_069661.1, read as the reverse complement.
ACTTTCTTTAGAGAAAATGGGCTGAGAAAACAGGGGGATAGAGAAAAATTGAGGACCAGACCCACTCTAGTTGGTCTCCGGCTATTGGTCTCCATCAGTGCTGTTCATCCATGCCACTGGACCATGAATAATTTTGCCAATTGAGAGCAGTATGTACTTTAGCAGTATCTGCCTGATATCTTTCAAGCCCCAGATGAAGCTTCCAGCATTTCCAGCAATGGACTCAAGGCCCTGCAGTGTAAAACCCAGCACTGAAATGGTTTACTAGATTAATATCTGGATTTTTAGAGTCCTTAGTGGTCTGCCGATGCCGTTCGGCCATACCTAGTTTTTCTGACTGAGCACTGTGTACTTCCGCAGTGCTTCCCTTTTGTCCTTCACGACCCAGAAGAAGTGTCTAGTTCCACATCACCCCTCAATTCAAGCAATGGACAATACGGCCCTGGATTACCCAACCCCCATTCATGCTCTGGATTTGGTTATGGTGACCACAGCCCCAGCCTGCGACTGGTTCCTAAGAGTTGTGAGACTGGATGGCACGTTCTGTTGAGCCGAGAAGAGGCACCATATTATGAACTGATCTCACCCAAGTTTCCTACCAGAGAAAGGCATCTCTCAAAAGGGGAAAGAGTTTGCATTTCCATTTCCAACCGTTGCATATCTCCCAATGAAGCCAAGGGACAAAAGAGAAAAAAGAAAAAAAAGACACAGAACTGCTTCCAGTCACATTAACAACAACCACCAATATTTATATACCACTTTTGAACAAAAGGAAAGGTCTCCATTGACAGGAATTAAATTTCTTGACTAGAGGAGATCAAGGTTCTGTGGTGAAGCCCCATTTCAGCAAGGACGTTGCTCCTTGATAATACAGTGTCCAAGAAAAGAGCATGTGCATTATGTGGAGGAAAGTGAAAATCCTCTTACCACGAGGCATGAATTGAGTTTTGCAAGTATCTTCATCAGGTTCACACTCCTTGATGTATGTTTTGCAAAAGAACACCCCTGGCTTCTCACACAGTTGACATCTTAAAGATGCCACTGCAAACAGGAGAAAGATTGCAAAAGCTCAGGGCTACACATATAAGGCCTGTTCTCAGCCATAACATTACAAAATTAAAAATATATTTATATAGCCCTTGAATCAGTCAGCCTTGAATGTTAAAATAAACTGCCTGCATCTGAAATGTGTATGTTATAAATCAATGAATAAATAAGAGCTGGTCTTGTGGTAGCCAGGATGATTTGTCTCCTTGCTAAGCAGGTTCTGCTCTGGTTTGCATTTGAATGGGAGACTACATGTGTGAGCACTGTCAGATATTCCTCTTTGGGAATGGGGCCACTCTGGGAAGAACAGAAGGTTCCAAGTTCCCTCCCTGGCTTCCCCAAGATAGGCTCAGAGAGACTCATGCCTAAATTCTTGGAAAAATAACTGCCAGTCTGTGTCGGCAATACAGAGCTAGATGGATCCAGGGTCTGACTCAGTAAAAGGCAGCTTCCTATATCCCGATATTCCTAAGTTCTTCTGTGTAAGAAGTAATTAGAATAAAATAAAAGCTAATTTATTTATTTTTTGCATCATTATAGCAGCTCATCCCACTGGCAGCTTGGAGATGTCCCAGGAGGAATCAAACCTTCTCTTTGGGGCAGCAGTAACTGTGTATCAGTTGGCATTCGGTTGGAAGGACAAAAGGGAAAGGGCAGTGCATGGATGCCTGAGACTGAGCTGTTCTTAGCAAGCCTTTTATGAGATGCTGATGGGTGGCTGACATGCCAAGTCCACATGGAAAAGCACTGTGCACTTGTGTGTTAACGCAAGTGTCCAGCTGCCTTGAACATTTGTGCTGCGGGGCAGGTACGTCTTTTGCTGTGCCACCCTTCCTGGGCCAGCTGCTCTGTTGGGATCAGCCTGTTTTCCATGTGGGTTTGGCATGTCAGCCACCCATCAGCAACTCATAAAACGGTTGCTAAGAAGATCTCAGTCTCATCCACACATAGATTCTGTGTGTGTGACCATCACTTGAGGGATCAGCAGTCTGGAAGCAGCCTCCCTCTTTTTGTCCCCATTCACTTCCAGCCCTCTCCCTCCTCACCCACTGTTGCTTCCCTTCCCGCATAAGGGGGAAGAGAAATACGAGCCCAGGATGACTGACTGCCACTCAACTGCAGAGAGCAGGGCCAGGAGGAGGCCTGTGATCAGGAGAGTCTTCATTGCACTGGACAGATCAGGAGCCTAGAGGGATTCAGAGCAGAGCTACACCCACCAAGGCAACTGAGGCATCCAGGGCTTGGCTTGGAAGAATTTATAGGCTAAGGGCAGGAGCCCCAGGGCAGTCCCTGGAAGAACCAGTTCCATTGGTGTGAGCAGTGATGGAAATGGACCCCACATGATTTCTGAGGAGTCCCATCATGTGAGATGGGAATTCTGTGCTGAAATCAGGACGTGTCTTTCTGGAACTCCATGCAGTTATGCCAGGTCCGGCTGCCAGTTGTTCCTCTTTCACCACCGTAGATGCAGGAAAACACTCACCCAGACCACCAAAGAGGGATCACTTTGTACATCACACGGTCATCTTATCACAGCAATCCAGTACCTTTGCGAGCTCTCTTCACCCCTGAGCCAAGTTATTTATGTTCCATTGCTGTCTGTTCCCCCTTAAAACTAAAAAGACCTGAAATCCTGCCCTTCAGCATAACTAGCACATATCCATGCTCCAAATGGATAGCTATTTTATTTCAGTTCTTTTTATTTACCCAGTGGCCTGGCCTGTGCTTGCTCCAACCCTGACGGTTGGAGCAAAAATGATTCTGTTCTCTATAAAATTGTTAGCCAAACACAGAGAGCCGGTTTTTATTTCTCACGCCCTCTTGTTTTGATCATGATTCAGGAAGAAATTAATCCATGCACCAGGGACGTAGGGGGCTTGGCCTCCACTCCCTGGGCTTTACCAGCATGTGCTCCTGGAAGTGCTGACTGGGAGTTCTTTTCCCTGCCCTCTTGAGGAGGTGAGGAGAGGAGCTCCCTTTCAGGGATTCCACGAACTTGCTGACTGGGGAAGGGAAGCTCTGCCAGGGCTTAAGGGCTCTGCTCTCAGCAGCCCCCCCCCCCACTTCATCTGAGATCAGATTCATGGGCGGGGCCAATACCTGGGAGATTTGGGCCCTCTCCCATCCCTCCCCAGTCAGCGTTCCATTCAGACACGGGTGCGCTGGGCTTCCTCACCCCCCAACACAGCCAGCATTTCTTTTATTCAATCATTTCTTTTCTTAATAAGAGTTCTTCTAAAAACTAAACCAAAGGAGACAGAAACAAATCACCATAAAGACAATATAAAACCAATCATTTTTCATGATGAAAAACCTCATTTTTCTAATTAATTACATCATTAAATAAAGAAAAAATATCTAGAGCAAGATAAAGCAAAAGAAATTCAGACTCTTAAAGTTGTCTCTTAATTCAGACTCTTAAAGGCAAAGGAGTTTGCATTTCCATTTCCAACCGTTGCATATCTCCCAATGAAGCCAAGGGACGGGGCGGGGGGGAACAGAATTGCTTCAAATCACTTTAACAACAACCACCAATATTTATATACCACTTTTCAACATAAGGAATAGGGGAAAGGGGGCATCTAGATGTTCTCTGTGAACTTGCGTGTTGGGAGGTTTTGTGGGGATCCATTATATTTTTCAACAAGAAAGGTTGTGGCAGTGGGGCCCAGGCACTTCCCCGGTGGGGTGGTGGTGGTTTACAACCCCTGGTTACTCATGAACAAGGCCTTTGTTACTCCTCATCAAGATATGATGATCAGTGTGGCAACGAAATGGCCACACGGACTACGCACACTGAGAATGGCAGTCCATGGGGGCAAGAGGTTGAGGAGTGGTGGGCAGGGGTGTGTTTGGAATCGGTGGGCAGGGGTGTCCCAGAGACTGCTTTCCTAGTCCTGGGGACGGCGGCCTGGGAAAAACCCACCCCCTCCCTGGCCGTCTGCTCCTGTGGACAGGTGCGGCATCACAAAAGGTGTCTGCAGTTGACCCAGTTGCCCTGGGACTGGTGGAGTAGGGGAAAGTGGCCTAACCCACGATTCCCCGCGCCCGCTTATCTGCATCCAGTACACAAACGGGCTGAACCCAGGAACTTTGAGATCAGAGTGAATTTGTTGCATGGTCGGCCCACCCTCTGGATGTATGCCTGCAGCCAGTTTATGGAGCATGAGGTGTAGTGATGTCCTCCGGGGTGCAAATACTGCAGAGGAGCGATTGGGGGAGAGGGTTTTCCCCGCCTTCTATTTTTCAACAAGTACAGTCAGGAGGCCCACTAGAGTGGGTCCCCCTTTGGATTCCTTGGCGGTTAAGTGGCTGGCTCATCTCATGACCACGCAGTCCACGGTTGGGGATCATGCTGTAGCCGGCACAGGGATCCCCCTAAAAGACTAGCCCTCTCATGAGAGTGAGAGCTTACTGAGCTGCAAGCTGCTTTTTGGCGGTTTAGTGATGCGTCTATGTGGAGTGCTCTGCCGGGCTCTCCCATCGTGACATCTTCCCCGGTCATGGTGAGGCAGGCCCCCAGCATCGTTTGCCTGTTCCAAATGCATATCTCATTATGGTGTACGTGGGTTCTCCCCTCCCAACCTGCAAAGAAAGCGGGATTACATCCCCCCCAACGCACCCAAACCCCCCGCTGGAGATCGTGTCCCATTGCGGCCGAGCGGCTGACCTGGTGACACTTTGCCCACAGTCTGGCCATGGAGTGGGCTGGAATTGTGCTGGGAGGCATGGAGGGACTCCTCGCTCGCTCTGCTAACCAGAGTTAGTGGCACGTCTGCAGCACAATTTGGAGTTAGGATTTTTAACGCCAGATAGTGCTAAATACAGTTATTCTAATGCTAAACACAGTTAGTTTGTATGTGTGAACTGGGCCATGTTTTCACTGAGAGTCATGCTTGTCCAGTGAAGGAAGTGCTTAATGTGATCTGTGTCAAAAGCTCAGAATTCATCAGATGGCCTTAGCAAAGTCATTGATCTGCTGCTGTTGCTGCTGCTGCTGCTGACTATGCTGACATATGTGAGCACTGTAAGATATTCCCCTTAAGGGATGGGGCTGTTCTGGGAAAAGCGTCTGCATGATTGCATGCAGAAGGTTCTGGCCCATAACTTGTTGGGAATTCTCTTTGGGAAATTCTCTTTTATTACAGCAGAGTGCACTGAGGCACAACACAGCGGAGTCTACCTAGGCATGTGTGTATGCTGAGAGTAAAGGAAACATGGAGTCAGTTCATAGTTTCAAAGCAATATAAGGAGTCTTTATTGGAGAACTCCATTCTAGATAGTATACTGGAGAGATAGAGTCCTGCTTGTAACCTTGGAAAAGCTGCTACCAGTGTGTGTAGAGAATACTGAGCTAGATGGAACAATGGTCTGACTTGGTATATGGTGGCTTCCTATGCCAAATTGATACGTTTTTAAATCGGCTCTATTCAACCTTGAATCGAATCACTATTGACATCTATGGTGATTCTAGGGTTCGAATCATGACCATGATCCAACCATGACCAATGATGAGATGGATTGTTGCCCTGATGTGTGTTAGCCAGGAAGGCTGTCAGTAAATCTGATGCCATGGTACACGTTTATCCACACACACGGATACATGCCACTGGAGTTCTTCTCCAGGAAGGTTTAATTTTCTGGTTCTTGGAGGACTGGTCTACCCATCAAACCCAATTGGTTGACCTGCTCCCACCAGAAAAACAGTCTCCTAAACTGCCGTTCTTCTGGGGAGTTGAATGGGTAGACCAATCCTCTGAGAAAACCAACTGGTAGACCTGGTTTCCCCACATGGAATATTATCAGGTGAGTAGGTCAATGACCTGAAATGCCCCTGACAAACATTTAAAAAACACTTGAAAATCTACTACCCAACTAGTGCTACCCACTACCCAACGCTTCTGAGGATACCATATTATCTTTGGGAGGAGAGGTTGATGTGAAGCAAGACTGGGCTCTGGCAGCTGAGGGTGAAGTAACCACCCCAGAAGGAAGCGATTCAGAAAGAAGAGTATCTTTGTGACTACGTTCAAGCTAAAGGCCTAGTACAGTGGATTGTCTCTTGGCGTTTCCTGCCACACTGTACCCAGCCCATACAACTTGGAGTTGCCACCATGGGGGGAGGCAAAGGCCAGAGGCTCCCTGCACAGATTTCCAAGCTTGCAAGGGCCGGTTCTGAAAGGGAGTTTGCCCCCACTAGGGTTGTGGGATGCAGCATTTAGCAGCTTGCCTCAACCACTGAAACACCACAGGCCTCCCCTAATGGAACAGTATGAAGGGATGAGTCAAACAGGCAGAGCAGAATCATCGGTGGCATCTGGTCATGTCCCTGGGCCAAGCTGAGTGCTGCCAACACTGCATCACATAACAGAGAGGAGGGCTGGTCTTGTGCTAGCAAGCATGACGTATCCCCCTAGCTAAGCAGGGTCTGCCCTGGTTGCATTTGAATGGGAGAACACATGTGAGCACTCAAAGATATTTCCCTCAGGGGATGGAGCCGCTCCAGGAAGGGAAGAAGGTTCCAAGTTCCCTACCTGGCTTCTCCAAGATATGGCTGGGAGAGACTCCTGCTTGCACCCGTGGAGAAGCTGACGCCAATCTGTGAAGACCATACTGAGCTAGATAGACCAATGGTGTGACTCAGTATATGACAGCTTCCTATGTTCCTGTTCAGCAGTCTGTATCTGCTGTTTTTCAGGACGCAGCTAAAGCATTAGGCTCCCTGTACATTTCCCCTTCTATTCTGGAAAAGCAGGAGACATTAGCAGTACCATGGAGAAATGACAAAGGAGGGAGGCTTGGACTTGCATTCTCCTTGTTTAACAGAGTCAGCGGTTAAGAGGAAAGCCACCAATTCCCTGCACCACACCACATACACACCCACACCCACACACACTCATGCGGACCACCCACTCCGCAGGTGGGCTTATGCATCTAGAAAGTACATTTCAAAGCTGGCCAACACTGAGATTTCTGTATCGCCACAACAAGAAATGCAACAAGGGAAGGAAGAATTGGCTTGGCAACTGTTAGGCTCACCAAAGCACCACACTACCGCACCCAGCTATATATCATTCCCACATTAATGGGAGGGAGTCATAAAACCGAGAGCCTGGCAGTTAGAGCAGAGAGGGTCTAGCTCCACATTCCTGAGTCTAAACCTTGGCAGTTGGTGGAAGAAAATGGGATGCAGGGTGGGCAAATAAACGTAAATAAAATTTGAGGACCCTAACGGTGTATGGCAGCGGTGTGGGGACCCTGGAGCAGAGGGCCCCCTTGACCCCCAACCCCACATTGCGAATTCAGTGCTCACCAACTGGGGGTGGGGCGGAGGCATGAACCTTTCCTCTCCAGCCAGTGTTTCACTGAAATGCTGGCTGTGCCTGGGTGGGGGGGCGGGGGAGAAGCCCAGTGCACCCGTTTGAATGCAACGCTGACTGGGGAGGGATGGGAGAGGGTCCAAATCTCCCAGGTATTGGCCCCGCCCCTGAATCTGATGTCAGATGTCGGGGGTAGGTGGGACTGATGAGAGCAGAGCCCTTAAGCCCTGGCAGAGCTTCCCTTCTCCGGTTGCGGGTTCCTGGAATCGCTGAAAGGGAGCTCCTCTTCTCACCTCCTCGAGAAGGCAGGGAAAGGAGCTCCAAGTAAGCACTTCCAGGAGCACATGCTGGTAAAGCCCAGGGAGTGGAAGGCAAGTCCCCTACACCCCTGGTGCATGGATTAATTTCTTCTACAGCCTTGGTGCATGGATTAATTTCTTCCTGAATCATGATCAAAATAAGGGGGCATGACAGATAAAAATCGGATATCGGTGCTTGGTTTACAAATTTATAGAGAACAGAATCATTTTCCTTCAACCATCAGGATTGGAGCAAGCAAGGCCCGGATCACTGGGTAAATAAACAAATCTGGAATAAAAATGCTAGACATTTGGGATATGGATATGTGCTGATTATGCTGAAGGGCAGGATTTCAGGTCTTTTTTTATTTAAAGGGGGAACACAGAGCAATGGAATATAAATAACTTGGCTCAGGGCTCAATAACTTGGCTCAATTCTTCCTGAATCATGATCAAAATAAGGGGGCGCTACAAATAAAAACCTGCTCTCGGTGTGTTTGGTTTACAATTTTATAGAGAACAGAATCATTTTGCTCCAACCATCTAAACAGTGGCCGGACCACTGGGTAAAGACACAGTACGGAAATTTGGGACATGGATATATGCTAATTATGCTGAAGGGCAGCATTTAAATTCATATGCAATGGAACATAAACAACTTGGCTCAGGGCTGCAGACAGCTTAAAAAGCTACTGGATTGCTTTGAAAAGAGGGCCGTGAGATGTACAAAGTGATCCCTCTTTGGGGGTCTGTGTGAGTGTTTTCCTGCATCTATGGTGGTGAAATAGGAACAACTGGCAGCCGGACCTGGCATAACTGCATGGAGTTCCAGAAAGACACGTCCTGATTTCAGCACAGAAGTCCCATCTCACATGATGGGACTTCTCAGAAATCATGTGGGCTCCATTCCCATCACTGCTCACACCAATGGAACTGGTTCTTCCAGGGACTGCCCTGGGGCTCCTGCCTTTAGCCTATAAATTCTTCCAAGCCAAACCCTGGATGCCTCAGTTGCCTTGGTGGGTGCAGCTCTGCTCTGAATCCCTCCAGGCTCCTGATCTGTCCAGCGCGATGAAGACTCTCCTGATCACTGGCCTCCTCTTGGCCCTGTTCTCTGCAGGTGAGTGGCAGTTAGTCATCCTGGGCTCGTATTTGCCCAGGAACGGTGGCACAGAATAAGATGGACCTGCACCGCAGCACAGTGAACATGTGTGTTCAAGTAAGTGTCCAGCTGCTATGAACATTTGTGCTACGGTGCAGGTACATCTTTTGCTGTGCTACCCTTCCTGGGCAAGCTGCTCTATTGGGATCAGCCTGTTTTCCATGTGGTTTTGGCATGTCAGCCACACATCAGCAAAGTGTTTCTAAGAACAGCTCAGTCTCGTCCATACACAGATTCTCTGTGTGTGACCATCACTTGAGGGATCTCTCATCTGGAAGCAGCCTGCCTCTTTTTGCCCCAATTCACTTCCAGCCCTCTCCCTCCTACGCCACTGCTTCCCCTAAGCAGAGCTCAGTCTCGGGCATCCAAAAGCCATCCTTTCCCTTCTTTCAGTCCTTACAACAGAATGCCAACTGATACACAGTTACTGCTGTCCCAAAGAGCAGGTTTGATTTCTCCTGGGCCATCTCCAAGCTGCCAGTGGGATGAGCTGCTATAAAGATGCAAAAAATAAATAAGTTTAGCTTTTATTTTATTCTAATTACTTCTTACACAGAAGAACTTAAGAACATGGGGATATAGGAAGCTGCGTTCTACTGAGTCAGACCATTGGTCCATCTAGCTCAGTATTGTCAACACAGACTGTCAGCGGCTCCTCCAAGGTTGCAGGCATGAGTCTCTATAAGACCTGTCTGGGGGATGCCAGGGAGGGAACTTGGAACTTTCTGTTCTTCCCAGAGTGGCCCCATTCCCAAAGAGGAATATCTGACCGTGCTCACACATGTAGTCTCCCATTCAAATGCAAACCAGAGCAGACCCTGCTTAGCAAAGGACACAGTTCATCCTGGCTACCACATGACTGATTCATAACATACACATTTCAGATGCAGGCAGTTTATTTTAAACATCCAAGGATTGCCGGGCTCAATTTTTTTTTGGGCGGGGGGGCAATGTTATGACTGGGAAGAGACATTATATGTGTAGCCCTGCGCTTTTGTGATCCTTTCTCCTGTCTGAAGTGGCAACTTTAAGATGTGAAGTTTGTGAGGAGCCAGGGCATATCCTATCTTGCAAACCATACATCAAGGAGTGTGAACCCGATGAAGATACTTGCAAAACTGAATTAATGCCTCACGGTAAGAGGAGTTTCACTTTCCTTCATGTAATGCAAATGCTCTTTTCTTGGACACTGTATTATCAAGGGATGACATCCTTGCTGAAATGGGGCTTCACCACAGTATTTTGATCTCCTCTAGTCAAGAAATATAATCCCTGTCAATGGAGACATTTCAAAACTTCACCAAAGTCAGCAAGTGTTGAAAAACCAAGTCATAAAGCTGTATATCTGCACTAGGATGACAGTCAGCTCTACACCCCTGAATAAAATTCAAATGGGAATCTTTCTTCGTCGTTTCTCTTCCCCATTCACAGAGTTGTCGGTGTCATAACTCTGTCAGTGTGGACTAGCTAGACCCAGAAAAGTTCCACTGGCAGCAGTGCAAGGGGGGAGAGGTCGAAGCTGAAGGTACGAGGAACAACAAATAACAAATATTTATATACCACATTCTGACAAAAGTTCCCAAAGCAGTTTACAAACCAATAATAAATTAATAAGATGGATCCCTATCTCCAAAGGGCTCACAGTCTAAAAAGAAACATAAGGTAGACACCAGCAGCAGTCACTGGAGGGATGCTGTGTTGGGATTGGATACGGCCAGTTGCTCTCCCACTGCTGCTAAATATAAGAGAATCATCACTTTAAAAGGTGACTCTTTTCTCAGTTAGCAGGCGGCAGGTAGTCTGTGTATACAAGGGGCAGAAGGGGATCATGTTCAAGAAGTGTGCCCCCAGATTTGTGAAACCCAGACTTTCAACAGATAGCATATGCTGAACCTAAAAAAAAGATCTGGTTAATTTAAGCATAAGTACATCAAAATATAAATTCAAACCAAAATTTCAAAACATATTTTAAGATAATGCAATGCTAAGCATGGATTGTATTTTTTAAAGCAATCACTTTATGTAGCACTCAGTACTTCCAAGTATTATTATTAATATGACCCTGAACTAACAAATATACATATTGGGAACGGCCAGAGTTTTTCAGGTTGGGAGGTAATTCTATTGATTTCCCCCTGATGTTTAGATGTTTTATTTCCTTTTCTTTTACAGGTAAAAACATGTTCTTTAACCAGGAATGTGTTAAATCTGAGGAGTGTCATGAAAAACGGTTCACACTTGTTCTTTTCGGAATTGCCTGCTGTCATACTGATCTGTGCAATAAATCAAGTACGTATCTCCCATTTTCTAGAATCTCCTATGCCTTTATCTCTGAGCATAAGAAAAATTGGGTTTTCAGTATTTAGCACTAGCTCACAAATGAAGTATTATTGGGCCAAGATTTTTCCTTCATTCTTGTCCAAAGGATGGTTATTATTTCAATAGATGATTTTAGTGTGTGTGTGTGTGTGTGTGTGTGTGTGTGTGTGTGTGTGTGTTTAAATCACAGCCAATTATTTCTGACCAACAAAGCAACCATCAGGATAATCAGCCGAGGGGGAAGCCAAACAGCCTCCCCCCTCTAAGGCAGAGAAAGGCAACCTTGGCTCTCCAGCTGCTGTTGAACTGCAACTGCCACCATCCCCAGACACCATAAATTGTAGCTCAGGATGTTGGGAGTTAAAGTTCAACACCAGCTGGAGAGCCAAGATTCCATACCCCTGATCTGAGGGATGAGGAGGGCTGCAGGTGGAGAACCAGGCCCACGTTCACTCCTCTCCCACCCCATAGCAGTCTGTAGGTGTTGAGTGGCAAGCCCAACATATCCTAAGGAGCTGCAGGGATGAGAGTGGGAGCAGAGGAGCATTTCTCCAGAAACAGGATGCCCTGTCCCCAAACGCTGGCACCTTCAGTTCAAAGTCTTATGAGCTCTGGTGGAAAAAGCACATGGTGTGAGTAAGTGCTGGTGCCAAACCTATGCTTTGAAAACAGTGGTTTAATGATGCTTTAAAAACCTGTGAAGGAGTCTGTGTGCAAGAACTGGATGTGAGCCCCATTGGATAACTTCCCCTTAGGGAAATTTTTAGAGTTTTGTGCAGAGTGTGTGTGTGTGCAAAGGCACTCTTACTCCTGGACTTTGGGGCCAAAGTCCAGGGCCTACACAGTCCCTGGGACCCCACAAATCCTCTTGAGTCTTGACTGGGTGGTGTAGTCGCTCGGTGGAGCATGATGATACTTAATTTGCAGGGGAGGGTGGCCTCCAAAGGCTTTTAAGTCCAGGCTCCAAAATTACTTAAGTGCACCTCTGTGTGTGTTTTTTTGTGTGTGTACACACACACACACACGCACACACACACACACACACACACACAGTAAGAAAGCAAGCAAATAAAGCCAAGTAAGACATATAGAGCAGAGTCATCAGTGGTAGCTGTCCATTCCCCTGAGACATGCCTAGTTTTGCCACCTGAGCACTATGCATTTCATTTTCTGCTGCCCTACAAGCCCCACCTGAAGCACCTGGCTCCACCTCAAGCATCCAGTTCTCTTCAACTCAAAGTGGGGCTCAAATTTAGACACATTGATATTTGGTACCTTCTATACTGGAAGGGCAGGATTTAAGGGATGTATATGTGTTTGTTGCAGTTATTGTTGTTGTTGTTTTAAATAGTAGAATGTTGAGCAAAGGAACACCATAAACAACTTGGCTCCAGCACAAACAGGCTGTATCCCTTCACCAGCCTCCTCTGATGAGGGCTGCTTCATATTCCCTATAAAATGGCACTGGGCTGAAGGATGCTTTAAGCACAGCATGGCTAGAGGGAAGCTGGATCTTTCTCCCAACCCTCTTCTTCTTCCTCAAACTGTTCCTTCTCATACATTTTTCTGTCATATGAATTGTCTTCCCGTCATGCTTCCCCACAAGGAGGAGAATAAAGGGGTGAAATAAAGATTAGCTAGTGATTGGAATAGTCCATAACATTTAAATTTCAAACACAGTTATTTATTTTGATTTTTAAAAAACACAAAAAAAACCACAAACACTTCTATAAGTGTTATGGGTAGTTTTTCACCTTCCTCCTCCCTCTTATTCTGACAACACATCACTGAAGACATGTTGGCTTCAAACCCAGGGCGGGTGCTGCTGAGGAGGCAAGAGGCACCTTTAAGGGTAAATGGGTAGGTGCCTACCTCTGCTACCACCTCACCTGAATGCTGCTTCAAACAGCAGGGGCCACCCAGCAGTCCCTGCAATGGGGGGTTGCCTCCACCACTCACCTGGCTTCCGCAGATCCAATCCCCCGGTGGTGGTCAGTTGAGTGGTGGAGGCGATCTCTCACCCCAGGGGCTGCTGTGCAGTGCCTTGATGCTAAAAGCAGCATTCAGGTGCAGCGATAGCAGAGAAAAGCACCTATTAATTTACCCTTAAAGGTGCCTCTGTCCACCACACCGGCAGTGCCTACACCAACCGCTACTGCTTGGAACCAGCAATCCGTCTAGCGAGAAGAAATAGTGTGGCTTCAGCAAAGGGAGACAGGAGACCTCTGAGTACCCCCTGAAAGAGTCTTTCAAGTATCCTTTTGGGTACTCGTATTCCCGGGTCGGAATCTCCAAACTAGAGAAAAGCAGGGCAAGAAAGTACTGGATGTGAAAGAAAGTGATGGAACCATATGCTGACTGACTATTGGAGTCACTTTTGCAGAGAGACGAAGGCCATTTGCATTCATTGGCACTAAAGGAAGGTTCCAGTCAGCTGATGGGAATCAAAGCTTGTAAATTCCTGGCTTCATTACATCAGGTAAGTAGATTTACAAATTGACTAGGAAAGCAGAGTTTGTCTCGAATGCTGGCACATGTGTTGTGTGTATAGCCATGTGCAGGCATGTATGCATGAGACTCTGCCTCAACGTGCTGTGTCATGCATACTAGCTGCTAATCAGAATGGAACCAGGTACCAGAACATCAGAACTTGGAAAATGTGCATAACAGCAGCAGATCCATATGGATGTAAGTGCAGGTCACCACAGGACAGCAGTAACCTGCAGAAGTGGGATGGCCTCTCATTTTAAGTGGGAAAGCACCAGGCATGGGGAGCAGCTTAATCTTTACACTTCCTGCTACCCCCCCCCCCAGTTCTGTCTTTTCAGTTGCTATTCCCCCAGAATGTTGCTTCCATGTGCCTACCCCCCTGAAGCAAAAGCCCTGATAAAATAATCATGAAAATAATCCCCCTTTTCTTCTCTAGGTGGAATTACCCATTTGCAGACTGCTCTCCAAAGCTGGACAACGTTGGGGTTCTCTGCCCTCGACATGGGAAACACCAGTGGAGAAGCAAGGGACAGCTTGATAAGAATTTGTGTTTCCAGTGGTATAAAGTATAAGTTTCCCAACTACATGGTCTCTTTCTTTAGCTACATTCCAACTCCCACACTTACTTCCAATTCTCAACACTCCTAGGTCTCATTCTTGGCACTTGGTGGAGGAAAAGGGGATGATTGGGGGCAGGCAAAAGGGGGTAGAAATCTGAGGCTAGGGGGTTCCAGAACACCAATATGGGAGATATGGGTTAAGGACTCACTGAATCATGCTCAAAATAAAGATGTGTTGCAAATAAAAATCTGTGTTTAGCACCTGCAAGTGAGAATTTGAGGCTTTGGGGATGCAGCTGCACTTTCCAATCCCAGCCAGGTCCCACTGCCCAGCCCTAATCAGTCCTCAAAGGGGGAGACTAAACAAAGCAATGAAATGTTGCTTACCATGGGCATGAGTATGGCTTATCTTTAGAACAAGAGAAGCCATACTAGCATTCACCACTAGGGGGGCAAGGAATAAACCTCTTATGGGCTAATGGGAATATCCTTGTGTGCACCACAAAATGTGAGCTGACGGGATTCAGCAGTCAGGTACTTAAACTGATGGCCCCATACATATTCTGAGATTTGGAACACAGACTTGCTTTGTGTATTTCACATGGCAGAAGTCTGAATGACCTGGACCAGCGTGCAGATCTCCAAGGAAATTGGGTGATGCGAGCAAGGTAAGCCTCCAGGCCAAGATGGGCGAGCTGGAATGCTTGGTTGCTGATGAAAAAATCAATAGAGTGGGCATAACAAAAACATGGTGGAACAGTGAGAACCAGCAGTACACTATTATTCCTGGATATATACTCTATAGAAATAAGAACATAAGAACAGCCCTGCTGGATCAAGCCCAAGGCCCATCTAGTCCAGCATCCCGCTTCACACAGTGGCCCACTAGATGCCGCTCAAAGCCTACAGGCCAGAGTTGAAAGGGGCATGCCCACTCTCCTGCTGTTACTCCCCTGCAATTGGTACTCAGAAGCATCCTGCCTTTGAGGAAGAAGGTGGCCTATAGCCCTCCAACTAGTAGCCATTGATAGACGTCTCCTCCATGAAGTTATCCAAACCCCTCTTATAGACTTCCAGGTTGTTGGCTGTCACCAAATCTTGTGGCAGATAATTCCACAAGTTGATTATGCGTTGTGTGAATAAGTACTTCCGTTTGTTGGTCCTCAGTTTTCTGGCCATCAATTTCATGGGATGACCCCTCCATCTAGTGTGATGTGAGAGGGAGAAGAATTTCTCTCTATCCACTTTCTCCACACCATGCATGATTGTATAGACCTCTATCACGCCTCCCAGCATTCGTCTTTTTTCTAAACTGAATAGAACAGGTGTTGTAGCCTTGCCTCATAAAAAGGTGCTCTAGGCCCCTGATCATCTGGGTTGCCATCTTCTGTACCTTTTCTTGTTCTACAATGTCCTTTTTTAGATGTGGTGACCAGAACTGTGTGCAGTCCTCCAGGTATGGCCACACCATTATTTTGTATCAGGGCATGATAATATTAGCAGTTTTATTTTCAATCCCCTTCCTAATGATCCCTAGCATGGAATTGGCCTTTTTCACAGCTCCCGCACATTGAGTCGACACTTTCAACGAGCTTTCCTCCACGACCCCGAGATCCTTCTTCTGGTCAGTCACTGACATCTCAGCTCCCATCAGCGTATACTTGAACTTGGGGTTTTTCTTTCCAATGTGCTACACTTTACACCCTTTACACTTCCTAACATTGAATCGCGTTTGCCACTTTATCGCCCACTCACCCAGTTTGGAGAGAGCTGTTGGAGCTCCTCACAATCCATTTTGGATTTCACTACCTGAAAGAGTTTGGTATCATCTGCAAATCTGGCGACCTCGCTGCTTACTCCAGCTACTAGGTGCTTTTAAATTTATTCATAAATGATCTAGAAGTTGGAGCAAGCGCGAAGTGACCAAATTTGCAGATGATACCAATTTCTTTCGGGCAGTGAAATTAAAAAAGGATTCTGAGGAGCTCCAAAAGGGTCTCTCCAAACTGGGTGAGTGGGCAACAAAATGGCAAATGCGGTTCAATGTTGGCAAGTGTAAAGTGATGCACATTGGGAAGAAAACCCCCAAGTTCATGGATATGTTGATGGGATCTGAGCTGACGGTGACTGACCAAGAGAGTGTCATGCCCACACTCGAGGACATTGGAGAGGAGTGGGAGGCAGGGGCAGGCGGCTTGCTAGAAAGTGGGGAGATGCCTGAGGAGGAGCAGGCTGGTAATGTAAATGGTGAAGTAATTGAGACAGGCCAGGCAAGTGTTTGGAGCAGGAGGGGCCAGCAAGGCCGGGTGATCTTGGGAGAGAAGGGTCAGGATCTGAGCCAGAGTTTGAATGTCCACTGTCTCCTCGAGAACGCAGACGGGAAAAGGTAAAGGCAGCAGGTGAGGGAATGGCAAAGGACAAGTTGGCTGGCGAGAAGCTAGAATGAATCTATGGCAGCTGGTGGGGGTGGAGTGTTGATTAAGTGCACGTGGCTGCTGACTATAAATCGGGCAGTCTGTGCCTTGAAAAAAATACTGAAAAAAACATGTAAAATCTGCTTGGAGCTTTTGTTGGAGAGATTGTGACTTTGTAATTTGGGCTTCCTCAGTGAGCTTGAGGTTCTGGAAGGACAGCTTGATAGGCCAAGTAAGACATACAGAGCAGGCTCAACAATACAGCCTGTTGCCAGCCTCAGAGTGCAGTGGGGGGCACAAAAGTTCTGGTAAGAACTCATCTGCCTACTTTCCCTTCACTATAATCCTAATTGATAATTACCATCTTCACAAGTTAGCCCACTTGCGCCTCAGGTACCCACCATCTTGAACTGGGGAGGATGACATCAGCACAAACTACACTGGTGAGTGTCCCTACAAATGTGCAAAATCTTGTCCCAATTGGTTAGGCAGTTCTCTAGTTATCCCACTTGCACCTCAAATTTTCATGCAGCCCTACAACTGTATCAAATTTAGTCATAGGGACATAGGAAACTGCCATATACTGAGTCAGACCATTGGTCTATCTAGTTCAGTATTGTCTTCACAGACTGGCAGCGGCTTCTCCAAGGTTGCAGGCAGGTATCTCTCTCAGCCCTATCTTGGACAAGCCAGGGAGGGAACTTGAAACCTTCTGCTCTTCCCAGAGTGGCTTGATCCCCAGAGGGGAATATCCTGCAGTGCTCACACATCAAGGCTCCCATAGATATGCAACCAGGGCAGACCCTGTTTAGCTATGGGGACAAGTCATGCTTGCTACCACAAGACCAGCTCTCCTCTCCAAATCAGTCAATGCATTGCAAAATGTATACGGACACACACACCCTTCTGGGCGATCTGATGAGCTTACTTTCCTTAGAGAAAATGAGCTTAGAAAAGAGGGGGACAGAGAAAAATTGAGGACCAGACCCACCCTACTTGGTCTCTGGGTATTGGTCTCCATCAGTGCTGTCCATCCATGCCACTGGACCATGAATAGTTCTGCCAGCTGAGAGCAGTATGTACTTTAGCAGTATCTGCCTGCTGTCTTTCAAGCCCCAGATGAAGCTTCTGCCTCAGTTTCAAGCTCCCATTTCCAGCAATGGACACAGTGTAAAACCCAGTACTGAAATGGTTTACTAGATTAATATCTGGATTTTTAGAGTCCTTAGTGGTGTCTGACCATGCCGTTGGGCCATACCTAGTTTTTCTGACTGAGCACTGTGTACTTCCGCAGTGCTTCCCTTTTGTCCTTCACGACCCAGAAGAAGTGTCTAGTTCCACATCACCCCTCAATTCAAGCAATGGACAATACGGCCCTGGATTACCCAACCCCCATTCATGCTCTGGATTTGGTTATGGTGACCACAGCCCCAGCCTGCGACTGGTTCCTAAGAGTTGTGAGACTGGATGGCACGTTCTGTTGAGCCGAGAAGAGGCACCATATTATGAACTGATCTCACCCAAGTTTCCTATCAGAGAAAGGCATCTCTCAAAAGGAAAAGGAGTTTGCATTTCCATTTCCAACCGTTGCATACCTCCCAATGAAGCCAAGGGACAAAAGGGAAAAAAAGGGGGGGGGGAAACAGAATTGCTTCAAGTCACATTAACAACCACCACCAATATTTATATACCACTTTTGAACAAAAGGAAAGGTCTCCATTGACAGGGATTATATTTCTTGACTAGAGGAGATCAAGGTTCTGTGGTGAAGCCCCATTTCAGCAAGGACGTTGCTCCTTGATAATACAGTGTCCAAGAAAAGAGCATGTGCATATGTGAAGGAAAGTGAAAATCCTCTTACCACGAGGCATGAATTGAGTTTTGCAAGTATCTTCTTTGGGTTCACACTCCTTGATGTCAGTCAGTCAGTCAGTCCTTTATTGCGGTCATAGACCAGTACATAGTTAAAACATACATACTTACAAAGAAACTCAACATAATAAAACAGACAGATTATAATACAATACTGACAGGTTAAAATTAAGGCAGTTGTGGTGATCTCCAGATAGATCTTACTGAAAACCTTACTGAGCAGAGCACCCTCCATTACAATCATAAAACAGGAATCACAGAAAAAAAAGCAGAACATTATTAAAAACCTAAGCGGATGGTGCAAATGATATAACAGTACCTTGCCATTTGCTGATTAGGTTGTCATCAAGACTAGACAGTAAATACTTCAAATAGAAGTCATCCAAATGCCCAGGAAAACGTTGCAACAAAGGGGACACTAATCTAAAGCGGGTGTCCCTATAGAAGTTACAGTATAAAATGGCATGCGCAGCTGTCTCCACTTGACCAGACCCGCAAGGGCAAAGTCGAGCAGAAAAAGGGTACCTTTAAATCTTCCCTCCATAACAGCAGATGGAAGCGCATTAAGACGGGCGAGCGTCAAAGCACGTCTAAATTTGGGAATGGTAATTAGACTCAAATAGCTAACTGGTTTAGTGTTAAACATTTGATCCCCCAGAAAGATATTCTTAGGCAAGGAAACGACTTCTTCCTGCAGTTCCATGTCCATAATACGTTGTTTGATCTCAATCCTGGCTCGATCATATCCCAATTTTATAATCTCGTCCTGAGAGAAACCATAGTGAGCCAATTTGTCAACAATTTGGGTCTTCCACTTAAATCGGAAACAATCAGTCTTAATAAGGGAGGCCAATCCTACACAAGAGAAGACAAATCTTAACCAGAATAATATGATATTCCTCCAATAACAAGTCTCCAATCTAATCATACTCACCTCTCGTCTTAGCGCAACATTGGGCACGCATCGGGGGACTAACAATATAGATCTCAGAAATTTAGATTGCAGGGCTTCTAAAGCCGTAAAGTTGCTGACAGGTCCTATTTGGGCTCCGTACAGCACTTGAGAGTGGACTTTAGATACAAATAGTTTAACTGCAGCGGGAATATAAGAAGCCCCCCTCGAGAAATGAAAAGATGTAATAAGGTTCGTAGTTAACTGTGCGGTCAACAATGTGGATTTGAGGTGGGCATTGCGTGAGCCTGATGAATGAAAAACCACTCCTAGATATTTGAAAGAGTTGACCTGTGCAATCCTATGACCATTGATGGACCAACAATATTGCCTAGGTCGTTTTGCAAAGTCTAGGAATTTAGTTTTTCCATAATTTATCTCGATGGACTCTTGGGAGCAAAATTTTGAAAGGAGACCTAAAGCACGTCTCAAACAAATTGGGGTTTGGGACATGATTGCCATATCATCTGCATATAAAAGGATAGATACATGCTTATTTGCTATTTTGGGAGGATGTGTGGAAGGTGTAGATACAAAGGAGAACACCGAGTTAATATATAGATTAAATAATAAGGGAGCTAAAATGCAGCCCTGCCTCATGCCCCTGTATGTAGGTATCGCATTCGAAAGGGAAATGTTTTGTTTTGCAAAAGAACACCCCTGGCTTCTCACACAGTTGACATCTTAAAGATGCCACTGCAGACAGGAGAAAGATTGCAAAAGCTCAGGGCTACACATATAAGGCCTGTTCTCAGCCATAACATTACAAAATTAAAAATATATTTATATAGCCCTTGAATCAGTCAGCCTTGAATGTTAAAATAAACTGCCTGCATCTGAAATGTGTATGTTATAAATCAATGAATAAATAAGAGCTGGTCTTGTGGTAGCCAGGATGAATTGTCTCCTTGCTAAGCAGGTTCTGCTCTGGTTTGCATTTGAATGGGAGACTACATGTGTGAGCACTGTAAGATATTCCTCTTTGGGAATGGGGCCACTCTGGGAAGAACAGAAGGTTCCAAGTTCCCTCCCTGGCTTCCCCAAGATAGGCTCAGAGAGACTCATGCCTGCAACCTTAGAGAAGCCGCTGACAGTCTGTGTCAACAATACTGAGCTAGATGCACCAATGGTCTGACTCAGTAGAAGGCAGCTTCCTATATCCCGATGTTCGTAAGTTCTTCTGTGTAAGAAGTAATTAGAATAAAATAAAAGCTAATTTATTTATTTTTTTGCATCATTATAGCAGCTCTTCTCACTGGCAGCTTGGAGATGTCCCAGGAGAAATCAAACCTTCTCTTTGGGGCAGCAGTAACTGTGTATCAGTTGGCATTCTGTGGGAAGGACTGAAGCAAGGGAAAGGGCAGTTCATAGATGCCTGAGACTGAGTGATGGACACACACACAGAATCTGTGTGTGGACGAGAATCAGCTGTTCTTAGCAACCCTTTTATGAGTTGCTGATGCGTGGCTGACATGCCAAACCCCCATGGAAAACAGGCTGATCCCAACAGAGCAGCTGGCCCAGGATGGGTGGCACAGCAAAAGACGTACCTGCCCCGCAGCACAAATGTTCAAGGCAGCTGGACACTTGCGTTAACACACAAGTGCACAGTGCTTTTCCATGTGGACTTGGCATGTCAGCCACCCATCAGCAACTCATAAAAGGCTTGCTAAGAACAGCTGATTCTCGTCCACACACAGATTCTGTGTGTGTGTCCATCACTTGAGGGATCAGCCATCTGGAAGCAGCCTGTCTCTTTTTGCCCCAATTCACTTCCAGCCCTCTCTCTCCTCGCCCACTGTTGCTTCCATTCCCGCATAAGGGGGAAGAGAAATACGAACCCAGGATGACTGACTGCCACTCACCTGCAGAGAGCAGGGCCAGGAGGAGGCCAGTGATCAGGAGAGTCTTCATGGCGCTGGAAAGATCAGGAGCCTGGAGGGATTCAGAGCAGAGCTGCACCCACCAAGGCAACTGAGGCATCCAGGGTTTGGCTTGGAAGAATTTATAGGCTAAGGGCAGGAGCCCCAGGGCAGTCCCTGGAAGAACCAGTTCCATTGGTGTGAGCAGTGGTGGAAATGGAGCCCACATGATTTCTGAGAAGTCCCATCATGTGAGATGGGAATTCTGTGCTGAAATCAGGACGTGTCTTTCTGGAACTCCATGCAGTTATGGCAGGTCCGGCTGCCAGTTGTTCCTATTTCACCACCACAGATGCAGGAAAACACTCACCCAGCCCAACAAAGAGGGATCACTTTGTACATCACACGGTCATCTTTTCACAGCCATCCAGTACCTTTGCGAGCTCTCTTCACCCCTGAGCCAAGTTATTTATGTTCCATTGCTGTGTGTTCCCCTTAAAACTAAAGACACCTGAAATCCTGCCCTTCAGCATAATTAGTACATATCCATGCTCCAAATGTCTAGCTATTTTATTTCAGATCTTTTTATTTACCCAGTGGCCTGGCCCCTGCTTTCTCCAATCCTGATGGTTGGAGCAAAAATGATTCTGTTCTCTATAAAATTGTAAACCAAACACAGAGAGCAGGTTTTTATTTCTCACGCCCTCTTGTTTTGATCATGATTCAGGAAGAAATTAATCCATGCACCAGGGGCGTTGGGAGCTTGGCCTCCACTCCCTGGGCTTTACCAGCATGTGCTCCTAGAAGTGCTGTCTGGGAGTTCTTTTCCCTGCCCTCTTGAGGAGGTGAGGAAAGGAGCTCCCTTTCAGGGATTCCACGAACTTGCTGACTGGGGAAGGGAAGCTCTGCCAGGGCTGAAGGGCTCTGCTCTCAGCATCCCCCCCCCACATCATCTGACATCAGATTCATGGGCGGGGCCAATACCTGGGAGATTTGGTCCCTCTCCCATCCCTCCCCAGTCAGCGTTAAGAACATAAGAACAGCCCTGCTGGATCAGGCCCAAGGCCCATCGAGTCCAGCATCCTGTTTCGCACAGTGGCCTCAGTGTGGGGGCGTGCCCTCTCTCAGTGTGGGGGCGTGCCCTCTCTCCTGCCATTACTCCCCCATTCAGACACAGATGCGCTGGGTTCCTCACCCCCCAACACAGCCAGCATTTCTTTTATTCATTTATTTCTTTTTTTAAATAAGAGTTTTTATAAAAAGTAAAGCAAAGGAGAAAGAAACAAATCACCATAAAGACAATATAAAACCAATCATTTTTCATGATGAAATACCTCATTTTTCTAATTAATTACATCAGTAAATAAAGAAAAAATATCTAGAGCAAGATAAAGCAAAAGAAATTCAGACTCTTAAAGTTGTCTCTTAATTCAGACTCTTAAAGGCAAAGGAGTTTGGATATCCATTCCCAATCCTTGCATTTCTCCCAATGAAGCCAAGGGACAAAAGGGGGGGGGGGGCTGAATTGCTTCAAGTCACTTTAACAACAACAACCAATATTTATATACCACTTTTCAACAAAAGGAATAGGGGAAAAGGGGCATCTAGATGCGCTCTGTGAACTTGCGTGTTGGGAGGTTTTGTGGGGATCCATTATATTTTTCAACAAGAAAAGTTGGGGAAGTGGGGCCCAGGCACTTCCTCAGTGGGGTGGTGGTGGTTTACAACCCCTGGTTACTCATGAGCAAGACCTTTGTTACTCCTCATCAAGGTATGATAATGAGTGTGGTGACGAAATGGCAACACAGACTATGCCCACTGAGAATGGCAGTCCATGGGGTCAAGAGGTTGAAAAGCAGTGGGCAGCGGTGTGTTTGGAACCGGTGGGCAGGGGTGTCCCAGAGACTGCTTTGCTAGTCCTGGGGATGGCGACCTGGGAAAAACTCACCCCCTCCCTGGCCGTCTGCTCCTGTGGACAGGTGCGGCATGACAAAAAGTGTCTGCAGTTGACCCAGTTGCCCTGGGACTGGTGGAGTAGGGGAAAGTGGCCTCTCCCACGATTCCCCGCGCCCGCTTATCTGCATCCAGTGCACAAACGGGCTGGACCCAGGAACTTTGAGATCAGAGTGAATGTGTTGTCTGGTCGGCTCACCCTATGGATGTATGCCTGCGTCCAGGTTAAGGAGCATGGGGTGTAGCAATGTCCTCCGGGGTGCAAATACTGCAGAGGAGCGATTGGGGGAGAGGGTTTTTTCCGCCTTCTATTTTTCAACAAGTACAGTCAGGAGGCCCACTAGAGTGGGTCGCCCTTTGCATTCCTTGGCGGTTAAGTGACTGGCTCATCTTGGGACCACGCAGTCCACGGTTGGGGATCATGCTGTAGCCGGCACAGGGATCTCCCTAAAAGACTGGCCCTCTCATGAGAGTGAGAGCTTACCGAGCTGCAAGCTGCTTTTTGGCGGTTTAGTGATGCATCTATGTGGAGTGCTCTGCCGGGCTCTCCCATTGTGACATCTTCCCCGGTCATGGTGAGGCAGGACCCCCAGCATCCTTTGCCTGCTCCAAATGCATATCTCATTATGGTGTACGTGGGTTCTCCCCTCCCAACCTGCAAAGAAAGCGGGATTACATCCCCCCCAACGCACCCAATCCCCCCGCTGGAGATCGTGTCCAATTGCGGCCGAGCGGCTGACATGGTGACACTTTGCCCACAGTCTGGCCATGGAGTGGGCTGGAATTGTGCTGGGAGGCATGGAGGGACTCCTCGCTCGCTCTGCTAACCAGAGTTAGTAGCACGTCTGCAGCACAATTTGGAGTTAGGATTTTTAACTCCAGTTAATGCTAAATACAGTTATTCTAATGCTAAACACAGTTAGTTTGTATGTGTGAACTGGGCCATGTTTTCACTGAAAGTCATGGTTGTCCAGTGAAGGAAGTGCTTAACGTGATCTGTGTCAAAAGCTCAGAATTCATCAGATGGCCTTAGCAAAGTCACTGATCTGCTGCTGCTGCTGCTGCTGCTGCTGCTGCTGCTGACTATGCTAACATATTTGAGCACTGTAAGATATTCCCCTTAAGGGATTGGGCTTTCTGGGAAAAGCGTCTGCATGATTGCATGCAGAAGGTTCTGGCCCATAACTTGTTGGGAATTCTCTTTGGGAAATTCTCTTTTATTACAGCAGAGTGCACATGGAGTCAGTTCATAGTTTCAAAGCAATATAAGGAGTCTTTATTGGAGAACTCCATTCTAGATAGTATACTGGAGAGATAGACTCCTGCTTGTAACCTTGGAAAAGCTGTTGCCAGTGTGTGTAGACAATACTGAGCTAGATGGAACTTGGTATATGGTGGCTTCCTATGCCAAACTGATACGATTCAAATTGGCTCTCTTCAACCTCGAATCGAAGTACCATTGACATCTATGGTGATTCTAGGGTTCGAATCATGACCATGATCCAACCATGACCAATGATGAGATGGATTGTTGCCCTGACGTGTGTTAGCCAGGAAGGCTGTCAGTAAATCTGAGGCCATGGTACACTTTTATCCGCACACACGGATACATGCCCCTGGAGTTCTTATCCAGGAAGGTTTAATTTTCTGGTTCTTGGAGGACTGGTCTACCCATCAAACCCAATTGGTTGACCAGCTCCTGCCAGAAAAACAGTCTCCAAAACTGCCTTTCTTCTGGGGAGTTGAATGGGTAGACCAATCCTCTGAGAAAACCAACTGGTAGACCTGGTTTCCCCACATGGAATGTCATCAGGGTCAGTAGGTCAATGACCTGAAATGACCCTGACAAACATTTAAAAAACACTTGAAAATCGCCGGATTGCCTGAATACACTCTGTGTTGGGTGGTGGGGCATGATGGGTGCTACCCACCACCCAACGGCCAGAACAATCGGGCAATCGGGTGATTTTTAATCTTTTTTTTAAAAAAATCATGTGATGTGGGGAGAACAGTTCTACTAATAGGTTTCCTGGGAAGACTGGTCTACCCATAAAACTCAGTTGGAAGACCAGCTCTCCCCAGAAAAACAGTCCTCCAATTGCACTGGTTTACTTGGGAGAGCTTGTCTACCAATTGTGTTTAATGGGTAGACCAGCTCTCCTTGAAAAACTCAAATTAACAGCTGCTTTGATGATTCAATTTGAGATTTTGGACGTCTGGCTCTGGGCCATGTATCCACCAGGCATGAAACTTGTTCTCAATACATCTCACATGTAGTGCTAGCTTCAGTCCTCAAGCAGGGATGGCTTTTTCATGGGGCAAAGGGTGGTGGTCAGCTAACGGAACAGATTACTTGGGCACCAGCAGGGTGGCTGGATGCTCTCCACATCTGGCATCAGAGCAGCTCTTGGGAAGAGATCCGACCCCTGCACAGGTACATAGGAAGAAGCTGGTGGTGGTAGCCCAGAGGCACCCTAGCACAGGCACCCGGCATCTCATGTCCACCAAGAGAGCGCTACCTTATGCGGAAAGGGGGCCATGCCCCATTCACAGGGCACTCTGGGAGCACGTTTCCTTGCCTCAAAAGGTAGAGAGAGATATTCTAGCCAGGCTGGGAACTCAGTGCTGGCTGAAGTGTCTCACCAACGGGGACGTGGCAGCACCACAGGGAGTGGCAGCTGGGTTCTTTGCACCCATCTGCACAATGGTGGATTCGCCCTGCTTCTGCCAGCTTTGCAAGAAGTTTCTTCTAAATGCCTTGAAGCTTGCAGGAAAGAGAAGAGGAGTCTGTTGTCAGCTTTACCTCCCCCCGCTCGTTAGCCATAAGCCCTCAGTTGACAGAGAAATGGGTGAAGAGAGAAAGCAGTCTGCAGCTCTACTCAACAGGCACCTGACAACACCTGGGCCATCCCCAGATTGTGAAATGGCTATTACACTTTGTTTCCCCACAGAAGGGCAGGTGTGCATTCACATATCGCCAAGATTTATGTCGCGGAGCACTCCTTACAGGATTGGGGTTTCTCACTGCACTTTGGCGCTTAGTCCGATTAATGTCGCTTGGAAGTGAGGCTGGCCATAGATAATGAAATAGCAACAGCCTGAAAGGGGAAAGGCGGAAGAGCGAAGGGAGAGGAGGAGATGCGGTGGGGATCTATCTGAGGAAAGCGTATTACCTTCGGGAGGAGAGGTTGATGTGAGGCAAGACTAGGCTTTGGCAGCTGAGGGTGCAGTAAACAGCCCAAAAGGAAGAGATTCAGAAAGAAGAGAATCTTTGTGACTACGTTCAAGCTAAAGGCCTAGTACAGTGGATTTTCTCTTGCCGTTTCTTGCCACTCTGTGCCCAGCCATATCCCCAGCCTATACAACATGGTGTTGCCACAGTTGGGGGAGGTAAAGGTTAGATGCTCCCTGCACAGATTTCAAGCTTGCAAGGGCGGGATCCGAAAAGGATGCAGCATTTCGCTCCTCGCCTCAATCACTGCAAAACCACAGGCCTCCCCAAATGGAATAGTATGAAAGGATGAGTCAAACAGGCAGAGCAGAGTCATCAGTGGCATCTTGCCATGTCCCTGGGAAAAGCTGAGTGCTGCCAACACTGCATCACGTAATAGAGAGGAGAGCTGGTCTTGTGGTAGCAAGCATGACGTGTCCCCCTAGCTAAGCAGGGTCTGCCCTGGTTGCATTTGAATGGGAGAACACATCTGAGCACTCAAAGATATTTCCCTCAGGGGATGGAGCCACTCCGGGAAGAGAAGAAGGTTCCAAGTTCCCTACCTAGCTTCTCCAAGATACGGCTGGGAGAGACTCCTGCCTGCACCCGTGGATAAGCTGCCGCCAATCTGTGAAGGCCATACTTAGCTAGATAGACCAATGGTGTAACTCAGTATACAGCAGCTTCCTATGTTTTTATTTTATTGGGCCCTCCCCCAAATCTCCCAGGTTTTGGCCCTGCCTCTAAATCTGATATCTGATGGGGTGGGGGGATGCTGAGTGCAGAGCCCTTCAGCCCTGGCAGAGCTTCCCTTCCCCAGTCAGCGGGTTCCTGGAATCCCTGAAAGGGAGCTTCTCTCCTCACCTCCTCGAGAAGGCAGGAAAAGGAGCTCCCAGTCAGCACTTCCAGAAGCGCATGCTGGTAAAGCCCAGGGGGTGGCGGGCAAATCCCCTACGCCCCTGGTGCATGGATTCATTTCTTCCTAATCATGATCAAAACAAGAGGGCGTGACAAATAAAAACCTGCTCTCTGTGTTTGCTTTTCATTTAAACCGTTTTATAGAGAACATAATCATTTTCCTCCAACCATCAGGATTGGAGCAAGCAGGGGCCGGACCACTGGGTAAATAAACAAATCTGAAATAAAATTGCTAGAAATTTGGAACATGGATATGTGCTAATTATGCTGAATGGCAGGATGTAAATTCATATCTATATCTATATCTATCTATATATATGAACAATGCAACATAAACAACTTGGCTCAGGACTGCAGACAGCTCACAAATGTACTGGATTGCTATGAAAAGATGACCGTGTGATGTACAAAGTGATCCCTCTTTGGTGGTCTGGGTGAATGTAGTCTGGTGAAATCGGAACAACTGGCCTATAAGAAATAGGAACAAATGCCAGGTCCAAGCTGAGCCAGGTCCAACCTGGACCTGGCATAACTGCATGGAGTTCCAGAAAGACACGTCAGGATTTCAGCACAGAAGTCCCATCTCACATGATGGGACTTCTCAGAAATCATGTGGGCTCCATTTCCATCACTTCTCACACCAATGGAACTGGTTCTTCCAATGACTGCCTGGGGCTCCTGCCCTTAGCCTATAAATTCTTTCAAGCCAAACCCTGGATGCCTCAGTTGCCTTGGTGGGTGCAGCTCTGCTCTGAATCCCTCCAGCCTCCTGATCTTTCCAGCGCAATGAAGACTCTCCTGATCACAGGCCTCCTCTTGGCCCTGCTCTCTGCAGGTGAGTGGCAGTCAGTCATCCTGGGCTCGGCTGGTATTTTTCTTTCCCCCTTATGCGGGAAGGGAAGAAGAAGAGGCTGCTTCCAGATGGCTAATCCCTCAAGATATGGACACGCACACAGAATCTATGTGTGGATGAGACGGAGCTGTTCTTAGCAACCCTTTTATGAGTTGCTGATGGGTGGCTGACATGCCAAACCCACATGGAAAACAGGCTGATAGGAAGCTGCCTTCTACTGAGCCAGACCATTGGTCCATCTAGCTCAGTATTGTCGACACAGACTGT
The DNA here is from genome assembly GCF_027244095.1 of Hemicordylus capensis. Lineage (NCBI taxonomy): Eukaryota > Metazoa > Chordata > Lepidosauria > Squamata > Cordylidae > Hemicordylus > Hemicordylus capensis. The sequence continues at coordinate 26,859,780 of NC_069661.1, read as the reverse complement.
CAGCGGCTTCTCCAAGGTTGCAGGCATGAGTCTCTCTGAGCCTTATCTTGGGGAAGCCAGGGAGGGAACTTGGAACCTTCTGTTCTTTTCAGAGTGGTCTCATTCTCAAAGAGGAATATCTTACAATGCTCAGACATATAGTCTCCCATTCAAATGCAAACCAGAGCAGAACCTGCTTAACAATGGAGTCAATTCATCCTGGCTACCACATGACCAGCTCTTATGTATTCACTGATTTATAATATACACATTTCAGATGCAGGCAGTTTATTTTTACATCCAAGGATGACTGATTGCCGGGCTTAATTATTATTATTATTTTTGGCAATGTTATGACTGGGAAGAGACATTATATGTGTAGCCCTGCACTTTTGTGATCCTTTCTCCAGTCTGCAGTGGCAACTTTAAGATGTGAAGTTTGTGAGGAGCCAGGGAAACTCCTATCTTGCAAAAAATACATCAAGGAGTGTGAACCTGATGAAGATACTTGCAAAACTGAATTCATGCCTCGTGGTAAGAGGATTTTCACTTTCCTTCATGTAATGCACATGCTCTTTTCTTGGACACTGTATTATCAAGGGATGACATCCTTGCTGAAATGGGGCTTCACCACAGAACTTTGACCTCCTCTAGTCAAGAAATATAATCCCTGTCAATGGAGACCTTTCAAAACTTCACCAAAGTCAGCAAGTGCTGAAAAATCAAGTCATAAAGCTGTATATTTGCACTAGAATGACAGTCAGCTCTACACCCCTGAATAAAATTCAAATGGGAATCTTTCTTCATTGATTCTCTTCCCCATTCATAGAGTTGGCAGTGTCATAGCTCTAACATTGTGGACTAGCTAGACCCAGAAAAGTTCCACCGGCAGCAGTGCAAGGGGGGAGAGGTAGAAGCTGAAGGTGCGAGGAACAACAAACAAATATTTATATACCATATTTTGACAAAAGTTCCCAAAGCAGTTTACAAACCAATAATAAATCAATAAGATGGAGTCCTATCTTCAAAGGGCTCACAGTCTAATAAGAAATATAAGGTAGACACCAGCAGCATCCACTGGAGGGATGCTGTGTTGGGGCTGGATATGGCCAGTTGCTCTCCCATTGCTGCTAAATATAAGAGAATCACCACTTTCAAAGGTGCCTCTTTTCTCATTTAGCAGGTAGTCTGTGTGTACAACAAGGGGCAGAAGGAGACCATGTTTAAGAAGTGCGCCTCCAAAATAGTAAAACCCAGACTTTCAACAGATAGCGTATGCTGAAACTAAAAAAAAGATCTGGATAATTTAAGCATAGGTCCATCAAAATCGCAATTGAAACCAAAATTTCATAACATACTTTAAGATTATGTAATGCTAAGCATGGATTGTATTTTTTAAAGCAATAACTTCATGTAGCACTCAGTACTTCCAAGTATTATTATTAATATGACCCTGAACTAACAAATATACATATTGGGAAGGGCCACAGTTTTTCAGGTTGGGAGGTAATTCTATTGATTCCCCCCACTTATGTTTAGCTGTTTTATTTCCTTTCCTTTTACAGGTCATACATTTGTCTTCAACAAGGCATGTGTTAAATCTGAGGATTGTCATGGACAACGGTATTCAGAACATCCTGGTTTGGGTATTTTCTGCTGTTATACTGATCTGTGCAATAAACCAAGTAGGTATTTCCCATTTTCTAGAATCTCCTATGCCTTTAGCTCTGAGCATAAGAAAAATTGAGTTTTCAGGATTTAGCACTAGCAAACAAATGAAGTACTATTGGGCCAAGATTTTTCGTTCATTCTTGTCCAAAGGATGATTATTATTTCAATAGATGATTGTATTTCACCTATGTCTGTGTGTGTTTTTTAAATCACAGCCAATTATTTTTGACCAATAAAGTAACCATGTTATTATTAACATGGGACTCTTATTCCCACGGGAAGTGCGTTCCAAAGTCTCGGGGCGACAACAGAGAAGGTCCGTCCCTGGGTGGCCACCAAACGACATGAAGGTAGCCACAGACAAGCCTCTCCTGATGAACGTAGTGGATGATGGGGATCATGCAGAAGAAGACGCTCTCTTAAGTACCGTGGGCCTAAGCTGTTTAGGGCTTTATAGGTTATAACCAGCACTTTGTATTTTGCCTGGAAACCTATCGGCAGCCAGCGCAACTCCTGTAATATAGGAGTAATATGGTCTCTTCGAGATGACTTAGAGAGCAACCTGGCTGCCGCATTTTGTACTAATTGTAGTTTCCGGACTACGTACAAAGGCAGCCCCACATAGAGCACATTGCAGTAATCAAGTCTGGAGGTTACCAGCAAGTGTACTACTGTTTTGAGATCATGAACTTCAAGAAACGGACGCAGCTGGCGTATCAACCGAAGCTGATAGAAAGCGCTTCTGGCCACTGCCTCAACCTGGGGAACCAGGGAGAGGTGTGGATCCAGAAGCACTCCCAGACTGCGTACCTGTTCCTTCTGAGGAAGTGTGACCCCATCTAGAACAGGTAGATCAATATCGCTTCCCGAGTGATGACCGTGCACAATAAGTATCTCCGTCTTGTCTGGATTCAGTCTCAGTTTGTTATCCCTCATCCATCCCATTACTGCTTCCAAGCAGGCATTCAGGGAGGATATGCCTTCTCCTGATGATGTTGACATGGAGAAATAGATTTGGGTGTCATCAGCATACTGATAACACCCAGCACCAAATCTCTGGATGATCTCTCCCAACGGCTTCATGTAGATATTAAAAAGCATTGGAGACAGTATGGAGCCCTGAGAGACCCCATATAAAAGCTCAGATTTTGAAGAGCAGCAGTCTCCAAGCGACACCATCTGGAATCTGCCAGAAAGGTAGGAGTGGAACCACTGCAAAACAGTGCCTTCCACCCCCAACACTCTCAGACGTTCCAGAAGGATACTATGGTCGATAGTATCGAAAGCCGCCGAGAGATCCAAAAGGACCAACAGAGTCACACTTCCTCTGTCCATTCCCAATTGGAGATCATCCATCAGGCCAACCAAGGCAGTCTCCACCCCACAGCCCGCCCAAAAACCAGTTTGAAATGGGTCTAGATAATCAGTTTCCTCCAAGACTGCCTGGAGCTGGGAGGCCACCACCCTCTCAATCACCTTGCCCAACCATGGGAGGTTGGAGATAGGCCTGTAGCTATTAAACTCTGAGGGGTCCAAGGCAAGCTTCTTAAGAATAGGTCTAATAATTGCCTCCTTTAAACAAGGAGGCATCCTGCCCTCCCTCAGAGAGGTATTTATAATTGCCACCAGGCTCTCCACAACAACCCCCTTGCCAGATAGTATAAGCCACGTTGGGCAAGGATCAAGCAGACAGGTGGTAGGACGCACCATTCCAAGCAGCTTGTCCACATCCTCAGGAGTCACAAACAGAAATTGATCCAGTCTAACCACACAAGAGGAGTTGCTGGATACCTCTGCATCTGACACTGCGATAACTGTGGAGGCTAAATCTAGATCTAGATCGACCCGAATACGAGAGACTTTGTCCACAAAAAAAATCATTAAAAGCATCACAGCGGGCAACTGATGGTTCCAAATTCAGATTCAGGGGAGTAGGGGGCCCTACTAGACACCTCACAACCGTGAATAGCTCCGCTGGACAAGAGCCTGCAGAAGCAATATGGGCAGAAAAGAAACATTTCTTTGCTGAACGTATAGCCAGAGCATAGATCTTTAAATGTGCTCTATGTCGTAATCTGTCGGATTCGAGTCGAGTCTTCCTCCACTTGCGCTCCAGTCGTCTACCTTGCCGCTTCAGCTCCCGTAGATCTTCCGTATACCAAGGAGCCATTTTTGAAGCTGGTCGGAGAGGACGCTTAGGAGCGATCATGTCTACTGCCCTGGTAAGCTGATTATTCCAATTCTCCACCAGGGCATCAACCGGGTCGCCGGCAGGGCCAACATTAAATCTTTCCAAGGCTTCTTGGAATCCTATTGGATCCAATAACCTTTTTGGACGGACCATTCTAATAGGTCCCTCACCCCTGCAGAGGTGGGACGCAACTGTGAGTCCGACCTTAACCAGATGGTGATCAGTCCACAACAATGGGGAGATCACAGGAGTCCCCACCCACGGAACACCACCCTGATCAAAATGAAAGATCAAATCAAGAGTATGACCAGCAACATGTGTCGGTCCAGAGACCACTTGGGATAGGCCCATAGTTGTCATGGCCGCTATGAACTCCTGAGCTGCACCAGACAACCCAGTCCCAAAGTAGATATTGAAGTCCCCCAGCACCATAAGCCTGGGGGACTCCAACACCAGACCCGAGACCAAGTCCGCGAGCTCAGTTAGGGACTCTGTTGGGCAGCAGGGTGATCGGTACACCAACAGAAGTCCCAATCTATCCCTGGTCCCCAAACGTACGTACACACATTCAATATGATCAGACACTATGATAGGGATCCTGGTAAGGGAGATATTATCCTTAAAGACCACAGCTACTCCACCTCCCTGCTCACATTCCCTTACCTGCTCCTCTACAGAGTACCCTGGAGGGAGAAGCTGGGCCAAGCTGGGCCCCCAGCCTCCCCTAACCAAGTCTCTGTGATACACACCAGGTCAGCCCCTTCATCCCTGAACAATTCATGGATTACTTCAGATTTGTTTTGGACTGACCTGGCGTTACAAAGGAGCAAGGTAAGGTTCTGCGGGTTGTTGGCACTACTCCCCAAGGTCAAAGAGCTGGCAGGGCAGCCAGAAGGGGAAACAGCTATTAAGTTTCTGATTTCCCTTCCCCTGCAACGGCCTGCTGACCTACCAACGTAACTTCTTCTATTCCCCACCACTACTGGGATTGCCGCACCAAGACCAATGGACACACTCTCCAATCTCCCGATCTCCAGACAGGCTCCAAAATATTCAAAACAAATCTTATTCAAAACAAATCTTTAAAAGGGGTCTAAAAAGGCTTTTAAAGGGGGTCTAAAGACTTATCTTTTTACCCAAGCTTTTTAGCTATTTAACTTTTAGCTTTTTAGCTTTTAATTTTTTAAACTTTTGATTGTTTATTATTTGTTTTAAATTGTTTTTAGTATTTGTTTGTTGTGAACTGCCCTGAGACCTTGGGTTAGGGCGGTATAAAAATGTGCTAAATAAATAAACCATGTTGCATGGAAGCACTCCTCACCCACCCCATAGCAGTCTGTAGGTGTTGAGTGGCGAGCCCAAGGGGTGTGCAATTCGGATTTTCGGTGATTCGGTTCGGGACCCGAACCGAATCACCCCTGTTCTGTTTTGTGCCCGAATATGGGCCACCCGAATCACCCTTGATTCGGTTCGGATTCGGATTTAATCCGAATCCGAATCGATTCGGGGGGAAAGGGGCCCAGGGGCAAAATATTGGGGTGGGGTGGTAGTGCCCAATGGGTGGAAGCTACCACCCCAATTTCAGAGTGATTGGACAAAGGGCTGATTTTTGGGGAATTTTTGAAGTTTTAGTGACTTTGGGGCAGATCTGGGCAAAAAGAGTAGGGTGGGGTGGTAGTGCCTAATGGGTGGAGGCTACCACCCCAATTTCAGGGGGATTGGACAAAGGGCTGATTTTTTGGGAATTTTTGAAGTTTTTGTGTCTTTGGGGCAGTTTGGGGGCAGAAAGTGGATCTGCCCCAAAAGAGTGGGGTGGGATGGTACTGCCTATTGGGTGGAGGCTACCACCCCAATTTCAGGGGGATTGGGCAGAGGGCTGATTTTTTGGGAATTTTTGAATTTTTGGTGTCTTTGGGGCAGATTGGGGGCAGAAAGTGGATCTGCCCCAAAAGAGTGGGGTGGGCTGGTAGATAGTGCCTAATGGGTGGAGGCTACCACCCATCCCCAATTTCACCCATCCCCTCAGAAGTTTTTCTGAAGGGATGTTATTCCCTTATTTTCTGAGGTGTGAATTCTCATTTTATGATAGCAAATGAGATTTTTTTCAATTAAACTCTCATGACCCCACTTTCACTTTTTCACACTCTCATTTACTATGAATATGATGAATGATTCAATCTAGCACACTGCACCTTATGAAGAAAAACCTCAGAAATTCACCAAAATTCAGCCCGCTGCCCAATCACTCTGAAATCTGCCCCGGGCCCCACTTTCTGCCCCAATCTGCCCCAAAGACACGAAAACTTCAGAAATTCCCCCAAAATCAGCCCTTTGCCCAATCCCCCTGAAATTGGGGTGTTAGCCTGCACCCATTAGGCACTACCACCCCACCCCACTCTTTTTGCCCAGATCCCATGCTATGCCCCCGAACTGCCCCAAAGTCACTAAAAGTTCAAAAATTCCCCAAAAATCGGTCATGAGCCGAATCACCCAAATTTTTCAGCCACGAAATTCGGGTGATTCGGCTCGGCCCCAAAAAATATCAGGGGGCATAGGGGGTGATTCGGTTCGGCCCCAAATCACCCGAAATTGCTCGTTTCGGGCACAGATCAATCTGTGCCCAAAATTTTTTGCACATCCCTAGCGAGCCCAACATATCCGAAGGAGCTGCAGGGATGAGAGTGGGAGCAGAGGAGCATTTCTCCAGAAACAGGATGCCCTGTCCCCAAACGCTGGCACCTTCAGTTCAAAGTCTGATGAGCTCTGCTGGAAAAAGCACATGGTGTGAGTAAGTGCTGGTGCCAAACTGATTCTTTGAAAACAGTGGTTTAATGATGGCTTAAAAACCTATGAAGGGGTCTGTGTGCAAGAACTGGATGGGAGCCCCATTGGATAACTTCCGCTTAGGGAAATTTTTAGAGTTTTGTGCAGAGTGTGTGTGTGGGCAGAGGCGCATTTACCCCTGGACTTTTGGGGCAAAGTCCAGGCCCTCCACAGTCCCTGGAACCCCACAAATCCTCTTGAGTCTTTCCTGGGTGGTGTAGTCACTTGGTGGAGCATGATGATGCTTAATTTGACGGGGTGTGTGTGTGTGTGCCAAAAGGTCTTTAAGTCCTGGCTCCAAAATTACCTAAGTGCACCTCTGTGTGTGTTTGTGTGTGTGTGTACACACACACACACACACACACACACACACACACACACACCAAGCAAATAAAGCCAAGTAAGACATACAGTATAGAGCGGAGTCATCAGTGGTAGCTGTCCATTCCCCTGAGCCATGCCTAGTTTTCCCACCTGAGCACTATGCACTGCATTGGGAATTTTCTGCAGCCCTTCAAGCCCCACATCAAGCATCTGGCTCCACCTCAAGCATCCAGTTCTCTTCAACTCAAAGTGGGACTCAAATTTAGACACATCGATTTTTGGTACCTTCTATACTGAAAGGGCAGGATTTAAGGTGTGTGTGTGTGTGTGTGTGTGTGTGTGTGTGTGTGTGTGTGTGTGGTGTGGTGTGGCTGTTTCTTTAAAATAGTAGAACATAGAGCAATGGAACTCCATAAAAAACTTGGCTCCATCACAAACGGGCTGTATCCCTTCACCAGCCTCCTCTGATGAGGGTTGAAAACAGGTTTCAGCTTTAGCCTGTCTGGAATGTCTGCTCCCTTAACGAGACCCCCAGGATGCAAGCAGATGTGGAAGAGAGAAGAGCACTGAGGGGTGCCTCGAATTCCCTATAAAATGGCACTGGGCTGGAGGACGCTTTAAGCACAGCATGGCTAGAGGGAAGCTGGATCTTTCTCCCAACCCTCTTCTTCTTCCTCAAACTGCCCCTTCTCAAACATTTTCACCTCACAAGAGCTGTCTTCCAGTCATGGTTCCCCACAAGGAAGAGAATAAAGGGGGGAAATAAAGATTAGCTAGTGATTGGAATAGTCCATAATATTTAAATTTCATACATATTTATTTATATTTTTAAAAAACACTTCATATGGTGTTATGGTTAGGTTTTCACCTTCCTCCACCCCCTTATTCTGACAACACATCAATCAGAGGACATGTTGGCTTCAAACCCCTAGCAGCCAGTGCGGGTGCTGCTAGGGGCGGCAGGGGTGGCAAGAGGAACCTTTAAGTGTAAATGTTTAGGTGCCTACCTCTGCCTCCACCTCACCTGAATGCTTCTTGAAACAGAAGGGCCTCGCCAAGCACCCCCTGCGGTGGGGGATCACCTCCACCACTCACCTGGCTTCCGCAGAGCCAATCCCCTGGTGGTGGTCAGTTGAGTGGTGGAGGCGATTCCTCACCACAGGGGCTGCTGGATGGTGCCTTGATGCTCAAAGCAGCATTCAGGTGCAGCGGTAGCAGAGAAAAGCACCTATTAATCTGCACTTAAAGGTGCCTCTGACCACCATCCCGGCAGCGCCCACACCAACCGCTACTGCTTCAAACCAGCAATCCGTCTAGCGAGAACAAATAGTGCAGCTTCAGCAAAGGAAGACGGGAGGGCTCTGATTACCCCCGTGGAAGAGTCTTTCAAGTATCCTTTGGGGTACTAGTATTCCCGGGTCGGAACCTCTGAACTAGAGAAAAGCAGGGCAAGAAAGTACTAGATGTGAAAGAATGTGATGGAACCATATGCTGACTGACTATTGGAGTCACTTTTGCAGGGACACCAAGGCCATTAGCATTCATTGGCACTAAAGGAAGGTTCCAGTCAGCTGATGGGAATCAAAGCTTGTAAATTCCTGGCTTCATTACATCAGGTAAGTAGATTTACAAATTGACTAGGAAAGCAGAGTTTGTCTCGAATGCTGGCACATGTGTTGTGTGTATAGCCATGTGCAGGCATGCATGCATGAGACTCTGCCTCTACGTGTTGTGCCATGCACACTGGCTGCTAATCAGAATGGAACCAGGTACCAGAACATCAGAACTTGGAAAATGTGCATAACAGCAGCAGATCCATATGGATGTAAGTGCAGGTCACCACAGGACAGCAGTAACCTGCACAACTGGGATAGCCTCTCATTTTAAGTGGGAAAGCACCAGGCGTGGGGAGCAGCTTAATCTTTACACTTCCTGCTACCCCCCCCCCCCAGTTCTGTCTTTTCAGTTGCTATTCCCCCAGAATGTTGTTTCCATGTGCCTACCCCCCTGAAGCAAAAGCCCTGATAAAATAATCATGAAAATAATCCCCCTTTTCTTCTCTAGGTGGAATTACCCATTTGCAGACTGCTCTCCAAAGCTGGACAACGTTGGGGTTCTCTGCCCTCGACATGGGAAACACCAGTGGAGAAGCAAGGGACAGCTTGATAAGAATTTGTGTTTCCAGTGGTATAAAGTATAAGTTTCCCAACTACATGGTCTCTTTCTTTAGCTACATTCCAACTCCCACACTTACTTCCAATTCTCAACACTCCTAGGTCTCATTCTTGGCACTTGGTGGAGGAAAAGGGGATGATTGGGGGCAGGCAAAAGGGGGTAGAAATCTGAGGCTAGGGGGTTCCAGAACACCAATATGGGAGATATGGGTTAAGGACTCACTGAATCATGCTCAAAATAAAGATGTGTTGCAAATAAAAATCTGTGTTTAGCACCTGCAAGTGAGAATTTGAGGCTTTGGGATGCAGCTGCACTTTCCAATCCCAGCCAAGTCCCACTGCCCAGCCCTACTCAGTCCTCAAAGGGGAAGACTAAATAAAGCAATGAAAAGTTGCTTACCATGGGCATGAGTATGGCTTAACTTTAGAACAAGAGAAGCCATACTAGCATTCACCACTAGGGGGGCAAGGAATAAACCTCTTATGGGCTAATGGGAATATCCTTGTGTGCACCTCAAAATGGGAGCTGATGGGATTCAGCAGTCAGGTACTTAAACTGATGGCCCCATACATATTCTGAGATTGGGAACACAGACCTGCTTTGTGTATTTCACATGGCAGAAGTCTGAATGACCTGGACTAGCGTGCAGATCTCCAGGGAAATCGGGTGATGCGAGCAAGGTAAGCCTCCAGGCCAAGATGGGCGAGCTGGAATGCTTGGTTGCTGATGAAAAAATCAATATAGTGGGCATAACAAAAACATGGTGGAAGAGTGAGAACCAGCAGGACACTATTATTCCTGCATATATACTCTATAGAAATAAGAACATAAGAACAGCCCTGCTGGAACAAGCCCAAGGCCCGTCTAGTCCAGCATCCTGCTTCACACAGTGGACCACTAGATGCCGCTCAAAGCCTACAGGCCAGAGTTGAAAGGGGCATGCCCGCTCTCCTGCTGTTACTCCCCTGCAATTGGTACTCAGAAGCATCCTGCCTTTGAGGCAGGAAGTGGCTATTAGCCCTCCAACTAGTAGCCATTGATGGACCTCTCCTCCATGAAGTTATCCAAACCACTCGTATAGCCTTCCAGGTTGTTGGCTGTCACCAAATCTTGTGGCAGAGAATTCCACAAGTTGATTATGCGTTGTGTGAATAAGTACTTCCGTTTGTTGGTACTCAGTTTTCTGGCCATCAATTTCATGGGATGACCCCCTGGTTCTAGTGTGATGAGAGAGGGAGAAGAATTTCTCTCTATCCACTTTCTCCACACCATGCATGATTGTATAAACCTCTATCACGCCTCCCCGCAGTCGTCTTTTTTCTAAACTGAATAGAACAGGTGTTGTAGCCTTGACTCATAAAAAAGGTGCTCTAAGCCCCTGATCATCTGGGTTGCCATCTTCTGTACCTTTTCTAGTTCTACAATGTCCTTTTTTAGATGTGGTGACCAAAATTGTGTGCAGTCCTCCAGGTGTGGCCGCATAATTATTTTCTATAAAGGGCATGATAATATTAGCAGTTCTATTTTCAATCCCCTTCCTAATGATCCCTAGCATGGAATTGGCCTTTTTCACAGCTCCCGCACATTGAGTCGACACTTTCAACGAGCTTTCCTCCACGACCCCGAGAACCTTCAGTCACTGACAGCTCAGATCCCATCAGCATATACTTGAACTTGGGGTTTTTCTTCCCAATGTGCTACACTTTACACCCTTTACACTTGCCAACATTGAATCGCGTTTGCCACTTTATCGCCCACTCACCCAGTTTGGAGAGAGCTGTTGGAGCTCCTCACAATCCATTTTGGATTTCACTACCTGAAAGAGTTTGGTATCATCTGCAAATCTGGCGACCTCACTGCTTACTCCAGCTTCTAGGTGCTTTTTAATTTATTCATAAATGATCTAGAAGTTGGAGCAAGCGGCGAGGTGGCCAGATTTGCAGATGATACCAAACTCTTTCAGGTAGTGAAATTAAAAAAGGATTCTGAGGAGCTCCAAAAGGGTCTCTCCAAACTGGGTGAGTGGGCAACAAAATGGCAAATGCGGTTCAATGTTGGCAAGTATAAAGTGATGCACATTGGGAAAATAACCCCCAACTTCATGGATATGTTGATGGGATCTGAGCTGACGGTGACTGACCAAGAGAGTGTCATGCCCACACTCGAGGACATTGGAGAGGAGTGGGAGGCAACAGGCGGCTTGCTAGAAAGTGGGGAGGTGCCTGAGGAGGAGCAGGCTGGTAATGTGAATGGTGAAGTAATTGAGACAGGCCAGGCAAGTGTTTGGAGCAGGAGGGGCCAGAAGAGCCGGGTGATCTTGGGAGAGAAGGGTCAGGATCTGAGCCAGAGTTTGAATGGCCACTGTCTCCTTGAGAACGCAGACGGGAAAAACTTCGGCAGCACATGAGGGAATTATGAAGGAGTAGTGGGCTGGGGAGAAGACAGAAGCTGGATTGAATCTATGGCAGCTGGTGGGGGTGGAGTGTTGATTAAGTGCACATGGCGGCTGACGACAAATTGGACAGCCTGTGCCTTGAACAAACTGCTGGAAACAACACATCAAATCTGCTTGGAGCTTGTGTCGGAGAGATTGTGACTTTGGAATTTGGGCTTTTCACTAAGGTATTCTTGGTAAGACTGTTAAACCTGACTATTTAGCAGTAAAACTGAAACTTGAGCTACTGGCTATTGTGTCATCTATTACTGGCCAGCGTCTTCCGTCGAGTGAGTTCGTGACAGCGAGTGATCTCAAATTCAATTCAACTCAGCGGGTGACCTCATAAACTTACTTATCCAGCAGGGCTGTTCTTATGTTCTTAAGGTATAATCTGCATTTTCTAGTAAATTTTTGCAACAGAGACTGAGAAAATAATTTTTGCAATTCCCCTCAGTGAGCTTGAGGTTCTGGAAGGACAGCTTGATAGGCCAAGTAAAACATACAGAGCAGGGTCAACAGTACAGCCTGTTGCCAGCCTCAGAGTGCAGTGGGGAGCACAGAAGTTCTGGTAAGAACTCATCTGCCTACTTTCCCTTCACTATTATCCTAATTGATAATTACCATCTTCACAAGTTAGCCCACTTGCACCTCAGGCACCCCCCATCTTGAACTGGGGAGGATGACATCAGCACAAACTACACTGGTGAGTGTCCCAATGTGTCCCTACAAATGTGCAAAATCTTGTCCTAGTTGGTTAGGCAGTTCACTAGTTATCCCACTTGCACCTCAAATGTTCATGCAGCCCTACAACTGTATCAAATTTACTCATAGGGACATAGGAAACTGCCATATACTGAGTCAGACCATTGGTCTATCTAGTTCAGTATTGTCTTCACAGACTGGCAGCAGCTTATCCAAGGTTGCAGGCAGGTATCTCTCTCAGCCCTATCTTGGACAAGCCAGGGAAGGAACTTGAAACCTTCTGCTCTTCCCAGAGCAGCTGCATCCCCTGAGGGAAATATCTTGCAGTGCTCACACTTCTAGTCTCCCATTCATATGTGTTTGGTGCTGTGCCCTTGTTGCAAAGTAAATCACCTGTGTCCCACTTGGTTGAGTAAGAACACTCCACACACAGGTAAAAGTGCAACAGAAGAATATACTGACGTTGAGGTCACTTACATGATATATAGCCTCAGTAAGTCCAGTTACACGTAGTCATTCACATATGTAAGGCACATAGATACAGCATATATACAACAGCAGCCGGGTGGACCACAGTGGTGCAGCATTTACCACTGTGGACAAGTTGCTCTGGTTTGAGCTTTACTCTTATACAGGCAATGACCAATCACCTCAGGTCATCACTCAGAACCTGATTACTTGTTGATAGGCTTCACATGTTGCCAGTTACACCACCTGCTTTAACACAGTGACTTGTGCTTTGCATTTAAAGCTGTACACCCTCACAGTTAATATATCTTGACACCCCTCCTATTCACTTTGAGGTGGTGTGCAACCCTAGTCTTCCACATATGTTATTGTGCTTCATAGCACACAGGGGTTTAGTCATTATGTCTGCAAGGTTGTTCTCAGAAGTACAATACTGCAGTTCAATCACTTTGTTCTCTACTGCTTGTTTTACATTCTGAAACTTGATGTCAATATGCTTACTCCTGTTTTTTACTTTTACACTTTCAGCTATCTGTATATGAGTCTGGTTGTCTTCATATACAGTTATAGGATATTCCACATGTTCATTCAGGTCACTCATGATTTGTTCGTACCAGATCAACTCGGTACACAGATCTGACAAAGATGCATACTCTGCTTCAGCTGTGGAGGTCGCTATATTATTTTGCTTCCGCGTTTTCCACCCGACCAGACATCCACCAATTAATATTATGTATCCAGATGTGGGTTTTCTATCATGTATATCACCAGCCCAATCGCTGTCTACATAGGCCTCTAGCTTAAGACTCTAATCAGGTTCTAGGAACAGCCTTTTCTCTATGGTACCTTTCAGGTATCTCAGTATTCTTTTCACCCCAACCCAATGTCTCTTTGTGGGTTTGGAGGAAAATCTGCTTAGTATGTTTACTGCAATCGAGATATCAGGCCTTGACCACTGTGATAGATACAACAATTTCCCAATAATAGACTGATATAACTCCACATTCTCAAATGGCTCACTGTCACAACTTTCTTCATTCAGGAAGTTAGCCACCATAGGCGTCTCGACTGTCTTGCATTGCTCTAGGTTACACTCTTTTAACATTTGTGTTATTTTACTGTCCTGTATCAGTATATACCCTTTTTCTGTGTGCTCTATATGTAGGTCTGAATTATACCTAAGCTTTTCAGGGTAAACACTTTTCCTAGTTCCACTTCAATCTTTCTCCTTTGTTGTTCACTTTGCACTAGCACTAAAAGATCATCAACATAGACCAGGATCATGGTTCTATTGGTTCCTGACCCACGGATATACATACAGGGATCAGCAACACTCTTTTTGTAACCCAGATGTCTTAACTCCTTATCAAGACATCGATTCCAATTGTGGGCTGACTGTTTTAACCCATAAATGGCCTTTTCTAGTTTGTACACGGTGTTAGGCTCCTTACTCTCATAGCCTGGTGCTTCTCTCATATAGAGTGTTTCCTCTAACTCTGCGTTCAGGTAAGCGGTTTCAATATCATAGTGGTACACTTTAAAACCTCGTTGCTTGGCTAAGGCCAAACACATTCTCACTGAGTCTCCTCTAACAGTGGGAGCATACGTTTCATCATAGTGCACAAACGGTCGCTGGGTAAACCCTTGTGCCACGAGCCTCGCTCGATAAATCACACCTCCGTTCTGTGTGACTTTTCTCTTGTATACCCACTTACACCCTACAGCTACCTCTCCTTTAGGCAGTTTTGTAGGAGTAAACACTTTTAGTCTGTCCATTGCTTCCATTTCTTTATCCATGGCTTTCTGTCATTCCTGTTTCTCGCTAATAGGCAGACTTGGCACTTCTTGGTAGGTCGTAGGCTCCTCCTGCACATTGTTTATTTTGAATCTCACTGGAGGTATGCCTTTGGTCTCCCTTTCCGATCTCCTAGGCTCTACCTCTGACTCATCTTCTGTTTCTGGCTCTGTCTTTATCTCACCATCTGTCTCCGTCTCAGACTCAGACTCAGAGAGATCGCTGTCTGCTATTCTTTCCTCCTTACGAGTATCAGGTTTCACTGTTTTGTGTGTTGGTTCTCTGATAGGCAGAAGAACCTCTGAATTGTCATGGATACGCTCCCAATTGCATTGCTCAGCAAACTTAGCTGATCTGGAAATGATGATCCTGTCTTTATCTAAGAAGTGATATCCTTTGGTAGTTGGCTCATATCCAACTAATCTAAGTTTCCTTGTTTTATTTTGGTTCTTTCTCCTCAGCTGTTTAGGTATATGCACATAGGCATAACACCCAAAAACTCGCAGATGCCTTACAGACGGCTTCCTACTGTATAACATGTAATAGGGGGTCTGCTGAATTACAGAACTCCACAACCTATTCACTAGATAGTTTGCTGTCAATATTGCCTCTCCCCAGAGCACCCTCTCGAGTTTTGCATCTAGGAGTAGGGAATCCTTCATAACCTGTAGCAACCCATTTCGTCTCTCTGCCACCCCATTCTCAGCAGGAGTGTACGGATTTGTCTTCCTGTGAGATACTCCTATACTCTTTAACCATGTTTGGAATTGTTGAGAGAGAAACTCAGTTCCCCTATCGGTTTGAATCTCCGCTACAGATGTTTCAAACTTCCTCTCAACATAGGTTAACCATTCTTTAAACCTGGCAAACACCTCTTTCTTATCTTTTAGCAGATAACAGAACCCAAATCTAGAATAATCATCCACAATAACCATAGCATACTTGGCCCCTCCTTTGGTTTGAACCAGTGGCCCTATGAGGTCAGCGTGTACTAATTCAAACGGCCGTGTAGTAGCCCTCTTGCTTCTTTTACTCACGGGATATACCTTGCTTTTAGCCTGTTTGCACACAGCGCAGTCAAGGTATTTAGTACACTTCTTAGTAACACAGCCCTCTGCATATTCAGGCATTTTCTGTATTGTGGCAAAACATGCATGCCCTAGCCTTCTGTGTAATAAGTGAGCACACCCATCATATAAAGATATGTTCACCTGTACAGCTGAGGCTGCTTCCTTTTGCTCTATATAATACATGTGGTTACGCAACGTGCCTCTTGCCACTATATTGCCATTTTTAGCTATCCTGCATTCCTTATTGCTGAAACACACCTCATATATCCAGCAATATCTAGGCGAGGAACACTGACTATGTTCTGCCTGATGCTTCGGACATACAAAGCATTTGCATTGTCACATAACCCAGGAATACATACTGTTCCTTCCCCCTTAATGTTCGAACACCTTCCATTGGCCATGCTGACGCGTTTTCCTCTAGCTGGCCTCAGTTCAGGGTCTGCAAATATATGTTGTGAACACCCACTGTCTATAAGCCATTCATAGCTTTTCACCTTGTCCTCCTCATTAATCAAGTTCACTTGACGGCTACCCCTCCGTTGTGGGGTTCCTTTACGTTCGGCACGCAACCGCTGCTTACAGTTCCTTTGTAAGTGCTTGCTGGATCCACACATATAGCACTTCCTCACGGCTTGGACGTTTTCAGTCTCCTCACGACCTGAAGCTTTCCTGCTGTCCTGATGACATAACGCTTTTTCTTCTCTTCTCTTTTTCTCCTCCAGCAACCGGCCATACAGCAAATCCACAGTTAACTCTTTTTCATCCAAAGCCTTCAAGGACATAACAAGCGTGTCCCATGATTCGTCTAGGGAGGACAGAAGCACGTACGCCTTGTGGCTCTCTGTAAAGTCCATCCCTCGCTCAGATAACTCAGCAAACGTGCCAAGCATGAACTCAGAGTGTGCTGCCAACGATTCCCCGGCTCTCAGCTGTTTTCTATACAGTTTCCTGGTCAGCGTGACCTTGGAACCTGCTGTCTTTCTCACAAACAGCCCTTTTAACACATTCCAAAGCTGTATCGAGGCCTCTCACGTGAACCAGCAATTTATCTTCCAAGCATAACACGATGCTGGCCAACGCTTTCTCGTCCAGCCTTTGCTCATCTGCATCTGGCTGGTCAGTGGGGTCGTTAATTGCACTCCACAAACCCTTCCTCCTTAGTTACATCTCCATTTTTAGGCTCCAAGCCAGATAATTGGTCCCGTTCAGCTTGCTCACCGGGATATGGAGGTTTTGTCCGCTAGCCATTGTCCTTACTTCAAACTCGATGCCACTAGGGATACTTCTTGTTTCTTCTCCCTCTTCACATTCGTTTATGTGGCACAGCGGAAGCATGCTGGGCCCATAACCTGTTGGGTGCTGTGCCCTTGTTGCAAAGTAAATCACCTGTGTCCCACTTGGTTGAGTAAGAACACTCCACACACAGGTAAAAGTGCAACAAACGAATATATTGAAGTTGAGGTCACTTACATGATACATAGCCTCAGTAAGTCCAGTTACACGTAGTCATTCACATATGTAAGGCACATAGATACAGCATATATACAACAGCAGCCGGGTGGACCACAGTGGTGCAGAATTTACCACTGTGGACAAGTTGCTCTGGTTTGAGCTTTACTCTTATACAGGCAATGACCAATCACCTCAGGTCATCACTCAGAACCTGATTACTTGTTGATAGGCTTCACATGTTGCCAGTTACACCACCTGCTGTAACAGTGACTTGCGCTTTGCATTTAAAGCTGTACACACAACCCTCACAGTTAATATATCTTGACAATATGCAACCAGGGCAGACCCTGCTTAGCTATGGGGACAAATCATGCTTGCTACCACAAGACCAGCTCTCCTCTCCAAATCAGTCAATGCATTGCAAAATGTATACAGACACACACACCCTTCTGGGTGATCTCACTAGCTTACTTTCCTTAGAGAAAATGGGCTGAGTAAACAGGGGGACAGAGAAAAATTGAGGACCAGACCCACCCTAGTTGGTCTCTGGCTATTGGTCTCCATCAGTGATGTCCATCCATGCCACTGGACCATGAATAGTGTTGCCAGCTGAGAGCAGTATGTACTTTAGCAGGATCTGCCTGTTATATTTCAAGCCCCAGATGAAGCTTCAGCCTCAGTTTCAAGCTCCCATTTCCAGCAATGGACACAAGGCCCTGGAGTGTAAAACCCAGCACTGAAATGGTTTACTGGATTAATGTCTGGATTTTTAGAGTCCTTAGTGTTGTCTGCCCATGCTGTTGGGCCATACCTAGTTTTTCTGACTGAGCACTGGGTACTTCCGCAGTGCTTCCCTGTTGTCCTTCAAGACTCAGAAGAAGTGTCTAGATCCACATCACCCCTCAATTCAAGCAACGGACAATAGGTTCCCTAGATTACCCAACCCCATTCAAGCTCTGGATTTGGTTATGGTGAACACAGCCCCAGCCTGCGACTGGTTCCTAAGATTTGTGAGACTGGAGGGCACATTCTGTTGAGCCGAGAAGAGGTACCATACTATGAAGTGGTCTCACCCAAGTTTCCTACCAGATAAAGACATCTCTCAAAAGGCAAAGGAGTTTGCATTTCCATTTCCAACTGTTGCATATCTCCCAATGAAGCCAAGGGACAAAATGGCGGGGGGGGGAGACCCAGAATTACTTCAAGTCACATTAACAACAAACACCAATATTTATATACCACTTTTAAACAAAAGTAAAGGTCTCTATTGACAGGGATTATATTTCTTGACTAGACGAGATCAAGGTTCTGTGGTGAAGCCCCATTTCAGCAAGGACGTTGCCCCTTGATAATACAGTGTCCAAGAAAAGAGCATATGCATTACATGAAGGAAAGTGAAAATCATCTTAAGCTGAAGTGTTAATTCAGTTTTGCATGTATCATCATCGGGTTCACACTCCTTGATGTATGTTTTGCAAAAGAACATCCCTGGCTTCTCACACACTTGACATCTTAAAGATGCCATTGCAGACAGGAGAAAGATTGCAAAAGCTCAGGGCTACACATATAAGGCCTGTTCTCAGCCATAACATTACAAAATAAAAAATATATTTCTATAGCCCTGCAATCAGTCATCCTTGGATGTTTAAAATAAACTGCCTGCATCTGAAATGTGTATGTTATAAATCAATGAATAGATAAGAGCTGGTCTTGTGGTAGCCAGGGTGAATTGTCTCCTTGCTAAGCAGGTTCTGCTCTGATTTGCATTTGAATGGGAGACTACATGTGTGAGCACTGTAAGATATTCCTCTCTGGGAATGGGGCCACTCTGGGAAGAACAGAAGGTTCCAAGTTCCCTCCCCGGCTTCCCCAAGATAGGCTCAGAGAGACTCATGCCTAAATTCTTGGAAAAATAACTGCCAGCCTGTGTTGGCAATACTGAGCAAGATGGTCTGACTCAGTAAAAGGCAGCTTCCTATATCCCGATATTCCTAAGTTCTTCTGTGTAAGAAGTAATTAGAATAAAATAAAAGCTAATTTATTTATTTTTTGCGTCATTATATCAGCTCTTCTAACTGGCAGCTTGGAGATGTCCCAGGAGAAATCAAACCTTCTCTTTGGGGCAGCAGTAACTGTGTATCAGTTGCCATTCGTTTGGAAGGACTGAAGCAAGGGAAAGGGCAGTTCATAGATGCCCAAGACTGAGCTGTTCTTAGCAACCCTTTTATGAGTTGCTGATGGGTGGCTGACATGCCAAGTCCACTTGGAAAAGGACAGTGTACTTATATGTTGAAGAAGTTGTCCAGCTGCCATGAACATTTTTGCTGTGGTGCAGGTACATCTTTGGCTGTGCCACCCTTCCTGGGCCAGCTGCTCTATTGGGGATCAGCCTGTTTTCCATGTGGGTTTGGCTTGTCAGCCACCCATCAGCAACTCCTAAAAGGGTTGCTAAGAACAGCTCAGTCTCGTCCACACACAGATTCTGTGTGTGTGTCCATCACTTGAGGGATCAGCCATCTGGAAGCAGCCTGCCCCTTTTTGCCCCATTTCACTTCCAGCCCTCTCCCTCCTCGCCCACTGCTTCTTCCCTTCCCGCATAAGGGGGAAGAAGCATAGGAGCCCAGGATGACCGACTGCCACTCACCTGCAGAGAGCAGGGCCAAGAGAAGGCCAGTGATCAGGAGAGTCTTCATCGCGCTGGACAGATCAGGAGGCTGGAGGGATTCAGAGCAGAGCTGCACCCACCAAGGCAACCGAGGCATCCAGGGTTTGGCTTGGAAGAATTTATAGGCTAAGGGCAGGAGCCCCAGGGCAGTCCATTGGTGTGAGAAGTGATGGAAATGGAGCCCACACGATTTCTGAGAAGTCCCATCATGTGAGATGCGAATTCTCTGCTGAAATCAGGACGTGTCTTTCTGGAACTCCATGCAGTTATGCCAGATCCAGCTGCCAGTTGTTCCTATTTCACCACTGTAGATGCAGGAAAACACTCACCCAGACCACCAAAGAGGGATCACTTTGTACATCACACGGTCACCTTTTCATAGCAATCCAGTACCTTTGCAAGTTGTCTGCACCCCTAAGCCAAGCTGTTTATGTTCCATTGCTCTGTGTTCCCGAAATCCTGCTCTTCAGGATAATTAGCACATATCCATGTCCCAAATGTCTAGCAATTTTATTTCAATTCTGTTTATTTACCCTGTGGTCTGCGCCCAGCTTGCTCCAGTCCTGATGGTTGGAGGAAAATATTTCTGTTCTCTATAAAATGGTTTAAATGAAAACCAAACACAGAGAGCAGGATTTTATTTGTCACACCCTCTTGTTCTGATCATGATTAGGAAGAAATTAATCCATGCACCAGGGGCGTAGGGGACTTGCCTTCCACCCCCTAGGCTTTACTAGCATGCGCTCCTGGAAGTGCTGACTGGGAGCTCCATTCCCTCCCTTCTCGAGGAGGTGAGGAGAGGAGCTCCCTTTCAGGGATTTCACGGACCCTCAACTGGGGAAGGGAAGCTCTGCCAGGGCTGAAGGGCTCTGCTCTCAGCATCCCCCCCACCCCCGGCTTCATCTGAGGTCAGATTCAGGGACGGGGCCAATACCTGGGAGATTTGGGCCCTCTCCCATCCCTCCCCAGTCAGCGTTCCATTCAGACACGGGTGCGCTGGGCTTCCTCACCCCCCAACACAGCCAGCATTTCTTTTATTCATTCATTTCTTTTTTTAATAAGAGTTTTTATAAAAAGTAAACCAAAGGACACAGAAACAAATCACCATAAAGACAATATAAAACCAATCATTTTTCATGATGAAAAACCTCATTTTTCTAATTAATTATATTATTAAAGAAAAAATATCTAGAGCAAGATAAAGCAAAAGAAATTCAGACTCTTAAAGGCAAAGGTGAGTTTTGATTCCTCTCAGCTCCCCCAGCAATTTGTCTTTTTTCCCTGTAGAGGCCTCTCTTTCTGGATTATTCTTTGCTATTTTATTATTTTATATTTTTTATTCTACTTTTTATCACCTGGGAGATTATTTTTAGCCCTCCAGGATGGGCAGCAGGAATTGCACAGGAGCTGGTCTCCCTGCCTCAGTCCCAGCGTCAAAGAGACGCACCAAGCAGCTGAAGTTGGACTCTTTTTCGCCTTCGGTGAGTGCCTCGACTCCTATTTTACTACAAAACCGATTTGCCCCGTTAGAGGATATTTGTGCCTTCACAGAAGCTGCTGCTGGGGATGATTTTGTCGACCCCCCCCCCCGAATGGCTCTTCACAGGAGACGCAGCGTAGCATTGATAAAACGTTCTTCTATCTCAATTCTGCAATTTAACTGCAGATACGCTGCAATATAGCAATAGCAATAGCAATAGCACTTACATTTATATACCGCTCTATAGCCAAAGCTCTCTAAGCGGTTTACAATGATTTAGCATATTGCCCCCAACATTCTGGGTACTCATTTTACCGACCTCGGAAGGATGGAAGGCTGAGTCAACCTTGAGCCCCTGGTCAGGATCGAACTTGTAACCTTCTGGTTACAGGGCAGCAGTTTTACCACTGCGCCACCAGGGGCTCAATATATTCTACAAACATTAAAGAGACTGGAATCTAAAACAAGTGAGATCATGAAGCTTGTTTTAACCCAAAGCCAGTCTTGCTCCTGTTTCCATCATGAAGGCAATACTAAAACAAAGATAGCCTCACCGGTTAATGGGCTATTAAATCGTATATCGTTCCCTGCACCTGACAACAAAGCTGACCTCAGACTTCAACCTAATTGTGTTATGCTCTCTGTTCCTCGTCAGTCATGCAACCGTTATAACTGGATCCACAAATCTGCTATTCTTCGCTCATTAAGCTCCTTAACTGCCCGTTCTATCTCAAGCTATGACCTTATTAAATATGAACATTTACCAGATGTGAATCATAATCAGAGGATTCTACTCACATTCAGGAATTCCAGTTTCCCAGAGTTATTTCTTCGATCAAGAGAGTATCTGGCCAGATTCAATATTTCAACCCAGAGATGTTTTGTAAATGCAATTGTTAAACCTCTAGCTATGAGGGAGATAAATCCGCCACTCTCTGCGCCTCGCCCTCGGCCTCGCAGCCTTGAGAGAACTAAGCTAAGCAGTAAAACATCCAGGCCTAAGACAACATCGCATTCCATACCTCAAGGTCAGCATCCCTGTGTACTTTCAATTAAGACTCCCTCCCAAGAGAAAGGAGCTGAGGCAGAAACTTCAAACTCTTATGTTGCTCCAAAGCTTACTTCTGCATTACAGGACTATGCTGATATACTTCCCCTACCGGATACTATAAAGTCCCTGCTTGAGGTAGCCGACGATTTGGCTGAACTGAGTAAACAAAGTCAAGCTGCTTCTCTCTCCATAGCTGGGAATTCCTCTCCTGTTAACCATCTATCTGCTGACGTTCCAGTGGATGTGGATACGTTGAAATTGGTACACATGGCATTACAAGAAAATGGCCAAATTGAGGAAGACCATTGGGCGGGCTTGGCAAACGACCCCCATTTCTGTGCAATTTTTTCCTTGCTAGATTCTAAACAGCACTCTTCTCCTGCTAAAGCTTTAAAAAAGACTGGTGCTAGGCCTCTCCCGGATGACAACGATAATGGTCCCTCATTTCCAACTTACAAGGATGCTACCGCTAACGCTGTTGATATTGCAAGTGCCTCACCTTCCCCTTCTTCTGCTACTCCAAGAATTACAGAAGACCCTATTGTTCTCTCATCTGATGATGACACAAGCCTGATTTGCATTTCAACTACTCCATCTCCTCAAGATGATCCTACCTCTACTTCCAGATTATCTGCACCAACCAATATCCCCAACTGCTCTTTGTTGCCAGAACCCCTGGCCACTGATGCCACTCTATGTGAACCTGAAACTAACTCTACTCCCGCGGCTACCCAGATTCCAACTGATTGACTTTTGGCTGGGCCAGAACAGATATCGATCTTAGCCTGGAATGTCGGCGGTTGGAACAGCAAACGTCGTGACCCGGACTTTTCAACTTTTGTTTCCCACTTTGACATTTTGATGATCCAAGAAACTTGGCTAACAGGAGACCTTTTTCTCCCTGGTTATACACCTTTTCTACTAGCTGCCAAGGCTGAGGGGGGCAGGGGTATAGAAGTGTGCACGGTTTTGGTCCGGCCTCATTGGCCAGACCGCCGGACCGGTCTGGAGGTTCGGAGTCCCCCCCGGTCCGGAAGGGGGGGGGACTGTGACTTTAAGTGGGGGGGGGTGGTAGTACTTACCCACCCCCGCCGCGCTTCCCCCTCCGGCGCTGTTCCTTGTTAAAATCTTCTTGGGGCGACAGAGCTCCGCTCTGCCGCCCCTGCCCCCGTCGTCGCTTGCAAGGCTTTCAGCAAGACGAGCGCTAGTGGCACGCATGCGCACCACTAGCGCTCGTCTTGATGAAAGCCTTGCAAGCGACGACGGGGGCAGGGGCGGCAGAGCGGAGCTCTGTCGCCCCAAGAAGATTTTAACAAGGAACAGCGCCGGAGGGGGAAGCGCGGCGGGGGTGGGTAAGCACTACCACCCCCCCGATTAAAGTCACAGTCCCCCCCCCTTCCGGACCGGGGGGGACTCCGAACCTTGCACACCCCTACAGGGGTAGACCGAAGGGTAGTCTTGCGGTCCTTGTATCTACATCTCTGCAATGCAAATTGACTTACCTTGGCTCCCTT
Organism: Hemicordylus capensis; assembly: GCF_027244095.1. Lineage (NCBI taxonomy): Eukaryota > Metazoa > Chordata > Lepidosauria > Squamata > Cordylidae > Hemicordylus > Hemicordylus capensis. Next base: position 26,835,980 of record NC_069661.1, on the reverse strand, counting down.
GACCCTTATGCATTAGCTGTTCTACTTACTTCTGGGGTTTTCAATTTAGTGCTGATAAACATCTATATCCCACCTTTAGGTTCACACTCTTGTGTTAGGGGGATATGGCTAAATTTAGAAGCATTTATTACTGATATCCAGATCTCACAGCATAATTCACATTATGTACTGGCGGGAGACTTCAATGCCCGTACTGGGTTGGATGATTGAGCTCTTTATTCCAAATTTCACTGTTACCCTCCAACTGTAGAACCTCCATTCCCTTTAATCGTTAGACACTCTAAAGACTCTAGAGCTAATGCTTCCGGTTTAACTTTACTTCAGTCATTCAATAAGTTGGATTTGCACTGTCTTAATGGAGCGGTTCACACTGATTTTCCCGCAGAGTTTACGCACTGGGCGGGAGCTAGACCTTCCTTAATTGACTATGTGGCTATTTCTCGTGGTTTGGCCTCAGCTGTTAGGAACTTTCAAGTTGTTAATCGACCAGAGAGCGATCATTTCCCCCTGCTTCTGAATATTGGTTGGAAAGGCCTTGTTAGGTTAGACTGCAGACAAGATCTTTGCAGGAATGATGGACCTATACACCAGCGAGTGAGATGGTCTCCTTTCTTGCTTAACCAAGTAAGCTTGTTCCTAAATTCTCAGGATGCCATCTCTCTGAGAGATGCCCTAGTTGGGAAAGGATTACAGATTTCCTCTCCAGCTATCTTAGATCTTTATGATAGCCTAATTAGTCTCCTTTCACCCATGCTCACCAACTCCTGTCCACCAGCAAGTCAGCGCCATAAAACCCCCTCCCGTCCATGGTTTGATTCTGAGTGTCGCGCTGCCAAGAGGGCCCTCATTCAGGCCTTTAAATCCCATGCTGAAGGTACCTCTGTATTCAGTTCGCAGGATTTACTTAATCTGAGGCATCAATATAAGAAATTGTTGAAATCTAAGAAATTTCAATTTACTAAAGAAAAATGGTCTGAACTAATTGATGTGGCTAAATCAAGGAATCAAACAAGGTTTTGGCGACTGATCTCTTCTCCTCACATGAGAGCTCCCTCCTTGCCGACCTTTATTGTTCCCGCGGAATCATGGGAGCGTCATTTCCACAAACTCTACAGTCAAACTGATCCTATAGTAGCTAAGCTAGAATTAAATACCTCTGACCTTTCCTATTGGAACCCAGTTACATGCTCAGAAATTGAGGCCCTTGTCAAACAAACTAAACCCGGTAAAGCTCCCGGGATCGACCACATCGTTATTGAGATTATACGCACCAACTTAGAATGGTGGGCCCCTGTTCTTGCGTCATTATTCTCATTTATCGATAACACTGCGAAAATTCCTCAGGATTGGGGGGTTGCTTTAATTATCCCTATCTATAAAAAAGGAAGCAGACAAGATCCCGCAAATTACCGCCCAATTAGCCTCTTGAGCATTATCTCTAAATTATATGCGAAACATCTCCTGATAAAACTGGCTGACTGGATTGATGCCTATAACATCCTGGCTCCTGAACAAGCCGGATTTCGTGAAGGCCGATCGACCATTGAGCAGGCCTTTATACTCCAACATCTGGCTGAGAAATATACTTGTAAACCTGGCTCTGCCCTCTATGCGGCGTTTATTGACTTGAAATCTGCCTTTGATTCCATCTCTAGGGGCCGCCTTTGGGCTAAGTTGAGGGATTTATCCATAGATAAGCGTCTCCTATTACTAATTTATAAGCTACATGAAAATACATCCTTAAGAGTTCGTTGTAGTGTACGGGGTCACTTATCTGCTGAAATCCCCACACATAGAGGAGTCAGACAAGGGTGTATTTTAGCCCCTTTTTTGTTTAACATCTATATTAACTCCATAGTAACTCATATGAATGCTCCTTCTATTCATCCGCCCAAACTGGCTCATAAACATATATCAATTCTGCTGTATGCCGATGACATGCTTCTCCTGTCACTGACTCCAGTCGGCCTAAGGCGGGCACTTGCATCACTTAGCTCTTTTTGTGCAGAGGAGGCCATTGAGGTAAACTACCAGAAAACTAAAGTACTGGTATTTGCCAAACGCCCCAAGCCCCATGTATGGAAAATAAATGGCCAATTAATTGAACAAGTTAAAATATTTAAATACCTTGGCATAGTCTTCCATGCTTCGGGAGGCCGTCAGGCCCACCTGAACTATACCATACAGAAAGCCCAGCTTTCGGCCAACTTAATTAGATCTTTTTATTTCACGAAGGGCGCTGCATATATACCTGCTGCTATTAAACTCTTTGCAGCTAAAGTACACCCACAGCTTACATATGGCGCACAATTGGGCCCTTTCTGCAATTTTTCACCGCTGGAGGCCATACAGTCAAAATTTCTTAGATCCATCTTCCAGGTCCCAAATAGTGTCTCAAATGCCGCTATTAGACGGGAGGCAGGCCTTTATACTTTGGAATCGGTTTATTGGAAATGTATTTTCCTATTCTGGTTAAAATTGAAGTTCTCACAAGTGGGATTAGTCCCTCTTATTATGACCGACTCCTTTGATTCGAGATGGAAACGGTCGCTTAAAATAAAATCTCAACTTTATGGGATCCCACTTGAAGAACTTGTTAGGATGGGCTCTATTACAGCTACGAAGGTTAGTAAACAGCAAATAATTGATACTGACCTACAGGTTGAAGCCTCCAAAATATCTAGAGGTTTGTATATAGGTAACCAGCTCTACAATCTTAAGCCTGCTGATTACCTAAGTAACATAACTTTTCCTAAATTTAGGCGTGCCTTGACCCTTGCACGTCTTAATGTTCTTCCAACATCTGTGCTTAAGGGAAGGTTCAAGGGGATTACTTATGTTTTGTGCCTCTGCCCTTGTGGCTCAGGTGCTATTGAGTCGACTGCACATTTTATTCTTTACTGTGACCTCTACAGGGATGCCCGTTTAGATTTTATCTCACCCTTGTTGAAGACTTTTCCTGGCCGCTCAGATGACTTTTATCTTGATTTATTATTGACTAAATTTGATAGTATGAGTACTAACTCTGTGGCCAAGTTTTGTTACGTTGCATGTAAGTTGCGTACTACTATTTTATGATGTTTTATTCTCTTTTTCCTTTTTGCTTGTGTTTGTTCTGGTCACTGATCGAAATAAAGCTTGTACTGTAGGCAAAGGAGTTTGCATTTCCATTTCCAACCGTTGCATATCTCCCAATGAAACCAAGGGACAAAAGTGGGGGGGAAACAGAATTGCTTCAAATCACTTTAACAACAACCAGCAATATTTATATACCACTTTTCAACAAAAGGAATAGGAGAAAAGGGGCATCTAGATGCTCTCTGTGAACTTGCGTGTTGGGAGGTTTTGTGGGGATCCATTATATTTTTCAACAAGAAAGGTTGTGGAAGTGGGGCCCAGGCACTTCCTCGGTGGGGTGGTGGTGGTTTACAACTCCTGGTTACTCATGAGCAAGGCCATTGTTACTCCTCATCAAGATATGATGATGAGTGTGGTGACGAAATGGCCACATGGACTACACACACTGGGAATGGCAGTCCATGGTGTCAAGAGGTTGAAAAGCAGTGGGCAGCGGTGTGTTTGGAACCGGTGGGCAGGGGTGTCCCAGAGACTGCTTTGCTAGTCCTGGGGATGGTGGCCTGGGAAAAACTCACCCCGTCCCTGGCCGTCTGCTCCTGTGGACAGGTGCGGCATGACAAAAAGTGTCTGCAGTTGACCCAGTTGCCCTGGGACTGGGGGAGCAGGGGAAAGTGGCCTCTCCCACGATTCCCCGCGCCCACTTATCTGCATCCACTGCACAAACGGGCTGGACCCAGGAACTCTGAGATCAGAGTGAATGTGTTGTCTGGTCGGCCCACCCTATGGATGTATGCCTGCGTCCAATTTATGGAGCATGAGGTGTAGTGATGTCTTCCAGGGTGCAAATACTGCAGTGGAGCGATTGGGGGAGAGGGTTTTTTCCGCCTTCTATTTTTCAACAAGTACAGTCAGGAGGCCCACTAGAGTGGGTCCCACTTTGGATTCCTTGGCGGTTAAGTAACTGGCTCATTTCGGGACCACACAGTCCATGGTTGGGGATCATGCTGTAGCCGGAACAGGGATCTCCCTAAAAGACTGGCCCTCTCATGAGAGTGAGAGCTTACCGAGCTGCAAGCTGCTTTTTGGCGGTTTAGTGATGCGTCTATGTGGAGTGCTCTGCCGGGCTCTCCCCTCGTGACATCTTCCCCGGTCATGGTGAGGCAGGCCCCCCAGCATCCTTTGCCTGCTCCAAATGCATATCTCATTCTGGTGTAGGTGGGTTCTCCCCTCCCAACCTGCAGAGGTAGTGGGATTACACACACACACCCCCGCGCACCCAATCCCCCCGCTGGAGATCGTGTCCCATTGCGGCCGAGCGGCTGACCTGGTGACACTTTGCCCACAGTCTGGCCATGGAGTGGGCTGGAATTGTGCTGGGAGGCATTGAGGGACTGCTGGCTCCCTCTGCTAACCACAGTTAGTGCCACGTCTGCAGCACAATTTGGAGTTAGGATTTTTAACGCCAGATAGTGCTAAGTACAGTTATTCTAATGCTAAACACAGTTAATATGTATGTGTGAACTGGGCCATGTTTTCACTGAGAGTCATGGTTGTCCAGTGAAGGAAGTGCTTAATGTGATCTGTGTCAAAAGCTCAGAATTCATCAGATGACCTTAGCAAAGTCACTGATCTGCTGCTGTTGCTGCTGCTGACTATGCTGACATATTTGAGCACTGTAAGATATTCCCCTTAAGGGATGGGGCTGTTCTGGGAAGAGCGTCTGCATGATTCCATGCAGAAGGTTCTGGCCCATAACTTGTTGGGAATTCTCTCTGGTAAGAGATACCCTTTTATTACAGCAGAGTGCACTGAGGCACAACACAGCAGAGTCCGCCTAGGCATGCGTGTATGCTGAGAGTAAAAGAAACATGGAGCCAGTTCATAGTTTCAAATCAATATAAGGAGTCTTTATTGGAGAACTCCATTCTAGACAGTAACGTGGAGAGATAGACTCCTGCTTGTAACCTTGGAAAAGCTGCTGCCAGTGTGTGTAGAGAATACTGAGCTAGATGGAACAATGGTCTGACTTGGTATACGGTGGCTTCCTATGCCAAATTGATACGATTCAAATTGGCTCTATTCAACCTTGAATCGAATCACCATTGACATCTATGGTGATTCTAGGGTTCGAATCATGACCATGATCCAACCATGACCAATGATGAGATGGATTGTTGTCCTGACGTGTGTTAGCCAGGAAGGCTGTCAGTAAATCTGAGGCCATGGTACACTTTTATCCGCACACACGGATACATGCCACTGGAGTTCTTCTGCTGGAAGGTTTAATTTTCTGGTTCTTGGAGGACTGGTCTACCCATCAAACTCAACTGGTTGACCACAGAGGCGTAACTAGGGAAAATGGCGCCCGGGGCAAGCACTGAAATTGCGCCCCCCCCCCCCGCCGCCGCCCCAACATACATCTGACTGACACACATGTGTTTTTTCCTCACAACAACCCTGTGAAGTTGGCTTGTATCTCAAACATCAGAATTATGATGCAATGATGATACAACTTCTATTCAAAAATGTCTTTTCAATCTTGGCTTGGATACTAGTTTTAGTGAGCATTGCTATTTCTACCTGTGGAGTCTTGCATGTATAAGGACAATTTGATATCTTCTCCAGTTCTAATTTTATGATTTGCATTGAATGGTGGTAGAAGGGCAATGCCCAGTTCTGTGTTTAACTGAAGTCAGTCCTATTCAGTTCAAAGGGACTTATTCCCAAGTGTGCATAGCATTATAATCTTGAATGTTTAGCACCTAGAGCTACTACCAATTGAAGGTACTCTTTAAACCATTTAAACACCACACTTGCAGGATTTTGTTTGAGAGCGAACCAGAGTGGGGTGGGGAAGCAACAAGTATTACTTTTAAAAAGCAAACCCTTTGCACTTTTTGCTGTTTGCTGTTAGTCGTCAGAGTTTCAAGCCAGAAAGGGGCAAGCCTGATTGTCCAGAAGCAACATGCAATTTTTACTGTGTGCAAAGATTAGAACCAACCAAAACGAGAACAGCTGAGCAAGTGAGCCACTACAGAGGCGTATCTAGGGAAAACAGCACCTAGGGCAAGCACTGAAATTGCACCCCTGTCCAAACATCTGACAGAGCAGCAGACCATTATTTCTTTGATGGTTGGTAACCCCACACAGTAATTAATGTATGTAGCAGGAGGCCAGAACACAAGGCATTTTCTTTCCCATTTCACAAATAAGTGCAACCTAGAAGCAGCCTACCCTTCTATTTAATGAATCCTGACTCTGATTCCAGAAGCAGAGAAATGAAGAACAATACACACAACAGTCTATAGGGTTGCCAACTTTTTTTAACCAGTGTTCCTGTGCCTTAAACAGCAGTCTGTGAGAAACAGAAAGATGGCAACTGAAGCCTTTCCTAGTATGAAAATGCAGGGGGTGGAAGTTTCACCTGCTTCATTACTTGGGCTGCTATTAGGGGTGCAGGAGCAGAGCTGATTAAAAAAGATGGCAAGCATACAGTATCAAAAAGCATTAGCAAACCACTGGCAGCATTCAAAAGCAAATAGCAGCAACTAAGAACAATATACACAACACAGTCTATAGGGTTGCCACCTTTTTTAACCAGTCTTGTTCCTGTGACTTGAACAGCAGTCTGTGAGAAACAGAAAGTTAGCAATTGAAGCTTTTCCTAGAATGAAAATGCACGGGAAGTGTCACCTGCTTCATTACTGGGAGTTGGGAATGGAATGGAAGTGTCACCTGCTTCATTACTGGGAGTTGGGCTGCTATTAAAGGTGCAGGAGCAGAGCTGATTTAAAAAGTGGCAAGCAGACAGTACCAAAAAGCAGAGTGGGGACATTTGCAAACAGCTGACAGCAACCAAAAGCAAATAGCAGCAAAGTTTAGCTCCTAATCACAACTTTGAGAATTCCTCAGCTTCATTCATTCATGCAAACAAACAAACAAACAAACTATCATCCCCCTCCCCAACAAGGCTCTTCTCCAAAAGCACAATAGGCACCACCAGCAGTTTAGCTCCTAGGCAAGTCATCACTTTGAGAATCCCTTTGCTTCATTTATGCAAACAAACAGCTAATCGTTGGTCCCCCTCCAAATCACAATAGCCAGCAGCAGCGGTTTATCTCCTAGGCAAGTCACCACTTCATGCAAATAAATGCACAGCCTGCCTGCTTATCTCGCCACCTAAGAAACGCAAAAGAAACCCACCCACCCATCCCTGAGCAGCAGACGGAAGGCAGAAGAAAAAGGGAGGGAGGAGAGAACGTTGGGGCTCCGCTTTGCCTAAGTTCAAGAGGAGCTTGAACTGTTCCGTTCTGAGTAGGGAATGTATGGGGAAGGCATCAAGGTGCAGCTGGTGGGGGGAGGCACTGACTATTCCAGCAGGGCTGGCTGTGCTGGAGCTTCCCAGCAAAGGGTGGGTGGGGGAGTGCAGAAGGAGGCACCAGGATGGGATTATTTCAGACTGAGGGCTCCTCCATGTCTCTCACCAGTCCTGGCAGTGTCCTCCTCAGTTCAGTTGCAGTCCTCCAAAGCACCAACATGTGGAAGAGCTCACTCCGGGTCTTTGGAGCTTGAGGCCACGCCCCCTTTACACGTGATCGCACAAAGGGGGCGTGGCTTCGAGCTCCAAAGAGCCGGAGCAAGCTTTTGAGTCTTTCATTTCAGGCAGGGTTGCTGCCTGAAAGCATCTATTCTTCCTTTCTCTCCCTCTCTGGAGGGAGAGAAAGGGGAATAGACGCCTTCAGGCTGCAAACGCTGCTTGAAATAAATAGCAAGTGCTCTGGGCTTTCAGTGCAGGAGGGGCGCAGCACTCCCGGAAGGGTAGAGTAGACGACGAATTTCCGTTGTTGGTTGCTGACGATGACGCCGAAGCAGCAAGCACAGGCAGGCACTGGAAACAAACGCGCCGGAGCCGAGCAATGGGGGGGGGGGCGGGGGCGGCGCTGGGACCGGGGGAGGGGGCACCAAAAAAAATTTTTTTGTACTCAAAAAAAATTTTTTCCCGGAAAGGCAGGGGTTTGGCGGGGGCAATTTTTGGCAACCCCACGTGATCAAACAGAGTGGCGCCCAGGGCACGTGCCCCCCCTGCCCCCCTATCGTTACGCCCATAGTTGACCAGCTCCCGCCAGAAAAACAGTCTCCAAAATTGCCATTCTGCTGGAGAGAGCTGGTCTACCCATTGGGCTGAATGGGTAGACCAGTCCTCAGAGAAAACCAACTGGTAGAATTGATGTCCCCACATGGAAAGTTATCTGGGTGAGTAGGTCAATGATGTGAAATGACCCTGACAAACATTTAAAAAACACTTGAAAATCGCCGGATTGCCTGAATACACTCTGTGTTGGGTGGTGGGACATGATGCTACCCACTACCCAACCCCCAGAACAATTGGGAAATCATGTGGTTTTTAATCTTTTTTTAAAAAATCATGTGATGTGGGGAGAACAGTTCTACTAATAGGTTTCCTGGGAAGACTGGTCTACCCATAAAACTCAGTTGGAAGACCAGCTCTCCCCAGAAAAACAGTCCTCCAATTGCACTGGTTTACTTGGGAGAGCTTGTCTACCAATTGTGTTCAATGGGTAGACCACCTCTCCTTGAAAAACTCAAATTAACAGCTGCTTTGATGATTTAATTTGAGATTTTGGACTTCTGGCTATGGGCAATGTAACCAACAGGCATGAAACTTATTCTCACCACATCTCACATGTAGTGCTAGCTTCAGTCCTCGAGCAGGAATGGCTCTTTCATGAGGCAAAGGGAAGTGGTCACCTCATGGAGCAGATCACTGGGGCACCAGCAGGGTGGCTGGATGCTCTCCACATCTGCCATCCGAGCAGCTCTTGGGGAGAGATCCGAGCCCTGCACAGGTACATAGGAAGAAGCTGGTGGTGGCAGCCCAGAGGCACCATAGCACAGGCACCCTGCTTCTGATGTCCACCAAGAGAGCGCTACCTTATGCGGAAAGGGGGCCATGCCCCATTCACAAGGCACTCTGGGAGCACCTTTCCTTCCCTCAAAACATAGAGAGTTCTTTGCACCCATCTGCACAATGGTGGATTCTCCCTGCTTCTGCCAGCTTTACAAGAAGTTTCTTCTATACTCCTTAAAAAGCTGGCAGGAAACACAAGAAGAGAGGAGAAGGCTGCTGGCAGCTTTCGCTGGCCATAAGCCCTCAGTTGATAGAGAAATGGGTGAAGAGAGAAAGTAGTCTGCAGCTCTACTCAACAGGCACCTGAGAACACCTGGGCAACACCGAGATCGTGAAATGGCGATTTTATTTTGCTTCCCCATGGAAGGGCAGGTGTGCATTCACATATCGCCCAGATTTCTGTCCGGGAGCACTCCATACAGGATTGGGGTTTCTCACTGCACTTTGGCGCTTAGTCCGATTGATGTCCCTTGGAAGTGAGGCTGGCCATAGATAATGAAATAGCAACAGCTTGGAAGGGGAAAGGCGGAAGAGCCAAGGGAGAGGAGGAGATGCGGTGGGGATCTATCTGAGGAAACCATATTACCTTTAGGAGGAGAGGTTGATGTGAGGCAAGGCGAGGCTCTGGCAGCTGGGGGTGAAGTAACCAGCCCAGAAGGAAGAGATTCAGAAAGAAGAGTCTCTTTGTGACTACGTTCAAGCTAAAGGCCTAGTAAAGTGGATTTTCTCTTGCCATTTCTTGCCACTCGGTGCCCAGCCATCTCCCCAGCCCAAACGACCGTGGGGGGAGGCAAGGCCAGATGCTCCCTGCACAGATTTCCAAGCTTGCAAGGTCCGGTACTGAAAGGGAGTTGGCCCCCACTAGGGTTGTGGGATGCAGCATTTAGCACCTCGCCTCAGCCACTGCAATACCACAGGCCTCCCCTAATGGGATAGTATGAAGGGATGAGTCAAACAGGCAGAGCAGAGTCATTGGTGGCATCTGGCCATGTCCCTGGGCCAAGCTGAGTGCTGCCAACACTGCATCACGTAATAGAGAGGAGAGCTGGTCTTGTGGTAGCAAGCATGACTTGTCTCCCTAACTAAGCAGGGTCTGCCCTGGTTACATTTGAATGGGAGAACACATGTGAGCACTGGAATATATTTCCCTCAGGGGACGGAACCGCTCCGGGAAGAGAAGGAGGTTCCAAGTTCCCTACCTGGTTTCTCCAAGATATGGCTGAGAGAGACTCCTGCCTGCACCCGTGGAGAAGCTGCCGCCAATCTGTGAAGACCATACTGAGTTAGATAGACCAATGGTGTAACTCAGTATACAGCAGCTTCCTATGTTTTTATTCAGCAGTTTGTATCTGCTGTTCTTCAGGATGCAGCTAAAGCATCTGGCTCCCGGCACACTTTCCCTTCTGTTCTGGCAAAGCAGGAGACGTTAGCTCTACCACAGAGAAATCACAAAGGAGGGAGGCTTGGACTTGCATTCTCCTTGTTTAACAGAGTCAGCGGTTAAGAGGAAATCCACAAATTCCCTTGGGGAGGGATGGGATTGGGGAGGGATGGGAGAGGGCCCAAATCTCCCAGGTATTGGCCCCGCCCCTGAATCTGACCTCAGATGAATCCGGGGGTGGGGGGGATGCTGAGAGCAGAGCCCTTCAGCCCTGGCAGAGCTTCCCTTCACCAGTTGAGGGTCCGTGGAATCCCTGAAAGGGAGCTCCACCCCTCACCTCCTTGAAAAGAATGGAAACGAGGGCTCCCAGTCACCAGTTCCGCGAGCGCATGCTGGTAAAGCCCAGGGGGTGGCGGCCAAGTCCCCTACGCCCCTGGTGCATGGACTAATTTCTTCCTGAATCATGATCAAAATAAGGGGGCTGACACATAAAAATCAGATATCGGTGCATGGTTTACAATTTTATAGAGAACAGAATCATTTTCCTCCAACCATCAGGATTGGAGCAAGCAGGGGCCGGATCATTGGTTAAATAAACAAATCTGGAATAAAAATGCTAGACATTTGGGACATGGATATGTGTCAATTATCCTGAAGAGCAGGATTTCAGGTCTTTTTTTTTTTTTTTTTTTTAAGGGGGAACACTGAGCAATCCTCTCTAATAAAACGCTTGGTGTCCGTCCGTGGACGGACACCAAGCGTGCGTTTGTGCCTCGCCTGTTCTGGGCATGCGCGGAGCACATGCCCAGAACAGAGCATGGCAGGCATGACAGGCAGGACCCGGCAGCCATCTTGGGCGGCCAGAAACGGCCGCCCTGAAGAAGCCGGGACTGCGGAGGAGGGGGACACTGGCCGAGGCGGCAGCAAAGCCGCCACCTTGGCCAGAGGACGCGGCGCGGCCAAGGCGCGGCGGAGCCATGGCCGCGGCCTGGCCCCGCTGCTGAAGCCGGGCGGGGGGAGGAGGCGGCGGAGCCGCCGCCGCGGCCTGGTGCCACCACCGCAGCCGGGCAGCTGGGAGTCCTTGGGGCCCTTGCCCGGCCGTGGAGACCGGCCGGGAATGTGAGGCGGGGGCGGCCCGGACTGGACCGGCAGCGGCGCCCCCAGAGTCCGCCCAGCCGCCGCCGCTACCGCCTGCTCTCCCGCCCTCCCAGCTGCCCAAATTCTCCTTCCCCACTCCCCCCCCAAATGATTAAGGGCCAAAATGGCCCAGGAGAATGCCTCCGCGGCCGCTGCCACGGCCGCCAACCGCCCTCCCAGCTGCCCGAGACCTCCTTACCCGAAGCAGCCCGCGACAGTCGGGCGAACTAAAAGCAGTTTTTGCGAAGAAGAGAGGAGCTCCCGAACAGAGCTCCTCTCTGTGCTAAGCCTCTTCCCGAACTGGTGCTTTGGGCGCAAAGGACGCCTATTGCGTCCTTTGCGTCCATAGCAGCAGTTTGGGCATAGGCTTAGCACAGAGAGGAGCTCTGTTCGGGAGCTCCTCTCTTCTTCGCAAAAACTGCTTTTAGTTTGCCCGACTGTCGCGGGCTGCTTCGGGTAAGGAGGTCTCGGGCAGCTGGGGGGGGGGCAAAGGCCAGAGGGAGTGGGGCAGGTGGGGAAAACTCTCCCCTACTAGCGCCCGTTATTACAACGGGCCTGAAAACACTAGTGGAACATAAACAACTTGGCTCAGGGGTGAAGACAACTCGCAAAGGTACTGGATTGCTGTGAAAAGATGACTGTGAGATGTACAAAGTGTTCCCTCTTTGGTGGTCTGGGTGAATGTTTTCCTGCATCTACGGTAGTGAAATAGGAACAACTGGCAGCTGGACCTGGCATAACTGCATGGAGTTCCAGAAAGACACATCCTGATTTCAGCACAGAATTCCCAACTCACATGATGGGACTCCTCAGAAATCATGTGGGCTCCATTTCCATCACTGCTCACACCAATGGAACTGGTTCTTCCAGGGACTGCCCTGGGGCTCCTGCCCTTAGCCTATAAATTCTTCCAAGCCAAACCCTGGATGCCTCAGTTGCCTTGGTGGGTGCAGCTCTGCTCTGAATCCCTCCAGCCTCCTGATCTGTCCAGCGCGATGTAGACTCTCCTGATCACAGGCCTCTTCCTGGCCCTGCTCTCTGCAGGTGAGTGGCAGTCAGTCATCCTGGGCTCCTATGTTTCTTCCCCCTTATGCGGGAAGGGAAGAAGCAGTGGGTGAGGAGGGAGAGGGCTGGAAGTGAATTGGGGCAAAAAGGAGGCAGGCTGCTTCCAGATGGCGGATCACTGAAGTTATGGTCACACACACAGAATTTGGGTGTGGACAAGACTGAGCTGTTCTTAGCAACCCTTAACTATACTCTCTGGGTCCACATAGGAGCTTGGCTCCTCCTTTGTGCACATTATGTATTTCTTCTGCTTCATGTCTGTAACTACACTGTGTGATATCCTATGACTATTTGTCACTTCATGATATATGTAAATAACATGGCTGTTCTTACTAGCTCTTATTAGATGACAGTAATATAAGAATATATGGATTGATTACACTATTTATTAAGTATGTGTATCTATTTTTCCACTGCATTTGTGTGTTCTATTAACACGGTTTTCTGACTGAGATTTCTTGATTTTATGTGTTCTCCCTTTTGTATTGTGAATGTGTGCATGAACAGGCTGATGAGCATGGAGTGTGGTGATCTACTCTGGGGTGCGAACACTACAGAGAAGGGATTGGGGGAGAGGGTTTTTTCCCCTTCTATTTTTCAACCAGTATAATCAGGGCCCCCCCTAGAGCGGGGCCCCCTTTGGATTCCTTGGTGGTTAAGTGGCTGGCCCATCACGTGAGCACGCAGTCCACAGTTGGGGATCATGCTGTAGTGGGCACATCCATATCTTCAATAGACTGGCCCTCTCATGAGAGAGAATGCCCACCAGGCTGCAAGCTGCTTGAGGTGGTTTAGCGATGAGTCTGGGTGGAGCTCTGCCTGGCTTTCCCCTCAAGACATCTTCCCAGGTCAGGGTGGGGAAGGCCCCCCAGCATCCTTACCGTGCTCCAATTGCAAATCTTGGTCTGGTGTATGTCTCCCCTCCCATCCCACAGAGAAAGAGATTCCATCCCTCTCTCCCGGGCCCCCAATCCGCTCTGGGGATAGGCGTTTGTATGGTGCTTTGGTGGTGTGTGGCTACTTGGGGGCAGTGGTGCCATGCAGAGGTGTATCTAGGGGAAATAGCGCCTAGGGCAAGCACTGATATTGCATCCCCTGTCCAAACATCTGACACCCATCTTTCAGCTAACTTTACCATAATAGCTCAAAAATACAAGTCAAGCTTGTTAATCTCTTAATATTTCAAAAACTATTTAGCAGTGGACGTAGCCAGACCAAAACATGCTGGAAAACTACAAATTTCAGTATGCTGGGGCTCATGAAATACCCAAATACTATGTGGAGGTGTACTTGGAAAACTAATGTCTAATTCTCTACTATGCATCGTAGCATCACTATTACATAAGTTTTAAAAATAAATGGAGAATTTGACTTTTCCCATGAACTCTGAAAATAATTAAAGGATATGCAGAGTAAACTGTGTCATTGCTTGGAATATCTTCTAGTATTTCAGAAAGACAGTTAAAATGAGAGAAAGAGAGCAAGAAACTCCCAGTGGGCTTTAATACTAAGGACTTCACACTGATTCAAAGACAAACTCACCATTAAATAGCCAGATTGTTAAGACATCACATTTAACTCACTTATCACAAGAAGCAAAGTAAGAGCAAATGAATGCAATCCTAACTCATAAGTTTCAGCTCATTATTCACAAGCCCTGATTCTCTGTACATAGTGCCAAACTGAATATGTGTACAGTGACTTATATTATATTAAATTTTAAAAGTACCTGTAGCCCCTTCGGGGGCTTCCTAAAGGCTGTGCGGTGGGTCTGAAAGGCTCCCCCTTCCCTTGCTGGACTCTAGGGCTTTGCAGGGAACATTTGAACATGTGTGGTGGCTATATATAATGGCCGCCATGCATGCTCAAATGGCCTCTGCGAGGCCTGGCATGGCCTGGAACCTCACAGAGTCCATCTGAGCATGCACAGTGCCCATTTTGTTTTTGGTGGCCATTAAAAAAATTTTTTTTTAATTGCGCCCCCCTCACGTTGCTCCGCCTGCCCCACCATAGATACATCCCCATGGCTGGCAGAAGCGGAACTGGCATGGCAGGGCAGGGCATTTAAAGGGCTTTGATGTGTGCTTCCCTTGTCCAAGGTGGCTGGAGTGCTCCAGAAATGCCCTCGGCACACCCGCTGGAGATTGTGTCCAAAGGCGGACGACCTGGTGACACTTTGCCCACAGTCTGGCCGTGGAGCAGGCTGGGATTGGGCTGGGAGGCCGAGTGGCAGGGAGGGACTGCTAGCTCCCTCTCTAAGCACAGTTAGTTGCACGTCTGCAGAATGATTTGCAGTTAGGTTTTTTAACTCCATTGAGGGCTAAATACAGTTAGTTTGTAACTGTGAACCAGGCCATGTTTTCTCTTCTACACTGAGAGTCATGGTAGTCCAGTGAAGGAAGTGCTTAACCTGATCTGTGTCAAAAGCTCAAAATTCATCAGATGTCCTTAGCTGAATCAATGATCTGCTGCAGCTGACAACTATGCTGACATGTGTGAGCACTGTAAGATATTCCCCTTAAGGGATGGGGCTGTTCTGGGAAGAACACCTGCATGCTTGCACGCAGAAGGTTCCAAGTTCCTCCCTGGCAGCATCTCCAAGATAGGGCTGAGACAGACTCCTGCTTGTAACCTTGGAAAGGCTTCTAGCAGTGTGTGTAGACAATGCTGAGCTAGATGGAACAATGGTCTGACTAGAAATATGGTGGCTTCCTATGTTCCTAGAGTAATGCTACACTAGTACAAACAAAGATGCGCGCACACACACGCGAAGATCATGTAGTTAAGTGCCCAATGTTGCACAACTGCAAAAGCGGGTAGACGGTTGTACTCTCCACCTTAGCAATGTGCATTCTGATTTAGTGGCAAATTCATACGATTCTAATCGGCACTATTCAACCTGCAATCGAATCACCATTGACATCTATGGTTATTCTAGGGGTCGAATCATAAGCACGATCAGATGCTGGGTGATGACCAATGATGAGATGGATTGGTGCCTTGACATGTGTTAGCCAGGAAGGCTGTCAGTCAGGGTCCAGCCAATCTGAGGCCATGGTACATTTTTATCCACACAAACGGATACATGCCACTGGAGTTCTTCTACAGGAAGGTTTGGTTTTCTTCCCCTTGCTGTGCTTGGGTGTCTCTCTCTACATCAAGAGAGGCACGGAGGCTTGATTTTGTCTGTACTGAATGTAATGTTGTGCTGCTGCTTGCTGCTTTAATTATCTGGTTTTGAAAGATCTCAGACTGTCAAAGACAGAACGTGGGTGCCTGCCTGCTTGCCTTTCTAGGGCTGTGGTTTGGTGCTCTGTTTGTGAAAAGGTGTTGTGGAGAGAAATGGACAGTGGCAGCCTGTATAATATTTCTTGGTGATTTATGTTGAGCTCCATGTCTGAGAGCCTTGACTTTAAGACTAACTTGTGCTTCACTCACTGCTCTGGTCTGCTCAGTAAACCTCTGAAGAACCCAAATAATAATCAGGCAATTTTGAATTATTTTAAAATTTTTTTGGTTGGAGATCCAGCTCCAGATGGCATCTACCTTTTGCACCAGTAACCCTAATGGCCAATAGGGACATTGGAAGTAGAGATAGATAGGGTCTTCTTCTCTTTCCTGTTTATCTTTAGCTGGTCTACCAAAGGATGTTCTCGGAGCACTGGTCTACCCATCAAACACAATTGGTTGATCAGCTCCTGCCAGAAAAACAGTCTTCAGAATTGCCGTTCTTCTGGAGAGAAAATTCATTGGGTTGAATGGGTAGACCAGTCCTCCGAGAAAACCAACTGGTAGACCTGTTCTCCCCACATGGAAAGTTATCAGGGTCAGTAGGTCAATGACCTGAAATGACCCTGACAAACATTTAAAAACCACTTGGAAATAGCCTGATTGCCTGATCACACTCTGTGTTGGGTGCTGGGGCATGATGGATGCTACCCGCCACACAACCCCCAGAGCAATCGGGCAATCAGGCAATTTTTAATGTTTTTTTTTTAATTCATGTGATGTGGTGAGAGCAGGTCTACTAATAGGTTTCCTGGGAGGACTGGTCCCATAAAACCGAGTTGGAAGACCAGCTCTCCCTAGAAAAACAGACCTCCAATTGCACTGGTTTTCTTGGGAGAGCTTGTCTACCAATTGTGTTTAATGGGTAGACCAGCTCTCCTTGAAAAACTCAAATTAACAGCTGCTTCGATGATTCACTTTGAGAGTTTGACGTTCTGGTTCTGGGCCATGTATCCAACAGGCATGAAACATGTTCTCACCACACCTCACATGTAGTGCTAGCTTCAGTCCTCGAGCAGGAATGGCTCCTTCATGAGGCAAGGGGATGTGGTCACCTCATAGAGCAGATCACTGGGGCACCAGCAGGGTGGCTGGATGCTCTCCACATCTGCCATCAGAGACTTGCCATATAATGAAATAGCAAAAGCCTGGAAGGGGAAAGGCGGAAGAGCGAAGGGAGAGGAGGAGATGCGGTGGGGATCTATCTGAGGATACCATATTACATTTGGGAGGAGAGGCTGATGTGAGGCTACACTAGGCTCTGGCAGCTGAGGGTGAAGTAATCACCCCAGAAGGAAGAGATTAATAAAGAACAGTATCTAAGCTAAAGGCCTAGTACATTGGATTGTCTCCTGGCATTTCTTGCCACTCTGTGCCCAGCCATCTCCCCAGCTTATACGATGTCGAATTTCCACCGTGGGGGGGAGGCAAAGGCCAGAGGCTCCCTGCACAGATTTCCAAGCTTGCAAGGGCCAGTTCTGAAAGGGAGTTGGCTCCCACTAGGGTTGTGGGATACAGAATTTAGCAACTCGCCTCAGCCTGCAATACCACAGGCCTCCCCTAATGCGATACTATGAACGGGCAAGTCAAACAGGCAGAGAAGAGTCATCGGTGGAATCTGGCCATGTCCCTGGGCCAAGCCAAGTGTTGCTAACACTGCATCACATAACAGAGAGGAGAGCTGGTCTTGTGGTAGCAAGCATGACGTGTCCCCCTAGCTAAGCAGGCTCTGCCCTGGTTGTATTTGAATGGGAGACCACATGTGAGCACTCAAAGATATTCCCCTCAGGGGATGGAGCTGCTCAGGGAAGAGCAGAAGTTTTCAAATTCCCTCCCTGGCTTCTCCAAGAGGGAGCTGAGAGAAGTTCCTGCCTTCACCCTTATAGAAGTCTGTGAAGCCAATACTGAACTAGATTGACCAATCGTTTATTTTTATTTATTATTAAAACTTTTATACCGCCCTTCCAAAAGGCTCAATATAACTGAGTATAACTCAGTTTAACTGAGTATAAGCAGCTTCCTATCAGGGTGGATTTGATTTAAATCAAACTGATTTAAATCACGATTTAAATCACTAGCAGGGTGGATAAAAATATAAAAAAATCCGATTTAAATAAAAAAAATCCGATTTAAATAAAAAAAATCGGATTTTTTTTAATTTAAATCGGATTTTTTTTATTTTTATCCACCCTGCTAGTGATTTAAATCGTGATTTAAATCGTGATTTAAATCGTGATTTAAATCAGTTTGATTTAAATCAAATCCACCCTGCTTCCTATATGCCTATTCAGCAGTCTGTATCTGCTGTTCTTCAGGATGCAGCTAAAGCATCTGGCTCCCTGCACATTTCCCCTTCTATTCTGGCAAAGCAAAAGACGTTAGCTCTACCATGGAGAAATGGCAAAGGAGGGAGGCTTGGACTTGCATTCTCCTTGTTTAACAGAGTCTGCGGTTGAGAGGAAATCCACCGATTCCCTGCACCACACCACATACACACTCATGTGGACCTCCCAACTGCAGGTGTGTTTATGCATCTAGAAAGTGTATTTCACAGCTGGGCAACATTGTGATTTCTGTATCTCCACAACAAGAAATGCAACAACAGAAGCAAGAAATGTCTTGGCAAATGTTAGGTTCACCCAAGCACCACAATGCCGTACCCAGCTATATATCATGCCCACCTTAATGGGAGGGAGGCATAAAACTGAGGGCCTGACAGTTAGAGCAGAGAGAGTCTAGCACCACATTCCTGAATCTAAACCTTGGAAGTTGGTGGAGGAAAATGGGATGCAGGGAGGCACCTTTTACCGTGGTGATTCTCTTTATTTAGCAGGGGGAGAGTAACTGGCCCTATTCACCCCCAGCACAGTACTTCCAGTGATTGTTGCTGGTGTGTGTCTTAAGTTTCTTTTTACAATGTGAGCCCTTTGGGGACAGGGAGCCATCTTATTTGTTTGTTATTTCTCTTTGTAAACCGCTCTAAGCCATTTTTGGAAGGGCGGTATAGAAATAGAATTATTATTATTATTATTATTATTATTATTATTATTATTATTTCTTGTTTACACAGTCAGACAGGTGCCATCGACTGGTTTGTTTTATCCAGACATCGAGTCCTTCCCAAGGACCTGAGATGGCTGAATTTTATTGTCAATGGTTATAGATATCGTCGCAGAATATAGGCTGTTCCCAGTAAAGCTGCTTTTTGAATTTGTCTGATGGTGATTTCTGTGGCCCCTATGGTGTTGAGGTGCTCTTCAAGGTCTTTTGGAACTGCACCCAGGGCGCCAATTACCACTGGGATTATTTTGGTCTTCTTCTGCCACAGCCTTTCCATTTCAATTTGTAGATCTTTGTATTTGGTGATTTTTTCTATTTCTTTTTCTTCTATTCTGCTATCCCCTGGTATTGCTATGTCGATTATTTTGACTTGTTTTTCTTTCTTCTCAACTACAGTGATATCTGGTGTATTGTGTGGCAGATGTTTGTCTGTTTGTAGTCGGAAGTCCCATAATATTTTTACATCTTCATTTTCTTCAACTTTTTCAATTTTATGGTCCCACCAATTCTTGGCTACAGGTAGCTTGTATTTTTTGCAGATGTTCCAGTGTATCATCCCTGCTACCTTGTCATGCCTTTGTTTGTAGTCAGTCTGTGCGATCTTCTTACAACAGCTGATCAGGTGGTCCACGGTTTCAACTACTTCTTTACAAAGGCGGCACTTGCTGTTTGTGGTGGATTTTTCTACTTTTGCTCTTATTGCATTTATTCTTTGTGCCTGTTCTTGTGCAGCCAGTATTAAAACCTCTGTTTCTTTCTTCAAGTTGCCATTCTTAAGCCATTGCTAGGTCTTGGTGATGTCTGATTTTCCACTTATATTGTGTAAATATTGACCATGCAGGGGCTTATTTCTCCATTTTTCTGCTCGGTTCTTGACTTGTTCTTTCTTGTAGGCCTGCTTTGTTTCATTGGTGTTGAATAGTTTCGCGTTCTTGACCATTTGAAGTGCATCTTCTTCACTGTCTTTGATATATTCTTCAAGGCCTCTTTTCTCTTCCTCTACTGTTTGATGGACTTGCAGCATTCCTCTTCCACCTGACCTGCGAGGGAGGTAGAGCTTATCGACATCACTGCAGGGGTGCAGAGCATGATTGATGGTCATGATTTTCCTGGTCTTACGATCTAGCGTCTCTAGCTCTGCCTGGGTCCAGTCTATTATTCCTGCAGTGTATCTAATAACAGGTATAGCCCAGGTGTTTATGGCTTGTATGATGTTCCCGCCATTGAGTTTGGACTTGAGGATTTTTCTGACTCTCCTGATGTATTCACTTCCAATTTTTCTTTTAACTTCAGTGTGTGCGATGTTATCAGCCTGGAGAATGCCCAAGTATTTGTAAGGTTCTTTCTCTTCCAGGTTCTTGATGTTGCTTCCATTGGGCAGTTCTATTCCTTCTGTTTTTGTTATTTTCCCTCTGTTCATTATTAATGCAGCACACTTGTCTAGTCCAAACTCCATTGCTATATCGCTACTGAATATGCGGACAGTGTTTAGCAGTGATTCGATTTCTGACTGGGACTTTCCATACAACTTCAGATCGTCCATGTACAGCAGATGGTTGATTTTACTGGATGTTTTAGATGTTTGGTATCCGAGGTTTGTTTTGTTTAGTATTTGTGAAAGTGGGGTCATGGCGATTACAAACATTAGAGGGGATAGTGAGTCCCCTTGGAAAATGCCTCTTCTAATGCTAACCTGTCCAAGGGTCTCACCATTGATTGTTAACTGTGTACTCCACATGCTCATTGCTTTTTTAATAAATATCTGAATGTTTTTGCTGACACCAGGTGTTTCTAAGCATTTTAGTATCCATGTGTGAGGCAATGAATCGAAGGTTTTCTTGTAGTCAATCCATGCAACACTTAGATTTGTTTTTCTTCTCTTGCAGTTTTCTAAAATAATTTTGTCAATCAGCAGCTGGTCTTTTGTGCCTCTGGTGTTCAGGCAATTTCCTTTCTGTTCAACTGGAAGCTGTTTGTTAGTGAATAAGTGTTGCATCACTTCATCTGCTATTATTCCAGTTAATAATTTGAACATGGTTGGCAGGCAAGTTATCGGTCTATAATTACTTGGAACTGCACCTTTTGCTGGGTCTTTCATTATGAGGTGAGTTTTCCCAGTTGTTAGCCATTGTTCAATATCACCTCCTTGCAAAATGTGATTGAACTGTTTTGATAGTTGTTTATGAAGGCTTGTTAGGTGTTTAAGCCAAAAGCCATGCAGTTCATCGTCGCCTGGAGCAGTCCAATTTTTAATTTTCTTTGCTCTTTCACTTATTAATTCTGGTGTTATTATTAGATCTTGCATTTGTTGGTTACATTTTTTGACCTCTTTCATCCAGCCTGCTTTTTTATTATAATCTATTGGATTGTCCCATAATTTCCCCCAGAACTGCACTGTTTCTTCTTTATTTGGTGTTTCTACGTTTCTTGCAGTTTCTCCTTCTATGCTTTGGTAGAAACATCTCTGATTCGACTGGAATTAGAGATTCTGCCTGTGTTGTGTAATTCTGGCTTCATATCTGCTAATCTTCTTTGACACTGCTGTTATTTGCTGCTTTATTATTTCCAGGACTTCTCTAATTTTCCTTGAATCTAGGTAGTATTTGTGGATCAGATACTGTTTGGTGTTTTCATTCTTCAGCTTCTTGTCTTTCATATCTTTCAATTTACTAGCATCTGATCTAAGCCTGGAGATTTTATTTTCTAATCGAATCTTCCATTTAGGTGATGTACTGCTTTCTTTTTTTACAGGTCCACTGATCTTATATCCGAGCTCTTGTGTTGTTGTTATTGTTGCTGCACTGTACATTAGTTGGTTTGTTTCTTGCAAATTATTGGTTGTTATTTCTGCAAGTGCAGCATTGACTTTTAATGCCTGAGCAAGTTGTTTTTTGGCAACTGTTTTTAGAGCTGGAAGTCGAACCCTGGTGGTTGTTTGGTTCATGTGCTCAGTTATTTTTTGCTTTAGTTCTTGTTGCTTTTCTGTTAAACGGCATTTGGGTTTTTGAGGTGAAGGCAAAGGGGAGGTTGCCTGGTTTTGATTTTGAAACAGTTCAGCAACGGTGATATCCTCTATTTCCAACACCTCCTCCATCTGCGCCTGAGCAACTGCTTCAGTTGGTGGTAATTCTTCTTCCATATCTTGAGCCTGTGTTGCTCCTTGCAGTTCTTCCAGCTCAACTCCTGTAAATACTTTATTTCTTATTATGAATCTTCTCTGGTTTGCTAGCCTTTGTTCTGTTATTTCTGTGTCTAGATGCTTCTCTTTCCAAATTTGGTACATTCTTTTTAAATAACCTCTTCTAGTTGGACCAGACTTGTAATAGCAGATCATTATTTCCTTGTTGGCATTTTTTGTATTTTTTTCCGGTTAAGCGACGTTTCTTCCAGTAGCTTTGCTGTCTCCAGCCCTGGTTGCTCAACTGAAGATCCTGAGTCCTGTAGCCCACTTGCCACCAGATGTCCAGGGACTATAGCACCTGGCGCAGTCCTTGTTGACCCAGGCGACAACCGATCTGATATAGATTTATTAAAGTTACGTCTCACCATATTGTTGATGGGAGAGGCACTCTTTGTCTGGCTCCTCTGGTGAGACCTGTCCAGTATGGTTGGACCTCTGGCATAGCTCTCACCTTCATCAGAGCACAAAAGCCCCACAACCACGTCAAGGTAGTGCCTCACTGGGGGGGGGGGGTTGTTGTTGTTGTTGTTATATCTTGTTTACACAGTCAGACAGGTGCTATTGACTGGTTTGTTTATATAGCCCAGGTGTTTATGGCTTGTATGATATTCCCGCCATTGAGTTTGAACTTGAGGATTTTTCTAACTCTCCTGATGTATTCACTTCCAATTTTTCTTTTAACTTCAGTGTGTGCGATGTTATCAGCCTGGAGAATGCCCAAGTATTTGTTATGTTCTATCTCTTCCAGATTCTTGAGCTTGCTTCCATTGGGCAGCTCTATTCCTTCTGTTTTTGTTATTTTCCCTCTGTTCATTATTAATGCAGCACACTTGTCTAGTCCAAACTCCATTGCTATATAGCTACTGAATATACGGACAGTGTTTAGCAGTGATTCAATTTCTGACTGGGACTTTATCATCATCATCATTATTATTATTATTATTAATAATAATAATAATAAAATCTGGGGACCCTAATGGTGTATGGCAGGGGTGTGAGGACCCTGGAACAAAAGGGCCCCTTTGCCCCCCACCCGCCCCCACTTGGCGAATTAAGCGCTCACCAGCTGGAGGAGGGAGGCATGCACCTCTCCTCTCCAGCCAGTGTTTCACTGAAATGCTGTCTGTGCTAGGGGGGAAAGCCCAATGCACCTGAGTTTGAATGCAACGCTGACTGGGGAGGGATGGGAGAGGGCCCAAATCTCCCAGGTATTGGCAATGCCTTTGAATCTGATGTTAGATGCAGCAGGGGTGGGGATGCTGAGAGCAGAGCACTTCAGCCCTGGCAGAGCTTCCCTTCTCCAGTCAGTGGGTTCCTGGAATCGCTGAAAGGGAGCTCATTTCCTCACTTACTCGAGAGGACAGGGAAAGGAGCTCCCAGTGAGCACTTCCAGGAGCACATGATGGTAAAGCCCAGGGAGTGGCGGCAAAGCCCCTACGCCCCTGGTATATGGATTAATTTCTTCCTGAATCATGATCAGAACAAGAGGGCGTGCTCTCTGTGTTTGGTTTTCATTTAAACCGTTTTATAGAGAACAGAATCATTTTCCTCCAACCATCAGGATTGGAGCAAGCAGGGGCCGGACCACTGGGTAAATAAACGGAATAAAAGTGCTAGACATATGGGACATGGATATGTGTTAATAATGCTGAAGGGCAGGATTTCAGGTCTTTTTTTCGTTTTTTTAAGGTGAAGCACAGTGCAATGGAACATAAATAACTTGGCTCAGGGATGCAGACAACTTGCAAAGGTACTGGATTGCTGTGAAAAGATGACTGTGTGATGTACAAAGTGATCCCTCTGTGGTGGTCTGGGTGAGTGTTTTCCTGCATCTATGGTGGTGAAATAGGAACAACTGGCAGCTGGACCCGGCATAACTGCATGGAGTTCCAGAAAGACACGAACTGAATTGGGGCAAATAGAGGCAGGCTGCTTCCAGGTGGCTGATCCCTCAAGTGATGCACACACACAGAATTTGGGTGTGGACAAGACTGAGCTGTTCTTAGCAACCCTTTCAGGAGTTGCTGACGTGTGGCTGGCCCAGGAAGGGTGGCACAGCAAAAGATATACCTGTGTGTTCAAGCAAGTGTCCAGCTGCCGTGAACATTTGTGCTGCGGTGCAGGTACATCTTTTGCTGTGCCACCCTTCCTGGGACAGATGCTCTGTTGGGATCAGACTGTTTTCCATGTGGGTTTGGCATGTCAGCCACCCATCAGCTCGTAAAAGGGTTGCTAAGAACAGCTCAGTCTCGGGCATCCATGAACTGCCCTTTCCTTTTGTCCTTCCCACAGAATGCCAACTGATACACAGTTACTGCTGTCCCAAAGAGCAGGTTTGATTTCTCCTGGGACATCTCCAAGCTGCCAGTGAGATGAGCTGCTATAATGAAGCAAAAAATAAATAAATTAGCTTTTATTTTATTCTAATTACTTCTCAAACAGAAGAACTTAGGAACATAGGGATATAGGAAGCTGCCTTCTACTTAGTCAGACCATTGGTCCATCTAGCTCAGCATTGTCGACACAGACTGGCAGTAATTTTGCCAAGAATGTTGGCATGAGTCTCTCTGAGCCCTATCTTGGGGAAGCCAAGGAGGGAACCTGGAACCTTCTGTTCTTCCCAGAGTGGTCCCATTCCTAAAGAGGAATATCTGACAGTGCTCACACATGTAGTCTCCCATTCATATGCAAACCAGAGCAGACCCTGCTTAGTAAAGGAGACAATTCATTTTGGCAACCACAAGACCAGCTCTTAGTTATTCACTGATTTATAACATACACATTTCAGATGCAGGCAGTTTATTTTAAACACCCAAGGATCACTGATTGCAGGGCTAAATTTTTTTTATATATTTTATTTATTTTATATAAAATAAATATGTGTAGCCCTGCGCTTTTGCAATCCTTTCTCTTTTCTCCAGCGGCATCTTTAAGATGTCAAGTTTGTGAGGAGCCAGGGAAAATCCTATCTTGCAAACCATACATCAAGGAGTGTGAACCCGATGAAGATACATGCAAAACTGAATTAACGTTTCAGCGTAAGATGATTTTCACTTTCCTTCATGTAATGCATATACTCTTTTCGTGGACACTGTATTATCAAGGGATGACATCCTTGCTGAAATGGGGCTTCACCACAGAACCTTGATCTCCTCTAGTCAAGAAATATAACCCCTGTCAATGGAGAGCTTTCAAAACCTCACCAAAGTCAGCAAGTGTTGAAATATCAAGTCATAAAGCTGTATATTTGCACTAGAATGACAGTCAGCTCTACACCCCTGAATAAAATTCAAATGGGAATCTTTCTTCATCGCTTCTCTTCCCCATTCATAGAGTTGTCGGTGTCATAGCTCTGTCAGTGTGGACTAGCTAGATCCAGAAAGGTTCCACTGGCAGCAGTGCAAGGGGGGAGAGGTAGAAGCTGAAGGTGCGAGGAACAACAAAAAATATTTATATACCACGTTTTGACAAAAGTTCCCAAAGCAGTTTACAAACCAATAATAAATGAATAAGATGGATCCCTATCTCCAAAGGGCTCACACACTAAAAAGAAACATAAGATAGACACCAGGAGCAGTCACTGGAGGGATGCTGTGTTGGGGCTGGATATGGCCAGTTGCTCTCCCATTGCTGCTAAATATAAGAGAATCACCACTTTCAAAGGTGCCTCTTAGCTCATTTAGCAGGTAGTCTGTGTGTACAACAAGGGGCAGAAGGGGACCATGTTCAAGAAGTGCACCCTCAAAATTGTGAAACCCAGACTTCCAACAGATAGTGGTTGCTGAACCTAAAAGAAAGTTCCGGATATTTTAAAAATAAGTGCATCAAAATCAAAATTCAAACCACATAATGTAATGCTAAGCATGGATTGTATTTTTAAAGCAATAACTTCATGTAGCACTCAGTACTTCCAATAATTATTTATATAACCTGAAATAACAAATATACCTATTGGGAAGGGCCACACTTTTTCAGGTTCGGAGGTAATTCTATTGATCCCCCCCCCCACCCTTATGCTTAGATGTTTTATTTCCTTTCCTTTTACAGGTCGAAAAGTGTTCTTTAACAAGGCATGTGTTAAACATGAGGATTGTCATGGACAACGGTATTCAGGACTTGCTGGTTTTGGAATTTCCTGCTGTTATACCGATCTATGCAATAAATCTAGAATCTCCTATGTCTTTATCTCTGAGCGTAAGAAAAATTGAGTTATCAGGATTTAGCACTAGCCCACAAATGAAGTATTATTGGGCCAAGATTTTTCCTTCATTCTTGTCCAAAGGATGGTTATTATTTCAATAGATGATTGTATTTCACGTACATGTGTGTGTTTGTGTGTCTATGTGTGTGTGTTTTTAAATCCCAGCCAATTATTTCTGACCAACAAAGCAACCATCAGGATAATCAGCGGAGGCCAAATTGCCTCCACCCTCTAAGGCAGAGAAAGGCAACCTTGGCTCTCCAGCTGCTGTTGAACTGCAACTGCCACCATCTCCAGACACCATAAATTGTAGCTCAGGGTGTTGGGAGTTATAGTTCAACACCAGCTGGAGAGCCAAGATTCCATACCCCTGATCTGAGGGATGAGGAGGGCTGCAGGTGGAGAACCAGGCCCACTTTCACTCCTCTCCCACCCCATAGCAGTCTGTAGGTGTTGAGTGGCGAGCCCAACATATCCTAAGGAGCTGCAGGGATGAGAGTGGGAGCAGAGGAACACTTCTCCAGAAACAGGATGCCCTGACGTCAAAGGTTTGTGGGGAAAGCACATGGTATCAGTAACTGCTAGTGCCAAAATGATGGTTTAAAAACAGTGGTTTAATGATTGTTTGAAAACGTCTGAAGGGGTCTGCGTGCAAGAACTGGATGTGAGCCCCACTGGATAACTTCTGCTTAGGGAAATTTTTAGAGTTTTGTGCAGAATGTTTGTGTGTGCAGAGGCATTCTTACCCCTGCACTTTGGAGCCAAAGTCCAGGGCCCCCACAAATCCTCCTTAGTCTGTCCTGGGTACTGTAGTCGCTTGGTGGAGCATGATGATGGTTAATTTGCAGGGGCGGGAGGGGGGGCTCGAAAGGCATTTTAGTCCAGGCTCCAAAATTAACTAAGTGGACATGTATATATACACACACACACACACACACACACACACAGAGTAAACAAGCAAGCAAATAAAGCCAAGGAAAACATATAGAGCAGAGTCATCAGTGGTAGCTGTCCATTCCCCTGAGCGATGCCTAGTTTTGCCACCTGATCACTATGCACTTCATGGGGAATGTTCTGCTGCCCTTCAAGCCCCACCTCAAGCATCTGGCTCCACCTCAAGCATCCAGTTCTCTTCAACTCAAAGTGGGGCTCAAATTTAGACACATCCATTTTTGGTGCCTTCTATACTGGAAGGGCAGGATTTAAGGGGTGTGTCTGTGTGTGTTGCAGTTGTTGTTGTGTTAAATAGTAGAATGTTGAGCAAAGGAATACCATAAACAACTTGGCTCCAGCACAAACAGGCTGTATCCCTTCACCAGCCTCCTCAGACGAGGGCTGAAAACAGGATTCAGCTTTAGCCTGTCTGGAATGTCTGCTCCCTTAACGAGATCCTCAGGATGCAAGCAGATGTGGAAGAGAGAAGAGCATTGAGGGGTGCTTCGAATTCCCTATAAAATGGCACTGGGCTGGGGGATACTTTATGCACAGCATGGCTAGAGGGAAGCTGGATCTTTTCCCCAACCCTCTTCTTCCTCAAACTGTCCCTTCTCAGACATTTCCCCCTCAAAACGGCTGTCTTCCAGTCAGGGCGCCCCAACAGGAGGGGGATAAAGGGGTGAAATAACGATTAGCTAGTGATTGGAATAATCCATAACATTTAAATTTCAAACACACACATACACTTTATTATTTGTATTTAAAAAAAAAAAACACCCACTTCTATAAGTGTTATGGGTAGTTTTTCACCTTCCTCCTCCTCCCTCTTATTCCGACAACACATCACTCTGAGGACATGTTGGCTTCAAACCCGGTGTGGGTGCTGCTGAGGTGGCAAGAGGCACCTTTAAGGGTAAAGGTTTAGTTGCTTACCTCCGCATCCACCTCAACTGAATGCTGCTTCGAACAGCAGGGCCCCACCCAGCAGCCCCCGTGGTGGGGGATCGCCTCCACCACTCACCTGGCTTCCGCAGAGCCAATCCCCCGGTGGTGGTCAGTTGAGTGGTGGAGGCGATTCCTCACCATAGGGGCTGCTGGATGGTGCCCTGTTGCTCAAAGCAGCACTAAGGTGCAGGGGTAGCAGAGAAAAGCACCCATTAATTTACCTTTAAAGGTGCCTCTGGCCACCACCCCAGCAGTGCCTACACTGCCCGCCATTGCTTCAAACCAGCAATCTGTATAGGGAGGAAAAATAGTGTGGCTTCAGCAAAGGAAGTCAGGAGGGCTCTAAGTACCCGCGTGGAAGAGTCTTTCAAGTATCGTTTGGGGTACTAGTATTCCCGGGTTGGAATCTCCAACTAGAGAAAAGCAAGGCAAGAAAATACTAGATGTGAAAGAATGTGATGGAACATTATGCCGACTGACTGTCGGAGTTACTTTTGCAGAGAGATCATCACAATTTGCATTCACTGGCACTAAAGGAAGGTCCCAGTCCGCTGATGGGAATCAAAGCTTGTAAATTCATGGCTTCATTACATCAGGTAAGTAGATTTACAAATTGACTAGGAAAGCAGAGTTTGTCTCGAATGATGGCACATGTGTTGTGTGTATAGCCATGTGCAGGCATGCATGGGTCAATGTGCAGTGTCATGCATACTAGCTGCTAATCAGAATGGAATCTGGTACCAGAACATCAGAACTTGGAAAATGTGCATAACAGCAGCAGATCCATATGGATGTAAGTGTAGGTCACCACTGGACAGCAGTAACCTGCAGAAGTGGGATGGCCTCTGATTTAAAGCAGGAACGGACCAGGAGCTGGGGGGAGCTTAATCTTTCCACTTCCTGCTGCCCCCCGCCCCCCGGTTCTTTCTTTTCAGCTGCTATTCCCCCAGAATGTTGTTTCCATGTGCCTACCCCCCGAAGCAAGAGCCCTAACAAAATAATCATGTAAATAATCCTCTTTCTTCTTCTAGGTGGAATTACCAATTTGCAGACTGCTTTCCAAAGCTGGGCAACGTTGGGGTTCTATACCCTCCCCTTGGGAAACACCACTGGAGAAGCAAGGGATAGTTTGATGAGAATTGGTGTTGCCAGCGATATAAGATTCCCAACTACATAGTCTCTTTCTTTAGCTACATTCCTAGTTCCAGGCTTACTTCCAATTCTCAGCACTCCTGGGTTTCTTTCTTGGTACTTGGTGGAGGGGAAGGGGATGACTGGTGAAAGAAAAAGGGGGTAGAAAACTGAGGATAGGGGGTTCCAAATAAATATTGGGCATATGGGATAAGGACTCACTGAATCATGGTTAAAATAAATGTGTGTCACAAATAAAAATTTGTTTTTAGTACCTGCATTTGAGCCATTTGTGGAGTAAAAGAGTAATTTTATAGATGAAATGAGTGAGAATTTGAGGCTTGTGGGGGGCAGCTGCAGTTTCCAATCCCAGCCAAGTCCCACTGCCCAGCCCTACTCAGTCCTCAAAGGGGAAGACTAAACAAAGCAATGAAATGCTGCTTACCATGGCATGTGTGTGGGTCTTATCTTTAGAACAAGAGAAGCCATACTAGCATTCACCACTAGGGGGTCAAGGAATAAGCCTGTTATGGGCTAATGGGAATATCCTTGTGTGCACCTCAAAATGGGAGCTGAAGGGATTCAGAGGTCAGGTACTTGAACTGATGGCCCCATACATAGACTGAAATTTGGAACAAAGACTTGCTTTGTGTATTTCTCATGGCACAAGTCTGAATGACGTGGACCAGCGTCTCCAAGGAAGATCTCCAAGTAAATCAGGTGATGCGAGCAAGGTAAGCCTCCAGGCCAAGATGGGTGAGCTGGAGTGCTTGGTTGCTGACGAAGAAATCGATATAGTGGGCATAACAGAAACATGGTGGAACAGTGAGAACCAGCCGGACACTGTTATTTCTGGATATAAACTCTATAGAAATAAGAACATAAGAACAGCCCTGCTGGATCAGGCCCAAGGCCCATCTAGTCCAGCATCCTGTTTCACACAGTTGCCCACTAGATGCCGCTGAAAGCCTACAGGCCAGAGTTGAAAGGGGCATGCCCGCTCTCCTGCTGTTACTCCCCTGCAACTGGTACTCAGAAGCATCCTACCTTTGAGGCAGGAGGTGGCCTATAGCCCTCCAACTAGTAGCCATTGATAGACCTCTCATCCATGAAGTTATCCAAACCCCTCTTACAGCCTTCCAGGTTGTTGGCTGTCACCAAATCTTGTGGCAGAGAATTCCACAAGTTGATTACACATTGCGTGAAAAAGTGCTTCCATTGTTTGGTCCTCAATTTCCTGGCCATCAATTTCATGGGATGACCCACTGGTTCTAGTGTGATGTGAGAGGGAGAAGAATTTCTCTCTATCCACTTTCTCCACACCATGCATGATTGTATAGACCAGGCATCCCCAAACTGCGGCCCTCCAGATGTTGCTGAACTACAACTCCCAGCATACCCAGCCACAAAAATTGGTGTCTAGGGATGCTGGGAGTTGTAGTTCAGCAACATTTGGAGGGCCGCTGTTTGGGGATGCCTGGTATAGACCTCTATCATGTCTCCCCGCAGTCGTCTTTTTTTCTAAACTGAATAGAACAGGTGTTGTAGCCTTGCCTCATTAGAAAGGTGTTCTAGGCCCCTGATCATCTGGGTTGCCATCTTCTGTACCTTTTCTAATTCTACAATGTCCTTTTTTAGATGTGGTGACCAGAACTGTGTGCAGTCCTCGAGGTGTGTCCATTATTTTGTAAAAGGCCAGATAATATTAGCAGTTTTATTTTCAATCCCCTTCCTAATGATCCCTAGCATGGAATTGGCCTTTTTCACAGCTCCCGCACATTGAGTTGACACTTTCAATGAGCTGTCCTCCACGACCCCGAGATCCTTCTTCTGCTCAGTCACTGACAGCTCAGATCCCATCAGCGTATACTTGAACTTGGGGCTTTTCTTCCTAATGTGCATCCCTTTACACTTGCCAAGACTCAACCGCATTTGCCACTTTGTCACCCACTCTCCCAGTTTGGAGAGATCCTTTGGAGCTCCTCAAAATCCATTTTGGATTTCACTACCTGAAAGAGTTTGGTATCATCTACAAATTTGGCGACCTCACTGCTTACTCCAGCTTCTAGGTGCTTTTTAATTTATTCATAAATGATCTAGAAGTTGGAGCAAGCAGCGAGGTGGCCAAATTTGCAGATGATACCAAATTCTTTTGGGTAGTGAAATTAAAAAAGGATTCTGAGGAGCTCCAAAAGGGTCTCTCCAAACTGGGTGAGTGGGCAACAAAATGGCAAATGCGGTTCAGTGTTGGCAAGTATAAAGTGATGCACATTGGGAAGAAAACCCCCAAGTTCATGGATATGTTGATGGGATCTGAGCTGACGGTGACTGACCAAGAGAGTGTCATGCCCACACTCGAGGACATTGGAGAGGAGTGGGAGGCAGGGACAGGCGGCTTGCTAGAAAGTGGGGAGGTGCCTGAGGAGGAGCAGGCTGGTAATGTGAATGGTGAGGTAATTGAGACAGGCCAGGCAAGTGTTTGGCACAGGAGGGGCCAGCAGGGCCGGATGATCTTGGGAGAGAAGGGTCAGGATCTGAGCCAGAGGTGGAACGGCCACTGTCTCCTCAAGAACGCAAATGGGAAAAGGTAAAGGCAGCAGGTGATGGAATTATGAAGGAGTAGTCGGCTGGCGAGAAGCCACATTGAACCTATGGCAGCTGGTGGGGGTGGAGTGTTCATTAAGTGCACGTGGCTGCTGACTATAAATCGGGCAGCCTGTGCCTTGAACAAACTACTGGAAAAAACATGTAAAATCTGCTTGGAGCTTTTGTTGGAGAGATTGTGACTTTGGAATTTGGGCTTCTCACTCCTCACTTCTGTATTCTTGGTGAGACTGTTAAACCTGACTATTTAGCAGTAAAACTGAAACTTGAGCTACTGTCCATTGTGTCATCTATTTCTGGCCAGCGTCTTCCGTCAAATGAGTCCATGACAGCGCTGGATCTTGGGGTCGTGGTGGACTGCTCGTTGAAAGTGTCCACTCAATGTGTGGCAGCTGTGAAAAAGGCCAATTCCATGCTAGGGATCATTACGAAGGGGTTTGAAAATAAAATTGTTAATATTATTATGCCCTGAGAGAAAACTATGTTGTGGCCACACCTGGAGTACTGCATACAATTCTTTACTGAATACAAGGATTCCTCTGAGAACCAGTGGCAGGGGAGTAACAGCAGGAGAGAAGGCATGCCCTCAACTCCTGCCTGTAGGCTCCCAGTGGCATCTGGTGGGCCATAGTGTGAAACAGGATGCTGTACTAGATGAGCCTTGGGCTGGATCTTAAGGTGTAATCTGCATTTTCCAGTAAATTGTTGCAACAGAGGCTGAGAAAATAATTTTTCCAATTCTCCTCAGTGAGCTTGAGGTTCTGGAAGGACAGCTTGATAGGCCAAGTAAAAAATACAGAGCAGGGTCAACAATACAGCCTGTTACCAGCCTCAGAGTGCAGTGGGGAGCACAAAAGATCTGTTAAGAACTCATCTGCCTACTTTCCTTTCACTATAATCCCCTCATCTTGAACTGGGGAGGATGACATCAGCACAAACTACACTGTTGTGCGACCCTACAAATCTGCAAAATCTGGACTCAATCGGTTATGCAGTTCACTAGTTATCCATCCCACTTGCACCTCAAATGTTCATGCAGCCCTACAACTGTATCAATTTTGGTCAAAATCGGTCAACGCATTGCAAAATGTATACGGACACAAACACCCTTCTGGGTGATCTCATAAACTTACTTTCCTTAGAGAAAGTGGGCTGAGAAAACAGGGGGTCTGAGAAAAATTGAGGACCAGACCCACCCTACTTGGTCTCTGGCTATTGGTCTCCATCAGTAGTGTCCATCCATGCCACTGGACCATGAATAGTTTTGCCAACTGAGAACAGTATGTACTTTAGCAGTATCTGCCTGCTGTCTTTCAAGCCCCAGATAAAGCTTCTGCCTCTGTTTCAAGCTCCCATTTCCAGCAATGGACACAAGGCCCTGGAGTGTAAAACCCAGCATTGAAATGGTTTGCTGGATTAATGACTTGATTTTTAGAGTCCTTAGTGGTGTCTGCCTATGCCGTTGGGCCATACCTAGTTTTTCTGACTGAGCACTGTGTACTTCCGCAGTACTTCCCTGTTGTCTTTCAAGCCCCAGATGAAGTGTCAATGGGACACCTAGATTGCCCAACCCCCATTCATGTTCTGGATTTGGTTATGGTGACCACAGCCCTAGCCTGCAACTGGTTCCTAAGACTTGTGAGACTGGAGGGCATGTTCTGTTGAGCCGAGAAGAGGCACCATATTATGAACTGGTCTCACCCAAGTTTCCTACCAGAGAAAGGCATCTCTCAAAAGGCAATGGAGTTTGCATTTCCATTTCCAACCCTTGCATATTTCCCAATGAAGCCAAGGGACAAAAGGCGGCGGGGGGGGGGGCAGGGAGTTGCAGAACTGCTTCAAGTCACTTTAACATCAACAACCAATATTTATATACCACTTTTCAACAAAGGAATAGGGGAAAGGGGGCATCTAGATGCCCTCTGTGAACCTGTGTGTTGGGAGGTTTGGCGGGGATGCATTTTATTTTTTAAAAAGAAAGGTTGGGGAAGTGGGGCCCAGGCACTTCCCCGGTGGGGTGGTGGTGGTTTACAACCCCTGGTTACTCATGAGCAAGGCCTTAGTTACTCCTCATCAAGATATGAAGATGAGTGTGGCGACGAAATGGCCACATAGACTACGCCCACTGAGAGTGACATTCCATTAGTGCAAGAGGTTGAAAAGTGGTGTGCAGGGGTGTGTTTGGAAGCGGTGGGCAGGGGTCCCACAGACTTCTTTCCTGGTCCCGGGAACGGCGGCTGGGGAACAACCAGCCCCCTGCCTGGCCGTCTGCTCCTGTGGACAGGTGCGGCATCACAAATGGCGCCTGCAGTTGACCCAGCTGCCCCAGGACTGGGGGAGTAGGGGAAAGTGGCCTCTCCCATGATTCCCTGTGTCCGCTCATCTGCATCTAGTGCACAGACAGGCTGGACCCAGGAACTTTGAGATCAGAGTGAATGTGCTGTCTTGTTGTCCCATACTGTGCTCGTGCGCATTTCTTGCATCGACAAGAAATACCTTTTTGGATACAAAAGTTCTAGTTAACTCTGTAGGGGTTCTTTCTCTGGGTGTATATAAAAAACCAACTGACAGGATACGTTACATTCACTATTCCTCCTGGCATCTCAGACAAATGAAGGACAGCATCCCATATAGCCAATTGCTTAGGATCAAACGTATTGCTACAAATCCTATGGAATTTGAAAAGGAAGCTAATATCATGATGACTCAATTTGAATGCAGAGGATATCCACGTAGAATATTACATAAAGCTATTCAGAAAGCTAGATTTAAGAACAGATCCAAACTATTTACCCACTCTGAAAGACGACGTCTTATCTGGTCCTTGGAGTTTTCTACTCTGGGATACCAGATTAAGAACATCATACGCCGTCACAGGCACTTGGTTGCAGATATCCCAGGTTGTGATTCACCACCCCCCGCATAGCTTTTCGTAATGCTAAAAACTTAAGTAATATTCTAATAAGAGCTGATGTAGACAGGAGAACATTTTGCAGAGATGATCCTCATGGATCTTATCCCTGGGGTCATTTTAGGATATGTAACCTTATGATTTGTGACAAGCAGGTGTTTATTCCTACCATAGACAGAATCATCACATTGGGATGTTTTGGTAATTGTAGTACTAGGAATATTGTATATCTCATTCTTTGTCCTTGCCCTGCCATTTATGTTGGCATGAGTACCAGACCTTTGCGTACCAGAATATTGGGGTATTTATCTAGATTGAAAAACTGCGTTCTGGAAGCTCCCTTGACTTCTCACTTCATGAATAAGGGCCATTCCCCAGAAGATCTTAAAGTCTGCATTCTGTTTAAATACAGATCTGAACCATCTAAAAGGGATGGTGCAGGGAAAATCCTATTACAAAAAGAAGCAGAATTCATATATAAGTTTAAATCTATGGGAATGTTTGGTTTAAACACTCAATTGGATTTGTCTTGCTTTTTATAAGATACTTTGTAGGTATCTATGTCAGCTATTGTATTCTGTATTCAATGTTATGACTGTACTTTGGAAATGGATGGTGGTATATGTGATGCTCTTGATTTTCAAAAATCTTTGCCATTTTGGCTTTTGGTTTATCTGAATTTGATCATGGTTGTGGTCACATATGATGTCCCCTGAGTAGAATTATGGCTTAACAGCCCATGACACGTTTGAGAAAACAACATTTAACCATTTCTCTTTAAACATTTGCTTGCATGGATTCAGTGCTGAGAGCTTTATAGCTCCTCCATTTAGTATGTTATACTCCCACCTGGTGTATATTAAGCTGGTTAAACCCTTATGGGCAGCTGTATATAAGAAGGTTATGCAGTAGCACTTGGTAAAAATAAGGTTTCAACCTTGAGGAACATTTTGAAGCATTATCTTCAGGTAAGAGTTAGCTTTATACCATGGGAATATGGAATTTACTGTTAATTAGGCACCATGTTATTGTGCATTCTAAAGATATTGCAGCATGGTGTTTATCCATATTGTAGCAGACAGTGTTGTGTTTTTATTGTCATAGTCCTTCGTGAGGAAGTTATGGTGAAAAAACCTGGTACCTAGACAGTTTTCAATTCTGGAAATCTGAATACATCCACCTCAGTCAGCTGCTCAAGGTTTTGAACTTGGAATCTATCCATCTTAGTCAGCTGCTCTACTTTCTGGATCTGGAATGAGTGCACCTATAACTCTTCGTTTCTTCAGTGACCCATGAGGTTTACTATCAAAGATATTAAGGAAACCATCAAAGAAATATCAGAAACTATACTCTCTGGGTCCACATAGGAGCTTGGCTCCTCCTTTGTGCACATTATGTATTTCTTCTGCCTCATGTCTGTAACTACACTGTGTGATATCCTATGACTATTTGTCACTTCATGATATATGTAAATAACATGGCTGTTCTTACTAGCCCTTATTAGATGACAGTAATATATGGATTGATTACACTATTTATTATGTGTACCTATTTTTCCACTGCATTTGTGTGTTCTATTAACACGGTTTTCTGATTAAGATTTCTTGATTTTATGTGTTCTCCCTTTTGTATTGTGAACGTGCGCATGAACAGGCTGATGAGCATGGAGTGTGGTGATCTACTCCGGGGTGTGAACACTACAAAGAAGGGATTGGGGGAGAGGGTTTTTTCCCCTTCTATTTTTCAACCAGTATAATCAGGGCCCCCCCTACAGTGAGGCCCCCTTTGGATTCCTTGGTGGTTAAGTGGCTGGCCCATCACGTGAGCACGCAGTCCACAGTTGGGGATCATGCTGTAGTGGGCACAGCCATATCTTCAATAGACTGGCCCTCTCATGAGAGAGAGCCCACCAGGCTGCAAGCTGCTTGAGGTGGTTTAGCGATGAGTCTGGGTGGAGCTCTGCCTGGCTCTCCCCTCATGACATCTTCCCAGGTCAGGGTGGGGAAGGCCCCCCAGCATCCTTCACCGTGCTTCAATTGCAAATCTTGGTCTGGTGTATGTCTCCCCTCCCATCCCACAGAGAAAGAGATTCCATCCCCCCCTCCCGGGCCCCCAATCCGCTCTGGGGATAGGCGTTTGTATGGTGCTTTGGTGGTGTGTGGCTACTTGGGGGCAGTGGTGCCATGCAGAGGTGTATCTAGGGGGAAATAGCACCTAGGGCAAGCACTGAAATTGCACCCCCTGTCCAAACATCTGACACCCATCTTTCAGCTAACTTTACCATAATAGCTCAAA
The DNA here is from genome assembly GCF_027244095.1 of Hemicordylus capensis. Taxonomy (NCBI): domain Eukaryota; kingdom Metazoa; phylum Chordata; class Lepidosauria; order Squamata; family Cordylidae; genus Hemicordylus; species Hemicordylus capensis. Next base: position 26,798,838 of record NC_069661.1, on the reverse strand, counting down.
AATACAAGTCAAGCTTGTTAATCTCTTAATATTTCAAAAACTATTTAGCAGTGGACGTAGCCAGACCAAAACATGCTGGAAAACTACACATTTCAGTATGCTGGAGCTCATGAAATACCCAAATACTATGTGGAGGTGTACTTGGAAAACTAATGTCTAATTCTCTACTATGCATCGTAGCATCACTATTACATAAGTTTTAAAAATAAATTGAGAATTCGACTTTTTCCAGATACTCTGAAAATAATGAAAGGATATGCAGAGTAAACTGTGTCACTGCTTGGAATATATTCTAGTATTTCAGAAAGACAGTTAAAATGAGAAAAAGAGAGCAAGAAACTCCCAGTGGACCTTAATACTAAGGACTTCACACTGACTCAAAGACAAACTCACCATTAAATAGCCATATTGTTAAGACCTCACATTTCACTCACTTATCACAAGAAGCAAAGTAAGAGCGAATGAATACAATCCTAACTCATAAGTTTCAGCTCATTATTCACAAGCCCTGATTCTCTATACATAGTGCCAAACTGAATATGTGTACAGTGACATATTATATTAAATTTTAAAAGTACCTGTAGCCCCTTCAGGGGCTTCCTAAAGGCTGTGGGGTGGGTCTGCAAAGGATCCCCCTTACCTTGCTGGCCTCTAGAGCTTTGCAGGGAACATTTGAGCATGTGTGGTGGCTATATATATAAAATGGCCACTGAAAACAAAATGGCTGCCATGCATGCTCAAATGGCTTCTGTGAGGCCTGGCATGGCCTGGAACCTCACAGAGGCCATCTGCGCATGCACAGTGGCCATTTTGTTTTCAGTGGCCATTTTTAATTTTTAAAAATAGCGCCCCCCTTCACATGGCACCCGGGGCATGTGCTCTGCCTGACCCACCATAGATACATCACCATGGCTGGCAGAAGCGGCACTGGCAGGGCCGGGCAGGGCATTTAAAGGGCTTTGATGTGTGCTTCCCTTGTCCAAGGTGGCTGGAGTGCTCCAGAAATGCCCTTGGCACACCCGCTGGAGATTGTGTGCAAAGGCGGCCGAGCGGCTGACTTGGTGACACTTTGCTCACAGTCTGGCCGTGGAGTGGGCTGGGATTGGGCTGGGAGGCCAAGTGGCAGGGAGGGACTGCTGGCTTCCTCTGCTAACCACAGTTAGTTACATGTCTGCAGCATGATTTGCAGTTAGGATTTTTAACTCCAGTTAGGGCTAAATACAGTTAGTTTGTACGTGTGGACCAGGCCATGTTTTCACTTCTACACTGAGAGTCATTGTAGTCCAGTGAAGGAAGTGCTTAACCTGATCTGTGTCAAACGCTTAAAATTCATCAGATGGCCGTAACAAAGTCAATGATCTGCTGAAGCTGACAACTATGCTGACATGTGTGAGCACTGTAAGATATTCCCCTTAAGGGATGGGGCCGTTCTGTTAGAGGTTGTTGATTTTTACCCACAATAGGTAAAACAGCAGAGCACTAAGGAATGAGCACACACTCCAGTTACAGAGTAGGTAGCAGAGGATGGTTTGGATATTGCAGAAGTTTAGAGAAAAACACATGGAGATCCTTGTATCATTAAACACTAAATATTTATTGGTTAAATACACTTAGATAGGAAAGACCTATCTCTAATCTAAAGGACTACATAGTGGTTAGGTAAGGAGAGAGAGATTTTTCCATCTGCTCTCTAGGAGGAAAGGAAGGATTGTGACTCAGCACAGGAAGTGCAGCAGAGTCAGTTCAGGGTCATAGAGTAGGGACAGATAGGGAGACCCTGACTCACTGTCTCTACTCCCAATGCCCCTAGTGGTTATTAGGACAGTTGGTGCAAAAGGTCGATGCACTGGAAGTTCATCTCCAACATCCCTTCTCATCGCCTGTCGCACCTGGTCATGACTCCCATCTTCTCACGAAGCATCTGGAATCTGTCTTTGGATAATGGCTTAGTTAATCCATCTGCCAGCATCTCTTCTGTGGGTCAGTACCTCAGCTGGACCACCCCATTTTCTTGTAAGTCCTGAACACAGTGGTACTTTATGGGAATATGCTTAGTTCCAGATTTCATCTTCTCTATTTGGAAAATCTGGATACGACTTTGGTTGTCCTCAAACATCACTGTGGGCTTTGGTTCCTCGATGTCAAAGTCCAATAGTAGTTGGTGTATCCATACTGCTTCCCTGCACGCTTCACTTGCTGAAATGTACTCCGCTTCTGTGGATGATTGCCCAACGAGTGACTGCTTGCAGCTACTCCAAGTTATGTCTCCACCTCCATACAGGAACAGGTGTCCACTTGTGGACTTGCGGTCTGTTCTGTCCTCGCCCCAGTCTGCATCCACATATCCCACGAGTTTGGGATTGCTGTTTGCTGGAATCTCCAATACATAATGTGCAGTGCCTTTCAGGTACCTTCGCAGTCTTTTGACCGCTATCCAGTCCTTGTTTGTTGGGACACTCACTTTTCTGCTCAGGATTCCTACTGCTGAGGCAATGTCTGGCTTTGTCACTGTGGCTATGTACAAAAGTTTCCCCATTGCTTTTCTGTATTGATTGTTGGCTGGTAGAGGCTGGCTGTCCTCATCTTGCTTCCAGAAATCAGCATCCATTGGCGTGCTGACTTCATTGGCATCTGTCAGTCCCAGGCATTCTAGAAGATCTTTTATCTTCTGCTTTTGGTTGAGAAGGAACGTTCCATTCTCTTCTCTTTCTATTTGGATGCCAAGGTAATATGAGATGCTTCCGAGTTCCTTCACCTCTATTTCCTTGTTCAGGTGTTGAACAATTTCATGAATGCCTTTCCTTTCCTCGTGTGCAAGAATCAAATCATCAACGTAAGTCAGAATGTAAGTCCATCTATTGTCTCTGAGTCTAGAATATAGGCAGGGGTCAGCTTTTCCTTGCGTGAACCCCTCCTTAAGTAGTAATTGATTCAGTTTCTCATTCCATGCTCTGGCTGCCTGCTTTAAGCCATAGATGCTCTTTTGCAGTTTGCACACTAGCCCCTTCTTTCCAGGTTCCTCAAAGCCTGATGGTTGTTGCATGTAGATGTCTTCCTCGATTTCCCCATGTAGGAAGGCAGTCTTTATATCCAAGTGTTCAACTTGCATCCCTTTGGCTGCTGCCACGCTGAGCAATGTTCTAATTGATGTGTGTTTCACGACTGTTGCAAAAATCTCATCATAGTCCTGACCATATATTTGGGAGTATCCTTTGGCTACTAGTCTGGCTTTGTAGCGCTGTACATCCCCTTTTGCATCCTGCTTGACTTTGAAGACCCATTTGCATCCCACAGTCTTTCTTCCAGTGGGTAGTTCCACAAGTCTCCAAGTCTCATTTTCGTGCAAGGAATCAATTTCTTCCGTTGCTGCTTTTCTCCACTTCTCAGCTTCATCAGCTGGCAACCATTCTATATCTTGCCATGTAGTGGGTTCTTGTATCTCTCCTCCTTAAGCCATGAGTGAGAGTCTGTTAGGTGGAACCCCTTTGTTATGCCTCTGTGAGTGCCTCAGTTTGGGTTCTGGTTGTCCAGCCCCTTCTGAATCTGGCACTGATTTCTCGGTTAGTTCCCTCATTTGGGAGTCAGTTTCAAAGTTTAGGCTTCGGTGGCCCAATTTTCTGTGCCATGAGAAATCACAATTTTTGTGTTGGCAACTACTTGCCATGTTTGCTTGTGCAGTAGCACAGTCTACTTCAAAAAGTCCATCATCCCGCATGTGGGCAGTCATGATTAACTCATCACCTTTAGAGATGTAGCATGCTTCATTTTCAAAAATTGCTTTACACCCTTCTTGAGTCCATGCCCAATTGAAATCAAGTTGACTTGTATCTCTGGCATGAAAAGTGCATCAGTTATCTTAACCTCATAAGCTTCAGCAGCAGAGCCACAACGTATCTTTGCTGTCCCCTTGCCAGCCACACTTAGCTTCCTTGAATCTGCTAAGATCACAACAGATCTGTGACTTTTATCGAGTTCGATAAATAGATTGCGATCACAGATTATATTCTGGGATGCACCTGAGTCCAGGATGAAAGTGTGACCCTTTGTTGGCTCTTTTAAGGTAATGTAGCTTTTGGCATTGCTCTCCATTCCAGATAAGCCACCTTGTCCGTGCTTCTCCTCCTCCCCTCTTTGTTTGTCGCCATGACTCATCCCTGTGTTTACTTCATTGCCATGGTGACCAGGTCTGTGCCCTCTGAGTTTCCACTCTTTGAATTATATGCTGATGAGTCACTGAGGCTACTTCGCTTGCTAATGCTGGAATTACTTTGCCTGCTGAAATGTGCCAGAGTGCCATCGCTTTCAAGTTTCTCCTTCTGCAACTATATATTAAAATTTCTCAGACTGGACACGACTGAATCAACCTTCAGTTCACAGTGAGACAGTTCAAGAGCGACAATTAGGGGTTCAAAACTATTAGGCAGGGATTGTAGGATTGCCCCAATTAGAATAATTTCATTCAATTCGCATTGGTTACTCTTCAAAAGCCTGTTAATTTCTAAGATATTTGCTATGTGGGATTCAAAGTCTCCCCCTTCCTGCAGTTTGCTTTCACATAGCCTTTTATACAGGAGAAGAGCTGCGTTTGCAGAGACTTGGCCACATTGCTTTTTCAGTCTATCCCACACTTCTGAGGCTAAATCAGTATCCCCCACATATATCAATAAATCATCGCTTATACTCAAAATTAAAAGGCCATACGCGTGTTGGTTTTTCTTGTCCCACGAGGCTTGAGCAGCTTCAACTTGGGCAGGCCATCCCTCAGTGAGCACTTCAAAGATTCCTTTTGTCATGAAGATCACTTTCATCTTGAGAGCCCAGGTTTTGTAGTTATTGCCATCCAGTTTGGGAAAAGAAGGAGCCATTCCTGAGTAGGCTGTAGTCACAGGATCCATGCTGCAGTTCCTAACTAACTCAGCTGTACTTTCAAAATGAAAAATGAAATAAACTCTGCTTGTGCCTAGAAGCCTGTTGCTCCTGCTGGGCCCATAACCCTGTTAGAGGTTGTTGATTTTTACCCACAATAGGTAAAACAGAAGAGCACTAAGGAATGAGCACACACTCCAGTTACAGAGTAGGTAGCAGAGGATGGTTTGAATATTGCAGCTGTTTAGAGAAAACACATGGAGATCCTTGTATCACTAAACACTAAATATTTATTGGTTAAATACACTTAGATAGGAAAGACCTATCTCTAATCTAAAGGACTAAATAGTATAGTATGTAAGGAGAGAGAGTAAGGAGAGAGAGATGTTTCCATCTGCTCTCTAGGAGGAAAGGAAGGATTGTGACTCAGCACAGGAAGTGCAGCAGTCAGTTCAGGGGTCATAGAGTAGGGACAGACAGGGAGACCCTGACTCACTGTCTCTATTCCCAATGCCCCTAGTGGTCATTAGGACAGTTGGTGCAAAAGGTCGATGCACTGGAAATTCATCTCCAACAATAACACCAGAGGCTATTTAGTTTAGAAAAAAGGTGAATGCGGGGAGACATGAAAGAGGTCTATAAAGTCATGCATGGTGTGGAGAAAGTGGACAGAAATTCTTCTTGCTCTCACATAAGACTAGAACCAGCAGTCATCCCATGAAATTGATTGCCAGGAAATTTAGGACCAGCAAAAGATGTACTTTTCCAAACAACACATAATCAACTTGTGGAATTCTCTGCCACTAGATGTGGTGACAGCCAACAATCTGGATGGCTTTAAGAGGGGTTTGGATAACTTCATGGAGGAGAGGTCTATAGGTCACCTCCAGCCTCAAAGACAGGATGGCTCTGAGAACCAGTTGCAGGGGAATAATAGCAGGAGAGAGCGCATGCCCTCAAATCCATCCTGTAGACAACTGGTGGGCCACTGTGTGAAACAGGATGCTGGACTAGATGGGCCTTGGGCCGGATCCTGCATGGCTGTTCTTATGTTATTAAGGTGTAAAATGCATTTTCCAGTAAATTGTTGCAACAGAGAACAATTTTACTCACACCTCTCAGTGAGCTTGAGGTTCTGGAAGGACAGCTTGATAGGCCAAGTAAAACATACAGAGCAGGCTCAACAATAAAGCCTGTTGCCAGCCTCAGAGAGCAGTGGAGGGGCACAAAGGTTCTGGTAAGAACTCATCTGCCTACTTTCCTTTCACTATAATCCTAATTGATAATTACCATCTTCACAAGTTAGCCCACTTGCACCTCAGGCAACCACCATCTTGAACTGGGGAGGATGACATCAGCACAAACTACACTGGTGAGTGTCCCTACAAGTGTGCTAAATCTTGTCCCAATTGGTTAGGCAGTTCACTAGTTATCCCACTTGCACCTCAAATCTTCATGCAGCCCTACAACTATATCAAAATTGGTCCAAACTGGTCAATGCAAACAGAGAAAAATTAAGGACCTGACCCAACCTAGTTGGTCTCCAGCTATTGGTCTCCATCAGTGATGTCCATCCATGCCACTGGACCATGCCTAATTTGGCCAACTGAGAGCAGTATATACTTTAGCAGTATCTGCCTGCTACCAGAGAAAGGAATCTCTCAAAAGGCAATGGAGTTTGCATTTCCATTTCCAACTGTTCTATATTTCCCAACTAAGCTATGGGACAAAGGAAAAAAAGATACAGAACTGCTTCGAGTCACATTAACAACCACTACCAATATTTAAATACCACTTTTCAACAAAAGGAATAGGGGAAATCATCTAGATGTCCTCTGGGTACTTGAGTTTTGGGAGGTTTTTGAGGGAAATATTTTATTTTTTAACAAGAAAGGTTGGGGGAATGGGGCCCAGGTACTTCCCCAATGGGCTGGTGGTGGTTTACAACCCCTGGTTACTCATGAGCAAGGCCTTTGTTACTCCTAATCAAGGTATGATAATGAGTGTGGCGACGAAATGGCCACACAGACTACGCCCACTGAGAGTGGCAGTCCATGGGTGCAAGAAGCTGAAAAGCAGTGGGCAGGGGTATGTTTGGAAGCGGTGGGCAGGGGTGTCCCAGAGACTGCTTTCATGGTCCCAGGGACAGTGGCAGGGGTAAAGACAGCCCCCTGTCTGGCCATCGGCACCTGTGGACAGCTGCGATATCCCAAAGGGCTCCTACAGTTGACCCAGCTGACCTGGGACTGGGGGAGCAAGGGAAAGTGGGCTCTCTCACGAATTCCCCGTACCTGCTCATCTGCATCTGGCGCACAGAAGGGCTGGACCCAGGAACTTTGAGATCAGAGTGAATGTGCTGTCTGGTTGGCCCACGCTATGCTCGTGAGCATGGCCAGACTGTGGAGCATGGGGTGTGGCGATGTCCTCAGGGGTGTGAACACTGCAGAGGAGGGATTGGGGGAGAGATTTTTTCCCCCTTCTATTTTTCAACAAGTACAATCAGGGGGCCCACTAGAGTGGGCCCTTTTGGATTGCTTGGTGGTTAAGTAGCTGGCTCATCTCGTGAGAACAAAGTCCACAGTTGGGGATCATGACGTACCAGGCACAGGCATCACCCCAATAGACTGGCCCTCTCATGAGAGTGAGAGCCTACTGGGGTGCAAGCTGCTTCAGGCAGTTTAGCAATTGGTCTGTGTGGAGCTCTGCTGGGCTCTCCCCTCGTGACAACTTCCCAGGTCATGCTAGGGTAGGCCCCCCAGTATCCTTTGCCATGCTCCAACTGCATATATCATTCTGATGTATGTGGGTTCTCCAGACCCATCCAGCAGACCTGGAGACACTTTGCCCACAGTCTGGCCATGGAGCGGGGCATGAGTAGGTGTCATGCCTGAGACTTGGGGCACGAGCAGGTGTCATGCCTGAGACTTCAGACTCAGAGGAGTCAGGGCAGGAATGGGAAGAGTCGCCTGCTGGTGAGGGCTCAGAGGCACAACAACAGGACTTGGCAGGGAGCCCAGACTCTATAGCTGAAGTTTCACAACAGCTGCCAGACATGAATTCTGATAGGGAGGAGCCTGAGATTTCACCTATCTTGAGAAGACAGCTCAAGAGGCAGGCTCAGTGGAAGTCACGCAGGCACAGGAGATCACTAGAGAGGAAGCCGAAGTGTTGACTAAGGGGAGCCTGATTGGCTGCTGGTTCTCTTGACCCCTATATATTTGGTACTCTCTCAATCGTTCCAGGCTATTTGCAACGTCTCGCTGGCTGCAGATAGTGTGCTAATTGAATTCCTAAACTTTGTCCGAGTTCCAGTTTGCCTTGTTTATGTTTCCTTCTTGTTCTGTTAATTCCTTGCTTCTGTCGTCCTTCACTAATTTTATTCCTTGATCTGTGTTCTCTTTTCCACTTATTACTCAGTTATTGTGAGAGGGAGTTACTTAGTTCAGTTTAGGGGGACTTAATTTATTTACTGTTTTCTTGTGAGCCTTTTATTTTTCACGCGTGCAGTTCTACTGCCGCTTTTCTGTTATCTCACCGGGGAGAGCAGAAGGGTGTTGCAAATCCTGTTGGGTTAGCCGAGCTAACAGATTTACGACAGCAGGGTGGCCAGATGCTCTCCACATCTACCATCAGAGAAGCTCTTCGGGAGAGATCTGACCCCTGCACAGGTACATAGAAAGCCACTGGTGGTGGCAGCCCAGAGGCACCTTAGCATAGGCACCCTGCATCTGATGTCAGCCAAGAGAGCACTGTCTTATGCGGAAATTGGGCCATATGCCCCATTCGCAAGGCACACCGGGAGTGCCTTTCCCTGCCTCGAAGGGCAGAGAGATGCATTCCAGTCAGGCTTGGAGCTCAGTGCTTGCTGAAGCGTCCGACCAACGAGGACGTGTCAGCACCACAGGGACTGGCGGGTGGGTTCTTCACACCCATCTGCACAATGGTGGATTCACCCCTGCCTCTGGCAGCTTTGCAAGAAGTCTCTTCCATACCCTGTGAAAAGCTTGCAGGAAACACAAAAAGAGAAGAGGAGGCTGCTGGCAGCTTTCCCTTCTAACTTCTTGGGGGGCCATAAGCAGTCTGAAGAGAGAAAGCAGTCTGCAGCTCTACTCAACAGGCATCTGAGAACACCTGGGGCATCCCCAGACCATGAAATGGCGATTTTACTTTGCTTCCCCATGAAAGGGCAGGTGTGCATTCACATATCGCCCAGATTTATGTCATGGAGCACTCCATACAGGATTGGGGTTTCTCACTGCACTTTGGCGCTTAGTCCGATTGATGTCCCTTGGATGTTCTCCACATCTGCCATCAGTGGCTTGACATAGACAATGAAATAGCAACAGCCTGGAAGGGGAAAGGCTGAAGAGCAAAGGGAGAGGAGGAGATGCGGTGGGGATCTATCTGAGGAAAGTGTATTACCTTTGGGAGTAGAGGTTGATGTGAGGCAAGGCGAAGCTCTGGGAGCAAGGGTGAAGTAACCATCCCAGAAGGAAGAGATTCAGAAAGAAAAGTATCTTTGACTACGTTCAAGCTAAAGGCATAGTACAGTGGATTTTCTCTTGCCGTTTCTTGCCACTCTGTGCCCAGCTGTCTCCCCGGCCCAAACAAACTGGAGTTGCCACCATGGGGGGAGGCAAGGCCAGATGCTCCCAGCACAGATTTCCAAGCTTGCAAGGGCCGATTCTGAAAGGGAGTTGGCCCCCACTAGGGTTGTCGGAGACAGCACTTAGTACCTCACCTCAACCACTACAATACCACAGGCTTCCCCTAATGGGATAGTATGAAGGGATGAGTCAAACAGGCAGAACAGAATCATCGGTGGCATCTGGCCATGTCCCTGGGCCAAGCCGAGTGCTGCCAACACTGCATCACGTAATAGAGAGGAGAGTTGTTCTTGTGCTAGCAAGCATGAGTTGTCCCCCTAGCTATGCAGGGTGTGCCCTGGTTGCATTTGAATGGGAGAACACATGTGAGCACTCAAAGATATTTCCCTCAGGGGATGGAGCCACTCCGGGAAGAGCAGAAGGTTCCAGGTTTTAAACATTTTTGTCAATGTAATTTTGTTGGAGATCCAGTTCCCGATGACATCAACCTTTTGCACCAGTAACCCTAATGACCACTTGGGGCATTGGGAGTAGCGATAGATAGTTAGGGTCTCCTCTCTCCTCTTTATCTTTAGCTGGTCTACCAATTGATGTTCTCGGAGGATTGGTCTACCCATCAAACCCAATTGGTTGACCAGCTCCCCACAGAAAAACTGAGAGTTCGTCTACCCATTGGGTTGAATGGGTAGACCAGTCCGCTGAGAAAACCAACTGGTAGAATTGTTCTCCCCACATGGAAAGTTATTGGGGTTAGTAGGTCAATGACGTGAAATGACTCTGACAAACATTTAAAAAACACTTGAAAAGCGACTCTGTGTTGGGTGGTGGGGCATGAGGGGTGCTACCCACTACATAACCCCCAGGCCAATCAGGCAATTTTTATTTTATTTTTTTAAAAAATGCATGTGATGTGGGGAGAGCAAGTCTACCAACCGGTTTTCTGGGAGAACTGCTCTACCCATAAATCCCAGTTGGAAGACCAGCTTTACCCAGAAAAACACTCCTCCAATTACACTGGTTTTCTCGGGAGAGCTTGTCTACTAATTGTGTTTAATGGGTATACCAGCTGTCCTTGAAAAACTCAAATTAACAGTGGCTTCGATGATTCAATTTGAGATTTGTGAGCTCTGGTTCTGGGCCATGTAACCAACTGGCATAAAACATGTTCTCACCACATCACACATGTAGTGTTAGCTTACATCCTAGAGGAGGGATGGCTCTTTAATAAGGCAAAGGGAGGTGGTGACTTCATAGAGCAGATTACTGGGGCACCAGAAGGGTGGCTGGATGTTCTCCACAGTGGCCATCAGTGGCTTGCCATAGACAATGAAATAGCAACAGCCTGGAAGGGGAAAGGTGGAAGAGCAAAAGGAGAGGAGGAGATGCAGTGAGGATCTATCTGAGGATACCGTATTACCTTTGGGAGGAGAGGCTGATGTGAGGCAAGACTGGGCTCTGGCAGCTGAGGGTGAAGTAACTACCCTGGAAGCAAGAGATTCAGAAAGAAGAGTATCTTTGTGACTACGTTCAAGCTAAAGGCCTAGTGCATTGTCTCCTGGCATACCTTGCCACTCTGTGCCCAGCCGTATCCCCACCCTATACCACATGATGTTGCCACCGTTGGGGGAAGTAAAGGTTAGATGCTCCCTGCACAGATTTCAAGCTTGCAAGGGCGGGATCTGAAAGGGAGTTGGCTCCCACTAGGGTTGTGGGATGCAGGATTTAGCACCTCGCCTCAATAACTACAATACCACAGGCCTCCCCTAATGAGATAATATGAAGGAGTGAGTCAAACAGGCAGAGCAGAGTCATCGCCATGTCCCCGGGCCAAGAAAAGTTCTGCCAACACTGCATCACGTAATAGAGAGGAGAACTGGTCTTCTGGTAGCAAGCATGACTTGTACCCCTAGCTAAGCAGGGTCTGCCCTGGTTGCATTTGAATGGGAGAACACATGTGAGCACTGGAAGATATTCCCCTCAGGCGATGGAGCTGCTCTGGGAAGAGCAGAAGGTTCCCAGTCAGAGGCGTAACTAGGGAAAATAGTGCCTAGGGCAAGCACTGAAATTGCACCCCTGTCCAAACAGGAATAATGGGACTTGTAGTCAACCATATCTGGAAATCTCTGTTAAAAGGAACACTGTACCATCTAGACATGGTTGCTGATCAAAACCTGAAAACAGGAGCCATCTCTATAAAAGACTTAGAACAACAGTCAGGAGTTATGCGAGGATTCCAAGTGTCATTTTCTCTGTCTCATCTCATTCTTTTTTAAAAAAACATGACTTTGTCCTAGAGGATCACCTGCCCAAATAGCCACTAGCAAAATAGGGGGGAAAGAAGGTGGTGGTGGTGGTGTGTGTGGGGGGCCTATAAACCAGAGAATGATTCCTACCAGCCTTTGTCATGATGACTGTTGCCTCATGAAGGGGTATATGTGCATTCACCACACTAGTGATTACTTTGACACCAGGAGGGAGGAGGATACATTAGTTTGCATCACTAGACAGAGAAATTTGCAACAGGAGCAGACAGCCAAATTCTACCAGGGCCAAAAACAGCCCCTGCCAGACTAAGAAATCATAATAATTTGTAATTTGCCCCTTCCTGTCACAACACAAGAAGTGTGCTATTCTTTTATTATTGACTCTGACTCTCAGATATCCCAGTCATGGATGGAAAATTCAGGGTCAATTTACAAGAGACACATTTTCTACATGGAAGTTTCTTCTGTGCAAGTGTTGTGCAGAAACCCATGTGTAGTGACCACCAGGGGCATAGCAAGGTTGGAATGGGCCAAGATGATAATTTTAAATGGGCCCCCAGCCCCTCAAAGTCCAGGGCCGCCACACACCCCAGGCCCCTAAGGATTTACATCTGATATTTCAAAATAAGTATGCTGCCTGGAAATACATTTCACTGAATACACACACACACACACACACTTCACAGTATATAGTGATATACATTGAGTACTATGTATTTGTGCTACTTTTAATGCCTAGACCACAGTGTAGCAACGCTAATTATTAAAATGGCCCCCTCGCTGCAGATTAGCAAAGGAGACTTTCAACCATGCAGGGTGAGCCTATGTTTGTTTTTTCAGAATTCTGAACAAATTCAGTCAAGTTTGATTCCGGGAGGTTTTTCACAGGAGGCTTTTAAAGCCCTTTAACACACATCTCCTCTGGAATGGAGGTGCTGCATTCACATGTTGGCCAGATGCACCCTGAGGTCCCTGCAAATTATTGGAGAGCCCTTCACACAAAATAAAAATAAAATAAAATAAAATAAAAGCACAACACATGCTTCACAGTTCTCACTCAGACCTTCTGGGTCGCAAAACAACTTGAACATAAGTGCATGAATGAATGAAAATAAATAATAAAAACATATTTGTTCCAGAAGTTTTTGTAATTTTCTGCCATGAAACAAGCCACTTATAGGCCTTTTTAGATAGTTTTTGTTTTTAAAACCAGCACACTTTCCCTTCTGTTAGGGCAAAACAGGAGGCGTTAGCTCTAACATGAAGAACTAGCAAAGGAGGGAGGCTTAGACTTGCAATCTCCTTGTTTAACAGAGTAGCTATTAACTCACACACTCATGTCGACCTCCCAACCCCTGGTGAGCTTATGCATTTGGAAAGTGCATTTCAAAGCTGGGCAACACTGAGATTTCTGTATCTCCACAACATGAAATGCAACAAGGGAAGCAAGAAATGGCTTGGCAACTCTCAGGGTCACTCAAGCACCACGCTACCGTACCCAGCTATATATCATTCCAACATTAATCGGAGGAAGGGATAAAATGGAGGGCCTAGCAGTTAGAGCAGAGAGAGTCTACCACCACATTTCCGAATCTAAACCTTAGCTGTTGGTGGAGGAAAATGGGATGCAGGTCTTATGGAATTGTTGAACCCAGGCCTACAAATAAGTGTATAGGAATTTAATTCAAATTTTGGTTGAGACTACTAAGCAGCACTAAGAGCCACTAGGCCTGTAACAAAGAAAATTGTTCAAGTCAGGAAAAGTGTTCAAATTAGGAATGTGGGGCCCCTCTCAAGAATGTGAGATAGAAGGCCCATCAACCAAGAAATAACAAATGCCAAAACCTGTCAGGAGATAGATAACATAAATATGTAACTAGTCCATTAGCCAAATCCCTCACTCAGCAAAAAGAAACATCCCAGGCACCAGATACCGATGAGGAGTGAGCGTCTAGAAAGGCCAAGTAGTAGCTCATTTTCCAAGGCTCTAAGTGGCACCTTGGGAATGTGTATGTTTAATAACCAATGACATGTATTAATTCCATTACTGATATGCTTGCTTGCTTCTATTCTATATAAACTGGCCAACTGTGCTCCTTCAGTGCGCAGTACCAGTCAGACCTCATTTGACTTGTACTCTGCCTTTTGTGATCACAAAATAAAAACTTATTTGAGCACTGCACCCTTGTTGCATTCAACTTCATTCAGTCAAGCAACAAGTCAATTGCGGGGACCTGGTCTAATCTTCTTTGGTTCGGCAAGATGCCTCATTGTCTGTCAAAATTGATGGAAGGATGAATGGAAGGAGTTGAATCAAACAAGAGGGCAAGGTTCCAGAGGATCTTTTCCCCCAATACAGGCTGAGCAAATAAACATAAATAAAATTGGGGGACCCTAACGGTGCATGGAAGAGGTGTGGGGACCCTAGAGCAAGAGAGTCTGCTTGCCCCACCCCATCCCCACTTGATGAATGAATCTCTCACAGGCTGGGGGTGCAAGGAATGCACCTCTCCTCTCCAGTCAGTGTTTCACTGAAATGCTGTCTGTGCTGGGGGTGGGGGAGCCCAGTGCACCCATGTTCGAATGAAACTCTGGCAGGGGAGGGATGGAAGAGGGCCCAAATCTCCCAGGTACTGGCTCCGCCCCTGAATCTGACATCAGATGAAGGGGGGGGTGCTGAAAGCAGAGCCCTTCAGCCCTGGCAGAGATTCCCTTCTCCAGTCAGCGGGTTCCTGGAATCCGTGAAAGGGAGCTCCTCTCCTCACCTCCTTGAGAGGGCAGGGAAAGGATCTCCCTGTCAGCAGTTCCAGGAGCGCATGCTGGTAAAGCCCAGGGAGTGGCGGCAAAGCCCCCTACGTGTATGGATTAATTTCTTCCTGAATCATGATCAAAATAAGGGGGCACTACAAATAAAAACCTGCTCTCAGTGTATTTGGTTTACAATTTTATAGAGAGCAGAATCATTTTGCTCCAACCATCCAAACAGGGGCCGGGCCACTGGATAAACAAACAGTACTGAAATAAAATTGCTAGACATTTGGGACATGGATATGTGCTAATTATGCTGAAGGGAAGCATTTAAATTCATATGCAATGGAACATAAACAACTTGGTTCAGGGCTGCAGACAGCTTACAAAGCTACTGCATTGCTATGAAAAGGTGAGCGTGTGATGTACAAAGTGATCCCTCTTTGGTGGTCTGGGTGAGTGTTTTCCTGCATCTACGGTGGTGAAATAGGACCACCTGGCAGCTGGACCTGGCATAACTGCATGGAGTTCCAGAAAGACATGTCCTGATTTCAGCACAGAATTCCCATCTCACATGATGGGACTTCTCAGAAATCATGTGGGCTCCATTTCCATCACTGCTCACACCAATGGAACTGGTTCTTCCAGGGACTGCCTGGGGCTCCTGCCCTTAGCCTATAAATTCTTCCAAGCCAAACCCTGGATGCCTCAGTTGCCTTGGTGGGTACAGCTCTGCTCTGAATCCCTCCAGCCTCCTGATCTGTCCAGCGCGATGAAGACTCTCCTGATCACAGGCCTCCTCCTGGCCCTGCTCTCTGCAGGTGAGTGGCAGTCAGTCATCCTGGGCTCGTATTTCTCTTCCCCCTTATGCGGGAAGGGAAGAAGCAGTGGGGTAGGAGGGAGAGGGCTGGAAGTGAACGGGGGCAAAAAGAGGCAGGCTGCTTCCAGATGGCAGATCCCTCAAGTGATGGACACACACACAGAATCTGTGTGTGGACGAGACTGAGCTGTTCACACTTTTATGAGTTGCGGATGGGTAGCTCAGTATTGTCTGCACTGTGATTTTTCAAAGAATGTAGGCATGAGTCTCTCTGAGCCCTATCTTGGGGAAGCCAAGGAAGGAACTTGGAACCTTCTGTTCTTCCCAGAGTGGCCCCATTCCCATAGAGGAATATCTGACAGTGCTCACACATGTAGTCTCCCATTCAAATGCAAACCAGAGCAGACCCTGCTTAGCAAAGGAGACAATTCATCCTGGCTACCAAAAGACCAGCTCTTATTTATTCACTGATTTATAACATACACATTTCAGATGCAGGCAGTTTATTTTAAACCCCCAAGGATCACTGATTGCAGGGCTTAATTCCCTCCACTCCAATTTAATGACTAGGGAGAGACCTTATACGTGTAGCCCTGAGCTGTTGCGATCCTTTCTCCTATCTGCAGTGGCATCTTTAAGATGTGAAGTGTGTAAGAAGCCAGCGAAGCCAGGGAAGCTTTTTTGCAAAACACACATCAAGGAGTGTGAACCTGATGAAGATACTTGCAAAACTCAATTACTGCCTGGCGGTAAGAGGATTTTCACTTCCCTTCATGTAATGCACATGCTCTTTTCCTGGACACTGTATTATCAAGGGATGACATCCTGGCTAAAATGGGGCTTCACCACAGAACTTTGATCTCCTCCAGTCAAGAAATATAATCCCTGTCAATGGAAACCTTTCAAAACTCCACCAAAATCAGCAAGTGTTGAGGAATTATGGGTTGAAAAATCAAGTCATAAACCTGTATATATTTGCACTAGGATGACAGTCCTAGTCATCCTACACCCCTGAATAAAATTCAAATGGGACTCTTTCTTCATTGATTCTCTTCCCCATTCATAGAGTTGTCAGAGTCATAGCTCTGTCAGTGTGGACTAGCTAGACCCAGAAAGGTTCCACCGGCAGCAGTGCAAGGGGAGAGAGGTCGAAGCTGTACGTGCAAGGAACAACAAACAAATATTTATATACTGTGTTTTGACACAAGTTCCCAAAGCAGTTTACGAACCAATAATAAATTAATAAGATGGATCCCTATCTCCAAAGGGCTCACAGTCTAAAAAGAAACATAAGGTAGACACCAGCTGCAGTCACTGCAGGGCTGCTGTGTTGGGGCTGGATATGGCCAGTTGCTCTCCCTCTGCTTAATATAGGAGAATTACCACTTTAAAAGGTGACTCTTTTCTCAGTTAGCAGGAAGCAGGTAGTCTGTGTGTACAAGGGACAGAAGGAGACCATGTTCAAGAAGTGCAACCCCAATATTGTGAAACCCAGACTTTCAACAGAGAGCGTATGCTGAACTGGGGGAAAAGACCCGGATAATTAAAAATAAGTGCAACATCTAAATTCAAACCAAAATTTCAAAACATACTTTAAGATAATGTAATGCTAAGCATGGATTTTATTTTTAAAAGCAATAACTTCATCTAACACTCAGTACTTCCAATAATTATTTTTAATGACCCTGAAGTAACAAATATACATATTGGGAAAGGCCACAATTTTTCAGGTTGGGAGATAATTCTATTGATTACCCCCGTTATGCTTAGATGTTTTATTTCTTTTCTTTTTACAGGTCCAAAAGCGGTCTTTAACAAGGCATGTGTTGAATCTAAGGATTGTAAAAGAACACGGATTGTAGGACTGCCTTTTTTTGGAACTGACTGCTGTCATGAGGATCTGTGCAATCTAAAAAGTACGTATCTCCCATTTTCTAGAATCTCCGATGCCTTTATCTCTGAGCATAACAAAAAGTCCTGGCTAAAGTCCAGGGCCCACATAGCCCCTGGGCGCCCACAAATCCTCTTTTGTCAGCCCTGGGTGGTGTGGTCACCTGGTGAAGAATGATGATGCTTAATTTGCAGGGGAGGTGGGCTTTAGGTCAGGGCCAGATTAAGCTAGTGCGGGGCCTGTAGCATATGTTATAAAGGGGCCTTTAATTTAAAAAAATGCACATAAATATTAAAACATAAATTATTTACTTGCATAGTAAAGTAATTCAATTTTTTCATTTGCTATATTTTGGAGTATGGGAGACCAAGCCACAAACTCACACTTACTACAACAGTGAACGTTTATTTACTGTTTTTCGATCAAAATTATCAAAGTGGTTTACATAAAAAATAAAGAGTGGATAGCTGATTCTCTGTTTCCAAAGGGCTCACACTCTAAAATGGAAAATGTGGTAGGCACCAGCAACAGCCACTGGACAGATGCTGTGCTGGGCCTTCTCTTACAAGTCACATTTAGCAGAAAAGGGATATTTATTGGAAGCTGGGTGTGCGGGGCCCTCAAAAATGTGGGGCCCGTGGCAAATGCTACATTTGCTACTATGTTAATCCGTAATAGCTTTAGGTTCAGGCTCCAAAATTACCTAAGTGCACGCACGTGCGTGTGTGTGTGTGTGTGTGTGTGTGTGCGCCCGCGCACACACACACACACACACACACACAGAGTAAACAAGCAAGCAAACAATGCCAACTAAATCATATGGAACAGAATCATTAGGGGTAGATGTCCATTCCCCTGACCCATGCTTAGTTTTGCCAAGTGATCACTATGCACTTCATAGGGAATACGCTGCTGTCCTTCAAGCCCCACCTCAAGCATCCAGCCCTCTTCAACTCAAATTGGAAACATCCCAGTCACCCTAGGTGCGAAGACAGGGTACAGGGTATGGGGGGGAGTGGGGCTCAAATTTAGACACATTGATTTTTGGTGCCTTCTTTACTGGAAGGGCAGTATAAGTGTTATGATTAGGTTTTCACCTTCCTTCTCTCCCTTATTCCGACAACACATCACTGTGGAGATGTTGGCTTCAAACCTCCGCTACCACCTCACCTGAATGCTGCTTCAAACAGCAGGGCCCCACCCAGCACCCCCTGCAGTGGGGGATCAACTCCACCACTCACCTGGCTTCTGCAGAGCCAATCCCCCGGTGGTGGTCTGTTTATTTATTTATTTATTTACTTAGCACATTTCTATACTGCCCTAACCCAGTTGAGTGGTGGAGGCAATTCCTCACCATAGGGGCTGCTGGATGGTGCCCTGTTGCTCAAAGCAGCACTCAGGTGCACCGGTAGCAGAGAAAAGCACTTATTAATTTACACTTAAAGGTGCCTCTGGCCACCACCCCGGCAGCGCCCAAACCGACCGCTACTGCTTCAAACCAGCAATCCGTCTAGGGAGAACAAATAGTATGGCTTCAGCAAAGGAAGACAGGAGGCCTCTGAGCACCTCTGAGTACTCCCGTAGAAGTCTTTCAAGTATCCTTTGGGGTACTAGTATTCCAGGGTCAGAATCTTCAGACTAGAGAAAAGCAGGGCAAGAAAGTACTAGATGTGAAAGAATGTGATGGAACCATATGCTGACTGACTATTGGAGTCACTTTTGCAGACAAAACAAGTCAATTTGCATTCATTGGCACTAAAGGAAGGTTCCAGTCCGCTGATGGCAATCAAAGCTTGTAAATTCCTGGCTTCATTCCATCAGGTAAGTGGATTTACATATTGACTAGGAAAGAAGAATTTGTTGCAAATGCTGGCACATGTATTGTGTGTATAGCCATGTGCAGGCATGCATACATGAGAATATGGGTCAACGTACTGTGTCATGCATACTAGCTGCTAATCAGAATGGAACCAGGTACCGGAATGTTAACGTCACAACTTGGAAAATGTGCATCACAGCAGCAGATCCATATGGATGTAAGTGCAGGTCATCGCTGAACAGCAGTAGCCTGCAGAAGCGGGATGGCCTGTAGTTTTAAATGGGAAAGCACCAGGAGTGGGGAGGAGCTTAACCCTTCCACTACCTGCTGTTTCCTGACAACTCCCACCCCCGGTTCTGTCTTTTCAGCTGCTATTCTCCCAGAATATTGTTTACGTGTGCCTGGTCAAAAGATGTTCCCATTCACATCATAACCTCTCTAAAGCAAAAGCCCTGATAAAATCATCATGTAAATAACCCCCTTTTTCTTCTCTAGGTGGCGTTACCAATTTGCAGACTGCAAAGAATTGGTGTTGCCAGCGACACAAGATTCCCAACTACATGGTCTCTTTCTTTAGTTACATTCCTACTTCCAAAGTTACTTCCAATTCTCAGCACTCCTGGGTCTCATTCTTGGCACTTGGTGGAGGGGAAAGGAGTGATTGAGGGAAGGTAGAAAAGGAGGTAAGGTAGGGGGTTCTGGATAAAAAATATGGGGCATATGGGTTAAGTACTCACTGAATCATGATCAAAGTAAATGTGTGTCACAAATAAAAATCTGTGTTTAGCACCTGCATTTGAACCATTTGTGGAGTAAGAGAGTAATTTTATAGATGAAATTAGTGAGAATTTGAGGCTTAGTGGGGGCCGCTGCAGTTTCCAGTCCCAGCCAAGTCCCACTGCCCAGCCCTACTCAGTCCTCAAAGGGGAAGACTAAACAAAGCAATGAAATGTTGCTTACCATGGGCATGAGTATGGCATATAGACTGTAAATTCACAATCCGGTAATGACAAAGAGGTCAAATTTCTAGATATACTGAATGACTGTGCCCTAGAGCAGTTGGTCTTGGAACCAACCAGAGAGAAGGTGACCTTGGAATTAATCCTGAGTGGCACCCAGGACCTGGTGCTTGATGTCAGTGTCATCCACCCTTAGGGAAGAGTGACCATAGTGAGATCAATTTCAGCATCCATGCAGGGAGGGAATCACCAAGGAAATCTGACACAGACACTTTGAATTTTAGAAGAGGAAACTTCTCCAAAATTAGCTGTATGCTGATAAGAAAGCTGAAAGGGGAAATCAGGAGAGTCACTTCACTCCAAAATGCATGTAGTTTACTCAAAACCACAATACTAGAAGCCCAGTTAGATTGAATACCCAAAAGGAGGAAAGGTACCACTAATTCCAGGAGGATGCCAGCACAGCTAACAGGTACCATCAAGGAACCATAAAAGGGAAGAAGACTTCCTTCCAAAATTGCAAGGCCTGTCCAAATGAAGAGAACAAAAAGGAACACAAACGCTGGCAATAGAAATGCAAGGTGACAATAAGGAAGGTGAAAAGAGAGTTTGAGGAACATTTAGCTAAAAGCAGCAAGGGGAATAACAAAAACTTATTAAATTCATCAGATGCGGAAAACTGCCAGGCAGGCAGTTGGACCATTAGACAATGAGGGAGTGAAAGGGATTATGAAGGAGGATATGGAGGTTGCAGAGAAGCTAAATGAGTTCTTTGTGTCAGTCTTCATGGCACAGGATAGTATACCTGGACTTCCAAAAAGCTTTCGACAAAGCTCCTCATCAATGACCATGAGGTGATTTTCATGTTCGCCAAATAGCAGGCTAAGGGAGCCTAGCCCGCTTTCTGGCGACCGTGAGATCCACTGGGTTGCTCTCCAGCGGGTTACCCACTTATGGAGCCCTCGCCTAAGCCCAGGTTTGCAAAGCGAGCACTCCGCGAACCTGGGCTCTACTTTCGTGTGTTGCCGTGGCTGGCTCCATGGTGTAGCAACTCAAGAGGAGACCCTCGATTGGTAGGCTAAAAAGCAGCCTCCCGGCTCGAGGGTCTCTCCTGTATGCTCTATGCACTCACGCAGAGGATGCTGGAACTTCCGGGGGCGGCGTTGCCAACGATCCCCGCAGCCCCTGCAGGCTCCATGATGGAGACGGCAGTCATGTGGGCGGCCAATCTGGCCACCCGGGGAGGGCTTCATGATCATCTAAGCCCGCTCTCCCCACAAACCCTCTGGAGGCGGGTCTCACCAATCGTGAGACCCTCCTCCATGTGTGGATTGCTAACTGGTTGAAAGGCAAGAAACAGAGGGTAGGAATAAATGGAGATTTTTCACAATGGAGGAAAGTAAGAAGTGGGGTCCCCCAAGGATCTGTATTGGGACTGGTGCTTTTTAATTTATTCATAAATGATCTAGAAGCAGGAGTAAGCAGTGAGGTGGCCAAATTTGCAGATGATACCAATTTTTTTAGCGTAGTGAAATCCAAAACTGATTGTGAGGAGCTTCCAAGGGATCTCTACAAACTGGGTGAGTGGTGGAAAAATGGCAAATGCGGTTCAGTGTTAGCAAGTGTCAAGAGATGCACGTTGGGACGAAAAACCCCAACTTCAAGTATATGTTGATGGGATCAGAGCTGTCAGTGATTGACCAAGAGACTGTCATGCCCCTACCTGAGGACATTGGAGAGGAGTGGGAGGCAGGTGACTTACTAGAAAGTAGGGAGGCACCTGAGGAGGAGGAGCAGGCCGGTAACATGAATGGGAGAGTAACTGAGACAGGTTGGGGCGAGTGTTTGGCACAGGAGGGCCTAGCAGGGCTGGGTGATCTTTGAAGAGAAGGGTTAGGATCTGAGCCAGAGTTTCAATGGCCACTATCTCCTTGAGAACGCAGACGGGGAAAATGTCAGCAGCAGGTGAGGGAATTACAAAGGACTAGTCAGCTGGCGGGAAGGCAGAAGCTGGATTGAACCTATGGCAGCTGGTGGGGGTGGAGTCTTGATTAAGTGCACCTGGCTGCTGACTATAAATCGGGCAGTCTGTGCCTTGAACAAACTGCTGGAAACAACACATCAAATCTGCTTGGCGCTTTTGATGGAGAGATTGTGACTTTGGAATTTGGGCTTCCCAATCCTCACTGGACAGCTCGTTGAAAATGTCGACTCAATATGCGGGAGCTGTGAAAAAGGCCCATTCCATGCTAGGGGTCATTAAGAAGGGAATTGAAAATAAAACTGCTAATATCATCATGCCCTTATACAAAACTATGGTATGGCCACACCTTGAGCACTGCATACAATTCTGGTCACCACATCTAAAAAAGGTCATTGTAGAACTGCAGAGGAGGGCAACCCCGATGATCAGGGGCCTAGAACACCTTTCTTATGAGGCAAGGCTACAACACCTGGGGCTACTGAGTTTATTAAAAAGATGACTGCGGGGAGAAATGATAAGAGGTCTATAAAATTATGCATGGTGTGAAGAAATTGATAGAGAGACATTCTTCTCCCTCTCACATAACACTAGAACCAGGGGGTCATCCCATGAAATGGATTGCCAGGAAATTTAGGACCAGCAAAAGGAGGTACTTTTTCACACAATGCATAATCAACTTGTGGAATTCTCTGCAACTAGAATGTGGCAGCCAGGTTGGTCTCTGGGTCATCTCCGAGAGACCATGTCACTCCTATCTTAAAACATCTACACTGGCTGCCGATACATTTCCAGGCAGAGTAAAAGGTTTCGGTTATAACCCACAAAGCCCTAAATAGCCTGGGCCATGGATATTTAAGAGAATGTCTTCTTTGCTATAAACGGCACCGCTCATTGAGATAATCTGGAAAGGTTTGTCTGCAGTTGCAACCGACTCATCTGGTAGGTAATCCGGACGGGCCTTCTTCATTGCTGCCCCGAGGTTTTGGAACACACTTCCTGCTGAAATAAGAGCCTCCCCATCTCTTACAACATTTAAAAGGGTAGTCAAGACGCATTTGTTCACCCAGGTTTTTAATTAGATATGTTTTAAATGTGTTTTAATTCTGTTTTAATTGCATTTTAATAGTTTTAACTTTTTATAATTTAATAAAAAGTTGAAAACTACTAAAATTTAGAAGTTTTTAAAAGTTAAAAGTTAAAACTATTAAAAAGCTATTAAAAGTTAAACTACTAAAAGTTAAAACTATTAAAAAGCTATTAAAAGTTAAACTATTAAAAAGCTATTAAAAGTTAAAACTATTAAAACTATTAAAATTAAAACTATTTAATATGTTTATCTTTATTGGTTAAAATATGCTAATTAATTAATTAATTAATTAATTAATAGATGTGGTGACAGCCAACAACCTGGATGGCTTTAAGAGGGGTTTGGATAACTTCATGGAGGAGAGGTCTATCATTGGCTACTAGTCGGAGGGCTACAGGCCATTTCCAGCCTCAAAGGCAGGATGCCTCTGAGTACCAGTTGCAGGGGAGTAACAGCAGGAGAGAGAGCATGCCCTCAACTCCTGCCTGTGGCTTCCAGTGGCATCTGGTGGTCCACTGTGTGAAACAGGATGCTGGACTAGATGGGCCTTGGGCCTGGTCTAGCAGGGATGTTCTTATGTTATTCAAGTGTGATCTGCATTTCCCAGTGAATTGGTGCAACAGAGGCTGAGAAAATAATTTTTCCAATTCTCCTCAGTTAGCTTGAGGTTCTGGAAGGACAGCTTGATAAGCCAAGTAAAACATACAGAGCAGGGTCAACAGTACAGCCTGTTGCGAGCCTCAGAGTGCAGTGGGGAGAACAAAAGTTCTGGTAAGAACTCATCTGCTTACTTTCCTTTGACTATAATCCTAACTGATAATTACCATCTTCACAAGTTAGCCAACTTGCACCTCAGGCACCCTCCATCTTGAACTGGGGAGGATGACATCAGCACAAACTACACTGGTGAGTGTCCCTACAAATGTGCAAAATCTTGTCCCAATTGGTTAGGCAGTTCACTTGCACCTAAAATGTTCATGCAGCCCTACAACTGTATCAAATTTAGTCATAGGGGCATAGGAAACTGCCATATACTGAGTCAGACCATTGGTCTATGTAGTTCAGTATTGTCTTCACAGACTGGCAGCGGCTTCTCCAAGGTTGCAGGCAGGTATCTCTCTCAGCCCTATCTTGGAGAAGCCAGGGAGGGAACTTGAAACATTCTGCTCTTCCCAGAGTGGCTTGATCCCCTGAGGCGAATATCTTGCAGTGCTCACACATCAGGTCTCCCATTCATATGCAACTAGGGCAGACCCTGCTTAGCTATGGGGACAAGTCATGCTTGCTCCCACAAGACCAGCTCTCCTCTCCAAATCAGTCAATGCATTGCAAAATGTATACAGACAAACATCTTTCTGGGTGATCTCATGAGCTTACTTTCCTTAGAGAAAATGGGCTGAGAAAACAGGGGGACAGAGAAAAATTGAGGACCAGACCCACCCTAGTTGGTCTCTGGGTATTGGTCTCCATCAGTGATGTCCATCCATGTCACTGGACCATGAATAATTTTGCCAATTGAGAGCAGTATGTACTTTAGCAGTATCTGCCTGCTATCGTTCAAGCTGCAGATGAAGCTTCTGCCTCAGTTTCAAGCTCCCATTTCCAGCAATGGACACAAGGCCTTGGAGTGTAAATCCCAGCACTGAAATGGTTTACTGGATAAATGTCTGGTTTTCTAGAATCCTTAGTGGTGTCTGCCCATGCTGTTGGGCTATACCTAGTTTTTCTGACTGAGCACTGGGTACTTCCGCAATACTTCCCTGTTGTACTTCAAAACCCAGATGAAGTATCTAGTTCCACATCACCCCCCTTCAATTCAATTCAAGCAATGGACAATATGGCCCTGGATAACCCAACCCCCATTCAAGCTCTGGACTTGGTTATGGTGACCACAGCCCCCAGCCTGCGACTGGTTCCTAAGATTTGTGAGACTGGAGGGCACGTTTTGTTGAGCCGAGAAGAGGTACCATATTATGAACTGGTCTCACCCAAGTTTCCTACCAGAGAAAGGCATCTCTCAAAAGGAAAAGGAGTTTGCATTTCCATTTCCAACTATTGCATATCTCTCAATGAAGCCAAGGGACAAAAGGGCGGGGGGAGTTGCAGAACTGCTTCAAGTCACATTAACAACAACCACCAGTGAAAATTCTCTTACCACGTGGCATGAATTCAGTTTTGCAAGTATCTTCATCGGGTTCACACTCCTTGATGCATGTTTTGCAAAAGAGCACCCCTGGCTTCTCACACACTTGACATCTTAAAGATGCCACTGCAAACAGGAGAAAGATTGCAAAAGCTCAGGGCTACACATATAAGGTCTGTTCTCAGACATAACATTACAATATTAAAAATATATTTATATAGCCCTTGAATCAGTCATCCTTGAATGTTAAAATAAACTGCCTGCATCTGAAATGTGTAGGTTATAAATCAATGAATAAATAAGAGCTGATCTTGTGGTAGCCAGGATGAATAGTCTCCTTGCTAAACAGGTTCTGCTCTGGTTTGCATCTGAATGGGAGACTACATGTGTGAGCACTGTATGATATTCCTCTTTGAGAATGGGGCCACTCTGGGAAGAACAGAAGGTTCCAAGTTCCCTCCCTAGCTTCCCCAAGATAGGATCAGAGAGACTCATGCCTAAATTCTTGGAAAAATAACTGCCAATCTGTGTCGGCAATACTGAGCTAGACGGATCTACGGTCTGACTCAGTAGAAGGCAGCTTCCTATATCCCAATATTCCTAAATTCTTCTGTGTAAGAAGTAATTAGAATAAAATAAAAGCTAATTTATTTATTTATTGCATCATTACAGCAGCTCATCTCACTGGAAGCTTGGAGATGTCCCAGGAGAAATCAAACCTTCTCTTTGGGGCAGCAGTAACTGTGTATCAGTTGGCATTCTGTTGGAAGGACTGAAGCAAGGGAAGGGACGGCACTTGGATGCCTGAGACTGAGCTGTTCTTAGCAACCCTTTTACGAGTTGCTGATGGGTGGATGACATGCCAAGTCCACATGGAAAAGCACAGTGTACTTGTGTGTTAAAGCAAGTGTCCAGCTTCCGTGAACATTTGTGCTGTGGTGCAGGTACATCATTTGCTGTACCACCCTTCCTGGGCCAGCTGCTCTATTGGGGATCAGCCTGTTTTCCATGTGGGTTTGGCATGTCAGCCACATATCAGCAACTCATATAAGGGTTGCTAAGAACAGCTCAGTCTCATCCACACATAGATTCTGTG
This sequence comes from Hemicordylus capensis, assembly GCF_027244095.1. Lineage (NCBI taxonomy): Eukaryota > Metazoa > Chordata > Lepidosauria > Squamata > Cordylidae > Hemicordylus > Hemicordylus capensis. The sequence continues at coordinate 26,772,554 of NC_069661.1, read as the reverse complement.
TGTGTGACCATCACTTGAGGAGGCTGGAGGGAATCAGAGCAGAGCTGCACCAACCAAGGCAACTGAGGCATCCAGGGTTTGGCTTGGAAGAATTTATAGGCTAAGGGCAGGAGCAGGGGCGTAGCTAGCCCGCCGGCGGCCTGTGTGCAGCCGCGGCAGGCGCCCCGATAGCCCCGCCCCATCATCTGACATCATACGCAGGGGATAGCCACGCCCCCGTGTCTGCCGTCAGACACGGGGGGCGTGGTCTGGCTCCCGAACGGAGCCTTGAGGCTCCGTTCGGGAGGAGCAGCTTAACTGCCGAAGGGGCCATGTGGCCCCTTCAGCAGTTAAACAAAGGCTGGTGCTGCGTTCGCAGCAAAGCCCACAAGAGGCTCTTCCCTGCAGGGGAGAGCCGCTTCTGGGCTGCGTTGCGAACGCAGCACCAGTCTTAGCTCCTGAAGGGGCTGGGCGGCCCCTTCAGGAGCTAGTTAGGCTGGTGCTGCATTCTCAGCACCAGCCTTTGTTTAGCTCTCGAAGGGTCCGCGCGGCCCCTGCTCTGGAGCTAAACTCCCGCCCCTGCATTTGATGTCAGACGTGGGGGACGTGTCAGAGCCGCTAATTGCGGCTCATTATTGGGCGCGGCTCGGGTTCTTTGAACCTGTTCGCCCAATTATAGCTGCACCCCTGGGCAGGAGCCCCAAGGCAGTCCCTGGAAGAACCAGTTCCATTGGTGTGAGAAGTGATGGAAATGGAGCCCACATGATTTCTGAGAAGTCCCATCATGTGAGATGGGAATTCTGTGCTGAAATCAGGACGTGTCTTTCTGGAACTCCATGCAGTTATGCCAGGTTCAGCTGCCAGTTGTTCCTATTTCACCACCATAGATGCAGGAAAACACTCACCTAGACCACAAAAGAGGGATCACTTTGTACATCACACGGTCATCTTTTCACAGCCATCCAGTACCTTCGTGAGTTTTTTGCAGCCCTGAGCCAAGTTGTTTGTTTCATTTCTCTGTGTTCCCCCTTAAAAAAAGAATACCTGAAATCCTGCCCTTCAGTATAATTAGCTCATATCCATGCTCCAAATGTCTAGCAATTTTTTTCCAGTTTTGTTTATTTACCCAGTGGCCTGGCCTGTGCTTGCTCCAACCCTGACGGTTGGAGCAAAAATGATTCTGTTCTCTATAAAATTTTACACCAAACACAGAGAGCAGGTTTTTATTTGTCACGCCGTCTTGTTCTGATCATTATTCAGGAAGAAATTAATCCATGCACCAGGGGCGTAGGGTTCTTGGCTGCCATTCCCTGGGCTTTACCAGCATGTGCTCCTGGAAGTGCTGACTGGGAGCTCCTTTCCCTGCCCTCTGGAGGAGGTGAGGAGAGGAGCTCCCTTTCAGGGATTCCACGGACCCCCAACTGGGGAAGGGAAGCTCTGCCAGGGCTGAAGGGCTCTGATCTCAGCATCCCCCCCCCCCCGGCTTCATCTGAGGTCATGTTCAGGGGCGGGGCCAATACCTGGGAGATTTGGGCCCTCTCCCATCCCTCCCCATTCAGCGTTCCTTTCAGACATGGGTGTGCTGGGCTTCCTCACCCCACAAGACAGCTAGCATTTCTTTTATTCATTCATTTCTTTTTTTAATAAGAGTTTTTATAAAAAGTAAACCAAAGTAGACGGAAACAAATCACCATAAAGACAATATAAAACCAATCATTTTTCATGATGAAAAACCTCATCTTTCTAATTAATTACAACAGAAAATAAAGAAAAAATATCTAGAGCAAGATATAGCAAAAGAAATTTAGACTCTTAAAGTTGTCTCTTAATTCAGACTCTTAAAGGCAAAGGAGTTTGCATTTCCATTTCCAACCGTTGCATATCTCCCAATGAAGCCAAGCGACAAAACGGGGGCGGGGGGAAAGAATTGCTTCAAGTCACATTAACAACAACCACCAATATTTATATACCACTTTTCAACAAAAGGAATAGGGGAAAGGGGGCATCTAGATGCTCTCTGTTAACTTGCATGTTGGGAGGTTTTGTGGGGATCCATTATATATTTCAATAAGAAAGGTTGTGGAAGTGAGTCCCAGGCACTTCCTCGGTGGTGGGGTGGTGGTGGTTTACAACCCCTGGTTACTCATGAACAAGGCCTTTGTTACTCCTCATCAAGATATGATGATGAGTGTGGCAACGAAATGGCCACACGGACTACGCACACTGAGAATGGCAGTCCATGGGGGCAAGAGGTTGAGAAGTGGTGGGCAGCGGTGTGTTTGGAACCGGTGGGCAGGGGTGTCCCAGAGACTGCTTTCCTAGTCCTGGGGACGGTGGCCTGGGAAAAACCCACCCCCTCCCTGGACGTCTGCTCCTGTGGACAGGTGCGGCATCACAAAAGGTGTCTGCAGTTGACCCAGTTGCCCTGGGACTGGTGGAGTAGGGGAAAGTGGCCTAACCCACGATTCCCCGCGCCCGCTTATCTGCATCCGGTGCACAAACGGGCTGAACCCAGGAACTTTGAGATCAGAGTGAATGTGTTGCCTGGTTGGCCCACCCTCTGGATGTATGCCTGCAGCCAGGTTATGGAGCATGAGGTGTAGTGATGTCCTCCGGGGTGCAAATACTGCAGAGGAGCGATTGGGGGAGAGGGTTTTTTCCACCTTCTATTTTTCAACAAGTACAGTCAGGAGGCCCACTAGAGTGGGTCCCCCTTTGGATTCCTTGGCGGGTAAGTGGCTGGCTCATCTCGTGACCACGCAGTCCACGATTGGAGATCATGCTGTAGCCGGAACAGGGATCTCCCTAAAAGACTGGCCCTCTCATGAGAGTGAGAGCTTACCGAGCTGCAAGCTGCTTTTGGCGGTTTAGTTATGCGTCTATGTGGAGTGCTCTGCCAAGCTCAACCCTCGTGACATCTTCCCAGGTCATGGTGGGGCAGGACCCCCAGCATCCTTTGCCTGCTCCAACTGCATATCTCATTCTGGTGTATGTGGGTTCCCCTCCCAACCTGCAGAGAAAGTGGGATTACATTCCCCCGCATCGCGCACCCAATCCCCCCGCTGGAGATCATGTCCAATTGCGGCCGATCGGTTGACCTGGTGACACTTTGCCCACAGTCTGGCCATGGAGTGGGCTGGAATTGTGCTGGGAGGCACTGAGGGACTCCTCGCTCCCTCTGCTAACCACAGTTAGTGGCACGTCTGCAGCACAATTTGGAGTTAGGATTTTTAACTCCAGTTAGTGCTAAATACAGTTATTCTAATGCTAAACACAGTTAGTTTGTATGTGTGAACTGGGCCATGTTTTCACTGAGAGTCATGGTTGTCCAGTGAAAGAAGTGCTTAATGTGATCTGTGTCAAAAGTTCAGAATTCATCAGATGGCCTTAGCAAAGTCACTGATCTGCTGCTGCTGCTGACTATACAGACATATGTGAGCACTGTAAGATATTCCCCTTAAGGGATGGGGCTGTTCTGGGAAGAGCATCTGCATGATTGCATGCAGAAGATTCTGGCCCATAACTTGTTGGGAATTCTCTTTGGTAAGAGATACCCTTTTATTACAGCAGAGTGCACTGAGGCACAACATAGTGGAGTCTGCCTAGGCATGTGTGTATGCTGAGAGTAAAAGAAACATGGAGCCAGTTCATAGTTTCAAATCAATATAAGGAGTCTTTATTGGAGAACTCCATTCTAGATAGTAAAGTGGAGAGATAGACTCCTGCTTGTAACCTTGGAAAAGCTGCTGCCAGTGTGTGTAGAGAATACTGAGCTAGATGGAACAATGGTCTGACTTGGTATACGGTGGCTTCCTATGCCAAATTGATACAATTCAAATCGGCTCTATTCAACCTTGAATCGAATCACTATTGACATCTCTGGTGATTCTAGGGTTCGAATCATGACCATGATCCAACCATGACCAATGATGAGATGGATTGTTGCCCTGACGTGTGTTAGCCAGGAAGGCTGTCAGTAAATCTGAGGCCATGGTACACTTTTATCTGCACACATGGATACATGCCACTGGAGTTCTTCTCCAGGAAGGTTTAATTTTCTGGTTCTTGGAGAACTGGTCTACCCATCAAACCCAATTGGTTGACCAGCTCCCGCCAGAAAAACAGTCTCCAAAATTGCCGTTCTGGTGGAGAGAGCTGGTCTACCCATTGGGTTGAATGGGTAGACCAGTCCTCAGAGAAAACCAACTGGTAGAACTGATGTCCCCACATGGAAAGTTATCTGGGTGAGTAGGTCAATGATGTGAAATGACCCTGACAAACATTTAAAAAACACTTGAAAATCACCGGATTGCCTGAATACACTCTGTGTTGCGTGGTGGGACATGATGGTGGTGGGACATGATGGACATGATGGTGCTGGGACATGATGCTACCCACTACCCAACCCCCAGAACAATTGGGAAATCAGGTGGTTTTTAATCTTTTTTTAAAAAATCATGTGATGTGGGGAGAACAGTTCTACTAATAGGTTTACTGGGAAGACTGGTCTACCCATAAAATTCAGTTGGAAGACCAGCTCTCCCCAGAAAAACAGTCCTCCAATTGCACTGGTTTACTTGGGAGAGCTTGTCTACCAATTCTGTTTAATGGGTAGACCAGCTCTCCTTGAAAAACTCAAATTAACAGCTGCTTTGATGATTTAAATTGAGATTTTGGACTTCTGGCTCTGGCCCATGTAACCAACAGGCATGAAACTTGTTCTCACCACAACGCACGAGGCTAGCTTCAGTCTTCGAGCAGGGATGGCTCTTTCATGAGGCAAAGGGAGGTGGTCACCTCATGGAGCAGATCACTGGGGCACCAGAAGGTGGCAGGAAGCTCTCCACATCTGCCATCCGAGCAGCTCTTGGGGAGAGATCAGAGCCCTGCATATGTACATAGGACGCCGCTGGTGGTGGCAGCCCAGAGGAACCATAGCACAGGCACCCTGCTTCTGATGTCCACCAAGAGAGTGCTACCTTATGCGGAAAGGGGGCCATGCCCCATTCACAAGGCACTCTGGAAACACCTTTCCTTGCCTCAAAAGGTAGAGATATATATTCCAACCAGGCTGGGAACTCAGCGCTGGCTGAAGTGTCTCACCAACGGGGAGGTGGCAGCACCACAGGGAGTGGCAGCTGGGTTCTTTGCACCCTTCTGCACAATGGTGGATTCACCCTGCCTCTGCCAGCTTTGCAAGAAGTTTCTTCTATACACCTTGAAAAACTTGCAGGAAACACAAGAAGAGAAGAGGAGTCTGTTCTCAGCTTTCCCTCCCCCCCCGCTCGGTGGCCATAAGCCCTCAGTGTATAGAGAAATGGGTGAAGAGAGAAAGCAGTCTGCAGCTCTACTCAACAGGCACCTGACAACACCTAGGGCATCCCCAGATTGTGAAATGGCAATTTTACTTTGCTTCCCCACGGAAGGGCAGGTGTGCATTCACATATCGCCCAGATTTATGTCGGGGAGCACTCCATACAGGATTGGGGTTTCTCACTGCACTTTGGCGCTTAGTCCGATTGATGTCCCTTGGAAGTGAGGCTGGCAATAGATAATGAAAGAGCAACTGTCTTGAAGGGGAAAGGCGGAAGAGCGAAGGGAGAGGAGGAGATGCGGTGGGGATCTATCTTAGGAAAGCGTTTTACCTTTGGGAGGAGAGGTTGATGTGAGGCAAGACTAGGCTCTGGCAGCTGAGGGTGAAGTAACCACCCCAGAAGGCAGAGATTCAGAAAGAAGAGTATCTTTGTGACTAGGTTAAAGCTAAAGGCCTAGTACAGTGGATTGTCTCCTGGCGTTTCTTGCCACTCTGTTCCCAGCCATCTCCCCAGCCCAACTGACCTGGAGTTGCCACCGTGGGGGGAGGCAAAGGCCAGATGCTCCCTGCACAGATTTCCAAGCTTGCAAGGGCCAGTTCTGAAAGGTTGTTGGCCCCCACTAGGATTGTGGGATGCAGCATTTAGCACCTCACCTCAATCACTGCAACACCACAGGCCTCCCCTAATGGGATAATATGAAGGGGTGAGTCAAACAGGCAGAGCAGAGTCATCGGTGGCATCTGGCCGTGTCCCTGGGCCTAGCCGAGTGCTGCCAACACTGCATCACATCATAGAGAGGAGAGCTGGTCTTGTGGTAGCAAGCATGACTTGTCCACCTAGCTAAGCAGGGTCTGCCCTGGTTGCATTTGAATGGGAGAACACATGTGAGCACTGGAAGATATTTCCCTCAGGGGATGGAGGCACTCCGGGAAGAGAAGAAGGTTCCAAGTTCCCTACCTGGCTTCTCCAAGATACCGCTGAGAGAGACTCCTGCCTGCACCCGTGGAGAAGCTGCTGCCAATCTGTGAAGACCATACTGAGCTAGATAGACCAATGGTGTAACTCAGTATACAGCAGCTTCCTATGTTTTTATTCAGCAGTTTGTATCTGCTGTTCTTCAGGAAGCAGCTAAAGCATCTGGCTCCCGGCACACTTTCCCTTCTGTTCTGGCAAAGCAGGAGACGTTAGCTCTACCACGGAGAAATGACAAAGAAGGGAGGATTGGACTTGCATTCTCCTTGTTTAACAGAGTCAGCGGTTAAGAGGAAAGCCACCAATTCCCTGCACCACACCACACCACATACACCCCCCACACACACACACTCATGTGGACCTCCCATTCCCCAGGTGGGCTTATGCATCTAGAAAGTACATTTCAAAGCTGGGCAACACTGAGATTTCTGTATCTCCACAACAAGAAATGCAACAACAGAAGCAAAAATGTCTTTGCAAATGTTAGGCTCACCCAAGCACCACACTACCGTACCCAGCTATTTATCATTCCCACATTAATGGGAGGGAGTCATAAAACCGAAAGCCTGGCAGTTAGAGCAGAGAGGGTCTAGCTCCACATTCCTGAGTCTAAACCTTGGCAGTTGGTGGAAGATAATGGGATACAGGGTGGGCAAATAAACGTAAATAAAATTTGGAGACCCTAACGATGTATGGCAGTGGTGTGGGTACCATGGAGCAGAGGGCCCCCTTGACCCCCCCACCCTGCCCCCACATTACGAATTCAGTGCTCACCAACTGTGGGGCGGGGGGCGGAGGCATGAACCTTTCCTCTCCAGCCAGTGTTTCACCGAAATGCTGGCTGTGCCGGGGGGGGGGCGGGGGAGAAGCCCAATGCACCCATTTGAATGGAACGCTGACTGGGGAGGGATGGGAGAGGGCCCAAATCTCCCAGGTATTGGCCCCTTCCCTGAATCTGACATCAGATGCAGCAGGGGTGGGGGGATGCTGAGAGCAGAGTCCTTCAGCCCTGGCAGAGCTTCCCTTCCCCAGTTGAGGGTCCGTGGAATCCCTGAAAGGGAGCTCCTCTCCTCACCTCATCAAGAGGGCAGGGAAAGGAGCTCCCAGTCAGCACTTCCAGGAGCACAAGCTGGTAAAGCCCAGGGAGTGGAAGGCAAGTCCCCTACGCCCCTGGTGCATGGATTAATTTCTTCCTGAATCATGATCAAAATAAGGGGGCTGACAGATAAAAATCAGATATCGGTGTTTGCTTTTCATTTAAACCGTTTTATAGAGAACAGAATCATTTTGCTCCAACCATCAGGATTGGAGCAAGCAGGGGCCGGGCCACTGGGTAAATAAACGGAATAAAAGTGCTAGACATTTGGGTCATGGATATGTGTTAATTATGCTGAAGGGCAAGATTTCAGGTCTTTTTTTGTTTGTTTGTTTTAAGGTGAAGCACAGTGCAATGGAACATAAACAACATGGCTCAGGGCTGCAGACAACTCACAAAGGTACTGGATTGCTGTGAAAAGATGACTGTGAGATGTACAAAGTGATCCCTCTTTGGGGGTCTGGGTGAGTGTTTTCCTGCATCTATGGTGGTGAAATAGGAACAACTGGCAGCTGGACCTGGCATAACTGCATGGAGTTCCAGAAAGACACGTCCTGATTTCAGCACAGAATTCCCATCTCACATGATGGGACTTCTCAGAAATCATGTGGGCTCCATTTCCATCACTGCTCACACCAATGGAATTGGTTCTTCCAGGGACTGCCCTGGGGCTCCTGCCCTTAGCCTATAAATTCTTCCAAGCCAAACCCTGGATACCTCAGTTGCCTTGGTGGGTACAGCTCTGCTCTGAATCCCTCCAGACTCCTGATCTGTCCAGGGCTATGAAGATTCTCCTGATCACAGGCCTCCTCCTGGCCCTGCTCTCTGCAGGTGAGTGGCAGTCAGTCATCCTGGGCTCGTATTTCTCTTCCCCCTTATGCGGGAAGGGAAGAAGCAGTGGGCGAGGAGAGAGAGGGCTGGAAGTGAACTGGGGCAAAAAGGGGCAGGCTGCTTCCAGATGGCTGATCCCTCAAGTGATGGACACACACACAGAATCCATGTGTGGATGAGACAGAGCTGTTCTTAGCAACACTTTTATGAGATGCTGATGGGTGGCTGGTCCAGGAAGGGTGGCACAGCAAAAGATGTACGTGTGTGTTCAAGTAGGTGTCCAGCTGCCGTGAACATTTTTGCTGCAGTGCAGGTACATCTTTGGCTGTGCCACCTTTCCTGGGCCAGCTGCTCTATTGGGGATCAGCCTGTTTTCCATGTGGGTTGCTAACTGATACACAGTTACTGCTGCCCCAAAGAGCAGGTTTGATTTCTCCTGGGACATCTCCAAGCTGCCAGTGGAATGAGCTGCTATAATGACGCAATAAATAAATAAATTAGCTTTTATTTTATTCTAATTACTTCTTACACAGAAGAACTTAGGAACATAGGGATATAGGAAGCTGCCTTCTACTTAGTCAGACCATTGGTCCATCTAGCTCAGCATTGACGACACAGACTGGCAGTAATTTTGCCAAGAATGTTGGCATGAGTCTCTCTGAGCCCTATCTTGGGGAAGCCAAGGAATATCGGGAAATAGGAAGCTGCCTTTTACTGAGTCAGACCCTGGATCCATCTAGCTCTGTATTGCCGACACAAACTGGCAGTTATTTTTCCAAGAATTTAGGCATGAGTCTCTCTGAGCCTATCTTGGGGAAGGCAGGGAGGGAACTTGGAACCTTCTGTTCTTCCCAGAGTGGTCCCATTCCCAAAGAGGAATATCTGACAGTGCTCACATATGTAGTCTCCCATTCAAATGCAAACCAGAGCAGACCCTGCTTAGCAAAGGAGACAATTCATTTTGGCTACCACAAGACCAGCTCTTATTTATTCACTGATTTATAACATACACATTTCAGATGCAGGCAGTTTATTTTAAACACCCAAGGATCAATGATTGCAGGGCTAAATTTTTTTAATATATTTTATTTATTTTATATAAAATAAATATGTGTAGCCCTGAGCTTTTGCAATCCTTTCTCTTTTCTCCACCGGCATCTTTAAGATGTCAAGTTTGTGAGGAGCCAGGGAAACTCCTATCTTGCAAAAAATACATCAAGGAGTGTGAACCTGATGAAGATACTTGCAAAACTGAATTCATGCCTCGTGGTAAGAGGATTTTCACTTTCCTTCATGTAATGCATATGCTCTTTTCGTGGACACTGTATTATCAAGGGATGACATCCTTGCTGAAATGAGGCTTCACCACAGAACTTTGACCTCCTCTAGTCAAGAAATATAATCCCTGTCAATAGAGACCTTTGAAAACCTCACCAAAGTCAGCAAGTGTTGAGGAATTATGGGTTGAAAAATCAAGTCATAAAGCTGTATATTTGCACTAGAATGACAGTCAGCTCTACACCCCTGGATAAAATTCAAATGGGAATCTTTCTTCATCGCTTCTCTTCCCTATTCATAGAGTTGTCGGAGTCATTGCTCTGTCAATGTGGACTAGCTAGACCCAGAAAAGTTCCACCGGCAGCAGTGCAAGGGGGGAGAGGTCGAAGCTGAAGGTGGGAGGACCAACAAACAAATATTTATATACCACCTTTTGACAAAAGTACCCAAAGCAGTTTACAAACCAATAATAAATGAATAAGATGGATCCCTATCTCCAAAGGGCTCACACACTAAAAAGAAACATAAGATAGACACCAGGAGCAGTCACTGGAGGGATGCTGTGTTGGGGATGGATATGGCCAGTTGCTCTCCCATTGCTGCTAAATATAAAAGAATCACCACTTTGAAATGTGATTCTTTTCTCAGTTGTCTGTGTGTACAACAAGGGGCAGAAGGATACCATGTTCAAGAAGTGTACCCTCAAAATTGTGAAACCCAGACTTTCAACAGATAGCGGTTGCTGAACCTAAAAGAAAGATCTGGATAATTTAAAAATAAGTGCATCAAAATCTAAATTCAAACCACATAATGTAATGCTAAGGATAGGTTGTATTTTTAAAGCAATAACTTCATGTAGCACTCAGTACTTCCAATAATTATTTATATAACCTGAAATAACAAATATACCTATTGGGAAGGCCCACACTTTTTCAGGTTCGGAGGTAATTCTATTGATCCCCCCCCCCACCCTTATGCTTAGATGTTTTATTTCTTTTTCTTTTACAGGTCAAGATGTGTTCTTTAACAAGGCATGTGTTAAATCTGAGGATTGTCATGGACAACGGTATTCAGGACTTGCTGGTTTTGGAATTTCCTGCTGTCATACTGATCTGTGCAATAAATCAAGTATGTATCTCCCATTTTCTAGAATCGCCTATGTCTATCTCTGAGCGTAAGAAAAATTGAGTTATCAGGATTTAGCACTAGCCCACAAATGAAGTATTATTGGGCCAAGATTTTTCCTTCATTCTTGTCCAAAGGATGGTTATTATTTCAATAGATGATTGTATTTCACGTACATGTGTGTGTTTGTGTGTCTATGTGTGTGTGTTTTTAAATCCCAGCCAATTATTTCTGACCAACAAAGCAACCATCAGGATAATCAGCGGAGGCCAAATTGCCTCCACCCTCTAAGGCAGAGAAAGGCAATCTTGGCTCGCCAGCTGCTGTTGAACTGCAACTGCCACCATCTCCAGACACCATAAATTGTAGCTCAGGGTGTTGGGAGTTATAGTTCAACACCAGCTGGAGAGCCAAGATTCCATACCCCTGATCTGAGGGATGAGGAGGGCTGCAGGTGGAGAACCAGGCCCACGTTCACTCCACTCCCACCCCATAGCAGTGTGTAGGTGTTGAGTGGTGAGCCCAACATATCCTAAGGAGCTGCAGGGATGAGAGTGGGAGCAGAGGAAATTTCTCCAGAAACAGGATGCCCTGACGTCAAAGGTTTGTGGGGAAAGCACATGGTATCAGTAACTGCTAGTGCCAAAATGATGGTTTAAAAACAGTGGTTTAATGATTGTTTGAAAACGTCTGAAGGGGTCTGCGTGCAAGAACTGGATGTGAGCCCCACTGGATAACTTCTGCTTAGGGAAATTTTTAGAGTTTTGTGCAGAATGTTTGTGTGTGCAGAGGCATTCTTACCCCTGCACTTTGGAGCCAAAGTCCAGGGCCCCCACAAATCCTCCTTAGTCTGTCCTGGGTAGTGTAGTCGCTTGGTGGAGCATAATGATGCTTAATTTGTAGGGGCGGGAGGGGGGCTTGAAAGGCATTTTAGTCCAGGCTCCAAAATTAACTAAGTGGACATGTACACACACACACACACACACACACACACACACACACACACACACACAGTAAACAAGCAAGCAAATAAAGCCAATTAAAACATATAAAGCAGAGTCATCAGTGGTAGCTGTCCATTCCCGTGAGCCATGCCTAGTTTTGCCACCTGATCACTATGCACTTCATGTGGAATTTTCTGGACTTCCGGTTAACGACGCTGAGGGAAGGACGCTGATTCTCTTTGCTCCGCTTCTTATCTTAGTCACTATTTGTTTTAGTTTGTTTTTTTTATTTTCACTCTACTGTCAGCGCTGAAGCTGATAAGGTGGCTGAAATCCTAACTGAAATATGAGAAGGAAGCTAAACAAACGAATTACAAAGTTGAATAAGCAATTAGAAGAGAGACCTTCAGCTCGGGAATCCTTGGGAGTACAGGTTACTGCATCTCAAGTAAATCAAACACTCCAAGCGGAGAAGAACTTACTTTATGAGCAACCAGGACAGCTGCAGCAAGCTCCGAATGAAAGTAAGCTGAATTGTAGAGGCATTGAAGCTACTCTTGAGGGTACTCACGCTTTTGATAAATTAGGTGTTGGAGTGAGAAGCAGCATGGTGGGGAGCTGTTCAGAATCAAAGTGTGAAGGCTATAAATCTTCTAACCCGGTTAGCAATCCAAGTGAAGCGGATGAGCCTTCCTTGCTATTCTTGAATGACTCAGCTGATTTACCTCCCTCTGCTCCCAGGAATGCGTCCTTATCTGGTTCTAGTGAGGATTTCTCCTCTAATTTGGCTTTATTAGTGCTGGAAACTTTGAAATATCTTTTCCAACGCCTTTCTAAAGTTTCAGAACAAATGGAACAGCTGGCTTTGGAATCGAAGAAACTATCCAAGTTTATTTTAAAAGATAAATGTAGGGCTCCTATAGCAACAAATCCGAAGGAGAACCATCAGTCTGTGGATGCTAGCGTTCAGACAGAATTTCAGCCCCCACTCTCAAGTCAAACACCACTATACGCTGGTTCCAGTACTCGCAGGTGGGTCCCCTCTTCGGCTTATTCTGGATATCATAATTATGGGGGGAATGTGAGAACACTTCGGTCAGTATACCAACCTAAACAATTAATTCTGGACATTTGCTTGAATTCAACCAACTGCCAGAGGTGATATTCTAAAAAGCAAATCTGTAGGTCTCTTGCTCAAATTTTGGCTTTTCCTGTACAAGCCATCGATCTGACGACGTTCTCAGAACTAAGACCTTCCAAAGCGCATATGCTTAAACTCTTGCTCACATTTGACCATGCTTTGATCCCGCAATCATTGATTAGAATGAGGAATCGTTTGGCTGTGTGGGAAATTTCTCCAACAAGGGTCTTTGAGGAGTTCGTGGACGTGGATGCGAACCGGAAGAACTTTCCCAATAAGGCTGTGAATCCCAGTTTGCCAGAGTAGAATTACATGCAGAATGAGATCCCCCAGAAGGGAGTTATAGGGAGACATCAGATCCCTCCTCAGGATGGTTGGCCCAGAGACTCTGTCCTGGATGGCCTTGTTACATCTAGCCCGACTTCCCCGCCTTCTGATGAATACAAAGATCCATTTTTTACAACAATTTCGGAAGTTGGAACATTGTCAGTAGATTTTAATTTTTTTGCAGATTTTGGAGGACGAAGAGTCTTCTGAACCAGAAGATTTGAATGGTCTAAATTCTCGGGATCCTCAGATGACTCTTGGGTCTCAGAACTTTTGCTCCCCTTTTATTTCTTCTAAACCCAGCTCATTGGGATCCCGAGCTGAGGATAGTATTTCTGAAATAAATGACGGATCCCTTCTTAAGGATGGACTTTGGGCTAATATCAGGAAGCTAATCTCTCTTGAGAACATTTTAGCAGAAAATCGTAAGCATAGAAAGAAGTTGCCTGAGGAGGCTAATGGGAGACTTGTATTGATGGAGAAGGCCCCTGTTGCTTCCTCTAATCAATTGAATAACTTGCCTATTTCAGATTCCCTCCATTTTAGGCAGACTAAAATCTCCAATTTCTTTTTCCCCTCTATAAATACAAGTGGAGCTCCGTCAAAGTTTCCGGAATCCCCTGTGCAGCAGTGGCAGCAGTGACATCATCTGCTAGGTTCTTCTAAGCGGGGATTTTACAATTTATACAGTGATTCTGCCCTACTTGCTGGTGGAGAGTCCAGTCTTTCAACAGTGTATTCCCTGATGGCTACACCTAGGCTAGGAAGCGGCTCTAGATTTTCACCTATAGAGACTCCATCTGATTTATATCCCCGCGCTGAATTGGAGGAACATATTGCAAACTGCAGGCAATCTGATTGGAAAATTCTTAGTTGGAACATAGCTGGGTGGCTTGGGAAATGGTTTGATATGGAGTTTATTGCTTTCTTGCAACAATGGGACATTTTATTGTTTCAAGAGACTTGCTCCAAATAAGATTTGAACATTAGTGGTTATACTGTTCATGCATTAAAAGCTCATTCGGATAATAATAGGGGAAGGTCTAAGGCGGGTTTGGCATGTTGTGTTTCGTTAGCTCTCAATGTCGAATCTATTCATTTGCCTGATCTTCCCCCGTATGCTATGACTATTCTCCTCAAGGGTCTAAGCGGGGATATTTTGCTGTTTAATGTATATATCCCTCCTGGCTTAACCATCAGCCTGTCCAATAATATTTGGCAACAATTAGATCTTTATATATTAGAAGCAACACTAAAGTACCCTCATGCTGCGGTCGTCCTTATGGGCGATTTCAATTCCAGATGCGGTACTGATGATAGTGCCTTAATGGCTTCCCACTTATGGAACTAGGGCGATTGCTTTGAGGGATCTTCTGTTCCAACTCGGCAATCCAAAGATCAAGTTATCAATAGGTCTGGAGTCCAACTGATTCACTTGGCTAGAATGTTTGAGCTGGTATTGTTAAATGGCTCTATTTTGCCGGATATTCCAGGCGAATATACATTCATTTCTTCGCGGGGGAGTAGTGTAGTTGACTATGCTATGGTTTCTTGCTCCCTGCTCCCTCTGGTTATATCTTTTGAGGTGGGCGAGCAAACCTTTAGTGACCATCTTCCGATGCTCACCTGTTTAGCTCTACCTCGGGTTAGGGGGGATACCCCTTTCCCTTGCCTGTATGAGCAAAGATCAGCTAAGCTGGGTTGTAAAATCAAGTGGTCAAAGAAACTTGAAGATGTGCTGAACACCCTATATGATTCCCCCGAGGGAAGCAATTTGTACAACTTAATAGTATTAGATCAACCGGGTCCTCAAGCAATAACTGCATATGAGGACCTAGAAGGTATGGTGTTTCAAAAGATTTCGTCTTCTAGATACCGACGCCCTTCTTGTGTGCATAATGGAAAACGACTTAATAACTGGTATGACTCGCATTGCAGAAGGCTGCGTGATCAGTTGAAAGGCATCTATCGTGATTATAGATTGAGTTTAGATCACAACCTCCCACCAACATATTTTCTGGTAAAGAAGGCCTATAAAAGGAGCCTTAGATCTGCCAAGACTCTGGCATTAAAAAATATCTGGGGTAAGCTAACATTGGCTACAAACCAAAAAGACAGTCGTGCTTTTTGGAATATTGTTTCGATGACAAACCATCCTAATATGTTGTGTAGGATCCCAGCTGAAACATGGGAATCCCATTTTTTTGCTCTTTATAATGATGCTCAACCCACGCAGCTTTCTGCGCCACCCTCATTTGAGAAGTTACCTTTATGGCCCCCGGTTATGCCAGATGAAATAGTTGATTTGTTCAGCCGTCTCAAAACTGCTAAAGCCCCAGGCCCTGATGCCATTCTCCCCGAGGTTTTGCTGGCCAATGTGGAATGGTGGGCCCCTGTTTTAGCTAATTTGTTTACCTCAATAAACAGTACAGGTATTTTCCCTGATAAGTGGAGAATAGCAATAGTGGTTCCGATTTTTAAACGGGGTTCCCATCTTGACCCGTTTAATTATAGACCCATTAGCCTGCTTTCGGTAGTGGGCAAAGTATATGCCCTTTACTTACTATCCAAACTTGAATCATGGATTACCGATCAGCAGATCCTAGGGATTGAACAGGCAGGCTTCAGAGCTGGTCGCTCCACACTTGACCACTGTATGATTCTGAACCATCTTGCATGTAAATATTCTAGTGCACCCAAGGGCAGACTTTTTGCAGCTTTCATGGACTTAAAAGCTGCTTTCGACCTTATTCCCAAGGATTTATTATGGTCTAAGCTTGGGAAATCTTTGATGGACAAAAGACTGTTGTTTCTGATTATGCAGCTCCATGTTAACTCTTCTATCCGAGTCAGATATGCTTCCAATGGGGCATTAACCGATTTAATCCCTGTTACTCGCGGGGTTAGGCAGGGCTGTGTTCTGCCCCCACCTTGTTCAATATTTTCATCAACGATCTAGCGCAGTGCTTAGAAAAGGTAGATTCACATGCCCCAAAGCTGGCTGACACTCGTGTGCCAGTGTTGCTGTACACGGATGACGCGGTGCTTTTATCCCAGACTCGACTTGGTCTTCTTAGATTGCTGTCAGCCTTTGCCCAATATTGCAATGACAACAATCTATCCATTAATTATGAGAAATCTAAGGTCCTGGTTTTTACTAAAGCTAGGAAACTTTATAAGTGGGCGATTAATAAGGAAAATATCGAGCAGGTTTATAAATTCAAATATCTTGGTATTCATTTCCAACATAATCTCAACTGGAAATCTCAACTATTGTATTCTATCTCTATTGCCCGTAAAACCCTCAACGCTTTTCTGTGTTTTTACTATTCTAAAGGAGGCCAGTATATGCCTATGGCCCTCCAAGTTTTTCGAGCAAAGATTGTAGCCCAGTTACTTTATGGCATCCCACTTTGGATTCAGGGAGTAACATCAGAGATGGAAACGGTTCAATCATTATTTCTTAGGGCTATCTTTGGGGTTCCCAGGTGTGTACCTTACTCTGCATTGTGTTTGGAATCTGGACTTTTTACTATTCTCTTTAAAGCATGGGAGCTTACTTTTACCAGATGGATTAAACTCTGCTTGGATACCCAGGAGCGCTCCTATTTTTTGTTTCTATGGAGAGACTCCTTTCCTAGCCCTTGGTTGTCATATGTTAACAACAAAATAATGCAAATGGGCCTATCTCCCTCTGAAATTCTACTCATGGGAATTGAGAAGGCGAAGGTTACACTTATACAATGCCTTCGTGATATTGACCACCAAAATCTTGTCTCCAGGGGAAACAGGACCTGTTCTCCCCTATTTTTCGGCATCATGCCCACTTTGGGGAATAGAGGTGCCAAGTATTTAGCTTCCCTACACTTTCCCAAGTTTAGGATAGCTTTTACTAAGGCCCGTATGAATGTGTTGCCTTCAGCCCTTCTAGAAAAAAGATTTCATAAGGGATCTTCAGATTATGGCCTATGCCCTTGTGGTGTAGGCCTACCTGAAACTGTTTTGCATGTGCTGCTTTATTGCTCCCTGTATTTTGATACCAGAAAAGAACTTATATTTCCTCTATTGGAGCATTTTCCAGGAAGAGCTGACCCCTTTTATTTGAATTTCTGTCTGGAAGATCAAGACAATGAGATTACCAAGGTGGTGGCAAAATTCTTCTATGCTGCTATTAGATTAAGATCCAGTTTAAGATCCAAATTTTAGGAGCTATTGTTCATTATTATGTACCATACTACTGCTGGTATATTCTGTTTTTAATTCTCTTTAATTTTTGTATGTTTTATGTATGGCCTACGGCCGCAATAATAAATTGATTGATGTGGAATTTTCTGCTGCCCTTCAAGCCCCACCTCAAGCATCTGGCTCCATCTCAAGCATCCAGTTCTCTTCAACTCAAAGTGGGGCTCAAATTTAGACACATCGATTTTTGGTGCCTTCTATACTGGAAGGGCAGGATTTAAGGGGTGTGTCTGTGTTTGTTGCAGTTATTGTTGTTGTTGTTTTAAATAGTAGAATGTAGAGCAATGGAACACCATAAACAACTTGGCTCCAGCACAAACAGGCTGTATCCCTTCACCAGCCTCCTCTGACGAGGGCTGAAAACAGAATTCAGCTTTAGCCTGTCTGGAATGTCTGCTCCCTTAACGAGATCCTCAGGATGCAAGCAGATGTGGAAGAGAGAAGAGCATTGAGGGGTGCTTCGAATTCCCTATAAAATGGCACTGGGCTGGGGGATGCTTTAAGCACAGCATGACTAGAGGGAAGCTGGATCTTTCTCCCAACCCTCTTCTTCTTCCTCAAACTGCCCCTTCTCAGACATTTTCCCCTCAAAGGGGCTGTCTTCCAGTCAGGGCGCCCCACCAGGAGGGGGATAAAGGGGTGAAATAATGATTTGCTAGTAACTGGAATAATCCATAACATTTAAATTTCAAACACACACATACACTTTATTATTTGTATTTTTTTTAAAAAAAACACCCACTTCTATAAGTTATGGTAGTTTTTCACCTTCCTCCTCCTCCCTCTTATTCCGACAACACATCACTCTGAGGACATGTTGGCTTCAAACCCGGTGCGGGTGCTGCTGAGGTGGCAAGAGGCACCTTTAAGGGTAAAGGTTTAGTTGCTTACCTCCGCCTGCACCTCAATTGAATGCTGCTTCGAACAGCAGGGCCTGCCCAGCAACCCCTGCGGTGGGGGATCAACTCCACCACTCACCTGGCTTCCGCAGAGCCAATCCCCCGGTGGTGGTCAATAGAGTGGTGGAGGCGATTCCTCACCATAGGGGCTGCTGGATGGTGCCCTGTTGCTCAAAGCAGCATTCAGGTGCAGGGGTAGCAGAGGAAAGCACCTATTAATCTGCACTTAGAGGCGCCTCTGGCCACCACCCCGGCAGTGCCTACACTGCCTGCCACTGCTTCAAACCAGCAATCTGTATAGGGAGAACAAATAGTGTGGCTTCAGCAAAGGAAGTCAGGAGGGCTCTGAGTACCCCCGTGGAAGAGTCTTTCAAGTATCCTAAGGGGTACTAGTATTCCCGGGTTGGAATCTCCGGACTAGAGAAAAGGAGGGCAAGAAAGTACTGGATGTGAAAGAATGTGATGGAACATTATGCCGACTGACTGTTGGAGTTACTTTTGCAGAGAGATCATCACAATTTGCATTCACTGGCACTAAAGGAAGGTCCCAGTCCGCTGATGGGAATCAAAGCATGTAAACTCCTGGCTTCATTACATCAGGTAAGTAGATTTACAAATTGACTACGAAAGCAGAGTTTGTCTCGAATGCTGGCACATGTGTTGTGTGTATAGCCATGTGCAGGCATGCATGGGTCAATGTGTTTGTCATGCATACCAGCTGCTAATCAGAATGGAATCTGGTACCAGAACATCAGAACTTGGAAAATGTGCATAACAGCAGCAGATCCATATGGATGTAAGTGTAGGTCACCACTGGACAGCAGTAACCTGCACAAGTGGGATGGCCTCTGATTTTAAGCAGGAACGGACCAGGAGCTGGGGGGAGCTTAATCTTTCCACTTCCTGCTGCCCCTCGCCCCCCACTTCTTTCTTTTCAGCTGCTATTCCCCCAGAATGTTGTTTCCATGCCTACCCCCCTGAAGCAAGAGCCCTGATAAAATAATTATGTAAATAATCCTCTTTTCTTTCTCTGGGTGGAATTACCAATTTGCAGACTGCTTTCCAAAGCTGCGCAACGTTGGGGTTCTCTGCCCTCCCCTTGGGAAACACCATTGGAGAAACAAGGGATAGTTTGATGAGAATTGGTGTTGCCAGCGATATAAGATTCCCAACTACATGGACTCTTTCTTTAGCTACATTCCTAGTTCCAGGCTTACTTCCAATTCTCAGCACTCCTGGGTCTCATTCCTGGCACTTGGTGGAGGGGAAGGGGATGATTGGGGGCAGGCAAAAGGGGGTAGAAATCTGAGGCTAGGGGGTTCCAAATAAATATTGGCATATGGGTTAATGACTCACTGAATCATGGTCAAAATAAATGTGTGTCACAAATAAAAATCTGTGTTTAGCACCTGCATTTGAGCCATTTGTGGAGTAAAAGAGTAATTTTATAGATGAAATGAGTGAGAATTTGAGGCTTGTGGCGGGGGGGGGCAGCTGCAGTTTCCAATCCCAGCCAAGTCCCACTGCCCAGCCCTAATCCTCAAAGGGGGAGACTAAACAAAGCAATGAAACGTTGCTTACCATGGGCATGAGAATGGCTTATCTTTAGAACAAGAGAAGCCATACTATCATTCACCACTAGGGGGGCAAGGAATAAGCCTGTTATGGGCTAATGGGAATATCCTTGTGTGCACCTCAAAATGGGAGCTGACGGGATTCAGCGGTCAGGTACTTGAACTGATGGCCCCATACATAGTCTGACGTTTGGAACACAGACTTGCTTTGTGTATTTCACATGGCAGAAGTTTTTCGTCCCAATGTGCATCCCTTTACACTTGCCAAGACTGGACCACATTTGCCACTTTGTCACCCACTCTCCCAGTTTGGAGAGATCCTTTGGAGCTCCTCACAATCCATTTTGGATTTCACTACCTGAAAGAGTTTGGTATGATCTGCAAATTTGGCGACCTCGCTGCTTACTCCAGCTTCTAGGTGCTTTTTAATTTATTCATAAATGATCTAGAAGTTGGAGCAAGCAGCAAGGTGGCCAAATGTGCAGATGATCCCAAACTCTTTCGGGTAGTGAAATTAAAAAAGGATTCTGAGGAGCTCCAAAAGGGTCTCTCCAAACTGGGTGAGTGGGCAACAAAATGGCAAATGCAGTTCAATGTTGGCAAGTGTAAAGCGATGCACATTGGGAAGAAAACCCCCAAGTTCATGGATATGTTGATGGGATCTGAGCTGACGGTGACTGACCAAGAGAGTGTCATGCCCACACTCGAGGACATTGGAGAGGAGTGGGAGGCAGGGGCAGGCGGCTTGCTAGAAAGTGGGGAGGTGCCTGAGGAGGAGCAGGCTGGTAATGTGAATGGTGAGGTAATTGAGACAGGCCAGGCAAGTGTTTGGCACAGGAGGGGCCAGCAGGGCCGGGTGATCTTGGGAGAGAAGGGTCAGGATCTGAGCCAGAGTTTGAATGGCCACTGTCTCCTCGAGAACGCAGACGGGAAAAGGTAAAGGCAGCAGGTGAGGGAATGACAAAGGACTAGTCGGCTGGCGAGAAGCCAGAAGCCAGATTGAACCTATGGCAGCTGGTGGGGGTGGAGTGTTGATTAAGTGCACGTGGCTGCTGACTATAAATCGGGCAGCCTGTGCCTTGAACAAACTGCTGGAAAAAACATGTAAAATCTGCTTGGAGCTTTTGTTGGAGAGACTGTGACTTTGGAATTTGGGATTCTCACTCCTCATTTCTGTATTCTTGGTGAGACTGTTAAACCTGATTATTTAGCAGTAAAACTGAAACTTGAGCTACTGTCCATTGTGTCATCTATTTCTGGCCAGCGTCTTCTGTCAAATGAGTCCATGACAGCGCTGGATCTTGGGGTCGTGGTGGACAGCTGGTTGAAAGTGTCCACTCAATGTGTGGCAGCTGTGAAAAAGGCCAATTCCATGCTAGGGATCATTAGGAAGGGGATTAAAAATAAAATTGTTAATATTATTATGCCCTGAAAGAAAACTATGTTGTGTCCACACCTGGAGTACTGCATACAATTCTTTACTGAATACAAGGATTCCTCTGAGAACCAGTGGCAGGGGAGTAACAGCAGGAGAGAAGGCATGCCCTCAACTCCTGCCTGTAGGCTCCCAGTGGCATCTGGTGGGCCGTTGTGTGAAACAGGATCCTGTACTAGATGAGCCTTGGGCCGGATCTTAAGGTGTAAACTGCATTTTCCAGTAAATTTTTGCAACAGAGGCTGAGAAAATAATTTTTCCAATTCTCCTCAGTGAGCTTGAGGTTCTGGAAGGACAGCTTGATAGGCCAAGTAAAAAATACAGAGCAGGGTCAACAGTACAGCCTGTTGCCAGCCTCAGAGTGCAGTGGGGAGCACAAAAGATCTGTTAAGAACTCATCTGCCTACTTTCCTTTCACTATAATCCTAACTGATAATTACCATCTTCACTAGTTATCCCACTTGCACCCCAAATGTTCATGCAGCCCTACAACTGTATTAGGGGTGTGCACGGAACCGCAGAGCTGCGGTCCGGCACGGAGGTGGTGGGGTCCATTAAGGGCGGGGGGGCTTTACTTACCCCTCCCGCGCTTTCCACACTCTGCCGCCGTATTTACTGTAAAAATTGCTCCTCCGATGGCTCCTCCTCCGATGGCTGCTCCGTTTAAAAAAAATGGCTGCCCCCTTGAAGCCCCGGCCCCCTGCTGCTGCTGCCCTCTTGAAGCCCCCTCCCGCCTCCTTAAATCTCGCCCGGGCCCCGAGATGACTCTTCAGAAGCGGGCGGCGGGGAGATGTCCTCCCGCCCCCTTCCCTGCCGGGCTCAGGCTGCAAAAGATTTTAGGAAGGCTTCTGCGCGCGCACGCGCAGAAGCCTTCCTAAAGACTTTTGCAGCCTGAGCCCGGCAGGGAAGGGAGCGGGAGGACATCTCCCCGCCGCCCGTTTCCCTGCCGGTCTGCCAAAGTACTTTTACTTTTGCAGACCGGCAGGGAAACGGGCGTCCCACCCGTTTCCCTGCCGGTCTGCAAAAGTAAAAGTACTTTGGCAGACCGGCAGGGAAACGGGCGGCGGGGAGATGTCCTCCCGCTCCCTTCCCTGCCGGGCTCAGGCTGCAAAAGTCTTTAGGAAGGCTTCTGCGCGTGCGCGCGCAGAAGCCTTCCTAAAGTCTTTTGCAGCCTGAGCCCGGCAGGGAAGGGGGCGGGAGGACATCTCCCCGCCGCCCGCTTCTGAAGAGTCATCTCGGGGCCCGGGCGAGATTTAAGGAGGCGGGAGGGGGCTTCAAGAGGGCAGCAGCAGCAGGGGGCCGGGGCTTCAAGGGGGCAGCCATTTTTTTTAAACGGAGCAGCCATCGGAGGAGGAGCCATCGGAGGAGCAATTTTTACAGTAAATACGGCGGCAGAGTGTGGAAAGCGCGGGAGGGGTAAGTAAAGCCCCCCCCGCCCTTAATGGAACCCCTCAAACTACCCTTCCGAACCAAAACCACCCCGTGACCGGACCGGTCTGGAGGCCTTTAGAATGGCCTCCGAACCGGTCTGTGCACATTCCTAAACTGTATAAAATTTGTTCCAAATCGGTCAATGCATTGCAAAATGTATACGGACACACACACCCTTCTGGGTGATCTCATAAGCTTACTTTCCTTAGAGAAAGTGGGCTGAGAAAACAGGGGGTCTGAGAAAAATTGAGGACCAGACCCACCCTACTTGGTCTCTGGCTATTGGTCTCCATCAGTGCTGTCCATCCATGCCACTGGACCATGAATAGTTTTGCCAGCTGAGAGCAGTATGTACTTTAGCAGTATCTGCCTGCTGTGTTTCAAGCCCCAGATAAAGCTTCTGCCTCTGTTTCAAGCTCCCATTTCCAGCAATGGACACAAGGCCCTGGAGTGTAAAACGCAGCATTGAAATGGTTTGCTGGATTAATGACTTGATTCTTAGAGTCCTTAGTAGTGTCTGCCTATGCCGTTGGGCCATACCTAGTTTTTCTGACTGAGCACTGTGTACTTCCGCAGTACTTCCCTGTTGTCTTTCAAGCCCCAGATGAAGTGTCTAGTTCCACATCATCCCCCAATTCAAGCAATGGACAATGGGACACCTAGATTGCCCAACCCCCATTCATGTCCTGGATTTGGTTATGGTGACCACAGCTCCAGCCTGCGACTGGTTCCTAAGACTTGTGAGACTGGTGGGCATGTTCTGTTGAGTCGAGAAGAGGCACCATATTATGAACTGGTCTCACCCAAGTTTCCTACCAGAGAAAGGCATCTCTCAAAAGGCAATGGAGTTTGCATTTCCACTTCCAACCCTTGCATATTTCCCAATGAAGCCAAGGGACAAAAGGGGGGCAGGGAGTTGCAGAACTGCTTCAAGTCACTTTAACATCAACAACTAATATTTATATACCACTTTTCAACAAAGGAATAGGGGAAAGGGGGCATCTAGATGCCCTCTGTGAACCTGTGTGTTGGGAGGTTTGCGGGGGATGCATTTTATTTTTTAAAAAGAAAGGTTGGGGAAGTGGGGCCCAGGCACTTCCCCGGTGGGGTGGTGGTGGTTTACAACCCCTGGTTACTCATGAGCAAGGCCTTTGTTACTCCTCATCAAGATATGAAGATGAGTGTGGCGACGAAATGGCCACATAGACTACGCCCACTGAGAGTGACAGTCCATTAGTGCAAGAGGTTGAAAAGTGGTGTGCAGGGGTGTGTTTGGAAGCGGTGGGCAGGGTGTCCCACAGACTTCTTTCCTGGTCCCGGGAACGGCGGCTGGGGAACAACCAGCCCCCTGCCTGGCCGTCTGCTCCTGTGGACAGGTGCGGCATCACAAATGGCGCCTGCAGTTGACCCAGCTGCCCCAGGACTGGGGGAGTAGGGGAAAGTGGCCTCTCCCATGATTCCCTGTTTCCGCTCATCTGCATCTAGTGCACAGACAGGCTGGACCCAGGAACTTTGAGATCAGAGTGAATGTGCTGTCTTGTTGTCCCATACTGTGCTCGTGCGCATTTCTTGCATCGACAAGAAATACCTTTTTGGATACAAAAGTTCTAGTTAACTCTGTAAGGGTTCTTTCTCTGGGTGTATATAAAAAACCAACTGAAAGGATAAGTTACATTCACTATTCCTCCTGGCATCTCAGACAAATGAAGGACAGCATCCCATATAGCCAATTGCTTAGGATCAAACGTATTGCTACAAATCCTATGGAATTTGAAAAGGAAGCTAATATCATGATGACTCAATTTGAACGCAGAGGATATCCACGTAGAATATTACATAAAGCTATTCAGAAAGCTAGATTTAAGAACAGATCCAAACTATTTACCCACTCTGAAAGACGACGTCTTATCTGGTCCTTGGAGTTTTCTACTCTGGGATACCAGATTAAGAACATCATATGCCGTCACAGGCACTTGGTTGCAGATATCCCAGGTTGTGATTCACCACCCCGCATAGCTTTTCGTAATGCTAAAAACTTAAGTAATATTCTAATAAGAGCTGATGTAGACAGGAGAACATTTTGCAGAGATGATCCTCATGGATCTTATCCCTGGGGTCATTTTAGGATATGTAACCTTATGATTTGTGACAAGCAGGTGTTTATTCCTACCATAGACAGAATCATCACATTGGGATGTTTTGGTAACTGTAGTACTAGGAATATTGTATATCTCATTCTTTGTCCTTGCCCTGCCATTTATGTTGGCATGAGTACCAGACCTTTGAGTACCAGAATATTGGGGTATTTATCTAGATTGAAAAACTGCGTTCTGGAAGCTCCCTTGACTTCTCACTTCATGAATAAGGGCCATTCCCCAGATTCTGGGGCCCAGAAGATCTTAAAGTCTGCATTCTGTTTAAATACAGATCTGAACCATCTAAAAGGGATGGTGCAGGGAAAATCCTATTACAAAAAGAAGCAGAATTCATATATAAATTTAAATCTATGGGAATGGGTGGTTTAAACACTCAATTGGATTTGTCTTGCTTTTTATAAGATACTTTGTAGGTATCTATGTCAGCTATTGTATTCTGTATTCAATGTTATGACTGTACTTTGGAAATGGATGGTGGTATATGTGATGCTCTTGATTTTCAAAAATCTTTGCCATTTTGGCTTTTGGTTTATCTGAATTTGATGATGGTTGTGGTCACATATGATGTCTCCTGAGTAGAATTATGGCTTAACACCCCATGACACGTTTGAGAAAACAACATTTAACCATTTCTCTTTAAACATTTGCTTGCATGGATTCAGTGCTGAGAGCTTTATAGCTCCTCCATTTAGTATGTTATACTCCCACCTGGTGTATATTAAGCTGGTTAAACCCTTATGGGCAGCTGTATATAAGAAGGTTATGCAGTAGCACTTGGTAAAAATAAGGTTTCAACCTTGAGGAACATTTTGAAGCATTATCTTCAGGTAAGAGTTAGCTTTATACCATGGGAATATGGAATTTACTGTTAATTAGGCACCATGTTATTGTGCATTCTAAAGATATTGCAGCATGGTGTTTATCCATATTGTAGCAGACAGTGTTGTGTTTTTATTGTCATAGTCCTTCGTGAGGAAGTTATGGTGAAAAAACCTGGTACCTAGACAGTTTTCAATTCTGGAAATCTGAATACATCCACCTCAGTCAGCTGCTCAAGGTTTTGAACTTGGAATCTATCCATCTTAGTCAGCTGCTCTACTTTCTGGATCTGGAATGAGTGCACCTATAACTCTTCGTTTCTTCAGTGACCCATGAGGTTTACTATCAAAGATATTAAGGAAACCATCAAAGAAATATCAGAAACTATACTCTCTGGGTCCACATAGGAGCTTGGCTCCTCCTTTGTGCACATTATGTATTTCTTCTGCCTCATGTCTGTAACTACACTGTGTGATATCCTATGACTATTTGTCACTTCATGATATATGTAAATAACATGGCTGTTCTTACTAGCCCTTATTAGATGACAGTAATATATGGATTGATTACACTATTTATTATGTGTACCTATTTTTCCACTGCATTTGTGTGTTCTATTAACACGGTTTTCTGATTAAGATTTCTTGATTTTATGTGTTCTCCCTTTTGTATTGTGAACGTGCGCATGAACAGGCTGGGGAGCATGGAGTGTGGTGATCTACTCTGGGGTGCGAACACTACAGAGAAGGGATTGGGGGAGAGGGTTTTTTCCCTTTCTATTTTTCAACCAGTATAATCAGGGCCACCCTAGAGCGGGGCCTCCTTTGGATTTCCAACACCTTCTCTACCTGCGCCTGAGCAACTTCAATTGGTGATAATTCTTCCTCCATATCTTGAGCCTGTGTTGCTCTTTGCAGTTCTTCCAGCTCAACTCCTGTGAATACTTTATTTCTTATTATGAATCTTCTCTGGTCTGCTAGCCTTTGTTTTGTTATTTCTGTATCTGGATGCTTCTCTTTCCAAATTTGGTACATTCTTTATTATTATTAATAATAATAATAATATCACAGCCAATTATTTTGGGGGGCAAATTGCCTCCACATTCTAAGGCAGAGAAAGGCAACATTGGCTTGCCAGCTGCTGTTGAACTGCAACTGCCACCATCTCCAGACACCATAAATTGTAGCTCAGGATGTTGGGAGTTAACGTTCAACACCAGCTGGAGAGCCAAGATTTCATACCCCTGATCTGAGGGATGAGGAGGGCTGCAGGTGGAGAACCAGGCCCACGTTCACTCCTCTCCCACCCCATAGCAGTCTGTAGGTGTTGAGTGCTGAGCCCAATATATCCTAAGGAACTGCAGGGATGAGGGTGGGAGTAGAGGAGCATTTCTCCAGAAACAGGATGCCCTGTCCCCAAAAGCTGGCACCTTCAGTTCAAAGTCTGATGAGCTCTTGTGGGAAAAGCACATGACATCAGTAAGTGCTGTTGCCAAACTGATACTTTGAAAAGAGTGGTTTAATGATGGCTTAAAAACCTGTGAAAACCATCAAACAGCAGGGCCCTGCCAAGCACCCCCTGCCGGGGGGATCGCTTCCACCACTCACCTGGCTTCCGCAGAGCCAATCCCCCGGTGGTGGTCAGTTCAGTGGTGGAGGTAATTCCTCACCATAGGGGCTGCTGGATGGTGCCCTGATGCTCAAAGCAGCATTCAGGTGCAGTAGTAGCAGAGATAAGCATCTATTTATGTTACACTTAAATGTGCCTCTGACCACCACCCCGGCAGCACCCCTACCGACCGCTACTGCTTCAAACCAGCAATCCATCTAGGGAGAACAAATAATGAGGCTTCAGCAAAGGAAGACAGGAGGGCTCTGAATACCCCCATGGAAGAGTCTTTCAAGTATCCTTTGGGGTACTAGTATTCCAGGGTCGGAACCTCTGAACTAGAGAAAAGCAGGGCAAGAAAGTACTAGATGTACAAGAATGTGATGGAACCATATGCTGACTGACTTTCGGAGTTACTTTTGCAGAGACCAAAGCCATTTGCACTCCTTGGCACTATGGGACAGTTCCAGTCCGCTGATGGGAATCAAAGCTTGTAAATTCCTGGCTTCATTACATCAGGTAAGTAGATTTACAAATTGACTAGGAAAGCAGAGTTTGTTTCGAATGCGGGCACATGTATTGTGTGTATAGCCATGTGCAGGCATGCATGTATGCATTGTTGTATGGGTCAATATGCAGTGTCATGCACACCAGCTGCTAATCAGAATGGAACCAGGTACCAGAATGTTAATATCAGAAATTGGAAAATGTGCATAACAGCAGCAGTTCGACATGGATGTAAGTGTAGGTCAGGGATTCTCAACGTGCGGGTCCCCAGATGTAATTGGATTTCAACTCCAACATAATTTCAACATAATTCCCAACCAAAGGCCACTGGGGCTGGGGATTATGGGAGTTGAAGTCCAATAACATCTGGGGACCCACACGTTGAGAAACCCTGGTGTAGATCACCACTGAACAGCAGTAACCTGCAGAAGCGGGAGAGGAGAGCTGGTCTTGTGGTAGCAAGCATGAATTGATCCCCCTAGCTAAGCAGGGTCTGCTCTGGTTGTATTTGAATGGGAGACCACATGTGAGCACTGTAAGTTATTCCCCTGAGGGAATGGAGCCACCACTCTGGGAAGAGCAGAAAGTTTCAAGTTCCCTCTCTGGTAACATCTCCAAGATAGGGCTGAAAGAGATTCCTGCCTGCAACCTTGGAAAAAGCCGCTGCCAGTCTGTGAAAACAATACTGACCTAGATGAACCAGTGGTCTAACTCAGTATATGGCAGCTTCCTGTATTCCTATGTTTCAATGTAAGTGGGATGGCCTGTGATTTTAGGTGGGAAAGCACCAGGAGCGGGGAGGAGCTTAAAACTTCCACTTCCTGCTGTTTCCTGACACATCCCCCACCCTCACTGGTTCTGTCTTTTCAGCTGATATTCCCCAAGAATGTTGTTTCCATGTGCCTGGTCAAAAGATGGTCCCATTTACATCATAACTCCCTAAAGCAAAAGCCCTGATAAAATAATCATGTAAATAATCCCCTTTTTCTTCTCTAGGTAGAGTTACCAATCTTCAGACTGCTTTCCAAAGTTGGGCAACGTTGGCGTTCTCTGCCCTCTCCACAGGAAACACCAGTGGAGAAGCAAGGGATAGTTTGATAAGAATTGTTGTCAGTAATATAAGATTCCCAAATACATTGTCTCATTCTTTAGCTACCTTCCTACTTCCAAACTTACTTCCAATTCTCAGCACTCCTGGGTCTCATTCCTGGCACTTGGTGGAGGGGAGGGGGATGATTGGGGGTAGGAAAAATGGGTAGAAATCTGAGGATAGGGGGTTCCAGATAACAAATATGGGGCATATGGGTTAAGTACTCACTGAATCATGATCAAAATAAATGTGTGTCGCAAATAAAAATCTGTGTTCAGCACCTGCATTTGAACCATTTGTAGAATAAGAGAGTAATCTTATAGATGAAATCAGTGAGAATTTGAGGATTTGGGACGCAGCTGGAGTTTCCAATCCCAGCCAAGTCCCACTGCCAAGCCCTACTCAGTCCTCAAAGGGGGAGACTAAACAAAGCAATGAAAAGTTGCTTACCATGGGAATGAGTATGGCTTATCTTTAGAACAAAAGAAGCCATACTATCATTCACCACTAGAGGGTCAAGGAACAAACGGGCTAATGGTAATATCCTTGTGTGCACCACAAAATGTGAGCTGAAGGGATTCAGCGGTCAGATACTTGAACTGATGGCCCCATACATAGTCTGAGATTTGGAACATAGACTTGCTTTGTGTATTTCACATGGCAGAAGTTTGAATGACATGAACTGGTGTGCAGATATCCCAGGAAATCAGGTGATGCAAGCAATGTAAGCCTCCAAGCCAAGATGTGTGAGCAGGAGTGCTTGTTTGCTGATGGATATAGTGGGCATAACAGAAACATGGTGGAACAGGGAGAACCAGCAGGACACTGTTATCCCTGGATAAGGACAGGGAGGGGTGCCTTGGAGGTGGAGTTGCACTGTATGTTAGAACAGATAGCATCTAATCAGGTAGAAAACCGAGGCGGATCAGTCCTCCACAGAACCCCTGTGGGTGACAATAAAAGGCATGGAAGGAAATGTGCTACTGGGGACATGCTATCGACTTCTAGATCAAAATGCAGACAGTGACTGGGAGTTGCAGGAGGAAATCAGGATAGCATCAAGGAGAAGCAGGGCAGTAATAATGGGTGACTTCAGTTACCCACACATAGACCAGGTAAATTCACAGTCCAGTAATGACAAAGAGGTCAAATTTCTAGATATACTGAATGACTGTGCCCTAGAACAGTTGGTTTTGGAACCAACCAGAGAGAAGGTGACCTTGGAATTAATCCTGAGTGGCACCCAGGATCTGGAGCATGATGTCAGTGTCATCGACCCTTTAGGGACAATGACCCTAGTCAGATCAGATTCAGCATACATGAGGGGAGAGAATCACCAAGGAAGTCTAACACAGACACTTTGAATTTTAGAAGAGGAAACCTCTCCAAAATGAGGAGTATGGTGAAAAGAAAGCTGAAAGTGGGAAATCAGGAGAGTCACTTAGCTCCAGAAAGCATGGAGTTTACTCAAAACCACTAGAAGCCCAATTAGACTGTATACCCAAAAGGAGGAAAGGTACCCATAAGTCCAGGAGGATGCCAGCATGGCTAACAAGCACCGTCAAGGTAGCCATAAAAGGGAAGAAGACTTCCTTCCAGAATTGGAAGGCCTGTCCAAATGAAAACAACATTTGCCCTTATACAAAACTATGGTGCGACCACACTTGGAGTACTACGTACAATTCTGGTCACCACATCTTAAAAAGGACATTGTTGAACTGGAAAAGGTGCAGAAGAGGGCAACCAAGATGATCAGGGGCCTGGAGCACCTTTCTTATGAGGGAAGACTACAACAGCTGGGGCTTTTTAGTTTAGAAAAAAGACGACCGCAGGGAGACCTGATAGAGGTCTATAAAATCATGCATGGTTTGGAGAATTTGGAGAGAGAGAGATTCTTTTCCCTCTCACACAACACTAGAACCAGGGGTCACTCCATGAAATTGATTGCCAGGAGGTCTAGGACCAACAAACAGAAGTACTTTTTCACACAACGCGTGATCCACTTGTGGAACTATCTGCCATAGGACGTGGTGACAGCCAACAACCTGGATGGCTTTAAGAGGGGTTTGGATAACTTCATGGAGGAGAGGTCCATCAATGGCTACTAGTCGGAGGGCTGTGGGCCATCTCCAGTCTCAAAAGGCAGGGTGGCTCTGAGAACCAGTTGCAGAGGAGTAATGGCAAGAGAGAGGACACGCCCTCAACTCCTGCCTGTGGCTTCCAGCAGCATCTGGTGGGCCACTGTGAGAAACAGGATGCTGGACTAGATGGGCCTTGGGCCTGATCCAGCAGGGCAGTTCTTATGTTCTTAACAAAAAGGAACACAAACTATGGCAAAAGAAATGCAAGGTGACAAGAAGGGAGGCAAAAAGAGAGTTTCAGGAACATTTAGCTAAAAGCATCAAGGGGGGTAACAAAAACTTCTTTAAATACATCAGATGCTGGAAACCTGGCAGAGAGGTGGTTGGACCATTAGACCATAAGGGAGTGAAAGGGATTATTAAGGACGATATGGAAATTGCAGAGTAGCTAAATGAGTTCTTTGTGTCCATCTTCACGGCCGAGGATACTGAGCATATACCTGTTCCTGAACTAGGCTTTTCGGGGATGGAGGCTAAAGAATTGATTCAGATAGAAGTGACAAGAGATGATGTTCTAAACTGTCTGGAAAAACTAAAAATTAACAAATCGCTGCCCAATGGTGTCTTTAACTAAGCTGAGGGACTTGATCTCGGGTTTGGCGCTGGAGTCTCCCAGGCTTGTGGTTCTGGGAGGGCTTCAATGTCCAATTGAAGCTTTGGAACCAATTTGTCTGGGGCGGCTCAGGAGTTCATAGCAGCCATGATAACTATGGGCCTATCCCAAAGGTTCTCGGGACTGACACACATTGCAGGTCACACGCTTGATTTGGTCTTTCACTCTGATTAGGGTGGTGTTCCGTCAGTGGGGACTCCTGTGATTTCCCCATTGTCATGGATGGACCACCATCTGGTTAAGGTTGGACTCACAGTCACACCCCACCTTAACAGGGGCAAGGGGCCCCTTAGAATGGTCCACCCAAGAAAGTTATTGGAGCCAATAGGATTCTAAGAAGTCTTAGATTTAGTGTTGGCTCTGCCGGTGATCCTGTTGATGCCCTGGTGGAGAACTGGAACAGCAAGCTAACCAGGGCAGTAAACATGATCACACCTAAGCCTCCTCTCCAACCTGCTTCAAAATTGGCCCCTTGGTATACAGAAGAACTACGGGGGCTGAAATGGTGTGGTAGATGACTGGAGTGCAAGTGGAGAAAGACTCAACTCAAATTCGACAGATTACAACATAGAGCACATTTGAAGATCTATGCTCTGGCAATACAGGTGGGGGGGAAAGCTATTCTTTTCAGCCCTTATTGTGTCTGCAACTTCACGTCTGGCGGAGTTGTCCAGAGTTGTGAGAGGGCTAGTGAGTGCCCCTACTCCCTTGAATCAGAATTTGGAAACATCTATTACCCACTGTGACATGTTTGATGGTTTATTTGTGGATAAAATCTCTCATATTCAGACCGATTTGGATTCAAACTCCACAATTACTGGAGATGTCCAGCGACTCCTCTTATGTGGTTAGGCTGGATCAGTTTCAGTTTCTGACTCATGAGGATGTGGAAAAGCTATTTGGAGCAATGCAGCCTACCACCTGTTCTCTTGACCCTTGCCCGACGTGGCTAATACTGTCTGGCAGGGAGGTTGTTGTAGAAGGCCTGGTAGAGATCATAAATGCTTCTCTGAGGGAAGGCAGGATGCCACCTTGCCTTAAGGAGGCAATTATTAGACCACTTCAGGAGAGGCCTGCCCTGGATTCCTCAGAGTTGAGCAACTATAGGCCTGTCTCCAAGCTTCCGTGGCTGGGCAAGGTAATTGAGGGTGGTGGCCTCCCAACTCCAGGCAGTCTTGGATGAAACTGGTAATCTAGACCCGTTTCTGGCTGGCTTTCGGGTAGGTTAAGGGGTGGAGACTGCCTTGGTGGATGATCTCCAATTAGGAATTGACAGAGGAAGTGAGACTCTATTGGTCCTTTTGGACCTCTCGGCGACTTTCGATATTATTGACCATAGTATCCTTCTGGAGCGTCTGAGGGGGTTGTGGGTGGGAGGCACTGCTTTGCAGTGGTTCCACTCATCTCTCTTGTGCAGATTTCAGATGGTGTCTCTCGGGGACTGTTGTTCTTCAAAAACTGAACTTCGGTATGGTGTCCCTCGGGGCTCCATATTGCCTCCAATGTCATTTAACATCTACATGAAACTGCTGGGAGAGATCATCAGGAGATTTGGTGCAGGGTGTTATCAGTTTGCTGATGACACTCAAATCTATTTCTCCATGTCAACGTCATCAGGAGAAGGCATAACCTCCCTAAATGCCTGCCTGGAGGCAGTGATGGACTGGATGAGAGGTAACAAACTGAGACTGAATCCAGATAAGACAGAGGTGCATATTGTGCGGGGTTGGAACTTGGGAGAAGATTTTGATCTGCCCGTTCTGGATGGGGTCACACTTTCCCTGAAGGAACAGCTATGCAGTCTGTGGGTTTCTTCTGGACACAAAACTCTCCCTGGTGTCCCAGGTTGAGGCAGTGGTCAGAGGTGCCTTTTATCAGCTTCACCTAATACACCAGCTGCATCCATTCCTTGAGATAATTTATTTATTTATTTATTTATTTTATTTATATCCTGCCCAAACATGCGTCTCTGGGCAGCTTAGAACAGACCTCAGAATGACCTCAGAACAGTAGTACATCTGCTGGTCATCTCCAGACTTGACTAATGCAATGCGCTCTATGTGGGGCTGCCTTTGTACGTAGTCTGGAAACTGCAGTTAGTCCAGAATGTGGCAGCCAGGTTGGTCTCTGGGTCATCTCAGAAAGATCATATCACTCCTATCTTAAAAGATCTACACTGGCTGCCAGTAAGTTTCCGGACAAAGTACAAGGTTTTGGTTATCCTATATAATAAAAGGCTAAGTGAGTGGCCATGGCTTTGGAACGTTGGGGATCTGCGTCCCTGCCTCCCTGGGCTGTTCTGGGCCTGCGCGAAGCGCAGGCCCAGAAGAGCCCAAGGGACACAGGACCGCAGACACCAGTGTCCCACAGCCACAGGCGGCCATTAGCCGGTTTGTGGCGGTGGGGGAAAGTGGCCGAGGCACGGCGAGAGGAGGCCGAGGCAACCAGAAGCGGCCGCCCTGAAAAAGGCGAGGGCAATGGTGGCGGGGGAAGACCGAGACGGGGGACAGGGAAGCTGGGCGAGGTGGCGGCGAAGCCGCCAACGAGGCCCCCACCCGCTCACATCCGCCGCCCCCGCCTGCTCACCCGCCCTCCCAGCTGCCCAAAATCACCTTCCGCGCTCCCCCCCAAAAAAGATTAAGGGCCAAAATGGCCCATGAGAAGGTCGCCGCCCCCGCCTATCACCCTCCCACCCACCCAGCTGCCGAAGACCACCTTACCCGCTCCAGCCCGAGGGAAAAGAGAGGAGCTCACAAGCAGAGCTCCTCTCTGTGCTAAGTCACTGCTCAAACTGCCGCTATGGACGCAAAGGACGCCTACTGCGTCCATTGCGACAGTATGGGCAGCAGCTTAACACAGAGAGTAGCTCTGTTCCCGAGTTCCTCTCTTCTCCTTCGGGCTGGAGCGGGTAAGGTGGTCTCCAGCAGCTGGGTGCGCGGGAGGGCGATAGGCGGGGGCGGCCACCTTCTCATGGGCCATTTTGGCTGTTATTCATCCACACACACACACCCCCAAAAAGTAAAAGCAAAATAAGGAAGAACAAAAACAGAGACAACAACAAAAAAAAAAAGAGACTGGGGACAAGGGGGAAAAAAGAGACAGAAAGAGAGAGAGAGACAGAAAAGACGGGATAGAAAGCTAGCGCCCGTTATCATAACGGGCTTAAAAATACTAGTAACCTATAAAGCCCTAAACAGCTTGGGCCTGTAGGTTCCCAGTTGCATCTGGTGGGCTACTGTGTAATACAGGATACTAGGCTAGATGGGCCATGGGCCTGATCCAGCAAGGCTGTTCTTATGTTATTAAGGTGTAAACTGCATTTTCCAGTGAATTGTTGCAACAGAGGCTGAGAAAACAATTTTACTCACGCCCCTCAGTGATCTTGAGGTTCTGGAAGGACAGCTTGATAGGCCAAGTAAAAGATATTGAGCAGGGCAAACGGTACAGCCTGTTGCCAGCCTCAGAGTGCAGTGGAGGGGCACAAAGGTTCTGGTAAGAACTCATCTGCCTACTTTCCTTTCACTATAATCCCAATTGATAATTACCATCTTCACAAGTTAGCCCAGTTGCACCTCAGGAACCCCCCATCAGCGGAAACTACACTGTTGAGTGTCCCTATGTGTCCCTACAAATGTGCTAAATCTGCTCCCAATCGGTTAAGCAGTTCACTAGTTATCCCACTTGCACCTCAAATATTCATGCAGCCCTACAACTATATCAAATTTGGTCCAAATTGCTCAATGCATTGCAAAATTTATAGGGACACACACAAATGTACACACACACACACACACACACACACACACACACAAACCCCCTGTGTGATCTCATGAGCTAACTTTCCTTAGAGAAAGTGGGCTGAGAAAGCAGGGGGACAGAGAAAAATTGAGGACCAGACCCACCCTAGTTGGCTATGGGTCTCCATCAGTGGTGTCCATCCATGCCACTGGATTATGCCTAGTTTTGCCAGCTGAGAGCAGTATGTACTTCAGCAGTATCTGCCTGCTGTCTTTCAAGCCCCAGATAAAGCTTCTGCCTCAGTTTCAAGCTCCCATTTCCTGCAATGGACACAAGGCACTGTAGTGTAAAACCCAGCATTAAAGTGGCTTACTGGATTAATGACTTGATTTTTAGCATCCTTAGTGGTGTCTGCCCATGCCATTGGGCCATACCAAGTTTTGCTGACTGAGCACTGTTTATTATTATCATCATCATTATTATTATTTCATTTATATCCCACTCTTCCTCCAAGGAACCCAGAGCAGTGTACTACATACTTGAGTTTCTCTTTCACAACAACCCTGTGAAGTAGGTTAGGCTGAGAGAGAAGTGACTGGCCCAGAGTCACCCACTAGTTTCATGGCTGAATGGGGATTTGAACTCTAGTCTTCCCAGTCCTAGTTCAGCACTCTAACCACTACACCACACTGGCTCTACTACAAGGCTCTACTACTGGCTCTACTAGGGATGTGCGGACCGGTCTGGAGGTTTGGCTGTTTGGGATCAAGCCAAACCCACGCCGGTTCTGTCCGGACCAGAACCGAACCTCTGGAGAAGTCCGTGAATTTTTCAGTTCCCCCCCCCCTTTTAAATTAAAATAAAATAAAAGTACCTGTAGCCCCTTCATGGGGCTTCCTGTAGGCCGCAGGGGGGTGGGGGTCCACAAAGGTTCACCCTTCCCCCGCCAGCCTCTGAAATCATTGCTGTGGCCGGGCAAAACAACTTTTCGGCTTTCCGGGTAAAACAACTCTGTAACTGCGCACGTCACCATTTTGCCTGCCACCGCACATGCGTAAATGGCCTCTGTGAGGCCTCCATGGTGGAGAGCTGTTCTACCAATAGATTCTCTCAGAGCACTGGTCTACCCATCAAACACAACTGGTTGACCAGCTCCCTCCAGTAAAACAGTATCCAAAATTGCTGTTCTTCTGGGAGGAGCTGGTTTTCCAACTGGGTTTTATGGGTAGACCAGTCCTCCCAGAAAACTTATTGGTAGACTTGCTCTCCCCACATCACATGCTTTTTTTAAAAAACCCATTAAAAATCACCAGATTTCCTGATTGCTCTGGGGTTTGGGTGATGGGTAGCACTCATCATGCCCTACCACCCAACAGAGAGTGTGATCAGGCAATCAGGCGATTTTCAAGTGTTTTTTAAAAGTTAGTCAGGGTCATTTCAGGTCATTGACCTACTCACCCAGATAGCTTTCCATGTGGGGAGAACATGTCTACCAGTTGGTTTTCTCTGAGGACTAGTCTACCCATTCAGTCCTCCAATTACACTGGTTTGCTCAGGAGAGCTTGTCTACCAATTGTGTTTAATGGGTAGACCAGCTCTCCTTGAAAAATTCAAATTAACAGCTGCTTCGATTATTCAGTTTGAGATTTTGCGAATCGGAATCGAATTGAATGGCAAAATCTAATTTGTGCACACCCCTGTTCCAGCATTGTGCTTGTACATCAAGGATAGAGAATAGCTTTGTATCATCAAACACTACCCTGAAATGCAATCTCCCTAATTAGTATATTTGCACTAATTCAAATATACGGAGCCAGTGTGGTGTAGTGGTTAGAGTGCTGAACTAGGACCGGGGAGACCTGAGTTCAAATCCCCATTAAGCCAAATACTTGCTGGGTGACTCTGGGCCAGTCACTTCTCTCTCAGCCTAACCTACTTCACAGGGTTGTTGTGAGGAGAAACCTAAGTATGTAGCACACTGCTCTGGGCTCCTTGGAGGAAGAGCGGGATATAAAATGTAAAAATAAAAGTAAAATAAAATAAATAATGCAACATTCATTTGGATGCCAGCCACTGGTTTTTGTTAGCCATTTTGAGCTTGGGAAAGGTGCAGAAAAAGAATCAGAGCTTGAATGAATGAATGAATGAATGAATGAATGAATGAATGAATGAATACTCTCAGTTCCCTGTCTGTCACATGAGAATAGGTGTGATCTACCACAAGGGCATATCCTGTCTGTAAAGGCTGTGAAATCCCTAGGGGAAGTATATAATTCAAATTAAGGAACTATGCTATATTTCTACTTGGCACTGCACAAAGTGAACAGTTTGATTTATATACTCAACATTACCTAGCTGTAACCCCAAGATCCCTGGTATATTGACTCTCATGAATCAATGTGCATGTAGGTTTGTTTCTGAACTCAGTTGTTTCATAGTTAATAGAACATGACAGCTATAAATGTGGTTCGCATCAGAGCACATGCAGTGGATCGATACAAATGAAAAAAACTGCCTACTGACAAAGCTTCAACGGTTTTGCAATTTATTGCATTCTCTCTCTTGTGCCTCCTTTAATGAATGCACATTTTCTATTTAGAAACTCAGGAAAAGAGTTCTCCAAATGTGCATTTCTTCTTTAGAAAGCATCTGTAATATTTTATTTATCCAATACATTACCTGCATAAACCATGGTAAATGGGATTAATTTTATTATTAAGTAGATTCATGTTTCACTAGTTACTTTTTAACCCAATTTTTCTCAGTCTAAATGAAAGAACTAGATATTTCTATCATGGCAGAATATTTTAGACAAGAAACTCCTTGTCTAGTAAGCAGTCCACTTGGTATGCCTATACAAGCTGGGTTAAAAGTTACAGATCAGCAACAATACTGCATGCAACTCACTGTGCTTGCAGCAGAAGCCCAGCACTGTAGAAAGTGGGCGGGGGGGAACCCTTGTTAGTAGGACCCGCCTTCAATTCCCAGCTCTGGCACAATAGTACAAATATATTCTGATGCACTAGCATGCCCAGCCCTCGGCCAGTCATCTTTAAAAAAAAACTAGCAGTATGGGAGGCAGATAAGCGACAGAGTAGAAATAGTGAAGGAGGCCAGGCCAACAACCTACAATTCGACAACCTAAAGGGCCACGTGAACAGTCCTGTCCTCTGTAACGCATATGTCTGGTAAATGGAAAATGGGCTGCATCTATATGGCTTCCACATTTAACTAGCTCAAGACCTTTCCTTGTAAAGCTGCTGAACGGACAGCATAGGAACAGACTTTTTGGAGAAGCAGAATAGCTCCACTACTACAGCTGCATGACAGCATGCTTACTTATTTTATTTGTTTATTTGTTTGTTTATTTAATGCATTTCTATACTGCCCCAAATTCAAGTTCTCTGTGCAATTTACAAAACAATAAAAACAGCTAAAAAAAGATTAAAAGATTCCAAAAATTAGAATTAAAAAGTTAAAACTATTAAAACACAATTAAAACAGTATCTAATTAAAAGCCCGGGTGAACAAATGTGTCTTGACTGCCCTTTTAAAAGTTGTAAGAGATGGGGAGGCTCTTATTTCAGCAGGAAGTGTGTTCCAAAGCCTTGGGGTAGCAATGGAGAAGGCCCGTCCCTGAGTAGCCACCAGACGGGCTGATGGCAACTGCAGACAAACCTCTCCAGATGATCTAAATGGGCAGTGTGGTTCATAGCGGAGAAGAGGTTCTCTTAGATACCCAGGGCCCAAGCTGTTGAGGGCTTTATAGGTTATAACCAAAACCTTGTACTTTGCCCAGAAATTTACCGGCAGTCAGTGTAGATCTTTTAAGATAGGAGTGATATGTTCTCTCTGAGATGACCCAGAGACCAATTTGGACGCCGCATACTGGACTAACTGCAGTTTCCAGAATATGTACAAAGGCAGACCCACATAGAGCGCATTGCAGTAGTCAGGTCTGGAGGTGACTAGCAGATGTACTACTGTTCTGAGGTCATTTGTCTCAAGAAATGGACGCAGCTGGCATACCAGGCAAAGCTGATAAAGGGCACCTCTGGCCACTGCCTCAACCTGGGACACCAGGGAGAGTTTTGTGTCCAGAAGAAACCCACAGACTGCATAGCTGTTCCTTCTGGGAAAGTGTGACCCCATCCAGAACGGGCAGATCAAAATCATCTCCCAAGTTCCAACCCCGCACAATACGCACCTCTGTCTTATCTGGATTCAGTCTCAGTTTGTTACCTCTCATCCAGTCCATCACTGCCTCCAGGCAGGCATTTAGGGAGGTTATGCCTTCCTGATGACGTTGACATGGAGAAATAGATTTGGGTGTCATCAGCAAACTGATAACACCCTGTACCAAAAGACTCCTGATGATCTCTCCCAGCAGTTTCATGTAGATGTTAAACAACATCGGAGACAATACAGAGCCCTGAGGGACACCATACCGAAGTTCAGTTTTTGAAGAACAACAGTCCCCGAGAGACACCATTTGGAATCTGCCTGGAGTGGAACCACTGTAAAGCAGTGCCTCCCATCCCCAACCCCCTCAGATGCTCCAGAAGGATACTATGGTCAATAATATCGAAAGCCGCCGAGAGGTCCAACAGAGTTACACTTCCTCTGTCAATTCCCAATTGGAGATCATCCATCAGGCCCACCATGGCAGTATCCACCCCATAGCCTGCCCGAAAGCCAGTCTGAAATGGGTCTAGATAATCAGTTTTATCCAAGACTGCCTGGAGTTGGGAGGCCACCACCCTCTCAATTACCTTGCCCAGCCACGGAAGCTTGGAGACAGGCCTATAGTTGCTCAACTCTGAGGAATCCAGGGCACGCCTCTCCTGAAGTGGTCTAATAATTGCCTCCTTAAGGCAAGGTGGCATCCTGCCTTCCCTCAGAGAAGCATTTATGATCTCTACCAGGCCTTCTACAACAACCTCCCTGCCAGACAGTATTAGCCACGTCGGGCAAGGGTCAAGAGAACAGGTGGCAGGCCGAATCACTCCAAGCAGCTTTTCCACATCCTCATGAGTCAGAAACTGAAACTGATCCAGTTTAACCACATAAGAGGAGTCACTGGACACCTCCAATTCAAACACTGAAGTAATTGTGGAGTTTGAATCCAAATCGGCCCGAATATGAGAGATTTTATCTACAAATAAATCATTAAGCACATCACAGCGGGTAATAGATGTTTCCAAATTCTGATTCAAGGGAGTAGGGGCACTCACTAGCCCTCTCACAACCCTGGACAACATCCATGTCAAAATGGTGCTGTAACATGACCTAGAAGAACTCCAGCTTTCTCTCTGCATGAAAATTTTTCTAGACCTTGCAAATGCAAAGCTTTACTTCCCACATGTGGCAGAAGAATGACATATAACAGAGATAAGGAATCAAAGCAGTCAAACGCTATTGTTTTACCAGGTCTCCTGGTTTCCAAGTAGAGGAGCGTTTCAAGGTTTTTCCAATTTATAATTTTTTAATTCCATAATAAGAATACAGGTGAAACTCGGAAAATTAGAATATCATGCAAAAGTCCATTAATTTCAGTAATGCAAATTAAAAGGTGAAACTGATATATGAGACAGATGCATTACATGCAAAGCGAGATAAGTCAAGCCTTAATTTGTTATAACTGTGATGATCATGGCATACAGCTCATGAAAACCCCAAATCCACAATCTCAGAAAATTAGAATATTACATGGAACCAAGAAGACAAGGATTGAAGAATAGAACACTATCGGACCTCTGAAAAGTATACAGTGTACTGTGCTTGACTGGCCAGCAAACTCGCCTGACCTGACCCCATAGAGAATCTATGGGGCATTGCCAAGAGAAGGATGAGAGACATGAGACCAAACAATGCAGAATTGCTGAAGGCCGCTAATGAAGCATCCTGGTCTTCCATAATACCTCATCAGTGCCACAGGCTGATAGCATCCATGCCACGCCGCATTGAGGCAGTAATTGCTGCAAAAGGGGCCCAAACCAAGTACTGAATACATATGCATGCTTATACTTTTCAGAGGTCCGATATTGTTCTATTCTTCAATCCTTGTCTTATTGGTTCCATGTAATATTCTAATTTTCTGAGATTGTGGATTTGGGGTTTTCATGAGCTGTACGCCATGATCATCACAATTATAACAAATTAAGGCTTGACTTATCTCGCTTTGCATGTAATGCGTCTGTCTCATATATCAGTTTCACCTTTTAATCTGCATTACTGAAATTAATGGACTTTTGCACGATATTCTAATTTTCCGAGTTTCACCTGTACTACACAATAACTGCAATATAAGTATCAACTAGTTTGGTCCAGCTCTAGCCAATGAAAAACACATAGAAGTTATACAATTACACACAAACCAGCCATTTCCTTCCCTTTTGTGACATATTTTTGGTTTGATTCAGGCTACTCAACAAGGAGTGCATGCCACTTTATTATAAGTTCAGTTCAGTCCAGTTCAGTTTATTGCGATCTTTGATCAAATACACAATCCAGATCAAATAAATCTACCCTAAGGGTAGATATCAATATAAACACATACATGCATATACACTCAAAAAATCAGTTACGTACAAGATTGGGATTTTTTTTAAGGATAAAAAAAATTAAAAAGAAAAAGGAGGGACGATTAAAATTGACCATTTCTGACACACCATGAGCAAATTTTAATCACAGCCGTACAGAATTTGGCTGAGTGTGAGACATAATTTTGTTTATCAAAAAGAAATAAGTTTATATAAAATTCATCCGAATTGTCAGGGTATCTAAGAATGAGAGGAGCAATATATTTGGAACGCAGTTCGCAACAGAAAGAACAATACAGAAGCACATGGCCAACCATCTCAATATTCCCACTTCCACAAGGGCACAGTCTCTCCAAATAAGGAACTTTTCTATTCCTACCCTTTAGTACTGCAGAGGGCAGCACATCCAGCTGAGCCAATGTCAGGGCTCTCACTTTATTATCTAGCTCGAAACTGGTAATAATGAAAGTGAAGCATACTGGTGTACAATTAGACAATTATATTATGGACATGTTGCATTACTGAAAGTTCTGATGAGGGCTACTTCTATCTATCTATCTATCTATCTATCTATCTATCTATCTATCTATCTATCGCCCTGAGCCATTTTGGAAGGGCGGTATACAAATCAATCAATCAATCAATCAAATAAATAAAAGCACTGACCTAGAAGTTTTTAATTAATGTAATGGAAATGTCACCACAAGGGATCCTGTTCCAGACAGCAGCCAGGCTGGGGTCTCCGCCAAGACAGGGATTCAGATGTTGGTAGGGGTTGTAAGCGGGACTCCGACCTTGGACAAGGAAAATATGGCAGGAAAAGCGTCCAGGAGTCAGATAACTCTGAGCAAGAGAGCTGGACACAACAAGGTAAGATGGACATTGCTTCAGCAGATGCTTGGGAGCTGGCTGCTGGTTTATGTGACTGCTGCCCAGATAGAGTAGTCTGGCCATTGCCCTGAGGAGGGCTCTGTACTTTAAAATGGCCTTGCCTGAATATGCAAGTGCTGCCTCTGGGGCAGTGTTCCTGCTAAAAATTTTTTTTTCATTTTTATGAGGAATGAGTTTTGTTCTGGACAGCAGTATCAAGGCAGTGTGCACGCATGCACGTGCATTCAAAATTGGGCCTTCCTGATTCAACCTGAGCAGGATATTACATTAACCAAGAGCACATCAATAATTGTGAAGGCACACACACGGGATTGCCTTAGAGAGAACATTGCCCATAACTCATTAATGTTTATGATGCTATACATTTCTTAAATAAGAACTGTGCTGGCAAGAGTTATAGTGTCTCTTGTTTCTGTGATAAAACTACAGGAATTGACTTTTTAAAAAATATGATACCCTTCCGTACTCAGCAGCTAATTACAAACACAGAAAAGTCTCACCATGTGGAGTTACTACTTTTTTCTTGGCAAGGTTCTTGAGCCTTAATGTTTTGCCATAGAAGTTCTCTTATGTGTAAAGATATCCCGACACAGAGATTCAAAAGCTTCTGGGGAGGAGGACTCTGTGCATAAGACCGATGCATACAAAAGAAAACTGTGGCATTGTGTCAGCACATATGCTACAAGTTTTTGCTCCCTTTTTAGACTACAAGTCAAAGCTATTTCTATTTTTGCTGTACAAATATAGAAAGACAACAGTCCACCCCTCAGTAGGGTGTAGTAATCAACACTATAACCTTCCAACCTGAAATATTCATGCCCTGCACAGATACTCCACCCGTTTTTACTTGCTAGGAGGCACACTGCTTCACTGACACTATAGAATCTAGCCTAAGGGAAGAGTTCCATCCTTGAAAAGAACAAAATCAGGAGTTGGTAGAAGGTCTGGTGCCCACTAACAAGAAAGCCAAGAAAAGGATTCCCTGCATAAATTACGATTCAACTTAAACTAAGCCCAGGGCCAGCTCAAGAGTTCAACAGCTGTTTTTTTTTAAAGTCAGGTTTGACGGGGTGCTGCTGTGGTGGCGTCTCCAGCAGCCCCCCCCCGCCCCCCGCTGCCCTGCCCTCCCACTGGTCTCCAAAAGGCCATTTTGCCCCTTTTTGTTCTGGCCCTCTCTGAAGTGGTGGTGGCCATTTTGGAGGCTGCTGCACATGCACCCTAGCTATTTGCATGCCCGGGTCATGACCTAGCTATGCAAATGGCCAGGGCGCATGTGCAGCAGCCCCCAAAATGGCTTCCACCACCTCAAAAAGGGCAGGAATGGCCAAGGTCAAGCTGAACCCACCCCCCGGGCTGACTCAAGGGGTCCATAGCTGAATTTTCTTTTAGTCAGGTTTGGGGGGTGATGCCATGGCAGTGTCT
The DNA here is from genome assembly GCF_027244095.1 of Hemicordylus capensis. Classification (NCBI taxonomy): domain Eukaryota; kingdom Metazoa; phylum Chordata; class Lepidosauria; order Squamata; family Cordylidae; genus Hemicordylus; species Hemicordylus capensis. Next base: position 26,728,438 of record NC_069661.1, on the reverse strand, counting down.
CCAGTGGTTCCATCTTCCCCAACTGGCCTCCACCTGGTCTCCGAAATGCCACCTGGGCTCATTTTCAGGCCATTTCTTCCTTTTCTGAGGTGGCAGAAGTCATTTTAGAAGTTGCTGTGCATGCACCCTGGCCATTTACATGGCTGGGTCATGACCTGGCTATGCAAGTGGCCAGGGCTCATGTGCAGCGCCCTCTAAAATGGCCTCCGCCACCTCAGAAATGGCAGGAATAGCCTGAAAATGAGCTGAAGGCCTGAAAATGGGCTGAAATGGTCCTTCTGAGACTCAATGGGTAGGCCGGCAGGGGGAGGGGGAGCAACCACCACCACCACCCGTGGCTATGGCAGCATCCCCTGAGGCCACTGAACCCAGTTGTGAGTAAAAAAATATTCCCCCACCCCTCAACTGTAGAACCCCTGAGCTGGCTCGAATTTGAGCTGAGCCAGACCCTTCATTAGGGGTGACAAAAAAGATGCCCAGTCTGGTTGGGGACTGGTTTGGACTCGAATCGAGCTGAGCAAACTAGTTTTGTGCACATCCTGACCTTGTGCTTATGTCCCATGTAGTGAGATTGCAGTTTACCCTGTGGCCTCATGTACTGAGATTTATCATATTCATGGAAACACTGGCTTCTCAAATGCAAAATGCATTTACCAGACTGCTTCACCACATGAAAGCTCTAGGATACTGTCATCCCATGGAGTCATTTCCATAAAAATATTGTGAAAATCACCACTGTAGTCTTCTACTGAGCCCACACTGCTGAAGCTAATGAACACATTGTTACTGTTCCAGGAACTAAGCAACATATGAAACCAAATTTCTTTTAAAAACTCATTGTGGGTTTAAAAGCCTGATTTTCTGCAATGTGCTTGTATTTGTTTAATATGGACTGACATATTTAAAACTGAATTAGTCATTTTATGCAATAGGCAAATATTCTAGAGGTTGTCCTAAGCTTCTTGATAGGAGAAAAGATGTTATAATAATATACTCTCTTATAATCTGTGCAATTTTGTAATCATCCAGATAAAGGTGACACACATAGTGAATAGCTAGCTTCCTGTCACAATTTTCCTCAACATTATAATACATACAGTGTTGATTCATATTTTCCCTCACCTTTTCCATTTTCAGTTTTCCTCTTAATGGTAGCTGCAAAGTCTGCTCATTGGAATGGGGTAGATATTATTAATAAACCTTTATAAACCTATGAGGCTGTCTTATATTGAGTCAGAAGACTGGTTCCTCTAGCTCAGTATAGTGCAGTTCTCCAAGGTTTCAGGTAGGAGTCTTTACCAGCCCTACCTGGATATAGGAGAGGAGAGCTGGTCTTGTGGTAGCAAGCATGACTTGTCCCCTTAGCTAAGCAGGGTCTGCCCTGGTTGCATATGAAAGGGAGACTAGAAGTGTGAGCACTGAAAGATATTTCCCTCAGGGGATGGAGCTGCTCTGGGAAGAGCAGAAGGTTTCAAAGCCCCCACCCCCCACCCCTGGCTTCTCCAAGATAGGGCTGAGAGAGATTCCTGCCTGCAACCTTGGAGAAGTCACTGCCAGTCTGTGAAGACAATACTGAGCTAGATAGACTAATGGTCTGACTCAGTATATGGCAGCTTCCTATGTTCCTATATCCACAAATTGAACCTGGGAACTTCTGCATGCGAAGCATGTTCGCATGTTCTCTGTCACTGAGCTATACCCTAGTTCTTCAGGGCTGTAGCTTTGACCTCTGTATGGTCTGTCAGTATGCTATCCATTCTTCACCCATGGAATGGAATGCTGTCTTCAGCATCATAACACCTTATTTTGTTTATAATATTTAAATTTTATGACACATTGTGGCCTGTGTAATTATTATGCCTTGGTCTTCCTGCTGCTGGATAGGTGTCCCAGCTGTAAGGGCTGTTTGGTAAGCCCTTCCTCCCCCACAGGTTCCCTCTTAGCCTGGCCATACAGGCTCAGACAACTCTTATTAAAAGCCCTCTCCTGGCTCTTAGTAAGTTCTCTAAACCTTTGTTCATTCTCTAACCTTTGTTCAGTCCCTATGGATTAGAGCCAAACTACACATTATACATCTCACTTTTTAAACTGAAAGGAGCCTTGGAGGCTGAAAGTTCCAAAGAAAAGGAAGGGCAGGGGAGAAAATCTGCTCAACTCTCTCTCTTCTAGCCATTTTTCTGCTCACAACTGCCTCCCTACAAGCAACTTTGCCACTCATGGGAAAGAAATGGGGAGTATTACCTAGTAAGCCTTACAGCTTTTTTTTAATTGCAAAAGCAACACATCTAGCACCCAGAATGCTCTAGCAGCTCAACAGGAAGCATAGATTCATGATGCCAAAAGGACTCAGACAGTCAGTGAAGTGTCTTGGAACTGGCCATGACAAATATAAATACCAAGAGTCTTGACTGACTGTTTGCTTGAATACCAAAAATCTGTTACTGTCAGATTCCCAGATTTAACTTTTGGCTTTCCTGCTCAGAGTCTTTAGACTATCCTACCTACTCCCTGCCTCCCTTTGTTCAAGTGACTTTCTCAGCCCTGGTTTCTTCTTCCACATGGTTCCTGCATCCAGAAATGGATGGTCAAATAGAGTCTATTCATAAACAGAGTTGATAGGCTCTTTTGAAACACAATAAGTCCTTGGATCTAGACTTCGACCTCTTTTCTTCCTCCACCTCTATGATTCTTGAAAGTCTGCTTTCCCAAAATTGGGTTTTTTTAAAAAAGAGTCCCAAAGACACGAGTCTTCTTCAGGTGTGAGCAGTCAGTTGTGAATCTGACATTCAGCATTTACAAAACCCTGCAAGTTCCATGAGTTAGACTTGTGCCTGATCTTTCTGATCATGATCAAAGTTTCTGTCTTAAGACTGACATTAGCCTGTTCTGCACATGTATCTTAAAATGCAACCTCTGAACACATGCTTATATAAAATTGATATGCCTCACCAGATCATTTCTACATCAATGGCTCAACTTAAACATGTTCATACAGTATTTACCCACTCCTTTTCCAAAAGCTGACTGTGTTGTAATTTGAATGATGGCTTTCAAAAGTGGAAGCTTCGGGAGTGCAGTGTGGGCGTGTGTGGACTGAATGTTTTCACCATCTTTAAGAATGATGGGGTTTTCTAGTATACATTACTGCATGTTGATTGTTTAAAATCTAGTGAAAATTAATGGTGTGAGAGTGTATGCAAATTGTCCCTGTTTTAGCCTATGACCTTAAAGGTCTCTTCCAGCAGTATTTCATAAATATGCTATCTATATCAACAATATATTCCATTTATACTTCTTTATTCTAGGGTAACATTTGGAGGTCCATTGTTTAATCATTTATTTCCTGATTCCAGTCAATCAAATCTTCCTAATATGACTTTAACATAACTTGTGTATACATAAATTTTTATGAATGCGAACAAAGTATTCAGAAAAATGCATTGCAGCTTGTCAGGGTCATTGGTTTTCCATTTGCCTGTTCCCCAAAGCATGGTCTGGGAATACTGAGTTAATGCATTTTAAAAACTCATTTTGGAAATACATTAAAACTAACTTGACAAACCTCAAACACATGATCTTTCCTATTCAGATACAGAATATACCAAAATCAAATATTCTGTGGATGAATGATTACAATGTAGGCCACTTATAGAAACTCCATGCAGGTATTTTACAGTGCAAGAATGAATATGTTTGTTCAGAACTAAGTCCCACTGAATTCAATGGGTTTTAATTTCCTAGGGCACATCCAGGTGTGCTCCTTCAGAACCACCCAGTCACTGCTTTTCTGTTTTGAGTTGCAGGCAGAATTGCATCACTATTTCGCACACATTTATAGTGCTATACCAAAAGTCTATAGTACATTTATAGTGCTATAGCCTACAGGAAAAGATGGAACATTATGGTTCACAATAGTCCACATGTGTAGTTATTGTTCTGCTGTACCACTTTAAAAAAAAAACACCAAAAAACAACTCAGAAAAATTCCATTAACCAATGTGATAATTTAAGCATGGGGGAAATACATGATGGAAAGGTATGATGATATTGTGTGCCAAGAGTGACTGAACAAAGTGCGTCAAACCTGTACTAAACATCCCAACTGGAAGAAACCCTAATAAGAATACTTGGTGTGATACATCTGAGATTGTAGTCTTAACAACTTGATTCTACAGTCTATAATGAATGATAAGGTATGGTAAGATTAACTAGAAGAGCTCTTCTACCAGCACAACATGGAACATAGGAAACTGCCTAATACCAAGTCAGACCATTGGTCCATCTAGCTCAGGATTGTCTACACTGACTGACAGTAGCTTCTCCAAGGTTGCAGGCAGGAGTCTCTCTCAGTCCTATCTTGGAGATGCCAGGGAGGGAACCGGGAACCTTCTGCACGCAGATACTCTTCCCAGAGTGGTCCCATATCCTAAGGGGAATACCATACCATGCTCACACATGTAGTGTTCACTCCCATTCAAATGCAAACCAGGGAGGACCCTGCTTAGCAAAGGGGACAATTCATGCTTGCTACCACAAGTCCAACATGAGCACAGAAAAACACCTAGGCATTCATCCAATGACATGGGTGCAGATGCACCATGGACAGCCTTATGTAACTCAGTTGTTGATCAAGAAGAGGGATAGATACATTGTAGATTGACAGCAGAGTGGCAATGTAAGCTGTCCCTGTCAACAGCTGGCAAGAGCTGGCTAAGTGCCCTGACTTGACCAATCAAAACCCGCAGACATCAGTGTAAAGCCCATAGAGACTGGCTGAAGCCAAAGGCTGAGGTGAAAAGTAGGTCAGAGGTCCACTGTATGAGATGGTGATAGCTTAACAAAAGGCCAGTCACAATAAGAAATCAGGTAACAGACACAGGCAATCAACAGGACTGTGTGGAGAGGTCCCAGGCAGCTTGTTCCAACCTCCAGAGTAGAACTGAGCTTCTGTAGAACTTCAGGCCTCGAAGTGTGCCTCAGGCTCACCCCTTAGTCTCAGTGAGGAACTGGTCTCCTAAAGGGATCATTGCATTCTGGCCTGGAATGTAGCACTTTGTTAGCATTCTGCACCCTTCTGCTGAGCAGGGCACACAGCATCACCACACAGATTTCCTCACCAGAGATCTCATTTCCACTGCCATGTGGAAGACACATCATCCTGAAGAGAATCTATCTATGTGGTTGCTAAGAGTCGACACCAACTTAACATCAAGCAAGCAAGCAATCAAAAGACACAGCAGGGATCCTTTCTGAGCTGTGGGAGAGGGCTCTCACTGTTTCTTACCATCTCCAAATCTCAATGAAAGAAGGCCCACTTCTCTCCTAAGATCTCCTCCTGTGAGCCAGAAAAGGATCTGAGGCAAGAGAGCCCCTGGTGGCGCAGTGGTAAAACTGCCGCCCTGTAACCAGAAGGTTACAAGTTCAATCCTGACCAGGGGCTCAAGGTTGACTCAGCCTTCCATCCTTCCGAGGTTGGTAAAATGAGTACCCAGAATGTTGGGGGGCAATATGCTAAATCATTGTAAACCGCTTAGAGAGCTTCCAGCTATAGAGTGGTATATAAATGTAAGTGCTATTGCTATTGCTAAGAGAGGGGATCAGACGAGGCCACAAATAATGGCTGGCTAGTGAGTTAAGCCTAAATTTGTAGATCTCCAGCTACTAGGGATGTGCACAAACCTGTTTGGAGGCCTTTTATGGACCTCCAAACAAGTTCGAACACGGGGCTGGTTCGAAGCTCGACGTCAGCAAGGGTGCCAACGTCACCCTTTAAGGGCGGGGGAGGGTGCACTTAACCACTCCTGCCGCTTTCCTGCTGCTGGGGCTCCTTGCCGGTAAAAACCTTCAGGGCAGCAGTGTACCTCCCTGCTGCCCCTTCCCCAACCTCGGCTGGAAGTGGCCAGAAGTACCAGGTGTGCGTGCGCCCGTCACATGCATGCCCGTTTGACGTGCATGCACGCAACGGGAGCATACGGTACTTCTGGTCGAGGAGGGGGAAGGGTAGGCAGGGAGGTACGCTGCCACCCTGAAGGTTTTTACCGGCAAGGAGCGCCAGAGGGGGGAAAGCTGCAGGAGGGGTAAGTGCACCCTCCACTGCCCTTAAAGTGGCACCCCCACTGGCATTGAACTGCACACCGCGGTTCCATGCACATCCATACCAGCTACTGGTCACTCACAGAAACATAGGAAGCTGCCTTATACTGAATCAAATTGCTGGTCCATCTAACTCAGTATTGTCTACACCAAAGTGGGAGTCTCTCTCAGTCCTACCTGGAGACACCAGGGAGTGAACCTGGGATCTTCTGCATACAAAGCAGATGCTCTACCACTGAGCTATTGCCCCATCCCATATGAATCCACCAATCCACTTGAATGAAAAGGTAAGAATAAAAGAGGTAAGTAACAGCACCAGCAACTGTTGCTTGCTATCCACCTCCAGCCAGCGGCACCTGGCTACTGTTTTGAGTCTTAAGTGTGATCTGATAAGTCCATGGTTCCAATTTCACCTCATTCAAGAACTGACTATTTCTTTACTAGCCGAATAAATCACCCAAAACTCATGTCTCTGGGGCATTTACTAAGTACCTAATCATGAATTAGGGCATTTACTAAGTACCTTTAGACAAGCTGTTAGTTTTAGCTTCACCCCAATCTGCAACTTAAGGATGTTACTGTCCTATCTCACAGGGTTATCATAAGGATTTTTTTACATACACAGAGCCCTTAAATAATCTAAATTGCTATATAAATGTCAAGTATTATTAACAGGACCATGGCTTGAATCAGTGCAATGGTGCAACCACAAAATACGAGTTCCAGGGCTCATGCTCCAAACACACACCAGGATGTTACGGGCTTGCACCAGTGCAAGGAGTACAAGAGTATTATTAAATGCTCTCCCAGCACCAATAGAGCTGAATTAATCTACTTTTCCAGTTCCAAGGTAATATGTATTTTATAATGCCAATGAAATAAAGAGCAAGTGTAACAGAACTAGGGTTAAACGTCTTATGCAGCCTGGGGTCTGCTAGTTGTGTTTGGGCATGGCACGGGAATTAGGGCGTTCTCTGCTGCATTGGCAGAGTGTGTGAGCAGCAGGCAAAACATCCAGGGCAGGAGGCCATTGACTCTGAAGCTCCCTTCCAGAAAAAGCACAGATTTACAAAGCACACAGTAAAACGGAAAATCCACTTCTCAGCACCCAGCTTTTCTTCTAATGCAATTACCACAGCAAGTGAATAAAAATAAACGGTGTACTGTAACTGAGTGCTGGGAGGAGTAAGTTAAGACAGAGGTTTGCATGTTCTTTACAAAAATGTGGAAGGCACCACTTTGAGAAAGATGCTGAGACTGATTCATGCAAATTGCAGAAAACAATATAAAGGCAATTAAGTTGTTATACAGGCTCCACTTTCAAAACTGTTAATCTTGATTTATAGCTCCTCCTCACAGCATGGACTCATAAGGCCATAGGCTGTAATTCTGTGCATACTTAGTTGGAAGTAAGTCCTGTTGAACTCATCAGTACTACCAGGAGAGGTGGTAGCAAGCATGACTTGTACCATTTGCTAAGCAGGGTCTGCCCTGGTGGCATATGAATGGGAGACTACATGTGTGAGCAATGTGAGATATTCCCCCTAGGGGATGGAGCCACTCTGGGAAGAGCATCTAGGTTCCAAGTTCCCTCTCTGGCATCTCCAAGATAGGGGTGAGAGAGATTCCTGCCTGCAACTTTGGAGAAGCCTCTGCCAGTCTGTAGACAATAGTGAGCTAGATAGATCAAAGGTCTGACTCTGTATATGGCAGCTTCCTATGTTCCTATGACTTACTTCAAAGTAAACATACACAGGATCAGGCTATTGGTCTTTAAAAAAATACATCATAATACTTTCATACATAATGAGCATGAGATCAGCACACTATGGATATATTCATGCATAGTCAGATCTAGTGCATGTCTTGAATGAGTTATAGTTCTGCCTTCCTCCCTTTTTTTCTGCCAGGGCACGTCAGCTAAATGCTCATTGCAGTTACAAGGATCTCATCAGAGTTTTTGCTTATCCATATAATGTCTGTGCAGCTGTCATTAGAGCCCATTTATTACTGTAATCATTTAAACTCCATAATTCATACCTCCTCCAGAGCCATTATCACGTCCTTTACACTTCCCCTGCAGTACTACTCTGATTCTAAGAGAGGCACCTCCATACTTAAACTGATACTAACTGCACTGGAATACAATGCATGGAAGTTTCTTTAGCAATGCTTAAACAGTACTGTTCCTGAAAAATGCAAGGTGACAATACGGGAGGCAAAAAGAGAGTTTGAGGAACATTTAGATAAAAGTATCAAGGGGCATAAGAAAAACTTTTAAAAATACATCAGAAGTAGGAAACCAGCCAGGGAGGTGGTTGGACCATTAGAAATTAAGGGAGTTAAAGGGATTATTAGAGAGGATATGGAAGTTGCAGAGAAGCTAAATGAGTTATTTGCGTCCGTCTTCACAGCAGAGGATTCTGAGCATATACCTGTTCCTGAACCAAGCTTTTAGGGTATGGAGGCTAAAGAACTGAGACAGATAGAAGTGACAAGAGATGATGTTCTAAACTGTCTGAAAAAACCAAAAACTAACAAATTACCAGGGCCAGATGACATCCATCCAAGAGTCCTCAAAGAACTCAAATGTAAAATTCTCCTTGCTAAACGGTGGCGGAACGGGACCGCCGCCGGCCTGTGTGCGGCCACTGCCACAGCCCCGCTGACCCCGCCCCTGCATCTGACGTCTGACGCCTCAAGGCTCCATTCAGCCGGAGAGAGTTCAGTTGCCCTTTAACTGCCGAAGGGTCCACCGGGCCCCTTCGGGAGCTAAAGAAAGGCTGGTGCTGTGTTTGCAGCACCAGCCAGGAGCGGCTCTTCCCTGCCTTTGCAGGGAAGAACCACTCCTGGCTGGCACTGCGAACACAGCTCCAGCCTTTTAACTCCTGAAGGGGCCGTGCTGCCCCTTCAGGAGCTACTTAGGCTGGCGCTGCGTTTGCAGCACACAACCAGGAGCGGCTCTTCCCTGCCTTTGCTCCCGATGGGGCCACGCGGCCACCGCTCGGGAACTAAACTAGCCTCCCCGCGTCTGACGTCAGACACGAGGGGCGTGTCGGGGCCGCACTTGCGGCCCCTGATTGGTCGGCGGCCCGGGTTCATTGAACCTATTGGCCCAATAGTGGCTCTGCCCTGTTGCTAAAATATAGAACTTACTAACTGACCCTGCACAGAGCATGTGTGCAGTTGTGCACTGAGCCTGTGGCACCCCCCCCCACAACAATCTCACTCGCTCTCGCTGCCCCCCACAACTTGCTCATTCGCTTGCCACCCCCACAACGCTCTGCCCCCTGCAAGGCTCTCACACGCCCTCCCCACCCCACCGCAAGGCTCTCGCTCGCCCTCATCCTCCCCGCCCCCGCAATGCTCTCACTCGCCCTCACCCTCCCCGGCCCCCACAAGGCTCTCACTCGCCCTCACCCTCCCCGGCCCCCACAAGGCTCTCGCCCGCCCTCGCCCTCCCCGGCCCCCGCAAGGCTCTCGCTCGCCCTCCCCAGCCCCCGCAAGGCTCTCACCCGCCCTCCCCAGCCCCCGCAAGGCTCTCGCCCGCCCTCTCCCACCCTCTCTTGCTCGCTCTCCCCACAGCTCCCCATCCTTTATCTTTCTATCTCTGTCTCACAGTCCGTACTTCCCCCTGCCACTGCCAGGGACTGTCGCCCACTCGTCTGACAGCCTCCGAGCTCCCTGCTCCCTGCCGCTTCACAGCGCAGCGCAGCTCAGCCAAACATCTGCCGCCCGCAGCCCCCAGAGCCAACTGTCCAGCTCCTGAAGCTGCCCCCAGCCTCCAAGCTTCCTGCTGCTTCACAGCACCCCCCAGCAAACTGTCAAACTGCTTTCCAGATGCCCCACAAAACACTCTGCTGCTCTGGAATTCTCTCCCCCTCTGTCAGCCAATCACATCCTTTCTGCCACATCCCCACACATGGCCGTCTTGGAGAATTAATAATATAGATAGATCCCTACAATCAGGCTCTGTACCAGAAGACTGGAAAGTAGCAAATGTAACACCAATTTTCAAAAAGGAATAAAGGGGTGATCCGGGAAATTACAGGCTGGTTAGCTTAACGTCCGTTCCAGGCAAATTAATAGAAACCATCCTCAAAGATAAGATTGTAAAGCACATAGAAGAACAGGCCCTGCTGGGAGAGAACAAGCATGGCTTCTGCAAAGGGAAATCTTGCCTCACATACCTTTTGGAGTTCTTTGAGAGTGCCAACAAGTGCGTGGATCAAGGTGATCCAGTTGACATAGTATACCTGGACTTCCAAAAAGCTTTCCACAAAGCTCCTCATCAAAGACTCCTAAAAAAAACTTAGCAGTCATGGGATAAGGAGACAAGACCATGTGTAGATTGCTAACTGTTTGAAAGACAGGAAACAGAGGGTAGGTATAAATGGAGAGTTTCCACAATGGAAGTAAGTAAGAAGTGGCGTCCCCCAGGGATCTGTACTGGGACCGGTGCTTTTCAATTTATTCATAAATGATCTAAAAGTAGGGGTAAGCAGTGAGATGGCCAGATTTGCAGATGATACCAAACTCTTTTGGGTAGTGAAATCCCAAACAGATTGTGAGGAGCTCCAAAAGGATCTCTACAAACTGGGGGAGTGGGTGACAAAGTGGCAAATGCAGTTCAATGTTGGCAAGTGTAAAGTGATGCACATTGGGACGAAAAACCCCAACTTCAATTATACACTGATGGGATCTGAGCTGCCGGTGACTGACCAGGAGAGGGATCTTGGGGTCGTGGTGGACAGCTCGTTGAAAGTGTCGACTCAGTGTGCAGCAGCTGTGAAAAAGGTCAATTCCATGCTAGGGATCATTAGGAAGGGGATTAAAAATAAAACTGCTAATATTATCATGCCCTTATACAAAACGATGGTGCAGCCACAACTGGAGTACTGCGTACAATTCTGGTCACCACATCTAAACAAGAACATTGTAGAACTGGAAGAGGTGCAGAAGAGGGCAACCAATATGATCAGGGGCCTAGAGCACCTTCCTTATGAGGCAACACCTGGGTCTATTTAGTTTAGAAAAAGATATGACTGCGGGGAGACATGATAGAGGTTGATAAAATCATGCATGGTGTGGAGAAAGTGGAAAGAGAGAAATTTTTCTCCCTCTCACATAACACTAGAACCAGGGATCATCCCATGAAATTAACTGCCAGGAAATCTAGGACCAACAAACGGAAGTACTTTTTCACACAATGTGTAATCAACTTGTGGAATTCTCTGCCACAAGATGTGGTGACAGCCAACAATCTGGAAGGCTTTAAGAGGGGTTTGGATAACTTCATGGAAGAGAGGTCTATCATAGGTTACTAGTTGGAGGGCTAAAGGCCACCTCCAGCCTCAAAGGATGGCTCTGAGTACCAGTTGCAGGGGAGTAACAGCAGGAGAGAGGGCATGCCCTCAACTCCTGCTGTAGGCTTCCAGTGGCATCTGGTGGGCCACTGTGTGAAACAGGATGCTGGACTAGATGGACCTTGGGCCTGATCCAGCAGGGCTGTTCTTATGTTCGTAGCTCTGCTTAACAGGTACTGACTGTGAGTAAAATGAATGGCAAAATTTATTCTGAAGCGGCAGAATAAGGAAGGTGGAGATGAAGATGAAAAATAGTTATCAGCAGTACATGAAGAAGTCTTCTGTACTGAAAATTATCAGGGGACAAAATAATGTCCTAGAATCTCCAGCTGCAGAGCTGAAATGTTAGAGAAGGGAAATCACTAATTCCTACCTAGTCTTTACTGTCTAGGTTTGGCTATAAACTCTTAATGGGAGCTGTTGAACCAGCAAGGAGCAGGTTATGACTGAAAGCCTTGATGGCTAGCAAGGATCTCACCCCTTCCTGAACTCCTGAGTAGCCCTCCTCCTCAGGTTGGTTTCCAACCTGTTGACTAGTTTCACTTGACTATATATGTTGTAAACCCCTTCCATTTAACAAATGGAAAGGTAGGTGTAAAGGAACTCAGTGGAGTTTGAGCAGTTTAATTTACTCACCCCTTCTCCAGTGCAGTGTTTGGTAGTCACTGTCACCAGTCTCTGCTTCCAGAGAGAACTCAAGTTTGGAGAATCGAACTTTGGAGAATTCACTCTGTTTCTGCAGAACAGGAGCTGGGCTTAGTTCACCCCTTTGGGTAAGTTTCGCTTTTAAGTAGCTTAACCAAGCAGTCAGCTCATGGGGAGCCAGTCACAACTCTGAGCAACACACATGGGAGACAAGATTGTTTTCTCTCTCAAAGATTAATTCGTTAAGCTAAAGTGAGTAGGGGAGCAGGTAGGCATTAGGAAAATAAAGAAAAAGTCACTTCTAACTCCTAATAGATTCTAAAGTCTACCAACAAATAGATGGAAAATAGCTGACCAATAACAAAAGCAACACAGAACTTTTAAAGAGTTCCTTAGGCAAAGCACCGGGAAGGGCAGGAAGCCTCTTCCACCAAGCAGAGGTATGCCATGAGGGCTCAGGTTGACAGCTCCCCAGCCAATGAGGAGGGAAGATGTGAGTAGAGGCGATTGTGGTTCTGACACCTGTCTGTAGTTCAAACAGTTTTCACTTACCATCTCTACAGAATAGGTGAGGCACAAAGTGTCCATTTCTCCCAGGCAAGACAGGATTAGGGGACTGGTGAATGGCAGGTACAGCAGATGCTGTGGATGTGATGGTCTAGCTTCAAAATGAGGAGGCACATGGTTCCATGACAGTAGGGTATAAATATTTATACAGAAAACAAGGCATTAATACCAGTTCTCCAGTGTCTTCATCGGTTCCTTGATCTCTTCTGGACAAAATTCAAGGTGCTAGTTTTAATCCGTAACGTCCCATATTGCATACAGTCATCAACATACCTTATGATCAAACTAGGGCCATGACTGGATCTATGCATGCAATTGTCTTACTCTTCTAAAAGCAACTGTGGGGGTTCCAATTTGTACTGGGGCATGCATGGGGAGAGGAAGAGTCTTACCCTCTCCCCCTTATTGAGGCCCCCTCAAATTCCCCCTGAAGTTGCTATTAGAAAGGAAAACATACAGGAGCTCTGCACCAGAGGGTCAGTATGGTAGGAAGAATTAGACCCTTGCTTACTCTACACCATAGCCCTGACTGATCTAAATTGGGGGACCCCAGTGTCTGCTTTTAGAAGTAGACAACTGCATGGAGATCCAATTACAGATCTCACACACAACATCTAGTTTGGCCCTTAGAGAATGCTTCCTCCTATGTACTTCCATGTGATCTCTAAGATCTACTGAGAGCACCCTTTTAATGAAACCATCAGTTTGAGAAAGCATGGGTTCAAAGAGCAGTTTTTCTACTAGCTGCCCCTGAATTATGGTGCTCCTTTTCTGCAAGTCCAAGACTGAGCACCCTAAGACAGCACTGGGAGTCGTGTGTTGCCTATTTGTTGGGGGCTCAACTCTGAGCAGCAGAGGGTGGAGACATTTTAATGTGATGGATTCCCTCCCCCCACCCCTATCTTGCAAGCAATTTTATTCCTTTGTCACCTGCCTGCAGAAAATAAGATACTAAGCAGGCTTTTCCTTGCTGAAGCTGCATACTCCTGTGGGGTAGATTCTTAGTATTTATGGTCTAGTATTTCCCTGCTTCCATGCTAAATTTTGTGATAAGTGAAACAAGCAAACAAATGGCAAGATGATGACCAGAAAGCCAGATAGTTGTGTTTACTCCAGAAAGATACAAATCTCACCAGGTAACCACTGTATAAATGTGGAAATACACATCATTTTTTATTTCTGGACAGTGATGATGGACACACTCAAAAGCAGAAAGCCAGAGTCAACAATTTGCTTGGGCTTAAGAAGTACACTTAATACAAATGTAAATTTCTGCAAGATTTTAATTTAATAATTAAGGGCTGATATTTTTAATTTCCATTGCATTGATTGAAAGCCTCTGCAAGCCTCAGCTTCCTTTGAAGACAGATGCAGTCTCTGATGAGAGCCTGTAACTGATCTCTTTTGAGACCAAGACTCTTTTGATCAAAGCAGGGGAAAGTGTTAGAACAACCACTATTTATTTAATAATGGTAAAGATGAAAAATTAAATGGCAAAATGTGGTACCAAATATACATGTCAGATAAAGTACTAGGATACATATAAGAACAGGTGGTAAAGCTTACTAGATACCATATTTACCTGAACTGAAGACTCTGAATTTAAGATGACCCCCTAATGGCGCAGTGGGTAAATGACTTGACTAGCAAGCCAGAGGTTGCCGGTTCAAATCCCTGCTGGTATGTTTCCCAGACTATAGGGAACACCAATATTTGGCAGCAGCGATATAGGAAGATGCTGAAAGGCATCATCTCATACTGTGCGAGAAGAGGCAATGGTAAATCCCCCATGTATTCTACCAAAGACAACCACAGGGCTCTGTGGTTGCCAGGAGTCGACACCGACTCGACAGCATACTTTACCTTAAAAAGTACAGGTTAAATACAGGTTAAACCAGCATTTAATCGAAAGGATTAGGACTCTGATCACCTCCTGGTTTCATCATCTCATACTGCGCGGAAGATGGCAATGCTAAACCCCTCCTGTATTCTACTAAAGACAACCACAGGGTTCTGTGGTTGCCAGGAGTCGACACCGACTCGACGGCACACTTTACCTTTTACCTGGTTTCTAATATCAAAAACCCTGGGAAAAAACCTAGTCTTGGATTCAGTATTCAGTAAATACAGTATTAGGTGAAAACTGTAAGCTGACAATTCCTACTATTTTCACACCCAGTTTGTGACTCAGCTTCATTTCAGGGGGTACATTTAGATTAAACTCTTGTGGGCTTAGCTGTTAGTAAAATGCAGCCAATCCGTTACTTAGAAGCAAGTCCAACCAAGTTCAACGAGACTTAAAGATCATTCTCATGACTTTAGCTGGGGAGAAGGCAGGCGCTTACCTGCCTTCCCCCCCACCATGAACGGCTGCCCTGTCGGGCTGTGCTGTGCGCCCACACGGTCAGCATGGCAATGGAGCCCTGATCTGGGATTGGGAGGAGAAAGTCCTCCCGCATCCCAGGGTGCATCATGGGTGCAGTGGAGCAGCTGCTCTCAGTAGAGCAGGCACTCTGTGTGATCACTTCTTCCTCCTGACTCTCGGCCTAAAATGGTGGCAGGTCGCGGGGAAGCCCAGCTACCCGGCAGTGATGGCACACACGATCGGCTGCCAAGGTAGAACGAATCATTGGTTTATTCAACCTTGGTAAATAGCCAGGTAGAGAAGTCAGGCTCCACAGGTCTGGAGCAGCCAGGAGCAGATTATATTTTATTTACATTTTATATCCCGCTCTTCCTCCAAGGAGCCCAGAGCAGTGTACTACATACTTAGGTTTCTCCTCACAACAACCCTGTGAAGTAGGTTAGGCTGAGAGAGAAGTGACTGCCCAGAGTCACCCAGCAAGTCTCATGGCTGAATGGAGATTTGAACTCAGGTCTCCCCAGTCCTAGTCCAGCACTCTAACCACTACACCACACTGGCGCTTATGCTGGAGTAACCCAGGCAATTCATGTTGTGAGAAAAGCCTCTTATTTTCCAGTAAAATGTGTAGAGGATTGCAGTAAAGCACAACTGTGTTGCAAATCTGAACCAATCTGAAACCAGCATAGCTACTACTATGAGTATTTATATACTGCTTTTCAACAAAACTTCCCAAAGCGGTTTACCTAGATATAAAATAATAATAATAATATTTTTTAAAATGGCTCCCTGTCCCAAAGGACTCACAATCGACAAAGGAACATATGATAAATAGCCACTGGAACCACTTATTTCTGGTCAGTGATGATGGACACACTCAAAAGCAGAAAGCCAGAGTCAACAATTTGCTTGGGCTTAAGAAGTACACTTAATACAAATGTAAATTTCTGCAAGATTTTAATTGAGAGCGGGCGAGTGGAGAGGGGGTGACTGTGAGTGGGGGAGTTAGGGTGGCTGAGAGTGGGGGAGTGGATGAAAAGGGGTGGCCGTGAGTGGGTTGGCTGACACTGAGCAATAAAGCAGGGGTTGTGGCAGGACTTTAAGGAGAGAAATAAAGTCCTAGCGCAGATGTTCTGTGCAGGGCCAGCTAGTTATTATTAATAACACTGATAAATCATATAATTCTACTCTTTTGTGCATCTTTAGAGTGCAATAATCAAAACACGTGCCTCTCTTTAACTGCACATTTTCAGTTAAAAGGGAGATCTGCTGGCAATCCTGACAATCTTCCAGTCTTCCATTAGCTGACTTAGTCACCATCTAGAATTTGCAGTAAAATGCTAGCAGGAAAGCTTTTCATACAGCCTGATCTACTACAATCCACATGAAATGAAATTTTTAATGCCATCCCTTTGTCAATATTGTCCCAATACTGCCAATAGCAAGACTCAAAATACCACACTTTAGCCTAACTGGATTGTACTTCTCATTGCAAGTTTGAAAGTAAAAGCTGTCTGATGTTATAAGAACATTACAGGACCCTAAACCAAATCAGATGAAGTTTTATATACTCCAGAATCATTTCAGTACTTATTACAGAGTCATGCCAAATGTAATTTTTCTACTCATGCTAATTTATCAGTCAGATATTATTACCAAGCTTAGGTCAATCAAAGTCCAGTTTATTTTAATATCTCATTACTATTTACTTAAGAAACCAACCAATCATGTTCGGTTTCCAGTGGCTATTTTATTTGTCAGGATTCCATCAGCTATTTTATTTCATACACAAACTTTCAAGTCTCCAAGGCAAGTCAACTGGAATAAGTTGGCAGACTTAGTAAAAGGGCAGAAGGTGTGAGGTCAATACGTCACCTATTTTACTAGATCTTTGCAATAAGAGCAAGTTGTAATGCAGACCTTTAAACAACCAGTGACCTGCCATGAAGAATGTAGCTTTCTAACCATGCATAGAAGCCTGCCAAGTACTTGAATATATTGAGCCCCTGGCGGGTGGTCTTTCATAGCTGGAAGGCGGGTTGTGTTTGGCTTGATGGGTCACAAACTGTGCTGCCTATTGTAATGTATTCTTCAAAATGTTAAAAATTATCTTATGTTCTGTGCACTGACTGATAACTGTACCGGAAGATTGCCTTCCATATAAAGACAGGCACTGAATAAAGACAGATGAGTAGAGAATTAGTACCAGAAGAAATTCAAGAAGACGAATGCTTGCATGAAGATCTGACATCTGTAATATTTAAGCCAGAGCAGTTTCATCATCATAAGTCCATTGTGAATGCACAAGGAAGGGCTATCAATGGAAATCGTCTGTAAAAAGAGTAACACCCAGAGCCACTAAAATAAAGTAAACTAAACAATGCAATAATGTATTTTCAGAACTGGGCATGCCATCATCTGAACAAGTTTCATCACGCAAACTGTGGTACTGCAATGGCACCACAGAGATATTATTACAGCATTGTAGGTTGGTAGGCAAATATTTATAATTAGGTTGCAGATAACAGCAGTGTTTGCTTATATTAATTATTACATACAGTATGTAACCACTTTGTTCAACAGTAAATTGCATGCACATTAGCAGCAGGGATTTTTACTCCTTTTCCCATTATTTCTCAGTAAAACTGTTAAACGTGCATTCCTCATAAAATTGTCAAATTTTAGTACAAAGTTGTCAGTCTGTACTAAAAGTTCAAGTGCACAACCAAGCTGCAATGTTGGCTATGATACACAACTATGGATGAGTCAAGACTGATTTCATCAGAATCCATTTACTCTAACCTTTCATGAAATGTCTGAGAATGATAAAGCTGCATTTATTGAAAATGTTGTACAAAGAAACAGTTATTCTCATCTATTGTCATCATATTTAATAAAGAATATGACCAATAGAAGTACTATCAATATTGCTGAAGCTAAAATGAGGATGTTAAGTTACAATGTAGTGCTTCTGAAGATATCAATATTTCTTTCCCCTTTTCTTGCAATGCTTTATATTTCCCCATTAAAATAATACTTTCATTAAATTCAATAGGGGGGAAAGTAAACTGCCCACTCCACTGGAACCACAACCTCAAGTATTTATCTTCCAAAATGCAAAAATTTGATTTTATATTGACTTGTAATGGGAGCAGAATTAGATGGTTTGAGCCAGTAAGATGCAGTTGAAAAGAATCAAGTCATCTCAACAACATGGAATCCTCCAATGCCACAAGCTGCTTAAATGAAAGCTGGTACTGTTGCTTATCAAAATATACAAGACAAAATATATAAAAAGTATTTTATACTTGTTCCCAAAAACCGTTTTTTGCCAGGTAAAAAATGTTGTTACAAATATTTACAGCATTTTCTTGTGTTAGATGAATATTTTAATGAACTTAAAAGGGGACTTATGAACACATGAAAAATTAAGGAATGTGACTCCTGTAATCGTGATCCTTTTTATCTGAATACAGTACTAAGTAGTCCATTAGCCCCTTGCCTTATGCCATTACATTTGGTTCAAATTTTTAAAGATCTCATTACCCATTAAGAAGTCTATTTGTCAACAAAATTAGCATAAAAGGCCACTTTACACTGAGTCTTTCAAGAAAAATAGCTTGAGAGAGAGAAAATCGCCTAACTGTCTCAGTATAACCAGGGCAGACAATCTTTGGTCATTGCAATGAGGTGACAATCTGATGTAACAATTTGCTTGGTCAGCAATCATTTTAGAGAGAATGTGGGATGAAGTATTTTCAGAAACAGGAGAATGAGTTGGAAAAAGAACCAATACATGGGTAGAGAGATGAATCTAAGTACATATGTAGATTTTCACTATTGCCCCAATACTGCACATAGATCCAAGAACTGAAAGTTCTGCCAAAGCAGGCACCCTTAATTTATTATGGAGGATTTCTAGGTATACAAGGATCCTCACTATTTCTCCAGTTACAGGCTACTGTGGCAGTCACAAGCCAGCAGCCAGCAAGAATGGAGAATTCACCACCACCAAAGTTCTTCAAGGAACTGAATTACTTTTACTTAGTGGAAAGTAATGAAAGATTTCATAACTGAACCAGTTCTTGATAACAAGCTAAAAAAATTGTTCTGCAAGGCTAGAATAGTTAATCTGTAAGAGTCTTATAAGCTAACAATGTCTTCACCTTAAAAGAGGAGCTCAGTAATTTGTGAGCACTACAAATATGACTATGAAGAATATTTAGGGTTGCTGTGCTGGGGATGAATAGGGCCAGTTTCTCTCCCCATGCTAAATAAAGAGAATGAATCACCACTTAAAAGGTGCCTCTTTGGTCAGTTAGCAAAGGAGCTTGCCACTACTGTATGGCAAAATGCAATATGAACTACCTGTGGTGCAAGATGGGGATCCCTTCACACACAGACAGCCAATGCATGTTGTTCCTTTTTTGGAGGCACGGGTACTCATGAGAAAAAGCAGGCAATGGGGCAGCTCCTTGCTCTGGAGCTGGGAGTCAGCCATATTCCCTAAACGAGGACAGCAACAGTCATTAGAGTTGTCATGCCAGCACTCTCGGGAAACCTCTATGTAGTGCAAGTGGATAAGTGTATTTTCAGGAGGAATATGTAGTAGAGAATTGGGAGCTACTGGCAGCATCATGCAATCCGTACTAATTCAGGCACCTGTATCTCACAATTATCCATTTGAAAAAATATGCAGATGCCAGGACCCTAATGACCATCAGGATGGAGCTGCCTTCCTAGTGTCTGCCCAACTAAAACAAACATATTGGGGAGCAAGGTGTACTTTTAAGCTGCTTTCATTTTAAGAAGAAACAAAAGGTGGCCCTACTCAGTGATACAGGTTTTCTGGGCATTTCTGAAGTGGAAACGTTTTCCATATATGCTCAAAGCATTGGCATCCTCTCTTTACTCCACAAAAGGATGCATATGCAAGGGTCCATTCACATGGATCAAGAAGCCCTTACACAGGAGCCAAACGTTCTTGATAGGATTTTAAAAAATATTTTCAAAATATCCATTTTGTGGCAGCTATAATGGCTCTGAACACAGAGGTTCTAAATAGAACATATGAGGTTCTAAATGGGTAGAATAATTCTCTGAAATATTCTCTCCTATGCTAAATAAAGCAGAAGAATATTCTTTTACAAGTCTAGTAGTAAGTATTAATTTGCATCATTTGATAAACTACCCCAGAAATTGTCTCCCTAGGTTATGAAATTCTGGAAAGCATAAGTAAGACTATTCATTGTAATTTAAACAATATTTGTTTTCAATATTTTTTGTTTAGCCTTGCCACTACAGTTATTAATAGTTGCTCTGTAACAGCTCAATTAAGGCAACTCCCAGCTTATTATTCTGCAAAGTATTCTCCAGGGTTCTATAAATATTCATATCCTTCCATCAACATTATTAACCACAACAAGGTCACAAGAAAGTATAATGGTTCCAGATTCTGACTGATGAACAGGTAGCAGACAAATAGCTGAGTGCTGCTGATGCATAGGAAGAGGTTCATGTACACCCAGATTTTTAACTCTGGGGGTACCTCTTGAAATCTATAATTGCAGTGGTCTGCACTAATTGAACAAAAAATAGCTGACCTTGCACCAATGTCTCCCCTTGTTCCTTTCTGTAGTGCAGTCACTTAAACTGATTTCATTTCCTTTGAAGTGGATTTGGGATTCACTTTAAAAAATTTAAGCTTTTTGTATATGTGAAAGATTCTTGCTTCTCAGTTTTCTTGCTTGTTTTACCAAATTCCTTGTTATTCAAATAGACACCACAGTCTGACAGCCCTAAAGGATCCACTCAGTGGCATCAACCTACACAGCAAACGCCTGATCCTATTATTCCACCTCACCACCATCCCAGAAAGTTTTGAAGGCTCTTTAAGGAGGAAGAGCCACTAAGAGGTTGCAAGATGCCTGGCGTGGTGGGTGATCTTAGGCAAAGGTTAATTGACCCTCTTTTATGTAATCTGCCAGGATGAATTTTGCATCAAATATTTGCTAATAGATGCAAATTTATCTATCACACACACAATTGCAAATTCTGTTGTTCTGCAATATGAGTTCGTCACACTCTGCTCGCTAATGGTTAGATCCAGTGTACAGTTATGTTATTAATATGGCTATCTTTAAAATTTTATATTGTTTTAGATGTTGTTATACTGGTCAAAGACCGTAATAAAGACGACTGGCTGACTGTAGAGAGAAAGAGACATGGTTAACAGCTTCATCAGCAAGTACTCAAGTGGATGCGATTCCTTTAGCCTCCTCACTACTGTTACATTATTTTGTGAGATACAAAGAATCTTGGACTTAATTTTACATGCCTTCCAACCACTAAGGCAGGCTGCCCAATTTAATTTTTTAAATTTAGTACATCATCTAAAATTGTCCTTTGGCTTTGCTAACATAAAAACTTACATTTCTCTTTACTTTACTTTATTTATTTATTTAACATTTTTATCCTGCTCTTCCTCCAAGGAGCCCAGAGCGGTGTACATGGTTATATGTACCCTCACAACAATCCTGTGAGGTAGGTTAGGCGGAGAGATACATGACTGACCCAGTGAATTTCAGGCTGAATGGGGATTTGAACTTGGGTCTCCCCGGACCTAGTCCAACACTCTACTACACATTGCTGGCTCTCTACTTACAAGGGATCCTTGTGTTCCAGTTAGTGATAAACAAACTGCTAGATTATAGAAAGAAAGAAAGAAAGAAAGAAAGAAAGAAAGAAAGAAAGAAAGAAAGAAAGAAAGAAAGAATAAAGTTGAATGGCGGTCATAATTGCTTCTTTGCCTTGGTTGGTCCTGAAATCTGCCTAACACTCAGTGAGGCTAATGTAACTATGTCTGCATAACCCATAAGGTGTTATAAACTTAAGACTAAAATAAATTGATTGAAAGATAAACTGCGAGCTTTGGCGCTTCATCTTCTTGTTGAATTCCTCCATCCCCATTTTGCTTAACAGATGGAAAAGTTCTGGAGAACGCAAAATCTTGTTCATTAATATGTACTATTTCTGTTAACATCCTAACAGAGGTACGATGACCCTACTGGGGATTTTTCTTGTCACTAGACCAACAGGGCTATCTTTCTACAACTGCAGGGGTTCTCAAACTTGAGTCCCCAGATTTTATTTATTACTAATTCTTTATACAGCAAAAAACAAAATACCCAACAACAAACAGCAGAAAATAACCTATTCAATTACTTAATATCCCCAGTTCATCAATTCATCCACACATTAATCACCAAGGTGGAAGACAACCATAATTTTCCAGATTAGTATATAAAATAGCATCCGACAATATAACATAAAAGGCATTGTTTATAACCTGGCTCGAACGGCACGGAATGACAGGAGTCGACTTTTCCGAAATCGCAACATGCCATAATTTCTTATACCAAGAGTTTAAAGTCGTTTTGATTTTCGAATGTTTGGCTATAGACATTCTGGCAGCAGTTAACATAAATACAATCAACTCTTTAGAGAATACATCCGCATTTGCCCCAACAAATGTATTTAATAATGCCAGCTACTGGACAAAAACTAATCTTCTGGTTTGTGATCTGACTCTTTTCTGAAAATACTTCTAACCAGAAAGATGAAACTGCAAAACAAGTCCACTATCAATGAAAATACATTCCGTTATGTCCCAAGCGCTCTAACACAGAGAACTTGGGTCGCCAGATGTTTGCTGGACTACAACACCCATCGTCCCCAGCCCCAATGGCCTGGAGATGATGATGAGAGTTGTAGTCCCAACAACATCTGAGGACCCAAGTTTGAGAATCCTGGATTAGAGCGCTAGTCCAGGAACGCTTGTGCAACATCAAAACTGTTAAGTCTTTTTAAGCGCTGCAAAACTCTCTTTTTGCAACAACAGGGCTGACCCCTCAGGAACACGTCTTGGGGCTTTACGAGTCATATGCACAAAGACAGTTAATATGCGTGGCGTGTGGATGAGAGCGGCTTGAGCACCCTTCAAGCCGCATCTCCCTCCTTCTCACTGGGGACCTGCAGGTGGTCCAGCGCCGCTTCACCCAGAAGCCGCAGGAAGAGGGGCCGCCGAAAACTCTGCGTCCCAAACGCCCTTTGCCTGCCGGTGCCTCTCCTACCTGCTCGTGCGCCTCTGTCATGCTGCTCGCCCGAAGGATCCCGCGCAGCGCCCGCTCGCAGACGCCGAAGGGACAAAAGACACCTCACTCTTCCTCCGACTCCATCCCTCAGCTCGGCTCGGCTCCTGGCTTCTTCTTCTTCTTCGCGCAAGCCGCCGGCGGCTGCCGCTGCCTGCCTGAGCTGCCCGACCAGGGCAAACCCAGGGGAGGGTTGGCTGTGCCAGCAGCGTGTGTCTGCTCTGCTGCTGGCCACTGTTACTTCCCGCCAGGACAGGGAAGGAGAGAGGGCAGGACGGAGATGGAAAGGGAGTCCTGGAGCCTCGGCAACAACTATTTAACGCCGCCAGTGCGCGGGTCATCATCATAAATGAGACCGCCAAGCGCGCGCGGCAGCAGGAGCTTTCCCCGCCTACAAGTCCTTGGGTGCCCGCGTCAGGCGGGAAAGCGAATGAGGGCAGCGTTACAGCTGCGGGGCGGGGGCGAGAGAGAAGGGAGGGCGAGCAGCAGGAGGGAGACAGAAGGACAAGGCGGTGGCACCGTGTCCGTGAGGCATCACGTGCTCAGTCTCGCGCTGCTCCCACAGCCCACCCCCGGCCGCCTCTAGCTAGGCAGCGGAATGAGCTGGTAGCGGGATAGTCAGGTGGTGGAGAGCGCGCTGCATTCCTTCTGAGAGTGGGTGGGTGGCAGGCAGCGGAGGTCGCCTTTTGCAGAGTACCCTTCCTTAGTTTGTATCCATAACTTCTCGCCGACGGAAAGCAGCACCTCAGGGTGCGAAGTTCTAGCCCTGCCTAGCCTTTCCCCGGCTGGGCTGGTGACGTTGTAAGTTGCAGGGATCTTTCCTTTCCTTCGGTTTTGCATGGGGGAACATTTGAACTGTAGGTGGGAGCACTGCGAGATATTCCCCTCAAGGCAGGGATGGGGCTGCTCTGGGAAAAGCATCTGTAACGCATGCAAAAGGTTCCAGCCCGGAAGTTCCCTCCCTGGCATCTCGCAAGATAGGCCTGAGGGAGACTCCTGCCTGCAACTTTGGAGAAGCCGCTGCCAGTCTGGGTAGATGGGCCAGTGGCCTCTCTGAGCCTGAGTCTAACTGAGTGAAAGCAGCTTTCTATGTTCCTGTAACATTACAAAGAGTATCTAGAGATGAGCAAAATTTCAAAATGTTAGCGATTACCTTTAAAGTTCTACAGAGTTCAGATACCACTTACCTTAAGGATTGCTTGTTTCTGCCATTCTACTCCGAGAGAAGCAGATTGAAGATTCACAGTGCTATCCGGTGCAAGTGGAGTTATGCAACAGTATGGTCACTGGAAACAATGGCCATACCATTGTGAAATTGTGTTTGTGCGCTTGCATAAGAGTACTCTTGCACAACTGTGTGAATGCTACATTACAATGTGCATGTTATGTCATGCACTATGTCAGCCATTAACTCTTAGGTAGTGTTACCTCTGCCTTAAACCCATTCATTTATTTGAGGAAGTTACATTGCACACAGTGGGGTTTGCAAGTTAACCTGCATGGGAGGTACCTTGCCTTTATGTAGTCTGTGTATTTCCCTCCCTGCAAGCAAACAAAGGATGCACACACAGTTTGAGTCTACTGGGTTGAAACCACTATGGGAAAACTACAAAAGACTTTTCAGATAATCTGCAAGAGAATCCACACACACAGTTTCACCACCTATATTCCCATGACCAGTGTAAGACCGCTATATGAACCTTCCAGGGTCTTCTATTCAGCACCTCAGATCTTGCTCATGGCTCCACCACTAACAGAGTTCTGGTTGGTGAGGACTCGAGACAGATCCTTTTCGGTTGTGGCCCTCCAAATTTGGAACACTCTCCTGGAGGAGCTTCGCCATGCTCCCTCCCCTCAATGTTTTTAAGAAACAACTGAAGACACATTTTTAGAGAGGATTTTTAATATCTTATCCTCTGTTTTTATGTGGTAGGTTTCTTAGTGTTTAGCTTTTATTGATAACTTTTAATTTCAGTTTTTAAAACTAGTTATTTTAATTGTGGTTTTAGCCTGATCTTTTAACTTTTTAAACTTATTCATTTTTTATCCTATATAATTTCTATTTTATTAATGTTGTACACCACCCTGAGCACTGAAGGTGCAGAGTATAAATATTTTTAATACTAATAATAATTATAATAATATGCCAAACAGCATTCTGAGACCCCAAACTTCTCTGATTAATGATGCATCTAGTCAATCACATAGGTGTACAAAAGATGTCATGCAAATATGGAATTAAGCATCCTTCTCTTATTTTGTTGAAGCAGTTTTGGAATGCATTATGCCCTCTAACTATGGTCACCAGAACAGTTTAATTGATTTCTGCCTAAGGTCAGTGGACTTGCTTAAGAGTACATGGAAAAAATAATAAGTCTTTAGAGTTTGAAGTGGTTGTGGGTTTGTTTGTTTTTTAAACTGTTTTAGAGCCCAAACCACACATTCTCTCTGGAATTGATCGTTAATTCAGTCCTTACACATTAAAAAAGCATTAATTTTTTTAAAAGCATTAATTCAGTCCTTACACATAAAAAATGTTAAATACTGTATCTGAAACTTCAGTTGAATAGCTGTGCGTTACTCACAAAATGTAATTGCACTCCAATCCTAAATCCGTTCTATTGACTCCAGGGAACTTATTTCTAATGAATGGTATTTAATACTGCAGTATTTTACATTTCTCTAGGAATGTGGATGCTTCTGTACTGTCAGGTGATGAATGAACTGTCATCATGTTGTTTCAGCATCTGAAAGATTAAAGGGTCCAGAACAGGAAGCAGCCTAGCTACTCAGTATAGGCCTTCAGAGCTACTGAGTATAGCCTGTGCTTTATTTATGATTGTCTGAGAGAGCCTTTGCCTATCCTAGCCTTTGCAGTGAGTATTCTTTTAAAATGCAGATACAGAATTCAGTTTAGAGTTACTCTACTTTAGAAATGCCTTTCTAACACAGAAGCATGTGTTCACTGATATTTGGGTCTAGGAGTGAGCACGGAACCAGCACAGGCAGTGTGGCTTGTTAGAACCAGCAGCGGTTTGGTTCAAGATGACAAACTGGCTTGAACTGGTTCGATGGCCTTGCTTCTAAAGGGGAATCTGATAACGATTCCCCCTTACAATCAAAGGGAGATTGCCTATGTAAAAATGGGTTGGGGGGGCAGGCAAGAGGGCACCTTACCAGCTCTTGCAGTGGCAGCTGTAGTGGCACTCCATGGCAGTGGCAGGGGCCCCTCTCAGCCTTGTCGGCACTCCCCTGCAGGCTGGTGGATCGCCCGGTTCCAGCCTCCATGTATGCACAGAGGCAGGAACTGGGCTGCCCATTGGCCCATGGTGTGGCGGTGGGAGCACCGGCAGGCTGAGAGGGGCCGCCATCATGGAGTGGCTGCCACAGTCACTGCGAGAGCCAGTAAAGTGCTGTCTGACCCACTGCTGTCTCATCCTTGCTGTATTCCCCTGTACAAGCAAGGCAATTGAACCGGTTCAATCAAGCCCAGTTCAGTTCGACCTCAGACCGGCCCCTCTTTTTGAGGCCTGGTCTAGTTCAAGCTCGAGCCAGTTCCACACACCTCTGCTTGGCTCTGCAGACATACTGGTGCTCACCTTTGTCAATATCAAAAAAACTATGGAAGAAGAGACTCTTCTGAATTCCAAATATGTATCCAGTCAGCATCTCATATTATCAGCTGTTCTGTTGACAAACAACATGCACTTTCTGAACACTATAGAATGAGGATCCAAGAATGTGCTTCTTGGCGATATAGCACTGAGTACATTATCAATTCACAAATGTGACACTGATCAAGGAGTGAAGACATGCAGAATGGTTGTCATTATGTTCCCTTTTATAATCCTTATTTACATTATTGACTAAGCAGCTTATGATTTGAAAATAACATTTGTGGTGGGCCGTATAGTTAACTGGCAGCCTGATCTTATTAATCCGCTTTAGTCATGGCAGTGCAAACGTTGGTTTCTGCCATTACAGCTATTTTGGAAGGCTATATAGACATACATCCAGGTAAATGTGTTTAGGAATCAAATAGACCTACGATAGAATAGCAAAATGGTCACGTCAGCATGTTGGGTGGTTTTGTTTTGTTGCTGTTTTTTTTGGTCTGAGGAAAGTGGATGTTCATTTCCGGACACTCTAGAATTTAATTAGACTATGTCCACAATTGTTCATGGCATAGTCTAGTCAATAGAATCACAGTCGAACATCTTCAAAATACATTAATTTAGCAGCAACAGCCCTGAGGATGACTGTTTTAATTACTTCACAGATATTCTTATTGATTTTCTAGTGTTTTATTCTCTTGAGTAAGACTCATTTCATTCTTATTAGCAACCTAAAAATGTGCACCTAACTTGCACAGCAGAAATGACCAGAGGTCAAGAAACTGTTCAGTGAAGTGTACTGTGGTTTTCTTGGTAGAACATAAACCTCAGCCATTATTTTTCTTAAATGATCTGCACTTCAGTGGTCCAGGCCAACAGAGAAAGATCGCACCTGTAAAATAACAGTTTGCATATGAATAATACTCACCATCCTCAACCCAAGGTGAACACCATTTTAGGGAGCTTACTGTGGTCTTAGAGATATAAGTGAGGTGTCAAAAGCAGAGTACCAGAGTTCTGGGGGGAAAGGATACAAAGGTTTAAGTTTGCCCAATAGTCACAGGAACTTGAAAAATAACAAAACTGGAAGGAACACAAGCTAGTTGTTATCAGCTAGTCTGCAATCTCTTCCTCACCATTGGCTGAAACTGCTTTAATGTTCAAAAAATTTGACCAGAGCTGCCAGAATTCTGGGTTCATTTTATTCCAATTAACAGATGCAAGGTCCAAATATGCTCACTTGCTGCAGACCTGGAGAGTGCAACTGAAATTATTGATTGTAGTTCTTGGTCATGCTATGGAAAGTTTTTGTTTTGCTATTTAAGATCATATGAAAGTTTTTGTTTTTGTTTTTCAGATAATAAAAACAATGGTATAAAGTGCTGGTTATTTCATCCCAGTATTTATGTTATTTTCAACAGCTTATTTCCTGGCAAGATATGTCAGAAAATTGAACCAAAAATCTCAGGAAAATCAACACGCCCCAAGAGATTGAAGACCAAAAATATTGAAACACTCAGTAGGATCAGTTCCCTAACTAAAAATAGCAAACTTTATAGGACACAAGGGCAAAAGAGAGAGACAAGCTGCAAGAAATGTCAGAAAACTGAACCAAAAATATCAGGGAAATAAACTAGCCCCAAGAGATTGAAGAACAAAAATATTGGCCAGACCTATCAGAAACATGGACAGAGGGGTTTCAGGAGAGAACAAACCAACCATATTCGCGGAAGCTTGTCTCTCCCTTTTGCCCATGTGTCCTATAAAGTTTGCTGTCCAGTTATTTTTAGTTAGGGAACTGATCCGACTGAGTGTTTAAAATGATACTTTTATTATAATCACTATACATATAACAATAATAGATGGGCAGCACCATGTGTCTTGAGGATAGTTGCATAAAAATTATTTGTGCATATATAAAGAATAAGCCTCTGCTGCCTAAAGTGACCACCAACCTCACCTCTCCTCACGGAAGGACCATCCCAATTGTAAGTCTGTCTGAGACATCTTCTCATTCCTTTTGCTCTGCTAGGCTCTTTGAAAATATTTTGTCGCGGGTGCTGAAAAGCAGTCTATAGATATTCTTAACAGTCGCAGCCTCCAGACTAAGATAGTCATGACTCATTTGATTTTAATGCTGCTTAGTCACGACTA
This sequence comes from Hemicordylus capensis, assembly GCF_027244095.1. Lineage (NCBI taxonomy): Eukaryota > Metazoa > Chordata > Lepidosauria > Squamata > Cordylidae > Hemicordylus > Hemicordylus capensis. The sequence goes on along the minus strand of NC_069661.1, from coordinate 26,699,487 downwards.
ATTAGTCTGGATGAGACCCAATGATTATGATGATTATGTTATAAACTGTTGTGATCTAAATCAGGATTTCCCAACCTATGGTACTCCAGATGTTGCTGAACTACAATTCCCATCTGCAGCTACAATTTATTATGGCTGGGGTTGGTGGGAGTTGTAGTTCAGCAACATCTGGAGTACCACAGCTTGGGAACCCCTGATCTAAATACACAAAACACTAGGCAGAATGCCAATTTATATTTAGTGTGGTATAATGGCTAGCCCCCAGATTAAGTTACTGAATAATTCTTCTCAGGAGTTACTCTAAAAGACTACTTAATTTCAATGAGACTACTTGGAAGTAGTTTAGTCTGGCAATTCAGCCACTGTCACTAAGTAGGAGTTTTCAAACTTGGGTCCCCAGATTACAATGGACTACAACTCCCATCATCCCCAGCCACAATGGGGGTTGATGGGATTGTAGTGCAACATCTGGGGATGCATGTTTAAGAACCCCTACATGCTACATTATAGGCTTACATTCGCCTACATTCTAAGCATTTGATAAGGGATTACGTTCAATATTTGTTGCCAGCATTTTGGAACACACACACAAATGGGTGTTGCTGCTTCAGTATTATATAACTGCACATATCTTTAGAGTTATTAAAGTACTAAAAGATGTGCTGTGATTGTTGATCCTCATCACCTTCCACGTGCTGTTGAACTTGGTGTCCTATTGTTTCCCCCTTTCCCATCTTCAGCAGGCTCTACAAAATGAGGTCTCGTTATTAGCTTCTTTTTCTCTCTGGCTAACTGGCATCTCCCTAAAGCTTCAGGCATCTCTTCGCTCCATCTGTCTCCTTGATCCTGATGATCAACATATTTGCTTTTCAGAGCTGCTAATAGCTCCTCGTTGTCTTTTTTTCCTCAGCTTGATGAAAAGATGCATGCTTTAAATGCACTACCATCTTGGCTGAGTTTTTCTTCATTGTTTCGAGCTTTCAGAAAGTTCTGCTTATAAAGAATGCCCTGATGTTTAAAATGCCAATAAAGCTTTGTGAGAATGAGAACATTTGGATGTACATTATGGTCAAATATGCCACACTATTTTTGTTTTCATTGGAGAAATGGGTTGCATTTTGTTATTGCTACTAGTTTTTATGGAACAACCTAATGGCTCAGTGGGGAACTAACTTGCCTAGCAAGCAAGAGGTTGCCAGTTCAGATCTCTGCTGGTATGTTTCCCAGACTATGGGAAACACCTTTATCGAGCAGCAGTGATATAGGAAGATGCTGAAAGGCATCATGTCATACTGCGTGGAAGATAGCAATGGTAAACCCTTCCTGTATTCTACCAAAGAAAACCACAGGGCTCTGTGGTTGCCACGAGTTGACACCAACTCAACAGCACAACTTTACTTTACTTTACTAGTTTTTGTACTATTTGTGTTTTATTGTGATTTTATAAATTATATTACATAAGCAGCTTTAAGCCCTTTGGATAACACAGATACTCCATAAATCAAGTGTCAGCCAGAATGAGAAACCAAAGTATGACACAAAGCTACAAGTATGAGGGCAGACTTGAAGACAACTCTAAGAGGCTGTTCTCATGTGCAACCTAACCCAAGCTAAGGAAGCCCAGCCTGGGTTAGGCTGTGCATAAGAACCGCTGGGATCGGACCTGATCCTGGTGGGGCAGTGCCACCTAGCCCGGCTTTTTAGCCTCGCTTTTAGCCTGGGTTAATGGCACCAACGCACCATTAGCCCAGGCTCCAGGATCATGTGTCTCCTGGGGCTTTGATTAGCCTGTGGAGACAGTAACACAGAGACGGGCACCTAGAGCACCCATATCCTGAGGGAATCCCTTAATGCACCGCGTTCTTCATGCAGTGCATTGTGGGATACCCAGAGGCCGGGAAACATTGTCCCAGTCTCCAGAGCCCCACGCTGGCTAGCGCAGCAGAGGATCGTGTGGGAGTATGGCCTGTGCTCCCAGCCATGATAAATGGATCATCTGGAGGGAAGGGAAGCTTTGTGCAGCCTTCCTCCCGCCCGCCCACTCCACAGCCTGCCCAGTCATGTGAATGGCTCAGGCATGAAATACCTGGCACATGCACCTAGATATGTACTTGGACAAGATTTTAAAGTTTAATTTAATTTATAGTTTGTGTTCATAAAAATCTATCCCAAAGAGGTTTACAAAATTTAAAATACAACACTAAAATCCATAAAAGCCACGTTAAAATAACATTAAAATCAAATTTTTTAAAAAATAAAAAACATAACAAATTGCTTTGTTAGCTCTTCCTTTCAGAGCAGTCCTTCTGCTCTAAGGGTAAATGAGCAGATTTATGTCTTAATTGCCCTTCTCAAGTGTGATGTAGTAGGGCTAACATCCACACCCAGCACAGTATCTCTCCAGTGACATCTGCTGGTGTCTATCTTATGTTTCGTTTCAGATTGTGAGCCCTTTGGGGACCGGGATCCATCTTATTTGTTTATTTATTATTTCTCTATGTACACTGCTTTGGAAACTTTTGTTGAAAAGTGGTATATAAATATTTGTAGTGGTATTTGTTGTTGTAGTAAGACGAGTGCTTCACCTGGTTCCCCCCCGCCCCCCTCTGCTGGCACACTCAGGATCCATGCACCCTGCTCTCCCTAATTTTGTTTTTGTTTTTTTTACAACTGCAAACATTGTTGCCAGGAAGAGTTTCTTTTGCATATCTTTGAATCTTGATCATAGCAAGAAAACACTTTCTGGCTACATCATTTGCCACTGCTGACAAATGCTGTGTTTGGGGAGAGTAGGGGGGCATGTGCATGGATATGAAATGTGCTGGTGCCAGGGGTGGGACTAGTCAGCATGCTCATGTTAGCCCTGTACGTACACATATCATGCGTGCACAGGGCACCTGAAGAAATTAAATCTGTTCATGTATCCACAGATTAAGAGAACGGCAGAAATATTGTTCTATAGGGAAGAACCAACAAAACAAGGTCATAAAGAGGCACCTTTTAATGTGGCGATTCTCTTTATTTAGCAGGTGTAGAGTAACCCTATCCGCCCCCAGCACAGTACCTCCAGTGACTGTTGCTGGTGCCTATCTTGTGTTTCTTTTTAGATTATGAGCCCTTTGGGGACAGGGATCCATCTTATTTATTTATTATTTCTCTGTGTAAACTGCCATGAGTCATTTTTGGAAGGGCGATATAGAAATCAAATGAATGAATGAATGAATGAATATCTAAGTAAGATATTACATGTACCTAATATTGTTAGTTCTTCCCACTCACAGCTGAACCTCGGGCTTGCTGTTTAACCTATTTTCTTTCTCTTTCTTTCCCCTTTCCCTTTCCTTCTTTCCTTCCAAAATATTTATACCCCATCTCTCCAGTAAACTGCTGCCTGGGGCAGCTCATAACATTAATAAAATAGCTACGATAGAAAACATTTTAAAAATAATAAAAGTTAAAAAGTTGAAAGACCAAGCTAAAACCACATTTAAATGTTGAAAATTTTAGAAGTTTTAAATTTTAAGTTATAAGTAAGACGCTAAAAACCGAGAACTACCAGATACAAGCTGCAGATAAAACACTAAAAAGCCTCTCTAAGAGGAGGGTCGTTGAGGCTGAATGGCAGCTGTGTTTTGGATTTTTCCTCTCCCAACATTCATGCCACCACTTGCTCCCCATTCCCTTGATGCTACCTCTGGCTCTCCACCTACACTGACCTTTTTTCTTACGTTTTGAAAAGGGCTCCTAAATTAGCTGCTGGAGATAAAACCACACATGGCACTAATTTTAAATCTCATGATGGAGTTGGGGCAACAATCCATATGGAGGAAGCAGCAAAGGAAGACTAGAGAGCCTTAGTTAAAATGGAATTAATAGTTAGAATGGGAAGAGTGGAGTTTTGTTGTTGTTTTTTTAAAAAAACCTCACAGTGTTTGAAAGTGCAACACTTTACAGATCGTCCTGGGGAAGAGTTCTGGATGTTGTAATGTTGTATAACCCATATCCTTTTACTGTCAGTTGTTGTTTATTTACGATCTTAGATCAAACATCAATATACGCAGAATATACACAGTAAAAAGAAAATAATGGAAACAAAGTCTAAAATGTCATCAAATATATAAAATCGGGAATCTTTGACAGTAACCAATTGCTGTGCTCTAGCTTCTCTTAGTTTGGTCAATGTGTAACAAAATTTAGCAACCGCCAGGGATATTGTTGGGTCCCTTTTACTGTCACACGCTTCAACAAATGAACTAAAAGTGTACCACAACTTGGTCTGCTTCCAGAATTTGTAGAACTGACCAACCCAACCCACATCTGTATGTGTGGGTAACTAGATCTCTGGAATAGTATCTTTATATTCAGTTTAAGTACTGAATTCTAGAATGGAGAGCTCAGCGAATTAGGAAGAATTATCCACCGGTATAGTTCCTTTCATCCCAAAAGGTATCCAAAGTGCTTAGCAAACTTTAGCAAATTTAGTAAGCTTACAGAGAACGTTGTTTTATTGGCAACTGGAAGCTGTCCCCTGTCGAGGTGCACTGTGGCAGGAGAGAGATGACAGTTTCTAGTGAAAACAGAGGAGGCTCTCTGTAGACGAAATATCACCACTGGAATTTCACCAGAACTCTGAGTTGTCACTCCTCATCTTGCAAAAAGCATTGCAGGATTTCTAAGAAGCCACCTGTGGTCCTTGCAGCTACATTTGCATTGCTCTTGTCCTTGCATAACTAAAGTATTATGTGGTATTACTGTTCGTCTTATAGAGAGAGAGGTCACAGACTTTATGCCCAAGATGGCTGCAAAATGTAGGTGTTCTCAGTTCAGCACAAAAATAGTAATAGTGTGGAGCTCTAAGGCAGTTATTATCCTACTGTGGCATCTGAAAATTGTCATCCATTGAAAGCCTACATGTTTGACACCATCGTTGTCCATTGGTGAGTTAAAGAAAAGCTGACAGAAAATGAAAAAGTAAAGTGAGGGCTGGTGTTATTTTGAAGAGAATGAACGAGGCAAAAATGAGAGTCCAGGATATCACCAGCACTTAATATCAGAAAAAACAGGCAAATAAGGCTGACAGCACAAATATTGTGATATTGAATACAAGATTGTCTCCTATTGAGATCCGGCTGAGAATTGGTAAGAATCCAAGTTGCTGGGGCTAGTTTGCTTATTTTTGGCCATGTAACCAAGCTAAGATGATTTGGAGAGGAAAGCTGGTCATGCAGTAACAAGCATGAATTGTCCCCTTCCCTAAGCAGGATCTGCCCTGGTTTGCTTTTGGATGGGTGACTATACGTGAGGGCCGCCTGCTGTAAGATATTTCCTTAGGGGATGGAGCCATAGCTCAGTTGCAGAGCCACTCCCTGGCATCTCAAGATCCACTCCCTGGCTAGGAGTGTGGTCCTAGCTAGGAGAGACTGTCTGAAACCTTGGAGAGCCACTGCCAGTCTTTGTAGACAATACTGAGCGAGATACACCAATGGTCTGATTTGTCATAAGGCAGCTTCTTACGTTCCTATGATGCTGTTTTCTTATGGTCCCTTATACAACTCTGAAGGATTCGAAGCAGACGTAGGCAGTGGGCTCTCCATTTATGAGAAACATAGAAACAAAAGGTTAATATGGTGGTGCTTCCTAGACTAAAATTAGCTCCCCTGTTAAATATTTCAGTGATCCATTGCATTCTTTTTTATTGTTGTCTGACTTGATAATAAAGAAAATAGGTTCCTCAGTGCTGATTACAGATGTGTGTTTGCACTGTTGTATTTACATATGCATTTTCCACATAGGAGCAGAGCCAGCTGCAAATGGGGTGTATACTTTTCAAGTAGCAAGACAATTTCTTGGTCCAGCAGCTTTAGCAGCGGGATGACTCAATAGCTAAGGTACTGTGATGAATGATTTCTCATACATCCAGCTGGAGTGTTTGCAGCTGGCATTAACTGATTTGGGAAGCACCAGCAATTCTAATCAGTAGGCCAATGTCCAGTGACTTTGTCTTAATATATGGCCATGGCCTGCAGAAGGATAATTATTATACTGCCCCCCATCGGCACCCAAATGAACATGGGGTGCTGGCTTCCCACTGATATGTATGTGGGGGGAAATCCCTAAGTTCTAGTAAACATCAGTTCAGTGTGTGGTGACCGTGGAAAGGAAAATTCAGTGCTAGGGATTACTGGGGAAGGACTGAGAATTTTAAATTGCCTTTATTTAAAATGATGGCACAGCAGCATTTGGAATAGTGGGCAGCATTAAGTCTTATTTCAATGGTGCTTAGTCATGACTAACTAGTCCGGATGCTGCCCACGATACATGTTTCTAATCACTTGATCTCAGGGAAGAATACTGTAGGGCTTGAAAGAGATGCAACAGAAATGATCAATGATTGAATGAACTAAACAAAGGAACATGTTTAGGGCTTTTTCATTTAGACTAGGGTTTCCTAACCTTGGGCCCCCAGATGTTGATGGACTACAACTCCCATCATCCCCAGCCATGTACATTGTGGCTGGGGATGATGGGAGTTGTACTCCATCAACATCTGGGGGCCCAAGGTTAAGAAACTCTGGTTTAGACAACAAGGGGGCAAATATAGGAATTCATTCATTTATTCATCCATTCATTTATTGAAACTTCTTATATACCGCCTCCTCCAAAGACTCTAAGCAGTGAACAACAGAAATACCAACAACAATCAATTTTTTAAAAAAAACTATTAAAGGGCAAACACCTGGCGAAACAGGTGTGTCTTAAGAAGGGCCTTAAAAGCAGCCAGGGAGGGGGCTGAATGAATGGGGGGGGGGCAGAGTGTTCCAAAGAATAGGGGCGGCCACAGCGAAGGCCCTCATTGGCCATGGCATGCTTGCTTTTTTCTGTAACTAGCACAAGTGTGGCAGGGGTGGCGGCAGATCTCAATACAGATCAAGACTGCAGTGAGGATAGGTGGGCTTTAACCCTTTCCCCCCACCACTGAAGCCCTGATTCTCCCCATATGCCCTGGTGGGTGGGTGAGGGGAGGGAAGCTCCCATTGGAGCCACTGGCCCAGAGGGCTTTAAAAGAGGATTAGACAAATTCACGGAGGACAGATCTTTCTGCTATTGTTAGCCATGACAAGCACTTGGGGCAAGCACCAGGCCATCATTTTCCTGCCCTGCTTCTGAGTTTCTTGGAAGATTTGGCTAGGCATTAATCTGAATACAATGCTGGACTAGATGTACTGCTGGTTTGATACAACAGTCTTCTTATGGTCTTGTTATTCATTGGTGAGCTTAACCACTATAATTTTTCTGTATTTTAAGCATTTGTCTTTTAAGCAAGAGGAGAAATGGTCTTGTGGTAGCAAGCATGAATTGTCCCCTTTGCTAAGAAGGGTCTGCCCTGGTTAGCATTTGAATGGGAGACTACATGTGTGAGCACTGTAAGGTATTCCCCTTAGGAGATGGGGCCACTCTGGGAACAGCACCTGCATGCTTGCATGCAGAAGGCTCCAAGTTCCCTTCCTGGCATATCCAAGATAGGGCTGCGAGAGATTCCTGCCTACAACCTTGGAGAAGCTGCTGCCTGTCTGTGTAGACAATACTGAGCTAGATGGACCAATGGTCTGGATCGGTATAAAGCAGCTTCCTATGTTTCCATTATTTGTCTTTCTTGCCTTGCTTCTGAGTTTCTTGGAATATTTGGCTAGCCATAATTCAGAATACGACACTGGACTAGATGTACCCTTGATTTGATGAAATAATCTTCTAATGGTTTTAGTATTCATTGGTGAGCTTAACCACTATAATTTTTATGTCTTTTAAGCACTGTCTGTCTTTTAAGATAGAATCTGATCACATACCTTTTATTCTGTAGAGTAAGCGCCTTGGTTAGGTTCAGTGGCGGAGGGAGGCCAGCGATGGCCCGGGTCCAGCCCACCGCCATGGCCCCCTAGCCCTGCCCCCTGTGTCTGATGGCAGATGCTAAGCCATGCCCCCTGCATCTGATGTCAGATTCAGGGGGCATAGCTTTGCTTGCAAATGGGACAGTGCACAGCCCCGTTTGTGAGCACAATTCCCGGTTCACAGTAGGGCCAGGAGCGACTCGCCCTGCCTTTTAGATGGCCCCTGACAGACAGCAGCCCGGGTTCTTCGATCCCATTCGCTCAGTGGTGGCTCCGCCCCGGTTAAGTTAGTACACTGAAATGTAGGAGTTGTGCTAGGAATAAGACAAACCTACCTGCCACAAAGAGTTTTCCTAGGGGTGGCTTCACATGACTTCTGGAAAGTCTGGTGCCTGGGGAAATGTTGGGAACCAGGAGTGTGTGGTCCTGGCAGGCATATCATGTGACCCTGCCCAAGTCTGGGTCCTGTCGTGAGCAGTCCACCAGCCAATATTCTACTGACTTGCTCTGCCTGCTTGGGACCAAGATTTGAAGCTGGGCAGTGGAAGTCAGTAGCAGGTGGGGTGTGGGGTGTGGGCAGGGCAGCTCTGGAACCAGACTTGGGTGGATTCAGGAAACACACCCACTGGGGTTGCATGTTCCCAGTTTCCAACATTTTCCTGGGAAACTGGACTTGCCCACAGTCATGTGAAACTACCCTAAGATGATAACACATTGTGAATATGGTTGTGGTCTGCATTTCTCCTCCCTGTGTCACACATTAATTGGCATTGCATTAAAGGTGCATCAACAGAGCATGGGTATCCATGCAGGGGCAAGGGGGGGCAGTTGCCTCCCTCTCCTCCAATTGAGCCAGTTCCCATTGAATTAAATAGGGCAAACTCCTAGGGAGGGGTTATTGGATTGCTGGCTTTGCCTCCCCCCAGACAAAAAGTCCTGTGGACACCTATGCACACAGCTCTGATTCAGACAAAAATCGTGCTTAGTCCCCACAATATGTCACACAGCATCTAGAGGTGGCTCTCTGTGCTTTGAGTGCTATGTAAGGACTGAGGAATAAATGTATGAGCCATTTCCAGGGATCCCCCTGCATTCCAGTTGTATACCTGAGTACAAAAAACAGGAGTGCATTACATCACTGTGCATGGAGACACCCAGTGTATCCTTCAAAACAGCAGCTGCTTTCTCTGTTTCAAGTTGTTACTTTAACATGCTGGACGAATCTTGAACTATGCTAACAAACTCAAGTGGGCTAGTGCCATCTGAAAAAAATTATGTGGCAGTGGGCTCATTCCTCAAATTATATATGTCTAGAAGATGTATCGTTATTCTCCTTTATTTTTTCAGCAGAAGGATGTTTTTGGTTTTTTTTCTAAAGGGTGAAAAGCCAGATACAGAGATTGCAAGATAAATTTATTTCCTTTTGTCTTCATTTATTATTTTCTTACCTTTCCCCCCTTTCAGATGCAATATACTGCTCCTTTAGTTTAATACTTCTTTCTTTTATTTCTCCATCTATCAAAATATCAAGACTTCACAGCTGTCCATTAAAATGGCAGCTATCAACCTGGTATTGAGCCAGCATGGTGTAGTGGTTGGAGTGCTGGACTAGGACCGGGGAGACCCGAGTTCAAATCCCCATTCAGCCATGATACTTGCTGGGTGACTCTGGGCCAGTCACGTCTCTCTCAGCCTAACCTACCTCACAGGGTTGTGATGAGGAGAAGCATAACTATGTTTCTCCTTGGAGAAAGAGTGGGATATAAATGTACAAATAAATAAATATGTGCAGTTAACACTGCCCATGGGTTTCCTAAGTAGCTGCTGTAATGTCTTCCTTTAGGTAAGGTTGTAAGGTATACTCACAACTGGTCACTCTCTGTTAGTCTGATCTGGGCATTTTCCAGAGTACACACTACAACGGGGGTAAAATGTTTCCGCTTGGCAGGATTGTATTGAAAACGATTCCCAGAATCTCAAACTCCTACAACTGGAAAATACAGCTACATTTTTGCGACACATTTGCAATGTTGTAACACTATAACGCAAGGATAAAATCTGAAAGAAGGCACTGGAAATGTGAACAGCACCTTGCTATCAGCGCTGGGACTATGGTTTCACAACACAGGAAGTATGGAAGCACACTTAGCAGATCCGTAGTGACACTGTTGTGTGGGGTTTAATCTGGAAAGTGCCCTTGAGCCTGAAGGAGCAGGAGAAGAAGTGGGTTTAAAATCCTTCATTATGCGGAGATATACATTATACAAATAACTCTATGCCCGGGACAGACTGGTCTACAACAAGCTCTTGACAGCTTGCACTTAAAACAAGAACGCTAAATCCCACCGAAATAGACACACACCTAAAGAGACAGGTCATATATACTACAGTTGCCTCATTCTAAATTAGACCATTGGTCCATCTAGCTCATTGCCTGCCTACACTAACTGGCAGCAGTTCTTCGGGGCTTCAGATGGGCATTTCCCAGTGGAAGATGCCAGGGATTGAGCCTAGGCCTTGCTGCATGCAAAGCAGATGCTCTTCCAACTGATCTGCAGTCCTTCTCTCACCCATCTCTCCTTGCCCAACCAACTGCAAATGTACATCATAAATGCCCATAGAGAATATACACAGAGCCCCCACTGAATATTTGTGAGTTATAAGCCACATGTCAGTAATGCACACATGCACTACATGTACTTCCGTTCAACTTGGATCAACACAGAGCAATGGACACATAGTGTTTTCCAAGTTGGTACCAAGGCCTGACAATGTCAGTTTCAGGCAATAGGAAGGAAGAAGATGGAAAAAATCAATTACTTGATTGAAAGCATGAAGAATATGCAATTGAATGGCCGCTGCTATGGGAAGCTAGGATGTCACAGTTCCTGCTTTCCCTTGACAAGTAGCTGAGATGCTTTGTGTCAAAAGTGCAAATAGACCCAACGCTAACAATGGTTCATGTTCTGGCTGGCTGCTTTTAAAATGTGTGTGTGTGTGTGTGTGTGTTTAATAGAAGGCTCTTAATTTGTAATCGTCTCTCTGAAAAGGTGATTAAAATGCCTTGTTACAGATCTGATTGTAAAGATCCTTAAAAATTATCTCCTTGTCCAAAACCCATCAACCAAACAGGCATGCATTGATTTTGTTTCAGCCCTGAAGGCAAATCAGATGGATGTTAATCATACAGTTGTATTCCATTCAGCTGAAGGCTGTCTGTGTCTGAGCCTTAGATGCCTGACATATTTAAAACTGCATTTTAAAACATGCTACCACGTTTAAATATGTACTTAGTTTTGCAGAACGCAAATTAATAATATGGCACACGCAAACAGAATTTTTTTTTTTAAATAGCAATTATAGAGTGTAATATTTTAGCAGCTAATTATAGACATTTGGAATTCTGATGTAACATGCAAAGTGATGAATAAGGAACAGAGACCCAAAGGATTGGGAGTGCAAATGTCCATGAGTATGCCAGAAAGTCAGATGTTTTTGTATATTATAAACATATAACTAGCTGACCCTGCACAGAGCATCCATGCGGTCTTGCACTGAGCCTGTGGCACCCCACTCCCACAACTATCTCACTCGCTCTCGCCACCCCCACAACTCTCTCGCCCGCTCTCGCCGCCCCCACAACTCTCTTGCTCGCTCTCGCCACTCTCCACAATGCTCTCACGTGCTCTTGCCACCCCCCACAATGCTCTCACTCGCTCTTGCCGCCCCACAACACACTCGCTTGCTCTCGCAACCCCCACAACTCTCTCGCTTGCTCTCACCACCCCCAAAACTCTCTCGCTTGCTCTTGCCGCCCCACGACGCTCTTGCTCGCTCTTGCCGCCCCCCACAATGCTCTCGCTCGCTCTCACACCCCCACAATGCTCTCACCGCCCCACAACGCTCGCTCTCTCTCTCACCACCCCCACAACTCTCTTGCTCACTCTCGCTGCCTCCACAACTCTCTCACCCTCTCTCGCTGCCCCACAACTCTCTCGCTCACTCTTGTCGCCCCCCGCAACTCTCTCGCCGGCGATCTCCCCCCCACACTCTCTCCCCTCTTGCTCGCGCTCTCTGTCCTCCGTCTTTCTATCTCTGTCTCTCAGTCTTTGCTTCCCCCTGCCACTGCCAGGTACTGTCGCCCGCTCGCCTAACAGCCTCCGAGCTCCCTGCTCCCTGCCACTTCACGGCGCCGGTCAGCCAACTGCCTGCCGCCCACAGCCCCCAGAGCCAACTGTCCTGCTCCTGAAGCCGCCCCCAGCCTCTGAGCTCCCTGCTGCTTCACAGTGCCCCCAAACCAACTGTCAAACTGCTTACCAGCCACCCCCGCAAAACTCCCTGCTGCTCCAGAACCCTCTTCTCCTCTGTCAGCCAATCACCTCCTTTCTACCACATCACCACGCATGACCCATCTTGGAGAATTAATAATATAGATAGAGCACCAATTATGGATTATGGGGTTGAGAACTCTCCTTGCTTCATCACACGATGACACTTATTTAGATACTACTGCTAAAAGGAGACATAAATATATTGCCCAATTAATGTAACTAAAGTCATTGTATTTTTTTTATTGAGAAAAAAGGTGTCTGGAGCTCATTTGAGGTTTGCAATATCTGTTAAGGTTAGAAGACTGTACACCCCATTTTGAAAACTAGCAGAAATTATGAATTTGTTTTGAAGTTTATATTTTTAGTGCTGCAGATTTATATACAATGGACCTGATCCAACTATGAGCCAGCGTGGTGTAGTGGTTAGAGTGCTGGACTAGGACTGGGGAGACCCGAGTTCAAATCCCCATTCAGCCATAAAACTAGCTGGGTGATTCTGGGCCAGTCACTTCTCTCTCAGCCTAACCTACTTCACAGGGTTTTTGTGAAAGAGAAACTCAAGTATGTAGTACACCGCTCTGGGCTCCTTGGAGGAAGAGTGGGATATAAATGTTAATAATAATAATAATAATAATAATTAATAACAACTACTACTACTACCTTAGAGAGTGCCTTCTTCTGTATGATCCCCATTGCATGTTGAGGTCATCTGGAGAGGTCCATCTCCAGTTACCCCCTGTGCATCTGGTGGCGACTCGGAGCCGGGCCTTCTCTATATCTGCTCCTAGCCTATGGAATGCACTCCCGGAAGATATCAGTAATTTAGGCTCATTGTTGGTTTTTAAGTGAGCCCTAAAAACTGTTTGGCTTGGCCTTCCAAGGTTTTTAAATTGTTTTTAAATTATTGTGAAATTGCCTACCTCCTTGCAAAATATATAACTTATCTCTACAAACAGGCTCTGTAGCAGAGGACTGGAAAGTAGCAAATGTAACACCGATTTTCAAAAAAAGGATCCAGGGACGATTCTGGAAATTACAGGCCAGTTAGCTTAACTTCTGTTCCAGACAAATTGATGGAAGGCATTGTCAAGGATAAAATTGTAAAGCACATAGAAGAACAGGCCCTTCTGGGGGAGAACCAGTATGGCTTCTGTAAAGGTAAATCTTGCCTCACAAACCTTTTGGAATTCTTTGAGAGTGTCAACAGGTGTGTGGATAAAGGTGATCCGGTTGACATAGTATGCCTGGTATGCAAGTACATGTGTGGATTGGTAACTAGTTGAAGAACAGGAAACAGAGGGTAGGGATAAATGGAGAGTTTTCACAATGGACGGAAGTAAGAAGTGGGGTCTCCCAGGGATCTGTACTGGGACCGGTGCTTTTTAATAGGGATGCGCAAGTAACCATGGTGCTATCCGCCACTGGGGGGTGTCCAGCTTTAAGGGCGGGGGGGTAGTACTTATCCCTCCCACTGCTTTTCTCCCTCAGGCGCTCCACTTTGGAGCAAAGTTTTTTGGGCGGCAGAGTTCCTCTCTGCCACCCCTGCCCCCGTCATTGCCCAGAAAAAGTGGCAGTTACTTCCGCGCATGCACCCATTGTGGCGCAGGCATGTCCGCCGCCACACACCGCACACATCACATGTTGCATGCGCATGCCGCATGTGACATGTGTGGCGCATGTGCTCATGGTGGCGATGGATGCGCACGCCACAATGGGCACATGCGCGGAAGTAACTGCCGCTTTTTCTGGGCAACAACTGGAGGGGGAAAAGTGGCAGGATGGGTAAGTACTACCCCTCCGCCCTTAAAGCTAGACACACACACATGCCTGCCGGCCCGGCCCAATTCCGAACCAGTTCGGAGGCCTCTTACATGGCCCCAGACCAGTTCCGTGCACATCCCTACTTTTTAATTTATTCATAAATGATCTAGAAGTTGGGGTAAGCAGCGAGGTGGCCAGATTTGCAGATGATACCGAACTCTTTTGGGTAGTGAAATCCAAAAGAGATTGTGAGGAGCTCCAAAAGGATCTCTCCAAACTGGGTGAGTGGGCAACAAAATGATAAATGTGGTTCAGTATTGGCAAGTGTAAAGGGATGCACATTGGGACAAAAAATCCCACCTTCAAGTATACACTGATGGGATCTGAGCTGTCAGTGACTGACCAGGAGAGGGATCTTGGGGTCATGGTGTACAGCTCGTTGAAAGTGTTCATTCATTACTCCAGGGGAGTAACACTCAATGTGTGGCAGCTGTGAAAAAGGCCAATTGCATGCTAGGGATCATTAGGAAGGGGACTGAAAATAAAACTGCTAATATTATAATGCCCTTATACAAAATGATGGTGTGGCCACACTTGGAGTACTGTGTACAATTCGGGTCACCACATCTAAAGAAAGACATTGTAGAACTGGAAAAGGTGCAGAAGAGAGCAACCAATATGATCAGGGGCCTAGAGTACCTTCCTTATGAGGCAAGGCTACAACACCTGGGCTTTTTAGTTTAGAAAAAAGACGACTGCGGGGAGACAAGATAGAGGTCTAGAAAATCATGCATGGTGTGGAGAAAGTGGATAGAGATAACCTTTTTCTCTCTCATACATAACACTAGAAACAGGGGCCATCCCATGAAATTGATTGCCAGGAAGTTTAGGACCAACAAATAGAACTAATTTTTCACACAATGAATAATCAGCTTGTGGAATTTTCTGCCACAAGATGTAGCAACACCCAACAACCTGAAGGGGTTTGGATAACTTCATGGAGGAAAGGTCTATTAATGGCTACTAGTCTGAAGGCTATAGGCCACCTCCAGCCTCAGAGGCAAGATGCCTCTAAATACCAGTTGCAGGAGAGCAACAGCAGGAGAGAGGGCACGCCTTCATCTCTTGCCTGTGGGCTCCCCAGAAGCATCTGGTGGGCCACTGTGTGAAAAAGGATGCTGGACTAGGTAGGCCTTGGGCCTGATCCAGCAGGGCTGTTCTTACGTTCTTAAGTATTTTGATTGGTTTTAAATGGATTTGAATTGTTTTTAAATGGTTTTTATAGTGTTTTAAGCAGTGTATTTTTAAATGGTGTTTGTTTCTATGTTTTTTAAATTTGTTGTGCACTGCCCAGAGCCTTTGGATGAGGCTGTGTAGATATGTAATAAAGCAAGCAAGTCATGGCTAAAGTCCAGTGAAATCATCAGAACAAGTTATGTGTGACTCACTTAAGTCCCATTGCTTTCCAAAACACTTATGACACGATTAAGTAGAGCCTTCACCTTAGGACACTGCATATTTACATGTTATCTGTAGCTCCACATTGGTTAACTTTTGTGTCAGAATTAAGTTTATCATGCTTTGGGCAGGTCATTGTGAGCAAGAAAAGATCGGGAGCAGCCATAATTTACAAATTGGAGAGAAAATCCAAGCACATTGGCTGATAGCCAAACTAACAATATGCTGGTGGAAGAGAGTTTTCCATTGCACAGGTGGTGGGGGGGGCAGCATTTTTAGTGACCACCTTCCTGCTGCAGCCACCTGTGCCTCCCAAAAATATGTCCCTGAAGATTGGGGACTCTCAGGGACATAAATGCAGGAGGCACAGGCAACTACATGATAAAAGGGAAGGATTGCCAAAACTTCCCCCACCTTGTGCACAACACAGAATACTCTTGCACACCAGCACATTAATGTTCTAGATATCTTCCAGTAAATACATAGTATACAGTGTAGGCAAAGTTAAACATTGTTACCAGGCACAATCAAGAGTGTGTGTGGTGGGGTGTGCAAAGTGCTCCTTAGCATGTTATTTGCTCCTGGTGCCCCAGAAGGCCTGTTTATTGCTCTGTATTAACAGCAGCAGTTCAGTCAAGCAACTCTCTGCATGTGTATTGCTGGATTTGGAACTATATCAAAGGCAATTGTAAACTGTCCATGCAGATTTGTACTCCGCCTTTGAACCATCAAGAGTGGCAACGAACAAAAAGAAGAGTTTGGGTCTTGTGGCAGCAAGCATGAATAGTCCCTTTCCTAAGCTGGGCCCACCCTGGTTTGCACTTAAATGGGTGACTACATGCTAGTATGGTTTGCTGTAATATATTCCCCTTAGGGTATGGGCCCACAGCTCAGTGATGGAGCATCTGCTTTGCATGCAGAAGGTCCCAGGTTCAATCCCCAGCATCTCCAGGTAGAGCTGGGAAAGACTTCTGCCTGAAACCTTGGATAGCCATAGCCAGTCAGTGCGTAGACAATACAGAGCTGGGACGACCAATGGTCTGGTTCAGTATAAGGCAGCTTTCTATGTTTCCTTTGTCAAAGTGTGATGTACCTTGTGGGTCCAGAGTACACAAGAATAATTCAAAGTACTAGACTCTGCACCACTGTGTGTGCTATTGAAAGGGGTGAAAGCACACTGGGGCCAATTCAATGATTAAAGTCACATCTATTTTAACCTTAAGTGCTATATTGAAGTAGATGTATAGCCAACATGTAGAAATTTTTTAAAAACAGTCCTCTTCCAATGAAATTTAGCTAAATCTTGAGAGGAAAAAACCCTATCCTGAAAGTTCAGTAACTTTATCGCTAGCTATAAAAACTTTTTTTAAAAATTGCAGACTCAATCTATTCTTGAGATTATAAATATTTGGAGACATAAAAGTATAGTTAGGTATCAAACTTGGGAACCAATGAAACAAATATTCCCAGGCAACAGAAGTAAATAAAGGCAATGCTTGCAGATGTCATCATCTCTGAAGGTTTTCAGATCTTCAGAAGTACAAATAGTTCAACATATTCGTTATGACTAAATCCCATCATATCATGAAGATGTTCTCAGGTTGAATCTCAAGGTTTTGCTCTGCAAGCTGCAGGTTGGTAAATCAGAGCCAAAGGAGACATAACTTGATAGTTCCATGAATGTGGCTTCCATTGTCTTTTTCTTTTTTAAAAAAGCAGTCTAATGGCAGCAATTTGGATCTGGGCCACAATGCAAAGGGAAAGGTAGATAAGCCTTTGCTCCATGCTGATTCCCTGATGCAAATTGTCCTCTTGCAAAGCTGGTCTTAGTCGTGAAAAGGAAAGCATATGACACAATATTATATGAGTGCCTGTATTTCCCTTCTTCCCTTTGAAGAAGCAAGATAGAAAAAGTATTGACGCTTTTGAACTTTGGTGCTGGAGAAGACTTTTGAGGATACCATGGACAGCCAGGAACAAATGGATCATAGGATAAATCAATCCAGAATCTTCACTCGAGGCACAAATGATCAGGCTCAAACTACCATAGACATTATGGAAAAAACCCAGCTCCATTCAGAAGTTCAGACCATTGGTCCATCTAGCTCAGTATTGACTACAGACTGGCAGCAGCTTCTCCAAGGTTTCAGGCAGGAGTCTCTCCCAGCCCTTTCTTGGAGTTGCCAGGTAGGAAATCTGGGACCTTCTGCATGCAAGCATGCAGGTGCTCTTTCCAGAGCAGCTGCATTCCCCTGAGGAAAATATCTTACAGTGCTCACACAGTGCTCCCATTCAAATGGGAGACTACATATATAATCTTAATAAGTAAGTAAGCAAGCATTCAAATCACATAACTCTCAGCAAGCTTGTCCCTTAGTGGCCTCTCTCTAGTGACAGTGGCTGATAGCCAGAGTAGCCTACTGGTAGTGCATCTGGAAGAAGCACCCACAAGAAAAAACATGTGCATATGGTGCATGCATGCTGGGGCCACATGCACCAATGGGGGGAGCAAATTTTGACTATTTGCTCTGGCTCCAGAAGTGTAGTGTGACATTCAGAAATATGTCCCTGAGAATCATGCAGCCCTCAGGGACATATTTCTGGATGACAATGGGCACTTCTGGAGCCAAAATAAATCATCAACATTCACTCCTCCCTGATGAGCAGCTAAGGCTGCACAACCACAGCATTAATGTGGAAGCTCTTTGTTGCATCAACACAGCTTCCTGGTGTGCTACTCTGGGAAGGCTGCTCTGGATATCAGCAAGTGTATACTGCCATATGAGCAAAAATAACTGATATTTATAGGAGAATTTCTTGCTGGGAAATGTGTGACTGAAATGTGTGACTGAACAAGTGAGTGAATGTATTTGGCTCCATAGTGTAACCACAGATGATATGAAAGTCTTTTAGGCATCTATCAGAGCATCACCATTGTTCTAACTCTTTGCTTTGGTTTTCATTTAGAAACTAAATAAGTGTTGTTTGGCAACTGGATCAGCCACTTTGTAGCTGACTAATGTCACAAAGTCTGACGACTGCAAAGGCCAGATATTTTTGTTCTTGAACAGCTGCCTAGCTATTCCCAAAGGCTTCTTTAGGAAGTTAGCTGTCTATTTAAAAAAAAAAGCATCCTGAAGTCGAGCCTGCATCCAAGGCAGACTTCTAGCTCCCCCCCCACCCAGCAATACTATCTTGTGTCTCCAAGCTTTAAAAGATACACACTTATCCCTAGTTGTTATCACCTCTCCTTTAAAGATTTTCAGTGCAGAAAATTGTATTCTCTTGCATGAATGTGTTTAGACACAAACAACTTCTTAAGCTACAGTAAAATACTGGCCCAGGCTTTTATCTTCACAGATTTTTATTTTCTTAATGCATTGCAGTGGATGTTTGCATGATTCTTAATGGGATAGAATGGTCACATCTGCTTACAAGCTATGTGGTGATGTTGGAAAAGAAGAAAGTGTGGGAGGTATTGAATTTGAAACGAGGCACATCAGAAAATGTTACAATGTATGTATAACATGAATATTAGGCAGGGCTGGATTATGACATGCTGAGGCCCTAAGCGATGTCAAGCTTAAAAGCATTACCCCATAGCATTACCCCCGGCAAAAGTTATTATTCTAACAAAAAGGATAAGGAAAATATAAATAATAAAGCTTTATTTTTAAATATATAGTTGGCAAAGATGCAACAAAAACCTAATAATTAACAGAAACAGTTATCTTGCAATAAGCCTATTTGCATTAGAAATACTTTTAAATAAAACTATGTTATGATTTCTTAATTAGCATTTATGAAAATGTTTAATGTACAGGTTCTGTATACTAAATCTAATGTGCAGATTTATAAACTATATATGATAAATAAATGTATAGCAATTTAAGTATATTTTTGTCTTATCAGAATGATATTAGTTTCAGAGTTCTTTCCCCCATTCTCCTTTATTTTTCAACCAGTTATGCCAAACTTGAAATATAGTCATTTTTTTAAAAAAATTCAGAGGCCCTTCATAACATGAGGCCCTAGCTGTAGCTTACTTAGCTTGTGACTAAATCTGGCAGTGATATTGGGAACAAAACCATGAAGATACAAACTATGATTACATCTTACATTAAAGTAAACCCAAGGCTGAACTGTACAACTAACCCCCCCCCCCGCCAAATTTAACTAAGTAATAGAATTTTGGAATCTCTAGAACGTATTTCTAAATAAATAGGTAAAAGTAAGGGGAAAGTTAAAGAGTGTTGGTTTCCACTGAAATAAATACTAAGATTTGGTGAACAGTTATCTTAGAGCAGTTAAATCTTCATATCCATCTAACCTGATTGAACAGTCAGTGAAGCAAGCAGCCAATGAGAGGAAAATATGCTACACCAAGCAAATATTTATCGTTTTGAAAAGATTTGCTTGGTGTAGTGCAAGGATCAATCCAAACAGTGAGCTGCATGACCAGAGTGTACTGTGAACACCAATAAGTTTCCAGGCACAGTTTTGAAAAGGATTAACCAGTGTTATTAACCAGTGTTATTATGTAATATGAACCCCAAAAGTAAGTTATTTAAATCAATCCTTGTTGTTCTTCAATACTATAGAACGGTCTCAAGACCTCTTGCTTCGCTGCTTTCTCACCAAACTGGTTTTGCTCTGCTATTGGGGACTGAAGGCCATTCTTCCCCTACAGTTTCAGCCCAGCCTGATCCAAAATCCTCAATTTCCTGGCTTATTAAGCAGCAAACTAGATGTTCTAAGCAGTCGTGCAACTTTCCTTCAATATTTACGTGATCCAATGCATCCGACAAGGCTGTAAGTTTAAAAGGGGGAATTGCAGGGGAAAGAATTATTTTAAAAATCTTAAAAATAGCAGCAGAAGAAGACAAGGAAGCTAAATTCTTTGGCTATAATTCACAAGAATGTAGATATGCATTGTGGCTTTTCCTTAGCTCCCCCAGTTTATTTTCTCTGCCAAGTTTCATCAAGCCATTAATATCTACCTACCTACCTACCTACCTACCTACACTGGCAATATGGCAGAAGAGATTCCCTAAAGAGTAAAAAATAATTGTGTGTGCTCTGTCTTGTAGCATACAACATTCCCTTTGTTAAATGATATGAAGATCTCTGCAGCAAATAGGAAACTTATTTCTATATAGGTTGCTCATACAACTGTTGAGTACCATTATTTCCCTGCAATTTATTTGTTAACTTTGCTTCTCTGAGAAGGTGGTAAAATGGCTGCTTTTCTTCCATTAATGTTATTTATTGGCAAACCCACTTAAGCCACTGTAGTAGGACGAATGACTCTGAGAACAAAATGAAATTGATTTTGAGAGCCTATATTTGGAATTTGTGCTCAAAGTGAAGCAACTGTGACGATAGATGTTCACTTTGTTCGGGGCACGTGGATGTTTTACTACTTGGCCATAGACATTTTTTAAAGTTAACCATTAGAACCAAACTAGATATGTTGACAGAGCATCCCTTTAACACCCTGCCCCCGCCCGCTAACTTGGCAAAGAGGCACCTTTTAACATGGTGATTCTCTTTTATTTAGCAGGGGGAGAGTAACTGGCCCTATCCACCCCCAGCACAGTATCTCCAGTGACTGTTGCTGGTGTCTATCTTATTTTTCTTTTTAGATTGTGAGCCCTTTGGTGACAGGGATCCATCTTATTTATTTATTATTTCCCTGTGTGAACTGCCCTGAGCCATTTTTGGAAGGGCGGTATAGAAAGCAAATAAACAAATAAATAGATAGATAAACAAATAAAGAAAGAAATAGCAGCTGTGGCCCTCCCTCCTAATCTTAATTGGGCCCAAGAATGCACTAACGCTTTCCCCCTGCATTTCCTTAATGAACTGATCCCCCCCCCCCCGGAGCTGCTGCAATAAAGTAAAGGACTAGGAGATGCAATGATCTTGTACCCAAAGTCAGCTCTTGTTTTTCAACCTGCATCCAGAGCCACACAGCTCTCGAAGCTGGGTAGGATGCTTGTCCTACCCAATTAATGATTGTGTGAACTGCCTTAGTGTATATTAATGTCATTAAGTAAGTAATAGGAACAACTGTCAATGAGAGAAAATACCCAGAGCACCCTTATTATGTGAAATGGCAAGATTCTTGAAGTCCTACTAACATCAGATCTCTGATTGGATCAGGGCTGTGCAGCTTGTGCCCAGCCTAGCTCAACAAGCCTCGTTTCTGCAGCCATCCCTGCAACGTGGTATAGTGGTTAGAGTGCTGGACTAGGACCAGGGAGACCCGAGTTCAAATCTCCATTCAGCCATGATACTTGCTGGGTGACTCTGGGCCAGTCACTTCTCTCTCAGCCTAACCCACTTCACAGGGTTGTTGTGAGGAGAAACTTAAGTATGTAGTACACCGCTCTGGGCTACTTGGAGGAAGAGTGGGATATAAATGTAACAAACAAACAAAAAAACAACAACTGCAAAACCCCATGTGTGTGTGGAGTAAGGAGATTTCCTGGTTGAGGAATGGTGCTATGTCCAATTGGCCAAACTTGCTTATTAGTGAGAATACAGCAGGGATCATTAATGGACTTCTATCAAAGGCAAAGCTTGCTTTTATAGTACAGTTATGTTGCACACTTTTGAGTGCTTGCAATTTTCCAGTAGAGGGCTTAGATGTAGTGTGAACCTTTCCCTTCTTAACTAAAGGCTTTTAAAAGTCAAGGACAATAAGTGTTTCAACATTTGCAGCTGTGATTCATGCCCGTAACATCTGTAGTTGAGCATAAAGCCTGGTAGCTTCTTGAGTTGAACATCAAGCATCCTTTTGCAAAATCTTGTGAGGGCACAAATTGTTGAAGCATCAAGAAAATATTCGTATTGGTAGCAAAAGGGCACATGGAGGTTAAATTAAGATCATATAATGTGTCCCCAGTAGAGATGGTGCATCTGTAGCCAGAAAGGATCTGGGATCAGGAGGCGAGTCAAACCAACAGGGCAGAAGA
The DNA here is from genome assembly GCF_027244095.1 of Hemicordylus capensis. NCBI lineage: Eukaryota > Metazoa > Chordata > Lepidosauria > Squamata > Cordylidae > Hemicordylus > Hemicordylus capensis. The sequence goes on along the minus strand of NC_069661.1, from coordinate 26,677,071 downwards.
TGAAAAGCAGACAGGTTTTTAGGCTTACCTAAACAAAGAACTGCTCACATGAACACAACTGCTTTCAGAAGATCACAGTGGATACTTTAGTGGGGGGGAAATTAACTTGTTGAGTGCACTTTTTTATGTAGTATTCTGTGAACAGCATCTTTAACCTCACCCTACTCAGATACATAGCATAGGGACATAAGAACGACCCTGCTGGATCATCAGGCCCAAGGCCTATCTAATCCCTAGGGCCAGTTTTGTAGGGTCAATTGTAGAATTTAGTGGTCATGAAACACTTGAATTCCAACAATTTGACATCATCAAGATTCTCTATAAGCAGTTAATGAACAAAAGTTGGCACATTCCAGAGGAAAGGACTGGTGTAGATGCAGTGTTCAGAGGATGGCAACTGAAACTCCTAAGCAGCGTCTGTGGATGTCCCAGAAAAGACATCAAGATCAAAGCTGGAACCATTTATAGATAAATGGAAGTAAATGCACCAAATACTTCTATGAATAAGAAATATGCATCTTTCATGTTTCATCCTGCTTCAGTTAAAGATTCCAGAAGGAGGATGACAGTAAGGAGCTCAGAAAATATTTTCAATCAAAACTGAACTGTAGCTATTTCTAAGTTTAAAAAGGAAGAGTTGTAAATGCAGCCAAATTAAAGCTAACAACTTATTTGCTAATAGCTGATAGACTCCTCCAGCAACCAGTCCATGGCATTGATTTTAATTAGATCAGACATTTTCACACAAAACTATTGGACTTGTCTGATTTCATGGTTTGTTATAACATCAGTCTGCTGTGTTTACATCATGCATTATTTAAAATGTATTGCACTAAATAGTCAAAACACAAAGAAGAAGTTCTAAGTAGAGCTAAAGTAGCCTGTCTTCCGCTTATTTTGACATGATGAATCTTACAATACTCCCTGCCACAATCCCCGTGGATCCTCCCTTATGAAGCTGATGATGAAAATAATATCCAGTGGTTCCTTCCTACAGCAACATTGCCCTAGTTTCTAGGAGGGGCAATGTGGGATTTTCTCAGGGGTGGTCCTTTAATGAGGCAAGGTGAGGCAGTTGCCTCAGGTGGCAGATTATTAGGGTGCCAGCAGGGTGGCAAGATGCTGCCTGCTGTTGCCAACAAAGCAGCTCTTTGGAACTGATCTGACTCTCACCTCTCCCTGCAATCCTTGCAAGAAGCATGAGAAGAGGAGGCTGCTAGCAACTTTCCCTCCTCCCCACTCTCCATGCACGTTCAGAGCTTGCAAGGGTTGGATTTGAAAGAGGCTTGGCCCCCACCAAGGATGCCACAATGCCTTGGGCCACCCTGGATTGCTTGATGTAATCTGGGAATCCTGACATCACACCTGCACAGCTCAAGAAGGAGCCATTGGGCAAAAGCTCCTGTACAGAGAAAGGAATGTCAGAACAGAAGGCACCTTTAAGTCATGTCCGAACTGGCATTGCATCACTGTTCTACAATACGGTAATATCATCAATATGGCATCCTGATGGGAAAGAAAAGCAGCAGAGGCTGTTGAACTTAGGCATCTTTTAGAGAGCCTAAAGACGCCTAAGCTCAAAGCCTCTGCTGCTTACTTCCCAGCAAGGTATTATACCAACATTAGAATAAAATTGTAGAGCAGGGATGCAGTCAAGGGCTTGGCACTTTATAATATTAATGGCTCACTTTCTGCCTCTAAAAGAGGATGAGCTTTAGGGCTTTATCGGTTGCCTCTCCCCCCCCCCGACCCCAAAGCATTTACCATAAGGTGACCTGCAATTATTTTAAATATTCAGTTTACTTCAGAAAGGTCAGCTGAATCCCACCCTTACTAATCAGGATTAGAATGAACATTCAGCATTTTCTTAGCAACAAATCGATATATTGTTCTGCTGGGCAGCCATGATGGAGGATCCTAGGAGTCGGCTATTTATCACCTTCTCCGAAAGACAATGATACGTCCAATGGGTGGTCAGCCCCAAATACTGTAGAGGCAGGAAAATGATTTCAGGAGCCCGGAAGGGCTGCACAACTTTGGCCTTCCCGCTGCTGTTGAACTACAACTCCCATAATCCCTGACTATCAGGCACTGTGGCTGGGGGTGATAGGGGTTGTAGTCCAACAACAGCTTGAGGGCTGAAATTGTGTACCCCTACCTACAATAGTGGTATGATATGCACCTCATAAATGGAATTATTGTGTCATTTTCCAGCCCAATGGTGTTCCAGTCCAATACAGGTTGAGGTGATCGAGTCCAGTATTATCTGGTACTAGGAGAGAAGACTGATTCAAATATTGAGATTTCTGTACTGCAAACATAGATGAATTGTCTACTGCCAATTCTGACTGTAGGAGGAAAATGGAAACTAAGGAATGTCTATAGTAGTTGCTTTCATAAATCTGAATCATTTGTAAAAACTTGTCCGAGCCAATTTGCTGCTGTCCCTAAGACAGTGTGTGGGTCCTGAAACAGATATTTCCCCACAACCAGTTTCACCAGAGGGTAGAAGGGACATCCTGTACCACCACCTCTTCAGCCAGCCAGGCCAAGTAAACCTTCATGGAGCAAGAGCTCCCTCTAGAGTGCAATGCCAGGCTGCGCACAGTCAGTTGACCCCAGTTTGGATGTGTTCGGCTGATTCCTGGACTCTATAACCTTTGCCTCCAAGCCAGCCTTCGGTCTGAGCAACTCGTTGGAGTAGTGACAGAGACTGCATACCTCACCTCTGGCCCTCTGCTTGACTTTCTCACTTGGTAGTTGGTACTCAATGCAAGCCTGACTCTATCCATGCCTTCTGCCTCTGGCTCTCTGATTGCCTCACTTGCTGAAACTCAACCCTGAACCATCTGACTGCTCTTCACCTGTCCACAACCGGACCATCTCATGGCCATCTTTCCCAGCACTTAGCCAAGGTGTGGCACCCTGGCAATAAAAGAGGTTATACAACCATTACTCCTCTTTTTACTGGCGTAGTGAGGATAGACAGCTCAACCACAGAAGCAAGCCAAGCAACCTCCTGGGGTGCAAACATTTCAGTTGCCTCAGGACTCCTTATAAGGAGGAGAGCTGGTCTTGTGGTAGCAAACATGACTTGTCCCCTTAGCTAAGCAGGGTCCACCCTGCTTGCATATGAATGGGAGACTAGAAGTGTGAGCACTGGAAGATATTCCCCTCAGGGGATGGAGCCGCTCTGTGAAGAGCATCTAGGTTCCAGGTTCGCTCCCTGGCATCTCCAAGATAGGGCTGAGAGAGATTCCTGTCTGCAGTCTTGGAGAAGCCACTGCCAGTCTGTGTAGACAATACTGAGCTAGATGGACCTACAGTCTGACTCAGTATATGGCAGCTTCCTATGTTCCTATGTCTATAGAGAGCAGCTTCTTGCATTTTGGGAGGATGCATATGGAAGTAACAGCTCGTTCACAGGGTGAACTGAATGCCTTTTGATTTCCATCAGCCCTTTGAGAACAAGGCACAACAGGGCAACCAAGATGATCAGGGGCCTAGAGCACCTTTCTTATGAGGCAAGACTACAACACCTGGGGCTTTTTAGTTTAGAAAAAAGACGACTGCGGGGAGACATGATAGAGGTCTATAAAATCATGCATGGTGTGGAGAAAGTGGAGAGAGAGAGATTCTTTTCCCTCTCACACAACACTAGAACAAGGGGTCACTCCATGAAATTGATTGCCAGGAGGTCTAGGACCAAAAAACGGAAGTACTTTTTCACACAACGCGTGATCCAATTGTGGAACTCTCTGCCACAGGACGTGGTGACAGCCAACAACCTGGATGGCTTTTAGAGGGGTTTGGATGACTTCATGGAGGAGAGGTCTATCAATGGCTACTAGTCGGAGGGCTGTGGGCCACCTCCAGCATCAAGGGCAGGGTGCCTCTGAGTACCAGTTGCAGGGAAGTAATGGTAGGAGAGAGGGGCACACCCTCAACTCCTGTCTGTGGCTTCCAGCGGCATCTGGTGGGCCACTGTGCGAAACAGGATGCTGGACTAGATGGGCCTTGGGCCTGATCCAGCAGGGCTGTTCTTATGTTCTTATGTCAAGCAGAGAAAATAACAGAGGTAGAAAGATATTTAAAATAAAAATAAGACAGATGTATGTATCCTGGGCCATTCTTGTAATTTAAAATGCGACAGCACCTGGGTTGGTGGGGAGGATGAATGAATTCAGCTGAAGCAGAGAGAGAATAAAAACCCACATTCGGCTCACCCTAGTGATATGGGAGAGAATGTGCCTCTCTGCGTGACAGAAACCTCAGACAGAGACAAAAATAAGACCAAATGTCAATGTGAACATTGGCAAACTGGACCTTAAATCCATCTTCAGATATCAGCATGACTTCTTCCAACTGTTCCATAGAGAAAACATGATGGTGAATTGCCTTTTCATTTCCCTACAATCAAGAATGGACGGATCCATGTTTTCATCTGTCTTGATGAAAGCATTCTGATCTAATCTACTAGAAGACAACTGGGGGGAAACAATTTCTTTTTCAAAATCTTTTATCTTGCAAAATAAATGATGGTTGTAGCTACCACTGAGAACTCTCTCATACTTAGAAACCAATATATGGGAATGTTCAGGAACAGCAGGACCTGGCAAAGGCTGGAAAAAATTGAAAGTCTGTTCTTCCTGGTGTTTGGTGGTAAAGGTCAAAGTAGATGCTACTTTAAGCACATGCTATGCAACTGCATTCTTGTTTCTTCTATGTAAAGAAGTGTGCAGGCAAAGGCCTGCTCCAGATCAGGCCTATGACAGTGGGAAGAGGTTTGAAACCTTTGCCCCTGCCATGATCCTGACCTGGATTGTTCCTTGTATGCTATTTGACCTGGGATGGGGGGTGGGGGAAATCCAATTGGTGCCCATGGAAACTTTCCCTCTAAGTCTAATAGTGTGTGAGAGCATGGTCTGGATCAGGTCCTTGATCTAGTTTGACCCATATAGGACCAGGCAAATTCTCCCTCCCACAGACAACTGAGTTTTGAAAGAAAAAAAGTAGCAACACACAATTGTAAACAGCACATCCAGGTCCACCTTCCCTGGGCCATGCACAAAAATTAAGTCATTTCCCATTTCAGAGTTCATTCGAGGAGACAACATGATTATATGGATGTTTGTGGATTGAACTGGACCGGGCAGCCAAGTTTTTAAGTTCACCTTTACAGCCATTCATGTCTCTAAAGGTGGACGTTTTAGAACATGTGTGTGCAAGTGAAGGGATGCTAACCTCACCCTGCTAAGAAAGCAAAGAGTTTTTAAAGTGGTGATTCTTTTTTATTTAGCAGGGGGAGAGTAACTGGCCCTATCCATCCGCAGCATCCCTCCAGTGGCTGTTGCTGGTATCTATCTTCTATTTATTTTTAGGTTGTGAGTCCTTTGGGGACAGAGAGCCATTCTATTTATTTATTTATTTTATATATATGTATAATTATATCTGGTCTGGAAACCTTTGTTGAAAAGTGGTATATAAATTTTTGTCATATTCGTTGTTGTCATATTCGTCATAACTGAATTCTCCCCGATCTTATTTCCCTGCACTCTGTCACTTCAAGCATCTGTAAGTTAGGACCTGCGGCTGCTTGGACCTCAGATCTAATGGTAACTGATTGAAGGACAGGAAACAGAGGGTAGGGGAAAAATGGACAGTTACAATGGAAGGACGGAAGAAGTAGGGTCCCCCAGGAATCTGTACTTGGACCAGTGCTCTTTAACTTGTTCATAAATGATCTAGAAGTTGCGGTAAGCTGCAAAGTTGCCACATTTGCAGATGACACTAAACTATTTCGGGTAGTGAAATCCAAAAGAGATTGTGAGGAGCTCCAGAATGATCCCTCCAAACTGGGGGAGTGGGCAACAAATGGCAAATGCAGTTCAATGTAAGCAAGTGAGTAACAGCAGGGGAGTACCAGCAGGGGAGTACCAGCAGGAGAGAGGGCATGCCCTCAACTCCTGCCTGTGGCTTCCAGAGGCATCTGGTGGGCCACTGTGCAAAACAGGATGCTGGACTAGATGGACCTTGGGCCTGATCCAGCAGGGCTATTCTTAGGTTCTTATGTTATGTTATGTTAAGTGTAAAGTGATGCATATTGGGGCAAAAAAACCCAACTTCACATATATACTGATGGGGTCTGAACTGTCAGTGGTAGAACAGGAGAAGGATCTTGGGGTCATGGTGGACAGCTCGTTGAAAGTGTCAACTCAGTGCGTGGCAGCTGTGAAAAAGGCTAATCCTATGCTTGGGATCATTAGGAAGGAGAATGAAAATAAAAATACTATTATCATGCCCGTATACAAATCTATGGGGCGGCTACATTTGGAGTGCAGTTCTGGTCACCATATCTTAAGAAGGATATTGCACTGCTGGAAAAGGTGCAGAAGAGGCCAACCAAGATGCTCAGGGTCCTGGAGCATCTTCCTTATGAGGCAAGGGCTACAGCATCTGGGGCTTTTTATTATGGAAAAGAGGTAACTACAGGGGGACATGATCGAGGTGTATAAAATTATGCATGGAGTAGAGAGGGTGGACAGAGAGAAATTTTCCTTCCTCTTTCACAATACTAGAACCAGGGGTCATACCTGAAACTGATTACCAAGAAATTTAGGAATGACAAAAGGAAGTACTTTTTCAGACTGTGCATAATTAATCAATGGAATTCTCTGCCATGGGATGTGGTGATGGCCACTAGTTTGGATGGCTTTAAAAGAGGCTTAGTCAAATCCATGGAGGACAGGTCTATCAATGGCTACTAGTCTGGTGTCTAAAGGCCACCTCCAGCCTCAGAGGCAGGATGTCTCTAAATACCAGTTGCAGGGGACCAACAGCAAGAGAGAGGGCATGCCCTCAGCTCTTGCCTGTGGGTTTCTCAGAGGCATCTGGTGGGTCACTGTTGGGAATTCTCTCTGGTAAGAGAGAAACCCTTTTTCATTATAGCAGAGTGCACAGAGGCACAACACAGCGGAATTTGGTTAGGTATGCGTGTATGCTGAGAGTAAAATAACTTGGAGCCAGTTCATAGTTTCAAATCAATATGAGTATTTATTAGAGAACTCCATTCTAGATAGGAAAGTGAGGAGATAGGATCTTTAAACTATCTATCTAGCTGGATGCAGATAGATTCTGCATCTCTGCACACATGGTGCAGAGAGAGAGAGGAGCTTGCATGTTGCAAGGGAGAAGGAAGGGAAGGGAAGGAAAAGTGGCAGGAAGGTAAGAAGGAAGTCCCTGAGATTAGTAATCTACATATCAAACAGATAGTGTCAGAGAAGTAGAGAAGGGATGACCAATGTCTCTTGACCCTCTAGCCCTCTGACTCACTAGTCTGTTCTCCTATGTCATTGAGACAAGAGACAGCGCACAGTCCTTCACTTCCAACAGTCACTGTGTGGAACAGGATGCTGGAGTAGATAGGCTTTTGGCCTGATGCAGCAGGGCTGTTCTTATGTCCTTATGTGTAATGTAAGTCCCCTGAAGAAAAGGAAGAGCAGGAACCTGTGAAAGCCTGCAGCACAAATGGGGGACTCAGTACCCCCAAGGGAAAGCCACACACTGCCTTCTGTGACACCCTACCCAATGGGGCTCCAGTAGCAGGTTGGCTGCATCAGAACCAGACCTTCAGCCAGCCCTGGATCCTGTGACCCATCCCCGAGCTTGTCTGAGACCTGCCATCCAAAACACTATTGGAATGTGTGAAATAGACCTGAACAAAGGATGGGAGGAGAGAAGAGGCAGGCAGCAAGCCACCTTTTATTAGGTGCTGATCCTGGGTTAGTGATTACCTACCTGGGGGAGTAGCAGAATCCAAAAGATGGGAACACAAAGGATGGGAACATGGAAAGTGTAAGGTTAAAAGGCTCCCAGGTTACAGTCTGTCTGCCAGTCTGTGCTTTTTTCTCTTAACAAGCTGTAAATTCCCTGGTTGCACTCTAATGGATGCTTTTCTGGTTATGAACTGATGTTAAGAGTTCTCCCCCCACACTGGACACAAGGCCCTTAAGAACACATTACATTAATGTGGTTTCTCACTTTTAAAATGAATGGCTAGACCATTTGACCTCTGGAAATTCAAGAGGAGCGAAGAGATTACAGAAAAATATTAGAAACCGTCTCTGAAACAAGTAGGACTTAACACACTTGGATTGACTGTCAAACAACTTTCTCAAGCCCCACCTCTGCAGATGCACCTGAAGCCCATACATCTTTTCAAGCCAGGAAGACCCCCCCCCACCCCCACCCCATTTTTAAGGCATATATGTTCATACCCCAGCAACGCAAGGGACTGTTGCATGTGCAAGGGCAGTCTTGAGGCTAGAGTAGGCTGTAAGGAGAAAGCAGAGGCATTGCAAAAAGAGAGGTTTGCAGAGTAAAAAGCTCCAGACTTAGAAAAGTGAAAAATAAGAAAAGACAACAACACCCCAGAGTTATCAGCCAATGGACCTGGAACACCTTTTCCCCCATTTTAAGCCTGGATATGGCCATAGCTATCCAACTGTTCATTGTAAAGGAAATTGTATTGTTGATAAGTACACAGTGAGGCCATTCACACCATTGAAAACTGTGTTGGGCAAGTGCCCCACCCAGGTCTGGGAGCTGTGTGCACTCCCAATTTTTTGATTGTATGCGTGCAAACAACTAGGTAGGAGGAGCGGAGAGCGATTGTGTGTGAGGCCTGAGCTGGGTAGGGCAGCGATTCCTCCTACCTTGGCAAAATGAAAGCTGGGCAGGGTGGTACTGTCCTTCCCAGCTCCTGACTCACACACCATCACTTCTCCCTCCTCCCCCCTAGTCATTTGCTCCCAATTCTACGCAACTGGGAGCACGCACAGCTCCCCAACCTGGGTAGGACACGTGTCCTACCCAGTTTTCAATGGTGTAAACGGCCTCACTGTCAGCATCCAAGAGCTGGCCTTGTGCTAGCGAGGATGAATGGTCCCCTTTGTTAAGCAGGGTCTGCCTTCGTTCGTGTTTGAATGGGAGACGACATGTAAGCAGATGGGGTCATAGCTCAGTGGAAGAGCATTTGCATGCTTGCATGCAGGAGGTCCCAGGCTCACTCCCGGGCATAACATAAGGCTGAGAGAGACTCCTGCCTGTAACCTTATCACTGCCAGTCAGTGTAGACAATACTGAGCTAGATGGACCAAAGGTCTGACTCGTTATAAGGCAGCTTCCTGTGTTCTCTTGTAACTTTAGTTACAACTGCTTGTTCTCATGTATTAAGCAGATGTCAATGAAGCATTCTACTGTGATATGGGTTCATCTGTTCTGTCTTTAGGTGAATTCTCACCCAAAGCTAAAGAGTTCTCTCTCCAAAAGCAGGTTTCGCAGTCACCTTGTGGTAACTGGTTTTGTGAGACATTCAACATGTAGTCACTGGCTCTGCCATGACAACATTTTAGTCTTGCTACGCATATGCTTAGTGGTGACACACAGCCAAAAGTGTTGTCATGGATCTCCTGACAGGCTACGGGCCTCTGTGAGATCGGGCTGGCACTCGGGAGCCTACCCTCCCAGTGCGGCCAGTGTTGGTCCCTCCCAGCCATGCAGTCCTGGAGGTTCCTACTTGCCCCGGCCAGCAAGCGTCTGCCTAGTCCCCACAGGATAGCAGCACACCATTGCTTGAAGAGCTGTTGCAGGATCAGTTGTCGCCGGATCAGGGGCAACTCCAGGGGCATATCTAGGGTAGGGCAGGCAGGGCACGTGCCCCGGGCGCCACTTGAAGGGGGCGCCATTTTGTAAAATTAAAAAAAAAAATAAAAATGGCTGTCAAAAACTAAATGGCCACCGTGCATGCTCAAATGGCCTCTGTGAGGCCCTAGGTCATGCCAGGCATTGCAGAGGCCATTTGAGCATGCGCGGTGGCCATTTTGTTTTCAGTGGCCTTTTTAAAAAAAAAAAAGATTTTTTTTAAAATGGCCACCGCACATGCTCAAATGGTACCTGCGAGGCCCTAGAGGCCAGTGGTGGGAGGGGGAACCTTTGCAACCACCCCCAAAGCCTTTAGGAAGCCCCCCCAAAGGGACTACAGGTTAAAAATTTTTTGAAAAATTAATATAATATAAGACACTGTACACATATTCAGATTGGCACTATGTACAGAGAATCAGGGCTTGTGAATACTGAGCTGACGCTTATGACCTAGGATTGTATTCATTTGCTCTTACTTTGCTTCTTGTGATAAGTGAGTTAATGTGATGTCTTGCTAATATGGCTATTAATGGTGAGTTTGTCTTTCAATCAGTGTGAAATCCTTAATATTAAGGCCCAGTGGGAGTTTCTTGCTCTCTTTCTCTCATTTTGACTGTCTTTCTGAAAGACTAGAATATATTCCAAGCAGTGACACAGTTTAGCAGAGAATTAGACAGACACTTATGTTAATTTTCCAAGTACACCTCCACATAGTATTTGGGTATTTCATGAGCCCCAGCATACTGAAATTTGTAGTTTTCCAGCATTTTTTGGTCTGGCTAAGTCCACTGCTAAATAGTTTTTGAAATATTAAAAGATTAACGAGCCTGACTTGTATTTTTCAGCTGATATTATGGTAAAGTTATCTGAAAGATGGGTGTCAGATGCTTGGACAGGGAGGCACAATTTCAGTGCTTGCCCTAGGCACTATTTCCCCTCGATACGCCTCTGGGCAACTCACATGATATCTCAGGCCAATATCTCATGAGACTTGCCCCACCTGCCAAGGGCTATATAAACCAGAGCTGGCTAGTGATGAAGGGCCAGTGCATGAGGAGAGCTGCCAGGAGGAGGAGCTCTGTGACTCCCTTGGAGAACTGGAGGTAGAAGTTCTCTGGGGCAGTCTGTGAAGGGAAGAGATTGCCAAATGGTGAAATATCGCTCCCCAGTAGCCATAATTCTGCTACTGTCTGGAGTCCTCTATACAGGAGGAGGCGGAACCTGACAAGTGTGTTGAATTTATTTGCATCACCAGATTCCATATGTTGGCAAGTGACTGCCAGAATCCACCCCTCAATAGAGAGGGAGCTTATTTTTTTGAATCCATACTTACAGTGGAGCAGAATCACTCCCTTAGTCTACTTTTTCTCATGCAAATATTCTAATGTAATACAGACTTCACATTAAACCTCTTTTGCAGCTGAACAAACTGTATCAAGCCTGTTTCAAACACACAGCACTGGGATGATCAGTAAAGAATAATATGGCTTGTCCCTGCTAGGCCACTGATATTGGAGCGAGGATAGGGAAATGCAGAGAGTAGGGTGAGTGGGGTCAGGGTAATGATTCAACAATATTTACAGGGCTATGGAGAAAGAGGGATGCACAGAACTGTGCCATGATTTACTGAGCCAATAATAGCCTATGAACCCTCTAAAACGGACATCTGCCAAACTAAATCTTGGATTTAATTTTAATCCATCTGACTTCCCCTGGATTTAGTTGGTGCTTTCAAATAAAGAGGAGAGCCTCAGAATTCATCAAGAAAGTATGTCATTTAATTAATGTTCTCATCTTCTTTAATGTATCCTTCCTGTTCATTCATAAAAGAAAAACAGCAGAGACTGTAGTAAAATCATCCCCACACCAGAAGCCCTCCAATATGTATTAATGCACCCATGATACATCGTGCTCTGGTTTTGTGAAGGCATAATTAAAAAGGGAATAACAAGAGATTCACGCACTCCTAGAAATACTGGGACACCAGAAAAATTACTGGGGGAGCACATAGGAGGCATGTTTTGCCCCACATCCAATGTCTGAAACTCAGATCAAACTTTATTTTGGTCATCAACCAGCAGAGATGCCTGAAGGGAAATAACTCCATTTCACATTATTGCTTCCATCCTAAACATAATCAGGGCTGTCTTCTCATTCTTTGTTATGTGTCAGACTCATGGATCGCACTACTAATAACAACCGACAATTGATATCTATCTATCTATCTATCTATCTATCTATCTATCTATCTATCTATCTATCTAACAAATTTGTATACTCTATTATTTAGCAAATTTGTATACTCTAGGTGGTTTCCAACATAAAACAAAACAATACTTTTAAATGGTTAAAACATATAAAAGATCAAATTTAAATAACCATAAAAACACAACAACAAAATATTTGCCTGAAGAGATGAGTCTTTAGTTGTTTCCTGAAAGCCACCAGGGATGGAGCAGCTCTAATTTCAGCAGCGTGTTTCACACTTCACAGCCCTGGGGCAACTCCAGAGAAAGCTTGCCTTTGAGCCCCCACGCTCAGATGAACTTCCCCTGAAGATCTTAATAGGAGGCAGGGTTCATAACAAAGAAGGCATTCTCTTAAATACCCTGGGCCCAAGCTGTTAAGGGCTTCATAGGTAACAACCAGCACTTTTTATTTTGCCTGGAAACCTACTGGTAGCCAGTGTAGATCTTTTAGAACTGGAGTAATATGGCCTCTACTGGACGTTGCAGAGATCAGTCTGGCAGCAGCATTCTGCACAAGTTTGCAGCTTCCAGAATATGTACAAAGGCAGCCCCACATAGAGTGCATTGCAGTAAGCAAGCCTGGAGGTTACCAGCATGTGCACCACTGTCTTAAGGTCACTCACTTCCAGGAAAGGGCACAATTGGCAAACCAGTCCAAGCTGATAGAAAGCATTGTTAGCCACCACCTCCACCTGATGTATCAGAGAGAGGGTACGGTCCAGAAGTCCTCCCAAACTGCGAAACTGTTCCTTTTGGGAGAGTGTAACCTTATCCAGAACAGGCAGGTCTATTCCATTTCCCAAACTTCTGCTTCCTACAGTGAGCACCTCCATCTTGTTTGGATTCATTCTCAGTTAGTTATCTCTCATCCAGCCTATAACTAGGGATGTGCATTTCGTTTCAGGCACAGATCGTTCTGTGCCCGAAACAACGAATTTCGGGTGATTCGGAGCCGATCCGAATCACCCCTGCGCACCTCCGAAAATTTCTGTGCCCGATCCGAATCACCCCGATTTCGTGAAAAAAAATTCGGGTGATTCGGACCTCCGTGGGCATGTCTGCAGCCTCCATTTTGTGGCTGCAGAATTGCCTTCTTCTTCCCCCTCCATTTTAATTCTGACAGCTCTTTGAATTTCCCGCCTTTTTTCTCCATTGACTTCAATGCAGAAAAATTTTCCCATTCACCTCCATTGAAAATAAAAGTTCCTACCTGCAGAGGAAAATGACCAAATAAGGTTTGGATAGTAAATCACACCCTCCCATTGGCCAGGTACAGGTGGAGGTAGGGTCAAGGGTGGGGGTGATTTTTGGAGGGCTTTGCAGGAGGGTATTTAAGGGGCCACCAGTAGCCATTTTCTTCCTTTCTGCTGCCTTGCGTGGGAGAAGAGACACAAGAGAGAGATCTGCTGCCTTGCTTAGTAAGTCTTGCCTCCATTTTGATTTTGGATTTTTGTGGGTGCTGTTTTTCTGCATTGACGCCAGTGCTCTGCCTTGTTGGTTGGTTTTCTGCTTTATTTAAGCAATTTTTAAAATAAAGAGAGAAGAGGGTGGAAATTTTTTTTAAAGAAACCTCTGCCTTGCAGAGGTTTCCCACTGCTCATTTTTAAATCCTTGTTGGGGCTAGAAGAGGGGGAGAATTTTTTTTTTTCTAAGGAAACCTCTTCCTTGCAGGGGCAAACCACTTTTCAATTTTTAATCCATTTTTGGATTAAAAGAGGGTGAGATTTTTTTTAAAAAAAAGAAACCTCTGCCTTGCAGAGGCAAACCCTCTGCTCATTTTTTAATCCTTGTTGGGGCTAGAAGAGGGGGAGATTTTTTTTAAGGAAAGGATTGGAAGGAAACCTCTTCCTTGCAGAGCAAACCTCCTCTTCCCATTTTTTTAATCCTTTTTTGTGAAGAGAAGAAGAGGAATAGATTTTAGATTTTTTTTTAAACATCTGACTGCCTGCAAGCATTGCCAGCCTGCAGCCCTTGGTGGGAAAGGAGGGTGTTTTTTCTCCTTTTGAATCCCCCCACCCTATTTTTTGCCAAACCACTTTTTTGGGCAATTTTTTTCTGCGGAGAGTCACTGCTGCCTGTGCCTGCTGCCTGCCTGCCTGCCTGCACTCCAGGCCCACCTGTGTGACCAGCCACCAGACCAGACCCTCAGAGGTGGACGCCAGAGACCCGGCGTTGGAGAAGCCTACACCTGAGTGAGATTGGCCCAGCCATTTTATATTTTACACACGCACACAACACACAGACACACGCACGTCACGCACGGCGTTCTAATCTGTAGTGTTCCATTCTTTAACTGTGCGCTTGGGGTTTATTAATTTTTCCCTGTTTTTAGGTTTTTGGGGTTTTCACTTTTCTCTATAAGTGTTGTGTGATAGTTGTTGTAAGATTGGGTTTTAAATAAATAGTGTTTTAAATAAATAGGGTTTCAAGGTGTTGTGATAGTTGTAAGATTGGGTTTTAAATAAATAGTGTTTCAAATAAATAGGGTATTAAAGTGTTGTGATAGTTGTAAGATTGGGTTTTAAATAGTGTTTTAAATAAATAGGGTTCTAAATAACTAGGGATTGTGTGTAACCTTCCCCGGTAGCTAGCTATTAGGAGGAGGTCCAACTGTAGAGTAGCAGTAGACTGTAAGAGTGGCCTGGCCTAGTAGTGCTGCAACTTTATATTTCTGTTGCTGCTTTTGTGTATTTTGCAGAAATATTTTTTAAGGGCCTAGTCTGCCCACAGTTACTTTTCCATCTTGTTTGCCTGTGTAATTGACACAGAGATAATTTTTTGAAACATTTTTGTAACTGTGTGCTACTTTCAGACCACAGAGAGAGTAACTTTCCCCTGTGGTGGAGTGCGTTCGATACAACTACCCCTTCTTCACATTCTGAAATTTTTAAAAAAGTTTTAAAAAGCAATGGTTGGGAGGACAGCAGGAAAAGGGAGGGCGCAAGTAAGTGGGAGGCTTGTCTTCCCTACAGCTGGTCGTGGCAGGGGGCGGCAAGAGGGGCCTACTCCCCAAGTCACCCCCGGCCCTGCTTCGGCGCGCAGGCTTGACTTCTTCTTGGGTCAGCCTGGCCCTATGCCAGGGCCTGCGTCCAGGCAGGATTTAGGGGGGGGGGCCTCCCAGATTGCCAGGGAAGAAGATCTTCCTGTGGCAGCTGAGGAGGTGGTGCTGGTGGAGGAGGTTGGCAGTCCAGCCAGATCCACCTTGCGGACCCCCCAAACGGTCACTATGGGGGTTGGTGGGGGGCTCAGTCTGGCATCTGAGGGGGCTCAGGAGGAGGGAAGATCTTCTCCTGCCCCTGGGCCTTCCCATGCCAGCGCTGAGGGCATTGGTGGTGGTATGCCCGAGAAGGAACCAGCAAAAGTTCCACCAACAAAGCGACCTCGTGTCGCTGGGGAGTCTGGCAGTGTGGTCTGGGATCACTTTGAGCTTAGCCCTGGTGATCCCACCCATGCTGTGTGCACCCACTGCAAGGCACTGGTCAGCAGAGGCAAGGACCCTATGCACTTCACAACCTCGGGGCTGTGGTCGCACATGCGTCGGCGGCACCCAGGTGTGGAGACCTCTGCTGGCACTGGCAGTAGGCCCGGTGCCTCACCTGGTAGCAGAAGCAGTAGTAGTGGCAGCAGTAGCAAGCGGCCAGCGGCTCCTGCCCACAGGCAGGAAAAGCTGACCGATCATCAGTGGGTGCAATCTCTTGGGAAGCGGTCTGATCGTCCAAAGCCTCATCTCGTGACTCGGGCCATTGGTGAGATGATCGCTCTTGATGACCAGCCGTTCTCCATTGTCGACAATGTCGGCTTCCGGCGTCTGCTCCAGCTGCTTTCTCCGGAGTACAAGATCCCCTCAAGGACCACTTTCAGCAGGAGGGTGGTCCCCTCCCTGTACCGTGCGTGCAGGGGGGCCGTGTTGGCCAAGCTGCGTGCAGCTGGGCCAAACACCAGTGTGCATTTCACTGCGGATATCTGGACTAGCCGCAGTGGGCTGCACACTGCCTTCATGTCCCTGACAGCCCATTGGTGGGGGCATGGGGGTGAGGGGACATCTGGCGCTGCTGGTGCTGTATCCAGCTCCTCCCATGCATGCACGCCTTCTTGGGCAGTGTTGCATGTGGAGGCGATGGACACAGACCACACTTCAGATGAGTTGGCTGCCGTCATGGAGCGGCAGGTGGGGGCGTGGCTGGCCGGGGAGCCAACCCTCCGCCGGGGCTTCATGGTGACAGACAACGCAGCCAACATCACCAAGGCTGCTAGGCGGGTTTACGGTGTGAACATCGCTTGCGCTGCGCACACCTTGAACCTCGTAGTGAAGGGTGCGCTTGGCCTCAAGGAGGCGCCGAAGAAGGCCAAGGAGCACCAGCGTGTTCGGGGCTCTTCCAGTAGTTTAGGTCAGGATCCTGCTGCTCCCGTGGCCGCCCTGGTGGAGCGTTGCCGCCAGGTAGCGGGCCACTTCCACCGGAGTGAAAAGGCAAGGCGCCAGCTCAAGGCCAGACAGATCGAGCTGGGCTTGCCCGAACACCAAATCCCCCAGGATGTTCCTACCCAGTGGAACTCCACCTTTCTCTTGCTCCGGCGCATGCATGAGCAAGAGGGAGCACTCAACAGCCTGGGGACGCGTGGTTGCTTGGATCTGTGCAAGTCTCTCTATGATGACTGGCCGGTGATCCGCGAGCTGGTCTTAGTACTAGAGCCGTTCTATTCTGCAACGAACGACTTGTGTACTCAGACCGCCACGCTGAGCCTGGCTTTGCCCACTGCTATTCTCCTGGAGAAGGCAATGAGCGATCTCCAGACCACTCTGACCACTGGGGTTGCGATTGCCCTGGCAGGTCGGTTGAGGACTGGGGTAGTTGAGCGGCTCAAGACACCATGGGCCGCATCTGCATGGCATGTCCTGGCATGCATTTGTGACCCAAGGATGAAGGGCAGCGCTGTGCCTCCTGGCGAGCTGCCCAGGTGGAGGGGCCTCCTGGTCGAACACGTGAAGCGTGAAGAGGAAAGGAGGCTAGGGATAGGTGCAGCAGACGACCAGGAGGAGGGGTCTTGGTCGCAGGCTGGCACTGCGCATCCCACCCCCAGCAGCAGCAGCAGCAGCAGCAGCACTGCCACCACCCCCACTTCTTCCCAGTCCAGCGGCGTGGTTTCTCCGGCACTGGGACCAGCAGAGCAGCCAGTGCGACCTCGAACCACCACCCGGTGGCTCAGGGGCTATGCTAGTCTCATGCCTGGGAGACGGGAGGAGCCTGTCCCTCGCCCCAGCCGTGCTGAGCAGACTGTTCTGCAGTACCTGGAGGAGGCGACGGAAGACGAGGAGAGTGAGCCGTTCCCCTTTTGGGCAACGCGTCGCAAAGTCTGGCCGGACTTGGCATCCGTTGCTGTCCGGTTTCTCTCTTGCCCGCCAACCAGCGTCTCGAGCGAGAGGTTGTTCTCCATGGCCGGGGACGTGGTGACTCCTCTGCGCTCACGCCTGGATGCTGATTTGGTAGAGCAGCTCGTCTTCTTGAAGGCCAACCTCCCCCTGCTGGGCTACCCCGAACTGGCCGTGGAGGGCGAGTGACTCGCGTCACCCCCCCTATGTAGCGCCTCCCACGCCACGGCAGTTCATCCCGGCCAGAAGATGTGTCACAGTCCATCCCTCTAAGCCCACCCTGCCACTAAAACATGCCCCGTGCTGCTGGCACATCCAGACACGCATGCATACACAGGCACCGCTGCACTGTCAGCCTGGGATGGTGGACTGCCAGGTGAGTGCTCCCAGCATGAGGGAGGGGTTACCACAGATGTGGCAGAGAGAGACGACAACTCCCATTTCCCACTGTCCTGATGGCTGGCCACCATCAAGACTAGGGACAATGGGAGCTGTAGTCGCTGTCTCTGCAGAAGAAATCTGTGGTGGGCCCCCCCCTGATGCTGGGAGCACCCACTTGCCCAGTGCTGAAGGCTGGGCCGTAGGGCAGCGCACCATCCATCCACAACCTCAGAGACAGGCTGCTGCGTGTGCGTGTGTGGGGGGCACAGTCAGGATTGGAAGGGACATCCCTGGGGGAGAGTAGTGGCTCTGTGCAATGGGCCTGTGCCTCCTGGCGAGGGGGGCACACACACACTGTCACTGAGTGGGCTTGCCGCTAATTGCTAGCCTGCTTGCCTGCTAAAACTGTCATCATTGCTTCCTCCCATGAACAATTGCATTGAAGCTGTAATCTAAAAAAGGTCTGTCTGCTGCTTTTCTCAATGCGATGTAATTATTTCTGATTTCGGCTTGCTTGTCAGGTGATGTCTAGTTTACTTCTTTCTTCATGCTCTCCTCTGTTCAAATCCAAATATGTGGTTTGCCTTGGTCTACTGAGCTATTAGGTTGTCGCCGCCGCCGCTGAGTGAGATGGTCTGCTCTGCTGCTGCCTGCTTTTTCTGGCCACAATGGGAGTAGTACTACTGCTGTGCCTGAAGCGGCACACACACACACACACATGCACCCACCCTCCCCTCCCCTCCCCCCGAAAAGCTGTGTTGCCAATGATGAGCTTGATGCTGGTGCAGCCCTCACACAAATGTCTGTCTCACGCAGACAGAGAGAGCACACATTGCAACCTGAGGCGACACAGCCCTTTTCAGCCCTAACCCTCTTGCAGAGAGTGAGTGACTTGAGCAGCAAACCCGCACAGTGCACACACACAGGGGAATAAAGGCATCTTCTAGACTCCGAACTAGTGGTAATGTCATATCATGTGATTGCACAGTCTTTCTGCCCAGTATCTGCGGCATGCATTGGGATGCAATCCGAAAAAGCCTGCAAAAATTCTAGCTTGCTTTGTTGCAGAGACCTCTTCGTGGTATGTGGTGTTGTTGTGTGATGTGGTGTGGAGTGGTGTGTCCGTGTGGGGCCCGGTAAAGGACAGGACAGGTGCAATTCACTGTGCCTGTGCATGTGTGTGGGGAGATGCATCATTGCATTATGTTTCCAAATGAAGATCGGGTCATGTTTGCGAGTTGATTGACAGCATTTTATTTGAAGATTGTGCTTGCCGATACATAGATGCGGCGATCTCATGCCACAGAGTCAGACAGGAAAAGAAATGTCCAGAGACACGTGCGTGCTGCCATTCTCTTCTTATCTGCCATCATCATCCGTTACTCTTCAAAGCTGTGTGGGCGAGGAGGGGGCAACAACAACATGCCAAGACTTGCTGCTCCACTTGCGGAGTGTTGTTGTCTTGCGTGCGTCCTATGTGTGTTCCCTCCTGGCTGTGCCTGTCTGTTGACTGTAGTGGGCGAAAGAAGTTTGGATGAGGTGAGGTTCAGGGCAGGGCACTGTTGCTGGACTTAGAGTGGGATATGGGGCAGCAGAGTGGGGTGGGGTGGGGTGGTAGTGCCTAATGGGTGTAGGCTGCCACCCCAATTTCAGGGGGGTGGGAGGGACAGAGGGCTGATTTTTGGTGAATTACTGAAGTTTTTGTGTCTTTGGGGCAGATGGGGGGGACAGAAAGTGGATCTGCCCCAAAAGAGTGGGGTGGGGTGGTAGTGCCTAATGGGTGTAGGCTGCCACCCCAATTTCAGGGGGGTGGGAGGGACAGAGGGCTGATTTTTGGTGAATTACTGAAGTTTTTGTGTCTTTGGGGCAGATGGGGGGGACAGAAAGTGGATCTGCCCCAAAAGAGTGGGGTGGGGTGGTAGTGCCTAATGGGTGTAGGCTGCCACCCCAATTTCAGGGGGGTGGGAGGGACAGAGGGCTGATTTTTGGTGAATTACTGAAGTTTTTGTGTCTTTGGGGCAGATGGGGGGGACAGAAAGTGGATCTGCCCCAAAAGAGTGGGGTGGGGTGGTAGTGCCTAATGGGTGTAGGCTGCCACCCCAATTTCAGGGGGGTGGGACAAAGGGCTGATTTTTTGTGATTTTTTGAAGTTTTTGTGTCTTTGGGGCAGATTGGGGGCAGAAAGCGTATCTGCCCCAAAAGAGTGGGGTGGGGTGGTAGTGCCTAATGGGTGTAGGCTGCCACCCCAATTTCAGGGGGGTGGGACAGAGGGCTGATTTTTTGTGAATTTCTGAGGGTTTTGTGTCTTTGGGGCAGATGGGGGGGCAGAAAGTGTATCTGCCCCAAAAGAGTGGGGTGGGGTGGTAGTGCCTAATGGGTGTAGGCTGCCACCCCAATTTCAGGGGGGTGGGATAGAGGGCTGATTTTTTGTGAATTTCTGAGGGTTTTCTTGGGTGCAGCAGAGCAGAGTGCTAGATTGATTCATTCCCATACTCGTCATAGTAATTAAGGAGAAAGTGAGAGAAAGCGAGAGTGTTAGGGTCATCTAGAGTTGAGAGTACTATATGCTGCATGAATGAATGAATCAATCACTCACTCTGCTGCACCCAAGAAAATCCTCAGAAATTCACAAAAAATCAGCACTCTGTCCCACCCCCCTGAAATTGGGGTGGCAGCCTAAACCCATTGGGCACTACCACCCCACCCCACTCTTTTGGGGCAGATACGCTTTCTGCCCCCAATCTGCCCCAAAGACACAAAAACTTCAAAAAATCACAAAAAATCAGCCCTTTGTCCCATCCCCCTGAAATTTGGGTGGTAGCCTACACCCATTAGGCACTACCACCCCACCCCACTCTTTTGGCTCCAGAGTCCTTTTTGCTGATCCGAATCGATTCGGATTCGGATTCGGATTAAATCCGAATCCGAAACGAATCGGGGGTGATTCGGGTCAGCAAAATTCGGACACAGAACAGAACAAAGGTGATTCGGCTCGGGTCCCGAGCCGAATCACCGAAAACCCGAAATGCACACCCCTACCTATAACTGTCTGAAGGCAGACATTTTGGGAACTTATGCCATTACCTGATTAAATTGACATGGAGAAGTCCATTTGGGTGTCATCAGCCTACTGATAACACTTTGCACCAAGTCCCCTGATGATCTGTCCCAGCAGTTTCATGTAGATGTTAAAAAGCATTGGAGACAAAATGGAGCCCTGAGGGACGCCATACAAAAGCTCTCGCTTTGTAGAGCAGCAGTCTCCAAGTAACACCTTCTGAAATCTGCCCAAGAGGTGTGAGTGGAACCACTGCAAAGCAGTGCCCCCTACACCCAGTCCCTGCAGGCAATCTAGAAGGATACCATGGTCGATGGTATCGAAAGCCACTGAGAGATCCGAAAACTGCTGAGAGATCCAAAATATTGTAGTGAATTTAAGCTTATGGTTATGAAGTTCTGTTAGGCAGATCACTGGTTAATAGTCCAGGAGGACAGAAGATGCTTCTGAATGTGATGTTAATGGCTCTGAAGCACCCTGAGAAGGGAAGCAATCAAGAGCCGAGTATCCTTCACCAAATGGAAGAAGCTGATGCGAGAATGAAGGTGATTCATCCTCCCCTTTCTCCAGGGCCAGCTTGAGAGCGGGCACTGCCTGAGGCAGTGCCATGCCACCACTGACCACGCCCCTTACACTGGCCTTGCCCCCTAATGTATACACCAGCATCAAGGGGCTGGGCCAGCCACACAGCTCCACTTCTTTGCTGCATTCCCCTTGAGCTTTCCCAGACAGCAGGCTTTATGGCGGGTTTTCTGCAAGGCTTTACTGTAAGTTTGAAGTTGCCCCCCATCAAATGATGCAAAAGGTGGATTTTTTTATTCCAGATATAAATCGGGCTACACTCTTAACGCACAATGAAAAACCCAAATTGTGTGTGAAGTGCTCCCCGATAGCTCGCAGGGACTTCTGGGTAAATTTGGCTACTAGTATGCGAACGCAGACCTCCATTCTGGAGGAGATGCGAACTAAAAGCCAGGTGTGAAAAACCTCCTTGTCTGGGCTGTTTACCTTCTCTGGGCATGCATTGGAGCAAGACTAATCCTGATGAAAATGTACCTATAAGCATTGGAATATGTATTGGTGATATTGAGATTTAAAAGCAATAGCTAATGATGTCAAGTATTCTTGTATTAAATTAGGTTTTTTAAAGTAGATAATTGTCCAATGGGGTATCTTTGTGATTTTCTTTTTAAAAAACGGGATAAAATAAAGAATTTGAAAAATAAAACTTTGAATTTGAGCACCAGTACCTTTTTTTATTTTCTTGATCACAGTTGCTATAGGGTAGTAGAGAACTGGGAATCTGCTATGAGTGAGGAAATGACTAGTCCCAGCACTGGTAAAGTATGAGTTGGTTCTTAGCTATCGAGCTTCCTGAGTGCCCTTGAGCAAATCACTGTTTCTCAGCCAAGCCGCCTTCTATGTAGGTTGTTGGGAGACTAAAACACTGCTCTGAGGGTGGCAGAGAAATGTTAGAAATTGCTGCAAGGACTCCAGAAGCAAATCAAAAGAGCATTTCTAATGTTTTCTAAAACACACAGCTGGCTTTCCCATATAGAATGAGACAGCATAGCGGTCTCCTTTTCATTCTATATCACCATCTACCTCAGGCTGAAATGTGAGGAAGAAATGAAACTGCAAGAAACTATGATTAGAGGAATCAAAGCTGAAATCAGTCTATTGTATTATGAACAGCATTGAATTTAAATTTGCAATATCAATCATTTCAGTTTTAGAAATCCAGTCTGTTTACTTTATTGTCTTCAAATAAATTAAGAAGATTCAACTAAGACTGAGGAATGATTCCAACTGGATTAGTTCATTGCCTAGGAAGAGGGAGTAGCCTGATCCTTTCTTCCAAACCTGAGAAATCATCTGAACAGCCCTTTCAGGTAAGCCATTCCATGGCCATTAATGGTATGTTCCATGTGCCCCCTCCCCTACCCCCCAACCAGGGACAGCCCCTGTTTTCTGATTCCTAACCATTATTATTATTATTATTATTATTATTATTATTATTATTATTATGTGTACATCAGACTTCTAATAACACAACTATCTATCTGTTTAAACTATTTATATCCCATGCCTCCGCTGCAATATCATTGGGGCAGTTCACAAAAATAGCAGGAACATCAAACAGATTGTTTGTTCAATCAGGGCCTCAGACTGTTCTGGTACAATGACGAATTCGGACGTAATAGGAAACCAGAGGTCCATTCACTTCCGGTTTCCCAAGCTGTATGAGGAAATCGGAGTTAAGGGCAAAAGGGGACCCACGGTTTGCCTTGTCAAACTCCACTCTGAACCTTCGGTTCTTAATTCCTGTTCTGTGGTGCCACCGTTACATCCAAATGCTGGCACCGCAGTTTCTGCTCCTCCCTCACTCTGGCCTGATTGGCTGTGTGGGCTGTCCTGTCAAAAAGGAAGCCCACACAGCCAGTTACCCCGCCTCTCTGCAGTCTCACTGACAGCAGAGAGGCAGTTCTCATGAATGTTCAAATGCAGATGGGGGAGTCGGGGAGGGGGCGCAGAACTGGTTCCACAATTCCGCATTGTGTCTGAAGGCAGCCTATCACAAAGTATCAACTACTCACAAAGATCTCTGCTGCAAAAGTGAAACTGTTTCTTCCCGTTCTCTCACATGCCCTGTCTCAGCCTGAGACCTCCTGGACTTTAAAGAGAGGGGAAATAACAGCCCTTTCAGTAACCTCACCTGCCCACCCACTGGCCATTCCTCTAAATATTACATCATGTTATTTGAATGTAAAGTTTTTAAAGAACTCGTGTATCTGCAGTCTGGATAAATGCAACATTACAGAAAAAATATTCAAAATAAATGGACGATCAATTTGGAGAACAGGAGGATGAGTAGTGCAGAGTCTTGTTTCTATCTGGAGCAGCAAAAAACAAAACAAAAAACCTAAAGGAAGTCAACAAGCATTTAGATGACCTTGGCTGAAGAATTGCTTCACCACCTAAACTCAGGAGAGGATTTTGGCACCTTGCACTTGGCTATGAAACTTCTTCGCTCTTTCTTTTTTGTTGACAATTTATGCAAATATTAATATAAATATCAGAACTGAAGAGTCTTTTTTTGGATACATAATATATTGCTATGTGCCCTTCACTAGGGATGTGCAAAACGTTTCAGGTACAGAATGATCTGTACCCAAATCTGCCTGATTCGGGCAATTTGTGCACAAAACAAATTGCCCATCTGTAAGTCCTGAAAGATTCAGCTCCAGAACAAATTGCCTGAATTTCGGAGCCAAAGGTTTTGTTGTTTCGGACCTCCATTTTGTGGCGATCTCCGTGTAGTCTCTGTTTTGTGTTTGATGTCTATTTGAATTTCCTGCCCTTGCAAGCTTCAGATCAGTGAACGAAAGCATCTGCTGATGATTCCCTCCTGGCTCCAGATTGGCTCTTTTGGCTCTTGCCACTCCTGACTGACCCCACATTGGCCAGGGGAAGGGTCGAAGAAGGGGCAAGGGTGGGGGGGAGTTCAAGGAGGGATATTCAATTAGATTTAAAGAGACAGCAGCCACCATTCTGCCTTTCTGCCTCGTGGGAGGAGAGAGAGCGTGCTTTGCTTTGCTTTGCTTTGCCTTGCCTTGCCTTGCCTTGCCATGCCTATTGCCTTCTGCCTTGCCAGCCTGAGTCCAGCCTGCCTGCCCCTGCTGCTGCATGCCAGCCTGGGAATGGATTATATCTGCTGCATTGCTTGTTTTTTATTCCTGAGAAGAAGAGAATTCTTTTTTCACCCCCTTCCCACTGCTGAGACAATCACTCCCTGCCTGTGCCTGCTGTGTCCATGGCCACTGGCCACCTGGCCAGCCACATTTTCCAGGCTTTTGCCCCAGCCCCCCCCCCAAATCTGAAGACTGAAGGAGAAGAAAGAGTAGACTCAGAGACCAGACCACAGAAGTGGACAACTGGACACACAATGTGGGTGAAGCCCTAGACTGAGTGAGTGTACACACACACACACACACACACACCTGGAATTCTGTGTTCTTGGGGTTTTTTCCTGTTTAGAGGGAGGTTTAGGGTTGCAATTGAATTTTAAAAGTTGTGTGTTGTTTAGTTTAGAATAAGTTTAAACAGGGGTTCTGTGTGGGAGGGATCCCTGTTAGCTAGTACTAGTAGGTGGTTAGAAGGGTAGTGTAGCCTCGTGGTTTTAAAAAACAATTCTGTCTTTTTCCCCACTCCAAAGATTTTTTTGGGGGAGGGGGGCATTTTTAAAAAACTGAAGCCTGTCCTCCAGCCCTTGGTGCCCATAATATCTATATATTTAATACGCTTAGCCGGCATGTGTGTCCTGAATTTGGCGGCGGCACTCTTGCAAGAGCTCTTGGCATTGGGTGAGAGTTTTACAAAAAATGACAGCGAATGCTGGCGGTGGGCTGCAATACGGCCTCAGGAGGAAGTCTCGGCTGGCCAGTGGAGGTGGGAGGCCAGGCTGTCCCAGGTAATGGGAAGGCAGCAGTGGCGGCAAAGCCCAGCCTGTCCACCGGGGGCGGGAGGCAGTGGCGGGGGGACAGAAGGCCTGGCCGTCCCGAGTAAGTGGGCCCAGCTGCCAGGGTGAGGAGGCAGCTGGGTTGCCAGGCCAGAAACTGCGGTGGGGGGGGAGAAGTGGGCCAGGTGGGGGGAGACGGGAGGCAGTAGGATGGACTGGCACTGGCCTGGGCAGCACCGGAGGAGTTGAGTGGTGAATGGGCGGTGGGGTGAAGCCCCCACACCTGTTGCAGCCTGGGACTGGAGGGAAATGGGTGGCGGGCAGCCCCGGTGCCCATTGGAGGCCAGGGCGGGAGAGAAACGGGCTGCGGGGCTTTCCTGTTCACCACCCGGGAGCAGGAATGGCGGCGGAGGGGTCCTTTTTGGCTACCCAGGCTCTGAGTGGGCAGGAAGGCACAGACTCTAGCCTCCTCCCTGAGCCCATTTACCCGCCACCCACCCCCAACTGCAGCTTTCTTAGGCCATGGCAAAAATGAACCCTAAACCCATGAAACCTTTCGCAGAGCACACACGCTCAGGTATACTATGCTTCCCCCCTACATAATCTCAAGTCTAGCAGTGTGTGTGTGTAAGTGTATATGTATATGTGTATGTGTATGTGTATATGTATACACACACACACACACACACACACATCTCAATTAAAAGGCCTTGGATGGTTTGTTGTGCCTGTATTGTGGGGACCTCATGGATGTGCACAGGACAGGTTGGGTGTGTGTGTGTGTGTGTGTACTTCTTTAAAATGAAGATTGAGTCATATTGTGACTTCTAGCATCATCATCATTTTTATTCAAACTAGATTGCTTGCATCTACAATAGGTTGTGCTGGTGCCACAGGCTCTAATCTGTTGCAGAAATGTAAAAAAAAAGTGCCAAAAAATTGTGTGCAATTGTTGTCGTCATCACTCTTCTACTTGTGTGGGTGGGAGGGGGGGTCAAACCTCGCTGTTCCACTGGCAGAATGTTGTTTTGCATCCTTACTTAACCCACTTTTATAGCTGGGTGCCACAAATGTAGCTGTGTCTGTTGCTTGTGAATGAAAAATGCTTGGGAGAGAGAGGGCAGGGCACATTTGATGCTGTTGTTGGCCCTAGTCTGCTGCCCTAGTCTGCTGCATCTGTGATAACACACTTGCTTGCTTGTTTGGCTTGCTTGCTTGCTTGTTGCTGGCTGCTGCTGTTACCCTGCGTTGGGAGGGGGCGCATGGGGCAGTGCATTTCATTGTTGTTGCTGCACACTGTTGTGTGTAGATCAGTTGCATTTGGGGGGGACGGTGGGACACAATGGATGTGGTGAGTGCGTGACACAGTGGATGTGTGTGACCTTTGGAAACCTTGTTCTTTGCATTGCTCTGCTGCTGTTGTTGATGTGTGCTGCATCCGCCCTATGGGACAATGGGGACAGACAGTGCCCATTTCTGCCTGTGGGTGCCTCCTAGGAGTGCCACAGTGGGTTGGGTGATAGTGCCTCAATGCGTCCCTGCTACCATACAGGTTTTAGAGTGATTGGACAAAGGGTTGATTTTTGAAGAATTTCTAAAGTTTTGCGCATCTTTGAGGCAGCTTCGGGGCAGAAAAGGGGCTTCAGGGGCAAAAGAGAGGTTTGGTGGTAGTGCCCCAATGGGTGCCTGTTACTATCCAGATTCCAAAGGAATTGGGTAAAGGGGTGATTTTAAAAGAATTTCTGAAGTTTGTGCGTCTTTAAGCTTCCCCCCCATAGCGAATAATGGGGATTTCAGCAGCCCCATAACTTAATTTGGGGGGCACTGGGGTGGCCCAGAGTGAGTGGTGGTGTAGCACACATAGGGTGCCAACCACCCCCATACCCACAAGCCCATGGGGTACTGGGTTTTGTTGGTTCTGAGTGTAGATTCTCTGGTAGCAAATGAGAGTGGATTCATTGTTTGTCATTGAAAATGAATCCACTCTCATTTGCTACCAGATAATCTACACTCAGACCACCTCAGAAACAACAAAACCCAGTACCCCATGGGCTTGTGGGTATGGGGGTGGTTGGCAGAGTGGAGACCTTTTGGTGAAAAGCATCCTCTATTTCTACTTTTTTGGTGATGGATGTTGATTCTTTTCACCATCTGGACTTGGCAACCTTAATTGCAATATTTCATTTAAGAAATGATAAAAACTGGCTTTGCAAATGCAAGAGCAAAAGAAAACTTGTCCAGCTTTTCTCTCTTTGGCAAATGTGCAGCTGTGATTTGTGGTTCCCAGCAGTGCAATGTTTCAGCTGCCTAGAGATTTGTAATAACAAAATATAGTAATGAAATAGAAATCACCCATCAAAATAGAAAGCTATTGTCTGCTGAAAGCCCAATAAAAATGTCTGGGAAAGGGAGGAATTTGAAGAAATTGCTGTTATCAGGGTAAACAAAACGGTCAGGATCTTCTTCAGAGAGGAATGATTTTGCTCCATTCTTTGTCATCAGTTTGAGATATATGGAAA
The DNA here is from genome assembly GCF_027244095.1 of Hemicordylus capensis. NCBI lineage: Eukaryota > Metazoa > Chordata > Lepidosauria > Squamata > Cordylidae > Hemicordylus > Hemicordylus capensis. Next base: position 26,649,335 of record NC_069661.1, on the reverse strand, counting down.
AAAAACCTCGATTTCCCCCCCTGACAAAAGAAATGGTCAACCAGCAGCAACTGTAATATGAAGTTTTAGCAATCAAGAGAGAAACACAGAATAGCTAAATTCCACATTAAACAACAACAACGACCTTATGCTAAGAAATAAAATTGTAACTAGAGTTAGGAATGCCAAATGAAATTATATTGAATAGAATATAGGTTTTAATTTTAAAAAAAGATATAAACATTGCCTTTCCCCAAGAACGATGACCTTTTGAATGTCATGAACTCTGAGCTCTTTGGTTTCTCTGACAATTAGGAAATGCGTGCTCCTAATGGTGGCCGCAGCATAAATAAATATGGTACGTAGAAGCTAATTTGCAAGAACGGGGAAATGCAATTAAAGGTGACATTTTTACCAAAAGGGCTACTCTTGACGGTGCAGAAGCAAACAGAAAAAGCTGAATCAGCCACATCCACCTTTTCTATACAGCCTAAGGAAGAGGCTGGTTGTCATCTTAGATCTTGTTTTCTGTTATTAATAAGAATCTCATTAATGTGTTATTTTTAGTTTGGTTTAAAAAAATAAAAATAAAAATGCAGCCTCTATTCACCCTTCCATTTCTGAGTCTTGGTTGATGCCCTGGGCTGATGAATATTTTCTGGTATTCCTTGAAGGTTAACAAGTTACAATCAGAGGGCCCTACCCATGAAGCCAGTGCTAACAAACTGAGGACTACAGAATAGAGAGAATAGACCTGAGAAGCTGGTGAGAAGCCTTGTAGGTTTTAATCAGCACCAGTCAAATTGCAAAAGGAAGTCACTTACTGGGACAATATTTTTTGGGTGTGTGTGTGTGTGTTGGCGGTATGTTTCTGCATTAGCAGAGCACGTCTGGAGAACAGGAAGAGCTTTGGAAGTATTTGTGCAAGAGTGCCTATGCTCTGGAAGCATGGGGACGAGCACTGCATGTGTATTGTTAGCAGGGCCATATTATGACATGCTGAGGCCCTAAACTAGGTCAAACTTAAAAGGCCCCATAGCATTACAAAAAATATTTTTATTCTTTAAAAAGGTCAATGGAAATATAAATAATAAAGCTTTATTTTTACTTTGCAAAGATGCAACAAAAAACTAATAATCTAACAATAACTGTCATCTTGCAATAAGCCTGTTTACATGATAAATACCTTTAAAAGAAAATACATTATGTAAAACTTGAAATGGGGGGGCGGTATTCAGAGGCCCCAAGCTATAGCTTACTTAGCTTGTGCCAAAATCCGGCACTAGTGCTAATCAGGATGTCAGCCACAGTTGCCTGAGGAGCAAATTTGGCTTACATGATGCACAGCCCTCCGGCGATGGAAGGTGGAGGAGTCTTCAGGAGGAAGTCTTCACAAGGAGTCTTCAGTGCCCCTATACTGAAGGCATCTTTGCCATGAGGACCAGGTGCAGGATGGACAGTGATTTTTGCATTTCTCCCCTCCCTCCAAAAGCTCTTTGAACCTGTATAAATATGTTCCTGAGGGTCATAAAGCTCTTTTGGAAGGAGGTGAGAGATGTGAAAATTACTTCTTCCTCCCACTCTGTGCCCATTCATTGCACAAAAAAGCCTTCCATGCAGGGACGCAGAAGGCTTCTTGCAGACCTTCAGACCTCCGTCCATTGCCAGAGGGCTGCACAGCAAATGAGCCAATGCCTTGATCTAATTCTGGTGGTAATCCAGCATTCCTTGGAGGACAAGAGAAGCGAGCACTACTTTATACCTAGTTTTTAATCTAGCTTTCAATGACAGTCAAAGAGGCAGTCTAAAATTTCCAGACAATGTGCATTCCCTTAGGTAACCCGGACCTAAGCCATTCAGGGCTTTGAAGATAATAACCAGCACTTTGTACTTTGCCCAGAAACATATAGGCAGCCAGTGCAACTGTTTGAGAACAAGCATAATGTGGTCTCTCTGGGATACCCCCGAGACTAATCTGGCTGCCGCATTTTGGACTAACTGAAGTTTCTGAATTACGTACAAAGGCAGCCCTACACAGAGTGCATTGCAGTAGTCCAACCTGGAGATTACCAGCTGGTGACCTACTGTTTTCAGTTCATTCTCCTCAAGAAAAGGGCGGAGTTGTCAAATCAGTTGCAGCTGGTAAAAAGCACTCCTGGCCACAGCCTTAACCTGAGGCCCCATGGTGAGACCTGGGTCCAAGAGCAACTCCCAAGCTATGAACCTGTTCTTTCCGGGCGAGTGCAACCTCATCCAGAACAGGAAGTTCTATCCCATCTTGCAGATTACAACCCACAACAATGAGCACCCCCATCTTGATTGGATTCAGGAAACCATTTGTTTTCTAATGTTACAAGCAGTGACGCAAAATTTGGCCACACAGTAGGTAATCTTGGCATCAGAGTCAGAAAGGAGAAAATTTACATAAAAGTCACCCAGCTTGCCGATTAATGTAAAAAAATTGGACCAGTAAGTAGAGAACGTATATCTCTATAAAATACACAATAGAGTAATACATGCTCCACTGACTTGTTCATGCCTGAGCAGCAGGGGCAAAGCCATTGGGAATACGGTACATGGCGGAATCTATCCTCCAAAATAGCTGTAAGTAACACATTTAAATGGGCCAGAGTAAAAGCATGGCAGAACTTAGGGAAAGTAAGTTTGTAAGCCGGGGATAAGTCTTGTCTAGGACTTCCTACAACCGCATAGTATATAGTTCACGCTCTGTCCTTTTGAAGCACAGTATCTTAAAGGTGCTGATGAATTGATTCTTTGGCCTTAAGAAGGCCTATACGAACCAGATTTGAAAGTGGGAGGCCATGACATATAAGTTTCTTCTTCACTGCATTTTCCCACCTAGCACAGAAGCTTTCCATTAAGATAAGGGTTGCCAAACCAGAAGAGTTGTAAATTAATTTAAGCCAATAGTTGAAAATAAGCAACCAAATGCAGTCTACAGTTGGGATTAGCCTGGTTTCAATTCCCAGTAAAGCAAATCATATGCAGCATGGAACACCAAGAATAGATCTAGGAAACTTGGACTGTACTGCCTCCAGAGAATTAAAATTTGGGCATATACAGATTTGAGCACCATAGAATAATTGAGATGTCACCTTTCGCTGAAAAGCTTTTACCGCTGCAGGTAAATATTTATCTCCCTAGTTGGCAACCCTATAATCTGAGGAGAGAGTATGATTCCTGTGATTAATACATAAAATAAGTTCTATATTTGTAGCCTATGAAGTCGAAACCCTCTTTTATTCACAAAGACCTATCTTTCTAACAATCCCAGACACACAGTTTTGAATCCACTTTGCTAAATGTGTATCAATCTAAACTACATCACTTATGTATGAGCCTTTATTTGTTTTATTAAAAGCTCTCTCTTGGCCTGCAGTATTACAACGTGAAAATACATCTCTTGCAAATACAAGAGCAATACCATTGATTAGGTGATCATTAATGGACACATAATTTATATACTCTAGTCTCTCTATATATCCAAGATCACTACCCTCTAAGAAAATGGTTTTTCCAAAGCAATTGGTACATATTCTCAACAGTTTTTTTCCACACTCTGATCCACCCCACACAGGAATTTTTGCTAGACATGGCGAGTAAAGTCATACCTAGATCATTAGTAAATTGCCAGGACACTAGAATCAAATTTGGAAGAAAAGATTATACGCTATTTAAGGGATGGACTGAGACTTATTCTTATGAAATAAGTCTGAAACACAGACTTAATGTTATTAATAAGATAATGCAGTACACATTATATATAGCAGAAGCCTAAAGGGCTGTAGGCCCTGTGACTTGTAGCTCTGGAGGAAGGCAAGACCTTGGTAGGTCTTCACTTCAACCTTTGGCTGTGATAGCAGCTGTCATTTCCTGAGGTAAATTTGCTGCTACCACTGTGGGAGGGAAGTAAACCTGCTGCTACTACCATCACCCACCATTTCCATTTTTTATGTTAACAAGAGCAAAAAATACTAGAGCATGAAATGCTGGACACCAAGCATTTGATAGAAATCCTAATTTTGACTTGTACACAGATGGGATTTCTCCTCTGTTTCCTCTAGCAAACCATGCTGTATTGTAGGTGATTGTTAACTAACGGAGAATCCTAAATATTATGCAACAGCTACTGTGTTGCCTCAGAAAGTGCCAACAGCAATAAGGATACATACACACGTGGACAAATTTGTTGGTACCCGTACAGCTCACTTTAAAAGTGTGTTATGCCTCCTGAAAAGCAATTAAATGAAAAGCAATTGTTCCATGTATACCTGCATGCCTTTGATATGTCATCGAGTAAAGCAAAGCAAGTGTGAAAAGAGATAAAGTATTGCTTATTCTACAAAGTGGCCTGGACACATTTGTTGGTACCCCTAGAAAAGATCATAAATAACTGGATTAGAGTGATTTTTCAAATTAGCTGTTTTCTTTAATTAGTATCACACATATTTCCAATCGTGCAATCAGTCATTCAGCCTATTGAAATGGAGAAAAGTAGTCACTCTGCTGTTTGGTATCATCGTGTGTCCCACAATGAACATGGCCCAGAGAAAGCAAAGGAGAGAGTTCTCTGAGGAGATCAGAACAAAAATTATAGACAAGCATGTTAAGGGAAAAGGCTATAAACCATCTCCAAGCAGTTTGATGTTCCTGTGACAACAGTTGCAAATATTATTAAGAAGTTCAAGTCCATGGGACTGTAGCCAACCTCCCTGGACGTGGCTGCAAGAAGAAAATCGACTCCAGAATGGGCAGGATAATGAGAATGGTAGACAAAAAGCTAAGGACAACTTCCAAAGAGATGCAAACTGAACTCCAAGGTCCAGTCCATCAGTGTCTGATCGCACCATCCGTCGCTTTTTGAGTGACAGTGGGCTAAATGGAGGAAGACCCAGGAGGATTCCACTGTTGAAAGAAAAACATTAAAAAGCCAGATTGGAATTTGCTAAAATACATATTGACAAGCCATAATGCTTCTAGGAGAATGTCCTTTGGACAGATGAGACAACACTGGAATGTTTTGTCAAGTCACATCAGCTCTATGTCCACAGACGAAAAAATGAAGCTTTCAAAGAAAAGAACACCATACTTACTGTGAAACAGGGAGGAGGCTTGGTTATGTTTTGGGGCTACTTTGCTGCATCTGGCACGGGGTGCCTTGAGTGTGCAGGGAACAATGAAATCTCAAGACTATCAAGACATTCTAGAGTGAAACATACTGCCCAGTGTCAGAGAGCTCTGTCTCAGTCACAGGTCATGGATCCTCCAACAGCATCATGACCCCAAACACACAGCTAAAAGCACCCAAGAATGGCTAAGAACAAAACGTTGGACTATTCTGAAGTGGCCTTCTATGAGCCCTGATTTGAATCCTATCGAACATCTATGGAAAGAACTGAAACATGCAGTCTGGAGAAGGCACCCTTCAAACCTGACAGAGCTGGAGCAGTTTGCTGAGGAAGAGTGAGTCAAACTACCTGTTGACAGGTGCAGTAGTCTCATTGAAAACTACAATAATTGCTTGTTTGCAGTGATTGCCTCTAAAGGTTGTGCAACAAAATATTAGGTTAAGGGTCCCATCATTTTTGTCCATGCATTTTCATTTGGGTTATTATTTGAAATATTCTGTTGCATCACAACTCTAAAGCAATGTCTGAATTTTGTTAAATGTGGAATAAACAATGATGGGTGCCAATTACTTTTGTCAGTTTCAAGTTATTTCAGAGACAATTGTGGGTTCTTCTTTTTTTGTGGTGGGGTACCAACACGTTTGTCCATGTGTGTATATGCTCAAACAATAAAGATACGTATATGCCCAAAGATTGAGATGTGTGATGTCCTCCTTAGGGACCACTAAGAATATATGAACAGGCCTGCTGGATCAGGCCCAAGACCCATCCAGACCAATATCCTGTTTCACACAGTGACCCACCGGATGCCTCTGAGAAGCCCACAGACTTCTTTTAACAACCCCCGCTGTTAAATGTAAGATGGCGGGGTGGCATGAGAAATAGGGCCTTTTCTGTTGTGGCACCCAGAATTAAGAAATTGTCTTGAGGGAAGTCTGCCTGGTCACATGGCTTATTTGTTTGTTTTTATTGTTTATGAATTTAAAAGATTTATATCCTGCTCTTTATGGCAACTTTAATAATCAGATTAAAAACCATAAACACAAATCACAACACAAAGCAGGAAATTGTGTTAACTGCTTAAACAAACTTGACTGATAAAACTAGCAGTTAAAAGCCCTTCAAGTCAAGAGAGTTTTCACTGCCCATTCGACTTTGGTGGCAGCCATGACTTTGCTCTTTTTATGGTTTCCCCTCGGACACTTCCTTTTAGAAATATCCTCTGAAGCTGGTCTTTACTAAATCATCTCTAATCAGCGTGTTTCAGATTGATTTTTAATTATGTTTATTTAGGAAAACTGTTTTAACTTGTTCTGTTTTATAATATTGATGTTTGCCATCTTTGACGGTGGAAAATACCTGGTTTATTACAGTATTTTTACAAATAAGCTGTGCCTTCCTTCCAGTGCCACTCTACAAACAGAGGCCTTGGAGTTCTTCATAGGCTGAAAAAGTTGAGAAAGTTGTTTCAAGTTTTCAACTACAATTTGCCTTGGCAATAAAATTGCCAATAGTGAAAATGTTTAGTATTCACACATTGTGGCTCTTAAAACGGTATGATCCCAGAGGCCCACTGTGTACCTGAGAACAACCTGAAAATGAACGAAAGAGGAAAGAAAAGAAGACACAGGAAATGCCCTTTGAGGTTCAGTAGAATTAGCAAGAGGGAGCAGCGACAGAATAAAATAAAGAAGGCTATGTACTGGGTGGTCAACAGGGAAATGAAAATGGTTAGAACTTTTTCATAGAGAAAGCAATATGGAGCCCTTCAGAGGAGCTGGGGGACTTGAAGGTTATTGTCTTCTTTCACATGTTTTCTATTCATAGCTCTTAGCTTGTATATGTTTTAGAACACCACAGAAGAGAAAGAGAACGGACTTCCTGGCAGACCTTATTTCTAAGACCTCCCATTTTAGAAAGTGTGACAGGGAACTGTTTTTCTGGCCTTGTCTATGTGGGATCATCCTCCTGCTTTAAATGCTTACCAATCATTCTCGGGAAATGTGGAAGGGATGATGAGTGAGTTTGATATGCCTAGGGGTTAGTTGCTGAGAGCGTTGATTGCTGTGATGATAATTCATTCTGCTGTAATGAAAAACAGGGAAATTTTCAGAGATTTAAGCATCTGACACCGGGCTAAATAAATAAACAACAGGTTTCCTCAGGAAACCCTCATCCCCTTCCCATTTAAATTTAAATTTAAAAACAACAACAAAGCCCTATCACCCCTACAGCAACAAATCATCTGTTGCAATGATGTAAAGATTCTTTGCTGTACATTTTTGCATAAACAAAGGTATTTGCGAGAACCATTTACTTTTGGAGATACAGCTCCATTTAATATGTGTGTTATGACCTGTGGTTAAAACAATAAACTTACTTACTCACTCGGCTCCAGCTGCATGAGTGTAGAGATGAGGCCTATTTTGGTTGTGGCCCCTCAACTTTGGTATGCCCTCCCAAAAGAGCTTCACTATGCTCCAATCCTTATTGTTTTTAAGAAACAACTGAAGTCATATCTTTTTAGATTATATCTTATCTTTTGCTTTTCTCTGGCAGGTTTCTTAGTGTTTAGCTTTTTACCGATAACTTTTAATTTCAGTTTTAAAACTTGTTATTTTAATTGTGGTTTTAGTCTGGTCTTTTAACTTAATGTTTTATCCTATATTGTATCTATTTTATTAATGTTGTAAGTCTTCTCAAGCAATAGTGCACTGAAGGGGTGGGGTATATTTATTTTTGAATGAATAAATGAGTAATAGTCTTGTTTACAGACTATTCTGTCTTAGTGACCACTTGGGGCATTAGGAGTAACTAGCCGACCCCGCAGAGAGCATCTGTGCGCTCTTTGGGGCCGGCGGTTACCTCTCTCCCCTCCCACCTTCTGCCCCAGTCTCCACTTCCAGGCCCAGCTGCCTCTCCTCCCCACTGCCAATTCTCCCCCCACCCACTTTCTCCCTCACCCCGGGCCGTGCCTCTGCAGCTGGGCTGGGTCCGCCGCTGCGGCCAGGCCTGCCGCTGTCGCGGCGACCAATCCTCATGGGTGCGCCTCAGCCAATCAGGCCCATCCACTGCCCAGCCAATCAGCTGGGCGCAGGGATGCACATTCGAAGGCACACCTGGGAGAATTATATAGATAGATAGAAGATATAGTGAGGAAGTGTCTTCCTTTCTATCTGCCCTCTTATTGCCTCTCTCTCTGCTCCGGCTTTCTCTGACTGGCAGACTGATACTCTGAGGGGTCTTCTCACTTCCTCCTTCTTGCTCTGCCTGCATTCTCCATTAGCTATGTTGCTTCTTTCTCTCCCTCTCTGCTCTGCACTATGAAGATAGATAGCTCAGGGACACAGGCTTTTCTATCCAAGTATGTAACATCCCCAACATTTGTCTCAAGAGACTCTTGAATGGGCTTGCTCTTCTCACACATGCGAGGAGAGCTGGTCTTGTGGTAGCAAGCATGACTTTTCCCCATAGCTAAGCAGGGTCTGCCCTGGTTGCATCTGAATGGGAGACTTGACGTGTGAGCGCTGGAAGATATTCCCCTCAGGGGATGAAGCCGCTCTGGAAAGAGCAGAAGGTTTCAAGTTCCCTCCCTGGCTTCTCCAAGATAGGGCTGAGAGAGATTCCTGCCTGCAACCTTGGAGAAGCCGCTGCCAGTCTGTGAAGACAATACTGAGCTAGATAGACCAATGGTCTGACTCAGTGTATGGCAGTTTCATATGTTCCTATGTTCCTAGTATATAAATATGACAAACAAACAAGCAAACAAACAAACAGATAATTGGGGTGAACCAAACTTGTCACTCTCCAACTTGTCCAGGGTTGAAAGCCTATTGTTGAACTCAGATTCCGACACATCTGAAGTAGATTAGAATTTAGAGGAAAAGACAAAGGGCCACTAATGGCATTAGACTGATACACAAACAATTATAAAGTGTGCATATGACAACCATATGCAACCGTGTGCCATATAGGGAGCTGTGACTGGCTGCAGCTCCATCTGCATGCTTAGTGGCAAACCATTCTACTCGGCTGCATCAGAGGGAGAAATGAGACAGCAAGGCCTATCTGTTAGTTTGGCTTAGGGATGTGCACAAAATGCGGTCTGGATGCCGAATCGAAGCAGAACCCTTTAACACAGAGGGGCTACACATCCCCTTTAACACAGAGGAGAGCAGGTCCATACCTGCTCCACTGCGCTCACCGCCATTTCCTTAATTGTGGTGCGCTCCCCCACCCTGGTAACATTGCGTGCCAGCGGTGCTCTTTCCCAGATGCCCTTGTGCAACGTTGGCATGCACATGGCTTCTGCACATGCACGGTGGGCATTTACATAGCATGGTTGCTGACCATACAAATGACTTCCGTGCATGTGTGGATGCCATGTGCGTACTGCTGTAGCACAGGGTCAGCTGGGGGAGAGCGCCACCAGTGCGCAATGATAGCTGGGGTGTGTGTGTGCTGTGATTAAGGAAGTGGCGGTGAGTGGCGGAGGAGCTGGCATGGACCTGCTCTCCTCCACGTTAAAGGGGATGTTCAATTAAACCGTGTTGCGATTTGGGATGTGTTGGGATTTGGCATCTGAATAGCATTTCGTGCACATCCCTACTTTGGCTGGGACCAGCTGCCATTTGGCTCCTCCCTTCCCAAAACAGTCTCCTCCAGTGGTCACTCCAATCTGTTGTTATAACAGTTATGTCACATTTCAGCCCTGTTTAGGCATTCAGCCTGAACAGGAGGGTGCCAGCTAGCCACCCTCTCTAGACCAGCCAGCTTGGTGGCCATGACCCTGGCTCTCCCATGCTCAGCACTTGTCTCCAGAGGCAAGTGCTGAGTGGGTCTGTGAAGATTTTCTTGCCATGTTCTAGAATCCTGGTCATCCTGGGTTCTAGAATGTGGGCAGCAACTCCCCAGATTCAGTGCATGCCTCTGCAGACAATGACGGGGCATAGAGAGAGCAGAGCTGTGGCCATAGAGTGCTCACAGGTGCTGCAGAGAAATGACTTATCCTCTGCAAGTAACTGTACAGAAAGCAACTTTAACTGAGAAACAAGAGTTGGATTTTTATTAGGCTAAAAAAACAACAAACAGGCTAACAGTGAGAGAAGGAGAGAGAAGGAGAACCTCTCAGTTTGAATCCAAAGCAACAAGTAAGGAGCAGACAGACAAGTTGTGACTCTACCCCCAAAGCAATACATAGACAAATTCAAACATAGACAAGCATGCCCCACACAAAGAACAGTTTGTGGCAAAATCCCAACAACAGGCACTGCAGTGCGGCTAGGTGGCATGGTCTCCCTGGACACAGGCTAAACACCTGGGCAGGGCTTATGTAAGAACCTGCACCTGAATAGCTTATTTTCTCTCACTACATTTATTTTTTCCTTCTGTCTACTATTAGGTGTGTGTGTGTGTGTGTGTGTGTGTGTGTGTGTGTGTGAGAGAGAGAGAGAGAGAGAGAGAGAGAGAGAGAGAGAGAGAGAGAGAGAGAGAGATGCCTTCCCTACTCCCATTTTACTGCTGAAAACTGCCCCCTTAAAGTTGTCAACCCCACCCCGATTCTGCTTGCTGCAATGTCAACTTTGGGGCAAAGCAGCAGTTTGAGGGTGGGAGTTTTGGCAGGAAACTACTTGGCCGAAAGGGTCCTATCTCCATGCTGTGTTCTATCTCCATGCTCCAGTTCCCCACCCCCAGAAAGGGTCCTATCTCCATGCTCCAGTTCCCACCCCTGGAAGTAGCTATTTCTAAAGAAAAATCAAATGCTGTAGAGAGAATTATGTATTTAATGTATTAGAACACATGAACAGCTGTGCTGGCTCAGGCCCAAGGCTTATCTAGTCCAGAATCCTGCTTCACATAGTGGCCCACCAGATGCCCCTGGGAAGCCCAGAGCAAGAGGTGAGGGCATGCCCTCTCTCTTGCTGTTGCTCCCCGGCAACTGGTATGTAGAGAGAGGCATCTTGCCTCTGAGGCTGGAGGTGGCCTATAGTCGTAGCCATTGACAGACCTGTCTTCCACAAAATTGTCCAAACCCCTTTTAAAGCCATCCAAGCTAGTGGATATCACCACTTCCTGTGGCAGAAAATTCCGTAGATTTATGATGCTCTGTGTGAAAAAGTACTTCCTTTAGTTGGCCTAGATTTCCTGACCTTCAGTTTCATTGGATGACCCCTGGTTCTAACGTGAGAGAGGGAGAAAAGGTTTTCTCTGTCCACTCTCTTTACTCCATGCATAATTTTATACACATGTATCATGTTTTCCTGTAATTGCTTCTTTTCCAACTAAAAAGCCCCAGATGCTGTAGCCTTGCCTCATAAGGAAGGTGCTTCAGGCCCCTGATGGTCTTGATTGCCCTCTTCTGAACCTTTTCCAGTTCTACAATATCCTTCTTAAAACCAGAACTGTATGCAGTACTCCAAAGGTGGCCACACCATAGATTTATATAAGGGTATTATCATATTTTCTGTTCCCTTTCTAATTACCCCTAACATGGGATTGGCCTTTTTCATAAGGGCTGCACACTGAGTCGACACTTTCAACCAGCTGTCCACCACAACCCCAAGATCTCTCTCCTGGTCAGTCACTGATAGCTCAGACCCCCATTGGTGTATATGTGAAGCTGGGGTTTTTTGCCCCAATATGTATCACTTTATCCTTGCTCACACTGAACCATATTTGCCATTTCATCACCCACTCCCCCAGTTTGAAGAGATCCTTTTGGAGCTCCTCACAATCTTTTTTGGATTTTACTACCCTAAATAGTTTCGTGTCATCTTCCCTCCATTGTTAAAACTGTCAATTTATTCTCATCCTCTGTTTCCTGTACTTTAACCAGTTACCAATCCATACATGAACCTGTCCCCTTATCTCATGACTGCTATGTTTACTCAAGAGCTTTTGGTGGGAACTTTGTCAAAAGCTTTTTGGAAGTCCAAGTATACTTTGTCAACCAGTTCATCTTCATCCACATGCCTGTTGACATTCCCAAAGAACTCCAAAAAGTTAGTGAGGCAAGACTTGCCCTTGAAGAAGCCATGTTGATTCTCCTTCAGCAAGGCCTGTTCTTCTATATGTTTAATAATTTTGTCCTTAAGTATGTTTTCCATCAATTTACTCAGCATAGAATTTAAGCTAAACAGCCTGTAGTTTCCCAGTTCCCTTTAAAAATCAGAATTTGGGTCAGAATTTTTCACCAAAATATCAGTGAAATTGCCTTAGACTAACTGATCTGTGTGAATTCAGGCTCCCACTATCAACTCTGTTACTCCAGAGCAGTCTCACTGAAATTATTAGTCTGGTTTTGAATTAACGGATTGTAAATTCGAAACAGATGCTCAAGATATTTTGCTGTCTGAAGAAGAAAATCTAAATTGTATTTCCATGCATCCATCCCCACCTCTATGGTTAATAATAATAATAATAATAATGAAGTTGCTTTTCGTAATTGGCCCATTGGGGCCACAGAAATCACCATCAGCCAATTACAAAAAGCAACTTTACTGGGAACAGCCTATATTTTGTGACAATATCTATAACAACAACAACAACAACAAATTGATAATAAAATTCAGCCATCCCAGGTCCTTGGAAAGGACTGGATGTCTGGATAAAACAAACTAGTCAATAACACCTTTCTGACTGTGTAAACAAGAAATAATAACAATAATAATAATTAATAGAAGAACATTTGTTACTTTTTCATGATATCCAGACCTGACAGATGAGACAGTTCTCAACATTCTACTTGGTGGAGCCGGCCTTCATTATGGCATGAGTTCGTAAATATTTTTTGACAAAAACAGAGAAGCACTTTACTACTGGTTTGTAAATTTCCACAGAAAACATATATCATTTGCACATTTGTCCCTGTGGATTCTGCATCATTTCAAAATATTATATAAACTTGTCTGGCTTGTAATCAAAGTACTGCTTCACATTAGACAATTCCTGTGGTAAAAGTACTACTAATAGGAATTAATGTCAACCCCATTTGTAGGTTGTTACTTGTGACAATCAAACTATCCATCAAAAGCTAACTACTAGTTTTTCAACATTTGGCTTGATCTACACTGGGAAGCTATAGACATTTCAGTTGCCCTGTGCATGTGCACAGGAGAAACCAGCATGACATTCATACATCAACTCTTAACCTCACTGTTTCTTTGCTAGCCTGCTTCGATTGCACCATGAGTGAATGAGGCTTTTGGATCCACGTGAGTGCTTTACCGCTGACCTCTGCTGGCTTAACCTTTGCCCACACTATTAAACATCTTTAATGTAGACAAAAGTGGCATAGGGGGCACAGCAACCCACGTCAGGAGGATGGGAGGATCAAAAGGCCATAAATTACGAGCAGGTTGGAAGGGAGGGGCATGCTGGCAGACTGGGACATGCATACAAGAGGAAGAAACCGGTGATGTGAAGGAATTTGAAATAGGAGGAAGGAAGAGGAAGGAACAGGGAAAGAAAAGAAATGCCTGTAATTGTGAAAAGCCGTCTAGTTCAGGCAGTCAGAACTCCAGACATGCTGATGGAGGCAGAAGCACATAGGAAGGATCTATAATTTAGGTCAACAAGCTGAAAAGCGTATACTTTTCAGAGCTGTGGTCCTATAGAATTTTAGAGCAAGGGTGGGCAAACTTGGCCCTCTAGTGTTTGCTATTCTTAATTTATTTAATGTATACACCGCCTGATTCCAAAGGCTATAGGCAGTTAAAAAACAACAACACAATAAAGACAAAATAAAACAAACTGTTAAAACAGCAATTAAAACATTCAAAGATTACTAAAAGCCAGGCTAAAAAAATGTGTCTTAAGGGCTATTTAGAAGGCTGGACTTGAGGGCAAAACTTAACTTAAAGATGTTAAACCACAAATGTCTATAGAGAGTGCGTTCCATAGCCCAGGAGCAACTACAGAGAAGGCCTTTCCTGAGTCACCTCCAGACGGTCCAGCAGCATAGAAAATGGACCTCTCTTGGTGATCTTAATGTGTGGTGGAGATCATAGGAACATAGGAAGCTGCCATATACTGAGTCAGCTCATAGGTCCATCTAGCTCATTATTGTCTACACAGACTGACAGTGGTTTCTCCAAGGTTGCAGGCAGGATCTCTCTTAGCCCTATCCTGGAGATGCCAGTGAGGGAATTTGGAACCTTCTTCTCTTCCCAGAGTGGCTCCATCCGCTGAGGGGAATAATTTACAGTGCTCACACAATAAGTCTCCCATTCATATGTAACCAGGGCAGACCCTGCTTAGCTAAGGGGACAGGTTGTGCTTGCTACCACAAGACCAGCTCTACGCCCTTAAAACAATCATAGAAACATGGGAGGCGACCTTTTGCCAAGTCAGACCATGGGTCCATCTCGCTCAGTATTGTCAACATTGACTTACAGCCTGTCTCCAAGGTTTCAGGCAGGAGTCTTTCCCCAGCCCTACATGGAGATGCCAGGGATTCTAATCTTCTGCTGGAGGAATCTAATCTTCCTGCAGAAGGCAGCACTCTCCCAGGTAACCCGGTCCTAAGCCATTGTTTAACTACAACTCCCATAAGGCCCAGCCACAATTTATTATGGCTGGGGGTGATGGGAGTTGTAGTTCAACAACAGCTGGAGGGCCATGTTTGCCCACCCCTGAATTAGAGGGTTTCAAAATGGAAGAGGAGGAGGATATGTTTACTTGATTTTGTAACTCGAACGCTATCCCAAGGGAACAGGGACAGTAAGGGTATTCCACACATGCAAAATGACACAGCTCCTCCATACCAGAGGATCAAAACCAGGGGGAAAGCAATGGCCTGACTGCACATGGAGATTTGAGGTACTCCTTTTTAGTTGGATTCACTGAATGGAATGGCAACTATTGCTCAAAATAGTTGAAGCAGATTTAAAAAAATTTTTTTTTATTTTTGGCAGTTGCATGATTTCACCTCACAATTTCTGGATTATAAAACCCCAGGACCCAACTCAGTGCAACCAGAGTGGGCGAGATTACTTGTCTTAACTGTGCAGAAAAGAGACATTATACATCTGACTGCCCCCCAAAATCAGGAAGGCTGCCCAGCTTACAAACAAACAAACAACAAATATTTATAGACTGCTTTTCAACAAAAGTTTCCAAAGCGGTTTACACAGAGAAATGACAAATAAACAAATAAGATGGATCCTTGTCCCCGAAGGGCTCACAATCTAAAAAGAAACATAAGACAGATACCAGCAACAGGCACTGGAAGCACTGTTACCTCACCCTTTCCCCAGCAACTGCACCCAGTGCACCAGGTCAGGGCCCTTCCTGAGCCAGCCACCCTATTGGCTAGTGTTTTTTGAAAGGCTACTCTAGGAAGGCAGCAGACAAGCAAAATGCATCTCAGAAGCAGAAGAGCCTTTTTGAAAAATAAATAGGAGGCAGGGACATAGGAAGGCAGGCGAAAGCCCCCCAGGACAGGATGTGAGAGTGGCTGCCCCAATATTACTGGTGCCTGGCCTGGATATGCAGCCCATCCAGCCGCAAAGTGCATTCTTCGGCCTGCCTGGGTGCTTCTTGCTTTGCCTTGCCTTGCCTTGAGGATTCACCGCAATCGAGCAAACCGCACTGCTTGCGCATCCACTTGTTCAGAGCAACATCAGGACTGTTTAGGAGTCCAGAGCAGTCCTGGAGTCTGCAGCCCCAGAGTGGAACATGACGGAGATGCACCACTGCACATCATGTGGGCCACTGAGTCTATTTAATATACATCAAACATGCACCTGAAAAGCTGTACATTCTGATATTTCAGCCACCTCGTAGCACTTTATATCAGCGTGCCTTGGGCTTGAGTACAGCCTACTCCCATTGCTCATCCTGGTCTATGAGATCATGTAGAGAGGTGCTTTTATGCATCTTGCCACCTTTTGAAGCATGATTGTTGGTGATGCATGAGCGAGCCTTCTCAGTGGTGGCCCTGGCCTCTGGAACCTTCTGCCCCTTGATCTTAGGCCTACCCCCTCCCTGTTTAATTTTAAATGAAATTGAAGGCTTTCTTTTTCCAGCAGGCCTTCTCCCAGTGAAATACATATTAATTTCTGCCTGTCTTGTTTTAATGGTTGTCTTTTATCCTGCACTTTTATTAGCAGCTGTTGTGTTTTATTGTGTTTTTTTAAAATGTATGCTGCCATGAATTCATATGTAACGGCAACATATAAATCTTTTCCACTAACAAATCAATTTAAAGTCTTGCTTCTTTCTGTTAAGCTCACTTTCCCTAGAGCTGCTAGGTGGCTGACATAATAAAGTCAGTGAGTATGAACAAGACAAGTCTGCCTATAGACAGTAGGGTGAAGATATTGGGGCCATATCTGGCTGTAGAATAGTTTTAAAAAACATTTGTTATACGGGGCTTAAATCTACATTAAGCTATGGAGCTCAGTGGGTAAGCTTGGGCCAATCACCAACTCTGAGCCTAACCTACCTCACAGGTTTTTTTGTGAGGATAAAATTCTGAGCTCTTCAGAGGAAAGGCAGGATACAAATATGAATATGATGAATATTTATAGATATTAATGCTTTTCAACAAAGGTTCCCAAAACAGGTTTACATATAAATAAATAAAATGGCCCCTTGTCCCCAAAGGGCTCACAATCTAAAAAAAGAAACATAAAACAGACACCAGCAACAGCCACTGGAGGGATGCTGTGCTGGGGATGGATAGGGCCAGTTGCTCTCCCCCTGCTCAATAAAGAGAATCACCACTTTTAAAAGGTGCCTCTTTTGTTTGATTAGCAGGGGGGGAAGTTAGCAACAGGCTAAAAATGTGATTAATAGTACTCCTAGGGGGACTGTGAACCAGGAGGAGGCCCATCAGGGAACAAGAGAAATAATACAGGAGACTACCAGTCAGGCAATCTGGATGTCTCAAGGCTTGGAGGTTAAGGAATAAACTACGTGTCAGGAGGAGGCACAGCCCAGCTGGGCTACGATTGGGGATGGGGCTGTAGCTCAGTGATAGAGCATCTTCTACTGGTTCAGTCCTTGGGAAAGAGTCCTGCCTGAAACCTTGGAGAGCCACTGCCAGTCAGTGTAGACAATACTGAGCTACATGGACCAATGGTCTGGCTTGGTATAAGGCAATGGGTGGATGCAAATGCTGTCCACTTCGATGCCTTCCCATGAAGAGGTTCAGAGAGGGAGCAAGGTGTAAGGAAACCACTGTTAACTGGTACCCCAATAAAGTAACCTTAGCTAAATATCTGCTGTGTTGGTCCTTGCTCTGTTTTGCCATGCTTCCCAGCCATCCCACCAGATTCCCAGCCTTTGACGTCAGACGCCCCCCCCCCCACCACATGAAGGGAGGGAGGGGCCGCAGAGATACACAACAAATATCAGTGACCATGTATTTCTTTGAAAATGCTCTGAATGCACTTCCAAATTAGTACCATAAAGCTTACATATTGTTAAATAGCTCCAGAAGACTCTTCAAGAAATGGACTGCTTAATATAGTTAGACAGACATGATGAATTAATCAGTTCAACTGCTTTTCAGGAATTGGTACATTTAGTGTTTGAGGAAGGGCTGTTATAATCTGATGTAGTCATATTTTCTACCTTAATGTGGATATCCTCTTTCAGCATTGCCGTTGTCTCAGGAGTGGAATGAAACTTAAGAGTCCTTACCAACTTCTTGTATAATGCCTGCACTGTTTGCAGCTTATGGAAAAGTCAACTATCTAAATACCTGTCCTTGTATTACTGGGGAATGATGAAATTGATAACAGATGAAAAGGTGCCTATGGCTACAATGAGTGGCTCTTTCTAGTCCTATTAATGCCTGAAGACCAGGGCACTGAAATGATCATTTTAAAAAATCCAGGTTCAAAAGTAGTGGGGTTTGGATTGGACTTTATCTTGTCTCTGAACAATTAAAATGGACATTCAAATGAGCCAGTTAAATCTCTTGTTCCCACTTTCTTTTACAACAGTGTGGGAGATACTGCTTACATTAGAAGAATCCAGCTGCCTAAAAAGAAGTAAAAATATCAGCACATTTAACAAGTATGGATGCATTCAGTATTGGGTACCAAGAAGTACATTCCATACTAGGTAAGTGATGCCACAGCCAGTGGACAACCACCAACTTCCTGGCTGACACATTGTGCAAGACAACACAGTTGGTTCTGAATAGTCCATGCCACCATAGGCGTTTAAAAAACATGCCCATGGCTGCAGAACAGAGCTTTTCTGCTACTTACCATTGTGTGCGGTCCCCCTCCCCACAACTTCACAACACCTGGACCAATATGAACCAAATCAGGTACAGTTGTAGGGACACCTCACTGGCATAGTTTGTGAGGATGTCATCCACCTTGCTCCAAGATGGCGGACGCGTAAACATTTGAGGTGCAAGAGATCTAACCTATGAACTTCTATTTGAACCAAATTTAGTCCAGTTGTAGAGACAGTGAAAGGAAAGTAGGCTGAATAGTTCTTACTAGAACAACTTGTCTTTACAAAATTACCACTTCCTTCTCTCATTAATCTTCATTTTTCAGTTCTAATGCTGCCATCTTGTGGGGAAAACAAATTATTCAAAAGCCAGAGTGTGGTAATACTGCCATTCGCATAAAGCACAGTACACAAGGTCTTTGTGATTGAGCTTTTTTGTTCTCCAGAACTTTTCATCAGGCTGTATGTTAAATGATGAAGAGAAGAGGAGAAAAGGCTGCCTATGGTAGAACAGCCCCAAAGTTTGCAGTTTACAAGTGTCAAAAAACAGCGTGCAGACAGAGTGATATAGACATAACTGAATTAGTCTCACTAGATATTTAAGACAGGTTTCAGAATGCACCCAGGGCTGCTGGGACAAAGATACATGGTGGCTGACTAGTGAATACTGTATATACAAATCTTTCTGTGCAGTTGTATGTATCCTAGTGCTATGCATTACAACTCTAGATCAATGCTAAACAAGGGTAGCACTGAACAGAAACAAAATACAACTACAATAAGTGCTGTAAAATAAGGTGAAAGAGAGCTCCAAGTATAATGATCAGAAAAATGGTTTAATACAATGAAAAGAAAAGAAAAATCTTTAAAAGCCAATACAAATTGAATTTGTGTAATATACCACCGAATGGCACAGCAGGGAAATAACTTGCCTAGCAAGCAAGAGGTTGCCCGTTCATCGGGCAGCAACAATATAGGAAGATGCTGAAAAGCATCATCTCATACTACTTGGGAGATGGCAATGGTAAACCCCTCCTGTATTCTACCAAAAAACCCACAGGGCTCTATGGTCACAAGGAGTTGACATTGACTTGACAGCACAACTTTATCTTTACCATAAAGATTAATAACCGACAATGAAAAATTAACAGATTTTTATTGTTCAAAGGATTTATCAGCAGCATCATACTCAAAGTCTACTGTTGGTTCTCTGTATACAGAATATTTCTTTTGTTGTGTTTATATCCAATTAAAGTACACAAGGAAGATTAATAAAACATGAAGTTATTAGTGCTACATGGTGGCTTGGATGATATTATCTTTCATTGCCCATTCTTTATTCTTTATGGTATATTACACCAATTGGTAGGCTGTATTGGCTTTTAGATATTTTTCTATTCATTGTATTAAACCATTTTTCTAGCCATTATACTCAGAGTTCTCTTTTGCATTATTTTATAGCACTGACTGTAGTTATATTTTACTTGTGAATCAAGGCAAAGGGAGTATTAGCAGGATTACTCTCTCCCTTTTTCCTTACTCCTGTTTGATTCCAATCCCACTCATCCACTGAACCTAGCACTAGACAGCCACTCCTATTCACACAGGTAGGCCCACTGAGGAGAAGGAATGAAAAGAAGAATTAAAAGAGCTGCTCAGTTGCTGCCTTCTGAAAACTCAGAAGCCATAAAGTGCTGAACAAAACTTTGGATAGTTATACACTGGGATGTTGACGCTTGGTGGCTTTCCTGAAGATTTACAGAAGCAACTTAGATACATGGGAAGCTGCTTTATACTGCGTCAGACACTCTAGCTTTGCATTGCCTACTCTGACGGGCAGCGGCTCTCACTGACTTATATTATATTGAATTTTTTAAAAAATTCTTTTTACCAGTAGCCCCTTTGGGGGGCTTCCTAAAGGCCACAGGGTGTGCATGTGTCTGCAAAGGTTCCCCCTCCCCCCGCCGGCCTCTTAATTTACCACCACAGCCTGTCCCAGGCTGATCTTTGGGCCGGTTCAGGCCTGCAAAGATCAGCACAGTGGCCATTTTGGAGGCAGCCACACATGTTCAAATGGCCTCGGCAAGGCCTAGGGCCTCACAGGGACCATTTGAGCATGTGCGGTGGCCATTTTTTTTAAATTAAAAAAATTAAACAGAGTGGCTGCCAAAAACAAAATGACCACTGCACATGCTCAAATGGTCCCTGTGAGGCCCTAGGGCTTGCCAGGCCTCACAGAGGCCATTTGAGCATGTGTGGTGGCCTCCAAAATGGCCACCGCACTGATGTTTGCAGGCCCAAATGAAAATCAGCCTGGGACGGGCTGCGGTGGTAAATTAAGAGGCCGTCGGGGGAGGGGGAACCTTTGTAGACCTCTGGTGGCCTTTAAGGAAGCCCCCCAAAGGGGCTACAAGTAAAAAAAAAAATAATTTAAATTATTTCCCCCCCGTGAACTGGGGAGGGGGTGGGAAGCAGCATGGCACTGCCGCCCCCCTTCAAGTGGCGGCTGTCCTACCCTCGATACACCTCTGACCAGCTTAACAGCCACCTCATCTTCCTCCCTTTTCTGGCATTCTTTCAGTCCAGCCTCACACCTCAGCCTCATGTCAGTGTTGTTTCCTGTTAAATACTACTATTGCTCCTGAATGCCCAAATGGCAACTGTGGTTAGGAGAATTTTTATCAGTTAAAATATTTTTATTAGCTATGCCTTCCTGGACAGGAAGGATCTAGTCAGGGTTGTTCACAGTTTGGCAACATCCAGAGTAGAGTCGACTGTAATGCACTCTACCATTAGGTTCCTTCCTAAGAGTGCTCAGAAACAACTGGTCCAGAATTAAGCTATCAGAATGCAGTTTAAGTGGGGACAAGCCACTCAGAGCATAAAATTCCATTTTGAAACAGCTTCACAAGCTTCCAGTTGGTTTCCAGGGCCAATTGAAAGTGCTGAATTTTTTTATATTAAAAGCCCTAAACAGTAAGGGTGGTCTGGTCCCAGTGGGCTACCTTCTCATATGAGTCAACCCATGACACTTAGCTCATCAGTTCACAGCAAAATACAGACTGTTAAGGTCCAATTTTTATTAAATGAACTATTTGATACAAAACATTACAGTACTTCAAATAAAACAAGCAAAGAGACAACAAATATGGGCATTTCAAATAAGGCACATGTAAAAAAACCACACATCCAGTGAAAGAGACAGTTTATATATATTTGGAGGTAGAAATAATTACAAAAATATGGAACAATTTCAAACATTAGCAGTTTAGTTAAAAGTAGGGTCCCCATTTTAAAATTGCAAATTTAGCTTATGTGGCATTTTATGCACTACATTTTTGTGGCATCTCAACATTTTGTCTCCAGGTACCAATAGTGGGAAAAGAAAAGAAAAACCTAAGCCATGAGCAATACAACAAGGAAATTACAAAAAGTTATAAATGTCCATACAAATGTATTTTAACATAAAAAGTTCTTAAAGCACATTTTATTTTTCTCAAATAAAAAAAAATATCTACAACACTCATCCTTGTATCATTATTATTAGAGACCTAATGATGTTTTTAATAGTGTTGCTATATCTGCTGGAATGGCCCCTTCTTCTCCTGCAGAATAAAAGGAATAGATCAATGCTGCACTTGTGAGAAACATTTCATGCAGTCTCTACTATTTATAGCCTACGCAACTTAAAAAACCCACACAAAAGCATAAACTAAATATCCTCCTCATCATATGCATTGCACAACATGGGGACTACCATAGTAGTTGTCTGGCTTGTGAGTGTCTGGGGATACAAGCTGGCAGCCTGTATGCCAGTTGCTGGAGAAGGCCAGCATCTGGAAGCACCCTGAGAGTTCATTTAAGGTTGTCAGTGCTCCAAGTCCACTTGCCCGTGATTTGCAAGTCACTTTGGCCTACTCTGCACTGTAGTAGTAAACCTGTGGTTAGGCTGTACCATTTCAGACTGCAGGTAAGAACAGCCCTGCTGGATCAGGCCCATCTAGCTCAGCATCCTGTTTCCAACACTGACCCACCAGATGCTTCTGGGAAACCCACAGGCAAACGGTGAGGGCATGCCCTCTCTCCTGCTGCTGCTCCCCTGCAACTTGTATTTAGAGGCATCTTGCCTCTGAGGTAGGAGGTGGTCTACAGCCCTCAGACTAGTAGCCACTGAGTAGCCCTCAGACTAGTAGCCACTGATAGGTGGGGGCTCATGTAACTGAATGGGCCTCTATATAAACCATTCTTTGCAAATAGAAAGCTAGATGTTAAGGAGAAGACTTCTAGCCTAGCCTCCCCGCTGTCATGCTAGTGGGAATGCTTTTCAATGAGGCACCCTCAGTTTCAATCTAAAGGGATACAGAGCAGGCACAGGTTTACCATCTCCATGAGAACTGGGCTTTTATTAGCAACAAGCATAAGTAAGGAGTGTCACACTTATTCCAAATACATACACTCTTGAACTTTTTTCTATCTGCTTCTGACCACTTAGTTTGTTCAAAAGCATTCTGTGAGAACTTACCTGCATCTGCTGCTGTCATATCTTGTTCTAGTTTTAATTTCTGCTGACTGATTCTGAGCATAGATTCCTCTATAGTCCCTTTGCTTATGAGTCTTATAACTTTCACTTCTCTGAAAATATAAGGAAAATATTGAGTTTATCCAGACTTCTGTAAATCAACATGCTTGATTTAGTTACGGGAATGTATTATTTCCATTTAATACCACATTATTCTATAAATACAGTGGCACTTGTATATTATTATTACTAGGAGCAAGGAGGAGAAGTGAAGTGCTCACATCACTTTGAAAAATATGTTAGTGAAGGGACTTTGTTCCTACACTTCTGGGGACAACATGCATGTGTGTCACTCGATCACAATTATATCAAGAAATGTCTTGAATCTGTGCTGGTTTGTTCACACATGCATCACAGAGGGCTAGTTTGGATGACTGAAGTCAACACATATATTCAGCTGAGAGTCACTGAATGATATGCAATCGGGTGAAGAGTTATTTTAAGCCAGTGGCCCTCAGTCTACAAGGGTTAAAGTATTGGCATTTCTCCCTATCATTCCATGCATGTGATATGATGAACACACACAACTGGCCCTTCCCCAGATAAATCAGTTTCTCTGTCAGCTTATACAAGTGAACCACAACAAAAAATGGCACATAGACTGGTTTTTACTCACATACCTTGGAGCAATGGCCAGTGTCAACAAAACCAAACCAAACCAGGGAGCAGGAAATAAATTAGTTTTATACAGTTTGCTTAGACACACACATTTCAAGCTACCAGTTTTAAAGAGCAATGGTCTCCATCCATCCTGCCTAATATATATACATCTCTAGGCAATTATAAGCAAAGCAAAACAAATCTGCACACATACAACTACTGGTGTTTGCCCTCATAAATTAAACACCCAGACACACTTACCGAGTTTGACCTACTCTGTGGCATCGGTCTTCAGCCTGCTTATCATTGTAAGGATTACAATCAATGTCATGAAGGACAACCACATTGGCAGAGGTGAGATTAATTCCCAGACCCCCAGCTTTGGTGGAAAGCAGGAAGACAAAGATCCCCATATCTGAATTGAATTCATCTATCAGATGTATCCTACCAATAAGAGGGGAAAAAGCAAAGCATTCATCAGCATGCAAGTTTTTCTCTGCCAACTTGGTGACACCTATAGATACATAGATTCATCTTTATTGTAGACATTCCTTTCATATTACTTGAAACACAATGCTTTTCAACAGTCAGTTCATACAATCAAGTCTCCAGTAATAAAACAGAGAAATCAAGGGCTGTGCTTAAATATATGAACCAGTCTTATGTTTCTGTGATTATTTATATTCTTATCTCCAGTGCTACTGTGCATTGTGTTATGATCTTCTTTCATTGCTATTTCTATAGTTCCTTTCAGTCTAGACATCATGCGAAAGGAAAAAATTGCTTTTGGAAATTATATAGTTAAGTACTCCACTTTTAAAAAAAAGAATAAAGAGTTCCTCAGCAGGAGACCCTTATTTAAAAATCTCCCCAATTATACATAGAACATGAAGTTTAAACACAATTCTTTGACACAATGTTTCATTAACCTGAGCAGTCATATTTCCTTCTATCCTCCCTAGTACATATCCAGAGTCAGGTTCAAAGAAGGGCGAGGACCACCACTGGCTGGACCTAATAAAATTGTTCTTGTGTCATTATAAAAATCTTGTCTACCTGTCAGAAATCTGTGTCTTTCCATCCAGCCTAAGGTATCGGTGTTGCTGATGTTTTAGAAGAACCTCCAGAATGTCCAACATCATAGTAAATTGGCTAAACAGTACAACTCTATCACCCTAATGGAAGAAAAACATTCAAATAAAAATCCAAAGCATGCTTCAGAAACATATATACACAAAAATGAGTTCTGGTTCATGAATAAATGACAATCAAATGGATAGCTAAGGAATTTGAACAAAAGTCACCCATGGTTCTTGGCTATGGTTCTAATATACATATCAAACAGATCTAACCCACTCAATGTCAGGGAATAATCCAGTTGTGTCCTCACTATATTAAAAGATAATGGCTGGTATCTAAATTAATTAAGTACAAATGCTAAAGGAGAAGCTCCAGCATAGCACCAGTGTTTCTGAAGAGTTCCAGACTAACACTGGACTGGTATCCACCCACAGAGAGGAAGGGGGTGAATTCTGACAACTTCCCCTCCCCCCCCAAAACACTCTGTACCACCAAAAACTATGTCCCTGAGGGCCACACAACCCTTATGAACATATTCTTGGGTGGCACAGAGTACTTCCGGGGAATGGGGAGATTGATTGCCACTGGATGAGTGTTGATGCTGAGTTAGCTGAACTCTGCAAAAGCATTGGTGCTTCTCTGTAGCACCAGTGCATCATTAGTCTAAATGTCAACCACTGTGCTTGCCTCCGTTAGCTGCAAACCTATTTCTAAGTAATGGCTAGTGGTAACTTATAAGATAGGGGCGGGGGCAAGATACTACCTGGGACAATTTGAGGATGCTTCTATTATAACACAGACAGAGCAAAATGTACCATGACTAAATTACTTTATACTTGCTTAAATAATTCAATGACTAACAGCCAGGCAGTTATGAATTACAGTTTGAATTACAGTTCTCCATATTCAATTTGAATTACAGTTCTCCATATTCAACTCTGACACAGTGGGCCAGTCTAGATTTGCCTAAACATGTCAGGGAGAAGTGTGGGTGTGCACTCTCGTCCATCACCTGGCAAGTCAATTCCAAATTGCACAGGCTACACCCCACATCCCCCCCACCCAGGGTTTAGGCTTTTTACTGATTTCCAAAGCAGTAGAAAAGGTTGTGATTGAGATCAGTTCATTTAGGTACAGGACAGGTACATTGTGGCATGTTCAAAATACACTTGTAGAGCACACCTTTTCTTTGAAGTCAGACAAAATGCGTCCCAATATTCTAAATTTTCCAGAATCCAAAATCAGATCCATCTCAAGCATGAAGTCACGGATGTTTGCGTACTGTTTACAAAGCAGATGTAGTTCATAGTCCGTCATCATAGACATATCTTCAAATATGAGGTCGGGGTTGGCTTCACAGTGTGTAGGCTCCTAAAACCCAATATTAAAACCTTTTGTTAGCCATCCATATCACAGCTATGCCTTGAAAGTAATAATGATCCTTTGTTTTGTTTTATGCTGCTTTGTATATTGGTGTTATTGTTGATTGGTCACGGACCGTAATAAATTATTACTTACTTACTAATCATGATCCAGAGAGCAGCATGCAGAATTAATTTGATTCTACAAGTTAACATTTCTGAGGTTTTCATATTAGAGACATGCATTGCAATCGTACGCATATTTATTCAGAAAGGAGTATTGGTTACTTACAATGAAGTGTTTTTGCTGCTGGATTTGAGAACATCTCATGTGGGTTATCCTTCCCATGTGTACCAGGAGGCAGGACTTATGTTAATTAGCTGAAAGCTCCAAGAGGCTGGAAAGGAAGACCCCACTCAGTTCTGGATAGGAGAGCATAAGAGACAAGGAGCCAACTATAAGAGATCCTATACAATGAAAGAGGAAGAAGTGCCCAGAAGACAATACAGGTGAGTAGAAGGTCACTTAGTAGGCCAAGGCGCCCAGTGGGTGGGCTGAGATGTCCTCAAATCCAGGAGCAACAAGAAGCCTTCATGGTAAGTAACCAATTCTCCTTTCTCTGCTGCTATCATATGGGATATGCCAAACCAACTATCCTGGGTGGGAGGCCTGTGCCTACTGAGGGGGAAGTACCTGCTGAAGTACTAGCTTGCCAAATGCTGCCTGTGTCGATAAGTAGGAGTCTGGTTTGTAATGTCTAGTGAACATAGAGGGTCATTTCCAAGTGGCCGCAGTGCAGATTTCATGAAGGGGAGCGTTGGTGGGAAATGCAGCAGACATCGCTGCAGATCTAGTGGAATGAGCCATAATACGAGTAGGAGGTCAAAGACTGTGTGTCTCATAGATCCATCTTATTTATTTATTATTTCTCTGTGTAAACCACCCTGAGCCATTTTTGGAAGGGAGGCTATCCAGACTAAGTTTATTAGATCCATTTTGCAGGTTCCATGTTGTGCTCCGAATGCTGTCATCAGAAGAGAGGTTGGTCTTATTAGGGTGGAATCCTTATACTGGTGCTGTATTTTTCGATTTTGGTTAAAATTGAGTTTTGGACAGGCAGGTTTAGCCTCTTTGGCTATGAATGATGGTTTTAATTCGAGCTGGAAACAAGCTGTGTTGAGCAAATTTTCCTCTTTGGGCCTCTCCATAGAGAATTTGCATACTGTAGGAATTGAGCAAGCCAGGAAGTTAGTTAAGCAACGTGTCCTGGATATAGAAGTTCAACAAGAAGGTGCATGGCTCAAGCAGGGTTTATACTTAGGGAGTCAAGCTATTAATCTTAAACGAGCTAAATATTTTGATGTGGTGCTTGTCCCTAAATTTAGACAAGCCCTCACTTTAGCACGTTTAAATGTTCTTCCTACAGCAGTATTGGATGGCAGGTTCAAGGGAGTTCCGCTATTTTTATGTCTTTGCCCATGTGGCAAAGGGGTTATAGAATCCACCTCGCACGTTATTCTTTATTGTGATTTTTATAGGGAACCCGGTTTAAGACTTTTATCTCCTATGTTAGACAATTTGCCTGGCCGGTCTGATGAATTTTATTTAAATTATCTTTTAATTAATGAGGACACTGATATTATTTCTATTATGGCCAAGTTTTGTTATATTATTTGTAAAATACGTACTGGTTTATTGTAAATGTTTGCTGGTCAATGACCGAATAAACTTATAACTTGTTGAAGGGGAGCGTTGGTGGGAAATGCAGCAGATATCGCTGCAGATCTAGTGGAATGAGCCATAATACGAGTAGGAGGTCAAAGACTGTGTGTCTCATAGATCCATCTTATTTATTTATTATTTCTCTGTGTAAACCGCCCTGAGCCATTTTTGGAAGGGTGGTATAGAAATCGAATGAAGGAATGAATAGGCCAGGGAAATGCACACCTTAATCCATCTGGTGATGGTTGGAGCAGAAATTTTTTGTCCCACAGAAGTAGGCAGAAAGGACACAATAATGCCTCCGACAGATAGTGATGTGCAGTACATTGAATATAAACCTTGAGGCATCTACGGACATCTAATTTGTGCCATGCTTTTTTCAGCTGGGTGGACAGGACGTGGACAGAAGGATGGAAGGACAACGTCCTGCAACTGACAGAAAATTTAGCAAACCTTAGGCCAAAATAAGGGGCCAGGAATGAGGCAGAGAGAGTCCTGTGAGAAAATACAGAGGTGTTTTATTCACTGACAGTGCTTGAAGTTTAGAAATGCATCTCGCCGAGGTTATCGCTATGAGAAAAGCAATTTTGAAGGAATTTTGAATTGAAGTGGCATGAAGGACATGCAAGACTGTGTGAAGATTCCAAGAGGGAATGTGGTGCACTGTAGGTGGTGATAGTAAAGTGGCTCCCCTGAGGAAACATTTAAGATGTGAATGGTGGGTAAGGTGTGTTTTGGAAATACTTGAGATGAGACCCACTAGAGATGCTGCTTGACATTTAAGAGTGTTGGCCTTCAATCCTTTGCCGAGGCTGTCTTGAAGGACCGCAAGAATTTAATGTCGGCTGAGCCCTTAGGGATGTCATGGAGATGGCACCAATGTAGAAATGGTCTCCAGGTAAACTGGTATATCCAGTTGGTGGAAGGATGTCTGGATACCAGCATGGTGATAAGGACCTTGGGAGGTAACCCAGCTCAGTCTCCAGGTGGCTAGTTTTAACCAGTCTGAGTTGTCGTGGTAGACAGGACCTTGGTGAAGGAGATCTGGGGACAGTGGGAGGAAAAACAGGTTGCTCATCTGTAACTCTTGATCTGGAAGTGAGCCGGAGAACCAGAGTTTTGATGTTGCTAGATTGAGAATTTCAGCGAACCAGTGTATCCTCAGCCAATAGGGAGCTACCAGAATGATTTCTGCCTTGTATAGTTGAACTTCGCAGAGTAGGCAAGTGATTAGCAGTACTGGTGGGAAGGTGAACAGGAGTCTGCAAGGCCAGAGTGAGGAAAGGGTGCCTACTGCTTCCGCGCTAGGAGAACCACTTCTGGGTGAAGTGACTGGGATCGGGTCCTACCCTGGCGATTCACATGTGCCTTTGCTAAGGTTATGGTTGGTGAGTATGAGGACATGTTGGCATAGGATAATGTGTCGAAAGTTCAGCAGTGCTAAGTGGATGGCTCTGAGCTCCAACCAGTTGATGCTGTTGTGTTCTTGGGAGGACCACTTGGCTTACGCTGTGAGGTGGAAACAATGGGCTGCTGGCATCCATTGTTAGGTTGATTTTTGGTGGATCCAGAAATGGCTCTCCCTTGGAGAGGTGAGTCGTCGGAGAGGTCCATCATGAAAGGGACTGAAGAACTTGGGCTGTGAGTTGGACCTTCATAGCACTCCTCTGAGTTATCTCTGACTGGTAAGAGAAAAGCAGGGTGTAGTGTGGGTTCAAAGAAAAAGTGCTCCCCAGCTCCTGAGGGCCCCCCAGCTCCACTCCTCCCTATTTTCTTCATTATCTCCCTCACTCTGACGGGCCACCAGGAAGATGAGCAAACACGGGCTAGATCTCCTTTAGCTACAACCCTGGGAAAAAGAAACTTGCAGGGGCTTTAGATACAGTCTGGCCCAAGGAATGGAGTCCAATGATGTTACCTTCAGACCTAGTAAATGCATTAGGAATAGAAGGGAAATTTATTTTGAATGTTGGAATGATTGAATAACATATTGCAGCTTCAGTACATGTTCCTGAGAGAGGAAGAGGTGGTCCAGAGTGGTGTCTATGATGACCCCCAGGTGGAGAAGCTGCCAGGATGGATGAAGATGACTTTTTGCCATGTTTACTAGGAAACTGTGATTGTCAAGGGTCTGCAGTGTGAACTCTAAGTCCTTGTGCCTGAAGATCCAATGACTTGACCAGGAGATGTCCTCATCCAGCAGCAGAGAAGTAAGGATCACTGTGTTCAAATGGGACTCACACCCAAGTAAGTACTGTATGCACAGGATTGCAATCTTAGAGGGCTGAATAATTGCCTCACTTTGCAAACATCTTAAGATTTGATTAAATAGGTCTATTAATAGTTTTATTAAAGTTCATGGGGACTGAGGGGGAAAGTGAGAAAGGCTTCATTTGGTTGCATTTTGGTTAATGATGTCTAAGTGTTGCTAGTACTTGCATATTTTTGCGGGGTGGTGATATATATTCTATTTAATTTACCTAGATAAAACAATATGTTTATCTGTGTGGCTCTGTGTGATCACTCTCCATGGATTCCCATTCATTCATTGTAGTTAATACCACCTGTGCACATTTCACAGATTTGAAGGCCTTTTATCTTATTTCATTCCACAAATCAATGATCTATTTACAATTCCAATAATCTTTTCCAAAGAAAGGCCATATCCATTTACAGATGGTTGCAGACTTTAAATGTCATAACTAACTTAATTTTGGGGAGGCACAGCTGAAGAGCTGCTACACTGTGAAATTACAAGTTTATTCAAAACAGCATTAAAGTAAACAAGAGGCAACTGCCTTCTTAAAAATCAATCTTCTTACCTTCAGCATGAGTTTTGACATCACCTTAAGTTTCTCAGATGTATAATACTGGCGATGTAAAAGAGGATGATTGGCCATTTTTCTTAGCTGCATCATGACATTTCCCATTTCTGTATTCTTTTCTATGACCAGAAACAGATCAAACGAAATGTTACAGCATGAAACTTACTCATGGATTAGACTATTATCTGCAAGAGTTTTCAGGACTAGTTTTTATAGTGATTTATCTACAAATCCAATGGAGCTCAGTATTTCTACATGAGACACTGGGGGACAATGGAAAACACCTGCATACCTTGACTGTCAATAGATTTCTTTAAGGAGCTGAAGAGAGCTTGGTAGAGTCGTTCCTGTTTCTCAGTCATTTCACAGCATTCAATAATATCCTTTTTGGGAGGTAGCTGTTTAAGGACCTGGTAGGCCAAATTTAAATTTAAATTATTTGCAAATGATTTCAAGTATGAACTTACACCTGGATTCTAACACAACTTGCCTGGAAGCAAATAATACTGAAGAGAAGTGTTTCTAAGTTATTATAGTTAATAGTGCATTCTAGAAGAAGTTGTACAGATTACAATAAAAAAAGAGGACATACCTCTTCTTTTACTCTTCTCAGAATGAATGGTTTTATTATCTGCTTGGCATGTGCAATTCTCTCCTTTTCATATATACTATGTTCTTCACTGGCTTTCTAGGAAGGAAAATTTTTAAACATATAATGTGTTTCACAGTGAGGACACAATCAAATTGGACTGAACATCAGAGAGAGTTTTATCATTTACTTCAAAGGAAGAGAATTGTTCTCAGTCTGAATGTTCCAACCCAAGACATTCTCTATACTGGGCTAAATAGTTGTGATTTCCAAAATATTTACTATACTATAGTGTCATTACCCAAACATGAGACTATTCTGGAGTTATAAATTTGAAGACTTAGTGGTGACTTTTGTCAAGCAATCTTGGGGTTGTCAGAGGATAAAGATATAGAATAGTTTCCAGCGTTGAAAAGTTTAAAAGAAAAGAAAGTAGTGAGGACATAAATTTAATCTACATTTCTGAGCAGTAAAAGTTTATTGAAAAAATATACTCACTGCTTTGGAAGAGAACATCCTCCGAATTTCACTGGTGCTACTACTGAACATATGTGGCATGACAAAATTCAACAGAGACATGAGTTCTAAAAGATTGTTTTGAACCGGAGTTCCTGTTAGCAGCAAGCGACTTCTTGCCTATTTTCATTACAAAACAAAAGGTTATGACAACCATCAGTTGTAATAAAATTAGATCATCACAGTTACTAAACAAAACTGATTCTGCAACAGGAGAATCCTCTCACTGCTAAGGAATTTAATCCTTTAATGTTACTGGAGGACAGTGGCTAGATCTTAATGATGAACTAGTGTACATAAGAACAGCCCTGCTGGATTAGGCCCACGGACCATCTAGTCCAGCATCCTGTTTCACACAGTGGCCCACCAGATGCCGCTGGAAGCCACAGGCAGGAGGAGTTGAGGTCACGCCCTCTCCTGCTGTTACTCCCCTGCAACTGGTACTCAGAGGCATCCTGCCTTTGAGGCTGGAGGTGGCCTATAGCACTCCACTTAGTAGCTGATGATAGACCTCTCCTCCATGAAGTTATCCAAACCCCTCTTAAAGCCATCCAGGTTGTTGGCTGTCACATCTTGTGGCAGAGAATTCCACAAGTTGATTATGCATTGTGTGAAAAAGTACTTCCGTTTGTTGGTCCTAGGTTTCCCAGCAATCAATTTAATGGGATGACCCCTGGTTCTAGTGTTACGTGAGAGGGAGAAGAATTTCTCTCTATCCACTTTCTCCACTCCATGCATGATTTTATAGACCTCTATCATGTCTCCCCACAGTAGTCTTTTTTCTAAACTAAACAGCCCCAGGTGTTGTAGCCTTGCCTCATAAGAAAGGTGTTCTAGGCCCCTGATCATCTTGGATGCCCTCTTCTGCACCTTTTTGAGTTCTACAATGTCCTTTTTTAGATGTGGTGACCAGAATTGTACACAGTACTCCAGGTGTGGCCACACCACCGTTTTGTACAAGGGAATTATTTATATTAGCAGTTTTATTTTCAATCCCATACCTAATGATCCCTAGAATGGAACTGGCCTTTTCCACAGCTGCCTGCCACAAACTGAGTCGACACTTTCAATGAGCTGTCCACCACGACCCAAGATCCCTCTCCTGGTCAGTCACCGACAGCTCAGATCCCATCAGCGTATACCTGAAGTTGGGGTTTTTCATCCCAGTGCGCATCACTTGCCACAACACTGAACCGCATTTGCCACTTTGTCGCCCACTCACTCAGTTTGGAGATATCCTTTTGGAGCTCCTCACAATCTGTTTTGGATTTCACTACCCTAAATAGTTTGGTATCATCTGCAAATGTGGCCACCTTGCTGCTTCCCCCTACTTCTAGACCATTTATGAATAAATTAAAAAGCACCAGTCCCAGTACAGATCCCTGGGGGATGCCACTTCTTACTTCCCTCCATTGTGAAAACTCTCCATTTATACCTACCCTCTGTTTCCTGTCTTTTAACCAGTTTGCAATCCACACATGGACTTGTCCCCTTATCCCATGACTGCTAATTTTCCTCAGGAGTCTTTGATGAGGAACTTTGTTGAAAGCTTTTTGGAAGTTCAGGTATACTATGTCAACAGGACCACCCTTATCCACACACTTTTTGACTCTCTCAAAGAACTCCAAAAGGTATGTGAGGCAAGATTTACCTTTGCAGAAGCCATGCTGGTTTTCTCCCAGCAGGGCCTGTTCTTTGTGCTTTACAATTTTATCTTTGAGGATGCTTTCCATCCATTTGCCTGGAATGGATGTTAAGTTAACCAGCCTGTAATTTCCTGGATCACCCCTGGATCCCTTTTTGTAAATTGGTGTTACATTTGCTGCTTTCCAGTTCTCCAGTACAGAGCCTGATTGCAGGGATAAGTTCTATATTTTAGCAAGGAGGTTGGCAATTTCACATTTGAGTTCTTTGAGGACTCTTGGATGGATGCCATCTGGCCCTGGCAATGTGCTAGTTTTCAGTTTTTCCAGACAGTTTAGAACATCATCTCTTGTCACTTCTATCCGACTCTGTTCTTTAGCCTCCATCCCCGAAAAGCCTGTTTCAGGAACAGGTATGTGCTCAATAACCTCTGCTGTGGAGACGGATGCAAAGAACTAATTTAGCTTCTCTGCAACCTCCATACCCTAAGTAGTACCAGTGCGTCTGAGGAGTTCCAAACTAATGCTACACTGGTGCTAGAATTGGGAGGGGGCGATTTCAGTGACCTCCCCTTTCCCTGGAAGCCCTCTGTTACCCAAAAATATAAGTCTCTGAGGGCTGCCTGACCCACAGGAACATATTTTTGGCTGTCATAGAATACTCCCTGGAGAAAGGGAGGTTATCAAAATTTGTCCTCACTGTTGAACCAGCAGTGTAGCTGGGTTAGCAGAACTATTCAGAAGCACCAGTGCGTCTCCTGTTGTTCTGGTGCTTCATTAGTGAGGATGTCAGCTGTTATGTATACAGTGAGGGAAATAAGTATTTGATCCTCTGCTGATTTTGTCCATTTGCCCTCTGACACAGAAATGACCAGGCTATAATTGGAATGGTAGGTTTATTGTAGCTGTGAGAGACAGAATAACAACAAACAAACCCTCAAAAGCCCAGTGCCCAAAAGTCAGCGATGGATTTGCATTGTAGTGAGGGAAATAAGTATTCGATCCCTTCACAAAAGATGTCTTAGTACTTGGTGGCAAAACCCTTGTTGGCAATCACAGAGGTCAGACGTTTCTTGTAGTTGGCCACCAGGTTTGCACACAACCCAGGAGGGATGTTGTCCCACTCCTCTTTGCAGATCCTCTCCAAGTCAGAAAGGTTTCGAGGCTGATGTTTGGCAACCCGAACCTTCAGCTCCCTCCACAGATTTTCTATGGGATTAAGGTCTGGAGACTGGCTCGGCCACTCCAGGACCTTCATGTGCTTCTTCTTGAGCCACTCCTTTGTTGCCTTGGCTGTGTGTTTTGGGTCATTGTCATGCTGGAATACCCATCCACAACCCATTCTCAATGCCCTGGCTGAGGGAAGGAGGTGCTCACCCAAGATCTGACGGTACATGGTCCCGTCCATCGTCCCTTCGATGCGGTGAAGGTGTCCTGTCCCCTTAGCAGAAAAACACCCCCAAAGCATAATGTGTCCACCTCCACGTTTGACGGCGGGGATGGTGTTCTTGGGCTCATAGGCAGCATTCCTCCTCCTCCACACACGGCGAGTTGAGTTGATGCCAAAGAGCTCGATTTTGGTCTCATCTGACCACAACACTTTCGCCCAGTTCTCCTCTGGATCATTCAGATGTGCATTGGCAAACTGCAGACGGGCCTGTACATGTGCTGCCTTGAGCAGGGGGACCTTGCGGGCACTGCAAGATTTCAGTCCTTCATGGTGTAGTGTGTTACCAATTGTTTTCTTGGTGACTATGGTTCCAGCTGCCCTGAGATCATTGACAAGTTCCCCCCGTGTAGTTCTGGGCTGCTTTGTCACCGTTCTCATGATCATTGCAACTCCACGAGGTGAGATCTTGCATAGAACCCCAGACCGAGGGAGATTGACAGTTATTTTGTGTTTCTTCCATTTACGAGTTATCGTGCCAACTGTAGTCACCTTCTCACCAAGCTGCTTGGCGATAGTCTTGTAGCCCAGTCCAGCCTTGTGCAGGTCTACAACCTTGTCCCTGACATCCTTCGACAGCTCTTTGGTCTTGGGCATGGTGGTGAGTTTGGAAGCTGAGTGACTGCTTGCTTCTATGGACAGGTGTCTTTTATACAGGTACTGTAACAAGCTGGGATTAGGAGCACTCCCTTACAGAGGGTGTTCCTCATCTCAGCTCGTTACCTGCATATAGTGAAAAGACACCTGGGAGCCTGAAATCTTGCTGGTTGATAGGGGATCGAATACTTATTTCCCTCACTACAATGCAAATCCATCGCTGACTTTTGGGCACTGGGCTTTTGAGGGTTTGTTTGTTGTTATTCTGTCTCTCACAGCTACAATAAACCTACCATTCCAATTATAGCCTGGTCATTTCTGTGTCAGAGGGCAAACGGACAAAATCAGCAGGGGATCAAATACTTATTTCCCTCACTGTACTTGTATTGCAATCAAGTATTTGCTTCAGAGAGGAAGAAAAGACAGTAGCAGCTTCAAGGCTTTTCTGTATATTCTGAACTAGAATTTCCACATCTTTCTACCAGGAGACATTCTATTCCATTTTCAATGAGACGAGGAAGAAGAGAGATCAAAGCATTAAACACAATTCAACTTGTTGCTGTTCTCACACCTGAAGCTACCTGTGTTTTAGGTTAAAGATGCAGTTGTAAAAGTAATGCCTGACTGAGTGACCTGTTGATCAAGTAACCAATTTAGACTTCAAACTTGTTTCCAAGCAAACACCAATCCTCAACTCCTTTTAGATTGTACAGACAAGTTTTCAGCTACATCTATACAAATTCAACTTCTTTTATAAAACCGGAACCAGAATACAACTTATGATTACCAATTTCATTTTGACAAAGTGTTTTAACAAAAACTTTAAAACATTTATTTTATTTAGCATATTTGTATGCCACCCAAAACTCATGTCTCTCGGTGGTTTACAATAAAACAGATGAAAAACAAAAACAATTTAAAGCAATGATAGATTCTATAAGTTAATTAAAAGAGGAAAAAGTTTTGAGAGAAAGTGCCAAGAGTAATGGGGCAAAGTCTTACATTAATTGTCATCAGGTGTTGATAGCGCACAGAACCCATGTTTTTTAACATATGACCTTCATCAAAGATTGCATAATTAAGTTTCATCCGGCGAAACAGACTACGATCTTCTGGACTACTAATTGCACAGTTATATCTATAAAAGGAGAAAAATGTAAGCATTTTAAAAAATTTATATGGTATTTTATATTTATCTTGCCTTTCCACAGAGGTGACCAAGGTGGCTCACAATGCAAAATCAAATATATTAGAAAGCATATATTACTTATAAACACAGTACATGCTAACATCCACAAGGGCCAGGAAAGAAAGTTCTAATAACACAGTGATACACTTTTCACCCTGGTGGCCTGCACCTCATACTTATTAAGGTGCAACTAGTACTGCTACTTAAACCTAGGCTGGTTCAAAAGAACAAAGAGCAGAAGGAAAAAATAATCTCTAGCGGTGTTCTGCAAATACTTATGCAAGAGGAAGTATGATTAATGCTGTAAAAGGCAGGTTTTATAGCAGTTCTCATGCTTGCACAAGCTCTTGTGCAAATGGATGAACAATGTGGATTTAGTTCCACTCCCCACCCCCCAACACCACTGAAGCAGGTTATGAAATAGTCTTCCCATGAAAAGGTATTTTATTCATATGGAAGGAAGGGCACCACTGGATCCAGCCCCCACAAGTAGAAAATTGCATACCTGTAATCAGTGCTAGAGGTGGGTTTAATTTGCACCCACCCACCCCCGTCCATCTGTTTTTGGACATCAACTCCCATAATCCCCAGACAAAGTGGCCAATTGCCAGGGATTATGGGAGTTGTAGGTCAACATCTGCAGGAGGGCTGAAGTTGAGCAGGTGTGCACTAGAGCATGACAGAATGTTCACAACTGATTACAAACATTCAACTTCAGATGGGAGGGCTGGAAAAAAGTGCCTTATTAGGGAACAAGAGGCGGCTAAATGTCAGAGTACTTGCACTTACGTCGTCACGATCACGTTAAAATCTACAATTTTATTATGGATATCCATTCTGAGATGCCTCCTATCTTCTTGAGAACCTAAGAAGAAGTACAAGGTCAGCAAAGTTTTTTGCTGCAATTCTAGAACACTCTTATAAAGTTCTCATTAACTTTACTGCAGTTCACAATTTAAAATATTTAGGTTACATTTTTTTTAAAAAGCACATTAAGTGTATGCCAGCTATAAATGTTTCATCCTAAAACAGAACATTACTTACCATAATAAAATAAGACTTGGAGATCAGGACACCACAGATTGACTTCTCTTATCCAGTTATCTATTAAAGAGAAGCATTTCAAGTTATAGAAGCACTTTACATGTATTTATTTATTCGATTTATATACCTTCCATCCAAAGTGGCTCAGGGCAGTTTACAAGGTAAAAACAATTAAAACTAGTTAACAGTTAAAATCAAAACAATAAAAATAGAATAAAACCAATTAAACAATTCTCTCCGGGATGAATTAATTATTAGTCCAATTCTCTTTTCACTAAATTACAAATCTAAATTATTTTGAAAGTCTGGTGCAGTGGATAGAGTAATTCTGGGCTGAGAAGACATGAGTTCAAATCCTGCTCAGCCATGAAAATTAGTGAGTGCTGGTTAGTGGTCCACATCCAGACCGACATGTGTGCTTCTATCACTGCTTCTAGTTGCAGTGCTCCATGATGTCATGCAATTATTAGCAGAAGACCTTCTCCAGGATATGTGCAATCTGCTGCACAACATTCAACAACTTCCAAGGGCGAAAGAACAAGTCTGGAATAGAGGTTCCTTTCATTGTGCAATGTCACTGCACTACATCCTTACACTAGCATCTGCACTAGTCTGAATGTAGGCCATTATGTCTTCATCTAACTTGCCTCACAGGGATTTAGAAGATAAAATGGGTTAAGTCCCATGTGTATACCTGTGCTGCCTCAAGTCCTTTCTGTGGAAGGGGAATATATACATGCAACACAGCAAACCAGATTTTTTTTTTAAAAAAAAAATTATGCAATAAGTTCCTTACCGATTGTTGAAGCTGGCACTACAATCAAATGTGGACCTACATCACCCAGTTGATAAAGATACGCCAGAAATGCAATTGCTTGAATGGTTTTTCCTAAGCCCTGGGTGAAAATTTGAGTAATTTAAAATTCAATTATTAAACAATAATGATGTTTTAAATTAACACTTCACTGATTATTTGTCAACTTATTTCCGGTTTTAAGACTGAAAAAAATGAACAGTATAGGGGGAGTTTCCTTTTTACAACCAGCAAAGAATGCACTACAAAAGTCTTACAATTCTTTGAATACTTAATACCCTTTCAGGCACTGAAAGGCATTTCATTTCTTATTGGCATAATGTTTCTCCTTAGCTAGAATGTTTGATCAGCCAGCTGTTCTTACTGACTTACCCCATCCCCTCTCACTGCCTTGGTCCTCAAGCCTTGACAGGTAGCTGCTATTCACTCACTCATGCCTGCTTGCGTGCCACCCTCCCTTTAATATTTTGGAAGCTCAAATACAATTCACTGCTGGGGTTCCCTGAATTTTCTCCCTCTTCCCATTTAGAGAAGCAGAAGGATCTTCCTCTGGTGCCCAGTTCAGCTTAGCCCTGCTGATGCAAGATTGTTGCCATCACCACCTGCTCATTCATTTTTGCTGGCCCAGTTACTCGAACTGATGAATAGCTGAACAATGGTCCCTTAGCAAATTTCTTCAAAACACCTCATTCCGTTACTGAGTAGCGGAAACAAACACATGAAA
Organism: Hemicordylus capensis; assembly: GCF_027244095.1. Classification (NCBI taxonomy): domain Eukaryota; kingdom Metazoa; phylum Chordata; class Lepidosauria; order Squamata; family Cordylidae; genus Hemicordylus; species Hemicordylus capensis. Next base: position 26,610,278 of record NC_069661.1, on the reverse strand, counting down.
ATCTACTAGAAGGAAACTGTCTTCCCATCTGCTATTGAGTCAAATTGCTGTCCCTGAAATACTGGCAGGGGGAGGGGTGCAAAGTGAGCAAACTGTGCCAGAAGGCTGAAGATTCCCTACAGTTTGGTTCATAGAGAGAATATTTCAACTTACCATTTCATCAGCTAAAATACCATTCAGTGAATGCTTATGTAACAGTGCTAGCCAATTCAAACCAATCTTCTGATATGGCTTGAGTTCCATGCTGACAACAGAAGAAAAGAGTACACCTTTAAGACATATGACAACTCTTAAAACCTTTGATTTCCACACACCACTAGTAAGCAGCAGTTTGCCAAACATATCACAAAGCTTCAGCCACAAACTTACGTTGTGCTGTGTTAAAGCTTTCAGTGGAAGAGATTGTAGAATGCACTTCCCATTGAAGCCAATGGGATTCTACTCTGCTCAACTCTGGCTGCATTATGTCGTAAGTCATTTGTACAATGCTAGCTCAATATAAAAAAACATTACAATCACGTTTCATAGGACCAAGTAATTTAAGAAATGGGAAGCTGTTATGCTCTAAGAGTTATATTATCTATTCTGCTGTATAATGCAAATTTCTGATGCCGATGTGTCAACTATCATACAACAGAATAAATACTGAAGTCCCTTCTACATTTGGGCACTGCTGTACTAAACATATGGGATGATGGAAGAATGGGAGCAATTGCTTGGGAGCCAAGAGGCTTGCTGAGTTTGGGCTTCGTCCATTTCAAGGTTGTGTTTGTCAATATTACTACTCAGGACCAATCAAGTTGAGCCCTGAATAGTTGTGCTTTCACCAGCAAACCTATCAATGACACCTAGCACATACAAACTTAGCAAAGCTTCAACATTCTCAATATCAGAGTGCAGAAGAAGGAACTGAATTTTGATCTGAATGCTTTGGTACATGGCAGCTAGGAATGCAACAAGCTTTAGAAATCACTGGCTTGACTTTTTGAACAAGGCAACAGTCTGGCACAACATTTCTACAGTTTAAGAGTAAAAGCAGTTTAATATTAACTATTTGGTCGCTATTACTAACCAAGTGCTAGTGGGGGTGACACTATGAACACTACACAGAAGGGGTGGTTTTCGTCAACCTGCCCTTGCCTCTGAAGCCAACTGTGAATTCTGAAAATACATCCCGGGGGCTGGGGGTGGGTGGGTCACACAACCCTTTGGGACATATATTTGGGAGTCACAGTTGGCTTCAGACGGAAGGGCAGATAAATGAAAATTGCTAATTTTCTGTAGTGTACATGCAGCATTACCAACACCAGCACTTGGTTCGCCTGGATGTCAATCACAATGTTTCTGCAACATAATGTTAGCTGCTCATATACCTCCTCCTAAATACTGTGCTTTGCACTGTAGCTCTTTAAGATCGGGCTCGTGGTTTTTCTTTCCAAGGATACCAACTTAAATTGTATGTTTTGTTTCAAAGGGGTTTGATTTGGATAAAACTGTGGACAATAGCACTGATTCCAGAGGCAGATCTGTAGCCTCATTCTGGAAGATGAAGCACTGGATGTATCTACTTTAAAAGACTGAAATACCATCTGAGTCTCTTTTGACATATTTCAAGTATTGAGGCATGCTGGTATTTCAGTCTTGAAGAATATATTGCAAGACAAGCCCTCAAACATTTCTTTAAGAGGTTGACGAATGGCTTTAAAAGCCCCAAATATAGCACCACTTATTTTTGTTTCACAAGCCATTATTCAGCAGAATCAGAAATAACTCATCTTCCAAATCCTGTCAACGCCATTAAATAAGTGTACATCTGTGTCTATCTTATTGTTGTGAGCTGCCCCGAGCAGCAGTGCACTGGAGCGGTGGAGTATAGATATTTTAAATAACTAACTAACTAAATGTTTTTTGATGTTCACCAGTCCAATTAGTAGAAACCTCTTTTAAATTGAATGGAAAAACAGCTATTCAAGCAACTAAGCCTATTTGTTCATTCATTTATTCATTCATTCAATTTCTATACCGCCCTTCCAAAAATGGCTCAGGGCAGTTTACACAGAGAAATAATAAATAAATATAAGAAGCTCTTACCACACCATGCACACATTTTGGAGAAAAGGAGGGAACAGCATAAGGAAGTTTGGGATCTTAAACTTCAGACATTGTAAATCTATCAGACAACCAATACTTAGGCACTGCTATATGTTACAATTGCCATGGGCAACACCAGTGTTACTGCCCTTTCTTCCTGTAGCAAACAAATAAAATATGGAGTGCATGTATGTACATGCATCAGGGAAACCTGTGCTAATCAGGTTTCCACCTGGTGATTTAAAGACACATGTACATGCATATGCATGTATTATTTCTAAACTTTAAAAGAGTCTGCTGCAGAAAACAATGACATTAACATGGGTGTTAATTCAGAATGTGTAGCATTGCTTTTTAGCTGCTAAGCCATTCTCTGGAATATGCTTGAGGTTAATAAAACATGGATTTCTGCAAGTTTACTTAAAGACTCTAGTAACTCCACGTAGTGGCTCACATGCTCTGCAGCATAATGCAGGTGGGTGCTAGACCTCCCCATGCCAGTGTAGGAGTCTCAAAACACACGGCGATGCTGCTGTGCAAGAGTGCTGTAATGGGACTGCTGCCTCTTGAGCAACTGCACGTCACACACAATTTCCATTGGGAAGAAAGGAAATCACACACAACATGAGATTACACAGGACACAACAGTTATTATACTGCTCTCTTGCACAGAAATATCATTGTGTGTTTTAGAGCCCACAAAAGCTGTAGGCAGGGCTGGCACCATCTGCATTATTCTGCATAGCATGTAATTCAGTATTTCTGAAGGCAAACAAAAAGCAATGATAGACATTTCAATTTCAATATAAATAAATACTTCTAAGAAAAAGAATGCAAGCCTAAATCACTACCTAAGATTTGCTGCTCATGAGTTTTCCCTTGGGAACAGGCACGTCAATGTTTCTGGGTGGCAGTCACTTTTCAAAAGGTAGTTTCCTCATTTAGGACTTGGAATTATGCTTCTAGCAACTAATACACCATGGCCCAGTGTCTGAGCATGAATAAGCCATAGCAAGCTTCAGGCTCACACATTCCTCCACTCCTCTCTCCTCCTCTGCATTTCATTTTTGCTTTTGAATAATTTGCAGTTTCCCCATATGTATGAACTCGCTTATTTCAGGAGATTCTCAAGGCCAGTTTAGACATCAGACGGAATCAGAGTAAAAACCAAGCTCCATAAAACATTTCTCAACCTTGGGCATGTGCTTCCCCTCTCCCATACCCACATAAGCATCTACTTTCTATCTAGGCTAAACTAAACTGAGATTAGCTGTGACATCTGAACTGACGAATCTCGGCTTATTCTAGCCTACTTACTTCAAATATGTGGAGATCTTTGAGCCCTGGATTTGAAATGTAAGCCAGAATAAACCAAGATTGGTTGGTTCAGCCATCAAGACCAATCTTGATTTATTTTAACCTAGACAGGAAGCAGATGCTCATGTGGAGATGGGGGAAGCACACACCTGAAACTCAGAGACAGTGTGAAGAGCTCCACTTTAACGAAGATCCTGCATGACATCTGAACTGGCTCTAAGTGTGGCTAACAAACAAACCAGGATGAAATAAACCATGTTTGCTGACTCTAGAACTAGCCACAGTTAGAATAAACCAGAGTTTGCATAAAATGGAAAACTGCAATCCATTCAAAGGAAGAAGTGGGGACTTTCAATCACCTCCTTCAAATACAAAGGAGCAAGGGGGGATGGTCGAGTGTGTAAGCCAAAAGCTCATCACAGCGAGCTCATAATAATAAAAACCATGGTTTAGTTCATTATCGGAACTCAACCCTACCCTTTTCTGGACATATCTCTCCTAAAGAGCAATTCTGCCAACCTTTGATTCAGAATGGAGGGTTGGTCAATGTTCCATCCACCTTCACCATCTTTGGTGATCCTCGTCACTTGCTTTGTCAGTTTATTTGAAATCTCTTCACATTTGTTCATCAGTTTTAGCACCACATCTCTCTCTCTCAGCAATATTTTGCAGTTCCATATTATATCTTCTGACAAACCATTGGTCTTGCACATTTTTGTGAACTATAAGAGGAAAGGAAAAAAATTAGCTACCAGCTCTGAATATAAGAAGGAAAAAATCCAACCAAGCCTGAAGGAAACAGATGTAGCTTGGTGCCTCAGCTTCCTAAGTCATTCTTCTATTTTTCTTTTCAGTACATTCAGTTAAAAGATTACATTGTAGCAAAATGCCTGAAGGAAAGGAATGAAGTGACCCTCTGTATATGGAAGTGATCCTTGGAGACACCACCTCTAGGAGATCCTCATCAGCAGTCGCAGGGGAATGCCAGTTGCAGGGTAGCAACAGCAGGGGAGAGGGCAGGACCTTGCCCCCTGCCTCTGGGCTTCTCGGAGGCATCTGGTGGGCCACTGTGTGAGGCAGGATACTGGAATGGATGGGCCTTGGGCCTGATCCAGCAGGGCTGTTCTTATGTTCGAGGGTGGACCACTCTGCAATACATGAAATTCATGTATGCAGCAATACATGTGTATTGTGCAAATTCATGTAGGCTGCAATACATGAAATTCAGATTTTGTTGTTCATGTACAGACTTTACTTTCTCATCACAGGAGTGAATGGAAGCAACTTACTTATACTGAACACCTCCATAAATTAGCAAACACAAAAAGATTGAAATCTTGGCCGCTTGAAGATGTGAGAGGAAAGTACGGGGGGGGTGCAGGGGGAGACAGAAGGGTGGTGGTGGTGGGGAGTGTCAGATTGGTTTTCCCCTCATTCAAATATGAGTGTAATCGTATATAGCCTCTGCATCCTGGCACACACAAAATATACAAGCTGGTCAGGGAAGTGTACATGCCTTCCTAGGGTAAACTAGACTCACACCAAGTACCATATAATAACTCTTTCGACACCATGTAGTTTTTAAATACCGTATCTGGGTCACTGCATGGTAAATGAACTGTCATGTTCTAACAACAGAGGGCACTATTGGAGTTGAAAACATTCTGGATTTTGTTCAGGTAGTTGAGAGATATAGATAATTGGCTTCTATCTATTTTGCATGTATGAACTGCAGGCAACAAAGTGATAATTTTTATACACAGAAGCATAAAATTCTTAAGCAGTTACAAGAAATAGACAAATGTCATTCGACCTACATATTTAAAGAAGAGGGATACTTGATTTCTGAATCTACACAGCTTTTGTATTGCACTACTAGATATTCAGAGCTACTCAATACTGCATCATCGGTTAGCAGTGAAATGAGCCCAGAGACCTAAGTTTTGGGCGGTATAAAAACATGTTAAATAAATAAATAAATAAATAAATACAGAAAAATCAGGAACCACAGATCATTCTTAGGGGATTACTCCCGATGTGCTGGTGGCAGCGTAGCACTGTGGCAGAAGGCTGCTAGTTGCTAAATGAGTGATCTTCACTATTATTCAAGCAAGCATAACTTGAGGGGGGGGGAACCTTTAATGACCTCGGTACTGGGTACTTGGTACTGACCTCGGCACAGTACTGCACTTTTCTCAATACTGGGAGGGCCCTTTAAGAGATGGGGTCCTCTCTCTCGAGCTCTAGGAGAAAGCACTGGTAACAGCTACAGTTCCCAGCACTCTGCACACACTTTCCAAGAGGGTGCAGAGGCTCAAGAGGGCTTTGTTTTTCTTGAAGGCGCACTGGGCAAAGTGCAGCACTGTGCCGAAGAAATGGTCATCTCCGCATGGTGCCAGGGGAACTGTGCAGAATGTTCAGTTTTGTCCAAAGCGTCACACAGGCCCAATAAACAATTTGCCCGGGAGCTGCAATTAAGGCTGCTGGGAGCTGCCACTGGCCCCTGGCCTTCACAAGGAAGAACACTGTGCTAAGCCATCATTTCCAAAGACAGACAGCGCACCTTCAAGTTTTTTGCCCTCCATACATTGGATGAATGGGAGAGAGATGCCCTTTCAAAGCAAAGGTAATCAACATGGACAATACTTGTCAGAAATCTGGCCGCAGTTTTAAGACTGCCTACAGCACCAAAGAACCACCCACTTCACTTGTCTAAACATGGAAGTGATTCAAAGACAGGCAAGAGAGAATTCAAAATAAGCAATAATTTTCTAATCCCAAGGCTGTCAGAGTCTTTTGTTCGGCCCACGATTGCAAATGGGCATGAGATAGCATCTATTACTTGATTTCTATAGAAGACTATTTTATATACTATTCATGAGATTAACAGGCCTTTTGCTTTACTTTGCCAGGATGTAACTTCACAATTAGGGCTTGGCTTAATGCTTATTAAGTTCATCCCAGAAAAGTTGTCATAAGTTAAAAAGGAACTCTTCTTTAATATTACTTTATTTTGTAAGAAAAGCATGGCTTAGTCTATACATGCAACAGAATGAGGTGACAGAACTGAACTTTGTCAGGTTGTCGGTGGGGGAATCACATTCTGAGATGCCAATTTAAATTAAACATACACCTAAATTGTATTCTAATCTCTGCAATTGGAAGAAAATTCAAACAAGTTCTCCCCACCCCCTGTCATGCTCCAGTCCCCTAAAAGGGTTGGGGAATCCCCCCCCCCCAAAGACACAGCACAAGTGGGGAGAGATAAGTGGGGATCAGTGAAAATTGCCCCTGGCTACAGAAGGGCCTTGCATTTGTGGAAGACACAGCTAGGATATAATGTTCTTTAATTCTAACTGCACTTGACATTTGCCACGTTTTCCTTTATTACCCAAAGAAGAGATTTCTTTAAAATACTCCCAAGTAGGGTCTTGCCATGAAAGGTGTATGTACACAGATTGAAGTTGGTATCAACACCAGAAGGTGGTGCTTCTTTGCAATTGCTCAGATCCAGACTATCAAAGCAGGCATGTAATATGAACTGTACAACTACTTTGGAGGGCTGGTCCCAGTTCCGTGTTTCCCAGCACACAGTGGAGATGGCAAATTTTGGAGTTACTACCTTCCCCTGTACAGATTGCCCTGTAGAAATATGTCCCTGAGAGTCACCCAGCCCTCAAAGACATACTTCTGTGTCACAGAGAGTTTGCACGGGAAGAGGTGATGGGTGACATTTGACCCTCTCATCGCTCCTTCCCCTGGAAGAACTCTGTGACACACCTAATTAATTACTTCCCTGAGGACTGTGTGATCCTCAGACATATTTCTACCACGTACAGGGCAATCTGAGGGCAAGGTAGGAATTGCAAGATTTACCCTCCTCACTGTGCACAACCCTCTCCATTCCATTTCCTCTTTGGTAGTCGGGATCTGAGCCAGCCTTAGTTTTTATTTGTCCCTTTTTCTTTGTCATCTAACTTCTCTGCCATGCATGTGCCTCCACACACATCACTACTAGGCAGATCAATGCTCTCTGTATTATGGAAGAAACACACCCATGGTCTTTAACTGGTAATGAGTAATCAAATTTGAGTACAGATTTTGAGCACAGATTTTGAGCCAGTTACAGGGATCAGATCGTTACTAAACATGAAATAGGTTACCCAGATGGACACCTGTATTGATTTGCCATCTTTGCCTGACACCCGGTATCAAGTCATGATACAAGTACATAAACTATTAGAGCATAAAAGGTGGATATATTTTCTCTTTACAAAGGAAAGTAGGATTTTATGTTTTCATAGAAGGGTCATACATTCAGTTTTAAGCTATTACTTTTTCATTAATCTCACTTTGGCCTCCATGATGAGGAAAACTGTTCAAATAAGTCCTAATGCAATTTAAAAGGGACAAGTTAGGCATGGGCCCTTCCCCCATCTTCAAATACTTCAGGATTATAACTGGAACCAACATTAATTATAATTAATGTGGGAAACAGTTCATTCTTAACCAGGGTTTCAAGCTGGTTTTAAAAGCAAAACCTGGTCTGCAACAACAGCTATGGTGACTGAGTTCGTACCAATGCAATCCTTAAATGTGGTCAAGATTGGAGGACAGTCTGCATATACAGTTTGATGGCATGTGCCCACAGTTTAAGAATCAAGGAATGTTCAGACATGTGATGTCAATGCTGGCTTGAAAAGAAGAAATGATTTCCTCAACAGTACAATCTCTGTTCTATGTGTAGCTTCCTAACTGAAGACCTTTTCCTGCTCTGAGAGGGACAATAATGGGGATTTATACTACTTAATCTGTTAAAATGTTGACTAATTCCTTTACCAAGGCAAAATTCATTATTAAGCAACACACAACATTGGAAAATGAATGTATTTCATCATATTTATTAGAAGAACTAGGTATAGGTTTGACTCGGTAGTTTTGGTTAAGGAAAAGCTCAAAACGTTTACAAAGTAATGTTCATGTTAACCCACAGTGAACTAACCACTATGTGTTGGCTTTTAAAACCACAAAGAGATTAGAAAATCCCAATAATTATTCTAAATGCCTAAAGCTCAGGTTGGCATGAAGATAAAACTTGTAATCTTTAAATAATGCACCTGAAGTGCAGCCATCTGCTATAAAAACCACCCATTTTGTTTCATGTCAGATTGCTAACGTCTGTTTCCAAGTTGCAACAAGAAGTACCTTCAGCTGTTTTCTAACCAGAGCCTCACGAATAGGATATACCTAGTTTGTACATAAGCAGTTCAGGTTTAGACTGGTTGTTCCATCCAATAAAGTATGGCTGCTATCTAGCCAAATGGAGACATTTTTAAACCCCTTTGCCTGAGAGTTTTAACTATGAACATATAAAGCTACTTCATATCGAGTCTATCTACTGGTCTATCTAGCCTATTACTGTTTAGTCCAAAGGACAACAGGACTGAGGCAAAGGCCTTTCCTAGGTCTGCTATCAGAGTTTCTTTCTGTAATTGGAATGGCGGGAAACTGAACCCGGGATCTTGTGATGCAAAGCAGGTACTCTGCCAGTTGCAGAGCCTGCCCAACTGTAGCTAGACTGAACCATGTGTATTTCAGAAGTCTGTTGAGCAAACCCTCACCTTAACCAAATTACATTTGTCCTACCAGATTTGAACTCTTTCAAAATTTAATAGCTTCATGTATTCCTTTATTTTACCCTGCGGTCATTGGGTAACTATTAAAAGTTGACTCCTGCATGCGCCTTCCTTTACAAAAACGGTATCACATAGTGGCTCACATTCTGCGCAGTGTAAAGTGGGTGGTTCAGCACTGCCCATAGCACTGTGCGCAAACACATGGAACAGCCCTGTTCCACTGTGACTTAAACATTACCAGCCAGCGTGGTGCAGTGGTTAGAGTGCTGAACTAGGACTGGGGAGACCCGTGTTCAAATCCCCATTCAGCCATGATACTTGCTGGGTGACTCTGGGTCAGTCACCTCTCTCTCAGCCTAACCTACTTCACAGGGTTGTTGTGAGGAGAAACCTAACTATGTAGTACACTGCTCTGGGCTCCTTGGAGGAAGAGCAGGATATAAAATGTATAATAATAATAATAATAATAATAATAATAATAATAATAATAATAATAAAAAAAATAAAAAAACACTGTCCGTATATTCAGTAGCGATATAGCAATGGAGTTTGGACTAGACAAGTGTGCTGCATTAATAATGAACAGAGGAAAAATAACAAAAACAGAAGGAATCTCTTTTCAATCTCGTTCTGCAGAGGACAATGACAATAAAGATCTATCTATCTATCTATCTATCTATCTGAATAGAACTGCCCAGTGGAAGCAAGATCAAGAACCTGGAAGAGAAAGAACATTACAAATACTTGGGCATTCTCCAGGCTGATAACACTGCACACCTGAAGTTAAAAGAAAAATTGGAAGTGAATATACATCAGGAGAGTTAGAAAAATCCTAAAGTCCAAACTCAATGGCAGGAACACCATACAAGCCATAAACACCTGGGCTATACCTGTTATCAGACACATTGCAGGAATAATAGACTGGACCCAGGCAGAGCTAGAGACACAAGATCGTAAGACCAGGAAAATCATGACCATCAATCATGCTCTGCACCCCCGCAGTGATGTCGATAGGCTATACCTCCCTCGCAGCTCAGGTGGAAGAGGAATGCTGCAAGTCCATCAAACAGTAGAGGAGGAGAAGAGAGGCCTTGAAGAATATATCAAGGACAGTGAAGAAGATGCACTTCAAATGGTCAATAACGCAAAACTATTCAACACCAATGAAAGAAAGCAGGCCTACAAGAAAGAACAAGTCAAGAACCAAGCAGAAAAATGGAAAAAGAAGCCACTGCATGGTCAATATTGGCACAATATAAGTGGAAAATCAGACATCACCAAGACCTGGAAATGGCTCACCAAGAATGGCAACTTGAAGAAAGAAACAGAGGGTTTAATACTGGCTGCACAAGAACAGGCACTAAGAACAAATGCAATAAGAGCAAAAGTAGAAAAATCAACAACAAACAGAAAGTGCCGCCTTTGTAAAGAAGTAGATGAAACCATGGACCACCTAATCAGCTGTTGTAAGAAGATCGCACAGACTGACTACAAACAAAGGCATGACAAGGTAGCAGGGATGATACACTGGAACATCTGCAAAAAATACAAGCTACCTGGAACCAAGAATTGGTGGGACCATAAAATTGAAAAAGTTGTAGAAAATGAAGATGCAAAAATATTATGGGACTTCCAACTACGAACAGACAAACATCTGCCACATAATACAACAGATATAATTGTAGTCGAGAAGAAAGAAAAACAAGTTAAAATAATCGACATAGCAATACCAGGGGATAGCAGAATAGAAGAAAAAGAAATAGAAAAAAATCACCAAATACAAAGATCTACAAATTCAAATTGAAAGGCTGTGGCAGAAAAAGACCAAAATAATCCTAGTGGTAATTGGTGCCCTAGGTGCAATTCCAAAAGACCTTGAAGAGTACCTCAACACCATAGGGGCCACAGAAATCACCATCAGCCAATTACAAAAAGCAACCTTACTGGGAACAGCCTATATTCTGCGACGATATCTATAATAACAGCAACAACATTGATTCAGCCATCCCAAGTCCTTGGGAAGGACTCGATGTCTGGGTAAAACAAACCAGTCAATAATACCTGTCTGACTGTGTAAACAAGAAAAACACCACCACCACCACCAGGATAGCTGCGCAGGGCAATGTCCATTGTTTTCATTGGGCATTGCACAATGTTTTAGTCACAGCAGGAGGTAGCTGTGACACTGCTAGCAGTGTTTTTGACCCATGCAGCAGTGTGGGCATTGTGGAACTGCCCATGCTACACTGCGCATTATGTTCAACATTCTATCAGTTAGTTCTGAAAAGGCCTACCCAGATACACAGGGTGAAAGTAATAACTAAACTACTGTTAACATTTCATAGTTGGCACTTTTGCTTTGACCTTCATGCATTTATGTAAACCTAGTCAGGGTTAGGTCCAGTTTTATGCTCATATAAGGCTCCAACTGCTCTATCCTTAGCATCAATGTCCCTTGAGAAATCTCTGGTCACGCTTTTCCTCCCCTCAAAAGAAAACACAAGGGAAATGAACATAAAATACTTTAAAGTAGTTAATCACTGGGGCAATTTTCTATTAACTATATGAAATAAATTAAATATGCCTACCTGCATGAACAGCTTCTATAAGTTAACATATTTGACATTATAGCCAATTTTAGAGATCCTGTTTCCCAGAAGGTTTTGTAGACAGCTTTTATCATATAACTGCACTCACTATTCATACTGAAAAGCTATTGATCGCAGAATTGTGGCCCTGGGTGGATGAAATTAGCTCTCCTCCAACCCTGGTTTGGCATGCATGACCTCTTAACATTTGGGGCTGTTTATAAGATTCCTTGAACTTTTGGCTATTTTTAGTCTTCTACTATATATGAGAATCTGTTAAAACAAAGCTTTCTAAGATGCCTTTTATAGAAAACAGACTAGAACTCCCCCACCCCCCTGCACCCTTATTTCTTTCACCAAAATAAGACTTTAAAAAAACATAAAATGCCATCTTACTACATAGTAGCAAAACATTGGATTGCTGGACAATCTGCCACACATATTTAGAAGCGCAAGCACTCTGATTTGCAGCATTTTATTAATACTGCGGACATGTAATTACAGCAACTATGTAGATCTTTAGGTGCTGACAAAGGCGCCTTTTATGAAAGGGATTTTCAATCCAAACAGGCCCACACAATTAAATTTTATGGAATCATTTCGGAGAATGGCAGCCCTTTAGCAAATACTTTTGCAAAGAATTCGTTCAGGCAAAGCTCAACATGTTCAGAAAGGGGCAGATGTTCTGTTCGAAGTCAAAGGCTTCAGGCAAAACCGTCTCTACAGCAGCGTACCTGTAAAGCTGTACAGGCGTTTTTCACGTACACTCTTTTAAATATACACAAATAATATTTTTTCCTTTCAAAAACCTGACCAAGTCATCTTATGGTATAACACGATGAAATGGCTACATACATAAGTAGCACAGTATGATTAAAATGTACAAAAGTGCTCTCTTAAAAAAAGAATTGATTTTTTAGAAGAATTAATGCAAGAAATGCAACCTCCCTCCCACTGTTTGTTTTGTTTTTCAAAAAAACAATACTTTAGCAATACATGCTCATCACAATAGCTATCTGGATAAAAGTTAAATGGCCCCTGCTATTTCTCTAAAACCACATAAACCAAAAAAAGTAAACAGTATAAACAACTTGTAACGCTATAAATTTCCCTTCAAATACTTTTTTACCATTTCTAATCAGAAAGTCACAGTGCTTAATCTAGATGCTTTTCATTGTTCTGGTACACATATAGCTTGAAGCACACAATTATGGAAAACAGTTGAAAAACAAAGAGCACAGAAGTTGGAGACAATGCTCCAAGTACTCACCAATAGCTACGGTCTCTCTTTCCAATCATATCTTAAGGCTTTCTAATGCTTTGCTTTTGAAAATAAAAAGCTACAGCACTCCATAAAATGGCCACGGTGCTTAGTTAGCAAAACCAGGGTTAACACAGAGTAGAATGCTTTGAAGAAGGCATAGTAACAAAAATAAATCAAAGAACAGTTTCTTCAAATGGTGACGCTTAAAATATCCATCCTGGCATCTTCAATCATGGAGCAACCCTGAAAGTCGATTGCTGATTCTATGAAGTAGTTGCAGAAAAAATTCTGCCACTTTCCTGCCTTCTGCATGGTTTTCCAGCTACAGCAGAGCAGAACAGGCTAGCAAACAACAGCTTCCCAAATGAAAGCTCTAAATTCTTTATCTGCAGTGAAATGAACCAAGTTTCAGTGCTCAAGAGTGAGTGACAGTATTGCCAGCCAATCAGCTTGGGTTTTCCAGCAAAATCACCCCTTAATTCATTCAAAATTAGGTCATCTGACACTATTTGAAATGCTATTGGCTCAGAAGGAGCATAGTGTTTTAGCCTAATCAGGAAAAGGCCACCCATCTATGCCTTCTTGGATTTAAGATATCCTTGACTATATTATATGCTGTGGATATTAAAAAAGAAATCATGAATGCAGACTTACCAGAGCTTCCCAACTATTAAAAGGACGGAGTTCTATTATCCTCTGAGCCTTTTTCTGAGAACACTGTGGGATCAAGGTGAGTTCACCCAGGGAAGCATCTTGCAGGAAGCTCAGTATTTTAGCCCTGTAACCATCCTCCATCACTTCATTGCCACTGCTGTAGTCCTCATCAAGGGAGCTACCAGCTTCTGAAGCAGACTCAAATTCTGAATCTTGCGAGTCTTTTTTAGTACTCCAGATTTTTTTCTTTTTATCTTTTTTTCTGAAGCCGTTCTGAGATTTTGTGGAAGATTTCTGTTTCAGCTTCACATTAGTGTCATTCTGGTGATAGCTGGTGTTATTTACAGAGACGCCTTTTCCATTTGAAACTTCACTTTTGGAAGGATATTGTGTATCTGTGTGTACAACATAAAAGATACGGAGAGCTTACAAACAGAAGGTCAGGAGTAGGGAAAAACTGTACTGATGCCTATCTGCTGGAAAAAAACTTCCATTTCTTTGTGAACATACACAAAACATAATCACAAATAGAAAACTGTGCAATCCCACTTAAAAGGCTAAAGATTATTCAAAGTATAAAAAGGATGGGACTTAAGCTCCAAAACCAGAAAAAGATATTTGCTCTCCATGTCCCCTGTAAAAGTCTTACCTAGTTAAACTGAAGCATTAATTAGTCTTTGCTTTTTAAATACTAAGTTTTTTAAATGTTTTGTCTTCAAGGACATGTACAATTTAATCATAAAAAGTTATTTCGCATGTTCATACCTAAATCTGTATTAATGCAATGACCACATAGCAGTTCAGCAACAGTACAACATCTTTGTGCACAAGTCATCAAAGCACTTCCTACTTTTTAAAGACATTGTAGTATTGAGAAACGTTCAGTAGGTCAGTGAACACCTTATTCATGTGTGTTCTATTTTCAGCTCTCTATTGTAGAACAATACATGTCTTTTCAGAGTATGGCTCTTATTTTAGCCATATCAAGGGAAATCAGCTTAGCAATTCACGAATTGTTACAATGAGTGGATATCAAAGACACTCTTTACAGAGGTAAACGGAATGCAGAGGTAAATGAATATTAGCACGACTGTAACTGCACATTTCTCTCAGTCCAGGAAGTTAGTTTTGCTACAGGTAATGCATATTTGTGACATGCCCACCACTGTGTTACAGCAACTACATCAATCTAACAATATTTGGAATAGATGTTAATGGAGTTTCCATATTTGCAGATGAAACAGTACTTAATACTACAAAATATGAAGGACAGGATCCAAGCCTACAGGGATTTAGATTATCAGACACCAGCTTCCTATACCACATGACAAACTCCTTATAAAACTGGCAGGAATTTGTGAAATAGCATTGGGGTGGGGTGGCAGGGGGTTGCCAGTTTTTCAAAGAGAAACCACAAAAAAAGATCTGCTGATCTAATTTAAGTTTATTTGTGTGCTTAAGCAGCTATTTGGCCTAAATATTTAGGTGTGCTAAGTATTTCATTTTAGAAAGACAACTGTGAGGAAGCAGATTCCCCACCGGGGTAGGGGGAAGCCTGGCGGTGAGGCAGGCAAGAGCCAGCCTCCCCATACATGGTCTCCCTCCCATTTGCTCTGCCACTCACTGCAGCACATGAGTGGTGCCACGGCGAGTGCCTGAGCAAGAACTGGAGGAGAAAGTCCTCTGGCATCCCTCAAAGCACAGCACCAGGAGCACGGTGCATTGAGGAATCTTCTCAATCGGGCACTCTTGCTGCCAAGCTGTGTGTGTGTGTGTGTGTGTGTGTGTGTGTGTGCACGTGCACCACCTGAAGCACCCCCCCCCAACCTGGAGTTAAGGGTGCACTTGCATCCTTAAAGCCAGGGGTAAATTCCCGGGCTTGGGGCCAAACTCGATCCCGGTGCTTCACACGGGCATTCAAGCCCAGGCTGGGTTGCCCAAGCCTGGGCCTGGTTGCTTGTATGAACAGCCTCACTATTTAACGAAGCAAATGATAATTTATTTTGTTATAAATGCTTCAGAAGGTGGTTAATTTTTAACCACTTACATACAAGACAATCTGTTCTCCGTCCACTCATTTCTCAGTCAGTGTACCCTTAGAAACATGAGAAAATAAGAACACTCCTGTTGAATCAGGCCCAAAGCCCATCCAGTCCCGCATTCTGTTTCACACAGTGGCCCACTGGATGCCTCATGGAAACCTATGGGCAAGAGGTGAAGGCATGCCCTCTGTCCTGCTGTTGCTGCCCTGCAATTGGTATTCATTGGCATCCTGTTTCTGAGCCTGGAGATGGCCAAGACTAGTACTCATTCATCTCCTCCATGAATGTGTCTAAGCCCCTTTTAACACCACACAAGTTGGTGGCCATCACCACATGCCGTAGCAGAGAATTCCACAGATTGATTATGCGCTGTCTGAAAAAGTACTTCCTTTTGTCAATCCTAAACTTCACAGCAATCAGTTTCATGGGACGACCTCTGATTCTAGTGTTGCAAGAGAGTGGGTGGAAGACTCTCTCTCTATCCAGTGTGTCCACACCATGCATAATTTTATAGACCTTTATTATGTCTCCCCTTAGTCACCTTTTTTCTAAACCAAAAAGTCCCAGATCTTGTAGCCTTGCCTCGTAAAGAAGGTGCTCCAGGCCCCTACTCATCTTGGTTGCCCTCTTCAGCACCTTTTCCAGTTCTACCTATTGCACTTTAGACATTCATCCAATAAACACAGGTTCTGCTTCATAAAGGCTAGCAACTGGACTAACAGATAGAGAAAAACAGGAGGCACGCTATTATCCACTACAAACAATTTTAGCTAGGCAACACTAATGGCTGTGAGCCAAAGGGCTTCAGAGTGATTTTGTGAAAGCAGCAGCTTCTAAAATCTTGGGGGAACTTCAGGAGCCCCCTCTGAGAGTCCCTGCATGTCCCTCTTTAGGTAACAACCTAGGGTTGCAACTGCCTACACATTTATTTGTAGGAATCACATAAAATGCACAGAGAATCAGCATGTCACGCAATGTTTAATCTTCCTAGCATATTAACATTTTTGTAATGTTTAACTCTGAAAACAAAATAATCCAAATGTCTCAGGTGATTTGTCATTTTAAAGTACATGCAGGATTTAAAAAAACAAGGCTGGAATCTATGCCCCCACGCCCCACCAGCAATTGATGTTTTATTTTCTAAAAAAAATTAAATACACAAAACAAAGGAAGCAAAATTTTGTTGCTGTTACAGAGAAGCTGATGGTGGTTTATGCAGAGAAGACATGCAATTTACTACTTAAATGGTCGCAAAAATTCACATAAAGATTCAGCTAGGTATTTAGAAAATAATGCATCTGTCCAAAGAAGTACCTACCTGTATTTACCCAGATAGAAGACTACTATTACATACAGGTTATAACTGTATTCACCCAAAAGGAAGAGGGCTCTGAATTTAAGACAAACCCCGATTCGTATCATCAAAGAACTTTGACAAAACCTAGTCTTTGATTCAGGTAAATACGGTATTAACAAGCAAAAAAGGGAGGATAGGAATAGTCTTGCATCTGTTTTGGCAGCACAGTATTAACCACCTGAATCTATATGAAACACTTTACTAAGAATAGACAAGATTCCTGCCAAAAAAAGTTTGCAATCTAAAACATTTTAGCAGTACTAGTACTCTTGCTGTAGTAACAGTAGCAATGAATGGTGACAGCAAGAAAGTTGCAAACATCCTGAGGATATGGACAAGCTGCTTGGGGTGGTATGACCTACCAATTGTTCTCTGGATCATTGCCCGACTTGGCTGCTTCTATCTAGCAGGGAGATTGTTGGAGGTGGCCTAGTTAATATCATAAATGCATCACTGAGGTAGGGTACGGTGCCTCCATGTTTGAAGGAGGCAATGGTTAGACCGCTTCTCAAGAAGCCTTTCCTGGACCCTTTAGCGATGGATAGTTATAGGCCAATTTCCAATATCCCTTGGTTGGGCAAGGTGATTGAGAGGGTGGTGGCCAACCAGCTCCAGGCAGTTTTGGAGGAAATTGATTATCTAGACCCATTTCAAACTGGATTTAGAGCGTGCTATGGGATTCAGACAGCCTTCCATGATTTCCTTCTGGATCACCTGAGGGAGTTGGGGATAGGGGGCACTGCTTTGCAATGGTTCTGCTCCTATCTCTCTGTAAGGAGCTCCAGATGGTGGAGCTTGGTGACAGTTGCTTCTCAAAACAGGGGTTGTTATATGGAGTCCCTTAGGGCTCCATTCTGTCACCAATGCTTTTTAATATCTACATGAAACCGCTGGGTGAGGTCATCAGGAGATTTGGTCCTGGTGTTATCACTATGCTGACGACACCCAAATCAACTTCTCCTTTTCATCTACATCATAAGGAAATGATATTCATCCCCTAAATGCCTGCCTATGGGCAGTAACTGGCTGGATGAGGGATAAGAAATTGAAACTGAATCCAAGCAAGACAGAGGTGCTCATTGTAGGGGTTCAGAATCTGAGGGGTGAGTTAGATCTTCCTGTGCTAGATGGGGTTACAACTCCCCCAGAAGGAGCAGGTATGTAGCTTGGGAGTACTCCTGGACCCAAGCCTCACCCTGATATCTCAGGTGGAGGCTATGGCCAGGAGTGCTTTCTATCAGCTTCGGCTGATTCGACAGCTGCATCAGTTCCTTGAAGAGGACGACCTCAAAACAGTGGTGCATCAGCTGGTAACCTCCAGGCTTGACTACTGCAATGCAGTCTACGTGGGGCTGCCTTTGTACTTAGTTCGGAAACTTCAGTTAATTCAAAATGCAGCAGCCAGACTGGTTTCTGGGGCAACCCGGAGAGACCATATTATGCGTGTTTTGAAACAATTGCACTGGCTGCCGATATGTCTCTGGGCAAAATACAAAGTGCTGGTTATTACCTTTAAAGCCCTGAACGGCTTAGGTCCAGGTTAATTGCTTTATGGTGTTTTATAGTCTGTTTTTAACTGTTAATTCCTATTAATTGCTTTGTTTTAATGTAAACTGCCCTGAGCTATTTTTGGAAGGCGGTATCGAAATAGAACAAACAAATAAATATACATTAATAGATGGAGGGAGCGTGTTCAGATATGTATAATGCCTAACACTGCTGCATCGTCTTTAACATCTCCTCGAAGAACAGACAAAGACAGACAGAGAATGAACGGGATCCAGAGAAACCACTGCAAGGGTACTTCCACTCATGCACAGGGATTTCTTGTGCTATCTCAGAGCAACCCTATACAACACTTTTGAGGGTCATGTTTTTGGTGAGGGTCATGTTTTTGGTGAGGCAAGAAACAAAAATTAGTGAGTCTCCTTCATAGAAGGGCTTTAATCCTCAGAAAGAACTAGGTGGATTACACCCCATGGGGGTTGGGGGGAGAATCAAGTTCTGTTTTAATCATATAATAACTCTTTATGTCTATAAATGTGTAGACCAGAACAGGTACCTTACATTCTTTGCAGGAAAAAAATACAGAGGCTGAAGACAGTGTTCCCGCTAAGGCATGCACATGTGTGCACGCTCATACGGATTTTTATGTCAGCTCAGTTAATTTTAGATCCTGCTCAGATTGAATCAGGAAGGACCCACTCTGAATGCATGTGTGCTCACATTGCCTTGATCCTGCTGCCCAGAACAAGACTCATACCGCACACAGAAAAAAAAATTAGAGAGAACACTGGCTGAATACACAATATCTTTTCTAGTATTGTACTAGTAATTCCATTAATACTGAAGCTTCTTTGTTATTTTGCTCCTTCCTATAACATGATGAAGTCAAATAAGGTGTTTTTTTTTTTTTTTAAACTCTGCAGTTAGTGTCATGCTTAATGCAAACTCTCAGGTTTTTAAATAATGTGGGTAACTCAGGATGCTTGTTAACCCAAAATCAGACAAATACAGTTGTAGTTTTTTTGGAGTACTATTTACCCCAACAAACAGTCTACAAACTGTTTGCAGAGATATTGAGAAAAGTGAGTGGTCTATAACACATATGGAAACGATATTCTGTAATCCATCTTTATGCTCCTTTCCCACAAAAATGGAAGGAAATGGTTCTGGTCCACGCATTTAGACATAAAGATTACATTAGCAAAGATAAGGGGACTAGTACATGTGTGGATAGCTAACTGGTTGAAGGACAGGAAACAGAGGGTAAGGATAAATGGAGTTTTCACAATTGAGGGAAGTAAGAAGTGGGGTCCCCCAGGGATCTGTACTCGTACTGGTGTTTTTTAATTCATTCATAAAAATGATCTAGAAGTTGGGGTAAGCAGCAAGGTGGCCAAATTTCCAAATGATACCAAACTATTTAGGGTAGTGAAATCCAAAAGAGATTGTGAGGAGCTCCAAAAGGATCTCTCCAAACTGGGGGAGTGGCGACAAAATGGCAAATGCAGTTCAGTGTTGGAAAGTGTAAAGTGATGCACATTGGGAAGAAAAACCCCAAGTATACGCTGATGGGATCTGAGCTGTCGGTGACTGACCAAGAGAGGTATCTTGGGATTGTGGTGGAATTAAGAAGAATTACAAAGGGGGCAGTGGATGAAACACTATAGGACACAATTTCCTTAAGACTAAGCCTGACCTGGAACTTGGAGTTGCAGAACATAAACACAAAGTGTTATCGTTTCTTTCCCCCCCTCAAACGAGGTACAATCTATCCTGGTTCCTTCCAAGGGGTTAGGGATTAGCCACAGGGGTTTTTGGATTCCAGACAATAATAGAAAAGGTGAGGAACTGCATGTAAAAGAGTGTATTACAAAAGTCTGACAAAATTAGACATACAGCTCTCATTTAGTGGTTAGAGTGTCGGACTAGGAGTGGGAAGACCCAGGTACAAATCCCACTTAACCGTGAATCTCACTGGGCAACCATGGGCCAATCTCTATTCTTCAGGCTAACAATTCACAGGGTAATTGTAAAGTTAAAATGGGGGTGGGGAGGAGATCTATGTACACCACCCTGAGCTCCTTGGAGGAAAGGCAGGATAGAAATATAAGTAATAAAATGCCTCTGTTTTTAATCATCCTTTCCTTAAAATCCCTGATGTTTAAGGGTAAATATACATTTTCACATTAACATCTAATATAATCAGTTTTTCCACATTTGAAACTATTTCCATAAATAGCTTGCAATAAAATATGCAATTGACCAGGACAGAAGGCAGCATATTAGGACAGATAATAAAGATTTGCACTTCTTAGGTTAATTATAACTGCCTGTCAAAGAATATGAAATAATGCTAAGTCTGTCTTTACCCTCTTGGTCTTCCATAAATACTTTTAGAGACTCCAGAGCTTCCTGAAATATCCAGTTGTGTTCCCGAAGCACATCTCTCAGTTCCTAATTGAGAAAAATTCACAAAAAAATCCTATATAATCACAGAATGCATAACCTAAGAGTGGCAGGATATTATCAAAAAGATATACAAACTGTAATCTATGCTTATTAAAAAGAGACACTTTGTGAACCTTCATATTTACAGTTACACCGAGAATACACATGCATGCACACGCACGCACACACTCTACAATTACCCAATACAAAACTACTCTTTAACGTCTATCAAAAAAATTATGCATTTATTTAAAATATTTATACCCCACCCCTCCAGTGCACTACTGCTCGGGGCGGCTCACAACAATAAGACAGACACAGATACAATAAAAGTAATAAAACTAAATTTAAAAAGTCAGATTAAAAGCCACAATTATTAGATTCAAATTAAAACTGAAAATTATAAAAAGCTAAAGAAATAAATCTGATAGTACTTCAGACCCCAAAAATTGTGCTTTGCAAAATCTGATCTTGCAAATTCCAGAATGCTACACTGCACTTGTTTACATAGCTTATCTTGACAATAGTTTTTGGTTCTAATTTGTAACATGGAATGACAGTTCATTGAATCTTCCACTTGACTGCTCAAATATTTCAGTTCTGAACATATAAGCCATGATGCTTTCTCAACAATTCATCCTCCAAATACAGCTTACCACTGAACAAACTACACAATAATAATTATTGCATTATTAATATAGCTTAATAAAAATGTTATGGAAGCCCAAGAGGAAGAAAGGTCTAACATGATGGGACGCAACATACAAAGCATATCTACACATATATTTGAAAACAAATCCCGGTGGTCAACATCCTCGTTAACCACGTGGAGGTACTATGTACAAAGTGCCTCCACAGCATTTAGTAATCCAGAATCCTGCTGCACAGGTGGGGGTGATTTTCCCTCATCTCTCCTTCCCCCAAAGCACTCAGCACCAGTGGTCCCTCTAACAGGGATTGCCAGATGTTGCTGACCAGAATCCCCAAGCAAAAGCCATTGCAGCTGGGCTTTCTGGGAGTTGTGGAAATCTGGAAATCCCTGTTAGAGGGAACACTGCTCAGCACCCATAAATATGTCCCTGAGGGCATATTTAAATGTGACAGAGGTGCTTTGCATGCAGTACCTATGTGTTAGTCAGGATGATAACCATGGAGTTCAATGGAGCTTATTCCCAAATAAGCATGTATAGGATTGCTGACTTAGCATAGCAAAGTGAGTAAATCAAAAGGCAATGGTATGGTTACATTCTAATCTCTCCCCAGGTGCCTAGTGATCAAAGGCAGGAGAGGAATACATGCTATGCATCCCTCATCAAGGTGGCAGTTTGTGTGCCTAAAGTGGTAAAACCGAGTCACTAGACTCGAAAACCCAAAATTATTATTCAAGAGAGAGGAAACTAGTAATTGTGGCTAGATTTAGACTACTTTTGGTTTTTGTGTGATGATTACAAATCACAGATATTTTGTGCTAACACAAAAACACAACATACCTCTTTATCCAAGCTGGGAAATTCTTGATGCAATTTGCTTACCAGGTGTTCACGTTTTTCCCACTGATTTTCAGGATTTTGCAACTATGGTTCAGAAAAGATATATATATCTATTTTAGATTCCATTAAGAAGTTAGGAAGACTGACTGAAATCCTGACTAATGAAGTAGGAGTGCTTCAGGGGATTGCAGGGTCATGTTGCGAGCCCTCACACAACTCACCCAGTCCCCCATGTGTGTGCTGTTGTACCAGAGCTCGTAGCGTTCAGTGCACTTCCTGCAGTCTGGAAGTGCTCTGCAGGATCAGAAGCACATCTCTGAGGGTCAGCAATATTTTTATTAGCTTGTAGGGTGCCTCTGGACAATAAGGACTCTGGAACAACAGAGCGCATACGGGGTGGGGGTAGGGACTTGTGTGAGGGCTCCTGGCGAGTCTCTGAAATGCCTACTTTGTTAGTCAGGATGTCAGCCACTTAATTTTGGTACACAGAGTAAAATCCAAAATGAAAGAATTTAACTCTGAGGGAAGCAATAATGCCTCCCACTACTCTTCATGTTACCATTGCAAGGTCTTCTGCAATCATTTATACAAATCCTGACAAAAGCCTAGATATGACTCTTCTTTGGAAGTTTTGGAATCTGCAGTTGCCTGGATCAGCAATGAAAATTGCCTGGGAAGAAAATTGCCTGGGGGAGAAGAAGGAAGAAGGGAACAGCTTGGGTGGGGCACTGACTGCTTTGCTGTCTTTTGCTTCTGCCCCACCTCTCCTCCAGGTGAGTAACATCTCCAGGGCTGTTGCTGTGCTGGGGCTCTGCTGCTATATAGGGCAGGCTGGCCCAAGGGCTTGGGGGGAGAAGGAAAAAGGGAACAGCTTGGGTGGGGCACTGACTGCTTTGCTGCCTTTTGCTTCTGCCCCACCTCTCCTCCAGGTGTGTAACATCTCCAGGGCTGTTGCTGTGTTGGAGCTCTGCTGCTCTATAGGGCAGGCTGGCCCAAGGGCGCGAGCCGAAGGGCAAGAACATAAGGGCTCTCGTCCTTGTGGCTCTCAGCCGTGGGGCGAGCTGCCCAGGGCCCGGAAGATCTCTCCCCTTCTGCGCTGAGGATCCTTCTCCATGCAATTAAGAAGCTAGCAGGAGATGTACAAGTCTGGTTTGGGTTTTTATTAAGCCAAGAAGCTGTGGTGGGTTAGTCTGGGGAGATGTGTCTGGGAGAGCAAAAAAGTGGGTCTGGAGTGGGGGTGGTAATATCATGTGTAGCGGGCAGAGGGAGGTATGGCAGTGGGAGTTGGGCAGGCCGTTACAGGGGAAAACGGTCCAGGCAATTGAGGCCTGTTCCTTTTTCCGGCCCTTCTCCCAACCCTCTGACCCTAGGGAGCTCTGAGAACACTCCCTCGAGGATTAGGGTGCTGCTGCTGAATGCCAGGTCAGTTAATGCTAAAACCTCTCTCATCCACAATTTGATTGTGGATGAGCGTGCTGACCTGGTATGTGTGACGGAGACCTGGTTAGATGCGCTGGGCGGGGTTGGTCTCTCTCAGCTCTGCCCTCCAGGTTTCCAGATCGTGCAGCATCCCCGCCTTGAGGGTCAGGGAGGAGGCGTTGCAGTCATCTTTCGAGAGACTCTTCCCGTTTCCAGGTGCCCGGTCAGGCCATCTCAGAATTTCGAGTGTTTGTCCTTGAGGGTGGGCCTCCGAGATAGGCTGGGGATTCTGCTGGTGTACCGACCACCCCGCTGCACTTCAGTCTCCCTACCTGAGCTGGCGGGGGTGGTCTCAGAGGTGGCTTTGGGTTCCCCCAGGCTTATTGTTTGGGGGGATTTTAATGTCCACGCTGAGGCCCCCCTAGTGGGTGCAGCTCAGGATTTCATGGCCTCATGGGCCTGTCTCAATTGGTAACGGGCCCTACCCACGTGGCGGGACACACTCTAGATCTGGTTTTTGCAGACCGGGAAATAAATGATCTGGAGGTGGGGGAATTTAAGATCACTCCTTTGTCATGGACAGATCATCACCTGGTGGGGTTTAGTTTGACTGCTCCGTCTGCCCTCTGCAGGGGTGGTGGGCCGATTAAGATGGTCCGCCCCCGGAGGCTTATGGATCCGCTTGGATTTCAGACGGCCCTCGAGGAGTTTTCAGTGTCCAGAGCTGGTGAACCTGTCGAGGCCTTGGTTGGTCTCTGGAATGGAGAGATGGCCCGGGCTGTTAACACGGTTGCCCCCAAACGCCCTCTCCGGCTTGGTGGAGCCTGATCTGCTCCTTGGTTTTCCTCGGAGCTTAGGGCGATGAAGCAACTCGGACGACGGCTAGAACGACGCTGGAGGAAGAGTCGCCACGAATCCGACAGAACACGGGCTAGAGCCCATTTTAGGGAGTATGCCGTGGTGGTGGGGGCGGCGAAGAAATGCTTTTTCTCCGCCTCCATTGCGTCTGCTCAGTGCAGACAAACAGAGCTGTTTCATGTGGTAAAAACCTTACTCCACACATCCCCCCAGACAATGGGGGAGGAGTCGTCTACAGCTCTTTGTGATCGGTTTGCCTGTCGCTTTGCAGATAAAGTTGCTTGCATCCGTGCTGACCTGGACTCCAGAGTTTTGGCAGTTCCAGCAGACGTGCCTCTGGTACCATCTGGTCCCGTTGTGTTGGATTCTTTTCGGTTGGTGCGGCCTGAGGATGTGGACAAGATCCTGGGCAGTGTGCGGGTGACTTCGTGCGCTCTTGACCCTTGCCTTTCATGGCTAATAAAAGCTGCCAGGGAGGGGACAGGCAGATGGCTGGAGGTGATCGTTAATGCTTCATTAAGGGAGGGCAGGATGCCATCGTGCCTCAAGGAGGCGGTGGTAAGACCACTATTAAAAAAGCCCTCCCTTGATCCCTCCAACCTGGATAATTATAGACCTGTGTCTAACCTTCCCTTTTTGGGCAAGGTGATGGAGCGTGTGGTGGCGTCCCAGCTGCAGAGGGTCTTGGATGATACGGATTATCTGGACCCTTTTCAATCTGGCTTCCGCCCCGGGTATGGGACTGAGACTGCCTTGGTCGCTCTAGTGGATGACCTACGCCGGGAACTAGACAGGGGGAGTGCGTCCTTATTGGTTCTGCTGGACCTCTTGGCGGCGTTCGATACCATCGACCATGGTATCCTTCTGGGCCGCCTCTCGAGTATGGGGATCGGAGGCACTGCGTTGCAGTGGTTCCGGTCCTTTCTTGGGGGGAGGGTCCAGAAGGTGGTGCTGGGTGACTACTGCTCAGCCCCGTGGCCGTTGGCCTGTGGGGTCCCGCAGGGATTGGTCTTGTCCCCCATGCTGTTTAACATCTACATGAAGCTGCTGGGAGAGGTCATCCGGGGACTTGGACTGAGTTGTCAGCAATATGTGGATGACACTCAGCTCTATCTCTCCTTGTCATCTGATCCTAGGGAGGCGGTGGATGTCCTGAATCGGGGGCTGGAGGCCGTGATGGGTTGGATGTGGGCTAACAAACTGAAATTGAATCCGGATAAGACGGAGGTACTGTTGGTAAGTAGGAAAGCCAATCGAGATGAGGAGACTTTACCGGTTCTGGATGGGGTTGCACTCCCCTTGAAGGAGCAAGTACGCAGCTTGGGGATACTACTGGACCCGGCTCTGCTTTTGGAAGCTCAGGTGGAGGCGGTGGCCAGGGGTGCCTTTGCATGGCTTCGGCTGGTGCGCCAGCTGCGTCCCTTTCTCGAGAAGGCAGATCTGGCCACGGTTACCCACGCCTTAGTCACGTCGCGGCTGGATTACTGCAATGCGCTCTACGTGGGGCTGCCCTTGAAGAATATCTGGAAACTGCAGCTAGTGCAAAACGCGGCAGCGAGGGTTTTATCTGGAGCTGCCCGTTGGGACCATATCACCCCCATTTTGAAAGAGCTGCACTGGCTGCCGGTTCGTTTCCGGGTCCAATTCAAGGTGCTGGTTTTTGACCTTTAAAGCCCTAAACGGTTTGGGCCCGGGGTTTTTGAGGGACCGCCTGCTCCCAAGGGTTGCTGCCTGCTTGACGAGGACATCTGAGGGGGCCCTGCTCCGGGTGCCGACAATGAGGGAGGCCCGGCTGTCGTGCACTCGGGACAGGGCCTTCTCTGTTGCTGCTCCTAGACTCTGGAATGCTCTCCCAGTGGCCATTCGTTCCTCAGACTCCATCACGGCTTTTAGAAAGCTTTTAAAGACTTGGCTTTTTACCCAGGCTTTTACATAATCATTTTTTACTGCTGCTTCTGTGTGTTTTTATCTGTTGTATTGTTTTTATGCTTGTGTTATGTTTTTATTGCTTGATGTTTTTATTGCTTTTTATTGTATGTTTTAATTTTTGTAAACCGCCTTGGGGTTTTCTTTTAACGAAAGGCGGTATAGAAATGTAAAAATAAAATAAAATAAATAAATAAAATATTTGCCTATAAAATATCTCCGGTATAAAGTATACCAGTAAAGTTTGCTAGCAGTTCAAATATTAATGTCATCAAGATTTTGTCAAGACGCTTGAGGTTTGGAAACTCTGTCTTCAAATACAACAATATTCTAGCAGGTTCAGTCAGGCGATGCAAAAAGGCTTAAAAAGTTGGAGCTGCCAAATTTCAATTATCACTTTACTTGGTGATATGGCTGCAAAACTGAATGAATAAAAGGGTAGGATGTGTTTAGGACCAGACTACCAAATATTTGATTTCCACAGTTGCTCCAGCTGTCTCACAAAATTCACATGGAAGCTGAACAGCCATAAACTCCCAAAGGATCTATTCAAGAAAAGCCGTTGGACTCTTGTATGAAAGGAGAGTATGACCAGCTACTTACAGGATCAAGTTTTTTCTTTTTTGTACTCTGGTCATCATTTTCTTCAGGACCACTGCTGCTGCTTTCCTCAAGTTTTCTCTTTCGAGACTCACCTTTTAAAAAAAGAGGTATTTAAAAATCAACTAGAAGCTATAATGTCAAAATTATTTTAGGCAGTTTAGTTTATTTTTGGCAATTTATCAAAGTGGCCTTTTAAATAATGGTTTTGATTAAGTGATCAAACAGCAAACTCAGAGTGGAATCCAGTTAAAGTTAAGAACGTTTTAAGTTCAACATGCAAGGGAGTTGACTGCATGATCTCATTGTTTTGAGTACTGGAGATTGCAGCACCACCATGCTTTGGGGATTTGGTTTGTTATGGTAGAGTAATTTCCACCTCACTCTAACCCCAAACACACGGCACTTTCGAAACCTAATGGAGTGGTGATGGTGGTCAATTAGCCCACTT
Organism: Hemicordylus capensis; assembly: GCF_027244095.1. Lineage (NCBI taxonomy): Eukaryota > Metazoa > Chordata > Lepidosauria > Squamata > Cordylidae > Hemicordylus > Hemicordylus capensis. The sequence continues at coordinate 26,582,631 of NC_069661.1, read as the reverse complement.
GTGCCTCCAAAGTTTACGGGTCTGCCATCTTGAATCAGTGTGGATGAAATCATCACAAACTATTGAGTGACACACAGGGACACTGAGGTGTCCCTGTGTGTCACTCACTAAAACTGTACCCAATTTGGTTCAAAGGGGTTAGACAATCCACAGATTAGCCAGCTTGCGCCTCATTCATGTGACCATCATCTTGGATTGAGGTGGATGACATCATCACAAACTACACCAATGAGGTATCCCTATGTGCCCCTACAGCTGAAGCAATTTTGGTTCAAATTAATTAAGTGGTTAAGAAGTTTGCCCACTTGTGCCTCCAAAGTTTTTGCGTCCGCCATCTTGAATCGGAGTGGATGACATCACAAACTACGCCGTTGAGGTGTCCCTGTGTGTCACTCACTGCAACGGTACCCAATTTGGTTTAAATGGGTTGGACTGTCCACAAATTAGCCTGCTTGCACCTCAGATGTTCAGGCAGCTGCCATCTTAAGAGTGGATGACATCATTACACACCACGCCATTTGGGCATCAATATGTGTTCCTACAGCTGTAGCAAATTTGGTTCAAACAGGTTAGGTGGTTCACAAGTTAGCCCACTTGTGCCTCAAAAGTTTACATGTTCGCCATCTTGGATTGGGGTGGATGACATCATAACAAACTACACCATTGAGGTGTCCCTACAACTGTACCAGATTTGGTGCATATTGGTCCAGGTGTTGCTAAGTTGATGGGGCAGGGGGAGACAGGCAGGCAGACACACACACAATCAATCAATGTTGCGAGATCTCATAAGCCTACTGGAAAGTAGGCTAAGAATGTCATTTATATGTGGCTTAGCTTGGTCTTTTAACTTGTTTAACTTTATTAGTCTTTTATTTTACATTGTATATATTTTATTAATAATTTAAATCAAATTGTGTCAGTTGCAGTGAATGACACACACTGGACACCTCAACGGCATAGTTTGTGATGGTGTCATCCACACTGATTCAATATGGTAGACACGTAAACTTTTGAGGCACAAATGCACTAACTTGTGGACAGTCTAACTGATTTGAACCAAATTTGCTACAGCTGTAGGGACACATAGGGATGTTCCAATGGTGTAGTTTGTGATGATGTCATCCACCCTGACCCAAGATGGCAAACGCATGGACATTTGAGGTGCAAGAAATCTAACTTGTGGACCTTGATTTGAACCAAATTTAGTCTAGTTGTAGAGACAGTGAAAGGAAAGTAGGCTGATTAGTTCTTACTAGAAAAACTTGTTAATGTTGTGAGCTGCCCCGAGAGTAAATAACTTTCTCTGTAATTCAATTTCTTATATTAATGAGGACACACAGAAAATAATCCATAAGAGTTCTCCATTATTATTACAATCATAGCACAACACAGGAAGGATGGACACAAGCTTTTTGGGTTGCTCTGCTTTTTCATACACAAAAGACATTTCTAGAAGAGTGGGAAAGAATCTTGTGCCAAAATCTTAAGCCAGAACATGGGGAATTTATTCAGAAAACGTTTATAAGGAAAGATAGCCTAGGGCACTTACATACCCATGTTCCATATAGCACTTATAATAAATTGAGGTCTGGCAGTTCCTAGTATTTCATTTTACTATTGTGCTGTTTAGCCAAATATCTTTTGGGAGGATGTTAGGAACATATAAACATAGAGAGCTGCCTAATACCAAGTCAGACCATAGGTCCATCTGGCTCAATACTATCTATACTGGCGGCTCTTCAAGGTTTCAGGCAGGTGTCTCTCTCAGCCCTTCCCGGAGATGCCAGAGTTCGAACCTAGAACATATGACTTTAGTAGAGAATGCACTGTCAAAGACCAGAATTCAAAACATATGTACGAATAAAAACCAACAGTGCTTACAGTAGTTTGGTATACTGTCCCAAAGAAATTCCAAGTTACATGAGCTAGTCTACTATCTGATGCCTAACTTTCCTAGCCACCACACAGAACTTTGTGACATTAGTCGTTATCACTTCCTCTTGATCAGAAAGCAAGTAATTAACATAAAATATGTCTGTATGCTCTGGATAATCAACCAATAGTGAAGCAATAAAATGTTGACGAAAGTCCCTGTAAAGGGAACAGTAAAGTAAAACGTGAAAAATCGATTTCCGATCTCCAGAATCACTCAGGCACAGTCTCTGTTCTTTAGGAATCCTTCTGAACCTACCCTCCAAATCAACCGAACGTAATACATTAAATCGGGCCAACGTGAACATCCTGCGGTATTTAGCAATTGTAAGTTTATCTAAATAATTTGCAGGTTTATTGTTATAGGGCTGTAGCCCCCCAAAAACTTCATTGGGGATTAAAGACTGATCAATTTGCACCTCCATATCAAAGATCCGTTGTTTTAGTGCCAATCTTGCATGGATGAATCCCATCTTCAGCAGGACATCTAAGCTAAAGCCATAAAGGCTTAGTTTACAAAAAATTGATGATTTCCAGCAAGAGTTAAAACTACCCATAAGGGTAAATGGAAAGCCACACCCAGGCCTCCACTCTAGGAATACCAACTTCCAGCCTCACGATCACGTTTGGGATGCATCTAGGGGTCTGCAAAATAGATCTTAAAAACTTTGTCTGAATGACCACCAAAGCTGCAAAATTAGCATATGAACCCAACTGCGATCCATACAACATCTGAGGGCAGGATTTAGCTAAAAATAATTTAAGTGTTGCTGGGACAAATTGAGCACCCCCCTGATGAAAACAGGATTGAATAGCTGCTGGCGATTTTCGTGCATTTTGAGTGACATATTGCAGATGTGCACTATGTCTTGTAGAGGCCCGGAACATCTAGGTATTTAAAGGTCTTAACTTGTTCCAACTTATGCCCATTCAAAGACCAATTCAAGGTCTTTGGACGTTTTGCAAAAGCTAGGATTTTACTACAATTAATTTCTAGGGTGTATTTGTGGCAAAAAAGAGCCAAGGAGCAAAGCACTCTGTGAAGGCCTAGAGGGGTCCGAGAAAGAATTGCATAAAGCAAAGGTAAAATAAAATGTGAATATAGAAGAGTTAATAGAAATTGACTGTATACCTTCCTGAAACAACTTCAGGCCAGCAGCTATAGCTCCATCCATTGTATCAGTTGATTCTATCAGCTAGAGAGACAGAGAAGACACAAGATAGCCAATAAGTAGTAGTCATTGAATTTGTTAGAACAATTTTAACACTACTTTGAAGAATTTACAGTGTAATCCTATGCCTCAGTACTTGCAAATATATTTTTCACTGTGTTCAAATTCTGCACCAAGAAAACCTGAATTTTGCAATCCTTATATATTATTTAAAAAACAAACAAGCAAATTTATTTGATTTATTAAGATTTCTAGATATGGGAAGGGGAAAGGAACTGTTCAAGGCATTGAAGTTCAGCCTCCAACTACTGGAAGTCTTATTCACCTATCTCTCTGAATTCTGGAATATCAATAGGTGCTGTTCCTAACATATTCAAGCATAACTTCACAGACTTGAGAGAAAAATGTTATTTTTAAAAAATCAATACTTTCTTTCTGTGCCTAATACTGTACTCTGCCTTTTTCCTACCAACAGCCCTGACAATCAACAGTTAGCACCTATATTCTCATTTCTGAGTATTCAATGAGCTCTACATGAATTACCTCAACAATCCTGGCAACAGCTACATAAGGCAAGTCGGCAGTAAGTCTTCAGCCAGCATAGTGTAGTGATTAGAGTGTTGGACTAGGACCAGGAATACCTGAGTTCAAATCCCCATTCAACCATGAAACTCACTGTGTGAATATGGGCCAGTCATGTATCTCTCAGCCTAACCTACCTCACAGGGCTGTTGTGAGGATAAAAATAACCATGTACTCTGAGCTCCTCAGAGGAAGAGCAGAAAAGAAGTGTAAAAAATATAAAATAATAAATAATAATATCGGGATAAGAAGGTGGCTTTCCCAAGATCACTTTGAGTTCAAACAAAGGTCAAGATTTTAACATGGGACTTTTTGGTTTACTGCTCAGTCTTAGCCGCTGTGCTATGCTAGTGACAAAGTGTGTGTTCTTTTGTTAGTGGCCTACTTCAAGAAGTCACTTGTTGCTTGAGCAAACTGAATAAACCATACTTCATACCTACTGCAATATTTTTGTAAATGAGATTTGTCTCCAAATGTACAAAATGCATATATTTATATAATCATCATCATCATCATCATCATCATCATCATCATCATCATAATGAGGTCCTTGGGAAGGACTCAATGTCTGGATAAAACAAACCTGTCAATAACAACTGTCTGACTGTGTAAACAAGAAATAATAATAATAATAATAATGTTCATATGCATATTATAATTATTATAATAATATATATAGATGCCCCCTTAAAATGTAATAACAAGTGTAAACCAAAGTTATATTACTGTACTTTTAACAACTCTTGGTCACTTTTTTGTGGAAACAGTTCCTTTAGTGTTTGGAGTTTGCAATAATTTAGATCATCCTCCTCATCCTCCTCCTCTTCCTCTTCCACTACTGCATTTGATGTCCGGGCTGAACCATTTCTATGTTTGGATTTTGATGGTTCATCTTCATCCTGTTCACTATCAGAAGGTTCTGAGCTGTCATGAATGAAGACAAAAATAAAGACCATTTTAGTTTAATGTTGTAGCACAAAATATAACTTATAGAAACCAACTGACATTTCAACTGTTCAGATATTGGGGAAGAAGGTTCTCAATTCTTATCTTTATCATAAACTTTTAACAGATATAGGAGTAGTTTATATGCTATGAATACAATGAATATTTATATACCGCTTTTAAAAAACGAGTTCTCAAAGCGGTTTACATAGATATAAACAAACAAATAAATAAGTAAGTAATCAAAATGGCTCCCTGACCCCAAAGGGCTCACAACCTTAAAAAGAAACATAAGATAGGCATCAGCAACAGCCACTGGAGGGATGCTGTGCTGGGGATGGATAGGGCCAGTTGCTCTCCCCCTGCTAAACAAAGAGAATCACCACTTTTAAAAGGCACCTCCTTGCTCAGTTAGCAGGAGATATGCCCTATGCCTGGAGAAACCTATTTTGACTATTTTCTAGAATTGTATGCTGGACAGATATAACAGTTTCTTTTAAGTTAGGGAAACCTGGTTTTCAGCCTTTTCCGAGTCAAGGTAGTTTCTAGAGGAGCTGCCAGAATCTATATTGTGGTACCCCCATACCCCAACTGCTCACTATGAAAGATGCTAGAAGTAGATGAATGTAATGATGATGAATGTAACAGCATTTTTAAAAAACTGAAAAGACAAGCAATTGTCTTCATTTGTGATCTTCTGCCTCTCTTCCTTGTCGACTGCACCATAAAAAAGGGCCATGTGAGCAAAGGGGGAAGTCTGCAGACAATGCTCGTTAGCAAACACTGAATCGAAGAGATCCCCAACATTTTGTCAAAACATAGAAAGATGTGGTTGTATTGTGCCCTTTCTGGACCAATGGTTTTAAATAATGTGTATCCTAGCCCTCTTGACTATGCATGAGATAATGTGGAGAGCATCTTGACTTTACAGAGATCTAATCCGCCCATATTAATTATCTGTGAAGCTCAAAAGCAACAATAATTCCTAAATTTAATTTATTGTATCTATATCTATAGAGAGAGATATGAGGGGAGGAGGACATATATGTGAGTCCTGTCTAGCACTATAGAGCCAGTCTTGCAGTAGCAAGCATGAATAGTCCCCTTTGCTAAGCTGGGTTCATCTTGGTTTGCATTTGGATGACTGACTACATGTGAGTTCTGTCTGCTGTAAGATATTCCCTTTAGGAGATGGGACCATAGCTCAGTGGTAGAGCATCTACTTTGCACGCAGAAGATCCCAGGCATCTCTAGGTAGGGCTGGGAAAGACTCCTGCCTGAAATCTTGGAGAGCCGCTGTCAGTCAGTGTAGACAATACTAGAGGGACTAGATGGACAAATGGTCAGACTCAGTATAAGGCAGCTTCCTATGTTCCCTCCTATGGAGGGCACAGCATGGAACCTGGATTAACAGTACTGTTGACCTGGATTAACAGTAGGAGACCAGAAGACTATCATTAATATCCCCATGTTTTCTTATTGTTTCAGGCAGCTCTCCACAAACTGCTATCCTATATGGCTGGCTCCTGAGAGAGTTGCTCCGTTACTACCACACAAAGAGGCAGTAGAGAAGTACTTGGAGCCCAGCAACGGGCCCTTAGTAGCTATGGAATATAAACACAATAAACCAACAGAAATAAAACAGAACAGGGTTATATTTTACTAGGAATTGTTCAGCACTGCAAATTAAATCCACAAATATTACGAGCTCATCTCTCAATATATACCAATACAAGCAAGTCGTAGAATGTTAAAAGAAACTAATTCTCATCCAATTTACAAAAAAGTCCCTAGCTGGAAGAAATTCTTGCCCAGCATAGATAAATGTCATTTACAAAGCCTAGGATAACTGACTCTTATTCAGAAGGGGAAAGATCCTAAATACATTAAGATGACAAAGAAAAATTTAAGACAAGACACTTAAACCTATAATAAAATTATCAACACAGAGGAACAACAGTCCCCTCCCAACAATAGATAGTTTACATGTTTAAGCAAGAGATTCATTGCGTTTGTGACACCTAAACACAAGACACATCAAAATGTGGGAGAGGTGTTTAAGAAAAGGTATTTAAATCCTTGTCAGTTTGCCTTAGGAAAAAAGGATTAAATACTTGCATTAATTGCAAAGATAAAATGTAATTTTAAAATCCATTCCATTATCCAAAAAATTAACTCACAAGACATTATCTGTTATAAAACTGACTACTTGAGGGCATTTCAACATACGCATCTAATTACCAAATTGCTGGCATTTATAATATCTCTTTTTTTTAAGATGCTGGGTAATTAAAGAACATAAAATATATTAGCACACACAAAATTAAGCTCTATGAAAACAATGTTAAGATGCTCGATTTATCATTTAAAGATCCCGTCTCCCCAGAATGGTTTTATGCAGCTAACAAGGTAGCCATTTAAAAAATAAGGTCTGGGAATATGTGCGTCTCTAATTATGCAAGATTTTAAGATGGATGATTGACAATAGTTTCAGTATCTTACATTCAGCACTTTGCTTTCAACATATGAGGTTTATGAGGGATGCAATATATTGCTGCAATTAAGAACTTTACATGATGATACCCCCGCCCGCCAATACTGATAGTCCTGTCACTCTGCCAGCATTCTGTGCTCATGGCCTACATCTTGGGGTGACAAAATTGAGCATATAGCAAGAAGAATGGGCTGGATTTGGAAGGGCTGGGCAAGACATAAAATGCACAAGATACACCCAAAAAGCATTATCTCAAACACATTTTTGTGGGTAGCATTGACTTGTGTATGCAAGGAAGTGTGGTACATGAATTCCTCAAAATAACTTTATGCCTGGCATCCACCGAACCACAGGACAACCAAACAGGGAGCAGTGAGGAGCACTGATTGTGCTTGCCTCTCCAGTGAATCCTTGCTACAGCCAGTATTTTCTCAGGATGCTGTCATTCCTAGATTCCAAATAGCTATAGGAAATGTTCTTTGTTCTTTCTTCTCTGGGGATGAGGGAGAAGTAGTGAGTGCACAGAATAAGATTCATGCCAGCTTTACCCAGGAGTTTCCTGGAGTCAAAGGCAAGCAGCATTGCATGCAAGGAAAAAGACAAGGGGAGAGACTATAGCTTAGTAACACAAGCTTTACACTTATTAGGCCAAGAATTAAATCACCAGATCTCTAGTTAAAAGGCTCTCAGGCATCAGAACCTTGGCAAGATGTCTACCTGAAAGCTTGAAGAGCCATAGCCAGAGTAGGCAGTAGTGAGCTAAACTGACCAATAGCAGTCTTTGTGCACCTTTTCTGGAATGGGAATATATCAAGCACCAGAAACAGTTATCTGCCATTTTGGGCATCTTGAGTGGCACTGTACTCATGGAGCAAGGATAGGATTGAGCTTCACATACAGGATTGCAAATAATGGGGACTTTAAAAAACAGGTTGCAAATTCTAACGTGATGGAGCTACCCATAATCACCAAGTGCCTACATGGATGAGCAGGGATGTGACCAAGTACCACACTGAATTCAGTGGCTCTCAGTATTACTCACCCAAATACAGCTCAGTGAATGGCAGGCAGCTCAAAACTGCCCACGTCACTGCATGTGTCTAACAGACCACCCACTGTGTTGTGTAGCAGAATTGTTCCACTCTAAATTGAAATTGCACAACCACAATTGTGAGATACTGCCTCCATGAATGATGGCAGCATTGCGCATCTGTGGTTGACAATTTTAAGTCAGAGTGGAAAAACAGGTTGCTCACCTGTAACTATTAATCTGGTAGAGATCCGTTGGTATCCATAAGAATGGGTAATGTGCCTGCGCAGGACCCACTCGGTAACATGCCGCAGCTCATCGCAGTGACCAAGCCCCACCTCCACGCCTTCGGCGTGCTATTCAAAGGTGGGCTAGGCGCCAAGTTCTTCTGTTCTTGGATGACCGCCATGGAAAACAATCATCCGGAATCAGGTGAGTTTATCATCAAAGAAAAATAGCTTGTACACTCAAAACACATAGCGCAGCATTACTGCAGAGGGGTGGTCCGGGAGGATCTTATGGATATTGATGGATCTCTACCAGATCAATAGTTACAGGTGAGCAACCTGTTTATCTGGATCAAGATCTATTGTGATCCATAAGAATGGGTGTTTAGCTAGCTGCCCAAAGGAGGAGGGTGCAGTAGTAGCTATTGTTAACACCTGCTTCAAAACATTTCTCCTGAAGCTCGCCTCTGTAGCAGAGTATGCATCTATAGTGTAATGCTTGACAAAAGGTAACTCAGTGGGCCAAGCTGCTGCTTTACAGATGTCCATGAAGGTTACCCTGATAGGTTTGCAGCTGAAGAAGTGTAGGCACAAGTAGAATGGGCCTTAATTGCTTCTGGTGGCTGAATGTTCTGTTAGTTGTATGTCAGTAGGATGAGTACCACCAACCAGCCAACTGGACAATCTCTGTCTAGAAATACAGGAGCCACTCAAAGAGACTTTGTATGCTACAAATAGGCGTTTGGTGGACCTGAAGTCCTTAGTACTGAAAACCTTAGTAGGCAGTACAACAGTGCTCTTTGTACATCAAAGGAGTGGATTGCACATTCTAATGGAGTTGAAGGATCTCTGAAGAACGTTGGTAGGACAATGTCCTGGTTGAGGTGGAAGTTGGACACTAATTTTGGTAGAAAATCTGGGTCCATACACATCAAGACTTTGTTCGGATAGATTCTCGTGTATGGTAAATCTATCCTTTATGCTGTTAATTCACTTATTTGTTTGGCTGTAGTGATAGTCAACAGGAAAGCCATTTTCAGAGTCACCAGCTTGATGGAGGCAGAGCTCATAGGTTCAAAGGGGGCCTCAGTCAAAGATGTAAGGACCAGAGATATACTCCAGGGCTCAATAGGTGTGTGAACCAGTGGGTACAGGTTTAAAGAGCCCTTTAGGAAAGCCTTACTTTTTGGGTGCGAAAAAAGAGTTTTCTCTTCGTAACCTGGATGTCTTGAGGATAATGCAGCCAAATGCACTTTGAGAGACACATTGGCCAAACCTTGAGACTCCAGATCTATAAGGTAGAGAAGCACATCCCTGATAGTGGCATGGTTAAGCTGGAAACCTTGTGTCCTTTAAAACGAAGCCAGTTGCTGCTCCTGTAATTGCACCTGGTAGAATATTTCTTCTGGTTAAGAAGAATTTTGTTCAGGAGTCGATCCGCTATGCTGTTAGGCAGAGCAACAGAACATCTGGGTGCAGTATCTTGCCTTTGTCCAGAGTTAAGAGATCCACTACCTGCGGTAATCTTTGGTAGTGGTTCCAGCCTGAGTACCTCTGGAAACCATGGTTGCCTTGGCCACCATGGCATCACCAGGATACAGAAGGTATCCTGTATCCTTATGGCCCCTGATGGTGGAAGAGAAGGAAGATCCGAGTGAAGCAATGGGTGGTCTGGAGCCTCAAAGGTGCTTCTGAGGCTCAGGTTGTTTAGTATGCTGGCCTTGAATCTGTTTCCCCTTGCCCTGGAAAGGGCATTTGTAGGGCTGATATTGCCTCCTAAAATCTCGCCGTTCTTTGTACGTGGTTTTCTGTCTGGAATATTGGTGGTATTTGCAGCCATAGGAAGAGGCAGGTGTAGAGATAAAAGTCTTGGCTGTGAATTTAGACTTTTTCATCTGCTCCATAGTGGAGCCTGTGGTCTCACTGAATAAATCTTTTCCATCAGAAGGTAAACCTGCTATTTTCTCCTTCATATCCCCAGGCCAATTAGTGGAGCGGAACGAATATTTCAGGAGATATTCATTGTCCTTAGTCCAAGGATGCATGCCGACACAATGAGATTGCTGCTGTTAATGAACAATTCAGATTCGGCCAAATGTTTGGCCGTACTCAGCTGCTGCCTGGTAAGTGACTTTGACTTATCCAGGATTTCTTGAAACCTTTTCTTGAGTTCCTGTGGGGAGAGGATGTCTATGGAATTATACAAGTCCTCCCACAGCCCATGTGTGTACTTTGCGGTAAAGGCCGAATAATTTGCGATCTTGACCAACAAACAAGAGCTGGAATAAAGTTTTCTTCCGAGGATGTCCAATTTCCTCCCCTCTTTATTTGCCAAGATTGTGTGTCTGTATCCAGTTTTTTGAACTATAGGACGTGGCACAGTCGATTACGAACGAATTGGGTACTGGGTGTTTCAGGAGATATTCATTGTCCTTAGTCTATACCCTGTACCGTCTTTCTAGTCTTTTGGAAGTGGGAGTGGACATGTGGATCACCTCCCATGCACATTTAGCTGCTCTTGTGATGACTGGGAGCATAGGAAGGGCCACAGGTTCAGCAGCCTCTGTCCTGACCATGAAATTGCACACAGGGTCATCGATGGTAGACATTTCTGACTTAAGGTCAAGACCCAGTGCTTTTGACATATCACGCACATGCCAATGGTACACTTTCATCTCCTCATTAGGGGAGACGTGCGTCAATGGGGCCACATCAACAGGAGGGTCCACCCTACTATCTGGGTCATCAGGGTTGGATTCCGAATCCGAAGATCCATGGCGATCTGACAGACTGAGAGGGAGAAACCAGTCTGTGTCTCGGTAGTCCATGGAATCGGTGTCTGAGTCCAGACATGCACACTGTCACATGCGGTTTGTGTGGCTGACTCTTGGGAGACTACAGCCGAAATTGTTTGCGTGGCCTTTGAAGAAGTCAGGGGTGTCTGTATCGATGGAACTGTACGAATGGAAGCTTGTGACTGGCCCCAAGACTGATTTTCTTGGAAATTGTAAGGTAATTCAGGGGATACTGTCCCCAACGGTGAGGAAGCGAGGGCATCCCCTGCTGCAGATGAGTGAGCAAAGCCAGCTGCTGTGTGACTGTTTCCTTTGGTGTTCCTGTTGTCGATGTCTGCGGAAAGCCCTTGAAACTTGACGCTGAGTGGTAGTAGAGTCTAAGATAGACAGCAAAGTATGAGCTGTTGTTGTATCCAGGGCCACCTCCCTATCCTCCTCTTCGATATCGACGGTCGGTATGTCGATAGGATATCGAGGGTCACCAGTCTGGAAGCTGACAAAACAGGTATATTCAGAGTCGAAATGGGAGGTTGAGCTATCGGAGTCAAAGGGGCGTGTGTCAACATCAACGGCACCTCTCAACATCGATCCGTAGGAGTTTGTGTCAGTAGCGAATGAACCTCTCAATGTCGTAGTTCCAGTGTCGATGTCGGCGGAGAATCTGTCGGCATTGGTGCCAGTGAGAGAGATCAAGTCCTAGATGCCGTGGTCTAGGTGTCTACACGTTCGACATTGACAGATTCAGTAGTCGCTAGATCCAATCCCTTTGATGTCGAAGGCTGGCGAACGCTTCTGGGTGTTTGCAGACAGGAGGGAGACAGTGTCCTTTCTTTTGTGAGGTCCACCGTCTTAGGCTTTTTTGATCTATGGGAGGGCAGAGAATCCTCCAATTCCAAATGTCATTTAGTTTTCAATCCCTCCAATGTCAAACGTGTAGTCTTCAACAAAAGTTTAGGGATTCAGTATGAGGCTAATGCACTCGGAGTCTAAGGTTTCTGGATCAATGTAGATGCCTTTGCAGCTGATGTCAAAGCTGAAGGGCGGGGTTCTCCCAACATAGAGGGATTTAGCAGCTCGTAGTAAATGGTGGTACGAAGCCCGTTTTTTTCTCATTTGTTTCGAGAATTACAGGCAAATCTTGCAGGAGGAGACATTGTGTTTTTCTTCCAAACGGATTAAACAAGTCATGCAGGTCCTCCAAAGGGAGCTTGGCATTACAGCCAGTGCATCTTTGGCAGGTCCGTTTCTCCTCAGCCGTCTCCATGTGATCCAAATTGTCGTCAAAGTCCGTTCCAAATAGTCCAATTAATGCCAGCAAATTCCGGAAGCCATTCCAATATACAGATAACACCAGAGTAGTCATTAAAATTCGGTTCCTAGTCAAAGCCAATAATCAGTCCTTTTTTGTTTTAGATAAAACTCACAAGAAGAACTAGTCTGAGGAGCGACACCTTGAGGACTGCACACAACGGCGGTCGGAAAAGAACTGAAGAATATGGCACCCAGCCCGCCTTTAAATAACACACTGAAGGTGCGAAGGTGGGGCTTGGTCTCCGTGACGAGCTGCAGAGTGTTATTGCGTGGGTCCTGTGCAGGCGCATTACCCATTCATATGGATCTCGACACATCTTGATCCAGATCAGCCTTGTTCTACAACATAGGGAGTAGAGTTTCAGACCACCCATGCATCACTGCACTGTATGCGACTGGCCAACAACACTTTGTTGGTTTTTATACTTTAAAAACAAGACAAACACAATATACCCTTGTAAGACAAACGGTCAGAAACACCTACTTTATAATTGCCTTTTGAGCATCAGATACAACTAGGAATTCTAGTCTGTCAAATTTATACACAAGCATGCACTCCACTATGGAGTTATAATGGCTTACATTATAATTACATCCTTTCGGGGAACAGTGGGTTGCTTTGTGGGAACAGTGGGTTGCTTTGTGGGAACAGTGGGTTGCTTCTCTTGGGAGCATTTTGGTGGTACTTCTTCCTCTTCACTATCTGATGACAATTCAATAACTTCTTTCCGATATTTTGAAAAAGAAATTTTTGTTGTCCTCTTTGCTTCAGGGGTTTCTGGGACACTGGAGTCATCTTTAAAATCATTTTGAAGGAGAAAGAAGAAATATATTACACATACAGTATACACATCTTATTATACCTGACATTTCATCAGAAATGGCCGTGCTGAAAGAAACTTCCAAGTAGGGCTCTTTAACCATACATTCAAGATGTACACAGGATTTAATTGGAAGTTTGCTTTTACTGCCATTTTCTCCTTTTAAATTGCTCAATTAACCAATATATCATAATGTATTTAATTTTTAAATTGTTTAAATGTACGTACACCACCTTTGAAATATGCATAAAAGGTAATACACAAAGGTTGAAAAATTTAAAAACCTGGTATGAATTCTAGCATTTAAAAATGCCAACTTACTTAAACAAATTCAAGTCTCTAAACTCCATGACTGCAGAGCAAAGTTTGAGCAGGCATGGGCTGAAATCATAACCATGTGTAGGTTCAGAAATTAGACTGGGGGGCCTTTTTCACAGCCGCCACACACTGAGTCGACACTTTCAACGAGCTGTCCACCACAACCCCAGGATCCCAATCCTGGTCAGTCACTGACAGCTCAGACCCCATCAGTGTACACGTGAAGTTGGGGCTTCTTGCAACTAGTTCTGGATGGGGTTGCACTCCCCTTGAAATAGCACGTGTGCAACTTGGGGGAATTGCTGGACTCGGTTCTGCTTTTGGAAGCTCAGGTGAAGGCAGTGGCCAGGGATGCCCTTGCACAACTTTAGCACCAGCTGCATCCCTTTCTCGACAAGGCAGATCTGGCTACAGTTACCCATACCTTAGTCATGACACAGCTGGATTATTGTGACGTGCTCTATGTGGGGCTGCCATTGAAAAATATTCGGAAACTTCCGCTAGTGCAAAATGCAGCAACTAGGATTTTATCCAGAGCTGTCCACTGGGATCATATCACACCCATTTTGAAAGCACTACAATGGCTGCCAATGTTGCCAGGTCCAATTCAAGATGCTGGTTTTGACCTTTAAAGCCCTTAACCGTTTGGGCTCTGGATTAGGGATGTGCACGGAACCACGGAGGCGTGGTCCGGCACTGAGGGGCATGTAGCTTTAAGGGGGTGGTGATAGTACTTACCCCCCCCCGCCGCTCTTCCCCCTCCGGTGCTAGTGCTATTAAAAATCTTCTTGGGGTGGCAGAGTTCCTCCCTGCCGCCCCTGCCCCCGTCGTTGTTCTTCAAAGCTCTCAACGGAGTCCAGCTAGCGGCGTGCATGTGCCCTGCGTGACATCACACGACGCACGCACGCCAGCAGCGGAGACACGCACGCGCCGCGCAGGGCGCGTGCGCGCCACTAGCTGGACTCCATTGAGAGCTTTGAAGAACAACGACGGGGGCAGGGGCGGCAGGGAGGAACTCTGCCGCCCCAGGAAGATTTTAAAACGCACCAGCGTGGTACTACCACCACCCCCTTAAAGCTACATGCCCCCACCCTGCCGGACCTCTGAACCGGTCTGGCGGTCCTTAACATAGTGCCCGGACCGAACCATGCACACTCCTACTCTGGATATCCGAGGGACTGCTTGCTCCCAAGGGTTTCTGCCCACTTGACAAGGTCGTTGGACAGGGCTCTACTCCATGTGCCAACAATGAGGGAGGCTCAGCAGTCATGCAGGCAAGATAGGGCCTTCTCAGTTATTGCCCCCAGACTTTGCAATTCTTTCCTGGTGGGCATTCACTCCTCAGTCTCCATCATAGTTTTTAGGAAGCAAGTGAAATATGGGCTTTTTACACAGGCTTTTATATGAGAGTTATTTTTGTTGCTGCTGCTCTATATTTCATGGTTTCATGTGAATGGTTTTTTAAAAACTTTTAATTAAATTTATATTTTTATATTCCAATTTAATTTTTATTGTGTAACTGTTCAATAGTTTTATATTGTTTTAAATGTTTTGTAAACTGCCTGGAGACTGTTTTGATGAAAGGCACTATAAAAATCGAATAAATAAATAAAATTTACAACCAAAACAAAATGAGGAACAATCTATGACCCCTTTCTCGACCAGAAATATTCTAACCCTGGAGGCATAAGAGCTGAATAGGAAAGATGGCAGCACACACAGGAGAAAAGCAGCTGCAGAATGAGATTGCTGCTTGACAGAAGTTTATGAGAAAGTACTCAAGAGGTGTTTGATGGAAACCTCAATAAATCTTGAGCCTTTATAACCTCAAGCAAGTTACTGACACTGGAAACTACAACACAGTGTGACCTTTGAAACTCGGAGGGGTAACGTGCCCCTTGAGTTGGAGTTAGCGAAACCTCCAAATGACAGTAGGGGCATACAACAGGACAGATTTATTGGAATAGGGGGATGAGAATCAAGAATGAACTTGCTAAGTGGATTGAGTAGATTTTGAATTAGAAATATACAGCTAGCACACAGCTATCTGCTCTACTTAAAACAGAGGTTCTCAAACCTTTTGATACTGTGACCCCCTAAAATTATATATAAAACTAAATGCCAGACACACACACACGTACGTTTAAAACTACTGGCTGAACACTGTTCCCTCTAATAGAGATCCCCAGTTATTGTTCACTGCAACTCCTATAATTCCCAAGCAAAAGCCATTGCAGCTGGGGATTCTGGGAGTTGTAGAAAACAACATCTGGGAATCCTTGTTAGAGGGAACACTGTGGCTGACATCCTGACTAATGATGGTTCTGGTTGCCGTATTTTAAGAAGGATATTGTAGAACTGCAGAAGAGGGCAACCAAGATGATCAGAGACCTGGAACACCTCCCTTATGAGGCAAGGACACAGCATCTGAGGCTTTTTAGTCTGGAAAAGAGGTGACTACAGGGAGACATGATAGAGGTATATAAAATTATGCATGGAGAAGAGAAGTGGGGGGGGGGGAATTCTCCCTCTTTTACAACACCAGAACCGGAGGTCATTACATGAAACTGATGGCCAGGAATTTCAGGACCAACAAACGGAAGTACTTTTTCACACAGTGAATGATTAATCTATGGATGTGGTGATGGCCACTAGCTAGGATGGCTTTAAAAGGGGCTTAGACAAATTCATGGAGGACAGGTCTAGAAATAGCTACTAGTCTGGTGGCTCTAGGCCACCTCCAGCCTCAGAGGCAAGATGCCACTAAATACTAGCTGCAGGGGAGCAACAGCACAAGAGGGAGTGTGCCCTCACCTCTCACCTGTGGGCTTCCCAGAGTCATCTGGTGGGCCACTGTGTGAAACAGGATGCTGGACTAGACAGGCATTGAACCTGCTCCAGCAGGGCTTTCTTATGATGTGTAGACCAGAAAAATGTTGCTGAGGATCAAGCAAAATGTTTCCAGTCTAGCACAGTGTTCCTGGAGTACAGGAAAGCTCCTAAAATGTATTTACACTCTTGCACAAGAGTAGAAGCGTGCCCACGCGTTGGAAGCATGGTAGACCAGTGCAGGGGGCTGATGCTTCATTTATGTTAGGAGCCCACACACACTGTGTTAGTCAGGATGTTAGCCATTGACAAGATCATGTAGAGACAAATAAAGCACATTTACCTTTTACATGAGGATGAGCTTGCTCACTTTTCAAACCTGTGTTTTGTGTTTGAGACTAATTTCAGGATCCAAGTTATTTTCACTAAGTATTTGCTCTTTGTAGCAGAACTGCTGAACACTCTCATTCACATAAGTGGGAATCAAGCAAAGGATGCCATGTCATGGCTTTCTCGTTTAATTCCTTGTAGTCAGCTTGCACACTAATCTACAGTTCAGAAAGAAGAGAGACTGTCGAGAACTGCTCTGATTTCTCCGAGGCATGGGGAGGCAGATGGGGGACAGGAGCTGAAAGCCAGCTGGATCCTCCAGTGTTCACAAAACCATGGGCGCACAGCAATGGCACTTCTTTGGTCACTCAGTAGATTAGCTCTAGCAAGTGTCTCCCAAGAGGGAACTCTGCCCTGGTCTGTCATCCAAGGAAGTGCCACTGCTGTGTTAATGAAACTGACAGGCCTTTTAGCTTAAAGGTCTAATTGTGTAAATCCCCCAGGCAGGCAAGAGAAAGATGCTAAGAGAGGGAGAAAGGGAAAGTTTGAAAATAAGTTATAGATTAGGGTCCTGAGAGCCGGACAACCGCTATACTGTACCTGTCTCTAGGCAACAGGGCTTTGAGCAACTGGAGACTCACATCCTTCGGGGACAGCAAGGTGGAAAGCAGAAGGGTTGCAAGGATTAGTATAAGGATGGATGCCCATGAGAATGGCTTCTCTGTGGTTCCAGCTTCCTATAGGTGCGAGGCAAGCTGGGTGGATTGGCACAAGGACCGATCCAAATAGTGACCGCAAGCTTTTGTGGGTTGCAAGAGAGCATATGGAATGCTCAGAGGGGTCCCCAGCATAGCATACGAAGGAACATGAAGGTGGGCTGGATAGAATCCCGAGCGAAGCACAAGGAAGTGCTGTTTGCAGTGGAGTCCCAGGTGGCAAGACCAAAGGAGCACTTGTAGCATTGGCTGGAGCATCCGATGGAGTCTCAAGTGTAAAGCACAAGGGAGCACGAAGGTTGCAATGAGTCCCAAGTGAGAGGCACAAGGAACACACTGGGTCATGCAACTGGGGATACTTTTATCCCAAAACGTGCCTTGGGGGCAATTCCTATTGTCATGCTTTGCTGAGTAGAAGGGCTGGGACAGGCCTGTTTGCAATGCATTGTTTCTGATCCTTCCTTCCTGGGTGTGACAATGGGGGGGGGGGGGGTGCCTTTTGCAAGTAAGGCTGTTTGTGGTGATAATCATAGTATGCACGCGCATGAAAGAATATCCATGTGGAGGCGGGCTCTCCAATAATCCTATCAATAGTTTCAATGGGTACATCTCTGAGCCTACATCACTGACTCATCTCTTCTGTAATGGGGAGAGTATATATCTTCCTGCTTGGCATAACTGCTCCTTAGCAGTTATTTAATCTCATTTTGGATTAAGCTCCACAAAGCGGGAAATTGGAAACTAAGATGATGCCTTAACAGACATGTCATGTGATCAGTAATGATGTTGTGTCATGTCAGCAATTGTGCTTGCTTAAACTTGCCCTCCATGCAGCCACAAAGACCTATATGGGACTCTTCCCAAAAGAAGATGGGGAAGATGGAGTATCTGGCACCAGCAAAGATGCCCCATGGTGTCCATGTGTGTGCAAAGGCAATTTTAAGAAAGTACAATTTATGACATTGCACACATCATTAGTGATCATGTGACATTTGCAAAGAGGACTAAAGTGGCCCTCACCTAAAAGATAGTGCACTGACCTATGGAGTTTCCTCACTGTAAAAACAAAGATTCCACACGCCCAACAAGGTCTAGATGATAGGAGAGAGATAGGAGTGAGCTGAGAACTGTGAGATACATTGAGCTTTGTAGATAGGCAGCAACTAGGCTAAATTTAGCTCACATTACCTTGGTGTTTTTCTATAAAATGGTGTAATTAAAGTGCCCCACTCCATAGCAGAAATCAAATGCAGTTTTCCTGTCAGCATTCTGACAGTGGGGAATGGGCAACAGGATTCTATCCACTGAGAGAAGTGAGAGGGAGTCACTCTCTACCTGACAGACAGATAGACGGCGGGCGGGGGGGCTGGAGGGAGAAAAGGAAGCAGCAATTCTGGGAAGGCTTATTCAGAAGCAAGCCCACACATTGCTTCTCCCCAACATTGCTCTAACTAAAGCAATCTAAAGCCTACGTGGCTTTCCCCAACTGTCTTCCATGTCTCCCCTTCCACCCTTCTCTGAGAGTTCACCTTCCATAAATAATAGAATAGGCACTGCACTTGCAATAGACTCCATTACATGTCTCCTGCTGCCAGTCCCAGAGTACTTTAAACTTTGGCTTTTTTGTCAGGCTCCGTATAACTTTGCCAGCCCTTGCTAGCCACAGACTTTAATGTGGCAGGAAAACCTTGAACCGCTGCTAATCAAATCACAAAGGATTGTCTTCCTAGACAAGGCTGAACAGATTACATCAGTTATTTTCATCAAAATTCAAAAGAAATGTATGATACACCTGGGCAAAAAACGATCAAAGTGTTCATTTTCAGCATTTTGTAACTTGCTGTAGCGGTGGCATTTTATCATCAGATCATCTTGAAATTAGGCACATTTGTAGACTGCACCATATAGATCACATGTACCAAGTTTCAAGTTATTAGCTCAACAGCTGTCACATTTACAAGTAAAATAATTTTGAGGCAGTACAATTTTTTTGCTACTTGCCTTAACTAAAAGGGCACTCCTGTGTCTCTTTAATACTTTCTGACCAATCTGTTTTTATTTGATCTCTGCATTTCACGATTTAAAAAAATTTTGAACACCAGTCTTGCAGTCTTTTTGACTGAAAGCAGGATAAATACCCAAAGCAAACTTTCTATTGATAAAATCTCATTAGACTGAAGATTAATAAATAATCCTGTGCTAGATAGGGCTGTGCACAAAACACGGTTTGACCCACAGTTCGAGGACACTTCAGGATTGCATATGGGGAGTTTTAAGAAAGAGGAGAGCAACTCCTTACTTGCTCTCCGCCGCCCCATGCAGCTTCCTGCTGGTGCAGTACATGTCCCCAAAAGCCCCGTGCGGTGCCAGCATGAACATGGTGTCTGCGAATGCACAGGTGCCATTTGCGTGGTCAGCATGGTATTGCTAACCATGCAAATGGTGTGCCCATGTATATGTGGATGGCATGTGTGCTGGCGCCATGCGGGGCTTTTGGGGACACACGCTGTCCCAGCAGGAAGCTACATAGGGCAGCAAAGAGCAGGTAAGGAGCTGCTCACCTCTTTCTTAACGCTCCCAAACTGCAATCCCGAACTGTGCTCGAACTGTGGTTTGTGCACAACTCTAGTGCTAGATCACTCCCACAGTGATAAGCCATAAACACATATTGTATATAAACATGGTTTGTCTATTCAACTGTAAATTCCGGCTTTTGACATCCATCTAATAGCCTTTACAATGTTTGCAGAAAATACAGAAAGCCACATTTTAAATGGCAGCCATTAACTATGTAAGTCTAACTGGCAATAAAGCAACATTTAGAGCTTGGTTATATTTTTCTGGCTTAATTGTAAAATATTCAATACAAGATAACTATTATGGCATTTTAAATTGGATCATCTATCCTAGAGATGTGCCGAAACGTGATTGGGTTTCCGAATCACAGCACAATCCCTTTAAAATTGAGGTCTTGCCCAGCCCCTTTAATGCAGAGAGCAGGTCCACCCCGCTCCTCCTCCTCTCGCCACCACTCCCTCCAGTTATCAGTGCTCGCAGAGGTGCTCTCCCCCAGCAACCTGCGCTTGCCACCAGCACGTACATAGCATCTGCGCATACATGGCAGCCATGTGCGTGCCAATGTCATGTGCAGGATGCTGGGGGAAAGCACTGCCGACATGTACTGATAACTAGAGGGAGTGGTGGTGAAAAGAAGAGCAGGGATGGACCTGTTCTCCTCTGCGTTAAAGAGGCTGGGTAAGCCTTCAATTTTAAGGGATTGTTCCGTGATTCGGAGACAGAATCGCATTTCGAGCACATCCCTAATCTATTCTTTGCAGAAAACGATAATAAAAAACACTGCACCAGAGATCCAAACTCCCTAAATGCATGTGTTTGAAAATGAAGACTACTTTGGTTATTCAGAGGGATGCTATATTAATTAGGCCTATCAAACTTTCAGCTCCCAAACTATACACAGAGCGCCAACCACAGGTAGGAGGCAGGTAGGAGGGGGTTGCAATCAGTTGCATGGCCCCTAGAGCTCTATGTGGAAAGTGTGGTGGTGGTTTAGAATGCACCCTAGGTGCTTTCCACAATGTCACTAGAGCATGCCTGTGCAGAAGAGCACTTTGCATGTAGATAAGCAGTCAGAGCAGCTGGCCCCATGCCAAAGCCATAATCCTTTATACAGGCCTAGTAGATGTAAAACATCTTGTATGATTCTAGCCAAATCTTTTGCACTTTTGGGGGGGTCATCTAGCTGTATCCAGAATGGGAAAGCACGCTGCTGCAATTCTTTTCTATGAGCCATTTAGAAACTATCTGGAGATCGCCAAACAAGTAGTCAACACTCAAAAAACAAAAATTAAAAAAACAAACAAACTTCTTATAGAGGAGAAAGGGATTCTCTCAGATTTTGGAGTGCCCTTTTTGAGTAGACACTAGATACTGAAGATTTCACAGGCTGAAGTATCCAGAGTAGAAAGATAACCTTTCTAACTCGAGTCAAAATTCAGTTTTCCAAGCACATACCAGAGAGCAAACTACATTTAATCTGAATACTACAAGTTATGGCGCTCTCTAAGATCTCTTCTCCAATAAATTGTGTTGTGTATTGCAAGGTATCTCACGTGCCCCTATCAAAGGTATTTGAATAAATAGGTTCTCATATTTAAGACTACACAGATCATAAAGATCACTTTCTTTTGCTTGAAAGACTGCAATATTCCATACTTAATCATCTTATTTTAAACAGTCACTCTTCCTATTTTGAAGCACTCTTTATTCTTAATGCAACCCTGAACAATTTAGTCCTTGCCCTTACAGTCACTGACTTGCCATAACAGCCTGTATGTAATTAGGGTACTGCAGGAAGTCCCACCCACACTGTGCAACAGATACTGTCTGAGGGAAAGTAAGGACACTAGAGGTGGTGGCTCCTTGACAGTGTTTCCTCTAAGGCATGCGTATGTGCCTGCACTCACAAGTTTTTTGATGTCTGCTCAGTTAATTTTAGATCCCGCTCAGGTTGAATCAGGAAGCTCCCACTTTGAATACATGTGCGCACACAATGCCTTGATACTCCTGCCCAGAACAAAACTCATTCTGCACACAGATGGGGAAAAAAGAGAACACTGCTCCTAGAGCAAGAAAAAAAAAGTGAGTATATGCATCATGTCTTCCTCAGCCACTTTCATACATTTGCTTTCCAGCATGCAAACTGGTTCAGAATTGATTAGCAAAGCACTGAAGATCAACTGACACATTTTGATGCATTCAGCAGCCATCCACTGCACTACTGGATGCACAGGTGGATTTGGTAGTCTTAACTATGGCAAATGATTGGTGCAATCTGACTGGCACATACATAGTGCAAGTAGAGACAGTTATCTGAGGGTAGAAACAAACTTTACTTTTATTAAAGGCACTATGATATGATTTATTAAAGGCATCACTATTATATCTGTTCACAGGTTTTGCAAAACCCATTTGATCAGTGACAACTGTCACAAAATGAGTGGAACACTGTACTAAATGACAACTCTATCCTATCACCTTCGGCTTTCTTAAAAGCTATTGTCTCCAGCCAAATGGCAGGTAAAGTTCAGTACTTTTCATTCCTTTTTAGATGAATTTTTAACTTGATTCCTTTGTCACACACACACACACACACACACACACACACCCCAGAATGGATTGCAACACATAGTGCAGCTTCACACAATCTGCTCCCAGTAAAGGTGTGGCGATGTCTGGAAATGGCAGTACGCGCTCCTGGTAGGCATGTTGTGTGAACCCATCCAAGTCTGCTGCCCAACATTCTCCCAATTTCTGCCCAATTTCTATAACCAAGACACCAAGTCAGCTGTCCAACAGAGTCTCTGATCTGACAAACACTGAGAGAACTCTCTTAAGAGAGGCAGGGAACTCTGAGAAGGGAGGTGCAATTTTCCACTAGAGAAACAACAAAATCACAAGCACTATGATATACATAGCCATGGAGCAATCACTAGCCACGAGAACACTTAGGTAAGTCCAGTGTCAGAGTTCTGGAATCATCTTAAATTCAAAAGGCTACATACACCCATCGGTCCCTGTGGAAATAATAAAATAATGTTCATGAATAGACAAAAAAGCAGGGCCCCGATCCAAGGTCTAGATTTTAGTAATGGTGGGGAGACAATAGACAAGAGAAATAAGGCATTAATATGAGCAAATGCAGCTAATAAAGCACTTAGGTTATGGAGAAAAGGTGGTCTTCTTCAACCAACCTATTGTCTCACAATGTATTATTCCCCTCATCATAGTATTTATTAAACAAGAGCATACCAGAAGAACCCTCATCTGTTAGCAGAGTAGTCTGTTTAAACAACTGCTGAGAAGAGATTAGTTGCTGGGCAAAAGAGAGAGAGAAATCTTACAGTTTCTATGGAAACTGCTTTAAATCCATTTCTCAGCAGCCATTCAGAAAGTTCCATTGCATATTTTTATAATTTGTAGACATATATTTTAATCTACAAAAAGGACATATATCCACCGAGATAATAGGAAATGGTTTGCTCTCTCATGTTAATAGTAATTCCATGCAGGTAAAGGTTTTCCATATTTTATAGAGGTTTTTCCATATTTTTCTCCTTAGAGCATGACTAGGTTAGACAAGCAGGGATTCCCAGACATTGTTGACTACAACATGCAGAATCCCTAGCCAAAGGCCACTGCAGCTGGGAATTCTGGGAGTTGTAGTGAACAACATCTGGGGATCCCTGTTAGAGGGAACACTGTCTGCAGGGGAAGAAAACTGCATTATTCACGGTCTAATACAGTGGCTCACAAACCTAGATACAAATGTAAAATCAAAGAGTACAAAAAAACAGGGTCCACATTTCTGCTCACTGCCTCTTCCAGGCAAGTGTATTGCTACCTTCTCGGATAAGCAAACTTCAGTCTTCCTCCCAGCTTTGGAGCAGCAGAAGTAGGCAGGTATCAACTTGCAAATGTACACTGACTCCCCTCCCCAGACCAAATGTTGGCTAAGAATGGCATGGCCACTGCACTGCTGACACACTCCAGACAAGCTTCACTGGTGCAGAGGCAGCTCAGAAAGCTTCCAGAATTCTTTCCAGCTCCAAAGCTGGAAGGAGTGCCAAGACAGCTTTGGTCAGAGTGCTTCATTGGTGCAGAGGCAGGCCAGCAAGCCCCCCATACTTCTTCCAGCTTCTGAGCCAAAGAGTGTGGCAGGGTCTTTGGCCGCTTTGCCACCACAATATCTGGAGTGTCCCACTAGCACAAGGTTAGGTCAGCAATGCCCAGCATCCTTTTTTAGCTGGGGAGTGGAAGGCAGGGCAGAGTGGGATTCATGGCTCAGCTGCAGTGCTTGGAATGCCTCAGCTAAACCACAGGCAAACTTTCTATCTCCCTGTTTTGCAGAAGGGGAGCTTCCTTGGCCCCTGCTTGCTGAGATTTCTCTGAGAGATTTCTCTGGGCAGGCACCAGACAGGCTAACTCTGCACCTCCCTTTCCTATGGAAAAGGGAGAAGTGGGGTTTCCTTGGCCCCTGCTTTGTGGAGCCACCTGGAGAAGTAGAGGAGACCACTTTTTTTTTACCTTTTGTGACCAAGTTCAGTCAATCACTGTGGACCCCTGTGTAGTAATGGCAACTTGGTAGCTACTAGATGCTTATTCTTAAACATACAAAATATCAAAAAAGCTAAATGGCTTGCATTTCTGTCTGATTGTTTCAATAAATCACAATGCAGACAGTATTACAATGAACTTTCAAAATAATTGTTTGCAGATAACTTATTAGCATCAACCCACAAGCATTTTTCAAATTCTTAAATCAGTCCAGTCTTCCAAAATGTCTTTAGCATCATACATTTTGCATCTAGAACAGGCCTGCACAACATAAGGCCCGGGGGCCGGATTCGGCCCGCGGGGGCTAATTAACTGGCTCCCAGGTATCCTGTAGCAACACAGGAGCTGGAAACTGCCTTAAAGTGCCATCCTGTGCATGTTTTTTTCATTAATATGTTCCATGGTGTTCCTAGCAAGGCTTACTCCCAGGAAAGCATGCCTAGGATTGTAGCCTGAAAGCAATGACTGTTTAGGGAGAGGAGAGGCGTTGGCATTTATTTTGGGCTGGCTTGCACTCCAGGGACCTCAATGACTGAGCAGGTACAGGACCTATTTTCTGGCCACTATTTTTTGGTTAAAACTATGGGTCCATTGACAGGGGGAATAGATCCACAAGTACCTAATTATATGTTTAATTTTAATGTAATGTGCTAAAATTGACTCTGGCCCTGCACGCCAAGTTGTGGATTTTTAATGCAGCACCCGATGGGGAAGCATGTTGGGGGAGGTAAGAACAGCCTTCCCATGCCTTAAAAAGACCCCCTCCCACCTCCAGGGTGTGCACAGAACTGGTTCCCCTATTCCCAGGCATTCTCACACTCCTTGGCCTCCCTGGTACCTTTCCAACTTCCCCATGCACCCTCCTAGCCTCCACCTAGCCTCCTGTACGCAGGTACTGCTTCCCTTAAAGAAGATCCTCCCCCTGTACTGCTGCAAGTACCTACTACCTGGCACAGGTTGCGCGGGAGCATCCGCTTCTGCATGGTGCAGGGAGGAAATGCATATCAGACACTCTAGTAGTACCCAATAGCACAAGCCTACTTTCTAGACCTCTCAAGCTATTCAATTAGAATGGAAAATACACAGTTGTATGTCTTGGAGCTGTAACACACAGACAAGAATTTTGTATACAATTGCCAAATCAAACCTAAATAATTATCATCATTGCATAAAGCCACAAAATACGTTTCACTGTTTAGGCTCCCCCCACCCCCCATTTTATGATGTTTACACATTTACAAGTAGGATTTTGCTATAGCCAAAAAAAAAAGAGAGAGAGAGAGTACTTTTAAATGTAAAAGCCCAGAGATCCTTATGGAAGCTATTATAGATTACAGGCATGCAGACAATAAAAACTAAACCAAAGCTGGATGTATACCAACTTTCTACTTGCTTATTAAAACAAAAAACAAAAAAACAACTCACCAGTTTTCTCTGATACATCAGATGCTGGAGTGGCTGGCCTGCTGCTATGATCAGTAGCAACATCTGATGCTGGAGTGGCAGGCCTGCTGCTATGATCAGTAAGCTCGTCATCTTCCCTAACAGAAGCAGCTTGGTCTTCTGAAACCAAAGGACCTGCAGGAACTTGATCTACAGCATCCAAATAAGCAGAAGCAGTAGCCTCCTCTTGGTCTGCAGGAAGGCTGGGAGAAGGAACTTTCTCTTCATTGGCTTTTTTTTCAAAGCGAAAGCGGTCCAGATTAAACAAGCTCATGATTTCAGCCCTTCACTTCACAGTTTATGGAATTCAGCTTTATAATCCTTGGAGGTGGTTATAGCACCATATAAATCAAGAGTATCTGGGAAGAAAGCAGCAGGGTAAAAGTTGAAGATCCATTACAGACTATGAAAGAAGGCCCTTATCTCAGGAACTTCTAGTTGCAGTACTCAGTCAGCACATCTCTTGTTTGATATTTACTATTTATACCCTTATAAATGCTAGCATAGGCTAATGCTTGCAGCTTTGCTTGACAATCACTCCTAAGTAATTTATACAAATTAATCCCATTATTTATTTCTCTGGCCTTTGATACAGCTGACTTGTAAGATGGTGAGGCACATGTCAGGCAAAGAACAATATCAAGTTTCAGTCCTTGAGGGGAGCCATCTGAGACAGCAGTGATGGCTGCTCATCATGCTGGTCACTGACCGAAATAAAGATATTTGATTTGATGGCTGCTCATCCTATTTTTGAGTCCTTCTTTGTGAAGTCATACAAGGTTCTACCTCATCCTCCTAATCTGTTTCTCCTAATCTGTTATTTCAGTTTTTGCCAGGGTTTTTTTTTTCATTTCTAATTTATAAGGTTGCTCCTCCCCACACCTACAAATATATCTATATAATGTTATTAAAAGTTTATACACCATCTAGATTTTCTGGTGCAAGACCCAAGATGGTGGGAAGTGTGGATTTTGTCTAATAAAAATAAAATTTTATTTTATTTTGATTCGTGCCCAAGATATTTTATTACCAAAAAATTGGCAATATTTCAAAAAGCAAGATGGCACCTTAAAGATGAAACTACTTTGTTGCTGTTGCTTGAATTCTCATAGGCTAGAGTCTGTTAGAAACAGGCATCCCCCTCCCCCACCGCAAGCTAGAACACTAGAACTCTCTACCAACAAAGGCTTTATTTTTTATTTAGGATTCACAGAATTGCACAAAGAGTTCTGTTTTATTTTTCTAAGTAAAGATCCATGTTTAAAAAGGAGAATAAATTATAATAGGGCTGCACAACTTCAGCCCTCCAGCTCCCATCACAGTGAAGCATCACAGTGGCCAGCAGTTCAGGATGCTGGAAGTTGTAGTCCAGCAATAGCTGGAAGGCCAGAGTTGTGCAGCTGGGATTATAACCATCCTTCCCACTGCTTCTGACTGTAACAACTTTGACTCCTTATGATTCTTTTGACTCCTTGACCCCTTTATTGTTATAAACTACCTATAGACTTCGGTAGCGTGTGGTATACAAATATAAATAAATAAATAAATAACATTCTTCTAAAATTGCAATACAGCAGCACACTTAGCTGAAAGTAACTTTAACTGAAATCAGTGGGGCTTACTTTTAAGCAAGCATGCATAGGCTCAGCCTGTCAAACTAACAGAAATTTTCTTAACCAAGGCTCTTTTATCACCTGTAATGTAACTCCTGAATTTCAAATGAGCTAAATGATCATGCAAAGAATCGCTACCATTTCTAAAGGCTATTCTTCTAAAGACTCAGTTCTGAGCTAGAAGCTCCATCAAAGAGATTGAGAGAATCCCTGCTAGCTCCGATTAGCAAAGATAACTGGTCCCACCCCTCAAAAGCTCCTTCAAAGTGATTTGGCAAGATTTGTGCATTTTTAGTATTTGTGCTAAAGATCTAAGTAGACTTTAAAGCCTGCCTACTGAGCTTCATCATAAGTTCACTGACTATACTATTCCTTCTACTTGCCAGAGTAGGGACGGATGATCCCCAGCAAGAGATTCTGTAGAATCCTGACAAAGTCTTATCCTCAGTCAGGAAATTATATATTACACACTAGAATAGATAGAAGTGTACATATCCTGTACATGTGTATGAATGAATGAATGACCTTTATTGCATGATCATTTGTCAATTTAAAAAAGTTACAAGAACGAAAAATGAAGTTCTTCATTTGATATAAAACAATTAAAATGATTACAAAGTTATCAATGTCAGGTAGCCAGGAGAGTTTTCTTCAGGTAGCCATGAGAGTTTTCGTCAGCTTTTCAGCAGCATGAACAAATTTAGCTACCTGAGTGACTTAAAAAAATATATCGTCATCCTGCTACAGGAATGATAAAATACTATGATATAATACGGGGAACATATTATTAGTACATAAATAAAAGAGAGAGATCTATCCCTGTACTCAGACAGGAACTAACAATTTAAAAAAGGTAATGCAGCATATCAATATCTTGAGCGTTATCACATCCACACGGAGTGGATTCCACTTCTGGAATAATTTGAAGCCTCTTCAAATACTATATGTCTATGTAGCCTTCTTCTATCTATATCAGTGTGCATGTTTGTAAGTTTATATGTATCCTGACTGAGGAAAACAATTCATGCATCTGATGAAATAGGCTCTGGCTCAGCAGAAATGTGCTATTTTTTATATATGCTACAGAATGCTATGGAATCCTTGATTTTTCACCATACACTCTAAACTTTCCCATATCACTCAGGTATGCAGTTTTGGATCTCCTAGATCTGGCCAATGCCTCTTGAACTGTAGGCTACAGTAGTGGCAGGGCCTATTTTTCATCAATTTCTGACGAAGTAGCCAATCCCCACTGGTACTATATTAGGCAGCAGCGATATAGAAATACGCTGAAAGGCATCATCTCATACTGGAGGCAATGGTAAACCCCTCCTGTATTGTACCAAAAGAAAACCAGAGGGCTCTGTGGGTGCCAGGAGTAAAAATCGACTTGATGGCACACTTTACCTTAGCCACAGACCTAGTCAACATTCGTTTGGGGGACTTTCTGTAAAGTCATATCTAGATTATTGCAATAGATCCTACAGAAGATTGCCAATATAACTTTGTAGGCTTCAACTAGTGTAGAACACAGTGCAATGGTGTATAATGCAGAGTGGGAGCATGAACGAAGAGCACTATGGCATATTCATTGGCTATGATGGTTTTTGTTCATTGAAGCTGCTAGTTGTGAATGATGGAACTTTAAATGTCTTGCACTACTACACCTCTTAGCAATCATTTCCACCACTATGTTACTTCAAAATATTGAAGATCAGCATCCATTTGACTACACAGTTTTTGCACCTGTCCTTGCAATATGGATACAGCCATTCTTGGCAACTGCCCCACAGCCATATCTCCAACAGACCCACTAATGCGGAACAGCAAAACAAAAACAACAACGGTAGAACCTTCTAGTCTGAGTTGCCTTTTAATTGCTGGACTTCAGCAGCCACGGAATAACTTCAATGCACTTATTTTAATAGGCATTTCCCACTATTGATCAGAGGGAAGTTGTAGCATTGTTGCCCGGTGCAGCTGCTGGAAAGGGGCAAGCTACACATTCGGCATAAAATAAAGCCAAGCAAGTGTATGGGCAGGTCTCTTCTATTATATTCTTCCCCACAACCACCTCATTTCGACAACCTGCATACAACTTGCCAGTAACTAGACTGGAGAGAACACGGAGCAGTGTAGGAAAAGAAAAATAGCGCCCCCCAATCTATCTCACACACGCGCGCGCGCACCCTGTGAAGTCCGCCCCCCCCCGCAGTGCCTCCTCCTCTCTCCATTAGCCACGCAATTATCACCACGCCTCGGGGAGCCTACTGGCAAGTCATCCCCCCCATCACCACACACCCCCTCCCCACTATGCCCACAAATCCCCACCTCCTCAGTCTCCTCCACACACGAGATCTCCCTTCCACCATCTTCCCTCACTTCCTGGTCCTCCATCACCTTGTGGCCTGCCTCTTCCATCCCACCCCCACCCTTCGTCCGTCCGTCTTTTTCTCGCTCGCTCGCGCGCGCACACACGCACACGCACACACCCGCCCCCTCCCGACAA
Source organism: Hemicordylus capensis (assembly GCF_027244095.1). NCBI lineage: Eukaryota > Metazoa > Chordata > Lepidosauria > Squamata > Cordylidae > Hemicordylus > Hemicordylus capensis. The sequence continues at coordinate 26,552,430 of NC_069661.1, read as the reverse complement.
AACTTCTTCTACATGGGCCTCGACCACCACAGTCCGCTCTCCCCTGCGCCGCGGCTAGAGCAAAGCGCCGGAGAGAGACAAAGAGGGCGAGGGGGAGGGGAACCGGCGCCGCTTTTTCCCCTCCCCCCTCTTCCTCCCTTCCTTACCCCGCCCCCACTCCGAGGAGGCGCGCGAGCCTTCAGAGCGCCGACACCGGCCAGCGGCGACGGCAGAGCCGGGCGTGTGCCAGGCCGAGCGGGGGATCTGACGGCAGAGAAAAGCGACGTCAGCCTCACAGCCCCTCCAAGCGCAACGGGGGTGTGTGTAAAAAAATAAAAGAAATCAATTGCCACAGAGACGGCTTGCACCAAAAGAGGGGGGCGCCGAGTGATGACCTCACTGGCTTTTTTCTCCCAGCATCCTCTTTTTCCCGGCTTTTTCCCCTCCACCCCCTTCCTGGCCCTCCCTCTACTACACACTAAGCCGCTGCCCACCTCCTGCCTGGTTTGGATATGCGCGCGCGTGCAGCCAAACACAACGTGCGCGTGCCCGCGCTCGCGGACAGCAGATAAGACTTCAGGCTCTTCCCCCCAACCCCACGCGCCTGCAATGCGCCTGCGCGACCTGCCGGCTGGTGTAGTGGGGCTTTTGCGTTGGAGCAAGCTCAATTGTACCGCAACGAAAACGCTGATGAAGAGATTATTTAATTATGCTACATTTGTTGTGAGGCAGGGTCTTTAAAGGCACGCTGGAGCCCATAAGGAAGAAACCGATGGGGTTGAAATGGGCCTTTCAATGGTTTGGATGGGACGGGAGAGTGGACAGGATGTTCTGAGCAGTGGACATTATTAAGTGGCAAGGGTTGTTGCTGCGAATAGAGAAGAAAAGCCCTGCTAGAGAAATATCTAATCTGGGCGCTCCGGTTGTTGAACAACAACTCCCATAATCCCCAGGCACACTGCTCAGGATTATGGGAACTGTAGTCCAGCAGTAGCTGGAGAGCCATAGTGGGCCATCTCTGCCCTTTATGAGGAGGAAAGCTGGTCTTGTGGTAGCAAGCATGACTTGTCGCCTTAAGTAAGCAGGGTCTACCCTGGTTGCATATGAATGGGAGACTAGAAGTGTGAGCACTGCAATATATTCCCCTTAGGTGATGGAGTCACTCTGGGAAGAGAAGAAGGTTCCAAGTTCCCTCCCTGGCAGATAGGGCTGAGAGAGATTCCTGCCTGCAATCTTGGAGAAGCTGCTGCCAGTCTGTGAAGACAATACTGAGCTAGATAGACCAATGGTCTGACTCAGTATATGGCAGCTTCCTATGTTCCTATGGGATCAGACCAAAAGCCCTCCTAGCCCAATATATCCTGCTTCTCATCATGGCGAACCAGCCTTCTTCTGCTGTTGCCACCTCAGCAACTGATATTCAGAGGTATACTGCCTCTGAACATGGAAGTTCCACATAGCCATCATAACAAGTAACCAGCGCTAGACCTTTCCTCCATGAATTTGTCTTAATTCCCTTTTAAAGCCAGCTAAGAATGTGGGATGAGGTCTGCTGATTCAGACTAAAAGGAACATGGAGGTGCCATTCTTAATTATTGCAGCTGATGAGAACTTAAAAAGAACCCTGTAGGATCAGACCAAAGTCCATTTAGTCCAGTATGTTGTTTCCAACAGGCCAGATGCCTCTGGGAAACCCACCAACAACTGCCCTCACCTGCTGTCTGTGTTCCACCTTTGAATATTCAAAGCTACACTGCCTCTGGTCCTGAAGATTCCACTTAGCTATAATGGCCACCAATGTAGGAAGAGTCAGGCCAAAAGTTCCATCTGGTCCAGCATCCTGCTTCACTCAATGGCCACAATCAGTACTTGAAGGTAATAGCTCCCTCCTCCTGCTGTTGCTTCCCAGCCAGTGACTGGTATTCAAAGGTAGATGCTACCAGTGTTCCCTATAAGAGGGATTTCCAGATGTTGACTACAACTCCCATAATCCCCCAAAGCCTTTGCAGCTGGGGATGGTGGGAGTTGTAGTCAGTGACATCTGAGAATAACTCTTACAGAAAATAGTGATTGCCACTGAATATGGCTGTTCCATCTTAACTATGGCTAATAAGAACCTAAGAAGAGCTGTGCTGGATCAAAACAATGATTCATTTAATCCAGCATCCTGCTTCTCACAATGGCCAACCAGATGCCTCTGCTAAGCCCTCTAACAGGGTATAAAGGCAGCCCTTTCCAGATGTTGCCCCCCCCCATGCAAGCAGCTAACTAATCCCTGCTAACTTGGCAAAGAGGCACCTTTTAATGTGGTGATTTGCTTTATTTAGCAGGGGGAGAGTAACTAGCGGGGAGAGTAACTAGCCCTATCCACCCCCAGCACAGTACCTCCAGTGACTGTTGCTGGTGTCTATCTGATGTTTCTTTTTAGATTGTGAGCCCTTTGGGGACAGGGATCCATCTTATTTATTTATTATTTCTCTGTGTAAACCGCCTTGAGTCATGTTTGGAAGGGCATTATAGAAATCAATCAAACAACAAACAAACAAACATCAGATATTCAGTGGTATCCTGCCACTGAACATGGAGGTTCCATCAAGACTAATAGCCACCAATAGAAGACCTTTCCTCCATGAATGGGTCTAATCTCCTTTTCAGGCCATTTAAACTAGTGGCCCTCACCACATTTTGAGGCAATGAACTTCTGAAAAAGCATTGTTCTTGTATATTGCTCCTTTCCATAATAAAATGCCCAAGCCAGCTTTGTGTAGAGTGGGAGGTGAACTGGTGTCCACCCATGCAGATTTCTTGCCCTAGCACATTTAAAGCTAAATTTGCCATCTAAGAATAGTGATGGACTTTTGGAGGTTTGTGGGAGGGGAGGATAGAACTAGAAGTACAAATGCTGGTCTCTGGTTCAGTTCCTGGCATCTCCAGTTCTAAAGGAACTCAGGGCTGCTCCGCATGATCAAATGTAACGTCTTTTACTCATGAATCAGAGATTCCATCAGAGACAGTAGGGAAAAAGTGAACTGTGAGAATGTCTCTGACCAACCACCTTTCTCTAAAATAAAGCAGGCACATGTATTCTGAATGGATCATAAAAAGAGAGAAGCATGCTGGGACTCATGTCTTCTATTCCTTGGACTGGAAAAAGAAAATATTTTAATGTTGTTCCTTAGGTAAAAGTGACAGCTACAACATAATACAAAACAAAATAGGATATGTTGAAGTTTAATGCAGGCAGTACAGGAAAGTGGGGAAAGAAGCAGTTATTAACTCTAGGGTTGGAAAATGCCCGTGTAATGTAGAGTCGGACTTCGGATGCTGTGGATATTGGACTTAAATTGGATAGATCCAGATTCTAGTGCTCTTCGCTCCCATGGCGGTCATTAAGAGTGCTTGGCCAGTTGCAATAGCTCAGCCTAACCTCGCTTTCAACGTTATTGTGAGGTAGGAAGGGGCCACGTATGCTACCCTGAGCTCCTTGGAGGAAGCACAGGATAAAAATGCAGGTAATGGAAACGCAGAATCTGTTTACAAATTTTGTAAAGCCCTATGTACATAGGTGGTACATCTGGTAACTCTGCCCATGTACAAATCATAATTTGTCATGAGAACAAAGCACAATATAGCATTCCACCTTCCAATACATATTAGGAATATGGTTATATGAATATGAATATACAAATACAAATATATGAGGTTTGCCCTCTCTGCTGTCCTTCAAGGCATTTTGATGTTGTTTTAATTGTTTTAATTGTGTGCAGCTATTTGAATTGGTTGCTTTAACTTTGGTATTGAATGGCTTATTTATTGTAAACCACTGAGATACTGTAATTTTTGTTAGGTGGTATAAAACTCGAATAAATGAATGAATAAGGGAAGTTTCCAGTTTATGGCTTCAAATATTTTTGCACCTGGATGGAGCTAGTAACAGGTTGTGTGGGGAGCAGCATGGCAGACTACAGCAGCAGGGAACCTCATAGCAAAATTGTTTTGTTTGCTCATGGAAGGGCCAAAGTAGACATCATGAAGGGGGTCTAAGATTGGAACTCCTAATCCCGCCCCCCCCCCCGTATATAAAAAGCAGCAGAGGGTACAATTTGTCCTGGGGTTGCAGCACAGGGGGTTAACCCTTTGCTTCAGAACTGGTTCCCCAGTTTAAATCACACACCCTCACCCACAGGTTCACCTCTGCCCACCCACTCACACACCAATACACAGCTGATGTCAGTTTTGGATGGGGTGACTTGGATCAGGGATGTGGGGCAGGTAGGAAGGGTTAGATCCCCCTCCCACATGCCATGGCCTTACTCCACTTTGGGGCTGGGGCTGGCTGGGTTGCCCTACAAGATCATGGAGGACTGAGCTTTTGATTGCGTTCTAGTATGGGTGAAGAAGATGTGTAGAGTAGGAGGTGAGAAAGTTAATCCTTCAGTTGCTCCTGCCAAGTTGCCACATTGTTCTTCTCCCACCAGATGGAAAAGCAGAGAGCCTGAGTATTCTGTACCACCCAGAGGAGCCCGAAGCTCTGAAGAAAGGAGGCAGGATGTCAGAACACAGTAGGCAGAGGGTGAAGAAAATGAGGAAAACAGGACAAATGGGAAGATTAAACTAAGAAAACACAAATATGGAATATGAACAAGGCAAAGCACGTTAGATATTAAGACAACACTCTTAGTGGAAGTTTGGAAAAAGCTGTGGTTGATGGATTAGTGTTTTTACAATGTTTATAATTTGTAAAGGCTGTTTAATTGCTCGCAGTTATTAGTATTATAAACATTATGATCTAAGATGACTTCCTGGCAAAGAAAGCAGGCAGAGAACCCACTGGAGGAGTAGGGTGTACCAGCCAAAAGCTTACTTTGTAGAGAACTGAGAGGTGGTTAAGAGTTTTGCTGGTAGTGCTGCTGCTGTATGGTTGAAAATCCAATATCTAGGAGTAGAAGGGATATCCTAAAAATGGGAGCAAGGAAATCGGAAGGTGGAGGGAGCATAGAAATCAGCATACATGTTTGGCATATTATCCTGGAAGATGCACCAGTTACTGCCATTTTCTCAAAGAAGTCCACAAACCACTAAAACCAGTGCACTTTCTTTCTTTGCATTTTTATCCCACTTTTCTTCCAAAGAGCCCAGAGTGGTGAACAGGGTTCTGTTTATCCACACAACAACCCTGTGAGGTGCCTTAGGCTGAGAGATAAGTAACTGGCCCAGAGTCACCCAGTGAGTTTCATGGCTGAGTGGGGATTTGAACTGGGGCCTCCCAGCACACTGGTTGTAGGTGGCTAGGATCCAATCCCCCACCCTGTATGGACTGGGTGCTTTTGAAATCCATACAAGTTAAGCAGGTGAACAGGGGCAGCCATTGTGTGGATTAGATGAGGAAACAAGATGAACAAGATCTGTTGACTCAGGAAGGGAGAGAGAAAAAGAGAAAGAAAGAAAAAAGAATGGAGGGAAAGAAAGACAGAGGGGAAGAGCAAGTGGAGGAGAGAGAGAGAAAAAGAAGGGAGCGGAAGAGAGAAAGAAGGAAGGGCGAGGGACGGGCTCGAGCCTGTCAGCAGCCTGAGGGGAAAGAGCAGCCATGGCAGCACCTATTGGCAGCAATGAAGGACCCAGTCAACCACTGCTGCTGTTTGGGGCTACCAAAGCCATTGGCGGAGGGAGGCAGGCAGCCTGGGAGGGAAGGGCTGGATCTGCTGCTGCTGCTGCTGCTGGGAGGAGCAGAGCTTGGGTGAGGGTGGGGAGGTCTCTGGGGATAGGGGGCTGCAGCTTGGCCAATAGGTCAGGGGTGGAGTAAAGGGATGGAGGAGTGACCAAGAGGGTTGAGGGGGGATGGAAGCAATGGGATGGAGGAGGAGGAACAGGAGTACGGCTCAGGTGAGGGTGGAGAGATCTCTGAGGTGAGGGGGGCTGTGGCAGGGGTTGAGGGTACTAGCGTGCAGATGCTCAGTTCAGGTTAAGCTAGTTGCTCTTATTTTTCAGATGAGAGTCTGTGTCATGGCTCAGACTTCTGACTCAGAAGAGTCAAAGCAAGAACGGGAGGATTCGCCCGCTAGTGAGGGCTCAGAGGCACAGCAACAGGATTTGGCAGGGAGACCAGACTCTGGAGCTGAGGATTCAGAACCAGAGTTGCCAGAACCTAAGGGGTATACTCATAGGTCAAATGGGCCGTAAGCCAGAATTTGGCTTTTTTAAAGTCAGATCTGGCCACCTAGTTCAGAACAGCTGCCAGACATGAATCCTGAGGAGGAGGAGGCTGGGATTTCACCTGTCTTGAGAAGACATCTCAAGAGGAAAGCTCAGTGGGAGTCACGCAGGCGCAGGAGATCACAAGAGAGGAAGCAGAAGTGCTGACTCAGGGAAGTCTGATTGGCTGCTGGTTCTCTTGAGCCCTATATATTTAGCAGTCTGTCAATTGCTCAGATGCTGTTAGCAACTTTCGCTGACCACAGACTGTTCGATTTTGAATTCCCAACTTTTCCAAGTTCCAGTTTGCCCTTGTTTGTGCTTTCCTGCTTTGTTCCATTAATTCCTTGTTCTGGTGTCCGTTCTTTTCATTCCTTGCTCTGTGTTTTCTTTTCAGTTATTACTCAGTTATTGTTAGAGCAGGGTACCTAGTTCAGTTCAGGGGACTTGATTCAACTATTCTCTTTGTAAGCCTTTTGTTTTCCTTCTTGCAGCTTCGCTGCTACTTTCTGTTAACTCACAGGGGGCGGGGGAGTGCTGAAGAGGGTTGTAAATCCTGTTGGGTTAGCCGAGCTAACAGATTTATGACAGTCTGAAACCAAATGTTTCCCTAAGACTTATGGTGAATCTGTGGCAAAGGTAATATTTCAGTTCACAGTTCCAAGTTTAACTCTTGGTCCTTTGGTCCTACGGTGGACAGACAATATAACATATTTAGTTTATTTAAGAAATGTTTACCCTGCCTTTCTTCTAAAAAGCTGTCATAGTGACTTCTAAGCTTGCAAAATCCAATATGGGCTGGTTCAGATGGTACCTTACTGCCCCATGTGATTAGAAAGGGAATGTGCCAAGAGCTGATGTCCTGATGCCCTCTCAGAACATCTCTTTGTGGTGGTGGTGAGCTGTTCATCCAAATGGTTGCTCTACATGCCCACCATTTCTGATCACATGGGCTGTTAAGTTATCGATGAGCGAAATACACCAGGAGGTATACTCCCAGTAGGGTCACCCAAAGTGCGAAGGTCATCCCAGCTGCCCAGCTAAAGCAAGCAGGCACCTATATTGGGTAGCAGCGATATAAAAAGGTGCTGGAGGTGGATGATCACTTCAGTGACAATGACAAAGGCATCTTTTCATACTGTGTGGGAGAAGGCAATGGTAAACCACTCCTGTATTTTACCAAGAAAACCATATGGATAGACAAAATAGAATGATTGTTGATGTAGTACTGGAAGATGGGCCCCTCAGGTCTGATGGTACTCAACGTGCTACTGAGGAAGAGCTGATGATCTCTCAGAGTACCAACGGTGTTTATGACGCGGTTAGATTAAAGCGTTTTGGATATTTAGCAGATGATGTTGCCATGCGGCAAAAGAAAATCTGAAGCTCCAAAGACAGAATTACAATGGGAACGTGCAATGTAAGAAGCATGAATATGGGAAAGCTTGACACAGTGAAAGATGAAATGAATCAACTACAGATTGACATCTTGGGCATCAGTGAATTAAATGGATTGGAATTGGACACTTTCAGTCAGAAAATAATACTGTTTACTACCCAGGACATGAAAAACAAAGAAGGAACGGTGTTGCTTTCATAGTCAGGAAGGATAAAGCAATGACAGTACTTGGGTACAATGCGGTCAGTTACCGACTAATATCAATCAGATTTCATGGACAACCCTTTAGCATGACAGTTTTTCAAGTCTGTGCCACAACAACTGATGCAGAAGAAGAGGAAGTTGATGGGTTTTATGCTCAAGTTCAGTCTGAAATTGACAGAACATGGAAGCAAGATGTGCTGATGGTGGTTGTAGACTGGAATGCCAAAGTTGGAAATGGTTAGGGGGAAACACAGTTGGACTCTATGGCCTAGGAAACAGAAATGAAGCAGGAAAATGACTTCTTAGTTTCTGCCAAGCCAATGATCTCTTCATTGCTAACAGATTCTTCAAACAACCCAGTTCCCTTGAGAAGTCCATAATGCTGGGAAAAGTTAAAGGAAAGAGAAGAAGAGGATGACCATCAGCAAGGTGGATGGACTCAATTATGACAGCAATGAATGCACCACTGAGAGACTTTAAAGGCCAAGTTGAAGACATATCATCCTGGAGAGAATCTATCTATGTGGTCACTAAGAGTCGACACCGACTTGATGGCACTTAATCAACCAATATATCTCTTGGGTAAGAAAAGTTGTTTCCACCATACTTTCCTGCTTTGCAAACTTTTAAAGGTACCAGAGCCCTATCCTCTAGTCACCCTACCTGGACTAGAATGGCTGGCCTGTACCTGTGCTTCATTTGATATAAGTTGCACTCTACAAATAATTTAAACTGGTGGTTCGTTGCAAGTGGAGATACAAGTTCAGTTTGGGCAGCATGGTATAAGTGCTTGTGAAAGAGACCTGAACATCAGCGGGCTTCAACTGTTGCTGTTAACCTGTTTTCAACTGCATTATGCCTGCACCCTATGATGGGACCCAACAATACAAGGGTCTTCCTGGAGATCAGTATGGTGATCTAAAGCAGGGGTTTCGAGCCTTTGACCATTGTGGTTGGGGGTGATGGGAGTTGTAGTCCAGCAACATCTGGGGACCCAATGCTGGGAACCCCAATCTAAAGGAAAACCATGTCCACACTCCATGATAATAATAGTAACACACTCTTCCAAATATTGTTTCTTTCTTTGTTTAATAGTCAGGGGTGTCGCAAGGTTTCTAGTGGCCAGGGGACAAATCAGAGCAATGGGGTCTACCAGTGCCCAAGCCACTCCCCCTGCATCTGACATCAGATGTAAGGGGCAGGGCAACCTAACCCTCCCACCACAAGCCTTCCCCTCCACTGGCTCACCTTCTGTGCAGAGTGGGAGGGTGACCAGCAGCAACACCACCAGTGGGAGGGTGACCAGCAGCCAGGACAGGCATGGGGCCGCAAGGGGTGTCCATCCTCTGCCGGGGGCAGCGGATCGGGGCTGGTCAGCATGGCTGCAGCGGCCAGGAGCGTTGAGGGCAGTGAGAGGCGGTCCACTGCCTGGGAGGAGGAAGCGTGGGGAGAAAGGAAGTCCAGCCTCAGTGCACTTGTTCTCTTCCCATCACACTCAGAAATAGCGTGCGTGCCCCAGCTGCAGGGCACCCTTGTCCAATGGACCCTACGCCCATGCTTGGGGGCCTCTCAAACCCTGTGGGCCCAGGTGCAATAATCTCCCCTTGTCCAATGGAAGCTACACTCCTGTTAATAGTGTTTCTGTGGAGTTAGGCAGTACGTTTTGACGCACCTGTGTCTAAGATGAGAAGAAGCATCTTATTTGAGAGTTTTGAAACTGCTCTGAATCCAGTTAGTGTGGGAGAGTAGTAAACTGCAGCACAGGGGTTTCTACCCAATCTCAAAGCACACGTCAGGACCTGCTTCCAAATCTTGTATAGAATCGGTGGGAGGTATTTGTAGCGCTATAAATTGTGAGCAACAAGACAAGCTGTCAGTGGCAGATGGGCTCATACTTGATTGCCAATTTAAAAAAAATACAAAGATGTTTAAACTAGTTCACACATCTGTAGTTGGCGAAGTGGTGAGCAACTCTGTGCACTGTGAATGAGGTTGCTATAGCAACCACACCTCACCTTAATCATAAACTTCCACAGTGTTTTGAAGTTAGCACTTGATGAATGCAGAGTGAGGCCTCAAGTTGAATTCGCGCCCCAGTTCCATCTTGTCTTTTTAATTTCAAGAGTGTTCCTTTTGCTTCCTGTGGAAAATTGCTATTATTTATTTATTTATTTATTTATTTGATTTACAAAAGGAAATAAGCACATAAGAACAACCCTGCTGGATCAGGCTCAAAGCCTATCTAGTCCAGCCTTCTGTTTCACACAGTGGCCCACCAGATGCCTCCAAGAAGCTCACAGTCAGGGGGTGAGGGCTTGCCCCCTCTCCTGCCTTTGCTCCCCTGCAACTGGTATTTAGTGGTATCTTGCCTCTGAGGGTGGAGGTTCCCTATAGATGGCTATTAGTCTGGTACAGGTGCCACCAGACTAGTGGCCATCACCACATTCTGTCAATAACCAGAAATCTCCTTTGGTTAGAAAGAATAGCATAGAGGTAAGCTTGGCAACCTTGCAGGTAATTTAAAGTTTGGTAGGGGTAAGGGGCTTTAATCCTACCCCGTGCCATGGGCCTGATCCAAATGTCCCCCCCCCCACACACACACCTTATGTCCTACTAACGAGAGGTGGCAGAGACAAGCAAATCAGGGTGAACACCATTATTAAAGTCCCCCTAGCTTCTCACAAGGAGGAATGTGGTGTAGTAAGGCGGCCCTGTAATATCCTTCTGCCCAGAGAAATAAGGAGGGTGAAACGATATATTCAGTGTTAGATTAGAGCCACTGTGGTGTAGTGGTTAGAGTGTTGGACCAGGACTGGGGAGACCTGAGTTCAAATCCCCACTCAGCCATGAAACTCACTGGGTGACTCTGGGCCAGTCACATCTCTCTCAGCCTAACCTACCTCACGGGGTTGTTGTGAGGAGAAAGATAACCATGCACACTGCTCTGGGCTCCAAGGATAGTATGGTGCAGTTCTTGGAGGAAGAGCAGGATAGAAATGTAAACAAAACAACAACAACAACAACAACCTGATGTGGTGCTTTCCAAGGACACATGTAGATGCATTTTGATTTCATGTGTAACACAACCACAAACCCAGGTTTGTCAATGATTATTTACTCAGTGGGGAACCCCAGCCAATCTTAACTCCCTTATTGCAACTGTTTGTCCAAGTCACACTTTATGTTTCCATTTTGTGCCCATTAAAAATCTTAGGCCGGGGTCCTTAGACATGTCCCCAGATATTGTTGGACTATGACTCCTCCCCACTGTGGCCTTCAGTCATTGTAGCTGGCGATGATGTCAGATCTAGCCCAACAACATCTGGGGACCCACGTTTGAGAACCCCTGCCTTCGGCATATATCTTTAAAATGTAATGTGTGGTGCTTAAGCAGATCAAATCTAAGCCCTTAGACAGATCTAATTTGAGGGATTAGATGGGTTATGTTTCAGCATATCTGATCCCTGCAATATGCTTCAGGCAGAGCTGATCTTCCATTGATTTCCAGAGCTGAGAATGACCATGCCAAGATCAGTGCAAGCTGCACAATATCAAAGTTAGCTTCTTCAGGATGTTATGGGACAAAAACATTCCCGCATTTTCCAGGGTCAGTTTCCTTATTTCTGTGTGGACCTTATAGTGCCCAACCCAGACATACTGGATACTATCCAGTATCTAGTGAGGATACTGCCTAAATGGCTGCCTTCAAATTATTTTGCAATTTGTAGCAAGAATAATACAGACTTTAATGGTGGAATCAGTCCAGTAAACAGAATAAGACTTTTCTGCTTTCCATTAAGTTAGACTAGTTGCCTGTGTGGCTTGTAGTACCAACAAAGACCAACACTTTCTTTTTATCCACCCAAGGAACCGCACCTAGTGATATAATAACATCCCTTTTCATTCTTAATGTTCTACAAAATGAATGTTTACTAGCCTGAACTAGCCTCAAGTTTTTGATGAACTGCTTATCTTGTTATAATGCACATTTAGTCAGAAGAACATGCCAGAGGAACATGCCAGAGGTATTAAAATAATATCTCCAGGTCTGTTCCTCAATTTGCCTGTGTTTTTAGCAGGCAAAACATCTGCTGGAATTCCAGCTAATCGCGTAACTGCACAGGGCACAACTGAGGCCTGTCTGAAGAAGGAGGCTGGGGGGGGGGGAAGTTGCCCAGGGCCATGCACCCCAATGCTGCAGCCCAACCACAGAAACTGAGCGCTTTCCAGACTAGTTGCTGGAACAGCAGCAAAATGCCTCCGTTCAGCAATTCGCATTTGGAATGTAAACAGCAGGGGGAGCAGTCTCGCAGCAGCTAACAACCCAAAAACCCAGCAACTTTTTCACGCCAGATGCACGACATCCTTGCTCTACATTGCAGCGATTAAATTCGCAACAAAGCATTGGAAATGTGAACGGCACCCTGCTGTCTGCGTAGGGACTGCAGTGTCATGACGCAGGAAGTGTGGAAGCACACTTCCAAGATACATCCTGACCCTGTTGTAGGGTCTAGTCTGGAAGGTGCCCTGGTTCTGGCAGGGCTGGAACAATACTGATCCACCTGGGGGAACCACACATACTGTTCTCACCCTGGGCTCCACAGAAGCTAAAGACAGCCTTGACGGGATATAAGTGCAATCAATAAATATTGTGCACGTGTGCGCTGTAGATATTCAAAATGTTGTGGATTCAAACAACTGTGTGGATGGAGAGTGCTTCTGCGTAATGTATTGAGTGTTGTATTATAGTACAAGAAACCGAATACATACAGTAGACAGTATGGTATAGTCCTTAGAGTATTGGACTATAGCTGGGGAGGGTCAAGTTCAAATAACAATTTACAGCTGCAGCTCTTAAGAACATAAGAACAGCCCTGCTGGATCAGGCTGAAGGTCTATCTAGTCCAGCATCCTCTTTCCCACAATGACCCACCTGACAACTATGAGACGCCCACAGGCAAGAGGTGAGGGCATGCCCTCTCTCTTGCTATTGCTCCTCTGCAACTGGTATTTTAGGCCAGAGGTGGCCTATAGTCACCAGACTAGTAGCCATTAATAGACCTAACCAATGAATTTGTGTGAGCCCCTTTTAAAGCCATCCAAGCTAGTGGCCATCACCACATCCCATGGCAGAGAATTCCATAGATTAATTATGCGCTGTGTGAAAAGGTACTTCCTTTTGTTGGTCCTACATTTCCTGGCCTTCAGTTTCATGGCTGACTCCTGGTTCTATTGTTGTGAGAGAGGGAGAAAAATTTCTCTGGTGTCCACTCTCTCTACTCCATGCATAATTTTATACACCTCTATCATGTCTCCCTGTAGTTACCTCTTTTCCAAACTAAAAAGTTGCCCTTGCCTCATAAGGAAGGTGCTCCAGGCTCCTGATAATCTTGATTGCCCTTTTCTGCACCTTTTCCAGTTCTACGATTCCTTCTTAAGATATGGTGACCAGAACTGATTAAGATACGGTGACCAGATACAGTGACATAGTACTCCAGATGTGGCCGCATCATAGATTTGTATAAGGGCATTATAATATTAGCATTTTTATTTTCAATCCCCTTCCTAATGAACCCTAGCATGGAATTGGCCTTTTTCACACCTGCCGCATCCCGAGTAGACACTTTCAATGAGCTGTCCACCACGACCCCAAGATCCCTCTCCTGGTCTGTCACTAACAGTTCAGACCCCATCAGTGTATATGTGAACCACATTTGACATTTGTTGCCCACTCTCCCAGTTAGGAGAGATCCTTCTGGAGCTCCTCACAATCTCTTTTGGATTTCATGACCCTAAATAGTTTAGTGTCATCTACAAATGTGGTCACTTTGCTGCTTACCCAACTTCTAGATCATTTATGAACAAGTTAAAGAGCACTGGTCCAAGTACAGATCCTTGGGGGACCCCACTTCTTACTTCTCTCCGTTGTGAAAACTGTCCATTTATTCATACCCTTTGTTTCCTCTCCTTCAACCAGTTACCGATCCACACATGAACCTGTCTCCTTATCCCATGGCTGCTAAGTATACTCAAAGTGACAAAGTTTGGGAGGAAACTTTGTACGTGAAATCAGGGCTGTCCTTGGAGAGCCCTGGCAGGATGTGGGGCCCGGGGCAAATCAATTAAAAGAGTGGGGCTCGGGGCGGTCACCCTGCTTGCCATGCCCTAAGGACAGCCCTGCATGAAACTTTCTGTCATGTACACTGATTCCAAAAACTGTGAAGAATGTAAAGTAAATGCCATTGTGTGTGGCATATAAATTCTGTTGTACTGTAAAAAGATCTTGAAAAGAGCTTCTGAAAGACTTAAAATAATCTCTGGATTTGAGGTCACTTTTCTGACAACACAAATCTAAGTCACTAGCAGCTGTTCTATAAATTAAAAAAGGCTTTCCTCTAGTACAGGGGCTGTATTAGAACAGGGGTTCCCAACCTGTTGTACTCCAGATGTTACTGAACTACAACTTCCATCATCCCTGGCTATAACATATTGTGGCTGGGGATGATGGGAGTTGTAGTTCAGCAACGGAGCAAAGAGACCTACCTTTTAAAGTGGTGATTCAATCTCTTATAATTAGCAGGGGGAGAGCAACTGGCCCTATCCATCCCCAACACAGTGTCCCTCCAGTGGCTGTTGCTTGTATCTGCCTTATGCTTCTTTTTAGATTGTGAGCGCTTTGGGGACAGGTGGCCATCTTATTGATGTTTTTGTGGGGGGGAGGGGTTGTAAACCACTTTGAGAACTTTGGTTGAAGAGCGAGATATCAATATCCATAGTAGCAGTAGCAACATCTGGAGTACCCCAAGTTGGGAACTCCTGCTCTAATACAGCGGGTGGGAAATGACAAATTATAGTCCAACTGCATCTGAAGACCCTAGGTTGGGAACCTCTGCTCTCGCAGAAGGGTGGTTTTGAATGGGGCCATAGCTCTGTGGAAGAGCATCTGCTTTGCATGTAGAAGGTTCTTGGATCAATCACTGGCATCTCCAGGTAGAGTACCTGGGTTTGCATTTGAATGGGAGACTACATGTGAGCACTGTAAGATATTCCCCTCAGGGGATGGAGCCACTCTGGGAAGAGCAGAAGGGTTCAAGTTCTCACTCTGGCTTCTCCAAGATAGGACAAGATTTTTTTATAGGACAAGATTTTTTTTTATAGGGCTGAGACAGATTCCTGCCTCCAACCTTGGAGAAGTTGCTGCCAGTCAGTGTAAACAGTACTGAGCTAGATGGACCAATGGTCTGACTCCATAAAAGGCAGCTTCCCATGTTCCTCTCCAAGCTGATGACATTTATTGTTGCTGCGATAGCAATGTTCTTATCAATATGGAATAAGGCTTTGTGTTATGCAAGAAATCTGTGGGTTTCAGTGCATCTCCCCGCTCCTACCCTGCCCTGCTATGTTCTGTCTTGGTTTGCTCACATCAGTATGCCCAAGGGCAATAATTTCTACTTTTATCCATAGGAGTAAATGGCACCCATTCACTTATATGGAACACAATGGAAAAATGCACTTGAAAATACCATTGGAGTGGGGATAAGCTTGTTCTCTGTCACTAGTGACCATGCAAGAGAGCTGACCTACTCCTGTACCCTTTGGCCTATTCTTTAATAATTTCCCTAAACTTTGCTTTGCCCACCAAATTTTATATAAAAGGTATTTTTCTGACAAATCTTGAGCCCAATAATCTTGCTGGGTCAGTGGAAACCTTGCCTCGTATATCCCTTGTATAGTAGAACTGGGTTTTCAAGTTATCTTTGAAAATATACTTTTTAATGCCCACTAGGGGGAGAAAGTTAGTGACTCAGATTTCTGTTGTAGAACCATGCAGTGTAATTCCCATTTAGCGATGTCTCTTTTATTTTGCAAAAACTCTTAGATGCAGGCAGATCAATTATGATAGCACAGTTTGTTGAGATTAAGAAATGACATTATATTTTCTGCACATTTTGCTGGCCTATTTTCCTCCCCGACAAGGTAGGTTTGTATTTGCAGGAAGGACTTTGTTTGTGAAGTGAGCATTCATATGATTCGCACACCTGCTCTTTGAAGTGGTATAGATCAGGAACAAATTCATCATGTGAAACTGTTGTTATCTATCTCTGCTTTCAATGGAGCAACGTGTAACAGGATGGTTGGCAGTTAGTGTGGCCCCATTCAGCAATAAAGCTGACTGGATGTCCTTGGGTCAGTCACTTTCTCTCTGTCACTGTTGCACCACACTAGTTCTTCAAGCAGCCCTGTGATTACCATGGAACAACAGAAGGATCTGCAGGACCTAATACCAGCAAGGGCAGGGGTCTTTACAGCACACTGAAAGCTCAACGGCATGCTTTTTGAAATCACATTAGAAACATTTGCATTCCTAAGTGATGTTGCTTTCCTCCTGCTCTGCGTGGCTTTCCAGTTGTTTTCTGCAAGAGCAGGATTGTGACACAGCTGCTAAATGTCCACTAGATGCCAGGCTTCCTTTGCACAGAAGAGCAGCGATGTAAGCTTTCGGGAACTTTATGCAGGTATTGGCTTAGAGAGAAGCATCGTTTCCAGTGATCTTAAAGAGTTTGAGAGGAGCTTACTAACCAGGACTGTATTTGTTTCATGCTAAAGAATATTAAAATCTATACCCAGGAATCCTAATTCTGAGTGATCCTCAAGGTGGCTTATTACGTATTTCGGTACATAATAATTTAAAACAAACAAAAGCCACACATACACAGATGCACACACCACTTAATACCACATTCACCTGAATAGAAGGCAACTCTTTGACGATGCCTTAAAAGACAGAGGCGAAATACAGGTTATTTATGGAAAAGAAAGAGGATCCTGAGTTTAAGACGACCCCCACCCCCCATTTAATAGGAAAGAACTGGGGGGAAACTTTCTCTTGGGTTTGGGTAAATATGGTCGTCTGGCTGGATGTCCCTGAGGATTGGTGGCTGCTACCACCACCAGGCTCGGACTGGCCCACAAGGCAACAGGGCATATTCCCGGGGCGCCCCTGTGCTCCACCCTTATTTATCCATTCTGCTCCAAATGAGCCCTCCCCACATACATTCCACTGCCCTCCCAATGCCCCCGTCCGGCCCTGACCACCACCGTCCTTCCCACCAGGCAAGGAGATGTGGAGGGGTAGAAAAGGGAGTAGGGGAACTTCGGGGGTTGACAGAGGAAGGAGAGAAGGGAAAGGAGGAGGGGGGAGGCAAGGAGAAATGGATGTGCAGTGGCTTGCTGGCAGCCTCCTTTTTGCTCCAGCTTGAGGTTACAGGAACAAGCTGCCAGCAAGCAGCCTCCCCTGTCAACCAGCACCCACTTTAAACTCAGCAGCGAGGGGATAGGGAGTACAGCCTAGTTTTAAGGCCTAGTGGTAAGCTTCAGCCTCAAAGTGGGAAGACGGGGAGCCTGAGAAATCTCAAGGAGGGGATTCCATAACTTTGGGGCCTGGCTGAAAGTCCTGGCTGTTGTATCGGCTGCTATGTCATTGGGAGAGGAGAGCTGGTCTTGTGGTAGCAAGCATGACTTGTCCCCTTAGCTAAGCAGGGTCTGCCCTGGTTGCATATGAATGGGAGACTACATGTCTGAACACTGTAAGATATTCCCCTTAGGAGATAGGGCTGCTCTGGGAAGGACAGAAGGTCCCAAGTCCCTGTCTGGCATCTCCAAGATAGGGCTGAGAGAGACTCCTGCCTGCCACCTTGGAGTAGCCACTGCCAGTCTGTAAAGACAATACTGAGCTAGATAGACCAATGGTCTGACTCAGTATATGGCAGTTTCCTATGTTCCTATTGACAGAAGAGACCAGTCTGAGGACATAGGCAGATTTCTACATATGAAATAGAGATGTAGTAAACATCTATCTCAACATCTGGAGAGGTTCGTCTGTGGTTGCCGCCAACTCGTCTTACAGCTATTTGGGAATGGGTCTTCCCCATTGCTTGCCTGCCCCTGGACTCTGGAATGTGTTCCCTGTTGAAATAAGAGCCTCCCCATCTCTGGCAACTTTTAAAAAGGCACTGAAAACACATTTATTCACCCAGGCTTTTAATTAGATTTATAGTTTTAAAATTTTAATACTGGGTTTTAAATAATTTCAGTGTTTTAAATTATTTTAATGGCAAACCGCCCAGAGACGCAAGTTTTGGGAGGTACAGAAATATTACAAACAAACAAACAAACATACATCTATCAAGTCAGCTCCAACATTGTAGGCTTGTTCACACGATTCTAATCAAAGTAGGAGGAGTGCCCAGCCCAGGGTCGTAGCTATAATTGAGCAAAAGGGTTCAAAGAACACGACCCCCCAGCTCCTGAGGGCCCTCCAGCTCCATCCCTCCCTATTTCCTTCATTGTCTCCCTCACTCTGGGGAGCCGCCAGAGAGAGGGATGAACACAGGCCCCCTCTCCCCTAGCTACGCCCCTGGCCCAGCCCATGTTCCTGATAGGTGGTCATGTGAATTCAAAGGTCATGATAGGAGGAGTGGAGAGTAATCATGTGGGAGGTGGGTAGGGAGATAGGATGGGCATGGCCAGCCCACATTCTGCCCCGATCATTTTATGGAGGGAGGGTGGGCAAAACACCATTCTATTCAGCTTCCACACATTCACTCCCCCCCTCCTCCTCCCCCCGCTTCATCTTTGAATTTACATGACCACTGTTAGGGAGTGCACCTGGCTCTCCTACCCTCATTAGGGTCATGTGGACAAGACTTGTCCCTTCCAGAGATTGATTTGAACCAGCACTCAGTCTTGGGAGCTGTTTTGAATGCTAATATGCTTGCCTAGAAGATACAGACTAATATAAACAATGCCGCTGAGCATGCACTGAGTGCATTCCCCTCACGACTGAGTGACTACAGCTAGTCACTCTGTGTGCTTGGGATTATAAAGAAGATTCTGCATATCGGAAGTTTTGGCTCTTAAGTAAGTTCCGTGCACTGAGCAGGACTAGAGGACCTCCTGGGTCCCTTCCTTAGGAAGCTGCCTTATACTGAGTTAGGCCATTAGTCTCTCTAGCTCAGCATTGTCTACACAGACTGGCAGTGGCTTCTCCAAGGTTGCAGGCAGGAATCTCTCTCAGCCCTATCTTGGAGATGCTGCCAGGGAGGGAACGTGGAACCTTCTGCTTTTCCCAGAGCGGCTCCATCCCCTGAGGGGAATCTCTTACAGCGCTCACACTTCTAGTCTCCCATCCAAATGCAACCAGGGCAGATCCTGCTGAGCTAAGGAGGCAATTCATACTTGCTGCCACAAGACCAGCTCTCCTCCAACTCCACATTCTATTGTTATATAGGCCCTGGCACATCGCTTTATAGCACCTGCTCCCTCATCTTCTAGTTTGGCATGATTTGTTCCTGAAAAACCCATGCTGAGTGCTTCTTAACCCTTCCTTTGAAATGCTTGCCAGTTTACTGATTTATTCCCTTGGGCACTGCTGCCTATGATTAGAATGCCAGTATGCCCATCAAGTGGGAATGAAACTGCCAGGAGCACTGGCACCCGTGTTCTTGCCACAATGGGCAATGGGATAATAACAGTTAGCACTGATAACATGTGTTTTCTCAAGAATTCTGCATACATTATTTCAGTAATTTTCACAGCACCCCTGCAAGATATGCCAGCTTTTTTATTCTCATATGGCAGACCCTGGAAGGAGTAAGGCTGAGAGAGTGTGGCTCGCATCCACCCCCATCCCAGAATACATGGCTCAGGGGCGTAGCGGGGTTCCCAGAGGCCAGGGGACAAAGTTCAGCCAGGGGGCCTCCATCACACACACAAAGCAAGCACGCACTCCAGAGCCCCAAGCCTGCCCCATGTGTGACATCAGACCCAAGGCGTGGGGCAACTTAACCCCCAGCCCCCCCAAAAAACCTTCTTGAACTCACCATTTGGTGAGCTTTTCTGTGCAGGAAGGTGGCCGCTACCGTTGCCAGCAGCAGCACCGGTTCGATGGTGTGGAGCCGAGCCAGGTGCGGGGCCGCTGGGAGTCTCCGTCCTCTACCAAGGACAGTGGTGGATCGGGGCCAGGCAGCCCCTCCTCCGGTGCCTCCTGCATGGCAGCCAGGGGGTGGAGAAGAGGTGGGGGCGGTCTGCTGGGAGCAGGAAGCATGGAGGAAGGAGAAAGGAAGCCCGATGTGATGACCCCAATGGGGTTCGTGGAGGAGGATTCCTCAGATGAAGACCCAGAGCAAGGGCAGCAGGTTGAAACTCCGGTTGACTCAGCAGAGCCGGAGTTGGCAGGCTTGTAGGCCCTTCTGTCTCCTTCCCTTCCTCCTCCTGATAAAGTCTCTGAGGCCTCTGAAGTTGAGGTGCCTGCCCCAGATCCCTGGCAGCAACTTGTGGCCAGAGTACAGGCTCAAAGGGAGAAATGCCGCAGGTTGGAGAGACTGGCCAGAAGGAACAGGTGTCCCAGCTCTGGCCTGGCTGCATCTCCCTGACAAGGCACAGCTGCTGTGATGGGCAGGACTCTCAGCACACAGCTGAGTCCCACCCAGATCCTGACGTCTGTGGAAGTCTCGGTGCTGACCTTGTGCAACGTTTGGACTACGTTTCATCTCTGTTCCTGTCTGACTGCATCTATCGGCCCTCTCTTCCCCTCTGGAAGGAGTGATTTCGGAGCTGCGGGGTCATTACACCCCAGCGTGCTTCTTCCCATTGCGTGGGTGCAAAGCTCCATGCGCCCTAGCTGCAGGGTGCCAGTGCCCAGCGCAGAAAGGGCGTCAGTGGCAGGGCACACCCTGAGCCTTGTGGGCCCTCTGACCCTCCAGACCTGTCCCCCCTTGTCCAATGGACGCTAGACCCATGACTTGGCTAAGGTGAGGGTTACATTGAGAGCTCCCTTGAAGCTTATTTTCTTAATCATGTTTGTTGCTTTATTGTAGTCATCAAGGAACTGGCTGTAGCTCAGTGGCAGAGCATTGGCTTTGCATGCAGAAGGTTCCAGGTTTGATTCCTGGCATTTCCAGGTAGAGCTGGGAAAGACTGCTGCCTGAAACCTCAGAGATAGTAATGGGCTGGATGGTCCAATGTTCTGACTCAGCAAGCTAGCTTCCTGATTGACATTTTCTAGCTGTAAAGCAGCCAGACAGAGTTGCAGGGATTCATATTTGTTCCAGATTCTCTATCTATCTGTGGAGTAAATTGTTTTGATATAAAGGCTTCTGCATTATCAAGGTTCCATCCAACCCTAATAACTTCTTTTATTCAAATGTTAAGATCTCTCAGGTCCTGCCCCTGATTTCAAATTTCAGTATGCTGGGGCTCATGAAATACCCAAATACTATGTGGAGGTATACTTGGAAAACTAAACAGAAGTGCCTGTCTAATTCTCTACTATGCATTGTAGCATCACCATTACATAAGTTTTAAAAAATCAATGGAGAATTTGACTTTTCCCATAAACTATATATATTCTAGTTTTTCAGAAAGACAGTTAAAATGAGAGAAAGAGAGCAAGAAACTCCCAGTGGGCCGTAATACTAAGGATTTCACACTGATTTAAAGACAAACTCACCATTAATAGCCATATTATTAAGACATCACATTTAACTCACTTATCACAAGAAGCAAAGTAAGAGCAAATGAATACAACCCTAGCTCATAAACTTGAGCTCAGTATTCACAAGCCCTGATTCTCTGTACATAGTGCCAAACTGAATATGTGTACAGTGTCTTATATTAATTTTTTTTTTAAAAAAAAAGTTTTACCTGTAGCCCCTTTGGGGGGCTTCCTAAATGCCATGGGGGTGTGTTTGCAAAGGTCCCCCCTCACCCCGCTGGCCTCTAGGGCCTCGCAGGGACCATTTGAGCATGTGCGGTGGCCATTTTTTAAAATAATCTTTTTTTTTTAAAAAAGGCAGCTGAAAACAAAATTGCCACCGTGCATGCTAAAATGGCTTCTGCAAGGCCTGGCATGGCCTAGGGCCTCACAGAGGCCATTTGAGCATACGCGGTGTCCATTTTGTTTTCGGCAGCCTTTAAAACTTTTTTTTTTAATTTTACAAAATGGTGCCCCCTTCAAGTGGTGCCCAGGGCACGTACCCTGCCTGCCCCACCCTAGATACTCCCCTGGCTGCGAATTTGATCTGTTATGTCCATTGTTATGAAGAGAAAGTCACTTGGTTTTATAGCAAACTTTTATGAAACAATTTCACAGAAACAAACTTAAAATTAAAATTAATTTTAATTAAAAGCCTGGGGAAACAGGTGTTTCTTAAGGGTCTTTTAAAAAGCAATCAGAGATGGAGAAGCTCTTATTTTGATAGGCAGTCACAGAGAAGGCCTGGCCCTGAGTCACCACCAGATGAGACAGCAACAACCAGTGGTGAAGGGAGGCTGGTGGTGGCCTGTGTTCAGCTGGAGCTGCAGGCCCCTGGCCCAGCCCCCTATGTCTGCCATCGGATGCAGGGGATCGGCTAGCCACACACCCCACGTCTGACATCAGATGTGTTGCCCCATTTGAGAGGGAGATAGGCCCTGCTGCATTG
Source organism: Hemicordylus capensis (assembly GCF_027244095.1). Classification (NCBI taxonomy): domain Eukaryota; kingdom Metazoa; phylum Chordata; class Lepidosauria; order Squamata; family Cordylidae; genus Hemicordylus; species Hemicordylus capensis. The sequence continues at coordinate 26,530,173 of NC_069661.1, read as the reverse complement.
GCAGCGAGGCCAGGAGCGGCTCTCCCTATATTTAAAAGGCAGGGAGAGTCACTCCAGCTGTGCTGCCAATGCAGCGTGGGACAATTTTGGTTCCAAATGTCCATGCGGCCCCATCTGGGAGTGAAATAACTCCCCCTGCCTCTGGTGTCAGATGCAGGGGGTGTATCTGGGGCTGTGCCTCGCCCGCCAGACTCGAACGCAGATGCAGGGGGCAGACGTCAGATGCAGGGGGTGTCTGGGCCCACATGTCTGGAGTCGATGGCGGCCCGGGTTCTTTGAACCCATTTGCCCAATGATGGCTCTGCCCCAGCAGCAACTGTAGCCGGAGCTCCCCAGATGATCTGAATAGGCGGCAGGGTTCAGTGTTCCCTCTAACAGGGATTCCCAGATATTGCTAACGAAAACTCCCAGAATCCCCAGCTGCAATGGCCTTTGCTTGGGGCTTATGGGAGTTGTAGTCAACAACATCTGGAAGTCCCTGTTAGAGGGAACACTGGCAGGATTTATGACAAAGAAGGTGTTCTCTTAAGTACCCTGGACCTAAGCCATTAAAGGCTTTATAGGAGATGACCAGCATTTTGTATTTCGCTTGGAAACGTATTGGCAGCCAGTGCAATTCTTTCAGAATTGGTGTTATATGATCCCTTCGGGTTGTCCCAGAGACCAACCCGGCTGCTACATTCTGTACCAGTTGTAGTTTCCAGACTATGTACAAAGGCCGCCCCACATACAGTACATTACAGTAGTCAAGCCTGTAGGTTACTCACATATGTACTACTGTCTTAAGGTCATTTTAAATTTTAAATTGTGATGTTTTAACTTTTTGTTATTTATTTTATTTTAATGAATGTGTTAACTTTTTCTGTTGTCTTCTATTTTGTTTTATTGTAAACCACCCAGAGACGTAAGTTTTGGTTGGTATAAATTTAAAACAACAACAACAAAAACCCTTCAGAAATGGGTGTCGCTGACGTATCAGTGGAAGCTGATAAAAAGTGCTCCTGTCCACTGCCTCAGCCTAAGAAACCAGAGAGAGTTTTGGATCCAGGAACACTCCCAAGCTTTTATGGATGCAAGAGTAGGATCTGCCAGGATAATTGCCCCAAATGTTGTAGAATGCCCTCGGAAGCTTGCTTGGCCCTAACACTTGTCTTCTTTTGTACTGTCTCACTCATGGGAGAATGCCATGGCAGGCCATGACAGCTGTAGCCCATAGTTTAATCATGACGGTATCAAAATGGGTCTAGAGTGTGCAACAGGGCTGTTGCAATAGCAATGGCTGGCTGCAACTGTGGTGCTTAAATGGGGTTGAGAAAGGCCTCTGCCCTCTTCCTGGTGCTACTCAGTCTCATCCTCCACAGCTGTGTGTACTCTTGTTTCCCTAGACCAAGGAGGCCCCTCCCGAACCAGTCTGTAGGGTTGCTGGTCAAGCACTCTACTGCATCTAAACTGCATCTAAACGCCACTGCTGCATCTAAACCCGAGATAGACAGTTGTTTTGCAAACAAGATCTCCTGTATTCGGGCTGACTTGGACTCCACTATTTTTGCAGGGTCTATGGAGAGGTGTCCAGCGATCCCTCTTGCAGTATTAGCTTGGATCAGTTTCAATCTGTGACTCCTGAGGATGTGGACAAACTGCTTGGGGCGGTGCGGCCTACCACCTGTTCTCTGGATCCTTGCCCGATTTGGTTGCTTCTATCTAGCAGGGAGATTGTTGGAGATGGCCTAATTAATATCATAAATGCATCGCCGAGGGAGGGTAGGGTGCACCCTTGTCTGAAGGAGGCATTGGTTAGACCACCCCTAAAGAAGCCTTCCATGAGCCCCTTAGTGATGGACAGTTACAGGCCAATCTCCAATCTCCCTTGGTTGGTCAAGGTGATTGAGAGGGTGGTGGCTGACCAGCTTCAGGCAGTCTTGGAGGAAACTGATTAAATAGACCCATTTCAAACTGGCTTTAGAGCCGACTATGGGGTTGAGACAGCCTTGGTCGGCCTGATGGATGACCTTTACCGGGGAATCGACAGAGGGAGTGTGACTCTGCTGGTTCTTCTGGATCTCTTGGTGGCGTTCGATACCATCGACCATGATATCCTTCTGGATCGCCTGGGGGAGTTGGGGATGGGGGCACTGCTTTGCAGTGGTTCCGTTCCTATCTCTCGGGTAGATTCCAGATGGTGGAGCTTGGTGACAGTTGCTCCTCAAAACGGGAGCTGTTATATGGAGTCCCTCAGGGCTCCATTCTGTCACCAATGCTTTTTAACATCTACATGAAACCGCTGGGTCAGGTAATCAGGAGTTTTGGTGCTGGGTGTTATCAGTATGCTGATGACACCCAAATCTACTTCTCCTTTTCATTCTCAGGAAATGGCACTCATTCCCTAAATGCCTGCCTACAGGCAGTAATGGGCTGGATGAGGGATAACAAATTGAAGCTGAATCGAAGCAAGACGGAGGTGCTCATTGTGGGGGCTCAGAATCTGAGGGGTGAGTTGGATCTTCCTGTGCTGGATGGGTTTACACTCCCCCAGAAGGCGTAGGTGCGCAGCTTGGGAGTACTCCTGGACCCAGGCCTCACTCTGGTATCTCAAGTGGAGGCTATGGCCAGGAGTGCTTTCTATCAGCTTTGGCTGATTCGCGACAACTGCACCCATTCCTTGAAGAGGATAACCTCAAAACAGTGGTGCATCAGCTGGTGACCTCCAGGCTCGACTATTGCAATGCGCTCTACGTGGGGCTACCTTTGTACGTAGTTCAGAAACTTCAGTTAGTTCAAAAGGCGGCAGCCAGATTGGTTTCTGGGGCAACCCACAGAGGCCATATTATGCCTATTTTGAAACAGTTACACTGGCTACTGATATGTTTCCAGGCCAAATACAAAGTGATGGTTATTATCTTTAAAGCCCTGAATGGCTTAGGTCTGAGTTATCTTTGAGAGTGCCTTCTGCATGATCCCCACTGCACATTAAGGTCATCCAAGGAGGTCTGTCTCCAGTTACCACCTGTTTGCCTGAGGGCGATTCAGAGGCGGGCCTTCTCTGTAGCTGTTCCTGGGCTGTGGAATGCACTCCCGGCAGAAATCCGCAATTTGAGATCATTACTGTCCTTCAGGACAGTAATGTTTGGCCTGGCCTTCCAGGGTTTTTAAATGACTGACAAACTGTTTTAAATTGTTTTACATTGCTGCCCTGATTTTCCAGGGTTTTTAGCTGTTTGAATTATTTAATTGGTTTTATTCTGTTTTTATAGTCTGATTTTAACAGTTAACTTGTTTTAATTGTTTTTATCGTGTTGTAAACCGCCCTGAGCCATTTTGGAAGGGTGGTATATAAATCTAATAAACAAAATAAATAAAAAATAAAATTTCTGGCAGAGATTATGGTGGTTCCCCTTCTGGGACTGGGCCTAGGATCTCCAGAATATGGTCTCCCCCAGGTGTAGTGTCTTCCGATATTCGCTTGCGCTGTGAAGGGGTGGGGTGGAGTAGGGGAGGAATCTGTGGCTCTACAGTGGGGGTTCTTCTGGCCACAGGGTCCTCCTCCAAGGCTCCCCTTGGTCCCTGTTGAAGGGGTCCCCCAAACCACTTCCTTTTTCCATTAGGCCTCTTAATCTGTGATGGACAACTTCCCCTTAAGTCATGTTAAGACTGGATTAGAGAATAAACCAGAATACTTCCCTCCACACTGGAAATAGCATGGCTGCTTTTTTTCTTTTCTTTTCTTTTTAGCCACTCCAACAGGGAGGAAACTACGTTTCCCAAAGTCAGCACATCAGATGGCTGGTACAGATGACACAGAGCCCAGCACACGTGATTAGGAAGGGGTGGCACTGAAAGTGCATCTATTGTGACCCAGGAGGCCATTGCAATGCACTCCCAGCATGTCCCTTTATTGTGCTGGGCTGCTCTTCATCCGAACAGTTCCTCCACACACACTCCAAATACTTGTTCAAACACATCTAGTTAGAGATTGCTGTATAAATGTAAGAAATAGATACATAAAATAAGTACATACATAAAATAAGCAAATGACCTGGAAGGCTTTAAGAGGGGTTTGGATAACTTCATGGAGGAGAGGTCTATCAATGGCTACTAGTCGGAGGGCTATAGGCCACCTCCAACCTCAAAGGCAGGATGCCTCTGAGTACCAGTTGCAGGGGAGTAACAGCAGGAGAGAGTGCATGCCCTCAACTCCTGCCAGTGGCTTTCAGTGGCATCTGGTGGGTCACTGTGTGAAATAGGAGGCTGAACTAGATGGGCCTTGGGCCTGATCCAGCAGGGCTGTTCTTATGTTCTTAAGTAAATTTCTGATGAGACCAAGGTGTCAATGACCTTTGAAGCCCATGGAACTAAGCAATCCTAAACACACCCACGTAGAACATTCAACTATCCACCCCCTGTCCACCGTCGCCAGCACAGTACCCCCAGTGACTGTTGCTGGTGTCTGTCTTGTGATTTTTTTAGAATGTGAGCCCTTTGGGGACAGGGAACCATCTTATTTGTTTATTATTTCTCTGTGTAAACCGCCCTGAGCCATTTTTGGAAGGTCGGTATAGAAATCGAATTAATAATAATAACTGAAATTAACAGAATTTGGTTCTAAGCATCTGTGCTTAAAATTGGGGTATGAACCAACTACCTTCTAAGTGAAGGAGAAGTTGTGGGTACCAACTCAAGTTTTGCACAGAGGGTGCCATTTCTGTGATTAGTCAGTGCAATCATGTGGCTCATTTGATGTGGCTCAAAACAAGATCTTTATTTCTTTTCATCTGTCCATGCTTATTCTCATAATGGATATGTATAGTGTATTCTTTAGATCCACTATATTGCCAAGGGTGGCTCTCTCTGTTGGGCATCAGCCCCACTGATTTGAGGGATTTTAAACGAGTCTCAAGGAATTTGTTGATGCTGAAGAATGCTCTAGTCTTACCTGCTTAATCATCTTTATAGCCACTTCTTGCTGTATTGTTGGTTGTTTCAAAACATACAAAAATTTTATGGGAAAGTGTGCTGAAAAGATATAATAGCAATGGATCCAAATTTGCCCCTCTGCTTGTGAAGGCTTCTTCCATGAACAGGAGAGCTGAATTTGCAGAAGGGGTCCCTCTGTGAGTGGAAGAAGTCTGTTGTGATCACAGCTGTTTTTCCATTCATGAAAGGATCCAACTTTGGATCCAAGCCAATAATAACAACACATTGAAATGTACAAACATCTACCAAAATGCCAGAACTGTTAACATTTAATAAAACATTAAAAATATAATAGCACCTATGTTTTCTAAAAGACAGTTCACACTTTAATAAGCAGGGATTGCCACTTATCCTCACTTTAACCAGCAGAAATTATCACTTATCTCCTAGTAAACCTCATATTAGGTGGGTTCTCATGACCTATCATGAGATGCCAGAGGAATGGGAAAGGGGAGATTTGCAAGGTGTACGTGCTTCCAATTTCCGGTTGTAAGAACCTGGAAATGTTTGGCGATGTTGGGTTGGCACGACTCCAGCTTCACATTCAACAGGCATCAGTAATCTTGGATTTCATCTGGGGATCTCCACTAAATATTGGGTTGGTGCAATGCCAATCTGATACCGCTGAAATTCAGCACTGCTCCAATTTGACATGAATGGAGATCAGTAATCTAGGATTTGATCTAGGGCTGCTGATCTCTGTTAAATGTCAGGCTGGCACAGTGCCAGCCCAACATTGCTGAATGTTCCCACTTCTTAAAGACCCAGACATTGGAGCATGTGTGCATCACAAATCCACGCTTTCCTCTTCCTCCAGCTTCATTAGAATCCACCCATTGTCTGAAAATACCTGGAAATGAGAAATGTCTGTAAACAGACAAAGATGGATGTGTGCTCTGGGAACCAGAACTGCTGCAGATCCTTGGCAAATGTCTGCTATACATTTACAGGCATAGGTCTCCCTTTCAAATGTAATGGGTGTCATTGGGAAACATGTAGTAGGAGACGATGTGGCTGTTGGAAGACAGCTTTGTCTGTCACATAAAGTATGAATCGGTATTTAATGTCTAGTTCTATACTTGTTGCTATTGGAGAGGAAAGCAGAGATGTTTTATGCTCAGAGCCATCATTCGTTCTCTGTTTTCCTCTCCAATGGTGCCACCTTTGGACAATAAAGACATTTCTTTATTCATGTGTCTCAGTAAGTGGTAAATGAGGCATGCTTGCCCAAGTTGTTTTGGATAGAAATTAGTCTATTAGTCTATCCATCTAAAGAATAGTTGTATTCTGAGATGGAGCAATTTTGTTGTAGCTGGGAATTTACTCTGATCTGTTATGTCCATTGTTATGTCCTTTGTAGTCACTTGGTTTTATAGCAAATATTTTATGAAGTGAAAATATGTAAGAAACACAGCAACATTTTTTCAAATTCAAAACTTTGGAAAAGATTTCAAATATGTATAATCAGGTATTACGATAGAGATATTTTTACCTACCCACATACCAAATAATGTTTTTGGGATGGAAATGCTAGGATTTAGTTTAAGATGTTTTGATTATTGGAATTGCAAGGAAATTATTTAATGCTGAGATTAGTGGATAACAATTTCCACCTAACTTGCTACTTTAATTTTGATCTGGTGCTGTATATGTTGCTGGTTCAAAGTGGAATTATAATGTTTGAATTTTTGAAGTTTATTGGCTCACAGAAGACACTGTTGATAGGCAAATAAGAGCAAACAGCTTGATTTGAAGTGGTAACATGACTTGAAAGAACATTTACACAGTTACTTGTATGTTTTGCAAAAAGAAAACAATGTTTTAGTAAGCCTTCCTACTATAAAAAACAAGTTTGTTTCCTGATTTAAGCACAGTGATACCCTCTTTTCCCCACCCATAAATATATAATATCAGATACTGATACATCTTTTAATTGATAAGAATAACATCTCGTAATGAATTTACATTCTTTGAATGAACAATTCAGACCTTGACGCCAACCTCTGAGGGAGAATATTGTGGTCATGGTGTCTGAACAGTGCGGTAGCTATGGCTACCTATATAATTCTTAGCAATGGGGAAAAAAAGTGACAATGACATTAAATTTAATCAGGTTCCCCTTTTCGGTGGTTCCCACTGGGATGAGCCACTAGTGTCCTGCCTTAAATATTCAAAGCCTTCAAACTTTGTATGTGTTTTTATGCTAGGACAATATCCTGCTACTAGAGAACAATGGATCTGTCATGTATTTCTCCTACGAGTAGCCGTGAGTCTGGATTTCCTTAGTATAAGGATATTATGATTGCATCTTTAGCAATTGTCCTTACGTTAGCCTTTCCTTAGGAAGCAGAAGTAAAAGGAGGGCTGTGATGACATGTAGGCACTAAAAAATAATGTGCCTGTCTGTTTTGCTTTTGGAATATAGATCAGAGAGGACTCTGTCCTTTTTAGAAGATGGAGCTGTATTTCCAGTCACACTTCATCTGATATAAATGAACCAGTGCTAAATATCACATGGTTGAATGCGTTTGGAAACTCAACCTAACATATATTATGGGAAAGGCAACTGAGATGCATGTCCCTGCTAACCAAGAACATTAGGTCCTTAGAAAAATCTCCTGTAAGAGTTGATGGTGAACTAGCACAGATGTTCAAAGGGTTTTTCGTACTTAGGGTTTGTTTAGCTGCATGAGTTATTCCAAACCAAACTCTCAAGATAGTACACAGGAGTGTACAATTCTGGACATTTTATTGTTTATAACAGCTTTCTTTTATTAGACTTTGGTGCTAAATTCACTAACTCTAATATGAAAAGGAGGCTTTTCTAATGCTCTAACTCATACTAAGTGGGCAAAAACTCACCTTTTAAAATGCTGGCATTTATATTTAGCAGGGAGAGAGCAGCTGTCCCCATCCATCCCCAGCATAGCATCCCTCCAGTGGCTCCTGCTGATGTCTGTCATGTGTTTCTCTTTAGACTGTGAGCCCTGTTGGAACAACAACAACAACAATTTATATACCACTTTTCAACAAAAGTTCCCAAAGCAGTTTACATAGAGAAATAATAAATAAATAAGATGGATCCCTGTCCTCAAAGGGTTCACAATCTAAAAAGAAACACGATAGACACCAGCAACAGTCACTGGAGGGATGCTGTGCCGGGGGTGGGTAGGGCCAGTTACTCCCCCCCCTGCTAAATAAAGAGAATCACCACGTTAAAAATGTGAGTCTTTGCCCTGTTAATAGGGAATCACATTATTAATGTTTTTCTACATCAACCACTTTGAGAACTTTTGTTGAAAACTGGCATATACATATGTTTAAATAATAATTATAAAGGTAGGGAAGATAACTTAATTACAGACTCTTAAGCCTAGAGTTCAGACATTTAAGAGTTTTCAGGTAGTAAGACACATGGTAGTAGCAGTGTCATGCTGCGGAAGAGTTTTAAGATGGGTTTGGGCTGGCTTTCCAGTAAGGCTGCAACATTTAGTCTAATAATCAGAGTAATCAATTAAAATATTGAGATTGACTAACAACTGTGCAAAGGTGAATAACTGGGCAGCAAGTTTTTAAAATTTCAAATAATTTTAAAAACAAGTACCTATAAAAAGTTCAGTTAGTGAGTGTTTATACTATTTGCAATTTAAATTATTTAAAATGTTGAAAATCAATTAATTGGGCAGCATGGAAGAAGGAAAGGAAAAAGAACACCTTTTCACTTTCTTACTCTACAGAACCTACCCACCACATAAACAATAAAATGTTCAGGTTTGTAGCTGGCAACCACCCCCAGGCCTGATCCTCTAGCACTGTAGGGCTGAGCACGGGAGGGCTCAAGGGAGGGTGAAAGAAAAAAGGTGTCCCTCCCTCCTGAAATTTCCTTCTCTCCCTTCCTGTTGAGGACTGAAAAGGACTACAAAGCTTCTGTTCCAAGCTGGCCTGAGCTTTGAATGGAAATGTTCCTCTTAGGGTCTTCAAGATCTTGCTGCAGGTCCTATGTGTGTGTTAAAGCAGCGGTTCCCAGATGCCTTTTGGACTACAGCTCCCATCATCTCCAACTACAGTGGCCAAAGGCATGCTCCGTAATTGGACAAAAGCAAATGCCAACAATTATGCCTCGGGTTTGTTCTTATAGCTGCACTATGGCCATACATAGGATTCACAAATCTGACATTAAGGGCTATTCACATGATATGTTATATTTATTTATTCATTCTATTTATTTGATTTATATACCGCCCTTCCAAAATGGCTCAGGGCGGTTTACAATTAAAACAAACCACTAAAACAATAAAGAGCTAAAAACAATTAAAAACAATATAACAACAATTAACAATTTAAAAACATTTTAAAACAGCAATTAAACAATTTACAGTAATTAAAGGCCCCAAAATTGGGTTAGAATTTAAAAATCCTGGAAAGCCAGGCCAAACAAATACGTTTTAAGGGCTCTCCTGAAGGCTAATAGAGAATTCAAATTATAGATTTCCGCAGGGAGTGCATTCCACAGCCCCGGAGCAGCTATAGAGAAGGCCCGCCTCTGAGTCGCCACCAGACGAGCTGGTGGTAACTGGAGACGAACCTCCTCAGATGACCTTAATGTGCGGTGGGGATCACACAGAAGATCACACATATAGATATATAGATCATACATATACACACATATAGATATTTTAGGAACATAAGAAGCTGCCATATACTGAGTCAGACCACTGGTCCATCTAGCTCAGTATTGTCTACACAGACTGGCAGCAGCTTCACCAAGGTTGCAGGCAGTAGTCCCTCTCAGCCCTATCTTGGAGATGCCAGGGAGGGAACTTAGAACCTTCTGCTCTTTCCAGAGCAGCTCCATTCCCTAAGGGGAATATCTTACAGTGCTCACATGTAGTCTCCCATTCAAATGTAACCAGGGTTGACCCTGCATAGCTAAGGGGGCAAGTCATGCTTGCTACCACAAGACCAGCTCTCCTCTCTCCTCTCTGCACATCTGTAAGCATGTGCAGATTTTCATGACTGCCCATACGATCACTTTAAATGCCAACACAAGGACAGAACTCTTTGGAAATGTGAGTAGAGATCCTGTTGTATGTGCTTTGAAAATACAATCTGGGCAAGCACTTTGTAAGTCTGGCTGTCAATCAGTGTCTGTTTCCCCCTGGGTTCTCTCTCACACATCTTCATGATGTTAGTAAGTAAAAATGAACTCTGGATCAATACTTAAGATAACAGAGGATTTCATAACATGGAATGGCTAGTCAAAGAAGTCATATAGGCCACCCATTGGTCATAGTCTGTTGAGATAAAAATGCATGCCTGTGTGTTCTGGTGGGCTCGGTATGATAAGTGATCAGGAGAAGAAAACTAATTAACCCTCACCCTAACCCTTTCTACCTACATTGCTTCCAATCAGCATAGTGCTCAAAGATTTCAGCTACTGAGATAAGAGATGCAAGATTGGACACTGTAAGCAAGCACAGCTGTGCTTTCCCATATATTCCGCTTAGAGGCAATCTCAGAAAAAACATGTGGTAAAGCCATCCCAGGACTATTCCACTTTGGAATGCAGGTGGGAGGATCACATGTTTGAATGCTCCCTGTGTTCAAAACCAAACCAAACCTCCCTCTCCTGAAACACATACATGAGACATGATCTAACTTTTAAAATTTTCGACTTATGTTCTTTTGCAGATATTGCTACACACTGGACGCTTCCCTTGCTAGGGAGTCCCTGTCTTGCTAGGACTTTTTGGGGGGAAATTTCTAACAATGTTGTTACTTCCAGAACTTTTCATAAAAGCTAGCTTTCAAACAAGAGTCTTACTTTATCTTTTAAAATAACATCCAAGTTAGTGCATAACCTAAATCATAATGTTCCTATGGACACCTTGATATATTCTCTTTTTCTATATGAAAATAATTTCCAGGTGTATAGATATCCACATGTCTATAGCATGCTTGACAATGGCACATGCAGATGTATATATCTCTTGGGAAGCTGGGGTTGACCACAGCTTTGCAGCTTGCGTACATCTATCTATTGACCTCATCATATAAGTACAGTATCTGCATGTGCACAGTTGTCAGACTGATAATCTGCATAAAGGTTTCATGCTTTCCCCTACAAATACATGCTTTCCATGTGAAACACATAAGCCTGGTTCTCACAATGGTCAACTGGGTAGGACAAGTGTCCCACCCAGCTTTGGAAGCTGTGCTTGCTTGCCCAGTGCCCAAGAAAAGGGCCCAGAGCAATCTTGCTAACTGAGCAAAAAAGAACCTTTTAAAAGATTCTCTTATATTTAGCGGTGGCGGGGTGTGTGGCCCTATCCAACCCCAGCACAGCATCCGTCCACTGGCTGTGGCTGGTATCTGCCTTATGTTTCTCTTTAGGTTTTGAGCCCTTTGGGGACAAGGGACTATCTTATTTATGTATTATTTATTTTTCTATGTAACCGCTTTAAGAACTTTGGTTGAAAAGCAGTATATAAATATTCAGTAGTAGTAGTAGTAGTGGCGGCTACTTCTCAATAATTTGCTGTCTTGCTGGCTGTGTTGTCCTACTCCAGTTCTGGGATCCTATTGAAATCTCACAGGCCTTCTGCAGCTTCACTGAAGATAGTATACTTCAAGGGCGTAGCTAGGGAAGAGGGGGGTCCGTGTTCACTCCTCTCCCTGGAGTGAGGGAGATAATGAAGAAAATGTGGAGATGTGGAGCTGGGGGGGCCCTCAAGAGCTGGGGGGCCTGGGTTCTTTGAACCCATCTGCTCAATTATAGCTACACCCCTAGTACAGGGTTTCTTAACCTTGGGCCCCCAGATGTTCTTGGACTACAACTCCCAGAATCCCCAAGCAAAAGCCATTGCAGCTAAGGATTCTGGGAGTTGTAGTCCAACAACATCTGGGGGCCCAATGTTAAGAAACCTTGCCCTAGTACACTTAACAAAGTGAACAGCTGAGCTCAGCATTCCCTTCAGGTAGGCACCCTGAGCATCCGCCCAGATTGCCCACCCTTGAGGATGCCAACCCTCGCTCACAGCATGGTCCCAACTCAGCTGCTCTTCACTTAGGAAAATACAAGCATGTCAGTGTTATGCACATTCTTAACGTTGCGTGCGGTTTGCCCCTGATGGAAGTCACAGTTCAATGCACAAGAGCATGGTTGATTTAAAAAGTTGGCAACTCTTTTGCCAACTATTTTGCCAAGATTGTTAAATCTTGACTTTTTATCCAGGCCTTTACATGATTGTTTTATTGCTGCTTTTATGTGTTTTACTTGCATATAGTTTTTATGTTTGTATTTTATAGATTTTAAATTAGATTGGTTTTATATTTTTAGCTTAATTATTCTTATTGTCATTTTAATTGTATGTTTTTTAACTTTTGTAAACCGCCTTGAGATTGTTTTTAATGAAAGGCGGTATATAAATGTAACAATAAAATAAAATAAAATAAATTCTACGCCAATCTATCTGTTTATTTCTACAAATGAAACCAAGAAAGCAGTTTGTTTTATTCATCATTGTAGGGGTTAGTTCAAATGCTTCATGGCTTTTAACACTTCAGCGTACAATTCTCTAGTTTTCTTTAAAAAAAAAAAAAAAGACATGTTATTCAGCCCGGAGCAGAAATCTCTCGGAATGTTAGTGAAGTGAAACCTTAACTGAGAAGGACTGAGCTTGACATTTGGGCCTGCTTAATTCAGCCATGAGCAGAAAGCACCAGCAGAGGAGAACTGGAACAAGCCAAGCAGGTGGGAAAGAGATGTCTTTAAGATCTGGAGCATGGAAACACTTCCAGCACACTCCAACAAATCCCCAGAGCTCGTACAGAGTATTTGACGCTGCAGCAGCCTACCTGTTTCAGATGTGACAGGTAATTAGGAGTCCATGTCTTCAGATTTGTCTCTCGGGAAATAGAGGTATTTATTTGTGCCTGTAGTTTAAGTAACAACAACCATATCCACAGCTGTGTGACATACCTCACTAGGTATAGAGCTAACTATACTGACTAACTCTTACCAAAGCCCTTCATAGATTTAGAAGTCCTTTGTAATGTAACAGGTTTTTTAAAACAGGGTACAAATATACTTTTAAATAACTTTTTTCATATTTATATACCATGAGAGAGGGAGGGAGGGAGGGAGGGAGAGAGATCTATGTATCTGGGATGTAGCAAGGTTGGAGTGGGCTCTGGGACAAAAAGTGAAGGTTGCCTCCTGCCTGCCCCCCTGTTGGCAGCCTTCTTCAGAGAGGTGGGCAGGGAAGAGCAAAGAGCTGGTCTTGTGGTAGCAAGCATGACTTGTCCCCATAGCTAAGCAGGGTCTGCCCTGGTTGCATCTGAATGGGAGACTTGATGTGTGAGCACTGCAAGATATTCCCCTCAGGGGATGAAGCCGCTCTGGGAAGAGCATCTAAGTTCCAAGTTCCCTCTCTGGCATCTCCAAGATAGGGCTGAGAGAGATTCCTGCCTGCACCCTTGGAGAAGCCGCTGCCAGTCTGTGTAGACAATACTGAGCTAGATGGACCAGTGGTCTGACTCAGTAAATGGCAGCTTCCTATGTAAACTGTCATCCAGTGGGTGGGGGGCCCATCCCACACAAGCTCAGGGACATTCATCTCCCTTCCTTGTTCAGTTGCAGCTACTCCAGAAAGAGAGAGAGAGAGGCCGTTGATATAACTTTTAAATAAAACAGGTAATTAAAACAACCAACCATACAATGAAAGCAGTTTTAAACAGTTTAAAATTTAGCTAAAAGCCGGGTGAAACGGGTGTGTCTTAAGAGCTTGCTGCTTTCTTGAAGGTAGCCAGAGATGGGGAAGCACTTATTTTGACCGGGAGTGCTCTCCCAAGTCCCAAGGTGGCTTTGCTTATGCTGCCCTGTCCCCAAAATGCACAGGAGGAAAGGCATTTGTTTACAAATTTAGCAATAAAAATGCTTAAATGTGAAAGATATATATTTTAAATTGTGCCTGCTATTAAAAGAAGCTGCTGCTTCTCTGAATTGGAAGATCTTTTTCATCATTTACAGACAGAGGCGCACTAACCCCTGGACCTTGGGGACCCAGTCCGGTCCTCCAAGATCTAGGGGAGCCTCCGGCAGCCACCCTGCATCCGCAAGGCGTACCTGTGCAGAGGAGATCGTCACGAGCCCATGACATCACGGGCTTGTGATGATTTCTTCTGCTGGGGGAGGGGGTGAAGAGTACTACTCCACTTCCCCCTGCAGCCACCCCTCGTAAAGGGTTTTTTTGTTTGTTTGTTTTTAAAGCGGAGCTTGGGTGGGGTAGGGTGGGCCACCCAAGGAGGTTTGGGGGGGCCTCACATGGGGGGGAGGCTTGCGGCTGGGCAATCCAGGAGCCCAAATTACCTTGGTGCACCCCTGTTTACAGATAGGGTTGTGTCAGTTCTTTTTTCTTTCTTTCTTCCAACAGTAGACTGCCAGGTGCCTCTAGTCCACAACCAAGACTTGAAGACAATAGCCCTCTCTGACTGTTGCTTTCCAGGAACTAGTTATCAGGGGTATAGTGCCTCTGATGCTGGAGGCTCAGCTATGGCTATGGTTAATAGCTTGGCAGACCTATCCTTTATAAATGTGGTGTAGAGCCAGCAAGGTGTAGTGGTTAGAGTGCTGGACTAGGGTCAGGGAGACCTGAGTTCAAATCCCCATTCAGCCATGATACTTGCTGGGTGACTCTGGGCCAGTCACTTCTCTCTCAGCCTAACCTACTTCACAGGGTTGTTGTGAGGAGAAACTTAAGTATGTAATACACCGCTCTGGGCTCCTTGGAGGAAGAGCAGGATATAAAATGTAAAAATAAAAATAAAAATATATGAATGTGTCAAATCTCTCTCTAAAGCACATTTACAGCTCATGTGCTTTTTGTACACATCTGTATGTCATTTAGGTAGGCTAGAAAACACACAATGTACATTCTAGCCCAGGACTGAACAACTCTGAGGCTCCAACTGTTGTTGGACTATAACTCCTATCATCCCCAGCCACAGCAGTCAATAAGGGATGATGGGAATTGTAGTCCAACAGCTGTAGACCCAAAGTTGTGTAGCCCCTGTTCTAGCCAGTTAGATATTACATTGAACCGCAAACTGGAGAGCTGCAAAAATTCAATGTTGGATTCTCATATCAGACCAGTTTAAAGCCATGCATTCCCATTGCATGTTACAGGTTTGTAACCTAAGAAGCTTAAACACGTTTCATTTAGCCTGCTATATGTTTTCTGTGGAGCAGCAAACCACAGTAAAACAAGAAATTTGAAAGACGCATATATGTTCATGATTAGTTTTGGGTTAGACAAACAAGACCAAAGATAATTTTGCAAAGTGAAGTTGGAAACTGTATACGTCTTTATTGTCTCATCACAAAAATGTTCAGTCTAAACGAACCTTAGATCTCTGGGTACTTTGTCATGGTAATGGTAACCTAATGCAGTTGATTTCCTTGAACCTTTTCTCCATCCTTTTCAGCAGGTCTCACCTGAGAGTGCCTCCTATGCTTTGCAGATAAATGTGATTTATTCTGCAGTCCTTTCGACAGAGGCACCAGATTTCTTTCTTTAGAGGGCTCTGGCAAATTGCCTTTTGCAGCCCAGTTCAAATACTGGAATTCTGGACTTGCACATTGTATTAACCTGGTTCACATGTCACCCCTGGATGATAGACTGAACTCACGAAGGTGCTTGCATGAGAAATGTCATGCATGATTCAATCTGCAGTGAAGTCTGTTTTCTCCAAAGTAAGAGCTCTCTAAAGTACAGCTGGAATAGCTGCAGCTAAGTGCTGTGTATTAGTATTAGTATTAGTATTAGTATTAGTATTAGTATTAATTTATTTGATTTCTATACCACCCTTCAAAAACGGCTCAGGGCAGTTTACACAGAGAAATAATAAATAAATAAGATGAATCCCTGTCCGTAAAGGGCTCACAATCTAAAAAGAAAGACAAGATAGACACCAGCAACAGTCACTGGAAGTACTGTGCTGGGGGTGGATGGGGCCAGTTACTCTCCCCCTGCTCAATAAAGAGAATCACCACATTAAAAGGTGCCTCTTTGCCCAGTTAGCAGGGGTATATGTCACATTGGTCATAAAAGCAGATGACTTCAGCAGAGGTGCTCATACCCCTGGACCGCCCAGGGCCTCCACACACCCCTGGGGGCCCCCAAATCCTTTTTAGTCTGTCCCAGGTGATGTAATTATATTACAAATACTGTATGTGTGGGTGGTGGTGGGAGCCCCTGCCTCCAAAAACCTTTAGGTCCAGGCTCCAAAATTACCTAGGTGCACCTCTGGACTTCAGTAACCTCTAAGCAGTAGCCTCTGCCTCTACATGTGCACCTCTGGACTTCAATACCTCTAAGCAGTAGCCTCTGCCTCTACATCTTCTCAGTATGATAAATGAGAACTTTTGTAAAACTGAAGACTCAACCCAGAAGCTATCCTCTTATGCAAAGAGGGTAATTTTAATTTTAAATGGTTTAATTTGTTTTTATTATATGAGATTGTTTTTACTTTATTTACTCTGCTTTATATTGTTTTAAATTTTCTACACTCCCTAGAGATGTACATTACATAACAGGTGGTATTAAAATATGATTGATATTGCAAAATGGAGATTTAAGTGTTATAACTAAACAAAGAGTGTTTTTAAAGAACAACTGAAGACACATCTTTTTAGAGAGGCTTTTTGCTATTTTATCTGCTGCTTATATTTGATAGGTTGCATAGTGCATCACTTTTTATTGATGACAATATTTTTTAAAATTGAAATTAAAAGTTATTAATTTTAGCATCCCTGCTAACTTGGCAAAGAGGTACCTTTTAACATGGTGATTCTCTTTATTTAGCAGGGGGAGAGTAACTGGCCCTATCCACCCACAGCACAGTACCTCCAGTGACTGTTGCTGGTGTCTATCTTATGTTTCTTTTTAGATTGTGAGCCCTTTGCGGACAGGGAACCATCTTATTTATTTATTATATCTCTGTGTAAACCGCCCTGAGCCATTTTTGGAAGGGTGGTATAGGAATGGAATAAACAAACAAACAAAAAATAAACAAATAAATAATTGTGGTTTTAGTCAGGTCTTTTAACTTCTTAAATTTTATTAATTTTTTTAGCCTACTTTCCAGTAGGCTTATGAGATCACCCAGCATTTTGTGTGGGTGTCTGTGTGTGTGTCCCCCATATCAACTTCGCAATGCCTGGACCAATATGAACCAAATTGGGTACAGTTGTAGGGACACATAGGGGCACCTCAACGGCATAGTTTGTGATGATTTTTTCATCCACCCTGATCCAAGATGACGGACACATTAGACCACAAGTAGGCTAACTTGTGAACCACCTAATCGATTTGAACCAAATTTGCTACAGTTGTAGGGACACATAGGGATGCCCAAATGGTGTGGTATGTGATGAGGTCATCCACTCCAATTCAAGATGGTGGCCGCATAAACATCTGAGGCACAAGAGGACTATTTTGAAGACTGTCTAACCAATTTAAACCAGATTATATACAGTTGGAGTGAGTGACACACAGGGACACCTCAATGGCATAATTTGTGGTGATGTCATCCACACCGATTCAAGATGGTGGACCTGTAAACGTTTGAGGCACTAGTGGGCTAACTTGTGAACCGCTTAACCGATCTGAACCAAATTTGCTACAGCTGTAGGGACACATAGGAATGCCCTAATGGCGTGGTGTGTGATGATGTAATCCACTCCAATTCAAAATGGCAGCCACATGAACATCTGAAGTGCAGGTGGGCTAACGTTTGGACTGCCTAACCCATATGAACCAAATTAGGTACAATTGCAGTGAGTAACACACACAGACAGCTCAATGCCATAGTTTGTTATGATGTTATCCACACCAGTTCAAGATGGCAGACACATAACCTTTGGAGGCATAAGTGGGCTAACTTGTGAACTGCTTAACCAATTTGAACAGCTGTAGGGACACATTGGGACACCTCAGTGGCATAAATTGTGATGATGTCATCACCCCAATCCAAGATGGTGGACATGTGAACTTTTGAGGCGCAAGTGCACTAACTTGAGGAGACATTAGGTTGAGTTCAAAAAACCAATATATATTTATTAAGAAACTACATAAACCGAGAGAGCCATTGAACAACATACCTAGACAGGCACTAAGGAAATGTGTGCTGTCGAGTCAGTTTTGACTCCTGGCGACCACAGAACTCTGTGTTCGTCTTTGGTAGAATACAGGAGGGATGACGCCTTTCAGCACCTTCCTATACGCTGCTACCCTATATAGGTGTTTCCCATAGTCTGGGAAAAATACCAACAGGGATTCGAACCGGCAACCTCTGGCTTGATAATCGTCCTTTCCCCAGGGCACTGCAGGCACTAGCCTTCAACAAAAACTGAACTGTTTTAACTTACTCTGACCAAGACAGACTTATTCACATCTCATCATGTCTCTAGTGGCCAGAAGAGTTTACTGCAATGCCAAGAGTAATGCTTTTGTAAGCTGCGCTGAGCAGTAGTGCACTGGAGGGGTGGGGTATAAATATTTTTAACAACAACAACAAGTCAAAATAATTGACATAGCAATACCAGGGGATAGCAGAATAGAAGAAGAAGAAATAGAAAAAAACCACCAAATACAAAGATCTACAAATTGAAATTGAAAGGCTGTGGCAGAAAAAGACCCAAATAATCCCAGTGGTCATTGGCGCCCTGGGTGCAGTTCCAAAACACCTTGAAGAGCACCTCAACACCATAGGGGCCACAGAAATCACCATCAGCCAATTACAAAAAGCAGCTTTACTGGGAACAGCCTATATTCTGCAACGATATCTATAACAACAGCAACAACATTGACAATAAAATTCTGGCATCCCAGGTCCTTGGGAAGGACTTGATGTCTGGATAAAACAAACCAGTCAATAATACCTGTCTGACTGTATAAATAAATAAATAAATAAATAAATAAATAAATAAATAATAAAATAATCACATCTCATTTACCCTCAAACCAAAATAAGTTTTAGTTAAGATTTCAACTGTAGTTAGTGGAGACTGCCCTGGTAAATAAACCCTCCAAGAAAGGGATATGTGGCAGCTCAAAATCTCTGTGCATCTGAGCCAGGGTGCTAAATGTTGACCCCATGTGAACCCTCCTCCCCTCTTTATTTTAAAGCAGGGGCAGGAGAGCATCTTGCCCTCTCCCTGGTGCCCCAATAATTTGAGGCAGTTGCCTCACTGTGACACATTGAAGGGCTGCTCCTGCTGGAGAGGAAAGGAACATGTATGTCTCATGGGAAGTGAAACAATAGGCTTGTTTGCATAGCCTGAAACAGGGTCGGAGAAGCCAGCAGGCAGGGCAGGATTCCTGCGCACACTCCTGATCTGCGGTCATGTGAACTTAAAAAGCAAGGTAGAAGAAGGGGAGAGTGATCATGGGGGAGTCCAGACCTGGGTAGAAAAGATTTCTGTCCATCCTCAATAATATGCTGGGGACAGAATGGGGGTAGGTCCATCCTACTTAGCTCCCCCTACCACATGATCACTCTCCACAAATCGGGAGTGTGCACAGCCAGTTTTTGGTCATGTGAATGATTCTAATAGGTGGCAATGCACATTGGTGCAACTGAGACCAGCTGAATCCATAAACTTGAGTTGCTGCATTTGGGAAACTTTCCATTCAGATACAGATCTGCGACAAACACAATGGCCACACTATAATAAAAGGGATGTAAAAATTGATATCAAGAACAGCCGTATATCATCTCTCCAGTGAGTCCACCATGACTAGTATAATCAGTGTGTCATTTATAATGAAGGTTGCTGATTTGTATTTGAATTGGGCCCCTGTGGATCAGGACTGTGGTAGAAGGTGCTTTAACCCTCTCCTCTTTGCAGTCCCAATCCAGATCAACTTCATGCCCTCAGCTGCCGTTCACAAAAAGAAAGAAAGTTTCCACTGATACCAAAGGGAGCTTCTCCCCCTGCACCCACCCACCACGCTTGGCAAATAGCAGCTGCAGGTGGACTGATCAAATGTTAGTCATTATGGACTGCATTTATCTTGGAGGGAAATCACACATTTCCCAGGACTCAAACTGTTAGAAAATGCTAGTGCCTCAAAGGCAGCAATTAGTGCAGCATACACTACAGTGTGCGAGTGTTATGGGCCCCTATTGGATAGTATCCATGACATCACTACTGTCAAGCAACATAACTCTTCAACATAACACAATCCTGGGCCTGGGCCATTTGCAGCACAATCTTATGCATCCTTTCTTGGGGGAAAAAGATATTCCCAAACAAGAATGAGTAGGATTAGTGAACTTTAAAAATACCTCAATTTGTAAAATAGCTTACAAGGGCAGTGTGCCCCCACTTAGCATTTTCAAACACAGCAGTCCACACATGCACCTTTCAAGAAGAGAAAGGGGCACACATTTGCAAGGATTAGCTCTCCCCTCTGCAGAAACAACCTGCTATGCTGTGATGCATTTTCCCTTCCCTCTTTTATTTCCTTCAGGTCTCCGTTTCCTCTGCACTCACTTTTTCCAGCACTGCAATGTATGCCTTCTCTGTGAATTAAATAAACTAAGCCACCTAATGGCGTAGTGGGGAAATGACTTCACTAGCAAGCCAGAGGGTGCTGGTTCGAATCCCCACTGGTATGTTTCCCAGACTATGGGAAACAT
Source organism: Hemicordylus capensis (assembly GCF_027244095.1). NCBI lineage: Eukaryota > Metazoa > Chordata > Lepidosauria > Squamata > Cordylidae > Hemicordylus > Hemicordylus capensis. Next base: position 26,509,497 of record NC_069661.1, on the reverse strand, counting down.
CTATATCAGGCAGCAGCGATGTAGGAAGATGCTAAAAGGCATCGAGCCGGGTCTCACGATCCGTGAGACCCGGTTTCTTCGGGTAAGTGGGGAGAACGGGCTAAGCCCGCTCTCCCCACTAACGAGCGGAGAGGGAGCCCTGGGCAGCCAGATCGGCTGCCCACATGACTGCCAGCTCCGAGATGGAGCCGACGGGGCCTGGGGAGCTCGGGGGCCGCGCAGCCCGCGCAACCCCCAGTATGCCCTGCGCAAGCTTATTGCCTCCCGGCTGGGTGTCTACTCATGAGTAGGCACGGCGCGAAGGCACACCGCGGCTACTCGTGATTGTAAAAAGCAGGTTTGTGGAGCGTTTGCTCCGCAAACCTATTTTTACCAGGGGTTCCAGAGCGGGTTAGCCGCTCCAGAACCACCGGGCTCGGCTGCGAGCCCGCTGGTTCTCATGATCAGCAAAAATCGGGCTAGCGGAGGCTAGCCTGATTTTTGCTGATCATCAGAATAGCCCCATAGTCTCCTTGAAAAATCTGTAGATGGTTCTAAAACTCAAGGATGCAATCCTGTTTGCAGTTACACATAGGCAAGTTTGCAGTTACACATAGGCAACTTACACATAGGCAAGTCTGTTGCCTTCCCTATGAATTACTGTGGGGGTAAAACAGAGGCAAAACCTGTGTTTTTAATGGTAGCCATTGAGGTCATTCACACAATTGAAACCTGCCTTTTACCCAGGTTTGGAAGCTGTGTGTGCTCCCAATTTTTGGTTGTGTGGAAACAAGGTAGGAGGAAAACCTGGGTAGAAGTAATTATGTGGAAGCAAGGTAAGAGGAAAAGCTACCCAAATTTCCCTCCTACCTTGCTTCCACACAACTGAAGATTGGGAGCAGTCACAGCTCCCAAACCCGGGTAGAACACAGTTTTTGATGGTGTGAATGATCTCATTATTTTGTTGGCATCACAGTGAAACAAATTTCAAGCACAATGTGTGTGTGTGTGTGTGTGTGTGTGTGTGTGTGTGTGTGTGTGTGTGAGAGAGAGAGAGAGAGAGAGAGAGAGAGAGAGAGAGAGAGAGAATATACATTTGTTGTTATGGACATATTTTACATTGCTCCACAAAAAGTAGTTCAACTTCTGCCTCGCATACATTGCTCAGTTAGAGCAGTTTTCTTCTTTCTTCTGAAGCTGAGAGAACCATTGTACTTGTCGATCAGTAGCTATGGTTGCTGACACTTGATATGTTTATTCCACCTGAAAATCTTTGACCTCTGCATTACCTGTGTAAGAAGAAGAATAGAGCAGTGGAAATAGATTGACACAAGATTCTCCCTTTACTTTCAAGACAGCTATAGACATGGGGAATTTGAATTAGAATAGACCAGCATGCCCTTTGGGATCCAGCTACAGTTCCTTCTAGTTTTCTGATTTCAAAGGCAATTACTCCCCCTCCCTTCCACCCCGGCTTTTGCTGTCGGAGTCACTGATTACATTAACCTGGCCATTGGCAAATTCATCCCTTATTCTCTCCTTTGAGACGAGGAGGAAAATTTCAGGGTTGGTTTTTGTGTGTGTAAGGGCTCAGTTCTTGGCCTAAGATTGCATCGACTCAGACTAAACCACCTGAGTTCTGTCTCTGTAGGATAGTGACAAATGGCCAGTTGAAGTGCAGAGATCAAGTGCTGGGAGAGCAAGGTCAGATGCTTTACATGACACCTAATGGGTCTGTCATTTTTCAGGTCCGTTGGCCGATGGGGATGTGGCGACACAACCTACCAGTCACTAAGGTACCATGTCTGGCATCTCCAATGCGTGGCTTATTTCCAGTAGGGCCAAATGATTGGAGATCTAATTGCTATTATCTAATTATTTCTTTGATGTTTCATATTGTGCATGTATTAAGAGTGTGTGTGTGTGTGTGTGTGTATGCTTTCCAGACAGTAGTCTGTTGAGTATAGCAACAGCTGGTTGCCTGCAATGCAGTTGTTTCCTTACATTCTCATTTGATCATCCTACACATTCTCATGAATTAATGAAAAGCATCAGATAGATACATCTATAAATAATGGAAGAGGCTACTGTTTTTATTGGCAACATTTTGTAAGGTTCTGCTCTGGGGAGTAGGGGAGTGTATTGTCTGTTTGAAAATCTATCTTCATATTTGCATACGTGTCATTCATGCATCCTGGGTTATATGTTACAAACCCTTTAAAATGTATTATGTCCCCCCCCCTTTAATTAAGCAGTCTTTCAAGAATTACTTTAATATCAGGAGTATGCACATTTGCCTTTTAATCAAACTATATTTGTATAGAAAATGAAACTGTCCATCTATCCAGCGCTCCAATGATTTTATATTCATATATACACAGGGGCAGCTCACCTATGAGGCGAGGTGAGGCAGCACTGGCTGCACCAGGGGACAGCCAGTGAAGGCTTCTTGCCCCCATCTTCCACCACCTGCAGGTGCTGCCTCACTTGTATTCAGTGAAGCCTTACTGTCCCACCCTGCACTAGCATCAGAGGACCAGGCCAGCCCCACCTCCGCCTTCATCCACCCATGCACACTGCTTTTCCTCATCATATGGCTCTGCTTCACCTTCTAGGCATGCCACATCAGGGTTTTAAAGTGCAGACACAGGGGCGTAACTATAATAGAGTAAGGGGAGACAGTTGTCTGGGGGCCCACTGCCTTGGGGGGCCCCCCCAGAGGCAAGTCATATGACTGATTCACCCAGCCGCACACTCACCCGGACTTCCTTCAGTTGTATTCATCCTCCAAAATTGATGTGGGTGTTAAGACCTGGAGCTACCAGAACAGCATGCCTTTCTCTAGTACCATTAAATGACTTGCGTCGTCCACAGTTTACAAAACCTTAAAAAAATTTTTTTGCTTTTGGTTGCCACTATTCAGCCTCATTTAAGATGTCTTTACTTCATGAGCTGAGCTTCAGTGAGGGGGGGGGATTTTGTCTTTGGGCCAACTCCAACCTTGCTACGCCCCTGTGCAGACGGGTTGTCGTGTTTGGTAAGTAGTGATGAGCCGATCAGGGTAGCGCAGGTCTGTGAAATCGTAGTCATCAGGCCAAGGGTCAAAGCTGGAAAGAAGTCCGTAGGATTAGGCAACAAGCAAAGGTCAGTACTGGTAGGCAGTCCAATAGGAGTGGGCAAGAAGCATGTTCTTGCCCACACCCAAAAAAGCAATGGGTCAGTAGCCAGAGAGAGTATACAAGAGCAGGCAAAGATGAACTCAGACAAGCGGTCAGTCAAGAACTAGGGAGTCAAGGCAAGAACTCAGTAGCAGACAGGAAATCTTTACAACAAAGTTGCTTCAGCACCTGCTCCTTCAAGACCAAGCTCTTAAATAGGCGTCAATGCTCAGCAATGAAGGAGGGAGAGAAAGTGGAAGAGGTCCAGAGGGGAGGGATTTCTGCCCATATAGCTGGCTAGAGTGGTGTCACCCATAGAGCTGAACTGGCTAGAGTGGTGCCAACAGCACTATGATGCTTCTGGCTGCAGTGGAGGTGAATGTGTGGGGGAGAATGGTGGTTCAAAACCTGCCAATTTGTCACATGAAGCAACACATGAAGGAGAGCCTTGATTAATTGTGGTCCTCTACTTACGGATGTGCAAAATGATTCGACCACGAATTGATTCAAGTCAAATTGGGGATGATTCAATGATTCAGACTGAATCAAATCACCCTGAAAAAAGGGGCCAAATCTGTGGTGGAATAGAATCACACCCGAGTCAACATGAATTGATTCAGGCACCATTTTGAGGCCTGTTTTGCTGGGGAAATGGGCCTCAAAATGACAGGGAGAGCAGTTGTAGACCAGTTCTCTGAGGCAGGCAGACACATTAAGTCCAGAGTACAGGATTGGTCTACTTACCAATCCAAATTGGTAGACCAACCCTCCACTCCCGACAGTGCGTCAGTCCACCTTGGAGAGCTGGTCTACACTGATCCCAATTGGTAGACCAGCTCTCCCTGACATTTTGAGGCCACTTTTTCAGCAAAATGGACCTCAGAATGGCACCTGATTCACCTGAACCAATCCAGGTTGAATTGGGGTGATTCATTGAGGCTTTTTGACAAATCAGTTAAAGGGTCTGCAATTCAATTCAACCTCGAATGAAATTGCAGAAATTGATTTGTGCACATCCTACCTGTGCTTGGAAAGAGGGACAGAAACAGTGGCTTACCCAGAAACCTCTTTCTGTTGTTCATAATTCATGGAACCCCTTCCTTCATGAGATCTGTTTGGTCGCATCTATTACAGAGTTCTATCATTCACTGAAAATGTTTGTATTCCAGCAGATCTTTAACCTGCTCGTATTTTAAGTTTTGTGCTGTGTCATCTCTATGTGGTTTATGCTTTTTTTTTATTGCATGATGGTAAGTGGTATCACTATTTCAGTTTTTATTGAATGCTTTTGGCATTCCTTGTTAGAATTAAAAAACCAGGTTATTTTTTTTTTTACAATGAATGAATGAATGAATGAATGATTTCTTTATGTTTCTTTTCAACATGCAAGGTACTCTTCGTTTTTTATTTTTTTATGTTCTTTCTAACAATATTCCATTGGCAAACCTGAGATAGAGAGTGGGGAGGGGCATTCAGATGACAAAATGAAAGCCAAATCTCTCTGCAGTTCAGCGGCAAGGCCAACCTGGTGTGTGTCTGGGATAAACCAACACTGGTTGTGGTGTCTGAAGCCACCAATCTCAGCTTCTCTAGCCCTATGTATAGTTTCAGACCCAACATCTGTACTTGATATCAGATCTTGGTTACAGATGTTGGGTCTGGAATTGTAAAAAAGGCTGGGGAAGCTCACCCACAGTCAGCTGACCGCTGCCCCCGCCCCCCCCCCCCCCGCCCCCCACTGGAAGTTGAGCTCACCACCAAACTCTGGGAATGAGAGGTTTGGCTTTTATTGTGTCACCTGAACAGTCCTCCAGCTCTGCCAGAGATTTGCCACAGTGCTACCTCAGATTTTGGACACTGGGCAAGATGCCCTCAGTGCCCCCGCCAAGTGGCCCATCAATGTCTTACAACTATTAGCAATGCCCACTCTCTTGGGCCCATTTCCACCATCAGCCAGTGAGAGAAGACAGGAGAGTGGAGGTTGGTTCTCCTTCTTCCACTGTGCACTCATGCAAGGAAAGTAGGTGGATAGGCAGCAACAGCAAGGAGGAGGGCCAGCAGGGCCAAGGGGCTCCAGGGTTTGGCAATGGGCCCTCTGCAAGGGTGTGCCCCTTAGCAAATGCCCAATGATGCCACTCTCTGACTTCTTCAAGGCCATGCGTTGTGATTGATGGTTGAACAAAGGTGAATACCAGTCTTCTGTGTCCAATCACCTCCCCTGCTAGCACCATCCCCTCCCTTATTATCCATGAAAGATCATTGCATTTTTATGCTGGCCTCCTTTATTTCTGCACACAAAGGCCTGAGGTGTGTAGCGGCAGCAAGTAAGAGGAGTTCACCTACAAATGACTCAGCACAAAGTCTCAAAACCACGACACACAAGTATTCTGATTTTGAACCAGACCGATACAAACTAGTTACCGTTTAACAAATCAGGTAATTAGACCACTGATGCATGAGAATGAGACTTGCTTGGAAAATGAGGTCATGTAAATACCTCTTCCCCCCTCCTCCTCCTAAGTTATGTGTAAATGCAGGCAAATGAAGTAGACTGAAAACTAGGTTAGGAGCTTTCTTTGACTTGGTGATGGACAGCTATGGGCTTGCATGGTGAATGTCACTGAAGAGACCCTTCATTCCCATCCCCTAGTCTTCTGCAGTCCAGAGTGTCACCGAAGGACAGCCCCCTGGGGTACTGCCAAACTCCTTGCTGTCAGAGGGCCAGGACCCGGGCTAATTCATTGCAGTGGAGTTTAATTAAACTGCACCAGAGTTGTTTCCCTGGTAAAATAAGTGTGGGAAGAGAATGTGTGTCAAAAGAGACATACCCCTTACTGTGCACGCTTTATTGTTACACCACAACTAATATATTGTGGGAATTCCCATGGAGTCCATGATAAACTGTATTATCGGCTTCCCTAAAATAGGCATTCTATCACTGCAGGTTACTACTGTAGGCCACAATTCCATTAATCCTCCTAATTTATTGTGTTATCGGTGTATGTGAGGTCTCCTAAATTCATTGCACCCCTTTCAGCTTGATAAAAATACTTGTTTTTCCTCTCAGATAAAACCATTTATTATTTGTTGTGTCTGTCTCTTAAAAGCCACTTACACGAAAATGTAATTATTGGCTGTGGATTGTATACGGCATTTGACATGCCTTCTGCAATAAAACGTAACCATTTTATTAGATCTACTTACTGCCATGGTATGTGAAGACACACACATTCCCCACACATTGAATTTTTATTTAGTTCTGGGTTTATAACCATTACGGTGTTTTTATAACTATGTTCTTTTGTGCTCTCTCTTGCTCTCTCTCTCTCTCACACACACACAGAGAATACTTTTGAGATTTGACTCATCTAATAATTCTGCAATGCATTGTTGTTAAAGGAAGATAAAAGCCCTTGATGCATATTAAAGTGCAGGAAATCGATGATGCAAAATTGACCTACACTAATTAGATATTATGTGTGTAGGCCATATTTTGATATTACAGCCCTATGTGGACATTTGTGGGTGTTGGAAGCAGGGCAGGCATGTTAAGTGGATGGCAAGGGCAGGCACGCTCTTGCACCCTTCCATGCATATGGGTCAGATCACGAAGAGGTATTCTCTGATCTGGCCTTCAGGTAGACTTACTTTGTTTTATTTTTTACGTTTATATCCCACTCTTCCTCTAAGGAGCTCAGAGCAGTGTCCATGCTTATGTTTATCCTCACAAAAATCCTGGGAGGTAGGTTAGGCTGAGAGTGACTGGCCCAGAGGCACCCAGTGAGTTTCATGACCAACTAGAGAGATTTGAATTTGGGTCTCTTTGTCCTAGTCCAAAACTCTACCCACCACACTGCTGCTTTTCAATTGAGTCCAATCGCATGTTCAGCTGTGTGTCAATAACTGATGAAGGGGAAAGTAATCAGTAGAATTTTGGTACCCAGAATGTTGGGGGCAATATGCTAAATCATTGTAAACCGCTTAGAGAGCTCCGGCTATAAAGCGGTATATAAATGTAAGTGCTAGAATTTTGGTGCACCGCATACTGCATAGGCTCAGGCAGCAAGGTGGCAATCCTATGCCCAGTTCACAGGACATAAGTTCCACTGACGTCAATGGGCTCACTACTGAATAGATATCCATAGGGTTGTCCCACTATAATTTTGAGGTAAGTAAGGGTTTGGACAAGTCCGTAAGGCTAATTTCAGGGTTTCTGATTCTTTGGCCACATTCATATGTAACACAGAATCTCGGGTCTATTGGACCCATGGCTCTCCCCTTCCCACCCCCCACAGGCTGACCTGTCTCCCTTCAGACGTTAACAGGCAGCATCCGAACAGCAGTCTGCGAGACTGCAGAGAGGAGGAAGAACTGGCTGCACAGGCTTCCTTCTGGTCCTGGCAATCACTCTCAGCTGGAGAGAGAGAGAATCTTCCTCCATTAACTTCAGTTACAGCAAGTGCAGCCTGCAATTCATAATTTGGGTGTACCACAGCTGGAAGCAAGCCTCACATAGGAGCAGTGAAACTCTCTACAGATTGAAGGTTCAAATAGGAGTTTGGGGAGAGAAACCTCAGGTTACTTTTTCAATGGGGCCAAGGTTGCATGCATTCGTACATGAAACCCAACCTCTGCCCCGTTCACTCATTTCCCGTTATGGGCAAATGCGGCCATGTCTCTCACTTAAGCTGGAGATGAAATGCAGGGTCCATCCAAGACACTTTTTTGGTGCCTGAAGCAGGGTGCAGATACTTCACCCTGACTCCCCCACCACATGCACATTCATCCCGATCTCCTTAGCTGGCCATGCCTGCTATGCTGTCTTTGCTCTTTCCTGCCAGGTATAGGGTAAGTAAAAGCGCACCCGTGCCCAGCCGCAGCAGCCATGGAGCTGTGAGAGGAAGTGGAAGAGGAGAGGGGGAGGGGAAGAGGCATTTCTGCCCACAGAGTTGGGCAGCAGTGGTGTCGCCCATAAAGTTAGGCTGGCTAGAAAAGTGCCAGCAACAGCAGCAGAGTGGAGTGGTGGTGATTCCAAATCTGCTCTCCCCAATTTGTTAAGGCCAGCACTGATGACCTATGATCCTGTGCTTGGAAACACGGACAGACTTCTTTAGAAGCTATGCTCTTTAAAAAGCTATGCTTAAGTTTAAGAAGAGCAGCAGAGCTCCTTCTGGTGACTGCCACTGCCCCCCAGTAATGCCCTAGATCTTGAAGCTATTCACACGACCAGGAGAAATCAGGCTAAGTGAGCCTAGCTCAATTTCTCCTGGTTGTCTGCCGCCACGGGAGCTGCACAGCTCAGCTACCGGCAGCAGACCACCTAAAGTACCCCTCCCCTTAAATGAGGTTAGCAGAGCTCGCGCTCCACTAACCTTGTTTGGTTGCTCGTGTGCTGCTGTAGCACGGCTCCGCAATGCGGCAACACATGAGGAGACCCCCCCCAGGAGGCAGCAAGCAGCCTCCTGGGCTTGGGGATCTCTCAAAAATGCCCCACGTGCTTGCACGGGGCATCCTGGGACTCCCGGGCCCCCGATCCCCACAGCCCCTGCTGGCTTCGTGACGGAGCCGGCAGCCATGTGGGTGGCCAATCCAGCCACTCAGCTACGAGTGACTGCTCGTCTGTGGGGAGAATGGGCTAAGCCAGTGGGGGTGAGGCTAGGGCAGGGATTCTCAACGTTGGGTCCCCAGATGTTATTGGACTTCAACTCCCATAATCCCCAACTGAAGGCCACTGGGGCTGGGGATTATGGGAATTGAAGTCCAATAACCTCTGGGGACCCAACGTTGAGAATCCCTGGGCTAGGGCAACAGCAGCAGGTTGACTGATCACCCCAATAGTGGGGGGAGGGCTGCCTGTCTCACTGTCTGTCCTATGGCATACTCATCACCTGAGGCCGTCGCCTCACTGTGCCTCATAGGCAGGGGCATAACTAGGGGAGAGGGGGCCCATGTTCATCCCTCTCCCTAGTGGCCCCATGGAGTGAGGGAGATAATGGTGGGTGGAGATGGGGGTCCTCTGGAGCTGGGGGCCCAGGTTCTTTGAACCCATCCGCTTAATTATAGCGACACCCCTGCTCATAGGGGAACTACCGCTGAGAAAATACAGTAACTAAGTAAGTAATAGACTCAAATGCATGTAACTGCAGATTAATTTCTTACCTGTTTACTCCATTTCCTCTGTTGTCTGTGTCCATACTGAGATTGCAGGCTCCTCAGGGCAAGGAGCTGTCCCCTCATGTTTTGTAAAATGCCATGTATATGTCTGACACTCTCTAAACAAATGGACAAATGAATAATAAGCTAATCTGATGACAGGAAAGAGAAATTAGTTGTTTGTTAGCCCACATTTCTAACAACACTGCTGTCATGGATCTGAGAAGAATAGCAGCTCACTGGCTCTGTCCTGCCTGGTCAGACTCTCTTTTTCAGCCATTCCCTCAGCCTATTCCATGCTGCTAAGGTCCATGTCAGACAGAACCCCTGTCATGTAGCCCTTTCAGATACTGTTTTCTACAGAGAGCTGTCACCACCCCCTGGAAGGGCTCTTCAACACAGACAGCAGTTTCACAGCAGACATGGCGAAGCAGGGGAGAAAAGTTTCAAATGAAATGTACGTCTAGCCGATCTTACACTGTTTGGAGGTCTGGATATTATTTCCAGTCCCTTGTGCACAAATAATATTGCAGGGGGGGTGGAATTGCTTTCGTTTCAACGTGCCTGTAAATCACATTGAGAATGGGAAAAGTCGCTGATACCATCTTCCCCTCAGTTTCCACATTTTCCTTAGCAGTAAATAAGAATTCTTGTACTTTCAGGCAAATGATTTTAAGACAAGGTATTAGGAGGATTATGTAACAGTACATTGAACTATACATTGAAAAGGTAAAGTTGGATACTCAAAACATAACTTGTTTGGTGTTCTCTCCACTGTGAAATGACATGTAAACTCAATTTTTAAGAAGTAATAAATCAATGCAATGTTTCATTAAGTTAATTATTTCTGGAAGGGGTTTATCTTAACAAGAAAAAACACTGCAATTTATAATCACCCCGACTATATTACTGAATAAGGGAGAGCACAGAATTACAGCAAACAATTAATTGATTAATTGATTAATTAGTTGAAGTAGCATACTGTTTCAAGGACTGATGATCATGCAGCCCCTCAGGCATGCAAACTAGCTTGCTTTCCAAATTAGTCCTCAAAATTCTCCTTTGCAGATTTTGTTGTAATATATTTCCAAGATTTAAATATTCAGGGTCTGTGTTTGGAATCTAATGTCTGATGATATTTTCTTTCAGCATTATATCTAACAGTATTTGAGAGCTGATACCTGCCAGTATTTGACTGTTGGCATGCCAGTTGACAAATATTTGATAGATGGCATGCAATAGTATTTTTTGTTTGACAGTTTTCAAAGCTGACATGCAATAATTTATAGTATTTTGACTGTGCTGGATAAGTGGCATGCAATAGTATTTGATAGTATTTGATAGTTGGCATGTTATTGGTATTTGATGCTTGACAGCTTGAAGTGCCTTATGAGATAGAAATTCATTCCAAATTTGCAGTTCTCGGCTGAATTCATTTCTAACATAGTCTTGAAACAGAAGAGCTTAACCTGGTTTCAGTCCTTTAAAGAAAAGTTTTATTTTGCTCTCTACTTGGCCACATTTGCTTATTACATATCCCCTTGCACTTTGGAATGATTAGAGCTGCAATTAACCTGGGGTCTTGGCAACCTTCCAGCTGAGGTAATTCCATTTTACCTGCTTAAGTTTCCTCGGCTGTTCCAGTTGGATTCAATATTGTGCTGCTTCCTTGTACTCAGTCTGGTGCGATGTTGTTGTTTTGTGATGTTTAACAGGTGTATCATGCCCTCCTCTCCCTTGCTCCAAAAGGAACTGACTATCAGCATTGTACAAAATGGTGCTCTTTGTATAATCTGTATGCAATATGAGTTTCAAGACAGCAGTTACTCCTTTGAGATGAACATAGAATGGCATCTTCTATCCAAGGAAAAGCTGTCTGCTTGCTTTCAAATCAGCTCAACAGTAACAACAACAGTGATAATTTCTACTTATGTAATATCCTCCATCAGATAGTTCTGGGGGTGCATTACTCAACTACAATAAGACATTATAAAGACCCATTAAATGTATGTAAACAAGAACTAACAGAACCTACTTTACACTTCTTTCAACATGATGAATGTTACAATGTTCAACAGAGAGGTTGTGGAACGAGTCTCCATCTATAACCAGTTTAGATTAGATTTAACTATAATGAGGAGTAGTGCTAATATGTTGAGTGGCCATCATCTTGTTTCAAGATGGTGGTTCAAAATTAAAATGCCCCTGTCAGGCTTCCCTAGGAGATGTTCCCATGGACTGTGTATGTAGTCTGTATCGGACTGCAAACATTTGAGTTGAAAATTGGTGGTAGTAATAGGTTGACTGGCCACCATCTTGTTTAGTGGCAAGATCGAAATAAAAATACCCCAGTCAGGAGCCCCTAGGAACTCCCAATTTGGTGGTTGACACTTACAGTTCCCCTCTACTTTTAAGATTTCAGTTGCAGGAAGATAATCTAATCATGCCATCGTCCTAGAGAAAATCAGCCTTCTGAAGTTGGCATTTGTCCTGGGAAGGAAGCTGCCATTGCTTCTTCTTAAGCCAAGATAAAGAGGAAAATGTGGCTGCCTTAAGGTGCAGCTGAGTGTTGAAATCACCCACAAATTGAATTTTGTCCGAAGCACACACTGGTGCTGCAGATAGGCTTAAATGTCATTCCTCCACCAGCCATTTGGGCTGAGCTTTGTGTGGGGCAGCGAATGCTTTGAGCTGAAATGAGAAACGGGACCAGGTCAAACTCCTTTTATTGAAGCTTTCCCTTCTTGTCAAACTGCTGAGGTGCATGTTGTACTGCAACAGCCCACCACAAAGCCCTTTCTGTCTGGATGCTGTCCCTGAAACTTGTAGCCAGCAGAGCATAAACACCAAGGTAGAGCTCCCATCCAAAAAGCTCCCCGGCACAATAGTCGCTGCTGTCACAGCAGGACAATCAAACAGATTTTCTGCTGGTGTATTTTTCTCATCATATGCATGACAGAAAATCTAATGGGCCCTGCTAGTTTCTTTAGGAGCTTTTAAGACCCTCTAAAGTTGCCCGTTATCAGCTCCAATCTATGTTCCCAAGATGCGTACCTGCATGTCACAAACCATCAGCCGAAGCTATAGCTTTATTCCATAGCACTTTAGAAAGAGAAACAAGCACAGCAAATTTAAACCCATAAACAGAACTGAATATCAAACTTCATGAAGCTGAATTTCACACGCGCAAACGCACGCATGCACACATGCACATTTAGAAAATAACCTGCATTTCCACTTCATAGACAAAGCAGGTAGAGAGGATTTCTCCTTCTCTCATCATACTACAACATAAGGTCATGCAATGAATGAATGTCAGTAGATTCAGGATGGACAAAAGGGAAACCTTCTTTATATGATGCGTAATTAATTCATGGAACTCAGTGCCACAAGATGTGGTGATGGACACCTGTTTAGATGTCCTTAAAAGGGGATTTGACATATTCACAGAGGTCCACCAGTGGCCTTTAGTTATTAGTATGTGGAGCCTCCATGTTCAGTCAGTACCAGCTGCCGGGGGCAATAGTAGGGAGAGCTGTACCCTTCAAGCCCTGCCTCTGCACTTCTGACACGTGTGGTTGGTAATTGTGAGAAATACCCTATTTATCTGAATCCAAGACTAGGTTTTTTCCTAAATTCTTTGATGTTAGAAACTGGAGGAAGGAGGTAAGAGGAGTTGTCTTCAGATTTCAGAGTTTTCTTCCTTTGGGGTAAATACAAATATAACATTTTTAAGGGGGTCATCTTAAATTTAGAGTAGTCTTCTATTCAGATAAATATGACAGAATGCTAGTTAAACCTTTGGTATGATGCTGTTGGACTCCTTTTACGTTCTTACTTTGCATCCAAGGCAACTTGGCATCACAGTTTTTAGAAAGCAAGTGAAATCTTGGCTTTTTACCCAGGCTTTTATATGAGGGTTTTTTTTGTTACTGCTGCTCTGTATTTTATGGTTTCATTGTGTATGGTTTTTAAAAAAACTTTTCATTTTCATGTATTTTTATATTCCGATTTAATATTTTTTCTGTAACTCTTTTATAGTTTAAAAGGTTTTGTAAACCACTTTGAGATTGCTTTAATGAAAGGCACTATAAATATCTAACAAAAAGTAAATAAATAAAATTAATTAACTCACAACAGAAATGCCATCAAAATGATAAACATCTAAAAATAACATTTTTTTAAAACAATGGAAAAGCAGCAGAGCTCTACATTTATCCTTTCCTTTAAAAAAAAAACAACCACCCAAAGCAGCTTACAATATTTCAAAACAAAACAGCATAGCAAAACAATTTAAAGTGAAAGACAGCAGATGTTTCATAATAAAACTAAAATCCAGAGAATCGATTTTTAAAAAATCAAAGTGGCAGGTCAAGTATCTGATGGAAAAGCAAGTTCTTCAAGAGATGGCAAAAAATCATCAGAGAAGGGAAAACGAGCCTCTGGCAGCAGAGAGTTCCAGAGCCCAGGAACTAACATCCATAATCTACATCAACTAAAAGACAGATGAACAGAAATTCACACAAAAAATTGTTGGAAAACAAAGCGTCTCCTCAGACCTCCAAAAAGATGAGTCCCACAAGTCTCTCACAGAAGAGAAGTCTACAAGGTTGATGCTCCCATTAATAAACAAATTCCTGTTCTGAGCAACAAAGGAACATGGCACTCTTACAGATGGAATTCAAAGAAATTGACTTTATTTGGCATTGGCTCATATAATATGCAACAAGGATGGTAGCAGATCTGCCTGTGCAGCTGCAGGGTTTAAAAAGCACGCCCACATTGCTGCAGAGGTGGGACTGTTCTACTCCTACTGTCTCCTATGCAGTTGTAGGTTGTGATGAAACTTCAAGAATAATGCAAATATTGCTTCAACCTGCAATTGCACAGGAGTTAGTAGGAACAGAACAGACTGTTGTATTGTATTCAGAACCTTTTATTCTGATTTGCCTCTGCAGCAGCTTGAGTGTGTAAATCCCTGTAGCTACGCAGGTGGGTCTGCAATGCGAGGTGTGCAATTCAATTCGAGGTCGAATCCAATCAGGTCAAATTGGGGACAACTTGCAGATTCAGCCTCGAATTGAATCTCCCTCAAAATAGAGGGCCCAATTTGGGGTCAAAGTGAATCACCCCCAATTTGACCATAATTGATTCGGCTGCTTTGAACACCATTTTGAGTCCATTTTGTTGGAAAAATGGGCCTCAGAATTGTGCTTTTTTTCAAGAGAGAGCTGGTCTACAAATTGGGGTCAGTGGGTAGACCCCTCCTCCAAGGTGGGGAGATGTGCCAAGTCTAGAGCAGAGGGATGGTCTACCCACTAACCCCAATTGATAGACCAGCTCTCCCTGAAAAACAGTGCCATTTAAGCCTGTTTTTCCCAGGAAGGGCTGGTCTACCGATTGGGGTCAGCAGGTAGATTAGCCCTCCGCTCCAGACTTAGCATACTTGCCCACCCCGGAGGACTGGTCTGTCCGGGTAGACGTGTCCTCTGAAGAGGGTTGATTTGTGAAGTCCAGAGCAGAGGGCTTGTCTACCTGCCAATCCTAATCAAAAGACCAGCTCTCCTGTTTTTCTGGGGAGAGCTGGACTACCAATTGGGGTCGGTGGGTAGACCAGCCCTCCACTCTGGACTTCCCATGACTGTCTGCCTCAGAAGACTGGTCTAACTGCTGACCCCAGTTGGTAGACCAGCTCTTCCCAGAAAGAAAGCATCATTTTGAGGCCCATTTCCCCAGCAAAATAGGCCTAAAAAATGGCACTCGAATCACTCAAATCGATTTGGGTGATTTGAGGATGATTCATCGAGACAGCCAGGGCTAGCTGTTCTCAACAAATCAATTATATGGTTCTGCGGTTTGATTCAACTTTGAATAGAAACATAGAATTTGATTCATGCACACTCCTAGTTACCATCCCTATTACCCTGCACTGATAAATGACTGTGCTATGCTATAGGATTTCTTAAATATTCGGGTATGATAAATGAATTTCTCGATTATTTGTATGTTTTCTCATGTATTCATATACTTCTATATCATATACCACCTTCTGCTATCAGCATTCAAATAGTTAACAAAATATCAACAAAGTATTAAAATAATTATTAAAAATTAAATACCAAGATACTTGTATGGAATCAATAAGGACCACAACTTTATTAATTAATATCCAAAGATCTGCCATGAGATAACTAACCTAGTTATACTAAACCCAGCCTGGTGCAGATACTTACTTACTATGTGTTGTCGTATAAATAATTAATGGACATCCAATGCTATAGTCCAACTCTCAGGGCAAGTCCACCTTTGTTCTGTGCCTGGGATCAGTAGCTGTCCTGGTTGCCATATTTCGTAGCCACACCTGCTGAAGTGTCTTGAGGGATTCACACTCTCTTCACCACCACCACCACTCTAGGACCCTGAGAAGCAGATGAGTCAGACAGTCAAGGGGCTCAGTCCCTCCCCCTCAAACCAACCGGCCTTGAGAGGCTGGTCTAGGAAAACCCCTTTCCCAGCCGATGCCTCAGAATGCCTACCAGTTCCCCTAAACCTCCCAGTTACCACACCACTCTGCTGCTGTGACCAAACTGTGTCTCAAATTAAAGGAGTTGATTTGGCCTGACATGCTTCCCCCCAACCACCAACCATGTAGAACTGGTGAAATCTCCCAATGTCCCCAGGCCCATTTGGGTTGGGGGGGGGGAATCCTGCTTACCCCAGAGGGCAATCAGCTAGCTTTGTACTATCTCCCTGGGGAAAGTTGATTCAAATGCAGCTGGTGGGGGGGGTGGGGACTGGGACATTAAGATGCCCAGCATTCTCCTACCATTGGCCTATGCAAACGCACAGAAGAGTGCTGTTCAGACATGATGTTATACAAGCAAGAGCCAGCTTCAGGCAGTGGCCAAAATGGCCCTGGCCAATGGGCACCAAAAAGATCCACAGCATGCCCACAGCCAGGACGCCCATTTGCTCCCTCCTGCACCCAGCAGGCTGTGAGTGGGAGTGCATGCCCCTCTTCTCCCCAGCCAGTGTTTCAATGAAATGCTGACTGAGGAGGGATGGGAGAGGGTCCGACCAAATGGACCCTCTCCTGGGCAGTGGCACTGCACCTGAATCTGATCGGACCCACCAGCTGAAGACCTACCAGCTCCTCAGCACTTCCCAGTCAGCTGTTCATGGAATTGATGACCAGGAGCTGCTCCCCCGCCACCCGCCCACCTCCTCGGGAGGCAGGGAAAGTAGCCTGCAGTCAGTGATCCCACAAACCACGGACTGGGAAGCGCTGAGGAGCTGATGGGCCCTGCCCCCGGTACTGGCCCTGCCCCCTGCGTCTGACATCAAGTGCAGGGGGCGGGGCTTGTGGGCGTGCACACTTTGCACACACATTTAAAAGGGTTGATAATAAGTTGGCCAGTATTGGAATGCCCTTATATTAATCTATGGTGTGGTTGCATTTCAGCTGCTGTGCATTGTTCTGGTCACCCAATTTCAAAAGAGATTTTTAAAAAAAAAAAAAATGTAGAAAAGGCAGTCAGCATGTAGAAAGTGACTCGAGAGAGATCCCCCCCGCCGCCTTCTCATAATACTTGAACTCGGGGTCACCTGGCGAAATAGTCTGTTGGGGGAGTATTTTGGCCAGGGACGCCACAACCCCTTGAGCCGGCACTGTATACAAGTGTAGAGATTTGTACACTTCTACATGTATTTGTATGAATGACTGTAACTCTATTCGTTTTAAATGTAAACCTGGTTGCTGGCCCCTCAAATATGTGGTACAGATAGGAATTTGACGTACCTGCATTCAATGTAAGATGTGATTAACTGTACCAGTGTACAGAGCTGTACTATCTACACTTGTTATATGAGTATTGAACCAAACATGTGAATAGGGCTCAGGTGTGCATCCAAATAGGCAGCTGCTACATGACACAGGCCACCAGCACTCCCTCCTCTTTCTCTTCTAAAGGTAAAGGGTGCCGTCAAGTCAATTTCGACTCTGGGAGTTTTACCAGACACAAAATGGCCACCTCCTGACTTTGGTGGATGGGGACAGAGTGGGATTATGCAAAACAAAGGTAGCAAACAAGGGCAACCCTCTGAAAGTGACAGTTAAGGGAGAGTTAAAAAAATATAGCAAATCAACTAACAGGGCTGGCTTCAGATTTCAGGGGCAGGGATGTAGCTATACCTGAGCAAGTGGTGGTGGTGGGTTTCTGGTCCCATAAGGGAAGCGGTGCCCACTGGCTAGGAAACAGTCCACTTTTCATTCCCCCCTCCTCACCACCTCCCTGACTCATTGGCAAGTTGCTGGCTCCTGAATGGAGTGTGGAGAGTGTGTGCTATTATCTGCATAGGAGTGAGAGAAAGGGCTTGCCGAGAACGTTTTGTTTTCCACTCTGTCCATATAGTTTCTTCTGCAATGGCGTGGGGTGGGAAGAGTACCAACAACAACAACAACTTTATTTGTTAGCTGCCCCATAACAAATTATTCTCTTGGCAGCTCAGAAAGTAAAACAATAAAACATACTATTTTAAAAGATAAAACAAAATTTAGAAAAAAAATATGGGGAAATGCAATTTTTTTTTAAAAAAACTTGTAAAATAATCTATTTTAAAAGGCCTGGGTGAACAGAAAAGTCTTCACCTCGTGTCTAAAGAACGATGGGACAGGCCAGGTGAGCCTCTCTGGGGAGGCTGATCCATAAATAGGGTAAAGGTAAAATGTGCCATCAAGTCAGTGTCGAGTCCTGGCGCCCACAGAGCCCTGTGGTTGTCTTTGGTAGAATACAGGAGCGGTTATGTGCACAGTATGAGATGATGCCTTTCAGCATCTTCCTATATCGCTGCTGCCCAATCATAGAGGTGTTTGCCATAGTCTGGGAAACATACCAGTGGGTATTCAAACCGGCAGCCTTCTGTTTGTTAGTCAAGCCTAGTAGTACAGTAGTTCTCTGCAGTGATTCCAGACTCAGTGGGCCTTTTTCAAAGAAACATACATAGGATCTGATGCCTTTCAGCATCTTCCTTTATCGCTGCTGCCTAATATAGGTGTTTCTCTTAGTCTGGGAAACATGCCAGTGGGGATTCGAACCAGCAACTTCTGGCTTGCTAGTCAAGCCATTTCCCCACTGTGCCATTAGCTGCCACCACTGAAAAGGCCCTCTCGCTGGTAGGGTTGCCAACTAGAGGCATTTATAAAGAACATGTGACTATTTGGGGGACCAAATGACCCTCTCTTTCTTTCTTTCTTTCTTTCTTTCTTTCTTTCTTTCTTTCTTTCTTTCTTTCTTTCTTTCTTTCTTTCTTCTTTTTTGGAGTTGTGGTGTCTGACATTCTGGGTAGCAGATGGAACATTTTGTTTGCTCAGAATACTTTGCTTTCATGAACAGCTTCTCGTCTTCTGTCTCCTTCCCCTTCCTACTGACCATCCATCCAATGGGGAAGCCAAAAGGGGAGGTTCTGCTTCAGTGGCAGGTTGCAGAACCACATGATACAGGTGGGCCTGGCAGGTGCACCTTGCTTCCTTCATGTGATGGCAATGGTGGCAGGAAGACATTTGCAGTCAGCTAACTTTACTCAATAAGTAGCTCCCCCTGCTAATTGAGTAAAAAGGTACCATTTAAAGTGGTCAATCTCTCCTTTTTCTCATGGGGAGAGCAACTGGCCTTATCCAACCTCAGCACAGCATCTCTTCAAAGGCTGATGTTGGTGTTACCTTGCATTTCTTTTTAGATTGTGATCCCTTTGGGGACAGGGAGCATCTTATTATTTATTTTTCTTTGCAAAACAACTGTGAAGCCTTTTGTTGAAAAGCCATATATAAATGTTTGTAGTCGTAGAGAACAGCAAGCGAGTGGGAGAGACCATGCAGTGCATGCCCCACTGTGCCAGCATGCAAAGAGGCTGGCTTGGCAGCTAGCTGGCTGCCCTGCCTCGAGCCAAGAGGTGAAGTTGCTGGCCTGGCTGGGGAGAGCTGGCTGGGTGACCCATGGAGGAGGAGGACTATGTGTGTGGTAAACCTTACCAGGAGATGAATTTACGGTGAAGAAGCTGGGCCCTTGAGGACTCAGTACCTAGACAGCAGACTGAGCAGACATACAGCTCACCTGGTCATCAGCTTCACAGTGGTGAGCTGCATTTATTCTCAAATTCTCCAGTTTTTATCAAAATATACATATATAATAGCAATACACATATGCAGATTTTATGCAAAGTTTATTATGGTGGCTGTTTTTGGTTTTGGTGTGAAAAGCATCCTCTATTTCTACCTTTTTGGTGATGGAAATTGACTTTTTTCAACATCTAGACCTGGTGGCCATCCCCTTCACCCCATTTGGCAGGGGCACCTGGAGCATGGCCTTCGAAGAGGGTCTCAAGGCCCTGGAAGGAATATATGGTCCAAGGCAATCTCTCAGGTAATCTAGTCCCCAAATGTTCAGGGTTTTAAAGGTTAAATCAGCACTTTGAATTGGGCCTGGAAATGGATTGGGAGCCAGAGCAGCTGATGAAGCACTGGTGCGGTTCATCAAAACACCACACCGTTTTCAGACCATTTTCAAAGGCAGCCCCACATACAACACATTGCATTAATCTAAACAGGAGGTTACCAGAGCATGGGTAACTGTGGCCAAGATACCTCCCTCTGGATAAGATCACAGCTGGCCTATCAACCCAAGTGGATAAAAGATGATAATCTGGGAAGGAAGAGGCAGCGAGCCCAGGGGCCCATCTTCACTCCTTGTCCCAGGGCCTACTTCAACCTTCAGGGGGCAACCTGCCCTCCACAGGCGTGTTCCCTTTGCCTGGGACAAAGCATGGTTCACACAGTCCTACAGAAAGTATCATGGAAGATCAAACTTAAAATATGTGTACTTCCCTCAATACTGCTTTTGAATCTGAAGGAGTATTTGGTCTTCATTTTGAAGGAGTGAGACACTTTAACTGCCCGGCACTTGTACTGAAAATTTAGCTATTTCACCCAAACATTTTGTATATTTACTCTTGATTCGGAGCGATACGATCCCTAGGTCAGCAAATGTCAATAACATTTTAATTGCTAAAGGATTTTTTTACAACACCACCTGGGAATGGGGTAAAACAGGATACTGCCTATTATTCCCTACTTCTCTTCATGAAGTATGCCCTATTCTCAGCTGTACACATGATAGTTGCTATGCATACAGAGAGAGTCTTAACAATGCCGATCTGACATTTAAGCATTCCACCCGCGGTGCAGGACAGCCTCCTGGTGCTTTTAAACTTGCTTCTTGGGCCAAAGGCAAAGGAACCACTGTGTGACTCTTTGCTTATCTTCTGTACCTGAGTCGGGCAGTGTTAGTGCTTGAATGTGTCAGGTATCACCTAGGGATTTCAGCAAGAGCCATTTTGCAGTTAACCCAATCCTATGGGCTGCACTGCATTGCCTTTGATTTGAAGGTAGTTTGCTACCAAGCCAGCCTATGCCATTACTTGGCATCAAATTCACCTGAAATGGGGGTGTGCAATAATTCCTCTTGGGCCTCACAATGGCATAAGGCGTCTACAATTACACCAGTCTGCAAATGTGCCAGCAAGCAGTGGGTGATGTGATGAGGGTGTTGGGATGGCTGGTTGGTTTTAAAGTCTTCCTTATGGTGCATTCTTCTAAATATCTGCATCTTGGTATCTTTGTCTTGGCATATTGGGGCATGTATGCTTTTTGGAAGTACTTTTGTTAAATGGACAACCATACTGTTATGCTGAAATTATGAGTTTATTATGTCTGAAGGGATAGAGGTTGCCTGTCAGTTCTCTCCAGACGAAATCTGATTGAAGATCAGTTCTTCAGATGACCGTTGACTAGTAGATGGAAAGGATGAAGCAGCAGCCATGCTGCATTTAAAAAGAAAAGAAAATAACAACCTGAAGGTGATCTTGTCCATTACTTGTGATCCATTATTTGTGATCTTTTCCATTATTAGTGTTTTTCTATAGTTTAGGGGAGGGGCCAGTGCTCAGTGGTAGAGCCACATACAATGGCGGCTTATGGCAGAGGCCATGGAGGCAATTGCCTACGGTGGCGAATCCTGGAGGAGCGGCAGATCTTGGGAGGGGGGAGAAGTTTTTTCTTTTGTTTTGAACTTTTAATTCTTTTTTTTAAAAAAAAATTGTAAAACTGCCGCTGCTGGGAGATTAAGCCTCTTGCCGCCCCACCGCTGCAGCAAGAAGGGTAGGGATGGTGAAGACAAAGCCCCCCTTTTTACTTCTAAATGCTGCCGCAGCGGTGAAATAAAGACCAGTGAAGGCCTCACAGCAACGGCTGTGGGAAGCGCCGGGAGACGAGAGGCAAGTCCCCCCCCTTGGACTTTACATTAAAATGCCCCTGCGTGGCAGAATGGGGTGACTGAGAGGGGCGGGGGAGGAAGTTTCCCTGTTTTACCTTAAGGCAGGCAGCTTCCGCTGCATGGAGGAATTGGAGCGAGGGAGAGCTCCTTCCAGCTCCCTTCCTCCCTGTCAAATGAGTGCACGCCCGGAAGCAGCCCGTCCACAGGCTCTTCTCTGCTGTGCAGTCTGTCTGCTGCATCCACAAAACTTACCTAATTGCTGCAAAATACTTGGTTGCAGTGGATGGGTTTGCAATGGTTGCATGCATAACCACACAGATGGAGCAAATTATGTGGGTCTCTTCCTCAGGGGCAGATTAACACATAGGCAAGATAGTCACTTGCCTACAGCAGCAAATTATGAGAGGCGACAGAGAGCCCTGAAATGGCCCAACCTGTCATTTAGGTGGCAGGCGGACTCAGGGAAGAAGCTCTTGCCTCCCCCTCCCCCCCTCAGTCTCCCCTCACCTCCGCAAGTGCCCACACCCCACCGGCTGCCCCCCTCATCTCTGCTACCATCCCTGCCATGCAACAGCAGTTGAAAAACGTTTTTTAAAAAGATTTAACCTGCCCTAACCGCACCTCAAGTCCTCCAGCCAGGGCGGCAAATCCTTTTTGCCTACAGGTGGCAAAAAGATTAATCCGCCCCTGATCTTCTTCCCTTTGGATACCAGTCAACTGGAAAGGATGGTCAGGGATCTGGCTCCTGACAGAGCATGCAAGACCCCTGCAGGGCCACAAAAGGCCTGCCCCTCCCTGGTTCTGGTGGGGAACAAAGAGAGACATGGATAATATGCAGGGTAAAAGTGCTGCATGATGCCATTAGAGCCTGAGCCCGCCTCCCATATGATCACTTCCTCTTCCTCTAACCTAGCGTGTATCTCACACAGGGCCAAAAACTGGGAGCATGTGCGCAGCTCCCAAAGATAGGTAAGACGCTTGTCCTACACTCTTAAGGAGATTGTGTGAAGAAGCTTATTAGCTTCTATCATCCAAGTCCTCATAATCGTTTATGTCTTTGGTTGTTCCCATTTCTTTTGTTTTTCTAAAACAAGTTGCTAAACAAACCAGGCAAGAGACTGTATGTTTCAATTATTCAATGTCACGTTTCAAAAACATTTCCACAAAATACATACTTGAATATTCCACATTTACTGACATTATTGTGCCCATGCAAGAGCTGTCCTGGAATTCCATTTGTAGCTAGCATCTGTGATTTTAGAGCACAATCCACCATGGTTTTGTCCTCTGCAAACCTCATTGTTCCCATGTATTTCAATGGGGCTAGAAGTGAAACTGCTGTAGGCTAGATATATTTTAAATGTGCATTAAGTATAACTTTTGGTACGATTAGTGTCACTCTTGAAAAAACCAGGAGTTGTCTCATGAGTGCTTTCTTTGGGGAAGGCTAACTCAATTGCTTTGATGTAAAGGTTCTGTCTAGTTCTTTTAAATATTCCTTTGACGTTGTATTGCTCCACTTCTAATAGACTGTTATTGCCTTAGATTGAATTTGCAGAGTGAAGGTAAATCTTTTGTGATGTGATTGTGCTGCCCTAAACTCAATATTGTTTGGAGGGTCCTTTATAACTCCCTGGTTTCACTGCAGCAAACAGGACAAATTTTCATTTTTACCCTTTTAGGTTTTCATTTCTTGTTCTGAAACTCTAACGGAGGATGTTTACATGCACATTCCCTGAGCTGAGAACTCTTGCAGCATAGCAGGGCCACCGGTAATTGTCCTCTGAACATGGTTGGTGTTTTAAAAATTAATATATTGTGGGGTTTATTATATTCCAGAAGGTCCCAGTGATATTATTTCTTAAGCTGGGTTACAGAAAGAAAGAAAAGTTTCTTGTTCAGGTCAAGCATAGTCCAGCAGGAGTTTGATTTAACAGAAGTACAAGTGCTGCCCAAGGTGTTGTTTCTTTGGGCACAGATTATAGAACCAACTTGAAATAGCTTGTTCCCCTCTACGATTCCTTACCTGGCTTGAAAGAAGAATAAGAAGTAGGGCTGTGCTTTTATGTGTCCAAAGCCAAATAATCCATACTACCCCTTTGGAAGCACATAGAAACAGAGGCTGACATACTGCACAGTGAGCCACCCCTCCAAGAAGGATGTGGGCTCACTGTGATGCAGCTTCCAAAGGTGGAGGCTGCTCCATACTTCCAAAACTTCTTATTCCCAATGGCAG
Source organism: Hemicordylus capensis (assembly GCF_027244095.1). Lineage (NCBI taxonomy): Eukaryota > Metazoa > Chordata > Lepidosauria > Squamata > Cordylidae > Hemicordylus > Hemicordylus capensis. Next base: position 26,485,645 of record NC_069661.1, on the reverse strand, counting down.
CAACTGTGCAGCAGCGACCACATGCAGCTTCAGAGGAAGCTTTGGAAGCTGCATCATTAGCTGGCTCTTGGCTAGCATGGAAGCAGCAAGCCTGCATCACTCTTGGAGGGGTGGCTCGCTGTGCAGTATGTCAGCCAGTTGCTCCCTGCATGCCCCTCTTCTCACAATATTGCATGCTTCTGGTCTGGTGGGGGTTTCCTGTGCAGGAAGCAGAACCTGCATTGCCCCCATGATGTCTGGGATGGTGCAAGGGGTGCAGCAGGAGAGGTGCACAGGGTGTGCTGGTAGTTTTCTCAAGTGTTAAGTTTCCCCATGGTGCAGAACCCACAACTTCCCCTGCAACAGCTTGGATGGCACATGGCAGAAGGTGCACATGAGAAACACTGGGAGGGGCAGTCCCCCCCCCCCCGAGCTCTTTGGAGCTCTGTTCAGGAATGCAGGCATGCAGGGAGTGGACCTCCTTCACCGGGTTCCAAAGAGGTGATAGGGGCCATGTGGCTCCCGACTCTCCAAAGCACAGCCCTAACAAGTAGGCCGTGACTTCTTTGAAAAACTGGAGGATTGATCAGTCTCCTTTCACTTCTTTTAATTCGCTTTAAGCACCTGAGATTCATGGCTGCCTGATTCGTATCTCTAATTCGATATGGCAGCATGTGGCATGGATGCATATTAATTACACATGTGTGACCAATGACCTCGTAACTCTGTTCTCTGTCCATGGTACCTAATGTCAGTTTCCCCATGCACTTTGTACACCAGAGGCCTAACACATTTACTCCCTAGTGTTCTGGGTCTGTAAATCCTTTCAGCAATGCTGGTTCCCACTGCTCCTTGGGTTCTCAGTTCCTTATTTTTGTGATACTTGCCTTTTCCTCTTCTGCCAGTTGCTGCCATAGACTGTTGGCTCCTCCTGCCTACATGCAGGAAATGTCAGCAGGAATGTAGATAGATAGGTAGATAGATAGATAACTCCACCTTCCCATTAAAAAGTGCTCAAGGCAGCTAACAATAAAATGTAGGATTAAAATGTAACATTGCAAAAACAATATAAACAAGTTGTTCCGGTAAGAACTAACCTGCCTACTTTTTTTTAACAATAATCTTAATTATAGTGAATAATTAACATCCTCACAAGTTGTCCCACTTCAGCCTCAAATGTTCATGTGTCCACCATCTTGAACTGGGGTGGTTGACATCTTCACAAACTATGCCATTGAGATGTTCCTATGTGTACCAAATTTGGTCCAAATAGGTTCCCATAAGAAAAGTAGGCTAAAGAGAGGAGGGAAAGGGTGGCAGTACCGTTGTCATGTTGCAGAGCAAGATCCATACACTTGGCCGGTCAATTACCAGTTAAAAAAGAAAGGTCTTTACCCTGCTGTGGAAAGCAAACAGAGAGGGTGCATAATGAACCACGCTACTAAGGACATTACTCTTTCTTTAGGAGAAAGGAGAAAAGGCTCTCTCGCGTCTCAGCCAAAACTCAACATATTTATTTATTTCTATACCACCCTTCCAAAAATGGCTCAGGGCAGTTTACACAGAGAAATGGTCTTGCATTAGCAAGCACGAATTGTCTGCTTTGCTAAGCAGGGTTGGGCCTGGTTTGCATATGAATGGGAGACAAGTGAGTACTGTATGATGGTCTCCTTAAGGGATGGTCCTGCTCAGGGAAGAGCATCTGCGGGCTTGCATGCAGATAGTTCCATGTTCCCTCCCTGGCATCTCCAAGACAAGGCTGAGAAAGACTCCTGTTTGCAACCTTGGAGAAGCCGCTGCCAGTCTGTGTAGAGAATACTGAGCTAGATGGAGCAATGGTCTGAGTCACTATATGGCAGCTTCCTATGTTGGTGAGATGTGCCTTCATAGAAGACATTAGTGCCATGGAGTTCTTTAGAGAGCACATCTGTCATGACTCCTAACAGAGCTGGAGGGCAGGAGTTCACTGGAGTGAATCCTTGACTGCAAGAGATTCACAGTAGGCTGCCACCATCCACTTTATTTTATTGTGGAACAAACCACTCTTTCCACATTAGTTTCTTGGGGGAGGTTAAAGTGGCAAAACCCTCCCTAGAAGGGCTGAGCAGTCCTAGGCCTCCCAAGGCTTGTGACTAAGGCAGACCCATAATGAAGAGTAGCACACAGCACCAACTGTTATTAGATTAAAAGAAAAACAACAGTATGCAATAACAATAATTCTCTCTTCATAACACAGATTGTAAGAGAAAGAATTTTCATTAACCAGACAACTCAGATTTTAAGCAATACAGTAACGGGAAATAACTTCCCTCACACGTTTAATTGAACTGGTCCTAACTTATTACTCACAGGCTGCAGCCTTCCCATTTCCCCAGCAGCTCTCAGCCAGCTGCTTCCTCGGGGCATGCCTGGGACAGAACTAACTAACAGAATAAAGCTTTCTCTTGTTCAGTAGGTGGCTATGTGTGTAGTTCCCACCAGTCCTCTGTATTGGTCCTTCTGTTTTGAATTTCCTGGGCTTGTCCCCTTATAGGAAAGGCCCACCCTTCCAGTGGTTGGTCTAAGTGAGGCCTAGCCTTCCCTCAAATCCTTCCCATCACTGCAACATCGTATAATGTGCCACATTGTTTCTCAATCTACAAATCCTGGAGTTTCCTGTATAAACAGCCTCAAGCATTTTTTGTCTCCATTTCCCCCCTAATTGTAAATGGATGTGCAGCCTGCACTGGGTTCCCCTGGACCCGATTTCTATACAATGGCAACACCTGATAACTCTCTTCTAGCTAGTTTTGAGACAAATCATGATCTGTATATATAATTCTCTAAGGCGTACCCGTGGCTAATCCTGTGTGTGGCAGCTCTCGTGAGAGTTCACAAGCAGCTGCCAGGAGTTGTGAGAGCTGGCAAGGAGGGAGAGAGGGAGACGGAGGAGGAGGAGGAAGCACCATTGCGAGCTGCTGAAGATGGCCAAGCAGGCAGTGGAAATGGGCCACAGGGCTCCTTGCAAGGAGGATGAGAGCTGGCGGGGAGGAGGGACGTCGAGGAAGAGGATGGAGGCAGCGCCATTGTGAGTGGCCGAGCAGGCAGAGAAAACAGGACCGCCGACCTCCTCATGAAGGAGACGGGCTGAAGGGATGGGAGGAAAACCGGCTGAGCCTTGAAATGGAGAGGGAGGAAGGGTGTTCCTCCCTCTCACAGGCATTATTTTATTGTTATTTTTGCCATCATGGTCAAGGTGAAACCTGACTTTATGTTACCTAGAGCTTTCCCAGACAGCAGACTTTACTGCAGGTACTCTGCGAGGCTTTAGTACAAGTTCAAAGTTACCTTAAAAAACCGATGCAAAAAGTGGATTTTTAAAACCCCAGATATAAATCAGGCCATGCTCTTAATGCCCAATGAAAAACCCAAATTGTGTGTGAAGTGTTGATGAAATGCTTGGGAGAGGGAGGGCAGGGCACATTTGATGCTGGTGTTGGCCCTAGTCTGCAGCAACTGTGATATCACACTTGCTTGCTTGCTTGTTGCTGGCTGCTGCTGTTACCCTGCATTTGGAGGGGGTGCGTGGGGCAGTGCATTTCATTGTTGTTGTTTCACACTGTTGTGTGTAGATCAATTGCATTTCTAGGCAGGGGGACACAATGGATGTGCGTGACCGTTGCAAACCTTGTTCTTTGCAAAGCTCTGCTGTTGTTGTTGATGTGTGCTGCATCCACCCTATGGCACAATGGGGACAGTCAGTGCCCATTTCTGCCTGTGAGTGCCTCCTAGGAATGCCACAGTGGGTCAGGTGGTAGTGCCCCAATCAGGGGCGTAGCCAGCCCGCCGGCGGCCCGTGTGCGGCCGTGGCGGGCATCCCGATAGTCCCGCCCTCGCGACTGACGTCAGACGCAGAGGAAAGCCACGCCCCTGGTCTGGCGTGGTCTGGCTCCCGAACGGAGCCTTGAGGCTCCATTCAGGAGTTGAAGTTTAACTGTTGAAGGGGCCCCTTTGGCAGTTAAACTAAGGCTGGCACTGCCTTTGCAGCACAGCCCAGGAGCGGCTCTTCCCTGCAGGGAAGAGGATGAGGGGAGTCTTAGAGTTCATCCTAAGTCCAAAATGACTTTGGATGCCAGATAATTCGCAATAGCTAGTTCTAGAGTCTGATTAGCCAGGCCCCCCACATAGGGAGAGGGGGTGTGAAGCTAATCCCCTTTGCATTGTGATACTTGCAGCCCAAATCTAGGGGCAACCAGTTCACTGCCAATTAAGTGACTTGTCCCCATGTATAACATAAACTGGGAGCTCACATTGCAGTGCAACTCCTGAGCATAGATAAAAGTGCAATATCCAAGCCTGGAGATGCAGCTGTAAACAGAGAGGTTTCTGGGAGCTGGTCAGAATAAGCTCAGCTAGGAGCAACCCTCATATTGCCCTCAAATGAATACCTCAATTTGATACTTGATTGATTTTGGGGCTAAACAGTCACTTTTTATTAAAATTAAGGCATGGTTTATAATTGAATAGCTGAAGATGCATGCATTGTGTTAGAATGGAAAAACCTAACAAGCTGAGTTGCTAGGTTTTATTCTTATTGTTTTAGTAGTATTGAATAAATGGATGCAACAATTTCCTTTAATATTAACTCTTTCATCCCCAATTTGACTTTTTAGTCATACTTATATAAAAGTCTTATAAACTTTATAAAAAAACAGAAATGCCCATAAAGAACAAGTAGAGAATTAAATAGCCTGCCATGTGTTATCAATACCAAACTGAGCACCACTTACTGAACACCCAAGTCACCAAATTTAGCCAAAGCAAAGTTAAAACAAACAGTAACATTATATGCTAAAACAATTGGTTTTATGAAAATAATATTAAATGTTATTTACTAATTTATGTCAAAAACCAGTTTGTTGTGTTTGCAGATGTCAAAACATAGTAAATGAGAAAAGCAATGGCAAAACCTAGAAAATCCTTATAGCTATCTAGGTTTTGACATTGATTAGAAAACATATGAGGATTGATTGATTGATTGATTGGATTGGATTGGATTGGATTTCTATAACACCCTTCCAAAAATGGTTCAGGGCAGTTTACATTAAAACAAACTAAAATCAATTAACTATTAAAATCAAAAACTGTAAAAACAACATAAAACCATTATTAAAACAATTAAAACAGTTTGTAAAACCCTGGAAAACCAGGCCAAACCTTTAAGGTTTTAAAACAGTTTTAAAACCCTGGAAGGCCAGGCCAAACTGATAGGGCTCTCTCCTGAAGGCCAATAATGGCCTCAGATTACGGATTTCTGCTGGGAGTGCATTCCACAGCCCAGGAGCAGCTACATAGAAGGCCTGCCTCTGAGTCTCCACCAGACAAAACTTTTTGAGACATGCTAGGTTTTGCCAATATCATACTGCACAAACTATAGAGATGATTGCAATGAAGAGTGTTCTGAATGTTAGGGCAGAACCTAGCGAGTCAAGATATATACTTAACTCTTTTACAATAATGATAGACATTAGATTTTGCCATTGTACAGGAACCCTGGGGCCCAGCAAAATGAGAGGGGCCCGGCCCTCTCCCACAAATACTTGGGTTCTGAGCACATATACTAGTGTGGTTGGGTTTTGATATGGAAAACCCAGGTTCAAATCCCTACTCAGCTATTAAGTTGCATGCATACACCGGTGTTATCCTGGCATTTCCCAGCAATGTGGATGGCATTCCATCATCTTTAACAACCACGTGGATGCATCTGGTAACCCTGATAATTTATGTGCGTCAGGACTGAAACCATGCTGACCATGCAAATGGCACCTGTGCATGTGCGGATGCCATGTGTGTTGGCTCCATGATTGTGGTGGGGAGGGTTATTGGGATGTGCGCTGCCCTAGCAGGAAGCTGAACGGGGTAAGGACCTGCTCTCCTTTTTCTTAAAGTTCCAAACAAATTTCCCAAAAGGTTCTTGAACCATGATTCGAACCGCAGTCCGTACACATCCCTATTGCATACCCAGGTCAGAGGCTGTCCTCAGGTATACATGGTTGCGTCCATGGAGTGTGTGTGTTGGGATGTTTGCATGTATATCAGGGGCCTTGGAATCATGCTATGATTTTCAGTATACCAATGTTTCTCTTCATAAGATATGCACCCGCTTGTTTAAGATGTATTAGCATTAAGTTTGGGGCTCTTAGGGCTTTATCAGTTTGTGCGCCTTGCTGAATTTGGCTTCCCATGAGCATACTTTATCCTAGGTTAAAATTTCAGCCAAAATGCTTAAGGAAACAAATACTAATTAATTAATCTGAAACACGTCAGTAAACACAAGTTGCTGGCCCAGAGTCCAAGTAGTGTGAGAAGCCAGTGGGCTCAAACTAGTCATCATGAGGCAGGGGTTTAGTGAATTCCCCAAGTCCGCCTTTCAAGTGGTCTTCTTGATCAGAATTCAGAGTCATTGGTCGGTTTATGAACTCTCGCCCTACTCCTGTCCCAATTGTCCCTCCTAGTTCACTTTGTGTGCTGATGCTCTCCTTCCAATTGTGCCCAGCCTGCCCTCTTCTTCCAAAAGGTTTGGCTCGAGTCTCTCCCAGGTGACTGCATTTTGACTCTCTGTAAGCTAAAGGTCTTTTTGTGAGATGTAACCTGGTCTACGATAACATGATCTCCTCTCCATCCCTTGACCTTTTTAGCAAGGCATTTTGACTAAATTCATCCTGGAACTTGGCACGATGAGTAAAAGCAGGCGAGGGGGAGGAACATGGCCATCGGCCAGCTTTAGGGGGCCCTTCAAAACAGCAGCCAAACAACAGTGGCCTTGAGAATCACCCTTATGCACAGGCACCCAGTTTTTATTAATTAATTAAGGATTTCATTGAATCATTGGATGTTAGGGTTGGAAGGGACCTTGGAGGTCCTCTAGTCCAACCCCTGCACTGTCCAAGAAATGTTCTACTCTGTCTTTCGAGCATATTGCTCAAGGCAGCTTGCAACAATACAATAGTTAAAAATGCATAATTGCATTAAAACAATTAAGCAAGCATCAATAAAACAGGAGAGTGAGAGATGAAATTGCTTTAAAGCCATTGCTAACAGAGAAAGTAGCTTTCTAGAGATCAAATGCCTGGTTAAAAAGAAAGGTTTTAGCCTAATGATGAAAAGCCAAGAGAGAGAAGGGGTGATGTGCTGCTTGAGGCAAGGTGTTCCATAACTGAGCCGATTGAGGTTTTGTGCCAATGCATATGAGAAACAGTGCCAAATGTCCCCTTAAAAATGAAGAAATTCTAAGAGATAACCTGAGAAGGAGGCATACAAATCTCAGAAAGGAAAGCACATTTTTAGTGTAGGGGGAGAATCCAAGGAAGATGATCTTCTCTTTCTTATGAGGAATGGTTGAAGATGCTGGGTATGTTTAACCTGGAAAAAAGAATTCTAGCAGCTGACCTGATAGCAGTTTACAATATCTGAAGGGTTGACACAGAAAAGAAGAGTGGACTTGTTCTAAGTTGCTGATGACAGGACTGGAACCAGTGGGTTGAAATGACAAGTAGATTTAGGCTGTTTGACAGTCGAAGAGTCTGCCTCATAAAGCGGTTGGCTTTCCTTTTCTGGAGGTTTCCAAATAATATTCTGGATAACCATCTGTCAGGGATGTGTGACCATTTCACTGAGTGGTGGGCTGGATACGAAGAGCTCCAAGATCCCTTCCAACTGCAAACTTATTATTTTTACCTTGTCTTCCTTGTTTCCTCTTTCACATCACTTATTTGCCTCATCCATGGGAGACTGTACATGCACCCCACAAAAGCAAACTAGAACCCAAACTACAAATCCCAGAGGGCAGTGCACGTAATGCACAGACATGAGGCACCATCAGAGTGCATATGCCAACACTGCAAACTTGGGGAAAGCTCTCGGATCTCTCCCTGGAGCTTTCTCTAAGAGTTCTCTGAGAAAGCTAAGAAAGACCGAGCCAATTACAAATTGAGATGGGGAGATCTCGCCCATCACTAAAGAAGGCATATGCAGCTTATGTTTAAGGTTCTTTGTAGCAATTTTATCACGGCTGCATAACACACTTTCAGGCATCAACAAAAGAATAAAGATGCTCGGCACAACCCAGCTGATAGTGATAACAAGGCTTTGATATGCTGAGCTCCCATCATCTCTTTTCAATGGGCGAATTCATTCAGTGCAGGCTGGAATAAAAGGCAAGCAGCAAATGGTTGGTCGCTGTATGGAGACAGCACTAGATTAGAAAGATCATCTAACACATTTTGTTTTTTCTTTTGTAGGTATGTTAACTGTGTCAGATGCTGCTGTATAGGTACTGACAAGTACAATCTCCAAAGACACTCCTCCTCTTCGGCTATAGCTTTTAACTTTAGCAGCAGAAAGGGATTTCTTTTTCTGTTGAAGGCTCTTCTTTCTAAAATAAAGAGCCTTTAAAAACATTTTAAGAACAAGGAATTATGACAAACTCCAGTCAGCAGCTTTAACTTAAAAAAAAAAAAAAAGTTTGTTAGACAAAGTATTGCTTTGGCCTGACAGTATGAGAAAATAAGGTTCTTCCAGTCACAAGCAAGATCTCATAAAGTCTGAAAAAGATGCTCAGGTTCAGACTTTGTCGGATCTTCAGAGGAGACAGTCTCCGAAAATGTCTCATTGTGCATCCTTTTGGTCAGTTCACATAGTGGCGATTCTTGCAGTTCTGTACATGTGATGGGATGTGGGGCTGTGCTCATCTGACAGCATACAGTAATATGTGATTGGGTCATATGTGTGGACATGATACTTTTCTGAAGAAGTATCATGGTGGTCAGGACATCATATATATTACTTGATTCTCACATCATTCCCTATGAACAGTGGTGATGTGCATGTATTTATTACATTTTAATCCCATCTTTTCTCCAAGGAGCTTGGGGCAGTGTGCACGTATTATTTCCCACCCCCCTCACAACAACCCTGTGGGGTAGAATAAGCTGTGAGATCTGGCCCAAAATCACAGCTGAGTGGGAACTTGAATTCTGCCTCCCTGTTCCTAGTACCACATTCTAACCACTCTCTAACTGCCAGAGTTACCAGGTTCATCAACAAAATAGCCTGTAGTGTCGTTTTGATGAAAGCAGTGGAGGCTGATCTCTGAGATGAATGATCTCTGAGATGATGGCGAGTATTATTATGATTTATTTATTTATTACATTTATATCCCGCTTTTCCTCCAAGGAGCCCAGAGCAGTGCACTACATACTTAAGTTTCTCTTCACAACATCCTTGTGAAGTAAGTTAGGCTGAGAGAGAAGTGACTGGCCCAGAGTCACCCAGCAAGTATCATGGCTGAATGAGGGTTTGAACTCGGGTCTCCCTGGTCCTAGTCCAGCACTCTAACCACTACACCTTGAGGTATGCAGGCAGTAGGATTTTATGTGTCAAAATCAGCACCTTGAATGATGCCCAGAAGGTTATAGAAAGACTGTAAGCAAGAGCACTGGAAAATATATTTCCACTCTAATACATATGTTTTATGGAATGGCCCCTTCCACTGAAAGAATGGGATAGTCTGTACAGATGAACTCTGTGACTATATACACAAATCGCTGCTAATGGGCAAAGAGGCACATTTGAAAGTGGTGCCTCTTTTAAGTAGTGGGGTGGGGGGCAGCAACTGTCAGTCCCAGTAAAGCATCCTTCCCAATGGCTGTTGCTGGCATCATCCTTGCATTTCTTGGGACAGGGTATCATTTTCTCATTTCTTTTGCTATGTAAACTGCTTTGAGAACTTTAAAAAAGCAGAAGATAAAGAAATGAATAAATAATAATAACTAGCTTAACTCACACAGAGCATCTGTGCACTAGTACTGGATTACTCCCATTACTTACCCCCCGCCAGAGCCCCCCTCACCTCAGAGATCTCTTCTCCACCCTCACCTGAACCACACTCCTGCTCCTCCTCCTACATCCCGTTGCTTCCGCCCCGTCTCCCCTCTTGGTCACTCCTCCATCCCTTGATTGCACTCTGCTCACCCCTCTTGGTGGCGGCTATTAGCCAAGCTGCAGCCTCCTATCCCCAGAGATCTCCCCACTTCACCCAAGCCCCGCTCCGGGCCCTTCCTCGCTGCTGCCACTGCCATTGCCGCTCGTTCCCCTGAGGCCGCTGACAGGCCCAGGCCCATCCCTTGCCTGCCTGCCTCCCTCCGCCATTGGCCTTGGTAGGCCCAAACAGCAGCAGTGGTAGTCTGGGCTTTTTCTTGCTGCCAGTAGGTACTTGCCGTGGCTGCTCGTTCCCCTCAGGCCACTGACAGGCTCAGGCCTTCCTTCTTTCTCTCATCCCCTCCATTTCTCTCTTTCTCTCTCCTCCACTCGCTCTTCCCTTCAGTCTTTCTTCCCTTCCCTTCTTTTTTTCGTTTTCTCTCTCTCTCTTTTTCTCTCTCTCTCTCTCCCTTCCTGAGTTAACAGATCTTCTTTCCTTATCTAATTCACACAATGGCAGTCTCCTTCTCCTGAAGGGGCTCTTTCCTCCCTCACGACCCCCCTCTTTGCAGACCCCTGCCCCCTATCCTTTTATATATATAGATCCCTCTCCTCTACAATCAAGAACATCTTCCAGCCAGTAACAGCTGCATTCCAACTGACCTTAACCATCACAGGCTTCTACTCCCTATATGCATATGGAATTTGCACTGCCCAGTCACCGTGGTGCTTCTGCTCTCACTGGCTTCTCTTCCCTATCTGCGTATTAAATTCCCACTGCCCAATCAGGAGAACTCTAGCGAGAGCTGATATATATATATATATATATATATATATATATATATATATATATATATATATATATATAATAGATAGATAGATAGATAGATAGATAGATAGATAGATAGATAGATAGATATAGTGGCTGGCATACTATTTAGAATGATGGTGTAATATTGTGTTGGTACTATTCTGCAAGAGCACTCTTTCACAAATATTAGAATTGTGCATACATAGTTATATAATAGTTACCATTATTTCCAATGGGTGCTACATCTGTACAATTTTGCATCTACAAAATTGGTCTTGTGGTAGCAAGCACAAATTGTCCCCTTTGCGAAGCAGGGTCCACCCTCATTTTGCATTTGAATGAGAGACTGTATACGTGAGCACTGGAAGATGGGCCACTCTGAGAAGAGCACCTGCATGCTTGCATGCAGAAGGCCCCAGGAGATGCCTTATCTGTTATCTCTAGGTAGGGTGTGGAAGAGATTCCTGCCTGCAACCTTGGAGAAGCCGCTGCCAGTCTGTGTAGACAATACTGAGCTAGATGGACCAAGGGTCTGACTTGGTATAAGGCAGCTTCCTATGTTCCTATGTTCTTAACTACATTTGCACAATTTTATGTACAAGAGCACTGTTGCACAATTGTACAAACACAACATTACACTAAAATGCCAATTTGCAGTATGTCAGCCACCAATAATAATAATAACAGGAGGAGGAGGAGGAGGAGAAGGAAAAGAAGGAGAAGAAGATGGAGATATATGAAACATACAATCTGGTCATCTTTCTGAACTGAGAGACTCAGGTCAATTATTTGCAGCAGCAGCAGCAGCAGCAGCACAAGTGCTGAATTTCCTTCCAGAAGGCACAGTTCTGATTCTAATGTATTTGGGTTGATAGCTGTGACCTGCAGATTGTGTATTTCAAATAATGGGTCAGATCCAAAGATGTCCTCCTTCCAACAGAAGGAGCTTTACTTGGAGGAAACCTCCTTCTACTGGAGAAAGAAAATCTTTGACTCCAACCCTAAGTTTTTGTTTTCCTTTTGATTGCTTATGGGTTTTTTTTAAAACTGACAATTGTTTATTTACAGCTTGTTAACAACTTTGAATGGATTTCCCCCCTTATAAAGCAGCGTAGAAATAAATAAATTGTAATATCATCTAATCCTAATAGACTTCTCAGTTTCTCATAGAGATTTTTGAACTGAGAAACTGGGCAGAACTCTTCTGCTAACTAACCTGTGTGGTGTTTCTCCCCCGCCCCCATTTGAACCTCTTTTCCCAAAGGTTTAGAACTGGGTGGCACTCCGGGGGTTATAACAAAAGTAACTATTCGTGGAAAAACAATCTGAGACATTCAATTTACCAGGACCCTGCTCCTTCCCTCTAATCTTTCAGCAGGACTCAAGGGAGGCTAAAGTTTAGATCAGTCCATTCTCTCTAGAACTTTGATTCGCTATTAAATTCCGTCTAATGAAGATGACTTTGCCATCTCATGTTTATCAGCAGGCTATGCATGGAACAATGGCAGGATACTCTACTTTATATAGAGGGATATTGTTCCTTTTCCTAGTTTGCCGCAGCTGAGTAGAAACACATGAAAATGGACTTGCACAGGAGACCTGTGAAACCAGTTAGTGGTAACTATTATTCTCAAGGGTGCTGTGTTGTGTCATGTGGGGGCTGTAACTGTTCGGCTGACGTGTGTAGCTGTTTGGCTCTTACATTGTGTTTACATGAGGACCCTGAACCTGTAATGCCCCCTATAAATGCTCACTTGTGAGCGCTGCTGCTGTTCTTGTGGCTACTTCCACGCCACTAAGAGAACTTCCAAAGCTATTTGCTCACAGGGGCTGCTGTTAGGTTAGGGCCAGTGTTCCCTGTAACAGTGATTCCCATATGTTGTTGACTAAGCTCCCATAATCCTTAGCCAAAGGTCATTGCAGCTGGAGATTATGGGAGCTATAGTCAACCACACCTGGGAATTCCTGTTACAGGGAACACGGGTTAGGACCTACCCAAGCGGTGCCTGGGAGGCAGGTTGACAGGCAAGACCAGATCTAGGTTTAGGCAAATGATGTGACTGCTTGGAACATCAGGTTTGTGGGGTGGTAACAGACATTCAGTTGTTCTTAGGATGTAAATGCTTCTTTAAGATTAGGGGAAACAATTTTGTTTTTATGTGCGTATACATTTGCTTATACACGGGAGGAGAGCTGGTTGTGGTAGCAAGCATGAATTGACCACTTTGATAAGCAGGGTCTGCCCTGGTTTGCATTTGAATGGGAGATATGTGAGTACTAGGATATTTCCCTCTGGGGATGGGGCTGCTCTGGGAAGAGCTTCTAGGTCCCAAGTTCCCTCCCTGGCATGTCCAAGACAGGGCTGAGAGAGACTCCTGCCTGCAATCTTGGAGAAGCTGCTGCCAGTCTCTATAGACAATACTGAGCTAGGTGGACCAATGGTCTGACTCAGTAGAAGGCAGTTTCCTATGTTCCTATGTATGCATACATACAGATTTCCAGATGGATGCATTGGATTTCCAGATGGATGTATTGCCCTCGATGATGGATGCGCTATTTGTTTGCACACATGAGCTATCCATCAAGGATGACAATAGCTGACATGCTGACTAAATTACTCAAGAGAAGTCCCAATGAAATGAATAGGACGTGTTAGATATGACTAACTTATCCTATTCATTTAAATTGGACTTTTGTTGAATCATTTAGTCAGCATGTCAGTCAATAAATTTGCACGCATCCATTTTGTGAAACACATGCAATAAAAATAAGATATTGAAAAGTTGGAGGGGAAGCCAAAGTTGCTCTTAATCTGGGGTGCCATTTGATCTATAGCTGGCCTTGTTGCTTGGTGGTTGCTGGTGATTACCTAACAGCAACCAAAGTGGATTGATGAACCTTTAGACATTCTCTTATTGATATGGAGACTGCAGCAGCAGCAACCATGCTGGTAAGTGCACATCTAAAGGGTGTCTGAGTCTGACTGAGGCCTAGTTCTCACAGACAGCAGATGAAGAAGTAAACAATACTTCAAGTAGGAAGTAACAAGACTGCTCCACCACTAAAACAAAAGTCCTTGAACACAGAATGTCAAGGAGAAAGACTCATATCTAGCCTAGTTCCTGAGATACTCACTTACTTCCATACTCACTGACATCCATCGCTCTAGCGCAATGAGAGAAGTTGCACACTTAAGAACTGTGTGCAACTTCTGTATAGTCCAAATACAATATTGTACGATAGTCCAAATCTTTGGCCACCACTTACAGTATGCTTCAGTAGATCCATGTTGTCCATTCTGCTGAAGTTCTAGAATCCTTTGGGAGAAATCACAATCAGACCACATGTTATTGACAGAGACTGCATAGCTGTACAGTCCAAAGTCCAGTTGCATGAGAAGAAGCCCACCCATGCCACCCGAAAGATCCCTTTGGCATGGAAGTGGAAGCATCTCCTATTCAAAAACGGTTGACCAAGTATACACTCCAATAACATTCATATGTCCGTTATCAAGAGATGTATGAGATGTCAGTTATCATGAGATGTATCTGTATGAGATGATACAGCTATACTTCCACTCATTAACAAGTGGGTTAGAAGACTGCATGCAGGTATGATAGCTGACACATGACTTCACATGGCCAAGCTGGCATGACGCTGCTGTGCAAGGACATAGCTCAATGACTTTGTGTAAGAAAAGGAACATCAGAACTTCTAGTGGAAGATGTTGACAAGTTGCACAACACTTTTTCCAATGCCTTGTGCAATACATCCACTCACGATCGCCCAGCATCGCAAAGCACTGCAACTTAGTGCAGCTCCACAAACTCCTAAAGTGCACACAACTTCTCTCATTGCACTAGCTCCTCACAACACTACCTAGTTCTTACTCACACAAGTGCACATCACAAGGTATCTGTTGTATTCTATCCAATAATTTTTGCAGTTTTCTTTGTTTGTTTGTATATTTGTCCCAGGGTGGGATCCTATAGAGAGTGAAGGGGGGAAGGGAGAGAAAGGAAAAGGAGAAAATTGAGTTGTTGCTCAATAAACCTTGAGTTAAATATACATAAGATTTCCGTGTGTGTATGAGGGAAGCAGCTATAAAACAGTATCCCGGTTTGGCAGTTTTCTTACTGTAGAATTATATGTCTTCCTGAGTTCTGGGAGGTCTCCTGTTTTGGGAACAAAAATATAGGGGTACGGGGACTACAGACATAAGTAACTTAAGAAACATTCAGTGATGTTGCCTGGCAAAGGAAAGTTGGAAACATTCCATTCATAAACTGATTTATCTCTGCATCAGCTGGGGGTGGGGTGGGGGAAGACTTACTAGTATCCAGTTATACTATTATTATTCTTGATGTTTTTAACAACTGTGGTTAGCACTGATTCTTAGATCTTACCTCAGGTCAAACTTCATTTGTTGTTATGATTAAAATACATTTAAAAGACAAGAATTGTCAGACTCTAATTTTTATGCCGTCAACAAAAGAACACAGTAGGATCTGATTCTGGTAAGGAATGTCTTAGCCGATATTCTAGTGAAAGAAAACAAATTGCTCTGTCCTTATCTTGAAAGAAGATCCTGCGACAGACTAACTCAGCCTCATGTTGAGCAGCCCAGCAAGACCAAAAGACCCACCATTAAACAGAAAAGCAAGCCATTTAACTCCCTACATATTTGTCCAGACTGCTACAGAATCCTTAATTCCGGGTACATTGTGTAGACTGAATTAGTAGCAATGAAAGCATCCATGTAATATGCAATATGTAATTTAATTTTGTTGAATACACATGCAAATAACAAAAAAATAAACATGCTAGAGATTACATACTGGGGATCCCATTTTGGTGTGGTTGTATCCTAAAGTTGAGGCAAGTGTATCTGCTAGAGATGCAACAGCCAGGAATATCAATACTACAACCTTAAATCAGTTTTTAAACTGCTGTGACTGTCTCTTGCTGTTTTAAAGACACTTCCTCCTTAGGACACAAAGGAGTATGCAAGGGTCAGGCGCAAGGGGTCCAAGATCCAATGCAGTTTGATTGACATGTCTTATTTCCAATTTCATTTGAATGGCAACCAGTAGAGATTGCCCCATGGAGATGCAGAGTAGAGGAACTACACCTATCTGTGTCAAGGTCAAATGTGAACAGGAACAGAGGCCTGTATTTTACCCTTTCTCCCTGTTGCCCCATGTCTTAGTAAATAGTAGCTTTGAGGGTAAATAGTAACATTGAGGGGTTGATTTTTAGTGGGAAAATGGTACAAGGAAAAAGGGTGAACCTCTCCCTCCCTATATGTCATGATCGGGCGGATTAATGCATAGGCAAGATAGTCATTTGCCTATAGTGGCAAATTATGAGAGGCAGCAAATTCGGGAGGTCGGGAGCAAGTTAAAATCTTTTTTAGAAACTTTTTTCAACTGCTGCTGTGTGGTGGGGATGGTAGCAGAGACGGGGGGCAGCTAGCAGGATGTGGGCACTCGCGGAGGTGAGGGGAGACCAAGGCAGGGGAGGTAGAGGTGGCAGCAAGAGCTTCTTCCCTGAGCCCACTTGCCACCCAAATGACAGGTTGGGCCATTTCCGGGCCATTTCAGAGCTCTCTGCACAAGTGATGGGCCCTCATCACCACAGGCACCATCCTATTGTCAACAGTGACCACCCTTTCTCAGCTCTGGGACATGCTGTTCATTTCCCCCTCTTGCCCTACTAAGGGATACCTCTTCTTCCCTCCCCACACTTGAGCTAGGAATGCACCTGCCACTGCTGCATGGCTTGCTGGCTTAGTTTGTGTTTGCATGTCCCCACTGCTGCCTCAGCAGTATGGCCAGAGACTACTGACTGTCTACCCACAGATGTGGAGAGTCATCATATCGTTCTTCAGCTCCTCTGCACACCAAGTGTTGCCACTGCCTTGTGGTTATCTGCTCATTAACGAGCACATATATCCAAATGGCCTGCTATGGTTTTAATTTTATTTGTGAGAATTCTAAGGCAGGTCAGAATCAGGATCATAACAAATGCGTTATGGCAAGAACTTGGCAGAATCTGGCATTCTCTCAAATGGCACAATCTGGCATACTCTCTAATGGTACTCTTTAACAGTACATGCTTGTAACACTCCCATGTTGATGCCAAAGTTCACTACTGAGCCCCTCATCCACCTCCATTGTTACACATTGCAGAAGGCTCTTCACCACTGGCTGTATGCTATATTTATCTACTATGCCATACACTAGGCCTGTTCACATGAGCATTTGGGGATGGGCTGGAGGGTTAGAGAGCTCTCCTACTCCAGTAGCAG
Source organism: Hemicordylus capensis (assembly GCF_027244095.1). Lineage (NCBI taxonomy): Eukaryota > Metazoa > Chordata > Lepidosauria > Squamata > Cordylidae > Hemicordylus > Hemicordylus capensis. The sequence continues at coordinate 26,468,588 of NC_069661.1, read as the reverse complement.
CAGATGACTCAAGCCTCTGAGTCAGCAAACACAAGAAACACACAAGTAAGCCAAGTGAGGTGTCCATTACTGAAATCAGAAGCTAAAATCTGGCTTCCTCTGTGTCTACCCTTAAGAAATTTTTTTTTTTCAGCCAGGCTTTTAGCAATCTCTGGGTGTTTTAAATTTCTGTTTTTAATAGTTTGTTTTATTTTCTTCTTATTATTGTATTTCTTTTTGTGAACCGCCTAGAGCCTTTGGGGTCAGGTGGCATATTAATTAATTACTTGATTGATTAAATAAATAAATAAACACATAGAATGTCCTCCAAAGGCATGAAATGTCCTTAATGCTGGCATTTCCAGCATGCTTTGCACTGCCAGTAGACTAGAAAGCCTTATTCCACCAGCAGCTGCCATCTGACTGGCCACAAAGGAGCAGGAGGCGGACGCAGCCATGCCGAAGCCACTGCAGTTATAAGACCATGAAGCAGGGGTGTAGCAAGGTTGGAGTGGGCCCAGAGACAAGATTTTAAAATGGGCCCCCTCCTCACTGAAGCTCAGCTCATGAAGTAAAGAAATCTTAAATGAGTCTGAACCTATGTGCCACAATAGAACATCATCCTAAATTATTTTTTAAAAGGTTTTGTAAATTGTTGGTGATGCAAGTCATTTAATGGTACCAGAGAAAGACATGCTGTCCTGGTAGCTCCAGGTCTTCACACTCACATCAATTTCAGAGGATGAATACAACTGAAGGAAGCCTGGGCAGGTGTGTGGCTGGAGGAGTCAGTCATGTGACTTGCCTCTGGGGGCCCCCCAAGGCAGTGGGGGGATGCCCCCCAGACAACTGTCTCCCCTTGTTCTATTATAGTTACACCCCTGCCATGAAGTATGCTTTGTAGAGTGGCACATCCATGGACAGCAGCCCCTGTAGCCACAGCTTTCTATTGTTTCCAGGCTTTCTGGGTCCCAGTGGTTCAATACAAAACATAAGGGAATCAAAATGACCAGGAAAGCCAGGTAGGAGAGCTCTTTTCTCCTTCTATCTTGGTTAAGAGCAGGGTAGAAAAGCTGGGCTATCTTGCTTTGAGCAACCTGGGTTAGAGGGATTTTTGTGAGTTCACACAACCATGAAAACCAGGGTAGAATGCCTGATGTCGATTATTGTGTGAACAGGCCTTCTGTCTTCCACTGCTGTAAAGGCCACAAAGGCATTTTTCCCATTTGATTAAAAGTGTAATAGAAAAACATCACTGTGTCTGACGTCAGATGCAGGGGACGTGGCTGGGGCATGAGGTGGCCTGGGTTCTTTGAACCTGTTTGCTCAATGGTGGCTCTGCCCCTGAAACTTCAGTTAGTTTAAAATGAGGCAGCCAGACTACTGGGGCAACCCAGAGAGACCATATTATACCTGTTCTCAAACAGCTGCATTGGCTGCCAATACAGGTGAAACTCGGAAAATTAGAATATCGTGCAAAAGTCCATTAATTTCAGTAATGCAAATTAAAAGGTGAAACTGATATATGAGACAGACGCATTACATGCAAAGCGAGATAAGTCAAGCCTTAATTTGTTATAATTGTGATGATCATGGCGTACAGCTCATGAAAACCCCAAATCCACAGTCTCAGAAAATTAGAATATTACATGGAACCAAGAAGACAAGGATTGAAGAATAGAACAATATCGGACCTCTGAAAAGTATACAGTGTACTGTGCTTGATTGGCCAGCAAGCTCGCCTGACCTGACCCCATAGAGAATCTATGGGGCATTGCCAAGAGAAGGATGAGAGACATGAGACCAAACAATGCAGAATTGCTGAAGGCCGCTAATGAAGCATCCTGGTCTTCCATAACACCTCATCAGTGCCACAGGCTGATAGCATCCATGCCATGCCGCATTGAGGCAGTAATTGCTGCAAAAGGGGCCCAAACCAAGTACTGAATACATATGCATGCTTATACTTTTCAGAGGTCCGATATTATTCTATTCTTCAGTCCTTGTCTTCTTGGTTCCATGTAATATTCTAATTTTCTGAGATTGTGGATTTGGGGTTTTCATGAGCTGTACGCCATGATCATCACAATTATAACAAATTAAGGCTTGACTTATCTCACTTTGCATGTAATGCGTCTGTCTCATATATCAGTTTCACCTTTTAATTTGCATTACTGAAATTAATGGACTTTTGCACAATATTCTAATTTTCCGAGTTTCACCTGTATGTTTCTGGGCAAAATATAAAGTGCCGGTTATCACTTTGAAGCCCGAAATGGCTTAGGTCCGGGTTACCTCAGATAGCTCCTTCTTCTGTATGAACCCCATCTCACGTTGAGGACATCCAGAGAGTTCCGTCTCCAGTTACCACCGGTACGTCTGGCTGCAACTCGGAGCCGGGCCTTCTCTGTAGCTACACCTGGGCTGTGGAATGCACTCCCGGCAGATATGAAAGATATCCGTAGGCTGAGCTCACTGCTGGCCTTCAAGAGAGCCCTAAGAACCTACTTTGGCCTGGTCCTCCGAGGTTTTAAAATTATTTTTAAGTATTTTAAATTGGTTTTTAAATGGCTCTGAACTGTTTTAGATTGGTTTTTACACTGTTTTAACTTATTTTAATTGGTGTTTTTATGTTATTTTAACTGGTTTTAAATGGTGTATGTTGTATTTCACTTGTGCACCGCTCAGAGCCTTTGGAAAGGGTGGTACAGAAGCGTAATAAACAAACAAACAATAAGTAGGCCTAGCGATTTTGATATCTGCTTTTTGCCGTAAATTGTTTTATGGCTGTTACCTGAAAATATGGCCCTGGAATTCTTGTTTGCATGATTGAGTGAAGCTTTTTCTTTTGTTGATGTTGTAATCAACGTTATGTATTTTAATATATTTGTGGAGCTTTGGGAGCTCCTATTATATAGTATAGTATATTTAATAACTTTGTGGAGCTTTTGGGGCCAAATTATAGTAAAAAGGAAGGATGGTTGGAGCATAAAATCTAGCTGATCATGGGTGAAGTAAAATCATATTAAATCTCCTTATGAACTTCAGGACTGAGACTTCTCTCACACACTCCGGTGAATGCAGAACTTTCCTTCACAGTTTTGCCCCAGTGGAGAACCACCAGACTGGCATCATTCCAGCTCCCTCTTCTTGAGTGGGTTGTGAGCAGAGCCTGATTACATACTACTTGCCTGGCATGGCAACATGAATTTCCCATACTTTAATGCAGTTATATAACCGCAGGCATTAGGCACTCCATTGCCTAGTTTAAATAGGATTTCCCTTCCTTAGCAGAAGGAAGAGTGTTAACAGAATCAACACTCTCAATTGCAGTACTTACCCTTTTGCATGAAAATAGTCTTTCTCTCTTTCTCCCCAGCTCTCCACAAACCTCAGAAGAGACAAGACTGGGAGTATAGTCACAAAGCGCTTCTTGTGTAGAAGACTCTTTACTTGTCATTTGTGTGATGCACTTTGGTGTTCAGCCGTATTAGTTTCCTCGCCTTTTGTTTTTTCAAAGGCCTGCACTGTCAGCAAGTGTTACCATGTATACTCTGCTAAGTTTTGCTATCTCTGACTAAGGATTTGTGTGTTGGCCAAGCAGGAAGATAATATTAAAAAGGACCTTGGTGGCCATAGGCCTTGTTCTTTTTAGAAAGGCTGGTTCCATGGCAACAAGGCCTATTAGAGGGCAGCAATCTTGTCACCACAACTTTAAGCTCTAATAATTCAACCAAAAAGATAAAACGGAATGTGGCAACTTTATCTTGCTCAATCTTTTACATAAAGTAATTTCTCAGAAACATGATCAGCATTAGAGACAACAAGCATTTAAACCGAGAGAGGCTTTGGGAGGGGGAAAATCCCATTCACGTTAGAGTTTTGAAAGATGAGTGAAAGATGGAAGAAAACATGATAGTACAGCAACCTTTTACATTTCCCCCCGTCCTGCATGGTGAACAAATGAGTCAAAGATTCAAATTCTGAGATTTAGATTAATAACAGAGTGACTTAGAAACTAAAATAAGCTTTTTTGAAGGAAAAAAGAAGAAGATTCTGTTAAGTGGCCAACGGTAAACATTTATGCCATCGTGATAGATAAAACAAAACATAATCTTACAGGTGAAATCATTTAAGGGCCTGATCTGAGACAGGGTGTGTGAGTGTGTGAGCTTGTGTGTCTGTGTGTGTGAGAGAGAGAGTTTGTGAGTTAGTTGGTTAGTTAGTTAGTTAGTTAGCTGGTCAGGTGGCAGCAAATTCCCACATGCAGAACAGTGTACAAAGGAGAACATAGTATGTAGAGGTAATGGCCCTAATTGAAGCTATTTCTGGATATCTTTTGCAATATTTTTTGCAATATCAAGTCATTAAAATCTCTGGGATTGCTTCCAGAGTCACGTGCAGACTGGAGGGTTGGCACTAGGGCTGCCAGGTCCATATGGTGAAAAAAGTCAATATCCATCATCAAACAAGTAGAAATGGAGGATGCTTTCCACCAAAAAAAGTCTCCACTTTGCATCCAATTTGCATATGTGTATTGGTATTATAAACACATATTTTGATTAAAAATTGGAGAATTTGAGAATAAATGCAGCTCACCACTATGAAGCTGATGACCGGGTGAGCTGTATGTCTGCTCAGTCTGCTGTCTAGGTGCTGAGTTCTCAAGGCCCTGGCTTCTAAACCGTAAATCCATCTCCTGGTTAGGTTTACCACACACACAGGCCTCCTCCCCTACGGCTCACCCAGCCTGCGCTCCCCAGCCAGGCCAGCAACTTCACCTCTTGGCTTGAGGCAGGGCAGCCAGCTAGCTGCCAAGCCAGCCTCTTTGCATGTTGGCACAATGGTTCATGCACAGTCTCCCTCTCGCTTGCTGTTCTCTATGACTCCAAACATTTATATATGGATTTTCAACAGAAAGCTTCACAGTGGTTTTCAAAGAGAAATAAATAATAATAAGATGCTCCCCTGTCCCCAAAGGCCTCACAATCTAAAAAGAAACGCACGATAACACCAGCATCAGCCTTGGAAGGAGTGCTGTGCTGGGGTTGGATAGGACCAGTTGCTCTCCCCATGATAAATGGAAGAGGTTCACCACTTTTAAAGGTGCCTTTTTACTCAGTTAGCAAGGGTAGTTGCTATTTGAGTAAAGTTATTTCTCTGAGTATATTTAGTTAGCTAAGTGCTAACTTATCACCATGACTCTGAACCTGGGGTTAAGGGCATACTCACACACTTAAACCCAGATTAAAACCCAGGGCCGAAGCAGTGCTGGGACCAGGCTCGATCCCAGGCCTTCACATGGGCAGCCTAGGCTTGGCTGCTTGTGTGAACAACCTCATTGTCTTCCTCAGTTGGAGAACTCTCCCATTGTCCTGCCTCCATACATAGCAAGTTCACCTAAGTTTGACTATAAAAATATAGATTCTTCTAGCAAATCAAATTGCACTTGGGTTTAAAAAGAAATGAACTAGATGATATGGCAGCAATGGCAGCCCTGGAGGTAGCTAGTTATGCATTTCCTGAAGCAAAAGAAGGCCTCAGACACACAATAGGCCTTGCCTCTTGAGCATCACTGAATTAAAATGAGAGGCAGGGAAGGATCACACACAACATCGATGGAGGGGGCAGGGGATGCAGTGAAACTGACAACAAAAAGAAGAGTTGCTCTTGTCGACAGACCCCATATTTAAATTTGGACAAGCTGGGACTAGAGCATTCTTCCTCAGCAGGAAGCCCTCAAGTCTGGAATTCATGTTACCTACTGCTCTAACGGAGCCTCGTGGTATTATGACCCTCACAGTCTATTTATTCACTTTTAGCTCAATTGTCTATGAGCATAACAAACCCACAGACTCTGGTAACTGTTGGTTCAGAAAAGGTGCAGGATAGAACATGTTGACTTCTCTTGGTTGCTCAGGGCATTTTTGTGTGTTACGTCTTCTAACACAGGGTTTCATATTCATGCCAGGAAAAAGGAGTATCCTGGCTTCTGGCTGAGAAATAGCAATGGATGGACTGGCCCTTGCTTTCATTCTTGTAACCTGGGTTGTTTATTCTAATCAGTCATACACCTTTTAAAGTGGTGATTCTCTTTTATTTAGAAGGGGGAGAGCAAATGGCTCTTCTGAGACCCAGCACAGCATCCCTCCAGTAGCTGCTGGTGTCTACTTTATGTTTCTTTTCAGATTGTGAACTTTTTTCAGCATGGGACCATCTTATTTATTTATTTATTTATTTAGCGATCATTTCTTTCTTTTTCTATGTAAACCACTTTGAGAACTTTTGTTGAAATGTGGCATGTAAATATTCGTATCAGTACTTAGCCTTTATATAGCACTATGAATACTATCTATCTATCTATCTATCTATCTATCTATCTATCTATCTGTCTGTCTGTCTGTCTGTCTGTCTATTCATTTCAATGAATGTCCTTATTATCCTTACCACAAACTTGTAAGCTAAATATTATTATCTTCATATTGTGGAGAGACTGAGGGGGCGGGGGGGGGAAGCAGTTTGCCTACAACCACATTGTAAGACCATACCCAGCTGATCCTAATTGTGTTGATCTCAAAAGTAACCTCAAATCTCAAAAGTACTTTAATCGCCATCATCATAGTATATGTTCAACAAAAGGACTAACACAACGGAGAGGTTTTTAGCTGCAAGGTGTTTCATGTAAAATTGCATCTTGAAATGTTGCTTTGGTTTGTGTTGCTTGATTTCAAAGTTGCGCAATACATTTATGTTGCTGTATGTGTGCCTTAAAAAAATATCTATTGTTAAGCTGCCAGTGAGATGCTGACCCCTGCCCCCTCAGTAACAAACTCTACTGTCAGTCAGATTCTCATTAGACATAGATATGACACAGATCCATGAATAACCATCTAGCTGATTGACATCTCATATTTTTTTAAAAAAGAAATCATCTTCTGTTTTTAAAGACTGGAAAATCCAACTACCTACAATCTGAGCAAAAATTTAAACTTATAATGCACTCAAACGTTTTATTTTAACATAGTGTCACTGATAACAAGGGAAAAACTGGAGTGTTTTCTGTTTCTTTACTCTGATGAAAAGTATTCTATTATCATAACAAACAAAACATATGCCTTTTCAGTCTTATACTCCAATAAATTCCACACAAACACCTAAGCTAAACATATTGGATGAACAAACCACTTTTGTTGGCCTTTATCTGTCAAATTATCCATCTCAAGTAATATTGTAATTAACCATTCCATGATTGCTGGGGTGGATGCAACTTTCCTATGATGAGCTACTATGATTTTGGCCGTTACTAAAAGATGTTTCAACAGTGATTTAACAGGCCCTTGAGAGTTCTCTTTGCAATAATTAAAAAAAAATAAGTGAATGCATTATTTTTTCCCTTTGTACCAGTTATTGAAAATGTTCTCTACAACTTGTGTCCAATGAACTGTAAACACAGGGGCAGCTTATTTGAACGTAACTTGTACTGAGTCCGGAGATCATTGGCCCGTCTGGTTCAGCATTGTCTACACCAACTGGTAGCTCTCCAAGGTTTGGAGATGCCAGCCATACCTGGAGACACCAAAGACTGAACCTGGGACCTTCTGCCGGCAGGGCATATGCTCTATAGCTGAGCTACAGCCCCTCTGCGATCCATAAGGGGGAAAACCAAGTTCTTCTAGTAAGAATTAATCTGCCTTTCACTATCCCTACAAGTGGACTAAATTTGGTCCAAAATTGGTTAGGCAGTTCAAAGGTTAGTCCACTTGCATTCTTGTGTCCACCATCTTGAATTGGGGTGGATGACACCATCACAAACTATAGGTTGGAGGTGTCCCTATGTATCACTACACCTGTAGCAAATTTGGTTCAAATTGTTTAGATGGTCCACAAGTTAGCCCACTTGCTCCTCAAACATTTATGCATCCACCATCTTGAATCAGGGTGGATGACATCATCACAAACTGTGCCATTGATGTGGCCCTGTGTGTCACTCACTACAACTGTTCCAAATTTGGTTCAAATCAGTTAGGAGATTGACAAGTTAGCCCACTTGAGCCTCAAAGTTTTGAGCATCTGCCGTCTTGAATTGGGGTGGATGATATCTTCTCAAACTATGTTGTTAAGGTGTTCCAATGTGTCCCTACAACTGTACCCAATTTGGTTCATATTGGTCCAGGCATTGCGAAGCTGATGGGCGGGGGGCAAATGGACGGTCACACGTGGAATTCTGGGTGATTTCATAAACTTACTGGAAAGGTAGGTAAGAGACATGCAGCCACCTCGGGGCAGTGGACTCTTGTAACCTATATGCCTCTGCTACCTGCAGCAAAGCAGAGGGAGGGAGACACAGTCCTGCAGCAGGGTAGAGGCTTGGGGTAGAGCTAGGCTAGGAGAGAGGGCAGTCACTTTCTCTCGAGGCCTCTTACTCCAGAGCAGATCTATAGGGAAGACTGAAACAGTCTAAAATGTTCTGAAATGTATTTCTTGTCCATTATTTCTGATGGGCACTTCAGCTGGTCAAAATAAGAATATAATACTAAATGTGAATATAATACTAACATCTTTTTACCCAGGCTTTTTAACTTTTTAAATTTTAGACTGACTTATTTAATTGTTTTAAATTGTTTTTAGAATTTAATTGATTGTAATGTTTCGTTTATTGCTTTGTTGTGAACTGCCCTGAGACCTTGGTTTGGGGCAGTATACAAATACGTTAAATAAATAAATAAAATAAGTAAATACTATCTCTAACATGGCTAGTGGCTGCTACAATAAGCAGGCATCTTATTGCCAATCCATTTGCCAGCTCGCCAATGGCAAGTGCTCCAGCCCTCCGGCGAGCAGGACATCCAGCACAGATCTCTTCAGCAGAGGTATCATTTCCACTATTAATTTCGAGTGGGTAAGAAACAGGAAGGATCCTTTTGGATGAGTAGAAGAAGGCTTCCACTCTTTCTTACCATCAGCATATGACAGAAGACCTGCTTCTCTCCTAAACCCTAGGCCGGTGCACCAGAAATGGTTCCAAGGGAAGAACATAGGAACACAGGAAGCTGCCATATACTGAGTCAGACCCTTGGTCCATCTAGCTCAGTATTGTCTTCGCAGACTGGCAGCGGCTTCTCCAAGGTTGCAGGTAAGAATCTCTCTCAGCCCTATCTTGGAGAAACCAGGGAGGGAACTTGGAACCTTCTGCTCTTCCCAGAGCGGCTCCATCCCCTGAGGGGAATATCTTACAGTGCTCACACTTCTAGTCTCCCATTCATATGCAACTAGGGTGGACCCTGCTTAGCTAAGAGGACACGTCATGCTTGCTACCACAAGACCAGCTCTCCGGGACTGGTGGTGACCACAAATAATGGCTGGCTAGTGACCAAAGTCTAGATTTGTGGATCTCTAACAATAAGTTTATAAATATTTTAGAAGATCAGAACAATTCTCATTAAACTGAACAAAGAGCAAATGCCCTTCTAAACAAAGGTATCTTTAGCCGGGCTTGAAAAGACCTGAAGTGCAAGGGCACAGTTAGGGGAGAGGGGGCCCATGTTTGCCCCTGTCCCCCGTAGCCCCTTGGAGTGAGCGAGATAATGAAGAAAATAGGAAGGGGTGGAGCTGGGGGGCCCTCAAGAGCTCAGGGGCCCAGGTTCTTTGAACCCATCTGCTCAATTATAGCTACACCCCTGCTGCAGCGATGGACCAAGATGAGCTTCCTTGAACAGGACAGACAAAATGCAAGTACTGCCTTCTCCTAATTACCATGGATCACATTTCCTTTAATGAAGAATACAGAGCATAGGTGAGAGAGCTCATATGGATACAGACAAGGTAAGTTGCATTTAGACCATGCAGACTTTAAAGGTCAGTCCACCATCCTTTGAACAAGGTCCAGAAGTGAACAGAAAGCCAGTACAGCATCTGCAGCATGAGGATAATACGGTCTCAGCAGCCCAGTCCGACCACAAGACAGGCAACTGCATATATTGATGCAAGTTTTGGGCGGTAGAGAAATATTTTTAGATAGATAGATAGATAGATAGATAGATAGATAGATAGATAGATAGATAGATGGCTTTGAGTAAAGAATAGGGCTGGATATCTGCAAAACTGTGTTGTAACATTTTGCTGTTAGGTTATTGATCTCTTTTCCAGCAAAGACACATTTCCCACCGATTTTAACTAACCCAGCTGAATTTCTGTTGTTAAGGTAAACATGCTCCGAGACGCATACCTTAAAACTAAGAACAGGAACTGAAAAACTGAAACTAGTAGAGTGGGTTGTTTTTGTGGGTGTCATTTTCAGATTTGGGGGAAATTAACAGGCAGGGTAATAAATATTTCAGGCAGTTGACGACAATGAAAGGTAATTAACCCTGCTACAGCAACAGGTGTTGTATGGGGAAATGCTGGCTTTTATCATGAAGTTGTGGGGATGTGTGCTAAGGGCGTTCATCATTTTCTCCTTCTCTTTTTCACAGAATCCCCTGGGGAGATTATTCTAATGCCAACATTTATAGGATATAATGAAACCACATTAAATATGTATCTGACAGCTAGCAACAACTCTGTAGGAAAGCATCTATTCTCTGCCTGTGGTTATGTAAGATGATTTGGAGCAGATTGGGATGTGGATTTACCAGATCAGAAGCCACAGGAGTGTAGGGGGTTTGGGGTCTTTAAAAAGTGTACAGTGCTAGCACCATGTATAACCCTGGTAAATTCCCTAAATTTTCCCACTAATTAGACAAAGAAGCACATTTCAAAGTGATGATTTTTTAAATATTATTTGATGTTAAGGATTTTAGAAAAATCATATAATCACTGTTGATTCGGGGCCAGCCCTACCATGAAGCCAGGGACAGTGGTCTGCTTCAGGCAGAAAAATGTGAGCCAGACCTTGGGGGCATCAGGAACCCACCCACACGCCCCATGGATGGCCTACAGAGGATGGAAGGTGAAATGGCACCACACTGCTGTCCCTTTCCTTCCAAACAGAAAAGGGAAGGAAGCGGGAAGTCTTTGAAAGGGAAAAGGTAGAGGGTGTGATTTTAACAGGAAAAGTGGGGGGGGGCAGCATTTGGTGGCCCACTTCAGGCAGCAAAAAAGTAATGGGCAAGCACTGTGATGATTAGATTGGAAATAAGCATAGGAGTAAATTGTTGCTACATAGTTCATTCAAGTGTTTAGAATGTGACAGTGTCAAACTGTTCTTACACAAGGTAGAACCATCTCTATGGCTACCTTTTGCTCTTGAGAATTATTTATAATAGGGCTGGGCAAAGCAGTGCTGCTTAAATTCAGATGATACTGTGACACTTTGTGGGCAGGGTTGATTTGATCAGCTGCTTCGGCAGGGGCAGGCAGGTTCTGCTTCACTTTGCCCCCATTGCAGCAACCCTGGAAAAGACCACACTTCCCAAAGAATCCTGCTCTTTCTCTGCGCAGCAGGGAAAGAAAACAAAAGTCTTAATTTTAAAAGTGAAGCTGTGGAAAATGCTGCTCTCTTTGCTGCCTGGGGGGAAAGATGAAAAGAGAGCCATCCTCTCTCCTGCCCATGCCTGCCTGCATGGTTGGGGAAGGATGGCAAGGTGTGAGAGGAGGGGTTGAATTGGCCAAATAGATTTGGAAGCAAACCTGTTCCATTTGTCCTTCACATTGGGAGGAGAGCTGGTCTTGTGGTAGTAAGCATAAATTGTTCTCTTTGCTAAGCAGGGTCCATGCTGATTTGCATTTCAATTGGAAATGACATGTGAGCACTTTAAGATATTCCCCTTAGGGGATGGGGCAGCTCTGGGAAGAGCAGAAGGTTCCAAGTTTCTTCCCTGGCATCTCCAAATAGGGCTGAGAGAGATTCCTGCCTGCAACCTTGGAGAAGCCAGTTCCAGACTGTGTAGAGTAGACAATGCTGAGCTAGATGGACCAATGGTCTGTCTTGGTATAAAGGCACTTTCCTATGTTCCTATGCTATCCTTCTTCAGCCGTGTAGGTACTCAGGCATATTGTTGTAGATACTTCCCCAGCCGTGTAGTTACTTACCAGGCATGGGCAGGAGAGAGAATTGAAGCTTTGATGGTTGAAACAGACCAAATTCCATTTGAACTGAGTCAGCCACCAAAGCTTTGCAAAGCCCTGAAGAAAATGTAATTAGCTGAAGTAGTTGCAAGGAGTGTGTAGAGCATCCTATTTTTGTGTCCAAAATGTTGAGTCCACAGATGACCAAAGAAACTCCTAACAAAGCAGCACTTTTAATGCTAACTTTTGTTTGATGGTTTAGGAGTCCAATCCCAAGTCTTGAATAAAAATCTTGGCAGTTACATTTCATGGGGAAGCCTGAAGTCTACTATGCCAGTTTAAACAGTTATGTGTGGAATCAGATTCAGCAGATTCTAAGATAAAACATGAATGTTTAGGGCATGATCGAACCATAGTTAAGCAGTCTTGTCCTATTGATTTTAATGGGGGGATATAAGCATGTGCTTAAGTTTCTCTAATTGGAATCAATGGGATTTAATGGTGCTTAACTTTGCCTGGATCATGACCTTAAAATTTTATCAATTTCAGGTCCAAATTAGATGTGACAAGGAAAATCCATGATGACCAGATGTCCCAGTGGGCCGGTTCAAAGGACCACACGAAGTAAGTTGGCAGGAATCACTGGTTCCTAGGGAGCACATGCCCTCGTTGTGAGCAGCTACTTCCGTCATTTCTGTGCCATTTGAACCCAGAAATGTTGCTGACTGAACAGAACTTCTCTCTGTACCTAACATCTTCATCCAACATCTGCACCCAACACATCTGCACCCAACACAACATCTCTGTACCCTCCCAACTTCAAATGCTGGTTACAGATGTTGCGTGATGGTGGGAAGTGTTCCTTGGCCACCCAACATTTCCAGGTTTGGAAGACATGGAAATGATCAAAGGTGGCTGCTCATGCCCAAAGTGTGTGCTCCCCGGGAACCAAACTTCCTTTCCGGCAGTTGTCTGAATCCACCCAATATATTTTTTGTTGGCTAAAAGCAGTCATGAAGGAGGCAGTTTAGACTGCAGTCAAGGCACTTGGGGAGGAGGGGTTAACCCTTTCCTTCCTGTACTGTTTCCCCGACTTAAAATTGCCATTGCCCTGATTAAAAACTGCTATTTGCTGCAGAAGGGGGGAAGGCATGAGCCTACCTTTTCCTCTGTCCATGGTCAGTAGCAGCTTCAGGGAAGATTTAAGTTGGTGAAATGGTATGGCAAGGAAGATTGACCTGCCCTTCCCACAGGGCCATGACCGTAATCCAAATGGCTCTTTATGGCTGCTTTCAAAAAGGATATTGGGAGATCATCATATGTCTCCCATGCCACATTTAGTTTGGCTCTTTTGTTGTAGTTATAAAAATATGTATGTATTATTTTTCAACAGAAACAGTGCTCATAGCAGAAGGAATGAGAAAACGATTGCCTGCCCTCAAGACATTCACAATCTAAAAACTAATCCTTAGTACTACAGTCCATGCAGATATGTACATGGGGCATACTTATGTTAACAATGCATACATGTTAAAGAAAGAGGAGGTATGTACATTTCTTCCCATGTGCTAGGGCTGTGAAAAGCTCCTCCCATCTAGGGTTGCCAAAGTTCAGAAGCTATCCCCTGTGTGTGTGGGCAAATCAACTGCTGCCCCATAAAAGAGGGATTTATGGCCAACAATTGATGTCTGCTGACCTCAGAAGACAAAGACTGAACTTGGCCTTGCCCATTTAAACTTAACACCTAACTGCAAAGAGATCACACAATAGGATTGTGTGATTAAATGTCTTGAACTCATATAGTGTGTGTGCTGCATTCCAGGTTTGTGCCCTTTTTTTGGTTTTAATTTGGCCCTTCAGAATACCACTATTTGACTTGGCTATTTTTACGACTCATGCTATAGTTTTCTTTAAAGGGAAGATTTATTAAGATTTGCTTATTAAAAATAAAAGAGTTCTGGCAGTAACAAAGATCAAGATTGTTCGAAAAGAATCAGCATTGTTTCTTTATGTAAAAGTATCTGGTCCCAATCGACAGAAAATTGCAGCCTATCCCATTTTTGCAGAAGCAAGTCCCTTTACTCCAGTTAAGTCTGCACAGGATTGCAAATTTGGAGCCAGTTGGACAAAAGATGGAAGGAAGATCCATGGTTGGATCTCCCAGCATCTTTTCCTGAGCTTAAAAACAGCCACAAGGGGAGCAGGGTAGGTTGACACTAGGGGGTAGGATTTAATCATTTCTTCCTGTACGATTTCCCCAGTGGAAAGTGTCCTCCAGACTGCTGTTAGCCCTGCTGGGAGGAAAGACAGGTAAAATCCAGGTGCTGTTGCAACATCTCATTGACCTTGTACTTGGCTTGATCCTAACATAGTGCAGCACATTCAGCCACTAAATGCTGCTAGTGGAGGAAGTGGGGGGTGGGGAAGGAAGGAAAAAAAACACACAGAGTCATGCAATGCTGGATGCCAGCAGCCAGCAAGCCTTTTTAAACTCAATATTGTCTGAGCAGGAGCAGCCTATATGAGAGAATCGGAGAATTTACCAGCCGTGAGAATTTGGCATGTACATGTTGCAGGTTCGCATCCATGCCTCACTCGCCCCAGGACCAGTTATTCTGGGTGTGCACTACCTCTGGGAGAATGTGATTTGTATGAGCATAAAACAACAGGATTTCCCTGAAACCTTTAATCAGAGAAATATTATTTCATCTCCAGAAACAAACTTGGGTTGCCTGGACAGAATGTCTGCTTTTTCCCCTCAAGTGATGAGAAGAGTTTCAAGTATCCATATGTTCAGGGCTGTTCTTGTCTGGTTTTAGCACGCCATCTGTTGGGTTTTGTTTCTACTTGCCCTAATGGGATATTACATTTGATTAAACTAACCTCCTTAAGATGTGGCTGTCCCTTGTGGCTTCTTTGCTGCAAGAATTGCTCTAGTCATGCCCTCAAGGCTGTACTGACTTAGGCACAACATGAGGTCTCAGATGAACAGGGACAAGTCACTGAAACAGTTCTAGTCGTTTAATTGGTAGGGGTCAGTTTTAAGTGGTGAGGGGTGTGCCAGTTTTCATTGTCAGAGCTGCAATTCAAAGCTATATAGGAGGTGACACCTGATTAAAAGCATCATATTATCTTAATTAAATGAGTCTGCATAAATCTGCATATGACTAAAACATGTATTTTGTAGAAAAACAAACTCTTCCCTTGTTTCTGAGACAGCATTTTCTGTGACATATATATGTGCACCATCTAAAGAAGATGTGGGCAATCTCAGGCTCTCCAGATGTTGCTGGAGATGATCATTTACAATGGCCATCATTTACCTGTTGTGACTGGGGATTATGGGAGTTGCAGATAGTCCAACCACAACAGAAGAACCTCAGGATGGCCACCTCTGCTTTAAATGATGCATGTATACATCAGAGTAGGTACTGCCTCAGAGGAGGTATTCCTTCCTCTGTGAAAGTGAAGGCAACTGGCCACCTTTTCTAAGATGGTTCCTGCCATCTGCGGTAATATATTTCCAAAATCAACATTAAAAATTCATCTGATTATTTGGGAATGCCTTTTCCGTGGACTTATCTGTTGAGTGAACGTTAATCATTTCAGCTAACCTGTTAAAAGACCAAAGGCTGCAGTGCTAAACATTACAGTAGAAATCAGCTCCATACACTTAAGGATGCTCTCCTTCTATAAAATATAAATGTATAGTATTGTTTCATGACAAACATTTGAACTTTGATATTCTTGAAAATGGAGACATGTGAATGCTTGAAAATTTTGAATATCCCTACAGAATTAGGCAATGAGCCGCTCTCCAGATGTTGGATGATGATGGCAGCTGTAGTTCAGTCACATCTGGAGGGCCACACGTTGCCTACCCTGAACGAACACAAAACTTGAAGCTTTCGGGAGTGGGGAGGGTTGGAACCATGTTCATGGTCCATGAGTGATATCTAAATGGATGTACATCAGAAAGCAAATTACAATTAAAATATAATTATGTAATACCATACCATACCATACCATACCATACCATACCATTCCAGGCTGGTGCCATAAGTGGGCCAGGTCAGGCATAGACCTGAAGACTCATGCCCATCCACACAGCCATCCCCTTTGTGGTGACAGTGGTGAATCAGCCAATAGATGTATTGTTATCAGTTTACATAGAGAAATAATAAATAAATAAGATAAGATGGATCCCTGTCCCCAAAGGGCTCACAATCTAAAAGAAACATAAGACAGACACCAGCATCAGTCACTGGAAGTACTATGCTGGGGGTGGATAGGGCCAATTACTCTCCCCCTGCTAAATAAAGAGAATTGCCACATTAAAAGGTGCCTCTTTGCCAAGTTAGCAGGGGTTGTATGCCACCACCCTATTATTGTTGGCCCCTATCTTCTAATGGAAGCATCCCCCAGAGGCTCTGATGTCATCACAGGTCTGGGGAGTGCTCTGATTGGCCTATGGGGAAGGGAGCAGCAGGGACCTTTGGGAGAATGTCCATTGGCCACTGGGACAGGAGAACATTGCAGCTGAAGGACTTGGCGGCAGCAGCTCTTCTTCTTCTCACTCTCTGACGGTGGTGGGCTACTGCAGTCCACACACTCATTGCTGCCCAATAAAGTTAGAGAGGGCCCAGGGTCCCAGGGTCCAATGGGGGCAGTGGCCCAGCACAGGGCTTTGCTGATGCGATCTTTGCCCTTCCTGTTGCATACTTGTAAAGTCACAATGCTGTGACTCCAGTTTGTAAGTACACACCAGTAGCCCAGTTACAGCGAGCAGCTGAACAAACATTATTCTAAGTAGCAGAGAGGTGACGAATTTCAGGTATTACTAACTTCAAAGTGAATCCTGAGCTGAGACTCTGGGCTTGGCAGAAGCAGAGGCTAGTGCTTATATGATGCATTATCTCCATAAGTGTCAGCTGCTCTGACAACTCTAAAGTCAAATGAGTATTAACTTGAAGCCAGCCATAAACAAGTGTCTCAGAATCCATGCCCATACAAGAGCACATTTTTAGCTTTTCATGCATCACAATGGATGTCCCACATCAACTTTCTTTTTCTTGCTCTTCAGGTTTCCTGCAGTCTCTTGACTGTCCCTGTCACCCGGTGCCAGATGGGAAGTGAGAGCTAAGCTGATCCACCTCTTTGTGGTGGAAACCCCCAGAGCTTCAGCTACAGGTTACTGAAGCACTCATGAAAAATTCAGAGCTGCTATAACAAGCTTGGTGAAAGTAAAATGTGTGTCACGTTATCCAGCCGCCCTTTCTGATAGCGGCGAGCGCTGACAAAGCTCCTGCAGCAAAACCTTTATATGCACACCGCATGAAGATTCAAGGAACAAAATTTATCCCTAATGTTAGCCTGTGATGATAATGGGGGGCAGGGGGCACTCATCCCAACAGGGGGACAGAGAGAATGAATTCACATTGATTCATTATAAAGGGAGGGACAGTAAATGGCTTCACTTTGAGCAAGCTCTATTCAGCAATGCAATAAAAAATGCAAGACGAAGACTGTGTCTCTGTAAGAAAAATCCATACCACTTGCAAACAAAATTATAGCTATATTAGGCTTCGAACTCACGCCCTATGTTCTGCTTGTGTATTTTCACTTTACAACGTGTTAAGAATATGCATATGTATCAGGGCTTCAAAATAGCCAGCTTCACTTTAGTGCATCTTCATGGTGGCTAACGGACAGATCACCAAAGAAGTCTCTTTTTCAAATCTTGTTTCTGCTGTGAACTCACTATAGTTATCTTGGGCAAGCCACTCTTGCTCAGACTCAGCTCCTATCTGTACTGTGGCAATAACAAATACTTGCCTACCTGACAGGACTGTTGTAAGGCTTATTGAGATAATGTATGTGCAACATGTTAAACGCTATGAGGCGATTCTCATGTTTGCCCAAAAGCGGGCTAAGGGAGCCTAGCCGGCTTTGGGGAGATTGTGTGCTGCAACGGGTGCCCCGCGGCTCCCGGAAGCTAACCGCTCTAAATACCCCTCCCCTTAGCCGAGGTTAACAGAGTGAGCACTCCGTCAGCCTCGTCTTTTTGCTCATGTGTTGCTGTGGCGTGCGGTGACACATGAGGAGACCCCCAGCCGGGAGGCTGCAAGCAGCCTCCTGGGCTCAGGGGTCTCTCCAGGATGGCCCATACACACACGGGGCATCCTGGAACTTCCAGGCACTGCGTGGCCCCTGATCCCCTCAGCCCCCACTGACTCCGTGACGGAGCTGGCAGTCGTGTGGGCAGCCAATCCGGCCACCCAGGGCTGCCTTCTGATTGTCTGCGGGGAGAGTGTGGGCTAAGCCAAGTAGCTTGTTTTACTTGCTACATAGCTCATTTGTAATCCATTGTATAAGCTGTATATTTACAATATAACACAACCTATAACTTTTCATTATAATACAGAGGTTATTGCATAGTTCTGGGGAACTATATGCTTTTCCATTCTTTAATCAGGACTGCAGTTCTCTTTTGTTCCGCTCTCCCCACAAACCCCCTTCTGTCGAGTCTCACTGATCATGAGACTCGCCTCTATAAGTGCCATATCACTGTTGTTATTATTAGCAGAAGTGGCTGATTTCCAGAGCAAGGACACACAGAAGTTCCTAATTAACTGCATCAATGCAGTGGGGAAGCAGCAATTTTTTATGCTCTCTCCTTTCCCAGGAAGCCCTCTGTGCCATCTGAAAATATGTCCCTGAGAGCTGCGGAACCCTTTGGGCAATATTGATTGAGTGAATGAGTAAGTGAGTGCTGTCGAGTTGGTGTCGACTGTTAGCAACCACATAGAACAACGTTAGTTGGAGCCTAATTAAAGGCTATTTAAAGGAAAGCATTCTGTTATGCTACTGGTTCTCCTATGACTGTGTTACGGCTCCTTGGTACTCTTAACCTCAACATATCTATTGATAGTAAATACATCTGATTTCACTGGAATTGACTTAAGGGGGCTTAGTTAGGGCCATGGTGTAAAAGCACAGAATGTGACATTAGAAATAGACACAAGCATTTACGTCTGGAGTTGGAAAGGCAGGATATAAATGGTAAAATATATAGGAATAACTTTGCTGGATCAAACCAAAGATCCACAGTCTTGCACTTTTCTTACAACAGGGACTAGCTAGATGCATCTGGACACACAAAGCAGGGCATGAAGTTGCAAATGCTTCTGTGTTGGCCATTACTGACATCCACAAGCACACTGCCTGTACATGTAGGATGCTGCCCTATACCAGGTCAGTCCATTGGTCCAACCAGCTCACTATTGTCTACACTACCTGGCAGCAGTTTTCCAGGAGTTCAGGTGGGTATTTCCCAGCCCTCACTGGGGACATCAGGGGCCTTCCGTATTCAAAACAGATTGAGCTTCAATCCTTACCCAAGGTTCCATTTGGTTATCAAAACTAATGTGTTGGTAGTTCTATTTTCTGTTAATTTCTCGAATCCCTAAAAAAAAGAATCTACTGTAAGCTAGTGGCTAGCATCACACTAGTGGTAGCATCACACTATCTTGTGGTAGTGAATTCTATAAAGTTAGTTACATATGGTGTGAAGAAATACTTCCTATTGTCACTCTGAACCTACTGTTAATTGGTTTAAATGGGTTGCCCTGAATACTTGTTTTATGAGACAGGAATTAAAAAGCCTACTGTTCCATTAGGTCAACAGTTGGCTGACATGATGATGAAAATTATTCAAAGTTATCCCATTGAAATTAAAAGGAAAAGTGAGGCAATACTATTGAGGGCTGACTTTCAATAGATCCCAGCAGGGGACCTGCTCTGCTATGTACAAAACCCTGACCCAGAATCAGGTTGTCAATGAATTATTTAGCACCTGGTTGCCCACGAGCATGTGGTGTGCTGCAGGTGAGAGGCAGCCCCCTTCCAGCTGTGTTCTGCTCCTGAGACAGACAGCTGTCTGCACTGGGCCTACTTAAGCTATCCTTTTAATGTCAATGGGACTACTTTGAGTAATTTTCCTCATCATGTCAGCTACCATTTGCTAGATTTCAACTCTTCCAGGAACTAGTCTTGGTTTTACTCTACTTTATCTTGGCCATAAATTGTCCATCTCTGTTATTACTTTATATATTCCAAGCAAATATACCTTTGCCTTTGTTAAACAATGTCCAGATTAGGACTTAATAACTTATGTCTGCTGTCCTCAACCAACATGTTTCAGAGTAGACTGGCTGACCCCATAGAACTACTCCATTCTGTGTACTTTTGAAAACTACAATAGATATGAATGGCTTATTTGCACAACAAATGTAGATAAGATATGTCTAGGGCAGAGCAGTCTTTCCTCATTAGTTCTGGCATTTCTAGATGGTGTTTATGGCTCTTGAAATTGTGCCCAGTTGGAAACGGGACCAAAAACATCATGAATGATTATCATTTATCAGCAGGAAGTAACTATAAACATGAAAGTAGGCTGAGGTGCCAATAGAAAGATGTACATTTATTCCCATATATAAATGGAAAGCAGGGTTATAGCCTGGAGAAGACTTCTTGACCCAGTACTTGTTGGACTGTCCACTATATGAAAGGGTTAGAAATCAATTACTTTGGCCCATTTTACCAAGGACTGATTACTGGCCTAGTAATCAAAACACTGAACTTCTTGGTGGAAGTCATAAGTACATCACACAGAAAGTAGCTTGAGTTGACTTGGCTGCTGTTGAAAGAAGAGACCATCTTTCTATCTAATGCTGCCATCTATGTTGGTGGGGAAGGGTACAGTTTCTAGAAGAAGGTTGTGCTGTTCTAGGGACCATGGGCTGATCAAAGGATCTCCAGCTCATAGGCAGCACATGGAGGCAACGGAGAGCAAGTACCACAAGTCAAGGATGGCTCAAGGTATTGTGATGCTTGAAGTGAGGGCACCAAATGCTGCCCTGCCCCATGACCCATGGTGGGGGGTAGACCCCTTTCAAAATGGACCCTTGCAAGCTTTGAAAGTGGTGCAGGGGGGTGGGGAGGTTGACAGCAACCTTTTCTTTCCTGGTGTGTCTTTCAAGTTTTGCAAGGAGTGTGAGGAGAGGCACTTCTTGCAAGATTTCCAAGGGTCAGATCAGTCCCAAAGAATTGCTCCAGTGGCAGCAGAGGGCATCTTGCTGCCCTGCTGATGCCCCAATAACTTGCAGCCTGTGGCAACTGCCTCACCTTGCCTCCATCTTTGCCTCCATCTGTGCCTCCATCTGGCCTCCATCTGAAAGGACTGCCTCCATCACAAGTGGCTTACCTCCTGCATTGTCCCATTTCTGGAACCCTGCCGTTGCTTGAAGGAGAGGCACTTTTTGCATACTCAGAGTACTTTTATTTCTTATCATCTCTCAATATATATAAAGAACACTTCTCCATTGGCTCACTTTCATCGGATGATGCTGGAATTGGGGTGGAGAAGAGGATTTTAATCTCCATTAAGATCAATAGGACCTTCTCCAGATAAAGTATGCCTAGTATGAGAGTGTCAATGAAAAATATACCATTATTTTCTTTCCAAAATCTAACATGAGACACTTGACCCTTCCAGAAATGCATTTGCCTTTTTTCTGCCCTAGTATTTTTTCTGGTACTGCCACTGGTGCAGATCCCAATGGACCATAGCAAGTAGTGTGTCCAACAATGCAACTGGGGAGCCAATGGTTTGCAGCCCTTGGAACAGCACCACTTATATATTTGCCTGTAGTCCAGGTGTAAATGATGGTGATCAAGAGCTCAGAACACTAGATATAGGGCAAAATGGGGCAAAGAAGCCCTGCCACCGTGTATCAGGCCATGAATGCACATGGCATGGCTGCACCACTGCATGCTGGGACTCTGCAGGTGCACTGCACCCAGGAATCAGACCAAAACATACAGCTCGGCCTACGTGGTTTATGGTGAGCTTCTATGCGCATGACAGGCCTTGCAACGAAGTAAGGTTAAAGCAGACTGCTTCTGGCAACAGATTTTGAAAAATTTGTCATTTGCTTATGTACTCACTTGGCAGTGACATTGCTTCATATTCTTATAAATATATATATAGAAAATTAAATGGAAATCCTTAGCGTTGTGTTTGTTTCCCTAAGCAGATAAAAAGGATGGAAAAACAATTTAATGGGAAGAGGAGGGAAGAGGAGGGAAGGGAAAGGAAGAGGAGACCTTTGAAAGAAGGAAGTAAACAGGAATTTGAAAGAAAGAGAAAGGGAAGGGACAGAAGGGACCATCACGTGATACTCCACTCTGAGCAGCAAAATGTCTACAGCCAGTCCCTGTGCATGAAAATTCTCAGGCCTTACCTCCTCATACCACCATGTAAGGAAAAGTTTGTTTAATTTTTATTTGTTTATTTGTTTTGAGGTTTAGATTCTGCCCTTCCTGGGGAAAATCCAAGTCAACTGCAAAAATAAAATTTTAAAATAAATGATGAATACATTTGTTTTTTAAAGCAGCATTTAAAGCAGGGCTGCTCAACTTCAGCCCTCCTACAGATGTTGGCCTACAACTCCCACAATCCCTGGTTGTTGGCCCCTGTGGCTGGGGATTCTGGGAGTTGTAGTCCAAAAAGAGCTGGAGGGCCCAAGTTGAGCAGGCCTGATTTAAAGCAACACCATTGCCAACTGATAACATATCAGCAGGAAATTTTTTACAAAATAAGAATGGGTTAGATGCATCCAAATATTCCCTTATAACCCAAATATTCCCTGATAGCCTTTGGATATCACCCACTGCTTTGAATCATCACTTGAAAGTGAGCAAGGAGGAAGCCTGTCACATTTCTCCAAGAAGGGGGCATTTGAAAGTTGCAGTGCTGCCATCAAAACAGCCCCCAAGGGGCAAGGATTGAAGCCAGTTTCTAGAAATGAGTGTGATTGGCTACTTCATTGATCTACTGGAACAAGTGATATTTTATTTCAATTGTGATAGTTTTGTA
This sequence comes from Hemicordylus capensis, assembly GCF_027244095.1. Classification (NCBI taxonomy): domain Eukaryota; kingdom Metazoa; phylum Chordata; class Lepidosauria; order Squamata; family Cordylidae; genus Hemicordylus; species Hemicordylus capensis. Next base: position 26,445,664 of record NC_069661.1, on the reverse strand, counting down.
TTTGTTGACATCTTCTGAAATGGCCAGCAGCTGGGACAATAAACTTCAAACCAAGCTTTCCCTCCAAAGCAATTGAAAATGTGTGTTCTGAAAACCAGTACAGCACTCGGCACACAAACATGCTTTGATTTCCAGTTGTAGAATAGTTAGGCTAGTTTCAGATACCTACTTTGGTGGTCATTTTGCAGTGGAAGAGTAACTGTAACTTTCCCCTCCCCTAAGCCGATAGCATCATGTATGATTCAGCCACTCTGCCTAATCCCAAGGATACTCAACTGGCACAATTCTACCTACACACAAAATAGGGGAGAACCACTCAGATGCAGAGACCATCCAGTTGAGTGTCTGTGTGGAACATCCATGTTGTATGTGATGTAATTTGCATGGCAGAAAGGAGGGAGTATGCTCCACCACAAGAAGGCATCTGTCTAAGTGTCTGAACCAGGCAATAATGTTGGGAAGGATGTTATGAGACATCAAGTCTAACCCCTGCCAGTAATAATAATCCTCCCTAATTTCTTATCCTATTGGACAAGAAAATCCTTCCACTCTCCCCTCCAGTGAAGGACATGCTTGGCCTTGAGCAGAAGAACTTGGGGGAGGCGGGTGTGTGTGGAAATGAAAGATTGTGCCACTGAGTCAGTGTCAACTCTTGGCCACCACAGAGCTATGTAGTTTTCTTGAAAAAGCTTCATTAAAAAAAATTACTGTGGTCAATTCCTTAGCTGGGCAGGCTTGCAGGAAAAAGCTTTCACAAAGCACAGTAGTCAATTAACTTAATGAAAGTGATGAATAATTACTGCCTTTTTATCCATTTTAGTAGAGCCTCTGTCCATTTCTGAATAATGTCCAATTTTGTTTCATGTCATTTTCCACATCTTTATTATTCAACCACCTAATCCTCTACTAACGCAAGTCTGGCTGCTTCTGCACTCCTTTCATTGTTTACAGAATGAATAATGGATGACTGATAACTTGCAGTTGTAGCTCTGCCCATCCCAGGTTCACCATCTCCTCTCACCTGCGATGCCATTTTCTAGGCTTCTCTCTCCCCTGCCCCTCCTCCCATTCCAGTAGCTGCGTGGCATGTTCTAGTATCACTTACACATTGGAAAGGAATTGGTAGCAAAAGTTCATTTGGATATAGACTGCCTTCTTCTTCGATTTAGAGCGTATAGGTCAGAATTAACAATGTAGGGGTGAAAGGGAGGATCTTGAAGACTGGCATTGCTCACGTACAGCATGCAGCACTAAGATTTTATGAAGCAAGCCATCAAGAACACTCACAATCAGTTTTGTTGATGTTTTAGAAAAGTCAATAGGATGTGCCCTTAAAGTTCGTCTACTTTTATTTAACTTGTAAATGCAACTGCAGCGCCTGTCTGTATTGTAAAATGCCAAGGGTATGTGGAGAGATAATGAAATGTTTAAAATGCTTTTGCCTTATAGATAATTGACAAACCAGTCCTTACAGTAAGAGAGATGTAGAGAAAATGCAAATTTGAAAATGATGATTATTGAATTTAATATGTGGATGCTTACAGAGGCTGGATGAACTGAGAGAACGTCCTTCCTTGAGTAAAGGTGAAGCAGAGAAAAATGAGCATTTTCAATAATCTGAGGTACAGATTTAAATCACTCTTGCTCTTAAAAGTACTATTTTGATCATACATCCCACAAAATTAAAATCTGTTGCCTCCCTGGGTAAGCTTGTTCCAATTATCACTTTAACTTTTAGATTCTCATGTATTAATTTTAGCTTTGGTTCCTCTTGCTAAACTCACATTGTCATATACATAGCAAACCCTTAATATATGCAAAAAATGATATTGGCACACTTAGCAAACTTTCAGTATTGCGATCTTGACAACTAAATTATTTAAGTTTTTAAAATTCTCTCATATAGGGTTTAAGGACACACAAATCAAGTTTCCAAAGGACAGTATACATATTTTACAGCAGTCATTAAAAGTCATTTTATAATACTAGTGACTTGCTACAGATGTGTTTTATATTGCTATAACAGGACCTGGCTTTATCTCGGGCTGAACTACCAAGGCGTGTTGTACAAGCAGTAAAGCACACACACCCTGTCGTGTGCTTCCTATTTATTATACTCCAGAACTGTAACTGTAATTTTATAGTGGATGTTGCTAAAGTCTCTGAATGGTTTTCATGGAATATAAACTAACCACACTTAGTTCAAATTGAACCAAGTTGTAGTTCAAATTGAACCAAAATGCAGAACTCTGACGCTGATGAATTGGAAATATATTTCCACCCATTTGTATCCATTTCTGAAATTCTTCATTACTGCTGTAGGTAAAAACTTTGAGCAGCCCATTGCAAAATTAAGCATGATATGGGTAGAAATAGCCCAGGGGGGATATGGACTTAGGTGTCCTTTAGAAGACTTTATGTCAAAAAGCTGATTCAGAGAGTTCAACCAAAGGAACCAACATTCCAAACATACAGATTTCAGATGGTGTAGTTCAAATACTTGGATTTAAATGGACATGCAGCTCAATTTTATGTTTACTTAGAATTTCATTCCATTGTGTTTAATGAAGCTTATTCAAAGGTAGGTCATGGGGGGAGAGCTGGTCTTGTGCTAGCAAGGATGAATTGTCCCCTTTACTAAGCATCCATCCTGGTTTTCATGTGAATGGGAATCTACATATGTGAGCACTGTAATATATTCCCCTCAAGGGCTAGGGCCGCTCTGGGAAGAGCACCTGCATGTTTGCATGCAGAAGGTTCCAAGTTGCCTCCCTGGCATCTCCAGATAAGGCAGGGAGAGACTCCTGCATATAAACTTGGAGCTGCTGCCAGTCTGTGTAGTTAATACTGAGTTAGATAGACCAATGGTCTGACCTTGTAAAAGGCAGCTTCCTATGTTTCTATAGAGTCAACACCAACTTGACAGCACACTTTGTCTTTACTGTATGTGTATTGTTGGACTGAAGTCTTAACAGAGGGGTTCTCAGACTTGGGTACCCAGATATTGCTAGACTACATCTCCCACTATCCCCAGACACAATGGCTTTTGGACCCAAGTTTGAGACCTCCCATTTGACTACCATTGATTTAAAGTCAGGAAAGTCTTTGTTTTCTTTTTAGAATTTATTATTAATTCATTCAGAAGACCATTCTGCCTTCTGTACCAAACCCTCCAAGCAGCTTACAATTCAAAACACTGAAAAACTAATACTAAATATTATCTTAGTTGCCCTCTTCTGCACCTTTTCCAGTTCTGCAATGTTCTTCTTAAGATACAGTGACCAGAACTGTACTCAGTACTCTAAGTGTAGCCACACTATAGATTTGTATAAGGGCATTATAATATTAACATTTTCAGTCTCCTTCCTAATTATCCCTACCATGGAATTGGACTTTTTCACAACTGCCACACATTGAGTTGACATGTTCAATGAGCTGTGCACCATGACCCCAAGATCCCTCTCCTGGTCAGTCACCAACACCTCAGACCCAATCAGTGTATATTTTAAGTTTGTTTGGTTTTTTAAATTATTATTTGATTTTTATCCTTCCAAAATGGCTCAGGATGGATTTTATCCTTCCAAAAGGATTTTATCCTTCCAAAATGGCTCAGGATTTTTAGCCTTCCAAAATGGCTCAGGATGGTTTGGAATTAAAATTAAAGTTGGGGTTTTTTTTGCCCCAATATGCATTACATATGCTTGATCCCCCTACCGGTCATCTATTGAGTGTTTCATTCCAGTAACCAAGTTGTAAGGTTCCACCTCCTCCTGTGTAGAGGGTTCTAGATAGCCTCAGAATTATGGCCACTGTGGGAGTGCTACTCCACCTTCTGGCAATCTGTTCCTTTCACAGACTGCCCCAAGGAACTTTTGCCTCCAGCTCTCCAAGGGAGCCTTCTCCCAGCAGCTCTCCTCCTGGACTGGCCCCTCATCACTGGCCAGCTCTGGTTTATATAACCCTTGGCAGGTGGGGCAAGTCTTGTGAGAACTCAGGCTGAGATCTAGCATGGGTTCCCCCCCCCCGCCCCTTCAATGACTCACCATCTTCCCCTAGTGTGCTGCTGTCCTGTGGGGGCCAGGCAGATGCTCCCTGGCCAGGGCAAGCAGCCACCTCCAGGGCTGCATCATGGCCAGGAGGGACCAGCACCAGCCACACTGGGAGGGTAGGTTCCCGAGTGCTAGCTGGATCTCTTGCGGCGGCCTGTGGCCCATCAGGGGATCCTTGACACAAGTATTTAAACATTCTTTTCTAATAGCTACATCTACCACTGAATTCAACCCTGTTCAGCAGTATGCAAAACAAAAAGCAAAAAGACTTTCCAGATATTATTAATTAGTTGCTCTTGTTGCATACACTATTTTCACTAATACGTGTTTAGTAATATAATATTCTCCAACACTTAGAAAGAGCAAATTGTATCCTGGCCCTAGTACATGCAGAAGGGAGTTCCCACATGGGAAATTCCCTGCCCTTTTACCCGCACAGCAACCCCCTACAACCTCCAAAAATCTATTTCTGTGAGTTGCGAGACCTTCTGGAGCAGGGTGGGATGCAACAGAAGGTTGCTGTGGGAGCAGGAGATTGGGGAACACGTCCCCCCTATGAGAAACTTCCCCCAGTTAAGAACATGAAAAAGCAGGTGAGTATATAGCCCAACATGTAGAATTCGTTACGAAAACCATCAGCACAAAACATTCATGTGCCTGAATGAATATGAGCAGACTTTATTATCTATGCTTTAAATCCATACCTTTGCAGATGCAGAATTCAGTTAAATGTTACTGTTTGCCCTGCCTTTTATGGCCCCACCAGGTATAATTTGGCAAACCAGAAATTCAGGCAGCTCAATGAGTGCGAATCTAACAGTTTTATTAGCTCCGTTCTACCCTCATGTGTTTTTTTTATGACAATTCCTAAATCAGTTTAGATTTTCACTTGTTGATGCATCACATCCTTGAGAACACCTGCCCCTGTGTGGTTAACGAATTATTATTAGGTAAGTGTAAATGCTATGAGGTTCAGTAACCATAAAATGTAAATAAAACATTTATGGCAGGGTGTGTTAAGCTAAAAACACAAATTAATTGCTGGAACACTCCAGTAGCAACACCAAAGGACTGCCTTCTTAATTTTTTTGTTTTTCATGTTCGCCAAGCATCTATTATTTGAAAGTTGGACAAGATATGTCTAAAGAACAACTTTTTGAGAGATAATCTCATAGGTTCCAGAGATGGTGATGATTTATTGTATTTCTATAAATAGAAATTTAGATTTAGAAATCTCCAAGCAGTATACAGATTGAAAAATAAAATAAAAACAATATAAAATATTGCTCTCTAGGTCCATGTGCATGGGAGGAGAGCTGGTCTATGGGTGGAGAGCTGGTCTTGTGGTAGCAAGTATAAATTGTCCCCTTTGCTAAGCAGTGTCCACCCTAGTTTGCATTTGAATAGGAGACTACATGTGTGAGCACTGTAAGACATTCCCCTTAGGGAATGGGGCTGCTCTGAAAAAAGCATCTGAAATGAATGCAAAAGGTTCCAAGTTTCCTCCCTGGCATCTCCAAGATAGGGCTGAGGGAGACTCCTGCCTGTAACCTTGGAGAAGCCTCTGCCAGTCTGTACAGCTAATACTGAGCTAGGTGGCCCAATGTTCTGAAGCTCCCATTAGGCAGCTTCCTATGTTGCTAGGATTATCTGGATCCTCACAATTTTTTTAAGGAAAATTAGGAAGAATCAACAGACATTGGCAGATATTCTAAGGCTACAGACTACGAAGTTGTGTGCCACTCAAATTATGTCCCTGGGGATCATGCAGCCCTCAAGGACATAATTTCAGGTGGCACCGAGCACTTCTGTGGGAAGGAGAGATTGGCAAAAATTGCTGCCCTCTGTACACAAGCAGCTGCTGCACACATGCTTCTTTTGTTTGCATGTCTGCAACTTCAGTCTCTAAGTAAGACACAAAATGAGAATGGACAAATGTGTATGACATACAATGGACCAGTGTGTTTAAAATAATTGTAGTATAGAGTGACAAAGAAATCTATCTATCTATCTATCTATCTATCTATCTATCTATCTATCTATCTATCTATCTATCTGTCTATCTATCATATCGTTATACCACCTGATATGTATTGTCCACATGAAAAATCCTGGTTACTTTGAATCCTACCAAATAACATATAGATCTGAAGTCCACATATTTCAGTGAAATCTTTTCCTTTTTGTTTGTATGTGACTGGTCAGCAAAATATGGCTTTTGACACAGTAAAGAAAAAATTACACAAGCTAATTCTGACCTTTCTATTTTATTTTCCTTATTCAGCGTTCTAGACACCCTCCGGGAGATTCAGGCAAATGAAGTTAAACCATAATCACCAAGCAGGAGATCACCTGATAAAAGTATCAGGGTCCACATTTGCAAATTCCTTATTTTTGCAGTGTGCCTAGGAATAACTAGCTCTAGCACTGCTCCTGCTCTACTGCATGCAGAGCTCTATCAAGCTAAGGGGACTGTGTGGATCATCTAAATAACTCTGTTTCTGTTCTTTTTGTGGAATTATAATTGCCTCTGAACATTTTGCTCCATGGAAATTAGTCTCTCTCTTAGACATTCTTCTTCTTCTTGATGGTGGTCTGTAGAAACTGCTTTTTCTCTCTTTCAGACTTTGCTGTGCTGCTAATTATGATCTGTCATTAGCCCCACATTGGGCCTTCCATTGAATATGTTAATGCCCCCATCCCCAGTGATCAGGTCTGTTCACCATGGCTTATCTAATTGCTTTATGATGTTCCCTCCCTCGAAGCAGGAAGTGAGCACGGTTCCTCATCCTGCAGTGTAAAAATATTGACGCTAGATAAGATCTTGGAGGACGGTGGTGGGGTGGGAGTTAATAGGCTAGGCTTGTGACTGGGCCTTCGGGAGCCATACATGCTTGCTTCCATAAATGTCAATGCAGGGTGGAATGGGAAAAACAAAAGAAGCAGAGTTTGAAGCAGCTTATCTCTATCCATAGCTGTATCTCTATACAGTATATCTCTATCCACACACACCCCACTCTAATTAACAGGAAAACTGAGCTGGTCTTCCTGTTGATTCCAGCAGAGCCAAGATTTTAAACTGTGTTGCGAGTATAGAGACTCCAGCATTTTGAAGGATGTAGCCACTTAATGGCACAGCGGGGAAATGACTTGACTAGCAAGCCAGAAGTTGCAGGTTCGAATCCTCACTGGTATGTTTCCCAGACTATGGGAAGCACCTGTATCGGGCAGCAGCGATATAGGAAGATGCTGAAAGGTATCATCTCATACTGTGTGGGAGATGGCAATGGTAAACTCCTCCTGTTTTCTACCAAAGACGACCACAAGGCTCTGTGGTCACCAGGAGTCGACACCAATTCGATGACACACTTTACCTTTAGTACCAGACAGCTAGGAGACCATGTGTGCGAAGGTTCTCTTAGCTATACTATCACCAATGCTAAAAGTGGACAGGAATGAAAACATGGATAAGGAAGGGGAGAACCTGAAGGGGGAAATAGTCTGGAGGGCTAAAATATATTCCACTCAAGTTGGTCACTATTCCGAAAGCCAGTTTATACATTCAGAAGAATCGAGTGATGAAGCTTTTCCTGCACTCTTCTGTTTCAATCTGCAGATGGAAGAGGGCATTTGCATGTTCCCCTGCTGAAAAATCTCCTTGCATGTGCAAATCTATCATGGAAGGCTCAGCCTAGTCTTTTTCCTTAATATGTCTATATGTGCAGGGAGAGAGAAAGAAAAAATTCAAACATTTTTCATTCATACCTGTTGCAGATTTTCACGGCTGCGTCCTGAAATGCTAAAGTTCAAGAAAAGCTTTACCTTCATTCCTCTAAATATATAAATTGGTCATTAGAGTCTAATGACACTTTAATAATAAAGGTGATACAAGCATCTGAGACTGTACCATTTTTGAACTGTGCATGTTTGAGTACACTCATGCATACATCCCAGCACATCAGGGGAAGAGGTTATCGTCTAGGCCATGCCCCAATATGCTAATCTTTTATGTCATTCAGTAAGGGTTGTTGAATTTTTCAACAGAGAGAGCATTCAAGCATTCCATCTAAGTGGTACACACCCCAAATGTCTGTCCCAGATAATAACTCTGAAGATATAGATAAGTTGTACTAGTGAAACGTTATGCAAGTTTCAGAGAAAAACATGTAAGTACTTGTATCACCGGATATTATCAATAATGGGGTTGTTTTCTACTGGAACATTATTGCTGGCTCCTTACCACTGTCAGGTTCACATTTGGCTAATGGTGATATGCTGCTAAATTACATCTAGAAGATTTAGTCATTATTTAATACCCCTGGTGCTTGAAAGAAGCAGTGTGACCAGTTCTGAAGTGGTGTCTATCTTCTTCTATCCTCCTGGGCAAAACCTTTCCTTCTTAAAAGGCAACATCTCTGAGGCACCTTACTTAAGGCAAAGGTATATGAAATAGCTAGGATTTTATCAGCATTAGCACACAGAACAAGATTCATTTAGTGTCCAGTGGCTGGGCAGTGCAGATTATGCAAAAGTATTTTATCACTAAAATAAACGACAGTAAATATTGTTAACATAACAACTTATTTTATTTAGCTATCCCAAAGCAATTGTTCTCTGGGAAGCTCACAGAGTAAAACAATAAAACAACTGTAGAATAAACTATACAATGAATTAAGATCATGCACACGACTATCGTGTGCAGACGGGGAGGACACGGCGGGTGGGGGGGAGGCAAGATCCAGCTTACCTTCTCCCCAGATGAGCAAGGTCCATGTGTGGGACATGACGCCCACACGCCCACACAATCAATGCTGTGCCTGCCAGTGTGGAGTTCTGGAGACTCGGAAATAGCGTCCTGGCCTCGAGATATCCCATAATGCATCACACAATGAATGTGATGCATTGGTGGAATCCCCCGCAAGTCGAGCGCTCTAGGTGCCCAACTCTGTGTGCACTCAGGCTACATGCAGCCCGAGCACACACACAGCCCCAGCCCTTGGACTGAGGGTGCATTTGCACCCTCTAACCCCGGTTAAGGGCTGGGGTTGAAAGTCAGGCTTGCAGCAGAGGCAGCGCCGGGATTAGCCTCAATTCAGGTTGGTCTGCCCTAGCCTGGGTTGGGCTACTCATGTGCACAGCCTCGTTAAAAACACACAGAAGCAACAATAAAATACAGCTAAAAACATAACAGATTTTTTTAAAGCCTTGGTGAACAAAAAGTCCTCCACCTGGTGTCTAAAAGAACATAGTGACGGTGCCAGGTGAGCCTCACTGGGGAGGCTATTCCATAAACAGTGTGCCACTGCTGAAAAGGCCCTCTGCCTAGTACCACCCACCTCACCTCATTGCGTTTGTTATGCACACAGGGGGTGGCTCAGGCTCCGGAGAGCCCGAGCAAGTTCTCCCCTTTTCATTTCAGGCAGTGCTTGCTGCCTGACAGCATGTATTTCCCTACATGCTGTCAGGCAGCAATACATGCTGTCAGGCAGCAAGCACTGCCTGAAAAGGACAGGGGAGAGCTCACTCAGGGCTCTCCGAAGCCCAGGCATGGGCAGGGGGAGTTCGCTTGGGGCTCTTCTGGAGCCTGAGCCAAGCCCCCATGCACGTGATGTCATGTGCACAAGGCATAACTAGAGGGGCTGCCGAGTGGAGCCACTGTTCAGCTGGCTCCACACCTGATTTGGAAGCTGCGTAAATATAAAAAATATATAATTTATATTTTTATTATCCACCAAGAGATTTAATTCATTTATTTGTTTTGTTGGCAATTTCTGCTCTTTATGAGCTAGAATGTAACAACTGTACTAAAATTTTATATAATTCCCTCTTTCTTCTTCTTCTTCCTCTCCACTACACAGAACCAGAAAACACAGTTTAAACCTTAGATGAATTAATCCCAAGTGGGCACCTGCTTGTTGCAAACTCAGTTTCAGTGGCTCTCACTGTTCTTTGTTTCAATCTCTCACAATTATTATAAAGGAATTTTGTACTATTACAGTGGAGAGCCTTTTCTAATTATTATTTCAGAAGAGGAATTAGCGCTGTTGAACTGTTAAACTTTTAGCTAGCTTCGGGATAATAATGCTTGAGATGAGCGTTAAGAGCCATTGTGCCTCCTGTGTGTATGTTTGCAAAGAGGTTAAATTACCCAGCATGATCTCTAGGGGAGGAATTTTGACTTCAAACAGAAGTTCTCCCCTCTTGAATATAGATAGATCAGCCAGATGGGATGGTGCACAGTTTCATTGATCTACAGCAGATTAACCGGCCAATAAAACTCTTAACGCCTCCCCCCCACAGTGGCACACACAGGCACACACACACCTGAATGATTAGCAGTCACCCAAGCCAGTCCACAACCCAGTGGATAAGAACCGGTTAACCTGGTAAACTCAAGTGATTTAGTTTTATGTGGAATGTAGACTGTTTTCACAAGCAAGGGGAATCCATTGTTGGTTAATGTCAACACAACACAGAAAATAGAAGATAATTGTTTACAAACTGAATGCAGACTGTTGCAGAGTGTAGGTTTTATATTTGAACTGTGGATGCAGAATTTGCAAGTTTCCCATTTACCTGTCAATTGTGGGAAACCACCATCAGTCTTTAATCCAAATATGTTTGTCTAAGTCTTCTCACAATCACAAGGATCCTGGTGAAAAAGTTAATCAAGATCAGTGAGCCCAAAGAGCTGATTGTGAGCATTGAATTTCAGAGCAATCCTGGCCAAACTGCTCCAATTAACTAGCATTTAACCAGGATATATAACTAGGACTCAGTCCTAGTTATCTATCTCAGCTAAATGCTGGTTAACTGGAGTGGTTTGATGAGACTTGCCCCAAAATTCTGCATTCTCACAAGCAGCTCCGTGGGCTCACTGATCATGGTTAACTTTTAAACCAGCATGCTTGTGATTGCAAGAACACAAGGTACAGATCTGGGCTGTTTCTACACCCAACTTTGCTATATTCAGACACTTCTTCTTTGGGTAATCATGCATATTTGTTTGTGAGTTTCACCTGCTCTGCTGCATCTGACAACTGAAAGCAAATGTAGCTTATTACAGACCTTGTGCTATATGTATATAAATTATTATAGCCAATAAGCCAACAAATTAGCTCAAGAGTAGGCAGATACACACACACACACACACACACACACACACACCTGCCACTACATACAGAATCCTGGAGTTCTTGTTAATATCTCAGGGGGAAAGGTGCTGAGATAACTATAACTACCTATAAACCATGAGTTCTGACTGGAAGTCCTGTATACTCAGGGGCAGCCCTTTCATGAGTCAAGGAAAGACAATTGCCTCAGGGAACAGATTACTGGGGCACCAGCAAGGTGGCAAGATGTCTTCTGCCTACTTTAAAAAAGAGAAAGAGGGGAAGGAGCTGGCATTTGTCACCCTTCCACTGGTGCACAGAGACCTTGAGCCATTGCTGTGTATCCTAATCAAAAGAAATATAGAAGAAGGATGTGGTAACTCCAAGGAGGGAAATAAAATGTACTCTGCATGTATTACTATATTACTAATATATTATATTACATTATATTATTTATTTTTATTTGACACATATTTATACTGTCTCATACACAAGTCCCTGGGTGGTTCACGATCTAAAAACACAACATTTAAAACATTAACATAATTAAAAGAGTTTAAAATACAGATAAAAATTCTAAAGAAACTTGAAATGATAAAAGAAAGAAGGAAGGAAGGAAGGAAGGAAGGAAGGAAGGAAGGAAGGAAGGAAGGAAGGAAAGAAAAGAAAAGAAAAGAAAAGAAAAGAAAAGAAAAGAAAAGAAAGATGGTTTTCCTTCCAGTGATGAGTGGCAGCCTATTTTGAATGCTAAAGCTCAGACCCAAAGGAGACCCTGCCTTTGACCATGTACAGAGTATAAGCTTACTGCTGCCAAAACCAAACATAGTAACTGAAATCTGGTTTCAACCACCCAATGCCAAGCTGTCAATGGATAAATTAATTCATTGCACTCTCATCTCTAACAAAGGCCTATATCAGGGCTGCTCAACTTAGACCGCCCCAGCTGTTTTTCTGACTACAGCTCCCATAATCTCCTGCCACAGTAGCCAATAGCCAAGGATTATGGGAGCTGTAGGCCAACATCTGCATAAGGGCCAAAGTTGAGCAGGCCTGGCCTATACAGTGGGATCAGTGTTCCTTCTAACAGGGATTCCCAGATGTTGTTGACTACAACTCCCATAATCCTCAAGCAAAAGCCATTTCAGGTGGGGATTGTGGGTGTTGTAGCCAACAACATCTGGAAATCCCTGTTAGAGGGAACATTGAGTGGGATCTTGGGGAAATCTTGTTTCCCCCCAATACTTTACTAACATCATAGGATAAAGTTGGGGCAATAAGGTGGCACGTCTGCGAATTTCTGGCATTACAGTTTACAAATGGACTCCACTGCAAGGTTGATTTTTCTTAGTGGAATGTCAGGACAATTTGGGGGCTTCTGCCTCAAATTTATTCGTTATCACTTTGGGCCTAGTCCTTCTAGTTAGAGCAGTCAAGGATAGCCGGACCACATAATAATGTGCCTCTCCAGTCCATTTCAGTAGGATTATTGATCACCACTGTATTGATGATCATCACACCTTCAGGAAATAAGCATTTCCACTCCACTCCAAGGCAGGTAAGCCAGGCACATACACAAGATGCTTGAAAACTAATTTGTTTCACTTTCATCTTTCTTTTAAACAGTTTAGGGGAATTGAACAGTAGCCAAGGGATGTCTCCCCTCCCTCAACTTGTGAAATGGAACGATAGTGATAGCTGTCTGGTTTGCAACCAAGAAGTTAGGCCTGAGTTGTTATTACACATTGAGGTCATTCACACAATTGAAAATTGTTCTACCCGGGTTTGGGAGCTGCCTGTGTGTGTGCTCCCAGTTTTCGTTTGTGTGATAGGAGAAAAACCTGGGTAAAAGTGATTGTGTGGAAGCAAGGTAGGAGCAAAACCTACCCTATCCTCCCAACTTGCTTCCACACAATCACTTCTGCCCAGGTTTTCCTCCTACCTTGCTTCCACACAACCGAAAATTGGGAGCACAGACAGCTCCCCAACCCAGGCAGAACACAGTTTTCGATTGTGTGAATGACCTTTTTGTCTTCATCCCCCAACTGATAAGCCTAAGATTGCAGGTCTATCACACTTACTTGGGAATGAGTCCCATTAAATTCAGTAGCACTCTCTTCTGAACAGCGTTGTTTAAGCTGCCAGTATGCTTTGGCTCACATCCATTTCTTCTTTACCATTTCTTCCCTTATCTGCAGTCTTCTCCCCAAATCTGGATTGCATGCTTGCTGGAGAAAAGACCTTTCTCTCCTCCTTTCCCCACCCTTTGTAATGTGGAAGCAAACAGTTTTTTGTAACCCAAGGTTGCTCAAGCCTCTTCCTGAGCATTTACTGGAAAATGTGTGTAACCTCAATATTGAACCCCTACACCACTTTATGAACTATTCTAAAAGTTATAATTTATTAGGTTGTTTCCCAAGAATGATCGAACACAGGCGCACTCCTTGAAACATCCTCCCTTTGAACTCTTCTGCCTATTATACATAACTATTTGGTAGACTGGTGTTGCAGAATTCTGGAGCAGACAGCAGGTGAAGGAGGAGGGAAATCATGTTTCTGAACGCTCTCCAAAGAACTCCCTGCATTTAAAAACACCACCACAGCAGGTAGTCGGTTGTGTTAAAAGTGTGTGTGTGTGTGTGTGTGTGTGTGTGTGTGTGTGTGTGTTCAGTATGTCTTGGGACTGGCATCTGAGTGATTTGAGTGAGAGAGCCAGCGTGGTGTGGTGGTTAGAGTGCTGGACTAGGACTGGGGAGACCTGAGTTCAAATCCCCATTCAGCCATGAGACTTGCTGGGTGACTCTGGGCAGTCACTTCTCTCTCAGCCTAACCTGCTTCACAGGGTTGTTGTGAGGAGATCTGAAGTATGTAGTACACCACTCTGGGCTCCTTGGAGGAAGAGCGGGATATAAATGTAATAATAATAATTTGTTTGTCACCAAGAAGCACTCCCCACTCTTCTCTCAAATAGTCCAGTCCAGAGCTCTACCATCCGAAGCAGGGCTGGATTATGACTTGCTGAGGCCGTAAACTATGTCAAGCTTAAAAGGCCCCATGGCATTACAAAAACATATTATACTAACAAAAAGGGCAATGAAAATAGAAATAAGCCTCTCTTTTTTAACTTCAAAAAGATGCAATGAAAACTGTTTTTGTAATGTTATTAGTTTATCTTACAATAAGGGTATATGCATTAGAAATACCTTTCAATGAAAATACAGAAATTTAGTCTTTTTTGTTTATTCTTTATTCAGAGGCCCCTCATCATGTGAGGCCCTAAGCCAGGCCTGCACAACGAACGTAAGGCCCGGGGGCTGGATTCTGCCTGCAGGGACTATTTTACTGGCCCCCAGGTATCCTGCAGCAACACAGGTGCTGGAAACTGCCTTATCGCCTCATCCTGTGCATGCTTTCTCAGAAATATGCTCCATGCACAGAAATATGCCCAGTGAGGCCTACTCCCATGTAAGCATGCCTAGCATTGCAGCCTGAAAGCAACAACGATTTAGGGAGAGGAGAGGACTTGGCATTTGTTTGGGGCTGGCATGCACTCCAGGAGCCCCACTGATTGCACAGGGACAGGACCTATTCTCTGGCCACTATCCTTGGTTAAAACTATGGGTCCATTGACAGGGGGAATGGATCCACAAGTAACTAATAAAATTTCAATTTTAATGTAATAATATGCTTTAAACATTGACCTTGGGCCCCTGCACACCAAGTTGTGGATGGTTCTGGCCACCAGGTCATTTGAGTTGTGCAGCCCCTGCCCTGAGCTGTTGCTTGCTTAGCTGGTGCCTAAATCCAGGACTGATCCCAGGCCACGATTCCGAGGCACGGAAGAGAACTTTTAAGTGGCGAGCTCCAACAAGGCACATTGGCGCGCGTGCACCTTTTCCCTGCGCTTTCTCCCGGAGGAAACTATGCGTGCGAGAGGGTCCTCTCCCTCCCCCCCTCCTCCCCCCTCCTTTGTTTTCGACTTCCCCCTTCAGCACTGGGCGCGCTGCCGGTGCCCTCGCGTGCTGCCGGTTCCTGGGAGGAGGCCAGCCTCCGCCTGGCTGCTGTGGGGCTCCTGGAGGGCTTGACTAATGCTGACTGTTGTGCTCCGCTGGGCCGCGGGGGTGGGTGATGATGAAGAGGATGATGGGGAGGCCGTTCAATGCGCCGCTGCCGCTCCCCGAGGGGCTGCCTGAATAGCCCCTCCGCTCACCAGCTGACAGCGCGTGCTCCGCTCCAGACGCCCAGCCTCGGCGGCCGGGAGCCGCTGCCAAGCCGCCCCTCGCGCGACCAGGCGCGCGCGCGCACCCATTGTCACCTGGGCAGCCCTAATTAAGAAGCGCTCGCGCAGAGCAGCGAACCCTCCCCACCCCCCAGCCGCCGCCTTAACCCTTGAATCTGACTTAACCCTTTCCTCTCTGACTTGGAGGAAAAGCGACCATCCAGGAATGGTGGCAGTAGCACCTACTTCATTTCGGGTTTCTAAAGCAAATAAAATTTACTAGCTGGGGGTAAATTCACCCACCGCCTCCTGGCAGCCCTTTCTTATGCATGTCTACTCGCTGTGGCGGCACCATGAAAAAATTTGAAGGGGGGGGAGGGACAAAGTGCATTTATGGATGGGCCCGCTGTGTCCAACATATTAGATGGGGGGGGGGGGGGAATAATAGGGAGGTTGATGAAGGGCAAACAAACTACTTGTCTGAGGGGGCGGCTGCCCCCTCCCTTGTTTACTGGGCTGCAACATGGTCCCACTGTGTCCAGTGTGGTGCTTATTAAAGATCCGCGTGCGTTGGATTGAAGCCTTAAAAAGCCGTATTTAAGTGTTCAGTAGTATTGCGCTTTTAACCGACCAGCTAAGCAAATGAAAATCACACATACACGTTGCGAAACTTCGCCGGAATTGACAAGGGTGGGGCAGGATCCGGAAAGAGAGGTGACATTTTGTCGTTTATGTTTAAATTTGTTTTTGTCGCTGTTCAGGGGTGTCCCACAAAGCTAATTAGTCGGGTGCCTTTTCAAAACGAGGTAGCATACCAACTTTTAATTAGTACCTAGACTGAGGCTGCGATTCTTTTTTTTGGAAGCAAGTTCTACTGAAATTAGCGGGGCTCGTTCCCGATCCGTTAAGATACGTGGTTCTAATCCTAAATAAATTCTGCAGCCTGATCTGGTTCATAATTACTCAGAAATAAGGTCATATTGTTACACCGGAGTAAGTACGGTCAGGATAGGAAGGAACACAAGAACAGCCCTGCTGGGTCAGGCCCATCTAGTCCAGTCCAGCATCCTGTTTCACACAGTGGCCCATCAGATGCCGCTGGATTGCAGGACGTATTGCAAAGCGATCTCGAACCCTGGGCTCTGCTTAATATCCAGAGGAATGTGCCTGTGCATGTGGATTTCATTGACCCGTGAAAACTAGTCCGAAACTCATTTGGAACTGCTGTTTAGGTTGTACAGGAGCGGGCTGAAATGCTGCAGTGGATGGTGAACGTTTTTAGGCTCGTTGCAAATATGTTTAGAATGGTGGTGTCTGGACAAGATTCGTGGCCAGATCCTATGTATGTTTCCTCAGAAAAGGCCCATTGAGTTTGGAATCACTGCAGAGAACTACTGTACTACTAGGTTTGACTAATAAACAGAATTGCCAGTTCGAATACCCACTGGTATGTTTCCCAGACTATGGCAAACACCTCTATGATTGGGCAGCACCGATACAGGAAGATGCTGAAAGGCATCATCTCATATTGAGTGAGAGGAGGCAATGGTAAACCGCTCCTGTATTCTACCAAAGAAAACCACAGGCTCTGTGTGTGCCAGGAGTCAAAATTGACTTGATGGCACACTTTTGTTTTACTAGGCTGCAAGTGGAGACCGCTTTTGAATACCTGCTGTTTTTAAAGTGGGGGAGAGCCTCCCTGCAAATAGAAAACTAACAGGTGTGTGTGGGGGGTTTCTAACCCAGTGAGATAACTGTGCTGGTTCTCTCCTTGCAGGGAGTTTTTAATGGAGGGGAGATGTTCAAAATGTGATTTCCCCCCTCAACCTGTAGTCCGAAATGGTGCAGTCCACTCAGCATTCCAAGGCCTCATTCTGTTACACTAGAGAGGAGGGTTGAATTCAATATGAATTTGCTGCAAACAATCCCATGTAGGTAGGTAGGTTTGTTTATTTATTTGATTCTTATACTGCCCTTTCAAAATGGCTTAGGGCGGTTTACACAGAGAAATAATAAATAAATAAGATGGCTCTCTGTCCTCAAAGGGCTCACAATCTAAAAGAAACATAAGACAGACACCGGCAAACAGCCACTGGAGAGATGCTGTGCTGGGGCTGGATAGGGCCAGTTACTCTCCCCCTGCTAAATAAAGAGAATCACCACATTGGAAGGTGCCTCTTTGCCAAGTTAGCGGGGGTGCTATTTAATTAGGGGGCAGGAGAGCTTCCTTCTGAGTAAATTTGGATGCAAATTTAAACCAAGGCCCATCCCTGAATACATGATGAGATGCAGAAGAATGTGTGTCTGGACATATACAAATTGTTTCTTACAAGGAGCTATACTTGTAAGAACACACACACCTCCCTACATCTGTGATGAGAGGAAATGACTTTACCTCCCAGAACGGGTTCTGCTGGGGCCCCAGAAGACTGGAAAAGGCATTGCCAAGAGAGGGTAGATATTCATTTTTCAAAACATTATCTTCTTACCTGCTAGATCAGGCCCAAGGCCCATCTAGTCCAGTATCCTGTGGCCAACCAGATACCTCTGGGAAGCTCACAGGCAAGAGCTGAGGGCGCGCCTGAGGGATGAGTCTGCTTCTTTTGGGGTCTTGGATGAGGCTGCTTCTCTTTGGTCTGGGAATACATTGCAACATTTTGTGATGGATCCCCATTGGTTGTGAAGACATGGAGGCAGGCAATAGTTTTTTAAAGAGATGGTTTGATGATGGAGGCTTCTTTCCCCTTGCAGCCAGCATGGTGGAGTGCTTAGTGTGTTGGACTAGGGCCACAGAGACCCGAGTTAAAATCCCCATCCAGCCATGAAGCTCCCAGCTGATTCTGGGCCAGATGCTTTTCTCTCAGTCTAAACTGCCTCACAGGGCTCTTGTGGGGATGAAGATGAGGAGAGCTCGTCTTGTGGTAGCAAGCACAACTTGTCCCCTTAGCTAAGCAGGGTGTACCCTGCTTGCATGTGAATGGGAGACTTGATGTGTGAACACTGTAGGATATTCCCCTCAGGGAATGGAGCCGCTCTGGGAAGAGCAGAAGGTTTCAAGTTCCCTCCCTGGCTTCTCCAAGATAGGACAAGATTTTATTTTTTTATAGGACAAGATTTTTTTAATTGAACCAACAAACTACCAAAGCATACAGTACGTTGCCAAAGCACAATTATATACAAAGTGGTTGTTTGTACATGATATATCTACAAAGATTTACACACAAGGATTTGGAAACCCACAAGGTTATGAAGTATATGCAGGTAGTACTGTAACTCGGGGGTGGGGGATTTCAAGGCACATCAGGTAATCTGGGGGGGGGGTTTACGTCCAACGTCCATTTCCACAATTTGTCCCATTGCTGTTTAGAAGAGATACTCTTGTCTTTTTGCACATAACCATACAAACTTTTCCAGAAGAGATTTACTGTCTCATCTGCGTGAACCTCTTGGTCGTGTCTTCCCTCCCTATTCCTATGCAGGAGCATTGCATAAATGACATACAGGTTTACTAATCTGATTACGAGAAGGGGAACGTTCCAATTCCCTAGTATGAGGGCACCCGTTCCGTCCCGTTTCCTTGAAGGTTTCTTTCTGGGACCTCGAAAGGAGGTTCTATCGCTCAAACCCGAGGTTAGTTCTTCCCAAGTCTGTTTTTCCAAATCAGGCCACTCTAGCAGCTTGCTTACTCCCTGCCACACTCTTTTGGCTACCACACACTCTTTTAAGAAATGTGAATGGGTTTCCCTGAATGTTTTACCTACTCACTAGCTTTCTGTTTGCAAGTAATTTTAGGGCACTCTTGCTGGTCCTCTGGGAGCCATGGCTTAGCCGCCTTAAGTGGTAGTACTTGATGGTATAAGCGCCACCTTGTTTCCCATAAATGGAAAGGGACTTTTTTCTCCTTAAAGAGAGCTATAGGGTGATCGATAGGGTGATCGGGTTGCAACAAGTATTATGAAGTGTGGTGTTTGTAGCATCAACGTTCTAAATCAGGTTTTAAGAAACCCACTTCTAGAATCTCTCCATAAATTGTTTTCCTTAGCTGCTTAACTGAGGAGGATCCTTTAAATAGATCTGGTTCAACCTTCCATTTTTAAAGTGTGAATAACAAATCTCTCAAGTAGTCCGGGTGTTCTCTTTTTAATACTTGTGTGATATTACCATTGAAATATCCTTTCCCCCACCATGCTATGCCCCATGCTGACTTGCGCCAATGCAGAGCGAAAAGTGAGGCCCAGGTTTTTTTGCAGGAGGTTGGGCTGAGAGAGATTCCTGCCTGCAGCCTTGGAGAAGCCGCTGCCAGTCTGTGAAGACAATACTGAGCTAGATGGACCTGTGGTCTGACTCAGGATATGGCAGCTTTCTATGTTCCTATGCCCTCTCTCCTGCTGTTGCTCCCCTACAACTGGACGTGGCCTATAGTATTAGACTAGTAGCCACTGATGGACCAGTTCTCCATGAATTTAACTTGTAACAGAATAGCCCCATCCGAGTCAGTGGAAAGGTAGCAAAGGCGGAATAATTGATCCATATTTAAAAACACAAGAGTCCTTCTGGATGAGATCAAAGGTCCATGTTGGCCAATGTCTTGTCTCCCACAGTGGCCAACCAGATGCCTCTGGGAAGCCTAGGACATGTATATCCACACTTAAGAGTTCTCTCTACAGTCTAAGCCCTATTCACGCCTGTGTTCATGCAATCTGTGTACAGTGTACACAGGTACAGATCACTGTTCCCTCTAAGGCATGCACACCTGCATGCACTCACAAGCTTTTTGATTTCCACTTAGTTAATTTTAGATCCCACTCAGATTGGATTAGGAAGACCCCGCTCTGAATGCATGTGTGCACACACTGCCCTGATACTGCTGCCCAGAACAAAACTCATTCCACACAGAGAAGAAAAAAATTAGAGGGACCACTGGTGCAGCTCTGTATGCAGTTAGAGTTATTCACGTGATATGTTAAATACAAGTACACTTTCTATCTGTAGAATAGATACAGATCCTGCATTTGAAGGGGCCTATACCCACTCTCGCTTTTAAAATGGGACAGTCATGCACACAGGGCAGGCACAACATAATGTCTGGATAGGGCTCCAGTGTAAGGAGTAACTCAGTAGGAATCCAGTAGGGCTGTTGGAGGTGGTCTGGATCCCATCACAATCCAGGTTTTTTTAAAAAGCCACATGGACTGAGAAACTCCTTTAAACAGAGCACTGGCACTTGGGTGAGATTGAAAATGAGCTCAAGTCAGTTTACCAGGATCTTAAAATAGCGATAGAGGACTCATTATAAGGTGTTCAAGCAATGTCCTGGAATGAATACCCCTCCTTTTTGTGACGCAACTTATATCTATTTGGAAGTAGAAATCCAATTGTGTTCAATGGTGCTTGCTCCCAGGCAGGTTTTCAACAGAATTGCAGCCTGACTTGGAAATAAAGTTGATTCAGACAAAACAACTTTCAAATAAATGGCTTCTGTAAAACAAAATAAAAACCACGCGATCCGATTTAACTGGATTTAGGCTTGAATCAGATCATGGAGCAAAAAGAGGTAAAAATATTTCGTGCAGACTTAAATAGCTTGTGAATCACGCTGACGATCAGGACTTTTAGTGGATAGAATGAACGCCGAAGAATTCCTCCATGAAAGACTGACTTCCCCCACCCACCAAGATCTAAAAAGACCCCCAGAAATGTTCCCCTTAGCTGCAACCACAGAAACGTGTGCGGATCAATGAAACCACGGTGTGTTATACGCCAATACAAAGCTTCCCTGCCTCATTTCACACTCCGATGCATCAGTTCCTCTCGGCCAAAATGTTAACACGATCTGTTTGTCTAAAAAGCAAGGCAACATTTAGAAATCGGGCACCATTTGCAAATGTGCAGGAGTGATAGAACGCGGACAGGACCTCGAAGCAGAGGCAGTCTTACCCCTGGACTTTCGGTCTGAAGCCCGGGGCCTACACAGCCCCTGCCCGCCCGATCCCCTTTAGTCTATGCCGGGGTGAGCATGGTGATGCTTAATTTGCAGGGGAGGGAGGGGGTCTCCAAAGGCCTTTAGGTCCCGGCTCCAAAATTACCTAGATGCACCTCTGTGTGGAAGTGCCACACGTGAAAGCCTTGAACCCCGTTCTCGGGAAAACACTGCAACCAAGTGAAGGCACCAGAAAGAAAACGAGGAGGGGGGCACAGAAGTGGCAAAGTGCCCCTTGTGCTGGGGGGGTTGTGACCCGCGTTGATTGTCTGGAAAAGACGTGTGGGCACTTGGGGGGGGCAATTATTTTTACCGAGAGTGCTTGCCCTCTGGACTCACCCCGGCAGAGTCATAATTCAATTTGCAATCCGATCCAGTACTTACTGTGGAGTAAGTCCCACTGATTTCCAAGCAAGCGTGCAAAGAATCCAGCCCTAGTCCTATTGGTTTAGGGAGAACTTCCTTCCCAGGAAGGCTGTTCTGAGTTCCATTACTTAAGATTGCGATCCTGTGCACATTTACCGGGAAGTAACGTAAAGTCAAGTAATTAAAGGCAGTAGAACTGATTGCAGAGTAAACATACATGTTGCTGAGCGGTTACTTGGGAAGTAAAGGCACGATCTGGCCCGGCTCCAGTACAGTTAAGGCCTCAGTCGTGCACGTGCGTTTTGGGAAGTAAATTGTCTGAAAAGACAGGAGGCTTGCTTTGTGTCAGCGTGATTAAAAGCCGGCCGTTCAGTCGACAAACAGAAGTTTGGGGGACGTGCTTAACTTTCTCCCACTGAAGAGCCAAAGGGCCCGTACATTTGGCTGGGTCGTGCCTGGAGCAGCCCTCGGCCAAATAGCTCCGGTAAATGTCACTCCAGCCCAGCGAGGTCCTTGGAGGGGCTTCCCATCCCATTGATTTCCCGGGAGCTGCCTCCCAGCTGATGCGCTCGGGAGGAGGAGGTGCCAATGACTGATTAAAGCCGCGCGGTGCCCTCTCTTTGTTTGGCTGGGCAGCCATTAAGCATGCTTCGCTCGCGCACGCACATAACTGATTCCTTCGCCCAGTCTCTTGGATACTTGGAGCTGACTTGGGAAGGTGGAAGCTAATTGCTAATAATGGAGAGAAAGGAACCAGCCAGCATAGCGGGAGTGGCCCGGCATATGGCGAATGAGCGGCCTCCAACGCTCAGTATTCACGTTTCCAAAATATTAATGAGATTAGAGCAACCTGCAGCTCCGCGTTACAGCTTGTTAATGGGGCGCAAGGGGGCGGGCGGGGGGCTGCCAAGCGGTTGTTATGCAAACGCCGGAGCAGAAGAACCTGAGGATGGAAATGGGCCGGGCTTTCTCTCCCGCTCCGGGCTTTTGAGAGAAGGGGTGAGGTGGTGAGGGGACGACAAATGTATGGGTCCCTTCTCAGCTGCGGATCTCGACCATACATTGTGCAGCCTGTTAAGGCTGGATGCTAACTGCACCAGCAGCAGGACCTTGGACGTCTTAATCCAAGCTCCCTAACACGCCAGCATCAACTTGTATAAGCTATCAACCCAATGGAGCAAGAGCCCCAGGTCCCTGCCACCAAGGAGCTTACAATGTAACTGTGCAGTCCTTACGCATGTTGGCTCCAAAGTGAGGTGTCACAATGTTCGGTGGGGCTTGCTCCCGGGCAAGTGTGCCGAGGACTGATAGATAGATTGGCTTAGACAATCTAAGCCTTCCAGCCTTCAGGCAATAAACTTCAGGAGGAGGTTTACAAGCGCAATAAAAATGCAGTCCCGTGCCATTCCAATCAATTGCAAGAGGGGACTTACGACCTCGACGCAAGGAAGCGCCCAGCCATTGTCAGCGCTTCTAAGGCTACACCCCTGTGCAGACTTATTCGGGAGTAAGACCCATTGGACATAAATGCAATAAGAATATGATGAATATTTATATACTGCTTTTCAACAAAGGTCTCAAGGCGCTGTATACAGAGGTGTATACATTTGTATATGTACAAAGGGGTGTACATATAAATAAATAAAAGTGGCTTCCTGTCCCCAAAGGGCTCACAATCTAAAGTAAGAGAGACACCAGCAACAGCCACTGGAGGGATGTTGTGCGAGGGGTGGATAGGGCCAATTGCTCTCCTCCTGCTCAATAAAGAGAACCACCACTTTTAAAAGGTGCCTCTTTGCTCAGTTAGCTGGGGTGCCCATCTGCATGGGCATGCACCACACTTTCCATTTGAGACAGAGGAAGTGTTAAACAATTTTGCTTTCAATGCAATAGTTACACTCTCTGGTTGTGTCGCCCAGTTTTCACATTAAGAAGAGGATGTAGAGAGGGTATCCAGAGATCAATGAAAGCAGATGCGCTGTATTTGTGTTCTTGGTACAGACTGCTGATGAGGAGTCGAAGAGACCGAAGCCCTGTTCAGATAACAGTATGGTGCATGTCCTGTAGCAGCGTACAGTTGTACTTGTTTTTGTGTGAAATACTGTACTTGTGTTGATTTTAAAAGTGAACCTTGGGTACAGGTCCTTCAAATGCATGGTACAAATAGGAAGGTATGCTCACACGTTAATATCCACACATATTCACGTTATTCAGTGGCATTTATTCCCAAGTAAATTTGTATACCACTGCAGCCTTCGTAAAACACTAAGCGACTGTACACTGTTGAACATAACCTGTGGCTAGAGACAGCAGCCTGTAAGTATCCAGCAAAGGATCTTCAAGCATAAGGGTGAGCAAGGGGTGGTGGTGGAATAAATTCCTCTGAAATTATATGAGCGTCAAACAAATTTGATATGGATTCAGGTTCCAGACTGTCAAACCACTATGGAGGCGCAAAGATGTTGATTTCGGTAGGATAGAGAGAATCACCGCAATATCCCCTTATACCAAACACTTCTTGATTTAACACCACCGATGGCAGTGAATTTCAAATTTATCTTCCATTGAAATTAATATAGCTTATTTACTTCTGAGTAAGTATTCCTGAGATAAAGAGAGGAGTTATGTTCATAGAGAATTTAGGATAGGACATCCTGATTGCCTTCGCCCCTTATAAAAACCACACCATTGGTCGCAATGGTGGGCTTTAAAAAAAAGATTCTTGCTCTTGTCTGATTCTCAACATCAGGGGAGGTTTGGACGGAGCAGGAACAAATCCAGCATCTTTAAAACCATGGAACAGGGGCGAAATTAAATCCGTTGTATAGCCCCTCTTAAACTAAGCCTAGCACACTTGCAAGCCCTCTAGTTTTAGCCCTTTCGGTTCTTTCACGCCCTCCATATTCAACCGACCTGCAGCCTATCCCAGCGCTTTTCCTGCCAGAGTGACATACTTTTCACTCACACTTAGCATTTTTTTTTAAATGACTAAGACTAAAACAAATAATCTCTGTATTCAAGCAAATGTCTGATCCTTCCAAAGAGAGCCTCCCGAGTACCCCGGGGATATCAGCATGGCGTTGTCTCCGAAGGATGTCAGTCCCCCGACGCAACGGCGGAGCAGCTTACTCCCGGGCAAGAGCGCTCAGGATTGCGACCTTGCAGGTCGATCCTCTGCGTGTTGACTGAGAAGGAAAGCCGACCCAGAGCGACCGTCCCCTGAGGCTTCCTTCCCAGTCGCTGGTGAAGGATCGCAGCCTGAGCCGGCCCTGTGTTTAGGCTGGGCTGGCAGGTGTCTGGGCCCAAGAGCGAGTCAGCGCCAGCCCTGCAGTGCTAACTGACCGTCCTGCTGAACTTTTCACCCGCGTCCCCACCCGCAGCAGCTCGGTCAACAAACCCGCGGTGGGGTGGCGTGGCGTGGCTTGGCTCAGCCTGCAAGCAGCCGGCAGCTCCGGCGGGGGCTCCGAGTAACCCGAAGATGCCCGATGTTTATCTCGGGCCCGGCAAACCCGGCGGGGGCAAAAGGTTATCAAGGGGGCAGGTGCTTTGTTTCGGGACGGGAAAGTGACACGCTCACCTGCTCGGTTCCTGCGCGGGCTGCGGCGGGGGCGGCCGCCTATCAGCAGCAGGAGGCGCGAGCAGCGAGCCCCCCTGGACGGGCTCTTTGCTTGATTGCCAGCCTGCCCCGGGGGGTTTGCAAACCGGCCCAAGAAAGGAGAGACGTCGAGCAGGCGAGGGGGTGACCCGAAGGCGGCGATCCCTTTCACTTTGCCCTGGCAGGCAATCCCATTAAACACGGTAGCTGTGTCTGCTCCGGAGAGGACACTCCTCCTCCTCCTGCAGGGTGAAATGTAGTCGTCATTTGGCGCAGAGACTCCGAGCCTGAGGTCTCCAGACGTGGTTGGACTTCAGCTCCCATCATCCTTGACCATTGTGGCTGGGGGTGATAGGAGTTGTAGTCCAACGACACCTGGGGACCCAAGGTTGGGGATCCCTGTTTTAGAGTAACTCCTGAGCAATGCTGCAGCTGCTTATTTAGTAACTTAGTCTGGATGTCAGCCAGCAGTAGGACTAAATTCCCACTGTACCGGTAACTGTACTCATCACTGGACACCCGTCACAAGTCCTCCTACACCGGAACTTAAGTATCCGCCCTTTAGCGACACGGATAGGTGAGCCTGAAGCCTAAAATGGGTTTAATCCGGTTTAAGCGACTTTACAGTGTTTTTATACCATCTTGGTTTGAGATTGCTGTCACGCATGCCTATTCCCTTTTATTGGGAAGCAAGTCCTACTGAATGAATGGGACTTGGAACATAGGAACATATAGGAAGCTGCTATATACTGAGTCAGACCATTGGTCTATCTAGTTCAGTATTGTCTTCACACACTGTTGGCGGCTTCTCCAAGATTGCAGGCAGGAATCTCTCTCAGCTGTATCTTGGAGAAGCCAGGGAGGGAACTTGAAACCTTCTGCTCTTCCCGGACCAGCTCCATCCCCTAAGGAGAATATCTTACAGTGCTCACACTTCTAGTCTCCCATTCATATGCAACCAGGGTGGACCCTGCTTAGCTAAGGGGACAAGTCGTGCTTGCTAAAAAAAAATAAAAAATAAAAATCACTTGCTCCCAAGTGAAGGTGTTACACTGGGGTACCGCTTTAATAGCGCCAACTTTACAACAAGAAACGCGGCTTCATGTCTCTGAGGTTTGTGGGTCGAACAGTAAACAGCGCCAAAACAGTGACTTGATTTTTCTTTTCCAGTTTAACCGGGGTTGCCAGTGCTCCTCACTCCTCCAGCCTAAGAAATGTAAAGTACCGGCTGCCTGCCTCACAGAACAGTGGAGGCAGAGAGCTCCATCCAAGTCCTTTCTGAGATGTAACACCAGATGGAATGGGGGAACTTTCTTTTCATAATGTGCATGCCACGTCACAAAGTATAAAGAGGCATGCTCCTGTCCCGAGAAACTTCCCTTCTGAAATTCGACACAAAAGAGAGAAAGGGGAGAGACGAGGAGTAAACAAGGGAAGAATGTGATTTCCCCTTTTTTTCACCTGAATTTTTTCACAGGGGGCTTTTAGAGCCTTAACAAGCATCTCCTCGGAATGAAGGGAGATTCACATATCGGCCAGATTTACCCCAAGTCCCTGCGAGTTATTGGGGAGCAGTTCACACACAATTTGGGTTTTTCACTTGGCGTTAAAATGTAGCCCGATTTATATGGGGTAAAAAAATCCACTATTTATGTCAGTTTTGGGGACAACTTCTAGTTCGCAGTAAAGCCTCGCAGTAAACTTGCGATAAAGCCTGCTGTGTGTAAAAGTCCCTAAGGCACACTTCACACACGATTCGGGTTTTTCATTGTACATTCGATTAATATGGGATTTAAAAGAATCCACTTTTGCCTCGGTTCTTTTTGGAAAACTTCAGACTCGCAATAAATCCTGCTGCCTGGAGGGCAAAGCACTTAGTGGTGGTCTGTTGGATTGCATGGTGAGATGCCAGTAATATATATGTACTCATAAAAGTTTGCGTGTAGATTCTCTGGTTTACCAGAGAATGCTCTTCGACTGCTGCCTACTGTCAGCCCCGCTGACTTTGGGCAGAGCAGGTCAAGTTGCTCATTGTCGATTTCCGAGCCAGGATAAGGTTAGAATTACTTTGGACGTGTATGGCATACTAATCTAACTTCTGAGGAGGCCTAATGGAAAATACAAACATCCCTCTGGTTTTCATTCTTTTTCTTTTCTTTTTTCTTTTCTTTTGCGGACTGGGCAGTAACCGCTGGAAGACAACAGGCTCCCCCAAACCCGGTTACCGAAGTATTTTAGGGTATTTCATTGTGCACATCCTTGTTTGTGGTTACTCGGTGATGATATTTTATTTTATTTTATTTTATTATGTAAAATATTTCTATACCGCCCCAAACTTGCGTCTCTGAGCGGTTTATGATGACGCATGACCTCTGCTTATGCTCAGAGATACTCCTCTCAGTTATGACTTTGCAGGCTTCCGAAGTTCCGAGCGAAGCCCTGGCATGGAAAACAGGCTAAAGGGCGAAGCTCGGTCTTGTGAGGGTCATATCAAGCCTTCCCACAGCAGACTAGACAAAGGCGGTGTCAGAAAACGCGCCGGGCGCTGGGGATCACGCTGTACAGCTGTTAGTTTAAGGCATGTCAACCAATCCCTGATTTCAATAATAAATGCGCGTGTTTAAATTCAGGGTAGTTAGACACGGAGCTCGGTGATCATCTCAGCCGATGCCGTCAAGCCTTTCGATTCTCATATTCCCACGAGAGTAAATACTAGTGAGTTTTGGAGAAGACTGCAGCGAATGACGCTTCCAGCGAAGCGGTGGTGATTGTGGTGGGTTTCTCATGCAATCTCCAGGAAGTTTGCTTAAGAAGGACCAACTCCCTCTTGGAAAAACCTAATCGTTTCACGATCGTTGAAAATATGGACTTGCGTCCAGTATAAACACCTTGCTGACTACGTTCGTAGCGCTTAGTATTCTTTCTAATCAGCAAGTAGAGGACCCACGCGGGGTTTCCGCAATGGGGGTCCTAACTCAGGAGCACAGCATCTGCTTTGCACGCAGAAGGTCCTCGGTTCAGTCCCTCCCTGACTTCCCTCCAGGTAGGGCTGAGAAAGACTAGCTGCTAGTCCCTGCAGATAATACTTAATGAGTTAGAGGGACTAATGATCTGACTCGGTATGGAGCAGCTTGCTATGTCCCTAAGAAATGAATGAACTCCGGTTGCAGGGGAATTTATGGGACGTTCTCCCGCCCCTCCATTCCCGTCTCATGGATGTCTAGGGGGATTTGCTGTCACAGATGAAACCGTCCTTTCCTATCAGCCCGCTCGCTCCAAACACAATGCTTTTCAGCGGAGAAAGGAGGGCCAACAGGTCCGGTCTGTGGAAGTCGGCAAAAGTGAAACACATTTGCAGATTAATGTGGTTAGTTTAGGAGGTGGAAACAGAACGTGCCTGTTTCGCAGGTCTCTGGATTCACAACAGGGCGGTGAAAAGGAGCCTCTCGGGTGAATGAGTTTGTGTCTAAGACCCGGAAGCCGCTCAGGGATGCACACAGAGAGAGCGAAAGCTGGAGGACCAACTCCACACTTTTGGTGTTTGGGTGGTGGTTGTTTTTTAAAGTGGGTGGAGAGGTATACACGTTTGTGGGGGAGATATGGGTTATTAGGTTTGCGGGGCTGTTTCCAATAAAAAGAGGCGGGAACTCCTCAAATACTTTGGACGAATCTGCACCGCTGAGCCACTTGCTCGGGAGTAAAACGAACTGGCCCGATCGTTCTGGAGCACAGTCTGTGAAATCTAAAAATCCCTGTGATGTCCGCAGAATTCCTTCCCGAGAGCATTTCGACCGGCACATTTGCAAGACACTGTCCCACCTCTCCATCAATACTAATTGGTAACACTGCTTCATCGGCGTGTAGGGGATATATTATTTAATACACGAAGGGATCATGTTAGAGTATCATTCATTTTAATTAGCGTTGTGTAGCCCGACCTTATGAATGTTTACTCGAAAGCAAATCTTCCTCCTTTCCCTGAAGTTCGCTCCCACGTGTGCATGGGACTTCTACCTGAACCCATTTCGGTAGTTGTTTTGTTTTGTTTTGTTTAAAAGAGGGACTAATTCAACAAAACCTATAATTTAAAACTTTTTTATTTGATCTCTCTCTCAAAAAAAAAGTTACATAAACAATGGCAGTTGGCTTTGCTAAAATAAACGGTTCGTGTAAAAAGGTTATTTTTAAAAAGATAAAAGCAGAACGAGTAGCAAACACTCAATAATAAATAACCCTCCTGACCTAAAACATCACAAAAGGAAAAGGAAACGGACATAAGTTTGACACGACAAGAAAGAACAAAAATATCCCCCCTCCCTCTGTTTGCAAATGAGTTTAATGCTAAAGATTATAGACATGGCTGAGTTCAACATTGGTATAATAATCCAATTGGCAGAGTGGCGCTTTTCTCTTTTGGAGCCGCGTCTCCGTCCCCAACAGGCGGCTTATAAAGTGCTTGCGCCGAATCAATCCCACCTACAAAAAGAAGCCTACTTGGAAGAAAGTGAAGAGGGGAGAAACAACCCCTTCCCCTATTTACAGCACAGGGAGGCGGAAAAAGCATCACCATGTAAAAGAATCTTCTCCCCATCTTCCCCGTGTCGCTTCAATGTCCTGAATTTGGATAGCAAATCGGCATTTCGGAAGATGATGCCCAGGGCTCTAAGGGAAACTCTTCGCCTAGCCAGAGCCAAACACGCTTATGAATAGATTCTGGCTGACGGACTAGGAGGTCAATGAGGCAGCGAAATAGAAATGAGGGCCATGGAAGTCCAAGGAAAACTACCGCTCCTTAGCACACTTACTTGGAAGTACGTTCATTCTCAAGAGGGCTTTGCTGCCGGTAAATGTAATGAGGATAAAAGAGCACAAACCCACCTAGAGACCTACGAACTCAGGACTCGCAGTTCAGAAAGTCGGACGAATGTAACGAAACCGACGACTGAACTCTGACCATCATATCTAAGGCCACAGTCCTCAAGCGGCGCTGCTTATTTCCAGATTGCTTCAGTGTAGGTTATGGGATTAACCCAGGACAGGCATTTTGAGGACTACAGCCTTGAAATTATCCCCACAAAATGAGGTGATCTATGCCTGGCCTGGTCTACAACCAAGTTCTGGTCTACAACTAAGTTCCAGTGAAATGCTGAGAAGGAATGAATAAGTGAAACTCTATCCGATCTCTGACAGTAACACGATTTTTAGTGCCCACCATACTTTTCTGAACGGCACTGCAGATCTATCGAAAACAACAATATCTATTTCCGAGAGACTGAGTTTAACACGCTTCTGTTTAAAGATCAAGTTCTGGCAAACTCGACCCTACCTAAATTTGCCTTAATAGATCTTAATAGATTTTACTCCTAAGTAGGGTGGTGGTAACGGTCTCAACCACGCTTACAGCCCCACCGTAGTAGGCATAGGCATGTTTATTCGGAAATGAGCTCCATTGTGGCCGATGGGGCTTTTCTTGCAGGTAAGTGTGCATAAGGATTGCAAGCAACCCTAGAACTGCAGCGTTGTGGAAAGGAGTCCTCTAGGCTAGGAGTTTTCTCGGCGCCTGAGTAAGCATACGTACTTCCGATTGAACTCAGTGGGAATAGCGCCCAGTATATCTAGCGGAACGCTCCAGGCAAAGTTAAGCACTTTTACAGTGGTGCTTAACTTGGGCCCTGGGCGGGATCTGCGCCTACCTTTCCAGCGGCTGTAACCCGAGATCTATTTTACAGTCACCTGTATTGTTATCGAAATGCAACTGATTCGAGCAGAGAGGAAAAAAAACGAATAAGGTTTAGATTTGCTCCCAAGATGCTCTCTAGCGAGTCCCTTAGATGCTACAATTCTAAACACACGCTATCGGAAACAAGTTCTTTTGTGAGTAAAGGGACTTGCTTCCGAGGAGATGCGCTTTAAATCAAAGAGTCCATGAGAAATCAGGATTCAAAGCTTTTTCTACCGTTCTAGACCAGCGAAGTTTCATGGCTACTTATAGAGAGAGAAGCTGTGTTCAAGTGAACTGGAGTTTCCCCAGCAGGCTACCCAAGACGGGCTTTTTAACGCTGGTGATGTCCGTTGATCGGGGTCTGCAACACCACAAGTCCAGGTCCCCACTGGGCTTTGGCCGGGATTCCGCCCTGTTCACATAAATAGCTTCTTTCACCGCTCGCCAACAAGCAGCTCCCCCCGCCCACCTAAGCTTAGGTCTGACGGGCCACGGCTCCCACCCCTCCCTCCCTCCTCTGTTCTGCCAGGTGATATGCCTAGCTGGCCTCATCAGAGTCACTGTAGTGGGATCGGGGCGAGAATTCTCCATCACTGCGGTGGGCGGGCGGGGAGGGTTTCCTCCGTTCGTGCTGCTGCTGACCTGAGGGCTGCAGGAGCTGAGCTGGGGAGGGGGCTTTCTGTCCCAGGAGGGCGCCTTCCGTGAAGGAGGGGAAATGCAGCGGGTCCAGTTGCACCGAGTAACTCCCTCCGCCCCCCGCCGGCTGCTCTGGGGGAAAACGCGTCCTGCAGTGTCCTAAAGACTGGGCTCTTGGCTGCTGCTGTAGAGTGCCCCCTACAGGCGGGGTACAAGACGCGCGGTCGTAGCTCTGACTGGCTGGCTGGGGAGCGCCCTTGCCGCAGGGGGCGCTGTCGGCAGGTGGCGGGCTGTGCAGCAGCTCGGCCAGGGCACTGATGTAGATCTGCGCCATCTGCAGCGTCTCGTACTTGGAGAGTTTCTTGTCGTTGTTGAACGAAGGGATAACATTGCGCAGCTGGTCGAAAGCATGGTTCAGCCCGTGCATTCGCCGCCGCTCGCGGGCGTTGGCCGCCAGGCGCCTCTGCTTCTGCACGCCGCTCACCTGAGACGCCGGGCGCAGCAGATCCCCGCTGCCGACCCCGGGGCAGGACGCGCGGGGCCGCTGCGGCGCCTCGCAAGGGACGCCGCCGGTCTGGAAGTGGTGGTGGCGGCGGTGGCGGTGCTGCTGCAGCCCGCACAGCTTCCCTGACCCGCCGCTTGGGCTCCGGCTGCTGCCGCTGCCCAGGTGCTCGGCTGCGCCTGCCTCCAAAAGCTCCTCCTCCTCGTCCTCGTCCTCGTCCTCGTCCTCTTCTTCTTCCTCCTCCTCATCCCCCTCGGCTGCTCCCGAGAGCAGGTACCTTGGGGAAGCGTTGACACGGCCGGGGCAGCATATGCCCAGCCAGGCTGAGGAGAAAGCGCTGCGACGACCTGCCGGCTCCTGTCCCAGCAGCAGGCTCTCCTCTAACTGCTGCTGCGGACCCAAATCCCTGCTGCCTTCGCTCCATTCGCTGGGCGCAGTCATCGCGCGCAGGTGGCTCATGGTGGCAGCGAGGTCTGCTGGAGCGGCCCACGGCGCTCTCTGGACTGCTGCTGCACGCGCGCCTTTCGCCCCACCCTATCCCTGATAACTGCTGTTCGGGTGCTGATTCCACCCCCCCTCCGCGCGCTCATAAAATATGCCTATAGAGCTATTTCTGTACCCACGCACTCTCACACACGGCCCGCTTGCAACCAGGCTTCTCCGGTTGCGGAGGGCGCTGCGCCCCCTTTAAAAAGCGGCACGCGCCGGGGTCCCCCACCCTTTCCGCCTCCTCCTCCACACACACCCCTCCCCTGCGTCCCACCCTCCACCTCCCGCCCTCCTCGCGCCAGTCGCGTGTCGGCTCAGCTATTGGAGCGCGCGGGGCTTGTCGCGTGCAGGGAGCCAATGGGCAAAAGAGTGAAGGCTGGGTGTTTGTTTGGGCTTTTCTTTTGGCCGGTACTCGAGCGGAGGGTGGGGGAGACAGAAAGCGGCGGGGCGGTGGTGGTGGGAGTGGGGAGGGAAAGGAAATTTACACAAAAAACAGGAACAGAGGAGTATCTCAAGACGAGATACTTCGGATACCACTCACTTAAGGCGGTGGGGGGGTTGGTTGGTTGTGTAGTAGGCAGGGTCTCACTTACATGGGGGAGGTTATGTATACCTGTAGGCAAGAAGCGCCCCAGGAAGGGTGTGCGACGCGTTAGAAGTGTGCCAAATTGTGTGAGGAAAGAAAAAGCGCACGAGCGTGCGCGTGTGTATAGAAATGGAGCCGTCCGCGCGCAAGTCTCCAGGGTCCCCTAAGCAAAGTGGGACGTGGTCTCGGTCAGAACGCTTGACGGAGAAACTTTAGAGCAGCCCTGAAATCTTGACGTGCGTGTGTGAAAGCGAAAGTGTCGGTGTCCCACCGGACGGAGAGACGCCTGATCTCGACCCAAAGAGGCTTGGCTTCACAGAGCGTCTGCTGTGCGTCAAGCGTCCCGCCCCGTGGCGAGAGGTCGGACACTTTACAACTTTCAGTGGCTCGGCCAGTGGTGGCACCAGGGGCGGGGGACCGAAGAGGCAAATTGCATTTGTGGGTGGGGTGGGCGAGCTGGGCCCCACAGGTTAGACTTCTGGAACGGAAATTGGCCGGGGGAGTCGGGGCCGGGGGCGCAACTTCTCAGAGGAGGGGGGCGCTTGCTTGCCACCCATTCTGGAGCTGCCCCCGCCCCCGCCTTAGGCTTGACGGAACCCCTGCCGCTCTTCTCTTGACGGGAGGAGATGAAGCGCGCCGTGGCGAAACCAAGCGGAGTGGTGGCGTGAAGCCCTAAGGTGCCACTGCTGCTGGGCAGCTGGCTTGATGTCTCTGAAGGAGCACCTGAGAGAAAGTCCTCATCCGGAACTCAAGGAGCCGGCTTCTTTCCTCTGCTGCCCTTCGCCTTCCCCTTCTTGCCAGAAAGTCCCGTCAGGCTGAAAGGCGGCGGCAGCGGCAGCGGCAGCAGCCAGCGCTTGCTTTCTCCGGCGTGCTTCCTTGGGCAGGGCGCGAGAGTAGAGAGTGCGCCTCTGGACCGGCTGGGCGTTGGAAAGGGAGCCGCGGCGCGTGCGGGAAAGTGAGGGGCCCTCCGGGGACTGAAAACCGAGCTCTCTGGGTCCCTCCCGGCCGGTCAGCTGGTTTGGGCAAGAGATGGAGCTGGTTCTGCGGCAAAGACAACGGGGCGCTTCGGGCACGCAGCCCATAGATAGCTGCCTGCCTGCCTGCCTGCTTGCCTGGGGATGGCGTCGGAATGCTGGATGAGCCCCACTGAGGTTCGCCTGACAGAGCTCGGGCTTGGTTGCTTCTGCACAGGGCCAGGAAGTGTCCCCTGACTTATTCCGCTGGGAATAAGCCCCGTTTGTGCCACTGCCAAGCAAACATGCACAAGGTTATTATTAGGGCGGGGATCCTGCCAGAAGAAACGACACTGAGCACAATGATGAACGTGCTTAGACTGCACTGTTAGTAAAGGTAAAGTGTGCCATCAAGTCGACTTCGACTCCTGGCGCCCACAGAACCCCGTGGTTGTCTTTTGGTAGAATGCAGAAGGGGTTTACCATTGCCTCCTCTCGCACAGTGTGAGATGATGCCTTTCAGCATCTTCCTATATTGCTGCTGCCTGATATAGGTGTTTCCCATAGTCTGGGAAACATACCAGCGGGGATTCCAACCGGCAACCTTCTGCTTGTTAATCAAGCATTTCCTGCTGCACCACTTAAGGTGGCTTTCGCTGTTAGTAGTCCCCCTGAAGGCAACGGGACTTACTTCTGAATAAGCCCGTCAAAGGACCACGCTCTGCTACTGTTAGTCGTCCGCCTACACTCCTGTTCAGAGTGGTAACCAATGCCCATGTTTGAAGATCTGAGCATATTGCAGTCACATCCCTTTTTACGAATGTGCCAAGCATGAAAAGATACTGAATCTTGAATGTCCACCCTACAGCACAGGGAAAATGGAACATGAGTGATGTTAACTGATTGTTTTAGCGAATGGGACAAACTGATCCTGAATTCCTAAAGGAGATCTCGTGAGATCAGCAGGATTTCTCCCCATAAAATACATCCAGAATTTGAAGTTCAAATCTTTTATTATTCTGGTTTTCCCAGCGGACTGGGCAAAGAGGGACTCTTCAAAGTAGTGATTCTCTTTTTACTATGCAGAGGGAGAGCAACTAGCCCTATTTGTATGGTTATGTGCAAAAAGTCAAGAGTATCTCTTCTAAACAGCAATGGGACAAATTATGGAAATGGACGTTGGACGTAAACCCCCCTCCGTAACCTGATGTGCCTTGTAATCCCCCACCCCCGACTTACAGTACTACCTGCATATACCTCATAACCTTGTGGGTTTCCAAATCCTTGTGTGTAAATCTTTGTAGATATATGATGTACAAACAACCACTTTGTATATAATTGTGCTTTGGCAACGTACTGTATGCTTTGGTAGTTTGCTGGTTCAATAAAAAAATCTTGTCCTATTTAGCCTCTGCACAATATCCCTGCAGGGGCTGTTACTGTTTTCTACTTTGTGTTTCCTTTTAGACTGTGGACCCTTTGGGGACAGGGAATGTTTAATTATTATCTTTTTCTATGTAAATCTGTTTGAGAACTGTTCTTGTTGTTGAAAAGCAGTATATAAAAGTAGTAGTAGTAGTAGTAGTAGTAGTAGTAGTGAGCCACCTAATGGCACAGTGGGGAAGTAACTTGCCTAGTGAGCAAGAGGTTGCTGGTTCAAATCATCGCCGATATGTTTCCCAGACTATGGAAAACACCTATATCGGGCAGCAGTGATATAGGAAGGTGCTGAAAGGCATCATCTCATACTGCACGGGAGATGGCAATGGTCAACCCCTCCTGTATTCTACCTAAGACAACCACAGGGCTCTGTGGTCACCAGGAGTCGACACCGACTTGACAGCACAATTTTACTTTTAGTAGTAGTAGTAGTATTTTGCTCTGCTGGGTTATGGGTGTGGCTTTCAATGTTTTTACAAGCCTATGAATGCTTACTCAGGAGTAAGCCAATTGAACACAAAATAGAATTTAACTCCTGAGTGAGGACACATAGGACTGGGCTGTAGATCCTACAGAAGTCTTCCCTGCACACCCTCATTTCCTTACAATAATGACACCACTTTGTTATATAAGGAGCATACAGTCACCCCACTTTACTTAGTGCAGAGTTTCTTAACCCTGGGTCCCCAGATGTTGTTGGACAACAACTTTGATCATCCCCAGTCACAAAGGCCATGCTGGGGATGATGGAGATTGTAGTCCAACAACATCTGGGGACCCAAGGTTAAGAAACCCTGACTTAATCGCTCCATTAACACATTTCTTTCTCTTTTCTTCTTCTGCAGACTTGTGTCGATAGTTCACAGGCCGGCAGCCTGTAAGCCTTCACTTACCTGGAAGCAAGCCCTGTTCAACACAATAGACTGTAGTTCTGAGTAAACATGCCCAGAATGGGACTGTTACTTGTGCAGAATTTCCCAGTGGTGCCCCCATTTTGGTCAATTTTAATGGTCCATTTTAATGGGCATGTGTGAAAAATAATAGCCATCCATCAAATTGGAATGATATGCACCATTTTGGATGGTGTTGGCAAGTATGACCATGAAATCCTTGTTGAAAGCTTTGCAAGTGGCTATCAGAAAAAATAGCAAGAAGGGCGTTACTATAGCTCTATTCTTCATTAATTTTACAGCTTCCTACAACTAGTTACATGTTCACACAATGACTTCAGCTCAACAGCAGACTTCTTCAGCTCATGGCTTTCTGATTTCTGTCCCGATTCTGCTCCTTTAATCCTGGATTCCACCCTTTAGTCACAATCAATATTCCCTGTAAAAGGGATTTCCAGATGTTGTTGACCATGACTTCCATCATCCCCAGCTGCAATGGCTTTTCTGGCTGGGGATTATGGGAGATGTAGTCAACAACATTTGGAGTTGTAGTCAACAACATCTGTCGCAGGGAACTCTGCTCACAATCCAACTCCCTGGCAATCAAAGGAATTGTTTTTAACATTGATAACAATGCACAATGGGTCATAGCGCTTTTATCCAAATGGTCAAGCCAGAGATTTGGTATTTGGTAGTCAGGCACCACTGTAAAACCTATTTCAGATCTTTTGTGGACTCACTTCAGTCTTGTATAGTTGTTGCTTTTTAATACCACTTATCATGGCCCACCACTAAAAAAAATACATTTATAAAGGGCGTGTACTCGGGATCCCTTTAGCAGTTAAGGAACAGTGTGTTAAATGATCCTGAATATGCATTCTTGCTTTAGAAAGTAGGAAGCAGCATCTCCCCAGATCATCCCAGTTTGCACTCAGCCCAGCACTGTTTGCAAGGATCCTAAAATTCAGCGAGTGCTGAATCAGACTGGTACAATATAAAGCCTGCACACTATAAGCTCAGCAAGTACTAGGCAAGGACAGCACAATAATAATATAAGGACTCCAACCATCTTCCTGGGCTATTAGAGCCTTGTGAAGGAACTCCAAATATGCAGTTTTTGGGGGTGAGCATTTTGTGGGACTCATGTAACACCCTCCTAAGCCCATCCACAATGGAAATGTGCAAGGCACACAGTTCTCAGCTATGGGTAAAGAGGAGCAGATTGGCAATCTCTTGAGTTGACTGAATACGAACAATATATCTTGCCTTAATTATTTACCTTTAAATCATTTAACACGAATGGTTAATTAAAAATGATAACAATGAATAAATACCACCACTACGAGGTCCCAGACAACTGCCTCATGTCAATTAACTGTTGCTAGTCAGCCATTTCTGTTACAGTTCTTTCAGTCTTTTGGTTCCTGTTGCTGCTTTGCTTCTGCTCTCACCTTCTGGTATCGGGTCTATTTGCCCCTTCTCCTTTTTCACTCCTCTTCTCCCTCAGGTTGTCTCTTCAGCTTCTTCTCTCCTTGCAACAGTCACCAACTGAGATTTCCACCACCCCACATTCTATGCCTTTCAGTTGTCCTGTCTACCATGATGTCACACTGTACCATACTGTGGAGCTGTCCAGCCACACTGCACTGTGGCTCCCTCACTGTGTTGGGAGAGTTATTGTGTGGGCTACTACTGAACTCAGTGAAGGTGGGATGAGGTTGAGGGGCCAGCAACAGAGCCAGAGAGATACTGAAATAGTTAGTGAGAGTGCAGAATGGAGAGACTGGGATGCGGAGAGGACTGTAGGTTCTGGAAAACAAAAAAGTAGGGGAGAAGCTGAGATGGCGCAGAGAGGCCCAGAAGGAGAAAGAGGGTGGCAAAGAGACGTGGGGAGGGAAACGAGGGGAGTAGCTGAGAGATGGGAGTGTAGAGGAATAACAAGATGCTGTGTGGTGCAGAGAGAAATGGTACTGCAAGGTTACCTCTGGGTGGGAAACAAAATGGGAGTAGCAAATGGTGGACACAGACTGGTGGCGGCCCAGAAATAAATAAAGAGAAGAGAGTCATTGTTATGAGGTGCAGAGAAAAATAATTTTGAGGAGTGAATAGGAAAAAAAGGGGTCTCATAGAAAGCGGGGTTCAGAGACACCTGTTGTGGGAAAATTAGAGCTCTTGTATGGGACACGGTAGTGGTGGGGAGGTGAATAGAGAATAGACTTACAAAAAAGCCTGTGTTAAAAATTGAAAACACTCAACAAAACGCAACACAACACAAATTTGTGAGATTTCACTAGTCAGTGTCACTGTATTGCTTAAACATATTTTTGAAACAAGAAACTTTGAAAAAACAACAATAGTAGACCACAATAGTCTAATAACATTTGATTTGGTTCCCAGAAACAACAGCTCAAGTATGGATTTGCACAGAATTGCAACATACATTCAATCCTGCATGTAAGAACAGCATTCCCAAGCATAATCCCATCAGCCTACTCAGATGGCAGGAACTGGCACTGGACCAGTTCAGGCTGTGCAATTCACACAAGGCTGGCTGGCTCTACCATGAGGCAGGGTGAAGCAGGCCACTTCAGGTGGCAGACTGTCAGCCAGTTCTCAGGGGTAGCCCCAGGGGCGTAGCAAGGTTGGAGTGGGCCCAGAGACAAGATTTTAAAATGCCCCCCCCCCCCACTGAAGCTCAGCTCATGAAGTAAAGAAATCTTAAATGAGGCTGAAAATCTCTCTCTCTCTCCCCCACATGTGCCACAATAGAACATTATCCTACGGTAAATTATTTCTTGTTTACCCAGTCAGACAGGTGTTATTGACTGGTTTGTTTTATCCAGACATCGAGTCCTTCCCAAGGACCTGGGATGGCTGAATTTTATTGTCAATGTTGTTGCTGTTGTTATAGATATCGTTGCAGAATATAGGCTGTTCCCAGTAAAGCTGCTTTTTGTAATTGGCTGATGGTGATTTCTGTGGCCCCTATGGTGTTGAGGTGCTCTTCAAGGTCTTTTGGAACTGCACCCAGGGTGCCAATTACCACTGGGATTATTTTGGTCCTTTTCTGCCACAGCCTATTATTATTATTATTATTATTATTATTATTATTATTATTATTATTATTTCAATTTCTATACTGCCCTTCCAAAAATGGCTCAGGGAAGTTTACACAGAGAAATAATAAATAAAGAAGATGGCTCCCTGTCCCCAAAGGGCTCACATTCTAAAAAGAAACACAAGATAGACACCAGCAACAGTCTCTGGAGGTACTGTGCTGGGGGTGGATA
Source organism: Hemicordylus capensis (assembly GCF_027244095.1). Classification (NCBI taxonomy): domain Eukaryota; kingdom Metazoa; phylum Chordata; class Lepidosauria; order Squamata; family Cordylidae; genus Hemicordylus; species Hemicordylus capensis. The sequence goes on along the minus strand of NC_069661.1, from coordinate 26,405,838 downwards.
GGGCCAGTTACTCTCCCCCTGCTAAATAAAGAGGATCACCATGGTAAAAGGTGCCTCTTTGCCAAGTTAGCAGGGGATTTAAAAAAAGGTTTTGTAAACTGTGGACGATGCAAGTCATTTAATGGTACTAGAGAAAGACATGCTGTTCTGGTAGCTCCAGGTCTTAACACCCACATCAATTTTGGAGGATGAATACAACTGAAGGAAGCCCGGGCGGGTGTGCAGCTGGGGGGAATCAGTCATGTGACTTGCCTCTGGGGGCCCCCCCCAAGGCAGTGGGCCCCCAGACAACTGTCTCCCCTTGCCCTATTATAGCTACGCTCCTGGGTAGCCCAGTAGCCCACACAGCACCGCCACCCTCCAAAGGCCTTGCTGAGGGTGAAAGGTGAAGTGGCACCATGTTGCTATTTCTCACCCCCTTCCTCCCTTTTCAATTCAAAAGGGGGAGAGATTTGAAGGAAAGAAGGGAACAGGATGGATAGCTATTTGTCAAGAACCAGTATCAGTAATTAGATACTGAGGCGATTCGCAAGATCACTGGAAAGCGGGCTAAGGGAGGTTAGCCCGCTTTCCAGGGAATGTGGGAACCACTGGGCTTGCAGGCTCCCAAGGTGACTAGCCCGCCTAATCTCCCCTCCCGTTAAATGAGGTTAATGGAGCAGGCACTCCGTTAATCTCATTTGGTTGCTTGTGTGTTGCTATGGCGTGTGGTGACATGTGAGTAGACTCTTGGCCTGCAAGCAGCCTCCTGGGCAGGGGCGTAGCTATAATTGAATGAAAGGGTTCAAAGAACATGGGCCCCCATCTCCTGAGGGCCCTCCAGTTCCATCCCTCCCTATTTTCTTCATTGTCTCCCTCACTCTGGGGGGCCGCCCGAGAGAGGGATGAACACGGACCCCCTCGCCCCTAGCTACACCCCTGCTCCTGGGCTCAGGAGTCTCTCTGGACACTTGCTTGGGGCATCGTGGAACTTCCAGGGGCTGTGCAGCCTCTGATTCTCGCAGCCCCCGCTGGCTCCGTGATGGAGCTGGCAGCCATGTGGTTGGCCAATCTGGCCGCCCAGCTACAAACGGCTGCTCATCTGTGGGGAGAGCGGGCTAAGCCCACTCTCCCCACAGACCTGACAGAAGCTCTGCTCAAGGATTGTGAGAAGAGCTTCACTGTTTTAATAGTTTGATGGTTTTTAATAGTTTTAACATTGTTTTAAATTTTAAATATTTGTAAGATTTTAATCTTTTTATTTGTTAGCCTACTTTCCAGTAGGCTTATGAGATGACCCAGCATTCTGTGTGTGTGTCCGTGTGTCCCCACACCATCAACTTCACAATGCCTGGACCAATATGAACCAAATTGGGTACAGTTGTAGGAACACATAGGGACACCTCAATGGCATAGTTTGTGATGATGTCATCGACTCCAATCCAAGATGGCGGATACGTAAACATTTGTGGCACAAATGGGCTAACTTGAGGACTAACCGCCTAACCAATTTGAAGCAAATTTGCTACAGCTGTAGAGACGCATAGGGATGCCCAAAGGGTGTGGTGTGTGATGATGTCATCCACTCCAATTCAAGATGGTGGCCGCATGAACATCTGAGGCCAAGTGGGCTAATTTGTGGACTGTCTAACTAATTTAAACCAAATTTGGTACAGCTGTAGTGAGTGACACATAGGGATACCGCAACAGCATAGTTTGTGAGGATGTCATCCACCCCAAACCAAGATGGGGGATGTGTAAACTTTTGAGGTGCAAGTGGGCTAACTTGTGAACTGCTTAACCATTTTGAACCAAATTTGCAACAGCTGTAGGGACACATAGGGACACCTCAAAGGCAAAGATTGTGATGATGTCATCCACCCCAGTTCAAAATGGTGGACACACAAACTTTGGAGGCACAAGTGCACTAACTTGTTAACATTCTAACCAATTTGAACCAAATTTGCTACAGCTGTATGGACACATAGGGCTGCCCCAATGGTGTAGTTTGTGATGATATCACCCACCCCAATCCAAGATGGCAGATGCATAAACCTTTGAGGCACAAGTGCACTAATTTGAGGACTGTCTAACCGATTTGAACCAAATTTGGAACAGCTGTAGTGAGTGACACACAGGGACACTTCAATGGTGCAGTTGGTAATGATGACATACACCCCGATCCAAGATGGTGGGCACATGAACGTGGGCACAAAATGAAAAAGAGAGGGCATTATTTGGTTTCCAGACAGCAAAATATCATGGTCCTCCAGCACTGAATTCACATAATTGGCTTCTACTTTTCTTCCCCCTATTGATCGGGTTAGGAAACAAAACCAAAACAGGGAAAGGAATTCCAAGAGGGATTAATTTGAACATATCATCATCCATAGGAACATAGGAAGCTGCCATATACCAAGCCAGATCATTGGTCAATCTAGCTCAGTATTATTTATACAGACTGGCAGCAGCTTCTCCAAGGTTGCAGGCAGAAATTTCTCAGCCCTATCTTGGAGATGCTGAGGAAGGAACTTGGAACCTTCTGCCTAGATGCTCTTCCCAGAGCAGCTCCATCCCACAAGGGGAATATCTTACAGTGCTCACACATGTAGTTTCCCATTCATAATCAATCAAGGTGAACCCTGCTTAGCAGAGGGGACAAGTCATTCTCCCCAAACCAGAAAAACAGGGCTAACAGGGATTCAAAGAAAAGAACAGAAAAAGGGTTTGGAGCAATTTTTGAAACTTTTGAATCTGCTGACAATGATGCTGAAAATATCTATGGGAATTGTTGATAGTGGGGCAACTGTAAATCTGATTGAAGGCAAGTAACTGTTTTGTTTTTTTTAAAAAATGCTTTTATTAGTATTATAGAAACAGAAAAGGCTACATCTCTGAGAGTCCCACAAAACCATACAAACAGATCTTATCCATCAACAACAGCAAAAAAGATCCACATACATAAGAAAGAAACAATAATAGCAATTGTATATTATATATATTTGTATATATATTGTTAATATATTATTAGAATAGCAGGCTTGGAAAGTCTAAACCTGAATCTAACTTTCAGTAAAGGATTTTAAACCTTTCAAGGAAAACTCCCCCTGAACCGATTGATATTCCAACCATTATGTAATTCAAATAGACGAGAACCCATTCTACAATGACAAAATTCAGTGTCTTTAAGATATTTATTCTAATAAAGAAGGAACATAAGAAAGCTTCTGCTTCAAGCTTCCCCAGTAAAAAGCTCTCACTCCAATATTAATTTCATAGTGTGAGTAACAGATGAAGGAATTGGACAAAAGTACAGAGTTTCAGTGCTAAACGTTATTAGCAATATTAACAATAAATGCAAACTCCATTAGTGGTGTTAAACTAATACATGGAAAAAGAGGAAAGAAAAAATAAACATAGAGCTCTGTGGCAAATCCATGCAGCAAGGTCTTAGGCAGATCACAATAATCGCTCCATATTGACTCTCTTCTCAGTGCTGGCTACCTTCTCGTTACACCATATAACTTAGTTACCTCCTAAAAAGTCCATGGAGAGTTCAATATGTTAAACCAATTGATCATCCAACAATTATGTAATTTAAAGAGGCGAAAACCCATTCTACCATGACAAAAAATGATATAGGTAACTATATCTTCCCCTGCTAACTGAGCAATCCCCTGCTAACTGGGCAAAGAGGCACCTTTTAATGTGGTGATTCTCTTTATTTAGCAGGGGAGAGTAACTGGCCCTATCCACCCCCAGCACAGTTTCTCCAGTGACTGTTGCTGGTATCTATCTTATGTTTCTTTTTTAGATTGTGAGCCCTTTGGGGACAGGGATCCATCTTATTTATTTATTATTTCTCTGTGTAAACCACCCTGAGCCATTTTTGGAAAGGAGGTATAGAAATTGAATGAATGAATTGAATGAATGAATGATGGCGCAGTGGGGAAATGACTTGATTAGCAAGCCAGAGGTTGTCAGTTCAAATCCCCGTTAGTATTTATTATTTCTCTGTGTAAACTGCCCTGAGCCATTTTTGGAAGGGTGGTATAGAAATTGAATTATTATTATTATTATTATTATTATTATTATTATTAGGTAATATAAGTAATTCAAGCACAGTGTTCTGCAATAGATATTTCCATCCTGGCCCACACCACTTACTGGTCCACGTAAGAACAGATGAATAAAATCTGTTAATTTTTATATATTTATTATTATAAATGTGTTATTTTATATAATTTAATGTAATTGTAAATTTCCCCATTCCAGTTTTGTCCTTCATCTGATTTAAAACCTGTATAACTGAGCCTTATTTGAATTATAAAAACCTCAATAAGCCTGGAATATGGCAGAAAGATCACTGCGGAGGGCAGAGAAAAGCAAAAATGGGCCTGCACGGCCCCATTCGGGAGCGAAACCAGCCCCCCCCCGCATCTGACATCAGATGCGGGGTATGTGTTGTGGCCGCGAGGCATGGCCCCTGAGGGCTCTTTGAATCCGGTCACCCAATGATGGCTAAGCCCCTGCAGATGGTAGCTGTCCAAGCCACTACCAAAAGGCCGTTACCAGATTCCTGGAGAGAAAATGGGAGTTGTAGATTGGTGCATAAATACAAATATGATGAATATTTATATACCACTCTTCAACCAAAGTTTCCAAAGCTTTTTACAGAGAGATAAATAGATAGATGGATGGATAGATAGATAGATAGATAGATAGATAGAAAGATAGATAAATAAAATGATGACCTGTCCCCAAGGGGCTCACAATCTTAAAAAGAAACATAAGATAGACACCCGTAACAGCAACTGGAGGGATGCTGTGCTGGGGATGGATATGGCCATACCCGGTTGCTCTCCCCCTGCTAAATAAAGAGAATCACCACTTTAAAAAAGCGCATCTTTGCTCAGTTAGCAGGGACACTAACTGAGACAATGAGAAGGGGTGTTGGAGATGCAGATCCTGCATGTCATCGACTCTTAGCACCAGTACCGTTATTGACCACTAAGGTCATTGGGGTAGAGAGAGCCAGTAGTAAGGGCATTCCCTCTCTGACTATGCTTTCTTTACTTTACTCCCCCTTTGTTAGACTGATTAAGGTCTCTGGTTAAATTCTCTCACCTCAAGAATCTCACCTTCTTCTCCCTTCCCCAATTCCCGCACGGCTCCATTTTTTGAGAAGCTTAGCAAGCGCCAGTTTGCCGGCCTGGCTGAGAATGTGTCTCCCTGCCTTTTAAAGCAGGGAGAGTCACTCCCGGCTGTGCTGTGAATGTGGCGCTGACCAGAATTTGCTTGTGCCCCATTTGTGAGCGAAACCATGCCCCCTGCATCTGATGTCAGACACAGGGGGCATGGCTGGGGCATGGCTTCCCCACTACACCATAAGGTGGCTGAGGAAAGGTTGTGCCCATGCCCATCCTTAGGGCGGGGCAGCTGGGGCCCTTGCCCCGGGACCTGCACCTGGACAGGCCCTGCAGGGGCAGCAGCAGTGGCGGCACTGCAGCACACCAGTGTCCGAGCAAGAGGCAAGCCTGCCTCTCCTCCGCTTGCTCGCTCAGCAGTAAGCCTCATGCACTGCCGCCTGGTCTGGAGATGGTATCTCCTGGTGTGGAGATACTGATTTGGAGATGGTGGGGGCTCCCCTCTCCTCCTGGCGCTCACTCCGCATGGCCGAGGCAGCCTCACACAGTATCAGCACCTCACCATGATGTATTCTGTCTTGGGCGGGGAGGGTGGCAGGCCTGTAGCCAGCTTCAAAATTTTGGGGGCAGGATTGCAGAAGTCAAGGGAGGCAGGTTATAAAATGTGCAGTGAAAACAGTCAGTAAGGCTGGGGAGGAAAGAGGATTTTTTGGTGTGGCAGGTGCACACCATGCCATCAGCTGGCTACGGATCTGTAGGGTGGGGGACTCCGAGCGGCCTGCCTCTCGGTGCTCACTCAGCAGCAGGCAGCCTTGTGTGGTGGCGCCGCTCAGCATGGCAGTCGCAGCAACCCCACCATGCCATACTGTACTGGTGCGTGTGTGTCTCGAAGTAAGTGGCGAGCACGCAGCCTGCCTCTCCGCTCGCTCAGCCCAGGCAGCCGTGTGACGTCTGGCGTGGCAGCTACAGCTGTAGATGTACTGAGGAGCTCAACTGCAATGGGAAGGTGGAAGGAAAGTAGCTGGTCTTGTCTCCCTCCAGGAAAGTAAAACATTAAAAAACCCAACACTAATCTGACTGGTTGTTTTGTTTGTGTGTGAAGCTGCTGTGTTTATTTCCCCCATTCACCATGTGTGCATTAGTGAGAGAAGCTCCAGCCTCACTGAAAATTTCAATTTGTGTGCATGTGTTTCTTCCGTCCGTGTGTGTGTGAGAGAGAGAGAGAGAGAGAAGAGAGAGAGAGAGAGAGAGAGAGAGAGAGAGAGAGAGAGAGAGAGAGAGATTTTTAACTTTTTTCAAAAAATCATTTTCAAAGTACAAGTCAAAATTGTTATAGCACAAACTTGTAAGAAAAACCCTCCTCATCCCAACAATATACCTTCTTGTGAGGAAATTAATCAGTGCAAAAGTAAAAACTTTATAAAGAATAAGAGAGGGGGAAAATGCTCTAACAAAATGGGTTTTTGTTCCTGCCTTGATTTACCATGTGCTGGTTGTTGTGTTGCTTTTCGCTCTAATCTGGTCAGTGAGTGTGGTCCCCCCACCCTTATTAAAATATTTGTAATTTTTAACAATAAAGTTCTTAAAATGGCTTAAATAGCAAAATATAAGATTTTTTTTTCTCAACATGTTTCTACTTACTATTTTATTTGCTTTGTGCTTGTAACAGTTGCTCATATATAAAAAACTTTCTTTCTTTTTCTGCATCTTTTTCTGCTCTCCTGTTCGAAATCAAATTGGTAGCTTTTCCTTCTGTAGTGTAGACGCACTACACACTGTAGTGTATAGACATACACTATAGTTACATATGCTTTTTGCAACACCTCGGCAAGGGAGAGAGGAAGAAGGAAGAGTGGCAGAATTGTCCAGGAAAAATCTGGTATCCATAGCTATGTTCAGAATTTCTTCTTAAAAATAAAATAAAATAAAATAAAATCTTTCCCTTCGTGTATTTTGGTGCAAAAAGTAGTGCATTCAAAGCAGAGGCGTATCTAGGGACAATAGCGCCTAGGGCAAGCACTGAAATTGCTCCCCCTGTCCAAACATCTGACACCCATCTTTCAGATAAATTTACCATAATATCAGCTGAAAAATACAAGTCAAGCTTGTTAATCTTTTAATATTTCAAAAACTATATGGCAGTGGACATAGCCAGACCAAAAAATGCTGGAAAACTACAAATTTCAGTATGCTGGAGTTCATGAAATACCCAAATACTATGTGGAGTTATACTTGGAAAACTAAACAGAAGTGCCTATCTAATTCTCTACTATGCACTGTAGCATCACTATTACATAAGTTTTAAAAATAAATGGAGAATTTGACTTTTCCCAGATACTCTGAAAATAATTAAAGGATATGCAGAGTAAACTGCGTCACTGCTTGGAATATATTCTAGTATTTCAGACAGTTAAAATGAGGGAAAGAGAGCAAGAAACTCCCAGTGCGCCTTAAAACTAAGGATTTCACACTGATTCAAAGACAAACTCACCATTAATAGCCATATTATTAAGACATCATATTTAACTCACTTATCACAAGAAGCAAAGTAAGAGCAAATGAATACAATCCTAGCTCATAAGCTTCAGCTCAGTATTCACAAGCCCTGATTCTCTGTACATAGTGCCAATCTGAATATGTGTACAGTGACTTATATTATATTAATTTAAAAAAACACACAATTCACCTGTAGCCCCTTCGAGGGGCTTCCTAAAGGCCATGAGGGGGTCTGCAAAGGTTCCCCTCCCCCCTCTGGCCTCTAGGGCCTCGCAGGGACCATTTGAGCATGTGCGGTGGCCATTTAAAAAAATATTTTTTTTAAAAAATGGCTGAAAACAAAATGGCCTCCACTCATGCTCAAATGGCCTCTGCGAGGCCTGGCATGGCCTAGGGACTCACAGAGGCCATTTGAGCATGCACGGTGGCCATTTTGTTTTTGGTGGCCATTTTAAATTTTTTTTTTAATTTTAAAAAATGGCGCCCCCCTTCAAGTGGCGCCCAGGGCACGTGTCCTGCCTGCCCCACCCTAGATACGCCCCTGATTCAAAGGTAGCGGCAGGGCAAGGTGGTGGTGGTGGTGGTGGTGGGAGGGAATGAGAGAAAGAGGGAGGAGGAGGAATGCATTTGTAAATGTGCTGTGCTCAATGTTGCAGTCCAGAAGGTTTGTAATTCCCAAGTTCTGAGTGAGAATTGTGAAGCAAGGGGCATGTGTTGTGCTTTGAACTTTTTTCTTAGAAATGCACTATGTGTCCAGGCTGTTTGGACATATCCAAAAACCTCACTCACTCACACTATTTACATTGCATGCCATCGGTCAGTATGACTCTGTAATCATATGAAATGTTAAGGAGGCCCCACAAATGCTGACTCATCCCCAGCCCCGCAACCACTTAGGGATGGCCCTGGTTGTGCCATCGAGTCGGTGTCGACTCCTGGCTGCCACAGAACCATGTGGTTTTCTTGGTAGACTACAGGAGGGGTTTACCATTGCCTTCTCCTATGCAGTATGAGATGATGCCTTTCAGCACCTTCCGATATTGCTGCTGCCCGATATAGGAATTTCCCATATTCTGGGAAACACACCAGCAGGGATTCGAACCAACAGCCTCCTGCTCTCTAGGCAAGTTGCTTCCTCGCAGTGCCATTAGGTGGCTGATATTATAATGCCCTTAAACAAATCTATGATGTGGCCACATTTGACATACTGCATACAGTTCTGGTCACCAAATCTTAAGAAGGTCATTGTAGAGCTGGAAAAGGTGCAGAAATGGGCAACCAAGATGCTCAGGAGCACCTTCATTAGATTGGAAAAGAGGAGACTGCAGGAAGTCATGATAGAGGTTAATAAAATTATGTATGGCATCAGCAATGGAAAACCCATCCTGCATTCTGCCAAAGAAAACCACATGGCTCTGTGGTCGCCAGGAGTTGACACCAACTCAAGGGCACAACTTTACTTTAGAGAGAATGGACAGAGAGACATTCTTCTCCTTCTCTCACAACACTAGAACCAGGGGTCATCCCATGAAACTGAAGGCCACAAAATTTAGGACCAACTAAAGGAAGTACTTTTTCACACAGGACATAATTAATCTCTGGAATTCTCTGCCACAGGATGTAGTCACTAGTTTGGATGGCTTTAAAAGGGGCTTAGACAAATCCATGGAGGACAGATCTATCAATGGCTACTAGCCTGGTGGCTAAAGGCTACCTCCACCCTCAGAGGCAAGATGCCTCTAAATTCCAGTTGCAGGGGAGCAACAGAAAGAGAGAGGACATGCCCTCACCTCTTGCCTGTGGGCTTCCCAGAGGCATCTGGTGGGTCACTGTATGAAACAGGATGCTGGACTACATAGGATTTGGCCCTGATCCGTACAGACATATATCCTTTTCTGTCGGCACATACATTGTAGAAGTCAAAGTCAAAGGCAGTAGGTGGCTCGTTTTGGGGCCAGGTTTAGCTCTGCTCTCACAGAACAAGATAAATGTAAGTGATGAAGAACTCCTGGGGTTGGCTGAATTCATTTGGTATTCAACACTGTCTGGGCCTTTTCTCTTCTCTTTCCCCCTCTCTTTGTATGTTCAAGCCTACTTGAGTTTCTTTTCTCTTTTGTTGGTCTTGGCTCTTTTGATGTGATTCAGGGTACACCCTGCTGTAGAGAGAAGTTCACAGGAATCGGAAATATAAGCACACCACTCAAGAACAGTCACTGTATAATAGCAAGAATGTCTGAAAGCTTCAAGATATATTTTGCACAGAATTAAAGTGAATCAGGACTTAACAAAGGAGTCAAAGAAAGAAAAGACACAATGAATTAAACTGTTGATTTTGCTTTACTGTTAGTATATCCTTATCCTAAGCATGTTTACTTGTGAGACAAGTTCACATATTTGGGATTTGGGTGAGCAGCAAGCACGTTTCTAAAGAATTTAAGGACAGGGGCTGGATCCAGGCATGATTCTATCTGTTGTAAATTGTGATCCTGTCTACTGTATTCTTGTCTCACTGGCTGAAGCAGAACTTTGATTTATCTAAATCTAAATAAATGGTTTCGCATCATCAGATTCTGGATCAAGCTGTAAAGAAGCAAATAGTTGAGAAGTATTAGTGAGGTGTTGCATTACGTTTGGAGAAAAGCAAACAAGCCTGACGATCCACATTAATGCTAGAATGAATTCTATCAGTTGTGGTTTTTTCTTTTTGATAAATTAGCACAGTAGTCTGATGCATAGTGCATTTAAGCAGTTAGATTTTAGCCATTTCAGTGCATTAAGGTTAATGATACTGGAACAATTTATTCCATGCATTGAATTTAGGACTTCAGCAGTAAAAAAATTAAGTTAGAGCTTTATTATCAACGCGGCACTGAAAGCTCTTAGCAAAAGCTAAGAACAAGTGATATGAACATACTGTATGTTATTTATATAATCTGTTCCTTTTAATCATGCCAGGATCCAGCTCCTGCTCTTAAATTAAATAGAAATGTTACTTGTTGATCAACCTGATCCTAAATATGTGAACTTGTCTTTTTCCTTGGTTAGGAAAAAACTTTCAATAATCCTAAAGTTTAGGACAACACTTTTTGTTGTTTTTGCTGCTACAGACTGACATGGACTACCACTCTGGAAATAAGGCTATTAAAGTTATTAATCTAATGTAGAGATGTACTTATTAGGTGGTATTAAAATATGATAAATAAAATAAATAATTTAGAGGAATGGACTAAATCAAATCACACTGATTTAACAGAATTTTATCCTTCATCTGTTTAGCTAAAATATGCTAAATGTCATCTTACACACATAATCTAGAAATTTCTCTAACCTTTCTTGGAAGTAAACCCACCTTTCTTGGAAGTAAAATTTCTTTAGATAATGATCTGATGGAAGATTATGTTGATCATGCTATTACATTGTTAAACTAAGGCACTAATTTCCCGGGTGGGAGACTGCAATGAAGACCCATTTAAGAAGAGCAGGATATGAGTAATAGACAAATTAAAGCTAAGTATTCAATTGCACCCTCCTGAGTTGCATAAATAGGCATTTGAAGGGGAGGAGAGCTCTGGTCTTGCAGGCAGGAGAGCTGGTCTTGCCATAGCAAGCATGAAATGTTGCTGTTGCTAAGCAGAGCTCATCCTGATTTGCATTTGAATGGGCGATGACATTTATTTATTTATTTTTACATTTATATCCCGCTTTTCCTCTGAGGAGCTCACAGCAGTGTACATGGTTATGTTTAGCCCCACAACAACCTGGTGAGGTAGGTTAGGCCATGAGTGCTGTCTGCTATAAGACATTCCCTATAGGGGATGGGGCCATAGCTTAGTTGTAAAGCATCTGCTTGCATGCAGAAGGTACCAGAAGATGCCTTACCTGACTTCTCCAGGAAGGGCTGGGAGAGATTCCTGCCTAAAACCTTGGAGAAGTCACTGCCAGTCACTGTTGACAATAATGAGCTAGATGGACCAATGGTCTGACTTTATGATGCAGCTTCTCTGTTGTGGTGCCCATTTATGCAACTCCTTCCACATCTCTCTCTAGCAACTACCCAGTGGAAGGTGGGACACCCAGAGTCAGGCCTCTGATGAAGATCTTAACAGTAGGGCAGCAGGAAATCCTTCAGATACATCTCAGGCCATGTAGGACTCTGATCAATAGAGGTCAAAGCCAGCATTTTCAATTTACTTTGCATTTTTATTAGGTCACATTCTGAGCATTAGTGAGGTGTAAAGCAAGAATGTGTGTGCAGAAATGCTGTCTTGGAGCTCAGCCTAGAGCACTGCCAAACAGACAGTGCTTGCTGAGTGGGAGGCAGTTTTGCTGCTCTCTCCTTCCTCCAAAAGTACTTTTTGGCTTCAGAAATATGTCCCTGAGAGCTGTGCAACCCTCAGGCATATATTTTTGAAGCCAAAGACATAGTAGCAAAAATTGCTCTCCCTCTGCTTGTTTTCCTGCTCGGTAACATTTCTGCAGACATGCTGCTCTGTTCCTTCATACAAAAGCTGCACAGAAGGTGAGCCATTATTTCAACCCTACAAAGTAGGTCAGACAACCAAACCTTGCCTTGGCTTCCTCTCCCCACCCTTCATTATGCATGGAATTAACTGAAAGGTTGGCTGTGTGTCTTCTTGCCAGAATACAGATACTTGGGGCCTGATTCTGCAGTCACTTTCCCTTCCATCTCCCTCTATTGTAAGGAAATGATTAGGGGAGGGAAGAGAAATCCTCCATGTGAATAGCAAATGCCTTCAGAGACATTCCTAAATGGTAATTATTGAAAACAGTATCTAGATCACTTTCTGGTTCCTGAGCCTATAGCATCACTAAAGGTTACTTCCCATTAAACCTACCCCACTACATACAGAATAATGTGCATTGGCAACTAAAGATTGGCAGTATTGACAGTCAGATGTATGCTGGGGGAGCGGTGGTGGGGGGCGCAATTTCAGTGCTTGCCCCGGGCGCCGTTTTCCCTAGTTACGCCTCTGGGTCAGAATAATTGCATTTGAAATTAGCAAGTGTGGTTTTCAGGTTAAACAGTGTGGCTGGTTGCTAGCCAGCCATATTCTTGCACTAGGTTTGCCACATTTTTCCCCAGGCAGGGCTTCTATGCTTTTAACAGCACCAGGCAGAAATCCAATAGGAGCAGCACTTCCCTGCAGAGATACAGTATTAAGAAAGGCTACTCCTGTTGGTGTTCTGTTGGTCTCCTGTGTGCAGCTCCATGGGTACTAAGAGAGAACAGAGTGCACCCACTCCCGCTTGGCACTTTTAAAAGAAATTAATGATTGCCTCCCCTCCAGTAGAGAAGAAAGAGAGAGGAACTAGAATATAATAAAAATGAAAGCAAAGAGTGGTACCTTGAGGACTGGTTTATTCATTCCAGCATGTTTTTTCATTTGGGTTGGCCTGTGTCATCCATGCTTGTAAGGGAATAGGAGAAGTACACATGACCAAGGAGTTTATATCGTGGAAAATGTCAGTCCTACATTATGTTGTATGTGCATTCAGGTGTTTGTACACATGTACATGTGTAAATGACTGTGCATGTGCTTGTTTTAAAAGTAAACCTGGGTACAGTTCCCTCAAATGCAGGCTACAGATAGGAAGTGTACTGCTGTATGTGCATTCAACGTAACTTGCGAAGATCTGTGTATATAGCTCTATATAGGCATACGCTGCACACAAATTGTATGTGCGTTGAACATAACATGTAAATAGGGCTACACATATTACCTCCTGGCCCAGAAGCCGGACCAGTGTTTGTAGTCTCAGAGAAATGTTGTAGTCTCAGAGAAATTTTGTTAGGAGGGGAAGAAATGATGTCCCCACCCCTGGATATAGTGTGGTATACTCACTGATTAGTGTGTTGGATTTACTGTAGACTTTGGAAACTGAGATTCAAATCCCCACTCAACCATAACTTTTACTGGGTGATCTTGGGCCAATCCCTGTTTCTTACCCTACCTTATAGAACTGTTGTGAGGATAAAGGAGAGGACCATGTATGCTTCCCTGAGCTCCTTGTAGAAAGGCAGGGGGAAAGTTGTTTTTTTTTTTAAGGGATGACATTTCTCTGGAAACAAGCAGGTAGTAGAGCCTAATTTTGCCAGTTTCAAAATAGCTGCACACTTGCCTGTAGAAGGCTCAAATTTCCCTCCCAGGCATCTCCACAGAGGACTGAGAGAGACTCCTGCCCGCATCCTTGGAGAAGCCGCTGCCAGTCTGTGTAGACAATACAGGTATTGAGCTAGATGGACCAATGGTCTGACTCAATAGTAGTAGGCAGCTTCCTACGTTCACACATCTCAAGTAGACTCTAAAATCCATGGAGCATAATAGATTTCTCCCCACTTCCAGACTGCATTATGCTTCCTCCTTCAGTCCCAAAGAGGCAATTTCCAAGTTGCTAACCCATGCTGAGCAAGGAGGCACCTTTTAAAGTGCTTAGCCTCTTCTATTTAGCAGAGGGAGAGCAACTGTCCCCATTCAGTTCCAGCACAGCATCCCTGCAGTGGTTGTTGCTGCTGAAGTCTACCTTATGTTTCTTTTTAGATTGTGAGCCCTTTTTGGACAGAAAACCATCTTATTTATTTAATATTCACATTACTGTGTAAACCACTTTGAGAACCTTTATCGAAATGTGGTATATAAATCTCCTCCTCCTCCTCTCACTTCCAGTCGGTAACATCTGGGTGATCAGGTGTGTGCAGCTGTTGAACTATGGTGGGGTTCCCAACTCTTATTGGACTACAGTTCCCATCATTCCCTGGCCAGAGTGACCTTGACTGGAGCTGTAGTCCAACAGCACCTGAGGATCCAAGGCTAGGAACCCCCTGAACCAGGGGCGTAACAAGGCTGGAGTGGGCCCAGAGACAAAATTTTAAAATGGGCCCCTCACTGATACACACACACACACACTTCACATGTGACTTGCCTCTGGGGGGGCCCCTTAAGGCGTGGGGGCCCCCATGCAGCCGCCTCCCCTTGCCTAATAGTAGTTACGCCCCTGCCCTGAACTATGGTGAAGATTGTACTAGACACTTGTGCCTATAGTGTGTGTCTGTGTGTACACACTTGTGTATGCATGTTGTACCTACAGTCAGTGTTCCCTTGAACAGGGATCCCCAGATGTTACTACAACTCCTATAATCCCCAAGCAAAAGCCATTGCAGCTGGGGATTCTGGGAGTTGTAGTCAACAACATCTGGGAATCCCGGTTAGAAAGAACACTGTCTCCACCAGGGATTCTCAACACTGGGTCCCCATAAGTTATTGGACTTCAACTCCCATAATCCCCAGTCCCAGTGGCCTTTGGTTGAGGATTATGGGAGTTGAAACCCAGTAACATCTGGGGACCCAGCGTTAAGAATCCCTGGTCTACACAGTGTGTGTGTATTTTAATTCAACCCTAGCCTTCTTATTCCTGTAATCTTCCTATTAAACCAAGAAGGAAATTTTGTGCGCACACTCTGTCCCTCTCTATAGATGACAGAAATTGCAGTATATTACATCATGTAAAATAAAAGAAGCTAATATTGGCTAGAACATGGTAAATGGAAATGCGATTCCTAGCCAAATATCAACTTCAAAGATAAAACATACCGCAAAAACACGTGAACATGACATATCAGACACATGGCCTATTCTTAACCATAACGCCGATGATCTTGATTTTCGTGGAGCAAATGGCTCCACCGGACCCAGAGATGAGTCATTTCTTGTCCTGACAAAGATGCACCAAAGAAATTCTTATGCAGGCGGAGGATGGAATTTTGATCATGAGCAAAATCTAGCAACGAGGGGCGAACAAGGCGCCCCATTGCATTGTGGTCCAACCATCCAATGAATCCTGCAAAAAGTTCCTCGGCCCAAATATAGTTGTTTGTTTCCTGTAAGAATGGCAGGGAAGAGACCCTGGTTGTTCCCACGCGTTGTGGAGGCAGGAGGCGCCCTCGAGAGCTCTCCCGGGCAAAACGCCCAGCCATTTGGTGAGGGAAAGCGCCGCATTCCCTCTCAGCCGGCCGCAGCTACTGCTGCTGCTGCCGCCTCCTGCTCGCCCACGCCGCGCGGGAGCCCTTTGGCTGAGGAGAAGCGCCGGGGCGGTGGCGCCTGGGAGCGCCGGGTCTCTGTCGAGGCGCTTTGCCTGCCGCCCCCTCGGGTGGGGTTTTTGTGTCGCAGGGTTGTCCCCTGTGCAAACAACAGGTTGAATATTGTAGGTGCAGGTTATTAAAATGTCGCGGGGACAATGGCAGTCTGTGTCCCATTCGCCACGCTTGGCTTCCTCTTTGGAGAAGGGCGCGCACCATGGGACGCAGGGCTGGCTTCCAGCGCGAGGCAGTCTGCATAGCAGCAGCACTTGCCGGGTCGCCCTGGAAATCATCACCCCGCGCGGAGGGAGACGGGCAGAAAGAGAGAGGGAAAGAGAGCAGCCACCAGCGACGGCGGAGGGGTATCATTGTCAATGCTAGAAGGACCTCAAGTTGGCACTTGAGAGAGAGAGAGAGAGGGAGGGAAGGAGGGAGGGAGGGAGACAAGAGAGAGAGAGAGACATGCTTAAGGCTTGTAGCCTATATGGAGCCTTACTGACAATAATAGTAAGAATAAAAGTTATTCCTTTCTTAAGCTTCTAGGAAACAAAGCGCTGTATAAACACGAATTAACAAGGCCAAGAGCCTGCTTGCAGACTTACTCTCTAAAATGAACAGTGTAAATAAACGGGGGGGGGGGGGAATAATGGAGTACGAAATAAACCGCAGAGGATGGTCACCTATCCATCCAATGGGCGCAGACAGCTCTTATTTCAGGAGCTCTGACCTTAACAAGAAGACAAACCATGATGGAGTTTGTCCATTTTGTTTTTGATTTTTTAAAAAATGATAAAATGTGTGTCTGAACAAACACCAGTCATTCAGGCCTTAAGTTTTTTGGTTTTTTAAAAAAAGATTGAGACAAATGTGCTTCTTTAGAAGCAACAAAGAACGGCAGCATGTGCTTTATTTATGTATTTATCCATCATATTTTTATATGGCCTGAGATGTGCATCTCTAGTACAAAATTTAAAACAGAACAAATATAAAACAGTTAAAATTTCACAAAATAAAAAGCAGAAACAATCTCATACAATTAAAACAAATTAAGCAGTTTAAAATTTATTTCTACTTTAGGTTATTTTGAGGAAATACGCAGGCCTGCCCTGAAAATAGATTTGAGTGTAGATTATTTATTTGTTTACTTGTGTTAAGTTTTTTATATCCTGCTTTAAAAACACACAGCCTTCAAGATAGCTGTCGCAATAATATTGATAACAAGGGGTTATTTTTGAATTAAAACAAAATTACAATATCCACAATAATGACAGAGATACAATAAATGTTTTGAGGTCCTGCCTGTTGTGCCCCACTGAAACTGTGAATGACTGGTCTGTCCATAATTTAGCAGTTTAAAAGATAGTAATTCTATCAACATGCCTGTTTGTAAACCCACTGATTTCAATTGAACTTGCTTCCCATGTAAACATGCTTTCAAAATTATTTCCTTAAAGGAAAATTGTAGAACAAAAAGAAAACTTGCATTGCTGCAACCCACAAAGCTGCCTCAGCCTCTGATTTTTATGCTTTGAATAGTTCATTTCACTGTCTGCAGAAACTAAAAAGCTTGTCATGTGATCCTGTCCCGTGACAAACTATCTTCATCTTGAGAATTTTTTCAGTAGTTTTATCCAGGACGTTATTTACTATCAGAGCTGCGAAACAGCATCCCTTTGCAATACCAACATTTGCAAATACCACTTGTGTACCAGGCCTCTATTGGATGCATTAT
The DNA here is from genome assembly GCF_027244095.1 of Hemicordylus capensis. NCBI lineage: Eukaryota > Metazoa > Chordata > Lepidosauria > Squamata > Cordylidae > Hemicordylus > Hemicordylus capensis. The sequence continues at coordinate 26,388,389 of NC_069661.1, read as the reverse complement.
TCAAAGCATATTATTCTAGTCTTGTTTGATCAGTATTAACTTCTGATTAGGGATGTGCAGAACTAGTTTGATTGTGAACCGGACCACCATGAACCAGGCTGGTTTGAGCGGTTCAGTTGTGAACCACTTCGAATTGGTTCGAGCTGCTTCATCAAACTTACTGAACCAGTTCACATACCCGTGGTTTGGTCTGAATTAGGTCCAAATTCGGGCCAGACCACACCAAACGGTCTGTGCACTCCCATACTGATTTGCTTCTGAGCCTGATTCAAGGTGCTGACTGTGATCTTTAGAGTTCTTTGTGGTTTGGGTTCAGGATACCTGAAGGGCTGCCTCTCTCCATATTACTGCCTGTTCTCAGGGGTCATTGGAGGAAGCCTTGATCCATGATCCCCCACCAACTGAGGTGAAGTTTGTGTATACTTGAGACAGGGTCTTTTCAGTAGCTGCACCCAGGTTTTCGAATTTCCTCTTTGTTGATACCCATTTGGCTTCATCCTTATTCACCCTTAAGAAGGTGGGGAAGAAGATCACTTTCTTTGACTTAAATGAACCAGAGACTTTTTAAAAGGAAAATTCAGAACTGCACAACATTATGTGAGTGCAATTCATGTGTGTAGCACACATCACTACAGCACATACCTGTGCATGTCTGTGCATGTATACTTTTTTGCTGAGAGTCACATTCCATGACACTTAGAAGCCTACACAGAGTGCGGGGCAGGGCGGAATCCTCTGAACCGGGAATTTGATAGCACCATTGTAGAAATATTCATTGATGAAGACTCTGTTGGGAGTAGCAGTGTAGCCTGTGGGAAGTGTCATTGGCAAGGGAGGGGAAATGAGTGCACCTGATCAGTGCCCGAGTTCTAGAGAAGCCTGGATGACTCACTTTACATTTCCCATATCAGTCACTTTTTACATCATGCAACAATAAAACTTTGAACTACACACCATACTCCCCGTCCCTTACAGAACTGCATGTTTTGTGTCTGGTTGCACTTTTTAAAAAGCCCTGAGTGAACCTCTGATAAATTACTGTAAGCTACTTGCTTTTGTGGGCCAGATCTCTGCTACGCTGCTGTTTTATTCTTGAATTGCAATTCAGTTTGTTTGTATGTATGTATGTATGTATTTATTTATATATTTAACGTATTTCTATACCCCCCCAAACTTATGTCTCTGGGCAGTTCACAACCAGATAAAAACAAAAGTAAAATTTAGAATTTAGAATGGCTGCTGATTGAACTGAGTTATATTTAGTATTTTACTATTGTTGCTTGATGTCTTGAGAGCCTTTTTGGTGGAAAGGTGGCATGTATATTTGAAAACAAAGAAATAAATGGATCGCCTTTTCCCAGACCTGAATTCTTGCTTGAAGAAGGAGGGTGCCTCTGAGCATGTGTAGTGGGCTGCTTTTCACTCCTTAAATAATCACAACCTCATATACATCTCCTGGTTATCAGAGCCCTGCTGGACCAAATCACAGGTCCATCCAAACCAGCAATTTCTTGGCCCCAGTGTCCAAATCAAATGCCTCATGGAAGCCCAGAAACAGGATTTGACAATCTACCACTGTTCTTCCCTCTAACAGCTGGTATTCAGTAAATTGAACATGGAGTAAATTGAACATGGTGGTTCCAAATAGGTGAATATAGGTGAACAGATGTCCCTAGACCTATCCACCATGAATTTGTCTAATCTCCCTTTAAAGCTGTATAGATAGATAGATAGATAGATAGATAGATAGATAATCACCTTTCATCAAAATAATCTCAGTGTGGTTTACAATAAATGTAAAGACAGTACATAACTGTTAAACAGTTAAAACAATACAAATATTAAAATTGGAATTTAAGAAAATGGCTTCATCCAGGCTTAAAAACCAGCCATGCCTTTAAGCTTTTAAGAGATTAGTCACCCCAGTCCTAAACACATTTATTTGGATCTAAATCCTGTTAATTTTAATGGACTTTCTAAGTATCATTCTGTGCTTAGACTGACTTCTCTGAAGGGAAAAAAAAAACCCCACTGTGGGCATTTTCACAGAGCCCTATTCTGTACAGTTAGCCATGTTTATAGTATCTGACTGACATTCTGACTAAACCAGTACTCAATGGAAATCAAGTCCTGTTGCAAAAAAGTAATCCTTGAGAGCAGCTCCTGAGTAGTACTTTCGAGTAACTTGGTCTGGATGTCACCCATTGAAATCCAGGGCCGATATCATAGGAACATAGGGAACTGCCACATACTGAGTCAGACCATTGGTCTATCTAGCTCAGTATTGTCTTCACAGACTGGCAGCGGCTTCTCCAAGGCTGCAGGCAGGAATCTCTCTCAGCCCTATCTTGGAGAAGCCAGTGAGGGAACTTGAAACCTTCTGCTCTTCCCAGAGCAGCTTCATCCCCTAAGGAGAATATCTTACAACGCTCACACATCAAGTCTCCCATTCAGATGCAACCAGGGCAGACCCTGCTTAGCTATGGGGACAAGTCATGCTTGCTACCACAAGATCAGCTCTCCTATCCTGACTCACAAAGTCGCAATAGCACAAGAAGATTGCATAGTTGTGTTAAGAACTGATATGCAGAATTGTGCTGTTTTGCTCCTGCACAAAAACTCGCTTTAAAACAGACAAGTCATACCTCAGGTTGTACAGCTGTTGTGTAAACCCAAGCATATTTGTGATAGCACCATACTAGTATGGCATGGAAGCTCCAGATTTAGTGGACCTCACCTGTGCAACATTCTTGTGCTAGTACAATGTCCTTTTGCTGGTGCAGTGTCCTAGTGCACAACATTAGGATGTCAACCACTGGGGTTTCTTTGCAGAAAATTTGACTGTAAGGCTGCAGTCCTATGCAGTCCTAGGAACAAATCCTATTGAATTCAGTGACACACATCCTTCCAGATAAACCAAGGACGTAGCTATAATTGAGCGAAAGGGTTCAAAGAACACGCCCCCCAGCTCCTGAGGGCCCTCTAGCTCCATCCCTCCCTATTTTCTGCATTACCTCCCTCACTCTGGGGGGCCACCAGAGAGAGGGATGAGCATGGGCCCCCTCTCCCGTAGCTACACCCCTGGGATAAACATTGGATATGCTGCTTCAGGAAGCCACACTGATCTGTGAAGGAAATGAGACTTTGCATGATGCTGAGAACACGGGGAGGGCATGTATTGCAGGGTAGAGGCTAGTGCATGCTTTGTATGTAGAAGGTTCAGTCTCTGGCATCTCCAGGTAGGGTAAGATCCCTCTTTGTAATCCTGCAGAGCCACTGCCAATCAGTATAGATTATACTGACCTAGATGGACCAATGGTCTGATTCTGTATAGGGGAGCTTCATATATTCAAATGAGGCTGTTGATCATGATGTATAACAACCCAATGCATATGTCAATTGCACGGTTGCACTAATAATTGATTTGCAGAATTGTGTGATTGTGCTTTTGCACAAAAATTCCCTTTAAAGCTAGTCTTGTGGTAGCAAGCATCTATCTATCTATCTATCTATCTATCTATCTATCTATCTATCTATCTATCTAAAAATATGTATACCCCTCCCCTCCAGTACACTATAATTACTGCTTGGGGTGGCTCACAACAATACATTCAAAGCATGAATTGCCCTCTTTCCTAAGCAGGGTCCACTCTGGTTTGCATTTGAATGGGAGACTGCATGTGTTAGCACCATAAGATATTCCCCTCAGGGGATTGGGCAGGGCTGCTCTGGAAAGAGCACCTGAATGCTTGCATGCAGAAGGTCCCAAGTTCCCTCTCTGGCATCTCCAAGATAGGGCTGAGAGAGATTCCTGCCTGCATCCTTGGAGAAGCCGCTGCCAGTCTGTGAAGACAATACTGAGCTAGATGGACCAATGGTCTGACTTGGTATAAGGCAGTTCCCTATGTTCCCATGTTGCGTGTTCATGTGCCTTAGGATTTAATAATTAGCTGTGCATTTCCAGAGTGTGGACACTGCACACAACAAAGCAATTTATGAACCAGTAGAATCTTGGTATGTTACAATATGTTTCACACAGAACTAGCACAATTTCTAAAACTGATTTTAGGATAGGAATTACCAGTGTTCGAAGCAGTCTTTGGATTATGGGCCAGTTTTCCGGCTTTGTGGAGCTTGAGCCAAAATAAGATAGATTTAACTCTGGTCTTAAACCGGCAAGGGTTTTTTTAAAACTAGCTAATATAAAACAAATATTGTATCATGAGTCTTTGTACTCTGGGCCCATTATTGTTAAAATGGCTTATGAAGAGGAAAGTGGGAGGCCGATGGAGGGGCATGGAGCCTATAGCTCAGTGGTAGAGCATCTGCTCTGAATGCTGAAGTTCCCAAGTTCAGTCCCTGGCATCTCAAGATAGGGCTGGGAGAGACTCCTGCCTGAAACCTCAGAGAAGCTGCTGCCAGTCAGTGTAGACAATACTGAACTAGAAGGACCAATGGTCTGACTCAGCATAAGGCAGCTGCCTACATTCCTAAGAATGACACTCCTCTCTGGAATCTGCTGCTCAAGGGACTTCTTCATGTCACTTGCATGGCCGTGGCAAAGTCCGCATATAAAGATATATAGCTATATATTTTAATTACTAAGCATTGATTTGCTTGCTTAGTTTATAAGCAGTTTATAAACTCTGAAAGTGAAGAGTCAAGTCCACCGTAAGAGATTAAATTGCATCAGCTCTCAGGAGAGGAGAGCTGGTCTTGTGGTAGCAAGCATGACTTGTCCCCTTAGCTAAGCAGGGTCCACCCTGGTTGCATATGAATGGGAGACTAGCACTGTAAGATATTCCCCTCAGGGGATGGAGCCGCTCTGGAAAGAGCATCCAGGTTCCAAGTTCTCTCCCTGGCATCTCTAAGATAGGGCTGAGAGAGATTCCTGCCTGCAACCTTGGAGAAGTCACTGCCAGTCTGTGTAGACAATACTGAGCTAGATGGACCAAGGGTCTGACTCAGTATATGGCAGCTTCCTATGTTCCTAATTGTAGCAATTTTAAAAACAATCTGCTTTTAAGGTGAAAATTGTTTTCTATTTCCTCTTGTCCTTTCTGATGTTGTGTTCTTTTCCTCTTTTCCATTTATTTTTTAAAGAAAGACTTATAAACATGAAAGAAATACAAACTATCCTCTCCATTTGTTATAAAGAAACAGAACAAGTTAATATAGAGAAAACTGATGCAATGCATCTCAAGAGTTTGTATTTAAGGAGAATATGCTTTAAATTATACCCTTAAAAAAAGAAGTTAATAAATTTGGATCTATTCTAAAGCTATAAAAATATTATAAATTTTAAGACATATATATATAGAAAATAATGAAGCAGTAGTACTAAAGTGCCACCTGCTGGCTGCAGAAGATTCTACAGGTGACAAACTGGTGAGGATTTTTCCTTCACAAGAGTAAGGGAGGAATTATACAACTATAGAACAGCTTTTATGATGAATTCTTTCTCCAAATGGTCAGCTTCTCATTTGGTCTTTGCCTTATTTCTATTGGCACCATATTCCTGTTAAAGAACTTACTTACACTTTATTACGGTCACAGAGCAGAATAATGAAGCAGTTCTACAGTCAACAAAATATCAACATCAACAGAAAAATCAATATCAGTAGTAAGATACTAAAATAAGAAATACATACATAGTACGTCTAACTTCTCATGACCAATTTGGTCAAAATCTTGGAGGAGTTGCAAGACTACGGTGGGCCCTTGTAGCTCTAAAACAAAATTTTGCAAATTGATATGTGACATTAGAGTCTTTATCACCTAACCAACACTGAACATAAAATTTGTCTAAAATAAAATAAGGGCTGAATCAACCTTGACCGTGAATCGGAATAAAACATACATTGTAAAAGAACATGAGCAGTTGTCTCAACCTCACCTGAATCGCATGGAGAGACCAGAATCTTGCAATATCTGTCCTCCAGAAGCACCGAGGGGAGGGTATTGATTACGTGCCCTAGGAAAAGCCCATCAATACTTGGAGTAAGTGAGTGAAAATAAGTAAGCTGCTGGAGAAGATCTTAAGGCTTCTCTGAGAGGTCGATATATATTTGAAATTCGCTTCCAAACCAGTTGTTTAATGGTATCTTTTGCATTTTCTAATCCTAAAAATAATAGGTGCTCAGGTGAGAGGCCATGCGAGAGCAATTTCCTGTTAAAGAGCAACACCATGTTCAGAGAATTTCAAACAGTGTTCAGGAAATGACCCCCCCCATCTGTTTTTAATTTCATTCCTGCATGTTTATTGAACCTGTTTGATTCCTCTTGTTGTTTTACTTGCAGCTGTTTGAACCTTCTTGTTGTTTTGATGTGCATATCCAGCCCCATATGGAAAGGGGCTGCACAGCATGTGAATTTTGAGGAAAACTCTGCCAAATTTTAGAAACTCTGCTACCCTTTTTGTGACTTCCAAATAGAACTGCTCTCACTTTTCAGTCTGTCGTAGAGCCTGTAATCTTTTTCTGAAGTCCACAAACTCTGAACTCTGATATTCTTGACTTGGCTCTCAACCTCCTTGTTCCCCTCTCCATTGATCAGATCTCCAATTACTTATTCTCTCACATTTATGACATTCAGCTACAATGAAACAGCTCCTAGCTTGAACCACACATCGAATGCCTAAAACCCCATCATCCTAGCTAAGTGGATTTTAGATCTGGCTCTAATTAAGCAACACCCACAAACCAGAACCCATTGGAAACTCAGTGTATACTTGGTGTTCTTGTGCACATGGCTGTCCCATTCAGTTCAAAGGAATACAGTGCAGTGGAACGAGGACACAGATCTGCTTCTTTTATTTATGTGAAGGGGAAAGGCTTGTAGGCAAGAAAACTTAATGTGTAGCTTCATGTATGGAACTGTGACGTGAAATAAAGTAATACCCACTGCTGTTGTCATGCATCTGCTATTGTCAGAGGTGCACCTAGGTAATTTTGGAGCCTGGACCAAAAAGCCTTTGGAGGCCCCCCTGCTGCAAGTTAAGCATCATTTTTTAACATGAGGGCTCTTGAGGGCACAAACCACACCACTCAGGTCAGACTAAAGAGGATTTGGGGGGCCCCCAGGGGATGTGGAGGCCCTGGACTTCAGCCCTGAAATCCAGGTGTAAGAGCACCTCTGGCTATTCCACTGTGAGGCTGTTCTCCCGCGCAGCCTAACCCAGGCTAGGGAAGCCCAGCCTGGGTTAGGCAGCGTGTGAGAACCTCCGGAACTGGGCTTGATTTTAGTAGGGCTGCACCATCTAGCCCAGCTTTTTAGCCCGGCTGTTAGCCAAGGTTAAGGGAGTGAGAGCTCCCTTCACCGGGACTACCTGCTCAAGTGCAAGCATGGACTGTTTCAAATCTGGCAGCACACAGAGACAGGTGCTTAGAGTGCTTGTCTCTTGGCGGAATCCCCCAACACATCACACGTGCCGCACGGTGCATTGTGGGATTCCCAGAGGCATTGTACTAGCCTCCGGAGCTGCACATTGCACCATGCACCTGCTCTTATGGGAGCACAGTCTGCGCTCCCAAAACATGAACTTGGTCAGCTGGAAGGAAAGTGAGTAAAACAAGCCTCCATGCACCGCCTGCCGCCTGGTCATATGAATGACCTCTGTATATCATTACAAATTTAGTTGCTAGTATGCACCAGTAAACCTAGTGAGAAAACCTACAAAACAATAAAAAACCAAAACAATTTTTAAAAAAAAAACCCATTTAAAACAATTTAAAAATAGTTTTAAAACCCTGGAGGACCTGTTACTAGCAAAGCTTTTCTGTTGGCTCCCAGGAGCCCACATGTTTGTGTTTGAGTCTCCAGGCTTGGCAATCTCACTCTGTATATGCTCAGGAGCCTCACAGCATTGTGAGATCTCTGTTTATAGCACATGAGGACAGGTCTCTTAGTGACAGTGGGTCAGTTGCCCCACCTTTTGCAAAAAGGATAGCAGGCAGCTAATGTGACAATTAGTTTCACAGGAAAGAACACAGATAAGGTAAATCTCTCCCCTCACAAAAGAGTTTGAGCCAGCCTACAGACCTAAAAGACACACCCATTAAACATACTGATCAAATTACTAGACTTTTTCATCTATGCAAATATTGCTTCTCATGTCTTTACACTCTGCTTCCATAACAAAAGCCTTGGCATACCTCGGCAATTCCCATATTGTTACACTCAGGAAGAAAGATCAACAACAACAGGATCCTTGCTGGTCCCACCCAACATACCTATCTGACAAAAAAGGCCAATCGGAATGTGCCCTGAGGATATGTATCTGGGTATAAGAACTCCCATTCACATGATCCAGTGTGCTCCTTGTGATCTTTGTGCTCTCTATGCACCAGCTACCTTGGAATTACCATCAGCTTTATGGGCAATTTACTGTCCGCAGGTCACCACACAAGGCTGTGTTCAGTACTCTGTGCCACTCTCCAGATCGGCTTCCTTGCCCAGCCTGATCTGCCCCGTCTTCCTTGCTAACATAGGAAGCTGGTTCCATGGAGGAAACACCCTCCTGGATTCATGTCTACTGACTAGCCCCTCCAACCTTCTTGCACCCGCCTTAGCCTGACCTATTCCTGAGGAATGAGGTTCATCGGTTGCTCCCGGAGTTCTTCATCCAGACCAGGTGATATGAGCTTTGCCCCTCACTGGGCCCAAATACTATCTCTTCTCCACTTTCTTAAATTGAACTGCCTCCTTCTCTAAAAGCCCCTTCCTTTTGCCCACCTGAGGGCTCTAAGCTTGCCCACACAATTAGGACTCTAAGCTTAAACGTCTCATTGCAGTTAAATGTATTTTTGATAGTAATAGTGCTTTAACCACACATCTCTCTCCTCTGTACACCTCCCTACAATATATATCTTCTTTTTATTTCTGAAACTTAAATTTTATCTCAGTCCAGTCTTTTTCTGAGTCCACACGTGGTGCAAATTAAAATCTAACATGAAATTGTTCCTTTCTGAGCTAATTTTCCTCACGCAAGCCCAAAGGTAGATTTCAGGGTTTTCACCAATCACCTCAGAGCAGTTTCATTAACAGACCATCCCAAGAAAGTAAGTCTTAATGGCTCGCTTGAGCGACAATAAGGTTGTTAAGCCTTGGATTTCCACGAGGAATGCATTCCACAGCCTAGGAGCAGCTTTGGAGAAGGCCTGATTGTGAGTCACCACCAGACAACCCAGTGGCTGTCAGAGGCAGACCTCTCCAGGCAATCTTAATGTCCATTGGGGATTGTGCAGAAGAAGGCACTCTCTGGTAAAGTAAAGGTAGAGTTGTACCATCGAATCGGTGTTGACTCCTGGAGTCCACATAGTCTGGGAAACATACCAACGGGGATTCGAACCGGTTACCTCTGGGTTGCTAGTCAAGTTATTTCCCGCTGCCCCATTAGGTAGCTGCTCTCTAAGGTAACCCGGACCTAAGCCTCTCAGGGCTTTAAAGGTAATAATCAACAGTTTGTATTTTGCCTGGAAACACAGCAGCAGCCAGTGCAATCATTTTAAGTACAGGCATAATGTGGTCTTTCCGGGTTACCCCAGAGACCAATCTGGCTGCCACATTTTGAACTATCTGGAGTTTCCAGACTACATACAAAGGCAGCCCTACATAGAGTGCATTGCCATAGTCAAGCCTGGAGGTTACCAGCTCCACCACTGTTTTCAGGTAGTAAGGATGCAGTTGTCAAATCAGCTGAATGTGAGAGGATCCTAGCATAAAGGGGCAGGAAAGAGAGATGAGGGATGAGAGACAGAGTAAAAGGCTAGATTGTATACTGTATGAGTCACAAGCATTTATCTGTCCTAGGCTGATCTGTGAAGCTGGAGTCTGAGGGTAGTGAGGCTGCTGATGTCCTACTTTGGGATGAAAGGGGGCAAAAACTGTATGTTGCAAGGAGGGGAACAAGGGATTCTGGTTGCCAGAATCTGCTAGTTTGTGGTGTATGGAGATATCTCAGGGAATTGGGGAAGGCAGTTGCAAAGCATACTACTTAGGGTTTCTCTCTAGCGTGTGCACTGGGTGAGGGGAAAAAAAAAGATTCCTTTACAGGAAAATTTCAGTTGTGAGGAATAGCTAGATGTAGGTCCATCCTGGCAATGGCCATTAATTTTCTGAAGACTAAAGATTTGATTCGTCTAAGGAACCCAATTCTGTCCAGGTGTGTCAAAAGACAAAGGAGCAGGTGCAGGTTTCTTCCTTCAGGGTGCTTTGTGGTGATTCGGCAGTGATTCTTCAACATGACTCCAGCGGAGCTCTGAGTTTGAGCGGTATAGAAGTTTGATAAATAAATAAACAAAATAAATAGCCTTAATGTTCCCTAGTGCGAACTTACCGAAAACTCCTGCAGGCAGAGGAAGCCAAGTCTGCCCAGATATGCTTGATAACATATCAAAACTTTAGGGGTGGAGAGCCGGTCTTGTAGCGAGCATGAATAGTCCCCTTTGCTAAGCAGGGTTTGCATTTGGATGATGATCACAGGTGCGCATTGTCTGCTGCAAGATAGTCCTATCTTAGGGATAGGACTGCAGCTCAGTGGTAGAGGAGAGGAGAACTGGTCTTGTGGTAGCAAACATGACCTGTCCCCTTAGCTAAGCAGAGCCCACCTTGGTTGCATATGAATGGGAGACTAGTAAGTGTGAGCACTGTAAGATATTCCCCTCAGGGTATGGAACCACTCTGGGAAGAGCAGAAGGTTTCAAGTTCCCTCCCTGGCTTCTCCAAGATAGAGCTGAGAGAGATTCCTGCCTGCAGCCTTGGAGAAGCCGCTGCCAGTCTGTGTAGACAACAACAACAACAATAACAATTTGATTTCTATACTGCCCTTCCAAAAATGGCTCAGGGCGGTTTACACAGAGAAATAACAAACAAATAAGATGGAACCCTGTCCCCAAAGGGCTCACATTCTAAAAAGAAACATAAGATAGACACCAGCAACAGTCACTGGAGGTCCTGTGCTGGGGGTGGATAGGGCCAGTTACTCTCCCCCTGCTAAATAAAGAGAATCACCACAGTAAAAGGTGCTTCTTTGCCCAGTTAGCAGGGGTATGCTAACCCCTGAGCAATACTGAGCTAGATAGACCAATGGTCTGACTCAGTATAAGGCAGCTTCCTATATTCCTATGTAGAACATCTGCTTGCATGCAGAAGGTCCCAGGAGATCTCCCGGTAGGGCTGGGAAAGGCTCCTGCCTGAAGCCTTGGAGAAGCCGCTGCCAGTCAGCATAGACAACTTGAGCTAGACAGACCAATGGCCTGGCTCGATATAAGGCAGCTTCCGAAGGCCCTATGTTCCTAATATTTATTTATTTATTTATTTATTTATTTATTTATTTATTTATTTATTTAACATATTTTGATACCTCCCAAAACTTACGCCTTATTATCAATATTATTATCACATGCTGATTTATAATTAAAATTTCTGCAACAATAATTGAAGGTCAATAGGGCTTTAAAGTGTTCAACATTGGCAGGATCATGCCACATGTTTCCTTAGTAATACATGCAAAACACAAATGACAGAATTTTGTAGTCTTCTATTGTAGTATTCTAAATACAATAATCTACTGGATTTTGCAGTTATCTTGCTGTTGTAATAATGCCTTCAAAAAAGTTACAAAAGGCAGTTTTCCAACACTGGCTGTATAGACTCACCTCTTTACATCACAAAGTGCATGAGTGCTGAATGGGAAGAATGACAAAGGTCATCCAGGCCTGGTTCCAGGGTTCAAAATGATTTCCCACCTCCACTTACCTCAAGGCAAAGAACCCACACTTTCTGAAATCTCTCTCTCTCTCTCTCTCTCTCTCTCTCTCTCTCTCTCTCTCACACACACACACACACACACACTTTAAAAAATAGAACTTTCTATTTTCTATTGCTTTCACCAATATTGCCACTGCTCACATAGTTCTGAATCTGTTACTGAAAACAAATGGAAATACATATCAGGGGACTGTTCAGAATGGTAACAGTTTATAGGATTCAGCAAATGTTTTATTCTGCTGTAAACTGCCCAGAGACAGAAGTTCGGGGCAGAGTACAAATATCATAAATGGATGGATGGATGGATTCCAACACTGGGCAATTCACTTTCTAGCCTTGCCTGCCAGCAGCAGTGCTGCCATTGGTATCCATCTGCCTCAGATTGGCAGAGACGTGCTTCCAAAGGCTAACAGGACCAGCGCGTCCACCAGGCAGACCTAGGCAGTTGCCTGGGGTACCAGTTCTTGGCGTGGGGGGCATGAACCATGCCAGAATATAGTGCTGCCGATTATTCTTTCTCTCCCTCTTGCCTTGCACCTCTGAAGTATGGCACAGTGGAGTAAGAATGTAATGTGAGATACTTCACTCTGATCCTCAAAGGTCCTGCACATTCGGCACCCCAAGATACACAGACTTTGCTCACTGTACCACAGCCCCCGATAAACAGCTGGTCTTATAAGCTGCACTCCATCTCTTGAATATGAATTCCCTGCCTCAGTATTCATTAAAAAAAAAAAAAGGATCTCAGACTGGATTTCCAAATTAACAGCAGCTTTTCACCAGAGAGTTTTGCCCCCATAATAGACTGGGAAGTGGGGAACTCTTTCCAGCTGTATCCTCAAACTAGGGCTAATCATTAGCTGGTTATCTGTATGGGCTGGTCATTCTATCTTGGGAATAAGCAGCCTGCATAGCTCAGTCTCAAGCCAGGGCCCCACACTTCTCAGCCAAGGGTGGGGTCAAAATCAAACTTTGCCTAGAGCACCAAAAACCCTAGTGCTGGTCCTGAAGGCTAATGCACAGATTTGGGAGAGGCTCTGTCCATTCTCCTGTGCAATATTATAGGGATTTGGGGGTGTGCAGGTGGGGCTGCCGGGTAGGGGTGTGCATGAAATTCATTTTGTGCTCTGTCCCAAGCTTGGAGCAGAAGGCAAAAGGCACAAAATGTTCCATTGGAATGTTCCGACCCTGTTCTGAGCACCATTTTGGATTTCAAAATGGCGCTTTGAATAAAGTTGGATGTTCCACCTCGGAACAGGTTGTTCTGTTCCAGGCTCGGAACAGCCCCCCCCCCCACTTAGGGGTGTTCTGTTCTGAGCTCACAACACTCAAAATGGCCCATTTTGAGATGGAACGTCCCACCTGTTGGGTTCCCATACTGTTGGGTTCTGCAGAATCATGCACTGGGTGATGGATGGTGGCTTTCTGGGTAGTAGTAGTATGGACTCATGCTTCAGTTACCGTGACACCATCTGATGCTTGCACTGATACAACTTACATCAGTCTAGAGCAGGGGTGCACAACTCACAAGCCCTGGTGGGCCAGAACCAACAACGACTTGGTGTGGAGGAACCAAAGTCAATTTTCAGTATATTACTACATTAAAATTAATGATTAAAAGTATTAGTGAAATTAATTATTAGAGATCTTTCCCCCCTTTCTAGAGACCCACAATTTTACCCAAGGATAGTGGTCACAAAATAGGCCCTGTCTCTGCTTAATCAGTGGGGCACCTGGAGTGCATGCCAGGCCTAAACAAATACCAATGCCCTCTCCTCTTCCTAAATTGCTGTTGCTTTCAGGCTACAGTCTTAGACATACAATCGTAGACCTCTTCGTGGCTCCTGCTGTTGCTACAGCCCCCGGACCTTATGTTGTGCAGGCCTGGTCTAGAGCAATTTTCTGAACTCCTCTTTTTTTGCTTGTGGCACACTTTTCATAAGATTGTGGTACAGTCTCCCCCCACCCCCACAATACCGATGGTTGCTCACACACATACTGCAGAATGCTGTTTGGGTAGAAGGAGCTCTGCCCACACTGCTGAATCAGGGTCGATCGCAGAGCTGTGCACCACGACAGCATCACACTGTGCAAGCACAGCTGCACAATGGGACTTCTTTTGGGATTAGTGGGTGCCCCTCTGCACAACTCCATCGACAGTGTTTACACTTACACAGCAGTGCAGGCATGTCTCCCATCTGGGTTGCATGGCACTGTGCCTTACGTGAGCAGGTATTACCCAATTGTGGGGCATGGACGACTGGAATTGCATACCAATTGGTGTAGTGTTTCCAAAACTTTTAATACCTAGGCTAAAACACTTCCCCACCTTGTTCAAATTGAGCACATCCTTCCCTCTTACACTCAGAAAAAAGCATACATTTTTTTCTCAGCCAGCTCTCAGCTCTCTTGCAGCTGCAAGGTAGCTCATTTAATATGGTGGCTTTGAGCATCCTGCCCTTCCTTTGGCTCAGTCAGGCAGGGCTCAGGGATGGGTCTGGTCTTGCATGGCCTCACCTGCATGGGCTGCATCAAGGAACTCCAGTGCATCTTTGCTCCCTTTGTCAGGATGATGTCACTGGCTGGCATGCAGCCCCCAAGTATGTCAGCCTAGCAACATTGCATTTGTGGAAGGTGCACAAATACACATTTTGCACAAACTGTGTTGCACAAGTGTGGGCCCAGTGGAAATAACAGACTTACTCTTAAGTAACCTAATCTGCACAAATTTTGCATTTACGCAGATTGCACAAACACAATGTTACTAGGTCGACATACGCTTGAGCAGTATGTCAGACAATGCTCATACTGCTTGAAGTTTCCCCATTTTGATGAGTGGTGGAAATTTTGAACATGGTGGCTTTAATTTTCAAGCCACATTGAACCTCTGTTGTCCAAGCTGGTGGCCATCACCCCATCCCATGCCAGAGAATTCCATAGGTTCCCAAACCACAGGGTTTGGGAATGATGATTGTGAAGAGTCATGTCATGAGTTCAGCCTACTACAGGTGTTTCTAGAGGACCTAACCCAGTGGGAGCCTATAGCACTGGCTTTCTTATTTTTATGTATCATGATATAAATAGTATTAGTAAAACAGGACAATAATTCCTTATGAGGCTATTGGCTAAACCTAGAAATAAGTGAATGCGCACATGAATGCACACTTGATTCAATTACTGGAGAAACGTGAGCAATGGGAAACTTCTATGGAAATAAATGAATAAGCAACACCCACTCATTCCATTGGTTTGTCCTGCTTGGCACTAGCTGCATTGACTGGTTTGGATGGGGTCTTTCCAAGCGCCACTCAGAGAAGCCAGGGGTTTGGCATCTTGTTACCTTTTGCATGCGAATCAGGTGATCTACCACTGAGCTATGATGCTTCCCACTGAACGTACACTGGTACCCCTGTCCATTGACTCTTGCACATCACATGAAAATGTGAAAATGGGCTGGGGGGTGGGAAACATTTCCAGGGGAGAGTTGGGAGGCATAGAAGCATTCCTCCTATCCACTTGCCCACCAGTCTTTCCCTGCAAATGCCCTGTTGCCCCTACAGTGCTGCTATCTTGGCAAGGCGCTTTCCAGATTAGCTGCTCATCATCAGCAAAATGCCTCCATTCAGGCAAGTCGCATTCCAAACGTAAACAGTAGGTGGAGCTGTCTTACAGCAACTAAGAACCCGAAAAAACAGCAACTTTTCCACGGCAGATATATTATGTCCTAGCTCTATTTCGCAGTGATTAAATTTGAAACAAGGCATTGGAAATGTGAACGGCACCCTGCTGTCTGCATAGGGACTGCAGTGTCACGGCACAGGAAGATGCGTGACAGTGGCCCTCTAACAGCCATATGTTTTGCATTTAGGTAACTGATAAGTTACTTTTGACACCACTGGAATCTTTGGAACCATTGGAATCTTTGGAACCATTGGAATCTTTGGAACCTTTGGAATCTTTGGAACCACTGGAATCCTGGAGAGCTCTGCTCAGCAGGCCTCTTGTCTTCTTTGCATTTATAGTAGTCTAAACAGGCAGAGAGACAAGTTTAGAAAACGATTTTATTAGACAAATTATTTAGACAAATTATACACGGAAAGCTCTGCCACTTGTAACTGAGGCCTCCAAAATGTGTTTGTGTGTATCAGTATAATAGGCAACACATCGAAATAATTTGTTTATCACTAAAATCACCGCAACATCTGGTATATCCCTATAGCTTGTTGTAAAGAAATTTCTTTTATGTGTTTTTTTTTTAAAAAATCAGTTGTGTAGGAGCTCATGAATGTTACAAGGGGAAACAAGTTGTGCATGCTTTAAACACTTGTACCCTGGAAACAAAATGGCCTTTTGCATGATAAGAAAATTGTTCTGCCTTACACAGTAGACAATATCATGAAGAGTTCATACAAAAAACAGTGACGGTACAAGATGCTCTCCCAGAACAGAATTAAGCATTAAAATAGAATAGATCTGAAGAATATACCTTGAAATTTCTCCTAAAGCAGATCACCTAAGTTGGTTCCTATAATCAAGTCCTAGCCACAGAATTGAGTTAGGTTAAAATAAGTATTAAAAAAATTGAAAAGTAAAACACAGGATAAGTTGGCTTGCTTTCTACTTAATCGCATTTTAGTTTTTAAGGATTACAACTGAAAGCTCATTTTACAGTTCTAAACAGGTAAGAATGTTAGCTTCAAAAATGCCACCATGTCAAAGGAGGCACTATTTTTGCTGTCATCAGTAGACTGTTTATCATTCTATACAATTGGCACTCACGTCAAAAATACATCTATAATTGAATATGTAATAAAGATTTAAACAAGAGCCCATTCTTCCCGCCCCCTCTATTCTTGGAGTAATATAGGATTGCAGTTAAGGCCACACCGCTATTTCTCAACAGCCTCCCCTCCCCAACTCACACCACATTCACAAAAATTGATAGTACTGATTTCCAAGAGAACCTATCAACCTTTCTTGATCTATTTTCAAACTCTCTTAAGAGCTAGACATCTGCTGACCCTGGATGTGGTTTTTGCCTAAGAGTGCTTCCCATTTTGCCAAATGAATTAAAAAAATAAAACGACCAAGGTTAACCTTGTACACTGCTCAATAGCCAATGCAAAAACCTAAACCAATGAAGTTACATCTAGGTACAAACGTTACATTGCCCTGGATGTTCCAATAAAAAAGTATAAAATATGCTCTATCAAACAATGCAAATCAGAATAACATTAAAGCACCCTGCCTTTTCTTTGTGAAAAGACCCCCTGCCCTGTACATCTTTCCAGTATACAACACGTTTTTTTAAACTAAAGCTTTATTAGACAAATTTGCAGTAGCTCCGGCTGCCATTTTATAGATATATACATGTGTATATATATACATACAGTATACCACACTGTATATATATGTATGTATATATATATATGTATGAGATACGAATTTGTTTAACAGAACAGAGGATTCGGCCATATGATACAGCTTACTGTACATAAGAAAAAAACCTTTTAAACACTGTACAATCACATAAAGGTCATATGCACTGTTGCAGTGCAAAAGTAGATTTAACTTGTAGTCTTTACTGGCATAGCAATGGCTTCTTGAAATCCTACAAAATTGCATTCTCGTATTAGGTGGCCTGAAAGGTCTCTCTCTTCTCTTTCCCCTTTCTCTCATATTTTTTTCTTTTTGGGTTTATTTTTGTTTTCTGCAAGGTTTGCCTTTGGTCCACAGTTAAAAGGACACACAACAGCAGTGAAGCACTGAACGGATGCAGCAGAACAAAGAGAAAAGACTGAAGTTATTGCAATTGTATCAAAACTTAAAAGGAGAAACAATACAGAGGTCTTTCAGTGAAATAACCCCAGATCTTTGATGCAGAGGAGACTCAGTGTTCATTTCCTATACCTCAAGTATACGAAATGTGAACTGACAGAATACGAGTGAGGAGGCAAGGGAGTTTTTGAACGGTTGCACTCCCCATGCTTACTTCAGAGTAATCCCACTGACCATAATGGGTTGGTTTGATGGTTGCAGAGTCGGGGCCATACTACATTCTAGAGAGCACGTGCTCCAGAGTTGCACCAGTTCAGCCCATGGAACTACTCTACGAGAGCTCGGCTGAAAATCATGGCCTCAAGTAGTGTCAGAGAGAAAGTGAGAAAAAGGAGGGGGAGAGGAAGGATAGTGAGTTGTTACTAATACTCCTGAATTCTTTTTAAAAAGTTACATCCATGTTAGTCCCACAATATCACAGCCGCTCCTTGGAAAGGGAGTCCTAAAAAGAAACAGCGACAAAACGACGTCTGAAGCTTTATATAGAGGTGCCTCGGTCCGGGTCATTACCAATGTTGAGCCCTAAAGTCGGAGTAGGTTGATATGGAATTGAGGACATTGTTTTGATGGGACTTCTAAAAAAGCCCCCATTTGGAGCCCTGTGCCGAAAAGGGCCAGTTCGGTGCTCGGGCACATTGCCAAAAGAGAATCCAGAAGCAGCTTTAGCTGATAGTGTACGACTGAGAGTCTGGATCTGTTCTGGTATGAACGTTGTGGTGGTGATATGAGTGTTTCTGAAGTCACTGATCTGCTCCAGTGCTTGGCGCGTGGGCAAAGTGTCAATGTCCAGAGGAGTCAAGTCAATGGACGAGGTGGAAAACTGTTTATGGGGACTCTCATCATCTGTGCAGAGGCTGTTCACTCGTCTATGGAGGTGCTCCAGATCAATTTCTTTGTCGTCCTGGAGGGAGAAAAGACAAATAGAAAAGATACAGCTCACTCACTGATGCCATCTTTTCTAAGACCAAAAAAAAAAAAGTCTGCCGTGGAATATCTGGACTATTCAAATAAGGAAAGCTAAGTTGACTAGATGTTATAAGGCCCAGGGAGGCCCATGTGGTTCTTTGCCAAACAATCTGGGAAGTCTAGCAAAAAAACAAAAACAAAAAACAAATCTGAGAAAACCTGTGTATTAATTTACAACCACCAAGGTAGGATGGAAAATATTTGTGATAAATCTTTCTTCCAGGCTGGAGATCAGTAGTATGGAAAGAACACGGGTGCACTCTCCCCTTCTAAAGCATTCATCTTTGAACATAGCATCTTAAACACCTGGCTGCAGATGCTACAGATATATGCTTATTGGGAAGATGCAGATTTGGAGCTACGATACTCATGATTGAAACCAATGATGCATGGATAGCAATGACTTCTGCTTAATGAAGATGAAGTATAGTGTAGGCTTCAATGATGGTAAGAGAAGGATTGCTAGAGCTTCTGTCTGTAGATCATACTACAAATTTCCAAATGGTATACTCTTCTGTCTCAGGTATTGGAAAGGCAAGAGTGATACAAAGACAATGCAAGCAATTGCCTCTGCCACTTACCAGCTCATCAGCTCTGACAAAACTATTGCATGCAAGTAAGAGGATATGGGTGCTTTGTCATGTGATAATGCTGCTGTGACTTGATATTGCAAAGCCTTTGTCCTTCCAATCACACTCAGCCTCCTATCTATCATAATAATGGGCAGTTATCTAGTTATTCACAAGATATAATCAAGTTTAGGGTAAGAAATGGACTGTTCGGTCAGAATTACTTCTTGGTACTGAATTACTGTTTTCATTCTTTTGGGATATTTGAGTGGAGCAACGCATGTGAGCTTTATTTATCTATTTATATCTATGTAAACAACTTCAGAAACTTTTTGTTGAAAAGCGGTATATAAATATTTGTCATATTGGTATTCATAGAATCATAGCAACATTTGAAGCAGGCCTAGAAATATATGTTAAATTTCTATAAGATGGCAGAAAATTTGGAAATGCCATCAGCAATTCTTAGCTGAACACACAATCAGGGCCCAGAGGTGTCCCCCACACCCAGTCCTCTTTGGAAAACAAGGAATTCTCAATACATTTATGATAGACCGCCTTGGGATTGTTTTTAATGAAAGGCGGTATATATATGTAACAATAAATAAATAAATGAATAAATAAACAGAATAGAATAGAGAAGGATCCTCAATTCAGCAGCTAGATTCTTAGTTGTACACACAACCAGGGCTTCAGATTTCCCCCCAGTCCTCTTTTGAAAACATGGAATTCTCAGAACATTTATAATAGATAAGGGCCCTCAATTTAGTAGCTGGAAATCCAGACGTTTCATGAATATAAATATCTCATCCTTAGTCTGAAATACCCACAAGCAAATGGATCTGTGGAAATAAATTTTAACAGCACTTTCCATGAGCTTCATGAGAGTCTATAGGTACACAGATTTGGGGTAAATAAATAATTGGAGCAGTGTGAAGTGGGATGGTGGTTGTCAGTGCCTACGAACTAGATTTCAACTATCCTCTTCTAAATATTAACTGAATATGACTGCAATATGAAAAGATATATCTCAATATTAGTTATTCATTTTATATTGCTCCAGTATAAAACAGTGCTGACTTTTTATGAAGTACTTTTCTGTGGACTTTCTCCAGTGACTATAGTGGTTTTATGGGTGAGCAGAATGCTTACATGTATGTAGATACCTGCAAATCAGATGTCAGTTGTGTTGATCACTGACAGTCTAGTCAGTTAGTAGGACCAACATTGGGGCAAGGGGGAAGAGCAAGCAAAACCAACAAGTGGTGCTCCAAATCACCATGATAAAAGGTACTTCTATGATTTACTTCTTGCTTACTGTTGCCACTGAGAAAGTTGGCAAGTAATGGAAGCACTCAAGGTACTGTTAGCACTGCAGCATTGTTATTAACAAAATACTGTTAGCAGGGGCCTGACTCTGTTCCTAGTAAGTTTTTTCAGTATAACCAATTTTACATGTACAGTATGTGTGTGTGTGTGTGTGTGTGTGTGTGTGTGTGCGCACGCGTGTGTAAACACGGTGCCTTCTTTTCTGATTTGTTGTGCATGGTCCACATATCTTCCCTCTTGGCTGTGTGTGTTTCTGGTCTGGGTGTAGGGCTGCCAAAAAAGAATGGCAAGTCAACTAAGAGAGGAAAGATGGAGGCAACTATAAAAGGAAAAGTGGGAGGAAACTTTGCCGATTCCTGCCGCCATGATTCGTGGTTGGGCAGAGTCAGGGTTGTGCTCCCAGCACTGAGGCAGGCAGTCAGGCCGCCATTTTGCCTCCCTCTGCACGTGGTTGGGGTTGACCAATCAGGGGGTGGATTGGCCATTTATAAGGCTGGCCTGTTCTTCCCCTTGCCAGTCTCTCTTTGGATAGGTACCCATTCACCCACCCTGTGCTCAGTGAGGGTTAGCCAGTTGCCAGTTGGGGCCAAATAGGAATTTTTGGGGCCACACCAGATTGGCACCAGGTGTGGCCTTTTTTTTTTTTTTTTTTTGGCCTACTTCTCACTGAGTTTCATGGTACGGGGGTTTAATCATATTTAGGATTGTTTGGTTACTTGGCAGGAGAGTGTGGGTTGAGGTAGGTTGTTTTGGCAACAGTGTTGGGCTGGAGGACCATTTAAGGTGGGAGGGGGCTGAGGAACACCCCTTTAGGGTTTTGCAGCCCGGAAGGTTGGGATTGCCCCCTACTCGGAGGGTGGCTCGGCTCACTGGCCCAGAGTTCTGTAGCTTGGGTAGGGGTGGGTTAAGTTGTCCCCACCCCTCAGTGGGGAAAAGCCCTGCAGTGAAAGGATGTCAAGACCTGGTGCCTGGCTGAATCAGCACCTGGCCCTTTGCCCTGGTGTGGAATGGTCCTTCTTATGAGTTTGACTCACATGAGTGGAATACCTGCACTCTGGCTAATTAGGTTCCATGTTGCAAGTTTCGTTTATGTATTTATCAATAACGTGGCCCTAGTTTACTCCAATTATGTGTGCCCTGTCTTTATTGGGGCCTGAGGGTGCAACACATAAGCTTTAGAGACAGGCGGTACTGTGTGCTATTCTTAAGATGGGAATGGACATGCAAGGGCATTTTGGAGGCAGGGTGGGTGGGTTGGGACCATGAAGATCACATGCTGAATTGCATATATTGACTTGGCCAAACTAGCCAAATCTTTGGTTGCTGATTCCTAGATTGATATTAATTCAGATGTGCCAAATATTAGATTCTCTGACTGACATGGGCATCTGAAAATTGTATGGGGGAGACCAGGATGGTGCTTGTATACATAGAAATTGCAGCTTTCCTTGTTTTCTTTTTAAAGCAAATCCTTAGCTCTCAATAGCATTTCTCATTTATGATTTTGCTACAATTAAATATGAACAAAATTAAATATTTTGAAGTTAAATATGACTCCTATAACTGTAAAAGATTTTTACTCATATTGTACATATGCTAAATAGTATTGTCATGCAATTACTGTTATTGTTCTTATTTAATACCAGTATATGCTTAACTGATTTATTTGGAGAGAAAGAAAAACATTTAATACTATTTATTGTATAATGGCAGGCCTATATGGTGGGACTTCAAATTGGCCAAAGGCCTTAAGATTGCCCTGCCTCCAATACTGAATACATTCTAATTTGTGATGACTTTCTTGGATGGCTCTACTTTAGTTCACAAAATTCAGTTTAAAGAGCTAAATTTTGGTGGAAATGCAGGACTGGGCCTTCTCTGTTCTTGCCCTGGGGCTTTGGAATACGCTCCCTCTCAAAATAAGACCATCTCTACCTCTGATTGATTTTAGGAAGATGCTCAAGACACACCTGTTTCCTCAGGATATTAACTGAAATTAATTCTAAACTGTTTGTTTTTATCCAGTGAAATTGTTTAACTTTTTAGACTCTGAAATTGTTTTAATTGTTTTTAGTGTTTTATATTTTGTGTTTTAAATTGTGTACACTGCCTTTTGATACACATATCAGGCTGTCATTTCCAGTGTGTGCATGTGGGTTTGTGCTGCACCAATATATTTAAAATTAGGCTGCATCACACACAACCAGCTTGCCATATTGCTTGATGCCCACATGTTTTGTTTTCTGGTGATAACCACACTGTACTGCTAACAAGAATAAGGGCCTGAGGCAGAAAGTTTGCAACATTTTAAACAATTAGGCCACTAATCAATGTTCAATGACAATGCAGATTGACTGAAGTTTGACTCAAAAACTCTATTTGACCTGGAAATTCACACTGAAGATCCCCTTTGTTCTTTTCCACGCTGCTACTCTTACATCACAGAAATAAATTGAAAGCAACACTCTCAACATCTATACTAGTTTTGGTGAAACCCACTCATTCTTCTTGATGTCTCCTCATGTATCATTCTGTGATGACAGAGATGTCACAAGACTCAGGAGTGATAGTGGCAGACCCCACAATGCATCGTTCATTGTCTCTAAATTTAGCAAGTGATAGGATTTGCCTTAAAGGGCTTGCTCCTAGAAGGTGTAAGGCAATCATCATCAGCAATCATCAATTGCTCCTAGAAGGCGTAAGGCAAGCAACAGTAAGGTGAGTCCGTCCAAATCATGGTCTGGTTAAGCAGATTAAAATAAATTATCAGAAAGTCTGAAATTAAGAGTCAGGCATTAGAGTTTGCCTTCAGCCTTAAAACAATGTAGTTGCAAGTCTTGTAGCATCTTAACAAGTGATGCAAGGAATACCTTTTAGTCTGAAATATATGTATGCTGGAAGTGTGAGCTAGAAAGGGTCCATTTTAAATAGAGAGGAGTCAACATCAGCATGTTCTTATGGAATTCTTATGTTTTTATGGCATGTTCTGCCATGGGATGTCTTGATGGACACCAGCTTGGATGGCTTTCAAAGGAGCTTAGACAGATTCATGGAGGACAGGTCTATCAATGGCTCTGGTGGGATCTGGGCCAGGATGTTTCTGAATACCAATTGCAAGGGAGAAACAGTAGGAGAGGGGACATGGCTGCAGCTCTGACTTGTGGGCTTCTCAGAGGCATTTGATGGGCCACTGTGGGAAAAAGGGTGTTGGACTAGATGGGCCCTGGGCCTGATCCAGCAAGGCTCTTCTTATGTTTATGTTCTTGACATAGCTTTTTTTGTCCGATTGATGGACACAGCAGATGCAAAAAACATGTTTAAGCATCACATTTTAAAGGCATATGATACATTAAAAGGTTTGCCCTGTTGGTCCTTGAGTGTATTTGTTATTTTACTAGTAAAGCAGCTTGCAGTATGCAAGCATATTAACAGCTAAGGTTGCTGTCACTCTAATATTTTCCTAGCTCTATGAGGTCTCATGACCCAAGCTGTCCAATGGGAGAGTTTTCCCTCATTTTCCTGGGTATTAATGCATTTTTCCAGGAATTTGGATTTTTTTTCATAGTGTGGGCAAGGTCTGGAACCTACCAGTGGAAATGACATGTTTCTATCTTTTATGGTTTGGTCTGGGAGTTTCATGTCAGTTAGTGAGTCTGTGAAGGCTTGCAGTTTGCAAGCATCTTAATACCTTATCTTGCGGTGACTCTAGTATTTTTCTATGAGGTATCTTTCCCCATGCTTTCTAAGGGAAGAGTTTTTTCCATTGGAAATCACTGCCCATGTGATGCCTGAATCTCCATTTTAGACATTAAATGTCAGTCACTCACATGTCTAATGTAACATTTGAATTTACTTTTGGTGATAAAGATGTTAAAGATTAAATAAATCATAGGGGGTTCAATTAGTGTGCCTAATTTTGATTTTTGTTTTTGCAAATGCTGCCTGACATATAGAGCAAGGAAGCACCCATCCAGAGAGAGTAGCAGGCTAACAGCACTTCCCAAATAACTGCACTAGTGCACCAGGGAAGGGGCAATTTTTGATGATCTGCCCTTTCCCAGGAAGCCCTTTATGTTAGCAAAAATATGGCTTTGGTGGCTGTGCAGCCCTCAGGGACATATTTTTGGATGTCATGGAGAGCTTCCTGGGGGAAAGGGAGGACATCAAAATGGCCCTTCCTCCAGTGCACCAGTGCAAATAGTTGGGGAGTGCTGTTAGCCTGCTCCTCTTGCTGAACTGGTGCATCTTGGCTCTATAGGTCAGCTGCTATAGGCTTTATAGGCTCTATAGGTCAGCTGCTTCCTGTTTTCCCCCCTGTAAAGCTTTTATTTGATAGAAGTCCATTTTCTATTGCTTTCAAATACAGCATTTTGTCAGTCAATGTTACTTCTGAGTCTGTTGCATCCTGGAATGATACATTATCAAATTGATGTCAAAATGAAAAAAAAACCATGTGGGGGGGGAATTAGGGGTGATATTTTCCCAAACGCCACCCCATGACCCATACTCTGCCCATTCAAGACATCAAAATGAGACACCACTCACAGGATGGTTTGTTCATAGCTCCATAAAATGATTGCTCCTCTTCTTTCACGTGTGCCTTGATCAACAGTGAAATATTCAACATTGCGGACATTTAAATTATCATCGGGCTTCAGGGTTTACATCCCACTGAGATTAATGGGGACAGGTCACACTTCTCTCAGAGCTATTGTTTAAGGCTGTCTGCAGACACAAGCAGACATGACTGCATGGGTTACTTTGGTTCACAACTGGAACGTTATCTTCACAACCATAAGGCATTTCCCCCAGTAAAAATAAAATAAAATAAAACAGAAAACAGAAATAAAAGAAGAAGCAGCTTGCATTCTAGAACACAAGACAGCCCCCAAGTCCCAGTTTGACACCCAATTTGGGGCTCTGGAAGAGCCAATGGATTTCATGTATGTTACAATGAATGTTCAGGTTCGTTCATACCCTTTGCAGCACTGAATGAACCCTGTACCTTGGACAGAGGTACACATTTCAGCACAAATTTCCATGCAAAGCTCCATTCTGAATGAAACTTTGTAGGATCACTTGAACTCACAGATGTAGTTGCAAGTAAGACATATAAAGTATGACAAACCATGTTATGGTTTCTGTTTGCTTCCCCTGCATGTGAAATGCTTAAATGGCCCTTTTCCTTCATGCAAGGAGTAAGTCACAACAAGGGTGTTTGCAAAAGTTTCTTCTAAACAGCTCTGTAAACAGTTCTTCTAAACAGCACCAGCCAACCCTTGGCTGGCTGGTGCTGCCACAGTTTCCTTTTGTCAGCGATCAGACTTAAGTACAGATACATTTGCCTTGATCAATGGCAAGCCTGCCTAAAATGAACAATTCAAAAACTCAGAGACATCACACCAGAGCAAGCAAGAAAACAGGCTTCAAAACAAACATTTCAGTACTGTGAAAACCGGGGTTGAGTTTGCATGTAATTCTTTGATGGTGATGAATGCTATAAATGCACCCCAGTCTCCTGAGCGCAATGGGTGGGTGGGTGGGAGTTTGCAAAGCTGATGAAAGCCAGTTAGAACCATTTCGCACTTTATGCCAGACAAAGCTAGGTTTGCCACCAAGCCTATGCTCAAAGTGGGGCTGCAGATCATCACGGCTCCCTGATGATCCATGTGTCTGCAAACACATGTTCATTGCATTCATATTTTACATTTTTAGGTGTACATTTAAAACATTTTAAATGTATATCTAAAAATGTATGGTGCGAAGTAGCCCTGAGATAGCATTCAGAAAATGAAAGCAAATGAGAGATGCATCTGCCAGTGATTAAAGTCACCGAGTTGTCTGTTGCCCGGAAGCTGATAACAAGAAACCAAAGTTAACTACAATGACCTGGATCCAAAGAACCACCCAGCTAGTTCTGCCTGGCCAGGGAGGCATTGGGCTTCTGCTTTTTTGCGCAGCAGTCTCCATTTCCTTATGACAAACCTCTACAGAAACTGAGGGGAGCTTTACAAGCTTCTTCGTGGCACGGCTTTGGGTGTCTGCTGTTCAAAGGGAACAAGGAAAACCAAGCCCATGGTGCATTGCTCAAGCAGCTCTTTGTGTCCTGGCCTTTGTTGAAAGTCACTGAAAAAAGTTATAATTCTGCCTCTGATTGCAGAAATGATGGATATCTTTAATTCTCATTAGTTCAAAGATAGGTAATTAGAGCTTCAGTCAGTGGAGAAACAGCTGAGACTTATTTAGAGTAAAAGGATACAACTCAAAAGGAGTTAGCAAGCTGAAAAAATATCTGAATGGGACTTGGGCATACTTAATATTTTATGAATGTTACCCTAAATATTTGTGATACCTTTAGAAACCTTCATAGGGCAATTTGGTCCACTGCTTTATTTAAGGCTCTGTTTGCATTTAAAGATGATGGGGAAGCGAGGGCAATCAGTCAATTAAAGAATATCTAGTTGCTTAACAGTTGCTTTTAAACTGTTCCATTATTTGATCATTACATTTGAATCAATCTATATATCACCAAAGCCACAATATAGGTGTATCTCTAAACCATTAGGGAAGTGTAAGATAACTTACTTTTAATAAAGGAAAAATCATTCTTAGAAAACAAAACCAGCTTCAATTTTTTTCTTTTTTGCAATAAAATATTTTTCTTTTATTACAGTAACATAACAGAACCAAAATATCTTGAAAATATTAAGTGCATCCTTAACTTACAGCCCCATGATTAGAACTGGATCCTACTGTAATAAAAGAAAACTGAAGTTCATTAATTTGCCAATTAAACTGATTAAGGCTGCAATTCTATGTGCACTGGGAATACCCCTTTGAACTCACTGAGACTTTCTTTTGGGCCAATGTGCTGATGTTTTGGGCCAATGTCCTAATAATACATTGATGAACCGTAGAAATAACAAAATATATAAAATTTGATAAATTACTAACAATGTCCAAGTCAGTTATTATCCATTGTATTCGGGAGTGAACACAGAATGGCCATGATCCAGTGCACAATTATGAACACTTTGGTCCCAATGAAAGCAACTGGTTTAAGTAGTCATAACTCTGAGCTGGACTCTGCCATTATATCTACTTTTCTGATTTGAGAGCTACAATAAAAAAACATTCCAGAAACCCCCTTCTCCTCACCTCTAATGCTATGATGAAATAGAAGGGTCTCATACCTCTTTTGAAGGAACTCGTGAGCCTTTTCTTTTATTCCACCATGTTTCCAACATTGCAATTAAACAGGAGAGAACAATCCCAGCCGCCAGTATGCAAAATACACCTGCAAAGCTCTTTATGTCCAATGCTCCTCCTTTATATTTGGGGTCCACAGAGGAGTACAGGTCACACTGGCCATTCTTTGGCCACCACTTATGCTTCAGTAGATCCATGTGTCCATTCTGCTGAAGTTCTAGAATCCTTTGGGAGAAATCACAGAATCATACCACAAGTCATTGACAGAGACTGCATAGCTGTATAGTCCAAAGTCCAGAGTTGCGTGAGAAGACGCCCACTCATGCTTCCCTAAAGACCCCATAGGCATGGAAGTGAAAGCATCTCCTATTAAAAAATGGTTGACCTAGAATGCACTCCAGTAACATTCATGTGTCAGTTATGAGATGTGTCTTGATACAGATATACTTCCCTCCATTAACAAGTGGTGTTGGCATATTATTAGAAGGCTGCTGCCTGTATCTGTGATAGCTGGCACATGATGAACTTGCATATGGCCAAGTGGATGCTCAAACCTTGTAACCATCGTGCAGAAAGTAATGGTGTGAATCCACCCTAAACACTCCGTTCCTAACAAAGTATCATGTAGACGTGAGTTCTGTTTAAACCCATTGGGATCCCCCCCCCCGCCAAATAATGACCATGATCAACTGGAGCTTAAGCTGTGCTTCTAACTTGCTGCAGCTGGCTACTGGCCAATCTGTTTAGGATCGGGAAATTAGTGATCTTAATGCAAGAGATGGGAGGAAGGCTTGTGAAATATGTCGTGGCTCAGAAAACATAAGAAGTGTGATGCTGAAGGCCACTGGTTCACATACTGTATTTTCTTGAATCTGAGACTAGCCCCCCCCACCACCAAGCAGGGGCGTAGCAAGGTTGGAGTGGGCCCAGAAACAAGATTTTAAAATTCGCCCCCCCCCCCGAAGCTTAGCATATGAAGTAAAGAAATATTAAGTGAGGCTGAATAGTGGTAACAAAAAGCATAGTAAAATACACACACACACAGACACACACACACACACCCCACCCCCATGAGCCATAATAGAACATCATCCTAATTTTTTTTTTTAAGGTTTTGTAAATTGTGGGTGATGCAAGTCATTTAATGGTACAAGAGAAAGACATGCTGTTCCGGAAGCTCCAGGTCTTAACACCTACATCAATTTGGGAGGATGAATACAACTGAAGGAAGCCTGGGGCGGTGCGCAGCTGGGGGAGTCAGTCATTTGACTTGCCTCTGGGGGCCCCCCCAAGGCAGTGGGCCCCCAGACAACTGTCTCCCCTTGCCCTATTATAGTTACGTCGCCTGCCCCCAAGTTTTTTGACATTGAAAATCAGGGAAATCTTAACATTTCCTTAAAACAGGAAATCTTAAATTCAGAGTCCCATTCCTTTCAAGTAAATGCAGATATAATCTGTATTTACCCTCAATTTTTTAAGGGGGTCGTCTTAAATTCAGAGTCATCTTCTTTTGGCGTAAATATGGTCCTGCTCAGGAAACCACTGACCCAAGAGAGAGGGACGTGCACTGCTGCCAGCCACTCTAAAGCCTGCCTGCGCTGCTTGTAGGGACTGGGTGCTCTGTGTCTTCTAAGCATGCATCCGCACAGTTGCAATGCTACTCATTCCGAATGGGAGTAGCATCACAACTATGCGGATGCAGTGCTTAGGAAGAACAAAGCAGTCCAGCCCCTGCAAGCAGCACAGAGGCATGCTTTTGGGTGGCCTGCAGCTTGTGCTCCCCCTTCTTGGATCGGCAGTTTCCTGTGCAGTATAGAATTTATTCTAATGTGCAGCTGGACACATTTGTGCCGTGGGGGGGGGGAAATGTGTGCAGTGGCAACTAGGTTTTTGTGCTGTTGGTAATATTGGGGTTTCATAAGGCATAGATGTCAGGGGTGTGTGTGAAAGATACAGAAAAACAAGATTACTGTTTCCATCTTCATAACCTTATGTTGATGGTATATTATTGGGACCAACTGCTTGAGTAGTCAATCAAAAGCATTTATTTACTCACTGAATTCTATAGACAAACAGTATATGTAGGTCTGCAACAGTTACATAGCAGCAAACGTCTCCAGTGATAGTGGCGTGTGCCACAGCCCCTCTCACATTATATTAACCACTGTTATGATTTTCTTTTTTTCAATTAGAAAAAGTCTGCGACGTATTCCAGAATTGGGGTGGGGGGCTGTGCCAGCTACCTGTGCGGTTGGGGGAAAGGCGTAGAATCAATCTTGGCACTGTATGTGAGCTACTGTGCCAACACCATTTCCAGAATGGATTGTTCTCATGAGTGCATAGCTCAGTGATCGTCACGATTTTTCAAGCGGAGGCCATTTTGGCAAGAAACCTTCCATGTGAGAACCATTTCCCACTGACCTCCACACAGTATTGCACTTTTCTTAGTACGAGGAGGCCCTTTAAGAGAGAGAGAACCCTCTCTTAAGAGCTTTATGGAGTAAAGCAATGGAAGGGTTACACTTCTCAGCATGCCATTCATGCCCTTAAAGAGGTGCAGGGCTCTGTTTCCTTTATAAGAACCCCACCACCACCACCCAAGCACTGGGCAAAGTGCAGTACTGCATGGTGAAAATGGTCATCTCCGCATTGTGCTAGAGGGACTGTGCAGTGTAGGTGCTTTGGCTGAAGCTTCACACAAGTCCATAAACAATTAGTCAGGGGGCCATACTTAGGGTTGAAGGGGGCCACTCTGGGCCCCTGGGCCTTGCAATGAAGAACACTGGCATAGCTGATTCACATACAACTTGAATTTTGCTTCTAGCACGACAGACACCCCCAGAATGGTGGACCCTTCCTTGCTTGTCTGGTGGCTGAGTTGGTGGGACAGATTGTTTCAGTCAACATTGCTAATGGGAACCATGGCTTGCTTGCACCAGTGGTTGAAGGATTTCTGGGGAGCAAGGATGTGGCTCTTTTCCTGGTCACATCAAACTGATTCCCATGCCTGTTCCCAACTTCCATCCAGGATTACTTCAACCGACTTATCACTGACATTTGAAGTTGAGTGGAGACTCTCAAGGAGAAGTCAAGAACCAGTGTAGGAATTGGAGGCTGGCAGTTCCAGATGCCATGCCCACTGGGGGTGCATGCTCCGCAGAAACTTCTGGTTCCTGTCTTACCTGCTTTCAGTTGGTTGTGTGAACCAGCCCTTTTCTAATAGAGTCCGGCTAACCAGTGGTCCCTGTAATTTTTTTCATCTGTGTGCGCAATGAGTTTTGTTCTGGGAGGCAGTATCAAGGCAGCGTGTGCACACCTGCATTCAGAATGGGGCCTTCAACCTGATTCAACCTGAGTGGGATCTAAAATGAATTGAGCGGACATCCAAAAACTTGTGAGCGCACGCATGTGTGCATGCCTTAGAGGGAGCACTGCTGCTAACCCTTCCTGCCACAAACACCACATTTATAGCTTTCTTGAGAAGCCATTGGAACATGTGTACAGTTGAGAAGCAATTGGACTCTGTGTATTAGCAAATTACTGTCAAAGGAGGGTGGGAGTCTTGTTTCTCGCTGTAGCTATGTCCGTCCGGCTTTTGTAATGGTTTGGGTAACCCCTCCTTCTCCCACATCACAAATAACCAAATACCATGTCGTTCTGTCCACGGAAAGCCTTTGGGTCTTCCTTCGTTGCATCCCATGAGGGCTGCACCCTAGGCAGTTGCCTCCCTTGCCTCCCCCTTGTCCCAGCTGTGCTGCCCACAATAGTCACTTGTTCCTTTGTTCTAAAGAGCAACTGAGTAAAGAATGATTCAGGTGCCTTTTCCTCTATAGCAACTTGTCAGAGAAATCATGGACCCTTGTAATGTGTTAATGGTAGCTCTGTGTGTGCGTGTGTGTGTGTGTGTGCTTGTGTTTATATGTATGAATCACATGCATCTTGTCTGAGATCTGTGTTCTATTACTTCATTTTTATTCTGTTACAGAATCATTGCTCTGGCCTCATTAATGATGTTCCATTTGCCTGTAGAAGTCCTGATGGCACAAGACATCTTTTTCAGTCAAAGACATTTGTGTGTATGATACTTGAACATTAAGTTGCTCTTTGAAACAGAGATAGCTTCCTAATTGCATGCCCACTAATGGATTTTAATGGATAGGAAAGATCTCCTTCCAGATATCAAAAATATGCATAGTTCAGAGATTCACATTTTATAACTAAGCAGAGGAGTTGCAGACGTAGAAATGGGTGATTAAATCTTTCATTTACCGACATTATATATCAAGGAAAATTAGAGTAGAATGAAGGTGACTAGTCTGCCTGCCTGTTTAATGAGGGCCAAAAGTCAGGTCTTTTCTCACCCTTCTCAAAATCAGTGGATGTTCTGCAATTTATTTCAGCCGTTTAATAAGAGGACCTAATTTGTGGGGAAGTTTGTGAGCATAGGACAAATCCTCTAGTAGGCCCTGCTGCTGCATAAACGCCATTAATTTTCAAAGGTTTTGCATGGGAGAATAATAGAGGAGCATTTGGAGCATAATATTAGCCAGAAGGGACCTAAGGCAATGTCAACCTTAATTTGACAGCAACCTGCCTTTTTGCAATGTGTGGAAACTCCACAAGATGGCAGACTCTGCATAAAAACAGACAATGCTGGTGCTCCAGCGCTTATGAATGGTAAGTAAACATTTCCCTGCTAGGCAGTGAGTGAACCTGCACGGTCATCACTAGAACGAACTAATTCAGGGTTTAATCAATTAGACCAGGCATTCTCAGTGTTTGTTAACCGTGTGCTCCCACACCTCAAGCCAGGAGACAAGCTGCTCTGACTTTCCAGACTTTTGTCTTGTTAATGAGAATGTCAGGACGATGTTTTGCTTAGCAGTACGCACATCTGCTCAGTCCAGAGGTATGGGGATCAAAGGGATAAGGAGCAGGGATGAGCCACAGAGGTCCACCCTATTCAATTAGGTCCTCAGGAAACAAGCCGTGTGGAAACGAGAAACGAGCAGAAAGATGTATGCATAGGAAACATTGACCCCACCCTCCACCCCCATGCCAATCAGCTCAAAGGATGGGAGATGCAGATCTGGATGCTGTAAGACTGGATCAGGAAATGGTGCAGTCAAGAGCCCCATTCAGACATTATGTTGTACGAGAGTGTACAGAGGTCTGTACACTTGCATATGCATTAGTGTGAATGGCTGTAGCGGTGTTCACTTTAAAAGTGAACTGGGGTACATGCCCCTCAAATGCATGATACAGACAGGAAGTATACTGCAATACCTGGGATC
Organism: Hemicordylus capensis; assembly: GCF_027244095.1. Taxonomy (NCBI): domain Eukaryota; kingdom Metazoa; phylum Chordata; class Lepidosauria; order Squamata; family Cordylidae; genus Hemicordylus; species Hemicordylus capensis. Next base: position 26,355,415 of record NC_069661.1, on the reverse strand, counting down.
AACGTAACATGTGAATAACTGTGTACACTGTACACTTCTATGAGTGTTGAATATGATGTGTGGATAGGGCAAAGATGTAACCACACCAGGGGCTTGCCCAGTGTTCCCTATAAAAGGGATTCCCAGATGTTGTTGACTAAAGGTAAAGTGTGCCGTCAAGTTGATTTTGACTCCTGGCGCCCACAGAGCCCTGTGGTTTTCTTTTGGTAGCATACAGGAGGGATTTACCATTGCCTCCTCCCTCACAGTATGAGATGATGCCTTTCAGCATCTTCCTATATCACTGCTGCCCGATATAGTACCAGCGGGGATTCGAACTGGCAACCTTCTGCTTGTTAGTCAGGCATTTTCCCGCTGCGCCATTAGGTGCAACTCCCATAATCCCCAAGCAAAAGACATTGCAGCCGGGAATTCTGGGAGTTGTCATCAACAACATCGGGGGATTCCTGTTAGAGGGAACACTGGCCTTGCCTCCCACCCTTCAGAGTCCTGCTTCCCATTTTGAGAACCAGCGAGGTTGCTTAGTTAACATATCCTGAAAGTCCTTGATGTAAAAAAAGAAAAATAAATCTACAATATTCACCACAGCTGATATTTCAGAACCTTTCGTACATGCATTGTTTCTGAAATAAAGGTACAGCCATACATGGACTATTTCCCTCAGCAATTCAACAATTTAGAATGTCCGACTGACTGTAATCATGGTCAAGTCAGTAAAGGTTCAGTCCGGTTCCTATATACAGGAGGCTCGCAGATATCGTGGGTTCATTTCCCATGGTTTTGCCCATTCGTGGGCAGCCTCCTTGTCTAGTGGGTCAATGATCGCAGGGTCATCTGCAGGCTTTCCCGTGAGGAAAATCCCTTTTACTACCCCCTAACAGAACTGGTACACATTCGAGAACCTGGAGCAGCCCACTTGACCGCTGAGATGCAGCACGCAGGTTCCTCTATGGCAGTGGTGCCCAAGCTGGGGCCTCCAGATGTTGATGAACGACAACTCTCATCAGCCCAGCTACCATTTATTGTGTCTGTGGATGATGGGAGCTGTAGTTCAGCAATATCTGGAGGGCCCCAGCTTGGGAACCACCACTGCTCTAGGAGGTTCAAAGTTTAAAAATCCTGCCACTCAGGGGATTTAAACATTGACCCCACTGGAAGCGGCCTGCATACTCCACAGCTGGTGCACAGGGAGGTTTAAAGTGTAAAAATCCAAGCCTGCATCAGCGGAGAAGGGACCTAACCACTGGGGTAGCCAGTGGAGCTGTGGCCTGTGTTCTGCCCTGCCGGCAGCCTGCCCTTTGCACGTGACATCACTTGCAAAGTGGGTAGGGCCTGGGTGCGAGCCCTCCCAAAGTCATTTGCAGCCAGCGCTTGCTTCTGGCTATATTTATTTCCCTTCCTCTCCCTCCAGCGAGGGAGAGGAAGGGAAATAAATGATCCAGCCAGCAAATACTGGCTGTAAATGAGATCAAGAGGGCTGGGGCGATCTCTGGCAATTGGGCCATGCCCCTTTTGCGCATGACGTCACACACTAGGGGTGCTTCGGTGGCCCTTTCCATTGGCGTCCTGGGTTCTTTGAATGCTCAGTGGTAGCTCTGCCCCTGAACCTAACCTCTTTTCCCAGGTTAGGTCTAGTACTACAGTATCACAGTTTTAACATTCTCAGAACTTTCCGTGAATATCACCCCCATAAAATTCAAAGGCCTCCTATATTAGGAGTACCAGCAGGAGAGACCCTCAACTCCTGCCTGCAGGCTTCCAGCGGCATCTGGTGGGCCACTGTGTGAAACAGGATGCTGGACTAGACAGGCCTTGGGCCTGATCCAGCAGGGCTGTTCTTATGTTCTTATGACTTTCTCCAGCATGAGCTCTGTAGGAGTCTGTTTACAGTGCACTCCAGTGTGCATGCTCTACATGCCATGGGATACAAAAGGGTATATCTCCCCTCCTCACACCACTTCCCATAACCACTGCCGACTTGTACACGGTGGGCTCCCCTTTGCGAGAGGTTTTCAGACAGAGATTGAACAGTCATCCGTCAGAGATGCTGCTGCAGATTCCTGAGCTAGGCAGGGGGTTTGATCTAGAAGGCTTTCAAGGCCCCTTACAGCTTTAAAATGCTAAGGTTCATCCTCAGCAGTGTAAAATCTATTGATCTCTTAGTGTGGTGGACAGTTTATATGCCTCGAATGCCATTGTGTATCAATGTATGTGCATGTTCACTGGTTCATATGAAATGCTGAATGGGGGATGGATGGATGCACATGCAAGACTAAAGGCCTCTTCTGTTCCCCGCTGTGTAAACCTGCTCTGAGAGAGGTTCCGATCCTCCAGATTACAGAAACAGTCAGTCAGTGATTGCTGGACTAGTGCAGTGCTATGACTTTCGGCACTGGATGGGGAATGACTCAGGGTACCACAGTGAGGGCTGAGGCGACTGTACCAGCAACCGCTGTCTTTGTCAGCTGCAGTGCAATGGCATCACCTGGCAATCATGTTAGTTTGCTTGCACAGATGTATCAAGCCATTTCTGAGAGCAGCTTAATGGTATGTGCAGAGAGGGGCCACAAGCTCTTTTCACAGATGGTTTGAGGTGGCATGCAATACTGAATGCCAGTTCCTTGTACCAGGGCATGTTAACTGGGACATTATTTCAGCTGCTTGCTTTTCCTCATTGAAAACCAATGATGAGAGGAAGTGCTAGAAGTCAAGCTCCTGTAAAATGACATTATGGAAATAATTCTCCTCTACATGGATATGGCTTTCCATTAGCAAAGCATTAGCTACAGTATGGCTTGCAACAGGGAGGGGGGAAAAAGGGTTAAGAGCTTAGATTTAACGCTAGCCTAATATTAGATGTATTCAGATGACTCCCCCTCCTTAAGAGATATGGCATTTGATTAATCACAGAGGCTGACACTGTGTGCAGTCCTATGAGCTACAACGAATAGTTTACCATTTCACAGGTTTGCCAAGTTGCAAAGAGCTGGTAAACAAGCTATACTCAAGGCTTGTCTCACAGCGCAGCACCCAGGGAGGGGGATGAGAACACAATTTTAACTTCTTCCTGCAAAAGCCCTTTTAATTGCCAGGAATATGACCCTGAGGGCTGCTCAGCCCTCAGGGACATATTCCTGGCAACTAAAAGGGCTTTTGTTGGAGAGGAGAGAACTGAAAATGGCATCCTCATGCCCCTCCCCACATGCTGCATTGTGAGGCGAGCTCAGCTAGTTTACTGGTTCCTTGTGAGGACAGAACTCTTGCTCCGTACATCTGTGGAGAATGCCAGGCAGTACTGAGAACTAAATGGAACTAAATATAGAAGCAAAGGTTAGTATACATGTAAATGGGATGGGGTTGCAGCCCAGTTCCAGAGCATCAGCTTTGCATGCAGAAGTTCCCAGGTTACAGGTATAACTCCTGGCATCTGTAGGTAGGGTAGGGAAGGACTCCTGCCTGAAACCTTGGAGAGCTGCTGCCAATATGTGTAGACAATACTGAGCTAGATGGACCAGTGGTCTGACTCAGTATAAGGCAGCTTTCTATGTTTTTGTTATTTATAATATATTGTACTGGGATGCATACTTCTGTGGATGCTAGTTTAAACATGCCTCTCCTCTGGACTGGAACACATGAACAGTTTCAGCCCTGTGCTTGGTTTGGTGATCTAATGCTGTGCTGTTATGCCATTAGATGCTGCTATAGTGCTGTTTGCAGTCACTATGCACACTGAAACTAATGCCTGAAACAAACAGCAGAAATACCAGCACCTATTGGCACAATATAGCACTACGCTATAGCATGAGCACTCATAGGGAGGCATCTGAGCAAAAGGAAGCCTCAGAAACAGATGCTCGTTTGTTATGTGCAAGAAATGGAAGACAAATTCCACTAGTTATTTTGTAGGGTCGGAATAAACTTTAAAAGGAGAGAGTCAACGGTGCGAAAGAATTGTCAGGGGGAAAAAATAGACTACTCCAGTACACATCTACAAATATCTGTTCACAGAATAATCTGCTTCCACACTCCCAGGAATTGACTCTGCTCAAACCAATTCCAGAGCTGTCTGGGGAGGCAATACATCTGACACATTGCCTCCCTCGAAGCCAACTCCATAGTTCTTATTCCTTTGCTCCATTTGGGGCACAAGCACAACTGCTCAGAGCATGCCATAGAGATCTACTGTTGAAGCTGGTGATTAGAGAGTATTCAAGCCCCACATTGAATACAGATATGGGAAACACAACTTCCTGGGCTTTTGGTGAGTGTACACTCACGCAAAGTTGATACAATACATATTGTGTTGCTTGTATAGGCCCATAGATCAGATTCCTGTATGCAAAATAGTGTTACATGAGAACAGCCATGCCGGATGAGGCCCGAGGCCTATCTAGTCCAGCATCCTATTTCACACAGTGGCCCACCAGATGCCTCAGAGAAGCCCACAGGCGAGAGCTGAGGGCTCTCCTTCTCTCTTGTTGTTGGTCCCCAGCAACTGGTATTTGGAGGCGTCCTGCCTTTGATGCTGGAGGTGGCCTATAGCCACCAAACTAGTAGCCATTGATAACCAGGAAATGACTTGTCAAGCCAGAAGGTCCAGGATGAGTGCAGCGGGATCCCACCCGGACTCTGGCTCCTCCAGGCCACGCAGGTGCTGAGGGTTAAGGTCTGCCTCGCTGTCCACAATGCCCTCCTTTTGTGTCCACATTGCCCTCCCCCACATCCTAGACTGTATCCACTACTCCACCCTGGTTCTCCGGTATGACTCTTTCAAGTAGCAGAAGTCATTATGCGCCTGGGAGACTGCAAGGGAAGACAGCCGGAAGGGGCACACACAGAGCTCTGGCCCGTTGCTTTTTGCTGCTTGAGGTGAAGGACAACAAGCTGCTTGCCCTTCCCTCTTGCTCTGCCTCCCCCACCTCGCTGGACCCATGCCTTGATGCTGATATGGTCCCCGTCTCCCTCACCAGTGCTGTCCCCACTTAAAGGGATATAAAAAGCCCTCCAGCACCATCTCACTTGTTTTGCATCCCCTCACCCCCACACTTATTCACAGTCTTGAGGCTGCTGCTTTGGCATTGTTTTACTGGCTTCCTCCTTCTTCACTGTGTGATTCTACCAATCACAGATCACATAGTAAAATCTGACACTATCTCAGGTCCACATAGCCAACCTGGCTTGGTTGCCTGATGTCTTAACTGCGGAGGAAAAAAGCTCCCAAGTTGTCCTACTCTGAATGCGGGGAATGGAGGAATATGCCCCTGTTGTTGAAACAACCAAGCTAATGCTAGAAAGTACTGGCAGTTTCATTACACACTGGAGCTGTGTGGCAAGGTATTCACCCCAATCCAGCTCCAGTCATATGTAATGATGCTCGACTAGTAGCACAATATGGACATGGATGCACATCCCACTAAAGGTAATGCAGTGTGGGTGCATTCTGATGGACACCCAGATATACCTCTGCAACCACATGCATCAACACCACCAGTCAACTATGCATGATTGGGTGGTGGAGCAACAGAAAGGTTCCCCGATTCCCCCAACACCTGGCCCTTTTGAGCACCTTCACAAAAGGATGGGAAAAGGGTGGGTGGGGGGAAAAGAAGTGCACAAAAATGCCTCCCCTCTAGTGGCTCAGCACTAGCTGTAGCACCGGACTTTTCCTCCTGTCTAAAAGAGGTAAACCCATAACATTAAACTATAATGAAGAGTCTGCACATTAATATGAAATGAGATATTCATTATGTTTATTGTTAGAAAAAGCACTGGAGGGAATTCTTAAATGTAATCCTAGTGTAGTTTCTTCAACTTGCTTTGTTATTCTGCTGAGCACCACATTTCTGAAAGTTGGGAAAACAAGGCATTCGAGACTTTTAATATGGAAATGATGCAATGGAGTAATCCTCTTTGTCAGCCCAGAGGAAGATGAGAATAGACGTAGGAGTGTCCATTTACCAATCTGAAGCAGCGCACCAGCAGTTATTGCCAAGAGACCCAAATAAATATTATAAATCCATTAAGCTCAGTAGTGTTCTAGTAAAGATGGAATGAATTCATTCCATTGGTTCATGAATGCATGTTTGCCAGTGTTACCAAAAATGAGAAAAGGGCTGTAATTCAGTTCCATTTTCAGAAACGGTGGCTGGGGTTTGTCATATGCTATGACAAATGGGAAAGTGGCTTATACACATTAGCATAAGTAAATGAGCACTGAATAATGCAGGGACATGCTTTTTGCTTTCTAGCCTGGTACAAACAGTTGTGCAAAAGCTTCCGTTGGACTTAAAAAAACCAAAAAAAAAAAAAAAAAATGAGTAATTTCATTTCTTGATCTTGAGGTTGGTAGTTGGACTCACTGTTTATTGGAGAACTTTTACGAATGGTAGTGGGAAGGTATTTTGAAGACCTTTTGGCTGATTTGTGGCTTGCACAGCTGGTTGCCACTTGTTGAGTTATACCAAGGGATCCCAACAGGGGGTACTTGAAGGGTTCCCGGGAGCTGCTCGGAGGCTTGCTGCCTCTTAGTGCTGTAGCCATGCTATTTGCTCTCCATCCAAGGATCACTAGCTTGAAGCCAATGTGCCCTCAGTGATGTGTCTTCCTATGCTCCCGATTGGCTGCCAATGTGTGGAAGCTCAGCATACCCCTCCCCTCAGCCTGGCTGACAGGCTTCAGAAAATCTAGCACTGAGTACTCCCATTGAAATTAATGGGACAAGTAAATTGCTTATGAGTAACAGAGATTGTTCTCATGAGCAGCCAGGACCAGGCGAAGACAGCCAAGCCTGGGCTTGGCTGCCCATGAGAACTGGTGGGAGCACAATGACTCCCAGAGATGCCTCAACGGCAAACCTGCCTGGAGAGCCCACCTCTTAAATGAGGTTAAGGGAGAGAGTGCTCTCTTAACTGCATTTACTGGATCATGTGTTGAAGCACGGATGGGCGCCTGCTCCTCTGTGGGGGGACCCAGACAAGGCCAGGACCAGCAGCAGAACATCTGGGCATGTGATCCATGTGCCTAGCAACATCTGGATGATTGTCTGGGGGGGGAGGTAAGCTTATGCAGCCTTCCTCCCCCATACCCAAAGAGTTGTGTGAATGGGCCCCCAGTGTTGTGTGAGTCAGTAACACTAGTAGCCTGTCTCCCCAATGATAACACTTAAATTTGTGTTTGTGATGTATATATGTGTATACACACACAACTCTATGGGGAGCTGAAGGTTTGTGACCAAAGGGGTACACTTGTTAAAAAAGGTTGTGAAACCGTGAGTTATACTATGAAACTGCAGGTGTATGTGCACATTTTGGCTATATAGTCTCTAGCCTTGCTGTATTTTGACCCTGCCCCCCCCCCAATATTCAAAATAAGAAAAGACAATTTTTTAAAATACAGACTTGAAGACTCCTCTCATGACCCTCATTGCTTTGGGGGGCAGTCCATCCTGACTTCCAGCTGTGGTGTCCCATGCTTGAAAAAGTCATGTTCCTGATGATATGATACACATAGCTTAGTGCACATGGGTGCTTTACACGCTCCTCCAAGAGCAATTTTTCAAGGACTATTGGAACAGGCTCTCAGAAGTGATTTTGAAGGCTCTAGGGATGTTTCCATACCTTCCAGCCTGAGGGTCAAACTAGGTGTGATAGTGGCACATCTGAGTGTCAGGACTGAGTTGCTACTCTGAATCCCTAAAAAGAGGGGTAAAGATTAAATTGCAGCATTTCTTGCCATATTTCCCCCAAAAGGCACACTCTCCTTGCCATATTTCCCCCAAAAGGCACACTCTCTTCGTCCTCCAGCCACTTTTTAATGCCTTTTCTCTGGTGAGTCTCCATGATAAGAATTAACTCCTTAAAACTGGCTTAAAAGGTGATTTCAAAAGGAAAGGGTTCAACCCTTCCTTTTGCTCATGCTGAATTTTCAAAACCCCAGTCCCGCTGCTTTGTTGGAATTGATATGATCTAGCTTGGACTGCACACTATCTAGTTTCCTTTCATCTTAAAAGATGGCTAGTTTGCAAACAAATCTTCTTTTTAATTGCTAGTAGGGAAACCAAATCAGAATCCCATCCCAAATCAATCTATATATGCCACATCATATTGTGATCAATCGTTAAATCTTCTTTGGTTGGAATTGATCTGCAAAGATGAGAAGTAACCAATCAGTCTGATCCAGCTAAAGTTTGGGACTTTAAAGACCCATTAATTTCAACAGGAAAGCCTAAGTACATGCTTAAATTCTTGCCTAGTTTGTTAAAGCAATCCCATGCATGTTTACTCAGCAGTAAATCCGACAGTATTCAATGAAGCTTCCTCCCAAGTAAGTGTGCAAAGGGTTGCAACTTTGATTATCTTCACAACCTTGTAAGTTAGATTTTAAAAAAAAGCGCAATGTAGGACTTTACTCCCGCCCTTTTTATGCAGTGAAAAGTTATAATGAAATATCAGACTGGGGCTCTAAATTAATGGGTTCTGCCTGGACATCACCAACTTTCCTACCAAGAAAAATCAGCAAGTGAGGGATGCAAGATCTTTGACCTTTGCTTTTGAAGCAAGATGAAAAATCTTCTCCCAACCACTGAGAAGCAAAAGCCCATTAGCATCTTGATGGTTCTTAGGAGCTGTGTTGACCAGTGAGCTTTAAATTTTTTATGTATTTTATATGTTTATGCTAAGCTGCAAAAGTCAAGAGCTCATTACAGCAATGACAGACATGATCCTTCATAATACGGAAGTGTGCTCCCGATGATAATAAGCACCATGAAACATAGCTTAGCAATACATGAGACTTCTGGGAAGGAGTTTGCAATGGTTCCTCACAAAGGCAGAAGCCATAATCACAAATGGAAAAGAAAATACTTTGAGTGCTTGTTTACAAATGTCAGCAATTTTCTTCAGCTCCATCTCTTTAGGTTATAAGGGAGGGAGGGAGGACCAAAAATCTCTGTTTAATAGTGAGAATCTGGAAACAATCATCTCACCTTTGAGTGATGCTTGAGGCAGTGTAAGTTCTTGCTCTTACACAGATGTTCAGGCACCCACTCTTGGAAACAAATATGTAGAGCAATAGTTCCAGGCCTAGTTGACTGAGCATAGAGCACCGTTGGCTTAGTAGAGTGGAGACAGTGGTGTAGCAAGGCCAGGAGGGGCCCATTGCATGCCCATCATTTCCCAGCTAGATGGCATCTATTGTGTCTTGCAGGGCCAGGCAGTATGAGGGCTCATCAGGGGAGCTAGGCAGAAGTTAAGGTCAGGTTACAAGCCAGGGTAAAAAGTCAGGTCCGCACAGGAGGAATGGGAAATCAGGTCTAGTCAAGTCAAGGTCAGGAGCCTGGAGATCAGGTCTACACAGGAGTAGGCAAGTCAGGACAATCAAGCTAGGATCACAAGCCAGGCAATCAGCTCTACAAAAGAGCAGGACAAGGAACAGGCTACAAGCTTGGGCAACAATGCTGCAGCAGCAAGGACCTGTAAGGACCTTTTCAAGGGAAGTGACTCCTGGCCACACACCCTGGTCTGTCATGTGGCCATCTTAAAATGGCCACACCTTATTCATCAGTCTATGGCAGTAGCATGGCTTCAGCTTCTTCCTCTGAGCTGGAGGAGGAGAAAGAGGGCAAGCATGCATCCTTGGGATGAAGGGGAGGTTCCAGAGGATAAGGGTCCCCCAAGTTCTTGAGTGGGGTCCCCTCATGTCCTCCTTCTTTGGCTAGGAGTCTAACTAAATCTTGTGGTCACTTCTTGGGTGAAGTGGGGTCAAGCTCAGGGTCTGTGTCAGATGAGGGGTGGTCAGGTTCAGGGTCCATCTCAGATGAGGAAGAATCAGGCTAAGGGATCATGACACAATCCCCCACCTCAGGCTGTAACCCCAGCTGGGGTTTTGGCCCAGGCTTCTTGGGATACGTTTGATAGAAATGACAGAGGAGCTGTGTGGATGTGAGTGGAAGGCTCCCATGACCTTTCTTTGGCCCATAGCCTTTCCAATCGACTAAATATTGAAGCCTGCCCTGCCAGATCTGGGAGTCCAAGATGCCCTATACTTTATATTCTGCATGCCTATCCATTTGTACAGGAGCAGGTGGTGGCAGAGAAGGTCGTAAATCTGTGTTGAGAGTGATCGGGCATAGTAATGACCTGTGAAATACAGGATGAAATTTTATTGATGAAGGTAGGCAAAATCTGAAGGTGATGGGGTTTATGATGGCAGTTATGGGGAATGACCATAACCACCATGAGGTGGTCCAGTTTTCATGAGGGTTGGATAATCAGTGAACCTCTTCTCATGAGCAGTGAAAAGGGCTCCAGAATGGGCTGTGAGGAAGGTGGGTTAAACCTAACTTCCCTGCAGATGATCCATCAGGTGTTGCTGGGCGTGCTCCTTGTGTGCCCAGACAATTTCCCACATGCCCAGGCAGTGGGGGTGGGTCGGGGGCCGAAGTGTGTTATTCCAGCCCCCGGAAATACTATGATGCACTGTGTGAGTGCACGGTGCATCATGGGGTCCCCCTCTCCCCTCCCTGAGCTTTCCACAGTCTGGCAACCACAGCTGCAAGCAGCCGCAGTTGCCAGATGATCAGACAAATGGAGTTAAGGGAGCGCTCACTCCCTTAACCTCATTTTCAAGGGTGGCTAGTTAGGCGGGTTTGCTGCCGTGGTGCCACCTGGATTGGTCCGATCCAGGCAGTTCACATGTGCGTGCCAAACTGGGCTGGGCTCCCCTAGCCCCATTTTGCATGTGCGTGTGAATAGCCTCAGTATGTATTTGGTTGACAACCATACATGGTCACCTATGTTTAATGGCTTCCCTGGTGGCTGTTTCTGATCTGCCTGCAGCTTATAGTCTTCCTTTGCCTGGTATAGTTGCTCTCGGAGCTCATACCGAAGGGATCATAACTCATCCACCAGGTGGGTGACAGCTGATAATTCTGAGAAGGGACAGGAGGAAGGGAAAAACCATGGGTGGAACCCATAGTTGGCATAAAATTGAGCATGTTTTGTATAAGTGCAGACAGCATTATTGTAAGTGAATTCTGTGGTGGGAAGGAGTGAAGCCCAGTCATCTTGATGGTATGTGGTATAGCATCGAAGGTATTGTTCGAACACCTGGTTGGGCCATTCTGTCTGTCCATCCATTTGTGGACGATGTGCAGATGATAGATGGATCCCTACTCCCAGGGCCCAAAATAGTTTTTTTCAGAATTGCAGTCCCTGATCTGAAGTTATTCTTTCTGGTAATCCCTGAAGCTGGAACACCGAGGTGTAAGAACACAGTGGCAGTTTCTCAAGCAGTCGGGAATCTATGCAGGGTATAAAATGGGCTGTTTTGTAAGGTTATCTACTACAAGAAGGATGGAGATGTACTTTTGAGAAGGGGGCAGTTCCATGATGAAGTGTACGTGTTACTGTTTTCCAAGGCCCTTGTGGTGTGGGAAGGGGCATGAGCAGACATCCTGTTTTCCCAGTATGGGCTTTGGCTCAGATACATGTCCCACAGGTTGTCACATACTGATGTACATCTGGCTGGAATCTGGGCCACCAAAAGTCTCTGGGTGCTGATTGGGTGGTCATGTGATGGCAAAATGCCCAGCAGGGTGGGAATCATGTCACAGTTATAGTACCTCTAGATGTGCTGGCCCTGTGGGGATGTATAACCAAGAATGCACATAGAGCAGACCATTGGTCAGGGATATGCCTCTGATCAGAGGGTCCATGCTACTCTGTAGCAATTGAACTTGCCTCTGGGTAAAGGGATCTTTTCATAGGAATATAGGAAGTTGCATTATACTGAAGGTCGCTGTACAAGCACTCGTATATGTGCAATGTGCTCTAAGGAGGTGGGATAAATCAGAGTATTGTTGAGGTATACAACTACAAACTGATCTAAGGAGCCTCAGAACACATTGTTCATTAAAAATGTTGAAAGACAGAGGAGCATTACACCATTTAAAACCCCCCGAAATACATCGAGATAAGCTAGAATTCACTAGACAAAGCCTGATTTGTGTATGGAGTGGGTCCAAGGATCTCGAAGGGCCTTCAGGGTACGTTTGGCTGGTGTGTGAATGCACACACTCTCTTCTGAAGAAGATTTGGGGTAGAAGCCCTGTCTGTAAAGCCTCCTGGGGAACGAGGCAGAAGTAGAAGTCAGGTTACAAGACAGGGCCAGAAGTCGGGGAGTCCGGCCCACACAGGAGCATCTTTCCTTTCTTGTTCACTTGAGAGAGGAAAGATGCCATTCAGCCCAAGTATGTTGGGTTGTATGCTGTGTGAGCTGGCTGGAAAGCAGCAGGACACAGTGGGCAGGAGGAGAAGGAGGCAGAGGGTGAGTGGGTGGCAGCAGGCAAGGAGGAGGAAGAGGGTCGGGTGGTAGAGCAAATGAGCAACAGGTGAGGGGCCTTTGGCAGCCCCTCTTTTTGGAGTGATCCTGGGTGGCCCATGTTCTGAGAACATTTACAATTAGAGTTCCACACAGAGTTACCCCAGGAGGGCTATGCTTATAGCCATATATATATCTGTGTACTTGAGTTTCAGTTAGTAGCTCCCAAAGAAACTGAAATTCTGAGGTCCCAGAATGCCATTGCACTAGGCAGCTAGGGAATAAACACTAGCAGTTTTTACGAGAGCCATTGATCCAAAGAGATAATAAACTGATCGAAACAAAAAGCAAGAGACCCTACATGGGGGCAACAGAAAGAAAGAGCAACAGGATATGCAGCAAGAGTGCTGTCCAGGGAGCTGATGTGATTCCTATATTATATCTTTTTTTAAAAAAGTAGATTATAGGGTAGAATAAAAGCTACACATGATGATTTCTGCAAAAACCTAAGGGCTGTGGTTTCAATTACTCCTTCAAGCCTGTAAACCATGGCATTTACAAGGTCAAAAGTCCCTATCAAATACAGCATGATGCTTAAAAATCAATTCCAATCACATGAAATAGAAATGGAAAAAGAAGAAAGAGAATGCTTTTTGCAGATTTTGAACTGATTAGGTGGCTACTAAGGATTCAGCTCAAAGCATATAAAACTTATCATCTATCCACTTCTTTTGGAGCTGCCCCACTATAAATAGGACTGTTGCAGGAACAGCAGTTGGAGGATCACAACACCCAGATGGAACCGAAGACAGGATGTAAAAGCTCTGCTTTCATGAACTGAAACTCCAGGCCCCATAAATGTCCAAGAAATTCATGACAGTCCCCTACATTCAAAAATTATGTTGCTAATAATATGCATCAGTACCGTAATATGTTGTTTTAATGACAACTTTCCAGAGGCAATAGGAAAACAAAATCAATGTTCCATCAGAAAACAAGAGAGCTGGTCTGTGGGGAGGAGAGCTGGTCTTGTAGCAAGCATGAATTGTTCCCTTTACTAAACAGGGTCCACACTGGTTTGCATATGAATGGGAACACTGAAAGATATTCCCCTTAGGGGATGGGGCCCGCTCTGTATGCTTGCATGCAGAAAGTCCCAAATTCCCTCCCTGGCATCTCCAAGATAAGGGTGAGGGAGACTCCTGCCTGCACCCTTCATCTGACTTGTTACAAGGAAATTTAGAAAAAAGACGACTCCAGGGAGACATGATAGAGGTCTGTAAAAACATGCCTGGTGGGGAGAAAGTAGATAGGGAGAAATTCTTCTCCCTCTCACATAACTCTAGAACCAGGGGTCATCCCATGAAATTGAGTGCCAGGAAATCTCGGACCAACAAATCTCGGATCACACAACACATAATCCACTTGTGGAATTCTCTGCCACAAGAAGTGGTGACAGCCAACAACCCTGGATGGCTTTAAGAGGGGTTTGGATAACTTAATGGAGGAGAGGTCTATCATCGGTTACTAGTCGGGCTATAGGCCACCTCCAGCCTCAAAGGCAGGATGCCTCTGAGTACCAGTTGCAGGGGAGTAATAGCAGGAGGGAGGGCATGCCCTCAACTCCTGCCTGTAGGCTTTCAGTAGCTTCTGTTGGGCCACGGTGTGAAACAGGATGCTGGACCAGATGGGCCGTGGGCCTGATCCAGCAGGGCTGTTCTTATGTTCTTGTGTTCTAAGGCAGAGACCTATGTTCCTATATATGTTCCTATTTTCATTTTTTCGGTAAAATGTCCTCCTGGTTACCAGAAGCTTCAAGCTTGCTCAAAATACTTTGGAATGCTCAACCTAAAAAAGTATATAAGGCCAAAAGTCTGGGATAGCCAAGGAATGAGTGAGAAGTACAGAGGTTCTTACAAGTCCTATTGAGACATTAGGTAGTACGTGTGTTCCGGTGATTGTACATGTTTTTGTGTACATACATGTTTTTGTGTGTATGATTGCACATACATTCATTTTAAAAGTTAATCTGGATACAGGTTTCCTCAAATGCAGAATACAGATAAGATGCATACTACTGTATGTGCATTCAACATGACAACAAAAACAAAAATTATATACCACTTTTCAACAAAAGTTGCCAAAGCAGTTTACACAGAGAAATAATAAATAAATAAGATGGAACCCTGTCCCCAAAGGGCTCACAATCTAAAAAGAAACATAAGTCAGACACCAGCAACAGTCACTGGAAGTACTGTGCTGGGGTTGGATAGGGCCAGTTACTCTCCCCCTGCTAAATAAAGAGAATCACCATGGTAAAAGCTGCCTCTTTCCCCAGTTAGCAGGGGTGTGAACAGATCTGAACAGGCATTCACTGTACACAGATTGTATGTGTGATGAATATAATGGCTGATATGATGAGGGAAATTACTTAGAGTAGTCCCATTGAAATTAAAATGATAATTTAATATCAATGGGATTACTCTGAGTAATTTTCCTTTTCACATCAGCTACTGAGGCCGTTTTCACGAAAGGCTAAAAATGTGCTAGGATGACATGTGTGCATCCCAAAACTGCCCAACTGAGTGGGTGAGTGGACTGAGGGCAACTCCTTTCAGGCTGCTGGGCCTGACAGTTGACCCGGCACAGAGCATCTACGCCCCTAGTTCTCCCTGGCTCTCCCCACTCCCGCAATTGATCCAGCTCCCTGCCCTGTCTTCATTTCATCCCCATCCCTTCAGCCAGTTTGTTCTCACCAGAGCCAGACCCACCATCGAGCGAATGGGTCCAAAGAACGTCGCCCCTCAGGGACTGTGCCTTGTACCCCTGACACGCCGCCTGCGTCTGACGTCAGCTGCGGGGGCATGGTTAAGATCCCAAATGGGGTGTTGGCTGGATTTAGCTCCCAAATGGGGCCGAGCGGGCAGACCAGCGCACCATGGGGCCTTCGGCCAGACAAGCTGGTATGGCCTCAAGTGGTGGCCATACCATCATTACCATCCGTAATGCATTTATTCACTTCAACAGCACAGAATGTGTCTAAGCTATTTTAAGGAAGTTTTCCACAGGAGTTAAACTAGGAAATATCATCATAGATCTTAAAAAGGCATTGGCTGCTTTTAACAGCACCAATATGACCATCGACTGTACAGGTCTAAATATTAAAAGCCAGTCAATGCAGCTACTTTCTTACAGTTCTGAGCTTAATAAGGAAAGCCTTATTGGGCGATTTGGTCCCTGCACAAAGCTTCAAGATCCATGCATTACTTTGCACTGAGCTCTTTGTGTTGAAATATTTACTCAGTGAATGACACTACTGTAACAGAGAGGCAGCTCTGTTACAGTATTATTATACAGAGAGGCAGCTTCATAAAGATGGAGTGCCATTCAGTACGGATAACAATCTGTGGAAGGACCCACTGTCTCATCTGTTGATAATCAAATCCCACAGGCAACATAGTGTATATATAAGAGCTGAGTATACTGTCAAGACTGTTTCTCCCGCTTGCCTTCCCATATTCTGTGAAATTAATTCCTTCTGTCCTCCCTCAGTCTTAATAAACAAGGCCAGTTTACATGAAGGACTGATCATGAGGTAAAATTAGTCTTGGACTGTATCACTTTAGAATGAAGGAGGAAAATAATATGGCTTAATGCTTTCACATATAAAAGGGGGGAAAAAACCTCTTTCCAGATAATAAATAGATGTTGGGTGGAAAGGTTCTATCTTAGGGCCAATTTGGATTATCCCCACCACCACCACCGAACTAGCTAATGTGATTAGGAGGGGGAATGAGTTGAGAATGTACCCATCTGGATGTCGTTCTCAGACTTCTGTATCCTCCCGGGGCATTCCTTTATTGCACAGGAGGGGGTGGTTTGTCTGAATGTCCCCCCAATGCAATAAAGGAATGTGCCAAGAGGATGTCAGGGCATCCAGGAAAGACGTCAGGATAGACGTGCATTTGGTGGTGTGCCCTCTTTTAATCACATAGGCCAGTTCGGGGGAGAAAAGTTTAATTTGAACTTGCCTCTATTCTTCTTCTGTGGAGCAAGTGCTGCTTCCTCTCTCTTGCCTTTGCTCCTCTAATTGTGTGTACCTGATTTTCACCCTTCTCCTCATGCTTTGGAGAGGCTTTCATCTTTTAAAAAAATGGGTATTTTTTCAGGTGTTTGGCATGTTCATCCAGTTAAATGTCCATTTGGCTTTTTAAAAAAGTGAACACATTCATATAAATATATATTTAACTTGGAGCATTGTTCTGGGCAGAGGGAGGACAAAGTGGATTCATGACTGCACAAATACAAGCCAGCATGGTGTAGTAGTTTGAGTGCTGGACTAGGACCGGGGAGACCCGAGTTCAAATCCCCATTCAGCCATGATACTTGCTGGGTGACTCTGGGCCAGTCACGTCTCTCTCAGCCTAACCTAATTCACAGGGTTGTTGTGAGGAGAAACCTAAGTATGTAGTACACCACTCTGGGCTCCTTGGAGGAAGAATGGAATATAAATGTTAGATAGATAGATAGATAGATAATACTAGCCAATCAACATTGCACAGCCAGCTAGGGAGAGGGGATGTGGAGGGCTGGTGATTGTTAGAAGGGGGAATCATGAGGAAATGGGAAGAGAAGGTTGCTCTTAAGTTTGATTTTCTGAGGAAGCTTGTATATTTAGCCAAAATGGGGGTGAGCATCAGTCACAGTGGGCTTACTATGCAAACTCTGTACTTTTCTGCATGGCCTTAGCAGGACTGGGGCCCCAAATACCTGGCTGTGCACATGTCTAGCTTCTAGTTTGTGCAGCAGCAACATTTTGGACCAAAATGCAGAGTATGTAAGCTTACTCTGAGCTTACATACAGCTGAGCCCCTGGTGGCGCAGTGGTAAAACTGCCACCCTGTAACCAGAAGGTTACAAGTTTGATCCTGACCAGGGGCTCAAGGTTGACTCAGCCTTCCATCCTTCTGAGGTTGGTAAAATGAGTTCCATCCTTCCGAGGTCGGTAAAATGAGTACCCAGAATGTTGGGGGCAATATGCTAAAATCATTGTAAACTGCTTAGAGAGCTCCGGCTATAGAGCGGTATATAAATGTAAGTGCTATTGCTATTGCTATTGCTATTATATGTGACCACATCTATTTGCATTCTGGAGCAGAGCTTTTAATTTGCCACATTTTTGTTCTAAGGGTGGAGTTAGACATGATGGCAAAAGACCTGTCTACAAGTCTGAGTCATGTGGAACAGCTGTAAAGCAAGGCTGAGGAGGACTATTTCAGGTGGAGAAGCCACAGACTGGGTGCAGGGGTGGGTGGGGATGGGATTGAGCCATCCCTCTGATGACCACTGCCCCCCCTGCAAATCCTGCCCCCAGCTGTTTGTCCTATTCAGATTCTGAGACTGGCAAAAAGGACTCACTTATGGAAGTCACAGTTTAGTTGTCATATGGTATTCTGCAAAGCTGTAGTGTCTTAACAACAACAATGGACTTATTCCAAGGGACTGGAATTTATCTAGAGGCAAGGAACTCTGGCTATTGTGGGCATTAGTTCTGGCTAAATGCTTTATACCTCAGAAATGGAAAGTGAAAGACACTCCTGAGATAAAACAGTGGATTACCGATTTACTGATTTTGGGTGCCTTTGACATTTTTTAAAAATCCCCTTCTTTTGAAAAGGAAGCTTATGACAAGTTCCAGTTAAGTTGGAAACCATTCTTGTACTTGCATACATTGTGAAAAATGGTTTGGTAGAAGATAGTGGTCAGCATGTCTCTGTGACTAGAGTATTTTTTGTTTGTTTTACTCTTTTTAATGTTTATTTAAAGGGGGAGGGCTGTGAGGAATGTGCTGAGTATTTATCTACTATATACACTTGAGAAAGGGAAATACTTTTTTGTGTGTATGTTGGTGTATCCTTGCTAAAATTGTTCATCCTGTCTGAAAAATTATTAATCAAAACACAATCAAAAATTATTAATCAAAACACAATCTTGTAGGAAATTTGGCATCCAGCTGTTTACAAGGTTTGTTGGCTTGTTCTTGGTTTCTGTTTGTAAGTTCCCCAGCCCTTCTATATAAATTCTAGTCCAGTCCAGCACACAGGCTGTCCCTGAGGAATGCAAGGCTGTACAATACCAGGAGTGAACTCTACTTATATTTTATAACCTGAGAGCATGTTACCACTTGGCCACCACTATTTGTAATTACATGGCAGTTCCCGAGAGGAAGAGGTCTGATGAGAGCACCCCACCACCAGGGGCCCAGTTTGTCTCAATTTTTATATGCCCTGTAACCCAAGCCTCTCTAGATTGTGAATTCACCTTTGTTCTCATAACTCTATGATTTAATTTCACCATCCTATTCTCAAGGGTTGATGTGTTTCTTGCAATACAAGGATTGTTCATTTTCCTGCACTAGGATGTGTTCAGCCTCCTAAACAGTCCTTTAACCACCACAGGGTCTTGGTTTTCTAACTATTAATGTAACCTCTTTGCTTACTGGGGCATCAGAGTTTATTTAATTCAGCAAAATAGACTGCCTTTAGCTCAGCAGTAGAGCACATGCTTTGCATGCAGAAGGTCCCAGGTTCAATCCCTGGCCTCTCCAGGGAGGGCTGGGAGAGACTCCTGCCTGAAACCTTGGAAAGCAGGGATTCTCAGTGTTGAGTCTCCAGCAAGGTTGCCAGAACCTAAGGGGTATACTGGTGGGTCAAATGGGCCGTAAGCCAGAATTTGGCTTTTTAAAAGCCAAATCTGGCCACCTAGGTCTCCAGGTGTTATTGGACTTCAACTCCCATAATACCCAACCAAAAGACACTGGGGCTGGGGATTATGGGAGTTGAAGTCCAATAACATCCGGGGATCCAGCATTGAGAATCCCTGGCGAAGAGAATACTGAGCTAAATGGATCAAGGGTCTGACTCTGTAAAAAGCAGTTTCATATGAGAAATAACGATGCTGCTATAATCTGCCATATTAGATTTCCAAGAGAAGCTGCTTTGCTGGGGTGGACGACTAATCTGAAGCTTTATTATGTTCAGTTGTATCTGTTTCAGTTGTCCATTTTATTAGGACAGGCCTGCTCAACTTCGGCCCTCCTGCAGATGTTGGCCTGCAACTCTCATAATCTCTGGCTATTGGCCACTGTGGCTGGGGATTCTGGGAGCTGTAGTCCAAAAACAGCTGGGCTGGGGGAAAGTTGAACAGGCCTGTATTAGGTCAAAATGATGGCAACTGAATGTCCATAAGAACAGCCCTGATGGATCAGGCACAAGGCCCATCTAGTCCAGCATCCTGTTTCACACAGTGGCCCACCAGATGCCTCTGGGGAGCCCACAGGCAAGAGGTATGTGCATGTCCTCTCTCCTGCAGGTGCTCCCCTGCAACTGGTATTGAGAGGCATCGTGCCTGTGAGACTGAAGGTGGCCCACAGCCACCAGGATATAAATGGCTATTGATAGACCAGTCCACCATGAATTTTAAAGCCATCTAAGCTGGTGGCCATCATCATTTCCCATGGCAAAGAATCCCATAGATTAATTATGTGCTGTGTGAAAAAGTACTTCCACTTGTCAGTCCTAAACTTCCCGACCTTCAGTTTCATGGGCTGACCCCTGGTTCTGGTGTTGTGAGAGAGGGAGAAAAATGTATCTCTGTACACCCTCTCCACTCCATGCATAATTTTATACACCTCAATCATGTCTCCCCTTTGTTGCCTCTCTTCCAAGGTAAAGAGCCCTAGATGCTGTAGCCTAGCCTCATAAGGAAGGTGCTCCAGGCCCCTGATCATCTTGGTTGCCCTCTTCTGCACCTCTTCCAGTTCTACAATGTCCTTCTTAAGATGCTGTGACCAAAACTGTACACAGTACCCAAGGTGTGGCTGCACCATAGATCTGTATAAGGCCATTATAATATTAGCATTTTTATTTATAACCCCCTTCCTAATGATTCCTAGCATGGAATTAGCCCTTTTCACAGTGCCGCGCACGGAGTTGACACTTTTAATGAGCTGTGCACCACAACCCCAGCTAGTTGAGAGAGGGGGAAGCAGAGGCTGGATGCACATTGCAATGCACATCAAGGTGCAGGCATCTCTCAGCACTGCACGACTCCCAGTAAGATGCACATCATGGATTCCAGTGCATATTCCCATCTATTAATCAATATACATGTGCTGGCTCACCACTTTGATGTATACCTATATAAGCAATGGCTTTTTCAGAGGGAGGAGGAAAACAAGAACCCAGAATGGACAGAGGTTCTTCAGAAAAGAAAGACACTATCTTTTCCTAAGCCCCTCTTAGCCCATCAACTCTTTTGGCCCCAAGTGGTCTTCTGATCCTCCTGAGGTATGGGTGTTCTCAGATAGTACTTTCTGAGAGCGATTAATTTCATCCAGACGGCTTACTGCTCCTTAATTTCTGTGTCAGGATGAAAATTAAGGACTGCATAGAATGGCGTGTTGCTGGGCTGCAAATTCACAGCTGCAGGAGAAGACTTCCAGTAAATCACTGTCCTTCTTTTGAGAGCTGCAATAAATAATCCCAGGAGGAGGCTCACCCTTGGAACCAGCAGCTGCCTGAAGCTGCTAGAGGCTGAACCGTCAGTCAACTGATGTGGGAAAACGAGAAGGAATAAAGCAACCCATGCGGAAGCATAGGAACTTTATTTATGGTCACATCAATTGACTATTCCCAAACTTTCTCCTCTTGCCAAGTAGGAAGAAAAAAGACACCTAAGCAAATCTTAACTTTGCCAACTGTTTCAAGAGCTGGATTCTACGAAATTCACTTCCTGGTTATGAATAGTGGCTGACATATGGTGCAACGTGGTGTATCTGTTGCATTCATGCAGTTGTGTAAGAGTGCAGCAAAACAGAGGTGCGCAAGAGTCATCCCACTAGAAATAATGGGATTGCTCTTATGTAACTACACTTGGGCAATTTTGGAGTTGTATATCCCAATCATCAGGCACCAAGTCTAACTGCTGGCTTCTAGATCAGGAGTTTCCAGCCTGTTCTTAAAGTTGGTTACCTACTTGTTCCTGGGCTCAATTTAAAATGCTGGATTTGGTCTTCAAAGCCCTGTATAGTACTGTCTTGGATCTGGCTACCTCAAGGACCATTTGCTCCCGTCAGAGAAGCCTGCAGGAGAGGAGAGGAACATCTGCCCCCAGTCAGACCCCAGGTTGAGGGACTGGGTGCCTGCTTGTCTGCTTCTGCCACCCCTGCTTACTATCTGCCCCCCAGGACAGGCTGCTGGACTATGGTGAGGCTTTGCAGGACTGGGGCCCACAGGGGGTGACTTGGTAGTTTCCTGGACTCCATCTGCCGGAGCTTGCTGCTCAGGGCTATTTTGGGTGCTGCCAGTGGTGGCAGGCCCGCCACAGGTGGGGTCGCCACCGAAGGGGCAACACCAAAGGGGCAACACCAAAGGGGGGTAGCCCCTTTGGGGGGACCACTTCGGGGGACAGTGAGGGCGAGGGCAAGGCCTCCTGGCCCAGGTATTTGTAGGTGGGGGGGATTTAATAGTGGGGCTTCTGTTTTAATTTCTCCTGGGTGAGATAGTTTTAGAATGTGTCTGGGCTTACCTGGAGATGGAGAGACAGGGGGCATGTCCACTGACTGTGGGGTGGCCATTCCGGTGGTGGTGGGGAACAGAAGAAGTAACGTTGGCAGATCAGCAGGCCATTACAGGGGAAGAGGACTTGGAAATCTAATAGCTGTTTCCCCTTCCGGCTGTCCTGCCAGCTCTTTGACCTTGGGGAGCAGTGCCGATCATCCTTGGAACCTCACCTTGCTCCTCTGTAATGCCAGGTCAGTCCAGAACAAATCAGAAACCATCCATGATTTGATTCTGGATGAAGGCACCAACCTGGTATGTATTACAGAGACCTGGTTGCGGGAGGCTGGTGGCCCGGTGTTGTCCCAGCTTCTCCCTCCAGGGTACTCTGTTGAGGAGCGGGTGAGGGACTGTGGATATGGAGTAGCTGTGGTCTATAAGAACAATATCTGCCTGACCAGGACCATATCGAATGTGTATACTTAAGTTTGGGGACCAGGGATAGTCTGGGACTTCTGTTGGTGTACTGATCACCCTGCTGCTCAATGGAGTCCCTAACTGAACTGATGGACTTGGTCTCGGGTTTGAGGTTGGAGTCACCCAGGCTTGTGGGGCTGGGGGACTTCAATGTTCATTTCAGGGCCAAATTGTCCAGGGTGGCTCAGGAGTTCATAGCGGCCATGACGATTATGGGTCTATCCCAAGTGGTCTAGGGACTGATGCACATTGCAGGTCACACGTTTGATTTGATCTTTCACTCTGATCAGGGTGGTGTTTCATGGGTGGGGACTCCTATGATTTCCTCATTGTCATGGACAGACCACCATCTGGTTAAGGTTGGACTAACAGTCACTTCCCACCTTCGCAGGGCTGAGGGACCTATTTGGATGGTCTACCCAAGAAGGTTATTGGATCCAATAGGATTTCAAGAAGCCTTTGAGGGATTTAGTGTTGGCTCTGCTGGCGATCCTGTTGATGCCCTGGTCATGAACCATTGTTATTGTCATGGACAATTGTTATTGTCATGGACAATTGTCATGCCATGACCATTGTCATGGATGCCCATTGTCATGGATGGACCACCATCTGGTTAAAGTTGGACTTACAGCCACTTCCCACCTTCACAGGGCTGAGGGACCTATTAGGATGGTCTACCTGAGAAGGTTATTGGATCCAATAGGATTTCAAGAAGCCTTTGAGGGATTTAGTGTTGGCTCTGCTGGTGATCCTGTCGGTGCCCTGGTGGAAAACTGGAACAGCAAACCCACTGGGGCAGTAGATATGATCGCTCCTAAGCATCCTCTCCGACCTGCTTCAAAATTGTCCCCTTGGTATATGGAAGAACTACAGGGGCTGAAGTGGTGAAGTAGATGACTGGAGCACAAGTGGAGAAAGACTCGACTTGAATCCGACGGATTACAACATAGAGCACATTTGAAGATCTATGCTCGGGTGATACATGCGGCAAAGAAACAATTCTTTCCTGCCTGTACTGTATCCGCAAGTTCACGTCCGGTGAAACTGTTTAGGGTTGTGAATGGGCTAGTATGTGCCCCTCCTCCCTTGAATCAGAATTTGGAACCATCAATTACTCACTGTGACGTGTTTAATGAATTATTTGTGGAAAAATCTCATATTCGGGCCGACATAGTTTCCGCCTCCACAATTACTTCAGTGTCTGATGTGGAGGTGGACAGCGACTCCTCTTGTGTGGTTAAGTTGAATCAGTTCCAGTTTGTGACTCCTGAGGATGTAGACGAGCTGATTGGAATGGTGTGACCTACCACCTGTTCTCTTGCTTATACTATCTGGCAGGGAGGTTGTTGTAGAAGGCCTAGTAGAGATTATAAATGCATCTCTGAGGGAAGGCAGGATGCCTCCTTGTCTTAAGGAGGCAATTATTAGACTACTTTTCAAGAAGCCTACCTTGGATCACTCAGAGTTGAGCAACTACAGGCCTGTTTCCAACCTTCAGTGGCTGGGCAAGGTAAATGAGAGGGTGGTAGCCTTCCAGCTCCAGACAGTCTTGGAGGAAACTGATTATCTAGACCCATTTCAGTCTGGTTTTCAGGCTGGCAATGGGGTGGAGACTGCCTTGGTCGGCCTGATGGATGACCTCCAATTGGGAATTGACAGAGGAAGTGTGACTCTGTTGGTCCTTTTGGACCTACTGGCGGCTTTAGATACTATTGACCACAGTATCCTTCTGGAGCATCTGAGGAGGTTGGGAGTGGGAGGCACTGCTTTGCGGTGGTTCTGCTCCTACCTCTTGGGCAGGTTCTAGATGGTGTCCCTTGGAGACTGTTGTTCTTCAAAATCTAAACTTTTGTATGGTGTCCTTCAGGGCTCCATATTGTCTCAGATGTTTAACATCTTCATGAAACCGCTGGGAGAGATCATCAGGAGATTTGGTGCAGGGTGCTATCAGTATGCTGATGACACCCAAATCTACTTCTCCATGTCAACATCATTGAGAGGGGGCATAACCTCCCTAAATGCCTGTCTGGAGGAGGTAATGGACTGGATGAGGAATAACTAAGACTGAATCCAGACAAGACGGAGGTACTCATTGTGTGAGGTTGAAACTTGGGAGATGAGTTTGATCTGCCTGTTCTGGATGGGGTCACACTTCCCCAGAAGGAACAGGTACGCAGTCTGGGGGTGCTTCTGGATCTGAGCCTCTCCCTGGTCTCCCAGGTTGAGGTGGTGGCCAGAAGTGCCTTTTATCAGCTTCGGCTGATACGCCAGCTGCATTTGTTTCTTGACATAAATGGCTTCAGAACAGTGTTACATAAGTTGGTAACCTCCAGACTGGATTACTGTAACACGCTCTATGTGGGGCTTCCCTTGTGTGTAGTCCGGAAACTACAGGTGGTTCAGAATGCGGCAGCCAGGTTGGTCTCTGGGTCATCTTGGAGAGACCACATTACTCCTGTATTGAAGGAGTTACACTGGCTGCCAATAAGTTTCCTGGCAAAATACAAGGTGCTGTTTATAACCTATAAAGCCCTAAATAGCAATAGCAATAGCAATAGCACTTACATTTATATACCGCTCTATAGCCGAAGCTCTCTAAGCGGTTTACAATGATTTAGCATATTGCCCCCAACATTCTGGGTACTCATTTTACCGACCTCGGAAGGATGGAAGGCTGAGTCAACCTTGAGCCCCTGATCAGGATTGAACTTGTAACCTTTTGGTTACAGGGCAGCAGTTTTACCACTGCGCCACCAGGGGCTCAGTTTGGGCCCTGGGTATTTAAGAGAATGTCTTCTTCATTATGAACCCCACCGCCCGTTGAGATCATCAGGTGAGGTCCGTCTGCAGTTGCCATCGGCTCGTTTGGTGGCTACTCAGGGATGGGCCTTCTCCACTGCTGCCCCAGAGCTTTGGAACGCGCTCCCTAGTGAAATAAGAGCCTCCCCATCTCTGACAACTTTTTAAAAGTCTTTAAAGATGCACCTATTCACCTAGGCTTTTAATTAAATATTGTTTTAACAATTTTAGCATCATTTTAAAATGTTGTTTTAAAAATCTAAATTGTTGTAATGTTTTAACTTTTACTGTGTCATTTATTTTATTTTAACTACTGTTTTAAGTTTTTTTTTTGTTATTTATTTTAACTAATGTTTTAGCTTTTTATTTGTTTGTTTAAAACTGCCCAGAGACATGAGTTTTGGGCAGTATAGAAGGGTAAAATAAATAAAGAGTCAGAGTATTCTCAGTGATAGTGCCAAAGCATTAGAATGCCCTTTCCCTGGTGATCTGTTTGGCTCCTTCTCTGCTGTCTTTTAGACATAAATTGAAAACATTTTTATTCAGACAGGCAGTTAATTTCTAGCTCTGCTGCTGTTTAATGACTTGAGTGATTGGTGCTTTTCATAATTGTCTTAATCTATCATTTCCTATGTATTTTAGTGCATTGTTTCCATTTTTTGAATCTACTCTGAATTCTCATTGAACAGAAGAGTGGGAGAGAAATAGTAAATAACAATTTGTGACCTGTGAAGCTCAACAAAATTCACTATTAGCTATTTATTATGTTCTGCTGGGTGCTTGACACGCCTCACAACTTTTTTTGAAGTTCCAGGCAGCCAGGAAAAAGAAGAGGTTTATGAAGTCCCTGGTAGGGCTGACTTCAGCTGGGTGGGCAATACATTGCATAGCCTGCAGTTCTACTATCAGCTAAATGTAATTATTGATTCCTTGTATTACTTACTTGGCACCTTTTCAAAACTGTAGCTTCTCCTTGAGGGCCTTTTTGCTTCTAATCCTTCCTCCATTTGTATTCGACCAGTCCTGTCCCCCCATTTTTAATCTGTGGCGTCATTAAAGCCGGTGCAAAGTAATATAGCCAGATTAATTAAGGTGTCCTTCCTGCTTATATATTATAAAGTTAATGGATTGCTGAAGTGCTGCTTTGCCTTTCCTCTCACTGATCTTTTTGTGAGAGGGAGAGATGAAAACATGGTCTCCATAGCAATATGCAGCTCCAATCTTTATATAGCACCCAAGTAGTAATTGCGCTCTTATTGCTTTCACATATATTCATGGTTTACAGCAGCCATAACAGTCTTGCTAAGTGTTTGCGATCAGCCAATGACCAGCTGTATTAAAGGCCCCAAAGGTCTTGGGCCGTTCACTCTCCTGGAATGCTGTTCATCACCAAGACCCTGCTTCCCGGCAAGAGGACACTTAATTACTGCATTGCCGGAAACAGTGGCTCAGCCAGCCTTGACTCTTGAACCAGCAGCCGAGCACTCCACAAAAACATTCTGTAATAACAGCATGCTTAAGCGGATGTGTAGGAAGCGCCCTTCTTTTCTCATTATTCATCCGTCTTAATATGCTTCCTCAAAGCCACTGCGTTTGCTCTCTGCGATATAGAGCAAAATAAAATAATTTTATTTACAACTGCCTTGAAACTCCATACTTGCCAACTTTGGGCAATACATACCCAATTTATACTGGGTGGGTTCTCACGATCAGAAGTTGGTGGAGTGGTCAGTTAAGATTCAGCACCTGTGTGTGCTCCCAAAAATCCCGGTTGGAGAACCTGGAAGTGATTGTGTATGAAGAGCAGTTGTGGATGGTCAGCATAGGCAGCTGCCCAGTGCTCCTTCTAATTTTTGTTCATCTGTGTGTGGAATGAGTTTTGTTTTGGGCAGCAGTATCAAGGCACTGTATGCACACGTGCATCTAGAGTGTTGGAGATGGAGTTCCAGTGCATCGAACTTTTGCACCAACTATCCTAATGACCACTAGGGGCATTGGGAGTAGAAACAGTGAGTAAGTGTCTTTCTATCTGTCCCTACTCTATGACCCCTGAACTGACTGCAGCACTTCCTGTGCTGAGTCACAATCCTTCCTTTCCTCCTAGAGAGCAGATGGAAACATCTCTCTCTCTCTCCTTACCTATTCATTATGTAGTCCTTTAGATTAGGATTAGGACTTTCCTATCCAAACGTACTTAACCAATAAATACTTAAATATTTAGTTCTACAAGAATCTCCATGTGTTTTCTCTAAATAGCTGCAACAACTAAAACATCCTCTGCTACCTACTGTGTGAAGTGTGAGCTCTCTTCCTTAGTGCTCTTCTGTTTACCTAAAGTAAAAGGTAAAGTGTGCCATCAAGTTGATTTCAACTGCTGGCGCCCAGAGAGCCCTGCGGTTTTCTTTGGTAGAATACAGGAGGGGTTTACCATTGCCTCCTCCTACACAGTATGAGATGATGCCTTTCAGCATCTTCCTATACCGCTGTTGCCTGATATAGGTATTCCCCATAGTCTGAGAAACATATCAGCGGGGATTCGAACTGGCAACCTTCTGCTTGTTAGTCAAGCATTTCCCCACTGCACCACTTAAGGTGGCTGACCTCCACTAGCCTACATGAAATCTAAGACTACCAATAACAGCTGTCTGCATTGACCAACTATGATTGACTCCTTGCACATGGTCACTTCCCAGTCTTCAAACCAGGATTTTCACCACCCACACATTTCTGGAGCACACACGACTGCTGAATCTTAGTTGGCTGCTCCACTGATTGACTTCTGATTGTGAGAACCCACCCAGTGTAAGCCTATGCACTCTTACACACAAGTAAGTCTCACTGCATTCAGAAGCACTTACTCCTATGCAGTGGTCCCTCTAATTTTTTTCATCCCGTGTGCAGAATGAGTTTTGTTTGGGGCAGCAGTTTCAAGACAGTGTGTGCACATGTGCATTCAGAGGCGGGCCTTCCTGATTGAGTGGGATCTAAAATTTACTGGGCAGACATAAAAAAACTTGTGAGTGCGTACACACGTGCACATGCCTTAGGGGGAGCACTGCTCTTAGGTAACAGCAAATGAGGATTTGCTGGATTTAGGCATCATGACAAATGCCAGCTTGTTTTAAAATGGAGATTGGAAGTTTGTGACTTCTTCCCCTTGGACAAAAAGGGAAGCGGGGAGCACGTGAACATCACATAGAACCAAATTATGCTGTGATGCCACATGATGTGTGAACCAAGCCACTAAGTCAGGATGTCTCCATAGAACCTCTGCCTTCAAAGGCATAGGCCACTGAATGGCAATGCTGAGGATTAGCAGCAGCGAAAGTTATGCTATGCTCTGCTTGTTGATGTCCTGCAGGCATCTGTGTTATCAACTGTGTTGAACCTTTGGTCTGATTCAACAAGGCTGTTCTTACATTCATTTGACTAAGCAATGAAAAAGCCTGGTGGGTCTCCCAAGGAAAGGCATTCACAATGCAGGGACCACCACAAAAAAGGCCTAGTATTTCCTAGACACACTGGACTACATGGAACCATATAAAAAGCTCAAGGTGGCTTTTTAAGCCTACCTTCCTTAAGGAAAGTAAGCTTATGAGATCACCTGGCATTGTGTATGTGTGTCCCCCTCCCCTCCATAAACTTCACAATGCCTAGACCAATATGACCCAAATTAGGTGCAGTTGTAGGGACACACAGGGGCACCTCAATGACGTAGTTTGTGATGATGTCATTCACCTCAATTCAAGATGGCGGATGTGTAAACTATTGAGGCGCAAGTGGGCTAACTTGTAAACCACCTAACTGATTTGAACTAAATTTGCTACTGCTGTAGAGACACATAGGGGCACCTCAATGGCATAGTTTGTAAATATGTCATCCACCCCGATTCAATATGGTGGATGTGCAAATATCTGAGGTACAAGTGGGCTGTCTTTTGGTTCATAGCAAATTTGGTTCAAATTGGTTAGATAGCATACAGCAACCAATGCATCAAAACAGCCACAGAATCCCAGAAACAACAAATTAACAAAACAGAAGAGAACTGACAACAAGAGGTGAAGCAACAACTGAAAAGGTTTGAGGGAGTTGATGGATTTTAAGCTGCTGACTGAACAGGCAAAGGTGTGGGAAGGAGGGCTCAATCTGATCTCCTGTGGCACAGCGTTCCACATATTGGGTGCTACCACAGAAACAGCCTTGCAGTGTTTCACCACCATATGACTTTCTGAGAACAGGGGAAGATGGAACACACAAGGAGGACCTATCAGCTTACCTTGAGGGCACACCATCTCATACGTGGAGAGGTAATCCTCCAGGTATTCTGGCCCTAAGTTGTTTAGGACTTTCAAAGAATTAATCAGAACCACAATTTGCACCAGGAAACGGCTTAAGTCAACCATTCATAGATATTGA
Source organism: Hemicordylus capensis (assembly GCF_027244095.1). Lineage (NCBI taxonomy): Eukaryota > Metazoa > Chordata > Lepidosauria > Squamata > Cordylidae > Hemicordylus > Hemicordylus capensis. The sequence continues at coordinate 26,325,845 of NC_069661.1, read as the reverse complement.
AAGCACAGACATTTGTGGGAATAGTGATATTTCAGATATAGCTTTCTTTGGAGAAACTTTGGCAGGAAGGTTTAACTGGCGGGCAGGGGGAGGTTAAAAGGTTCATTTTGCTCTAACTTCAGCTTCTCTGTGTGAGTGTTGTGTGCCCTTTCTTCTGACACATTGTACTCTCACTACACAGGCAACTTCTGTGAAGTGACAAGAGGCCATTTAGTCAATGGCAATGCTGTCAACCAAAGTCTTTATGTACCTTTCTGACAAGGAATCCCTCCGATGCTCTTGCGTTATTATTGTTGGACATGGACGCGGTACTCTTAACTGCATCTCTACAGATAGATTCTAGGATTTAAAGGCTTGCTTCTGGCTCTCTGGTTTATGATACAGAAATAACCTCCTGCAGCCTGGACTGATAGCGGCCTCCTTCTTTTGCATGGGAATGCTCCTACCAGTCATCATCCTGCATCTGAAGACATGGCAAGGATGAAGAGGCATAACTCAGCAAACACCCATGCACTTGGTTTGGTGCTGTAGCCCTGTCTCTCCCCACTCTGACACTTCATAGTGAGTGTAGGCAGGAAGCACGTCATTTGGGCTGTGGACCTATGCCAGTCTCCTGACATCTGTTTAGATGGCAACAAACAGCATGTGTTAAAGCAGCCCACACATTTGAATGTCAACGGTCACCAACACGGAGTTCAAGTTTGCTCCAACTCCATTTCAGCTTTTGTGAGAGCCAGTGTGGTGCAGTGGATATTTATTGAGCATGGTTCACCTTGGAAATGAAGACAAGGTATGATTATTCATACACAAAATGTACATCTATACAGACACCTGTACAACATAATGAACGAATGTACCATCATTCACACAAAATATCTGTATATGTGTTCAAGCGCCTGTACACACATACAACATAATGAGGCTCTACACATGATCGATGTGTAGAGCCACACTCCCTGCAGACAAGCAGGGAGCTGTCCCTGGGCGGCTGAATCAGCCGCCCGCATGACTACCGGCTCCGTCACGGAGCCTGTAGGGGCAGCTGGGATCAGGGGCCGCCTGGCCCCTGGAAGTCCCAGGATGCCCCGCGTGAGTGTGTGGGGTATCCTGGGGAGACCCCCGAGAACAGCAGGTTTGTCGGAGCCTCCCGGTTGGGGGTCTCCTTGTGAGTCACCATGGCGCAGAGATGCATTGTGGCGTCTTACGACCAAAGAAACCAAGCATTTGCTCCATTAACCTGGTTTAAAGGGAGGGGGAATTAGGCGCGCTAGCTGCTGTGGAACCACCAGGCTCACCCACGAGTTCTCATGATCCACAGAAACCGGGCTGGGCTCCCTTAGCCCTATTTCTGTGGATCGTGGGAATAGCTTCAATGTCTGAATAGGGCTTATCTCTCAGGGTTGTTCTGAGAAGAACCCCCAGGTATGCTTGGGGGCCCATGCAGCTCCATGAAGGAAGGGAGGGATACAAATGAAATAAATGTGGTAAGGCCCTTTTCAGTGGAAATTTGAATTTTCCCCATATTCTCTCCCCCTACTTCTGTTTCTCTCTCTCTCCCCTTCCATAAGAACAGTCCTGCTGGATCAGGCCAAGGACTATCTAGTCCAGCATCCTGTTTCACACAGTGGCCCACCAAATGCCTCTGGGAAGCCCACAGTCAAGAGAGAGAATGCCCTATCTCTTGTTGTTGCTCACCTACAACTGGTATTTATTTAGAGGCATCTTGCCTCATCTTGCCTCTGAGGCTGGCCTATAACCACCAGACTAGTAGCCATTGATAGACTTGTCCTCTGTGAATTTGTCTAAGCCCAAGCTAGTGGCCATCACCTCATCACATGGCAGAGAATTCCATAGATTAATTATCCACAGTGGGGGAAAGTACTTCCTTTTGCCGGTCCTAAATTTCCCGACCTTCAGTTTCATGGGATGACCTCTAGTTCTAGTGTTGTGAGAGAGGGAGAAAAATTTCTCTCTGTCCACTCTTTCTACTCCATGCATGATTTTATAGACCTCTATCATGTCTCCCTGTAGCTGCCTCTTTTCCAAACTAAAAAGCCCTGGATGCTGAAGCCTTGACTCATAAGTGGTTCTGCTTCTACCTCTTCAGATGTTCCAGATGGTGTCTCTTGGAGACTGTTGCTCTTCAAAACAAGAGCTCTGGTATGGAGTCCCACAAGGTTCCATACTGTCTCTAATGCTTTTTAACATCTACATGAAACCGCTGGGAAAGATCATCAAGGGATTTGGTGCAGGGTGTTATCAGTATGCTGATGACACCTATATATATTTCTCCATGTCAGCTTCATCAGGAAATGGCTTAATTTCCCTAATTGCCTGTCTGGAGCTGGATGAGCTGGGGCTGGGTGAGGGAGAACAAACTGAGGGTGATGGAGGTGTTCATGGAAGATTGAGACTTAAGAAGTGGTTTAGATCTGCCTATTCTGAATGGTATTGCACTTCCCCAGAAAGAGTAGGTCCGTGATCTGGGAGTACTTCTGGACCCAAACCTTTCCCTGATTTCTCAGGTTGAGGCAGTGGCCAGCAGTGCTTTCTATCAGCTTCGGCTGATTTGCCAGCTATCTCCATTTCTGGAGATAAACGACCTTAAAACAGTGGTGCATATGCTGGTAACATTCAGGCTTGACTACTGCAATATGCTCTATGTTTGGCTGCCTTTGTATGTAGTTCAGCAACTGCAGTTAGTACAGAATGCAGTAGCCAGGTTGGTCTCCAGGGCTGCCTGAAGAGATCATATTACACCCTTTTTGAAAGAACTACACTGGCTGCCAATAGGTTTCCGGGCAAAATTTCCTATAAAGCCCTTAGCGGCTTGGGTCCAAGGTATTTAAGAGAATGCCTTCTTGTAAACCCCACTGCCTCTCAAGATCATCTGGGGAGGAGTTGTGGTTGCCACCAGGGCCTTTTTTTAGAGTTGCCCTGGGACTCTGGAACTTGCTTCCTAATGAAATTAGGAAGTTTCCCATTTTCTGAATGTTTTAAAGGAGGAACTAAAAACATACCTGTTTAGTCACACTTCCCCCCCCTAGTTTTAATGTTTTGGTTTTTAGAGTTTTTCTGGTATTTTAAATTGTCTTAATTATGTTACTGTTTTAATGGTTTTTATATTATGAACCGCCCAGGGACTTTTTGCATAGGGCAGTATACTAACTAACTAACTAACTAACTAACTAACTAACGAAAATGTTCCAGGCCTCTGATCATCTTGATTGCCCTCTTCTGCACCCTTTTCAGTTCTCCAATGTCCTTCTTAAGATACACTGACCAGAATTGTATGCAGTACTCCAAATGTGGCCGCACCATAGATTTGTATAAGGGCATTATATTATTAGCACTTTTATTTTCAATCCCCTTCACATCAATGCAACAACTCCCAGATTTCTGTCTGCTCTGTCTCCTGCACTCCCTGGTGGAGGTCACACCGGGCTGTCGGGAGCTGCAATGAACAGCCCGGTCATGCACACAATCGAGGCTGTTCGGTAGAAAGGGGCTTATTTTTACTAACCTTGGTAAAGACCAAGGTATAAATCTCAGGCAGCCCTGGTCTGGGGCAGCAGGGTAGGCGGCAGTCTCATGCTCCACACAAGCCTGTGGAGGAGGTGTGTTTACTGCCTCCGACCCTGAAAGTGCTGGTCATTTTCTTTCTTCTTCTTCTTTTTAAAAAGTGCTACAGCACATGTGCACAAGTGGGAAAATGTTTTGAGATAGGCTGTTTCTTACAGGAAAAAGAAAAATTACACTTGAACCATGTTTATATATGATTATGGCAAGCCCTTTTAAAACAACAACCATCTTTTTTTCAGCCCAAGCGGTTGTCAGAGACAGACAGACACACACGCAAACCGCTCCATCCAAAAGGTTGTGGGGCAGTGTGGGACAACTAAAATAAAACCCACGAATCAGTCTTCTAGAAAAATAATAATTACAAAACAATTTAAAAACAGCGTAAAACCATTAACAATTGAAACATTTAAAACCGTTTAAAAACCCTGGAAGGCCAGGCCAAACAGATGGGTTTTTGAGTAGATGAGATCTTTTATCATCAGCTTTTGACAGTGATATGGAGACAGCAGTAAAGGAGCTTCTGCCTTTGTACTAGAAGAAATATCAGGATGCTTTCCAGTGAAAAGGATTTGTTCAACAGACATACAGGATGCCAAGATATGCCTTGCTTCTGATATGCAAGTGGAATATCTATCATTATGATGGACAGGCCTGGTGCTAGGATAAATAATATTGCTCAATAAGCAGTAAGCCACCAAGCTCACTTCCTGATAGGCACCTTGAGCCTATCACCGAGCTCAGCCACCCTTAAGCCTACCCCTGATGATGGATGGTATAATATCTGTATGCAGAGATAGCTTGTATACTTGGGGTCTGTGCATTTTGGGGGTCTGTGCATAGAGATACATTGCATAGCCTCACTGGGTTGTTAGCCAGCAAAGGCCAAATTGCCTAGATTGTGAGCTTGTGAGGTTAACATATGCGTTGACTACCAACACAATGTTCTTATTTAATTTATTTATAAAGTATCATCAATATGCATGGTGTTTTACGAAGTACAAGAGACAGGTCCCTGTCTTATATTACTATTAACACACGGAGAAAGCATCAGATTTAGTGGAAGGATAAAGGAATAAGCTCTGTTTTAGAGGACACAGTGAAGAGTGAAAGGCACTATGAAAAAAGGGACAACCAAAATCTCTGGTTTAAACTTCATTCTAACAAAACATCCTTTGTGGAAGAGATGAAGAAGATCTGGGGAATGAGAGATTGGTTATAATAAACAATATGAAGTTGTTTTACTAGCAAATCTCATGATATAAAAATGACATCCAATGAAACATCTTCCAGTCTATGTACTTTGGAGAACAATGCCAAGCTCTCTATAAAAATGGATATGGCTTGTAAACCCATCGAAATAGTAAAGAATGGAGAAGCTATAAAACCATCAAGAGGTTTGCTTGATTCAGATGGTGTAAAGAAGTCTGTAAAATAAACTCTGTGAAGAGCGAAAGGCCTGCTTGATTCAGGTGGTATAAAGAAGTCTGTAAAATAAAATTTATATTGAAAATATTTGTTTAGGAGAAGGCTTTATTTTATTTATTTATTTATTTATTTATTTATTTGCATTTTAACAGGACATTTTAACAGTTCTGAAAGCTTTTCATAAACAACCCAGTGCCAGTCTGATACTGATTCCCATGAACTTTGGAAGGGCTCTAAATGAAAAAGACAGAGTAAAGAAAGCTGACATATTTTATCACACGGATGAAGTTGTGACAATTTGTGTCTGCAAGCGTTCAAACTTCCAAGGCTATTCTGCAGGCAGAATGAAGGCACTAAGAGAGCTGACATGCAAACAGGCAAGAAGAAGTGCACAAAGGCCAAGCTGCAAATGGCAGGGCTTAATCTCACCCACAACACATGAGAGGGTGGCAGAGGCATATCTAGGGAAAATAGCACCTAGGGCAAGCACTGAAATTGCGCCCCCTGTCCAAACATCTGACACCCATCTTTTAGATAACTTTACTATAGTATCAGCTGAAAAATATAAGTCAAGCTCGTTAATCTTTTAAAATTTCAAAAACTATTTAGCAGCCAGACCAAAAAATGCTGGAAAACTACAAATTTCAGTATGCTGAGGCTCATGAAATACCCAAATACTATGTGGAGGTGTACTTGGAAAACTAAACAGAAGTGTCTGTCTAATTCTCTACTATGCATTGTAGCATCACTGTTACATAAGTTTTAAAAATAAATGGAGAATTTGGCTTTTCCCAGATACTCTGAAAATAATTAAAGGATATGCAGAGTAAACTGTGTCACTGCTTGGAATATATTCTAATATTTCAGAAAGACAGTTAAAATGAGAGAAAGAGAGCAAGAAACTCCCAGTGGGCCTTAATATTAAAGATTTCACACTGATTCAAAGACAAACTCACTATTAATAGCCATATTGTTAAGACACCACATTTAACTCACTTATCACAAGAAGCAAAGTAAGAGCAAATGAATACAATCCTACAGAGCTTCAGCTCTGTATTCACAAGCCCTGATTCTCTGTATATAGTGCCAAACTGAATATGTGTACAGTGACTTATATTATATTAAATTAATTTTTTTTAACCTGTAGCCCAGGCCTGCTCAACTTTGGCCCCCCAGCTGTTTTTGGACTACAGCTCCCATAATCCCCAGTCATAATGACCAATAGCCAGGGATTATGGGAGTTGTAGGCCAACATCTGCAGGAGGGCCAAAGTTGAGCAGCCCTGCTGTAGCCCCTTTGGGGCGCTTCCTATAGACCGTGGGAGGGGTGCATCTGCAAAGGTTACCCCTCCCACCACTGGCCTCTAGGGCCTCGCAGAGACCATTTGAGCACGTGCTGTGGCCATTTTTAAAAATAATTGTGTGTTTTTTTAAAAAAAGGCTGCTAAAAACAAAATGGCCACCGTGCATGCTCAAATGGCCTCTGTGAGGCCTGGCATGGCCTAGGGCCTCACAGAGGCCATTTGAGCATGTGCAGTGGTCATTTTGTTTTTGGTGGCCATTTTTTTTTTTAAATTTAATTTTAAGAATTTGCGCCCCCCTTCAAGTGGCGCCCAGGGCACGTGCCCTGCCTGCCCTACCCTAGATACGCCCCTGGAGGGTGGCCTGGGCATTGATTTTCAATGCTAGCGCTCAGCTTTGAAGTACATGAAAAGTATGGAAAGATGGGGAAAGTATGGGAAGATGTAAATGATCCCAAACATGTGCAGAGTGCATTTCCTTCAGCTATAGGGAGCGCCCACACACCAGGGATTAAGGACAAGGACTATCAGATTAGAGGGTTGTGTGTGTGTTTCCTTACAGAACTCAGATCTGGCATCTTGTGTTCTAAAAATTAAACATTGAAGTTCTGTATGCAGAGGGGCTTCACAGGCTCTGTGTTCTGAAAGCAGGGCTTGGGTCCTCAAAAAATAGTACTTAGAAACATAGGAAGCTGCCATACACTGAGTTAGACAATAGGTCCATCTTGCTCAGTATTGTCTACACAGACTGGCAGCGGCGTCTCCAAGGTTGCAGGCAGGAATCTTTCTCAGCCCTATCTTGGAGATGCCAGGGAGCGAACTGGGACCTCAGATGCTCTTCCTAGAGCGGCTCCATCCCCTAAGGGGAATATCTTACAGTGCTCACACATCAAGTCTCCCATTCATATGCAACCAGGGCAGCAAGGGTGTAACTATAATAGGTAAAGGGGAGACAGTTGTCTGGGGGCCCACTGCCTTGGGCCCCCCCAGAGGCAAGTCACATGACTGACTCCCCCAGCTGCGCACCCACCCAGGCTTCCTTCAGTTTTTATTCATCCTCCAAAACTGATGTGAGTGTTAAGACCTGGAGCTACCAGAACAGCATGTCTTTCTCTAGCACTATTAAAGGACTTGCATCGTCCACAATTTACAAAGCCTTTAAAAAAATAATTTAGGATGATGTTCTATTGTGGCACACAGGTTATATCCATATATTTACACACACACACACACACACACACACACACACACACACACACACACACAGAGCTTTTTGTTACCACTATTTAGCCTCATTTAAGATTTCTTTACTTCATGAGCTGAGCTTCAGTGAGGGGGGGCCCATTTTAAAATCTTCTAAAAATAGCAACAAGAAGGGCCATCACTCAAGATATGTTTGCTGGGTCCTCCTCTGGCTAACATCAATGAAGCACCACTGCAATGGGGAAAGTACTGGTGTAGCACCAGTGCATCTGAAGAGCTCCAGACTAATGCTGCACAGGTGGGTGGGTGTGAATTTCAGTGATCTTCCCTTGCCCCAGAAGCCCTCTGTGTTACCCAGTAATAAGTCCCTGAGGGATGCATGCGATAGATGTGGATACAGCTTCCCATGGTCCCAGTTGTGATTGGTATGTACATGTAACTTCAGTTGACTCTTGTGGAAATTCTGCTTCACGTGTCTGATGCCTGGAATGTTCTTATTTTAAAAAGCATAACTACATCCACTAGGAATAGAGTTGCCTCAGTGAAGTCAAAGGAACTCTCAACAGAGCTGTAATACATGCATAGAACAAATTCTGCCTTACCCAGAGTGTGGATGAGCCTCTGGATAATTCACTGCATTTCATCTCTGTGGAGTAAAATAATCCTTCCAATTGACTTGAGTTCAAGTATGTTGCCTCTCCTATTACAACATGATCCTCCTGTGCTAGGAAGAACATTACCCAGACAAGGTCTGGTGGTTTTTTCCCCAAATCACAGCCACCGCATCATGTCTATTTAACTCTCCTGCTTATCTGGACGATCCTGCTTTTCAGGATTATACTGACATGAAAGTACTAATTCCATTAAAGCAGAATTTAAGCAGAAAATGTATGGGGAGAATTTGGGGACATGTGTTGCACAGACATCTCACATCCTATTCTCGGTAGTATAATGACATTTATTCTAGATTAGCTTTCTTCATTGTAAGTCCTGGGGGCCAGTGGTGGTCCCCATCAGCACTGTGTGGCTCTCTTGGTCCTGTGCAAGGCTTTGTGGCTGAAGCTGAATACTCTGCACAGTCCCTCTGGTACCATGCGGAGACAACCATTCCCACCGTCAGTACTGTGGATGGGGTGGAGGCTTTAAGTGGAGCCCTCTTAAGCCCCTGCAGCACCATCTTGGAAGATGTGTACAGAGTGCTGGGAGTGCTGGGAAAGCACTTCCTAGTTTTTTCCTCCGAGAGCTTGTAAGAGAGGGTTCCATCGCTCTGAAAGGGCCCTCCCAGCACTGAGAAAAGTCCAGTATTGTGCAGAGGTCAGCACAGTGGGAAATGGCTCTCACACTGAAGTGGTCTCCACTTGAAAAAAGAGGGAAGATCACTGTTCTAGATTGTTAGTGTGCTTGGACTGGGGAATCTAATGACTGACATGATGAGGAAAATGTTCTCAAAGTGGTCCGATTGAGGTCGCGCTGCACGTTCCATTTGCAAGTAAACTTCGGCAGAGGCTGTACTTGCAGCAAAGCCGGTAGTGCCTCACCCTGCTTGCAAAAGCAAAGAGACGTGTTCCTGGCCAGGCTGAGAGTCCAGTGCTGGCTGAAGCTTTTAAAAAAACAGATCCCTCACATTCAGGCACTCTTCATGGGAAGCAAGGCCTCTGTGTTGGTGGTATATATATGTTGAGATTTCGGTGATGACAGTGGCACTTTCTCAGCTGACAGGCTGTGAAAATGGTGTGGCTGTGCATGAGCAGGGCACTGATTCACATACAGTGGGTCTCGCCCTAGAATGGCCCACAGAGGCAGATGCAGAGATGAATGCAGAGGATCTGGGGCTACTGAAATGTCTGCATGGTCAAAATCTCCAGCCCTTCCTTAGGTATCCTCATGGTTGGAACCGTAAAGATTTTTCTGCTGCATGAGCATGGATGAAGAGGGAATAGTAGACAGGGATAACTCCAAGGGGTAGCAGGTGCTCCTGCAAAAATATTCCCCACACCCTCTTTCGTCCCACCCCAGCCCGATCCACCAGACTGGTATTTTACAGCAAAGTGTCAGACAATACATTCATAGTATATTATGGTTTAATAACTGGAATTAATTCTTTTGAGTAGCCTCCATTGTTTAAAGGAGTCTCGTTCACTCACTCCTCTACCTCAGAACAAGCTGCAGAAGTCAGTGCAGCCAGGTAGGTAGGAGACTCATTAATTACCTCAAGTGCCTTATTTCTATAAGTATGCACAGTATTTACCCAAATAGAAGACAACTCTGAATTTAAGATGACCCTCGCTAAAAATACAGCTTAAATATGGGCCATACCTGTATTTATTGGAAAGGAAGAGGATTCTACATTTCACATACACACACACACACAACATGCACGCACAAACAGACCATTTCTAACATAAAAAAACCTTGGGGAAAATCTAGTCTTGGATTCAGGCAAATATGGTAATGTATAGCAAACTCCTTGCTCCTCGAATAATGTTCTTTGCCCCCCTTTGCTCTCCCAAGCTAGTTGTTCTAGAGTTGCTCCTGAGTTTTTGCTCTCCTTCTTCACAAAGCACCAATCTCTCCTCTGAAACTGTGGCAATACTTGATTGATGGATTGACGATACAGGAGGCCCTCTTTATTCGTGAGGGTTCCATTTCCATCTATTTTTGCAGATAACAAAATGGCGAATAAAGAGACTTTAACCCTATGAAGATTACGGGATTGGGTTCCTAAGCACACTGAAGTGTGCTGAAAATCACAAGAAAAAGGGAGGGGAAGCAGAAATAAGGACATTTCTCTCCAACAATGTACCCCCAAGCCCTCCAATTTGTCACCTTTTTGTTTTTTGGGGGGAGAAAAGAGCCACAAAATGGCTCTGTGCCAGGGGCGTAGCTATAATTGAACGAAAGGGTTCAAAGAACACGGGCCCCCAGCTCCTGAGGGCCCTCCAGATCCCTCCCTCCCTATTTTCTTCATTGTCTCCCTCACTCTGGGGGGCCACCCGAGAGAGGGATGAACACGGGCACCCTCTCCCCTAGCTACGCCCCTGCTCTGTGATACAAAATGGTGGCTGGAAATGATGTCAGATGACATTTCTGGCCACTCAGGAACTGTAGATAGATGAAAATAGCCCTATTTTCACCTCACGGATAAAGAAACCAGGTTCCTATGACCCAACCGTGGATACACAAAATCACGGATGGAGAACCCGCAAATAAAGAGGATCTCCTGTACTTATTATTATTTATTGAAATAATTTATCAGCTGCTTTTCCTATACTCAAGCACACACCACGAAACAAAACAAAAACAAAAATTTTAAAAATCAGCAAACACTGTGACAGCTACAGATGAGGCAAATTACCCTGCTACAGCAAATGCCAGCCAGAAGGGTGTTTTTTTTACCCCTTCTGAAAAGCTGCCAAAAAAAGACCATGCAGACGTCATGCAGTGATAGCATACCAGATTATTGCAGAGCAGGGAGAAGCCAGAGAGTTTTCTCCCTGAGACTACTAGTTGCTTTAGCTTCCGCCAGCTCCTGAACTCTTCATGCGCCTTTCCTTGCTGGACACTGCTGCCGATCTGGCAGGCAACCCTCTCTGTGCTAAGCGAAGGGAAAAACACATCCTACAGAGGCCTCTGACTATGCTGGGACTCCGCAGGTGCGGTCTCACTCACAAACAATGTTCAGATAATGAGTTTTGCAAATATATTTGAAAAACTGGTGAAGGTGCTTAAGAACGTTTTGTATTAAAAGGGTAATATATTATAGCAATAGCACTTACATCTATATACCGCTCTATAGCCGAAGCTCTCTAAGCGGTTTACAATGATTTAGCATATTGCCCCCAACATTCTGGGTACTCATTTTACTGACCTCGGAAGGATGGAAGGCTGAGTCAACCTTGAGCCCCTGGTCGGGATTGAACTTGTAACCTTCTGGTTACAGGGCGGCAGTTTTACCACTGCACCACCAGGGGCTCTTATGAGCTTTAGTCTTGGAATTCGATTGGTTTGGGATGTTAGAGCAAAGATCTCTAGCATTTCCTTAGCTAGAGCACATTCAGAATGGTTAATACACCTTCTGGCCATGTTTATAAGCTTCTTATGCAAAGTGAATATTCATGGAGGGTTTTTTTTGGCCCCACTACTAGGGGAAGCGATTTGCTGTTTATATATTATTCAGTGCATAGGCATTCACTCACTTCTGGTTTTTCAACAAGGAACCCCAAAGTGAATTGGAATGCTTTTCGCTAGGTTAAAGGATAAATACATTGATTTCAAGGCAATGATTCATTGCCTTGAAATCAATGTATGTAAAACTAACAACTGTTTCTTTATACATCTTTCTGCACTGGGGAAACATATTTGAAAGGTCACTGCCTGTTTCCATTCTTGATATGTCTCAAGCCAAGCAACATTTCCCCACTCCTGCATCAATCAACCACGGCTTGTTTTAATTCTTGCAATATCTCAGTGGCAGAGCAGCTGTTTCGCATGCACAGGGTCCCAGGTTCAACCCCTGGCATCTCTAGATAGCACTAGGAAGGACTCCTGCCTGAGGGGGGAGGGGGTCAGGGCCTGCAGAGGTTTCCCCCTCCCCCCACCTGCCTCCCTTAGTCAACTCCCCTGGAGGGGATAAGTTTGCTGCTCCCCTGCAACTGGTATTTAGAGGCATCTTGCTTCTGAGGCTGGAGGTGGCCTATAACCACCAGCCTAGTAACCAATAACATAACCTTTATGCATCTTAACTCCAAAGGTAATTTCTTGCTCCCGCTTCTCTTGTTTCTCCTTCTGGTACTTTTCTCCTTTTAGCAATCCCATCTCCAGCTAAAACATCCAAAGGCAATTTACAGAGGACACTTAGGGTTATAATCCCTTCTGGGTCCTAGAGCCTAATAGACACAATCATTTGCTACAGCTGACTGCCCAGTGTGAAAAACTTAGGGGAGATAATTGCTTGCTTTTTCTAAGTCTCTTTTAAAGTGGCACAAATGTATATGAATACAATTAGAATTCCAAAGTGCTTTGTACATTATTTAAAAGTGGGATCTTAATTATTGATAATAGTCAATTAACTGTTGGCTGATTGTCTAATGAATCAATTAAAATAATGATTACAATATCTCAATATACGGGTGACATTTTGAGGTTATTTAAATGAAGGTAACATTTTATTTCAGCTAGACAGTAGTCAAATGATTTATTACTGGAGAAAACACACCCCACCCCACTAAATCCACACACAGGTACTAAATCAAGTAAAAATTCAGATTAAAAGAGCAAAACCTTTACTGCACGTTTACCAGCAATTAACCCATTAACAATTCAACCTGATTCATGTTTACTCAGAAGTAAGTCTCACTAACTGATTGCCAGACTAAATTAATCCAGAGTAATCCTATTTATTTATTTGACTTATATACCACCCTTTCAAAAATGGCTCAGGGAGGTTTATTGAAGTAGTCCTGTAGAGTAACTTAATCTGGATGCCAACCATGGTGTTTAATGGGGCTGACTCCCTTGTAAGTGTAAACAAGATTGCAGCCTACATTACACTGCTCATGTTTGCACAAGTCTTGCATTTGTGTAAGAGTGCTTTTGTGCAACTGCATGCCCTTTTCATTAAAAGACTCATGGGACGTTGCGCAGTACGTCGGCCACTTTCCCCTTATGTTTTCCTTCCCTCGATTCTTGCTTTAGTCTCCTGCTGGTTGATACTGGTTGATAATGCCTACCTAGCTGTGGTCATGACACAATCGTCTTGCAACCTCTCCCGCACAATCTCCCCTGGAATGAATGGGACTTCCTTTGCCCAAATCATGTTCATTTCCATGAGGCTGGAGTAGAAGAAATTCCCCCTATATGCTTACCACGTATGGAACGGCTTTCTTAACCCCCCCACTGCTTTTTAGCATGCACAAAATCAAACGCGGCTTCCTGCATGAGGGATGAGTCTATAAAGGAATGTCACAAAGTATAATGCACCGAGAAAGCGGCTTATTAAGAAGGTTGCCATGGTTCGTTTTCGAATGACACCTTCATATTCAGGGGTGTCAAGAGTGCCGAGAACCAGCTTGGGATCAATTTGTTCTGACTTTTGAACAGGCAAGGCAGGAAATGGGAACTTGCCACGGCATCTGACTCTGCGACAGAGCAGATTTCATTATCATCCCCCAGATCACAGTCATCAGGCAGGCACCGTCACCCATGTGCTGTGAGAACATGGCTCTCCCCAAAGAATACTTGGCAGCACAAAAATGCCTGCCTTTGTTTAAGCAGCCCAGCGTATCCTCCAAGGTTTCACAGAATAAAGCAGGGACACCTATGCGATAATATCATCCTTATATCCCCCCAGCACGGATCACTGCCTGAGCTACCCCACCCTTATGTTATACACCGTTAAAAGCTCTTTTCAGTTTCCTGTATGCTGCGTCTGTTGACTTCGCAATGGCTTTTTCTGCAATGGTTTCAGAAGCAGGAGATGTTCGTGAACTGTCCAGAACATAAAACAAAACAAAACTTAGGAATGTTTGCTCAGAATTGTGCACCGGATCGCAGCCCTTGATAAAAGAGAGAGTGCTGTTTTACCAGCGGCTTGCAACCAGGTGTCCAAATACACAACAAATGCGAAGGCCTGTGCCCCTTTAAAAGTGGCTGTGTGCCTGCAGAGGAGATGCATGGATGGAGCTGTGGCAAACTCTTTGCTCTCTCCATTTTGCATGCCCAGTTTGTACGCCCAGGGGGCTTTGGAAAGAGCCACATGCCACCTCAGTGGCTGGCCGCTCTGTAATGCCTTCTCTTTCCAACCTTATCTCTTGAAGCACAACATTCTCGATGATGCCAATGCCAGGGGCGGGGAGGGACTCACTCATTTTGGTGCCACACTCACTCAGAAACATTGGCTCATAGAAATGGAGAGAGCCCAGGACGCCATCCGATCCAGCTCCCTGCTTGCTGGCTGGCAATCGTCCGTCTGAAGTCCTCCAGAAAGGGAATGCCCTCTGCCCTCTTAGAGGATCGGTTTTAACTGCTCTCACCATTAAGAAGCTCCTCCTAATGTTCAAACAAAATCTACTCTCTACATAGGAAGCTGCTTTATATCACGCCAGACCTTGTCCCATCCAGCTTGGTAATTGACTGGCAGCGACTACACTGACTGGGAATGGTTCTCTGAGGTGTCAGTCTCTCCCAGCCCTACCAGGAGATGCCTGGGATGGAACCTGGGACCTTCTGCATGCAAAGCAGATGCACTACCACTGAGCCAAGGCCCTCCCTCCTTCCTCTAATGGAAGCCCATTAGATCTAGTCCTGCCCGCTCGGGGCGGGGCATCAGCCTTGTCTTTGTCCTCTCTTCTCTGTGACAGCCTGTCACGACTCCTACCAGAGCCAGAGGAGGAGGTGGGGCTCAGTGGAGTTGAATCCTTGTCTGTAAGGGAATCATGGTAGGCTGCCGCCATCCACTTTATTTTGATGTGTGGAACCCCACTCTCCATATAAGGTTCCTGGGGGGTGGGGGTAAAGTGGCAAAATCCTCCCACATAGGGCTGAGCAGTCCTCGGCCTCCAAAGGCACTAAGGCAGACCCAAAATGAAGAGTAGCACACTTCAGCAACAAGGATTTATTATCAGATTGAAAGAAAAAGGTATGCAGTAAGAACAACTGTCTTTTCATAAAACAGATGGCAAGAGAGAGTTTGCATTAAACTGGCAACACAGATCCCAAGCAATCAGTAAAGAAAAATAACTTCCCTCATGCGTCTAACTAACTTGGTCCTAACACATGACTTACAGGTCTTCACATATGACTAAGACAGCATCGTGTAGTGGTTAAGAGTGTTTGACTAGGACTGGGAAGACCCGGGTTCAAATCCACATTCAACCATGAAACTCACTGGGTGATTCTAGGCCAGTCACATATCTCTCAGCCTAACTGACCTCACAGGGTTGTTGTGAGGATAAAGATAACCATGTACACTGCTCTGAGCTGCTTGGAGGAAGAGTGGGATATAAATGTAAGTAAGTAAGTAAGTAAGTAGGTAAGTAAGTAAATAAATAAATAAATTTCCCCAGCAGCTCTCAACCTGCTGCTTCCTCAGGACCCTTCTGGGACACATTAATTAACAAACCAAAGCTTCTGCTGGTGGCTAAGCCAGAAATCCCCACCCAGTCTTTGGGACTGGTCCCTTAAATTTGATTTGATTGGAACTTTTTTTCCTTTTTAGGAAAGGCCCACCCTCCCAGCAGTTGCTCTAAGTGAGGCCTAGTCCTCCCTCCAATCCTTACTATCACTACAGAGCCCTTCAGAAATATGAAGAAATGTGCCCATGTTCCCCATTAGCACACAAAAGTTTCTTTTCTAACTGCTTTGTTCTTGAAGGGCCTTTCCAGACTGCATTTTACTGTGTGCCTTTCAACTTTAAAATAGTAATCAAAAGTTATGGCTTTGCAAGAGCTGGCCAGTAGGTGGCGAACTGTGCCTAGTAAAAGGAAGATCCTCAGCATGTGGGCAGAATGTGGAAAAAACGCTAGGAAAGAGAAGAGCTGGTCTTGTGGTAACAAGCATGAGCTGTCCCCTTTGCTAAGCAGGATCCACCCTGGTTACACTTGAATGGGAGACTTACATATGAGCACTGTAAGATATCCCCGAGGGGATGGGACTTCTCTGGGAAGAGCACCTGCATGCTTGCATGCAGAAGGTTACAAGTGTCTCCTGGTGTCTCCAAGATAGGGCTGAGAGAGACTCCTACCTGCAGCCTTGGAGAAGCCGCTGCCAGTCTGTGTAGACATTACTAAGCTAGATGAACTAATGATCTGACTTGGTAGAAGGCAGCTTCCCATGTTCCTAAAGAGGACAAGAAACTATGAGAGAGCACGGAAGCATCTGGGAAGATTTTGCATCAGAGTGGGTAAGAAAGTTCTTCAGAAGCTGTAAAAAGCACACAGTTCAATGCAGTTTGGAAAGGCCCCTAGAGCAGGAATGGGCAAACTGGGCTCTTGAGCTGTTGCTAAACTACAACTCCCATAATCCCCAGCAACAGTTTATTGTTGTTCAACAGCAGCTGGAGTTCAACAACAGAGTTAAGCAACAGCTGGAGGTCCAGGTTTGCTCCCCCTGCTCTATAGAGTGCTATCTATAGTTACCTAATAGTGAGGCTGGGTTTCTTTGCTGGGTGGAAATGCATTAAACAGGGATTAAGGCAGGGGTGGAGCAAGGTTGAAGTGGGCACTGGGGAAAAAGTGAAGATGGGCTTCTGCATCCCCATCTTTTTCTCTGGAGAGGTGGGAGAGAGGAAGAGTGAAGAGTAAGCTGTCATCCACCTGGAGGCTCTCCTCCCTTAGGGGCCCAGGGACATTCATCCTCTTGTTCAATTTTAGCTATCTCCCTTGCTTAGGGAAGGGGGGGAAATCATACCCTGGCATCCTCTGACCTCAGGAAGTGGAGCTCTGTCCATGAAGAATGATTGACTGTAGGGATGTGCATGGAACAAGGTGGGGGTGGCTTGTTACTTCCGCGTTTGGCAGTCAACAAGGGGGCAGGGGCGGCAGGGAGGTACGCTGCTGCCCCGAAGATTTTACTTTAAAATGGAGTGCCAGAGGGGGGAAAGTGGCGGGAAGGGTAAGTACAACCCCCCCGGCCTTAAAGCGACACTCCCTCGGCGTCGGACCATGCCTCCATGGTCCGTGCACATCTATACTTTGAACCCCCCAGTGTTTGAACCTCTTTGGAGGTTCATACAAGGGCCTCTGAACAGGTTTGTGCACATCCCTAATTGACTGTATTGGGCTTGACTGACTGTTATTTTGGCAATTGGCATAGCCCAAATGCAGCTCCTTGTTTTCTAATGTACAACTAAAAGTGGCTACTTATGATCTCTCCAGCTTAACCATCTATGCATTATTATTTATTATTATTATTGTTTTGTTATAATTATTATTACTTACAGCTTTTTATGTTTGGATATTATTATATATACAGTTTTCCAGCACTACAGTCCTCAAAGCTGTTTACACAGAAAAAGAAGATGGTCCTCTGTTTCCAAAGGATTCACGATCTTAAAAGGAACACAAGGAAGATACTAGCAACAGCTCCTGGAGGGACACTGTGCTGGGGTTGAATAGGGACAGGTGCCCTCCTATCTCTATTCCCTATATACAGGTGAAACTCGGAAAATTAGAATATCGTGCAAAAGTCCATTAATTTCAGTAATGCAAATTAAAAGGTGAAACTGATATATGAGACAGACGCATTACATGCAAAGCGAGATAAGTCAAGCCTTAATTTGTTATAATTGTGAAGATCATGGCGTACAGCTCATGAAAACCCCAAATCCACAATCCCAGAAAATTAGAATATTACATGGAACCAAGAAGACAAGGATTGAAGAATAGAACAACATCGGACCTCTGAAAAGTATACAGTATACTGTGCTTGATTGGCCAGCAAACTCGCCTGACCTGACCCCATAGAGAATCTATGGGGCATTGCCAAGAGAAGGATGAGAGACATGAGACCAAACAATGCAGAATTGCTGAAGGCCGCTAATGAAGTATCCTGGTCTTCCATAATACCTCATCAGTGCCACAGGCTGATCGCATCCATGCCACGCCGCATTGAGGCAGTAATTGCTGCAAAAGGGGCCCAAACCAAGTACTGAATACATATGCATGCTTATACTTTTCAGAGGTCCGATATTGTTCTATTCTTCAATCCTTGTCTTCTTGGTTCCATGTAATATTCTAATTTTCTGAGATTGTGGATTTGGGGTTTTCATGAGCTGTACGCCATGATCATCACAATTATAACAAATTAAGGCTTGACTTATCTCACTTTGCATGTAATGCGTCTGTCTCATATATCAATTTCACCTTTTAATTTGCATTACTGAAATTAATGGACTTTTGCACGATATTCTAATTTTCCAAGTTTCACCTGTAAGAGAATCACCATGTTGAAAGGTGTCTCTTAGATCTGTTAGCCTGATGTGCCAAATATATACCTAATAATGAAGGATAATAAACAAACTGAAATGATCCCTGTTTCAGACCATCTTAGCCAATCCAATATGCCAACCATTACAACTGCTTAGGAACACACGAACATAGGAAGCTGCCACATACGGAGTCAGAACATTGGTCCATCTAGTTCAGTATTGTCCACACAGACTAGCAGTGGCTTCTCCAAGGTTGCAGGCAGGAATCTCTCTCAGCCCTATTTGGAGATGCCAGGGAAGGAACTTGGAATCTTCTGCATGCAAGCATGCAGATGCTCTTTCCAGAGTGGCTCCATCCCCTAAGGCAGGGTTTCTCAACGTGTGGGTCCCCAGATGTGATTGGACTTCAGCTCCCATAATCCCCAGCCCCAGTGGCCTTTGGTAGGAATTATGGGAGTTGAAGTCCAATTACATCTGGGGACCCACACGTTGAGAATCCCTGCAAGGGGAATATCTTATAGTGCTCACAGACTTCTTCCATTCAGTTAGTATGCATGATCAACATAAGCACCAGAGAGTAAACCAGTAGTGTGTTCTTCATATTCAAGTCTCATGCATGAATCCAGCTGAGTAGCCATTATTTTCTCATTTAGAAGTCTGCGTTTAAACACACTATTTTATATCCTTGCACTTGCAAATTCCGATCAGCATTTATATCATGTCTTATTCTTTTATTTTTTACTACATATACAAAAATAAAAAAGTTCTCATACAAACTAAAACTGCCAGTGTTTCCTGATTTGTATGACTTTTATGTGGGTTTCTTATAGGTAAAACTCCTTTTTATGGGTTCTGAAAATTACGAGCTGGCCCATACCCGGTCTTGTTAGTTGCCAACTGTCCCAAAATTTATGAAAGCTTTATAACAAGAAAAAGAGGAATCAGGTTGGCTCTTAAAAGTCCATAAAATGAGTAACGTTAGACCAAAGGATATACTTTTATGCTTTTAGGTGGTGATGAAAAGAAAGTATCAGTAAAAAAAATTGTCGGTAACTATAACAGAATGGATGGGATTTACCCATCCTGCGAGGGAGCTCTGGAACTCTGCTGGAAGAAGTTGATCTGTTCTTGCTGCTGAAATCCACAGATCACAAACTGAATGTGAGATTTTAAGTTCAAGGGCCATTTAAGTGCCCTTGAACATAGGACTGCTCCAGAGTTGTAAACTCTGAGTGGTTAATGGAGCTCTGAGACAGACTTTTGTTTAATTCTCTCTCCTAGAGATGTGTTGAAATTTTTTTAACCATTTGAAGGAAGCAACTAAAGGAAGACCAAACTAGATGATATCCTATTGCGTGCCTGGATATTTGTTTTTCCTAAATGTAAACAGCAGCTGTGGTGGGAGGGGGTGTGAGCTAAATCCAGATTGGGACCATGGGAAGAAAGAGAGGCTTAATTTGCTTGCTCCCACTGTGGTCCCAAACTAAATTGGGACCCCTTGCAGCTGCAATTTGCCTTGGATTGAAAGCTCCCATTGGAACTTTTATCCCAGGATAAATAGCAGTTGTTGAGGTGTCAGGGTACAATCGGGATCATAATGGGGAAGAGGGTTAAAGTCTCCCTTTGGCCTTCATATTTGTATTGGGACTTCATGCAGCTGCTATTTACATTAAAGAAAACATACAGGTTCCAGTTACACAATCAGTCTATCATCTAGTTTGGCCCTGACTCACAACTGAATGTATCAAGTGGCTCCTTGGAGAAGCTTTGTTGTTTGAGAGGTTGCAAGGAGATATAAAAGCTCTGTCTGCAGTGGCTTGTTCACACATGCAACTCCACACTTGAGCCCTTATGACTGACATCCCTTCTGGCAATTTGCTGTGGGTATTCCAGTGCACACATTGCCTGCTTGCCAGGGTTTCCAGGTCATTTTAATGGGAGGGACAACTTACACACACTATCCTTCGCACATGTGAAACTACTTCTTCCATAGAAGTGAATGGAAAGGCTGCACTCACAGCAACAACATGCAAATATTGGAGCACCACGGCTCAGGATCAGGGCATGATGCTGCCATTCTCAATGCACTCCTGTTGATGTACTTGCACGCAAGCTAGCTTAGATTGCATTCATTTCAGTGGCTGACATGATCTGCAAGTCCTGCATAGATGGGACTCCTGGGAGCACCACTGCCAGGACAATAAAACATGTGGCAATGAAAAAGACCAGCCAGGGGAATGGGTTTGTGAAATCCTTTGCACCCACAACCCCCTATTCTTAAGGGGGTTAAGTTCCATTAAGAATTTTTGGCTGAGCCCTACAACATATTCAAATGTTTAGTGTCTCAGAAATGTTATAAATCTACGGACTTTATCACATTATCCAAGCATACAATTTCCTTCTTGCATTTTTTGATAGGTGTTCAGATTTTACCAATTCTGAAAGTGTACCAGAGAAGTCGCAGTAGATCTTTGCTTTAGATGTAAATCATAATAACAAAATGTCAGACCAAAAAAAAAAAAAGATTCTTTTGTAAATAAATCCCAGTTATCATGGAACAGAAACATTAGTAAGCCATTGCAATGTACAACAATAATTCACTCATAAGGAAAATAGCACTAACAAGTGTCTATATTTCAATCCACGACATGTGAAGCAGAATAATATTGCTGGTTTTTTAGTAGTTGCCAAGGCATAACTTGTCACATTTTGTGTAACCTCAATATTCACATGTTATGTTCAACACTCGCACAATGTGTATACAGTGTGCACATGTACAGATCTGTACACAGGTACAGTTATTCACATGTTATGCTGAACTCAGGTACAACATATACCTGCAGGTACAACATGTTATGCTGAATGCATGTACAGTAAGATCCCTGCTAACTAAGCAAAGAGACACCTTTTAAAGTGGGGATTCTCTCATATTTAGCAGGGGGAGAGCAACTGGCCCTATCCAGCGCCAGCACAGCATCGCTCCAGTGGCTGTTGCTTGTATCTGCCTTCTGTTTCTTTTTAGACTGTGAGTCCTTTGGGGACAAGGGATCATCTTATTTATGTATTTATTTTTCTGTGTAAATGGCTTTGAGAACTTTGGTTGAAGAGCGGTATATAAATATTCATAGCAGTAGTAGCAGCAGCATTATACTCCTAATCTATACCATTTAATTAATTAATTAATTAATTTTATTTTACATATTTTTATACTGCCCAAAACTTATGTCTCTGGGCGGTTACAACAAAAACCAACATTAAAACATTAGCTAAAAACAAAAACAAGAAATTTAAAATATGGCAATTTAAAAATTTTAAAACAATATTCTAAAACAGCATTCAAAACATTCAAAACAGTATCAGTTAAAAGCCTGGGTGAACAGGTGCATCTTTAAAGACTTTTAAAATATTGTCAGAGATGGGGAGGCTCTTATTTCACTAGGGAGCGCATTCCAATTTTTTTGAGGGACCAGTACCCAGATTCACTTTCAGAATGAACGCAGGTACAAATCATTCACACAAAAACATGCATGTGTGTACATGAATGCAAGTGCAACATCATACCTGCCAACATCTCCCTATTCTGTTGAAGCGATGAATGTTTGTAGTCTTTCAACAGTTTAATAAGAAATCTGTTTCTTATTTTTTGGAGTAAACACTACAAAACCTGTTATGGGAAATATCTTCAACTACTCCTACTCCACAAATACAGTAAAGTAGGTTAACAGGCACTTTTCTATACCATTCATACCTTCTACTTAAGGATCAAACTAGATGTGACAAGAAATGTGTTATATATTTCCAATTACTTAAAAAAAAAATTTAATGGCAGCTACAGGAAAGCCCAGTCTGAACGAGGGCTACAATTTTTATAACTCTTTTCTCTCATGCTGTATTCCTGACAAAACTACACTTGCACTCTTAGTTGCTATTTCTCCGGGGTGGGGGCGGACAACACATAGAAGCAGAGAATAGGTCTGTGCATGGTCTGGATTATCAGGTCAGTCTTGATCCTGAACGCAACCTTCTTTGCATTCTGCTAACATTGTGGGGGCTGGCCTGGATTGCTGATATACCTATGGGGCATGGCCTCCCTCTGCCCTAGTAATGCACCAGGAAAAGGATGCAATGTCACAATGTTTTCTTTTCTGGTGCATTATAGGGCAAGATCACGGAAGGCCAGGTGGGGATTTTAAAGCTGGATCTTTGCTAAAGGTAGCCCCCCTGACTCCAGCCTGATACCATTTGATAGAATACAACTACGAATATGAGTACGGATATTTATATACCTCTTTTCAACAAAAGTCCTGAAAGCGGTTTACAGAGAAAAATATACGATGGTCCCCTGCACCAAAACGGGCTCTCAATCTAAAAGAAACATAAAGTAAACACCAGCAGCAACCTCTGGAGGAATGCTGGGTGTGGAAAGGGCCACTTGCTCACCCCGCTAAATAGGAGAGAGCCACCACTTTAAAAGGTGCCTCTCTGCTCAGTTAGCAGGGGTTAATGAATACTGATACAATGTGGTACTGTATCAAATGGTTCCCCAATACTGGAGACATTTTTCTTCCCCATCGTTTCCAGTGAAAAATTCTCCGATAGGGCTTGTATTGCCTCGGACCTGATTATCAGTTCGATGCGATGCACAGCCTTAGCAAATAGCAGTATCTCTTCCAGTGGAAATGGCAGCTTTTTGAGGAGGGGGACAATTTTAATTAAGAAAATGATCTGGGGCAAGGATTATATGCTGTGGCCCCTATGCAGATTGCCCGTTTTTTAAAAAGCAAAGCAAAGCAAAGCAATGGAATTATGAGAACACATTTTTTCTCATCTAGCTTGACTCTTAGACTGCAGAGGGCATTTACTGAAAATGCAAAAGAGTAAACTCTTTAAGGTAAACTTCAGTTAAATGGGTTTCCAGACAATGATGGAATTTGATCATTGCACATCAGGGTGCTGTTTTATGTTATACCTCTTGCCAATAGAGATAAATCACTTTGTGCAAAATGTCCTTGAGGTGTTGTTTGAACACTGATTTGGCAGCTGGCCAGTGCAAAGAAACCCATAGAAAAATTCTACCAAAAATGTTCTGGTATAAGAATTGGAGATTTTCATATATTTTTTTCATTTCCATCACATGATGATGCACAAATTTTCATTGTGAGAGTACTCTCATCAGTAAGCCTATACCTTTTCCTTGGAGTAAAAACTGAGTGGCACTTACTACTGAGTAGACATCCAGATGATTGCACTGTTAGACATTTTTGTATCAAAAAGATACTCCTACTTTGGAATAGAGATGTAAATGCTTGGGAAAAACTGGGGAAAATGAAGGAAAAAACCCAACCCTCAGGTTTTTAAAAAAATATTCTGGGAAAAAGGGGTTTCCCCCTAGTTTTTCCTCAGACCTTCACATCTCTATTTTTTACTGAAGGTCAGAAGTTTAGAGAGATGGAGGTTGGGTATGGGAAAATGGGCCTCCCTTTGGAATTTGCTGCTTGAATGACTGTTCCTTGTCATAGTATGATAAGTTCAGATCTGAGTCCCACACATTTTGGGCATTATTATTATCAAATCCAGTTCTTCCCGTGTAGAGCTTTCTCTTCTCTTTCACTCTTGTGTCTGACTACAGTTGAAGATGACTGTAGAAATATCTGCAAAGTTAAGATCCTCATGGACCTCCATCACAAGGTAGATAGAAAAATTCACCTCATGACAAACATAGGACATTCTATAGGGCTTTCCCACCTCACATCTTGTGAGTTACATAGCTTCGAGCAACTCAGGTAAGCAGATATTCATCGCCAGTTCACTTTATTGTTAATGGGGTAAGACTAGCATCCTATCCAGCTTTGGGAGCTGTGTGTGCTCCTGATTTTTGTGCTAGTCATGTGCTAGTGAAAACTTAAGTAGGAGGAGCGGGGAGTGATCATACGTGAGATGGGAGCTGTGTAGCATGGCATCATCCTACCTAGGTCTTGCCTCACAATCACTCCTCCCTCTTCTTAACTAGGGTTTCACTAGCACATGACTGAAAAAAAGGCCATAGCTCCCAAAGCTGGATAGGACACTTGCCCGACCCCATTAATTTTTAATTAAATTAATTGATCTCTCTGTTATTTAACTTTTAATTAATTGTTTTGAAGCTGTTTTGCATTATATTTTGTTTTTTGTTTTGGGTGTGTTGTGATTTCATGTGTTATGTGTTTTTACTTGATGTTTTAATGCTGTGTTGTGAGTCGCCCAGAGAACAATTTGTTATGAGGTGGCTAACAAATAAAGTTGTTGTATATTTTTATTTATTAATTATCATTATCATTATTGTTGTTGTTTTGTTGTTGATTGTGTGGACTGGCTTATTATTTGCTGTGATATACTGCTTTATCCAACTATGCATGAATATTTATTTGTGCACACATATATTTATATTTAAACATTTAATCCGCCCAATCTCCCAAATGCTCAGGCTGGGCAACAACATTTATTCATAAGAGGTAGTTAAAATATAAAATATAATTCAAACACCACTGAAAGAAACCTGGCTCCTTCCCAGCCATTAAAAGCATGCCCCAATTATTATTATTTTTTAACACTACTTCCAAGAGGCATTTTTGAGCAAGGCTGATGACCTGATGCTCCGCTAAAGATGTGATGGTGAAGTTCTCCTAGCTCAAGCAATTCTGTCTTCCAGGCTGAGAGTATGAGAGAATGGATGGCATTTGGCCAGAAACATCATGAACCCATGAAGAAGCACCTCATTTTAAAGGGTCCTTTACTTTGCCACTTGCCATGGACCTAAACTTTGTGGGATCTTGTTCCTCAAGGCAATCGGTAATATGGAGGGGCGCAGGATGAGGTCAGAGTCATTTATCAGCTTCCTAGGAACAAAAAAGCTTTGCTTAATGGAATCATTCATCTGATTACTGCACACAGAGTGGGATGTTACAACCCTGTGCCTCTTTTTTTCACAGGAGCTGTGGATAAGCAAGTACAGTTTATTAAACACTGCTAAGTGCTGAGACAATCTGTTGTTTCTCTCTGCTTTAATGTCATTATAAGCAAGTTGATCATGTACAGTGCTTGTTGCCGGCATAGATCCTAATTTAGGGAAGTGACGGGCTGTCAGGAGAAATTCCAGATGAATATAAAAGCCAAGCCTCGGATGCAGGCATGCAAAAATCAGAGCTGATAAAGAGCTTAGCTGACTGAAGGATAGGCCACAAAATTGGTCTGAGTTCAGTAAATGAATGCACACCCTGTGGAAAAAAACCTCTCAAACGTTATCCCAGTGTGAGGAGCATCTCAGAGTCCTAACACACATTACATGTACAGCCTGCTGTGACTAGTTTGCTAAATAGGTTTCAAACATAACCATTCACATCTGCTCCAACTTAGAATCTACAATTGTTGCAGGGCCAGAGATTGATTCTAATACACTGTCTGGTCAAGTTATAAACTGCCTTTCTTGAGCAGGGTATCCCAGGGTGTTCAAAGCCCATAAAGCAATAACTAAAACAATAATCAAAACACCACAGTAAAAAACAACACAGGTTGACATATAGTGCAGGGTGATGCAGGCGGTTCAGCACTAGGGGCATGCATGAACCATGGTTCAAGCACTGGTTCGGTGCTGCGGGGAGGCGAGTGGGGAGCTGGAGCTTTAAGAAACAGGAGAGCAGGTGCCTGCTCTCCAGTGCCCCATGCAGCTTCCTGATGGGGCGGCACTCAGCCCAAGTACCCCCATGCGGCACCAGCAGACACATGGTGCCTGTGCATGCGCAGGTGCCCAGTGTGTGCTGGCACCATGTGGGGGTACTTGGGCCAAGCTCCACACCAGCAGGAAGCTGCATGCAGGGAGCTTTCCTAATGCTCCTGTTCTGCACTCTCCTCCTTGTGGCCCCAAACCGGTGCTTGAACCACGGTTCGTACACACCCCTATTCATCACACATGTCAAGCGTGTGCCTAAAACGCTGTGTTATGGAACAGGGATGTTCCACACTGAACTAAACTTATGTAACCACAGTTATGTGATGCTGCCTCCACTAACAGAACCAATAGAGGTAGCCCTGCAAAGTTGTGGATGCGAAATTGTCAGGACAGCCCTGTTCTGCAATGTCACGGGTATTACCTGCAATATCGCGCCCCAGACATGCAGGGGCGTGGGCGGTGCTGAACCGCCCATGTTAACCTGCATGGCATGTCAGCCATAATCAACAGCATCAGGGGATGTAGAGCATGACCTCATAAGGCCTGGCAGCTTAGGTAAACAAAAAAAAAACCAAACATAACTGGATATCCTCCTGCCTGTTTTGCCAGAGGATGTGGACAGGCTACTTGGAGCAGGGAACAAGATGGGATGATGGGCTGCAAGCTGGCAGGTTATGAGGAGAAGCTGTGCTGGGCTACCTGGCTGATGGTCACTTTGCTTATCCATCACAATCTTAAGCCTCCCATCCAGCACAGTGACAACCTCCTGCTGCCTGCCAAAGCCTCACTTCCACCACTCACTTCCAATTCACTGCCAGTGGCAGCCAGGGAAGAAAACTGGCCAGCTGCTACATGGTGATCAAAAGAAGGAATCTCCTCCTTTATCTTCCAGTATTGGGAAGAGGTGCATGAGGTAGCGTTGCTGTAGACAGCACTTACCTATAAAGCCCTGAAAGTCTTGGGCCCAGGGTATTTAAGAGAATGCCTTCTTATTCATGAGCCTGCCGCCCATTCAGATAATTGGGGGAGGTCCGGTTGTGGTTGGCACTGGCTCAATTGGTGGAGACCCAAAACTGGGCTTTCTCTAGAGTTGCCCTGAGGCTCTGGAACACATTCCCAAATGAAACCAGAACCTCCTCATCTCTGGTTGTTTTTAAACGACTTTTGGGGGAAAAAACACCTGTTTAATCATGCTTTCTGTTTATATGTTTTAAATTTATGGTAATTTCAATCTGTTGTATATGATTTGTAGGTTTTAGTTGCTGTTTGCTTAAATTGTGAACTGCCTTGAGATTTTATATAGGGCGGTATATATATGTGAAAAAGAAGGGGAAAGGGTGGGGGAGCATCATGCAAGCACTAGTCATCTTGGCACAGGCTGAGTTCAGCACGGGAGACTGTTCAGGTAGCAACCAGGTGTTTTCACAGTGCGGTCTGCAGCGCCCCCTCCATATTCTCTGCCACCTGATGGTAAGGGTGAGAATCCCCCTCCCTGCCAATCACCATGCAGTGGCTGGCCAGTTTCACACACAGCACAGAGACTCTCAAGCTTGGGTCCCCAGATGTTGTGGCACTACAACATCTGGGGACTCAAGCTTGAGAATCCCTGACATAGCAGCCCTTCTCGCCAATCACTGCAGGGTGTAATTCAGCAATCCAAAGGGGGATTTGAGAATTAAATTTGGAGCAATGTTTTAAAAACATGACCATAATTCTTCTCTGTGCAGATGTCAGAAATGGTAACGACAGAGCTATATCTCAGCAATGTGAATACAAGGGAGGGAACAGACAAGAAAAATCCCCAGTGGGGTTATCCAGGGCACAATGCTTTGACCAATTTCCATTTGCACCAAACAGTTTTGTATTTGTCTTCTTGTATTAGGACATGAAGTGTGCAGGCTCCCAGTCGTCAAGGCAGATGTCAAGCAAACGTTCCATTTGCTTCAGTATGTTGGAGAGCAGAGTAAATACTGACAGATTTGAAATTCAGCAGTAACAAAGTATGATCGCTTTGTGCTTTCTCTGGTCATGTCCTTGGTATGTTTAGAGTGACTAGCCATCTCCTAAGAGGTTTTTCGGTGCACTTCCTGACAAAGAACTGTATGTTCTGGGTTTTTGCATGCTGCTATGCTCTCTTGGTTGTCCCATTTCCGGGAACAGTGAGACATTCCAGGGGTTTTCAGTATGCCTTGGATTCTGGTTTCCTTTAGAAGGAGAGTCACTGGCTGACATCCTTACTAATGCAGCACTTGTAAAGCGAACAAAGTTGTGTTAGTGCAAGAACATAGGAAGATGCCTTATACTGAGTCAGACCATTGATCCCTCTAGCTCAGTACTGTCTACACTGACTGGCAGCAGCTCCCCAAGGTTTCAGGCAGGAGACTCTCATAGTCCTACCTGGAGATGCTGCCAGGGAATGCACACAGGTGCTCTACCACTACAGCCCCTTCCCCTAAAGGGAATATCTTAAAGCAACCAGTGCTCACAGGTAGTCACCCATCCAAATGCAAACCAGGGCAGATACTGGGCAGATACAGAAAAGGGGACAACTCATGCTTGCTATCACAAGACCAGCTTGCCTCCCCAAGAAGATTGTGTAGCTGTATTAAATCATGGGCATTTTCGGAACTGCACTCTTGCACAAAGGTTCCCTGCAAAACATAGGAGGCACACCACAAGTTGAGCATCTTGTTCAGCAAGTGCAAACAGGTGTGTGCTAGCCCAACAAGGGTCTGGAATGCAACTTCCAGATTTAGCAAAACTAACGAGGAGGACAGGGCAGTTGCATCAGTCCTATAGGAATATCAGACTGATATGCCCACTATACAGCATGATCAGAATGATTTCCGATACGACAGCAGGGAGGAGTCCTGACAGCTGGAATTCTGACTAAAATCCCTGTTGTACTATTGGAAATCCTTCAACTTCACATAGAAATATCGGAGCAAAACCAGCCCAGGGGCTTGGAGAGACTTGCTCTCTAAGTCGGCTCCAGACCTAGAATTTAAGGACTTTACCCCTGAAACGGCTGACCCACTGGGTGCTTCCTGGGAGGTTACCTTTGTCCCCACCCCTCAATCTGTTATCTTCACCCCCTGATATGTTACCCCACCCTCCCTTCGATTTCGTAGGTGTAGTTCTTATAGTCCAGGTCTGGGGCTGGCTTGGAGATACCAGGTCCGGCTGTTTTTTATTGGGTGTTTCCCAGTAAGGAATTGTTGATAAAATATCAGGTCAATGCCAACCTGATACTAATAATCAAGTATCAGAGCCAGCATGGTGTGAGAGCCAGCGTGGTGTAGTGGTTAGAGTGCTGGACTAGGACCGGGGAAACTCAAGTTCAAATCCCCATTCAGCCATGATACTTGCTGGGTGACTCTGGGCCAGTCACTTCTCTCTCAGCCTAACCTCCTTCACAGGGTTGTTGTGAGGAGAAACCTATGTAGAATACCCCTCTGGGCTCCTTGGAGGAAGAGTGGGATATAAAATGTAAATAAATAAATAAGACATTGATCCAATATTTCTGGTGGTGCACAGGCCTACTAGCTAGTGCAATGTCCTCATGCTAGCACACCTTTAGGATATTGACCACTGCAGGCTTCTAGTGTCTTTGCAATACTTAGTTTATTTACACAAATATATAGGTTGAGCACTGGATGGAGTTGTGAAGGTAACAGATCATTCTTAGAAGTCAGCAACAGAAGGGATGTTAAATCCCCTAACATTGTTTAATTCAAGCCCCTTCTGTTTCAAATCTGTTTCCAGAAACAACGTCTCACTCTAACACATACAATGAGTTCTTTGCAGATAAAATATCTCACATTCGGGCTGATCTGGACTCCGATATCTTTTCAGGGCCAGTTATGGAGGTGTCCAGCAATTCTTGCAGTATTAAATTGGATCAGTTTCAGTTTGTGACTCCTGAAGATGTGGACACTGCATGGAGTGGTATGGCCCACCCCCTGTTCTTTGGATCCTTGCCCAAAGTGGCTGATTTAATCTTTCTTGGAGGTTGTTGGAGCTGGCCTAGTTGATATCATTAATAACTCATTGAGGGAGGGCAGGATGCCACCTTGTTTGCAGTGGTTAGAACCTTTCTTAAGAAGCCCACTCTGGATCTCCTGGTGATGGATAATAATGGACCAGACTCCAACCTCCCATAGTAAGATGATTGAGAGGGTGGTGGCTGACCAGCTCCAGGCAGTCTTGGAGGAAACTAAATGAGGCTAATCTCATGATCAGCTAAAATTGGGCTAGAAGAGCCTAGCCCGAATTTAGCAGATCATGAGGAGCACCGAGCTCGCAGGTGAGCCTGGTTGCCTCACAGCGGGTTACCTGCTTAGGAAGCCCTCCTCTTAACCCAGGTTAGTGGAGCGAGCGCTCTGCTAACCTGGGCTATGTGGTCGCGTGTTGACACCATGCTGCGGCAACTCACAAGGAGACCCCCAACTGTGAGGCTAAAAAGCAGCCTCCCGGCTCTGGGGGTCTGTCCAGCATGCTCTGTGCACTTGTGCAGAGCATGCTGGAACTCCTGGGGGCTGCACGGCTCCTGAACTCCTAAGCCCCCGCCGGATCCGTGATGGAGCCGGTAGCCATGTGGGCGGCCAATCCAGCCACCTAGGGAAGGGCTAATGATCGTTAGCCCTCATTAACCTCATTAAACCCACTCTCCCTGCAAACACTCTGAAGGTGGGTCTCACCGATCGTGAGACCCACCTCACTATCTAGACCCATTTCAAACTGGTTTTAGAGTGGACTATGGAGTTGAGACAGCCTTGGTCAGCCTGAAAGATGACCTTCACCAGGGGACTGACAGAGGGAGTGTGACTCTGTTGGTTCTTTTGGATCTCTCATCTGCTCTTGATACCATTGACCATGGTATCCTTCTAGATCGTCTGTGGGATATGGGGATAGGAGACACTGATTTACACACAGTGGTTCCACTCCGATGTCTTGGGAAGATTTCAGATGGTGGTGCTTGGTGGCAATTGCACTTCAAAACAGGAGCTATTATATGGAATCCTTCAGGGCTCCATTCAGACACCAATATTTTTTAACATCTACATGAAACCGCTGGGTAAGGTCATCAGGGTATTTGGTGCTGGGTGTTATCAATATGCTGATGACACCCAAATCTATTTATTTTAATATAAACTGCCCTGAGCCACTTTAGGAAGGGCAGTATATACACTGATTGATTGATTGACTGACTGACTGAATGAATGAATAAACAAAACAACAGATTGCCTCAGTTTCCCATGGGGAAAACTGCCCAGCCACTTCCATTCCAGCCTAAAATCCTCTCATCTCTCTCTCTCATAACAGCTTGCCTGATTCCCTCCCCCATTGGTTTAACACACCTACATATTGCAGGGGAGCAGAGATCAGGTTATCCTGCACCTTCCCATGAGTCTCTGCTAGGAGATGAGAAGGATGCAACTCTCTCACATTTCTCAATGATGCTTTTTATCCAGGATGGAAATAATTCAGAGTTGTTAACTACCCCAAGACTCCCAGCAATATTGTCACTGCCAAAGGCTAGTGATTAGTTCATTGCAGCATTAAGATGAAATAAACATTTCCCATAGACTGAACAACAGCATAGAGAGCCTGATTCATAAACCAATTGAAGACACTTTTTTTTAGTTCAACTGACTGATGACACAGACTTGAGTCTGACAGTGTTGTGGGTTGACTGAATCTTAATACGGGACAACCACAAGGAAGAGTGCAAAGAAAGACGGCAGAAACATTTCCTCCACTCAGAAAATAACTCTGAATGCAACCAGAATTCATCTGTTATGCCTACGTGTTATCCGTGTCATGGAAGGGCATGCTAATGAAATGATTTTATTCACCACAAGAGAACTGATGTTGAAGGGTGCAAGTAAATTGAACAAAAATATGTCCTGTCTAATGAGGGCATTCCAAAGATGTACCTTAAGTATCATAAAAAGAGTTGGATCGTAGAATGGATGATAGAAAATGACTTACGAACTGAGTGATGCATGCAATTTGCTGCTATGCAGCTATTTGACATTACTGATTGAAGAAAGAGCTTTCCAACGTGTAAGGATGTGTCTTCAATGGTGAATATGGCTCTTACACTTCCAGATTGTAAGAATCATCCTTTCTGAATTCTTTTAACTTATTTCATGGTTTTGTGAAATCAGCATTCACAGTTGCCCTGGGCCGCTAAGCTTCTCCACAGCTGCGCTTATGGACTACTGAGGTACTTGTCAAACATGAAGCTAAGAGTTCTGTGTCCTTCTGTCCTTTCTGCTCATATTCAAAAGGAGGAGCAGTCTGTATACATCAGAAAAAAACAACCCACGAACAGCAGGAGAAAACAGCAACAGAAAGTAATAAATGTGTATTGCATGGCAATTGCCAGATACAACAAAATACTAAATATCACTGCATGCCAATGTCAGTCAACTTGTAGTACTGTTGACTACTATGCCATGCCAACTAGCAAATGTCACGTGCCCAATACTGAAATAAAATATAATTAGATGTTCAGGATGGATATCAAATATTTAATGAACATTCTGCAGATGTTTGAATACCCAGAGAATATCTGGTGAACAACCAGTACAAAAGTCTTCTGAGAAGAATTTTGATGAGAATATTTGGGAGCAAACTCATTTCAGTTCTTTTTGTGGAGGTACTTACTTCCCAACAAGCAAAATCTGGCTTCCTTCCCATAGCTTCCAAAGAACATGGGCTGT
Organism: Hemicordylus capensis; assembly: GCF_027244095.1. Taxonomy (NCBI): domain Eukaryota; kingdom Metazoa; phylum Chordata; class Lepidosauria; order Squamata; family Cordylidae; genus Hemicordylus; species Hemicordylus capensis. The sequence continues at coordinate 26,292,975 of NC_069661.1, read as the reverse complement.
AATTGGTAACACAACTAAAGAAGGAGCAAAACCCGCTCCCTCACTCCATTATGTCAGTTTTAACCTCACTCTAATGATACTTTTGAGAACAATCTTTACTTTCTCCTATATAGATGAATGGTTGCCACTCATTCTTACTGGAGAAGATAAAATGGCCAAGCTGGGAGTGGGGCAGTGAGGAGCGCCATAGATGGATCCTTGAAATAACAAAGGACTCCCTCCACCATAATGATGAACATTTTGCTCCTTTGTTATAACTAAGACATCCTGTTAATTAGGATAGCTCCTTTTGTCTTCAGAACTCTGACAAACAGTATGACAGCTTCTTCTTCTTTTACACATGTGAGCATTATTTAAAGAGAAATTATAAAACTCTTTTTCTTATTCTGTTAATACAATCCCACCATTGGTTAAAAGTCCAGGAACGAACACAGCTACTACTTTACCATCAGCCTTGGAAGGATTTGAAAAGAAACAAGCAAGCTGTAATTATTTCTCACTAAAGTCAGTGAAAAGTAGTTCCCCATCGGTCCCTCACTTATCAGAATTAAGTGAAGACTTCCATGCACACGGTTCAAAACCAACAATTAAACTATCAAGGGAAAAATATTTGTGCAGACAATCCAAGATGACATTTTAATTTGAGCTGTGTGTTTCCAGCCCAAGTGGGCAACATGCTGACATTAAGAATAATGTTAACAACCCTCCACAGGTTTAGAGATTCTGTTCTCATTTTAATTGGGGATTTCTATTTCCCCTTCAGTATCCAAAGAGACTAAAGCTCAAGCCAGGTACAATATTTTAATTGCTAAAAGAAGCAAATTAGTGTTAAGGGAATGGTGCCATTAATTTGCTGGCAGCAGAAATATTGGAGAAAGAAAGGAGAGAGAACTTTGACTGAACTGTGCTCCTAGAAGAGCTACTTAATATGAGTCTTCGGACACTGGAGGGCTCTTCTTCACGTTCGATAAATGCACGTAGAGCAGGGAGATGGCACTGTAGTGGCTGGCTCTGCCTTCACCTTTTGTGTGTTCAGCTATGGGGCTATGATCTGTGCTACATCAGGGTCATACTCAAAATGTCTTATAATAGGCCCTGTGAAGACATTACTATTACAGTGGGGAGACTGACCAGATCAATAATATCTTATAAATCTACAGTAAGTGTGTGTTGGCTGAATATCACGATTACTTCTCATACCAGCACTGAGGAACAGCACTGGTGTAGGAAGTACTTTGACAGTTTGCCTGAACCTTGAAGTCTTTTTTTACAGACCCTAGGGTCGTCCACATGAGTGCCTTGGCTGAGGAGGGTGGGGAGAAGGAAGGATCATTTCTAGGTTCCCTGACTTGCGAGTGGCACTCTTGTAGCAAGCACGACTTGTCCCCATAGCTAAGCAGGGTCTGCCCTGGTTGCATCTGAATGGGAGACTTGATGTGTGAGCACTGCAATATATTCCCCTCAGGGGGTGAAGCCGCTCTGGGAAGAGCAGAAGGTTCCAAGTTCCCTCCCTGGCTTCTCCAACATAGGGCTGAGAGAGATTCCTACCTGCAACCTTGGAGAAGCTGCTGCCAGTCTGTGAAGACAATACTGAGCTAGATGGACCAACGGTCTGACTCAGTATATGGTAGTTTCCTATGTTCCTATGTTCCTCCACCTGTTCTTCTGCTTGGTCCCTGGGAAGAAGCACCCCAGTGTTCCCTATCTTGCAAGTGTGACAGACACACCAACGGAATTGGAAGATGGTATTGTTAATAATCTCTCTCTCTCTCTCTCTCTCTCTCTCTCTCTCTCTCTCTCTCTCTCTCTCTCTCTCTCTCTCACTCTCACTCTCACTCTCACTCTCTCCCTTCCTCCTAAATCTAAATCTGCACTATCTCTCTGGCAAGCCTTAAGCTGACTTAATTGCAATTTGGACATTTAAGCTAAAATGCTTCTTCGTGAGTCTCTAATTGATATTGCTAGTCAAGTTTCTACTGCCTTTCACCATTTACCTATTTTTCAATTCCTGTTCCCCAATAATCCTTAAAATAAATCTGATTGTATTATATTCCTATCTCAAGCCTTTATTTCCAGACCAAAGCTTTGCACAATTGCCATGGTAGTAGACTGTTCACTCTAAGCCTCACTAATTCCCCACACAAGCCCAAAGGTAGCCTTGAGACGTTCCGCCACCGTTCCAGAACAGTTCCATTAACACAGCCCAGTAATGTTGCATGCATGCAAGTTGTGCATGTTCATACACTGCACAAATGCAAAAAGTATGCAAATAATGTTACACAAGAGTAAAGCTACTGGAAATAATACTTACTCTTGTGTAACATCATTTGTGCAATTTTTGTGCCTGTGCAATTTACACACTTGCACAACTTGCATGCACACAGTGTTACTGGGCTGATGTACCCTTTTGCTATATATCAGCCACTATTCCTTCCTTCTACTCTATGGTCCAGCCTATGGTTACACGATATCTTCAGCTTGGGACCCAATCAAGCTACAAGTGCTGTTTTCTTTTCTTTTTGAGAATCCCTCCTTCCCATCCATGGTATGCCTGAGAAAAAGGAGAGGACAACTGTCAATTTCCTTTTGCAGAGGTAGTTTCTGAGTCATACTGTATTTACCTGAATCCAAGGCTAGGTTTCCCCCGCTAGTTTTTTGATATTAGAAATCAGGGTGTCATCTTAAATTCAGAGTCCTGTTCTTTTTCAGTAAATGCAGGTATAATCTGTATTTAATCTCTATTTTTAAGGGGCTAATCTTAAATTCAGAGTCTTCGATTCAGGTAAATACACTACTTTACTCCCCCTGATCTGAAGTACTAGAAATAGAGCAAACAATGGCTATCTTGCCCCTTGAAAGATAGGGGCAAGATTTTGTCACTGTGCCTGTTTTTTTTGGGTGCCACCACCCAAAAAGGGTACCACAAGAAGTTACAGGAAATGACCATTTGACATCTCCATTGGGTACCTACATACAACTACTCCAGACTTTTAGGTGATGGATAAATATCCATCCTTCAAAAAAAATAAAATGAAATGAAATGCTCCTTTATCAATTCAAACAGTACAAATCAATGTTATATAACTAACAACATCTTCTAACATATTCACAAAAGCTTTTAAAATGCAGCAAAAGTTAATTAGCTACTAATCGAGCATCTTATATCTCTATGGATGAATATTCATCTTAACATTAAAAAGTATTGTTATGACCAGCCATTCCTTTTATTAGACAGATTATTGGTTAATGGGCCAGGATGGCTGGTTGGTTGATGTTTCCTTAATGGGAGCTTATGATTCAGAGCTAGTGGGTAATCACATTGACTCCCATTTGAATGGGAGAGCCAACAGAGTTTGGGGGAGCTAATACATCTCTAAAAGGGGTGTGTGGGGTGAAATAACATTTGGGCAATCTTGGAGAAGACAGAGAGCCAGAAACAGAGAAAGACCTGAAGACTGAAGGCACTTTGTGGAGCAAGAGTAGGGAATTGGGAATTTGAGACTGAGCAGAAGATAGTAACATAGGAGGCTGCCCTATACTTAGTCAAACCCTTGGTCCATCTAGCTCAGTAGTGTCTACGCTGACTGGCAATGGCTCTCCAAGGTTGCAGGCAGGAATCTCTCCTAGCCTTACCTGGAGATGCCAGGGAGTGAACCTGGTTCTCTCTCACAGGAGAGCTGGTCTTGTGGTAGTAAGCATGCATTGTCCCCTTTGCATTGTCCCCTTTGTCCACCCTGGTTTGCATTTGAATGGGAGACTCATGTGAGCACTGTAAGATATTCCCCTTAAGGGATGGGGCTGCTCTGGAAAGAGCAACTGAGGTTCCAGGTTCGCTCCCTGGCACCTCTAAGCTAGGGCTGAGAGAAACTCCTGCCTGCAACCTTGGAGAAGCTGCTGCCAGTCTGTGTAGACAATACTGAGCTAGATGGACCAATGGTTTGAATGAGTAGAAGGCAGCTTCCTATGTTCCTATGACCTTCTACATGAAAGCATGCAGATGCTCTTCCACTGAGCTTATGCCTCATCATGGGGATATTTTAGAGAGCTGACATGTAGTCACCTGTCCAAATGCAAACCAAGGAAACCCCTATTTAGCCAAGGGGCCAATTCATGCTTGCTCTCATAAGACCAGCTCTGCTCCCCCTGATCTTTTGCCCTGAAGGAGTGCACAACCCGTTTGTCTCCACGCATGCTCTACTTGTATGCTTGTAATCAGAACAAATATTACAACAGAGCCACAAGCCTTTAGTCCTTTCTCCTCCAGAGGAAACCACAGCTCAGGCAGCACTGTCTCAGGACACTTCTAAAGACTTGGGAAGTAGGGAGTACATCGTAATATGAAATATGCCATATGGGTCTCCTGCAACAGAAGGATCTTAATGCTTTAGTTTCATTTCATTTTTATTCATTCAAATGACAATAGTGGGTGCTACTGCTGGTGGAATTTGTTCACATTGCACAAAACTGTTGGGATAATACCTGTTGTTACTGCCTAAAGTATTAAATTAGAACAAATAATATGCATCTTTTTCTTGGAAAGGTCACCTCTCCATCTGAATTACTCCCAGTCATCAGAGCTCAAAAACAGATAGCACAAAATAATGAGAAGTGTCATGATTTCAGCTGAAGTACAAGTTAGCGAGAGGAATTTTTGTGAGTGATTATTACTTTGAGGAATGTGGCTATTGTCCACAATTTCCCCTGCTGTTGTGGAATTGCCCAATTTATCTGAATAACAAGCCATTCTTTGGAGATGAGGAAATAAAATGCAGTAGAAGTATATGTTATATCAAGGATCTGCAACATGGAATAGTTTTTTGAAAAGTAAATATGAAGTTTAGGCAGAAAATGCACATACAAAGGCCCTTTCATTCCCAAATTCATCAGTGTATTGCAGCATATAGAAATTGAGTGCCATCATTTGTGGCAATACGTTCAAACTCTGGAAAGAATGTTCTCTATCTAGACAAATTGACCAGTACTGATCAACAATGATGCAGTGAACAGGGCAGGGAGATTGACAGGCTGGGGTTAGTGTTTACTCTGTCTTACATGGAGACCTGGTTTGCTCCTCTTGCATTTTTTGAAATAAACTTTTTAACTTGGGACAAATGTGTCTGGAACTGGATGCAGTTGTCCAGATGTGGTCTGACTAAAAGTAAAGGTAAAGTTGTGCCATCCAGTCAGTATTGACTCCTTGACCACAGAGTCAGATAGTTTTCTTTGGTAGAATACAGGAGGGGTTTACCACTGCCATCTCCCATGGAGTATGAGATGATGCCTTTCAGCATCTTCCTATATCGTTGCAGCCCAATATAGGTGTTTCCTATAATATGGCAAACCATAATCCATAATCTAATTCCCATAACCTGGGAAACATACCAGTGGGGATTCGAACCGGCAATCTCTTGCTCTCTAGGCAGGTTATTTCCCCACTGTGCCATTAGGTGGCTGTGAGGTCTGACTCGTGCAGTCTAAAGTGGAACTATTACTTACTATTCTTTCATTGTCTTGGAAACAATGGTTTTATGAGTCTAAAATCACATTAGCTCTTTTTTTTTTTTTGCATTTGTATCACACTGCTGACTTATATCTTCAGATTCTGCTCATCTGCAACTACAAGATCTTTTGCACCTGTACTACTGCCTAGCCAGGCATTCCCCATTCTATACCTGAGCATTTGATTAGTTTTGTCTAAGTGCAAAACTTTGCATTTGTCTATCTGGAATTCCATTTTGTTAGTTCCAGCCCAGTCTGTCAAGATCATGTTGAATACCATCCCTGTATTCTGAAGTGTTAACTATTCTTCCCAGTTTTGTGTCACCTCCAGATTTCATGGTGAACTCCTCCACCCCTTCATCTAATACACCAGCCACAAAAACCTTGAAGAGTACCAGGCCCAGCCTTATGGCACCCTGCTCAAAACCTCCCTCCAGTTTGCTGAGGAGCCAATGCTTGGCCCTTTGAGGATGGTTTTCCAACCAGCTGTGAATCTACCTGACACCATTATAATTTAGCCCAGATTTGACCAGTGTGCTAACCAAAAGGAAATGGGTTACTCTGTCAAATGCTTTGCTGAAATCATGATAAATTATGTTCACAGTACTGAATTCCCATACTCCACTAGGTTAGTGACCCAATTTTTTTAAAAAGATTGGGAAGGTTTTAGTCTTGACAACATTGCTTTATTCTTGACATGCTGTATTCTATTCATTCCCTCAGGGGATGGAGCCGCTCTGGGAAGAGCAGAAGGTTCCAAGTTCCCTCCCTGGCTTCTCCAAAGTAGGGCTGAGAGAGACTCCTGCCTGCAACCTTGGAGAAGTCTATGCCAGTCTATGAAGACAATACTGAGCTAGATACACCAATGGTCTGACTCATTGAAGCTTTACTCACAGTCTGTGAGAAGAGCTTCTTTCGGGTCTGCAGGGAGAGCAGGCTTAGCCCACTTTCCCTGCAGCCAAGCAGCCAAATCAGCCACCCACATGGCTGCTGGCTTCCGTCACAGAATCGGGGTCTGCACAGCCCCCCAGAAGGTCCAGGATGTCCCATGTGAGTGTGTGGGGCATCCTGGTGAGAGCCCCGAGCCCGGGCGGCTGTTTGCAGCCTCCTGGTAGGGGTCTACTCATGTGTCACTACTCATTTCGATACAACAAAATGAGGTTAATGGACCACTGGCTCCGTTGACCTCATTTAAGGGGAGGGTGTTCTAGGCAGGCTAGCTGCTTTGGGAGCATGGGGCTCAGCTGGTGGTTCCATGATCCACGGAAAGCAGGCTAAGCAACCTTAGCCCGCTTTCCATGGATCATGGGTATAGCCTCAGTATATGACAGCTTCCTATAGTTTAAGGCAGGAGTCTCTCCAAGTCCTACCTGGAGATGCCAGGGAGTGAAACTGCATGAACGGCAGATGCTCCTCCTCTGAGCTATGGCCCCACCCCAAGGATATATCTTCCAGCAGACACTGCTGACATCTTACAGCAGACACACCCATCCAAATAGAAGCCAGGGTGTGCCCTGCTTAGAAAAATGGGCAATTGGTGCTTGCTAACCAGTTCACAGCCTTGCCACAGGAGCCCCATTATTACACTGTTGGGCTGCTTTTGAAGTTCTGCAGCAGCCCCAAAGAATCCCTACCGTTGACAGAGGGCTGCCTGTCCTATCGGCCACTGGTTCTAGAAGAAGCTGCCTTGGAAAAAAAATGTCTTTGATTCGAAGAAACCGCTTTACATATTCTCTAAGAACTGTGCATCCCGTGTGAATTTGCCATGTGCTGTGCAAGCAGCCGTGTAAGAAAGCGCAAAGTGTGAAAACTGCTGGTTTGGAACTCCGAATGAGCAAAATGTCCATTGTACTGCTCTAATCAAATGCTCTCACACCTTCATGGGCCAATACCTAAGCTCTTCACATTTGGAAATATCCCTTTAAGTTTCTTCAAATTCTAGAGTACACTGTTTTTAGGATGGAGTATTTCAAGTGAAATACTGAAAGTCTATGCAGAAGAGGCATTTTCTCTACAAGAAAATGGCCTCTGTGTAAGGAAAAACCTGTGCATTGTTATAGATGAAGTGCAGCATAAGCACTTCCGATATGTTGGCATGTGAAGTTAAGCCTTACATGGAGAGTAAACACTGGATATGGAACTGGTGCAGTTGGAATATAATGTAGTATAATATACACATGTTTAATGTGGTGTTCTAGTTGCCTAGTGATTAGTTTTACAGGTTAGGCAAGTAACCTGCTCTCCAGCTGAAACTGATGTCTGGGTTGTGGATTGCCTAGAAGAATTGGCATCCTGAGAGTGACTGACATATATATGAAGGAATACCTTGCACACAATTGGTGGTATATACTGTGCGGTCGCTAACAGTCAACACCAACTTCATGGCACTTAATCAATCAATCAACCAACCAACCAACCAACTATATGGGATGTCTTTCTGGAGTGCTTTGATTTTAACAGTGTTTCAATCAAACCACAATTCTATGACCAGATAATTTTTCTGACATCTTGCCCAGCTGACATACAAAAATACACCCTTTCCACCTCTTGTTTCCCATTTATCTTCATCTGTCTTGTTGGAACATACGAAACTGCCTTATACTGAGTCAGACAACTGGTCCATCTAGCTCAGACTGGCAGTGGCTTCTCTAAGGTTGGAGGCAGGAGTCTCTCTCAGCCCTATCTTGGAGATGCCAGGGAGGGAAATTAGAACTTTCTGATCTTCCCAGAGCAGCCCCATTGCTAAGGGGAATATCTTACAGTGCTCACACATGTAGTCTCCCATTCAAATGCAAACCAGGGTGGACCCTGCTTAGCAAAGGGTACAATTCATGCTTCCTACCACAAGACCAGCTCCCCACCCCCACCAAGGGGATACTTTAGGAATCATAGGAACATAGGAAGCTGCCTTAAACTGAATCAGACTGCTGGTCCATCTAGCTCAGTATTGTCTACCCAGACTGGCAGCAGCTTCTCCAAGGTTGCAGGCAGGAGTCTTTCTCAGCCCTATCTTGGAGATGCCAGGGAGGGAAGTTGGGACTTTCTGCTCTTCCCAGAGTGGCCCCATCCTCTAAGGGGAATAACTTACAGTGCTCATACATGTAGTCTCTCATTCAAATGCAAAGCAGGGTCCTTATCTTCCTACTAATCCGATAAAAAACTAAAGCTTGAAGTTTCAATAATTCCACAGAGTCCCAAGACTGTAATAACAGGCTTGTACAATTCAGAAGGATAGTATGGCTATTTTTCATAACTTTTAAGTCTTTGTTCTAATTTAATTATCATTCTTCCTCATTTCTATTTATTGTAACACATAAGGAAACATTTTAAACTGCTGATAGAAGAAAAAAGTTTAACTCGCCAATAAATGTACTGCACATTAGGAAGATTTTTTCTAAAAAATGGGGCACATCAAATAAAAGTTTATCATTGGTGGGAGGTGGGCGGGGAAAGAACCAGTTCTGGTAGTTTGGTTCGAATCTGAACCAAATCCAAATTGAGCCTACAGTCTGATTAGTGGTTCAGTGGTTCAGTTGAAATGGCCAGCGGTCCATTCCGTTCAATCAAACAAGTTTGAACCGGTTCGAAGGGTGATGCTTGTAAAGGGGAATCCTGCCTTTAAACATTTTCTAAGAGTGGCCAGCAGGGTGGTGAGAGGACAGCTTATCGCTGGCAGTGGCTCCTCTAAACTCTGGCGCTTCCCCAGCTCAAGGGTTGTGTGGTTCTGGCCTCTGCGCATCCGTGAAGGCCAGAACTGCACGGCCACCATGCATGCTGCACTGATGGGGGGGAGTGTCGGGGTTTAGAGGAGCCACCACCGCTGGCAGTAAGGTGCCCTCTCGCTGCCCCCACCCCCCAGCCACCCTTATAAAACTTTTATAGGCAGGATTCCCCTTTGCTTGTAAGGGGGATTTCTCACTAGATTCCCTTTACAAGCATTGCCCCCCTGAATGGTTGAACAGGGTCGAACTGGTCCGTAATGGACCAGGTCCAGTTCGAACTTGGACCAGCCACCGTTTTTGAGGCCAGTTTGATTTGAGTTTGAACCGGTTGAACCGGGGCAGTTTGAATCAAACCTGGTTCAATTCAGAACGGTTCTGCACATCTCTATTGATAATAAACTGTGTTTATTATTAATAATAATAATAATAATAATAATAATAATAATAATAAGTTCCCTGTTATAGGATAGTAAATGGATTCAAGAGAAAGACTAGGTGAACTCTGGCTCTTTCACTCCTGAATAGGCCACCTATAAATCTATTTCTACAAGAAGAGAGTAATCAATAGAGCAGAAGGTACACAACAGGAACTCATGCATCAGTGAGTACAGAGAAGATGAAACACCAGAACGTATCCTTGACCCCTTTGCAACTTCTAGCAATGCCGCTGTTTAGCACAGGATTACAGATTGAAAGAGAAACTTCTGGATTTGTTTTATTACCTTTGAGCTGAATGTTTGGTATTGTTTCACAGGGCTCTTCTTTAAATCTTTGAAATAAAGCAAGTCATTCCAAAGGGATTGGTGACTCTGGTGGAATTTCAAAATGGGTAGCTTAGCCAGTGCCTGCCCAAAGCAGAGCTCCAAATGGCATCCCACTCTCCCCTCCCCTTCCTTCCTTCCTTCCTTCCTTCCTTATTAACATCACACCCTCAATTCCCTTTTTATTTCCAATCTTTCCCACTTTCTAACTTTTCTGTCAGGAAGGGAAGAGGAAAAGCAGCATGGCACCATTTTACAATGGCCTCTGCAGGCCATTCATGGCAGTTCAGTCCCCAAATAGCAAAGCAAAACCAGTTTGGTGAGAAAGCAGCAAAGCAAGACGTCTTGAGTCAGTTCTTTACTATTGATGAACTGCAAGGATTTATTTAAAGAAAAGTTTACAAACCAATGTGAAAAAGCCTGCAGCTTAATTTCAGTTGTAGTTCATGGCTGAAGAGAGAGACCATAACAAACAGCCATCTCTGGAGAGACAAAATGGAGACTAACACTGGAAGAACAAAGAGGGGAGGAGTCCAATACTTTTATCCATGACCCTATCCCCCAGTGTTCACTATGAGACATTGCAGCTGAGAGCTGATGCTGCCAGGGTCCTAGCTCCAACAACGCTGGCCCTGAGCTTGGCACAATGTTGCTTCTGTCTTGATCAGACAATCCTGGGTATCTTAAAAACTTGCATACTTTTGCACTAGCAGGAACCGTTTCTTATTTTATTTTATTTTATTTTATTTTATTTTATTCACTTTTATCCTTTCTTTCCATTAGTAAAAAGCACTCAAGGCAGCTTATAATAAAACAGAACAATAGAATATAATGTCACAATAAAAACATGAATAATAGAGAAGGGATGGCAGATGAAAATCAGTACAGCTGTCATGTCAGGGGAAAAGATCCAGAACCCTGACAGGTCAAACACTGGGCAGAAAAGAAAGACCTTCACCCCTGTGCAGAAAACAAGTGAGGATGAAGGACATTCGCCTTCTTTAGAAAGATGTTGTATCCTATCTCATAATCAGTTTTATTATTTACAAGGTTGTCTCAGTAGTAATCTTGTAGAGAGTGTGGGGGGTGGAGTCAGGAGGATAGAGAGAAAGGTGGAAGAAAGGAGAGGAGGAAAGGGAGTGGTTTCTTAATAAAGTTCTCAATTAAACCTACGTAAGATGCTTTGTGTTTATAAGGGAAGCATATACAAAACATTTGGTGACAAGATTATGAACCAGCTAAACATGTGAGCTTGTAGGGCTTCTGAAAATTCCTCCTGGTAGGGCTTCTTCACCTCATTGCATTATGAGGCCTACCGTTGTTGCATTCTGCTGCTGCTGACTGTTTCTCCAGCTTCGTGACCTGCACAAGCCCTAAACGTACTTCTCCCACTTATGAATCTTAGATTCTGATTGGTTCACGGAGTGAACAGGAACTACCTGAATGCAGAGATTCATGTTCGGGTAAAGGAGAAGCAACAGAAATATAAATTGTATATGTGTCACGCCCTCGATCTCTGATAGCGAGGAGGAAGGGGTGGCTGACAGCCTTTCAGCCGATGTGGGAGTGCCTGAGGGGCAGAGCCCAGCTGTCAGTTCCAAAGAGACAGCTGAGGAAGGTCCAGCTGATGTTTTGGAGCAGGCATAGCAGTCTGGGGCAGTGGAGAAAGCGACGGACAGACTGGAGGATGAGCTGTGCGGGCAACCCCCACTGACTCCACAGCAACTGCGTGTCACAAGGCGGAAAGCACAGCTGAAAACTATCAGGAGAAGTAAATGCCTCTTGTAGAGGGCTGATAAGCCTTGAATCCCTGCCAGCTGAGAGTTATCAGCTTGGACTATAACGCACGTCAGCAGCTTTCTGTTAGCTGCTGGAAGACAACATTTGTCAACCTTCATGTCCACAGCTTTCAGCCCAAGCCTGATATAAAGAACTATTCTGAGCTGTGACACGTTTCTGCAGCCCAGTTTGTATTGTGGACTATCTTCCTGGACTTCCCTTTGGGGTGGCCAGATTGCTGACAATATGGATCAGAAGAGGGGTGCCAAACAGTGAACATTTCAAGTGGAAGACTTGTGTTCAAGTACTGGGGTAATAGTTGTCTATAGTTCAGGGCCAATAGGTGGCACTGTATGAGGAGAAGGGGAAGGTTTGGAAAGAGAAAATAAAAGTTAGTTTCTGTTTCAGCTCAACATAGTGTCCAGGCTCTTTGCTGTCTCCACATGATGTAAGAATGGGGAATTGTTTGGAGGGCACGGCAAACTTCATTATGGAAACAGGGAGACACAGAATCAAATTTACAAACCCTGTAGGACAATCAGTTTCTGCATAGTACAGCTCCAGCCACCTGAGTACAGAGGCCTACGGCTGAAAAGGTTTGGCCTACAAGGACTTTCAAGGGTGAGTGCAATCCAGCTTTTGCTACTCTGAGCTGCAATCATGGCCAGTGCACCCTGCTTCCAAGTAACCCCCCTGGGCATTTTTCACAGACTTTACTACAAGTTTACTGCAAGTCTTTACGGTGAGTTCAAAATTTTGGCCCCAAACTGACACAAAACGTGGATTCTTTTACCCCGGATGTAAATCGGGTACACTCTTAACACTCAGTGAAAAACCTGAATCATGTTTGAAGTGCTCCTCAATAGCTCACAGGGACTTTGGGGGGAAATCTGGCCAATATGTGAACACACACCCTCCATTCTGGTGGAAATGCTAAAAGCCCTGTGTGAGAAACACCCTGCAGAATTTGATTTTAAACACCTTGAAGCCAGTGAGAAAAGGGTATTTCCAATATTCTGGACCAAAATAAATAATCAAAATCCAAGGAGGCTGTCATATTGGAGGACAAAAGAAAGAACTTTTTGAGACTTTCAAGTATGCATAGTATAAGGAAACAAGGATGGGAGTCTGATCTCAAGAGAGGAACTGGAGAGGGATTGGATCTTGCCTCCAGTCTTGATCTCACAAATGAAAGTGATGAAAGTGCTGGACAATCCACTATACAAGAAGATAATTCACCCACAACTCCTGTGCCAGACAACCCCAAAATTAGGAGAGGAGTGCATGACAGGAGACCACCTAAAAGACTTTCAGACTTTGTGACTGAACTTTACATCAGTTCAATACTGGTTGTTATAAAGGGTAGGAATGTGCTGTATCCTATCTCATAAACAGTTTTGTTATTTAGAAGTTTGTCCCAGTGGCAATCCTGTAGAGAGTGTGGGGATTGGAGGCAAGACAGAGGGGATTGGAGGCAGGACAGAGGGAAAGGAGAAAGAAAGGAGAGGAATGAAATGGAGTTTTTTTTTTTAAATAAAGTTCTCAATTAAACATACATAAGATGCTTTGTTTTTATAAGGGAAGCAGTTACAAAACAGAGGTTTTCTAGATGGCAGTAAAAGTACTCTATAAACAGAGCTTGCAGATACACATACACTGAGAATTAACTAGACCCTTCCACAGATTGCTGTTGTCTTTTCTTGTGGGATCTGATAAAGAGGTCACATTGGAAGAAGGCTCCTGGTACAACCTATGCTGTTCCCCCTGTGGGCCAGCTCTTGATTTTCATGATTAAACTTCTTTGCTAGGCTCTTTCCAGATTGTGAGCTTTACACAGGTGAAAAGTGGTGTAAGGTGCGACGTCTTGCTGTATTGTTTTGAAACTGTGAATAGAGGGTGGGTTCAATGGTTTGAGGTTAGGTTGTGGCTGTTCATATTACTGTCCATTAATACATGTTTTCCAGTCAGGGCCTGTTCATATTCCTCTTGGAACACATTCTCCACTCCCTCCTCCTGCTCCATTTTAGGCCAATGAGGTCGCAGAGGGGGCAGGGTGCTCACCCCCTTGCTGATGATGTGACAAGGTGTTTTTTGTTTTGTTTTGTTTTTTAATCTTGGTGGCTTTGCACAAAAGCAGGGGGAGCACCAGCAAAAAAATAAAGAAAAATAATTTCAAAAGCAGAGAGGGTCTTTCCATATTCATGGAGGCAACATGGAGCTGAACGAAATAGATATAATTAAAATTGAATTAGCATCAGGAAGAAGAGCAAAAAGCAAATACAAATAAAATTGAAGTGTTACACCATTGCGCAAGAACAGCTGCAGCAGGGGAAAAGAAATTAATTTCAGAAGTGGAAAGGGACGATATTATCAAATTGTCCATCCGTGCAGAATGAACCATCCACACCACACCACTCACACCACCAAAACAGCATTGTAACTCTCCTAAAATTGGAAAATACAGTTATTTTCTTGCAACACACATGCAATGTTGTAGCACTGAAATGCAAAGATAAAACTTGAAAGAAGACAATGGATATGTGAATGGCACTTTGCTATTCAGTGCAGGGACTGCAGTGTCAAAACACAGGCAGTACGGAAGCACACTTATCAGATGTGTTGTAGTATGTAATCTGGAAAGAGCCCTGGTTAATCAAATTAACCATGAAAAGTAGGGGTGTGCATTTTGGAATTTTCTTGTTTCAATTTGTATCCAAATTGAAACACCCCAGTTTTGTTTTGTACCCAAATTTTCTGAATCCGAATCAGCCCTGTTTTGTTTTGTAGCTGAATTTTACAAATCCAAATCCGAATCGATTTGGATTTTTAAAAAGGGTCCCAGGGCAAAAAGAGTGGGTGGTGGTGGTAGTGTCCAATGGGTGGAAGCTACCACCCAAATTTCAAAGGAATTAGGCAAAGGGCTGATTTTTTGTGAATTTTTTAAGTTTACACATCTTTAAGAATTTTCCCATAGGGAATAATGGGGATTCCAGCAAATGTATCGCTTCAAATCAAGGGGAAAGGGATGACCCAGAGCAGAGTGTGGTGGGTGGTAGTGCCCAATGGAGGCAAGGAAACTTCCAGAATTATCTCAAAAGAATTAGGAACATAGGAAACTGCCATATACTGAGTCAGACCATTGGTCTATCTCAGCCATATCTTGGAGAAGCCAGGGAGGGAACTTGAAACCTTTTGCTCTTCCCATAGTGGCTTCATCCCCTGAGGGGAATATCTTGCAGTGCTCACACATCAAGTCTCCCATTCATATGCAACCAGGGCAGATCCTGCTTAGCTATGGAGACGAGTCATGCTCAGCCACAAGACCAGTTCTCCTCTCCATTGGGCAAAGGGCTGATCTTTTGTGAATTGTTGAAGTTTACGTGTCTTTTAAGATTTCTCCCATAGGGAATAATGGAGGTTTCAGCAGCCCCATAATTCCACTTGGAGGGCACTGGGGTTTCCCAGAGTGAGGGGTTGTGTAGTGCACATAGGGTGCCAACCACCTCCATACCCAAAAGCCCTTGGGGTACTGGGTTTTGTGTTTCTGAGGTGTTCATTGTAGATTCTCTGGTAGCATATGAGATTTTCAGTGAAAAACAAGAATCCACTCTCATATGCTACCAGAGAATCTACACTCAGAACACCACAGAAACAACAGAACCCAGCACCCCATGGGTTAGCAACCCTTCCCCTGGCCAATGTGGGGTCAGTAAAGAGTGGCAAGAAGCAAAAGAGCCAATGGGGAACAAGGAGGGAATTGTCAGCAGGTCAGCCCATGATTTAGGTCACCGATCAGAAGGCTGGAAGGGTGGGAAATTCAAAGAGATGTCAAACACAAAATGGAGACTGACTCAGAGATCACTACAAAATGGAGGTCCGAAACAACAAAACATTTTGTAGCCGAAACAGGGACGTTTTGTTTTGTATACAAAACTTTTGGATCTGGAAAATGGGTGTTTTGTTTTGTCTACAAAACACCCGAAACAGGCTGTTTTGGGTACAAAACGTTTTGTATCCGAAACGTTTCGCACATCCCTAATGAAAAGCAAGAGCAGGCCAGCAGAGGGCGCCACATAAATTGTGCCAGGAGGTGTCTTTGAATTGCATCCTGGAAGAAAAGGCAACAGCAATCTATGGGAGGGTCTGGATTCTGTACGCTCTGAGCTTATATTTATTCACAAGCTCTGTTTATAGTGTCTTTTACTGCTGCCTAGAAAACCTCTTAGTGGCCACAGAGAAAGCTTCCTCTTGCAAACCAGCCAAACTCAGCTCCAGAAATGTCCTCACTTTACCCATTTTTTAAAGTGTCCTCTGGGCAAACTTTAAGGACCCAATTGCCAGTCAAGTCAGAAACCACCCCTATTTAAGTCAGAACATCTCCATTTTTTCACTTAAAAAGTGAAAAGGCGAACCAGACTTTACTTTCTTCCAAGCTTCTCAGTGTTTTCTCAAGTGGAATATACTGGCTGATATACAATGCACACTGAGTGCACAGATAAATCGAGATTTCTGTTATTTGCTGATTACAATAGATAATCAGTACCTCGAATTTGTGCCATCATACTGAACTGCATTTTCTGATGTAATCAGCATAGATCATCCTTAGCCACCATGGGAGGAAAGGAACAAAGGTAAATCTCATTGGAATTAGTACAGTCATCCACAGCACTTTTTGTGAGTCTTTGGGATGAACACAACTTGCATTTAAGAAGTGTTCAGAGAGGAAGAAATTCTTAAGCTGGGGTTTACGATTACTACTAGCTGATTAATAGATTGGCTGAAAGTCAGTAGTTCATTAGGAAAATATACTCCCACAGTTTCTGCTGAGGCAGGAGGGGAGGGTTCTTTTACCCATGGCCCTTGAGCCATGCCACATATCATTTAGTGGTGGACTAATAATCTCTTAAAATCTGGCCAGCCTTTATCTGAGATCAGGGTAGCTACAGAGTTAGCTAATAATGGATTCCCCCCACTCTTCTCATTCCTGTTTGCACACGGAGAGGCAGATTCTACTCCATGTTAGTGGCTTCAAATATAGGAATGAGAATGGCATTTATTATGAGATAAATGATCCAGAGGAATGGCTATGATCTAGTGAAAAGTGGGTCTTGTTTTTCTATTAGCGGGCCGGGAGGAGGGTGTTTACATGTAACATGGAACCTGAGGTTTCCTTAGCCCAAGATATGGGGAGAACCTGAAGTTGGCACTACAGATGATCACACATCTTGGCAAGAAAGTTGGCTTGCCCGGAACAAACTGGAGGTTCATGAAAAGTGTAGGTTCACACACAGCACGTACCTCAGGGAGAGCAGCACTTGGTTTGATGGGCCCACTTAAAAACTTGGTTAGACATCTCAGTTGATGGCCCAAGTGAACCTCCGGTTCCTGCCTTGGCATGGATTTGGACAGTCATGGACAAGTTGATTACCAGATTTGCAGGTAGATTCTGCATTATGTGTGAACCTCACCCTAGTAATCTTTTTCTGCTGATAGATCCTGTAAACCCGGGAACAAACATTTCTTGGGCACACCACTAAAAAGCCCCAAGTAGGCAGGAAAAACACTCTGCCAGTGCTCATTCATTCTCCCACTTTATTTAGCAGGGGGAAAGGAACTGGCCCTATCCACCCCCAGCACAGTAACTCCAGTGACTGTTGCTGGTGTCTATCTTATGTTTCTTTTTAGATTGTGAGCCCTTTGGGGACAGGGATCCATCTTATTTATTTATTATTTCTCTGTGTAAACCGCCCTGAGCCATTTTTGGAAGGGCGGTATAGAAATCGAATCAATCAATCAATCAGTCCATACTGGCTCTTGTACTGTGTCCCTCTATGTTATTGCAGAAAAGAATACATAATGTGTGTGGGGGTTGAGACTCTCAAGCTTGCTATTCCAAAAGCAGGGTCTTTCCTTTCCTTCTGGCATTGCCCTGGAGGGGCCTCCCTCTGTTTTCATTTATATGCTACTATCACCACTTTGCTTCCGTTCTTGGGTGTTCTGATCCCACCCCATCAAAGGACCTGCCTTAGTGTGTTATTTGATAAGATGACAGCCATCGGTAGCAAGGCTGCCTTTATACTTGCATTGATTTCATGTCTACCGATCTAAGCATTTTTCATTGATTTGAGCATGAGTGTCTTTGCTAGCTGAGGTGCTTCCTGTTTTATTTATCATTCAAGCTCAAAGGAGACGAGAACAGAAGTTTGTCTCTTTCTGGGCTTAAAAAAAAAGTAATGTGGATCGTGAGTGAATACACATAAAGCAGCTAGTTTTACATTTACTTCTGATCAACAGTTTGTTGATTTCTTCTGCGTCCCCTACATGTCATGTTGATCGGCTGTACCAAATATATCCCAAAGGGGATCCTTCCAAGATGCAGGCACCAAATACCAACTAGACATGATAGTTGCAGACCTGAAATTGTCTAAAAGTAATTCTTCTTGAGTCTTTTGTGTGATTGTTATGGGGCCAGATCACAAGAATAAATGAGAAGGCTTTAGGGTTTGTACACACAGATCTAGATATTGTTGTTTATAAATGTTATTTCTTATTCTGAACTAGTAACCCATGCCTACAACGACAAGAATTTTAAGTTTTACCTTCATCCTGATCATATTGGGATTTTCATAGGCCACAGTGTGATTTTATAGAACGGTGTATTCCATCAAGCAAAAAGAATTATCTTTTTAAAAAGAGTTTTATATATATATATATATATATATATATATATATATATATATATATATATATATATATTCATCATTATCATAGTAGTAGTAGAAATACACAAACTCTTCCGGATTTGTTATGTACATGTGTTTTCTGGAGAAACCCCTCCCCCCACACCAAATTTACATAAAAATACATATTTTTCACATTATTTATTTATTTATTTATTTAGATTTATATGTTGCCCTACTCCCATAGGACTCAGGGCGGCTTACAAGCAATAACATACACAGCAACACAATTCTATAAAATACATCTTACATAACGTCATAACCCCAGCCCCATACAGTACTATTCCACATGACATAGTAACCATGGATTACAGAATCACTCTACGACCAGCTATCTCAGCAACCAAATTATTATTATATAGTGGTTCGTGTGTGTGATTAGCTTGTCCAATCACTTCTAGGAGCTACAGCCTGTTTCCCCCCCACCCCAAAGATGGAATGATCCATTGGGAGAAGCTTTTCCATCATTCAGATAATAGTACCAGCTGTACTATTTGAGATAGTACTTTGAGATGATCCTTTTGTACATTGGAATGATCTCCTTCCTGACTTGCACATGCAAGCATTAATACACATCGGGATGGGCTAGACAGAAACAGTTAAGAGAACAAAGTGGGAAAGTAGGGTAAGGCTTCCCTTTTGTTCAAGAAGGGAACTCTAGTAACCTGTGCCAGACAGGACACCAACTATATGGCTAGTCACATGGAGCCACTACACATTAACCTACAGCTGAGAGGTCGGAGAGGGTGAAGAGAGGATGTGGGGTAGATTCTGTCAGTTCCCTGACCTCTCCTGACGAACAACAGCTGTCTCACCCTGCCTGCACATTCCTGTCTCAGTTGAGGATCTTTGTTTTTGCAGCCCCAGACCGTCTGAAACTTTTGGCAGCCTGATGGCTGTCCTATTCCACCTGTGCCTTCTCTCTGAGTGCTTGACTTGTTCCACCTGTCCCTAAGGACCAGAGATCTCTTGTGAAAGGAGAGATTTCTGGAGCCCTTGGTAGCATATATTGGAGGAAGGCATGCCGGAGGTTTAGCCGATGGTGGAGCTGGCGGACTGCCCTTAGGCGGCTGTCAAAGGAGGCCGGCCTTTGGTGCAGGGCCTTCAGTGTGGGCCTGGGCCTGGGAGTGGGAGTTATATTAAGGTGAGGTTGGAGGTCTGGGTTGAATATTGTTAGTCCTCCCTTTTATTGGGTTGCCTTTTGTCCTCATGTGTTTGGGTTCTCTTAGGCAGAGTGATGCGAGGGGTGCGTCTGGCAGCTCTGGGGCAGCTATTACTGATGTGGTGAGGAATAGAAGAATTGGTGTTGGTAGAGCAGCTGGCCGTTACAGGGGAAGGGAAATGAGGAATTTAGTAACTGTTCCCACTTCCGGCTGCCCTGTCAGCTCCCTGGCCTTGGGGAGCAGTTCCAACTTCCTACAGAACCTAGCCTAGCTCCTTTGGAGTGCCAGGTCGGTTCAGAATAAGACTGAAATCTTCCATGACTTGATCATGGATGAGGGAGCCGACCTGGCTTGTATAACTAAGACCTGGATGGGGGAGGCTAGTGGCCCAGTTTGGGCCCAGATTTTTCCACCAGGCTACTCTGTTGTGGAGCAGGCTAGGGGAAGTGGGCGGGGGGTGGGGTGGAGTGGCTATGGTCCATAAGGATACCATTTCCCTTACATGGCCCCTGCACGACAGTTGACTTACACTGAGTGTGTCTTTCTAAGGCTGACAACTAGGGATAGATTGGGGATTCTGTTGGTGTACCGTCCACCCCGCTGCCCAACTGACTCCCTAACTGAGCTGATGGAGTTGGTCTCGGAGTTGGTGTTGGAGTCGCCCAGACTTTTAGTTCTGGGGGACTTCAATATCCATTGTGAGGATGACTTGCCTGGTGTGGCTCAGGAGCTCATAGTGGCCATGACAACGATGGGCCTATCCTAACTAGTTTCAGGACCAGGTTGGTTTCTTAGTCACAACCCAGCCCTGCAGGGGTGAAGGACCTATTAAGATGGTCCGCCTGAGGTCGCTGCTGGACCCAGTAGGATTCAAAAAAGCCTTGGAGAGCTTTAATGTTGGTCCTGCCAGTGATTCTGTTGATGCCCTGGTGGGAACCTGGAATAGGGAAGTCACCAGGGCAGTAGACATGACTGCTCCTAAGAGTCCCTTCCGATCTGCTTTAAAAGTGGCCCCATGGTATACAGAGGAGTTGCAGGGTCTGAAGCAGCAAAGGAGGTGACTGGAGCACAGGTGGAGGAGAACTCGGCTTGAATATGGTGGAGAATTGACAGGTGGAGGAGAACTCAGGCACAGTATAGAGCCCATTTGAAGGTTTATGCGGAGGCAGTGTGTGCGGCAAAAAAGAATTCTGGTCTGCACGCATTGCTTCTGCAGGTTCGTGTCCAGCAGAGTTGTCCCGGGTTGTGAGGAGTCTGATTCAGGCTCCTTCCAATTTGAACCAATTCCCAGAGACTTTGTTCTGCTGAGATGCTTTTAATGGGTTCTATGTGGACAAAATCTCCTATATGTGGGCTGACTTGGGCTCCACTGTTTCTGCAGAGTCTATTAATGTGGTGTCCAGCAATCCCTCTTGCTGTATCAGATTGGATCAGTTTCAATCTGTGATGCCTGATGACGTGGACAAGCTGCTTGGGGCGGTGTGGCTTACCACTTGTTCTCTGGATCCTTGTCCAACTTGGCCTCTTCTATCTAGCAGGGAAATTGTTGGAGAGGGCCTAGTTAATATCATTAACTAATCACTGAGGGAGGGTAGGATGCCTCCTTGTTTGAAGGAGGCAATGACTAAACCACTTCTTAAGAAGCCTTCCCTAGATCCCTCCATGATGGATAGTTATATCCAATCTCCCATGGTTGGCAAGGTGATTGAGAGAGTGGTGGCTAACCAGCTTCAGGCAGTTTTGGGGGAAACAGATTATCTAGACCCATTTTAGATTGGCTTTAGAGCTGGCTATGGGGTTGAGTCTGCCTTGGTCAGCCTGATGGATGACCTTTACCAGGGAATCGACAGAGGGAGTGTGACTCTGTTGGTTCTTTTGGATCTCTCAGTGGCATTTGATACCATCGACCATGGTATCCTTCTGGATCGCCTGGGGGAACTGGGGATAGGAGGCACTGCTTTGCAGTGGTTCCGCTCCTATCTCTCAGGCAGATTCCAGATGGTGGAGCTTGGTGACAGTTCCTCTTTAAAACAGGAGCTATTATATGGAGTCCCTCAGGGCTCTATTCTGTCACCAATGCTTTTAAGAATTTTTTTAATGCTTTAATTTTAATTCTAATTTTTAATTTTAATTAAATTTTAATGCTTTTTAAGCATTAAGCATTTTTTTCATTTACATGAAACCACTGGGTGAGGTCATCAGGAGATTTGGTGCAGGGTTCAGTATGCTGATGACACCCAAATCTATTTCTCCTCCTCCTCCTCCTCATCAACATCATCATTATCAGGAAATGGCATTCACTCCCTAAACGCCTGCCTACGAGCAGTAATGGGCTGGATGAAGGATAACAAATAGAAGCTGAATCCAAGCAAGACAGAGGTGCTCATTGTGGGGGATCAGAATTTGAGGGATGAGTTAGATTTTCCTGTGATGGATGGGGTTACACTCCCCACAAATGAACAGGTACACAGCTTGGGAGTGCTCTTGGATCCCAGCCTCACCCTGGTATCTCAGGTAGAGGCTATGGCCAGGAGCGCTTTCTATCAACTTTGGTTGATTCAACAGCTGCATCCATTCCTTGAAGAGAATGACCTCAAAACAGTGCTGCATCAGCTGGTAACATCCAGGCTCGATTACTGCAATGTGTTCTATATGGGGCTGCCTTTGTATGTAGTTCGGAAACTTCAGTTAGTTCAAAATGCGGCAGCCAGACTAGTCTCTGGGGTAACCCGGAGAGATGATATTATGCCTGTCTTAAAACAGTTGCACTGGCTTCTGATAACGTTTCCGGGTGAAATACAAAGTGCTGGTTATTACCTTTAAAGCTCTGAATGGCATGGGTCAAGGTTACCTTAGAGAGCACCTTCTTCGGTATGATCCCCATCGCTCGTTGAGGTCATCTGCAGAGGTCCATCTCCAGTTGCCACCGGTACATCTGGTGGTGACTAGGAAACGGGCCTTCTCTGTAGGTGCTCCTGGCCTATGGAATGCACTCCCGGCAGATATCCACAGTTTAGGCTTGCTGTCGGCCTTTAAGAGAGCCCTAAAAACTTACTTGTTTGGCCTGGCCTTCCAAGGTTTGTAAATTGTTTTTTTAAAAAGAATTTTAATTAGTTTTAAATGGTTTTTAAAACTGTTTTTGAATTGTTTTTAGGACTGTGTTCTAAATGGTGCGTGTTTTTAGGTCTTTTAAAATTTGTTGTACACCACCCAGAGCCTTTGGATGGGGTGGTTTATAAATGTAATAAAATAAAAAAAATAAAAAAAAAATAATAATGCTGTGGATGTGAGGGGTAGACAGCCTCACAGAGTCAGAAAGACTTTTCATTTCATACAGGCACTTATCCAAATATGACTGTCAAAGAGGAGATGTGCTTCTCGCTTTATGCTCCCCAGCAGACAAGACAATGTGGAAAGTATTACCTCAAGGAAGAAATCTGAACAATGTGGGTCTACTTTAACAACAGTGGTGTGTAAAATCAGTGCCAGTCCATTATATTCAACATGATAGTGCCTACCAGCTTTATGATGAAAATTCAATCACATCACCATCCACAGCTGAACATCCACTCAGGCTATAAACATACACACTGGTGCCCTCCATAAAAAGAGTCCTTGAAATGCCACTTTTATTTTGAATGTCATCGAAGGAGTTCTTTCACTCTCTCCTAGTTCATGGACTGCTGGCTGCCTATGTGTTATTTAAATAACTAAGAATCAAATGCAGTTCTCTGCGCCTACTGAAAAGGTGACAACTTGTACATAACAGCTTGGAATCTTCTCACCCATTTTGGGAACCTTACTTCCCACCCACTATCCCTGCTAACTGAGCAAAGAGGGACCTTTTAAAGGGGCGGATCTCTTATATGATGCAGGGAGGAAGCAATTGGTCCTATCCAGCTCCAACACAGCATCCTTCCACTGGCTGTTGCTGGTGATCTACCTTATATTGCATTTTATAAATATATTTCATAAAATGTTATATTTCATTTCATATGGTGCACCCTTTTGGGACAGGGAACCACCTTGTTTATTTATTTTTCGATGTTAACCGCTTTGAGAACTTTCGTCGAAAAGCAGTATATAAATATTCATGGTAGTAGTATTACGGGGAGGTCAGGTAGTCTGTGACAGGATTGGAAAGGTAAAGCGTGCCGTCGAGTCGGTGTCGACTCCTGGCGACTACAGAGCCCTGTGGTTGGTTTTGGTAGAATACAGGAGGGGTTTACCATTGCCATTTCCACGCAGTATGAGACGATGCCTTTCAACATCTTCCTATATGGCTGCTGCCCGATATAGGTGTTTCCCAAAGTCTGGGAAACATACCAGTGGGGATTCGAACCAGCAATCTCTGGCTTGCAAGTCAAGCCATTTCCCACTGTGCCATTAGGTGGCTGACAGGATTGTACTGGTTACCTAATATACAACTGGTTACACATAAGTGTTTATATGTGGTTGAGCTAGCACAGAGAGTGGCAGAGTAACTGCTTCAGCCCCCCCCCCCCAACTGTTCACATGTCGTAGGGGAAGGAAAATAGGGGATCTGAATACATTATGACAGAGAACACTGAGGGCCACTTGGCTACAGATTGCATTTTTCTATGCTTGTGACTCCTGAGGATGTTGACATAGTATACCTGGACTACCAAAAAGCTTTTGACAAAGTTCCTCATCAAAGACTCCTGAGGAAACTTAGCGGTCATGGGATAAGGAGACAAGTACATGTGTGGATTGCTAACTGGTTGAAAGACAAGAAACAGAGGGTAGGTATAAATGGAGAGTTTTCACAATGGAGGGAAGTAAGAAGTGGCATCCCCCAGGGATCTGTACTGGGACTGGTGCTTTTTAATTTATTCATAAATGATCTAGAAGCAGGAGTAAACAGCAAGGTGGCCAAATTTGCAGATGATACCAAATTCTTTTGGGTAGTGAAATCCAAAACAGATTGTGAGGAGCTCTGAAAGGATCTCTCCAAACTGGGGGAGTGGGCGACAAAGTGGCAAATGTAAATGTAAATCCGGCCACCCAGGGAGCGCTTCCTGCTCATGTGAGGGGAGAGAGGGTCAAGCCCGCTTATCCCACAAACCCCATTCAGGCTCTCCACACTGTTCATGTGTAGAGCCTCCATAAGTTTGCAGAACAAATCCACAGTTTGACATTTTTCTGCACTTCATAGAAATACTGCCTCCTCGCTTATTTGCCCATCCATCCAGGAGTAAATCCTACCTTCTACTGACCTGTTGTGAACACAATGAGCTGCATATTCATCACCTAGATTTATTTTTACTGGGTTTAATACCAAGGAGCAGAATGCTAATGGTCACCATTTCTGAATCAGGTGTTTATTGGCCGGTCTGCCAAGCTTATGACAATAACGTGCCGTTTCCCTAGCCCTATGCTCAAATTTCACTTGAGAGATCCGATTGTGAAAGTTAATCGTACCCATCAGTGATGCTTTGTAAAGCAATGACAAGATATGTCAATGGCTATGATTGTGAACCGTCATCTTGCTTTTCCATTATAAAAGCAGTAACCCTAATAGAAAATCCAGGAAATGTTGCACAGGCTTTATGAAATCAATAAGGCGGCCTTCCTCTCAATCCCTGGCACCTATCTCCGAATCCTATTTTAAAAGCCGTCCAGAAGAGCTTAAATAGAAAGAGCCGACTGCATCGAATTGCTGAAATAAGAAGAATATCATGCCGAGAAATGCCTGCTAGGGTGTTTGTGGCTATCGTAGTAGAGGAAACCCACTCTGAGAGTGCTCTTAGGCAGAGGTGCACCTAAGTAATTTTGGAGCCTGGACCTAAAGGCCTTTGGAGCCCCCCCCCAATTAAGCATCATAATGCTCTGCCAGGTGACCCCCACCACCCAGGACAGACTAAAGAGGATTTGGGAGGGTGTCTCAGGGGCTGTGGAGGCTCTGGACTTTGGCCCAGAAGACCAGGGGAAAGAGTGCCTCTGCTCTTAGGTCCAGTCCTATCTGGGTATGCTATTAGGATCAGCCTTGGTACACTATGCACTTTTCACCAGATAAGGCTGATGCACCAACTATGGTCTCTTCTGAATGTTGGATAGCCACAGTTATTCCTGCTCCAGTAAACTCTTGTTTGGATTACTGTATTGCATTGTACTTGGGGCCAGCCACTGAAGATGGTTCAGGAATGGCAGTTAGTATAAAATGTGGCAGCTAGTTTACTAAATGGGACTAGGCACATCTCACCAGTTCTAAAACATCTCACACCGGCTCCCAGCCCATTCCAAATCCAAGTCAAGGTACTGGATTTAACCTTCAGAGCTTTAAATGGCTTGGGGCTAGAAGATCTTTCAAGTGTTTCCTCCCATCTGAATCTGCTTGATGATTAAGATTTCCCTTGGAGGCCTTTCTTTAGGTCCCCTTGTTTTCAGAAGTCGGGCAGCTAGGGATATAGGACATTGGTAGCACTCCTACTTTGGAACTAGTAAGATGTGTCCCATATACCAGGGAGGTTCACCTGGGAGTTATTCACACTTGGCTTCAGGTTTCGGGGTAAACGTTGAGTGAAGCCACTTTGAAGTACACTGGCAGCACTGAGGGAAGCAGCCCCACCCCTCTGCTCTTGGTTTTCTTTTGAAACAAGTCCACATGGCATGCTCTGTGTTTTTCTTCTAGCCAATGGGAGGGGAGGGGAGAGAGAGAGTTCCTGCAGAGATAGATCTGCATTTCGAAGAGGATATGCCTCTTATCATGCTAACGATTCTACATCAGTGCCTCTCCCATTTGCTTCTGCTTTTTAAGAAAAAAGTAGCTTAAAACCAGCATTTAAAAAACCCGGACATACATCGAGATAGCTAGAATTTGCATAACAAAGGCTGGTTTGTGTGTGGAGTGGGTCCAAAAATTTTGAAGGGACTTCGAGGTAAGTTTGGCTGGTGTGTGAATGCACACACTCTCTTCTGAAGGCGATTTGGGGCAGAAGCCCTGTTAGCCTCCTGACATCAAGTTTGATGCTTTCTGTTGTGGGGCAAAGACCTGGGCCTTTTAGTGTTTGTATTAGTAAGTGCTTTTTTAAAATCCTGTCTGAGACTCCTGCTGTTTTTAACTTGCATACTTTTATGAATTTTGCTGTTTTAATTGATGTTGAAAGGCTTCAGTCTGATAGTGTGATAAATATCTATATAGTGCTTCTTTACTCAAGTTAAATGTTGAAAGTTATATAATTTTATTTATGAAATGGAAGGAGGCAAGGTTAGCCTTGCTACTGGGTTGAGAGGCAGGTGCTTTATTTTATTTGATGTTAATGTATACTTGAAATCAGGAGAAGAGGAATACAGTACAGCCTCAAGGAAAAGAAAATGGAGAAAGTAGTTTGAAATGGTGGGTATTCAAAATGGCACAGCTCAGCAGGAAACACTCGTTGCAGAAATGAGATGTTACAGGCACTGTCCAATAGGTGCTTACCACAGGAGCGAAACAACGATTTCTACATCAATACAAGTACTCTAGTTGCTAATATGTGGTCTTGTGCTGGTTGTTTCCCAGCAAACTATTTTATTGGCATGAGATCTGGGAAAGAATGATTACATAGGAACATAGGAAGCTGTGTCAGACCATTGGTCCATCTAGCTTAGTATTGCCTACACTGACTGCCAGCAGTGCTCCAAGGTTTCAGGCAGGAGTCTCTTTTAGCCCTATCTGGAGATGCTAGGGATTGAACCTGGGACCTTCTGCATGCAAAGCAGATGCTCTACCACTGTGCTACAGTCTCATCCGCTATAGAGCACGAGTGGAGAAATGAGGGTGTGTGCAGTAGGGATGTACCCGAACTGGTTTGGTGCCTCCTTAGGGAAGCACCAAACCAGTTCAGGCAGTGGCATTTGAACCATTTTGGTGGTGTGTGGTTTGGTTCCTTTAAGAAGCAGGTAAGCAGGACCTTACCAGCCTCTCTGCAGCATGTCTGCCAATACCATGCACAGGCAGAGGCGTATCTAGGGAAAATAGCACCTAGGGCAAGCACTGAAATTGCGCCCCCTGTCCAAACATCTGACACCCATCTTTCAGACAACCTTACCATAATATCAGCTCAAAAATACAAGTCAAGCTCGTTAATCTTTTAATATTGCAAAAACTATTTAGTAATGGATGTAGCCAGACCAAAAAATGCTGGAAAACTACAAATTTTAGTATGCTGGGGCTCATGAAATACCCAAATACTATGTGGAGGTGTACTTGGAAAAGAAGGACCTGTCTAATTCTCTACTATGCATTGTAACATCACTATTACGTAAGTTTTAAAAATAAATGGAAAATTTGGCTTTTCCCAGCTACTCTGAAAATAATTAAAGGATATGCAGAGTAAACTGTGTCACTGCTTGGAATATATTCTAGTATTTCAGAAAGACAGTTACAATGAGAGAAAGAGAGCAAGAAACTCCCAGTGGGCCTTAATACTAAGGATTTCACACTGATTCAAAGACAAACTCACAATTAATAGCCATATTATTAAGACATCACATTTAACTCACTTATCACAAGACGCAAAGTAAGAGCAAATGAATACAATCCTAGCTCATAAGCTTCAGCTCGGTATTCACAAGCCCTGATTCTCTGTACATAGTTCCAAACTAAATATGTGTACAGTGACTCATATTATATTATTTTTATTTTTACCTGTAGCCCCTTCGGGTTGCTTCCTAAAGGCTGGGGAGGGGTCTGCAAAGATTCCCCCTCCCCGCGCTGGCCTCTAGGGCCTTGCAGGGACCATCTGAGCATGTGTCGTGGCCATTGCTTAAATTTTTTTTTTAATGGCCACTAAAAACAGGCCATTTGAGCATGTGCAGTGGCCATTTTGTTTTTGGCGACCTTTTTTTTAAATTTTAGAGAATGGCGCCCCCTTCAAGTGGCACCTGGGGCACGTGCCCTGCCTGCCCTACCCTAGATACGCCCCTGTGCACAGGCTGCTGGAAGAAGCGCTACAGCTGCATGCTGCCTTTTGAAGAGCAAGCACCGCACCCGCCAGAGCATAGCTAGGGGAGAGGGGGCCTGTGTTTGCCCCTCTCCCTGGAGGCCCCTTGGAGTAAGGGAGATAATGAAGCAAATAGGGAAGGGTGGAGCTGGGGGGCCTTCAGGAACTGGGGGTGGGGGGCTGGGTTCTTTGAACCCATCTGCTCAATTATAGCTACACCCCTGGTCCCCGTAAAAGTGGTGGGGCGGCGGAAGAGCAGGGAAGGCCCTGCTTACCTGCTTTTTAAAGGAACCAACCCCTGCCCTATCAGTGGCTGCATGAGCCACTTGTGCACATCCCTAGTGTGCAGTCTTTCCAGGATAGTCACAGTCACTCCAGAAGCCCTGAGGTCTTATATAATGATCCACTGGAACATAGGAAGCTGCCTTGGTCCATTTAGCTCAGTACTGACTACACTGATTGGTAGTGGTTTCTCCAAGGTTTCATGCAGGAGTCTTTCCAAGCCCTACCTGGAGATGCTACGGATAGAACCTGAGGCCCTATGCATGCAAAGCAGATGCTCTACCACTGACCTATAGCCCCATCCCCTAAGGGACCTATCTCACAGCAGACATTGCTCACATGTAGTCACCCATCCAAATACAAACCAAGGCAAACCTGCTTAGCAAAGGGGACAATTCAGCTCTCCACCCAACACTTGGGCGGAGAAAAAGTGGCTTGCAAATACAGTCTATTACAATACAGAATAAAATGCCTGAAACAAATTATGGTATTCACGCACATAGAGTCAGGTATATACAACAGTATTAAGAATGTCCAGCATTTACTTTCAACTCAGGATCTCTATGCTTCTCTCAGTGTCTATGAAGAGCTGCAAGAGTCAGTGCTCACCGCAGCAATAAAATTGACATTCGAGAAAGGAATCTTTAATGCTAAATCACAAGAAGACTAAACAACTTTAATGCTATTCTGTTGCCTGGCTCTTGGGATGCTTGGATTTAGGAGGTTTAATTCTGAGAATGGCTTTGCTTTTACAGCTTTGTCTCAGTCTCAATGTTATATTAATAGACTTTTTGTGAATTATACAGTAACCAGCTTATCTTTCATATAAGCTCCCTGTAGGTGTTAGTTTTCATTATGGATACTGATGTTCGACTTAGAGATACTTTGGAATCACTTAATGGAACGTATCAGTTTCTCTTGCTATTTCGTATTTGTCTGCTTGCTTTTCAAACATCTACGGCTTGCTGCACATATTACTGTTGAGGGGCATCATAGCATGTTGTAATGATGCAGTGATGCAGTGTGGTGTAGTGGTTAGAGTGCTGGACTAGGACCGGGGAGACCCGAGTTCAAATCCCCATTCAGCCATGATACTAGCTGGGTGACTCTAGGCCAGTCACTTCCCTCTCAGCCTAACCTACTTCACAGGGTTGTTGTGAAAGAGAAACTCAAGTATGTAGCACACTGCTCTGGGCTCCTTGGAGGAAGAGCGGGATATAAATGTAAAAGTAAAATAAAAAAAAATGATCTCTTTCATTTATTACAAAAAGACACACACCCACTTTACACCTTGCATTTTTCCCAATTATCAGGCAAGCGTCTGCAATATTAAGGCATGCAAAATGATCTGATCGACATGAAGCTGAAATGTGAGAGTCTTGCATGAAGACAGACATGACAGTCGCCTACGTTTTATTGCTTAAGTGCTGAACAGGGAGTCCAAGCTCTTAAGTGGACATGTCGCGTGTCGTTAATCCAATGTTATTCAACTTTGGAAATTAAAGAAAAAAAGGAAAGAAGGCAATTCTATATAGACACCTTGCTCATGCAAAGCTAGTTTCATTGGAACATAGGAAGCTGACACAAGTCAGGCCATTGGTCTGTCTAGCTCAGGATTGTCTACACTGACTGGCAGTGGCTCTCCCAGGTTGCAGGCGTGAGTCTCTCTCAGCCCTACCTGGAGATGCCAGGGAACGAACCTGGGAAATTCTGCAGGCAAAGCAGATGCCCCAGCACTGAGTTACACAGCTTGTTCATGGGGCTGCAAATAAGTTCTTAGTGGGAGGGAAGGCAAATCTTGACTCACAGCAAGCCTAAACAGCTGCAGATGCTGGATCATCAGGGCAAGGACATGACAATCTAGTCCACTGCTCCGGCAAAACCTGCCCTTTGCACACATGTCCCTGTTTAAGACCCCTTGAAATTGAGTCATGACTAACTTGTCTCATTTATTTCGTGCTGCTTAGTCATGACTTAGTCAATGCTGCTTGGTCTGGATGCTGCCCAATTAAAGAAGTTTTTTAAAAGAGGCAGGACTCTGGCAAAGCTCACAATTTAAAAGCTATAATGGATGTTGTCCAATCAGCAGCCACTCACATCCATGACACAGCCTATCTCCACCACCTGCCATCTTTGCCACCATCTAGTGCTTCAGCATCATCCACAGAGGCAGGCAAGGGGCGAACTCTACAGACTGCTATGCTGGCTCACTGGTGCCAGCAGCAGAGCCTCTAAGCTTCATTAGGCACATCTTAAGTAGAAACCTCCCCAGTAAAAATAAATGGCTGACATCCTGACTAACAAAGCATAGATTCTCCTAATACCAGTACTCACACACATCACTAGCCCCCACACTGGTCTGCAGCACTGCAGAACCTCCAAAATGCAAGCAGTCTTGCCCAAGAGCACACCTATTTTCTAGAGCTTGCCTGCGCTCCAGACGTGCTCTGTTAGAACAGTAACAGTAACAACATGCTGGAAGCATGTTGCTTGACCCTCAGCAACATGCTTCCAGTGTAACAGAGCACTTCTGGAGCATGCGTGAGTTCTGGAAAATCTTTGCACTCTTGAGTGAGTCTGCTCGTGCTTTGAAACATGGGGAAAAGACCAGCATGGGTGTTAGCTTAGCAGTGCATCAGCAGTTAGGTTAGGAGCATGCACACTTCATTAGTCAGGATGTTGGACAATGGGTGTTGGTTTTTAATGGTGCTTTGCCCATAAGTTGGCAGTTTGGTGTATGGAGCAAACTGAATGTGGAGCTGAAAGTGGCTGAGGATGCCTCAGTGTAGAATATCTAACCCTTTTGCTGCCTAACTTGGATTGCTTATGTCAGGCAGTATAGAAATATGATTGACTGATTGATTGATTAATAAATGGATGGATGGATGATAACTAGAGAAACTAACTGCGGCAGAGTTTGGAAAATCTGACCATTATTTTGGATCATGAGAAGCTGAATATTTATAACCCTGGGCTCTTCTTTCTGCAAAATCCAACTTTAGTCCAAAATATTGGAAAGCTAATCTTTTTAGATATGCATCAAGGAACCCGCGTTAGTGAGCCCTACCTTGATCAATGTATACATCAGGCTTCATTTTAGCATTCCAACACATCACCCATCTGATGTGCCTAAGTCAAAATTGCACCCTTTAAAGCAAGTTAATGTGATGGGTAATTGAACCCTAAGTGACTGATGAGTTGAACTCAACCAAATGGCTCAGCCTCCAGTCATGTGAATCTACATTGGATTAATTACAAGTGCTATTTTCCGAGACAGTATTCTTTAGGGAAATCTTTAAAGAGGGAGATTGCCAGGAATCATGAGAGACTCCCTTGTGTGCTAACTTGGATGCAATAGGGTGAATGACTTTTCATGAAAATGTACACAATTTTAAAAAACAAATTAATTATGCCTTTCTTGATACATTTCTGAACTCCTAAACTGGCTTTATAAATGTGGAGAGTTTTCTCCCCTACCCATTTAAAGGATCCATTCATATTAATTTATTCTGCCTTTATACTGTTTAATCTATTGTTTTATCAGGCAATTTCAATATTCTGAGCCTAACATAAGTCTTTTCCCTTACTCCAGAGCTCCGGTATGTAATAATAGCAATCAAGGCAGTTCATTCTGACAAATGTGTGTCAGAAAAAGACTGCTATGACTTTGAAATATTGAAAGTGACTGGTAACATAATGTGGAAAGCAGAATAAATGCATACAAATGGAAGTTTTAGCTGTGCCGTCAAAGTGTGAACTAAATACAGTGTCAGGGCCTGCACTGAAAGCACCGTGTGTGAGTGCTTACAGTGGCAAATGACTAAATGCACTCGCTAAAGTGTTTTTATGAATAAAGCGGCATGCATAGATTTGCCATGCCAGCTCCCCCCCTCTCCCCTTGGGCCCCCTCCAGAACTCACAACACAGAATGAAGCTAGCTTCAAGCAAAAAGAGGGAGAGTTTAAAAGTGTTCAGTTTTAATAAAACACAACTAAGTCAAGGAAGTCAAGACCAAGACCCCAATTTCCACAGGGGATAAAACTGTATTAAAGACACGTTTCAGTCAGAGCTGAAAAAATATCTGGCATCAATTTGGAAGTCAAAATTTCAGACTAGAGATGTTGATTCCCATATGAAGATTAAAAATCTGAGACTCTCCTAACTGAAATTTCTTTCATTCAGATTTAATTCATTGAGAGGGGATGAACAAATCTCATACCCTCTTCCAAACCATGTTTTTGCTCATATTCCCACCTCAAGATTGCTGTGACCCAAGTGTATATAGATTTATTTAATGAAGATTGACTTCCATTTCCTTTAAATACCATTGGGTTGGCAAAACAATTTGTTTTTATGTTCAGTAACAGTCACATTATAATTATTTCTCACAAGGATAAACATCCCTGTGTAGAAAATGATGTTGCCAATGTCAGAGAAAAACCCATTTCTCAGATAACATTATATGCTAACAACCATTCCAGTAAGTAATGCAGTAATATTCTAGTAAGTCAACCATTCTAGTAAATAATGCAATAATACAGTAAGGATCCAGCAGTCAAGAAATACGCTGCAGACTAGCACTTGGTAAGGTTGCAATGAAGGCCTTGGACAGGATATTTAGATGCTGTGACATGTCTACACTTACAAAGATTAGAATTGTTCGGACAATAGTTTTTCCCGTGACACTGGACTTTGAAGAAGTGAAAGCTGGACTTTGAAGAAGCAAGACAGAAAAAGTATTGACGCTTTTGAACTTTGGTGCTGGAGAAGACTTTTGAGGATACCATGGACAGCCAGGGAAACAAACAAATGGATCACAGAACAAATCAATCCAGAATTTTCACACAAATGACCAGGCTCAAACTACCATACTTTGGACACATTATGCAAATACGTAGCTCCCTTGAGAAGTCCATAATGCTGGAGAAAGTTGAAGGAAAGAGAAGAAGAGGACCATCAGCAGCAAGGTGGATGTATTTGATTATGACAGCAATGAATGTACCACTGAGAGACCTTAAAGGCCAAGCTGAAGACAGATCATCCTGGAGAGAATCCATCTATGTGGTCGCTAAGAGTCGACACCAACTTGATGGCACTTAATCAATCAATCAATCAATCAATCAATCAATCAATCAATCCAGTAAGTAACTGTATACTTGTTCAGAAGTGCAGGGCCATCCTTAGGGCAATTGCCCCAAGCCCAGAGCTGGCACAGGCCCCAATCTGGGCACACTGCAGTGCAGCCTGCCCTCCTCTCTCCCCCAGTCCCAGCCAATTATCTTTCCCCGCAGCCCAGCCGGAGCCGATTTTTTTGTGTCTGTGTGCAGCTTGAAAGGGTCCCTGGCAAACTGCTAGAGCTCCCTATTTTCCACCTGTCAGCTGTTCGGCAGGTGGGTGGGGCTTCCAAAGGGGCCTCCATGCAGGCCTCCCTGGAGCCTGAAGCTCAGGAAAGAAGCAAGCAAGCAGGCCGGCAGAGAGTGTCCAGCACCAGAGCGCTCTGCAGACCCTCTGCCCAGCCCAGCCTTAGTAATGGAGGTATGATGTGATTTCCTTTTTGTGGTTATCTCCCCAGCCCTTGAATATTTAGGGATTGGCTTGCCATAGGGCTTTGGTATTGAGCAGAGATGTAGGGCAGGGTGGGAGGAATATGTATCTTTAAATTGAAGAGGATTGGACAAATTGTTGGTGTTTATTTTTTTTCTTTCATTTAAAAAACCCCATCCAGAAAGTCCTATAAGTGGCTTGCTTCATGGCAGAAAATTACAAAAATGTCTGGAAACACACACCCCACCCCGCTTAGACCATCATTCCACCCCCAATTTTTTTACATTTTGAATTTTAGTGTGTTTTTAACGTGTTTTTTTATCTATAATTTTTATCTTTTTATCAGTTTTAAATGTGTTATATTGTATGTTTTAATTCTATACACCGCCTAGAGATTTTTATACTAGGCAGTATATAAATTCAATCAATCAATCTATCAATCCAGTCAATAAAATGGAAGAATGTGCCCTTTGCCTCCAGTGACTGTTGCTGGTGTCTATCTTATGTTTCTTTTTAGAACAGCATGGTTTGTATGCTCAGGACTGAAGGTTCTATTCTTGCTGTTTCCAGGTCGTGCTGGGAAAGAACCTGCTCAGATACTCAAGACAGCTGCTGCTATTAAATGTAAACAATACTGATTTGATTTGATTTATTTATTTATTTATTTATTTAACCTATTTTTATACTGCCCCAAACCTACATCTCTGGGCGGTTGACAACACAGCAATGGTTTCCTTTCTTAGGAGGCAGCCTCATATGTCCATAGAAAATGCAGGGATGCAACTTCATTAGCTCTGTGTCTGACTACATCAGGGTTTCTAAAGCTATATGAATATTTTTCAGGTGGCAACCCTGAGGAAGAGCTATCCGTGTTGTCACACAGAGAGCGTTGTCATTTTAAGCCCTGAAGGTTATCTGTCCCAAGATGAAAAAGAAATGCAGAAACCAAGGGCCACTCGCTTAGGCTCATGA
Organism: Hemicordylus capensis; assembly: GCF_027244095.1. Taxonomy (NCBI): domain Eukaryota; kingdom Metazoa; phylum Chordata; class Lepidosauria; order Squamata; family Cordylidae; genus Hemicordylus; species Hemicordylus capensis. Next base: position 26,257,568 of record NC_069661.1, on the reverse strand, counting down.
GTCTCTCTTCTTTCACCTGTCGAGCCCTTTCTGCCAGGGGTTGCCCAAGGTATTGCGGTGCCGGAGGTGAGGCACAACATGCTGCCTTGCCCATGCTCCTGGTGGGAGCCAGCCTCTTACAAGCTTTGAAAGTGCTTGGCTGGGGGGGCAGGGAGGAGGGAAGGTTGGTAGCAGTCTCCTCTTCTCTCCGAGTGCTTCTTGCAAGCTTTGCAAGATGTGTGAGGAGAGGCTGATTTTACAAGGTTTGTAGGGGTCAGATTGGTCCCAAGGAGCTGCTGCTGTGGCGGTGGCGATCTTGCTGCCCTCCTGATGCCTTAGCAACCTGCTGCCTAGGTAACTGCCTCACCTTGCCTCATGAAAGAGTCACCCCTGCTTTCTCTTGCAGTACTGTTGGGATGCCATGTTACCTGTTCCCCTTACGGTCCCGTGGACTTGGCATTTATTTCTTCCCCCAGTGGGAATGGGGGTGAGAGAGTCCCAGGGCTGTTGGGTCCCAGTGAGGCTGAATTGGCGAGGCAGGGAGAGCTGCATGGAACAGCTCCGGTGGGGCCGCCATGTTGGGAGAGACAGGAGGCAGGAAGTGAGATCAGGGAGGGGGAAGTGTTTGGAGCAGGCTTTGAGCCCTGTTAGCTCTGTACTAGGGTACGTAAAACCAAGGCAGCCGATGATGAGGGCTGCTCTTGGGTGTGGGAGTCGGAGTTCCCCTGGAGAGGTAACCAGCTAGACATAGCAAGCCAGGAGGAGGACTGAGGTGATTAAGCAACCTCCTCCCCTGGCTTACTCTGAGGCTGACCTGGCTGTTCTCACCCTGGATTTTGGAGTTTTAAAAGGGACAGGAACACACCTCCTCCCTCTTTGAGCATGACAAGTACAAACCATCTAAATGCACACACTTCACAGCATCTCTGCCTCCTGCCAGTATACAAAATGTATTATTTCAGTGCACTTGGATATCCTTCCTTTGATTCATTGGCAACATCATGTACCTCTGAGGGCAAAATCCAACCCTTAACATGGCAAGGCTTGCATAGCCTAAGGCAAAAGAAGCAGCTAACTAGTTAAATTAACAAGAAACATTTTTTTTCAGGGAAATGTGTAGTGGCAGTTTTAACACATACATAATAGACTGCTTCTCTGCGGTAGTTCAGATGAGACCAACGGGGAGCAAATATAGCTAACCAGCTTTTCCTTTAATACCACTCCCACCGTGATTGAAATACATGTTGTGAAAAATGGGTAGCTAGGATTGTGCTGAAATCTGCTTAATGGATCATAGAAGACAATGAAGCTCTTCTCATGATCCGTGAGAAGAGCTTCTGTCGGGTCTGTGGGGAGAAGCGGGCTAAGCATCAGAGTGCAGCCCTGGGCGGCTGGATTGGCCGCCCACATGACTGCTGGCACAGTCACAGAGCTGGTGGGAGCTACGGGGATCAGGGGTTGGAGAGACCTCCAAGGCCGGGAGTCGACCCGTGTGTCGCCGCGGTGTGTTGCTATCCCTGCTAAGTGAGCAAAGAGGAACCTTTTAAAAGTGGTGGTTCTCTTTATTGAGCAGGGGGAGAGCAACTGGCCCTATCCAGCCCCAGCACAGCATCCCTCTAGTGGATGTTGCTGGTGTCTGTCTTATGTTTCTTTTTAGATTGTGAGCCCTTTGGGGACAGGGATCCATATTTATTTATTTTTATTTCTCTTTGTAAACCACTTTGGGAACTTTTGTTGAAAAGCGATATATAAATATCTGTTGTTGCTGCTGCTGCTGCTGTTCCTCATGAAAGAGTGGAAGGCTCTGTGTTGATGCTGTGTATCATCACTGGTATCTCCCATTGGGAATTATGGGTGCCAGGTGCAGCGGCGATGACACAGAGCCTCTCATGCATTTGACAGGAGAGGGTACAGAGTGAAAATAGGAACTTAGGAAGCTGCCTTATCCCGAGTCAAGCCATTGGTCCACCTGGCTTAGACCTGTCTACACTGACTGGCAGTGGCTCTCCAAGGTTTCAGGCAGGGAGCTTTTCCAGTCCTTCCTGGAGATGCCAGGGATTGAATCTGGGACCTAAAGCATACAAAGAAGATGCTCTATCCCATCCACAATAACATGGCAACATGGTAAGTTACCAGTTGGTAAATTTCTGTATTCCTGCCAGGTCCCTCTAAAATGCAGCAAAGGTTTTCTTGCCACTGAAGAAAATATTTGTCTAAAGCAAAAATATACCAGCAGAGAAGCTAGGCACATCTGCAGTGGGGTGAATAACAGAAGCTAGCTCCATGCCCAGAAGGGAGAGCAATATCTTCAGTGGTTATCTTGGAAACATGAGCATCCATTATTTCTGTTCTCAGCTGGTCAGTAACCTATGACACGAACCGGAACCAAACTACAAAAAAGAAAGCATTTTGTTTTCTAGCGCTATACTGTTCAGGCTGTGTTGTCATGACCATGGTGAGTGCGGTTACAGAGTTAACCTTGATAGCTGAGCCCTGTGTGCTCCTGCAGAGTGTGACATGAGAACTCAGAATTTCCAGGCACTCCTGGTCAAACTGTTACAGTTAAACCACATTTAACTGGGATAGGTAAGTAGGATCAGATCCTAGTTACCTATCCCAGTTATATGTGGTTTAACTGCTGCAGTTTGATTGGGATTGCCTGGAAATTCTGGGTTCTCATGTCACACTCTGCAGGAGAGCATGGAGCTCAATGATCATACAAATACGATTACATACCTATGTAAATTGCTTTGGAAACGTTTGTTGAAAAGTGGTATAGAAATATTAGTCATATATAAATATTTGTCATATTTGTATGATATACTGCTTCTCAACAAAAGTTCCCATAGATATGAACAAACAAATAAAATGGCTCCCTGTCTTCAAAGGACTCACAGAGGCGGGTCTCACTCTCCCCGCAGACGACCAGCCAATCTGCTCTGGGCAGCCTCAGTGGCCGCCCACACGACTGCCGGCTCCGTCATGGAGCCGGCCGGGGCTGGAGAGTTCACGGGCTGTGTGGCCCCCAGAAGCTCCAGTATGGAGGCTGCTTTTAAGCCTCCCAGCCGGGGGGGGGGGGGGTCTACTCATGAGTAGCCTTGGCACAGAGCTGCACCATGGCAACTCACAAGCAAAAAAAACGTGTTTGCGGAGCACTCGGGCTCACAGCCAAGCCTGGTGGTTCACACGGTTGTAGAAAACCGGGCTAGTGGAAGCTGGCCCGATTTTCTACAATCGTGTGAATAGCCTCACAATCTAAAAAAGAAACATAAGATAGACACCAGCAACAGCCACTGGAGGGATGCCGTGATGGGGATGGATAGGGCCATCCCCCTATCTATCTCCCCCTGCAAAATGAAGAGAATTCCCACTTTTAAAAGGTGCCTCTTTGCTCAGTTAGCAGGGGACAAGAGTTAGCATTGTGGTTAACTCTTTAACCGCACTCACCGTGGTCATGAGAACACAGCCTCAGAATTACAGAAAGAGAACTGGAAAAGACTACCGGTCTTCCCTGGAGACAAAAAACACTGAAGCTATTCTGATGATCCCCCGAAAGTGGGCTAAGGGAGCCCAGCCTGCTTTCTGGTGATCGTTGGAACCACCAGGCTTGCCCACAAGGTGGCTAGCCTGCCTAATTCCACCTCTCCTTAAATGTGGTTAACGGAGCGCGTGCTCCGTTAACCTCATTTTTCTGCTCATATGCCTGGGACTTCCAGGATCTGAGCAGCCCCCTATCCTCGCAGCCCCCACCAGCTCTGTGACGGAGCCAGTAGTCATGTGGGCAGCAGATCCACATGCCCGCTCTCCCTGCAGACCACCTCAAGGCGCTTCACACTAATCATGTGAAGCGCTTCTTCAGAAGCCAAGGGCGTAGCTTGAATGGGCAAGGAGCAGGACACAAATCTCCAGTTGCTGCTGAGAGAGGGGGCTGGGCAACAGCACAATCTTTTCTTCCCCCCTCCCACCTACTTGTCTCTCTGGCACACTGCTGGTTTCTGACTGGAGGACTCATCCCAGATTTAAGCCAATATATAGATTTTTAAAAACACCAAACTTTTACGAGCTAGGGAAATGAGTGTGTAAGTGTGTGTGCGCGCGTTTGTGTGTGCAAGTGTCTGCATGTGTGGGCAGCATGGTATTATTTGCACAGGAGTAAGAGAAAGGATGTGCTGCAAATATTTTGGTTTCCCCCCCCACGGTGCCCTTACTATGCTTCTGGAGCAAAGTTATGGGGGAGGGGGAGAGACTATCCTTTTCTCCAGGGAGCCCAGGGGCCCATCTTCACTTTTTGTCCCAGGGCCCACTCCAACCTTGCCTAGCACCTGGTAGAAGCTAGAGATGGGCCATGGAACCTGCGTCTGCATTGCCATGCCTTAGAAGGGATTGCTCATTTCTCTGCCATCAATTGGGAATCAGAAAATGTGTGGTGCTCCTACACCCTCTCCAAGAAGGCTCCCCCTCCACCTGTGCATCTACAGCTCTGCACACAGGTTTCGCATGCAGTGAGCCACCAGGACTCCAGGTTGGAACAGATCCCTGGACAGTGAAGTGCTTCTATGCACTGGAGTGCCTCTAGCTATCCAAGATGGTCAAAGGTTCTCCTCAACTGGAAGGGATAGAAAGGCTTCCTCGTCAGGCTGGGATACTGCGTGGGCAACAATCATCTTTCCTGGCTCTGAGTCTGACCTCCCAGTCCTGACTCCCACTTGACAGCTCAGCTCTAACAAAACATGTGTTAACAAAAGCCCAACGGCTGCTTTCACACAGAAAAGCAGTTGGGAGAAGCATTTTAGCAGGGACGCACAGGAATATATGTTGCACCCTTTCCCTGCCTGCTACTTTCCTACTCCAAATCACCTTGCTGACATATTCCCCTACCGGTGGGGTGGGGTGTTCCCAATGCACATCTAGAGTCGCAAACGTGTTTTCTATTCTACAGCTTGGGAGATTATTTAGAGAGAAGAAGCGGTAGGCACGGCGACTACTTTTCTCATGTCAAGGGAGAGAAGAGGATCAATTCCCCCCTCCTCCCTTATGTCCTTTAGCCTTTTAAGTCTCTTTCCTCCAAATCTATATCAAATTGCTACAGCAATTTGCATTTCTAGGCTGCACTCTTATTACTCAGTTCCTCCAGGGTTGTAGTACTGGCTATATACTCTCTCAACTTCCCCCATCTCTACACCAGCCCACTGTAGCTGGGCAGAACACAAACTGTCATTCTTTTCTCAATGATCAATTGCAACAAAATCTGTCCCGGGACAGCAGTGGCTGGTGCTGGCTGGGGAAGGGGTCGGGGTGGTGCCGAGGAAGGTAGATGATGCCTTTAACTATCTCTTGCTGCTGCCCAGCATCTGCCTGGCTGCCTCGCCATGCACCCCGCCCCCACCACTCAGCTGGCTGATGCACATGCACAACAGCCATTTGCGGGGGTCAACAACACCACAGCAAAAACCTGTCATGCTGACACCTCAAGTGACCACTGTGCATCAGGGTTCTCTCTAATTTTTTTCATCTGTGTGCAGAATGAGTTTTGTTCTGGGCAGCAGTATCAAGGCAATGTGCATGCTTGTGCACCCAGAGTGGGGCCTTCCTGATTTAACCTGAGTGGAATCTAAAATTTACTGAGTGGACATCAAAGAACATGTGAGTGCACGCACATGCGAATGCCTTAGAGGGAACACTGCTGTGCATGTGCATTGGCCAGCTGAATATAGGGGCAGGGTGTGTGGCTGAGTGGGCCATGGGCCACAGGGGATGCTGGGCAGTGGTGGTGGGAGATTGTATGTATGTATCTATCCTATTTTTATACAGCCTGATATGTACTTCTCTAGGTGGTGTACAAAATTTAAAACCATATAAAGAAGTAAAAACAGATTAAAATTCTACAAAAGGCAATTAAAACAATCTCATAAAACAAGTTACTAAAATTAATTCCAGTTAAAAGACTGTGAGAACCGGTGCACCTTGAGGGTCTTCCTGAGAACAAACAGAGAAGGAGATGCTTTTATTTCAACAGGGAGCATATTCCAAAGCCCTGGGGCAGCCACAAAGCCTGGTCCACAGTCACCACCAAATGAGCTGGCAGCAACCGTAACTGGACTTTGCCAAAAGGTTATGGTTTAACATTTTACCAACCGTCAAAGGCATAATCTGCCTTCTTCACTGGCACCATCCCAGCCAGCACCAGCTGCCACAGTCATAAGAACATAAGAACAGCCCTGCAGAATCAGGCCCAAGGCCTATCTAGTCCAGCATCCAGTTTCACACAGTGGTCCACTAGATGCCCCTGGGAAGCCCACAGGCGAGGGCAAGCCCTCTCTCCTTCTGTTGCTCCCCTGCAACTGGTATTAAGAGGCATCTTGACTCAGAGGCTGGAGATGGCCTCTAGCAACCAGACTAGTAGCCATCGATAGACCTGTCCTCTGTGAATTTGTCTAAGCCCCCTTTAAAGCCAACCAAGCTAGTAGCCATCGCCACATCCCATGGCAAAGAATTCCAGAGATTAATTATGCGCTGTGTGAAAAAGTACTTCCTTTTGCCGGTCCTAAAATTCCCAGCCTCCAGTCCTGGGAGTAAGGCATCTGGATGAGGGGAGATGTCTTCTAGTCATGCCAGAGCCATGGCATTTATTTCTTTTTCTTTAAAAAGTTGTGCAACCCTGGACGATAGTGACTAGCAGTGGCTCTCCAAGGTTTCGGGCAGGAGTCTCTTCCAGCCCTACTTGGAGATGCCAGGGATTGAACCTGGGACCTTCTGCATGCCAAGCAGATACTCCACCACTGAGCTATGGCCAAATCCCCTCTTGGTCCCTTTCATCTCTATGGCACAGCTAAAATCCTGTTAGTACTCTTTTTGATTTGACTTGCCTGTAATCCTGGAAATACCATCTACCCTGACATCCCTTCCTCTGGTTTATGAGAAGTGACAAACACCAAATTTCACATCCTGTAACGCTTATTTTCCCAGTGTTTTGTGGCTGCAAGAAGCAACCCGGGAATTACTCCTGTTTGCTTTCTCTGTTGTTCTATTATTTATAGTTTGCTGTCTGTAAGTGTCATGCTTCTGAGGGCCAGAAATTTCTATTAACAAGTTATCACAAAGCCCCAGGAAATTGGAGAGCTTACTCTCACCCCCACTCTCTCTCTGACTTTGATCACAATAGTTAAGGATGAAGAGTCCAATTACACCATCACACTTATTCCCCCGAAAAGGTCAGTTGCAGTTACATCTCCTCCAATATTGCTGCCAATGAGGCTATGCTGGTTAGATTACAACAAATGTTCTTAAGCAGCTACATTTTCCTGTGTATCAAGGACAGAAAAGCAACCATTTCAGAAAGACACTATCAGTGCTTTCACATTCGAAGCTTTTGTATTTCAGCAGTTCACAGTAATGTTTGAACAGATCTCCTGCTTCACAGAGAGACAGACTAAAAACCAGAAGACAGTGATGAAAAGAGAAGGAAAGAGCCTACATTTACCTATATATCCACACTGGATTGTATCAGGGATATGCACAAACCCATTCGGAATTCTATTTCTAGAACGCCGAACTGGTTTGGAAACCCCACGTTTGAACTGGTTTTAATGTGGGGGAGGGTCACTTTAAGGTGCAGGGAGGGTGCTCTTACCTCCCCTGCTGTGCTTCCCCCTCCAGCACTGTTTCAAAAACTGCTGGTGTGGGGTGGCTGTATACCCTCTTGTTGCCCCAGTCAGCGTGCATGATGTGTGCGTGCATAATGTGTGCCCATGTCACTTCCGGTTTTATGTTGACCAGGGCGGCAAGAGAGTATACAAGCACCACGCGCCAGTGATTTTTGAAGCAGTGCCGGGGGGGGGGCGTGGTAGGGGAGGTAAGGGCACCCTCCCCGTGCCTTAAAGTGACCCCCCACACCTCCCAGGTGTGCACAGAACTGGTTCCGTGCACACCCCTAGATTGTAGCCATCCTGTGATTTATGGGCTTATTTAATTAATTAAAATATTGATTGATATGAGGCACTTCAAGAAAACACATCACACAGAGAAGGCTGTTTATCGGTGTTGTTTTTTTTAAAAAAATAATCAGCAATTACTGGGGCATCTGGAAGATTTCCAACCTGGGGCATCCAGATGTTGGTGAATTACAACTCCCATCATCCCCAGCCACAATAAATTGTAGTTGGGGCTGATGGGAGTTGTAGTTCAGCAGCAACTGGAGGCCCCCAGGTTGGCAACCACTGGCTTAGAAGGTAAGAAAAGCCCTGCTGGATCAGGCCAAAGGCCCATTTAGTCCAGTATCCTGCTTCATGCAATGGCCAACCAGGTACTGTACATCAGGGAAGCCTGCAAGTGGGGAAAAGAGGGCAACTGCACCCTTCTGTTGGTGTTTGGAGGCTTGCCACCTCTGAGCCTGATGGAGATATACATTGATCACTACTTAAAAAGAGGTCAATGAGGTTCCTTTCTGAGTGAAATAGTGTTGCATGTGGCCTTTCCCTCTCCTTCCTGCAGCCTAGGCACAGATGCCAGCAGTACTGTCTGGTACAGCTTACTAATACTAACATGAAACATTAGGTTTGATGTGCTTTTGATTAGACTCCTTTGATTTGGGCAGGGGATTGCCTGCTCTCCAACCACTAAGCTATCCTACCCAATTTGGTTTCTATTGACTGTTTATCTGGCATACCACCACAAACTAATTTCCAGCTTTGCTAATATAAAGACTGCCACATTTCCCTTTATTTCTGCTCTCTACCTCGCATGGGAGCCGTATGCTCTGCTTAGAACTAGAGACAGATCCAAGTAACTGCTAGGTTTTATCGTTTCAAATAAATGGGAAAGGCCTTTTTTGTTTCTTTGTCCCAGTAGCTCTTGGTGAAATGTGAAATCTGTTTTATATCTAGCAGAAGCTAATCTCATTAAGTCTGCATAAAACCTCCTGCACTCTGTTTTAAGTCTGCAAAATGCAGACTTCAGAGCTTTTCCATGTTGCAGTTCCGGTTCGGGATGTAGGCAAAGTGTTGAGCCAGGAATTTGGGCAGGAAGATTGCTTTAATGAATTTTACCAATTTTCCTGGTGCTTCTAAGCAGCCACAAATCAAAAGATCTGCTGAAGGCAGCAATAGGGGACCCTGAGTATAGAAGAAGAAGAAAAAATAAAAAATTCCAAGTCCAACTGTATTTAAACAACAGTAATTTTATGAACTGTTTTATTAAACAAAGTAAATACTTAATCACCCCGTTCACATGACCATGAATACCTGGGTATGTACACACACACACACTCTCTCTCTCTCTCTCTCTCTCTCACATGACCATGCATATCCAGGGCAAAGGCTGTAGCCAGGTATGCATGGTTGTGTGAATGGGTTGACTAAATTTCTTTCATTCCTCACTGCACTTTTGCTAGTGGATGACATGATGCACAGACTTCTGTTGCTCTAACGCTCTGCCCTGGGGCTCCTTAGGAAGCATCAGGGCTGCTCAGAGCAGTTGCGTTATCAGCGCTTCTGTTGTCTCCCCCATTGCAGAAAATGGGGAGAAATAGCAGAAGCACTGCTAGCTGAACCACTCGTTCTGAGCAGCTCCAATGCTCTTAGGACTCACACATTTAATTTGTATGGGGGGCTAGTTACGCCATGTGTTGCATTCACCATGGTCTGTCTCATTTCATTCATTCATTTCATTTATTCATTTATTTGAGTATCTTTGCTACATTGTTTAAACTTGCCAGTTTGTTGGTAAGACGCTTTTGAGATCATTCACACAATCAAAAACTGTGTTCAACCTGGGTTTGGGTGCTGTGTGTGTTCCCAATTTTTGCTTGTGTGAAAGCAAAGTAGAAGGAAAACCTGGATAGTTGTTCTTCCGACCTTGCTTCCACCCAGTCACTTCTACCCAGGTTTTCCTCTTATCTTGCTTCCACACAACCAAAAATTGGGAGCACACACAGCTTTCAAATACAGGTAGGTTGTGGCTGTTCTCACGCGCAACCTAAGCCAGGCGAGGGATGCCTAGCCTGAGTTAGGCTGTGTGTGAGAACCGCCTGATCCTGGTGGGGTAGCACCATCTAGCCCTGCTTCTTACACCAGCTGAGATTCAAGATTCAAGGAGGCTATTCTCATGACTACAGGAAAGCAGGCTAAGGGAGCCCAGCCCACTTTCCTGTGGTTGTGGGAACCGCTGGGAGCCACACGGCCTCATTGGGGGGCCGTGTGTTAGCCTGCTTAAGTCCCACCCCCCCAATGAGGTCAGCGGAGTAAGTGGCATTCTGGGACATCCGGGGGCTGGGCGATCCCCGATCCCTGCTGCCCCAACTGGCTCTGTGACAGAGCCGGTAGTCGTGTGGGCGGCTGATTCGGCAGTTCCCTGCTCGTCTGTGGGGAGAGCAGGCTAAGGGAGTGAGTGCTCCCTTAACCCAGGTTACAGGCTTATGTGCGAGCCGGGCTACAGTTTTTGATTGTGTGATTTACCTCACGGTTTAGTTTGTTTAAATACCTTTGCTTGAATTTGTTAGTTGGTTTGCAAAAAGCCATTTATCATAACTTTGGTTTAGTTAGCTTATGGGGCTATTCCCACGATCTTAGCCCGCTTTCCGTCGATCGTGGGAACCACCAAGGCAACTAGCCCACCTAGAACACCCTCCCCTTAAATGAGGTTAACGGAGCAAGTACCCCGTTAACCCCCCTTTTTTTGTTTGTGTGTCGCCGTGGCTTGCAGCGACACATGAGCAGACCCTTGACCGGGAGGCTGCAGCCAGCACTTGCGCGGGGCATCCTGGGACGTCCGGGGGCTGCATGGCCCCCGATCTCTGCAGACCCTGAAGGCTCTGGGATGGAGCCGGCAGTTGTGTGGGTGGCCGATCCGGCCACTCCAGGGCTGCACTTTGATCGTCTGCGGGGAGAGCTCAGAAGCTTGCTTACTACAAGCTTGCTCAATACACACATTTGAGTTGTTCCTAGGAAAGGTATTGCCCTACTTTGACTTTATGGATTTTGAGTTGTTTCTAATGGACCAACACAGCTACCTATGATTTTTAATGAGAATTTCCTTTAGGTGGAATTGAGGCTCTAGTGCTATTTGAGGGCAGATAAAGAAATAACACATAAATCATTTAATTGGTTCCCAACTATGCTAATTAGCTAATGATGTCATAGAGTAATTGCAGAATTCTTTCTTTTCCTTCTTAATATTGCAGAGTGCAGAAAGCTTGCCAATTAGATGTTAATGAATGGGCTGAAAGAGGAAATAGCTCCTTAAAGTAGCCTTAAACATTGCTGCATAGCATGGAACAAAAATATAAGCAGGAAACAAAAGGATTCCAAATGACATTTCCTTAGCTAGAGGGAGCTGTGGAGTCATTTCAGTGGTGTGTGTGTGTGTGTGTCTTGTAAATCCCATAAAAAGAGAGGCAATCATTGAAACCAGACCTGCACAACTTGTAACCCACCAAGCTTAATACAGCCCACCAGCAGAAATGTCCCATCCAATAGGCAGGGAAGGGATAAAAAAAATTATAATAATTAACTAAATAATAATAATAATAATAATAAAATCATCATCATCATCATCTTCTTCTTCTTCTTCTGCTGTGGCAGAAGAAGACCAAAATAATCCCAGTAGTAATTGGTGCCCTAGGTGCAATTCCAAAACACCTTGAAGAGCACCTCAACACCATAGGGGCCACAGAAATCACCATCGGCCAATTACAAAAAGCAACTTTAATGGGAACAGCCTATATTCTATGACGATATCTATAATAACAACAACAACGATATTGATAATAAAATTCAGCCATCCCAGGTCCTTGGGAAGGACTCAATGTCTGGATAAAACAAACCAGTCAATAACACCTCTCTGACTGTGTAAACAAGAAATAATAATAATAATAATAATAATAATAATAATAATAATAATTGTTGTTGTTGTTGTTGTTGTTGTTGTTGTTGATCTACAAATTGAAATGGAAAGGCTGTGGCAGAAAAAGACCAAAATAATTCCAGTGGTAATTGGCGCCCTGGGTGCAGTTCCAAAAGACCTTGAAGAGCACCTCAACACCATAGGGGTCACAGAAATCACCATCAGCCAATTACAAAAAGCAGCTTTACTGGTAACAGCCTATATTCTATAACAATTGACAATATCTATATCTATATATATCTATATATCTATATCTATATATCTATATCTATATCTATAAAAATTGACAATAAAATTCAGCCATCCCAGGTCCTTGGGAAGGACTCGATGTCTGGATAAAACAAACCAGTCAATAACACCTGTCTGAATGTGTAAACAAGAAATAATAGTTGTTGTTGTTTGTAATCTGTTGTTTGTAATTGCCATGACTCCACTTTCACAAATACTAAACAAAACAGGCCTCGGATACCAAACATCTAAAACATCAAGTCAAATCAACCATCTGCTGTACACGGATGATCTGAAGTTGTATGGAAAGTCCCAGTCAGAAATCGAATCACTGCTAAACACTGTCTGTATATTCAGTAGCGATATAGCAATGGAGTTTGGACTAGACAAGTGTGCTGCATTAACAATGAACAGAGGAAAAGTAACAAAAACAGAAGGAATAGAACTGCCCAATGGAAGCAACATCAAGAACCTGGAAGAGAAAGAACATTACAAATACTTGGGCATTCTCCAGGCTGATGAGAATGCACACACTGAAGTTAAAAGAAAAATTGAAAGTGAATACATCAAGAGAGTTAGAAAAATCCTAAAGTCCAAACTCAATGGCGGGAACACCATACAAGCCATAAACACCTGGGCTATACCTGTTATCAGATGCACTGCAGGAATAATAGACTGGACCCAGGCAGAGCTAGAGACGCTAGAACGTAAGACCAGGAAAATCATGACCATCAATCATGCTCTGCACCCCGCAGTGATGTCGATAGGCTATACCTTCCTCGCAGCTCAGGTGGAAGAGGAATGCTGTAAGTCCATCAAACAGTAGAGGAGGAGAAAAGAAGCCTTGAAGAATATATAAAGGACAGTGAAGAAGATGCACTTCAAATGGTCAATAACGCGAAACTATTCAACACCAATGAAAGAAAGCAGGCCTACAAGAAAGAACAAGTCAAGAACCGAGCAGAACAATGGAAAAATAAGCCCCTGCATGGTCAATATTTGCACAATATAAGTGGAAAATCAAACATCACCAAGACCTGGCAATGGCTTAAGAATGGCAACTTGAAGAAAGAAACAGAGGGTCTGATATTGGCTGCACAAGAACAGGCACTAAGAACAAATTCAATAAGAGCAAAAGTCAAAAAAATCCACAACAAACAGCAAGTGCCGCCTTTGTAAAGAAGCAGATGAAACAGTGGTGGAAGCAACCTAATTAGCTGTTGTAAAAGATCGCACAGACTGACTGCAGACAAAGGCATGACAAGGTAGCAGGGATGATACACTGGAACATCTGCAAAAAATACAAGCTACCTGTAGCCAAAGATTGGTGGGACCATAAAATTGAAAAAGTTGTAGAAAATGAAGATGCAAAAATATCATGGGACTTCCGACTACAAACAGACAAACATCTGCCACACAATACACCAGATATAGCTGTTGTCGAGAAGAAAGAAAAACAAGTTGAAATAATTGACATAGCAATACCAGGGGATAGCAGAATAGAAGAAAAAGAAATAGAAACAATCACAAAACACAAAGATCTACAAATTGAAATTGCAAGGCTGTGGCAGAAAAAGACCAAAATAATCCCAGTGGTAATTGGCACCCTAGGTGCAATTCCAAAAGATCTTGAAGAGCACCTCAACATCATAGGTGCCACAGAAATCACCATCTGCCAATTCCCCATCTCTCGCAATTTTCAGAAAACACCTGAAAACACATCTCTTCAACCAGGCTTTTTCAGCTTTTTAAAACTTGTTTTTAAATAGTTCTGAATATTTAATTGTTGTTTTATGATGTTTTTAATTGTTAATTATTATTTTATGTTTTATAATTTTTGTTTTAATGATTAATTGATTTTAATGGTGTTTTAATGTAAACCGCTCTGAGCCTTTTGGAAGGGCGGTATAAAAGTAAGTAAATAAATAAATGAATACATACATACATACATACATACATACATACAAAAAGCAACTTTACTGGGAACAGCCTATATTCTGCGACAATATCTATAATAACAGCAACAACATTGATAATAAAATTCTGGCATCCCAGGTCCTTGGGAAGGACTAGATGTCTGGATAAAACAAACCAGTCAATAACACCTGTCTGACTGTGTATACAAGAAATAATAATAATAATAGAAGTCCCATCATTCCCAGCCACAATAGCAAAAAACCACTGTGGCTGGGGATAATAAGAGCTGTTGTACAGCAACAGCTGGGGTCCCAAGTTTGGGAACCTTGAATTATAGATTTTATTTTCTGTGCAAGATATACCTCTCTGTATGTAGATGTGGCTCTGCATGCATAGAACTGCTATCTGAGAAACAGCCTTGATGCTTTCATATAGAACCTGTCAACCCCAGTTCTGGCCAATAGAAGAACTGGTCTCATTCACTTGAACTGACTCCTGTTGATTCAGTTTATTTCCCACTTAGATGAAATAGTGATGTTCCCTTAAATTGGCTGTATGCCTGGTAAAAGTGAAAGGATTTTCACTTATACTAGGAATGGCCAATCTGAGGTTCTAAAGCTGCTGGACTGCAACTCCCATCATCCCTAGTCACAATTGCAGCTGGGGATGATGAGAGTTGTTGTCCAACTAAAGCTGGAGAGCCTCTGGTTGGTCACCTTGATTTATAGCTTTTGATTCTGTTTGTTAATATAAAATTAAAGTTACACAGGAGGAATATATGCGGCCTCTTTTTATATAATGTTAAGAATGCCTCAAACCAGGGTGACTTGATTATCAGACAGTTCTCTGATCTCAACGCTCCCAGTTATGTTCATGGATATGAGGGCAGTCACCTCTCAAATCTATGAAATGTATCTGATTTCCCTTCTCTGTTTCTAAGAGCATTTATGGTGTGAATCATAAAGCACAATGGAAGATCCTCAGCCTGTTAACAGAGAATAGAGGGAAGTGAACGAGATTAGACATCCCTTTTCTCACCTTATCCTTGATCTCACAACAGAAGGAATATGAACAAAAATGAGCAATTGCAGCAGCACTGTAGGAGGCATATGATATAGCCCTGATTAAATTTGCCTTTATGTTTTGATACATCAAGGGGCACACGGGTAGTTTTCAAGGAACAGAACTGAACGGCAACCTTACTATGTATAACACACTAATTCCAACTGAACCGTGACATATTAGCTTAGAACTCACTTAAATAATTCAATAATTCAAAATAATTAAATAATTAAACAATTTTGTGATTTTTAAAACCTCTATCATTAATTGAAAGTAAAGGAATTCTGATTTTTTTTTATTGATTGATTAAGTTCCATCAAGTCGG
The DNA here is from genome assembly GCF_027244095.1 of Hemicordylus capensis. NCBI lineage: Eukaryota > Metazoa > Chordata > Lepidosauria > Squamata > Cordylidae > Hemicordylus > Hemicordylus capensis. Next base: position 26,242,159 of record NC_069661.1, on the reverse strand, counting down.
TGTTGACTCTTAGCGACCACATATATAGATGGTCTCTCAGTGGTGCATTCATTGCTGCCGTAATCAAGTCCATCCACCTTGCTGCTGGTCTTCCTCTTCTTCTCTCTCCTTCAACTTTTCCCAGCATTATGGATTTCTCAAGGGGGCTGGGTCTTCGCATAATGTGTCTGAAGTATGATAGTTTGAGCCTGGTCATTTGTGCCTTGAGTGAAAATTCTGGTTTGATTTGTTCTGTGATCCATTCGTTTGTTTTCCTGGCTGTCCATGGAATCCTCAAAAGTCTTCTCCAACACCAAAATTCAAAAGTATCAATACTTCTAGCTTGCCTCTTCAAAGTCCAGCTTTCACCTCCATAGAGTGTCATGGGAAAAACAATTGCCCCGATCGATTCTAATCTTTGTAGGTACAGACATGTCACGGCATCTAAATATCCTTTCCAAGGCCTTCATTGCAACCCTACCAAGTGCTAGTCTGTGGTGTATTTCTTGACTGCTGGATCCTTTACTGTGAAGGGAGGAAGCAGCATGGGATGGAAGGGGCATATAAATTGGCTATCTAATGGCAAGGATATTTTTGTGTGGACAGCAAAATTTAGTGAACTGAATATAATAAAACCATCAGAGAATATATAAAACTAATATTGGGCTGTCACTTGCCTGCAGGGTGGATCTGATTTAAATCAAATCGATTTAAATCACGATTTAAATCACTAGTCAGTAAGACTAGATTTAAATCATGGTGGTTTTTTGGTTTTTTTTTTTTAACATAAAGACTAATTCTTGCTGGTATAATCTTAATATTTACAACCAGATGAAGGTTTCATTTTTGGTCCTCTTCTAGATAGAAAAATTGCCCAAAATAATATTACAGAAACTTCTGGAATAGCATGACATTGTGAATGGATGACATTGTGAATAGATTAATGGAATTCATTTACCAAAAAATTTAAACATTGCATATATACAGCCTCATGCTACATAATTAAAAACTAATCCTTATTTCATGAATACCTTTGGACTATAATGTATCTTAAATAGAAAACTATCTTTAGATAGATTTTTCCCTCAAAAAGCATTTTATTTAAAAAATCTGATTTAAGTAAAAGAAAATCCAATTTAAATCCCCAAAATCCAATTTAAATTAAAAAAATTGATTTTTTAAATTTTTTATTTTAAATCATTTATTTTTATCCACCCTGCTTGCCTGCACCCTGCCACCTGTAGCTATTGGCTTAGCTGCTGTGATGTAATGAAATTTTCATGACATTATAACCATTTTGGACAAAGTCTTAACAAATAGTGCAGGTTCTGCGGAAAGTCAGTGAAAGGTCATCTTGGATGGGATTAGAAATTTACACAGGACATAGATATAAGATGCCCTGTGTAACAGAAGAACCGCCCCGAGCCGTTTTTGGAAGAGCAGTATATAAATCAAATAAAAACAAACAATATCTATAGGTTGTGTGGACAAGGCTGATGGCTGGACTGCTGGGGATATAAAGGTAGGTTGAGAAAGTTGGATGCCTGAGGAGGGTTCTTAAATAGGGTGAAAGGAGGAGTGATGTTGATGAACTTTGTGATGATGAAATTCAGAATATGGAACGTAGGGATGTAGGAAGCTGCCTTATACTGAGTCAATCCATTGGTCCATCTAGCTCAGTATTGTCTACACTTACTGGCAGGGGCTTCTCCAGGGTTTCAGGCAGGAATCTTTCCCAGCCCTATCTGGAGATTCTGCCTCGGACTGAACCCAAGACCTTCTGTATGCAGAGCAGATGCTCTTCTACTGAGCTACAGTCCCATCTCCAAATATGCATTTGGTTTACTCCCACTGTGTGCCGAATAGCCACCACTCCCCTTGTTTGGTCCATCTTGGATTGCAATCCAAGTGAGAAAAGAACTCGCCCCACCCTTCCATTCCCACCCCACCCAATTGCCTTGCTGCTGTGATGGACAAGAAGGAAGAAGGTCAGTCTTTCCTCCTCTTTCTCTCTCTCCTCCCCATTTCTGGAAGCTGCACAGCACTGGCTTGGAGGATTCTGCCTCTTGAGGTGAAGCCAAGAAGACACAGGCCCCTGATGCCAATGCCAGCCCCTGACACTGACTCCAGCCTTGCCTCCCTGCCCAGCACTACCCTTCACTATCTCCCAGTGGCCTTATCTTCTGGGCACATCAGCCACCGTTGGGTGGTGAGAAGCTGGGGTCGGTGGCAGGCAGGCAACGTGACAGTCACAGGGGGGCAGAGTGGGATGGCCAGAATTGCCACCCCATGACAAAGGTGCCTCCTGAGGCTATTGCCTCACCTTGCCTCATGAGAGAGCCGTCTCTGCTGCGACAGCAGCACCCAAGGTGCCACAAAGCCTGGGAAATGTAGTTTGTTCAGAGCAAGGAAGTAGAAATAGAGAGAGAGACCTCCTTCCTGCCACCAGGAGGGCCTAAGAAGAGAGAGAAGTGAAAGAGGTCCAGAGGGAGTGTTGCTAATGGGAGGGACACAGAATAGGCCATGGGTTAAGAAGACTTTGGAGAATTATGAAGGAAGGAAACAGTAGGCTGAGCCCGGTCTGAAACGGCAATGCAGATGGCAGCAGCTGCCTAATTTAGGAGGCTCTCTAAGTAAGGAGGGCTTTGGGAATTCTAGACGGAGCTGATGGAAGGAAGGAGCAACAGCAGCTGCCTTGCTAAGGACTCAGGAGAAAGAAAAAGCAGGAGATGGAGCAGTTTTGAGAAGCAGAGGTAGTGAGGGCTCAGCCTCTTAGGCATGTGGGGATTTTTGCATACATCTCTCAGAGTTAGAAACATTGGCCAGCCATGCCCTGATCCATGGTGATAGCAGGCCCTTTATGGCCTTGAAAAGCAGGAGCCACACCATTTTTATATTAAAGGCTTTATAGGCTATTTGGAGAGCAGCTTGCAAATACGTTTTATTGCAGCTTCAAGTGCAGCAGACAGTTATATTTGGAGAATAGAATATATATGTATATATTGCTCAAGAATGCAAGGGGAGCAATTCACAGATGATGACAAAGCTTCCCCTGGGATTGCACCGGAAGCTTTTGAGGCATTTTACCCAGCACCACTCACTGTCTTCATTACCTCAGTTTGGGAAGGCTTTACTCCCATGCAACAGTCTATATAAAGAGCTGATGCTCTCTCTTTCCCTCTGAGAGAGTGTCAACAGTATTTTTGGTTTGGAGATTACGCAAGCTTCATTAGGCCTTGCCTCAATTACATTAGGATAATGGAAAGAGATGTGAAACCAGGGTCATTAATAAAACAAACCACATGGGGGAAGTACTTTGGCTGGGCAAATTTTGAGACGCGTTTTGATGAACGGTTGGCACTTCTATTTAAGTAACATATTAGGCCTAGAACAAATTAGCCCAACTGATGGAGAAACTTAACTGCTGGATGGAGGAAGAGAAGGGAGATGCTGAAGGACTTTGTGCCTCATTTGGAGACTCTTAAAGGGATCAGAATAATTCATAGAGAAGCCATTTGCCATTAACTCCTTTCCAAAGGGATTTCTTCACATCTTTTGCCTCCCTGCACAGTTTAACGAACAACACAGAAGCATATTCTGAGTGCTCAAAAAGTTACCACTGTATTACTTCAGGACTGTGATGTACAGCTCTTGATAACAGAGAATGTAAAGGCACGTGTCCATTTTCACCAAGTTGTATGGTTATAAATATTTGTCCCTTCCTCTTTTTTGTGACTGATATACAGCCTTTTTTCTGAATGGCCTGTTTCCTGAGCCCTATAGGGTGTCATCCTAAAATTAGGTGTGCTGGTTCACATCTCACAAATGTGTGTATTGCCTGGCTGCAAGCTCTCTTCACAATTAGGGTTTTCCTCTAAAGGGGCAAATGCCCTTAGCATGATCACACCTTTTTCTGTGATCAGCAGGTTGGGGCATCTGTTTGCACAGAATGCCAGCCAGTGCTCATTCTAAGCAATCAAAATGCAGAACAAAGTTTGGAAAAATATATCCAGCTCGGTTCCCTGCTCTTTTATATACATGACTTCAGCATACCTGCCAACATGCTGTGAACCACCCTGAGCCATTTTGGAAGGGCAGTATATAAATCTAATAAATAAATAAAATAAAATAAAATAAAATAAAATAAACATGCCTCTATTTTCCCATTTACCTGAATGGGGGAAAAGGGACATGTTGGCAGGTATGCTTCAGTGATATACAGAAGACAGGAATGGGGGAGAAGAGGTAGGGGAACGGGGCTGGGGAAAGGAGTGCGATTTTCCATTCCTGAGTCTAACCTTTCCACCAAACGTGATTGGTGTTTAACTAGTTAATAACATGACTCAGCAAGTATTCCCCTTGTTTACTCTGGGAGCAAAGCACAGTGAAAACAGTAAGGCATCTATATGCAAGGAATTCAATGTGGGCATGTTGTGTATAAGGAATGAGGATCCTTTTGTTGCTGAGATCTATTGTGTCATCCTGTATAGACTTTAAAGAGTTACCATATCCATATTCCAGAGGATGGAAGCTGGCGGCCTGTGCAGAATGCTGATAACTCATAAAATCATGTGCTGCTTCTCCCCCACCCCTCTGCCACAAAAACACAGTTGCCTTGGGGGAGAGCGAGCATGAAACACCAACAGATTTCAAATGGATCTCCTATCACATTAAGAAATTTGAAATATTCATGTGAACATTTGCTAATTCCACCCAGTGAAAACTTATCTCCTTTTCTACTTAGAATGCAGAAGGCAGCAACTCGGCTTCCCATCAGAAAGGCGAAGGATGATTTGAAAGACCCACATGAGAGCAGTCATGGAAAACTGTGCCAAGGGAGCTTTGAAAAACCTCTCTCATAAGAATGCTTCCAGTTGATGCATCTGTTTGCTACCAACTGCTCTCTAGTTTCTCATCTGCAACATTCTGATTAGCCCTTGCTACATCCATGGCCCTCCATCCCTTATGACTTAGTCTTCAGTACTGATCATCTAATTATTTTCTCATTAATGCTAAAATCTCCCTTCTTCAGTCTCTACCATCTCCAGAGACCTTGCAAACATCTGCTCATCCAGATATAAAGCCTGCCACTAGACTAACCTTCCTGGGTGCAAATCCTAAATCTCCAGGTTGCAAGCTGCTTTTGACACTGTATTTTGTACTTAAATCAACCTTGGAAGCAGCCTTATACAGCCAGAGAGAGATCATTGGTCCATCTTGCTCAATACTTCCTACACCGATTGGAGGCAGTGCTCTCGGGTTCCAAACAGTGGCATTTCCCTGTCTTACTTGGACCTTCTTCATGCAAAACATTTATATAACTGGACTATGGCCCCTTTCCAATAAAAAGATGCACAGGCATAACATCATTTTATGCATTGTGCACCCATGTATAAATGGGTAGGTCAATGCAGCTTTTGCTTAGAAAAAAAGAACACTTTTGTGCACTTTGGCCACAAAAGTTTTGATTTCGTATTGTAACCTGAGTGCCATTTATAAGCGACACCATCTATATACATTTGAGTAGGTTTCCATGCGGATCATGTGGGCTGTCAGAGCTCCCTGATGTTGCAACTCTACCACTACCCCTTGTGGTGACTTGCTGCACTGCAGCAGCTTTTCCATCTCCAGGTACGTAGCTGGGCCCACCCTGTGAGGCCCATTATTGGCTTCCCTGAAGACAAGGAGCACATCAGAGGCTTCCTGTCTGAAGCAGACCTTGCCTGCCTCAGTTTCAAGGCCTCCTTGCTGCTGGTGCATCTATCTCAGGGCTGCACAACTTCATCTCTCCTGCAGATGTTGGACTACAGCTCCCATCAAACCCAGTCACAGTGGCCAAGAGTCAGGGATGATGGGAGTTTTAGTCCAACATCTGCAGGAGAGCTGAAGTTGTGCAGCCCATATCTATCTGCTCAGCTTAACCTCTGGCATTTTCCTGACCTTGGGCTCTTGGTCATCCCTAACTCCAGACAGTCTGTTCTGCTTGATATCTGGTGTGTTCTTGACCTTTGGGTCCTAGTTTTTCCATGGCTCCTGAGTGTCTTGACTTCTGGCATGTAATTGACCTCCGGCTCTTTGAACCTGGACTGATTGTCTGGCGCTTTGGTTCCAGCTTTTAGCCTTGCATCACCTAGTGGCTGCTGTCCATGGCCACTGTCCATGGCCTCATATAAATGGCATAATCTAGGAAGCAGCCTTCTGTCGTTCCATCTTTAGGGATCTATAGGATATCTGACTATCCAGAACATAGCCCTGCTGGATCAGGCCCAAGGCCTATCTAGTCCAGCATCCTGTTTCACACAGTGGCCCACCAGATGGCTCTCAGAAAGCCACAGGCAAGAGGTGAGGGCATGCCTTCTCCTTCTGTTGCTCCCTTGCAACTGGAATTCAGAGGCAACTTGCCTCTGAGACTGGGGGTGGCTTATAACCACCAGCTAGTAGTCAATGATAGACCTTTACTCCATGAATTTGTCTAAGCTGGGGTTGCCAGATTTGGCTTTTTAAAAGCCAAATTCTGGGTTACGGCCCCTATTTCATATGAGTATACCCCTCAGGTTCTAGAAACAGCATGGTAGAAAATTCCATAGATTAATTACTCGCTGTGTTAAAAAGTACTTCTTTTTGTCGTTCCTAAATTCCTCAGCCTTCAGTTTCAGAGGATGACTCCTAGAGCTTGCCACTAGAAGATTACCTCTTCTGAATGCAAACTGGAAACCTCCAAATCTTGAAATCATGAATGCCTGCAGCTTCAAGTACAAAGGAAAATTCTAGGAGAAGGCCGTAACAGATTTACTTAATGAATACATTCCAAATGCAGAGCAAGGCGTGCAAGGCTCTGAAATGCTGAGAGTTTTGCGACAAAATAAAGCGGCACTGAAACTGACAGATTATCCCAGACAAGTGGTGCATCACGTATCAAGTATGGAGAGGGGAAGGAAGGAAAAGCAGGCAGGTGCTAGGGCAGCAGGGTGTGTAATGACTGCTTTGGGTGATGTTGCAGCAGACTAAACTGTACAGAGGGATCTCTGTCAGCAATTAAGGCTGAGTACTGGAACTGTCAAATTTGCACACTGCAGATCCGGGTGGGGTAATGAATGAAGTCTCTCTCTCTCTCTCCTCCTCTCCCAATGCTTTCAATTCAAAACTAATTGGAGAAAAATAGATTAATCATGCAGATGTCCAAATTCCCATCCATGTCCAGCTCCCACAGATACATCTAAGGTTCAAGGCCTTGCAGCAGCCTTCAGGTAATGCATGAAGTCCACAAGGCCACCTCTAGTAAGTAACATGATGAGAAGTGGAAGGCAAGGATTCATGTCGGGACAGGAGGAAGGATGTGTGCGCTCATGACATGTGCATGTTCTTATCATGTGTGCAAGGGCTGATAGATGGGTTATCATCTGAACTGCCGCAGTCTTGGAACTGGGAGTTGCCTTATACTGAGTCAGACCATTGGTCCATCTGACTCAGTATTGTCCACACTAACTAGCAGAGGTTCTCCAAGATTTCAGGCAGGAGTCTCTCCAGCACTACTTGGTAACCTACCACTGAGCTATGGCCCATCCTCTTAGGGCAATATCTTATAGTGCACACATGTAATCTCCCATCCAAATGCAAATCAAGGTGGACCCTGCTTAGCAATGGGGACAATCATGTTCACTACCCCAGGGCCTGCAGTGCTCTTTGGACTGGATTTCAGAGACAAAATCTGGTCCTCAGCACTGGGTGGGCTAAGGACCCCTCTTAAACCCCTCTTTTCTAGCTTTTCCTCAATACAAAGTTATGTTAAGAAAACCAAAGGAATGAGGATCTCATTTAGCTGAGTGGCCTGGGAGATATCCAGACCATTCAGCGTACCAGTGCACAGATAAATGGACATACGCTGCAGGACACATTGATAGGCGACTTCCTCACCAGTTTTAATACAAAGACAAATGAATGCTTAGCATGGTGCATACTGATGGCTGAAGTTAGGCAGACTTTACAGAAATGTTGGGAAGGGGGGGTGCAGGAGATCTGCCATGGCAAATGTCTAGGGGCAGAGCATAAATAATCATGAATTCTGATAACAAAGCATTATGGATAACCCACACAGGAAGCTGCTTTATACTGAATCAGACCATTGGTCCATCTAGCTCAGTATTGTCTACACAAACTGGCAGCGGCTCTCCAAGGTGTCAGGCAACAGTCTTTCTAGCCCTACCTGGAGGTGCCAGGGAGTGAACCTAGGACCTTTTGCATGCAGGTGCTCTTCCAATGAGCTATGGCCCCATCCCCTAAAGGGAATAGCTTACAGCACTCACATGTAGTCAACCATCCAAATGCAATCTAAGACAGACCAAGGCGCAAATCATGCTCGCTGCCACAAGACCAAGCCCTGACAATGGTGGCTCTATATTATATAGTTATATCATGGCCTTCAGAGGTGGAACATGAGCTGTAAAGTATCGTGCTAAACGCTAGTTAGGAAAAACTATGGTTTTCAACTCCACTTCCAACCATAGTTTGGAGAACTGAGAATGGTGTCTGAATCAAGTCTTTCTGTTAAGAAAGATGTCTGAACTGAGCCGCTGTGGACTGAATGAAAATGTCAAAAACGTCACCATTAACATGGCTGCGGATGTGATTGTCCAGAAAAGAGTCATGATGCATCTAGTCCTGCTGATATGGCAAGTGTACAAGCGTTTCTTCAAGGCACAATTTAATCAGTTCTTATGATCGCTACTTGCAAGGGGAATGCTGAAATTTCTTGTTTGCCTAGCTTCTGTCCACTTTGACAGAGTGACTGAATGCACCCAGAAAAATGAACACAAACAGAGGCTCTAGCCAGAATGAAGAATATTCATTGCGACAATGAGGCATAGCTATTAGGAGGGCAGCACAAAAGAAAACCCAGCAAAGCAAATATGCAATGCCTTTGTATGACTTGAACACAAATGTTTTGCAACAGAAAAAGAGAAAACAGTCTTGGAACACATACAACCACATTGCTCATTGAAACTTGCAACTATGGAGGTTTTGATATAGCTACCCTTTATTATCCCCCCCACCATGCAGGAACAGTTTTATGTATAGAAAAAAGAAATATTAAGATTCATTGAAAAAGATATTTCCAACCCTATCCAGAAACAATGTCTTAATTTCATTGGCTTACATGTTGCACAGAGTTATGTCTCCATGATGCTGTTCCCTGGGGCTGCTGAGGACTTCTAAGCAGCCGCAATGCTGCTCTGAATGAGCGGTTGTGCAAACTGCACTACCACAATTGTCCCCATTCACACATGGGAATCTGCAGTAGCCCCAGGATGCAGCATTATGGAGTTCTAAGACTGAGCAGAATGTAAGCCCTTAAACATATTTGGGCTGTACAAATCTGAATGAGATTTAGATGGACAATGTGAAGAACATATAAAATCTTCTGAAATGCACCTGAAAGTACATCAGCTAAAGCATTACCTTATACTAAAGGGAGGAGAATGTCTATCTGCACCCTGACTCCAAAGCATCAGTGCTGCAATTCCAGACCTGACCCTAAAGCAGGCGTGAAAACAAATTCTCTGAAGATAGCGGCCGACTTGACAGACAGCTCTTAAGATAGTGGCCGACTTGACAGGCAGCCCTCTATCGACTCTCAGGACTGTCCAACTTAAAAGGCAGCCTGGACAGGGTAGCAATCAAGCTGTTGAAGAATGACTTTAAACCGCTTCAGGGCAGCAGTGAGGTGCTCCTTCCATTGTGGAAGGAGTACTCCACTGCTTTCCAGAAGCAGTTTAAAGTTGTTCTGCAGCAGCCTGATTGCTACACTGTCCAGGCTGCTTTTTAAGTTGTGTGGAAGGCCCAGCGGGTCCCTCCCTACAGTCAACAGAGAGCAGGCCGTCATGTTGGCCACTGGGTTACAGACTTTAACATAACTTATTTTACATCATCTGTTATTTTGCTTCTTATGCCTAGAAAAATGAGCTTATAAGAAGTCCTAAGAGTAGCAGCAAAGCATGTGTGAAAGCCACACACCTGTAACGATCACTCGCTGTGAAAATGGACAATGAATTGATTTCAAACACCAGTTCGGCAAACGTATGAATGACAGGAAGGTAAAGTTAACAAAAATGGCCAGAGTATCTGTTTTCATTCTGAAGAGGCACATAAATGCTTGAATGAGGAAAACTAAAAAAGTAACCAACAGAGACTGAAGTACTGCACTGACACCCAGCATATATGTACCCCTTCTCCAAAGCAATGGTCTTCAAAGTGAGGGGCAGCCTTCCCTAAGAATACAGTTGACAGTATCCATGTATATCTTGAATGTAATGCAGGCAGCTCTATGCCTCAACTACCTGTGCTGTTTCTGGGGATCCCCAGAGCAGAAACAGAAGAAAAGGAGGGAGGAAACACCTTATGCATTTTGAGTCATACCATACCATACCACATCACGCCACGCCACGCCACGCCACGCCACGCCACACCACACCACACCACACCATACCATACCATAGAAACAAATAAAGTCATTGTGATCAAGTTTATGTATCCAAGAATTGTCTCTGAGGAAGAGTATTTTTGGCTCATAATGCATATGGCAATACTGAATAAGCCCACTGAAAATGTATTAACAAAAAGGAATAAATCACTGAAATTCACCAGCACCTTTGGAAGTTCCTCCCTCCTTTTTTCTATTTTCGATTTGTCGGTGCGGCATCATTTTTCTCTCCCCTCCCTCTTTGTTCTTGATCACCAGAACAGCCTTTTCTCCCATTTGTCATAGGACTTTCTCAGGCTAGCTAACTCTGGAACCTCGAGGTACCCTGTGACTTAATCCAAACCTTTGATTTGATTCATGTCCCCTTTGCCCCTTTTCTTCCTTTCCTTTGGAGGCTCATTTTGACAGACCATGACAGGCAACTAAAGCAACTGCTGTATTAGGCAACATACTGGACTACATGATCTTATATACTAGCTCAGGAAAACATCTTTAAAGTCTTATATTCCAGCTAAAGGTCTGTATGAAAAAATCCAAGAATGTTAGTAGATATTTAGCAGTTCTAAAAATCCACTTCACAAATATCTTCAGCAATATACACCTGCTTCATGATTATTGCTTCCCCCCCCCATTTAATCATATACTAATTAATTTTACGTTTTGATTTTTTTATACAAACTCCCAAATAATGGGACATGAGACAAGCAATAAAATGGCAGACATAATCTGATCGTTTTTCTCCCAGTAAAAACAAGATGGATGTGTTGTAGTCTTCATACCCTCCCACAAACATTACCTTTGTGAAAACACGTCTCTGTAGGGGCTCCCGTGCTGAAGGGCAATTCCATATCCGCGATCTGCGATAGTGTTTCCAACAGTGTAGAAGGAACAATCTGGGTCATTGAGAGCAACATATTCCAAAACGGCTGCATCCCATACAAAGGCATAGTTTCCATATTTGACCTGGGGGAAGAAAGGGAGATAAGAGCTTAGATTTCACAAAACACAAATTTTGCCCAAGTCGGTTGCCCCCTTTAGTTTTGGAGAGCCAGTCCCATTCTAAGTGGTTATTAAAGCTGAAGAGAAAACTTCTCATGTTTGGACTTTCCTCTGAATTTTTAATTGCTAAGGGGTACGGACAGACCATTAGAATATTGCAGCAACACTTCTTGGATGTTGAAATGCAGGGGGAGAGAAGTAAACTTCCCATCCATATTAAGGACTGGTGGGTTACACCTCTTCAATCCTCAGCAAGTTATCTTTATAATGTGACATGCCCAACACATTGGAGAGCTTTTACCTTGGTTTGTTTCAGTGTTTTCCTATCAGCATGGTTGGAGGGCAGATATCAAAAGATACCTTATCCTTTGCGCAGGGGTGCCTCTGATTCAGGGGATGTAGAAAATGTAGCACTTACTTTACTTCACTGCACTTTTTACAGCACTCCACTATTTGCTGATATTTTGGCAGTGCTGGGATTTTGATAGGGTTTAAGAACTGTTATCGGGCGGGGGCATGAAAGTTCTCCAGAACTTAGGAAGGAGAACTGCTCTTGTGGTAGCAAGCATGAATTACCCTCTGCTAAGCAGGTTTGCATGTGAGTGGGCGACTGCATATGAGCAATGTAAGATATTCTCCTTAGGGAATAGGGCTGCTCTGGGAAGAGCATCTGCATGTTTGCACTAAGAAGGTTCCAAGTTCCCTCCCTGGCACCTCCAAGGTAGGGCTGGTAGAAACTCCTGCCTGTAACCTTGGAGAAGTGGCTGCCAGTCTGTGTAGACAATGCTGAGCTAGATGGACCAATGGTTTGACTAGGTGTAAGGCAGCTTCCTATGTTGCTTGCCAATGGAATGCGGGCCTACCTAAAGCAGGATGACAGGTTTATTTGTCTTTAAACCATTCTCATGACTTGGCCACGTAGGGGCCCATTGTACATGTGCGGTGGCCTCCAAAATGGCTGCAGTGATGGGGGAAAGGCCTGGAAAGGACCAAAGAACACTTGAACCAAGCAATTTTTGGCATGAGGTAGGTCGGCCAGGGACGGGGAACCTCTGTGGACACCCCTGGCCTCAGAGAAACCCCCTGGAGGGGTTAGGTACTTAATAATTTTTTTAAAATGCTCTCAACCCCACCGGATGGCTGGGTGTGTGTGTTTTGGTCCAGGGTTGGACTGAACAGGGGGTAGTTGGGGTCAACCCTGAACTATCGAACCGGTTTGCACATCCTACCCATCAGATCCATATATGGTATCTAAAGTGTGGTGGATGGGGATATGTGAGAGGGCATTCTCAGTTGCAGCAATCAGGCTGTGGAATTCAGCATCCCTGAAGATATGCCTGGCCCCCTGCCTGATGATATTCTGCCACCTGCTAAAGATGGTTTTATTTCAGCAGGCATTTAACCCACCAAAAATTTGATTTTTCTCTGACTGCCTCTTTAGATTTTTAATTATTTGCTGCTCCTGCCTGTTTAAATTTGCTTTTGATTTGGGTTTTTTGGGGGGATTTTTTGTATTTTTTTCAGAGAAATAATTATTACCTTGAATGGTTAGATGAATTTTTTAAACAGAAAAGCAGGACAGAAATCCTGTTTGTTTGTTTATGAATGAATACATGATGCTGCTACTGATGGGGCAGAGAAATACAGATCATAATCACATCAGGATATGGGATACGCTGAGCTAGGCATTTGTGTGTGACAGTGGAGAACTTGACATAGTTATATAGGGAGCTGCCTCATGCCGAGTCAGACCATTGTTCCATCTAGCTCAGTATTGTCTAAACAGATGGGCAGCACCTTCTCCAAAGTTGCAAGCAGGAGTCTCTCTCAACCCTTCTTGGAGATGTCAGGGAGGGAGCTTGAAAGCTTCCGCATTTAAGCACGTAGGTGTTCTTCTCAGAGCGGCCTCATCCCCTATGGGAAATATCTTACAGTGCTCACACAGGTAGTCTCCCATTCAATTGCAAACCAGGGCAGAACCTGCTTAGCAAAAAGGGGACCATTTGTGCTTGTTACCACAAGACCAGCTCTTGTGTTCACGTTCAGCTGTTTTCAACAGCAGCTCTGAGTTCTTTTATGGTTCTGCCTTCAGGTGCAAACTGAAGCTCCCAGAGAAACGTGGGAGAATGAGAAAATTAAGTTATTACAGCCAACACTGGACCCTCTTCTTTCATCATCCCTGAACCTGCCACTTCCCAGTTGCGTACATATAAGTTCTGCTCTTCCAGTAAGTGATTCCATCAGCCAGTCAAACATTGAAACCACCAACTTGATTCTCTACGCACAGCCTGTTCTTTGGCTGCCTGGAGAAGCCATGCTGCTCTCCCTCTCTCACTCTCTCCCACTCTCCTTGGTCTCACACAGCACTTTTCATTTAATACTCCAACCAATTACACTGTCTCCAAAGGAAAGCTGAGGCAAACTCATTAAACGTACAGAGTCAACAAGGAATAAATATGTAACAAAGTATAAAATAAACAATACAAAACAGGCTGCCTGGGGCCAGGCAAACCAAAAGGGAATTAAAAACCAAACAGAATATTAAATTACTCTCTATCATTATATCACTTAGATTACTGCTTGACGATATAGATAATATTTGTAAGATCTGTTTACATGCAGAAGTTAGCGAAGCACACTAGGCCAACTCATTTGTGAGATGCAGTGCACAGGAGGCACTTTCGTTTGGGATGCATTATTTTTCTCTCTCCTCTAAGCATAATCCATCTTTTCTGAAGTAAACAAAGCAAGCCTGGAGAGAGAGAGAGAAATCCTCAAGGTTATTTGGAGCTAAAGCATTTTTGATACTAGGCGGATACAAGGTTGTAGACTTGCTAAGTTTCATATGCCAGAAGTGTACTCTGGATCAGCTTATCCAGGGCATGGAGCTGTATCTCTGTGGCAGAGCATCTGCTTTGCATGAAGAAAGTCCAGGCTCAATCCCTGCCGGTCAGTGTAGCTCAGTGTCCAGTTGAGCTAGATGGACCAATTAGGGATGGGCCCCATACTGGTTTGCCCAATTCGGTTTGAATCTGAACTGATTCTAACTGGACTGGACATGTTCAGTTTTGTCCCCTCAAACAGGGGGCCTGGCTTGCTTTGAATTAGAACCAGTTTGGGCCCGGTTCGAGAGTGGTGGTTGGCATAAAATATCGGCAAAAAAAAGAGATTGACTTGCTGCCGTCAAGGGCTGCGGTGGCCTTGGGGGGTGCTGTAGCAGCAGGTGTGTTTGTGTGTGTGTGTGTGTGTGGTTCCCCCACACCCACTGGCCTCCCCCCAAGTCCTCCCGGGTTGGTTTAGCCCATTTTGGAGCCATTTCAGGCCACTGAGTGTGCACAGCGGCCATTTTTTGGGCCACTGTGTATATGCACATGGTCAATTTACATGAAATCAAGCTGGTTCACACATCCCTAGGACCAATGGTCTGAAAGCAGCTTCCCATGTTCCTATCCACTCTGCTATTATAGACTGCAGAAATAGACACTTCTACCTGAGACAAAGGACGCAAGTGCAATCGCTGCTCTGTCCCTATCTGTTGCATCCCAATAGCTGCTGGCTTCAAGGGGTGATATAGCAATAGTGATTCAGAACAGGAGGCATGAGCGGGCAGTGTCTGGTTCAAATGCCAGTTATTTAAACAGCCTTAGGCAAGCTTTGGTCTTTCTGTCTCAGTTTCCCCACCTGTAGTATGGCGATCATACTGCTGAGTCCAGATGTAAGTATACCTGACAAGAATGTTGTGAGTTTTAATGCAATAATGGCATGAGGTGCTTTGGTACAACCACGGCTATTTATACATGGCAGTCGTTTTAATAATAATAGTGTGTGCAAATCCATAACAGTAAAAACATGGAGGCCAGCAGTGGGTAGGGACAATTTTGGCAGCAATGTTGCAGTGTTAGTGCTCTGGTGGTAAGTGCAGTTTTAGACTTTGTCTGAGAAATGAATGTAGTTTCCTCTGCAAACACTTCCCTCCTTTGACTTGGAATATACAGTATATCATTCAAAGAGAGAAAAGAAAAGTAAGATGAAAGGCTGATTCCCATGTTCCTCCCCTCCTCCAATGGTAATCCGAATCACAGGGTCAGGGAAGTCCCTTCTGGCCTATAGAATGGGATTTGTATGATCACTGAGAGGGCAACATGCAGCCCACACTCCTTCAGATCATGGGTTCAGCACAGAGGCGTAACTATAGGGGGGCAGGGGGGGGCACGTGCCCTGGGCGCCATCTTTTCTGGTCACGTGGGGGGCGCCGCCATGACAAATTTAAAAAAAATAATTTTTTGTTAATACAAATGTTTCCTGCTCAGTGCAGCAGCGCTGCAGCTGTCAAGGGAGCGCGTCGGCGCCCCCTCCCCCACGAGCGGTCCCTTCCGTGCCGCCCGTGCGCCCCCCCCCCCCACATTGCTTTGCTGGCGCCTGGCGGCCAGTCAGTGGCCTGGCTTGGCGGCGGTGGCAGGCGCTTGTGAGGAAAAACCTAAGTATAATGTAGTTTGTTGGGGGGCGCGGGGGGGGGCATTTCAGTGCTTGCCCCGAGAGCCGTTTTCCCTAGTTACGCCTCTGGTTCAGCAGAGCCACTAGCTGCTGGAGGAAGAGGAGGAGAAGAAAAAGCCATCAAGGCCAAAAAAAAAAGGGGGGGGGGAGACATATTTTATTGTTTTAATTACTTGCTATTTTTTACTGATTTTATGTAAGCTTCACTGGGAGCCTTGTCAGCAAACACATAATCAGTTGTGAACATGAGTTAATTTGTCCCATGCATGTTTGGCTGTGGATGTGACTTGTCAGAGAGTGCCTGATATATGCTAATATTGGGAGTTGTGCAGGTGGAGGTACTACCCATTGGCTCAGCTGCTCTGATGTCAAAGAGGGCACCCTTGGAATTCTAATTCCATGAGCAACTTTTGATCAGTTATTCTGCAGATATATTGCCGAGAGACCTTGTGATTGCCATCTGGAACAGCAAATTGAGCACTTTTGTAGACTTTTGATGGAGGCTTATAGAACTTGATAAGTGGGCCTCAGTAAAATGGGTTGGAGTAGATGAACTATGCACTCCCTTCCAGCCCTGGTACTCAGCAAATGTGTATGAAAAGAAAACCTGCTTGAGATACAATTCCATCTTCCTAAGATCACTCACTGCTCATGACAGATTTGTATTCCTGAATTCTACATTTCCACATCATTATATTGCCATTTCATGTGAAGATAATGGCATTTCAGGATGGCAGCAAATTGGAATGCGGGGCACACTCCACCCCACGGCACACAGGAGCAGCAAAGCGAGATTGGTAGGGAAGAAGCATATTGTCATTCAGCAGGAAACACAGCTTTCCAGTCAATCAGGGCAGAAAGCATTAGCACTACAAACTATATCCTTCGTCTCTCCATCACACTTTCCTAGCATTAATGCATCTACTACTCCTAGAGAGAGGTTGCAGGAAGGAGAAAAAAAAGTTGGCGCATTTGATGAGAATCCCTCGATATTACAAACAGAACCAGATAATACACAGGCTCACGGGGCCATTTACAATCCTACATTAAACTGGAAATAAATGAAGATGGAAGATTGATTACCTGGCCAGAAACATGACTCCTTGTTGCTGTTGTTGCTTGTCTCAGACACACTGGTATGAGTTGCCATAATAATGGGATTTACTTTGCATTATACACATCGGGGGACATTTCTAAGTATGCACTAGCGATGCAAAATATCATGCCCATGTCAGTGGGCATGCTAGTCATATTACATAACTCTCATCTCTTATAAGAAACACAAATACAGAGTACACAGCAAAGCTCATCTTCACCTGCAGCAGTGGAGCTACTGCAGGAACAAACTGGGAGGTAATTCTCAGACACAGACATAGGACATAGGCAGCTGCCAGATACCGAGTCAGACCATTGATCCATCTAGCTCAGTACTGTCTACACTGACTGGCAGAAACCTCTGCAAGGTTGCAGGCAGGAGTCTCTCTTAGCCCTGTCTTGGAGATGCCAGGGAGGGAACTTGGAACCTTCTGCATGCAAGAATGCAGGTGCTCTTCTCCATCCCCTAAGGGGAATATCTTACAGTGCTCACATGTGGTCTCCCATTCAAATGCAACCAGGGTGGACTCTGCTTAGCAAAGGGGACATTGCATGCTTGCTACCACAAGACCAGATAAACTCTTTGGTCGCAGTTGTTTTATTCACAACTAACTCTACGGGGCTAGCACAAACCTACCCCGGCAGAGCTGCTCATGAGACCCGCTGGGATTGGTCCTGATCCTGATCTTGGTGCTCCTTGGTTAGATAGCCTGGATTCCACCCCCCCCAGGCTAAAAGTGAGGTGCACACATGCACCCTCCTCTCTCACTGCCTGGTCGTTTGGACAGCCAGGTTGGCAGCAGCTTCTTTCGGACTGCCAGCAGCCATTTAAATGATAGAGACCAGAGGAAGGAACAACCTGGCCCTGCAGTGTTTCCACAATGCACTGCACTGCTCGCGTGGTGCATTGTGGGATTCCTGGAGACCAGGCTTCATTCCTCCAGTCTCCAGCTCGCCACACTGGTCAGTGCATCAATGCCTGTGTGGATGGGCGAGTGGTGTGGCAGCAGGAAAACAGGAGGTTGTGTGGGGGAAGGTAGGTGCAATCATACCTTCCCCCCCTGCCCTCCACAGCCCCAAGGCAGTCAGGGGTGTAACTATAATAGGGCAAGGGGAGACAGTTGTCTGGGGGCCCACTGCCTTGGGGGGGTGGCAGAGGCAAGTCACATGACTGGCGCGCACATGCCCCGGGCTTCTTACAGTTGTATTCATCCTCTGAAACTACCAGAACAGCATGTCTTTCTCTAGTACCATGAAATGACTTGCATCGTCGACAATTTACAAAACCTTTAAACAAAATTTAGGATGATGTTCTATTGTGGCACATTATATATATATATATATATATATATATATATATATATATATATATATATATTCAGCCTCATTTAAGATTTCTTTACTTCATGAGCTGAGCTTCAGTGAGCGGGGGGCATTTTACAATCTTGTCTCTGGGCCCACTCCAACCTTGCTATGTCCCTGAAGGCAGTGGTCATCTGAAAGACCTCTAGGTGTGCTTAACTGCCCACTCTCCCAGTTTGAGAGATCCTTTTGCAGCTTCTCGCAAGCTCTTTTGGATTTCATCATCCTGAAGCGTTTAATCGAATTCTTCATCATCATCATCATCATCTGCAAATTTGGCCACCTTGCTGTTTGCCCCAACTTCTGTATCATTTATGAATAAATTAAAAAGAACTGGTTCCAGTACAGATCCCTGGGGTACCCCACTTCTTACTTGCCTCCATTATGAAAATGGTTTATTTATTTCTACCCTATCTTTCCTGTCCTTCAACCAATTACAAATCCACACATGAACCTGTCCCCTTATCCCATAACTGCTAGGTTTGCTCAAGAGTCTTTGATGAGGAACTTTATCAAAAGCTTTTGAAAGTCCAAATATACTATATCAGCTGGATCACCTTTATCCACATGCCTGTAGACACAGGAGGTCAGATATTAGAAGCCAAGGTGGATTAATATTTGTGTGAATGACATTCCAAGCCAATTCACAGGATTTATTTAGTAGCTTCCTTCAGCAAATGCTCCCTGCTGTTCTATCCCCATGAATTGCTTAAACTGCATGTGGATAAAGGGAGTCAGAACATTTAGACTTCAAAAAGGCCTTTTCTCCTACAGGTGAAACTCGGAAAATTAGAATATCGTGCAAAAGTCCATTAATTTCAGTAATGCAAATTAAAAGGTGAAACTGATATATGAGACAGATGCATTACATGCAAAGCGAGATAAGTCAAGCCTTAATTTGTTATAATTGTGATGATCATGGCGTACAGCTCATGAAAACCCCAAATCCACAATCTCAGAAAATTAGAATATTACATGGAACCAAGAAGACAAGGATTGAAGAATAGAACAATATCGGACCTCTGAAAAGTATAAGCATGCATATGTATTCAGTACTTAGTTTGGGCCCCCTTTGCGGCGTAGCATGGATGCTATCAGCCTGTGGCACTGATGACGTATTTTGGAAGACCAGGATGCTTCATTAGCGGCCTTCAGCTCTTCTACATTGTTTGGTCTCATGTCTCTCATCCTTCTCTTGGCAATGCCCCATAGATTCTCTATGGGGTCAGGTCAGGCGAGTTTGCTGGCCAATCAAGCACAGTATACTGTATACTTTTCAGAGGTCCGATATTGTTCTTTTCTTCAATCCTTGTCTTCTTGGTTCCATTAATATTCTAATTTTCTGAGATTGTGGATTTGGGGTTTTCATGAGCTGTACGCCATGATCATCACAATTATAACAAATTAAGGCTTGACTTATCTCGCTTTGCATGTAATGCATCTGTCTCATATATCAGTTTCACCTTTTAATTTGCATTACTGAAATTAATGGACTTTTGCACGATATTCTAATTTTCCGAGTTTCACCTGTATAATTTGGGCTGATTGTAGGAACAGTCTATTCTGCACAGTCTGAACAAGTCTGATCAGAAACCCTGTTCAGACTGTCAAAAATAAAGAGTTGCTCTACACATGTACAGCATGCAGAGCATGCCCAGAATTCCCGCCCCTGGCACATCATCGGCATGACACTCACCCTCATGTGCTCTTCACAGTTATGGTGTTCAACTGAAGAGGCAAACACCAAAACATGATCCTGGGAGTGGGACTTCTGGATGCATTCTGCATACTGTACCTGTGTACCGCTATCAGGGCTATGGTTGATGTGGGGATTCCCTGAAGCAATGGTGCTAGATTCTACAAAGAGGTAGGGGTGCACAAGAAATCCACATCTACCCCACAAAACCATTCCCCCCCGCCCTATTAAACTTGAATGAAGGTGTCATAAATGTTTCGGTCACAGTTGTTTTATTCATAAAGTTATTTTAGTAAAAAAAATTTTTTTTCAAAAGTTGTGTGTGTGTGAGAGTGAGAGCGAGAGAGTGAGCGAGCGCTCCTACAAATGAATGTTGTATCTCATTAGGAGGGATGGACAGCTAGTGTCTCAATTACCCTGGAAAGAATAGTGCTCTCTAGCAGGTTTTGCACTGTGTGAAGAAATTTCTCCAGAATGTCAGTTCTCTCCAAATATCAGGGTTTGCTCCCAAGGATAAACTGAAATGATTTCCAAATTCTGAGGGTTCTTCCTAAGGAGACATTTCAGAAGATTCTCAGATAGTTTCTTCACACACCCCAGACTTCCTGTGAAGTAGGTCTAATTAGGCATCAAAATATACCTCTGGCCCTTGGATCAATGCCTGGAGAATAATGGTTCTGTGAAAATAGAAGTTGGTTATCCTTGTTGAAGGGAGGCATCAAACGTCTGGTTTAAGAACTGGAATGCAAGTGGAGGAAATCTCAGGGCAAGTCTGAGCGAACACAGGTTAGAGCTCTTTATCAAGCCTATTCTGTGGCAGTGATGGAACAAAAGAAATGTTTTTTTCATTCACCACTCCATCCTCTCAATTTCATCCAGCAGGGCTTTTGCAGGTGGTGCGGGGCCTCTTGAAATCTGGTCTTGGGCAAGATGTGTTAGAACCCTCGCCAGTATGCTGTGACACACCTGCATAGCACTTTGAAGGTAGAGTCGCTCGCATTCACCAGGAGTTGTGCAGGAAGAGTTTCAATTATTGGTGCCTGAGGATGTGGACAAGGTGTTCAGTTGAGTTCAGCTGACCACGTGCATACTTGACCCTTGCCCTTCCTGGCTTATTAAATCTAGTAGGGAGGGTATTTTTATTTGGGTCCATCAGGTTCTAAATGTCTCATTGGGAGAGGGAGTAGTACCAGCTCAGTTGAAGGAAGCTATTATTCAAACACTCCTAAAGAAACCTAGTCTGGACCCAGAGGATACAAACAACTATAGACCTGTGGACAATATTCACTTCCTGGGCAAGGTGCTTGAGTGTGTCATGGCTGACCAGCTCCAGAAACTCTTGGAGGAAATGGATTATCTAGATCCATTTCAATCAGGATTCAGGCCTGGCTTTGGCACAGAAACTGCTTTGGTTGCTCTGTGGGATAACCTGTGTAGAGAGAGAGACAGGGAGAGTGCAACTTCTGTTGATTCTCTTGGACCTCTCAGTGCAAATTTGATACCATTGATCATGGTATCCTTTTGGATAGGCTGGCCGCGTTGGGTGCAGGAGGCACTGCTTGGAGGTGTTCTGCTTCTACCTCTAGGCCTGTTTCCTGAAGGTGGTGCTGGGGGATTACTGCTCAACCCCTTGGCAGTTGTACTCTGGGGTTCTTCAGGGTTCTATTCTTTCCCCTATGTTGTTTAATATCTATGTGATACCACTGGTATATAAATATTAGTTGTATTAATATTTGTATAAATATTCATCATATTCATCGTATTTGTATTCACTGGGAGAGTTCATCCAGAGATTTGGCCTGAGGTGTCATTAGTATGCAGATGACACTCAGTTGTATCTCTCTTTATCATCAGATGCAGGTGAGGTGGTGATTGTCCTGAATTAGTGCCTGGATGCAGTAATGGACTGGATGAAGGTGCACAAGTGGAGACTCAATTCAACCTGAGAGTGAAGCTTCATTTCTTCCCCACCAGACAAGACAGGGGTACTGTTGGTCACTGGTTCCTCTGCCCAGGTGAATGATGTTCAGCCTGTTCTAGATGGGGTTGCATTCCCCCTGAAGGACTAGGTTCACACTCCGGGGGTGCTCATCAATCTAGCACTGTCATCAGAGGCTCAAGTGGCCTCTGTGGCTTGGAGCGCCTTTTATCAGCTCCAGCTGATATACCAACTGCGAGATAGCTTGGCCACAGTTACTCATGCTCTGGTAACCTCTTGCTTAAATTATTACAATGCATTGTATGTGGGGCATGAAAATGGTCCAGAAACTGCAGTTGGTACAAAATATGGCTGCAAGATGATAAACTGGGACTCAGCACTTTGATCATATTACACCAGTGCTTCATCAGCTGCATTGGCTCATTTCCAATCTGTTTCTGGGCCCAATTCAAAGTGCTGGTTTTAACCTTTAAAGCCTTAAATGGCTTGGGACTGGGTTACCTGAGAGAGTGCCTTGCTTCATATGTCCCAACTTGGAACTTAAGATCTTTTTTGGAGGGCCTGCTCTGAGTTCCCCTGCCAAATGAGGTGAGGTGGGTGGCTGGAGGAAGAAGGCCTTTTCATTGGTTGCACCCCAATTATGGAATAGCCTCCCCAGTGAGGTTTGCCTGACACCATCATTTTCTTCTTTTACATGCTAGGTGAAGACCTTCCTGTACACCCAGGCTTTTAAAAATTTGTTTTTAAAACTGATTTTAAAACCAGTTTTTAAAATTGTTTGGTATTTTGTGTGGTGATTTGTGTATTTTATGTGTTTTTATTGGATGTTTTAATATTGTGTTGTGAGCCACCCAGAGAAAAATTTGTAGTTTATTATTAATTATTATTGTTATATTGTTATTATTATTATTATCATCATCAACATCATCATCATCAGCAGCAGCAGCAGCAGCAGCGAAGAACTGAATAGGGAAATCTGCAGCATGTTCACACCCTGAATGATTATACAATTTGGTCTAAGTCATTCAATGAGAACATTCTATTAAATCCAAAACTATGAAATCTTATCTTATCCACACCAGGACTTCAGCAGAGGGACAAATCAGAGGATATGTGTGGGCAGATTCAATTTCAGTTTTAGGTATAAACATATAGAATTTAAGGTCTAGTATTACACCTGCAATTTCATCAGATTAGGTATTGTTTTCACTTGTGAGAATGACAGATTCAGAGGCTTATTCAGTATATGTGCAGTTAATGGTTTTGGAAATATCACAATATATTGTGGGAAATATATTGTGGGATTCTCGGAGGCTGGGACAAGAAGTCCCAGCGTCAGATCAATCCGCCTTAATCCACGCTGCATGGAGCAGGGCTCATCGTATGGGAGTGCAGAGTACATTCCCACCAGGCTCACCAGAATCATCCGGGGGGAAGGCAAGGTCTGGAAAGCCAAGTCCCCGTTCCCCCCCCCCCCCCCGCCACCCACTGCTCTGGTCGGCTGGCTGTGAGAACAACCTCCGAGACTTTCACCTGAGCCATAAGTAACTGAAAATAATGCCAGTTTCAGGGTGGAAAACATTGGAAAAAGGCACAGCTCTAGTAGGAACCCAGACTCTAATCTGACAATTTTATGAACCATATCTTCAGAGTTGTACCTTGCACTCCTCTCATTAGGATAACAGTAGTGGTCTATCAGCCATGATCTGTTTTAACAGAATGCCATTCAAATGTGGTTGACAGAAAACATTTGTGCCTCTGTGTTGAGATGCAGTATGACCACTTAGATTGTAGGGCATTTGAGATTAAACATGTAGTTCAGTCCTGTGTTTATGTGTCTACGTGTGTGTGCCACTTGAGTGCAATCAGGATCAGGGCTCCACCAAGTGGTGGTGGTTTGTTTGTTTGTTTAAAGGCTTTCGCCTTGCATTGTAGCCCCAGTCAATAGCTGCTATTAACTCCAGGAGGGAATCTAATTTTTACAGAAAAGTACAAAAGGAAAAAAATGGCTGAACAAGAACAACAGATAGAATTTAGCTCCGGAACAAATATAAGACTTCAAGCAGTTTTTAAAAATTATTATTATTATTGTTTCACTTTATTTGAACTTCTTCACAAGGAAACAGATTCACTTCCTTACTCATTGCTTTGTGTTCTGCACCCTCGTTTACTGCTGTTACAAAAACATGGTGCTTCAGGGATGCTGTTAGATTAGACAGGCAGATCACAGACATACATTTGGCAGACAGAAATATAGAATGACATACTCTTTACCTTGACTTGCAGCTTCAGGCCAGGCAGGCACATAAGTAAACACAGAGAAAGCTCTGCCTCCCCACACACAGTAGATTTACCCAGAGTTGCAGATTGCCTCTGATCAGGTCTTTATGTGTCAGTTTTACTTACCTTATTCTAGATGTCAACGGCTGTTAACTGTGGCATTCCTGCATGCTCTATCCCCTTCCTTCTCTAAGCACTTCAGAAATAATTCAGGGACAAAATATTGAAGAGTAGTTGCGAGAAATGGTTGTAGCAACAACAACAAAAGGGCCCTGTGATGTAAGAGGACCAGTGTGCTCTCTTACACTTCAGCTAGGGAAATCCAGGTTCAGATCCCCACTCACTGAATAATCTTGGGCCAGTCACTCTTCCTTAGCCTAACCTACTGGTTGTGAGGCTAAAATGGGATCACCCATATCCGCATACACTACCTGAGCTCAGTGGACCCAGGGTGTGACTCAGATAGGTGTAATAAGTTTTTACAGGCATCAGTACTATTATAATACTATTTCTATACAGCTTTTCAACACAAAGTTCACAAAGTTGAAAAGCAGTTTTCACATCAAAAGGGATGAGAAGACGGTTCCTTGTTCCAAAGGACCCCATAATCTAATTCAGGAGTTCCCAAAATGTGGTCTTCCAGATGTTGTGGAATTATAACTCCTATCACCCCCAGGAACAATTTATTGTGGTTGGGCATAATGTAGTTTAGCAACATCTGGAGGGCCACAGGTTGGGAACCCTTGATCTAAGAAAAAACACACAAAGTAGACACCAGCAAGGTAGGCACTGTGAGCAAGGGGTTGGACTTGAAGAGCTCCACGATCTTTTCCAACTCTAACATTTTATGTTTCTGTGAACAGAGAATTATCTGGTCTTCCATGTAAGCCATGGAAAGAGCTGCAGACCCTCACTTTAGTGATGTGCTGGTTTGCCCAGTTTGGTTTGAGTCTGAACCGGACTCGAACCGTACAGGGCATGTTTGGTTCTGGCATCCCCAGATGAGTGGCCCGGCTTGGTACGAAATTGAACTGGTTTGGGACTGGTTTGGGGTTGCTATTGATGTTAAATTTTGTTTTTTAAAGGGTGGATTTACCACTGCCAAGGGCTTCGGTGGCCTTGGAGGTGCTGCTATGGTGGGTGTCTCTGGTGGTTCCCCCCCACCAGCCTCCACCTGGTCTCCTATGGGCCAGTTCAGCCCATTTGGGGCCTGTTTTGGCCCTCTGTGAGAGTGTAGCAGCCATTTTTTAGGCCACCCCGAATGCGCGTGAGCCATTTGGGTTCAGTCCAGCTTGAGGCTGAGCCCTTGAACCAAGCTGGTTCAAGTTCGAGCAAGCTTGCACATCCCCACCTAATTTCTCATTAGCTATCATAGAATCCACACACAGAATACCTCTGAAACAACAGAACCCTGTACCCCATGGGTTAGAAACCCATGGGGGTGGTTGGCACCCTATGTGCACTACACTACCACTCGCTCTGGGCCACCCCAGCCCCCCCCAAGTGCACTTATGGGGCTGCTGACACCTCAATGCTTCTCTATGGGGAAAAACCTTAAAGACGTGTAAACTTTAACAATTCCCCAAAAATCAGCCCTCTGCCCAAATCCTTTGAAAAAATTCAGGTAGCTTCCTTGACCCTACCTGGCACTACCACCAACCCCACACTGCTCTAGGCCATCCCTTTGCCCCCCGCGTGAAGCTATCCATTTGCTGACACCTCAATGCTTCTCTATGGGGGAAAACCTTACAGACACGTAAACTTCAACAATTCCCCCCAAAATCAGTCCTCTGCCCCATCACTCTGAAATTGGAGTGGTAGCCTACACCCATTAGGCACTACCACCACACCCCACTCTTTTTGCCCAGATCCCACTCTATGCCCCCGAACTGCCCCAAAGACACTAAAACTTCAAAAATTCCCCCAAAATAAGCCCAATTCCCCTGAAATTTGGGTGGTAGCCTCCAACCATTGGGCACTACCACCCCACCCCACTATTTTGCCCCTGGGACCCATTTTTCCTTCCCAAATCGATTCTGATTCTGATTCTGATTTAATCCGAATCCGAACCGAATCAGGGGTGATTCGGGTGGCCCAGATTCGGGCACAGAACAGATCGGGCGTGATTCGGTTTGGGTCCCAAACCGAATAACCGAAAACCCAAATTGCACACCCCTAGGCTGGGCAACCAGCATTTCTGCAAGTTTCTACAATGTCCCCAGTGGGTAAATCTGCAGAAGTGCTGATTTTACAGCCGCCTCTTCTGGGAAGTCCTGACACTCCCTTTGAAGTCTGCAGTAGCCCCACAATGCACCACGATGCCTCTGTAATGCTGTGCATCATGTCAGTCCTTATTCATAAAAGCAAATGTACACCATACCATAGTTTTAATATTGTATGCTATAGTTCTAATGTTGTTGTAAGGTTTTTAATTCTTGTAATGTTTTAACTTTTTGCTGTCATTTATTTTAACCAATGTTTTAATTTCTCTGTTGTCATTATTTATTTTAACTAATATTTTAACTTTTCTGTTACTTTTTTACATTTATATCCTGCTCTTCTACCAAGGATCCCAGAGAGGTGTACATCTTATGTTTGTTTATCCTCACAACAACCCTGTGAGGTAGGTTAGGCTGAGAGAGAAGTGACTGGCCCAGAGTCACCCAGTGAGCTTCATGGCCAAATGGGGATTTGAACGCGGGTCTTCCCAGTCCTAGTCCAGCCACTACAAGGTGTTTAAACTAAGAAACTAAGAAATGAAAGGAAGTCAGTGAACTTGAGTAAAGTCGGTGGTAGAGCCCAAGCTTGCATGCAGAAGATACCACATCCAATCCCTGGCAGCTCCAACTAGAGCTGGCAAAGATGCTTGGCTGACACTGTGGAGAGCCACTGCCACTGATATTGACCTGGATAGACCAACAGCCCAGCTCCGTACATAGGCATGCACAAGGTTTCAGGAATGAGGGTGCATCTCTGAGGATTTAATCCTCATATCCCATTGTGTAATACACTGGGATATGTATGTCATGATAAAAGGTTATTAGATTATGTTAACGCAACACAAAATAGATATGATGCAACAGTCAGTGACATGCAGACTATCCGTGACAGCACAAATAAGACAGATAACCTAAAAAAATAACAAAAGTAGGAGTACTCCATTCTACAAAAGCAGCTAAGAATGAATAATGCATTTTTTTCACCCCTGGGTGAGTGGAAGTATTCATTCACTCTCATTCATTCAATCAATGAGGCTACTTGTGTGCAGTGCTGAGATCGGGGCTGATCCCGGTGCTGCCCTGCCAGGGACATAGGAAGCTGCCATTTACTGAGTCAGACCATTGGTCTATCTAGCTCAGTATTGTCTTCACAAACTGGCAGTGGCTTCTTCAAGGTGGCAGGCAGGAATCTCTCTCAGCCCTATCTTGGAGAAGTCAGGAAGGGAACTTGGAACCTTCTGCTCTTCCCAGAGTGGCTCCATCCCCTAAGAGGAATATCTTACAATGCTCACATATCAAGTCTCCCATTCATATGCAACCAGGGTGGACCTTGCTTAGCTAAGGGCCAAAGACCGCCTGAACCGGACAATTTGGACATAAATGGAAGCCATCAGCAGGAGGGGGAACTTCTGGAGACCCCCGCTCCCAGTGGCGGAATCTAAGCCACTGGACCAGATGGCAACCCCAAAACTAAACCAAACCGGGGTGTGTGTGTTGCTGTTCAGGGGGTGCCAAACCCAAATATGCTCAGTCCAATCTGGACTCGAACTGAACCGGGCAACCCAGTTTTGCATACACCACTATGCACCCTCCCTGCTCTGCTAACAGGCCATGAGAATGGCCTTATTTATTCAGTGTTTGAATTTATATCTTGCTCTTCCTCTAAGGATCTCAAAGTGATGCATCTGGTTATGTATAGTCTCACAACAACCCTGTGAGGTAAGTTAGGTTGAGAGATAAGTGACTGGCTCAGAGTCACCCAGTGAGGTTCATGGCTGCATGGGGATTTGAACTCAGGTCTCCCTGCTTCCAGTTCAACACTCTAACCACTACACTCATGCTGGCTCTCAATCGTACATAGTCATGCAATGCTAGGCTGGACATTAGAAAGAGTCTACTGTACTTTTTGCTACATCAGATGGAAGATAATGGGAGTGCAGATGCACTCCCATGACCTCCCCTGTGCAGGTGTATGACTCCAAATAAGGCAACTTCATATATCCTTATTGTAGTGATGAATATTTAAATCACTGGAAGGGTATGAAACTATACCTCCCTGTTCACCTTCTGCCTTCCTCATGTATTTGATGAGGAGGACATTATGTCTTTCATAAAGTTTGACTCATCCTTTTTGATAGAAACTTGGCCAAAGATATCTGCACGAAGGAGCATCTCTTGGGTCAGCATCTTTCTCAGCTACCTAGTTATTCTTCTCCTCTGTTTCTGGTTCAATTAGTTGACATTTGTAACTTGGTTCTACTGCAAAGCAAGTGTTCCCATTCTCTGTGCTGATCCCAGTGCCAAAAATAAATTGCAGAACCTTTTGGTAAAATATCCCATTTTCTCCTGCAACTTTAATTTTAAAAAGTTAGGAAGTGTCACTATGCAACAGAAGGGGGAAATCTCAAAAAGAAAAAAAAAAAAAGGGGGGGGGGTGCTGGAGTGTTCTCAGTTTCCTCAGATCTCTGATTTTTGTCAAGCAAGCTTGATTGGGTCAAAATAAGGTAGCAATCAAATGCAATTCAGACAGGAATTATAAAACATGCCTTCATTTCTTTTATCTTTTTGCATTAATAATTTTCAGAGAGGATGCAAATTTTATGAAACATACATTATGACTAAGAAACAATTAATGATAAAATGCTTTCATCTTTCAGCATAATAAAACATAGAGTTATCTATAAATTATGCTTTCATACTTCTACACAGAGTGACTTCACACAGTTCTGGGGGAAAATATCAGGGGGCAGAGAGTGTGCACTCCCAGTGGGCATGCCAGGAGAACCCTCCTAAGTCTGGTTCCCATTCCCAAGTCATCCACCTGGCATTCATAGGAACATAGAAAGCTGCCATCTACCGAGTCAGACCATTGGTTCATTGTCTACTAGGGGTGTGCAGACAGCCCTAATAAGTCACATGACCATGCAGAGGCCCATTGCAAATGTGCGGTATCCTCCAAAATGGCTGCCACAACTACAGAGAGGACCAGAACAGGACGAAAACCATAATGACACCAGGGGAGGCCAGCGGGGGGAGGAGAAACCTCTGGAGAAGTTCCACAGCAGCCACGGAGGTGGTGAGTTTCAGTTTAAAAACATTTTTTTAAGTAGAACCCCTGAACTCACACCGATCTGGGGGTTGTTCAGGTGTGCACAAAACCAAACATGCCTGATCCAGTTCGAGTCTGGTTTTGACTCAAACCGAACCAGGCATACCAGTTTTATGCACACACCTATTGTCTACAAAGATTGGCAGCAGCTTTTCCAAGGTTGCAGGCAGGAATATCTCTCAGCCCTATCTTGGAGATGCTACGGAGGGAACTTGGAACCTTCTGCATGCAAATGCTCTTGCCAAAGCCAATCCATCCCTTCCCAGAGCTGCCCCATCCCTCCATATCTTACAGTGCTCATGCATGTAGTCTAGTATTCATATGTAAATCAGGGTGGACTCTGCTGAGCAAAGGGGACGAGTCATGCTTGCTACCACAAGACTACCAGCTATCTTCCCAGGAATTCTACCGACATCCTCTGCCCACTTAGAACCATGAGTTGAAACTCTTCTCCCTCTTCCTTCACCACCCACCAACTCATAAAAGTTCCATAAGCCCAACATCTCACCCACATGGGATGCGCAACCAGTATAGACAAGGGCCTATTAAGACACTTTGCCAATTCCCTCTCAGACCTGGCGCTCACCCTGCAAAATGTCATACTTGATTTGTTCTTTAGAAATCAGGTGATATTTCACCTTTTTACTGTGTTAAAATATGCATCCTAAAATAATACAAACATGTTTGTACCATATAAAGTAGATTGTGCTGACACCGAAAACAGCCAAGGTGTATCAACAACTCTGATATGACAACATTGTTCAACATTATTAACTCAACACCAGTAGTGCATTTACATTCTTATTTTACAATTCAAATTGCTCCTGGATGTGTGGTTGTATGCTGCTTAGAGTTCCTCTATCCTGGAAACAAAACCATTTGAATTCTCTACCTTAGCATCTAACACCTATATTCATTCAGTAAAAGCTTGTCTGGTCTGACCAGTAACTTTTTCGACAATGCTTACGAGTACTTGATGACATATTTAGTAAAACTGCACACTGTCTGATGCCTAACAGGGATGCATTTCACTAAATACATAACCCAAGGTCCCCTCAGCCTCTCTGGCCTGACATTTTCACTGCTGTCTGAGGAAACTTCAGAAGAAACAGCTTTTTATAATTCTGTACAGATCCAGCCTCTGTGTCAACCTGCTTCTTTGCTAGATCAGTCTCGAGTCTCACTCTCAGCCCCTTCAAAGGAACTCTTCAAAGCAGTTGGGGGCATGAACAGGAGGGGAATGGGCCTGCTTTGATTTGTGTAGTCTTGGTTTCCCAGAACTTCTTTTTCTTCAAGCTAGAGATTAATTTCCCCCAAAAAACCTTTAGCTCAAATCTGCTATTAACTGTAAACAGTGACAAATGAGGCTGTTGAGTTAAAGTTTAGTTTGCAGAAGTACCTACAACTTTGGATGTTTCACTTGAGATCTTTGGATAAGGTTCTCTCTAGCATGTTCCACTGCCTCTGGAAGTCCAATTGATGGTGAGCATGAGAAGGAGTCTGCCCCACCACGAAGAACAAGAAAGGTGTAATTTGCTCTCACCCTCCCTGTGTTCTGCTGGTGTCTAAAGACTCCTCTACCTGGGTAGACAGTATGATCTATTCTAATAATTTACCTGGTGGGGGGAGTCTTTTGTTTTGCTTTTATTTGTCGACATTCTGTGCAGTGTTAGGGACAATGGGGACCCTTGCAGAAAAACAACTTGCTTGCATAACTGCCCCATTTGCATAACCCTGACACTTCCTTTGATCTCCACAACAGCTCCTCAGCATGGCATTATGGGTACGTAATTCTGCACAGAATGTTAGCCAT
Source organism: Hemicordylus capensis (assembly GCF_027244095.1). Taxonomy (NCBI): domain Eukaryota; kingdom Metazoa; phylum Chordata; class Lepidosauria; order Squamata; family Cordylidae; genus Hemicordylus; species Hemicordylus capensis. The sequence goes on along the minus strand of NC_069661.1, from coordinate 26,210,697 downwards.
TTATTATTATTTATTAATTTTATTATTCTTTATAATGAATTGTTAGCCACTTCGGGCATCCCCATTTCTGGGAGCAATGGGAAGAGTGGGATAAACATTTTCGATTAATATATAAATATGCTTCCATGAACTACCCAAACCTGTCAGCATCCAGTTGCCTTTTTGGGCTTGCAAATGGCAGACCTGTACTGCTCAGGTCTGAGAGAAGGGGTAAGGTAAAGGTTAAGTGTGCCGTCAAGTCGATTTCGACTCCTGGTGCCCACAGAGCCCTGTGGTTTTCAGGAGGGGTTTACCATTGCCTCCTCCCACACAGTATGGGATGATGACTTTCAGCATCTTCCTAGATAGCTGCTGCCCGATATAGGTGTTTCCCATAGTCTGAGAAACATACCAGTGGGGATTCGAACCAGCAACCTCCTGCTTGTTAATTATGCTTGATCTTCAGGCCTTCTGGTGGCTCCTATCACCACTATCCATTAATGTTAGTTAGTTAGTTATTCTATTTCATAGGTCTATGTCCCTGTCTATCTCTAAGACTCTCAGCAGCTCACAGTGTCTTTTTAGCTATGTACTGACACTACAGAACTCCTTCCCCAGGGAAGTCTGTCTGGCCCTTCTTGGGGATGGTTTCTACACCCCATCAAACCACAGCCATCAGGGAAGCCTTTGGGGAAGGCTGATGCTTCTGTTGACTTTTGGTTCTGCTGATTTATGTTTTTACTTTACTGTGAGTTATGCCCTTGTTAGTTTGCCAATCATTTTGTTGGGTTGCCGGCTGGGTTGCTTGATAGGTTGTGTGCACATGCTATATTATTATTTGTTCATTGGTTTTATTATAAGTGGCTTTGATTTTTTCCTCTTTTTGTTAAAGAGAAGCAGGGTAGACATTTTAAACATAAATCCATATTTTAAAAATTTACATTTATTAAAGGGAAGGCATGTGTTGGAGATGGACTTCCAGTGCATCAACCTTTTGCACCAACTATTCTAATGACCACTAGGGGCATTGGGAGTAGAGATAGTGAGTAACGGTCTTCCTGCCTGTTCTACCTGTCTCTGCTCTATGACCCCTGATCTGACTCTTCTGCACTTCCTGTGCTGAGTCACAATCCTTCCTTTCCTCCTAGAGAGTGTATGGAAACATCTCTCTCTCTCTCCTTACCTATCCATTATGTAGTCCTTTAGATTAGGTTTAGGTCTTTCCTATCCAAATGTATTTAACCAATAAATATTTAGTATTTAGTTCTACAAGGATCTCCATGTGTTTTCTCTAATAGCTGCAACAACTAAACCATCCACTTCTACCCACTCTGTAACTGGAGTGTGTGCTCATTCCTCAGTGCTCTGCTGTTTTTACCTATTGAGGGTAAAAATCAACAACCTCTAATAGTATGTTTGTGTGGAAATTTCCCTAAATATTCCATGGACAAGATAGTACACTATGGGATTTACTCAATAAAGCAGGTTGTGATGCATAATCTCACCTAGAATAAAGTCAATCTCCCAGCAGCAATTGGTCCTCAAGACAGGGATGTGGCCAGGTTATTCTTCTTTAGCCTGGAGTACACAGGGCGTTGTGCAAAAAACATGTTCCATGATCTCTGGCCAGAGCACTCAATAACTACAGTGTGTTAGCCTGTAGCTATACAGAGGATTACCACAGGGCATAGGTGAAAGAACACATTAGGAAAAAGATGCTCTTGGTACAGTTCAAGATCTTACAAAGATGGGGTTGAATGCAAGCCTCATCTCCCAATGTCAACAAGCTTTTCCTCAGTTCCTGATTCTAGGTAGGATCTATCAGCACAAATGGCAGATCTCTTTAGTATAAATGCGGTAGCCTTGTGAAACCTTCAATCCCACAGTGTCCTTATGGAGATCTATCAAAATTAGTTGTTATAATAGTATCGCAGAACTTCTAGTTCTAACCCTGGCTGAACACCAAGGGTAAAAAAAGCATCTGAACAGAAGATAATTCCAGGCTAGCTGGAACTGTGCCTTCCCCTATCAAACTTACCTTTTGTGATGGATGCTGGATCAAAATGTATTATATTATGCCATCAGTTACATGACGCCAGCACTATACCAATTTCAGCAAGCTTTATCTATCAAACCTTGTGAAATTTATATCCAAGCAGATGTTTATTACACCATGTGACACATTTTATATCCATTATGTGATCTATGGTCTTTATTTCGGCAGGCAGCACAATATATCTCTTCTATAAGCGTTTTTATTTGTTCTTATGGATGTTTTGCCATATTTTATGTCCCGATAGGTCTCCATTTTTGCCTTACAGCTCACTCAAGATGAAAGACCATGCATAAAAAGTCTTAAGGTCCAATTCCCATTTTCAGCACATGAGGGTAAAATGTCATCCCATCTATTGGCCCTTGATTTCAATTGGGGAAGAAGATGTGATATTCCATACAGTACTGTGCCTTTAGTTCTGATGTATTTTGCTGAGTTTATGATCTGAAACCAGAAAAGATTGAAGTAATCGAGAATATATTGGTGGTCTGGTTGGGGGTGGAATTGCTCAGTATTCATGTCCTTGTGGGCAGATTTCTACTTGGAAAACATTTCTGGGGTTAGCTATGATCCTAAAACAGGGCTGTACACCTTCATCTCTCCATCTGTTTTTGGACTATAACTCCCATAATCCCCAGTCACAGAAACCAATAGTCAGGATGACATAATCCATAACAGGATTATGGATTTCGTAGGCCAGCATCTGCAGGAGGTCTGAGGTTGTACAACTCTGTCCTAGAAGTTCAAATGGGAGCTGTTGGCAGCAGTCCTTTTTATGTGATTCAGATACCTTGAACATAGTTGAGTGTAGCAGGCACTGCTTGGAGGTAGTTCTGCTCCTACCTTGAGACCCATTTCCAGAAGGTGGTGCTCGGAGATTACTGCTCAACCCCTTGGCAGTTGTGCTTTGGGATTCTGCAAGGTTCCATTCTCCTCCCTGTGCTGTTTAACATCTACATGAAACCGCTGGGAGAGCGGTTCACATCTGGAGATTTGGCCTGAGGTGTCATCAATATGCAAATGACACTCAGTTGTATCTCTCTTTTTCATCAGATGCTGGTGAGGCAGTGACTGTCCTGAATCAGTGCCTCAATGTAGTAATGGACTGGATGAGGGTGAACAAGCTGAGACTCAATCCAGACAGGACTGAAGTACTGTTGGTCGGTGGTTCCTCTGCCCGGGTGAATGATGTTCAGCCTGTTCTATAAGTTGTTGCACTCCCCTATTTGATGTTTTAATGCTGTGTTGTGAGGCGCTCAGAGAACAATTTGTTATGGAGCAGTTAACAAATAAAGTTGTTTTTTAAAATTTTCTAATAATAATAATAATAATAATAATAATAATAATAATAATAATAATAGAACAGAAAGGAAATTGCCCGAACACCAGAGGCACAAAAGACCAGCTGCAGATTGACAAAATGATTTTAGAAAACTGCAAGAGAAGAAAAACAAATCTAAGTGTTGCATGGATTGACTACAAGAAAGCCTTTGATTCATTGCCTCACACATGGATACTAAAATGTTTAGAAACAACTGGTGTCTGCAAAAACATTCAGATATTTATTAAAAAAAGCAATGAGCATGTGGAGTACACAGTTAACAATCAATGGCGAGACACTTGGACAGGTTAGCATTAGAAGAGGCATTTTCCAAGGGAACTCACTATCCCCTCTATTGTTTGTAATCACCATGACCCCACTTTCACAAATACTAAACAAAACGAGCCTCGGATACCAAACATCTAAAACATCCAGTAAAATCAACCATCTGCTGTACATGGACGATCTGAAGTTGTATGGAAAGTCCCAGTCAGAAATCGAATCACTGCTAAGCACTGTCCGTATATTCAGTAGTGATATAGCAATGGAGTTTGGACTAGACAAGTGTGCTGCATTAATAATGAAAAGAGGAAAAATAAGAAAAACGGAAGGAATAGAACTGCCCAATGGAAGCAAGATCAAGAACCTGGAAGAGAAAGAACATTACAAATACTTGGGCATTCTCCAGGCTGATAACATTGCACACACTGAAGTTAAAAGAAAAATTGGAAGTGAATACATCAGGAGAGTTAGAAAAATCCTAAAGTCCAAACTCAATGGCGGGAACACCATACAAGCCATAAACACCTGGGCTATACCTATTATCAGATACACTGCAGGGATAATAGACTGGACCCAGGCTGAGCTAGAGACGCTAGATCGTAAGACCAGGAAAATCATGACCATCAATCATGCTCTGCACCCCCGCAGTGACGTCGATAGGCTATACCTCCCTCGCAGCTCAGGTGGAAGAGGAATGCTGCAAGTCCATCAAACAGTAGAGGAGGAGAAAAGAGGCCTTGAAGAATATATAAAGGACAGTGAAGAAGATGCACTTCAAATGGTCAATAACGCGAAACTATTCAACACCAATGAAAGAAAGCAGGCCTACAAGAAAGAACAAGTCAAGAACCGAGCAGAACAATGGAAAAATAAGCCCCTGCATGGTCAATATTTGCACAATATAAGTGGAAAATCAGACATCACCAAGACTTGGCAATGGCTTAAGAATGGCAACTTGAAGAAAGAAACAAAGGGTTTAATACTGGCTGCACAAGAACAGGCACTAAGAACAAATGCAATAAGAGCAAAGGTAGAAAAGTCAACAGCCTTTGTAAAGAAGCAGATGAAACAGTAGACCACCTAATCAGCTGTTGTAAAAAGATCGCACAGACTGACTACAAACAAAGGCATGACAAGGTAGCAGGGATGATACACTGGAACATCTGCAAAAAATACAAGCTACCTGTAGCCAAAAATTGGTGGGACCATAAAACTGAAAAAGGTGTAGAAAATGAAGATGTAAAAATATTATGGGACTTCCGACTACAAACAGACAAACATCTGCCACACAACACACCAGATATAACTAGTCGAGAAGAAAGAAAAACAAGTTAAAATAATCGACATAGCAATACCAGGGGACAGCAGAATAGAAGAAAAAGAAATAGAAACAATCACCAAATACAAAGATCTACAAATTGAAACTGAAAGGCTGTGGCAGAAAAAGACCAAAATAATCCCAGTGGTAATTGGTGCCCTGGGTGCAGTTCCCAAAGACCTTGAAGAGCACCTCAACACCATAGGGGCCACAGAAATCACCATCAGCCAATTACAAAAAGCAGTTTTACTGGGAACAGCCCATATTCTGCGACGATATCTATAACAATTGACAATAAAATTCAGCCATCCCAGGTCCTTGGGAAGGACTCGATGTCTGGATAAAACAAACCAGTCAATAACACCTGTCTGACTGTGTAAACAAGAAATAATATTGTTATTGTTGCTATAATAATATTGTTATTGTTGTTGCACTAGCACAGGGTTGCACAACTTTGACCCTTCTGCTGTTTTTGGACTACAGCTCCCAAAATCCCTATCCACAGTGGCCAATAGTCAAGGATTATGAGGGCTGTAGGCCAACATCTGCAGGAGGGCTGAAGTTGTGCCTTCCTTTGCTAGTGCAACTAGGTGGTGTGCTTCCTGTTGTGAAAGCTCTTCCTTGTATGTATTGCAGGGAAAGCATAACACTGGGATTTTGCACAGGCCAATTTTTTGGGCGTAACACCTTAAGTTGTCGTGCAAACACTTCACAAATCTGGATTTCAGCCTTCTTTTAGGAACATAGGAAGCTGCCTTATACTGACTCAGACTATTGATCAATCTTGCTTGGTACTGTCTACACCACTGTTCATTGCATGGCCTGCAGGGACCCCCCAGTGGCAGCCCCTAACATGGGTCTCCCTCCCCCTCCCCCTCTAGTCTCCTCACTCATGGCACTCACACACACACTCTTGCTACCCTCCTGCTGCTGCGTATGCTTTCTTCCCTGCTGCCTCTCTCTCTCCCTTACTCCCTCCCCCCCTCCTTCTGCCTCCATGTGACCCATCTCTCTCTTGTTCTCTCCCCGCTCTGGTTGTCTGGATTGCTGTCTGTATCCTGCCCTGCCGTCATGGCCATGGCCATGGCCACCACACTCACACAGAGTCTGTCTGTCCGTCTGTCTGTCTCTCTCTCCCCACCCCCAACTTGTTCTCCTTTTCCTGCTCCTGTGCTGGCTCTCTCTCACTCCCTCTCCAAAGCCCCATTGCCATGGCACTCATGTGGGCTCTCTCCCTTCCCCCTGCCACTGACCTCAGTCCCCCCACACCCCGGAACAAGCCCTCGCTGTAGCTGTGGCTCCTGCTCTAAAAATAGTGATGGTTATTAGTCCACACTTACTGGAAGTGACTGTCCAAAGTGGAAGTGGCTGTTTAAAGTTTCAGGCAGGAGTCTCCCTCACCCCTACCTGCAGATACCATGGAGTGAACTTGGGACCTTCTGCATACAAGTATGCAGATGCTCTATCAATCAATGAGCTACCATTTCACAGCACTACCATTTTACAGCACTCACATATAGTCACCCATCCCAATGCAAACTGAGTTGGACCCTGCTTAGCAAAGGGGACAATTCATGCTTACTACAGAAAGCTCATTTGCCTTCCCCCTTTACATCAATGGAACTGATAACTATAATGTATGCCTTGGCAACCCCAAGGTTCAACCTCTACAATGTGCTCCACATGGGGTTGCTTGTGAAAACAGATCAGAGATGCCCTCTGGTTCAGACTGTCAGTGGGAGAAGGCAGGTTGTGTTTTCCCAACTCTGCAGGACTCTGGCTTGTTCCTTTGCCTGGCAGCCTGTCTCCAGGCATCACATTAGTATTTTCTGCCATGTAAGAAAATACATAGGTACTTTCCTGCCATGCCAAGAGAAAAGTGCTGAACTTTTCATTATTTTTATCCATGAGTACAATATCCTTACAAAATACAGTGCAAAGATATTCCATCCTGTGGACATGGAGGCAAACTAATCATGCCCTCTAATTTATGTTTGGACCAAAGCCCCTTGGTAGCAGTACAGCTCATATTACACAGTTGCTTATCTATTGCTTTTATTATGGATGCATTGTATTTTGTACTCTTCTTGATATAGTACTGTTTATTTATGTGCCACTCGGTGCTATACTCCATAGAATACACAGTATGTTTTATTTGATTAAAAAGCATTCCTGGGGGAATCGGGAGGAACCTACATACACAGCAATCAACCATCCAGAAGTAACAGCCTAAGAAGCAATAAACAATTCCCTCCCACTGTGGCTCTGGCATCAAGCTCAGAAGGCCTGGTGTTAATCTTGACCCCCTTCTTCTGCTGACTAGAGGGGAAATAAAGTGTGATTGCAGCCCAGAGAAGACCCTCACACACGCTTCTGGCTCCCTACATGGCAACTATTAAAAGGAAATTGATTTATTGAGCCATATTTTTGAAATGGAAAATTATGCCATTAATCACAGAGTCTTCTTTTTAGGAAAATTATTTAACAGTTTGGTGCACAGTCCGTGGGAAGGGCCACTATGGGGCTTATTGGACCCCTACCTGGTAAAATAGGGCAGTATACCTTTTGAGGAAAACCATAGCTCAGTGGCTGTGCAAATCTTTGATGACTGGTTCAATACAGAGGAGATTTGGCCCGATTTGGCCAACAAAGCTTGGATTCCTAGTTGGGGTTCTTCATCCCAATGTGAATCAGTTTACACTTGCCAACACTGAACCACATTTGCCACTTTGTCGCCCACTCCCCCAGTTTGGAGAGATCCTTTTGGAGCTCGTCACAATCTGTTTTGAATTTCACTACCTGAAAAAATTTGGTATCATCTGCAAATTTGGCCACCTCGCTGCTTACCCCTACTTCTAGATCATTTATGAATATATTAAAAAGCACCAGTCCCAGTACAGATCCCTGGGGGACCCCACTTCTTACTTCCCTCTATTGTGAAAACTCTCCATTTATCCCTACCCTCTGTTTCCTGTCTTTCGACCAGTTTGAAATCCACACACGTACTTGTCCCCTTATCCCATGACTTCTGAGTTTCCTCAGGAGTCTTTGATAAGGACCTTTGTGGAAAGCTTTCTGGAAGTCCAGGTATACTATGTCAACTGGATCACCTTGATCCACATACTTGTTGAGCCTCTCAAAGAACTCAAAAAGTTTTGTGAGGCAAGATTTCCCTTTGTAGAAGCCATGAGGGTTTCCCCCCAGCAGGGCCTGTTCTTCTATGTGCTTTACAATTTTATGCTTGAGGAAGCTTTCCATCAATTTGCCTGGAATGGACGTTAAGCTAACCGGCCTGTAATTTCCCGGATCGCCCCTGGATCCCTTTTTGAAAATCAGTGTTACATTGGCTACTTTCCAGTCCTCCGGTACAGAGCCTGATTGCTGGGATAAGTTACATATTTCGGCAAGGAGGATGGCAATTTCACATTTGAGTTTTTTGAGGACTCTTGGATGGATGCCATTAGGCCCTGGTGATTTGTTAGTTTTCAGTTTTTCCAGACAGTTTAGAACATAATCTCTTGTCACTTCTATCTGACTCGGATCTTTAGCCTCCATCCCCCAAAAGTCTGCTTCAGAACAGGTATATGCTCTGTATCCTCTGCCATGAAGATGGACACAAAGAACTCATTGAGCTTCTCTGCAACCTCCATATCCTCCTTAATAATCCCTTTCACTCCCTCATTGTCTAATGGTCCAACAGCCTCCCTGGTAGGTTTCCTGCTTCTGATGCATTTAAAGAAGTGTTTTTATTATTCCCCTTGAAACTTTTAGCTAAATGTTACTCAAACTCTCTTTTCGCCTCTCTTATTGTCACCTTGCATTTCTTTTGCCACCTTGCATTTCACCGCCACACTCAACTTTAGTCGGGTTTTTTGTAATTGTTTTTATCTGCCATGTTCGACTTTCTTCTGCATTGTTAAAAACCGTTTTCTTTGGCTCGGTGAGCGACTAAAGTTTCTAGAAACTACTAAACTATGTTTCTGAAGTAAAAAGTCATTGATTTGCGAAAGTCTACTGTAAAGATCAGTACAAAATATTGATAAAACTTCATGTAAAAGATTGTCGTATGTTATGATGTCTGACCTTGAAGATGAAATATTTTTATCAATCATTCGTTCTGTTGTGGCTATTTATAAGAAATTATAGGCAGTTGAACTGTTTTGTTTTACCTTAAAAATCTAGAAGAAAACGTTTTAAAATTTAAATAAATATTAAGGTATAAGTAAATAATTTGCTTGAGTCTTAATGTCTTGTCAGTTAAGCAATGGAGGGGGCCGAGGGGGGGCACCATTGTTGGACTGTGCTTAGGGCATCAGTTGCCCTTAATCCGGCCCTGGTTAAGTTGAAATGTCTCAACATGGAAGCTGTTTACCCATAGGAAACAACTATAAATGGTGTGTGTGTGGGGGGGGGGTGTTGGTTGGTTTCTGAGCCAAGGCCAGATAACAACTTTTTTCTGTGCTGTCAAAGCTGGTGGTGTGTCAATCAAAGACATGCAGTGGAGAAAATGATGGAGGAGAATCAGAACTTGCCCATTCTTGCCACACACCTATTCCCTAGTCCCTTCCTGGCTCTTTCTCACTTTTCTATGGAAGGGAGGGAGGCAATTGGGTAGCTCACTTCCAACTCCTCCTCCTGGGTAATGGTTAGACAGGGAAGGAAAGAGGGCAGGCAAGAAGTGGTGTGTGGATGGGGAATGGGCCAGGCTGTCTCCTTTTCACTGTCATAGCACAGCAAGTGATCCTGGAGGATGAGGCATGGAACAGCAGCAGAGCCAGCAAAGGAACCTTTTGGATGGGTGAGTCATAGGAACATAGGAAGATGCCATATACCGAGTCAGACCATTGGTCCATCTAGTTTAGTATTGTCTACACGGACTAGCAGCAGCTTCCCCGAGGTTGCAGGCAGGAATCTCTCTTAGCTCTATCTTGGAGATGTCAAGGAGGGAACTTGGAACCTTCTGCATGCAAGCATACAGCTAATCCCTTCACAACCTCAGATGCAGCAGTAGCTGCCATCAGGATTACCAGTCTCAATGACAATGTGTGTCTGAGCCTCTTCTAGTCGTCCCATCAGCAGACGTCTAGCAGAGTCTTGCCTTCTGTGGCAAGTGTTGCAAAGGTGAAACAAGGTGGCAATTTACAAATTTCTTAAGTGCCATGTGTCTTAAGCCGAGGGCTTCCTGTATTTATAACAGGAGGCCAGTACACATTTTCTGTTTAGTGATTCACCAATCCCTCTTCTCAGAGCCCTGGCTTGCAAGCTATTCCTGCTCTAGGCTCCAGAAGGCTGACTGAGCATGAAAGAAAGAAAGGAACAAGGAAGTGAGCTCTTTTGAGCTCAATTGGGATTGTGAATTTCAGTATAGCAGCCACCCTTTCTCTCAGAGGTGCTCTTACCTCTGGACTTCGGGGCTGAAGTCCAGGGCCTCCACACTCCCCAAGGGTCTCAAATCACCCTTAGCCTGTCCTGGGTGGTATGGTATGTGCCCTCAAGAAGCTATGTGTTAAAAAATGACGGGGTGGGGTGGGGGCTGGCTCCAAAGGCCTTTAGGTCCAGGCTCCAAAATTACCTAGGTGCAGCTCTGCTTTCTCTCCCTACCAAACTGCCAATAATAGATGAATTCAAACCAGAATTTTTTTTATTTGGGGTGGAAAGAGCAAAAATTACAATGTCCCAAGAGGGCTCATGCAATCTCTGGCAGGTCATGTCTAATGGCAACTTGGTCAGACCTAGAACCAAATGTGTTGAAATTATGAGGAAGAAGGTTTAAGCTAGACATTAGGGGGGAAATTCCTAACTGTGGGAGCTGTTTGACAGCTGAATAGTCTGCCTAGTGCAGTGGTGGGTTGTCCTTTGCAAGAGAGTTTCTAACAGTGGTTGGACAGTCATCTGTAAGGAATGCTGTCATAGTTTCCTGCACTGAACAGGGAGTTGGACTAGGAGACCCCCAAGATCCTTTCTAACTCTAATATTCTATGATTCAATTGGAATTCTATGGAATTTTATGGAAGTTGCTAGTCTTGTTTGTTAGCATCCTGTCTCTGAGAAGCTCAGAGAGTCTTAACTACAGCTCCAATATGGTCTTTATCCAGGTGTAATCTATGGTCAGACCTGCCTAGCTTCAGCAACAGAACTGTACCTTTTGTTTTCAGACCACCCTTTGTGCAAGATTAAGCTTAAGCACACTTTCCAAAGAGTAAGTCCCATTGTCACATGGACATTACCAGATAGAGTACACAGAAATCAAATTGATTACATTATTGGTGCAATGAGGAGGAAGAGCTCAGTTATAACAGCAAAGACATGTCTAGGGGGCGACTGTGGACCCAATCACGAACTGCTTATGTGCAAGTTCCAAGTCAAGCTAAAGCAGAAAAAGAAAGCTATCCAGTTTCCACGATATGATCTTGAGAATGTTCCCACCACTTTCAAGGAGAACATCAGGAACTGCTTTGAAATTCTGAACCTCATTGATAGGGAACCAGAGAAACTGTGGAATGAAATCAAAGAAGCTGTTAAGGATGAATGTGAAGAGAGACTGCCAAAGACCAAGAAAAAGAAGAAAGCAAAATGGATGTCGGAACAGATGGTGGAAATTGCCAAGAAGAGGAGAGAAGCCAAAGATAAGAAAGATAAAGACCCCAGGAAGGAACTTAATAGGGAATTTCAGAAAGCTGTTAGAAGAGACAAGGAGCAACACTACAATGACATCTGTTGAGACTTTGAGGATGGAAATAGACACGGAAAAACAAGGCAAGTTTTCCAAAAGATCTCTGAACTCAGAGGGAGGTTCCAACCTCGAATTGGTATGTTAAGGGATGCCAAAGGACAGATAGTAACTGATTCAGATAAAATCAAACAGAGATGGAAGGAGTATACTGAAAATCTGTACAGCAGGGACATCAACATCCAAGATACTCCAGAAGATATTCCCTACTTGCAAGAACCTCTAGTATGGGAAGATGAAGTTAGATCAGCACTCCAGTCATTACCAAGTTGGAAGGCTACAGGAATTGATGGAATAGCTACAGAAATATGGCAGGCAACAGAAGAAGAATCAGTCAAGGCTCTAACCAAACTATGCCAGCAAATTTGGAGAACGACACAGTGGCCAACAGATTGGAAGAGGTCTGTCTACATAGCCATACCAAAGAAAGGAGACTTAACAGACTGTGCAAACCATCGCACAATATCTTTAATTCACATGCTAGCAAAATAATGCTCAGGATTATCCAATGCAGATTAGAGCCCTACGTGGAAAGGGAAATGCCGGATGTTCAAGCTGGTTTCAGAAAAGGCTGAGGAACAAGAGACATCTTTGCTGATGCACACTAGGTAATTGAGAAAGCCAAAGAATACCAGAAAGAAGTCAATATGTGCTTTATTGACTACAGAAAAGCCTTCAATTGCATTGACCATATCAAGTTGTGGAATATCCTTAGGAAAATGGGCATCCCAGAACACCTCATTGTTCTCATGAGAAACCTATACACAGGGCAGGAAGCCACAGTCCAGACAGAACATGGTGAAACAGAGTGGTTCCAGATTGGCAAAGGAGGAAGACAAGGCTGTATACTTTATTCAGTTTATATGCTGAACATATACTGAGAGAAGCTGGTTTGGAAGAAGATGAGTGTGATTTTAAAGTTTATTTATTATTTATTATTTATTAATCACATTTTTATACTGCCTAAAACACGAGTTCTCTGGGTGGTTTACAAGACAATAAAAATGAATAAAAAGATTAACACATCAAAATTTAAAATGTTAAAACTATTAAAACACAAAACACAGTTAAAACAATGTCTAATTAAAAGCCTGGGTGAACAAATGCATCTTGGCTGCCTTTTAAAAAGTTGTAAGAGATGGGGAGGCTTTTATTTCAGCAGGAAGTGTGTTCCAAAGCCTCGGGGCAGCAATGGAGAAGGCCTGTCCCCGAGTAGCCACCAGACGAGCCGGTGGCAACTGCAGACGAACCTCTCCAGATGATCTCAATGGGTGATGTGGTTCATAGCAAAGAAGGCGTTCTCTTAAATACCCAGGCCCCAAGCTGTTTAGGGCTTTATAGGTTATAACCAAAACCTTGTACCCAAGTTGGAGGAGGAAACATCAATAACCTGTGCTACGCTGATGACACCACTATGATAGCTGAGAATGTGGATGATCTGCAAGCTCTAGTAACGAAAGTCAAGGAGAACAGTAAAAAAATTGGTCTACGACTATGTGAAGAAGACTAAACTAATGACTATGGGTACAACCAGCCTCAGAACTGACAATGAAGACACTGAAGTGGTGGATAGCTTCTGCCTTTTAGGATCGGCCGTCAACAGTAAAGAATCCAGCAGTCAAGAAATACGCTGCAGACTAGCACTTCGTAGGATTGCAGTGAAGGCCTTGGAAAGGATATTTAGATGCTGTGACGTGTCTACACCTACAAAGATTAGAATCGCCCAGACAATGGTTTTCCCCATGACACCCTATGGATTTGAAAGCTGGACTTTGAAGAAGCAAGATAGAAAAAGCATTGACTCTTTTGAAATTTGGTGCTGGAGAAGACTTTTGAGGATACCATGGACAGCCAGGAAAACAAACAAATGGATCATAGAATAAATCAACCCAGAATTTTCACTCAAGGCACAAATGACCAGGCTCAAACTATCATACTTGGAACACATTATGCGAAGACCCAGCTCCCATGAGAAGTCTATAATGTTGGGGAAAGTTGAAGGGAAGAGGAGAAGAGGACGACCAGCAAGCAGCAAGGTGGATTGATTCGATTACGACAGCAACGAATGTACCACTGAGAGACCTTAAAGGCCAAGCTGAAGACAGATCATCCTGGAGAGAATTTATCTATGTGGTTGCTAAGAGTAGACACTGACTTGATGACACTTAATCAATCAATCAAGTCCAATTGTAGTACTTACTTCTGAACCAACACGCATAGGCATGCACTGTTAATGTATCATTTGAGGATTTAATATTTTAAATTGATATTCTTATTACCATTTTTCTTCATTTCATAGGTCCATTCTTTTTTTACCTACCTTGAACCTTCAGGATGCAGGATAAATGTACATTTAAATTCAAATCAGCCCTGATAGATACTCTTGACAAAACCAAAAGAGGCATGTAGCTAAACAAAAAATATATACTTGCTAGTCTAAAAGCACAGTTACCTCCAGAAGGTTTATTTCACTGTTGTAGTCACTGACTGTGCCAACATAAAATCAAATATAAATAACTATAACTGCACTAAGAGAAAATATAAAATTCAGACATCATCTACAGATACAGATTTTTGAATGTTTGATGTACAGATATATTATTTCTGTCAATGCAATCTTATGAATTTTCTAAACTAAAAAGGAAAATACACATACTTTAACATCCTCAGTGATTCCCCCCCTTGATTTGTATAAGCTAACCAAGAAGCAAGGAGATCGCAAGCCAATAAGAAGCTAGTGCCAAAACCAGTCAACAAGGGGAAAACAGGCAGCCAAAAAGGTGCTCAGAACACTCAATATGTTCTGACTGAGAATGGGGTCATTCCGTTGTGTGCTTGAAATAGCCCCTTCATTTGAAGGGTGTTCTGTTTCAAGCTCAAAACACTTGAAACAGCCTGTCTCGAGTCGGAACATTCTGCACATCCCTACTGAGAGCTACGTAACCCTTGAGAACATGTTTTCACTGTCAAAAAGAGTGTTTGTAGCAAGGGGAGAGTGATGAAAATTGTCACTTTGGAAGCGTGTGTACTTTTATTTGAAGCATGCATGCACCATTTGTCAGAATGTCAGCCAGTGAATTGCATCCTAAGGTTCCCTTCCTCTGAAGGAAGTAAACCTGAAGATATGCCAGCAGATAACATTTAGCTGCCTCATGCAGAGCACCAAATGGGATTGTGTCCTCTTTCTCTCTTTATTGTTAAGATACTACTCCAAATCCCTTCCTTCTTCAACATCTCTTTTCCTTTCTAATATAAAAGAAAGGGAGGGAATGAAGAAAAGCAGCATGGTGCCTATTCACCTGTGTTCCTCTGCAGGTCATACATGGGGAATGTACTGAGTGGTAGGGGTGTGCAATTCGGTATTTTCGGTGTTTCGGTTCGGACCCGAACCGAAACACCCCTGTTCTGTGCCCGAATTTTGCTCACCCGAATCACTCTTGATTTGGTTCGGATTCGGATTTACCTGAATCCGAATCGATTCGGGTAAGAAAAACGGGTCCTGGGGCCAAAATAGTGGGGTGGGGTGGTAGTGCCCAATGGGTGGAGGCTACCACCCAAATTTCAGGGGGATTGGACAGAGGGCTGATTTTTGGTGAATTTCTGAAGTTTACGCGTTTTTAAGGTTTCCCCCCATTAGGTAGAATGGGGGGTGTATCGCTTCACGTCAGGGGGAAGGGGGTGGCCTAGAGAGGTGTGGGGTTGGTGGTAGTGCTCATTTGCTATCATAGAATCCACACTCAGAATACCTCAGAAACAACAGAACCCTGTATGCCATGGGTTAGAAACCCTTGGGGGTGGTTGGCACCCTATGTGCACTACACCACCACTCGCTCTGGGCCACCCCAGCACTACGCAAGTGCACTTATGGGGCTGCTGAAAGCTCCATTCTATTATAACTTATGAGGAAAAACCTTAAAGACACGTAAACTTCAACAATTAACCAAAAATCAGCCCTCTGCCCAAATCCTTTGAAAAAATTCAGGTAGCTTCCTTGCCCCTACCCGGCACTACCACCAACCCCACACTGCTCTAGGCCACCCCTTTCCCCCCGACGTGAAGCGATACACCCTCCATTATACTTAATGGGGGGAAACCTTAAAGACGCATAAACTTCAGAAATTCACCAAAAATCAGCCCTCTGCCCAATCACTCTGCAATTGGGGTGGTAGCCTCTACCCATTAGGCACTACCACCCCACCCCACTCTTTTGGCCCAGATCCCACGTTATGCCCCCTATCTGCCCCAAAGACACTGAAACTTCAGAAATTCACCAAAAACCAGCCCTTTGCCCAATCCCTCTGCAATTGGGGTGGTAACCTCCACCCATTAGGCACTACCACCCCACTCTTTTGGCCCCAGGACCTTTTCAATTAAAGTAGAAGGAAAGCAATTTCTGCATTGAAATCAATGGAGGCAAAAAGGCGGGAAATTCAAAGAGACGTCAAACTGAAAACGGAGGTGGAAGAAGAAGACCAGGCTGGCACTTTTCTAGGGCACAAATAGGAGACCCGAAACACCTGAAAAATTTGGACCCGAAACAGGGGTGATTCGTTTCGGGTCCGAAAATTATTGGGTGTCATCATGGGTGATTCGGTTCGGCTCCGAATCACCCGAAATTGGTCATTTTGGGCACAGATCGTTCTGTGCCCGAAACGTTTTGCACGTCCCTACTGAGTGGACTGATGTGCCATCCCTGAGAACTGGCCCACCGTTTGCCTGCCTCAGCCCATTCCACCACTGTTGGTGATTATCCCATGTTGCTGTTCAAGTGAAAGATTTATATCCTTGCAAGAATCCAGACAAGATTTAAGCAGACTTATGCCTTCCAAAATTAATTGACTTAACTCCATACTGGATTGTAATTCTAAATACTTGTGCCAGTATTATATGCCATCACGACGTCCCAGCAATGCTGATGTGACATCAGCATACTGCTGATGTCATATTGTTCCAGCATAGCTATTTATGTTTATTCTCATCTGCACTTGGTTGCTAGTACACATATTTTTAGGTCTGCATGTGTTAATACTTTTTAAAAAATTATCAGTGAATCTCTGCCATCCACAAGGGTATTGCGGGATTGTGGATAGGACATCTCTTATATTTTAAACAGCTGCTCATGAATTTCTAAGGCTAAAAATGTAACCTTTGTAATGCTGGCAGCATTCCTGGAATGTATGTTGTTATTGTCACTTACCTAAGAAGCTCTTACCAAAACATGTCTCTTTGCATTCAAGGTCATCCTAGCGGGAATGTCAGTGCATCTAAACTGCACTGTCATTAAATAGCTGCATACAATGTATCCCTGGGAGCATCCCTTTCCCCTCATGTCTCTCTCAGCAACTGATGTCATCACAAATGCAAAGGACAGAAGTGGAACTTGTAAAATTGGCCAACCTTTAGATAGCACATCTCCTATTTTGCTTGTAACACTAGTATCTCTCCCTTCCCCGCCACCCCACCATGTGAAAGAGAAAGAGGCCAAATTCAGATGTAGCATGAAATCAGAGTTAAACGGGGAAAGCTTGGAACTCTATTACATCTGAATTCGTGCAACTGCGGGATTGAGCAAAAAGTGACATGCAGTTTGCCTCACCACACTCCAATTTGAACTTTCAGTTTGCACAAAGGTTTGTTGCCAAGACCTCCAGTTTCTGGATGTCGCCATAACTGGTTTGTGCTGATTTTCTGCAATAATAGAGATGGCAGTGCAGACCTGCCCAGGAATGCAGCTGCTCCAGGGCTCTGGCGCTCCTCACTGGCCTCCTTTCCAAGCATCAACCATGCCCCTCTTGTCATCTATCCAGCTATGGAGTTGCCTGGCAACAGAGATGCCACCATGTCCAATCCCAAGCTTGTCAGCCTGTCAAGTGGCACAGGCACACAGGGGCATTCCCTCTCCCCTCTCTGTCCTTTGCTTCCCCCACCTGGCAAGCAGGAGGGAAAGGGGATGGGATGACAGAACTGGCACTAAGTGCTTTGCTCCTTGAGAATGAAGCAACAAGGATGTATATCTACAAGTACTAACACTTCAGGTGGCAACATAAGCAGGGCAACCCATCACAGCACCAGGAGGGGAACAAAAGGCTGGGAACAAAAGGCAGCGGGGTTGGGTTTAAAAGGCAGGCCCACCCAGAGGTTCTTGAGTAGCCAAGTTCTATTTTTTTCACAGAAAGGTTGGAGAAGGGGGGCACAGCCCCTTCCAGTTGAGGTTTTGCAGTCCCTAGGCTTACTCATGAGCAGGGCCAGTCACCAGGGTCCGCATTGCTCCAGTCAGAGGAGTGATTCGAAATATGTACTGACAACAGATGATTGCCTGAGGCAGACTGCAACTCACTCAAAAGAGTGCCAGGCCAT
Source organism: Hemicordylus capensis (assembly GCF_027244095.1). NCBI lineage: Eukaryota > Metazoa > Chordata > Lepidosauria > Squamata > Cordylidae > Hemicordylus > Hemicordylus capensis. The sequence continues at coordinate 26,192,657 of NC_069661.1, read as the reverse complement.
GGGGACACCCCCTCATAACTCATGAGAAGAACCGTCAGAGGGAAGGGGAGATTATTCCTGAGCAAAATTGCTAATAATGCACGATGATAAAACAATCCCTTCTCTCACAGAACACTCTTTCAAGTGTTAGGCCACTAGGACTCTTTGTCGAGCCAAGTTGTTGTATAGAGGAAGGTTGTGGGGATAGGTATCCTGGCAACTGCTCTCCTTGTCTTGGTGATTGCCGCCAAGTAGCTGTCAAAGCTTGCCCCCAGCCAGCCCATCCACCCATGTGGGCATGTGTACTTTTGCTTGTGCCCTGAAATGGTGACCTTGCTCTCCTGGGGCTGCTGGAAACTGGCGTTCCTCTCCCCCACGATTCCCCGCACTGGCAGATCTGTATATGACGCAAGGCCAGACCGAACCTGGGAATTTGGAATGAGAGTAAATATCCATTCCCACGTTCCTACACTCGGTGTCCCCCCGCCATCTACAAACGCGGGCAGGCTCTGACACATGGAGTGTCATAATCCCCTCGGAGTACATGCAAGGCTTCACAGGGAGCGGGGCTAGGTTGAAGCGCTTCTGTTCTATCTTTCACCCTGGACAGTCAAGGGCCCCACACAAGTGAGGCCCCATTGCTGGGTTAACTCAACTCATGAGTGTGTAGTCCAACAGGGGACCTAGTGCTTACAGCCACATGGTCCTCCTGAGTAGACTGGCCCTCTCATGGGAGGGATAGCCCACTGGCAGCAAGCTGCCAGAGGAGCAAGAGTGTAGTTTGGTCTGCATGGACTCGTTTGATGGGGCGATCCCTTGCAACAAATTCCTCAGACATGGCAGGATAGATCCCCCAGGGAGCTCCTAGGAAGTCTTCATGTTCTATTCCCTTTCCGGGGTAACAAGTAAATATTAACCACCACTCTGACCTCCCCCTTGAAATCATGCTTGTGCAGGGCTCTTAGGACGGTGGTGGTGCTGTTGCTGGAGTGGCATGACATTTAAACAGATTTAAATGCTCTTTCCATGCCAAGGGTGGGAAGATGGCTCTAAACACACACAGCCACACTCAGCAGCCCCCCCCCCATTCAAAGACTGTGGCCAATTGTGGCTGCTCCACTTTGCCCACAGTCTGCTTGTGGAGGGAGGGGCTCACAGTCTGCTTGCGGAGGGAGGGGGCTCCGCTCCCCTGGAACCAGAGGTTGGTGGACTGCAGTTGGAAGAACATGTGTGGTGTGATTTTAAGTTTCATATGGAAACCATTAGTTCACCAATCTCTGGTTTTGTGCTTTTTCTGGATTTGGTCAGAGAGAGAGAGAAAGGGAGGGAGGGAAGAGGGCTTGGTTTATATTTCTATGTCTCTTTTACTCACAGCATACAGTTATCCTTTGCCAACCATTCTTGCAAAACCCCATGGTTGGCAAAATCGCAGTTGGCAAAGCATAGAGGTCAATGGGAATGAGCGGGTTAGGAGAACCATGGTCATGAAAGTTCAAAAGAAATAACTTTTAAAATAGCAATAGCAATAGCACTTACATTTATATACCGCTCTATAGCTGGAAGCTCTCTAAGCGGTTTACAATGTTTTAGCATATTGCCCCCCAACATTCTGAAAATCACTAAAAAAAACCCCCAAGAACACTAGGAATCACCAGGATTGAATCCTTTCCCCCTCGCTCCCCAGCCCTCCAACCACTCCATCTTGAGAAACTGCAGGAGCAGAGGAAACGCAAGTGGGGCGGAACATTGCTGCCTTCCCTCTCTCTCACCTCTGATTCTTCTCCTCAGTGCTTCTCTGCTTCTTGGTGTAGTGGGGTGGGTGGGTGGGACCCTAAATCTTGATGGGGGGGGGAGGAGAAACAGCTCCTCGGCAGAGGGGGAAAGGAAGGAGAAATGCCTTTACCCCAGCTCCAGAGTGTGGGGTGGGGAGGAGAGAAACTGTGGTGGCAGGAGGAAGAAACAGCAAGTGGGGATAAATGTTGCTGCCCTGGCATGCACTGGGGGTAGGGTGGGGAGAAACACGGTTGCGGGGAACTCTCTCCCCCTCTCTCTCACCTCTGCCTCTCTCTTTCTCCTTTGCTTTTGTGCGCACTCTCTCCTCTACTTCTTTCTCCCTATTTCTCTCCTCCACTTCTTTCTGTCTTGCCTATGAGCAAGTTGTGGTAGGCGAGACAGCACCTTGTATTTTGCCCAGAAACTTATCAGCAGTCAGTGTAGTCCTTTCAATACTGGAGTAATATGGTCCCTCCATGATGACCCAGGGACCAACCTGGCCACCACATTCTGGACCAACTACAGTTTCCAGACTACATACAAAGGAAGCCGAACATAGAGCACATTGCAGCAATCAAGTCTGGAGGTTACCAGCATCTCACCATTCTGAGATCGTTTATCTCAAGAAACGGACACAATGGTGTATCAGCTAAAGCTGATAGAAAGTATCTCTGGCCACCTCCTCAGCCTGAAGCACCAGGGAGAGGCTTGGATCCAGAAGCACCTCCAGACTGTGTAACTGTTCCTTCTGGGGAAATGTGACCCCATCCAGAACAGGCAGTTCAAACTCTTCTCCCAAGATCTGACCCCACACAATAAGTATCTCCATCTTATCTTGATTCAGTTTCAGTTTGTTATCCCTCATCCAGCCCATCACTGCTTCCAGGAAGGCATTTAGGGAGATTATGCCTTCTCCTGATGATGCCGACATGGAAGAATAGAGCTGGGTGTCATCAACATCATCAGATAAGACCCTGCACCAAATCTCCTTTTGATCTCTCCCAGCAGTTTCATGTAGATGTTAAACATTAAACATATTAACATATGTTAATTAACATATAACATTAAACATATAATGTTTAATGCTAAACATTAAATGTTAAACATTTAACATCCAATTTTAAACATTGGAGACAATAATGAGCCCTGAGGGACACCATAGAAAACTTCAGATTTTGAAGAACAACAGTCTCCAAGGGACATCATCTGGAATATGCCCAAGAGGTAGGAGCAGAATGACTGCAAAGCAGTTCCTTCCACCCCCAACCCACTCAGATGTCCCACTCAGATGTTCCAGGAAGATACTATAGTCAATACTATAGGACAGAGTCACACTTTCTCTGTCAATTCCCAATTGAAGATCATCCATCAGGCCGATCAAAGCAGTCTCCACCACCACTCCATAGCCCAAGAGTCTGAAATGGGTCTAGATAATCTGTTTCCTCCAAGACAGTCTGGAGCTGGGAGGCCACCACACTCTCAAATACCTTGCCCAACCACAGAACGTTGGAGACAGGCCTAGAGATGCTTAACTCTGACAGATTCAATGGAGGTTTCTTCAAAAGAGGTCTAATGATTGTCTCCTTAAGGCAAGGAGGCATCCTGCCCTCCCTCAGAAAAGCATTTATAATATCTAACAGGCCTTCTACAACACCCCATCCCCACCCTGCCAGATAGTATTAGCCATATCGTGAAAAGGTCTGGAGAACAGGTGGTAGGCTACATTGCTCCAGGCAGCTTGTCCACATCCTCAGTAATCACAAGCTATAACTCATCCAGCCTAACTACATAAGAGTCATCACTGGACACCTCCACATCAGACACTGCATTAATTGTGGGGTCGAAATCTGTCGGCTCAAATATGAGAGTTTTTATCCACAAAGAACTCATTAAACATGTCACAGTGGATAACAGATGGCTCCAAATTCTGATTTGAGGGAGGAGGGGCACGCACAAGCCCTCTCACAACCCTGAACAACTCCACCAGGCATGAGCTTGCGGACTCATATGGGCAGTAAAGAATCACTTCTTTGCCACCCATATCACCTAAGCATAAGTCTTCAAATGTGCTCTATGTTGTAATCTGTCAGAATCGAGCTGAGTCTTCCTCCACTTGCGCTCCAGTCATCTACCACGCCGTTTCAGCCCCCGTAGTTCTTCTGTATACCAAGGGGCCAATTTTGAAGTGTGTTGGAGAGGAGGCTTAGGTGTGATCACGTCTACTGCCCTGGTGAGTTTGCTGTCCCAGTTCTCCACCAGGGCATCAACAGGATCACTGGCAGAGCCAACACTAAATCCCTCCAAGGTTTCTTGGAATCCTATTGGATCCAATAACCTTCTCAGGCACTCCATCCTAAGAGGCCCCTCATCTCTGACCTTATTAAGGGCAGAGTTCAAATCAATGGTGAACATAAGGCCCACTCATATGTTATTTTCAAAACTCACACAATGAGTGTACAGATTTGTACACAGGTACAGTCATCAACATTCTATCTATCTATCTATCTATCTATCTATCTATCTATCTATCTATCTATCTATCTATCTATCAATCAAATTTGTATACCACCCCAATTCATCTCTGGGCGGTTTACAATAACATTATGTTGAATGCAGGTATGAAAGTACACTTCCTATCTATACAATGCCTTTGAAGGGGCTGTATTTTAAAATGACACAAGTACAGTCATTCACACAAACACATGTACACTTGTACAGGTACAGACACCTGTACAGACATTTTACAGCATAATATCTGAATTGGGCTGTAATCTACAGGGGTTATGGAGATAGAGGATGGTGCTGGGATGTGGCTGAGAACTTCTGTGCACTTATCCATTGTGCTGAATGGTGAAAACTGGAGGGCTCAGTTTTCACACCCACGCCTTGGCAGCATCGTCGTTGTTGCTGAAAAGTCCACAGCAGCATCCCAGCACCTCCCTCCGTCTCCATAACAGGTACAGATCATATCAGCCATTATTATGATATAGTAATATAAAAGTTAAACACAAAATATAAACAAAGAGTGAAATGAGGCAATATAATTGGTCAGGTTTTTAATCACTGCACACCAACGGGATTATTTTAGGGATTTTTTTTCTTTTAAAAATATTCGAGGCTCCAGTGTTAAAAAAAAGAAAAAGAAGAAGAGTGAGGATTATAAAGCCACCTTTTCCCTGTGAACTAGCTGTTCCAGCTGGCTGATACAAACTGAGCACAATTTGCAACGAGGCTATTAAACATCAGTTTTGCCAAAGCGCCCCCGATACGTTGACAGGTGGCAAGATACTAAATGTGGCTACTGGGAAAGCTGACAGGGGATTAGGCAGCATTCCTGCCATTATTATCAACCTTTCATGGGTGAGCCTGGCTCAGGTATTATTTTGAAGAAAGGTTAACTATCTGACACAAACCAACCAAAGAAAATCCACCTAAAGTCGTTCAGCCCAGAGTAGCACAATAGCTTTTGCGCCTCAAAATCCTGGACTGGACAGGAGTAGATAATTGCCAAATGGGCCATGACCCAAACTTGTTCACAGTGAATTTATTGAAGATCTTTAGCCATTTAATAACATAAATGTCCTCCTTTCTCAGCCTCTTTGAGTATTTTATTTGTAAGACCAGCTTCCATATATATACATGAGCCACACTAGACTCTGGGAATAGGCGGTATACAAGTACAATATACAGATATATTTTAAAATGAAAATGGTCTGTTTGTTAGGGACGATCAGAAGATCAGGTCATCAACTGCCTGTCATCCCTGCACTCTCCTTGTTCCTTCCTGGCTAAAGGAAGAACTGTGCCTAAGATCTAGTTTTCTTGACATATATCCAGGTAGTGGGGAGTATGTGTAGCCACAAAAATAAAATAAAACAATAAAAAGGAGGCCATAAAACAAGACTAGAGCAGATATAAACAGCATGTATTTGGCCCTCTGGATCTATGTCTACTGAATCCATGAAGGCTGCAAGCTGCACTGTATTCTGAGATCACACACTAAGGTGACACACGTCTCACACTCTCTTCTCTGGTCTTCTTCTTAGAGGAAAACCCACACAGCTTCAGTGAAACAGAAAGGCCGTTCACACTAACGTAAAGTTTCAATTAAAGTGTGCCCTCGAGTCGGTGTTGACTCCCGGCAACCACAGAGCCCTGTGGTTGTCTTTGGCAGAATACAAGAGGGGTTTACCATTGCCATCTCCTGCACAGTATGAGATGATGCCTTTCAGCATCTTCCTATACCGCTGTTGCCCGATATAGGTGTTTCCCATAGTCTGGGAAGCACACCAGTGGGGATTCAAACCAGCAACCTCTGGCTTGCTATTCAAGTCATTTCCCCGCTGCACCATTAGGTGGCTGCCCAGGCTAGAAGTGAGATAGAAGGGCACTTCCCGTTTGCATGGCAGCCCAAGCAGCAACAAAGCTGGGCACCAGGGGAATGGGGAGCATTTGTGGGGAGAAATGATGGCAGAACCTAAGGGGTATACTCGTGGGCCAAATGGGCCGTAACCCAGAATTTGGCTTTTAAAAAGCCAAATCTGGCAACAGTTTTGCCCCATATAATGGTTTGTGAACAACCTTAGAGTCATTGGGTTTTTTTTAAAACAACAGAATTGGTGCCATAATTAAACAGCTACCCATGCTGGTCAAGGCAAACAGATTAACTAATACAGCCACAATAGAATCTGACAGGAAAAGTTTCTTCATCCCAGTTAGAATAAAAAAAGAGAATAGAAGACAACAACAACAACAACAAAAGCCCCAAGTCAAACATTTCTGCTATTGTTTGTGTACCTGAGCAGAAGTCTGAATATTAATGTCCTGGGTTTGAGGGGCTGAGACAAGTTTCTTTTTATTGCACAATTCAAGAGCTTTATTTCACTTGACAGCAATTCAGTTTCCCTACCGGCTAAATATTTTGTATACTGAGTTAAATGCACTGAGGTGTTATTTAAGCATATTATGATTCTGCTCTATTCAGCCAGGGAAAATAATTTTACACTGTGGATGACTGCAGAAAAAATGCAGAAGCTGTAGGCTAGAGCTTCATGTACATATATAAATATTCTAAACAAATCAAGAAAAAATATTCTAAATAATATAGAGAGAAATGTAGTATGGTAAAGGACATTTGGAAACACTGGATGTCAAAGAGAATAACAACAATAAGAATAGTGGGCCAGTTCAGATGTCATACAGAATCATACAATAAATCAATATGATCCAAGGCCAGCCAAGCAGAGCCATACTTAAAATGTGGTTCCACGTGGTGTCCCAGTGCCTTGGGAGTGCGCCCTCCCCTCTTCCCTGCTGCGCAAGTCTCCCAGAAATTCTACTTCTGATTTAGCTAAGAAACAAAACAAGATTAGTTGTGATGCCTAACTGACTCATCTTGGTTTATTCTAACCAACTTGCCTGAAATAAATCAAGATCTGAAACCCATTTCAAACCTTGGTTTCATATCTAGGTTTGCTTGCTCACGCCTCCTCCTGGTTATATCTGCCCTTTGCTTGGCTTAGGCAACATGCTTAAATTTCTAGATACCATGCCAAGCTGGCATCTGGGGATAGTCGAGTCCTGTCCTATATGCATACACTGATAACCTGATAACTTTCTGAGATCATTCATATGGACAATTCCCAATGGTGATATATTAGGAACATAGGAAGCTGCCATATACTGAGTCAGACCATTGGTCCATCTAACTTAGTATTGTCTGCACATACTGAGAGTAGGGATGTACACAAACCAGTTCGGCACTCCTTTTCTGGCCATTTGTGTGGTGACATTCACTGGGGCTGCAAGAAGGTATGATACAGCCTCACACCAATGCTTTTGGGGAGAGTGCTGGCAGGGTAAAAGTGGTGGGGCAGGTAAGGGCACTCTCTCTGCCCCTTAAAGGACCTCCCCCACCTCCCGGGAGTGCATGAACTAGTTTGTGCATATCCCTAACTGTCAGTGACTTCTCCAATGCTGCAGGCAGGAATCTCTCTCAGCCCTATCTTGGAGATGCCAGGGAGGGAACTGGGAACCTAGATGCTCTTCCCAGAGCAGCTCCAGCCCCTAAGGGGAATATGTTACAGTGCTCACACATGTAGTCTCCCATTCATATGCAACCAGAGCAGACCCTGCTTAGCTATGTGGATAAGTCATGCTTGCTGCCAGAAGACCAGCTCGCTCGCTCTCTTTTTGTTTGTTTAATAAACTTTTGCTTTAAGGCAGAATAATAAATGATATAACTGATAAATTATATTATTTCTAGACACAAATCTGGCACAAATCTAGACAAACAACAATTGGAGATTCAAGGCTGAGAACCTCTGATGCAGGCAATTTTATTTTTGTCAGTTTTTGTCAGTTAGGTTGCCAGAACCTAAGGGGTATGCTCGTGAGTCAAATGGGCCTTAAGCCAGAATTTGGCTTTTTAAAAGCCAAATCTGGCCACCTAGTAAAAATTTAGAGACAGTCCCATATCCTGGAATTTAGAAACCAAGGAATAGAAATCTGGAATTGACTGCCACTGTGCTGTAGCAGTTGCTTGCTTTTGGAAAAGGACATCAGTCAACACACAGCTTGGGTTAACATTCTCTGAGGCTATTCTCACGATTGCCCCAAAGTGGGCTAAGGGTGATCGTGTACTGCAATGGGAGCCGTGTGGCTCCCGGCAGCAAACCTCCCTAAATAACTCTCCCCTTAGATGAGGTTAAGGGAGTGAGCACTCTGTTAACCTTCTCTTTTTGCTCGTGTGTTGCTGCAGCACGCAGAGACACGAGTAGACCCCTGAAAGGGAGGCTGCAAGCAGCCTCCCAGGCTCAGGGGTCTCTCTAGAAAGCCCTGAGCGCTTGCACGGGGCACCCTGGAACTTCCGGGGGCTGCGCGGCCCCCCAACCCCCCCCCATGACTGAGCCGGCCGTCGTGTGGGTGGCCGATTTGGCTGCCCAGCTACGAGCAGCTGCTCGTCTGCAGGGAGAGTGGGCTAAGCCCGCTCTCCCTGCAGTTAGCCCCTAACCCTCATATGAGTCTCTTAAAGGAAAAACCCAGGTACCTTACAAGACCTGTATGAGACCTGGGCAATATCTGAGCAAACTAGCCCAGAAACATATCCTCAAAGCATGTTTCCCCCCAGCCAGTCCACTATACTCTATCCTATACTCTCCAATACTTTAGAGATGTTCACATCAAACATATTCCACCTCATGACATGCCCTGTGAGTACTCTCTTCGCCTTTTTTTATATGGTTGAATCTCTGGGGAATCTTGGTTGATGGGGAAATATTAACAAAGAGGAGAGTTGTGACTTTTTTTTAAGCTAGCAGAGAGAGAACCTTTTTCAGTGTGCAGTTCTTTTGTTATCACGAGATCCCCAGCAGGATAGGGCTTCATAATAGCCTGTCTTTTTCACTTTCAGCCTTCTTCTTTCCGAGCTCTTATCAAATGTCACAACATCAAGGATGAATTGGATATTCTAGCATGTGTATTTGACTATTGAAAAAAGTAAGTAGTTCTGAAAATAGTTTCCCTTGGCTTTGACAGAACTGAAGAAGACTATCCTGGAGCTAAACCTTCCACTGTGAATGAAAACAGGATGAGGTTTTGCAATGCAATTGGCAAATATTCAAATAGTGTAATCTGGAGAAAGTAAGGTGCATCAAGCCTTTAAGTCCTGAGGATTTCGATTTAAGGAGGGCTAGTTTTTTCCAATTTGCTCCCATATGCCTCAGACCAGAGGTTCTGGAGCAAACACAACCTGATATTCCACACAGGATTTGCTCGTTTGCTACTTTTCAGTGAGAAATCTCAACTTTGTAAATCTTGAATTCTTGTGTGCCCAACCCTCTCATCATAGGGTGAAATTAAAAAGTGAACTGAGCACTGCCACTTTTATCTATACATAGTATTGCCTTGGCAATCTGAGCCATCTTCCTGGCTCTTGAAGCTAGCATTTATTTCCTCACAACGCCCTGGATTTTCTGTCATTCTGGGGCATTGCTGGGGGTGGGGAAGGGGATGATCACCAATAGATGGTAGCACTTTGTTTTTTTTATGGTGGCCATTTTAATTATAAGGCATGTGGGGCATTGGAAAATAGATTACCTCTACCACAGACTGCCAAAAAGAGCTCTATCTCTGCTTTTGCTTCTGGTGTGGCCATTTATTTTCCAGTTCCTCAGATGTTGCATAATTAAAATGTCCACCATCAAAACACTAAGATGCCGCTATCTGGTGCTGGTAGCAACCATTTATTTTCTCACAATCCTCTAGATTTTGTGTCATTCTGGGGCATTGTGGGGGAAAATGGTCACCAGCCGGCTGCCAGACACCAAGAAGGAGCTCTATTTATCCTTTTCAGATTTATATAGTTAAAAGGGTGGGGATGTGGGTGAGGGGAGCCCACCACTCTAATATGCTTCAGCATTAAGAAAACAGTCTCCACTTATGAAATGAATGGTGACTTTAATGAATAACTAAATGAATGAGGGTTTTAATAACAAAAACTACAAAGTAACAACAACAAACAAAAATCTCCCATATGTTTACACGACTGGTTATCCTGTACTTAATACTCTTTGATAGGTTTCCTCCAAGGAAGGGAATTCCACAAGCTTATTAAGCCACTTGTGTCAGTAACAGACTATTACAATATGGAAGTTCTTTGGTTTGCTGAGCTGCAATCCAGAAATTTGAGTTGTAGCTTTAAAACTGTCGATTCAGCAGGAGAGACCAGCTGTGGTTTCTCTAGTTCATAGAGTGTGGGCGGTCAAGACGTGAGAGTTGGTTTAGATCCGTCTGTCCTGATGGGGTTACACTCCCTCTGAAAGATCAGGTATGCAGCTTGGGAATGCTCCCGGATCCAAAACTCTCTCTGGATTCTCAGGTTGAGGCAGTAGCCAGGAGTGCATTTTATCAGCTTTGGCTGATACATCAGCTACGCCCATTTCTGGGAGTAAATGACCTTAAAACAGTAGTACATATACTGGTAACCTCCAGGCTTGACTACTGTAATGCACTCTATGTGGGGCTGCCTTTGTACATAGTCCAGAAACTGCAAGTGGTACAGAATGTGGCTGCCAGGTTGGTCTCTCGGACAACCTGAAAGGGCCATATGTAACACCAATTCTGAAAGAATTGCACTGACTGCCTTTACGTTTCCGAGTGAAATACAAAATGCTGATCGTTACCTATAAAGCCCTGAGCAGCTTATAAGGATGTGCAAGCTGGTTTGCTTCAAGCTGGGCTTGACATTGAGCTGGCCCAGTTTGGGTGGTCCGAATTGAACTGGACCAAAGGGGAGTGCCGGTCAGAGTTCAAACGGGACCAGCCCCCAGTTCAAAAGGTTGCGGGCGAGCTCAGATATACTTGTAAAAGAGAGGCCTTGAGGAATCCTTGCAAAAACAGATATTATAGGAGAAAAGATTCCTTTATCTTCTTCATTTTTCACTCGATGGGACAATGCTTCGCCTAGCAACCACCTAGGACCATATGGTTCCTTGGTTGGGTGAAAGGCCCAGCTGGGATAAAGTAAAGGGGGCATACCTAATCCTAATAGTAAAGATGGCAGGTGGGGTGGGGGGTAGCAAAAGAAAGTGGCCTCCATCGGCCACAGAGGAGGATGTGGCGGAAAAGCGATGAAGGAGCAGTGGAGGTAGTGGGGTCATGGTGTCTCCCCCACTAGCCTCCCAAATGACAGTCTGATTTGGCTGCGACCCAAATCGGGCCTCTGCACATGTTGAGGCCATTTTCGTGACCCCCATGCATGCGCAGAGGCCATTTGCATCACCATGTTATATCTCTATCTCTATCTCTGGTCCTGTATTTCATCTCCATTTTGCCCCTATTGTCACTGGAGTCCTGCTTGCTGCAGATGGTAGAGGAGGAGAATGCATGGCAAAACTTGAGAAGGAAAGAGCAGAACAAGCTGTCTCCTGCTTAATCAGTAGTTTTAAAACTTCAATGCATATTTCAGGCTTGAACCTTATTCTTCCTAACGAGTCTGCCCAATCTGACTCTCTGAGCAAGCCTTCTGGCTCTTATCCAACCCTCTGTGCATACAGTAAAAAACCGTTTCCTTACAAAGCACAACAGATAAAGCAATCAATACGCACACATTAAAAAGACATCTTTGTAAATTGTTTTCTGTTTTGAGGGGGGCGGGGGTTGAGTTTTGATTTTTCATTTGAAATGACAGGAAAGTTGCTGAATGAAGCACTGTCAATTCCCTATGCTAAATTACAAGAGACGACCACAAAACACCTGCCAACATCAGTACAAGATGATGATTTAACATGCTGTTGCATGTCAGACTCCAGCTGTAGAGAATGCAGAATGCCATTTGCAATGAATCCAGCACATCAGAGGAACTTTTCATATGAGGAAGGAAAAAGGTAGATCATGGCCCCTACCTTTTGAATGCCAGCTTGGGATTCCTGCACGTTATTCTCTGAGCCATTACTTCGGTTAATCATCTGCCACAGCTTAGAATACATGTTGTTCTTCTCAAAAGGATTCATCCCTTTCACCCGAACATGCTCATAGACTGCAGAATCCAGAACAGTGCCGTAAGGAATATCAGCCTGCCTGGAGAGATCCTGGAGAGACCTGAAGAGTTGGCGAAGACAAGAAATGCAAGAGTCATGATTCCAAATATTCAGGCTACTGGCAAGCAAAGGGCAACATGTAATACAACAGCTGTCAAGTTATGTTTATTTTGTTTTATTTTATTCTTAAAAGTCAAAGCAAGGCTAAGAGAATTACCTTTATATTTAAGGCACAAGGGAAACTATGGAGCCGGAGGAACAAGAGAAGAAAGATAATGGATTTTTCAAACAAAAGAGACCTACAGGAATCAGGGCACTACTAGGCATTTTATTTTAAAGGGCAAAATATGAGCTGGGAGAGGCGATGTTTACAAGGTTATTTATTTAATTACGGACTACCTCCACCTTTCAGATTCCAAGATCACCCCAGGTCGTGGCTCATATTATCTTAACAACAAAAAATTAAAACAATCCTCAGTGGTTTGAAATCATTAAAAAGAACAGTAAAACCACAGAAAGAGCTAAAATCCTGATAGTGCAAGGCTTTGCCCAATCAAAGGCCTTATGAACCCAAAACACTTTACAAGGCCAAACCAGATAATACCTTAAATGTGTGATAATAATGTGTGATAAATGTGTGATAAATGTGTGATAATACCTTAAATGGTGCTTGGGAGAGGAATATCTTTTTTTAAAAAATTAAAAAAAAAAAAAGCACGCACAGTTTGCGGGGGGGGCACGATCCAGATCGTCATCGAGGCTCAACAGAGTGCTGTTAAGCATTTCTACCTGTGCTGCTTCCCTGCTGAAAATGACTCCTAAAGCGCCTGTTTGCTTCATGTCAGACCATTAATCCATCTAGACGGTGTATTGTCTATACTGACTGGCAGTGGCTCTCCAAGGTTTCAGGCAGGATTCCCTCCCAGCCCTGCTTGGATATGCCAGGGACTGACCCTGGGGCCATCTACATGCAAAGCAGATGCTTTACCATTGAGCAGGGGCGGAGCCACCATTGAGTGGATGGGTTCAAAGAACCTGGGCTGCTGCCAATCAGGGGCTGTGCCTGGTGCCCCAGCCACACACCCTGCATCCGATGTCAGATGCAGGGGGCGTGGCTTCACTCCCAAATACTGGCCAGTGCTGCGTTCACAGTGTGGCAGGGAGAGCATTCCTGGCCACGCTGCGAATGTGGCACTGGCCGGAATATAATCCCAAATAAGGCTGCAGTAGCATCTGACGTCAGACACAGGAGGCGTGGTGGGGGAGCTGCCGGTGGGAGGAACATGGGCCTCTGGCTGGCTTCCTCTGCCAGTGCCACTGAGCTACCTACAGTCCCATCCCTGAAAGATCAGTGCTCACACATCTACACATGCCATCATCTCTCACACACAGTAGCCTCTTTTCATAATATTGGTATCTCACTGTCAGCAAAAGAAGTGGCTACCATGCCTCAGAGACCCATGAAATGGGTTCTAAGTTGAGCACTATGAACAATTTGTTGGCTCAATGGAGTGAAGGGAAACAAAATGAGACAAAGGCACTAATGATGGATTTTGATGCTATTCCTGCTTAAGCTACACTAATATAATCACGAAAAGCTTGATGATCGTGTTAGGTTTTGATGTGGCCAGCTCATCACAAAATGATTTAATGTGATGACCCATGGATAGGGCACAATAAGCCATATCAGGCAGAGGTTCACCTAGATAATTTTGGATGCCCCCCTTCACCCACTCATTCAGTATTTTTTAATGCAACCACACCACCCGGGACAGTCTAAAAAGGATTTGGGGGGCCCCAGGGTGTGTGGAGACTCTGGACTTCGGCCCAGGAAAATACATTTTTCTATCCTATCCTTACTCTTCCAGGGAGCTTAAAGTGCAGGGTGTATGGATATCCTCCAGTGCGTATGTGTGCACAAACATGCACACACACACTTTTTATGCTCACAACCAACAGCCCTGTGAGACCTGAGCTGCTAGGCTGAGAGATGGTGACCCAGTGAGTGGGAATCTGAACTCACCTCCCAAGTATCCTAGTATGACACGCTCACCTTGCTCCTTACTAGCTTGCCAATTGTTTTGTCAAACCAAGGTGGTACAAATAATTTGTGGTAACTTTTATTGTGCCCTACAGCAAAATAACAAACTGGCCAGGGCAGTATTCTCTTTAATTTTTTTCATCTGTGTGCGGAATGAGTTTTGTTCTGGGTGGCAGTATCAAGGCAGTGTGTGTGCATTGCATTCAGAGTGGGTCCTTCCTGTTTCAACCTAAGCGGGATCTAAAATTAACTGAGCGGATTCAAAAAAACTTGTGAGCGTGTGCCCATGAGCACACTTTAGAGAAAACACTGGGCCTGGGTAGTTATATAAATGATAAAATTTGCACCTGAAAATCCGTGATTTGCATTCATACAGCAACTAAACTCTGTCTGAAATAGCCATTTTATATAACTAAGCTCTTACGAATTAACTACAATGATCACAAAAGCATGGTTTTGCAAGTGAGGCAGGACAGAGAAGGAAGATGGTTGCTGAAGGGGACAGGATTTGGGTACTGAGCTTGAGACTGCTGATAACCTTGAGACTGTTTTCAATCAATACTTGGATAATGGTTTGAAGAGCCACTGCTGTACCTGATGGGATGCAGATCAAAGATGGGCTAAAAATACAACTCAGTGTGCCCAGATCCAAGTTTCACGGTTCCAAGTTTCATTGAACATTCAGTGTTCAATGAATGTGGGACACTGCATCGACTGCCCCCCCCATATTCAATTGCAGGTGGGAAAAGAGCTTACACATATATAGTGAACTGTACACATGTGTAGCACAGCAAATGGGAACTCTGAAAAAGCTGGTTTTCTGATTGCACAGAGGAAGTTGTATAAGCATGGGCTTTATTCCATATGTCAAAGAAACACACATTGGTTAGTGACAGGGTTTGCTGCTGCCATTCTGTGAACAGAAGACACTTCCATTTTGCAAAGGGGGGGATTTACATGGATCCCCCTTCCCTTTGCAGCCCCCCCATCCTAAGATTTCAGGACCTTCTAAAACAGGATGTCATGTGGCCTGCAGCAGAAAAAGAAGGATAGGTGAAAACCGCCCCTTCCTTTTGTAGGGGAAGAATGGCAGTTCAGTCCCCAAATAGCAGAGCAAACCCAGTTTGGTGAGAAAGTAGCAAAGCAAGAGGTCTTGAGACAGGTTTTTTTTTTTTAGTATTGAAGAACTATAAAGATTTATTTAAAGAAAGTTACAAACAAATGTGAAAAAGCCTGCAGCTTCTTTCTCTCTTCAGCTCATGGCTGAAGAGAGAGACCAAAACAGCCATCCATCTCTGGAGAGACAAAGTGGAGACTAACACTGGAAGAACAAGGAGGGGCAGAGTCCAGCACTTTTATCCATGACCCTAACCCACCTACCCACAGTGTTCACTCTGAGACTTTGCAGCTGAGAGCTGATGCTGCCAGGGTCCTAGCTCCAACACGCTTTGTACAATGGAAGTGTTTCTGTTCCTGGAATAAATATTTAGGATCGAACTGTTACACCCTCCGTAAGTGTTTACTGAATGCTGAATGTCACATGGAAAGGGCTCTAGACATAAGCCCCAAATTTTCTTCAGAAATGGGGAGGAAATAATCTTTGGTCTGTGCCTTGATGAGGAATTTGTGATTCAAACACCCACACAGCAAACAGGGAAGCTGTGCTGCTCCATATTCTCCAAGATTCATTTTCATGAAGTGGGGATTTCTGGACTTTTTAATAGTCCTCTAGCTTCTTTATTCCCAATGCATTTTCAATATACTCCTGACAATTTATTTTTTCACAGACACATGCAAATTAGATCTCTTTGTATATGGGATTCCGAAATACCACTGGCTCCAAATCAACGTTCAGATGGTCTCAGAATGTCTGCAGACATGACATATTTCCCTCTATTTACCATCCTTGTGGACCACTTTACTTTTTTTGATGACATTCATTAGACTTGCTGAAGGACTACTGAAATCTAACACCTAGGACCTATTAAGGCTTCGCTGGCACAAATTAGCTTTATGTAAGTGCACAAATCTAACCGATGACACTTAAGGACAGATAAAAGGGCTGGATGTTTGCAGACTTTTAAGAAGCTAAGAGCAAATTACAAAATGTCCACTTACACAGTGGAACATGGTAACACAAACCTATAAGGTTACCGGGCACATTGTATTAGTCTGATGAGTATCCAAGAGCTGTGCAATGTCTTGTGTCCAGGGGCCATCAATGCAAATGCACCCCAGCCTTGTGCACATCAGTACAGTCTCCTTCTACCAGCTCCCTCCATTGAACCACCACATCCCAGCAGCTTTTTAAGAACACAAGCATCACTCCAGAGAGAGGGGGCAAGGGGGGCAAATGCCCCTTCAGACAAGTAGCTTGCCCCCCTACTGCCCCCCATTTCTGTTTCAGAAATCTAATTTGCGGGACACAGCTTGCCCACACCTAAATGCATTTTGCCCCTTCTATACCTCCCCCCCGACCCGGCACCATCACTGCAATAACATAAAACTAAGAGATACAGTGTGGCAGGGGGTGGGGCAGGGTGTGATAGAGTATTGGACATGGACAGGGGAGACCTGTGTTCAACTACCTGCTAAACTATTATGTTCATGGAGTAGCCTTGGGCCAGTAACTCTAGCCCTGTTCAGGCATAGTGCAAAGTGTAGATGCTGCACTCAACGTACCGTGTCTTTGAGAGTGCAACTGGAAGCGCTGCATTGACATACCCTGAAACCCTGATCTCCACACTTGCAGCTGTCTAGTTACAGGAATGCTGGTGCCCCACTGTTCTAAGCATGGGGAGAATCCTTCCGCAAGTATAGCATGAAGTATGCTTCAAATAGACCACCTAATGGCACAGCGGGGAAATGACTTGACTAGCAAGCCAGAGTTTGCCGGTTCGAATCCCCAGTGGTATGCTTCCCAGACTAAGGGAAACACCTATGTCATGCAGCAGTGATATAGGAAGATGCTGAAAAGCATAATCTCATACTGCACGGGAAATGGCAATGGTAAACCCCTCTGGTGTAAACCAAAGACAACCACAGGGCTCTGTGGTCGCCAGGAGTCGACACCCACTCAACGGCACACTTCACCTTTTATGCTTCAAGTGCTCTAAAACACAGCAAGGAAGGGAGGGGGTTCAGAGTGTGTCAGCGCAGAGGCAGGGCTTCCAAGCATGTACTCAAGGGCACTATGAGTAAGTACAGCATCAGCATCCCCAATTTGTATAATGCCAAAGAGGGCTACCCCAGCCTACTCTCCCTCACAGGATTCTTGTGGGGATGCAATGAGATGATCTTCTACTACCACAAATAATTATATATCACTTTTCAATGCCAGTTCTCAAAGCAGTTTACATAGAAAAATAAATGTTTAAAAATGAGATGGTTCCCTGTCCCCAAAGGGCTCACAATATAATAATAACAAACAGAAGATAGACACTAGCAGCAGCCGCTGGAGGGATGCTGTGTTGGATTTAGATAGGTTCATTGCATGGTGAACCCCATGCACTTCACTCTGCACTCCATGGAGGAAAGGGCAAGATGCACATGTGACACAGCAATGACCTATGCTCTTCAGAAGAAGCATTTGGTCTCCAACAGTGGACATACATATGAAGACATTAGGTTGACTTATACTATTGGTCAGTATTTACATTGACTGGCAGTGACAGAGTTTCAGGGAGTGTTGGTCTTTCCCATCACTACCTGGAGATGCCAGGGGCTGAAGCAGGGCTTTCTGCATGCAAGGGTGATGTTCTTATGGCTTCTCCCTTAAGAAGAAGCTCCCTTGGTTCTGCCTTGGGAAGCTCCCAAGCAAGGCATGAAAACTGTAATGATACTTGCCCTATTCTGTGCCTGTTGAAACCAAAGGCACATTGCTTTGAGTTCTTGGGGCTAGATTTGGCCTGTCATGGTTAATAACCAGTGATAGACTAATGTCTTATCTATTGTCTTGGGCATCCTTATAAGCCTCTCCCCTCCCCTTGATGCTCTCAGAATACTGGACAGGACAGTGCACCTCACTGTGTATATAAATGCGATCTAATATTGAGGTTATCAAAGCTTTGAGACAATGTGATGGAAAGCACCATAAAATGTAAGCTATTGCAGTTTCTAATTTCATGTTGCCACTGCTTCTCTTCTTCAGCTCCTGACAGAGTTCTCTGCAACATTGTATATCATAATGCCCCATATAATTGTAAATGTACTTGCTGTGCACATTAGGGTATGGTGTAGGAAGAAGCTGTTCCTATCTTCCCAGTTCCTAATGAGAACACCTTGCAAATGCCAATAAGTTGCTCACAGAACTCAGTGTGGCCATATAATTCGCCAACATAACAGCCAACGCAGCAATTTCCCTACATGTATTTCTGTTAGTATAAATGATAGATGCAACAGATGCTGCAGAATAGTCCACTGGGAAGGAGCAATGGGAAAAATTCCCTGCACATCTTAAGACTCACGAAGTTGTTTTCATCTCTCAAAAGGCAAACCAAAACAATGCCATAAATGGTTTCCATTTTCCATTTTGATAGGAAAACAATAACAGAAAGCGATAAATGAAACATGATTGTTAATAGAAGATTAGGAGATAGAGGAGAAAGAAGCTGGCAACCTACACCTCAGTTTTCCTTTTAAACATGGCTGACTACTGATTCTATCAACAGCAAATATAAAGTTTTCAATAGCTCCTGTAAGGATAAGCCTCTGATCAGCCCCTCCCCTCCCCTCCCCTCCCCTCCACTAAAGAGTAAACCAGAAGTGAATCCTGTCCTGACTGACAGGCTGGTGACCTCCAGGGATCAGCCAATCAACACCAAGTGGGTGGGACCTAAAAGGCTATGAGGCTGGAAGAGAAGGGTTTCTTTGATCAGAAGCAGCTAGGCTGGACGTGAGAGAGGGTGGGCGGAAGACTCAGTGAGGAGCAATGGAATTTTGCTGCCTCATGGTCAAAAGCTAGCCTGGAGAATTCTCTCATGGAAGGACATCTGCAGATCCTTGAGAGACAGGATTGCAGGAAGCTTGAATTCTCTCCTGGAGTTTGGGGTGGGTTCAAGGGGGAAGGAAGCCAGGGCTTTTGGCTTCTGGAAGTTTAGCCTAGAGAACAGTTTGTTAAGTCAGTTGGCGTTAGACTCTTATTTTCCTTTTGTGTGCTCTGTATATCCCTGCAACTGATATATTGTTGTTTTACTTAGAATGTAACTAAGAAATGAATAGCCTGCGCCCATACATCCAACTAGGGTGTTAAAAGAGTGTTGAAACTTTAAAGGTTCTTCTGTTATTTTCTTGCATCCATATTCTTTGCACCTGGGTAACCACAATTTTTAAAGTGTGCCACTCCAATATAAGCAGGGGTGCTTTTTGGAAGGAACCTTGTAATCTACTGAGTATTTTTACCTGTAACTAAAAGCTGAGAAAGCCTCAGATGGAAACTGTCTGTAGTATTTTGAATAAAGTTTATTTTTCTTTTTGTTCTTTGCAAATTTTAACCAGCCACTTTGAGTGGATTATTAACTCAGGAAATGGGCGGGGGCTGGAAAGGAGTTTACTTTGGTGCAAACAGGTCTCAATTTGACCATTCATCAGCTACCAAGTTTTCTCACCATATGTAACATTGCATGTGGAAGGTTTCTGTACTTTACTGAAAGTACAGAAATTGTCTCTTTACCATTAGAAAAGGAGAGTCTCCCTCAAATTCCACCCAAATCTCTCTGTGTGTGTGTGTTTGTGTGTGTGTGATTAAACACTGTAATAATTGGGTTGCGGTGGCAGCAAATTAGCTACTGGAGAAACAGGAAAGTCTAAAGGAACAGCCTTTGTGGGTGAAAGCATAGAGAGGGGATGATGCAGCATTTATTTATTTCCCTCACGTGGGCTTGCCTTAGGACAAAGGCTGAGTTAAATCTGCTACATCTCTATACAGGGAAAAGGCATGGCTAGGAATAAATGGCACTCTCCTCCCTTTCCATTCCAGCTGAAGTCTGCATGATTAACTTTGGTTTCTATTACACTTGCTTTTGTGAAAAGTCCACACAGATTTTTCCCCATCACCAAAAAACACGAGCTTTTGCCCAAACATAAGAAATGGTTAGAATCTGTAGACATCTCTGTATTTTACAAAATGTGATGAGGAGTGGGAGGGGTCCAGGACCAGGTATTCATTTCAACGTGTGACAAGAAAGGAATTTGGTACAATCCCTACACATGGCTCACGCCCAGTGGCTTAGGGAGGGTATAAAGGTAAAGTGTGCCATCAAGTCGATTTCAACACCTGGCGCCCACTAAGGGTTTGCATGGAACTGGCTGGCCTGGTTCGGTTTGAGTCCAGATCAGACTCCAACCAGACCGGGCCAGTTCAGCCCGGCACCCCCTCAACCCCGCCCCCCCGGTTCTGCTCGGTCCAGGGGTGGGTGGGTTTGCAAACATTTTTTTTAATTTTTTAAAAAAGATTGTTACTTACCCCCTTCAGGGGAGCTGTTGGAGGTGGTGGTGGTGGGAGGTCTGCGGAGCTTCCCTCTCTGTCTGCTGGCCTCCCTTACAGCCTAAACCCACCTGTTCAACTGGCTCTTCATCTGTTTGGGCCTTCCCCCTCTGGCGTGTTGGCCATTTTGGAGGCCTCCACGCCTGCAATTGGCCTCTGCATGACCCAGGCCTTGCAGAGGCCACTTGCGCAGGCACGGTGGCCTCCCAAATGGCCACTGTGCCAGAGGGGGAAGGCCTGAATGGGCCATAGAGCCAGCTGAACGGGCCAATTTGGGCTGTAAGGGCGGCAAGCGGCAGGGGGGGGGGGCTCCACAGACCCTCCCGCCAACAACTCCCCTGAAGGGAGCAAGTAACAAAAATAAATAATAAAAATAAATAAATAAATATAAATAAATAATTTTATGTATGTATGTATGTATGTATGTATTTATTTAAAGTCCGAACTCCCCAAACAGTCAGGGGGTGTTCGGTCTGGGGTTGGACCGAACAGGGGATGGTTCGGTTCAACTCCGAACCATCGAACTGAACAGGTTCAACGTTGAACACATTCGACATCAAACCTGTTTGCACATCCCTAGTGCCCACAGAGCCCTGTGGTTTTTCTTTGGTAGAATACAGGAGGGGTTTACCATTGCCTCCTCCCACACAGTCTGAGATGATGCCTTTCAGCATCTTCCTATATGGCTGCTGCCCAATATAGTACCAGCAGGGATTCGAACTGGCAACCTTCTGATAGTTAGTCAATCATTTCCTGCTGTACCACTTAAGGTAGCTAGGGAGGGTATAGGTGGCCCATTTTGGGGCCATTTGCCATGCCCTCTGTCCTCCTTCCTCCCTGAAACCCGGCGGCGGCCAAACACCTTCTTTCCTGCTACACAGTGCTCCTTCTCTTCCACCGTGCACATGCAGCAGCACTAGCCTTCCTGATGGAGCAGCCTGGGTTAGGCTGCCTGCCTTTCAGCTGGCCGCCATGCACGAGTTCAGCTTGCCACCATGCACACACAGCAGCCATCTGAGTGGTCGACACGGCAGCTGACCATGCGTCGTGCCAACCAGTCAGCTGGTCACGTGGCAGTCAGCTGAGCAGCGGGGACAGCACAGTCTACCCTCAGGTGCTCTGTCAGGGAAGCCGCTGCCACACGTATGGTGGGAGAGAAGGAGGGGGGTGCCGCCAGGTGCCCGTTGCAGTGAGAGCAGTGGCCTGGCAGCTGCTGCGTATGGGTTCTTTGAACCCATGTGCACAATTACAGCTCTGCCCCTGCTCACGTCAAGACTGGAAGCACCGAAAGGAGCACACATGATCTCCACAACTGAAAGCAACTAGCCATCAATGAAATCAATGAATACACACATAAAATATGAAGAAACCTTTCTGGCAGGATTGATGTACCTTTATCTTTCTGGTTTGAGGACCAGCCTCCAACCTGCTTTTGTATCTTTGGTAGGTCTGCAGACTATTTTATATTGATCTCATTCCTCTTTAGTTGTCAGGCTTCTCCAACGAATTCTAGGAAATATAGCTTGGCAAGACTGCTGAGAAATCTCAGTTCTCACCACACAGAATTACAGTTCCTGGGGAGAAGTAATGCGTACTAAACCCATTTAAGACCATGGTAAAGATATGCTTTAAGACAGGGGTTCCTAATGGAGTACTCATACCTTTAAGGGCATTTGAAGGGCTCCCAGGGGGGTATTCAGAGCCCTCCTGCCTTCCCATGCTGCAGTCGCACTATTTATTCCCCATTGGAGGATTGCTGGCTTGAAGCTGACACATTCACAGTGATTTGTCCACTGAGGAAGAAGAGGGAGGAGGGTGAAGACCCTCTTTCTCGGCTCTTGAAGAGCTGGCTACCTGTTGGAGCTCCATGTACCCCTCCCCTCAGCCCGACTGACAGGCTTCAGAAAATTAGCACTGAATTTTGAGTCTGGTAAATATAGAATCGATCTGTGTGGTTGCTAAGAGTAAATACCAACTTGTCGGCACTTAAACAAACAAACTGGATGTACGCCAGTGACTGGAGTAGCCTGTCTCCTAACTGTAACTCTCTCTCTCTCTCTCTCTCTCTCTCCCCTCCCTCCCTCAGTCTCTTTCTCAAATTCTCTATGGGGTACCTGAGCTGAAGGTTTCTAACAGAAGGGGTACACTTGTTTTAAAAGACTGGGAACTACTGCCTTAAGAGAAACAATTGCTTAAAGAAGCATGTGAAAACCTAATGCAAATGGGTCATAGGAAGATAGGAACACAGGAAGCTGCCATATTCTGAGTCAGATCATAGATCTATCTAGCTCAGTATTGTCTACACAGACTGGCAGTGGCTTCTCCAAGGTTGCAGGCAGGGATCTCTCTCAGCCTTATCTTGGAGAAGCCAGGGAGGGAACTTGAAACCTTCTGCTCTTCCCAGAGTGGCAACTCCATTACCTGAGAGGAATATCTTACAATGTTCACACTTCTAGTCTCCCATTCATATGCAACCAGGGCAGATCCTGCTTAGCTAAGGGGACAAGTCATACTTGCTACCACAAGATCAGCTCTCCTCTCCTGACAGCTCTCCTCTCCTAACTGACATATGACCTGACTCTCCCCCCCACAGTCTTATATAGAAATATTTTTTTAAAAAATGTGTTGTATACAACTGACAATTACTAATATGACTACAGATATTTATACAGCTCTCTTTTCATCTTTAGCTGCAGTGATGCCAACCCCTCTTTTGTGCAGCAGTGATGATATCAGATGTGGGTGCTGAGTTCTCTAAACTCCCCAATATTTATTTATTTATTTATTTATTTTAAACAACCGCAATTAATTGCAATCCTGGCAGTTTGTAATACCTCCACAATGTTATGGCCAGAACTCTAAGGGGCTGATAGGATGCAAATTATACTGAAATTTTAATTTATACTGTATTTACAACATTGCATACAACAAAGAACAACCTGTCTGCTTAGTCTGAGGGTGCTATTAGAGCTGTCTTGTTGCACATAAGCTGTCTGTGCAGGAGCAATTAGTCACGAAATAATGAGAGCAAATATCTGATTACTTATTCCGGAGAAATTATTTATGACTGCGATTCAGATAAAGCGTTGCCTATGCAGTTTAGTTTTGTTTTCTCTTCTTCTCTCTTCAGTTCCAGGGATTAATTCTGATTCAGAAACGGGGCACAGGGAGACGAGTGATCTGATGCCTTGCAATGACAGCCATGTCAGAAAGTAATAACAGTGCCAGCTGGGTGGTTTATAGTTCTGGATTGATCAGGTTAAAAAGGGGGCGCGGTAAGGCAAAGAACAAGGCAGGCTGAGAACTGAGACAGAACTCTGTCTCTCACGGAAAAGGAATACTTATTGGAATTAAGGGCCAGTGACCCTCAGCAATACTATAAATCGCCTTGCTTCAGTTGGTTGTGTGTATGGTACATTCTCAACGATGTGAATTTGGTCAAGAGAAAACGAAATAGAAAATACATTGCATTATCATGATCTGTGCACAGGTATGCTTAAAAAAAACCAAATGGGCTTTTATTATCTGTAGTTCATTTCTGTTACTCGCAGATTGAAAGACAGGAAAAGGGCACATACGTTATTTAAAATGGGCAATTTTTCCTCACAGAGGAGTGGGATAGAAAGTGAAATTCTCTTCATTTCCTTCTTCACATTGCCCTAGCTCATCCCCATCAGATGGTTTTAAGCATATCCAGTTGTTCCTGGAAGAGTATTGCACAATGAGGAAAATGCCGTTGAGTTATGCTTGGAGTGACTGTGCAGAACGTTCTGAATGGAAGAGTAATGAAGCATTTGCTAGAGGCAAAATGACTGTAAGGAAAGGAAGAAATAGGACAGTTGTAGAAAAGAACAAAAAGACAGCAACATGACTAGGAAAAGGGGCGGAAGAGACACACAACTCCCCTTGTCATGATGTGGACAATAGCGGTTCTACAGAAGACTCCTTTCTTCCCTTTCCTTCATGGTACTTGTACCAATTTATACATGAACCAGCTCATTCAGTAAGAGCTGCATCAGAGGTCTGCTCCAGGTGCCACCAACTGGGTGGCAGGTCTGGTTAGGGGTGTGCACGAAACCGGCTGGTCCGGTTCAGTTCAAGTCCATACTGGACCTGAACCAGACCGGGCCAGTTCGGTCCGGCACCGTCTCGACCCCACCCCCTGGGGTTCATTCTGGTCAGGGGTGGGGGTTCACGAACATTTCTTATTTAAAAAGTTTTTAGAATTTTTTTTTAACTTACCCTCTCTGGGGGAGTTGTTGGAGGTGGGGGTCTGGGGAGGTTCCCCCTCTGCACGCCAGCCTCCCTTGATGCCCATACTGTCCATTCAGCCAGCTCTTCAGCCCGTTTGGGCCTTCCCGCTCTGCGTGATCCAAAATGGCCACCATGCCGGAGGGGGAAGGCCCAAACAGGTATGGGCATCAAGGGAGGCTGGCGAGGAGGGGGAACCTCCAGGGACTCCCCTACTGCCTCCAACTACTCCCCTGGAGAAGGTAAGAACCCCCCCCAAACCACCCCAAATGCGAACCCCTCGAACAGGGGATGGCTGATTCGACCCCGAACAGTCGAACCTGTTTGCACATCCCTAGTTCTGGTGACTACAGACACGGCCTTTCCAGTGGTGGCATCCTGGCTGGGGAATGCTCCTTCCCAGATCGTCTGGTGCCAGTGTCTTTTTGGCAACAGCTAAAATACATGTTCCTTTTTAAAGGGCTTTTAGGAGATAATTCTGTTGGTTCTAGTTTTATCTTTCTGTGGTACTGTTGTTTCATTGCTGAATTTAGTGCTCCTTTTACCAGCTGGTTTAATGCTATGGTCATTTTTAAATGTGTTTAAGATTTTTAATAAAATATTTTGTTTTTAGTGCCTAGGAAACGTCGACTGAAAGGCAGGCTAAAATCTTTTCCATAAATAAAATGAAATAACTTACTGGATGGAGTTCTCAATACGAGTGATGGTGAGGAAAGCGGCTAGATTGGCTGTGTAGGAGGAGATGACAATCAAGGCAAAAAGCCACCAAGCGCCCATCATCATCCGAGTTGCCAGTGTTGTGTAAGGAACCTCTCCACCTGTTAAACAAGAAAGGAAAAATTAGAAGGAGCAGAATAGAGTCTCGCTTGTCCTTAAGATCAGGTTCATAGAAAACAGTTTTCCCGACACTATTAGGAATAGCTGCTGGAGTACAGTTGGGTAAGCTGGACTACATAACTGAGATACATACAATGAAAACCATTAAAAGTAAAAAGGGAAGGGCATGCCTTCACCCTGTGAGTTCTGCTCTGAGTGCCTTAATCAGTGCATATTTGCAATTCATCTGAGTGCCTGTTCTATATCTACGCACGGGGGACTTTGTGAGCGCTGAACAAAAACAGCATATTTATTTAAGCACTTGAAGGATTTCTATCCCTCCAATTTTTTTGTATTGATTTTAATTAAACCCTTCCTGCACTTTATAGTGTGTAGATATTCTCCAAAAGGACCCAAAAAAGCCAACCACAAATCTCACTTCCCCCCTCCCTAGGCAGTAGACACACAGCTGTCGAGGATCATGCATATATGTATACCGTCTGCTTGAATATTCACATGTAGAGAAAATCTACGTATAATGAAACAGAACATGTTGTTTACTTTGCATGCCTTTTCATCTCATAAAAGGCTTTTGAAATAGCAACTGTGAATCCTTAAGTCTGCCCACTTGCTATAACAACAGAAGGACAAACCCTGGAAAGAGAGAGCTCAACAGGTTTTCCGGTGGGAATTGGGAAGTGATGAAGACTGGACCATCAATGCAACTGAATTGAGTGGGCTAGATTTTTGGAAAAACAGATGGAAAAGCTGGAGGGAGGCCAGCCATTGCACTGAATTACTATTATTGCATTTTAGATCACCCCACTGGGATCTCAGGGCAACATAAATGATTCTGCCCTTTTATTGTCACAATGTGATAAAGATGTGTGTGCGCCATGAGTGTGCAAATCCTTATTGAATGCCATTGGCTGGTCGGTGAAGTATCATATGAACTAGCTCCCTGTGAGATAGATTGGGTTGAAGGAAAGAGTGGCTTCACGTATAACATGGGGAATAGGTTGCCATGAACCACTGGCTCCTGGACTGCACATGGGAGCCAGATTTCCAGTGTTGAGATGGCTAGGCCAACGTTGGATGTGTTGTCTGAACCCGCCATAGCTGGCATCCCCACAGCCTGAGGATGTGGACAAGATCCTGGGCAGTGTGCGGGCGACATCGTGTGCTCTTGACCCTTGCCCTTCATGACTAATAAAAGCTGCCAGGGAAGGTACAGGCAGATGGTTGGAGGTGATTATTAATGCTTCATGAAGGGAGGGCAGGATGCCATCGTGCCTCTAGGCGGTGATGGTAAGACCATTATTTAAAAAGCCCTCCCTTGATCCCTCAAACCCGGACAGCTATAGACCTGTCTCTAACCTTCCCTTTTTGGGCAAGGTGATAGAGCGTGTGGTGGCATCCCAGCTGCAGAGGGTCTTGGATGATATGGATTACCTGGACCCTTTTCAATCTGGCTTCCACCCTGGATATGGGACTGAAACTGCCTTGGTCGCTCTAGTGGATGACCTATGCCGGGAACTAGACAGGAGCAGTGCGTCCCTGTTGGATCTGCTGGACCTCTCGGTGGAGTTCAGTACCATTGACCATGGTATCCTTCTGGACCGCCTCTCGAGGATGGGAATAGAAGGTACTGCTTTGGAGTGGCTCTGGTCCTTTCTTGGGGGGAGGATCCAGAAGGTGGTGCTGGGGAACTATTGCTCAGTTCCGTGGCCAGTGGCTTGTGGGGTCTCGCAGGGTTCAGTTTTGTCCCCCATGCTGTTTAATGTCTACATGAAACCACTGGGAAAGGTCATCCGGGGACTTGGACTGAGTTCTCAGCAATATGCAGATGACACTCAGCTCTATCTCTCCTTGTCACCTGATTCTAGGGAGGCAGTGGATGCTCTGAATTGGGGGCTGGAGGCCGTGATAGGTTGGATGTGAGCTAATAAACTGAGACTGAATCCAGACAAGATGGAGGTAATGTTGGTCAGTAGGAGAGCCAATTGGGATGAGGAGATTTTACGGGATCTGGACGGGGTTGAACTCCCCTTGGAGGAGCAAGTAAGCAGCATGGGGGTATTACTGGACCTGGCTCTGCTTTTGGAAGCTCAGGTGGAGGCGGTGGCCAGGGGTGCTTTTGCACGGCTTTGGCTAATGCGCCAGCTGTGTCCCTTTCTCGAGAAGGCAGATCTGGCCACAGTTACCCATGCCTTAGTCACGTCACAGCTGGATTACTGTAACAAATTGGCTCAGTACGGTCTACTCTAATAGTAACTCTCCAGGATTTCAGAGGAATATTTCCCTGGAGATGCCAGGAACAGAACCTGGGGCCTTCTACATGCAAAGCGGATCCTCTGCCACTAAGCTACAGCCCCAGCCCCAAGTTGATACGAAGTTTACTGACCCCTATTGAATGGTATCTATGAAATGTGATCAGTGCAGAGTGCATGTTTTTCACTGGTCCAGTGTGCTGCAAGCTTTTAAACTGCAAGGCCGTCACACATTTAGAGAGCTACTGAATGGTTTAACCCTTTTGAAATTCACATGAACATACAAATGCATATGCGTGCATACATATATAAAGTTATATCTTGCCCTGATCCAAGCATCCTCCTGCCCCAGGGCTGCTCATCAGCTTTGGCCCTCCTGCAGATGTTGGCCTACAACTCCCATAATCCCTGACTATTGGCCATTGTGACTGGGGATTGTGGGAGTTGTAGTCCAAAAACAGCTGGGGGGCGCAATGTTGATCAGGCCTGTCCTACCTCCTATGGATCACGACCAAAAAAACTCCCAATCAAAACAACTATTATAACCAGCAATAAAACCACAGATCAAGAGATAAACATCCCATAACCATTAGGGCAGTGTCTGTCTCCATTTATGATCTTAAAACAGTGGTATATATGCTGGTAACCTCTAGGCTTGACTACTGTAATGCACTCTACATAGGGCTGCCTTTTGACATAGTTCGGAAACTACAATTGGTACAGAATGTGGCAGCCAGACTGGTCCATAGGGACGATATAACACTGATTTTGAAAGAACTGCACTGGCTGCTGATACATTTCCCAACGAAATGCTGGTTATTACCTAGAAAGCCCTTAACGGCTTGGGTCCAGGGTATTTAAGAAAGTGCCTTCGCTGTTGTGGACCCGGTCACCTATTCACATCATCTAGAGAGGTCTGGTTACAGCAGCTGCTGACTCATTTGGTGGAAATTCGGGACCGGGCCTTCTCTGTGGCTGCCCTGGGGCTTTGGTATGCACGCCCTGATGAAATAAGAGCATCTTCCTCTCTGGTTTTAGGAGGACCCTGAAGATGTACCTGTTTTCCCAGACTTTTTAATTTAAATTTAAATTTTAATGTATTTATTCATTGAGATTTTTTATCTATTTTATGATTTTTAACTGTTTTATATTGTTTTATATTATGTTTTAACTTGTACACTGCCTAGAAATTTCTATATCAGGTGGTATAGAAATACAATCAGACAGTATAGAAATACGATTGATCAATCGATAAAATAAATAAATAAAATAAAATAAACCATCCCCATATGAAACAAGGCTGTCAGAAAATTGCTTGGATGTGAATTAAAAGAAGTTGAAATAGGATTTTCTTTTCCTTTCTATTATGAAGAGCTTGTTCTTTCCTAATTGTAAACCACCCAGAGACACAAGTTTTGGGTGGTACAGAAATGTTTTAGATTTTTGTTTTAAGTGTTGTGAGGAACTTGGGGATAAAATAGAAGGGGGAACTGGTTCCAAAAAGCCATGATTTTCATAGCTCAATTAGTTCTAGACTCCTCATCTTATATCACAGGTTCTTGAATTTACCCCCGTGTCCTTTCTCCTCTTTTTCCTTTTCTCTCCTCCAAGCACAGTTGGGACCACATTTGTCTGGATGTTGCTTAGATATAATGCTACCACATCCCTTGGGTTGCAACAGAAGTTGTTTCTGAAGGGGAATAATGGGATTTGGAAGGAGTGGATGGGAGAGTTGGAGTTTGGTTTATTTCTATAAAGAAGAAAAACTACATTGTTCAATAATATGCTAATTATTTTAAAAGCTAGAAATATTAATAGTTGGATATGTCAGTGTGGCAAAAGAGTGCCTTGTGATCGGACTACTTTCTCAGTTGCCCGTAGAGTTCATTACCCCCTCTTTTGTTTCACCCCAGAAAGATGAGCCACTGCATACATGGAAGGCAGTTTTTAGAAAAAAATTGCCATATCAGAGTAAAATTCATAGGGTCCAAAACTGCAGTTTCAGATATCCAACAGGTCAGAGGAATAAAGATCTTCAACCTGGACCAGAATTTCAACGTCTGGTCATAAAATAATTTAGAACAGCATGGCTTCACAGTGCAATGAGTGTAAAGTTTCTAAACCAAGACAATTCATTATGTTTTCAGTGGGAGTATTTTTGTGTGTGGGGGTTGTTTTGTTGTTGTTGTTGTCTTGCAATTGGGATTATGTGTCCCACCCCCCCAAATTATCTTGATTTTACAGAATAACTCTTATTCAGCATAATCAGCAGTTGTCAGAATAAGCCTCAGACCCTTTTTTAAAAGCTGCAACTCCACTTTGACATTATACGGAAGGCAGCAATTTCCCTGAGCATGAGCAAAACCAATGAGTAACCACTGCCCATCCCCAGATCTAGGAGTAATGATATGGTTTGAACATCAAAGGATGCAGCTACAATTCCTAGTACCTCTCTTTTTAGAAATCGGTCACTGGCTGTCAGGGTGGACAGCCCTATGTTTACATTATGGACCCGCTAATGTAGGGATTTTCAAGCCGGCTCGAGCTCGAACCAGCTTGGTTCAAGGGCTCAACTTCAAACTGAACCGGGCCCATATCTGGCACCCCAAAATCAGTTTGTGTCTGGTTCAAATTCAAACCCAACTGGGCCCCAAGTTCAGAGGTGGACTCGAACCAAACTGGGCAAACCAGTTTTGTGCATATCTCTACCTGCCAGGGCTGCTATGCAACTTGAAAGCCACCTTCAATGATATAGCACAACAGGGTTGCTGCAGAATGGCTTAAAACCACTTGGAAACAGTGGAAGTAGCACCATGTGACTGTTCAAAAGCAGTTCTAAGCCATTCCACAGCAGCCCCATTATGCTACACCATTGGGGCTGTCTTTCAAGTTGCACACTAGGCCTGGCAAGTTCTTAATATCAATGTAGGGCATGTTGACCACTGAGTGTTAGGCTAGCTTTAGCCTTACATACACTTCAAGTGTAAAGGAAAGCAAGGGCATTTTCAGCTATACTGTTCTGAATTTCAAAAACACAGTAATGATCAAACTGTTCGATACACCTACTTTATCAAGCAAGACTACACCGAAAACTAGATGGAATTACCTGTTGTAAAAATTCAAACAGAACCAAGATGCTAATTCTGCTCCTTAAGAAATGGAATGTTGCACAGTTCAAGTTAATTATAAATTGTGTCCATAGTACATGGATCTTTTGTCTTTCAAAAACAAAACCATCTATTAAAGAAGATAAGATCAACCTTAGTCTCATGTAGTGAGAAAGAGATTTCCACCTACTTCTGAAACTGTATCATTATCAGAAATTAGAATCTCCTGATTCTATCTGAAGATGTTAATTCAATATTAAGACTTTAGGAAGATGAAATGTTTAAGTTTAATTTCTGGAACTCTGATGTCGCTGCAGTAAATGAAATATTTTAATAGGATATTTCCATTTTACAGAGGGTTTGAGTAATGCTTTTTGGAACCTTTCAATCAAGAACCAAATTACAATCAAATGGAACTTTTTTAGACAGACACACTAAATGAGCCCAATAGGGCTGATTGTCCCTTTAACCTTGCCATGTCAATCTCTCCCGTTTGCTGTGAATTAAATTGAAATAGGCGGGGTGGTGAAGGGGAAACCTGCAATTTCTCAGGAACATTCACATCCACATTTTTTTCCCAGGCTCATGAATAAAAGTAAATGCTGTTTCCCACTGTTTTTAATTGAGGTGAATTGGTAGGAGGAAGAGGAATGACTGAAAGTCAACCTCATGCCTTTCATTCACAGATGAAACTCTCAAGTAAGGAACATATTCGCAGAGGAAAATTGGCTCTAACTGCGTAGGTCTTATCCCACTTAGGTTGTGTACAGATATAATGGATTTCAGTTTGCTAATACCCTTGGGCATGACTCTCTTTATTTTTGAAATATACCACCCACACATAGCAAAAGTGAAAGATACATTCAAATAACTCGAGGCTGCAGCCTTATACTTTCCCTGGCAAAAGGGTCAGCTCTTACTCCCTTCATAAGAGCCTTGGGGGATCAGACCAAAGATCCCTCCAAATCCAGCATCCTGTTTCCCAACGTGGCCAACTAAATGTTTCTGGGAAGCCCATGAGCACTAACAAAGGCACTAATTTCCCCTACTGTTGCTACCCTGAAATCCAGAGACAGACTGCTGTAGAACATGGGAGTTCCACACAGTCATCATGACTAATAGCTTTGGCAGAAATATGGCAGAAATAAACCTTTCTGCTATGAATTTGTCAAATCTCCATTTAAAACCACCTAAGCTAGTGACCATCTTTTCACTGGAATGCCCCGTAGTTTGCGGCCAGAAATATAACCTTGGGCATGCAGCCTCAGCATCTCTCTAGTGAGTTGTAATATTATAGAAGAGCAAGAGGACAGGCAGATGGTCTTAAGCTGGTGCTTTGAAGTAGCAAATTATTATTTGAAGTTTGCCTAACATTTTTCAACTGAAGGTGGTCTTCAGAGGCAAAGGTCTTCAGGTGTCTTATTCTGAACTGCCAGTTAAAACAACTCACTGGCTGCATTCACATGCAACGTGAACCACGGTCCAATGGACCTGTGGTTTTGTCCCGCCCCCATCCCCCTCTCTCCTGTCCACATTCAGACAAAATGGGGAGTGGGCTCTCTGAAGTCAGGGAGACTGCAGAGAGGAAGAGGAACTGGCTGTGCAGACTTCCTTCTTGCTTGAAGGACAGCCTGCACAGCCATTTACACCTGGAGAGAGGGAGGGGCTTCCTCCTTCAACTCCAGTTTCAACAAATGCAGCCTCCAGTGCTACCCACATTTATGCCCTGATTGTTCTGTAACAATACCCTGTTCCTTTAGGCCCACTTACCACAAATTGTCTGAGATCTGAGATACAGGATGAAGCTCTTTCAAGTGTACAGTTATTTGTTTCTGTTTTAAGTAATAGTGGTAGTGGTGGTAGTAGTGGTAGTAGTAGTAGTAGTAAAAAAGACTTGGGTGAGTAAAAGGTCTCTGCCTGGTATAGAATAATACATGGATCAGTTCCAGGAGACTCTCCCAAAGGAAAGGAGTCACATAGACTGGGTATGACCATTTAGAGAGGCCCTTTCTTTATGGGGCTGCAGCTGGGAAGACTGTAAAGGTAGGGCAAGAATTGTTCCTCCCCTGGTATGGGGGAATCATTTATGTCTGGGCAAGAACAGGGCTTAGTGAGTTTTGTTTTTTTAAAAATTAATTTATTTATATACTGCCCAAACTTTTGTCTCTGGGCAGTTAACAATGACATAAAAACAATTAAAACAAATATTAAAGGTTAAAACAGTTTAACAATTTAAAAACAGTATAAAATTAAAACCTAGAAATTTAAAAAGCTGAAAAAGCTTGGGTGAAGAGATGGGTCTTCAGATGTTTTTTAAAAATAGTCAGAGATGGGGAGGATCATATCTCAGCAGAGAGCGCATTCCACAGTCTTGGGGCAGCAATCGAGAAGGCCCGTCTCCGTGTGGCCATCAGACAAGCTGGCGGTACCTGGAGATGGACCTCCTCAAGTGACCTCAATGGGTGGTGATGTGAGGTTTTGCCCTCACATCAGTAATACCCCAGTTTCAGTGCCTTTGCTTTCTTCCTCAGAAGTCAACAGAAGTCTGTTATGGAAGTAAGTAAATATAATCTATCATTTTGATTGACACATTGCTAGTATATATTAAAAAATAATGGGTTTTGTGGGTTAGGAGACTTACTATCCTCTCTTACGTCTCCCACTCCATCACATAATCCCACAAAAATCTACCATTGCCTCTCCTAATCCATCTAATATGGTTTTCCTTTTAATGAACTAAACTTATAAGCAATGCTTTCCTTCTTGAACAAATGCTTTCATGAATCAAATACACCAAACAAACCTTTGTATATGTTTCTTTACTCCTGCCAATCATTCTAACAATGCACCAAGAGATTAGAAAAATCATGTAGCCCTACCAAGTTGGAACAACGAATTTGTTGACATAGCAGCACAAATGAAAGAAGAAAATAATGTTTGCCTCCCCCTATGTTACAATACAGGTTTCAAAATGCAATTCAGTTTATTTTCAGCTTTAGGATGAGCTTGAAAGCAGGGAAATATGACAGCCAAAGGTGAGGGCGGGCGGGAATAGGTAGGAATGATAAAGCAAGAAGATGAACAATCTGAAATATCATAGAAAGTTTGAAGTAGAACTAAGCACTGTAAGGCATTAGGCTAAGACAAAAATCAAGTAGAATAGTCACAGTGGTACCAGTTTCTGGAGGAGGGGGTCACAGTTCAGAGGAAGAGCCCATGCTTTACACCCTTTGAAGCTATTCCCATGACTGTGCGGGTGGGCAGGAGGCGGAGAAGGCAGGGTGGAACCTACCACCCCTCCCCCCGCCGATAATCCCTGAAGGTCCTCTTTGGCGCACCACTGTGCGCTCACACGATCCACACTGCACAGAGCAGCACGGATCTCTGGAGGCCAGGTCTCATTGTCCCAGCCTCCGGATATCCCACAATGAACCACACGATGAGCTCAGGACATTGGGGGTTATTCCTGAGAGAAAGGCACTCTAGGCACCCGTCTCTGAGTATGCCCAGGCTGCATGCAGCCCAGGCATACACACAACCCCATACCTGGGGAAAAGGGTGTGCTCATGCCCTTTAACATAGGTATAAGCCCAGGCACAAAACCCAGGCTTATGGGGAAGGCAGTGCCGGCATTGGGATCGATCCCAGCGCTGCACACAAACAGCCCTACACAAGTAGGGCTCTCCTTACCTTCCAGTAGGGCTGCCCATGTGATAATATCTGCTAAATCCAATCCTTAATATCTCTTAAATCCAATCCCAGCTAAACATATTTCACAAAGCAGGACCAGAGTCCCAACATCATTTCTTGGGCCTGGTAAAAACTTGTAACATTCCCCATAGGGGTGTAGCAAGGTTGAAATGGGATATGAAGTGAATGTGGGACCCTCAGGTCCCAACCCCCTTCTCTCCACTTTCTGCCATATCTTTGCTGCAGAAGAATGATAAGGACATAGTAAAAAGCATAACATTCTCAGCATGCCATTTCTCTCACTCCTATGCAAATAGCATCATATACTGCCCACGCAGCAAAACCTCTTCAGGGTCCAGGGACAGTTGTCCTACGTTGTTCAATTTTGCTATGCCCTGATTTGGGGCATGCATGTATTGTAAATGTACACAAATAACAAAGGTCCCCAGGATTTAGCATCAGTGTACTTTCTATGCACTATGCAAGTTCTATGCACTTTCAACCTATGGGCTAACTTACTGACTCGTGTATGTGCCAGGATGTAAATTTCAGCAGCAGCAATGATTTCTTCCTACTGTGCTTGAGATCTTAATTTATCTAATTAATAGCTAATTATTGAGAAATTTGCCCCTCCCTCCTGCTGTCATTCAGTTGCCACATGCTGTTGGCTCCTCCTGCCTGTCCATAGGAAATGCCAGAAGTAATTATAGAATTCTTGAAATTGTAGTTCTTGAGAGAACATGTCACTTAGGGAGTTCTACAACTCTCTGGTCTGGTTTGGACAATGTCTGCTGGCACATGAGGGATGCTAAAGAGCACACCTGTCCTGATGTCAGGACATCGCAATGCACTCTTGCAGCATCCTTTAATAGCATGGGGGAGTTCATCTGAATTTTCCTCTACATATGAATTGCCCCCTCTACGTATCTCTGAATGTTTTAAATTTTTAATTGCTGTTTAAATTTTTTAATTGCTGTGATCTTTGAATGTTTTTAAATTTTTAATTGTTTAATAGTTGGTTTTATTCTGTTTCTATTTGTTTATTTTTGTGAACTGCCTTTGGAGTCAGGCAGTATACAAATTAATAATAATAGATATTATTATTGTTGTTAAATCACAAATTATTATTATCAATAACAACAATAATAATTTGGGTAATAATAGAAGGTCACAGAAAATGAAGAGGCAAAAGTCCTTAGGGATTTTCAAATACAAACTGATAGGCATTAAGCGCACAGTACGCCTGATCTGACAGTCATCGAGAAGAATTGGGTTCTGATTATTGATATTGCAATCTCAAGGGATAGACGAGTCAATGAAAAACAGTTGGAGAAAATAACTAAATACAAGGACCTTCAGATTGAAGCTGAGCGGCTCTGGAAAAAGAAAACAATAGTGGTGCCAATTGTTGTTGGTGCCCTTGGTGCAGTACCAAAAGAACTTGAACACCATCTCGACTCCTTGGTTATCAATAGAATTACAACACATCAACTACAGAGGGCCACACTACTCGGGACAGCATGAATACTACGATGCTATCTTTAATTCTTTAGTTATCCTAGACCCTTGGAAAGGACCTGATAATTAAAGTACCAAATCCAGTCAATAACATCTGGTAGACTGTGTGTAAATAGCATAATAATAATAATAATATGCTCCCAAATCCTGTTTAAACAGGGTTTTGGAACGTGTGTAGAGGAATGTAGGGGTGTGCAATTCAGATTTTCGGTGTTTCGGCTTGGACCCGAACCAAAACACCCCCGTTCTGTTCTGTGGCCAAATATGGCCCTCCCGAATCACCCCCCGATTTGGTTCGGACCCGAATTTATTTGGGTCCGAATCCGAATCGATTCGGGGCAAAAAAGCGGGTCCCAGGGGCAAAATAGTGGGGTGGGGTGGTAGTGCCCAATGGGTGGAGGTTACCACCCAAATTTCAGGGGGATTGGTCAAAGGGCTGGTTTTTGGTGAATTTTTGAAGTTTTAGTGTCTTTGGGGCAGATAGGGGGCATAACGTGGGATCTGGGTCAAAAGAGTGGGGTGGGGTAGTAGTGCCTAATGGGTGGAGATTACCACCCCAATTGCAGAGGGATTGGCAAAGGGCTGATTTTTGGTGAATTTCTGAAGTTTACGCGTCTTTAAGGTTTTCCCCCATGAAGGGTGTATTGCTTCACGTCAGGGGGAAAGGGGTGTCCTAGTGCCGGGTGGGGTTGGTGGTAGTGCCGGGTAGGTGCAAGGAAGCTACCTGAATTTTTTCAAAGGATTTGGGCAGAGGGCTGATTTTGGGGGAATTGTTGAAGTTCACGTGTCTTTAAGGTTTTTCCTCATAATGGAGCTTTCAGCAGCCCCATAAGTGCACTTGGGGGGTGCTGGGGTGGCCCAGAGAGAGTGGTGGTGTAGTTCACATAGGGTGCCAACCACCCCCATGGGTTTCTAACCCATGGGGTACAGGGTTCTGTTGTTTCAGAGGTTTTCTGAGTGTGGATTCTATGATAGCAAATTAGAGTGGATTCATGGTGTCTCATTGAAAATCTCATTTGCTATCATAGAATCCACACTCAGAAAACCTCTGAAACAACAGAACCCTGTACCCCATGGGTCAGAAACCCATGGGGGTGGTTGGCACCCTATGTGCACTACACAACCACTCGCTCTGGGCCACCCCAGCACCCCCTGTCCCCAAGGGCTCACAATCTAGGAAAGAAACATAAGACAGACACCAGCAACAGCCCATGAAGGGATGCCTTGCTGGGGATGGATAGGGCCAGTTGCTCTCCCCCTGCAAAATAAAGAGAATCACCACTTTTAAAAGGTGCCTCTTTGCTCAGTTAGCAGAGTTATCAGTTATCTTCCTGCTTACACTCTGTGTGGGGCTAGGCAAATTCTCTGCCTATAACCTTGGATATCCTCTGCCAGCTAAAGTATAGACAGTTCTGTATTCAAACAACCAATACTCTGAAAATAAAAAGTGGCTTCATCCTCAGTGGTTAATGTCAGTGGGAAACACAGGTTTTCCGGTTAGAATCCCCTTGTCTTCATGAGTACACAGTGAAGTGTTTCGTTGTAAGCTTTTAATTACTGCTGACATTTGAATCTGCAATACTGGAGGAAGCCCTCTTGCTTCAACAACATGATGCCACTTGTGACACTAATGTGCTTTCCAGTTTGGTCTAAGTGCCATAAACTGTGAAGAAAGCTCACATTGGATTTCATTTTGATTAAAACACATCCGTTCCAACACTAAAGCAAAATCAGAGACGGCTGAATTGTCAGAAAGATACAAAGCTATGGGGATGTACCAGTTTGCTTAACAGGCATGAAAAAGAAGTTTACTGTTTGACTTTACATAGGAACATAAGAAGCTGCCTTATACTGAGTCAGACCATTGGTCATCTAGCTCAGTATTGTCTAGACCAGGAGTGCACAACTCAGATGCCTTGGTGGGCCGGAATATCAACCATGACTTGGTGTGTGGGGGCCAAGGCTAATTTCAGCACATTACTTATTACATTTAACTTAATTGTTTAAAATATTAATGAAAGGCAGAGGTTTGGAGCCAGGGGTAGGAGTGAGGGGAAAGAGGGAAGATGTTAGTAGTAGGCTCCAGCCCAGGGGTGGGGGATGTTAGGTCTCAAGTGGCCAACCACATTGAAACACTGCTGTTAATCAGCATAATAGACCAAGAGCTGTTCATAGCTCCTGCTGCTGCTACAGGATATTCTTACCTGGGGCCAGCAAAGAGGTCCCCGTGGGCCATATCTTGTGCAGGCCTGGTAGCGGCTTCTCCAAGGTTGCAGGCAGGAGTCTCTCTCAGCCCTATCTTGGAGATGCCAGGGAGGGAAACTGGAACCTTCTGCATGCAGGTGCTCTTCTCAGAGCAGCCCTCCTATCTCCTAAGGGGATTCAAATGCAACCAGGACAGACCCTGCTTAGCAAAGGGGGCAATTCAAGAGGAAGAGTAATCACCACCAGAGCTTAGTAGCACAAACAAGCCACTTGGGCTCAGCTCCATGTTGTGGCTGTAGCTATAGAAAAGGCACCACCCACCACTTCCAATTTGGAATCTTAAATTTCAATTGCTGGCACCAGCTAGTAGTGAAGGAATTCATTCTCCTTCCATGCAAATTCCTGGACAAAGATTTTGAGCAATATGAAACCCAAGCTCAAAAGCTCTACATCAGGGTTTCTTAACCTTGGGCCCCCAGATGTTTTTGGACTACAACTCCCAGAATCCCCAGCCACAAAGGCCATGTCTGGGGATTCTGGGAGTTGTAGTCCAACACATCTGAGGGCCCAAGGTTAAGAAACCCTGCTCTACATCATTCCACACCTCTTATTAGGCGATTAGAAGTTTGTGTAATGGTTAATAGTTGCCTTGACTATTATGCATGTGAGAGATTTGAAGGACAGTATCAATTTCTGCCTGCTGGATTTGGTGCCAGATAGGTCCTCATCCCCTAACCTGGGCCCATTTCCACTGCTCAGATTGGCTCCCCCTCCCCAACATACCTTGATGCTTTTTTTCTTCTTCCCCTCTTGCCTTCCTCCAAGTAGTTCTGGCCAGAACATATGATTCCCTCATCCACCACTTTAAACTCAACATTCCTGTAAGGATGGTTAGGTTGAAAGATAGGACGACTGTCTCCAGGTTTTATGTCCAGGATTGTCTCCAGTGGGTTTTATGACTGAGTTTTGAACCCAAGTCTCCCCAGCCCTAGGCAAACACTATCTCCACTATACCACACTAGCTGTCAGTGTCTTGGGCATTTCCTGAGCTACCAAGCAGTTAGTAGGGGCAATATGTGGATCTCTACAAACTGACCAATCATGGTTACACCGTGCTTGCTCTAGGACTTCATTTTATCTTGTTCCCCAGGATAGGACTATTTCTCAAGAAAATGTATGAAGGTCCATTGTTGAAGAAGAGGGAAAGAACTCAGTTTTGTGCTCTAAGACCACTTTTATAATTGGGAATGGTGTGGACACCGATTTTTTAAAGATATTTTTACATGTGCTTTTTATTAGTTTTATCCTTGAACAGTTATTTTACCCACCTAGACTGCAGAATATTACCATTTATATCAGCCTGCCCAAATTTTGTTTCTATTCATGCTATTTGCAGGAAAATAATGAGAACACCAATTATTTCTATAGGACGATCTCCACTGCAATAAATTTACAGAGTCTGAAGACAAGCGTTACTGTTCTTTAAAAAGTTTTCTCCGCTTGATCTGTGTGTGCTTTTAAAAAATATATAACGAGCCTCAGGGGTTGACATTTTGTATTTCAGCATGGATGAACATCAGCAGAAGGGGAAGGAGAAGGAGAAGAAAAGGGAGAAGAAAATGACTGGTTGCAATCTTCTGCAATAATGGAAGTGAGACTTATTTAGGATCACTTCTCTGTCTGAGCCTAGTCCTACCTCTCAGGAACTCACACTGAGTAGTTTACATTTCTCAGTCCCTGCAGTAGCCTAGAACGTAGCATTAGCTACTGAGGCTGTTCTCATGAGCAGCCTAGCCAGGCTAGGCTACTCGTGTGGAGCGCCTGGATCCGCACAGATCCTGGCGCTCCCGCCCAGCCTAACCCCATTCCCAAGCCTGGCTCTTAGCCAAAGTTAAGGGAGCAAGTGGTCCCTTAACCTGGCTGCCAGGATCATGCGTTCGCTGAGGCTGCATTCAGCCACAGTGGACACCTGGGGAATCCCCCAAATGTACTGCGCACATCACACAGTGCATTGTGGGATATCTGGATGCCGGGATACATCGTCCCAGCCTCTGGAGCTCTGTGTTGTGTGGTGCAGCGTGGATTGTTGCAGTCTACTTTCCCAGCAACAATCGATTGCTCGTCTGGGGGGAAGGCGAGTTGACCTAGTCATCCCCCGCCTGGTCATGTGAATAGTCCCACTGTGGTAAATAGCATACATGTGAAATCGCCGAGTTCCCACCACACCTTGAATTATCTTCTGCAGGCACTCAGCGACATAGCTATAATTGAACAAGTGGGGGACAAATGTCCCAGGCACCTAAGGGAGGGCCCCCTCGCCTGCGGAGTGACTGGTCACTCTTTGCTTTACACAGTTGATGTATAAATATATGAGTTAATTGGAGTGGGTATATACGTTTTAAAAAAATGTTTCTGAGTTAGAGAATGTGTTTGTGTGTGTGAGTATGACAGTATCTGTGTGCATGGGGAGTGTGAAATATTATTTGTATTCCTGATTTGTCTGCTGTCTAATATTTTTGATTGCTTTGGTCTCTGATTGTCAGCTCTGTAGTTGCTTTTATTATTGCTGTCAGATTGCTCATATTGTGTTTGTTGCTTAATTGTTTTAATCATGTAAGCCACCTTGAGCACTCTTGTTTGGAAGTGGAAAGGCAGAATAAACATTTTCTAAATAAATAACATAAACCAAAAATCACAGTTAATAAGTCTTCAGTCCCATGGAAACCAGTGCCAGTTTCAAGACAGGAAGTTATAACCTTGAGGTAAAATGGCTAATGGGTAAAGTTTTCTCAGCAAAAATTGAGGCACATAAGCACTTGCTTGAGGATCTTATCCATGTTTACTGAATGCATCTATTCTGCAACTAATTCCAAGTGCCTATATTAAACCATTCTCTGAATACTTGAAACATAGTTTAAATTGCTATATGTCTCCAATTGGATCGCATGGTTTCTGTCTGGACTTTTGTAGCCAAGGGTATAAATGAAATGGCAAATTACTGCACAGACAACATGTAGATGATCTGAAATACCAATGGAATCTCAGACCAATGGAATCTCAGCTTCTTCTCCAGACGTTTCTCTAAACTATGTGGCTACTCACACAACTGAAAACTGGGTAGGACTAGTGTCCTACCCAGGTTTGGGAGCTATGTGCATTCCCAATATTTGGATGTGTGGGAGCAAACAACTAAGGAGGAGGAGGGAGACGCGACTGTGTGGAAGACAGGAACTGAGTAGGACAGTGCCAGCCTACCCAGCTTTCATACCCAGCATTTGACCAAAGTAGGAGGAAAAGCTGCCCTACCCAGCTCCTGTCTCCCACACAATCACTTCTCTCTCCTCCTACTGGGTCGTTTGTTTCCACACAAACAAAAACTGGGAGTAAACACAGCTCCTAAACCTGGGTAGGATATTTGCCCTCCACAGTTTTTGGTTGTGTGAACAATCTCTATTTGTCACATTGACCCCACTGTCAGTAGCTTAGTGATCCAGTCAAAAGTGCCTTCCACCGTCATGCTCTGTTTGGTCCAAAGCTGGCATATTAAGATATTGTAGAACTGATGAGTGGACTGAACCTGAGAAGTCTCTAAGCAGACTGCAAAGGATGGCAAGAATGTTTCCTTCACTTGATATTCCAGTGCAAGCATATCCCTGTCTAAGAGATGACAAATGCAGGAACACTCACTCCCAGGTATATATATATATATAATCTCCACCCGCCCTGGAGGATTTTCCATTCCACTGTAATGATTTAGCCTTCAATCCTATCTTTGTAGTTTGAGCTACAATTTATAATGTTGCAAGGTATTGCAAAGATGGCATTTGTGAAGCTCCAAATCTTGTGCACACTCACCTGCAGAAGCTGGTGCAATAATAAAGCTCTGCTTGCTTTCTCTGAAGGCACCCCTGTGAATCACTTGATAGTGAAGCTGTATATGCCAACATAAGGGGACCCATCCCAATTTACAATATAGTTTTCAAACCTTTTGACCATCCTCACAAGGCTAACATCACACTGCTTGGAAATCCAGCTGTTCGAAAGCATTCTGTCTTAACTTCAATCAAATACCATTTCCAACCCCATCAAAGCCCAGGTCTAAGTAGCTTCATTGGTCCATATTTATCCCTTGCCTCTCTTCTTCAAAGGGTCAACTTTAGATCTGCACTGTGGTGTTAATTGTGTTCTGCATCCACTCCTTCCTTCCCCGAGTAATGAGAAATTCATTGGAGACCTACGGTGTGTTTGCAAGATTTGGTTTACTTACCAATATACGAAGTGAACATTAGATGGAGCTGAAATGGCAGAGCGTTCCTACAAGTCGGCAAGAGGTTATGTCAGTTCCAAGGCAATGGCCCCGTGAGGTGCTTTAGCATCTGTAGCTATAGCTCATTGGGGAGCACATGCAGACACTCCCAGGTTCAGTCCCTATAGGTCTGGGAAAGACTCCAGCCTGAAACCTTGGAGAGCATTGCCAGTCAGTGGAGACAGTACTGAACCAAATGGGCCAATGGTCTGACTTGGAATAAGGCAGTTTCTTATATTCCTATTACTGGAGGCTCCAGGGCACTTTCCAGATTACACCCTACAACAGGGGTAAAATGCTTCGACAGCAGGATTGTATAAGTGATCCCCAGAATACAAACTCCTAGGAAGCACCCTACAACGCGAAAATACAGCTATTTTTCTGCAACGGACTTGCAATGTTGTAGCACTATAATACAAAGATAAAATCCAAAAGAAGGCATTGGAAATGTGAACGGTACCTTGCTGTCAGTGAAGGGACTGCGGTGTCACAACACAGGAAGCACGGAAGCACACTTAGCAGATCCGTAGTGACACTGTTTTAAGGTTTAATCTGGAAAGTGCCTTGGATGGTTGGCAAGCCTATCTTCAGGGGTGGGGCCATAGCTCAGTGATAGAGCATCTGTTTTGCATGAATAAGATCCCAGGTTCAATCCCTGGCAGCATCTCCAGGTAGGGCTGGGAAAGACCCCTGCCTGAGCTGAAACCTGGAAGTTTTATACACAGGGCTTTTAAAGCCCTTTAACTCACATCTCCTCCGGAATGGAGGGGGTATATTCACATATTGGCCAGATTTATTCCAAAGTCCCTGCAAGTTATCGAGGAGCAGTTCACACACAATTTGGGTTTTTCACTGTGCATTAGAGTATAGCCTGATTTATATCTGGGGCAAAATAAATCCACTTTTTGCATTGTTTTTATTGGACAACTTTGAGTTCGCAGTAAAGCCTCCCCATAAACTTGTGGTAAAGCCTGCTGTGTGTAAATGTCCCTAGGAGAAGCTGCTGCCAGTCAGTATAGACAGTATTGAACTAGATGGACC
Source organism: Hemicordylus capensis (assembly GCF_027244095.1). Classification (NCBI taxonomy): domain Eukaryota; kingdom Metazoa; phylum Chordata; class Lepidosauria; order Squamata; family Cordylidae; genus Hemicordylus; species Hemicordylus capensis. The sequence goes on along the minus strand of NC_069661.1, from coordinate 26,148,638 downwards.
AATGGTCTGACTCAGCATAAGACTATAGTATGTTCCTATGTTCTGTTGCAGACTCTTCAAAACTCGGTAGTTGACATGCAGATTAATGAAATGTGTGCACTTCAAGGGACTGCAGGAGTGTGATAGGAGCCCATGCAAATCCCCCTTTCCCCCTGTAACTCCGGAGCCATTAGACCTGTGAGTGCTGCTCACCTTCACAGATGTGTTTCCAAGCTTGCAGAGCCCTTCTGGAGCACAAGTAGAGCTTGGAAGTCTACTGGCTCTGGTGCAACAGTGTGTGCACAGGGGAAAAGCAGGTGGTGGTGGTGGGGGGTTTGCACATAGTTTCCATCACACCTCAACAATCCCTTGAAGCATGCATGCTTCATTAGTCAGGATGACAGTCACTCTGTTTCTGTTTCTGTCTCACTTGTAGCCTGAAACTGAGATGACTTTTCACTGACCACTCATGCTTTGGCAGGGAGTGGAAGGTGGGTGGGCAAGAAGGATAAGTCACATTATACTCTCATTGCAACCCCTCTCATCAAGTGAAGGATATATACCACCCTACAAGACTCTTAGATTTCCCCCTCCAATGTACTTCTATTCACATCCTCTGACCTCCTGGACTATTAGCCAGTTATCTCCTGCTAGCTGAGCATCCCCTGCTAATTGAGCAAAGAGGTACCCTTTTAAAAGTGCTGATTCTCTTTATTTATCAGGGGGAGAGCAACTGGCCCTATCCATCCCCAGCATAGCATCCCTCCAGTGGCTATTGCTGGTGTCTGTCTTATGTTTCTTTTTTAGATTGTGAGCCCTTTGGGGACAGGGAGCCATTTTATTTATTTATTTATTTTTATATTTGTGTAAACTGCTTTGGGGACTTTTGTTGAAAAGCAGTATATAAATAACTGTCGTATCCGTATCTGCCTAAGAACAGCATTGGCCAGCTAAGACACATAATCATATCCTCAAATAGAGCACTATGCAAGTTGATAGCAGGACTGTATCTATGTTACACATATTTATTAGTACAATAACTACAATATATTGGGAGCAAGATGCAGTCTATATTGTTTCACCCTAGAGATAGTGGTAATACACACTTATACTGACAGCAGGAAAAATGTTTCAAAGTTTTAGCCCCGGCTATCTGTTTTGGCCAAATAATCCCTTGCAGCTTTCTTCCAATGACGAGTTAGCATGAGGTTAATCATTTAGCTATCATGTACTATCACATTCTGGAGCATCCTGACAACTTGTGTTAAAAATGGCCCGAAGACTCCTCATACTCACTTGAAAATGCATCTCCCTTGGACACAAATTCCCTCTGTGTGGTTTTCTTCTCCTTCTGAGGAATGTACAGCCTGCCTGTACATTTACACCTTAAATGGACTATTGTCACAAGTGTGATCACAAAGAGAACTAATGTGGATTGTAATTTTTGCATAGGATCCAATTGGCTTCCTGATATCAGCTCATGCAACATGCACAGTTTTAAATGAGAGCCATACCCGCTATTGTTGGGATATGTCTAATCCTTACAAGTGTGCACACTGCTATTCCATAGCAGGCACTCTTGCTAATTCAAAACTGATCAAGCTACATGAATGAACTTCCAAGACATGATCAGAATTGTGTGAAAGAATATTTCTTTTATAATATCCAGCACAAATACGCTTAGCCAGCTGCTGATCTCTTTAGGCAGCTATCTTTGCACAGTCTTACAAACCTTACTATGCAGTACTCTGCAGCTTTATTCTATGCCTGATTAACAAAGCAGGGGAGAGGAATGTGGAGAATGAAGGGCGAAAATACCCTAGAGACTGTTTTTCTATGAAAGAATGGAAAATAGAGGTGCTCTCACAGGTCTAGCTTAGACAGGAACTCAGGTCGCCGATTAAAAAGAGGACAATGAAAAGAAATTTTAAACCAAAAGCATAATAATAAATACAGTTACCAACTTCCTCTACTCAGTGACTTTTAGATAAAATGAATGCATTTAAATATATATTGAAATAATAAACGAGAGGTCTAACAAGTTCACTCCGTAAGCACTGGGATCTACTGTGATAACGGGAAAGTCTAACCTCTTTCTAACTGAGCTGAGATTCCAATTTTCTGCATCGCTACCATTGATAATACTGCACAAACAGTATTCAGTTATTAAATTAATTCCCATTAAATCAACATCCTTAAAGATCAAACAGTCCTTTAATAATAACCTGATTAAAATGATGTTAGCATAATGCATTAGCTCTGGTGTATTTATATCTTTCCAATACAGACACAACATGTATTCTGTATTTTGTACTGCTAACTAAGCAAAGAAGCACCTTTTAAAAATGGTGACTCCTTTTTATTTAGCAGGGGGAGAGCAATTGGCCTTATCCATCCCCAGTACAGCATCCCTCCAGTGGCTGATATTGGAGTCTATCTTACGTTTCTTTTTGAGATTGTGAGCCCTTTGGGGACACATGTTTGTGTGTGTAAACTGCTTTGGGAACTTTTTGTTGAAAAGTGGTATATAAATATTCTTCGTATTCGTACTGCGGAAATATGGATACAGGAGCCTTATTCGGTCAACATATCCATGGACAGAGAACACATGCAAGGGGGATAAGGATCATGTCACCTGGTCTCACCCTGACTTCCATGTGTCCATCCAGAGTTCTGAACATTCAATGGAGGAGATCCAGAGTTCTGAGCAACAACGGAGGAGAGATTTGCCATGCTACTGTTCAATCTGGACTCAAATGTATTTGGTTGAGCCATTATCTTGCAGAAAAATGCATATGAAGTTGCCACCTCTGGCTGTCATTCCTTAAGGGTCTGAAAGAGAACCATTTGGCATATTCTGCCCAAGGTGCCAGGCTTTAAGAACAATGTAGAAAAACTGAATGGTGTTCAGAAGAGGGCAGCAACTTTGCAGGGCAGTTCACAAGAGAGAACCTCCTCCCCTATTAGAGAGCTGCGTGCACTCCCAATTTTCAATCATGTGTTAGACACAAACAAGGTTGGAGGTGCGAGCTGGCTTGTTAGTCAAACCCCAGCTGGGTAGGATGATTTCCCCACCTACCTTGCTCAGAAGCTGGGGATGGAATCTGGGTAGGGCACACTTGTCCCACATAGTTGGGGTTTGACTGACCATCAAGCTCCCCACCTCCAACTTTGTTTTCATCTAACATGTGACCGAAAATTGGGAGTGCACCCAGTTCCTTAATTAGGGAAGAGGCTTCTCCTATCCTAATACCGATTGTGTGAACTGCTCTGGTGCCCGAGAGGGTGGGAAGAGATGCAATGGACTTAAATGCAATGGACTTTAAACCGCCTTGGGATTGTTTTTAATGAAAGGTGGTATATAAATTTAACAATCAATCAATCAATTACAAGGAGGTAGATTTCAGTGGGAGAAACTTGTTAATAGAACAGGCAGTTTGACAATGGAATCTATTACTTGGAAGTGGGAGTGGCTCTCTTCTGCTAAAGTTCTTTAAGCAAGAGAGCGGCAAGGGACTGCCCTCATTCAATTTCCTGCATTGAGCAGGAGGTTGCTCTAGATCAGGGCTGCTCAACTTTGGCTCTCCTGCAGATGTTGGCCTACAACTCCCATAATACCTGGCTATTGGCCACTGTGGCTAGGGATTATGGGAGTTGTAGTCCAAAAACAGCTGGGGGGCCCAAAGTTGAGCAGGCGTGCTCTAGATGGTCCAAAAGACCCCTCCAACTCTATGATTCTTCCACCTTCATGAATCAGTCCTCAAAGTAGAAGGGGAACTGCTGGAACACTGTGCCTTCAATCCGTAACTCAATCTGTAACTACGCCTTTGATCCATAACCTGAAGCATACCACGATCCATTATATTGAAAGCCACTGAAAGCATCTCATCTTTCTTTCTCTTACGTAACCAGTCCAATCCCCAAACCTACATCTCTTCACTGTAATGGAAGCAGCCCCCCCACTCTTCACCTGGACTATTTAGGTGAGTAATGGGGATGGGATGATTTGAGGCCATTTTATATTGCTCCTGTGCAGGGTGGGGTTCATGAAGTGCATCTTTTCACACTTTTACTTCAATGATGCTGCTCTGAAGGTCTTAGCCAACCTTAATGTGGTTTATATTAATGTATTTTCCTGCCACTGCTCCAAGAATTCTGGTTTTATTATTTGGTATGCTTATTGAGCTGATATATTATTGGATTATTTAGTTCAGTTCTGATGCTATGTTATGGAAATGTCATTATGTTGGTGAGATGTATTGTTGCGTTAATATGAATTTATGGATGCTTATTTAATTATTTTCTACTTATTGCTAGGCATAGGTTTATAGTGTTGTTAAGCTAATCTGTTATTTAGATTTCAATCTGGTTGTATTGGGAGTTTTTGTCTGTATAATTAACCGCTTCGGGTTTTCCTCAGAAAGAAAAGTGGGCAATAAGAAGAACATAAGAAAAGGCCCCATATAGTCCAGCATCCTGCTTTACACACTGGCTAACCAGGTGCATCTGGGAAGCTGCAAACAGAGAAAAGAGGGCATCTGCCCCCTCCCATTGGTGTTCCTTAGCTCCTGGTGTTCAGGGGTATGCCCCCTCTGATCCTGATGGAGTTAAACAACTATCCAGACCAGTAGCCAACGATAGCCAATAGCCCTATCCTCCATGAATTTGTCTAATCCTTTTTTAAGACCATATGATTGGTGGCCATCATCACACCCAGTGACAGCTGATTCCTTAGTTGAGTGTAAAAGAAGTACTTCCTTTTGACTGTCCCAAATCTCCCAGTATATTTTAAATTTTAATGTGTTTTTAACGTGTTTTATCTATAATTTTTATCTTTATGGATTTTAAATGTGTTATATTTTATGCTTTAATTCTGTACACTGCCTAGAGATTTTTATACTAGGCGTGGTGTGGATCAGATGGCTAGAGAGGGGTTTTTTTCCTCCGTCTCTTGTAATATTAGAACCCAAGGTCATCTGCTGCTGCTGTTAAATAATAATTATTTATTATTATTATTTATTTATTGAGAAAAAAACCTCTCTCTTGCCACTTGATCCACACCATGCATAATTTTAAACACCTCTACCATGCCCGCCCACCCACCCCCGCCGCTCACTTTCTTTCTAAATAAAAAGGCCTCCACACTGGAGTCTTTCCTCAAAGGGGAGTCGCTGCAGTTCCCCTGATCATTTTGGTTGCCCCTACAATATACCTTTTAAGGTGCAGTGACCAGAACTGTACACAGTATTCCAAGTGCAGCTGCATCACAGATGTAATACTAAACAAAAATGAATACATGAACAGAGTTTAACCATATATAAATTATTCACCTGTAGGCTCTGTCTGTCAATATCCCAGCAGAAGGCACCGCAAGCAGGAAAGCACTCGACTCCTCCTTGCCTTGGCCCTGGGACGTGAAAGACTCTCTACATCAGGGATTCTCAACGTGTGGGTCCCCAGAGGTAATTGGACTTCAACTCCCATAATCCCTACCAAAGGCCACTGGGGCTGGGGATTATGGGAGCTGAAGTCCAATCACATCTGGGGACCCACACGTTGAGAAACCCTGCTCTACATGAAGGCAGAGAGAGCAGACCAGACAGGCTATTGCCATTCCACACATAGGTTGCCATAGGTTAGTGTCTAACATGTAGCTTCCTGAGAGCATCACAGGCACTGTAGAGGAGAAAGAGACTGACGTGCCAGAGAATGTCGCCATGTCCCAGGAGGGAACTACAACAGGGGCTCATAATGGCCGCTTCTAAGGCAGAGACTTGTTCCATCTTCTCGTGCCTTAGGAGCATGGCTGCTGAGGAGGAGAGGGAGTGCAGTAGGACTTGACAGCCAGGAGGAGTTGGCCATGACCTTGGAGCAGTTATCAGCACTTCTGGGACAAGGAGCTATTTCTCAGTGCCTGCTGTGGGGTCCCAAGAGGAGGAATGTTGTGGAAGAGCCATGGCAGCGATGGGAGTTTAGTCCATTGGGTCCCCTTAGGAGCACCACTGCCAAGGAGGAGAGTGACTAATTGCTACTGTGCATTTTCTGGTATTTGATTATATACTTAACATTGGTACATCACCTTGGGATCCAGGATGGTGTAACCTTGTAAAAAGAGCCTTGCTGGCATCAACACTAATGAAGTGTTGGTGTTGGATGGGCACTGCTGTAACACATGCATGGGAGGGGGGGGCGGATTTGCTGATCTCCGCTTCACCCAGAAGTGCTCTGTGCAACCCGGAAGTAGGTCCCTGGGGCAGATCGGAGAAAATCGGCCCACTCTGCATTAGTCTGCAGAGCAGCAGCAGTTTAATCCACATTAGTGTGGATGTCACACACTACACATACATACACACAAGGGGGAGGGGAGGGGAGAGAGAGAGTCTACATGCATATAACTTCATGCATCTATACAAGCTGAAGGTCCAGGGCTGGCACTAGCTTGCCATGACCCCATATCTTACTAGGCTTTGGTGGGCAGGTGGTGGTAGGTGGAATAGGAGGCTACACTGGTGCCACCAAGAGACTCTTATAGCATCAATCTGACCACCATCCCTAAAGGTCAATGGAAGCACCCAACAGTGATGGCACAAGTCTCTCAGATGGCTTCTGCCAGTGCTGCCCCTGCAAAGGGGTCAGCTGAGTGGGTGGGCCCTCAGGCCCATGTGTGACCCAGTGAAGTGTAAATGAACACACAGAGGCCGGGGACTGAGCCAGCAGGTGTAATCAGGATTCCCTCATCCACATGCCCATTGTTCAGCAAAGGTAGCAGGACAGTTCAATAAGCTTAATTGGCTATTTGTCACATTCTGCAGACATCAGCACCATTTCAATAAAGTGGTTGATATTCTGTGTGCAATGTGAGTATTATGTAAGATTTTAACATATCAGAATTCTCTTCTTCCAATTGGAAAAAGAGCATTCAGAAGGGGGGAAGATGTAAGAATCTAGGAAGGGCATTTTCTATGGTATTTTCCATGGCTGACCAAGGTTTCAGGAAAAATCAGGCTTTCAGGCCTACAAAGTTAGAAATGTGCCTTTCTGGCTGTTTTTAGCCATAGGTTGTTTTTCAAAGACTTTCCAAATTGTCAGAAGATGCACCTTTCAGAGATACACCTTAGTGGTTTCCAATGTGGATGAAGTTCTACATCAAAGAAAAATTGAGGGCAGAAAGGATATGACGATATATTGACAGGATGGTGGCATGGCCACAAAAGTCCCTGTCTGTTTATCTTGTGATAGATACTTTGAAGTAGATTTTTGACAAAAATACTTGACATGGAAGATGCAAATTTACCTGTATTAAATTGTGCAAATCCTACGTAAATCATAGTCCGAGGCTATTTAACCAACTGGTTTATAGGTCAAGAATATGCTGAATTAGTCTGGCCAATTAATGTTAAAACAAACAAAGGAACAAATTTGAGGGAATGATGCCAAGACAAGATATAAGGGTGGGATAGACAGTCAGAAAAAAGAAGAAGAGAAGCAAGAAGAAAACAGGCAAGCAAACTTCTGGCTCAGAACAGCTAGTTTTTTTGTGGGTTGTTTGTTTGTTTTTCTTTTGGACAGATCTCCATTTAGTGTTAATAACCAGAGTGTGCTACCTGTATCCTGAGAACTGCATTTTGTTGCTGACTTCTGAGATTGTCAAGAAATTGGGTGAGAATAAATATTCTTGATTTTTTTACTTCTTGTCAGTGTGTCTTCTTGGATCCTCGAGTGGCAGTAATCAGCCAAAGATCAAGTAAAAGAATCTAGACCTTCTGAATGTTCTTTTTCCAATTGGAAGAAGGGAATTCTGATATATTAAAATCTTACAGTTATCTAAGTTCAACATCCTATGTGTAGATTGAATTAAGTTCCTGGGCACGAAGGAAGGTCTGTTGGTGTATGTGTCAGCAAAGCTTTATGTCTTAAGCCACACCAAGATAAATAATTTGGCTTTGCTGAAGCCCTACATTATCTCAAAGGCAAAGCTGCATAAAGGTCTGATGGTTCTTTAATGACTCAGATCTTTTGTCCTGCAGAAATGGTAAAATCAGCCCTGTTATTGTCATGACCCTGGATCCCAGACCCTCCAATTGGGGGACAAAGTGAACAGTTCAGGGAACAAAAAGGGGATGGGAAGACCCTACAACACAGGCCCTGGATGACTCCACACCATCAGGACACCCCATGCCAGGGGAAATGGGGGAACCAGAGCCAGAAGCCCCCTGCATGTGACCTGAGGACTTGGTTCAGCCTTCAGCCTCTGATTTGCAGGAATCCCTCAAAGACCTGCCAGTCAATGTAGAGGTCCTCCAGTGCTGCCAGGGCTTAGAAAGTCAGGTAAAGCTGCTTCAAACTATAGACATCATCATCACTTTATTTGTCAGCTGCCTCATTATCTGGGCAGCTCACAAAGTAAAATGAAACAATTGAATAAAAACATACAATTAAAAGAATGCTAAAACAAAAGAAAGTTACGGGGGGGAAGAAAAACATTTTTAAAACTTTTTTTAAAGGCCTCGGTGAACAGAAAGGTATTCACCTGACATCTAAAATAACAAAGTGATGGTGCCGGGTGAGCCTCATTGGGGTGGCAATTCCATAAATGGGGTGCTACCAGTGTTCCCTCTAAGGAGTGTGCATGTGCGCACGCTCACTAGGTTTTTTTTAATGTCCACCCAGTTAATTTTAGATCCCTCTCAGGTTGAATCAGGAAGGCCCCACTCTGAATGAATGTGCATGCACACTGCCTTGATGCTGCCGCCCATAACAAAACTTATTCTGCACTCAGATGAAAAAAATTAGAACTGGGTGCTACCACCAAAAAGGCCCTCTCCCTTCGCCAGGGAACAATAAGGCCAATCCACTCTACTTGGACAACAGCTATATAAACTGTTAGTTGGCTACACACATCCCCTGAGCAACACCCATCTTCCCTTGTTGCTCCCACCTCTCTCACTCAGAACGATTTGTGGTCCTGACCAGTGTTCCCTCTAACAGGGATTCCCAGATGTTGTTGTCTACAACTCCCAGAATCTCCAAGCAAAAGCCATTGCAGATGGGAATTCTGAGATTTGTAGTCAACAACATCTGGGAAACCCTGTTAGAGGGAACACTGGTCCCGACTCCTTTTCCTGCTGTTTTTCCCTTGGAGCTACCTGTATCCTTCCTGGAACTCCTACCAGCATCCAAACTCCCTGCCCTGGCAGAGGTGCTGGCTTCACCACTGACACCTGCCTGGAACAGGATAGGTACCAGGGATGGAGGAGGGAGGAAATGATCAGATGAACAACTAGGTTGCAGGCTATGCACATTACAAATCATAACAACAATTTCATGCCGAGACATGAGGATAACTTGTGTCATTATATCACTGACAAACAGATAGATACAGTAAATGGCTTATTGTTCATCAGAAATAGGTTCAATAAAAGTAGCTTGAAGTTGTTAGGGAAATGGACTCCTAAGTGCACCATTTCTATGTCTCCTCTGCAGTTAAAATACAAAATGGATAATTACAGTATCCAAAATGTGTGGCTGAATGGCAATCAGCTATATTTAGATATCAGTATTGAGGAAGGATTTACATAAGCATTTGGAGAATTATTTTGCAATCAGCACAAACTGATGGGGAAGGGCGCTGGCTTGGCAGAAGAGCATATGCTGTTCATGCATACTATTTTCAATTCAGTCCCTGGCATCTCCAGTCAAAGAATGTCAGCAGGCATCCCTGAGGCTTTGCAGCAATCAGAATAGACACTAACAAGCTGGATGGGCCAACCGCCTGACTCAGTATACAGCTTTGCCTGAAAGCCCCAGAGGTGCTTTCCAGTATACACACTGAAAATGACACAAGTTGACTTTTCCAGTAAACCTGCACAAGTTGCCTTAGGAATGGTTCAACATATGTCTAACTTGAGATTCTCCATATTGTGAACAACCCATGAAAGGTAGGTTGAACCAGGACACAGGAAATCATGTCCCAGATATATTTAACCATTTTTAGGTCCAGTTCATCTTGGATGAAACTTTTGGATGTGCAGAGCCCGTTGTGCGCAGGCTCAACTATCCGATGCCACCTGCTTCCATAGCACACCCGCCTGTGGAGGCTGAGGTTAAGTGGGGGTGGGTGGGGCTCGTCAGGGAAGAAGTTGCTCCCTTGGTGGGACTGGACAAGGAGGTGTTGATGGCTACTAGCCCAGCCAGATCCCTCTCTCCATCCTTCCTAGTCCCTGTTGTTGGTGTGGACACCCTGTCTGAGAATGAGGAGGAGCAGGAGGAGGTTGTTCTTGGACCTTCTCAGCCGAGGACATACGGTGGTGGTAGTCCCCAGCAGGGACCAGCAACCCCAGTAGTACCACCACCAAACCGGCTGACAGCAGCATGGTGTGGGGCCATTTTGAGATCCGCCAAGGTGACCCTACACATCTTGTCTGTACCCACTGTAGGGCATAGGGCAGCAGGGGTAAGGACTCTAAGCATCTTGGGATGTTGGCAATGATGAGGCACATGCAACGTCATCCCCTGGGAGTCCTTGCTCCTGCTGGCAGCACTAGGCCACCTGGTGTGCCCTCAACTAGTGGCAGCAAGGCACATGCTCTGGCTCTCAAGCAGGGGATGTTCACAGTTGCTGCAGTCAGCAGGCAAACAGTCTGGTCTCCCAGAGTCTCCTCTCATCACTTTGACCATCAGGGATGATGGCTCTAGATAACCAGCCATTCCGTGTGGGGGAGGACACCAGCTGTTCCCAGCCGTTTGCCCCTGACTACCAGATCCCCTCCAGCAGGTGGGTGGTGCCCTCCCTCTACCGGGCATGCAGGGAGGTTGTGCCATGACTGCTGGAGCCAGCAGCACCTGACACCACCGTGCACTTCACTACGAATCTGTGGACCAGCCGCAGTGGGATGCACGCTGCTTTCCTGTCCCTTATGGCACACTGGTGGGGGCAGGAGAGAGAGGGGACATCTGCTGGTGTGGTCAGCACTTCCCATGCAGCAAAGTCCAGGTGGGCTGTGCTGCATGTGGAGGTGCTGGACACTGACCACGTGGCAGATGAGCTGTCAGTGGCCATTGGATGCCAGGTGGAGGAATGGCTGTCTGAGGGTTCCTAGACACCTTCACTGAGGGTTCCTGGCCACTGACAATGGTGCCAGTGTAGTGAGGGCGGCCCATCAGCTGCAGTTTGTGTCCATAAAGTGTATGGCATATACTCTGTACTTGGCTGTGATGGACGCGCTTGGCCTAGAGGGCCCCCTCTAGGTTTGAACACAAGGGTTTGCCTTGCAGGCAAACTATGGAGTGTGTGAGCCCAGGACTCATTCCTGATCCTCCAAACCATATATCATAACCATGGTTTGGAGGATTGTCTAAATGCAGCTAATGTGTGGCTTTGAACCCTATGTTTTATGCTCTGGATCAATCTACTGTGGCTCACTCCCAGCCATAAAAAAAGGGGCAAGGTAGCATATGCTGTGAAGATGTACCAGAGGATGGGTGCTATTCAAAACATTTTCGGTCGCACACATTTTATTTTGGAATATTATGAACCTACAGAGAACAGTGCACGGTTAATTAAGAATAAATGTCAATAGAGAAAGGACATTGTTGCAGGATAATGGCTTCCTGCCGGCAGGGATATGCCAAGAGAAAGATAAGTAAGACAGAGTAATTTATTAAGCAACTGTACACTCCAGGCAGTGCAGTTCGAGAGATTATTGCACGCCTTGGGTGGTAATATAAGGAACAAGACTGAACAATGAATGGCTTTAAGCAGGGGGGAAGACTATAATCACCCAGAAGCATCAGCTCCAGCAGAACATCACATTGCTCTTATGCAATAGAATTTACAGACAAAGAATAGCCAGATCTATTCCTTTACCATGCATTATAAGACGCAATTAACTTTTAGTGATTTCCTTGGGAGCCATAATGTTCCCAATGTGACCAGTCATTCAAGATCTAGCAGTTCTGCCACTCGAGGCAAGTTTAGACAATCATTTCATAACCAGGACATATGCAGTTAGATTCTTTCATGCTCACAGCTCCCCATCACTCCGAGTGCTAGGCATTTCCAGGGGCAGCTTCTACAGGAAGAGACAGACATGGTGGTATTGTAATTTTGTGCGTGCAATCACCCAGTCAGTGCTTGGCTGTAAAGCAGCAGCAGATTCACAGAGCAATCAGCATGCCTGTGAAACCCGTTCTCCCAATACTATGTTTCCATCTTGATGGCAAGCTGCAAAAATTAGACCTCTGTCTCCCTTCCTGGGCCCATTACAACTGCTAACCGTTTTCTCTATAGACCTCTGTGATGGAAACTGGCTGGATGTTTAAAATGTGCCAGCTTAAACCAAGCAGCTTCATATTTCTAAGGCTAGGGAATCTGTTTTTCCAGATGTTCATTTGCTTGGATGTCTGCATATGCCATTTCCTTTGTGAATCAAGGCTGTCAAGTGCTAGAAGATGCTTCCAAATTGCTAGTTGTTTGTCCATGGTGTGTGCATTTGATCAGTTTCCAGTTGAAAGGCCTGTTTTACAGAAAGTGTGTATTGGCCAAACCTCATACAATAGATAACGGCATGATCTCCCACACTGGCAGAACCTGCCAGAAGTAACTTTATTAATTTTCTATTATGGCCCACCTTGTGGTGGCTGCCTTGGATTGCCCACACTAAAATGAGGTTGTCCCTATTGAGGACCACTGTGTCTAGGGATGATGGGAGTTGTAGTCCAACAACTTTGAGAATCAAAGGTGGGGAAACCCCGCATTAGAACATATCCTTGTACTTGCTGCTGAAAGGGAAGAGAAGCTTGTCAGATATTACTACTACTCTGTCTCAAATACAGTGAGTGGTGCCAGTTGAGTGGAACTCCCTCCCTAGGGATGCATACTTCTTTGCAGTTGTGGTGATTGTTTTAGATAACTTGCCAATACTGTTGTGAGGGCATGGCAGGGGCTGGAGTGGACAACCCGATGCCTACGACAGGAACTAACGGGGAGCCTTACCTCTCCACCGCCACGTTGGGCCAGGGAATCGCCCAGAACAAGGGCACATCTGCCTCGACCGACCCCCTCCTCTAGCCCCAGGGATGGCAGGAAGAGAGTTCATCCTTTAAAGGAGAGATCTCAGAGGAGCCTGGTGAGCTCTGCAAGATCTCAGCACGGGATCTGGAGCTGGCCGAGATCTCACGAGACTTGCATGGGATGTCAGGGGCAATTTCAAGAAGGGCTGGGCGGTGGTGAAGGGCCAGTTGACGGTGAGGGCTCAAGATGGAAGGAGCCCTGGGATCCATGAGGAGGGAATAGGAGCAGACCGAACCCCGCCCCCAAGTATGCAAGGTGAACAGGTTTCAGGGTCTTGCCTCTTTCAACACCCCCCCCCCCCCGCCGCCTTGCCAGACTTCTGAGGCCTACCTGGGGAAGAATGATGCAGGACAGAAGAGATGCAGGACAGCTTATGTCACCCCTTGGAGGAAGCCTTGTTATTTTTCATCAACTGCTGTTCGTTTTAACATCACTGTTGCTGGGCGGAGAGCTGGTCTTGTGGAAGCAAACATGAAATGTCCCCTTTGCTAAGCAGGGTCCACCCAGGTTGCATATCAATGGGAGACTACATGTGTAAGCACTGTAAGATATTCCCCTTAGGGGATGGAGCCACTCTGGGAAGAGCACCTGTATGCTTGCATGCAGAAGGTTCCAAGTTCCCTCTCTGGCATCTCCAAGATAGGGCTTAGAGAGATTTCTGCCTGCAGCCTTGGAGAAGCTGCTGCTGGGATGTGCACAAAAACAGCTGGCCTTGTTTGGTTCGAGTATGAACTGGACCAGAACCAGACTGGGCCAGTTTGGTTTTGCCCCTCCCCCCTCCATCAGCCCCTGCTCCCAGTTCTGGGGGTGGTGGTTCACGGATGTTAAAGTCATTTTTTTTAGTACTTACCCCTTAGGGGGGCTTCTCAGGGGCCATGAGGCGGGGTCCATGGAGGTTCCCTCTCCCCCTGCCAGCCTTCCTTGTGCCAAAAATTGCCGTTTGGGCATTCTTCAGCCCTTTCCGGGCCTTTCCCCTTTGCTGAGTCCATTTTGGATGCCATCGCACATGCACTACAGGCCTCTGCAGGGGCCCATTGTGCATGCGCAGCAGCCTCCAAAATGGCCACTGCGATGGGGGAAAGGCCAAGAAAGGGCCAAAGAACTCCTGAACCTAGAAATTTTTGGCATAAGTTTAAAAAATGCTCGTAAACCCGCTAAACAGCCCGGGTGTGGGTGTGTGTCCGGTGCAGGGTCGGACTGAACAGGGGGTGGTTCAGTTCAACTCTGAATGGTCAAACCTAACCCTAGCCACTGCCAGTCTGTGCACACAATACTGAGCTAGATGGGCCAATGGTCTGACTTGGTATAAGGCAGCTTCTTATGTTCCTATGATTATGTTATGGTTTTAATTGGATTTCAAGGATTACTAGCCACGCTGTGTTGCTTGTGGAACGGTGGAATACAAATGTTTCAATAAAAAATAACCAACCAATCAATCAATCTTTGGCTTGAGGAGTCCTGAACAAGCTCCTGAATCAGGAGTAGAAAAGCACCCAAAAGGATCCTGGGATGCCAGGCGAGGGACTAGAAATGGTCCCCAATCCCTACCTCTTTCTGTTCCCTCCCCACGCCCCCAGAGGTCCTATTGCTCTACTGTCACATTCTATGTAGAATGCATTAGGGCTTCTGTCTTTTACAAGGAAGGAAAGCAGCAAGGAAAGCAGTGGAGAGAGGGGCAATGGTGGCAGTGTAGGCGAGGTGGGAGTAGTGCCAGCAGGCAGGTGGGTGATGCCCACTGTGGGGGACAGAGCAAGGTCCACTGCCTGAGGTCGTCACCCTCATCTGGCCTCATTATACAGCCACTGCTGCTGCTGTGCAATCAAGGTGGATATTGGACTTCCAGTCATACTGAGTTGAGGTATTTTCACAGAAGCTTCTTTTGAGTCCTCAATACTTATTTTTTCAATTCCTGGGATCCAGGAGCAGTACAGTTCAGACAGCAAGCTGCTTAATTCCAAAGTAATCGGGAAATATTTTCACTATCTGTATTCCTCTGCAGCCCTTGTGGTTATGCCAGGTTATCTATGGTGAATCAATACGGCAATTAAAGAGTCATGGAGATGGGGATGGATGTTATACACTTTCATGCCTGGCTGAAATGCTCGAAGTTATGAGTTGATAAACCTGACTGCACCTATCAGCTCCTAATTAGCTGTAACACTAGATTGCCAAGGGCACTGAAAGGTCTTCCCCTTCATATCAATACAGTGCATTTTACCATACAGTGAGCCCACAACTCCTATTCAGATATGACCATGCATGCACATACAGGTATCAGTCTACATGTACACATTTTTCTGTGAATGACCATACATGGGTTCATTTAAAAAGTGCACCTGGACACAGATCATACAGATCTATATATGAATACAATCTACACTGATTGTACATACATTGGACATAATGTGAATATGAGCCTTCTTCAGACATGAAAAAAGGGATGCTGTGTTCATGTATAGCATCAGTGCATCATTCACTGAGAAGCCTCATGCCATCACACTGTCCATGCTTACAATATATAGCTGAAGCGGCAAATGCCTTAAATGTGATAGGAACATAGGAAGCTGCCATATACTGTCATACCACTGGTCCATCTAGCTCAGTATTGTCTACACAGACTGGCAGCAGCTTCTCCATGGTGGCGGGCAGGAATCTCTCTCAGCCCTATCTTGGAGATGCTGCCAGGGAGGGAACTGGGAACCTAGATGCTCTCCCCAGAGTGGCTCCATCCCCTAAGGAGAATATCTTACAGTGCTCACACATCACGTCTCCCATTCATATGCAACCATGGCAGACCCTGCTTAGCTAAGGGGACATCATGCTTGCTACCACAAGACCAGCTCTCTTGATAGTGGTTACTTCCATGACTGGGGTGCCCCAGCCTTCCGATCATGGAAGTGGCTGCCAGTATGCTTATGGCATTTGCATCTTCAGACAACTGCTGTAAGCTTGAGAGCATGGGGAGGGCGATACCTCTCCGTGCACCAGCACTACAACAGGACTTCTGGGTGTGCTCTCAGGATGCTGTTCATGAGTACAGTGTGCTTCTTTTTATTTGTTATTATCTGAAGAGGACTATAGACAAGCCTGCATCCAAGAGAGAAGAATTGGATACCACTCTCCCTGCTCTGTACACATTTCTGATCACCTCATCTCAGAAAGGATATTATAAAGATGGATAAGATACATAAAAGTGTTCAACATGATCAAGGTGCTGGAACCTGTGAAGAAAGGCTAAAGTCTTTGTGGCTTTTTAGTTTAGGGGGAAAATAACTAGGAAAGAAGAACATGATAGAAGTTTATAAAATCATGAATGCTGTGGAGAAAGCAGATAGAAAGCAAGTGCTGTACCTCTCTCATAACACTGAGGTATTCAAATGAAACAGATGGGCAGTAGATTCAGGCAGAGAAAATACTTCTTTACCAAACACATACCAAACTTTTGACCTTCACTGTAACAGAAAGTGATGACCACTTGCTGAGAAAGCTTTTAAAAGGGATTAGCCAAATTCATGAGAGGTAGGAGTTAGGAGTGATATCACTACAATTTAGGAGTGATATGTTTCCCAGAAAGCATACTTGAATCCAGCCTAACCATCCACTTCAAGATCATCACACTTCCTTCTAAACTGATGGACTCACTTCCCTTTTTCTTCCACTTCAAGCACTGGAGTGATGTGTACAGAAGATCACATCTAAAGGCCAGTATTATGACCTCTGCACACTTCCTACATTTCTAGATGTGCAGAAAGTAGCTCTCGATGGGAGGGAACTCTGCCTGTTTGAAATCTACTACCAAATCAATTAGGTGCTCTGTTGAATTCAATAATTTTACTTCACATAGTCAGTTTTCTTATTGTAACGTGTGCTGAAGAATTAACACACAATCTATGTGAAAATCAGTAGGAGTTTTTTGTTTGTTTTGTACAATCAGCTCACCATAGAGATCCAGATGGAACTGTCTAGGGATGTGCAAACTGGTTTGAATTCGAACTGGTTCGGTTTGACGGTTCGAATTCAAACCAAACCAGGCATTGGATTCGACCTGCCAGTTCGAATTCAAACTGAACTGAACCTGGTTCATTTTGAACCAGTTCAAACTGGTTTGAGCATCCAAAAATGGGTTGGGTGGTAGGCACCCATGGGTGCCAACTACCACCCAAACCACAAAGCAATTGGACATTCCTGCAATTTTTAATGAATTTTTGAAATTTTTATTATTATTGCCCAACATTCCCTCTGTTCAGTACCTATGGGCAAAAAACTGGGTGGGTGGTAAGCACCCAGGCGTGCCTACCATCCACCAAACGGCAAAGCAATTGGAGACTCCTGCAATAATTTGTGAATTTTTGAAGTTCTTTTTATTTTTTATTCCTCCCATAGGGAATAACGGTGATTCCAGAAAATGTATCACTTCACTTCAGGGGGAAAGGAGTGGCCCAGAGCGGAGTGTGGTGAGTGGTAATGCCCAATGGGGGCAAGGAAGCTACCAGAATTATTTCAAAGACAAAGGGCTGATTTTTGGTGATTTGTTGAAGGTTACACTAGGCTTGTGCATTTCGATTCGGGTACAAAATGTTTTGTGTCTGAAAATGGCACTTTCGGAGATTTTGTACATCTAAAGAAAACTGAAAATGACAGAACGAAGAATTTTGTACCTGAATCAAAATATCCCCATTTCAGAAACCAAGTTTTGTAATTCGGGAACATTTTCAGACCTGTGTTGCAATCGCTCCTTTAGTTCCCTTAGTTCTGATGTCTCTTAGTTCTGATGCCTGTTCTGACATCTCTTTGAATTTCCCGCCCTTAAGGCCTAGGTGCAGGCAGGAGCAGGGCCAGATACAGTTTCCGGAGCGGCAGAGACAGGGTGCTTACTGGCCCGAGAGCTCTTTACTCTTGCGGGTGGTGGCACCGACGGGCAGTAGGCGACAGGCACGGCCATGGCCATGGAGGAGGAGGTGGGTGGCGAGGTATGGACTCTGGAGGTGGGCGGTGGGGTATGGAAGCGGACTGCGGGGTATGGATGCGGGGGACGGGGCATGGAGGTGGGCGGCGGGATGTGGACTCTGGAGGTGGCAGCAGGGTATGGACTCTGTAGGCGGTGGCGGGGTATGGACTTTGGAGGCAGCGGTGGGGCATGGAGGTGGTGGCGGGGTATGGAGGCAGTGGCGAGGTATGGAGGCGGCAGCGGCAGCAGGCCCTATCAGAGGAGGCAGGTGGGTGAAAATGGCGGGTAGGGAAGGAGGGAGCCTGGTGCCGGGGAGAGAAAGTGCTGCCAGGGGGTGGGGGGAGCGGCGTGCAGATGCAGCCCGCAATTTGGATGCAGTTTTGGAGCACTTTGTCTCCGAAACCGAAAATTGGGGGCTTTGGGAGGGTTGATTTCGCACCCTCCCCAAATTGGCGGGGGGGGGGGGTGCCTTCGGATTCGGCTGAAGCTGAATGCAAAAAAACCCCAAATCACAACCCTAGTTTATGCATCTTTAAGGTTTTTCTCCATAGGGAAGAATGGAGGTTTCAGCAGCCCCATAACTTCAACAAATCACAAAAAAACCAGCCCTTTGCCCAATTCCTTTGAAATAATTCTGGTAGCTTCCTTATCCTCACTGGGCACTAACACCCACAACACTCTGCTCTGGGCCATCTCTTTCTCCCCGACGTGAAGTGATACATTTGCTGGAATCCCCATTATTCACTATGGGGGGGGGATCTTAAAGACACATAAACTACAAAAATCATTTAAAAATTAGCCCTTTGCCCAATTCCTTTGAAATAAATTGTGGTAGCCTCCTTGCCCCCACTGGGCACTACCATCCACCACACTTTGCTCTGGGCCACCCCTTTCCCCCAGACGTAAAGCAATACATTTGCTGGAATCCCCATTATTCACTATGGGAGGAATTAAAAAATGGAAAAAACTTTGAAAATTCACAAAGTATCGCAGGAGTCTCCAATTGCTTTGCTGTTTGATGGGTGGTAGGCACCTAGGTACTCCACACAGGGAATAATAGGCAATAATAATAAAAATTTCAAAAATTCATTAAAAATTGTAGGAGTGTCCAATTGCTTTGGGGTTTGGGTGGTAGTTGGCACCCATGTGTACCTACTGCACAACCCAGTTTTGGAGGCTGGAACTGGTTCAAACCAGTTCAAACGAGGTTTGAATTTGAACCAAACCGAAGGGGGGCTTGAGCAAAACCAAAACCGAACCTCCCCACACTGGTTCGAACCCAGTTTGAATTCGAACCAATCCAGGCAAACTGGTTTTGTGCACATCCCTAGAACTATCTTGTGAATGTATAAAACATGCACTAAGTTAGTGTTCTTCATTGTAAGGCCTGGGGGCCTGTGGCAGCTCCCTTCAACCTTGTGTGTGGCTCCCTAATTGTATATTGGACTTGTGAGACATTTTGGCTGAATACTTTGCACAGTCCTCTTGGTGCCATGTGGAGGACACTGTTTCTACCATGTGCTTTGCCCAGCACCAGGGGGGCTCCTTTAAGAGAAACCTCTGTTTGCCCCACACCATCTTGGAAGGGGTGCACAAAGTGTGGGGAAGTGTAGTCCTTCCAAGTATGTTCCTCCTAAAGCTCTTAAGAGAGGGCTCTGTCTCACTTAACATCTGAGTCTGGCCCAGTAGGTGTGTGTGCTAAATGCACGCAAGCAGAGCTCTTTCCAAAAAGAGATCTTCAAAAAGAGATCTCAAATAAAAGAATTGTTTTAATCTTTTATTCTTTCTTCTTTCTAAAATAACATTACACTGCCACCATATTAAAGTTCTGTAACTAAAGAACAGACTCTGAGACTGCATTCAGACATTCATATGAAACCTGAGTTACAGGAGGCTGGGGTTCATGTAACTGCATGTCCAAATGCCTGAAACAACAGGTTGCTTACCTGTAACTTTAGTTCTTCTAGTGGTCATCTGTGCTCTTACACTAATGGGCTTTGCGCCTGCGCAGAGACCTCATTGGAGACTCTCCCAGCTAAACCAATACAGCGTTTTGGGGTTTAACCCTGACCCCTCTGGATATATGTGGCTGCATGGGCTTCCTTCCTCAGTCTTCTGAGTCCGCATCTGCAAGAGACTACAGAGGGGAGAATGGGTGGGCGTGTAAGAGCACAGATGACCACTAGAAGAAATCAAGTTACAGGTAAGCAACCTGTTGTTCTTCGACATGGTCTCTGTGCTTTACACAAATGGGTGCATAGCAGGCTGCACCCAGTGCCAATCTTACCTGGAGGTTGGAGTCTGGTGAAGAGTGATTGCAACACTGCCTGGCCAAAGGAAGCATCCTTATGGGCACAAACGTCAAGGGCGTACTGTTGCATGAATGAATGTTGGGAAGCCCATGTAGTAGCTTGGCAGATGACATCTAGTGGGATGGTGCTATCAAAGGCTGTGGATGCTGCCACAGCCCTGGTGGAGTGAGCCGTAGAGGGTGGGAGTGGCCATTTCACCAGTTAGTAGGCTAATGTGATAGTGCGGACAACCCATAGGGAGATGGACTGAAAGGAAGCCTGGGCTCCCTTTCTAGGCCCAGAATCGGCAACAAACAAGAATTGGGAGGTTTGCCAAGCAGCAGTTTTATCCACATAGAAGGCCAGGGCATGGCGAATGTCTAGTGTGTGGAGACGGTGCTGCATGTCATCCATGGGGTTGGGGAAGAACACAGGTAAGTGGATGGAAGGTGGAGGAAACTATTTTAGGGAGGAAGGCCACGTCCGGCCACAGAACTGACTTGTCCCTGTGAAATATAAGGTAGGGTGGAAGGTTTGGAGGAACCAGTGTTGGAGAGGTCGGGCTCTGAGACGCACATGCGGGAGTACATGCATTGTTGAAGCCATGTGTCCCAGCATCTATTGTATAACCCTCACTGGCTGGTGAGGATGGAAAAGCAGCTGCGAGGCTGAGAGGATCACCTGAATCCTCCTGTCTCAAAGATCAACCTGCATCTCGATGGAGTTGAAAAGGAGTCCAAGGAATTCTATAATTCTGGACGGTGTGAGCTTTGACTTGGTGCAATTGATGGTGAGGCCCATTTCCGCGAGGAGGGAGATGGTAACGGCAATATCTCATCGAAGCGTCCGAGGGTCCCTTGCCACCAGAAGCCAATCGTCCAGGATGGGAAAACCTGGATTCCTCGTTGTTGTAGGTGGGTGATGACTGGGGCCATACATTTGGTAAATACTCTCGGCGCTGATGCAAGGTCAAATGGAAGTGCTCAAAATTGGTATGTTTTGTCCCCTACCCGGAAGCGAAGGTAGCATCTGCGTTGGGGCCAAATCGGGGTATGGTAATAGGCATCTCTTAAGTCCAGAGCCGCAAACCAGTCTCCCCTGTGGAGGAGGGTTAGAATAGTGGGAACGGTGAGCATCCTGAACCTCTGGTAGGTGACGCACTCGTTGAACAGGCGGAGGTCCAGGATATGTCTGAGGATCTCATCCGGTTTGGGTACTGTGAAGTATTTGGAATGGAATCCTGGGGAGTCCGGGTTTTGAACCAGTTCTATAGTGTTCTTCTCATGTAGAGAGTCGATTTCCAAAAGGAGGGCAGGTGTAGGTGGTGTGGGAATTGGGGGCGTTGAGAGGTGGTGTCACAATAAACTCTAAGGCGTAGCCAATTATCACAATCATGAGAATCCAAGAGTCCATGGTGATTATTATTATTATTATTTTACATATATATCCCGCTCTTCATCCAACGAGCCCAGAGTGGTGTACTACATACTTGAGTTTCTCCTCACAACAACCCTGTGAAGTAGGTTAGGCTGAGAGAGAAGTGACTGGCCCAGAGTCATCCAGCTAGTATCATGGCTGAATGGGGATTTGAACGCAGGTCTCCCTAGTCCTAGTCCAGCACTCTAACCACTACACCACACTGGCTCTCCCAGTGTGGTGCGTTCCCAGGAAGGGAGGAATGGAGACAATCTTGTGCCCCACGTGTGTGGAGGTTGATAGTCATTGTCTCTTCGGGGGTGCCAAAGAGGTTTTTGGAAGAAGTGCCTGTTGGCGGCCAGGAGGAAATGACATGTGTTTCCAATAGATCTGGTAGTGGAGCCCCCAAAAGGATCGGTCCTGTTGTTGAGGCTGTGATTGTGTGCGTTGAAATTGGCCCTGTTGCCAACGTTGAGGGCAGTATGAACAATTTGACATCTGCTGCTAGCTCATGGATTGAGGTGTTACGGAGACGTTGCACCTTTTGGAGAGTTTCATTGGTTTTCTCCCCATAGAGAGCTTCTCCCTCAAATGGTAGGTCCTCAATTTGAGATCTAGCTTCTGGTGTTAGGCCGAAGGAATGCAGCCAGGCGTGTCTACAGAGTGCTACCACAGTGGCTATTCCCTTCGCTGCACATTCTGTAGTGTG
Source organism: Hemicordylus capensis (assembly GCF_027244095.1). Lineage (NCBI taxonomy): Eukaryota > Metazoa > Chordata > Lepidosauria > Squamata > Cordylidae > Hemicordylus > Hemicordylus capensis. The sequence continues at coordinate 26,126,223 of NC_069661.1, read as the reverse complement.
TTTGACAGCATGTAGCTCCTGTTTGGTTATCTGCGCCACGTCCTGTAGGAAGATCTTGGCCGGCTCTTTTTTGTCTGGTGGAAGGTGGTCCAGAAAAGGAGCCATATGCTCCCAGAGGAAGTGATTATATCGCACGTAGTACGCTTGATAATTTGCAATGGGGTGGCTCTATTCCTGGAGAACGAAGACTCCACCACCACCGAGTTTGGCGCTGGGTGTTTGTGAAGAATATTGCCCTCCTTTTCTTCCAGGGCATGAACCCTGTAAAAGTTCTCCAGCTTCTTTGTGGGTTGAGGTAACGAGGAGGGCTTCTGCCAGCAGGATTTGGTTGCTGTAAGAATAGAGAAGTTGAGAGGGAGGGACACCGGAGGTCAAATGTTGACTTCGATGAGGCTGAATAGTGCGCCGGGTTCAGCCTTGTCCTGTTGGGACATCTGAATGCCTAAGGAGTTAGCCATCCTTGAAATATAGTCAGCATATATTTTGTAGCCCTCGGATGGCGAGTTAGGTCTCAATTCAGAGACCAGCTCTTGAGGAAATGACCCCAAAGATCCAATGTCAGAGCGCAAAGAATCTATGGTCTGATCCTCAAAGTCAGAATGCTGGTCTGAGGAGTCCTCTTCCTCTAATGCAGGCGAATCCTCTTCCCTTGATGGTACCTCCTAGGTTCAACACCTCGAATCCAGGAAGACTGTGGCTGTGAGGGTTCAAACTGGATGATTACAAGGAGGAACTCTAGGTGGCAGAAGTGACATCATGTGGGGTGGAGGTGGTGGCGGCCTTTGCGAGGGCACGGTGGGTCACGGTGGTGCAGTAGCTGGGGGCCTTGAATTGGTCTGTGGAGGAGATCGGGATCGGTCTCTTGAACCCAACACTGAATTCCACTGTTTTCATGTTTGTAAGAGCTTTCGTATGGTTCCCAATGTTCAGAACGAGAAGGCTGTTCCGGGATCTAGCAGGACTCACGCCTGTTGTCTATATACGACTGGGACCGAGAAGTGGAGAGGTGGTATGAGTCACTCTTCTGGACTGGAAAGTGAGGGTCAAACCTAGATTCGAAGTCTTGGAAAGCCCACTGGGGTTGGTCGTTGGACTCTTCCTCATACTCCACCTCCCTGTCAGAATAGGCCTTGGGTTCATAAACCAGGTCATCTGACCCCAATAGATTGGCCACTTGGCCCTCAGTACCAAGGTCTTCGGGTTCGACAACTCAAACACTGGGGGCATCACAGTAGCGAGGAATGGTATCGGCCATGTCCATGGTTGCCTTATGGTGCCAGTTTTTTGCAGGAGAGTCAGGTAAGGGAGGAAGCTCTCTCTTAGGCAGATGTTCCAAATCGGAGTTCTGTTTAACCTTCTTTTTCTTTTTCAGGGGACGCGCCGCAGGAACCGGTATCAGGGTAGAAGGTTTTGAATTCGAGGTTGATGTGTGGTCGGTTCTGTGTGGTCGGTTCTGAGGGCAGTAAACTGTGTGGTCGGTTCTGAGGGCAGTAAAGTAGCCGCAGGCTCCATAGCAAGAGCAGTTGCAGTAGCGCTAGTGGCCAACTCCGTAGGGGAGGAAGAGGGCTGTAAGCCCGAGCCTTGGGGGGAGTTGTCAGCTCCCGCTTGCCATAGGCCATCAGCAAGTGGTGAAAATGCCAGCCCAGAAGGGCCAAAAGAATGGGGGCGGGGACCGAGGAATAAATAATAACGCTAATGAAAGGGGTAGGTAATATTAAATAAAAGTGGGGAGGAGAGAATGAACCAAATAAGCAGGAAAGGAGAGGTGATACTCGGCAATTCGATCTAGCTAGGACATAGTCTCAATGCTGTCGATCTGTCCACGGATGAAGAAAGACTGAGGCGGGAAGCCCGAGCAGCCGCATATATCCAAAGGGGGCGGGGTTACTGCCAAAATGCTGTATTGGTTTAGCTGGGAGAGTCTCCGACGAGGTCTCTGCGCAGGCACAAAGCCCATTCGTGTAAAGCATAGAGACCACGTCGAAGAACTGGAGTTTGAACCCTAACTCAAACTGAGGGTTCACTCACCAAACTCCAATTTGAACCCTTAGTTTGAAGTGAGGTCCGCTGTCCCGGCCTCCGGTTTGCAGCTGCCTGCATCACATCTAAATTCAGTAATGGAGACAGCCTTCCCTGGAACTGGGGTTGAGGGAAGGAAGCTCCTCTTTTTCTCCATCCTGATTGGCCGCCACAGCTGTCCAAGTCTGCAAGAGGACACCAGCGCTTACATCCAAATTTGGACACGTAAGCGTGTGGGTGTGAAGTGGAACCAGAGGTCCACTGGACCCTTGGTTCTGTGTTATGTCTAAATTTGGCCTGATAGTTGAGGAGGAGCTATACCTCAATCTCAATCTATAGCTCAATGTCCAATAGAGGACATGCTTTGCATGCAGAAGGCCCCAGGTCCAATGCCCAGCATCTCCAGGTGGGGTGGAAAAAGATCCCTCTCTAAAACTGGGAAGCTGCTGCCAGTCAGTAAGGCTGTGCATGATTGCAGATTCCAGATCAGATCCAAATCCAACCTGGAACCACAGATATTGGTTCCAGGTCCTTTGGACTTTTCAGAATTCTAGTATTGGACTTCAGAATCTGGTTTTTTTTTTTTTTTCTGGGCAAAATACCCATAGATGTCTATGGGGCAAGTTTATAACATTGCCAACAAAACAAAAACAAACAGCTAGAAAGGGAGATTTGAAAGTTGGCACACAAATAGATAAGGATGGCCGGATTCTATTTATTTAATTACAAGTGAATCTGACCATCTGTTGTTTTAAAATTATTGCTTTTAAAGTAACCCAGAAATTGCACTCACACAGAATTATGGAAGGAAAGTGATACAACATCCAAGAATCTCGAGGAAGTGATGTGACTTCTGGGAATCTACCACTTTATTTTTTAATTTATACGTAACTGACTAAACAAATTAAGATAAATAAAAATAGATCCCACCCCCCCCACCCACCATTTGGAGCTCCAGAAATCCCCAAACACGACCAGATAATTCTGGATAGAAATCGGCTTCCCTATCTTGGATCCAGATTATCTCTGATACTCTCTGGAATGACTGATAATTGTACCATTTCCAGACTTCTGGCCACCTCCAGCCTCAGAGGCATGATGCCTCTCAATACCAGTTGCCGGGGAGCAACAGCAAGAGAGAGGGCATGCCCTCACCTCTTGCCCGTGGGCTCCCCAGAGGCTTCTAGTGATCCACTGTGTGAAACAGGATGCTGGACTAGATAGGCCAGCAGGGCTGTTCTTATGATATTGCATAGCCCTAACAGTTAGTATAGGCAATTCCAGGCTGGATGAATCAATGGTCTGACTCAGTACAAGGCAGCTTCCTACAAATATTAATTCCTAAAACTGCTCTTACATCGGCTGAAAAAGAAAACCAAGTTTTTAAATATTTGGATATAACTGGCTTATTGCTGTCCTGTAGTTGCTTTGAATCCCCTACGTGGGCTGGAAAGGGAACTCAGAAATGTTATAAACAAAATTTCGCCTGTTATAGACTTAATATTCATCTCACCTTCCCCCCTAGTGGAACAAAAGCCATAATTCCCCAGTCCCGCTCTCCCAGCTTGCCTACTTCACCCTGCACTCTTGATCTGACTGAAACATGGCCTACTACAAAAGTTCCTTTCCAAAAGCTTGAACATAAATTGCACCTTAAAGACTCAAAAACTTGCTCCAAAAACCCACACATGAACTCAGCAGCAGCTGCTGTGTAATCAGTACATGGGGCTGAGCCAAATAAAAAAAAGCAGGTGAAAATAACATCTTTCTGTCCCAATCTAAATAGCATGCTCTGTTTGCTAAATCCTAGCATGTATATTTTTACCCACAAAGAGCTATTTTTCTGCTTTCATCTTTGCGAAGGCTGGGAGAAATAAGCCTGCATGGCCATGAATCTTTAGCTGATACAAAATAAGGAGATTGCAGAAAGCCAAGATGTGTATTAGGGATGTGTGAAACGTTTTGGATACAAAATGTTTTGTACCCAAAAGAGCCTGTTTCGGGTGTTTTGTAGACAAAACGAAACACACATTTTCCAGATCCAAAAGTTTTGTATACAAAACAAAATGACCCTGTTTCGGCTACAAAACGTTTTGTTGTTTCGGACCTCCATTTTGTAGTGATCTCTGAGTCAGTCTCCATTTTGTGTTTGACATCTCTTTGAATTTCCCACCCTTCCAGCCTTCTGATCGGTGACCTAAATCATGGGCTGACCTGCTGACAATTCCCTCCTTGTTCCCCATTGGCTCTTTTGCTTCTTCCCACTCCTTACTGACCCTACATTGGCCAGGGGAAGGGTTGCTAACCTATGGGGTGCTGGGTTCTGCTGTTTCTGTGGTGTTCTGAGTGTAGATTCTCTGGTAGCATATGAGAGTGGATTCTTGTTTTTCACTGAAAATCTCATATGCTACCAGAGAATCTACAATGAACACCTCAGAAACAACAAAACCCAGTACCCCACAGGCTTGTGGGGGTGGGGGTGGTTGACACCTTATGTGCACTACACAACCCCTCGCTCTGGGCAACCCCAGTGCCCCCCAAGTGGAATTATGGGGCTGCTGAAACCTCCATTATTCCCCATGGGAGAAATCCTAAAGACACATAAACTTCAACAAATCACAAAAGATCAGCCCTTTGCCCAATTCCTTTGAAATAATTCTGGAAGTTTCCTTGCCCATATTGGGCACTACCACCCACCACACTCTTCTCTGGGTCATCCCTTTCCTCTCGATTTGAAGCGATACATTTGCTGGAATCCCTATTATTCCCTATGGGAAAATTCTTAAAGATGTGTAGACTTTTTAAAAAAATTCACACACAAAAAAAAAATCAGCCCTTTGCCTAATTCCTTTGAAATTTGGGTGATAGCTTCCACCCATTCGACACTACCACCACCACCCACTCTTTTCGTCCTGGGACCCTTTTTTAAAAACCAAATTGATTCGGATTTGGATTCGGAAAATTTGGCTACAAAACAAAACAGGGCTGATTCGGATTCCGAAAATTTGGGTACAAAACAAAATGGGGATGTTTCGATTCAGATACAAATCAAAACAAGAAAATTCCAAAATGCACACCCCTAATGTGTATGGTGGTCCCAAACGAATAATTCAGCAACAGTAAAGCACCAACAGCCACAGGATCCGGCTACTGTGTTTCTTTCAGCACAGGCAGGGGCGTACCATTAATAAGGCAAAAGGAGACAAATGACTCCAGGCCCACAGCCTCTGTGGGCCCCTCAAGGCCAGTCCTTGCTGTGTTGGGAAGAGCAGCCCAGGTCCTTTTCCACCGGAGCTGCTCTTGGGAGGCCAATCTACCCACTGCCTGCTACTGGGGACGGAGGTGATGCAAGACAAAAGTCAGGCCCTTGGGAGCATCAAAGGAGCGGGCATGCCCCGGAGGAGGAGCAGCAGCAGAATGGTGGGTAGGGGCTCCTGACTCCTTCCCCGTCCCCAGGTCTCTCCAGCAGAAGCCTCAAATCCTGTGCTGAGCTCTTGAGTTTGCAGGGACAAGGCAACAGGAGGGTTAAAAGTAGTGCGTAGAGAGTTATGAGAGCCCTAGAGAGGCCCACGTGTAAAGAAAGCATCCCACTCACCCACCTGCAGAAGGCAATAGTTGATTTCTCCTTCTGCTAGCACTAGCCTCTATGGGGACCTGGTGAGTGCAGAGGGGATGTAGGGTGCAGCAAGCAGGGAGGGAATATGAGTGCTTTTTGACAAGGATTAAAGCAGCAGCCCTGACCTTCCCCAGCCTCATCTTGAGCACCTCCCCTGCTTGAACTAAGGATGGAACTCAGCTAGGAAAGTCAAACAACTCTTATCTGTGTGGTTTTGTGTGTGGTTTGTTTATTTCGGCTCCCCACATTTATGGAGTGTGTGTGTGTGTGTGTGTGTGTGTGTGTGTGTGAGAGAGAGAGAGAGAGAGAGAGAGAGAGAGAGAGAGAGAAATTTTATCCCCAATTGAAAGCCTTCCTTGTTCCTTTACGTGCCCCCCGCCCAAAAGTTCCTTGCTCCCAGAATGGCTCACAATATTTGAGGATTGGGAGAAGAGTGGAGCTAGCCTTGCATCCTGGATTATTCGCTAAATTTAAACTGGTTTACCTTGTTATCCCTTCACCTGCCTTTTCCAAATGAAATTTAAAAAAAAAAAAATCCCGCCATGCTACAGCCCTGGCAAAAATTGTTAAGCTTGGAACAGAAGCTTCCTTTGGAACCCACAAAAGGGGAGGAGAGCTGGTCTTGTGGTAGCAAGCATGAATTGCCCTCTTGTATTTCACAAAGCTGATACTGTTGTATTATTTGGTTCTGCTGTTTTTTACACCTTGTAACTGTTGCCTCCTGTCCTCTGTCAATCTGCTAATGTTCTTAATGTTCTTCTGCAGCAGAGACATGGGGCCAGGTGAAGGAGAGGCAGCAAAGGGGTGAAGGGAAAGCAGCGAGGGGCCCATTTTAAAATCTCATCTCCGGGTCCACTCCAACCTTGGTACACCCCTGAGCACAGGACACAAAACTAGATGTGCCTGTATGTTTTGATAAAAGGAATGACTGCCTTGTCATGTTTTAAATCAGAGATCAAAAGAGACTTCTTAAATGAACATGACAATGTTTAAAATGTCCCATACTGCCTCCGTTAAGATCTGCCAATCACAATTAACGGCAACAGATTTGCTATTCTAAAATAAATAAACCCACAGACTTCTTTTGCAGAGTGGAAAGCAGATGAGGAATGAATACAGAAGCCAGACTTAGCTTTGTAGCCAGTTAATCTGTCACTGGGAATTACTTTCGGCTCCCCCCCACCTTCCTGTATTCACTGGGGTTAGTAAACAATAGAGCTTCTGCTAACATAGTTTTTGTTACATTCAAATTGAATGTGAAATGCTGGATGACATTATAAATGAATCCCCTGAGCAGCAGCAGTAGAATTCAGAGGCCTTCTGTGTCTTTATTATTCAATCAGTCTGTACTTTCATATATTTTGATATCAAGTCCATTAAATTCTTGCTCTTTTCTTTTCAACCAAATTAAAACTTGTCCTTATACCTGCTGTTTGAAGGAGATATATCTCCCTTGACTCCCCTTCGCTCAAAAAGAAATGAAACTATGAAAAAAAGCCTCCCTTGGGGTCCAGAGAAGTTGTTCCAAAAGAGCACCAGCTAAGGTAAGTCTCTTCTTTGAAACATGAGTTTAGGTGTTAAATTATAAACAACTGACGATGGAGCAGTCACCATGGACAAGTCCAGTTGAATTCTATCTATTTCAGGAACATTCTGGAAATGCTGATAATTATGGGAACTGCAGCAATAGTCTAACAAAACTTTGAGTATTCTAGCCTTGCACATTTATCCATAACCTTTTACATATTTTGGTTTGACTGGGATTGAAGACGCATTCTGGAAAGACTTCTTCCACCTAATTGGATTTTGTCCTGGACTCATCATAGCTAGAGAATGCTCCTGTCCTACATGCCGCCTCCCCGCCCTCGGGGTGGTCATTGAGATTAGCATATTAGAAGAAAGAGTAGACTTTTTCTCCATTGCTCCTGAGAGCAGAACTAGAAACTGGCTTGAAATTACAAGGAAGCAGATTGAGGCTAGATTTTAGGATGAATTTCCTAACTGTACTCAGCTGCTAGACTGAAACAGGATGCTTTGCGCAGTGGAACGCTCTCCTTCTCTAGAGGTTTTCAAACTGAGGCTAGAGAGCCATATGTGGCAGTTTCCTGTACTGAGCAGAAGCTAGAAGATTCCAAGGTCCCTTAAAGGTAAAGTGTGCCATCAAGTCGATTTCGACTTGATGGCACACTTTACCTTTAAGGGACCTTGGAATCTTCTAGCTTCTGCTCACTACTGGAAACTGGGCAAGTGGAACAATAGCCTGTAGCAGTTGTTCATGCCATTTTTCATGGGTCAGTATCACTGGGTCAGAAGTCAGTATCAGTATCGATTTTGACTTCTGGCGCCCACAGAGCCCTGTGGTTTTCTTTTGGTAGAATACAAGAGGGGTTTACCATTGCCTCCTCCCATGCAGTAGGAGATGATACCTTTCAGCATTATATTAGGAGATTAAGTTTTACTTCTTTCCATACTTATCCAGATGACTGTTACAGGATTGTAAGTGTAGGAAGCAGAAGAGCCATGCCTAAAATTTAGCATATGACAATGCCAAGGCCGACAGAAAACATTTTTTAAATATAGTATATGGCACTTTAGCTAAATTCATGCCTCATTTCATCAGGATGTGGAAATTATGAAGCTGGGTGAGGCACTGTCATTGCTAGTACAACAGATGCCACATGGATTAGCAAGCTTGGGTTTCTCTGGTGAGGCAATGCTGATACTGACCCATGAAAAATGGCATGAACAACTGCTACAGGCTATTGTTCCACTTGCCCAGTCAGTTCTGTGTTCTGACTTTTTCTTTATTGGCTTTCAAAGCTTGAATTTGCATGCCACTCTGTTTGAATTTGTGGCAGTACTCATCATAATTCATCAGTCATGGAGTAAGACTCTCACCAGGAATGAACACCAAGGCTGAGTCAGCAATCTGTGACCCATTAGCAATATGTGAATAAGCATTGGCTGGAGGAAGCTGGAAAGAAACTGAGAGGATAAATAAAACTGGGGAATAATGTAGGTAGATCTGAAAGCTGGAGGGAACAGGGAATGTAGCCAAGAAGGTCAGGGAAGACTTGGTAGGTCTCAGAGAAACGGAGCGGAAGCAAGATGAGTCAGCAGGGGGCAAGGAGCATGTCCGGGGAAACAGCCATGGGAACGGCGCACTGGTGAAGCTGAGGTCACAGAGGTTTCTCTATGACTGTGCGCCCAAAGATAGTATTTCTAATACACAGTGAATAAACTGCTAGCAGAGACTAAAAACTGAGGGGAGCCAGGAAGAGAAAATTTGCTTTTGCTATTTTGAAGTTACACAATAAACTGGGCAAGGTAGAATCTAAGACAAACTTTATAGATGTTTTAAATCCACCCACTGAAATGATGGATACACTGTGCATTCAAAATCCCAGGAACATAGGAAGCTGCCTTATATTGTGTTGGGAATTCTCTCTGGTAAGAGAAACCCTTTTTCATTATAGCAGAGTGCACAGCGGTACAACACAGCGGAATTTGTTTAGGCATGCGTGTATGCTGAGAGCAAGATGTTCTCAGCTGTTCCTCAGGTCACCTGCTCAGTTTTGGACTTTATAGGAAGGCTCCTTGTGACTCAGGGTGCTAGAAGCCCAGTAGAGAGGGAAAGGGAGAGTCCATCCACCCCCCACCCACTGCTGCCTGGAGTGAGAGACCAGGTGGGTGCTGGGGTTCCTTCTGCAGTTGCCTGCCTGCTTTTGCTTCCCCTGAGGGGCTACAGCCTCAGGTTAACATCTGTGGGAAGTGGGGGCAGGATTGAGACCAGCCCCTGAGTGACTCAGCTGTTCCTCGGGTCAACTGCTCAGTTTTGGGCTTTATAGGAAGGCTCCTTGTGGCGGTGGGCCCGCCACTGGCAGGCTCTCCACTGAAGGGGTGACACCAAAGGGGGTCACCCCTTTGGAGGAGCCACTTCGGAGGAGGGCGAGGGCTAGAGGGCTTCTGTTTAATTAGTTTTAAGCTGTTTTAGACTTGGGTTGAAGTTGTTGTAATGTGTTTGGGTTCGTCCAGAGAGGGGGGGACAGGGGGTACCTTCGTTGACTATGGGGCAGCTATCATGGTGGTGGTGGGGAATAGAAGAAGTAACACTGGCAGGTCAGCAGGCCAATCCAGGGGAAGGGTAGTCAGAAATTTAATAGCTGTCTCTCCTTCCGGCTGTCCTGCTAGCTCTTTGACCTCGGGGAGCACTGCCAAGAACCCACATAGCCTTTCCCTGCTCCTCTGTAATGCCAGGTCGGTCCAAAATAAATCTGAACTCATCCATGATTTGATCATGGATGAAGGGGCCGACCTGGTATGTATTACCGAGACTTGGTTGGGGGAGGCTAGTGGTCCAGTTTGGTCCCAGCTTCTCCCTCCAGGATATTCTGCAGAGGAGCAGGTGAGGGGACGTGGACGGGGAGGTAGAGTGGCTGTGGTCTATAAGGATAACATCTCCCTCACCAGGGTCCCTGTTAGGGTGTCGGACCATAGGAAACTGCCATACACTGAGTCAGACCACTGGTTTATCTAGCTCAGTATTGTCTTCACAGACTGGCAGCGGCTTCTCCAAGGTTGAAGGCAGGAACCTCTCTCAGCCCTGTCTTGGAGAAGCCAGGGAGGGAACTTGAAACCTTCTGCTCTTACCAGAGCGGCTTCATCCCCTGAGGGGAATATCTTGCAGTGCTCACACATCAAGACTCCCATTCAAATGCAACCAGGGCAGACCCTGCTTAGCTATGGGGACAAGTCATGCTTGCTACCATAAGACCAGCTCTCCTCGTATTAAATGTGTGTACTTGAGTTTGGGGACCAGAGATAGATTGGGACTTCTGTTGGTATACCGATCGCCCCACTGCCCAGCGGAATCCCTTACTAAGCTCATGGACTTGGTCGCGGAACTCGCGATGGAGTCTCCCAGACTTTTGGTGCTGGGGGACTTCAATGTTCATTTCGGCACCAATCTGTCCGGGGTAGCTCAGGAGTTCATAGCGGCCATGACAACTATGGGTCTATCCCAAGTGGTCTCTGGACCAACGCATATTTCAGGTCACATGCTTGATTTGGTATTTTACTCTGATCAGGGTGGTGTTCCGTGGGTGGGGACTCCTGTGGTTTCCCCATTGTCATGGACAGACCACCATCAGGTTAAGGTTGGACTTACAACCACTTCCCACCTCCGCAGGGGTGAGGGGCCCATTAGAATGGTCCACTTGAAGAGGTTATTGGATCCAGTAAGATTCCAAAAAGCCTTGGAGGGATTCAGTGTTGGCTTTGCCAATGATCCTGTTGATGCCCTGGTTGAGAATTGGAACAACTTGCTCACAGGGCAGTAGACACAATTGCTCCCAAGCGTCCCCTACGACCCGCTTCAAATTTGGCCCCTTGGTATACAGAAGACCTATGGGGGCTGAAGCAGCAAGGTAGGTGACTGGAGCACAGGTGGAGGAAGACTCGACACGAATCTGACAGATTGCGACACAAAGCACATCTAAAGATCTATGCTCAGGCAATACATGCGGCAAAGAAATGGTTCTTTTCTGCCCGTATTGCCTCTGCAAATTCATGTCCAGTGGAGTTGTTCAGGGTTGTGAGGGGACTAGTATCTGCCCCCCTCCCTTGAACCAGAATTTGGAGTCATCAGTTACCTGCTGTGATGTGTTTAAAGAGTTTTTCGCAGATAAAATCTCTCAGATTCGGGCCGACCTAGATGGAGACTCCACAATTAATTTGATATCTGAGCTGGAGGTGCCCAACAACTCCTCTTATGTGATTCAACTGGATCGGTTTCAATCTGTGATTCCTGAGGATGTGGACAAGCTGCTTGGAGTGGTGAGGCCTACCACTTGTTCTCTTGACCCTTGTCCAACATGGCTTGTTCGATCTATTAGGGAGGTTGTTATAGACAGCCTGGTGGAAATCATAAATGCTTCTCTGAGGGAGGGCAGGATGCCTCCTTGTCTTAAGGAGGCAATCATTAGACCTCTTCTAAAGAAGCCTGCATTAGATCCCTCAATTGAGCAATTATAGGCCTGTTTCCAACCTCCCATGGCTGGGCAAGGTAATTGAGAGGATGGTGGCCTCTCAGCTCCAGGCGGTCTTGGAGGAAACTGATTATCTAGACCAATTTCAAACTGGTTTTCGGGTGGGCTATGGGGTGGAGACTGCCTTGGTTGGCCTGATGGATGATCTCCAATTGGGAATTGACAGAGAAGTGTGACTCTGTTGGTCCTTTTAGATCTCTTGGCGGCTTTCGATACTATCGACCATAGTATCCTTCTGGAACGTCTGAGGGGGTTGGGGGTGGGAGGCACTGTTTTACAGTGGTTCCACTCCTACCTCTCAGATAGATTCCAGATGGTGTCGATTGGAGACTGTAGATCTTTGAAATCTGAGCTTAAGTATGGTGTCCCTCAAGGCTCCGTACTTTCTCCAATGCTTTTTAACATCTACATGAAACCGCTGGGAGAGATCATCAGGGTATTTGGAGCTGGGTGTTACCAGTACGCTGACGACACCCAGATCTACTTCTCCATGTCACCGTCTTCAGGAGCTGGCATATCCTCCCTAAATGCCTGTCTGGAAGCAGTAATGGGCTGGATGAGGGAGAATAAACTGAAGCTGAATCCAGATGAGACGGAGGTACTTATTGTGTGGGGTCAGAACTCAAGAGACGATTTTGATCTAGCTGTTCTAGATGGGGTCACACTTCCCCAAAAGGAACAGGTTTGCAGTCTGGGAGTACTTCTGGATTCACACCTCTCCCTGGTTCTCAGGTTGAGGCGGTGGTCACGGGTGCTTTCTATCAGCTCTGACTGATACGGCAGCTACGCCCATTTCTCAAGTTCAATGACCTCAAAACAGTGGTACATCTGTTGGTAACCTCCAGAGTTGACTTTTGTAATGCACTCAACGTGGGCTGCCTTTGTATGTAGTCCGGAAACTTCAGTTGGTTCAGAACGCGGCAACCAGGTTGGTCTCTGGGTCATATTGGAGAGACCATGGTACTCCTTTACTGATGGAGTTACACTGGCTGCCAATAGGTTTCCGGACAAAATACAAAGTGCTAGTTATAACTTACAAAGTCCTAAATGGCTTAGGCCCTGGATATTTAAGAGAGCGTCTTCTTCATTACAAGCCCCACCACCCACTGAGGTCACCTGAGGAGGTCCATCTCCAGTTACCGCCAACTCGTTTGGTGGCTACACAGAGACAGGCCTTCCCAGTTGCTGCCCCAAGATTGTGGAATGCGCTCCCTGCTGAGATACGATCCTCTCCATCTCTGGCAATTTTAAAAAAACACCTGAAAATCCATCTTTTCGCCCAAGTTTTCTCAGCTTCCTAATATTTTGAGGTTTTAATCTCTGGTTATTTTTAAATTGCTAAAGTGTTTTTAAGTTTTTGTATATGCTTTTAACTGGTTTTATGTTATTGTAAACCGCCCAGAGATGAAAGTTTGGGGCGGTATAAAAATTTAATAAACAAACAAACAAACTTGGAGCCAGTTCATAGTTTCAAATCAATATAAGGAGTGTTTATTAGAGAACTCCATTCTAGAGAGGAAAGTGAAGAGATAGGATCTCTAATCTACTGTATCTATCTAGCTGGATGCAGATGGATTCTGCATCTCTGCACACATGGTGCAGGGAGAGAGGAGCTTGCATGTTGCAAGGGAGAAGGAAGGGAAGAGAAGGAAAGAGGAAGTGGAAGGAAGGAAGGAAGGAAGGAAGGAAGGAAGTCCCTGAGTTTAGCAATCTACATATTAAAGGGATAGTGGCAGAGTAGTACAGAAGGGATGACCAATGTCTTGACCCTCCAGCCCTCTGACTCACTAGTCTGTCCTCCTATGTCATTGAGACAAGAGACAGCGCATAGTCCTTCACTTCCAACATATTGAACAACAGAAAGAGAGAGGGTGTGACCTCACCTCTTGTCTGTGGGCTTCTCAGAGTCATCTGGTGGGCCACTGTGTGAAACAGGATGCTGGACTAGATAGGCCTTGGGCCTAATCCAGCAGGGAATGTTCTTATGAGTCATACCATTGGTCTATCTAGCTCAGTATTGCCTACACAGCCTGGCAGTCGCTTGTCCAAGGTTACAGGCAGGAACCTCTCTCAGCCCTATCTGGAGATGCCAGGGAGGGAACTTGGAACCTTCTTCGTGCAGCCACTCTTCCCAGAGCAGCCCCATCCCCCATCTTACATTGCTTAAATATAGTCTCCCATTCTCCCATTCAAATGCAAACCAGGGCAGACCCTGCTTAGCAAAGGGGACCATTCATGCTTGCTACCACAAGACCAGCTTTCCTCCCCACTGACTTATATATGACTGACTTCTATATAGACAGAGATGTGTGAGCATCTAAGGCTGGAACTACATATCAGTGCATCAAGCATGAATTCCCAAATCTACATTTGCTGAGGTATTTCTAGGAGCAAAATCTGTGAGCAGGATGCGGGTGGGGTTGGGGTTGATTGCTTAATGCTTCCTGCAGTCTTGAAAGCTCTCCTGGCCATTCCTCCCCTCCCCAGAGTCCTCGGAGTCCAGCTGGGGAAAATTGGTTTAAATGGCTTAGGGGCATTTTCAAGTAAAAAGTGAAAAGTGCAGGGAAAGGTTAAGCAGCCCCCACCACAGGTTTTCCCCTGCAAATGGTCCCCCATTAGCATTACAAGCAAAGCATGAGGTTGAGATTCACTTATTTGCTACATACATAATGTGTAGCTTTGCCCTGAGGAAAGTGGCAGAAAGAGAGCAAAAGAGCACACAGCCCTATGGTCGGTCTAGCCTAGCATGAACTCTCACTGGCAGTGCCCATTCTGATGCTGTTCTCAGAAAACCGGGCTAACGAAACCAAGCCCAGTCTTGCCTGCACATGAAAATCGCTGGGATCCTGTCCGATCCCAGCGGTGCCTCAGCGGCAAACCTGCCAAGCCAGCCACCCAACGGGGCTAAGAGAGTGAGTGCTCTCTTAACCTCATTTTACTGATCGTCTGCCAGCCCTGTCTGTCTGCAGGCTGGAAGACTGTGGGGCTCCAACCCTGTTTGGGAGGCTCCCCATAATGCAATGCACATTCATGCAGTGCATTATGGGATTTCTGGGGGCCTCCTGACCCCCAAACTTCCCGGCGTCCAGCTGGTGAACATCTAGGCGAACGATCCACTCGCCCAGCAAGAAGGCCAGGATTGTCTGTGGGGAAAGTCATTGTGTTATGGCTTCCTCTCCTGCAGCATGGAGCCCTTTCTCCATGATCTTGAGAAAGGGCTCTCTGATTCCTAGCTCTGCTTCCTGAGATCACCAGGATATCCTTCACCAGGATGTACTAGGCACTGAATTTAGGACTTTATGCAACTTTTTTTTTGTTCACCTCCTCCCCTCCCCCCAATCATTATTTTGTTAAGGCTCTATGTTTCTATCAATTTGACATATCCAAGAACAACATTATACTTTCAGCTGAAACCACTAATGTAGTGTTTCTTGTATTCACTGTTGCAACAGTCTCTCCTTTTCTTCTTAAGCTATGTTCACCTGTCTGCATCCCTGTTGCCAAACTTATTTTTCTCTGTGTTGCTGAAAACCTCACTCCTCTGCATCCTCCCTTGGCTTCTTCTACCCTCTCACGTCCAGCCCAACTTGTTTAGCTTCTTCTACAAGAGTTGTAACTCTCATTTCTTCCAAGCTTTCAGTTGCTTTGCGTCTCACATCAGGAGCCCTGAGGGTCTGACACTGGATGCATGTCAGGGTTGGTAGCAACACCAGCCACAAGATTCGTTTCACAAGCCCACAGTGCACCTGGCACAGGAAGTCAGTTGACACTGGAGGGCCAATCTGATGGCAGTGGTGGATTGAAAGCCCCTGAGATCTGATGACTACTCTCTGCTTGGGCAGCTTCTTACTAAGGGAGACCACTCAATCTGCCTTCATTGCCATCAGATCACCCTTTTGAGACAGGGAACCTTATTGTTGTTGTTGTTGTTGTTGTTGTTAACAGAGTCAGACAGGTGTTATTGACTGGTTTGTTTTATCCAGACATTGAGTCCTTCCCAAGGACCTGGGATGGCTGAATTTTATTGTCAATGTTGTTGCTGTTATTATTATTATAGATATTGTTGCAGAATATAGGCTGTTCCCAGTAAAGTTGCTTTTTATAATTGGCTGATGGTGATTTCTGTGGCCCCTATGGTGTTGAGGTGCTCTTCAAGGTCTTTTGGAACTGCACCCAGGGCGCCAATTACCACTGGGATTATTTGGGTCTTCTTCTGCCACAGCCTTTCAATTTCAATTTGTAGATCTTTGTATTTTGTGATTTTTTTCTATTTCTTTTTCTTCTATTCTGCTATCCCCTGGTATTGCTATGTCGATTATTTTAACTTGTTTTTCTTTCTTCTCGACTACAGTTATATCAGGTGTATTGTGTGGCAGATGTTTATCTGTTTGTAGTCAGAAGTTCCATAATATTTTTGCATCTTCATTTTCTACAACCTTTTCAATTTTATGGTCCCACCAATTTTTGGCTACAGGTAGCTTGTATTTATTGTTGTTGTGTGTGAAACTACTTTGAGAACATTTGTTGAAAAGCATTATATTTGAAGCTGTAGTCAGATGAAGGGACTTCAGCCTACCTGCCTATCTCAACCAGGCTGTCTCCAGACCAAGCCTGGATGCCTGACACTGCCAATCTTTTCTTCTTTTACTTCTCTACCTTTTCAGTCTCTCAGCTTGTCTGTCACCAGTCTTCCTTCTATTTCCACCTTTATCTCTTGCATGCATTCATTTCCCTTAGCTGCCCCTTATTATTGGAATGCCCTCCATCTAGCTCATCCATCATCACCTTCAAGAAGCATTTAAGGATTCATTTCTTTACTCAGACTTTCCTTATATAATTTGCTTTCCCTAGTCTTTCTTTTCTCAGCCACTTTCCTTGTGAGTAATCTCAGACTGGAAGCCTGTAGGCTGGTGTGTGTGTGTGTGTGTGTGTGTGTGTGTGTGTGTGTGTGTGTGTTGGAGTAGCAAGGTTGGAGTGGGCCCAGAGACAAGATTTTAAAATGCACCCCCCTCACTGAAGCTCAGCTCATGAAGTAAAGAAATTGTAAATTTCTTACATCTTAAAGAGCCAGCGTGGTTTAGTGGTTAGAGTGCTGGACTAGGACTGGGGAGACCCGAGTTCAAATCCCCATTCAGCCATGATACTAGCTGGGTGACTCTAGGCCAGTCACTTCTCTCTCAGCCTAACCTACTTCACAGGGTTGTTGTGAGGAGAAACTCAAGTATGTAGTACACCGCTCTGGGCTCCTTGGAGGAAGAGCGGGATATAAATGTTAATAATAATAAATAATAAATTAAATGAGGCTGAATAGTGGTAACAAAAAGCATAGTAAATTATACACACACACACACACACAGAGACATATATATATATATGTGAGCCATTTTGGAAGGGCGGTATATAAATCAAATCAATCAATCAATCAATCACCTATGTGCCACAATAGGTTTTATATATCACACTCACATGAATTTTGGAGGAGGGGAGTCAGTCATGTGACTTGCCTCTGCCCCCCCCAGGCAGTGGGCCCCCAGACAACTGTCTCCCCTTGCCCTATTATAGTTACGCCCCTGATCTGTAGGTGTACAAGTCTGTTTTAGATACATAAACATGTGTATTAGGTAGGTAATAAATTGTGTACTCACTCACTCACTCACTCACTCACTCACTCACTCCTCACGGAAAGCAAACATACAGCTCTACCACCGAGCCATAGTCTCTCTTTGTTTTGCTGGGTAATTTTTCTCCTTACCTTGCTGCACAAAGGATCCATACACAAACCACATGGAATTGTAGAGAGTTGTTGAAGTCATTGATCCCATTTGCAGGCGTGGTGGATTGAGCCAATTCAGCAAGTATACCAATAGTCCTACTAGAAGCACCGTGCCTGCTATGCAGGCCCACAGGGAGAGGTCAAAGGGTGCCAGACAGGCAAACATGTCCATTGTCTTTTCAGCCTTCCGAAGCAGTACCCCCACTGAGTAGTCCATGTATCGGGTGGTAAAATCAACCACATGTTCTCGGTCTGGTGTGATGGTTAATGCAGAAATGCCTATATCAGCTCTCTAAATGAAGAGAGAGGGGTGCGGGGGTGGGGAGAGAGAGACAGAAGTACATTAATTTTTGCATGTAATGAGAAAAACATGTTGACTATCGTTTCATGTGTTATAATGGCATGATAATGCTGTATGACTAAAGTGTGAAAAATCCATTGTACAATTATTTATTTATTGTATTTCTATACCACCTAATATAGAAATCTCCAGGCGGTGTACAAAATAAAACATAACATGAAACAATATAAAACAAGTAAAATTCATAAAAGAGATAAAATCTCAATAAATGAAAACACATTAAAAATTATATTGTTCATAAAATCCAAACTATATATCTAATCCACATTAAAAAAAATTTTTTTCCAGTACTTACCCCCTCCAGGGGGCTTCTCTGCGGCTGGGTGGGTGGGTGGGTGGGGATCCAGGGAGATCCCCCTCCTGCCGCTGGCCTCCATTTTGGCAAAAATCGTCCAGTTCTGGCATTTTTCACCCAGGCCTTCACCTTTTGCAGTGGCCATTTTGGAGGCCGCTGCACATGCACAATGGGCCTCTGTGTGGCCTGGGTCATGACCTGGCCACGCAGGGGCCCATTGTGTATGTGCAGTGGCCTCCAAAATGGCCACCACGATGGGGGAAAGACCCCCCATGGCTTTGGAGAAGCCCCCCCATAGGGGATAAGTACTAAAAATAAATAAATAGAAATTTTAATATAAAAAGGCTCATGAACCCCATGGCCAAGTAATACCAAACTGAGCTGTTTGTCTAATTTGACCTCTTATTGCTGGCTTGCCTAACCCGCTGTGGGTCTATAGCAGCTATCTAACAACAGATTTCTTTGTCTGTTTACTCCAGAGTAATTCTTACTGTTAATAAAGGGGAGAAGTAATGGAAAGATCACTGTAATTTATTTTTTTTAAGCGTTTGTGTGAAGGAGCAATAATGGAACAATCCCTGTAAAGGGGAGGGGGGGACCCAATCTCCCTTTTCACACCCAGCATTCATGGTGCTTATAATTCTAACATTATTCATAGCATGCCATTGGTTCTTGTGCCCCCAGTCCCCCTTTTGGCTGAAGGCCACTGTGGCTAGGGATGATGGGAATTGTAGTCCGACAATGTCTTGGGACCCAAGCTTGAGAACCCCTACTTAATGGATGGGACCTATTAATACATATTTTAAAGAAAGAAATAAGAGCAGGATTCAGAGTACAACATTGTGAAATCACAATTAGAAAGGGAGGGAAGACTGCCCTTAAATAATTAACTTCATCATCTGTTACTGAGGCTGGTTCAGCAAAAACCTGTATTTCATTTTCATACTCATTGGTCTACCCAAAAACTTTGCAATCTAGGCATTTTTGAAAAATGAAAAATGCTGCTGTTACAATGGTTCACAGGAGACTCCAATCCATATGACTTTGAAAGGCCTATTATCGAGTCCTTTTGGACAGTTGTATTGACAGAATAAATTTTCTTGTCCGTAATGCTAGAACTCTCATTTAATCACCTCATTCTGGGATACATTACTGCAATCTGGAAGCTCCAAAAACCTGCCAGACTCTGGACTGCCAGAGCTTTGTTTGCAGCATATTTTTTTACAGTTCTGGAAATCATGTTCTGTGCCTATAATAGAAAATTGGGTTGAAGACCTTTTAGACCTCTCCATTAAAGCAAGAATCATGAAGTACAGGAGAGAGAGATATCAGAGAACTTTAATGTAATTTGGCAGCCTTTTCTACGATTGTTCTCTAACTGAGTGCTAAACTTCTGCCGGTGTCTCACCCATACACACAAAGCACATTTCCCCCTTTAATTTAATATTTTCATTATGTTAGACACTCTTTTTGTCATTTCAAAAGGCAGATGTGTTCTACTAAGGAATATTAAAAAGATCCCCCCCCCCACTAAACCTGGAGATATCAAAACTCTTACATTTTCTAGTTGCTTTGCTGATTGTACTCAAACATCTTTGTTAATCTTCCATTAATACAATATGAATAACGAATAATAAAAGCTTTCTTTATGGAAACCATTTATCCTGCCCTTTGGTCAAGCACTGGCCCTCAAGGCAAAAAGGAAAGCCTAAGCACAAATTTAGGAACATAGGAAGCTGCCATATACTGAGTCGGACCATTGGTCCATCTAGCTCAGTATTGTCTACACAGACTGGCAGCAGCTTCTCCAAGGTTGAAGGCAGGAATTTCTCTCAGCTCTATCCTGGAGAAGCCAGGGAGGGAACTTGAAACCTTCTGCTCTTCCCAGAGCAGCTCCATCCCCTCAAGAGAATATCTTACAGTGCTCACACATCAAGTCTCCCATTCATATGCAACCAGGGCAGACCCTGCTTAGCTAAGGGGACAAGTCATGCTTGCTACCACAAGACCAGCTCTCTTTAGATTTAAAACATCTAAAACCAGATCAATCTCCACAATGGATGATGATGATGATAATAATAATAATAATAATAAAACTGTTTTGAAAATAACAGTACCTTTCTGTTAACTCCATTGGCCCGCCTCAAATGCCTGCCAATACCAGGTGCCACCAAAGCAGGGGTTCTAAGTCTTAGGTTCCCAGATGCTATTGGACTAAAACTGCCATAATTCCCAGCCACAATGTCTGAAGGTCACCGTCGCTGGGGGTGGTGGAAGTTCTAGTCCAACAACATCTGGGGACCAAAGGTTGAGAACCCCTGCACTAGCAAAATGCCCTCCTTCTTGAGGCAACCAGTTTTGCTTTTGTTGCTAGAGGCCAATGCAGCATGACAACCTCAGATAATCCTAGCACATGAAGAGAGTCATAGAGTAGGAGCTGTTCTGTTAAGTATTCTGGACCCAAGACATTTAGGGCTTTATGGGCAAGAACAAATATCTTACACTGAGCTTCAAAAAGCAAAGGAAACCAGTGGAGCCTTGGCAATATTTTAATATGCTTCCAGTCAACCCTATTTTGAATCATCTACAGTTTCCCTACTGCTCAAGCCCCATATAAAGTCAATTACACGATCAAACAAGAAAGTTAAGATGGTGTAGTAGCACACAATCTTTATTATCCTGGAGAGGGCACAAAAGCACTATTTGAAATTACTGCTGCTTGGGCATCCAGAAGCAAAAGCAAGCTAAGGAGTACTTCTAGATCACAAATCTGATCTTTCAGGAAAGCACAACCCCATCTAGAACAAGTAATTCATTTTCCCCTAAGTGAAGACCACTCCCACCATTAACATCTCCATCTTATCCGGATTAAACTAGATTGTCCATACCTTTAGTCATATGGTGTCTAGACATCAGTTTAGAAGACCCGCTGCCTCTGTTTACCCCACAGCTCAGGATGACCTCTCCCAGTGGCTTCAACAAATACCAAGAGGCATCTCAGCATCCAGATCTAGGGGAAACCCATGTACTGCATAACCATTGCAATGGAGTGACTCCAAGCTGCAAGCCATACAGGCACTTACAAAAGGATATCATGGCTGATCAGCTCAAATGGAGGTCAAGGAGAATTAGCAGCACCCTACATCTCTCACCTTTATGCCAAAGGTCATTTACATGATTGAAAAGTGGTCCAGATTAGTTGCTTAAACCATTAGACATATTAAACAGAGAAGACATATTAGACAGAGAAGTTTCCACTTTTCTCTGCAGTCTCCCTGACTGCAGAGAACCTCCTGTCAATCCAAATTAACAGATTTTTGGCATAAATATGGCTTTTTGAAGAGGACTTTGGGTGCTCAGCCCTGGCTGCTGTGCATATGCATAGCTGAATTAGGGCCCTGGTGTTACTAAGATAAACCCACATTTGCTGCCTAACATAAAACAATGCCTAGCACCTTTATATATATTTTTTAAAAAACTTTTATTTGCTTATAAGGGCTGGCATACTGCACAATGGTATGTCGACTTAGTAATGCTGCATGCATGCAAGTTGCGCAATTGCAAAATTAATGCCAGCACATGAGGGCAAATCCATTGGAAACAGGCTTACTCTCATGTAATGTCATTTGTGCAAATTCTGCACTTACACAACTCGCATCCATGCAACATTACTAGGGTGGCATACTGCAGCACATTATCATCCGCCAAGGTTATGACAAAAGACTATCACAAGTTATTGGGCTTTTATTTGTCCGATGGATGTTGTAGTTGCAAAGTAATTTCAAAAGAATGAACATCTCCGTTTCTGAGCAGATGTTTAATAGCACCTGTAAATGAAGTTGCTGTACCATATGGCTACCTGTCCCATATGTACCAACCACATTGTTTTTGTTCCTTCAAGATCCATTTAATTTAAGATATGAAGCAGACTATTAATATCCTCTTGATCTAACCAGCTTACTGCTCAGCACATCTCAAGAGACAGCAGTCACAACTTCAGTAGGCGTTATTTTAACTTTCTTTTCACATGTGCAATTATAATTGCAGCAAAAACCAAAGAGTTTAAGGCAGTCACGTCAGTGCATTTTTTTTAAAAAAACAATTTAAATACTAAGTGAGTGGATGTCCTTTTTCTAATGTAAAAAAAAAGGAGTATTTAAATTTATAAAGCTTCTGCTCATTTGAAGTAATGAGGTTTGCCTATGATTAAAGCTGTGGGGTCCTTTATGGGAAGTTGAGTGGGATGCAGGGTGGGGTGGAGGCGGGGAATATGTGAATGGTAGAACTGATCAATCACCATACCACTGTTATGAACATTCACAGACCTGCTTTGATCTCTGCCTAATGAAGGTGATGCCTCTCCTAACCACTCTGGGAAGTGAGATGCACCTAGCATCTAAAGAGGCCCAGAATGGTGCAAAACAAAAACCCAATTCCCTTTAGACCAGAGATTCTCAACCTTGGGTCCCCAGATGTTGATGGACTTCAGCTCCCATAATCCCCAACCAAAGGCCATTGGGGCTGGGGATTATGGGAGTTGAAGTCCAATAACATCTGGGGACCCACGGTTGAGAATCCCTGCTTTAGACACTAGCCCTATTCGGATATTATTTTTAAAAGGGCCGGAGGAGAGTAGAGCCATTCCAAAGTGTGCTGGAAGTCCCTCCCCAGTACATCACTTACATTCCCTCCCACACTCCTCACAGTTAGGGCAGCATTTGTCTAAAGAAGCAAACGCCCTAATCATGATGGCGGGCATTTCTGATAGCTATCTAGATTTCTGATAGCTAGCTAGATATCTAGGTTCAAAGAACCCAGGCTGCTGCCAATCAGGGGTCACGCCTTGTGACCCCAACTCGCCCCCAGTGTCTGATGTCAGACACGGGGGTGCTGGTTTAGCTCCCGAGCGGGGCCGTGTGGCATCCATTCGGGCGTTAAATGGCTGCTGTGTTCGCGGTGCGGCCAGGCAGGGAAAAGCCGCTCCTGGCCGCATTGCAAATGCAGCACCGGCCCCAACCTAGCTCCCGAACAGGGCCATGCAGGGAAGAGCCGCTCCTGGCCATGCTGAGAACATAGCCCCAACCTAGCTCCCGAATGGGGCCACGTGGCGAATGCAGCACCGGCCGGACTCAAAACTCCCGAACGGAGCCGCATGGCTCCATTCGGGAGCCAGACCATGCCCCCTCGTGTCTGATGTCAGACGTGGCGGGCGGGGTGAATGAGGCTGCTGCCATGGCTGGACATGAGCTGCTGGCGGTTTGGCTCTGCGCCTGGCTACTGTACCCACAGATAGTCTTTTAAAAAATAATGTTGGAACAGGGCTACTGTGCCTGTCAATGCCCATGTTTGCATTTGAGGGAACTGAGTGCTGAATCTTTCCCTTAACTAAGCCATTTCAGGTTACAGATGGCTGGGGACCAGCATATTAGAATGCTCTTCCCTGTGGTTAAAACTTCCTGCACACATTAAAATAGGATGCCATTGCCGGAACAAAGGGGAGGCTCACTCTGCCTCCCAGACAGGGGCGACTCTAAAACAACTGGTTTGCGGGAGCAAAGGGGTGGCGACCAACATTATTAGGGGAGCAAGGATTTTGCCATGCATTAAATACTTATAAAGGTAGGGTAATTAATATTGTTAGTTTACCTTATTAATGAAGCTTGCTTCACATTTTCAAATTTATTCAGAAATTGGGCCAGATTCATCTTAGAAAATTCTTTCTTTTTGGATTAGGCCAAACCTTGCAGTCTGTCTTCCAGGCTAGGTTTCTCTTCCTGTCTAAGGCCATGTGGCAGGGAAGACTGAGGTGGGGAAAGGATGAGTACCAGGCCAGCTGAAATATGCAAGGGAGATGATCCTGCACCCCAGCCCAATTTGTGGGGTGGGGAGGGGAGCACCAGCTGCCCCTTGAAGTCATCCCTGCTTCTAGAAATATTAGCTCTGAACATGCAGGCAGTCCCTGCCTCCCCCCGCCTTCAAGATCACTCAAACGTGTGTTTCCCATCTTGAAGTGGGGTAGTAGTCCAGGACAAGTCAATAGATTGTACCGATTTGTAGCAAAACTGGCATTGCAGTAACACTTCTGTGACATGATGGTTCTTGGTTTAATTTTACTCTGTTCTGTTTTGGGCTATATTCCATCTGGCCCAGTCAACCTCATCTGGGGCCTATTCCAGTTGGCTCAAGCTGCTAGCCTTTCAGCAGCCCAGAAAAAGGAGAGGAGGAAAAGGTGACTGGTAGGCTCATTCCAGTCCAATCCCAAGCACTCCATATGTTTATCATCATCATCATCATCATCATCATCATCATCATCACCACCACCACAACAATGCATAGCAATTATATGACATAGCAATAATAATGCATTTACTGTCAAACATGGCACACAACGCAATGTGCGACACTAAACTTTAAAACCTGCAAAAAACGTGTTCTTAAAATATTTTAAAAATAATTTTAATACTGGCAAAGCCAAATACAAATAAAACATAGCTAAGCAGCAGGCCATAAAGTGCATGGCTCAAAACTTTAAGATTCAGCCATATCAGCTCAGAGGAATGCCCTAAAGACAAACTTCAAAGCAAATATATCTCTACTTGGCAAAGAAATGCCATAAGGGAATGATCAATGCCCTTCATAGCCACCACACACAGCTAGCTGCAAAACTAGAACCTGTCCAGTCCAGCAAATGGGTCACTATGGAGACCTTTCCTCACTCATTGGCTCCCTTCAGATGACACATGGTTTTTATTGCACTGAAGCCTCACAGGGTCCAGACCATTCATTTTCTTTAGTAATGTTGCTGGCAAAACCTCTTCCACATGGTTGAAACATGACAACTATGGTGTATGAAATCTGGCAAACATGGAGGTCATTGGGACTGAGCTACTACTTCAGCCTCTTCTAGCTGGCTGGCTGGCTTTTCCTAGAAAGAAAGTCTCCCAGCTAGCAAACTAGCTGCAAGCTGGCTGGGCTTGGAGGTCCACGTAGAATCACCTCACATGCCACTCTTGGTGCATGTGTCAGGAGTTGCTGATTCCTCTCCTACTTGGTAGTTAGCATTCAGTTTGTGTTTATATAACATTACCTTTTTCACACATTGCCTTTTTCACACAACGCATAACCAACTTGCGGAATTCTCTGGCACAAGATGTGGTGACAGCCCAAAACCTGGATGGCTTTAAGAGGGGTTTGGATAACTTCATGGAGGAGTAGTCTATCAACGGCTACTAGTCGGAGACCTATAGTCCACCTCCAGCCTCAAAGGCAGGATGCCTCTCAGTACCAGTTGCAGGGGAGTAACAGCAGGAGGGAGGGCATGACCTCAACTCCTGCCTGTAGGCTTCCAGCGGCATCTGGTGGGCCACTGTGTGAAACAGGATGCTGGACTAGATGGGCCTTGGGCCTGATCCAGCAGGGCTGTTCTTATGTTTTTATGTAGTAACCTCTGGTTTGTTTGTTTGTTGTTGTTTTTTTGAAAAAAACAAAATATATGTTTCTAAAAAAAAAGTTTATCCCTGCAAAATGACATGACGTGTATTTACATGAATAATTCAAACAGCTAAACCAGATTTCATTTGCTAGAAAATATAGAGAAGCAAAATGCCACTCAGTCTTGGTAGTCACAGTTACTGCTGCCATTGTAGTTCAAAAGGACTGGTTTTTAATGGACCACCCCATCACTGAGCTTCTGAATGGAAGCATTTTTAGTTATATGCAAATAATGTCAAAGGATCTAAAAATTAGAGAGTGGTATGTGTCATTATCCTGTCAACATTAATCAGAGAAACAGCAGTTTGCACAAGCCAAGTTTTACTAAGTGCTTTGCAGGAAGAAAGAGACACAATGTGTGTGATCGTGTCAATATTTAGATGTAAAGATGCCAGTCGAAAATATAAACATGTAAAGTGAGGCTTACAGTCCTCTTCTATGTAATGTCAAAACTTCACCCACTGTTAGTTTTGAGCATATGGTGTATGAGCATTTCACTTAACAAATGTCATGAAATGGAGGAGATGATAAAGTACATGCATTAACATACTGCAAGGAATGACCCTCTTGTAGGGGTGTGTGAGATGGCTCGGAATTGAGCCAGCTTCAGGTCAAGCCGGCTTGGCTCGAAGGCTTGCCTCGAAATGAACTGGTTCTAGGGTGAGCAATTTGACAGCAGTCTGGACCAGGTCCTGGCTCAATTGAGTCCGAGACACCCAGGGCAGCTCAAATCTGACCCAGATTTGAGCCAAACCAGGTTAACGTCCGGCTCGCACACATCCCTACCCTCTTGTCTTGGAAGGGATGTTGATCCGGACCAGCAGAGGGATATGTAACTATGATCATATGTAGGGCACTCTAAATTGCAGTACATAGGAGCTACCAGCAGTGGTGAGCCACTAGTGTGCAGCAGCTCACTACACAGATAGGGAGATTCTGTTCTGTTTTCACCTTATGGAATCCATTGCTTTAGTTTTGATATATAGTTTGTGGACTCTATCATCTATGTGTTGTATTCATTTCTATTATGGATTCCATTGTTTCTTGTTGATAATAAAATTGTTCTATCCATATTCATTAACTGATCTATACTGAATACATTTTCTGTAATAGTAATACTCTGTCATATTGTGGTTATACTTTTCTTCTGCATTGGACAGTTTGGTGGGGGATCCTTTTGGTTCTTTTTGTAGTTTCATAGTCTGCTAGTGCTATGTCTGTACCTGGCATTGGGAGTGGGGGGCAGGGGAGGAGAAAGTCATGGGAGAAAAAGGTTAAACATCATCTCCTAAAGCACCACTTTCCAGCTTCAAAGCACCACATTGATGCTGCTCAACAAAAAAGAAACCACTGGCTATTCTAATAATGGATTTAAGAATATAACAACAGCCCTGGTGGATCAGGCCCAAGGCCCACATAGTTCAGCATCCTGTTTCCCACAGTGGCCCAACAGATGCCTCTGAGGAGCCCACAGGCAAGAGATTAAGGCATGCCCTCTCTTCTGCTGTTGCTCCCCTGAATTCAGAGGCATCCAGTATTCAGAGGCAGCCTGCCTCTGAGGCTGGAGGTGGCCTATAGCCACCAAGACTAGTAGCCATTGACGACCCTGTCCTCCATGAATTTGTCTCAATCTCTTTTAAAGCCAACCAAGCTAGTGGCTATAACCACATCCTGTGGCAGAGAATGCCATAGATTAATTATTATGTAATACATATAATTATTTAATCCAACCTTCATCCAGAATTATATGATAATTTATGATTAATTACACAGTAATTTCTCCTATCATGTCTGCTTTGGCCGTCACTTTATGCCTGCTCTTACCCCAGTTCTTTGTTGTTCAAAGCTTGTTAAAACTTGGCTTTTTATCCAGGCTTTTACATAATTGTTTTTACTGCTGCTTCTATATGTTTTTACCTGTTATATCATTTTTATGCTTGTATTTTATAGATTTTAAATTTGGTTTGTTTTTATATTTTTTAGCTTAATACTTTTATTGTCTTTTTATGGTATGTTTTAACTTTTGTAAACCACCTTAGGGTTGTCTTTTAACGAAAGGCGGTATATAAATGCAACAATAGATAGATAGATAGATAGATAGATAGATAGATAGCTAGATAGATAGATAGATAGATATTTTGCCTGCTCAGCCCACCCCACATGATAAAGATATAAGTGCACATGGCTGTACATCTCCCCCACCCCTTGTATTGCACATCAATCAGACAGAGGCGCAGCTTGTCTGAACTAAGTATGCGCCTCATACTCCAAATATAAACATAGGAAGCTGCCTTATACTGAGTCAGACCATTGGTCTGTCTAACTCAGTAATTGTCTACACTGACTGGCAGCAGCACTCCAAGGTTTCAGGCAGGAGTCTGTCCCAGACTTACCTGGAGATGCCAAGGAGTGAACCTGGGACCTTCTACATGCCAGCATGGAGATGCTCTTCCACTGAGTTATGACCTCTACCCCTATCTTACTGTACTCATATTTACCCATCCAAATGCAAATCAAGGTGGATCCTGCTTAGCAAAGGGCACAATTCATGCTTGCTACCATAAGACGAGGTCTCCTCCCTCATAGTACTTTGAAGTGACATTTAGAATGTGTGTAGAGGGGTGGTTCAGATGAACTCCTTGATTTGAACTCCCATGATTTGCATGGGAAGGGAGACACGTGTGCTCATAGCATGTGCACATCTTTACCACAGGGGGTGGACCAGTTGGGCAAAGTATTGACCAAACTGGCCCACAGGCAAACAGCTAGGAAGTGTGGTCAGGTTAAAGGGTTATAGTGAGAGTCCTGAGATCAACCGTCCCAATGGCTTGAACTCTATTTTAAATATTTGATTTGCTGTTGATACTTCTACTACTACTAATACCACCACCACTACTACTACCACCACCACCACCACCACCACTACTTATATTCCACTTCTCAACCAAAGGTTCTCAAAGGTGTTTATTTAGCGGGGGTGGGTGGGATAAAATTAAGGAGAAGATGGTACCCTGTCCTCAAAGGGCTTGCAGTCTAAAAAGAAACACAAAGTAAGAAATCAGCAACAGCCACTGGAGGGATGCTGTGCTGGAGTCAAGTAAGCCAGTTGCTTGCCCCTGCTTAATATCAAGAGAATCGCCCCTATGAAAGGTGCCACTTTGCTCAGTTAGCAGGTATAAATTATTACTACTACTGCTACTATGAATATTGATATCCCGCTTTTCAGCAGAAGTTCTCAAAGCAGTTAACATAGGAAAATAATCATAAATAAAGATGGCTCCCTTTCCCCAAAGGGCTTACAACCAAAAAGGAACGTAAGGTAGACCCTGGGGCATTTTCCAGATTATGAGCTTTGCGCCGGTAGAAGCGTTGACAAGGTGCAATGGAATGGTGCAACGGTTTCAAACTACGAGTAAATTCTCGCTTTCTAGCGGCGCTTTCCCCATCATTGGCTTTTTGTTTTGTTTTTTTTGTTTTGCTGGATTGCTTATGCAAGTGTGCAACACTGCAAGTAAATGTTTGTTTTTGAACGGTGCTTTCCCTGACCATTCGTGCTGTGAGCACCGCCTCATTTTTTTAACCATTCAACACAACAACCACTGCTTTCAGTCATAATGCTAAATAAATAAGAGGAGCACAATGTAAGCCTCTTTGGGAATGCTGGAAGGTGGGAGTTCTCACATGTCTTGAAGAAAATGCCACCCAGGTGCATCACATCCAGCTCGGCTCTATTTTAATGCAGAAAATTTGTACTTGCCAGAGCAACTGCCACCTCCTTTGCGACATCCCCTGCAGTGGCACCTTTGAGATATGACACGCTTCCTCAGCGAGGTGCTCTCAGCAGCCTGTCATGAAAATGCCACTCTTTGCCACAACAATTGTGTGCAGGCAGAATCTGCTATCTCACATACCACCCCTCATCCAATATGCTAAAATCCACACAAGCTCATGGAGAGCATCCCAGGAGGCAATGCATAGCACAGCCACCTCAGAATGGTTTGAACTGAATTGTCAGAATTGTTTGATGACGTGGGGTGGGGCCACAGCTCAGTGGTAGAACATCTGTTTTTGCATGCAGAAGGTCCCAGGTTCAATCCCTGGAATCTCCAGGTAGGGCTGGAAAATACTCCTGCCTGAAGCCTTACAGAGCCACTGTCAATCCATGTAGATAATGGCTGCACAACCTTGGTCCTGCTGCAAATGATGGACTACAACTCCCCCCAGGAGGGGTGTCCATTGTCTTTGTGGGAGGCTATTCCAGTGGTGGTGGGGAATAGAAGAAGTAATGTTGTCAGGTTGGTAGGCCGTTCCAGGGGAAGGGAAATCAGAAATCTAATATTTATTTATTTACTTTACATTTTATATCCTGCTCTTCCTCCAAGGAGCCGAGAGTGGTGTACTACATACTTAGGTTTCTCCTCACAACAACCCTGTGAAGTAGGTTAGGCTGAGAGAGAAGTGACTGGCCCAGAGTCACCCAGCTAGTATCATGAGTGAATGGGGATTTGAACCCGGGTCTCCCCGGTCATAGTCCAGCACTCTAACCACTACACCACGCTGGCTCTCCATGTCTACTTCTACAAGGTCCTGGAGCGCTGTGCCAAAAACCATCTCCTGCAGAACCTTGGCTTCCATCTGTTGCCGGCTGCCTGCAACACAGCGCTGACAGGCAGGGAGTGAATCTGAGTTCACAATAAATAAGACAAAAAAAGCTGCTTCCCAGGAACAGCTTGCACTCAGTGTGAGATGAATCTCTGCCGGCAGCTTGCCGGGTGGTTCTGTGCTGTCTGGATGAGACAGGGAGACAGAACGGGAGAAAAGGGCACAAGCAAGTCCTGCTGTTTACTCTATCAAGACAGAAAGCTAATCTCATACCTTGATATAGGTCAT
The DNA here is from genome assembly GCF_027244095.1 of Hemicordylus capensis. Taxonomy (NCBI): domain Eukaryota; kingdom Metazoa; phylum Chordata; class Lepidosauria; order Squamata; family Cordylidae; genus Hemicordylus; species Hemicordylus capensis. Next base: position 26,095,731 of record NC_069661.1, on the reverse strand, counting down.
TGGTGTTTGGTGCTGCTGTGCCAAAGAAGCAGGAGTATCAGTGGCATGTCACAGACAAGGCCCCTTCAATATATATCCCAGAAAAGCTTCAAAACAATAATCTAACAGGATTATTCAGCTTCAGTGCTGAAATCAGCTCAAGCTCAGCTTCCTCTTACACCTCCCTCACCTCAATTTCTCTGGAGTCCACAAATGCTCTTGCTCTTTCTTCTCCCTTGCCTGATGTCACTACTATTGTGGCTGCCGCAGAGAGAGAGAGAGAGAGAGAGAGAGAGAGAGAGAAGAACACACATCTGTGTTGCTACAGGATGAAAACTTCAAGCAGAGGAAGTGGAAAATATGAACAATATTTCCATATGTCCACTGGTTCAAATGGTTGGCTCATGATCCCCCAGTCCATGGCAGAGGGATGCTGCTGTGTGGTGCAGTAGTCAGTGTTGGACTAAGAGACCAGATTAGAATCCCCATTTAGCCATGAAGCTAGTCAGTCCTCCCAGCTTGATCCACCTCACAGAAGTCTTGTGAGGATATCTGGGAGGAGGAAAGCATGTATGTCATTTGAATTCCCTGGAGGAAAGGTAGGATAAAAATACTACTACCACCACTACTATTTTCTCCCCACTCCTACGACGACTAGTGTTCAGAGGCATGCCTCTGAATACCAAAATGCCTCTGAATACCAGCTGCAGTTGCAAAATGCCTCTGAATACCAGTTGCAGGAAAGCAACAGCAGGAGAGGGGCATGCCTTAATCTCCTGTTTGTGAGCTTCCCAGGAGTATCTGATGGGCCACTGTGGGAAAGTTGCCACCAGCCCAAGCCCGTCCTGCGGGCAGAACATTTGCCCCACTTGGCCTTAATTGAAGTATGAGGCTGGGGGTGTTTGTCTCTGACTGGTTGAAGGGTCTGGGTTGGCAGAGCATGCATGCCGCTTAGGATCACATGCACCCAGACCCTCACTTGACTTTGGAGAAGCATCCTTCCCCACTCCACCCCAGAGCACAGTGTGGGCTTTTGCTGATTGTCGTGTTGGGGGCCAGGGAATGTTTTTGTGGTTTTTTTGGCCCTCCATGGAATTGGCCTAAATTGGGCGATCTTTTTTTGTTTATCTCACACTGTTCTCAATAGTTAGGTTTTCCCTAGTCACAACGGGCAGGTGCAGTGTGGGTCTGAGGATGCCTAGATCAGCTTAATGGTGAGCACCCTAAGGCATATGTTTGGCCTGATCATTCCCTAGAAGTTTCATGCTTCAGGAAGCCAACGAGTTAGCTAAGAACAACAGTGATCAGCCTCAGGGCTGTGAGGCTCCCCTGAGTCAGGGTGTACATGGCTAGGGTTGCCAGGTCCAGATGGGGGATAAAGCCAATATCCATCACCAAAAATGTGGAAATAGAGGATGCTTTTCACCAAATAAGTCTCCGAAAAGTCTCCACTCTGCATAAAATTTGCATGAGTTTATTGGTATTACATATGCATATTTTTCTAAAATAAAAATTGGGTAAATTGAGAATAATACAGCTCACCACTGTGAAGCTGATGACCAGGTGAGCTGTATGTCTGCTCAGTCTGCTGTCTAGGTGCTGAGTTCTCAAGGCCCCTGCTTCTTCACTGTAAATTCATCTCCTGGTTAGGTTTACCACACACAACACTGGTTAGGTTTACCACACACATCTCCTGGTTAGGTTTACCTCCTCCCCTATGGGTCACCCAGCCTGCTCTCCCCAGCCAGGCCAGCAACTCCACCTCTTGGCTCTAGGCAGGACAGCCAGCTAGCTGCCGAGCCAGCTTCTTTGCATGCCTACACAGTGGTGCATGCATGGTCTCACCCTTGCCTGCTGTTCTCTATGACTACAAACATTTATACATGGGCCTTTCAACAGGTTTCAGTGGTTTTCAAAGAAATATAAATAATATAAGATGCTCCCCAAAGGGTAGCAAGGTAACACCACATCACCCTTTGGAAGAATGCTGTGCTGAGGTTGAATGGGGCCAGTTGCTCACCCCATGATAAATAGAAGAGATTCACCACTTTGCGTGTGTGTGTGTGTGCGCGCGCGCGCAATCCCCTTCAAAATTTGCTATTTTGAACCAATAAAGTTGGGGCCCATTATTTTCATTTCATCACCTTCTGTCTTTATTAATGTGGGGGCAAGGAGGATGCTTAACTAGATAGGCCTTTGGTCTGATCCAGACAGGGATGGATTAACATAGTAGGAAATGTAGCATTTGCTACGGGCCCCGCGTTTTCTAGGGCCCCGCATGCCTGGCTTGAACATCTGCCCCTTCTTTCTGCTCTCTATTTGGTGCTCTCTGCTGACTCTCTTCATTTCCTGTTGCTGCCCATTCTCATCTCCGTATCGCTTGAGGGCGTTTAAGCAAGGTCTTCCTGTGGCACCATGGTGTTGATTGGGTTATCTATTATGTTAAGCAGCACGGGAGGGAGTAGTAAGAACAACAATAGGAACAGATAGCTTGCAAAGGGGTCTCAAAGATAACTTAATCGCCAGGGAGTTGGTCCTTATTTGTTTAAACTGTAAAAGTTTTTAAAAACATACACAGAGAGAGTAAAAGAAATAAAAGCAGTTTAGATTAAGAAACAACTAACTATTAATGCAGGGCGGAAGAAAGGAAGCTAAAGAAGATGCTAGTTGAATGTTGCCAGCGTTTTCTGACTGACTGGGAGAGGGTAAAGATAAACAATGAGAACGTGTACCTTTAAGAGGAAAAAGAAAGCCGGAAGTAACTCAGATGCACGGCAAGAGGAGTCTCAAAGTTTAGTGGATCAATTGGAGGGGAGCTGGGAGGGAGATTATATTATGGTCTTGTTGGGTAAGGTCACTTATATCCTCCTTTAGTATCTAGTGCTGTTGGGAGGGAATTTGCGATCATTGCTTTTCAAGGAACTGTCAAATTTAAGGTGAGCTCCTTTCCTCTCCTCTAGAACTGAAATAACTACTGTTGCGTTGCCAACTTCATTAGCTTTACATTGGGATGCACGTTGAAATTGTCCAAAGATAAACGAAGGCTGCAAACCTAAACACACTTACTAGAGAGTAAGGCTCACTGAGTTCAGTGGGACTTACTTCTGAGTAAACATGCTTAGGGTTGCACTGAATGATTTGTGCATTTCCTCCTTTTAATATTAAGCATGTTAGTGTAATTTAGATTGAAAGAGGCTGTGCCTCCTGCCAAAAGATTGTCTTTTGGATACTTCTGTTTTCATGGAAGTTGCTAATGCACCTCATCATAATCACATTCATTTGCAATGCATCAACTATTTTAAATATACATCTGCTTTCCTGTCAGGCTTGCACAAGAGGTTAAACATATATTCTTAATATTGTTAAATGGCCCTTTTAATGTGATGGCTGCTGGGATCCAAAATGTTCTGCACACATTGGAATCAAACATCCACTGTTGTGTGCCAAAATTGCTAATAGGTTCAGATTTCTCAAAGTACAGAATTCCTGAGAACCTTTTAATTTAAACAGTCAGAGTTTTGTTCCCCACCCCCTTTCTTTTTGTGGAAATAACTCCAAAGGAGAACCCACGGTCAGGAGTCACAAAAGTGTGTGTGAGTGTGTGTGTGTGGGGGGGGAGGGTGTTTTGCAAAGTTTGTTGACTGGCTGGCTCAGCTGAGTGGAGGCATGGGGCGGCTGGTGGGGGGGCACTAGGCAAATGAAAAAATTGAATTACTTTACTATGCAAGTAAATAATTTATGTTTCAATATTTATGTGCATTTTTTTTAATTTGAGGCCCCTTCATAACATATGCTACAGGCCCCACACTAGCTTAATCCGGCCCTGGATTCAGAAGGGCTCTTCTCCTATTCTTAATATTAATGCACAAGGAGTGAGGCTGTCGTCCCTTGATAAATATTGTAACAGGACCCCAGTTACTCATGAATGTACGAAACAGGATAAAACAGGAGAGTAATTTTGGATCCAAAAATAGTACCCTTCTGTCCTCTACAGGATCCCTTTTACACAAGAATTAGCTTCCCTTCGGGGCATTTTCGCATATGCAACTGGCGTTTGAACCACTCTTGATATTACATTAACATCTGATCACTGATAAGGTGCAAGAGGAAGCAGGCTAGATGCATCTGTGATGCAAATGAGCATTCTGGCCTTTCTTTTCTTTTCTTTTTTAATAGTCACATTGCAAAATGGTTTTGAGCAAGAATAGCTTTAAGCCTTGTGAACAAAAATTCTCTCAATGTGTGCCCAGATAGTGACTACGGTGCTTAAAAGTCAACCATTCTGGACAGCCAACATGCAGATAAACAAAGTATTGGTGCAGTAACGTTGCACTGATGCTACAGGAAAGGGACAATTTTCATTGAAAATTACCCCTGCTAACTTGGCAAAGAGGCACCTTTTAACGTGGCGATTCTCTTTATTGAGCAGGGGGAGAGTAACTGGCCCTATCCACCCCCAGCACAGTACCTCCAGTGACTGTTGCTGGTGTCTCTCTTATGTTTCTTTTTAGATTGTGAGCCCTTTGGGGACAGGGATCCATCTTATTTGTTTGTTATTTCTCTGTGTAAACTGCCCTGAGCCATTTTTGGAAGGGCAGTATAGAAATTGAATAAATAATAATAATCTGAAGTTGATGGTGACCTCCAGACTACATCTCTGAAGGCTATGCAGCCCTCAGGGACAATTTTTGGGAGGCACAGTGGGCTTCAGAGAGAATAGGAGAATGATAAAATTGACCCTCCCCTCAAATACCAGTGTAGCATTAGCAACACCCATGTTTCGTTAGTCTGGATGTCAGCCAGCTATTATAAAAACCTCTGGTCATGGCCAAAGTGGGAATTCCACATGCACAAAAGACATAAGACTACAAAGCTAATTTCATTGGACTCCCAGTCACCCTCTTCAACTAGTATCCACTCTAGTAAAAACAGCAAGGTTTGAATCACGTCTTGAGCTCTGCATGGATTCAGTACAGAGAAGGCAAAAATATATATATGCTGAGGATCAAATGTGAAATGAGCAGTGAATACATTATGCTTATTTTGTTTAATTTATTTATGGTAGTAAACATTTAATGCAGAATTAATTAGAGGAAGATGGTTTGTTAATTACAGATTAGAGTGTCCGTACCCAGTTCACACATCTACATAACATAAATGTTATTGTGCATCAATAAAACATTTTCTGTTGATCGTATACCTCAGTTATTATTCATAGCTATCAATATTTCTCTCTAAGTGCTGTGCATTATTTATGTAATATGCTAGCCATTAAAGCCATGCCATATATTTTTTCCCCAAATTGGTTTGCCCTGCTTAGTTATGGGCAGCCTTTACAAATTAACTGGTCTTATGAGCACTGCAACCTTTGCTCCCTCTTACAGATGCTGTTTCTCTTTGCCTTCATGGTGCAGGTAAGGCAAGAAGAGGCTCTTCTCTCACAAATGCATATCATTTGTGCTTTGATGCTTAACAAATCTTAGCAATGCTCTTGTTGCAAAGTGTCCACCTCACATTTAGCTACACCACAGGTGAGCACAACTTTGCACGTGATCACTGGTCATACTAGTGCATCACATTGTTTTCGACCAAAGGAGGTGAAATTTATCCCAGAATCCTCCTGTTCCTGTGTTGGACCTCTGGATACTAATTGCTGCAGACACTTTCCAAGGAATTGGCCATTGTTCCTTTGTGGCCTGTCAGTACGAATCCTGGCATTAGGCACTTGGGTGTCCATAGGACTTTGGGGGATGGGGCAGAGAGGGAGAGAATGCTGCAAGGAGGTTTTTTGGGGGGAGTGGGGAATGCTTCAAGGAGTTTTTCCAAGGAAATGAACTACAACAATATTTGTAGTGACTTTGAAGATATTTGTAGACAATGTATTGACTACAACAATATTTATAGTGCACTTTTGAAATTTACTCTCCTGTTGTTTCTGCACGGATGCCTTCCCTCCTTTATATAAGTGAGAAAGCACTGGAAAAGGCTGGAAACAAATACACAGGAGGCATTTGACTTCCATACATTTCAAAGGCAAATTGTTAACTTCCTTACCTTAAACACTAGTTCTCCTATCAGTCCATTCCAGGTCCCATTCTCTTGAGAGCGTCCATACTTGTGATCTGGTGCAACATAAATTTCGTACGTAAAGCCAAGGTAAGTAGACAAGGATTCCAAGACATCAATTGAAAAGCCTTGGTATTTCTTTGGTTTCCCCAAAACATTTTCTGACATCATCACGAATGGTTCCTCCTACGTAGAAAAGAGAGGCATCAGAGTAATAACAAAGTGACTTGTTACACTGTCTCAAACTGAAGCTAAAGTTTTCAAACCCTTGTTTTCTGCCTCACATTGTGCCCCATCTTTCCTCCACTGCTCTCTGTGTCTGCAGGATTTCTACATATGTGCTCTTCATTTAAAGTACAGTGTGACATCAAGTCAATTTTGACTCCTGGTGCCCACAGGTTTTCTTTGGTAGAATACAGGAGGGGTTTACCATTGCCTCCTCTCACGCATAATGAGATCATGCCTTTCAGCATCTTCCTTTATCGCTGCCACCTGATATAGTACCAGCGGGGAGTCATCTGTGTGCGGAATGAGTTTTGTTCTGGGCGAGAGTATCAAGGCAGTGTGTGCACACAAGAATTCAGAATGGAAGCACACTTCAGAGATTCATTGTGACCCTGTTACAGGGTATAATCTGGAAAGCGCCCAGGCCAGTAGGCTTCAAGAGACTGAAAAACTGGCATTGAAATGGTTCCTTTGTACAACTGAGCGGTCATCAAAAAACTTGTGAGCATAGGCATGTGTGCATTTCTTAGAGTGAACACTGATTTGGACCGGCAACCTTCTGCTTGTTAGTCAAGCATTTCTTAATGGTTGCAAATTAGCAGAATTAAACCAGCAAATGCTTGGGACCAGGATACCTAAAGGACTGACAGCATCTCATGATATGTGAAGAAACTTAATCAAGGAATTGCACATTATTCTGGAACATCTACAAATGGGTGTTATCCAAGAAAATAATCCCACGAGGGAGTCACCCTGTATTGATTTATTTTAAATCTCACATACCATGATGATCCAAGCTAGGTTCCAAGAAATTGAAAAAAGAAAGGATTGAATCAAATCCTCTACTGACTTACAAAAAAGCATCAAAAAATATTACATATTGTTGAAAAACTGCCAGCTTATTAAATAAAAACAAATTGTAAATAGTGCTGATCATTAAGACGTCAGATGCCCTATGTAATAAATCTGATCTGCTGGAATAAATGAGAGCTTCAACATACATGCAAATCTCTGTAGTTTATCAATCTAAGTGCTTTAAGCAGAATGTTCCACAGATCTGTTGGGAAGAGGGGGAAAGGTGTTTCAGGAGATGATGATTTTCATATTAGCAAGGATTTATTCACATCACTTGTTGGGTTATTAGATAATAGCAGCTCATAATTCAGAATTTGCATTCAGTCAGTTAAAAAGTGACTGCTAATTGCTAATCTGATTTATAAGGCTGCTTAAAACATGCCAGGTTTCCAGCTCATGGAATCTAAGCTTCCATCAAGTATTGTACAAAAGCAGGCAGGTGAAGAAGTCAGGAATGGCTTCCACTGTGCTACATACAGGCAATAGGATCACTGACCCCGCCCGACCCAACCTTTCAAGATATTAACATTTCTTCTGATAAAAACATGGCCATACTGGTTATCTTTCTAGTTCTCAGGCTGATTTGGCATGTCTAGTTCCCATAAGACAAATCTGTACTGATCCCACATGATATCAGGACTTGAGCTCTAATGAGCTCTTTATTTATTTATGTATTTATTTAATCAGATAGATAGATAGATAGATAGATAGATAGATAGCCTTGACTGGTAACTTGAGTAATGTCAGCAATAGATTCAGATTGTGCACTGCCACCCATCTCCAGCCAAAGAGGGGCACTGTGAAGAAACTAGCCACTCAGCCAAAGAGGTCTCCTTGTACAAATAGTCTTTAGTAGATAAGGTGATATCCTCTGAGTCCTATATAACCTTTCAACTTGCGCTTGCTTAAACTTTGAGCTAGTAATGGCTGTTTTCACATCAGTTCACTTTGGAATTGGTTCCAGCTACTACAAGTTATTTAAAAACAAAACAAAACAAAAAATAGCCTGTCTCCAGAAATCCTATCGTATTTCCAATGATATGAAGACAAGGGAGTGCTCAAATTAATATTACTGTTAATTAATAATAATAATAATAATATGATGATGATGATAATGTGCACCACTTTTCAACAAAAGAGTTATCAAAGCAAAGTATATAACAACAAGAATAAAACAATGGTTCCCAACTTCCCTGTGCCAAAAGGGCTCATAATCTAAAAAGAAGCCCAAGGAAGATGCCAGCCACAGTCACTGGACAGACATTATTGTAAATGGCCCATAGATTTTTACATGGGGTGGCGTATAGAAATGTACTAAATAAAATTATGTTGGAGGCTCCGGGACAGTTGCTACCCCCCCCCCGCCAAATACCGGAGAGCCACCACTTTAAAAGAGTCTCTTGGCCCAGTTAGCTGGGTTCCCCATGCTCTCACTCATGACCTTGCCTGCAGTGTCAACAGCAGAGGTGACTGAGAGGCCCTCTCTATGAGGTTTCCATTCCCTCCAGAATTAGAACACTGAAAAGCAGTGTCCCAGAAGCCAGGGGCATCGTTGAGAAGATACTTTCAACATGTGATTAGATTCCTCCACCCGTGTACAAATGAACATCCAAATGGAAAACTGTACATTCTCTACCCTGGATTTAAACACTAGATGTAATGTAGGATTTAGAATGTGGGGAAGACACGATTATGTAATAAGATGGTTGTCTGAACTGCCATGTGGTGGTTTCCCCCTTAACCATAGAGTTTGAATTGTAAACAGGACAGAGCCCTGGACAGGATCATCCAGTTATGTAGGTGGGACTTACTTTTGGCACATTTCTTTTCTCCCTGTCTGAGGTGGAGGGTTGTAAGAGGATTCTCTGAATCTCTGTCACACTAACTGACATAGGTTGAATAAGTGCCCCTTTAAAAAAAGCCAAGCTTGCTGTTTACAAGTTTCACTTACCTTCGGGTATAAAATAAATGTGGAAAAACTGTGCTTGTGTGTTTGAGTTTCAAACATGAATTTTTATTTTTATTTTGCTGTGACAAGAAAAAAAAGGGGGGCCAGTTTTTAAAGGGAAAAAGGGGCATCCTTAAGGGTCTTCACTCCCTGCCTTCCAGAGCCCCACTTATAGCCACTTCCCCCCTCCCCCCCCCCCATTTCTCCCTGCTGGGATCTGACACATCGTTTTGCCCAGCAATCCCTTACAAGCAAAGGGGGTGGTGGTGGAATCCTCTAAAGGGCAGCTGGGGGTGGTGAGAGAAGTTGTTTAAAGTTCTTACTGGTCCAGCGCAGCTGTTGGTGCCGCTGCTTGCCCCCCTGCTGCAGCCCTTGCACATGGCAAACCCTCTTCAGCAAGCCACCTACATGGTGGCAGTGAGATTCCAACCTCTGTGGATGCACGGAGGTCATTTGTGTGGCCTCTGCACAAGGCCAGAACTGCACTGCCTCTACGCAGGCAGCTTGCTGAAGAGGGATTGCCATGCACTTGGGCTGCACCGCTGCTCTGGACAGCTTCCAGGTGCAGCAGGAGGAGAGGTAAGCACCTACTAATTAACAGTTAAAGGTGCCTCCTGCCCACCCATCCCCGATAGTGCATACACTGGCCGCCACTGGAAGGTACAGTAGGATTCTAAATAGGTGACTGGAAGAATACACTCTACCTATGTTGGTCTGTTCATCTGAATCTGTTTTCCAAGTGGGTATAAAAAACCAAAGATATAGTAAATGTGCATTGAAAAGTAGCATCTGAACTGGCCCATAGCTTCCTAGAGCATCTGAGTACTCAGCAAATGTGTAAAATGCTGGATGGACTGGCCCATTGCCTCCTCCCACGCAGTATGAGATTATGCCTTTCAGTATCTTCCTATATCACTGCTGCCCGGTATAGTACCAGCGGGGATGCGAACCAGCAACCTTCTGCTTATTAGTCAAGCATTTCCCTGCTGCGCCTCTTAAGGTGCTCTACAGATTTACTTTTAGAGGGGGGAGAACAACTCCAAATTCCCTTTGAAAATGGTTTGTTGGGGTTTTTTTTGGTTTTGCAAGAAATCCCCTTGAATAAAAGCTTGAGGGCTTTTGCAAGACTTGAAAGGATTGTTTGCAAAGAACCCAAGCATTCCCCTTGTGAGTTAAAAAAAACCCTCACCTTTCCTTGCAAGTGGAGGAGGGGGAGAATGGTGGTGGGGCAGGAACCCATCTGACTTTTCTGCTTCAGTAGAAATTCCTTCGTTGAATATGCTCAGAAATATGGGGTGACATTCTGCTCAGCCCTCTGTTGACGCTAAGAACCCACTGGGGCTGCTGCACAATTTCAAAGGCAGCCCCAGATAGCCAGAGCATGGCTGTAGCAGGTGCTCAAGCATACCAATACTCATGTTGCCCCTGCAATATATGCCTGGCTGGGAGCAAGGACAAAGGTCAGGTGGGAGGAATCCACTTGATTAGCTCCATCCAGGAGTATATCTATAATTGAGTGGATGGGTTCAAAGAACTTGGGGCCCCCAGCTTCACCCCTCCCTATTTTCTTCATTATTTCCCTCACTCCAAGGGGCTACCAGGGAGAGGGGTGAACATGGGACCCCTCTCCCCTAGCTACACCCTTGGCTCCACCCATGTGTCACTACATTTCAACATGTTTATTTTATTTATTTTGCCCATTTTTATACCGCCTCATATACACATTTCTGGACAGTTTACAAATTTAAAAAACAAGCTTATAAGCACTCTTATCAAGTAACAATTGAGAACACTAAATCAATTAAAACAGTTGATTGTTTTAATTGTTTTAATAATTAAATGTTACCAAAATAGCATGAGATAAGCCACAGGAAAGTGCTTCCAAACCACTGCAGCAATGTATAAAGGAAAGAGAAGAAGGGGACGACCAGCAGCAAGGTGAATCGACTCAATTATGACAGCAATGAATGCACCACTGAGAGATCTTAAAGACCAAGCTGAAGACAGGTCATCCTGGAGAGAATCTATCTATGTGGTCGCAAAGAGTTGACACCGACTTGATGGCACTTAATCACTCACTCACTCACTCAAGGAAAGCTTCATCCCATGATTATATCTATTGCATAAACAGGCCCACAGCAGCCAGGAAAGGCCAAGATAGTTTTCAACGATAGTCCAGTTATTAACTGAATCTGTTTCATAACTGTTTGCAAGCCTGCATAAATTTTTAGTCACTGGCTGAGAAAGAAAACCACATGGCTCTGTGGTTGCCAGGAATCAACACCAACTCGAGGGCACAACTTTACCTCTACCTTTAAGAAGGAATAGCTTTCAGTCTCTGGCTAAGAAGGATTATCTCTTTCACAAATAATAGATGCTGACCAAACCCAAATCCTTTTCAAGCTTCTGCAGGAGATGAAAAGGCAATTAGTTTATTTTATTTATAGCTCACATGCCTGACAATGATTGTAGAGGACCTGTCTGGATATGACTAGTGAAACTTTACATGACAGGAAAAGAAAAGCGTATTCAAAGTGACAACTGAGCAGTAAATTTTTCGTAGGCCTTTACCATGCCAAAGAATACACTGACACTTCATTACTGGGGGTGGGGATTACTAAATAGTTTCACAAGTACTCTCATCAAATTATAGGGAATGTGCTGAAGTGATTTCTACTGATCGTCTTCACTGGTTCCCTGCTGAGAAACCACAGGAGTCACCACCTTCTCATTCCCTGCAAGAAATATCTGGAAGATTGGGTGGTAGGAGAAAAGGGCCTTGGGAATGAAAATTTTGTAGGAGGAACAGAAGAGAGCAGAGCTGCTTCACGTATTAGAGAGAGAGAAAAACTTTTGTCTTTCATTGTCCCAACTATTGTCCCAACCATGCACTGCAGCTCCTCATAAGGCAGAAGGGTATAAAGCCCAAAGGCAGGCCACACCCTCTCTTCATGGAGGATCAGAATTGCAGCTTATGTCTTCCCTACATTTGAGGGATCTGAAAGGATAGTGGGAAACAAAGGGTGCATCTTTCATCTTTGAGGCATCTCCTTTTCAAATTTCACCAAAGCACAGTTAAGACAGACATGGGACCAGTTCGGACTATACTCCATCTGCAAGCCTGGCCATGTGTCTACGCTGTGAGCGTGCACATTCCTTTTTGCTTCTGGTATGTGTGCGCACTTTTGCCTAATTGCTTGCGGTGGCGGCTCACCTGAACTGCTCCTCTATCCAGGCTGTAAATACTAGTTTAAACTAGTGTGATGGTTGGCACCAGATATGTCAAGCACCAGATCTGTCAATCATCATTTGAGGCCAAGGAAATGCCCTATGGGAGGGATTGCAAAGGGGGCTGCTTTGGAATAGAGAGGAAAGGGGCGGGTATATATTTAAAAAACAGGAAAAACTAGAGGGGTTTTAGGGAGGGACCGAGAAGGATAGGATCTGAGTCAATAGACCAGAATAGGTTAGAGTCAATCCAAGTGTCGAGACCTTAGTCATATTTATTTATTTATTTTATTTGTATTTATTTAATTTATATACCGCCTGACTCCAAAGACTCTAGGTGGTTCACAAAAATAAACACAATAAAGACAAAATAAAACAAACTGTTAAAACAGCAATTTAAAACATTCAAAGATTACTAAAAGTCAGACTTTTTTAAAAAAGTGTTTTAATGGCTCTTTTGAAGGCTAGTAAAAATCTTAAACCACAAATGTCTATAAGGAGAGCATTCCACAGCCCAGGAGCAACTACAGAGAGGGCCCGCTCCTGAGTCTCTCCTGAGATGGACTGCTACCATATGGAGTCCCGAGATGGACTGCTAGCATATGGAAACAGACCTCTCTCAATGATCTTAAGGTGTGGTGAGGATCATGCAGTGAAGATCATGTAGAGCACTCTCCCAGGTAAACTAGTCCTAAGTCATTTAGGGCTTTAAAGGTAATTACCAGCACTTAGTATTTTACCCGGAAACCTATTGGCAGCCAATGCAATTTAAAACAGGCATAATATAATATCTCCAAGAAACCCCGGAGACCAATCTAGCCACTGCATTTTGGACCAACTGAAGTTTCTGAACCACATACAAAGGCAGCTCCACGCCAAGCACATTGCAGTAGTCAAGCCTAGAGGTTACCAGAGAGTGCACCACAGTTCTGAGATCATTATCTACAGGGAACAGACACAGCTGCTGTATCAACCGAAGTTGATAGAAAGCACTCCTGGCCATAGCCTCAACCTGAGAAACCAGAGTGAGGCCTGGGTCCAGAAGCAATCCCAAGCCATGTACCTGTTCCTTCAGGGGCAGTGCAACCCTATCCAGAACAGGAAGATCTATCGTGTCCCAAGATAGATGTTGTTGCTCTATCTGCTCTAAATCCACAGTGTTAAACTATTGCCAGTTGTGATGACTGGTTGTAACAATTGCCAAGCCTTGTGTTAAGAAAAACAATATGAGTGTGTGTCCCTGCTTTGGCAGAAAGAAATCATTAAGCTTGTTGTACTCAAATAAACAGTTTTATAGTATAGTTAAATCTGTTATCAATAGGGTTTTAATTTCCTTTCACAGGACCCTCAGCTATACTACAGGGATAATTCAGTAATGGCAAAAATTAATGGTAATGGCAGAAGCTGAAAGGAAAAAGGGAGAGGAAGGGACATATTCCTTATTAACACTGGTCCATTTAGTTAAAAGCTGGATAACCTTACTAGTTTCGTTATAGATCCCCCCAGTGAGCAGGCTGGGGAACTGGGGGTACTGTTTGTGACAACTAGTATTTGCATGAAGTGTAGAGAGGCAATTTGGAGGGAGCAAATGGTACGCTAGCATGCCAGGAGAGAAAGACACCTGTGTTCACGGCACATGTCTTTAGTTGGGCTGGCGGACAAAGTATCATCTGAACTATGGTCAAAATGCTATGGAAATGTTTGAGGAATAATCTTTATTGGAACATAGGAAGCTGTCATATACTGAGTCAGACCATAGGTCCATCTAGCTCAGTATTGTCTACACCAGGGCTGCTCAACTTCAGCCCTCCTGCAGTTGTTGACCAACAGTTCTCATGCTCCCTGGCTACTGGCCACTGTGACTGGGGATTATGGGAGTTGTAGTCCAAAAACAGCTGGCGGACCTAAGTTGAACAGGCCTGGTCTATACAGACTGGCAGTGGCTTCTCCAAGGTTGCAGGCAGGAATCTCTCTCAGCCCTATCTTGGAAATGCCAGGGAGAGAACTTGGAACCTGCTGCTCTTCCTGGTGCAGCTCCAACCCCTGAGGGGAATATCTTACAGTGCTCACATGTGGTCTCCCATTCAAATGCAACCAGGGTGGACCCTGCATAGCCAGGGGGACAAGTCATGCATGCTACCACAAGCCCAGCTCTCCAGTGGAATCCAAGCTACACTCCTTTCAGTTCTGGTTTCCTAATTCCTGCAGTTCCGAAAGGTACCAATGTTTTCTGATGTCACTGTTCTGAAGAACAGAGGGCATTTTTGGTGCATACCAAAGCTCTATGGTAAAGGATCTCTAAGTCTTTACCTATGCATCAAATTGATATACACCCCCTTTTCTGTTGGTATTGGCTATCCTTTAAAAACTTGCTGGGCGGACCCTGCATAGCCAGGGGGACAAGTCATGCATGCTACCACAAGCCCAGCTCTCCAGTGGAATCCAAGCTACACTCCTTTCAGTTCTGGTTTCCTAATTCCTGCAGTTCCGAAAGGTACCAATGTTTTCTGATGTCACTGTTCTGAAGAACAGAGGGCATTTTTGGTGCATACCAAAGCTCTATGGTAAAGGATCTCTAAGTCTTTACCTATGCATCAAATTGATATACACCCCCTTTTCTGTTGGTATTGGCTATCCTTTAAAAACTTGCTGGGCTTCCTAAGCTTCTCTTTAGGCTTCAGGCATCATGCAAACCTTCGATAAGATGCCCGTTACCTACCAGTGTGTATCACTATATAACACTGCAAATTGCTGGGTCCCAAATCAACTTGTTTCTAACTCTGCAGAAATTCACCTTCTGCCTTTTCTGCAAACTCTGAACCCACATTGCATTCAAAAGATAACCAATGGACACTTTATTTCCTCTCAGTTGATAGTTATCTCACTGGGGAGGGCTGTCTTTTCTTTAATAAGGGAAACATCTCCTAGAAGGATTGCCAAATACAAATAAAAAAGCAGAGAGATAAATGTTGATTGGTTAGAAATGGAAATGGGATCTACAGGGGTCCAAAGCACACAGTAAGGTTTGATTTGCAAATGCATGACCTTATGTGCTCCTGTTGAAAGGAGTGGTGAGACCAGGTAATTAGCCTGACTGATAGCATTCAGAGAGCATATAAAATGACCTGAGTGCCTACCCTTTATGTATTTCTGATCATACTGAGATATATTTTAATTCTGATATTTTAATCAATTAAACTGAGCTTGGCAAAGGAATCTAATTTTCTTTTTTAACAGGAAGCTAGCCCCTCCTTCACCCACCCCTCTGATCTTGTAAAGACTTGTACATAAGAATAGCCCTTCTGGATCAGGAACAAGGCCCATCTAGTCCAGCATCCTGTTTCAAACAGTTGCCCACCAGATGCCTCTGGGGAGCCCACAGGCAAGAGGTATATGCATGCCCTTCTCTCCTGCTGTGGACCCTGCATAGCCAGGGGGACAAGTCATGCATGCTACCACAAGCCCAGCTCTCCAGTGGAATCCAAGCTACACTCCTTTCAGTTCTGGTTTCCTAATTCCTGCAGTTCCGAAAGGTACCAATGTTTTCTGATGTCACTGTTCTGAAGAACAGAGGGCATTTTTGGTGCATACCAAAGCTCTATGGTAAAGGATCTCTAAGTCTTTACCTATGCATCAAATTGATATACACCCCCTTTTCTGTTGGTATTGGCTATCCTTTAAAAACTTGCTGGGCTTCCTAAGCTTCTCTTTAGGCTTCAGGCATCATGCAAACCTTCGATAAGATGCCCGTTACCTACCAGTGTGTATCACTATATAACACTGCAAATTGCTGGGTCCCAAATCAACTTGTTTCTAACTCTGCAGAAATTCACCTTCTGCCTTTTCTGCAAACTCTGAACCCACATTGCATTCAAAAGATAACCAATGGACACTTTATTTCCTCTCAGTTGATAGTTATCTCACTGGGGAGGGCTGTCTTTTCTTTAATAAGGGAAACATCTCCTAGAAGGATTGCCAAATACAAATAAAAAAGCAGAGAGATAAATGTTGATTGGTTAGAAATGGAAATGGGATCTACAGGGGTCCAAAGCACACAGTAAGGTTTGATTTGCAAATGCATGACCTTATGTGCTCCTGTTGAAAGGAGTGGTGAGACCAGGTAATTAGCCTGACTGATAGCATTCAGAGAGCATATAAAATGACCTGAGTGCCTACCCTTTATGTATTTCTGATCATACTGAGATATATTTTAATTCTGATATTTTAATCAATTAAACTGAGCTTGGCAAAGGAATCTAATTTTCTTTTTTAACAGGAAGCTAGCCCCTCCTTCACCCACCCCTCTGATCTTGTAAAGACTTGTACATAAGAATAGCCCTTCTGGATCAGGAACAAGGCCCATCTAGTCCAGCATCCTGTTTCAAACAGTTGCCCACCAGATGCCTCTGGGGAGCCCACAGGCAAGAGGTATATGCATGCCCTTCTCTCCTGCTGTTGCTCCCCTGCAACTGGTATTGAGAGGTATCGTGCCTCTGAGGCTGGAGATGGCCCACAGCCACTAGACTAGTAGCCATTGATAGATCTGTCTTCCATGAATCTGTCTAATGCCCCTTTAAACCCTCCTAATGATTCCTAGCATGGAATTATTATTATTATTATTATTATTATTATTATTATTATTATTATTATTACATTTTTATACTACCCAAAACTTACGTCTCTGGGTGGTTTACAACAGAATAAAAACAAAGTTAGGATTTAGTTAGCATTTAGGATGTTAAGATTGTTTTTATTTGCTTAATCTATTTAATAACAAATGTTTTTTCTGAAAGTTCAAGTAAAATACATTTAATTTATCAACTCTGAATGAGAAAACACACTTTTTTAAAAAAAGAGTAATGTGTTGTCTAAGAAGACCTGTCCTAGACCTGTCAGTTTTGAGTTAAAGGGTTGACTGACTGGGGCATCCCAGTAGTAAGATTTTTCTTTTTCCTTTCAATGTAGACCTTGTTTGCTCCTTGCAGCTTTCAGAGGAAATATCTGCAGAATTATTTTTTTGGGCGCTGTTATCCGAAGATCTTGTGAAATTTCTTGCTTCATTTTAGAGAGTAGAACTCCTGAATTAAGTCGTCCACCACCCATTGATCTTCCTTTTGTTTCCTACAACAGTGCAGGGCAGCAGGAACTATAGGATAGGGGTGTGCACAAAACCAGCTTGCTCGAATCGGACCGGACATTTTTGTGCACCCCTAACCCCCCAGTTTGGCTCAAGTTCAAACTGGTCCAAGGTTCTAAAAGTGTGTGTGTGTGTGTGTGTGTGTGTGTGGATTTAATAACTCACCGCTGGGCCTGGGATAATTTTGGCACAATGTGTGCAGGGGGTGGTGCTGCAGCAGCAGTGGGGAGGGGAGTATGTGTCTCTGAAGACCTGCCCCCAACAGCCACCCCTGGTATTTTCTGGCCCATTTTCTGGCCTTTCCGGCCCTCTCCCGGCCCAAGGCAGCCATTTTGAAGGCCATCACACATGTACATGAGCTATTTGTTTGCCCAGGTCTGGGGAGCCAGTTTGCACATCCCTACTATAGTATGAACTTCAGTACTGAAGATGCATCCACCAGCATCAAGAATACTTTCGCCATACAGTGTCATCAAAGGATGATCCATTGTTATGAATGATGTTGTCAGGGTCGAAGAGTAGATACAAATATTTAACTGTTTCAACCAGGAAGAAAGACTCCATATAGTTATCTAGCCTGTAATCTTTCAGGCCTTTGATTTTTGCAGCTTGCTGATTGCACCACAATCCACCTTGCTGATTTTTTATATCGACTCCACAACTTCTCTGCCCAGCTCCAAAAGGGTGGGATCTTGTGTAGCACAATACAGGTACATTGCACTCTCTATCAATTCAGGTCTAAGTGAATATCCTTCACGCTCTTCCACACTTCCTAGACCCCTGGGGAATATTGCAGACCAGCAGCCCACCAAACTGCTTCCAAACAGTATAATAATTGAGAAATGTTTGCATTGCACTATCTCTGTCTCCAAGAAGACTCTGAGGCTGTTCTCATGAGCAGCCAAGCCCAGGCTTAAGAACTAAGCCTGAACTAAGTTTGAGAACTGTTGGGATCCATGTGGTTCTCAGTGGTGCTTCAGCACCAAACCCAGCACCACAGCCCGGCTCTTAGCCGAGTTTAAGGGTGCAAAAGAGCCCTTAACCCCAGCTCTGGGATTGCATAGGAACTGCTTGCAGCTGACGCTGACCCAGAGACTGGTGCCCATGGGGGTATCCCTCAGTGCTTTGCACCCGGGGCGCGGTGCTTTGTGGGATTCACAGAGGCTGGCACAAGTCCCGGCCTGTTTACCAGCACAGCCAGGAGCAGCACGGAGTGTCATCTGTGCTGCTCCCAGCAGCCCTGGTCATGTGGGTGAGCAGCTTACGTGCCACCCGGACTGCAAAGAGTCAATTGGTGGGGAGGTTGGCTGAACTCTGCCTTCCCACCCACCCACCCCGCACATGGCCGTGTGAACAGCCCCTCCAGTAGCCAGGGGATTTACAGTCTCTTGAAGCCAGGTCACTTTCTAGATTAGCCACTCAACAGTGGCAAAATGCTTCCATTCAGGCAAAGTGCATTCAAAACATAAATAGCAAAGTGCCCAGCAGCAACTTTTTTACACCAGCTAGCAGTGATTAAATTCGAAACAAGAAACTGGAAATCTGAACAGCAGCCTGCTGTCAGCGTAGGGACTGCGGTGTCACAACACTGTGTGGGAGCACACCTCAGAGATTCATTGTGACCCTGTTGCAGGGTGTAATCTGGAAAGTGCCCAGGCCAGTAGGCTTCAAGAGACTGAAAAACTGGCATTGAAATGGTTCCTTTGTACAACTGAACCCAGAGATACCAATCATCAAATTTTGTGTAGTTCTGTAGAGCATTATTAGTTAAGGACATCAATTCCTCATCCTGCAATAGGATAGCTCCTATTCCTCATTCTGCAGTAGGATAGCTACTCAAAGTAGGAATCTACTCCTGCTCCAGTGCGAACATCTTGGGCTACCCATTTGGCAGTTATCACATCAACATGGTTGCCCACCAAGCCAATATCAGAGCACTTTTTCCAGAGGATCAAGAGCTTTTCTGGCAACATCCTCAAATACTGAGTTGCCTAAGATGACTCAATGTAGCAAATTCCACTATAAATGTACAGATAGCAGCAGTACAAGTAACTGGAATCTCTCCAGGGTTTACTCTGAAGTAAGTTCACAGCCCCATAAGGCATTCCAGCTGGGGTCTGAAAAGCTGCATCTTCTGACATCCTCAGGAGGGGCCTATAGCATGGCCATCCTGCTTCCAGTTCAACGACAGCCTTCTCTGACAGCAAGTATGCAAGCATGCAGATGCTCTTCCCAGAGCGGCTCCATCCCATTCATATTCAACCAGGGTGGACCCTGCTTAGCAAAGGGGGCAATTCATGCTTGCTATCACAAGACCAGTTCTCCTCCTATTTTAGTTTTTGAACTTACAAAACAACAAAACGAACAATTCAATCTGAATCACAGAAGCTAGATTAATTCTAGCAGCAAATGGGAAAAATCATAGCCATATGTTGATTAGAACTTGGGGAACTGAAACGTGATGGTTATGGATGAGATATTCTTTTAGTTAAAGCCTAAATATGCAAACAATCAAAATTATTACCTTTTCTTACAATGGCAACCATTCATATATCTAGCCGAAGAAAAATATCACCTAGATTTCCCATGTAAAATAAATACAAACTACAATCCTAGTTTGTACAAGCCATGAAGCTCACTCTTTCTCCCCCTAACACTGACTGGCAGTAGCCTTTCAGGATCTTTCCAAGCACTACCTAGAGATGCCAGCGATTGAAACTGGGACCTTCTGCGTGTATGCTCTATAACTGAGCTATGGCTCCTCAGTTTGGACTTTACTGAATGCCCCATGAGCATTCAGAAAGAATATGGAGGCATCAATACTTCAGTTTCTTGATTGCTTTTTATTGACCACTTTCCCATTGTTTGCACTTGGGCAACGAACAGCAGAACAGCTTGTTATTTTTAATTGAACAGCAAAATGCATTACCCTGATGTGGAATCAATGGCTAAAATTTAATTGAAACTTTAATATTCTCATTACAGAAGCTGTCTCACTACCCATGGCTAAGAAAAGATTATTTAAAAGAAAATTCCTGAGCAGATAACAGGCTAGGAAAAAGCAAAGTTTTTAGGCTCCAGCATCATGGTCAGGAGAGGCCAGAAGAAAGCAACAGATCTTGAGGCTATGGATAGCTCTCTATGTTTGACTGATAAAAGAGTAAAGAGCGGGGCAACAGCAACAACAACAACAACAATTTATATACAGCTTTTCAATAAAAGTTTCCAAATTGGTTTACATAGAGAAATAATAAATAAATAAATAAGAAAGAAAGAAAGAAAGAAAGAAAGAAAGAAAGAAAGAAAGAAAGAAAGAAAGAAGGATCCCTGTCCCCAATGGGCTCACAATCTAAAAAGAAACACAAGATAGACACCAGCAACAGTCACTGGAAGTACTGTGCTGGGGGTGGATAGGGCCAGTTACTCTCCCACTTCTAAATAAAGAGAATCACCATGTTAAAAGGGTGTCTCTTTGCCTAGTTAGCAGGGGTGATGAGATACGCAGATGAGAACAGTTTACATCAATCATTAGCAACAACAGAGAATCCATCCTCCAAGAGAATATCCACTGTTACCACCTTCACCACCTATTTTTCTTATTAATTATTATCCCAACCTTCCCCCAAAAAGCTTAGGTAGGTTCTACCTTCAAGGTTCTACCTTCCTATTATTCCCCACAACAATCTTGTGAGATAGGTGGACAAAGAGTGACTGACTCTCAGACATTTTCCACACCCAGCTCTTAGTTTGCTTCTCTTCCGGAATGGAGGTGTGTGTTCACATATCAGCCAATTTTACCCCAAAGTCACTGAGAGCTGTCGGGGAGCACTTCACACACAATTCGGGTTTTTTCATCAGGCATTAGAGTATAGCCTGACTTATTATATCTGGGGTTAAAAAAAACTCTTTTCGCATCATTTGAGGGGGGCAACTTTGAACTTGCAGTAAAGCCTTGCAGAAAACCTGTGGTATAGCTTGTTGTCTGACAAGGTCATAGAGTGAGATTCATGGTTGAGTGGGAATTTGAACTGAATTCAGATTTTGTTCTAATCTGACATTCTAACCACCGGGGCCAATCCCCTTATTAGGCATAGTGAGGCAATCCCTGGTGGCTAGAGTATCAGAGTCAAATCCTCACTCAGCCATGAAGTTCACTGTAGCACATTGCACTTCACCACTGCAGATCTGGAAAATGTGTTCTCCAATTCAGGTCCCTGAAATCACTTAATGCAATTGCAACGCCGAATAAAAGAATTTCAGAGCTGGAAGGGACTTTGGAGATCTTCTGGTCCAACCCCCTCTTCACTGCAGGAAACGGCTACAGCATCCCTGACAGAAGCCTGTCTAGCCTCTGTCTGAAAACCTCCAGCAAAGAAGAACCCACCACTGCATAAGGCAAACTGTTCCACTGTCAAGCAGCTCTTACAGTTTGGATTCTTACTAGTGTCTAACCTAATTCTGCTTCTTTGTAATTTCAATCCCTCGTTCTAGTCTTGCCCCTTAGGAACAACAGAGACCAAATCCTCCCCAACATACCGAAGGAACAGGTCTCGCTAATACAGAGGCTTCATACTGCAGGGTTCGATGTTTCATAGGGGTTTCATAGAAGTTCATTTGCATTCAACTCTATCCACACATAATGTGAAACCAGAGCTGAAGGAGCCTGAGGTTGGAATTTTGGTATGTCCGGATGCGTAGAGCTACGGTTCGGACCCCAAAGCGACACAAGGTTTCCCTCCCGAGACTCAGATTTGAACCTTTAATTTGTGGTGGGTTACGCCACTCCTACCTGCAGTTTGACAGTGCCAGCATTACATCTGAATGCTGCACTGCAGTCCCACTGTTCTGCAACTGGAGTTGAGGAAAGAAGCTCCTCTCTTGCTCCAGCTGCATTTGTCTGTCAGGGCTGTCCTTAAGTTCAGAAGGAAGCCCACACATCCAGTTCCCCCCTCCTCACTGCAATCTTCCTGACTGCTGAGAGCCTCCTGTCCACTACATCTGAATATATGGAAAGGAAAGTGGGGGGTGGAAGTGGCGTGGGACCATGGGTCCATTGAACCCATGGTTCTGTGTTACGTGTGAATGCAGCCTATGGCTAAGTCCAGCTTCAAATCATGAGGTTCCTGAATCAAACCTGAAGGTCCCTGACAGACTGCAGCTTATACAAATAAGGATGACTATTCTTTCAATCATGGTCACTTGTCAACCAGTAAAACATTGTTATAAAAGAGTTTTTTCACTGGAGCTATCCACTGCATTGGAAGCAATTAGTTCTGTTTAGATACTGCATTACCTGAGGTTTTATTTTTAGAAGTGCCAACAATTTCAAAACCCATATTACTTACTGCATGTTATCTGCTTTAAATTAAAAATGACTGCCTCCCAGGAATCTTGTGAAACGTATTTCATATCTTGTGACAGTTTCCAATCCAAGGCCTGGTGTGACTAGAAAGAATAGCAAATAGCCAAGTGTTTCTGTCATGCATCAATCCTCATGATGATTTTATTCATCCAGCAATAAAATGAGCCCATTTATCAGTGCTGCTGTAAATTACCAGCATTTCAGGGGGGAAATTTTCTTCATACGCTTTTGCTAGGAAACAGTTGTCCTGCTTCCATTCTTTCTAAGGAGGACATGAATAAAAGAGAACAACAGAAAGCACAGCAGAAACATCTATTGCCTTGCAATTTATATATTGTTTACAACTTATTCCCAACAATTTTTAACACAGCTCTCAATTATTTCTAAAATGACTGTTCTGCGTCATATGTGCCCAGCCACTTGTATTCTCTGCCAGAACCTCAACGTTAAATTCAACACTTCTTATCTTCCAATCTACAAAAGTGCCATAATGGTAATAATTACTATTTTGCTATACATTATTGTTCCTATACAGTTCCTTCAAGGAGCTCAGGGTGTCGTATGTGTTCTTTTCCCTCCACCCCAACTTTACCCTCACAACTGCCTGAGGAAAGCTGACGGTGAATGGCTGGTCAAAGTCACCCAGAGAGTTTTGTGCAGGAGTGTACCTATCACTGAGTGGATGGGTTCAAAGAACCTGGGCCCTGACTCCTGAGGCCCCTCCCCACTCCACCCTTTCCTATCTTCTTCATTATTTCCCTCACTTCAAGGGGCCATTGGAGAGAGGCCCCCTCTTCCCTAGTTACGCCCCTGGCTTTGGGGCAATTCAAATCTGTTTCTCCCCTATCCTTCCCAATACTCTAACCACTGCACTGCATTGCTGTCAGCCCTTTACACGCACATGGCACTCTACAGAGCAACAAAGGTAAATCTCTGCCCAAGGCACTTATTATCTAGGGAGAGGGAGAAGGAGAGGCAAAGCTAACAAGAGAAGAATGTGATCAAATGCAGTAACATGTGTCTGAGCTTTGCTTCAGTGTAATTCCTCTCATGTATCTTCAACAACCCTCTGCAGTATGATGGATAGAGATTGTGCTGTGTTCAAGGCTACCTCATGAGATGTGAACTCAAGACTCTCTCTTTTGCTCTGCAAACATCCAACTCCCACATTTTCTCTACTGTCTCTGGCCTTTCTATTTGCTTCAGCCCGGCATAGCTGGATGTTTTAAGAACACTGGTGAGAAGAGAGAGCCTTTCTCTGAAGCGGTGTTTGACAGGTCATAGCAATGTCTGGGAGCCCAATCAAGATGCTGGAGTGACACATAAGAAGACATGGCTCTGGACAGGTAGCACTCTGTTTTGATAAAGGGGGCTTGAAAACAGACTTTATGAAACTCAACAGAGACATAACCCTGGAGGGGTGGGTGGGGGGAGAATGGCGAATGTTGAGTCTTCTCTATTCTTCACTTTCAAATGAGGGGAATATCCTTGGTCAGTGAAAAAGATATAAAGGCTGAATTCACATGTAAAATGAAACCGGAGGTCCCTTCACCTCCAGTTTTGTTAGATGTACTTCTGAATGTGGGCAACTTCTGTTTCATTTGGAAATGGACCCGTGTTTTCCATCCCAAACTCTAATTTGTACCTTTGGTTTTCACTCAGTTTTGCAGCTGTAAACTCTATTTCTGTAGTGCCAGCATTACATCTGAACATTGGCATCACAGTTTCCCCCTCCTGCAATTGAAGTTGAGGGAGGAAGTTCCTCCCTCACTCTGGCTGTTATTGGCTGCTGAGATGTCCTTCATTAAAGAAGGAAGTCTCAGCAGCCATTTCCCCCTCCTCTTTGCAGACAGCATGACTGCAGTTAGATCACTCTCAATTTCATCCAAATGTGGACAGGAGAGTGGGGGGAGGGGCAAAACTGTGGTTCCATTGGACCCGTGGTTCTGCGTTTCATCCAAAGGCAGCCATATAAAAAGCCAAGAGAAAATGCATTCAGGCAGATTCTCAGGAACAATTCTTTACCAGAACATCACCTCAAGCATCTCTCTTTTCAACTTCAGCTTTTATTTCTTGCTTTCCCCCTTACCTCTTCTCAGTGCTTTCCTATATCTCTTTATTTCTTACCTCATCCCTTTCTGCGTTTCTTTTAGAATATATTTGCTCCTCTCCTAATCAGTATGTTTTCCCTTTCCTTGGCTGAAAGACTCCTCTCTGGATAGAGGGTCACAGCCATAGCCCTGGACATCACAGGGCTACATTGCAATTGAATTCTTGGGTTGCTATGACCTTGCTTGGAACTTTAGAGTTTTTTAAAGTAGAAGGGCAAAATGAAGCATTCGGATGTTGACAGAATGCAGAGAAGTAGGCTAAAGCTTTGTAGGAATATTTAATCACTTGCTGCTCAGAAGTACTTGCTGCAAAGAACTGTCTTGCATTATCATAGATTCAAAGGCACTGAATGCACTCTTCATGTATGCCTGATATGTTTTATTTTCCTGGCTGTTTGGTCAGACCCTTAATAAATGAGCGAATTAGGACTCTTTGCTTTTGCTTTTAAGTTTTGATTATGATGCTGGTATTCATATCCCATTCTTTGTGTGTTATGTCTGGTGCTTTAATTAACCGCTGCTAATTTGTTTCAGTAAAATGAGTATGTCAATGCTGCTGCATTGTGTTCCTTTCTGGTTTTGCAGTGAGCCCACCGAGACATTTACGGAACCTGATTTCCACAGGTCTCCTGCTCAGTACTTAGTGGCAACTCAAGACTTCTGTGGGCCTGAGGCAGGGCACCAAATGCCACCCTCCTTGCATGCACCTGCCTCCCCTCTTTCTCTCTCTTTTAAAATAGAGGCAAGAGGTCATCTTGCTGAGTCACTGCTGCCTCAATAATCTGTTGCCTCAGGCAACTGCCTCACCTTGCCTCATGGAAATCCCACCCATCAGAACTTACTGCTGCCCCTTATGAACTTTGACTTTCACAGTGCTTAGGTGTTGTGCCTCCACACCGCCGTCTGCAGCCCCCTCAGGCCAGGCACAGACACAGTGGCAGGGGGGCCAGGCTTATCCCACCTGGGGGGAAGGGAGAGGAAGACAAGCTTCTGGATCTGGCAAAGACTGAAAAGAAGGAAGACGGGGGGAGTAGAGAGCCTCGTTGTGAGCTCTCATGGGAGCCCGAGATCTTGCGAGATAGGATTTCAGACTCTTGCAAGACCTGCCAAGAGTATGGAAAGCCATTTAAAGCAGTGACCAATGATGAGGTGGCCGTGGAGTTCATGGAGGACACGAGAGTCCTTGCTGGGCAGCAAGGATACTGAGAGAGAGGGCATGGAGGGGTCGGAAGCACCCACCCAGCTGTGAAGGAGGTAGGTGGGGAAGACGGTGACAATAACTGCCCCACACCTCAATACTCCATTGCCTGCTGAGGCTCTGCTTGACCCGCCTTGGTGCCCTTGAGAGGGGAGAGAAGCAGAACAGGAGCCCAAGGAGAGGGAACATGACATTAGGATTGGCGGAAATTAGGGTTGCCAAGCCAGCTAGGGGCTTTTAGAGAGGACATGAGACAACTTTGGGGACCAAACAACTTTATTTTTTTAGCTTATGTTGTAGCGTCTGAAGTTCTGGGGAGCAGCTGGAAGATTTTGTTCACTCAGAACACTTTGCTCTCATGAGAGCTTATCTTCCTCTGTCTCCTTCCCCTTCCTACTGATCATCCAGCCAATGGGGAAGTCAGAGGGGAAGTTCTGCTTCAGTGGCAGGTTGCAGAGCCATATGATGCAGGAGCATGGATATGTGGGCCTGGCAGGTGCAGTTTGCTTCCTTCAGGTGGTAGCAGTGAGAAGTTAGCAGTTTACTTTACCCCTATCTTTACCCCTGCAGAAAGGCACCTTTTAAAGTGGTGAATCTCTCCTATTTATCATGGGGAGAGCAACTGGCCCTATCCAACCCCAGCACAGCATTCCTTCAAAGGCTGATGCTGGTGTTGCCTTGCATTTCTTTTTAGTTTGTGACCCCTTTGGGGACAGGGGAGCATCTTATTATTTATTTTTCTTTGAACTCTGAAACCTTCTGTTGAAAAGCCTTATATAAATGTTTGTAGTCATGGAGAACAGAAAGCAAGTGGGAGACTGTGCATGCATCATTGTGCCAGCTTGCAAAGAGGCTGGCTCAGTAGCTAGCTGGCTGCCCTGCCTCGAGCCAAGAGGTGAAGTTGCTGGCCTGGCTGGGGAGAGCAGGCTGGGTGACCTGTAGGGGAGGAGGCCTGTGTGTGTGGTAAACCTAACCAGGAGATGAATTTGCAGTTAAGAAGCAGGGGCCTTGAGAACTCGGAAACTGACATATCCCCTTTTTACTGTTGAGACAATTGCCTTTTGTGTTAGTATGAATACTTCCCCTCAAAGACAAATAAGGAATGCACTCTTACATTTGTCTATGTGCTGGAATTCATGATCACTTGCATAAAGCAAGTAGATAAAATATCTCAACACAATTTGAACAGAATAGGAGTGGGCAGGCTTTTAGGGAAGAAAAAAGTGAAATGTCACGATTGTAAAAACAGAAGGTAATTGTGACCTTCTATGAAATGTCAGGTGACTGACATTAAGTTCTGAAAATAACACCAATACTCTAAAACAGGGACAGCCAATTGGCAGCCTGCAGGCCAGATGCAGACCCTGAAGCAATTTCATCCTGGCCCCTAGTGACTCTACCAAAAGAAGTTTTGTAAGGAACAGAGATTCCATCTGTAATGTTTTATATTTCTTTTGGATTTTGCACGTGGTATGAAAGTTGACATGTACATATTGCAATGCTGCTATACCTCAGCACATATGCTTCATAATTATGAGGTCTTTAGTTCTAGATGGTTCCAAATGTGTTATAGAGCTGAGCACTCCAAACCCCAGACTACAGCCTGGAGAATCAAGTAGCTCCTAAGAATACCAAGCTGGTTATCCCTGCTCAAGGATACATAGGAGTAATCTGACTTCAATGGGCTATTGTTTGGTATGAACCTGCACTTCTGGAACCAAAAGTCCAACCTTAATAACAGGGAATTATATGTCCAAACAGATTACATGACTTCATTGTATGCATGCACACAACTATCATTTTATTCTGACTTAGCATCAATCACGCATGTAAGTACTGTTCAGATGAATAAAGTGAAAGAGTATCTACTGAGAGAGCTTACAGTCTAAAGGCATGTACTCATTGGGGTTTTTACACGTCTTCTTGTGGTCATTCCTTTTACCCAATCCCTGTACACTAGTACTAGAAGATGTGCAACTTAGGGGTGTGCACCGGACCGCGGACCTGCGGCTCGGCACTGGGGTGGGGGGGTCCATTAAGGGCGGGGGGGGCTTTACTCACCCCTCCCGCGCTTTGCTGCTTCGGCGCCATAATTACTTTAAAAAATGCGCCGCAGAATCATTTGCCGCTCCGGGGCTCCTTGACTTCAAAATCGGGCGGCAGGATACTTCCCTGCCGCCCCCAAAGCCCCCTCAAGCCATTTGAGCTCTTTAAATCTCGCCCCGGACCGAGTGCTAAAGCGCTCGGGCGGGCGGCGGGGAGATGTCCGTCCGTCCGCCCGCCCCCTTCCCTGCCTTCTGCGAAGTGCAGGGAGCCTTCACTTCGCAGAAGGCAGGGAAGGGGGCGGGCGGACGGACGGACGGACATCTCCCCGCCGCCCGCCCGAGCGCTTTAGCACTCGGTCCGGGGTGAGATTTAAAGAGCTCAAATGGCTTGAGGGGGCTTTGGGGGCGGCAGGGAAGTATCCTGCCGCCCGATTTTGAAGTCAAGGAGCCCCGGAGCGGCAAATGATTCTGCGGCGCATTTTTTAAAGTAATTATGGCGCCGAAGCAGCAAAGCGCGGGAGGGGTGAGTAAAGCCCCCCCCGCCCTTAATGGACCCCCCCACCCTAACCCTCCCGAACTAAAACCACCCCTTGTCCGGACCGGTTCGGAGGCCAGTAGAATGGCCTCCGAACCGATCCGTGCACACTACTAGTGCAACTTGCTCCAGCATTGTCATGTTTGTACACAAACAGAGTGGGGTCAACATCAGTCTATGGAGGAGAACTACCCAAATTGTCCCATAAACTCCCTGCACCACATTGTACCTTTACATTAGCTATAGGAGAGACCATGTTACTGCTTTACTGACGGAGCTACACTGGCTGCCAATAGGTTTCCAGACAAAATACAAAGTGCTAGTTATAACTTATAAAGCCCTAAACAGCTTAGGCAGTCCATCTCCAGTGACCGCTCACTCGTTTGGGGGCTACACAGAGACGGGCCTTCTTGGTTGCTGCCCCAAAATTGTGGAATGCGCTCCCTGCTGAGATAGATCCTCCCCATCTCTGGCAATTTTCAAAAAACCTGAAAACCCATCTTTTCACCCAAGCTTTCTCAGCTTACTAATTTTTTCTAGGTTTTAATCTCTGGTTTATTTTTAAATTTTTTAATTGTTTTAAGTTTTTTGTATATGTTTTTAACTTGTTTTATGCTATTGTTAACCATCCAGAGACAAAAGTTTGGGGCGGTGTACAAATTAGATAGATAGATAGATAGATAGATAGATAGATAGATAGATAGATAGATAATTCATATTTAGAATTCAATTGCCAGACAGGAACCAAGTATAATGCACTGTGCAACCATAAAGACAGAGAACAATGCCTGCCAATGAAGTACCAAGGACGTGGGGTCAGTATAGAAGAAATTAAGTATGCATAATTTCTAAAGCAACCTTAACAGCTTGGGTCCAGGGTACTTAAGAGAGCACCTTCTCTTCCGTGAACCCTTTTATCTATTGTGATTTTTATCTGTTTTATGAATGTTAAATGTTTTATATTTTACATTATGTTAACTTGTGCACAGCCTAGAGATTTCTATATCAGGAGGTATAGAAATTCGATAAAACAAATAAATAAAACAAATAAACCAGTCTCCTAAATGGGATCAGAGAACAGGAAGTTTTCATCCAAAATGGATGAAAACCTCCTGTTCTCTGATCCCTTTTAGGAGACTGGGTACTTTAGAAATTATGCATACTTAATTTCTTTTATACTGATTTGAGCTGGTCTTGTGGTAGCAAGTGGTCTTGTCCCCTTAGCTAAGCAGGGTCTGCCCTGGTTGCATATGAATGGGAGACGAGAAGTGTGAGCACTGTAAGAAGATATTCCCCTCAGGGGATGGAGCCACTCTGGGAAGAGCAAAAGGTTTCAAGTTCCCTCCCTGGTTTCTCCAAGATAGGGCTGAGAGAGATTCCTGCCTGCAACCTTGGAGAAGCTGCTGCCAGTCTGTGAAGACAATACTGAGCTAGATAGCCCAATGGTCTGACTCAGTGTATGGCAGCTTCCTATGTTCCTATGTTCCTATGACCTATACTAATTACACTTAATTTCTTCTATAATGTTCAAAATGTACAAGATGACTTTCCATTTCTGTCTGTATCTTCATATTTATTTAGCACATTTATATACTGATGGTAACTAGGTCTCAGGGCAGTTTGCAATTGATTAAAATATCTATAAACGATAAAACCAACAGTTAAATAATTAAAATCGTATTTGAAAAACTGTGTCAGTGCCCTTCTGAAGGCTATCAGAGAAGATGCAGCTCTCACTTTAAAAGGGACTGCATTCCACAGCAGCAGGGCAACCTCAGAAAAGACTCATCATTGAGTCACCACCAGATAAGCCAGTCTCCGGATACTGGCCCACATCTTTTGCAGCACTACAAGGGCTGAAGAAGGGCTCTGTCCTTGCAGAATAGTTGGAGTCAAGCTGCACTGAAGACTTGCTTTGCAACCCACCACAAGAGTACAGGGAGGGTGAGATGGTTTTTGCTTCTCTTCCTTGCCCCTCCCCCCAAGCCCTTTTTGCTGCCAGGAATATGTCACTGAAGGCTGCAGAACTCTGGGGCATATTTCTGGCAGCAAAAAGGGCTTTTGGAAGGAGGGGAGAGAAATGGAAATTGTTTCCCTCTCCTGCTTTACCATCACCTGCACTGGGCTGTGGAGCAAGGCTTCAATGCAGCTAGGTGAGGAGGAGCCTTTCTTCCACCCTCACAACACTGCAGAAGGCATCAGTCATTGCTGCTGCAATCATAAGCATACTTGCTAGGTAGTAAGTCCCACAGAATGCAGTAGGACTTGCTTCAGTCTTTCATAGCATTCTTCTGCGAGAGCAGAATGGGAGGAGAGCTGGTCTATGTGAGGAGAGCTGGTTTATGGGAGGAGAGCTGGTCTTGTGGTAGCAAGCATGACTTGACCCCTTTGCTAAGCAAGGTCTGCCCTAGTTGCATATGAATGAGAGACTACATGTGTGAGAACAACTGTAGGAGAACAACTACATGTGTGAGAACAACTGTAACTGTAACAGCTGTAAGGGGGACTCCCTTAATGGATGGAAGTGTTCTGGGAAGAGCAGAAGGTTCCAAGTTCCCTCCCTGGCATTTCCAAGATAGAGCTGGGAGAGATTCCTGCCTGTGACCTTGGAGAAGTCGCTGCCAGTTTGTGTAGATAGTACTGAGTGAGATGGACCTATGGTCTGACTCAGTATATGGCATCTTTCTTTGTTCCTAAGAGAGATTCCATAACTAAGCACTGAGGGGGAGTCATTTTTGCCTCTCCCCCCTCCCCCCGCCCCACAAGCCCTTTCAACTTCGTATGAAGCTGTTCCTGAGGGCTGTGCAGTCCTCAGGAACAGATTTATATGAAGTTGAAAGGGCATTTGGAGAGAGGGGAGAGAGGGAAAACCACTTCCCCACCATGCCTGGTTCTCTGCAGAAAGAAGGGCTTCAGTGCAGGGACACTGAAGGGTTGTGGACCTGCAGCATACTTTCCAGAGATGGAGGACTGTACATCTTGTTGCTCATTCTCCATAATCAGTTGAACAGGTGAGGAAACGATGGTAAGGAAACATTAGTTCCTACTGGAGACACAGCACAAACTCAGTGAAACTTGTTGGAGCCTCCCAGTCGGGGTCTCCTTGTGAGTCAGGATTGCTAAAATGGGGTTAGTGGAGTGCCGCTAACCACATTTTGGCGATCCTGAGTCGCTATGCACCAGCGACTCACAAGAAGGCCCCCCGACTGGGAGGCTCCTACAAGTCTCCTAGCATCAGGGTTCTCCCCAGAATGCTCCGCACACTCACACTGGGCATTCTGGGACTTCCGGGGGCTGGACAGCTCCCGATCCCCTCTGCCCCTACTGGCTTCATGACGGAGCCAGTAATTGTGTGGGTGGCCGATTCGGCTGCCCAGGGCTAAGCCTGCTCTCTCTACAGAGCATGGTAAAGCTCTACACATGAATCGTGTGTAGAGCCTCCAGGGGCGTCACTGCCATTAGACAAGAGGAGACAGTTGTCTCGGGGCCCCACTGCCTCAAGGCCCCCAGAGGCACATCACATGATTCCCCACCCACCCATTTTGCACCCCCTATTAATTAATATTGAGTCTCCTGGAGATCGGCAGTAGCAGAGAGTCAAGTAAGGGTTAACTTTTCTCCCAGCCCTATTGGTTCTCCTGGTGTCTTGTGCTCCTTCCCTGCTTGGAATTTTTATGGAACTGCAGAGCCCAGGAAGCTGGCTCTTGGCTGCTTGTTCTCTCTCCAAGAACGAAAGTAAGAAGAAGACATTTTGTAAAAACCAACCCTTTGCTGTTTGTTTGGTTTATGTGTTATTTGCTCCCCTTGGTCATGCTACCATGTTGCTCGCTCTCTCTTCCCACCACCCCATGAACCGTGTGTGTGTGCATGAGACAGAGAGAGAGAGAGAGAGAGAGAGAGAGAGAGAGAGAGAGAGAGAGAGAATTCTTAAGCTTTTTTAAAAAAAACAAAAAAAAACCAAACCCACACATTTTCAAAGTATGCCAAAACTGTTCTAGTGCAAACTTGTAAGAAAAACTCTCCCCATCCCAACAGTTTACCTTGTTGTGTGGAAATTAGTTAGTGCAAAAGTATTAAAAGCTTTGAAAAGAAGGGGGGGGGGATGCTCTGACAAAATGGATCTGTTTTTGCTCCTTTTTATTCCTGAAGTTACACTGCTTATAGCTCTAATCTGATCTCTCTCTGTGTTGCTTTCTCCACCCCCCACCGCCCTTATTAAAAATATTTATATGCTGCTTTTTTAACAACAGAGTTATCACAATGGCTTAAATAGCAAAATATGAGAATATGGTTCTCTTAACATGTTTCCTCTTTTAAACCTTACTATTTTATTTTATTTTGCGTTGTGCTTGTAGCATGCTCCCCCACCAAAAGTTTATTTTTGTACTGTTTACACTTGCTTCAGAATAAGGTTTTGCAAATCAGTTCACAAGAAACTCATTTTTAAATTGCACATGAAATGATTGGTTGTCATTAAATTCTGCAAAATTGGGGTAACTCCATATATTATTTATTATTATTATTAATAATAATAATAATAATAATAATAATAATTTATTTGATTTCTATACCGCCCTTCCAAAAATGGCTTTATGACAGTCTGCTGTCCTATATGAAATAAAAATGGTGGCTTTTCTTTCTGTAGTGTATAGACACGCTATACATTGTATATATACTGTAATATATAGACATGCACTATAGTTGCATATGATTTTTCCCCCCATATGATTTTCTTGCTTAAATGAAATGTACTGAATAAAAGATCAAACTGAATTGCATGCTGTGATTGGTGTAAAAATGCTATTTGAATGTGCTTCTGAGGACATTCTTAGGATTGGAGTGCATGTGGCTAAAAGTCATATATATATATATATATATATATATATATATATATATATATATATGAATGACACACATCCTGTTCTTCTTCCAAAGAGGTCAGGATAGTGTACATGTTCGTCCTCCCCACTTTTATCCTCACAACAATCCTGTGAGGCAGGTTTGGAAGGGAGAGAGTGTCTCAGCTAAAGTTCCATAGTGAGTTTCATGTCTGAATGGGGAACACAAGTCCCCCAATCCTAGTCTTGACACTCTAATCACTACACCACACTGGTTCTCAGCTGTGTGTGTAGGATACAGGAGAAATCTGATGCAGGAGAAAAAGGAGATTCATTTTTAGCTGTGAAGTAAGCTAGTGAGGAGAAGAATGTTGAATACCTTTAAGAGAGCATGAGAGGGTTTCATTATCAAAATGTGGAGAGGCTATAGGCCCAAGCCTGGATCTTTTAAGTACCTAGCAACATCTTTGTAAGAGAGAGCGGAAGAGTGATAGGAATTTCCATGCAAAAGCTGGTATTAGCAGGTATGTTCCGAATTTATTCTAAAAATAAAAAGAATAAATCTTTCCCTGAGTGTAGTTTAGTGTAAAAATTAGTGAATTCAGCTAATTTTTTTTTTTTGGCGGGGGGGGGAGAAAAGGAATGAGGGAAAGAGCAGAGAAGAGGAGGAGGAAGAAAGGTGGTGTGAGGTGGGTGCAAGGCTATGTGAGGTTCACCAGAGGGTCATCAGAATCTAATCTGGCCCACCACCAAATTTTAGTTTGACACCCCCTGGCATAGTGCATTTGCAAGAGAGAGAAAATCCAAGCCCCAATATTTAGCGGAAAGGAATCTATTTTGGGGGGGAATTCTTGTTGCACCCCCTGTAATTTCCTGCTGGATCTGCCCCTGTGAACAAAATTCAATGTGAATTAGATATTCACCGTATTCATAATGGGGATGTGAGTGTGAGT
The DNA here is from genome assembly GCF_027244095.1 of Hemicordylus capensis. Taxonomy (NCBI): domain Eukaryota; kingdom Metazoa; phylum Chordata; class Lepidosauria; order Squamata; family Cordylidae; genus Hemicordylus; species Hemicordylus capensis. The sequence continues at coordinate 26,061,251 of NC_069661.1, read as the reverse complement.
GCACTATATACTGTGAAGTGTGTTTGTGTGTGTATATCAGCGAGGGGCCCATTTTAAAATTTTGTCTCTGGGCCCACTCCAAACTTGCTATGCCCCTGAGAGCCTCAGTGACTTACATGATGAAGGAAATTACTGAAAGTAGTTCCACTGAAGTTAAAGGGACAAGTTAGGCATTGCCTAACTTGTCCTTTTAATTTCAACTGAACTACTTTCAGTAATTTTCCTCATCATGCCAACCAGTGTGTTTGCACTTGCTCATTTGCTTAACACCAGAAGCAACAGGATAAGCCATTGTGCTCAATGGCAAATGGTTATTACTCATTCAAGCTGAGATTCAATCGAGGTCCTTAGCAAGAGCACAGAGCATTAACTGAATAGCACTGGATTCCTTGGTCAGAGCCTAAGGGTTGATTAGCTCGACCCAACTTCATCTATCCAATAACTTTCTAAGGGAGTTGTGTTTCACCTGAAGCATGCCCTCCTTAATAGAAACTCAGCAACACAGAGTTTGGAAGCATTGCAGTAGCAGAAAGAGATTTCTTACTCCTCGGTTGCTGCGTTATGTTGAAATGAATCTCCATAAAAAGCAAAGACAATGTTGTGGATGAAATTATATCTTCCCCTAGCCTTTTTGATTGAAATGAAGGCTTAGCACTCCTGATTGTGGCTTATGGGTAATCCTCCTTATGGAATAAACTGGCTTTCTGTTCACTTGCATTTTGGCCATTGTCTGCATGGATTAAGCTACTTTCAAAGTACTTTAGCCCTAAACTATGGAAAGTGCAGTGCTCAGTACGAGTCATGACTGAAGCAAAAGGTTGGGTGAATTTGGCAGGTTTTATTTGTGTAAAGCTACTGCAGGAATTTTGAGCAAAACTAAAATAATTTCAATAAGGTTAGCCTAGGTTTTAGGAGGAGGGAGTGTCTGCCAACCATATCTCCAGGTTGCCAACCAAATTCCACCTAAGGCTAGATTTTATGCCAATTTGGAGGTTCCTCCTTTGGCATAACACCTACATTTTAAGAGAAGCGAAGAGCATTTTGATATGAGTTTGAATGGTGAAAAATTTCAAAGGAGTTTTGTACATTTCTAGTGCTAAGCCCTGATTTTAAATAAAACGGAGAAGTTAATAACTGTTGCAACAGTTGGTTGGAGTGTGGGCTTATCTTCTATGCATTGATAGGGACAGACTTGTAAAGAGGTTAGTCCTGAAGACAGGAAATAATTGGAGCAACCTGCCCAAGTAAGATGCTAAAGCAGGCCATTAACAACTGTAGTATTAGTGCTGCAAAATTATGCACTCTTAATATTATTAATGATAGTCATAAAAATGGCAGCAGCAGTGATAGGCAATATTGCAGGTTGAAATACAGTTGCTATCGCTGTTAAAATTTACTGACTGACATCCTGACTAATGCAGAGAGAGCACTATGGAGGAAGGGTGATATAATATTCACTGATCCTCCCCTTCCCTCTGAAGCCCACTGTGCCTCCCCAAAATGTGACCCTCGGGGACATATTTTTGGGAGGCACAGTGGGCTTCAGAGGAAATGGGGAATGGATGAAAATAGTGCTTCCCACATAGTGTGCTGCATTAGTTTGGATACCAGCCACTATTTTTTATTATGGTTCCTTTCACTAGTCTATGTATTTTTCTAATTAGTTGTAGGGGTGTGCTGAACCGGTCTGCAATCGAACCGATCTGCCATGAACTAGGCCGGTTCGACCAGTTGTAACGCAGATGTGATCGGCCCTTTCAAAAGGACAGAACCTTGTTTGCCCATGGACCAGTTCACTAGCTGGAGCAGCTGTAAAGGGGAATCCAGTGAAAATTCCCCTTTGCTTCTGAAGTTAAAAAGGTTTTTGTAAAGGGCGACGGGGGAGTGGTGAGAGAGAGAGGCATCTTTAACAGATGGTGCTTACCAGCAGGCCTGCAGCACTCCCCCCCCCTCGCCATCCTTGCAGTGGTGGCAGCAGCAATATCTGGCCCCCGCACATACGCAGAGGCCATTTGCGGCATGGCCAGCAACACACTGACCATGCAAATGGCCTCTGGCGCATGCATGGAGGCCAGATATTGCTGCCGCCGCCACTGCGAAATTAGGGGAAAGCACCACAGGCCTGCTGGTAAGCACCTTCGATTTGACTTTTAAAGGCACCTCTCACTTGCTTCTCCCCTGCCACCCTTTACAAAACATTTTTTTAAAACGTCTGAAGCATAGTGGAATCATCACCGGATTCCCCTTTACAGCCGCTCAAACCAGTGAAACTGGTTTGAGCAGGTTCAGTCGGACGGACCAGACCAGCCAGACAGTCTGACCTGACTGGTTCACGGATCATGGTCCAGTCCGAATTCAATTAGAATTCGGGCCGAATGGCAAAAATTGGTTCTATGCACACCCCCTAAGTAGTTGTTTATTAATAAGATTTTGATATATAACAGCAACATAAAAAAGAACATTATCAAACTTCAGTGCACAGTTTCCAGAATGCAAAGGCAAAGATCCTTTATATTTTTTGGTCAAAATTAGCATTTTTGAGAAGAAAGAACTTTTTAAATAGGTATACCAATGTTGTGAATGGAAACAGTTTTGCTACATTTCATCCAACTCTTACACACAAAATTCTGCTTGCAGGGAGCTATGTCGGAAGCCCAGTTTTTGCTCAGTTGGACCAGGAAGCTCTCCTGAGTTTGACCCTAATGGGCCAGCATGGTTCCTGAAAGTCTGAGAAACAGCCCTTTTGACCTGGATTCTGAAGACACTACACTAGCTGCCTATTTGTTTCCAGCTAAAATTCAAACTGCTGGTTATTGCCTTTAGAGCCCTAAATGTCTTGGGCCCCAGGTGCCTTAAGGACCACCTGTTCCCAGCTGAACCTACCCAACTGACTAGATCAGCTGGGAGGGCTCTGGCCCACATGCTGAAACCTGCTGAGGCTCATTTGTTGAGCACACAGGACAGGGCCTTCTCAGTGATTGCCCCCAGGTTGCAGAACTCACTTGCAGTTGAGGTCCGCATCACTCTCTCCATCTCCCAGCCTTTTGGAGGAATCTGAAGACCAGGCTTTTTATACAGGCTTTTGGCCAATGAATAGACCAGCCCTCTTAAGAACAAAACACAGCTCTGTTAAAATTTATTTATTTATTTATTTATTATTTAAAATATTTATACCCCGCCCCTCCAATACACTACTGCTCAGGGTGGCTCACAACAATAAAATAGATACAATGTAAAATAAAATTAATAAAATTAACTGAATTAAGTTAACAAGTTAAAAATCAGGCAAAAACCACAATCAGAATTAAGTTTCAAATTAAAACATTTAAAAGCTAAAAATTGAGAATTATAAAAACGAAAGAACCTCTCTTTCAGTGGAGAGTAGTATTATTGTTTTTGCTTTGCTGTTGGCCACCCTGGGGTCTTCAGACAAAGGATGGTATAAAAATATGATAGATAGATAGATAGATAGATAGATAGATAGATAGATAGACAGACAGACAGACAGACAGATAGATGGATGGATAGATACTGAACAACTATTCAAGGGAGGGAGGCTCAAGATGTGGGGTGGGGGAGAACCCATTCTCAAATCCAATTCAAATTGGGGAAAGCACCATTTGAGCTTGGTCCAAATCAAACTGGGGCTCACAGCATGTTCCATGCCCTCTGCCACCTCTTACTCCCCTTTCCTAAAGCAATCAATTTTGCATTGGAGAAAATAGCCATAGGTGGCAGAGGGCTCTTGTCCAAACAGGAGAAACCCCGCGAAGCCTATCTTAGGTAACATATAGTCAAGGATAGCAGGGTTTGGGAACCTCTTATTGGCTGTACAGAGCATCATTTGCAACCAAGGATCGTGGGACATCTTCTGTTCAGGCAGTCTGCCCCCCTAGAACAACGATTTGAGGTTTAAGGAAAGGGGGGCAGGGTGACAGGGAAGTGGAAGAGGCTTAAGCTGTTCATGTGTTCAAATCACATTGTTGATAAAACCCTTGAGGATTCTCAAGCATTCAGCTGGACCGCTCAAAGAGCATGATGCATTTTCAGAGCAGACAGGCAGATGGGGCATTTGCTTATGCCCAGTTCTCCACGACCAGTGGTCTGCATTCGAGACTTGAATAAAAAGAGGCAAAATTTCGAGGGGGCTGTTGAAAACTCAATAAAAACAGACACTCAAACTAGATGCATCATCCTGGCCCTGCCCTACACATTGGCCACATTCGCCTGTGACATGAAACTGGGGCCTGAGGTTTCCAAAGCTGTAAGTACAAATGCAGGAAACTCTGGTTCTGTGAGAATAGTGACCTGAGGTTGGCCTTTAAAAATTCCAATTTGTACCCTTGGGTTGCAGTGAGTTTCGACACCCCAACCTGAGGTTGAACACAGCTTGCTTTACATGTGACTGTGGAACTGCAGGCTGCATTCCCTGTAATCAGAGTGGAGGGAGAAAGCTCCTCCCTCTCCTTGGCTGTGATTGGCTGTGCGGTCTGTCCTCCATGCAAGATGGAAGCCCGCACAGCCAGTTCCCTCTCCTCTCTCTGCAGTCTCCCTGCTCTTCATTACATCCAAATTTGGAGAGGAGAACACAGGGTGGGGGCAGGGAGTGGAACTACTGGTCCATGTTATGTGCAAATTCAGCCATTATTCATTTCTAAAAAGATGTCTTGCATCCTGTATACTGCCCCAGAGACACCCAGCTCCAAATGGTATACACGGATCCTTCCTTCTCACATAAGATAACATTTTCTCATCATCAGGATAATGCCATGATGATCTACAAATCTTTATTTCTGGGTTAAAGAAAGTGTATATTCCACATTATTTAATGCAATGAGTAATCCAAGATCAAGAAAGCAGACCTTCAGGGCTTTTCAGAACTGAGTCCTAAATGTATAATGTCATCAGAACTAATTGGAGCAGCAATAGGAATAATGCCACGGTATACAGTCAGCTTAAGTATGTTGATACCCGTTGAGCAGATGGTAACATTGATTCTCATTTGTCACTCGCTCATTACAGAACAGCCGCCATATTCCTAATTCTGAAAAAGTAAAATCCCAGTCCTACAGATGTGAGCAGCTGTGGCAGCACTAAGGAAGCTAACAATGGTTGGAAATGGCACCATCCCATTATGGTATTACTAAATCCATTATGGTATTAATGTTGCCAGGTCTTCACCGGGGATGATGCCTGTTTCTTCAAAATCATTGGGAGGGTTCACACATCTGGCAGTTGAGCTGAGCTGCCAGTTCACTGAGCACGCACACAAGCCAGCTTCTGCTGTTGGGTAGGACATGTGGACATTGGCCCTGATGTTTGAACCCACCAATGTTACCATACTCTGTCCTATTTCAACTTGTCATCTGTAAACAAGATTTGAAGTGAGGGACAGATGTTGGGTTCTGCAGCACAAGTAGGATAGCTTATGCTGACATAGGTGGGTTAGCACATCACATCCAAGGTCGGCATATTCTTCCTGATACTGGAAGTCAGGATCACACACACACTCATGGAACTGGCAGCTCAACCAAACCGTCAGTTCACCATGATGGGTGAAGCCACCAATAGAGACACCATGAGAGGATACAGTGACTGCAATTCCTTGCATCTCAAGCAGGTCCTTCACCCACTCTTTTATAATGTCTGCAGCAGCAGTCAAAGGCGAGGTACTGTAGACCCCATCCTGAGATCTCACTTCCTTTCCCCATGTTTCCTTGCAGACAAGCTTTCCATCTTCAGCAAGATGGAGGAGGAGGCACTGCAACATCAGAGTGACAGAGAATGGAATAAACTGTAGGGAAATTGAAGATGACATCACAAAGCTATGTAATTCCCTATCCTGCCCTATTTCTGCTCAGTTCTGTGGGATTTTGCACAATACTTTTATACAACCATCTAGACATGCTCAGATGATCAGACCCAGTTTCACTCCCCTCCAGATCTGTATGGATCACTATGGATCTCCTCCAGGTGATATCTACAAGAATTCTCTTGCATGGGCTGTGGTGGAGGGGAATAGCCAGCTGATGGGAGGAACTGGCTATCTGAATCTATGCTTACTGATAACAACACTGCACTAGTGAATGTGCATGAAGGTGTATTTTCAATATAGGTTTTCAATTAGCTGCAAGATGTTTTCAGTGTTTCCTAAATGAGAAAAGCTACACAACAAAAGACATTGCTAGGTGCAAGTGTCAGCCAGTAAGCTTTTCATGTGTGGGGCTGGTACTGGGGAAACTAATAGGCTCCGTGTGAATTGCTGAACTTTCAGTGTCTTTTTCTTTTGGATCATACCAGCTTATTGGCATGAGTAATGATGCATTTCTTTCTCCTATGCATATGAGTATCGATGTAGCTAAATGTTCGTAATATAATTGTTTGCCAGAAGAATGCACCCTGGCAAGTTAACTGGAATGATAAAGTAGGAATGAAATTATAGAAGCGGGGAAAGAGATGACATGAAACTCATTTGAATTTCTTTTGATAGGGAACATTCACTGAGCATTTTCATCACAAGGATATTATGCTGAATCCATTTAAATTTGTATCGGGCAAAGTACAAAGGCCAGCTACTGTGGCTGTGATGCGACTTTGATGAACATCAAATTAGCTTCAACATACAAAAGTATGAGGCTATTCTCACAATCGGGGGAAACCAGTCTAAGGGAGCCTAGCCCGTTTTCCCCCCATCGTGAGAACCACAGGGCTCATGTGCGACTAGTCACGGCAGCTAGCCCGCCTAAAAACCCCTCTCCTTAAACGAGGTTAACAGAGCAAGCGCTCCATTAACTTTGTTTGCTAACACACTTGGGATGGGGTGGGGAGAGGGGACTCCAGGACGGCACCGCACACTCACGCAGTGCCTTCCTGGTTCTCCGGGGGGCCAGGGGGCCATGCAGCGGCACTCCCCTTCCGCTGACCCCCGGAGCTCCCATGAGAGTTGCAGCTGGGCGCAGGAGCATCGACCGAAGCAGCCGCTCATCTGGGTGACCAATCCGGCTGCCCAGCAATGAGTGACTGCTCGTGTGCGGGAAGAGCAGCCTATGCCCTGTCTCCTCACATAAACCCATGAGGCTCTACACATTGACCGTGTGAAGAGCCTCTATAAATACTTATTTACAGTTATTCACTCTAATTATAGTTTAATCTAGAGGAAAGGGTATAATGGTCTTATACAAAATAAACAGAACTGAAAAGTAGAATGGGTTACTGTTGTGCGCCTTGAAACAAGAGCTCTGCAGGTTAGGCTCGGGTTCCCTGTGCTCAGAACACTCTGCCACCAGTGAAGCTGGTTGAAGGAGGGAACAAGAGGTGGTTAGGGACATAGGAAGCTGCCTTATACCTAGTTAGACCATTGGTCCATAATGCTCAGTATTGTCTACACTGATTGGCACTGGCTCTCCTGGCATCTCCAGCCCAACCTGGAGATGCTTCCAGGGACTGAACCTGGGACATCTGCATGCAAAGCAAAGATGCTACCACTGAGCCATCCCCAATACTATTTGCTTCTCTTGCATGTCTATTGTAAGATTTAGGAACGTACGCAGCTGCCTTATTCGGAGTCAGAACATTGGCCTACCTAGCTCAGCATTGTCTACAACTGACTGGCAACAGCTCTCCAAGGTTTCAGGCAGGAGTCTTTCCCAACCCTACCTGGAGATGCCAGGGATTGAACCTAAGACCTCTAGCATGCATGGTATGGTTAACATAAATCAAGCAGGGACAACAGCACAGAATCCTCCTGGTTTGTGGGATCAGGGCACACCAGATCTGGGCAATCCCATGACACTGCTTGGTATAAAGCACCTATATCTGCTATATGTCTTCTGTTTAGGCAACCTGTCATCAGGCCATCTATGCCCCAAAGTATTAGTCTTCCCTCTGCCTGATGGTGACTTCTGCCTGCCCAAAATTTACTTTTCTGCCCAACAAGTTACTTGTCCACACTTTGGCCAGAGTCTGACATTAACTTTATTAGTTTTATAGTCTGCCCTGTTCCCAGACTCAAAATGAGCAATAAGGCAAAGATCAGTGGAACTGGATAAAATTTCTGAGCCAGTCCCAATGGTTAAAGCTCGCAACATTTCAAAAAGGTGTTCTGGCTTTGACTTCCATACATTTTTGTGTCAACTGCCCGTCCCGCAAGGGCACACTCAATAAACAGAAGGAACTGGCATGGATTTGTGCCCAGATCGTGATGCCAGAGAGCCAGAAGGCAAAAGCAGAACATGACTGAAGGGACCGGGGAAGGGTAGTGATTGTTTTACTTAACAAATGCAGTTCACCCTAAGATAATCTTTAATATTTCCTAAGTGCAGCAATTTGTGTGAAACTGCAATCAATTTGCCACAGTAATTGGTGGATGGCTGCCTCTTATGCATCATTTAGAACTTGAGTTACTTTGTTTTGCCCTTTTGAGTTAATGGTTCACATAAATTATCACAAAGCTATGGAAGAAACAGAACGATGCATTAAGCTCCAACACTGAGATTTAATTCTAATTATTTCTAGGAGGGGGGGTGGATATCCTATTGATCCAATAATGACACACACAAGCCTTATGGTATGACAGTTAAATGTTTCACATTTGACGGTTAAATGGTAGTACAGTGTGAGGAAATTCACACATTCAAAAACTGTGTTTTACCCCAGTTTGCGAGCTGTGTGTGCTCCCAATATTCAGTTGTAGAAGCAAGGTAGGAAGAAAACCTGGGTAGAACTGATTGTGTGGAAGCAAGCTGGAATCCTGGCTTTCCTCTTACCTTGCTTCCACACAATCACTTCTACCCAAGTTTACCTCCTACCTTGATTCCAGACCAGGTGCGGAGGGAGACCAGCGCTGCCGTGACCCCGCTAGGCCCGTCCCCTGCATCAGCATCTGACATCAGATGCAGGGAGCAGTTAGCCATGCCCCCTGTGTCAAGATGGGGGGGCGTGGTTTAGCACAGGGGGGCGTTTGCAGCACAGGGAGAGCTGCTCCAGCCATGCTGCGAATGCAGCGCTGGCTGATCTAGCTCCCAAACGGGGCTACGTGACCGAGTGCCCAAACGGAGCTAAATCCAGCCAGTGCTATGTTTGCAGCGTGTTTTAAAAGGCAGAGCGAGCTGCTCCTGTCACACTGTGAATGCAGTGCTGGCTGATTTAGCTCCCAAGTGGGGCCGCACAGCCCTGTTTGGTAGCTAAACCATGCTTCCCACGTCTGACGTCAGATGAGGGGTATGTGTCTGGGGTGTGAGGTGTGGCCCCTGAGGGGCTGCGGCCTGGGTTCTTTGAACCCATTCCCTCAATGGTGGCTCTGCCCTTGTTCCACAGTACCAAAAACTGGGAGCACAAACAGCTCCCAAACCTAGGTAAAACACAATTTTTGACTGTATGAATGACGTGTGTGTGTCCCCCACCCCCCGCAAAAAAAAAAAAACTATTCAGCTTTTCTTAGTCAATAAGCTATTAGCGGAGAGCAAGTGAAAAGTAATTGTTTCATTTACGAGAGGAAAAGAAGATATTTTTCTGCTTACCAGCACTGTCACTACACGCAGAATAACTCCTCGCATGTTATTTTCCAACCTTCTGTCAGTTAATGATCCATTAAGACCTGTGACTGGATTCCAGCAGCCAAGCTGAAAAAAGAGAATGAGATTTGTCACGGCATTGATCAGGAAACACTATCAGTTCCTTCTGTTTGTTGAGTATGCCCTGGTGGGCATACAAACCCAGAATGTCTCCTCCCTACCATCAATTAAATCAGAGGTTAAAAAAAATGTGCTATGGTGATATGGAGGGCCAACAGCTCCCACGTGAATCTGCCCCATCCTCAGAGCTTTGGCAAGTGGAGATTGTGAAACAGGCCTTTTCAGTTATAGCACGCCATCTTTTAAATAAAGAGGCCCATATGGGAGAAGAGCTGGTCTTGTGGTAGCAAGCACGAATTGTCCCCATTTGCTAAGCAGAGTCTGTCCTGGCTAGCATTTGACTACATGTGTGAGCACTGTAAGATATTCCCCTTAGGGGTTTGGGCTACTCTGGGAAGAGCACCTGCATGCCTGCACTTAGAAGGTTCCAAGTTCCCTCCCTGGCATCTTTCAGAGAGGGCTGAGAGAGACTCCTGCCTGCAACCTTGGAGAAGTCGCTGCCAGTCTCTGTAGACAAACTAGATAGACCAATGGTCTGACTTGGTATAAGACAGCTTCCTATGTTCCTATTTGACCCTTTTGATCATTACGTGCTGGATAAAGGCCTTTTTATTTGTCCAAGGGCTAGTTCAGACATCACATGGAACCTAGGTTAAAGATAGTCTCTGTGCAATGCCTTTCAGCCTCAGTAGTGTGCGTTCACCCCTCTAATTCTGATGCAAGTGTCCACGTCCCTTCTAGATTAAAATAAATCAAGGTTGGTTGTGACGTCTGAACCAATTGATATTTGTGTCTTTTAGCCTACTTACTTCAAATAAACCAAAATCTGTACCCAAGGTTTGAAATAAATTACAGAGCTCATTTTATTTGAAGTAGGTTAGAATAAACTGAAGTCAATGAGGTCAGACGTCATTGCTGATCTTGGAGAGGTCTATCAGTGGCTACTAGTCTGATGGCTATAGGCCATGTCTAGCCTCAGAGGCAACATGTCTCTAAATATGAGTTGCAGGGGAGCAACAGCAGGAGAGAAGGCACATCTTCATCTCTTGCCTGTGGGCTTCCCAGAGGCATCTAGTGGGCCACTGTGGGAAACAGCATGCTGGACTAGATGGGCTTTTGGTCTCATCTAGCAGGGCTGTTCTTATGTTCGTAAGTGAATGCTCATGCATGCATGCATAGGAGATGGAATCACGTGCCCTGAGGCTTAGAGATGTTGTGCAGAACCCAGTTAACCAAGGTTCCAGGTGACATCTGAACCACCCAGTCTTTTAGCTTTGACTGCTTCTGTTCTGTTAAAGAAAATTTAAAGAAAATTTAAATTTAATCTGTTAAATTTAAAGAAAATTCTGATTAAATTTAAAGAAAATTTAAATTTAATCTGTTAAAGAAAATTTAGTTTCTTCCTTTGTCTTCTTGTTTCTGCTCTTTAAACCTTTTATAAGTTTGAGGTTTGTTTTATCTTTCTTTATCAGCCAATTGAGCTAACAGAGGTGCTATCAGTTTTGCAGAATAAAAATAATAAAATAAGATAAATGACACATGAAGCCATTCTGAACACTAGATATTTCTTGTAAGGTACCAGCTTTATGAAATATAAAGAATCTGTTGGTAAAAACTGGATTTGGTGTGGACTTCTGAGACAACAAGGAACATGTACAATCAGGTTGGCACTACAAGTCCTCAAAACTTCACCTTCCATAAATAACTTAATTATAAGAATATGGCATTTGCTCTAGAAGTAAATTTACCAGCTGAACCTGGATGAAAAGAGCTGCATCCCCTTGAATTAATATCACCATTATGGGTAGTCATTCCTACAGAGTCCTTTGGAAATTCTATCACTAGCTTGTTATTCCTAAAAACTACATTTATTCTTCTAGGTATGTCACTTTCAACCTTTTGTTCTGCTTGGACACATTATATGTTTCAGTGAAGCTAACAGAAAGTTCCTAATGAGTTTGACATCATAAGTTGATATCATATTTATTAATGATATAATATTTGTTATTTAGAAAGCACCTAAGACACTAGGGTTTTGAAGTGTACTCTGTTTTGAAGAACGGCTCTGAAATCAACCTTAAATAGCAGAAGAGAGGCATATCCAAAACCTTTTATCTTTAGCCAACATTTGCAACACTAGCATACTCTTCAACAACCTTTGGAGGAAATGAGTGCTTGGAGAAGCCAATCTATAATCTACTGAGAACAACTGTTGAGGAAGCTGCCAAAGTGATATTGGAAGGACACATGAAGTGCACAGGAATGGCCTTGAGCCCCAATCAGCTCCTGTGATGAGAGTCTGAATCAGAGGCTCTTTTGCTGGTCCTCCAAAAGGCGCTTAAGAGGATACTCAAACAATTTAAAGTCACTCTGTAGAGACCTGCTTGTATAATCCAAGGGAAAGGCTTGTGGTAGGCAAGGACAAGGCAGTGGAGTGGAATCAGGAATACTAATAGTTTAATGAAATAGATCTTGAGGCTGTTCACACATTCAGGCAAAACTAGGGAAGCTCAGCCCAGTTCTGCTTGTGCATGAGAACTGCTGAAAGCCGTGAGGCTCCTGGCAGCAGCATGGCAGCAAACCTGCAAGGGAGCCCTGGCTGTTAGCCAGGTTTAAGGGTGCAAACACACTATTAGCCCAGGTTAACTGATTGTGTGATGGCTCTGCGTGGCTCCCAACATACCCGCAGCCTCCCAGCTGGCATCAAATAACTCTCCATAATGCACAGTGCACTCGTGCAGTACATTATGGGAGTTCTAGGGGCCTCCTGGCCCCTAAACCTCCTTGTTGCTGGCAGAGGCTGGCAATCGTCTGGGTGGCCTATCCACCCACCCAGTAACGAGGAGACGATCATCTGTGGGGAAGGTAGGCTTTCCTAGGCTTCCTCCTCTCGTGCCTTCAAGCCCTTCTCATGGATCGTGAGAAAGGGCTCCTTATGTACAGAGAGGCAAGTGCAGACTGCTTTTCAGTGCTCTTGCTGCTGGTTGTTTGTTAGCCCTGCCTCTCCTCCACTGGGGATGAGGTTGTAGCTCAGGGGTCAACCCTAACCCCTGCTAACTGAGCAAAGAGGCACCTTTTAAAAGTGGTGATTCTCGAAGAGCAACTATCCCTATCCATCCCCAGCACAGTATCACTCCATTGGTTTTTGCTGGAGTCTATCTTATGTTTCTTTTCTAGATTGTGAGCCGTCAGGGACAGGGAGCCATTTTGTTTAATTATTTATATCTAAGTAAACCACTTTGGGAACATGTGTTGAAAAGTGGTATATACACATTCGCTGTGTTTGTTGTATTCGGATTCAGTGGCAGAGCAGCTGCTTGCATCCAGGAGGTCTCAGGTTCCATCCCTGGCAGTACATCCAGGTAGAGCTGGGAAGGACACCTGCTGGAAACCTGAAACCTTGGAGAGCCACTGCCAGTTAGTATGAACGACACTGAACTGGATAGACCAATGGTCTGTTCGGTATAAGGCAGCTTCCTATGGAAAATCCACTGAATTTGGAATGTAAGTTGGAAAGTTGTTTTAAACCTTATATTACTTTTACTGTCACAAGCCGCCCCAAGCAGTATTGTACTGGAGGGGCGGGGTATAAACATTTTAAATAAATAAATAAAATTTGAGATTCTATCAGTGATAGCTCTGCTGTAATGACTGTGGTCACAGCACAGCTATCACTTGATATGTCTTACATGCATTCCAAGAGCTGTTAGTCCATACATTCAGTGGCCAATCACTGAGTTTACAGTAATCAAGTGCAAAGAAATCAAGCAGTGTGTGTGTGTTTATTTATAATAAATAAATTATAAATACAGTACTATAGCCTTACAGACCAGACATTGGTGACATCCAAGACTAACACTTCACACATGGAAGTACATTTTACTCATGCAGGGGAGAGTGACAATTATCAGCCCTGTTTCCTTCCCTCTGCTGCCTCCAATGCCTCCCCTATGCCCCCTGAAAAGAAGTCCCTGAAGGTCCGCAGCTATCAGGGATATATTTTCAGAGGGCACAGAGGGAATCTGTATTCCTGAGAGCACAATGTCCATCTGGATATCGCCCACTGGGTTGGGGAGGCGGGGAGAATCACATTGATTTCAAATGAATTTGTTCATTGTACTTTGGTCCAATACTCTGATTCTAAACATGCTCTGTAGAACTTCATTCTGTTGTCTGAGTATTCCATTCTGGATGCAACCTCAGTCTGATTTTACAGCTTTTGTATGCAATACACAATGCAAGGCAGGAGAGCAACAGGATGACATCACTTGTTCCAGGTTTTTCCTGCAGAAAGTACAGTACATGGCTGTAACTCTGCTCACAATGATCTTGCACATATTTTAAAAGGACTACAATATTAAATCAGTGTGTGTGTGTGTGTGTGTGTGTATATATAATCCCCTGCTAACTGAGCAAAGAGGCACATGGCCATTCTCTTAGCAAGGGAAGAGCAACTGGCCCTAACCAGCCCCAGCACAGCTTCCCTCCAGTGGCTGTTGCTGGTGTCTACCTTATGTTTCTTTTTTAAGATTGTGAGCCCTTTGGGGACAGGGAGCCACTTTATTTATTTATTTATTTGTTTGTTTGTTTGTTTGTATCTATGTAAACGGCTTTGGGAACTTTGGTTGAAAAGCAGTATATTGTCATCCCTTGCCAACCGCGAGGGTTCTGTTCCAGGAAAACTTCACGGCTGGCAAATTCACAGTTGGAGAGCCATTGAAATCAATGGGGGAAAGGGGGTTAGGGGAACTGCAGTTATGAAATGAGCACAAAACACAGTGAAAAATAGGGGAGGGGAATCCCTCCAAATCCCCCCAAATCACCAAGAGTCAGTAAGAGGAGTAAAGGTGATCCCCAAAAGTGACCTCTGACCCCCCAAAACAACCCCAACTCCCCCAAATCACAAATACCCCTCAAATTGCAAAAAACCTCACCAAACCGTGGATACTCGTGTCGTGGTTGGCAAGACCTGCTGCAATTTCCCGGTTGCAGATACTCAGAACTGTGATTGGGAAACCCGTGGTTGGCAAGGGATGACTATATGAATATTTGTCATATTCGTATATATACAAGTTGTCTATGGCATTTCACATCAAGAAACAGCAAGAGGCTGTAATTCCATGCAAGCTTAATGGAAACCAATTCTGTTTCCCGCTCAGGCTGCTATCCACTGCACTTTGACCTGGGAGCCAGTTCCACTGAACTCAGTGAATAAAAATGCATAGGATTGCTCTGCAGACATGGGCATGGTGGAGACTGACCTGGTCTTGCCTCATAATTTCAGTGACTGAACAATCAAAAGGGCCCCATTTCTTGTGTCTGCAAGTCTGCCAGTACGCACTTAAATGAGTTTAACAATGGCACCTTTCCCACAGGCACCCTTGAAGCACCATTTGTGAAGAACCAACCTGCACCCAGCCCACCAGCCATGTATGGTGGCCCACAGGGGCTCAATAAACCTCCTGTTGTGTTTTTTGCTGGCTGCCAGAAGCTGAGAAATCAAGAGGGCTATTAAGCATCTGGCAGGCCACAATCTCATGGCTGGTGGTGGGCCATGGCGAGCTTGATAGGTCCCAGACTGGACGTGTTGTTCTGCTACATGTGCTTGAGGAGCCACTGACAAGAAATTCTGAGCATTCTCCTAAATGCTATAACTCCCTGTGCTGACTGGGGTAAGCTATCACACTAAGTCTAGCTTAGAATTTGCTTAGGTTCTGCAGATGTGCCACATGCCTTCATGACTGCAGCACTGCAAAGAGGAGGGAAGGCACTAAAGCAATTGATTGTGGCTGGGAATGATGGGAGTTGTAATTCAACAACAGCTGGAGGGTCAGGTTTGCCCACCCCTGCACTAAAGCCTTGTTTCAATATTTGCTTCACTAAAAAGGCCCAGTGCACATTGGAAAGACAGTCCTCTTTGGGGACACAAGAACCTCATTGTCTCTGTTCCATGGAATACAGGCAATGTATTCCACTGGGAGAAACCATCAGGAGATTTGGTGCATGGTGCTATCAGTATGCTAATGACACAAGGTTCAAGCAGAGGGTTGGTGCTGAACCAGTTCGGACCTCGTCTGATCTAGTTTGGTGCCAAGGGTTGGTAAACAGCGAGCAAGAGGCCGCCCCATATAGCATCCTGCAGGGATGGTGCACATCCCAAGTATACACATGCTGAGCTCAGTGGCCACAATCCAAGACAAAGTTAAAAACATACTGCCATTGATTTTAAGTAGGCTTCAGCACATTTAACTCTGGCCCCATTCAGACATAGCCCAAAACCTCGGGTAGACAAAGCTGTGGTTAATCTGTGAAGTCGAGAATCATGGTGCAGACAATTAACTAACCACAGTTTGGTCACCTCTGGCTTCTGGGCAGAGGAACCCCTTCATCTTCCTAGACCACTAGAAGTGATGTATTTATGGGCTGCTCTGAGCCAGCCTCTCTATGGTGTCCGCAGGGACGGATTAAGCTAGTGCAAGGCCTGTAGCACATGTTATAAAGGGGCCCTAAATTTTTAAAAATGCACATAAATATTTAAACATAAATTATTTACTTGCATAGTAAAGTAATTCAATTTTTTCATTTGCTATATTTTGGAGCATGGGAGGCCAAGCCACAAACTCACACTTACTACAACAACAGTGAACATTTATATACCGTTTTCCAATCAAAATTCTCAAAGTGGTTTACATTGAAAAATAAAGAGTGGATAGATGATTCTCTGTCTCCAAAGGGCTCACACTCTAAAAAGAAAAATGTGGTAGGCACCAGCAACAGCCACTGGACAAATGCTGTGCTGGGCCTTCTCTTAAAAGGCACATTTAGAAGAAAAGGGATATTTTATCTAAGATGGACCAAATAAACAGGTGAAGTTTTAACTTTAATTCCCAGTTGGAAGCTGAGCATGTGGGGCCCTTGAAAACACGGGGCCTGTAGCAAATGCTACATTTGCTACTATGTTAATCCGCCTTAGGGTGTCTTGGGGAACTTGCACATGAAATCCAGGTTACCGCGGGTGACAGAATTTGGCTAACACAATACTGCCTTTTAACCTCAGGTTTCAGCAACGAAATTCACTATAAACTGAAGGTTCAAATTCAAGTTTGGGAGTGAAAACAGAGCTGCAGTTGGGTGATGAAACCACAGCTTCGTGGTTTGGGACGGTCACAAACTCAATCCTCTGGCACGTTTACCCCTGGTTTGGTGTTATGTCCAAATGGGTCCTCTATGATGGACTGTGGCTATGGTTTATCAACTTCCAACAACACTATCTGCCAGGGCCAAACTAGACATAACACTAGAAGTGCAGGTACCATGGCTGACATCCTGACTAAATGACAACAGAAGTCCTATTGAAACTGATAGGTCAAGTTAGTCATGACTAACTTGTCCCATTAATTTAAATGGGTCTTCCACTGAGTAATTAGTTAGAATGTCAACCCATGTACTTAGCTACCCATGAAGTCTAATAAAACTTGCCTATGTTCTAACATCACAAAATGCTGCATTTCCCTGCCTCTTCTCACAGAACACTATTGGTGGGGATTGGGGAAATATGGAGTATCATGAAGCCTGGAGACAAGTGGGGAAAGGAATAGAGGGGAAGAAAGAGCCTAAATGCATACATGTCACATTAAGATGTTTGTGCAGCGGTGCTTATCTTTGGCCCCCCAGCTGCTATTGGACTACAACTCTCAGGATCCACAGCCAAAGTGACCAGTAATCAGAGATCCTGGAAGTTGTAGCCCAACAACAGCTGATGAGCCAAAGTTAAGAACATAGGAAGCTGCCTTATAGTGAGTCAGACCATTGGTCCATCTACTGTAGCTCAGTATTAGTATGGGTGCATAGTGCATTAGTGCAATGTCTAGGTTTTATTTATTTTATTTTATTTATTGTTAAATTTGTATACCACCTTTCATTAAAACACTCTCAAGGTGGTTCACATAGAAAAATTAAAATAAGACTAAAACAAGATTACACAGTTAAAATATTAAACTAAAGTATAAAAACAGAGATCTAACTAAAAAAAATCTTTTTTAAAAAAATGCATAAAATAATCATACAAAATTCAAAGAAGTAGTGGTAGAGAGATTCCTGGGTAAAAAGCCAAGTTATCACATGTTTTCTAAAAGCTGTGATGGAGACAAAGGAATGAATAACCGGGAGAGCATTCCAGAGTCCGGGGGCAGCAACAGAGAAGGCCCTGACCTGCTTGCACAACAGCTGAGCCTCCCTCATTGTCAGCACCCAGAGCAGAGCCCCTTCAGATGACCTTGTCAAGCGGGCAGCAACCCTTGGGAGCAGGTGGTCCCTCAGGTATACTGGGCCAACCTTTGCAGGATCTTTTTCAGACAGCAGGTTTTACCACGGGTTTACTGCAAGGCTTTACTGAAGGTTCAGGGCATAATGGATACTCTGACACAAAAAGAAGACTTTATCAGGCTAGGTTCCAATATGGAGGGAAAACTCGAATCGTGTGTGTAGTGCTCTCTGAAACATTGCATGGACTTTGGGGGTAAATCTGGCAGATATGTGCACCCCGCACCCCTCAAAGTAGTGGTAGTAAAGTCACCATCTGAAAAGGCTCCAGCTTCCATTATTTCCTTATGTTTGCTAATCCACACTATAATCACAGGCCATTCAAGAGCTGCAGCTCAGAATGTTCACGTACACATTTTTTCATAAAATAAATCACAGTCATATTGCAGATGAAATAAAAGCAAACATTTTGCATTAAAACAGAGATGGAAAATGGAGCCAACTGCTAGGTTGAGCTGTGAAAGCACATTAAATCTATTCAACACTGTGTCATTCTTAGTTACATAAAGAAACTAATTAGAACTTAGATCCAATTAACATAGCCAAACGTGTTGAAAGTCTAATTACCACAGATACTGTACTGCTCTTGCCAAACGTAAAACCCTGTGAAGCCTGCAAGGAGCCTTTGTTCCCTTCGGAGGTCAGCAGAAGTCCACTTTTAATTATGTTCATTAATGTGTACTTTTTATATAATTAACTTTTCAGCTTAGTCCATTCTAACCGTTTTTGTAAAATGATACTACTGAGTTAAGGCAAAAAAAGTTTAGCCTGGATATAATTTCCCTGTTTAAAGGAACATTTTGTTTTTCAATTATCTACTTTTAATTTCAAATTCAATCCAAGTGGATACATAGCACAACCATACCTAAGACAAATGCGTAGGTGCATGCCAAGTTAAAATGTAACATTGATTTTGTAGCTCCGGAGTTCTTTACTGGAGGCACATGACAACTGATCATCATTTATTGATGGTTATTTGAACAGCTCATTCCAGCAGAAGTATAGTACTCATATCTGTTAACACAGACTTCTGTACATGATTTAATTTGTACTAAGACTACATCCTGTAATCTGTCATCAATACCAGGACTGACAACTTGGAATAATATTCCAATAGTAGTAATTTCAATAACTATTATTATTCCAATAAAGCCATTAGTGTAAAACTGATTTTAAGGTTTTAAATGTGATTTTAATGGAGTTTTATTGTATTGTAACTTTTGTAAACCACCTTGGGATGCCTTATGAAAGGCAGTATAAAAACTGAACAATAAATAAACTCAACACTTCTCTGTGGCCCCCCTTCCTTCTTTGGAACATTCTCCTCTCCCCCTGATTTGTTCAGTTCCCTCCCTGGTTGCTTTTAAGGCCCTTCTTAAGACACACCTGTTTCGCCAGGCATTTGCCCTTTAATATATTTTTTTAATTGATTGTTGTTGGTATTTCTGTTGTTCACCACCTAGAGTATTTGGAAGAGGCGGTATATAAGACATTTCAATAAAATAAATGAATGAATAAATGAATAAATAAATAAGATAGATAGATAGATAGGCAGACAGATAATTCCAATAGTAGTAATAGTGATACCAATATTTAATGTTTATATCTTGTATTACTCTATATTTGCATGCATCACTTGACTGCAAACAGGGTCTCAAAGCCTGTTTAATGGGTCTAGTGAACAAAGTTATACAAAGTGTACGACTCTGAACATACAGTATGCAAAGCACATTTCTTTTACCACTCAAGGCCTTCTCTCACGACCTTCTCCCTAGATAAGAGCAGAGGCATAGGCACCAGTGTCCAAAGGTGTACAATGAGCACAGGCCACCATGCCCACAGGGCCCTGCCATCCGCCCCTTGCCCCCTCCCCCTTGTCCTCCTACTCCTGCCACTTGCCATGGCTTTGCTTCCTGCCCTGCTGCTCCTCACCACCACCGTTTGCCTCCTACCCTGCCATTCCTCACTGCCACTGCTCCTTGCCCTCACTGCTCGGTAGCTGGTTTGTCCATTGGTGGGTGTGTGTGGCCGGGGGCATGTTCTATGGCTTCTCTCCTCACTCAAACAAGGAGAGAAGTCACAGAACCCCTTAGTGCTGTGTGAGCCAGCTAAGAAATGGAAGATGCATGTGCATCTTGCTGCCTAATCTGGGTGCACCCTCCATTTTGTAGCTGGTCATGCAGCAGTAGGAGGTCCGATGGCTTCTCTCCTCATTTGAGCAAGGAAGAGAAGAAGCCATGGGACCTCCCACCACTGCACGGACCGGCTACTAAATGGTGGGGGTGAGGAGCAGTGGGGGCAAGGAGCAGCAAGGCGGGAGGCAAGTGGCGGAGACAAGGAGTGGCGGGGCAGCAGGAGGAGGAGGGGTGCGGAGGGAGGGGGAGTAGATAAAAAATAAAGTAATAAAGTAAAGTATCAAAAAATAAAAAGGCCCCCCCAATGAACACAGGGCCTCACTGACCTTGCTATTCCCCTGGATAAAAGCCAAGCTTTTCAATCAGAGGGGCTGACTTCAAGCTATGGCTATACACCATTGCCAGAGACTGAACACAGCTCCAGCCAACACTTTGCATATCCCATGCACATGTGTGAAAGACTGAACTCCTATTCAGACATGATGTTGTACAAGAGTACAGATGTCTGTACCTTTGTACATGTTTCCATGTGAATGATTGTAGCCCAGTTCAGGCATTCAGGAGAAGGCTGCCGGACATGCTTGCAGAGCTTGAAATGTGCCAGAATCCCACCTTTTGCCAGGCACTCACCCTCTCGGCCTCGCCCTTCATGCTTGCTGCAGCGTTAGGGCACCCCAGTCTCCTGTTCACGGGAAGGGGCACAATCATGCTTACAGCCTTTGCCTCTTCAGATGAAGGCTATACATGTGACTGATGGCCCAGAAGGGAAGAGGGATTGATGCCCTGGGCAGGACTTCCACCTCATTTTTGGAGGCTGTATGCAACCACAGTCTCTTTTGATAACATCTGAATGGGGCATCACTTGCATTCATTTTAAAAGTGAACCTGGATATAGGCCCCTCAAATGCATGGTGCCAACAGGAAGCATACTGCTGTGCCTGTGTTCATCATAATGTGTGAATAACTGTCTTCTTGGAGAAGAGAGCTAGTCCTGCAATAGCAAGCATGGATTGTTCCCTTTGCTAAACAGATTCCACCCTGGTTTGTGTTTGTATGGGTGCTTTGGGAACTTTTGTTGAAAAATGGTATATAAATATTTGTAGTGTAGTAGTTGAACATGAGTGTGCTGTGAGCTGTAAGATATTCCTCTTAAGGGATGGAGTTGTAGTTCAGTGGTAGAGTGTCTGCTTGCATGCAAAGGATCCCAGGTTCAATTCTTGGCATCTCCAGGTAGGGCTGGGAGAGACTCCTGCCTGAATCCTTGGAGAGCCACTGCCAGTCAGTGTAGACAGTACTGAGCTAGATGGACCCAGGGTTTGTCTCCATATGGGGCAGCTTCCTATTTACTATGTACCTGTCACACTGTACATTCATTGTATGTGTGTTGAACTTTAGATGCAAATAGGACTCGAGATGGAAGGACATGTGTATACTTTCTGAATCCCTGCACTCCACATCCGAAATCCATTTGCTTTCCCATCTGCACTCACCTTTTCTCTTCTCTTCTCTTTTTGAGATTGAAAATAGAGTTGCTGCAGCTGTGTACTGCTAGTGCCAAAGATCTCTTTTTACAGTCTCTGAGTTTACACAGAGAAGGCAAAGGTTCGCTGAATTTGGGCTGCGGTTTTTCAATGCACTGTACTCCCTGTTGTGCTTGTTACATTATCACCATGACACAAATGGGAAGCAAAGGTTGAAAATCTCCCAGCAGAATCCCCATTTTGCACAAAACAGAAGTGGAAGACTCACTCAGTAGCAAACCACAGTCCCTGTCTATGCAGGACTCCCGATTCAATCTGCAGTTAAAGGATTTCAAAACCCTGTTTACATGCTTCTGAGAAGCAAGTAAAATGCCCCATGTGTCTGTTTTCCCCATTTCTGCTGCAACATGAAAAGTGAGGAAGAAAAGTGGAATGTTACAGGATTTGCTATTTGAAGTTTTTTCAGCACAAAGACCTCCCTGAATGCAGAGATGCTCCCAGGAGACCTGTATTAGGGATGTGCGAATCTCCGTTCGACATTGAACAGAGCCAGTTCGAACAACCCCTGGTTAAGGTTTGGGGGTTCATCATTATCATATTTTTAAATATAAAACTTTTTTTTTTTAAAAAAAAATACAATATAAATCACCACCGCCACTCCATGGGCTTGTCCACGGCAATGAGGGGATCTCTAGAGGTTCCCCTACCCCTGCTGGCCTCCATTAAGTTCTGAAAAGCCTGGTTTGGGTGATCTTTGGCCTGTTACAGGCCTCACTTCCGAGGCAGCAACCATTTTGGAGGCTGCCTTGCATACCCAACAAGCCTCTGCATTGCCTGGGTCATGTGGAAGCAAGGTAGGATGAAAAGCTGTCCAGGTTTTCCTCCTACCTTGCTTCCACACAACCAAAAACTGGGAGCACATACAGTTCCCAAACTGTGGAAGAATACAGTTTTTGATTGTGTGGATTGGATTGTGTGGATTTGTGTGGATTCTCATATCCAGAATTGAACTGTGCAACTCCCACTTACAGGGACAGCCTGCACATCTCCCCATGGCAGCAGTAACAAACACAAAACTTGCTCTTCTCTGGGCTTGTCTTCACACCCCAAACGGCTTGGCATTCCAAAGCATTGACATGCCCATCCATTCTACAGTGCTATGATGTTCTGTGATCTGACATAACCTTTTTAAAATGAAGGATGACCCTTAAAATATGGGGCATCTGGCAATCCTATGTGTAGTATAAAAACTGCAAATCACCGACTCTTGCCAGCCAGAATGTCTAGTGCCAGCAAGCCATGCTTCTCCAGGGAAATGTAGATTTATGATTTGGGCTTTTCTCCCCCTTCGCTTTTTAATCTCGATGCATCCTGGCTAGTCCATGATAGATGAGCTGGGCTTTGATGGCATCCAGAGTGCAGAGAGAGATGGGCAGAATTGGTGGGGGTGGGGATGAGGGTGCTAATTGAAACGAGTGACATTTCTTTGTTGTTTCTGGGTTTGCAAAATATTGCTTAAGTATTCAAGGGGGATTAAGCATATCTTTTAGTTAACAGAGCCATAGCAAAAACAAAACCAAAAACAAAACAAAGACAGTAGTTGCCACAAGGGTTCTAGTGATCTCTTCATAATTTTATCCTATGTTTTCAGGATCTGCAGTAACAGCTGGTATATAATATTTATTTATTCAGATTGTTACTCTGCCTTTCTATGTGAGATATTCAAAATGACTTATCAATACAGAACCACAATATAAAATCCATCACATAAAATAATAATATTAAAGTATATATAAATCAGCCACAATGTAAAAACAGCAGTATCAAAACAGGCAACCAACATCTGTATAAACCAATCGAGCAGCTGTCTAATGCCTGTTGGACAGGTAGGTTTTCACAGCTCTTCAAAAGACAAACAGCAATGTTGGATGGTTCCTCTTCCTCCAACAGAGAGCATTTCCTCTGGAGGACAGACTACTTATTCCAGACAGAGGGCTCCTTGCATCAGAGGAACAGAACCTTCAGATCCAGCCTAGTAGAACTAGGGGATTTCTCCTAGAACACTCTAAAGATTAGATACCACTATAGAAAAAGATCCTATTTAAACATCAGTAGTGATCCAATCCACATTCATAGCTATAGTTCAAGTCAAAGCCTGCCTAGAAATCCTTGAGGCTGCTCTCATGAGCAGCCAAGATCGGGTTAAGGAAGAGATTGGCCAGGAACCAAGTGGCTCCTGGTGGCACATTGGAGGCAAACCCACCTAGGGAGCCCACTTTGTAAATGAGGTTAAGGGAGAGAGTGCTCCCTTAACCAAGTTTTACTGTCCGTGTGCCAGCATCGGCTGCTTGCAGCCAGCACTGAAGCACTGACGGACACCCACCCATCACTTGGGGGGTGATCCCTACAGAGCACTGCACACTTGCATGGTACACTGTGGGGTTTCAGGGGTGCCTCTGTGCTCCTTGGGGCAGTGGTGGACTGTCTGGATGTGAGGTCCACAGAGATCATAGGAACATAGGAAGCTGCCATATACTGAGTCACACCATTGGTCCATCTAGCTCAGTACTGTGTACACAGACTGGCAGCGGCTTCTCCAAGGTTGCAGGCAGGAGTTTCTCGCAGCCCTACCTTAGAGATGCCAGGGAGGGAGCTTGGAACCTTCTGCTCTTCCCAGAGCGGCTCCATCCCCTAAAGGGAATATCTTACAGAGCTGTAGTTCAACTAGCTGGAGGGAGGGCCAAAGTTGTGCAGCCCTGTCCTAAAGTATGTGGACAGGAAGCTGAATCCTAAAGAATGGAAATTCTGACACATCACATGAACAAAATAATTGAGCAAGTACACCCTCAGGTAAGGGTGTACGGAGCTGGTTCTACTTGAACTTGGTTCGAGTAGAACTGGTCCTGTTTGACTGGTTTGGACTTAAGAAAAGGGGTCTCAGTGAGTTCAAGCCCAACTGGCCCCAGTTCTAATGGAATCAGTTCGGTGGTTTGAGTGGCATGTTTGTAAAGGGGAATCCGCTGAGGATTCCCCTTTACAGCAAAGGCGGAACCCTGCCTGCCTGCCCAAAAATAAAAAATCCAAATGGGATACCTCATCATCCTCGGAGGCAGTGGCAGTGTGACAACACAGCTCCTCCAAACTCTGGACCAGGTCCGGCACTCCAGTGCAGCCCAGTTCTGACCTCTGCACATGGAGGCCAGAACCAGGCTGTGCTGGAGTGCTGGACCCGGTCCAGAGTTTGGAGGAGCTGTGTGGTCATGCTGCCATTGCCTCCGAGGATGATGAGGTACCCCATT
This sequence comes from Hemicordylus capensis, assembly GCF_027244095.1. Taxonomy (NCBI): domain Eukaryota; kingdom Metazoa; phylum Chordata; class Lepidosauria; order Squamata; family Cordylidae; genus Hemicordylus; species Hemicordylus capensis. The sequence goes on along the minus strand of NC_069661.1, from coordinate 26,036,382 downwards.
CGGATTTTTAAAAACGTAGGCAGGGTTCCCCCACTTTGTTTGTAAAGGGGAATCCTCATTGGATTCCTGTTTACATGCATGCCCCTTGAGCCAAATCAAACCAATTCTGAACCCATTCGGTGCGGTTTGACCTTCAGACCGAACTGAGGGCTGGTTCGATTCAGGCTGGCTTGCAGGCTGGAGGCCTGGTTCGAATTCAGCTCAAATTCAAACTGAGCCACCAGAATCCCTATCCCCAAGAGGTAAAAATGGGGACAAAATAAGGACAGTGTGTTACCAGAGACCAGTGTGTTAGCAGACTCCAGAAGAAAGGGGCTGTCTCTGGTAAATAGGGACAGCTGAAGTCTATGAAAAACAGAACTCTGAATACTGGGAAGGACAGGAGGAGCAAGCTTTGTTTGGCTTACATAGACAGGCACCTTAAGGTGATCATTCTGGAGCCTTTCCAAGTGCCTTTCTTTATGGAACAAAGGTACCAGTTTCCATTACAATCCATACACTTGTCAGAAGAGCCTACCTTTTGTAATCATTAAAATGGCAGGTAACATACAAGCAGCATCACAGAAGCCTTTCCAAAAACCAACAACAGAGAATCCTTGCACAGGAAAAATGGTAAACCATTCATTTAAAGGATAAGATGAAAGAGCCGAGCACTTGTCAGCCTCCAAAGCAGCTGAATCAGTAAAATTTATTTTTTATTATGGAGAAAAATCACTGTCATAATGACACTGAGACTTGCCACAAAAACAAGTTAGCAATTTATCGCAGAGATTAAATTATAGCTGTGCTATAAATCTAAGAGAAAAGAAACATGTTGCTTGGACATGATATTCTCTTAGGGAAATCTGGATGAATATTTATTCTATATAGCACTGAATTTTTTTTTAATATGAAAAGTGTTTCCTAAACTTCTGATAACTGATGTACACTCTCTTTTTAAAATTAATATTCCCCCTTTTCACCGCTAAAAGGTTTAGTTTCAGACCCAAACTAAAGGATATACGTATTGTGTGATTGGGATCTGCATACTTGATTCCCCAACATACACACACTCCCAATACAAATAGGATGTGTGTGGGCGCTCTAACCAAAACAGGACCATGAAGAAAGACTTTAACACTTTACCCCCACAACGATTCCAGCCAGATTGTGCCCCCCACCCCACAGCTGCTATTTGCCCTGAAACAAAAACTCCCATGGGCACAATGGCATCCTGCAGGTGACTGTACAAGGTCAGGAGTTCCAACCTGTGGTACTCTAGATGTTGCTGAACTAAAACTCCCATCATCCCCAGGTACAATTTGTTGTGGCTATATACTGTAAGATATTCACCTCAGGGGATAGAGCCGCTCTGGAAGAGCAGAAGGTTTCCCTCATTCCTGCCTGCAACCTTGGAGAAGCTGCTGCCAGTCTGTGAAGACAATACTGAGCTAGATAGACCAATGGGCTGACTCAGTATATGGCAGCTTCCTATGTTCATATTATTCCAAAATAACTTTTGTACCATTAAGCAGTTAATTGTTGAGGCATGCCACTATGCCAAAATAGGTGGCTTTTTGCACTTAAAATAAGAGTTTAGTTTGACGATATGTTTGGAATTCAGTATACCTTGTCCAGATGTGTACAGAAGATGTTTTCAGCAAGCTGTCAAATAAATGCATTCATGTGTATATGAGTATAAGCTAATTAAACAACTGGTGCCTTAAGAAAGTTGTCCCTGGTTAAGTTCACTTCTATTTCCCCAGTGATTGTAGTAATGGAATAATGTAGTGAGGTAGTGTTTCCCATATAATTAAAATGTAGCAAAACATGCATGGCTTATATTACAATGGTTTGTGGCAATTTAATAGTCTTTCCCTCCATTACTCTTTATGGCTGATAGCTTCCTCTTTTGCACAGGGTGATCAATAATAATGGGCTATACCTCCAACTTATAAAATTGCTTCTCTCTCTCTCTCTCTCTCTCTCTCTCTCTCTCTCTCTCTCTCTCTCTCTCTCAGTCTCTCTCTCAAGATTCATAGACTGGCCTACAAACCACCTAAATTGGAGCACCTGGATTCAAACCTGCTTAATCCCACCAGAGTTACTAGGAATAAATCAGCTGCAAATCAAGCCTGTTGGCCTAATAGACACATCAATTGTGATTCTCCCTGAACGCTGTATTGAGACTTGATCTCTGGTGTCCTGCTAGTGAACATTTCTCAAAGAAGCAGGTATGTTTATAGGCATTGGTCATCATCATGGAAGAGAGAGCATCTATTCTATACCAGAACAGAGGGTTCTTTCGTTTATATGAAGGGCACTGTGGTGCCTATGCCCTCTTACTTGGGATACAACCCCACTGAAATTGGGGTTTATATCCAAGAAGTAAAAATATGCATAGAGTCAGGCTGCATAGCTCCAGGCATGCAATTCATGGGCTGACATCTGGTGCCGCCTACTGGTAGCACGACAGGATGGTGTGCCCGCACAACTGAGAGCTTCTGGCCAGCGTTCTGGCCCACGCAGGGAGGCACAAATGGCAGTGCTTTGCACTGCCTCCAGAATTGTCTTGTTTTGCCCCAAAACCTGTTCTTGAGGTCTGAAGGTCTTAGAACACACAGTTCTCCTGGAGACAGCATGAAGCATCAAAATTTACTCCCCCCGCTGAGTGGCCCAAGGCTGCATGGTCAGAGCAAAGCTAGAGAAGCAAGACGTATCATGCAGGTACATCTTCCTGCCTTGCTACCGCTAGGCTGTGCTGGATGCCGGCCATAAGGCACTAAGCCCTACATGGCTTTTTAAAAGGCTTAGAGAAATTTAGGGAAGATATTCCCAGAGATTAACTCATCATGTAGAGGATGTAATGCATGGCCTAGTATGTCCAAGGATTTAGCCACACCAACCCAGGATGGATTTCCATTATTCCAGCAATTTATTGTGTATAGGGATGATGGGAATTGTAGTTCAGCAACATCTGGAGGACAACAGGTTGGGAACCTCTGATACAGAGACTCCTTGAACATATATGAAGCTGCCTTATACCAAGTTATACCATTCAGAGAAGGGCCATAGCTCAATGACAGAGCACATGTTTTGGATACAGAAGGCCTCAGCTTCAGTGCCTGACATCTCCAATTAAAAGGCATGATGCTAATGAAATTTGGGGGGAGCAGAAGATAGGTAGCAGCCAGAATGGGGGCCCCTATATGAGGACTATGGTCATGGTAGGGGTGAAGTCTTCTATTCCTCCCATTACTGTAATCCTCATCCAGTTGCTGTTCACTAAAGTAAAAGTAAGCCCATCATGGCTACTAATAAACATCATGTGTAGTTGGTTCTCAAGATACATGAGTTCCATGCAGGGTAATATATACAATCTGATTAACACCTGGAAGACATACAAGTAACTGAAAAATTGATTGCATATTTCTAGTCTTGTGCAGGAGACTAAGAGAAACAAAGCAACTGCAGATTTAACTCAGCTGACCAATTTTAGTGGTGCTCAAGAACAGAATCAAGTAGCAAGTAGTCAATCAGACATTGTAGCTGTAACTGACACTTAAATTGATAAGCCATATCTCCAAATGTGTTCTGATAACTCGCCATTCTTTTTCTTTCATGCATGCCATTTTTTGTTAAATGTGGGAAATATCAATGTGGGAAGCATTCTATTTATCAATGGGAACCATCCTTAAATGGTTTGGCATACACACAAACAAGTATTTTATACAGGGATTGTACAAGAATCATATGACAAAGTATAAAGCCAAAGCTCAGATAAAAGTGTAATTAAGTCCAAACTTTCTTAGGAATGATAATTCACAGCTTCCTGCTCCAGACAATCATATGTTTGCACTCTAATTATACAGTTTAAAAAAAAAAAAGGTGAGAAGTACTGATCGTTCTTACATAGCACCGTTAATCTACACGGCGCTTCACAGTTTAAGGTAAATAATCACAGGGGATTGTAATGCTGATGACTAAACATAACAATATAGCCATACAATGGACATTATTAGATCACAATCCTATATCATAAAAGGCTAGAGTGTGTGCCCGTGCTGCCCGTGCTGAGTGCATGCTCAGAACTGCCGGAAAAGATACGGCCGCCCAGAGACGGGCGGCCATTTTTTTCAAAAGTAAGGGACAGACCGAGTTATTTTAGATTGAGGGCTAAAACGGCCCATGTAAATGCCGCCGCCGCCAACCGGCCGCCCGCCCTCCCAGCTGTAATTTGCTCCAACCCCCCGGCCACGTTTAAGGGCCAAAACGGCCCATGAAAATGCCCCCGCGGCTGTTGCCACCAACTGCCCTCCCGCCCTCCCAGCGACTTCCCTGCATGAGGGCCCCACGAACCAGCTCGATCTGCTCATCCGCGCCGGTAAGGGGGCGACGTGGGACGGCTGGGGAGAGGGAAGGCGCGAGCAGGGAAAGAGCTGCGCACGCTGCTCGCTCGCTCTTCCCGGGGACGGCACTGGCGCTGGGCTGGAGTAATGGAGGGAGGACAGATCCAGGAAGTGATCACCTTGGCGTGCTGTGGACTGCGTTAGCAACCTGGCTAGGCTGCGCCCGAGAGGGCAACGGGCAGTGGCGGTGCAGGGCGGAGTGCAGGGGTGTGTGGGTGTAGATGCGTGCACGGTTGGTGGGGCAGCGAAGTGTGCGGCGGTGCTGCTGCTCTTGGAGCCCAAACGAGGAAGAGTGCGGGGCGATTGTTGTGCCTGCCCTCCCGCCAGCCATGCCACGCTGTCTGAGCGGAAAAGCCTGCTTCCTTCTCTCTGCGCCTCTTGGGCAAAAGGCGGCCCTTCCTCCTCCTCCTCCGGCTACTCCTCGAGTGAGGTGCCTCTGCCGGGAGAGGGGTGACAGGTTAAAAAAAAAACACACACTAAAAAAAAACAATAAATGAGAAACACTTAAAGGGGAAAATAAAAGGCTAGCGCCCGTTATTATAATGGGCTTAAAAATACTAGTTCAAATATATTAGTATAACCCAGCATTGGTCTTGTGGTAGCAAGCATGACTTGTCCCCCTAGTTAAGCAGGGTCTGCCCTGGTTGCATCTGAATGGGAGACTAGAAGTGTAAGCACTGTACGATATTCCCTCAGAGAATGGAGCTGCTCTGGGAATAGCAGAAGGTCTCAAGTTCCCTCTCTGGCTTCTCCAAGATAGTGTGATGACTCCCATGGGGGCTGTGCAGGAGGATTCTTCAGATGAAGACCCAGAGCAGGGGGAACAGGCCGAAGCTTCAGCTGGGTCAACAGAGCCAGAGCTGATAGGCTTGCAGGCCCCTCTGCTTCCATCTGTCCCTCCTCCTGATGAAGCCTCCAAGGCCGCTAAAGGCGACAGAGACATTTGCCCAGAGTACAGGCTCAGAGAGAGGAACGCCGTAGGTCAGAGAGGCCAGCCAGAAGGAACAGGTGTCCCAGCTCTAGCCCGGCTGTATCTCGATAAGACCCAGCTGCAGTGATGGATGGGGTTCTCAGCACTCTGCCTATTTAGAGCAGCCTGGAAGCTGGGTCTGTGCTGGAAACAACATCCGTAGTGACTAGCCCTACTGTAAGCAACCTTGACTCTGTTTCATGTGTACCCATGATCCTGTGGGCTTCCCAGTTTAGACTTCTGGCAACGTTTGTGACTCTCCGATTGTCCATCCTCTGGTGTTGACTCCTGTCTACGTCTGGCTTTCTGTTCCCATCTCTCCTTTCCGGCTCTCCTTCCCCCTCCAAAAGGAGTGGTTTTTGCAGCTGCTGGGCAGTCGGTCAAGGCAGGTCATTACAGATAGGGCTGAGAGAGATTCCTGCCTACAACCTTGGAGAAGCTGCTACTAGTCTGTGTAGACAATATTGAGCCAAATAGAACAATGGTCTGACTCAGTATACAGCAGCTTCCTATGTTCCTAACTTGTCCAAAGAAAAGTAACAGTCACAAACCAATACAGAAATAGCTGCTGGTGTACTTAAATCTATTATTTCAATAAGTATGCCTAACTCAATTGGGTTGTGGCCACGTCTCTGTTAAAGGCAAAAGGAAAAGACAGGAATTGACTTTATCAATAGCTCACACATTATATTAAATTTTTGGAACGGTACTCATACACTTCCTTAAACCATATGGATGCATTTCCCTTTATTTTGGTGCACCTATCATTTGCTAGTGGCACTGGAAGGTCTGGACAAAGGAAATTTATCTCTGGGTGAGCTGGTGGGGAGAGAGTTCTGCTTTGGCAGTGGTAGTAGCAGTTATTTTCTTAAATCACTAAAACTGTAATTGTGACAGAAAGTCTTAATAGCAAGGTTCTCAATCAAGAATTCTTGGCTCAAATTTGGAATTGGGTGGAGGTAAAAGGAGCAGGGGTGTAGCTAGGGGAGAGGGAGCCCATTTTCACCCTGCTCCCTGGAAGCCCCTTGGAGTGAGAGCAATAATGAATAAGATAGGGAGGAGTGGAGCAGGAGGGCCCTCAAGAGCTGGCGGGGGGCAGGGTTCTTTGAACCCATCCGCTCAATTACAGCTAAGCCCCTGAAAAGGAGGGAGCAAAACTAAGCAAACTTTCTTTCTTTCTTTTGCTGCTTTCCTGTTTCTGCCACTTCCACCAATCACAGTCTGGTGGCTAGGGGCTGCCATTCCTGCCTCCCACCAGAATGCCCTCTGGGATGTGTTCCAGTGGCCCTAGAATGCATTCTGGGGGGAAATGGGACTACCAGCACTAGGGTTGTGCATTTTGTTTGGTTTTTTTCTTTTTGGCCCGAATCCAAAACACCCTCATTCTGTTCTTTGTTTGAAATCAGCCAATCCGAAACAGCCAAATATTGTTCTTTGTTTCAAATTTTTTGGATTTTAAAAAATAGCTCCAGGGCAAAACTAGTGGTTGGGGGGTGGTAGTGCCCAATGGGTGGAAGCTACCACCCAAATTTCAGAGGAATTGGGCAAAGGGCTAATTTTGGGTGAATTTTTGAAGTTTAAGATTTTTCCCATAGGGAATAATGGAGGTTTCAGCAAAAGTATAGCTTCATGTCGGGGGGAAAGGGGGTGGCCCAGAGCAGAGTAGGGTGGGTGTTAGTGCCCAGTGGGGACAAGGAAGCTGCCAGAATTATTTCAAAGGAATTGGGTAGAGGGCTGATTTAATGGAGTTTACACTTCTTTAAGGTTCTTCCCCATAGCAAATGATGGAGGTTTCAGCAGCCCCATAACTGCACTTGGGGGGCACTGGGGTGGCCCAGAACGAGTGGTGGTGTAGAGCACATAGGGTGCCATCCACCCCCAGAGGTTGCTAACCCCTGGGGTACTGGGTACTGTTGTTTCTGAGGTGTTTTGAGTGTAGATTCTCTGGTAGCATATGAGAGTGGATTCATGGTTTGTCATTGAAAATGACAAACCAGTACTGGTCTCAATTGTTCTTTAGCTACTTGAAACTACTATGGGCTGGTTTATATGCCATAAGGCCCTCCAAAGGGTGCTTCTCTGTGGACAAAGTCATGTAGAAAAAAATCTGGAAAGGTTCATAAGTTCTAAAAGTCCATGAAGAGCACAACATTCCCACGGGCACAGCTGTATGGAGAAAGGGAGGTGGTCTGACCTCGTGTGCCTAAATTGACAGGTGATGATTATCACCAGTGATTTGCACGAGTGGTAGGTAAAAAAAAACACGCGTTTCATCAGGCTTTTAGTTTATGATGTTTTAAAGTTTTATTTACAGTAATTTTAATCTGTTGTATATGATTTTGGGGTTTTAGCTATTGTTTGTTTAAATTGTAAACCGCCCTGAGATTTTATATAGGGCTGTATATAAATGTGTTCAATAAAATAAAATATAGACAGATAGATAGATTAGATACAAAGAAATGTGGGTCACCACAAACACAAATATTACAGGCAAGTAAAGCCTGCCCGTGTGATCCTTCCAAGTCAAAGGCTGCATCCACATGTACACTCTGAATGGAGGATTCTAAGGTATCGGAACCTGCCCAAAGCCTACAATTTCATCTATCATCGTGTCTCTTCCATACTTCATTTTGTTGCATACGGTATTCAGTATATGAACATTATTGAGATGAGTGATGTTCTGTACATCTCTGTTAATACAGTGCAACAAAGTATCCCAAGCTGAAGGGGAAAATAATGCCTTGGCATCTCAATAGATTGAACAGCGTATATCCATTATATAAAGCAAAAGCAAAAGCAATTAGCCTACCAGCATTAGTTCTGATTTAAACACCTTTACTCAAGACACTTTCATTAACTGTGTTGACAGTCACTATCTATTATTCATTTCACCTGCACTTTATTGTGCTCCTAATATGCAATCATGTCTCTCCGATGAGGAGTCAAATGCAAGCAATGCTGGTCGCGATCCTCAAGCTGGTACAAATGAGCACAGTGTTAACAGAGAAGAACCAGTCTGAAAGTGCTGAGGATCTGCTCCATAGAAGGCCCATTCAAATTATACTTTGCCCGATCACATGATCTGCTCCACATGATAAAGGCCGGAGCACTTCACATCTTCCCCCAGGGTGCCATTCCTTAAACATAGGGGGGTGCAGTTTGAACGAACCATTCCCCAAGCGATCAAGGAATAGCACATGGGGAGGGGATGTGCACATTTATAGCACCTTCACATCCTTATCACATGAAGTGTGTTGGTCAGGCAAAGTATTGTCCAAAGCAGCTCAGCATTTGATTCTAAGGCAACAAGTTACTTCTAATTCTATGTTGACAATGACTGACATGGTAACAAACAAAATGCTTGCGTTTCTGAGGGTGCAATGAGAGCCCTCGCACAACTCCCCATCCCCCAGCATGAGCACAGATGCACAAGAGCCTTTAGATTCTGGAGTGCTCTACAAACTCTGGAAGGGCTTTGCAAGGGCAGAAACACATCACTGAGGTCATTGCAGAGCCCTTCGGTTTCTGTTTTCTGTATGGAAAGCAGATGCTCTACCACTGAGCTACAAGCCCCATACCCTTGTGAAGAAGAGGAACTTAGGAAGCTGTCTTATACTGAGTCAGACCATTGGTTCATCTAGCTCAATATTGTCTACACACACTGGCAGCAGTTCTCCAAGGTTACAGGCAGATGTATCTCTCGGCCCTACCTGGAATTGCCAGGGAGTGAACCTGGGACCTTCTGCTCTTCCAGAGCTCTAGCCCCATCCCCTAATGGGAACATTTTACAGTGCTCACTTGTAGTCTCCCTTCCAAATGCAATCCAAGGCAGACACTTGAGTCTTTCACATGATCTTCTGGAGTGGTTTGTGGGAGGGAAGAAATCCTACCCTGATCTCCACAAATCCCCACAGATGAACAGATATTCCATTTGCCTCTGCTAACTCACTCCATATATGTTGCAGGCATGATCTCCAAGGATCAAGGGAAGTATCCCATAATGCATTGCTCTCACAGTAGAGAGGCAGCCCTCAGTACAGCAGCAGCTCTCCTCTGCTTGGCCCCTCTAGCCATAGAACTCTATGACAAACATGGCTGCAAGCTGCCAAGCACAGCTTTAACCAGCAAATTCAAGAGATGATCAAATTACAAGATAGGGCAACGTATTTTTGTAATCTAGGTAAAGAAGTCTGGTTACCCACATTTGAGTTAGCTGAGTTGGAGGGCTTCCTGTGTGTACTCATGAGCAGCTGCCTTCTACCTTTATGTTGCTGATTGTGAGCCCTCTACTTAGCACACGGGACAATTCATGCTCACTACTGCAAGACCAGCTCTCCTTTCCAAGAATTCAGACATTTAGGGATGATATTCATAAACAAAACAGTCTGGAGAGTTGGCCATTTCTGTTTATTAGACCATTCATATTTCAGCAAGGTTTCCCCCCCAAAGTTTAAACTCTGAACAAGAATGTACAATTTAAGTGTTTTTTAAAAGATATTTTAAAAAACCAGCTGAACAACTCCTGCTTTCATATTTTCCACTAAATTGATCTCATATTCATCAGCCACATTACACTGCTGAAGCCTGTATAAATTATAAACTTGCTTTGTTGCATTTTCCTCACTGAAGGATAGAGTTCATAAAACTGCGCAGAACAAAACTGTTGGATTATGGCTTTCAGGTTTTTTTGTATTTATATTACTGGGAACCTCAGAGATAAAGCACTTCTTTTGTTCTCTAGAGAAGACCACACAGCATATGTATTTCTGGGAAGTTTCCAGTGCATAAATCATATTGCTTAAGAACCACAGTTCCTGTACCCTTGGGTTTCATGAAGTGACTTCTGATTGATTAGATGATCGGCAGCTGGCAGCTAATTGTAGCAGAAATATTAATATTTATCAGCTCCTACTGGATGAATCCCTTAGGAAACAGCGATATGGTACTTGTTGGATAATATAACAGAGTGCTGTTCTGTTCCACATTCCTCCATCTCACCATCTCACACATATCTTTTGGTACCAGGAAGATTACAGAGCTACTGCTTTAATGTTCATGTTGAGGGAATGTCATTCTTCTAAGTGGGGATAAACGTATCTAATCTCATCTAGTTTGGGCTCCATACTTTTGTAAAACAGAGACTTGTGTTCTGTATTGTTGCACTATTTTTTCTTGTAAAACTAAACCTACATCTACAACCTAATCTGAATTTACAAAGCATTTTTCTTTGTACCAGAAAGTAGAAAAAAGGAGCAGACAGCCAGGAAATGGCACACCAACCTTCTCTAACCAAACAATGCAACATAAAAACAAAACAATGTTTATACAAATAATGAATTGCACATCTGATGCCTGTCATTGGCAGGAGTGAGCAACTATGCATATTTGACAGGGCACAGGGACAGTTAGGAATGTAGGAACATAAGGAGCTGCCATATAGGAACATAGGAAGTGCCTCCAAGTGGTCTAGGAGGAGACTGATTATCTAGACTCAACATAGGAAGGATCATCTAGACCAGGGATTCTCAATCTGGGTCCCCAGATGTTATTGGACTTCAACTCCCATAATCCCCAGCCCCAGTGGCCTTTGATTGGGGATTATGGAAGTTGAAGTCCAATAACATCTGAGGACCCAACGTTGAGAATCCTTGATCTAGACTTCCAATATAGGAAGCTATGGGCTTTGGCCAGCCTGATAGATGACCTTCGCCAAAGAACTGAAAGAAGAAGTGTGACTCTGCATGTTCCTTTGTATCTCTCAGCAGCCTTTGATACCATTGACCATGGTATCCTTCTGGATCACCTGAGGGATTTGGGGATAGGATGCACTGTTTCCACTCCTATGTTTTGGTGACAGTTGCTCTTCAGAACAGAAGCTTCAGGGCTCCATTCTGTCAACAATGCTTTTTAACATCTATATAAAACTGCTGGGTGAGATCATCAGGGGATTTGGTGCTGGGTGTTATCAATATGCTGATGTCACCCAAATCTATTTCTCCTTGTCATCAATATCAGGAAATGGCATTATCCCCTTAAATGCCTGCCTACAGAATGCAATGGGCTGGATGAGGGATAATATACTGAATCTGAATCCAAGCAAGATGGAGGTGCTCATTGTTGGGGATTGTAATCTGCAAGATGGGATAGAACTTCCTGTTCTGGATGAGGTCACTTTCCCCCAGAAAGAACAGGTTGGTAGCTTGGGAGTTCTCTTGAAGCCGGGTCTCACCCTGCTGTCTCAGGTTGAGGTTGTGGGCAGGAGTGCTTGTTACCAGCTGTGATTGATTTGACAACTCCATCCGTTCCTTGAGGAGAATCACCTGAAAACAGTGGTACACCAGCTGGTAACCTCCAGATTGGACTACTGCAATGCCCTCTATGCAGGGTCGCCTTTGTACGTAGTTTGAAAACTTCAGTTAATCCAAAATGTGGCAGCCAGATTCATCTCTGGGTTGTCCTGGAGAGACCACATCACACATGTTCTTAAACAGTTGCAGTGGCTGCCAATCTGTTTGTGGGCAAAGTATAAAGTGCTGGTTATTACCTTTAAAACCCTGAATGACTTAGGTCTGGGTTATTTGAGAGGTCTGGGTTATTTGTTTTTCTCTACAAAATCCCCACCACACTCATTAAGATCCTCAGGAGGGGTCCATCTTCGGGCGCCACCAATTCTTGTTTGTACCACAAGACCAGCAACCCTCCTGTGGCCAGTCACCACCATCTCCATAGCTAGTTTATTTTATTTTATTTAAGATATTTATATCCCACCTATCCAGGATGGCTTACAATAAAACCATAAAACAAAATAAATTAACAATAAAACACAATACAACATAAAACACAATAAGACACACTAAAAGACAGCAAGATAAAATAGTTCACATACAGTATACAGAAAGCTACCTCTCATTGAATCACTCTATACAATCTAAAGAGTATCATCTTCATTATTTACATGTTCTAGGGGAAAATGGTCTGAAGGTAGGGTGCTAAGGAGGGTGCTTATTAGCCACTGCCAATGCAACCACAAATATCTGGAAACAGCACTGAATAATTATCACCAAAATGTGTTTGACTGCTTTCTTTCCACAAAAGTATGCTGAGGCTACAGTTCTAAGCATTACGTTGACATTAGGTTCTACCAAAATCAGCAATGCTCTGTCTCAGGCTGGCAGGTCCACATGGCAGCCTCTTCAAAACTCACTGAGTGGCAGCTGTGTCTACATGGGAGCATGTTTCTATAATAAGTGGCCACACAGTGAAGCTGGTCTTACCCTGGTGAGATCAGAAGATGTATCTACAAGTTGTTAATGATTTAAGTAAAGTAAAAAAATACCGTAACCACAAAGACATGAAAAGTCCTAGCAAGGGTAAGTGGCAATTTCTTCATTTGTATATATTATATTTGAATGTATAGGCTGCTTTTCTGCCCCAAAGCAGATTACAATAATTTAAAAAAAATGCAAACATAACAATAAAATCAGTAAGTGAAAACCATAACAACCAGCAACAGTAAACCAAATATGCAGAGTTAAAATCAATAGATTTAAAATGTATGAGAAAATTAAAAAGGTTTCAGTCAAAACACTACAACAGAAAGCCTGATGAATCTCTATCTGGGTTGCCCATCCACCCACCCACCCACCCATCCATCCATCCATCCATCCATCCATCCATCCATCCATCCCATTTTTACATCATCTAAATCAATTATCTCTAGGCAGTTTCTCCAGGATCAGCCTGGATTCTCCAGGAAACAACATCAAACTCCTGAAGACTAGTTAAAGCCATACTGGAGATTGTAATGAACAGATATTCAGGCCCTTCTCACGATCTGTGAGAAAATTCTCTAGGGGGTTAGCGGGGAGAGCGGGCTTAGCCAGCTCTCCCCGCACATGAGCAAGATGGCCGCCCACACGACTGCCGGCTCCGTCATGGAGCCGGCAGGGGTTGGGGAGTTTGGGGGCCGCACAGCCCCCAAAAGCTCCAGCATGCCCTGCGCGAGTGTGCAGGGCATACTGAAGAGACCCCCAAGCCGGGAGGCTGCTTTTCAGTCTCCCGGTCGGGGGTCTCCTCGTGAGTAGCCGCGGCATGGAGCCGAGCCGTGGAAACTCACAGTTTTAAAAACCGGGTTTGTGGAGCACTCACTCCGCAAACCCGGTTTAAGGGGAGGGGTAGTTTGGCGGGTTAACCGCTTGCAGGCCACCGGGCTCACGTGCGAGCCTGGTGGTTCTCACGGTCAGAAGAAATCGGGCTAGGCTCCCCTAGCCCTATTTCTCCTGATCCTGGAAATAGCCTCATTGTGAAAAATAGGCGGGGGTGGGGGGGGGTGGAATGGAGAAAAAGATCTCCAGAAATAGCTTCTGTCAGAGCTGGCATCCATAACCTGAGGGCACTACCACAGAGAAGGACCTATGTCCAGTTCCCAGTCCCCTCACCACTGATGGTGGTAGAACCAGAGAAGGGCCTTCATGGCCGATCTTAATAGCTGGACAGGCTGGTGTGTGTGGAGAAAGTGGTCCTTTACAGAAGATTTGGATGGGAAGGGCCAAACACTCTCAAATCTCTGATAACATCTACACAGAGTATTACCATTTTGCATAGCACATATTCCACATGACTTCTTCTTTGGAGGAACTTTGAACTGTTGTCTACCTTGGCTGTGTTCTCACAACCATAGTGAACACCGTTAAAGAATTAACTATGATCGCCAAGCCCCACGTGGTCCTGAAGAGTGTGATGTGAGAACCCAGAACTTCCAGGCAATCTTGGTCAAACCACTGTGGTTAAACCACATTTAACTGGGATAGATAACTAGAACGGTTCCTAGTTATCAGTTCTGGTTAAATGTGGTTTAACCACAGCAGTTTGACTGGGATTGCCTGGAAATTCTGGGTTCTCACATCATATTCCACGGGAGTATGCAGGGTTTGGCGATCATGGTTATCTCTTTAACTGCACTTGCTGTGGTTGTGAGAACATGGCCTTTCTATTTATCTTTTTTTTTTTTTTACTCCTACATTGAACAATGCAGAATACCACTCTTCATTTTTGTCTGAATACAAAAAATATTTCTAAATCTCTGAAATAATAAATAATTTAGTGCAGGCAATGCTGATTGGTCACAATTTCTGACAATATGACCATTTCCCCTGGATAGATTGGGCACAAGTTTCCTACTGATAGATTTGGCCTATTCAGGAATTGTGGTCACCATAGCAACAGCAAATTTGTTTGAGTTCTTTGGTTTCTAATATGAGAATTGAGAAATCTTTCTAAAATGGAGGGGGGAAATGCAAAGAAAGTTCTTGCAGATGTATTTTTGCTGGGCAAGTGCTTTCTGCTTGCAACTCCAGGGGTCTAGGGCAAGCTTCCCCAAACTGCGGCCCTCCAGATGTTGCTGAACTACAACTCCCAGCATACCCAGCCACAATAAATTGTGGCTAGGGATGCTGGGAGTTGTAGTTCAGCAACATCTGGAGGGCCGCAGTTTGGGGAAGCCTGGTCTAGGGCATGGTCTGGAGGCCAATCATGCAGCCATCTTACTGAAGTTAAGGAGCTCTGCATCTATTCAGTACCTGGATGGAAGACTGCCTAGGAATTCTATGTACACTGCCCTGATCTCTGTGATGGAAGAAAGATGGGATAAAAGTGTAGTTTAAAAACCCAATAAACAATTTGCACAGTTCATAAATGTAGTTCATACGCAATCTGGGGGTGCTTCTGGAGCCAAGTCTCTCCCTGGTGTCTCAGGTTGAGGCGGTGGCCAGAGGTGTCTTCTACCAGCTTCGGCTGATACACCAGCTGTGTCCATTTCTTGAGATAGATGACCTCAAAACAGTGGTACATCTGCTGGTAATCTCCAGACTGGATTACTGTAATGAGCTCTATGTGGGGCTGCCCTTGTATGTAGTCCGGAAACTACAGTTGGTTCAGAATGCGGCAGCCAGGCTGGTCTCTGGGTCATCTAGGAGAGACCATATTACTCCTGTACTGAAGGAGTTACACTGGCTGCTGGTATGTTTCCAGGCAAAATACAAGGGGTTAGTTATAACCTCTAAAGCCCTAAACAGCTTGGGTCCTGGGTATTTAAGAGAACATCTTCTTAGTTAGGAACCCCACCGCCCATTGAGATCATCAGGAGAGGTCCATCTGCATTTGCCACCGGCTCGTCTGGTGGCTGCTCAGGGACGAGCCTTCTCTGTTGCTGCCCCGAAGTTTGGAATGTGCTCCCTGGTAAAATAAGAGCCTCCTCATCTCTGACAATTTAAAAAATGTCTTTAAAGATGCATCTGTTCACCCAGGCTTTTAACTGATACTGTTTTGATTGTTTTTAATGTTGTTTTAGAATAGTCTTTTAAAAATTTTAAATTGTGTTTTAAATTTCTTGTATTTGTTTTAATGTTGTTTTTATCTTGTTGTAAACTGCCCAGAGATGTAAGTTTTGGGTGGTATAAAAATATGTAAAATAAAAATAAATAAATAGATAGATAGATAGAGCAGGGATCCTGGATGTATTGCCTCCAAAAATCATGGTCTTGTTTGCATTCTACCTTCAAATTCCAGAGCCCATGGAGCAAAAGGCAACAATTTTAACAGAAAGAAAGAAAAAGGGGGGGGGAGTATAGAGACATCATTTGGTCCTCTGCTTTAGGCTGCACTGGATTCAGCAGGATGTAACTGCCAGTTCCCATGGCCGGCAGCCCTCAAATCAGTGATGTCCCAAGCATGGATTTTCCCCAAATGCAAGGAATTCTAGCTTCAAAAATCAAGGGAAAGGGAATCCTACCTAAAAAGTGGTGAAATGCAGGGGGAAATTCAGGCGCTGCAAGGAATTGTAGATAAAGTTTCTTTTCCAGTTGCATTCACTACTTTCACTTCCAAACCCGTTAGGTGTGAGCAAGCATCGTATGCTTGCCTTTCCATGTATGTCTCCGGTTTGTGTTGCATTTGGGCGAATAGACTATGTAGTATGTAGACCAAAGAAAATCAATAGCCAGAAGGAGTTATACTGGAATAACTGCAGGTAATAAGCAACTACCTTACAAGAGAGTATATAAGGTTGCTGAAATCCCCATTCCCTATGGGGAAAAGCTTAAACACTCGGCAACTTCAAAAATATTTTTAAAATCACCCCTTTGACCAATTTCTTTGAAATTTGGGTGGTAGTTTCCACCCATTGGGCACTACCACCTGCCCCACTCTTTTGCCCCTGGAACCCTCCTTTTTGTCTCAAATCGATTTGGATTCAGATTCAGAAAATTCAGGTACAAATCAAATCTGGGGTGATTTGGGAGAGGAGGCAGATTCACATCCAAAACAAATTGAGCGTCATTCCGTTTGGGTACAAATTGAATTGAAAAAATTGATTTGTGCACATCCCTACCCAGGAAGTTCTTGAGTACATTCTATCCATAAAGGGGTCACAGAGGCAGAGATAAAACAAAAGCCAAATGATAAGGCCATTCACATATCCTGGTAGAACAGGGCTACCCCAAGTATGGCTGGTTGTGTGGAGCACCAGGATTACTCATGATCCTTGCACTCAACCCTGGGTAGCTGTGGTTTGAAACCTGGGCTAAAGGTGAAGTAGGAGGATGTGTGTGCTGGTTAACTGGAGCAATTTAACCAGGATTGCCCAAAGTTCTGGGTTCACACAAGGCTGATTAGTTTTAACCAGAATTCTTGTGATTTTGTGAACCAGCCTGACAGAATCAGGTCAGAGATCCTCTATCTGCACCAGATGAAGCACAGTGTCTGCATGGGAAATTGAACATGGCAGAATCCACTTTTCCACATATAGAGGCTGTTTTCACACAAATCCTAACCCAGGCTAGGAAAGCACAGCCCCGGTTAGGCTGAACATGAGAACCGCTGGGATTGGGCCTGATCCTGGCAGGGCAGTGCCACCTAGCCCAGCTTTTTAACCCAGTTTTTAGCAAGTCCTTAACCCAGGATCCAGGATCATGTGTTTTCTGGGGCTGTGTTCAGCCCCAGCGGACACAGAGATGGATGCCTAGAGCGCCCGTCTCTTGGAGGAATCCCCCAATGCACTGTGGGATATCCGGAGGCCAGGATGCATCATCTCAGCCTCCAGAGTTCCACACTGCACCACACAGAGCAGATCATTTGTAAATACGGTTCATACTCCTAGAAACATTTCAGCAATCATCTGGGGGAGGGGAGGTGAATTGGCCCAGTCTTCCCCACCCTGTCCAGTCATATGAATGGCCCCATAGAATCCTTCTTTACCATGAAGAAAACTATAGCCATTCACCCTGTTGTGATAACCATGGTAGGGGAAGGCAGTTGCTTAATGCTTGTGTTTGATATTGGTTTTGTTTCTTATGTTCTCAATGCATAAGAATTAATTGAGCATTTACACTTGCTGGTTGTTTTCAAAATATAAAGAAAGGCAGTTGGATAATTATATGAAGAGATACACAGAGTTGGCAGATAGGGCAGATGGAGTCCCATTAACACTGGTTGTTAATTGGCCTGTAGAGTTAATATAAGAACAGATTTTCTCCCTCAGAGTTTGTACACAGGGAATTTGAATTTTGATTCCCATTGCTGTTAATGAGAGTTGTGCATTTAATTTCCTTTGTACCATATTAAAAAGCTGGTAAAGAAAACATGATTGAGTTAAAGCTTTGCTGCCATCTGAAGCCTTATGATGCATATAAGGATGTAAAACAGTTAAATATTCAAGTAACCCTCAAGAACTTGAGAGTAATTTTGATGCAGTATGAAGAACTAAACGACCATTGATAAAATAAGGAGGCAATCCAGGCTCCAAGCAGTTCACAAAAAACAAAAGACAAACAAAACCAACTACTAAAACAGGAATTAAGAAATTTAAAGAAATTTTAAACATTCATAAATTACAGCAATTAAATTTTTTAAATAACAATTAAAAATTGGAATGAGTGCAAAGGGAGAAGGATACATAGGTTCATTCACTGACCCATCAATATCAGGGAGTCCTGGCATCCTCCCTCACCTCTCTGTATAGCACCCTGGAAAGACAACATGCAGAAGATCCCCAGGTTCACTCCCTGGCATCTCTAGGTAGGGCAGAGAGAAACTCCTGCCTGAAACTTTGGAAACCTGCTGTCAGTCTGTGTCAGTCAGTATAGACAATACTGAGCTACGGAAGAGCAGCATCCTATGCTCTTATGGAACCATTGCTCTCCCCCTGCTAGTAAGCCACCACTATCAAAGGTGTACTTTAGTCCAGTCAGCAGGGGTGACTGCTAATTAAGCTCACGGTTCAGATGCACCTCTCTAATCAATAAAGAACTGAATGACACTACTGTTCATCACCCACAATTGTCTGCTCAGGCGGAGGCTTTCCAGCGAGTCCCTAATCCTAATTGGCTGTTTACTTCAGGGAGAGGCCAATCATCATAATCCACCTTCTGGCCAATATAGTTGTTGGATGAACACACACTACTATAGTGGATTCACTCTCGGGCAGTTAAATGGATGAAATAAGTACATTTCCTAATGGGACAAGACTACTTAACTACCAAAATGATACTCAGGTGAACTAGATTCCCTTCTGTCTTTTCTATAGTTGTCCTTGATACTAAAACAATCTATATCTCACTAGGATCTAGAAGGATATTTCTAAGATTTTTTTTTTAAAATCACTAATTCTAGCTTGGCTAGAGTACAAAATATTCTCCTGTGAAAGATTATGATCTATCATGGCATGTTATATCCCAAATGATCTGTGTTTCAAGAAATAATTATAAAATATTAAATATTTCATTTACTGTAATGAGTTCCCTGGAAGACATCTGTGTGATCTTCAAAGATGATTAACCACATACTTCTTGAAGTATTTTAAATTTAAAAATCAAAACATTTTGGAGGCTGTTGGAGAGGTCCACACTTGCAACGTTACATATGTTGAAATAATAAAAATAAAATATAATAATAATAATCAATCAGATTGAAATCAGATTGAAATTGTGTGGCTCTGGAAAAAGAAAACAATAGTGTTGCCAATAGTTGTTGGTGCCCTTGGTGTAGTACCAAAAGAACTTGAACATCATCTTGACACCTTGGGCATCGATAAAATTACAACACATCAACTACAGAAGGCCACACTACTCGGGATAGCACAAATACTACGATGCTGTCTTTAATTCTTCTTTAGTTATCCTAGACCCTTGGAAAGGGCCCGATAATTAAAGTACCAAATCCAGTCAATAACATCTGGTAGACTGTGTGTAAATAGCATAATAATAGCCTGTAGCTTAGTGGGATGAGCCCAAGCTTTACATGAAGAAAGTTCCAGATTAAATTCTCCTCAGCATTTCCAGTTAAAAAGATCTCAGATAGCAGGATAGAGAATTTTTTCTGCCCAGGAATGCAGACTGCCAAAACTAGGTTAGTTGGAGCAATGGTCTCACTCAATATATAATGTATAAATGTATGACTGTACACGAGGGGATCTTTCCTGATAGCATGGAGATAATATAGAAATGCACATGAAGCTACCTTATATTGAGTAAGACCATTGGTTCACCTAGCTCAGTTTTGTTTACACCAGAGGTGGGCAGACTTAAGGTTTCCAAGAGCTACTTTTTAAAAAAATGCCGTACATGTGGGAGCTACCACCAGGAAACAGCAGCTTGGGGAGGTGCAGCCAATCAAAAAATGGTTGCTTTGAGAGGTGGAACCAGTTGCAAAATTTACACTGACAGAATAAGGGACCACATCCCTTGAATTCAACAATAATCTTTGGACAAGAAGGGAGCAAGAGAAGCTGCTCTGTGGAGGAAGAAACTGAAGATAAATTAATGGGAGAGAAAGTGAAAGCAACCCTGAGCACCTGAAGTGGTGTGGTTCTGTCCCCACTCAGCCAGCCCATAGGCTTTGCAGTATTGGTTGGAGGGGAAGAGAGGGAAAAGCTAGATCACACTCCAGGGCGCTTTCCAGATTACATGCTACAACAGCAGTAAAATGCTTCGGCTTGGTAGGATCGCATTGAAAACGTAAATAAAAGGTCCAGCCATTTGTTGTGCAAAGCCGCCCACAGGGGGCGCAGTCTTTTCTAGCCTGCGCAATCCTCCTACAATGGGAACATACAGTTACTTTTTTGACACACATGCAACATTGTAGCACTATAATGCAAAGATAAAATCTTTAAAAAGGCATCGGAAATGTGAACAGCACTTTGCTGTCAGCGCAGAGACTGCGGTGTCAAACACAGGAAGTATGGAAGCACACTCAGCAGATACATAGTTACACTGTTGCAAAGCGCAATCTGGAAAGCACCCTGGAGAGCTACTTCAAAGGAGTGTGGGATGATGACTGAATGTCTCTAAGTCAGAATCCCCCTAGATGTAACAATACTGCAGTGCCATGGAGCCTTGGTTGCCTTGGATAGCCAGGCCACCTGGCCTGGTGTGCACAGCCATCTGCCTTGGGAGTGGAACGCAGCTGATGAGCTACCAAATGCCTGCCCCTGGTCTGCACTGATTGGCAGAAGCTCTCCAGGGTTTTAGAGAAGAGTTTTCCCCTGGTCTGCCTGGAGACATCAGGGACTGGACCTAGGCATTTCTGCGGGTACGGGTGTACGGGTTGGGAGTGGTCTGCCACTTCATCCCATCCCTGCCACTCTAGTCCATTTGAACATCTGGAAGGGGTAAACAAAAAACAGTTTTGGAGAGCAGAACTACACTAACAAAAAAAATCTACACTGGCTGCTGCTAAGTTTCCAGGCAAAGTACAAGGTTTTGGTTATAACCTATAAAGCCCTAAACAGCTTGGGCCGTGGGTATTTAAGAGAACGCCTTCTTTGCTATGAACCACACCGCCCATTGAGATCATCTGGAGAGGTTTGTCTGCAGTTGCCACCAGCTCGTCTGGTGGCTACTCAGGGACGGGCCTTCTCCATTGCTGCCCCGAGGCTTTGGAACACACTTTCTGCTGAAATAAGAAACTCCCCATCTCTTACAACTTTTAAAAGGGCAGTCAAGACGCATTTGTTCACCCAGGCTTTTAATTAGGTTTTTAAAAATTGTGTTTTTATTGTGTTTTAGTAGTTTTAACTTTTAAAATTTTAATTATTGAAATATGTTAATCTTTTTATTGGTTGTTTTTATTGTCTTGTAAACAGCCCAGAGAACTTGTGTTTGGGGCGGTATAAAAATCTGCTAAAACAAACAAACAAACAAACAAACAAACAAACAAACAAACAAACAAACAAACAAATATCAGGCATAAGGTAATTTTTAATATAGACAAAGGTAAGAGCCATGTATTTCTTCCCCCTTTCTTCTTTAAAGTAGCAATGCCTGTGATATGTAAGTGTTTGACTACAGATAATGGAATAGGGAATGTGAGGCATGGTTGGAAAAGTCACTGTATTTGTAGACAGACCTGTGGCTCCCTGTGTGCTACTGCCTACAGAGTGTTATTGCTTAGGTTGATTGTTGTACCAAGCATGGGAATGCTCCAGAACTTGATAAATTAATGGATGAATGGTGGTGAACATCTTATATAATTCAGGCCATCTTCCTAGATGATATATATTTTTCCAGTGCATCTATGGCATTGGAAAGGCAGAATAAAGTTATTTGAGTAATACAGGTTGTATTCCCCCCCTCCCCCCGCCGGATGCTAATCCTTGAAGTGTATAATTTAAAGGCTGCTTTATCATTTTATTTTTACTTTTTAAAAGCTATCTAATCAACCCAAATTATAATCCAATTATTTATATCCACATATGTACAGTGGTTGACATGTTGCACAAGGCAAAGGTCAGTTCTGAACTGCCCACACTGCTGCATGCTTCCAAAAGAATGCCCATGGTGTTGCAGAACAGGGCTCATCCGCTACTAATAACTGTGGTGCCCTCAATTATTGCAGAGGTTCTGTTCTCAGCTACCACGTAAATGCTGAAAACCGTGAAGAACCTATCATTCCCATCAGCAGATACCGTCTATATATAGCCAAACCACAAATAGCTGGAACCACGAATGGAGAACCTGTAAAAAACAAGGGTCTCCTTTACTTCCCTGGGAGTTATTCACATATGACTTCATCCCGTGGGGTATCTGTAGATCGAATTTGCTTTTCAGCAGATTCACAGATGTTTAATTTGTGGGATTAAATGGACAGTTCACATAGAGTCGGCACCTGTCTGCAATCCCTGTAGATCTGTTTCCTGTGCACGTTCCTACCACTTGCTGCAGGTTTTTTATCCAACCAATCCCATCCTAGGAGGAGATGAGAGAGGTTTTTTTGGTTGTTGTTAGTTTGACAGCTGGTTACAGAAGACCACAAGACCAGCATGACAAGTTGCCAACAACAGAGCACTTAACCCAAACCCAAACCCTGCCTTTGTGAGTGACTGCCTTCATCACCTCCCCACCACACACCCCAGACCCTGTAAGAGGCAGGGTAGTTTAAAGTAGAAAACTTTGCTTTCTCTCTCTCATGAAGAAAAATGCAGATGATAGAATCAGCTCAGACAGAAAGGGCTCAGGTTAAATCGAAGCTGTAGTCTCCATTCTGCATATGTAAAGCTATAAGTGTTTAACTCTGGATTTTCTCCCTCCCCTTCTGGACTCCATCCACACAATTTCACCAATCTGCTACAACCCCTCCCCTCCAACACACGCAACTGCAAATGACTCATAGCAGACCATACCCAACACAGTTGTCAAACTCCCCTTCATTGAGTTTTGAAAAATGCCACATTACTGCCAATGGCCACTCCATACATCACAGAGAAACTGCGGGGCATAACAGAAGCCTTGGGGTTTTGTTTGTTTATTTGTTTTTAAGCCGCTGAAAATAGAGGATTTTTAAAAGCCGGACATACTTTGGGCTAAGCCAAAATGTGCAGCCATGATTCAGGGAAAAACAGAGTCCTGTCTGTACTGGTTCCTTATAGCCCGCAGGGACTTCAGGGTTGCAGCTAATATGTGGACCGGCACACTGCATTCTGGAGGAGATTTGAAGTAAAAGCCATGTGTGTAAAGCCTCCTGGTGCTACAAATATTAGTAAAAGAGTCCTGTTCTGCAACATTGCAGGCATTGCTTTAGACACCCACAGCAGCAACTGTTCAGAACTGACCCACATTGCCTTGCACAATGTCAGCCATCAAATTTGAAAGTGCTTTTCATATCTATTTTATGTGTGTTTGAAAAAACCACCACTGCTTACCTCTGCAGGGTTCTGTCTGCCAGCATTGCCTTAAACCAGACTGCCTGCACCTATGCATGCATCAGTAGCATACCATGCAGCATACCGCTGGGCCACAGATCTCTACCGTGCTAACACTGCATGGGTTGGTGGTGGAGGCCTGGTTTAAATGTGATGCAGACAATATATATCCATGACACTTTAATGCATGTATTTCCATTGGAAATGGCTGGGATATTTCTACATGAGCAGAATAATTTCATTTTTAAACATTACAATAAGTCTTGAAGCAAAATCCCAGTGCTCAGTGATATTTACATTCCAATAAAGCTGCTCCTGGAAATTTAGCCATGTAGCTTCTTTATATTGTGTTTGAAACCCAAATTTATTCAATATCAAATTGTCAAGAGGAAAATAAAAGCACTCGCATCAGCTCCAGATTCAACAACGGCCAGCCAATGTCTGCCAGGTGATGATGACAGTAAGTCTTACTCACTAAGATTGAACTCAGATCATTAACCTGGAAAAAGGGGAAGAAACCCACTTTATCTGTTTTATCAATGCCCTGAGTCACACACAGCAATGCTTTAACATTTTTGCATTGAGGGGGCAAAAGATCTATAATATGATTATGTCTTGATGGAGCCTAAGAAAACATGTTAATGTTAAAATGAACGTTAACATTGTCAAAGAAAAAACAAGATTATGTCAGCAGCACAACCCTACAGCAATTCCCAACAATGGTGTGAGAAGGTCTTGTGGTAGTCTTCATGAATTGTTCTGTTGGCTAAGCAGGGGATGTCCTGGTTTGCATTTGGTTGGGTGATGATATGAGTTCTCTGTCTGCTGTAAGATTCCTTAGGGAATGGAGCCATAGCTCAGTGACAGAACATCTGCTTGCATGAAGAAATCCCAGTTTCACTCCCTGCCATCTCCAGGCAGGGCTGGGAGAGACTCCTGTCTGAAACCTTGGAAAAGCCGCTGCCAGTCAGTGTAGGCAGTACGTGTAGACAGTACTGAGCTAAATGGACCAATGGTCTGACATGATATAAGAAATCTTCCTATGATTACCACTAGGGGTGTGCAAACCTGCTCGACATTCGAGAGGTTCGAAGTCAAGCTGGTTCGGTTCAGTTCGACAGTCTGGGGTCAAACAGAACCATCCCCTGTTTGGTCTGACCCCAGACTGAACACCCTCCCCCAACTGTTCGGGGGTTCATGAGGGTTTTTGGTTTTTTTGGTAAATGACTTACCCTCTTCAGGGGAATTCCTTGAGGCAGCGGGGTGTGTGTGTGTGTATCCGCGGAGGTTCCCCCTCCCCCTGCCGGCCTCCATTATCACCACCTCCGGCTTGTTCAGCCAGTTTTTCAGCCCATTTGGGCCTTCAAACCTTGGTGCAGTGGCCATTTTGGACGATGACGCACCTGCACAATTGGCTGCCGCCTCAGGTAAGTCACTTCAGGTAAGTCACTTCAGGTAAGTCACCTCAGGTAAGTCACTTCAGGTAAGTCACTTCAGGTAAGTGACTTACCTGAAGGGGGTAAGTCACTTAATTTTTTTTTTTTTTTTAAAAACTCACACACCCCCTCGGACGGAACCGAACCAAGGTGGGGGGTTCGAGGGGGTGCCGGGCCGAACTGGCCCGGTCAGGTTCGACAGACTTGAGCTGAACTGGGCCAGCCGGTTCTGTGCACATCCCTAATTACCACTGGAAAGTGACAGCCAAATGTGGCTGTTTGGCATCAAAGAAGATGTTATCTCTGTCTAATTGCAGAGGAAGAAGAGGCTGATGAACCTCCTACCATCTTTTTCAATGCAACTGAATGCAAAGCAGAATTGCACTTGATTTCATTGCCAAGGTACATAGGAGCATAGGAAGATGCCTTATACCATGCCAGACTATTGGTCCATCTAGTTCAGTCTACACCAGGGTTTCCCAAATGGTGGTACTCCAGATGCTGCTAAAATACAATTCCCATCATCCCCAACCACATCTGCAGTACCACTGGTTGGGAACCCCTGGTATACAGTGACTGGCAGCAGCTCTCTAAGGTTTCAGGCAGAAGTCCCACCCAGCCCTACCTGGAAATGCCAGGGATTGAACCTGGGCCCTTCAGCATACAAAACAGATGCCTTACCACTGAGCAACAGCATATAGACAAAGCTGTATATATTCTCCCCCCCCCACACACACACATACAATGGAGATGGGCATAAACATATATCTTGCAGATTGCTGGGTATATGCAGATTGATTCATATATGCAGAATATATGTAGATTGACTCATATATGATGAACAATGGTGACTGTACCCTCCCTCCCTTCCTTCCTTGAAATGTATTCTGACTGTACAAAATACTTCCCAATGCATTATGCAATATTCTAACATGGCACCAGAGAATGATCTGAAAGTGTCTTATCTCTGAAGCGAAGCAGATCTGAACCTTGACAGTATTTGGACAGGATTATTGACTTCCAGTGAATCTCATGTATCATGAGGTCAACCTCAGTACAATGGATCGTTCCTTGAAGGAACAGCCAAGTCAAGAGGTGATGACCCATACTAAACACTCCTCTGTAAAGAGAGGAACAAACACCTCCAACTTCAAACTGATGGATAAGTTTGGCTACAGTCTCAAAAATAAACAGGAGAAGAGAACACAGAGGACATAGGCTCTACCCCGATATAAGATTAGCCTCTAATAACAGGTAATAATAATTGCACTTATTAAGTGAAGTTACTTCTTCACTTCAAAGCACGTCAAGCTCTGACCATCACAGCCAACCCAGTGACTGGATAAAGGAGGAGGAGGGCTGCAGAGGGCTGCAAGGAGTCTTCAGCATCCCTGCACAGAAGGCATCTTTACACGGCAGACTGGGTGGAGGGGGGAGTGATTTTTCCATCTCCCTCCTCCAACCAAAAGCCCTTTCCACTTGCATCAATCTGTTCCCGGGGGCTGTGCCCTATCCAGATCCCTGCCTGGCCCTTGCAGCTGCTGTTCCCCATACTTTAATGAGACAGAAGATCTGATCGAGAGTCTTTATTATAAACAAGGCTATAGTGGTCCTGCTATAAGTGGTGTAGCCCTCTGGATCTAGTGCAGTTTTAAGTGCAGCTCTCAAAGCGCCCCTGCTTTAGTCCAACAGCAGCCAAACTGCCCACTCATCGGGCAAGCACATAGTGTGTGTGTGTGTGTGTGTTTGTGTGTGTGTGTGTGAGAGAGAGAGAGGGGGGGAGAGAGAGAGATGCAGCATATTTTACACTGTGATCATGATCAGAGTGGGTGTTTGTTCATTTTTATTAGATGTATATATTGTGAGATGAATAGATTTTGCAGTATTTTAATTACTGTCTTGCAGGAGAGGAGCTAGTTTCTATACAAACACTCTTTCTTTCAGGAAACTGAAATACTTCTGAACATGGGAATCCCCAAGCCAAATGAGTGCTTCTGAGGTTTGTAAGAGGATATTAAAAGCAAGAGGTACTTAGTTGCTCCCTTATTGACAGCTGCAATGTTGTGGTGTGAGCCAAAACAAAGGTTTTTGATGGATCTTTTTTAATCCAATGGATACCCCATATCATCTATATGGCTTTTCCGCCCACAAATGTTTATTTTGGTGGGATGGGGAGAAGCACTGTTCTGTTGCACAGGAATGGGTCTGAAAGACACAGGGGGAACTGATAATTTGACCAATGGTGGCAGCAAGGACGGAGAGCAGGGTGAGAATGGAGCAATAAGGACAAGTTTTGTATTAAATTTAATATTTAATATTAAATAGATCCATCTGTTAGATCAAGGGTTTCCTACCCAGGTGATGTTGCACTACTGCTCCCATCATCCCCAGTCACAAGGATCATTGTCTGCTGCAGCTGGGGATGATGAGAGTTGCAGTCAAACTTCCTTTGAAAAGGCCTGAAATTGGGAACCCTTGTGTTAGATTAATGAACTGAAACACCTTTAATTTATTAAAACAGGTGCCCCAATTAATCAGGCAGCAGGTCTTCTTTTTAAACCATAGTATTTTAAATACAAAATGTATATAGAGATGGCAAAAAACATCTTAAGAAGCATTTCCTCTTTTCTCCCACGTAAGAGATAACTCCTCTTCTAAGAGGATGGCTGCTCTTATATGTGTGCATAATCTAACACAAAGTTCCAGTAAGAACTAATCTGTCTATTTTCAATTCTCTTTAATCTTAATTGATAATTACCATCTTCACAAGTTAGCCCATTTCTGCCTTGAATGTTCACACATCCACTAACTTGAGTTGGGGTGGGTGACATCATCAAAAACTACACCCTTGAGGTGTCCCTATCAGTCATTACAACTGTACCAAATTTGGCCCAATTAGGTAGGTGGTTCACAAGTTAGCCCATTTCCAGCTCAAATGTTCACGTGTCCACCATCTTGAATTGGGGTGGATGTCTGACATCACAAACTATGCTGTTGAGGTATCCCTACGTGTCCCTACCATTGTACCAAATTTGGTTCAAATTGGTTAGATGGTTCACAAGTTAACCCACCTGCACCTCAAATGTCCACGCATCCACCATCTTGAACTGGGGTAGATGACATCAGCACAAACTATACTATTGAGGTGTACCTTTGTGTATAACTGTACCAAATTTGGTCCAAATTGATCTGGCATTGCAAAGTTGATAGGGGCACACACACATACACACTTGGGTGATCTCATAAACATACATTCTTTAAGGAAAGTAGGCTAAAAATAAAGAAAATATGCTTCTTAATTCAGAACCATATGCAACTTCATGCAAGTTTAACCAATTGATTAGCCAATTGACAAACTTAGTAAACTGACTAACTGGTGATGGACTGACAGGGCTGATTTTTCCTGTTTTTCCTTTTTAAATTCAGTCACTGCACAGTGTTGACCTAGGGCTACCTGGCTGCACCTAATGGTACAGCTGGCCCTTACTGCTCAATAGATGAAAATAAAGTGGAGCTATTCTGGTGATCAGTGGAAAGCAGGCTAAGGGCGTGAGACTCACCGGGCTCACAGACAAGCCCGGTTGAGTCAAAGCGGATCACCCGCTTATGACTCAGCGGCTCAGCCGTCTCCTAAGCCTGGGTTAGCAGAGCAAAGTGCTCCGCTAACCCAGGCTTCCCAATTGTGAGTTGCCGCGCCACAGCTACTCATGAGTAGACCCCCCCCCCCCGAGGGGAGGCGAAAAGCCACCTCCTGGCTCCGGCGGTCTCTCTAGCATGCTTTGCGTGCTCCCGCAGGGCATGCTAGAGCTTCTGGGGGCCGATCGGCCCCCGATCCCCCCAGCACCCACTGGCTGTGTTACAGAGCCGGCAGTCGTGTGGGTGGCCAGTTTGGCCGCCCAGAGCAGACTGTCTGCTCGTATGTGGGGAGAGCGGGCTAAGCCCGCTCTCTCCGCTCACCCTTACAAAGCGGGTCCTGCCTGTTTGATCTTGAAGGAAACAAAAGTTATGTGTCTCAGACTCCTTTCTTTTCCTTCTCTCATGAGTCCAGAGTGTTGCTCCACAAAGTCCCTTTCTAGGTAGATACTGCTGCCACATGCATGACTCAGCCTGGCTCTTTTCTTGTCATGTGGTGGAGCAAGGAAAGTAGTAGCAAGTAATTGCTCAATGCAACCACCTAAAATAGTCAGCTTTTCACTGAAAGGGAAAAAAATGTCCAGATAACTGCAGGAATGCTAGGCCCTCAAAAGATGGGCACAGATTACTTCTCAGGTTGTTTGTATACTGGAGTGTTCTTTCTCATGTGCTGGAAGAGAACAACATGACATCTCTCTCTAGAAAGAGAAGACCCAGGCATTTTCACTTCTTTTCTACATTCACAGAAGAAGAGGCTTGAAGCTTCCTTTATTATGTTCATACCTTTCTCTTCCTCCAAAAGGAGTTCATAGGAGTATGCAAGGTTCCTCCATTTGATCCTCACAACAACCCTATGATGAAAGATAGGATGAGAGATAGCAACTGGCCCAAGGTCACCTTGTGAGCTTCATGGCTGAGTGGAGATTTGAACTTGGTCTCCTTGGTCCTAGTCAGAGACACTCTGACCACTAGGACCAGCACTCTCAGCATGTCAGACTTGGACCTGGGTTCAAATCTCCACTCAGCCATGAAGCTCACTGGGTCTTAGCCTTAAAACTCCATCTGCTGCACCATTGTGCCTCTGCACTTCGCTTTAAGATACCCTACTATCTTGTCATTATTGTTAAGGAACATTTCACAATATGCAGAAGCAAACTTGGATTTGCCATCAGTGTACATCAGCTCAGCATTCTGTTGTAGCCAATTGTAACTTCCTGGTGAGCATACTTGTACAATATACATAACAGGCTTCATGACTTTTACATTCTATGCATGCTTTATGACATAAATAAATAAATGATAGATAGATAGATAGATAGATAGATAGATAGATAGATAGATAGATAGATAATCACCATCACCATCCATGCTTGCAACATGTGTTTGTTGCATTCACATTTATTTTTATATTTATTTTATTATGTTTTTCTAAACATGTAATGTGCAAAGTGACCCTAAAATAATAAAGGGATCTGCTTATGGATTCTAAAGACCTGCACAGAAGTGTTACAGTGCCGTTGCAGCTGGTCCTAGTGAGCCGTGTGTGTGTGTGTGTGTGTGTGTGTGTGTGTGTATCCCTGCTAACTGGGCAAAGAGGCACCTTTAACCGTGGTGATTCTCTTTATTTAGCAGGGGGAGAGTAACTGGCCCTATTCACCCCCAGCACATTACCTCCAGTGACTGTTGCTGGTGTCTATCTTATGTTTCTTTTTAGATTGTGAGCCCTTTGCGGACAGGGATCCATCTTATTTATTTATTATATCTCTGTGTAAACCGCCCTGAGCCATTTTTGGGAGGGCGGTATAGAAATTGAATTATTATTATTATTATTATTATTATTATTATTATTATTTATTTATTTATTTATTTATTTATTTATTTTACACAGTCAGACAGGTGTTATTGACTGGTTTGTTTTATCCAGACATCGAGTCCTTCCCAAGGACCTGGGATGCCAGAATTTTATTGTCAATGGTTATAGATACTGTCGTCGCAGAATATAGGCTGTTCCCAGTAAAGGTGCTTTTTGTAATTGGCTGATGGTGATTTCTGTGGCCCCTATGGTGTTGAGGTGCTCTTCAAGGTCTTTTGGAACTGCACCCAGGGCGCCAATGACCACTGGGATTATTTTGGTCTTTTTCTGCCACAGCCCTTCAATTTCAATTTGCAGATCTTTGTATTTGGTGATTTTTTCTATTTCTTTTTCTTCTATTCTGCTATCCCCTGGTATTGCTATGTCAATTATTTTCACTTGTTTTTCTTTCTTCTCGACTACAGTGATATCTGGTGTATTGTGTGGCAGATGTTTGTCTGTTTGTAGTCGGATGGCAGATGTTTGTCTGTTTGTAGTCAGAATAATAATAATAATAATAATAATGATGATGATGATGATGATGATGATGATGCCAAACTAGGCACAGCTGCCTCTGGTTCCCAGAAGCCCCAGTTGCACCTCTCTCCCTGCCCCCATCCCACCCTGCCCCTGAATTAACGAGAGTGGGCTGGCCACTTGTCAGGTAGAACTGTGAGCTGGTCAATTATAAGCAGCCTGTACCTGGAAAATGGTCAGCCTGCAGGCCACATGACTCTCATCAATGCTGGGGAGCGCTGAGATGGGAGAGGGGCACAATCGGGGCTGCCGAGATCCAGAAGCAGCTGTGCTTCATTTGGACCCCACCCAGCTCATTAGGAGGAGCCACTACTACAGGGGTGATCAAACTTGACCCTTCAGCGGTTGTTGGACTATGATTCCCATCATTCCCAGCCACAATGCATTGTGGCTGGGAGTTGTAGTTCAACAACCAAGTTTGCCCACCCCTGCACTACTGCTAAAGCAAAGTGTGCCGTTGAGTTGTTGTCAACTCCTGGCGACCACAGAACCCTGTGACTGTTTTGGTAGAATACAGGAGGGGTTGACCATTGCCATCTCCCGTGCAGGATGAGACGATGCCTTTCAGCCTCTTCCTATATCGCTGCTTCCCCATATAGTTGTTTCTCATAGTCTGGGAAACAAAGCGGGGATTTGAACCGGCAACCTCTGGCTTGATAATCAAGTCATTTCCCTGCTGCGGCCCCAGGTGGCTTGCCACTACTGCTACAGCCAGGAAAAATCTTCACTCACATTCTACTGTGTGAATCTCTCTCTTCACCTCCTTATATAAAAATTAATCAATTTTTCACAACTAGCAGGCAATGGAACATGATATAAATAGAAATATTGACCATCATTATCAAAGCAAAAAGTCAGGGGGAGGGGGGCTGAATGAGCATTAGATACTAATTTTGAAATTGAGTTTCTCCAGCTTAGCTTTTGACTTATTTGAGAAAGGGGAAGGAAAAAAGAAAAAAGCACACCTGCATTGCAAAATCAACGCAATCTACCACATAAATAGTTGTCGGAGAGCTTGCTATTAATACAGAAATGATTGTCTGATAATAGACCACGAAGCAGTGGAAGCGAAAACGGCTGCTTCTGATTGATTCCTGCTATTACAGAAGGTGGAGGAAGAGTTGTGTTAATAAACTAAAATTACTAAGAAAAAAGTAAAGGAGAGGAGAAATGATTTAAGATGAGATAAGAGACTATATATTGGAAAGTCAGTGCACTGTGAAACATCACATTTAGCAACTTATGATAGGCAATTAACACGAGATAACCTGATCCAAGTAAGTTAAATATGCTCAATAGATCATTCAACTTCTGCTTCAGTATTAAGTTCCATTTAACCATTTAGAAATGGAATATTAGCCACAAACAAAAAAGTAACTATACCAGGGCATGTACAATCTGACCCTGTAATGCTCAGCCAATGCTCTTTCTTCTCCCAATGCAGGGATACAGTGTGCATGACAGTGTGGTGTAGTGGTTAGCGAGCTGGACTAGAACTGGCAGTCATCCCCACCATGAAGCTTACTGGGTGAGCATGGACCAGTCTCTTTCAGCCTAACGTACCTTACAGGGTTGCTGTGAGGTGAAAATGGAGGAAGAAACTATGCATGCTCATTGGAATTCCTTGGAGACAGGGCAAGATTTTTTAAAAATGTAATGTCGTATATAGCTTTTCAAGGACAGAATATGTGCACTTTCCATCTTTGGACATGCTGACCTGGAAGTGTGGGAAGAAGCAGCACATCACTCATTCGCAGTTGCTTGCTGGTCATGAGGAGGGCGGAAGGGACAAGCTTGTAGCAACATTTCCGCAGCAAGGATATAAAATAAATAAATAAATCACCAAGAAAACAAGAGGGGAAGGAGAATCTGCTGGGTCTGCGAGGGCTGGGCATCTCCTAGGAATCTCCTAGGGTTGGCTGGCTGGCAATGTTTGTTTCTTTGCCAAGAATAAAGCGAGTAAAAATTTACTCAAATTTACCTTTGTAAATTTCTTGGAGGACGAAACTAAAAACCATTAATTAGCTGACAACTGTACCCAGTACCTAGCTTCAAACCCCATATACTTTAAATATCCAATAAAACTAGTTGTGAAGGTAGAATGCCAGCAGAGGAGGGGCTGCTTCTCAGTGTATTGCACAGAATGTTGCATGTATGACTATCTGCAAGTAAGTAACTTTATTACGATCGTGGATCAGACAGTACAACAACAGAAAAGAGGGGAAAGAAGAGAGAAAAAAGAAAAGAAAAAAAATATTACATGAGACTACAGCCTGTAGTACAAACAATGTAGCAAAACCTAGCCACATTGAAGGTAATCTCTTTACAAAGATTGGATAGCAAAAACTCTAAGTAAAATACATCAGAGTGCCCTGGAAACTTCCCCAAGAGAGGAGAAATTAGTTTTAAATGAGCATTACTGTAAAATTTACAATATAAAATAACAGGAGGGGTGGTTTCTACAGCACCCATTCCACAGAGGCAAATCCTTAAGTTAAACGGAATCCCTTTGTATCTACCATCCCTAACAGCCGTCGGAAGGGCGTTTAGGCGGGCAAGAGTAAATGGGCGCCTAAATTTAGGGATAAGAATATTATCTAAATATGCTGCCGGTTTGGAATTAAAAAGCCTGTTGAAGGGCAGAAGTCGTGGATGTGCGCTTGGTGCAAAGAGCTCTTGGCTCTCAGGGAACAAGTTCGTTCCCTTGAAGCCAAGGTGGCTGACCTGGAGAAGCTCAGGGAAGCAGAGCGGTGTGTGGATGAGACCCTCAGGGCTGTGGTAGAGGCATCCCACTCCTATGCTGATGGCGCTTCTGCTGTCATGGAGAATGAGGGTCTCAGGGAAGGAGGACATTGGTCTGAGGAAGAGGGAAACACTAAGCATAGTGTAAGCAAGTGTAAGGTGATGCATATTGGGGCAAAAAACACCAACTTCACATATACACTGATGGGATCTGAGCTGTCAGTGACTGACCAGGAGAAAGATCTTGGGGTCGTGGTGGACAGCTCATTAAGAGTGTAATCTCAGTGTGCGGCAGCTATGAAAAAAGCTAATTCCATGCTAGGAATCATAAAGAGGGGAATTGAAAATAAAAATGCTAATATTATCATGCCCTTATACAAATCTATGGTGCAGCCACATCTGGAGTACTGTGTATAGCTTTGGTCACCGTATCTTAAGAAGGATATCGTAGAACTGAAAAAGGTGCAGAAGAAGGCAACCAAAATGATCAGGGGCCTGGAGCACCTTCCTTATGAGGCTAGGCTACAACATCTGGGACTCTTTACCTTGGAAAAGCAGCAACTAAGGGGAAACATGATTGAAGTGTATAAAATTATGCATGGAGTGGAGAAGGTAGACAGAGAGAAATTTTTCTCCCTCACAACACTAGAACCAGGGGTCACCCCATGAAACTGAAGGTTGGGAAATTTAGGACCGACAAGCAGAAGTACTTTTTCACACAGTGCATAATTAATCTATGGAATTGCTTGCCATGGGATGTGGTGATGGCCACTAGCTTGGATGGCTTTAAAAGGGGTTTAGACAGATTCATGGAGGACAGGTCTATCAATGGCTACCAGTCTCAGCTCAGAGGCATGTTGCCTCTCAATACCAGTTGCAGGGGAGCAACAGCAGGATAGAGGGCATGCACATAACTCTTGCCTGTGGGCTCTCCAGAGGCATCTGGTGGGCCACTGTGTGAAACAGGATGCTGGACTAGATGGGGCCTTGTGCCTGATCCAGCAGGGCTGTTCTTATGATCTTTCACTGTATCCAAAGCAGCTCTGAGACTGCCTTCAATAAGGAGGACTGCCTCTCTATTCATAACCATTTACAGGGCAGCTTCATACCACACTCTAGAGCTCCCTGGTTCCCAGAGTTGGGCAGGAAGTCTGACTTCCAGTGGGGAGGGGTGATATGCCCCCAGCTGTCAGGTCCGGAACTGAAAGTCAAGCGAAACATGCCAACGTGGGTGGCTTCACATGACACAACCCATGTTGGCATATCATATCCGGGCTTGCCACTGAAATCTGGGAACCAAAAGATCAGCTTTTAGCATGTTGTGTGAAGCCACCCACTAAGGGGCAGCAGATCTACTACTGGGTGACTGTGTGCACAGGACATAGGCGGCTCAGTGGGGCCAGGGCAAGGAAGCTGCCTGGTGGAGCCAGAGTGGGAAAAGCTGTGCATTACCTGCCTCCACAGTCACCCGCTTCCCTCCCTCCGCAGCCCCTGCCGAGCCACAGATTCGTCATCACTGGCTTACACCCCTTTACTGGCAGTGACACAGTCTAATGATGTCATCACCTGGTGCCACACACTAGGCAATGACATTATTAAAACATGACAGGCAGGGAAGTGATGCGTCTGTGGTCAAGCAGGGGGAAAGGAGGCAGACAGTCATGCAGGCAGAGACTAGAGGTAGCAGTAGGAGAGCAAGGCACCAAAAAATCTAGCCACAGGCTGCTGCCATTGTCACTACAACCACTGAATTAGCCTCTTCTTGGGTAGTAGATGAGCTATACACCTCTTGGAAACCAGCAGTGCATCAAATGCCTTTTAAAATAATCCCAGCTCTCATGGGAGAAAGTGGCCAGGATGCATAATGGGGAAAACCCCTTGGTTTTAGAAGATGTGTTGAGGGTTGAGTTTGGGGCAGTTCTTGTTCTGTTTTGTCTGGTGTCTTGTGCTCACAAGGCTTGGGGTGAAGTAAAGCAAAGTTGGGATCTGCCTGAGGCAAAGGAACCCTGAAGCAACCCCAGGAAACAAGTTGATGCACCAGTGTCTGCAGTCAAACTGAACTCTTAAGTAATCTTGGGCTTAGATAACTTCTCCCAGTCCCCGTCTCTATGCCTGGTGTGTCCAGACTTAAAGGGGCCATTGCCCAGAGTCTGTTGCTCCTCCCCCTTTATTTATTTATTTATTTATTTGATTTCTATTCCGCCCTTCCAAAAGTGGCTCAGGGAGGTTTACATTAAAACAAACCTTTCCAGCTGTTCTCCCCTGGATGCTGAAAGCACAAGCATGCTAATGCTAGGGGGTGTGGTAATGGAGGAGAGTCCAGGTCTGTGGTGGGCTGAGGTTCCACAGGTGCTGCCTCAGGGGCTTCTGACTGTGAAGGGGCTTCCTTCGGGTTTTCCTGCCCCAGGGCTTCCTGAGCTTCTTGCTTAGTGCCACAGTTCTGATCAACCTCCCCACTCTCCACTATATTGGTTTGATCCAGGGTGAGGACCAGAACCAGTTCCACGTTCTCAGTCTCGGATTCTGAGTTGCCATTGGAAGGAGAGGGAGTGGTGACAGGCTAGGTCATGATAGTTTGAGCTCCTGGGCCACAGCTGCCTATCTTTTTGCATATGTTCTGCTGAATTATGTCTACCAATGATTCTAAGCACAATGAGGAGCTATACTGAAGAAAGGTGAGAGACTGCCAATATCAGCAAAGCAGAACCGAATCCGCAGTTCTCCCCCACCCCCCGCTCTCTGGTCTGAGTTCAGACTTACCGCGAGACTGCAGAGAGGTGAGGGAGCTGGCTGTATGGGCTTCCTTCTGTCCTGAAAGACAGCCTGCACAGCCAATAGGAACCAGAGTGAGGGAGGAGCTTCCTCCCTCAACTCTGGTTTGAGGAAAGCCTAATTTCAATCCCTGGATTGGACGTAATGGAGGTGCTGCCAAAATGCAGTTATCGGTAACATAACTCACTACAAACCTAAGGAAATAATTGCAGCTAGGGGAGGGAAACCGTGGGCCCATTTCCCCTATTAACTGCAGTTCCCCAGTTCAGATGTTTGGGTAGTGAAACCAGAGATGAACGGACCTCTGGTTTTGTATGTCATCTGAACTGGCCCCAAGATAAGCATCTATAACCATGAGAGCCAAAAGGGTGAGGTGAGAGAGGTAGCTTGATTGCATGAAAATACAGCTACTCCTCAAAATAAGCACCGATTTTATTGCATATTTATATAATGCTCATCCAAACAGTTTCCGTGGTGATCTTGGAAAAAAGTGTACTGTTTGCTATGTAGAGTCAGTACTAATTTAACTAACATAATGTAATGGTGGTAGTCTAGGTTTCTTTTTAAATAGGGACTGCTTCTGTCAGGTGCCTTCTGTTGCTGGCTTTTTAGGTCAGGATAAAATGAACTGCATTTTTAGGACCCACCTACAGCTTTAAGAGAAGTCCTCCAGGGTGTTTAGGTTGCCCTCAAATGAGGGCAAGGTTGCTTCAAGATGGCTTCTGCATTCAAGTGTCCCTCTTGGGGAAAATGAAGATAGATACTTTTAGCATCTAGACATAATGAGAAGGAAAATTATTGAAAGTAGTCACATTGCGTAGGCAATGCCTAACTTGTCCTTTTAATTCCAATGGAACTAGTTTGAGTAATTTTCCTCATCTTGTCAGCCAGTATTAAGCATTATAATAGCATGTTGAATGTTGAAAGCGGACGCATGGATTATTTCAGTAAATCTTATTGTAATCTACAAAGCGGACCTGTAGTATGGAGTGCTGAGGCTGATGAATGATGACTTGTGAAAGACCATCTAATGAGTTCAGGGCTGAGGCGACAATTGAAAAAGGGACTTCCCAGATCACATGCTTTGCCACTACACCACAGTACACCAAATCCTTAGGATCCAGCTGCCAAGACTCTTTTTGTATATGAGTTACTCATGCACATGTGTACTTCTCTGCATTTTTTCGGATGCTTTTATCAGAATACATATGCACATGTGCATCATTAAAGCACCATACGAAAAGAATCTTTATGCAACCATCTCTATAACCACAATTGCTTTTTTGCAGTGTCCTTTCAATGCACATGGTGGGGAGGGAGTAAATGCACATAAACTAAAGGAAAGGAAAGATGTGCATGCTTCTGTTCTGGAATTAATTATAGGAATTCTAGGCAGACAAATTCACAAGGGCTGAGTGAACTGGAGGAACAATAATACAATGAACTGGAGGAACAATAACAATAAAATGAGAGAAAGCACATGTGTAGCAGTACCATCCCGAATTCTAAAGCGGGGCGGGCGGGTCTTGGGACCATGGTGGAGGGTTTTCTGCAATCTCTTCTTCTTCTAGAAGCACTCTGTGCAGTGTGAAAATACACCCCTGAGGGTTGTGCAGCCTTCAGGGATATATTTCTGTGCTATACTGAGCACTTCTGGGGGAAGGGGAAATCAGCAAAAATGACTCCTCCTCCATGCATGAGCCCCCACACTTCAGATCCGCACTTCAGAGGTATGTGTGCAACTTTTGGCAGGATGCCAGACAATGATGTCAGGGGCGTAGCCACTATTGGGTGACTGGGTTCAAAGAACCCGGGCCGCCGCCTCTCAATGGGCCAATGGGCCACTTTGCAGCCCGGACACCCCCCGCATCTGACATCAGATATGGTGGGTGGACTGGTTTAGCTCTCGAGTTGGGCTGTGTGGCCCCATTTGGGAGTTAGATGGCCAGTGCTGCGTTCTTGGCATGGCAAGGAGAGGCTCTCTCTGCCTTTAAGGTAGGGAAGAGTGGCTCCTGGCCGTGCTGCGAATGCAGTGCTGGCCTGAATCTAACTCCTGAACAGGGCAGTGCAGCCCCTTTCGGGAGCCAGACCACTCCCCCCACATCTGACATCAGATGTGGGGCTGTGGCTAACCCCAGTGTCTGACCTCAGACATAGGGGGTGGGGCGAGCAGGGTTGCCACCACGGCTGGACACAGGCCACCGCTGGTCTGGCTCTGCTACTGAATGTTGTATAGCATATAGTTTAGCTAAAGGGTCTTCTTACAGCTACAGCATTTTGCTGGCTACTTTTGTTTTGTTGCGCTAACAAACTACAAAATGCACATTAAGAATTTCTATTAAGATACAAATCGAAGCATTTTGTCGCTGGCATTTATTAGCCCAACAGCCACCCTTTTATCTTAATAGCTGTGCTTAATAAAACATCCAGGACTTTTAAAACTACATAGTTGTTGCTGTACACTAGGGGTTACAAATGCACTTTAAAATATTAACAAGCTTTTCATTAAGATGCGGAAACATGGGTGGGGAAGCTAATGGCAACAGCCAAACTGTCTTCTCCAGTTTTGTGTATCCTTCATTAACATTGCATAAAGAAAGAGCTTTTGCCTCAGATTTGATGCAAATTTGTCCTTATGATCCCTGTTTTGTTAGTACTGAAACTTTAGACAAGGCTGGATGTCTAAAGAGTAACTGCATATTTTGGTTTGACTTTATGCTTTGTTATGCTATATCATGTCTGGGTCTCTTGATGACTGGGTAACTTTTTAAACACTTGATGACTGATTCAGATAAAAAGCAGGTGGAATTGCTGTGACCTAATTCAAACCACAAAGCAGGTGGATGTACTTTCCTCAGGCTTCAGGAGTGTGGGAGAGGCACTGGTTGCATGGTGGTGAATGTTCTCATACTGTATATACATATTTTTGCCCATATAAAACTCAACATCTGTGAGAACGTTTTAGTCTAGATCTGCCTGAAATATTAGTGATCCATGTCAGTGTGGATAAAATCAATGATATTTTAAAAATAAAAATATGATTTTAAAAATTTAAATCAGGTTTTAAATTTTTCTTAAAACAATTTGTAAAAAAAAAATGAACCTAGGTCAAAGATATCATCATGAATTGTAATCATAACGTCTACTTAGATTGTATAAACAAACTTGTTAACAGGAGTATATAAAGATGAGAGACAGCAGACCTGATCTATTCTGCAGGTGCTGTACATTTACACACACAGACAAGTCCTCACCTCTCTCTCCAAAAGTGCATAAGAACAGCTCTGCTGGATCAGGCCCATCTAGTCCAGCCTCCTGTTTCACACAGTGGCCCACCAGATGCCTCTGGGAAGCCCACAGGCAAGAGGTGAGGACATGCCCTCTCTCCTGCTGTTGCTCCCCTTGCCTCTTAGGCTGGAGGCAGCCTATAGTCCTCAGAATAGTAGCCACTGATAGACCTGTCCTCCATGAATTTATCTAAACTTAATTCTCTAATTCTGGCACTGAGGACTGCTTGACCAGACCCAGATCTGGTTGGCTTCAGCAAGTAAGATGGCTTCAACATGGGCCAATGCAGCTCTACTTTTAAACTAGGGATGCATGAATCAATTTGGGTACAAAATGATTTGTACCCGAATCTGGCTGATTCATGTCATTTGTAGACAGAACAAATCAACCCTGTGCTCAATTGCCCAGATTCGGGTACAAAACAAATCACCCCAGAATTGGACCCCCCAAAATTGGAGATTCAGACCTCCATATTGTGGCCAAAATGGGGTGGGTGGTAGTCCCCAATGGGTGGAAGCTTCCACCCAAATTTCAAAGAAATTGGGCAAAGGGGTGATTTTAAAAAGATTTTGTAAAGCTGGCACGTCTTTAAGCTTTCCCCCCTAGGGAATAATGAGGATTTCATTATCCTTAGTTATAACTCCCCAATGGGAGGAGGGGCACCAGGGTGGCCCAGAGTGGGTTGTGGTGGGTAGTAGTGCCCAATGGGTGCAAGGAAGCAACCACTCATATTTCAAAGAATTTGGGCAAAGGGGTGTTATAATTTTTTTTAAGTTGGCACGTCTTTGTGGCAAATTGGGGGCAGTAGAGTGGGCCAGGTGGTAGTGCCCCAATGAGTGCCTGCTACCACCCAGATTTCAAAGAAATTGGTGAAAGGGGTGATTTTTAATTTTTTTCAGAAGTGTTTGCGTCTTTAAGCTTTTTCCCCATAGGGAATAAAGGGGAATTTCAGCAGCCCCATAACTGCACTTGGGGGGCACCAGGGTGGCCCAGAGCAGGTTGTGGTATAGTGCACATAGGGTGCCAACCACCCCCCAAATGACAAGCCCATAGGGTTTGTTGTTTTCAATGTCTGAAGTGTTCTTCTGAGAGTAGATTCTCTGGTAGGAAATGAGGCTCATGAGATCACCCAGCATTCTGTGTGACTGTGTGTGCCCCCCCCCCCCCGCAACGTCACAACACCTGGACCAATATGAAAAATCGGGTACAGTTGTAGGGACACATAGTGGCACCTCAATGGCATAGTTTGTGATGATGTCATCCACCCCAATTCAAGACGGTGGATGCATAAACCTTTGAAGCGCAAGTGGGCTAACCTGTGAACCGCCTAACCAATCTGAACCAAATTTGCTACAGCTGTAGAGACACATAGGAATGCCCCAATGCCGTAGTTTGTGAGGATGTCATCCACCCCGATTCAAGCTGGTGGATGCATAAACCTTTGAGGTGAAAGTGGGCTAACTTGTGAACCAGCTGACCGATTTGAACCAAATTTGCTACAGCTGTAGGGGCACATAGGGGCACCTCAATGGTGTAGTTTGTATTGATGTCATCATACCTGATCAAAGATGGTGGACATGTGAATATTTGAGGTGCAAGAGGTCCAACTTGTGGACCTCAATTTGCACCAAATTTTGTCCAGTTGCAGGGATAGCAAAAGGAAAGTGGGCAGATTAGTTTTTTCTAGAACAACTTGTTTTTAATGTAAGTTTAAATAAATCGCTAAACACTTTTAAAAAAGAAGATAAATGCACAGGCTGGCAGGTGGGCAGGCAGATAGAGAGGGCAGAAGATGGAGGGTTTCTTGCCAGCCGTGATCATGAAAAAAAGAGTGTAGACTCCTGCTGCCATTTGGAGCTCTGGACAGCTCTGATTTTCCCTGAAGGAGGTCGG
Organism: Hemicordylus capensis; assembly: GCF_027244095.1. Taxonomy (NCBI): domain Eukaryota; kingdom Metazoa; phylum Chordata; class Lepidosauria; order Squamata; family Cordylidae; genus Hemicordylus; species Hemicordylus capensis. The sequence continues at coordinate 25,994,681 of NC_069661.1, read as the reverse complement.
AGAAGTCTGAACTGAAATAGGCTTCTCTAGTTCAGATTGGGAACCTCTCCAATTTCCTCCCAAATGGCCCATTTTGGGCCATTATCACATTCCTGATCTCACATTGCACAACCCTACTGAAAACCAGTCAGTATCATGAAGCTCTATTCATCATTCGCTGGTAAGAACTGTGATACGGGGTCATCAATTTAGCCCAGGGTCAGTTTAGCCCAAAAGCAATGCCAGAAAGATCAATACATACTCACTGGCCCTGGGCAGAACATCTGTGCCCTAGTTCTCCATCTCTCACCCATCCCTGGACAATCCAGCTCCATGCCCTGCCTCCCCCTCACACTTTAAGCTGTCCCCTGCCATCTGGGATGGCAGCAGAGGCGGCGGAACCTCTCCCACTCTCCCCCTCCACTCATCCAGACTCCACCCCCACTCAGCCAGTCTCCCCCCCACCTCAGTCAGGTCTCTTCCCCACTCAGTCAGTCTCCTCCCATTTAGTCAGTCTCCCCCCGCCCACTCAGTCAATCAGTCTCCCCCACTTAATCAGTCTCAGTCTTCCCCCACTCAGTTAGGTGTCTCCCACCACTCAGTCCTCCCCCCCACCCGCCGCACTCAGTCTTCCCGCTGCCACTCAGTCAGTTCTCCTCCCCAGCCAGAACGGCATCGTGGCATCGGCAGCCTAAGGGCTCTTACCACTGGCCTCCATCAAGTCAGCTTGCCCAGTCTCTTCGCAAGGAGGACGGCCAATTGGGACAGGAAAGTGTACCTCAGGCAGGCTTCCATCTGCCTGCCGAGTCTCCTCATGAGGAAAACAGCTTAGCTGGGGCTTCCCTTATGGCTTGGCCCTCGGTGTGCTCTTCTGCCCTGGCCACCCGCCTCACGAGGAGACTTAGTGGGGCGACCAATGTCAATGCACAATTTTTTCTTTCTATCTTTGCCGCCTCCTTCTCCTGCTCGGCAGCAGCTGCCCCTCCATCCACTGCTCAGCCCTACTCCACACCTTCTCTCTCCTCTGGACAACTCTCTCTCTCTCAACTCTCACGAGATGTGCCACGTAGCACAAGATTTGCTACATATGTCCTAAGGCTTTTATATATAAAGACTGAGATCCATTCTCTGTGGCTTCCTCCTAGCTCAATGTATAGCATATCCTCCAACTGCACCTATTTAATAAGCAGAGCACCTGCGTTCTTGTGATATGTACCAGTTTATAACAAGCACATGCTAAATCATAAACTAAACTTACAATTTATGTTTCAGCTGTATTGAATCAATTCAAACTCCGTCTTTTGGAATTAGCAGTGAAGCCTAAACACTGAAAACTGAAAACTATATCATTAATAACCACAAAAGGTTAATTGTAAACTTCCCAGAGATACAAGTTTTGGGCAGTATAGCAATAAATGAATGAATGAATGAATAAATAAATAAGGCAGTATGCTCACTTAATTTATAACATAAAAGCATTATGTACACTGTCTAGAGATGCACATGCCAGGAGATATAGAAATATGATTAATCAATAAATAACTAAAACAAATAAGTAAATTTTGTGGTTATACATCGGCACAATACTAACTAGCTGATATCCCGACTAACCCTGAGCTGATGTGCCCAGCTTTCTGGTGAATTAGGGAGGAGGGGCAATTTTTGGCAACGTCACCTTCCTGCTGGAGCCACTTTGCCTCCCAAAGTGTCCCTAATTCCCTGAGGATCCCCCAACCCTGAGGAAATCCACGCAGGTGATGGGGGATTACACATGGAACAGGGTGGAATTGATTTTAAAGAACCAATTTAAACCATGACTTAAGTCCCTAGTCAGGAAGATTTTATTTAATCACAGCTCTCCTGAAGGCCTCTAAGGAAGATAAGCCTCTTATATCCACAGGGAGCGTGTTCCACAACCTATGGGCAACAACTGAGATGAACTGGTGGCAGTTGGATCCCCCCTGATGATCTTAATGAACGATGGGGATCTTGTAGAGAAAGGCATTCTCTCAGGAAACCTTTGTACTTTCCTCAGAAATACATTGGCAGCTAGTGCAGCTGTTTAAGAACAGGCATAATGTAGTCTCTCCAGGATGCCTCAGAGACCAATTTGGCTGCCACATTTTGGACTAACCAAAGTTTCCAAACTACATACAAAGGCAGCCCTACATAGAGTGCATTGCAATATTAGTCCAACCTGGAGGTTACCAGCTGGTGTACCACTGTTTTCAGGTCATTCTCCTCAAGGAATGCATGGAGTTGTTGAATCAATTGCAGCTGGTAAAAAGTGCTCCTGGCCTCAGCCTCAACCTGAGGCACCAGGATGGACCAGCAATTATCCCTTAGTCTAACCTGTCCCTCAGGGTTGTTGTGAACATAAGCTGATAAGAAAAGCCATGTACTATGTGCTTTTTGGATGAAGGAATCATCATCATCATCATCTGTGTTAACGCCGAGTTCCATGCAACATCCCTCAGCCTCAGGAGCATGCACTCTCCACTACCATTCCCACACAAATGTCTACTTCCTTTCTAGGTTGGGAAAAGCCAAGACTGGCCATGACATCCAAATCCACCAATCCTGGCTTTTTCTAAGCTTCTGGCTTCAGATAACCCGAGTTCTTAACTCAAGTGTTGAACTATTGTTTGTTTGTTTGGTTGGTTGGTTGGTTGCATGTTTATTACATTTATATATCGTCCCATACAGAATGTCCCTGGGCGGTTCACAATATAAAACCATTAAAACACTAACATAATTAAAACAAATTAAAATACAGTAAAAACTTTAAAACCTAAGCTTTAAAACTATAAACTAAAAGCCTGACTAAACAGGCATGTTTTTAGGTCCTTCTTTAAAACATTCAGAGAAGGGGAAACACTAATTTCATTAGGAACCATGATTCAGAGTCCCAGGTAATTCTAGAAAAGGCCCACCAACCAAGCCAGTGGCAAACGCAGCCAGACCTCCCCAGATGATCTTAACTGGTGATGGGGTTGTTGAAGAAGAAGGTGCTCTCTTAAATACCTCGGACCCAAGCCATTTAGGGCTTTATAGGTAATAACCGGCATTTTGTATTTCGCCCTTAAATGTATTGGCAGCCAGTGTAGTTCTTTTAAAATGGGTGTAATATGATCTCTTTGGGCAACCCCAGAGACCAAATTGGCTGCTGCATTCTGTACTAACTGCAGTTTCCAAACTGCGTACAAAGGCAGTTCAATATAGTGCGCATTGCAGTAGTCAAGTCTGGATGTTACCAGCATATGCACCACTGTTTTAAGTTGATTTATCTCCAAAAATTGATGTAGCTGGTGAATCAGCCAAAGCTAACAGAAAGCACTCCTGGCCACTGCCTCAACCTGATAAAATCAGGGAGAGGTTTGGGTCCAGAAGTAGTCCCAGACTATGTAATCTGCTCTTTCCGACCGAGTTCAACCCCATCCAGAACAGACAGATCAAAACCACTTCCTAAGTCTCGACCTCCCACAATGAGTATCTCCGTCTTGCTTGGATTCACCCACAGTTTGTTCTCCCTCATACAGCCCATTACTGCCTCCAGGCAGGCATTTAGGGAAGTTAGGCCATTTCCTGTTGAAGCTGACATGGAGAAATTGATTTGGATGTCATCAGCATACTGATAACACCCTGCACCAAATCCCCTGATGATATTTCCCAGTGGTTTCATGTATGTATGAATGAATGAATGAATGAATGAATTAGTTTATTGATTAGTCCAAAAGACCATATCAAAATACAAAGTAAGAAAACACATAAAAGTATTGAACTATCTATATATTTAATTCTCCTGGGTGTGCCAGGGAAAAATCCGTCCCGGCATCCCAGCTGATTGGCTGGGCTGCGGGGGCGCCTGATTGGCTGGCGCACCCAGGAGTGCCCGCTGACTGCGGCGGGGGCACTCGGCCCGATAGCAGCCGCGGCGGGGGCACTCGGCCCACTGGCGGTGGGGGCGGTGGCACTCGGCCCGCGGCAGTGGCGGGGGGCCAGGCCGCGGCGGTGGCGGGCCCCAGCCCGGCTGCAGATGTGAGGCAGTGGGGGCGGCCCGGCCCGGCAGCATGGAGTTGGTGGCGGCGGGACTCAGCCCGGCCGCGGCGGGACTCAGCCCACCCGTGCAGATGTTCTGCGCCCGGGCCCACTAGTTAAATCTAAAACACTAATAATTTAAAATGATAGTAATAATAAATCAGCTTTAGTACATAATAACTCTCCAAACAACATTTTCCAAACTCAAGAGTAATGAACAGCTCCCAAAGAACCCGGAAAATCTTTCCTTATCCCTGAAGCTTTGACAGCAAATAGAGCCACTCTTTGCGTCACATATCTGTTAGTTCCTTGTAATAGGTAAATCAGTTTTTGTTTATTATCCCAATATCTCATTCTCTTTAAAAAGGGACCCAGGTATTATTCTCGCAGGTGGCATATAACTGACAGTCCAAAAAATAGGGGATCAAGTCTTCCAAAACTTATGCTGCACAAACACATAATCTTTCTTGCAATGGTAGTCCTTTAAAACGGCCCATTTTCATCATTGTGTCCACCTTTTCAAAGCGTAGATACGTAAATGCTATTCGATGATCCGAGATGTTAAAAAGCATTGGAGACAGTATGGAGCCTTGCGAGACTCCATACTGTTGCTGTTGTTATGAAGAGCAACAGTCTCCAAGCAAAACTATCTGGAATCTACCCAAGAGGTAGGAGTGGAACCACTGCAAAGCCATACCTCCCACTCCCAACCTCTTCAGATGCCCCAGAAGGATACCATGGTTGGTGGTATCGAAAGCGACCAAGAGATCCAAAACGATCAACAGAGTCATGCTCTCCCTGTCAATTCCTAATTGGAGATCACCCAACAGGCTGACCAAGGCCGTCTCAACCCCAAAGCCTGCCCAAAAGCCAGTTTGAAATGGGTCCAGATAATCTGCTTCCTTCTAGATAGCCTGGAGCTGAGATGCCACTACCCTCTCAATCACCTTGGCCAACCATGGGAGGTTGGAGACAGTCCTACTATTGCCCAATTCTGAGGATCCAATGCAGGCCTCTTCAAGAATGGTCTAATAATTTCCTCCTTGAGACAAAGAGGCATCCTGCCCTCCCACAGAGAAGCATTAATGATCTTAACAAGGCCCTCTCCAATAACCTTGATGTTAGATCATATCAGCCATGTTGGGCAAGGGTCAAGAGAACAGGTGGTGAGACGTAGTATCCCAAGTATCTTGTCCACATCCTCGGGAGTCACAAACTGAAATTGATTCAGTTTAACCACACAAGATGAGCTGCTGGACACCTCCACAATAAACTCTGCAGTAACTGAGGAATCTGGTTCCTGCAGTGTAAGTTTCAGATCTTGGGCTCTCTGAAGCCGGTAGCTTAGAAAAAGCCAAGAGTGGTGGGTTTGGACATCACAATCAATATTGGCTTTTCCTAACCTAGAAAGGAAGTAGATGCTTATGTGGATGGAAGCCCCCTTCCATGGTCTCAACACATGGTCTCAAGGCTGAAGGTCATCACACAACTCAGCATTAACAGAGGCTCCGTGTTATGTCTGAAGCTTTCTAGATCAGTGGTGGCCAATCTGGGTCTCTCCAGCTGTTGTGGGACAACAATGCCCATTATACACAGTCAAAATAAATTGTATCTGGGGGTGATGGGAACTGTAGTCCAACCTCAGGTTGGCCACGACTGATCTAGACCATCTGGAGGATGGATATTTGCCTTTCTTGAAATCAAATTACGTGTGCACAACTATTTTGTTTTTAATTTTCTTTAAAAATAATTAAATTTAGAAGCCAATACATTCAACCAGCTCTATCAGCCAGCTCAAACAGTTATTTAAAATGTACAGTCTTCTATCAAGTGTTAAGTTGTGAAGAAATTAAAGTTCAGTAGCTGGAGAAGAATAGGATTGATTGGAAGCTGTGATACATTCATGAGTTCATGCTGAGAATCTCGAGTAAGCACAATGCATCTCTAATGTGAATCAATATAGGCAGCCTGAAGATGGCCCTTGCAAACGGAAATGCAATCAAACGACCACTCTGGTAGACAGAGTGCAATTCTGCTCTCAAAGAAAGTCATCATATTCTTGCATTATGAGAACCAACCAGAGAAAAGGATGTGTATTCAATGATTTTACCCTTTCAAAGAAAGAGTGATATTTGGAGAGGGGGAAAATTAACAGAAAATATTATCATTTTTTCAATTAACAGAGCAATTATTTGTTTGTAAGAAGACACGAAAGGCATTGTGCTGAGCTGCTAGCAAAATTGCTAGCAGCAAATTCCAGAGTGTGATTAATTTATGGAATTTACTGACACAGACTGTGTTGATGGTCCCTGATTCAGATGGCTTTAAAAGGAAGCTAGACTAGTGCATTGAGTATAGGTCTATCAGTGGTTACTAATCTTAATGGAACCTATATGGGATCTCCAACTGGAGCACTATGCAACTGCATTCCAGTTGCTGGGGAGCAATAGTGGGAGGGGGCTATTCATGGGAAACAACCAACTGAGCTTAGACTTCAGTTATGAATAAGGTACTGCTTGCCCCAAATACAGATCCTTGGAGGGTTCTACATTTTACATCCCTTTGTTGTGTTTCTTTATTCCAACTATTATTATGGGGAATGTGAGTTTCTGTGTTTATCTTAGGGATCCTGTGCTCACAAGAGACCACTGGATCAGAGTGTATGACTACAGTCATGTACATCTAACAAACTCCTTTGTTATATTTCCTATGACAATAATAAGAAAAAAGAAAAGAAACCAGTGGGATTCAAATCCATTTACAATCAAAGAAAATATTATGTGAAGATTTTGCTGCGTGACACATCTCTCTGGCATGCATTATACCGCTAATTTTTTATGGGGCACAGCAAGAATGTGAATGAATATTTTACATGGACATGAAAATACCTTACAAAACAGTAACATTTTCTGAAGCAGCTTCTCCCAGTTTTTCAAATTTTCTTTGCATTGGAGGGGAAAAAAATTCAATATGAATCTGAGCAAAGCACCCAGGTTTAAAAAAAAATATAACAGCAAATAATTCATTACATTGAACTGAAGGAAGATAAAAGTCCAACATGCAACAGCAAGGAGGATATATCACAGAGAATAATTCAGCCAGCCCAATATAAAAATCAATTCAATATCCCACAGGGGAAACACATCTCTGAATCCAACAAATCTGCTATTATTCACTCATCAAGGGCAAAATCTGAACAGTAAACACAGGAAAGTAGCACAGAGTAGAAAAAGCAAATCCAGAATCTGAAATGGAGTTTCTTTGGAAAAAGGTAAAGATAAAGTGTGGCATCAAGTTGATTTCGACTCCTGGCACCCACAGAGCCCTGTGGTTTTCTTTGGCAGAATTCAGGAGGGGTTTACCATTGCCTCCTCCTGTGCAGTATGAGATGATGCCTTTCAGCACCTTCCTGTATCGCTGCTGTTCTTTGGGAAAGAAAAACCCATAATCACATGTATTTGCTAAAGACCAAAGGCCATTGCCTCTTTGGGCCTATTCTGTGTATGATAGATCAAATCTCCTCCGACAATTCCGCTGAAGTTTCTGTTGGGTTAATGACTTATTTATCCACCACGGAAACAAAGGTTGTAGCTCAACCTCAAAGGTTGTGTTCCTGAGCTGCCACATTGTCCACCTCCCTTGCTGTGTTCAACAATGACAGAGGTGGTTCTTTCATGAGGCAGTTGCTTCAGGGGCAGATTACTGGGGCACCAGCAGGGAAGCAATAGGTCTTCCACTGCTGTTGTCTGAGCAGCTCTTTAGGACCAATGGGATTCTTGTAAGATTTGCAAGAAGCATGAGAAGAGGAGACTGCTGGCAGCCTTCCCTGCTCCTCACCCCCATGCCATCTTCAAAGCTTACAAAGTTCGGTTTTAATAGAGCTGGCCTCACTAGGGGCGTGGGGCAAGGCAGCATTTGGCGCCTTGTCTCAGGTGCAGTGATCCCTTGGGTCAACCCCTGACCCAATCAAGCATCTTGTCCAACTTTTCAATGTACCCTTTGAGGCAAAGCAGGGATTGTAATCTATGAAGCTGTGCAAACAAACAGGTTAGGGTGCCCTGGGTAGAGCTGCTTGTGTGCAGTGCCGAGATTGAGGCCAATCCTGGCACTGCCTCCCCCGACAGACTGAGTTTTTTAAATCTGGGCTTTTGCCTGGGTTAAAAGGCATGCCCTTTACCCAGATTTGGGGTTGTGTGTATGCTCAGGCTGCACACGTGGGAATCCCTAAATTCACCACACTGCCCACACGGTGCGTTTAGGGATTCCCAGATGCCAAGATTCATTTTCACAGCCTCCAGAGATCCACACTGCCAAGAGCAGTGCAGATCGTGTGGGCACACGAGCAGTGCATCCAACACAATGAATGAGGTTGACTGGGGGAGAAGGTAAGCTGGATCTTGCCTTCTCCGCATGCCCTGCCCGCCCTCTGAAAATGGTTGTGTGCACGATCTTTGCAAATTACAGATATGGAATCAGGTTGTAGTTTTACAACTTGGTTCTGAATTTATTCTTTAAATAACTTTAAAAAAAAAATCAGCATTCAGGGGTGTATTCTTGTGGATCCTGCCACTTGTGGAAAGAAGAGATACAGGGTGAACCAAGGGTGAACACCCAGGCTACAAGAAGGATGGTACGATTTCAAAGGGAACTTTGGGTTGGGCAAGAGACAAGCTTCCCCTGGGTCTGGTAGAACCCAGGAATGAAGTAAGGTGCTTGCTATCCTTAAGAAGGACCAGGTGGAGGCCCAAAAGGGAGGCAGATCCCACGATCACTCTGCAAAGGAGACAGCCTGGTGATTGTTTGGGCAAGGGAGGTAATACTTCCCCACTTCCAAGGGCAGCAGTAGGCAACCTTGGCTCTCTAGATGTTATTGAACAACAACTTGCATCAATTTATTGTGGCTGGGGATGATGGGAGTTGTAGTTCAGCAACAGCTGGAGAGTCAAGGTTGCTTGCCCTTCTTTTAGGGCACTGAGCTTCTCCAGAAGCTTGAAGTGGGCAACATGACATGAACATACCAGATGGGGGTTGGGGGGAACAAATAATCAGGCAGGCAATCAGATGGCAGATGATGACAATTTTTTTCTAGCCATGATCACAATAGAATTGTCATGATCAGATGTGGACTTGATCTTGTATTTCCACTGACTGCTTCCATTTTGTGCTATTATACTCTGATAGTGGCTCCGATATTTCGCCCGATATCCCTGATATGTGATCAGATAATTCAGATCCAATATAGGCTTATATATATTGGACTGGAATTATTTTTTATTATATCCAATATAGTTGATATCATTCTATCTTATATCAGATATATATCCGATGCACAGGCCTAATATCTAGTTTCTTGGGATGTTGTAATAATTACTGCAATAATCTATGCAAAGCTCTTTGAATACTGCCAAAGCTATGTAAATGCTAAGAATTATTACATTAAAATCATGGCCTATCAGCATGTTGTTCATATCTTTATCGACAGTCACTGTCTGTAAAAAAAATGTTTTATTTTTAAAAAGTTAAAACATTTGCATGTAAATAGCATATATAGCCACAATAAATTAATCCAGGCTGTAAATTACAGGCATGCTGTGCATTAGTAATTCTGTTCTTGTTTCACCTGACTGCTAAGGAGAAAGTACTTAAAAAGAACTGTGTTTCTCTTACAGCTCTCAACCTCCTTTTAAATCTTATGGCAAAATCAATATTTGAAGGAGGACAGATTTTCAACGATAGAATATTGGGCAAAGAAGGGGGAAGAAAATTCTGACTGTGTCAGCAATTCTTGTCCTTCCTGATTATCTGTATATGCAGAATCTAGATACACTTAAAATTAAAACCTGAAAATGTGGGAAATCATCATGTTTAGCACAGAGGGCACTTAAAACTGGAACTTCCTTTGAAAGATTTCCCCAGTGGCATTTTACAATGTCTTGCCCTAATCCTAAGGAAATAAGAGACAAGACTGCAAATTTCTACCTTGAACTGAGCATATGTCTACCTACCCACTGTCTTCTCTGCTCACCCACGCATCTCATGAAGATGCCTCTTGCCTTCATATGATCATGCCACAAAAACCTAGAAAGTCTTTACAGTGGCATGGGACTCTAGTTTTCCTTAAGTATGGCACTTCCGCTTTCCTTTATTCCGATAACATGATGGTTGGGGGGAAGTGGTGTGAAAATCCTGTTGCACAGATACAGAATCCAAACTTGCCATCATAACACATCATCCATCCAACTATAAGCGATGAATGCAGCTCTACTATCCCCCATTGGGGAATGGGGTTATAGCTCAGTGGCTGAGCTCTTGGCTTTGCATGCAGAAGATCTCAGCTCCCATCCCTGGCAACTTCAGTGTGGGCTGGGAGGGACACTTCTGCCAGTTGGTGTAGACCAGCGCTGCTCAACTTTGGCCCTCCGGCTCCCATAATCCCAAGCAGCAGTCAATAGCCAGGCATTATGGACATTTTAGGTCAACATCTGCAGGAGGGCCGAGGTTGAGCAGCCCTGGTGTAGACAACATTGAGCTAAAACTGACCAGTGGGCAATAGGTATTCCTCAATAGGCATTCCTCAATAGGCATTCTAAACGTGCCAGGGTAAGGAGAGTGGTTAGCTACCCTTCACCCTAGTGCTGATGCACACCATGGCCATGCCTTCTGTTTGTCCAGGGTTCAGTGCTTGTCTGCAAAGGCAAGTGATAAACACACACAGAGAAACCTTCTCCCCATGCTCTGGCAGGTTAGCCAGCCTGCTCCCATTCCCTCTAACACACCCCAGATTATAATGCCTTAACAGGTAGCTTCATATGTTCATATTTATGTTCAGTGATCACTACAGCTGCAGATGCTTCTGTATATTTTTATGCTGATGCTGTTTTGAAGCTTAGTTTGTTATTTTTTCACACTGAATCTCTAGCACAGGGAAATTAGAGTGGAGTGGAGCTGATCTCAAGTCTCCTTCCAAACTCTTCCCCTAAACGTTGTATCTTCATTTGACCTTTCTCATCCCTTTGAGTCTTTTCCTGTGCCTGCATCCCATTTAAAAATGTGTCCTTTCTCTCTAAATCATGATTAATGCGATCAGAGTAGCTCATGCTACTGGGTACAAAACCACCCCACCAAGAGTATTGTATTCCAAGAAACGTTTCTATTCTTTTTGCTGTGCGTAAAAAGATACAATTGTTCCACCTGTCAACAAAGATAGAAACGGAAAATTAATAACCATCTTTTGACCTGCTGCTTGAATTGTTTTTGCTCTTTCTAATTTCCTGCCAAAGCGCACCATACGGTTTTGCAAGGTGACATTTTCAGAAGCTTCATACAGATTGATAGGCTAAACTATGGAGAAACTGAGAGAATTCTTATAAAGAATGACCTTCATCCATTATAAATTCAGACCTCATGATGCTATTACTGCTAAGAAAGAAAAGGAAAGGAAACGGGGGGAAAAGCTTCCTACAAATAAGCAGCAGAAAAAGGCACAGGCAGGATACGGATCACAAGGAAAACAGAAAACAAAGAGCAATATAATCTGCAAAACCAAGATAATGCTCCACTGAAAAAGTGTAATTTCAGTGTTTTAGCTGAATAGAAGCCATAGAAAAGAAAAATCAAAGTGGCCTTGAAAACAGTAGAATATATAATTCAGGCTGGTATCCCATGTGTAGTAGAATGGAACTGGAATGAGGTCCCTGGTGTGGTAGAGTGTGTCATGGCAGACTAGAGGTGGGGGAATCACGTTTTTGAATGTTCCCTTGCATAGAAGTCTCCCTGCAAACATAAAGTAGTACAGCAGGGGTGGGATGCTCAGCTATGCTTGGTTTCTTCTTGCAAGGGGCGGCTCTCCATTGAGGCAAGGTGAGGTGGTTCTCAGATGGTGACTTTGCCACAGGGCGGGAAGAAAGGATTCCTACTCTGCCCTACATAGGCATCGCCTCACGTCTCTGCTACTGCTTCATCTTTGTTGCTGATGATACCCTACCCCACTCCACCTGAACACTTTCCCTCCCTTCGCCCCACCTCAGTGCTGATCATCATCTCTCCTCTTCTCGGCAGTATTCAGTGCTGTTTCCCATCCCGCATCAAATAATCCCACCTGGTCTCTCTCACACACCTTCTTGGTCTTTCAAGCTTGTGTGCTATGTTTTCTCCATTTTGGGAGACACATAAATTTGTTGCAGGAGGAGAGACAGAGCATGCTTGCAACAGAGACTGGCTGATGACCATGCCTGCTGCCTGCCTCTTGCTGATGTTGCTACTTGATGTAGCAGGCACTGGATATCCAGCATCAGTGGCAGACCAGCTGTGCTGGCTGGCTGGATCTCTCTTGTACACCTTGAAAAAATGAATACGCTCTGCAAAAATGAACCCCCTACCCTCCAGCCTGAGGCACTTGGGGAAGGAAACTGAGAGTGCTTGAGTACACATTTGGGGATGCACAGAGGAGCTCCTGGGCCAGGATGGATGTTCCACAAGGACAACAAAACTTTTTTTTTTTTAAATTACATGTCCAACAGCATCAGAACAACCAAATATTGAAAGATAGGCAGCTATCTAGCAAAAACACCTGGTACCAACTTGGGAAGAATGCCAGCTCCTGAATTCCTAGAATATTAGAGGAATGGCAGGTTTCTTATTTTTTCTTTCTTTCATAATTGACTGAATCTCTTCCTTCTCATGCTGAGGAATCTCTCCTTAGCTTGGAGAACTGAACAATTAAAATGTACGTGTTGCACTTTCCCGCCAGCCATGCACAATTATATTTAACCTGCAGAAAATGCATTCAGAGTCAATTTGGGGTGTATAACAGAATAGTAATGCCTACTCTAAATCAAATTGTTGGTTTGCTGCCTGGAGCCAAGGTCCTGCCTGGCCCTCTCCAACCACAGCATAACATCCCTCCAGAGGCTGTTGCTGGTATCTGCCTTTTGTTTATTTTTAGATTGTGAGCGCTTTGGGGACGGGAGGCATCTTATTTATGTACAGTATTATTTATTTTTCTATGTAAACCGCTTTGAGAACTTTGGTTGAAGAGTATTTTAAAAAATCCTTGAAAACATGGCAGGTTGGTTTTGCTTTTGAAATAGTTTGTTTTAGGGGTGTGCATTTTGGAATTTTCTTGTTTCGATTTGTATCCGAATCAAAACATCCCTGTTTTGTTTTGTACCCAAATTTTCTGAATCCGAATCAGCCCTGTTTTGTTTTGTAGCCAAATTTTACAAATCCGAATCGATCTGGATTTTTAAAAAGGGTCCCAGGGCAAAAAGAGTGGGTGGTGGTGGTAGTGTCCAGTGGGTGGAAGCTACCTCCCAAATTTCAAAGGAATTAGGCAAAGGGCTGATTTTTTGTGTGATTTTTTTTAAAGTTTACAGATCTTTAAGAATTTTCCCATAGGGAATAATGGGGATTCCAGCAAATGTATCACTTCAAATCAAGGGGAAAGGGATGACCCAGAGCAGAGTGTGGTGGGTGGTAGTGCCCAATGGGGGCAAGGAAACTTCCAGAATTATTTCAAAGGAATTGGGCAAAGGGCTGATCTTTTGTGATTTGTTGAAGTTTACGTGTCTTTAAGATTTCTCCCATAGGGAATAATGGAGGTTTCAGCAGCCCCATAATTCCACTTGGGGGGGCCAAGGGGTTGTGTAGTGCACATAGGGTGCCAACCATCCCCATACCCACAAGCCTGTGGGGTACTGGGTTTTGTTGTTTCTGAGGTGTTCATTGTAGATTCTCTGGTAGTATATGAGATTTTCAGTGAAAAACAAGAATCCACTCTCATATGCTACCAGAGAATCTACACTCAGAACACCACAGAAACAGCAGAACCCAGCACCCCATAGGTTAGCAACCCTTCCCCTGGCCAATGTGGGGTCAGTAAAGAGTGGGAAGAAGCAAAAGAGCCAATGCGGAACAAGGAAGGAATTGTCAGCAGGTAAGCCCATGATTTAGGTCACTGATCAGAAGGCTGGAAGGGTGGGAAATTCAAAGAGATGTCAAACACAAAATGGAGACTGACTCAGAGATCACCACAAAATGGAGGTCCGAAACAACAAAACGTTTTGTAGCCGAAACAGGGTCGTTTTGTTTTGTATACAAAACTTTTGGATCTGGAAAATGGGTGTTTCGTTTTGTCTACAAAACACCCGAAACAGGCTGTTTTGGGTACAAAATATTTTGTATCCGAAACGTTTCGCACATCCCTAGTTTGTTTCCCCCACAATATCAACTTTGATTTCATTTTCCATTATCCATTAAAATCACCTTGGGATTGTTTTAATGAAAGGCAGTATACAAATTCAAAAATAAATAAATAAATAAATAAATAAATAAATAGTCTGTTGTTGTGAGATCCTAGGGAGACTCTTGAAGGCTGCAATATTACCATCCAGGCTGCAATATTAGCCTACCTAAGGAATTGTCAGCTGACCCCATGGAACTTGCTCACTCAGGTCAATAAAGCATCAGGGCTTTGTCTGAGCAATTTAAGACTGAGAGTGGCACTACAGATTCCTGGTGCTCTCTTGCCTCAGTCCCCTCAAATCCTGATCCGCCTTCTCTGGAACTTGACCTTCAGCCTGTCCCTAAGTATGCTCCCTGTCTTTGGCCCCTGGAATTCTGATCTGTTTCTCTAGAGTTTAATTTGGTTGTGGTGGGCCATGCCCCTCTCTCCACCCCATGAGCTGACAGGCAGCTGCTGTGCATCTTAGCACCCAACAGCCTGGAGTAGACTGCTGCTGAGGTCTGAAGGAAGGGAATCTACATTGGACTAATATAACCAAGACCCGTGGAACATAAACTTGGTTTGCTGTTCAAAAATGTTCTCATGTTTAGGCAAAGCCATCCACTAGATGGCAATACAACAGCTAACAAACCAGAATGTCAATAACCATCACATGCATATACACAGTAATACACTATGCTAATAGGACTGTGTGAAACCTGTCCCCTTTTCTCCCTGAAGATATTGCTATCTTTCCAAACACTGGTATCACTGTTAAAGTCACTTCAGTGGATAAGCATTTTTCACAGTGCCATTATGGATCACTGTCGTATACCACATGCTTATTGTTATCTGTACTTGGCTTAGTTGCGCATTATGTTCCCCCTTTCAAAAGCATAGATTCTCTCTAAGCAGCAAAATAAAGATCCTACTTTTCATTTACTTAATATGCTTATATCCCACTGCATCAAGAAACTTTTCAAATTCTGAATCACTGTTACAGATCACATGCATTATATTAACCATTGGGTTGACTGCACATCATCTTGAGCATTAAGTCAATGTGCGCTCTCTCATTCTCTCTCTTTATGGAGTTAGCAAAAATAATGTTCTCAAACGTGCTTTCTGCTTGGGATAATTATCTGAAATATCAATTACTTGATTATTGGTTGGATGTGGAGATCACATGTCCGAATGGAACTCCTCAGAACAATTTGTATTAATAGGATGTATATGGAATAATTTGCATAATTTTGAGCTCTACATTTCTGGAAGGAAGGTAATACAGCTATAAAGCTATGAAGAGAGTTATAAGGGTGATGTAAAATCTAGAAAACAAGGCATATGGGTGCACAAAGGTGAAAAGTGAAAGAAAAATGCTGAGCAACTAACAATGAGGCATGTTTGCACCAGGGTAAAACCCCTTTTCCTGAGTTAAAAATCCACTCAGGCAGGTAAAATACAAAGAACAAAAAGAGAAAAAACTTTATTCAAAATACTACAGACTGCTTCAGTCTGAGGCTCTCTCAGCTTTTAGTTACAGGTAACAGAAACACCAAGTACTTGCAAGAATACTTCAGAAAGCACCCTCAGATGATACTGGGGTGGCACATTTTTAAAATGGTGGTTACCCAGCTGCAAAGAACATAAATATAAGAAAATACCAAAAAGCACCTTTGGTAGTCTACAGAGACTTTTGCAACACCCAAGTTGGAAAGAAATGGCATAGGCTCAGTTTCTCTTAGTTTGTTACATTACAAATAAAAACACAATAAACCAGCTGAAAGTCTTTGCAAAGCACAAAAAGAAAGAAATCTAAAACTCTCTAACAAACTGTTCCCTCGCTAAACCCTTCAGAAGCCCACAAGCCCTGGCTTGGGGTGAGTTTCCCCCTTGAAACTCACCCCAAACTCTAGGAGAGATTTCAAGCTTCCTTCAATCCTGTCTCAAGGATCTACAGATGTCCTTCCATTAGAGAATTCTTCAGGCTAGCTTTTGACCATGAGGAAGCAAAAGCTCCATTGTCGTTCCCCACTAAGCCTTCCGCCCGTCCTCTCTCACCCCACTCCTAGCTCCTTCTGAGAACAAAGACACTTCTCTTTCTGCTGCAAGGCCCTCTAGGTCCCGCCCACCATGTGCTGAGTGGCTGTTCCTTAGCCTGTCAGTCAGGACAGGATTCACTTCTGGTTCACTCTCTAGGGTAAGGGAGGTCCAATTGCTACAGCAGGGCTGATTATGCAATGAGGGATGCCATTTTTGCTGATCTCTTCTTCCATCGGAAGTGGCCTGAACCATCTGAAAATATGTCCCTGAGGGCTGTGTTACTTTCCGGGACATATTTTCATGAAGCACAGGAAGGCTGTGAGATTGAGGAGGAAAGCAAAGGAAGCTTCAGCTGAAACTCTGCATATATTGGGAGAAGGGGAAGAAGTTTATAGTTTTTACTCTGATTGATGAGATAATTTTGTTATCAAGTTGCCTGAGGCTGCCCTGGGTGGCTGAGTCTAAAGTTTCCCCCTTCTGGCCACTAGCAGAAAAGATATTCCTCCTTTCCTCCTCCAGAGGAAAGAATTGTAGCATGCAAGTACAAGGCAGAGGAGTAGAATCAGGAGCATTATGGTTTAATGAAATAGATCTTATTTACAGAGTGGCATGTGCAGACTGCTTTCAATGTTTTCAACCAATGCTGTTTTTTTGTTAGCCCCACCTCTACATGGACTGGACAAAAAGTAACTAAAGCCTTATTCAAAAGCTGGCCTGGGTCAAGGAATGGATTAACTTTAAAAAAGCTGGCCAGAGTTAGAACTATTATTGTGGAACACAGCTGAAGTATGAGCCTGAGAGCAGGTTCCATGTTTAAAGGTACCTTCCGTGAAGTGCACGTGCACATGCACACACATGAGCATGCATGCGTGCGCGCGCGCACACACGGAGCCCCTTCCTGCATCATGCCCCCCCATAAAGATGGGCCCTGGCAGGCTTATTGGGTAGCAAGTAGTTGTGGCCGCTGCTTAATGGTGGCAGGAGCAATCCTCTTCGTACTGGCATGGCTGAAGTTAACATTTTAATTCACCCATAGTATTCCAGTCTGCAATGATTTGCTGCTCTGGAATGATGCTAAGTCAAGGGGAGGGACATTGTGGGATAAATTATAACAGCAGGTACTTGCCTACAAAAACCTCATTCGACTATGAGGTCATCCACACAATCAAAAACTGTGTTCTTGCCAGGTTTGGGATCCATGTGTGCTCCCAATTTTCACTTGTGCAGAAGCAAGGTAGGAGGAAAAAAAAGGAGGGGAAAAAAAGCTACGCAGGTTTTCCTCCTACCTTGCTTCCACACAATGGGGCTATTCCCACGATCTGTAAAAATCAGGCTAGGAGAGCCTAGCCCGATTTTTGCAGGTCGTCAGAACTACCGGGCTCAGCTGTGAGCCTGGTGGTTCTAGAGCGGGTAACCCACTCAAGAACTCCTGACCCCAAACAAGGTTTGCGGAGTGAGCGCTCCGCAAACCTGGTTTTCCAGATCGTGAATAGTCGCGGTGCGGCTTCGCGCTGCACCTACTCCCGGGGAGACCCCCGGAGGGAAGGCGAAAAGCCTCCTCCCAGCTAAGGGGGTCTCGCCAGCATGCCCTGTGTGCTAACACAGGGCATGCTGGAGCTTGCGGGGGCCAATCAGCCCCTGCTCACCCCAGCCCCCGCCGGCTCCGTCTCAGAGCCAGCAATCGTGTGGGCAGCTGATCCAGCCACCCAGGGCTCCCTTCCCGCTAATAACTTCTACCCAGGTTTTCCTCCTACTTTGCTTCCATACAACCAAAAACTGGGAGCACACAGAGCTCCAAAATCGAGGTAGAACACAGTTCTTGATTGTGTGAATGACCTCAGTAACTGTGTTAGCCTTTTAAGTGCCACATGATTATTTTCTGGTTTTCCAGCAACAGGTTAACATGGCTACTTTTATAGAATTTTTCTCAACGCATGCATGCATGCATCCATGCATGCATTCATTCATTCATTCATTCATTCCTTTTATTTTTATGCCACCCCATCTGTTAGCTCTGGACAGTTTACGATAAATAAAACAAAGACACAATAAATTAAAATAAGTTAAACGATCAAGAACTAAAACAATATAAAACAGTTTTAAAACCCCGGGAAGGCTGGACTCAAAAAGTTTGTCATAAGGCCTGTCTTGAAGGCCAGTAACATTGTTATGCCATTTGAAACATTAGCTCTATTCAGACACTATGTTGGACCTTGTGTGTACAGTGTACACAAGTACAGATCTGTATACAGTTACCGTTATTGAAGTTATTATTCACACAGGTACAGCAGTATATTTCCTATCTATACTATGTATTTGAGGGACCTGTATCCAGGTTCACTTGCATGAATGCAGGTACAGACATTCACACAAAAACATGTACAAGTGTACAGACATAATGAGGCTATCCCCACAATCACTGGAAAGCGGGCTAAGGGAGCTTAGCCCACTTCCCAGGGATTGTGGGAACCACCGGGCTTGTAGATGAGCCCGGAGCTTCTAATTCCCCCTCCCCTTAAATGAGGTTAACCTAGTGAGCGCTCCGTTAACCTCATTTGGTTGCTCGTGTGTCACCGCGGTGCAAGCAGCCTCCCGGACTTGGGGGGGGGGTCTCTCCAGGATGCCGCACGCACTTGCATGGGGCATCCTGGAACTTCCAGGGGCCACACAGCCCCTGATCCCCACAGCCCCCTGCGGCTCCATCATGGAGCGGGCAGTCGTGTGGGCAGCTGATTCGGCTGCCCAGCTACAAGTGGCTGCTAAGCCCGCTCTCCCCGCAGACCCAGAAGAAGCTCTTCTCACCGACTGTGAAAAGAGCTTCATTGTCTGAATAGGAATATAGTCTTCATCAGGGGTATAATCTAAAAACAATTATCTAAAACCCACTGGCCAATATCCAGACTAGTTAGACATGACTAAGCTCCATTGACTAAGAACCATATAGTATTCCCCATACCTTGCTTTATCGTATGCTAGCTTGCCTTTACCTGGAACCATGAATGGTAAAGACTTGGGTTTATGGGCCCCTGGAAAAGGGGATCCTGTGTTTAAATATCCAGAACTAGGACTTTCTTATCTGCCTTTTTGGTTTAAACAGTGAGAGTTCCATAGGGTCTATTTCAGACCACCAATTTTAGGAAACTGGCATCCATCTTTTCAGGTCACCGGCATCAGTATGGTGTTTAGATGAGTCAGGCTCAATTTGATAACAGTCAAAAATTGTTCATGAAAGATTTATGGGAGTTATGTTATTTTCAGCCACAGGAGAACTGACATCTCCCTTCAGGTCAACAGCCTGTTAGTTATAAAGCATTAGCTGCTGCCCATTGGTTAGAAAACATAAATCAGGCTAGCTCCATTGTGTTTTTATCAGCTTCATGTCTTGGAACTCACTTCACACCTTTTCCCCTCTGTCTGAGCAAAGATAAATGCCATGCAAATCTGGAAAATCAGCAGCAATTATCAGTCCTCAGAAACTAGAAGATAAGCATGCTGCTTCAGAGAACTTTTTATGTCTTTTAATTATAAATAATATGCAAATCTAATTTAATTTTTAGGTGCTGAATTTTGCAAGCAGTTAAGCAAAGTGAGGTCTTACACCCATTCTCAAACAATTGCTCTCTTTGGATGCCTGACAAGAAAGTGTTGCAACCTTCATAATGGTTTCAGAGGAGGGGGTTATTCTAGACCAGTGGTTCCTAAACTCTGTGCTAGGAGGCAACTGCTAATGTGCCATGATAAATAAGTTAATTAAAAGCACAGTCAGGTTAGAGAGGCAGCGCAGTGAAGCATACAGGATCACAAGCTGGTATTGCAGTAGGGAGCACCAATGGTTCTTTTTGCTAAACGGGGTCTGCTTTGGTCTGCATTTGGACGGGTGACTACATATGAGCACTGTAAGATATTCCACTTAGGGGATGAGTCTGTAGCTCAGTGGTAGAGCATCTACTTTGTATGCAGATGGTCCCGGGTTCAATCCCTTGTATCAGCAGATAGGGTTGGGAAGGACTCCTGCCTGAAACCTTGGGAGCTGCTTCCAGTCAGTGTAGACAATACTGAGCTAGATGGATGGATGGTCTGACTCAGTATAAGGCAACTTCTTAGCAGCAGCCACCAACACATGCTACCCAGTAAGCCTGCCAGGGCCTATCTAGACTGAATGCATGGAGAGTGGGGGAACAGGATCATGGCAGCAGGCCTCAGTCTGACCTCTGCACATTCATCAGCCCCTCTGCATAGTCTAAATGTTACGATATGCCCATACCAAGAAATATAATCATATTCCTCGTTAGAAGATAACCCCATTGCAGGCCCAAGTGTGTTCTTTACCAGGACGGTCAGAGCACACTGAAGGAAACCTTGAGAACTCAGGAAAACTCTCATCTAGGGAACTTGCTGTGTCAGAGGGCCATATGCACTCCAGCTGGAGTCACTCCTTGGCTCTACTATCCACTCTCCTAACCCCCCTCAGGAATGTATGAGCAGAGATTGCAACAAGCCTAGATGAGAATCAGAAGGCATGGCAATTATCGGGCAGCACAAAGCATTCCCATCAGCATCTGAGCCCCACGACTGCAGAAGGGTCAGGCAGCAAAGCCGACTGCAAAAACCTGCAATTGCTGCCTGGAAGCTGCTGGTATGATAACACTGTGGACCAGTTTCTGGTTTCTAGCTCTAGTAAACCTCCTGGTCAGCTCCCCTGCCGTTCATCACAGGGCCCTTGAGGCCTCTGGCCCTTGATAACCCTGCCGGCACTGCTGGGCAGCTCGGCTGTTAGACTCCTGGCTGTCAGTCAGGCTTGCTGGCTTGGTCTGGCCACTCCCTGGCTTAGTCTGGAATGCTAGCAGTAGGGCACAGCAGATAGAGAGTGAAGAGGAAAGCATACTAAAAGCCGGAAAGAGGAGTAAACAAACCATGATGGGGGACACTTATCCCACCCACAGGGCTCACAAGCATTTGGCTGTCATGGAAGAAGAAAAGTGAGAGAGCTGTATTTGAAGTCAAGCCCCCCCAGCTGTGAACTCAAGTCTTGATCGTGTTTCATAGTTGGGAGGGCAGTTAAAGCCCACATCCACTCCACCCTCCTTCCAGGGTAGCCAAATGGCTTTAGGTCTTCACATGTAAGGATGCTGCTGTTTGAGGGCAGGGAATATAGAAACCATGCTGTCCCTACTAATTGCTTCGAAACTCCATAGCATTCTGCTTCTCTCGTCATCCATGTCTTCTTATCAGTATGTCTTTCTCTTTGAATTCACAGAGGAATCACTTAGAATGAACACATGTACAGTCACTCGCATGAAAACATGTACATGTGACCAGATATCTGTATGGACACACAATGTAATGTCTGAATAAGACTAGAATCTAGTCCCATTTTCATGTAGTGTGTGGGTGTGGCCAGGTTCAGTTTGGGAACCATAGCTCTCGATTACCCACTATAATCTGGATTTTGGACTAGACACCAAGTAGTCACAAAACCATGAGCTCGTGCTAGATAAGCATTCAAGGTATGTAGTCCTCTAGTACTAGAAAGAAGATACTTCATGCAGACTTTGGGTTTCCTGCTTTCAAAGTATGCATGAAGACACTGTGATAAAATACTTACATCGCCTCAAAAAAAACAACCCTCAATACATTTCAATAGTTGCATTTATTCAAATCACATTCCTAAGGTATGTTAAAAGCAAAGCTATGAAAACACATTTTATAGTGTCATTGATCTTGCAGGGCTGAACAGTAGCCTTAAATCTTGTGTGTGTGTACGTTTCACTATCACACTATAAATATTTTATATATATACATTTCTCACTCTTTGGAATGCCAGTAGAAAAAATAACAGGGGAAAAACCAGAACAAAACCTGGAAATATAATGGAAACATAAAGCAGGGATAAAAAACCTCTTGCTGACAGTGTAACAGAGAATTTGTGTTTGCTTTATTGATGTTTTCATTTTCCCTGATGTAAATTTTGTTGGAGAAATGATTTGCCCCAGTAAGTAGCATATTGGAAAGCAAACAGCTTCTAATGACTAATGGACTGACTGACAGTCTAGACACTAGCAAACAGGTAGCAGAAATGCAAATAACCTGGAAGCAATTCAGAAACAATGCTTTCAGAAACTTTCTTTCCCTCTTCAAAATCACCACAACTCAGGGTCACCCAGTGAAACAGTAGGGGGAGAGTAACTGGCCCTATCCACCCCCAGCACAGTACTTCCAGTGACTGTTGCTGGTGTCTATCTTATGTTTCTTTTTAGAATGTGAGCCCTTTGGGGACAGGGAGCCATCTTATTTGTTTGTTATTTCTCTGTGTAAACCGCCCTGAGCCATTTTTGGAAGGGCGGTATAGAAATCGAATTATTATTATTATTAAAAACCAACAGAACAAAATACTTGCACACAGTTCAAATTAAATTTATGAAATTCACTGCCACAAGATGTGATGGGAACTAGTTCAGATCGCTTTAAAATGGGATTTGACAAAAGCCTTATTCAGACATTGAGGCTGTTCTCAGGAACAGCCAAGACCAGGCAAAGAAAGCCAAGCCTGGTCTTAGTTATGTGTGAGAACCACAGGGATTGCACCCGATTCCGGCAGTGCTTTGGCGGCAAACCCTCCTAGGGAGCTCGTCTCCTGAATTAGGCTGTTGTTGGCTATAAATTCTGCAGTTTGTGCCCTGAGCTGATTGCTGGAGCCAATACGTCTCATCAGCCTTTGTGACTCGTGGCTGAGATATTGTGACCCTGGAATCCGGACCTCTGAAACTTTGCAAGATCAGATTCATTCGGGTTTGATTGGACTTTTTTGTGCGTGGATGCTTTGTTCCGGTGTTCTGAGACTGACTGTATATTGAGACCTATTGTTTCTCAGTAAAGCGGAAACCTGAGACTCACAACCGGCTACAGTGTCGTAAATTTATGAGCAGTTAATCTGAGTTGGCAGGCTCTTGACATATGTGGCCTTCAGGGACATATTTTTGGGTGGCACAGAGGACTTCTGGGAGAAGCAAAAATGGTCAAAATCTCCCACCACAAGAGCATTGTTGCTGAGCCTGAGTTAGTCAATCCCCTCAGCAACGTGGGTTTGCTTTGGTGGGTTTAGACAGCAATGAATGGCAGCAGGTCTCCATGTTCTGTGGCTGGAGCCACCATTTAAATTCCTCATAATGCTGCCAAAGTAGCATCACTGCAAAGAGATCATAACATATTTATTCAAATCTAAGACAAGGTCCCCCCACCCCCAGTTCTTTCCTGTTAAATATGAGCGGGTTATCTAAAATTCAGAGTCCTCTTTATTTTGGGTAAATGCAGGTATTACCTGTCACTGAGCACCAGATATATATGCAGGTATAAACTGTATTTAACTTTTATTTTGAAGGCATCGTCTTACATTCAGTGCCGCCTTCTATTAGGGTATTACCACATGGTGGAGGCATTAACATGGTGGCTCTTGAGAGGACAGCCAGCGGTAAAGAGGGGAAACATTGAAAAGGTGCAGGGGTAAGGTAGACATTAGTCCCACTGGGCCCCACCTAGGGTGCTGAGTCTTGGAATGTGTGAAGAAATGTGTGGGGAAATGAACATAGCGCCAATAAGTGAAAATAAAACTAGGAGACACCCCCGCTCTCAGGTTTTACAAAAGAGACTTGTTTTAGAAAGTCGCCCCCTGACATTTGCCCGAGGATGCTGTGTATTGACATCAGCCCTGTCACTATTTTAGAATAGCATGACTTTCCCATCTCACTTACAGTTGATTAAGAGGAGACATGTTCTAAGGGAGAGCAAATATCAGGAGGATGGAATATCAGGAATAGTTAATGTAGCTTGACACACACCATGAGCCTCAGCATGCGGCACATGGAAAGGATCTAGCGTGCTCTCAGTGATAGCAAGCAGTCGAGAGAGATGTGCAGAGGCTATTCTCACAACTGCAGGAAAACGGGCTGAGGGATATGAAGCCGATATGAAGCCGATAGTTGTGTGGGCAGCTGATCTGGCCGCTCAGGGAAAGCTCCCTGCTCATCCGCAGGGAGAGTGGCCTCTGCGGGCTCTGCTGTCTGCTCTCCCTGCAGAGCCCAGTAAGGCTCTCTGCACTGCTCGTGTACACTGCTCCACACTTCTCTGTTCGCACATGCAGGCAAAACTGGGCTAGGAAAGGCCAGCGTGGATTTGCCTGCATGTGTGAACTGCCGGGAGCCATGTGTCTCCCGGCGGCAGCATGGTGACAAACTCTGTTAGGTGCCCCTTCTGTTAGCCAGGGTTTAGGGCGCAAGCACACCGAAAGCCCAGGGTAACAGATTGTGTGTCGGTGCTGTGTGGCTCTTTATGGCATCTACACAAGGGTAGCCTCCTGACCGGCATCGGGAAACTCCCCATAATGCAGCACGTGCGCACACGCACACAGTGCATTATGGAAGTTCTGGGGGCTTCTCAGTCCCAGAAACCCCCTGCTGCTGACAGCGATCCACCCAAGGAGAGCGATCTGCCCAGGGATCGCAAAGGAGAGCGGATCGTCTGTGGGGGGTGTAAGCACTTCAAGGCTTCCTCCCCTTGCCCCTTTGGAGCCCTTTCTCTGATCGTGAGAGAGGGCTCAGTCACTTAGAGGGCTGCATTGTCCTCTAAGGTCAGAACAAGAGAATTTCATCTGGGTCCACCTCAGCTACACTCTGAATTAACCACTGATATCAGCTGATTCTATATTAAGCCTATCACTGTACAGCCTCCTGTTCTTCAGTGACTGGTTCACATACCACACAAAGAACCACAGATCCAAAACAGAGATGCATGTGCGACTGTGAGTCGCTCTAAAACATGCTGCTGCGGGGGTGGGTCTGATTTGTTTCCACGAAGTACTGCATAATTGCAGTTGCAACACGACTCCCATCATTCCCAATGGGAATAGCGTCGCAGTTGCAATGACACAATTCTTAGTACACACAGAGCCTCCACAGCAGCACTGGTGTGTTTTAGAGTGCTTCACAGCAGCACAGGGATGCCTCTCTTGGATCTATGGTTCTCTGCATGGTACGTCAGGACTCCATCTTATCGATATATTTAATTCTGCTAGGCGTACCGCCGCTCATCCCATGCGTGGCAGCTCTCGTGAGAGCAGCTGCTTGGGAGATAGTGACAGGGCAGGAGACAATGGCAGCAGTGGTAGGCTAGTCAGCCGGAGGAGGCAGCGGGCTGGCCTGGCCCAGCCAGAGGTGGCGGTGGCAGGTTGGCGTGGCCTTGGCCTGGCTGGAGTCAGCAATGGTGGCAATGGGCTGGCCTGGCCCTGGCCCAGCCGGAGGAGGCAGTGGCAATGGGCCGGCCTGGCCCTGGCCTGGTTGACGGGAGGAGGAGGCCAGAGGCAGCAGCAGCAGGCCAGCCTGGCCCTGGCGCGGCCACTGGAGGAGGCAACGGTGAGCCGACCTGGCCCACTTGGCTGCCAGGAGGAGGTGGCCCGCCTGGCCGCCAGGAGGAGGTTGCCGGCCCACAAGCCATAAATTGTGGGGTGGGTGGGGAGAAGAAGCAGGCCGGCCAGCCGGCCCATCAGAAAGAGTGGGGAGGGTGGGAGGAATCAGGTGGGGGGGAGCGGCCAGCCCAAAAGCCAGGCATGCTGGCGGTGCGGGGGGGGGGGGGAGCACCCGGCTCAGCTAGTTTGTTATATTTCTATACCACCACATACCAATGTCTTGTGGAGGTTTACAAAGCAAACAATAAAACCAGAAAATCTTATTTTTCCTCCTCAGCTTCTGATAACCCACATGAAGCTTAGAGAGTACATCAGTCAGAGATCCTGAATAAGGCAATGGTAAACCTCTCCTGTATTCTACCAAAGAAAACCACAGGGCTCGGTGGACACCAGGCGTCAAAATTGAATTGACTTTACCTTTATGACTATTGTGAGGAGTCAGAACCCTGAGGAGAGAAGAATTTTTATTTGTGTAGCCAAATTGCCCAAATAAGTACACCTTTAAGAATGTGCATATGTATGACATACTATGAGAAGTATAGTGCATCCATTATTATCTGAGTAGAATATTTCCCACTATGCAACAGAAAGCAGAACGAAAACCTCGTATTGAAACTTCCTGACAATGTTACGATTTTCATGAGTGGCAGGTAGAATTATAAAAAGAAGCAAGAGAAATTTTCAAAGCAACACATTTCATGAGAAATCCCACCAGTCTCTCAAGATGGAACAAAAGTCCTCTGTGCTCTCAGGGATGCTAAAAGCATTTGTGTGCAGTGCATCAATCTCTGCTTAACAAAGTCAGCTGGAGACCTATCAGGCACCAAGCGACATAGAGAGTGGATTCTCAGGTGAGAAGATATTCACCATGTCCACTCTCCAGGTGATGATATAAATGGGAATGCTGAAGCAGGCAGGGGGCAAGGTCATCTGCAGTCAAGCAAGCAAATACAAGGATTGCTCACCCAATTGCCTTCCACTTTTCGCAGTGCTCAGCATCTTAAATCAGAATTGGAAATGCAGCTCAAGGAATCGCCAGATACACACATACATAGGCCTAGTGCTGGATCCAGATTAAGCAAGTTATATCTCCCAGTGGGGAAAAAATGGGATTGTGAAAAAAATGGGACTACATTTTTGGCAAAGTGAAAAAATGGGACTACAACTAAATGTAAAGAAGACTAAACTAATAACAACAGGCCCAGAAACCAGCCTCAGAATTGACAATAAAGACACTTAAGTGGTGGTTAGCTTTTGCCTTTTAGAATTGACCATCAACAGTAAAGGATCCAGCAGTCAAGAAATATACCACAGACTAACACTTGGCAAGGTTGGCAAGGTTGCAATGAAGGCCTTGGAAAGGATATTTAGCTGCCATGACGTTTCTACCTGTACACCTACAAAGATTAGGATTGTTTGGACAATGGTTTTTCCCATGACACTCTATGGATGTGAAAGCTGGACTTTGGAGAAGCAAGATAGAAAAAACATTGACGCTTTTGAACTTTGGTGCTGGAGAAGACTTTTGAGGATACCATGGACAGCCAGGAAAACAAACAAATGGATTATAGAACAAATCAATCCAGGATTCTCACTCGAGTCACAAATGACCAGGCTCAAACTATCATACTTTGGACACATTATGCAAAGACTCAGCTCCCTTGGCAGGTCCATAATGCTGGGAAAGACTGAAGGAAAGAGAAGAAGAGGAAGACCAGCAACTAGGTGGATGGAGTCAATCACACAACAGGAATGAATGCACCACTGAGAGACCTTAAAGGCCATGTTGAAGACAGATCATCCTGGAGAGAATCTATCTATGTGGTCGCTGAGCGTCGACACTGACTTGATGGCACTTAATCAATCAATCAAATCTCCCAGTTAGGTGACCAGATACATTTGTAGGTTTTGATATGAATTCCGTAAAGGAACTGTTGTAGGAGTTGTCATTGGAACACAGAAGGGCAAACAAAATATATTTTCCCCTGAGAAAGATGTATTGGGTGTGTTATACTTTTATTTTTATTTTTTTGAGCATCAAAATGAGGCTCTTCGTCCACTCCCACCCCCCAATCTATGCAGGAGGGATACAATCCTCTACCATTTCTTCCACATAGCTGTTGAAGGTACATGAGCCCTGTCCTCCACTGAATCTAGTCATTTTTCTCCCAGTAGGGGCTCACTCCTTTCAACTCTGAATATGTCAAAGGTACACACATTAGATCAGGGTGTTTAAGCTCTATATACAGTATATATTCTGTAATCAAGTACTGAAATTGCTCTAAAGATCAGCTACATTAAAATTGTAATTTTTTCTGGCATTTCACCTTGTTTACAGCTGTAATTATCTCTCAACACTGGTAACATTACGTGTTAAATCAAGAGATTTTGTTAGAATGCTTTTTTTAATCTTCCAATTCTGATGTAAATTGTAGAAGTCCTTCTTGTGAACTGTTACAGACAAATGAATATATGCAAAGTTATGCTGTATTTCTTATTTTGCTCATTTACCTTTTTCACTATATTTAAAGAACATTTGGGAAATAAACCCTTCTGGATATTTAACAGGATGTCTACAGTTTATGGTCACATCTTTCTTTGGGTGTGTAGAGCAGCACCTGCCAAAAATACGTTTTTCCTGAGACTACTCTTGCATTATAGACAGTGAGCCCGTTCACACAATCAAGATTTGGAGGGTAGGAGGCAGGCAACCATTACGAGCAAACCCAGCTAGTAACGCCCATGAGAACCCATGAGAAGCCTTCCAACTCAACCCACTCAAATGTGGGTAGCCCAGATCCTGTAACTGAGTTTTTACTGAGGTAAGATGAAGAGGAGCTGCACAACCTCGGTGTTTGCCTGTGTGTCGCAGTGCTTCCCTTTCACAGCAGTTTCTGGCAGCTGACTGTCATGTTGTGAGAGAGAGGTGTGGCTAAAGGGGCTGCTATCTGTGAATGCACCACTCTGCACTGTACACACTATGGTCCACACAGCTAGATATGACTTGAATAGGTCTGGGCCCACCTCCTGCCCCCTTGTGGCCAATGAGAGCATGGCTGATGACATCATGAGGTTTCCTACTTCCTAGCCACACAATGCATGCGGCGGAGGTTCTCCCAGGATTGGAAGGATATTCCTATTTTTCATGTGACTGACTGTTGAGTGTATTCACAGAGCCAAATGGATTCTCTGATTCTCTGTGAAAATCAGGGTAGGTTTTTTCCTCTCCCCAAAACACTTCCAGATGATCATGTGAAAAACCTTAATATTCCATGTTCTGAAGCAGTGAGACATCAAAAGAAGTAAGCCATCCAGAAAAATTGATGGTTAAAAAAACCCCCAACCCCTGCAACATATTATCAATATATTATCAAAAACAGAGTTAACAGATGAAACGGGAAAGTATTAGCAAAAATAGTAGTAGATTCCTAACTGAGCAAAGAA
Organism: Hemicordylus capensis; assembly: GCF_027244095.1. Lineage (NCBI taxonomy): Eukaryota > Metazoa > Chordata > Lepidosauria > Squamata > Cordylidae > Hemicordylus > Hemicordylus capensis. The sequence goes on along the minus strand of NC_069661.1, from coordinate 25,965,498 downwards.
GCACTTTTTTAAAAAGTAGTGATTCTCTCTATTTAGCAGGAGGAGAGTAACTGGTCCTATCCACCCCCAACACAGCAAAGTGGCTGTTGCTGGTGTCTATCTTGTTTCATTTTAGATTGTGAGTCCTTTGGGGACAGGGAGCCATTGTTATTTATTTATTTTTATTTATCTATGTAAACTGCTTTGGGAAGTGGTATATAAATATTTGTAGAAGTTGATTTTCCATCACTTGCAGCCTTTGGATCAAGGCTGGTATTCTTCTAAAAACTACAGACTAGTTAGCATACAGGTTAATGGATTTAGTATAATGATATCTGGAGGAATTCTATTGCCTTGCAGTCAGAAAAGGATGTGTCTAATGGTTCATTTCAACCTTTTTATGCCCATAGCACCAGTGCCAAGCCATGAACTAGCAATGTGGTTTGCTCATCTAATGACTTGGCTACCCTCATTGACCTAAAAGAGAAAGGAGCAACTAATTGCTTCCCCAAAGACTAACTAAACACTGTTTGCACATATATGCCCTATTTTATCTGTTTTGTCAGTATTGGGTTTTTCAAAATTATATCCAGTAAGTCTTTGGTTTCAGGACGGGAGATGATGGGAAGTAGGCTGTCTCTTGAAGAGAATGTCTTTGTAAACAACATAGAAGTGTGATCACCAGCTGTATGAACCCAGCTGTGTTAGGAGAAGTAGTAGTACATACCATAAGAATCAGGCTGACTAAGGTGGTCGGTTTATTAAACCACTTAAATTAAGACAGCATTCAATGTCATCTGTTCACGTGAACACTGAATATCTAGTTTGTTTTGTTCACGTCCACTGTGCTTGCACCTAGCCTTTTGAGTGGGGAGATTGTGGCTGAGTCAAATGACGGCAATCAGTAACAGATGCACATCTGATACTGGCCAAGTGATCACAGGAGACTTTGACATAGCCACAGCAATATGAATCTACCATCTCTGGTCTTGTGGTACCAGGCATGACTTGTCCCCTTAGCTAAGCAGGTTCCACCCTGGTTAAATACGAAAGGGAGACTAGATGTGTGAGCACTATAAGATATCCCCCTTATGGGATGGAGCCACTCTGGGGAGAGCATTTAGGTTCCAAGTTCCCTCCCTGGCATCTCCAAGATAGGGCTGAGAGAGATTCCTACCTGCAACCTGGAGAAACCCCCACCAGTCTGTGACATTACTGAGCTAGATGGACCTATGGTCTGACTCAGTATATGGCAGCTTCCTATGTTCCTCTGTTTGTCCAGTGCTTTTAAAATGGTTCCCTAACAGCCAAGCTACACATTGCATGCAGATGCAATTTAATGAGCGTGCAACTGAGGCGCAGAAGCGGCTGAGGAGGCTTAACATGTCCCCCTTTCCTTATAACTACTTCTGAGTAAACATGCACAGGATTTCATTGTTATGATTTTCATTTTTTGCACTTTAGAGCTTATTTTCTGCACAGGCATGATACACATATCAGCAAACACTACAAGAAAACATTACCATCAAGTTCACTAGCATAACATCCTCCAGATCATCTAGTGTCATTCTGATCCCCAAACACAATTTTGCTGTCAAATTAAAATCAATCTCATACTTCCTCTCATATTTAAAATACTGTAATGAATATGAAATACTGGCTTCTTTTCCTTGCCTTGATTTCATTCCCATACCACTCAATGAATTCTCTCAAAGGTTCTGGCAACTACAGTTGAGGAGTTTCCCACCAGTATATTCTTCTTTATTCATTCCTAATTTTTTTAAAAAAAAAAAAAATCTTAGGAAAACTCAGTTGAGTCACTTGACATCAACGCCCTCATAAATGACTCAGTATATGTTCCACCAACTCTTTAATTCTTGGTTATAGTAAATACAGCAGTCCTCCCATAAGCTAGGGAAGGTCAAGTTAGAGATGTGCAAATTAATTCAATTCAATTCAAGCTCAAATCATGGTGATTTGAGTCATTCAAACTCAAATTGAATCACCCTAAGAACAAAGAGCTTGATGCGAGTTCAAATCGAATCTACCCTGAGTCGACTAAAATCAATTTGAGTGATTCAAGCATCATTTTTCCTGGGGAGAGCTGGTCTACCAATTGGGATCGGTGGGTAGATAAACCCTCCACCCCAGACTTAGTGCATCAGCCCACCTCGGAGGACTGGTCTATCCGAAGATAGTCCTCTGAGGTGGGCGAATATGTTTAGTCCAGGGCGAAGTGCTGGTCTACCCAGTTACCCCAATTGGTAGACCATCTCTCCCCAGAAAAAAAATGGCATTCAAATCACTCAAATGGATGCATGTGATTCAAGGAATATGCGATTTGATTCAAGCTCGAATCAAATAGCAAAATCCAATTTGTGCACATCTCTAGGTACAATATCTTACCTCTAGGAATAGAAAATTCCCAATACATATGGACAATAATCCTCTCTGGAATAAATAAATCATCAGAATGAATAGTCAATCAATGAGTGGGTATCACACAAAACCCAGTGGGCTGGAACAGATAATACCTCACTCCAACATTTTAATTTATTTATTCATTCATTCATTTCATTATTTATTTATTGGATTTCTATACTGCCCTTCTCAAAATTGGCTCAGGAAATGTCATGAGGAGCAGAGAATGCATCTGTTTTCACCAACTCCAGTATCCCCAGATGTTCATGTAGGGCTGTAGTATTTGAATACAGCAGGTTCGTATAAGATCCAATGTACATGCAGCATATTTGAATGTTATCGCTCTGCTTGGCCACCCAAACATGCACTGGTAGAAAGGAGCAACAGGCCCTCTCTCATTCCCCTCCATTCATATGGACTAGATCATCCAACCTGGCCAATGGTGTGCCAAGCACTGTGCATTTCTGACTTGGCAAGCAGGTTTGGGCTATTCAAGCTGGGAAATAAGCAACAGATTTATCAGGCCTTACAGCCAGAGGCCACATACCACAAAACCAGATGTTGAAATTTCAATACTCTGCAGTCCTTTTCAAAATGTATTGTATCTGCTCCACTACTGACAGGTCAAAGATGCTGCAAAATCACTGGGCCACAGAGCTATTATTTCACACAGCAGCACAGAAGTCCTATAGGACAAATGGATTGAAAGTCTCATGTTTATTATTACCCCCCCCAAAAAAGGTCTCATCTTTATTATTACATAAGGCAGTCCTTATGTATTTGACTGTTCTTTTGCATTACTCTCCAAAGGAAAATTTTGTGGTTGCAACTCATAGCCTGAAATATTACAAGTGGGTTTCTATCTAAATTAGGTTTTTGCAATGTGACCAGTCCTGTGTTAAGCTTCAGGTATACTAGGCATTCCATTCCAAACTGCATGACTGAACAAATAGGCACTGTAGAATCCAGAGAATGAAGAGACTGCAAAATACATAGATCAGGCAGTGAAGTACAAATAACAGCATTAAGAATTGAATGAAGAAAGTCTTCAGCACAGCAAGGCAACACATACTGTTTTCCTGTTCCCCTGCTTGTTCTCTATCTGCCCCAGCCCCAGTCTAGGACGGGACTAAGAAATTGCAGCTGGTGCAGGCACCTACGGGAGGGCAGTGAGAGCGACCTTTAAGCATGAATTAGAAGGTGCTTACCTCCGCTCCGGCCACACCTACAAGCTGCTCTGAGCTGCAGCATGCTGCCCCACACGTGTGGGGTGGGGGTGGGGGGGGTCAGCTCCGCCACTCACCTGGCCACCGGTGGGCATCAGCTCCCCAGAAGACAGGTGAGTGGCAACGCTGATCCCCTGCTGCAGGAAGTGCTAGGTGGGGCACTGAAGCTCGGAGCAGAGGTAAGATCCTTCTAATTGGTGTCCACACTGGCCACTATTGGGACTAAGCTATAACTAGTCTAAAACATTGTTCAAGAGCTGGCCTGGTGGGTCAAGGAATGGATTCATTAGAAACTCCACAAACACCAATATGAATATTATTTCCAACATCTACATTATTTTTACAACAGATAAACCCATCATACATATTTCCAGATCCATCCCCGAAGAAAGAATGTCCACACGTTAGCATGGAGGCTGTATATGCAAAAGTAAAGCCCTCTTGTCAATAAGATACATAGGAAGATATGTTTTTAAAATCTGCTTTGTCCAAGCTCCACAGTGAAGTTATTGTGCTGGAAGACTGGTCTGCACTGCACCAGCTGGGCACCATATGTCTCCAAAAATAGCTATAATGTCTCTCTTGTTTTATCACCCCCACTTTCATTCTGTTCAAACAGTCTACGGCACCACCATTTCCCCTTCTTGATAGCCATTTATTGTGTGCTCCGAAAAGGTTTTTGAAATCCCTCTTGCATTCCTACAGTAGCAGAATTGACTACCAATCAATTACAGTGCTAAAGCACTGTAACAGGAGTTAATGAAGTGCCCTCAATCAGTGAGGAGCATAATAATCTCAAAGCCACTTTACTTCATGCACAGTGTAATCCCTGATCCAAAAGTCTTTACACAATGAATAATAACAACAGAAAAAACCTTTTAATCACTGCCAGACAAGGTCAAATAACAGTAGTAATCTTAGGCCTCAAAAGCATGAAATTCCTCAAGGACCTGCAAGGAGATGTTTGCGGTCAAAAACACGGATCGGTCACTTCTCCACTAGCTTCGAGCAGAACATCTGAACTAATTGTAAGCACTAATGGCACTAGAAGGAGAATAAAGGTTAATGGGAGATTCAAGGATCCCTTGCTTCATCAGCTATACTGGCTGTGTTTTTCTGGACCCAATTCAAGGTGCTGGTTTTTACCTATTAAGCTTTTCACAATCAGAGTCACATATCTTAGAGATTGGGCTGGTTCACACAACCACAAAAATCAGGGCAGGAGGTGGGCTACCCTGATTTCCATGATCATCAGCACTCATGCATTTCCCTCTAGGCTAGGTTGTTCCTGGCAGGGCTACCCAGCTTTTAATTGAAGGTATATGAGAGGAGAGCTCTCCTACCTTGCTTCTCTAGTTGTGGGAACCCTTGCAACTCTTCCACTCAGCATTCCCTCTCACATACAGAAACTATTGAGAGTTGTGCATACAGCCATTGCCATCAGTGGATACACTAGCCTGCAAAGCACACTTTATGATTCCAAAGTTGGAGAAGCTTTGGAAAGCTGTGACAACCTCCTGCTCCTTCGTGGCCAATGGCAGGGCAGCCACTGATGGCATGAAGCTTTTCCAGTCTGCTGGCAGTGCAAAGCATGCTGGGAAGGCATGTGCACCCTTCCATGGAGGGGCAGGTATTGCCATTGCATATCAGCTGCCGAGCCCTTGGCAGCCATGATCATGTGTTTGCTGGGTTTGTGGAGCCAAACTGAGGTAATGCTTGTGTGTTGCATGCACCGTAACATCTAGGCTGGGCTCCGACCTACCTCATAATGGTCAGGTGAACAAGCCTATTGTTTCTTCCTACATCAGTCCTCTTACCATCTTCATGCATCAAGGAAGCTTTGTTTCAGTTACCATCTATCCATGCAAACATCTATCTATCCAAACATCTGCCACTAAAAGAAATAGCTGAGGACCTCGACCAGGGATTCTCAGCGTTGGGTCCCCAGATGTTATTGGACTTCAGCTCCCATAATCCATAACCCCAGTGGCCTTTAGTTGGGATTTTTAGAAGCAGAAGTCCAAAAACATCTAGAGACCCAACGTTGAGAATCCCTGCCCTAGACTATGGAACAAACTCCACTTGGAGCTGAAGAATTATTCCTCTCTGCTTGCCTTCTGGAAGGACTGTAAAACCTTTTCATTTGGCCTTTAAGATTGCCCCTTAGAAGGATGCTTCTTGACTGGCTGATATGATTGATTTTATTATTGTAGTTTAATTTTTTTCCTACCTTGTAAGATACCTTGGAGACATCTTGAAAAAGGGCATATTAATTTTAAAAAGAAAAGATAGTAAGTGAAAACATGCATGACTGGTTTTGCTGGGCAATGGTCATGCAAATAGCTTCTATCAGTAGGTGAGACGCACTGTTGACTGGGCAAAGTAACTTTGTGTAGATTACACTTATAGGGAAGTTCAAGAAACTAAATATATGCAATATATTTTTTTATTAATGAGCTTGAAAAAAGGAAGTAAAAGAACAGTTTGAAATTTGTAGGATTTTGACTTTACATTATAACATTATACATTTTATTGAATAATGACCATCATAGTAAATTTGAATCTGAAAAAGATCTTCTGCTTTTCTTGGGCATGATGTCATTTTGGAATTATTGATCTCTATTGAGTGTTAAAAAAAAACCTGTTGAGAACAATAAAAGTTAAAATATGATAACTATATTCAGAATTTCTTCTTTAAAATACAGAAAAGAGGAAAAAAAGGAAACCTGAGCAAATTCTGGTATAGAAAGTAGTGTATTCAGCAAGTAGCAGGATTGTTCATGCAAAATTTGGTATCTGTAGGTAATCAGGAAGTATGATATTCAGAATTGCTTAAAAAAACTACAATTAAAAAAAAAAATTTCACTGAGCATACTCTGGTATAAAAAGCAGTTCATTCAGCTAATTTAAGCAGCAGGATTGCGTATGCAAAATTTGGTATCTGTAGGTCCCTGGGAAGTATGACTTCATTTTGCACAAACAAACTCTCCAAAATATATAGTAGTTGTGTCAAATTGGATCTGATTTACAATCCAATAGTTGTGGGTCCTGTGTTTGAGATTTAGTCTAACACTGGAACTCCTTCCAAATGCAAACTATGGAATTAAAGGAAATTGGACAAAAAAAACCCCTCAAACATGCTACACACTGAGTGTGATAAGTGTGGCCTTTCAAACCTGCCCTGCTTCTTCTGGACTGAAGGCACAGTTGCAATTATTAGACGTCCCCTACTATTGCTGACATCAGCCTCCAAACAGCCCTCATAAAAGAAAGAATTAAACTGGCATGCTGAGGCTACTCGGTAGTTCATACAAGGAGCATCCAAACTGTGCCCATAAGGCTCTTTATTTGGAGCATGATATTTCCCAGGCCCCTTTCCTCTTAACTGGACCTGATTCTGATTAACAAGCGCTCCTGGACTTTATACTGCCCAGTCCAGCTCTGGACATCATTCAGTACAAATATGGTTTTGCAAAATATGAACCAACTCCGATAAATTCACTCATGGCCCAGACTTAGTCTGTCTCTAATATCTCTTGACTACATCAGCCTGGAAGATCAAGAGTCAGCTTGTGACGGGACTAGCAGCGTGACCTTGTGTATTACAACACCTAGGCTGTTGGAGCTGGATGTGGGAAATGCAGCGTAAAATCCCTGCTGAACTACAACACTTCAAAGGTGGCTTTAAGCAAGACATTGTGTCTCACAAAGCTATTACAAGGATATATATGACAAATGGTAAGTACTCTGTGTTCTGTTCCAGGCTGAACCAGGGCCTCCACTGTGGTGGGGATATGGGAGGGACACAGATCTTGGTCAGTTCCAAAGGAAAAGGGGTCAGGAGTCAGGACCCCAGATGGCTCCAAGCAGGAGATCAAGAGAGCTGGGCACAACAACATGAGATGGACGTTGCTCCAATGGAGGTAACGTTGGTGGAGTAGACATTGCTTGGAGTTAACGGCTGGTTTCTATAGCTGCTGTCCAGGTAGAGTAGACATCTCTCACCCCTTCATTAGGGAAAACTGTTGTTTAAAGAGGCCAGGACCAATTTTCTAAGTGCTTTCTCCTGCAGTCCTGGGGGACCTCTACTTGCAGTCCTGGGGGATGCAGTCCTAAAGGGACTCTTTGCGCAGAGAATGAAGGCAGACTGTATCATTGGGTGGTGGTGGGGATGCTGGCTCCGATTCTCCTATTGTGGGGGCCCATTGCCATCGAGTTGCCCAGGCTCCATGTTACAAGCTTCCCCTGGAATGTCTGCCTTGTCCCCCAACGTGTGTGTGTGTGTGTGTGTGTGTGTGTGTGTGTGTTTCCACTTTCAGGGTCATAACACACTGTAAATTGAAAAGTGCTATCAAAATTTTCTATGGCAGACAGACAGACAAAAGGACGCTAAGGGTATTCACATGACCAGAGGCAGGGCAGATGATTCCCCCCGATGATCTCTATGCCCTTCCCACCACCTCCTGACTGCATGGTTCGGCTGCGCACACAAGTGGCTGCCCGGGGAGCCGCATGGCCTTCCGGAGGTCAGGACAATTCATCCCAGCCTCTGGGAATCTCACAATGCACCATGTGATGAGTGCGGTGCTTTGGGGGAATTCCACCATAAGATGCATAGGCACCCATCTCTGTGACCAGATCAAGTGGTCACACAATTGCAGAACACGTCTGCACACTCTTAACCCTGGCTAACAGCTGGGCTATGGAGCTGGGTTTGGTGGAGTGGCAGCGCCCAGATCTGTGTTGATCCCAGCAGTTCTCACCAGGATTGACTCCCCAAGCCGGGGCTTGGGTGCTGGTGAGAACAGCCTCACTATATGTGCACACACGCGCACAAGAGTACACAAAATCCAGTTCCCAGAATCCCATCACACTCTTTTTTGATCAAGAAAAAACATAGGATGAGTTTATGCTGAGAAGTGTTTGGTATCACTATGAGCAGGGAGCATGTTTATTTAGTCCACATCTCAGTGGTGCACCTCTCAACTAAGTGAAAGGTCACCATACCATTCCTGTGCAAAGAAGTGAAGCATTACAGCTTGCAAGGAGGGCAAAATCTGCTCTTCACATTCACAGAGAGACGTTACTCTCTCACTAGCAGGAATCCTGCAGGTGTTCCAATCCTCAGGCATCCTTGCAATCTGCAGGTCCTCGTTCCACTCTGCTCGTGATGATGAGTGTTTTACCCGTAAACAAAACAGTCAGTTCATGAAGAAAGAACAGTGGCGTATTGAAATGTACAGCTTGGATCAATGTTGCATCTATTTTGCAAGAGGAGGGAAGCTGAAATGTCTTTTCCTCCTGGAACATTTGTTTTTCTCCCTTTCCCCTTGTTTTATTTCCTGCTCCACTAGTATACAGAAAGGTTACTCCTGAGGGTCACCCGCTTTGTTGTTGTGTCTTTGTTTGTGGGCTTGTTAGGCTTGTTATTAAAAGGAATAATAGTTTGCATTTCAGTAGTGCGGGGTGTGGGTAGGGGGGACACACCAGTCCAGAAAGTAAATGTCAAAAAATACATACCAACAAATGTCAAATGCCAACCAACAGATGTCAAAACATGATGACATTTTCCATTTAAATATTCACAACCATATAAGCTCTCACTATTCTATTCTAAGTCAGAACCCTTCTGCAGATCATATTGAAACACCCCAAAGCCATTTGGCACGGGCTGGTCCATGAACTGGCAATGGCTGGCATTGCACATTCCAAGTACCTGCCATAGGCAGCCTATTGTGTAGAAGCCATCTGCTACCTGTGGGAAGCCTGGTTAGGATGATAGCAGAGGGTGGTAGGATTCACAGCTCCCACATGACACACTGAAAGTCTTGGGAACAATAGGATGTAAACATGATCATGTCTTTTTCTGATACCAGGTTGCAATCCCAGCATGTGTGGGCAACGTTTCAAGACTGGGCGCAATTTGGGGGAAGACAACCAAAGTCATCTCTCCCATTCAGTCTAAGTAATTAGCTTCCAAGAATCATAGTTAATACTGTTAATAAACAAACACAAGTGATATACTCATGTTCTTAGTCGTGGCATCCAAACTAACACAGGGCTTGTGCTGCTAACACAGCACTGGTCCTGGAAGAGAGGGCAATTTTTGTCAAATCTCCTCCCACCTGTATGTAGCATGCAATATTGCTACACCGGTGCTTCACTAGTCTGTCTATGGCCAATGTATTTATCCTTTGGAAGGAACTACACATTGGGTCATTCTGACAGACGCATCCAACTGGCCCCATCTGCTGTGCAAATAAAAGTGAAGGAACCTGCATCTTTTCTATTGTTGCATCATTCCATCTTGTATGCTTACACAGGGGGCAGAACATGGAACCCACTCATCACATTATACAACCCCTGCTAACATGGCAAAGAAGAGGCACCTTTTAACGTGGTGATTCTCTTTATTTAGCAGGGGGAGAGTAACTGGCCCTATCCACCCCAGCACAGTACCTCCAGTTACTGTTGCTGGTGTCTATCTTGTGTTTCTTTCTAGATTGTGAGCCCTTTGGGGACAGGGATCCATCTTATTTATTTATTATTTCTCTGTGTAAATAGCCCTGAGCCATTTTTGAAAGGATGGTATAGAAATCGAATAAATAAATAATAAATAAATTATTTTAAAACTATTTAAAGTACTACATTAAAGTTCTCTAACACACTACACACACACACACCTGTATCTATCCATATATTTATCTTTGGGTTTAACTTAGGAATTAGTGCAGTGATGCTTTATTGGTATATCTAATTTTTTCTAATATCACGGACAAATTCTATATATATGTGTGCTTGTGAATCAAACATGTAAGCAATAAATATGCTCCTCAAAAATGAAAATGGATGAAATTTGATTAAGAACCTCAAAGGACTGACTAAACAATATTGTTGCTCTGACAGCTATACTCAAAGTCATGAGGTTAAATCTAATAAAGGTGATTTTTACGTTTTTAAATACAAACGTTCACATTTTCCAGGGGTCCAGTTCAAAAATGCAAGCTTATCAACGATTGCCTTTAGCATCATACTCTAATGTTTAACTTCATACTCTGACCTGCAAAGAGGAGACAAATATCTGTTCTGATGAGATATGTGTTCTGTTCCTCCATCAAGATAACATGCATCTCTCATTTTCACATGTAACTACAAAATCCATAGACAGAAAGTATAAATCCCTCATGCTTCCTGTCTCACCACTGTTGTTGAACGCCCAAAGCAGCAGACAAGTGATATTTGATATGAGGCTTCTTACGCAACTGTGGAGACCAACTCCCACCCCAGACCCTTTTACCTGCGAGGGTTGGTGGGTGGGTGGAGAGTCAGGCAGGAGACACCAAGCAGCGGAGCAAGCAGCGGGGGTAGCTCCCAGTCAAGCTGTGGCTGATCCAGCAGCTGTTGGCAAGCCAAGGAGCAGGCTGAATGCCATATTGCTGGTGCTGTCTGATGATGTGAGAGTGCTGGCAACATCGGAGGAAGGTGTTGAAGCCGGCCCCAGGGACAGGGTGCAGATGGCAGGAGAGGGTACAAACTGAACAGGACACAGGGGATGTGGACCAGGGGGAGGAAAAGAGCCCCTGCCATTAAGGTGTACTAATAAAGGCATGAGTGGAAGGAAAGGGAAAGGCATGGGCAGGAAGAGGTAGATGCTTACCCTGGGTAGAATGGGTAAAGCCAATGATGAAGCCGGCTGGTGCAGAGAGCCTGTGTCCTCCAAGGAGAGGTCAGGCAGTGAACACAGGGCAAGTCCCATAAGGGTGAAGTAACCCTTTTGGTCACCTCTGAGGCCAACCCACATATCCAAAGGGGTTCATTTCAGACCGCTCTCCCAGCATGGATACAGAGGAGGACAGACAGCAACAAACACATATGACATCCTGATTGCCCTCTCTTGATGCGGTGAAAGGAGGCAGAGCTTGAAAACCGCCAAGTCACAAGCACTATCTCTATGAAGCACCGACAACAACAACAAAGGATGTCACAAGATATAACCAGACTGATTTCAAACAGTAGTTACTGGACCTACAGAGAAGCAACAGGAACTGAGTCTTGAAAGGCTGTGAGGACCTCTATTTATTTCTCTTTCAGAATTCATTTTGCCAGGGCATGGAGGTACATTAATGATGAACAGCTGAGTTATATTGACTTCACATCACCCCAGGCTATATTCCTAGTTCTATATATTCCAAAAATAAAAGACGTAGCGACCCCACTTGAATGAGAGATGATACTGTTGCCCTGTGCATCATGCCAAGAAATCCCACTGCTTATAATAATATTTTCCAGGTAGGCTATTACTAGCTCTGGCTTGGTGGATGGGGACAGCTGCAAAAAGCATGTAATCAGACTTGCTTTGACCTAGGAGGTAATGTGTGTCTAGACCTTCTGTACTACCTTGGATCACTCTGACAAAAGAGCTGATAAAGAACAAAACACTAATATCATCTCCACGGGAGATTTCCCTCTATAATCTTTCATATCATCTTAACTAACCATAAGGTACTTTTTTTGTTTGTCGTTTGTGGTGTAATAGAAAAACCTGAAAAATCAAGAGCTAGGATAAGTCATTTCTCTCAAGACTGCTGCAATTCATCTGGAGAGAAAAAAGCATAAATTACAGCCTTTTGTGAATCATTCATCTAATGTCCATTCTATGTGTCTTTTTAACTTCAGAGCTCTCCTATTGTTGTTACTTCTAGAAACACTATCATTTATTTATAAGAAAATGGGAGACATATACGGCAATATATAATTTTTTTGCAGAGGATTTTCTGTTTGATTGTTCAGGACTAAAAATCCAAGCATCTCCTGCAGCTTACGACTGATACTCTGCACACACTTCAATGCAAAATGCACTCCTTTGAAAAAGCACTTCTTGCTGTTATAGAATGGCAACCTTCACCTCACTCTTGAGAGCAGCTACCAACCAATTACCGTTCTCTACATAGGGACATGCAGAACTAGAGCTGGGCAGATGTGCTCTATTTTGCCCTCGATTAACTCAGACATCATCTGAGTTCATAACTCTCCCTCCAATTGGTTGGAACTTAGATCATTTTATGAGCCTTTGGAATACCTCTGGGAAGACTCCAAGTCCCAAAGGCCAGCATATCATCTCTCATGTTTGCTGATGAGGATGACAAAGGGATGAAAAGAAGAAGGATAAATCCCTCCTTCAGTCCCTCATACTCTGCTGCTTTCTATTTTTGCAAGTAGTGGAGGGTAACAGGAGGAGAAATGAATAAAAACTTCCTCCTCCCAACAAACTACTACTGCTGCTCCCAGTTTTGACACCAGACCTATAAGTTCTGCTACCAGACCTAATAAAGTTCTCTTTATTGAATAGGGGGAGAGTAACTGGTCCTATCCACCCCCAGCATAGTACCTCCAGTGACTGTTGCTGGTGTCTATCTTATGTTTCTTTTTAGACTGTGAGCCCTTTGGGGATAGGGATCCATTTTATTTATTTATTATTTCTCTATGTAAATCACTTTGGAAACTTTTGTTGAAAAGCGATATATAAATAGTTGTAGTTGTTGTTGTTGTTTAGGCATGGGTATCAAACTGTGGACCTCCAGCTGTTGTAGGCCTCCAACTAAAGTTGTCAGCACAACTTTACTGACTTCAACAGCTCATCTGAAGAGGGCTTTTTCAAGCTCCCCCCCCCACCCGCCATTCATCTCTGATCCCAAGCCTGGAGAACATCCTTGGCATCTTTAGCTGAAACTCCATAATAAATTTGATAAACATATCAAAACTCTATGTGCTTCCCTTACAATTCCTTGGATGTTCCACTCCAAGCATAAACCTTCAAATGCACCTCATTTTTCAAGTTTAGATGAAATTCAGCGCAAACATCAGATAGATTTTCTAGCCAAACACTAGGCCCCTAAAAGTAACATTCATATAACAGGACCTTTTATACATTTTAAACCTCTATTCAAATTAAAGGGACTCTTCAGTGTCATTTCTTTGCAAACACATTCCTCTCTCAGAAATAAGAAACATTTCAAAATGTGTAAGATGCAGAAACTATAGCCTCACCTTGCGGATACCTCTGCTAAGTTCTTCTCCATAGTTGGTACCTAGGATTTCAAAGAGGACATTGGGATTCCCTCCATTCTCTGCAAACACCAGTTCTCCTGTCAAGCCATTCACTCCACCCTGAGTGCATGAAAACAGAAAAGAGATAAGATTCATATGGAGCTATACACTCATGTCTGCAAAATCTAGATTATCACTTCCTTTATGAAGTACAATTATTGTAAATTTCCCACCTGCTTTATGTAAATTTGAAGTCATGGAAGCTTGGAATAATATATTAGTGACTGAATCCTTGTTCACACAAACAAACAGAAAATATTACCATATTTTTGCCCATACACCCCACCCACAAGTATACCCTGCCCATGAGAATACCCTGTGGAAAGTTAGCACTTACAGGTGAAACTCGGAAAATTAGAATATCGTGCAAAAGTCCATTAATTTCAGTAATGCAAATTAAAAGGTGAAACTGATATATGAGACAGACGCATTACATGCAAAGCGAGATAAGTCAAGCCTTAATTTGTTATAATTGTGATGATCATGGCGTACAGCTCATGAAAACCCCAAATCCACAATCTCAGAAAATTAGAATATTACATGGAACCAAGAAGACAAGGATTGAAGAAAAGAACAATATCGGACCTCTGAAAAGTATACAGTGTACTGTGCTTGATTGGCCAGCAAACTCGCCTGACCTGACCCCATAGAGAATCTATGGGGCATTGCCAAGAGAAGGATGAAAGACATGAGACCAAACAATGCAGAATTGCTGAAGGCCGCTAATGAAGCATCCTGGTCTTCCATAATACCTCATCAGTGCCACAGGCTGAGAGCATCCATGCCACGCCGCATTGAGGCAGTAATTGCTGCAAAAGGGGCCCAAACCAAGTACTGAATACATATGCATGCTTATACTTTTCAGAGGTCCGATATTGTTCTATTCTTCAATCCTTGTCTTCTTGGTTCCATGTAATATTCTAATTTTCTGAGATTGTGGATTTGGGATTTTCATGAGCTGTACGCCATGATCATCACAATTATAACAAATTAAGGCTTGACTTATCTCGCTTTGCATGTAATGCGTCTGTCTCATATATCAGTTTCACCTTTTAATTTGCATTACTGAAATTAATGGACTTTTGCACGATATTCTAATTTTCTGAGTTTCACCTGTATGTGTAAAAGATCAGAGATAGTCCGCACCTAAATATCAGACAATACGTAATCACAGCCACTGGTTGTTCAAGGGTTGTTTGGAAATGAGCTTGTCTTGTGGTAGCAAGCATGAATTGTCCCTTTTGCTAAGCAGGATCCACTCTGGCTTGCATTTGAATGGGAGACATGTGAGTACTGTAAGATAGTCCCCTTAAGGGATGGGCCTGCTCAGGGAAGAGCATCTGCAGGCTTGCATGCAGAAGGTTATACTGTACTGGGACCTGTGCTTTTTAATTTATTCATAAATGATCTAGAAGCAGGGGTAAGCAGGGGTAAACACTGGGATGAAAAACCCCAACTTCAAGTATACGCTGATGGGATCTGAGCTGTTGGTGACTGACCAGGAAAGGGATCTTGGGGTTGTGGTGGACAGCTCGTTGAAAGTGTCGACTCAATGTGTGGTAGCTGTGGAAAAGGCCAATTCCATGCTAGGGATCATTAGGAGGGGGATTGAAAATAAAACAGCTAATACTATAATGCCCTTATACAAAACTATGGTGCAGCCACAAGTGGAGTACTGCATACAATTCTGGTCACCACCTCTAAAAAAGGACATTGTAGAATTTGAAAAGGTGCAGAAGATGGCAACCAAGATGATCAGGGGCCTAGAGCCCCTTTCTTATGAGGCAAGGCTACAACACCTGGGGCTATTTAGTTTAGGAAAAAGACAACTATGGGTAGACATGATAGAGGTCTATAAAATCATGTATGGTGTGGAGAAAGTGGATAGCGTGAAATTCTTCTCCCTCTCACATAACACTAGAACCAGGGGTCATCCCATGAAATTGATTGCCGGGAAATCTAGGACCAACAAACGGAAGTACTTTTTCACACAACACATAATCAATTTGTTGAATTCTCTGCCACAAGATGTGGTGACAGCCAACAACCTGGATGGCTTTAAGAGGGGCTTGGATAACTTCATGGAGGAGAGGTCTATCAATGGCTGCTAGTCAGAGGGCCACCTCCAGCCTCAAAGGCAGGATGCCTCTTAGTTGCAGGGGAGCAACAGCAGGAGAGAGGGCATGTCCTTAGCTCTTACCTACCTGTGGGCTTCTCAGAGGCATCTGGTGGGCCACTGTGTGAAATAGTATGCTGAACTGGATGGGCCTTGGGCCTGAACCAGCAGGGTTCCATGTGATAGATAGATAGATAGATAGATAGATAGATAGATAGATAGATAGATATGTAGGCAACTAATACATCATTGTGAAGGCTAGTCTAGAACCCTGATGTGTTAGTCTTAAAACACGTAATCCCCATCTGCATTCTGAAGTGGGATGATTTCCAGAGAATTGTCACACTTGTATTGCTTTCGAATCAGATCTCATGTGTCACATTTCAAAACGCCTTCACTGCAGTAGAAAAGGGGATGTCACAGTACTACCTTTGGATAAGGTACTGAACATAAATGCTAGGTTAGAATAGTTTATCTTTCCAAGTTCTTTCTCTTCTAAAAAAAAACCCCTTCTCTCATCATCTTTTAAAAAGTAGGGGTGTTCAAGATAGGGACTGCATACACATAGGTGTAACTATGGGGGGGCAGGGGGGGCACGTGCCCCGGGCACCACTTGGCAGAGGGCGCCAAAAAGTGCCCCCACCGATTTGCCGGAAAAAAATTTTTTTGATTTTTTTTTTTTTGGCAGAGCAGTCCCCCTCCCCCGGTCCCGGCGCGCCCCCCCCCCCATTGGCATTGCTCATCCAGCACTGGGCGCCGCGGCGTCTTCGTAGTCCAAGTCTCTGACTCTCACTCCCCGGCGTGCCCCACCGCCCCGCCACCAGTCGCGCATGCATCTAGAGGAGGACACGCACCAGAGCAAACTTCCTGAACAACTCCCTCTTCTGAACAACTTCCTGAACGCCCAAACCAGTTCCCCTTTTTGCTCATTCAAGTCCTTCCTCCCCTATAATCTAACCACGTTTTAACTGAAAAGGTTCAGGGAGGGGGAGATGGGGGGATGTGGAGCCTTGGGTTCCACATCCCCCCATCTCTCCCTTCCTGGACTTTTTCACTATGTAATGCAAGCTAATTTAATTATATGTCATCATCAAAATGGATTAGCTGTTTCAGCCCATCAGGAAAGTCTAAACCTCCACCGATTTAATTAACCAGACTGAAAATCAGATGAACAGAGAATGTTTTAATGAAAGGTAGTATATAAATTTAACAATAAGTAAAACTATCATTAGGAGTAATTAGCAATTACTTAAACATTGGTGCTGCCAAGCAATTTGTAAATAAAAATTGAAGCCCTTTGAAAATAAGCTGGAATTAATTGTAGTTTGGGCAGGGGGTGAAAGTATATACTTCTAAACATTTATTGTTAAATTTATATACCACCTTTCATTAAAAACAACCCCAAAGTGGTTTGGTTTTAGTCATGGATTTTAATTTTAATTGCTCTTTTTGTCAATGTGATGAAGATTAGTTAAATCTGAGTGGTCTTAGGCAACCACTGTTGCATCTGAAATGCCATTTCATTTTTTATTGTCATAAATACTCTCCAACCAATTTAAATAGCAAAGGTGTATATTATCGCTTTATTCAATTGCAGGGAATCTCAAAAAAGCAGGATTTGCAACTAAGGCAGTGCATATCTTCTCTAAAATGGCCCTTTTATAGTTTTTCTAACTTTGAAATCCTAACATAAAACAAAGCATAAATGCATAAATGCTTCCCCCTCCATTTGAAACCTTTTCTGGTGTAAATAGCGCGCGGTTTTGGAAAAGGGGAGTCTTTCTTTAACAGCGGGAGAATAAGGAGTCTTTAGCACTATCACCCTAGTCCCTCGAATTACTTTGGAGTCCTTGGTTTTCATTTTGTTAAAATACAGTCACTCACAAGGGAAAGTCAGGAACAGAACCAGGGCGTGAGGAAGGGGCATCATAATCATAATCATCATCATTGCATCATAATTCTGATGTTTGAGATACAAGCCAACTTCACAGGGTTGTTGTGAGGAAAAACCTAAGTATGTAGTGCATTTTGAAATTTTTGGTAATCTTTGTAATTTTTTTAAGTTTTAAAATAAAAGTTTTCTGAAACGTTTGTCAGTCAGATGTATGTTGGGGGGGCGGCGGGGGGCGCGCGGCAGGGGGGCGCAATTTCAGTGCTTGCCCTGGGCGCCGTTTTCCCTAGTTACGCCTCTGTGCATACACAATTTGACTGTGGTGTGTATTTATTCTCTATCAGTGTCTTCCATATAAAATTTGCTGCATATACAACCCCAAACACAATTTTTCTAACCCAAAGCCTAATCAGCTAGCTGAAAAATCAAGTTTTGCCTTTTCTGCTACATAAATCATCACTATCCATCACTGACAATAAAGAGTCTGAAATCAGAATTCAGCCATCAGATCCAGGGATGATGCATGAGGCAGCAGAGAAAACAGCCTCTGCAACTCCCTTTTCAACAGGGCACATGAAAACTTGCTTTTTGTCAGTAACCTAAACAAATGTGACTAGGAAGACCTTGGAGGCAGCTATATGCAATAAGGTGGCATCATTTTTCTTTCGCTTGTATTGTTGCTATCAGCCTTACTTTAATAATTTACATAGATTACAAATGGAAATTGATATTTTCTAGCACTACCATTATTTCATATTACTGCCCTATTCGCCATATTCTTGAAGTGTCTTTACTGACTAATGGGGAAATTGTCAGAGGCTTGAGTAATGGGAATAAGTCCCCCCCCCCTCCCCAAAAGCAAGAAATAGCTGGATGGACTCTGATTAGAAGGGGAAATGTGGAAGTTGGTCTAATTCATTACGGTTTCTGACAATTCTGAATGTGTGTATTTTGTGACAGATATTACTTTTGCAAATTTTTCTAGGCTGATATTTAAATGGGTTGTAGTCTTTTGCTGGTCACTTGCAAAAGGCTATGGTCACTTCCAGTGGTAGCTGGTGGTTCCTGGGATGCGGGGTGGGCACTAGGCAGGGCAGGTGATGGGTGGAGCCACAGGTAGTGAGAGGTGAAGCCAATTGTGGGCAGTTGAGGAGGTAGAACCAGGACTAGGTGTGTGCCTTAGCTATCACGGACAAAGTGCAGATCTGTTGCGAATGAGTGGGATCAGAATACAAACACAGACACATAAGCAGTGTCTAGATTTGTATCTAACATGGTAGGATCAAACACGAGCACACACACACAGAGAAAAAGAACTGTACAAGCCACAAGCAAAGCACAGACCAGCTCCAAAAGCTGCTTCTGTGAGAGTAAATGCATTCTGAAATCACCAGAGTCAAAAACGAATACTATTATCAATGAACAACAACAAGAAGAAATAACTCTGAGCTGGAGTGGTACAGTGATTAGTGTGCTGGACTAGACTGGGGAATCCAAGTTCAAATCCCCATTCAGCCATGAAACTCACTGACTCTGGGACTTATCTCACTTATCTCTCAGCGTAACCTTCCTCATAGTGCTGTTGGGAGGATAAATGTAACCATGTGCACCACTCTGGGCTTCTTGGAGGAAGCACAGGCTATACATGTAAAAGTAAATACATCTATATAAGCCACAGGTAAAGCGGAGACCAGCTACAATAGTGGAGAACAAATGCATTCTGAAGTTACAAGGGCTCTGATTGCCTATTTTTAAAATGCATACATGAATAATAGAAAAATCACAGGTTGTTCAATGATGTTTGCTGCAGCTATGAACCATCTCCTGCAACTTAGAGGACACCATGGGAAGCAAATATGCATTGGGACACCCTCTCCCTGCCTGCTGTACAACTGGGTGCCACTCTCTGCTCACTTTGGATGCCCACCATTTAGCCTGGTTGTTCATCTTAGCAAGCAACAAATGTGTGTTGTTGGTTTTTTAAAAATAGAGATCATTTCCTTAATCCTTGACAGGTGAACCATAACCACCACTGTACATATAAATGTTATAGGTACTGGCCACAATCTAGAGAAAAGCCTGGATAGCTCTCTGCATGGCAAATGGATTTTAAAAATTATTTTCCTTCCAACAGAATCCATTCCTTCTCTACATGCAAGACACCCACATGGAAATCCACTTCTGTAATTATTTGAAAAGCAGTTTAGACTCAGAAATCCATGCATATGCCTTAAAAAAAACTTTCTGGCTTCTTATGCCAATTTTTAATCTCATTAGAAAAGTCTTAGTTTGCTGTTCCTTCCAATGTGAAATGGGCCATAATGCATTGCATGCAGATCGGATCAGATCAGAGAGCAAGGGAAAGAAAGCAGAGGTTGCATTCCTCCCTACCAAACAAACACAAAGAAGCCAGCAAAAGTTCAGACTTACCAACGACCAGCCAGTCAGCCAACCTGCTCTGTAACCAAAATGGTTATTGGATTCTTCTGAGTAGCTAAAAGAAAAAGACCCTCTGGGCACTGTGATGGCTGCCTGGGGAGTCAATCAGCCTAGTCCCTCTCTGATTGGTTTACAGGGCAGTCCTAAGACCACCCACTTTGCAAAACACGTGTGAGCATGCTTACTGGCTCCTGCCTTATTAATATTAATATTTTAAAATATCTGTGGCTTTTCATTTATTCTGTGCTGCTGTTGCACACCCTCACAACTTAAAGCAGCAGCAGGCTACAGGCAAGAGCAGCAGGGAACAACAGAGGGAGCAGAAGGCAAGCAAAATGGAAGCAGAGACTGAGAAATTTAAGGTGAGTGCCTCCCACATTGCCCATAGATAAGTTCTGCCCCATGTCACTTCACTCAGGGGGTTGGGGGATGGACTCATGCTGTGGTGATTTGCACTAGTCACAAATGTATGCACAAATAACCATTCCACAAATTTCTCACATTCAGTGGAGGAGAATGGCAAACTTAGGTTGACCAAAATTTCAGCAGACGATTTGAAAGAATATTTTTTTGACATTTTTTACCCACCTCCCCCCCAAAAAAACAACAACATAAGAACAGCCCTACTGGTGGATCAGGCCCGAGGCCTATCTAGTCATTTTGTTTCACACATTGGCTCACCAGATGCCTCTGTAGAGCTCATAGGCAAGATGTATGTGCATGCCCTCTCTCCTGCTGTTTTCCCCCTGCAACTTGTATTGAGAGTCATTGTACCTCTGAGGACGGAGGTGGCCCATAGCCACCAGACTAGTAGCCATTGATAGACCTGTCATCCATGAATTTGTCTATGCCCTTTTTAAAGCCATACAAGCCGGTGGCCATCACCACATCCCATGGCAAAGAATTTCATAGATTAATTATATGCTGTGTGAAAAAGTACTTCTTCTTGTCGGTCCTAAATTCCCTGATCTTCAGTTTCATTCGGTGACCCCTGGTTCTAGTGTTGTGGGAGAGGGAGAAAAATTTCTCTCTATCCACCCTCTCCACTCCATGCATAATTTGATACACCTCAATCATGTATTCCCTTAGTCACCTGTTTTCCAAGGTAAAGAGCCCCAGATGCTGTAGCCTAGCCTCATAAGGAAGGTGCTCCAGGCCCCTGATCATCTTGGTTGCCCGCTTCTGCACCTTTCTCAGTTCTACAATATGCTAACTTAGGGTTATCAAAGCTGTAGACAGTACTCCAGATGTGGCCATACCATAGATCTGTATAAGTGCATTATAATATTAGCATTTTAATTTTCAATCTCCTTCCTAATGATCCCTAGCATTGAATTTGTCTTTTTTACAGCTGCTGTGCAATGAGCTGACATTTTCACCTCAAGATCTCTTTCCTGGTCAGTCACCAACGGCTCAGATCCCATCACTGTATATGTGAAGTTGGGGTTTTTTTTTGTCCCAATATGCATCACTTTACATTTGCCAACACTGAATCACATTTGCCATTTTGTCGCCCACTCTCCCAGTTTGGAGAGATCTTTTTACAGCTCTTCATAATCTGTGGTGGATTTCACTACTCTAAATAGTTTAGTGTCATCTGCAAATTTGGCCACTTTGCTGCTTACCCCAACTTCTAGATGATTTATGAACAAGTTACTGTAAATTGCACTGGTTCTAGTATCAATCCCTGGGGGACCCCACTTCTTACTTCTCTCCATTGTGAAGACTCTCCATTTATACCTACCCTCTGTTTCCTCTCCTTCAACCAGTTACTGATCCACACATGAACTTGTCCCCTTATCCCATGACTGCTACATTTACTGAAGAGCCTTTGGTGGGGAACTTTGTCAAAAAGCTTTTTGGAAGTCCACATATACTATGTCAACTGGATCCCTTTTATCCACATGCCTGTAGACACTCTCAGTGAATTCCAAAAGGTTAGTGAGACAAGACTTTCCCTTGCGGACACCCTGCTGGTTCTCCTTCAGGAAGGCCTTTTCTCCTATATGTTTAACAATTTTGTTCTTAAATATGCTTTCCATCAATTCACCCGGCACCGAAGTTAATTTCCAAGATCCGCCCTGGATCCCTTTTTGAAAATTGGAGTTACATTGGCTGCTTTCCAGTCCTCTGGTACAGATTCTGATTGTAGGGACCAGTTACATATTTTTGCTAGCAGATCAGCAATTTCACATTTATATTGACTGACTGAATGCTGACTGACTGAGTAGATTAATCTACAGTGGTCCCTCTACTTACGAAATTAATCCGTTCCGAATGCACATTTGTAAGTCGAAAAATTCGTAAGTCGAAAAGCGGTTTCCCATAGGAATGCATTGGGAACGGATTAATGCGTTCCGGAGCCTAGAAAAAAGACCCAGACCCCCAGTAAGGCTTGCAAACTGCACAGGAACATTTCTTTTCAAGAATAAACAGGCAGTAAACAGGCAGGCAAGTCAAGGAAACCGCATGTAAAATTTGTAAGTCGAGGAAACCCCATCTAAAAATTTGTAAGTCGAGGAAACCCCATCTAAAAATTTGTAAGTCGAAAAATCCGCATCTAAAACCGGATCTAAAACTGCCGTTTGTAACTCGAAAAATACTTATGTCGAGTAGTTTGTAAGTCGAGGGACCACTGTAATAGGTTAGTTCAGTGTTCTTCATTGTAAGGCCCAAGGACCAGTGATAGCTCTCATGAACCCCGAGTGCACCTCCCTGACTAATTGTTCATTGGGTCTATGTGAAGCTTTAGCCCAAGCTGAATACTATGCAGTCCTCCTGGCACCATGCAGCGATTACCATTCCCACTTTGCTCAGTGCCAGAGGGTTCTTTTAAGGCAGGCCTGCCCAAAATTAGGCCACCCAGATATTTTTGGTCTACAGCTCCCATATTCCCCAGCCACAGTGGCCAATAGCTAGGGATTATGGGAATTATAGGCCAACATCTGCAGGAGGGCCGAAGTTGAGCAGCCCGGCAATTGAGACTCACTTGGAGCATTATAGGGCAGGAGTGACTCAGTATGGAGACACTACAGACATAGTCTGGAATCTCTAGAATTATATACATATACACCAACATATATCAGGCAAAATTGAGAAGTGAATAAAGCAAATCCTGGGGATGAACATTTATTAGTTTGAAGGGGAGGGACGAGGATCCTGGAATACCCGAAGAGTTGTTTAATACAACAAAGCAACTGGTCCGGTTCTGACAGTGCATTCTGTCAGAATCTCAAACACGTAAGAGACTTGGACTCTTCTGCACCTTTGTGCTTGCCCCATTAATGTGCATGGAAAGGAGCAACAGAACTAATTGTTCTCTACGTCAGTTACTGAGCTTGCAATCGACCTGGGGACAGATCAGGGGATCAAGAGAACTGTGTGTCCAAATTAAAATGGTACAGCACAGTTTATTTTATTTTATTTTATTTTATTATTTATTTATTTATTTATTTATTTAGTTATTTAACATTTTATATCCCGCTCTTCCTCCAAGGAGCCCAGAACGGTGTACTACATACTTAAGTTTCTCCTCACAACTACCCTGTGAACTAGGTTAGGCCAAGAGATAAGTGACTGGCCCAGCTATTTCACCTAGTTCACTTGCTATTTTCTCTGTATGATGAGCAGGCAGAACTAAACCACAAATGGACTCAGGACAGTTACCAGTTAAATATTTCTCCACAGACACACTGACTGAACAGGGCCTCTGAATGAATTAGGGCTACCAAGTCAAAACTGAGGACTCCTTCGGACATTACATTCACAGTGGGAGAGCCATGGCAGCCTAGCTTCATCCTGCTTTATTCAGGCAATGTCTGAAATCCTGGTCCACTTGGGAGATCTGAATACCAGTTGCAGGGCAGCAACAGCGGGAGCGAGGGCATGCCTTGATTTCTTGCCTGTTGGCTTTCCAGCGGCATCTGGTGGGCCTGTGTGGGCAGGGGCGTATCTAGGGTGGGGCAGGCAGGGCACATGCCCCGGGCGCCACTTGAAGGGGGGCGCCATTTTGTAGAATTTTTTTTTAAAAGGCTGCAAAAACAAAATGGCCACTGTGCATGCTCAGATGGCCTCTGAGGCCCTAGGTAATGCTAGGCCTTGCAGAGGTCATTTGAGCATGCATGGTGGCCATTTTGTTTTCAGCGGCCATTTTTTTTAAAAAAAGATTATTTTTAAAAATGGCTATCGCACATGCTCAATTGGTCCCTGCGAGGCCCTAGAGGCCAGCAGGGGGAGGGCAGACCCCCCACGGCCTTTAGGAAGCCCCCTGAAGGGGCTACAGGTAACAAAAATATTTTAAAAATTAATATAATATAAGACACTGTACACATATTCAGATTGGCACTATGTACAGAGAATCAGGGCTTGTGAATAATGAGCTGAAGTTTATGAGCTAGGATTGTATTTATTTGCTCTTACTTTGCTTCTTGTGATAAGTGAGTTAAATGTGATGTCTTAATAATATGGTTATTAATGGTGAGTTTGTCTTTGAATCAGTGTGAAATCCTTAGTATTAAGGCCCACTGGGAGTTTCTTGCTCTCTTTCTCTCATTTTAACTGTCTTTCTGAAATACTAGAATATATTCCAAGCAGTGACACAGTTTACTCTGCATATCCTTTAATTATTTTCAGAGTATCTGGGAAAAGTCAAATTCTCCACTGATTTTTAAAACTTACAGTATGTAATGGTGATGCTACAATACATAGCAGAGAATTAGACAGGCACTTCTGTTTAGTTCTCCAAGTACACCTCCACATAGTATTTGGGTATTTCATGAGCCCCAGAATACTGAAATTTGTAGTTTTCCAGCATTTTTTGGTCTGGCTACATCCACTGGTAAATAGTTTTTGAAATATTAAAAGATTAACAAGCTTGTCTTGTATTTTTGAGCTGATATTATGGTGAAGTTATCTGAAAGATGGGTGTCAGATGTTTGGACAGGGGGCGCAATTTCAGTGTTTGCCCTGGGCGCTATTTTCCCTAGATACGCCTCTGAGTGTGGGAAACAGGATGCTGGACTAGAAAGGCCTTGGGCCTGATTCAGCAGGTCTGTTCTTATGAGGAGTTTACAACATGGCTGCTCCCCTTGCCAGTGCTGCTCTTTTCAGGAACTGGAGCAATGCTTGTCAAGTAGTGAAGAAGGAAATTTCCTCTTTCCCCTTGTTGTTTTACCTACATAAGCCCTAAAGGTCACCAGTTTCTGCACCCTGCTGTTACAGGGCCCCTTTTCATAGAAACAACACTCTGCCCCGCCTGGCGATTAATAAGCACCTGTTGACCATTCCTTGCCCTGCCTGATTAGGGATAAGCATAGCTAAAGCTGATTGGTGCATTATTGCTGATTTCTGCCTTATAATTGGTTCTCCTTGTCTACCAATGGCTAAGCTTTATTTTGCTTCTACTAGTATGATTGGTGTATACCATGAAACCTAGCCTCCGATAGGCTCTGTATTCATTCCTATAGCCTGTAAACAGTATAAAAGACTCTTGCCAAAAAGCCTGAGTGTGTGCTCTTGGAAGAGAGACACCCAGCATGTCGTGATCAATAAATGCTTGGACCTGAGGGACGGCTTGGCCTCTGCTTGTTAAACAAACCCAGAATTCCTGAAATTTCTCCATCAGTAGTCCTATCTGTACTGAGGCTTCTGGCATTCCTGAGCAGCACTGAGCAGCAGGGGCTCCCATGCCATCAAGGAAACATCAGAAGTGGTCTTGAAAAGGCGTCTGTGCTTTAGTACAGATGAGAGAATGCCACATGTATCGTTTCTTTCACCACAGGGCTGCATGGATAGAAAAGCCATCCATGGCTGAATTTTTCTTCCTATGTAACTCTTAAAAGTACAAGAACTTCCTTTTGCCAGGCTCAGCAACACTTTTGCACCGCTACATTTCTGATTATTGGCACCTATCATATTGACCAGACTTTAAGGTTGGTCTCACAACCGGCTCTACCCAGGGTAGGTCAGCCCTACCTGGGTAGAGCCATTTGTGAGAAGTGCAGGGATCAGTCCCGACCCCAGCACTCCACAAACAGGTAGCCTGCTAGATCTACTTTGAAAACTTTTTAAACCACCACTGTGCAAAGGCAGCGAGAGCTCCAAGTGGGCCCACCTGCCTCCAAAAGCATGACAGATCACTGGGCCATCTTTGCGTGTGCGTCTGCGTGGGATGGTGGCAGAGACAGCGGCGAGAGCTCCTCCCATAGGCCCACATGTCTCCCAAATGACAGGTTGGGCTGTTTCCAGACCATTTTAGGCCTCTGCACACATGCACACGAGGCCCGAAACGGGCTGAAAATGTTTTAAAAGTAGATTTAATTCCACTCCCCCAAGCCTTTTACATGTAAAGGGGAACTCTTGCTGGGGTGGCAAATCTTTGGTCGCCTATGGGTGGCAAAAAGCTTAATCCGCCCCTGGTCAAGAGCTAGGTTTTGCAATATTAGAACTAGCACCTCTGGTACTTTTGGCTTTGTCAAGAAACCATTAATCAAAAACACACAAAGTCCTCTTGTAACCAGGGAATCCAGTTTTAGCAATAGCAATAGCAATAGCACTTACATTTATATACCGCTTTATAGCCGAAGCTCTCTAAGCGGTTTACAATGATTTAGCATATTGCCCCCAACATTCTGGGTACTCATTTTACCGACCTCGGAAGGATGGAAGGCTGAGTCAACCTTGAGCCCCTGGTCAGGATCGAACTTGTAACCTTCTGGTTACAGGGCAGCAGTTTTACCACTGCGCCACCAGGGGCTCTGTGCTCCCTTACTTGGAAGCAGATCAATTGAGATGAATGGGACGCTTCCAAGTGAACATAATTTGGACCGGGCTGCAAAAATAGCACGGGGGGTGCTACGATCAGTTTTGGCAGTCAAAGTCAATTATACTTTAAATTGCACACAGCATGTATTAGATGCCCAGAGACATAAGTTTTGGGCAGTATAAAAATATTTTAAATAAATAAAATAAAATAAAATAAGATGTCTAAGAGCTGACATGACCATTGTATTGATTATGGAAGAGATGACATCACTGATTATAGCAGGGACGTAATCAATGGAAGTATCTACTAGCATCAATCCATGACACATCGGAGCAAGCAGGTAACTTCTATTTTAGAGGCTCTGGATTACACCCCTAGTGTCTAATATGGATCAACCATGTGGAAAATTGTAAATCCTCGTCACCAAGCAGCTCCATTAATATTAAAAACTGATGACCTCTTTATTTGCAAATTAAGAACTGAATTTTGAACAGCCTGATGGCTACATTGGAAGAGAGTTGGAAGGGGAAATGTACTACAACCCACATTTACCAGCTGGAGCCACACATTATGTACTGTGCTTTTAGACAGGCAAAAAAGGTCACGTCTAAGCTGTCCTTTTTCTGTCAAATGTTGAGGGGGAATTAGCCACAGCACTATTAACAAGAATTCTGCCTTGAACCTCCAGAAAGTCCAATTGCTATTGTTTATACAATGTAGACCCTGCGGGTTTCCAGAAGCTAAAAATGAAAGGAGAAGCATTAAAAACCAAAAGCCCAGAGGTAATAGTTTGAAACCAGAAAAGAGATTAGAAATTGATTATTCTCACTAAGGAAGCACAACAAAAGCTATGGTCTGAATCTAGCCATCAACATGTGCAATTCTCTATTGCTTCCACTTGGATTTCCATGCACCCGGAGTTCCAAATGTTGGGGTCAGTTTTATCTGTCAAGCACAATTTAGCCACAACTTACTTCAGAAATAAATATGAAGTATATAGAAGTATATAGAAATAATTCTGAGGGAGGGGGAAGTATTGAATGACACAACTATGTGCCTGTCCCAACATTCTCAAAATCTTATCTCCAACCACGTCTGCTGGGAAACTATTTGGATTATATTGCTTTTATTTTTAAAAAAAATCAATGTATTTCTCATTTTCATTGAATTCTGCTATGTGTACACCACCTGTTGGGCACAGGAAAAATTAAATAAATCTATTTATGGCTATGATTTCTCTCTCTCTCTCTCTCTCTCTCTCTCTCTCTGGAAGTAACAATAAATTAAAAGTCTGAAATCTTGTCTGCTTTCAATGGATAGACATCTTTCAAGGCTAAGTAATGAGACAAAGAACAGAGTACAACCGCCAGATCCCATGAAGGGGAAAAACACACACGCACACATCTTTACTTATAATGTTTGTGCACCAAGCACCAGATTCATCTACAAAAGCAGCATAATGAAGGAAGAAGCTGCATCTGGTAATCAAGAGATTGCTCTAGAGGTTAGCGTGGTGGACTACAACTGGGGAGAACCAAGTCCAAATCTCTGTTCAGCATGCAACTCACTGAGATAGTACACACGGCCAAATGAGTGGGTGGGGCGGAGGGCTGGCCCACCGATGTTGGGCACATAAGCGATGTTGCTCTCTTGGCTCTCCTGCTCGCCTGACACACGATCAGTGCTGCGGAAAGTGGCAGAGCAAGGAGCCTGAAGATAAAGTCCTTTGGCATCCCTCAATGTACCACCCCAGGAGAGCAGTGCATTGAGGGATCCTCCCTCCACCGGACGCTCTTGCTGCCTGGCTTTGTGTGTGCGTGGGGTGCCTGCAACAACCCCGACACTGGGATTACGGGCATTCTCACGCCCTTAAACCCAGGCCAAAGCCTGGGGTAAATTCCCGGGCTTGGGGCAGAGACAGCTTCGGGCTTGGGATAGATCCTGGCAGTACACACAGGCAGCCAAGGCCAGGCTGGACTTTCCAAGCCTGGGCTTGGCTGCCCATGTGAATAGCTTCACTGTGTGACTCTGGGCGAGTCAGCTATCTATCAGCCTAACCTATCACACAAGGTTTTTGTGGGAATAAATCTAACCATGTATTAGATTTTTCTGGGTTTCTTGGAGGAAGAGCAGGACATAAATGTAAAAATTATGTATGTATGTAAAAAACATACATACGTACATTTAAAAAAACATACATACATACAATTATTCTTTCTTCACAGCTCTTGAAAACACTTGAGCCTTGTCTCTCTAGTAACTTGAACAAGGACATTGTGGCAGGAGATGAATGGGAGAATTTTCTTTAAGAAAGAGCTTCTCAAAGAAAGAAAGAAAAGGTTATGCCAGTGTCCAGATAGATGTACTTTGTACTCCTGTAAGAGCAGAGTGGCTCCAAAATATATGTGTCTGCGAAAAAAGCCACAATATATTGTGGGTGGAGAGCCATTTCCAGGAAAGGCTGTTCTTGAGCCATAATACATTTAAGTTCTTTATCGAACATATGTATGGATAATGCATACATACATATTTGGTAACCAGGAGAAAGTATTAGCAAGCAGGAGTGGGCAGGCTCAAGCAGGCACGAGATGGGCAGGAGCCCCCAGCAAGAGCGGGTAGGGAGGTGGCCCCAAAGGTGAGGTGGCCCATGTTCTATGGACACCTTGGAACACTGGTAGCTCAGGCTCTGCAACTGGGCATGTCTTTCTTAGCTACTCAGATATCTAGTTGGGTTCCAAGTTTCATTGGATGGGCACATGAGCCAGGATGGAGTAAGAGAAGAGAAGTAACATCTAGACACTTACACTTGGTTCTTACTCAAGGATTTCAAAAGTCTAACTGTAGTACCATAGAGAACAGGATCATAAGCGCATGTCAGGAGGAGAACTGGTCTTGTGGTAGCAAGCATGAAGTAACAAGCATGACCCTTTGCTAAGCAGGGCCCACCCTGGTTGCATTTGAATGGGAGACCACATGTGAGCACTGTAAAATATTCCCTTTAGGGGATGGGACAGCTCTGGGAAGATCACCTGAATGCTTGCATGCAGAAGGTTCCAAGCCCCTTCCCAGGCATCTCCAAGATAGGGCTGAGAGAGATTCCTGCCTGCAACCTTGGAGATGCCGCTGTCAGTCTGAGTAGACAATACTGAGCTAGATGGACCTATGCAATGACTCAGCATATGGCAGCTGCCTATTTTCCTATGTTCCTAACACCTTTTTTTTTAAACCTCCCTCTCCTTTTTAGCACATCAGTCTTGTTCGGATAACTTAAACATTTAGTCAGGAGAGACTGTTTAAATATATGCTAAATTGATTAAGTGAAGTAATAATCTTTTTTTAAAAATCCCAAAATTTCATTGGTTCCTCAGCTGAATTATATCTGTTCTCATCAGTTTTTTTTTCTTTTGTACTTTTCTGCAACAATAAAAAAATCTAGAAAAGGAAAATGAACATTCTTATGCACAGGGAGAAAAATGTGATGAAATAAATCTATGAATATCCACATGTTGCGCAGCCATCTGCTTCCATAACAGAACTGTGTCCCTGCTCATTGAGGCTGCTCCAAGCTCAGCTGACATTTTGTCGAGCAGCAGAGCATGATTCACCCTTTCTGCATTAGTATTCTTTGCAGTCCAGAAATATGTCCCCGAAGGCCACACAGCCCTCAGGGATACATTTCTGCACAGCAAAGAGCATTGCCATGGCTCGGTGCTGTCACAAACTAAGCAGTTTGTGTACAAAGTGTTTGCACGGGGTTGACATTAAAGATATTAGGGGATGGGGCCAGTGGCTACACCAGGAAAAATTGAGTGTGGGCACAGAAGGTGCAAAGTGCATTTAGAATGGGCAAGCTGTGTCCTACATATTAAATTTCTGAAACAGAAATGGGGGGCGGGGTAAACTACTTGCCCGAGGGAATGCTTGCTCCTTTTGCCCTCTCTGGAGCTGCCCCTGGATGGGGCCATAGCTCAGTGGTAGAAAATCTGTGTTGCATGCAGGTTCCATGGCCAATCTCTGGCATATCCAGGTTGCGCTGGGAGAAACTCCTGCCTGAAACCTTGGAGAGCTATGGCCACTCAGTACAGACAATACTAAGCTAGATGGATCAATGGTCTGACTCAGCATAAGGCCGTGTTCTGTTATTTTCTCTTTCACAGGATATGTTGATAATCACCAGCTTGGATAGCTTTTAAAGGGGTTTAGACAAAGTCATGGAGGACAGCTCTAACAATGGTGACTAGTCTTGATGTCTATAGGCTACCTCTAGGTTCAGAAGTAGGACACCTCTAAATACCAGATGCAGAGGATCAACAGAAGGAGAAGGGCTACCTCCTGCTTGTGGGCTTCCCAGAGGCATCTGGTGGGCCACTGTAGGAAACAGGATGCTGGACTAGATAGGCTCTTATATCCAGAAAGGCTCTTATATTCATATGACCCCTCAAAAGTCATATGAATTTCAGTGCTGGAGGCAGAAAATCCAAAGAACACAGGATAAAATGACAAAAAGCAATCTGTACTTTCAGGGCCAGTTCAGATGACATATGGAACCGCAGGCCCAGTGGAACCATGGTTCTGCACCCCCTCCTCCCATTCTCCAATTCAGACCTTTGCAGTCTTGACTGCAGAGAGGCTGGGGAGCTGGCTGTGTGGGCTTCCTTATGTCCTGAAGAACAACCCGCACTGTCAATAGGAGCGAGAGCGAGGGAGGAGCTTCCTCCCTCGACTCCAGTTTGAGCCAAGGCAAACTCTAATCCCTGAACATAACAGAACTGCTGCCAAAATGCAGTAACTCAGTATAAACCGAAGGTAACAATTGCAGTTAGGGGAGGGAAACCACGGGTCTATTTTTGGTTTTGGAACTCTAATTCCCATTTCAGATGTTCAGGTTTGGGAACCAGAGGTGAAGGGACTTCCGGTTTCCCATTACATCTGAACCGGCCCTAATGGTGTCAATGCTTAAATTACAAGGAGGCCAAAATTCCAGGGAGGTCACGGGGCAAGTTGTTTAATCTTTTGTGATACATTCCTTAGCTAGATATTACATTCAGATGTAACAACAAATCAGGTTTGCCATTATGAGCATGACTGAGACTTGGCCTCTCACACTCCATCTCTCCTTTCCCTCTTACTCCATACATAAGCAGAGGAGATGACAAACTTCCAGAACTGGTTTGTAGCAAACTTCAGTATCGTTTGCTATTTATTCAAAGCAGATAAGCTGTAGTTTGTGTAAGGAACAGAAAGCAAGCATCATCCCAAGGCTCAACCCAAGGCCTGGACAGAGTTGAAATAGATTTCAACTTTTCATTTAAGTTTTGCATTTTGAACCTTCATATGCAAACACTCATCTCATCTGCAGGAAGCAATCTGAGATGAGTGAATTGCAAAGGAACTCTCTGGAGCTTTCCTTGGCATAAAGCTGTGTATCTGTGACTGCTTTTTAGATGCTTTCCCTAAAAGCATTTTAATACATGAGTAAAGAGATGTAAACATTAGAAGTTGCCATAGTGAGCAGGAAAGTTCTGAAATCTCCATATCTTTTAAATTAGTCCCATACAATTCAACTACAGCTTTAATACACCAGGAAATTTTTCATTTTCTCTTGCCTTTTTTCTTTCATATTGCATCTGGCCGGACATTTTTCTTCATATTGCAGGGAGAATTGCCTCACAAATTAATCATCACTTCGAGTGACTGCTGTGAGGACAAAGGAGGAATTTGTTTGTTTGTTTTATTAATTATCCCCTCTTTAAAAGGCAGAAAATGGCAGGAGACAAACTAGAAATCTTAGTGAGGTTGACAGAGCAAAGGATTTCATAAACTCCAGAGCTTTCACAGTGCAAAATTATTGCATATGTGAGTGAACTGATGTCACATCTACAAATGTCAAATGTAAGTATTTTGGAAGAGCCAAAAAACCCACCCTCCATTAGAGCTTATTCCTGGCCTACCTTTAAGATGTGTCCAAACAGAACAGACATCTATTCATACACTATTAATACAGCCCTTAAGAGTCAAATAGATGCCCACAACTCCATCACTCACTGTTAGCCCACAGATCCCCACAACTCAATTTGTTGATTATTGTCCTAGTGTAAACCATGCACTAGCTGGAATCATACTATAAGCTTAGAAAAAGAAATGTTTAGAAATGTACTGAACAGAAAAGTGGGAAAGCACATACTGGATGTGTTCCGAAGGGAAGTGCAAGACACCAAGGGTCTTGAACCAAAGGCTCTGGCACTTTGCTCTCTGTACCAAGAAGGTAGCTCATAGGTCAAAGAACTGGATGGCCTAGGCCATGCTGTTTGACTGTACCCCTGACTGTGACCAGAAGTGAAATTGCAGCCAGCCAGCTAAAGAAAAAGCACATGACCTGGGGAGCCAATAGAGTCCCTACTAGACCTACAATAAGGAAGAACTCCTCTAAGCTTGTCTCCTCAGTCTGAACTTCTTGTCTCAAGGTGAAGGTGCTAGACAGATGCTGCCTTGCCTTCTCTGCCCTACCATCTTGTCTGGAACCTGAACATCAGCCCATTCTTGACCATGCTACCTCAGATCTCTGACTGGTTTCTTCAGAATCGGACTAGCCTGCCTTTGACCATTCCAGATCTTCAACTGGTCCATGCTAAAATCTGGCCCTAGCCTGCTTGGCCACACTGGGCCATGATCAAACCCCTCTCCAGTTACATGAAACAGCCCACTGGCATATTTAATAGGTGTGTGTGTGTGTCTGTGTTGGTTCAAGAATAAGCTTTTAAAAAATGGAATCAGGCCATTCAGTTAACTTTTTCTCAACACAGGAACAAATGTACCTCAAAAGAAATAAAATATGTATGAACTCGGTTTATTTTCGGAACCTCATTCATTCCCATTAATGTGGGAGGGCTTACTTTTGCCAGTGGCCAGAGAGCTCCCCAACATACTTCCTGACTGGCTTCCACCATTTGGATGCCTCACAATACCTAGTGATAGCTGCCAGTGGGAGGTACCATGTTTTTGTGGCAACCATCGTTTGCCTCCCACAATGTCCTAGAAATATGCTGCATCCAGCCCACTGTGGAATCCAAATGGCCACTACCAGTAGGGGACTTTGAAAAACACTTCCCATCCAAGACTAATTGGGAGTAACAAAATGAATGGAAGACAAATGAAAGAATAACCAAATGAATGTTTATGAACAAAAGAATAACTAAACGAATAGAGATGATTAACAACAATGAATGGAGAAATGAAACCAAATACAATGCTCCCAAACCCCTAATTTTTATTAGTCAGAAAGGACAGGGAATGCTGACAGTTGTCCACCTTCCATGCTTCCTTTTCTTCCTTTATTATAAGTGTATTAAGAAAGCAAAAAACAAACAAACCTCCTCCTCAATCCAAAGATCCACTATCTCAAGACACACACTCAAAATTACTTGATTATCTGGATTATTTATTGGCAACATTCACATGTAACATGGAACTGTGGGTCCAATTGACCCGCAGTTCTGCTCCCCCTCTTACGCCCTCCTGTCCAAATTCAGTTCTGCTCCCCCTCTTACGCCCTCCTGTCCAAATTCAGACATAAGGGAGAGCTCCCTCTCTGCAGTGAGACTCCAGAGAGGAGGGGGAACAGGCTGCCTGGACTTCCTTCTTGACTGAAGGACAGCCCCGACAGCCAATCACAGCTGGAGGGAGGGAGGAGCTTCCTCCCACAACTCCAGTTGCCGATGAGGGAGACTGCAGTGCCGCATTCGGACGTAATGCTGGCATGGTGGAACCGGAGTTGAAGGCAGTGAAACCCACTACAAACTGAAGGTACAAACCAGAGTTTGCAGAGGGAAACCACAGTTCCATTTTTTTGTCCAAACTGCAGTTGCACGCATTTGGATGTATACAAATTTCATCCGGAGGACCCTTTACCTCCAGTTTCATGTTACATCCAAATGCAGCCACTGTATAACAAGTTGGTTACACTGCTTTGTGTTAATATACGTAGATGACCAAGTGAGAACCTAACATGGTGTGCATGCATTCATAGAGAAACCCACTCATTTATACAGTCTCCCATATGGTGACTCTTCTAAAGACCCCTATTACTGACTGGAAACCTATGCAATGATATAATTTTCATCCCTATGTTGGCAGAGGCTACAAATGGGTATCTTCAACTTGGATGTTTCCATAACACATAATTACCACTTGGTAAATGTCTCTTTGTATTCTTCAGCATTGTGTCTATCTGGTGCGGATGTATTTTCATTATTTTCGGGTACAATTATTGTCCTTGATTTCAAGGATAAAATATAAGTGGCCATATTTCAAATGTTTCAGTGCATTATTATTGATGAGTGGGACTCTGTCCTGCATTAATGTCTGAGAGTACATAGATTAATCAATATAGATTAATAGAGTATTTTGAGGAGGCGGTATATAAAAAAATATAAATAAATAAATAAATAAATAAATAAATAAATAAATAAATAAAGTGGAAGAAATTAAACTATCATTTTCTTGGTGGGACCAATTACAAAGGGAACATGATAATGTTCCCGCTTAAAATCTCCACAGGCCTAAGAACTCCATAGCCATATGGTAGATGTGGACAACCAGCTGTTTCGGTCATTCATGTGGTAATAAACTCTCCTTAGGCAAATATTTCTCCTGTTGAGGGCTACATTTTGTAGGTCTTGAAAACGTTATTGCAGAGAGAGCCAACACTTGATCGAAATTTCCAGATGAACAAGTTATTATCACACAGTAATTGAAAACACTATGAAAACCATGGTCTTGTGAATCTAGCAGAAGAATCATAGATATGTTGGGGGGGGGGAAAGGACTCTGGACAATTTCTTGATTTTTGCTTAACAACTTGCTTAATACACTGTATTAAGTAGACATTCTTGATATCCCATACACATTCTAAATCCAGATTTTTAAGGAAAGAGCCACAAAAGGGCTCCAGCCAACAAGATGGTGCCCCAATTGACCTTGGAGGACATTTCTGGCCACTAGGAACCGCAGGTAGGTGAATTTTAACTCTTTTTCGATCCACGGATAATGAGACCACATGGCCCAACGGCAGATATGTAAAACCGTGGGTGCCGGACCATGGATGATGAGGGCCACCTGTATAGGTGATAAAGATGAAATTGCTGCAAACAGAAATGGACTTTTGTCAAGGACTGTAAGAAGGATGGGTTGGAAATACCTTCTTAATTGTATCCAGCATAGATCTCCCTCCTTGCCACGGTTTAGAGTTCTTCCGAATGCATGTCAGACTAGCCATGCTGTGCCACTTTCGGTCCTCCAGCTTCTTATGGAAAGCATGTGCCAGCAAAAGTACAGTATCATATATGTACAGGTTGGTAATCTATCAGAAAGATTTAAAAATTATTGTAAGTCCCTAGCACACACATACTGGCAAAATACATAAGTGGTTTGTCCCAACTGTCATGACTCAAATTTTCAATAATTCAAATACAACATCACCAGGCATGCCTGCCTTGCATTTTTGGGAACCAGTTGGGTCTAGGAGAGTGCATATCATTATTAGTAAATACAGTTTGCATTCTGTGAGCAGTGATATGTTCCTGGCTGCCACTGGAGATCCCCCATTTGCTCACTGAAGAGATATAATGCAAGCATGTGAAGAGGGAAATTCTAAATTCTAAACATGTATGACTTCTTGGTGAGTTTCTCAATTGATTGACTGACAAATCTGTTGCATTTCAAAACATTCCTGGCTGTTACTGGATT
Organism: Hemicordylus capensis; assembly: GCF_027244095.1. Lineage (NCBI taxonomy): Eukaryota > Metazoa > Chordata > Lepidosauria > Squamata > Cordylidae > Hemicordylus > Hemicordylus capensis. The sequence goes on along the minus strand of NC_069661.1, from coordinate 25,928,812 downwards.
CCACCCCCACCCCCCCAATTTCAAAATATTGTGAAAGAGAGCAAAAAGGAATATTCTACACCTTTCCATTCTAATGCATATGTGGCTTGCCTTATTTTCAGACTGATGTTTCTGGCTGACATTACAAACTAACCCTCCCACAATCAGAGGCAGGTATGCACGTTCAAACGCTCAACACTATCCAATAGGTGTCTTCTCTTTCTCTATGCTGGAATGCTAGCTGGTATTGTAATGAAGAATACAAAATAATAATTTTGACCATTAGATATTAAAATGTCCCATGTTCGGACTACAGGAAAGGTCACACAATATGTTATTTTAAGGACATGCTATGCAAAACTTCTTTGTTTTTTACAGTTAAACAGTCAGATTAGCTACCATAAATCAAGACTGTAGAGAGGGTAAGGGGACTGTAACGCACCCGCTCCACTGCAGTCCCTATATGAATCAGAATCCCCCATAGTTGCCATGTGCTGATCTGGTTGCTAAAGTGGCTAGCCAGCCCACCCACCCCACCAACCATTCTGATCGGTAACCATTTAACATTTAGAACACACACACACACACACACACACACACACACACACACACACACGCAAAGCACCCACTTACAGTAATGTGTTGACCCTAAATGTGCATTCAGTTTCAGCTTTCTAGTTGGCACAGAAGTATCTTCACCGTTATGAAGTGCAATATCTGTCCTTGATTTTTTCAGATATTTTTGTAGCAGTGAAAACTAGATTCTAGATAGTAAAGAACTACTGGTGTTGTTCACACAATCAAAAACTGTGTTCTACCTGGGTTTTGGAGCTGGGTGCACTCCCAATTTTCGGTTGTGTGGAAGCAAGGTCAAAGCAAAACCTGGGTAGACGTGATTGTGTGGAAGCAAGGTAGGAGGCAAAGCTAGGTATCTTCCTACCTTGCTTCCACATAACCAAAACCTGGGAGTGCACACAACTCCAAAACCTGGGTAGAACACAGTTTTTGACCTCTTAGAAATACAAACATTTTACAGTAGTCCAAAAACACAGTTGTTGATTGTGTGAATGACCTCTGAGTGTGAATGAATGAATCAGTCACAGTCAGCAACTACGTATATAGGATAGGTTTGTTATTGCAAATCTGCTCATGAATTCCACAGGTCTCTCTACCATCGCACATCTTGGTGAGTGGCTCTTTGTGAGTGATATTTGGGGTGACCAAGGTGGTTGTAGGAAGGTACAGAGGTATGATTGGGACTATAAAGAAAACCTTTGGGGCTGAGTTAAGCTCCTCAAGTGCCAATCACCCATCTCTGCCCTAAATCTTTACTGAAAATTAAAGTAAAAAAATTGTAAAAGCTAATCTTTGAAAACTTCATTCATAGATCTGTTGGTTAAAGCAGTACAACTCATCATTTTAAACCTTACATTTTATTTATTTGAAATTCCAGCTTATATAACACAGCCTCATTCCACCTGTAATTGGCAAGGCCATAAATATGGAGATAAAGCCTGAAGAATTTAAATACTTGCATTGTTTGGAATTTGCTTTGACATGTGGCTTTAGAAGTCTTAAAAGTGAATCCCTTAAATCAAGGCTTGAAAAACACTTCAGATTTTTAGATGCCCTCTTGAATAGTAACACAGCAGAGAAGGGTCATTAGAAAGAAAAACCCACAGAGAATAAGATACTGAATTTAGTACCCCAGCTTCCACTGTCATCATTTTCTGACAGACTGAAATCTTTTTAAAAATGTAGCCTCCTTAAAATTATGTCGGAGGAATATGGAGACTTCATTACTGTTCATATTGATGTATATACTTGTTAATTTAGGAGCAATTTTGTGATGCATCTATCAGATGTTAATAAGACTCCAGAGAACAGAGATCAGCAAACACTAAACAGATATTTTAAGCCTTTACCAATAATGCAGATGAATACATATAGCATTTCCAGTCACCAATAATTCATCTATAAGTTAATTCCTGCATCTCCAGACTCTCTTCCTGCAACCTCAGAAGAATACTGCATCAATCATAGCAGCCCCAGATACATGTTATATGGTGGCTACTAAAAGATTGCTTTATGTATTTATTGCTCTCACACCTAATCACAACAGATTTCTTAATGCACGGTATAATTCAAATGTTGATACTGATTTATTGAATGTTTCTCAGAAGCTGCAGGGGTGAGCTGCAGGGCGAGGGAGGAGAATAACAAAGTATTTTCCTATTCTGAAAACTTGAGAAATGTGTGTAGGTCAATCTTGCAGTGATCGTATACAAAAATCTGGAAGAAAATGGTACACATAGTAGAATTAAGTTGTAAGAGGTGTAAGTGGCATGAAGATGGGATTACTGATAATCTTTCAATTTAAAAAATGCAGGCCAGGAGCAGAAGGAGGCCAGTTGCAGCCTGGGTTCTGCCGTCACCCCCTAGTTCCGGTCCCCTGTGTCTGATGTCAGTTATCTTCCAAATGGGGCCATGCGGTCCTGTTTGAGAGTTAAATCGGCCAGTGCAGAGTTTGCAGCATGGTCAGGAGTGGCTCTTCCTGCCTTTAAAAGGCAGATGCAGGGGGCATTTGACGTCAGATGTGGGGGGCATGTCAGGGCTGCAAGGAGCGGCCCCTGAGGGGCAGTGGCCCATGTTCTTTGAACCCATCCGCTCAATGGTGGCTCTGCCCCTGATGCTGGCCAATGTCATAAGAACATCCCTGTTGGATCAAGCCCAAGGCCTATCTATTCCAGATGCTCTATCACACAGTGGCCCACCAGATGCCTCTGAGAAGACCACAGGCAAGAGATGAGGGCATGCCCTCTCTCTTGCTGTTGCTTACCTGCAACTGGTATTTAGAGGCATCTTGCTTCTGATGCTGGAGGTGGCCTATAGCCACCAGTCTAGTAGCTATTGATAGACCTGTCTTCCATGTCCTGTTCCAGTTGGACTGAGAGATAGCAGCATACTGAGTAAAGTCAGTAACGGATGGACCAGGAACAAAAGTCTGCATGGATGTTGCTCGTGAAACACTTTTCCTGCCCAGCTCCTTGTCTCTAGGCTTTAGCTCTAGCTACTTTTTTGGATGTTGCCACCTAATGGCGCAGCGGGGAAGTAACTTGCCTAGGGAGCAAGAAGTTGCTGGTTCGAATCCCCGCTGGTATGTTTCCTAGACTATGGGAAACACCTATATCGGGCACCAGCGATCTAGGAAGATGCTGAAAGGCATCATCTCATACTGCATGAGAAATGGCAATGGTAAACCCCTCCTGTATTCTACCAAAGAATACCACATTGCTCAGTGGTTGTCAGGAGTCCACACCAACTCAGTGGCACAACTTTACTTACTTACTTTGTTGGACAGCTCCCTTGCTGTCTCAACCACCTGACTCAAAGCTCTGTGCCCTTCTGGATAGCTCCTCTGCCTCACCAGCAGATGGGAAATCAGTCTTACAGTTCCCATATTAGAAGAAATGGGTTCTCTCTTCTGCGTCACATTTTACATTAACCTTCTCAGTCCAGAACTCTCTTCTTTTACTCTGTAAGCACACTGATAGTACTATGTCAGATGCAACTGGTGAAGATGGGACTGAGGGGGTGGAGGGTGGGGCAGGTAGGCACGAAATTCGCTACAGCTGTGTCGCTCCACTCTCTTTTCCTGCTCCACCGTGGCTCCCTCTTCTTCTCTCTTCTCTTGCCATGACTTTAATTTGAGCCGTGTATGCTGGACATTCACCAGGTGAACTAGCTGCAATCTGACGAGGGGAGAGTGATGCAGCTGTGGCCAGTTCTGCACCTGCCTGTCCCACTCTCTGCTGCCCCCACCTGGCCCCAGTCTCACCGACCCACACTGTACTATACAGGTGAAACTCGGAAAATTAGAATATCATGCAAAAGTCCATTAATTTCAGTAATGCAAATTAAAAGGTGAAACTGATATATGAGACAGACACATTACATGCAAAGCGAGATAAGTCAAGCCTTAATTTGTTATAATTGTGATGATCATGGCGTACAGCTCATGAAAACCCCAAATCCACAATCTCAGAAAATTAGAATATTACATGGAACCAAGAAGACAAGGATTGAAGAAAAGAACAATATCGGACCTCTGAAAAGTATACAGTATACAGTGCTTGATTGGCCAGCAAACTCGCCTGAACTGACCCCATAGAGAAACTATGGGGCATTGCCAAGAGAAGGATGAGAGACATGAGACCAAACAATGCAGAATTGTTGAAGGCCGCTAATGAAGCATCCTGGTCTTCCATAATACCTCATCAGTGCCACAGGCTGAGAGCATCCATGCCACGCCGCATTGAGGCAGTAATTGCTGCAAAAGGGGCCCAAACCAAGTACTGAATACATATGCATGCTTATACTTTTCAGAGGTCCGATATTGTTCTATTCTTCAATCCTTGTCTTCTTGGTTCCATGTAATATTCTAATTTTCTGAGATTGTGGATTTGGGGTTTTCATGAGCTGTACGCCATGATCATCACAATTATAACAAATTAAGGCTTGACTTATCTCGCTTTGCATGTAATGCATCTGTCTCATATATCAGTTTCACCTTTTAATTTGCATTACTGAAATTAATGGACTTTTGCACAATATTCTAATTTTCCGAGTTTCACCTGTATTTCAACATTTATTTATTTAAAGTACACACACCCTATCTTTCAGGATAAGGTCTTCACAACAATAATTAACATCAAACAATAATAGGAGAGTTAAAAAGTAATAAAACACCAATAACATTATATAAATGTTAAGGCTTGGGTCCAGGGTACTTAAGAGAGCGCATTCTTTGTCATGAACCCTATCACCTCTGAAGATCATCTGGAGGGGTCTGGTTACAATTTCCACCGGCTTGTTTGGTGGCAACCTGGGACTGGGGCTTCTCTGTGGCTGCCCTGGGGCTCTGGAATATTCTCCCTGTTGAAATAAGAGTACCTCCTTCTCCGTTTGTTTTTAGGAAGACCCTCAAGATGTACCTGTTTTCTCAGGCTTTTAATTGCAATTTTAAAATAATTTAATGTATTTTTATCTTCTGAGATTGTTTTATTTGTTTTGTGAATTTTAACTGCTTTTATATTTTACATGTGCTGTGTTTTTAACTTTGCTAGAGATGCATATATCAGGCAGAACAGAAAAATGATAGATAGATAGATAGATAGATAGATAGATAGATAGATAGATAGATAGATAGATAAAAATGATAGCATACACAAATGCTCCAAAAAGAGCATTTTTGGAAATGCAAAATCATAGATCTAGAAGTTTGTTACATGTTGCTTCTAACATTTACTCTAGATGGTCATTGTTCAAGTTCAAAGAATAGGCTATTAAACCAAAACAATATTGGTGAAAAACAGGCTCGATTTTGCAAAGGAAATTCCATATTTGATCATTGTTTTGTTCTTGATAATCTAGTCTGGAAATATGAGATTTATTCTGCACAAATATTTTGTGTCACACTCATAGACTTCACTTCAGCTTTGCTTTCACAGAAAGGTGAAGGCTGTGGTTTAAATAATTCTACCATTGATAACATGATATTGGTCCTAATTTAAAATCTTTACATACTCAGAATTTAGAGTACCCATGTGTGAATTACATCAAAAGAGCTCTCAAAAGTCTTCATTTTTCATCCTCAGTTGCGGATTAATAAATCTCTGTATTGTTATATGCTGATGGTAGAGCTTTATTTCCACAACCAAGTAGTATGAGGTACCTTCACAGGGATTTAGGGGTGGTTTTGTTTTGTTGTTGTTTAAAAGAACATCTGTCCCTAAATTATACTAGAGCTAACACCTCTGTCTTCACCAGGCAGCCCAGAGTTCATAAATGGAACATTAGCAATACTTATATGGAACAGATTAAGAACTTTGAATAATTAGGCATTCAGTTTCAGGGGAAAGGTGCCTAATCTGGATATACCTTTAGAAACAGCAAGGCTTCAAACATTCAGAGAGAACAAATCTTGTTCTAAGCTTGGCATGGCTGGTGAGGAAGCAACCTTGGGCTTCCAAATTTAAAATATTGTATGGGGAGATTGCTTCCCATTTGCTTTATGGGGCTGAAGTATGAGGCAGGACAGAGCTGCATGATGGAGCCCAGCACATTGGAGATGAAGAAAAACAATTTTTGAAGCCATTTTACAAGTTAACATAGCGCAACAAAGCTGCCTTATACGGAGTCAAGCCATTGGTCTATCTAGCTCAGTATTGTCTACACTGACTGGCAGCAGCTCTCCAAGATTTTAGGCAGGAGTCTCTCCTAGCCCTACCTGGACATGACAGGAAGTGAACCCGGGACCTTCTGCATGCATGCTCTTCTCTAAGGGGAATATCTCCAAGTACTCACATGTAGTCCCTCATCCAAATGCAAACCAAGGCCCTGCTTAGCAGAGATGACCATTACTGCTACCACAAAACTATCTTGTGCTATGACCTGAGCTGAGACTGGAGCCAACATTCTCAAATCTTGATTGCATGACTCTGTGGTAACATATTCGTGGAAATGGCAGCACATGATCAACCAAAGGTTATTTTTTAAAAGAGTGTTCTGGAGCCAATTTCCAAAGACATTGAGAGCATCTGTGCCATGAAATGTGATGTTGCTATGTTAAAATATGGCCTGAATGCTGAGGCCAGCAGATTTGTCCAAGAAGATCATTAACATGAGTATTAAAGGGATTAATGCACAGGCAGACATGGACTATTTGCATAACATGCAGATTTCTTAATAGCATTGGATCATCATGTTTTTGAGTGCTCACTCTCTCAGGCTGAGGGGGAGTGGATGCCATTTGCAGCCAAGATCATAGCCAAGCACTCACCATTTGGGGTAGTATACAAGATACCCACAGCCCAGGTTATTAACTGGACTACAAATTGATGACTGCCATTTACAGCCAAGATGGTGGAAAACTTAGGCAGTACACAAGCTTGCTGCAGCCCTAAAGAGTGCTTGTATATTGAGACAAGCAAAAATACATATACTAACAGACTGAAAAAGAGAATGTTGTGGCTGATCAACAGAAGATGGTGAGTAATGTAAATTACCTTCTTTTCCAATTTGCTATTTGCATATACATGATTCCTGTAACTGGGGAAAAAGCAGCTTGGGGATGTCCATGATTCACACTGGAAAAACAGTAGGCTAGTTCAAATTTCCTCTGAAATTCCTCCCCCAACGTTCCCTCTGAAAAACTGATAAAATGCCCTCTGCTTTTACAGCCTGCAAATGGGGCGTACTTGCAGGAGTTTGTGTTTCACCTATGGATAATATACATTGTAAATCTACAACTAACAGATGGCTGGTATAGCACTTTGTAATCAGAAGCTACCTCCATGTTTTGGGAGAAAGGATCCTTAGGATCACACAGTGATGAAGAAATACGGTGGTTCCCACGGAAACAACGCTGACTTATGTTCTGTGGCACTGGAAAAGTCTGCCGAACAATAGTTAACCTTCCAATTGATTTTCTCACCAGCTCCTGTACATCTGCATCATTTATCTCCTGCAAGGAAAGACACAAAAGTTATGGAGAAAATGTAAGGTGTCACCAACACTTTATAAACGAAAATATATGCTGTAAAGTGCAGAGGTATCCCATCATTAATGCATTTATTCAGAAACAAGACTGCATGTAGACCCATTAAAATAACATCCCACTGCTGTACTCAGCATAAATGGTCATTGTTTTACATTGAAGCCTGCAGGCATGAGTGACCCAAGGGAGGGGGAAAATCACCCAGGAGCTTATTTGCCTGTCATGCTCTCAAAGACATAAAGGTCAAAGAAGGAAAATGAGCATCAAAGATAAGCTGGCCCTGGGTGCTTGGGATTTATAGCCTTTTCTGAGGCTGCAGCAATGGTTACAGTCTTGGTCAGAGACTCAGAAAAGACTACAAATTCCAGGAGCCCCTCTGCCATTTCCTGGGATTCCATGGGGAAAGGTATAAAGCTGTCCTTTTGAAAGTCAAGTCATGGAACATGGCTGCATGCTCCCTTACAGTGGGGAGTGAAGAGAAATACTAGAGTATTTTCTCCTTATCCCTGTGAGGGACAAGGCAAAACTGACCCTTCCCAACTACTGAAGGGTTCAGCTTGAAAGAAAATGGGCAGAGGCAAATCAGGGGCCCTTCATAAGTTCCAAAGTGGTCCCAAAGCAAAGCAGCCCCACTTTGCACAGACCTCATTCCTATGGCATTGCCAGTTGTGTCTCTGATTAGGATAGAATTTTTAACCATATAAAATGTTTTAACCTAAGCAATTAACCCATACTCATGTGAGGAAAGCAAATAACTACTGTTATGTATTACTATTTAGTATTAAATACTCACTGTTCATACAATAAAGCCTAATCAAAGCAAAACTAAACTCTGAAAAGCTCTGAAATGCTAAATTCTAAAAAGTCTACTTTACTGTAGACTTTTCTACTGTAATTAATAACTACTTTAATTAAGTAGATATATGTTAATATACTCAAAATGTCCAGAGCAACTGAGTCAAGACTCAGGTTTAACTCTGTTATTACTTCATTTCTTTAATGGTCCTACAAAGAAAATGCTGAGACCCATGAATTTTAAACATCAATCTTCCTGACTACAGTAAACCTATTTTATTCTCTTTTGTAGCTTGCCATAGATTTTGAAGCCATCTGTTATTTATGTTCTTTATGAAATATAGATTTTTCTGCAAACAAAATAACACCTGGCATCAGCTGTGTCCAGTGTAATATCCTGCATTTCTGGTCGATTAATCCTTAATGTACCATAGAAAATGGTTTCTCTCAGCTTACGATGCCGTCTTATCATTTAGTCTGTATCATTTCACTAGCTACAAAAGGGAGGAAAAGTTGCTATCTTTTACAAAATGGAAACAATTTTTAATACACCTCCAATGTAATTAGAGACAGGCGTGTAAAAGAATCTTATTAACTTCATTCTGAGCCACAGTTTTTATTCAGTTGGAGAAAGGGTGGCTAAGTTTGATGCAGATCATTCTTTGTTGATGGTGGCTTTCTGTTGCACATCTTGGACTCATCCAGAAATGCTCACATGCCAAGTCGAGTTGCGTATGTAGTTCTGCATGTCAGACTGTGGAATAGGTACAGTGATAGGTAGCCTTTGGCACCAGACCAGTGATAGGTAGCCTTTGGCACCAGAACCTAGCATCTGCGTCACAAACCTTTGCATATGTGGAGAAACATCAGTGGACTCCTGTCCCTTTGTTGAATCGCCCCCCCCCTGCACTTTTACCATGCACAGCCTGAACCTGTGTGGCCATGTGTGCATGAGACAATTGCTCTCAACCTCACCGCACAGGGCAGAAGATCAATGAATGGGGGTGTTTGCCTCTGCAGTAACTGAGAAGCTGTCAGATTATTTAGAGCCGCGACATATCATACTCACATGACCACACTGCACTGCCAAGTTCTATTTCCTAAGAAGTTTTGACTTCTAGCTGCGCAAACATTTATCATGGTGTCTCTCCCCAAAAGCACAGCACGCTGTTTCTTCAGCATTCAGCAGTTTTGTGCATTTTAATTAGAATTCACAGTTTTTATTTTCTTCTGTTTCCTTTAGGCAGTTGCTGCCCCTTGGAAATATTGTGTGTTTTACAAACACTACCTGGAGACTAAAAATACAGTGGAAACAAGGTCCAAACAAGTATGGGTGACATACTGTGACTGTTATGAGGCATTGAGGCTGTTCTCATGGGCAAACTAAGCTGGGTTAGGGATGCCCACTTTGGGTTTGGCTTGCGTGAGAACCACCGAGATCATGCCCGATTCCGGAGGAGCAGCGCCACCTAGCCCTGCTGCTTACCACAGCTGTTAGCCAAGGTTAAGGGAGCAAACACTCCCTTACCCTGGGCTAACTGCCATAGCTAACTGCAATGTGAAGCCCCAGTAGACACAGAGATGAGCGCCTAGCAAGCTTGTCTCTCGAGGGAATCCTCTAATGCAATGCATGCGTCACGCACTGCATTGTGGGATTCAGAGTCCAGAACAACAAGTTCTGGCCCCGGATCCCTCTGCCCTGCTCTATGCTTCACGGAGCAGGGCTGCTTGTGTGGGAACGCAGAGTGCACTCCCACCATCAATCCCTTGGTCATCTGTGGGGCAGGTAAGCTTTTTGGAGCCTCACCCACCCCGCCCACCTGCTCTCAGCGATCATGAAAACCACCCCATTATATGTAGCACACAGAACAGATTCACAAGTGCAGCATTTTAGTATATGTGGATTATGTGGATGTATTTTTCCCCCTTTATACCTGAAATTAAAATTTAAAATGCAACTTCTGCTTTATCTGCCGTTTTCTCTAGGGACCCACTGAAAATAAAGAATCTATCGTTGATATATTAAAAAAGACCAGTCAACTAAATTATAGGATGCTTTCGATACACACAGCTGCCTTAAGACAAGTGCTGAGCCCAAATTACCAACTGTTTTTATGGAGACGTTCTGTACTGTGCTAAAAGAACTGCTCTCTTTTTGACAATTTTTGGCACTGCTTATGAAAAGATACTCTCTCTTTTGTCATCTATATTGCTCTCACTTGCCCCCAGCAATATTACAACTTAGGTAATCTGTAGTTTCGTGAAGTCATCCTGTTCACTGTGTGATCCTGATAGGTTGTGATCACAAGACTAATTCAGAGAGAAGGAGGAAGGGGCAGTTATTGATTGATTGACTGACTGACTGATTGATTGATTAAGTGCCATCAAGTCGGTATCGACTCTTAGCGACCACATAGATAGGAGCAGTTATAACGGGGAAGTATTGCTGAACAAAATCAAGAAAGGTAAATATTTGCACAGAGTGTACCACAAAAAAATCCTCATAACTGCTAGTTCCTTTGCTGAAAAGTTGAAACTGAAGAATATTTGGCAAGCATTACTAAATAAAATAATAAATAAAAACTGAAAATTGGCTAGAACACTGCCCTTTAGCCAGCACAAAGTCTTTCTCAGCCTGTTTGTATTCTATCCAGTGAAGTTATTCTCACGATCAGTGGAAAGCAGGCTAAGGGAGCTTAGCCCGCTTTCCACAGACCGTGGGAACCACCAGGCTTGCAGGCGAGCCGTTTCCCCAGAGCAGGTAACCCGCTTAAATACCCCTCCCCTTAGCCCAGGTGAGTGGAGCGAGCGCTCCGCTAACCCGGATTTTTCGATTGTGTGTTGCCGCGCTGCAGCTCTGTGCCATGGCAACACACAAGGAGACCCCCGTTGGGAGGCTGCAAGCAGCCTCCCAGGCTCGGGGGTCTCTTCAGCATGCCCCGTGAGCTCACGTGGGGCATCCTGGAACTTCCAAGGGCCACATGGCCCCTGATCCCCACAGCCCCCGCCGGCTCCGTGACAGAGCCAGCAGTCATGTGGGCATCCAATCCGGCTGCCCAGGGCTGCAGCCTTGATTGTCTGTGGGGAGAGCAGGCTAAGCCTGCTTTCCCCGCAGAACCCCCTCCGGCAGGTCTCACTGATCATGAGATTCTCCTCAGTAGCTTGAATGTTTTGTTGCTTAGAAGTTTGTCCCAGTGGGGATCCTGTAGAGAGGGGAGGGGAGGGGAGGGGTCAGAAAGGAAAAGGAGAAAATGGAGTTGTTTCTGAATAAACTCTTAGTTAAATCTGTATAAGATTACTTTGTGTTTGTGAGGGAAGCAGCTATAAAACACCACCCTACCTGAAGATGCCAGGGATTGAAACTGGGGCTCTCTGCATGCAAAGCAGATGTTCTGTCACTGAGCTGTGGCCCCATCCCAGGCTAATTCAATTAATTCAGCTAAAGGACACCCAAAAACCAAAATGAGATTTCCACCTTTCCTACAGACTCCCTTTCCTCTTCACCTCTGAGGTCTGACCATTTGACAGATACCTTAGCCAGACTAGCATGTGGCTTTGCATCTTCAGTTTGCCTCCCTATGTCCTGGTTCCAATTGTTCCATAACCCTGTTTTCCTGATCCTCCTTGCCATTTCCTTCCTTTTCATTCTGGACAGCTAGCTTCCCCCCATCTCTGGTTCCCAGCCATGGTAGCATCGAACTTGCCTTACCCTTACTGAATTGTTTCCCAGTTGTTGCCAGGTTTAAGTTCTATATGTCTCCAACCTTGATGACCTTTGCTGTTGCTCTTCTGTCTCCCCAGCCTTTGGCCACTGTCCCTGGTCTGTGGGCCCAGTCCTGCAAGGACTTTACCCTGAATTCCTGACAAAAATAAGTTGGAACTAAAGTGCTGGAGGCTATGCTCAGTGTCAGTCAATAAAGAACAGAGTACTTTATCAGTGTCTTTTGTAATTTTATACTTCCACTAGTATCCAGATGTGGCCACTGCCATAGAGCAAATCCTTGACAGACTATTCATCTCTCCCAGATCAGCAGGTCTGTTTACCATCGGGCTGCCTCAGAGGTAGTTTATCTTTGAAGAATGGAAAAAAATTCAGGGGAAACAATGTTGAAGTCCTATCCACATTTTCTCTTATTCTATATCTCGCTACCTCACCATATGCTTTTCTAAAACTTGTAAAAGATAAAGAAAGAAAAATGTGATCTGCTTGAAGAACCTGCATGGAAAATCCTGTTTTTATTCACATTGATCTGGGAGGATAGATTAGTACTAAAGTGACTGATTGCTCCTAAGAAATGGAGCAATTTCATACACACAGCCTTTAAAAGAAATAGGATTAAAAAAAAAAATCACAGTGCTCCAACATACAGCAGTTGAGCACTTACACAATATATTACAATGGCAAGTAATGGGCAATATAATCAGGGAAAGGTTTTCAAACATTCTCACATCAGGAAGTGAGCAAATGAAACCATAGAAGTGCATAGCATCAAGATCAGGCATGGGCACCATGTGATCTCCGAAACATTCTCTTTTTGTGGTTTGTACATTCTCATTAAAGTTGCTGATTCTAACAAGTACTGACAAACCGCAAAGGAGTGTGAAAATCTCCGTTTTCAAAATTTAAAATGGCTCTTGTGACTGCAGAAATGGGTTTGAAACTTGTGATGGGCAACATGCAGCCCAAGGGTCTTTCCTTTACTCTCCCCCGTGGTGGTGCCTTAGAATCCTGAAAACTCTCTGTGTCTGTTAAAATACAGTAGCAGTTCTGTGGTTTGCCCAGATAGTTTGAAGAGATGATGAATGCAAACAAATTCTAATGCCACTTCCAGTGACCAAGAAAATGCTTGTTCTTTTACTAGTTAGTTAGTAAGTTAGTTAGTTATTCGATTTCTATACCGCCCTTCCAAAAATGGCTCAGGGCAGTTTACACAAAGAAATGATAAATAAAAATAAGATGGAACCCTGTCCCCAAAGGGCTCACAATCTAAAAGAAACATAAGTCAGACACCAGCAACTAGGGATGAGCCCGGACCGGTCCAGAGGCCATTCTGAAGGCCTCCGGACCGGTCCGGACATGAGGGCGGTCTGGCGGTCTGGCACTGGTGTGTGGGGCTCTTTAAGGGCGGGGGAGGGTGTACTTCCCCCCCCATCGCATTTCCCCCGCCTGTGCATTCGTTTCGAAAAGCTTTTGGGGCGGCAGGATACCCCCCTGCCGCCCCTTCCCCCAGTCATTAGCAAAAGGCTTCAAAAAGCCTTCTGCGCGTGCGAACGTCACATGCGCATGTCATGTCTCTGCAATGCACACGCACACGTGACACAGAGACATGACGTGTGCGCGCCCTCCCCTGCCCTTAAAGAGCCCTCCACACCAGTGCTGGACCACAGCTCCGCGGTTCTGTGCACATCCCTACCAGCAACAGTCACTGGAAGTACTCTGCTGGGGGTCAACAGGGCCAGTTACTCTCCCCCTGCTAAATAAAGAGAATCACCACATTAAAAGGTACCTCTTTGCCAAGTTAGCAGGAGTAACAAAGAAAGACTACACGACTACAAAGAAGCAGATGAGCACCTTCTATTTTCCAGAGCCCTCCCAGTCTAATTTTCTAATTGTCTGGAATTTATCGACATTTTCATTGACCAATTTACTGGGGAAGCTTCTTTCTATTTGGCTGTGAAGGCATTGTTACTTGTGGGGACTTCATCACTGATGGAGTTCAACTTCCTCTGATCACCCAGCCTTGGAATGTCCCCACAGCTATAATTCAGCCCAGTTCTGACAAAGGCCAGAGTGCTTGCCAACCACTCAATTTCATAAGAAAACTGAAATATTTTTAATCAGATGCAGACTTAGGTGATCATCATTTATACTTTGATCATTAGAAGCTAAACCATGTACCATAATTTCTGCTAGAAACGCCATGGTGGGTGTGTTTTTAAAAGTTGTTTTTCGCTGGCTGTGGCATTTACGTGCCAATGGAGGTGAAGGAGGTGCCAAGGAAGAGGAGGCGGTGGCCACGGAGGCCGGCAATGGGGCGCAATGAGGACGTTGTTTTGAGGTGGTGCCACAGGCCATGGAGGAGGAGGGGTGGGAGGGGAGCAAGGAGGGTTGAAGAAGAGTCCGTTTTAAGGTGACCCACCACAGCCAATGGAGGAGGAGGGTTGGAAGAGGAGCAAGCTGGGGGAAGAGGAAGGGGGTGGCAGCAGCAGCAAACGAGCTGGCTCAGCCTTCACCACTGAGAAGGAGGTGAGGCATCAGCACAGCATGTCCCTTTGACCAATGAGAGATTCCACATGGTGAAGAGAGTCCGCAAAGCAACAGAGCCCCCACCCCCGGTTTGGCTGTATTTAATTGGTTTAGCTGCAGCGTTTATGGCGATGCAGCGTTTCTGCTGGGCTTCTGCCATTTTTCAGCCTTTTTTCCTTACTGTGGCTTTTACGCCCATGTGGCATTTCTGCTGAAAATTACAGTACATGGAAACAGGCACGTGGATGCACCACAGGTGATTTAAAAATGGGACTTGACAACCTGCATTTATGTTACGAAGTATGTTTTTTCTCCTGCCATGTCCGTTCCTGTATGTAAGAAAGACTTGGGCCCACCTCTCTCAATCTGCGCTTCATCCTTTAATTGAGCCATGGCTTCCCAGAGCATTGTTCCAAAATGCCTTTCAGTCCTACAGCTTAACTCTGGAAGATATGAGGTAGCAATAACTATGTCTGTATGCATATGCAGCAGCATGTGAGTAGAGGCTGGAGATCAAAATGCACCAGAGAGAAAAGGATCACTCCTCTCACTGGCAGATGCAGGTGTCCATCTCTCCCTCCAAGTTGGCTCCTAGAACAATCTACAGAGGAGTGGTGAAGCATCCAGAGTGAATTGAAGGAACCACTTTGAATGGGAATCCTGCAGCCCCAAATCAAAGCAGTTCCCCCAAGCACTGAGGTGGCCCCAGATCAAAGAGGGCTGCTTCACAGATCACTTTCATTTACTTTGCAATAGCCCTGTCTTCCATTGATTTAAGAGTCAAATTAGGGTTGGGTTTTTTTAAAATGTTAAAAGTATACTAAAAAAAAGACAACTGTCCCATCAACAATTCAAAACATTCAGTTCAACAGCTGTAGGGTATAAAATGGCGGGATGTTGTACAGGTTGCCCTTGTTATTCACAGTCCCAGCACCCACAGTTTCTCATATCTGCAGTCAGGCTGTGTACACCCAACCTCGTTATCCACAGTTTTAGAAATAGTGCAAATTCGCCTATCCGCGGTTCCTAGGTGGCCAGAAATGATTTCCAACATCAGTTACCGCCACCATTTTGCTAAACAGACCCATTTTGTGGCTCATTTGTCAAACAACCCCCCCATGAATTTTCATGGGAAATCACTGGAATTGGGGGGCATTACTGACAGTTGGAGACCAGCAGATTATGGTAGGGTGCTTTACTGCTCTTATTTCTGCCTCCTTCCCACTTTTTAAACCATTTTTTGACCCCAGGAACCTAACCCCCCAATTCCCATTAACTCAAGTTCTCATTATCCATGGTTTCATTATCCAAACCATGGATTGTAGCTGAGAATGGAACCCCTGTGGATAATGAAGGCCACCTGTACTAAATACTGCCCCCATGTTCATGTGCATGCATTTATAAACAAGCACACTAGAGAAAAAATGCATCCACCATCCTCAGGGATGTAATTGCTGCAGATACTGAGAAGGGACCTCCGCCCTCTAGAATGGCAACTCTAGTAACTCACATTAACAAAATGTTAACTGCCAAACAGACAAAACTGGAGCAGTGATTTATCAGGAAAGGCACCAGAAAAGAAGGGCTGCCCCTAGTAAATAGGGACAATAAGAACATATGCTTAATTTGCATTCTGCATAACAACTGCATGTTTCCAGCTATGGAATTCGGAACTCCCAGTTGCAGAAGGTGACTTTTAGATTATCTGCTCATGACTTTGCAGCGTAAAAGCATTATGACCCCACTGTAAGGTAGATCTCAGCTTTAAAGCTCAGGTTTCCTGCTGAAAAGACAAACAAGCAGATAGAACCTGATTAAGATAATTTATTGTAGTGTAGTGCAATTAAGACAATCTAATAATTAAACATCAAAGCAGATGTCTGCAGCAATCAAAAACAGATCAAGGAGTATGTACATCATTTCTCCAAACAATACCTGATGCAGAAGACACCCGTAGAAAAGGTACTACAGTATACACTTTTACACACGGGACCAATTATCTCCTCACTTAATTAAGACCAAGTAACATGGTCATAATAAATTACACATAAAAGCACTGAGAAAAGGGAGTGCTTCATCATTCAAGAACAACCTGCTTGAATAATATTCAACCATATTATTATCCTAAGCCAGTAACAAACGATTTTTTTAAAAAAAGTATTGGTGGCTGACATGCTGTGCAACATTCCACGTGCATTTAGTGCCAGGTGAGTAGTGCTGTTTCTTCCTAATGCAAGTTGCGAGAGCACAATCTGAGCAAATGCTGAAGTTGTGAAAGGGGGCTGATGCTATCACATGGTCATTGGAAATAATGGCCATGTGGTCACACAAGTCCCTTGCTCAATTTTGGCATTTCTGCAAGTGTGAGCATTAACAACTTGCATTAGGAAGACAGAGCAGTGCCCACATTGTGCTAAACGCATACAAACCATTGCACATAATGTCAAAATTACGTGCAATGGAGCCAGCGCGATGTAGTGGTTAGAGTGCTGGACTAGGACCGGGGAGACCCGAGTTCAAATCCCCATTCAGCCATGAGACTTGCTGGGTGACTCTGTGCCAGTCACTTCTCTCTCAGCCTAACCTACTTCACAGGGTTGTTGTGAGAAGAAACTCAAGTATGTAGTACACCGCTCAGGGCTCCTTGGAGGAAGAGCGGGATATAAATGTAAAAAATAAATAAAAAATAAATATAAATTAAAAAGCTAATCATCTAACACTCTGAGGCACTTCACATGATCGGTGTAAAGAGCCAGAGGGGGTTCTGCGGGGAGAGCGGGCTTAGCTCCAGATTTAGTGCAAGTGGATAGCATAATGCTGTTGTGCTATCGCAATGTCTGTTTGCAAGCGCTTTGTTAGTCTGGATATCAGCCACAGCACAGCCCTATCCAGCCGTTATTTCCCAAACATTGTACCCACGTACAGCAGTCAATAGCGGGACTGGAAGTCCTGCCCCACCCTGCCACTCATGGATACCTCAGCGTATCATGGAAGCACCACCATCACAGACACGGTGCTTCCCTGTTCAAACAAATGCTGCTCGAAGCACAAACAGTGAGGCATTTGTCTGTGAGTAATAGGCAGGGGTGGAACTTCCAACTAATTTCTGCCATATACATGTAGCAAGCATGACTTATCCCCTTTGCTAAGCAGCGCCCGCTCTGGTTTGCATTTGAATGGGAGATTACAGGTTCCACATTCCCTCCCTGGCATCCAGGATAGGGCTGAGGGAGACTCCTGCCTGCAACCTTGGAGATGCCACTGCCAGTCTGTGTAGACAACACTGAGCTAGGCTGTAGACAATACTGACTCGGTTGGAGGCAGCTTCCTTTGTTCATGGTTACAGCAGTGCTTTTAAATATCTGAAGAAGGGCAGAGTCCCTAGTCTTTTCCTTTCTCCTTCTCAGAAGCCTTGGAATGGGGGAAGGGTAGAGTAAGGAAGGACTGAAGGGGAGACAGCATCATTTTAGAGAGCTAGGCTTCTGTCAGAATAGTCAGAGAGAAACTTCTTATTTTTAAAATTGAACACATAGATCAAGCAAACATGTACACTGACACGGAGAGAACTAGAGATCCGGGCACTAGAAATGTGACTCAGGCTGACAAAGGCCAGTGCAAATTGGCCAGGGTGCTCAGATAGATTCTCCATCCCTTGAAGCAGAGCCTTATCCGAGCTCCAGTGAAAATGCATGGGAAAACTTTTGCTAGTTTCATTAGTACATCTCACTCCGGACTGTACTAAGCCACTTATGTACTTCGGGGGAGCAGAGGGGAACCAATCAATCTTGCATAAATAACTGTAATGCCAAAAAGGAGCACAAGCAACACTTACAAAGAAGAATTATATTGGTTGGGGTTTTGTGTGTGTGTGTTGCTAATTTTTTAAAAACTGTCTCCCAATGTGGGCAGCTCCAGACAAAGCGGGGGAAACAGCAGCTATATATACTCAGCAGGGCAGCGCTTTTCATTAATGTTATTCAAACTCTGCAGTCTTTTCAGTTCTATTTCCCCCCCTTATTAAAACACCATTCCCACCCACCAGCATGTCTGAACTTTGTGCCTGCTACTGTTTCTCATTGGCAAAGTCAAGGCCAGCATGAACTCTCTCAGTATGGACGAAAACAGGATTTGCGTGCTGCTGACAGTTACCTCGTTTATAATGATCCAGTGACAGTCAAAAGCAACCAAATTGGCTTCCACGACCTGAAACAGAAAACAAACCAGCCATCAGTCATCTTATCCGTATGAAAGCCAACCACTATTAAAGAGATGCTTCCCACTAATGACAAAAAAACCCACCAAAAAACCCCAGAAAAGCACAAGCACTGAAAAGACCTTTGCTGTTCAGGCGAGATAGAGACCCTTTGAGCAAAATGCTGCCAAGGCATTTGGGTTATTGTTTTGGCTTGCTAATTAAACATGGGGTTATAGTGCATTGCCAGCATTGTAGAGAAGAACAGCTCCCTTTGCGTTCATTTTTTTTTTTTTTAAGGCAAACGGTTTAAGCTTTAGTACTGCATGAGTACGCTGGAAAACAGTAAGAGGTTGAAGTTTCAAAGAGTATACTCTGGATCCCTAAATGCTGGGTGTGAGAGGGGTTATGCCTGAATCTCCTGTTTGTGGGCTTCCCAAAGGCATCTGGTTGGCCACTGTGGGAAACAGGATTCTAGACTTGATAGGCCCTGGGCCTGATCCAGGAGGGCTCTTCACTGTGAAATCACACTCACAGAGATGGAGCTATAGGTCAATGTATGGTCCCGGGTTCAGTCCCTGGCTTCTTTAGGTAAGGCTGAGATAGACTTCTGCTTGACATCTTGGAGAGGCACTGCCAGTCATTGTGGACAACACCTGCTGGGGATGATGGATGTTGTAGTCTAGCAACAACTTGAGGGGCAAAGTTGTGCAGCCCTAGTACAGACAATACTGACCTAGATGGACCAATGGTCTGACTTGGTATGAAACTGCTTCCTCTGTTGCACTACATTTTGTTCTTTTGTTCTTTCTACCCTGGGGCACGCTTCAGAGACAAATTGTTCTATATGTTTGCGGAGAAGACGGCTTTGCAGTGTGCTGATTGGCTGTGAGCTTGGAATCTCATGAACCAGCCATCCTGCCGCGGCACTTTTTCGACTCTTTAAAAATGACGTGTATATGTGTGTGCTCCAAAAAAATAAGGCACCAAACTATGTGAAGTTGAAAATGTTGAAAATATAAGGCCTTTAACACAGTTCATTCATGTATAAATGAATGTATGGAGCAGCTGATAGTGGCTGGTCTAACTGGACAACATCCAGACTAACATTGCTCTGGCACAACAGTGTTTTCCATCACATACTGTAAGACTGATGACTTTCAGTGACTCCGTCTTAGTTCAGGAGCCACCTGTGCATCCTGAAAATACGACCCTGAGAGTCTCACTATCTTAGGGACACTGGAACATAGGAAGCTGCCTATTGCTAAGTCAGACCATTGGTCCATCTAGCTTAGCATTGGCTACACTGATTGGCAGTGGCTTCTTCAAGGTTGCAGGCAGGAATCTCTCTCAGCCCTATCTTGGAGATGCCATGGAGGGAACTTGGAACATGCAGATGCTCTTCCAAGGACGGCCCCATCCCCTAAGGCAGGGGTTCTCAACGTTGGGTCCCCAGCTGTTATTGGACTTCAACTCCTATAATCCCCAGCCCTAGTGGCCTTTGGTTGGGGATTATGGGAGTTGAAGTCCAACAACATCTGGGGACCCAAGGTTGAGAACCTCTGCCCTAAGGGGAATATCTTACAGTGCTCACACATACCTTAAAGGTAAAGTGTGTCATCGATTCTATGTCGACTCCTGGCGACCACAGAGCCCTGTGGTTGTCTTTGGTAGAATACAGGAGGGGTTTACCATTGCCTCCTCCTGTGCAGTATGAGATTATGCCTTTCAGCATCTTCCTAGATCACTGCTGCCCGATATAGGTGTTTCCCATAGTCTGGGAAAGATACCAGCGGAAATTCGAACCAGCAACCTCTGGCTTGATAATCAAGTCATTTCCCTGCTGCACCATTAGGTGGCTATCACACATACCTTAGGGACATATTTTAACGAAGCATAGGCAGTTGCAGCTGGAAGGAGGTGTAGATCCCCCCAAATCAGCCCCCCCACACACACAATGGAAAATGCTGTTGCTTGGAGTTAGTCTTGGTGTCAGCCACCCCTATCTTCCACGTGTTCAAAGCTCATGCATGCACACAGCCAACTTGTGTACTCCTGAATGCTCATAGGCTCCAGTTCATACAACCCAGGGAAATCCCAGACCCCAGACTGCAGAAGCCTACATGCACAGGCTCCATGGAAATGTGAGGCTTGAATGTGTGCATGTCTGAGGCAGTGTCAGTGAAGTCTGACCCTCACTCAAACATGGGTCTCCAGATGTTGTTGGTCCACATCTCCCATTATTCCCAGCCTCAATGGTTAAAGGCCTTGGCCACTGTGGCTTGGGATTATGTGAGTTCTAGTCCAACAACATCTGGGGTACCCAAGTTTGAGAACCCCTGACCTAGGCCATTCTCAATGTTACACCAGATGACTCTGGATAATGTGCAACACAGATGCACATTTCTGGTAGCTGCATCCTCTTGCCTAGCATGCAGAAGGTATCCAGATATCTGCTGCCTTTAAAAAAAATCATGTTACTATTGTATTATTTTCACTCTAAATACCTATGTCAGCCACCTTGAGGCATTTGCAAAATGGTGGAATATACTTTTCTAATTAAATAGAACAAGGTGCTCTCTAGTTCTTAAGTTTATTAGTTGTGGGGTTTTTTTAGTGGTTCCATATTTCTCTCTCTGTGTGTGTGTCCTTTTTCTCTGTTGATTGCATTCACATTCATACATACACAGTAAAAGGGTGCAAAAATCTCCTGGCTAGTACGGGGGCGGGGGGGATCTTTCAATCATAATGAACCACAGACTTTGTTTTTCATTCCCAACTGATGGGCAATGATTTGAAAATATACGAATCTCACTGCCCTTCACTCCAGCTTCCTTTGTGCAGCTCATTATAATAATAATGGAAATAATTTGACACAGACATAGGATTTCCCTTGATCAGCTGTTATTAGGGACAAGTTTACACATTCATTATTATATTAAAAGAGTTTTTAAAAATCCAAAAGCAGTGCTAACACAGCCCAGATCCAATTATCTGTCAATACAGTAGTCATTCTTTGGACAAGACGTTCCTTTCACACTTGTGACCTAATATTCCACAGTGCCCTTGTCTCTTTCCTGAGCTTGCAGTTTCCTTCATTTAGAGAGTCCACTGCAACATGATCAGGGAGGCTGGAGGCAGGAGAGCAAATGGGATTACGCTAATGAATAGAGAGTTTCAGGAGAGCAGAGAACATTTCAATGTTGCTTAAGCTCTCAAGAGTAATTTGCATGAAGGTTCACTCACATGAAAGTGGTGTGTGGATTTCCTTGTGGGATTTTTGCTAAGTGGGAAGAAGCCAAAATTGGCCTAGAATTAAGAAACAAATGGCACTGTGCAATGTCAGTATAGATAGTAACAGCATGGATACTATACCTCCTCACTCCAATGATGATAGGGATGGGAACATAGCTCAGTGGTAGACCACCTACTGTGCATGCAGAAGGTCCCAGGTTCAATCACGGATCTCCAAGTAGGACTGGGAAAGACTTGAAACTTAGAGAAGCTGCTACCAGCCAGTGTAGACAATCCTGAGTTAGATGGTCCAATGGTCTGGTATAGCATCCAGTATGTTCCTATGTAAAGTGCCATGAAAAGGATCAGCTGACTTGATCAGGGGAGTAGAGCACCTTCTTTATGAGAAAAGGCTAAGTGTTTGGAGCTTGTTATTTTAGAAAATTGGTGACTAAGAGGCAAATATGATCGAGACATGCAAAAGTATGTATGGTGTGAAGAAAACAGAAAGAAGTTTTTTATCCAATGAAATTGATTGACAGGAGATTTAGGCGGGATTTAAGAAAATTCACACAACACATAACTAATCTATGGAATTTGTTGCCTCAAGACATCCTGGTGGCCACTAGTTTAGATAGCTTTAAAAGGGGCTAGAAAAATTCATGGAAACATGATGATCAATGGCTACTAGCCATGATGGTTATATGCTACCTCCAGGTAGTATGCTTCTGAATACCAGCTGCAGGGGAGCAATTGTGGGAGAGGGGATATGCTTTCATCTCCTGCTTGTGGACTGCCCAGAGGCATCTGCTGGGCCACTGTGGGAAACAGGATTCTGGACTCGATAGGCCCTGGGCCTGATCCAGGAAGGCTCTTCTTGTGTCCTTCTTCTGTTCCAGGCACAATGGCCAACATCCAGACTAGCACTGTGCAGATACAGCAGCGCCGTGTTCCAGATTAACACTCCACTGTCATGTGAGCAGCCGAAGAAGCCATTTTTGTGTGAGGGACATGCGGGCCTCTGGGACATATTTTCATAATGCAGTGTTGTTGTTGTTGTTGTTTTTATTTCGGTCACTGACCAACAAATACAGAAAAGCAAAAAACAAAAACAAAAAACAACAACATAAAATTCCTAAGAGTTCTGAAAAACATTAAACATATTGGGGGGGGGACGGACTCATTATATAACAGCTCAATAGATAGTGATACTTAATTGATCAGATACATAACATGATCTTACGAATTCTGCTAGCAATTAGTCAAAAAGTGGCAACTGCATAAGAGATCTTATCATCATGATCTGGTAAAAGACAGCATATGTAGAAATCATCAGAGCAGCCCGGAAATTAAAAAAAATATGGAGTAATATGCATATTACAAATGTCCCTCTAGAAATTACAATATAATAGAACATGCGCTGCTGATTCTATAGCTCCTGAGTCACAGCGACAAAAGCGCTCTGCAAATGTAACTTTGTTAAATTTGCGCTCAAGCACTGCAGTGCGCAGAACATTAAACCATGTGTGGGTAAACACCCTGTGATACTTGGTCACTGTGGACTTCTGAGGAAAGGGCAAAAAATCACCCTCCCTCTGCTAGCATGACAGTGCAGCAGTTCTGCACTGCTGCATCCCTGCAGTGCTAGTCTGCATATCGGCCAGTAAAAGCAACAATAATTATGGGGTTCATACTTACATATATTTATTCATATGATCTCTGTGGTGGCCTCACTAAGCCCACAGTCCCTGCCAGGCTCCAGCTTGTTGGCCGTTGCATGGTATAATAACCCATGGAGGCAGGTGTGCAGTGCGAGGTGGTGGCAGATGCCCAGCGTTTGGTTCCCCCCCCACCCCCCACTTCTCATGGGCCTGGGGCAGCTAGTGCTCTTAGAACACAGCTGCCCAATTTTAGTTGCACCAATGTTTCCCAGTGCATTAGGCGGTGAGTCAGCTTCAAAAGTGCATCGTGTGCACATGAGTGTGCCGTGAAATACCACTCAGGAAATGCCATTCTAACCAATGAATGCAAAAGAACTAGTAAGAAGAACTAGGCCCTTGATTTATGAATGTTCTTAAAAGTATTTTATTGTATTAATATTTAATGTAATCAAATAACTTTTCATAGACAGCCTGTATATATGTCCTGCTTTGCAATGATGGGCTGCCCCCTTAGGCTCTCCCACTACAACATTTCTGGCTATAGGCATTTTCAAGCTGGTTTTTCTAGTAGGAAGCCATCATGGAATCCTGTTTCCTACAAAGCTTCAGCAACACAGAGCATCCATCACAAATGAACGCAGAATGAGGCATGGAAAGAGCCCGAAAGCACTCAGCAATATCCCCCCCCCGCCCCCACATCTGCTCTTGTCATTTTACAAATGGAAACTTAAATAATCTGGACCAAAAGGAGCACCTAGATATTTATCCTGCCAACTGGCACAGGTGGCATTGAAAAACAGCACTGCCCTTGGTGCAAATGTGCCTGATTTTTATATTTCGTGGATAGATTTAACAGACCTGAATTCTGTTTCCTTTTCCATCTCCATAGCAAAACAAAATGCACATTAAACCATTCCTTGTGGAAGCCTTGCTGTTGTTTCTTAAGCAACAAGGTAGACCATTATTAGGAATGTGCACAAACAAAAATATCGGATCTAATAGACCCCCTTCAAAATAGCAGAGTTGGAGTCAAAGTTGGATTTTCTGATTGGAAATCTGATATTTAACCAGGTCAGGAACGGGCTTGGACACAATTTATCTCCAAGATGGTTTCAGATCTTGTTTTTAAGGCTGCACTAGCAAATTTAGGGTATGCAGGGACATTAACGTGGTCTCCTGACACCCCAATTTCATGGATGCAGTGCTTAAAAACTGAGTTGCTCTGGAGCCAACTCGGAGACACTTTGTCCCTGCATCTCTGGTTATTTTACAGATATCATTTATCAATATTCCCAGTTGGATAGTTTGGATCCGATATATGCTTCCCTATATCAGATCGGAATTATATCCGATAGTATCCATTTCCTGGGGATATAGGACTGGATTTGATATTCCCAATCTGATATTGCACGGACCTACAATTTATCACAAGCTCTTATGCTTCAGAGTTAAAATGCTGATCTCTTATCTAAGAGGAGGAAAGGGTTCCATTTGTGAATTTCAAAAAATATGCTGAGCCCTTGGATGGAACTCAGAGTAGAGTCTTGGCAGGGCAAGCCAGAGCAGAAATGAGGGTTTATGGATGGAGCCTGGAGGAATCTGGTGGGTCAGAGCTAAAGTCAAGAAATAATTAACTGGATTGGGGGTGGAGCTCATGAAGATGTTAGTGCAATATGGCAGAGTCCCGTACTTGGTAGGAACATAGGAAGCTGCCTTCTACTGAGTCGAACAATTGGTCCATGTAGCTCAATACTGTCTAAAATGACTGACAGAGGGTCCTCAAGGTTGCAGGCAGGAGTTTTTCTAAGAACAACCTGGAAATGCTTCCAGGGATTGAGTCTGGAGCCTTCTGCATGCAAAGCAGATGCAGTCCCACTGAGCTACAGCCCCACCCCATGGCCCAAACTCCTAACAACACCTATTTAAGAACATAAAAAAGAACCTTGCTGGATCAAACCAATGACTATCTACTCCACATCTTGCTTCTTCAAGTAACCCACCAGTTATTTCTGAGAAGCCTGTAAGCAGGACACTGTTCCTCTGTATATAAACATTGTATTCAGAAGTATAGTGTTTCTAAACATGGTGGTGTCATATGTTTTACAAACCTGGGCTCTACAATACCACCTGTTGTAATACCATAAGGTTGCCTATAGTAAAGGGAAGCAATAATTAAAAGAATGATGGATACATAGTATGGAGAAATCTGTTTGGTAGAGGACCTATGAAGGCATCCAGCAGTTTAATGGTCCACACCTCAGACGGCTATGCATGTTTGGAATTCATCTGTCTATATTGCTGGCTTTGTGACAGCAAGTAGTGCTCTGCACACATAAAAAGGAGGGACAGATTGGAAATTTCCATATGCAACAGAAAGCCTGTGATGGTGTTGTTTATGCAACTCACATCTTAGGCTGAAGGAAAAAATTGGAGCTAAACCATAGAATGCATTCCTAATGAGGGCTGGAAAAGCATATACAGCCTGAAAATCCTTTCCCTAGTATATTAAGTGAAACAACATTAACCCCTGGCAAACCCTTTCCATAAATCCTTATGGGTTTGTGAATGGTTTTCAAAATGCTTAAGTATCTTGCTTTAGAAATAAAATTAAAAGGCCTAAAGGCATATCACACTAAGCACAGGTAGCCTGGAATCTCTGTGGCAATGAGAAATAAATCACTCACTTAATTATCTGATTGGCACCTTCAAGATGAAGATCTACTGTGGGTTTCACATTTGATTTTTAATTGCATAAAGGTATGAAAATTAGTTGGAGCACGCCTGTTACAAGCAAAATGGATACATTAAAAGACTCTATCACACTGATGATTTATCTACCATGCTGCAAGCATGTTGGTAAGTAATTGCAACTCATTCCATTTTGCACATAAGCAAAATGATGTGGATATAGAACAACCATTGCATCTACTTTACTCTTCTGTAAGTAAGTGTGGTCCTAGTCCTTGCACAACCATGATATATTGGATGGCCTTGGGCAAATCCTGAACTCCCCATCTCAGTTCATTTGTAAAACAGAAAATATAAGTATCCACCCTGAGGTGAACTAGACAAAAATGGTAAATCCCGGCATAGGGAAAGTGCTATACGATTTAAAAGAAAATGATTTATTTATTTTTGCAGATTTTGCAGGTCAAGGCAAAACCCCATAACTTTTGCAAATCATCCTTACAACCCAGGCAAGTGTCAGCACAAAATTAGAGTGGGCAGAGCAGCTTGCTTCTGCCCTACGGCTAAATGAGGCCACACTTGCTTTGAAGGTGGATCAGGGTCGAGTTACCCTATGGAGAGCCAAAGTCTTTATAGCATGCGAGGCAAGGCCTTGTGGGGTTTGGGCCTCTATCACCAGTGTTAGGACTAGCTTTGTATGCTAGCTTTCTGGACATATCATAGTTGTATTCCTGGACATGTATTCCATATCCACAGTTGTATTCCAGGGATTTTTGGGTCCCAGCTATAGAAAAAGGCTCACTAGGGCCTGGGATAAAGAGATATCCCTTTTTAATGACCTTCAAGGTAACATATTTCTCTTTGGCACTAGTCAAGTTTGAACCTCATAATATTCTGGAAATATAGTAAGACTCTAAGGTATTTCACATGATCATCTGGGGTGATTTGGGGGAGGGAAGAGCCCCTACCCTGATCCCTACAGATGAGCAAAGTCTCTTTTTGGCTCTACAGACTCACTACCCAGGGATGACTGCAACAGCCACAGGTTCCATTCCTGGAAAAGAGAGCTGGGTTCTCCAGGACAGAGGGAAGTATCCCAGAATGCTTTGCACTCAGAGCCAGCCCTCAATATAATAGCTCTCCTCTTCTTGGTCACTATAGCAACAACGCTCTATGACAAACATGGCCATCAGCTGCAGGGACTAATTTAAACAGTGATTTCAGCACACTCTCAAACTCCAAGGTAGGACAGCTGCTATTTTTATCCTACTAAGGTTTAAAAAGTCTAGCTACCCAGATTTGAATGGGCTGGATAGGTGGGCTTCCTGTGGGTTCTCACTATCCGCAATAGCTGGCTTTACTGCCCCCTAACCTCTGATTTCTGATCCTGAGAACGAGCTTTTTGTCTACTTTTCAATGGGACAATGCACTTGCAATTTTTGTCAGTCTTCCCTTCCCCTTTGCAGGCCACTGAGCCTCCCAAAACCATGTCCCCTGAGGGTTACGGGACCCTGGGGGACATATTTCTGGGAGGCATAAGTGTCTGCAGAGGGAAGGGTTGGTCAGCAACAATCACCGCTCTCCAGTTGCATGCCCAGCATTTTTTCACATAAGGTTTTTTTGCTTTTTTTTTTTTTTTGCATTAGTATGGATGTCAGCCTGTGTATTTAATTGCTGATTTTATCATGCTGATTACCTTTACTGATTTTATCGTGCTGTATCTTTTCTGTATTACTACCCTGTACTGTACGACTGAGCACTGAGGTAGGGCTAGGTAGTTGGAGCCCTCTGGGCTATCTCTGCTTCCCAAGGAGTGCAGTGCAGCTTTTCAGATACCAATCCAGAAGCAAATGAGGGGTGTGGAGGAAAGGCATCCGTAGCAAGGGGACTGGCCACAGGTCAATGGGCTGGGCTGGGCCTGACAACGTCCCACACCCTTCTCCATGTGGGGCTCTAGAAAAACTTGCTACTGAGCAAAGCTCTAAATATATAACACATTATAAATGGAGCCTGTTTTTAAAAATAAGCCCAGGGAATAGCAATGCTTCTGATTAATCATTACATACATCACATTGGCACATTGCATTGTGAAGATGACTTTGCACTCCATCAGATATGGATGCCACTCAACCAATGAGCACAAAAGTGGATGAAGCAGGGAAGCAGATTATTATTTTTCTACAGAATGCACATCGGGGAGAGATTTTGCAAAGAGCAGGAAAATGCTGTCAAGAAGACAAGGGATGAGCAAAGAGAAACCATCTGTCACTGGCAGGAACTCCAAAACTTCTGAATGTTTGGAAGAACCTAACAATTTATCAGTGTTTTCTTCTGTCATTCATTCTCAAACCTTCAAACAGGCTAAATGTAAGACAATCTGAAACAAACAAGCCGGCAATCCTGTCAGTTTACAAGCTTCTCTCATTTGTAACAAAAAATCCCCAAGCATTTGAAATAGCTACCCTGCATGAAGACCTAGAAATTTAGCAGAATAATACAAAAATAAGCTGTACAGTTTGCTGTCATTCCTAGTGGTTCCGCTCTATTTTACCAGTTCACTGCAGGGTATGTCAAAGTTAGTGTTGCTAGTACCAAACATCTGCAATATTGGGTCTGCAACAAAGCCCAAGGGAACAGCTAGCTGTGCAAAAACATACTTG
Source organism: Hemicordylus capensis (assembly GCF_027244095.1). Classification (NCBI taxonomy): domain Eukaryota; kingdom Metazoa; phylum Chordata; class Lepidosauria; order Squamata; family Cordylidae; genus Hemicordylus; species Hemicordylus capensis. The sequence continues at coordinate 25,899,798 of NC_069661.1, read as the reverse complement.
ACTTTGCCATTTTGGCAGGAAAATGTGGTTGAGAAATGCATCAAATAATAAACAAATAAGCAAATGCATACATGTGCACACACAAGGCAACCTTCACAAGATCTGAGTGTTTTTTATTGTGAAGTTATAATCATAGTCCATCTCTGTTTGGTCCATGGGCATAAGTCTTCAGACATTCCACTACTTATCATTTCTGCAGTAAACAACTTGAGGGCTGAATAAAAAAGGGGTAGCATGAGAAATTCACCCTCTGTGAACTGTGTCCCTATTTCAGTGAGAATTGGGGGGCAGGCTTCAAAACAGGAAATATGTAGTGAAGTTCCTGTTTCACAGCCTTCCTAATTTACCTAATTCTACCATTCACTCTGATTTGGCTGTGTGATAACATTTCATAGCCATATCTGGTTAGGAACATAGCACTGTCACATCATTGCTTTACTACATAATTCCGCTTCTTGGGAAGTGGGGGCATTATATCCATTAATGATGGAGTTTGATAAGTGAAAAGGTTATTCAATGCAGATATTAAGTCAGGTAAATCAAAATTTGAAAGTTGTCACTGGAGCCTACTTTGTGGTTGCTAATCTTGCTGGGAGGATTACATAAGCACAGTCCTCCTGGATCAGGCCCAAGGCCCATCCAGTCCAGCACCTTGTTTCACACAGCGGCAGGGGAGTATCTAGGGTGGGGCAGGCAGGGCACGTGCCCCGGGTGCCACTTGAAGGGGGGCACCATTTTTTAAAATTAAAACATTTATTAAAAATGGCCACTGAAAACAAAATGGCCACTGCACATGCTCAAATGGCCTCCGTGAGGCCCTAGGCATTGCCAGGCCTCACAGAGGCCATTTGAGCATGTGCAGTGGCCATTTTGTTTTCAGCAGACATTTTTTTAAAAAAGTATTTTAAAAATAGCCACTGCACATGCTCAAATGGTCCCTGTGAGGCCCTAGAGGTCAGTGGGTGGAGGGGGAATCTTTGCAGACCTCCCCCCTTGGCCTTTAGGAAGCTACAGGTTAAAAAATCTTTTTAAAAATTTAATATAATATAAGTCACTGTACACATATTCAGTTTGGCACTATGTACAGAGAATCAGGGCTTGTGAATACTGAGCTGAAGTTTATGAGCTAGGATTGTATTCATTTGCTCTTACTTTGCTTCTTGAGATAAGTGAGTTAAATGTAATGTCTTAATAATATGGCTATTAATGGTGAGTTTGTCTTTGAATCAGTGTGAAATCCTTAGTATTAAGGCCCACTGGGAGTTTCTTGCTCTCTTTCTCTCATTTTAACTGTCTTTCTGAAATACTAGAATATATTCCAAGCAGTGACACAGTTTACTCTGCATATCCTTTAATTATTTTCTGAGTATCTGGGAAAAGTCAAATTCTCCATTGAGTTTTAAAACTTATGTAATAGTGATGCTACAATGCATAGTAGAGAATTAGACAGGCACTTCTGTTTAGTTTTCCAAGTACACCTCCACATAGTATTTGGGTATTTCATGAGCCCCAGCATACTGAAATGTGTAGTTTTCCAGCATTTTTTGGTCTGGCTAAGTCCACTGCTAAATAGTTTTTGAAATATTAAAAGATTAACGAGTTTGACTTGTATTTTTGAGCTGATATTATGGTAAAGTTATCTGAAAGATGGGTGTCAGATGTTTGGACAGTCTGTTTTGGATGTCATTGTTCCATGAAGTACTCTTCAAATTCTACTTTGGGCAAACTGTAGTGTCATCCCTGGTTCAGCGTAAACTCTGAGGTTGTTCTCATACATGGCCTAACCAGGCTAGGGACACCCAGCCCGAATTGGGCTGTGTGTGAGAATCTCTGGGATTGAGCCCGGACCCGGTGTGCCAGTGCCGCCTAGCCCGGCTGTTGTAAGGCTGGCTGTTAGCCAAGGTAAAGGGAGCGAGTGCTCCCTTATCCCCAGATACCTGCTTGTGTGCGAGTGTAGGCTGCTTCCAGCCAAGTCTGACACAGAGACAGGTGCCTAGAGCACCCATCTCTTGGGGAATCCCCCAATGCAGGGCACGTGTCGTGTGCTGCATTGTGAGCTTCAGAGAGGCCAGGACAACGGATCTTGGCCTTAGATCAATCCGCCTTGCTTTGTGCTGCACAGAGCAAGGCTGAACACCAAGCAATGAAGGATCGTCTGGTGGGTAGGCAAGGTTTGGGAAGCCTTCTCCCTGCCCGCCCAGTAGATCATGTGAATGGTCCCTCTATTATTATTCTATATACTGGTTTTCCATCAACGGACCCTCAAACAACAGCATTCTATCTTTTCCCATAATCTGCCCTTAGCTTCTCAGCACAGATATTATGACTTTCCCAATGCTTCGTACTGAGTTGCTGTATCCTTGTGGTTCACCAATAATTAATTTCTCCTAAATTAAATTAAATGTATAAATTAAAGAATCATCACTATATACATTTAAGCATGTTAGAAACCTACAATTAGTTGATACTCATGTTTCCTAGCTTGGTCTTCTCATGTTTACAATTAGGGGGAACACAGAGATCACCTAGTGTTCACAGCTGTTTTCCTCTCTAAGGTTTCAAGCAGAAGACATTAAGACCTCTTAAAGATGCTTCTGACTGGCATTTCAAGGCTGACAAATGTTTTCCATTATCTCTGTTGAGAAGATTCATCTTTTGAACAGAACTTTTCAAAACTACTCTCTGAACACAAAATGTTCAGAAATGTTTCCAGGCAAAATACAAAGTGCTGATTATCACCTTTAAAGCCCTGAATGACTTGGGTCTGGGTTACCTGAGAGGGCGCCTTTTTCTACAAGATCCCCACTGCTCATTGAGATCATCAGGAGGGGTCCATCTTCAGTTACAACCAGTTCATCAGGCAGTGACCTGGGATGGGACTTTTTGAGTTGTTGCCCCTAGGTTGTGTAATGTGCTCCCCATGGATATGAGGATTATCTTCCTTGGAGGCCTCCAGGAGAGCCTTAAAACCCATCTTTTTAGCCTGACTTTTAGTGATATCTAATTTTAATTTTAATGAGTTTTACTCTGGTTTAAATGTGTGTGTTTTTTTAATTTTTTATGTGTTTTTTATTATAATGTAAGCCACCCTGAGCCACTCTATTAAGAGCGATATATAAACTGAATGAATGAATGAATAATAAAATGCACAGTGATTTACAAATGACATCATATATCAGTAACTCACAAGCTGTGTGCCATCAGAAGAGCTGTTAACAAAAAGAACTATCATAGTCTTGGGGTTGGCTTTAGGGGTGCTAAAGAACTAGTTTTATGAATGGGGAGGTTGGCAGGGATGGGGGCTCATTCCAAGCCCAGTTTTGGCTCAGAAAAAACCCTTCTGGAAGAATTTGGATCAGTTTTGAGTTAAAATAGGGTACACTTGGGAGAACCTGCCCATCTCTACTAATATTTGAGGGTGATTACACGGCAGAGTAGGCAGAGTTTACATGGCAGGTGTTAAACATGGTGGCTGTATTCCCACCATCATCTGAGGTGGCATCATGTAATGCCATGAATCTGAAGTGCCTAGAAATGGAAGAAGTCCTTCAGAACTCTTTCAGGATCTAGTCTTTGAGCTCTCTTTCCCTTTGCCTCTTGCTCTGGATTTTTATATTGGCAGCTTACTTGTCCCCTACATTTGCACACTCAAGATGATCTCTAGGTCCATACATGGTAATATTTTGCTATTACATTTTGCCATCCCAAGATATCTACACGGAAGCCACTATGTTGAACCTATTGATCCTGTGATCCCACAGCAACTCAAGAGAGTGACTTCTCCTTCAGGATCCCTACCACGGATCCGCAACTCCACCTCCAGTTGCCACCAGCTTGTCTGAGGGTCCAGCCTTTTCTGTAGCTGCCCTGAGGCTCTGGAATAAACTCTCTGTTGTAAGAGCTTCAACATCTCCAGCAACCTTTAAATGAGCTCTCAAGATACATTTATTTAATCAAGCCTTTGAGTAGCTATAAGGTGTTTTATTGTTTTTATTTTAATTAGATGATATAATGATGATGAAATATGCATTCCCCACAATTTACCAGCTTTTTCCGAGACCTCTTTTTCCAAGACCTCTTTAATCCTGTGAGGAAATGGAAAATCAGGGAAGCCATGTATACAGAACAGTTGTACCCAACTATAAATGTCAAAGAAGAAATGAGGGAAGCAATGAAATTCATTGGTTATTGAGTGTGGGTATGAACTTGATTTTATGTTGTTTTATTTTCTCCCTTCTATGGTTGCTCTTCCTGTTATGTGAACTTGGGAATGCTATTCCCTGAGTATGAGACATTGGGTGTTTGTAATGGGATTGACACGATTGGCACGAGCGCGCAGGGCATGCTGGAGAGACCCCTGAGGCGGGAGGCTGCTTTTCAGCCTACCAGTTGGGGGTCTACTCATGAGTTGCTGTGGCACGGACCCGCGCTGCGGCAAAACACAATCCAAAATCTGCGGTTAGCGGAGCAGTCGCTCTGCTAAATTCAGCTAAGGGGAGGGGGAATTAGTGGAGGTTGCTGCCGGGAGCCACGTGGCTCCCGTGGCAGCACACAATCCAGTAAAATCGAGTTAGGCTCCCTTAGCTCGCTTTTAGTGGATCGTGAGAATCTCCTCATTGAGTTTGTGTTTAACAGCACTACTCAGTGAGCCGGATCTCACGATCAGTGCAACCCGGTTGTGCAGCAGAGTGGGGAGAGCGGGCTAAGCCCGCTGTCCCCGCAGACAATCAGGGAGGGAGCCCTGGGTGGCTGGATCGGCTGCCCACACGATTGCCGGCTCCATGACGGAGCCGGCGGGGGCTGGGGCTCCAGCCTGCCCTGCGCAAGTGCGCAGGGCATGCTGGCAAGACCCCGGGAGGCAGGCATGGCTACTCACAATTTAAAAAAACAGGTTTGCAGAGTGCTCACTCCGCAAACCCGGTTTTAGGGGAGGGGTACTTGAGTGGGTTACCCACTCTAGAACCACCAGGCTCGCAGCCGAGCCCAGTGATCAGGGGCATATATATGGTAGGGCAGGCAGGGCACGTGCCCCGGGCACCACTTGAAGGGGGCGCCATTTTTAAAATGAATTTTTAAAAAATGGCTTCCGAAAACAAAATGGCCACCACACATGCACAAATGGCCTCTGCAAGGCCCTAGGTCATGCCAGGCCTTGCAGAGGCCATTTGAGCATGCGTGGCAGCCTTTTTGTTTATAGCGGCTATTTTAAATATATATATATATTTAAAAATGGCCACTGAACATGCTCAAATGGTCCCTGTGAGGCCATAGGCCTTGCCAGGCCTCGCAGAGGCGATTTGAGCATGCATAGCAGCCTCCAAAATGGCCACCCTACAGATTTTTGCAGGCCCAAACAGGCCCCAAAATCAGCCTGAGACGGGTTGTGGTGGTGAATTAAGAGGCCGGCGGGGGGAGGGTTAACCTTTCCAGACCCCCCACCTTGGCCTTTAGCCAGAGGGGCTAACAGTAATTTTTTTGAAAAATTTAATATAATATAAGTCATTGTACACATATACAGTTTGTAACTTTGTACAGAGAATCAGGGCTTGTGAATACTGAGCTGTAGTTTATGAGCTAGGATTGTATTCATTTGCTCTTACTTTGCTTCTTGAGATAAGTGAGTTAAATGTGATGTCTTAATAATATGGCTATTAATGGTGAGTTTGTCTTTGAATCAGTGTGAAATCCTTAGTATTAAGGCCCACTGGGAGTTTCTTGCTCTCTTTCTCTCGTTTTAACTGTCTTTCTGAAATACTAGAATATATTCCAATCAGTGACATAGTTTACTCTGTATATCCTTTAATTATTTTCAGAGAATCTGGGAAAAGTAAAATTCTCCATTTATTTTTACAACTTACGTAGCAGTGATGCTACAATGCATAGTAGAGAATTAGACAGGCACTTCTGTTTAGTTTTCCAAGTACACCTCCACATAGTATTTGGATATTTCATGAGACCCAGCATACTGAAATTTGTAGTTTTCCAGCATTTTTGGTCTGGCTACGTCCACTGGTAAATATTTTTTGAAATATTAAAAGATTAATGAGCTCGACTTCTATTTTTGAGCTGATATTAGCAATAGCAATAGCAATAGCAATAGCACTTACATTTATATACCGCTTTATAGCTGGAGCTCTCTAAGTGGTTTACAATGATTTAGCATATTGCCCCCAACATTCTGGGTACTCATTTTACCGACCTCGGAAGGATGGAAGGCTGATTCAACCTTGAGCCCCTGGTCAGGATCGAACTTGTAACCTTCTGGTTACAGGGCGGCAGTTTTACCACTGCACCACCAGGGGCTCGTAATATTATGGTAAAGTTATCTGAAAGATAGGTGTCAGATGTTTGGACAGGGGGTGAAATTTCAGTGCTTGTCCTAGGCGCTATTTTCCCTAGATACGCCTCTGCCGGTGGTTCTCACTACTGCAGAAAATCGGGCTAATGGAGGCTAGCCCAATTTTCTGCAATCATGTGAATAGCCTCAGCCACTTTTGTATAGCATTGAGGCTGATGTTTTACAGCAAAACATCTGCTATCTTGAACACCTGTTTTTTAACATATATTTGCACATCAAAAAGGTCGCAAAAAAGCTTTATTTTTAATTTTAAACTATTTGTAACTGTTTCAATTGCTTGGTTTTAACTGTGGTTTTATTGTTTTTATTTTTGTGTAAACTGCCATGACACACCCATTTTGGGTAGCATAAAAACATCATACATACATACATACATACATACATACAACTGTTCACTGGCTATCCCAATTGCCAAATCCATGTTCAATGCAATTTTGCTGCAAACACCAATTTGAGAGGTCTACTCAGAAATGTAAGCCTCTGCAATGCAATGTAATCCTTTCGTCATGCCAGAAATATTGAACACACTAGTGCTTACCAAGGCCAGCTTTCAAAACTGTGGCAACATTATGAGGCGTACAATGACAACTGATACTCTTTTTCCTTTACAGCAGTATGTGACATGATCTGGAACCTCGTTTGGATGAACAATCTCCCCTTATTTTCTGAGGTGAATCCAATTCTTTTCAACAGCATAAAAAGCATCAGACAGCATCACATAACTCAGAGTACTAGTATTGCCTGGCAAAGAAACAAACTGTCAGTGTGTGCTTTCATTTTTGTCTCTCTGTGGGTTTTCTTGGGACAGAAACCCTGAATATCCTTATCTAAACATCCACTCTGTGTTACGACGACTGTCGGTTTGCTTGCAAACTCAACATCACCTTTCCAACTGGAAGACGACTAAGCATCTTTGATCCAGGACCTCAGGCCAACACTGTTGATGCCAATGCTATCTCATAGACCAGTAGGCTGGTCATTGTTCAAGATGTGTACTTGAGTCTACTTTCTCCCCAAAGACAGAATAGCTGCCAGTACTAAGAACCAATTAGTAATTTGATGATATGATCCCAAGCAAGATTTAGCCTGAGCAAGATATAATAGAGGAATTCAGCTGTACTCCAGAGAAAATGTATGAAGAAAAGCAAGTTCACTTGTTTGCCCATCTGCCTGGGGTGGGCGTGGGAGGCTGCATCTACAGATGGAGCTTCAGACAGCAGAAGAAAAAGAAGACCTTCTTGAGAACAGTAGGGAAGGTATCAAAAAGATTAAGACTGGTTTAGCTGATTTGAAGGCAGGAAAGAAGTCAGAGAAAGAGGAGGGAATTCATTGTTTGATACAAGGTTAAGAACTGGAAGAGATTCATTCAGTTCCCTGCCAGGCCTGTGCCCAGATTCTCAGAGTGTGTTTCAGTCTTTTTTCTTTCTCCAGTTGCTGTTTTATTAAACTACTGCCATGTTATCAAGCTATCCGTGCCACAGCCTCCTGCTGGGGCCACAGCCAGACCTGTCCTTTGTCTCTGCTCATAGCCCTTGAGTTTCTCAGTGGATAAATCAGTTGCAGATTTATAAAGTGCATTCTTGCACACCGGAAACCAAAGCTCATAAAGCTATTGTCACCACAGGCAATAAATTGGGAAGCAGCATTAATCTCTGTTTCCTAATGGCAGCAACACACACACACACACAAGCACATACATACACACTCTCACCCACAACCATGCACACACACCACTGCTAGTGTAAATAAAAAATAAAGTCAAGGCAGCCTCTTTCCTAGAATATATTCTTAAACTCTCTTCAAAAATGAATAAAAGATCTGGCCTAACAATGTTTTTCGAAAATATGTTGCAAAGGGATACAATTTTAAAAGAAACTGTATTATGTTCCTAAGTATTATGGCTCATAATATGTGGCCTGGCTTATAGTGAGGATTGGAACCATGGCAAAGGGGTGGCCACATGTCCAGCAGATAAACACTAACTGTGCTAAGTGGCACCTTTTAAACTGGTGCAGGGGCGTAGCAAGGTTGGAGCGTGCCCAGACACAAGATTTTAAAATGGACTCCCCCACTCACTGAAGATAGATAAATAGATACACACACACACACACACACACACACACACACACACACACAATGTGCCACAATAGAACATCATCCTAAATTATTTTCTAAAAAGGTTTTGTAAATTGTGGACTATTATTATTATTATTATTTATTTGGACAATGCAAGTCATTTAATGGTACTAGAGAAAGACATGCTGTTCTGGTAGCTCCAGCTCTTAACACTCGCATCAATTTCGGAGGATGAATACAACTGAAGGAAGCCCGGGTGGGTGCGCGGCTGGTGGAGTCAGTCATGTGACTTGTCTCTGCCCCCCCCCGGCAGTGGGCCCCCAGACAACTGTCTCCCCTTGCCTTATTATAGTTATGCCCCTGAACTGGTGGCTCTCATATTTAGCAAGGGGAGGGCAACTGGCTGTATTCATACAGCACCCCTCCAGTGTCTGTTGAAGGGGTCTACCTTGTGTTTCTTTTTCAGTTGTGAGCAATGGTCCCTCTAATTTTTTTCATCTGTAAACGGAATGAGTTTTGTTCCAGGCAGCAGTATCAAGCTAGTGCGTACGCATGTACATGCAGAATGGGGTCTTTGTGATTCAACCAGATCAAGATCTAAAATTAACTGAGAGGACATCAGAAATCTTGTGTGTGAATGCACATGACTATGCCTTAGAGGGAACACTGGTTGTGAGCCCTTTGGGAACAGGAAATCATCCTGCTATTACTATTCTTTTTTTCTATGCAAACTGTGTTGAGAACTTTTTGTTGAAAAGGTATCTAATAATAGTGGCTGTCATCCTAAGTAAAACTGTGGGAAGAAGCACCAATGCTGGAGAAAGCTTCCTGATTTCTGAAGCGCTGCCACTCATGTGTAGGCAAATTTAGCTGAACTTTGCCTATGTGTTAATCTGCCACTGGTTCTCATGTATTTCTTGGATGTAGCTGAGTGCCCTAATCATTTAGCCTCTCTGCTTACAAAGGACTGGACTGTAGTTTCAGCATTTACTGCAAATTTGTATGAGTTCGCAATGTAAAGAATGCTTGGTTGAGTTTCAGATGCATTACAGCTCTGTAAGCCTATGAGGAAGTCACTGGCTATCTAGCATACTCGAAGCTGAGCCTTTATCGTGTGTTGGTTGAAGGACAAGTGAAAAGCACTAGGTAATTATTAAGATAGCATTATGAGGTTAAATGTGTTTATTCCATTGGCAATAGGATCACAAGAAATCCCCCACAAAGCCAACATAATAATGAAATGATTCCCAGGTTCACCATGCAGAAAACCAAAACAAGGCATGATTCAACCATATTTGCTGGCAGCAAATATCTCTAGACATGTATGGTTTTACTACAAATAAATATCTTGTTGATGCCAGCAGCAGCAGAAACAGAAACAAAGCTCAGCTGAATACCTTTCACACATTGCACTGTCCTTCTGTATTTAAAATAAATGTTTTAAGGACATAATTAAATTTCAGTTCCTTCCTTCTGCGTGGGGCTTGGCCAATTTTTGAGCCCGAAGTCAGTTAGAAGTCTTTGAAACTGCTTTTGAATCTTTAACTTCTGATGCCATAAAAATACTTTCAACTTATTTATTTACAGAGCTGTGGAATAATAGCAAGTTTGTGTACGAATCTGACTGGGTACATAATCTGAAAGAATAGCTGACATGTCCTGCAGTGTCCCACAGGCAATACAGACCTGTCCATGCTGTTGTGTGGCTCATGCAGCAATGTTGCTGCACGAGGGGGCAATACCGATGCAGTTGTGCTTCCCTACAACTGTTGTACTTTGAGCAGTTCTCTGTGCTAGTGCAGGTCAATTCAATGAAATTTCTAGAGCTATTGGAGTCTGAGGTTTTCCTTCCTCTCCCCTTGACTAAAGTCTCTTGGCACCAAGTACCTATTGGTGCCAAGGAGCAGGACAAGTGTCTTACCAGCTTAGTTCCTCTCTAGATCAAGACTCATCTAATATACTGCTGAAGAATACCACATGGAAGGTGGGCAGCTTGTATGACTGCACACAGAGCCACTTGAAGAAGAGCAGTTTGTGGCAAGCACAATTATTTCTTCACCTTTGTGGCCTCTTGGCAGTACTACATGTGAGAAGTTCAAGAGTTCTTACTTGGAGGAGGAAGTAGAAACACTGATGGCTAAGCTAAAATTGCTTTGGCTCTAATGCAGGGGGCAGAGAAAGCAAGGATTGAACTGCCCCACTAATTTTGGTGTGTGTGTGTGTGTGTGTGAAATTTAGAAGAGACAAAACTCACCTCCACTGTCAGAGCGTCTTCCAGAAACCTCTGGTTGATGCCCACCAATTTTTCTGCAAAAGCTCCTGTCAGAACTATCTAACGGCACCGTAGTTGTACATCATCTACGTACATAGTTGTATGTCAATTATACAACTATGACATCACATCACATGTCATATAATTCTGACAGGGATTGGGGGGGATGGTAGCTGCTCGGAGGAGCTTCCGTTGAAACAGTGATTCCCCCACCCCATGCTGAATTTCAGTCCCACACAGGGAAATCCCTGGAACACCTCTTTTTCATAATCTATGTGGGACTGCAAAATGGAAGCCCATTTTGGGCCGTCCTAAGTTAAAAGGCTCTGGAGAATTGTTCTGCACTAGTATTTCTTTCTCAAGTCAAAGATTTAATCTTCATCCCTCTGCAAGATACACCAACAGTACCATGGCCGCTTTGGCCAGTCTGGAAATGTCAGGTTGCAAGGTGTTCACTCACTCTCCGTTTTGTCTAAGGTTCTTGAAACCATTGGAAGTAGTGGGAAGGCATACACAGTCGTTTCAGATTATGGAGTCTTGAGAGTGTTGTTTAAAGATCAAGGTTATTGCCTGCCCTGATGCAAAAATATTTGGCATTTTCTCTTGTTCCTGCTTTCAAAAGAGATCTATGCTAAAAATGTCCCAAATACTGAACCGCTTGGCCTTACTTCGTCTTTCAGAATCATTCATAAGGTAACCAACTCCACAAAGAATGAATATAAATGAAAAAAAAAAAGAAATCTTCCACACTCCATCCTAGCGAGAATGAAAGATGCTCTGTAGTTTGCAGCAGTGAAAAGGGAACTAAGCAGATGAAATGCTCACTCTGTCAGTCAAATGCGATGCTTGGCCCTAAAAGACATTAATTGAGAAGCAGGGAAAGAGAGCCTCATAGTGCAAAATTTCTAGAAGCTTCCACAAATTGACTGCATGAGCTTCACTATGTAGGTGAAGATTCCATAATTAGGACTGCACATAGGCCATAAAAAGAAATAGATCAAGAAATAGATCAAATAGAAATAGGAACTGGGTCAGACCCAGTTCCTGTAAATTTATAGAGTGGGGAGACAAAGATGTCTGCAGCAAAGAAAAGGTAAGGCCAGAATAGGGATGTTCTATCACAGGGCAAAGCTCCTTTTTTGCTCAAATCAGTAAGCAAGCAAGCCTCTATGGTGCTTTTGGTTAATCCATTCCTCGATCCAGGCCAGCTTTTCAATGGTGTTTTAATTACTTTTATTCCCGGCCTGGATTAGAGACAGGGTAACAAACAGCCAGCAGCAAAAGCACTGAAGGCAGACTTCACTTGCCTCTTCATCTCATGAAACTGTTAATATTATTGATAAGGGTGTGCATGAAACTGGCTGGCCTGGTTTGGTTTGAATCCAAACCGGACCATAACCAGACCAGGCCAGTTCGGTTCCCCGCCCCCGCCCCCAATCAACCTCCCTAGTTTGATCCGGGGGTGGGTGGGTGGGTAGGTTTGCAAACATTTGTGGGTTTTTTTTAAATTTTCACTTACACCCTCCGGGGAGGTTTCTTTGAGGCCATGGAGTGGAGGAGTGATCTGCGGAGTAAGTAAATCGTTACAGTTATGCAGGAAATAGCCCTGTTTGGGCATTCCTCGGCCCTTTCCAGGCCTTCCCTCCATCATGGCAGCCATTTTGGAGGTTGCCACTCATGCCCAGAGGGCTTGAGTGGTCTGGGTCATGTCAAACTGAACTGGTTCAGTGACAAACTGGTTCACCATCGAACCAGTTTGCACATCCCTAATTCCTGATTCTACACCACTGTCTTGTCCTGCACACCACAACTCTCTCCTCTGGATTACAGCCTCATCAGGAAGCTAACCTTATTTTCACCTTGGGAATTGTGGTTGCCATTCCTACTTCCTGACCACCACACATTCATTGTAATGTGAGAATGAGGATTCTATGAGCAGCTCTGTACATGTGATCAGAGTTCTCAGTTGTGTGCATTGGTCTGCATGTGTGTCGTCTATATGCACATAGAGCCATGATTTCACTTTCCAATGTGCAATGGGGCCAGCAGACCCAATTCCTCTCCAAGTGTTCAGTCAACCTGGATTTGAACATGAAAGGGCTGCTGTCACTCATTAAAACATGCACTTTTTGGATTAGTACATCATGTATCTTTTGCCCTCTCTAATCAGGGTCTAAAGCCCATTTGTTTGAGAACGGATCAAAATGGCAACTTAGGTGATCAAAGGCCTTTCCCTCATGCAGTCCTATGATTGCCAAGGGCTTATTGAATTCCTTACTGTGATGGATACTATTCAATACTTTTGTAATGTTCTGTGTCTAGGAGGTGCAAATCCTGTTTAATCTGCATTTATGTAAAAGCCAATGACTTTGTACTACCAGCGCGGTAAATATTTTGTCATCCTCATTGATGAAGCAAACAGGGCAGTATGTTTCAGATTCTGTATTACCTTTACCAGGTTTAGGGATCAAAACAATTTTAGACTTTCCCTACGTCTCAGAAGCTTCACATCTTTCTTCAAAATGTGATTAAATGTTGCAATCAGGTGTTAATGCTTTAAATCAAACTTTTTAATGCATTAGGCCAAATAACAAGTTTGCAGTTAACCAGTTTTGTAAATAATGGGCAATGTGATCTCAGATTTGCATTCAATCTCATATTTCACCCAAATTCATCAGTACAATGCAGGTAGTCAAAACAAATTTCCACAGATTACATAGTGAGGCCGTTCTCACAAGCAGCAAAGCCTAGGCTTAGGTAGCCAAGAAAAAGTGAAAGTGGGGTCATGAGAGTTCTTTAATTGAAAAAAAATCTCATTTGCTATCATTGAATGAGAATTCACACCTCAGAAGTTTTTCTGAAGGGATGTTATTCCCTTATTTTCTGAGGTGTGAATTCTCATTCAATGATAGCAAATGAGATTTTTTTCAATTAAAGAACTCTGACCCCACTTTCACTTTTTCACACTCTCATTTACTATGAATATCAATCTAGCACACTGCACCTTATGAAGAAAAACCTCAGAAATTCACCAAAATCCAGCCCTCTGCCCAATCACTCTGAAATTGGGGACGGGTGGTAGCCTCCACCCATTAGGCACTATCTACCAGCCCACCCCACTCTTTTGGAGCAGATCCACTTTCTGCCCCCAATCTGCCCCAAAGACACCAAAACTTCAAAAATTCCCAAAAAATCAGCCCTTTGTTCAATTGGGGTGGTAGCCTGCACCCATTAGGCACTACCACCCCACCCCACTCTTTTTGCCCAGATCCCATTCTATGCCCCCGAACTGCCCCAAAGTCACTAAAATTTCAAAAAATCCCCCCAAATCGGTCATGAGCTGAATCACCCGAATTTTTTCGCCCCGAAATTTGGGTGATTCGGCTCGGCCCTGAAAAATATCGGGGGACATCGAGGGTGATTCGGTTCGGCTCCGAATCACCCGAAATTGCTCATTTCAGGCACAGATCGATCTGTGCCCGAAATTTTTTGCACATCCCTAATAAGAAGGCATAAATTGTTTGCTTTCGTCTTTATTTAGAATTCCCATTCACGTGGATAAATGCCAGTTCAAAATAACTGTAGTCAGTCAAGCAGAAGGGAATCTATTCTATTCCTCTTCTGTCTTTCTGAAGACAATATCTTTGTTCACTGTTGTACTCAGACCATTGGCAATATCTCCAATACAAGCCATGCTGAACTTCTACGAATGTACACAAGAGCAACTTATGCACAAATCAGGTAGACTTATGCAGGTGAAATTCCCATAATTGTGCCCGTAATGTGTTCAGTAGAAGTGGGTGCAAATATTGTGCCAAGTTTCATTACAGTTAGCAGGCCAGCTGCTGCAAATATTCTAGCTGTAGAAAGACAGATGAGAGGGATCTTTACACCAAACACAGTTTGTGTGGAAATCTATCCAACATTTGCAAATTTTCCTAACACTTATAAACGCAGCAGAATTGTAGTCAATCTCTTTCTGCAGGACAAAATGGTAGCAGCCTGCCATCCAGATTGTCTGCATTTGTTGCATCAGAAGTCCAACTAAGGGCCAAAGCAGATGTTACTTTAATCATGTAATTGGTCCTGCCCTTCCCTAACCCCCTGTAAATAACATACACAGGAGGACTGATTAAGATTGGGGCCATACCAGGGATGGGGGCTTTAACCTCACTCCCCTTGCCATGGTCCTGATCCAGTGATCCTCCTGTACATGTTATTTGCCCTGAAAAAGAAGTTTCCCTTGGCTCCAACAAGAGCTTTCCCCAGGGCAAATAGCATGTGAGGGAGACCTGTTCTGTATTGGACCATGGAGTGGTAGGAGTAAGACACCAACCATGGTCCCAGTCTGGATTGGGGTCCCCCACATTTGCTCTTTACAAATAAACCAACAAAACAGCAAGCATACCAGAGCCAATGATGTGACTAAAATCACATTTGTTTTGGGCATAAGTATGCAACTATTCTTCTTCTTCTTCTTCTTCTTCTTTTTTTTTTGCTATTATTTCCTGCATCTCCTTTAGACCAAAGTCCACTCAGTTTCCTTTGGGGAGTTTGCGGTCAGTGAAAGCAAGCCCCAATCCCATGCAGATGCCCTTTTCAGTCTTGCCCTTTTCTCTCTACAAGTACAGCATTTTTCTAAAGAGACAAACAGGGGTGGACTTCCTAACACACCGCAGGTGCTCCATGAGAAGCACATGTGCTGTGGATTCAACTAACTGGTTTTGGTTCAACTAACTCAGCAGTGGCAATCATGTGCAGTATGAATTTTGCCAATCTCCCCTTCCTCCAGAAGTGCCCTGTGCCACCCAAAAATATGTCCCCATGGGCCACTTAGTACAAGGCATTTCTTTGGGAAGGGGAGTTTGATGAAATTTGTGGCGAAAGCTCTTCAGGAGCACCAGCACTTCTTCAAACAGCATGAGCACTAGACAGAACCTCTATGAACCTTCAGGGAAGCACACTCCCCTGACTTTTATACACACAGAGATACCCAAAACAGTGTGGGAGCCACTTCTCTGTGGCACTATCCCACATGAGCATGATTTTTGTGTGTGGATTCCATATCCACAAAAGGTAGAACAGGAGAATGTTGACTGGTTGAAAAAGACCCATGGGGCGATTCACATGATTGCCCTGAGCAGGGCGCAGGGGGAAGGCTGCTTTCACCTTACCTCCCCACCACCACCAGATGACCAAGCCGATCCTCTCTGGCATGTCTCCCATGCACCCTCACGGGCAGCCCTGCTCCATGAGCTCTGTGAAGCACAGAGAAGGTTGCAGGAATCTGGGGCCAGAACTTATTGTTCTGGCCTCTGGGCATTCCTCAGTGCAATGTGCGGCACATGTGTTGCACATTGGGCATTCCCCACTCAGATGGGCATTCTGTGCACCTGTCTCTGTGACTCCTCGGGTTGCACGCAGCCTGAGGAGTCACACTATACCCGGTAGACAGGTTAAGGGTGTGAGGGCACCCTTAACCTCAGCTAAAAGCTGGGTTTGTTAAGGGGGTTAGGTGGGAGGAGAGGGGAGGGATTGCTTCTCATGACCAGGCTAACCCAGCCTGGGGCAGCCAGAGAATAGCCTAATGGTGTTGCCAGGTGATTGAGGTATTCACATGTACAGACTTGGTGGGCATTTTTAATGGTGGAATGTGATCACTAAAACTTGCTCTAGACCTCAGTAACCTGGTAACCAATCCTTTCCTCCCCGCTTCCCCTTTTGCAAGAATCTTGGCTCAACCACCAGCTAAGACATGACCTTGAAGGCCCATGCTTCAGTAACCAAGTATAATTACTTGAAAGTTGGTGCTTTCTTGGCAGCCTGATGGGGCATTTCAGAATTCCCTGTTTCACTGGCCTGAAAACCACTGAACTAAAATTCACAAAACTTTCAAACCTGGGGACTCTGGAACAAGAACATAAAGCTCTTTTTTAATGAGAGAGCTAAAATGAGAGAGAGGATGGTGCTTATAAAAGAACCATAAATTACTTTGGGTGAGTTTAGGATTCGAGGCTCAACGGTCCGCGCTCAGATGTGAACTCAAAAGCAAGAAGCAATCTCTTTAGTGCAGTCATTGATTGCTGCATGTTTTACTTCAGCATGGAAACTTGTTCCAATAAATCACCTTAAAGCATGTAAAATAAATTGAGTGCACACCTTTCCCATTTGTGGCCATTAATGGCAGCAACACTGTTGGAGTGTATGCGAGCACAGCAAGACACAGGGATTTTAGTACAGGTTGTTTGTCACCTGTTGGATCCATCTGCATTTATTTAATCCGTTCCTCTGGTTTCATTTCTTGAAATGAATCCCTCAGCATGCTGTTTCTCCAACCATGTTCCTAGGAACCCTGGGGTTCTGTGGAAGATTATCAGGTGTTTCTCAATAAGAAGACTGGTAATAGCTGCTTGAAAGACAGCTTGTCTGCAATTACGGAGCACCTAACTAGGCATTTTGGGGTGTGTGGTTGCCACAGCCTGCATCTTCCCCTCTCAGATCCCTAGTAACATCTCTAGTAAAAGAAATCTGTCTTGATGCTATCATACCCAGCACTCTCCAGTCCTGTGTAAGCAGCAGCCAGCAGAATGAAAAACAACTTTCTTCCTGCTACTGCTGCTGTCTTTTTTTATAGTGCTGCCCTGCTGCTGAGACAGATAGGTTACAATTGGAGGGCTTAGGGCTAATGAGGAGGGAGTAGAGAAATACAGTCACCTAAGATTAGCTCAGAAACTTATCCAACTTCTTCTTGATTTGGGGGAATAAAGGAACATAGGAAGCTGCCTTATACCAAATCAAACCATGGAGACAACTGGCTCTATATTAGGCTTGTTCTCATGACCAAAATCTGAGTAGGAGGAGCGTTCATTCCTGTTCCAAAACCCATGCAGGCTACTGAGAAACAGCTGTGTGTCAGCAAAAACTGAGGTGGAGGAGGGGGAAGTGATCATGTGCTAGCTGCAATCTGGGTAGGACAGCCCGGGATATGCTTTTCCTCCACCCTTGATAAAGTGCTGGGTACATGATGTGAGTTGGCCACCAGCGTCCTACCCAGATGGTGGCTATCACATTATCACACACCCCTCTTTCTACCACGATTTTTGCCAACTTCAAGACTGTTTCTCAGGAGCACGCATGGGGCTTAGATCCTGGCTAGATGCCCCTTCTGCCTTGCTTTTGGTTATAAGAAGAAGCATGTTGTCTGCAGTGACTGGCAGCAGCTCTCCAAGGTTTAAGGGAGGAGTCTTGCACAATCCTATCAGGGATGCCAGGGATTGAACTTGAACATGCAAAGCAGATGCTCTACCACTGAGCTACAGCACCATCCCCTCAGATGGGAAAAGAATTCAGGTAATTTCTGAGGTAGCCCAAGGCAAGCTTTCAGTTTTCCCCTCACTAGTTCTTTCTAACTTGTACAAAGAATATTCCTATAATATTCTATAAATTTATTTATTTATTTAAAATGTCTTGTTTGCTGACTCCTCCAGAGACCCTAGGTGGTGAACAATAACATTTCTAAATAAATAAATAAAAGGGCAGGAGAAAAAGGTAGCTCTTAAGAAGGGCCTTAAAAGCCACTAAGGAGGGTGCTGAATGAATTGGGGGGGAGGGTGTTCCAAGGAAGAGGGGCAGACACAGAGAAGGCCTTCCTAGGGACCTAGGGACCGCACACTATACCTGGGGCCAGGACACTAAGGAGGGCTAACTGAGAGGATCTCACAGGAGAGATACAACCGGCCGAGAGAGGCGATCCCAGAGATATACAGGTGCTAAGCCCATAAGGGTTGTAGGTGAGAACCAGCACTTTAAATTGGACCTGGAAGTGAAAAGGCAACCAGTGTAGTGACCATAAAAGAGGAGTAACACTATCAAATCTATGGCCACCCATGAGGAGGCGGGCCGCTGCATTCTGGACTAGTTGAAGCTTCCAAATCGTTTTCAAAGGCAACCCTAGGTAGAGCATGTTGCAGTAATCCAAACAAGAGGTAATAAAGGCCTGGGTTACTGTTGCCAGGGCCTGCCGTTCAAGAAAAGGCCGTAACTGGTGAACCATCCAAAGCTGCCAAAGGTATCCCTGGGCACAGCCTCCACTTGCTGTTCAAGCAGGAGCCACGAGTCCAGAAGAACCCCCAGATCATGAACTGTCTCTCTCAAGGGAAGCACAACCCCGTCAAGAGACAGACTCACACAAAGCAAGTGGCCAGATTGCAAACTGAACAAGAGCAACTCGATCTTGGAGGGATTAAGCCTGAGCTTGTTTTGGCCCATCCAGGTCCTGACAGCCTCTAGGCACTGAGCCATCACATGAATGGCATCACTTATTTGGCCAGGGGTAGAGATATAAAGTTGAGTATCATCAGAATATTGATGAAAACCTTCCCCAAACCAACAGATGACCAGGCCAAGCGGCTACATGTAAATGTTAAAAAGAATGGGAGCAAGGGCCGAGCCCTGTGGAACCCCACAAGAAAGGGGAAAGGGTGCGGAACACTTACCCCCAATCGACACCAACTGCAATCACCCAGTGAGATGATTTAACACATCATTATTACATAATACATGACAATTTTTTCTAGTAAGAATTAATCTGCCTACTTTTCCTCTCACTCTCCCAACAACTGTACCAAATTTGGTCCAAACTGGTTCTCACTTGCAACTTCATGTGTCTGCCATCTTGAATCTGAGTAGATGGCTTCATTGCAAATGACACCCTTGAGCCATCCCAATGTGTCCCTACAACTGTAGCAAATTTGGTTCAAATTTGTTAGGCGGTTCACAAGTTAACCCACTTGCTCTTCAAAAGTTTGTTCATTCACCATCTTGAATCAGGGTGGATGACATCATCACAAACTATGTCACTGAGGTCTCCCTATGTACTAAATTTGGTTGAAATTAGTTAGACAGTCTACACATTAACCCACTTGCACCTCAAACATACATGTGTCCACCATCTTGAATGTGTCACCATCTTGACATCAACACAAACTATGCCACTGAGGCATAGGAAGCTGCCATATACCGAGTCAGACCATTGGTCCATCTAGCTCAGTATTGTCTACACAGACTGGCTGCGGCTTCTCCAAGGCTTCTCCAGCAATCTCTCTCAGCCCTATCTTGGAGGTGCCAGGGAGGGAACTTGGAACATTCTGCTCTTCCCAGAGTGGCTCCATCCCCTATGAGGAATATCTTACAGTGCTCACATATCAAGTCTCCCATTCATATGCAACCAGGGTGGACCCTGCTTAGCTAAGGGGACAAGTCATGCTTGCTACCACAAGACCAGCTCTCCTCCTCTACAACTCCCCTACAACTGTAGCAAATTTTGTTCAAATCAGTTAGGCAATTCACAAGTTAGCCCACTTGTAGCCCAAAAGTTTATGTGTCTGGCATCTTGAGTTGGACTGAATGACATCATAACCAACTGCACACGTTGAGGTGTTCCTACAACTATACCCAGTTTTATTCATATTGGTCCAGGCATTGCGAAGTTGATAGGTGGGAACACAGAAGGACAGACACACACTCATAAGTAGGGCTGTGCACAAAACCGGTTTTACTGGTTCAGCTCCCCCCCCCCCCAGACTGGGGCCTGGCTCAGCTCGAATTTGAGTAGGTTCAGGCCCAGTTTGAGAGGGCAGGGGCCTTCCATAATTGTAAAAATACTTGTAAAAAACATGGTCACGCAAATGGCCTGTGCATATGTGTGATGGCAAAAAGAAATGACCGCCGCATGTGCAGAGGACCAAAATGGGCCCCAAATGGGCCAAACTGATCCTGAGAGATTCAGGGAGAGACCCTGTGGCTGCCACAGTATTCCTCAAGGTCGCCATGGCAGTAAGTACTTTGTTTTTTATACATATTTTTATAATTGAACCAGGCCCGAACCGGACTCAGCAGTTCAGCTCGACCTCAGACTGCAACGGTCCCAGGTCAGATCAAGATCGAGCCTTCATTCCATACCAGTTTGAGTGTGAGCCGGCTTGATCTTGAGTCGGCTCGTACACCCCTACTCATAAGCCTACGGGAAAGTAGGTTAATAAATCTTTAATGCACAATATTGAAATCTCCCAATAATTTCCTCAGTCACAGAATGGGAAAATAGAGCATTTGAATATGTCATCATCATGGCAAAACTAACATGTTATATCAGGGTAAAAGAGTGAAAACAACAAATTAATAGCGTGAATATTGGAGAAAGAAATAACATTTAATTACCTAATATATTTCATTTAACTGATTGTAAACTGTGGAGGACTAGCTGCCTATCCCACCTATACTTTAACCACTGCCACCAAGAAGACTTTTTGTATGGCTGGGTCATACCTTTGTAAAAATTTCCAAAAATCAAAAACTCAGTAGAGTGGAAAGAGACAATTAAACAAGCTAATATTTATATAATAAGAAAGTTTTCTTTGGGGGGGGGGACATGTTCAATTAAAATGTTAACTTTTTCGTTTCTTTACACAGCAAAATTTAAAACACAAAACAAGTGCCAAAATTGCATACAAGAGTAAAGAAATGATTGGAAAAACACATAAGCTAAGCTACCTAAACTGGCCCCTACACAGAGTCCTATGCAGTTACCTTCTGCTCAGCAACTGGCTTGTTGTGCAGTATCTTATCCTGGTCACAGTTCAGGCTGAGGGTTCAAGCCAGCCTGGTGCTTCTTGTGATTACAGCTCTTGTTCCAGCCACAGCACTGATTCTCTCAGCCTGTGCTAGCAGTTCCTCAGCTCTGGTTCTCCAGCTGTATCTTCAAAGAGACACTCCTTCTCCCTCTTTTCCAAACTGCACACTTGCTTTCTCCAGGACTCTTAACTTCTTCCAGGCCTCTCCTGCAGAGTGACTCTGACAGTGACTCTTCAGACTCTAACCCCCTTTCTGCTAAAGCAACCTCCTATATATACCTAATTTTGCTCCAATCATTCTCCAAACCATCCAATCATCATAACACAAATTTTCCTCCATTTTTCAAAATTTATCTTCCCTCCAAAATTAAACTGACATTCTAAATGTGAAACTAAAAATACAGCAGGCATGAACAGGCATATTTTGGCCCTGCCAGTTATTTCATGCATAAGGAGTTTGCAAGCATGTTAAACACACAATCGTATTTACAATAAAAAAGAGTTTTAGGAATATTAATACAATAATACGGTGGCTTATTTACAAAAAGAAGAGGTTTGGGAATATTAATGCAACTTACAATACAGGGGCTTGTGTTACAAAAAGCCAAGAGGTCTAGGCCTCGTTCTTCCATATAAATCGTTCATGAATTTGTAAAGAAATAACACTTGGACTGTCATATAACGTAATAAATGATTATAAAAAGGAAGAAGTCTTGACAGGTTTCCAGGTGCGATTCCACTCTTAAAAAATAAAAAAAAAACCCTGCCAGAGCCTCCCGCTTAATAAGATGAGAATCAAGGTATAAAAATATCATGCATACCTCTTTGCCTCATTACTAGCAGAAGCAGAAAAAATAACAGAAATGAG
The DNA here is from genome assembly GCF_027244095.1 of Hemicordylus capensis. Lineage (NCBI taxonomy): Eukaryota > Metazoa > Chordata > Lepidosauria > Squamata > Cordylidae > Hemicordylus > Hemicordylus capensis. Next base: position 25,877,596 of record NC_069661.1, on the reverse strand, counting down.
CCAGATCCTTCAGATTGTTATAATTTATACAGCTTGCAGAGCCAGTATTTGGGTACACTGCTTTTGATTTTTTGACATCAGAGTACATGGCCAGATCTCCCAGTAGATTTTAGTACTGCTATTACTACTACAAATATTTATATACTGCTCTTTAAACAAAGTTCTCAAAGCAGCTTACATAGAAACATAAATACATAAATGATGGTCCCCTGTCCCCAAATGGTTCACAATTTAAACAATATCAACACCATAATGCAGTTATCAGCAACAGCCACTGGAGGGATGCTGTGCTGGGATTGGATAGGGCCAGTTGTCCCCCGCCCCCCGCTAAACATAAGAGAATCACCACTTTTAAAGGTGTCTCTGCTCAATTAGTATGTGTGAAATGGATTCCATTGCTGCTGAATATTTTCATTTATGAACATAACAGCCCTGCTGGATCAAACCAAAGGTCCATCTGGTCCAGCATCTTGCTTCCCACTGTGATCAATCAGATGCCTCCAGGAAGCAGGTAATAAGGGAACAGAATCAATACCCATCCTCTTCTGTGGCTTCCCAACAACTAGTATTCAGAGGTACCCTGCATCTGAACACAGAGATTCCATAGAGCCATCATGACTAACAGCCATTAGTAGACTTCTTGTCCTCCATGAATGTGCCTAATCCCCTTTTAAAATTGCTGAAGCTAACACCACAGTTTGTAGCAGCAAATCCCACACATTAATTGTGAGCTGTGTGAAGTACTTTATTTTGACTTTCCTGAATAAAGATGCATGGGGAGGAGTATCTCACACTCAATCCAGTGGTGGCTGGTGCTCACTAGTGTTGGGGGAGAGGGAAGCAATGAAAAAGGCAGAATATGCACAGTTGACATCATTTGCCCCACCACCCTTCCCACGGGCTCATCCTGCATTTTGCCCCACCCTAATGCTCTGTGGGCTGATGCATATGTGTGGCAGCCATTTGACGGATCAGCATGGCAAAAAACCATACATGGTCAGCTGTGGTGGTGGTGGTGGGAGCCAGTGTTCCCTCTAACAGGGATTCCCAAATGTTGTTGACTACAACTCCCAGAATCCCCAGGTACAATGTCTTTTGCTTGGGGATTAAGAACATAAGAACAGCCATGATGGATCAGGCTGAAGGCCTATCTGGTCCAGCATCCTGTTTCACACAGTGCCTCACCAGATGCCTCTAGGGAGCCTACAGGCAAGAGGTATGTGCATGCCCTCTCTCCTGATGTTGTTCCCCTCCAACTGGTATTGAGAGGCATTGTGCCTCTGAGGCTGGAGGTGGCCCACAGCCACCAGTCTAGTAGTCATTGATAGAACTGTCCTCCATGAATTTGTCTATGCCCTTTTTAAAGCCATACAAGCTGATGCCCATCACCACATCCCATGGCAAAGAATTTCATAGATTAATTATGTGCTGCGTGGAAAAGCACTTTTTCTTGTTGGTCCTAAATTTCCCAACCTTCGGTTTCATGGGGTGACCCCTGGTTCTAGTGTTGTGAGGGGGGGGGGAATTTATGTCTATCTACCCTCTCCATTCCATGCATAATTCTATACACCTCAATCATGTCTCCCTTTAGTCAACTCGTTTCCAAAGTAAAGACCCCAGATGCTATATCCTAGCCTCATAAGGAAGGTGCTCCAGGCCCCTGATCATCTTGGTTGTCCTCTTTTGCACCTTTCCCAGTTCTACAATGTTCTTCTTAAGATACGTTGACCAAAGCTGTACGCAGTACTCCAGATGTAGCTGCACCGTTGATTTGTATAATGATATTATAATATAAGCATTTTTTTAAATTTTCAATCCCCTTTCTAATGATTCCTGGCATGGAATTAGCCTTTTTCACAGCTGCCACACACTGAATTGACACTTTCAATGATTTGTCCACCACGACCTCAAGATCTATATCCCGGTCAGTCACTGACAGCTCAGACCCCATCACTGTATATGTGAAGTTGGGTTTTTTTGCCCCAATATGTACACTTGCTTACATTGAACCACATTTGCTATTTTGTCACCCACTCCCCCAGTTTGGAGAGATCTTTTTGCAGCTCCTCACAATCTGTTTTGCATTTCACTACCCTAAATAGTTTAGTGTTATCAGCAAATTTGGCCACTTGGCTGCTTACCCCAACTTCTAGATAATTTATGAACAACTTAAAGAGCACTGGTCTCAGTACTGATCCCGGGGGGGCCCCACTTCATAACTACCTCCATTGTGAATACTGTCCATTTAATCCTACACTTTGTTTCCTGTCCTTCAACCAGTTACCGATCCACACATGAACCTGTCCTTTTATCCCATGACTGCTAAGTTTACTCAAGAGCCTTTGGTGGGGAACTTTATCAAAAGCTTTTTGGAAGTCCAAGAATACTATGCCAACTGGATCACTTTTATCCACCTGCCTGTTATAAACTCTCAAATAAACTCCAAAAGGTTAGTGAGGCAAGACGTTCACTTGCAGACGCCATACTTGCTGGTTCTCCCTCAGCAAGGCCTTTTCTTCTATATGTTTAAAAAATTTTGTCCTTAAGTATGCTCTCCATCAATTTACCCGGCTCCAAAGTTAAGTTGACCAGCCTGTAATTTCCCGGATGCCCCCGGATCCCTTTTTGAAAACTGGAGTCACATTGGCTTCTTTCCAGTGCTCTGGCACAGAGCCTGATTGTAGGGACAAGTTACATATTTTTGCTAGCAGATCAGCAATTTAACATTTGTGTTCCTTCAGAACTCTTGGGTGGATGTCATCTGGCCCTGGCGATTTGTTAATTTTTAGTTTTTCAAGACAGTTTAGAACATATTCCCTTGTCACTTCAAATTGGCCCAGTTCTTCAGCCACTAAACCTGAAAAACTCAATTATGGAGAGGGTATATGGTCAGTATCCTCCACCATGAAGACGGATGCAAAGAATTCAGTTAGCCTCTCTGAAATATCTTGATTCTGCTTAATAATCCTTTTCAGACCCTCATCCTCTAAGGGGCCAACTGCCTCTCTGGCAGGTTTTCTACTTCCGATATATTTAAAAAAATGTTTGTTATTCCCCTTGACACTCCTAGCTATATGCTCCCCAGACTCTCTATTTGTATCCTTTCTTGTCTCTTTGCATTTTCTTTGCCAGAGTTTATGTTCCTTCCTATTCTCTTCATTTGAGCAGGACTTCCATTTTCTGAAGGAAGTCTTCTTTTATAGCTTCCCTAACTCTACTTGTTAGCCTCGCAGGCATCCTCCAAACTTGGTGGTACCTTTCCTCCTTGGTATACATTCCAACTGAGCTTCTAGTATTGTGGTTTTAAATAAGTTCCAATGCTTTCTGGACTGATTTTATATCCCTAATTGCCTTTTCAGCTTCCTTTTAACTAGTCCACTCATTTTTTTAGAAGTTTCCTTTTCTGAAGTCCAGTGCATCTGTGTTGGACTTTCTTGACAATTCTCTACTTGCATTTATGCTGAATTGGATCACACTATGGTCATGGCTACCCAGTGGTCCTGCAACTCTGACATCTCGTACCAGGTCCTGAGTACCACTCAGGATTAAGTCCAAGGTCACCATCCCTGTGGTTGCTTCCATGATTAACTGTGGCACAGATTAACCCTAAGGCACAGACATTTAGCACGTCTAGAAATCTGTCCTCTCCTTCATTACCTGAATGTGAATTTACCCAGTCTATGTGTGGGTAGTTTTATTATTACTGCTCTGTCTTTCTTTGATGCCTCTCTTATTTGCTTCTCCAACTCCAGGTTACTCTTAGTGTTTTAATCCAGAGGGCGATAGCACGTCTCTAGTAACACATTTCCTCCATAATGTTTCTGTGGAAGACTCCAGTCCACCTAGATTTTCTAGTTTATTGGAATCTATCCCTTCTTTGATATACAGTCCTACTCCTCCCCCAATCCTCTCCTCCCTGTCCCTTCAGTAGAGTTTATATCCAGGAATAATCATGTCCCACTGGTTCTCAGCATGTGACTAGGTTTCTGTTACACCCACTATATCTACAGTATGTTTGCATTAGTAACCAAGCACTCCAGCTCACCCATCTTTGCTCAAAGACTTCTGGCATTGGTATATAGACACCTATACACTGAGTCCCTCACCTGGTGTTGGCATGTGCCCTTACCACCATGTGACTTATTTGGTAAGCTGCCATGTGTTTCCTTCTGCTCAAATCCTGGCTCTATTCTGTCCCCTTCTGGTTTATCTGAAATATGTGCACTCTCACACCTTAGGGGATTTTGCTGGCCGAACCAGATACCACTCAGTTCCTGTCAGCAATCCCCCGGGCATCATTTTAAAAGCTGCCCTGTGACCCTCTTTTTTTTAAGCGCCAGCAATCTAGTTTCAGCTTGGTTCAAGTGGAGCCCATTCCTTTTGTATACAGGCTTCGCTTCCCCCAAAATGTATAGCAGTGCCTAAGAAATCTAAACCCCTCCTCCTAGCACCACTGTCTCATCGCCCCTCAGCTCCACCTGTCTTGCTGTCCCTACATGTGGAACAGGTAGCATTTCAGAGAACACTATCCTGGGGATCATGGACTTCAAGTATGCCACCTAGCAGCCTAAATTTGGCTTCCATGGCCTCCTGACAGTATACCCAACATCATTGGTGCCAACCTGCCCCACAACAGCTGATTCCTCCTGAGCACTGCCTAACTGCCTATCTGGATGCAGCATGACATCCGCAACCTTTGCACCAGGCAGGCAAGACACTGTGCAGTCTACACATGGGTCACAGACCCATCTCTCTATGCCTCTAATGATCAAAGCAACCAGTACTAGGAGGCACCCCCCGCCCTGCAGGAGTATCCTCTGGGCGAGAGGATATGGGTGCATCACCCAGGGAAGGAGTCCCTGTGAAGGGAGTGTTTCCCTCTTCCTCCGACTTATGTCCTCCTTCCCTGAGACCTTCACTGATGTCCTCCTTCCCTGAGACCTTCACTCTCCATGACAGCAGAAGCGCTGTCAGTCTGGGAGTGGTCTCATCCACACACCTCTCTGCCTCCCTGAGCTTCTCTAGGTCAGCCACCTTGGCTTTGAGGTAATGAACATGTTCCCTAAGAGCCAGGAGCTCTTTGCATTGAGTACACACCCATGTCTTCTTCCCCTCAGGCAGATAGTCATACATGAGACACCCTGTGCAATACAATGGGAAGAACCTCCTCCTCTGCTGGCATTCTTCCTTCATAACTAGTTTTATTGGCTATTTAGAATATATAGGGCTTTTTCACTTTAAGCTATGTAATGGGTACGGTTGTCAGCTAATTAAAGGTTATTAGCTTTGTCCTCCAAGAACAAAAGTTGGATAGTACTCACCGTATTCTTGCACTGAGTGTGTCTCTTCTGAGATGAAGGGGGAACACTTGTGTGCCTCCCTACAGAGTACCCCACCAATCTCCCGCTAAACTCCAGCAAAACTCCTTCGATGTCTCTTTGCAAACTCCTGTTCGCAAATTTCCTGGGAGCAAAGCTTATCTGGTCTGAGCCTTGTATTCAAGAACAGCAGGCAAACTAACTCTCCTCAGGAATGTGACTCCTTCCACAAGCTGAGTCACTCACCTGGAATGAATCCCCCATTCAGGCTACTCCTCTGTCAAACACACAAACACTTCCAGACAGCCAGAAATCAAACCTTAGAAAATTACTGGCCCTAACCAACTGAGCTTCTCCTTTCCCTTTTGTTTTCTTGGTGATCTGTCTATCTATCTATCTATCTATCTATCTATCTATCTATCTATCTATCTATCTATCTAATTTCCTTGCTGTGTCCCCTTGCTTGGTATCTTCTTTAGGAGACAAATACAAGTTTGTTGCCTCCTCTTTCTTCAAGCTCATAAGGCAAACTGCTGATGGATCAATAATATCTGGGAATCCCTGTTAGAGGGAACACTGGTGGGAGCACGCAGCAGGATGTGCCAGCTGCACAGGATGCCAGGCAGTGGCAGCAAGATATTTTATTGACTGTTAAAGGTATACTCTACCTTCCTCACTGCGAGCTCCAGCTAACACTGTCCCTTACTAACTAGCTTACTCTGAGATACCTGCCTGCCACTGATAGCTCTTCCTTATCTCTTTGACACATATCTTCACATTAAGACAAGGACAAGATGCCTGAACAGTGAATTCCTGCCCCAGGGTTCTATTAAATATTTGGTCCCTTCTGTAGCCCTGCCTTCTTAGAGGGAGTACAGAACAATTTCAATATGCATTAGTATATGTAAACATTTCTTTTTCGAAATATCAGTATTTAAAAACAAAGAAGCCGCTCTTGTGAATACACATTTAAAGTGCAATTTCCCTTTGGTGCACATGTGTTTATATTTTGATGCAATTTTGCCAATGTAAACCTGAAGATCTCATCCATATTCCAGAGATATTCTGCAGCAGCGTGAAGTGGGAGGTGTTACAGAGTAAAACAAAATTAGGCTTTTTGGTTTAATTCCATTGCTATAAGCTTTGTGCAGGCTTCCAGCTACGGAGGTTGGCGGTCTGCATATTTATATATCAACTGATATTCCAGTGGGGTTTATGCCAAAGTAAATGTGTATATTTGCAAAATTGCATCATACAGTCCAAAATGTAAAAGAGGCATGTATAAAAAGAAACATGATGCTACATTCTAATATTTGATTTTGCCTTCTTTATCCCTCAACCCCATCATGGGCTAGCATGTTTTCAAAGGCCTGTGGCGATGCAACAATTGCATCATCTTATATCTAGAAAGTAAAGTAAATACTTCCTCCAGCCTTCATAGTTTCAACTGCAGCTGTTTAAAGTAGCTTGAGTCTCCATAACCCACAGGATGCCATGTAACAGAGCCCCATCAGAAGCAGATGAAATGTGCAAAGTGCTGTTGTCATGGATTGCCTCTAATAGGGACTTTTTACACCCTTAACGTTTACATTAGCCTTAAGCTATTCAGCCAGTCAAAGAGTTTTATATTCTCCAATCCAAATAATGCACCAATATACAGATCCATGTTCAAAAATGTCAATCTGATATCCGGCAAAAACAGATACTTATAGCAGCAAGCAATAGCACACTAAGCAAAGTAAGGATATTATAGTAAGTTACTCCTTGCTGAAAAAACCACAAAATTTATTGTTACATTCCCAAATTCAAACTTTCCTTCCTTCCATTGTGCCTACCATAGAGAGAAAAGAGGACAGAGAAGCAGTCATAATCATACTGCCTGCCTTCCTGTGTCTGGATAACACCATGACTTCAGATTGGTGCTGTACCCCAGCTGACAGCCTGACACATGGGCAGGGCACCAGTCCATATCCCATCGGCCATGACAGTGGCATGCATGCATGTCTACATGTGTAACAGCACTAATGGGCAGACTGTGACACATTTGAGTTTGTCGTTGGCCAGGATGGGGTGATCTGCCAGGGTGTTTTAATGGGTGGGGGTGACTATGAGTCACTCACTGCTGGATAACCCAGAAGTGGGAGATTAGCCTTCAGGAAGACCAGCTGGTCCACCATGTCACCATCCAAGGATTAGCAATGGAGTGTCACCACACCCCTGGATATGGAGAAAACCCTCTCACTCTGGGTGCTAGTTGGCAGGCATGGCAGGAACTATTCAGCAACCTACTCCAAGTCCCGCTAGACTTGTTGACACATTGCCCCAAACTGGATCGATTCCATCTCCTGGCTTCTGCGGGTATTGTAGCACACATTGCTTAGCTCCACTGCAGGGCTCAGTGGGCTCCTCCCATCCCCTTGGCAAGGCATCAAGGAACCCCTCCACGAACCATTGGGTGGGATCTGGAAGTGGAAGGGCAAAGGACTGCTTTGCCCTTCATCCTTGGGTCACATGTGCAGGAGAAAACATGCACTGCCAATGCACCCAAGGATGTGCTGAGCCAATCCAGTCCTCAGCTGACCTGCCAAGGTGATTGCTTCCCTAGTGGTTAGTGAGGTCTGGAGCTCATCCACTGTCATCTCGAGGAGAAGAGCAGCAGGCAAAGCCTGGCTCAGCATTGCTGTCTCGGCACACAGGCTGATCATGGCAACAAAGAATGGCTCAAGTGCCAAGACAGCCTTGGAAAGGAGCACCCAGTCCTAGTTAGATAGGTCACACACTTCCAAGCCATGCCTCCTTGCCAGGATGTGGATGGCTCCTTCTTGCTCATGCAGGTGCCCGAGCAAGAGAGAGGTGGAGTTCCACTGGGTTAGAACATCCTTAGGGATCAGATGTTCAGGTAGGTGGAGCTCAAGCTGCCTCTCCTTGAGCATCTGCCTACTCTTTTCAATCTGGTGGAAGAAAGCTGCTACCTTTTGGCACCTCTCCACAAGAGCAATCATGGCAGCAGCAGGATGATGCCCAGAGCCTGCAGCAGGAATGTCTCACCCAGCCACAGCACCAGAAGGGCCAAGCTGCATATCAAACGACCAGGTTCAGAGTGTGCGCCACACAACGGATGGACATAAACCGACCCTGCTCAGCTGCCCTAGTTATACTGGTGGCATTGTCGGTGACCATGAGCCCTTGGTGAAGGTTTGGCTGCCCAGACAGCCAATCCTCCACCTGGAGATCTGCTCACATGGCCTTCACTGCATAGGGGGGCTGGCCACTCCACCAGCAGCTGTCCCCTCGCTCTCCTGCCCCCACCAGTGCACCGTGAGGAACAGCAATGCAGCAAGCCTCCTACTAGGACTGGCTATCACATTTGCAGTGAAGTGCTGCTTGCCCGGTACAGGGAGGGCACCACTCGCCTGCCAAAGGTAGTACATGAGGCATTGTAGTCGGGGGCAAGCAGTCAGACAGCCGGCAGAAGCCAATGTTCACCACCTGGAATGGCTGGTTGTCCAAAACAATAATCTCCCCAAGGGTTATGAGATGAGTCTCTGGTCGACTGGACCACACCCACCACACAGCCAACTTCCCCTGTTTGAAAACAGGACCAGGTGAATTGCCATTAATCAAAGACATACCAGGCCTATTGCTGCCATCAGGAGCAGGAACCCCCAGGTAATGCTGTTGCAGGTGCTTCAGCATCCCCATCGACCCAAGATGCTTAGGGTCCTTACCCCTGCTACCTGTGTCCCAGTGGACGCAGGCAGCATTGTATGGGTCACTATGGCAGAGCTCAAAGTGGTCACACACCATGCTGCTATTGGTCTGGGAACATTTTGGTGGCGTTGGTACTACTGGGGCTGCTGGTTCATTCCGGGGGCCACCACCACCACCCTCTGCCCTGGGCTAAGAAGGTCCAGGAACAATCAGAATTATTTCTGCCTGCTCCTCCAATCTCAGATGGGGAGGTGCCACACTGTCCATGGGGATTGGGGAGGATGGAGAGAGTGATCTGGCTGGGCTAGCAGCTAATTTCGCCACCTCCTCTGCTGCCACATGAAGAAGAGTTTTCCCCCTAACTAGGGAGGACCGCCCCACTTCAACCTCATCCGCCACAGTCGGCTGCACTGCGGAAACAGGCTCCTCCAGATAGGTGATCCAGATAGGCGAGCCACCACACCTGTGGGGATGACTTGAGGAGCAGGCCCCTCTCACCATCGCCCACAACGACCAGCGGCATCATCCTTTCCTCTGCCTGGCCATCTGCTCCTGGCTCTGTCTCACATCATCCCTGACATCTTGGGGTTTAAAAAAATAAATTAAGCCCTAACTCTGATTGAGGATGAGGATGGGGGTAGGGGAGAAGAAGTACCTTCAATGGAGTGTGGGGTTGGGGATGGTCTTTTTATACTCTGTGTGCCACATACAGTGATATCTATAGCACTGTAGTGTGCATAAAGAAGCTAGAAAAATTAAATCCCCCCCAATAAAGAAGCAGTCTTTATGGGTGTGTGTGTATTTTTTAAAGGGACTGAATAAGAATGGGGCAAGTTAGTCTAAGGGAAGGGAAGGCAAAGGGCACAGGATGTATGTGGCCTCTCTAATCCACACCCATCCCTCCTTTCCTATTGTCCTGTCACTAGCTACATAATCCCCTTCCCCCAAATAGGCCCTATTTAAAGAAGTCTTCTAATCAGCTGACCAAGGAGGGTGCTCTCACCTTCTGGCATCTTTACCTGGGGGGCGGGGCTTCCTCTCCGGCATCTTTGGCTGGAGTCTACCAGGTATTGCTCTCGGAGGCAATCTTGGCCAAGCAGACATCAGGACTCTAGCTATGGGGAGGGGAGTGGGTACCTGCAGGTGGGCACCCACCTTCCCAAACAATCAACAAAAACTCCAGGGAAAGAGAAACAGAGGGAACCTGGCAGGCTGGGCACCACAAACCCCACACCAGCCTACAAAATCCAAAAATCAATCCACCAGGCAACACACACAGCAGCAGCAAAAGTGACAGCAAGGCTGCAAATAAAATAAAATAAGCACAGCACCCCAGTTATTAAAGCTACTGGGATCTGGCTACAAGCAATGAGGGGAAACAACCACACAAGGAATAAAATTCCAAGCAGAACCCAGTTAACCCTGGTGGCTGCAGGTAAAAAATATTTAGAATTAGAAAAAAAACTAGCTGACCCTGCACAGAGCATCCCCCCCACAACTCTCTCACTCTCGCTACCCCCACAACTCTCTTGCTTGCTCTTGCTGCACCCCACAACTCTCTCGCTCGCTCTGACCATACCCCACAACTCTCACTGCACCCCACAACTCTTGCCACCCCCCACAACTCTCACCACCCCCACAACTCTCGCTCTCGCTACACCCGACAACTCTCACCACACCCCACAACTCTCAATACACTCCAGAACTCTGGCCACCTCCCACAACTCTTACCACCCCCACAATGCTTTTGCTTGCTCTCGCCGCCCCCACATTGCTCTCGCCGCACCTACATCACTCTCGCTCGCTCTCACTGCCCCAAATCACAGCTCTCCAGTTATTAAAGGGCGCTGGCTACAAGGAATGAGGAGCCGAGGAAACCATACACGGAAATAAATTCCAAGCAGCACCCACTTCAAGCCACTGAGGCTTCTGTTTAAAAAGAAAAAGAAAATAAATGCAGTTGTTGGCAGCACTGCAAATTAAAAAGATAAGAAAAAAATAGAATCAGATAAGCCCAGTAGGCACTCCCTGGCCGAATTCAGCCATAACAGGAAACTGGAGGTCCCTTCACCTCTGGTTTCCTCACCCACACATCCAAATTCAGGAAAATGGAGTTTGCAGTGGAAAGGGATCTATGGTTTCCTGCAGGCAGACAGGCCCTGACCACTACCACCACCAGTCTCTGCTCTCCTCTCAATACTGCTGCAGTCTCTCTCTGACCCTTCTCCTCCAAGGCACAAATGGCTCTCTGGCTCTCTGCTTCCAAGCAACTCCTTAAATAAATTTTGAAAATCCCTCCTTTGGCCTCCCACCTCCCTGCTCCCTCCCCACAGCCAATGAGGGCACAGTTGCCCATGCCAACACTTGAACTTACATTTTGGGCAGTATAGAAATATGATAGATAGATAGATAGATAGATAGATAGATAGATAGATAGATAGATAGATAGATAGATAGATAGATAGATGTGAATGACAACAAGCCAGCCAAGAAGCAAGGAGATCTCAAGCCAATCGGAAGCCAGTGCCAGCAAGGGAACAACATGGAGACAACATGGTGGCCGCAACTCAAATCACTCAAACTGATTCACATCGAATCAGAGTGATTTGATCCGACCTTGAATCCAGGACCTTCATTTTAGGGGTGATTTGATTTGAAGTCAAATAACTCAAATCACCCAACTTTGGCGTGAACCAATTCACACACAAATCAAATTGCACATCTCTGCTAATGTTTATTTAAAATGAATTCACACAGAATTTTCACACAGAATTTTCCACTGACATTTTCCTCATTCCTCTGTCCTATCCCAACCGTCCTCAATGGCAGCTAATCCCACATGGAAAATATGTATTCTTTTTCATCATGCAATACTGGTTTCGTTTCTTTTTCTTTGTCATGTTTCATAGATGTATCCCAACTCAAGTTCTTGCTCTACCCTTGACTCTATGGAAGTCTTCAATTATGCCAGAAGCAGAAGGAACAGTACCTGGAAACCTAGAAAGTATTTTTATTTTCATAACCTCTAAGTGGTTCTTCCGTTCCCACCCATTTATTTAAGTACTTCAGTAAAGTGCTTCTGAGCTTGCTTTTGTTGCCTTTATTGCAGTTCCTAGGAGTTGCAGAAGAAGTACTTGAGAATGTGGGAGCCACTTTTCAGAATTGCTTTTTAATGGCCAGACGCTTTCTACTGCTAAGACTCATAGCCTCCAAACTGATTTCTTTCCCCCTCAATTGAAGTGTTAAAATTGTCTCTAAGAATAATTAAAAGTATCCACTTGAACTTTTCACAGGGGAGGGGGGAAAATAAGTTTCAGTTTGTTCTTACTGTTCTAAGAATTAAACAATCCATTTGAATATATAGCAACATTTTCCTCAGCAGGTGAAACACTAAGGATAGGAAATGAATGAGCTAACCCTAACCCTAACCCAGAAGCCATCCAAGCTCTTTCCCAAAAAGTTAGGAATAACTTGGATCATTTTCTGAGTGTGGAAAATACCCCTCTTCCCCATAGCACCCACCAACACACACACCCCTGTGCATGACTTATAGTCCAGTGGTGGGAGAAGCAGCATGTGAGAAGTGGGTAGGAGGGAGACTTTTTGTTTCTCCCCACCACCACCACCACGTTGCCCTCCACAGCACATACGGCAGGAGAAAAGCAACAGGAGCAGTGGTGTGCAGGAAGTAGGGAGGGTTTTTTCTGCCTCCTCTGCATCACTTTATCAGCTTCATCAGTGCCAGGACAGAAGGCATGGTGACTTTGGGAGTTAGAACCTTTTCAAAGGGACCTTGAGAGCTAGAACCTTCTCAGAGGCTTTCAGCACTTGCCAAGTCCCAATGGCCACTGCATATTTCCTCAAAGTGGAGAAAATGAAACTTGTATTTTTGCACACCTCTACTTATCATTATTCCTCAGCCTAACCTACTTTGCAGGGTTGTTGTGGGGATAAAACAGGCTAGCCACTTGGAGGATGGGTGGGATAACAGTGTCATAAAGGAATAGAATGTTGACTTTTTATTTAGGAAATCTCAGAGAATGCTGATTTACTTACTTACATATTTACTATGAATATTTATATACCACTCTTCAACAAAATTCTCAAAGTGGTTTACATAGAAAAATAAATAATACATAAATAGATGATCCCCTGTCCACAAAGGGCTCACAATCTAAAAAGAAACGTAAGGTAGACACCAGCAACAGCCACTGGAGGGATGCTGTGCTGGGGTTGGATAGGGCCAGTTGTTCTCCCCCTGCTAAATACAAGAGTATCACCACTTGAAAAGGTGTATCTTTGTTCAGTTACCAGGAATTTGTGGTTGCTTTGCATATAACTGAGATCTGAGGGGTTCCTCTGTGGTTTATCCTGGGCCCCTTCTGGTCAGCCTTGTAAGTAGGGCTGCTGTAAGGTTTTGAACTGATCCTAAAGCTCCTTAGAATTGCCTTTCATACCAAGCCCTTTGCAATTAATTTCATGTTGATGTTTTATGCGTTGTCTATGTTCTATATTCTATATTATGTGTTTTCTATGTTCTATATCTTAACTCTTGCTAACGGCACAACCCTTGCTAACTTTGCAAAGAGGCACCTTTTAACGTGGTGATTCTCTTTATTTAGCAGGGGGAGAGTAACTGACCCTATCCACCCCCAGCACAGTACCTCCAGTGATTGTTGCAGGAGTCTATCTTATGGTTCTTTTAGATTGTGAGCCCTTTGGGGACAGGGATTCAAATTATTTATTTGTTATTTCTCTGTGTAAACCGCCCTGAGCCATTTTTGGAAGGGCAGTATAGAAATCGAATTTAATAATAATAATAATAATAATAATAATAATAATAATAATAATAATAATTTCATATTCCTTTACGAGAAATGAGGGCAGTTCTCACAATCATAAGATGGTTTGGAAGATGGTTCAGAAGCTTCAGCTGGCCCAGAATGCTGCTGCAAGGATGCTCATGGTTACAAGTCACTTCATAAGTGTCACACCCATCCTGCAGCAGCTTCATTGGTTACCGGTTTGCTTCCGGATTAGATTCAAGGTGCTAGTCTTGACCTTTAAGGTTCTACACAATGAACATCATCATCATCATTTATTTATTTACAATCAATCAATCAATCAATCAATCACGTCCATTCCTGAGCCTTCTGCCTGATATTCACGTGACATTCTGCATCCATCTTCAAACATAGGTTACAAATGGGTGGAGAGTATTAGATGAAATGGGTTCAAAGAACCCAGGCCCCCAAGCTCCTGAGGCCCCCCACTCAGTCCACCCCTCCCTATTTTCTTCATTATCTCCCCACTCCAAGGAGCCAGGGAGAGGGGCGAACACAAGCCCCATCTCCTCTAGCTATGCCCCTGGCTTTGGAACCAAAAGTTGCTGAAATTGGATTAGGGGTGTGCACAAAACCGGCTGGCCCAGTTGGGTTCAAGGCCAAACCGGCCTCGAACCCAATCGGGCCAGTTTGGTCCGTCACCCCCTTGAACCCTCCCCGGGTTTGGTTTGGTTCAGGGGGGTTGCGGACAAAAAAAAAGGGTTTTTTACTTTTTTTTTACCTTGTACTCCCCTCGAGGGAGTTCCTAGAGGCAGAGTGGGGGGTCCGTGGAGGTCCCCCCCCCCACTGGCCTTCTAAATAACTCCCTCACCCTGTTCGGGCACTCTACAGCCGCAGTTCGGCCTTCAACCGGTGGCCCAGTGGCCATATTGGGGGCCATGTGCACAGCCCCCAATATGGCAACCGGGCCACCGGATGAAGGCCAAACTGTGGCCAAAGAGCTCCTGAACAGGGTAAGGGGGTTATTTAGAAGGCCAGTGGGGGGGAGGGAGAACCTCCACGGACCACCACCACCCCGCCGCCTCCAGGAACTCCCCCGCGGGGAGTACAAGGTTAAAAAAAATTATTAAAAACATTTTTAGTCCGTGAACCCCCAAACTTCGGGGGAAGTTTGGTCTGGATCCGGACTGAACGGGGTGGGGGGGGTTGAACCATCAAGTCCCTGAACCCGAACCGCGAACCCCCGAACCTGTTTGCACTGCCTTAATTTGGATGACATGTCTGCCAGGAGTAAACACTCCTTGAGAACTGGATTTCCCAGTGAATGTCTGAAGCCTCTTAGACAGAGCCAGAGAGGAAGGGAAAGGGAGAAAGGATGAGCAAAGAGGAGGGGTGAATATTGTCCTTACTTTCAGAGAGAAGAAAAGCATGCCACAAGTCCAAATACTGAACTGAAACCACCAGCCAGCCAACTCTTTGGCTATAGCCCCAGTCTTATTAGCATGCCCGTTCTCTAATTTTCCAGTTCTGCAGCAATGTTTAAAGCATGCTAAGCCTCTAGACATTGCCCTCTGTGGTATAACTGCCAATATTCACAGCACAAACATTTGCCACTGGTAACTATTTTTGTTAGCTAAAGGAGACATAGGGCTGTTTTTTGGAAAGTTGTTTGGCTTGAATCAATGTTCTAACAAGCCTTGACCAGAAATGTAACACATATCCCCTGACTCATTCAAGAAGCATTCAGCAAAATGTTTTGTTACCCCTGTGCTAAGGCTGTATTCCCACCCCCCGCCCCCTCAAAGTGTGAAAAGCATTTTGAAATCTTTCCTCAGTGAGTCACACTAGGATCTTTGGGAACTAGACACTGTTAAAGGATCCCAGGGTTGTTTATGGTGTATATAAGTTTTTAGAGTTTGCAGACTGCAAAGGAAAGGAAGATTGCTTTGCACAGAGGCATATTCTGTACAGATAACAGCATGAGCTATATCTCCTAAATTTTCTACTTGTGGCAGAAGGGCAAAATATTCCTTTCATCACCACATTTTTAAAGAGAGGTTATTAAAGCGGTAGTAGTGTGGTGCATTGTGCTTCGATGCCAGGAATCTCTCTTGAGCAGAAAATTTGCTGGATTTTACGAGCAAACGTTAGATATATACATTTCAGCTGGTGCCCTTGCAATTCTGATAGGTGTTTCAGAACATTTAACAGTTCTCTGTCTCCTGTTTGCTTAACATTGTTATTCCCTGGACTTTGTATTTGATTTGCGTTTGTTTGCAAAGTGTATGCTTCCATGATTCATCTTTTTAAAAAATAGGAATTAAAAGTGCATTATTTATATCCACTCGCATCACTATGCTATTAGATTGAACTCCTTGGTGTTGTTACTGAAGTGGGAAGATGAAACAGCTTTTTTTCCTTTTGACAATGTAGGAGCTCTCACACATTATTATTTTAGGTATACACCAAAGATTTATGAAATTACATTTATAAAATAAAGTGTGCATAAGGTAAACAGGTGACTGAAGATGTGTGGAGGAGTTTAGATTTGTTAGGCACTGGGATACATTTTGGGGCATGCAAGGCCTGTAAAAAAGGGGATGGGCTGCACTTGGACCAAGATGGAACCAGACTGCTGGCCCTTAAAATCAAAAAGGTTGCAGAGCAGCTTTTAAAATGATGCCTGGGGGATTGCTGACAGGAGCTGGGCAGTATCTGGTTCAGCAAATGCCATCCTTTAAAGTGCGAGGGTGCAAAGGATTCCGATAAAACTGAAGGGGACAGAGCAGAACCACATAAAGAGCAGACAGAAAGCTGCCTGTGCCAGCTGGTCAAAGAGTCAAATGAAAGATAGCACGCACCAGGGAAGAGATTCAGCGTATAGGTGCTTATATGCCAATGCCAGAAGCCTCTGAGCCAAGATGGGTGAGCTGGAGTGCTTGGTTGCTAACACAGAAATAGATATAGTGGGCATAACAGAAACATGGTGGAACAATGAGAACCAGTGGGACACTGCTATCCCTGGATATAAACTCTATAGAAAGGACAGGGAGGGGCCTCTAAACATCCTTGCAAACACCCTCAAGGGATGGGTTCCACCCCCCAGTAGCGGAGCCAGAACAGTGGCAGCCCCTATCCAACCGCTGCTGCCGTCCTGCTTCCCCCACCCCCTACGTCTGATGTCAGATGTGGGGGACGTGGTTTGGCTGCCAAACGGGGCTGCACAGCCCCGTTTGGGAGTTAGATTCAGGCTGGTGCTGCGTTCGCTTACTTGAAGGCAGGGAGAGCCACTTCCGGCCGCGCTGCGAATGCAGCACTGGCCCCGATCTAGCTCCCGAACGGGGCTGCACAGCCTCGTTCGTCAGCCAAACCATGCCCCCCGCATCTGACATCAGACGTAGGGGCAGGGCAAGCAGGGCCACGGCAGTGGCTGGACATGGGCCGCTGCTGGTCTGGCTCTGCTACTGGGGGGTGGAACCCATCCCTTGAGTGTTTTTGCAAGGATGTCTAGAGGATCTGCACCTGCTAATTGAAGACTATAACATTAGTAAGAGGCTGACATCCACAGTGACACTTTGCTAACACAATAACAACAACAACAACACAGAAATCACCATCAGCCAATTACAAAAAGCAGCTTTACTGGGAACAGCCTATATTTTGCGACGATATCTATAATAATCAACAGTATTGATGATAAAATTCAGCCATCCCAGGTCCTTGGGAAGGACTCGATGTCTGGATAAAACAAACCAGTCAATAACACCTGTCTGACTGTGTAAACAAGAAATAATAATAATAATAATTCGATTTCTATACCGCCCTTCCAAAAAATGGCTCAGGGCGGTTTACAAAGAGAAATAACAAGCAAATAAGATGGCTCCCTGTCCCCAAAGGGCTCACATTCATGTTGTGCTAGCATAAAGAGGCTTCAAAAGCTGTCTATGAAAGTTGGAAGCTTGTGTTTCAGACTACTGTTATGCAGAAGCAGATAAATCACACCCTGTTCTGTATCCTTGTTGTGCAAGTGCAATTTTGAACATCCCAGAGACTTTACCTAGCTTTTTAACATCCTTGCACATGAACAACTTTGCCGCGCTAGCAGAGTGTGGCTCTCAGCCAATGCGTTAGCCATTTCAGACTTGGAACTAATTGCTTACTTTTATGTAGAAAGAAGTAAATATACCTTCAATAGAAAAAATATGCCTGTTCCTATATATCAGTCTAAACTTTTCAATTAAAAATACGTGTAAGAAATAAAAATATATAACTTAGGGATGTGTGTGTGTGTGTGTGTGTGTGTGTGACACGTCTTATAACTATGCATTTTTAGTATTTAACTTCTCAGTTTATAACCTTTACTGGAAGACCCTCAAGAACAGCAGCTCTGGAATGTTTCTGTAATGACTTCATCTTTGCCAATGTAGGATAGTGCCAGTCAACAGAGGGTAAAATCTAATTTTTTTTTGTTTTTTATGCAATACAGATTTAAAAAATAAATTACTTTTTTACTCAATGGCATACAAAGAAGGTGTTGAGTGTTTAAACTCAGCAAATCTCCTGTGGATTCCACTACAATTCAGATATTATATTGGAGCCTGGGAATATAAGCCCTTTTCTGAAATTTCCATAAAAATCCAATTTACCTACTTTATAATTTTCAAGGCTTAAACTATAGGGCATGGTTTGTGTTCTCTGAAGCTTTGGTACTGATTTAGATTCATCCTAAGCTTTTCTGAATAGGTACTGCCTTCCTTCTTTCCTCCCACACTTCCAAAGCTGCCTCCTTTGCAAAGAGCTTATGCCCGTCAAAGCAAGTCCGTCTGGGCGGGACAGTTTGTGTGGGGGTGGGGGGGTGGGGGTGGAGGTGGAAATTCACATTTAGGATTCTCAAAGCAAACACAAATTCTTGTGCAGTGAAAGAAGATCCTTGCAGAGAAAATTGTAGGTTACAGCGGACTTTACGTTACATGGGATACAGGGCTGCCACTGAAAATGACATCCCTGGGAGGAGGACTACCAACCTTCCCCATAATAGGTAATATCCTTTACTCCATATTGTGACGTAATCATGTTATGTGCATCTTCACATCTCTGTTTAACAACACTGGTCGTCATGCAAGGAAAATACAATGGAATGATGTCATAACAGAATGGGCACAATGGAATGATGTCATAACAGAAGATAGATAATAGTAAGTGTTCCCCCACCCTTCATTTCATTATTTCATTCCTTTTTATTTTGTTCATTGTTGTTATTAACAATAATAATTGCCAGGTTGGGTCCAAGCTACCTTAGAAAGCGTCTTATTCTCTATGATCCCCATTGCACATTGAGATCATCTGGAGAGGTCCATCTCCACTTACCACCGGTATGTCTGGTGGCGACTTGGAACCGGGCCTTCTCTGTAGCTGCTCCCGGAAGTGTACGCAGTTTAGGCTTGCTGTCAGCCTTTAAAACAGCCCTAAAGACATACTTGTTTGGCCTGGCCTTGCAAGGTTTTAAAATTGTTTTAAAGTATTTTAATTGGTTTTTAATTGGGTTAAAATTGTTTTTATATTGTTTTAAGTAGTGTGTTTTAAATGATGTGTGTTATGTTATTTTTAAACTAGTTGTACACCGCCCAGAGACTCTGGATGGGGTGGTTTATAAATGTAAATCTTCATCATCATCATCATCATCATCATCATCTCTTGTTTACACAGTCAGACAGGTGTTATTGACTGGTTTGTTTTATCCAAACATTGAGTCCTTCCCAAGGACCTAGGATGGCTGAATTTTACTGTCAATGTTGTTGCTGTTATTATTATAGTTATCGTCGCAGAATATAGGCTGCTTCCAGTAAAGTTGCTTTTTGTAATTGGCTGATGGTGATTTCTGTGGCCCCTATGGTGTTGAGGTGCTCTTCAAGGTCTTTTGGAATTGCACCTAGGGTGCCAATTACCACTGGGATTATTTTGGTCTTTTTCTGCCACAGCCTTTCAATTTCAATTTGTAGATCTTTGTATTTGGTGATTTTTTCTATTTCTTATTCTTCTATTCTGCTATCCCGTGGTATTGCTATGTCGATTGTTTTAACTTGTTTTTCTTTCTTCTCAACTACAATTATATCTGGTGTATTGTGTGGCAGATGTTTGTCTGTTTGTAGTCGGAAGTCCCATAATATTTTTGCATCTTCATTTTTGACAACTTTTTCAATTGTATGGTCCCACCAATTTTTGGCTACAGGTAGCTTGTATTTTTTGCAGATGTTCCAGTGTATCATCCCTGCTACCTTGTCATGCCTTTGTTTGTAGTCAGTCTGTGTGATCTTTTTACAACAGCTGCTTAGGTGGTCCACATTTGCTTCTTTATTTGTTTTCATTTGTTTCATTTGCTTCTTTACAAAGGCGGCACTTGCTGTTTGTTGTTGACTTTACGACTTTTGCTCTTATTGCATTTGTTCATAGTGCCTGTTCTTGTGCAGCCAGTATTAAACCCTCTGTTTCTTTCTTCCACTTGCCTTTCTTAAGCCATTGCCAGGTCTTGGTGATGTCTGATTTTCCACTTATATTGTGCAAATATTGACAATGCAGTGGCTTATTTTTCCATTTTTCTGCTCGTTTCTTGACTTGTTCTTTGTTGTAGGCCTGCTTTCTTTCATTGGTTTTGAATAGTTTTGCGTTATTGACCATTTGAAGTGCATCTTCTTCACTGTCCTTGATATATTCTTCAAGGCCTCTTTTCTCCTCCTCTACTGTTTGATGGACTTGCAGCATTCCTCTTCCACCTGAGCTGCGAGGGAGGTATAGCCTATCTACATCACTGCGGGGGTGCAGAGCATGATTGATGGTCATGATTTTCCTGGTCTTACAATCTAGTGTCTCTAGCTCTTCCTGGGTCCAGTATATTATTCCTGCAGTGTATCTGATAACAGGTATAGCCCAGGTGATTATGGCGTGTATGGTGTTCCCGCCATTGAGTTTGGACTTGAGGATTTTTCTAACTCTCCTGATGTATTCACTTCCAATTTTTCTTTTAACTTCAGTGTGTGCAATGTGATCAGCCTGGAGAATGCCCAAGTATTTGTAATGTTCTTTCTCTTCCAGGTTCTTGATCTTGCTTCCATTGGGCAGTTCTATTCCTTCTGTTTTTCTTATTTTCCCTCTGTTCATTATTGATGCAACACACTTGTCTAGTCCAAACTCCATTGCTATATTGCTATTGAATATACAGACAGTGTTTAGCAGTGATTTGATTTCTGACTGGGACTTTCCATACAACTTCAGATCGTCCATGTACAGCAGATGGTTGATTTGACTTGATGTTTTAGATGTTTGGTATCCGAGGCCTGTTTTGTTTAGTATTTGTGAAAGTGGAGTCATGGCGATTACAAACAACAGAGGGGATAGTGAGTCCCCTTGGAAAATACCTCTTCTAATGCTAACCTGTCCAAGTGTCTCGCCATTGATTGTTAACTGTGTACTCCACATGCTCATTGCTTTTTTAATAAATATCTGAATGTTTTTGCTGACACCAGTTGTTTCTAAACATTTTCGTATCCATGTGTGAGGCAATGAATCGAAGGCTTTCTTGTAGTCAATCCATGCAACACTTAGATTGCTTTTTTCTTCTCTTGCAATTTTCTAAAATCATTTTGTCATTCAGCATCTGGTCTTTTGTGCCTCTGGTGTTCAGGCAATTTCCTTTCTGTTCAATTGGAAGCTGATCATTAGGTAATAAGTGTTGCATCACTTCATCTGCTGTTATTGCAGTTAATAATTTGAACATGGTTGGCAGGCAGGTTATGGGTCTATAATTACTTGGAACTGCACCTTTTGCTGGGTCTTTCATGATGAGATGAGTTTTCCCAGTTGTTAGCCATTGTTCAATATCACCTCCTTGCAAAATGTGATTGAACTGTTTTGATAGTTGTTTATGAAGGCTCGTTAGGTGTTTAAGCCAAAAGCCATGCAGTTGACCGTCGCCTGGCGCAGTCCAATTTTTAATTTTCTTTGCTCTTTCACTTATTAATTCTGGTGTTATTATTAGATCTTGCATTTGTTGGTTACATTTTTTGACCTCTTTCACCCAGCCTGCTTTTTTATTATAATCTATTGGATTGTCCCATAATTTCCCCCCAAATTCCACTGTTTCTTCTTTATTTGGTATTTCTCTGTTTCTTGCAGTTTCTCCTTCTGTGCTTTGGTAGAAACGTCTCTGATTCGACTGGAATTGGAGATTCTGCCTGTGTTGTGTAATTCTGGCTTCGTTTCTGCTAATCTTCTTTGACACTGCTATTTGCTGCTTTATTATTTCCAGGACTTCTCTAATTTTCCTTGAATCCAGGTGGTATTTTTGGATCAGATACTGTTTGGTGTTTTCATTCTTCAGCTTCTTGTCTTTCATATCTTTCAATTTACTAGCATCTGATCTAAGCCTGGAGATTTTATTTTCTAATCTAATCTTCCATTTAGGTGATGTACTACTTTCTTTTTTTACAGGTCCACTGATCTTATATCCGAGCTCTTGTGTTATTGTTGCTGCACTGTACATTAGTTGGTTTGTTTCTTTCAAATTATTGGTTGTTATTTCTGCAAGTGCAAAACTGACATCTTTTAATGCCTGAGCAAGTTGTTTTTTGGCAACTGTTTTTCGAGCTGGAAGTCAAACCCTGGTGGTTGTTTGGTTCATGTGCTCAGTTATTTTTTGCTTTAGTTCTTGTTGCTTTTCTGTTAAATGGTATTCGGGGTTTTGAGGTGAAGGCAAGGGGGAGGTTGCCTGGTTTTCTTTTGAAACAGTTCAGCAACAGTGGCATCCTCTATTTCCAACACCTCCTCTGCCTACGCCTGAGCAACTTCTTCAATTGGTGGTAATTCTTCTTCCATATCTTGAGCCTGTGTTGCTCTTTGCAGTTCTTCCAGTTCAACTTCTGTGAATATTTTATTTCTTATTATGAATCTTCTCTGGTCTGCTAGCCTTTGTTCTGTTATTTCTGTATCTGGATGCTTCTTTTTCCAAATTTGGTACATTCTTTTCAAATAACTTCTTCTAGTTGGACTAGACTTGTAATAGCAGATCATTATTTCCTTGGCGTTTTTCATATATATTTTTCGGTTAAGCGATGTATCTTCCAGTAACCTTGCAGTCTCCAGCCCTGGTTGCTCAACTGAAGATCCTGAGTCCTGTTGCCCACTTGCCACCAGATGTCTAGGGACTATAGCACCTGGCGCGGTCCTTGTTGACCTGGGCAATGACCGATCTGGTATAGATTTATTAAAGTTACGTCTCACCATATTGTTGATGCTCCCATGCACTCTTCGTCTGGCTCCTCTGGTGAGACCTGTCTAGTATGGTTGGACCTCTGGCATAGCTCTCACTTTCCTCAGAGCACGCAAGCCCTACAACCACGCCAAGGTCGTGCCTCACTGGGGATTATTATTATCTTTCTTGTTTACACAGTCAGACAGGTGTTATTGACTGGTTTGTTTTATCTAGACATCGAGTCCTTCCCAAGGACCTGGGATGGCTGAATTATTATTATTATTATTATTATTATTATTATTATTATTATTATTATTATTATTACCCTTATTCACTAAGCTTTTGTTCTGTGAACATCATATTTGTTCCATGTTCCTTGATACCAGGGTGGCCCAAGGTACTGTGATGCCAAATGCTGCATTGCCCCAGACCACTAGCGGGGGACAGCCCCCTTTCAAAACTGACGCTTGAAATTTTTGAAAGTGGCTTGAGGGCAAAGAAGGAGGAAGGTTGCTCTTCTCTCCTTGTCCTTCTTGCAAGCTTTGCAAAAAGTTTGAGGAGAGGCACTCCTTGCAAGCTTGCAAGGGTCAGATCAGTCCAGAAGATCTGCTTTGATGGTGGTGGAGGGGCATCTTGCTGCCCTGCTGGTGCTCCAATAATCTGCCACCTGAGGCAACCACCTCACCTCACCTCATGAAAGGGCTACCCCTGCTTGATACTCTGCTCTGTTCTGCTAGATGCTATATAAGATGGGAAAATAAAACTGCAAACCATACAGGGTTCATTAGTGTAGGAAGCAACACTCCCATCTGACTATTGTCTCTAAAGGTTCCGAACAATTGCTGTTTTGACTTGTTAGAGAATCCTGAATTGAGTTTCACTGCATGATACACCAAAGATATCTTCCTCAAATACTAACCTCTAATTTAGGACCTTCTTGAAGGCATAGCAGTTATTATTATTAATGTTTTATATTGTTTTCCCCTTTAAATAGTTAATAACATCCATACAATAAAACCATAAAAACCCAATAAAAATCAACACACAATAAAAATTAAACTAGCACAACAAAGTAAACAAAGTCAAATAGAAGAGAGACAGTCAGACACCGCCTCCCACAATTGAAACACCCAAAGGCTCGCTGCACAAGGATGTTTTCAGGGGGCATCTGAAGGCCAGGAGGGATGGAGCAGCAATCCTGAGGCAGGAAGTTCCAGAGACTAGGCACTATCATGGAGAAGGCCCTGTATGATGTGCTCACTAAATGAGCTTTGGAAGGCATTGGATCAAGGCACAAAGTCTTCCCTGAGGCAGGATACTGGCAGAATAAAGGCAGGCAGGCAGGATAATGTGGGAGCAGGCAGTCCTTAAGATACCTGTTGATATTTTTTCATAAATTGACTACTTTGTAAGTCAAACAAATGTTAAGGTGCCATTGTATAGTTTCAGTAACTGAGTTTTGCTACCAAGGATTCTGCTACTTCCACAACAGTTGGATCCTTGCTAACAAAATTCTAATATCACATTCATCTCACTGGTAGACAAAGATCATTGTCTGAAACTTTTAACTCATCATATGTCCAAGAAATATTTTTCTTTAAATAATGGGTGTGATTTTTATTGATAGACTAGAGTAATCATAAAGAGAAGACAGGAGGTAGGTTCCTCTGCCTTTATTAAGTGTTAGCAGGGTGAACCTTTCCTGCCAGGTAATGCTTTCCTGCACTTCAGAACTGAATTCCACCATTCCCTCCTTCATACTGACAAGTAATTCCCTGCTTGATATGTTAATCTTTCTTTCTGCTTCCCTACAAAATTTAAGAAAGAGCTTTTCTATTATGGAAGCAACTCCAACACTGATAGTGCTTGTAAGTACTTCATTGTAACTCAATATATAGATAGAAGGCTTGGATATAATTTTATAACCTGCACTTTCAGATAATGGCAAAAATATAGTCCAAGTCACTGATTTCAGCTGAATGACAGCTGTCCCTATGCACTACTTTAGTTTGGTGCAAAATCACAAAGAGCCACAGCCTGGCTTATGTTAAGGGACACATTAAAGGAATCCAGCTTCCATCCTGAGTTCTGACAGACGTCTCCTGTGCAATGCCAGGTGAATCATGTGATAACACAATATCTCGATTCCTGTACTGCAAAATAAACCATGCTACTTTCTTCCACTGCATTGGTTAGACACTATTCTACTATTTCTCCAATATATTTTTCAAAACCAGACTTCAAAATGACCTCTTTAATGAGGAAAATATTTTAAAATACAAATCTTGCACAAAATATGTAAGCTAAAACAAAACAGAGCAAATGTCACTTGTTTTTTATGTGTATTTCATCACTGATACATTGTCTTATATTATATTTTACCAAAGTTTTTTTTATTTTGCCAACATTTTATCAAACTTTTATGGAGCATAATTAATGGATCAAAGGAGGACTGGTACAATCTTTTGTCTTCTGCCCTACCAGCACTTTTTAATCTGATGGATTAAGTCCTGGATTAAGTCTAATGTATCCAGGGCTAGTGAATGTTGTATGAGTATGTGAGTCAGGAGTCATAGAAGAGGCCCAGTCCACATTCTACACATGTTCCATAGCTGTGTGACACATCTAGAATCTTTTTATCTATATATTTATTTATTCAATTTCTATACTGCCCTTCCTAAGCGACTCAGAGTGGTTTATATATATATATTTTTAAAAACCGCACACAATAAAACAATTAATTAAAAAACCAATTAAACCAGTTTTAAACTCATTAAAACGAAAATTGGATGATATTAAATGCCAGGCTCTCCTGAATGATGGGTCTTTAAGGCTCTCCTGAAGGCCTCCAAGGAACATAATCCTCTTATATCTACAGGGAGCATGATCAACAACCTTGGGGTGACCATTGAGAAGGCCCAATCCCAGGTTGCCCCCAGATGAAGCGGTGGCATCAGGCCCCTCCTTATGATTTTAATGAGTGGTGGGGATCTTGTAGAGGAAGGCACTCTCTCAGGTAACCCAGACCTAAGCTATCCAGGGCTTTAAAGGTCAAAACTAGCACTTTGTACTTTGCCAGGAAACATAGCAGCCAGTGCTACTGTTTAAGAACAAGGATAATGGGATCTTTCCGGGAGGAGACTACTCTGGCTGCCTCATTTTGGACTAACTGAAGTTTATGAACCATATACTAAGGTAGCCCTACACAGAGTACATAGCAGTAATCCAACCTGCAGGTTAACAGGTGGTGTACCACTGTTTTCAGGTCATTCTCCTCAAGGAACAGGTGGATTTGTTGAAACAATCATAGCTGGTAAAAAGCGCTCCTGGCCACAGCCTCAACCTGAGACACCAGGGTGAGACCCAGGTCCAAGAGCATTCCCAAGCTACGAACCTGTTCTTTTTGAGGGAGTGTAACCTTGTCAAGAACAGGAAGTTCTATCCCATCGTGCAGAGGACGGCCCCCAACAATGAGCATCTCCATCATGCTTGGATTCAGCTTCAGTTATTATCCCTCATCCATTCCATTACTGCCTGTTTGTTTGTTACAACCTGGAAAAAAGGGAATGGGTGAAAGGATCAGGGAAAGATGGATGGGAGAAGCCACAGCTGCCTCATTTCCAGGTTAAAACCTGGCAACCTACACAGCTTGTATAAAACTATTTTAGGCAACTCCATCACATTTCAAATATTAATCTCAAACTAAAGTAATTTTAATAAATAAACAGTATGACCTTACTTAGAATTAGGTAATTTTGTATAATAGCTTGGCAAAGCCTCTATTTATCTTTGCCATTTTCAACAGATAAAATGGCCATATTAGATTAAGAGTCATGGTGACCTGCACTGCCTATGGCTTTTTAAAAGAATGACTATAGAGTCATGATGCAGATATATTCAATTTGATTAACAACGCATGATGTAAAATCAGCAGCAAGGCAAATCAGTTCAGACTTTATGTTATATAGTTCTAGTCATGGGCCTAGTTACATATGCTTGTCCCTCTCAATTCCACAGCATTTGAGAACATGTAGCTGAAAACAGATTTGCATATCTATGTGTTTTTCTAAGAGTGATCCATACAGATCATACATGCTTGTGGCATCACTCTATGAAAATACAAGATGGCAGCTCAGAAGTACATGTCTATAAAGTGTAGCTTTATAGGACAATATTAAATATCATATATCATATCATATCATATATCAGGCAATAATCACTGTATGACAACAGAACAAGGTGACAGTAATAACATGGGCTGTGTGCTACCTTGCAGGAAAGAGTGGTTGACATACTGCACAACACCTCTCAAATCCTAGCATGGGATATACATGCTACCTCTGAAGCACTGTTCATCCACTGATTGAATGAAGCACTCCTCAGGAGGCATGGAACAGCCCTGTGTTTGCAAGCAGCAAGGAAAGGCATTCAGTGGCTTGGAAGCAGTGTGTGCCCCCCTGTTCTTGGATCTGTGGGATGCTGCACAGTATGTCAGCCACTGAAAGGTGTGCTAGATTGAATTTGAGCATCAGCAGCAAACACCACTAAATTACTGAATTCCCTATAAGAGTTGTCCGGAGGCTCAATTTCTTGCCCTCAGATTTCTTGGTTCCAGCTTTCTTTCTTCCAAAAGATCTAGCCTTTGTTGGCTCATCATCAGTCTGAAGCAGAGGTGCACCTAGGTTATTTTGGAGCCTGGACATAAAGGCCTTTGGATGCCCACCCCCTTCACTGCAAGTTTAGTAACATTTTTTAACACATAGGTTCCTGAGGGCACAAACCACACCACACAGGACAAACTAAAAAGGATTTGGAGGCCCCCAGGAGGTGTGGAGGTCCTGGACTTTGGCCCCAAAGTCCCAGGGATAAGAGCACCTCTTGTTAGAAGATGTAGCATGTTTTCTTTTTGCTTTGAACATCTGCACCTAGAACGTAGGCTGAAGCTCACTTCCAGGATAGTTCTATAGGCTTGAAATAGGACCCAGTCTGTTCCAGGGTGCACTTCTTTCTGGAATGCCATTTCCACATGTAAAACATGCTCAAACACAGGGAAACCAAGCCATTTAAATAAGCACATGTTATTTGCAGTTGATGGCACCTACTGTACATTTTGTCTTTTAAACTTGAATACCAAGTTCAAAATTCCAAAAAGGTTGAAGCTTTGCGTCCAAGTTTTGAAAAATCAAGTATGATTCAACTTTCACTTGCTGTGCCTTTCTCATTTTTTAAGACTGACACAGCACTCTGACCATACTCATCTTGCTGCTGTCCATGGTCCTCACTTGGCCAATGAGATGTCATTGCAAATTGTGGATTTTCATTAAAAGTAAGAAGGAAAAGGCTGCATAGTAATGGAATTTCTTTTTAACATTTCAGTTATTCTGCTCCAAGATGCCTGTGAACAACTAGCCCAGGCAACCACAGTTTAGAAACCTCAGTGTGGCAGAACATCTGGAGCAGGGAATCTCCCAATAGGCTATAGATTATTATTGAATTAAAGATTTGTAAATGAATGAGAAGGAAAGTAATCATGAAAACATTAGTTGTAATCATGTAATATATGCTACATTGTATGTTATTTCAGATAATACTTCTTAGTATGTTTCAATGGTGTCTCAGAATATTGGAAAGGTTATTTAAACAAGAGACAAGAGAACCAATTCTTTCTTCATAAAGATAAGAGAATATGCTGTTCTAATTTCCATTCACTTCCAAATACAAGTGTATTTGTCATATTTTACTGAGTTCTGACTTGTGATTGTCTATTGTATTTTTGAGGTTCTATTAATCACTTCCTTTATGAACCACAGACACATTTTAATAACCTTGGCTTACAACCATGTGCCCCATTAAAAGGATTAATTACACACATTTTTATAACATTGGAAAACTAGTACTATTTTTCAAGTGTTAATGGATATTATGTACACATTTTGAAGGTGTTTTCCCATAATCATTCTTGCTTGCCTCGGAAGACTGGTAATGGGATATTCTGTTCAGTTGTACATATTAAATTTGACATGTTTGGCAATGGAGGAAAGGCAGTTCAAACTAAAAATCATACAGCAATGTAAACAGTGTTCTGAAGGGTAACCAAAGAATGAAACCAGAGTGCTCCACACTTCCCCTCAAACTAGTGGTGTGATGTCTACCACTAGGTAGTACTATCAAGTTTAAGTTTCCTTTGGATGAGGAAGCACTGAAGACTTTCTAAATAAATAGAGATGTCTTTGAATATTGGATGTATTTAGAAATATACAAGCAGAGCAGGAAGTTCTGAGTCATACTGAGTCAGACCATTGGTCTATCTACCTCAGGACTGTCTACTAACTTACCGTGATTCTCCAGGGTTTCAGACAGACACTTTCCCACTATTATCTGAAGATGGCAGGGAGTAAACATGGGGACTTCTGCACACAACTAGGGATGTGCGGACTGGTCCAGGGGTCCAGTTCAGAGGTTTGGGGTCGAACCACATACTCCCCCCCCGCCCCTGGGTTCTGTCCAGACTGGAACTGAACCCCAGACAAGTCTGTGATTATTTTTTTTTTAAATGTTAATTTACCTTCAGCCCCTTTGGGGGGCTTCCTGTAGGCCATGGGGGGCCACCAAGGTTCCCACTCCCCCCGCTGGCCTCTCACATCACTGCCGTGGCCCAAATTTAATCAGTTTACTGGCCCATTCTGGCCTCCATAAATCAGTGTGGTGGCCATTTTGGAGGCCGCTGTGCATGTGCAAATGGTCTCTGTGAGGCCCTGGGCCATGCCAGGCCTCGCAAAGGTCATTTGCACATGCACAGCAGCCTCCAAAATGGCCACCATGCTGATTTACGGAGGCCTGAATGGGCCAGTAAACTGATTAAATTTAGGCCATGGTGGTGATGTGAGAGGCCAGCAGGGGGGGGGAACCTTGGTGGACCCCCCCCCGGTGGCATACAGGAAGCCCCCCGAAGGGGCTGAAGGTAAATTAAATTTTTTTAAAAAGAAAAAAATCGCAACCCCACCCCCGAACTGGACCAGAGAGGTTTGGAGGGGTGCTGGACTGAACTGGTCCAGTCAGGTTTGAGTCTGGTCCGGACTTGAACCGAAGTAGACCAGCCGGTTTTATACACACCCCTACACACAACTTGGGAACTTCAAGCACATTATTTGCCACTGAACTATGGTTGCTTCCCCCAAATCTGAATGAGGGTTCAAAGGGCCCACTCTAGCCCCTGACCTCAGCAGATGGAGAGGTCACTTGAAAAAGAAACTTGAATTCAGAAATGGTATGATCCAGATACAGCTCCACTACTCTTTACTGAGCTTCTTTCACAGCTCTGAAATAAAGGATGAGGGAGGTTAAAAAGTAACAGTGATAAAACTGGACTTGAGCAACTACTAATAGATTGCATTGACTTTGTTGATGCCACGACTCATAGCAATTGAATTCAAAATCTCTTTTCCTTTTAAGAAATGTTACTGGGGCAATCCACAGCTATTCTTCATCTGTTGCCGATTTAATATTATTGACTTCAGGAAAGAAGCACATACACCATCACTTGCCTATTAAGTGGGCACAAGCATTGAAAACAATGATGACATTAGCTCAAGAGGGGTTCAAAAAATTAAGAGGCTATACCAATGAGATTTTTCTTCTTCATGTCAGAACTGCTCTCCAGACCCTTGCATGAACAGCCTTCTCAATTACCTACAAGTACTAACACAACAACATATCCTACACATCACAGCCAACTCCAGTTGATTATTTTAGAATTGCTAATGCAATGAAAGGCCAAGAGGCTGTGTGTCTGGCAATGTCCTGTACAAAAACTTAGCACTGAGTCAGATGCTATGTTATTGCATCTTGTAGCAGAGAGTCTTCCGGTCTTGTAGCAGAGAGTCTTCCGGGGTGTATGGTTTGGAGTTGCCCCGGGCTTATTTTGGGGCACCAGCACCAGTTCCTTATGCACTTAAACTTACTCTGGACATTTCTGGCTTGTGGAGGCAGTGTGTTTGGCAAGCTCCCGACAAACAAAATTCTAGGTCAGTCACTGAGCCCATTCACATGACTGGGCGGTAGCGGGTGGTGGGGCAAGTAGGGGGAGGAGCTTCCTCCAGATGATCACTCATTAGCCTTCTGGTGCGCAAGATGTGTGCCCACATGACCTGCGCTGCTGGGATAGTGGCTTGCTATCCACACTGCTCCTAGCAGCACAGAGCAACAGAGGCTGGGACTCATTTTTCTGGCCTCCACATATGCCACAAGGCACCGCGTGACACACGCGGTGCCTTGTGGGATTCGCCCATCAGACGGGCACAGTGCCCGTCTCTGTGTCTCCTCAGCTTTGTGGAGCCAAGAAGACACACAAGCTTGGCAGCCAGGTTAAGGGATTGCTTGCTCCCTTAACTCGGCTAAGAGCTTAGGAGTGGGGTTAGGCTGGGCAGGAGCACTGGGATCTACACAGATCTCTGCATCCCACACAAGCAGCCTCGCCCTGGGCCCATGAGAACAGCCTCACAATGACACTAAAGCTTGTAGGGGAGAGTCTTCTGGCTATGCGTGTGTGTAGTTTGTGGTAGCCCTATTCTGGGGTGTGATGCCCCCAGTTTATTAATGGTAAGTTTTGCTGGAAGGGCACTGTGTGTCAATGGGCTTTGGGCTTGGTTGAATAATTGTGCACTTGGTAGAGGACAGTCTCTCAATCATAAGAATATATGATATGTGCCAAATTTGGTGGTGCAGTGGCATGAAAAATCATTCCTTAATCAGGCTCCTCATGCAGCTCTATTAGGAACCAACTTCAGTTGCCATTTTGATTTTTGATTTTCAAGTACAAAAACGCAAAGTATAGCTGGGTAGACAGCATTTTAAAATTCAATACTAACATTGGGGGAGATGGGGGTACTAACTTTTCACGAAAAATGCTTCTAGACTCTTAAATAAAGGCTTTTTCTGAAAAACTGTCATAGACTACTAAGAATATTGTATTTTATTCTATTTCTTTCTCTTTGCTTGTGGGGTGCATGTGTGTGTGTGTGTGTGTGTGTGTGTGTGTGTGTGCTCACATGTGCATGCGTACAAATAACTTTTGAAGCACAAAAATTCCTTTAATTTCTCAACCATCTGTTAGTCTGCCTTGACCAGGGCCTGAATATAGAGTGCAATTACTTTTGCCCAATAATCTCTACCTGGAAATGGATAGATGCAAGGTATCCATGCTGAGTTTTGGATCTTTTAGCAGGTTTTGATATGCTTCATAAGTGAGGTGCTGTTTCCTCCTCTGTGGAAAATGGGAAAGGCAAGCCAGATAGTTTTATAGTGACTCCGTTCACTCTTTTCAGGTGTGACCAGAGGTTGTGGTGGGTAATTGGTTTTACACCCCAGGTGCTCTCACGATTCCATTTGCCTCTCTGGTCAACAATGATGTGAAATGGATGGAGGGTAAGGGCATGTGAAGTTGAACGATGCTGAACCGTTGGCTTGCTAGAGATCCATTTGTCCTTCCAAAAGTCAGTTTATACTTTCAAGAAAATTATGTGCTAAAGCTTCTATTGGACTGTATCACTCCATACTGCAAGTAGGAGATCAAGTGCACCCCCATGGGGAAAAGAAAACTCAATGTACTGCAAAAACTAGTATGCAAGGGAGAAGAGGGTTTGTTTGTTTGCAACATGCTGTTTTATATATGCATGGAGAAGGTTTTCCTCCTGCATACGAATCTGCAAAATGATCTGCAGCCCAAAGTGGTGCAGTCCAGAGTAGGCTTTACAAAATAATTCTACCCAGTTCTGAAATTGTCTAAGATCTTGAATAAAACTAATAATATACATTACATCTTTCCAAACATGACAAAACATGGGAGGTGATCAAATAGATTAGTAGATATTTAGTCTGCATTCACTCCTCCAGATTAATAATCTGGCACACACAAACTAATTAATCAGACGTTGCTTTGTTTCCCCTACTCCCCGCACCCCCCCCACCAGTCTGTCTCTCTTTACACAAAACCTCCCATCTGTTTTAATGGTTGCCTGCTCCACCTACTCTCCCTCCTGTCTCTGTGTCTCCTTGATTTGATCCACGGCTTTCCTTCTGCTCCCAGGCCCTTCTGCCCCAGTCTAAATTTTTTAATTTGAGAATGGAAAAACACAACCTGATGTCCCCTGATGTCAGCCAGCTCTCCACCACAGAGAAAAACAATCTACACATAGGATGGACTGTTGGGGTGTGAGAACTCTGAATCATCTTAGATTGGAGAAGAGCAGATTTGCAATGCCACCCAGTACTGAAAGTATAAAAACAACAGGAAGTCACATTAGACAGTTCATGCTGGGGGAAAGAAGGGTCTCCTGCAGCAGCCAGGAACCATCTATGCTTTCAGTAAGCAAGCTAGATTTACAAGTATCCTATGGATGGGTTCACACATCCCATGGAGTCTACCTGTAATCTTGTTAACCAGTTCTATAATGTACACAGTACTCCAAATGTCGCCACACCATCGTTTTGTATAAGGACATTATAATATTAGCAGCTTTCTTTTATATCCCATTCCTAATGATTCCATGCATGGAACTGGCATTTTTCACAGCTTCCAGACATTGAGTTGACACTTTCAACAAGCTGTCCATCATGGCCCCAAGATCCCTCTCCTGGCCAGTCACCAACAGCTCAGATCTCATCAGTGTATATGTGAAGTTGGGGTTTTTTGCCCCAATATGAATCACTTTACACTTGCTAACATTGAACTGCATTTGCCATTTTGTTGCCCACTCCCCCAGTTTGGAGAGATCCATTTGGAGCTCCTCACAATCTCTTTTGGATTGCGCCACCCTAAATAGTTTGGCGTCATCTGCAAATCTGGTCATATTGCTGCTTCTCCCAACTTCTAGATTATTTATGAATAAATTTAAAAGCACCAGTCCCAGTACCCTAGCATCTCCAAATGCCAGCTTTAACATTTTTCCTAATTCAGTTCAAAGTTTCATTGCCCTGCCCTGCCATGCTTGAACCTCCTGCCCTGCCATACTTGAGTTTCATGGCCCTGCCATGCTTGAACCTCTGGGGATTCTGTGTTCTTCTCATTGTATGGATAATGTCAGATCACATTCCCCAAAACAAAGTAACACAACTAACACACATTAAGAGAGTATATGCAGAGTTGAAAAGACCACCAGCTTCTCTCCTAAAGATGGTTGTTTGCACCTTTCCTTGCCTAGGCAAATTAAGCCACAGCTGTCTCCCCCATGGTCCTTAGGACTTTTAAATAACATAAACCCTTAAAATTTGATGATTACAGCTAAAGACCAAAGCACACATTGTACCAGGATATATGTCATTGACCTACTCCTGCTAACGGGGCAAAGAGGCACTTTTAAAAGTAATGAAGTTTATTTCATTCTGCTCTCCACGCTTACAGTATTTGTCTGCAGATACAAACACTATACTCTTAGGCTACATTCACACGTAATAGCACTTAGCAATAGCACTTACATTTATAAACCGCTCTATAGCCGAAGCTCTCTAAGCGGTTTACAATGATTTAGCATATGGCCCCCAACATTCTGGGTACTCATTTTACCGACCTCGGAAGGATGGAAGGCTGAGTCAACCTTGAGCCCCTGGTCAGGATCGAACTTGTAACCTTCTGGTCACAGGGCGGCAGTTTTACCACTGCGCCACCAGGGGTAACACAGAACTGGAGTTGCAGGAGCCAGAGGTTGCCCTAGCATTATATCCAAGTGCGTGCAACTCTGGTCCTGTTTGTCAAGCAACCCAAAGTTGTACTCCGCAGACTCCAATTTGAACCATTGGTTTGTAGTGAGCTTCACTGCTCTTAACCAGGGTTCCAGTTTGGAGCGTGTCGTCCAAATGCAGCAGTGGAGGCTGCATTACCTGTGACCAGAGTTGAAGG
Source organism: Hemicordylus capensis (assembly GCF_027244095.1). Lineage (NCBI taxonomy): Eukaryota > Metazoa > Chordata > Lepidosauria > Squamata > Cordylidae > Hemicordylus > Hemicordylus capensis. The sequence goes on along the minus strand of NC_069661.1, from coordinate 25,842,646 downwards.
AAGATTGGCTGTGTGGGATGTTTTTCAAGCAAGAAGGAAGCCCACACAACCAGTTCCCCCCGCTGAAGTCTTCCTGACTGCAGAGAACCCGCTTTCTGAATGTGGACAGGAGAGAGGGGGTGGGGGTGGGTGGAACAATGGGTCCATTGGACCCACAGTTCCACGTTACGTGCAAATGCGGCCATAGAAGGATCTGCCCCATGACTGAAGAATGCTGGGACACCCCATAGGTCTGATCTGAGAGAGCCAGCATGGTAAAGTGGTTAGAGTGCTAGACTAGGACCGGGGAGACCTGAGTTCAAGTCCCCATTCAGCCATGAAACTAGCTGGGTGACTCTGGGCCAGTCACTTTTCTCTCAGCCTAACCTACTTCACAGGGTTGTTGTGAGGAGGAACTCAAGTATGTAGTACACCGCTCTGGGCTCCTTGGAGGAAAAGCGGGATATAAATGTAATCATCATCATCATCATCATCATCATGAGGAAGTTCTCTCCATGACTAGTGTTTCTCTCTGCTGTAATGCTGTAAGCATGGAGACAGAGGGGCAAGCTTTTTCTGTGTGTCATGATGGGTGCAGACCTTTCAAGAACATTCTCAGGGACACTGCATGCTAGTACAACACCAGTTTGCATAATGCCTGAACAGAGCTTTTCTGTTATAGAAAAACTTCTACCTGCCCTTGCAGTCTCAGTCATGAAAAAGGTAAAGACTGTTTCAAGAGATCCTGACCTTTGAAGACAGTTCAAGATCTCAACTAGGAACATACATTTAGATCATCAGTAGTAGTTATCGTCACAGTTGGGATCCAGCCACGAATGAAGCAAGACTGTAACCTGTTCACTCTTCAGACTTCCTGAATCCTGTACCCTGCTGGCTGGAGCCCTGGTTAGCATCTCTCTGGTACAGCCCAGTGCTGAATGACTACAATAGTCTTATCCTGCCTGTGTCTCAGTGCCAATTTACTAAATCCTTTCACCGCATCCCATGTTCACCCATGCCTCTTCTCCATAAAGTCTTGTCTATCTATTCAGACCAGCACACCAGGATCAATCCTGGCTGGTTCTCCTGAAATCAACCCACACATTTGTTGTCACCATATCTAGAATGGGACAAAGTGTAAAACTAGGACATAGGAAGCTGCCTTATACCAAGTCAGACCATTGATCCATCGAGCTCAGTATTTTCTGCACTGGCTGGTAGCAGCTCTCTTTCTGCATGCACAGCAGATGCTCTGCTACTGAGTTACAGTCTCATTCCCAAACTAACATTTGCCCAGGACACAAGTGACTAGTTCAGGGAACAGGTGGTGTTGTGCCAGACTGCAGTTCTAGAGTAGATGTTTAGAGGACAGCCGGAACACTAAATCCAGTGTTACATAGTAGGTATAAGATAAAACAGAGATTCATTCATTCATTCATTCGATTTCTATACCACCCTTCCAAAAATGGCTCAGGGAAGTTTACACAGAGAAATAATAAATAAATAAGATGGATCCCTGTCCCCAGAGGGCTCACAATCTAAAAAGAAACACAAGATAGACACCAGCAACAGTCACTGGAGGTACTGTGCTGGGGGTGGATAGGGCCAGTTACTCTCCCCCTGCTAAGCAAAGAGAATCACCACCTCAAAACAACATAATTTAGTATTCAATAAAATTACTTTTGAATAAGAACTAGACTCTTCTGCTGTGCGTCCCCTCTCCCCGAGATGAAGAAAAAGCTACTATAACACTGATTCTGTGTTAAGATTCATTTGAGAAATTTTTCATATTTTACTTTTATTTTGGCATGTGTGTCCTGCCCATAGGCAAGCCATTCTTCAATCAATACTTCAACTAATCAATACAATTAAATTTTACTTTTTTGAAGGCACTCAGCATAGAAAATACACACAATACAAGTCCCAATACTAGTCTATGAATTCAGCCATCAAGGCTTGTTGGACAGATTTGTATGTCTTTGGATGACCCCCATGATTCCCAAACACCTGAGAGCTAAAGTGCATTTGCTCCCTGAATTAAAATTGATGCGCATGTTACTCTTCTACCTTGCACAAAGGTCTACTTTTAGAATGTCCAAAAGTAAATATTGTTGTGAATTTGATGTCTGAAGTGTGAAGGCCTCTGTCACTGTACAGTGGCACTTGATAGTAATTGGGGTGTTTGTCAGAGATCTGAGAGGTAGGGAGGTGCAAGGACATGGCAGGCTTTGACTGTTAGGACAAGGCACTTGTGCTGTATCTAGGAATGGACAGGAAGTGAGTGATGGGATGTCCACTGCTCTGTCCTCTGTGTGTCCCAGGTTCAGCTATTCCTCCCATTTAGGCCTCCGTATTGAGGAAGGGCACCTAATGGCACAGCAGGGAAATTACTTGATTAGCAAGCCAGAGGTTGCCGGTTCGAATCCCTACTGGTATGTTTCCCAGACTATGGGAAACACCTATATCGGGCAGCAGCGATATAGGGAGATGCTGAAAGGCATCATCTCATACTACATGGGAGGAGGCAATGGTAAATCCCTGCTGTATTCTACCAAAGACAACTGTAAGGCTCTGTGGTCGCCAGGAGTCGACACCAACTCAACAGCACACTTTACCTTTATTGAGGAAGGAGGTTCTACCACAACCCCAACAGCAGTTTCACCTGGCTCTCTCCTCTCCATCAACTGGCTGTTTCATCTCCTTCTTGGCCTCCCTATCTGTTCCCTCAAATAGGCACCAGCAGCATTGACAGTTGTGCAGTTGTACAAGAGAAGTTTGTCTTCTTGAAAGACCTCCTCTCCCTGTACTCCCAGACACATCATTATAACAACACAACTCACAATTCAGAAGGCAGTGATCTACAATGCAGAAGGCAGTCATCTCTTCTTGTCCGGCCTCACATCTCTGCCCTGGCCCTTGCTCTTTTCTTTCTGGCGACCTGGTTGCAGTTTTTGCATCAGGTAAGGAGGGGTCACCCCGACAAAGGATTTGAGATGGGTGTGTGTGTGTGATGTGGAAAGAGAAATAAGAGGAGTTTATTATTTTAGCAGTAAAGTACTGGGTGGAGGTAAGGGTCCCAAGGTGAGACGAACCAACAAGGAGGAGGTTGCAGTATTCAAAGTGAGAGATGACCAGAGGTTTTGCTGAGGGGATAGAGAGATAGAGATGTGCAGAATCAAATTGGAGTGATTCAAGCGATTTGAACTCAAACTGAATCACCCCTTGAATCGATTCGAGTGATTAGAGCACCATTTTGAGGCCATTTTTCTGGGGAGAGCTGGACTACCAATTAGAGTTGGTGGGTAGACTAACCCTCCACCCTGGACTTAGTGCATCAGCCCACCTTGGTGGACTAGTCTACCAGGTACCAGTGGAGGGGCTGGCCCCAAATTGGTAGATCTGCTTTCCCTGGAAAAACAGTACCATTTTGAGGTCTGCCTTTCTGAGGAGAGCTGGTCTACCAACTGGGGTCAGTGGGTAGACCAGCCCTCCGCTTTGGACTTTGTGTGTCGGTCCACCTCGGAGGATTAGTCTGCCAGGTATACCAGTCCTCAGAGGCAGGCCAATGTACTAAGTCTGGGGCAGAGGGCATAACCGTCTACTCCAATTGTAGACAGGCTCTCCCTGAATAAAATGGTGCTCAAATAACTCAAATTAATTTGTGTGATTCGCGGTCAATTAGTCAAAATAGCTGGCCAAGCCAGCTGTTTCAACAAATCGATTTGAGGGATTACAATTCAATTTGAGCTCAAATCAAATCTCAAAATCCAATTTGTGCACGTTTCTACAGAGAAAGAGCAGGGCATTCCTGGAATATGGTAAAGAGAGAAATAGCTTGATTTGGTGACAGACATAATCTAGAGAATAAAGGAGAGAAAGGAGTCAAAGATAAAGCCAAGGACTTTAGGCCAACAGGGTGGATGTTGTCAGTAGACAAGGAGAAAGTGCAAGGAGAAGAGGGCTTGGAAGAAAGATGAGGAATTTGGTTTGGGACATATTTCTGAACTTGAGATGACAATGAAGCTGACATATCAGCTGGAGATTCAGAATTGGATGGAAGGAAAATATTCTGGGCTAGAACTGGGAATTGTTAGCACAGAGATGGTGCTGAAAACCATGGAATTTGAAGAGATTACCTAGGAAAACCAGAGAGAAAATACGAAAGAGCTATGAACAGAGTGCTGAGGGACCCCAATGGATAGAGTGAAAAAGGACTATGAGCCCTTTGGGGACCCAATTTTAGACTAGGAGGCCTTTTGGGACAGGAAACCATCTATCTATCAATAATTATCTAAGGCATACCCATCGCTAATCCCATGCATGGCAGCTCTCACAAGAGTTCACAAGCGAGCTGCTGGGAGGGGGAGAGGAAAGCAGTGGCGGAGAAGATAAGGTGCAGGCCAACAGACAGGGAGAGGAAAGCAGCGAACAGGGCAGGGGAAAGGAAAGCGGTGGATGGGGCAGTGTGGGAGTGAAAAGCGGCAGCCGGGGGAGGGAAAAGGGAAGTGGGGGGGGGGAGAAAGTGGGGGAGGGGAGAAGAAAGCTGAGAAGAGAACTAGAGGTGCAGATGCTCTGCGCCCAGCCCAGCTAGTCTTCTTTATTTCTCTATGTTAACCGCTTTGAACAAAACCTCTTTCAACAAAAGTGGTATATAAATATACCTAGTAGTAGTAAGAGGAGCTTTCCCTGTGAAAACCTTGGAAGAATGTTTAGACTGCTAAGGAGAGAACCATTTGAAGACAGAGCCACAGAGTCAAGCAAGCGAAAGCAGCCTAGACTGGAGTGGACCTTCCATGAATCATGATGAGGCAGTCACCTCAGGCAGGAGGTTACTGGGGCACCAGCAAGAGAGCATGATACCCTTCTGCTCCCCTCTAGGAGAGGAGCGTGCACACAAGGGGGCAGCATTTGGCAGTCTGCCTCAGGCACATACATGCCTTGAGCCGCCACTGAACAGAGAGGTTTGGAAAAGCATTTGCCATGACAATCACCTTAGGCTGGAGGACAGTTGGTAAAAATGGAAGCTATGGCTATGCTCCATCCTTTCCCACCAGGCCATGGAGGGAACTGGGGGATTGTGAGAACATCTAAGGAGGCTTCAGCAGCAATGCAGAAACAGCAAACGGAAACTTTGAGTTCTTAGGCTGGAGACCATGTGTGATGGAACCACAGCAGAAGAGAGCTGTTTGCCTAGCTGTCTTCTGAGCTTTCCAGAGGCATCTGGCTGGCCACTGTAAGAAACAGGATCCTGGACTAGATGGAACTTGATCCATCAGGGCCAGTCCTATGGGTCTTATTTCATTTTTCACAGCACCTTGGCACTTCTCTTGCAGCCTTCTAATGCATCGTGGCACACCATTTGGCAATTTCTGCCTTAACCTGTCCCATAGGCCAGAGATATGTTCTCAAACCAGGGTTCTCAAACCCTTTGGCCATGGCGGCTGAAGTTGACGAGAATTGTCATCTAGGGGAATTGAACATCTAGGGACTCAAATTTGAGAACTGCCTGCCATAGGCCCATAAAGGCACATCTGTGTCTTTAAAAACCAGCTTATCCATGATGTATGTAAGCTCAGTCTAGAAGGAGAAAAAAATAGATCAGAACACAAATCCGTGAGCACGACACTTTTCAACAGTTAAAACAAAGCATTTGCCAGGGGAATTTGACTGCTTTCTTAAAGCAAGAAGCGCCAACTTGTTCAGCATGGTGACGAAGGGAGGGATTTGAGAGTTATTGCGAAGTGATCCTTTAAGCTTTAATCTCAGTTTCAACTATTGTGAAGACAGCTGAGGGGATCCTCCTCTACAGTCCGACAAAACACAGCCAGTGCAAAGGAACTACACTTGTTTATTATTAACACCGTTAATATACAAAAGGGCATGGTGCGAACAATTAATTATACCAGAAGCGGTTGCCAGTGCTGCCAATAGACTCTGGAAAAGATAACATCCTTCTTCAAAGGAATGCAGCAGAAAACAAATAAAGGTCTTGTAAGTGGTATTAATGAGCAAACTCAATCCTGCCCCAGGGTACAAGGCAAGTGATTTAAGACTAGTAACTAAAGTGGCAAAGTGAGTAGATGATATCTGATTTCAGCTGGCTGAAAAGGAACATGGCAAAGGATGTTTATCGTCCCTTAATTTACTTTGCCAATATAATGGTGCAGTCTTGTAGCTAAGAGACTGTGCTATGAATCAGGAAGTCCCTGGTTCGAATCTCTCCTCTATGATGAACTCACTAGATGGTCTTAGGCAAACCATGCCCAATTTCTAATATAAGGATAATACTATTTATTTATCGAGTTGTTATAAGGATTACAGCAAGACTATACTGTACTTGAAAACTCAAAAGCACACTATATAAATGTTAAGGGTTATTAGTGCAATTAGATACGAAAAGGCCAGCAGTTCAGATAGAAGTTTATAGAAGATTGTGGCACATGTACATACTGTATATATATAGAGAGAGAGCATCCTGTTCTCTCCCTTCTTCCCTCTCCCCTTTTGCCCTTTTCACGTGTTGTGAAAATGCATGCCTGTGCATGCCTGCCCTCCACACATTCATTATGTCAGTAAGAGCCCTCTACACAATAAGAGCCCTCTACACATACAACTGTATATACAGAGGACTCTTTAAGTCCTCCCAGTGAAGGTGTAGACTATGATCCTGTTGCTCTATCCATTTATATTTCACCTGGAAAGGTCAGGTAAATATGAATGGATCCACCTAATTCTCGCCAGTTTCTCACTCTTTATCTTCCTTCAGTTTTATTTACATTGCAATCTCAAGCACACTTATTTAAGAGTAAGTCCCACTGAAGTCAGTGGGATTTATTTGAGAAAACAAGCTTAGGAGCATCACACTAGCAGTCTCTTAACTCTCAGTCTCCTCTTTCTCACCCTTCCCCCAATCATTCCTTTCTTCTTCTGCTCCCCCCCTCCCCACTGCTGCCTTTTTCACAGCTGCTGCACATTGAGTTGACACTTTCAAGGAGCTGTCCACCACGACCCAAAGATCCTGGTCAGTCACCGACAGCTCAGATCAGCGTATACTTGAAGTTGGGGGTTTTCGTCCCAATGTGCATCACTCTACACTTGTCAGCACTGAACTGCATTTGCCACTTTGTCGTGTTATGACAGTTCCGTGCGAGAGTTCCGCCCCAAAGACACACATCCCCACGGTGGGCGGCTAAGAGAAATTATTATATAGAAGTTTGTCTGTACAGTTATTGGCAACTGTGTGTGTGTATGTGTGTGAGATTGTTTGTCTTCTGTGTGCCTATTGTGTATGAGAATAAGTATCATTGAGAATTCCTGACCTACATCAAATGCAGATTTTCCTGCTGGAAGGAGTGATCTGAGCTAATCTAAAACGTCTTGAAAATCTCTGGTGTCAAATGCAGTAATTTCCTCAGTGCACATTTCAGATTGTGTATCAAAGGAGCTGCAGTACTTAAGGGATTTTTTAAAAGGCCTTTAAAAGTCTTTTCCCTCAAGGGAACCTGATACTGACAAGCACTCTCCTGGAGGTGCATAGATTTTAGAGTGATGCAGTAACTGATACTATTGCAGGCCATGCCAATGAATTAACATATAGCTATGTGAATCAAAGAACTTTTACTATTTAATTTAGGAAATTCTAAATGCAGATTAATCTGTGTTTTCAATATATATTATCGTTTCAGAGCTGGGAACTAGATTAGAAGTCATGGCAGGCCTTAGCAGGGCCAGGTGCCAGGCTGTCAGGTTCGGGACCTGGGGAACTGGCTGTCCATCAGCCAGAAGCAGGTGCCAAAGAGGCATGGGGAGAACTCCAGAGAAGCAAGCAAGGATCAGAAGGGCCAGAGGGAGGGGCGCAGGCAAAACCTCCTGGATTCTAAATCAGGCTTACTCAGAGTAAATAACTATACTGTAGGCATTCCAACAACTGCTTCCAACAATGTCTTGGATAGTGGGAATGCTGAGGCAGCAATCCTTTGGGTGAGAAAGACTAAAGCTATCACAAATATACCCTCTTCATCTCTGAAATGTTGGAAGGTAAGCCATTCTATATCAACATATCAATTAAGTTTAGTTTGAACCATTTGCATTCTACTGCAAAAATCAGTGCGCAGTCTGATGCAATACAGAAGGCCCTCTTTATTCAGGAATGTTCTGTTCCCACCTATTTCTGCTGATACTTGGATAAAGAGACCTTAGCCCTATGAGGATTGGAGGGTTAGGTTCATAAGCACACTGAAGTGTGCTGAAAATTACAAGAAAAAGGGAGGGGGAGCAGTACCTTCTTGCTCTCCAGCAATGGTCCCAACACCCTAAATCCTAGATCTATTTCTCCATACCAACTTCATCAGGAAATGGCATGATCCCCCTAAATGCCTGCCTAGAGGCGATATTGGGCTGGATGAGGGATAACAGACTGAAGTTAAATCCAGGCAAGATGGAGGTACTATATGTAGGGGGTCAGGATCCAAGAGATGGCTTAGATCTGCCTGTTCTGGATGGGGTTACACTCCCCCTAAAAGACCAGGTCCATAGTCTGGAAGTACTCCTGGATCCCAAACTCTCCCTGGACTCTCAGGTAGAGGCTGTGGCCAGGAGTGCTTTTTATCAGCTTCGGCTGATACGCCAGATACGTCCATTTTTGGAGATTAGTGACCTTAAAACAGTAGTACATATGCTGGTAACCTCTAGGCTTGACTACTGTAATGCACTTTATGTGGGGCTGCCTTTGTACATAGTTCGGAAACTACAATTGGTACAGAATGTGGCAGCCAGACTAGTCTCTGGGTTTACCCGAAGGGAACATATAACACCAGTTCTAAAAGAACTGCACTGGCTGCTGATAGGTTTCAGAACGAAATACAAAGTGCTAGTTATTACTTATAAGGCCCTTAATGGCTTAGGTCCAGGGTATTTAAGAGAGCACCTTCTCTGTCGTGAACCCTGAGTAGTTGCTTTGACAGCAGGTATGTCTCTTTACTACTACCCTGTTGCCTATTAAGATCATCTGGAGAGGTCAAACTACGGGAGCCGGAATCTCGTTTGGTGGCAACTTGGAACCAGGCCTTTTCTGTGGCTGCCCCAGGGCTTTGGAACGCGCTCCCTGCTGAAATGAGCATCTCCTTCTCTGTTTGTTTGTTTGTTTGTTTGTTTGTTACACTTTTATACCGCCCCACACTTGTGTCTCGGGGGTGTGTGTGTGTGTTGCTTTTAGGAGGACCCTGAAGACACACCTGTTTTCCCAGGCCTTCAACTAAGATTGTATTCAAAATTTTAATGTGTTTTTAATGTGTTTTAATCTATAATTTTTATCTTTTTGTGAATTTTAAATGTGTTATATTGTATGTTTTAATTTTGTAAACCACCTAGAGATTTTTATACTAGGTGGTATATAAATTCAATCAATCAATCAATCCTCCAATTTTTGACCTTTTCTATTTTGTTTTTGTAGGGAGAAAAGAGCCCCCAAATGGCTCTGTGCTACAAAATGGTGGCTGGAAATGATATCAGAAGTAATTTCCAACCACTCAGGAGCTGTGGATAGGTGAAAATAGCCCTATTTTTGCCCCACACATAAAGAAACCAGGTCCCTATGATCTGATTGCTGATACATGAAATGACAGGAGGAGAACTTGTGAATAATGAAGGTCTGCTGTTATGACCATGCTACTTTATGTGATGATGGGAGCAAAGATTGGGCTTTTCTGAAACAAATGGCATATCTTCCCTAAATGCCTGCCTGGAGGTGGTAATGGGCTGGGTGAGGAATAAGAAACTGAAGCTGAATCCAAATAAGATGGAGGTATTGACTAGTGGGGGGGGGGCAGGCTGGGACCCGAGTGATGGTTAAGATATGCCTGTTCTGGATTGAGTTATACTCCCCCAGAAAGATCAGTTACATTGCTTGTGATATTATATATGTATCATATAAATATGATAATGCAGCAGCCAGACTTATCTCTGCAACAACCCAAAGGGACCATATAACACTGATTTAAAAGAACTGCCCTGACTGCTGATAGGTTCAGAGCAAATTACAAAGTGCTGGTTATTACCTATAAAGCCCTCAATGGCTTGGGTCCAGGGTAACTAAGGGTGCACCTTCTCTGTCATGAATCCTGTCACCTATTAAGATCATCTGGAGATGTCTCGTTACAGTTGCCACCGGCTCATTTGGAGGCGACTCGAGACTGGGCCTTCTCTGTGGCTGCCCCGGGGCTTTGGAATATGCTCCCTGTCAAAATAAGAGCGTTTCTTTTTCTGTTAGCCTGTTTTCTCAGGCTTTTAGCGGAAATTAGTTTTAACCTGTTTAATTGTTTTTATCCTATGAGATTAACTTTTTATTCTGTGAATTTTTTTCACTTCTACTCTGTTTTATATTTGTTTTGTTTTAAGTTGTGTACACCACTTAGAGATGCATACGGTATATGTGTACCGACACCTGTAGACATGTACAGTGGGATATCTGCTGCCTTCCTTATCCTTCTGTAGAATCTGAACAGCTCTCCAGTGACAGGCAGTAACCTCCAAGATCAAAGCCATTGAGGCCTGACTACTCCGTCCCGCTATGAAAGGCAGGCATCTGAGCTAACTGTTGCCAGAGATGTCCACACAGTACTACCACCACCACCACAAATCTCTGAGAGCATCATAATAGAGAGTAGAGATCAAATGTGAAGAATTGAATTTAATTTAAAAGAAAGTAATCTTTTTAAAGTATGTTGTTAAAGGGGCAGGGAATATGCTGTACTTGTTCTTGCTTCCAATGTAATAATTTTTTTTAAAGTACAGTGGTAGCACTATATAAATTAATAATAGTGATTCAACTTTTTAGTTTTAAAAGGGCTTCATTATAAATTGGACACATTATGTTTCATTAGAGAGATGTTCAGTATTCTGCGCAGATAGCTTGTTATTCTAACTGCATGAAATATTGTAAACACAATGGAAAATGTAAATAGTATAATCCTGCATGGCATTTTAAATTGTTCCTAATGTATGCATGCACACTATATCCTTGCAAGTAAACACAAATACATGCAGAGAACTCATAATTTGTGTAATATTGTTCCATGCAATTCTCTGGAATGAATTAAAGTCTACTTCTTTGCCCTAGTCCTGCTCCAACAGACCTTTTTTTTTTTTTCAAGGAGCATTTCACCTGAATATTTTACACATTTATTTATTAAGCAGTTATTCACTTCTAAAGGTTGCAGTGTACCTCATTTAAATTCCTTCATCTACAAACACTGGTATCCCAGAAAGAGAGGCATTGGATATTTCAATTCTGCAAGTTCATAAGGTGAATAGAAAAAAAGAAGCAGAAACCGTGTATTGTTAATAGTGGCAATGTCAAACATGGTTATATATGGTTTTCATTTCTTTGCCTTGGTACTTAACAACAAATGATTGCCTAGGCAAGGGATAATTCAATAGAAATTAGTATATGCTACACTCAGAAATGCACAGCCTAGTTTGTTTTTTTAATCTTGAGCAAGGGAAGAAAAAGGTAGAATTTACTATCTTTAAGGGTCAAACAACAGGTTTGCCTATTATGTGTTTTTAAGAGAGGTGCTTAAAACTAGGCCCTTGTCTTGAACAACAACAACAAAAAGTCAATGGGGAACATGAATCTGATTGGGACCATGGCTAATGGAGACAGGAGGGATAACCTTTCTCCCTGAATCACTTTCCTCCTGCAAAATCCCCCCTTAAGCAATTCTTTATCTCGCAGTAGCCAAGAGTCGCTGGGGGCTGTAGCGCCATGGGAAAGCATCTACTTTGCATGCAGAAGGTCCCAGGTTCAATCCCTGGCATCTCCAGGTAAGTCTGGGAGAGACTCCTGTCTGAAATATTGGACAGCCACTGCCAATTACTGACAATACTCAATTACTGACAATACTCAATACTGACAATATACTGACAATACCCAGCTAGATGGACAAATGCTCTGACTCAATATAAGGCAGCTTCCTACATTCCAGGGGCAAAGAGCAACTCTAGGCATTTTTGGTGGGAAAACAGCTCCCTGAAATGGGTAACACTCCAATATGCCATGGTCCCAATCAAGATGTGGACTCCAAGCTACCTTGTTTGTGTGAAAGAAGAGCCAGCTCCCATTTGAAAGAAACCTCTTAAAACCACAATTAGGAAAATTTCCATTTTGGCCCTGCATTCACATCATTCACAAATTATCAGGGCTGTAGCCAGAGGGGCATACCTGACCCATAAGGTATATTCCAAGCCCTCTCTGGCTATTCTGCCCTTCATTTCAAAAATGGAAGTAACTAGCTCTTTTCCTGGTAGGGCTATAAGGAAATCCATTCAGGAAGTATTCTGCCCACATTGCTCACCATGTAGCAATACAACTGAATAACTCTCTCCCTCTGTCAGTTGTGCAATGATTCTGTGCCCCCTTAGGTCCCCTTGTGGAACTGCAGTTGGACTACTAGCCAGAAAGTCAACCCCAACTTCAACTCTTGAAGGGAGGTGGAGGGAATTCATTTGCTAATGGACTCTCTGTATACCAGGCTGACTCTGACTTCTCTCTCTCCATCCAAACAGACACATAACCTAGCTAAGTTTTTCTTATTTTACGTAAAGTTTCTTACAATTCTGAATTATTATTCAGTGGTTTCTTTAGAACCTAATGCTGCTAACACCCCTCACCACCACATAATTTCAGACTATGGATCTACAATTAGTGCTGCCTTGTTATAGAGGTGGAATTTCAGGGTCATTTGTCTCCTCTTCATTTATGATCATAGCCCATTTTTCTACTTTATGCTAGTCAAACAGGCAACTTACATATGGAAAAAGGAAGGACCATGTTAGAAAGCTCCCACATGAGGTAAATGCCCAAATATAAGGTTTTGATAACCTGCTTTGGCAACAGTGAACACTTCCCCTTTTATCGCTTCCACCTGCATGCGGAGAAAGACCCACAAACAATATTAAGGCAACTTGGAGTAAACTTCCCTTCTTTTGGGTTTAAATTTGTGTTTGCATGTTTCACAAAATTCACTATAAGTGTAAAATAACAGAAGGAAGAATAATGACAATCTAATAAATGCAACTCACTAACTCTTAAAAGGGCCAACTTTAATATTTGCTTTCATTCCCCACTAAAAATAATACATTAAAACTAAGTGATATTTCCCCAGGAAGGGACGCACTGTCCTATCACCATAAGAAAAGCTGTAAAGAAAAAGCTTTCTCAAAAGGCTCTCTCAAAGCACAGTTAAAGTGTCCTCATACCCCCATTCAGATGTTATAAGAGGAGGCTGTACTTGCATATGGCCTCTGAGAATGAGCTGGAAGTCCCACCCAGTGTGTCAACCACCCACCCAGGTCAGTTGCACTTACAGCCTTAGTCTGAAGTGGCAAAGGCTGTAAGTGTGATGTCAGGTGCTTCCGTGACCTGGAAGCTTGAGCTTTGAGCAACAGCCAGTGTTTTGTCCCTAATTAGAAAGGCTGAATTGAGTGGGTCCTTGCTTTTTCCTTTCCAGAATTCATTAAATTTTGTGTCTGTGTGACAGTAAATGTGGGGTACAATATGGATGAAATAAATGTAAAGGAATAAATCAGACAGGCGGTTAATTAGGCAAACAAAAAATTAAATGAGTTTCAAAGCAAATTATTTTACAGTTTCTGAATATTTTATTTATAAGACTACAAGTGTACTCTCCTGTGGATGCCAACATACAAACCCTGTAATTAGGAGCTGTTTTTATTTTAAAACAATCTAGGTTCATTATAAATACGATAATGTGTATTGCTAGACAGAGGGAGAAGCACAACAGTGTGAAATGTTCTTTTTGGTAATGACATCTGAATACTTAAAAAATAATAATTTGGCATCTGAACACTTTGGTAATGACATCTTTGGTAATAACATCTGAATACTTAAATACAAATCACATATCTGCGGTTGGGTAATGGACACTCGACCTTGGTATACGCGGGGAGGGGGGGGACAGACAGCAGGAAAAGGGTTAAACCCACATATCTGTGGGCCAGGGGTCATTTCCAGCCATCATTTTGATGCCAGTAGTCATTTTACGGCTCATTTCTTTTAAAAAATTGGGCCAAATATGCTATTTTCTTACTCTTGGAGGGTATCTTCGGACTCGAGGGCAGTGGAGCATTGTAGGGCACTTTATTTGGCCTGTTTTGTCCATTTTGGGGGCAATTTGGGGTGGTGTGGGAACCTAACCCCCCAATCTGCATTCATTATAATGACCCATTATTACAAATTGCTATCCATCCCCCCACCCCATGCTATCCGTCCCCCCACCCCATGGAATGGAACCCCCACGAATAACAGGGTACTCCTGTATGTGAGCCGCCCAGAGAACAATTTGTTCTGGGGCAGCAAATAAATAAAATGTATTTATTGTTGTTTGAACATATGATACTGTCTTCTGCACTCAAGTCATTGGTCCATCTAACTCAGTATCGTGTACACTGACTGGGCAAAGGCGATCCCAGGTTTCAGAAAGGGGTCTTTCCCAGCCCTGCCAAGCACACAGTGTTGAGTGCACAGGACAGGGCCTTCTCCAGTGATTGCCCCCAGGCTGTGGAACTCGCTCTCAAATGAGATCTGCATGGTTCCCTCACACCAAATCTTACAGATTGCCCTTTTTATTCAGGTTTTGCCTAATAAGTAACCTCTTCTCATTGCCTTGTAATTGATTGTAGCTGTGTTTGTTGATTTTGGTGTATTTTTAAGGAATTTTTCTATTAGTTTGTTGTTTTTAACTCTTTGTTCACTGCACTAGTGTCCCAGGGCAATGGGTGGTATATAAATGCAAATAAAAATAAAAATACCACGGATTGAACTTGGGACCTTCTGCATGCAAAGCAGGTGGTCTGCTACTGAGTTCCAGAGCCTTCTTTGCTTAATTCCAGGAAGAAACCTGAGTGGAAGGATGAAGATATAGGTCAGCTGGTGGTTAGGCTTACCTCAGCAATGAAAGACTTGGCCGTCGATGGGTTCATTACCAGAATGGCCCGTCTCAGAGTATCTCGGTAGCGATTCAGTTCGTCAATCAGCATGGTGGCAAAGAGCCCTGTGATCATTTTATTGATGTTGTTCTCTACCTTCTGCAGTGCTACATCCATTCCCTGCTGAGACACTTTGTCCAAAAACTCTTGTATTCCACGGATATCTGGGAACATCAAAAGCCCATCAAAATGCTAATTAGCATATAGAAAGAAGACAAAACCTCCTTTGGCTTATCTGGAAAAGGTATTCTGCCTCATGTCAAGCAACCAACCCCTGAAGGCCACATTAACTTAATATGCATTGGAACTGTTCCTCAGCTATGCTCCTGACATGTCCTAAAGTGCTAATTTGTGAAAAGGAATTGTTATGCACTAGTTCATTTTGAAGAGAACTATTTTAAAATGGTATTTAATTATTCTTAGTTGCCTTTCTCTTTTGCTCATTGTATTGTTCCAGATTCTGACTAACCCTATGGAGCTCAGAAAACAGTTTCTCATTAAACACCTGCAGAGAAGAGGGCAGTAAGTTATCAAAAAGCAACATATAAGCACTTTGCTTTTGTGAGATAAAGCCCAGGAATTTCAGTAGAAGAATTACATACCTGTCATCAAGGGGGGGGGAAAGACTGTAATTTATAAACATGCAACCCTTAACAATAAAGGCATCCATACTAGTCTAGCTTGGGTTCTTCAGTTAGAAGATCAGTAGCAGTCGGCCAGCTTCTCTGAAACACAGTTTTAATATCTCCTTTCCCATGAGGAGAGATCACTATGGTGGCCTCAGGCAAGCTCCACTCCCTCTCAGCCCCCCGTCTACACTATGGAGAGAATACTACTAATTAACCTTACAGGGGTAGCTGGAAGCATTACAAGATAATTCCTGTGCAGTGCTTGGAACACTCAAAAGTGCTGTACAAATGCTAAGCATTTGTACTGCAGATGCTTTGAAATTCCTCTGTGAAAATGGTTCCTCAAAGGTAGAAAAGTTTGGAAACCACTGCTGAAGTTGTGATTTAAAATAAAATATAGAAATGAAACCAGAGCGCAAGGGAGGCACTGGACATCTCTTTGGAATTAAGGGATGCAATTGCTATCTATAGACCTAGATACTTCGGCAAATTTGAAGTAGCACTAAACAGTGAAGAATGGTTTAATGCTGCTGAAGTGCATGATGATTCTAAAAATATGCTTCCAAAAGATAGTCAGTGATGCTTAATTGCAGCTCCTATTTAATGTCTAAATCAGGGAAATTAAATTCAGTCTAATCAGTGCTGTTAGAGGTCTTTTTGGCACTTCAAGGCCAATTTAAGAAGCAACACAATTATCTGAACTGCTACAAATGTGCCTGATTTTAAGTGCACTATAAAACTATATGCTCTAGCCTTAACCCCTGCAATATATAACTGAATGCATACACACTTGCAATTCTGGGGAGCTATCAAGTAGTTTGAAGGCATCATCATCATCATCATCATCATTATTATTATTATTATTATTATTATTATTATTATTATTATTTTCTTTCATTCATTCAATTTCTATACCACCCTTCCAAAAAATGGTTCAGGGTGGTTTACACAGAGAAATAATAAATAAGTAAGATGGATCCCTCTCCCCAAAAGGCTCACAATCTAAAAAGAAACATAAGACACACACCAGCAACAGTCACTGGAGGTACTGTGCTGGGGGTGAATAGGGCCAGTTACTCTCCCCCTGCTAAATAAAGAGAATCACCACGTTAAAAGGTGCCTCTTTGCCAAGTTAAGGAAAGGAGCCAGTTCAGCCAGTTAGGGAAAGGAGCCTTTCAAGGGAAAGGAGCCCGTTCAGCTGTATATAGCTTACACTTCGAACAGCCTGCCTCCTTGTAGCATTCGTGTGACAAAATTGTTTAGGTGCTGTGCTCTGAACATCATAAAGTGCTATATAAATGCTAATTATTATTGTATCCTGCTTAAATCAGTGAGAGTTATGTAACAAACTGTCCAGCCAAACCCTGCTGAGTTTGCTGCTCCCTGTACTCCAGAAAGGCTCTGCAGGAGCAGAAACAAATCACTTAACCCAGGGGTGCAGCAATCTGCCAGTGGCCCAGGTATAAACTACCACCACATCCCTGCCCCCCAACGCCACTGTCACCATGGCGGCTGGGTGAGCTAGCATGTGTCAGCCACAGTCCTCCCACCATGTCATCATGAAGATGCAGGGGGCGTGACCGGCACTGAAAAGGAATGTGTGGTGGCCCCAGTTGCCCTTGTTGGAGTTCCAGTGCATCGACCTTTTGCACCAACTCTCCTAATGACCAGTAGGGAAACTGGGAGTAGAGATAGTGAATAAGGGTCTCCCTAGCTGTTCTACCTGTCTCTACTCTATGACCCCTGATATGACTCTTCAGGTACTTCCTGTGCTGTGTCAGAATCCCTTCCGTTCCTCTTAGAGAGCAGACAGAAACATCTCTCTCTCTCTCTCTCTCTCTCTCTCTCTCTCTCTCTCTCTCTCTCTCTCTCTCTTCATTACGTAGTTCTTTCTATTAAGGATTCGATCTTTCCTATCCAAAGTGTACTTCACCAATAAATACTTAGCATTTAGTTCTACAAGAATCTCCATGTCTCTTCTGGAAATGGCTGCAACAACTAAACTCTGCATTCTACTCTGTAACTGGAGTGGGTAGCTTCTTTAGTGCCCTGCGGGTAAAAATTACACCCCCCAACAGCCTTCTCCAGCCAAAGAAGCACTTGCTTTGCTGAATGCTTCTATTTTCTCCCTTGTGAGCACACCCGGCCCTCATGGCAACAGTGGGGCAGTGGGTAGGAGTGGGGGAGGGCAAATGGAACAGGGTGGCAATGGGCACTCTGGAGGGCAAGGTGCCCCCCTCCAGGCCCCACAGTATATATTCAAGTGTATATATATTCAAGGCCCCTGCTCCATCTACACAGCTGATGGACCTTCAGTGACATGCTTCTGCTCTTGCAGAGCCCTTCCAGTATGTAGGGAACCTCACATCTAGGCTAAGTCATAAGAGGAGCTGAGAAACAGACAGTCACTGAAGATGACCAGACGGACATTAGACAGGTTGCCACAGTGCCAATACATTTCATTTCTACAATGACTGGTTGAAAATAGTCGACACTGCTGCAGTGTAAGGTGCTAAGGTGCCAAGGGCTTAAAGCTGGGGTGCCGGGCAGTGGGGCCCAGGCACCTCTCTTCTGTGCTACTGGGGCAGCTTGCAAGCTGCCGGATGCTGGCGCAAACTCTACAAACCATCGTACCACTATGGTTACAAGCGAGAGCGTGTAGTGCAGCTTTCAGCCTAGCAAGGATCAGGTGGTGTGTGCAGCCAATAGGATCCCATGTGGCCTTTTAGAACTGCTGACTCTGGCTTGGTTGTTTGAGCAATTTGTTGATGCGCAGCAGTCCTATGTGGACCTCTATGGAACCCCCAGCTTGCCTACATGCCTGACTCCAGGCTGACAGCCCTAAAATAAAGGCTCACACAATCCTAGGCACAATCAGTTGTTCACTTTAGACACAGATCCACCAGAATGTTCTCCTGCATAAGCCCTATTGAAATCAAATGTGCTCTTGAGGTGCTCCCATTCATTTCTATGTGGCTTCTATAGGAGAGCCAGTGGACTCAGTACCGGATTTAGGCACAACCTAGGTAAGCTACAGCTTAGGACCTCACATTATATGGGGCTTCCAAATACTGTTATAGAAAATAAAGATTATATAACATATTTTCATTTACTACCACTACTACCAGCACCACCAGCAGTAGCAGCAGGGATGTAGACTTCTCAGGTTCCCGGGGCACATGGGAGGAGAGGTCTTGTGGTAGCAAGAATGAATTGTCCCCTTTGCAAAGCAGGCTCAACCCTGGTTTGCATTTGAATGGGAGACTACATGTGAGCACTGTAAGATATTCTCCTTAGGTGACGGGGTTGCTCTGGGCACAACACCTGCATGCATAGAGCACCACTAATTTTTCTCCTTGTTATACTACTTCTAATCAGAGGATTGTTTTTATGTATTTATTTCATTTTTAAAAATTTATTTTACATATTTTTATACTGCCCAAAACGTATGTCTCTGGGCAGTTTACAACAAGATAAAAACATTAAAACATTAGTTTAAAAAAAACAAACCAAGAGTCAAGTCAAGTCAAGTCAAGTTTTATTTACAGTCCTAGACCAAACAATCCATGCATACAAAAGGCAAAACAAATTTATAAGAAACTCTATAGGTTCTCATTATACATCTTAAGAGCAATATAACAAAATGTGGCTACAGAGTTAAAATTTAAAACATCCTCATCAGAGAGTAGAGATTTAACAAGTTGTTCAGCAGATTGATCCGGCTGTTTACAGACCAGAGGTAAAATTAAGTGCTCCCTCGATTGCCTATGTATTTTACAGGATAATAGAATATGCTCAATGGATTCTATTTCCCCACTGCCACATCTGCAGTAGCGAAACCCCCCCAGACTGCATACCTGTTCCTTCAGGGGAAGCGTGACCCCATCCAGAACAGGCAGATCAAAATCGTCTCCCGAGTTCGACCCTGCACAATGAGTATCTCTGTCTAATTATAGAGTGAAAGGGCCCCGAGAGGCAGCTGTGCCTCCTAAGAAATTGCTGAGCTGCTACAAAGACAACACAGGACTGACTGTGTTGTTCAACTGACTGATGAACTTGAGCATGAGAGCTTACTGATGCTACCTGGCAGCTGGCGGGGGGGCATTGTTCCCCTCAGGAAATCCAGAGGAGGGCTTGAGCCCCGCCACCCCCACCAAGTTTACACTGCTGATGACTACTACTATTTAGATACCACTTTTCAGCAAAAGTTTCCAAAGCGGTTTACATACATTAATAAATCTCTATGTAATCTCTATGCATCTCCAAGGTAGGGCTAAGAGAGGTTCCTGCCTGCAACCTTGGAGAAGCCGCTGCCAGTCTGTGTGGACAATACTGAGCTAGATAGACCAATGGTCTGACTCGGTGTACGGCAGCTTCCTATGTTCCTACGTTCCTCCCTGTCCCCAAAGGGCTCACAATCTAAAAAGAAACATAGGAGTGGCAACAGCCACTTGAGGGATGCAGTGCTGGGGTGGTATTAAATGGCTTATTGCAAGATAACTGTTTTTGTTAAATTATTTGGGGGGGGGGTGTTGGTTCCATCTTTGCCAAGTAAAAATAAAGCTTTATTATTTCTATTTCCATTGCGCTTTTTATTTGAATGATACTTTGGGGGGGTAATGCTATGGGGCCTGACGTAGCTTTAAAGCTTGATGTAGCTGGGCCTCTGTATGTCATTATCTGGCCCTGAGAGGACAGGGGCCTTGAATATATATACACTGCAGCAGTATTGTCCATCGTGTTGGCAGTCATCATTCACTGCTCTTGAAATGGTTATTTTCCTTGCTTTTAAAGTCTAAGTCATCCAAAGCGGAAGCCGGGACTTCAGCCAATCTATCACCTGTCATGGAAGATGACTTAGATGGTGACAGTGAATGAAGAACCATGAGGCTGCAATGTGTTCATCCAAACTTATGAAAAATGAGTACACGATTCATGAACAGATATGCCTGCATTCACAATGAATAATCTGACCAGCTGTAGAGGAGAGGTGGGGGGAGATTATACTCCTTGATAAGGATAAGAAAACCATCTCCCCGGGTTTTTCGGAACTTAATGGAAAAGTACAAAGCAAATAAACTGTAGGTAACAGAAAATCCATAGTTACTAACTGAGCGTGCGATGATTCAAGTAGACCACCCTGAAAACTGTCCCTAAGAAATGCCATTCAAGGCCATGAAACATTTTCCTTCCCAGGCTGCTTCTGAAAAGATCAAATTATTCAGTTAAAGGGAATTGTGCTTCAGAAATATTCACCCGGTGATTTACGCAAAAAGGCTGCTTTGTTTCCACTGCCGATGACGAGAGCAGTTAGGTTAACAAATTACTCTGTCGAAATTCTGATCAACAATGCTTTGTGAGCCTTCTGCAGTCATCCTTCTTTGCACAGTGATAGCTGCGGTAGCCAAGGCCCTTCTCTATGGAAACATACTGTATACTGCAGAGGCACAGTTCAGACCAGACTTGGAGACGTTTGGGGTGCCTGTACAAAATGTTGACATTGCTGCTCCCATATTCCTATGGGACTCTTAACACGCCGTATGAATAAGCTCACAAGCTGCCTGTTTTTCAGCCTCGGCCTGGGCTGCAGCAATTATATTGGTTATTTTTATTTTACTGTAAACTGTATTAACTGCTTTGCTCTGCTATAGTGACCCAAAGCGGATTTCAATTTAGAAGGTTGCTACAAAACAGTAAAACTTGGCCAATGCTTGTTTTGTTGGGATAAAGAAATAGTAATATAAAGAAGGCCACACTGGAGACAATTTCCATGAAATTATCCCATAGAGTGTCCCATGATCTGCCTGGGTCCTGGCATGGGTATCTGCAGGCTTTTTCCCAGGGTTGGGGGAATATACACAAAGCATGTCAATAGGAACCAAAACACAACAGGATGTATCCAATGTTAATCCTGCTTAGAGTAGACCCATTGAAATAACTGAAAGTTACTCATGACAAAGGCTGCAATCCTATATGCAGCCTAACACTAGTAACTTGGGAGAAAGCCCCACTGAATTCAGTGAGACTTACTTCTCAGTGAATGTGCATAGGATTGGACTCTAAGTACTATTATTTCAGTGCGTCTACTCTAAACAGGACTAACAAGAGGCACAATCCAACAAATTTATTACACTTACAGACCAGCACCAATACAGCATAACCAGAATTTAACACTAAACCAGTTTATTTAACAGAAATGCCCGTTTCTGGGGCTGGGAAAGTATGTGTATGAGTGTGTGTGTGTATGAGTGTGTGTGTGATCACAAGTATATACTGTGGCACTCAGCTCATATTCCAAATACACAGTCCTAAGCCTAGGCTGACAGGCAGACCAACAGAATACAAACAGATTACAAAAAGAAAAGTTTTCTAAATATATATAATGGGGTATTATTTCCATTGCCTAACAGAGATTCCTGTTGTCTTAATTGCTGCTTAATAATTGATGAGCACCCATGCATCACTGGGGGGATCTCCACAATGCACCGTGTACTTACATGGTGCATTGTGGGATTCTCAGAGGCCGGGACAATGAGTCCTGGCCTCAGAGCGATCTACCCTGCTCTGTGTTGTATGGAGCAGAGCTGATCGTACAGAGCATGCTCCCATGAGGCTTCCAAGGATCACTTGGAAGGAAGGCAAGGTTTAGCAAGCCTTCCCCCCACCTGCAGGTCATGTTAATGGCCCCTATATATTTGAAAGATATCCTAGCTACATTAAATAAAGTTAATCAAAGTCAATAAAATATATCAATATATTACAAGGTTTGTGAAAAAAATGAACAAAAAGACCTCAAAATAGTGATCACTATATAAGAAATTAGATCTGATGATTCATTTCTAAAATATCATACTGTCAATGAATGAGAGAAGTAAAGACAAATCTTCCCGCGTGATTGCAGTATCATGTATTGACTGAGAGATGAGACCAGCCCATCTTGTAATTTTGCCAGGCTGGAGGGAGAAGCTAGTGCCTCTTTAATCCACATGATGGGACTGGAGACAACTAGTGGAAGTGAGAATTCCTTGATAATTGCCACTGAAAACAACTGAGGTTAGTCGAAACACGTCTGGCAAAATTACAAGATGGACTGGATATTCATCTCTCAATCAATATGTGATACTGCAGTCACACGGAAATATTCGTCTATTCTTCTCCCATCCTTTGACAGTAGGATTCTTTTGGAAATGAATAATTGTATCTAATTTTCTTAATTGGATATACTGTAAAGTGATCACTGTTATGAGTACTCATGAACTTTGTTGTGATATATTGATATACGTATGTCACTGATTTTGATTAACTATCTTTTTTTAATTTAATGTTTTTAAACATTTTCCAACATTTTATATTTTGCAACAACATGTCCAAATTTAATGTAGTTAGGATAGCTTTCAAATATATAGTTTCATTATTAGCATTAGTATTAGTATTAGTATTACTTGGATTTTCTGTTGATATTGGGATACATTGTCGAATCCAATAAGGCTTTGTGTTTTTCTCTGTTTAAACAGGAGACATTAAAATCAAATTTACAAAAATATTAAGATTTATATTATATTATATTATATTATATTATATTATATTATATTATATTTTTATATTTTTTATATTATAAAGAATATAAAGATTACTTACACATGCAGAGTAGAAGAGCAAATCAAAAACCTGAGTTGCTGAGCAAGATGGCTTTTAAAATGTTCAGGAGCTTTTAACCCAGACTAAGCAAGCAAGTTTTTTTCTGCATTGTGTGTCCGGCCGTGAGCTCTGAGTCCCACCACAGCCAGGAACATTTCCAGATGGGGCTTTTAGCTTGGAATGGACAGTGTGCATTCACACATCAGCCAGATTCACGCCAAAGTCCATGGGAGATATTGGTGAGCATTTCATATACGATTCTGGTTTTTCATTGCCCATTAGAGCCTAGCCCAATTTATGTCTGGGGTAAAAAAAATCCACTTTTTGCATTGGGGTGTTTTTCTTTTTTGGACAAATTCAAACTCGCAGTAAAGCCTCGCTGTCGGGAAAGCTCCAGGTGAGGTAACCTGGAAGCACACTGCATGCCCAAAGCTCTCTGAACGTAAATTTCAGATAGAGAGATTGCGGGTGGTTTGTCCCACAGAGAGGAAAGAAATGGAAAATCTTTAGCTACCAAGCATGACTTAGCCACAGCAAACGACAGGGGATAGATAGGGAGATATTTGCAAAACAACCTACCTTAAGCAAGTTGCACATTTACACAGAGAGGAGAGCTTAAGGGCAGGGCAGGCTTCTAGTGGCAACATTGCAGCTAGAGGGACAGAGAAACTTTAAAGCAAGTGAACAGTTATTGAGGCTGTGAGGTAAGCAGATAGCTTACATCCAAAATCTGGGGGGCAGGGTGGCTGTCCCCTCTTGCCTCCATCCCCTGTGAACATCCATGGGTCCTAGTAAGGAAGAGCAAATTACATCCCTTACAGCTTAAGGTAGTAGTCCACTTTCTGCTCAGGCAGCTTATGGCAGCTGAGCAGCATTCTATGTGAGGCCAGAATAGCAATCTTAGATCCCCTCGTGCCAGCAGATGTTTGTACTAGTATTAGGTTAAATGGCTTCAGGCCTCTGCATCTTGGTTTTACTTTCTTGTTTCCTTTTTTGCTGTTACCAGCTTTTATAGAACAACTGCAGCTACGATTGTGTACTATCTGTAAAGTGTGCCGTCAAGTCAATTTCGACTCCTGGCACCCACAGAGCCCTGTGGGGTTTTTTTTGGTAGAATACAGGAGTGGTTTAGCATTGCCTCCTCCCGTGCAGTGTGAGATGATGCCTTTCAGCATCTTCCTATATCACTGCTGCTTGATATAGTACCAGTGGGGATTCGAACTGGCAACCTTCTGCATGTTGGTCAAGCATTTCCCCACTGCCCCACTTAAGGTGACCAGATGGCTCTGTTCACAATTTACCAGCTTCCTGTCCTTGTCTAAATATCCTAAACCTTATCTGGGCTTTTCCAAAGCAACATAATGCAATGTTTAGATACGTGCTTTCTGTTAGTTCTAGCACACCAGAATCTGGAGCAGTTTCAACCCAGGTTTTGATTCAAGCTTTTTGTAGGCCAAAGCCTTCCAGGCAGCTATAGAATATTCTGGTCAGCCTCACTCAAAATACATGTTTGTACCCAAGTTTTTCTTTAAAAATAAAAAACCAGAGTTTGCCTTGAATAGTTCTCTGCATTTTCCTGTTCCATGTGAAATCTTATACATACCAAGTGGACTGGAGCTGTCATTGAGCTGATGATGAGAGCCTTGGGACCATAAGAACATAAGATAAGAACAGCCCTGCTGGATCAGGCACAAGGCCCATCTAGTCCAGCATCCTGTTTCACACAGTGGCCCACCAGATGCCTCTGGAGAGCCCACAGGCAAGAGGTATGTGCATGCCCTCTCTCCTGCTGTTGCTCTCCTGCAACTGGTATTGAGAGGCATTGTGCCTCTGAGGCTGGAGGTGGCCCACAGCCACCAGTCTAGTAGTCCTTGATAGAACTGTCCTCCATGAATTTGTCTATGCCCTTTTTAAAGTCATACAACTTGATGGCCATCACCACATCCCATGGCAAATAATTCCAGAGATTAATTATGTGCTGTGTGAAAAAGTACTTCCTCTTGTCAGTCCTAAATTTCCTGACCTTCAGTTTCATGGGATGACCCCCTAGTTCTAGTGTTGTGAGAACGGGAGAAAAAATTATCTCTCTACTCTGTGCATAAATTATTTTATACACCTCTTATCATGCTCCCCCATAGTTGCCTCCTTTCCAAACAGCCCCAGATGCTGTAGCCTTGCTTCATAAGGAAGGTGCTCCAGGCCCCTGATCATCATGGTTGCCTTCTTCTGCATCTTTTCCAGTTCCACAGTATCCTTCTAAGATACAGTGACCAAAATTGAACACAGTACTCCAGATGCAGCTGCACAATAGATTTGTGTAAGGGCATTATAATATTAGCATTTTTATTTTCAATCTTAAACCAATCTTAAACTTTGCTGCCTGCTCTTAATCATAAGGTCTCAAGAACCTCAGGTCAGATTAACTCATCAGTTTGCATGAAAGAATCACAATTGAAACAAAAGGAATTTGTTCCCAGATCAATACTTAGAGCATTAGGAGCAGTTTGGACACTTACAAGTTGTTCCATGTGAATTTGCTTGACCATTCCCGAAGACACAGCTACCTAAAGCAAGTAACTTGTGACCCAGTATGCCCTGAGATACACTTGCCATTATCCATGGTGGTTTGCCGGAGGGTGACAACTATAAATATGTGCCACTCAAAATTGAACACAGGAAAGCACCAACTTTCGAGGATCCATCAGGGACTTGAGATGTTCAAAAATGGTAGTGATGATGCTTGTGCAAGTCAACCTAACTCTCAACTTAACTCTCAAACATTTGCTTAGATCTGGAATGTTCAACACAAACATGGATAGAATGCTTTCTTTTTCTTTTTATGCTTTCTTTATTTGATGGAAAGGGAACAGGAAGACTATTTTTGAGCTAAGAGGCTAAATTCATTCAGAAGATTATTCATGAATTATTCCCTTGGCTCCACTATGGATACATGCTACCTAAATGTGAACAGCTTCCTGGGTTTTATTAAAAGATGTTCTTCAGCATCAGAAGACAGATGGTTGTTTATTTTTATTTCTATGTTTAGACAAATGTAATAATCACGCCAGGTGCTAAACCAGAGCGGGATATATAGATGCATCCAAGTACCTTTGGAATGCACATCACAATGCAACGTGTGGCTCCTAAGTCTCCTGGATGCATTTATCAAGAAGTAACAGCTGTAGAAGAAAAGGAGAAATTTCTGGGCTCCCTTGAAACCTAGTTAACCATCTTCTGGACTGTATGCCAGACAGACTTGCTTATATAGACTTTATTTATGATGGTGCTTAACTATATAGTTAGTTTATCTTTGAAGCTTTTATTGGTAGCGTTTTAACACTGTCAGTTACCCCATAAAACTTTCTCCTGCTCAGGCTTTAACTCTTTGAGAAACAGAGGGGCCCCGTAGCTCCACTACAGCCATTTTAGCAGCACTGCGTAAGCAGCTGTCTGAGAATTACTCTAAAACAGGACTTTGGCCCACAACTATGGCCCTCCGGCTATATGCGGACTACAACTCCCATCATTCCTGACTATTGGTCACTGTGGCTGGGGATGTTGGGAGATGATGATGATGATGATGATGATTTTACATTTATATCCCGCTCTTCCTCCAAGGAGCCCAGAGCGGTGTACTACATACTTGAGTTCCTCCTCACAACAATCCTGTGAAGTAGGTTAGGCTGAGAGAGAAGTGACTGGCCCAGAGTCACCCAGCTAGTTTCATGGCTGAATGGGGATTTGAACTCGGGTCTCCCCGGTCCTAGTCCAGCACTCTAACCACTACACCACGCTGGAGATGTAGTCCAACAATAGCTGGAGCACTGAAGTTGTGTACGCTGCTCTAAAAGCTACCAAAGACTTTAAGGTATTGATTTTCATTCCTCAAGTGGCAGGAAGTTCTTGGGGAAACTTGACAGGGGTCAGAAGTTTTGTTGCTTGAGCATACTACAGGAGACTTGGGCTTGATGTTTTGGATTCTGAACAAAGGAGAGGATGCAGGAACACAGACAGGTGATACTAATCTTAATGCAACAGTCCTGACAAAGCAACAACACACACTTTGAGCAGGTGTGTAGAGAGCTCACTGGCACCTATGGGACAAGGCCCACATCTCCTGCATCCACATCAGATACAGGGGGCATGGTTTGTGCCAGGACATGGCCATTCAGCCCTGTTGAAAAGTTTCCCTTTCTCAGTTAATAGCAGATCTGGGTGGGCTGGGGTGGGGAAACCCAGCAACCTAACTCACAGCTGGACTCTCAAATGAGACTTGACACTTGCTCAAATATGGAAAGATGGTCAGTGTGGTCAAATATGGTCAGTACCCACCCCCTCTGCATCTGACATGGACGCAGGAGGAAGGGCCACTAGGGATCCGTCCCAGCCAGCATTTCATTGAAGAGCAAGCAGGGAAAAAAGCCCTGAGCCAGTCAGTGTTTCAATGGCAGGGAAGCAGAGGGGGCACCTTGCGCTCCCAGCTGGTGAACTCGCCAGCAGGGGGTGCTTGGGAGAGGGGGTACCTTGGCAGTTCACCCAGTCCCTGGTGGCCGAGGGATCTCCACTCCATTTCCCCCATGCTCCTGACTTTAAGCTCTCCAAAGCTTCTCCTTGCCAGTCCATACCAGACACTCCAGCTCTTCGCTTTTTCCCGTTCTGTAGCCAGAACCAAAACTTCTTTGCCATGCTAGTTTTGGGCCCCACCCTGGAAGGAAGATGTAAAATGCATGCCAGTTTCTAAGGACAGAGGTGTGTCCATTAAGGAAATCCCTTTGGCTATCAGGTTATACAAGCCCAGAAAGTGATAATCTCTTTTTGTACTTCCTTTTCCTCCTCATTTTATACTGAAGACATTAGTGCATGGTGGCCATGTATTACAGAAACTGGGTTTCCAATACAGGGGGCAACATTAGTCATATATTGAGAAAAATGTGCCCCCAAATCCAAACTGAGCTTCTGGGATATTTCAGAGCATATGCCGAGTACTGAGTGAGACAAGTAGAGGCAATGCTGGACAGAACAGGGCAAGGAAAGGCTGTTGCTCTCTCCAGTAATGTTACTCAGACTGAGGGATCATCAAGTCTGGAGCAACTATTATATGGATCCAGCCAAGCTCCTATTCAGGGGCATAGCAAGGACATCGGCAGCATGTGTTCTCATGGACAGCCCTCCTGTGGTGGTGGCAGCATGCTCCCTACCTCCCTGTGGTGCCATCTTGCCACCATGGCACCTGGCAAGGTGATCAGGGTGCCGCCATGGGAGGATACTATTCATGGCACCCAGGGTCCTGTAGGGAGGCTTCCCTGCCCCTGCTGCTCAGCTGATCTCTGTGCATGTGCAGAAGCCATTTGAGTGATCAGAATGGCAGGCAAGGGCCCTATTACCGCTCTGCCCCTGCCCCAATAGGTTGCTCATGTCCGGTGGACTCAAGAACTGCATTACCCGGGCTGGCCATTATATGGGCGGTGCTGCAGTGCAGAGAGCAGGCTGAAAATTTGCTCTGCCTGGGACTTGCTGCAGTGGTGCAGAGTGCAAGGCACCTGAGCCCTACTTACCAGAGTTCCCTGGTGCCTTGCATCCACATGACCTTTCAAGTGGTGATGAAATCTATGGCTTTCATATCACTTTCTA
This sequence comes from Hemicordylus capensis, assembly GCF_027244095.1. Classification (NCBI taxonomy): domain Eukaryota; kingdom Metazoa; phylum Chordata; class Lepidosauria; order Squamata; family Cordylidae; genus Hemicordylus; species Hemicordylus capensis. The sequence goes on along the minus strand of NC_069661.1, from coordinate 25,813,763 downwards.
CCTATGAAAACAGGCAGGGGCAGCCCAAAGTATTACAGTGCCCAAGGCAAGGTGCAAAATGCTGCCTTACCTCACCTCGCTGGTGGGGGTTAGTCCCCATTCAAAATCAGCCCTTGCAAGCTTTGAAAATGCATGGGGGAATGGGAGAGATAACGATTGCTAGCAGCCTCCTCTCCTCTTCTCGTACTTTTCGAAAGTTTTGCAAGGAGCGTGAGGAGAGGTGCAACTTGCAAAGCTGGCAAGGGTGAGATGGGTCCCAAAGAGCTGCTGCATTGGTTATGGTGGTGGGGTGGCATCTTGCTAACCCGCTGGTGCCCCAGGAATCTACCACCTGAGGTGACTGCCTTACCCCGCCCCATCGAACAGCCACCCCTGGAAATAGGTACCCACACCATTCTTTTCCAAGGCTAATAGGGCACACTGTCAGACTTTATTCAAGTTTTTTTTGAGTGACTGATCTCTCCTGTAATATAGTACTGGATGGAACCTAGATAAGAATAGGATTCCAGACATTACCTGCCTCTTTTAGCAGAAACATGTGTTTGAAAAGTTGCAGTAAAAAAACAAAAAACACAACAGTCCACTTGCAGTGCACAGCAGTGACACATAAATTTGCAGTTTTTAATGTACATTTTGGCATACTTTCTCAAGTGAAATTATATGTGCTAATGTAAAGAAAATAGTTCAATGATAAGCTTGAATTAATAACATGTTTATGAAGGCAGAGTGAAGCAAATGAGTATATTGGAGCTTGGCAAGTAGCCAAATGAGTAATAAACAGCTTTAAGATAGTCTGGAGATGGCCTTGATAATATTACAGTCATCAGGCGAAAGCCAGGCCCTGGATAATTATAAGCATTTGCTATTGATTAAGGGGCATGGGATAACTTGATTGATTTTTATTAACATTGTGTTACCATCTGAATCATCCTGGATAAAAAGTGCATGTTTTCAAGGGACTCTTTCACTGGCTATCTGACACCTGCTTCTTCAAATTGTTACAGGGTAGGGGTTGGGGGGTTGAACAGAGGGCTTCCCCCCAATGCCTTAAAAGATGTGCTTTAAATATCATTGATTGAAAAATTAGATGTGGGTCTTCCCTCCGCCCCCGAGATGCATCTATTTTAAATCACCATCAAGCTCCCCACCGCAAAATAACCACAGTAGCAAATTTACTTACACACACACACACACACACATTAGATGATGTTTACGCCATGAGGAAGCAGGATCATCATCTCTCACACATTACCAGAAGCAAGATAAGGAGGAAATTGTACAGGAACTTTCAAATCACAGCTCAAACAATATGAACAGTCCTTAACACTAAAAACTGCAACTACTAGGCTAGTTCAGGCTCCCTTGACTTCGCAGTATAGCTAACAAATTTACAGTGAGGACCCAGTCACACATTGAGGACCTTCACATGCCAACAATGAGAGGAATGTGGGGAAAGCAGATGAGTGGCAGCGCCTTTGCCTTTGCCACATGCCTACAGGAGCGGCAGCATGGCAAAGGCAAAAGCTGGGAGAGGAAGGACTTCTCCCTCCTGCATCCCAGAGTGACCTGCCCCACAAACGCAGTGGCTGCTCTCATTAGGGCTGCCGCCATGCTTGGTGCGGCCACTCTATCCCCCCAGCTTCCTGCTGGAAATGGCAGCAGTATGGGTGGTAGTAGTTTTACCAGGGGGTGATCTTATCTCGGTAAAATGCCAGGCAGAGGGCTTCCAGTGCTCCAGCCAACATGAGCCACCTGTCTTACCCCAGGTGGCTTGTGTCACGAGAATAGCCTCATTATGTTTCCAAAGTTAGCTTCAGATCCAAGAGTGATTTGCATACATTGGTGCAGGCAAAATGGCTGGTCAAGGTGAAACATCCTTTATACCATCTCCTAAGAGGACCCAGACAAGGGGGCTATTCCCACGATCAGGAGAAATCAGGCTAGGTGAGTCTAGCCCGATTTCTCCTGGCTGTGGGAACCACCGGGCTCCAGGTGGTTAACCCGCCAAAGTAACCCTCCCCTTAAACCGGGTTTTATAAATCGTGAGTAGCCCTGGCATGGCTCCGTAGACCCTTGGTGGGAGGCTGAAAAGCAACCTCCCGGCTCGGGGGTCTCCCCAGTATGCCCTGCACACTTGCTCAGGGCATACTGGAGCTTCCAGGGGCCACGCGGCCCCCGAACTCCCCAGCCCCCGCTGGCTCCATCATGGACCCGGTAGTCATGTGGGCGGCCAATCGGCCCCCAGGGCTCCCGCTCTGCTTGTCTGTGAGTGAGAGCAGGCTTAGCGCGCTCTCCCCCACTTACCGTTCCAAACTGGGTCTCACTGATCGTGAGACCCTGCTCAAGATGATTTCGGTATTACGATATTTATAAACCACTTTATCAACAAAAAAAATTCTCAAAGAAGTGGTTTACACAGGGTGACTTCACCCAACCTCTGGCAAGTCAGTAAGTAGAGTACATTTAGATAAAATTTTGGGAAGCAGGAATGCACGCTCCTGACAGATGTGATGTCTTAACCCGCCCAAGTCCAGTTCTCACGGTGGCTTACCAAGCTTCAGCCAACTTTCACCTGAGTTCCCCTACCTACTTGTCACCAAGAGTTGAAGTCGGCTGGAGGATCTCAGGCGAAAGTTGGGCAGCACCTGGTAACCAGCATTGGAAACAGACTTGGGTGGATTCAGACATCACGTCCACCGGGAGCACATATTCCTGGTTTCTTAAATTTTACCCAGATGCTCCCTACTTACTGGCTTGCCCATGGTCATGTGAAGCTGTCCATAGTCAAATGAATAAGAGAATGGTTCCTTCTTCCAAACATGCATACAGTTTTAAAAGAAACACAAAGAAGATGTCAGCAACAGCCACTGGCAGAGGTGCTCTGCTGGGATGAATAGGGACACTTGGAAGCTGTTCTCATGACCAGGAGAAATCAGGTTAAGGGAGCCTAGCCCAATTTCTCCTGGTCATCTGCTGCCATGGGAGCCACGCAGCTCCCAGCAGCAAACTACCAAAAGTACTCCTCCCCTTAAACGAGGTTGGCGGAGCGAGTGCTCCACTAATCCCATTTGGTTGATTGTGTGCTGTCGTGGTGCAGCTCCACTCCACAGCAACACAGTAGGAGACCCCCACCGGGAGGCTAAAACAAGACTCCCAGGCCCAGGGGGCTCTCCAGAATGCCCCACACACTTGCACGGGGCATCCTGGAACTTCTTGGGGCCGCCTGGCCCCCGATCTCTGCTGTACCTGCCAGCTCTGTGATGCAGCTGGCAATCGTATGTGTGGCCTATCCAGCCACCCAGGGACAGCTCCCTGCCTGTGCGTGGGGAGAGCGGGCTAAGGCCGCTCTCCTTGCACTAACCCTAACGGTGTGTCACACCAATTGTGTGAAGCGCCTCTTGGTCTCCCCTTGCTAAATATAAGAGTCAGTCAGTGTAGACAATATAAAAAATAGCCAGTCAGTGTAGACAATAAGCTAAATGGTCTGACTTGATATAAGGCAACTTTCTTGTCCTGCTCCATGAGCATGCTACTGATGCCTCTTCCTCCAAATGAAAAAATTAACAGAACATCTTGTGGTTGGGTACCTGAGAAAGCAGCAGTGCGATGTCCTTTTCCTGTCTCAGGCACCCAGTCATGGGATACTAACTTTAATTTCCCCCAGCCACTGGTTTATTGTGAAAGCAGGCTTGCAGAGCCATGCATGTGTTTTTATATCTATCACCAATCATAGTCAATGTGAAAACTGATGGTTGCACAGTATTCTTCCAGTCCCACCTTCCCCCAAAGACAGGAAGGTCCTGACTATAATAAAACAACATCCTGTTTCTGGCCCCTTTGCACCAGAAAGATCCATGACTGAACTAGGATTTAAAATGAATCTTCTACACCCGAATGGAACACTTAAGATATAGCACCACACTTGTCCTCGAGAATTACTTACTTACCATCACTAGAATTCAGAACAATTCTAGCAAAGGTCTGGACATACAAAACACAGGAGGGAAAGGTAAGAAAACAGGAAAACAGGAAGAAGAAAATGACATTCTCCAGCTAACCACCTTTTGGTTAAGCCAGGGTTCACAACTTGTGGTCCTCCAGATGTTGATGAACTACAAGTCCCATCATCCCCAACTACAAATTATTGTGACTGGGAATGATAGGAGTTGTAATTCAGCAACATCTGGAGTACCAGGTTGGGAATCCCTGGGTTAAGTCAATTAAGGAGCCAGCATGGTGTAGTGGTTAGAGTGCTGGACTAGGACCGGGGAGACCCGAGTTCAAATCCCCATTCCTCAAATCCGCCATGAAACTAGCTGGGTGACTCTGGGCCAGTCACTTCTCTCTCAGCCTAACCTACTTCACAGGGTTGTTGTGAAAGAGAAACTCAAGTATGTAGTACACTGCTCTGGGCTCCTTGGAGGAAGAGCAGGATATAAATGTAAAAATCATCATCATCATCATCATTGTAAGATGATGATGATGATTATGATGATTATAGACGCTAGATCGTAAGACCAGGAAAATCATGACCATCAATCATGCTCTGCACCCCCGCAGTGATGTCGATAGGCTATACCTCCCTCGCAGCTCAGGTGGAAGAGGAATGCTGCAAGTCCATCAAACAGTAGAGGAGGAGAAAAGAGGCCTTGAAGAATATATCAAGGACAGTGAAGAAGATGCACTTCAAATGGTCAATAATGCGAAACTATTCAACACCAATGAAACAAAGCAGGCCTACAAGAAAGAACAAGTCAAGAACCGAGCAGAAAACTGGAAAAATAAGCCACTGCATGGTCAATATTTGCACAATATAAGTGGAAAATCAGACATCACCAAGACCTGGCAATGGCTTAAGAATGGCAACTTGAAGAAAGAAACAGAGGGTTTAATACCGGCTGCACAAGAACAGGCACTAAGAACAAATGCAATAAGAGCAAAAGTGGTAATTGGCGCCCTGGGTGCAGGTCCAAAGGACCTTGAATTGCACCTCAACACCATAGGGGCCACAGAAATCACCATCAGCCAATTACAAAAAGCAGCTTAACTGGGAACAGCCTATATTCTGCGATGATATCTATAACAACAGCAACAACATTGACAGTAAAATTCAGCCATCCTAGGTCCTTGGGAAGGACTCAATGTCTGGATAAAACAAACCAGTCAATAACACCTGTCTGACTGTGTAAAATAATAATAATAAATATGTTATGGATGTTTTTGAACATAGGGAAGATGAGGTATGTGGCATTAGCAGAGAATGTTTGTGGCAATATAAAGGTATCAGTTTTAAACATCCATCCATCCATCCATCCATCTAATCTATCACCCCACATAAAATCTCTGGGCAGTTTACGAATTAAAAGACAACCATTAAAACCTTAAATCATATAAAACAAATTAAAATAACAGCTGGAGTCATTTCGGAGTGTGTTCCAGATCCTGGGCAGCGCTAGAGAAGGCCCAGTTTGGGCACTAAACAAGCTGGTGGAAACTGCAACTGGATATCCCCCGACAATCTTAGATGGTGGAGTTCATGAAGGTGCTCAGGCGAGTAACAGCAGGAGATTGGGCATGCCCTCAACTCCTGCCTGTGGCTTCCAGTGGCATCTGGCGGGCCACTGTGCGAAACAGGATGCTGGACAAGATGGGCCTTGGGCCTGATCCAGCAGGGCTGTTCTTCTGTTCTCTCTTAAATACCCTGAGCCCAAGCCATTCAGGGCTTTATAGTAATAATAAGCACTTTGTATTTTGTCTGGAAACTTATTGGTAGCCAACTTATTGGTAGTTATTTTAAAACAGAAGTAATGTGGTAACTTTGGGTAGCCTCAGAGACCAACCTGGCTGCTGCATTCTGCACCAGTTTCAGTTTCTGGACTATGTACAAAGACAGCCCAACGTAGAGAGCATTGCAGCAATTAAGGCTGGATGTTACCAGCATATGCAACAATGTTTATTTAATGAAATGGACATAGCTGGCATATCAGCCTAAATTGATAAAAAGCACTCCTAGTAACTGCTTCAACCTGAGACAATAGAGAGAAGTCTGGATCCAGAAGCACTATCAACCTATGTACCTGTTCCTTCTGGGGGAGTGTAATCCCATCCAGGATAGGCAGATCGAAGTTGTCTCCTGAGTTTGACCCCAAACAATATGTCTTATCTGAATTCAGTCTCCATTTGTTATCCCCCATCCAGCCCATCACCACCTCCAGGCAGGCATTTTGGGATCTCATGCCTCTGCCTGATGATTCTGACATGGAGAAATAGATTTGGGTGCCATCAGCATACTGATAACACCCTGCACCAAATCCTCTGATGATCTCTCCCAGCAGCTTCATGCAGATGTTACAAAGCATTGGAGACAGTATGGAGCCTTGTGGGATTCCATACAGAAGCTTTTGTTTTGAAGAGCAACAGTCTCAAAGTGACACCATCTGGAATCCACTCAAGATCAACTACTGCAAAGTAGTGCCTCCCACACCCTTCAGGCAGTCCAGAAGGATATCGTGGTCAAAGCTATCAAAAGCCACCAAAAGGTATAAGAGGACCAACAGAGTTATACTCACCCTGTTGATTCCTAGCTGGAGATCATCCAACAGGCCATCCAAGAAGCATTATTTCTTGTTTGGCAGGAAGGCATAGGATCAGTGCCTCTTAGAGCTGGCAACATCACAAATGGCCAATGTCCTATTCCTGGCACTGATCCATTGTAGAGCACATAAAAATTGCAACTGCTCTTCAGCCCGCTCATGTGTTTGTCAGGTTGGAAGCACATCCCACTGAGTTCAATATTTAGAGCCAGTGTATTTGGAATGTGTTCAGAAGAGGGCAACAAAGGTTAAGAGGAGTCTGGAAACAAAGTCCTACGAAGAATAGTTAAAGGAGTTGTGTATGTTTGACCTGGAGAAGGGGAGACTAAGGAAAGATATATCCACCTCCACATATCTGAAGGGCTGTCACATAAAGAAAGAATAGAATCTTTATACTTAATTCTCTTAGATGTGCCCTTCTAAGAAGATCATATTCATGGCGGAACTCTCGTGAGAGTTCCGGACACGTGTGCAGCAAGCAGTTCGGGCAGGTGGTGGAGCCACGCATGTGGCAGGAGGTGGTTGGCTGGCCGGCCAGCCGAGGAGAAGCAGCTGCTGCTGGGCTGGCTGGTGGGGCAAGGCAAAGCGGCTGCTGCCGGGCTGAGGGGGATAAGCGATGGGACAGGGGAAGAAAAGAGCCATGTCGGTTGGTGGAGGTGCGCCGGCAGGAGGAGGCGGTTGGCCAGCGGAGCCGTGCCGGCCGACTGGAGGAGGTGCTGGCAGGCCGGCCGGAGGCAGGGGAAAAGCGAACGGGTGAGAGAAAGAGGCGCTGGGGAAAGCGGTGGTGGGGAAAGCATCGAGGACAGGAGGGTGAGAAGAGGCGGCGGTGGGGAATGCAGTGAGGACAGACAGGCACAACAAAGAGGTGGTGGGGAAAGCGGCGGGGGGGAGGAAGAGGCGAGGAGAGAAAGTGGTGACGGGAGGAGGGTAAGTGGAGGGCAGGCAGGTGCCCCAAAATGGGCCGAGAATGGGGGAAAGACCTGAGAGGGAGAGGGCCGAGCACGAGGGGCAAACTAGAGGGGCAGATGCTCTGCGCCCGAGCCAGCTAGTTCTTGTCTATTCCTCCTGAGGGAAGGACTAAACCCAAATTACAAGGAAACTGATATGGGCTAGACATAAGGAGGAATTTCTAAACTGCAAGTGGTGTTCAACCATGAAACAGTCTGCCTCACAAACTGGCAGGCTCTCCTTTGCTAGGGGTTTTCAACGAAGACTGGTTGGCCCATCATCAGGGATGCTGTAGCAGATTCCTGCACTGATCTGGGAGTTGGGTTAGAAGACCTCGGAGGTACCTTCCAATTCTAAATGCTATTATTGTATGCATGCTCAATGCACAATGTGTACATTTATATAGGAGTTAGAGGATCAGATAGGTAGCACATGTTTCTACGGGGATCAGACTCAGGTTCTTTTTCTTCAGTTACCTTAAATATTCAAGCATAACCCTATCTTCAAAGGGAACTGATTTGTTTAAAAGAATGTCAGGTCTTGGTGGTGATTTTTCATATGAAGCTGCCTTATACTGGACCAGGCTATTAATTCATAGAGTATAGTATTGTTTCCTCTGACTGCCAGCAACTCTTCTAAGGTTTCGGGTAAGCAGTGGTGGCACCAGGAAAAAAAATTATGGGAGGGCACAAAATGGGCAATTTGCATTTCTGGGTGGGTGCGCTGTGTCCCCCATATAAGATTTCTGAAACAGACATGGGGGGCAGGTGGGTGGGTATTACAGGCAAGGGCCTTTCCAAACTCAGCTACCTGAAATCCTTTCATATGTGGAGATGCCAGGGTTATGGCACCTTGGAACATAATAACTTGGAACATTATTCATGCAAAGCATGTGTTCTATCAGTGAACTATGGGTCTTCCCCCTGGATCAGCCTGGCAAATCAGGGCATCTTGATCCCTTACACTGAATAAGGTTCAGTTGCTACTTCTCTTCTTAGAATTTGATACAAGGGTGTTTTAGAATTTGCATTTGAATTATTATTTTTCTGAATAACGATACAAATAATTAAATGCTTTTTGGATGCATAGATTTTCTGCAGCTCCACCATTCAAGTTGGCCTCAAAAACAGCAAATACAAGGTACTTCAACAACTATTGCTTGCTTCCAAAGCCAAGGAAGGGGAGGAAAAGGAGAACACAGCAAAACTGCAGACAAGTACAGATTTTCTGCCCTTTATTTTGTGCAAAACGCCAGGATAATTTAAAATAATACGTAGTCAACATAAAAGGGAATGGGAAATGAGACAAAAATTTATTCCCCAAGAAAGAGTCCTATTCCTTTTACCTTTCAACAAATGCAGAGAACATTTCTGCCTGTCTTAGCACCAATAAAACATTAAAAATAAATGTTTTCAAACAGTGAAAATGTCTGCCTTTTAATCCAAGACCTGTAGAATGCCTAGACAGTAAAATGGCACAAAACCCACAATTAAAGTTTTTTATATGATTGATTGGTTTCTTCATGAAGAATCTACTACCATAGCAGTGTACGAATTCAAATGTGTTATTGCCAAGTGTAATCAGAAAGCAAGCAAAGAAAATACTTAAAGCCAGCTTCTTTTCCCGTCCTGAAAAATGCGTTTAAAAAAAATCTGCCACAGAAGATTAAGAGAAATTCTGCTCACCGTGTAATCCACAAGTGCAATGCCATAACAAGTCATTCCTGTACAAAGAAGACTTGGCAAAAGATGGCAAAGCCAAGTTTCAACAAGAATAGCACAAGCAAGGTTTCCAGGGATTGCAAACCACATGTTTTGCAGATTTGCAGACTAAGCAGCAAATCCCCATGGAATGGTCAAAGGTAAGGCTATTAGAACATCAGAACAGCCCTGCTGGATCCAAGGCCTATCAAGTCGAGCATCCTGTTTCGCATATTGGCCCACCAGGTACCTCTGAGAAGCCCACAGGCAAGAGGTGAGGGCATGCCCTTTCTCCCGATGCTCCACTGCAAATAGTATTTAGAGGCATCTTGCCTCTGAGGCTGGAGGTGGTCTATAGCCCTCCAACTAGTAGCCATTGATAGACCTGTCCTCCATAAATGTGTCTAAGCCCCTTTAAAAGCCATCCAAGCTAGTGGCCATTGCCACATCCTGTGGCAGAGAGAATTCCATAGATCAATTAAGCACTCTACAAAAAAGTACTTGCTTTGGCTGGTCCTAAATTTCCTGGCAATCAGTTTCATGGGATGACCCCTCACTAATGTTGTGAGAGAGGGAGAACATTTTTTCTCTGTCCACTTTCTCTACTCTATGCATAATGTTGCCCCTTCCCCATAGTTGCCCCTTCTCCAAACTAAAAAGCCCATGATCCTGTAGCCTTGCCTTAATATTTAATTATTGGATTTATAACCACCTGATATAAAACACCTTCAGGTTGTTTATGTACAAAATGATTAAAAACATTAAAAGCAATTAAAACAGTGTAATTTTTTAAACATGGTTTGAAATAAGAGCCCTAAGCGTGATGGCAGGCACTTCACTGATGGCAAAGCTGGATCAATCCAGCCTTGCAGTAATGAAAGCACTCACCCTCATGCTTAGGGCTCTTTCCTCTTCAGACAAGTCCCACTGTAAGCATGAGTGGTGGGGCGCGAGCGTGATTGACAGGGCAGGGGCAGGACTTCCTCCCATTTACACCACTCTACATGGCTACAGAGGCACAATTAAAGGTCTGAATGGGATTTCTTGCTCCCACCTTTTAAAAAAATATTTCCTTTCCTACCCCTTACTCTTTCTTATTGATCTCTTTCTCTCCTCATTATGATGTAGAAAAGGCTTCTACCTACAAGCCCATACTTGCTAATTAGGAAGAACTTTTTACAGATTATTTGAAATTTCAAGAGCATGGTTTCCATCTCAAGGGAAGTGGGAGGTGATTAATTTCAAGGGCTTTGTTTCAGTCTCAAGAGATTAAATGGGGTGAAAAATATGCATGTCACATTATTTTAAACTTGTTATATTGCTTGCCTCCTGAGGAGATGGAGGAAATTGCAAGTTCAATATTCCCAGTCAGGAATGGATGCTTCTGAGCATGGTCAAGGCAGTGGTCACACACACACACACACACACACCACACACACACACACGCGTGGGGGGGGAGCGCAGACACAGAAGGGGTAGAGTGCATTTTTGGGTGGGCAAGTTGTGTTAGATTTTTGAAACAGAAATAATAGTACAACTCAAATTAAAACTCTCATCCTGAACATATTTTCACTGAAATAAATCTTGTCTGAGTTCGTAAGTGGTGGGGGAGGGGCCAAGGGGGGAAACCACTTGACTGGGAAGGGGTGCTTGCCCTTCTTTTCCCCTTTGGGTCAGAAGCATTGTTACCAGGAGAGACCAGAAAGTTCACATTTATCCCCTCCCCCTCTTCAACGTAAGGTTTATTTTGGGTCCTCCCCATTTTTGTTTGTGAAAGGTTTGAATGGATGACTAACCGCAGTCTCTCTTTCAAGCCAGACCCAAATTTGGAGGGGTTTGGACTCAATGAAAAATGGAACGCAGGCCACTTAACTACTTGAAGTGGACACAATTTCCTCCTACCGGTTTTCTTCAAGTTCCATGAATGATTAATACAATGTTGTACATTACTTTCAGCCATATGCACACATCAGAGAAAGTAAAAGGATGAGCTACTTGGTGGGAGAAGAGCTGGTCTTGTGTAGGGATGTGCAAACAGGTTCGGGAGTTCACAGTTTGGGTTTGGGGGTTCAACGGTTTGACCTCCAGACCAACCCCCCCTCCCCAGTTGGGTCTGGACCCGGACCAAACCTCCCCTGAAGTTCGGGGGTTCGCGGACCAATTTTTTAAAAAGTGTTTTACCTTGTAATCCCCTTGGGGGAGTTCCTGGAGGTGGCGGGGGGGGGAGTCTGCAGAGGTTCCCCCTCTTCCCACCGGCCTTCTAAATAACCCCCTTACCCCTTTTCAGGCACTTTTTGGCCACAGTTTGGCCTTCACCCAGTAGCCATATTGGGGGATCTGCGCCTGCACACATGGCCTCTGTGTGACCTGGGCCATGCAGAGGTCATGTGTGCAGGCACACAGCCCCAAATATGGCCACCAGGCCACTGGGCCACCGGGTGAAGGCCAAAATGTGGCTGAAGAGCGCCCAAATGGGGCGAAGGAGTGGGGAGGGGACCTCCATGGACACCCCCCCCGCCGCCTCTAGGAACTCCCCCAAGGGGAGTACAAGGTTAAAATTATTCTCTCTCTCTCTCTCTCTCTCTCTCTCTCTCTTTTTCTCTCTGTGAACCCCCTGAACCAAACCAAACTGGGGGGGGGGTTTGAGGGGGTGCCGGACCAAACGGGCCCAGTTGGGTTCGAGGCCGGTTCAGCCTCGAACCCAACCAGGCCAGCAGGTTTTGTGCACCCCCCTAGTCTTGTGGTAGCAAGCATGAATTGTCCCCTTTCCTAAACAGGGCCTGCTCTGGTTTGCATTTGGATGGTTGACTACATGTGATGTGAGTTCTGTCTGCTGTAAGATATTCCCTTTAGGGCCACGGTGACAAACTGCTGGCCCGCAGCCCAGATCAGGCACATGGAGGTCAACTGACAAGCCTGCATGGAGCTGGGATGAGCCCCCCCCCACCTTTCCTTTTCTTCACCCCCACTGCTGCAGAAGAGGCAGCATATTTGTTTGTGTGTTTATGTGTTTATTTATTAATTTCGTGAACACATTTTGTACCGCAAGTCCCTGGGTGGTTCACAATTTAAAAACACAACATTTAAAACATTAACAACATTAAAACAGTTTGAAATACAGATTAAAAATGCAAAACTTTAAAACTATAAACTAAAAGCCCAACTAAACCAGTATGTCTTCAGGTCCTTCTTTAAAACATCCAGGAAAGGGGAAGCTCTAATCTTGTTAGGAAATGTGTTCCAAAGTTCTGCGGCAACCCTAGAAAATGCCTAGTTTCAAATTGCCACCGACTGAGCCACTGGCAACTGCAACTGGACCTCCCTGGATGATCTTAACAGATGGCAGGATTTATAAAGAAGAATGCATTCTCTTAAATACCTTTGACTCAAGTGGTTCAGGGCTTCAGAGGTAATAACCAGCACTTTGTATTTTGCCCGGAAACTTATTGGCATCCATTGTAGTTCTTTTAAAATGGGTGTAATGTGATATCTTTGGGTAACCCCAGAGACTAATCTGGCTGCTGCATTCTGTACCAGCTTCAGTTTCCAGACTATGACCAAAGGCAGCCCAACGTAGAGCTCAGCCTGAGAGACCAGGGAGAGGTTGGAGTTCAGAGGTACTCAAAGACTGAGTTACTGAGTGTAACCCAGGCAGATATTCCAGACTATGTACAAGGGCAGCCCAACACAGAGCACATTGCAGTAGTCAAGTCTGGATATTACCAGCATATGCACCACTGTTTTAAGCTCATTTATCTCCAGAAATGCATGTAGCTGGCATATCAGCAGAAGCTGATAGGAAGTCCTCCTGGCCACTGCCTCAACATTAGACACCAGGGAGAGGTTTGGGTTCAGAGGTACTCCCAGACTACACACCCGCTCTTTCTGGTAGGGGTGTAAACCAGGCAGATTTAAGCCACTTCCTAAATTCCGACCTCCCTTAATGAGGACATCTGTCTTGCTTGGATTCAGGCTCATTTTGTTCTCCCTCATCCAGCCCATTACCACCTCCAGGGGAGCATTTTCTGTCCCTGCTGGTTGGATAGTTATTTCTACCCAACCTGCAGGCTTCCTCCTTCCCCCTGCCACCTCCTCCAGTGCTGGTATTTATCTCTCTCCCCAACATCCTGTTTGCAGCACTAGAAGCAGGGGATTGACTAGAGGGTAAAGGAAGGGGGGAGAAAGGTTCTCTTTTTCTTCGGGCATGTTGTTGCTTTGGAATTATTGATCTGATTATTGAGTGTTAGAAATCTGTTGAGAACATTAACAGTTAAAATATGATGGTTATTTTCAGAATTCCTTTTTTAATACATCCCCCCCCCCACCCGCTGAGATATTCTGCTGTAAAAAGTAGTGCATTCCGCTAATTTCATTGGGAGGATTGTGTATGCAAAACTTTGTATTTGTAGGTCACTGGGAAGTATGATATTCAGAATTTCTTCAAAAAACCTTTAAAAAGTATTTAAAATCCCCCCAAACATATTCTAGTGTAAAAGTAGTGCATCCAGCTAATTTAAATGGCAGGATAAGGGAGGAAGAGAATGAAAGAAAGTGGGGAGGAAGAGGAGGGGGGGAAGGTAGAAGTGGTGGGAGGCTGGCGTGAGGCAAAAGAAGGTGGCACAAGCCTATGTATGGCCCTCCGGAGGTATATCAAAATCAAATCCAGCCCATCACACCATTGAGTTTGACACCCCTACCTTAGGGGATGGGTACTTAGCTCTGGTTGAGCATTTGCTTGCATGGAGTCCAAGGTTCACTTCCTGGCATCTCTAGGTAGGCCTCCTGCCTGCAACCTTGGAGTGCCACTGCCGGTCAGTGTAGAATTACTGAGCTAGATGGACCAATAGTCTGTCTCAGTAGAAGGCAGCTTCCTATGTTCCTATAGGAGGAGCTCAACCTGCCCCTAGTGACTCCAATGTTTGGGGTGATAGTCCTATCTGATCCATCTCATACGTAAAATTGCAGACTATTTACTTTCCCCATAGTAAATCATGGAGCCATCCCTTTCTTTTTATGTCCACCCTGAGTTCAGCTTCTTGATCAAGCTAGAAGGCGATCAGAAACTGGCTTTTAAACATATCTAAACAACAGAAACATTTCTTGCAACCTGCTTTACACTCCCCACCCCCGCCCCCCAGTATTGTTATGAATAGTACCTGGCAATTCCAACTTATTTAAAACTGATGCTCCATTTGATTTTTATTAGGCTATTTTTTCATTCAGCTCCAATGGTCATCACAAGCTGCATTTACAATGTACCATCAATGGAGGCATTGCTTATCTGTGGATCCAAAGTGAACTTTCAGAGTCATTTTCCTTTCAGCGAACTAATTAGGACTTCTATGGAAATAATAACTTTCTTCAAAGGCTTATATTTTCTTTGTTGGCAAGGGAATTTTAAATAGGCTGGAATCTTCTCTCGACCAGAAATAATAGGGACTGTTCTTCTCAGCCCCCTTAATAAATCAAATGAATAGTTCCAATTGCATTCAAGAAGAATTTGGGCTATTTTACAAAGCAGAACAGAATGCAAACAACACTTTGCCCTGCAGAAATACATAATTCCAAATATAAATTATGCTCTATCACTCCTCTAATGAAAGGCAATCACTGATAGCCGAGAGAAAAGTCAAATGCAATTCCAGTGTGTTGAACTTAAAACCTCTGACATTGATAAATGGATAGGTAAATGAATGCAGCCCCTTTGTACAATTGGGAGGTATTTGGATTAGAATGATATTTATTCTGGATTCCAGCCAAGTTTTATTGTAGTGAGATCTATTGTAAACACGAAAGTCTTATTTTCCTTCATCCAGCAAGGATATTGCTAGACATAATTTCAATAATGCCAGCTAAGTATTTCCTTTTAAAACTGGGAAATTAAATAATTTGAGTTAAAAAGGTGCATTAATTCTAATAAAGGAAATGTAAACACAATTCTTCTGATTGCTAAGATGTAAGTCAGTCCAACTATGTTTCTTTTCTTAAAAAAATAAAATTAAAATAAAACGCCTTCTCTGAAGACAACTAACAGGAGAAACTGAAAGAGATCATTTGGAAAGGAAAACATTAGGACATGAGTGGAAGCACCATCTGCAGTATGTAAGTCTCAAGACAATGATTCAAGTTATTTGCAGATTAATTAATTAGTTTGTGCTCAATGCAAAAGATCTCAAGTTTTAACAAAGCACACAAGGAGAAAAAAGCAATGGGCACACTGGCTGACACACTGACTGACCAGTATGCATGTTTTGAGGGGCTGCGGGGATGCACTAGGATCCCTCTAAACATGTACTGTTGTGCCAAGTGTTCAGAGCACTCCCTGCACACCAGAAGCAGAGATGTGCAATTCCATTTGTGTGAGCATGAATTGAGTTATTCGACCTTGAATCAAATTGCCCCTAAAATAAAGGGCCTGATCCGAGGTTGAATCGAATCACCCCCCATTTGACGTGAATTGATTTGAGTGATTTGAGTTGCACACGCCATTTTGTCTCTGTGTTTTCCCCTTGCTGGTTGGTTTTCTGGCACTGGCTTCCAATTGGCTTGAGATCTCCTTGCTTCTTGGTTGGCTTGTTGTCATTCAAATCTGGTGTTGGCATAGGCAACTGTGCCCCCATTGGCTAGGGGGTGGAAGCAGGAAGGGGCAAGGCCAAAGGAGGGCTTTACAAAATGTATTTAAGCGGTTGCTTGGAGGCTTGGCTGCCTGCCTACCTGCTTGGCCCAGTGAGTGAAGAGAGAGGCAGAGAGTGCCTGCTGTTTTGTTTTGTTTTGATTGGTTGTTTGGTGGGTGCGCACCTGATGGTATGCACTCCCCTCTCCTCAGCTGTCGAGTCCCAGTGTCCCAGATTGCCTCAGAGAATAACAGCTGGCAGACTCCAGCCAAAGATGATGGAGCGGGAGCCCACAGCTGAAGATGCCAGAAGGTGAGAGCCCCCTCCCCCACTTTGGTCAGGTGTTTAGAATTTAGAGGGGGGAGGGGAATTAGGTGGGTACTAGCAGGACTGTAGGGTAGGAGAGGTCAGTTTGGGTTAGAGAGGCCACATAAATCCTGTGCCCTTTGCCTTCCCCTCCCTTAGACTAACTTGCCCCATTGTTTCTCAATCTCCTAAAAAGCCCCCTCCCCAAATAAAGCCTGCTTCTTTATTTGGGGGGATTTAATTTTTCTAGCTTCGTTGTGTGCACTTCAGTGCTATAGATATCATGGTGTGTTGCACAGAGAGCATAAATAGGCCACCCCGACGCCGCACTTCCTTAAAGGTTTCAAAAAACCCAAGATGTCTGGGAGGGTATGAGGTAGAGCCAGGAGCAGATTGCCAGGAAGAGGGAGGAGTGATGCTGCTGGTCGTTGTGGGAGACAGCAAGAGAGAGGCCTACTCTCCAAGTTGTCCCTACCTATCCAGAGGAACCTGGTCCCACAGTGCAGCTGCCTGTGGCAGCTGAGATATAAGTGGGCAGCCCTCTCCTCTCAGGGAAGAAGCTCTTCTTCCTGTGGAAGCAGAGTACAGAGGTGTCATCGACTGCTAGCCCAGCCATATCACTCTCTCCATCCTCCCCAATCCCTGTTGGCAGTGTGACACACACACCACATCTGAGACTGAGGAGGAGCAGGCAGAAGTCATTCCAGTTGTTCCTGGACCTTCTCAACCCCAGACAGAGAGCAGTGGTAGCCCCCAGAACAAATCAGCAGCCCCACTACCACCACCATGAAAATGGTCCCAGACTGAGAGCAGTATGGTGTGGGACCACTTTGAGCTCTGCCATGGTGACCCACACCATGCTGCATGCATCCACTGTGTTCCCTAAGTGTCTTGGGACAATGAGGATGCTGCATCATCTGCAGCCGCTTCACCTGCGGGTCCATACCCCTTCTGGCAGCAATAGGCCTGGTGTGTCCTCGGTTAGTGTCAAGGCACCTGCTTGTGCTCCCAAGCAGAGGAAGTTGCAAGCATGGTAGGTGCAGTAGGTTGGCAAGCTGTCTGATCATCCAGAATCCAGATCCTCATCTCATCACCTGGGCCACTGGGGAGATGATTGCTTTGGACAACCTGCCATTCCAGGTGGTGGAGAACACTGACTTCTGCCAGGTGTTCTGACTCCTTGCCCCTGACACATCCCCAAATGCACCACCTTTAGCAGGCGGATCGTGCCCTCGCTGTACCAGGCATGCAGGGAAGCCATGTCAGTGCTGCTGTGTGCAGCAGTACCTGACACCAGCATGCACTTCACTGCAGATCAGTGCAGCAGTCTCAGTAGGAGGCACACTGCTTTCCTGTCCCTCATGGTACACTGGTGGGGACAGGATTGTGTGTTGACATCCAATGCTAGTGGCATGGACAGCTCCTCCCATGTAGTGAAGCAAAGGTGGGCTGTGCTGCATGTGAAGGTGCTTGACACTGATCACATGGCAGGTGAGCTGTTGGCAGCCATGGATCGCCATGCGGGGGAATGGCTGTCATGGCAGCTAAACCTTCGCCAAGGGTTCATGGTCACCAACAATGCCATCAGTTTAACTAGTAGATAACAACAATGTCCATCTTTCTATGTATCATAGAGATGTAAATATCTTCAACTTCATCTGAAGTAGATGGAGATGATACTTTGATTCATATCCAATGATTAGTCCTTGCTGGTAAGTCCTTTAAAAACTGTCCAGATTTAAGTAGTTTTCGCTAAAGCTTCTTCATGAAGGACTTATATGCTCTTGGTTGTTCTTTATGGTAGCATTTTATCTAAAGAACTACCAAGAGCATATAAGTCCTTCATGAAGAAGCTTTAGTGAAATCTACTGAAATCCGGACAGTTTTTTAAGGACTTACCAGCAAGGACTAATCATTGGATATGTATCAGTATCATCTCCATCTACTTCAGATGAAGTTGGAGATATTTACATCTCTATGTACATAGAAGGATGGACATTGCTGTTGTTATCTACTACTGGAAAACCACAATTTTCTTTATGTATTTTTACGTGCTTAATTTGTATGTTTATTAGGAATGAGATATCCTTCATGTGCATTATTTATCCTCATGCCTATATTAGAACTATTGGATGGTTTATGTCACACCCACTGAGATATGAACTATAATTAATTATATGCAAATATACTATTCTATATATTTAACTGAGTATTGTTTGATTTTTTCATGTTTATATAGACAATTTTTGAATACACACGGTTTGTTGGATTTTTTTGGCTTTTCATTACACGTGTGGCCCTTTTGCATTTGTATCAGTATAACTAGGGCAGCCAAGCAGGGTCAGTTTGTGTCCATCCATTGTGTGGTACACACTGAACTTCATCATGTGGAATGCACTTGATTCTTCTGGCACTACAGCCAGGTGAGACATCCCCACTGAAAGCTCTGGGTGCCATCCTGCTGCTGCCACAACTGCTCTTGTAGAGAAGTGCCACAAGATAGCAGCTTTCTTCCACCAGAGTAAAAAGGGTAGGCGGATGCTCAAGGACAGACAGCTTGAACTTGGCCTGCCTGAACACCTGATTCCTCAGGATGTTCCAACTCAGTGAAACTCCATCATTCTCTTGCTATGGCACCTGGAGGAGCAAGAGGAGGACAGCCACTCCCTGGCAAGAAGGCATGGTTTGGAAGTGTGCAACCTATCCAACAAGGACTGAGCATTCTTTTCTGAGTGCCCAGACAGCAATGCTCGATACAGCTGCCAACCTCGACACAGATTGTTGCAACTCTGCACTGCTCAAAGGCCAAGCACTGGGGACATTTAAATGATATTGCAAGCCTGCTTTCATTGCTACCCTTTCCCACCCTCTCCCCACTGCTGCCTCCTATGAAGTTGCCATATACCAAGTCAGAATCTTGATCCATCTAGCTCAGTATTGTCTACACAGACTGGCAGTGGCTTCTCCAAGGTTGCAGGCAGGAGTCTCTCTCAGCCCTATTTGGAGATGCCAAGAAGGGAACTTGGAACCTTCTCCATTCAAGCATGCAGATGCTCTTCCCAGAGCGGCCCCATCTCCTGAGGGGTGATATCTTACGGTGCTGAAATGTAGTCTCTCATTCAAATACAAACCAGGGCAGACCCTGTTTAGCAAAGAGGACAATTTATGTTTCCTATCACATGGCTTGGCCATATTCAATATGTGAGTTGGCATTTAGAGTACATATCATTTAAAGTCTTGGAGTATCATTGGATATTGTACTATTCTATCTGTTTGGATATTTTTTTTCTTTATGGTCCAATACAGCTATCTGTATTTTTGGTCTGGCATTAATTTGTAGAAGATTCATCTTACTCTTGGTTTACTTCCTCCTTTAGACTCAGAGCTCAAGAAAAATGAACTCTAGCTGGTTCTTGAAAGAATTTAATTTTCATCAGTTCTGCTAAAAATCACCACTCTGTTGTGGGACAAAGATTCTGAAGTCATGAGGGTGGTGACATCCAGTAGAAAGAAAAAGAAAGAAAGAAAGAAAGAAAGAAAGAAAGAAAGAAAGAAAGAAAGAAAGAAAGAAAGAAAGAAAGAAAGAAATGGAGATCAGCTACAGATATTAGCAGACTCTGGTTGAATACTAGCAAAAAGTGACTGCCCACTGAGCTGCAGAATCCAGAATCTTCAGCATAGGTCCAGCTTGTACAGCCCTTTTACATGTCATTTCTACATGCCTGACTGAGTGGAACTAGAGAGACCCACTGAGTTAAATAGGAATCACTCCTCCTCAGTTAGTGGGCATATGATTGCACCCATAAACCTGTGATGACCATTTAGGCCTGTGATTTAGCTCTCTTCAGGTGTGTTGAAAGCATGGATGCTAGACGGGTAAAGCATCCACAAGTGGATGTTGGTATGCCCCTCCCCCATAGAGATGTACTGTGTAGCCCTGTCCCCATGCTGACCATGTGTACAGCATTGGTCTGAAGAGGTACTTAGAAAGAGATCCTCCCCATGAGGCATGCTGTACTCATGGACAATGTGAGGGTGGGCTAAGGAGTTCACTGATATGGGGCGGGCTTACTGGTGTGCTGTCATGGATTCTGCACCCAGGTAAGCACTCAAAGAAGCCTTTAATCATATCCTTATACAGTAAAGCACTCAGGGTTAAACTATACAAGGCAGCTGCCATTTGCACCAGGAGGAAAGTTAGCATCCTGTTCTAGGCTGAGCTCGGGGGGGGGGGGGTCCCCTCCAAGACAGAGATTCAGGATGGACACAGACCTTGGATAGTTTTGAGGACCTCAGCTAGCTCCAAGCAAGGGCAAATGAGAGCTGGGTATAGTAACCTAAGAGGGAGGACGTTGCTCCAGCAGCTGCCTGGAGCAGATGCTATCTTTTTTAAATGGTAGCTGCCAGATAGAGTGAATTGGCCCTTTCCCATTTCTTGAGCCTTTTCTGATTATCTGATTGCTTGCTCAGTACTGGAGAACCTCTTCTAGGGTTGGCAGGTCCTTTCCAGAGGATGAAGGCAGGGCTCTGTCTTTAGGTCATGTTGGAGGCACTGGCTTAGTTCTCCTGGTGTGGGGGTCCTGGAGGACCTGGGGTCTTGACTGTAGGGCCTTCCCACCCTGTCTTGTTTGCTCAACTGTCTGCCTCATCTCTCAGTTGGGGCAGGGTGGGGAGGCCTCAGATTTGAGATTATGACACGTAGGCAACAATGGGAGCTTTCCTCCTGGTGCAGAGTAGGGGTGTGCAAGAACAGTTTGTGCTGAACCAGTTTGCCTTGAACTGGGACTGGTTCGTCAGTTTGATTGCGGATTGAACCAGAGGCAGTTTGGTCCATGAATGAAACAAAACAGGCCTGGTTCAAGAGAAGCGGCTTAACACCATTGGTGGGGCGGCGGCTGCAGGGGCAGCAAGTAAGTAAGTAAGTTTCTTACCTGGCTGGCATGGCTGCTGGTGGCAGCACGCACCCCCGCTCACCCTCCCAGCAGCTCCTGCTGCCACTTGCCCTACCAGCAGGCCCAAGCAGCATGCTCTCCCCTCTTTTACTGAGAAGCCACCAAGCTGGCAGCTCAGTAAAAGTGGGGGAGTGTGCTGCTTGGGGCCACCGGGAGGGCAAGCAGTGGTGAGTGACAGCACCAGCAGCTGTGCTGGCCAGATAAACAGCTTATTTACTTGTTCACCAGCCCGGCCCGGCCGCACATACCCCTGAAAGGGTCCCCCTCACCGGATTCCCCTTTACAAGTATATCCTCCAAAGTGGTTCGGCCCGGTTCCATGGACATGGAATCAGACAACTCAGTTCCATGCACACCCCTAGTGGAAAGAGGAGCCACAGAGATGTGGCGGGGGGGGGCACACAAAAGATAACCACCTCAGTTTTAATGATTTGCTTAACACAATGTGTCAGTGGGCCCTCAGACCCATTCTCAAATATGACATATGTGTATATACCTATATGGTTATGGCATTCGTAATACTGCAGCTACACCAGCCTCTAGCCTTTGGAAGGAAAGATTTCAAATTTCAAAGGATTTTCCCCATGACTCCCTTCCTAACAGTCTGAGCAGAGGCACAGACAGCCCCTTTGGGGACCGGTATCCAGCCATCCTTGGCTGGAATGACAAGTTGATGGGTGGTACGGCTGACATGAGCACTGCAAGTGACCACTTTCTCTTATGCTAGAAGTTGCACAACAGTATAATTTCCCAACTATAAATATTTCTCTTGTAAGTTCTTCCCACTCTATTTCCAGGAACATTTTTAAGTTGAATTAGATCACTTAACTATTGCCTATACGCAGGTTTTAAATGACACTTTGTTGGTGCAGTTGGTTGGGCAGTTTAAAGTCTTTCATTAAAAATGGACAGGCAAAACTTACTGCTTATACATCTGCCACAGACACATCATTGTTCATCTAGGATCCTGCATTTAGTAACTCATCTAAAATATAATCAGTGTACTACATCAGGGATTCTCAGCATTGGGTCCTCAGATGTTATTGGACTTCAACTCCCATAATCCCTAGCCCCAGTGACCTTTGGTTGGGGATTATGGGAGTTGAAGTCCAATAACATCTGGGGACCAAACATTGAGAATCCCTGTGCTACATAATATGCAGTTTTTGCAGCATCTGCTGTATTTGTAATCTGAGAATGATAAGATATTCCCATTTGTATGGATGGGAGAGAGAAAAAGAATGAACTGCCCAATTCAGTTGCACCAAAATCAATGTAGTTTACTTAACACTAATTAGACTTCCAACTGGGGTGAGAGGCAGTAAGGAAACAGAATTCTGCAGAAGGAATTCCCCCCCTATATTCTGCTGCAACAGAGCTTCTCTTGATTTCAGGAAAATGTGAGAAACCACCAGATAAATGACAAGGGCTTAAGAAGTCCCAGAAAAGTGCACTTGCAACTACTGTTGTAACTCAGACCCCTCCCATAGTGACATCTCTAATCATGATCTTGAGCTCCTGGAGAAGGTAAACATACAGTGTAAGTGCCCAACATCACCAAGACAGATATATAAATATCCTCTCCAAGAGGACATGTGTAAGAAATGAAAGGAGGGGCATATCACCAAGGAAGAGTACCAAAGACTAATCCAACCTGTAGAGATGGTTTCAGGAAGGTTAAATCTCAGAACAAACTAAGGATTGCAAGAGATGCCATATATATATATGACGTCGGACGCGGGAGCATTATTTAACTCCCAGACAGGGCCACGGGGCCCCATTTGGAGCCAAAATAGGCCTACCCTCTGCATTGGCAACGCGGCTGGAGTGACTCTCCTTACCTTAAAGACAGGAAGAGCTGTTCCGGTCACACTGCCAATGCAGTGCAGGCTGATCTCTCTCCTAAACAGGGCCATTTGGGGACTCTGGAATGTGCCTCCTGCTGAAATAAGAGACCCCCCCCCAATCTCTGACAACCCTAAAGACTCATTTTTTTTCACCCAGCCTTGTAATTGGACAGTGGTTTTACATTGTTTTAAGGGTTTCATCCATTCTGTCCAGAGATGGATGTTTGGGGTGGTCTGCAAATTTGAGAAATAAAATAAAATAAATATCAGCTCCTAATGCTTCTGGCAGGGATGAGGTGAAGACGAACGGGGGGACTTGAAATGGACATCACCACTTGGGCAAAATCACTCAAGATCCATTTCATGTCTGCTCAGACCTATATCTGGATTGACCTTTGAAATGGATTGTAAATGTACTCCCTGCCTTGCTTACTACTGCTACTATGGAGATCTGAACTCCCAGTGGCTATCCACTCTTCAATCTCCATCACAGTTTTTAGAAATCTTGTGAAATCTTGGCTTTTTACCCAGGCTTTTATAAGATTGTTCCGATTGCTGCTACTTTGTATCTGTTATGGTTGTATACTGCTTGTTTAAAAATTTTTAATCAGATCTGTATTTTTATATTATAGCTGGTATTTTAATTGTGTAATTTTCATCATCTTTTTAAAACTTTAATGTGAACCGCCTTGAGATCGTTTTAATGAAAGGCTGTATAGAAATTTAACAATCAAGCAATCAAGCAATTAAAAATACTACTACAATTATCATCAATCTCTATAAAACATTAAGGATGTACGTGGCACATCTTGCGAGAGTTCTGATGATAACAGCGAGGAGATAGAAGGCACGGAGGAGGGCTAAGCAGTGGATGGAGGGGCAGCTGTTGCCAGGGAGCAGCAGGAGGGCAGCAGAGGAGGGAGGGCCGAGGTGGAGGTGGCACTGCAGCAACGCATCTTCATTCAAAATGCATCTTTGTTGAAAGAAGCAGAGTGAAAGGGATGGGGTGAGTGAGTGAGTGAGTGAGTGAAGGGGATGGGGGTGGCTAACACTGAGCAATAAAGCAGGAGCTGCAGCAGGGGGCAGGACAAGGAGAGCAATAAAGCCTTAGTGTGCGCTGATGCTCTGCGTGGGATAAGTTAGTTGTTGTTATTATTTCTTGTTTACACAGTCAAACAGGTGTTATTGAGTGGTTTGTTTTATCTAGACATTGAGTCCTTCCCAAGGACCCCTTTACTTGTAAAGGGGAATACTAAAGGATTCCATAAGAACAAGAACAACCCTCCTGGATCAGGCCCAAGGTCTATCCAGTCCAGCATCCTGTTTCACACAGTGGCCCAACCAGATGCCTGTGAGAAGCCCACAGACAAGAGGTGAGGGCATGCCCTCTCTCTTGCTATTGTGGTAACCCGCCACATCCAATCTATGCAAGTAGACCAGGCCTCTGCCCGCCCGGTAGACCAGGCCTCCGAGCCTTTCGCTGCTGCGCTGGGAGACCCTGCTCCTTCCTCCCCGGGCTAAATTTCCCACCTTTGTGGGTGGCGGGCTTAATGCTCCGCTATTGCGGGTAGACCCCCCCCCTCCCCGGGCATTAACGCTCCACTCTCCCCCTCCCGCCCCAACGCCTGCCCTCTGTCCGCTCACTCCACGGCCGCCCCTAGTGCGGGCGGGCGTGTGGACGACAGAGGGAAAGGACCGAGTCAGGAGCAGAGGCCCGGTCTACCTGCTGCAGAAAGCCGCAGAGGTAGACCGGGCCTCCACCACTTGGAGGCCCGGTCTACCCGCCATATCCGTCTAGGCGGGTAGACTGGGCCTCCGCCGCCGGCTGCGGAGGTAGACCGGGCCTCCACCAATTGGAGGCCTGCTCTACCTGCCTAGACGGATATGGCGGGTAGACCTGGCCTCCGCGCCCTTCACTGGCCGCACCGGGAGATCCTGCTCCTTCCTCTCCTGGAGCCCCCTCCCCACTGTTGCTGTTGCTCCCCTGCAACTGGTATTTAGAGGCATCTTGCCTCTGAAGCTGGAGGTGACCTATAGCCAGCCACCAGACTAGTAGCCATTGATATACCTGTTCTCCATGAATTTGTATAATCCCCCTTTAAAGCCATCTAAGCTGGGGTCATCACTACATCTCATGGCAGAGAATCCCATCATTAATCTCCTTTGCATTCCCCTTTACAAGAATCCCCAAACCAGCCCACGAACTAGGGCCGGGCTGGTTTGGATCGGCCGAATCCAGCAGGCTCAATTCGAACTGCAGTTCATACTGAGCTGGCTTGCGCATCCCTAGTTCTGGAGCCAGTTAGTCAGCAGACCAAGCTTCCTGCCTGTTTGATAGTGATTTGGGCTCCCATTTTTTGATTACTCTCAGTTTGCAACAGTAAGCTTTGTGTTACTGTTTTGTGTATGCTTTGCTTGCAAAGGGATGTGTATCTTGAAATATGCCATCTGGGTTTTTGAAGCATTCATTGGAAGTATTTGTAAATCCACTTGTTTTTTGAGTAGTTGCAAGGAAAGACCACAAAAGCCTGATGATTGACGAATCTAGTAAGATTGCTCATCCATTCCTACTTTCTGGGAACAAACCCTTGTGTACCTGTCTGATCAGCTGCATATAATTGGCTTCTGCTCTGTGGTTCTGAATCAGTGCGTTTCTCCATTCTTCTGTCTGCTCACGGTTGCTAGCTACCCTGTGTGGTAGACAGTACTTCTCAGACACTGCACTGCATTACAGAGTTCTCAGTCTTCCTGAAGTAATACAGCAAATTTGTGGGCAACCTTGGGCACTAAGGCAGTGATTTTCACTATTTTTCAAGCAGAGGCCACTTTGGCCAAAGACCTTCAATGCAAGAGTCATTTCCCATTGTGCTGACCTCTGCCCAGTACTGTGCTTTTCTCAGTGCTGGGAGGTAGGGATGTGCACAGAACTGGCTGGCCTGGTTCGGTTTGAGTCTAAATTGGACTTGAACCCAACAAGGCCAGTTCAGTCCGGCACCCCGTCGAACCCGCCCCCTATTTGCTTTAGTGTGTGGGGGGGTTGCGGACATTTTTTGGTGTGTATAAATACATATATATACACACACATATATATTTACCTTACTCCCTTCCGGGGAGTTGCTGGAGGTGGCGGATATGTGTGTGTGTCCGCGGATGTTTGGCCTCTGCTGCCTTCCTGCTCCTCCCTGGCCCGGGCCATGCAGAGGCCAATCACACAGGCGTGCGGCTTCCAAAATGCTTGCCGCGTTGAGCAGAAAAGGCCGAAAACCGGCTGAAAACCAGCTGAACAGGCCAGAGGGGCCCATACAGAAAGCTGGCGGCGGGGGGGGGGACCTCCATGGAACCCACCACCACCTCCAGCAACTCACCAGAAGGGAGTAAGGTAAAAAAAAATATTTTCTACACCAAAAAATGTTCATGACCCTCCCCCCCGAACATTTGGGGGGTGTT
Source organism: Hemicordylus capensis (assembly GCF_027244095.1). Classification (NCBI taxonomy): domain Eukaryota; kingdom Metazoa; phylum Chordata; class Lepidosauria; order Squamata; family Cordylidae; genus Hemicordylus; species Hemicordylus capensis. The sequence continues at coordinate 25,787,357 of NC_069661.1, read as the reverse complement.
CAGTCCAGGGTCAGACCGAACTGGGGGTGGTTCAGTTTGACCCCAAACCATTGAACTGAACCGGTTCAACACTGAACTGGCTCGACGTTGAGCTGGTTTGCACATCCCTACTGGGAAGGCCCTTTAAGAGAGATATAGCTCTCTCTTAAGAGTTCTTTAGGGAAAACACTGGGAAGGGCTACACTTCTCAGCACACCGTGCACACCATCTAAGAGGACTCTGTTTCCCTTAAAGGAGCCCCACCAGCACCAGACAAAGTACAGCACTGCATGGTGGGAATGATCACCTGAACATGGTCCCAGGGGGACTATGCAGAGTATTCAGCTTTGGTCATGCTTCACACAGGCCTAATACATAATATACAATTAGTCAGGGGGCTGCACTTAGTGTTACATGCTTTGTTGTGCAATTTCTATTACAAGCTTATATTATCCATACATTAATAGTTATTAATAATAAATAAGCTTATACTTAGCAGCAATCAAACGTTAGCATAGATGTTTGTGGATCAGAGGCTACCTAAGTGGGAAAGTTGATATATGCTAATGCTAGAAGTGTTGAAACAGGGTACTTTTTAAAAAGGGTTTCAACATGGGGTGGAAAGGAAAAACAGAATTCAATTCTGAATTCTCTCCCATGTAAACAGCATTCATACATGACACACAAGCTGAAGAGGGGAACAAATGCTCTTCCTAGCATCACATTTTAAAAAAACCCTTAGCTGTTCAGTTCAGCACTGATCAAAAGAATTTTTGAGCAAAGCCATAAAAGTTGATGGCTTTCAGAAATAGAGGGCTTGTGGGTTTAAAAAATAAATAAATCTGAGGATTATGTGAAATGCTAATACTGTCATAAAATGCCTAGAGAGGAATGTAATCTAGTGGAAGATTTTAAAGATCTTAATGCAATTGCATTTAATAGTATTATATGCATTTATGATAACAATTACCCCTTTATGTACACACAAGAGTAAATACTTACCATACTCGCTATCGTAGAATATAATGAATTTCTGCCAGGCATATTCTGTAACCACCCTCAAGATGACATCATTGATGTAGACAGGCGGACGGACAAAAAGTGTGTAGTCATCATTCCTATTACTCCTGGTGGTTCCACAGCCACTCCTTGGAGTTCCAGCTGTCGACCGCTGGATGAAGAGGTGAGGGATGTGCATAGCATCTGCCAAGGACTGGAGGGATCCTGCTGACGTACAGCCAATGGAACTGACAAGAGCCAGGATGCCATGGTTCATAAGGTCACAGGCTGCAAGAAAGCACAATGATATTCAAGATGACAAGGGCAGATCAGAACACACACAAGCAGAGCTAATATATTTTTCCTCCTGCTGAAACAAAATGCTGAGGGCTGACACACAACAGCTTCAGTCAAGTGAGAAGACACTAGAGAGAGTTTTCATAAATTCAGTCATCTTGTCTCCTCTAAAAACAGTCCATTCTGGAAGTCTGCATGGCACCATAAAAGCCAAGAGGCTTGTCCATTCATTCAAAAATGCCAAACATATTACTGCTAATGAGAGCTACAAGACTGCCCATCCCGCACAGCCTAGACGCAGGACACAGCCAGAGAAGGAGCTACATCTATAAATATAGCCTTCTGAGGACTCTTAGGGACATTAGTAACAGAATCCAATATTAAATTAACTGGAGTTCCTGGGGAGAAAAATACTTCTCAAAGTCCAACAGGCAAGCTCTGGGAATAGGATATTTGCATTACATGCAGAGAGATTTTGAAGGAATAATGGCTCAGAGTGGCTGTCAGCTTTTGAAGGAAGCAGATTAGGTTTGCTTATTTATTCAAAAAGAGCCCCAAACCATATTGCTTTGGTGCTGTAAAGACTGCACACTTGGTCTAGACTTTAATCTTCTGTGGAGGGCTATTCCAAACTATTTACATGTCTGCACATTTAAGTTGAACTGGAGGATAAATTTAACTGCAGCCAGTTAAATTGTTCTACAAGGAAAGATTTAGACATCCTTGAAATTGCAGGTACATATCACCTTAAGTGGCGCAGCGGGGAAATGCTTGGCCAACAAGAAGAAGGTTGCCGGTTCGAATCCCTACTGGTATGTTTCCCAGACTATGGGAAACACCTTTATTGGGCAGCAGTGATATAGGAAGATGCTGAAAGCCATCATCTCATACTACACGGGAGGAGGCAATGGTAAACCCCTCCTGTATTCCGCCAAAGAAAACCACAGGGCTCAGTGGGCACCAGGAGTCAAAATAGACTTGATTGCACATTTTACCTTTACCTTACCTGCAGAAAAGATATTGGCTGACAGCCAGACAAAATTACTCATGAGTAGTCCCACTGAAATTATGGGACGAGTTAGTCATAACTGACTTGTCCCATTAATTTCAATGTGGCCGCTCACAAGGCACTTACTCTGGCCATCAGTCATTATGTTAAGTGGTAAAATGTGGATCCATGCATGACAATTCTAGAGGGGTAGCTGTGTCCATCTGCTACAGCATGCAAAAAGTACTCTTGTGCCACTTAAAGGACTACAGCCCACATCATCAGCTGCGTGAATGACCAGTGGGAGAATATTTTGATCTCCCAGGATACACTGCTACTGATGTGATAGGCAGCAATGTGGAACTGGCGAACTAGAATGCATCAATATGTTTGATTTGGATTGGATTGAGGAGAGCTGATTGGAGAGGAGAGGATTGATTGGAGAGGATTGATTGGAGAGGAGAACTGGTCTAGGGAGAGGAGAGCTGGTCTTGTGGTAGCAAGCATGACTTGTCCCCATAGCTAAGCAGGGTCTGCCCTGGTTGCATCTGAATGGGAGACTTGATGTGTGAGCACTACAAGATATTCCCCTCAGGGGATGGAGCTGCTCTGGGAAGAGCAGAAGGTTTCAAGTTCCCTCCCTGGCTTCTTCAAGATAGGACAAGATTTATTTTTTTTATAGGACAAGATTTTTTTATTGAACCAACAAACTACCAAAGCATACAGTACGTTGCCAAAGCACAATTATATACAAAGTGGTTGTTTGTACATGATATATCTACAAAGATTTACACACAAGGATTTGGAAACCCACACAGTTATGAAGTATATGCAGGTAGTACTGTAACTCAGGGGTGGGGGATTTCAAGGCACATCAGGTAATCGGGGGGGGGGGTTACATCCGACGACCATTCCCACAATTTCTCCCATTGCTGTTTAGAAGAGATACTCTTGTCTTTTTGCACACAACCATTTTTACTGTCTCATCTGCATGAACCTCTTGTCATTTCATCATTTCAGAAAGGTATTTCCCAATCCCACCCCTTCCTAGAACAGCAAAAAGTTTCAAGTTCACTCCCTGGCATCTCCAAGATAGGACTGAGAGAGATTCCTGCCTGCAACCTTGGAGAAGCCACTGCCAGTCTGTGAAGACAATACTGAGCTAAATAGACCAATGGTCTGACTCAGTATATGGCAGTTTCCTATGTTCCTATGATTCTATTTGTTCAAAACACATTGAGACCAAGTGTCTTTCACTTCAGAGGTAAAATGATTACATCAAAGCTAGGAAAGCTCAGAAATTATCACTGATTACTTCGGTTGCAAATTGTTTTGTATTATACATTTGGTGTCTGAATAGAAATGTCACAGACTGTACCCTTTGCATGTTATGGCCCTTTGATCCCACTATTTACAGGTGTGTGTGTGTGTGTGTGTGTGTGTGTGTGTGTGTGTGTGTTGTGTGTCTGTCTGACAGACAGACAAAAAGAATATGAGGTCATTCACTCAATCAAAAACCATGTCCTACCTGGGTTTGGGAGCTGAGTGTGCTCCCAGGTTTCAGTTGTGTGGAAGCAAGGTAGGAGGAAAACCTGGGTAGAAATGATTGTGTGGAAGCAAGGTAAGAAGAAAAGCTACCCAGATTTTCCTCCTACCTTGCTTCCAAACAACCAAAATTTGGGAGCTCACACAGCTCCCAAACCTGAGTAGAAAATAGTTTTTGATTATGTGAATGATCTCTATATCTTCCTACTGAAGATATCACTTCATACACCTGATAGTGGACTCTTAGCATAACGATTAAGAAACTGAGCTACAAATTCTTCTCTGTTTAAAATTTCACCTCTGCAACCAACTCACAAGAGGGCTTTATGCAAATTACCTCTCAGTCCAGATCTGCAGCTGCAATATGGTGACAATACTACTTACTTACCTTACACCAGGGATTATCAAATTTGGATCCTCAGATGTTGTTGAAACACAACTCCTCTCATCAAAGGCCATTGTGGGGAGGTTGGGAGTTGTAGGGCAGCAACATTTGGGGAGTTTAAAACCCCTTGTAAGGATTGTAGTAAGGAAACAAGATAATTCATGTGAAGCTTCTTGTACAGTCAACATACTAAGTATTCTTATCATTAAAAGCTTATGCTACAATAAATCTATTAACCGAAGGTGCCACAAGACACTGGCCACCTTTGGATGCAATGAGGAACCATGGGTCCAATGGTCTCGCGGATCTGTGCCCACCTCCCCCTACTCTCCCATCCACATTCGGATGAAATGGAATTGGGGGAGGGAAATCGCTTGGTCAATTTCCAAGCAAACAGAATTTGCCCGTATTTGGACGTACAGCTACAAGTCCCAGGAAACTGGGACCTCCAGTTTTATGTTACTTGTGAATTTGGCCTGTATGTTGCTTTGCTCAGCGACAGCACACACCCTTGGCATGAGGAAGGTGAAGACAGGGGTGAGGGCAAGAGCTGGTGTGAGCGGCTCTAGCCCAAATGAGGGAGGTGGGGAAACTGTAGCTAGGGAATCACGCTCTTCCGCCAGGCCTTTGGACCATGAGAGAGTTTTCAAGACAACTTTTTAGCCACCATCATTGATATGGTTTTATTTGTTTCAGTGTTTGTTTTGCAGCAATTTAATTTTTTACTACTACTACTACTACTATTTATATACGACTTTTCAACAAAGTTTCCAAAGCGGTTTACATAGAAAAACAAAGAATACATAAATAAGATGGTTCCCTGTCCCAAAAGGCCTTACAATCTAAAAAAGAAACATGAGGTAAACACCAGCAACAGCCAGTGGAAGGATGCTGTGCTGGGGTTAAAAGTGTGCCGTCAAGTTGATTTTGACTTCTGGCACCCACAGAGCCCTGTGGTTTTCCTTGGTAGAATACAGCTCGGAGGGGTTTACCATTGCCTCCTCCTGTGCAGTATGAGATGATGCCTTTCAGCATCTTCCTATATCACTGCTGCCCAATATAGTACCACTGGGGATTCAAACTGGCAACCTTCTGCTTGTTAGTTAAGCATTTCCCCGCTGCGCCACTTAAGGGCTGGGGTTCGATAGGGCCAATTGCTTTCCCCCGATAAGTATAAGAGAACCACCACTTTGAAAGGTGCCTCTTGGCTCAGTTAACAGGGTCACTAATAGGGGTGATTCTCACGATCAACAAAAATCAGGCTAGCAGAGGCTAGCCTGATTTTTGTTGACCGTAAGAACCACCGGGCTCGCAGCCCAGCCCGGTGGTTCTTGAGCGGGTAACCCACTCGAGAACCCCTGCTAAAAAGCAGGTTTGCGGAGCGAGCGCTCCAGCAAACCTGCTTTTTACGATCGTGAGTAGCCGTGGCGCACCTTTGCACCGTGCCTACTCACGAGTAGACCCCCACCCAGGGGTAACCCCAGTATACCCTGAGAGCTCATGAAGGGCATACTGGGGCTTGCAGGGGCCGCGCGTCCCCCGCTCTCCCCACCCCCGCCGGCTCCGTCACGGAGCTGGCCATCGTGGGGGCGACCGATCCAGCGGGCTTAGCCCACTCTCCCCGCAGTTTTTTTAAAAAGCGGGTCTCACAGATCATGAAACCTGCCTCATACTGTTAATACTGTTTTAATACTATTTCAGCGTTTCTTTGTTTCAGTTCTTTGTACATCATCTTGGGTTCAAGTGATGAAAGGCAGCTTAACAATGAAATGAAATAGTGAGTAAATAAAGGTCCAATCTCTGGCATCTCTACTAAATGTATCAGGAGTTGGGACACCCCTCTAGAGAGGATGAGAGATGTACCTGTAGTTCCACAACAGCTGGAGAGTCAAGGTTGCTCACCTCTGCTCTACTGGATATGCCAGAAGCACTGCTCACCTATAGGGAGCTAGACAGACCAAGGGTCTGATTCAATATAATGCAGTTTGTCATATGTTGATTTCTCATACAACTCTTTCATATCCCAAAGTAATCTCCAGGCTGACCCTTCATCACCTCTTTAATGTCCCACTCATAATATTTCAGGTGGTCAGAATATGCCCCCCCCATTAGATTTCCCTGGAGCAAATCTGGAATTGACCTGGCACAATATATTTCCAGTAACCCCATGATAAATGTGTTGAAATGGTGATCAACTTGAGAGACTGCTTCAGATTCCTGCACAGGAGTAATTCCTTACACCTATTGCCACCACATGGGTCCAATCTGGACTCGCTGTTTATCAGCTGATGGGCCCCAATATGCCCCATTGCACCATAAATTAAATTATGCTTGGGAAAACATAGTGAAGAATATCTGCAGGATTTAAGAAAACAAACCATAACACCAGCACAGGAAGCAGGGAGTTGTTTATGGGGGAAAGTAACACCTTGTAACTAATGGTCCAGTTAATGAAGGCTGAGCGGCGATAGAAAATCTTGAAGTGCAATACTAATGACATCCACATTAATACCAGAGGTGTTTATCATGATTAATGTTAGTGCAATTGATAAATATCAAAGGAATTAATAATGATTAAGCCTCTAATTTTGACGCATTACCCCATGAGAAATAAGCAGAGGGTGAAGTGTTTATGTTGGCTTTCTAATGGAGTTGGAAGTCAGAGTGAGGCTGCAAAGCAGAGCAACTTTTGCAAAGTAATTGCACACGAGCCAAGCTCTTCCATGCCCAGTTTTTGCTTGGCCCTCAACATGGGCAGCTGACCTGTTCTTAAAGATCAGTGCAAGCAATCAGTGCAAGTTAATGAATGGCTATTTTCCATGGCTGCTTTCATGTGTATATCTGCTGTCAACTTGCTCCAGGTGCATATATTTTGGTGCTCATGTGCTGTTTCTTCTCCATGAGAGAGTTTAGTATGCACTGCAGATATGCAGTTACCTCAGAAAGGGTTTATTCTGAGCAAACGTATTGGCTGGAATCCTTTTCAATGGCAAAGCAGGGCTCAGTCCTAGAACGCAGGGAACATAAAAAGGAAAATGCCTTTGGGCGTGTGCCATTCCCTCACATTTATGCCTTTGAGCATGATGCAGAGTCATTGGTCAGTCTGCCCAGGACTATCTTACTGTCTAAGCAGGACTGCACAATTTTGGCCCTCCAGCTGTTGCTGGACTACAACTCCCATCATCCCCAGTGGACCATCAGGGATGGTAGTGGGGTTGTAGGTCAACATCTGCAGAAGGGACAAAATTGTGCTGCAGCCCTGGCTTACCCTAGCCAAAGATCTCAGGCCCAAATCCCATGTGAAGAATATGCTTTAGTCTCCTATAGCTGCTCCCCACTTCTATACATCTGGGAGAAAACATAAGGCCTGGTTCATATGCTCTTAAACATACCAAACACCTGGAACTGGTTCCACAGTCATGGCTATGTGGAGGAAAGTATGAACCAATGAGATGATGTGGCTTTCTGGCATTCATTTCATTAAGCATGGTGGGTAAAAAACATGACATGCTGAACTTCCATAGCAAGAAGCCGTGTCCTCCAGATGGCTCATATAGGCTACACGTATGGTAGATATCAGCACATATTAGCAAGGCCCTGTAGAGCAGAGAGAAGTGCTTCCAAGCTGCTTTAGCCACAGGTCTTATTTCAGAATTATGCTTCCAGTGCCAACTAATTTCCTGGGGAAATCTGAAGGTGAGAATCTAGCTTCTATCAATAACAGGGAAAGACGGTGTTTCTGCCTCAGCATTAAAGCAATATACAAGAGCTGTTCTCATGACCTAAGGAGGCTGAAGGAGCATTCCGCCAGGCTAGGAGAGCCTGCACACTCCCAGTCGATGGTCATGTGTTTGCAAAGATCAAGGTAGGAGAAGGAGAGACTGATCCTGTGGGTGCTGTTACTCACTTTCTGTCCTCCACATTTTATTGAGGGTGGACAAAAAGCCATCCAGCTCCCACACAATCACTCTCCCCTTCCTACCTTGATCTTTGCAAACATACAGCCACCATCTGGGCACTTCTCTGAGCCTGTTTAGGGCAGAGGCGCTATTACCCCTGGACTTTGGGGCCCAGGTCCAGGGCCTCCACAGACCCTGCCCCCCCCCAAATCCTCTTTAGTCTGTCCCAGGTGGTGTGGTGTCCTGGCAGAGCATGATGATGCTTAATTTGCAGTGGAGGGGGAGGGGGCTCCAAAGGCCTTTAGGTCCAGGCTCCAAAATTACCTAGGTGCACCTCCGGATTAGGCTTATGAGAACAGCCCCACAGACTGATTTCTTGGAACGAATTTCCATGAAGTTATTATTATTATTGTTGTTAACAAGCACAACTTGCTTAACACTCAGTAATTTTTTGTATCTGTTTTCAACATATGCATTATACTCTAGGAGAGAATAAAGTTATCATCACCTCTAATTATATATATTGTGTGTGTACATGTGTGTGCGCGCACACACACACATATGCGCACACACACACACTGCTGGTTACACTTTCCAAAAATAGTCAGAAAAGAGAGTTGCTGGGATATGTTTAGCACATTGTCACACAACAAATTTTCTTCTCTCTGGCATTTTGCATTCCTATTCTTTTCTGATTAATTGTAACTTATCTTGCTAATTATTCAACATTCAAGCTACTTTTCTTCCCCCTTTTGCTGAATATAAAGACATTGACACATATTTTAGTCTCTTTATAGTCATTTTTGTTATCTAATTCTCATGGTAAGAATGCTGCATTATCCTAGTTGCCATCTGGGGAAAGCCATCCATATATATGAAGCTGCTTGGGCCTCACTGACTGACTCACTCACTGACAGACATGAAACTCCCAAACCAAACCATGAAAGACAGAACCATGGAGGTTATTCTCACGATGGGGGAAAACCGGGCTAAGGGAGCCAAGCCCAGTTTTCCCCCATTGTGAGAACAACCAGGCTCACAGGAAAGCCTGGTGGTTCAACAGTGGCTAGCCTGCCAAAGTAGCCCTCCCCTTAAATGAGGTTAGTGGAGAGAGCGCTCCACTAACCCCATTTTCAAGATCATGAGACGCCATGGCACTGCAATGGCTCGCGAGTAGACCCCCAACTGGGAGGCTACAACAGGGATAAATTATATATTTTTTCAAGGAGGTTGGCAATTTCACATTTGCGTTCTTTAAGGACTCTTGGATGGATGCTGTCTGACGCTGGAAATTTGCTAGTTTTTACTTTTTCTAGACAGTTTAGAATGCCATCTCTTGTCACCTCTGTCTGACTCTGTTATTTAGTCTCTGTCCCTGAGAAGCCTGGTTGAGGAACAGGTATATGCTCAGTATTACGGATGTGCACGAATATCTTCGGCGCCGGTGGGGGTAGTACTTTAAGGGTGGGGGAGTGTATACTCACCCCTCCCGCTGCATTTATTTCGCTGATGCTCTGTTATTTTTAAGCCCCTCGGGGCGGCAGCATTCCTCCCTGCCGCCCCGTTTCCCCTATCGGCAGGAAGTGCCCAGAAGTAGCAAGTGTGCATGCGCCTGTTGTGTGGGCATGCACACCAGTCTGCCGTGCATGCGTGTGCACAATGGGTGCATGCGCACTCGCTACTTCCGGCCACTTCCCGCTGATGGGGGAAATGGGGCGGCAGGGAGGAACTCTCCGAGTCTGATTTTGCCTGACCGTGTGGGCCTCCAGGCGGTTAACCCTCCTAACTACCCCTGCCCTTAAACCATGTTTGCAGAGTGAGCAGTTTTTTTCTCGTGAGTTGCCGTTGAGCGGCTCCACGCCATGGCTACTTATGAGTAGACCCCCGGCCGGGAGGCTTAAAACCAGCCTCCCGGCTCGAGGGTTTCTCCAGTATGCCCTGCACACTCGCATAGGGCATACTGGAGCTTCCGGGGGCCATGTGGCCCCCGATCCTCCCAGTTCCCGCTGGCTCCATCATGGTGCCGGCAGTCATATGGGTGGCCGATCCAGCTGCCCAGGGCTGCTGCCCTGCTCGACTGCAGGGAGAGCAGGCTTAGCCCACTCTCCCCGCAAACCCCCTAGAACCCCTTTGTGTTCCTTTCTGTTCTCTTCATTTGGTCAGGCCTTCCAATTTCTGAAGGAAAGCTAGCCATGCTGGCATCCTCCCGGTCTTGGTGGCACCTTTCCTTCTTTTTGGTATACATTCTAACTGGGCTTCTAGTATTGTGATTCTAAGTAAACTCCATGCATTCTGGAGTGAAGTGACTTTCCTAATTTCCCCTTCCAGTTTTCTTTTCACCAAACTCCTCATTTTAGAGAAGTTTCCTCTTCTGAAATTCAAATCTCTGTGTTAGACCTCCTTGGTGATTTTCTCCCTGCATATATGCTGAATTTGATCACACTGTGGCCACTGTTCCCTAAAAGGTCCACAACACTGACATCGCACACAAGGTCCTGGGTGCCACCAGGACCTAATGGATAACCTTGATGTGATGAATTCCCCAAAATGGGTTTTATTTTATACAGTTGCTACATCAGGCCACAAAGAATATGATCAATCCAGAGTTGTGATTGTTAACGTGCTGCACCTGAGCTTTAAATCTCTTAGGCTTTAAGATGGAATCTTCTGAAACTAGGCAAGCAATTGCACTAATGATGTAAAAAACAAAAGGCGCAGCATTTCCAAGGAACCACAAATTGTTGAAGCTTTTTTTCTTTTCTTTCTTTGGTTCTCTGAAATGATTGCAATTAATGTGTCTTTGGAGAGGCCTTTATTTTTAAAATTAATTGAAGAAGGCCTGACTTGCCCAGACGCATGAATGGGTCCACTTGGCCCCAACTGCGAGGTGCTTCCGCCAGTGCTGGATCCGCAGCCTGAGTAGAAGTCAGTCTCTCTGCCTTTCCAGGAGACACTTTCCAGGCAGAGAGAAGCGCTCCCAGCCAGGCTGGAACGCCAGCGCTGGCTGAAGCACCTCACAGCTGGGGCCAAGTGGATCCATTCATGTGTCTGGCCACACCCTTTGCATCTGACATCAGATGTGGGGTGTGTGTGCTCAGGGCACATGTGGGCTAGTGCACATGCCTACATCCACATCAACAAGGTCCGGTGGCAGCGGGTTGCACACACCCCCTCCGGCGGCTGCTTCCTACACCACAGGCAGGCAGAGGAGATTATTGCATGAATAAGATAGATGGCCCAATCCACCCCCAGCACAGTACCTCCAGTGACTGTTGCTGGTGTCTATTTTATGTTTCTTTTTAGATTGTGAGCCCTTCGGGGACAGGGTTCCATCTTATTTGTTTGTTATTTCTCTGTGTAAACCGCCCTGAGCCATTTCTGGAAGGGCGGTATAGAAATCGAATAAATAAATAAATAAAATATACCTTATCAGGACACCCAAAAGTCACAACCCTTAAGTGAATCCCTATCCTGACCATTCAGAAGCTTATTCTGAAGGGCAACTCATAAATTCCTCAAATACAATACAAGTTTCAGTGGCAATTACATTTATTTATTTACTTACTTACTTCATCTGACTGACCCAGTTTAAAATTCTGGCCATATAGCTTTGAACTATGTCTGAAGTAACAAAAAAATGACAATTTTCCTCCTTTGCAGCTAAATTTATATGCACTGCCTTAAAGGTTGCATAGAAAAGTCAATATTGGACGTACTGACAATATGATCAAACTACGCAAGTATGCCATCAGTGAAACAAACACTTCATTTCTAAAACATCATTACATGGCATTGTAGGAAATGATACATTCAAAACCAATTCTATTACCATTATTATTACAAGTGAGGAACACAATAACTGAGTTTCCTGTTGCAGATGAGATGTCACCATGTTGCAAGGTTAAGGGCCTGATCCACTAGCCAGTGAAGCCATTGAAAAACATCTAGCTGGCTACAATACATTAAATCAATGGCTTTGAGATTTGCTCCATTCAAGGAAGCCTTTTCCCTTCAACAAGCCTACCAAGGAACCACTGAGACGTGCAGGAAATCCAAGCAAACATTCTAGAGCAGTGGTTCCCAAGCTGGGGTCCTCCCGATGTTGCTGAACTACAACTCCTGTCATCGTTAGTTACAATTTATTATGACTGGGGATGATGGGAATTGTAGTTCAGCAACATCGGGAGGGCCCCAGCTTGGGAACCACGATTTTAGAGTATCCATTGAGTTCATATGGAATGTTGATGAACATTATTATTTATATTATTTATTATTTATTCGATTTCTATGCCGCCCTTCCAAAAATGGCTCAGGGTAGTTTACACAGAGAAATAATAAATAAATAAGATGGATCCCTGTCCCCAAAGGGCTTACAATCTAAAAAGAAACATAAGATAAACACAGCAACAGTCATTGGAGGTACTGTGCTGGGGGTGGATAGGGCCAGTTACTCTCGCCCTGCTAAATAAAGAGAATCACCATGACAGCTCCAGCCTGTAACTGGCCCCAGAGCTAGCTGAGTTCTCCTCAGAGGAGAGACTCCAGTACATAATGGGATCAAAGAGAAGTGATATATTCCGAGGGACACACCAAAGCTGCCACACCAGAAGAGACTCTACATTGGGATTCTGTGTGATCATGAGACCAATGTTCCCCAAGTGGACACATACTTCAGTTCAAGTGGTATATAAATCGTAGTAGTAGTAGTAGTAGTAGTAGTAGTAGTAGTAGTAGTAGTAGCTGCTGCTGCTGCTGCAGATCACTTTCAGGACCCCAGGAGCAGCAAACCACAAGTCCATGTAGATGCCCAGAGCCGAAGGCACAGCACAGGTCTGGCAGCACAAGGCTTCCCAACTCCTTCTGCCCTTTTGCACTCTTGTTTGATGCTTTCACTGGACAGCTTTCATGATGATTAAAACATACATGCCTCAGACCTGCTCTTGTTGTGCTGGACAGCTCCTCAGCCTCACTAGAATAATGGGGAATTTAGCCACATTCATTAGTCTAAGACATGCCAAACACTCTCCTGCAACTATGTAGAGGGAGATGAGTAATGGTGGGTAAGCTGTCTTTCAGGGAAGCTTGTGAACCACCTTTACTCTTCTCATTGATGAATCCATAATAGGCTTCTGAGGAACCCTCAAGATTTCACGAGACACAGTCTGAAAAGCATGGCAGATTAAGAGTAAACACAAGAATGAGTCATGATTGAGAAGCTGATGCTCAACTTGTATAGACGCCTTGTTTATCTGGTAGATTTGTGCCAACACGGGGGTTAGTTATGATGCATCCTTCATTGACATCACATACCAAGAATTAAAAGTTCTGTATGAATCAATTCCACCTTTAATGTGGTTTACTCAGTAACAAAAGGGAAGCATACTGGGGCCACTTTATGGACGCAGGTGCACATGTTCTACTTCTGTTTATCCTGGACAGGAGAGATAATTTATACCCATCATGAACAAATCATTCATTGCTATGAGCCCCGCTGAGGGAGAAACAAATATGCTAAATATCTAGGCACATCAGGTCACGCTGATGATGGTCTTAAATCATCCCTCACTGAAAAAGGCAAAGGAATGAAACAAGTCTGAACACCTTTACTCTTCTGTCCAGAAATGAATCTAACTAAAACTAAAAGCAAGACAAAAGAGCATGAGATTTGAAAGTACTAGCATTGTGTCACTAGTATTGAAAGTACTAGTGATCCCTGCCCCCGGTTTGCCCCTTGGGGAATCCTTGGAGGGGAAAGACCCCAACACGGCCCAGGAGGAATCCACAGAAGGGGATTCTTATAAGGCCTAGGAAAAACCCCAGGCTGAGGAGGACTCTGATCTAGCCCAGGAAGTATCCCAAGCCAAAGAGGAGCCCAGCATAACATCTGCTGAGTCTCAGATCAAAGAGGAGCCACACTGGAGCACTGTTGGAACTCTAGTGAGAAACCCCCAGAGTCATGGCCTTGAGGATTCACATCCACCCACCTCCTAGGGTTTATTACCCTTTTTGGAGTGCAGTCACCACCAAGCTTGAGTCACCACCAAGCAAGAGCAGCAGAAGAGCACTCACTTGGCAGCCGAGCAATGTCACTAGGGAAATGTCCTCCTTGGGAGTAAGAGGTCAACTCAGGATAAACCACAGAGCTAGTTTCAGCTGCTACCATAACTAGCCAGAGAGCTGCTACCAGCTAGAGCACTTAAAAACCCTCCAGAATGCCCAGCTAGCTGATGTGGCCGGCCAAAACAGGTGGCCCTGTTTTGAAAGGGAATTTTCAAAGACTTGCCCTACCCATTTTCCAGTTGTGTAAATAGCATCATTGAATATTGATATAGGTTGCAGCTTTGGATGGTTGGTGGGTTTTGCCCTCCCCCCCATCCCCATTCCCAGGGGTGCACCTAGGCAATTTTGGCCCCCGGTCCGCTCCCGGCATGAGCTTCCCCAGGCATGAGGCCCCTCAAACCTAACAGTTTGGGGGCCTCCTGCCATGCCAGACCTCCATTTTTAAAATTTCAGCCACTGCACAGCTAAAGTGTGGCTGGCGGGTAGTGACCCCAGCAGTCCTTCTCCGCCCGCCCCCCTGGTGGCAGTGGCTGAGGAGCACCTGAGCAGTTGAGAGAGATTATCACAAGCTTGTGATGATCTCTCTCAACTGCACAGGTGTGCCTCGTAATTAGAAAGAGATGCTTGGCCAAATGGACAGGCTCAGCATCACTTTGGCTGCTGCTGCCACCAGGGTGGGTGGGAGAAAGACTGCTGGGCTCACTTCCTGGCAGCCACCGCTTGGCAGCCACCCCTCAGCTGTGCGGCGGCTGGAATTAAAAAACAACAACGGAGGTTCAGCTCGGCGAGGCAGGCGTGGGGTGGCTACCCCGTACCTTGGAGGCCATAAACCAGGGCCCCAAGGTCCGGGGGTTAGAGCACATCTGCCCATCCAACCCTGCCGGGAAGCCTTCTATGCTTTAAAGGGTTTTGCCTGATTTTGCAAGTGTTGGCTTCAGCAGTGCTGAGGTGACTTTGGCTCTGTTGTAGAGTCCTCCAAGGTAGCCTAAGTTGCTGCATTTTAAAGCTACTTTAAAAGCAGCTGCTGACTTCATCCAAAATGTTTATAAAGGAAATGCCTTATCAGGTGCATAACCGTAGATTAATGGTCCTATAAAATTGGTGTGCTAATGTGACCTAATATAAGCAAAGGTGCTACACTTATATTTTGGATACTTAAAAGTGCAGTTGGTTAAATGTAGGGTGACATTGGGGGAAGCCAACATTATATAAAGTCTATGATCATTAAAGTTGCTAGAAGAGCAAAATTAGGTTAGCACTTCAAATCCTCTTTAAAATTCCTGGCTTAACAGCTGGGCACAGGGTGCATTATTCTACTCCATATATTAGGTCCTCTTGTTCAATTTTTGCACAGATTTATTGTACCAGTTTGACCATTCTGAGTTCAAGGTTGCTCCTTGTGAAAGCTTTCCTTGATGCCTTGACAGCTCCCAACTAAATATCATATCTGTCTCTCTTTATTCCTCACATTCTTTGTTGGATAAATGCATTCACAGGATCTCAGGCTAAGCACCACATCCCACAAGGTGAATTTCATACAAAGGCACCACTTCCACTATAATATATACACACTGGCTGACATCCAGACTAAAGAAGCATCGGTATTACAGGAGAAGCACTTGTGTAGCAGCAGTGGTTCTGAAGAGTTGCATACTAATGCTGTTACTGATGTGTGGGTTTGTAGGTGTAGTTAATTTTGATAATTTCCGCTTCCCCCAGAAGCACTCTGTGCAACCCCCAAAATGTCTCGGAGGAATATGCAACTCTCAGAAACCTATTTTGGGGAAGCACAGAGCCATTCAAAAAAGCTTTCCCCTTCTGGGGGAAGGGGAACTTATTGAAATCCCCCGCCTCCCGCCTTCACTACTGCACAAGCACTGGAGCTGAGTTAAATGAACTCTTTAGAAGTATCCGGGTTCCTCCCATATGAAACCGTATGGTGGTTCTATGCTTGTGATGTCAATCATTTTTATTTTTTTACTGACTGAACAAACAGGAATGAGCACTTGCTGCCAGTTAAACATATTATAGCAGAAGGATGTGGTGGCATCATCATGATGTTACAGTACCCAGAAAAGCAATTATCATGCACAGAAGTTAACCATGGTGGTAGAATACCATTGAAAAACCATCAAGCATCAGCATTATTTATTCTTACTCATATTCAGATCCTGTTCTAGCTTGTTAAAGAGCTTTCAACAAGCTCAGGGTTACATCCCATACTCACCTTTTTCATCCTCAAAATTGTGTAAGGTTGGTTAGACTAAAAAAAAGCGCGAAGCTATTCCCCTGATCGTGCAGAACCAGGCTAAGGGAGGCCTGCTCAGTTCCATGTGGCCATGTGCTACAATGGGAGCTGTGTGGCTCCCAGCAACAAATCTTCAAAAATACCCCTCCTCTTAAATGAGGTTAGTGGAGTGAGTGCTCTACTAACCCCGTTCTGCTGAGGAGACTGCCGACTGGAAGGCTCCAACAAAACTCCCAGCCTGGGGGTGGGGTCTCCCCAGGATGCCCCACGCACTCACGTGGGGCATCCTGGGACTTCCAGGGACCAGGCGGCCCCCGATCCCTGCCACCCCTACCGTCTCCATAACGGAGCCGGTAATCATGTGGGTGGACAATCTAGCTGCCCAGGGATGGCTCCCTGCTCGTGTGCAGGGAGAATGGGCTTAGCCCACTCTCCCCACAAACCACCTCAAGGCACTTCACTTTGCTCATGTGAAGCGCCTCAGTAACTGGCCCAAGATCAGCCAGTGGGGATTCACTCTCACCTTTCCCTG
Source organism: Hemicordylus capensis (assembly GCF_027244095.1). Lineage (NCBI taxonomy): Eukaryota > Metazoa > Chordata > Lepidosauria > Squamata > Cordylidae > Hemicordylus > Hemicordylus capensis. The sequence goes on along the minus strand of NC_069661.1, from coordinate 25,770,425 downwards.
GCCCAAGTCCCACATGCTAACCAATACATCATACTGGCTCCTTGGTTTCCTGGCTACTTCTCCCTAGTTATGCCATCTACTCATTATATCATTCATTGTATAAGAACAGCAAGTTTGGCCATAATTCTCTTTCTCTAGCATTGTTACAAGGACATTCCTGGAGAAATTGGACTGTGGATTAGGGATGTGAATGAATGGTGTGGGGAGCAGTTCCTTTAAAACGCAGGAATGCAGGTCTTTATCTTATCAGCAGGTCCTGCTCTGCTGCAGGTCCTTACCTGTTCTGCTCTGGGCTTAGTACTCACTCTACAAAAGGCCACATGTGGCTGTGGTGCTGTTCCTTGCAGCCTGAACATAGTGTCAGCACGCACATGGCTGCCACGCATGCACAGCAGCCATGTGCATGCTGACGCTGCATGCGGACTTTAGGGAATAGTGTCACGTCCACACGTGGCCTTTGGTAGAGTGAGCACCGCACCTGGAAAAGCGGAAGGCAGCAGCAGAGGAGGTAAGGACTTACTTATCTGCTTTTTAAGGGAACCACTCCTGCCCTGCTGGTTCGGATGCAGGCACCTGAGCTGGTTCGTTGCTTCCCAAAAGATGTGCTGAACCGATTCATGCACATCCCTACTGTGGATTGTAGTATGCCAAGGTAAATTTGGATATAGTTGCTGTTAACAAAGATGTTGGAAGAAACATTATGAAGCTGCTTTCCACTGAGTCAAACTTAATCTACCTGGTCTAATACCTGCCTAGTCTAATAGTCTATTCTCTTCTGATTATCAACAGCTCTCCAAGGCCCCAGGCACTGGTCTCTCCTAGGCTTGATACCCAAGATGCTTCTTAATTGGAGATGCAGATAACTGAGCCAGGGATCTTCTGAACAAAAAGTATATGCTCTACCACTGAGCTATGAAGTTCTCCAAATTAAGAACATAAGAACAGCCCTGCTGGCTGTTCCAAGGCCCATCTAGTCCAGTATCCTGTTTCACACAGTGGCCCACCAGATGCCACTGGGAGCCTACAGGCAGGAGTTGAGGACATGCCCTCTCTCCTGCTGTTACTCCCCCTGCAACTAAGAACTGTAATTAAGATCTGAAAAGCACCCAGAATTGCCTACACAATTACCAGAATGAAGACGCATAATAACTATGAGATTACCAATGGACCACAACCATTAAGGGATCTGAAAGAAGATAAAGTCTCTCATATCATTAACTCCATACCCAGCATAAGGCGAGAACTGGGGGGGTCTTGCCTCCTACCATGACCCTTACACAGCCTCCAAACACCAGGATGACCTTAAACTGACCTGTATGTCTCACTTTACGCAGCCAAATTAGACCAAACTCAGCACACCTCAATCTGTTAACATCAGCAGTGTTGCGTGGGCCAATTAAAGAGAGCACTAAAAAATTCCTACTAATCCCACACTTCAGGATTCCAGAGAGGACAGGCAGGGCTGGAGATGGGCAGCAGCAATAGCCTTTAAAGGCTCACCACCCTTGATTAGCCTGTACTGCTGGCCCCATGCCATTCTGTGCTTCCTCCTGACACAAGGTGGAACAATCTACTTCCACAGCAAGCCATGGACAAAGAAGCAACATGTTGGGATTTGTGATTAATTAGCAAAGCACCAAGGAAGCGACCACTCCAGTTACAGAGTGCAGAGTTTTAGCTGTTGCAGCGATTTAAGTAACATGCATGGAGATCACTGTAGAGTCTAAACTAAAGAGGTTTATTAGTTAAGTACATTTGGGATAGGAAAGACCTATCCTATCTATTAGCTATATAACGAATAGGTAGGTAGAGAGAGAGAGATGTTTCCATCTTCTCTCAAGGAGGACTGACTCACTACAGGAAGTACCTGAGGAGTCATAGCAGGGGTCATAGAGTAAAGGCAAGCAGGGACAGGTAAGGAGACCCTCACTCACACCTCCCAATGCCCCTAGCGTTCATTAGGATAGTTGGTGCAAAAGGTTGATGCACTGGAACTCCATCTCCAACACAACATTGGGTTTCAGACACATCTGAATATATGTACTGCCTTATATTAGGAAAACTATCTCCCCCACTTGAGAGAGGTTTAGGGTCTCCCTAACCCTCACCCAGAGTGGCAGGGTATAATAGAGGCTCTATAAATATAATATGGCATTGTGTTCTGAATGCAAAGTTCATTTCACAAAAAATGTAATCATGCTGAGCTTTTTAGCATGCTGCAAGGGCAACAGAATTCTCATGGCAAATGGCTCTTGGGTATTCAGAAGGCCTTTTTATGTAGATTTAGCAGTGAGAAGAGGCTCTCTGCTCACCCCTTCTCCTGGCAGGCAAGGTCATTGTTGAATCCATGCATAATTTCCTTGAATCACACAAGCAGCTTGGACACTGGGCTTAGAAACTCATATGTGTTTAGCAGGAGAGCATTTACTTTGCATTAGGCTCTACATTGTGAAAATGCAACATGGTTTTGAAAGGCAGTCACCTTAAATTTCCAAAACTATGAAAAGTATCCACATGACATTTTAAGAATGGCCTGGACTGTATTCAAGTACAGCATTAAAAAAAAGAAAAGAAGATGCATGCTTTTGGAAAACCACATAAACTATGCACACACCATGGCAAGAAAAGAAAAAAAGAAGAAGGATATTATACATGCCTTAATGGAAAGCAAATTAATTGCATTCTGGACTAGCAGCATTTTGCCAGACACAGAGAAAGGGATGAATTTCTAAAATGGCACCCTACATTTCTGCAAGTCCTTCTTTCCCAAACTGCTTTAGCTGTTAGGTTGGACACAGGAGAAATACTGTCCAAAAGCCGAAAGGGTGGCGAAGCAATAGACTGTGATTGACAAACCTGTAACCTATCACTTTGATTGAGAGTCTTCTAAAACGTGTCTTCCCATCCACCCATTTGTAGAAACTGTAGAAGGGAATAGAACTTATTCCCCTTCCATTAGGGATAAAGTGGTGCTTAGAGATATCAGTCACCATTACACCAAAACCCATCCTCATCTCAAATCTATCTATATGTCTAACAAGCAAAACACTTCATACTAAAGAAAACAGAAAATATTGCTGTGATTAACTGGCCTGCTAGCCAAGGGTCAAGAAAAATATGGGTGCAGAGGAGAAGCAACCGGCAGCACAATTGTCTAACAGTGTAACCCTTGGGAAAGCAAGGGTGTGTTCTCCAGGATTTGGGGCAAACTGGTTATTTTGCAAAGACTCACCCACATTTAGGCTACATTTCCATACACATTCTCACCATCTGGTGGACATCTCACTAGCATGGTGACAGCAGTCTGTTAATGGAATTGGACTGAAGGCAATAGAGAAAGAAGGGGCAGCAATGTTAGCACAAATGGGGTCAAGAGTTGCAAGGAACAGAGAATGGCACTAAGTCAGGACCAAGGGGGGAAAGTTGAGCAAAACCAGCAGGGAATGAGTGTCTTGTGCTGGTCTTGTGGTAGCAAGCCTGACTTGTCCCCCTAGCTAAGCAGGGTCTGCCCTGATTGGAAGACCACATGTGAGCACTGTAAGAGATTCCCCTCAGGGGATGCAGCCGCTCTGGAAAGAGCAGAAGGTTTCAGTTCCCTCTCTGGCTTCTCCAAGACAGGGCTGAGATTGATTCCTCTCTGAAACTTTGGAGAAGCGGCTGCCAGTCTGTGAAGACAATACTGAGCTAGATAGACCAATGGTCGGACTCAGTATATGGCAGCTTCCTATGTCAGTAGCCACCTAATGGTGCAGTGCGGAACCACCAAAGACAACCACAGGGCTCTGTGGTCACCAGGAGTCGACACCGACTCAACTGCCCACTTTACCTTTACACATCCCCCATTGCCCATCTTCAAAGCCACATTTCCAAAAATATCCCAAACTTTTGTTGGGCACTTCATTAAAAAACCATAATACTCCAATTTTGCTCTCTTCTTTAACTCACATTTTCCTGCAAAAAATTGGCTTGTGGTTATATGTATAAGCCCTCAGGCTCCTGTGCTCCCTCCCTTCCTTTGTGCTCTGACAACTTCCTCTTTTGAGGCAATGATCATCTCCCCTAACATCTAAGCTGTCGTAAATATGGTTTTCACTTGTGTTGCATTCAATCTGGTTATCTTTTATGTTTTGTTAATTAGATGTTTGTTCCTCTAGGGATCGTGTAGAGTGTGTGTGTGGAGGGTGGGTGAGTGGGTGGTGGTGTTGGAAGTGAAGGACTAGGCACTGTCTATTGTCTCAATGACATAGGAGGACAGACTAGTGAGTCAGAGGGCTAGAGGGTCAAGAGACACTGCTCATTTTTTCTCTACTACTCAGACACTATCCCTTTGATATTTAGATTGCTAATCTCAGGGACTTCCTTCCTTCCTGCCACTTCCTCTTCCCTTCTCTTCGCTTCCTTCTCCCTTGCAACATGCAAGCTCCTCTCTCCCTGCACCATGTGTGCAGAGATGCAGAATTCATCTGCATCCAGCTAGATAGATAGATTAGAGATCTTATCCCTTCACTTTCCTATCTAGAATGGAGTTCTCTAATAAACACTCCTTATATTGATTAGAAACTATGAACTGGCTCCAAGTAATTTTACTCTCCGCATACACGAATGCCTAACCAAATTCCGCTGTGTTGTGCCTCTGTGCACTCTGCTATAATGAAAAAGGGTTTCTCTTACCAGAGAGAATTCCCAACAGATGGGTGGAGTCTAAAAGAAAAGGGAGGGAAAGGAGGAAGAAAACTTAGTCAAACAAACATAAGATTTCTTGGTGTATATGAGGGAAGCAGCTATAAAACATTTGGCAATGAGATTTTGAACCAGCTATGCGTGTAAGCCTGCAAAGCTTGTGAATGTTACTGCATCTTCATTTCATTGCATTACTGGGCTTACATTCCTGAACTGCTGCATTCTATTATCACTGCTGCTGGTGGTAGTTTCTCTGACTTCCTAACCTGCACAACCCCTGAAGGTACTTTCCCCTTATCCATCCTGTTCACTGGATGCCCACTGCATCATGGCTCAGATTCCACCACCACCTTTTTCCTTATCCACCCAGGATAACCTGCTCTTCCCTGGAAACAATGGAGGTCCTATTTCTGCAATTACCTCTTCACTATACAGACCTCTGATTTAACTTCAGCAAAGCAGAAGTCTATATTGCTTCAATGCCTGGGCCTTGAAGGCCGAATAATATATACTCATTTGCCATTTCCTACCAACTTGAAAGGGGATGTTTACCCTCACGAAGCTGCTCTTCAAGCTTTAGATGATCTTTTCAATCCTACTTGGAATGTGATTGCTGAACATTACAAGCTCTATTCTAGATTCCAGCTGCCTGGTGAATCTATTGATAAGTATGTCACACCATTTAACTACCTCTCTCACTGCCCACCCACCTCCAACCCTTCACAGGAGCCAGGACCCCCACCCCTTTACTTGTAAAAGGGAATCCTCACCAGATTCCCCTTTACAAGTATTAGCCATGGTTCTGCACCTCCACCTCCCCCCACTCTCCCATATGCATTCGTATGATCAGGAGAAGGAACATAGAAGGAACATAGGAAGCTGCCATATGTCAGCCCTATCTTGAAGATGTCAGGGAGGGAGCTTGGAACCTTCTGCTCTTCCCAGGGCAGCATATCTTACAGTGCTCACATGTGGTCAAATGCAACCAGGTGGACCCTGCTTAGCTAAGGGGACAAGTCATGCTTGCTACCACAAGACCAGCTCTCCTCCCTCCTCCTCCTATAAGACCAGCTCTGCAGCTAGACTGCAGAGAGGTGGGGAGCTGGCTGTGTGGGCTTCGTTCTTTCCTGAAGGACAGCCTTTCACAGCCAATAGGAGCCAGAGTGAGGGCGGAGCTTCCTCCCTTAACTCCGGTTTTAAATGAATGAAACTGCATGCCAGTATTTGTATGTAATGTTGGCACAGGAAAACTGGAGGCAGAGCGAACGAAACATAGAGTGAACCGAAAGTGACAAAGCACAGTGGGTCAATTTTTATTTTATTTCTTGTAACTCCAATTCCCAGTTCAGACATTCAGGTTTGGGAACTGGAGGCGAAGAGACCTCCAGTTTCCCGTTATGTGTGAATATGGCCATTGTGTCTCCTAGCAAGACACTTTTCACTCTCTGGTTAAAAATCTGACTAAACTAGATTGTAAAGACAGAGAGAAAAGAGGATTTTGAGTGATAAATATTTCAGATTAACTCTGGTGAGATAAGATTTAAGAAGAGCCAAGCACTGCTAATTTTATCTTAATAATGTCACACCATTCCTCTACACCTGCTAGAATTTGCCAGTCATTTTCTTTTTTCTGGCTGACCACATTTCAAAGGCCTGTCTCTAGTGTCACCCTCTTAACAAAGAAGCATTAGATGTGCTGGCAAGAGAAAGGTGCCGTATTATCTCATCAGCACAACCTGCAAAACAGTTGAAAAAAGCGTAGCTACCAGCAATAATCTGTTTAGAAGCCGCCTCACTGGAGAGATCTGTCTTGGAGTTCTCTTTAAGCAGGAAGCACTATTCAGAAATCCACATCTAAAGGGGAAATGCAGGTAAGGCAATCCCTGCAAGGCTTTGCCTTGTCCATGCTATAAGAGAGAAGAAGGAAAGAACTAACAATGAAGCAACAATAAATCTATAGCCTGCCATTACACTAAAGCACATGGACAGAGGCAGATATTAAAGAGGTTTGTGTAAAGATAAAAAGACAGCAGGGAGAAGGCCCATTAACTGCAGAGGATAAAAGGGCGTGAAAAATCATGTAATCCAGCAGGAGTTCTGGAATTCAGGACCCATTAAGAGCCCAGCTCCTTGAAGAAACTCCACAGAAGCCAAATAACTGTCACTATTAATTGCCAAGCACAGATGTTGCATTTGGCACTGACCAGGCAAGTTATACCAGGTTGTTATATTAAGAACTTTGTACACTAAGGCAATGAATACCAGGAGTTGAATGCAGGACCTTCTGCATCCAGACATGTGTTCTACCATTAATTGCTCTACTCAGTTATAGTCCTTCAGTGTCACACTCTTTTTTCACAATTAATCCAGAATAATTACCCCTGCCAGATTGGATTCCATATTCCCCGGTCACCAACACAGATTTCATAAGAGGATGTCAGATCAAAGGTCCCTCAAGTCCAGCAACCTGCTTCCTAGAGTGGCCTATCAAATACCTCCAAGATCACAAGATAAAAGAACGCTCTTGTGCAAAAGCACAAAATTGCACAAATGCAGTGTGCACTGTGTACACAGTCTGTTAAAAAGAACAAAGAACACTGCAGCGTACGTCAGCCTCTGTCTTTAGGTTGCTGGTTCGATGAACAATGGGAAAGCAACATGAAGATCAGAGAAATGGGGGTGAGCCATTGATAGCTGGAGCATTATATGATCAAATGCGGACAGACTAGATGGACAGGAAAGAAATAACAGTTGTGTATTAGAGACTGAAGAGCAGGTTGCATCAGGATTTGGCAATACTGTGTTTGTGTGTGTCTGAATTGTGTTGCCTTTCTCCATCAAGAATGGTGCAGAGCTTTTTCTGTGCCAAATGGAACCTTTTAATGAGATTACTTTATGTTTTAATAGGTGCAACTGAGGTCAGGAGAAGCACAGGCAGTGCACACATTCCCCTCTTCCCTTGACTTTTCCAAAATGTCATGAAGCTGCCTACCTCTGCAATATAAAATGGTCAGCGCAAGGCATTTGGATAAAGTTGAATAGTTTCTCATAAAAAGCCGAGCACTTATACAGAAATTCAATGAGTTAATGCATTGAGCTAATGAGACTTTGGAATATCTGCACTGACAGTTTAAAGAAGAGACTGCTAGCATGCTTATGAAAAGTCAGAAACCCCAACCATAGTGAAAAGCATTAGCAATAGAATATTCTCAGAGAGTTATAGCCTGGACACTACACAGAAGTATTGAACTTCCTGATGACTTTAGTTATAGCTAACAAAGAATTCCATAGGCTACCAACTTTTCTCAGATTTTTAAGATACATGGCAAATTCAACTGCAGAAACTATAGGGTGATCCCAGGGCATTTTAAACATGAGGACAGACCATATTTACACCAATTAATGTGGCCATAGACAGGAGGAAGAAATACTTCCTCACCTTGCTTCATGAAAGAGTCATCCCTGCTTTGCAGCATGTTATTGCCCCAGGTGTTTGGATAGGAAATGTTAAAATACTTGAAAAAAACACCATTTATTGTGACAAAAAATCTGGGGAATTTTGTAGAAGAGAGTAGGACAGAAATCAAAGGAAACTGCATGAAGTCCAGATGGAAAAGAAACAGAGATCGGTCCATCCCTAGAAGGCACCACTTTAGCACATCTTGAACCTAGGGACATGTACCATGCTTCTTATGGAACAGGATCCTTCCAATAGCACAAGATTAAAAAGATGTTGCTTAGTGTCTTGAAAACAAGAGACATTTCCTCCAGATCTCTGAAGTTTCTATGAAGCCTTTTTCAAAGGGCTTGACAAAATATCAAAATGTTGGCTCCATGAAAGAAATAGAATGACTTATAGTAACTGGCATCATCCTTCCTTGTTTTGAAAATGAGCAATGCAGCCATTGCCAGCTTTAGTACTCACACTTGAAGCAAAAAACTCAAATACATTTTATTTCCTTACTCGTTATTTTTAATGAAACACCAAGGAAACTGGAGACAAAAAAATATGGCACCCCAAAATAATCTGTTGCCAGAAACGAGTGGCTCATGATGTTTCATGGTAAGGCCCTCTCTGAATGCAGCTAAATTATTGAGAATGAACTATATAAAGGATATGGGCCTGTTTCACACAATTGTTACCAACATTAGTGTGATTGTGTGATCCCATGCCAAGGCAGGATTCTCAGATTCATCTCAGGCTATAAACCACTTGGTATGGGTTCACACAATCACACTATTGCCAGTAACCCACATTAAACCTGTATTTAAATGATTGTATGAACCAGGACATGCTTTAACTAGTGTTTAAAATTAGCTTGAGGCCGGTATTATTCTGCAGTGTCTCTTATTGTGGGACACATATTGCATTTGACCTTCTGATATACAAACATGAAAAAGCTGAAAAGTCAATCTTTTCTCATGGATTCTTCCAGCAGGATTTAGCTGGGATCTACTAAGGTAAAACTAGTCTTAACAAATATGGCCACAAAAAAACCATAAGCCCAGAAATTTCTGGGACTAACAGTGGGATTCTTAGGTTTCTCTCTAGGCAGTAAAGGGTTTCCAAGTGCTGAAGAGACTCCAATATCTTTGCCTTCCTCAACAGAAACAGCTCTAAACTGTTTTTATCTGAACAAGAAGGCTACCGTCTCTCCACAACAGGAAGGGCTTACTGTTCAGTTTGGAGTCTTTGTTGGTTCAGTTTGGAGTCTTTGCTGGTGCTAGGTTTGTACCCTGACCCCTCAGTTTTGATTCCTGTCTTGACCTCTTAGCTTGACTCCCTGACTCCCACTGAATGGCTACCTACAGCTCCGATATGTCACCCACACACTTATCATCTGTAGAGATGTTGTTGGTGAGCTTCCCAACATCAATTTCTGAGAAGAATTTTGGGGGCTCAAAAACTTCATCTTAAAGAAGAAGTGTTACAAGCCCCCAACATTCCTCAGTTTGGATTAAAATCAGAGTTCGAGAACAGTTGCTGGTTTCTTTTGCCCTCCTGGCCAGCCAACCCCCACCTTCCAATCCACCTTCCCTTATTGGTCTGGCAGCTGCCGTGACGTGGAAGAAAGAAGAGGGTGGCTTTACCCTTCCCCCTCTCTGTTGCACTGACAGGCTGCTCTGTAGTCTACCAGGAGAAATGATAGGTGGCCCATGGGTGGTCCTGAGGGCTACCAAAGTGGCAGCACAGCCATGCAGCAGACAAGGAGAGGTAGATGGAATAAAGCTCCTCTTGCCCTCCCTGCATGAAACTTTTGCTGCTCCTTTTAATTGCCAGATAATAGGAAGGTTATGAGGACAGTGTTTGGTGGGGGGATGGGGCCAGTGTGGAGGCTTTTTGAGGGCAGGGAGAATCATTTTCCGAGCCTCAGACTAAATTCTTTCCTGATTTTGTGGGAGAAGGTGGCATCATTTCTACGTTTCTCCAATGCCAGAGGAGAAGAGTTTGCCCATCTCTAGTAATCTGCAGCATATCAAAGACAAGAGCCAATTGTATATGTATTTACAAATACTTTCTACCTTAGTTGTTTGTAAGTCTTAGTTCTTCAGCCAAGGAACCAAGTGCAAACCTGTTGAGGTCACTGGTGATTTGTTGAGGTCACTGGTGATTCTACCTGGCAGGGGTGTAGCTAGGGGAGAGGGGGCCTGTGTTTGCCCCTCTCTCTGGCAGCCCCTTGGAGTGAGGGAGATAATGAAGAAAACAGGGAGGGGTGGATTTGGGGGGCCCCTCAGGAGCTCTGAGGTCCGGGTTCTTTAAACCTGTTCACTCAGTTATAGCTACACCCCTGCTACCTGGTATCAGTAGTGTAGAGCAGTGGTTCCCAACCTGGGGGCCTCCAGATATTACTGAACTACAAGTCCCATCATCCCCAGCTATAATTTATTGTAGCTGGGGATGATGGGAGTTCTAGTTCAGCAACATCTGGAGGCCCCCAGGTTGGGAACCACTGTTGTAGGGTAGAATGACACACACTAATTCATCCCAGGTAATGCCTCCTAGTATCAGCATAGCTGAAACTTATTTCTTTGTGTGAATTAATTGAGAGAAGACACTCCAGACCCAAGAGAGGCAGATATCAATTATCAATAGCAACATACCAGTCACACTTTCATTCTAACTGCTTTGGCTGTTGGTGAGCCAAGGTTTTAAAAAAGATTACACAGCAACAAACTTCCCTTACATGCTAATACATACACAGAATTTCCACAAAGTATTGCTATCTCGGTTCATTATGAAAGCGCAGCGGAATGCTGATGGCATGCAAAAACCACTTTTCATTTCATTCTCCTTCTCAGAGTTTTTCATGTCATTTGCTAGTGAATATGAATGCCATCAAAAAACATCTGATGCTATATGCATTTATATCCAAACAGCCCTTTTGGATTGTGTTTTCCAGCACTGACTCTCTCACTTAAAAAAAAATGTTTGTAATTTGCATAACATGTTTGTCTTTTGCAGAAGCACAAGACAAACAAAACAAGCTTTGGCAGTGAGAATGGGAAGCTCACTGTGTTGCCTGATGGTCATCTCTTTCTCTTACTACACCCGAGGAGAGGTGAAAAGGTGACTATGGGGAGACGTGGTAGAAGTTTATAAAATTGTGCAAGGAGTAGAAAGAGTGGACAGAGAAGTTTTTCTCCCTCTCACAACCCTCGAACCAGGGATCATCTCATGAAACTGATCACCAGGAAATTTAGGACCCCCCAAAAGGAGGATCTTTTCCACACAGAGCATAATCAATCTATGGAATTCTCTGGCACAGAATGTGGTGATGATCACTAGCTTGGATGGCTTTAAGCAGGCTTAGACAAATTCATGGAGGACAGGTCTATCAATGGCTACTAGTCTGATGGTTTATTTATTTTATTTATATACTGTTGAATTTATATACCACCTTTCCTTATATATAGGACATCCTCCAGCCTGGGAGACAGAATGCCTCTAAATACCAGTTGCAGGGGAGCAACAGCAGGAGAGAGGGCATGCCTTCATCTCTTGCCTAGGGGCTTCTCAGGGGCATCTAGTGGGCCACCGCAGGAGAGTGGATGCTGGACTAGATGGGCCTTGTGCCTGATTCAGCAGGGCTGTTCTTATGTTCTGATAGTAAGATCTTTGAAGAGATGGGTCCACACAACTTACCCTGTAGTACTTTTGTTCGCATGATACAAGACAGCAAAGGGCAATACAATGACATATGAACAAATGGGACACCCACTGCATATGTGGCACAGTGGCTGGTAAGCTGCAGTTGGACATGGATAAAGCCAGGGTCAAATCTCCACTCAGCAAAGCAGTTAACTGGGTAGCACTGAACACCTGAGAGGAATATTATTTTATCTGGGATGAATACTATTTTATGGGGTGATTCACATGATTGCCCCCAGCAGGCGGGAAGGACGTGGAGAGGGAAGGCTGCTTTCACCTTACCTTCTCCCCAGATGACCAAGCAGGTCCACGTCAGCACGCCTCCTGGTCACCCACATGGGCAGACCTGCTCCATGCAGCTCCATGAAGCATGGAGCAGGGCAGAAGAACTTGTTGTTCTGGCCTCCTTCAATGCAATGCATGGCATGCACGTTGCATTGGGGATTCCCCCCTCAGACAAGCACTCAGTGTGCCCATATCTGTGACCCCTCAGGTTGCATGAAGCCTGGAGAGTCACATGATGCTGAGTGGCTGGGTTAAGGGTGCAGGAGCATCCTTGGCCTTGGCCAAAAGCTGGGTTTGTTATGGGGATTAGGCAGGCAGGGAGCAGAGGGATCTACAAGGAACCCACCACTTCTCATGACCAGCCTAACCCTGCCTGGGACAGACCAGGAAGGGTTAGGCTGGTTGTGAGAAAAGCTTCTATGTCTTCAGTGTCATAGGTTGAGCTAAAGTGGTCAAGAAATCATAGGCACAGGGGTTAGCTACTAGAGCAGCAATGAAAGCCTCCACTCCTGCTGCTGGTTGGATGGACTAGAAAGCTCCCCAGATCCTCCTTTAACAAGCTTCAGGCCTGCAGCTTCTTTTGCCAACTTTCAAGACTCAGGATCATCAATGGACTTGTCCACTAGTCCCTGGAGCCTTAAAAGTCCTCACTGGGGATTTTCGCTTAATTCTGTGTGAGCTGGATGTCTAGGAGTTGAGCTAAAAATAGTGTTTTAAAAAACACTCTCTCTGCACATGTAGAATCTCATTTTGCATTTCAAGCTGTAAAGAAACTTTGAGAGAAATAAAAGTCCCCATTCATATTGCTTCCGAACATTACATTCTAGACAAATTCATTATTCGGAGCCAGATAATTATGAGTTTCAGCATCACTAGTATTTATTTTATTCATCGAACTAATATGATGTGAACCAAGTTTGGAGATGACACCAAATTAGTTGGAATGGTGAAAACCCAAGCAAACTTTGAAAAAGGAACTTTCCAATGAAAAGTTATGCACATTAGGAAATGAAAATGAAAAGTTATGCACATTATGGGAAATGAAAAGTTATGCACATTAGGTCAAAAAGGCCTCAACTTCACTTAAATACCTGCCAGGATCAACAAGGTGGTTACTCTGCAGGGAAGGAGCTTGGACTCATGGTGTACAGCTCAAAGAAAACATTGAATCAAAGTGTCATGGTGGTGGTAAAGGCAAATCCTTTGCTAATGCTTATTAGGGAAAGGACTGGGCAGCGGGTGTGTGTGTGTGTGGAATGGGCAGTATAATAATGCTCTTATATACACTTATGCAACTACATCTGGAATACTGTGCACATTTCTGGTTGAGTCCTCTCAAACACTAGAAAAGGATGCAGAAAGGATGCAGAAAAGGGCACACAGATTTATCAAGGGTTTTGCAATGTCTTCCATACAAGTAAAACCTAACATCTCTGTGGCTATTTAGCTTAGATAAAAAGACAACTGAGAGAGTATCTGATAGAAGTTTAAAAACGTATGCATAATGTAGATAGCGAGAGAAGAGAGAGAGAGAATTATCACTGTAATCCTATTACTTAGGGCCACATAAACGAATTATTGGTGGTAGAATCAGGGCAGTGAAAGGTAAGTAGTACCTCTTCACACAATGGATGCTTCATTTAAGCAAACAATGCATGCTTCATTTATTCAGGTGTAGGGATGGGCACTAGTTTAGATGACTGACAATGGTCCATGACTAACATGAACATGACATGATGGACAATGGTCAATAGCTATTATATTATGAGGTCATCCTCACAACCTCACACTGCCACTGGGGAGGTCTGCAGGGAAGGCCGGAGCTCGCCTAGATTCTCCAGCGAATGAGTGACATCATCTTTGCCTTCGCCATGCCGCACACCCACACAAGCAGTGGCACAGCGAAGGCAAAAGCTGGGAGCAGGAGGACTTCTGCCTCCCACATCCCAGAGTGCCCTGCTCCACAAGAGTGGCCGCTGCTCTCATTAGAGCAGCCACCGCACTTGATGTGGCCGCTCTTCCCCCCTGGCGCACTGCTGGAAATGGTAGCAGGCTGGGAGGAACTTTTTTACTGGGAACCGATTGTGCATACAATTGCCTATCTAGGTAAATGCTGGGTTAAGAAATCGGGCTACCCACTTCTGCTCCCAGCACTCCAGATGACATAAACTGCCTGGGGTAACTCAGGAGGTCATGTCGTGAGAACAGCCTCACTGTTCCCAGAATTCATGACAATATTCCTCTGAATACCATGGCAAACAGCAGGAGTGGTTGATGCCTTCATGACAGGCTGTGGGCTTTTTGGAATCATCTATTGGCCACTGCTGGAAACACGGTGCTGGGGTAGATGATGTTGGCCTGTTCCAGCAGGGATCTTGTGTTCTTGGTGTTTGGTGGAAAAGAGCCACACAACTGGAAACACAGGAGGCTGCCTTACACTGTGTCAGATCACTGGCCCATCTAGGTCTGTATTGTCACTCTACACTGACTGGCAGTGGCTGTATTGTCACTCCACACTGTATTGTCACTCTACACTGACTGGCAGTATAAAGAGAGCCATTATACCGTAGTGGTTAGAATGCTGGACTAGGACTGGGAAGACCCGAATTCAAATCCCCATTCAACCATGAAACTCACTAGGTGACTCTGGGCCAGTCATGTATCTCTCAGCCTAACCTACCTCACAGGGTTGTTGTGAGGATAAAAAATAACCATGTACACCGCTCTGAGCTCCTCAGAGGAAGTGTATAAGTGTGAAAATGAATAAGTAAGTGTGGAAATGAATGAATGAACAAATAAATAAATATATAAATAAAGGTTTCTGGCAGGAGTCCCTCCCAACCCTGCCTAGATATGCCACGGAGTGAACATGAGACATTCTGCATGCAAAACAGGTGCTCCCCCACTGAGCTATGACCCCTTCAACCAAAGGAACTATCTTACACCAGAGAGGCTCTCATGTAATCACCCATTCAAATGCAAACCAGAGAAGCCCCTGTTTAGCAAAGGAGACAATTCATGCTCACTACCACAAGTCGTGCTCTCCTCCCTAAACCATCTCTGTCCATCAGCTCTTGTGGACCCTTGCCAAGGGAAAGCAACCTAAAGAAAAGTGAGGGCATTCTCCCTTAGAAAAACACCAGACCTACTTTTATACAGCTCTTGTTCATAAATTAATACAGTATTAGGCTTGCTTACCCAGCCACAGAACTGTTGCGTCTGGTATCTATCACTGTCTACAAAACAGTGGCTGATATCCAGACTAATGAAACGGTTGCGCTAGCTCATCTTCTGCTCAGTCTGGAGCTTGCATTCCGGACTTGTGTTGTGCTAACACAAGCATGGGTTTAGCAGAAGCATGGGTTTAGCACAAACATGGGTTTAGCCTCACGATGTCATGCCGCTCGGAAATCTTCTGGCACTGCTGCAACTTGCTTCACTGCACAAGCGTTTTGTTAGTCTGGATGTCAGTCAGTATATTTGATGATGCCACATCTGTTTTCATAACATGCCTTTCCAAATCAAACTCACCTAGAGTCTTGACTGAATGAAATTACTTTTATTTTTAAAGTACGGCCTTGTAATTATTTCATGAACAAACGAGGTTTTCCTCTGAATTCCATAAGGCTTTGTTTATTACTTTCATCCATGAAAAAAAAAAAGATGAAAAGAGAACCTGCCCTTTTCAGCAATATGAAAACAACTCCCCCCGCTGCAACCCTATGGTGGCACTTCGAATGCAGTTTCAATTACAAACATCTTGGGTGTGTGTTTTTTTTAAAAAAAACTTGATTAGTTTCTAAAAGATGGCTTTAGAAAATTAAGGAAATGCTCATGAGAAATTCCTTATTAACCCTTTTTATATTGGCATTGTTAACTCATACGAATGAGGTTTATTAGCAAAGTTTAGCAAACAGACATTTTCCTTCTTTAAATTAAATATTTATTTATTAAAACATGCCAGTGCGAGCATAAGGTCCTAAAGAGCCCATTCGCATGACACAAGTGACTTGGGTAGGAGAGAGTTAACCCAGACAAGTAGTGCCATCTGGGGCCCTGGGAGGCCTCCTGACCCAGCTGATCCAGAGTTGGGTAGCCCAGAACTGCTACCCAGGAACAAAATGAGGTAGGAGGAAAATGAAGCTCATTTAACCTCACTTTGTGTTCAGGTGGAGGTGGTGTCTGGAGCACTGCCGGTGTTAAAACGGCTGCTGGGACTTGTGGCCATAGAGTCCAGTGTACAGTAAGGCCATGGAGAGGCACGCTGCTTCACTGCTGCTGGCTGTCTCTCCACTGCTTGCACAGTGCATTGTGATATATGGGAGGGCTTCTTCCTCCTGATCCCACTTCGGGAATTTGACGCCATGCCAGTCATGTGAACATGCAAGCAGTAAAGCTCTGAGGAGGCTCCGATCGTCTGGGGCAAGGCAGGCATTTATTTATTATTTTTCTATGCAATCTGCATTGGAAATGTTGTTGAAAAGCGGTATATAAATAGTAGTATTAGTAGTCGGTAGGCTCCTGCCTTCTCCCAGCCCAGCCCAGCCCACTTTGGTGGTCATTATAAGTAGCCAAGCCTCTTTCACCTCTACAGGTGAAAATGCTAGGTTTATAATAAGCCCAAACCATCACAATCTAATTTGGCTTATTATGACCTATAGTTACAATAAAATGCAACCCCTCCCCCATACCATCCCTGTAAACTTCCAGTCCCCTCTCGCCCACCCACAAGTCTGCCCTCCGCCTTACCTCATGGCCGCTGCTGCAGTGGAAGAAGAAAAGAACCTGAGACTTCCCTGCTTGACCCAGTGGTGCTCTAGCAGTCAGGAAAGGTAGTTTCCCCAGTGCTCCTGGCAGTTCAGTCTCTTCTTCCTTTCCTCGGTGATGCTAAAGCAATAAGCCGAGCAACAGTACCACCAGGAAGTGTAGTTTTCCCTGTGCTCCTAACACTTGTCTCACTGCCATAATGGCATCAGCACGAGATAGATTTAGGAGGAAAAGACCTTCCTCCCATCAGAGCAGAAGAAACAAGTTGGGAAGGAAAAGGGGACACGTGGCTCAGAAGGAGGCAAACTGGTTGGTGAGAAGATTAAAATGTAAGCTAGCAAAGAACTTGGGTCTTTGTCATAATGCTTGCTTGCTTCATATTTGAGGGGAGCATTATGAATAATCAAGGTCTTTATCCTTTTTGTGCCAAAGGATTACACAGCTTGGGGACCTAACTGGTGAGAAATACAGCTAGGATTTGCACCGCTGACATGAAAGGAAGAATAGACAAAAGTGGGATTGACACTGAGATTTTGAAAAAGTGAAATTTGAAACAGTGTCAGAGTTCCTCCAAAGGAGAAACACATGAGAATTTTCAAGGGAAATGAAACTAGTTTCTTTTAGACAAGTAAAATTTCTCAGGGGGTTTCTGCACATCCCTAGAGATGTACAAAATACCTTGCAAAATGAGAAATAGGTTGGCATGGTATAGCCTAGTATACACATATTTCCTGACATCATGTATGAAAGGGATTCAATCATTTCTGGAAGGGGTTGCGCTCCCCTTGGAAGAGCAGGTGTGCGGTGTGCAGCTTGGGAGTACTGCTCGGCCTGGCTCTGCGTTGGGGTGTTCAGGTGGAGGTGGTGTCCAGAGGTGCTTATGCACAGCTTCAGCTAATATATCAGCTGCATCCCTTTCTTGAGCAGGCAGATCTGGACACAGTTACCCACACCTGAGTCACGTCATGACTGGATTACTGTAATGTGCTCTACACAGAGAGAGGAGAGCTGGTCTTGTGGTAGCAAGCATGACTTGTCCCCTTAGCTAAGCAGGGTCTGCCCTGGTTGCATATGAAAGGGAGACTAGAAGTGTGAGCACTGTGAGATATTCCCCTCAGGGGATGAAGCCGCTCTGGGAAGAGCATCTAGGTGTCAAGTTCCCTCCCTGGCTTCTCCAAGATAGGGCTGAGAGATATTCCTGCCTGCAACCTTGGAGAAGCCGCTGCCAGTCTGTGAAGACAATACTGAGCTAGATGGACCAATGGTCTGACTCGGTATATGGCAGCTTCCTATGTTCCTATGTGAGGCTACCCTTGAAGAATATTTGGAAACTGCAGCTAGTGCAAAATGCGGCAGCTAGGATTTTATCTGGAGCTGCCTGCTGAGATCATATTACACCCATTCTGAAGAACTGCACGAGCTACCAATTTGTTTCTGGGTCCAATTCAAAGTGCTGTTTTTGACCTTTAAAGCCCTTAACAGTTTGGGCCCTGGATATCTAAAGGACCACCTGCTCCCAAGGTTTCTGCTCACTTGACAAGATCATCGGAGGGGGCTCTGCTACACATGTTGGCGGTGAGAGAGGCTCGGCTGTCAAGCACATGGGACAGGGCCTTCTCAGTTATTGTCCCCAGGCTTTAGAATGCTCTCCCAGTTGGCATCTGCTCCTCAGCCTCCATCACAGTTTTTAGAAAACAAGTCAAAACGCGGGTCTTCGCTCAGGCTTTTATGAGAAAGTACAGTTGTTGTTGCTGCTGCTTTGTGTTTTTTGTGTTACTGTTTTATATAGGGTTTTTAAATTTTAAATAGAGATATATTATTTCTATATTTAATATTTGTACTTTTAATTTGCATTTTAAATCTGCATTCTTTTAACTATATTATAAACCACTTTAGGATTATTTTAATTGAAAGTGGTATAGAAATGGAACAATCAATCAACCAACAAACTTATTTCTGCTAAGAATGGAAGGAGAAGCATGTATTATTTTTATTCATCCCACTGTACTTGTTTCCCAATCATAAATGTGCTTTATTGAAAGCAAATACAAAACAAAGGAAAAGAAATTGAACCTTGAGGCTTTGCCATATATCATGCTGCTGTGATTGTAATTATCCTCCAGCCAAACACAAACCCTGTCACATCTTACTGCGTAGTTAAACATTTTCTCAAGGGACTGTCAGTGAATGGCACAAAGAAACTAGTAAAGCAACGCACACAAAAAAGCACTTCAAGATGGGCTGTATAATGCAGACATAAGGAGACAATAAGGCCCAGGTTATTTTCATCTTTCCATACCAGACGTGCTTGTGGCACCACATAGACCTGCAATGGGAAGATGAATAAGCTTCTGTTCTCAGGATGCAAGCAAAGACTGATGTCTTGCCTAGCAACTAGAAGCAGGGTTCTCTTGATCCACTGGGCAGAAAGAATATGCTGATGATTTAAAACACATCTCATTGGCAAAGTTAAGGAGGAGCCAGATGAGCTTCAGTCAAGGATTGCACAGAAGTTATCCCTTGAGATGCCTGCAGCTATACTGGCTATTTATTGATAAACCTTGAGAAACTAGGCTTGTTCACATGACCAAATGGGGATGGGCTGGAGGAAAGGCAAGACCCTACTTTCCTGCTGCCAGATGACCAGAGCCATGTTTTGGCTCTGTGGCTTGTGAACTCTCATGAATGCTGCAGCTGTGTTCTCCAAAGCTGACATCAGGAGTTAGGGACTCCAGCTATCCCACAATGCATTGTGTGAGCAGCGGAGAGGCAGCCCTCAGTACAGCAACAGCTCTCCTCACCCTGGCCCCACTTGCCTTGCTCCCTGCCTTCTTCAACATCAGAGCACAGGCATGGGGAGAGGCGAGAGATTTTTACTCAGCTTCCTTGCCTCTAGAAATATGTCCTTGAAGGTCATATAGCCCTCAGGGATATATTTCTGGAAGACATGGAGCACTTCTGGAGGCAGGGAAGACCAGCAAAGATCACTTCCTACTTTCCCCTGAGTGTATGCTCTGTTGCTGGGGAAACTTCCAGCTGCAAGGGAACAGCTCCTCCTGTGCTCCAGCTGTGAGGAAGCAGCTGTTAGGCTGTCAAGCAATGTATATAAATCTGTCATATAAGTCTGCAAAAATGTACATTTCCTTTGGAAACCATGGAAGTAGCATGACACAAGTCATGCCTGTGTGTTGTTTTAAGGAGCTTTGCCACAGCCCTGGCGGCTTGCTTAACGCCAAGGTTTCACTGTGCAGAATGTACATCACTATAATTAACACTTACATCATCATTTATTTCCCCATGTTTACAGAAATTGATATCCCCACTCTTCCTTCAATAGCAATCTACTCCATTAAGTTCAGAATTAAGGTACACCGTTACAGTGCCATAAATGCCCAAACTGAGGTGTTCCTGCTTGCACCATGTGGAAGAGTAGCCTCAACTATGCGCTGTAACATGAAGAAATGCAAACATATCTGGTTCAACAGAGAGAATGGTTTTTTATTGTACAACGAGTGAAATGAATCAGAAGGTGAAACATGTAGGTTTTGAAGTTTACTTCCTAGAATGTTTGCATTTATCTCAACCTTGGAAAATATGGAGCAGGGGAGGAGGATGTGGAGGAATTTGGGCAGCGGAAAGGGAATGGGGGAGAGAGAGAAAGAGAACACAAACACACTTTAACTGCTTCAGAGGACAGCTTTACTGTCCTCTCATTTGGTTAAACATAGCAAAAATATCCAGAGTAGATGCTGGCTAGGACAAAAGCCAATCAAACCATTATAATTTAAGGCCAGCTCTTTCAACACAAGCATGTACTCACTACCACAATGCAAGTGCTGAAGTGAGGGGCAGACAGTAAAAGAGATGTTGAGTCTGAGACTGCTGAAGCCCGGCACTCACCAATGACTCACAGATATCAAAGACGATCTTAATAAGAGCAGTAATCATCCAAGCCTTCAGATTAAGTATCTATTAAAATGATTCATTTCCCCAGAAATTGTGCATGCCTACACCTATTTAGAAAAAAAATTATGTGAAATACACGAACAAAAACTTAAAACACTAAAAATAAACATGTCACATCTGCTATGTGCTACAATTTAAAACAGGCTAATTGCCTCTTCTGCAGGGTAAAGGAGAAAGTTTCCTTAAATAAATACCTCAAATATACAATCAAAATAAGCATAAGCATTAAACATTTCCTGTAAGACTTTTCTGTAAGACCAGGAAAATCTTCATTCTGGATCCAGAAGATTCATGCAATAAATATTCATTTATTGGTACACTTTTGTCCCACCCTTCCTCCAAAGAGCTCAGGGTTCATACATTGAGCTCTTTCTCATGACTGCATGGAGGACTTGAGGGCAGGCAGCAGGAAAGTCAGCAGAAGTTTGTCTTCCCCACAGATGATCCAGCTGCCGGGTTGGGGTGGGGGGAGAGGGTACAGAATGCATACCCAGATGATCCGCCCAGACAATCCAAATCCAACACTCTATCCTCTACATCAGGGATTTTCAATGTTGGGTCCTCAGATGTTATTGGACTTCAGCTCCCATAATCCCCAACCAAAGGTCACTGGGGCTGGGGATTATGGGAATTGAAGTCCAATAACTTCTAGGGACCCAACGTTGAGAATCCCTGCTCTACATCACATTGGCACGCAATATTAGAATTCCATGAGCGCACAACTCTGCCTATCACAGTTGCCTTTGTGAGTAAATATATCCTTAGAGGGAGAGGAAACAGTTTCATCTTACAGTAGTTACACTTGTAAAAAGAAGAGGTAAAAAAAGAACAGAGGTTCTATGCCTTCTGCCCTTGAAATAATACCTGTAATTCCCAGATATATTTCCAGATGTGAACTGACTGTGTTTGCTCATTGGGGAGGGAAAGCATCTATACCTATATGCTTTTCATTTGTCTGAGCACAGGTTATAGAAAGGTTCCCGGGCATAAGCTAGCTATGCCCTGCTTCAGAATAACCTGTGCATTCTTTCCCTTGCTCTCTCTTCCCTTGTTGCACTTCCAGGGCACTGTCAATCACAGTGTATATCTAAACTGGCAAAATAATAATGCTGCTTCAGCATGAAGTATGAAAGGAAGGTATGCATCCCTACACACTTGTGGGCAAGTCCTGAGGAGCCACAATTGTCTGTAGTTCTCTAGTGTGTGTCTGCTTTTATTTTAGCAGGTATTTTATTTTATTTTTATAGGAGATCCATATTACCCTTTCACATTTGTGTAGGCAGAAACACATTAGTGACAGTAATGACTGCAGCATAAAATATGAACTGGCTCCTCATTTTTCTCTTAAATGCCACATTAGAAGAAATTGTCTTATTTTACTCATTGTAGGACTTACCATTCTAGGCTGGGTAGTTCTCTCAACAGCATAAGAGATACAGGGATGAGGCTTTGTAAGTCTGGCAGCTATGAATTCTACCTTAGCTTGACTAAGAATCAAATTTGTTTCAGAGTTTAAAGGATCTGCCTTTTAATTTGAGCTGCTCATCGGCAATAAAGAAAAAGACACCCATTCTATGGACACTTACACTTGGTTTGCTTATGTTTATAGCATAAATCCTTCAAGCAAGTATGTCACACATTGTTTTATAGATGAATCATGCGTAAAGGCAGTTCACACAACCCTAAGCAGGGTCAAAGGATAGGGTAGGAGAGCCAAGAGTGCTCCTGATCCATGGTTCTGTGAACTCAAAAAGCAAGGTAGGAAAGGGGGAGAGGGACCATGTGGGAGGTGGGAGCTGGGTGGGAGGGTTTTTTCATCTATCCTTGGTAGAGTGCTGGGGATCGAATCTGGGTAGAGCATGCCCATCCTACTCAGTTCCTGCCTCCCACACAATCATTCTCCTGTCTTCTTACATTGCTTTTTGAGTGCACGTGACAAAAAGCAGGGAGCATGCATAGCTCTCTTACCCTGGCTGACTGCTCCTCTGACCCTTATAGTTTGGAAACTCAGTTCTATGGATATCTATAAATGGGTATGTATAGATGGGTTAAGGGCAGCAGCCTCCTGGCCAGTACTGAGGTTATCCCCATAATGCACCACACACTTGCACGGTACATTATGGGAGTTCCAGGGGCTGGGACGACACATCCCAGCCCCTGACCCTCCACACTGCTGGCAGCTGCCGGTAATCATCTGGGCAGGCAATCTGTCCACCCAGGGAGAGCAGGGGGAATCATCTGCAGGGAGGTAAGTGCAAGCAGCCATTTCCACCCCCCACTCTGCTTCAAGCCCTTTCTCACTGATTGTGAGAAAGGGCTCATAATGTTATAGCATTGCACGTAGGCGCCTTAGCTCTGCTGACATAGATAAGGCAATGCTTAGTGTCACAGTATCCCACTTGCCACCAACCTCTGACACATGCACTGTGCTTTTCTTTGAAGTCCTAAACAGCTTAGGATCAAGGTATGTTATTCTGCATTACATGCCTAATTGTCAATAGTTATTGGATCCAATAGGATTCCAAGATGCCTTGGAAGGGTTTAGGGCTGGCTTTGCTCGTGATTCTGTTGATGCTCTGGTGCAAACGTGGAATAATGAACTCACTAGAGGTGTAGACACAATCACTCCTAAGCGTCCTCTCCAACTTGCTTTAAAGACAGCCCCGTGGTATTCAGATGAACTACAGGAGCTGAAGCAGCGAAGAAGACTAGAGTGCAACTGGAGAAAGACTTGGCACGAGTCTGATCGGGTACAACACAGAGCACATTTGAAGATCTATGCTCTGGCAGTTCGGGCAGCAAAGAAGCAGTTCTTTTCTTTTCATGTTGCTTCCACAAATTCACCTCCAGCTGAGTTGTCTAGGGTTGTGAGGGGCCTGGTATGTACCCCTCCCCTTTGAATTTAAACTTGGAAGCATCGGTCACTCGCTGTGACATCTTTAATGACTTTTTTGCGGATAAAATTTCTCACATTTGGGCTGAGCTGGATTCCACGGTTACCACAGAGCCTACTGTGGAGGTGTCCAGCAACTCCTCTTATGGGACTAGATTGATTCATTTTCAGTTTGTGACTCCTGAGGAAGTGGACAAACTGCTTTGGTCTCTGCGCCCTACAACCTTTTCTCTTGACCCTTGCCCAACTTGGCTTATCTCATTTGATAATTATATTATCAGAGAAGGTATGGTAAATATTATAAATGCTTCTCTGAATGAGGGCAGGATGCCTCCTTGTCTTAAAGAGGCTATTATCAGGCCACTTTTAAAGAAATCTGCATTGGATCCCTTGGAGACAGACCTGTTTCAACCTTCCATGGTTGGGCAAGGTGATTGAACAGGTGGTGGCCTCTCAGCTCCAGGCAGTTTTGGATGATGCAGGTTATCTAGACCCATTTCAAACTGGCTTTTGTGTGGGCTATGGAGTTGAGACTGCCTTGGTCGGCCTGATGGATGATCTCCAACTGGCTATCAACAGAAGGAGAGTGACTCTGCTGATCCTTTTGGATCTCTCTGTGGCTTTCGATACCATCAATGATAGTATCCTTCTGGACCACCTGAGGGAGGTGGGAATGGGTAGCACTGTTTTACAGTGGTTCCACTCCTACCTCTCTGGCAGATTCCAGATAATGTCCCTTGGAGACTTGTTTTGCTATGCGAGAACTGAAGTGTGGAGTCCCACAAGGCTCCATACTGTCTCCAATGCTCTTTAACATCTAAATGAAACTTCTGGGAGAGATCATCAGGAGGTTTGGTGCAGGGTGTTATCAATATGCTGATGACACCTGAATTTACTTCTCCATATCAATCTCATCAGAAAATGGCACATCTTTCCTAAATGTCTGCTTGGAGGAGGTAATGGGCTGGATAAGGGATAACAAACAGAGATTGGATTACAATAAGATGGAAGTACTGACTGGGGGCTTCAGGACCTGAGAGATGGTTTAGATCTGCCTGTTCTGGATAGGGTTACACTCCCCTGAAAGATCAGGTGTGCAGCTTGCGAGTGCTCCTGGACCCAAAGCCCTCCCTGGTTTCTCAGGTTGCTTTTTATCAGCTTCAGCTGATTTGTCAGCTATGTCTATTTCTAGAGGTGAATGGCCTTATATGATATGATATAATATAATATAATATAATATAATATAATATAATATAATATAATATAAATATAAAATATAATTGTTATAATGTTATAATATAACATTTATAACACTGTTATAATATAA
The DNA here is from genome assembly GCF_027244095.1 of Hemicordylus capensis. Taxonomy (NCBI): domain Eukaryota; kingdom Metazoa; phylum Chordata; class Lepidosauria; order Squamata; family Cordylidae; genus Hemicordylus; species Hemicordylus capensis. The sequence goes on along the minus strand of NC_069661.1, from coordinate 25,745,357 downwards.
CACTGTTATAATATAATATAACAGTGGTACATATGCTGGTGACCTCTAGGCTTGACTACTGTAATGCACTCTTTGTGGGACTGCCTTTTTACATAGTCCAAAAACTACAATTGGTACAGAAAGCGGCAGCCAGATTGGTCTCTGGGACAACATGAAGGGACCATATAACACCGGTTTTTGAAAGAACTGCACTGGTTGCTGATATGTCTCTGGGTGAAATACAAAATGCTGGTTATTACCTATAAAGCCCTTAAGGGCTTGGGTCCAGGCTATTTAAGAGAGCACCTCCTTTGTCATGAATCCTGCCACCTGTTACAATTCTCTGGAGTGGTCAGGTTATGGTTGCCACCAGCTTGTCTGATGGTGACTCAGGACCGGGCTTTTTCTGTGGCTGCCCCAGGACTTTGGAATGTGCTCCCTGCTGAAATAAGAGCATCTCCTTCTCTGTTTGTTTTCAGGAAGGTGCTCAAGACTCTCCTGTTCTCGCAAGCTTTTAATTAGAGTTTGAATAATTTTAATAATTTGTTTTATATTGTTTTGGTTATGTTTTATGTATTTTAACCTGTGATTTTTAATATTAAAATTTGTACACTGCCTACAGATTTACTTATCATGCAGTATAAAAATATGATAAATAAATAAATAAATAAATAAATAATAAATCAAATAAATAGTAAAGATGGTAATAATTCATTTATAAATACTTTATAGAACCCATCAGTAAATCAATCTATTTTAGGAGCCTTGTTGCCTTTGAGCTCTAATATCATCCATTTAATTTCTTCAGATGTTACAGGAGCCTCAAAAAATGGCAGTCTTCTTGTGAAAGTGTTGAGACATCCAATCCTTTTTAAAATGCTTCAATTTTACAAGGATCTGGAGAATCAGAAGTATATAGTGCCTCATAATACTTTTGAAAATCTGGAGCTATGTCCACAGGGGAGACAGCAAAGCCTTGCAATTTTTTAAAATAGTGTATATTAGCAGCTTTTTATCTACTCTTTTTAACATGTTGGATAATAACCTGTCCATTTTATTTGCTTTAAAAAAAAAACTTTACTTAACATATCTGAATGGTTTATCTGTTTTAAATCCATTTTTACTTCCTAGCTATATGTAATTTTTCGTATGCCTTTTTGAGCAGGTCTCATGCTGCTTTTCCAACTCTAATCTCATCTTCTAATGGTCTAATCTCCTGATTTCTTTTCCTCTTTAAGATGCTAGCCTCTTGAATAAATCTTCCCCTCATAAAAGCTTTATAAGTATCGCAAGTTAGAGGCCATTGCCCATCTACCGTATTGAATTGAAAGAATTAAAATGTATCTGTATTAATCTTTTCCACTAGTCTTTCATCTGATAACAATGATTTATCTAATTGCTAAGTCCATTCTCTCTGTTGCAAAAATAAGGTTACAATAATAAGGTTACAATAATAAGGTAACTGCTGCATGATCTGCATACCTAAAAGATTCTATTTTGACTTCTTTTATCTCTTGTAGTAAATTAACTGAACCTAAAAATAAATTTATACGAGCATATGAACAATGTGGAGCAGAATAAAAAGTGTAGTCTGTCTCATATGGATGATACTGTCTCCAAATATCTATCCTTTCTCCCTGATTAAGATCTTTAATAAAATTCTTAGGGAGAGTTTGAATATTACTGTTTAATGCTCTAGACAATAAGGAATGCAAAAAGAGAGCTTGAGGAGCATATAGCTAGAAGTGTCAAGGGGGATAATAAAAACTTCATTAAATATATCAAAAGCAGAAAAACTGCCAGGGAGGTGGTTGGCCCCTTAGATGATGAGGGCATGAAAGGGATTATTAAGAAGGATAAGGAGATTGCAGAGAAGCTGAATGAGTTCTTTGCATCTGCCTTCAAGGCAGAGGATACTGACCGTATACCCTCTCCGGAACTGAGCTTCTCAGGCTTGGAGGCTGAAGAACTGGGCCAATTTGAGTTGACAAGAGAGGATGTTCTAAATTGTCTTGAAAAACTAAAAATTAACACATCACCAGGGCTAGATGGCATCCACCCAAGAGTTGTGAAGGAACACAAATGTGAAATTGCTGATCTTTTAGCAAAAATATGTAGAGTTGCGACTATTGCATTCACCTTCTTTCTCTATTCTTTTCTTCTCTTTCCCACAGATAATGCAGGAAAGGATCAATAAGTTTGTTTATGAAAACAGTTCTTAGTTCTTAGAATTTGGACATGTCTGATGAAGGAAAACCCTAAAGTATTCAGATTCCATCTGAAGCAGGGCTTCTAATCTATCATGGTGGATTGGGAAAGAGCAGCAGCCTCCACAAAAGCTATTCATTATTTGAACATTCTCTTGATGGAGCTGTAGAATTATTATATGCACCATACTATATGAGACTTGGTATTTTCCTGTGAGCCCCGGGCAAAGAGCCCTTCGGCTCACACCTTGGACAAGGCACCAGCAATATATAGCAGTTATCTGCAAAAGAGAGGGATATATGCACAAGCTCTTTCAAACTGTGTTACAACAGGACAAGTCCCTCTCTGCTGAGCTCTCCCCAAACTTGTTAATTTTAAATGGTATTTTAACCCATGTTGGTGTTTATACTAATTGTATACTGTAAAAAAATAGTATAAAATTGAATACATACATACGTGTAGGGCCTTTGCACAGTACATAGAAACATAGGAAGCTGCCATATACTGAGTCAGACCATTGGTTTATCTCGCTCAGTATTGTCTTCACAGACTGGCAGCAGCTTCTCCAAGGTTGCAGGCAGGAATCTCTCTCAGCCCTATCTTGGAGATGCCAAAGAAGGAACTTGGAACCTAGGTGTTCTTCCCAGAGCAGCTCCATCCCCTGAGGGGGGTATCTTACAGTGCTCACACACCAAGTCTCCCATTCAAATGCAACCAGGAGGAACCTGCTTAGCTTAAGGGGACAAGTCATGCTTGCTACCACAAGACCAGCTCTCTTCTGTCCGAGGGTCTGAGGGTGTCCCGTGCTGCATTCAAGAACTCATGAGGCAAAGTGAGAGGAGGGGAGGAAGTTGCAGAACCCTGGAATGGCGTCTTAAATATCACTAGGCTCAGACTACCCTTCCCATGCTTTGCCTCCCTGCCTAGAAACAGAGTGATTTAAAGGGGCAGCTCTCTGGCCTAGAGCTGCTACTCCCCTACTTCTCCTTCACTCCATCAAGTCCCTCCTGGATCGTTGCCAACACTGTTGTGCAGGTTTGGAGGAGCACAAGGTATTTGGTGCAGAAGAGAATGGCGCTCTGGGGGGCTCAGGCTTAGGCTCAGAGAGTGCCAGTTCTGGCATCTCCACTTCCAGAGTCTCCCAGATGACAGGCTCCAACTTGGCATCAGGGCTTGGAGCTGAGACTGGACCTGGGGCTGTCTCTCCTGGCCCCAATGTTTCCTTCCAATTAGGAAACCAAAGACTAACAGTGAATACTGAAATCTCTCTATGGGATATGCACAAACCAAACAGATCTCCACCATGCTATTCAAACATCATTTAATAAATAATGTAACAGGCATTAATAATGTGAAAGAATAAATAGTTACAAAAGTACACCTGATAGAAATGTACTGAATTCCCACATATAAAAACCAAAGTATAAAGAGCTGGAAATAGCATAAGACGGTACAATAAATCAGTTCACTTGGTGGACACCCACACTTGCAGAGAATAAACTTGATGTAGTCTGATGAGAAAATGAATCAATCCATCTCATACCAGGTATTTGGTGCAGAAGAGACTGGTTCACTGCAGGGCTCAGGCTAGGGCTGAGTGAGTGCCAGTTCTGGCATCTCCACTTCCAGAGTCTCCCAGATAACAGGCTCCAACCTGGAAACAGGGCTTGGAGCTAAAACTGGACATGGGGCTGTCTCTTCGGGCCCAAATGTCCCCTTCCACTTAGGATCAGAGTCTGTACTACTCAAGAGGGGGTTTGTGGCATAGTACACCCACTTTCTTGAACTTTACTGGGTAGGAGAGCTGGTCTTGTGTTAGCAAGCACAACTTGTCCCCTTAGCTAATAAGGGAGCATATGAATGGGAGACTGGAAGTTTGAGTACTGTAAGATACTCCCCTCAGGGGGTGGAGCCGCCACTCTGGGAAGAGCATCTAGGTTCCAAGTTCCCTCCCTGGCTTCTCCAAGATAGGGCTGAGAGAGATTCCTGCCTGCAGTCTTGGAGAAGCCGCTGCCAGTCTGTGAAGACAATACTGAGTGAGATAGACCAATGGTCTGACTCAGTATATGGCAACTTCCTATGTTCCTATGTTCCTAACCTAAGGAAGTCTAGCTCCCTTAAATTCAGCGAAGTTGATGTATTATGTCATGACTCAGTGCCTAGATGAGGGATCAGACCACTACCTAGAAGCTCCCTGTATACTGCCTTGGGTTCCATGATGAAAGAAAGGTGGGATATAAATGCCATACATTAACTTGAGTTGCTATTCAACTCAAGTGTGTGATCACCCTCTGTGCATCACCCTAGTGTGATGCCACAAAGGTTCTGCTTCATACACTCTCAGTGTTTACCTTGCACACCTACTTGGTCACAGATTCGATTCATGAAGTATGGAAAGGAGATTTTCATCTTCCATAAACTATTATGACACAGTGGCTTTTAATTTAGTAACCAGAAATATAAATCAAAGGAGTGCATGCACCTATCAAAAACTAATATACTCTGTAGATTTTAATTTCAGTTATGTTTGTCTAACTTCCTGATTTTACATAGTTCTGCTCCCACTTTATCATCAGATTAAATTAAATTACATTTCTAGGATTTCCAGTATATTAAAGTTTGTATTAATTATAATCAGAAACTGCCAATCAACATACATTTCCTTCAACCTCTGTTGACTAATGACTTATCACAACAGATCAGATAAAGAATCTGAACTCAATCGGTCCTGATCTGATGGGAGAATCCGCTTCCCTGATGCAGATTCCCAAATTAGGAATTTTGGCTATGCCAAGAGCTTTCTAAAGTAAGCCCCTACCAGAGGCAAAGAGCGAAACCAGGAAAGGAAGATGCTATGGAGTCAAACTGCCTAGCATAGAGGAATGCAAACAGGAATATTAGGGAAACATTTTGAGATCAAATATGGGGCTCTGTTTTGTGTCCCAGTACTATCAGATGTTTGGATGGGTACAAGGGACAGAGCCTTTTTAGCAGAACATAAGAACATAAGAAGATAAGAACAGCCCTGCTGGATCAGGCCCATGGCCCATCTAGTCCAGCATCCTGTTTCACACAGTGGCCCACCAGATGCCGCCGGAAGCCACAGGCAGGATCTAAGGAGACATCTTATTTATTTATTCATTCATTCATTCATTCATTCTCTATGTAAACTGCCCTGAGCCATTTTTGGAAGGGCGGTATAGAAATTGAATTATTATTATTATTATTAATAATAATAATAATAATAATGATGATGATGATGATGATGATGGCATGCCCTCCTTCCTGCTGTTACTCCCCTGAAACAGGTACTCAGAGGCATCCTGCCTTTGAAGCTGGAGGTGGCCTATAGCCCTCCGACTAGTAGCTGATGACAGACCTCTCCTCCATGAAGTTATTCAAACCCCTCTTATGGCCATCCAGGTTGTTGGCCAAATCCCTCTTAAAGCCATCCAGGTTGTTGGTTGTCACCGCATCTTGTGGCAGAGAATTCCAGAAGTGGATTATGCGTTGTGTGAAAAAGTACTTCCGTTTGTTGGTCCAAGATTTCCTGGCAATCAATTTCATGGGATGACCCCTGGTTCTAGTGTTATGTGAGATGGAGAAGCATTTATCTCTATCCACTTTCTCCACACCATGCAGGATTTTATAGACCTCTCTCATGTCTTCCCAGTCATCTCTTTTCTAAACTAAAAAGCCCCAGGTGTTGTAGCCTTGCCTCATAAGAAAGGTGCTCTAGACTAGGCCCCTGGTCATCTTGGTTGCCCTCTTCTGCACCTCTTCCAGTTCTACAATGTCCTTTTTTAGATGTGGTGACCAGAGTTGTACGCAGTACTCCAGGTGTGGCCACACCATAGTTTTGTATAAGAGCTTTATAATATTAGCCGTTGTATTTTCAATCCCCTTCCTAATGATCCCTAGCATGGAATTGGCCTCTTTCATAGCTGCCGCACATTAAGTTGACACTTTCAACGAGCTGTCCACCATGACCCCAAGATCCCTCTCCTGGTCAGTCACCAACAGCTCAGATCCGATCAGCGTATACTTGAAGTTGGGGTTTTTCATCCCAATGTGCATCACTTTACACTTGCTAACACTGAACTGCATTTGCCATTTTGTCGCCTACTCCTTCAGTTTGGAGAGATCCTTTTGGAGCTCCTCACAATCTCTTTTGGATTTCACTACCCGAAAGAGTTTGGTATCATCTGCAAATTTGGCCACTTCGCTGCTTACCCCTCCTTCTAAATCAGACCTTTGGAGCACAGCCTTTTAGCAGATGCTATGGCAGACCTTTCTGGAGCAGAACCTTCTGGTTCCATCATTGGCTAACAAGGCTCGCTTATCCAAACAACCTTATTGCATAATTATGGAAGTGTGTTTATTTTCAATCTACCTTTCCCTCTGAAATGCACTGTTCCTACTGCAGTTGTGTCTTTGAGGGCTGTGGAACTCTCAGGGACGTATTTAACATATAGAAATCTGTTAAATAAAATAATAAATAAATATTTTCAAGTGACATAGGTAACTGCAGAGGGAGGGAGATCAGCAAAAACCACCCCTCCATTGTGTGCATGCAGCATTAGTCTGGACACCCTACTGTTTTACTGCCATTCTGATTACTGCCAACAGAAAGGAGATACACTTTTTTCAAACAATAATCAGCCAGTCAAACCTTATTACAGTCGTAGACCAGCACTTTAAAAATGCAAATAAAGAAAGAATTCTCTTGAGGTTTAGAAGGAAGCCTCAAGAAAAATGCATAGAAACATGACCTGGAGACAAAGTTTTGCTTTTATTAAGACAGTAGAGCTGCTTGAAAAGCGGGAGGATGTTTGTGTGAGCTGAGTGCTATGGTTCTGTCACTTCAGAATATTATTCTGAACATTTAGTAGACTTTACAGAAAGTAATTTTAATCAAACCCACATCATGTTGATCTAGAAATTTTTCAAAGAATGACCTTACACCATAGCAATCAGCATTCACTTGTATCCCAAAATATCAGCCTTTTGTGCCAAATAAGGTCCTGTAACTTTATTTTTTCTACTTCCACACCACATCACCATGACTCAGAAAGAAGACTGATAAAAAGTTTGGAACAATTTGTCCCTAATTCATTTCCATGTCAAAAAACAGAAGCTCCAACACTCTAAAACCCATGAGGCAATCCAATTTGAAGGGAAAATCGAATGCCAGTGGATTCTCCCATGGAAACCTCTTGGATTCAAGGGAAACAGACTGGGTGGCATCATAATTCCCTCAATAATTTTATCCATTTTTATCATGCACCTGTTTAAACACTGACAGAGTTGAGGGACTGGCAGAACTCCTCTTTTTCTGCACTGAGCAGAAGATTAACTCACCTGCAATGTTTGTTAGGAAAAGGGCTTGTATACAAACAAACCTTTCATTGGCACAGAATATATGGGAATTATTTGGTGTGACTTAACATGCATACATGAGAATATATATTGGTTTTGATAGGAGGGAAAAATAGGTATCATTCCTCTTCTGGTCAAGGGCTGACTTGAGTGTTCCCATGGAAATGCAGCTCAGGGCTCTCCTTAGGCAGTTCTGATTGCAGTTTGAATGTCATTTGCATTCGTGATTAAGAAGGAGCATAAAAGGACTGAGGTAAAGAATTAAAAAAGCAATAAGAGGATAAAGGACCTTTCAATCAATGCTCCTCAGCAGTTTTAATTAAATAAAGTGGAAAGATGCTAGATTTTCATGAAGTTTTATTTAATGGTTGGGTGGTCATTGCAACAGTATTGAAAATTTCATTGTCACGAGCCTGAACACAGACTAAGTGAACAGGAACATTCCCATTAGACAAAAAGACCAGATAGATCATCTCTTCACCAACACATATTCATTATATGACATTGTGGACTGAAATTCCGTATTGCTCAAGTATTACATTGAAAAACACACCTTATTGCGTCCTTCAGTCTAATGCAATATTGTTGTGTGAAAACACACACACAAGGAATTTTGGAATCCATACAAGTTTGCGTGCTTGATTGTTATTGCACAACTTTTCTGTCTGTATATGTTTGTCTCTGTTTGATCTGGTGCCTTTCAGAACTATTTTTTTCCCAGCATCCTTTCTTTATTAACCAACACTGAATCTATTCCAGACAGGGCAATTAAATGACATTCAGGAACTGATCTGCTTTGATTTATCCATAATTGGCATGTGCAATTTTGTATTTTAGACAGTAGCAGCTGGTAGGCATTGGGGTGTGTGTGTGTGTCAGGAGAGAATCTGATCTCCAGGGCAGAAGCAGAGGAACGGCCCCCCCCACACACACACTTTCCTCCACACCAGCAGGATTGGGTATTTCCAATGCCTGACAGCACTGAGGAAAACAGAAAGAGAGAGAAAAGCAGAAAAACAGGGGCACTGTCCCCAGGAAGGAAATATATTAAAAATATACTCCCTGAAGCAACCAGGAACTGCATTTTTAACGCATTATTTTAGTTTTTCCCGGGGGCAGTGCCAGGAGGAGCCCCCTAGGAATAGATTGGCTGGAGCAGCTTGAGTAGCAGCTGTTGCAGCCAGTAAGACCAAAAGAGGAAGTTACAGCAGGGGAGGAGGGGCTGGAAGAAGCTCCCTACTTTGAAGGTTTTCCTGGCTGCTGCTAAGTATTAGCTTGTTGGCTTTGGGGGGGGGGCTCCCCCTTCTGCCCTTACTGACCAGCCACCACTGATTTCAGACTCCCACCCCCATTATTGATGCAAATGCTTTTTTATTTAGCTTTATAAACAAACTGCATTTTTCATGCACATTTCCAGGTCTATCCCTTACCCACTCCACCTCTAATATTACCAAGCCCTCCCACAGTTAAAAAGGGATGTGCACGGAACCAGGTGGGGGTGGTTCAATGGCAGGGTGGTGGTGTAGGGTAGGGTGCACTTACCCCTCCCTCCACTTTCCCCCCATCGGCACCCGGTATTTTAAGCATCCTACGGGGCAGCAGTGTACTTCCCTGCCACCCTGTTTGCTCTTCAGCCGGAAATGGCTGGAAATAGCTGGTGCCATGTGCCCACTCGGCACAAGTGTGTGCACATCACACTTGTGGTGGGTGCGCTCATGATGGGTGCACGCACGCCAGCTACTTCTGGCCACTTCCAGCTGAAGAGCAAACGGGGTGGCAGGGAAGTACACTGCCGCCCCATAGGACGTTTAAAATACTGGGCACCGGTGGGGGGGGCAGAGGGAGGGGTAAGTGCACCCTCCCTCGCCCTTCCAGTGAGACCCCCTCACCTTCGAACTTCAATCCCCCCAGTAAAAGGGCCTCCGAACAAGTTCCTGCACATCCCTACTGTTTAATGGCTACAGTATCTGCCAATTGTGCTTATTTGACTCTTATGGCATTAGATTATTGCTTTCAGAGCTTCAATCAGGAACCTCAGCTTCTGAGGCTTGGATCAAGCTTCGTGAGTCTAGATTAGAACATAAAGAAAATAAAATAAGAAGAGCCTTGCTGGATCAGGGCCAAGGCCTATCTAATCCAGTACCCCGTTTCCCACAGTGGCCCACCAAATGCCTTGGAAAGCCACACAACCAGAAGATGAAGGCATGTCCCCTCTCCTGCCGTTGCTTCCCTGCAATTGGTATCTCGCCTTTGAACATGGAGGTAATCCATGGAAACATGGAGGTAGTCCATTAGGACTAGTGGCCACTGAATACATCTAAGCCCCACTTAAAGCCAGCCATGATGGTGGCCATCACTACATCCCATGGCAGAGAATTCCATTGATTAATTATGTGCTGTGTGGGAAAGGACTTCCTTTTGTTGGTCCTAAATTTCCTGGCAATCATTTTTATGGAATGACTCCTGGTTCTAGTGTTGTGAGAGAGGGAGAAAAACATCTCTCTGTCCATTCTCCAAAACACGCATAGTTTTATAAACTTCTATCATGTCTCTCCTTAGTGCCTTTTTTCTCAACTAAAAAGCCCAAGTAATGTACTTCATTTCAAATCCATGGCAGCACTGAAGGACAGAAAGTTCTGATTGGATATTATTGGGAATAGGTTCAGTTGGGAATAAACAATGACAAAAATAGAGGAAGAAGAGAGGAAGTTTGCTTCAGACGTTTGCTGCAAACAGCCGCTTTGAGGGCAAAGAGAAACTCTGCAAAGTGATATTTGGTGGGAGGTGATATCGGGTGCAGGGGGAGGAGAGCTGGTCTTGTGGTAGTGAGCATGAATTGTCCCCTTTGCTAAGCAGAGTCCAACCTGGTTTGCATTTGGATGGGTGACTACATGTAAGCGCTGTTGAATATTCCTCTTAGGGCAGGGATCCTCAACGTTGGGCCCCCAGATGTTCTTGGACTTCAACTCCCATAATCCCCAGGCCCAGTGGCCTTTGGCTGGGGATTATGGGAGTTGAAGTCCAAGAACATCTGGGGGCCCAACGTTGAGGATCCCTGTCTTAGGGGATAGGGCCATTGCTCAGTGGAAGAGCATCTGCATGAAGGTCCCAAGTTCACTCCCTGGCATCTCCATGTAGGGCTGGGAGAGACTCCTGCCTGTAACCTTGGAGAGCCACTGCCAGTCAGTGTAGACAATATTGAGCTAGATAGACCAATGGCCTGACTCAGTATAAAGCAGCTTCCTATGTTAACTCTCCCTGCATGTCACAATCCTGATCTGTATTGGGTCCTTCTGGAGCTATTTTGTTTTGTTATGTTAAAGAAGAGATATTTCCAGTTTTAAGCACTGCCTGTAATAATAATTTCATAATGTGCAGTTTCGCTACAAGGGGGCTGTGGGTGGAAATCCACTTAAAGAAATGGAATACCATTGGAGTAAAGATATAATGCAAATGGGTGTGTGTCTTACACCTTCAAATTACAATAATATATTTTATCGACAGCTGTTACTGTTCGTCCTTAATTCTCCTCCAAAATGTCATGTCTGCAACTGCTTAATATATTTTTTTCAGAAAGGGGAACCAGATGTTCATGTCTTTTTCCTAAGCACCAAATTGTAAATTGGGTTGATTGCAAGGCTGTGTTAGTGCTGTACATTTTATGCTCTTCTGAACATGACATGTACTGCATGCTTGGTTTTTACATCATCTTTTACTGTTTTCTTGCTGTACAGCCTATGAAGCCAGCCTTGTGGGACAATAAGAACAGTTACCATACGTGAAATGATTACTGCAGTAAAGGAGCTTCTATCAACCACAATGTCCCTTTAACACTGAGCCTCCCAGCTTCAAACAACTTTTTCTCTCCAGATTTGCACAATGAAGGTGCAGGGACAGTGCTTTGCAGATGTGTATAATGAGCTACCCAAGAAGCATGGGCAGATTCAGAGAGGAGAGCTAGTCTTGTGGTAGCAAGCATGAGTTGTCCCCTTTGCTAAGCATGGTGCACCCTAAGCAGGGCTGCATTTGAATGGGAGACTACATGTATGAGCACTGTAAGATAGTCCCCTTAGGGGATGGGGCCACTCTGGGAAGAACATCTGCATGCAGAAAGCTCCTAGTTCCCACCCTGGCATCTCCAAGAGAGGACTGAGAGACACTCCAGCCTGTTAACCTTGGAGAAGCTGCTGCCAGTCTGTGCAGACAATACTGAACTAGATGAACTAGGTCTGACCCAGTATAAGGCAGCTTCCTATGTTCCTATGACCTACTTCAAATAAGGCTCATTTTGTAATGTGTGAACCTGGGAATATTGAGTGGCCAAGCAGCCCTTCCCTCCACCACCCAACATCTGTAACTAAGGTTTGAAGTTGGGTGGCGGATGTTTGGTGGTGGAGGGAAGTGCTTCTCGGCCACCCAACATTTCTGGATCCACACATCACAGTGTTTATTTATTTATTTAGCAAATTTATTGACTGCCTGACTTCCTTAGACTCAAGGCGGTTTAGATAAATTAAAAAAAACATCAGTGGTGGAAAAACAAACAAACAAACAAACAAAACCCACACACTAAAAACCAAAAGCCTGGCAGAACAGAGAAGTTTTCAGAAGCTTCTTAAAGGACAGAAGTGAGGGGGTATTACGAATCTCAGGAGGCGTTCCATAAGGAGCGGGCTGCAACAGAGAAGGTCCTCCCACGAGCCCAGGCCCCATGTACCTCTCCCAGGCCCGGAACTCTGAGAAGGCCCACCTGAGACGACCTCACAGGGCGGGTCAAAGTTGGACAGGATAGATGGTCCTGAAGGTACACAGGTGCCAAGCCCTGAAGGGTTTTATAGGTGACTAGTGATTTGAGGCCCGTTACATAACGGGCACTAGTAAGGGCCCCCCGCCGCCATTACCCCTTCCGCCGCCGCCAGCCTCCATGCCGCGGCCGGTCTCCCCGGCCGGGCAAGGGCCCCAAAGTCTCCCCCCCGCCCATTTTCGGTGGCGTCGCCATTGCCTCGCTGCGGCTGCCCCCGCCGCCCAGAGTGCTGCCCACCCCCGCCGTCTTTCCCTTCCCCATTGTCCTTTTCCTTCCCGCCTCCCAGAGTGCCATCCCCGCCGGCCAGTGTGCTGCCCGCCCCCGCCGTCTAACATGGCCGCCGCCATCGCCATTGCCTCGCTGCGGCCGCCCCCGCCGCCCGGAGTGCTGCCCACCCCTGCCGTCTTTCCCTTCCCTGGTGTCCTTTTCCTTCCCGCCTCCCAGAGTGCCGCCCAGAGTGCCGTCCCCGCCGGCCAGAGTGCTGCCCGCCCCCGCCGTCTTTCCCTTCCCGACGTCCTTTCTCCGGCCGGGCGGGCAGAGGCGGCAGCAAGAGAACCGGCCAGCATGGCCGCCTGGTGTCGGCGGTCCTGTCTCCCTCAGTCTGTTCTGGGCATGTGCTTCGTGCATGCCCAGAACAGCCCAGGGAGACACGGACGCAGACCCCAGCGTTCTAAGGCACGGACACACACTTACCATCTCATTATAGAGGATAACCAGCACTGTGAATTGGACCCAGAAGTGAACTGGGAGCCAATGCAGCGACTTCAACAAAGTGACCTCAACAGAATGAGCTGGACTTGTGGCTCACTCTGGGAGCATGTGTCCAACAGGGAACACTTTACTTGAAGCAGGGTATCTGAACCCACCCATGATAAGTCTGTGGCAGATGCTCTCCCTGATGCCAATCAAATTCTCTTAGCCCAATACCCGGTAATTGGAGCCCCTGGTGGCGCAGTGGTAAAACTGCCGCCCTGTAACCAGAAGGTTACAAGTTCAATCCTGACCAGGGGGCTCAAGGTTGACTCAGCCTTCCATCCTTCCGAGGTCGGTAAAATGAGTACCCAGAAATGTTGGGGGCAATATGCTAAATCATTGTAAACCGCTTAGAGAGCTCCGGCTATAGAGCGGTATATAAATGTAAGTGCTATTGCTATTGCTATTGCTAATGCATATTGTTCAGCCTTGCTTATGGATTAGCCATGCACCCTCCCTTGAGCTTGATCCATGCCCCCTCCCACACCCAACCAGCTAACAAAGTGCTCACTGCCGGGGAGCACAAGGTGTACATCATTGCATATAGTAGAGTTTGGGATTCTGAAGTGGCCACTTCTAAAACAAGGGCCTATATGAGTTTCTGCAGCATAGAATTGCTAGATTTTAAGTGAGTGGTATAAATGCTAACTAAAAAAATGGGAGCATTCCAAGTTTAAATTATTTCAATTATAATTTTACTACTTGTCAAAACAAAGCTTCACTTTCATCATGACATTTGGCTTAATCATACAAATGTGCTGCATATAGACAACAATGTAAGAGATTATATCTATCTATCTATCTATCTATCTATCTATCTATCTATCTATCTATCTATCTACACACACACACACACAAAATATATATATACACACATACACACCATCCTTCCAAAAATGGCTCAGGGTGGTTTACACAGAGAAATAATAAATAAATTAGATTGATCCCTGTCCCCAAAGGGCTCACAATCTAAAAAGAAACATAAGATAGACACCACCAGCAACAGTCTATGGAGGTACCTATGGAGGTACTGTTGGATAGGGCCAGTTACTCTTCCCCTGCTAAATAAAGAGAATCACCACGTTAAAAGGTGCCTATCTGCCAAATTAGGAGGGGTTATTCTGAATTAAATCAAAAGTTGTCCAACACTGATAAAGCCAAACGTTCACCATCTATCTATAACGTTTTAATTTCTCTTTCTCAATTTTTCTATAATCACATCAGGTAATTATCATGGCCTCAGACATCAAAATAAGCATTCCACAGTCTCATGCTTACCCAGGTGGTTTCCTTCCTTGAAAACTTCATCTCTTTACTTGCTAATACTGCTTATACATACACACCATCCACCCATCCATACATACATATACATTCTCCAAGTTCACACATCAGCATACCTCATGAACTGCTTGGCTGATGCAGGTGCCAAACATACCATGGGAACGCTGGGAATAAAAATAAGGTAAAGCAAGTAGCTGGACAGGTAAAGCAACAAAATGGGATTATTTTGTTATATTCTTTCCTTGAAATGAGTGGCTGACATACAGAACAATGGTGTACCAGTGTAGCAAGAGAGCAGCCTAACTGAACTTTCAGACTGGTGCAGAGGGAACAAACTGCACTGGTGCAGAGGGGAAGCAACCATCTTTGGCATCTTCCCCAGGAAGTCCTCTGTGCCCTCTGAAAATACAGGTGGCTCTCGTTATCCACAGGGGTTCTGTTCTCGCCTACAACCACAGATAATGGAACCGTGGATGATGGGACCTTGAGGCAATGGGAAATGGAGATTGAGGTTCCTGGAGGCCAAAAATGGCTTTAAATGGCAGAAATCAGAGAAATAAAGTGCCATACCATGCTCTCCGGGTGTCCAGATGTCCAGCAATGCCCCCAAACCCCCAATTTTGGTGATCTTCCATGAAAAATTGTGGAAATTGTTGTTCTTGTTGCAAGAAAGAGCCACAAAATGGCTCCTTCCAACAAAAAGGTGGACAGAAATGACCTCAGAGGTCATTTCCGGCCAATCGTGGATAGGCAAATTGCTACTGTTTTTCCCAGTACATATAACGAGGTCGGGTGTCCATTGCCTGACCACGGAAACAGAAAACCACAAATGTCAGGCCCGCGGGTAATGAGGGCCACCTGTAATGAAGGCCACCTGAAGGCTGTGCAACCCTGAGGAACATATTTTTGAGTGCCACAGAGGCACATGCTGGGAAAGAGGAAGGTCTCAAAAATTGCTGATTCACTGCTGTAACAGGGCAGTTAGTCGGGAAGTCCAGTTAGGCTGTTCTCTCGCTGCACCAGTACCTTCTTGCTCTGTCTGCCAGCCAATATTTAAATCTTTTTCCAGCTCAGTAAAATAATATCTTTATTAGGTTATTAACAAGCTCACTTAAATGAGTAGGACTGGTTGCAATGTCCTTAACTATTTCAGAGACATGGCCCGATTTAAACAACCCCCGTTTAATATTTTTTTTTAAATTAAGTGTGTGTGAATTTTGAGCAAAAATAGAAATGCTATTTTCCTTTCCTAACTACTGTTTTAGTTAGGGATGTGTGAGCCAGCTCTGTTCAAGCTGGGCTCGATGTCAAGCCGGCTTGGCAGGTTCGGGGTCAAACCGGACTGGCCTCGGCTGGTCTGAGTTTAACTGGGCCCAGTTCAAACCAAGCCAGTTTGGAGCTAGCCTGGTAAAGGGGAATCCAGCAAGTATTTCCCTTTACTAGTACAGGCAGGTGCAGCGGGAGGTGGTGGCTTTCCTACGTATAGAGGGGCTGAGAGAAGAGTAAAAATGTACTTACAAGTATGAGCCATGGCAGGGAGGGGACGGCGGCAGTGAGGGGGGGTGGGGTGGCGGTGGTACCCCTGCTGGCCTCCCTCTCAGTAGCCCAGGCTGGTTCGTGCCCAATTCGGGCCTCTGCGCAGGCATGGAGGTCACTATTTGGGGGACCAAACAACTCCCCCCCCATGTGTTGTCATGTCCGAAGTTCTGGGGAGCAGCTGGAACATTTTGTTCACTCACAACACTTTACTCTCATGAGCAGCTTCTCTTCCTCTGTCTCCTTCCCCTTCCTACTGACCAGCCAGAGGGGAGGTTCTGCTTCAGTCGTAGGCTGCAGAGCCACGTGATGCAGCAGCACAGATAGGTGGGGGAGGACGATAGTGGACTGTGTGCTAACCGGGAGATGAATTCACCATTAAGAAGCCTTGAGAACGCAGCACCTAGACACCAGACTGAGCAGAGCCCAGCTGGTCATCAGCTTCACAGTGGTGAGCTCTATTTATTCTCAAACCATCCCATTTTTATCAAAATATGCATATGTAAATTTTAAGCAAAGTGGAAACTTTTTGGAGACTTTTTTGGGGGTGGGTGGGTGAAAAGTGTCCTCTGTATACATCAGTATCCAATCAATAACCATCACCTCTGTTCTGGTGATGGATATCGACTTTTTTCACCATCTGGACCTGGCAACCCTAGCACACATGGATAAATCCCATCCTGCGGACATGAGCTTCCAGGTTTATTCCACAAAGCCCTGACACTCCAGCTACTGGTGCCAACTTTTAAGACAGACCTTCTCATACTTGGGTTGCCAGATGTCATTGGACTACAACTCCCACCCTGTAGGCCACTGCAGCTGTGGATGATGGGAGTGGTAGTTCAACAACATCTGGAGACCCAAGTTTGAATACCTGTTATGGCCTGTTGTTTAAAATGTCCAGAGAAGACTGTTGGAATTAAGATTGTGAGGAGAAGGAGCAGGCCTTTCTCAGCGGTGTCCCTGGCAATATGGAATTCTCTGCCCGCTCACCCCGGCCCCAGGGAAGCCTGTCACTACACTGTAGGCTTGAAAACAATATGATGTTTTTATTTATAAAATTCAAAAATGCTTTTATGGACTGACAGTTGATCTTTGAGTGGGTTTTCAAAAAGTAAACAACATTTTCAAAGCTGGATTTTGGTGCTTATAAGTTGTGTTGACAGGTTTTAGAATGTCATTGATTGTTTCTGGCAGGCTTGGGCACTTCTGAAGAAAGGTAAGTAAACTAAAAAATAAATACAAACATTGTAAAAAAATTAATAACATAATTTTCACATTTCCACAATATGGGGGGGGGGGAATCACATCAAGCATTTATTTTGATACTTATTAGATTGCTGTTATAAAAATTCTACAGAAAAATGTATCCAGATATTTAAAAGATGTTTCCTATGGAAGACTTCTATACAATGTTGATGTCCTTATTTCTTGATTAGGACCCAAGGTCAATCTTCAATACAAGAATGAAGTACAGAATAACCTGAGACCACCCGAATACGTATATTGCAAAGACAAATGGGATATCCAGAGGGATTTGCATGTTCTTAGGGGGCGCTGCTGGGATTGGTTAAGACATGGCTTTGATCTACAGCCACCTTTAGGGCATAAAGTGAGAACATTAATTTTTGTTCACAAAGGGGCAGCATTTTCTCTTGAACTTGACTGCACATTTGCTATGTATACCCCTAATATATCACCTAGAAAACAACAGCAAACAACCTTGCAATGTAATACACTTAAATAAACTTAAACTAAATAAGCTTAAAACAATGGCAAACTACATTAATAGCTCTTTGAACATTTTATTCCACTATAAAGGAGTCTGGGCAAAAGCATAAAAAGATATCATTGGCAATTATGCATGATAATTCCATGCCAAGACATTTTCCCAGAAAACCTTCATGCTGTATTTTACAAGATTTCCAATACAGTACACTAATTTGCATTCTCTTTTATATGTCACCCTAGATGTACATGCCTCTATGGCCTGACATGAAGCGGATCACCATTCAAAGATATTGCTACATATTTATGAGGCCGTGGCTATATGGCCGTGCACCTTGCAGGGTTGCTAACAGCAAAACAGCACAATAATTTATTCATTAAATCCCTAGTGTACATTTGAGAATTACACTGATTGAATTTTATCTGCTAGCACTTGCTAGACTAATGGCTTGTAAACTTCAGGTCTAGTTACCCTTGCTGGATACTGTATTCACTCCACTCAATCCACTCTCTGGGATTGCTTATTTTATCTACAAATATTTGTGGACCTGTTGATGAACTAACTGTGTCCATCCATGGATAATATGAAGGACACATTACTTCTCAGTCTGTACTACTTTTAGAAACTCTCTATAGCTTTTTTCAGATGTTACCTTGTTTGTGGGTGCAGGTGGCTGCACACATGAATATGTGTTTGTGTACATGCTTTCATTTAAAAATTAAACCTGTATATAGGGCCTCCTCATATGCAGGGTACAGATAGGAAGTATACCACTGTATATGTGTTGAATGTAATGTATGTACAGATCTGTTCCTGCACCTGTACACAGATTGTATGTGCGTTGAATATAACAGTCCGCTTCAGACGTTATAAAAGGGATGCCAGATGCACATTCAGTGGCAATGATATGCTCAGAAGTCTCACCCCTGTACTGAACACACTTAACAGAGTTTTTTTCTGCAAGGACAAATACTGTAGCTGTGAACAGAGTCTTCTCATGATCGTCTCAGCCTTCCAATCACAGAAAGGTTCTCTTCATGGCCCCAGGGTCAATCTCTACAGACAAAAGCTGTGAGCATCTTCACTGTAGGGGTGAGACATCTGGGCATGTTAGTGCTGGGGCGGGACTTGCCAGCATCAGGGCCAGTCCACCTGGCACCCGAGGTGGAGTTTGAATTGGGCACCCTCATAGGAACATAGGCAGCTGCCATATACTGAGTCAGACCATTGGTCTATCTAGCTCAGTATTGTCTTCACAGACTGGCAGTGGCTTCTGCAAGGTTGCAGGCAGGAATCTCTCTCAGCCCTATCTTGAAGATGCTGCCAGGGAGGGGACTTGAAACCTTCTGCTCTTCCCAGAGCAGATCCATCCCCTGAGGGGAATCTCTTACAGTGCTCACACTTCTAGTCTCCCCATTCATAGGCAACCAGGGTGGACCCTGCTTAGCTAAGGGGACAAGTCATGTTTGCTACCACAAGACCAGCTCTCCTCCCTCCCTCATCACCCCAGCAGATGTCCTCTTACAGCCTCAAGTGCATGCCAGGGGTTATTAAACTGATACGACTGAAGAGTATCCACAGAGCTCTGATGCACTGCTTGGTAGATGGGCCATGAACGATATGAGCTCCAAGTGAGAAGCGTGGAGTCCTGGCTTGAACTTCAGTTGCATAGGCTGCTCATTCACTGAGATGGGAGAGAGAGCAAAGCAACACAAAGTCTCTCTTTCTCCCTCCCCCTCTGCATCTCTTTCAGGCAGGAGCACAAATGGGCACTCCTAGAAAATCAGACAGGTCGCTGGTTGCTTGGAGAGGGAGGCATGTAGCACCCCCACCCCCCAGCCATTGGTGCCTTAGGCGACTGCCTACGTCTGCTAGTGGACGGGCCATGCTCTTGGGATGTATCTCTTTTTTTAACACCCAGAGAGGGTTAACATGTGAATAGTGCCATGGCCTGCTGGTTACATTATGCTGTTAGTGTGGTATCTGCTCCAGCTTAGGGCCTTCCCCATGACAGCCAGGTAATGTGAGGAGCTCTCAGGTTATGTCAAAAACCTCATGCAACTTCTTTCCCTCATCAATGTCATCCCTCTCCGAAACTGGAGCAGCAACGGCATGGGAAGGACCCGTAGCATGGATTTGTTCCACATGTCTCAGGGCTTCTTATGGTACGCAAGAGGCATGCTAAGGTGGTCCTGTGGAGCGATACATGTCAGGAAGAGGTGGGACTTTTTCTGTAGCTTCAAATCAGGGATGGCCCAAGATATTATGGCACTTAAGGCAAAGTTGGTAGAAATATTTCTCCCTCTTGCATAACACTAGGACCAGGGGTCATCTCATGAAATTGATTGCCAGGAAATTTAAGACCAACAAAATGAAGTACTTTTTCACACAGTGCATAATCAACTTGTGGAATTCTCTGCCACTAGATGTGGTGACAGCCAACAACCTGGATGGCTTTAAGAGGGCTTTGGACAATTTCATGGGTGAGAGGCCTATCAACAGCTACTAGTTGGAGGGCTATAGGCCACCTCCAGCCTCAGAGGCAGGATGCCTCTGAGTACCATTTGCAGGGGAGTAACAGCAGGAGAGAGGGCATGCCCTCAGCTCCTGCCTGTGGGCTTCCCAGCAGCATCTGGTCAGCCACTGTGTGAAACGGGATGCGGGACTAGATGGGCTTCAGGCCTGATCCAGCAGGGCTATTCTTATGTTCTTAAGGCACCAAACACTGCCTTCCCCACGATCCTTAGGAGGGCTACCCCCCCTTTGAAAACCAACCTTTGTAAGCTTTGAAAGTGGAATGCGGGAGGGCAGGGAAGAGGAAAGTCTGCCTTCTCTCCTCTCCTTGTGCTTTTTGCAAGCTTTGCAAGGAGGGTGAAGAGATATGCTCCTTGAAAAGTTTGCAAGGGCCAGACCTTGAGAATAACCATAACCATTATTTCTGAAACCACTGACAGCATTGTCTCCACTCAAGTTTTCCTGACGGTACTTATTATTCTAAAACCTTCTAAATGTGTTCCAGTCACTTTCAAATATGGTCATAACTTTAACTTGCCCATTTTTCATTTTAAGGAATGCCCTTACTTCCCATGCTTATGTTTGATACTGCTGGAGGCAGAATGGTGATCTAGATGGTCTGATCCAACAAGGCTGCTCTTATGCAATACTGTACATAATAGGGATTTCCCGCACTGTGTTTCAAAGAATTTTATATGAGGCAACAGACAAATGGAGAAAACAGGAATGCTACGAACAGAGAAGAGGTGCCCCAAGGGTGTACATTGTACAAAAATCTCTTTTGTATGTGGACTGGTGACCTCAGGGGGCCTAATTTTATGGCATATGAAATCATTTACTAAAAACACAACAAAAACAAAACCCCTTCCCCCTTCCTCCACACACACAATTTCCTATACTGACAAACGTTTGTCATTCTCTCTCGTAAATTCTGATGCTATTGCACATTCAGGGCTAAATGCTTTACTCATTGGGTGCTTGATTTACAGTCAAAAACATTGCATGCATTCTCCAGCTGTGCTTCCTTAGCCGGCTGCAATATGCAGCAATCTGTCTGAGAGCAGCTGTTAGTTTACATCTACTTTTTATTTGCATTGGTGTGAAATAGCAGCTTGCTGTATGAATAAAACATGCTTCCTCTTTGCCCTATCCTGCCAGGAGGATGCATCTCGCTGATTTACTTCTGAGCAAGGATAGTTTTATTTTGTTTCTAAATAAGTTTCCCTAATTTATTTCTTTTTCTCAATATTTTCCATCACATATTTCAAGGCGCTAAGGAGCCTTTTCCTTCAGGCAATACCACTGTGACATTTGTCAGAATTTTCTACTTTAATGGAAACATGACTCCCAACAGGAGCTCACAAGCAGTAGACTTATGGAAAAGAACTTTGCTGGAAGTGATATTTAAAATACTTATGAAGGTCTGTGAGAAATAATATAAGAGATACAGCTCTTGCCCAGCTAAATAGACAATAATAGACTACCAGTAAATAAAGAGCCCATGGCAGCAAATACATCAGAAGTGAGATTCATACAGCCATTCCTCTGGTTTGACTACTCTGAAAAAGGAAATCGTGTGGAAAGAGATCAAGTCTGACTTTGAGGTTGAGAAAAATCCTGTATTTCATCATATGGATGAACTGCATTATATTGGCACAGCTCAAGCAAAACATTCTATTCCCAGTAACATTTCTTTCACTTCAATACTTCCGGTTATATCTATCTATCTATCTATCTATCTATCTATCTATCTATCTATCTATCTATCTATCTATCCCATAGAACAAGGAAGACTCTTTATAGCTTGAGGAACTTTGATGGACTTTGAGAAACACCACATATTTTAGGTATACACATAAAGAATGTAGCCCCCTTCTCATGTTCTACTCTCCATGTTCACTGGATGTCGGGGAGGGGTAGGACAATAGAACTCTACCTTGCTCCTGATGCTCTTGTATCCATGTGGCCACATGTTTGGCATTCTTGAGAAAAGGACTGTTTTTGTGTAGAACACAGATATAACATGGAGGGGTTCGAGCACTTTTCTTATGAAGAAAAGCTGCAGTGCTTTGGGCTGTTGAGTTTAGGAAAAAGGCAACTAAAGGGAGACATGATAAAGGTTTTTAAAAGTATGCATGGTGTGAAGAGAGTGAGTACAGAGATGTTGACTCTGTCGCCAACAACAATAGGACCAGGTGTCATTCAGTAAAGCTGACGGGCAGGAAATTTAGCACACCCACACACGAGTGAATAAGTAGTTCATGGAATTTGTTGCCACAGGATATGGTGATGACCACTAGCTTCCATGGCTTTAAAAGGGGATTAGACAAATTCATGGTGAACATGTCTATCAGTGGCTACTAGTCTTGATGGCTATTGGCTAACTCCATCTTCAGAGGCAATATGCCCCTGAATACCAGAAGGAGGGGAGCAAGGACATGCCTTCATCTCCTGGCTGTGGGCATCTGGTTGGGCCTCTGTAGAAAAGAGGATGCTGGACTTCATAGGCTTTGGGCAGCAGCACTTTTCTTATGTTCAGGTGGAAACCCTGATCTCCCAGCTGTGGAACATGTGGACAAAAGCCCCTTTCTCAAGAAGACCAAATGTGTGGTCAGCATCAGGACCAGGAAAAGTGGATGTGATCCTGCCAGGAGTGGGTTTCCCATGAGGCCGGATGAGGCAAATGCTTCAGGAAGTGAGTGTGCCATGGGGCTGCAAGTGTGGGTACTCACCCCACTTCCTGCCATAGGTGTAAGTTCACCTTCCTGCTGCTGCCACCCCCTTTCCCCCCACCACACCTACCCATGTGTGAAGTAGATACCTGGCTGGAAGCAGCTGACATGTGAGCGAATAAGCCAAAAGAGAGAATAGCTGCCTCCCAGGCTCATCAAGCATACCTGGCCGAGGTGGTGAAAGGAGCCTGCTTGCAAACTTTGGAAGGGTGGGGCAGAAAAGAGGAAGAGAAAAAAAGAACCTCAAGAGCAGAAGGTGGGGAGTTCTCTAGAGCACCAGAGGTGAGTTGCCAGTTGGTGCAGAGAGAGGCCTAAAGCAGAGGAGGCAGCAGAAAAGACACAGACCTGGAAGTTCACAGGAGGTAGAGGAGCCCGCCTGACTCCCTGGGGAAAGCAGATGGTGTCCACTGTGGCATAACAGGGACCCTGCAAGATGATTACATCAAGAAGAAGGGGGTAAGCACTACATCCCTGGGTGAAGAAGACACAGGGCGTAGAACCCCTCCAAAGGACTGCACCAGAAAAGAAGCAAGGACACATGGGAGAGGGGAAACGAGTTGTTTCTCAATAAACTAGTCATTGCTGGTGAAACACTTCTGTTGCTGTCTCTCCATTCAAGCTCAGTCACTTCTTAGTCCTTATGATGTGGACTCCCCCCCCCCCGCATTTGGGGAGATGAGAATATCACACCCTGTCACTGGCCCCATCCCCACTGTGGACTAGGCGCTGCTCACTTCTCTTCATCCTGCTGGCCTCAGCTGCTGGGGCATGTAGATATGGATGGCTGTTTTTAAACAGTGCAAGGCAGTGGGGGACATGCATGGTTCCAGCAGTGCTGGCTGGTCTCTCTTTTGCTGCACTAACACTAGCGTGTGCTCTCTCTTTCTCCTGTCTCCTTTCCTATCTCTTCCCTCCAGCATCAAACGTGACCAGAGACAGTGGAGAGAAGCTTGATGCTCAGAAGAGAGAGACAGAAAGAGAATGGCCTGGTGCCAGCAGCTCCTCTTCTTTATAATGGCAATTCAGTGGTGAAGGGAGGAGCCAGCGCCAGCGCGCTCTCTCCTTCTGTGTCTCCCCTGCAAGTGATAAGCTAGCTCCATATATTCCAGGATTGTCAGCTTTGATACACCAGTCATGTTTCTGGGAATAGGAAGACTTGTCTTCCTTCAATGGGTGATCAACATCATCAAAGCCGTTGTGACATCAAATCACAATTAATTTGATATCTGAGCTGGAGATGCCCAGCAACTCCTCTTATGTGATCCGACTGGAGCAGTTTCAATCTGTGACTCCTGAGGATGTGGACAAGCTGCTTGGAGCGGTGAGGCCTACCACTTGTTCTCTTGACCCTTGTCCAACATGGCTTGTTCGATCAAGCAGGGAGGTTGTTGTAAACAGCCTGGTGGATATCATAAATGCTTCTCTGAGGGAGGGCAGGATGCCTCCTTGTCTTAAGGAGGCAATCATTAGACCTCTTCTAAAGAAGCCTTCATTAGTTCCCTCAGAGTTGAGAAATTATAGGCCTGTTTCCAACCTCCCATGGCTGGGCAAGGTAATTGAGAGGGTAGTGGCCTCTCAGCTCCAGGCGGTCTTGGAGGAAACTGATTATCTAGACCCATTTCAAACTGGTTTTCGGGCGGGCTATGGGGTGGAGACTGCCTTGGTCGGCTTGATGGATGATCTCCAATTGGCAATTGACAGAGGAAGTGTGACTCTGTTGGACCTTTTGGATCTCTCGGCGGCTTTCGATACTATCAACCATAGTATCCTTCTGGAATGTCTGAGGGTGTTGAGGGTGGGAAGCACTGTTTTACAGTGGTTCTGCTCCTACCTCTCAGATAGATTCCAGATGGTGTCAATTGGAGACTGCTGCTCTTCAAAATCTGATCTTAAGTATGGTGTCCCTCAAGGCTCCGTACTTTCTCCAATGCTTTTTAACATCTACATGAAACCGCTTGGAGAGATGATCAGGGGATTTGGAGTTGGGTATTACCAGTATGCTGACGACACCCAGATCTACTTCTCCATGTCAACTTCTTCAGGAGCTGGCATACCTTCCCTAAATGCCTGTCTGGAAGCAGTAATGGGCTGGATGAGGGAGAATAAACTGAAGCTGAATCCACATAAGACGGAGGTACTTATTGTGCGGGGTCAGAACTCTAGAGACGATTTTGATCTGCCTGTTCTAGAAGGGGTCACACTTCCCCAAAAGGAACAGGCCCGCAGTCTGGGAGTACTTCTGGATTCACACCTCTCCCTGGTTTCTCAGGTTGAGGCGGTGGTCAGGGGTGCTTTCTATCAGCTCCGGCTGATATGCCAGCTGCGCCCGTTTCTCGAGATCAATGACCTCAAAACTGTGGTACATCTGCTGGTAACCTCCAGACTTGACTTTTGTAATGCGCTCTACATGGGGCTGCCTTTGTATGTAGTCTGGAAACTTCAGTTGGTTCAGAACAAGGCAGCCAGTTTGGTCTCTGGGTCATCTCGGAGAGACCATGTTACTCCTTTACTGATGGAGTTACACTGGCTGCCAATAGGTTTCCGGACAAAATATAAAATGCTAGTTAAAACTTACAAAGCCCTAAACGGCTTAGGCCCTGGGTACCTAAGAGAGCGTCTTCTTTGTTATGAGCCTCACTGCCCATTGAGGTCATCTGAGGAGGTCTGTCTCCAGTTACCGCCAACTCGTTTGGTGGCTACACAGAAACGGGCCTTCTCGGTCGCTGCCCCAAGATTGTGGAATGCGCTCCCTGTTGAGATACGATCCTCCCCATCTCTGGCAATTTTAAAAAAACACCTGAAAACCCTTCTTTTCACCCAAGCTTTCTCAACTGTGGGGGGTTTAATTTCTAGTTCATTTTAAAATTCAAAACCCAATTTCGGGGTTTTTAATCACTGTAATTGTTGTTTTAAAATGTTTTTAAATTGTTGTTATATTGTTTTTTTAATTTGTTGTAGCTCTTTACTGTTTTAGTGCTGTGTTTTAATTGTAAACCGCCCTGAGCCATTTTGGAAGGGCGGTATACAAATCAAATCAAATCAAATCAAATCAATCAATCAATAAAGCTGACGGCACCAACTATTTATTGGGTAGGGATGTGCTTGGATGTTCTTGAGTGTAGGACGTTGTGCCTGAATTGCGGCTGAATGCAAGCATCTGTGGATCTAGGCCTATAATTCAAAAGGGTAATTCTCAGGATTCTCTGATTAAAAAAAACACCCAGAAGAAAGCTGAGAGAGAGAGGGAGAATAATTTGATGATAAGAGCTCCCTGGGAATAAACATGCTTAGACCACAAATGTACTCTATGTGTGTTCAGTGAGATATTGAAGGGAGAATGAAAGCATAAGTAAATACAATTATTTACAATACGTTTAGAACATTTTATGGAGAGCTGGATTTTTCACCTTGTCAAACAGACACATTTTCATTGATAGATCCTAGCATGGTGTTCAGTAATCCTGTTAGGGAATAAATCTGCACAGATTTATTTTGGAGAGTGGCTGGGTTTAAAAAATCACAGTGAATTTTCTTCACACAAACATTTGCTTGATATTGAAACATTTGAGGGTATTAAGGATATCCTCTATTACAAGCAAGCAACTGCATTACCACCTTTTCGTACTGCACATCAGCAGTACATAATGGGCTGGCTTGGACAATAGCTTAGAGTGGCCGACCATCATGTGTGGAGAGCCTGACACAGCAGTCCCCTTTGCACCAGCCCTGCATCCCAGTCGCCATATTTGACCATGAACAATCACAGAACTGTAGCATTGTAAACCATGTGATTCCTTAATGGGGTGGTTTGGATGTTCTGGCCCCGTGTGACTATGCAGGGCAGTGCCCTGGGGGATGAGGGTAGAGAGGAGTGCTCTTGCTTCTCCCCCATGCAGCCATTCCTAAATACCATCCACACCATCCAAAAGCCAGTTGTTCTTGGGGCTTTGCCTTACATGCTACCTACATCACTGCTAACATATCACTCAAAACCTGGACTCATCCATGAGGCATGAATGAAAGGAAGGGACCGAGGCAAGTGAAGGGTAAAGAAGAAAGTCTGTGACTGGCTTTGTATGCTGTTTCATAAAGGGAAATAGACTAACATCATCAATGAATGTGTCCATCTGGCCCAGTTAGTTTATCCTATATGTTCCCACAGATTTAATTGGTCTTTAGATGTGGGAGAGGATGCATTCTAAGGTTAAGGCATTTCCCATTTTTCCAATTCAATTTTTATTTATACATTCAGTTACCTATTTATAATTTATATATTTCATGGAAATGTCCGTTGATTTCATGAGCCATGTTACTACTTGTGATTTGGTATTCTGTTGTCCCAGCTCATTAGCTAGAATAGGGCTTCCTAACCTTGGGTCCTCAAGTCATCTAATGGCGCAGCGGGGAAATGACTTGCCTAGTGAGCAAGAGATAGCTGGTTTGAATCCCCACTAGTATGTTTCCCAGAATATGGGAATCTAAAATTGAGCGGGATCTAAAATTAACTGAGCAGACATCAGAAAATGTGTGAGCGTGTGCACATGCACACACCTTAGAGGGAACAGTGGTGTCCACACACACACACACACACACACACACACACACACACACACACACCGCCATCATAAGAACACAAGAACAGCCCTGCTGGTCCATCTAGTCCAGCATCCTGTTTCGCACAGTGGCCCACCAGATGCCACCAGAAGCCACAGGCAGGAGTTGAGGGCATGCCCTCCCTCCTGCTGTTACTCCCCTACAACTGGTTTCCCAGAATATGGGAAACACCTATATCAGGCAGCAGCGATATAGGAAGGTGCTGAAAGGCATCATCTCATACTGCACGGGAGGAGACAGTGGTAAACCCCTACTGTATTCTACCAAGAAAACCACATGGCTCTGTGGTCACCAGGAGTTGACACGGACTCAAGGGCACAACTTTACCTTTAACTTTGGGTCCTCAGGTGTTGTTGGACTACAATTCCCATCATCCCCATGCTGTGTGACCCTCAGGGTCATATTTTCAGAGGGTTCAGAGAATATCTGCTGGGGAAAGCAGAGATCAGGGGAAAAATCACACCTCCCATTCTGCACGCTCTCCGCTGTATAACTAAGAAGTTTCTTCACAGCACAGGCACTTCTTACCAATACATGGCTGCAACTTTGGTCAGCATGTCAGTCACTGCAATGTGCAACACACAAGTAAAAGAATGTGGCTTCTGATGCTGAGATAGCAAAAATGCATATCTGAAACCACCTTACGGGAGAAGAAAAACCCTTCATTACTACTCAGAACTTTTATTTTTTAATACAGACACACATGCATTCATGCACAATTTTGTTTAGTTACACTCATTGATAGCACTAATATTCAAGTTATGCCAGGTAACTAAAATCCTATAGCCCACTATTTAATAATATTTCAAATAGTTCAAAATATTGTTAAATAAAACAATTAAATATCTGCTGCAATCTCCATGTAAAGGACCACATCCTGCCATAGCAATAACCTAATAAGCCTCTTCACATGATCATCTAAGCCTGGGTTAGAGACAGATAACCCGGGGTGGAAACTTGTGTGAAGCAGGGCAAATCCCGCAAGCCCTGATAATCCCATTCTGGGTAATCCTATTACTAACCCAGGTTAGTGAAGAGTAGGAGCCCTGCTACATCGGGTTGTTGGTCATGTGTCCACTTTTCTCTGGTTTTGCAGGTTCCGGCCACTGGCTGCTATGTTTGTCAGAGAGTGCTGTAGCTAGAGGGGCTGTGATCTGTGAGTGTGCTGTTCTGCACAGCACACTCTGATTGTTGGCTCAAAATGGCTTGAATGGGCCTTGCCCCACCTCCTTCTCCCTTGCGGCCAATCATATGGTGGCTGTGATGTAATAAGGTTTTCCTACTGTTGGCAGTGTGGTGCATTGTGGGAGATCTCTCCTGATACCCAGCAGAAGACCTTCCTAGGTATGAGCTCACAACAGCAGCGATCATCTGGGTGGTGAGATAGGAGAGCTCAACAAAGGCTTTGATCTTCTGTGGTGATCAGGCAAAGGGCTCTTCCCTACCCCAAACAACCCCCAGATAATATTGTGCAAGGCCCCACTAGCTTGCATGTGGCTGAGGGAGTTCTTCTCTGCTACTAAACACATCCTAATTTTAAATCTGATAATCTTGATTTATAAGCAAAGGTCATCTGCAACCAATTTGCTCTAATATGCACTGTTTACAAAGAGCTAAACCCACACTACATTAATAGCTTGTAAAACAGGAAAGGTTTGTACAAGACAACATTTTGCAGAACACTAATTTTTAACAAAAGCCGTGAGAAAATGTGACCAAATATAGCGCTTAGTGTTCCTGAGTCTTTACAGCTTCTGGGAAGATAACATGCTCATCTTTTCACGACTGAGGACATGGCCCATTATAGTTCATTTGTGGAAATTGATGTACTTTGCAGAGTAATTTGTTCTTTAAAAATGCATGTTTGTTTTGTCATATCAGAATAATCAGCTAAGTGTCCTTACTATGCTGCCTTCTCTTTTAAAATACCTAGAAATAACTGAAGCAGGAACCATCCATTTTTAGTAAGTATTCAGTTCCGTATTTTCTTTACTTCACAAGCACACCAGAAAATTTTAAACTCATCTTGCACATACACAAACACGAAAGGCCTATTGCATTAGCTAGTCATGTAGATTTCCCAGGATCCTGTATTGCTGTAGAATCTCATACATGACACAGAGGCAAAACCGGCAATGCCCGTTTGGCTCAAATCCGAACTGGCCCGGGCTCCAGGGGGAGGCTGGCAGGGGTGGGGGGTAGCCACTGCTGCCACACACGCATACACACCCCCCCGTGGCCACAGCAAGTGGCACTTTAAAGGTACTTCCTTACTCCCTTCACGCCCACTCTACTTTTAGGGAAGCCCCCCGTCCCCCTTTACTGGTAAAGGGGAATCCTCACTGGATTTCCCTTTACCAGAAGAGTTCCGAGCCGGCTCGATTTGAACCTGGACTGGCCAAGGCCAGTCCATTTCGAACTGAGCCGGCTCGCACACCCCTAGAGGCAAACCCATTTTTGCCACATTTTGCACACTCAGGAGGGAGCTACAGCCAATCACAATTCCTTGATTTGCATTCTTGAACGCTATATGTTTGTGGACACATGCTTCTCACATTCACACTTCATTATTTGTTTGTGCCTAAACAATGTAATGGATCAAGTGGCACTCACTAGGTGCACAAATTGCATACAGTGATGTGATTCTCACACTACAAAACAACCCCGAGGTGAAAAGAGGAGAATCAGTAGTCGCTTAGAAGTCCAATTCATCATAGATTACTCTTGCACAAGATAATTAATTTCTCATGTAGTTGCTCTTCTGCAGAAACAACTCTTGTATGCACCTCCCACTCATTTGAATAGAATTTTACAAAAGCACTTCCTGGCAACATGTGCCTTCTGCCTCAACCCCATTGAGTTGGGGCATGAGGACTAGGAGTTTGACTAGATGACTTCAAGCTGGAATGTAATGCTGGTGAAGAGGAAAGAGTGTTTTACAAAAACACTTAGCCTTCAACCTGTGAGAAACTCAAACAGTCCATAAGGCAGGCCCTCAAATTTTGGCCACCAGTACCATCTTGGGGGTGAACACTCATTCTGGGTTTTGTCAATACCTATCCTGCTGGAGATGGGAAATTGGTGATGGCATTGTTGTTGCACTTAAATCTTTCTCTGTGTTATCACCCATTCTTTATCCCTACCCCCAAACAATTAGGGTAAAATTGCAGTCATTTTTATACGGAGCAAAAGGTTAGGATATGGTTAGGGTATGATTGCTCTCTCCATCGAGCAATCTTTGGTGGACTTTCCTGCCAATCTTTCCTGCCAGTTTTCACTGGCATTCCTCTCACAAGATTCATAAAATGGTATAGTTGTTTTGTATGTGTTTTAGCTTACTTTCCTTAAGGAAAGAAAGCTTATGAGATCACCCGGCATTCTGTGTGTGTCCGTGTGTCCACCAGTGTGCTCTCTAATTTTGTTCATCTGTGTGCCAAATGAGTTTGGGCAGCAGTATCAAAGCAGTGTGTGCGCTCATGCATTCAGAGTGTGGCATTCCTGATTCAACCTGAGTGGGATCTAAAATTAACTGAGCAGACATCAGAAAATGTGTGAGCGTGTGCACATGTGCACACCTTGGAGGGAACAGTGGTGTCCACACACACACACACACACACACCTGCCATCATAAGAACATAAGAACAGCCCTGCTGGCCCATCTAGTCCAGCATCCTGTTCGCACAGTGGCCCACCAGATGCCACCGGAAGCCACAGGCAGGAGTTGAGGGCATGCCCTCTCTCCTGCTGTTACTCCCCTGCAACTGGTACTCAGAGGCATCCTGCTTTGAGGCTGGAGGTGGCCCACAGCCCTCCGACTAGTAGCCGTTGATAGACCTCTCCTCCATGAAGTTATCCAAACTATTCTTAAAGCCATCCAGGTTATTGGCTGTCACCGCATCTTGTGGCAGAGAATTCCACAAGTTGATTATGCATTGTGTGAAAAACTACTTCCATTTGTTGGTCCTAGATTTCCTAGCAATCAATTTCCCTGGTTCTAGTGTTATGGGAGAGGGAGAAGAATTTCTCTCTATCCACTTTCTCCACACCATGCATGATTTTATAGACCTCTATCATGTCTCCCCGCAGTCATCTTTCTTCTAAACTAAAAAGCCCCAGGTGTTGTAGTCTTTCCTCATAAGAAAGGTGCTCTAGGCCCCTGATCATCTTGGTTGCCCAATGGCTGGACCAATATGAATGGCTAGACCAATATGAACCAAATTGGGTACAGTTGTAAGGACACAAAGTGACACCTCAGTGGTGTAGTCTGTGATGATGTTATCCACCCCGATCCAAGATGATGTACGTAAACATTTGAATCACTAGTGGGCTAACTTGGGAACATGTAAACATTTTGGGAACATGTAAACAAGTTAGTGGGCTAACTTGGGAAGATGTAAACATTTGAAGCACTAGTGGGCTAACTTGGGAACAGCCTAACTGATTTTAACCAAATTTGCTACAGCTGTAGGGACACATGGGGACACCTCAATGGTGTGGTTTGTGATGATGTCATCCACCCTGATTCAAGATGTGGAAACATTTGATGTGGAAACATTTGAGGCGCAAGTGGGCTAACTTGTGAAATGCCTAACCGATTTGAACCAAATTTGTTAAAAGTATAGGGACACAAAGGAACAACTCAAGGGTGTATTTTATAATGATGCCATCCACCCCAATTCAAGATGGCAGATGCATGAATGTTTGAGGCACAAGTGGGCTATCTGATTTGAATCAAATTTGATACAGGTGTAGGACAGATAGGGACAGCTCAATGGTGTAGTTTGTGATGATGTCATCCACACCAATTCACCACATGCAGATGGTAGACGTGTGAATGTTTAAGGCTGAAGTGGGCTAACTTGTGAGGTAATTATCAGTTAAGTTTATAGTGAAAGGGGGCATATTAGTTCTTACCAGAACAACTTTTATTTATTTATTTATCTTGATGTAATCATCATCATCATCATCCATTTTGGGAACTTTTGTTGGGAAACGGTATATAAATATTAGTTATATTTGTATTTCTAGGCCAGATGGATGATACCAAGGTCTACATGCAACAATGATTGATCCAACAGAGATGCAACACAGCTGAATTGGGAGGACGTCTGGACAGCCAATGGGTGGCTGTTAATAAAGCTCTGAATTGCCCAACCTGTCCATTTTCTACTTATGTATCACTGGAGAAATATCCCCTTAGGCCTGCACTTCCCACATTGCCGCTAATTGCTAAACTACTGTTCTAATTCCAGGACACAGTCTAATTCAGATCTTAATGGCCTAGTGGCTGTCTAATTTCCTCAGAGTTTTGCTTGGATTTAGGGGAAAGGTATACATTCTTCTACATAAATATCAGCATATTTTTAGAGCTAGATTCCACCACCCCGCATCGCAGTAAACTGCACAATGTGAAATGGAGGAAAAAGGAATGAAAGCAGAGGAGGAAACCCTATATAGCTGCAAAGAGAGAGAAAAAATAGCTAACCAGGAGCAAGAGATGATATATAAATATTCACATGTAAACAACATCTCCCAGTGAGGCCTCCAGGGAATGGCAGTGCCATTCCTTTCAGAGTTGCTTGGCATCCAGCAATTCTTATTCCAATAAGGCATACAAGCCTTAGGAACATTAATCATGCTCTGAGTGAAATCTTCTCTCCTATTAGGTATGCACTGCCTTCCACATTAAATGTTCCGTGGGCTAGCCTAAGGATCTCGGTGAGCAGGTTGCTCTGATTACTTGATCTCAGCAAGCCTCATTATGGATGTACATTTGGGGAGGTGTTCCATAGCAGTACTCTGTAAACTCTGGACTCCCACTTGAAATGCCATCCTTCAAGTTAAGTAAGGCTTCTTGTTAAGATGGTTTCATTTTTGTGCTTGGCTGTTGATTAATGATGGGGCAAGTGTATCTGTTTCTACACCTCATTTTCAGGTGCCCAACATTGTAAAGCTTGATTGCTTTTTCCGTTCAGCTGAAGAATCTGAAGAGGGGAGAAGATAAAAACCAGCAAGCATGACAACTATTACCCTGCTGTGGATTAACTAAACTGTACAAACATTTTAATAGGAAGATTATTTCTCTGAATTGAGGATATGATTATGCAAATACTAGTTGTAGAAAGCCTGGGGTGCACAGAATCTATTTATTATTATATTTTCCTAGGAATTTAAGCTATTATGATTTGTCCTACAGTAATTGTTGAGCTAATTCCTACATTTGTCTGTCTTTCAAGGAATGAATGTATGAGCAACCTGCATTGCCTGAGATTCAGTTTGCTGGGGGAGTTGCTTCCAGCAAATGAGAATTTCACTAGCTGGCACCCTTACTAACAAAGCACCCATGCAATGGGAGAAGCACCTGTCTTCTGAAATGTTCAACTTGGCCCCAATGCTAGCTCAGCAGTGGGAGCAAATTTCAACCTCCCCTTCCTCAGGAAGTGCTCTGTGCCAACCAAAAATATGTCCCAGAGAATTGCACAAACCTCAGGGACATATTTCAGGGTGACATAGAAGGCTTCCTGCGGACGGGGAGGTCACTGAATGCATGCACGCATGCACCAGCACAATGGAATTCTTCCAAAGCACTGGTACCACACCACGGCTTCTCCCATTGCATAATGACTTTGTTAGTCAGAATGTCAGTCACTTTTATGGTTTTTGGAGCTGCAGCAGAACAAAATGGAACATTTCTGCACAGTTTGTTCAAATACATATGAGTGATTTTTCTTAGGACACTGCTTCTTCTCTAGAACCATAGTGTCCAAAGTGTGGTTTGGCATCTTTAAGGAGGTCTATGCCTTTGCTAGTGGAGGCATAGATTCCTCTTTAATTGTCCTGAAAGCCACTTTTTATTTGAGTCTGGACGAATTGTCATCACATGTTGCTTAAACTCTGATTTCAAGATAATTTGGGGAATCATGCCCAGAAGAAATTATCAGCTCCTAATTCTCATTCTGAGATAAGAAATTAAATGGAAAGCACTACTGGAAAAAACATGCAGTGCTTACCTTTCAAACAGAACATTCTCCTTTCAGTAAAAGGAATGGAGAAATATTTCACTGAAACACTATAAGAAATCTTTCCAAATCTTCTTGTGGAAAATTAATAGTGACAAGCTAAATGTGATTGTATTAACTTTCCTTTTTGCTTTGAAGGTTTTTGCAGATGGCAGAGGCCAGAGAGAAGGCTAAAGCACAATTTGAAAATCAAATTCCTTTGAAGTAGCATGCTCGCAACGCTGTATTTGATATTCATTTGGAATATTAATAATCCCCTGAGACTAGTTTGTATTGAACGTTGCTTGGTTGCAAGCCAACAAAAATAGCATGGCTCAGGACATACTGGAATGTTCCTCAAAACTGACTGGACTCCTTAACACCTGTGGAATTGTCCCCATATGGCAGTCTTAATGACTGCTCTGACCCTGCTCTGTCTGTGGTCTGACACACAGACCCACACACATACCACACACACACACACACACACACACACACCTCTATGACAAAAGGTGATACAAAAGACTGGGAAATAATTATCCTCAGAGGTGCCTTTCCTACTGGACTTCAGGGTAGAGGTCTGGGTGGCAGCAGCCTCAGCTGTCTCTGCCCCCACCCCCATCATACAAGACTCAGTCATGCTGCCACCTCTCTGGCACTGCCAGCCTGCAAGAATTTCCTAGCCCCGTGCCAATAGCTACGACTGCTGCTCTCTCCTTCCCAAGGCAGTGCAGCCAGGTGGGATGGCTGCAGCCCAGCCCCAGTGCGGCCACTCTCCTGCTGTCGCGGCTGGGAGGTCCCAATGCTGGGAATCACCTCCCTGAGCACCAGCCACTATGGGCTCCAGGATGTCCCCTCTGTGCTTGGCGCAGGCCCATCAGCAGCAGCCATCAGGAGACTAAGAGGCTCTCTCCCTTTGCTGCTGGTGCATACTGAGGCTGCTGCTCCCACCTCCCACCAAGCGATCAGCTGTTCAGTGGGTGGGGCTTGCAGAGGCCTCTCTTGTGCCTGCCTCCATGAAGCTCTCTAGCATAGGAGAGCTCTCATGCCTGCTGCAGGAGTGCAGAGAAGGAAGGAGGCAGAGCAGCCAGTGCTGGCTACAGATACCAGAGCACTGTGTATGCCCTCTCCCCTGCCTACCACTGCCTCTTTAGTGTGAGAAGCTTGTGCCTGCTTCATCCTCAGTGGAAGGTATGGGGCTTGTGTGAGTTACCCCCCCCTTCTATATTTCCATATTGTTTTGGTATAGAGTTTTGATATCAGGCACAGATGTAGGGCAGGGTGGGGGGACTCCATATATTTAATTTGAAGCAAATCAGTAAATGTGATGAATTTTAATATTTTTTTTGAAAATTAAACTTTTAAAAGTCCTATAAGTGGCTTGTTTCATGGCAGAAAATTATAAAAACATCTGGAACTGGAAAACCTTGGGAAAGAGGTGGCAAAGGGGAGAGATGATCGGGGTGTATAAAACTGTGCATGGAGTGGAAAGAGTGGACAGAGAGAAATTTTTCTCCAGCTCTCATAACACTAGAACCAGGGGTCACCCCACGAAACTGAAGGTCGAGAAATTTAGGACCGACAACAGGAAGTACTTTTTCACACAGCACATAATTAATCTATGGAATTCTTTACCATAGGATGTGGTGATGACCAACAGCTTGGATGGCTTTAAAAGGGGCTTAGACAAATTCTTGGAGGGCAGGTCTATCAATGGCTACTAGTCTGGTGGCTGTGGGGCATCTCCAGCCTCAGAGGCATGATACCTCTCAATTCCAGTTGCAAGGGAGCAACAGCAGGAGAGAGGGCATACAGATACCTTTTGCCTTTCAGCTCCCCAGAGGCATCTGGTGGACCACTGTGTGAAACACGATGCTGGACTAGATACACCTTGGGCCTGATCCAACAGGGCTGTTCTTATATTCTTATGAAGCCCCTCTCCTCCCTTGGACCATCATTCCACAACCATGTGGAGCAACCTGCCCTTTGCATTCATAAAAAGGGGTAAAGTACTCCACTTTTCTGCCCAATCCTTTAGATATCCTGGAACAGCTTGGCCTAGGGCTTTGATATTGGGCACAGATGTAGGGCAGGACGAGACAGTTCTGTATATATAATCTGAAGCAGATCAGTCAATTCATTGATTTTTAATAAATTGTGGATGTTTTTGAAACCTTTTAACAGTGGGAATTGTGCGCTCAAAAAGTTTGTGTGATGCTTATTTAGTAAGTGGGGCCATAAGTCCACTAGGTCCAGGCTCCAAAATTACCTAGTTGCACCTCTGATTGCCCTGGGGATCTTTTGGATGGTGATTGAGAGGAGGTCATCTTGGTCTGAAGGCACATTATAAGATTCTTTTGCTGAAATTACGTCAAGTTTATTCCTGCATAGTATCTAGATAGGAATGTCAGGATCTGTAGGGTGGAGTGACCCATTTTGTCTTCCCTTTCTCCCACCTAGCAATCCCCGAGGTCACAGTAATAGAGGGGAGGGGTTGCTCATAACTCCCTTCTTCCTTCTCATTAAAGGCAACTTCCTTTGGGCTGCTCCTTGGAGTCAGGAGCTCACCATCCTTTATCCTCCTCTTCCTCAGCCTCCCTGTCCCCACTTAAACAGCCCTTCCTTCACCCTGTGCTCCTCCCAAAGCTTGCCTCATCCCCACTCCTTATAGGACCCTCTGAAATCAATCCCTGTGTAAGCTCTGTTGGGCATGCACTATGGCTTCAATGCTGTTTCCAGCCCACTCCAACTGCTGCTTCCAGTCAGCTGGATGCTATCATGAAAGCACAGGTCCGGAAGCTACTTCAGTGGTGGGGTCATGCAAATTGCCTATGTGCATATGCAGAGATCACTGAAACGGCCTCCATGCATGCAAGGAGGCCCAACTGGGCCACCGCAGGCCCTGGCTACCCTGGGGGAGGACGGTGGGGGGGTGAGGACCTACCACTCTCATCCCACAGCCACCTCCAATGCCAATGATAGTACTTGTAAGTACTAGCTGACTCCCCTCCCACCCCCTCTAGGCTTAGGAAAGCCCCTCTGCCCCTTTACTGGTAACGGGCAATCCTCACTGGATCCCCCTTTACCAGTAGATCACCAAACCAGTTCAAACCAGTTTGACTTGGAGCACCAAACTGGTTCCGGTTCGACTGGAACCAAAACTGAACCAGCAAAACCAATTTTGTGCACATCTCTACATGTCAATATTCTAAAGTCAAGGGTGCCCTTCAAATTTAAACAAAGGGACTCATTCTAGAAATCAAAATGAGTTCCTTTTCTGTGTCCTCCCCACCGCTGCCCTTCTGCTGCATCTAAAACAACAATCCTTGCCCACTTCAAGATTAAAATAGACAATTTTGCACTCCTGGTACTTTCCCTGGTTTTCTTTGACTGCTTAAGTAGTCACAGCTTCTTATTAATCTCCACCTATCTCGGTGCTGCATTTCATTTATGGATTTTCTCTTGCATGTGTCCACCTGCTGGTTTTGTTTTACTGTAGCTAGAGTTTTTGTGTTGTGGCATTTTCCACTTTGCTCTTATTCTTTCTTTTTCTTTTTCTTGGTTTGTAGTCTAGTTATGTTTTTGCTTCCTTTTTTTCAATTCAAAATAGTTGCTGCTACTACAACATAGCATTTATTTAGCAGTAACAATGCACTATCTATGGTGCAGAAAACATGCCCACAGAGGCGTATCTAGGATGCGGCAGCCAGGGCACATGCCCTGGGTGCCACTTGAAGGGGGTGCCAGTGCCATGCTGCTTCCCACCCCCTCCCCAGTTTGTGAATTTTCTTTTTAAATTTTTTTTTTACCTGTAGCCCTTTTGGGGGGCTTCCTAAAGGCTGGGGGGGGGGGAGTCTGCAAAGTTTCCCCCTCTCCCACGGGCCTCTTAATTTACTGCCATCCTAGGCTGATTTTCGGGCCCGTTTGTGCCTGCAAACATTGGCGTGGTAGCCATATTGGAGGCTGCCAAGCATGCTAAGACATCCCTACCTCTTTTCAACAAAACTTCCTAAAGCAGTTTACATAGATATAAACAAACAAATAAAATGGCTCCCTGTCCTTCAAAGAGCCCAAGAGAATTGTATTCCTGCTTGTCTCCCTTCATCCATTTGGTGGCCTGTTTCAGTGCCAAAGCCAGACTGGAAACCATCACTTATTATGTAGCATTCTTATGGTATTTTGAGGATGTTCTACCATGATGGCTTAGTTCTCCCCAAGAAGAATGTTTGCATGATGCTCCATCACTATGTTGCGCTATTGCTGGTACAATTAAGATACTGGCTGACACACTGTGCAAGGTTCTGTCAGCCTAGCAATGGAATGTATGTGTAGTTGTGCAAAACCGCACAATTGTGCCAACACAGTTGTGTGGCAGAGGGTCACTGGATGAAGAGTTATACATCGACAAAATTTATAGTCATTTTTGTGAATTTAAAGCTTTTAAACTTGCAC
Organism: Hemicordylus capensis; assembly: GCF_027244095.1. NCBI lineage: Eukaryota > Metazoa > Chordata > Lepidosauria > Squamata > Cordylidae > Hemicordylus > Hemicordylus capensis. Next base: position 25,706,378 of record NC_069661.1, on the reverse strand, counting down.
TGTACATTTGACTTCTGCAGGCCCAATGGTGAAGACAATAAAAACATAGCAATGGAAACTGAAAGTACCGCAATGCTATCACCTATTTTCCATCTCTAGGGGTCAACAATTCAAAATGTCAAAAATTATAAAAAGCATTCATCCTCCCCAGATGGTACACTAACCACACCAGCTGACTCATGTACTGCAAGGGGCCTAATACACATTGGGACCATGGTGAAGAGGAATAGAGGATCTTTAACCCTACTCCCTGATCCCAGTGGTCCCAGTCTAGATTGAAGCCCCCGTTCATGCTATTCACACAAGGGGGGGGGACCTCTTTCTGTCTTCACTAAAACATTTTTTTCTTGTGTAAATAGCATGTGTGTCAATCTGAATTGGGTAGCCCCTAGCCCTGCGATGGTCCCTTTGTGCTTCAATCCCCCAAGTAAGCCATTTACTACAAAGCAAACATATCAGAGCTAATGACAGATCATATCTCATTTGGCCCTTAAATCCATCATAGGCTTTACAGCATTATTGGTATGAGAAGCATGATTTTTGTAGGAAAAACCTTCATGGGCTTGGAAACCATCTCCCGTCAAGACATTACTAAAAACTTGCCTTGTATATAAACAAGTATTTCTGTTCCACACGAGTATACTTGCTAAGCTATTCTTAAGTTATTCCTCCGAGGCCATCTTCCCCTGAAGCATGGCTTTACCTTCATTATGACACCATCTTTGACTGCAAGGCATTCATGCTTCAAAACAAGTGATGGGGCTTGGACATATATATGTATATAACATGACCCAGTGAGCTGGGAATCAAGATGCAGGAATTAAGGGCTCTTGTCCCAATGGTGTCTTTAAAGCAAATCTTTCTGTGAAGGCAATCTGGAGCCTCACTGCCCCATGGAGCACTGCAGAAGTGCCTGGATGACAAGCAGCTGCACGAGGCTTCAAGAGAAACAAGATTAGCCTGGAGAAGCAGCAGCAGCAGCAGGAGACACCGAGAGTGACTGACTAGATCCATTGCCTATTAAAGGTTAAATCTCTTGTGGCTATAGTAGTTTATTTCCAATGCAGGATTGCTCTTGGATAAAGAAATAGCAGCGGCTGTTCCCTAGAGAAGTCATCTGCGTCCTGCCTTTAGAAAACCTCTCAAAAACAGGGGCAGAGATGCACAGGGCAAGGGGTAATATTTTTATGCACAGCTCCTCTCCGGCTGGTCCTTGTGCTGCGTGGCATGGTGGACCTAGAGGACAGATCTAACACTAGCTATACATGATAATGACAGGATTTAGGGCTATGCATTGTGATAGGTCTGGTAGATTTTATGGACCCAGTTTGCCCTGTATTGGAAATTGTCAGATGGACTTCCACCATGGCAGGGAGCTGGAACTGTTGGGAGGATCCCTGCTGTCATGGTGGAGCTCCACTGGAGACCCAATAGCTCTCTCAGACCTCTCTCCGCTCACTACCACTGGCTCCTCCTCCCTTCTGTGACCAGGGAGGAGAGCTGATCTTGCAGTGGTGAGCATGGATTGCCTTTTTAGCTAAGGAGGGTTCACTTTGGTTTGCATTTGAATGGGTGACTATATGTGAGAACTATCTGCTGTCAGATATTCCCCTTGGGGGATGGGGCCACAGCTCAGTGGTAGAGCAGCATGAAGAAGGTCCCAGGTTTACTCCCTGGCATCTTCATTTAGGGCTGGGAGAGACTCTTGCCTGAAACCTTGGAGAGCTGCTGCCAGTCATTGTAGACCATGTTGCTAGATGGATTAAGGGTTCAACTTAGTAAAAGGCAGCTTCCTATGTTCCTAGTTGGGGTCAGGCTATGTTGCTTCATCTTTGCTCCAGAAGGAGCATGCATATTCAAGGAGCTGCCTCCCATAGCTTGGGCTTTAAAAGGGATCAATTTGATTTGATTTAACTTCTAGGGCTGATGTGATGTGAGTGCTTATGAGAAACTGACCTTTTTTCCAGCACTGCAGCCATGACCAGAGCCAGAATTTAATGCCATGTCAGTAGACTCTCACTGGTCAGCGCCAATGCACCAACACAAAATATTGGAGATAATATTACTGATTTCCTAATCACTAGTTGTTGTCATGGGTATCACAGGTATATTTCCACCCCCCTTTGGCTTCCCTGTGTTGACTGGAATCGCTTTACTCTTGCTGAGTTACCCATAACTCAGCCTTAGGTATTAAACTAATTCATCACATATAGGAAAAGTAATATTTTACAATTAGTAAACAGAGACTAGTTTCAGATAAGTGAGTGGTGGTGTGCTGAAGATTGCATTTTGAGGGTGACTCAGGGTGATATTTGCCAGTCACCTCTGATTCACCCTGCCAATACCACACCGGCACCATCCACTGGCTTTCTACATGCTTAACTGGAGACACGTATAGTGAATCTGGACATGGTTTCAGCAATTGCACGGTTCCAAAGGGACCTTGGTGAAGATAAGAAAGAATGTGGCAAGGGGGGATTGGTGAGTGAGATGGGTGCTTAGACACTCTTCCACTCACTTATTCTTCCTGGCAACTAGGGAAAGTTTCAGGAGGTTGGGGGTGGATTAATACACCCTCTTATACATACTTTAGATAAGCTATCACTCATTTTAGAAACCAGTGTATTGGAAGTTAGCCGCATGTCAAATTCCAGTCACATTTTCTATTAAGCAAGAACACCTGGGTGTAATTTTAGCCCATCCAGAACTTTATATATCCTGTATAATTTCTTTAAGTGTTCCTAAATCGGTCTATGGTTCCATTCAGCTGAACAAGGCCAAGATTTAGCAAAGTACATAAAGATGCACTTCAAATGAAGAACATGATTAGATAAAACTGAATTCAGTGCTTTCACCTGTGGTACAGCCTTTTTCTATCGTACTGAAAAGTGGATATGGATCCACGTTTCAGAAAGAAGTGTGACATCACTTCAAGTGTGATGAAGGGTTGTTTTGTTAGTTGCTTTTTTGGTCCAGAGAGGACTCACCAGATGGCTCTGATCTGGGGAGGGGGGAAGACTGTTTTGACCTAGAAGATGATCGGAGCTGGTCTAGATCTAGGTGCCTGGATGGAAGTCCATTTTGTTGTTTCCGATGCAAACATGAATAAAGCAAAAGCTCAGCTTGCCACACAGTTGCGTTTTCATCTGGCCCTTTGGCAGCTCTGGAACTTTGGACAGTGAGGCCAAAGTTGTTGAACAAACCAAGAAAATGGGCCTATCAGACTTCTGTTTATGTGGCCTTTTCCAGCATCCAAAACTAGCTTTTCCTTGGTGTTAAGCTTTGAGTATAAAGGAATCAAGTAATGCCACGTTTAGGCAGCTCAGAATTAGGTGTGTGCACAAAACCGGCTGTTTCGGTTCCGTTTGAGTTTGACCCAGATCCGAACTGGACCGGGCCAGTTTGGTTCTGCACCCCCTCGAACACCCCTGCCTCATTCAGTTGGAGAGGTCGTGATCTTTTTTTTTTTTTTTTAAGAATATTTTGTACTCCCTCCAGGGGCTTCTCTGAGGCTGTGGGGGCCCTCTATTATGTGGCAAATCACCCTGTTCGGGCAGTCTTCAGCCCATTCTGGACCTCACCCCCATCGTGATGGCCATTTTGGAGGCCACTGCAGTGAATTGAAATGCAGTTAAAACAAACAAGCCAACAACAAACTTTGGCTACAAAGTTCGGTTTGTTGGACCAAACAGAATCTCAGAAATGAATTTGTGAAGCACATGTGAATTTGTGAAACCGAGAAGGATGAAGTTCAACCAAGCTTCCCCACTGCATCTGAATATGCTTATGCATGCCTGGATTGTGTCCAAGGCCATTTAAGCCATTCCAGATAGTTCAAAGGCCATTGTTGTCCAGAAGACACCATGAGCCCATAGGTAAAATGATAAGGCTAAGAAATAGGAGACTGGCAATTTTGTGAACAGCTGGCAGTTTTTCTCCTCATGTTAGGCAGGTTGCCTTCCCTTCAACATTTGTCAACTGAAATTACGTTACAGTTGTTTTATGTTATGATGGTGGAAAAGAAGGCACGCAACTGAAACAGTGGCATGCTGAAAAAAATAACTTTGATAGCTGCATTCCTTTACCACCTAGATTAGGGGGTGGCCAACCTGAGGCTATCCAGCTTTGGCAGGAATCCAACTCTCATCATCTTCAGCTGCAATTTATTGCAGCTGGGAATGATGAGAGTTGGATTCTAGCAGCAGCCGGAAAGCCTAGGTTGGCCAGTCCTGACCTCGACAAGACATATTTTCCATTTAGATACAACTGAGGGGTATCTGAGGGACCGCCTGCTCCCAAGGGTTGCTGCCCACTTGACAAGGTCATCTGAGGGGGCTCTGCTCCGGGTGCCTACAATGAAGGAGGCTCGTCTGTCATGCACTCGGGACAGGGCCTTCTCTGTTGCTGCCCCCAGACTTTGGAATGCTCTCCCAGTGGCCATTCGCTCCTCAGATTCCATCACAGTTTTTAGAAAGCTTCTTAAATCTTGGCTTTTTACCCAGGCTTTTACATGACCATTTCTATGCTGCTTCTATGTGTTTTTACTCTTGTGTCTATGTGTTTTTATGCTTGTATTTTATAGTTTTTAAATTAGATTTGTTTTATATTTTTAGCTTAATATTTTAATTGTCATTTTTATTGTATGTTTTTAACTTTTGTAAACCGCCTTGGGGTTGTTTTTAATGAAAGGCGGTATAGAAATTCAACAATAAATAAAATAAAATAAAACTGACCTATACCACTGGTTTTCAGTGTGATGCTCAAGCTTTTCACTCCTAGATTTTCAACTCTGAGTCAGCATACTGAAACCAGAACCACCACCAGCTCAAATAAACCAAATAACATGATAATCTAGTAGACAAATAAGTAATCTTGGAACTTTTGCTCCAATATCATGTACAAATGAGTTAGACAGCAAAATCTATGCTGTGCTGTACATGCCTTGCAGCAAAACATTATTTTTTCATTCATTCATTCATTCATTTAAGAGATTTAATATACTGCCCAATCCACAGACTCAGGGCAGTGTACAAGCAAGAACAGCATCTGAGATTTAAGTTGGGTGGGTGGGTGAGGAAATCAATAAACAACAACAACAAAAACAACAAAAACAATTAAAGGGCAAATGCCTGATGGAAAAGAAATGTCTTCAATAAGGTTTTGAAGGCTGAAAGGGAGGAGGCAGACCAAATCTGGGGGAAAGAAAATTCCAAAGCGAAGGGGGAGCAACAGAGAAAGCCCTTCCATGGGCCCTGGTACTATTAACCTCTCTGAGTCTAGGGACTGAAAGAAGGGCAACCTGAAAAGATCTCACAGGACGGGACAGGACTAGGTGTTGCAGACCCACCTGTGCCACTGCAGGGCTCCAATACACAAAGCAACAGTGCTACACAAGTAGGAAGTACGGGAACTGCTGACTTATTGTGCAACTTCCACTACAGACTAGGGATGTGTGAACAGGTTTGATGTTGAGCCAGTTCAACATAGAACCGGTTCGGTTCAACAGCTCAGGGTCAAACTGAACCACACCCTGTTTGGTCCAACCCAGGACCGAGACACACACATCCAGCCATTTGAGGTGGGGTGGGGTTCGTGAACATTTAATTTTTTTTCACTTACTCCCTCTGTGGGGCTTCTCTGAGGCTGCAAAGATGTGTGTGTCCTGCAGAGTTTCCCCCTCCCCCTGCCAGCTTCCAGTATGCAGTAGGTTCAGGCATTCTTTAGCCCTTTCTGGGCCTTTCCCCCCACGCGGTGGCCATTTCGGAGGCCTCTGCATATTCCCAGTGAGCCTCTGCATCGCCTGGTTCATGACCGAAACCAAACTGGGGGGTTTCAATAGGGGGCAAAATCGGACTGGCCTGGTCCGGTTCAGATCCAGTTTGGACTTGAACCGAACCTGGCCAGCTGGTTTCATGCACCACCACCCCACTATTGACCTCTTCTGCTAACCACTGCTAACTGAGGTCCATCTCCAGTTACCACCAGTACGTCTGGTGGCAACTCAGAACTGGGCCTTTTCTGTAGCTGCTCCTGGTCTATGGAATGCACTGCTGGCAGATATCCGCAGTTTAGGCTCACTGTTGACCTTTTAGAGAGCCCTAAAAAATTATTTCTTTGGCCAGGCTTTCCAAGGTTTGTAAAGTGTTTTTTTAAGTATTTTAATTGGTTGTAAATGGTTTTACTTGTTTTTGAATTGTTTTTATCTTGTTTTTAGCACTGTGTTTTGAATTGTGTTTTCATGTCTTTTTAAAGTTGTTGTACACCGCCCAGAGCCTTTGGATGGAGCGGTTTCTAAATGTAATAAATAATAAATCAATCAATAACTGGGCAAAGAGGCACCTTTTAAATATGGTGATTCTCTTTATTTAGCAGGGGAAGAGTAACTGGCCCTATCCACCCCCAACCGGCTCCAGCAACTGTTGCTGGTGTCTATCATGTTACTTTTTAGATTGTGAGCCCTTTGGGGACAGGGACCCATCTTATTTATTTATTTATTTATTTATTTATGTCTCTATGTAAGCCACTTAGGAACCTTTTGTTGAAAAGTGGTATATAAATATTTGTTGTTGTTGTACAACATTCATTATTCCCAGTGGCAGCCACGCGATGTATTATCACACAATAAATCAATAGTTCTGGTACTGCCCTCCTTCACGACCCCATTGATCCATGTGCTAGAGCCCCTCAATGGTGTGCAGGTGGGTCTGCTACACTGTGTTACACTGTGGGACATTTAAGCCGTTGAGAAGACAAGCACTGGATCAATGGGCATCAATGAAGTAGAAAGGCCTGTTTGTATTTTAACATCGTTGCATATGGAAAGGTGTTTAGGGGTAAAATTCACACTTTTCTCTTTATGAGATTTGCAGGTGTGGGAACCATGTGCTGCAAGTTCAGAAGAAAAACATGCTTTGCAAAGGAGTCATATATTGATCTCACTGGCAGTCTTATCCATGTACTAAAATGGGTTCCAGAGAAGACCAATGTGAGTGACTGTGAAAGCTGTATCTGCAAAACTCAGCAAAAATTGGTTTAAAAGAAACACAGAACATATGCTGGTGATCTCCAGGCTTGACTACTGTAATGCACTCTACATGGGGCTGCCTTTGTACATAATTTGGAAACTACAACTGGAACAGAATGCAACAGGCAGGTTGGTCTCTGGGACAACCCAAAGGGACCATATAACACTGATTCTGAAAGAATTGCACTGGCTGCTGATTTGTTTCTGAACAAAATTAATCAAATTAATAAATAATAATAACAACAACAACAACAACAATAACAACACTTATTAACTAACAAACAGCTTCCAGATGAACAGAAAGGAAATTGCCCGAACGCCAGAGGCACAAAAGACCAGCTGCTGATTGACAAAATGATTTTAGAAAATTGCAAGAGAAGAAAAACCAATCTAAGTGTTGATTGGATTGACTACAAGAAAGCCTTCGATTCATTGCCTCACACATGGATACTAAAATGTTTAGAAACAACTGGTGTCAGCAAAAACATTCAGATATTTATTAAAGAAGCAATGAGCATGTGGAGTACACAGTTAACAATCAATGGCGAGACACTTGGACAGGTTAGCATTAGAAGAGGCATTTTCCAAGGGGACTCACTATCTCCTCTGTTGTTTGTAATCGCCATGACCCCGCTTTCACAAATACTAAACAAAACAGGCCTCAGATACCAAACATCTAAAACATCAAGTAAAATCAACCATCTGCCATACATGATCGATCTGAAGTTGTATGGAAAGTCCCAGTCAGAAATCGAATCACTGCTAAGCACTGTCTGTATACCGTATTTTACGGACTATAAGACGCTATGGACTATAAGACGCACCTTAATTTTAATCCAGTTTTTCAGAGTTTTAACATAGTAAACTGTTAAAACATATAAGACGCTCCTGAATTTTGGCGGATATTTTTCGAGGAAAAAAGTGAGTCTTATAGTCCATAAAATACGGTATTCAGTAGCGATATAGCAATGGAGTTTGGACTAGACAAGTGTGCTGCATTAATAATGAACAGAGGGGAAATAACAAAAACAGAAGGAATAGAACTGCCCAATGGAAGCAAGATCAAGAACCTGGAAGAGAAAGAACCTTACAAATACTTGGGCATTCTCCAGGCTGATAACATCTCACACACTGAAGTTAAAAGAAAAATTGGAAGTGAATACATCAGGGGAGTTAGAAAAATCCTCAAGTCCAAACTCAATGGCGGGAACAACATACAAGCCATAATCACCTGGGCTATACCTGTTATCAGATACACTGCAGGAATAATAGACTGGACCCAGGAAGAGCTAGAGACGCTAGATCGTAAGACCAGGAAAATCATGACCATCAATCATGCTCTGCACCCCCGCAGTGATGTCAATAGGCTATACCTCCCTCGCAGCTCAGGTGGAAGAGGAATGCTGCAAGTCCATCAAACAGTAGAGGAGGAGAAAAGAGGCCTTGAAGAATATATCAAGGACAGTGAAGAAGATGCACTTCAAATGGTCAATAATGCGAAACTATTCAACACCAATGAAACAAACCAGGCCAACAAGAAAGAATAAGTCAAGAACCGAGCAGAAAAATGGAAAAATAAGCCACTGCATGGTCAATATTTGCACAATATAAGTGGAAAATCAGACATCACCAAGACCTGGCAATGGCTTAAGAATGGCAAGTGGAAGAAAGAAACAGAGGGTTTAATACTGGCTGCACAAGAACAGGCACTATGAACAAATGCAGTAAGAGCAAAAGTCAAAAAATCCACCACAAACAGCAAGTGCCGCCTTTGTAAAGAAGTAGATGAAACCGTGGACCACCTAATCAGCTGTTGTAAAAAGATCGCACAGACTGATTACAAACAAAGGCATGACAAAGTAGCAGGGATGATACACTGGAACATCTGCAAAAAATATAAGCTACCTGTAACCAAAGATTGGTGGGACCATAAAATTGAAAAAGTTGAAGAAAATGAAGATGTAAAAATATTATGGGACTTCCGACTACAAACAGACAAACATCTGCCACACAATACACCAGATATAACTGTAGTCGAGAAGAAAGAAAAACAAGTCAAAATAATCAACATAGCAATACCAGGGGACAGCAGAATAGAAGAAAAAGAAATAGAAAAAATCACCAAATACAAAGATCTACAAATTGAAATTGAAAGGCTGTGGCAGAAAAAGACCAAAATAATCCCAGTGGTCAATGGCGCCCTGGGTGCAGTTCCAAAAGACCTTGAAGAGCAGCTCAACACCATAGGGGCCACAGAAATCACCATCAGCCAATTACAAAAAGCAGCTTTACTGGGAACAGCCTATATTCTGCGACGATATCTATAACAATTGACAATAAAATTCTGGCATCCCAGGTCCTTGGGATGCAGGAGGATGGAGGGAATGGGAGAGGAGACGCTCCTGCTTTTAAAAGTGTGCACGGAACTGCTCCGGGAGGTTCTGTTCGAGTCCGAACCAGACTCGAACCAAGCCACCCAGTCCACATACTGGTTCTGCCGAACTGCCCGGAGGTTCGTACCTAGAACCGGGGTTGAACCAGCTCAAATCAGTTCTACCCCGGTTCTAGTGCTTGTAAAGGGGAATCCAATGATGGGCTGGTGGCAGCTCCCCTAGGCCTTGCCGGTACTCCCCCCACCATCTCAGGCCGGCGGGGCCCTACCTGCTTTGTCTCCTGATATACTGGAGGTGCTTGGTTGCAAGGTGGCAGCCCTGAACATGGGGGTGCATCCAGATAATTCGCTTAGCAAAGCAGTAATCCCAGCCTGACACTCTCACCCTTGTACTGCCATAGAGACCAGGCAGTGAAAGGTCAGGTAACAATGATAATAGTATTGTTTGTTTTCTGATAATAGCATCGTTGGTTTTCTTATTACGTTATTTTCTTTCGGAACATCCAGATAAATAGCCAACATTCTTTGGGTCATTGGTTCAAAATGAAAAAGGAAAGAGGAGAATAAAAGAATGCATTTCAGTCCATTCGGTGTTCATTGTGCCGAAAGGTAGCAATGTTATCACACACCAGAAAGGATGTAAAGTCTTTAGACATATGAGTATTACTCTACAAGCTTAGTTCCAGCAGAGAGTGTCACGACCTCAATTCCCATATGATTCTAACATCAATAACTCTAAGTATGTGGATATGGGTGATGTTTCCCTCACCACCACCCTCTCTTTCCTCTATCGACTAATTTGTTACAATCTGAGAGCTAGAACTTTAAAAAAAACACCTCCTAGCCTCTCCATCTACCATACATAATTTATAAAGCAGTTAATTATGAGACTGAAAGGAAGGAGCTGAATGAAGCCTAGTGCAGCCAAGAAGCCCAAGATAGATGATTAGTTAATCTTGAGAAAACTCACTGGCATTCTTAACAAAAGAAAAATGCCTCGCCTATAGACCAGGAGATGGATTTCTTAGTGAGCAAAATTACAAATACACACTTACAAATAAATTGATTCCAATTTATCCAAAATACATAAAGAATTTGAATGACTACATGTAAAAATGTAACCCCCATCATTACGGGTTACAAATATATAATTTGGACTAGCAAAATGTACATCTAAAATATATGAACAACTTGGTTTTTAAAATTATTGTTAATATTTATATACCATTTTTCAATGAAAAAGGATCACAAACCAGTTCACATAGTAGAGAAATGGAGGGGGGAAATGATCCCCTGTCCCAAAGGTGCTCACAGTTCCAACCTGGAGAGCCCTGGACTCCTGGATACACCTGGACTCCTGTTTGTTACAGAAGAACTAGCAAAGTTCTAGTTTCTAAAACAGCTTCATGTTTTCTAGGGGACAACCCGGAGGTTTCAGGAAAAGGTTGCAGGAAAGGTTGCAGAGGTTGCAGGCAAATTAAAGTATCTTTAGGTTACAGCCTGTTATCCCTAATCCACTTCTAAAAATTGCTTCACCAGCTATAAGTGCTAAATATAGAAAATGTCAACTACATCAGTGCAACATCATCATGGTCCCATGCTAACTGAGCAAAGAGGCACCCTTCTGAAGTGGTAATTTTCTTGATTGAGCCAGGGGTGAGCAACTGGCCCTATCCATCCCCCGCACAGTATCCCTCCAGTGGCTGTTGTTGGTGTATCTTATGTTTCCTTTTTAGATGGTGAGCCCTTTGGGGACAGGGAGCCATTTTTTTAAAAAAAAATATTTATATCTAAGTAAACCACTTTGGGAACTTACATTGAAAAGCGGCATATAAATATTTGTCATATTTGTGTCATTTGTATCATAGGCCTATATAATATGGGCCTACTCCAAGCCAACCCTCACCAGCCAGGCACTATGACCATGTCTGGTGTTCGACAACGGCATAGGAACATAGGAAACTGCCATATACTGAGTCAGACCATTGGTCTCTCTAGCTCAGTATTGTCTTCACAGACTGGCAGCGGCTTCTCCAAGGTTGCAGGCAGGAATCTCTCTCAGTCCTATCTTGGAGAAGCCAGGGAGGGAACTTGAAACCTTTTGCTCTTCCCAGAGCAGCTTCATCCCCTGAGGGGAATATCGGAGGGCAACCTACCTGTCCTTATGGGAGGTTTTTCAAGTGCCTTGTGGGCCATAGTGTATGGCTGGTTGTCTGAGTTCAGCTTGGTAGGTTTTAAGTGGTGCAGGCTTGAAATAATATGAATTGCTACTGCAAGTGAAAAACCATGTGCAAACAAAATCTAGTGGCCAGGTTAAAAGGAATAATTGGGAAGGCAGTTCACTATGGGAGGGCACATGAACCAAAGCAAATTTCAGTTCAGCCAACATATTTTCCATAGGAATCCATTGCGTATTAGAAAGGGAACTGACAACAGAATTTCTCCTGGGAATTTCAAATGGCACATGTTTCTATATTTTTAATACACTGTCAGGGATTTCAGAAGTATGAGCCGTGTTCTCTATGAGGAGCAATGTACAAGCAGACACTTGATTCCACTTGAATTCTCTCACAGCCTTCAAATGGTGAGAAAATCAGATCTCCAGTCAACTTTAATCAAAATATTTTATGAAATCCTTGCCGCTAAGTTAATTACATCCCTAAAGTCAGCACACGAAGCTTTTTCAAAATGTGTAATTTATGCACACACACACACAAAATGAATCACATGTGACAGTGGTCAGCATTATCTCTTGGAATGCCAATATGACAAATAAATAATAAAAGGGAGTAAATGTTGATATCCCCTTCCTAAGCATGATAGTAATTACTCCTGTTGAATGAGCAGGCAGAGATATGGCCAAGAGGAAAAGGAGCAGGGCGGAGTGGGGGGGACGGACTCCCAGCTGAATAGCAGCTCCAATCAGGCAAGTGCAACCAGATTACCCAAACCACAATTAAGAGAGTTTTAAGCCAATTTCATGATTTTAATTATTTATTCCTGCAGCAGTCCTCTAAGGTGCTCTTTTAGTGTCAGACCAAGATGAAGACAAATCTTGTAAATGCAGCACATAAGAATGCAGTGCCATCTCTTCTGGGCATTGAGCGGCATCTGCCTGGCAGAGCGCTGAAGCTAACCAAAATCGCTTGGGGATGGCATGAGGGTCCAACTGCATGCCATGTTCAAATGTGTACTTTGGCGCTGTGAGTTTTTATATGTGATTGAATAAGCCAGTATAGGGGCCATGGCATGCCCAAAGAGGCATTTTAAGGTATTTAACCCTTTCCCACTGTGCTACAGTCTTGACAAAAATCACACCCACCATAGCTGTTATTTGTATCAGGAGGGGACCTTCCATTAGTGCCAGAAGTTCTGTGCTTGGCATGACCCTGGATAATTCAATCGCTGGGGTGCAACTACAGGTGCTGCTACCTCTTAGTCTGCTTGATAAGCCTTTTCTTTCTTGACATCTTCTGCAAGAATTACACTACCAAAGGAGCACAGCCACATAATAAACAGGCAAATTTGGGGCACAAAGGGAGCTGAGAACTGGGCACAGCATGCTCGACTTTCTGACTTTGCATGCCAGAAGGGATGGCAGGATGCCCTGAGATTTCTATGTGCACACATGGCGTTGTAGCGTAATTTCAAGCAACTCCTAAATCAATGTGGTTTTCAGTCCCTCCTGTATTTTCTGATACTGCAGGGTCTGATATAAGTCAGATTCACATTGAATATTTCTATATGGCAGCGGTGCTATGCAAACTACCCCTAAGGTTAAACAGGAAGTGATGTGGGACTGACTGATTCTTTCCTCTGGCTGTTTGGTTACTATATAGCTTTACATTCTACACACACATGCGCGCATGCGCACGCGTGATGCTGTTTTGTTTCTTTTTCTTTCTTTGTTTTGTTACTCCATTTATCCTTGTTATGAAACCTCATTCATTTAGTTAATGGTTAATTAAAGCTGCCATTCATTTCATAACAAGTGGTGGTCATTTAGTTACCACATTAATGTTCATAATGGGGTTTATATGTAGTGCAGAAGAGCAATGGACTGGTGTTTTGTTTTTTTTTAACATTTCAAGTTGAAAAACAGTGGCTACACTCTTCTTGGCTTAATCTTCTAGTGGTGACCATTCCTGCCCATTACAATGGCTTGGATATTGTGGGAAAGGATGGCTGTCATCACAAACATGACAGACCCCACTTGTGATGGCATTCCCCCCCCCCCATGATACAACATCCTGGATGTTGTGGGGGAAACGTTGCCAATACCAAAGACAGCACCTGTGAGGCTCTGCCACTCTTTTTCAAGAGGAAGGAAAAAAGAGCCCATTGCTCCACAAAGTAAACCCTTTTCTATGAAAATGAATGAGTCACCAAATGAATGAAATCATATGTATGGCATTTGGAATCTTTTGCCATTCATTTTCTAATAAATGAAAAAGGAGCAAATGGGCTCAATTGGGATCCATTTTTAATCATTCTATAATGAATGCACACCCTAAGACACAAACATGCACTATGGAGGTGCACAGAAAATATTTGCATTCCATTCCGAGCATGGACTGAAATGCAAATGCCCGGAACATTCAGTCAGAACAATTGGTCAAACCGGTTGTTCCAATGGAACGAGCTCGGAACATTCAAATTGTTCCGGACACCATTTTGGAGTCCAAAATGGCACTCCTCTGGTCTCTATGCATGTGTGGCAGCCATTTGCATAGCGGTGCTGACCATGCAAATGGCTGCTGCATGTGTGCAGAGGCCAGAAAAGCACCATTTTGGACTCCAAAATGGTGCCTGGAACATTTTGAGTGTTTTGACTAGGAACGGGGTCATTCTGTTCCAAGCTTGGAACAGACCCTTCATTTGAAGGCTGTTCCAAACTCTAAACAAACATAACAGCCCATTTCGAGCTCAGAACGTTCTGCACATCCCTAACAGACACACACTTCTGCGCATAGTCAGAGGAGGGAATGGAAGCATGATAGTTAGCCATATTCCTGTTCACTGACACATTAGGTGTCTATGTCCCCTGCTCTTCTTATATTCACAGTGTTTGAACCTAGGTTCAGCATTTCTCCGCAGGCAAGTGCTGAAGGCAGGAGGTCATGGCCACAGGGCATGGTGGTATGGAGAGGCATGCCCTCTACCTGAATACAGTGTAACCAGTATTATAACAACTGCTTAAGGAGCATCTAATAAAAGCAAAAGGAATACAAAATCTCAATCACCTGCAAGTGTTGAAGACCTAAAGAAAGCACAAAGGAAATCTAGATCAACTGAAGTTCCAACATTAACACGAAAGTAGGCTTAAGAATGGAAGAGTCTTGCCCTTAGTAAACATTTTGAGGCTCTACAGACGATTGCTGTGTGGAGCCTGCAGGGCTTCTGTGGGGAGAGCGGGCTTGACCCACTCTCCTCGCAGATGAGCATCCAGCCATCCCTGGGTGGCCGAATCAGCCACCACACAGCTACTGGCTCTGTCACGGAGCTGGTGGGGCGGCAGGGATCGGGGGCCACTTGGCCCCTGGAAGTCCAAGGATGCCCTGCACAAGTGCACGAGGCATACTGGGGAGAACCCCCAAGGCAACGCTGCAGGAACAATCAAGGCACGATCTTGGAAACAGAGGAGGGCTACTTTGGCAGGCTACCCGCCGTTGAACCACAAGGTTCACCCGCGAACCCAGTGGTTCTCACAATGGGGGAAAAATCAGGCTGGGCTCCCTTAGCCCGGTTTTCCCCTATTGTGAGAATAGCCTCTATGAATTAAATAGTATTAATTGCAGTTGCAGCAGCAAAATATTGGTGATCATGTTTTCCCAAATTCTTTCCACTCCCTGTGGAGAAATGACACTCTATAGCTCTCTTTATAAGTCGCCCACATACAGTCACTGAATGCAGCGGGGTGGAGGTGGGGACCGGAGAGTAAGAACACTGACCCTGACTTCAGCTTGGCTAGCCATCCTGCCCCCTGACCCCCACATGTTTAGTGGAAATTTTGAACAAAGTTCATGCACAGCTGAACTTAGAGAGCATGTAGGCTCTCCATGGGAATTGTTTGTGACTGGGAGTATTACTGAGGTGACAGAGATAAAGGGTGGTATTTTTAATGTGTTAAAGGAGAGGCAACTAGATTTAGCAATGGATTAAATATGGAGGTCTGAACAGGTTCTGTTATTTGGGGGGCTGACAGGCAGACGGCCAGTAGGGTTGCCAACCAGAAACTTTTATAGAGGACATGTAACTATTTGGGGGACGAAACACCCTTTTTTCTTTTTTCTTTTTGGATGTGTTGTGGTATCCAGCTGAAACATTTTGTTTGCTCAGAATACTTTGCTCTCATGAGCAGCTTCTCCTCCTCTATCTCCATCCCCTTCCTACTGACCATCCATCTAAAGGGGAAGCCAGAGGGGAGGTTCTGCTTCAGTGGCAGGTTGCAGAGTCAAGTGATGCAGGAGCCCGGCAAGTGCAGTTTGCTACCTTCATGGGGTGGCGGCAGGAGGAAGTTAGCAATTAGCTAACTAACTTTGCTCAGTTAGCAGCTCCCCCTGCTAACTGAGTAAAAAGGCACCTTTTAAAGTGTGGCATCTCTTCTGTTTCTCATGGGGAGAGCAACTGTCCCTATCCAACCCCAGCACAGCATTCCTTCGGAGGCTGATGCTGGTGTTACCTTACACTCCCTTTTTAGATTGTGAGCCCTTTGGGAACAGGGGAGTATCTTCTTATTATTTTTCTTGGGAAACCACTGTGAAACCTTTTGAAAAGCCATATATACATGTTTGTAATCACAGAGAAGAGCCAGCAAGTGGGAGACAGTGCATGTACAACTGTGCCAGCAAGCAAATAGGCTGGCTCAGTAGCTAGCTGGCTGCCCTGCCTTGAGCCAAGAGGTGAAGTTTCTGGCCTGGCTGGGTAGAGCAGACAGGGTGACCTGTAGGGGAGGAGGACTGTGTGTGGGGTAAACCTAACCAGGAGATGAATTTATGGCTAAGAAATAGAGTCCTTGAGAACTCTGCAACTAGAAAGCAGACACACAGCTCACCTGGACATCAGGTTCACAGTGGTGAGCTGTATTTATTCTCAAATTATCCAATTCTTATCAAAATATGCATATATAATACCAATAAGCATATGCAAATTTTATGCAAAGTGGAGACTTTTTGGAGACTCTTTGGTGAAAAGCATCCTCTATTTCTACTTTTTTGGTGGAAAAGATTGACTTTTTTCACAATCTGGACTTGGCAACCCTAATGGACAATCAAACATAAGCATTTTAAATGAATGGTCTCTAACATAAAGAAAAATAGAAAAAAATGCAAGAACTTAAAACCTGTCTGTTTGGCCTGGTCTTCCAGGGTTTTAAAATGATTGAAAAACTGTTTTAAATTTTTTAAAATTTCTGCCCTGGTTCTCCAGGGTTGGTTTTTGTTTGTTTGTTTGTTTGTTTGTTTTTGGCTGTTTGAATTGTTTAATTGGTTTTATTCTGTTTTTATAGTTTGATTTTAACTGTTAACTCATTTTAATTGTTTTTACCTTGTTGTAAACCGCCTTGAGCCATTTTGGAAGGGCGGTATATAAATCGAATAAATAAATAAATAAATAAATAAATAAGAAAGAGCATGTATTGTTTTCTAATGTAAAATGTAATGTAAGTAAAGCTGATCGTATCCATGTGTTCTTTTATGACTTTGTTAGTATTTTTTTCTCCTGCTTATTTTATTCTGTTCTTGCATGGTGAAAATAGCAGGAGCAAAGAAACAGATACTTGTTTATATAATCAGTGCAAACCAACCACACACCATTGGCAAAATAAGGGAAATAAACTGCAACATAAACATTCCTTTGGTCTCTCTCATTAGATCTTCATTCATTTCCAGGGAGAAAAAAAGAAACAAGGGAGGGGTTCCCCCCCATCATGATTGCATATTACCATTGCATATGAACACCTTCCATATAAACCAATAATTAAATAAAGTCCCTGATTCTTCTTCCTTCCACAAGGCAAAACAACTTCAAAATGGTTTTAGCTTATTGATTGGTTAAATTGTAGGTTTATTAAATAGTCGCATGAAAACCTTCTGCTCATTTGCCAGTTTGCAGAACATCCCTCTCCACAATCAGGGAGGCAAGCTGGTTATAGATGAAACAAAAATTATTTTCTTTACTCCAGAACAGCTCTTTCAAAGAGAAAGAGGGAATTTTATTTATTTATTTATTTATTTTTGGTAGCACTTTCTGAATACAGGCTCTTGATTCAAATTTATCTTCTCTGGAAGTTCATTCCACTGCCTGATTTTATGTGCCCTTTTGTCATCTGTATTGTCCCAGAGGAACACAAATGACTGGAGCTTTCATTATAGCCTATAATTCAGCCATCTGTGGCTTGGGCAATTAATTTGTTTTGAAGATAAGATCTAAGGGCTTAACCTACTTTCAGAGGAGGTCTAAAAGTCAGCAAAGCAGGATGGGGCACATGGATGTTTCATGGTGGTGTAAACCAGAGCTGTGCCGTGATGACTTGTGCAGTTTCAGGTTCAATTTGATTTCTTTTAATAAAAGAGCCATGAGCTTGCATTGGTCTCCTATGACCCCTTTTGAAAATCATCCCACTACTTTTTTTGATTGACAGTGAGGCTATTCTCACGAGGGGGAAAATCGGCTAAAGAAGCCCAGCCCAGTTTATCGCCAATGTGAGAACCAGATGGCTTGCGGATGAGCCCGGTGGTTCTCTGGCAGCTAGCCCGCCAAAGTAGCCCTCCCCTTAGCCCAGGTTAGCAGAGCAAGCACTCCGATTACCTGGGTTTTTGAATTGCATGCTGCCACAGCGCGGCTCCATGTCACGGCGATACACAAGGAGACAAGCAGCTTCCCAGGCTTGGGGGTCTCTCCAGGATGCCCTGCGTGCTTGCCCGGGGCATCCTGGAACTTCCAGGGGCCACGCAACCCCTGATCCCTGGCGTCCTTGTCATGTGGGCGGCCAATCCAGTCATGTGGGCGGCCAATCCATCCTCACCCAGGGCGAGCTCCCTGCTCGTCTGCGGGGAGAGAGCGCTAAGCTCACTCTCCCCACAGAACCATCACAGGCACCTATTGTGTGAAGTGCCTCAGTGTGTAGAGCCTAACCGGGCTCTGTGGGGAAAACAGGCTTAGCCTGCTCTCCATGCAGATGAGCAGGGAGCTCGCCCTGGGCGACCGAATTGGCTGCTCACACAATTACCAGCTCCATCATGGAGCTAGTAAGGCCGGCAGGGATCAGGGGGCAACCTGGCCCCCGGAAGTCCCAGAATACCCCACATGAGTCTGCGGGGCATTCTGGGGAGACCCCTGACACTGAGAAGCTTCAAGCTTGTTTAGCCTCCTGGCGGGGTCTCCTTGTGAGTCGCTGCAGCCCAGAGCTGCACCATGGTGGCTCATGATTGGTGAAATGAGGTTAACAGAGCACTAGGGGTGTGCAATTCAGATTTTCAGTGATTCGGTTCGGGACCCGAACCGAATCACCCCTGTTCTGTTTTGTGCCCGAATATGGGCCACCCGAATCACCCTTGATTCGGTTTGGATATTTAACCCGAATCTGAATCGATTCGGGTGGAAAAGGGCCCAGGGGCAAAATTTTGGGGTGTGGTGGTAGTGCCCAATGGGTGGAAGCTACCACCCCAATTTCAGGGGGATTGGGCAAAGGGCTGATTTGGGGGGAATATTTGAAGTTTTAGTGACTTTGGGGCAGTTCGGGGGCATAGCATGGGATCTGGGCAAAAAGAGTGGGGTGGGGTGGTAGTGCCTAATGGGTGCAGACTATCATCCCAATTTCAGGGGGATTGGGCAAAGGGGTGATTTTTGGGAAATTTCTGAAGTTTTCATGTCTTTGGGGCAGTTTGGGGGCAGAATGGGGCAGAAAGTGGGGCCTGGGGCAGATGAGTGGGGTGGGGTGGTATTGCCTAATGGGTGGAGGCCACCACCCCAATTTCAGGGGGATTGGACAAAGGGGTGATTTTTTGGGAATTTTTGAAGTTTTTGTGTCTTTGGGGCAGTTTGGGGGCAGAAAGTGTATCTGCCCCAAAAGGGTGGTGTGGAGTGGTAGTGCCTAATGGGTGGAGGCTAACATCCCAATTTCAGGGGGATTGGGCAGAGGGCTGATTTTTTGGGAATTTTTGAAGTTTTGGTGTCTTTGGGGCAGATTGGGGGCAGAAAGTGGATCTGCCCCAAAAGAGTGGGGTGGGCTGGTAGATAGTGCCTAATGGGTGGAGGCTACCACCCGTCCCCAATTTCAGAGTGATTGGCCAGAGGGCTGGATTTTGTTGATTTTCTGAGGTTTTTCTTCATAAAGTGCAGTGTGGTAGATTGATTCATTCAATATTCATAGTGAGAGAGAGTGTGAAAAAAGTGAAAGTGGGGTCATGAGAGTTCTTTAATTGAAAAAAATCTCATTTGCTATCATTGAATGAGAATTCACACCTCAGAAGTTTTTCTGAAGGGATGTTATTCCCTTATTTTCTGAGGTGTGAATTCTCATTCAATGATAGCAAATGAGATTTTTTTCAATTAAAGAACTCTCATGACCCCACTTTCACTTTTTCACACTCGCATTTACTATGAATATGATAGTAATGCTTTGAATAATGAATTCAAGCTTTAGGTCCGTAATATACTATTACTGCATTGTCTGGAACCTTGCTGTAAAGTTCCAGTCTAGTGAATGGGGGAACAAAATAATGTTTTGTGGGGAGCACCACTACCCCTTGGAGTTGCCCCTGCAAATGTCTCTCTGAAAAG
The DNA here is from genome assembly GCF_027244095.1 of Hemicordylus capensis. NCBI lineage: Eukaryota > Metazoa > Chordata > Lepidosauria > Squamata > Cordylidae > Hemicordylus > Hemicordylus capensis. The sequence continues at coordinate 25,686,180 of NC_069661.1, read as the reverse complement.
TTTACATGATGGAAGGCCAGCAAGGAACAAGTGAGGAAGACCTCCCTGTGCAAGATCTTCCATTTATCCAGGGACTCCATCAGGATGCCATACAAGAAGACAAGTGTGATGTTCATATATCATATATCAACTTTTAAAAATTGTTTTGTTTTAACTGTTTTAAATTGTTTTAATTGTTCAGATTTTATGGTTTTAAGTTTGATTCTTGAATTATTATATTTTGTTTTAGTTTGTAAACCACTCAGAGCCATTGGATCGGTTGGTGTTGAAATGTAATAGATAGAAAGATAGAAAGGAAAGAAGGAAGGAAGGGAGGAGAAACTCACAACTGCAAGCAATGGATTGCCAGTAACAATCCATTGGCTGAAATGAAAGCTGTTGGATGGGGCGGTGTAGAAATGTAAGAAATAAAATAAACTAAGATAAAAGAAACAAATGAAAATCACAACCCCAAGCAATGGATTGCCAGTAACAGTCTATTGGCTGAAGTGAAAGTCACCTGTTCCCATGTCCCTGTGTCTTGGGCAGTGCTCTGTTTCCACTACAAGTGCAGAAGGCTGAAGTTTATGCTTCAAGGGTACCATCTAGGATGCAGTACCAGCCTGCCTGAGCACTTGGTCAGCTCTCTGGAAGGGCCAATCCCTGTCCACCAAGCCCTACAAAGCCCTAGCCTCAGAACTTACAGCTCAGTCTGAGCCACCTGTCTCTTTTGTGTGAATATTTTTTAACTGAGCACTTGTCCCCTTTCCTCAGTTGTTGCCTCAGATGTTAATCCCTGTCTGGTTTTGACTTCAAGATTGCCTCTGGTCCTTCTGATTTCCTGTTGCTACCATGGGCCTCTACTCCTGAGTATTTTGGAACACAACTGACTTCTGACCCAACTGGATGGATAGAGAACATTTTCTCTGTCTTGGATCATGACTACCTTACTCACTCACTTACTTACTTACTTATTTAGCATATTTGTATACTGCCAGCATCCGAAACTCACATCTATGGATGGTTTACAATAAAACAGATTAAAAACAATGTTAATTGAAAATAATGATAGATATCTGAAGTCTGACTTCTGTGGAGGCAAAACACATAGGGCGACGTCTCACGATCATTCTTGCCACTGAATGCCAGGTGGCAGATGGAGGAGAAGGAGGCATGCATGCTCCTGATTTCTGGTCAGCTGTGCACTGAAAATGACCAGGAAGTGACTGTGTGCAAGAGGGCAATCAGCGTTGACTGGTGCAGCCAGCCAACACTTGTGATCTTAGATTTGAATTGCAATGCATAGACAAGCGGGAATCTCAAGTTTGCATGCCTCCTCCTTCCTCTCCTGCCCAACATTCAATGGCAACAATGATTGTGAGAACCCACCCATAGCTATGCTTTGAAACTTTTCAAAGCATAAATAGCAAAACAGTAAATGGGAGTCATCACACAAGGTCCTGCATCACCTCAGCTCCTATGCTGAAGAAAAGCCACATTGAATGAAACAGCACTGTTTACACACACACACACACACACACACACACACACACACACCACTTCTTTGGTTCACATTCTATACGCACACTAGCTAGAACACTGAGATGCTTCTATCATCTCCAGGGCCTGCTATCCCCACCCTTGCCCAAGCTTCATTAGTGACAGTAAGATGGTGAGATGAAAGACGGTTGCACCATTCTTTTTAAAAACGTATTTAGTTTTGCTTCACTGCGATAATCCAACCGCAAGCAAAGGTATTTTGCTGCCCTTTTGCTAGAAAGGTTTGAGGCAATGGAGCATGCAAGGTGCATTTCTGAAATGAGCTTTTTATTAGAAAAGCCTCTGGTTAGGTCCTAATGAGACTCGAAACCTTAACGAAGTCTGGATTATTCTTAACATCTGCTCTTGACAGTTGTCACAGTGCCCCCACCTCACCTCTGACAATGAACAAAACATTCCATTTCAGTACTGTATGAACCAAATCCAGACTGTCTGTACAATGGAATGCGTAAGTGACTAGTGAGAGCTCTGTGTATCTAATGTAATTATATTGGGATGGATCCGAGGAATCATGAACAGAAGGAAAATAGTGCTCTTCTCTAAATGTTTTCAGAAGAGGCTGGGCAAGAGTTCACAGTGCTATCATAGGTACATGTTATAGCATTCACCTATGAGAGCATTGGATGAACTTTTGTGCAACCTTTTCTGCAAATGTTTTCCAAACACACAGGAAGTCACGGAAACTCTTGTCTAAGCCAGATCTTGTCTTGAGAGCCAGCGTGGTGTAGTGGTTAGAGTGCTGGACTAGGACCGGGGAGACCCGAGTTCAAATCCCCATTCAGCCATGAAACTAGCTGGGTGACTCTGGGCCAGTCACGTCTCTCTCAGCCTCACCTACTTCACAGGGTTGTTGTGAAAGAGAAACTCAAGTATGTAGTACACCGCTCTGGGCTCCTTGGAGGAAGAGCGGGATCTAAATGTAATAATAATAATAATCAGCAGAACATTTTTGTGTTTAGTCCACTTTTATTGTGCAGTGCTCAAGTGCAAGGTGTAGGACTGCACTACTTTGGCCCTCCAGCTGTTTCTGGACAACAATTTCCACAATCCCCCACCACACTGGCCAACAGCCAGAGATTATGGGAGTTGTAGGCCAACATCTGCAGGAGTGCTGAAGTTTTGCAGCCCTGCTCTAGTGCAACCCTAGCTGTGAGCCGAAGACACCTACCACATGCAAATTTAGTTCAATTCTCTCACACACCACTCTAGCACAAGATATAAAGCCAGATCTAACAGACAGTGGCTGACATCTTAATTAAGCATTCACATAATGAGAAACTATGGGGATGCAATGGGGACCCACAAGCAATTCCCTCAGCCTCTCTACGTGTTCACTGTTGTGCAAGTGGGTGAAATGTCCCCACTCTGCCTGTGCTCTATATTCATCGGGAAGAGAGGAAACATGTTTTGAGCGTCAGCAATGTCTTCTTTCTCTTACAGATCACTTGTGGAGCATGGGCAGAGCAGGGACATTTCACCTACTTATGCAACACATATGGGACTGGAATGGAAGCCCCCACTATGTCCCTCCATTCTCGCTTTATGCAGGGATACTTCCTTAGTCAGAATGTCAGCCACTCTTACTCCCTCTCCCCTTAAAATTTAGGTCAGGCTCACTCCCTTTTAAGTTTAGGTTAGGGATGACTCTTTACTTGTAAAGGGGAACCCTTAAGTATAACCGAGCTGGTTCTTCGAACCAGGGGGCAGACTGGTTCGAACCTGGACCAGTTGAACTGGGTCGGCTCGATGTCAAGCCCGGCTTGAAGTGAGCTGGCTCGCACATCCCTAGGCAGGATATACTTTTTTTTAAAAAAAGTAAGTTAAATAAAATAAACAAAAGAGCTCTTCTGTGAGCAGAAGACGCCTTCCATATGTAGAAATGCACCTTTGGAGCCAACACAATGTTTATTATTCCTAAAGCACTTTCAATAACTGTACAATAACTGAAATTAGAAGCGAGCCATGCTTTCTAGATTATACTGTATTAAAGAAGGAGAAGATGCAAAATAGGAAAGTAAGTGAAGGAGCATAAAACAATGGTTAAAGACTAGGGAAAACATTAAAAGCCTTCAACACTTTGACAACCAAAACTGATGGAGAATGTCTAGTATCAGGAAGCAGGGTGTTCCAGAGATAAGGCAATAAATAAAGGGCACAGTAAATAAAGGGCACAAAGGAAAGCAAACGGATAAGATTTTGGGTTTGACACGAAGTAAATTAGCACTACAGCATGAGAAACAAGAGCAAGTAAAGAAAGCAGAGAGATAAAAAGGAGCCAGAGTGTGAAGACCTTTGCATGTTAACAAAAGAAGTTTAAATTGGACCCTATATTAAAAGGGGAGCCAAGGGGAGCCATGTAGTCCTGAAATGAGGTTAACAAAAGAAGTTTAAATTGGACCCTATATAAAAAGGGGAGCCAAGGGGAGCCATGTAGTCCTGAAATAAGAGCAGAAATATGGATAAAATGAGAAACAAGGAAACCCATATGAGCTGCAGAATTTAAAACAGAGGAATTATATTTGCTAGGTTGCAGGAAGCAATCTTTTTGCTTGAAGAACAACCCCCACAGCCAACCATGGAGGGAGGGAGGGAGGGAGGCTCCCTCAACTCCAGCCTGGCCAAATTCAGCCTCCAGTGCTGCATTTGGATGCAATGGAGGCTCCATGGACCCTCAGTTTTGAGCAGTGAAACTCACTACAAACTGAGGGTTCAAATTGGAGCCTCCAGAGCAAAACCTTGGGTTGTGCAATGGACGGGACTAGAGTTGCACGCATTTGGACATAATGGTAAGGAAACCTCAGGTCCCCGCAACTCCCGTTCCCCATTATGTGTGAATGCGGCCACTCGCTGCAGTCAAATACTCTTCACAGCTCCCCTGACACTGTGCGGACTTTACCATTCGCACCACACAGTGCTGCCTTTCTACTGGGGGGCTGTGGGGGGAGCTTTAACAGATATAAAACCCTGCCAAGCCCCAGTGTCATCTTAGAAGGTGTGTCTGGAGCTTGATGGGGAAAGCACTGGGAAGGGCAACACACTCCAATATTTTGTGTGTGCTTTCCAAGATGGTGCTGGGGCATGCCAAGGCTGCTTTTCTTAAAGCCTCCTCCCTAGTGCTGGGCAAAATTCAGCACTGCACAGAGGTCAGCATGGTGGGATATGGCTCTCATGTTGAAAGTTTTTTGCCAGAGTGGCCCCTCCTTAAAAAATAGTGAAAATCACTAAATTACTGGGTAGAATCCTAGAAATGGGGCGGGGGATCAAAAACACTTCCATAAATGCATTTATTCCAAAGACATCTTGATATTAGAGCACTGGTGATTACACTGATCTGATTCAGAAAGCTGTAAGGTTTACAAAGATAATATAATTATCTAATTAGAATATAATATAATTATAATTAATACAAAGATAGTATAATATAATGTAATTGCTTTAAACACACCAAAGTGCTAGACCCAGAGGCCGCATTCACATGTAACACAGAACCATGGGTCCAACTGACACGCGGTTCCACTCCCCACCCCCACCCCACTCTCCTGTCCACATTCAGACCTAATGGAGAGCAGGCTCTCTGCAATCAAGGAGACGTCAGAGAGGAGGGAGAACTGGCTGAGTGGGCTTCCTTCTTGCATCAAGGACAACCTGCACAGCCAATCACAGTCAGAGAGAGGGAAGAGCTTCTTCCTTCAACTCCGATTTCAGACCACTTCAGACCAGACCTTGAAGCACGGTCTGTGCACACCCCTAATATAAACTGGACAAACACATAAGTACATCACACATTGGAAAGATACTAGGTGGCAGTCAACACAGGACTGGGTCCATTTAGCTTGTCTGTGGGCACTAGGGCCAACTCAAGCGGCACTGCTGCCCTAAGTGAAAATAAATGTTGCATCCTCACTAGTCTTATTTTGTGCAGCATGGATTGGCTGTGTGTTGTATATTTTCATCTTGAGGATTTACACAGTGGTGCAGCCCTTTTCCATTTAGGGAGTGAAAGGAAGGGAGCTTTAGTCCTTTACCTAAGGACTAAATGGGTAAGAAGGGCATAGTCAGGAAAATGAGGAACATAATTGGCCCCTACAGTTTCAAGCACATTACACCAAAGGGCCTGAGATGGTGACCCTAGAGGCTGCATTTGCCCCTAGTGGGGGACCGAAGTTGCAGGGGCTTGAGGTTTCCTTACAGTTATGTCTGAACATGTGCAACTCCAGTCCCATCCATAGTGCAACCCAACTTCACACTCAAGAGACTCCGATTTGAACTCTTGGTTTGTAGTGAGTTTCGCTAGTCCAGTCTGAGGGTCCAGGGAGGTTCTGTTCTGTGCAAATGCAGCACTGGAGGCTGCATTTGGCCTGATTGGAGTTGAGGAAAGATGCTTTGCCCTCTCTCAGTCCATGATTGGCTGTGCAGGCTGTCCTTCAGACAAGAAGGAAGCCCACACAGCCAGCACGCTCTCCAGTGTGTCTGAATTTGGACGGGAGAGCGGAAGTGGGAGGTGGGAGGCGAAAAAACAACAGTTCCCCATCACAGGCAAATGCAGCTAGAGTATTTTCCCACTTAGCCTGAAACTGCCCCCCCCCCCCAGGCAACTTACTGGGTTGTTCATCATGGGCATTGCAATGTGCACCCAGCTTTCTGCTGTTCTTGCAGGTTTTTGCCAGTGGAGCCTCTGTATAGAAAACAAGACAGAGGTGGGTGGTACTCCAAAAGACCAAAGAAACTGTGCATTTTCTTAATATAAAATCAGAAAGGGGCAGAATCTATTCAGCAGAGAACAGAAACATTTATTTTAACCAGAAATCTCTCTCAAGTGCCATGCCTACTCTCTATTACTTACTCATGAGATTTTATTTAGTATGAGAATACACTGACTGAGAAACTTTGGTCCATGAATTTAATTTAATGTTACTTGCCCTCACTATCAAATTAGCATGCAAAAGAGAAATGTGTACTAACAGAATCAGGCCTATCTATCTATCTATCTATCTATCTATCTATCTATCTATCTATCTATCTATCTATCTATTCCTATAGGGCATACCCATTGCTAATCCCGTGCGTGGCAGCTCTTCGCAAGAGAGCTGCTGGCAGGGGGAGAGGAAAGCGCCAGCACCGGTGGACAGGCTTGCGGGCGAGGGGGGGGAGAAAATGGGAGGATAAGAAAATGGTGGCACAGGCAGGGAGAGAAGGTGGTGGCAGTGGGCAAGTGGAGGGGAAGAAGGCAGTGGGTGGGCGGACAGGGGAAGAAAACAGCAGTGGGTGGGCAGGTGGGGAAAGAAAACACCACCAGCGGGTAGGCGGTGGCAGGTGGGGGAGAAGACAGCAGTGGACGGAGGATGAAAACAGTGGTAGTGGCGGAGGGCTGAGAACAGTGGGAAAACTGAGAGGGAGGGGGAAGGAGGGAGGAGTACTAGAGGCACAGATGCTCTGCTCCCAGCCCAGCTAGTTTCTTTTAATAATTAAAGATATAGACATAAGGCTACTCTAGCTAAACCAAATGTTGCATTTAATTTTCAGATCTGGATGTATTGATTATTTTATCTAATGTGGTGCAGCTTGAGGTAGTGGGCTCTGTACAGAAGGTGTTCTGGAATTAAGGCCGGCAGGATTTTTGTTATCACTAGAAGATGAACAGCCACATGCTGGAGGGAAGGGGGAATTGCACAGATATCCAGTGGGAAGATCGATAGATAGATAGATAGATAGATAGATAGATAGATAGGGAGGGAGGGAGAGAGAGAGAGCCCAACACACTGCAGACAGAAAATGTATGCAGGCACCACAAATTGAGGGAAACTCAGTCTTATCCCGTGTCATGGTTCCCAGCGGCCAGGAAGGGAAGGAACAAAGAAAATGGTGTTTCTCTTAGGCCTATAACCAGGTGTTCTGTGATAAGGGGACAAAGGAGGCTGCGATGTGAAGGGAAGAGTCCAGTCTTTCCACTGGATAGTTATGGACTGTGGTGACATTAAAGCCTCACTCTGGATTAAGAGTAAAAGGTAAAGTGTGCCTTCGAATCGGTGTCGACTCCTGGCAACCACAAAGCCCTGTGGTTTTCTTTGGTAGAATACAGGAGGGGTTTACCATTGCCTCCTCCCGTGCAGTATGAGATGATGCCTTTCAGCACCTTCCTATATTGCTACTGCCCGATATAGGTACCAGCGGGGATTCGAAAAGGCAATCTCATGCTCGCTAGGCAAGTCATTTCCCGCTGCGCCATTAGGTAGAGGATTATGGGTATCCAGTCTGAATAATACTTGACTCTTGGGATCCAAGAACACATAGAGGCTGTTCCCATGTGCAGCCTAACCCGGGCCAGGGACACCCAGCCTGGGTTAAGGTGTGCATAAGAAACACCAGATCCCGGCAGGCCAGTGCCACCTAGCCTGGCTTTTAAGTCTGGCTATTAGCTGAGGTTAAGGGAGTGAGTACTCCCTGAACACGGGCTACCTGCTCATGTGCAAGCATGGGCTGCTTCCAGCCCAGCCACACACAGAGACAGGTGCCTGGAATGGCCATCTCTTAGGATAATCCCTCAATGTGGTGCACGTGTCACACACTACATTGTGGGCTTCACGGAGGCCAGGATGATGCTTCCTGGCCTCAGATCAATCCGCCCTGCTTTGTGCTGCACAGAGCAGGGCTGATCATGTGGGAACGTGGAGCATGCTCACACCAGGCTTACAAGGATCATCTGGGGTGGGGCGAGGCAAGGTTTGGGAAGCCTTCCCACCGTCCTCCTGGTAGTTCTTGTGAATGGCCCCCACACTGTATTTACCTGGATCCAAGACTAGGGCTGTTCTAAGTTCTCTGATTTAGAAATTGGGGGAGTCATCTTAAATCCAGGATCCTCTTCCTTTTAGGTAAATCGTATAACCTATATTATTTTATTTGTTAATTATTATCTATTTTATTATTTTTTATATTTTATATCCCGCTCTTCCTCCAAGGAGCCCAGAGTACTATACTACATACTTAGGTTTCTCCTCGCAACAATGCTGAGAAGAAGGTTAGGCTGAGAGAGAAGTGACTGGCCCAGATTCACCCAGCAAGTATCATGGCTGAATGGGGATTTGAACTCAGGTCTCCCCAGCCCTAGTCCAGCACTCCAACCACTACACCACACTGTATTTATTTAACAATATTTAACCCATATTGTTTTAAGGGGGGTCATCTTAAATTCAAGGGTTACCTTCTATTTGGGTAAATATGGTATGACCCTTGCCAGAGCTTTATGGTTTGCCTTGCAAGCCCTGCTCTCTGGCCTACCATTGACATGAATCTGATTGGCAGGAAGCCAGAACAGGGCTTTGTCGGTGGTGGTGCTCCCTGGGGGTGGTGCATCAGATTTCTATCCTTTCTACTTTTAAAACAGGCACTGAAGACTTACCTCTTCCATGTGGCTTTTAATTAGTGTGTGGTTTTATTGGTTGTCACTGCAGATTTTTATCACTGGGGTTTAATTGCTGTGCAATAAACCAATTGCTTCTACCGCTGCTTTTTATGTTTCACTGCTGGTTTTACTGGGTCCATTTATTGTATATTCTTCACTGCCTTGTGAGTGACGGGGCTCTAGCTTAGTGGTAGAACATCTGCTGTTCATGCAGAAGGTCCCAGGTTCAATTTTTGGTATCTCCAGGTAGGGCTTGGAAGACCCACGCCTGACATCTTGGAGAGCAGCTGCCAGTCAGAGCGGACAGTATTGAGCTGGATGACCGAAGGTTCTGACTCCGTATAAGGCAGCTTCCTATGTACCTATGAGATGTTTAGCTTAAAAGGCAGGATGGGATTTTAAGAAATAAAATAAATGAATAAAAAGCCATACAGAAAGATGAGCAAGCCAGCCATTCATTCCATACATGGCTGGATTTATAACACAAGTGCTGCTTTCATCTGGTTAATTAAATGGCTTGTTTTCAGGCTGAAATTCAGCAGAATTAAGCCTGCTGCTGGCAGCCATGGCTGAGACTTCAGTGTCCCAGAGAGCTGTTGCCCAAGTCCTTTTCAAATCCCAGAGTCTCTGATCATAATACAGGGGGCTGAATTATCCAGAAGGCATGCGGCACATTGACAGAAAGAGGAAAATCAATTAGGACACCTAACACTAGAGATACCAAGTGACTTTCCCAGTGTTGATTGAATGATTCATATGTTGCAGCCTCTGTGCAAAGACTGGTGAAAAAAGCTTCCTCACCATGTTTTTGGGCACTAGATGAGGGACATGACATTTGCAAGCTGATTACAATATGAACTGGTCCGACAGGGCTGCGTAACTTGGGTTCTCCAGCTGTTTTTGGAATACCGCTCCCATAATTCCTGACTATTGGCATCGACTGTTTGCCGACTGGCACTGAATGTTTCTGAGGTCTCCATCGACTGGGGTCCATTCATGTGGTTAACATTTTCAGCATATGATTGCTATGCGAAAAGCATTGCTCATATTGGATCCCAATAGATTTATTCAATGACAATTTATTCAATGAACTCTTTGGTGTGCAATGGATTGTGGTTTTGGCATGCAACATCAATTTGAATGGATTGTGCTTTTGACACACGACATCAATTTGGCACACAACAAACAAAAGCTGAATCTCGCACATGCCACCGGATGATCACAAATGGCTCATCATAGGTTGAAGTGGTTGGAAGTCTACACAGCAAGAAGAGCCAACCAATAATTACAGTATTAGATTGGGATGGGATGCAGGAAACTCAGCTTGAAGTTCAGTGGGCAAGATACTAAAGTACTGAACATCAACAGGATTGTTGAGAGGATAAAATGCTACTCTGAGCTTGTCTGGTTTTAACTTCTGAATGGAAAAGATTCAGTTAAAAAGTTAGAACCAGACTTGATTCTTCCTACAACTGTCAAGTATAGAAGTGGTCCTAAGCAGCACCAGCATCGGACCCCACAAAGGCCAATTAAGTGGAACAGTGGGGAAATGCTTGACTAACAACTTTCTCTTGTAAACCGCCCAGAGACGTAAGTTTTGGGCGGTATAAAAATGTTTTAATAAAATAAATAATAAAAATAAAATAACAAGAAGAAGTCAGCTGGTTTGAAACCCCGCTGATATGTTTCCCAGACTATGGGAAAACACCTATATTGGGCGTCAGCGATATAGGAAGATGCTGAAAGGCATAATCTCATACTGCGTGGGAGGAGGCAATGGTAAACCCCTTCTGTATTCTAGGAGATCTGGGTGGTGCTGGGTGTCCTGCTTGCCAGAGGGCTGAGGGGCACTTGCCTCTGGCAAGTTAATTTGTTGATGCCAGCTCCCATAACATAATCATTTTATTACGGAAAAACCAAGTTGATTTAGACTTACTAACCACTGACTGAAAAAGATGGACGGTTTTTCCCATCCACCCCCATCCTCCCCAAATATACAAAGCACCTTGGAGAGCTTACCCCCTCCTCCTTTCCCACAGATACTAAAGGCCCCTTCATGTTTAACTTACTTATCTCCAATAATAGCACAGGAACATCAAACCATTCCTCTCCTTCTTCCAACGTTTGATACACCTTTAATGACATCCCTTTTATTCTCTACCATCTCAAACTTGATTGCTCAAATTTAGCTAATCTTTCATATCATTCAGACTGAATTAGCTGTCTCTGCTGCAATTTAATCCCAGCAAAGTCCTTCTTATAACAAGGTCACCAGAACTCCACATTTCCTTCCAAAATGTGATTTTATTATTTCTTCAGTTTATGACAGAATAATTTTGAAGTGGGGGGAGATAATTAGATTTGGGCTTCTTTAGTCACAATCCAACACCAGGATTTTCTCCCCCCACCCCACTATCACGAGCTTGTGGGTTGCAGAGCATTTTACTATTAACTACGGCCAGCCCCTAGGCATATTGTTGGGTTGCAGAGCTGATCATTATAGCATTCATGATTATTCTTTGTGCCTAGCCTCCTTGTCTTACACTTATGACTCTCTAAGCCTATAATCTATCCAAATCATTCTAAATTAGTTTGCATTGGTGCTCTCTGTTTACAGAAAACAACATTGCTACATTCCAAGCATAGATTACAATTACTGCTTCATACACACACACACACACACACACACACACACACACACCCGCCTTAAAATTAAACAATCAAGGTCATTTGTACACCAGACAAATACAACTGCTTATATTTTAATATTATTTTAATTCATTTTTTGTTCTAGTATTCTTCCAAGCATTTCATGTTGGTGAGCATAGTCTCCCCCCTTTTATTTCACAACAACCCTGTGAGGTAGGTCAGGTTGAGAGACAGTGAGGCTATTCTCACGCACGGTGGAAACCAGGCCAAGGGAGCCCAGCCTGGTTTCTGCTGTGCGGCTCCCAGTGGCAAGTCCTCTTAATCCCCCCCTTAAATGCAGCTTCACGTCTTGGCGACTCATGAGTAGCCCCCTGTCCGGGAGGCTACAAAAAGCCTCCTGGCATCAGGGGGCTCTCCAGGATGCCCCATGCACAGGGCATTCTGCGACTCCTGGTGGCCGGGAGGTCCCCGATCCCCACCATCCCACTGACTGCATGATGAAGCCGGTAATTGTGTAGACAGACGATCTGGCTGACCAGGGTGAGCTGCATGCTTGTGTGCGGGGAGAGCAACCCCCCTGCAGGCTCTCCACCCTGCAGGCTCTTCACCCTGCTCGTGTGGAGAGCCTCAGTGGCTGACTTATTGTGTCGCATCCCACAGGTGTAAGTACTGGGGGAACTGCTGTGTGCTTGTAAAACTGCATTTAACACAGTCGCACAAGAGTGCTCTTATACATACACAAATGGAGTGGCATGATTATTTCCAATGGCTGCCCATCAAGCAACTCCGCATGCACAATTTCCTGTATTTGTGCAAGAGTGCTCTTGTGCAACTGCATCATATGTAGTTTTTAAAGCATGCAGCAGTTCCTGCAGTGTTCACAGCGCCCGCAGTATGCTGCGTAGTATGTCAGATGGTGATTTGTCCAAGATCATCCAGTGAGAAACATAACATACAAAGTCAGACCCTTTGTCCATCTTGCTCAGTATTGCATACTCTCACTCACAGCAGATCTCCAGGGCTTTAGACAGAAATCTCTCATCCCTACCTGGATCTCCAAGAGATTGAAACTGGGACCTTCTGCGCACAATGCAGATGCTCTGTCACTGAGCTAGCTTCATGGCTAAGTGATGTTTTGAGCCTGGGTTTAAGTTTCATATTCTGTCTACTACATTTTACGCAGGCTCAGACCTTTACAATTCCACAGGAAGGTAGAGAGACACACTTTGCATGTTGGGTCTGAATATATGGAGCACTACAACCCTAATTCATTTTGCAGCTGTCTGTCTCCGTCCCAGATCATTGTGGATTTTATTTAAAGCCTTCTTGATTGGCAGGCTTACCTTGTTTTTGACTGCAGAAAGGCTTGCATGGTCTTATACTTTAATCTATTCTTTTACCAGTAAAGAATAAAGGGGCCATTCACTGAAATGTGAATCTCTGTCAAGAGGTTTGATTCCTGGTTTCAGGGGACCCTCTAGTAACCTTGTTCATAAAATCTTCTCAGTCTCTTCGTATACAAGGGACCTTATCATTTATCTGCTTGTAGCAGGGAAAAGCCAGAATCAAATGGTCTCCAAAGACTTCCCAACTAAAAGATAACAGCTATCAAAACAATGGCATTTTACAGGGAAAGTTCATCATCACCCTTAGTTATTTATAAAAATGCCTGATACTCTCCAGGAAGCTTTTCACACGGGGCTTCTGAAGCCCTTTAATTCGCATCTCCTCTGGACTGGAGGGTGTGTGTTCACATTTTGGCAAGATTTACCTTGAAGTCCCTGTGAGTTATCAGGGAGCAGTTCACACACAATTTGGGTTTTTCACTGCACGTTAGAGTGTAGCCCGGATGTATATCCAGGGCAAAAAAATCCACTATTTGCAGCGTTTATTTGGGACAACTTCGAGATTGCAGTAAAGCCTCCCTGTAAACTCATGGTAAAACCTGCTGTGTGTAAAAGTCCCAGGAGCCATACAAAACTACAGGGGGAAACCCTGAAAGTTCACAGGTTTAGAAAGCTATAACACAAAAGGAGAGGGGAGATGGTGGGAAAGGAAAAAACTTTGCCCCACTCTGGAGATGCACTGGGGGGGAAATGGGTTTAAAATATAGCAATTAACTGAGGAATATGAAATGATTGTTTTGAGAGAGAGAAATACAACTTCAAGAAAAAAATGCAAAAGCTAACACCACCAAAGATTTGCAAACCTGGGACAAATTTAATTTCCTTAAGGTATTTATATTCTGCTCCTCTGGTGCAATACTGCTCAGGATGGCTTGCAGTATTGCTCAAGGAGGCTGAGGAAGCCAAAGCATTCCATGGCTATGACAGAAAGACCCCATGTTGACAAACAAGCATGATTCCATTCACTTTGCTTAAGGCAACGGAGTCCATTGCCTTAAGCAAAGTGAATGGAATCATGCTTGTTTGGAGAATGATGATGATAATATCATTGCAGCTTGTGAATCTTCAGACTGATACAATAAGAGGCCAGCGAAGCATATGAAGCTCTATACTGAGTCAGACTGGTTCATAGTCATTTGATAGTCTTTGAGGCTATTCACACACACATGCAAAACCAGGCTAAGGGAGCCCAGCCCAATTTTGCACAAGCATGTGAACTGCCAGGATAGCCCTCCGAACTGCCAGGAACTGCCATGAAGCTCAGTGGGTGATGTTAGACCATCACTATCCTTCAACACTGTTTCAGATGGGATCTGAGCTGTCGGTGACTGACCAGAAGAGGGATCTTGGGGTTGTGGTTGACAGCTCATTAAAAGTGTCTACTCAATGTGTGGCAGCTGTGAAAAAGGCCAATTCCATGCTAGGGATCATTAGGAAGGGGACTGAAAATAAAACTGCTAATATTATAATGCCCTTATACAAAACTATGGTGCAACCACACTTGGGGTACTGCGTACAATTCTGGTCACCACCTCTAAAAATGGACATTGTAGAACTGGAAAAGGTGCAGAAGAGGGCAACCAAGATGACCAGGGGCCTAGAGCACTTTTCTTATGAGGCAAGGCTACAGCACCTGGGGCTTTTTAGTTTAGAAAAAAGACGACTGCGGGGAGACATGATAGAGGTCTATAAAATCATGCAGGGTGTGCAGAAAGTGGATAGAGAGAAATTCTTCTCCCTCTCACATAACACTAGAACCAGGGGTCATCCCATTAAATTGATTGCCAGGAAATCTAGGACCAACAAACGAAGTAGTTTTTCACACAACGCATAATCAACTTGTGGAATTCTCTGCCACAAGATGTGGTGACAGCCAACAACCTGGATGGCTTTAAGAGGGGTTAGGATAACTTCATGGAGGAGAGGTCTATCATTGGCTACTAGTTGGAGTGTATAGGCCACCTCCAGCCTCTAAGGCAGGATGCCTCTGAGTACCAGTTACAGGGAAGTAACAGCAGAAGAGAGGGCATGCCCTAAACTACTGCCTGTGGCTTCCAGCGGCATCTGGTGGGCCACTGTGTGAAACAGGATGCTGGTATAGATGCGCCTTGGGCGTGATCCAGTAGGGCTTTCTTATGTTCCTATGTTCTTATGTTTCAGTCTAATCTGCCTCAGAGAGTTGCTGTGAGGATAAAATAGGAGAGAGAACCATAGGAACCTAAGAAGCTGCCTTCTACCAAGTCAGACCATTGTTCCATCTAGCTCAGTACTGTCTACACAGATGGGCAGCAGCTTCTCCAAAGTTGTAGGCAGGAATCTTTCTAAGCCCAGGAGATGCCAGGGAGGGAACCTATAAACTTTTTCTCAGAGTGGCCCCATCCCTTAAGGGGAATTTCTTACAGTGCTCATATGTAGTCTTCCATTCAAATGCAACCAGGGTGAACCCTGCTTAGTAAAGGGGACAATTCATGCTTGCTACCACATGACCAGCTCTCCACCCTTAGACCAGCTCTCTGTCTCCTCCCATATATGTCACATTGAGCTTCTGGGGGAAGATTGGGGAAAATAAAAAAATTCACAAAAGAAGATTAGCCACTATTGTGCCAGGTATTAGGTACTATGACATCTTCGATATCAACCTTGTTTCCATTTTTATATACTTACAAATAATGGTGCAGCGGGGAAGTAACTTGTCTAGGGAGCAAGAGGTTGCTGGTTTTTTAATTCCAGTTGGTATGTTTCCCAGACTCTGGGGAACTCTTATATCAGGCAGCAGTGATATAGGAAGATGCTGAAAGGCATCATCTCATCCTGCACAAGAGATGGCAATGGTAAACCCCTCCTGCATTCTACCAAAGAAAACCACAGGGCTCTGTGGTCGCCAGGAGTCGATGCTGACTCAACGACACATTACTTTACAATGGAACAAGCCACCTGTCTGAAAGCAATTCTTTGGCGCGCACACTGTGTGCTTACTGAGAAAACGATGTGTTAATGTAGAATACTAGAATGGTCAAGGTTGAGAATATCCCCACAGTTTTTCTCTGCCCCCTCTAAAGTTTTTACAAACAAATAATTTTAAACTATGTTGTAATGTAATGGAGAGCAACTAAGATGGGGAAACCTGCCCCCCCCCCTCTACTTTTTGGAAACCCCCTCCAAACCTTTAGGCTGGCTATGGGCCTGATCCCTGGAACCTTAGTACTGAAATGGTTAAAAAAATGAATCTTTGACCTAGAGGACACAGGCTTTTGGAAGGATTTGATAGAGTGCAGGCAAAGTTGTTCTCTTTCCTACTCCTGTAGCTCTGTGGCTGGCTGATGGAATGTAAATTGTGTCTCTTGATATTTTACTAGGATAATGCAAAGCAGGCATTTTAGGAGTTGATGTCCTTGAATATTTAGAAGCTTTAACAGACTCGAGTAATAAATGTTTGTGGCTAGGATAGCGGACACAGGACTACCTAATTAGATGTGCATCCCCATAGGATATTGGTACTTACAGCTAAATAAGAGCTTAAATTCCCTGAATGGGAAAAAGAAACCTGGACAGCTCTATAAGATAAAATAGTGTTGGTGCTGTCAAAAATCATGAGGGCAGAGTCAGAAGTTCTTAAGCAAAAGCATTCCGCTCAGAACTGAGGGGGTGAAATTTGGGACCCTGGAAATTGGGGGCAATTTCTGAGAGAAAACATTAAATTAATTTCATTTATTTTTACACATATATTCCGCTCTTCCTCCAAGGAGCCCACAGCAGCATAAATAGTTATGTTTATCCTCACAACAGCCCTATGAGGTAGTTTAAGCTGGGACATAGTCCAGCATCCTGTTCCTAGTCCAACACCCTAATCACTAAATCACACTGGCTGTTTGAAAGATCTGGTGAGCTTATGGTTTTACCAGTTTAACCAATTTAATTTAAATTTTTTTGTACATTTCTCTAAAAATTAAAAATAAAGTTTATTTTAAAAGGGGTTGGGTAGATGACTGCTGGTGATGTGCCAGGAACCTTACAGAGACTCGCTCATTGCTTTAAAAAAGAAGCTGAAATCCTCTCGCCCCGGCCCCCAAATTCACCACCTGATAAGAGAACAGTAAAATATGGACTAATGTTTTCACTCAGCCATAAAACACCGAATATAGGGACATAAGAAGCTTGTTGATGGTCCAGAACAGTGCTCCCTCTAATTTTTTTTCCATCTATGTACAGAATGAATTTTATTCTGGGAGGCAGTTTCAAGGCAGTGTGCGCGCACTGTATATTCAGAGTGGGGTCTTCCTGATTCGATCTGAGTTGGATCTAAAATTAACTGAGCGGGCATCAAAAAACTTGTGAGGAGATGCACACATGCGTGCCTTAGAAGGAACACTGGTCCAGATCCTTCCTTATAAAGCATATGGATATCCACAGGGAGCAGAATCAGAATGGCATGTGTCCGTTTTCTGTTTTACCTATATAGAATTATTGTAGAAATCAACACACATAAACATTGGTGCCAGGGGAACAGGACAGCAAATGTGACTCAAAGCTTTGTTTCATTGCAAAACCCCCATGTGCTGTACACAGGAGGCTTAATTTGAGAAAGGTGTCAGCGAATGCTTTGCACTGATGTGAGAAATGCCAAGGCCACATTCCATGAATATTTGTTCTTTTACAATGTTATGAAATGTATCACAACACTGACACACTGTTTCAACAGGAGACCTTGATCCTCCTACTTGTCCCATCCTTGAAAGAGTGTGGAACTAATTGAGTCATCCCATTCAACGCACTCACTCTTGATGGGAGTCTCTCAGACGGCCAAATGGTAATGTTGGCAAGCAGGTTGGTGGGATGTCTGAAGTAGGAGTTTGCAGCATTCTCTCCCACCTCATCCCTGGCATGTACAACCCATTCCTGACATTGGGGGGGGGGGGGTAGAAGAGCTCTCTCTCACATTTGGTGACCTGAAGCTCCTCATTATCTGATTTCATTGAGTCTTTCTCGCCCCATGGGCTGCCATGCCAGAGCATCCCTACAAAAACAGAATTCTCATTAAATTATAACTCAAGAGTCCTGCTAGGGCTAGTGGTGTGCAAACAGGTTCAACGTCGAACCGGTTCGGTTCGGGATCAAACCGAACCACCTCCTGTTCGGTTCAACTTTTGACAGAACCCCCACTGAGGGATTGAGATATGCTAAATCATTGTAAACCGCTTAGAGAGCTTCGGCTATAGAGCGGTATATAAATGTGAGTGCTATTGCTATTGCTAAATATATAAATTACCCCCTCCGGGGGACTTCCTCTAGGTGGCAGAGGGGGTCTGCGGGGTTTCCCCCTCCCCTGCCAGCCTCCTTGTCACCCTTACCGGCAGTTCGGCAGGCTCTTCAGCCCATTTGGGCCTTCCCCCTCTGGCATGGTGGCCATTTTGGAGGCCGCTGCGCCTGCGCAATGGACCTCTTCACCACGCCTCTGCACCATGAATGGGCCTCTGCGAATGGGCCCCAGCACCACGAACAGGCCTCCGCAAGTGGGCCTCTGTGCCACAAACGGGTCGAAGAGCTGGCCAAACCCCCGCTGACACCCACCCCCCACCACTTAGAAGAAGTCCCCCAGAAGGGATAAATGATTTTTTTAAAAATGGTGAATACCTCTGGACCGAACCAAACCAGGGGTGGGTGGATTCAAGGGGGTGCCAGACTGAACTGGCCTGGTCTTGTTTGGGTCCGGTTCCATGCAAAGACCTAGCTGGGGCAGACCAAAGACCTATCTAGTACAGCTTTGGTTTTCCAACAGGGGCTGCCAGACAGCTCTGGGAAGCTCACCAGCGGAGGGTGGGGGAATGAGCCCTACATGCACCATTCTCCCCAATTCTGCCTAGCTTATGACTCTATGAAGCTGCCTGTCAGACCATTGATTGAACTAACTCAGTACAACTGGCAGAAGCTCTCTGGGGATTCAGGCAGGGGTCCTTCCAAGTCCTACCTAGAGATGTCAGGGATTGGACCTGAAACCTCCTGCATGCATCACAGGTGCTCTGTCTCTAAGCTACACCCTCTTCCTTTTGGTTGCTTAACTTTGGACACCAGGGCATAGAATTATTCCATCTTCTTCAGGTAAGAAAGATTGATTCAAACAGCGAAGTATAGGAAGGCATTAGTGCACATTTTCTCTTGGGGTGGGTGGGTGGGCGGGGACTGGCAAGACTGGCAGGCTGGGGTTGCTGTCCCATCTCTTCTGGCACTCTTTGTTCCCTGAATCTGACCTTATCTAAGGCAGGGATGTTCTTTCACCTTTGCCCCATCACCCAAATTCAGGTTAGTTCACTCACTAGAGGCTTTCCTTTTGCTCAGAGGTTTCCTGGCTGGCTTTCCATGATCTGAGCCCTGATTTCCAGCTCTTGGGTCTAAGGGCTCCTCATCCCTCTCTTGCTTCTGCTTAGCAGCAGACTCTACTCTGTTTTCCCATTCCTCAGCTTTTCTTGGATTGCCCCAGTGAGTGCAGCTGTGCAGATCTTGTTTGGCTTGGTATAAGGTAACTTAACTCTATGAGGCCATTCACATGACCTCATTCCACTGCTTGGGAGGGCTAGGGTGGGGGAAGGCAGGCGCTTGGCTGTACGTGAACTCCAACACAGCTGGGATTGGGAAGAGGAAGTCCTCCCACATCCCAGGTAACATAAGAACAGCCCTGCTGGATCAGGCCCAAGGCCCATCTAGTCCAGCATCTTGTTTCACACAGTGGCCCACCAGATGCCACTGGAAGCCTACAGGCAGGAGTTGAGGGCATGCCCTCTCTCCTGCTGTTACTCCCCTGCAACTGGGACTCAGAAGCATCCTGCCTGTGAGACTGGAGATGGCCTACAGCCCTCCAACTAGTAGCTGTTGATAGACCCCTCCTCCATGAAGTCATCCAAACCCTTCTTAAAGCCATCCAGGTTGTTGGCTGTCACCACATTTTGTGGCAGAGGATTCCACAAGTTGATTATGCATCGTTTGAAAAAGTACTTCCATTTGTTGGTCCTAGACTTCCTGGCAATCAATTTAATGGGATGACCCCTGGTTCTAGTGTTATGGGAGAGGGAGAAGAATTTCTTTCTATCCACTTTCTGCACACCCTGCATGATTTTATAGACCTCTATCATGTCTCCCTGCAGTCGTCTTTTTTCTAAACTAAAAAGCCCCAGGTGTTGTAGTCTTGCCTCATAAGAAAAGTGCTCTAGGCCCCTGATCATCTTGGTTGCCCTCTTCTGCACCTTTTCCAGTTCTACAATGTCCTTTTTTAGATGTGGCAACCAGAATTGTATGCAGTACTCCAGGTGTGGCCGTACCACGCCAAAATGGCAGTGGGCCAGGGAGAAGCCTTCTACGCAGCAGTGATCACCCAGATGACTGTATGCCGAGGCAGAATGAACCCACAGTTCATTCAACCTGGATAAGACACCAAGTAGGAAAAAAAGGTTTACCCTCAGTTGGACCAGCAGAGGGCTCCCAGCGCTCCTGACGACACGAGCTTCCTGGGTTACCCCAAGCAGCTTGTGTCGTGAGGACAGCCTTTATGTCTTCTCCTACCCTGGGTTCCATTTCCCTGAATGCTATGTTTCTCCAAGCTGCCCTAAACCTTCCCGGAGCCTGCATTTCCCTGGTTGTCCCTTGTCTTGGAAGAGCTGTGCTGGGAAGGAGCAGGGCAGATTAACCAGTGAGAAAGAGGCCAGGGTGGCTGAAGCTGGTGGCAGAAAGCCACAGTCCTTTCCCCTGTTGCTAAACCTCCGCATTTGGTACCTCATTGGTACATGACCTCTAAAAATGGATATTTTCTTTAGCTATCATAGCGTGGATTTGTTTAATCCTTGCATAAGTTTTCTAAGGGCTAAATTATACTTTATGATGAAAATGCATAAATGCATCCTTTTTTTTTTTTAGCCTTCAAATTACACGGTGCAGGGTATCTAATTTAGAGAGGGACCATGGTGCAGCATGTGGTGGTGTTTACCCTTTGCCCTCAAGCTATTTTCCTGATGAAAATTGGTGTTTGACCTGTAAGTAAACACACACACACACAGAGCAGAAAATTCACTCCTTCCTCAAAGAGACAAATAAATAAATAAAACCAAATATTTCAAAACCTGGCATTTTGAGGTGGGCATTTGCAAAGAATTTGCAAATTGGAGAATTTGAGGAATAACTTTATCTCTAGTGTAAAGGTGAACAACAAGTAGGTGTTTACACTAAATTCTGATCAAAGAGAAATTAAGGGTACTTTTCATATGAAAGAGAAAAAATCAGTCAGAAAAGGCTTATACAGAGCTAGTATAAGTGTTCCAATATTGTCTCCAATTAATTTAAATTACACTTTAGGCTCTTTTAGAAACACTAATTTTACTTTCTCTCTCTCTCCCATTTGGCTCTGCTGGGGCTCAATTAGAACGGAAGATGTACTTTTTTCTATACCCTTAAGCCTGACCCTAGGCAGACATTTCAAAGCTCACGCCATATTAATTTTAATATTTTCATGCATTTATAATTTAGTTACAGGTTTAAAAATAACCTGAATACATTTTTATCACAATTTCTCACTTAGAAGAGTTTATAAGTATGAAACTTCATTTCACTTTCTGAAGAAAGAAAAAGAGGGATTGGGAAAGAAGAAAACAGAAAAATGAGTCCTGAGAATAAATTTAGCAAGAAACAGCTGAAGGCAGAAATAGTCTCAGTGAGGTTTACTTATTTGACTCTGCTGTTGTGACTCTAGCAAAATATGTACAGCTGCTAAATAGAGCCCTGAAAAAGGCACAGGCTTTGCACGCCTTAATGTGCTCAAACTGTAGGAGGTAAGTTAAATATTCTGGAGTCCTGGTCAGCAACTGTTCCACTTCAATTTCAAACACTACTCTTCTGTAGCTGGGACTCTCCCTCTTACCAGTGTCGTTGCGGAAGCTGTCCAGCATGGCAAGGAGCAGGTTTGTGGAAAAGCTGCTGAACTTATTTGTTTTTGCTTGTTACTTTAGTTTTTAATTTAGAATGTAATTTTTAATGTTGCCTTGTTCACATGTTTTTGTGCACTGCCCGGAGTCTTCGGAGTGGGAGGTATAGTAAATGTTTCTAATAAATAAATAAATAAACGAGTAGGTAAGCTCTCCAAGAAAGGAGTCACACAGAACGAGGAGCTGTAAGGAATGAGGTGGTGATGCAGCAACTGCTAAACAGAAACTGAGCAGTTTTATTGAGGCCCTTTAACAAAATCCTAGCACTCACTGGGTGTAAAGCTCGAGCTCCTATGTTTTGCAAATCTCCTCAGTTTGCGTTTAGCAAAAGGTTGCAAGCAAAACTTTGTATGCCCTGCAAAGCAGAGACAGCTTTGCAGTGATTGGCTGGGCCCAGACTGCTGGAGTGCCTGTGTCTCAGTGCAGTCCAGCCCTAGAGAAGGAGGAGTCAGTCCTGTCTGAATTGTGACATAACAGAGAGACTGCAGAAAGGAGGGCGAACTGGCTGTCTGGGCTTCCTTCGTGCATGAAGGACAGCCCACACAGCCAATCATGGCCAGAGAGAAGGAGGACCTTCCTTTCTTAACTCCAGTTGAAGGGAATGCAGCCTGTGGTTCCAAAACTGGATGTAACACAGGCTGTGTTGAACCTTGGGTTGGGGCAATGAAACTCACTACAACCCAAGGGTTCAAACTGGAGTTCCAAAGAGAAAACCTCAGGTTGCTCGCATCACAGAACCGGAGTTGCAAGCATTTGGATGTGATGGTTTAGCAACCTCTGGCCCCTTACACTCCGGTTCTGCATTACGTGTGAATTTTGCCATTATGTAAAATTGTTTTTATTCCTGCAGCAGGCTACAAAGATCTCTTATGTCAGGCTAGTTAGTGTCTTTATTATATTTGGTTTCATGTATGCTGTTGTAACTTCTCTCCCCACCCCCATCCCTGTTCAAACCCAAGCCATTATCCTTTTAGTAAATAAATCACCCTTTGATTTCATAACTACTGGTCTGTGCTTAGTGTCCCCAAGCTTCCCGGGAGATTTTGTTGTAAACAAGGGGTAGCAGGGGTAGCCGTCCTACACCTGTCAAAAGCCCCTGTCAGGAGGACCACTCTTTACTAGGGCACCAGTTGGCAGGGCTGTCCTTAGAGAGCCCTGGTGGGGTGCATGGCCTGGGGCAAATCAGCCTGTGTGGGGCCCCCTTCCAGTTAATTCTAATGGGGGTTAAAAGAGCGGAGCCTGGGGTGGTCGCCCTGCTTGCCATGCCCTAAGGACAGCCCTGCCAGTTGGTCCCTCATCCAGAACATGCATTGGTTCTTTCCTCCTCTTCCCGAGTAGGGCTCAGATGTGGGAGGCTTCATCCTGCCAGTTGTGTGGTATGTCTCTAAGACTGTACTTCAGATTGGGCTTAGTGATAACTCTGCTCCTGGGATCCAGGAGTGGTAGTGGTGGGGAACCCAGGGGAATGTAGTTCTCGACAGCTGATGTTGATTCATAGCTATCATCACCATCGTGCCCGCTTGCTACTTTGTTATAGTCATCTGTCTGGTCTGTTGGAGACAAACTGGTGTACCTGTTGGTTTGTTTGTTTTTATCCCACCTTTGTGGCTTTTACCAGTCTCTCTAGGCAGCTCACAATATAAACCCACCAAAATGCAATTAAGTCTAAAACAAGCAATTAAAACAATAAAATCACCAGTAAAACAGCAGTCAACAATAACATAAAGAACAAGCAGAGAAAGAAAGAAAGAAAGAAAGAAGGAAGGAAGGAAGGAAGGAAGGAAGGAAGGAAGGAAGGAAGGAAGGAAGGAAGGAAGGAAGGAAGACTGTTTTCTGCAGAGCAACTGTTATAATCTTGAGTCCAGAATAATGTCAGGTATTTGGTCGCCTATCAGCTAACAGAAAAGCTATTTTAGAATTATCAAGATTTTATTAGAATGGAATTCTGAAGGAGAAATTAGCTTTCATGAATTTTTAAAAATTGTTTTAGCATCCATGGTTATGGAATAATTCCCCCAAATACTATCGCACACACGCACGCACGCGCGCACACACACAAGATTTCTTACAGTCAGGAACTGATGCAACAGATATGGAGCACCTAATGGCCCCATGGCTTCTATACTTCAAGTCCATAACATATAGTTCTGAGGCCATGGTCATGATCTGGTCCATAGCAATGTAGGAAAATAGCCCAAGTGCAGAAGAGCAAGACCAGCAAGACTCCGGCTTAAGGAAAGATGCTGCTGTGCTGAGCTACTGACAAGAACGCTGAGGTGAGAGATGCTCCTCCCACATCAAGGATGGAAAAACAATAAACTAAACCAGAAGGAAAGAGAGGGCTCACATGCACTGGGGTAAGCTGGGCATGTGATCTCTAAACAGAGGACAGAGAAAGGCCTTTGGGTGGATGGGCATTTGGCTCTGAGACCTGGGAGAAGCTGCATCATGGAGAATCATGGAGATATCAAGGAGTACAAATGGCACCCTGGAAATTGGGGTTTTCAGATATTTCAGTGGGCTACTATCATAGGGGAGTCCTGTGGTAGCAAGCATGAACTGTCCCCTTTGCTAAGCAGGATCTGTCCTGGTTTGCATTTGCATAGGAGATAACATGTGTGAGCACTATGAGGTATTCCTCTTAGGGGAGGCAGACCTACTCAACTTGGCCCCTGCAGCTGGTTTTTTTGGACTACAATTCCCATAATCACCAGCCACAGTTACCAATAGGCAGGGGTTATGGGAGATGTAGGCCAACATCTGCAGGAGGGGCAAAGTTGAGCAGCCCTGCCTTAGGTATATGGCAGCTATGACTCGGTATATGGCAGCTTCCTATGTTCCTATCATTGTTTTGCAGAGCTGTAATTGGCCATATTTCACGAAAATCACAATACTCAGATATTTTGTATGAAATATGACCCAGGGACATCTAGAATATGCCTTGCAGCCATCTTTCTCCTCAATGTGGCAGTGCAGACACTTGAGAAACCTCTCAGAACTGTGAGCACTCTACTCCAGTTCCGGATTTCTGCCCATCTGGATTAGATATGTGTTTCTTCTATGCTAATTATGTACAGCCTTCAGGCTTCTGACAGGTTGCCAATGCAGTTGACAGACATAGGTCATCATGGGATTCCTTTTCAAGACTGTAAGCAGAGTTGGTTTCCAAACCATTTCTTTGCTTCAGTGGGTGTGCATCAAGAGGTTTGATCCTCATTCTGGGTAAACAAGTTGTCATTTCATTGACTGCATCTGAGTTACACCAATGCACTGGCACCAGCACCTCCAGAGGGCAGTAGCTCAGCATGCTAAGAATGGATGTGCTACCTATACAGAAGCATCCCAGATTTGATTCCAATGTAATGAAGAGCCATTTAAGTCATTACTTCCGCATAAATTACTCAGTGCTTGTATGATTCAATCCATAATTGCTGAACATTTTAAGCAGCATGGTTCCTAATCAAGGGAAGGGAGGAACATGAATCCTGGAGTGATGGAAGGGCATTACTATTGAAATAGTATACTGAACGGTCTATCAGTAAGTATACCATTGATTCCCATCCATCTCAACATCACTCTCTCATTTGATCAAGTTATCAAGGTGCTAGGGTAACTGGGTTGTTGTTGTTGTTTTAAATGCAAGAACTGACTGTTTTATGCGTTCACACAAGCTACATGGAGTGTGAGAAACATTTACCTGTGTAGAGTTTCTCATTTCCAAGAATCTAATTTAAAATATTTTTAACTCGTGTGCTGACACTTGTGCATGCAGGATTCACTCCCCAACATGCCTTCCATAGACTAGGTATGCAAACGCACACAAGTGGTACTGGGTGGTACATGAACTGAGAACCCATTGATGAGATTCAGGACCACATGGTGCCCTATATGGTAACTGGATCCATCTATGACCATGTGGAGCTTCCTAATTCTGAGTTAGACTCATCATCTCTGACAAGTAGCAACTCTCCAAGGTCTCAGGCAGAGGTCTTTTCACCCTCACTACTTGGGGGCAAATAATTCTGTGTTACAAACCCCAGATGATCCTTCTTTGCTTCTTCCAAAAGCTCAGCTTTGGGGGCCGTCTGCTGCTTTGAAAGCAGAAGAGCAATTAGAGATTATTAAGCTTCTGTGAGAGCAAAGACATTTGAAATGCCACTGGCATGGGAATGGATGGGGCTACCTGGAGCAGAGAAGTTATACAGGCAGGGAAAGAGTCAACTACTCTCATCTTCCACTTGCCACTTCTCTGTTTTGCAGTTCCCCTCTACGAAGCTTTTGTGTGCATGACACTGGAGGTTTGTTTCATTTATTTATTTAAAACAATATATCTGACCTTTCAACTTTTAAAAAAACCTCTTCATTGCAGCTGCATTCATCCACCTCCTAGGTTGACCCTTGAATCCTTTTAATTAGAGAGGCTAGGCACTAAACCTAGAAGCTTTTCCATACAAACATGTGCTTTACCAATGAGCTATTCCCCACAGAGCTTATACAGGTATACCTCATTATTTGTGGGGGTTCCATTCCTTGTCTACAACCATGAGTAATGAAACTGTGAATAATGAGTCATTACACCTATGGGAATTGGGAGGTTAAGTTCCTGCAAAGGAGTGGGTGAGTGGGTCCAAAAACCAGTGAAAACCAGTGAAATTACTTAAAAGAAAATACCCTACTGTGGTTTGTAGGTCTCCATCTGTCCAGCACTGCCCCCGAAAACCATTAGTTTGGCTATTTTCCAGCAAATATTGCGGAAACTAATATCTCCCTTTTTCAACAAACAGCCAACAAAATGGGTCCTTTACACAGAATGGCAGCTGGAATGACCTTGGAGGTCATTTCTGGCCACCTAGCAACTGCGCAAGTATTAATCCTTTATATACCCATGTATGCAGAGGCTGGGTGGCTATTTGTAGACCATAGATACCTGAAACCGCGAATAGTGGAAGCACGTATAGCAAGATCCACCTGTAATAGAAATGGTCTCTTAGGTGTTTTTGTGGCCTTTCCCAAAATAAGCCACCATATTTTTCTGTGCTCATCACTCCAAGCTTTGTAAATATTTTCCTTCATTTTCTCCTTTTTGAAAATTTCAAATTAAAAGAACACAACCCTCATTACAGGTTGAGTATCCCTTATCCGGACATCCGAAATCTTGAATGCTCTGAAATCCTGAAATCATCATGGCGTACGCCGTAGCAAAACAAAAAACAAAATTTTATTTTTTACCATAGCAAGCTGGGCGATCTTCTTACACATTTTCATATGCATTTCCTGATCACCTTCCTCCGATGAACTACAATGACTAGTAGCTTTAGAAGACCCATTGCAAATCCCAGCCTGATGGACCTTGTTTATGCCAGAAGCCATCAGGCAGTAAGCTACAAATGTTTATTTTAAAAAAATATCTTGCTGTAATAATCACTGCTGTAATAATCACTCTCACGGACACACAGCTCACTAGCAAAAGGAAAACACTTCAGTTCCCAAAACGAGCTGGCTGAAGGCGTAGCTACCTGCCTTCCTCTCCTCGTGTGTGCCCGATCTACAAGCAGAACATGCAGGCGAGCAAAAGCAGACCACCTTTGCAATTTCTAGCCCACCCCCTCCTCCTCCCACCCGGGTCCCTCCCCGCTCTCAGCTTCTGCCATGAGGCGATGCTGCTGGCTGGATGCTACACATTCCATTGGGGAGACACTGAGCTCATCGCCCCAGCTAAAACTGCTGAGATCATTGAAGATGATTTAAAACATTAAAAAAGCGGAAGAAAAGAGAAGGTGAGACCCCCTCACTCACTCGCAGATTCCCAATTTTGCCGCTTTTAAACATGCTGTAATTTGTCTGTAATTCTCTCTAGTTGTGGCTCTTTTTTTATTGTGAAGCTTTTTAATGTTTTTTCATGTTCTCGCTTTGGTGCTAGAGGGAAAATACAGTAACTTTTCATGTTTAGACTTGGATCCTATGCCCAAGATATCTCATTATGAAAATATTCCAAAATCTGGAAAAATCCAAAATCCGGAACACTTCTGGTCCCAAGCAGTCCGGATAAGGGATACTCAACCTGTATTGTATTACAGTAAAGCACTGATGTTGGGGAAGGGCAGGGGCTTAGTTTCCATGGCCCTTCTCTTTCCCAGCCTCTAAGCAAATAATAGACATCTGACTCCAAGAGACCTAGGAGCTCAGTCATCACCAGGAATGTTAGGCTTGCTGGCTTGCTCTACTTATTGGAAGGAAACTAGCTCGGTGCGGATCTCTGATCCCTGGCTGGATTGTGGCGGAAGATGAAATCCAAGCCAATGTTAATTCTGTGTGCAATTTATTTTGGTTAGGAGCATTTTGAAAGACCTGCTTTCTTAGGGAACTAAATTTCTGACAGTAAACATAACATGATAGAAGGGTCTGGCACAGCTTGCAAGTAATCTCTGGCCTTTATTGATATGTGGCATTTCTTGAAAACCTTTATTGGATAACACATCGGGGAGCCATTTTTCAGTTGTCTGCTGTATCCTGAGATTTCTGGCACGAGCGTAAATGTCCAGAAGCAATGCCAGACTCAGACAGGATGCTGATGTACAAGATAGCCGAGAGCAATTAAAGTCCAGAGTTGAAAAGGCGGAAGCTCAGCACAAGACCCCTTTGAAAGAAACAGAGTCTGCACAGCAGCAGTGCTTGGTGGATTGTATCCAATGCCTTTGGCACCCGGAGAGATCTAAATAGACCCATTGCAGTAGTATAGTTATGTAAACATGTACACAAATGCTTAATCCCTTTAATGATACCAACTCCCAAGTGTATAATCATGGCCATCTTTCATTTAAAAAAGAAGTAGCTAGGAGTTGGTATCATTAAAGGGATTAAGTGTCAGTGTACATGTTTACATAACTGTACTGCTGCAATGGGTCTATTTTGATCTCTCCCTATGCCAAAGGCATTGGATGCAATCCACCAAGCACTGCTGCTGTGCAGTCTCTGTTCTTTCCAAAGGAAGCCCGAACCGGCTTTCCAGCCTTTAAACACTGGAGCTAAATTGCTCTTGGCTGAGGTATACATAACTGGCCTTTCTGGGGGCCAAACTACACACCCTGTGAACTATGCTGTGAAGAAGTGTGTGTAAGACTGGCAACTTTTGCTCTGTAACAAAAAGGAGCTGCAGGGGGGCTCTCCAATCCAGATTAAGACTCCTGGACCATTTCCCAGCCAAAATTTACATCTCCAAACAGCTATTTGCTGCAAATAGCCACTTTAGGAGCAAATGGCAGCTTTGGGAGGCATTTCCAGAAGGTACGGGGAGCATGTCATGGCCCAGAAGTCAGACCCCTGATTATCAGCAAAGGGGTCTGAGGACACGGATGTTACAGAAGGCTAGTGTAGGAATGATCCCCAGAAAGAGCTTCTTTGGAAAATACCACCTGGAAATGAAACCTTTGGAGTCTGCACCAGCATAGCCTGAGGAGGCAACCCTGCCCAACTCCTGTGACTCTGATGGTTTTCCCTCTGAATTCTTAGACATGGAAATGCAAGAAGATATCAGTTTTGCCAGAACCAGAACTTGAGAGGTACGGCATAGCCCCGTTAAGCTCCAACAGTTCCTACAGAGGAGGAGAGGAGCAGAATACATCAGTCTGATGGCAGCACTATTCTCAGCTGGTGCCAGATCATTGCTAGAGCAATATCCTAGCTAGTGACGCGCAAACAGGTTCAACTGTTTGGGGTCGAACCAAACCACCCCCTGTTTGGTCTGATCCCAGACTGAACCCCACCCCCCGGGCCATTTGGGGGTTCGCAATTTTTATTTATTTATTTATTTTAATTACTTACCCCTTCCAGGGGACTTGCTCTCCTTGGTGGGGGTGGCAGTGCAGGGGTTCCCCCCCATCAGCCTCCTTGCCTCCCAAACTGGCCTGTTCAGCTGCCTCTTCAGCCTGGGCCATGCAGAGGCTGATTGCGCAGGCGTGGTGGCCTCCAAAATGGCCACCACGCCAGAGGGGGAAGGCCTGAACAGGCCACAGGGCCAGCCAATCGAGCCAGTTTGGGAGGCAAAGAAGCTGTTGGAGGAGGGGTAACCCCCGCGGACCCCCACCACCAAACAGAGCAAGTCCCCCAGAGGGGGTAAATTCTAAAAAATAATAATTAAAAAAACCTTCACACACACCCGGACCAAACCAAATGGGGGGTGTGTGTTCAAGGGGGTTCCAGACTGAACTGGCCTGGTCCAGTTTGGGTCCAGTTCAGACTTGAACCAAAATGGGTCAGCCCCTAATCCTAGCTGGCTGCTCATGTATGCTTTGTATCTAACTTGTCCCTCCCCATTGATCTGTCCGTGATCTGGTTCCTCTCTCTGGATTTCTGCTGGTCTTGACCTTTAAAGCTCTACACAGCTTGGGGCTGGTGTACCTGTCCGATAGCATTTGCCCATATGAACCTGTCAGGGCCCTCTGCTCATCATCTCAGGCCCTGCTCATGGCCCCATCACTAACAGAGATCCGGTTGGTGGGGACTAGAGACTAGGGATGTGCAAATGTTCAACATTGAACATTTGGGGTCGAACCGAACCACCCCATTTGGTCTGACCCCGCATTGAACCCCCCCTCCCAGGAGTTCACGAATCTTTTCTTTCTAATTTTTTTTTTTTTACAATTACCCCCTCCAGGGAAGTTGTCTGGGGCGATGGTGGGGGGCGGCATGGAGGTTCCCCCTTCCCCCCTGGCCTCCCATTTCAGAAATTGGCCGGTTTTTGGCCTTCCCCCCTCAGCGTGCTGACCATTTTGGAGGCCGCTGCACCTGCGCAATAGGCCTCTGCAGGGCCTGGGTCATGAGTTTTGGAACTTCTGAAATCCCCATTATTCCTGAACTGAACTGGGGGTTTGAGGGGGTGCTGGACCGAACTGGCCTGGTCCAGTTCGGACTCAAACTGAACCGAACCAGCAGGTTCCATTCACACCCCTACTAGAAACAGGGCCTTTTCGATGGTGGCCCTTCGGCTTTGGAATGCCCTCCCTGAAGAGCTTTGCAATGCTCCCTCCCTCAGTGTTTTTAAAAACAACTAAAAACACATCTTTTTAAAGAGGCTTTTTAATACTCCATCTTTGGTTATATCTGGTAGGTTCTTTAGTTTTTAGTTTTTAAAATAACTTTTTATTTTATCAATTTATAGTTTTTTAAAAAATAACTTTTAATTTGAAACTTAATACTGATTGTGGTTTTAATCTGACTTTTAACTTGTTTACTTAATTTGGTTAATTTTATTTCTTTTATTTTATATTGTATCTATTTTATTGTTGTGTACTGCCCCATAAATAAATTATGTGTCCCACCCTCTTGGAGGTATGACTTAGAGTGACCTTCCTTGTGGCAGCACCTGTATTGTGGAATTCTCTGTCCCTTGAGGTTCACCGGGCCCCTACTCTGTTGTCCTTTCTCAGACAAGGTAAGAACTGCTGCTCCTTCTAGTGTTTTAACTTGAAATATTCCTGATCATGGTTTGTTTGTTTGTTTTTGTCTGTTCACTGTATTTTTGGTAGTAATTAGGCTTTTAATGATGGGTTTGATGATTACATTTTATTTTAAATTGTATTTTAAATTATTTTTATTGGGCATACCTTTGAGCTCCAATTTTTGGAAGAAAGGTGGCATATAACTCTAATACATACATACCACTTTTAAAAAGAAGAAGACGACTGATATAACAATCAAAAACTGTGTTCTACCAGGGTTTGGGGGCAGTGTGTGTTCCCTATTTTCAGTTGTGTGGAAGCAACGTAAGAGGAAAAACTGGGTACAAGTGATTGTGCGGACGCAAGATAGGAATAAAATCTTCCTGGGTTTTCCTCCTATCTTAATTCCACACAATCATTTCTTGGTTGTTTTTGATTGTGTGAATGACCTTATTGAATGTAAGCAGCTGCCATTTCAACAAAGGAGAAAATCATCGCCTTTATTCTGTCAAAATAGGATTGCTTGAGTGGTCACTTTTGTTAACTAGACTGCATGACACATGACACATAGCTCTGATCTCCAAGAGAGTTCTGGATATTGCTTATTTTACTGCATTGGCCCAAGGCCATGTCTTGTTGGGCCATTTCTAATCTTGAGAAGGACATTTGATCTGTCAGAGCGTACTGAGTGGTACAGAGCAATTACTGTTCTGCTTTCTACCCTGTTGTGTTTTGAAAGAAAACCTAGAGTTAGATATGGATTTTTTATTCTTCCAATAGACTATGAACTCTAGCTTTCTTGAAGGAAGCATAACCACACCCCACTATATTAACCATTAATTATTATGGTGGGGTATGTTTATGTTTTGGTCTAAGGAAAGCTTAAAGTATTCAGATATGAAGTTATGAATGAGATTGAAACTTGCATTCCCTGTGAAAAGTGAGATTTAGGTTCTTCTTAGTGAAAGGTTAAGATTTGTATTCCTAGTACAGTAGGAGAAGAAAGAGGTTATGTTTGCGTGCCAGTTCAAAAAGCCAGGCACCTGAGCAAACTTCAGATATGTTTTAAGATCTGTTACTGCTAGAGTTTGAATTAAGCATGTCAAACATGGGAGGAGAGCTGGTTTTGTGGTAGGAAGCATGAATTGTCCCCTTTGCTAAGCAAGGTCTGCCTTGGTTGCATTTGAATGGGAGACTACATGTCAGCACTGTAAGGTATTCCCTTTAGGGGATGGGACTGCTCTGGGAAGAGCACCTGCATGCAGAAGGTTCTATCCTGGAGATACTCTGTGGCTTCTCCAAGATAGTTGCTCCTGATTGCAACCTTGGAGAAGCCACTGCCAGTATGTGAGTGTATAGACAATACTGCGTTAGATGGACCAATGATCTGACTCGGTAGAAGGCCGCTTCCTATGTTCCTATGGTTAAAAAAGCTCTTCAGATAAGCGAAATCAGACTGGCAACTGAGTTTCATTCCCTTCCCTGCTCCCTGCTCCCAAGCCAATCACAATACCTGGCTCTTGGTGCACAGCAATGGGAACTGATGACAAGCCACGGTGCAGAAGAAATAATATTCTAAATCTCTAGGGAGGGTGGAGGGAAAGTGAGATATAACACACAGCAGTGCCAAAGAGAAGCCACTCACCTGCATTCCTTAGCAGCACGGAGGTGTTGGGGGCAACAAGAGGCGAGCTCCAGAGGGAGTCCGAAGCTACTGACATTGCATAACAGATGCACCAATGGGGAGATAAAATGTGCTGCTCCAAAGGCTTGCTTTGCTGTGCTAGCAGATAAAATAGTATCATCCTAAGCAGGTGGGGAAAGGATGGGGGGGGGGGAAGAACAGTAGAAATGAGGCTAGCTTTCATTGATTGACTTGCATGCAGGATTGCCCTCCAGTTAGGCTCCTTAAATCCCACTGAAGTCAATGAGATTTACGCAGCCCAACTGCACAGAACGGCAGCCTTGGAGAACACTCAAGAAAATAGGCCAATGAGCTACACGGCTCCTGAGAGCCTAGGGGATTTTGGACTCGCGTTTCTCACAAAAGAGTCTCTCCCTCCTCATAACACCAGTGCCACATGGGAACCCTCATTTGGAACTGAAAGGAGTTTCAAAATAAGTATATAACACGGCCAGGATTAGGAAGCATGTTAGTCTATGGAGGGGGGCGGGAAGGTGAAGGGGAAAAGCTCAATGGGAAATCTTGGGCCAGTCGCTATAGCTCAGTGGAGCCTACCACAGAGTTATGAAATGCTGTGAGTTTCATGCCTGTATATTGCAGCTAATTTAACAATAGTGTCATTGAAAAACACAAACAATATACTCTAGAGCTCACATAATAGCTCTACCCTTTGGAACGAACTGCACCTTGCTTGCTGTGGTCCTGATTGAATTACTACCTACCAAAAGCCCAGATGTTGAGTACAGCTGTCCTAGGGCCCAGTCTGGTCTTGGGAATGGCAACAGGTCATTTCCCAAAGTGGGTTCAGCAGTTGAGTACAAAATGAGAAAAGAATTACTCCCCAGACCAGTCTGATTTTCAAAAAGTGTTTTGAAAGTAGAAAACAAGTCATCAATAAATCGGCTTGCCGCAAGCACAAAGGGTTACATTTCAAAGATTCTGAGCTGTGATAATATTTTAAATAGCATTCTGTTGATGCTAAGATATGATTAAAAAGGCCAGATAATAAACATGCTGTTTAGTAGGGCTGTGCATCGCATCGGACCAAAAATTGAACCTGAGGTAACACAAGCCCCATCAGGGCAATTTTCATCAAAAACTGTTCTGAGGAAAAATGTCTCTGATGTTGGCAGATGATTCAATACAAAACCACATTGTATCAGTATTGCACAGGAAAACCTTGGTATTTGCAGGGGTTGTGTTTCCAGCTAGTGCTGCAGATAGTGAAACTGCAAATACCAAGGTATTGGAGCGATACAAATCCAGGGGTTAGGTTCCGGGAGGGATGGCAACAAACCATGCAAAAAGGCACAGTAAAGTGCCCTACAGTGCTCCACAGAGGTCCTAATAGTCCTGCAGTGCCCCGCAAAAATCAAAAGGCAGCCAAAAATCACATTTCCCCCCTCCTCCCCAATGAGCCACAAAATGGCTGTTCTCAAAATGGTGGCTGGAAATGACCTTCGAGGTCATTTCCAGCCCCCCTCCCATCCATGGATGGGTTTATGTGGGTTTAGCCCCTTTTTTTGCCAGATTGTTTACCACGTATACCGAGGTCGGGAGATTCGGGAAACGCGAATCCACAGATGCAAGATCTGCAAATATTGAGGTTCTCCTGTATCAAACAGTATTGGAAGATGGCAAGGTTACTTTTTAATGAAGATCCAACTTCAGCTGCCTTCTGGCAGCATTTCAAATGGCAGATATTTCTTCCCCAGTCTGGCTTTATATTGCACCAGGAAAGGAAGCAATGTCATGTAGGCAGGTCTCACCATCAAGGAGACCCTCCTCCATAGGGTTTGCGGGGAAAGCGGGCTAAGCCTGCTCTCCTCGCAGATGACCAGCCAGTCTGCTGTGGGTGGCCGCAGCGGCCGCCCACACAAGTGCCGGCTCTGTGACGGAGCCAGCAGGGACTGGGAGGATCTGGAGCCGCGCG
Organism: Hemicordylus capensis; assembly: GCF_027244095.1. NCBI lineage: Eukaryota > Metazoa > Chordata > Lepidosauria > Squamata > Cordylidae > Hemicordylus > Hemicordylus capensis. The sequence continues at coordinate 25,651,170 of NC_069661.1, read as the reverse complement.
GCCCCCGGAAGCTCCAGTATGCCTTGCGCGAGTGTGCAGGGCATACTGGAGAGACCCCCGAGCCGGGAGGCTGATTTTAAGCCTCCCAGCTGGGGGTCTACTTGTGAGTAGGCATGGTGCGGAGCCGCACTGCAGCTACTCACGATTTTAAAAACCGGGTTTGCAGAGCGCTCGCCCCTTAAACCCGGTTTAAGGGGTAGGCTACAGAAGTGAGTGACCCACTTTGACGGAACTGGGCTCGGCTACGAGCCCGGTGGGTCTGGTGGGTCTGATGATCAGTGGGGAGCGGGCTAAGCACCCTTAGCCCATTTCCCACTGACCATCAGAATAGCTTCATGGTGTTGTATCCTTTTCCTAATACATCACTGGGAGAAAAATGGTTGCACTCTATATCTAGAAAGTGTGGCAGTATTTTCCTCCATGATGTTACTTCTTTTCCTAGTGCATTATAGGGCGAGACCAGGGAGGGGAAAGGTAGTAATATGAAATGCCACTGCTGTGACTGGCCAGAGGGCAGCCAATTCTACAGAGAAGCCAGATCTTCATTAAAAGGTAAGCCCTCACATCCCAATGTATCAAGCCAATACAGATTTCACCTCAGTGTGATCCAGACCAGACCACTCCCTACACAGCATACACAATGCAAGAATGGTCTAGATCATTATTTGGAATGGACCAATAATTCAGCCCAAGCTCACCCCTATTATTTGGATACTCAAAAAAGAAAGATGGACAGACAGAGAGATTCCAACGGCAATCCATAGAACTTGAGCCCAATCACCCATGCCCTCCAAATTCTCTCCCCACCCATTTTGAGGGTCTAAGGAAATTGGAAAAGTATGTACATATGCATGTGGAATCATTAGAATACCCAGATGGTGGGCATTTGTACCCTGGCCATAAAACACATACTATTCACATTTCATTCATAAGGATTAAGTCAGGAGACTGGCATAACTCGGTTTCAGACAAGGGAAATTTTTTTCTAGTATGTTAGTCATTTGGGAGGGGGAAATGCAACACTAGTTCTTTTTTTTTAAAAAAACCCAACACAGTAGCTGCACAATTGATCCACTTATAATGAAATCATAAAGGAAGGTCTGCCCCTGTATTTTAAGGTTATGGGCAGGAATGTTAACAAGGAGAAGCAGGACATAAATAATCACCAGGTATATTAAGAATGCAATTATTTTTTTAATAATCATAAACCTTGGATAGACAAAATGATATACTTCACAATGCTGTAACAGCAGGAGAGATAATGAAGGTAAAACTACACTAAAAAAAACACACCATACCATGATTAGGTCTATTTTTCATCACCTCTTCACCCGTAATAACTAAAATAAGTTAATGCTGTTTGTCATTCTAACCTTGGGTGTCCTGATTGTTCTTCTGTTCAAAAGCAGCCATAAAACAAAGTAATTCTATCATTATCCTCTAATCTATCATTTGCAAATAGAGCTCTGCCACCATTCATATTGTTCTTGCAAGCAGAAACTCTTCTCTTTGTTGCCTATGATTTATTTCATTCACTCCTTATGTTTCACCGCTCTGATAATCAGCTCAAGCCAGGTAGAAAGACTCCGAACACCTGCGGCAATCCAGCAGGAAGCAGAGGGGGTGGGGGCGGGCAAGGCCCCGACCACCTGGTGAGATACAGCCAACAAATTGTACACTTCCTTGCTGGCAGAAGTATCCTTGTAAATCTCTCAGGTGTTACTCTGAACGAGTCTGACAAAGTACATGATTAGTTTCCAGACCACAGAAGTGCAGCCTGGAAACTTGAAACTTCAAGCTTTGGTCTCTCTTTATCCACACACACTGCCATAGAGTAGGCACCTCCTGAAATGTTCTCTCTTCACATTGCAGGACCAGGTCTTGCAGTCATTCTGTCTTGCAGTCTCTCCCTTCCATGAGAGCAACTGTGACTGTTCTTAAACACTTTTGTGCCAGCAATGTATGTGAAAAATTCCCGCCTTAACTGCACTTCAGGGGAGGGGCTATCGCTTACTGGTAGAGCACGTGCTTTGCATGCATAAGGTCCCAAGTTCAGTTTTTGTGGCACCTCCAGGTGCATTTCCTTGGAAAGATCAAGAAAGAGTTGATTAAAGCCTTTTTAGGAGTATAGAATCTCTCTCTGGGGATCTGATGTGGGGCGGTGTATCTGTTGCCTTGCAGGAGTGCATGCTGACTGTCCACTGGCGCTCTACTTGTATATTTGTAGATGGATATTTGTAGGGATGTGCACAAAAATGGCCAGGCCAGTTTGATTTTGGCACCAATCAAACCAGACCCAGTCCAGTCTGACCACTGAACCGGTTCGAACTGGCTTGGAGCTCTACTAGTGAAAGGGAATCCGGTTAGGTTTTCCCTTTAGCACTAAAGGGGCACTGGGACTTCCCTAAACCCAGAGGGGGCAGGAGGGGAGTAATTAAGAACTTACAAGTGCAAGTGATGGGGGTGGCCACAGTGGGGTTGGTGGCTCCCAAACAACTGCCGGCCTCCCCAAGAATAGCCAGGACCACCAGCAGCCCTGTTTGGGCCTCTGCGCATGCACGGGGGGTCATTTTAGTGACCTCTGCACATGTGCAGAGGCCATTTGCATGACCATGGGGTGGGGGGAGCCGCCACCGCCCCCCGCTTGTGGTCACTGCCACAGCAGCCGCCACAGCTCGCACTTGTAAATACTAAATTACTCCCCTCCCACCTCCTCTGGTGGAAAGGCCCCCAGCTCCTTTACTGGTATAGGGGAATCCTCACTGGAGTCCCCTTTACCAGTAGAGCTCTGAACCAGCCCGGTTTGAAACTGCTCCGGTTCACCCCTTAACCTGTTGAACTGGGCCTGTTTGATGTTGAGCCTGGCTCGCACAGCCCTAATATTTGTATATTTTAGTATTATAGTGGTGGGAAGGATTTGAGGGAGGACTAGGCCTCACTTAGAGCAACTGCTAGGAGAGTGGGCCTTTTCTAATAAGGGGGAAAGATCGGGAAAATCAAAACAGAAGGACCAATCCAAAGGACTGGGCGGGAACCACACTCACAACCACCATCAGCAGAAGAAGATAAAGCTTTGTTCTGTTTGTTTGTTCTGTCCCAGGAGCAGGGGCGTAACGATAGGGGGGGCAGGCAGGGCATGTGCCCTGGGTGCCACTTTGTTGGATCACGTGGGGGGGGTGCCAAAAAGTGCCCCCGCCGAGCCCCTGCCTTTCCGGGGAAAAAAAAATTTTTTGTTCGAAAATTTTTTTTGTGCGCAGCAGGCAGTGTGGGACGCATTAGCAGCCCCCCTCCCCGGGTCCTGGCACCCCCCCCATTGCTCCTGGGCACCGCGGCGTGGCGCGGGCGCCTAAATTTGCAGTGCCTGCCTGCCTGCTTGCTGCTTCGGCGAATCGGCATCGTCAACGGACCGTCATTCATCATATAATATTACTCCGCTGACGCTCACTCGGCGAGGAGGACACGCCGCGGACTACGTCTTCGCACATGGTGACCACGAGGCAGGGTGTGGGAGTCAGACCAGAGCGTTTTGTGCAGCACATACAGGAGCGGAGGAAGGATTCGACGAAGGATTCATCATCATCACAAGCAACACAAAGCAAGCGTAGTGGACAAGCTAAGGACAAGGAGGTGTGTGTGTGTGTGATGATGATCTTTTACTGTGTGCTCCTTGTGGAGGAGGGGGCTGAGACAAGCAGGCCGCGCCGCGGATGGCGGCGAGCGGCCCAATTTCGGCGAAAGGTGCAGGACTTGCACGAGGAAGGGGCGCTGAGCCCAGCAGCGTCGCTTGCTGCTGGCATGCCTTCCTTCTCTGGGTGAGGAGCGGGGGAAGCCGCGATCACCACTTTCGAGCTTGCTTCGCGGCTGCTCGTCAATTCTCCTGGGCTGAGCCGGCGTTTGGCCTCCCAGTCCGCAGGCTTTAGCTCAAAACTGAAGGGAATAAGTGAACATTGTGGGCCCCAAACTTGATTTACTTGGCGGTCAGTCCCAGCAGCGTCTCTAGGGCTACTCGCTAGGCCCTAAACTCAGTGGGACTTGCTTGCAAGGAAAATGGTTCACGACCTGGGGCGTAGGTTTCCCAACCACCTTTGCTCCCTAGGAAATCGTGGGCTAAACCACAGCTCAGACAAAATCGCCTCCTGCACGTTTTATTCCACCCCCCCTTGATTAAGATGCCCCAAGGAGATCTGTAGGGCAGCGCTGCGCCTCTAAACAGGATGCTTCCATCAGGTCTTATTTGATTTCTGATCCCCGTCCCCTCCTCCCACCACCACCGCAATGATCGCCACAAACTTCACTGGGAAGCACATCCCAGAAATTCTGAAAGATAAACCATCCCATTTAAACTGTCACTCAGGTCAGTTCACATCCCCCTCCCTTTGCATTTCAAACAGCCATTGGCTTGTTTCTTCTTCCTCTTCTTCTTTCTTTTTGTGCCCAAGCAAACGTGTGTAGGTGTAGGGAAAAGACTCCTGTTTCTAATTCTATCCATCCCAAAGAAGGCTCTCTTTCAGGCCTCAGGATGGAGGGGTGAGTTTGAGGTTTCTTTCCAGAGGTTTTCCTGCATCACAATGATGTTACTACTCCTCTTGATTACTCAGTTATACCAGAACTTCACAAAATTATGCTGAAGATCAACTCTCTCTCTCTCTCTACATATACTGTATATAAAACACATTCTGCGGGGTGGATTTGCTGCTACTTCTGGTCTAAGGGTAAAAAGCCAGTCTTTGCTCCTGTGCCTTTAACAACATTGATCTATAAGTGATAATGTTTATCTCTAGAAATGTGCGTGTATGTGTGTGTTTGGAGAGAGAGAGAGAGAGAGAGAGAGAGAGAAAGAGAGAGAGAGAGACACCATGGTACAAACAATTAATTGCATTGCTGGTCAGTGACGAAAATATAGATATCTATCTAACAATTAATTGCCTCCTTAAACTAAACTTTAATGGAGGATAAAAGTGTGTGTGTGTGTGTGTGTGTGTGTGTGTGTGTGTGTGTGTGTGTGTTAGTTATCCGGACTTTCCAGGGTCTCCTAAATGTTGCTTTTCTGTGCTATGTTCCAAATGTTATGGAGACTGAAGCTTTGATCTTATCACTTATGCTGAGATAAACCACATTGAAAATATGTGTTGTCTGCTCAGCCTTGTGAAGCCTGCGGTTGGCTTAAACACACTTGGCTATTTAGAGGAAGCAAAACAACCCCCTGCTAAACCACAGGAGATTGGTAGGATAACTGTAGAAAGTAGTTGTCAGCATATCCACAGTTTAAAAAGCACCAGATAGGTTGATTGTATTAATGGTGACATAGCATTGCCCTTTAGTGCTCTAAACATCCCCTGGAGCTTTCTCAGACAGCAGGCTTTACTGTGAGCTTTACTGTGAGTTTGGGGTATATGGGATACTGTTTTGCTCAGCACTTTGTACAGTTTATGTTTCTGTCTGTCTGTTCATCTGACTTCTTTCCCTGCAGTTCTTCATGCACACCTCCTTTCCAACTGTTTTCCTCAGCACTTCATACAGCACTTTGTACAGTGGTCTATGTTCATCATTGTTTGACCCTAGTAAGCACTTCAGTCTCATTCCAGCACAGACTGGGATTAAGTACATTGACATCAACAGGCTTAAGCATGTCTAACTTTGTGCTAGATTGTGGCAATGGAGTCTAAAGAATTTGACTTTATTTGCATGCACAACATGCAAATAAATAAAACACTAGTGCTAGGTGATTTGCCCAGCCAAGTAGCTGTGATTTAATGTTGTGCATAGCTTTCATTTAGCAAAAATAGCTAAATGAAAGCTATACACAACGTTAAAATTCAGCTACTGTGATGCTGAAGTTTTTGGTAATTTTTGTTATTTTTTAAATTTTTAAAGTAAGTTTTCTGAAACATGTGTGTCAGTCAGATGTATGTTTGGGGGGGCAGGGGGGGCGCAATTTCAGTGCTTGCCCTAGGCGCCGTTTTCTCTAGTTACGCCTCTGCCCAGGAGTGCCTTGTAGGGATGTGCACAAAACCAGCTGGCCCGGTTCGGTTCGAGTCCAGACTGGACTCGAACCTTACCAGACCAGTTCAGTCTGGCACCTCCTCAACCCACCCCCCCAGTGCAGTTCAGTCCGGGGGGGGGTTGCAATTTTTTTTCACCATTCAGTGTGTTGGCCATTTTGGATGCTGCTGCGCATGCGCAAATGGCCTCTGTGAGGCCCTGGGTCATGCCAGGCTTTGCAGAGGCCATTTGCATATGCACGATGGCATCCCAAATGCCACTGTGCAGAAATATGGAGGCCCAAACGGGCTGAAAAACTGGCTGAACAGGCCAGAGGTGGTCAGAAAGGAGGCTGTTGGGGTGAGGGGGAACCTCTGTGGACACCCCGCCCCGCTGCTGCCCCAAGGAACTCCCCCAAAGGGGAAAAGGTAAAAAAAATCATTTTTTAAAAATTGTGAACCCCCCAAACAGTCAGGGGGGGTTCGGTCTGGGGTCGGACCAAATGGGGGGGTTCGGTTCAACCCCGAATGGTTAAACCAAACCGGTTTGACGTCAAACCTGTTCGACATCCAACCTGTTTGCACATCCCTAGTGTCCTGAGGAAGCAGCTGTCTGAGAAGCTTCTAGGGAAATGGGTGGCCACAGTCTGGAGGCTGGAGACAGCAGGAAGACCCCAGTTCAGTTAGATGCATGAGGGGATCATTCTTATTACATACTCTTGCCCCCACTTTCAATCTAATAATAAACATTTGCTGGTGAAGTGTGCTACTCTTCAATTTGGGTCCGCCTTAGTTACACACCTCTGGAGGCCTAGGACTCTCAGCCTCTTCTAGGGATGGTTTTGCCCCTTTACCCCCCAGGATTCTGAAATGGAGAGAGTGGTTTGTCCCAAATTAAAATAAAGTGGATGGCAGCAGCCATCTGTGAATCTCTTACGGTCAAGGATTCACCCCAGTGAATGCTCCCCCTCTGGTTCTGGTAAGAGCTATGAAAAGTAAGTAAGTGTAAGTGTGTGTGTTCTTATATCTCAAATATAAGCATCTTAGATTTCCCATGCTCTCTCATCCAAACAGAACAAGACCCTGGCAATGCTCCTCCTGCCACTTCTCTTTATTCAGGGAAGCGGGGAGCGTGCAACAATATGTTAATGTGTTGCTTTCTGCATTGACACTTCAGGACGGCGTATGCTGCAAATTCTAACACACTACATAAATTATAAAGCATTCAGCGACATGGTGCCCTGTAAGTGATTCAAAGATGCTGTAAGTATTCTAGCAATGTACATCTATGCCAAAAAGAGTCTTTGGTTTGACTACCAGTTTGGTTTGACTACCAGTCAATGAGCTTGAAAGTTAAGGAGGGGCTATAGCTTGGTAGCAGCATACCATGTAAACACAGAGTACCATGTTTTGTAGGCAGAAGGTCCCAGGTTCGATTCCTGGCTTCTTCAGATAGTGGGGAGATACTTGTCTGAAACACTTAAGAGCTATTATCAGTCAGTCTAGATAATACTGACCTATATGGACCAATGTTCTGACTCCATATAGGTAGTTTCCTACATTCCTAAACTTAAAGTGGATCTAAACAAGTTAGTTAAAGTCATTCCCTACCACACACACACACACACACACACACACACACACACACACACATGAGAGAGAGAGAGAGAGAGAGAGAGAGAGAGAGAGAGAGAGAGAGAGAGAGAAATTGATACATCAATACTAGCTTTGGCACAATTTCTGATTGAAGTGTGTTCAGAACCCCAGATCTGAAAGCAAAGTATAAATAATTTAGAATACCAGGAAGATGTATCAAAGCACATGACACACATTATTTTTTAATTAGTCATAATGAGAAAAGATGACAAGCAATTTTGTGCCAAGGCTGGTCAATTTAAAAAATTAAATTTGACAGGCTCATTTCTAATCAACTTTTTTCTTCTTTCCAATATTCACATAGATAATTCTTCATAAACAGTACCAAAATCTAACCACTTTCTCTTACTCCTGGACTTTGTCCGTTTTGCTGGAGTGAAGGGTCTTCCAAAGCCTTGGTGAATATACTGAGAAGGAGGGAGTTAAAGAGTCCTTTGTTTCAGTCTTAGATCATGCAGGATAATTTGCAGCAATGGCCACATTTGCATGTAACATAGAATTGTGGGTCCGTGGTTCTGCTTCCCCCTCCCCCTGAATCCTGTCTGAATTTGGATGTAACAGAGAGCTCCCTCTCTGCAGTCAGTGAGACTGCAGAGAGGAGGGGGAACTTGATTGAAGGGCAGCCCCAGGAGCCATTAGCAGCTGGAGCGAGGGAGGAGCTTCCTCCCTCAACTCCGGTTGCTGAGCAGCAAGACTGCAGTGCCTCATTCAGACGTAATGCTGACACCACAGAATCAGAGTTCCAGGCAGCAAAATTTACCACAAACTGGAAGTACAAATCAGAGTCCGGGGATGGAAACTTTCCATTTTCCAGGAAAACTGCAGTTGCCCACATTTGAATGTACTGAAACTGAAACCTGCAGCCCCTCACCTCTGGTTTCATTTTACATGCAAATGCGACTCATATCTGTTTGTTTAAAGCTGGGCCTGTCCCAATCATGTACAAAGCAAGGGCTGCTGTCCTTTAAATCACAGAACAAAAATGATTTTTCAGGCAAGGGAAGCTGAACCCAAGCTTATGTCCCTGCACTATGCACTTCTCAGCTAGAGCACCAAAACTCCTAGGGCCAGACTACAGGAAGTTCTCTCTCAGTTGAGTTTACTTCTGGTACCTAAATTAGAGTTTCAGACTGTGGAGAGATAAGTGGGACAGACTCCAGTTTAAACAGATAGGTCAGCTGCCATCTTGTTGCATTTCACCCTCAGTACTGATAGCTCTTTAGGCCTTCCTCAATTCAAAATACAAAAAACCTAGTTAGGAAATAGTTGCCTATCTCCCCACTGTATATAGGACATTCAGTATAGGGCCTTCATGTGTATGTTCACACAGCCGTAGTCCCCATTCATATCACCTGTCCACTACAAAAGAAAGGAAGGAAGGAAGGAAGGAAAAAAAGAAAGGAAAGAAGAAAAAAGGGATAGAATGTTCACATGGGTGCTGTCTATTGAAGTACAAATACAGATAGGTAGGTATCTATTCATATTAAGCTTCCAACATAGTAGGGTACTTCAAAGCCCAAGATGTTCTTCCAAGCTCTGGGAAGACTGGACACACCACAACGATGTGTGTGATGCAATCCTGTCTATGTCACCTTATAGCAGTGCCATGTGACACAATGGCCGCATTTGCACATAAAGTGGCCCCGCAGTTCCCCTCCCCCTGCTTTCCTGTTTGAATTTGGAGGTCACTGAAAGCTCCCCCTCTGCAGTTAGCAAGACTACAGAGAGGATGGGAGGACTGGCTGCCTGGGCTTCTTTTTTAATTAAAGGACAGCCTCAGCAGCCAATAACAGCCAGAGCGAGGGAGGAAATTCCTCCCTCAAATATGGCTGCCGGGTAGCAAGACTGCAGTGCCATGTTCGAATGTAACGCTGGCACCACAGAACTAGAGATCCAGGCAGTGAAACACTACAATGTAAAGGTACTAATTGGAGTCTGAGGCGGTTCCATTTGGGGGCAAAACTGCGGGTGCCTGCATTTGGACGTACAGAAATTGAAACCGGAGGCCCCTTCACCTCTGGTTTTCTGTTATGTGCGAATGCAAACATTATAAACATGTACTTGAATACTGACTTTAAAAGGTATGGAATGTACAGCTTATTTTTAGAAATCTTTTTCATGTTATTGAGCCAATAATACCAAACATGCTTACTAAGGGGACAGTCTCTGTACAGAAGCTCACCCAGCACCTCCCCTGTTGTCATTTCTGCACGGGATGAATAACGTTTTATCTTCCAAGGCCTTTTAAATCTGGCTAACTTCATTGCCTGATAATACTGATTGCTTTTATGCTTCTTTTTATCTGCTGTTTTTATATTTTATTGCCTTGTTTGTTTTGATATTGTTATTTCTGCCATAAGCCTAGGGAACCTTTCTTTGAAGGGCAGGTTATAAATACATTTAATAAACAAAGGCAACAGAACTCCTTTACAGCTGGGTTTAAGACCCAAAGTAGACCTTACATGAAAGTCCCATGGCCCCCATTTTTCTCTTTCTTAAAAAGCACTGATGCAACCCTGATCTGAATCAAGACCATACCACAGTGTGTGTGTGTGTGTCTTTGTAAATCTTTGCCCTTGTGTGATTTATTGATTGATTGATTAAATGCCATCAAGTTGGTGTCGACTCTTAGCGACCACACAGATAGATTCTCTCTAGGATTATTCCTTAAATCACATTCAGCCTGAAGCTGCTGTTTATTAGGTGTGGAAAGGATTACTTAGTGGCACAATTTGTGCCCATAAGTTTCCCCTCCACTAGGGGTGTGCACAAAACCTGTTTGCCTGGTTCCATTTGAGTACAAACTGGACTTGAACAGAACCGGGCATGTTCAAACAGATCCCGCAAACAGACCCCCCAGCTTGGCTCAAATTTAAGCTGGTTTGGGGGTTCTAACATTTAAAAAATCTTTTTTAAAGCACTCACTGCCTCCATGATGGAGGGGGCTCTGATGGTTCCCCCTCCCTCTGCACGCCTCTCCCCAGGCCTCAAAGTGTTCAGGCCATTTTTGGCCTGCTCTGGGCTTCTCTGCACTGATGGGGGCCACTGCACATGCGCACTGGGCATCTGCTTGACTGGGGTCAAACAGATGGCCACTGTGCATGTGTGGTGGCCTCCAAAATAGGCCATGTCCACACAGAGAGGACCAGAATGGGCCGAACACAGCCCCCAAACAGGCCAAAATGGCCCGAACCAGGCCATTTTGAGACCAGGAGGAGGGGGAACTGCCAGAGATCCTCCTTCCTATGGCTGCGGCAGCACCTCCCCAGAGGTGTGTCTGTGTGTGTGTGTATGTGTATGAATGGTGTTAGAACTCCCGAGCCGGCCCCTAGCTGGGAGGGGGTCTGCTCAACCTCAAGCCAGACCAGTTCAATGGCAAGCATGCCCCTACCCTCTACAACTAATAAATTTGGGGCAGTGATTTGGATCAGGGTCACATCATAGAATTAAAGTGATGTCTCCCCTCTGCCCAGCCCTGATCCAAACTGGGCCACCTTTCTTTAAAAAGAAAAGAATCCAAGGCATTCCAGTGTTCAGTTGGACCCTAATTGCAGGCTGTAAACTTTCCACCTATAGAGCCAGGAAGTGACAGGCTTGGAAGGTAAGTGCAGGCAAGGGTTGTGCCATAGAGAATTGGGCTTATGAATGAAAGGTCAATGAGCATATCATGCAGGAATCTGTCAGTGTTGAACTGTATCATCACTTGAGCAATTACTTTTAAGGTTTCGTTTAAAAAAAATCTCTCTCAACACAGCAGAGGTGCATTAGCTCTAAGTGCTACCCCTGCTGAAACACACTCAGCTGCAAAACCAAAATTCTTTGACCTTTTGGAAGCAGAGAGGACCTTTCAGCACCATCTGTACTGATCACAGAAGTCTGCAGTTTAAAGGCTTTTATCATCTACTTTATATGTATACTGACCACTGCATGTTTGGAACGGTCACATTTGGTCTTTGCAAATTAACCCAGGTTGACCTGCCATAGATTAAATGGCTTGAGAGAGAGTGGGAGTAATGATAATTATTATGCTCTATATCGAAGGCATTTGTCATTTTGCATAAAGTTACCCACAATGCCGCAGTGTCAAAGAGGTCATAATAAATCTGCCCCCAAACTCTCAAGTCTTTAGCTCCTGTGATGAATGTGTTTGTTTCTGGCAGGCCTGTTCTGTGTCTGTTGTTATTATACATCTCTGTATAGACTTGTGGTTTTCTTTTTAAAAAATCATTTCAAGAAATGGGGTGGGGAGGCAATCAAAGACACAGCTACCTTAATCCTGTACATTGGCAATTGGTAACATTGCACCCCATCAGTGGTAGAAAAGTACACTTGGATAATTGCCTCTGCACTGAAGAACATGCAAGTTTAAAGTTATCCAAAACGATGTTCAGAAGTATAATGTATGGATTGACAACTGGTATCCTCTGAGCCAAATCTGGCCTCCCAAGAGTTTAAACATGTGGTTCCAGAAACTAACCCAAACTTCCCCTCATCCTCCTCTGCTTCCTAGAAATGGACCAGTCAGGGCTGGGAGCAGAAAGAGTGGAAAAGAAATTAAGATCATTGGCTGAGCAACCCACTCCACACTTGAACACTGCTCTTCTCTGGCTGTACATTAGACTGATTGTAGGGATTTACATTTGTTTTTAAAGGATGTTGAATAGAATGCTAAATTTCACAATGGATCTGCTTGTACTTATAAAACAGCTATGACTCAAACACATTTAGCAAGATTTATTATCTAGACAGGCAGTTTCTGGGTCGAAAGGAAGCAATGTGTTGGCTGGCATTTTGTGTCTTTGTGTGTGCCTTTATATGTATAAAGAGAGTCAATCTGCTTCCCACTCAAAGATTTAACTTCTAGAGACCCAACATTTCTCAAAAGGCAAAATAAGTACAAAATATGCGGAATGATTCACCAGGAACTAATATTAGAAAATAAGGACTCTTTCTGGTAGATAGGGACAAAGGGACATATTGACTCCTTGTCGCTCATCAGGATAAAAGGTGTCTCAAAGCTGCGCCAATTTGGTGGTATACTTGGACAGATATTAGAGTTCAAATGATACATCCACAAGCCAATAATAATAATAATAATAATAATAATAATAATAATAATACGATTTCTATATCGCCCTTCCAAAATAATCCCAGTGGTAATTGGCGCCCTGGGTGCAGTTCCAAAAGACCTTGAAGAGCACCTCATCACCACAGGGGCCACAGAAATCATCATCAGCCAATTACAAAAAGCAGCTTTACTGGGAACAGCCTATATTCTGCGACGATATCTATAACCATTGACAATAAAATTCAGCCATCCCAGGTCCTTGGGAAGGACTTGATGTCTGGATAAAACAAACCAGTCAATAACACCTGTCTGACTGTGTAAACAAGAAATAATAATAATTCAATTTCTATATCGCCCTTCCAAAAATGGCTCAGGGTGGTTTACACAGAGAAATAAATTGTATCCAAATTGTACAGGAGAGAAGTGTGGGTGCTGATGTCTCCCCACATCCTGTGTGTTGTCCTTTCATTACCTAACTGAAACAGTGTCAATCCATCTGAACCATCCCTCAAGGTATGGATGAAATAGTGTAGTATTTCATCAGTGTGTTGAGGGGTGGTTTGAATAGACCACCCCATCCATGATTAAGTGATGGCAGGATGATGCAACAGGTAACAGGATGTGAACCCATGCTCATTCCCCCATGCAATTAGGTGGACTGACAAATGTATTGTCTGAACCAGTCCAATATGTCTTTGAAACACTGGCTCTTCTGTGTTTTAAGAATTATCTTTGAAAACTGCAGAATTATAATATTTCTTCCAATCCCTCCTCAATCTTCCTTTCCCGTGAAGCCTTTAACACACACCCCTAGTCCCCATACCCTAAAGTAGCAAGGCCTAAGTATGTGTAAATGAAATAAATGAATATTCCACTCCTGTTTATACCTGCCTCCCCTTCCCTATTTCTTCTGTTGTCTCTCCTGTGCCACATTTTGGATTGTATGCTCCTCAAGGGAATATCATGTCCTCTTGTGCTCTATAAAGCACCATGTATATAAATAAGTTATCATCCTATGTTCAGATATTTTTCATACGGCAGGAGGAGGGGGACAGAGAGAGCTGCATGACTGAACCACTCTCTATGTTTAGTGCAGACATCTTGCCAAATCTATGTCCATGGAGTAAAAGGATGCCTGGCCACAGTGGTAGTATCCTCACTTGGGAAGCACAGGTGCTCACACAGAGCAAGAGAGGATCACCTGCTTTGCATACAGAAAGCTCCAGGTTAACTCCCTGGCAACTCAAGGTAAGGGTGGGAAAGACACCTGTCTGAAGCCTTGGAGAGCTGCTGTCCATCAGTGTAGATAATACTGAACTAGATGGATGAATACTATGACTTTGTGGGACGATTCTCAAGACAGAGTGGGTGGGTGGGTGGGTGGGTGGGAGGCAGAGCTCCATCTACCTTCCCCCAGATGATCATCTTCAATTTCTTCAGCATGCAAGCTTTGCGCGCCCACACAACCCGCAGTGCAGATTACTCCTGCAAGAGCAGATCAACAGAGGCCAGGCCATGTTTCATGGCCTCTGGATATCCCACAAGGCACTGCTCAATGGGAGATCGCCCTTTCAGACAGGAACTCAGGTGCCCATCTCTGTGTCTCCTTGGGCTGCATGGGGATACCACAGCCAAGTTAAGGGTGTGCTTGCTCTCTTAATCTTGGCTAATAGCCGGGCTTGGGAATGGGGTTAGGCTAGGTGAGAGTGGTGTGATCTGTGTGGATCCTGGTGCTCCACACGAGCAGTCTAGCCCAGTCTAGGCTGCCCTACTCTAGGCTAGGCTGCTCATGAGGACAGACTCAGTATAAGGCAGCTTCCTATGTTCCTAAGGGCTCTAAGTGATCTGGAAACATGCCCCCAGGGGCTCTGTGTACAAGTGTAGAAAAAGCTGCTTGAACCATGAGACGATTACAAAAAATAACTCATGAGTTATGCTAAAACACAAGCATAAAGTTAATAGCCACGGGGCAGCAGTGGTGGTGGGGAGAGGATTTTTGGAAATGTAATATCAGGAACCGCTTTGAAGCTCTGGACCTCATTGATAGGGAACCAGAGGAACAATGGAATGACATCAAAGAAGTTGTTAAGGACAAATGTGAAAAGAGACTACCAAAGACCAAGAAACAGAAGAAAGCAAAATGGATGTCAGAACAGACAGTGGAATTTGCCAAGAAGAGCAGAGAAGCCAAAGTCAAGAAAAATAAAGACCTCAGGAAGGAACTTAATAGGGAATTTCAGAAAGAAGAGACAAGGAGCAGTACTACAATGACATCTGTAAAGACCTTGAGGATGGAAATAGACGGGGGGTGGGGGGAAGGAAAGTTTCCCAAAAGATCTCTGAACTCAGAGGGAGGTTCCAACCTTGAAATGGTGTGTTAAGGGATGCCAAAGGACAGATAGTAACAGATTCAGAGATCAAACAGAGATGGAAGGAGTATGCTGAAAACATTACTACTACTATCTGTGGGTCACTACAAGTCAACACCAACTTGACAGCACTCACTCACTCAATCAATCAATCAGTATCAGTTGTTAAAGGCACAGGGACGAGCATACACAAAATGTTAGAGATATAGAAAATGGGCGGGGTTGTCATGGAGGCACAAGCATGGGAAGAACAAATAAACTAAACAATTTTGCTTCATAGCCCAAAAGCAATGTCCTAGAGCCCAAACAATATCTGAATATGGAATCAGACATTCCGTATTAGAGAGTGTTTTCAAATGTTCCAATCCTAACAAAGGAGCGGTCTCTCGCTCGCTTGCTCTCTTGCTGCTATGGACTCTACAAAATTATTTAAAAACTGGACACAATAAAATAGACAAACCAAGTCACAGATCATTCACATACAAGGCTTGTCCACACATCTGTTTGAATACTGGTTTAATGTGGGTTATAAACATTAGTGTGATTACATTAACACATGCTGAGATAGATTATGGTCAGAGATTCGCATCTAGGTATGGGTTCACACAACCACACTAATGTTGGTAACCCACATTAAACCTAGTTTCAAACAATTGTGTGAACAAGTCTTTCAATTGCACTCAATGATAGTCTTTCAATTTTACTCAAGTGCTGTCATTTAACAGCTTCACTTCCAAGAGAAACTGTAGCATTAGGGGCGAGCATCTTCATTGGGACTGCAGCATGGGGATAAAGGAGTTAAAAGGTCTTTTCTCCTCTCCAGGGTCTTGACTAGATACCCCTGTATCTACTGTTTATACATGCAAGGGCAAATGACATGGTTTAACATCACATCTAGGACCGGGTCTCACGATCCGTGAGACCTGGTTTGGGGAAGTGAGCGGGAAGAGTGGGAAGAGCGGGCTAAGCCCGCTGTCCCGGCTGACGAGTGGGGAGGGAGCCCTGGGTGGCCGGATTGGCCGCCCACATGATTCCCGGCTCCAAGACGGAGCCAGCGGGGGCTGGGGAGCTCGGGGGCCTTGTGGCCCACGGAAGCCCCAGTATGCCATGTGTGAGTGCGCAGGGCATACTGGGGAGACCCCCGAGCTGGGAGGGTGCTTTTAAGCCTCCCATCCGGGGGTCTACTCATGAGTAGCCACGGTGTGGAGCCACACTGTGGCTACTCACGAGCAGATAGCCTGGGTTTGCGGAGCGCTTGCTCCGCAAACCTGGGCTGGGTACTGGAGCGGGTTAGCCGCTCCAGAACCACCGGGCTTGGCTGCAAGCCTGTGGTTCTGATGACCCATCAAAATCGGGCTAGGCTTTCCTAGCCCGATTTTTGTGATCATCAGAATAGCCCCCTAGTTTAGAGCGAGGTGGCCAAATTAGCAGATGAAACCAAACTCTTTTGGGTAGTGAAATCCAAAACAGATTGTGAGAACTCTCCAAACTGGGTCAGTGGACAAAAAAAATGGCAAATAAAGTTCAGTGTCGGCCAGTGTAAAGTTATGCACATTGGGACAAAAAAACCCAACTTCAAGCATACGTTGATGGGATCTGAGCTGTCGGTGACTGACCAGGAGAGGGATCTTGGGTGGTGGTGGATAGCTCGTTCAAAATGCCAACTCAATGTGAGGCAGTTCTGAAAAAGGCCAATTCCATGCTAGGGATCATGAGGAAGGGGACTGAAAATAAAACTGCTAATATTATAATGCCCTTATACAAAACTATGGTGTGGCCACACAGGGGCATAACTATAATAGGGCAAGGGGAGAGAGTTGTCTGGGGGCCCACTGCCTTGGGGGGCCCCCAGAGGCAAGTCACATGACTGACTCCCCCAGCTGTGCACCTGCCCAGGTTTCCTTCAGCTGTATTCATCCTCCAAAACTGATGTGAGTGTTAATACCTGGAGCTACCAAACAGCATGTCTTTCTCAAGTACCATTAAATGGCTTGCATCATCCACAATTTACAAAATCTTTTTAAAAATAATTTAGGATGATGTTATATTGTGGCACATAGGTTTATTGATTTATATATATTTATATAATATTTATATAGGTTTATTTATATAGGGGTGTGTGTGTGTGTGTGTGTGTGTATAAACTATGCTTTTTGTTACCACTATTCAGCCTCATTTAAGATTTCTTTACTTCATGAGCTGCTTCAGTGAGGAGGGGACATTTTAAAATCCTGTCTCTGGGTCCACTCCAACCTTGCTATGCCCCTGCAGCCACACCTGGAGTAATGCGTACAATTCTGATCACCACATCTAAAAAAGGACATTGTAGAACTGGAAAAGGTGCAGAAGAGGGCAATCAAGATGAACAGGGGCCTAGAGCACATTTCCCATGAGGCAAGGCTACAACACCTGGGGCTATTTAGTTTAGAAAAAAAGATAACTGCGGGGAGACATGATAGAGGTCTATAAAATCATGCAGGGTGTGGAGAAAGTGGATAGAGAGAAATTCTTCTCCATCTCACATAACTCTAGAACCAGGGGTCATCCCATAAAATTGATTGCCAGGAAATTTAGGACCAGCAAATGGAAGTATTTTTTCACACAATCAACTTGTGGAATTCTCTGCCACAAGATGTGGTGACAGCCAACAACCTGGATGGCTTTAAGAGGGGTTTGGATAACTTCATGGAGGAGAGGTCTATCAACGGCTCATTGTCGGAGTGCTATAGGCCCCCTCCAACCTCAAAGGCAGGATGCCTCTGTGTACCAGTTGCAGGGGAGTAACAGCAGGAAAGAGGGCATGTCCTCAACTTTTGCCTGTAGGCTTCCAGCGGCATCTGGTGTGCCACTGTGTGAAACAGGATGCTGGACTAGATGGGCCTTGGGCCTGATCCAGCAGGGCTGTTCTTATGTTCTTGTGTTCGTAACATAAGAACAGCCCTACCGGATCAGGACCTAGGCCTATCTAGTCCAGCATCCAGTTTCACATAGTGGCCCATTTGGCCGGCATCCACTGCATTCCCTCTTTACAAATTAGGTCTCCACCTAAAACAGGAATGCCCAACTTTGGCCCCCCAGCTGCCAAAACGAGTCACCTTTTAAGGTGGTGGTTGTCTTACATAGGCACGTAGGAAGCTGTCTTCTACTTCATCACATCATTGGTCCATCTAGCTATGTATTGTCTACACAGATTGACATCGGCTTCTCCAAGCTTACTGTCAGAAGTCTCTCTCAGTCCTATCTTGGAGATGCTAGAGAGGGAACTTGGAACTTTCTGCATGCAAGCCTCTAAATACCTTTCCCAGAGCTGCCCCATCCCCTGAGGGGAATAACTTACAGTGCTCATAAATCTCTCCCATTCAAATGCAAACCTGGGCGGACCCTTTTAGAAAAGGAGACAATTCATGCTTGCTACTACAAGACCAGCTCTCCTCCCACGATTTAGCAGGGAGGTGAGCTGGTCTTGTGGCAGCAAGCATGAATTGTTTCCTGTACTAGGCAGAGTCTGCTTTGCTTGCATTTGGATGGATGACCATGTGAGTGCCATAAAATTCCCCTTAGGTCAGGGTTACACAACCTTTGCCCCCCAGCTTTTATGGGACTGCAACTGTCCCTTGTGACTGGGGATGATGGAAGTTGTAGTCCAACAAAGGGCCAAAGTTGTGCACTCCTGACCTAACACTTCTGAGATCAACACTTCTCAGAAGTGCAATATGTGAAGTGGCTGTTCCTTAGCTTGTGATCCAACACGGTTTTCAGTGGCTTTCCCCGCTTTTAAAAAACAAATCCTGTTATTGTAGCATCTTGTTTCTAGGCATACAGCAAGGCAACAAACCATATCAGAAATCACAAAAGGGAATATGTTTCTTGGATATTTTCAGAGAACTACTTCTCAGAATCAAGAGGTTGAGTTTATAGATCAGATAAAGATGAGTGCTAATTCAAAGAAGCTTTCTTCAGAGCGTTTATCCCAAGCTTAGCTTTTTGCTTCTTATCAGAACCAAACCAAAATGCCAACTCCCTCCTGAATCTGGCTGTCACTAACATGAGCATCCACATGGTTCAGAAATTAGTATCTTATTGGGAACCTCTGTGGTTAGAATGTTTCTAATATCTACCTAGTTTCTTAAAGGTCCTCCTGTGGCGTCAACAGAGAGCAAATTTCTCGAACCTATAGCATGCCATTGGTAGATCAGTTAGTGCAGCTCATCTTAAACACATATTTGCCAGCATGTTGGACTTTGATGCTCTTAAAATTAAAAAGATTTATATAAAATAAATATATAACATTAAGTAGATTATGCCCTATATTTTATATATCAGGAAGTTTTCCTGTGCAGTCTTCATTCATTCATTCATTCATTCATTCATTCATTCATCCACAGAATGTAGGAAACCTCCTTGAGAAATATCACTGGTTTTATCACAACTGCATTGATTTCCCTCCAAATTCCTCAGCTGATTTGTTTGCGGGGGAACCCCTAAATCCATCTCCATTTTCACTTCAGGCAACCTTTTTTTGCAGTCCATCCCATTCATTTCTCCTTGCTGATAGGGGATGCACTGAATCACAGAAGCCCTATTTCCACATTATGTTCAATGCACATACAATTTGTGTACAATATGCACACATACCAATTTGTATGCATGTACAGATCACATATTCACATATTGGGCTTGTCTGGATGACTCTTGGTCCACTGGCCCAACTACACCTGATAAGGATATGTGTGTGTGCAGTGTGAACATGCATGACCTTCACCTCTCCTGGGCTCCAAGGTGACATTGTTAATTGCATTGGGTGGTGGTTCATCTGAACTGCCCCTATGCATATGCTACAAATGCTAGTTTACACTAGTATTTGCTGCATATGTAGAGGGGAAATTCAGATTTCCGTGTGATTAAAGAAAGGCACCACACCATGCTGGGAGAGGGAAGGATGTGCATGCTCACATCATGCATACATCTTTATTGCATGGCCTAGGATTAGTGGACAAAGTAGTTATCTGAACCAGCACATTATGTCCAAGGCACACAGGAGGGGATTACACTTTCTATATATAAGTATATATAACAGTAGTGCTCACTGTCCAAAGTGCCTTTTTATTCCAAAATTTTATTGCCAATCAATATTTTACTTATACCATTCAGTAATAGTTTTGCTATGTGTTTTTCTATGATGCACACAAGTGTGACATCTTGAGAAGTGCCCTATATGGATATGGCCCTTAGCTCATTAAAATTAGTAGTAGTAAAGCCAGTGGGACGGTGGGGGGCAGGGGGGGAAATAAACACCCTGAACATCTTGCTCTGGATTATGGTTTGATTGCTTTCTGTAACTTCTGTAACAATAAGAAAAAATTAATGCATCTCCTTTTCAAAATATATGTAAGGAAGCAATAAGGTGGAAGCAACAATAATGGGAATATAATGATACCAACAAGAATATAAATTGTGAAGGCAAACTTCTACCAACAAGGGAGCGAGCGCACACACACAAACACAGAGCATTTTCAGTCCATTAAACATGCTGGTTTCCAAAACGACTAAAGCATAATTATACCACTGCAGTCAGATTTATGCACAAACAAGGATTTGGACACATCGGGAGACGGTTTCCCATGTTATTATGTATTCAGACTCCAATTATACAACAGGGCTAAGGGCATCAAGTGTCTGGGTAAGTCACATGTCTGATGCATGAACGAACACCGCCTTTTTGACACCTAGCACCGCAAGGCTATTAGCACTGACATTGTTTACCACAGCAGCACAACAGCCACTGCCATTTCGCCCCACTCATTCAGAAGAGCCACCATTGCTTCAGAGGAGAGATCTATGCAAATGTTTCTAAGGCTCCAAACTTCAAAACATACTGTTGTGATACTGGTATCCTATTTAGCTCTTTCTGGCACAAAGGAGTTATTCTTTAAGGGGCATAGGCAAATTCATGGAAGACATGGCTATCAATAGGTACTAGTCTGGGGCTACTAGTCTGGTGTCTACTGGCGGCCACCAGCCTCAGAGGTACGATGCCTCTCTGTACCAGTTGCAGGAGAGCAAGAGCAGGAGAGAGGGCATGCCCTCGCCTCTTGCCTGGGGTCTTCCCAGAGGCATCTGGTGGGCCACTGTGGGAAACAGGAGGTTGCACTAGATAGGCCTTGGGCCTGAGCCAGCAGGGCTGTTCTTATGTTCTTATCAACCACAGGCACCAAGAGTGGCCCCTCCCATACTGCAGCACCTGAGGTGAGGTGCCAAATGCTGCCTTACCCCATGACTCTGGTGGGGACCAGCTCCCTTTCAAACCCACCCTATGCAAGCTTTTAAAGTGGTGCTGAAGAAAGAAGTTTGCCTGCAGCCTTCATGTCTTTCCTTGTGTTTCTTGCATGCTTTGCAAGGAATGGGAGGAAAGCAAAGCTTGCAAGAATCAGGATGATCCTGAAGAGCTGCTCTGATGGCAGCAGCAGGAGGCATTTCGCTGCCCTGCTGGTGTCCAAAAATCCACTGCCTGAGGCAACTGCCTCACCTTGCCTCATAAGAGTGCCGCCCCTGCCAGGCACAATGGGCAGCAAAGGAGAAAGAACATGGATGAACTGGAGAGAGTGGAGGACCTGGATGAATGAAAGTACAAGGCAGGGAGGAGTTGGAGCCATCCAATTCTGGTTATTCCATACAGCGGGCACTGTATTAATTGTATTGTATTACATTACACAACAAAGTGAAGAGAGGGCTATGGCTAGCCTTTTGTTCAGTTTTGAGCTAAAATGTTTTCTTAATTCACTTTGCTGGTCAGTTGCTATTTCTAGAGCTACGAATTAATGGGAACCTTGCAATCTCATTGACTATAATTATTCATTATCTATGGTTTTGTTACCCGTGGTGATCTGTGGGAATGAAGACCCTGCGGATAATGAGGTCCACCTGATTAACAATCATCCACACACCTAGTGCAGGGCAGAGGCCAAGATAAGCATTCTGCCAATAATTGTATCAGGACAGGACAGAATCCATTTGGAATTGGAAAGCAACCAGTAAGGCTGAGTTTGCTGATGGTGCTCATACACATAGTTTACATTCAGGGGAAGTGATGCTGCTTTCACTGCCACTATTTGGCTAGATGATTGTTAATCCAGGTGGACCTCATTATCCGCAGGGTTTCCATTCCCACAGATCACCACAGGTAACGAAACCATAGATAATGAATAATTACAACCAATGGGATTGCGGGGGTTAGGTTCCCAGACTTTGAAAATATTGCTTTGAAACATTGAAAACAAAATGCAAAAATGGACCAAATAAAGTGCCCTAACATGATCCACGGGTTTTCTGCAGTCCACTGATGCCCCCTGCAAGCCCCAAAGTCCCTGAAATTCCATGAAAAATTGCAGCATTTTTTAAAAGCAAAAAGCCACAAAATGGCTCTTCCTCACAAAATGGCAGCTGGAAAAGACCTCCGAGGTCATTTCTGGCCACTCCCAACCCATGATTATGCAAGTTTAACCCTCCCCCCACCATTTTTTTTCCAATATGCCAAGATCAGATGTCAGTTACCTGGCTGCAGATATGTGAATCCATGGATGGTGAATCTGCGGATAGTGAGGTTCTCCTGTATGGTGCAGCAGTTCCATATATGCCAAGCCATGAGGATGGAGATGTTCTTCATCTGATTCTAGGAATCTCAACTATGCTCCCATAAATCACAGGGACGGGGGGATGGTTTGGTTGCTGTGGTTGAAACTGAGTAAATCCTATGGGGATTCACTCATATACACACCATGTTATATATCATGTGCTGCTATCCACACATGGTTGTGTTTCAACTGTCCAGCCTGCCTGGACTGGGCCTTTGTGACTCTGTAAATTTGCAAAATGAAAAACAACCTGAAGGCAAATTAGAGCATGTCAATCTTTCATCTCACTCTACGGTCTGTGTTTTCAGATTGGGGGGTGGGGGATGATGATGCTCATCATCAGTCAGCATCATTCATTCAATGGGCGTAGGGCCAAACTACAAGTAATGATGTGTGCTTAAAATGGGAAGCACCTCCCCTTTCACAAAAAGCAGCCACATGGTAGTGGCCAGGAGAGATCTGAAATCGGGACTGCAGTGAGTGGAAAGGGATGGTTAACTCTTTTCTCTCCTGCAGTTTTGCCATTTAAAAATGTCCACAAATTTATTTTTTGTCTCTGAAGTTCCAAGTATTTGCTCTCAATTGCTATTTTAGGGCAAATTGCACCTTTGGGAGCAATGACTGGAGGGAAAGGGTTGACCTCGGCCTCCCTGTAATCCTAAACAATATTGGGCTTCTGCAACAGCTTTTTATGAAAGAAGAGGGATCCCCTCTTAAAACATCCCTGTTAAAAATGTGTTGAGGCAAATGTGCAGTTTGGCCCCTAAATTGGCCATTTCTACAATTCCTTTCTGTTTTTTTCTCCATGTTTAGTTTACATTCACTTGCTTCAGCACATCTGTAGTTGTCTCTTCATTTTATTTATTTCTATTTATTTATCATATCTATATAGCACCTGATATGTATATCTCTAGTTTAAAACAACTAATCATCAGGAGAGGTCCATCTGCATTTGCCACCGGCTCCTCTGGTGGCTACTCAGGGTCGGGCCTTCTCCACTGCTGCCTCAAGGCTTTGGAATGCGCTCCCTAGTGAAATAAGAGCCTCCCCATCTCTGATAGCTTCTTAAAAATCTTTAAAGACACATCTGTTCACCCAGGCTTTTAATTAATATTGTTTTAATGGTTTCAATGCTGTTTTAAAATATTGTTTTAATTTTTTTAAATTATTGTAATGTTTTAAACTTTTAGTTTTACTTTTAACTAATGTTTTACTTTTTCTGTTTTTATTTTGTTGTTGTAAATCACCCAGAGACGTTAAGTTTTGGGCGGTATAAAAATGTGATAAACAAACAAACAATATCTCTAGTTTAAAACAAATAATGTAACATCTCTAGTTTAAAACAACAAATATAAAACAGAGTAAAAAACAATTAAAATAATTTCACTGAATAAAGCAATTGCATAGGATTAAACAGTTTTAAATTAATTTCAGTTAAATCAGGCGTTTTCTGCTTTTCCCCAGACATATTGTTCCGGATGTTGCTGCTGGATCTTAAAGTGAGACTCTCCACACACCTGCATTCTAGTTAAATAAATGCCTCTTATTTCAGGGGTTAACCATGCAACAATGTATTCACTGCTTGATTCTGGATGTCTGTCATAGGTTATCATATCAACATGGAGGGAACAGATATCTGACTTGGGATGCATTAAAAATGTATGAAGGGCAAAACCATAAAATCACAACACTGTCACAAAAAGCACATAAATGTGGCTCCTTAGGCTGCAGAGCACCACAGAGACAACACTGTGATTTTTGGGAAGTCTGATTTTATGATCAAATTAAAACATCTCCATCTCCATTTCAGGGCCTGAAGGGAGCTAGCAGGGTGGACGGAATGTCTTTTAGAACCAAGAGTTATAAAACGTTTATCTCTGTAAATTTGGAGAAAACGTTGACACAATAATCTTTAAGAGATGATCTGAAAATCATTTAAAGCAAGATCTCAATTCACTTAGCTCCCACATGTTGGGTGATAGAAAGGGAATGAACTCTGTATTTTATGATCCTGACAATGCTCTGTCTTTTAAAACAAAGTTGAATCTTCCAGAGAAAATCATAGACTAAGATATTGATCGACTCAAAGAAGATGCTAACCCGGTAAAAAAGGAAGTGCCAGAGATTTGTGAGCCTGGCTCCCATCAATCCTTCCCCTGAAGTCCTCTATTTAGAACCGCAGATAGAAGTGACAATATAACTGCATAGTAATACCCAAGAAAGAAATGAAACAGAAACAACACCTCCACACCTGCATTTATTGTATTAAAGTTACCACTGAAGAACGTAACAGCACCCAGGACCAAACAATTCTATATTTCAGAATGAAAAGAGGAGCAAAACTAAACTATTTCCACAAATAATGATGTGCATCCCATTGTGGATAAGGCTGAAATGTTTCATTTAGGTCTTGATATTTTTAACATAAGAAAAGATGATGGAGAGAAAAAAAATTTAGGCACTCTGAGGAGGTTTCAGCTAACATTTGTGGGCAGGGATGCATGTCCAAAGAGCTTGACCGGAAAAGCAACTGTGATTGTTCAGAAATTCACAATGTGATTCAATGATAACGATACATAAATAGATGCTAATAAATGTTTGTGTATGCTGGCCTTGGGTCGAAATAAACAAATACACACATAACAAATGTTTGTGGGACACAGGCTGGGAATGATGTTGGAATGTTATTTCCCACGATAGATGATGGAGCATGTTGTCCAGCCCTATTTAGCCCAGTGAGACAAGTCAATATACAAGTCAGCTGCAGCTGCAGGGAAAGGGAACCATCTTCTTTTCCTATTCAAACTACTTTGAGAACTTTGTTGTTGTTGTTGTTGAAAAGCAGTATAAGCAGCAGCAGCTGCAGCCCTAGTAGTAGATGGAATAGGAGTAGGTAGCAAGTGTTGGCTCAGATTAAGATAAAAGGAATTCCTGCCAAATTTCTCTTTGGGGGAAGGGATTTCTTAGCTGTTCTTAAGAGTGTTCAGTATTAAGAGTGCTAAAGTAGAATCAGTGCTAAAGTAGAATCCTGCCCCATAAGGACAAGAAAGTCTTATTGGAACACAAGGCAAAGGGAGGTTGTCTACTGCAACACCTTTCAAGGCAATACAAGGAACGGTAGTTTGGGAAATAAAGCAAACACACTTCTGATCAAGTTGGATTGTGATGAAATTGCAAGAGGTTCCAGGGCAGGCAGAATTTCACTTAGCAAATCTAGCCAAGGAAGATATTGGCTGCTTTCAGACATAGAGTGAAACCTTGGGTTGACAAACCTGAGGTTAATTTCTGAAGCTGGGAATCATCTTGCAGATGAATGACCAACCATGGTCAGGCAACCTCTGGCTTCTGGGAAGAGTTCCTCCCTCTTCCTAGTCTGCCAAGGCCAAATCTCAGCAAGTTATGTGCCACTCATATCGCCAGACTGTGGGTGTCAGGACATCAGTAAAGTAGCTACCATTGGGTACGATCTTTGAGGGGGCATGCTCAGTGTAATTGTGAGTCCTTTGGGGACAGGAATTGTGAGCTGTGTTGATTGCCCATCCTTCAGCAGTGAAAATACATTTTAACCCCTTCCTCACATCACTTGCACCACTGCAGGAACTTAAAGCTACACAGTCTAGCTGAGGCAGAATTATTGATAC
Source organism: Hemicordylus capensis (assembly GCF_027244095.1). Taxonomy (NCBI): domain Eukaryota; kingdom Metazoa; phylum Chordata; class Lepidosauria; order Squamata; family Cordylidae; genus Hemicordylus; species Hemicordylus capensis. The sequence continues at coordinate 25,624,824 of NC_069661.1, read as the reverse complement.
CCCAGAATGGCAAGGGGCACTTTGAAATGGCTACGGGGTATTGGGGGATACATGCAGAATGGCAAAAGAGAACTTTGGGCTAGGGGTGAGTGGGTTCTTGGCTGGATGCGTGGTGGAAGGTATGGTGCACCAGAGCAACTTTATCCTGTGACACAACTGCACAGCTGCTCCTGGAGCCTGGGGTGAATTTCATGTAAATAAATTGCCAATGGGTTTTCTGGGCGATATTACAGAAAGGCAGTGCCTCATGAAGCCATGTGACCCCCAACTTTGGGTCAGGAGTAGTGACCCACATACTATGCATCCAAACTTTGAAGAAGGGGGTACGGGTTTCTGCACTTAGTTTACGGTCACTTTATTTAAAAGGGTTGTGGTGGGGATTCCCACCATTAGCAACCCTGGTGCTGAAGCATACCTCACCATTGGAGGGTAGCCTGAGAACAGCAAGGGGACTCTCCCTAGTGGGGAATCCACATCCCAGCTTGCCGGCCATGGTTATCAATAAGCAGTCAGGAAAATGGTTGTTTATTTACTCATATGAAGAGCCTTCCATTCCCTTTGTGGGGGTCCTCTTTTAATTTCCCTGGGGGGACACGAACTGTCTTCCCCAGTTGAGGAGGAAGGGACATGGAGCTGCCTTCTCTCCCCCCGCCCCCGCCACCCGGGGAAGAGAGGATTGTGTCCCTCTCTTCCCACCTTAACTGTTTAAAGATAGACTGACTGCATCTGGTGATCCCACCCATGACCGCTGGGGACTCCACCCCCCAATCACCCATTCTGTTTTAGATTGACAAAGGGGGAAAGGGTTTCCTAGGAAGGAAAGAGAATGAAGGGAAGACAGCATTCTCCACAAATAAGGGCTATCCCTTTCATGGTTGCTGTTCCTTTGCGGGAGCACATTCTACCACACCAGTCAGGGATAGCTCCTAAACAGGGCCACGCTGAACATCTGTAGAAATCTCTATATACAGGAATGTTTATACATCCCTCTATATGTGTATGCATCCCCTGCTAACTGAGCAAAGAGACACAATTTAGAGTGGTAATTATCTTATAAATAGCAGGGGGAGAGCAACTGGCCCTATCCAACCCCAGCACAGTGGCTGTTGCTGGTCTCTCTCTCTCTTTTTAGATTGTGAGCCTTTTGGGGACAGGGGACCATTTTATTTATGTATGTATTTTTCTGTGTAAATCACTTTGAGAACTTTGGTTGAAAAGCGGTATATAAATATTCATAGTAATAGTAGTATACAATAAGAGGGAACATTGCTGTCTACATCCACAGTAATATACAGACAACACACAGAACAACTTTTACAGAATGGCCTCCTGAGCAGATGCACTAGATCGGGTGTTAAGCAAAGGGCTCTCTGCACTTGTGCTTGTTTTCCTTATTCATTGGGAGCTGCTATGATGTTTCCTATAGGAATTGCAGGTAGAAGTCCCGTAAAATGGATGGGGGAACTGAGGGCAAATGAGATGTCAAAAATGCGTTCCAAGTATTACTGTTAGTGGGGATCAGTGTGTTTGTGCGACAAGCACTTCAATGATGGGTTATTTGAGACATATCCTGCAGTCCCCCCATCTTCTCCTCCCATCCTTTTTTGTCCACGAAGAGGCGAGATCCAAAAGACAAAGGAAAAAGTTGGCTGTCTCTGTTGTATTTCTGTATCTTTAAGTGTGGGAACTGTAGGGACACAGTTTGTTGGGAAGCACACCCTGTTTCCAAGCAACAGTGGGAGGAGAAAGGAGATGGCAGGGGATGGGTCATCAGTTCCAAGAGGCGGCTAGCAAAAAATGTGCCTGCACTAGAAATGACACATTTTGGGGCTGCTCTGAACCAGCCTCCCGATAGCAGCAGGAGCAACTTGGGGATGGAACCCAGGTTACAGGGGTGGCAGAATTCAGACAACACGATACCACCTTCAAACCTTAAGTTTCAGCAGTGAAACCCATTCAAAATGGAAGGTTCAAATTATGATGTGGGGTCAAAAACTGACCTGAGGTTGGGTGATCATTTGGATAATCACAAAGTCGAACCTCTGGCACATTTACCTCCAGTTTGGTGTTATTGGCTAAGGCAACCACTGTTTTAAGGAAAAGCTCAAGCAAGCTTTTGAGAGGGGGAAGCACTGGATTCCAGTGAAAAAAATTGGGTACCTAGTTATTCTCAAATGGAAACACACAAATGACCAAAATGATAGTGAAAAATTTCTATCCTAAGTAAGTTTTAACAAAGTCAGAGGAAATGCACTCATATACACACCTGTTGGTTTGCCTCTTAGGTATGTCTATATTTCATTCTGAGTTTTCAGAGAAAGGAATCTATTTCTTTAAAAAAGAATTCATTTAACAAGGCAACTCTGCTTTGCTCTAGGGCTGCTTTCTCTCACCCTCTTTCGGTTTATCCTCTCATCTCTTAAGCTATTATGTCACCTTTTGCCCTCCAAGGCCTCCTACACAGCTGGAGGTTCAGAACAACACTACTAACGTCATTACTTATTTTCTTCCTGCTTTTAGACAGACGACTACATCCTGTAGAATACTAGATTCAAAGCTGCAGGAAGACTAGGGTAGCCTCACACAGAAATCTCATTTCAAACATCATTTATTTGTCACACTTCACAAGGTGTAAGGTAGGCCCAGGTCTACACATGCAGCAGAATGAGGGAGAAGTATGGTGGCAGAAGCCTGGTGTGATAGATTGGACTATATAATTTCAGACTGAATGTTGGGGGTGGGTGCATCACGTTTTAGAATGCTTGAGGGAAAATCTCTCTACACAAAGAAAACTAGCAAGTAGAGAAGAGGCTAGGAGTAAGGATGTGCATGAATGGGTTCGTGCACTCCTGGGAGGCAGGGGGGTTACCATTAAGGGGCAGGGAGGGTGCCCATTCCACCCCCCACTTCTTTCCCCCCACCGGCACTGTCTCCAAAAACGCTGGCACGGGGCTGCTGCATACCTCCTTGCAGCCCTAGTCAGCATTGTACTGGAAGTGGCTGGTGCACATGCATGACATGCGCATGTGCACCAGCCACTTCCAATACAATGCTGACAAGAGCTGCAAGGAGGTACGCAGCAGCCCTGCACCAGCGTTTCTGGAGGCAGCACCGGCAGGGGGAAAGCAGCCGAGGAAAAATGGGCACCCTTCCTGCTCCTTAAAGGTAACCCCCTGCCTATGAACCTGTCTGAATGCTGGACCTCCGAACCGGTTTGGCAGTCGTAAAAGGACCACTGAACTGGTCCATGCACATCCTTAGCTAGGAGAGAATATTTATCTCTAATATGCTAGGGGGTGGTAGGGAGGGAGTGGATATTTACATAGGAGAGCACTACAAAATGTCACCCATCCCCCCGCCAAGTCTGAAGCGGTAAAGCCCACTCTACCATATCTGGATTCTGCCAGCTCATGCTGCTGAATATGTGGACCAGGCTTAAGTGTTCCAAAAGGAATGTGGATGGGCACCACAGAAAGGGGACGTGTGTGGTCTGGTGTGCTGACATCGGTAACGTGTGTTACCATTGCCCCATGCCGATTGGCTCCTTGCAAGACTGGCCTAGGTGTGGGAATTGTTATCATGCCTCCCCATGATTGGTGCACATTGGCATTGTTGCCATGGACAGTGGGGAAATGACTGGCAGAGTTGTGCCTTTCTGGGTGGTGACCCCCCCCCCAGCTCTTATATCTTCTGGACTGGAGTAGGATCCCAGGCATTAGGCCAACATTAAGCTGGTGTAGCCAGTACACTGCCCCAACTGGAATGTAGGATTGCTTGATGAATGACCTTTGCGTCTCTAGCTCAGTTACCCTCAGTGATATTTAACACCTCAGTGAGATATAGGTGAATTACATAGATTTTGATATGCAGCCTCTTTTCCAGCCATGCACCTCTTTATTATGTTAATTCTAGGTGCGTAATGAGATATAATTGCTATATGTCAGCTCCATCACTGTAAGCACATTTAGTCCAAAATCCTCCCACTTCATTACAGAACTCTTCCTATTTATTCTTGCTGTTCCTGATTGCCTGAAACTCCCTCCCAGAATATCTGTGTCATTTCTCAAGTTTCTTCCTTCACATCTTGCTCTTCCCCCCTGATTTGTTGCCTGTGCCTCCCTTTGCATCTCCTTCCCACTAGGGCTGCCAGGTCCAGATGGTGAAAAAAGTCAGTTTCCATCAGCAAGAAAAGCAGAAGTAGAGTAAAGTGAAAAAGCATATCATTTGCATATTTTATGCAAAAAGTGTACATTTGTACTTTGCATAAAATTTGCATATGCCTATTGGTATTGTATATGCATGTTTTGATAAAAATGGGATCATTTGAGAATAAATACAGCTCACCCCTGTGAAGCTGATGACCAGGTGAGCTGCATGTCTGCTCAATCTGCTGTCTAGGTGCTGAGTTCTCAAGGCCCCAGCTTCTTCACCGTAAATTCATCTCTTGAGAAGGTTTACCACACACAAGTGGCCCAGCCTGCTCTCCTCAACCAGGCCAGCAACTTCACCTCTTGGCTCGAGGAAGGGTAGCCAGCTAGCTACCAAGCCAGCCTCTTTGCATGCTGGTGCAGAGGTGCATGCATGGTCTCCCACTCGCTTGCTGTTCTCTGCGACTACAAACATGTATACAGCTTTTCAACAAAAGATTTGAGAGTGATTTTCAAAGAAAAATAAATAATAAGACGCTCCCCTATCCCCAAAGATCTCACAATGCAAAAAGAAGTGCAAGATAACACCAGCTTCAGCCTTTGAAGGAATGTTGTACTGGGGTTGGATAGGGCCAGTTGCATACCCCATGATAAACAGAAGAGGTTCATCCCCTTTAAAAGGTGCCTTTTTACTCAGCAGGAGTAGCTAATTACCCCTGTGGGAGGGAGTTCCACAGTGGGTGGGTTACAACTGATAATGTCTACTCAAACATCTTTACCCAGTAAAAGTCCTTTGGAGATGAGATGCAGAGAAGGACCTCCCTACCAGATCTTATGGGTTGGCAGATATATGTGGGCGAGAGTGGGTTGCAGGGCTTTAAGGCAATCATTAGCACCCTGACTCACACCTGGAAACAAACTAATAACCAGTGTAATTGTGTAAGTGTAAATCTGACTCCAGTCAAAACCCTTGCAGCAGCATTCTGCACTTGCTGAAGCCTCTGAACAGTCACCAAGAGCAGCCCCATCTGAACTGCATTGTGGCATGGTCAGCAACACACTAACCATGCAAATGGACTCTGCACATGAATGATAATATTACGGTTGTTAAAATTAATAAAAATTGAATTTGGGGGGGGAAAAAAGAATGTATACCAAAAAGGAATGATACTACTAAGTCCAGGAGGATGCCAGCATGGCTAACACGTAAAGTCAAGGAAAAGAAGGGAAAGGGAAAGAAGACTTCCTTCAGAAATTGGAAGGCTTGCCCAAATGAAGAGAACAGAAATGAACACAAACTCTAGCAAAAGAAATGCAAGGTGGCAATTAAGGAGGTCAAAAGAGAGTCTGAGGAACATTTAGTTAAAAGCATCAAGGGGAAAAACAAAAATTTCTTTAAATACATCAGAAGCAGGAAACCCACCAGGGAGACGGTTGGACTGTTAGAAGATAAGCAAATGAAAGGGATTATTATGGAGCATATGGAGACTGCAGAGTTCTTTGCAGCTGTCTTCATGGCAGAGGATACTGAGCCTGAACTGATACCTGTGCCTGAACTGAGCTTCTCAGGGACAGAGGCCAAAGAATGGAGTCAGAGGTGATGAGAGATAACATTCTAAACTGTCTGGAAAAATTAAAAACTAGCAAATCACCAGGGCCAGATGGCATCCACCCAAGAGTCCATAAAGAGCTCAAATGTGAAATTGCCAACCTCCTTGCAAAAATATATAACATGACCCAGGCCATACTGGGGCCCATTGCACAGGTGTGGTGTCCTCCAAAATGGCAACCACACTGGGGGAAAGGCCCAAATGGGCTGAAGAATGGCCAAAAGGGTTGGTTTTGGAAGGAAGGGAGGTCGGTGGGGAGAGAGGGAACCTCAGTGGGGGAAACCCCCGCCTCCTCAGAGACCACACACCCAAGGGGGTAATTAAAAATGTTTTTAATGTTCATTAATCCCCTGAACAGGCCAGGGGGTGGTTTGGTCTGGGGTAAAACCAAACTGTGTCTCGGCTGGGCACACCAATGGCCAGTGCTCATGTGCGGTAGACTTCAAAATGGTCACCACAAGCAAGTAGATGGCCAAAAAGGCCCATAAATGGGCCAAACTAGCCCCAAAAAAGACTGGAGGAGGCCAGCAAGGGGAGAAGGAACGATTGCTGAAGGTTCCCTCTTCCCCAGCAGGGGGAGAGGGAACCCCCATGGCCACAGCAGCACCCCCAGAGGTCACTGGACCCAGCCATAAGTTTTAAAAAAACATTTAGAGTGCCTGAGCCAGCCTGGGGGTTTGGGCTCAAAGTCAAGTTGAGCCGAACTAGGCATTGAATGGCTTGAGGGCAAGCCACTGAACAGGCCCAATTCAGTGGTGAACTGGCTTGACCTAGAGCTGGTTCACACATCCCTAGTGACAGACAACAGACTGGCTGGCTTTAACAGGGGTTTAGATAAATTATTGGAGGACAGGACTATAAATGGCTACTAGTCTTTTATAGCTTTATTTTAAAAAATGTTCTTTTAGATCAGAATTTCTTAACCTTGGGCCCCCAGATGTTATTGGACTACAACTCCCATCATCCTCAGCCACTGAGGCCATGTCTGGGGATGATGGGATTTGTAGTCCAATAACATCTGGGGGGCCAAGGTTAACAAATCCTGAGAGAGAGAGAGAGAGAGAGAGAGAGAGAGAGAGAGAGAGAGAGAGAGAGAGAGAGAGAGTGTCTGAGGGCTATAGGTCACATCCAGCCTCAGAGGCAAGATGCCTCTAAATACCAGTTGCAGGGGATTAACAGTAGGAGGGAGGGCATGCCTTTAGCTCTTGCCTGTGGACTTCCCAGAGGCATCTGATAGGCCACTGTGTGAAACAGGATGCTAGACTATACTGGACCAACTGATCCAGCAGGGCTTTTCTTATGTTCTTATGCTATGTTAACCATACCAAGTCTGTCTGATCTAGAAACTGATATCCTCTTGCTACATCATCCATTGTGCAATCATTCACCAGTGGATCTACAGTATGTGAGACAATTTTGCTGTCCAACAAGCAGTTTCAATCAACATATACATGCAACAACAAGTTTATTCGCATACATGAATTCCACGTGTGAATTCACACTAAAACTGTTTAAACCAAACAATGCCTGCTTAACTATCCTATGAATCAGGTTGCCTCCCTCCTACTCAACCTCATCATCATAACTAAAATGTCAGGTGAAGAAAAGATAGATATTCATCCTTTTTCAACTGAAAAATGTCAGATGATTGATTTTGCTCTTGGTGTGAAATAAGCTATATTGACATTACTAAGTAAACATGAATCTTTGCTTAACCAAGAATAAACTTTTTAGATGATTGCATAGAGTAAATCAGATGTATTTAGCTTCCAGATTTCATACTGCCAGTTCAGTTATGCATAGCAATGACCAAACAGAGCATGCAAGAAAGATTAGATTGGAAATAAACATTTTGTATTTACCATCATGAATTTCTTTCAGATAGCAGTGGCTGCCATTTCCAATCACATGGATATAGTCATGTTTTGAGGTTCCTTAATGTCTTGAATTGTTCCCTCTTCCTTTTTAGTTTATATAACATCCATAACCTTGAAACAGAAATAAATACCCAGCTTCTAGAGCTCTCTGTAGTACAAGTTCAAAAGTCTTTCTGTATTATAGCGATGTGAGCCCTTTGGGGACTGAGAGCCACTTTATTGATTGATTGATTGATTGGTAATTTTTGTTGAATATAAATGTTTGTTGTAAATATTCATAATGTTACTGTCCATGGTGCTGTTTCAGAATCAGAAATCAAATGTGTGCAGTACATTGCAATGGGATAGGGACAACTTTCTTTTTTTCTTTAGAAATGTATGTTGGTGTCAAGAACATAAGAACAGCCCTGCTGGATCAGGCCCAAGGCCCATCTAGTCCAGCATCCTGTTTCGCACAGTGGCCCACCAGATGCCGCTGGAAGCCACAGGCAGGAGTTGAGAGCATGCCCTCTCTCCTGCTGTTACTCCCCTGCAACTGCTCAAGAAATTTCTCCAGGTCACATGATGAACTGTACTAATTCCTTGCAAAATGGACATCATTTTCATAAGTACCTATTTCATATTCACTCACTGGCTGACATCCAGACTAACAAACTCACTCAGCTCCCCCACTTATGCTATGGAGGGGAACAAATTTTGACAACCTCTCTTTCCCCTCAGAAATGCTCGGTGCCACCCAAAAATATATCCCTGAGGCTGGTGCAGTGGAAATTTGTACAGTTCATCCTGTAATCTATCTGGGGGGTTTTTCCCCTCAGAAATTTTGTTGTTGATTTCCTTTTCTCACTTTGACATTTTTTTAAATATTCTGCTTGTGATTAGCAGGATTTTGATGCAAAAGAGAGGACAACAACAAGAGTTCACACAGAAGGAAAGTCACTGTGAAATGAACCCTAGCTCCTGGTTTTGCTCCTAAATCTTGTTGGTTTGCAATCATAGGAAGAATTGTTTAGAAATGAAAGTGGAGATTCTGATATGACTCAATTACCCAATTTGTACTGATGCACAAAGATCATATCATTTGTTTTAAAGCATTAACCATGATAGAGTAGTGGTATGTGAGGTATGATTCTGTTAAAAAGAAACCCAATAACCTGGAGCAGAGCAAATAAACAGATCATCTCTGTGATTATGATTCCTTATCTTGTTTCTGTTTCTTGTTTGTTTTCATGATAAAGGAACTAAAGAGAGGCGTAAGTGTGTTGAAAACTGGAATCAGATGAACAGGATCATTAGAGAGCATGTTCAGAGTGGAGATGTGCAAAGAACGCGCTCACCCCGACATAACTAAAGGATGCTTTGATGCATTGTTGGGACATCCTTTAATCATAGGGGATGGTTATCTGACTTGCCCCTCTACAATATTACTGTGAACAGGGTTTTGGAGCATGTGTAGCAAGGCAACTGGGATGATCACCTCACTCACATAATGAAAGAACATCTTGATAGTGTGTCAGTACATCCTTTAATGAAACCATGGTGGGTGTGCTTTCAGCACATCCCAGCCCTGATCATGTGATGTGGCTGGGAAATATAAGGTAGACACCAGCAGCAACCAGAAACCTCCCTGAGCCATTTTTGGAAGGGTGATATATACATCAAACTAGGGATGTGCAAACAGGTTTGATGTCGAACATGTTTGATGTCAAACGTGTTCAGTTTGACGGTTCGGAGTTTAACCGAACCATCCCATTTGGTCCAACCCCGGACTGAACACCCCCCGACTGTTTGAGGGCTTGTGAACTTTCCCCCCCTTACCCCCTTCGGGGGAGTTGTTGGAGGAGGCGAGGGGTCCACAGAAGTTCCTACTCCACCCGCCGGCCTCCCTTACAGCCCAAACTGGCCCATTCGGCTGGTTCTTAGGACCATTCGAGCCTTCCCCCTCCGGCGCGGCAGCCATTTTGGAGGCCACTGCGCCTGCGTAATTTGCCTCTGCATGGCCTGGGTCATGCAGAGGCCAATTGCAGGTGCGGCGGCCTCTAAAATGGCCACCGCGCCAGAGGGGGAAGGTCCGAACGAAGTGAAGAGCTAGCCAAACGGGCAGGTTTGGGCTGTAAGGGAGCCCGGCGGCGGGAGGGGGAGCTTCCGTGGAAACCCCCCCTCACCGCCTCCAACAACTCCCCTGAAGAGGGTAAAGTTTTTTTAAAAAAAATTTAAGGTGCACGAACCCCCCTGGACTGAAACAAACCGGGGGGCGGTTGAGGGGGTTCCGGACCAAACTGGCCCAGTCCAGTTCGAGTCCAGTCCGGACTCGAACTGAACCAGGCCAGCCGGTTCCATGCACACCACTAAATCTAAAAAACCAACAAACCACGAGAGGGATGCTGTGCTAAGGTTGGATAGGAACAGTTGATCTCCCCTTGCTAAGTAGAAGAGAATCACCACTTTAAAGGGTGCCTCTTCACTTAGTTAACAGGAGTTCTGCTAACTAATTCACTAATGGAATTCACTACTTCAGGAATTCACTGTGGAATTAATTGTTGCCATGACACATTACTTTAAAGGGGGAATGGTTGTATTCATGGATGATTGGCTGATCCATAGTATTGTTGCTGGGGAGGGGAGTAAATGGGAGAGTGGTTGCCTTCATATCCTGATTGAGAACATCTGAGAGGCATATAGCTGGCAACTGTGGAGAAAAGGTATGCTGGACTAGATGGGCTTTTGGTCTGATCCTGATGAATCTCTACTTGTATTCTGACTCTTACATATGCTGCACTGAGCTCCTTGAAGTTCAGTGGGAACACTTGTGATAAATGCACTAGAGCAGTGGTTCCCAAACTGGGAGCTTCCAGATGTTGCTGAACTACAACTCCCATCAGCCCCCGCTACAATTTATTTTCTTTGGGGATGATGGGAGCTGTAGTTCACCAACATCTGGAGGCTTCCAGTTTGGGAACCACTGCACTATAGAATCTTGACTCATCTCTCTTTACCTTTTCATCTTGAGATCATGTGATTATTGCTAAGGCTTTGTGAATGTGGAGCTGAGTGGAGACCCAATTCACTGAAGGAACCATACAGTATTCCATGACTATGACTGACAGCATGAGATTCCCTTTCAGTGAGAGCAAGTACTATTGATTAAGTATAAAAGTCCTTAATCAACAGCCTCTGGTAGAACCCTGGCAATCATTCATCTTGTAAACAAGACCTTACATGTTCTGAGAACTTCAGTTGACCTTTCCCATCAGTATGAGTTTCACCCCTATTACTCAAGGCCTACATTTAGCTAACCCACACTACAGCTTTCTGCTGTGCAACAAACAGTCTCATAACATCTGTGTGTTTCCAACAGCTATAGAGCTGCTGTTTAGTTCATTGTTGGTTAGCAGCCTGCATCGGGGAAACGCCTCAAAGGGAAAAGTATTGATCCAAACACCAAAGTAAAGGACAAGATTTAAAAAGGCACTGGAAAGGATTTTGATGCAATGAGGAGAAATAAACCCAGAAGTTTACACATAGGAAGCATTCAAATCAAGGGTTAGTTGAAGGGTATCCTGTGTCAATGCCACAAGGGTAGCATACAATTTTCAGATTATTTTTCTCTGTTACGAACTACACAGTTAAATATCTGTGCAGCAAAGGCTGGTCTGTGGCAGAAATGCTTGCAAATACCTAGCCTTGGACTTGCATGGAAGAAAGTAAGGGAATTTTTGTCTTAGAAACTTATATATAGAAAAAGCCTTTGGATTTTAAAGCAGGAATTCTAGACATTGAATACATCTTAATTTTTGTTTGTTTGTTTGTTTAATGTGGGATAGGAAGTAGAAAAGCAAACCATTTGTTTGCTGGGGTTAACTGCTAACCCTGCTAACTCAGCAGAGATACCTTTTAAAGTGGTGATTCTCTTATATTTAGCAGGGCGGGGGAGGGGGAGAAGCTGGCTCTATACAGCCTCAGCACAGAGTTTCTCCATTGGCTGTTGCTGGTATCTGCCTTATGTTTCTTTTTAGATTGTGTCTGTGAGCCCCAAGGTCCCTCAACACCATTACGGCTCCCACAAGATGCGGCTCTTGCTACTTCAAGGGAGGGCTTGCATGCACCACCTGCACAATCCAGTGAGCCACAACTAATCAAATCAAATGAATGAATAATCCTGGCTGCCCTAGAGGAACCACCGCATCCCCAGCTCCTTTGGCCCCCCACCATGAGTCATGTTTCAAAGGGGCCTCAACGTGGCACCCATCACCTCAGAAGCTACAGCCAGTGCACATTGCCCCAAGGAGCATCATCCTGCAAGTGACAGGACCTGAATTGCCATTTGCCAGTGACACACATTTTGGTTACATCAACTCGTGGATCTCATCAGATAGTTTGCCTGTACTGCAGGATTCACTGGCCCATCCCATGGATCAGCAGCAATCTTTGGACCATAGAGAAGAGACCATATGCACAAAGAGAGACTAGGCTACCCAGAGGCAGATGCTGAGGACTTCGCCAGTATATCTCCTGCAACCCCCTCGCAGGAACTCCTGAACCATGAGTCTCTGCTGGCACGGAAGGAGTCTCTCATCCAATCTCCAGTCCACAGTTGGTCTCAATGACACTTAGCAGACCAGTGTTAGATGACTCTTTTATCATGGAATGTGGCCAAGTGGGCAGCATCTGCTGCAGACTCCTCCTTCACTGATTACCTCTCACGTCATGATATCGTTTTGATCCAGGAATCATGGATGCTTGGGGAATTATCCCTCAATGGATTTCACTCTTATACAGTAGGAGCGGTACCTGGGGCTGGTCTCGGTAGATGTAAAGGCAGCATGGGTGTGCTTGTTTCTACCACTTTGTGCATCTTCAAAGCTTCCCCCCCCCACCCACTCACACACAACCAATATGCTGTGGCAGTTTTGACCCAATTCAGCTGCTGTACACTGCTGATAACCAATATCTGTCTCCCTAAGCAACAGAGGAAACTCCAGGTCAGAACTACTGTATGTGAGCTGAAATGGAAAACTACATAGCTGACCTCCTTATTTCTATTCCTAATGTGTATGTGGTGATGGGAGGTGATTTCAAAGCAAGGCTGGGTCCCAACAACTACGCCCTATAATACTCAAGAGCAGTCCTACCTACCCAACTCTGAGGTAGACGAGCTTCCTCTTACCCACCTTTCAAAGGACCAGAAGTCTAACTTTGCGGGTTTCTGCTTGGGACAAACAACCTCCAGGCTTAGCCTCTTCATCCTAAATGGCTCAACAGAAAATGACCATCCTGGTGAATTCCGAATGAGTTCCTATTTGTCTGGCTCCTGAATGAGTGTCATCTAGGGATGTGCAAAAAATTTCGGGCACAGATCAATCTGTGCCCGAAACGAGCAATTTTGGGTGATTTGGGCCCGAACCGAATCACCCCCGATATCCCCCGATATTTTTTGGGGCCGAGCCGAATCACCCCTAATTCATGCCCGAAAAATTAGGGTGATTCGGATTTTGACGTCTATTTGAATTTCCCACCTTTTTGCCTGCATTGATTGCAGTGCAAAAAGGTCTGGTGTGACGTCTCCTCGAATTTTGGATCCCAGGGGCAAAATAGTGGGGTGGGGTGGTAGTGCCTAATGGGTGGAGGCTACCACCCAAATTTCAGGGGAATTGGGCAAAGGGCTGATTTTTTGGGAATTTTTAAAATTTTAGTGTCTTTGGGGCAGTTTGGGGGCATAGCATGGGATCTGGGCAAAAAGAGTGGGGTGGGGTGGTAGTGCCTAATGGGTGGAGGCTACCACCCCAATTTCAGAGTGATTGGGCAGAGGGCTGATTTTTGGGGAATTGTTGAAGTTTACGCGTCTTTAAGGTTTTTCCCCATAGAGAAGCATTGAGGTGTCAGCAAATGTATAGCTTCACGCGGGGGGCAAAGGGGTGGCCTAGAGCAGTGTGGGGTTGGTGGTAGTGCCAGGTAGGGTCAAGGAAGCTACCTGAATTTTTTCAAAGGATTTGGGCAGAGGGCTGATTTTTGGCGAATTGTTAAAGTTTACACGTCTTTAAGGTTTTTCCTCATAGGGTATATATGGAGCTTTCAGCAGCCCCATAAGTGCACTTGGGGGGTGCTGGGGTGGACCGGAGCGAGTGGTAGTGTAGTGCACATAGGGTGCCAACCACCCCCATGGGTTTCTAACCCATGGGGTACAGGGTTCTGTTGTTTCAGAGGTATTCTGAGTGTGGATTCTATGATAGCAAATTAGAGTGGATTCATGGTGTTTCATTGAAAATCTCATTAGCTATCATAGAATTCACACTCAGAATACCTCTGAAACAACAGAACCCTGTACACCATGGGTTAGAAACCCATGGGGGTGGTTGGCACCCTATGTGCACTACACTACCACTCGCTCTGGGCCACCCCAGCACCCTCCAAGTGCACTTATGGGGCTGCTGAAAGCTCTATGTATACCCTATGAGGAAAAACCTTAAAGACGCGTAAATTTCAACAATTCCCCAAAAAACAGCCCTCTGCCCAAATCCTTTGAAAAAATTCAGGTAGCTTCCTTGACCCTACCTGGCACTACCACCAACCCCACACTGCTCTAGGCCACCCCTTTGCCCCCCGCGTGAAGCTATACATTTGGTAGCACCTCAATGTTTCTCTATGGGGAAAAACCTTAAAGATGCGTAAATTTCAACAATTCCCAAAAAAACAGCCCTCTGCCCAATCACTCTGAAATTGGGGTGGTAGCCTCCACCCATTAGGCACTACCACCCCACCCCACTCTTTTTGCCCAGATCCCATGCTATGCCCCCCAACTGCCCCAAAGATACTAAAACTTTAAAAATTCCCAAAAAATCAGCCCTTTGCCCAATTCCCCTGAAATTTGGGTGATAGCCTCCAACCATTGGGCACTACCACCCCACCCCACCTCTTTTTCCCCAGGACCCATTTTTCTTACCCGAATCGATTCGGATTTGGATTTACTGTAATCCGAATCCGAACCAAATCAGGGGTGATTTGGGTGGCCCAGATTCGGGCACAGAACAGAACGGGGGTGATTCGGTTCGGGTCCTGAACCGAATCACCAAAAACCCAAATTGCACACCCCTAGTGTCATCAACTATTTTATTGTTTCAGGGAATCTGCTTCCCCTGGTGGAGAGATTAGAAATTATCCCAAAATTCAATAGTAACACTCTTCTAATCACAGCCCTTCATTCATAAGCCCTTCATTCTCCAGTCCCATTTTGAGGACTGCTATCAACCCCCCATATCTACTACTGGAAGGGTACATTGTTGTGCTAAATGGACCCCCTAGCTTGACCAAGTGATAAGTGAGCTACTTGCCTCAGGGCACTTACTCAGGAGTTCTACAACACCTTAGTCCAGAAACTTCAACAGCACTTAGCTTGTAAGAACTGCACCCCTTCAGTACATTGCCAGCATGGCTTTCCGCCACCTACCAAGACTATAAATCCAGATTTGAACTGTTGGCTGCACAGAACCTCCTTCAACAGAAATGACAGTACAAACCTTTGCTGGCATGTAAGAAAAGAGAGACTATGAAAGATAACTGGATGCATCCTATCCAGGCCGTCAGATCCAAGGACTCAGCTATGTTCTGGCGACTCTACTAGTAATGGTCTGAGCCATCTGGACTGCCACATTTCCCCAGGAATTTGGGAGAATTATTTTCACAAGCTCTACAAGGACCCAGCTGCAGAGTGTGGCAGTTCTGCATTTGCCATTGAGGACACGCCCGTATGGGCACCACTGTCAACATCTGAGATTAAGAGTCTTGTTGCCCAACTGAGATCAGGGAAGGCCCCAGGGAAGGACCTTATTCCGCCAGAGGCAATTAAAAATCATCTGGACTGGTGGGCCCCTATTCTGGCTTTGCTCTTCACCCACATCAGTTTGCATGGCCGAATCCCCAAGGCCTGGGGGATAGTAATAATTGCTCCCATATTCAAAAAGGGCAGAAAGTATGACCCCACCAAATACAGACCCGTCAGTTTGCTCAACACAGTCAGTAAGCTATATGTGAGACACTTATACGGGAAACTTAGTGATTGGTCAGAACAAGAAAATCTCCTTGCAGAGGAACAAACTGGTTTCAGGGAAGGCTGCTCTACCATTGACCAGTGCTTAGTTCTTCAGCATCTCATCGAGAGATATTCCACCTGCAATTCAACCTCCCTTTATGCTGTCTTTATTGATCTCAAAGCAGCACTTGACTCTATCTCTCGTGTCAGTTCTGAAGCCTCCTCCATTAATCAGTGTCTGCTATATTTAATTCACACCCTGCATGCAGACATGTCACTTAAGGTAAGGTGCAACACCCAAGGCCACCTTTCAAGACCAATCTCAACCCAGAGGGGCATCAAGCAAGGATGCATACTGGCCCCACTCCTATTCAATTTCTACATTAATACAACAGGGGGCCAGTTCAGCAACCTGGATTTTCACACACACACACACACACACACACACACACACACACACACACACACACCCTAAACTTGCTGGGAGATACATTGCCGCTCTGCTATATGCAGATGATGCAGTAATCCTTTCAAGGACCCCCACTGGCCCTACACAGAAAGACCTCCTGAAAATTAACTACCATAAAACTAAAATCATGTTCTTCGCCAAACAGCCCAAACTCCACTCTTGGTGGCTAGATGGACATATGATTGAGCAGGTCCCATGCTTTAAATATATGGGGTAGTTTTTTTACTCTGGCAGCTCTAGGAAAGCACACAGGGAATATGTGGTTCAAAATGCCCAGAGGAGCTCCAGTGTCATCATCAAATACCTGCATACAAGAGGAGGACATTATGTACCCAGGGCCCTCAATCTGGTTGCTACCACACTACTAGCCCAGCTTCTTTATGGTGCACAGTTGGGCCCCTTCCACAGTTTCACCCCACTAGAACATGTGCAATCCAAATTCCTGCAGGTTCCAAGTTCCAAGTTGTGTCTCTAATACTACTCTGTGCTTGGAGACAGGCCTTATCAAAATGGAGGCCAGGGTGTGGGTGGCCATTCTCAGCTATCGGCTCAGACTCTCCTTTCGCCCCATTGGTCTTGCTCCCTTAACCTTATGTGATGATTACCAATCTTAATGGAAACGGTCAATTGAGACAAAAATAGTGTCTTTGGGCCTTTCCCCTTTGATTCTACTAAATATGGGCTATGATCAAGCCAAAGCTTCTATCAAACAGCGTATAATAGTGGATATAGAGCGCCAAACTGATTTAAGCATGGGCCCAAATTTTTCTGTCAATGAAGGTCTTACATATTTACTCTTCCCGGCATCATATCTTACTCAATTAGAAGTCCCAAAACATAGGAAGGCATTCACCTTGGCCCACCCGCTGGCCCTTCAGCTATGCTAGAAGGCCATTTCAGAAGGATCCCACTCTCAGAGCGACAGATTGAAACAACTGAGCATGTCCTACTTCACTGTTTGTATTACAGAGACCTTCACTCTTCCTTTATCCACCCATTGCTATGTAAGTATACCCAGGACGTTTGAGCCATATCTATGTCTCTATGCTGCTTTCTGAGCATAGAGACATAGCAGGCTTTTTCTAAGCCCATTATTACCTACAGCTTTGCCAGGTTCTGTATGGCAGTGTCCAAAATCCACCAGACACTAGCAAGCTGTGGGTCCAAGCAGACCTCCTGCTGGCTCTTGCGTGCTACAATGCGTCCATCCAACACAGTGCACCATCTGAAAGACTTATTCTCCTCCCACGTTTTTGCGCTATAGCTTTGCGCTCTTTATATAGTTATATAATCTCACAGTATTTAGCACTTTTATGTAATTACACCTTTGTGTGCCTCTTTATCCCTCTTTATGCTTTTATGCCTTTTATACCTTTATGTCTTGTATGCCTTTTTATGTTATTTTATGCCCCTTCGTGAGTTTAAATGCTCTTTTAATGTATTGTTATGCAATATACTTTGTACTGTGTAATCACCAAAGGAGAGAGAAGAAGAGGACAGCTAGCAAAAAGGTGGATAGACTTGACTACAACAGCAATGAATGCACCACTGAGAGACCTTAAAGGCCAATTTAAAGACAGATTATCCTGGAGAGAATCTATCTATGTGGTCGCTAAGAGTCGACAATGATTTTACAGCATTCCACCCACCCACCCACCCACCCATCCATCCATCCATGTTTTGTTAGTGGTTTTAAACAGTTTTAAAAATTGTTTTGTATTTATTGCATTTAAAATAACATACACAACTTTTGATTTCACTGCTGTGCATCGCCCAGAGCTGTTTAGATGGAGGGGGAAGATAAACAAGCAAGCAAATAAAATAAAATAAAATAAAATAGGCCTCATACAAGCCTTTTAGCTCATACGAGCCATTAGCTCTTCTTCAGTGGTATCTTTTATATCACAAAAGATATGGTAGCAGTGTTTAATGGAGAGAAGTGAAGTAAAAGAAAAATGAGAGGCAGCCATTCACCGCTATGCTCTTCTGCGGGTCATAGGTGTAGGTTGCTCAGGCTTAGAAAAATGGAATACCACAAACACATGAAGACATTTTCCCTACTGAATTTGAGGAGATCTATTCCTTTAATGCAATTCCTGGGAAACAGGAGTATAGCATAGGTTGCTTCTGATATCATATACGTTCTAGTCCCCATATCCTATTGCAATTAAGCCTAAATACATGGACATGAAGTAATTACATATTCTTCCCATTTACCCTTTCTTCACTCCTCTCCCCTATTTCTAGATTGCAATCCCTTGGGGCAAGGATCTGTCCCTTCATCTGTAAAGTCCCTGTCCTCTCATCCACATTCATAGATAGCGATATATGAAATAAGTGGCCCTCAAAAGATATGATATTCAGGATTTCAAGTGATACATCAGCTCCTAGGAGACAAAGACCAGGGACTCAGATTCTATAAATATATGCAAATGTGCCAATGGCAAGCATGTTTCCATATTTTGTTGCTTGCCTTAGGCTAAAGAATATTTGAAGAAACACCAGTGTTCCTGATTGACCAGCACTGCTCTGCACATGAAAGCCAACCCAACACTGTTGTGCAAGAACACAGTTGTGCAAGTACTTTAAACAATGTGCCCACACTTGCACCATGCTTGGAAACAATGTAAGTTCCATTGCACAATTGAGGACATGCTGCTTTAAGTGGTTGCACAATGACACTCTTATGCAACACTGCCAGGGCTGGCTTCCATATGTGCAGCAATGCTGCCTGATTGGGAATGCCAGCATTGACTTGCACATCATGGGGCCAATGTCTTTACCTATACCTATATGTACACACCTCAGCTTCTCTTCATAATTAAGGGCCATTCCATACATGTGAACAAATCCATGTTTGCCACCATGTGTACAATCCATGCCTGACACTCTGATGAGCATACCTGTGCAATGTCTATCTATCCAAACATTTATTTGTCTCATGCTTACTTTACATATCATGCAGATCATGTTAGGTACACAGCTAGAAATGTAATATGTGAAGTGGCCCATGGACAATTTGATAATGCTCTGAATATTCTGCATCCTTCACTCTTGTGTTTGTGGTGATGAATAAAATGAACGTGCATTAGTAAAGTGATTCCCATCCTACAGCCATTTACCAGATTTAAATATATAAATTTGTCTCAGATTAATCACCAAACTTTGAAGACTTCAACAGGCCCTTGAAGCAGGCATTTTTCATTGCCCCTGTTTCAGATAGATGATGACATATGTTCATGCTAAAATTCAGTACACTTTTAAAATTTGTGTGAAGGTTATATTATTAGTGATGGGTAAAACTCAAATGGATTTGAGCTTATGATGTGAATCGTCCAGACTTCTGGAGGATCATTTTCCCTGGCTCAGAATCTATAACTAGAATTTCATCCACTATGAAAGTTACAGATATATCATATTGTTAACTTTATATCTGCTTTAGCTGAGTTAGGCATGTAAGATGTTGTGGAATATACTATGAAAACTGCTTATATACTTATGCTACTTATAAGTAGTAGTATACTGCTTATACTACTTAGTGCTTGTGCTACTTATAAATTACTTAAATAATCGCTTATTTAAGTGATCATCCAAAGGCCATTTCACCACTATTTTTAATTTTCAAAACTATGCATCAACCAAATTCTTCAGTCGATTTCTGATTGATAAATTGAATCATGATAATTGTGGTATGAATTAATGCCAAGCTACATGTTACATGCAGCCTCATGCATATTTTCTCTGACTTTCTTTAAAACTGAGAGCAGCCTTAAGATTTACTATTAAAAGAGTGATTTCTGATCTATAAAAAACCCCAAAATGTTCCCCATTGTTCAGAGCCTTTGAGATTTCAAAATGTTACTGCACATGATCCTTTGATGGGCTTCTTTTCAAACTGGACTTGGCAATTCATATATATATATATATATATATATATATATATATTCATATATGTTATACTAGAAATAGTAGAGCGTAGTTGTATGCAATCCAGACACTCAACTACTTATGCTAACCTGTTTTAATTTTTTTAATTTTAAAGAAAATTGTATATTTTTTAAACGTGGGTTTTACAAAGTAAAAAATAAAATAAAATAAAAACTCTTATCCCCTCCATCTAGGAAGAACCCAATCTATTCATCAACAGAAAGATATTCTAGGTAATGACTGATATATTCTATGCTGCTTGAGGAAGACATATATCACTGCCAAAATATGCAAGCGAGCACAGGGATGAAATTGTATTGGTGCTGTTATTACAAACATCTTAGATGACCATAAATTAGCAAGGCCATTATCAGCCAAAGTTCCTATATACTCTGCTTGTCAGGAATTCATTTTCAAAGGGGTGACATAATGATGAACGTTGAGCAGGAGCATTGTATTAATACATGCTATATATTTGCAACATGACATCATTCTGCCTTGGAATGCTCTTGACATGCCGCCCAGGTCCAAGCCCTTGTGATTGCATTGCAACTGCTGAACAGCTCTCCACTGGAAGGTAAGCAGGGACAGAGCAGGACAGCAGAGCTGCTGCATTTGTTTTAATTTAATCTGCCTTTGTTTAAAACTTCATTTAATCTCCCTTGCTAAAGTTTTGTGCTAGTGCCCCTGCTTATTGAGGCAAAATGGATAGGATCATTCCGAGGATGCTGCACTAGGGGCCACAGGAAATCCCATCTTGCTTCACTATCAAGATGGATCATGAGAAGCTAGAAAATGACTTAGAGAAGAGCAACAAGGAAAACAAGAGGTTTTGAAGGCAAATCCAACACGGGCATTTCAAAAAGCATGGGAAGTGTTTGTCTCTGACAAAAGAAGATCAAATGAACATCCTAGAAGACAGATATTGGCCACATTCAGACCTAACACCTCACCGCACTTAATTGTGGCTGGGGCTCCAATTCTTAACTTCAATTTGCGCCGCAGACATTCACCAGGCCGATCCCAGCCAGCTCCACGGCCCATCTGTGGGCAAAGCATCACCACGTCTGTGGCATGGCTGTGATTGGATACTATCCAATCAGTTGTGTTAACTGAAACTTAACAGGCTTATCAGGAGGCTCTGGATCCTGGAAGGATACGGTAATTCACTAAATATATATATTGTACAAAAAGGTGGTTAACAACAGAGATAGATTGAGGAAACCAAATTGTAGTTTAACCTTTCAGCTTACGCCTTCATCAGCAACAGATGGAATTTTTTTTAAAGGTTGCGTGAGCCAACTCTTAATTGCCATCTTGTGAGATTTATGTGCTCAATACAACCTTTTAAAGAAATACATCTGTGTTGGTGATGAAGGCGTAAACTGAAACATTAAACTAAAATTTGGTTTCCTTGAACTATCTCTGTTGTCAGTCATCTTTTTGTACAACTCCCCCCCCCCAAAAAAAACCCCATATAAAATATGTTTTCTGGAAATGCTGAATAAGAATCTGGTAACAGGAGACCAGACATGTGAATGCTCCCATTCCCCCACAACAGTCTTTCTTAGGTACAACTCTCTTAATCTATTGAATTTAATTTGAATTTGAATGATTACATTGAATTTAATTGGGGACTTGATTTGGTTTTATGTTACATAGTAAAGAGTTAATAGGAAAAAGATGAAGATAACTCATACCATGAGAAATGTTCAAAGCAAACTTTAAGAAGAGGCAGAAGCTTTGGTTCATATTGTGGAGACAAATAAGAGGAAACATCTGATGGGATTAAGGAATTACAGGGAGATAATCCCAAAACCATATGTCTGAAATCATAATGCAATACAATTGAATTTGTTAAGTACTTGTTATTTGTTTTCATAAACTTTCTCCTAACCCTGCTTCTAAGAAATTCTATATTTCATGCTCTCTATAGCGTTTTCTCTGAGAAATAAGAAAAGCTGGCATCTGCTGAATTATTTTAAGTGGTGCTAATTAACATATACCAAAACAAGACCATGTCCTTAAATACTGGCCTATGCTTACTTCTCTGTTTGGAACAAGATCTGGTGTAAAATGATTCATGCTTGTCTCATAACAATGGTTCCTGAACACCCAACAAGGTCCTATAGATATTGGCCGCATTTGCACGTAACATGGAACTGTGGCTCCAATGGTTCCACTTCCCCTCCCCGCTCTCTCCTGACTGAATTCAGACATAATGGAGAGCTCCATCTTTGCAGTCAGCGAGACTGCAGAGAGGAGGAGGAATTGGCTGCCTGGGCTTCTTTCTTGACTGAAGGACAGCCCCAGCAGCCAATAGCAGCTGGAGTGAGGGAGGAGTTTCCTCCCTCAACTCAAGTTGTAGAACAGCCAGACTGTGGTGCCACGTTTGGTCACGTTTGGTCTGGACCTACACCAGAGGTCCGAGTGGTGAAACTCACGACAAACCAAAGGTACAAATTGGAGTCTGTGGAGTCTGTGGGTCCATTTTCAGTTGGAACTGTAGTTGCCCACATTTGGATGTATACAAATTGTAACTGGAGGCCCCTTCTACTCTGGTTTCATGATACGTGAGAATGCAGACATTATTTCTCCTGTTAGGCTGGGTTTCTTCCACGTACTTGAGTGATTGAATTGTTGCTATTTGCTTTCCAAGTGCCTTCCTGTAGTTCACCTGCTTTCTCTTTTCAGCACTCTGTGGTATGGATTCTTTACATTGATTTCTGGGAGTTGTTAGACATTTGGCCCTGTCTTTTGTGCAGGGAGCTGAACCAGTGGACTTTTGTTCCTTTCATACTAAGAGCCAGCTCACAGCAGTAGATAGTTTGTTGAACTTGGACTAAGAATATATGGGGCCAAATCCCTGCTCTACCATGAAACTCAATGGCTGGTTTAGGCAAGTCACAGATATATTTGGTTGGTACCAACAGTCTGCCCAAATGGAAATTAATAATAATAATAATAATAATAATAATGAAGAAAGAAACAGAGGGTTTAATACTGGCTGTGCAAGAACAGGCACTAAGAACAAATGCAATAAGAGCAAAAGTAGAAAAATCCACAACAAACAACAAGTGCCGCCTTTGTAAAGAAGCAGATGAAACCGTGGACCACCTAATCAGCCGTTGTAAAAAGATCGCACAGACTGACTACAAACAAAGGCATGACAAGGTAGCAGGGATGATACACTGGAACATCTGCAAAAAAATACAAGCTACCTGTAGCCAAAAATTGGTGGGACCCTAAAATTGAAAAAGTGGAAGAAAATGAAGATGTAAAAATATTATGGGACTTCCGACTACAAACAGAAAAACATCTGCCACACAATACACCAGATATAACTGTAGTCGAAAAGAAAGAAAAACAAGTTAAAATAATCGACATAGCAATACCAGGGGATAGCAGAATAGAAGAAAAAGAAATAGAAAAAATAACCAAATACAAAGATCTACAAATTGAAATTGCAAGGCTGTGGCAGAAAAAGACCAAAATAATCCCAGTGGTAATTGGCACCCTGGGTGCAGTTCCAAAAGACTTTGAAGAGCAGCTCAACACCATAGGGGCCACAGAAATCACTATCAGCCAATTACAAAAAGCAGCTTTACTGGGAACAGCCTATATTCTGCGACGATATCTATAACAATTGACAATAAAATTCTGGCATCCCAGGTCCTTGGGAAGGACTCGATGTCTGGATAAAACAAACCAGTCAATAACACCTGTCTGACTGTGTAAACAAGAAATAATAATAAATGGAGGCTCCTCCCAAGAATAAAACATGTGAAAATGTTCAAGGGAAGTAAAACTTCTCATGGAGGTTCTACACATCCCAACTCTAAATTATTTTAACTGGGCTGGTTAATTATTTAATCATGTATTATACATAGCCCACCTTATTCCATAAACTCAGAGTGACTTAAAGTATTTTTACACTTCCTTCCCTCTGGTTCTTGCCTCCCTCCCTTAATCCAACTTGCAATTATTTTCATACATGAAACTTAATTTCAATAAACATTTCGCCCACCTACTCCTTTCTCTTCTGCTCAGATCAATAAATTCATATCCAGAGGCACAACCCCAAGCATTCCCCAAGCATTCCCCTGATTCCTATCTCTCTTCTTATTTGAATCTCCCAACTTTACTCTTTCTTCACTTGCAAAGTACTCCCCCCACTCCCCCCCACCCCCTGCCAGCAATGCTACTACTTTGCAACTGCCTACAGGTGCATCTCCAGATGCCTACAGGGCATCTCCAGATATGAATGTTATAAATAGTTTGTCATGGATGGGGCTTGGTTAGACAGATGAAGGTATGAAGTTGCCTTCTTTAGCTAGCTTTCCTTCTGTCACAAGGTGGGGGAGAAGGTGAGCTAAGGCATCAGGATAAAGAGGGTGAAAAGGCAACTGTAGAATGAGATAAAGAGGTTGAAAAGACAGCCACAAGATTAGAAGAGCCTGAGGTCAGAAGAATCAAGGCAAATCTGGAAGTCCAAGTGGATGTGAAACAGGCAGCAAGACTAGGTATGCTGAGAAGACCCTGTCCCTCAGCTGGGCACTCTTGCTGCCTGGTTCTGTGTGTGTGTGGACTGCCAGTGCCTGCAGCCTGCGCACACACACAACCCCGAACCTGGGATTAAAGGTACACTTGGTGGTGCTTGGGGCCATGGAGGAAGGAGGAGGGTTCCTGGGTTTGGGTCCAAGGAGCAAGTCCTCCAGCATCCCTCAGTTGTTGATCCAGCTCCAGAATGGCATAGACCTTTTGCACCAGTAACCCTAATGACCACTAGGGGCACTGGGAGTAGAGATAGATTGGGGTCTCCTTCTCTTTCCTGTTCATTTCTGCCTCTATTACCTTCTATGACAGCTTCATCCTGTTCTTATGAGTAGGGGCTGTAAGTTGCACACAAGAAAGCGCTTGTTGCATGGACAAAGAATTCACAGGAAAGAAAGCTGGAAGAGTCTTAGTAGATTAGGCTCCTCCTCCCCTCTTGTCACTTGGGGAGGGTTCTCTTTAAAACACACACACACACGGTTTTTGTTTTGAAAAAAGAAAAGGAAATTGCATTGATGTAGAATTGATGTTTTAATTGCCCGTAAGTGAAACACAGCCAGTCTTGTCATTGACATAATTATGTAAAAGAGAGAATCTGGTAACAAGAGTCAGACAGGTGAAGACTGCAGGGTTTGGTGTGTGTGTGTGTGTGTTGGTTTAACCCAGCTGGATTTCTTTCTTGTTTCATAGTGCATGCAGAGATTTGATAATGGAAACCTCACTAATTGATAACAATTGAAATTTCACTAATATGATTCCATCACAGCTGTATAGCCTTCTAGAAAAATACCTATCTGGCCAAGTGATTTGAGAAAATACAACAACATGGTAATGATGATCATCCAAAATGACTCCAGGGTAACAAATATACCCAGAACAATTTATCACATCCTAATGGATATGTATGCAGTAACAGTTTTGATACAGTGTGTCATGGAATCCTTGTAAGCCATTTGTTTTGGACTACACCAACAGTGAAAGGGGCCTAGAGAAAGATGGGATTTTGCTGCTGGGAAGGAGCCTGGAGAGATAAGGAGGGCTCTCTTTCCAAGATGACCTCAGAAGATACCTGCATCACTTGAGATGGCATGGTGTCAGCACCCACTTGGGCTCATGCTGAGATTCTGCATATGCTGCCTTTGTGGCAGCATGCTGCTGCTTTTGAACCCACAACGCTAGGCTGGCCCTGCTGAGTAAGATCACAGATCATTGGCTCTCTTCACAATGGAAGGATATAAGAGCTTCCTATCTGAAGAAAGCTTTCTTTCAGAGTTCAGGTCATTTGGTCCTCATGTGCTGCTGGCTTCTAGGACTCTTCACAGGATTGGGATCAACCTGATTTCGGTAGTGATCTAATTGTGCATGGGATATTGGGAGTGCTCTGGATCCTGCCGACAGTGGACGGAGCGACCACTAGGTCTGTCTGTCCGGCCCAGTGGCTCTTGAGAACTGCGAGGCGCTCCATCATGCCTGCGCATTTGAAATAGATGATCGGGATTGCGACGGTGTATTTCAACTGCGCAGGTGCACTGGAGCACCTCATAGTTCTCAAGAGCTGCTGGGCCAGACACACAGGCCGAGTGATCACTCCGTCTGCCTTCGTGGGAGATGGGGGCTGCTCGGCTCACACACATTCCGGCCACCACCCCTCAGCCATGCACATGGTGGCTGAAATCATGAGCGTGGGGTGGGGGGGAATCAGAGGTTCAGTGGTAGGGCGGGGGCAGGAGGCCTCTCTGGCCACTTGGAGGCCCCCTGGACCTTGGAGGCCATGAACTGGGGCCCCAAGATCCAGGGGTAAGAACACCTCTTGAGGGGTCTCCTTAGGAGGAGGAGACAGGAGGACACAGAGCTATGGGAGATGAGACTGAGTATTACCAAGAAGTGGGTGAAGGCCTTCCTGAACTCTGTTTGAGCACAATAGCTGCAGTCACCCAGAGCAGAAACCCCTGCCTGCAACTTTGGAGAAGCCGCTGCCAGTCAGTGTAGAAAATACTGAGCTAGATGGACTAAAGATCTGACTTGGTATAACGCAGCTTCATATGTATGGCGCAATAGTCTGCCCAGAGCACCTCCCCAGCCCCTGTTGTCCAGTTTTGTGCACTTCTTCTTGCTATCAGCCTCTTTTGCCTTTTGGTGCCTGAGTGGACTGTGCTGGCCCTGACCCTCCTTGATGAACTCATCCAGGCCAGGTCAGAACAGCTGTACACATAAACCAGTTTAGCTTTACTTTTGAATGTAACCATTTCATTTTTCTCCGGTTGTGTCACAATTTTGTATAATTAAGAAAGGGGGGGTTATGAATAGAGAACACTCTTCTGCATCTCAACGTGGTTCCAGTGGTTTCAAGATGCCTCATGTTAAATCCCAGAGCTAACTGATACAACTACTTTCAGAGCTCATCGCTATTATCCCTGCTCTTATCTACAGAGAAGAGTGGGGGAAATTCCATCAGCCACCGCAACGAATAAAACCCCTCTTCCTCTGCCTTGCTGAGAAAAAAAATGGAAGTGGTTTCCAAGGAGAGATGTCAGAACAGCAAATGACCTGAAAAGAGTATTCTTAGTGAAATCAGCGGAAAGTCCATTTCCACACTGAAGCAGCTTCTGAGAGGACATACCATATTGCCGGTTAGAGAGAGATTTTCCATAACTGACTTCTCTGCGACTGCTGTGCAGCTTTCATTAAGGTGTTGCCATTGAAGCATCAATGTCCTCACAACATCATTTCAAAAGAGACAGAGTGTGTGTGCTTGGTGCATAGATAAGCTGTGAAACTTTCACGCTCGCTGCAAGCTTAGTGAGCCTGCAAAAACCCAAAGGCCTGCAGAGTCTTCCAAAGGCAGCTGTGACTAGTTGAAAAAGGGGGTGTTATTTCTGTAGAAATAAATATGGTAGACTCTTTAGCCTCTACATTTAACCTGGCATTAAAGAAAACAACCCTGCCACACGACATATTGTGCTTGAAGTATATCTTTCACTGTTCTTCAGCAATAAAAGCATGAAGCTCTTATTGGCTCAACAGCAATAGCAGGACCTGCCATTGACCCACAGAAGATATATGCAGCTTCCTATACTGAGTCAAGCTATTGCTCTTCCTAGTCCTGGACTCTACTATAATTAGTAGCAGCTCTACATGGTTCCAGATAGTCTTATCCATCCAAGTTTTGGATAAGTCTTATCCAAGAAAGACTTATCCCAGTCTTGCTACCTGAAATTCTTTTATTTGAAGATACCACGGACTGAAAGTGGGGCCTTCCAAATACAAAGCATGTCCTTTCTAGTAGGGAGGGAGGAGAGCTAGTCCTGTGGTAGCAAGCATGACTTGTCCCCTTAGCTAAGCAGGGTCCACCCTGGTTGCATATGAATGGGAGTCTAGAAATGTGAGCACTGTAAGATATTCCCTTCAGGAGATGGAGCTACTCTGGGAAGAGCAGAAGGTTCTAAGTTCCCCCCCATGCCATCTCCAAGACAGGGCTGAGAGAGATTCCTGCCTGCAACCTTGGAAAAGTCGTTGCCTGTCTGTGAAGGAAATACTGAGCTAGATAGACCAAGGGTCTGACTCAGTATATGGCAGCTTCCTATGTTCCTATGAGCTATGGCTCCTTGTCACAGAGGCTGTCTATTCTGTCTTCTTGTGTTACTTTATATAACCTGGCCTTTTCAATGAGCACAAGAGAAGATCCTCAGGTGTAACAGCTTAGAACAAATCCTATTTTATTTCAAACCCAAACATCACAACTTCAGCACCTAATTGTAGCTTGTTTAGACATTATGTTGTACATATACATGTACAACAGGGGTGAGTTAGATCTTCCTGTGCTGGGTGGGGTTACACTCCCCCAGAAGGAGCAGGTGCGCAGCTTGGGAGTACTCCTGGACCCAGGCCTCACCCTGGTATCTCAGGTGGAGGTCATGGCCAGGAGTGCTTTCTATCCGCTTCGGCTGATTCGACAGCTGCACCCATTCCTTGAAGAGGATGACCTCAAAACAGTGGTGCACCAGCCGGTAACCTCCTGGCTTGACGATTGCAATGTGCTCTATGTGGGGCTGCCTTTGTACATAGTTCAGAAACTTCAATTAGTTCAGAATGCGGGAGCCAGGTTGGTCTCTGGGGTAACCCAGAGAGACCATATTACGCCTGTTTTGAAACAATTGCACTAGCTGCCGATATGTTTCTGGGCAAAATACAAAGTGCTGGTTATTACCTTTAAAGCCCTGAACAGCTTAGGCCCAAGTTACCTCAGAGAGCACCTTCTTCTGAGTGATCCCCACCACACATTAAGGTCATCTGAGGAGGTTTGTCTCCAGTTAGCACCAGCTTGTCTTGTGGCGACTCAGAGGCAGGCCTTCTCTGTAGCTGCCCAGGGCTGTGGAATGCGCTCTCTGTAGAAATCCGTAATTTGAATTCTCTATTAGCCTTCAGGAGAGAGCCCTTAAAATGTATTTGTTTGGCCTAGTTTTCCAGGGCTTTTAAATTGGTTTTAATATTTTAACCCGGTTTCAGGGTTTTCAATTATTGTGATTGTTTAATTGTTGTTTTAAAATGTTTTTAAATTGTTGTTGTTATATTGTTTTTAATTTTTGTTTTAGCACTTTACTGTTTTAATGGTTTATTTTAATTGTCAACCACCCTGAGCCATTTTGGAAGGGATAAAAATCATACACACACACACACACACACACACACACACACACACACACACACACACACGTACAGCCCTGGATTAAACATAAAGCAAAACAGCACATGCTTAGGGCATCAAGGGAAGGGGGGCACCACAGAGTTTCCCCCCTAATTATAATGCCCTTAACTCTTTCACTGAACAGAAGAACATAAGAAGAGCCCTGCTGGATCAGGCCCAAGGACGCCCATCTAGTCCAGCATCCTGTTTCACACAGTGGCCCACCAGATGCCGCTGGGAGCCACAGGCAGGAGTTGAGGGCATGCACTCTCTCCTGCTGTTACTCCCCTGCAACTGGTACTCGGAGGCATCCTGCCTTTGAAGCTGGAGGTGGCCCACAGCCCTCCGACTAGTAGCCAATGATAGACCTCTCCTCCATGAAGTTATCCAAACCCCTCTTAAAGCCGTCCAGGCTGTCACCACATCTTGTGGCAGAGAATTCCACAAGTTGATTATGCATTGTGTGAAAAAATACTTCCGTTTATTGGTCCTATATTTCCTGGCAATCAATTTCATGGGAAGACCCCTAGTTCTAGTGTTATGGGAGAGGGAGAAGACTTTCTCTCTCTCCACTTTCTCCACTCCATGCATGATTTTATAGACCTCTATCATGTCTCCCCACAGTCGTCTTTTTTATAAACTCAATAGCCCCGGTGTTGTAGCCTAGCCTCATAAGAAAGGTGCTCTAGACTAGGCCCCTGGTCATCTTGTTGCCCTTTTCTGCACCTTTTCCAGTTCTACAATGTCCTTTTTTAGATGTGGTAACCAGAAATGTATGCAGTACTCCAGGTATGGCCACACCATCATTTTGTATAAGGGCATCATAATATTAGCAGTTTTATTTTCAATCCCCTTCCTAATGATCCCTAGCATGGAATTGGCCTTTTTCATAGCTGCCGCACATTGAGTTGACTCTTTCAATGAACTGTCCACCACGACCCCAAGATCCCTCTCCTGGCCAGTCACCGACAGCTCAGATCCCATCAGCGTATACTTGAAGTTGGGTCTTTTTGTCCCAATGTGCATCACTTCACACTTGCCAACATTGAACTGCATTTGCCATTTTGTCACTCACTCCCCCAGTTTGGAGAGATCCTTTTAGAGCTGCTCACAATCTGTTTTGGATTTCACTACCCAAAAGAGTTTGGTATCATCTGCAAATTTGGCCACCTCGCTGCTCACCCCTACTTCTAGATCATTTATGAATAAATTAATAAGTACTGGTCCCAGTACAGATCCCTGGGGGACTCCACTTCTTACTTCCCTCCATTGTGAAAATTCTCCATTTATCCCTAACCTCTGTTTCCTGTCTTTCAACCAGTTTGCAATCCACACATGTACTTGTCCCCTTATCCCATTACTGCTAAGTTTCCTCAGGAGTCTTTGATGAGGAACTTTGTCAAAAGCTTTCTGGAAGTCCAGATATACAATGTCACCTGGATCACCTGGATCCACACACTTGCTGACACTCTCAAAGAACTCCAAAAGGTTTGTGAGGCAAGATTTGTGGAAGCCATGCTGGTTCTCCCCCAGCAGGGCCTGTTCTGCTATGTGCTTTACAATTTTTTCCTTGAGGATGCTTTCCATCAATTTGCCTGGAATGGACGTTAAGTTAACCGGCCTGTAATTTCCCAGATGGCCCCTGGATCCCTTTTTGAAAATCGGTGTTACATTGGCTACCTTCCATTCCTCTGGTACAGAGCCTGATTGCAGGGATAAATTATATATTTTGGCAAGAAGGTTGGCATTTTCACATTTGAGTTCTTTGAGGATTCTTGGATGGATGCCATCGGGCCCTGGCAATTTGTTAGTTTTCCATTTTCCCAGACAGTTAAGATCATTATCTCTTGTCACTTCTATCTGACTCAGTACTTTAGCCTCCATCCCCCAAAAGTCTGGTTCAGGAACAGGTATATGCGCTGTATCCTCTGCCATGAAGATGGACACAAAGAACTCATTGGGCTTCTCTGCAACCTCCATATCCTCCTTAATAATCCCTTTCACTCCCTCATTGTCTAATGGTCCAACAGCCTTCCTGGCAGGTTTCCTGCTTCTGATGTATTTAAAGTTGTTATTCCCCTTGATGCTTTTAGCTAAATGTTCCTCAAGCTCTCTTTTCGCATCCCTTATTGTCACCTTGCATTTCTTTTGCCACTTGCATTTCACTGCCACACTCAACTTTAGTCGATTTTTTGTAATTGTTTTTATAGGCCGTGTTTGACTTTACTCTGCATTGTTAAACAAACATTTTCTTTGGCTCGGTGAGCGACTAAAGTTTTGAGACACTACTAAACTATGTATCTGAAGTAAAAAGTCATTGATTTGCGAAAGATTACTGTAAAGAGCAGAACAAAATATTGATAAAACTTCACGTAAAAGGTGGTCCTATGTTATGATGTCTCACCTTGAAGATGAAATATTTTTCTCAATCATTCCTTCTGTTGCAGTTATTTATAAGAAATTATAGGCAGTGGAACTGTTTTGTTTTACCCTAAAAAATCTAGAAAATGTTTTGAAATTTAAATAAATATTAAGTTATAAGTAAATAATTTGCTTGAGTCTTAATGTCTTGTCAGTTAAGCAATGGAGGGGGCTGGGGGGCACCATTGTTGGGCTTGCTTAGGGCATCAGTTGCCCTTAATCTGTCCCTGTGTATATGTATGTATGTATATGTATGCATATGTATGTATGTATGTGTGCACACACACACAATCATCTACATACATGTATATGTTTTTGTGTGGATGACTGTACATGCATTCACTTTGAAAGTGGATGTGGGTACAGGCCCCCTCAAAAGCAAAGTTTGGAAAAGAGGTGAATATGGTGACTTCCAAGGTTTGGAAAAGAGGCAACTACGGGAAGACATGATAGAGGTGCATAACATTATTCATTGAGTATAAAGAGTGGACAGAGAGATATTTTTTCACTAGAACCATGGATCATCCCATGAAAATGAAGGCCAGGAAATTTAGGACCAACAAAAGGAAGTACTTTTTCACACAGCACATAATTGAGCTATGGAATTCTCTTCCACAGGATGTGGTGATGGCCACTAGCTTGGATGGTTTTAAAAGAGGCTCATACAAAGTCATGGAGGACAGGTCTATCAACGGCTACTAGTCTGGTAGCTATAGGCCATCTCCAGCTTCAGAGGCAAGATTTATTAATTATTTAATAAATAAATAAAGATGCCGCTCAATACCAGTTGCAGAGGAGCAACTGCAGGAGAGAGGGCAAGTCCTTGCCCCCTGCCTGTGGACTTCTCTGAGGCATCTGGCAGACCACTGTGTGAATCAGGATTCTGGACTAGAGAGGCCTTGGGCCTGATCCAGCAGGGCTGTTCTTATGTAAATGCAGGATACAGACAGGAAGTGCATTCCTGTATGCACATTGAACACAATAGATAAATAACTGTACGTGCATACCTATTGGTATGTGTGCACATGGTACACAGATTGTATGTGCATTACACATAATGTATGAATGGGGTTTGTTAGCTCAATACATCCAGTTCAGCTCAACCAGGAATAATCTCTCCCGGAAGACTAGCCTCAGCTAAATGCCAGCTCTGTCCTGCTCTCTTTTCAAATTCTAGATTTGGCCCTAGTACCTTTGCCTTTAATCTCTGGCTCTCCACAGGCTGGAACACATACAAAATATCCTTCCATTTAATATAAATGTTTGGAAGCTGCCTCATCTATTTAATTGTTTAATTGGTGTTTAACTGGTTTAATGTTTACTTGGTTTTATTCCGTTTTTATAGTTCTG
Source organism: Hemicordylus capensis (assembly GCF_027244095.1). Lineage (NCBI taxonomy): Eukaryota > Metazoa > Chordata > Lepidosauria > Squamata > Cordylidae > Hemicordylus > Hemicordylus capensis. Next base: position 25,591,758 of record NC_069661.1, on the reverse strand, counting down.
ATTTTAATTGTTAACTGGTTTTAATTGTTTTTATCCTGTTATAAACCGCCCTGAGCTATTTTGAAAGGGCAGTATAAAAATAGAATAAATAAATAAATAAATAAACTAAATATAAATTTAAAGCATGCACGTGAAACAAAAAAATGCACATTTAGCATTCAACACATTTTAATTTGGGTATAGGCAAAGGGATCAGAACTAAACAATACTGTTCAGTATTAACGGTCTGATTCAAAGTACCAAATACATTTTGATATAACAGCTGACCATCTCCTCATAATTAAAATAATTCATCTCCTAGAATTCAAAATGTAAACACCCTGAAAACTCAACAACTAATTTTCCTTTTGTTTTTAGCAACATCTGCATTCTGTTCCATTTGTACAATTGCAATTTGAATTTTTCGGGAGGATGCATTCATATTTATTCCTAGCTGTACTGAGGATGAGACATATAGCCGGAAATAATTGTTGACTGGCAAACCATAGTCTTCACCTGCAATGTTGGGCTCTTTCAGATAACACTTTAAGATCCTACTTTTCGAGACAATTCCTAATCTTCCCCTTGCAGCACCTTTTTAATGATACGCTTTAAGATTAATGTAGACTACCATATGGACGGAAAAAGTAATAGTTTTCAGTTAAAATTTGCATGAAACACACCTGGCTTGCCTCAGAAAATGACATTTCTGTCTGCATCATGGTTGCTACTTATCTATGTAATCAAAGCTTACTGCAGACTGAGCAGAAATATTGATGAGCTGCAAATGAGCCTCCATCAATCTAAAGGACTACCTGGGGAAAGGCATAAAAAGATGTGAATTCTACTTTGCCACCAAGAAGACAGATATTACACTTGCAACACAGCAAATGTTTTAGCAAAAGCCCATTTAAGTGCTAGACACTTGATTTGACCTTTTACCAATCAATGGCTGCCAGATGGCTTTTTATATCCCCTAGAAACCCTTGGGCTCACACAAAAAACAGCAAGAGGCCTTGCTTTTATGACATATTGCCGAATTGCATTCATAAACTGGATAATTATCCATGCAAACAGATACACAGTGGAACTTACTTGCAAATAAGTAAACGGCAGCATTTTAGAAAATAATGTGCCATTGCTTTGGGCCACTTTACCACTGTGTGAACCATAATATAAGTTCTGATTTTAGGCCAGATCCTATTAACAACTGATAGGATCACAGAGGCTACAATAAAGCCCTCTGTAAGCATTGCCTGGATGAAGTCCTAGAAGGAATGGAGTGATCCTCTGTGGAGAAACCATTTATTGACCCAGAGCTGAAAGCAACAAGATGCTATCCATCATATAAAGAAGTGGAAGGAAGAGGGTTAACATAGGAACATAGGAATCTGCCTTCTACCGAGCCAGACCATTGGTCCATCTAGCTCAGTATTGTCTACTCTACACAGACTGGCAGCAGCTTCTCCAAAGTTGCAGGAAGGAGTCTTTCTCAGCCCTATCTTGGAGATGCCAGAGAGAGAACTTGGAACCTTCTGCATGCAAGCATACAGGTGCTCTTCCCAGAGTGGCCCCATCCCCTGACATGTTACAGTAGTAACCCATTCAAATGGGATTCAAATCACACATAGTCTCCCATTCAAATGCAAGCCAGGGTGGACTCTGCTTAGCAAAGGGGACAATTCATGCTTGCTACCAGAAGACCAGCTCTGCTCCTTTATTTATCTATACTGTATTTATACTGTGTTTATTTATTTATTCATTTACTGTATTTATACTGTATGTATTTATATGGTATTTATACTATACATTAAACTTGAGCAAAGCTTCAACATAGAAAATTGATATGCAACTGCTACAAATCAGAGAGAGATATTTGTACCGATGTGGTAAGCTTTTGACTCCCTGTACAGATGACAATGATTACAATTCCTGCTCTCAATCAAGGGGGAGCTGTGCAGAATAAGTGCTCAGCCAGTTGTTAATATGGATACCACTGAAGGATGAACATGTGAAATCACCTTTTATTTAGTTTGATCATAGTTTCAGTTAGTGCAGTCTTGTGTAGACCCTCCCCAGAATCTTGAGCACAGGTTTATCCCATCATCTCAGATCTTCTAACTGGAACTGTCAGGAATTGAACCTGGGACCTTCTGCTCACAAAGCATATGCATTTAGCCCCTAGGACCAAACGGGGCACGTACATTCTTCATAAAAAGACCACTTACTTTTGTTGGCCAACAATGTTAATCTGAGTGATTGTGTTTTGCTTGCTAGTTCTTTCTTCATAACAAGACCACTTACTTTTGTTAGCCAACAATGTTAATCTGAGTGATAGTGTTTTGCTTGCTAGTTCTGAGATGGACTGCATCGTTCTCAGACAGAAGTGAGGTTCAACCTCTATGAAGACCTTGGTACAATCAGTGGCTAACATCCTGACTAAATTTACTTGAGGAAGTCTCACCAGAATAAAAAGGAAAGCTAGGCATAACTAAATTTCCTTTGAATTTCAATGGGACCTTCTCAAGTAAATTTAATCAAGGTGGCAGCCAGTAAGTTAATCAGTGTGGCTGATAACATAAATGAAAAGAATCCATTAGATCTCTAAGAGTTATGCTTTAAGACACCCTCAAAGTATAAACAACCTAAGGACCAGAAAAGTGTGGGCCATACTCAGAAAATAATTAGTTTCTTCCCAACCTTCTCCCAGTACTCTGCAACTGTGTGCATGTGTACACCCACATACACATGCACAGATGCTTCATTCTGGCCTCTTCCAGTTATGAAGTGTTTATGCAGATTGTGTGGCTATGAAGATTGTTGAATTATCAGCAGTTTGTACTGACAGCTACTTCCGAAGATCAATTGATCCATTTCATTCAACAAGGCTAGGGCTTAGAACACTATTGGCCAGAAAATGGGGGCGGGGGGAGCAGCATCCCCTCTAACAGGGAATTTCAGATGTTGTTGATCACAACTCCCAGCATCCCCAGCTGCTATGGCCTTTGACTGGGAATTATGGGAGTTGTAGTCAACAACATCTGGGACTCCCTGTTAGAGGGAACACTGAGGGTGGGGGAGGAGCAGGTCAAAACTACCCCCAACTAATCTTTTTTTAAAAAAAATTACCACTGCCTGTTTTGCAGCTACTGTTTTATAAAGAATCCCCTTAGAACACTGCTAATTGATGACACAGTATTCTTCTGATGAAAACCTCTGGAAGAAAAAGTGAGTTTTACTCTCACCTCCAGTATTGCTCCCCATCCCCTAAACTGACAAAATCTCCCCCCTTGCCCATTTTTATCACTAGAAATGAGCTACTGACATGAACAGGGTTTGGGGGGAGATATTGGGACAGCCCTAAATTAGGCCACTTGAATCCTGAGAGTGAAAATATCCATGTCCTCTCACTTGATGTTTACGATATATAGATGTGAAAGCAAGCTCTGTTAATTTGTATGACCAGCCTTATGGGTGGGTGAGCCAGGTAGCCATGCAGGGCACCTGTCTGAAAGGAGCATCAAGCTAAGCATGGTGGCTCACTGTTACTTGAATATGCTGTCTGCATTGAGTTAAGGAGTGAGGGGACAGCTGTCATACGTTAACTATTGGGGAAGGTTTGAAAGCTGGTCTTGTGGTCATGAGCATGACTTGTCCCCTTAGCTAAGCAGGGTCCACCCTGGTTGCATTTAAATGGGAGACGATGTGTGAGCATTGTAAGATATTCCCCTTAGGGGATTGTGCTGCTCTGGGAAGAGCATCTAGGTTCCAAGTTCCTTCCCTGGCGTTTCCAGGATAGAGCTGAGAGAGATTCCTGCCTGCAACTATGGAGAAGCCACTGTCAGTCTGTGTAGACAATACTGAGCAGGATGGACCAATGGTCTGACTTGGTATATGGCAGCTTCCTATTTTCCTATGAGGGTGCTTAAAACCCAGCATGCTATTGATCCTAGAGCCAGACCTGTGCTGTACATTCCTTTGCTTACTTTGGTCCCAGTTCTATCTAGAAATGCAATTCCGTCCCTTCCCTCTGGTTTGCTGAGGTTCATTCTGCCAAGGCGTTGAGACTCCTTCCTCAAGACAAAAGACTATTCAAAGTTTTACGCCTTTTTTCTCTGCTCATTTTACATTTTTATATTGCAATCACAATGAACTACAATTGGTTACTGCTTTGGCAGGGGGGAGGGGACAACCAATGTATGGTTATTGGAAGCAACTTTTCCCAAAAGAAAAGATTGATGCAGCATGGATCCTCTTGTTGTGAACTGCCTAGAGATGTGAGTTTTGTGGAGTATAGCAGTGTGTTAAATAAATAAAATAAAGCTAGAAGGCAACAATAATGGGAGAAGATAATGAATCCATCCAGAGTAGAGGGATGGATTTTGCCATGGACCAGATTGCACCCAGCCTTTCAGAAGTCACTGAATTAGAACCCGGCTCATTGAATTAAGCATTTCCTGCTTTTATAGATTGCTGAAGTTACTATGCCAAAAGCCTTCATGGGCAATAGTTTTCACATTCTCTCTGCTTAGAAATCCATTCCACACTAACTCATTTGTTGAGAAACTCCCATATACCTCTCATTAAACTCTAACACACTGTAGAAGATTCTTGCCTACTTAGATCACAGAGGGCACTGGCAAAGTTTGCTGGGCCTCACTCTTGTACCATATCAACTGAGTGTGCACACCAAAACACTCCCAACATTTATCTTTCCTGCACACTAAGGGGGATGTTTTTGGCAAGAAGGTAGGCAAGATTTTTTTTCAGGAAGACTTGTCACCATTACTGATACGTGGTGATTCTCTTTATTTAGCAGGAGGAGAGTAACTGGCCCTATCCACTCCCAGCACAGTACCTCCAGTGACTGTTGCTGGTGTCTCTCTTATGTTTCTTTTTAGATGTGAGCCCTTTGGGGACAGGGATCCATCTTATTGATTTGTTATTTCTCTGTAAACTGCCCTGAGCCATTTCTGGAAGGGTGGTATAGAAATTGATTGAATGAATGAATGAATGAATGAGTGAATGAAGAAATAAATAAATAAATAATTTTCAAATTCAAGGATCCCCAACAAGTTTCCAAGCAATCCCAGCATGGAAAATGGGTAAACCTTGTGATGGAACTAGAACCAACTTTGATGATGCCAAACAGCATGCAGCATTCTTCTCTAGTGCAGAATCTTGCATGATACCACTCTTTCTTGTGATGCAAAACTCTATTTCTGACTCTGGCATATTTGTAGGATAATTGTGCATGCTGTAGCAGATGGTTATAATTAGAGTCAAACATGGCTGGAATCACATTATAAGGACGGGTAAAACTATAATTACATCTAATAAGAGCTTTTCTAGTCAACCCATTCCCCTATCAATGGATATTCCTAGGTCAATAGAAGTGTGTTCAAGGAAACAATATAATTTTGTATAATATAAATCTCACCTTGAAACCCATCAAGCTTCATTAGACTGAAGCACTGACTTGTAGATATTTGTAACAAACTTGTTGGAAAAATTAGGAGAGTGCAATAGCTAGATATCCTTAGACATTAAATACTGTGGGGCCACCATTCACATGGCCAGGCAGGCAGGGGGTGGGGGGCAGGCCGGGGGGCAAGGCTGCCCCAACTCACTTTTCCCTCAGACGATCACAGAAATGCTGCTGAGAGCATGGATCATGCTCCCAGACGATCTGTACTGTGCCATGCAGCGCAAAGCTCTGGAGGCTGGGATCGGATGATGCATCCCAGCCTCTGGATATCCCACAATGCACCATGCCATTAGTGTGCTGCAGAAACTCTAGGCAGCCATCTCTGTGTCTCCTCAGGCTGCATGCAGCCCAGCAAGACACACAATCCTGGCAGCCTGATTAAGGGAGAACTTTAACCTCAGTTCCTTCAACCTTGGCTAAGAGCTGGGCTTAGGAGCAAGGTTAGGCTGGGCAGGAGTGCTGGGATCCATGCAGATCTTGGCGCTCCACATGAGCAGCCTAGCCCAGGCTAGGCTACTTGTGAGAGCAGCCTCTGTGAATTTTTAAAAAACCTTGCACGAGTTAAAAACATTTTCCTGACCCCCTCCTCCCTGCTGTAACCCTGCAAGCCCCTTACTTGTGCTGCTCATGGATGGTGTCCCTACTCAGTTTCTAGGGACTTCCCTTCTCCCTGCAGACCCTTGTGACCCATCCAACAGCACAGCAGAGGGTTCTTCAGTGCTCAAGAATGTCTTTTGGGGGCCTAGGAACTGCAGCAGGGAGGAGGGGGTGGGAGATATGGCTTGTGCTTGCACCACTGTGGATATTAGACATCAGATATACAATATAGACATTACTTAGTTGATAAAAGCTGTTCTGTGTTACACACACTTTCTGTATAGCTCCTTGAAATAACCAATTTCACTTCTCAAATCTAAGGAGCCCCCCCCAAAAAAACTATCACCAATGAAAATGGTGATATGAATGGTAACGCTTTTAAAGCAGTGGTAGGCAACCTTGGATCTCCAGTTGTTGAACTACAACTCCCATCATCCCCAGCTATTTGTCATGGGAGCTGTAGTTCAGCAACAGGTGGGTGCTTTCCAGATGGCAGCTTAAAATTGCTTTGCAACATATCGGCTAGGTATGCCTTCATATGATTTGGGTTTTGTCACTGTCTTGCATATGGAAACATTCGCACACTAACAGCCTGAATCGGATCTTATATTGACATTTCACGCTTACAACCTTGTATGTGTGTGGGAAATACAAACTATTTCTTTGGAGGCTTGCTTCATTTCCCCAGATCTCCACCTCTCAGCTTTCCCACATGCCCTCTCCCTCCTTGTGTGGGGTGTGTGTGTCCTCTCTCTCTCTCTCTCTCCCTCCACCTTCTCCCCAACACTTTCTGTATACTACCCAGCCTGCCACTGCTGAGCTGCCTCCTTTTTCAGCACGAGCCCAGACATGAACCCCGCCGAAGGGGCAGTGGAGGAAGGGGCAGTCCCCAATTCGAAGGTGGATGACTTTTTCAGGAGAGGGGCGGCAGTGGCAGCCAGGGAGGCATGAAGGCAACCTCTCTTGCACAAACTCATGGAGACAAAAACAGAAAAGGAGGGGAAGAAAAGCCACACACCCTCCTCTTCTCTCTCTCTCTCTCATTCCCTTCTCCCCCCGCCACCTCAACTCCACAACTTTGCCAGCAATCTCCCTCCCCAATTTGCCAGCTTCATGTGGGGGTTGTTTCCTCTTCTCTTCCTTTCCCCTCAAAGCCAATTGGTTCATCATTTTGAAGCCAGCTACATTTTAGGGTCGGATTTTATACCACTTCCTCCCACACTCAAGCTCAGAGTCTAGAAAGTGCCCTGGAGAACCAAGGTCGCCAACCCTTGTTTGAAAGAATATAAGTATTTATAAAAACAATAGTTTAAAAAGTTACATTGTTGGGGAGTATACATTTTTGAAACAACTCTTCGCTGATGGAAGCTATGCAACTTACATAACTAGGATGGAATTACAGAACCTCCTTTTTTTTCCCCCGGGGACTGACAAGACAGGTTGTTTACTGTCAGACTAAATACATTTCAGGAAATTTGGCATGGCTAATGAAAATGGACAGGTGGGAAAGGCTGCTAATGTGTTTCAACTGAGTGCCAGTTTTGTTCAGTTCAATTTTGATGCAGCTCATTTTAGCAGGTTACGGAACGTACACTTCACACACATGCACCCTCTTTTTCCCCCCCCCCTAAGGTTCATTTTGATATGATCTGTCATTTTACATTCAGAAGTCTGGCAAAGAATTCTCTATTGTAGGTGGCATTGAGTTTTTCTGACATTTAGGAGCTCCATTAAATTTTTGTCTTCTTCCTCAACAAAATCAAGAAGCAGAATGCAACATTATTATAATTAACCCTAAACAGATTTCGTCCTCAACTCTTGAATTACTTAATGAGAAGTGGAGAACCCCCAGTATGTCAAACAAAAGGTGAATCTACTGTAGATCTCTGCTGAAGTTCTTAGAATCTTTGCAGGACCAAGGTCTACATCTAGTGACTGTTGCTGGTGTCTATCTTATGTTTAGTTTTAGATTTTGAGCTCTTTGTGGACAGGGAGCTATCTTTATTTATTTATTATTTCTCTGTGTAAACCGCTTTGGAAACCTTTGTTGAAAAGCAGTATATAAATATCTGTTGTTGTTGTTTTTCACATAATTCGATTGGATGCTCCTTACAATAAAATAAGATGCAATAAAATAAAAATCCCTAAACATAGAAAACTAGAAGTCGGGGGGTGGGGGGGAGTTCCAAACTAGCCTTCTCCCTGACATGCACTTTTCTATGCATAGAAATATTATTTTGTTCAAGCCAGCCCAGTTCGGAGGTTCACCCTTGAACTGAACCGGGGGCTTTGGTCCGAGCTGAGCCACAGTCCAACTCGAAGACGTGACTCGTGAGGGATTCCCCTTTACAAGTAAAGTGGATGAAGGCGAGGATGGCATGCCTCCAACTCTGCTGCCGGCCTCTCAAATATCAGCCCTGGTTATCCTGCAGCCCTTTCAGGGCCTCTGACATCTGTGTGTGCATAGAGGCCCTAAATGGGCCACAGCATGACCAAGCCTGAGATTTGGGAGGCTGGCAATGGGGCTGGAGGAGCCCCCGCCACCTCCACACATGCTATCCACACCGCCATCCACTTGATTTTAAAGGAACAAACTGAATTTTTTCTCACCCCTCAGGCGCTGCTGCCATCATCCCATCCCTGCTGCCACCATCAGTTTGTTTTTAAGGTAAATACTACACTTCCCCCTTGCCGCCCACCCCCCACCCCCACAATTGCCCTCTGCAAAGCAATTTACTTGTAAATTGGAATCATTGCCAGATTCGCCTTTACAAATATACCCCTCTTGTGGCTCAAAAGTCAGACTGGTCCTGGCCCCAGCTTGATCTAGCCTGAGTGCGAGCTACCTAGTTCTTTTCGAATCTGGCTAAAATTTGAACCGAACCAGGAAATCTGGTTTGTTTGTTTGTTTGTTTATTCATCAAATTTACATAACGCCAAAACTTTCATCTCTGCGCAGTTAACAATAGCATAAAACAAGTTAAAAACACATACAAAAAATTAAAACAATTCAACAATTAAAAATCAACCACAAAATTAAAACCAAAATTTTTTTAAAAGCTGGAAAAGCTTGGGTGAAGATATGGGTTTTCAGACATTTTTTAAAAATTGCCAGAGATGAGGAGGATCGTATCTCAACAGGGAGCACATTCCACAATCTCGGGATAGTGACTGAGAAGGCCCGTCTCTGTGTAGCCACCAGACAAGTTGGCAGTAACTGGAGAACGACCTCCTTAAGTAACTTCAATGGGTGGTGGGGCTCATAATGAAGAAGATGCTCTCTTAAATACCCAGGGCCTAAGCTGTTTAGGGCTTTATAACTTATAACTAGCACTTTGTATTTTGCCCAGAAACCTTTTGGCAGCCAGTATAGCTCCATCAGCAAATGAGTAATGTGGTCTCTCCAAGATGACCCAGAGACCAACTTGATTGCCGCATTCTGAACCAACTGAAGTTTCCGGACTATGTACAAAGGCAGCCCCACATAGAGCGCATTACAGAAATCAAGTCTGGAGGCTACCAACAAATGTACCACTGTTTTGAGGTCATAGATCTCGAGACATGGGCGCAGCTGGCGTATCAGCTGAAGCTGATAGAAAGCCCCTCTGGCCACTGCCTCAACCTGAGAAACCAGGGAGAGGTGCAGATCCAGACGTACTCCCAGACTGCAAACCTGTTCCTTTTGGATAGGTGTGACCTCATCTAGAACAAGTAGATCAAAATTGTCTCTAGAGTTCTGACCCCGCACAATAAGTACCTCCATCTTATCTGGATTCAGCTTCAGTTTATTCTCCCTCATCCAGCCCTTTACTGCTTCCAGGCAGGCATTTAGGGAGGATATGCCAGCTCCTGAAGAAGCTGACATGGAGAAATAGATCTGGGTGTCATCAGCATACTGGTAACACCCAGCTCCAAATCATCTGATGATCTCTCCCAGCAGTTTCATGTAGATGTTAAAAAGCATTGAAGAGAGTATGGAGCCTTGAGGGACACCATACTTAAGCTCAGATTTTGAAGAGCAACAGTCTCCAATTGACACCATCTGGAATCTGTCCAAGAGGTAGGAGCGAAACCACTGTAAAACAGTGCCTCCCACCCCCAACACTCTCAGACGTTCCAGAAGGATACTATGGTCGATAGTATCAGAAGCTGCTGAGAGATCCAAAAGGATCAACAGAGTCACACGTCCACTTTCAATTCCCAATTGGAAATAATCCATCAGGCCGACCAAGGCAGTCTCCACCCTATAGCCCACCCGAAAACCAGTTTGAAATGGGTCTAGATAATCAGTTTCCTTCAAGACCGCCTGGAGCTGAGAGGCCACCACCCTCTCAATTACCTTGCCCAGCCATGGGAGGTTGGAAACAGGCCTATAGTTGCTCAACTTCTAATGCAGGCTTCTTTAAAAGAGGTCTCATGATTGCCTCCTTAAGACAAGGAGGCATCCTGCCCTCCCTCAGAGAAGCATTTATGATTTCCACCAGGCCGCCTACAACAGCCTCCCTGCTAGATAGAACAAACCATGCTGGACAAGGGTCAAGACAACAAGTGGTAGGCCTCATCGCTCCAAGCAGCTTGTCCACATCCTCAGGAGTCACAAACTGTAATAGTTCTGTGCACTTCCCTAATTCCCACTTGCATTATATACATAGTCCAGATGCAGGCCACTCTGCTTATGAGAAATAGGCCTCAGGATGCAATCCTCAATGTGACTTTAAACTTTCTTAGGGATGTTAGGATAAGGCAAGAAAGATAAAACATAAGGTTTTTCTGGAATTTATTGTATTCAACATATTTTTATACCGCCCAAAACTTACGTCTCTAGATTCAGTTTGCATTGTTTCTGAACAGAGTAAATTTTATAAACAAGAAGCAGTTATGTAGACCACAACAAAAATCAGCTTGCTGAAAATTCTAAAGCATTCTCTACTTTGGACTATTCAGCTGAAGACTTCATTAAGAGATACATTGTACTATTTTGTGAAGACAGCATGTAATAAAAGCTACTGAAGGAGATTCTCTTAGTCTTAACTCTTATTTTTATTACTAAAAACAACAACAACAATTACTAAACCAACACAAGTACAACATTAAAAAGAAAATACAATATACTTTGTACAGTTCATGAGACAAAAGAATTCAATAATACAATAGGAAAAGAAGCCTTTTGAGGCTCTTCTGGTGAGGGTTAGCCAGGGGAATTCCTTCCTTCTTTGTTAACCAGTGATATAGAATGACTCTGAAATGTTCTACTCAATCTCTTTTTTTGTTAACAGCACCGGCAGCTGCTGCAGCTTTACTGAGTGAGCATCCTACCATGCCTCCCTCCTGGGCCACTGGTGTGGTTAAGAAAAAGGGGATGGGGTCGATGAGGAAATGTCAAAGGGGCTCTATAGAGTGTTCCCAGCACTCTACTGCATCTCCAAAACCTCTGCTTCATCCCCATCCCCCTTTCCAGTCCAGTGGTGCAGGGGGCAGGGTGGGAGAGAATGGGCCAAGTTGTCCCCTGCTAACTGAGCAAAGGGGCAGCTTTTAAAGTGGTGATTCTTGTATATTTAGCTGGGAGAGAGCAACTGGCCTTATCAATCCCAGAACTGTGTCCCTCCAGGGGTTGTTGCTGGTGTCTAATTTATATATATTTTTAGATTGTGAGTCTCTTCTGGGTCTGGGAACCATCTCATTTATTTATTATTTATTTCTCAATATTTTGTAGAGCAAAGCCTAAAACTACACCAAGACATGCTGAAGAAGTATTATGAGGTTGCCTTATACAGAGTCAATCCTTTGGTCCATTTAAGCCCAATACAGTCTGCTCTAGACGACCATCTCCCTCCCAACTCTGATACTTGAGATCCTTTTAATCAGAGATGCCAGGAATTCTACCTGGGACCTACTGCATGAAGAAGATGCATTCTGCCACTGAGCTATGACCCTCCCATACAGTATATTGACAGCATTATATAATAATAATAATAATAATAATAATAATAATAATAATAATAATAATAATAGCAACATCTGCCACACAATACACCAGATATCACTGTAGTCGAGAAGAAAGAAAAACAAGTCAAAATAATCCACATAGCAATACCAGGGGATAGCAGAATAGAAGAAAAAGAAATAGAAAAAATCACCAAATACAAAGATCTACAAATTGAAATTGAAAGGCTGTGGCAGAAAAAGACCAAAATAATCCCAGTGGTAATTGGCGCCCTGGGTGCAGTTCCAAAAGACCTTGAAGAGCACCTCAACACCATAGGGGCCACAGAAATCACCATCAGCCAATTACAAAAAGCAGCTTCACTGGGAACAGCCTATATTCTGTGATGATACCTATAATAATAACAGCAACGATATTGATAATAAAATTCTGGCATCCCAGGTCCTTGGGAAGGACTCGATGTCTGGATAAAACAAACCAGTCAATAACACCTGTCTGACTGTGTAAACAATAATAATAACAACAAATCCAATCAATAACATCTGGTAGACTGCATGTAAATAGCATAATAATAAAAAAAATGTATTCAATAAAATTATAACACATCAACTACAGAAGGCCACTCTACTTGGGAGAGAACGAATATTACAATATATTTAATTTTTCTTTAGTTATCCTAGACCCTTGGAAAGGGCCCGATAATTAAAGTACTAAATCCAGTCAATAACATCTGGTAGACTGTGTGTAAATAGCATCTATATACTTAATTCTCTAAGCCAGAATGCATGGGGATGCGTGGGGATGTATAGCAAACCACGCCCCCGCTGCAACCACAACCAATGAAAAGGTGGGGCGGAGCTGCTGTTCAGTGACAGGGCACGCAACGGATGAAGAAGAAAATGGCAGCGGCAGGGGCCCTGGCCTGGCTTGGCAGAGAAATAATGGCAGCATGAGCAGAGCTCCAAGAAGGAGTTAAGGGGTGTGGGCAGCAAGAAAGCAGCTTTGGCTGCTTTTGGACAAAGCCCCGAAAAGCAGTGAGGAGGTGTGGGCGGCAATGTGGTGTGGGCGGATTGCAGGGATAAGTTATATATTTTAGCAAAGAGGTAGGCAATTTCACATTTGAGTTCTTTGAGGACTCTTGGATGGATGCAATGGCAGATTACATCATAGGCAGTATAGGCAGCTGCCTACAGTGGCAAATCTTGGGGAACGGCATCTTGGAGGGAAACTCAATCCTTTCCCACCATCCTTTCAAAATGCCACTGTGTAGCAGCAGAGGCTTTGCCCGCCTCTTAAACCATTATAGGAGGTGAGGTTGGGTACTGGAGGATGGTGGCAAAAGTGGTCCTCACTCAAGCCCGGCTTACTTGCAAATGACACAGAGTGGGCAATTTAGGGTGTGCAGAAGCCTGGAATCACTCGCTCTGTGTCATTTGCAAGTAAGCCAGGCTTGAGTGTGAAGCTCTTTTACCACCAACCTCCTGTGCCCGACATCACCTCCTGTAATGGTTTAGGCGGCGGGTGGAGCCTCCTCCGCCATTACACAGCAGCATTTTAAAAGGAAAAAAACTGAATTATGTTTCCCTCCCCCCACAAGCCCCATTACTCTTGTCCCTGGGCCAGCAAATCTTTGGCTGCCTATGGGTGGCAAAAAGATTAATCTGCCCCTCGATGGATGCCATCCAGCCCTGGCAATTAGCTAGTTTTCAGGTTTTTTTAGACAGTTTAGAGCATCCATGTCATGTCACCTCTATCTGACTCAGTTCTTTAGCCTCCATCCCCAAAAAGCCTGGTTCCGGAACAGGTATACTCCCAGTATCCTCTGCTGTGAAGACAGATGCAAAGAACTCATTTAGCTTCTCCGCAACCTTAATATTCAATGTGAATGCAAAGATTATATTTAATGCAATTTTAAAAAATAGTCAAATAAGCTGTTTCTTATTTCTGCAATTCATGCTACTCTTGCAAGCCCAGGAACATGGAGTTTCCCCCCAGGATTCTGAAATAACTGTTTCTATGGCATGGCACTCCTTCATCAGAGCTTCTGAACTGAGAAAGATTAGAGGGAAGGGAAAGAGAAGTAAGGAATGGTACTGGCAGCTTAGACTAACTTTGATCAGACAGTTTTATGAGCTTTATATAGCTCATCACTCTTCCAAAGACATTGTATCAGTTGTCCAAAGACAATTTGTCAAGGATGAGAGCTTTTCACCAAGAGGTGAAACTTTCCCCATTACTCCAACCATATGTCAGGAAATATGTGTTCAACTATCATGCAACTTCCAAAGGCACAGAAGTCCTGCCGGCGAGGGCGGGGGAGGGGGAAGCCCTCCTAGCTGGAGGAGAGGAGGAGATTTCTAAAATCCATAGACTTATGCATCTGCCTTCCTTCAGTTCACAGTCTATTACTTTCAACTTGGTTAGCACCACAATCCATTTCAAGGACTGACTTTCATGCCGTAAATTCTTATCCATCTTTGAATGTCAGTTTTCTAAACCATCATCTGTCCTAAGAACGAAAACCATATCTATTTTATCATATTTACCAGAATACAAGACTACTCTGAATTTAAAATGAGCCCCCTAAAAATGAGAGGTTAAATACAAGTTATACCATTATTTCACCACTGTATATGCAGTGGATGACACATATGTAAATTATTCACTTGTGATTCAATATGCTTGGTCTATATTTAACTTAAACTCTGAGTACAAACATATCTGCCTCACAGTATGTAGAGAGGGATGGGTTGACCTTTGCAAAATAAAGATTTCTTTTTAGCAGGGAAGAACTTAAACAGTGATGCTTTAATGGTAATTCAGAGATATGTAAAATTCAGTGGATTTGCCTCCCCTAAATTCTTATTCCTGTTGAAAGGAAGGACCAGAGTTCACAAATAAACTTTGTATTAATCCATTTAAACCAACTGCTCCTTTTATTAAAGCTTATCTGTGACATTCCATTTTGTTATACACTTCCAGAAATATCATAGTGTCTGCAGCCACAGAGATAAAGCTTGATTGCTTGAGAAGATGAATGGAATTTTTTCACTAATTACATATTTTAAAGTCTAAATTCTATTGCACTTTCATGATGTGATCAGTGACTGAGTGGCAAGAAGTGCGAGGGGGAGGGGAGGAAGGTAGAGACATTGTGAATCCTTAGATACTGTTGACCAATGAGTACAAAAAGATCCCTTTTTGTACTCATTGGTCAACATCCCACCCAAACCTCAGGGATGCTTCTGAAATTCCCCTCATAGGAATTTCTTTCTAGATCTTGAAGTTCCAAATGATTTGGCCCTATCGGGAAATTTTCCATTGTTCTGTTTTTGTTTCCACATTTGTTAAAGACCCCTGTGGATGTGTAGCTGCTGTGACATTCAGTTCATTTCATTCCACCCCCTCTAAATATGAGCATGGATGGAACACTGCCAAATTCACCACCACCCTGTATTATTTATGGCATTATATATATGATTGCATCAAGAATATTGATGCAATCTTTTTCTGCAACATCCCCACTGCTCATAAAGGTAATCAGGAGGAGCCTGTCTCCAGTTGCCCCGAGTTCACCTTCTGGCAACTCAGGGTCCAGCCTTCTCAGTAGCTACTCCTGGGGTGTGGAATGTATTCCTCATGGGCATTATGAGGTTTGCCATGCTTAGAAGCTCAAGAGAGCCATAAAGACTCATTTGTTTAACCTAGCTTTTAGTGGTATTAAAACACTTCAAACATAAAACATTTAGGGGCGATTCACATGATTGCCCTGGGCAGGGAGGGCATTAGGGGGAGACTGCTTTCACCTTACTTTCCTCCCAGATGACCAAGAAGGTCCTCTTTGGCACACCACCTGCACCCAGAGGCACTCTTACCCTTGGCCGAAGTCCAGGGCTTCCACAGCCACTGGGGGCACCCAAATCCTCTTTTGTCTGTCCTGGGTGGTGAGGTCAGCTGGCCAAGCATGATGATGCTTAATTTGCAGGGGAAGGGCGGCCTCCAAAGGCATTTAGGTCTAGGCTCCAAAATTACCTAGGTGCACCTCTCCCTGCATGGCCACAGGGGCAACCCTGCTCCATGCAGCTCCGTGAAGCACGTAGTAGGGGTCCAGGGATGGAAGTTCTTGTTCCGGCCTCTGGGCATCCCTCAATGCAACGTATGGCATGTGCATTGCATTTGAGATTTCCCCCTCAGATGGGTGCTCAGTGTGCCTGTCTGTGTGACTCCTCGGGCTGCATGCAGCCCGAGGAGTCACATGATACCCGGTAGCCAGCTTAAAGGTGCAAGAGCAGCCTTAACTTGAGCTAAAAGCCTTGTTCGTTAAGGAGGCTAGGCAGGTGGGGAGGATCCTGCCGCTTCTCACAACCAGCCTAACCCTGCCTGGGGCAACCTCTTGTATCGAGGGTCATGACCTCTAGTGGTTTATGTTTTAAAATGACTTTCAATTGCTTTTAATTTTGGTGGTGAACTGCCTTGAGCCATTTGGACTGAGTGGTATACAAATGAAACAATAAATGAACTGTACATCAGTAATAAAGAGGGTGGGGGGAAGATGCACATGACCCAAAGGCAAACTTTCTTTTAGAAAGATAAAGTGGGCATTCTTCAATTCTGGAATGAATTTCATTCTTGTTAACCAGAATTCAAGAGGAGTAGAACTGCAGGGCAGAGTAAAGCCAAAGGACAATAAATAAATAGAAGAAAGAAAGGCATCAGTATACAACTCCCAGGATTTTTCCCAAGACAAATGGCAGACTTCTTTACTACTACTATTACTACTACTACTACTATGGATATTTACACATAACTTTTCAACAACAGTTCTGAAAGCACTTTACATAGAACATAAATACTAAATTAATAAGATGGTTCCCTGTCCTAAAAGGACTTACAATCTAAAAGGAAACATAAGCTAGACACCAGCAACAACCAATGGAGAGATGCTGTGCTGAGGTTGGATAGGGACTGTTGCTCTCCTCCTGCTAAATATAAGAGAACCACCACTTTAAAAGAGACCTGTTTAGACAAAGTGAATAGGAGAACCACGTACCCCTTACTTATGTGGGCTTTCTTCCCACCAACTGCCCAAATATGATACCAAAAATTGTTTCTTTTCATTACATCCAGGTGATTAGATAGTTGGATTATCAATAGACCACAGCCTCTCTATATTATCTCCCTCCATTCTCTGTATTGCTAGTTTTAGAACATGGCATGGTGGAATTTAAAAGATATACTAAACTGCTAAAGTGCCACTGAACTGTATCTTCCTTCTTTTGGAAAGGTATTGTTCCCAATATCCATTCATCTTGGCATGACTACAATTAATGCTAAGCTCCAAATTGGATTAGCCATGCAAGACAGCTCCGTAAGCAAGTTAATGGGTTCTATCTGCTAATGGTGCTGTTTACTGATATCCAATTACTGTAACCAGGTATTAATCTAATATTGTTAATCTGCCAGATTAAGAAATTTAAAATGTATTGTTGTAACACTTTAACAAATTTTTTTTAAAAGTAATTATTTTTCCACGTCTCGGAGTAGCTCACTTTATTACTTGAATGTTTCATTTAAAGTGACACAGACATTGATCTCTAAAGAAAGCATAATTAAGGAAGGGTCCATGAATTACATTACCTGGATTTCTTACATTTCACTTCTTTCTTTATGGTCTTCAACATAAACGTGTGCCAGACACTTTTCTCTGGGTGCATATTAAAATGCTTATGACAACTCTATTTATGACAATTCTTTTAGGAATTTATTCATAGCGTTAACAGGTGATTTCAGAAGAATTCATAATGAAATGGAAAGGTTTTAAAAAAAACCATAAAATGTCTCCTTCGAGTAATTTATTACCTGCATTCTAAATGCAGTAATTCAGAAGAGGAATTGCAGTACTGAGGGAGAAACTCTTACCTGGGCAGTGATTGCAAATTATTTCAACAAGATTGTCTGATGTTTTGAAAGCAAAAAAGAGGCACCTGTTCTCAAAGCACTTTTCCGTCACACATCACAGGAACATAGGAAGCTGCCTTCTACCGAGCCAGACCATTGGTCCATCTAGCTGAGTATTTTTTACAATACTGGTTTGTCCTGGTTTGCATTTGATTGGGAGACTACATGTGTGAGCACTGCAAAATATTCCCCTTGGGGAATGGGGCCACTCTGGGAAGAGCATCTGCTTGCATGCAGAAGTTTCCAACTTCCCTCCCTGGCATCTCTGAGATAAGGATGAGAGAGACTCCTGGCCTGCCTGTAATCCTGGAGAAGCTGCTGCCAGCCTGAGTAGACAATACTGAGCTAGGGGGACAAATGGTCTGACTTGGTAGAAGGCAGCTTCCTAAGTTCCTATGTGACCTTCTTGCAATTGCACAACATTATTCATGTGCTTTATTCAGTGCTGCACTAGTCTAGATGTCAGCCAATATATTCAATTTAAATGGACAAAATGAAATGGGGCTTTAAAATAGCTCTTTATGGCCCCAGCTACCACCATAGCACCATTCTGAAACAGCAGAAGAGGAGGGGGTGATCAAATTCTCCATAACTGTGGATCACATGGGGGATCAATACTTAAAATATGTACACTGTTTTTATTTATTTTCTGATGCTACGATATGTCTAAATGATATGGTTTTTGGAGCTCAACAGAAATTTGCAATGAAAACTAACTTTTCCAAGTCAAGGTTTGTTTGTTTTTAACTGAGAGTACTATCCTATCCTGCTTTTCAACTGCCATGCTTTCAGTTTCATAGGAGGATGGCAGAACTACTGGCTCCATGCTGAAAACTGAATTGCCCGCCCAATTATTATCATGGCATAGTGGCATTTGACATTTGCAGAAGCAGGCATTTGACCTTTTTGTCCCATCTGCTATTCTGCAACTTCTCACTAACCACTTCCCCCCAATGGACTGGAAAATGTCCGAATGGAAGAAAATTGCTAGGAAGGAAAGAGCTAAGGACTCCCCAATCATCCACTGCAAACTCTGTAAATATCCCCAGTTCTGATTTGCATGTTGGCAGCAAGCATGATTGGGAATGTTATCTTTATCTCCTCTAAATGTATGATTTAGCACTATTTCTGCCTACTTGGCTTTTGGTTTTCAGAATGTTTTCCTGTTGTGGCATGATCCAGCGAAGCATCCCATTTCAGGAATAGGGCTATCTCACTACATGAAAAAGTTGCAGGTCTTACACAAGGGTCCTGGACATATCCACAAGGGTCCTGGAAGCTGTGAAGAAGCTGGGCAAGGTCAAAGTGATCAGAAGCACAGTGGCCACAACTGGCAGCCTGAGGCCTCTCTGCAATATGAACTACTCAGGAGGAGGAGACAAGCCCTGTGTGTGCTCTGGATCAGAGCCCTCAGATGACCCAGGAAGAGGTAGAACTGCCCCTATAAAGCTGTCAGTCTGTAGCTGCTCTGTGCTGATGCAAAGGTACTGCAGGGAAGTTCCTTACCTAGTCTTGCAAATCTTGATTTGGCTAATTAGTTCCTCCTGGGCAGCCCCTAGCTGGTCTAGACTACCTGGCCAAGCCCTTGTTCCTCCCCAGCTCCTCAGCCAGGGCCAGACTGGGGGCGCTGAGAGGGTGGTAGAATGTATGTGGGGAGAGTGTTGGGTTTTGCACAGAATGGGTAATTAAGGGTCGGAGTATTCACTGCTGAGTGTGGCGGGGCACAGGGCTGCCCGGCGGATGGGGCGCACCAAGAATATGCCCTGTTGTCCTGTGGGCCAGTCTGAGCCTGTCCTCAGCTGATCCAAACCTCTTGCTCAGCACGTGCTTTGGCCATGCAGAATGTCCTGCATCACTCACAATTGGCATAAATGGCTTGGAAGACTGTGGAAGTGGCACATTCGTAAGGCTGTTACCTGAAAACGGGACCTTTCCTTAAAAATAATATGTAACCTGAAAACTGGAAAGGGAAGACCATTTAGGACTGGAGGAAATACTCTATGATATAGATCCTGAATACAGACTCTAATCAGTTCCTCTAATCAGTTCCTGGAGTTGTGGTATACAAGGAGAAGACAGTGGAGCTGAATCGAAAATATTAACAGTTTAATGAAATAGAGATTACAAAGAGGCAAGTACAGTCTGCCTTCAGTACTCTTGCTGCTGGCTGTTCATTAGCCCAGCCTCTACTCTAGGACTGGAAAACAAGTAACTAAAGCTCCATTCAAAAGCTGGCCTGGATCAAGGAATGGATTAACCAAAAACACCACACTAAACTACTGCTTTCATTAGTAAACATCAAAATTTCGTTATTCAAGAGGATCTGAGAGGCATAAAGTACACAGCTTTTCTGAAATGTCAAGCAACAAATACATCTTTAGCTATGGAAAAACTGCAATAGAATCATAATTTCAACGTCTGTGCAATCAAGCAAAAGCCTAAGGGAAAACATGCACACTGTAGTGAAAAATGACAAGGGTAATAGTCTTCTGGTGCTTCTCTGACTCTCCACTACATAAACAATAGCTGTGCGATGGATGTGGTCAAAGGCCTGTCATTTATCTCAGGGATTTTCCCGAGTCAGTGCTTATGGGAATTCAATGCGGTGTGATCATGACTAGCTGTTCCCCACACTGACACTATTCAGGAAGACTGTGCAAGATTTTTG
Organism: Hemicordylus capensis; assembly: GCF_027244095.1. Classification (NCBI taxonomy): domain Eukaryota; kingdom Metazoa; phylum Chordata; class Lepidosauria; order Squamata; family Cordylidae; genus Hemicordylus; species Hemicordylus capensis. The sequence goes on along the minus strand of NC_069661.1, from coordinate 25,571,124 downwards.
ATATTATGCAGCTCCTTAGGCAGTGAGATGGTCCCCAAGGATGGTTAAGAAGCTGTTTACTACATCAGTATTTCCAGTGAAAATATTGTTTGTGGCAATCCATGTCTTCTGAACTAGAATGGGAGAGATAATCTAATCCAGGGGTAGGCAACATGTGGCTCTCCAAATGTTGCTGAACTACAACTCCCATCACCCCCAGCTGTAATAAATGGTGGCTAGGCATTATGGGAGTTGTAGTTCAGCAACATCTGCAAGTTGAGTACCCCTGAAATGTGATAAATTTCTCTAGACTGCTGCCTCGAGATTGTGGAATGCGGTCCCTGCTGAGATACGATCCTCCCCATCTCTATTTTTAAAAAACATTTGAAGACCCATCTCTTTGCCCAAGCTTTTTCAGCTTTTTTAATTTGTAGGTTTTAATTTTATGCTGTTTTTAAATTGTTAAACTGTTTTAACCTTTTATATGTGTTTTACTTGTTTTTTTGTCACTGTTAACCACCCAGAGATGAAAGTTTGGGCGGTATATAAGTTATAAATAAATAAATAAATAAATAAATAAATAAATAAATAAATAAATAAAATGTAGTGTAGATGGAGTCCCGCACTTAAAATATGCACTCATCAACTAGATGCACTCATCAGTTGAGTTATACAAGGCTTTAGCTATGAAGACATAGTGGCCGACATGAGGAGCAGCCCTCCATCAATGGCAGGGACCCGCTGGAGCTGCTGCACCCCTCAAAAGGCAACCCTGACAGTATAGCAACAGGGCTGCTGAGGAATGACTTAAACTGCTTCAAGGCAGCAGCGCAGCACTCCGTCCACTGGAAGCAACAGAAGGAGTTGCTGCTGACCGGAAGCAGTTTTAGGTCGGTCTAGAGCAACCCCACTGGTATGCTGTCGGGGCTGCCTTTCAAGGGGTGCAGCAGCCCCATCAGGTCCCCCCATTTACATTCACTTTGGGGCATGGCACGAGATCACAGTGAACAGACAGGTGTAGCGCAGAGACATAATTCCGTCTCTCTTCATTTAACCCACTGAACAAGCATTCCATTAATTGCAGATAAGGAAGAATCAATAGTGTTTTCACCCTGAGTGACTTTACACTGATAAATCGTGCTTTTGCCACTTGAGATGGTTATTATTCTCAAGACTTTACAAGACAAAGGGCTAAGATATTTGAGTCCAATATTCAATCTCCCATTAAATGGAATGGTAGCTTGTGCTTTAGAATGTACGGAAGCATTTAACTTGGGGAAATGCTTGACTAACAGCAGAAGGTTGCCAGTTCGAATCCCCATTAGTACTATATTGGGCAGCAGCGATATAGGAAGATGCTGAAAGGCCATCATCTCCTACTGTGCGGGAGGAGGCAATGGTAAACCCCTCCTGCATTCTACCAAAGAAAACCACAGGGCTCTGTGGGCGCCAGCAGTCAAAACTGACTTGACAGCACACTTTACTTTCTTCTTCCCAGAAAACCATAGGGTACAAGCTCGTAAAAACATAGCCTGCTCCTTCTCTTCAGATATTTACAATCACCACCACCATCTCAGACTGAGCTCTTGTGGCTGTCATCGTTATTATTTTAAAATAAATAGTAATCGTATTAGTCAAATGGGGTCTCCTTCCTTTCCATCCTGCTTCAGCTTACATTTCGATCACGTAAGCATATCACATACTGAAATAAGATCTAGTTCCTGTTTAGAGATAATGAAAACTAACCTCTTGGCCTCCCTGTTTGTCATCTGTAGGCCATTTCCCCCTAAAGCAGCTGCAAACATGACAACAACTTCAAGATATGTAAATTCAAAGAACCAAGCCATGACTTTTAAAGGATGCAGAATATTCCATCCTACCTCCCTCTTTTTCAAGGGAAAATTTCACTATGTTGTGGAAAACATTTTTATTCTGTAATTTGTAGGAATACAGTTTTTCTTAATGTTTTAGTATGCCCCTTTTCTTGCTGTATTGAATAGGCTCAAGGTGTTTTGCAATGCTAAAATTGCACCCTCAATGAGAGTGTTTGTTCTCCTCTGCAGCTCCAGCAATTACACAAATCATGGTAGCATTTCATGACTTCCTATCTCCCTCCAAACCTGTATCTACATTGATGCCACAGTACAATTTGCAGATGTTTCCTAGGCAACTGAACTAGCTAAAAGATCGGTCAACTAGAACCTTGACCCTTTCTTTCCCACTAAAGATACATTGATTTTCATCTTTTCAATCTGCTACCTTCAGCACATAATGATAATGAAAATGGTAGAATCCAGAGGTGTGCCTAGGTAATTTTGAAGCCTGGACCTAAAGGCCTTTGGAGCCCACCCTCCCACCCCCCACTACAAATTAAGCATTATTTTTAATGTGTAGATTTTTAAGGGCACAAACCACACCACCCAGGACAGATTAAAGAAGATTGGGGGGGGCAGGGAGCATGGAGGCCCTGGACCTTGGCTCCTAAGTCCAGGGGTAAGAGCATCTCTGGTAGCATCCTGTGGTGCCCTTACAAGCTCAAGGATTACAGCTATGCAAATCTATATAGTATTTTTATATCATTCATTCATTTTTTCAGTCATTCATTCAGTTTATATACTACCTTTCCTAAAGTGGCTCAGGGCGGTTTACATTAAAATCAAAAACACATAATAAAACAATTAAAATAATAACAACATTTGAACCAGTTTAAAATTAAAACTAGATATCATTAACCACCAGGCTAAAAAGATGGATCCTTAAAGCTCTCCTGAAGGCATCCAAGGAAGATATGTTGCCAGTTATTAGGATGTACACTCTAGAGAAGGTTTCTCTTCACTTCAGATCTACCAGTTGCAGATTGTTTTTCTAGAGAGTGAAACTCTCTCACACATATAATTTTAGAGCTTAGTATCTATATCCGTGATCTTCACTGTTTTTTCAAGCAGGGGCCACTTTGGCAACAAACAAACAAACAAACAAACCATTCAGTGTGAGAGATATTTCCCACTGTGCTGACCTCCACACATTAGGGGTGTGTACAAAACTGGGTTGCCCAGTTCGGTTCGAGTCTGGACCGGACTTGAACCAGACTGGGAATGTTTGGTTTTCTGCACCTCGAACCCACCCCCCAGTTTGAGGAGTTCACAAGTTTATTTTCCCCCCATTTTTTTATTTTAACAGAAATAGAACTCACTACTGCCCCTCTGGGGGCTTCTACAAGGCCACAGGTGGGTCTCCAGAAGTTCCCCCTTCCCCCTGTCGGGTGCCATTATATTCCAAATTTCCAAGTTTGGGCAGTCTTCAGCCTGTTCCTGGCCTCAGCCCCGTGGCGGTGTCCATTTTGGAGGCTGTCATGCATGCTCAAACAGGCTAGGGGGTCAGTGGTCCCTCTACTTTTTCATGCATGTGTGCATACCTTAGAGGAAACAGTGCAGGGGGCTCAGTTCGATATCAAACTGAACTGGTGTGTGTGTGTGGGGGGGGGTTGATCCGATATTGAACCATTGAATCGAACTGGTTCGATGTCAAACAGGTTCATTTTGGAACCTGTTTGCACATCCCTACCACACATTAATGCACTTTTCTCAGTGATGAGATGGCCCTATAAGAGAGTTAGAGCCCTCCCTTAGAACTCTAGGAGGAAAGGATTGGAAAGGACTACACACTTCCCAGCATTCTGTGCACTCCTCCCAAGATGGTGCAGGGACTCAGGGGGCTCAGTTTTCATTCAAGGAGCCACCACTGGCATTGAGCAAAGGACAGCACTGCATAGTGACAATGGTAATCTCTGCCATGGTGCCAGGGGGACATTGCAGAGTATTCAGCTTTGATGAAAGCTCCACATGGGCCCAATAAACCATTAATCAGGGAGATGCACTTAGGTTTCATGGAGCCACCTCTGGCCCTTGCACTGAAGAGCACTGACCTATATCATTCCATAGCTGATAGATGAACTTATTTGCTCTGTAACTAAGTTATCCTTCCTCACCAATGTGTGGGGAAATGAATAAAATTTGAGGGTAGGAGGTAGTTGTATTAATCTCAGAAGACTACTTACTGAGAAGACCCTTTAGTTGCCCCCAAGTCAATGTGGTTAATGATCCCCGAATGCTTCTTGCAGTTCTGTTTCATGAACCATCAACATCATTGTGAGAGTGGAATGGAAAGTGATCCTTTACCCAGAAACTGTAAGGACTACATAGCCTTTGCAGCAAATTATGGGCACAGCCCTGGCTCTCCCCAAGAACAATGGTCAGGCCAGCATTTTGGATCATGGGAATAAATTTTTTCCAGTACACAATTTACTCCAGTAGATAAGCACAGGACTCAGGGAGAGTCAGGGGGATTGTGACAGATTTTGTTTGAATTCAAGACTTTTTGCCCTTGTTTGTGGTGTTATTACAACAGCTGATGCGATTTTGGACTTAATGGAGATTCTGAGCTGCTCATGTCGCTGCAGGGTTCTAAAACACATTCTCATGTTGCTGTGCAACAGGGATGTTCCACTACTATTTACTGTAGTATAACTGCAATAGAAGTTGCATTGGGGATAATGCAAATCATGTTGCAATGTGCAGTTGTGCAAAGGTAAGTAGTAGTGGGACCACTGCAAAGTGGGCATGTGTTTTAGATGCCCATAGGGGAACGGGTGGTTCAGAATCAACTGTGTCATGCTACGGGACATGTCAGTCTCTGAGGCTATTCTCACGAGTGTGCAAAACTGGGCTTACGCAAGCCTGCCTAAGTAGCTATCCTCTTAAACAAGGTTAAGGAAGTGAGTGCACCCTTACCCTCGGTTTTTTGATCAAGAAGCTGCAGCTGGTATTATTTATTTATTTATTTATTTATTTATTATTATTATTATTATTATTATGGCGGCTCCAGGAGTAGGTTGCCATGCAGTAACCGCTGGAGCTGCCAGGCGAGCCGTGGATGGCCCGCAGGAGAGCTGCCACTCATCTGGGCGAAAGGTGGCTTGTCCAGGGAAAAGTAAGCAATTGTCTGCAGGGAGGGTCGGGAAAACTCTCTCTCCCCATAGACCTCCTTTTGGCACTTCACACTGCTCATGTGAAGTGCCTCTATGGAGTTAGGCAGAGAGAGTGGGCTCAAGACGAGCAAGCCTGCAGCCCTGGGCGGCCAGATCAGCCACCCACATGACTGCTGGCTCCGTCACGGAGCTGGCGGGGGCCGCGTGGATCAGGGGCCATGCAGCCCCCTGAAGTTCCAGGATGTCCCGCGCAAGTGCGCGGGGCATCTGGGAGAGACCCCCAAGCTGAGGAGGCTGCTTGCAGCCTCCCAATCGGGGGTCTACTTGTGTGTTGCCGTGCTCCGCAGCGACACACGATCGGAACGCCGAGGTTAACGGAGCACTCACTCCGTTAACCTTGGCTAAGGGGAGGGGTAGTTTTGGCAGTTTGCTGCCGGGAGCTGCGTGGCTCCTGTGGCAGCACACGAGTGCCAAAAAGTGGGCTAGGCTCCCTTAGCCCACTTCTTTGCGATCGTGAGAATCACCTCTCTATGTTCCTCACAATGTCTTAAGAGCGTCAACTTTAGATTCCTTTTCTGCCTGATAATCTGACTTGTTACTGGAATGCGCTGGGGGTCTGTGCAAGGTCAACATGGAACCAAAACATTTATCTTTGGTGTGAGAGCCAAGGAACCAATAAGAAGCGGAAGTTGAGCCTCTTTGACCTGAAAAAGAGGATGTTAATATCAAAGGACTCTGGCACATGGCCTAATGAATGATGCAGACCAGGGGTTTCAAATTGTGTCCCCCTGCAGGTGTTGGCCTACGACTCCCATCATCCCTGGCTACTGGCCACTGTGATGGGATGATGGGAGTTGTAGTCCATAAACAACTGGAGGTCTGCACTTTGACAACTCTGATATAGGCAATTTGATGTATTGTTAAGTTCACGGGGCTGGCGGGGTGGGTGGGCTGGCTATAAAGAAGCGCTTATAATGAATGTGTGTATTGGGGTTTTCTATGACTTTGGGGTTGTTAAGATTTAGTTAGTTAGTTATATACCACTCAATGCAGGGAATACTGCCCCAAACCAGCGTCTCCCAAATAACCCAATGTGATTGCATTTATAACCCAAGATGTGGTTGCATTGGGTTATTTCTGTACAAGATTGTTTAGCAATATTTAGCTTGCTAAGTATGCTAATTAACATGAATTGTTTTGATGTATTGGAATTAACACTGTTTTCTAGTATTCTAGGCTGTCTTCCTTTTTCTCACCCTCCCTGATATCCTGTGGCCAATCTCACAGACTCATGCTGCAGCTCTTTGACTGGGGATGTTGCAGAGAGATTTATTGTTCCCTTAGGGGGTGTATGAGCCTCCCATAAATACAAACCTCAGTGAGCCTCCAAAAGGAATCAATGCCTACAGCTATGGAGTGTGTTGACATGGGAGGACAGGTGGTATGTTCACATTCCTCCTGTGTACCAGGATATAACAACTTAACTGGGGTTATGTTTCATTTCACTGGCGGCAAGGTGCACTACAATGGCTCACCAACCCTGCCTTTTTACCATCATCCTCACAATAGTTTTCCATACCCAAATATACTCAGAGACATGCCTTGATATCTCAGTGGAGTGGTATGAGACAGTCTTTATGGATACTAATTAACAGGGATTCTCCTTCCTACTCCCTTAGTAGTCAATTAAGCTTGCTTTCCTGCTGCTTGCTCCATAGGTAAAGCACAACCCAGCTGGAAATGGCTGAGAGGATGTGGTCCTTAGTTTGCTTTTAAAAGGAGTTTCTTTACGTTCTGTTGAAAACATTTCCTTGCAAGCAGCACTCTCAATATTTGAAGTGATTCATTATTTTGAGAATTCAGTATGTGGTCTGGGAAAACATTTTGCAGCCACTTCCTGTTTGCATTTAAGAAGCTGCTGTCTAGGGTCACAGCAGAAGACACCATGTCATTTGGAGAGAATGGATTGGACTCTTAAGTGTCTAAATGTGCAGCTCTCAGCTTGGTGATGACAGCACTCAAGATCATCAATACTTCTTTAGGCCATTTTACACATTATACTGTGGCAAAGCTGGGCTCGCCAACCAAGCTCACAAACAAAAATGAGCTGCAGACAATAACCTGCATGATAGAGGCGTTTGTAAGCACATGTTTCTCACATTCAGAAGTCACATTTTTAGATGCATATTAAAAAGTTGTATGTGTACACCAAAACACGTAATGTGTGAAATGGTCCTTAAATTATTATTATTTTTTTTAAACCGCCCAGAGAACTTGCTTTTCTGGCAGTATTGAACTGTATTAAATAAAATAAAATAAAAACATTATCTCAAATTCCTAACATACAGCGTCAAAGAGTTATTCACTTGTCACTTGCATCTAAATCTTCATTTTGAACAGTACATTTTAAAATGGTTTAGCATTATACCTGGAGTCTTCAGTTTCTGTATGAAAGAAGAGACCCAGGAACATAATAACTGTTTGGTGAGCATCATTTTTTTAAGAAACACCCTGCAAAGAACTGTCAGTTTTCATTTGGGGTTTGGATTAGGCAAACATGATGAGAATATTAATGAATTTCCAAGAATACATCACAGCAACCTTCAGATTTAATCAGCAAATGCTACAGAAGCCCATTTACAAAGTCCCATTTACTAGAGGTAACAAACTGTGACACAATTAATGCAGAAGAAACAGGCAAGTCAAGCTCCCCAAAAGAAGAGAGAACAAAATGTCAAACAGAATAACTACCTGCAAGCAAAATAACATTTGGTTTTGAATTTTTAAAAATAAATCTGCTGGATACAAGCTTTAGCTAAATTTCTAGTGTGACAAAAGCTGGGTAGGGAAGCACTTCCTAAAATTCCTCTACTGTATGGAATACTGGTAGCTGGCACAGCATTTCTTTATAGATAACTCTCCCTGCTGTCTCGTGAATCTATTACTATACTTGACACTAACAGATAGAGCACAACAGATTTAGAATAGAGCTAGGCTTAGCTAAAGTCACAAACTGCAGGAAACATCCACATCCAGTATATCATTCCCCATATTGATCAAGAAAATACAAACATAGTTGATACCTATATTTCAGAAAGATGGATTTGTTTGGTTCCAAATCAAAATATGTCACCAAGCTGGTCTTTCAGAGATAGCTATGTTTATATTATCCTGAGTTACAAGCCATTCTTCAAAACATTTTCCGTGCAGTTGAACACCAATACATCTCTCCCTTTGGAGCTGCATATGAAGGTGACATTTGTTGCCAGAGTTACCTAGGTCCAGTTGCTCATTCTATCTTTAATAAAACATGGTTTCTGGTCTTCTGACTGCCATAACCTCAACACTTGATTACTTTAATCCACTTTGTTTAAGGCTTCCTTTGTCAAGCAGCTGGCCTCTTTTCTCATGTTCTGCTGGAAATTTGAAGATTGGGCAATAATGCCCTCTTCAGCATGCCATACGTGCACCAGGCTAACACAATGCAAGGCTTTAGGGCAATGTTCTTCTCTGCTTCCCCACAAGTCTTTCACACTGCTATAGTCTCAGGATGGTAAGCAGGGATGTGCGGATCAGTTCGGATACAAAACGATTTGTGGACAAAACAAATTGCCCTTTGCTAGCTGTCGGGTATTGCCCTTTGCTAGATTCAGGTACAAAACGAATTGCTCAGATTTTGGGCCTGAAAAATGTATAGATTTTTCAGACCTCCATTTTGTGGTGATCTCTCTTGCTGTCTCCATTTTGTGTCAGGAAATGTTTTTGAAAATCCCACCCTCCCAAGCTTCAGATTGGTGACTTACAGTGTGCAAGGACGATTGGCTGGCGATTCCCCCCTGGTTCCAGATTGGTTCATTTCCAATGAAATCTTGTGTTGCTTGGGGTATCTGACACTGCATTGGCTAGAGGAAGGGTCAAAGAAGGGACAAGGGTGGGGGGAGTTTGATGGAGGGATTTTCAAATGTACTTAAGGAGGCAGCCAGCCACCATTTTGCCTTTCTGCCTCATGGGAGGGGAGAGAGAGAGAGAGAGAGAGAGAGAGCACCAGAGGGCCAGAGGAGCTTTGCTTTGCCTACTTGCTACCTGGAGTGGATTCTCTGCCTTTTGTTCCTGCTTTCCTGACTGAGGAAAAGAGAAGAGAATTTTTTTCACCCCCTTCCTGCTGCTGAGAGAACCACTGCCTGCGCCTGCTGTCTGTGCGAATCGATTTGGGTACAAAACCATTTGTACCTGAATCTACCTGCTTCAGTAGATTAGTGGACAAAATAAATTGCCCATGTGCTAGCTGGCCAGATTTGGACCCAAAACAAATCAGGGGTGATTCAATTTGGGTACAAATCGAATTGAAAAAATCAATTTGTGCACATCCCTAATGGCAAGTTCAAGAGCACTGTGGAACTTTTTAATTTAAAGGTAAATTTTAAACTTTAAAGAGACAGCGTGGTGTAGTGGCTAGAGTGCTGGACTAGGACCGGGGAGACCGGAGTTCAAATCCCCACTCAGCCATGATACTAGCTGGGTGACTCTGGGCCAGTCACCTCTCTCTCTACTTCACAGGGTTGTTGTGAGGAGAAACCTAAGTATGTAGTACACCACTCTGGGCTCCTTGGAGGAAGAGTGGGATAGAAAATGTAAAAATAAATAAATCAATCAAATAATATGTGGCTGGCATTCAGCGGCCAGCTGGAGTACTTTATAATCTTACTGAATATTTTGTAGGGTTGTTTAGCCAGGGTTAGCTCTGGGTGTTTTAGCACACTTAGGTAAGGTATTACTTTGGCACCTTGCGCAATCTCCTGATTGAGGAGGTGAGGTATGAGGCTGCTTGGGGCTTGAGGGATGCAGAGGAGGATGTGTGCACACTGCTCCTGGCCACCAAGCACATGGAACACTTGTGCCTGAGTGCTGGAGGAGAGAGAGCAGCTGGTGGGTGGACAGATGACACACCTGGGTGCATAAGGCTGCAGCTGCTGCCTTTGCTGGGGTACATGCTCATCTTGGCCCAACCTGGGGCCCACCAGATGCTGCCATGACCACTGCCTCCTCCTCCGTCTCCTCTGCCTTCTGCTCCACTGCTGCCACCTTGTAAGTGAAAAAGCCCAGCAGCGGTAGCAGCTGGGGCATGGGTGAGGCAGTGCCAGCACCCCTTAAAACATGCTGCTCTAGGCAACCACCTAGGTCACCTGTATGGAAGGGTCCGCTCTGTTTAGCCATGCTTTACACATACATTTCTCTCTACCAGTCAACTAAAGCAGAACTTTAGAGATGGGTGAATGCCCCAAGGTTCAATCTGTAAGAAGTCCAGTGAAACAGGATTCCTCCGCCACCCGTAATTTTACAGATGAAAATACAAACCCTTCGCACTTACTTTCTGGAATTTGCTAGGCCTCTAAGTATTGAATGCAAAAGTAATACATGGTGGTCTGAATAACATGGATTGTTCCTTCAGAATCACCTGAAGCCAGTAATCTGCTGTGTGGGTCTAAGCCTCCATAGAGGCTCTGATTGCTTCTATGCAGGACTGATACATTGAGGCACATGTGGTATCAAGGGAAGAGACGGAGTTATAGAGGGAGGAAAGGAGGGACTCCTATCTCTTCACTTTCCTATGTAGAATGGAGTTCTCTAATAAATACAATTTATATTGATTTGAAACTATGAACTGGCTCCAAGTTACTTTACACTCAGCATACACGCATGCCTTAACTAAATTCCACTGTGTTGTGCCTCTGTGCACTCTGCTCTAATGAAAAAGGGTTTCTCTTACCAGAGAGAATTCCCAACAAAAGGCTCCCATCCAATCTGTGATTCTCCTCACCCTCATCCTTCATTAAGGTGCGGTGAGGCAAAGGCATTGCAGCCGGGAGTGGGTTTGGGTGAGTAGAGCAGCAATATTCCACAGTAAGCCACATGTTTACTTTAGAAGCTGCTTAATTTCTTGATGCAATTAAAATTCTTTTAAACCCGTCTTTAAAATGAAAGGGCTTCAAATTCTAAAAAAATAAATAAAATGTGGTCAGGATATGGGAGCCAAAACATTCCAGTTCTGCTAGAAAAATCAGGGGGCAGGGATGTTTCTAAGCAAGCAAGCAAGAGTGGATCAAACTCTGCCTGTTCAATCAGTCACTGTGGAAGGCAGTCTGCCTAGCCTATTCAAAGGATTTGTCAGAAGTCCTTACTAACAAAACGTTACTGGAACGACTTGTGTCATTATTACATTTTACATGGTGCCAACTACTGCAAAGCTGAATACTAAAGTCTAAAGGCACTGGTGACCATACAGCTCCTTAATCAAAGCCTAATTATCTGACTGACAAATGTTAACCTGATTTAGGTTCTGCTTCTCATTCAAATGAAAGTCAACATTCTAGGACAAGTCTTGCAGCTGAAAGATGCACTAGGTTTCATATCTGCCACAGCTGGAGCAATTAAAATGATTTCTTCCCTTCACCACATTAATTACAAAGGGTTTCCAGTGCAAAAGCAACTGTTCCTTCTAGCGCTAATAAAAAAGATGAGGACTGCTCTGCTGTGCATTCCTCCAGTATTTATGGTCATTTCAGCACTGTGAACAGTCACCACCACAGGTATCAGAGAGGTATCAACAGTGCATACTCAAAGGAATAAGGACCTGAGTGAGCTATAGAAAATCTGCATGTTGAGAGGTACATTCAAACTGAAGGTGCTGTTTTTTGTTTTGTTTTTAATTTCACCTGAAAAGGGGGGGGGACTTCAAATATGCTTAAGATAAAAGAAACCATTAAGAAATTAAATTTGAAAGGCAGAGGAATTAATAGCATGCAAATGAAGTCTGATTCAAGTTTGACTGCATTTTCGTGAAACGAAAGCATGCAGTGTGCGGAGGCCCTGGACTTTGGGGGGGCGGGATTTTAAAATCCCATCTCTGGGCCCACTCCAACCTTGCTACACCCCTGGCATGCTCTGCTATAGTTCTCTTCTAAACTTCTGAAACATTTTAGCTGAAACAGAGGAGACCTCTGTATACACCTCACAAACCATGAAGTGAGTGATAGTCATCTCTGGACGTCCAACCACGTTAGCCTTAGTTGTGGCCAGTCTATGGTAGCTCAGTGGGATGTGATTTCCCCAAATAGTGGCACAATTCACATGGACTTAGCCCAGGATATAGTCACAGTTGAGCATTACTGCTGTTTTATGGCTGGACCAACTATGGGAAGAGCCCCTCACCATTGCCAGACTGACACTACACTAGCTGAGGTTCAGATTTTTGCATCACTTGAAGCTCTGAAAGTAGGACAAAGCATTTCAGCTAGCCTATCAATCATCAAGAATATTCTGAATTTTGGAATGACTACTTTTCTCCCCTCAGGTAGAAATAGTTGGATAAGATGACTTTGTTGGACTGACAGCAGCTTTCTAGAATTTCAGGGGTGTTAGAAATGGATAAGATGACTTTTCTTTGAAGCCCTGAGGGATGGGGTCTCAAACTAGCACTCCTAGCTTCAGCAGCCAGCTGTTTATTGGCATAAAGTACGATGAGTTGTAATTTTTCATCATGTGAAGACTTTCCTTTCCTTTCCAGCTTGCCTAGCTGCTACCCATAATTTTCTTAGTTAATATTGGTGATCCTACTATGATAAAAGCTTCTGGATCAGGTTAGACTCTTAGCCTGGGAAAACAATTCAACTTGCTCTGTGGATGTGCTTGCACAACACTCTCCTCAGTCATAGGGACATAGGAAGCTGCCTTACATCAAGTCAAGCTATTGATCCACCTAGTTCAGTACTGTCAGCGGCTTCTCCAAGGTTTCAGGCAGGAAGTCTTTCCCAGCTCTACCTGGGGATGCCAGGGATTGAACCGGAGGCCTCCTGCATGGAAAGCAGATGAGCTACAACCCCATCCCCAAAAGTGGCATAAATGAGTCTTCCATCCAGGCACTGACCACACCAAGATCCACTTAGGTTCAGCATGGTAACTATTTTCCCTGCCCTTAGACCTCACACTGGGATTCCATCTGTTCCAACCTGTCTGTCTTATTCCTAGCTTCTGCTCCTAGTTTCTCAGCCTACTCAGAAGCGATTCTAGTTACGTGCAACATTGACTCTGGCTTCCAGTTGTTTTGGTCAGCTTGATAGACCTTTCTGTTTCTCCAAACTGACCTTAATCTAGAGCATTCTCACTTGACACTGGAACCCTTCTCTCAAATGGCTCACCTGAACATCCTTTTTCGTATCTGTGGGTTCCCAAAGGAAATGCTAGTCCAAATAAGATCACAGGACTCAGCCGACTAAACGACTAGCCTCCATCTTCCTTTCTCACTATAAGGGAGTATGCCTGCACACAGGGCATGAGCTGTTGTTGGGGAGAGAGTGGGAAACAGAAATAATGGCATCTTAATCAAACTGTGTGAGTAAATACCATCAAATGGAGGGAGCCATCAATGAAGATGAAGATACCACAGGAGGTACATAATCAAAGACAGCTAGCAAAGAAGAGAAGGAAAGTGATAAAACAGGCTGTGAATCAAGTCATCTGTAAAGCATATCAGAACTGTACTGCAAACATAAAATGACATCCATTTCCACACTATAGTTAATGGTAGCCAAAGTACAAGTTGCTTTTCAGATCAGCTGTCACATAGATTGATCACTATTGATAGTTTGTTTACCAGCAGAAAGGACTTCGGAATTATCTACTTCAGATCAAGATAGACATGGTACACAAGTTCCAGCACAGTGAATATACTATAAATACCATGCTTTCTGTTAAGCTAGAAAAAAACTATTAGTAACCATGCCTGTCGGGTTGTTGTCGTTAACCATTTGCCAAAGGTGCCGATGATGTACTGGTGTGTTTGTTTATATTTGAATTTATATGCTGCATTTCTGCCCAAGGTGGATTACAACCAAGTCATCAAATGACAACACAAAATGAACTAAAACCATCACAATAAACAAAAAATATTATTTCAATAAGAGCATAGGAGCACAAGGAAAATGTCACAATCCAGTGAACAGCAGTAAAAAGCTATTGTATCAGCAGAACAATCCGGGGAGAGGGCCATGATCCCACATCAAAGGCCTATCAGCTTTTGTCCGATAATGAAAAGGGAGGGGCCATACCTCAGGTCAGAGTGAATGCTTAGCATGCAGACGGTCCAATCCCTGGACTCTCCAGGTGGAACAGGGAAAAACACATGTCTGAAATTGTAGAAAGCAGCTGTTAGGTAGACAATAGCTAGTAGATGGACCAACACTGTATGAGACCATTTAAGGCAGTTTCCTATGATTATGTGAAAAGTCAAGAGAGAAGGAGCTAGGGTCAGCCTAGCAAACGAGGAGTTCCAGAGTCTTTATACTGCAGTCAAGATGACCCTGTCACTCATACTTATCAACTGCACCTGTGCAATGCCACCACTGAAGTTCCTAATGGGCGGGCAGATTCATCCGATTGATTGATTGATTGATTGATTGATTAAGTGCTATCAAGTTGGTGTCAACTCTTAGCAACCACACAGATAGATTTTCTCCAGGATGATCCGTCTTCCACTTGGCCTTTAAGGTCTCTCAGTGGTGCATTCATTGCTGTCATAATCGAGTCCATCCAACTTGCTGCTAGTGGTCCTCTTCTCTTTCCTTCAACTTTCCCCAGCATTATGGATTTCTCAAGGGAGTTGAGTTTTGCATAATGTGTCTGAAGTATGATAGCTTGAGCCTGATCATTTGTGCCTCGAGTGAAAATTCTGGATTGATTTGTTCTATTGATTGATTTGATTTGATTGATTTGATTCAGGGTACAGCTATAATTGAGCAAAAGGGTTCAAAGAACCTGGCCCCCAGCTCCTGAGGGCCCTTCAGCTCCACCACTCCCTATTTTCTTTATTATCTCCCTTACTCTGGGGGGCCACCAGAGAGAGGGATGAACACGGGCCCCCTCTCCCTTAGCTATGCCCCTGATTTGATTGATGTGTTCTATGATCCATTTGTTTGTTTTCCTGGCTATCCATGGTATCCTCAAAAGTCTTCTCCAGCACCAAAGTTCAAAAGCACCAATGCCTTTTCTATCTTGCTTCTTCAAAGTCCAGCTTTTGCATCCATAGAGTATCATGGGAAAAACCATGGTCTGAATGATTCTAATCTTTGTAGGTGTAGAGACGTCACGGCACCTAATATCCTTTCCAAGGCCTTCATTGCAACCCTACCAAGTCTGTGGCATATTTCTTGACTGCTGGATCCTTTACTGTTGATGGTTGTTCCTAAAAGGCAGAAGTGATCCACCACTTTAGTGTCTTCATTATCAATTCTGAGGCTGGTTGCTGTACCCATTATCATTAGTTTAGTCTTCTTTATATTTAGTTGTAGTCCCATTTTTTCACTGTGCTCCTTGACTTTCATTACCAGAGTTTGCAGATCATCCACATTCTCAGCTATCAGAGTGGTGTCATCAGCATAGCGCAGGTTATTGATGTTTCTTCCTCCACCTTTAAAGCCATGCTCATCTTCTTCCAATCCAGCTTCTCTCAGTATATGTTCAGCATATAAGTTGAATAAAGAAGAAGAAAGTATACAGTCTTGTCTTACTCATCTGGACTGTGGCTTCCTGTCATGTTTATAGGTTTCTCATGAGAACAATGAGATGTTCTGGGATGCCCATTTATCTAAGGATATTCCACAACTTGACATGGCTGATGTAATTGAAGGCTTTTCTCTAGTAAATAAAGCACATATTGACTACCCAGGTTCATCTGGGCAACCCCCAAAAGTAAGTGAACTGTAGGAGCTCCGAGCCAAGGATCCCGGTGTGCAAATGCTGCGTGCATGCATATCTATCAGACATGTATGGTCAACTCTAACAATACTATTAGCCCATTGGAAGACTCCAGTATCTTTCCCCAACAACATTCTAAACAGGTTAGTGGTGCTGTTAAAGATGTCTATTCTGCAGGTGTGTCCATGGTCCTGCCCCAACATAGATAACTACATGCACAACTCCAAGTGTTTCATATTTTAGGATAAACATGCCTGAGCAACTTGATTTTGCAAGGAGTCAGGCACATGTGCCTGCTTCCATGCATAGATTGTGGGAAATGTTTTACATCAGAAAAATGCTGCTTAGTTTTCACTTCAATTAATATAATGCAACATTCTGCATAATTTACCCCACTATTTTATTTCCTTGTAGTAAATGCCATTGAAATCTGCTAAATTTAATATTTGCCCTGTTAGCATCCTTTTCATCTTCATGGGAGATAATATTCCTAATCCAAAAATCCCCTTTGGGCAAAAAATAATTAAAATTATACTAATAAATGATATCAATCAGTTAGTAATAATGAAATATGCATATATCAAACTTTACATTCATAACAAGCCAAAGAAGTTTAATGATTTTTCCCCCTATCCCTCTATATAACTCATGAGACAGTTTTTCAAATAGCAGAATTAAATCTGATGGTAAATATGAAAGTACTGAGCATGGTTTGCTGTTTGACATTATCAGACATAGGGCAGCATTAATAAAATAAATAAATAAATAAATGCAACTGTGGGGTTTGTAAAGAAAAAGCAAAGCCTGAAATTTAAAGTATGAATTTAGTAGCACTGATTGCAAATTAATGCTAATATAGTGTACATTATCAACATCCATTATTAAATATGATGTACTAAAAATCTGTCTAAAAATGAACCTAAAATCATACTCTAAACACTGTAACTTAAGAGTAACAAGGCTATTTAAATGTATTTGAAACCTGAAAGTTGCTGCCTACATCTGGAGTAAAGTCATCCCTCATCAGTTCTGGCAAAACATCGTCATTGTCAAATTTGTGGTTGGTGAGGCATTAAAGTCTACAGGAAACAGGCGGTTAGGGGAACTACGACTGCAAAAAGACCTTAGAATAAAGGAAAAAATACAAAGGAAATGCTAAAAAATCACCAAAAAATCCTGTAATATCACCAAGAGTCACCAGGAACAATGAGCAGATTGAACCTCTGGAAATTTTTTGAACTCCCCCAAATCACCCAAAGGCATTTTAAATTGGCAATGGAGAGCAAGAGAGCTGGTATTGTAGTAGCAAGCATGACTTGTCCCCTTAGCTAAGCAGGGTCCACCCTGGTTGCATATGGGAGACTTGATGTGTGAGCACTGGAAGATGCCCCCCTTAGGGGATGGGGCTGCTCTGGAGAGCATCTGAGGTCCCAGTTCCCTCCCTGGCAACATCTCCAAGATAGGGCTGAGAGAGATTCCTGCCTGCAACCTTGGAGAAGCCGCTGCCAGTCTGTGAAGATAATACTGAGCTAGATGGACCTGTGGTCTGACTCAGTATATGGCAGCTTCCTACGTTCCTATGTTGTAGCAAGGTCAGCAAGGATCACCAAGAGGAATGAACAGATCACACCTCTGAACCCTCCAAAATCGCTGAAACTCTCCCCCACCCAATCACTATAAAACCTCACCAATCGAGGATACTTGGGTCGCAGTTGGCTAGACCTGTCACAATTTCCTGTTCGCATATACTCAAAACCGTGTTTGGTAAAACCATGGTTGGCAAGATATGACTATATTATGTACAGTTCTGGTCACTGTATCTTAAGAAGGATATTGTAGAACTGGAAAAGGTGCAGAGAAGCGCAACCAAGATATCAGTAGCCTGGAGCACCTTCCTTATGCGGCAAAGCTACAACACCTGGGGCTTTTTAGACTGGAGAAGAGACAACTATGGGGAGACATGATAGAGGTGTATACAATTATGCATGGTGTAGACAGAGATAAATCTTTCTCCCTCTCTCACCACATTAGAACTAGGGGTCATCCCATGAAACTGAAGGTCAGGAAATTTAGGACCAACAAAAGGAAGTACTTTTTCACACAGTACATAATTAATCTATGGAATTCTCTGTCATGGGACTTGGAGATGGCATCTAGTTTGGATGGCTTTATAAGGAAATTAGACAAATTCATGGATGACAGGTTTATCAATGGCTACTAGTCTGGTGGCTATAGGCCATCTACAGCCTCAGAGGCAAGATGCCTCTAAATACCAGTTGCAGGGGAGCAACGGAAGTATAGAGAGTGTGCCCTCACCTCTTGTCTATGGGCTTCCCACAGGCATCTGGTGGGCCACTGTGTGGGGCAGTATGCTGGGCCAAATAGGCCTTGGGCCTGAGCCAACAGGGCTTTTCTTATGCTCTTATGTTCTTACTGGGTAAAAAGTATTTTAAAGGCCTACCCCGGGGTTGGAATGGCTGTAGCAATAACTTGGAGTAATCCACAACTTTCAAATGGGGTTAAAGTGTTCAGAACACCAGGGCTGGCCCAAGATCTGAAAGTACCTGAAGCAGGGCCAAATGCTACTGTCCTCCTTTCCTGGTGGTACACAAAGTCTTCATGTCACTGACTCAGAGGTGCTCTTACCCCCCAGGGTCTGGGGGGCCTCCTGCTGCCACCCCGCATGTGCTGCTGCTGCCCCGTGCGAGGCCAAACCACTGCTTCAATAATAGTTGTGATGCTCTATTATAACTGCACAGGTGTGCTGTTGCGCCTCACAGTTCTCAAGGGCCGCTGGACCAGACGGTGGCTAGAATTATTTAAAAAACCTGGCAATTTGGCTTTGTGGTGGCAGGGGGAAGCTCATGGCGGGAGGAAGCTCACGGCCATGGGGGGGGGGCTTCGCAGCAGCGGCAGGAGGCCTTGTGGTGTATGTGGTCCGGGTGCGTCAAAATTACCTAGATGCGCCACTGCACCTCCTTACCAGGTAGGATGCTAAAGCACAAAAATCACCACTGCTGCTGTTTCTCCTCCTGTGCTGCGTGTATTTCAAAAGGAAGAGGGGAACAGACCAGAAGAATAGTGAAAACGAGGCAATCTGTGGCTGCCTACAGCATCTCCCCCTGCTTTACCATGGAGCAATGGCCCCACTCCTATGTATTAGGCATGCATGCCAAATATACCAATTCCTTTGTTTCAAGAGGTGGAAACAGGAAAATGTCCTAAAGGACAGGAAAATGTCCTTGTCCTGTGTTGACAACATTGCTACAGCTATTTTGATGCATACTAGTTCTAAACAAGATCGCAACAGGTGCTCTTAAAACATACAGCACTTTTTATTCATTCATTCATTCATTCATTCATTTTATTATTTATTTATACATTCGATTTCTATACCACCTTTCTAAAAATGGCTCAGGGCGGTTTACACAGAGAAATAATAAATAATAAGATAACATAAGATAGGATAGGATAGGATGAGATGAGATGAGATGAGATGGATCCCTGTCCCCAATCTAAAACGAAACATAAGATAGACACCAGCAACAGTCACAGGAGGTAATGTGCTGGGTGTGAATAGGGTCAGTTACTCTCCCCCTGCTAAATAAAAGAGAATCACCACATTAAAAGGTGCCTCTTTGCCAAGTTAGCAGGGGGAGAGTAACAGTTTTGCAATTCAGCCTTGATGCTATCCGAGAGCAGGGATTTGGATCATGCTGAAACCTGTAAAACCTGGTTGTAACAGGGAAAGGGAACATTGGAGTCAATGTTAGGCAAAACTGCATTAATATTACCTGGCCCTCGCTGTTTTTTTTCCTTTGGATGAGTATCTTAAACATTCAAATTGTGCTCAAGCCCATAAGCACCACAACAGAAGAAAATTCTATCTTCCATTATGGAAGATCCAAGTAAGTAAAGGTTTTTTGCTTCCTGCAGCCTGTCCCTGTAAAAACTGCTACAAAGAAGGAGAATCATTATGTGAACAGCCAGTGCAGCTTTAAATGGAAAAGAAACCAGAGGCTCCTGAGTGATGACCTTATAAGCATGTTTTCTGATGTGAGCAGCCTCCTCTGGCCAGTATTGATAACAAGTTATGTTATGAAGTTTTAATTGTTAATTGTTGTTTTACACAGTTTTATAATTTCAGTTTTAATTGTTAACTGATTTTAATGGTTTTGTTTTAATTGTAAACTGCCCTGAGCCATTTTTGGAAGGGCAGTATAAAAATTGAATAAATAAATAAATAAGTTAGGTTTCAGTGTATCCTCTCTTTTTTAATGCAACCAGTTCCAATGCTGCATTTGTACTGTGCAAAAGCAAGATTCTAACTCTGTGTTGTAGAACTTAATGAATGGCCCTTATGGCATCTCCTAGGCAACAGGGTTGAACAATGTATACTGGGATCTCTATATCGAACACACGAGAAGCAACAAGATCCCCACTATACAATGAAGAATGTACAACAAACACTGTTAATTAGGGAGGTGCAGAAAACTGGTTTTCCCAGTTTGGCTCAAGTCCGAACTGGACTCAAAACAAACCAGGAAAGTTTGGTTTGAATTTGAGCTGGTTCGAATTTGACCCCCAAATTTGGTTTGAATTTGATCCCCATATTTGACAATTTAGGGGTCCCAGGGACTTTTAAAAAAAATAGTGGACTTACCGCTTCTGAGGCCCTTGAGGAGGTGCTTCTGGCAGCCGTGGGAGGGTCTCCAGTGGTTCCCCCTTCCCCTTCCGGCCTCCCCCCCAGCCTCACCTGTTTTGGCCATACAAATGGCCAGGTAGCATGCATGGCAGCCTCCAAAATGGCCACCTCCACTTCAGAAAGGGCTGGAACAGCCCGCAAAATGACTGAAACTGCCTGTGGGATACCAGGGGGAGGCCACTGAGAGGGAACCACTGGAGACTCCCCCCTTGGGGCAGCACAAGGCAAAAGAAAAAGGTTAATTAAGAAAACCCCATAGAAACCCTGAACTGGCCCCAAGCTGGCCTGAAGGGGTTCACCTTGACCTTGAGCTGAACCAGGCACGGTCCGGCTCAATGTCAAACCAGATCGAGGGTGAGCCAGTTCGCACTTCCCTTTCCTTTACGTTGACACAAGAAGTTATATAAATCTAAAGACACACTCAACTTCTAAAGGAACCAAGATTCAACCCAAGATAATACTTCACAGAGATAAACTTGTGAGGATAATACAATTCGTAGTATAGTAGTCAATACATATATATCATACAAATCCACAGTGGGGACCCCGAGACCTCAATTAAACTTTGTCAAGTGGACAACAATCTTAGAGAAATTAGAAAGATTTGATGCACATTTTCTGGAGTGTCACCACAGTGTGGATGATTTAAAGTTCTTTGCTACTGAAAAGGTTTTTGCATCTGGCAAGAAAGGAATGGATCCAGTAATTAAGTTACTTCAACGTGAAGCATTTTCAATTTGAACACCTTAATCCCATATGGACTCAATTAAAAGTTGGATCTCTCATCCTTTTTGGAAAAATTATTCAGGTTTTCCATATGTCTATTCAAATATGGTTGTAAGTTTTTTTCCCCAGAATCAGAATCTACACCTTTAAATCTTCAGTTACAGAGTTACAATTGACTCCCAGCTGGTGTCTGTGCAAGATGGGGTTCGAGTAGTTTTCTACTTTGCTGGAATGGTATAGCAAGTTGGTATTTTAGCATATCTTAAAGAAATAGAAATGATTCTATGTATTGTGACTTCAATAATAATAATAATGATGATGATGATGATGGAAGGACTCGATGTCTGGATAAAACAAACCAGTCAATAACACCTGTCTGACTGTGTAAACAAGAAATAATAATAATAATAATAATATACAAGTTTTTCGCTGAAATTTGTCTTATTTTATAATATGTTACTTGATATAAGGTGTGTTTTATATTGTGTTTTTAAGGTTTTTTCATATCAAGTACTTAAGGGTTTGTAGAATATATTACATGTTACAGTAAGCAGGCTGTTTCAATATAATATTCAATATATTAATCATAGATGGTTCTACGTATTGTGACTTTTATACAAATTTTTTGCTTCACCTTTCTGAAGCAAGATACATTCTGAATTTTCTGAGATATAATGCACTTATATGCATATGATTATTAACAAGAATATAACTGAGTTTTATTATTTCTTGAACGAGTGGAATCTGGAGCATATGGACCAATTTCATTAGTGTTATCAAGTTTATGGAATTTCCTCTAAGACTGTTGCAAGGTGGTTGCACTAATAAATCTTCTTGAAACAACAGAGATGATTCTACACAACAGTGGAACATATGGATTAATATCACCAGCATTATCAAATTGCACTGAATATTTCTAATTTCTCTATGATTGTCATACACTGATGCTCTCTACGTGGGGCTGCCTTTGTATGTAGTCTGGAAACTTCTATTGGTTTAGAATGCAGCAGCCAGGCTGGGCTCTGGGTCATCTCGGAGAGACCACATTACACCTCTGCTGATGGAGTTACACTGGCTGCCTATAGGTTTCCGGGCAAAATACAAAGTGCTAGTTATAACTTATAAAGCCCTAAACGGCTTAAGCCCTGGGTATTTGAGAGAACATCTTCTTCATTATGAGGTCCCACTGTCCATTGAGGTCATCCATGGAGGCCCGTCCCCAGTTGCCGCCAGTTCGTCTGGTGGCCACATGGAGACGTGCCTTCTTGGTTGCTGCCCCGAGACTATGGAATGCTCCCTATTGAGATACGATCCTCTCCATCTCTGACAATTTTTAAAAAACATTTAAAAACCCATCTTTTTACTCAGGATTTTTCAGCTTCTTGATAATGTATAGGTTAATTCTGTGATTGATTTTTAAATTGTTAGTTTTTAATTGCTTTTATGTGTTTTTAACTATTTTATCATTGTGAACTGTCCAGAGACACGAGTTTGCGGCGGTATACCAGTGTAATAATAAATAAAAATAAATAAATCCACTTGAAAAAGCATAACAACGAAACGGAGGTCACCTTGTCACCATTGCGGATTTGTACGATATAGATAGTATTGACTTTTATACTATGGATTATATTGTCCTTACAAGTATATCTTGGTGAAGTATTATTTTAGTTCCATTAGAACTAATTTTTGTTCCATTAGAAGTTGAGAGTGTCTTTAGATTCATTTGCTCACTCCGCAAACCTGGTTTAAGGGGAGAGTTACTTTGGCGGGTTAACCGCCTGGAGGCCACCAGGCTCGCCTGTGAGCCCGTTGGTTCACACAGTCAGGCAAAATCAGGCTAGGCTCTCCTAGCCCGATTTCTCCTGATTGTCACAATAGCCTCACAGAGTGTCAAGGTTTTACTCTCAGAGTTTTACACTGAGTAAAACAAGGTTATGACTACTGAGAAGTGCTATGGGTTCCTACCAGGACTCAAGGTAGGCCCTCCCTCGTATTTTGGTGGGGCACACCATCCAGAGGGAGTCCCCTCAAGGAACGTTTCCAAGTGTCCACTCAGACACAGGAACATAGCAAACTGCCATATACTGAGTCAGACCATAGGTCCATCCAGCTCAGTACTGTCTACACAGACTGGCAGCGGCTTCTCCAAGGTTGCAGACAGGAATCTCTCTCAGCCCTATCTTGGAGATGGGAACCTGGAACCTTCCGTTCTTCCCAAAGCAGCTCCATTCCCTGAGGGGAATATCTTTCAGTGCTCATACTTCTAGTCTCCCATTCATATGCAACCAGGGCAGACCCTGCTTAGCAAAGGGGACAAATCATGCTTGCTACCACAGGACCAGCTCTCCTCCTTTGACAATGGCTTTGACAATGGTTTCCAGTCTAGCTCCCTATCAAGAAGTGGGACCATCAGTCCACCAATCCTTACACAGTCCAAGATGCAAGCAGTTTAATTACAGGAAAGAGCAAATAGCTGGAAGATAACATGGGGGTGGGGACCAAGACCAAGAATAGTGTTATATGACATTGCTCATTATTCATTTACATTAGGGTAGTGCAAAATGTGCACTTATTGTGATGAATATCATGAAATTTATTTGCTTGGTGGTCCTGGGCGTATTGGCTAACAGCACCTTACCTCATATAGCAACCTCACTGAAGCTAAGTAAGTCTGATTTTGGTCAACGTCTGTATGGGAAACCACCTGGGAATCTTATGTATTCCACTTTGTTTTCCATCATGCGAGACAAGTACGATATAAATATAATGGTACAGAAATATATCAAAGTGTTTCTAAAACACACATTCCATTTATTTCTAGAAATATACTTAATGATACCAGAGCCTGCTTTCCAAAGCATAGAATTGTAAAACACAGCTGTGAAGCATGCCGGTGCATTTAAGTAATTATATATATGCAAAACTGCAGCGGGGTGTGTGTGCATGTTATCTTAAAATGCCCTATTAATTTCTATTTGATCACAATGAAACTAAGATTACTAAACATCTGCAGGCTGCAGGAGTAGTACAGACTTTAAAAAATAAATATTAATTGATGCACGGCACATTTGGTGCTGAAGATTAAGATGTCACTCTATGAAATAATTGAAATTGAGTCTGCATATTTAAAAAGAGGTACAGAACATGAATGAAAGTCACTTTGACAATACAATCATCCAGCCTGGACCTTTCTTGACCATGGATGGGATAGACCCCTTCCTTCAAGGGTGAGAAAAATTGGCTGATTAGCCCAATTTCCAGGAGGTCACAGTCATAGATTTTTACCCCAAATAGGACTGGCACCAAAATGTTCAAAAACAAAAACTTGAAGCAAATTTCAAGTTTCTTCTGATAGGCTGCAGCACAGTGGAAGAAGAAGGAAGAAGTATCATAAATCAGGCTATGGGGTACCCCTGAACTATGGGATGAGGTGGACAGTCCATGGGACAATGGGATCCAAGTGGTGTAGCCTCCATACTGGTGGATACCCCAGGGGAACCTGATTAAGTCCCCTTAACACAGCTACAGGAAACATTCCTGCCTTTATCCTTGAACTCAGAGTGCTCCGTGGAGGAGCAGCATGTAGTTGGAAAGCTGCCCCACCCTCCATGCGATCAGAGCCAGTGCCTGACCTTTTAAGCCTGAATGCTCTACCAGAAAAGGGTGAAGCCAAACCAGCAACTAGAAGGTAAGCTTACTTTAAGGCTACAGTCTGCTGCTGAAGTATCCTACTGTGCTTTTCAGGAATGTCCTGCATGCAGTCCTGCTGTGATCTGCCCAAGTAGTGAACCCTGCCCTGGATGCTGTCCAGGGTCCTAATCCCCTGCCCATCTCCTTGCTTGGCTTGAGACCTCATCCTCTCTGCTGGACTTCAGCCCTGTGACATGGCAGATGCTGGCCTGGAACAGGATATGTAGTACCGGCAACCAGATATAAGTTCCCTTTCTCCCTGTGCCACAAATAATGACCAGACTTTACCTGATCTTGCAAGGCTTCACACCAGACATTGAAGACAGATGCCCCCAACTTTGCACCATGCAAATGAGGCTGCAAAGTTGGTTCTTCCATTTTTGATCAGCTAACTTTTCCCCAAAGGGTTGAACAGTCACACACAGAGTTGAATTGCAGTAGTTGGCAATGAAAACCAAATTTATCCATCTTCTAACACTTTAAGGGCTATTATTGGTCTATAGGATATCTGGGATATTGGCAGCCAATTGTACTGGCTGCCAGTATGTTTCTGGGCAGGGTAAAAAGTGTTGGTTATTACCTTTAAAGCCCTCAATGGTCCAGGTTACCTGAAATTAAAGCTTTCCGTGTTACCTGAGAGAATGCCTTTCTTTACAAGATCCCCATTACTCATTAAGATAACCATTAGGCAACCTGGGATCAGTCCTTCTCAGCTGTCACCCCTGGGTTGTGGAACACACTCCCCATGGATATAAGAAGATTATCTTCCTTGGAGGTCTACAGGAGAGCCTTACAAGACCCATCTTTTTAGCCTGGCTTTTAATGATATCTAGTTTTAGTTTTAATTTTAATGTTTTAATCTGGTTTAATTTTTTTTTAAATTTTATTTGCTTTAATATTTGTTTTTATATTTTAGTGTAAACTGCCCTGAGCCACTTTGGGAAGGCTGGTCTATAAATTGAATGAATGGATGAATGAATGATCTTGATGAAGTATGAATACTTACCTTGATGAGGTTTGAACATTTAGCCTCTGTTTGTTTTCAACACACATTCAGCTTTACTGATAGGTGCAAACATATTTTTCTTTGTGGTTTAAATAGAGCTTGTGTTATCCCAAAAGTGTTGGCCAAATATGATTTCATTCATTCATTCATTCAGCATATTTCTATACTGCCCAAACCTGCAACTCTGGGTGGTTTACAATTAAAATCATGTTAACATAACATCAATTAAACAATTGAAATCATTTAAACATTAAAATCATTTAAAACCCAATATTAAAATATTTAAACTATAAATCTAATCAAAAACCTGGGTGAATCAATGTGTCTTCAGTGCCTTTTTAAAAGTTGTCAGAGATGGGGAGGCTCTTATTTCAACAGGGAGCACATTCCAAAGTCCAGGGGCAGCAACGGAGAAGGCCTGTTCCAAGTAGCTGCCAGACGAGTTGGCGGCAACTGCAGATGAACTTTTCCAGATGATTTTAACAGGTGGTGGGGCTCATGATGAAGAAGACGTTCTCTTAAATACCCAGGGCCTAAGCTGTTTAGGGCTTTATTGGTAAGAACCAGCACCTTGTATTTTGCCTGGAAACATATCGGCAGCCAGTGTAGTTCTTTCAGCACAGGATTAATATGGTCTCTCCTAGATTACCCAGAGACCAACCAGGCCACAGCATTCTGGATCAACTGCAGTTTCCGGACTATACACAAAGGCAGCAGCACATAAAGCTCATTACAGTAATCCAGCCTAGAGGTTATCAGCATATGTACCACCATTTTGAGGCTGTTCATCTCAAGAAACAGACGCAGCTGGCATATCAGCCAAAGCTGATAAAAAGAACCTCTGGCCACTGCCTCAACCTGGGACACCAGGGAGTGGTTCAGATCCAGAAGCACTGCCAGACTGCGTACCTTCTGGGGGAGTATGATCCCATCCAGAACTCGCAGATCAAAATTGTTTCCCGAGTTATGAACCCGCACAATAAGTACCGTAGTGACTCGTGAGTAGACCCCCTGACGGGAAGGCTCCAACAAGCTTCCTGACATCGGGGGGCTCCCCAGAATGCCCTATGCACTCACGTGGGGCATTCTGGGACTTCCGGGGGCCGGGCGGCCTCCAATCCCCACAGTCCCTACCAGGTGGCCCCCAATCCCCGCAATCCCTACAGTCCCTACCCCGCAGTAAATCAGCATGTTAATCAGCCCTAATGGGGGAAGTTCTGTTACCTATTCTGGGCTACAGCAAACACACGAGGCAGCTTGCGACACTGTAAACAACCGTGGTTTATATTGAACTCAGACATATGTTTGCATGTCTGAACCCCCATCAGTCAATAAACTGTGATTTATGTTGGGTAGTCAAACCACAATCTAATCCCAAGGTTTCAAGTTGGTTGGTTGGTTTTAGCAATGGTTCCGCATGACATCTGAATCCACAATTATGATTTACTCTTGGTTTGTTTCAGTAACTCCACCCTCACAGGGCTCTTGCTTAGAGAGAGGCAAGTCTAATTCATGGGGGAAAGGAAGAGGGTGGGACCTCAACAAACAACAATATGGTGAAATGCCAAGATTTGCTGATGGTCTGTGGTGCCCAACAGCACTGGTTAAGTAAAACCTTAGTTAAATGGTTTCCTAAACATTTGACTGTCAACTGCTGTTCTATGACTGCTAATTCCAACACTTTCTACATTGCTGAAGAGATCATGAGCTTCAAAACAGGACCTTAATGATTTATAACAAAAAGAATGAACATGCATTTTATGAGACATGTGACCTTGGACACATTTTCAGAGGTGTGTGCCTCTGCATCCAGTAACAGATTTGTTTAATTTTGACTGTAGATACATTTCAACTTATATAATGACTGTAAAATTGCATCATAGCTATATTGCAACCCTCATGTGCCAATTTTTGTTGATTTGGCATGCAATGATCCAGGATTTTCATTAGGACCATTGCATGGGAGAAAAGAGTTAGATACCCCTCCTCACATGCAATGATCTTGACTGCTCACCCACTCTGTGGCTGCTATTTAAGTAAAAAGACATTGAGGTGCCAAACTATGTATTCAACATAACGAGCCTCTTCTCATGAGCTGTGAGAAGGGCTCCAGAGCAGGCTGCGGGGAAGGCGGGTTAAAACTACCTTTCCTGCAGACAATCCATCCAGCATTGTTGGGCATGCTCCCCACACGCCCAGATGATCCCCCGCATGCCCAGGCAGCAGGGAGGGGCAGGGGCAGGGATGTGTTGTCCCGGCTCACAGAAATACCATGACGCACCAAGTAAGTGCACGATGCATCATGGGGATCCCCCTTCCACTCCCCGGGCTCCGCACAATCTGGCCGCTGCGGCTGCCAGATGATCAGAAAAAATGGAGTTGGGAGAGCTCTCACTCTCCTAACCCCATTTTAGGGGAGGCTACTTAAGCGGGTTTGCTGCCATGGAGCCACTTGGATCATGGTGGTTCACACGCGTGTGCAAAACCAGGCTGGGCTCCCTTAGCCAAGTTTTGCACGCACGTGTGAATAGCCTCCATACGTAATTTGATCTTTCGATTTTGTCTCCCACAATCTCTTCCAAGTACTTGGAACTGCAGCAAGACTTCCCTGCAATGTCTTAGCAGTCCCATCCCTATTATATGGAATAAACTTTTCAAGAGTCAAATCTGAGGGGTTTGGCATGACTTTCATTAGTCTCTTATTGTGCCTAGAGCATGAAAACAACATGAGTCTGTGTATGTCTTGCTAGCTGTCTCTGGAATAAAAGATGCTTTGACTCAGTTGGTGGTAGGGGCTAAATGAATAAAAACAAAAGAATAACACATACCCAACGGCCTGAAAGTAACTGATATACAACAGAAGCTTGAGTATACAATGCACATCCGTCATAGCAATAGCAATAGCAATAGCAATAGCACTTACATTTATATACCGCTTTATAGCTGGAAGCTCTCTAAGCGGTTTACAATGATTTAGCATATTGCCCCCAACATTCTGGGTACTCATTTTACCGACCTCGGAAGGATGGAAGGCTGAGTCAACCTTGTTTTTATATTTTAGTGTAAACTGCCCTGAGCCACTTTGGGAAGTCATACACAAAGTTATAATGTTTATACTGCAGATAGATAGATAGATAGATAGATAGATAGATAGATAGATAGATAGATAGATAGATAGATAGATAGATAGACAGTAAGTCTAGCTGGAATCCATCACTCCACTGGGTGTATGGGCAGCTTGTGAAAGAGCAGCATTAAATTTACTGTATGTCCTTGGACATTAAAATAGACAAGCAGATTCTTGATAGCCACTTCTGCAAAATTAGTCAGCACTATGAGAGTTCATCCCCAATCCATAAGAACACTTATAGAGCCGCCATAGCGGGAAGCCAACACAATGGACAAAAGGAAGCTATTCCCTAGCTCGCTTTCTACCGACTGTGGGAACAACCGGTCTCACGGGTGAGCCCAGTGGTTCCCAGGCAGCTAGCCCACCTAATTCACCCTCCGCTCAAATGAGGTTAATGGAATGAGCACTCTGTTAACCTCATTTTATTGCTTGTGTGCCCCTGAAGCACGCAGCGACACACAAGCAGCCTCCCGGGCTTGGAGGTCCCCCCAGAATGGGGTTCCCCGACTGGCACAGGGCATCCTGGGATTTCCGGGCAGTCCCATATCCCCCCAGCCCCCACTGGCACCATGACGGAGCCAGTCATTGTGTGGGCAGCCAATACAGCCACCCAGGGGTCCGGGCATGATCGTCTATGGGCAGACCTCATCAAGGTACTTCAAAGTAATTGTGTGAAGTGCCTCAAGGTCATGTAGCCAATCTTTCAGAGGTTAGAACTGGAAACTTGTGGCACTATCCGTGGTTTTTCATCGGATAAAGTTTGCCTAATATTTAAACTCAGCAGTTGAACTGAGCTAATGTTGCAAGCAAAGGAATGCAAGCAAATTAATCACTGCCACTGTAGGAAAATGAGGTGCATGCAACAGTAATGAATAATATTACATTTGCATACATCTAGCAAAGTGCTAAGGGATCATGAGCTGTATTTATGAGCTCAAGTTTGGTGTTTATTGACTTGCTGCTTATTTTCTCCATGCCTGCTTTTTGGAGATTTATTCACTTCAGAGAAAGAGAAGAAGAGGTTTACAGTAAACATTCCCTATGAAAATACCTAAACCAGTTCAACAAGAGCACACCATACACTCAACAGGAATGTTCTTGAAAGCATTGTTAGGTTTTCTGTCATATGTACATCAGACTTGCAGAATTTGTGAACCACCAAGCAACTTACCTTCTACTTTGGTGTGCCAAACTCTTTGTTTTAGAAATTCTCAAGCAGGCTACAAAAACAGGAGACTTACTGAACTTATGGTGGACCATCATATAGTGCCGGAGGGTTGTATTCTACTTTCTCATTCAGAAGCTGTGCAGGAACAAAAGGGGAGGAAGGGTTGGAGTATCGTCCAAACCATTCCATAGCTGCATAGGGAGAACTGGTTTGCACAGAGATTATATTTTGTTGCTCAGAGCATTACTACTACTACTGCACAGGAGTGGAGCAACCAGTATTCCTTGGAACACAAACTGTTCCATCCCTGAGGGCCACCTCCCTCCCCCCCTTTCCCTCAGGCCACCCACTCCTGTTGCCAATGCTGCCTACCTCCTGCCCGCCCACTTTGCACCCAACCCACCACTCCCTGCCTCTGCTGGCCTCTTCTTGCCAGCATTTCCTGCTTCCTTCTCCTGGGCCAGAAGCAGGAAGTGCTGGCAAGCAGAGGTGGGTAGCAGGCAGCAGGAGCTGAAGCAAGGTGCCACCACCAGGTGAGTGGGGGCCATGCATGCTACCAGGGGGCATGCCATCAGGACGCTGCATGCAGGGGGTGAAGACAAGCCTCTGCTACACTAGCTGCACCCCTGGTACTACAAATATTTATATACCAAATATTTATACAAATATTTATATATCACTTTTCAACAAAACATTCCTCAACATGATTGTGAGGAGCTCCAAAAGGATCTCTCCAGACTGGGTGAGTGGGCGACAAAATGGCAAATGCGTTTCAATGTAAGCAATTGTAAAGTTATTCATATTGGGGTTTAAAAAAAACCCCAACTTCACATATACACTGATGGGGTCTGAGCTGTTGGTGACTGACCAGGAGAGAGAGCTTGGGGTCATAGTCGACAGCTTGTTAAAAGCGTCGACTCAGTGCATGGCAACTGTGAAAAAGGCCAATTCCATGCTAGGGGTTGTTAGGAAGGGGATTGAAAATAAGAATGCTAGTATTATAATGCCCTTACATACAGTTCTGGTAATCGTATCTTATGAAGGATATTGTACAACTGGAAAAGGTGCAGAAGAGGGCAACAAAGATGATCAGAGATCTGAAGCACAGCAGCTGGGGCTCTTTACCTTGGAAAAGAGGCAACTAAAGGGAGACATGATCGAGGTGTATAAAATTATGCAAGGAGTAGACAGGGAGGACAGAGAGAAATTTTACTCCTTCTCTCATAACACTAGAACCAGGGGTCACCTCATGAAACTGAAGGTCAGGACATTTAGGACCGGCAAGCAGAAGTACTTTTTCACACAGCACATAATTAATCTATGGAATTCTCTGCTACGGGATGTGGTGATGGCAACTAGCTTGGAAGTCATCTTTTTTGGTATCTATCTATCTATCTATCTATCTATCTATCTATCTATCTATCTATCTATCTATCTGGGCAAAGAGGCACCTTTTACTATGGTGATTCTCTTTATTTAGCAGGGGGAGAGTAACTGGCCCTCTCCACCCCCAGCACAGTACCTCCAGTGACTGTTGCTGGTGTGTGTCCTATGTTTCTTTTTAGAATGTGAGCCCTTTGGGGACAGGGAGCCATCTTATTTGTTTTATTTCTCTTTGTAAACCGCCCTGAGCCATTTTTGGAAGGGCGGTATAGAAATCGAATTAATAATAATAATAATAATAATAATAATAATAATAATAATTTATTTGTTCTTCAAAAAGAGACCCAAACTGCCATCCACTTCATCTCAGAATGGGCAAATCATTTTGCTTTTGGAATGAGTGGAAATTTATATCAATCGGCCCCATTTATTTCCATTTGCTCTCAATGAATGCCCTACTGAAATAATGGGATGAATGACAACTAATGGGGTTTCTAGAAATGAAAAAAAGAAATTCAACCTCTCCTCTAAACAAAGAGATACATGAACCATGTGGGTGGGGCTTACAACTTGATGAGTTTTGTCCTGTACTAAATACCTGACTTTGAATGGGAGATACAACCTCAAGCTCGTTCCTGTGTTTTCCTGCATGTAGAATGAAAACGGAATGCTACAGAAGGGTTATTTCGGCGGCTGGCTTACTATAAGCCAGCCTGAAATCCATCTGCATGTTCTTCTGTTCCCTCTCTCAGAGACAAAAAAGTCTGGTACCTGGACTTTATTTCCAAGTTAGAGAGGCCAGAAAGGATTCCACTACACCACACTAAGCTATTCCTGATTAGATTGCACATTTATGTGGATTTTAATTACAAGCACTTTGGAGGGCCTATCATGCCCGAAAAGCTGGGTATACACATAGTGAAATGTAAGTGTTGTGATCAATCAGTTCATCCTTGTAACATCAGGACTCTTTTGTCTTGTATTCCTTTTCTCTGTTTTTCATATCCTCATCCTCTGTGCAGCTTATTCCTAAACATGCAGGGCTTACTTGGGCTCTGATCCACTTACGTGACAGAAAGCTCTCAGTTTTCATATGCTGTGCTTTCTTATCTTTTCTGACATTGCTTAGATCTAGTGGTATTTCTGGACATCCAATGGTTGTTAAACCGGGAGCCTTTGAAGCAAGCATGTGTATATTTAGACTTCCCTGATGCTTCTTTGAAGAGCTGCTATTATGTTCTTTCACTCATTCTAATGAGGTTTTCTAGTTTGATTTATGAGTGCAGCAACACAACTTGGTGTGTTTTTGATGAGACTCCAGGTATTATCCGTGAAATGTTTCGTGCAGCTGAAGAACAAAGATATTTACTTCACGCTATTGTTTGATCAACACACTTGCACACTGTATAGTTGGAAATATTAGAAGTTGTGCTGCTGGGCCTGACAAATCAAGCTGGAACAAACAGCTGAGCAGCAGCAGCAGCAACAGACAATTGATTCACCCAGATTAAACAGTGATGGATGAGGAACATGGTGGATTTCAAAAACAATGCCCTGAACAGGATCTTGTCTGAGGCTGCAGATTAAGCCACAACCAGCTGTTTAACGTGACAGATGCATGACTGAGTTCAGACTTATGACGTGAGTCTTACAATTTCTGCCCAGTATTGTCCAGTTGCTCCCCCCAAAAAATCTGATGCTTTCTCATAGTTTCTCCTAGGACTATGAGGTTGTAGCTCAGTAGAAGAGAGTCTGCTTTGCATGCAGATAATCCCAATTTCAATCCCTGGCATCTCTAGGTTGAGCTGGGAAAGATTTCTGCCTGAAACCTTGGAGAACCACTGCCAATCAGTGTAGAGTAGACAATACTGAGCTAGATGGAACAATGGTCTTATTTGGTATAACACAACTTCCTATGTTCCTATGATTCCTTTTGAGGTAGCCTCACAAGTCTATCACAGAAAGGGTCTGTTTTTTGACAGCTAACCTTGCCATATATTCAGAAAGAAAATTCTTCAGAAAGTTCACTGTTTAGCTGTTGAGTCCCGGTGTCTGCTTGGCTCAAGCATACCTCCAAGAGCAACACTTGGCAGACTCCAGCTGAAGATGCTGGAAGCCCCCAGCAGAAGGTGCCATAATGTGAGACCCCCCACGCCCTGGCCAAGTAATAGAACTTAGAGTTCTATAAATAGGGCCTAATTTGAGGAAGGGAAGGATTTGGTTCTAGTAGGGTTGCAGTTATCTTCTGCTAACTCCTCTCCAGAACTGAATATACTCTATTGCTTTGATTGAAATTATTAAAGTGTACTTGTTTCTTCAGCATGCACAGATGTAAGGATGCTTTGCAATCCTTATAGTCATTGTGGCTGGGGATAATGGGTGGTGTCCCAATGTGTGGAATAATGAGTGGGGAACCAAGTTTGATAACTCCAAGTTTGGTCTAAGGAGCTAGGAGAAAGTACTGCTGAAGAAACATTTCATGTACGACAGCAGACAAAATTCGAACTACAATGTTGAATTTGAATCTGATGTTTTTAGTTCTAGAAAAGAGGCTATTATATAATCAGGATTGAATCATTGATTGATTCCCATTCAGGACTTTAAAACCTCTATTTTGCTCTGAGAAATAATCAGTTGTGTAACAAGGAAAGGTGACTTTACAGAGCCACTTAGGCACCAAGTTCAATACCAGATTGTGCAATTACAGAAAATTATTGGTTATTTCTTTGATTGCCTCATGGAATACTTTTTCTGTAAGAAAAAAGGGGGAGTAGAATCCCAAAAAAAGAAAAGAGAGTGACCTACATTACTTTGGTGTGTTCTTCCCTTCATTTTAACAATGCAGTACTTTGTTACAGGAAAAGGTGGGAGAAGCAAAAACCCATTATTGCTGATGATGAGCCTAAAAATATTAACAGGTTTTCTTCAGTTCTACTTTGGCACCTCACAAGCATTAATTATGGGTTGTCAAACATGCTCATGGAGAAATGCTTCATTCTTTGAACAACTTTAAAACAAACAAATTCTTCTCCAGTCTACAGCATGCTATTTGTATATTTTAAAGACGATAAAAACATTTTCTCTGTCTTCCCTATAAATGTAATGCAGTCTATAAAGTTCCAAGCTGTATTTTGCATTCTTTTTCAGGAACTTCCGATCATGTTCAGTTCAAGGAAACAATGGATTCCAATGTACACTTCTGTATGTACAGAAGTGCTATAACTCTGTGAACCACTGAACTGGGAATCCTCTACCCAGGGAAAGCTGCCTTACACCAAGTCAGTCCAAACCTGCCCAGTTTTGTCTGCTCTGACTGGCAGTGACTCTCCAAGTTTTCAGGCAGAGAAAGGTCTTTCCTAAACCTGCTACCTTCAGTCCTTTTAATTGGAGATGACACAGACTGAACGTGGGGTATTCCACATGCAGAGCATAGAGGCAGTAAGGGAATTCACACAATCAAAAACTGGGTAGGACAGGTGTAGCAAGATTGTAAGATTAAGATATGCATTCCCTTGTTTGAGTTCTAACAAAGATTTTCCATTCAAATTTCTTACAAAATAACAGACATTATTGTCTACAAGAGAGGAGAGCTGGTCTTGTGGTAGCAAGCATGATTTGTCCCCAAAGCTAAGCAGGGCCTGCCCTGGTTGCATATGAATGGGAGACTTGATGTGTGAGCACTGCAAGATATTCCCCTCAGGGGATGAAGCCGCTCTGGGAAGAGCAGAAGGTTTCAAATTTCCTCCCTGGCTTCTCCAAGATAGGGCTGAGAGAGATTCCTGCCTGCAACCTTGGAGAAGCTGCTGCCAGTCAGTGTAGACAATACTGAGCTAGATAGACCAATGGTCTGACTCAGTATATGGCAGTTTCCTATGTTACAGTGACAATACACGGCCCCATCCCATAATGGCTCTGAACATGGACATAACATATACCATCATGATTTATAAATACTGATAGACCTGGCTTCCATGAAATAGTTTAATTTTCTTTTAAAGCCATGCAAGGTAGTGGCCATTCTCAAGGCAATGGGGAACTGATGTGACAAATAAATACGGCAGCACTCTATAGACTAGAGATGTGCAAATCAAGTCAAGTCAAATCGATCTGAACTTGAATCAGGGTGAACTGAGTGATTCAAACTAGTATCAAATCACCCTTAGAATAAAGGGCCTGATTCAAGTTTGAATCAATATGAATCAAGCACTAGGGATATGCATGGAACCGGCTGGCCCGGTTTGGTTCGAGTCTGGACCAGACTCGAACCCAACCAGGCCAGTTCGGTCCAGCACCCCCTTGAACCCCCTGGGCTTGGTTCGGTCCGGGGGGTGGTGGTGGTGGTTCGCAGACCATTTTAGTTAAAAAAAAAATTTTTAACCTTATTCCCCCTCGGGGGAGTTCCTGGAGGCGGTGGGGCCACACAGAGGCCAAGTGCGCAGGCGTGTGGCCTTCATAATGGCAGCCGGGTGAAGGCTGAAAACCGGCTGAAGAGTGCCCGAACCGGCTGAAGGGGGCATGAGGAAGGCTGGTGGGGGGAGGGGGACCTCCACGGACACCCCCCCCACCTTCAGGAACTCCCCCGAGGGGGAATAAGGTAAAACATTTTTAACTAAAATGGTCCACAAACCCTCCAAACATTTGGGGGTGTTCAGTCCTGGGTCGGGGGTGGTTTGGTTTGGCCCCAAACTGTCAAACCGAACCAGATCGACATTGAACCTGTTCAACATCGAACCCGTTTGCACACTCCTAACGAGCACCATTTTGTCTCCATGTTCTTCTTTTGCTGGTTGGTTTTCTGGCACTGGCTTCTGATTGGTTTGAGAACTCCTTGCTTCTTGATTGTCTTGTTATCATTCAAATCAAGTGTTGCCATGGGCAACTTTGTCTCCATTGGCTGGGAGGGAGGGAGCAGGGAGGGGAGGCCATTTTCAGAATGTATTTGAGGTACTGTTTGGAGTCAGACACAGACACCCATTTTGTGCCTCGGAGTTGAAGGATCAGAGGGGGACTGCAGCAGCTCAGCACTGGTGGGCACCTGTGGCTGGCATATCTTTTTGTTTTTTTCGGCCTGTGGCTTCTCTGCTTTTAATTTCCTTAACCCAACTGCATATTTTATTTCTATATTTTCAAAAATATGTGAGTTTAACTGGGCACTGTTGCTTTGAATTTTTGTTTCTTATTTGGATTTCTTCTTGTTGTTGCTTGTAGCCAGCCCCAGTGGTTTTAAAAACTGGAGTGCTGTGTTGCATTTTTTTAAAAAATTTTACCAGGAGCAGCCCCAGTGGCTAGAACTGGGTACTGCTACTTGGATTTATTTTCCTTCCATGCATTTCTTCTTCTTCTTGCTTGTAGCCAGCCCACCAGTGGCTTTAATAACTGGGGTGCTATGCTGATTTTGCAGCCCCAGGCAGGACCTTTGCTGCTGCTGTATGCCTGGATTAATTTTTGTTGTTGTTGTTGCTTTTGTAGGCTGCTGTGTTGACCTCTGTCCTTATGCCCAGCCTGCCAAGCTCGGTCTGTTTCCCTTTTGGGGTTTTTTGCTTGCTTGCTTTTTCTTTGGGTGAGAGTGGGGGGTGCCTGACAGGTGCCCACCTGCCCTCCCTCAGTTGTTGAGTCCAGGTGTCTGCTCAGCTCAAGAGTACCTCCAAGAGCAACACCTGGCAGACTCTAGCTGAAGATGCTAGAACCCCCCAGCAGAAGGCACCATAAGGTGAGAGTCCCACACCTTGGTCAGGTTATAGAACTTAGAGATCTTTAAATAGGGTCTCGTTTGGGGAAGGGAGGGATTAGGTACTAATAGGACTCTAGATCAGGGGGGTGCGTTTGGGTTAGAGTCCACAGTAATCTTCTGCCCTTTGCCTTCCCTTAGCTTTGACTTGCCCCATTGTTGCTTGCATGCATTGTTGCTTGCCCCATTGTTGTTCCCCTCCAAGAAATCTCCCCGCAAAAGAGTCTGCTGCTTTATTGGGGGGGGGGGTTGTAGCTTGTGTGTGTGTGCTGCAGTGCTATAGATAGCACTGTGTGTGGCACACACAGCATAAATAGACCAATCCTGACCCATACCCCCTTTTAAAATACCCGCCTTAAAGGCGCTTCTTCTCCCCACCCACCCCCATCAGAGTTAGGGCTTTTTAAAATTGAAGCCCAAGATGTCCAGGAGGGTGCAAGGCAGAGCCAGGAGCAGATTGGAGGGGTGATTCTTTGGGATTTTTGGTGACACCATTTTGGTGTCCCTAGGACCTACCCATGAGAACAATGGGGTCATTCGAATTCCCCATTGTTTGCTACAGCCAAATCACTCAAATTAATTCAAGTTAATTTGTTGAAAAAGCTGACAATGGCCACTGTTTCGACAAATCGATTAGAGTATTTTGTAATTCAATTTGAGCTCGAATAAAATTCCAAAATATGATTATTGCACATCTCTACTATAGACCTCCTGCCTTCCTTTCCCCTATGCAACATTACTGTTGTTTGGGTAAAGTGTGCTGTCGAGTCAGTGTTGACTCCTGGCGACCACAGAGCCCTGTGGTTGTCTTTAGAATACAGGAGGGGTTTACCATTACCCTCCTCTCGTGCAGTATGAGATGATGCCTTTCAGCATCTTCCTATGTTGCTGCTGACCGATATAGGTGTTTCCCATAGTCTAGGAAACATACCAGCGAGGATTCGAACCGGCGACCTCTGGCTTGCTAGTCATGTCATTTCCCTGCTGCGCCATAAGCATGTTTCGCCAGGATGGGAGAAAGCTGACAGTGAGGGCACTTCAAACACAGGGAGGGCTAGTGGAGTGTGGTCATTCTGCTGAGCCTGAAATTGACTTTGGAAAATGATCTGAGTTTTCTTTTTGAAAGAGTCAATTGTTAGCTAGCTAGTTAATCCAAGGCAGAACTCATCTCTAATGGGAAGTGGCAGAATGTTGGACTAGATGGACCTTTGTTCTGATCAGCAGGGATCCCTTTATGTCTAGCCAAAAGTTCCACAATGAGGTTCAAGGATGAGTAGGAATTTGAATCAATGTCTACTTAGCCCATGTCTCTATCAGGGGCATAGTTACAATGTGGAGGACATATGTCTCTGGGCCCCTGAGGGACAGGGGGATGACCAGCTGAGAGATATCTTGCTCTTTGCTCTCCCCTTCCACTTCTGCAAAGAAGAATGTGGGTAGTCAGAGCAAGGCAGTGACCCATCTCCATTTCCCTCTACCCTGGGCCCGCTTCACCCTTGGCCTTTATCCATTACAATATGCTCAGTCCACTATACCATACTGGCTCTCTTCTTCCATTCTGCATAATTTGTACAACTGCATGCCACAGCTGTTAAATTAAGTCACTTAATCTTGAAAATGTGACCTGTTGTCATTGTGTAGTTCCCTGGCAAATAATCTGCCATGCAGCTGTAGAATGGCTAGTCAGCCTTAATTTTGCTCATTAAATATTCACCAGGAGCTTTCTGTGGCATGAAGATCAAATGGAGTTAGAGAAGTCTTTTGCCCAAGGATAACTTGTTGTACAGTCTGGTTCATTTTCATACTTATTATCACTTATTTAACACATTACTCTCATAAACAAACACAGAAAAATTGCCTTGTTCCTTGGAGCCCCTTTAGTAACTGTGACAATGAGAAGATCCATCATAAGAATTGTTCTTATGAACAATTCTTATGAACAATTGTTCTTATGAACAACACCTAGGAATTGTTGGTTTTAGTTCTCCCTCACTACCATTGTTTCTGTTCTTTTTAAAATGCTCCAATGGGGAAATTAGAAAGAAAACATGAAGGAATGCAACAAGACACAGTAAACACAAACAACTTCTTTAACATTACCAAAACACTGCAGCCTTGCTCCGACATTCTTACAGGCTTGTACAGTGCACATGGTTAGAAGAACACCTGAAAGGGCCTATGAGGAATTGCTGTACCATTAACAAAACTGTACAAGTATTGTAAACTTCTAGGGATAAATATGACTTCAAGTAATGGCTTCTGTATCTTAGATAATACCAACATATTTTGCTTGAACATATGAAGCTCCCATATCCTGAGGTCATTCACATGACTGGATGGGCAGGGTGGTGGCAGAGCGAAGACTTCATTTCATTCACCTTCCCCACAGATGATTTTCAAAATGTCCGTCCCCACTCCCACATGATCAATTGTTGGAGAGCCAGGACGATGTGTCCTGCTGTCAAAGCTCAGACCTCTGAGTCAGAAGGGTCAGAGGAGGAGCGAGAGTGGGAGGACTTGCTTGGGAGAGCAGGCTCAGAAGCACAGCAGGAGGACTTAGCTGTGAGAACAGACTCTGAAGCTGAGGTGGAACGGCAGCAGACAGAGGATTCTGGACAGCTGGCAGAGATGAGGGCTGAGGAGACTGCTCAGGAAGAAGCTGGAATTTCACCTGTGTTAAGAAGACGTCTCAAGAGAAAGGCTCAGTGGGAGACACGCAGGCGCAAGATCTCACAGGAGAGGAAATAGAAGTGCTGAGTCAGGAAAGCCTGATTGGCTGCCAGTTATCTCGAGCCCTATATCAAGCAGACGCTGTTCCTGAGATGGTACTGTCAGCAATGTTGCCTTCCGCAGACAGTGTTCTTTGTACTTTAATTGTTCAACCTTTCTTGTTTCAGCGTGTCCTTGTTCTGTTCCTTCCTTGCTCCTTTATTTCAGTTATTGCTCAGCTATCGCAGAGGGGTGGTGGGTACCAAGTTTTGTTTCAAGGGACTTTATTTTTGCTTATACTACTTTATCTTTGAGAGTCATTTTTCGCTTTCCTTCATACAGCTAAGCTGCTACTCTTATCTATAGAATTTCCATCTTGACTCACAGAAGTGGATCTGGAGGGATCATAAATCCTGTCAGGTCAGCTGTGCCAACAGATTTACGACACTCGGCCTCTGGGAATCCCCCAGTGCACCACACACCAAGTACAGTGCATTGGGGGATTGCCCCAGGAGATTGCCCCAGGAGAGCTAGGTGAGGCTAGGAGCTCTCTTTCATGCCCTGTGCAGGTACCTGCCCTGCTGTACTTCTTTTCTGGAACAAGTCATGGAGGAGGGAGGTTGCTGATGAGATTCAGGGCTCTGAGCAGTTCACTGGGGGGCAGTGCCCCATGGGTCACCCCCTAATGGCACCCTAGCTGCAGCTCATAGTTACATAGTATCAACACTTATGAATTAAGCCAGGAGTTGGGAAAGGTTTGGAATTTGTGTGTCATGTGGAGGATTTACAGAACAGACAGAGGGCTGTGGGAAAGACTCCCCACCTGTAGGCTCTGCCATAAGCCAGTGGTCTATAAGGAAAAGATGTTTATCTTGGAAACTTGACTGTACTTGGGCAAACATACTGGAGCTTCCACAGACACCGAGCTATCCATGTTAATTTGACTCATTCTCAGACCCATACAATCATTGCTGAAGTGGTGAGGTAGACGACTAGAGCGCCAGGGGAGGAAGACTGAGTGCGAGTCTGATCGGGCACAAGAAAGAGCATATTTGAAGATCTATGCTC
Source organism: Hemicordylus capensis (assembly GCF_027244095.1). NCBI lineage: Eukaryota > Metazoa > Chordata > Lepidosauria > Squamata > Cordylidae > Hemicordylus > Hemicordylus capensis. The sequence goes on along the minus strand of NC_069661.1, from coordinate 25,530,093 downwards.
TGGTGATGTGGACAGCAAAGAAGCAGTTCCTTTCTGCCCACATTGCTTCTGCAAATTCACATCCATCTGAGTTGTCTAGGGTTGTGAGGGGGCTAGATATTTAGGTGTGATCCTGCAAGCAAGGGGTTCATGGAAGGCGAATATAAATCAAGTTATTCTTACGGCACAGAGAAGTTCTCTGGCTATCGTAGGAATATAGGAAGCTGCCATATACTGAGTCAGACCATTGGTCTTTCTAGCTCAGTATTGTCTTCACAGACAGGCAGCAGCTTCTCCAAGGTTTCAGGCAGGAATCTCTCTCAGCCCTACCTTGAAGAAGCCAGGGAGGGAACTTGAAACCTTCTGCTCTTCCCAGAGCGGCTCCATCCCCTAAGGAGAATATCTTGCAGTGCTCACACTTCTAGTCTCCCTTTCATATGCAACCAGGGTGGACCCTGCTTAGCTAAGGGGACAAGTCATGCTTGCTACCACAAGACCAGCTATCCACTCTATCCAGAGATTTTTCTATTCTAAAGGAAGTGAGATCATTTCGGCTGCCTTGAAATTATTTGCAGCCAAAGTTAGGAGCCAGCTATTATATGGGGAACTACTTGGTCCTTTTCCTTCATATAAGTCTATGGATGTGGTTCAAAATGACTTCCTTAGGGCTCTACTTAGAGTACCTAGATGCGCCCCCAATGTACTATTAAGGTTTGAGTTGGGTGTTCTGAAGATCGAGGTCTGGGCCTGGTTTGTCTATTGTGACCTATTTGCTTAAAGTCAGATTCCACCCCCACCCCACCCCCAGGATGGATTTCTCTTCTTTTGACTGATGTATTCCAGCCCACTTGGGACCAGGCTATTCAGGACAAAATTGTGTCCTTGGGTCTGTCTATGGACTACCCAGTCCTGTTAAGTCATGACCAGGCTAGGCAGATCCTGAAACAAAGACTCTTGGACTTTGAAATCCAACAAGAACTCTCCAGAATCCCTGATTGTACTAAAAGGAGGCTGGGTTTGAGCAGTTCTAGTTGGGGCCCTGCTGCTTATTTGAATGCCTTCAGCATGACGTGCTACCAGAGGCCTTTTTCAGAGCAAGACATGATATGTTACCTTCAGCGGTGCTCTCGGGGAGGTTTCTGGGGATTCCTAGGGAGGATAGATTATGCCCATGTGGTATGGGGGAAGTCAAATCCATTCAACATTTTTTGTTGCGCTGTCCATTATATAGGAATTTAAGATGTTCCTTATTAACTCCTCTTCTGACACCCTTCCCGGGTTGCTCAGGAGATTTTTGTTTCCTATCTTCTTATGGATAGAACTTTAGATGTCACCTTTAAGGTGGCCAAATTCTGTTCTATTGCAGTATTGTTACGGCAGCAAGCCTTTCTTTGATTAATTTTAAAATTTTACTGATTATTTATTTGTGGATATTGACCTATATATTTACATATTTCCTTTCTCCAATTGTATCTTTCTACGTTATGAGATGTTTTGTTTATGTTATGTTATGCTGACCTTGGGCTGCAAATAAATAACTTTGTACTTGAGGGGGCTTGTATGTACCCCTCCCCTCAAATTTAAACTTGGAACCATTGGTTACTCACTGTGATGTTTTTAATGGCTTTTTTGTGGATAAAATCTCTCACTTTTGGGACGAGGTAGATTCCACAGTTTCTGCAGAGTCTACTGTGAAGGTGTCCAGCAACCCCTCTTATATGATTAGATTGAATTATTTTCAGTTTGTGACTGCTTTGGACTGTGAGTCATACAACCTGTTCTTTTGACCCTTGCCCAACTTAGCTTATCTCATCCAATAATAGTATTATCAGAGAGGGTCTGGTAAATATTGTAAATGCTTCTGTGAGGGAGGGCAGGATGCCTTCTTGTTTTAAGGAAGCTATTATTAGACCACTTTTAAAGAAAGCTGCACTGGATCCCTTGGAGTTAGCAAATCACAGACCTGTTTCTCATCTTCCATGGTTGGGCAAGGTGATTGAGTGGGTGGTGGCCTCTCAGCTCCGGGCAGTTTGAGATGATGCAGATTATCTAGATCAATTTCAAAATGGCTTTTGTGTTGGCTATGGGTTGAGACTGCCTTGGTCAGCCTGATAGATGATCTCCAACGGGATATCAGCTGATCCTTTTGGATCTCTCTGTGGCTTTTAATACCATCAACCACGGTAACCTTATGGACCGCCTGAGGGAGGTTGGATTGGGTGGCATCTACATGAAACCGCTAGGAGAGATCATCTGGAGGTTTGGGGTAGGGTATTATTATTATGCTGGTAACCTCTAGACTTGACTACTGTAATGCATTCTACGTGAGGTTGACTTTGTACATAGCCTGGAAACCACAATTGCTACAGAATGCGGTAGCCAGATTGGTCTCGGGGACAACACAAAGGAACCATATAAAACTGGTTTTGAAAGAACTGCACTGGTTGCTGATATGTTTCCTGGTGAAATACAAAGTGCTGGTTATTACCTATAAAGCCCTTAATGGCTTGGGTCCAGGCCATTTAAGAGAGCACCTCCTTTGTCATGAACCTGGCCACCTTTTACGATCTTCTGGAGAGGTCTGGTTTCAGTTGCACCCAGCTTATTTGGTGGCTACCCAGGACTGGGCTTTCTCTGTGGCTGCCCCAGGGCTTTGGAATATGCTCCCTGCTGAAATAAGAGCATCTCCTTCTCTGTTTGTTTTCAGGAAGACCCTCAAGACTCTCCTGTTCTCACAGGTTTTTAATTAGAATTAATTTTAATAATTTATTTTAATAATTCTTTTATATTATTGTTTTTATTGCATCTTGTATACTTTAATCTGTGTTGATTTTTAAATATTTTAAACTTTGTACTCCGCGTAGAGATGTATGTATCAGGCAGTATAAAAATATGATAAATAAATAAACAGCCACTGTAGTTAGAACAAAAAAGAATACTGTGGTACTTTTTACACATTTAGGGTAGCATATGTTTTCATGAGCTAGAGCCCACAAGGCATAAAGAATCATGGATGCACAAAGTGGCTTTTTAAAAATATATTGATCTATCTCTATGTATCTCTCTAAACACACAGGAGAGGAAAGGAAAAAGGAAAAGAAGAAACTACAATAAGTGAAATGAAATGTAAGTAGTGGCTGAAACTAAGTGCCGCAGTATGGGTGTGTTTTCTTGGTGTGCTGTTTGAGGTTGTTCTGGCGATCAGCCAAAACCAGGCTAAGAGAGTCAAGCCCAGACTTGACTGATTGTCAGAACTGCTGGGAGCCATGCTGTGACTGTTGGCAAACCCACCTCTGCAGCCCACCTTTAAAATGAGGTTTAAGGGAGCAAGCACTCCCTCAGTCCCATTGTTTTTGATCGTCTGCCAGCCCCAGTGCCAGGGAAATTCCCATAATGCACCATGCACTCACATGTTGCATTATGGGAGTTCTGAGGGCTGGGACAAAGTGTTCCAGCCCCCAACCCTCCGCGCTGCCAAGAGGGATCGTCCATGGGGTGGTAAGTACAGGCAGCCTTCCTCCCCGCTCTCCTTTGAGGTTTTCCTCCCCCACTCTCCCTCAAGCCCTTTCTCACCGATTGTGAGAAAGGGCTCAGTGAGTTCAAGTGGCCGTGATATGCAGGTGGTTCAGTATGTGACAATTCTATGTAAAGTTAAGTGCAGTGACAACATCGGGAGGGAAAGCAGGATTACACCTACTGGAGTTGCCCCAGCTGAAAAAAATAGAGCTAAAATGGTATAATGGCAAGAAAAACCAAAGCTAAAGGTCTTCTCTGTCTAGTCCTCAGGCAGATCCAGGAAACCTTTTGCATTTAGAACCTCTGTAGAGATGTTAAGGACCAATTCATGCACAACATTTTTCTGGTAATTTCTTGGGGTTTTCCTTTGACTCATAACATCAGTGCACAAAGTGCATAACTGTTAAAATCAGAGCTCTGCTATAAGACTTGGTGTACAAAATAAAGTTTGTTAAACAAATCCCAATTTTCTTTAAAAAAATCCAAGCCTACTCCCAGGCAATCTGCAATTGGGTGGTGGGGGTGGGGAGTATAGAGGGAAAGAGAGAGCATGCTAGCTCTCACCAGAAGGTATTTATTTAGTTAAATTGATCTAGAGTCATTAAACTGTGATGAATTTGATCATAGCTGTGATTAGTGCCCAACTACAAAAGCACCTTGAAAATACAAAAAATAAAGGAACAAAAGAAATTATAGGAAATCATTAATGTCCTTTTCTACTTTTCAGCTGTCTGCGATGCTAGCAAATATGCTTCTTTAGTGTACCTTGCCAAGGTAGATGGGAGCTATCACGAGGAGAAATTCACGTCAGCCGAGCATCAATACATGTAATTGTGAGCAATATGATATTTCTTTGTTTCAGCTCTATTAAACAGAAAGAAAATAATCATCTCTATCCTGCATTTAAATAATGGGAACAAAAAGCTGCAAAAAAAATTGTTGCAGTATTTGCTGGAGCAGAATGGCAATTATGTTTCTCTTTCTAAGTAATCAATGGACAGCAGACCCATTGTTCTTAAATGAAGGTCCATATGGTCATTGATCATAGTCATGTATAAAACACTTCAGTATTCCATGTGCTCTGTTGAAAGCAGAGAAGAGTATACTTTTGCAAAATATCCAAGTCTTTTATCCCCAAAACATTTGTCATGTGTTGATAACCACTGAAGATAATAAGAACAAAGGAAAGGCAATTTGGATAATGAATGCCATGGACATATGCTTTTTCATATCCTAAATAAAGCATAGCAAGGCGCTTGCTTTTGACAGAGTGACTACTACAAAACTTATAAACAATTGCCAGTAACCTTAAGGAAAAAGTTCTTATGTTCTTATAAGTCATTGGAACATCACAGCATATGTCACTATTGTATATTGCCTCTTCAAAAGCCAAGTTGAGAAAGGCCATGTGAAACAACTGGGGAAACAACTTCATTTTAGCAGCAAAATCTGTGTGAGTGGTTGTGCCTATATGGCCCGGTCTGATGCATGAACACATAGGACTGTGATCTGAGACTCAGATCAGTTGTGCTTCTGTTTTTCTTTGCTTCCCCCTCCCCCCCCCCCCGCCTGCCCTATAGTCTATATTTTATGCACAGGGGTCTTCTAGTAAATTGTGAACAATAAAATTATCAAAAGAAGTCTGGTAGGTGTTGCTCTAACACACGTATCCCACAGCCACCAGTTTACAGCATGCTACTCACACACATTCAAAAGTACCCACAAATCTTTGTTGAATGAATGAATATTCTGTTTACTCTTATCTAATTATTGCAAGTATGTATGACTAAATTTATATTTTTAATCACACTAGTCCAAACAGTAGGGTTCACAGCAATTTTGTTCCTCATCCTGCTTTGAGAAGTGATAATTTTATATAATATAACATCAAAGAGTTCTGCTTTCTCCAAAATGTATATGATTCATAGAAGTAAACTGCTAAAACCTCTCAGTCCCCAACCAAACATACTGGCAGAAATTCCAAAATCTACCATATCTTCAACCAATCTGATTACAGGTTATGCTTACATAAATGAACATTTGCTTCATGTGCAATATTTCAACTTATTGTGCCAAACCATTTGTATCCTTTTTGCACCAAACTGTCTTCACTCCTATACATAAAATATGCACTCCAAGAATAACAGGATGCTTTAAGACTACAAAATCCATGATTAGGGATGTACATGAATCAATTTTTTTGATTTGATTTGTACCCAAATTGAATCACCCCGATTTTTTTTGGGTCCGAATCTCCCCCCCCCGGCCCGAATCACCTTGGATTTGATTTGTACCCAAATTTTTCAAATCTGAATCAATTTGGGGGGGAAAGGGGGTTCCAGGGGTAAAAGAGTGGGGTGGGTGGTAGTGCCCAATGTGTGGAAGCTCCCATCAAAATTTAAAAGGAAATGGGCAAAAGGGTGATTTAATTAATTAATTAATTTATTTATTTTTTGAAGCTGGCACATCTTTAAGCTTTTCAAGTCACCTTAAGTGGCACAGTGGGGAAATGCTTGACTAACAAGCAGAAAGTTACCGGTTCAAATCCCCTCTGGTTGTGCAGCAGCGATATAGGAAGATGCTGAAAGGCATCATCTCACACTGCATGGAAGGAGGCAATGGTAAACCCCTCCTGTATTCTACCAAAGAAAACCACAGGGCTCTGTGAGTCGAAATCAACTTGATGGCACACTTTACCTTTAACATAGGAAATAATGGGGATTTCAGCAGCCTTATAGCTCCACATAGAGGACACCAGGGTAGCCTAGAGAGGGCTGTGGTTGGTGGTAGTGCCCAATGGGTGCACAGAAGCTACCACCCAGATTTCTAAGAAATTTGGCAAAGGGATGTTTTTCATTTTTTTTTAAGTTGGCATGTCTTTCTGGCAGAAAGGGGGTTTAGGAGGCAGAAGAGTGGTTCAGGTGCTAGTGCTCCAATGGGTGCCTGCTACCACCCAGATTTCAAATAAATTAGTGAAAGGAGTGGTTGTTTTTTTTTCTAGTTTCTGCATCTTTGAGCTTGGAGGGCACCAGGGTGGCCCAGAGCGGGTTGTGGTGTAGTGCACATAGGGTGCCAACCACTCTCAATACTACAAGCCCATGGGTCACTGGGTTTTGTTGTTTTCAATGTCTGAGGTGTTCTGAGAATTGATTCTCTGGTAGAAAATGAGAGTGGACCCCTTTGCCCAATTTCTTTGAAATATAGATGGTAGCTTCCTTGCACCCATTGGGCACTGCCACCCACCATAACCCACTCTGGGCCACCCTGTTGCCCCCCACGTGGAGCTATAAGGCTGCTGAAATCCCCATTATTTCCTATGGGGAAAAGCTTAAAGGCTTGCCAACTTGAATTTTTTAAAAAATCATTTTGAAATTTGAAATTCAGATAATCTCTGAATTTTCCAAAAGGAAGAAAGAATTGCAAATACAAAAAGATTGGATAGTTACTGAATTATCCCGTTTAGAAGCTCTTCACAAGATCAATCATTCCCAAGATATTTGGCAAAATATTAGAGAACTTCGTAAGCAAATGGATCTTATAGAATCCAAAGAGACATTTAGGAACATGACTTATGTGAAACAGAGATATTTTGAGAAAGGTAATAAGCCAGATAAGTTGTTAGCATATCAGTTAAGAAAAGAACAGAAAAAGAGAATTATAACATCGGTCTGGAATGGCAAGGAATTTGTTATATCAAATCAAGAAATGTCTGAACAATTTGTACAGTATTATTCCAAACTATATAAAGAAGACAAGAAAGATCCTGAGAAAATGAAACAATTTTTAGAGGAAATACAATTGAAGTCATTCTCAGAAGAACAGAGGAGCTGCTTAAATAAACCTATTTCTAGGGATGAAACCAGGGCGGCAATAAAAAATCTTTAAAATAACTCACCGGGTTTGGATGGATTATTTTCATTGTACTACAAAACGTTTCAGGACCAATTAGTTGGACCTTTAACAGAAGTAATGAATGCGATATTATCTCATTACACTTTACCAGGTTCTTGGCAAGAAGCATTCATTTCATTAATTCATAAAGAAGGGAAAGACCCAACACGACCATAATCAAACAGACCTATATCCCTTTTAAATGTGGATTACAAAATTTTTACTTCAATCTTGGCGGCGAGATTAAGAAATTTCCTGTCTGAAATAGTCCATACTGACCAATCTGGTTTTATCCCAAAAAGACTTATGAAAGATAATATACGGTATGTTTTGAATACAATTTATAAAGTAACCATGACTCGTACAAAAGCAGCTATGATTTTCCTAGATGCTAAAAAAGCCTTTGACAATTTGGAATGGCCTTTCCTGTTCTCAGTGTTGAAGAAAATGAACTGTGGCCCTCATTTTTTATCCTGGATTTGTAGCATATATCAACAGCAATCAGCAAAAATTATTGTTAATGGATCCTTGTCTTCAAAATGCATCATCAATAAAGGTACTAGACAAGGTTGTCTGCTTTCTCCATTGCTGTTTATACTTGCTCTTGAACCTCTGGCAGCGAAAATTAGACAAGAACAGCGGATTCAAGGTATCAAAATGGGGGACTGCGAACATAAAATAAAACTATATGCTGATGATGTATTGCTTTCTGTCACACAAGTCAATGACTCTTTGGATACATTAATGACACAGATACATAAGTATGGCTCAGTTTCTGGCAATAAATTTAACAGAGATAAAACTCAGATTATGACATGGAATCTTTCAGAAGAAGAGATAGAATACTTTCCTATTCTGTATGGCCTATGGCTGTAATAAATTGATTCATTTATTCGAATACTTTTCTAAAGTTTTAAGATTACAAGTAACAAAGAAGCCAATAAAATATTTGGGGATTGATCTTACGAGGAGCAATAAATATCTGTTTAAGAATAACTATGTTCCAATTTGGAAATCAAGTACGGCTGATCTAGATAGATGGAAGAAGCTGACCCTATCTTGGCTTGGGAGAATCTCTGCAGTAAAAATGAATGTATTACCTAAGATGAACTTTCTTTTTCAAATGATCCCTATAAAGATAGACGACAAGATATTGAATAAATGGTAGAGTTAGCTCAATTCATTTATTTGGAATTATAAAAAACCCAGGATTCGATTTAAGGTGATGCAGGATTCCAAAGAAAGAGGTGGTCTTGGAGTTCCTACCTTGAAACTTTATTATCATGCTAGTAGCTTGACTTGGATTTTGAATTGGATTTTATTCCCATACAGAAGTTTTACCCGAATGGAGGAACTTGGTCTTACTAGAGGTTTGCATAATTACTTATGGATTTCTGGTTTGAGGAAAGATCTGGAGATACAACAACATACTATTCAACATAGTCTTTTTAATGTCTGGGATACATACCAGAAAAGAATAAGTCCTAGATTATCACCTTTGGCCTCAATACTGAATGTTTATTTCCATGAAGAAGAATTTTCTTCTAAGCATAACTTTTGGCGAGGCAGTCTATACTCCTTACAAAGTTTGGCCCAATATTTAGCTCTGGACAAATCAGTTTCTTCCGGGCAAACAACTCAACAAGCATCCTGGCTTCAACAAGCTCAGATCAGCTCAATAGTTCGGAAAGAGTTACAGTTACAGGGTGGGAAACTTAGAGATTTGACTGAATTTGAAGAATTAATCACCCGAAACACTGATCATTTAATAGGCAGAACTTATAAGCTATTACTGAAGTATGAAACTGAGACTGAGCAGATAAAAGAATGTATGATAAAATGGATGCAGAACTTTAATAGATCGATCGATCTTTCTGATTGCGAATACCAATGGAAAAAGAATGTGAAATTTACTTTGTGTACCATTCTAAGGGAAAATTGGTATAAGATGTTTTTTAGATGGTATATAACTCCTTTGACTATTAACAAAATCGATGATTCTTTCTCCAAGAAATGTTGGAAATGTAATTCACACTTAGGTTCATTCTACCATATGTGGTGGAGTTGCAATAAAGCTCAACAGTTTTGGAAACAAATTCATATGAAAATTGAACAAATCTTAGAAGTTAAGATTCTCTTTCTTCCAGAAATTTTTCTTTTAAGTATGATAAAACCTTATATTCCTGCTAAATCAAACGAATTGTATTTATATATGATTACAGTGGCCAGGATTATATATGCATATAATTGGCGTATTTTGGAAACCCCTTCCTTAAACGATTGGTTTTTGAAAGTGTGGGATTATGCTTCAATTTCGAAAGTCTCGGTTTATGTACATGGCATGTCTACTGAATCATTCATGTCTGTCTGGGAACCTTTTATAAATTACAATATCCGTTATGGTCAAACTTTGTTCCCATTTTCTGGATTTGACTTATAGTGTTTTTGATATGTAACTTGCAAGAAGCTGATCAGATTAGATTTTACAATTCTAAGAGTCTGAATTTCTTTTGCTTTATCTTGTTCTAGATACTTTTTCTCTACTGATGTAATTAATTAGAAAAATGGTTTTTCATCATGAAGAATGATTGGTTTTAAATTGTTTTTATGGTGATTTGTCTTTGTCCTCTTTGGTCTATTTCTTAATAAAAATTCTTATTAAAAAAAAAAGAAATTTGAGTGGTAGCTTCTACCCACTGGGCACTACAACCCAACCTACTTTGGCCACAAAACAGAGGTCCGAATCTCTTAATGTTTCAGGTCTGAATCTGGGGTGATTTGTTTTGTACCCGAATCTGGGCAATTGAGCATAGGGTTGATTTGTTCTGTCTACAAATCACCCAAATCAGCCAGATTCAAGTACAAATGGTTTTGTACCCAAATCGATATGCACATTTCTATCCATGATGCCGTGCAATATGCATTTTCCATAATGAAAGTGAGCAACTGGCAAACTGAATGAACAGTAGCACAAACAGTTCTGGCTGTGATGCAAATCAGCAAAAAGGCAGGCTGATTTTCCATGGAAACCCACTGTTCAAGACCACAAAAATAGAATTAAAAACAGAATTCTGCCTGCATTTGTGTGTGCTTGAAATTTGTTTTTCAGTCATTTCAGTTTAGGAGGCAATAATGCAGTACAGGGCTAGGAATGTGCTACTTGCTCTCTGCTAATTTTGCTTGTACTGTGCAATGCTGTGGTTCCTGTGAATGTAGAAAAGTTCAGGATTCTGTGGTCAGTAACTATAGCTGCAAATGACATTACCGTCTTCACCTGTAGTTGAACCATTCACAGTGCAGATGCAGGACTGCAGGACTGAAAATGCCTCTTTAAAAAAAGCATGTCAAAGAGAGGAGAGCTAGTCTTGTGGTAGCAAGCATGAGTTGTCCCCTTTGCTAAGCAGGGTCCACCCAGTTTTGCATTTGAATGGGAGACTACATGTGCGAGTACCATAAGATATTCCCCTTAGGGGATGGGGCCACTCCAGGAAGAGTTTGCAGATGCTTCCAGCTCCCCACCACCACCAGCACCTCCAAAAGAGGGCTGAAAGAGACTCCTGCCTGTAACCTTGGAGAAGCCGCTGCCAGTCTGCACAGACAATACTGAAGTAGATGGACCAATGGTCTGATGCAGTATTAGGCAGCTTCGTATATTTCTAGAAGGCTAGGCTAGAACACTTTCCCGTTACATGCTAGCTTTCCAGAAAGAGGGAGTTTTTGATGGGGGAAGGGACACTCAGTCATGAAGTTGCCTGGCCTGCAATCTTAGGTCGTCCAGGAGCCTGCACACCTTACATATACATAAACCCTATTTAAATAAAAGCAATGGGGACTTGGAGTCTAATCCATAAAAGACTTGTACTGCACTGTTGTAAACTACCACCGTCATTCCTGTTCCAGTGCAAGCATCTAGGAAAAGACTTCACAAGAGCAAGCTGTACATCTGGTATGCAAAAGGGAGGCCCATCTGCAATAGTCAGAAGCACACTATATGCAAAGATCTGCATTCCCAGCCAATTTGTTTTGGTTGGTCCGGAGTGATTATATTTACCTGAATCCAAGACTAGGTTTTTTCCAAGTTTTTAAATATTATAACTCAGGAAGTCATCTTAAATTCAGAGTCCTCTTCCTTTCAAGTAAATGCAGGTATAACTTGCATACTCTACTTTTAAAGGTGTAGTGGTTAGAGTGCTGGACTAGGACTGGGGAGACCCGAGTTCAAATCCCCATTCAGCCATGAGGCTAGCTGGGTGACTCTGGGCCAGTCACTTCTCTCTCAGCCTAACCTACTTCACGGGGTTGTTGTGAAAAGAGAAACTCAAGTATGTAGTACACCGCTCTGGGCTCCTTGGAGGAAGAGCGGGATATAAATGTAAAAAATAATAATAAATTAATAATAATTTGGAGTTGTCTTTGATTCAGGTGAATATGGTATGTTATGCTCAGCATTTTGCTAGGTCTGTTAAGTCAATGATAAATCATTATATTGGGGTGGAATGATACACTTTTGTGGTGCAGATAAGCTATGTGCTTCTTCTCTCACTTTCTGGACTGGATGTGTAACAGATGAAATTAGCAGGGAACTGAGAAGGCATGGATGAGAGCGAAGCTAATCAATAGTATAAAAGATGTTTAAAGCCTTACAACACCTGAGTCTTGCAGATAAACAGGTTCAAGAAGATAAAAATTAAAAAAACTCAAGGTAAAGCTGTAGCCCAAGGTTATACAACACAAGGCAGGTAGAACTGCGAAGAGGATTCTAGTAGGCCTCATTTCTGTGTCTTGCTCTGATAAGGTTCTTCCCTGGGCTTCACCTTAAGCTCTTTTTGATACTCGATGTAACCCCATTGAGCTTCCCTTGGTTTCTATGAATCTGTAACAAACTGGGTGTTTCCAGTATATAACTTTTATGACCTGCTGGTGTTTCTCTAAAAGATGCTCACTAAACTAGCATTTTATCATGTGGTAGAGCTGGTCCTGGATAGGGTTGCCAGGCCCAGATGGTGAAAAAAGTTGATATTCATCATCAAAAAAAGTAGAAACAGAGAACACTTTTCACCACAGAAGTCTCCAAAAAGACTTCACTTTGCATAAAACTGGCATATGTGTATTGGTATTGCATATGCATATTTTGATAAAAATTGCATCATTTGAGAATAAGCAGAGCTCGCCACTGTGAAGTTGATGGCTAGGGGAGCTGTATGTCTGCTCAGTCTGCTGTCTAGGTGTCGAGTTCTCAAGACCCCGTAAATTCATGAACCATAAATTCATGAATTGGATAGGAACAGATAGGGTTGGATAGGAACAGCTGATCTCTCCCTGATAAATAGAAGAGATTCATCACTTTAAAAAGGTGTCTTTTAACTCAGTTGTCATGGATAGATGCTAACTGAGCAAAGTTAATTAGCTCACTGCTAACTTCTCCCTGCCACCACCACATACAGGAAGCAAGCTGCAACTGCCGGGCCCACCTATCTGACCTCCTGCATCACATGACTCTGCAACCTGACACTGAAGCAGAACCTCCTCTCTGGCTTACTCATTGGATGGATCGTCAGTAGGAAGGGGATGGAGATAGAAGGAGAAAAGCTGCTCATGGGATAAAAAATTTCTGAGCAAACAGAATGTTCCATCTGCTCCCCAGAACTCTGGACACCACATGCAAAAAAAAAGTTGTTTGGTCGCCCAAATAGTTGCATGTTCTCTATAAAAGCCCCTAACTGGTAACCCTATTGCAGCTTCAGGCCTTATTTTAAATCACAAGAGCAACTGGGTACCAGTTGCTGGGGAGTAACAGCAGGAGAGAGGGCATGCCCTCAAATCCTGCCTGTGGCTTCCAGCGGCATCTGGTGGGCCACTGTGTGAAACAGGATGCTGGACTAGATGGGCCTTGGGCCTGATCCAGCAGGGCTGTTCTTATGTTCTTGTGTTCTAAGTCGGGGGAAAGGCTGGGAAGAATGACAGAGGAGGAACAAACTGGTAGACAGACATAATGAGGGTGAATTACAGACATATATTCAAATTATGAATCAGAAAGCAATACACATTGGGTTCTTGCAGTGTATATTTTATGAAGCCTCTTTTTGCTTAGCTGTCTTCTGTTTTCTGATGGGACATTAAAAAATGAAGCTAATCAAAGACAAGAAAGTGGGGGGGGGACCCAAAGAAGCAGTGACAGGGGGGAAAAGCTCTTTTTGAAAGAAGTCAAACCTTTTCATCTTAAAAGAAAAATAGTAACCAAGGATCACATTCCAACTTTAATCTTTTTTGAATCTAGATTTAATTATATTTGCACTAAAAAGTGTCAAAAGAATTTGATATTTCTGTTCACAAGTGACATGTTTTTGGTAAATCTTTTTCCTTTAGAAAATATTGTTTCCATTAATTAAAGCAGCATTACCTAATGTACAAAAACAATTCCTTATGGAACAGACATTGTAGAATACGTCACATCTTTTCTTCACTTGAGGCTGGGTCTTGGGAGTGGGTTATTGTTCATACACACCTCTTGATGCCACCAGTATAGTATCTGAACCATCAAGGAGCAAAAGAGGATCCAGAATAACAGCTGCTGAACTTGCTCCAATTCTTAATTCAGCACACCCAAAGGTGAATCAAGAGAAATCAATTCCCTTTGGCAAGTTTGAGACTTTTCAATTTATCCCTTTCATTCCACTGTATAGTATGTTAACTCAATAACTGATAACTCAGTATGTAAATTATCTGTAGCTTGGATGGAACATATGTTCCCTTGATAATTACTACATATTTGGTTGGTGAAGACATAGGATTGGATCCTAAAAAGTGCACACAGAGGAATTCCCTATGATTTCTCTGCCCCTCCTTCCCATGGCAGCCTCCTACTTCCCCTAAAAAGCTTCTCCTGAGCTGAGGGGTGGGGAATTTTCAGGTATGGAGGGCTGCAAGGGGGGCAGAACAGTTCCCTACCCACAAAAGCTTTTCAGAGGTGCAGGGGACTGGGGTAGGGAGGAGAGCTGATCTTGTGGTAGCAAGCATGACTTGTCTCCTTTGCTAAGCAGGGTCCACCCTAGTTTGCATTTGAATGGGAGGCATGTGAGCATTGTGAGATATTCCACTTGGGACAGGGCCACTCTGGGAATAGCACCTGCATGCTTGCGTGAACAAGGTTCCAGGTTCCATCCCTGGCATCTCCAAGACATTGCTGAGAGACTCCTGCCTGCAATTCTGGAGAAGCCGCTGCCAGTTCACTGTAGACAATACTGAGCAAGATGGACAAAATGGTCTGACTCAGTATAAGGCAGTTTCTCTGTACCTGTGTTCTTTGTGGGAACTTCTTTCTGCATGCACTTCTTGGGATCATTATGGGTACAGATCCTTCCTAAGCATTTGAGGAGTCTCCTCCCATTTTACTGAACTCTCCCCACCAAGTCTTCAATCCCCAAAACATATTTTTCTCTCCCTTTAAACATGTCTTTCCCCTCTGCCTCATTTTATGTGTGGAGTTGCTCTTCATGTTTCCCCTCTGTCTGCACCCTACAGCTCATAATGCTGCCAATTGCTATCCAAACAGGACTGCATGCTCCTGGAGTGCAAATTCCTTATCCCTCCTGGGTGCTTTCTAGTTTGCATGCTACCACAGTGTCACAACATATCCCTTAAGTGTCTGTCCATACTGCCTGTGTCTTGACATCTCATTCCCTGCGCTGTAAGCAAGGTGCCGTTCACATTTCTGATGCCTTCGCTCGTGTTTTATTGCTGTGTTACAGTATTTGCCTGTTGTAGGAGGCAATGGATTTCAACTGCGGTTTTAAATTGGCACCACAAAACATCACAGTTTACACCACTTTTTGCGGTGTTAAGCTTGCTGTCTGGAAACCACCCTGCCTGCTTCACAATGGCCTAACTACTACAGTTAACCACAAGGCTAGAAGCGATATTAACCACATTTAGGATTAACCAGGGCTCCTCATTAATCAAGATTCTGAAACCAGGGCCTCCTTCAGTAATGTGATTAGCAGCGTCACATGTACATAGGCCTCAGATGATTATTTGCATGTACAAATGAACCATCACAGATCTAACACTAAGACATCAAAATCACCTGCTTTTCAAAAGATGCAAGACCTAGTTAGACATGAAGAAGGAAATGCACATCTGGGGAGGTACCATAACTCAGTGGTAGATCACCTACATTGTAGACAGAATATTCCAGGTTCAATTGCTGGTATCTGCCCATAGGACTGAGTAAGGCCTCTTTCCAAAGCTCTGGAAAGTCACTGTTGGTCAGTGTAGACTATACTGAGCAAGATGCACCAATGTCTGTAATGTAGCTTCATGGGTTCACTTTATGTACACTTTCACCATCAGCAATCCTTACAGCAGTACTGTAAGACAGACAAGCTTTATCAACCCTATATTGCAGACGATGGTGGCTTGCCTGTAACTTCCTAGTGAGTTAGTGGCAGAGACAAGACTTGGACCAGGGTCTTTCTAGCTCATAACTCAGTCCCTTGGATATTCTGTGAAGATTCAGTGAAGATGAAACTTGACAAGCTGTTAAGAATAAAATTCCAGATAATTTGCTAAAAGGAATTCATGCCCTTTGACAATCTGGCCTCAGCAACTTCTGTGAATTCAAGCATTGAATCTTGTACTTAATGCCTTGCCCTGGTTATCTGGGCTCATTTTAAGCAGTACCTCTGAAATGTTTTCTGTAGCTAACATGATACATCCACAGTCTGACAGTGAAATTATTAAATATGAGAACTGCAGCACTTTTAACCACCTCTGTGACCTCATCTTCTGCTGAAAATTGACTAAATCCTTGCAGCATCTGGCCAGAATTATTTGAAATCATATTTCTCTTCATTCTTGATTTAATCTTTACTTTAAATCTTTAATGTTCAATTGCCTTTCTGCCCAATAAACTCTGTGTATCATTGCAAATGAAAGCTCTAGGGAAACCATCATGTCTTATGCCACAGATGCTCTTCTCATCTAAATGTATGCTGAGCTCCTGCACTTCTATTCATTGTATAAAAGCTGATTGGCGGCGGGGGGGGGGGGGGAATCTCAAGTCTTATACAGAAACAAGTTTCTTGTAGGAAGTTGGGTGAATTCTGCACCATGTAGATGTCCAAGCCAAGAAGAGTCATGATGGGCTGGGATCTGGTCCCAGCTCAGGATCAAGAGGCTAGGGGAAGAAGATATAGCCAAAATGAGGTGTTAAATCAGGTGCTGGATTAGACAGATAAGAACCAGAAGGCAAGTGGCTTAGTTGAAGATACACTGGTGGTCAGGTTCTGGATTAGGTGAGGTGAGTCTATATTGTTATCCAATCAAATGAGTTGCTCTAAGGATTGAAGCCTGGAATTACTGTTCTACAGAGCGAGCCAGGTCCCTATGGGCACCTGGATTAAAGAGCAGCAGTAGTGGCTCTTAGCCAGTGGTGCTGAAGTGCAGCAATTAATCATGTTGATGACTCCCTATGTCCCTAAGTGGTACAGGAAGTAAGACACCTGAGCCCTAGTGTCAGCGTTGCTGGTTTGGGACCACCACTGCCTTAGGGTAGATAGTCAAGAATGAAGATCCTACATGTGTATGTTTGGATGTGTACATGTGCTTGGAAGCCCTCACAGTTCTCCTCCATGCTCATTCTATTCCTTGAATATAATACTTGCTAAACTTCTACTTTATCATTTTCTGCCTCTTCTTCATGCTTTTTCTTATGCTGCTACTCTTCTGCTGTTACCTATGAATGGAATTTTTAATTCCTGGATTTTAGTCTTGGTTTTCTTCTCTCATGTAGTGGTTAGAGTGTTGGACTAGGACCGGGGAGACCCGAGTTCAAATCCCCATTCAGCCATGAGACTAGCTGGGTGACTCTGGGCCAGTCACTTCTCTCTCAGCCTAACCTACTTCACAGGATTGTTGTGAAAAGAGAAACTCAAGTATGTAGTACACCACTCTGGGCTCCTTGGAGGAAGAGTGGGACATAAATGTAATAATAATAATAATAATAATAATAATAATAAGAAGAAGAAGAAGAAGAAGAAGTAGTTTGCTTCATGATGCTAGGAAAGAGCCATTGGTTGGCCTCCTGGCTTAATATGGTGTTTTCAGCTCTAAGAGCTCTACTTGAGAAGCTCTGCCTAAGGAGCTCAAGAAGGTAGCAAGAGTCTTTGCTTCCCTGGGCCATCCTCCCCATTCTCTTTTGCTTCCTCTGCTTCCTGAGAAATGGCGGAACAGCAGTTATGAAGAGTGCCCAGTCCACCCCTTCAGTTTACTCTTACCATTCTGCCCACAGTGGGTTATTTATATGGTACATTTACCATCAATTTTTCTCCAGTGATTTGGTGATGAAATGTTTGGAAACACTGTTCCATACAACTGGTGTAACTGCTAAAATTACTAAACATAATCCTGGAAGCAGCACAAGGACTACTTTAAAATTTAGTTGGATTCATGAAGCTGGCT
Source organism: Hemicordylus capensis (assembly GCF_027244095.1). Classification (NCBI taxonomy): domain Eukaryota; kingdom Metazoa; phylum Chordata; class Lepidosauria; order Squamata; family Cordylidae; genus Hemicordylus; species Hemicordylus capensis. The sequence goes on along the minus strand of NC_069661.1, from coordinate 25,512,249 downwards.
TATACCTAGCAAGACCATTAGTCCATCCAGGTCAGCACTGTCTACACTGACTGGCTGTGGCTCCCCAGGGTTTAAAAAATGGAGATACCGAGGATTAAACCTGAGATCTTTTGCCTGCAAAACATATGCTCTAACTATGGACTTATGCAGGACTACATGTCTCACAATACAGGCCTGTTCATTAATCAAAGCATGTCCAACTTAATGGGTGCTAAGTTCTGGTTCTTCCCCCTACACACACAAACATACAAATACAGTCTCCCCCGCCCCCGCCCAAAAGTAGGTATTTTCCTTCTGCAGGTAAAACAATAGAAACTGAGTATCCACCTTTCCTAATTAAGAGATCAGTACTTGAGTACTCATAGCTCCCCATATGCTTCAATATTGCACATTTATTAAATCTAAGTGGCTACTTAGATTTATTAAATCTAAGTGGCCTTTCAAGAAAGAGATGGAGAGGGAAAAGAGCCTCCTGAAGTTCTGGTCTATTTTATGAGTTTTTCCACTGATATGAAGATTATTTAAGCAGCAGCAGCATTAGCCCTGCTGTGTCTACACTGAAAACATTTGCCCATGGGGATAACTACATATCTCTGGAAATTACATTTTCAGTTGATTAACCACTCCAAAGAGTGTTCCTGGTAAAACAAAACTCAACAAATAAAAAAAATGTTGAGATGACCATCCATGGTGCTCCACCATTATGGAATGAAATTAGTCTTACTTGCACTCATCTTTACCTTGCCTGCTCTTGACGTTTCCATTCCATCTGCTCCTATAGGAGAGATAGATCCCTGGGTAAAAACCAGTGTTATCTGGGCCCATATTTTGAGTTAGCAAAAGGGCCATCAACAGGAGGGCCAGCAACATTGGCTCTGCCTCCTAATTCAGTCTCATAAAAGTTGAGCAAGGGGTCTTTTAATGCTTGCATTAATGGGCACTGATCAGGGCCCATTATCCCTATGTGAGAGAAATGTTGGTGAGGAGAGGGAGCAGCATTGGCAGTCACCACTGTCTTCCATGTGCACCCTCTCCCTCTGATCCAGAAAGCCCTGAAGAGAGGAGGGGTGAGCAACAGAGTGAAGATGGCAAGAAGTCGTTGGAGAGCTCCCTCCTTGTGTATCTTAGCTGCTCACTGCAGAATGTAGGCCAAGATATGGGCAAACCAGAATAAGGACTGAGGCACGAAAGGGGAGAATTATTTTGTTGCTCTTCACAACAGGAAGGAGAAAGAATTAATGAGCCTTTTACCTCTGTGACAAATTAATATGAAAGGCTGTCCACGGCACTATGTTGGAGGCTGTGCCCCTAGAACGCCAGTTGCCAATCCGTAAGAGAGTGGAGTAAGCAACCATTTTCCTATCTGATTTCCTTTTCCTTTTCTTCTGCCTTTTAAAGTGACTTCCCCAGTTAATTGAATGCCACAAACTGGTAGAAATGCTCTCTCTCTCTCTCTCTCTCTCTCTCTCTCTCTCTCTCTATATATATATATATATATAATATATAGGCACACGCACATGCACACATGCACACACATGTATAAATACATTGATGACAAACAAGTAGCACTTCCATCACCAAGCTGGTAGAAGAAAATATCAGCAATCAAATCTTTTCTTTGGCATGGAATAGCCCATACCTCTGCAGAACACAGGCTGTGCTTCTAATTCAGGAGGAATTTTAGAAGTAGGCCATCAGACACAAAAAGCAGCATGAACCCTGTCTACTGACATTGTGCAGGTATTTGATGTGGTAGGCTGCAATGTAAACAAGCCCTTGAAGAACACACAGTTAAGCACAAGCTCTGCATCAGGAGCGGAGAACTGAACCCTCTTCCAGACAGCAGTGAGGGAATGTGTTCAATATGCCATTCTTGTCTTTGTCTGCACGTAAGGCCTGCATCTCAAATGAAAAGGCCGAATGCAGTAAATTACATGTCCAAAGAACGAAATAATGTGCATCACTTATTAGATGGAAAATGTTTATTCTGTGTCCTTTGAATTTGGAGGTGGGTGTGGAAAATAATAATACAAGCTAAACCTAAATGCATGCTATTGCTCTGAACAGAACAGCGTTCTAAAGAAAACATTTTCAGACATCGCTGCTGGCGATGATAAAGTAGGTGGAAATTAAACATTCCTCCCATTATACCTTGCAGCCACAGCACTTTTTGACAGTTCTTAAGTCCTGAATCTGGAGTAAGAAATGGAAAAGTGGCACTTTCACCCAATGTACAGCCCACCCTTAAAAGGTTGTTAATGTGCCTTTCATTTCATAAGCCATTGGTTCTCAAAATGTTCCATATTGCCAGGCTTTCAGCCCATTTTGTTAGTACAGTGTTTAAATGACATTAGCCTAATTTACATCTTTTTTATGTCTCTTCTAAATGCCCTTAAATCAGGAAAATGCCATTAAGAATGTGAGACTCCCCCCCCAGGACTTTAGTTTAATACCAACTAAGTCATCCCATTGATGAAAGGAAGAAAACATAGAAAAAACCATAATGTTTTGGCCAAATGCTAGACTAGTGTTTTCCCACATATGGATCATTTCAACACTTCTTAAAATAGAACATTTAACAAAAAGATCCTCCAAGGCATAATACCACTTTGACTGCTTTGAGATTTTGGAAACACATTATAACTATGGGTCCTACTACCTCTAAGTCAGACCAATTCTGCTATTCGATTCAAGGTCGAATTTGCAGAGCCCTCAAACCGATTCATAGAAAACATCCAGCTGTCTTAAAATGAAGAAAAATGGAAACAGCCTCAAAACGGCACTTTTTCCCAGGGAGAGCTGATCTACCAATTGGTCCTCCATTCTGGACTTAGTGCATCTGCCCACCCCAGCGCCCTGGTCTACCTGGGTATACTAGTCCTCTGAGGCAGACTGACATGCTAAGTCCAGAGTGGAGGGCTGGCCCACCTGCTGACCCCAATTGGTAGGTCAGCTCTCCTCAGAAAATGGCATTTGAATCACCTAAATCAATTTGGGTCAAATCAGTGGTGGTTCTCTTCTACTCCAAATTGGGACCTCTATATTGAGGGTGATTCAGTTCAGGGTCGACTCTGTGAATTCAACCTCTCAATTTGACCTATATTGATTTGAGGTTGAATCGAATTGCATACCTGTAACTCCTGTGTCTCAGTTCACAGGATTCCTCAGCTGCTGCTTCTCCTCCTCCTCATATTTCATGTTTTTCAGGGGAGAAGGAAACTGCAGTAATCTCTTCATGCTGGATTGCAGCCTTCCAGGGCATCATCTATCAGAGCATCTCTGAGAGCCATCTTCCTAACCCCAACCTAACTGTGTAAAAGTGAAACCTCCAGGTATGTGACTAGGCTTTGGAATTTATGTTTTCTCCTTGGGAATTCACCATCAGAAATACAAACACAAGCACACACATATTAAAAGTAGAAGCAAAGGCGGAAAGAAAAGGAAAAGCTGAGACTGAACCTCACTGCTGTTAACTGGCTTTTAAATTTAATCAATGATGTCTCCCATGAGTGGAGAAGTGAATAATTACAGCTGCCCTCTTGTAGTCAAAAGCATTATTCTGAGATTCATTTCAGCCGTCTTTGGAGAAACACAGCAAGTAAATCTCTGTCAACTCATCTAGAAATACATTCCCAACATTTTCTTTGATCTCACAGTTGCAGATAAAATCATGGCTGAACAAGATTTTACATGGGAAAGAAAGAAAGAAAGAAAGAAAGAAAGAAAGAAAGAAAGAAAGAAAGAAAGAAAGAAAGAAAGAAAGAATTCAGTAGTTCACATATTTTTCAACACTTTTAAATATATTTTTTTGCAATATATTGTGAAATTAAAATGTATTTAATACAGGAGTAGGGTCACTTGACTGTGTAAAGAACATTTTCATATCCTGTACAATGACATGAATCCTAATAACATTCTATTTCTTTTCTTCACATGATTTGGTTTCCGCGTTCCATCATCCTACTAATTTTAGTCCCTACAAAATTTCCAAGGATGGTTTTCTAAGTGCATTTTAATGGTGCACTTGCACAATCTGAATTGAAAACTGCAGTATCAATGCTGACAATTCCTCTTAATGTTGTACTCTTCTCCTGCTTTGTCCGCAGCTCCACAAAAAGCTAGGTTCAGTATATGAAACATTTCCCCTTCAGACTCAGTGGTAATTATGGATACGATATTAAGTCTATGCACACAAGCAGACCTAGCCAGGTTAGGGAAGCCCTACCTGGGTAGGGCTGCTTGTGTGCAGCGCCAGGACTGTACCCGATTTGGGTGCTGCCACCCTCGCAAGCCCGGGTATTGTACCCGGGCTATTACCTGGGTTAAAGGGTGCAAGGGTGCCTTTCACTCCAGGTACAGGGTCATGTGTATGCTCAGGCTGCATGCATTTTCATGGGGATATCCCCCCAATGGGATATTGTGGGATGTCTGCAGGATGGGACCATGCATCCCAGCTTCCGGAGATCTGCGCTGCTTGGAAAACCATGGATCATCTGAGAGTGCGAGCTGCGCTCTTGATCATCTGGGGGGAAAGTGAGTTGGACTCTGCCTTCCCCCTGCCTGCCCAGTCGTGTGAATAGCCTTATTGTTTTAACACATCCATGAGTCAAGACTGAAATATCTAAGTGAAAAGCCACACTGGGGACTTCCAAAAGTAACAGTGGCATAGCATAAAACTATTGTTAGGACCAGCTAAAAATTCACTTAGAAGTAAGCAAACTTTAGAGTTCCTCAAAATTGTTTATCAAGCTGAATGACACACACACAATTGAGGGGGGCGAGCGGGGGAGATTTATTGCTGAACATGATGGAAATGTGCAGTATGCAGTTTGCATGGGTTCGGATGACCCATGTAAAAAGGAAGGAAGGCCTGGTGATTCTAGGTAAGTGTGTATACACCTGCAGCTCACCAGTACTTTCATCCATTTCTGTCTTGTGAACCTGACAATGTCAGTTTAAAAAACATGGACGTCTCCATCAAACTGACATTCATACTGTAACCAACATTTGAAGTTTGCTTAACAATGTTAGGTTGATATCAGTGGGACATGGAAATGAGTAGAAGTAATGGTAAGCAGTGCGAGCAAATGCTTGCTGTGAACTGCTACTTCCTTCTTCCTTAATTTCATCTGAACCCGCTTTTTGTATTAGGTTTAAATAGAATTGAGGTTTTGTTCTACAGATTTAAGCACGTTAAAGGCCTCAAGTTGCATCAAAAGCTCCTGGAAGAAAAGAAACGTGGTTGCTCTTCCTTTGAAGAGATATAGGGAGAACAAACATTTGAAAATATAAAGGCCAGCAGTTATTTATTTCTGCTGTTTAGCACATATCAGAACACTCTGATCCCTAATCATCATCATCATTATTATTATTATTATTACATTTATATCCCGCTCTTCCTCCAAGGAGCCCAGAGCGGTGTACTACATACTTAAGTTTCTCTTTCACAACAACCCTGTGAAGTAGGCTAGGCTGAGAGAGAAGTGACTGGCCCAGAGTCACCCAGCTAGTTTCCTGGCTGAATGGGGATTTGAACTCGGGTCTCCCCGGTCCTAGTCCAGCACTCTAGCCACTACACCATGCTGGCTCTAATAAGGCAGAGTTTGGTAAGCAATTGCTTACCAAGTATTTGTGGCCAAAGGTTAGTGGTAGAGCACATGCTTTACATGGGAAATAGCTCAGGTGCTATTCTTGTAATCTACAGATAAAGGAATTTGGGGTAGCTGTGCTAGGGAAGAAATGCTTCTCTCTGATTCATTGAAGAGCCACCAATCAGATTAGACCATTTAGAGGTGCTTCACATGATTAGTGTGAAGCGCCTTGAGGTGGGTTGTTGGGAGAGCAGGCTTAGCCCACTCTCCGCAGATGATCACCCATGGAGCCTTGGGTGGCCGGATCAGCCACCCACATGACTACTGGTTCCATCATGGAGCTGGTGGGGGCTGAGGGGATCAGGGGCCACGCAGCCTCCAGAAGTCCCAGGATGCCCTGGGCAAGTGCATGGGGAATTCTGGGGGGAACCCCGAGCCCGGGAGGCTGCTTGTAGCCTCCTGATCGGGGGTCTACTCATGTGTTGTTGTGCGATGAAGCAGCACATGAGCAGGAAAACAAGATTAACGGAGTGCTTGCTCTGATAACCTTGTTTAAGGGAAGGGAAATTAGGCGGACCAGCCGCCTTGGAACCACCGGGCTTGCCCACAAAGCCAGTGGTTCCAATGATCACCAGAAGCGGGCTAGGCTCCCTTCGCCCGCTTCCTGGTGATCTTCAGAACAGCTTCTTCATCTAACGTGATGAAGATGATTCTCTTTATTTTGCAGATTCAAATGATTGTGGGAACCAGGCCAGTGTGGTTGAAAACAACGAACCAGGCTAGTGTGGTCGTAAACAAACAAAAAAGCTTGATAAGTGTTATATTCTATGGAAATCTGTCTGGCTCTGCCTGTATAAATTCCAAGGCTTTCGCCCTGTAGTTAGTGCTCAAAGTGCTTGCAGCTAATGTTCTCAGCTTCCTTGCTTTTCCAACTCCCAAATGTTAGGGGACAACAACAAGAGCGGCGGTAGCAGCAGCAGCAGCAGGAGAAAATGAGTCTAGCTAGCAGAGCTTCCTCTGCAGAGCATATTAGCTGGCTCTCTCTTTCCCAGGAGTGCAGAAAAAGGCAATGGGTGAGCAAAAATATTTTCCTATTATTTAAAGTAGACCTATTATTGTGGAATATGTTTAGGTCAATTGTTTTTCAGGCCAGTTAATGAAAGAAGCAAATCCTAGCAGAAGCTTAGATCCTGGGTCCAAGTGGACAGAAGTGAGTGGGAGAAGTTGAACCTACCAATGTGCCTCCAGCTGAATTAGTCACAGCCCAAACTACAATGTTTAATGAAGGTCTAGCACAAGCCTGTCAACTGTGTGTTGCATATTCCTTGCACTTGATAAACTCTTTGTTTTTGCAGCCTATCTGGGCAACTAAACAAAAGCTGAGCCGCCTCCTTTAGAAGATTATTATCTTTTTAAAAATGAACATATTCATCATTCTCATTACTGTCCAATCAGTAGTGAAAAGCAAAGGCTTTTATGCATTCATCCTTTGATTCTCCTGTGCTTTGCTGAAAGCTCAAAGTTTGTTGTTGTGCTCTTTAAAGAGATGTTCGTTCCTGGAGGTGTTTGAAGACCAGCCAATTACTTCTTGCTAGTCAGAATGAGATGGGGAAATGACAACTATCAGAGCTCCCTAGTAAAGAACATAATGGCTCCAGTTTCATTTGTTCTCAGGATAACCTACAAAGCCACAATATTAAACTTTAACCCATCTGTCAAATTTGCAATATGTTGTTTACTCACAGTAAACAGACATTATTATCTTCATGTGTGATCGCAAGCTAGTAATGTGCACGGAACCAGCTGGCCCGGTTTGAGTGCAAACCGGACTCAAACCAGACCGGGCCAGTTCGGTCCAGCATCCCCCTTGAACCCTCTCAATTCGGTCCGGTCCAGTCCGGGGTGTGTGTGTGGGGGGGTTTCACAACTGGGCCTCTCAGAGGCCAATTGTGCAGGTGCGGCGGCCTCCAGAATGGCCACCGCACCAAGGGGGAAGGCCCAAATGGGCCGAAGAGCTGGCCCCTTCGGCCAGTTTGGTCTGCATTGAGGCCAGCAGGGGGAGGGGAAACCTCTGCGAATCCCCCGCACGCTACCTCCCACCATTTACCTCAGGAGGAGGTAAATGCATTTTTTAAGTGTAAAAAAAAGTCCGCAACCCCCCGAACAATCTGGGGGTGTTCGGTCTGGGGTTGGACCAAACAGGGGGTGATTCGGTTCGACCCCAAACCATCAAACCAAACTGGCTTGACATCGAACTGGCTCGATATTGAGCCAGTCTGCACATCCGTATCGCAAGCCACTCTCCCTCCTTTTAACATTAATGAGAGAAAAGAAGTGCAGGTGCTCAACCAGTAGGGATGTGTACAAACATCTAGTGTAGCCATGGGTGGGGCAGAGGTCAGTTCCTTTAAAAAGCAGGTAAGCAGGACCGTACCTGCTCCTCCGCTGCTCCACTGCTTTTCCAGGTGTGGCGCTCATTGTTCAAAAGACTCCCCTTTGCTTGGGCAGCAGGATCCTACCCCTTGTGGCTCTGTTCTTCCTTCCCCCTTCTATCTCACCAAGCTGGGCTTTTGAACTCTTTGCTGCCATGCAGAACTGACCTTCCACCTTCTATCAGAGTATCATAGCTGAAGTCAAGTTCTAGAGACTATAAAAAGTGGTGGTACGTTTAAGGTGAGAAAATGTGTTTAATACTGGGGTGGGGTGGGGGGAGCTTTTGCTTACAAAGTGCATGAAGCTTTTTTTGCAACTATGGAGGATCCCATTCTGTGTGCCATTTACACAATTAACATGGAACAGTAATCTTGCAGAGATCGTTCAAAACAAACAAGAAGAGAGGGGTTTATATCCCCAAACAATATACTTTGATGAGACTGACAACACAGTCTAGATACCATGGAGTCTCTTAGGGAGAGTATGAAAAACAGTGAACAAAGCGGGGGGGGGACCCTCACAGATGTCAGAGAGCAGGCTTCACACAGAGAATTACAAGTATGAAATGCAAAAAGTAACAAATATGGCATGCTGTTGGCTGAAAATAACAATAGAGACGTGCAGCAAAGGACATGAAAGAACTGAACAAACAGCACAAAGGAAAACATCCTCGATATGTCAAAAGATGTTAAAATTATATTCTCTTATCTCTTTCTCATAATTTTAACAATGAAATTAAATGTTAATGCTCTTTAAAAAACAAATCCCATCTATCTATTTTCTACATAGGACTAAGAACAACAGGGGACTCATTTTGATTAAGACAGCTGATAAAAGGGTGTAATTGTTATTTGAGATAACAAGGATTATGTGAAGGAAGCAGGAAAGACAATTACAAGAAGAATGGGATTGTTACACCCCTCAGTAATGCGGTGGTTCCTTTAAAGATGTTGTCCTACATATTGATAGAAAGACAAATTCACAACTCAGCTCACTGAAGAAGTCATCTTTGATTGACATTGCCAATCAAAGTATCGGGGTGACCAGCTTGTTTTGTATCAGATCATAGTGCAACACAGCAGTCGATGCTGAGAATGCAGAAGGCCCCAAAGCATCTGTAGTTAAAAGGATTTCAAGTAACAGGGCTGGGAATGACCTTTGCCTGAGACTGCGGAGAGCCGCTGCCTGTCAAAATAGAGACTAGACAGACCAACCAACCGCTGTATTGGATCATGTTCCCTGCAACCCAAACTACGGTTAGTCTGTGTCCTTTGATGCATAGGTGTGATCTGCCATAATCTGTACAGTTAAAAGTATTTAAGAATCCAATGAATGGGATACTCTATAAAAGCTCTAGGAGAAGGCTAAAGCTCAGTGGCAGAGCACATGCTTTGCATGCAAGGTCTCAGGTTTGATCCTTCACATCTCCAAGAATGGCTGTGAAAGACTCCCATCAGAAACCTTGGAGAACCACAGCCAGCCTATGGAGACAACACTGACCTAGATCAGGCTTCCCCAAACTGCGGCCCTCCAGATGTTGCTGAATTACAACTCCCAGCATCCCCAGCCACAATTTATTGTGGCTGGGGATGCTGGGGGTTGTAGTTCAGCAACATCTGGAGGGCCGCAGTTTGGGGACGCCTGACCTAGATGGACTGAAGGACGGACAGAAAACAAGGCAGCTTCATATGTATACATACACAACTGAACAAACCACTAATTGTAAAAATCATGATGTGGTTTGTTATTGTGTGTAGTTATAAATTGCTTTATGTCAAATGTAAAGATCTGGATTGCAGAACACTCAAGCAAAATCAAGAACCAGGGACAGACAGCCTTTATGGGCCACTGTTTTGGACAAGATAGCATGGGTGGGGGGGAAATATCAGTGGTATTCAAACTGTGTTTTGAGGAACCCTGGAGTCCTTATCTAGGGCTCCTCAAGGAGAAGATCATAATGATCTTCCTCTAACTTCCTCCCAAGTCCTAGTGCAAATGGTGTGGTGAAAATAGGCTAATGGTCACATTCTAGGGCAGGTAGATGATGTTTCAAAGGACTAGAGGCACACCAATGTGGCTGGAGGCCCCTGGTGGCGCAGTGGTAAAAAACTGCCGCCCTGTAACCAGAAGGTTCCAAGTTCGATCCTGACCAGGGGCTCAAGGTTGACTCAGCCTTCCATCCTTCCGAGGTCGGTAAAATGAGTACCCAGAATGTTGGGGGCAATATGCTAAATCATTGTAAACCGCTTAGAGAGCTCCGGCTATAAAGCGGTATATAAATGTAAGTGCTATTGCTATTGCTATAAGTGGCCAGGTTCCACTAATCCACATGAGAGGAGAGCTGGTCTTGTGGTAGCAAGCATGACCTGTCCCCTTAGCTAAGCAGGTTAATATGCAACTGCCCTGGTTGCATATGAATGGGAGACTTTATGTGTGAGCACTGTAAGATGCCCCCCTTAGGGGATGGGGCCACTCTGAGAAGAGCATCTGAGGTCCCAGTTCCCTTCCTGGCAACATCTCCAACATAGGGCTGAGAGAGATTCCTGCCTGCAACCTTGGAGAAGCCGTTGCCAGTCTGTGTAGACAGAATACTGAGCTAGATGGACCTATTGTCTGACTCAGTATATGGCAGCTTCCTATGTCCATATGTTCCAGGGGAGCCCTGCTAACACCTTCTTTGCTTGGATGGGAGATCCAAGCCCAGGAAAATTCGATACAGGGTCAGCAGGACTCCCTTGGCCAGCTGAATCTTCCTGGGCTACCTGGCTGCCATTTCTCTTCCTGCCACTGTCAGAAGAGAGCTGTGAAGCAGCAGAGATAGAGGTAGCCAGCCCTTCTCCCTGTGAGCCTTCTCAGTGGCACAAAGGAAACTGTGCATGAGCCCTGCTGCCGGTCCTTGGTTTCAGACCACCAGCACCCTATGCCTCCCTAAAAGTGGAGTTGTTCATCATTTCCCCCTGCAATGAGCTTCCAGTGGGAGTGTGAAGCAGCTTCCAAACTGCACTCCAGGTTCACATGCGGTAACAATGAGATCCAGCAGACCTGGATAGGTCTGTACATGAATGAACTATGGGCACAAGCATGTCCCAGAATCCTCTGCAATGCACAGGGATTCTTTGGCAAACAAAGAATTTGGATTGGCTAATGATGGGAAGTTGAAGAAGAAGAAACCTGCTACAGATCATATAAACAAGAATAAATGGTGATTAATTAAGATCTTCAGGAGAGGTCCACCTGCAGCTGCCTTCAGTTCGTCAGGTGGCGACTCAGGCTGGTCCTTTTCCATATAGCTGCCCCAAGGCTCTTGAATGAACTCTCTGTTGTTGTCAGAGTTTCTCTCTCTCTCTGACTGATTAATTGATTTATTAAGTGCCATCAAGTCAGTGTCGACTCTTAGCAATCACATAGATAGGTTCCATTTTGTCTATCCATGTAGTTTTCTTGGTAAAATACATGAGTGGTCTACCATTGCCTTCTCAATGAAATTGATGAAATCAATGCCTTTGTCATTGTCACTGAAGTGATCGTCTGCCTCCAGCACCTTCCTGTTTCGCTGCTGCTGCCCAATAAAGGTGCCTGCTTGCTCTAGCTGAGCAGCTGGGATGACCTTCGCATTTTGGTTGACCCTACTGAGAGTATACCTCCTGGCATACTTCATTCATGAGGCAGCATAGCAGGACTTGGCGGGGTGTGTGGGTCCCTCTCTCTAGCAGGTTTTAAAAGAGCATTCAAGATGCATTTATTTCATCAACCCTTCGATCCGCTGTAAGTTGTTTTTTACGGTTGCTGTTACTGCTGTTTAATTGGTTTTTTAAAACTCTTTTGATGTTTGGTTTTAATTCAGGTTTTATTGTTTATTTGTAAACCAATGAGACATTTGTATGAGGTCGTACATAAATATAACATACATACATAGATATCACTACAATCTAAACTAGAATAGAAAATATCCCCAAAGAATGCAAGTTAAGCAACTTTTTCCTACAGAGGTGTTACAGAATTGCTACTGCATTCCATTTTGTCAGTTTGTGTTCACAAGCTCAGCCTGGCTATTTCAAGCCACCTCTTTGGCTTTCTAACAGTTGAATTCAGTAGTTATTGGAAGAAGGTGGCAGACATCCTGATAAATGAAGCACTGGCACAATGGGAGAAGTACTGGTGCAGCACTGGTGCTTCTGAAGCATTCCAGACTAACATTGCACCAGTGCACACATGTCTGTGTGTGTGCTAGAGACTGTGTGTACACTTTCCCATTTCCTTGGAAGCTCTCTAGGCTACCTGAAAATATGTCCCTGAGGGCTAAGCAACAGCACAGAGAGCTTCCTGGGGAATGGGAGGTCAAAATTTGCCCGCATTGCTGAGTCAGCAGTAGTGCTGATCTGAACATTTCAGAAGCACCTGTACTTCTGCCATTTCACCAGGGCTTTCTGGTGTCACAAATATGTCAAGCCAGTATTCCTTGAAGCAGGAATATGCTGAATATCCTTCTCAGTGGCAGAGCCAGGGAATGGAGGCATGGGTTCTGCCCTGTCCCCAGTGGCCCCATTGTGTGTGAGCTGCGCGCACCAGTGACACCCCTTATGTGTGATGCCATGCTCACGTGGGTGTGGCTTGGTCTCCGGAGGGCCTGCACAAGCCCTCTATCTAGAGCTCATTCCCAGTCAGTGTTTGCTGGCTGGGTGCATTTCCCCCCTTTATTTGTCTCATTGGAGGGAGAGAAAGGGAAATAAATGCACCCAGCCAGACAATGCTGGCTGGGAATGAACTGTGGAGGGCTCCTAAGGCCCTTCCAAGGCTTGCGGCTGGGTTCTTTGAAACCGTCCGCTCAATGGTGGCTCCACCCCTGATCCTTCTACAAGATTTGTTTAATGATATATTTAAAGATAACAAAAACATAAAAAAGCCCTGCTGGATATCTATTCCAGCATCAAGTTTCCCAGGTTAACTGGCAAGCCCCCAAGGAAGAAATGATGAAGGCATGTCCCCTCTCCTGCTGTTGCTCCCCTGCAACTGATATTCAGAGGCATCCCACCTCTGAACCTGGAGTTAGCCTGTCGTTAGCCTGATAGACCTGACCTCCATGAATTTGTCTAAGTCCCCTTTAAAACCATCCAAGCTGGTGGCCATCAGGCCATGGTGGCCCATGGCAGATAATTCCTTTGATTAATGATGTGCACTGCTGTGTTAAAAATGACTTCCTTTTGTACATTGGTCAATTTTGCAGCATATGAAGCCTATTTTAAGGGTTATTTTTGAAGGCCCCATTTAACCATATATTTATATTGAATATATGCAATCTATTTATGAGCATGTTTGTTTGTTTTTAACAACAACAACAAAAAAAAAAACCCAAACAACTCCTATTCTATTTTATTGTTTGGTTTCCAGTTTACAACGTGAACCGCAGAGAAGCAAAAATGGAGGCACTACACTTTAGATATTGTCCAAGATGTTCTTAATACTGACCAGCTAGGTTTGTTCCCTTATCCCACACTTGGTGTGTTGCTTACATTCTGGTTTATCACTGATTTTATATGATGGTCATCATATAAATATTACATGGTTTCATGAGTGACTATGAGAGTCCATTGCCTGGAATCTCATGAATAATGCCTTGTTTGAAATGGGAAAATAGTTTGTCTTCAGTTCAAGTAAAGAACAGTTATAAATAGGATGAGCACACGACTCATGGACAGTGCACAACACAATTATATCTTCAGTGTTAGCTTAGTCTCATAGAGCTTTCACCCATTCTGTGCTACCCTGGCTGTGGGCAGGACGTGGTATTAATTGGTGAGTCTTTATCCTTTGAGTGACCCCTGTGCTTTAAAAAAACAACTAACACCACTAAAAAGGTTGGCAATTATAACTGATACTGACATAGTGCTATTTATATATAAAAGGATATATAAATAGAAGTCTTTACCTCTCTCAAGAAACTTCTGTGTACCTGCTAGGCATTGACTTAAATTGTTGTAGGCGTACAGGGTTTTCTCACCCGATGCAATAACATCAGTGTGAACAACAAAGAATCCCTCATCTCTTGTACATTTTCCTTTGAGAGTGATTCCTGTCCCAGTAATCAGTAGGTTCTCATACTTTTGTAGTTGAATGATCATATTACCTTAAAAGAACTAGCGGCAGAATCTTTGAAAAAGGGAAGCCCCTCTGCAGATTCCTACATTTCCACCAAAATTAATGCATTCATAATCTGCTTTGATCTCTACAACTTTATGACCATGGGCAGGAGACAGCAGTTCTAATATCTACAGGAGGGGATTGTTGGAACATAATGTGGAAATATAAATTACCGGTGTCATGGAAACCAGCTACCAAAGAATTACTGCCAATATTGTAGATTATCATGACTTGATATTCAATTCTAAATAGTAAATCTGTTAAAGTTATAATACTCAGAATAATCAGCTTCCTAAATCTTTCCAATAAGAGTTTTATTAAGAAAGGAAACAACTGATTGAAACCGTACTGTACTTGGACAACTGTTAGGAGTACAAAGCAGACTGACAGGGATGTATACCAAAAGAAACACGGTGGAATTAATATTATCCTACAGCAACTAAGTATGCAAAGATTTCTTAGGTATTGAAACATGCAGCATGATGGGGCCACAGTCACACAAAGAGGTGCATAGACGAGCAGCCACTCGTAGCTGGGGGGCCAGTTCGGCCACCCACACGACTGCCGGCTCCGTCACAGAGCCGGCAGGGGCTGCGGGGATCAGGGGTTTGCGTGGCCCCCGGAAGTTCCAGGATGCCCCACGAGAGTGTGTGGGGCATCCTGGAGAGACCCCTGAGCCCAGAAGGCCGCTTGCAGCCTCCCGGCCGGGGGTCTAGTTATCTGTTGCCACACACCGCAGTGACACATTGAGCTATGAAATGAGGTTAACGGAGCACTCGCTCTGTTAACCTCATTTAAAGGGAGGGCGGTTTAGGTGGGCTAGCCGCCTTGGGAGCACCAGGCTTGCCTGCGAGCCCAGTGGTTCCCACAATCACTGGAAAGCGGGCTAAGGGAGCTTACCCCGCTTTCCAGTGGTCGTGGGAATAGCTTCATAATGTCAAATCATGATTTGGCAACAGAGGGCCAAATCTGAGTCTCAGAGGACATGACTCTTAGTCCAGAAAACTGAGGTCTGGCAACCCTATTTCATATTATGAGAATGAGTAGGCATGAATCTTGTATTAGAACAGGCCTGCACAACATCATACCCAAGGGCCAGATTCAGCCCATGGGGATTTTTTTGCTGGCCCACAGGTAGCAAATATTATTATTATTATTATTATTATTATTATTAATTTATTTCTATACCGCAGTTGCAATGAGACCTGATGCCCCCTGCATACCTTGCTGACCCTGGCCCATATTATCAAGATGGAATGCTACTTCCTGGGAGCAGTTTTCTACTATGGAACCTGTGTTTCCCAGGGCCCTTTCTGCAAATTAAATTGATGTCTGTCTATTCATTCCCCCTCTGCCACTCTGGTGGGTTGCAAGAGGCTCATTGATAGAAAATGAGCCTCTTGCAAGGATCCTTCTGCATAGGTTAAGGTGGAGCCTAGTGCTGCAAATGCCCCTCTGGTCAAATTGATTTTGGCCCCCACATGCCAAGTCATAGTTAGTTTCGGCCCACTGGGGCATTTGAATTGTGCATCCCTGTATAAGAATAATATAAGCATTTGGGGGTGGGCTTGTAGGTTATCTAGTTCAACCTCCTGCTTGATTCAGAAAATCCTGAACTAAGGCATCCCAAACAGATTACTGTCTAGCCTCTGCCTGAAGACCTCCAGTAGTGGAGAGCCCCATGCCCCTGGGCATGAACTGTTACGATTCTCCAAATGTTCAGCTCAGATCTGCCCTCCTGTAAATAGAAATTGAGCAGTTTTGCCTTCTCTTTGTCACCTGTTAACATTCCACCATATTTCCATAACCCTACCATTTCCACCCCCTTCCTTCAAATATATGCAATTAGTTACGTCTCATTTTTATGTCCTAATGCAACACAAGCAAAAGGGCAAACAAGAATCCAATACTAGTTTAGGATTTTAGGCAAGCACAAGCTATAGGCTGCAAGTTCAGATGAAAGAGCAAAAAACTATGGTTTCCCACAAACAAGGCTCAGAAGTTAATAATCACCACATGTGAGGGGGGGAGGAGGCATGCAAACCCAAAGCTCCTGCCTGATTGTTCTCATAACTCCAAATTGTGGTTTGGCATTGGGTCTGAATGGCCCCCATGATAATCTTAACTCAATTTTAAATGTTGTTTTGGCATGCAAGAGCACCACCATACAAAGCACCACCGTACCAAAATTCATAGGCCACCATACTAAATTTGAAACTCTGATCAGTACTAAATTTGAAACTCTGATCAGTAGATAATATTAAATATATGAAAGTAACTAAGCAATAGAAGCAGCCACCTAATGGCGCAGCAGGGAAATGACTTGACTAGCAAGCCAGAGGTTGCTGGTTCAAATCCCCGCTGGTATGTTTCCCAGACTATGGGAAACACCTATATCAGGCAGCAGCGATATAGGAAAAGATGCTGAAAGGCATCATCTCATATTGTGAGGGAGATGGCAATTGTAAACCCCTCCTGTATCCTACCAAAGACAACCACAGGGCTCTGTGGTCACTAGGAATCGACACTGACTTGACGGCACACTTTACTTTACCATTTGGGTGATCAGCAACACCATGATGACCATGCAATGGCGTGTGTGCCAATGCTGTGCACGCAGGCTGCAGGGAACAGCACCACAGTTGTGTGCAGCCTTTGCTAGAGTGAGCACCATGCCCGGAAAAGTGGCGGAGCGGCAGCAGAGCAGGTAAGGACCTCCTTATCTGCTTCTTAAGGGAACCGCTCCTCAAACTGCTGAATTGGTTCAGCGGTGGGCACCTGAGCCAGTTCGGCGCTTTCCAAAGGAGGCGCCAAACCAGCTCGTGCACATCCCTACTCCCCTCATTGGCTCTCAGCTGGGAATGCACAGAAAATTTCCCAGTTTTTGAAAACAAAAAGAGCCTCGCTCTTCACAAAGAAGTATCCAGTGGCCTCTCCAATGTTCTTATAGTTGAGAATTTAAAAAAATATGCTAAGTACAGCCTTTCTTATTGTAGTATAGCTGTGGCTCCCAAATTCCCTCTATGACACAGTACTTGAAGATCTAGAAGCCCTGTCCTCTTTGCATCTGGGCCACACTCTCTGAAGCTCTTCCAATGATCAAGTTGGAAGGGCTACCTTGTTATGCGGGGAGGAAGCCCAAAAGTGCTTACATTCCCACAGATGATCAAACGGAACTCCCTGGGCAGGCAGATCGCCCTCCCAGATGAGCAGCGGTTTCACGCAGGCACTCCTGTGCCTGGCTGTGGCTCACCCGGCAGCTCCAGGGATTGGGCAAAGGGAAGTGCTGCCATGCGGCGGCCCACCCCCAGAGCCCCAGTAATACACCGTGTGCGTGTACAGTGCATTTCTGGGGTCCCCCCTCTCCTCTCCCCAAGTGTGTCCACTGTGGCTACAAGCCGCCATGGCAGACACATGACCAAAAATCTCACTCCATTAACCTCATTTAAGGGGGAGAGCATTTAGACGGGCTCGCTGCCAGGAGCCGCATCGCTCCCGTTGCTGCATACGAGCAGCAGAAATCAGGCTGGGCTCCCTTAGCTCAGTTTCTGCTGCTCGTGGGAATCGCCTCTCTGTGTGAGAGAGATAGATCAGCTTGCTACTTTAATTCTAAGAACCTAAAAAGAGCCCTGCTGAATCAATTTGTGTCGTCCATAATCTTGTTTCCTCCAGTGGCTAATCAGATGCTCTGAGAAGCCCACAAGCAGGAGTGAAGGCATATCCCCTTTCCTGCCATTGCATCCCAGCAGCAACTGGTATTCAAAGGCATCCTGTCTCTGAACCTAGATGTAGCAAAAAGTCATTGTGACTAGTAGTAACTGATAGACTTGTCCTGTAGGGACTTCTTTAATCTCCTTTTAAAGCAACCTAAGTTAGCAGACATTGATCACATTTTGTGCAGTGAATCTTAAAAATTATATCCTCAAAACAGTATTCCAAGCAATGCTAGATTGCTCTGACCCTGTCTGTTTGTTGTTCTAATCAAATTCATTTTTTACTCAAAAAGCTGTATTTGAATATTCTGTCCCTACCTCAACTGTATTCGAAGTACTGTAGCCAATTCACACTCTCCCATAGGTATCTATGGTAACCACTCACTTTTACAAAAGCAATAAAATACAGCAAGACATAACAGTGGACACTTCACTGTTTTTAAATGAATATTTAGGAAAGAAAGCTTAATATTCTAATATATGGAGCAAATGTAATTTGTCAGAAATGATGTTCTTGACTAGCATGCCAAGCACCACCTTTATACAAACTTTTGTTCAGACATTTCTTTCCAGCTAAGAGAGACTGTAGCTGAACTATGCAATGCCTCTGCAATGGCCAAAGTAAAGAAAGTTAACATCCCAGAAGCTCTGCAGAAACATCAAAGACTACTATGAGATGATCAGGGGTTAAGAGGCAGCATAAATCTTTGCCATGTTCCCTAGGAAACCTCTTGCAAGCCATTGATCAATTTACCCCAACTGAGTTTGTAGAGGACACTGTCTACTGGGTATATAACACTGAAATCGAATGAGCCATTGAATCTATGGCATCATAGATTGAATCTATGGCAACATAGATGTCAGCAATTGTGTTTGAAATTAAACATGATATCAAAAGACAGCAAGTTTAATGATTTATAACCTTTTTGGACATGAACATTTTTTATCCCAGAAAAAAATGAAAACAAAATCCTTTCTCTCTGATGAATCAAAGAAAGAAGTACCCTGGTATTGTAAAGCTGCTAATGAAGATGTTGAAAATTAACAATGCACTGCCTAATTTGCCGTATGGGAATACTACTCAGATGTGCAAATGACTGTATAGACAAGGGCAAAGCAATAGTATAAGTAATAATATTATTGCCATCAGAATGAAGGAAGCATCTTTATACCTTACCCAGCAGAAAGGAACTAAGGTGGCCTAAATTATAATTCTACTGAAGCATCTCTAATATCCAACCAACTTGGAAAAAAGAAGGTCATTGCAATGTACCATTCTGGACTATGACAATGATGTCATTGCTTATGCTCAGCAACGATGAGCTCACTCGCTTTCCAGGGCCTTGTATTCAATTTATATTTTATTGTAATGCTCTAGCCTAGAAAATACAAATGCATTCAGATTCTCACATCAGTCATTTTGAAGGGCACAAAGCTTGAAGGTTTTAATGATTAATAAATATGTGTTGTCTAGTACTGTTAGGGAACTGGAACACTCAGTAATATGCCACCCTCATATCTCTGGCTTTACCTTCTGTGAACAGCACCTTGAATTTTCAGAATTCTTTCAGTCTGTCCTGATATGAACTGTTCCCCATGCTTTGACAAATATTTTTTTTCTGATACTTTCCCTATGTTTTCTGGACCAGATGAGAGAGAAGTGACTGGTCCAGAATCACCCGGTGAGTGTCATGGCTGAATGGGGATTTGAACCCGGGTCTCCCTGGTCTTAGTCCAACACTCTAACCCCTACACCACACTAGGAAATAAGTACAAAGGGAATTTGGCATCCAAATTGCAGAACATCCCTTTAAAATGGAGGGCTTGCACAGCCCTTTTACACAGAGAAGAACAGGTCTGTACTCCACACCTGCTCCTCTGCCTCTTGTCACCACTTCCGTGATCACGGCGCTCCCCACAGCTATCATCAAAGGTCGACATGCAGTCAGTGCAAGCTGCTGGGTGAGAGCACCACTGGTGCACGATGACAGTGGGGGAGAGCACTGTGATTAAGGAATGGGCAGCGAGTGGTGAAGGTGCAGGTATGGACCTGCTCTCCTCCATGTTAAAGGGGCTGTGTTAAAGTGATGTGCTGCAATTTGGACGCCAAATCGATTTTTGCGCACATCTCTAAGTACACTTCTTCTATGTGACAGCACTTCAGGTATTTAAAGACTCTTTACCTTTCCATTCCCTTGGCTAAACATACTAACTCTGTCAATCACTCCTCATAAGCCTTGGTTTGGTGACCCATGCCAACCAATCTTACTGACCTCCTCTGAACCCTTCCAGTTTATCTATGTTTTGCCCAAAACAGTGCCCTTAAAAAGCGGTGCCCAGAATGGGGCACAATATTACAAACGAGTTCTAATCAGTGCAGAAAAGGGTGGAACTTAACACTTCTTGTGATATGGAC
Source organism: Hemicordylus capensis (assembly GCF_027244095.1). Lineage (NCBI taxonomy): Eukaryota > Metazoa > Chordata > Lepidosauria > Squamata > Cordylidae > Hemicordylus > Hemicordylus capensis. The sequence goes on along the minus strand of NC_069661.1, from coordinate 25,491,958 downwards.
ATTATGCCTTTGTTAAAGTATAGTTTTCAAGACTGCAATAGATTTCTTAGCAGCTGCATCACACTGCTGTGATCCTGTGGGAGCAAGTATGACTTGTCCCCTTAGCTAAAACGGTACGCCCTAGTTGCATATGAATGGAAGACTTGACATGAGAGCACTGGAAGATACTCCCATTTGGGGATGGAGCTGCTCTGGGAAGAGCATCTAGGTTCCAATTTCCCTCTCTGGCATCCCCAAGATAGGGCTGAGAGAGCCTCCTGCCTGCAACCTTGGAGAAGCTGCTGCTGGTCTGTGTAGACAATTCTGAGCTAGATGGACCAAGGATCCGACTCAGTATATGGCAGCTTCCGACTCAATATATAGACCCTGCTAACTCAGTATATCCAACTCAGTATATAGACCCTGCTAACTTGGCAAAGAGGCTCCTTTTAATGTGGTGATTCTCTTTATTTAGCAGGGGGAGAGTAACTGGCCCTATCCACCCCCAGCACAGAATTATAATAATAATAATTATTATTTATTTATCATTTATTTGATTTATATACCGCCCTTCCAAAATGGCTCAGGGCGGTTTACAATTAAAGGAAACCACTAAAACAGTAAAGAGCTAAAACAAATTTTAAAAAAAATAACAATTAACAATTTTAAAACAATTTAAAACAATTAAACAATTGCAGTGATTAAAAAAACCACAAAATCAGGCTTTGAATTTGAAAATAAACCAGATATTAAAACCCACAAAATTTAGGAAGCTGAGAAAGTGTGGGTGAAAAGATGGGTTTTCGGGTGTGTTTTGAAAATTGCCAGAGATGGGGAGGATCGTTTTTCAACAGGGAGAGCATTCCACAATCTCGGGGCAGCAACCGAAAAGGCCCGTCTCTGTGTAGCCACCAAACAAGTTGGCGGTAACTGGAGACGGACCTCCTCAGATGACCTCAATAGGCGGTGGGGCGCATAATGAAGAAGACATTCTCTTAGATACCCAGGGACTAAGCCGTTTAGGGATTTGTAAGTTATAATTAGCACTTTGTATTTTGTTCAGGAACCTATTGGCAGCCAATGTAACTCCATCAGTAAAGGAGTAACATGGTCTCTCCGAGATGACCCAGAGACCAACCTGGCTGCTGCATTCTGAACCAACTGAAGTTTCCGGACTATGTACAAATATAGACAAAGACGTGGAGCGCATTACAAAAGTCCAGTCTGGAGGTTACCAACAGATGTACCACAGTTTTGAGGTAATTGATCTCGAGAAACGGGAGCAGCTGGCGTATCAGCCGAAGCTGATAGAAAGCACCCCTGGCCACCGCCTCAACCTGAGAAACCAGGGAGAGGTGTGAATCCAGAAGTACTCCCAGACTGCGGACCTGTTCTTTTTGGGGAAGTGTGACCCCATCTAGAACAGGCAGATCAAAATCGTCTCTAGAGTTCTGACCCCGCACAATAAGTACCTCCGTCTTATCTGGATTTGGCTTCAGTTTATTCTCCCTCACTCAGCCCATTACTGTTTCCGGGCAGGCATTTAGGGAGGATATGCCAGCTCCTGAAGAAGTTGACATGGAGAAGTAGATCTGGGTGTCATCAGCATACTGGTAACACCCAGCTCCAAATCTCCTGATGATCTCTCCCAGCAGTTTCATTTAGATGTTAAAAAGCATTGGAAAAAGTACGGAGCCTTGAGGGACACCATACTTAAGCTCAGATTTTGAAGAGCAACATTCTCCAGTTGATACCATCTGGAATCTGTCCGAGAGGTAGGAGCGGAACCACTGTAAAACAGTGCCTCCCACCCCCAACACTCTCAGACGTTCCAGAAGGATACTATAGTCGATAGTATTGAAAGCAACTGAGAGATCCAAAAGGACCAACAGAGTCACACGTCCTCTTTCAATTCCCAATTGGAAACCATCCATCAGGCCGACCAAAGCAGTCTGCACCCCATAGCCTGCCTGAAAACCAGTTTGAAATGGGTCTAGATAATCAGTTTTGTCCAAGACCACCTGGAGCTGAGAGGCCAGCACCCTCTCAATTACCTTGCCCAGCCATGGGAGATTGGAAACAGGCCTATAATTGCTCAACACTGAGGGATCTAATGCATGCTTCTTTAGAAGAGGTCTAATGATTGCCTCCTTAAGACAAGGAGGCATCCTGCCCTCCCTCAGAGAAGCATTTATAATTCCACCAGGCTGTTTACAACAACCTCCCTGCTAGATCGAACAAGCCATGTTGGACAAGAGTCAAGAGAACAAGTGGTAGGCCTCACCGCTCCAAGCAGCTTGTCCACATCCTCAGGAGTCACAAACTGAAACCGATCCAGCTGAATCACATAAGAGGAATCGTTGGGTACCTCCAGCTCAGGCATCAAATTAATTGTGGAGTCTCCATCTAGGTCAGCCTGAATCCGAATGATTTTATCTGCGAAAAACTCTTTAAACACATCACAGTGGGTAACTGATGACTCCAAATTCTGGTTCAAGGGAGGGGAGCCAGATACTAATCCCCTCACAACCCTGAACAACTCCACTGGACATGAATTTGCAGAGGCAATACGGGCAGAAAAGAACCGCCTCTTTGCCACACGTATTGTCTGAGTATTGATCTTTAGATGTGCTCTATGTCGCAGTATGTCAGATTCGAGTCAAGTCTTCCTCCACTTGCCAATCGCCTACCTTGCCGCTTCAGCCCCCGTAGATCTTCTGTATACCAAGGGGCCAAATTTGAAGTGGGTCAGAGGGGACACTTGGGAGCAATTGTGTCTACTGCCCTGTGAGCAAGTTGTTCCAATTCTCAACCAGGGCATCAACAGGATCACCAGCAAAGCCAACATTAAATCCCTCCAAGGCTTCTTGGAATCTTACTGGATCCAATAACCTCTTCGGGCAGACCATTCTAATGGGCCCCTCGCCCCTGCAGAGGTGGGAAGTGGTTGTTAAGTCCAACCTTAACCAGATGGTGGTCCATCCATGACAATGGGGAAATCACAGGAGTCCCCACCCACGGAACACCACCCTGATCAGAGTAAAATACCAAATCAAGCATGTGACCTGCAATATACGTTGGTCCAGAGACCACTTGGTATAGGCCCATAGTTGTCATGGCCACTATGAACTCCTGAGCTACTCCAGACAGATTGGTCCCGAAATGAACATTGAAGTCCCCCAGCACCAAGAGTCTGGGAGACTCCAAAGCGAGTTCCACGACCAAGTCCGTGAGCTCAGTAAGGGATTCCGCTGGGCAGTGGGGCAATCGGTACACCAACAGAAGTCCCAATCTATCCCTGGTCCCCAAACTCAAGTACACATATTCAATATGGCCCGATACCCTGACAGGGACCCTGGTAAGGGAGATGTTATCCTTATAGACCGCAGCCACCCCACCTCCCCGCCCACGTTCCCTCATAATGTGAATTAGGAGAAAAATAATGTGAATTAGGAGAGTATAAGTCAAAATCATATTTGTTCTAGGAGAACGTTCTTGATTCTCTTGATTTCTGCTCTGAATGCCTGTGGGTGATGAATTAGCAGAAAGCTTGTAAACAGGAAATAGCCCCTAAAGAATACTGTCTTGATCTACATATATCCCCAATCTTCTGGGTCCGAAATGGTGCTGGACTATTATCATAACACTTAGTCTATAGTGTGTTTGATTAGTGGGCTAGGGTACACTGGGTACCTGAACACTAGACTTGCCAAACCTTAGACTGCAGATGACTTAGGGAGACCTTGTTTGTGGTGCCCAAAGGCTGAAGCTGGAGGGGCAGGGGGAGGGATTGTTGGTTGCCAGTTGCAGATGGCAGCCTCAAAATGTCTGGAGAAAGTTCCATTATTAGTGGAAAGCAGTCGAGGCTATTCCCACGATCAGCCGAAATCAGGCTAGGGGAGTCTAGCCCATTTTCGGCTGATCGTGGGAGCCATTGGGCTCGCAGGTGAGCCTAGTTGCCTCCCGGCAGTTAACTCGCCAAACAACCCCTCCCCTTAAACCAGGTTTGCGGAGCAAGCACTCCACAAACCTGGTTTTCAAAATCATGAATAGGCACGGCACGGCTCCACGGCATGTCTACTCATGAGAAGACCCCGGGAGGGGAGGTGAAAAGCCACCCCCAGGCTCCGGGGGTCTCTCCAGTATGCCCTGCACACTCACGCAGGGCATACTGGAGCTTCCGGGGGCCACGCGGCCCCCAAACTCCTCAGCCCCCGCTCGCTCCATCACAGAGCTGGCAATCGTGTGGGCAGCCAATCCAGCCGCCCAGGGTTGCTGCCCTGCTCGTATGTGGGGAGAGCAGGCTAAGCCCTCTCTCCCCACTCACCCTCCCCAGGGAGGTCTCATTGATCATTAGACCCACCTCAATGAGTTATACAAGTTAATCTTTGAAGTTACCATGAATTCTACAGTGTTATTTACCTGTTGCAACAGATAAGTAACACTTGTTAGCTCCCCACTAAAGTCTCTTCTAAAAGTCTGTTGTCAGTAACACAAGTTACATAGTAATTCACAACTGAGCTAATATGTCCATCCATTTTCTGATGAAGTCTTTGCTTTCAGTTCTTTTCTTTCTCTTTTGGTCTAATTCCTTTGCACAGCATCCAAATTGTGCCTATGTGGGGAATAGCACCATTTCACTGAGAGCCGTATCCTTTCTTACAGATGCCAAAATTATCTACAAAACACAGAAGCCTTCTGCAGAAAGCAGAGGTAATGTTGCCAACAAAGCTCTTCACTTAAATTAAATATTCCAAAGGTCGCCATTTGTAGAAATTGAGTATTCTTTTTTCTAACAGCCCGCTTATAATTTAGCTTAGGTTATTTTATTTGAAGCACTTTTTTGTCCCTCAGAAGAGCACATGTAAAGTTAAAGAATCTGCCAGCAGTTCATGTGTTTTGTTAAAAGCAATCCACCTGTGAACAAGTATTTTCCATACATCATCCATCCAAAAACCCACAGGTTTGCATCTAGGAGGGGAACCCCCCCCCCAATGTATTTAGGATAAATGCACCAATATGAGTTTCAATGAGAAGCTGGAAATGTTTGCATTGACATCAAAGCATAGACAAAATCCAAACTTTATTTGAAACACCCACCTTCTCTCTTCCTTCAATTTTGAGCCCTTTCTCACAATCAGGAGAAAAGGCTCAAAAGAGGTGAGGGGAGGAAGCCTCAAAATGCTTATCTAGGTGGCCAGATTTGGCTTTCAAAAAGCCAAATTCTGGCTTACGGCCCATCTGACCCACGAGTATACCCCTTAGGTTCTGGCAACTCTGATGCTTACCTCCCTTGCAGATGATCTCCCTGCTATTGCTGGGAGATCCACTGGGTGGCGGAAGGCGTATCTAGGGAAAATAGCGCCTAGGGCAAACACTGAAATTGCGCCCCCTGTCCAAACATCTCACACCCATCTTTCAGATAACTTTACCATAATATCAGCTGAAAAATACAAGTCAAGCTCGTTAATCTTTTAATATTTCAAAAACTATTTAGCAGTGGACTTAGCCAGACCAAAAAATGCTGGAAAACTACAAATTTCAGTATGTGGTGGCTCACGAAATACCCAAATAATATGTGGAGATGTACTTGGAAAACTAAACAGAAGTGCCTGTCTAATTCTCTGCTATGCATTGTAGCATCACCATTACATAAGTTTTAAAAATCAATGGAGAATTTGACTTTTCCCAGATACTCTGTAAATAATTAAAGGATATGCAGAGTAAACTGTGTCACTGCTTGGAATATATTCTAGTCTTTCAGAAAGACAGTTAAAATGAGAGAAAGAGAGCAAGAAACTCCCAGTGGGCTTTAATATTAAGGGTTTCACACTGATTCAAAGACCAACTCACCATTAATAGCCATATTAGCAAGACATCACATTTAACTCACTTATCACAAGAAGCAAAGTAAGAGCAAAGGAATACAATCCTAGCTCTTAAGCGTCAGCTCAGTATTCACAAGCCCTGATTCTCTGTACATAGTGCCAATCTGAATATGTGTACAGTGTCTTTTATTATTATTATTATTATTATTATTATTATTATTATTATTATTATTACCCGTAGCCCCTTTGGGGGGCTTCCTAAAGGCTGGGTGGGTTTGCAAAGATTCCCCCTCACCCCACTGGCCTCTAGGGCCTCGCAGGGACCATTTGAGCATGTGCAGTGGCCGTTTTTAAAAATAATCTTTTTTTTAAAAAAAAGGCCACTGAAAACAAAATGGCTACCGCGCATGCTCAAATGGCCTCTGCAAAGCCTGGCATGACCTAGAGCCTCACAAAGGCCATTTGAGCATGCACAGTGGCCATTTTGTTTTTGGCAGCCATTTTTTTTAAAAAAAATAATTTTACAAAATGGCGCCCCCCTTCACGTGGCGCCCGGGGTACGAGCCCTGCCTGCCCTACCCCTAGATACGCCCCTGCGGCAGATCACCTGCCTAGACTGCTGGCTGTTCCTGGCAGCATGAGGTTTGGGGGCCAAAACTCCCATAATGCACTGCACAAGTGTGCAGTGCATTTGGGGGATGCTGTCGATGTTGGTCGGGAGGCTGCTTGTGTTTGGGTGCCACTTGGAGCTGTGCGGCACCAACACACGATCAGTTAGCCCGGATTAAGGGCACCCTTGCACCCTTAATCCTGACTAAATGGTGGGCTCCCTATGTGGGTTTGCTCTAGCTCCCAGCGGTTTACACGTGCAGCAAAGATCGGGCTTAGGCAGCCAAATCTGGTCTCTGCTATGCATGTCAACAGCCTCATTATCTCCTGAAATTGTAAGCAGTAACCTGCCTGTTTTTCCTATGTATCTCTGTAAGGGCAATGATCTACATAGCACATATCAAACTATCTAGCAATAGTCTACATCATTCTCATACTAATAATTAAAAAGTTGGTGAATATATCTAAACAAGACTTCTCACTTCTGTTATATCTGGGAGAAATTAACCTTTATTCCTAACAGGCCATTCTGGGGTTTGTTAACAGTAGCACTTGCACAAGCAGTAAAGAAAAGCAGAATAGCCCAATTCACCCTTCAGATGTAGAAAGAGGACCATGAGAAGAACAGCAATGTTGCTTCCTTTGCTGTTGTCCAGAAGAAAACATGAAATCAACCACAGGAAGAGCCTCAGCTATCCGGCTTGTAGGATTTGAGGATCTCTGTGGAAACAAGCTAGATTGATTGACTGTAACAACCTATATTTTCTTCCGATACCAAAGACACTATCACAGTTGACATTTCCCATTCAGTTTTTCTGTGAGATAAAAATGTCCCTGCTTTTCACCTCAATTGCTTTGAGTCTCCAAAAGAAACTGCACTAAAATGGCTCCCCTACTATATTTAAGAGTGGCACAAATCTTATCTATCTTATCCTTATCATACAAACACCAGCAGCTGCTGAAGGCTGTGGCATTCAAATCCTTTGACAGAGCTTTGTGGAACTTGCTTAGCTTAATATCCCCACTATTTGCAACTCTATACAGAACTGCTTAAAGAAACTTATGAAAAAAACTTGTGAAGATGGCGGGGGCTCCCTCTAGGGGTGTTGTGTGTGTATGTGTGTGTGTGTAGATATAGATATATAGATAGAGATATGGAGCTCAAGTGGGCCACCAGTACCAACACTCCTTATAGTTGTCTCATACATGGCCAGAAGAGAAATCGGTTCTTAGTTTATCTGAGCATCTACGCAATCTAGGTAGAAGGTAAAATAGAGATACAATGCCTCAATTTCTAGTTCTGCCACTGATCTCTAGAAACTAGAAATTAGCAACATCCTACAAAGGCTCTCCACACAAGGCAGTGTGGAGAGCCTGCATGGGATTTGTGGGGAGAGAAGGACCTGCTCTCCCCGCACACAAGTAGGAAGCCCTCCCTGGGTGGCCAGATTGGCTGCCCAGACGATTACCAGCTCCATCACAGAGCTGATTGGAGTGGTGGGGTTTGGGGCCCTCCCAGCCCCCAGAAGTCCCATAAAAGTGTGCATGGCATTCTGGGGAGCCCCCCGACACCAGGAGGCTTGTTGTAGCCTCCCAGTCAGGGGGCTACTTGTGAGTTGCTGTGGTGCGGAGCCACGCTGTGGCGACACACAATCAGATAAATGGAGTTTGTGGAGTGTGCAAACTAGTTTGAGAGGGGATTTAAGAGGGCTTGCTGCTGGGAGCCTAGCCTGATTTTTGCTGATCGTGGGAATAGCCTCACCAGCTCATGACAGAATGTGACAAGAAATGTTGAGCTATTTCTCAAAAACAGGGGTGAGGGGTGTGTGTGGCTTTGATTATTTCTGATCCCAATCCAAATTTGATCTTTCCTTTTAAACAGCACTTACTTCGATGAGGCAGAAGCAATTCTTAGGAAATGTAGCTTTCCTAAGGGCCACTGCAGCATCAGTGGCATTTGGAGAAACTGAATTTCCTAAAGACTATTGAAGCCCTTTTTATATCAACATGCTAGCAATGTATTAGAGAGGGGAGGGATATTTCTGCATATACAAAAGTAGTACAAAGGACATGCATCAAACAATAGCCTATATATCACTGGATTTCACAGCACTGGAGGTGGTTGGAGAGGTAAAAGGAGGGCTGAAGACAGTCCCCTCAACTTTTTGCTGCTGCTGCTACTGGTTTCAGGGTTGAGGTGCTCTCCTCATGGTCACCATCCCCCCCACCCCCGCCAAGAATCCTCCACCAGAATGTTCTTGCATGATGACATGGCACGGTTCTGAGCAGGGCTTCTGTGAAAAAATGCTGCCAAAAACACTGCCAGTGGTGTCTGTCACCCCCTCTGCCACTACTGATTTTGCTACCCCCCATTTCAGAAAACTGCTGGAAAATTATTATTGCCCCCTATGAACTATCACAGGGCTGGCCTGCCCATTAGGTGAACTAAGCAGTCACCTAGGGCACCAAAAAGGGAAGGGCACCGACAGCCTGGATCATATGCCCCCTGGCAAGCCAAAAAACTTCACACAAATGATGACTGCTCTCCCACTCACTCACTCACTCACTCAGATGGTGGGGGGCATCTGCTGTGAGAGCTTAATCTGGGGTGCCAGCAATCCTTGGGCTGGCCCTGTAGGGCAGCAAAATTGTGAGGCCTGTATGAGGTAGCTCTAATCAATATATGACTGGCAGCTGGTGGTGTGAACCAATTTGACAGAAATGCTTTTAGCTTGTGATTTGAAGAGATAAATATCTCTTCAAATCACAAGCTTAAAGCATTTCTGTCAAAATGGGGGTCGTTAGGGGGTGCACAAACCATTCGACGTAGAACCAGGTTGGTTTGGCAGTTCGATCGTGAACCGAACTGGGGCTGATGTAGTCCACGATCGAACCGGACCAAGCCCGGTTCGATGAGAACCAGTTCTACATCGAGGGGATCAGAGGAGTGGCAATAAAGGTTGTTAAAGTCCCTTACTCAGCTCGCTGCTCCCCAATGCTTGCCGCCCCCATCCCCAGACGCATCACTTGCTGGATTGCTCTTAAAACACAGGCTGCCCATGCTCATGCAGCACGGTTCCAGCTTCCATGCATGCAGTTCCTGTCCCTGTGCCTTTGTTGAAGAGACTTTTAACAACCTTTCTCATCGCACCCTCACCCCTTAACTTGTAAAGGGGAGTCCTCACCAGATTCCCCTTTGCAAGTATAGCCACCCAAACCGCCAAATCAGTTTGACTGAATGGATCGGACTGGCCAGACCAGTTTGGTACAATGTGGTTCAGTCTGAATTAATTCGAATTTGAACCAAATGGCATTTTTTCATTTCATGTAGACCCCTAATTGGAGTCCTAGCTGTGTATCTGGGACAGCCCATTCAGACATGCAACTCACTACTTGAAGCTGCAGTCACCAAATGATGAACAAACATGCATTCTGGGCCAGTCACCTCTCTCTCAGCCTCACCTACTTCACAGGGTTGTTGTGGGGAAAAACTCAAGTATGTAGTACACCGCCCTGGGCTCCTTGGTGGAAGAGCGGGATATAAATGTAAAAATAAATTTTTTTAAAAATCATGTATCAAGTGATAAATTTCAAGAGCAAAGTGAGATAGAAACTATGAAGAACCAAGTGCTCTTTGGGATGCTTTCTTCATAACAAAAGAGAGAAATAAATATAGTTCTTCAAGTCAGGAAAAGTATTTCAGGCCTTCCTTAAAAAGGAGTGTATATATTTTAGCAACTATAATAGACATAAGTCAATAAGATACTATTTATTTAGCATTTACAATAACTAAGTAATATACATGATAAATAACTGCCTTCCGAAACCACTGCTTTCTGCACAGATAGTTATTCTGTAGTGCACCCTATAATATAATATTGTGTTTCTTTAAATTGCATGTCAAGGATAAAGTGGCTAAATAGTAATATTATGCAAAAGCCGCAACCTCCTATTTCTTGAGTATTACAAATGCAGTTTATCATTAAAGCCTCAGTTTCAGTCTTCTCTAGTCTCAGTGTAATTCAGTCATTCATTTAATCAGCAATGAATTACGTTATATGGAATCAGACTATTGGAATCAGACCATCTAGCCAAGTGTTATCATATCTACTTCTACTGGCAGAGGCTCTTCAGAACCCTCAGTTAGGAATCTTTAACAGCAATACTACTACCTGGTATACTTTTAACTGAAATTTTCAGGATCTGAGACTGGTATTTATTGTGAAAAACATATTGTGCCACTGAGCTATAACCCGTCTTTTTAGAATGCCTGCACCCTCAGTGGCCCATTGCAGGCAACAACACCATGGTTAACTTACTGGGCCACATGTCTCCGTGGGCAATCACTAGGGATGTGCGAACAGGTTCAACATTCAACAGGTTCAATGTTCAGGATTGAAGTGAACTACTTCCTGTTCGGTCCGACCCCGAATTGAACCCACCCACCCCTGGCCATGGGGTCCATGGAGGTTCCCCCTCCCACCACCGGACTTCCTTTTGGCCCTTTCCGGGCCTTGCCCCCATTACGGAAGCCATTTTTGAGGCCACTGAGCATGCACAAAGGACCCCTGCATGGCCGGTTCATGACTATCACATGATGTGTGGAGTGCAGGTGGATGCATCAATGAAAACTTAAAGGGAAGAGTGGCAGGACGATAAAAAAAGGAGACAGAAAAACTAGGCCCCTCTACAACAAGAACAACAGGAATCAGACTCAAATCAAGAAAAACAGGGACTACCACAAGGTGTAAAAAAATATTGAGGTCATTCACACAATCAAAAACTGTTCTACCCGGGCTCAGGAGCTGTTTCTGCTTCCAATTTTCAGTTGTGTGGAAGCAAGGTAAGAGGAAAGCCTGGGTAGAAGTGATTGTGTAGAAGCAAGGTGTGGTGTTATTGCTTACTCTGTTCCTTTATCCAGGCCAGCTTTTGAATAGGGCTTTAGTTACTTGTGTTCCAGTCCTGGACTAGAGGCGTGGATAACAAACAGCCAGCAGCAAGAGCACTAAAGACATTCTGCTCTTTCCTCTCTGTATATACTGAGGCACTTCACACAGTGAGGCGCTTCACATGACATGTGCGAAGTGCCAGACGGGGTTCTGCAGGGAGAGGGGGCTTAGCCCACTCTCCCAGCAGATGACCAGCTGCTTGTAGCTGGGCGACTGGCTGCCCACACAGCTGCTGGCTCCATCACGGAGCCAGTGGGGGCTGCTGGGATCAGGGGCCGCACGTGTGTGGAGCATCTTGGAGAGACCCCCAAGCCCGGCAGTACACGAGCAACAAAACAGGGTTAGTGGAGCACTAGCTCCCCTAACCTCGTTTAAGGGGAAGGGTACTTTTGGTGGTTTGCTGCCGGGAGCTGCGCAGCTCCTGTGACAGCAGACAACCAGGGGAAATCGGGCTAGGCCTCCTTAGCCTGATTTCTCTTGGTCGTGAGAATAGCTTTGATGAGTGTGAAGCGCCAGATGGGGTATGTGCAAGGAGACTGGGCTTAGCCTGCTCTCCCCGCACATGAGCAGTTGCTCATTGCTGGGTGGCCACATAGGATGCTAAGACAACCTGCTGCTTTGGTCGGGAGCTCCCGCGCCTGGCCGCGGCTCCATTTGGAGTTCTGGGGAAAGGAGGAAGGGGGAAGGGGAGTGCTGTGATGCGGGTCCCCCCTCCCCTCTCCCCCATACCCCAGGATCCCCCCTCTCCTTGTGTCCTGGGGTCCCCTGTCCCCCCACCTCACCCCGAATGTATCAGCCACAGCTGCAGGCAGGCGCAGCTGACACACGATCATAAGGATGAGGTTAATGGAGCACTCGCTCCGTTAACCTTGTTTAGGGGTAGGCTTTTTTAGGCAGGCTAGCTTCCTGAGTACCCCTGGACCTGCCCGCGAGCCCTGTGGTTCTCATGACTGCCCAAAACTGGGCTGGGTTCCTATAGCCCAGCTTTGAGCAATCGTGTGAATAACTTCACTATCTATTTCATTAAATGGTTAGCATTCCTGATTCAATTCCACTGCCTTGTCCTTGAAAACCAGAACTCTTTCCTTTGGAAACTATACAAGGTAGGAAAAGCTACACAAGTTTTCCTCCTACCTTGCTTCCACACAACTGAAAATTGGGAGCACATACAGCTCCCAAACCAGGGTAGAACACAGTTTTTGACTGTGTGAATGACCTCATTTTCTGTTTGTTTGTTTGTTTATTTTCACATTTATATCCCGCTCTTCCTCCAAGGAGCCCAGAGTGGTGTACTACATACTTAAGTTTCTCCTCACAACCACCCTGTGAAGTAGGTTAGGCTGAGAGAGAAGTGACTGGCCCAGAGTCACCCAGCTAGTATCATGGCTGAATTGAAATTTGAACTCGGGTCTCCCCGGTACTAGTCCAGCACTCTAACCACTACACTGCACTACAAAGCAATATAGTATAGTGCTTATTTAAACACAATGGGCCGTGTCAAATGAAACACGGAGAACTCCCTCTGAAGATGGCTCGACAGCAGCATGGCATACTTTGCTACCAATAGTTTCTTAGCCACCCTCCAGCACTCAGCCAATACATGGCTCAGCCAGCGCCCACCACTCAGCCTCTTGCAAGAAGCCCCCCAAAAAGCTTGGGGTTCTGTTCAGATGCAATGCGATGGCAAATTCAGCCATGCTTACAACACACCTTGGTTTCAAAGCTCAGTTTGTATGGCCGAATTGAACCTCAAGTGAATTTGAGTGGTGCATTTGGATGGAAAAGCACAGTGGAAATTCTCAAATTCAACTGAGGATCTGTGTTGCATCTCAAACAGTCCAATATCTTCTAGTTTTTAATAAGTATTTTTGCAAAGCTTCTGTGGTTTCTTTGAGGATGGCAGAACCTTGTATGTTAGAAACTAGACAATAGTATTTCATCTTGAGGAACAGCTAGATACAGTATATTGTTCAAAAGGCACCTAGCTATATTAGGTGCAAGCATATTTATTGGTGTGTTGAAATACACAAATCTCAGTGCCATGGGGTTTTCCCTATTTTTCTTCCCTCCCACAACACAAGCTAGAGAAGTGGTTGTACAGACACCCAAAGCATTGTATACCTGGCCCCTGGAAAAGGAAAGCTAGTCACAGCTTGCAAGTGGGAGGAGGTTGCCTGGTCATAGGTTGCACATCTCCCCTCCCACTCCATATGATGAGAAAAAAGTAAATAAGGGCCTGCCAACAGAAACAATTTCTAGTTACTCATAATTCATTCATCTAAGGATAAAAATGAAATGTTTGTCACAAATATCTGAACTGATCAATGGCACCTTTGTTAAAGTGCCCTTAAAAGACGTAATCCAAGTAGGTAATACTTTTCTTAAGACCAATGATGATCTTAAAATACGTGGGCATTTTGTGTAGCCATCTCTACTCACACAGAGACAAGGCCTTGCAACCTCAGATCTGCTTCTTGAATTGTATTTACAGTAAATGAGGACATTCATGCCCAAGAAACCTGCGTGAGTGTTTGACACTCCTCTGGCTGCCCAAGAGAGAAACACTGCAGTCCAACAGCTTCTGGCTCTGCATCTACAGCAGGACTGCTCTGTGCACCACATTCATCCTCAAGGAATCCCAATTATGCTAAGTCTTGCTTAAGCCCTTTGGAAGCCCCACTTCAGTTGGCATGACCTGCTAAGGCTAAATTAACAGAAGATGCCTGGAGAGTTGCAAAGGACCAGAAGAATAAATACCATACAACTGACATAGCCCAAGGGCTCAGATTCCCCCTTCCTGGTTTAAACCAAAGCAAGTGGACTTAACCACAAAAGCAGTGGTTGAGCGTACTGTACTATGAACTACTTTATTTTGATAAATCAGGAATCTCCCACACCCTTCCTTTCTGTTCGACACTTGTGAAAAAGCAAAACGCTTTCAGCCGTATCAATTACCTCATAAATTGAATGTTGTTGAAAAATTAATATGCATTTTACTCCTGTGCACAAAGGAATTAAATCTAAATAGCTTGGGAAACAACAGTATAAAGGCACATCAATATTGATTTTACAAGCAACACATGACTGGTTCAATTAACAAACCACAACGGTTTCATCAATACAACACAAATTACTAGATTTTTGTTTAATATTCAAGGGAACTGAACAATTTTTTTTTACTTTTTGAAAATAATTACCCCAACATAATAGCTACAGTACCCTTTTAGCCACATCTTAGGGGAAGTAGTTCTATTTAAAATTAAATATGGGGTCAGGGGAGGAGGCTGTTCACAGAAGAGAATAACGCTTAGTACTGACTTGCGAAAAATTAATATCACATGCTTTCCTTTCATATGCTTGACGGCACATGTCAGCAGTGCTTAATTTCTAAAGAGAAAGGTGCCAAGGCTCGACCATGTCTGGGATTTTCATGTGCTCTGGTACAAAAGCACTGCTATGTCCTGATGCTAGCTGTGATTTCTCAGTGCTGATGGCAATGCGCTCCTCAGAAACTCAGATGCACATTTATTGACTCACACGTTACAGCATTCCTAGCCTAAGCCCAGAGTCAAATCAGTCCAAGTCAATCAGTCAGCTCAGAGCCCCATTCTAAGTACAAATTTCCTACCGGGATAGTTCATCTCCATATGGACCTTCCCCAAGACTCTCCGAGTTGGTTGGGCTAATACCATAGATTTAGACCTTTTAACTCTCACCAACTCCTGCCTGATCAACCCAACCAAACATAGTTTTGCCCAGCCCATGAGATCAAGTACAGAGCCTCTCCTATATGCTCACCATCTCCTGAAGCATGGTTGTTGGTGACATCTGGCGAGCTTCCTCAGTGGTGGCCACAGCTATTTAGAACTCCACAACCCCTGATCTTCAGCTCTCGCTCTCTCCCTGCTTAATTTTAAATACAATTTGAAGACCTTTTTATTTCAGCAGGCCTTTCTGTGGTCCTCACCCCCCACCCCCATACTGTTGTTGCTTTGTTTTTAATGATTTTACCCCTGTGCTACTCTTTTATTGTATTATATCATGATTTTAATTTTTAAAGCCAACATAAATTCACTGGTTAAAAATAGTGGCATAGAAATACTTTAAACAAACAAACAAATACCCTTTAAATAAATGGACCCTTAGCGCATCTTTGCATTTGTTCCTATAGGCTGAGACAAACAGCACTTAAAACCTTGTGCTATTTCTTACCACTGGCATAAAGCATTAATCAGTGTGATGAACTGATTAACATCTGCACTCTAAAAGTTTGATTCATAATTTAATCAGAGTTGCACCCTGCAAACGGGTATTCAGTGCTTGTGGAAGCTTTTGTAAACAACCAATGTACATCTCTTTATCCAGCCAATGCTATTAAACTGTTTTGTCCCAACAGCAAATTATGCACCTATCCAACTTAGTCAAGAGAATTGTCACCATGAGTAAATGACCTCAAAGAATCACCTGGACTGAGGTGCTGTAAGAATTTTTAATCAGTTAACTCATCAACTGATTAAAAGCAATACATTTAATTGAGTCAAAAAAACTGTACTCCCTTGGCAGCCCTTCCTCTCTTCTCCTTTACTTCTCCAAAGAATGTAACAATCTGTCATGGCCGAAAAAGCCTTTAATGTCCATGAGAATTTGGCACCATTCAAGGCTATGTTAGGTTGGCACAGTTACACATCAATGTCCATATTCCATGGCTGTGGGACACACCAAGACACATACTACTTGAATACTGCAAGAGCCTTCCTTTTTTCAGACCAAAGAGTGCATCTCACTCTGTGACACTGTGTCCTATGTAAAAGATGTCCAAGACCACATGGCAATATACGGGGCATACTGTCACTGCTCTTCCTTCTTTTGGTTTATACATTTGAAAAACATCCTGCACAAAGTAGCCCCTATGGAAGCTTTTGAATAAAAGAAGAAGGATGATCAGAGAATCAAGTGCTGGCATAGATGCCCAGGTTCATGAGTTACTAGTTCACACACATGGCTGCAGCAACAGAGCAGCTCCAGGTGGAGAATTTCTACATGTCTGAACCCATCCCCATCAGAGTTTGTTGGTGGGCAGATTGGACTGAAGTGGGCTGGATCATTGTCTCTTAACTCAGTTTCACCACGGATGTTGTACTGATGTGATTGTGTAGGGAAGTGATTTTCACTATTTTTCAGGCTACAAAAGACATTGCATTGCAATGCCACTGCATTGACCTCTACCAAGTGCTATACTTTCCCCAGTGCCTTTAAGATAAATGGAGTGCTGTCAAACCCCAGCCACAGAAATCTAGAAAAAGCACTGGGGACTACAGGTCCCAGTGCTCCATGGGCACTTTTCAAGATGTCATTGGGGCTTGACAAGGCTCTGTTTCACGTAAAGCCCCCTCTCGACACTAGGAGAAGCACAGCACTGCATGATGGGAACAGCTGCCTTAGCACAGTGCTGGGGGGCAGTGTGGCATATTTGGCTGTGGCCGAGGCTTTGCACAGGCCTAATAAGCAATTTGTCAGGGAGACACACTTAGGGTTGATGGGGGCTGAATCAAGAATAAAAAAATCAAGAAGCCACTGCTTCCCAGCTTTGTAATAAAGAACACAGGTGTAAACTTGTTGTCCAGAAACAGCTGAAGGACAGAAGTGCAGCTCTATATTAGGCCAAGTTGTCTGTCTCTTGTCTTGATTAGTGTGGCTCACACAGCCCCAGCCCCGCTTACTTAGGAAGACTTACTGCATAGAACTTGAGAACCCCTGACCTAATGAGAATAATTAAGGATTATGAGCTCAGTTCCACTGCTCTTTGTTAAGCAATTTTTCCTCTTTAAGCAATTGTGCTGAAATCAGCAGCATTACTTGCACAATATTAACTAAACTGAACCTGATGTCTAAAGTAAGGACAGCTCATTATTTGCAAGATATCTGTATTCTGCACTGAGCAATATAGAGGTAATAAAGGTAATCCCCTCCCAAGAGATCCCAACTACTACAGAACTGCAATGCATTAGATATCAGTGCCAGTCTAGTTCAAAACATATTTACTGCAGCCCTGGCCAACATCTCATTTAATTAGATTGTGTCATGTAGAATTGATTGGTTTGGCAAGTGCAGAGCAATGCAAAAGTGTATAATACTGTAAGAAAATTGTACTCACAGATCACATTAACCTTTTTCATGTTCCTCTAATAAATAGGGTTATTTTCTCAGCTGGTGAAAAGCAGCACTTAAAACCAGATTCTAACTTTCTCTGCTAATATGGGGAACACCCTGCCATCGTTTATGGGAATGACTGGAACAAAGGCATCAGATTATTTATTTATTTATTTATTATATTTGTATACCACCCAAAATGCAAGTCTCTGAGCGGTTTACAACAAAAAAAATAAAAACAATTTAACATTTAAAACTACGTTAAAACTATTAAAAACCACCAAACTATCAAAACAGTATCTAATTAAAAGCCTTGGTGAATAAATGTGTCTTGACTACCTTTTAAAAAGTTATAAGAGATGGGGAGACCATGTTCCAAAGTTTCTCCATCTTATCTGGATTCGGTCTCAGTTTGTTATCTCTCATCCAGCCCATCACCGACTCCAGGCAGGCATTTAGGGAGGTTATGCCTTCTCCTGATGATAATAACATAGATGAAAAGATTTGGATGTCATCCACATACTGATAACACCCTGCACCAAATCTTCTGAAGATCTCTCCCAGTGGTTTCATGTAGATGTTTCATGTAGACTCCAACACTGGAGTCTATAATGAGCCCTGAGGGACACTATACTGAAGTTCAGATTTTAAAGAACAACAGTCCCCAAGGGACACCAGCTGGAATCTGCCCAAGAGGTAGGAGTGGAACCACTGCAAAGCAGTGCTTCCCACACCCAACCCCTTCAGACGCTCCAGAAGGATACTATGGTTGATAGTATCGAAAGCCGCCGAGAGATCCAAAAGGACCAACAGGGTCACACTTCCTCTGTCAATTGCCAATTGGAGATCATCCATCAGGCCGACCAAAGCAATCTCCACCCCATAGCCCGCCTGAAAGCCAGTCTGTAATGGGTCTGGATAATCAGTTTCATCCAAGACTGCCTGGAGTTGGGAAGCCACCACCCTCTCAATTACCTTACCCAGCCACGGAAGGTTGCAGTCAGGCCTGTAGTTGCTTAACTCTGAGGAATCCAAGACAGGCTTCCTCAAAAGAGGTCTAATAATTGCCTCCTTAAGGCAAGGAGGCATTCTGCCCTCCCTGAGGGAAGAAGTTATGATCTCTACTAGGCCTTCTACAACAACCTCCCTGCCAGACAGTATTAGCCATGTCAGGCAAGGGTCAAGATAACAGGTGGTAGGCCGTACCACTCCAAGAGCTTGTCCACATCCTCAGGAGTCCCAAACTTGAACTGATCCATCCTGACCATATAAGACGAGTCACTGGACACCTCCGACTTAGACACTGCAGTAATTGTGGGGTCTAAATCCAAGTTGGCCTGAATACTAGAGATTTTATCCACAAAAAACTCATTAAACACGTCACAGTGGGTAATGGATGGTTCCAAGTTCTGATTCAAGGGAGAAGGGGCACTAACTAGCCCTCTCACAACTCTGAACAACTCCACTGGATGTGAACTTTCTGATGCAATACAGGCTGAAAAGAATTGCTTCTTTACCACCTATATTGCCAGAGCATAGATCTTAAAATGTGTTCTGTGTTGTATGAATCAAGTCTTCCTCCACTTGCGCTCAAGTCATCTACCTCACTGCTTCAGCCCCCCGTAGTTCTTCCATATACCAAGGGGCCAATTCTGAAGTGGGCTGGAGAAGATGCTTAGGAGCAATCATGTCTACTGCCCTGGTGAGTTTGGTGTTCCAATTCTCCACCACCAGGGCATCAACAGGATCACATGCAGAGCCAACACAAAATCCCTCCTAGACTTCTTAGAACCCTACTATCTACTTATTTATTTAACTATTTAATTTATTTAACTATTTAATTTATTTAATTAATTTAACCATTTAATTAATTAATTAATTAATTAATTAAAACCAATTGATTAAACTTTTAACACGTTTTAAATGTTAGATTGTTTTAATGTTTTAATTTTGTTTTAATGATATTTTTATCGTAAACCGCCCAGAGACGTGAGTTTTGGGTGGTCTAGAAATTTGTTAAATCAATCAATCAATCAATCAATCAATCAATCAATCAATCAGTTGAAGAGAAACAACCATTTACCAACCTTTTTCAGTGTATGCCTGTAACTACTTGGTGTGATGACAGTTCAGTGCAGGGGCAACTCTAGAATAACTAGTTTGGGGAAGTAAAGGGGTAGCAAAGAATCTTATTAAAGGAGCAAGGAGTTTGCTATACATTCAATACTTATAGAGGAAAAGTAATTAATGTTGGTTATTTTAATGGATTATGAATGAAGCTTGCTTGACATTTTCAAACTTATTCAGAAAATGGATGAGATACCTCTTAGAAAATATGCTCTTTTTAGATCAGGTCAAATCTTTCAGACTGCTTTCCAGGCTAGTTTTCTCTTCCTATACAAGACCACATGGCAGGAAGGACTGGGGTACGGAGAGAGGTCAGTACCAAGTCAGTTGAAATCTGCAGTGAAGGTACCCCCCTGCACACATGGTCTCATCCTGCTCAGTTCAGGCAGGAAGCTGAGGGGTTGGCCTGGCTCTTGTGGGGCTAGAGGAGTCTCCTACCTACCTAGCTGCACTGGCTTCTGCTGCATTATTCTGGGAGGTAGAGGAATGAGTGGATGAGACTTCTTTAAACAGTGGAGGCCTTTAAAAATAATTAATTCAAACTAGAAGACCATAATATACTAAGACCTTATTGTCAGACACTTCACTGTAAAGTTCCGCTCTGGTGCATGGGGGGGGCAGGAAATATTTTACAGGGCACACCATCTACCTCTTTGGAGTCATCCCTGGCTCAGTGGTAGAGCATATGAGGCCATAAAAGTGAGAGGCAACATATACAGCAACATCAACAATAAATTTAGCATAGGTTCAGTCCCTAAGAGTTCCAGTTTAAAAAGTTGCAGGGGGAGCTTCTGCGAATTTGGAGAGTTGCTGTCAGAATAGATAATACTGGGCTAGATGGGACCAATGGTGTAAGATAATATACCATTATCTATGGGGATTGGGCTGTAGCTCAGTGGAAGGGCATCTGATTTGCATGCAGAAGATCCCAGGTTTGCATCCCAGAAGATCCCTGAAAAGCATCTCCAAGTAGGGCTGGGAAAGACTCCTGGCTGAAACCTGGGAGAGTCACTTCTAGTCAATGTAGACCAGGGCTGCTCAACTTTTGCCCTCCTGCAGATGTTGGCCTACAATTCCCATAATCCTTGGCTATTGGCCACTGTGGCTGGGGATTATGGGAGCTGTAGTCCAAAAACAGCTGGGGCGGGGGCTAAATTGAGCAGACCTGATGTAGACAATACTGATCTAGATGGACCAATGATCTGACTTCGTATAAGGCAGCATATTCCTATGTATATGTTTTATGGAAGGTAATTTCATCAGGAACTATTAGCCACAATGACAATAGGCTCTGAATACCAGCTGCGGGGAGCAAAAGCTGGAGAGAACTATTGCCCTCATGCCCAGTGTTCCCTCTAACAGGGATTCCCAGATGTTGTTGACTACAACTCCCATAATCCCCAAGAAAAGGCTATCACAGCTGGGGATGCTAGGAGTTGTAGTCAACAACATCTGGGAATCTCTATTAGAGGGAACACTGCTCATGCCCTGCTAGTGGGCTTCCTGGAGTATCTGACTGGCCACTGCAGGGAACAAAATCCTAGACTAGATAGATGTTTAATCTTCTTATACAGTGATCCCGCCCGGTTAGATAATCTCAGATGTCCCCTCTGTTGGTCCCTGATTTCTGAGATGTTCGGGGCTCTAGGACCCATGAAAGGGCCTTTTCGGTTGCTGCCCCGCTCCTTTGGAACTCTCTCCCCGACAGATCCGGCTAGCTCCTTCCTTACTGATCTTCAAATCACTATTGAAGACTTTTCTTTTTTGCCAGGCTTTTGTCCTGTGGTTTATTTTTCTGTTCTTTGGTAATTATAATACCTGGACCCACTTAAAACTCTGTGACTTTGCATGAAAGCCATGTCCATATCCCAGCCCTATACCATAACCTTTTCTAGTGCCCAGGGGTGTAACTATGCTGCACACCCACCCAGGCTTCCTTCAGTTGTATTCATCCTCCAAAACTGATGTGAATGTTAAGACGTGGAGCTACCAGAACAACATGTCTTTCTCTAGTAACATTAAATGACTTACATCGTCCAATTTAGGATGATATTCTATTGTGGAACATAGGAGATCTATCTATCTATCTATCTATCTATCTATCTATCTATCTATCTATGGTTTTTGTTACCACTATTCAGCCTCATTTAAGATTTCTTTACTTCATGAGCTGAGCTTCGGGGGGGGGGCATTTTAAAATTCTGTCTCTGGGCCCACTCCAACCTTGCTACTCCACTGGCCAGTGCCTTCTCCCAACAAGATTTATTCCTCTATGTCCAGACAGCCCTAACCCCATGCTTCCAGATAATCCCTTAGCAAACAGCAGCAGCAGCATTAATTCTAATGGGAATAATTTGTGGTAAGCAAGTTGAGAGTGCTTCCACAACAAACAAGCCACATCGTGATAAAGTGTTCTTCATAAGTGCTCATAAATGTTTCTCTCTGAAACAATTGAACTATAACTCAGAACAGTTCACTTATTCCCCCACTGTACAAATAGAAACTGAATAGTATAAGGTACCTGAAAAACACACCAATATCTCTTTTCAGTGTTCCCTTCTCTTTCCCCTCCTCCCCAAAGCCCATTTTCCCCATCAAGTCTATTCTAATTAAAATAAAACTTGACTACATGTAACTGCATTTCTTCCCATTCATCCCTTTTTGCTCTCTGTTTGTTATCTCCTGAGCATGCCTTAGAGAGGGGAACTTGACTTTTTGGCTTATTTTACTCTACATGTTCAATATACATAAAGTCACCCTAGTGACGTGACAACTTCTCGTTACTGACACTTGCCATTGGTAAATGCTATCAGTACCATTACTGGCACTGGGAGAAGAATATTTATTGTTACTGTAACTATAGCAAGAAGTACCACCAGCATTCCCATTAATGAATCTTTGGCAAAACTGCATCATGCAGTTGGTTCACCATGCCAGCACCAAACATTGTGAATTCAGTACACTCCATGGACACTTTAGTCTACATCCTTCTGTCCTAGGCACAGCTTTTATTATCAATCAATGACTATTTTCACCTGCATTTTGTATTTTAATAGCACACACTGGTAATAACAATAATGTACAAGCACAGTCTGTTCATTGATTTCAATAAAAAAAATTGCTCGGATTTCCCCATATTATTTGTGTTGATAGTTCTGACCTTGTTCTCTGAAACGACTTTCCAGAGTTGCAAAAACACGATTTCTATGCTTTCCATTTTGTTGTCAAGAAAGGCTATTGTTATATAGTATTAGTGACTTATAACATCTTTATATAAAAGATCCAAATTGGGATAAAGTTAATGCCTGAAAAAGCGATGGTGAGAGAAACCAGAGATAATAAATCCAGGACAGTGACAGAAATATATATATCTGCTAGAAGAGAATTTGCAGTATGTAGATCTTTTGTGGAAAATCTGTGTGTAAACCTG
Organism: Hemicordylus capensis; assembly: GCF_027244095.1. Classification (NCBI taxonomy): domain Eukaryota; kingdom Metazoa; phylum Chordata; class Lepidosauria; order Squamata; family Cordylidae; genus Hemicordylus; species Hemicordylus capensis. The sequence continues at coordinate 25,468,886 of NC_069661.1, read as the reverse complement.
TCATTTTCATATACATTTAACATTAGCTTAATATACTGTCAGTTCATTCAAAGAGCTCCCTCGAACAACAAAGGAAAAGAAAGCAATCACTATAAGAATGATCAAAGGTAACTATAGATATTTGTTTTGTTTCATCACCACAAAAATCTCAGCATGTTTGCTACTGATGTGTTTGTTAGAAGAACGGCTTTTATACAATGAGCATTATTTCAAATATATCAAGCTTAAAAGCTTGCACCCACTCAATTTTTCTTATTTCTATTTTATTTGCATCATAGTTGTAACATGTCTCTCTTTGGGTTATTTTACACACAATAGTTTAGTAAACTTTCCTGGAGAAGACAGTTCCAGCCACTGTCATTCATGCCATAGTTACATCCAGACTGGATTGCTCCAAGTGGGGCTGCATTTGGGAAAGTGTTCATAAAGTTCAGTGGGTTCACAATGTAAACCACTCGAGTATTAACTGGGTTGAAATCTATGAACGTAGAGGCTATTCTCATGATCGGCTAAAATCGTGCTAGGGGAGCACTTGCGCAGAGCATGCTGTAATTCCCAGGGGCCACACGGCCCCCGAATTCCCAAGCCCCCAACAGCTCTGCGACGGAGCCAGCAGTCATGTGGGCGGGCGATCCGGCAGCCCTGGGAAGGGCTAATCGTCTGCGGGGAGAGTGGGGTTAGTCCGCTTTCCCTGCAAACCCTCTGGAGGCGGGTCTCACTGATCGTGAGACACTCCTCTTAGTGTTCCAATGCTTCTTCACTGGAAACACCAGTGAAGAAGCATTGGACTACATTACAATAGTCCAATCTAGATGTAGCATTAGCCTATTCAGACATTACGTTGTATGTACATGCAAGTTATATATGTTTGTGTGTGCGTGTGTGGGTGTGTGGGGGTGTGTGTGTGTGTATGTCTGTACATGCATTCATTTGAACAATTATGCTGGTACAGGCCTTCGCAGATGCAGGCTACAGAGAGGAAGCACACTACTGTAACTGTGTTGAACAGTTGTACCCAAACAATTTGGGTAAAAAATGATTTGTACCTGAATCTGGCCAATTCGGGTGATTTGTAGAGAAAACAAATCACCCCTGTCCTCAATTGCCCAGATTTGGGTACAAAACAAATCACCCCATATTTGGACCTGAAAAATTTGGAGATGTGGACCTCCATTTTGTAGACAAAGTGGGTTGGTTGGTAGTGCCCAATGGGTGGAAGCTACCATCCAAATTTCAAAGAAATTTGGCATAGGGATGTTTTGTTTTAAATTGAAGTTGGCGTGTCTTTAAGCTTTTCCCCATAGGGAATAATGGGAATTTTAGCAGCCTTATAGCTCCATGGGGGGGCACCAGGGTGGCCCAGAGTGGGTTGTCATGAGTGGTAATGCCCAATGGGTTCAAGGAAGCTACAACCCAGATTTCGAAGGAATTGGGCAAAGGGGTGATTTTTAAATAATTTTTGAAGTTAGCATGTCTTTGGGGCAGATTAGGGGCATAAAGGGGGTTTGGGAGTAGAAGAGTGGGTCAGGTGGTAGTGGGTGCCTACTACCACCCAGATTTCAAAGAAATTGGTGAAAGGGGTGATTTTTAAGGAATTTCTGAAGTTTGTGTATCTTTAGGCTTTCCCCCCACAGTGAATAATGGGGAATTTCAGCAGCCCCATAACTCCACTTGGGGGGCACCAGAGTGGTCCAGAGTGAGTGGTCGTGTAGTGCACATAGAGTGCCAGCCACCCCCCAAACGACAAGCCCATGGGACACTGGGTTTTGTTGTTTCTGAGGTGTTCTTCTGAGAGTAGATTCTCTGGTAGGAAATGAGAGTGGATTCAGTGGTTTTCATGAGTTTTTCATTGTGTATTAGAGTGTAGCCTGATTCATATCCAGGGGGGAAAATGCACTTTTAAAAAAAAGACAACTTGGAACTTGTAGTACATTCGCAGTAAAGCCTGATGTCTGAAATGGCCCATGGGGAGCTCATATTGATTTGCAAGTAGGATGAGCCTTTTTGGCTCCCATAGCCTTGTAAAATGGGAACTCAAACACCAACCTATTGAAGAGGATTGCTGAATTTCCAAGGGGAATGTAGTGAGTAGGTCTGTGTCCCAAGCTAATTATTGGTATCAGGAATTGTTCCAATCTGAGATCACTAAGCAGAGGCGCTCCTACCCGTGGACTTTGGGGCCAATGTCCAGGGCCTCCACATCCTCTGGGGGCCCCCAAATAATCTTTAGTCTGTCTTGGGTGCGGGGTGTGGTTTGCACCCTCAAGGACCTACATATTTTTAAAGATGCTTAACTTGCAGCGGGAGGCCTTCAAAGGCCTCTAGGTCCAGGCTCAAAAATTACCTAGGTCACCTAATGGCGCAGTGGGAAACGGCTTGACTAGCACGCCAGAGGTTGCCGGTTCGAATTCCTGCTGGTACCTATATCAGGCAGCAGCCATACAGGAAGACGCTGAAAGGCATCATCTCATACTGTGTGGAGATGGCAATGGTAAACCCCTCCTGTATTCTACCAAAGACAACCACAGGGCTCTGTGGGTGCCAGGAATTGACACTGACAGCCTTTTACCTCTGTCACTAAGTATCACATAATGCTGTCAATGCAGTGGGTTGGATGCATAAAACTGAGCCACTGTATGGGATTGATCCAATGCATCAAACCAATCATGGGTGGGAAGGACCTGCATTGAAGCAGTGGCTTCCTTCAGTCTTCTAATGGCAAACTGGCTGCCTTCTGGGCAGCTGCAGCAGTGCCACTTTAAAATGCTACCTTTCCCACCAGGAATCCTGCCACAAAGCTTCAGTCACAATGTTGCATCCTTCTGAGAGACCTTACTGGAAGGAAACTGTTGCGACCTGTATCTAGTGGCAAAAACTGCTGGAATAAATTATAATATATAATGTATAAAGCAGGCACTTTTCAAACTTGGCTGGCCAGACCAAGCAACTGTAACAGAGATGAAAAAGGATTTGGTTTTCAAATACTGTTCATTTAATTCAATCTATGGATTTTCCCAGGCATATTTTAAAGTGAGCAATCCGGATATAGCCTATTCCTAAATTGGACTTTAGCTAAGGGATATTTTTTCCTTGAATCCCATTTTGCAACCCGAGAAAAATTAAACTAGTCCTCTTGGTAGCATATGATGAAATTTGCACTAGGCTGTGAAATGTATTTATTGATTCTTTTCTGTTTCAAATCAAGAAAACATTCACATTACTTGGTTTCAAACGGATGCCCGCAATAGTCCTGGCCTGAGCAGCTGAGGCGAATTCTATGCTATCTCAGACATTTGCAGTGTTTTGCATTGATTCATTATGATGGACGTTCCTTTTTGTACTTGTCTGTTCTTAAGATTTTATATCATTTTATTTTAAAGAAAATAAATAGTGCACTAATTAACTGGGCAGCGATGGCCCTATCATGAGGCAAGCTGAAGCAGCTGCACCACCTCCTAAGGCACCTGCAGGGCAGCAAGATGCCTCCCATTGATGGAACTGAAATAGCTCTTTGGTACCAATCTGTCCCTTGCAAGAACTCCTTGCAAAACGTGCAAGAAGCAAGAGGAGAAGAAGCTGGTGGCAGCCTCCCCTCCTCTCCAACCCTGTGCCACTTTCAGACTTTGGTCAGTTTTGCAAGGGGGCTGGCTCCCACCAGGCACCACAGCGTCTAGGGTATTTTGCTAATTGCACTTTGAATGTAGCTTTAAGTGGCAGTTCAATGACAACTTTAAAAAGGAAAAAGAATGGGTCATAACTGTGCATGAGTGCTGTTATTAGCCATATTTTCAGTCTATTTACTTGCACACCTGTGACTTTCATCTTCAAAGGCAGTGAGATACTCCCCAGTTGCTGGGGAGGACTGTAAATATCACTAGAAGCCAAGATTACTAAACAAAGACTGACATATTTTGGTCATGTCATGCGAGCTGATTCACTCGAAAAGACAATTATGCTGGGAATGATCAGCGGAAGAAGGAGACGGGGTGACTCTCGGTCACTCTATGGATCAATGCACTCCATGCCATCCTATCTCATACAGCTTTGTACTTGGTGGCTGGATATTATTAAAAATGACTCTGGAATGACCATGGTGGAATTAAAGGAAGCTGTACGAGATAGGATGGCATGGAGTGCATTGATCCATAGAGTGACTGAGAGTCGGATATGACTGAACGGATAAGAAGAAGACTGTATTTACCTGAATCCAAGACTAGGTTCCCCTCCCCCCAAGTTCTTCGATGAAAGAAATTGGAAGGGTTGACTAAAACTGAGAATACTTTTCCTTTGTGGTAAATACAGATATAACCTAATTTTAACCTGTATTTTCTTTAAGAGGGTTGTCTTAAATTCAGAGCAATCTTCTATTTGGTTAAATATGTCAAAAGCAGGAGAGAGCTGTTCACAATAGAAGAGATTACCCTGCTTGTAGGCTTCCCAGAAGCCTCTCATTGGTCACTGGGGAAAAGAGAATTCTGGACTACATGGGCCTTTGGTCTGGACCAGCAGGGCTCTGTTCTTGTGCTCATTTTTCAGAGGAAGGCTTTTGAAGTAGGAAGTCTAGGCAATTGTCCATGGCAACCTATCCAAGGAGGCTTTCAGAATGATGTATCCCATGTGTGTTATGACATCCTTATGATGAGCTGTTGTACACCCAAGTCTTTAGCCCTGTCAGCTTGGTGCCTTCATACTTCTGTCAGGTTTTTATTTTGGGAAATGCCTCCTTTAGAAGAAAAAGTGGTTTGCCTGCTGAGATAACAGTAATTGTTAAGTGTGAGGGGAAATGTGCTTTGAAGGAAATGAAAAATATGCATTAACAGAGACACTTTTATTTCAGCAATTAAATAAATTCTATAAATTATAGGATGGATGTTCACAAATCTTTTTTAAAAAATGAGTCACGGGGGGGAGGAATCTGTGCTCCTGAAAGTGCCACTAAAGCTCTTAGATCCATTTGGCAGAATCTATATGATGAAATCAATTTTCCCCATAATATACAATGGTGCCTCAGAAGCACTCAGACTCAAAGATATTGAATTATGCCCTGGAATATTCCAGAATTCAAATTTTTTGAAATCTGTGTTGAAAGGGTTTCTTAATACTCCCTGCTTCTGTTCATAAACATCACATTTCAGCACCAAAGGTTGTGATGAACATCATGTTTGTGCGTCAACAGCTTGTCCCACTTCTGTCAATGACAATTTTGTCCTCCCTGACTCCCCTCGTCGTGAAGAGAAGGTAGCCCAATGGGCTTTATTAAGCCTTACTCAGACATGTTGTAGTGTGTAAAGATGTCTGTAGACATGTTTTTTTGTGAATGACAGTACATGAACCTGGGTAAGAGTCCCATCAAATGCAGGGTACAGATAAGAAGTGTGCTATTGTATATTTTACTGCCCCTTGTAGCCTTATAGTCTGGCTGTTATCCAGTTTTATTACTTAGGCTTTTATGCATTTTTGTCTTCTCGTGTCTTTTAATCTTTTTACACCCATCTCCTTTATGCATTTTTATGGCTTTTATGCCCTCATGCTTCTTGTGTACTTTTTATTATTTTTATTATTACTAATATTTTTAATATCACTATGTACCTTACATAATATTATGTACTGTATTTAATTATTTATTTGTTTGTTTTAAATATTTCTATACCGCCCAAAACTTGCATCTCTGGGCAGTTTACAATGAAAATCATTTAAAACATCAAAATCAATTCACAATTAAAATCATTTAAAACATTAAAAAACATTTAAAACATTTAAAACCCAGTATTAAAAAATTTAAAACTATAAATCTAATTAAAAACCTGGGTGAATAAATGTGTCTTCAGTGCCTTTTTAAAAGTTGCCAGAGATGGGGAGGGCTCTTCTTTCAGCAGGGAACGCATTCCAAAGTCCAGGGGCAGCAACGGAGAAGGCTCGTTCCCGAGTGGCCACCAGACGAGTTGGTGGCAACTGCAGGTGAACCTCTCCAGATGATCTTAAGAGGCAGTGGGGCTCACGCGAAGATAACGTTCTCTTAAATACTCAGGGCCTAAGCTGTTTAGGGCTTTATTGGTAATAACCAGCACCTTGTATTTTGTCCGGAAACGTATCAGCAGCCAGTGTGGTTCTTTCAACACAGGAGTAATATGGTATCTCCTAGATTACCCAGAGACCAACCTGGCCACCGCATTCCTGGACCAACTGCGGTCTCTGTACTACATACAAAGGCAGGCCCACATAGAGCGCATTGCAGTAATCCAGCCTAAAGGTTACCAGCATAAGTACTACCGTTTTTAGGTCATTCATCTCAAGAAACGGACGTAGCTTGCATATCAGCTGAAGCTAATAAAAAGCACCTCTGTCCACCGCATCAAGCACCTCTGTCCACCGCTGGGGCTTTGGCTGCTGCTGCTGCTATATAGGGCAGGCTAGCCCAAGGGCCTGGGGGAAGAAGACAGAAGGAGAACAGCTTGGGTGGGGCACTGACTGACTGCTGTCTCTGCCCCTGCCCCACCTTTCCTCAGGTGTGTGTAACATCTCCTTGGGCTGCTGCTGGGGCTTTGGCGGCTGCTGCTGCTATATAGGGCAGGCTAGCCCAAGGGCCTGGGGGAAGAAGACAGAAGGAGAACAGCTTGGGTGGGGCACTGACTGACTGCTGTCTCTGCCCCTGCCCCACCTTTCCTCAGGTGTGTGTAACATCTCCTTGGGCTGCTGCTGGGGCTTTGGCTGCTGCTGCTGCTATATAGGGCAGGCTAGCCCAAGGGCGCGAGCCTCTTGGCGAGAGCACAAGGGCTCTCGTCCTTGTGGCTCTCTGCCGTGGGGCGAGCTGCCTGAGGACCAGAAGAAGATCTCTCTCCTTCCGCCCTGAAGAGCCATCTTCTCACAATTAAGAAGTCAGCAGGAGACTACGCAAGCCTGGTTTTGTTTTGTTTTTAATTAAGCCAAGAAGCCGTGGTGGGTTAGTCTGGGGAGATGTGTCTGGGGGAGCAAAAAAGTGGGTCTGGAGCGGGGGCGGCAATATCACGGGTAGCGGGCAGAGGGAGGTATGGCGGTGGGAGTTGGGCAGGCCATTACAGGGGAAAACGGTCCAGGCAATTGAGGCCTGTTCCTTTTTCCGGCCCTTCTCCCAACCCTCTGACCCTAGGGAGCTCTGGGAACACTCCTTCGAGGATTAGGGTGCTGCTGCTGAATGCCAGGTCAGTTAACGCAAAAACATCTCTCATCCACGATCTGATTGTGGATGAGCGTGCTGACCTGGTATGTGTGACGGAGACCTGGTTGGATGCGCTGGGCAGGGTCGGTCTCTCTCAGCTTTGTCCTCCAGGTTTCCAGATCGTGCAGCAGCCCCGCCTCGAGGGTCGGGGAGGAGGCGTTGCAGTCATCTTTCGAGAGACCCTCCCCGTTTCCAGGTGCCCGGTCAGGCAATCTCAGAATTTCGAGTGTTTGTCCTTGAGGGTGGGCCTCCGAGATAGGCTGGGGATTCTGTTGGTGTACCGACCACCCCGCTGCACTTCAGTCTCCCTACCTGAGCTGGCGGGGGTGGTCTCGGAGGTGGCCTTGGGTTCCTCCAGGCTTATTGTTTTGGGGGATTTCAATGTCCACGCTGAGGCCCCCCTAGTGGGTGCGGCTCAGGATTTCATGGCCTCCATGGCAACCATGGGCCTGTCTCAATTGGTATCGGGCCCTACCCACGTGGCGGGACACACTCTGGATCTGGTTTTTGCCGACCGGGAAATAAATGATCTGGAGGTGGGGGAAATTGAGACCACTCCCTTGTCATGGACAGATCATCACCTGGTGGGGTTTAGTTTGACTGCTCCGTCTGCCCTCTGCAGGGGTGGTGGGCCGATTAAGATGGTCCGCCCCCGGAGGCTTATGGATCCGCTTGGATTCCAGACAGCCCTCGGGGAGTTTCCAGTGTCCAGAGCTGGTGACCCTGTCGAGGCCTTGGTTGATCTCTGGAATGGAGAGATGGCCCGGGCTGTTGACACGGTTGCCCCCAAGCGCCCTCTCCGGCTTGGTGGAGCCCGTTCCGCTCCTTGGTTTTCCTCGGAGCTTAGGGCGATGAAGCAACTCGGACGACGGCTGGAGCGACGCTGGAGGAAGAGTCGTCACGAATCCGATTGAACACGGGCTAGAACCCATTTTAGGGACTACGCCGTGGCGGTGGGGGCGGCGAAGAAACGTTTTTTCTCCGCCTCCATTGCGTCTGCTCAGTGCAGGCAAACAGAGCTGTTTCGTGTGGTGAAAACATTGCTCCACACATCCCCCCGGACAATGGGGGAGGAGCCATCTACAGCTCTTTGTGATCGGTTTGCCTGTCACTTTGCAGATAAAGTTGCTTGCATCCGTGCTGACCTGGACTCCAGAGTTTTGGCAGTTCCGGCAGACGTGCCTTTGGCACCATCTGGTCCCGTTGTGTTGGATTCTTTTCGGTTGGTGCGGCCTGAGGATGTGGACAAGATCCTGGGCAGTGTGCGGGCGACTTCGTGCGCTCTTGACCCTTGCCCTTCATGGCTAATAAAAGCTGCCAGGGAGGGGACAGGCAGATGGCTGGAGGTGATGGTTAATGCTTCATTAAGGGAGGGCAGGATGCCATCGTGCCTCAAGGAGGCGGTGGTAAGACCTCTATTAAAAAAGCCCTCCCTTGATCCCTCCAGCCTGGACAACTATAGACCTGTGTCTAACCTTCCCTTTCTGGGCAAGGTGATGGAGCGTGTGGTGGCGTCCCAGCTGCAGAGGGTCTTGGATGATACGGATTATCTGGACCCTTTTCAATCTGGCTTCCGCCCCGGGTATGGGACTGAGACTGCCTTGGTCGCTCTAGTGGATGACCTACGCCGGGAACTAGACAGGGGGAGTGCGTCCCTGTTGGTTCTGCTGGACCTCTCGGCGGCGTTCGATACCATCGACCATGGTATCCTTCTGGGCCGCCTCTCGAGTATGGGAATCGGAGGCACTGCGTTGCAGTGGTTCCGGTCCTTTCTTGAGGGGAGGGTCCAGAAGGTGGTGCTGGGGGACTACTGCTCGGCCCCGTGGCCGTTGGCCTGTGGGGTCCCGCAGGGTTCGGTCTTGTCCCCCATGCTGTTTAACATCTACATGAAGCCGCTGGGAGAGGTCATCCGGGGATTTGGACTGAGTTGTCAGCAATATGCGGATGACACTCAGCTCTATCTCTCCTTGTCATCTGATCCTAGGGAGGCGGTGGATGTCCTGAACCGGGGACTGGAGGCCGTGATGGGTTGGATGTGGGCTAACAAACTGAAATTGAATCCGGATAAGACGGAGGTGCTGTTGGTCAGTAGGAGAGCCAATCGGGATGTGGAGATTTTACCAGTTCTGGATGGGGTTGCACTCCCCTTGAAGGAACAAGTACGCAGCTTGGGGGTACTACTGGACCCGGCTCTGCTTTTGGAAGCTCAGGTGGAGGCGGTGGCCAGGGGTGCCTTTGCACGGCTTCGGCTGGTGCGCCAGCTGCGTCCCTTTCTCGAGAAGGCAGATCTGGCCACGGTTACCCACGCCTTAGTCACGTCGCGGCTGGATTACTGTAACGCGCTCTACGTGGGGCTGCCCTTGAAGAATATCCGGAAACTGCAGCTAGTGCAAAACGCGGCAGCGAGGGTGTTATCCAGAGCTGCCCGTTGGGAACATATCACCCCCATTTTGAAAGAGATGCACTGGCTGCCGGTTCGTTTCCGGGTCCAATTCAAGGTGCTGGTTTTGACCTTTAAAGCCCTAAACGGTTTGGGCCCGGGGTATTTGAGGGACCGCCTGCTCCCAAGGGTTGCTGCCCGCTTGACGAGGACATCTGAGGGGGCCCTGCTCCGGGTGCCGACAATGAGAGAGGCCTGGCTGTCGTGCACTCGGGACAGGGCCTTCTCTGTTGCTGCCCCCAGACTCTGGAATGCTCTCCCAGTGATCATTCGCTCCTCGGACTCCATCATGGCTTTTAGAAAGCTTGTAAAGACTTGGCTTTTTACCCAGGCTTTTACATAATCGTTTTTACTGCTGCTTCTGGGTGTTTTTATTTCTTGTATTGTTTTATGCCTGTTTTTATATGTTTTTATACTCTTAGCATGTTGTTTTTATTGTGTTTTTATTGTATGTTTTTAACTTTTGTAAACCGCCTTGGGGCTATATTTTAACGAAAGGCGGTATAAAAATACAAAAATAAATAAATAAAATAAATAAATAAAATCAACCTGGGACATCAGGGAGAGGTTTGGATCCATAAGCACCTCCAGTCTGCGTACCTGTTCCTGGCAAGCGTGACCCCATCCAGAACCTGCAGATCAAAATCGTCTCCAGTACCATATATATTCACCCTGTTTATCTACCCTTATTTCTAATATGTAATTACCCATTATACTTTATGCTGGTCTATGACCATAATAAATATTGATTGATACTACTGTATGTGTGCATGTTGAACAGAATGTGTGAACAACCGTGTGGTTTATTTGTACAGTTCCCAGGCATCAGTTCAACATGGTCTTCAGACATTTAACCATGGTGTCTGTACTGATGGGAAGGCTTGGAGGGAGGACTTGGCCTCACTTAGAGCAACTGCTGGGAGGGTGGGCCTTTCCTAAAGCGGGGGTGGGGAGCCGGGAAGTTCAAATCAAAGGGACAAATCCAGAGGACTGGGTGGGGATTTCTGGCTGATCCACCAGCAGAAGCTTTGGCTGAGGAAGCAGCAGACTGAGAGCTGCTGGGAGACGGGAAGGCCTGTAAGTAATAAGTTAGGACCAAGTCAGTTAGATGTGTGATGGAAGTTATTTTTCTTTACTGATTGCTTGGAATCTGCATTGCCAGGTTAATGAAAGTTCTCTCTCTTACAATCTGCTTTATGAAAAGCCAATTGTTCTTATTGCATACCTTTTTCTTTTAATCTAATAATAACTCCCTGTTGCTGAAGTGTGCTACTCTTCATTTTGGGTCTGCCTTAGTCACATGCTTTTGAAGGTCTACAACTGCTCAGCCTTTTGTGGGAGGTTTTCCCCACTTTAACCTTTCCCAGGAATCTTGTGTGGAAAGAGTGGGTTGTCCCACATTAGCATAAAGTGTGGTGCCAGCCCACTGTGAATCCCTTACAACAAGGATTCAACCCCAATAAACTCCCCCCGCTTCTGGCTCTGGTAGGAGTCATGGCAATGTCTGATCCAGGTGATGGATGGATATGACTAGGAGGAGTGAGAAAATAGCTCCTGCTTTGCTTGCCCCTCCCTACTCCTGGCTGTCAGGTGTGTCAGTCTATCACTTGCCTGAGCTAGACAGATGTGACCAGGAGGAGGAGTGAGGAAGCAAGGAAAGGACAAGCAAGGTGGGAATCTGTCCCTCCCCCAGAGTGGAGTGCATTGCTGGAGATGAGCAGTGAGTTCACCTTCACTCCCATGGAGAAGAGGGCTGTCTCAGTCTGGCTCCTAAATTTTCCCTGCACCATTTCCTAGAACTAAAGAAAATTTATCAAGGCCTGGTGTACAGGTTTGTACACAGTACACCAATTATACATGCATTGAACATAATGTAAAAACAGGGCTAGTGTTGTGCTGTATTGAGGTACAATTAATATATGATCAGAGTTTCCTTAAGCCCAGCCCAGCCTCCAGACTTCCCCCTTCCTTTTGTGTTTGAATCCTGGAAAGGAGCTGTATGTAACCATCTGTTATATGACCAACACCTGTATGAAGCTGCCCAAATCATCAGTGATCTAGGTTCTGCAGACCACACAATTGTTGACTTAATTTGAATCCCATTTGCTTCAAGGAAGTTAAGTCTTCCTTAAAGAATATTTAATCCCTCCCCAGTCAAAGAAGTTGGGGAAATGGGAGAACTCAAGGTCTACCCCTGAACAAATATCCACAGGGATATTTGTGGTGGGAATGGCCAAGCAGACCCTTTGATGTGACCTCTAGAATCTTCTATTGACTTTCAGTCGTGTCCACCACATCAGGTTTCTCACTGGGCTCCAATTTCTCACATGTTGTGAAAATACTTGCAGGTGTTTTTTTTAATGCATTAAAAAAACTGTGTTTACAAATAAAGCCTAGACATGTCTACAGCTAGAGTGATGTAGCCTAACACCTCTGATATACAACAGATGGTTACACAAGCGAAGAACTGAATAAATATAGTATGTAGCATAGGCTTACATTAATTAAATGTGTGCCTGCATTGTTCCTTATAGTGTGAGGCATTTCAGATGAAAGCGTATAAAACTTTTGCAGTTACACAGCAATGCAGACATCATGAAAAGAGATACCAAAGTAAGTGAGAATAAGACCAATTAATAGAAAGTGAACTTGGAAAGATGCACATGTAGCAAAAAAAAAAAAAAGCAAAAAAGCACGCTAATCATCTTTTATGGTTGCTGTTTTAGTTGCCTTCCCCGTTTTTCATTCCCATATTATGCTATCTATTATTTAACACTATCCATTCCCAAGTGTATGGAATTAAGGGGAAATTGTCAAGCAACTGGTTTTGTTTTTTTAAATAATCTGATGTAGAAACAAAACATTTGTGCCTGGGTTTTTTGTATATTCTACATGAGGCACGGCTGGTAGGATAGTGAATTTTTATCCCTGACTGTTTTTATATGGTTCTGTCATTTGGAGACTCTTTTATTGCACAAGGTGTTATCTTTAAAATCAAGACACTGGACATGGCTGCTTGCTTTTTCAGGGCAGGAAGCTAAAAGAAAGACTAGCACCTTTTCTTCTTACCTCTGCTGGTCCTGGCAGGGGCATAGCCAGAGGAGAGGGGGCCTGTGTTCACCCCTCTCCCTGGTGGCCCCTCAGAGTGAGGGAGATAATGAAGAAAATAGAGAAGGGTGGAGTTGGGAGGCCCCTCAGGAATAGGTCCCCAAAGCTTCTCACAGCCCTACCATTCATGGATCAGGATGGGGCATGGAATGAGATGACAAATGTACAACCCATTCAGCCAAGCACATTGCGCTGTGCTTTTCTCTTTCTGGTTTTTCCATCTATGAAAGGACACTTGCCTTAGAGATCTCTGCAATACTGCAGAGGCCTCTGGCAAAAACTGCCATTTGCAGATGGGGAGGGTGGAAGACAGCAGCCATTACATGATGCTCTTAGCTGAGAGAGTTGTGTTGCCACTGCCACAGTTGTAGGCACTGGGCAGGTGGGCCTCAGAGGTCAGCTGTGTACCTTTTGATGGTGCTAGGCTCCTCAGCACCTGGCCGCTGACACTGCCCCCTGCCAAATAATCTATGTTGAGCTGCAATAAAATAACAACTTCATTTTACTTCTTGCTATCCCTGTGTAATATCATGTAGCCTATATAATCGGTATTAGGACAGCCAAATTATGACATAAAACCAGAAACATTTTAGACTATTATGTCCCAACCCAAGCTGATTTACACTTTGGGCATAATACACTTTGATGGCATGACAGTGCATTTTCCAGTCAGGACCATACATATGAAGGGAGAGTCATGTCTTCATACTTGCCAGTGACTCTCTCTAGCACAGGGGTAAACATGTGGCCCTCCAGATGTGACTGAACTACAGCTCCCATCATCCCCAGCTGTAATACATTGTGGCTGAGGGGTGATGGGAGCTGTAGTTCAGCAGCATCTGGAGAGCCACACCTTGCCTACCCTGGCTCTAGCACATGCCCACCATACTTCATACTGGCACGTATCTCCCCTTCACATTATACTGCCATAGCAAACACCAGTGTAGATCTCTAGAAGCAGGTGTGAGTTGTTACAGGACAGGGTCAGATTTGTAACCAGTAGGTCATTTTTAGCATGGATTTCCTTCCACTTGCCTATGACAAGAGATCAATAATTCAGCAGCATTTGCACATCTTGGACGGCATCCCAGAGTACTCAGAAATCCCTGTTTTGGAATCACCAGTGTAAGCACATCATATGCATCTCCTGAGCAAAGTGCGAACTTGTTCTATGGATCATTTACACAAACAAGAGTTACAGGTAGTTTTCCAGGAGCTGTTGTTGTGAGGTTGGCTTTCACTCACCCAGAGTATCTTATTGTCCAGACTGACTCATTAGTTATGTACAAAGGTTTCTAAAGTGGCAGCGGGTGGGGTATAAAACTACTGCATGCACAAAATCCATTGGAATAAGGGCCAAACTGGATGTGATGGGACAACCATATGCATTCTATTGGTCTGCCCCATTCACATTTACAGCAGTGAACAGCTTACATACTGCACAGTCTACTGTCCTAAGGGAGATACCCAAATGTTGCAGTGTTCTACTGAGCACTCCGCCGCTGCTAGCAAACAAGCATAACCTCTGTGTCACCTAAGCCCAGCATCATTACTCCAGCAATGATTCTTCCATTGGGAACCATGGGAGCTTTGATGCTGGAGCGATGATGCTGTGCTGAGGCGACATGGAGGCAGTGCATGTTTGCAAGCAGCAGTGGAGTGCTTCTCAGTGGGACATTCAGGCCTCTCGCTTAGGAGGGTGGTAGACTGCACAGAATGCAAGCCAGTCTCTCTCTCTCTTTACATGAAATGGAGCACATAGGTAAGGAGAATGAAACCACTCTCTTCCCTGCCTTTTCTCACTACACCTGATTGCTTCAAGGAAGCTTTCTTCCCAGTCTGGTTCATTTTGTGTATTGGAGAATGAAGCATGGAGAATGGTGCTTCAGAAGAGAGTATAGCGAAATAATATGAAAGAGAGAGGTGCCCTTCTCACCCATATTTAATACCCTGTTGTATTTAAATAAAACCCCTATTTCCCACTTTCTACAAAAATGTGGCAGACCTGTGAACAACAGCTTGTAATTGCCCAATCACACCTACGGGTTGTTGTTTTGTGTTTTTTTAAAAAAAATGTTTATTAGGTAAATACATAAGATGCAGGCAGGAGTAATTCTTTTCCATCCTGCCTTAAAGAGGAGAATAAAAATGACTGAGCAACAGTGGCTGCAGAAAAGGTTAACAATGACAGCAGAATTAGAATTCAGAGTGTTTTTCTATTGCTGCATATGCTTTGGAAGAGTTAGCTGAGGATGCATTGGGTTTATTTTAAATAAGCAGATGGGAAGATACACAGTGATTCAATGCACGTTACCTTCATCTACCTACTCTTAAAACATAATTATTGTAAAATACCATGTGAAATTAACACCCCACCTGCCTCATACTGATTAGCGCAAATTAAATGTAAAACTAAAAAGCCTGATGATTTAAGCACATTATATATAAAGTGCACAGTTTCCACTGATTGCTGTGGTATTTCTGAAGTATATGAACATAACACAAACCAAGTTAAGCATTCCTAAGTATTCCATCTAACTCTCCCCTATGTATTATTTCTGGCCATTTTGGAAATAAGGGACATGAGGAAATGTCCAAGGATCTTCACAGATATACGCAGAAATATAAGAGGCCAAATTTGTACTTGGATCCTCCGAATTCCTAACCTCACTGCTTGTTTGATGCAGGGAAAGCTTCAGAAGGTATTGCATAATTAACAAAGCTCCAACTGCCCTGATATTTTTGAGCCAGTCCACGTAAACATTTCTGGCCTAATGAAGCTGTTGCAGTTTGATGTTTCCTACAGCTGTGACATCGTGGGGTGGCATTGTCTTGTGACTTATTCAGGTGTATCTGAATAAATGTTAGCAAACCGGTTGAATCGGGCCATGTTTAGTTGTGATATCATCATGTAAGGGAGGGCCTGGAGAGAGAGCTAAAGCCAACAAAGAATTGGCTTTCTCTCTCTGCCCTGGAATTAACTGGAAAAGAATATTTTCAAAAAAAGGATCTGCAAAGCTGTCACCACATTGGGTCATTTCTGAGACTAAAACAAGTTTAATGGAACACCATGTTGTCCTTGTTTCCAGCACTGAAGGCAAGTGGCCTCCTTACCTCTCTTATTGACCTCACTTTCTCCTGTCCTTTCTGCTGTGCTGAAAATATTTCTGTTTGCCACCTGCACAGTGGCAGCACCGGGGGCGGGGGGCGGACGGAGGGGGGCACAGAAGGAGTAAAGTGCATTTATGGGTGGGTGAAATGAGCAGCAGGTAGGGAGGCAAACGACTTGTCGGGAGGAGGTGCTTGTCCCCCCTGCCTCCTCTCTAGAACTGCCTTGCATCTGCATTTCCCTTATATATTTCACGAAGACATTGAAATTGGGCAGTGTTGTCCTCTATCCAGTACCTTTTATGTTTTGTTGTTTAGAAGTTTGTCCCAGTGGGGATCCTGTAGAGAGTGTTGAGCGGTGGAGTCAGAAAGGAAAGGGGACAGAAAGGAGAAGGAGAAAATGGAGTTGATTCTGAATAAACTCTTAGCTAAATCTATATAAGATTGCTTTGTGTTTCTGAGGGAAGCAGCTATAAAACAGACAGCTTCCCATGAAATTAGAAAAGGCACTTAAACGTTGTCATTTAAATTTTAAAAATGTTAAAAAATAATAATGACAATTTCTTTCTCAGACCTTAGCAAAGGTAGGGGGAGAAAGACACACACATCAAGTAGAATACATTTCAAAATGCATAACAGATGTATTGAAAAGTCATCCTGAAAGTTCAGATGAAGTTATCTCAATAGCAAAAGATATCCAAGAGGAGAACAAATCATTAGTTTCTTCTCTCCTTAATTTAATCTCCCGTCTTTATGCTCAGGTCACTAAAGCATGAAATGATTTCCAAAAGTCAAAAAAGCATGTCATCTATCATGACACTGGAACCACAAAATTGGGAGTGATGTTATGCACAATATCTCTCTGCTTCTGTAAAGAAAGGTCAGTACAAGTTTGGGGAGGGCAAGAGAACACACACAAAACCTCCAATTGAGAGGAAGATGTCAGAGGATGAGGGACAGAGCAGCAGCACCTTTCAGCCTCATTAGATGATCTCTGTCCTCACTAAAACAATGAATCTTTGCAGAACAGAGGCAGGAATACCCATGGGACCAAGAAACCGCCATAAACCCCGGCTTATTACTTTCAGGTCTAAAGTGTATTTCCCACTAAAATAAAAATCCAAAGCATTCTTCTTTGTTGTAGATCAGGGCTGCACAACTTTGGCCTTCCTGAAGATGTTGGACTACAACCCCCATCATCCCTGATGATTGGTCACTGTGGCTGGGGTTGATGGGAGTTGTAGTCTAAAAACAGCAGGAGGGCCGGAGTTGTGCAGCCCTGTTTTAAATGTAACAATGCCCCCACTGATGTCCAAAATGAAACAAAATGTATTCTAATTGCATAGATATGTGCATTGTTATTCAGTAACACCACCACCCGCACCAGTAACAGCATGACTACCTAACTTGATATTTTAGTTTAGCACATTCAAAGTATTTTACAACATTTACAACACACTGCGGACATGCGGGATATAAATGTGGCAAAAGACATCTCTCACCGATGCTGACAACATACCTGGAAATTACATTTGTATTATAATTTCCATCTTGCAGGAAAGGGGGGCAGGTATGAGAGAATGACTTTCTTAAGACCACCTGGTAAATCCGCAATAGAAATGAGAGCGAAGTCCTGGTTCACAGCTCAATCTCTGCCATTACATTACTCAAAATAATTTAGGACCCTCAGTCTGTTCTCAGCTAATTGTTAAAATGGTGCTTTTGGAAGATTACATTTTATCCAGCAATTGAGATTGGGTCTGCCCAAATTGCTGCAGCAGCAGTGAATTACAATCAATACCATTTGTACCACATCATGTTTTCCAGGAGCCAGAAAGTGGAACAAGAAATATTTGGTCCTTTCTGCCCTAGTTTCGACAGCAATTTTACACAAGCCTCCTGAACATATAAATGAAGAAAGGGGGTATGTGAGAATAGGCAGGTTCTCTGCAATATACTTATAATGAAAATTGAGATGAGGGAGGCAAGTTTCTCCTCACAACAACCCTGTGAAGTAGGTTAGGCTGAGAGAGAAGTGACTGGCCCAGAGTCACCCAGCAAGTCTCATGGCTGAATGGGGATTTGAACTCGTAATCTAGATGCTCTTCCTAGAGTAGCTCCATCCCCTGAGGGGAATCTCTTACAGTGCTCACACATCAAGTCTCCCATTCATATGCAACCAGGGCAGACCCTGCTTAGCTAAGGGGTCAAGTAATGCTAGCTACCACATGATCAGCTCTCTTCCCAAGTCTTTCTAAAACACGCTTGCTTTCAGGCTGCAATGATCCAAGGCATTCTTAGGGCACCTGATCCCAGGGAAGATGGTGTTCCCCCTCTTGACAACCTCCACTCTGTTGCTGATGCCATGGCTGCCTCCCCAGCAACACACGTTGTGGTCTTCATCTCTTCCATTCAGACATCCCACAGATCTAACACATGCCGACTTTGCAAGCAGCCCGGCTCCTTACACTGCTTGCACAGTTTGCATGCAGCATGAGGAGAGAAGAGGAGGCTGCTATCAAGCTTTCCTCCTCCCTGCCCTGCCATGCACTCTCAAAGATCGCAAAGGTTAATTTTGAAAAGGGACTGACCCCCTCCAGGGTCTTGGGGCAAGGCAGCATTTTACACCTCGCCTCAGGCACCACAATACTTGGGGCCAGCAAAAAAGTCCCAGCAGGCTGGATCTGGCTTCTGCGCCTTATGCTGTGCAGGCCTGGCCTACTGCCTCCGCACCTAGAAGCAGCATGTAGCCAACGGACAGACCTGTCCTCCATTAATCTGTCTAATCCACCTTTAAAGCCATGCAAGCTAATAGCTGTTCCCACATCTTGCAGTTGTGAATTGCACAGATAAATTTTGCCCTATGTGAAGATGACTGTCCTTTCGTCAATCCGAACTCTTCTTCCAATCTGTCCTATTGACTGACTCGCAGTTCTTACGTCATGAGAGATGAAGAAAAAATTCTCTCTATCAATTTTCTCCACATCATGCATAATTTTGTAAGCATCAATCATGACCATCCTTCGTCAGCGTTTCTTCTAAACTAAAAAATCCCAGATGCTGCAACCCTTTCTTGCAGGGAAGGTGCATCAGCCTCCTGATAATTTTGACTGCCTCCTTCTGTCCGCTTTCCAGCACTATAATATCCTTTTCGGGATACGATGACCAGAATCATACATAGTATTCCAAATGTGCAGCACCACAGAATTGTGTAATAATATTATAATATTAGCAGTTTGATTTTTGAATTGCTTTCCTCACATCTATCTATCTATCTATCTATCTATCTATCTATCTATCTATCTATCTATTATTTAACACATTTTTATACTGCCCCAAACACGGAGGAGCAATGGAGAAGGCCCGTCCCCAAGTAGCCACCAGACGAACTGGTGACAACTGCAGACAAACCTCTGCAGATTATTTCAATGGGTGGTGTGGTTCATAGCAAAGAAGACATTCTCTTAAATACCCAGGGCCCAAGCTGTTTAGGGCTTTATAGGTTATAACCAAAACCTTGTACTTTGCCCAGAAACTTATTGGCAGCCAGTGTAGATCTTTTAAGATAGGAGTGATATGGTTTCTCCGAGAATACCCAGAGACCAACCTGGCTGCCACATTCTGGACTAACTGCAGTTTCTGGACTACATACAAAGGCAGCCCCACATACAGCGCATTGCAGTAGTCAAGTCTGGAGGTGACCAGCAGATGTACTACAGATCTAGCATGGAATTTAACTTTTTCACAGCTGTCACACACTGTGTTGATTTTTTCATTGTGCTATTCACCATGACTCCAGGATCTCTTTCCTGGATAGTTACTGATAGCTCAGACTGTGCCAGTGTATATGTGAATTTGGGGTTTGGTTTTTTTTGTCCCAATATGCATAATTTGTTATTTTGTTGCCTCTTCACAATCTGTTTTGGTTTTCAACACTCTGAATAGTATGGTGACATCTGCAAATCTGGCCACCTCTCTGCGTAATTCCAAAAGATTTATGAACAAGTTAAAAAGTACTGGTCCAAAGACTTCACAGAAGAGATGGGTTTGGAAAAGGGTCTTTAAGGAGGAGTGATATGTGGCACTATTTGATAGTTCTGGGAGGGACTTCCAGAAATAAGGGGCAACAAGATAAAAAAGGCACAGGAGACCTTCAGATAGCTGAGTCTGGTGGAGCTAGGAAATATCACAAAAGTAAATGTTTAAGGCCACAGAAAACATTGAAATGTGAAGTCCTGCATTTGGGCAAGAAAAATCAAATTCATATGTACAGGATGGGGGAGGTCCAGCTTAGCAATCACACATGTAAAAAGGACCTAGGTGTCTTAGTGGATAACAAGTTGAACATGAGCCAACACTGTGCCATGATCCTGGGTCCAGAGTGGGGTGATATGGACAGTTTGGGGGATGAGGCAGGATGGGAAGTTCCAGCCACATCAGATCCATCCATCCCTTCCACTACAACCAGAGGAGGCACCCTTACCTGTACTCTCATACTCAGAGAACTCTGCAGGCAGCCAACTGGCTGAGGGCTGCCACAGCCTGCATCTGCAAATCAGGGCACAAGCTCTTTATATTCACCAGCTCTCAAGGGTAGCGGGCAGAGGCAGGCTTCACTTCCCCTTCAAAAGGGCTCAGTCTGCTTCAGGACACTGCTGAAGCAGTTCCCTGCTAACCAGGCAAAGAAGCACCTTTCAAAGTGATGTTATTCTTTTGTTTAGCAGGGAGAGAGCAACTGATGCTGTTCAACCACAGCACTGCAGGGGCTGTTGCTGATGTGTCTGTTTCTTCTTAGACTGTGAGCCCTTTGGACACAGGGAATCATATTATTAATCGGAGTAGTCCTCCAGGTTGGATGACTACTGCAATGCACTCTGTACATAGTTGCCTTTTGTACATAGTTCAAAAAGAGCTGCCATGTATGTAGTTCGACTGCCTGTACGTAGTTGGGCTGCCTGTACATAGTTCGTCTGCCCTTGTACACAGTTCGGAAACGTGAGTTAGTTCAAAATGCAGCAGCCAGATTGGCCTTTGGGACATCCCTGAGAGGCCACATTATGCTTGTTCTTAAACAGTTGCACTGGCTGCTGATATGTTTCCAAGCAAAGTACTGGTTGTTATCTTTAAAGCCCTGAATGGCTTAGATCAGAGTTACCTGAGAGAGAACCTTTCTCTACAAGATGCCCACTGCTCATTGAGATCATCAGGAGAGGTCCATCTTTGGGTGCCACTGGTTCATCTGGTGGCGACCTGAAAGAGGTCCTTTTTTGTTGTCACACCTAGTTTGTAGAACATGCTTCCCATGGCTATAAAAGGATTATCTTCCTTGGAGGCCTTCAGGGGTAGGGTGGGGAGGACAGAAACCTTCATAACAGTAGGCTGGGCTTAGGGTTAGGAAATCTAGTTCCAAATCAAATTCTCTTATGTGGGCCTGTAAAGCTCCAACCAAAACATTTCTCCTTTTCTTATCTGCATCTACTTATTCTGCAGTAAAAGCTTCAGGTGGTTTTAATATTTAATTCCACGGAGCAGGGACGTAACTATAATGGGGCAAGGGGAGACAGTTGTCTGGGGGCCCACTGCCTTGGTGCCCCCCCCAGAGGCAAGTCACATGACTGACTCCCCCAGCCCCACACCCTCCCAGGCTTCTGTCAGTTGTAGTCATCCTCCAAAATTGATGAGAGTGTTAAGACCTGGAGCCACCAGAACAGCATGTCTTTCTCTAATACTATTAAATGACTTGCAATTTACAAAACCTTTTAAAAAATAATTTAGGATGATGTTCTATTGTGGCACATAGGTAAAATATATAAATTTTATTATGCTTTTTGTTACCACTATTCAGCCTCATTTAAGATTTCTTTACTTCATGAGCTGAGCTTCAGGAGGGGGGGCATTTAAAAATCTTGTCTCTGGGCCCACTCCAACCTTGCTACACCCGTGCCACTGAGAAGCCCTTGCAAGGGTTGTATTTCTCATTCTGTATTATTTTAACATATGTACAAGAAAACAACTGAAGATCCTGTATTCCTGGTCAGTATTTCAACTAGGGGTGTGCAATTCGGGTATTCGGTGATTCGGTTCGGGACCCAAACCGAATCACCCCTGTTCTGTTTTGTGCCCGAATATGGGCCACCCGAATCACCCTTGATTCAGTTCGGATTTGGATTTAATCCTAATCTGAATCGATTTTGGGGGGAAGGGGCCCAGGGGCAAAATTTTGGGGTGGGGCAGTAGTGCCCAATGGGTGGAGTCTACCACCCCAATTTCAGGGGAATTGGGCAAAGGGCTGATTTTTGGGGAATTTTTGAAGTTTTAGTGACTTTGGGGCAGTTCGGGAACATACTTCTGAGGTGTGAATTCTCATTCTATCATAGCAAATGAGATTTTTTTCAATTAGACAACTCTCATGACCCAACTTTCACTTTTTCACACTCTCAATTACTATGAATATGAGGAAGTAATCAATTTAGCACACTTCACCTTATGAAGACAAACCTCAGAATTCACCAAAATTCACCCCTCTGCCCAATCACTCTGAAATTGGGGATGGGTGGTAGCCTCCACCCATTAGGCACTATCTACCAGCCCACCCCACTCCTTTGGGGCAGATCCACTTTCTGCCCCAAATCTGCCCCAAAGACACCAAAACTTCAAATATTCCCAAAAAATCAGCCCTCTGCCCAATCCCCCTGAAATTGGGGTGGTAGCCTAAACCCATTAGGCACTACCACCCCACCCCACTATTCTGCCCCAAGCCCCACTTTCTGCCCCAATCTGCCCCAAAGACATGAAAACTTCAGAAATTTCCCAAAAAACAGCCCTTTGCCCAATCCCCCTGAAATTGGGGTGGTAGCCTGCACCCATTAGGCACTACCACCCCACCCCACTCCTTTTGCCCACATCCCATGCTATGCCCCCGAACTGCCCCAAAGTCACTAAAACTTCAAAAAATTCCTCAAAATCAACCATGAACCGAATCACCCGAATTTTTCAGGCCTGAAATTCGGGTGATTCGGCTCGGGCCTGAAAAATATCGGGGGACATCGGGGTGATTCGGTTCGGCCCCGAATCACCCGAAATTGCTCGTTTGGGGCACAGATCGTTCTGTGCCTGAAATTTTTTGCACATCCCTAATTTCAACTTCCTTTTTTTTTTTTTTAAGCACCACCTTAACAGACTTTGAATTAAAATAAATGCTTGACTAACAAGCAGAAGGTTGCCGGTTCGAATTCCTGCTGGTACTATATCGGGCAGTAGCGATATAGGAAGATGCTGAAAGGCATCATTTCATGCTGAAAGGCATCATTTCATACTGCATGGGAGGAGGCAATGGTAAACCTCTCCTGTATTCTACCAAAGAAAACCACATAGCTCTGTGGGTGCCAGGAGTCTAAATCAACTTGACGGCACATTTTACCTTTACTTTTAAAGGAGGGAAAGCAAAGAGTTCCATCAATTCACTGCGTTTTTGATCCTAACAGTTCTCAATGATAAAACGATCAACAGCAATCGGATCTCAGCAATTTATTTTACAACTGACCTTGACATAACCAACATGTTATCTGCACGCATTGCAAAAGTGAGTAGAAAAGAAACAGCTTCTTCATCAGTGGGAAAAAACCATCGTCTGTTCCCCCAGAGAAAAGATACATAGTACAGTACATAGTGAATTGTGATGAAGTATATAGAATAGAAGTGCCCATCAGCCCTCATTTTGAGAGTTAAAAATTCATTCACACTTTGATCCACTTGACACTTTACAGAATCGCTAAAACCCAGGAGAAACCTCTCTCCCAATATCAGAATTAGAATCCCTGATGAAAAGTCGGACTGCCTACTGTTCGGTAAGATTCCTAATGTAGCCTTGGCAATGCTATTTCTTTGACTTCCCTCTTGCAAATGGGAGGCTGAAGGTATGTTAGACATTCTAAAGGCTATGTACTCTCAGTCAGCTCCACTAATGCCTGAATAGCTCCTGTTTGCACTGTGTCTGCCTCCCCATGTTAAACATTCCCACTGAAGTACAGTAATTGGTATTCTACAAATTGTTGATCCTCAGGTACAAGTACACCCAACAAAGCTTCTAAAGAATAAAATTAAGTCTGGCATGTAGTGGGAGAACATGAATTCCTTTACTAGCTAAATGGTCAGGATGGTTAGCTCAAAGTAATATGGAGCATATATTTCCTGAAATCCAAGATTAAAAAAACCAAAACAATATCTGAAACTTTTCCAAATTTCATCTTCATTAGCAAGTGTATATGAAACATGGGATAAATTCAACCACCCACTCCCAAGGTAGAAAAAATGAATGAGAAAAGATTCCTGTGCGGGAGAGAAAAGAGGAAATGCATTTTAAAACGATGCTTGCTACCTGCAGTTTCAGAAGGGCTTTGATTCCAAAGGAAAGGCAAGGTTGTGCCGTCAAGTTGGTGTCTACTCCTGGTGACCACAGAGCCCTGTGGTTTTCTTGGTAGAATACAGGAGGAGTTTACCATTTGCCTTCTCCTGTGCAGTATGAGATTATGCCTTTCAGCACCTTCCTATGTGGCTGCTGCCAGATACGGGAGTTTCTCATATTCTGGGAAACACACCAGCAGGGATTCAAACCAACAGCCTCGTGCTCTCTAGCAGGTTACTTCATCCCCAAACCTGCTGCCTGGTTAAATCAGGGCACTTTTTTTTTTAGTGATTCAGTTTTTAATTCATTACTCCAAACAATTAAACTGTAAGCATTAGTTTTAATAATTAGTTTTAATAATTTAATAATTAGTTTTGTAAGCACTTGATAGAACAAAGTGTTTTCAAGACACAGTGGTAACAGGAAGCACAAGCAGAGAGCACTTCCTGTTTGTGGTAATGTATGAACAGGACTTATACAGTTACAGTAGTATGCATTCAGCATATGAGAAGGGAGCTAATTACTCCACCCCTTGTTCTGATAGTAACTTACTTTTTCCTATTCATTCTGTATTTGCTTTGTCTCCAATACAGTCTTCGTTTTGGGGTCCTACAAAAAGCGAGTAGACTGCAATACTTTTTATGAGCAAGAACTTGACACTGTTTCCACTTCGCAAGTGAAAGGGATTTCATGTCTGTTGCTGTGCATGTTAAAACTCCCATTTAAGCACTATAGGCAAGTGTAGGGGACCGGAGACAGAGGACACTTGCATTTCTTCCCCTTCCAGTTGGAGTCTGAAGCTACTCAACATTCTGGTTTATGTCAACAGGATTATTTATTTATTTTTTATTTTGACATATTTCTATACCTCCCAAAACTTGAGTCTCTGGGCAGTTTACAATTAAAACCAAATAAACACTAAAATCATTAAAATCCCAAGTATTAGAACTATAAATCTAATTAAAAACCAGGGTGAACAAAGATGTCTGTGGTGCCCTTTAAAAGGTTGCCAGAGATGGGGAGGCTCTTATCTCAACAAAGAAGATGTTCTTTTAAAAGCCCAGGGCCTTAGCTGTTTAGAGCCTTATAGGTAATTACAGCACCTTGTATTTTGCCCAGAAACTTATTGGCAGCCAGTGTAGCTCTTTCAGCACAGGGTTAATAAGGTCTCTCTGAGATGACCCAGAGACAAATCTGGCCACCACATTCTGTACCAACTATGCTTTCTGGACTGTGTACAAAGGTAGCCCCACACAGAGTGCATTGCAGAAGTCCAGTCTGGAGGTTACCAGTAGGCTTGAGCCCAAAATGTTTTCGAGGCCATTATAAAGGCCCCAAAAACATTTTGGCTTGGGGGGGGGGGGTTCGGCGTTTTGGTGCCGGCGGGGGTGGTACTTTAAGGGGGGAGGGTGTACTCACCCCTCCCTCCGCATTTCCCCCGCCTCCATTATTTTTAAGCCCCTCGGGGCGGCAGCATTCCTCCCTGACACCCCATTTCCCTCATCGACTGGAAGTGGCCAGAAGTAGTGACTGCACATCCGCCCATCGCGTGTGTGCACATGCATGGCATATGGGCATGCACACACATGCAACAGGAGCACACGCGATCGCTACTTCTGGCCAATGAAGGAAATGGGGCGGCAGAGAGAAATGCTGCCGTCCCGAGGGGCTTAAAAATAATGGCGTGCCAGCAGGGGAAATACAGCGGGAGAGGTGAGTACACCCTCCCCCACCCTTAAAGTACCACCCCCACGGGTGCCGAATAACATTAAGGCACATCCCTAGTTATGTATGCACCAGCATATGTACCACCGTTCTGAGGTTGTTCATGTCAAGAAACAAATGCAGCTGGCATATCAGCTGAAGCTGATAGAAAGCACCTCTGGCCACTGCCTCAGTCTGGGACACCAGGGAGAGGTTCAGATCCAGAAGCACCCCCAGACTGAATACCTGTTACTTCCGGGGGAGCGTGACTCCATCCAGAACTAGCAAATCAAAATCGTCTCCCAAGTTCCAACCCCACACAGTAGGTACCTCTGTCTTATCTGGATTCAACCTCAGTTTGTTATCCCTCATCCAGCCCATATTTGTTAGGTAAAATTTCACAAGCCTGATATAAATGTTGAGAATTTGTACTTCTGATTTTGGGATGTCTGCACACATCATTAGCCATGGTGTTAGCCTGCTGAATACATGACGGCATTTGTAATGGAAGCATATTATTACCAAGCAACATTACTGGCATTCATTCATGAGAGCAAGGCAGAACACCCTGCTTAATGCTGATGATGCAGATCCTAAAGGTATATCAAACACTATTCATTTGGCACTTTTCTATCTGGTTTCTTTCATTTTGCTAAGTACATTACATTTAGTACAAACCTAGATGATATATGCTGAAACAAATCTAAAGTTATATGACAACAAAAACTCTCAGCAACATTTCATGGAAATGGGATGTCAGTAAAAATGATATAATATAGTTCAGAACTCCTATTACCTCATTGTTTGTTTCTGCTAAAACATATGAAAAGTTGAATATACTTATTTCATATTTCTAGAGCAAATATAAAAGCACCTTTCTAATCTAGTTTAGCTGAGTTACAGAATTGCAGTCATTTATTTATCCTAGTTGCTGAACAGTTTTCTGCCAACATGCTATACATGAGCTTCATCTGAAAGATTCCCCAGTTGCTGTCCAAATAAGGAAAGAAGGATTTAATCAGTCCTGCACTCATTAAAACAAGGATTACTGCAAAATTTACTAACATAATCTGTCATTCCCAGAAAGCTTAGTTTAGGCCACCACCAACACTATTTTAATTATGTTTGAGATTGGTTGTGTTTAGAGCTATACATTTACTAAGCTAAATTAATTCAGTGCACTATATTCTATAAATTCCTCTGTCCATGGTCAGGTTTTGTTTTGTTTTTTAATATAGGCATAAAATCAAGTGAACACAAGTTGCAACAATGTTATTTTATCTTCTGTTTCCCAAAGAGAGCATGGCTTTTCTGATGCTGACATTAAAGTGGTTTTTAAAACTAATAACAGAGAAGTGGGATTTTGTTTTCAGAAAGTATGGTGCAAATGTGAACCATAGGTTTCATTACTAAGGAAGCTGGCCATTTGGAGCATCACAAAATGTCTGGAAAATATCATGAGCTTATTTCTCAGCTACCTGTGTGGAAACAGTTCCTCTTTAGTGCAACCCCCAAGCCAATTCTCTGTTCCACCCAAACCAAATAACTGGTTTCCATGAAAGCAACTTTCACTTCTCTTTTCCTGAGATCATATTGCTGCAGACACTCACAGGTGCACTCCTGGCTGTATATGATCTTGTTAAAAAGAAACTTACAGATTTACAAAATAAATACAATTGTCACCACAGGTCAATTTCCCTCTCTTTAGGCAATCCAGTAACCCCAAGCTCCACTGATACACCATACTAATGCTGAACTTAGTCATGTGCTCAGCATAGCCCAGAGCACCCTTGAGCTTTTGAGTGGAGATGGTATCAGTTTGTGCTATCAGAGGAATTGGAAATCAGCTCACTCAGTTCAGTATTTCTGAGCCCATTGCAATCCAAGCCCTTCCAAACTTCACACCCAGCTTGCAATAGGCTTGAAGCCAGCTTTTTCCTCATCTATCTATCTATCTATCTATCTATCTATCTATCTATCTGATTTCTGTGCCACCCTTCCAAAAATGGTTCAGGGAAGTTTACATTAAAACAAAACAATTTAAAATCAATTAACAGTTAAAAACAGAAATTATAAAACACCATTAAAACATTAACAGTTAAAACATTCAAAACAGTCTAAAACCCCTGGAAAACTGGTTACAACAGATTAAAAACATTTACAACAATTAAAAAACCCTGGAAGGCTAGGCCAAACAGATGGCTTTTGAGGGCTCTCCTGAAGGCCAGTAATGAATTCAGATTACGGATTTCTGCAGGGTGTACGCTCCGCAGCCCAGGAGCTGCTGGAGGCAGATTGCAGGTTGCCTCCTTTTCTTACTCAACCCTCAAAAGGAACCTGGGCAGGTCATACCGCATATTGGAAAAGGTAAAAATTTGGTCTATTATGAATCTAGAAAAGATACTGATCTTGTTTACATGACCAGCTCTACTTAGATAGGGCAGGGCTAGCCCAGATAAGGATGGTCGTGAAAAGTGCTGAGATTTCTCCTGATCCCTCCATTCCTCCCCAGGGCAACCCTGCTTTTCTACCTGAGCTAAAAGTGAGGTAGGAGGAAAGCGTGCATATCCTACCTCACTCCCGGGTCATTTAGGCACTTGGGTTGCTGGCAGCCATCTTTCCCATAGAGCTGTGGGAGTGGGGGCATACCAGCCGCAGGGACTTTCCCAATGCTCTGGACGGCTCATACAGGACATTTATGGGATTCCTGGCAGCCTGGTTTCCTTCCCCCACTTCTCCTGCTTGCCACTGCGCTGCTCGTATAGGTGTGTGGTGGTGGAGCCCTCTTTGGGCTTTGATCATGTGGGAGAAGGCAGGCAGGGTCCTGCCTTCCCTCCAGCCCTCCCCAGGTCCAGTCACTTCGGTTATGTTAGTGACTTTACTCTGTGTTCAGCCTCTATGCTCCTTTTCCACAAGAAAAAGAAAGAACAAGTTCTGCTCTAAGCATCTAGAGACATAAAGCATGATTAGATTATTTTGGAGATGTGAAGTTCTTTATTGTTATACTGCCATTATGAATATATATATATATATATATATATATATATATATATATATATATATATATATATATGATTTATATTCCCTATTATTGCATCACATCTGGCTTGATATTACCACCATGTTAATGTTATACATGTTACATCTAGTCAAAGACCATAAGAAAAGATTTACTTAGATTATTACCATGGCATTTTGTAGAGTCTCTTTGACCCCTACTGCCATAAGTGTACAGAACTTTCACTTTCACATTCTGTGCAATAGAGGTTGGCAATATCCATATTTTAAACAATATTAAAAGAGTGGAGATGGATGAACCACCACAGGGCACTTAACCTCATTAAGGTTGTGCTTGAGTTGGAACATGGAGTTGCAGAACACCAAAAACAAAGTGTTACTGTTTCCCCCCTTTCTCAAATGGGGTACAATCCACCCCAGTTCCTTCTGAGGGTCACTTACTTGACAGTGGCAACATCTGTGACAGGGCTGATGAGGGTTGGCTGAGGCAGCCTCCATTACATCCAAATGTTGCTACAGTAGTGTTATAAGACCTCTGAGAAAAGAAGTTGTCACATTCTTAGGAAGGGCCTGAGAACCCTGAAAATTATATTTGCTACAGACTCTGGTGCTAGGACCGGGGCTAAAGCCATGGATTTTGCATGCAGCTGCCTCATGTGGCAGACTGCTGAACTGCATCCAGAACATAAGAGGAGAGCTAAACAGAGTCTGCCCTGGTTGCTTATGAATGGGAGATTAGAAGTGTGAGCACTGCAAGATATTCCCTTCAGGGGATGGAGACACTCTGGGAAGAGCAGAAGGTTCCAAGTTCCCTCGCTGGCTTCTCCAAGATAGGGCTGAGAGAGATTCCTGCCTGCAACCTTGGAGAAGCCATTGCCAGTCTGTGAAGACAATACTGAGCTAGATAGACCAATGGTCTGACTCAGAATATGGCAGCTTCCTATGTTCCTATAAAACTCCCAGATCCTGGCTCTATCCAGCCAGGATATTTATAAGATCTTCCTGGAACAGGCAGGCATGTTATGTTCTTGACTATGATCCTTGGCTTCAGGTTCAATTCATGGCTCGTCTCCTTGGCTTTGACCCTTGACTTGAGGTTTGTCTCCCAGATTGCTTCTTGATCCCAGTTCCTGTTCATTCCTGGTTCCCTGTTCGTCCCTCCTGCTCATGACTCTAAACTTTTGAACTACACAACAGTGATTGCCCGAGACCCGAGAGCTCGCTGCTTAATGGGACTCTGCTAATGGCCACTTCAGTACTAGTCTTTCTCATCATGAGGTTACTGCTGCCACCACCAGCTAGGTTTTGGGAAAGTGAAAGGGGAGTACTTAGAGGGGCTGGGGATAGGGATGAGCAAGCACCCTTCCAAACATTAACTGGGCTAATTGCATGTTCAAAGACAGCCAATCTTTCTTTCACAGAGATATACTGCATAGTACTATAGATTGTTTGCTAGGATTTTTCCAGACCATGCAGATGGTGTCCTGTTTTACAGTGGAGAAAGTGGTAATTAGAATTCAACTTCATTAATTCTGCTAGAGCCCATAAGCTATAATTCCTGCCATCTAATGTCAGTGACATACTTTATATTTGCAATAATGTAAATGTTCGGATGTAGCTGGAAAGACCCATCAAGTATCTTTTTTCAGACAGGAGATATGAAAAAGCCGTCTGTGTAATGCTGTATTACTTAGTTCCATATAGTAGGAAAACTCAAAGCATCAGAGGTGAACATGCCTGAAACCGAGTTAGACCACTTATCCATTTAGCTTCCAAGATCTCCGGTATTTTGCCGGTATTTTTCCTGAATTTTGAAATTCAGGTATTTTACCTGAATTTCTTTTAACCTATCAAACCTGGAGCCCTCTGCATACAAGCTATGGGCTCTCTAACCTAGGTGTTGGTCCCGTGAACCTCCACAGTTAGGAATGGGGGGTACTTGAAATGGGAAGGTTCAAAACTGTCGCTCTCCCCACTCAAAATAAGCCAACCTCATTTAGAGCTGTGCCCCCAACTAAAAATAGTTTGTGCACCAGATTCCTTAAGGATCACCTAGTCCCAAATGAATCTCAGCAGAACTCACAAAGTTCTGCTGAGAGGACTTTTCTCCATGTGCCAATGCCTTGGGAGTCTTGTCCTTCTTGCTCTTAGGACAAGGCCTTGTGATTCCATGCTAGGGATCATTAGGAAGGGGATTGAAAATAAAACTGCTAATATTATAACACCATTATACAAATCTACTGTGCAGCCACATTTGGAGTTCAGTGTACAGCTCTGATCACCATATATCAAAAAAAATATTAGAAAATTGGAAAAGGTTCAGAAGAGGGCAACCAAAATGATCAGGGGGCTAGAGTACCTTCCTTTCCAAGGTAAGGCTACATTAGGGGCTTGTTAATTTAGAAAAAAGGTGACTAAAGGGAGACATGATAGAGGTTTATTAAAATATGTATGATATGGAGATAGTGGATAGAAAGAAAATTTTCTCCCACTCTCACAACACTAGAACCAGTGGTCATTCCATGAAACTGATTGCCAGGAAATTTAGGACCAAGAAGAGGAAGTACTTCTTCACACAGCCCATGATTAATCTATGGAATTCTCAGCCATGGAATGTGGTGATGGCCACCAACTTGGATGATTTTAAAGAGAGCTTAGACAAATTCTTGGAGGACACATCTATCAATGGCTATTAATCCTGGTAGTTACAGCTTCAGTGCCAGGAGATAAAACAGCAGGAGAGGGGGTATGGCTTCATCGCCTGCTTGTGGGCTTCCCAAAGTCATCTGGTGGGCCACTGTGGGAAACAGAATGCTGGACTACATAGGTATTGAGCCTGATCCAGCAAGGCTCTTCTTGCCTCCAGACTATGGAACTCCTTCCTAGACAGAGGTGTAATGATAGGGGGGGCAGGGGGGGCACGTGCCCCGGGCACCATATTTTTGGGTCATGTGGGGGGTGCCGCCATGACCCCCGCCGATCCAATTTTTAAAAAATAAATAAATAAATATTTTTTTTAATACAAAGTTCTCCAGCTCAGCAGCGTCGGCACCCCCTCCCCCACGAGCGCCAGCGGTCCCTTCCGCACCCGCACCCCCCCCCATTGCTTTGCTGGCCTGGCTGGCTTGGCGGGCGCCGAGGCGGGCGCCTTTCATGCATTGCTCACTGCTGCTTGCCTTGGCTGATGAGGCAGGGGGTGGCGGCGGGGGGTGCAATTTCAGTGCTTGCCCCAGGCGCCATTTTCCCTAGTTACGCCTCTGTTCCTAGATGAGATCCATAACACTGTTTCTCTCCCAGTTTTTCTTAGATTGTAAAAACTGCAGTTTTTATTCAGGCTTCTAACCAGGATGTTTGAAGCCTACAAGCATTACAGTCCTTTTGGTTGCTTTTATGCTAGTGTCTCATGGAGACTATTCTCACGACTGCTTGAAAGCAAGCTAAGGGAGCCGCAAGCCCGCTGGTTCAGTGGCGGCTAGCCTGCCTAAATACCCCTCCCCTAAAATGAGGTTAGCGGAGCGAGCACTCCACTAACACCGTTTCTGTGATCATGAGTCGCCATGGAGTGGCTCCATGCTGCGGCAACTCATAAGGAGACCCTTGACCAGGAGGCTAAAACAAGCCTCCCAGTGTCAGGGGTCTCCTCAGAATGCCCTGTGCACTTGTGTGGGGTATTCTGGGACTTCCAGGGGCATTCTGGGATTTCCCCCGATCCCCATAGCCCCAAATGACTCCATGACAGAGCCGATAATCAGGTGGGTGGCTTATTTGGTAGTCTAGGGTGGGCTCTCTGCTCGTCTGTTGGGAGAGTGAGCCAAGCTCCCTCTCCCCACAGAACCCTCTAAGGCTCTCCACACTACTTGTGTGTTTGCTTATTGTGTTTGATAGGTTTTGTTTGAGGCTCTAACTTTTATTTTTAAACAGATAATTGTGATGTTTTTAGTATTTTGCATAGTAAAAGCCCCAGGACAAAAGGCAGTATATACATGCAATAAATAAAGAAAGAAAATGGGGTTTACATCCCATTGTGTCTGTTCCCCTACCATTCCTCTTCTCTATGGAAAAAGTCCTTACTTTGAAAAGGGGATAGAAGGTAATAGATGGCAGAGGGCAGGACAGCAGGCCAGGAGAGGGCCCAAGGGGCCACTTTTCAGCAGCAAATGATATGTTCCATGGATCACCTATTGCTCATGGAGCCTGAGTGACCACAACACCCAAGTTCCCTACTTGGAGGAAATAATGCATGGAGCATGTAATTTTTTGCCAGGGCGAGGCTTTGCAACACCTCTCTTATCCTGCTCTCCTATTCTCCATCACCTGGCCTGTGACTCAAAGCCATTTGCATTTTATTACTCTCAAGCACGTGATTAAACACCTATGCAGGAGATGTTTTAACAGTATCATCAGGTAGCTGGTTAATAGATCTCTTTACACAGTGTCTGCAGTACTCAGTTTCACAGAATATTTGAACTGCAAAGTAATTATGGTGTAATTTTTACCTTGCTATGCAACTCTTCTCACTGTTCTCACACATAATCTACCAAGAACTACTCTTGTGTTAATATAATCAGTGCATGATCAGGGATTCACAAAAGTATGTTATTAAGCAGGCAATACAGGTTTGGCTTTCTGTCACCCAATTTTATGAATGATGATGATGATTTTCTCCTCCACTGTGTGCATGGAAAGCTGTTTCTGTGTGCATCACTGTAGTTTACCAAAATCTGACATGTCAATCATTCTTTACACCAGAACATTACTAATGAACTGCAATGATTCAATTCTTAATATATTTACTTGCAAGCAATTTCCTCTGGGTTCAGTAGGTCTTATTTCCTAGTTGTTGGAGAATAATATTTCAAATTTGAAAGTTTCAAATTTCAAAGTTTTAAAATTTGAAAGGATGAAAAAACCCAGAGCTTGTGCAAAGACATCACCATAATAAACTCACAATTAGTTAAATCCACATTTTATTTCTTTTTTTAAAAAAGGACATCTCTTAAGGTTTGTAGGCGATATCTTCAAACCCAGAGAGGATGCAATGACCAGCAGAAGAGAAATGCATTATGATTTTCTTAAATTTCACCATTTATTTGGATCACAGTATTAGAATTTTCAGAGAATATCATTTGAGATTTTTCTTTTCATGGAAAATACGCCTAGCCCCAATTTAATGTAGAGCTGCCATGACATTCTCTAACTGTTTGCAGGTTAAGAGCATTTAATCAAATGATGATGGCTATAACTGATGTTGTTGGGTTTTGTTTGTTTGTTTTTATTTTTGCAAGCTTATCCAACACGCATTTGCAATGTTTCACTTGCAGCTAAAGAGCTTTGCAACCTGCTATCACTACAAAATGCCAGAAGCTCAAAACAACTAGAGACAGCTCATAAAGTCACTCAGTTGCCAATTCCCTATTTGGTTGTGCCCCGTGCCCGGTTGATACTGGTTTGGGTCCAGAATGCTCATAATGGGTTCTACACATTATGATGCCAAACATGAGAATTTTGTGTATGGCAACACACAACTATGGCTTAATTTGCATGATTCCTCTCCCCTAACAAAGGGAAGGCATTTAGTTGATACAGGCACAGCCTTCACATGACATGAACACACCTTATAGCTTATGCCTGCATCCATTCCTGAGCTATGTGAAGAAGACTGACAGATGTATGAGCTGAACAAACACAGAATCCAGCTCTAACATTCACCCTCATACCTCTTACCACTGAGCTTTTTGGCTTCCACCCAAGGTCACAGGAGGAAAAAGCAAGGTCTATATGAATGGCTCATTTATAGATAGACAGACAGATAGGGAAGGAAGAATATTTATTCATTCCATTTTTGTGAATAATTAGAGGATATCTTACAGCAAATGGACATGCACTCATAGCATGACCAGTTCATGTTCTTTTCTTTTGAATGTAAGCAGAGATCAGTCTGTGCATGTGTAGGCTTAATGATTATGTAGGAAGTTGGTATGAGTAAGAATAGTCCCAGCCTGTTTACTTATGTCAACAAATTCTTGCTAACAGCTTCTGTCTAATTACACTTTGGCTTTCTAAAATGGCAAGGGTGCAAAAAAGAGGGCCCCTTTTTTATTTCTGGAATGGCTGGCCTAGAGTTCAATTATGATGACAAATATACTGCTTAAAGTTCTGAAATTTGGCACAGATGTAGGACAGGTTATCAGGACTCTGTGTATTGATTTTGAAGCAAATTGGCCAATCCATTGATTTTTAACAATCTTTTGCATTTTAAAAAATTTCAAAAAAAAAAAAGTCCTATATGTGGCTTGTTTCAAAATTACATAAACCATCATATAAAAGTTCGACATGCTGCCACCCCCCTTTGCCCATCCCTTTATATTTCCAGAATGGCTGGGCTTAGAGTTCTGAAACTGGGCACAATGTAAGCC
Organism: Hemicordylus capensis; assembly: GCF_027244095.1. Classification (NCBI taxonomy): domain Eukaryota; kingdom Metazoa; phylum Chordata; class Lepidosauria; order Squamata; family Cordylidae; genus Hemicordylus; species Hemicordylus capensis. Next base: position 25,433,493 of record NC_069661.1, on the reverse strand, counting down.
AAGATGGCAGGACTCAGTTTTTATTTCAAGGGAGAGTCCAACAAAACCATACAAGTTTACATACAATATCTTGTCCATCAACAAAATCCATAAGAATACAATAATATTAATTGTGTCTAAAAGATCTAAGATTAGGCATCAATAGCCATCAATAAAAAATCTTGAACCCCTCAAAGGAAAGTCCCCCACAACCTAACTGATCATCATATTGTCAGGCAGTCTAGATGAGAGAACCAACCCAGCCATGGCATACAAAATATAAGTAATATAAATAACTAAGCATTGGTGTGCTCCTTGGGGCCGGCAGTTACCTCTTCCCCCCCCCACCTTCTACCCCAGTCTCAGCTTCCGGGCCCAGACACCTCTCCTCCCCACCGCCACTTCTCCCCCCCACACACACACGTTCTCCCTCCCCCTCAGGCCTTGCCTCCGCGGCTGGGCTGGGCCTGCAGCTGCCTCTGGCCTCTGCGGCCAGGCCTGCCACTACCGCAGCGACCAATCCTCCTGAGTGCGCCTCAGCCAATCAGGCCCGTCCACCACCCAGCCAATCAGCTGGGTGCTGGGACGCACACTGCAAGGCACACCCAGGAGAATTAATATAATAGATTCAAGCACAGAACCAGACATCCTCAGTGCTCTGCAGTGTGGATTCACACACACACCCTGGCCAAACCAGTGGTTTTTAATGATTTTTTCCTCCTACTGCAGTAAATCTGCCAAAAAGAGTTATCTCTATCCATAGAGTACTTCACACCTAATGCAAGTGGAACTGTTACACGTGAATAAACAAACCATATTGTTGTTTTTTAATGCATGAGAACTGTGAAGAAAGCGGCATGAGCTGTGATTCTAACTTATTTTCCTTATGAATGCATTATATGACCAAGTTGGTTTTGTGTTTTGAACTGTGGAGCAGGGGACACATGTTGTGTCCTAGTTAGTTTGTGAATAGCCAAGAAGCTGTGGGAATCCATTGGAGCTTGTGTAGTCTTTTCTTGTTGTGTTTTTGTTTTTTTGCAAATGTATTCTGGCCCAGATCTATGATCAAGAAGATGTATAGTTCATTTGGGGGTTGTGTAGTCTCTCCCCAACCCCTGCCAAATGCAATTTAGCCAAGATCTTGGTGATGAAATGTATATATACGGTGAGGATGCTTATATCACAGGGTGCCCCCCCCCATAAGCTCATTAAGTCCAGGGTCCAAAATTATCTAGCTGCACCTCTGTGAATTGGACCTAATTAAATTGGAAGCATGGTAGGAGGAAAACCTGGGTAGCTTTTGCTCCTACCTTGCTTCTACATGACCGAAAATTGGGAGCACACACAGTTCCCAAACCTGAGTAGAACACAATTTTTGATTGTGTGAATGGGCTCATATGTTACAAAGGAAGCTGCTTTATACTGTGTCAGGCCACAGATCCTTCTACACTGACTGGCAGTGTTTATTCAGGATTTAACAGACAGGGATCTTTGCCAGCCCTACACAGAGATATCAGGGACCCAACCTGGGATTTTCTGTATGCAGAATGGATGCATAGCTTCCAATACTGCTGCTATTTTTAAAAGAGAAATTAGACTCATCAGCAATTATTATGAGTTTCACATAATGGCGAGTTTGGCCCTAGCTGAAAGCAGAAACCATCTACTGAGAAGAAAGGATGGTAATAGTACTACATGGGGCACTGGCAAATGAATGTATAAGTATATAATTTAAGGACACACACTACACAATTAATAGAAGTAAAAAGATATCAAACCACTGCATTTTCAGACTGAGAAGTGTTTTGCATTGTGATCCATCATACACTATAATTTGTATAAGGAGATTTTGTATTGCAATTGCTTAAATCTATATCAAAAATATTTCATTGTATCTCCTTAGATGCGAAGATCACTCACTTTCTTACCTTAAACCAGAAGTTCTCAAAGTTGGGTCCCCAGATGTTGTTGGACTTCAACAACATCTGGGGACCCAACTTTGAGAACCCCTGCCTTAAATTCGGTTGCTTCAGCTTCTGAATCAATCATACTCAAACCTCCATTTCCAATAGTAATAAACATATTCTATATTTTTATAGGGACTGAAACATCTTGGAGGAAAGTGGAAAAGCTACCCCTTAAAATAGTACATCAAATATACCCAAAGCTGACATGTTGAATTTCAACCACAGTTGCTCAGCTCTACAAAACATTGTCACAATTCTGCCAAACTTCTACACATTAGAAAATGTGGATAATTCTTTTACTTGGTTTGTGCATAATGCATTATTCAATCTCACTTTTCTCTTTGCAACTTTTGATAAATGGAGAATGCAAACTTCTAAATAATTTAGCCTCTCCTGTAAGGGTCTGGAAGAAAAAAAATGTACTCAAATTAAGCTAATTCTGTGCCCTTGTAGAAATGGATATATATATATATATATATATATATATATATATATATATATATATATATATATGAATTACCATTCATATCAAAGGTATCTCTTATGGTTTTTCAGAAAGCCATTTGTCAAGGGCAACATAAGCATTTTGCAATCGTCCTGTGAAACCTCTTAGAAAGGTTGTATTCATGAATGTCAGTACTAATTAGAGGCTAGTAGGGTTTCTCCATTTTAAAGACGCTTCAGCCATTGCTGGGTTCACAGCCTGGCCAGGAATGTGTCTCCCTGCCTTTACAAGCAGGGAAAGGCACTCCCAGCTGCTGCAGCAAATGCAGCACTTGCTGTAATTTACTTGCAAATGGGGCGTGCGGCCCCATTTGCAAATGCCACCATGTCCCCTACGTATGGCATTTGCATCAGGTGCAGGGGGCGGGGCTGGGGTGGAGAGGGCCACTGGTGGCAGACTGGACAGGGGCCTACAGTGTTCTTGCTACACCACTAGTGGGCAGGCAAGAGGGCACCTTACCAGTGGGCTCCCTCAGTCCCCGCTGGGGCCTACAGAAGTGTGGGCCGGCAGGGACCTGGTTCTGTTCTCCACACATGCATGGAGACCATTTGTGTGATCTGCATATATGTGTGGAAGCCATTTTTTTCACCATGCAAATCTGGGTTCCAAGGAAACCGGAACCAGACCCCCATTGGCCCACGCTGCTAGGGGGGAGTGCTGGAGGGGCCTGAGGGAACTGCTGCTGCCAAGGAGCCACCAAGCTACAGCACCGCCAGAAGTAAGGTGCTTTCTCGCCTGCCCCCACCCACCCTTTCAATCCCTTTAGAGTCAAGAATCCTCTTTGCTTGTAAAGGGGAATCCTTGCTGGATTCCTCTTTACAAGTAAAGCCGCCCAAACTGGGCCGAACCAGTTCGATCTGAACCAGGCCTGGTTAGGTTCAAGCTCAGACCAGCCCCCTTTTTGGAGTGCTGGTCCAGTTTGAGCTCGAACCAGTCAATTCGGGCCAGATCAAATTGAACCAGGTTCGATTTGAACCAGTTCTGCACACCCCCAGAGGCTCATGTAGTCTATGCATATATGGCCAAAAGTAAACTGAAATAAGTATGCATAACAGTGCAGCCTTATGTGTGTTCTAACGCTGTATGAAAATTAAAAAAAACTTCCCTTGTAAGGAAATCCATTGGTACCTGATTCTCCTGATAATTTTTGACTGAGAGAATTCTGGCCAGGATTTTCCTACTGATAGGATGCCCAGGTGGTCATGAGATTGCTCGACCATGTCAACACACATAATTTCACGAGGCCATTACCAAACTTAGGAAGCTGCATGGAGTAAAAGCACATTACTATGTGATTGTGCACTGAAAACTTAGAATCGGAGTGTATGTTGAAGCTAACCATGATGACTTCCTCACCAGAAAAAAGAGAACTCTCCACCCTATTCTCTTATCTCATATGTTACTATGTAGATTAGTCATATAAAACTAACCCAAGAGAAACAAAAGTATCATGGGTTTGATCAGGGGCATAGCCACCATTGAGTGGGGTGGAGGGAATGGATATCCAGAATCCACTATCAGGGGCACACCAAGGTAATTGGGGTACCCGGACAGCCCAGCCGTGAGCCCCCCCGTGAGGCCCCCCCAAACTTCCTTTGGGGGACCCACCCTGCCAAAGCTCCTTCCTTTTGTATAAAAACTCTTACTGAGGCTGAGGGGGAGCTGCAGGATGGGGAAGCAGAGCAGTCCTTCTCCCTTCTCCCCTCTCCCCCAGGGGCAGTGGGGTGTGAGCAGGAATGACGCTGAGCCCATCTATTTGGGCCAGCATTTTGAAGCAACTGTGAGGCATGGCTGCGCTGTTGAGAACTCTCAACTGCGCAGGAGCACCTTGCAGTTACTTCAAGACACTGGCCTGAATGGATGAGCTCAGCATTGTTCCTGCTCATACACCTCCACTGCCAAGGGAGGGGGAAGAGGGGAGAAAGACTGCTCCCCCCCACCCCCCCACAGCCACCCCTCGGCTGCAGTAAGAGTTTTAATACCCAAAAAAAGGAGCTTTGGCAAGGTGGGAACGGGGTAGCTCAGCTGCCGGAGGCCCCCGGCCCAGCCACTTAGAGGCTCCCCTGGACCTTGGAGGACCAGACTGGGTCCCCAAGGTCCAGGGGTTAGTGTGATTCTGCCCACTAGCTGCCTTCCTTTGTCCTCCATGTACTGGGCACCCAGCTGCTTTGTCACTGAGTTTGTGTGACTGTTTGCTGCCCTGATCCCAGTGAGAACAGGCGCCCCCTTTAAGGTAGGCTAGATTTTGCTGGCATCAGGCAGCCCTGTTCTGGCTCACTGTCATAATCAGGTCATATCAGACTAGAGTCATCCAGGTAGGCATGAACCATCCAGGTATGCACGAGGTAGGCAATGAAGGCAGGTGGGGGCCATCCTCAAATCTTGTCCCAAAGCCCCTCCAATCTTGTTGTACCCCTGGGTTTGAGACTTGGTTGTCTTAACAAAGATGATAAAAGTTGCAGTTGATCCATTAACTAAGATCAATCAAGACAATGTACATTTCATAATAATTTCCATTGAAGCAATCCTTGAATTTCTCTTGAAGCAAAATAATTTCCCAAGCAAACCAAAAAATGATAATAAAAAATGATTTACAACCCAGAAGACTTGGATTTAAACTAATTGATTCAGATGACTATTGTCTCCTGCTACAACCTGACTTTTTCCAAATTATGATGGAGATCCACATTTATTCTGCCCAGTCATGGCCCAGTTCAAGTGCACTGACCTCTTCCAAGGAGCAAATTCTGAATGGATTAAAAGGGGTGTGTGTGTGTGTGTGTGTGTGTGTGTGTGTGTGTGTGTGTGAATGAAAATAAAGAAAAAAATTTATCTTTTGATACATCTTTGATCTTTTGATGTTAAAAGGTTGGGTATTATGTCTCTAGAAGATAATTCATCCTGTTAAACTCACAGAGAAGCATGAAGTGTCTGGATCTGAAATATTGTCTGAGAATCTGTTCAGTATATGTTCCATGTACATTATTTGGAGGAATTCTGCATAAATGACTTTGAACTGTGTGTTTGTTTAAAACATATTCAGAAATAACTGCAAGTGCTTTCTTCCATTCAATGAGCTCCTACAAAGGAAAGAAAAACCTTCACTCCTTCACTTAAAAGCATTTCACTACTTCTCTAACAGCCAAGTTCATACTCGGATTAATAATTTCAAAGCTTTTAAAAATATTTTGTTTTCGTTTAGTTCCATCAGGCCACTGAAATACGTATAACCGTTTCATCAACATTTTTTAAAAAAAGAAATTCAATATTTGCTTTGAACTACTTTTACTAAAGTCAGCTATTGTATTTATTTTTTTATTTTCCAGAAGATTAAGAGCCTAAACTATTTAGACATAGTAAGATTTAACAGTATTGGTTATTCCTATAGACTCCTTGCCCACATCCCTCTCACCTGTTCTACTATGGAATATCTTGCTGGCAGAGGCTGAGTCTAAACTGGGCCAGTGGCCTCCACCAAACAGGTCAGCCCAAGTCATGGATGATTTTGGTTTTATTTTGGACTGACCTGGTATTACAAAGAAGGAAGGTCAGGTTCAATGGCAGAGAGTCCTGTCCTAGTACTGAGATAATAGAAAAATAAGTTATATCCTAGTTATCTTTTACAAACTCTTTCAACTAGACAGCCACAGTCTTATGGAGGGCCTACTTTTAGATTAGAAGCACTCATTACCTTTTCAGTTGGACACGCGCAAAAAAACTTCCAGACCAGGTTTGGATAACCGAATGCCCCAGTCCTGCCCCACTCGAAATATGGGACAGCAGGGAAGCACAGCATTATAGTGACAGAAGTGGAGAGGGTGGTTTGTTGTGTATTTATTTGGAAGCTGGAGATTATAGAACCTGGACATTTACACTGGAAAGCATCCACTTTTGCATTTTGTCCTCTACTCAAATCAGCAATTAGTGTAAATGTGTGCTTTTATAAGCATGCATCAGTAGTTGTGTTTTTTAATGATGAAAGGTGTGAGAATGGCAACTATTTGCACTTTATCTACAAAATGTGTACTACATACATCTTTCCCACCCACCAGTTCAGTCCCAAAGGTATTTCAAATTTTAATGTTCAAGTAGACTTGTTTTGTTTGCAAGGCATCTGTGGATGCCTAATAGCTATTGTGCTTGGCTATAATTATGGAACCATAACACTTTAATAGAATGGTAATCAATATCACAGTTGGGTTTTGCAACTATCTGCTTCTGAAACTAAGACAGCAATAAAAATGCAACTTCCTGATAATAATACCACAGCAGCAGCACAACAATTTTAATAAAACATAATACATTGCTAATCACAGCTAGATATTCCTCTGGAATTAAAAAAAAATGATTAATTCAGGAGCTTATTATAAAGCACCTTAAAACACTGCACAATTTTACTTCCGCTAGATTATTTCAAGTTCTTTCCTCACACAGTCTGATGACTCCTGTGAAGTTCAAAATGCATATACTCACCGATATAAATTATTCCAGTAAAACAGAGCTGCACAGCTTTGGCCACCCAGCAGGTATTAGACTACAACTCCCATAATCCCCAGTCATAGTGGCCAATAATCAGGAATTATGGGAGTTGTAGTGCAATATCTGCAGCAGGGCTGAAGTTGTGTAATACTGCAGCAAAAGCTTCACCTCTTAGTTTGCTTCTCTGAGTTTACTTCTTATGGCAGATAGCCTCAGCCAAAGTTAGTGGCCAGCATCCAAATTAATGAAGTGCTGGTGCTACAGAAAAGGCATGATAATGACTCCCTCTGAAGTGGACGATGACTCCCAAAAATATGTCCCTGAGCGTCGCAAATACTGACCATGTAGTCAGGTGGGTCGAGAGACCATGTGTTAATGGCACTGATCAGTGCATGTTAATCTCCCAGTCTCCCAGTGTTAATCTCCCTACAAGCAGCCTCCAGGACCATGCAGACCATAAGTGGAGCCCACAACATGACCAGCAACAGGGACCATGTGATTTCAGCTGTTTCTTTTCAGAGTTCCCCTCTAGCTTTGCAAGCCCTTCCATTGACAGTAACAGATGCAGTCAAACTCAAGCAACACCTGCTACTCTGCTATCTGTCATGCAACTTGGAAGGCTTGCTGGGGTAGGATGGTTGGCCACTCCATGCAGTCTCATTCTTTCAGACTGCTGCTCCCTCATCTAAAAGAATGAGATCTGCATGGAACTGCCAATCTTCCCATCCCAGTAGGGGGCTTCTGTGCAAGATGCATGAGGTGCTCTTTGGGTGCTCCATCTCCGATACTGTCACAATAAAAGCTTGCCCTTTGTCCTAGTGGTTGTTATTTTCACATCAAGGGATAGCAGTCAGTAGTGGGTGACCCCCTACCGTAGCTGGTTCTTTCCTCAGAATCAGTATCTGAAAACAGCAACTCCTCTGCTACCTGGACCCATATGTGCTGTTGTATGCATGTTGCTACCAGGGGCACAGCAAGGTTGGAGGAGACCCTGGGGCAAGATCTAAGGATGCCCCCCCCCCATGGCCACCATCACCCACTTACATTTGCCATCGCTACTCCTACCTGCTTCATACCATTATGGCCTGATGTCACTGAGTCAGTGTGGCAATGCTGGCTCGGTGGGGCCTGGCTGTGCAGATGTCCATGAGAGCAGGCCTGCCTTCAAGAGGCTGCCTGTTCTTGCTGAGATCAAGGCAGCTCTTTCTCAGAACTGCCGTGACCATGTTGGCATCAGTGGCATTGGTGAGTGGTTGGTGGAGCACCCAGTGCAGTGTGTGTGTGTGTGTGTGTGTAGAGGGGTGCCCCATCAGATATCCATAGCTTCAGGAATCCCTGAATTTTTTTAGATTGTGAGCCCTTTGTGGACAGGGACCCCTCTTCTTATTTATTTATTATTTCTCTGTGTAAACCGCCCTGAGCCATTTTTGGAACGGCAGTATAGAAATCGAATGAATGAATGAATCCATGCCCCTCTGCTCAATTGAAGCTATGTGCCTGGGAGGTGCAGTGAATCCATGTATGTCAGAGGATAGCCCTTAATCCTCTCTCCATGTGTGCATAGTATCTGTCTGAGTAGTGATACAGTCTTTGGGTGCATCGTGTCTATTCAAGTTATTCAGAAGACAATGCTACTGGCTAAAAAGGGATCTTTTGTCTTTCTCCAAGACAGCCCCAAATTCCAGAAAAGCTCCATGCAAAATTGTAAATAGCATTTCTATGGCTGCAAATACAAATGCCTTGGGACATGCCATGGGCTGCTCTAATAAAAGGTTGTGGCATGTGTATACTTCAAAAGAAAGCCCTCCACCATACATTCAGTTCATCTGGCAAACTAGTTTTAAAAGACTCAGTATAAAATGGAGGGCCTGAGGCAATTAAGATATCCATTTCTATGAGCTGGATAATTTAAACAGCTGGCATCCTCCACAGATTATTTCTCTTTCACTCTTGCCACTACTTATGTTTCATTTATACAAAAATACTAAGGAGAAAGAAGGGGGGAAACAATTCCTATGATACCTTCCAACTCAGTAAAATAAATATTAGTCTAACTAAATCTCTCTGAGAGAGAGATTTATTTGAGAAAGCAATACAAATATGTATAGGTGGGGAAGTCCTCAGAGCAGGGAATAGATGTATTGTGTGACTGAGTGACAGGATGTACATGGTGTGTTTATAAGGGAGAAAAGGGTGTGTTTTACATTCTTTCTATACACTGTATAAACCAGACCTGCTCAACTTTGGCCACCCAGCTGTTTTGGACTAGAATTCCCATAATCTCCCATACTTAAGAGAGCACCTTATCTGTCATGAACCCTATTAAGATAATCTGGAGAGGTACGGTTATGGTTGCTGCCAACTCGTTTGGTGGCAACTCAGGACTGGGCCTTCTCTGTGGCTGCCCCAAGGCTTTGGAACTCGCTCCCTGCTGAAATCAGAGCATCTCCTTCTCTGCATGTTTTTAGGAGGACTCTAAAGACATACCTATTTTCCCAGGCTTTCAACTGAGACCATTTTAAAAAAAAATTAAGGTATTTTTAATCTATTATGACTTTTATGAACGTTAAATGTTTTGTATTTTATACAAAATTTTAATTCTGTATACCGCCTAGTTTTAATTCTGTATACCGCGTAGAGATTTCAATATTAGGTGGTATATAAATTCAATAATAAATAAATAAATAATCCCCAGGAACAGTGGCCAGTAGCCAAGGATGATGATGATGATGATGATGATTGTTAATTTGATTTCTATACCGTCCTTCCAAAAATGGCTCAGGGCGGTTTACAAAGAGAAATAACAAACAATAAGATGGCTCCCTGTCCCCAAAGGGCTCACATTCTACAAAGAAACATAAGACACACACCAGCAACAGCCACTAGAAGTACTGTGCTGGGGGTGGACAGGGCCAGTTACTCTCCCCCTGCTAAATAAAGAGAATCACCATGGTAAAAGGTGCCTCTTTGCCCAGTTAGCAGGGGTTAACTTGATTGTGGGAGTTGTAGGCCAACATCTGCAGCAGGGCCAAAGTTGAGGAGTCCTAGTGTAAACTAATCTGTGTCTTGCTGCATCGATAATTAGCACTGGGAAGTCGTTCACATATTTTCACCAACAGTTAACCACACTCAACGAAATGAGTGCACCTACACAAGCAAGTACATATGCTCAGAGGTACACAAGTACACAAGCAAGCATATGCTCAGAGGAAACTCCTGTTAAAACAAATGTGTCCACTTGCTGTGCTTGCAATGGCACCATCACCAGAGTGGAAACATTATACTAAGTTCATGTATAATTCACAAACAGAATGAACTACTGTGGGCCCGTCAAAATGCAATAACATTTTCCTTTTGTAATTGAAAGGAACAACGAACACAGTGTGTTCTCAATAATTGATGGCATGTCATTCTGTAATCCTGAAGCTGGAGTTCTTGGTGGTCTCTCAGTCTCTCTTATCTTCCTCACCATCATACACAAAGCCAAAATATGCTACAACAGAAGCTCAGCAATTCCTTAATACCCCTTAGTATGCATTTGACACGAGTGCTTAGCTCTGCTTTTCTAAGGTAAGAGACCCATAGTATCAAACTACTTTAAGCACATGCTTTGCAAGAGTGTGCTTTTTTAAAATGCCAGATTAGTCCCAAACACAGATTGGGACCATGGTGAGGGTAAAGAGGCTTTAACCCTACCGCTCACTGCAGTTCTGATCTAAATTTGGGCCTCCACTACTGGAGTATAGGGGTGTGCACAAAACCAGTGGACCCGGTTCAGGTCGGGTTGACCCGGGCACACAAATAGCCACTATGCATGCATGGTGGCCGGTGGGGGGAGGGGGAACCATCTGAAACACCCCCCATGGTCACGGTAGCACCCCCTGGAGGCCGGGTAAGCATTATTTTTGTTTAACTTAGAACCCCCAAACTGGCTCCAAGCTAGCTTGGGGGAGTTGGCTCAAGGTCAAGCTGAACTGGGCCTGGTTTGATTTGATGGTGAACCGGCTCAATGGCAAACCGGCTCAACCCCGAGCCAGTTCACTGCAGTATTCCAAGTAAATTGGAAAATCCCAAGTAAATTTCACTGGCACCAATGAGAGATTTTTTTCACCTGGCAAATAGTAGCTGGGGTGGTCCCATCCAGATTTGAACCACAATGGCAGCGGGGTGAGTTTTAAAACTCACTTTCCATGGTCCCCATCTATAGATAGCTGATTTGACTGCTATTTAACCATTTTAAAAGCAAATGCTCACAAATGCACATGACGACTTAACCTCATTGACAATCACTATGAGAATCATCCTGAGATGGATTGTAGCTGATTTAGTAGATTCAGTAAATATGGACCACCAAGATTATATTTCCCTCCCATACCTATGCATAAATCTTTGCCAAGATAGCCCAAATAATTCATAGATAATCTGTCCATCACTTGGTAACGGCAACATCAAAGCCCTAATCAGAAGTTATCAAAAAGATTCTGTACAAGCATCGAAAACAGATCTAGAAGCCCCGCCCCACCAAATCAATCACCCACCTCCTGCACCGCTAATAGTTACAGCAGTGTTTGTCTGAAAAGTCAAATGCTGTGACCGTGATGTCAGGCATTTCCATGATTAGGAGGCTGGGGTGCCCCAGCCTCCCAATCACAGAAACACCTGCCATCATATGTTTATATTTAGCTGCCGCTCATCACGTAACAGGATAGTCTATTCTTAGGAGTACTGTGGGACAGAAATGGGACAAAGGAATGCTTATGAATTCCACCCCCTAAATCACTAAAAATCTCTCTGCTTTTGCAGCTTGTGAGTGGGGTTCTGATGTTGTCGGGGAAGATTCTAGTCCCACTCCAGCTGAACCATTGTTTCCTGGGCTTTTTGATGAAGAGTTGGGTAGCTAGATAGGTGGTTTTACTTGCTACTCATTTCCTGTTTAACTACTGGGTTTTATTTGCTATTTAAATTTGTTGTTTTATTTGTTGTTTATTGCTGTGCAAACTGCTGTTTTTATTACTGCCTGCTGTTTTGAGAACTTGCTGCTAACATTTGTTTTTACCTGGTGGCTCTGTTTTAAAAATGGTTGCCCTTAAATTAACTCCATGCCGCTTTGGGAACTTAAGCTCAAAAGTGAGTTATTTCTTTTTTGAGGCAGTTTTTTTGAGACAAACATATGTGTAGAATCTATCCTCCCTTTTTAATGTATCAAGCAAGTCCATTGCACTATGAATATAAAAAAAGCATCAGTGTTTCGACCAACAGAATGCACAGAACTTGCTGATTCTTGTTCTTGATATCCATGGAAAGTGATAAAATCACTGGCCAGGTGACACACCTTTGCAGCATCTGAAAGTGTTCTGAAATCCCAAATTAAAGCATTCTTTCAGATATATCTAGAATGAATTCTGGTATTCTGACAGATCTCCCATTCGCACATTCTGTACCAGATCACTCTTCTTGTTCCTCTTTTTGAAATAGCACCTTTAAACATAAATTTCAAAGGAAACTGTGCAATACAACATGAAGAGAGGAGAGAATAGAGAGTTTGCTGCTTTACAGTTTGTTTAAAGAACTGGATTGCCCTGAAAAGAATGAAATTGGTGAAGTTTTACTCAAGAGAGCTGCTCCCTTTGTACATTGACTCACAGCTACTCACTTTGGGAAGGAAAGTACATTTTAATGTTTTCTGATCCTTCCCAAGTTCTTCAAAGCTAAGTGACCAAGAGGGATTTGGTTCTTCCTTGTGTGCACTGAGCCAAAATTAGGCTTGACTGAGTTTACACCTATGTCAGCTCCCAGAAAACTGTGGGGTTGCACAGGATAATAGAGAGCATGACTGTGCATTCAGAAACATTATAAGTGGGGATGATGTGGTAAGCACAGCATGACTTATTTATCCCAGAGGAAGTGTGCAAGTCTGGCAGATGGGAGAAAAGAACTAAAAAAGAAAAAATGTCACTTGAAACGGAGAACATTTGATCCAGAAATTACTGAAATGCAATCATGACACTTTACATTTCCCTGTCAAGTGCCCTTTTAAAGAACAGAATGCTGCTTAACTTTAAATGCCTCCTGAGCACGTGAGCCACAAGACTGTTAAAGAACTGTATACTGATGTATCCTTTGGCAGTCCTATATAGTCACCTTATGAGAAATACACTTCTCTTAAGTGTACAAGAGAAAGCAAGAGGATGGCCAGATGTAGAGGAGGATGGGCTTCTGTATATTTCACAGCTGTGATGAAGAGGAAATTTCAGCCAATGCAGCTGTTTTGACCCTTGCAGGACAACCTGTATCTATCAAAATTTAAACATATGAACAAACCTCCTACTGAGTCAGACCATTGGTCCATCTTTCTCAATATTATCTATACCAACCGGCAGTGGCTCTCAGGGTTTCAGACAGGGGTCTTTTCCAGCCCCACCTGTAGAACTTGTAGAGAGCCAGCATGGTGTAGTGGTTAGAGTGCTGGACTAGGACCGGGGAGACCCGAGTTCAAATCCCCATTCAGCCATGAAACTAGCTGGGTGACTCTGGGCCAGTCACTTCTCTCTCAGCCTAACCTACTTCACAGGGTTGTTGTGAAAGAGAAACTCAAGTATGTAGTACACCGCTCTGGGCTCCTTGGAGGAAGAGCGGGATATAAATGCAATAATAATAACAACAACAACAACAACCTTGTGTGCATGCAAAGCATGCATGGGCTCCACCACAGAGCTCAAGCCCCAATCCTCTTCCACGCGACTCCTAAAAGCACAGAACCACTGTCCCCCCTTCAAATATAAAGGGACAAAAGCCTTTGTTAACAAATTGGACATGGTTTGTTAAAGCTGGTTCTCAGGCTCCAAGTTCTGGTTAAAGTCTGAAAAGGATAATGAAAATTACTGCCCTAGAGCAGCCTTTTCAAGCAGGAATATTTCACATGGAAGTGACAACACTGGAGCTACGATAAGCCTTGAAGTGTGGTCCTCTATGTGTAGAGCTGCTTTCCCAGAGGGGTTTCATTTCTCAGGAGGCTAGTGATGTACTTGAGCCTCACAGGGACAGGCTAATGGCCTCTGTAAGAGTGATGGGATGGGAGCTGACTATGGATTAAATCGAAGACATGGACCAGAGTCCACACAGCCCCAAAGGAATGAGGAACAGATTTGGAGGAAACAAGAACATAAGGACAGTCCTGCTGGATCAGGCCCAAGACCTATCTAGTCCAGCATCCTGTTTCACACAGTGGCCCACCAGATGCCTCTGGGGAGCCCACAGGCAAGAGGTATGTGCATGCCCTCTCTCCTGCTTTTACTCCCCTGCAACTGGTATTGAGAGGCATCTTGCCTCTAAGACTGGAGGTGGCCTAGTATCCACTGACATACATTTATTTGTTTGTTTGTTTGTTTAATCATATTTTCATACTGCCTGATATGTGCGCAAATATGCGGTGTACACAGTTGATACACAACAAATGTAAAACAGAGTAAAAACAATTAAAATTTCAAAAGATAAATAAAAACAATCTCATTAGATAAAAACAGTTAAAAGCCTGGAGAAAAATTGGCATCTTGAGGGTCTTCCTAAAAGCAAACAGAGAAGTAGATGCTCTTATTTCAACAGGGAGCATATTCCAAAGCCCTGGGGCAGCCACAGAGAAGGCCTAGTCCCAAGTCACCAATAAACAAACCAGAGGCAACCGTAACCAGACCACTCCAGATGATCTTAATACTGTAGGTGACAGGGTTCATTTATTTATTTATTGTTAAATTTTTATGCCACCTTTAATTAAAATAATCTCAAGGCAGTTGACAAAACATTTAACAATATAAAACCATGAAAACTACAAAATAAGAATTGAAATTAAATTGGGATTAATGAATTAACTTCATGAATTAAAATGGGATATAAAATACAAATCTAATTAAAAGTTTGAAAAAAAACATGTACAATATAACCAGTGTTCCCTCTAAGGAACACTGCACTCACACATTTTTTAATGTCCGCTCATTTAATTTTAGATCCTGCTCAGGTTTAATCAAGAAGGTCCGACTCTGAATGCATGTGTGCACACACTGCCTTGATACCACCACCCAGAACAAAACTCATTCCGCACACAGATGGGGAAAAAAACATAAAATAGAGAGAACACTGAATATAACCACAAGATATAAAGCGGCAGCAAAAAAACTACTCATTTAACACTCATGACAGAGAAGGCACTCTCTTAATTACCCTGGACTGAAGCCCTTGACATCTTTATGGGTAACTTTGTATTTCGCTTGGAAACATATCGGCAGCCAGTGCAATTATTTTAAAATTCGTGTTATATGGTCCTCTCAGGTTGTCCCAGAGGCTAGTCTGGCTGCTGCATTCTGTGCCAATTGTAGTTTCCGGACTACGCACAAAGGCAGCCCCACGTACAGTGGTCCCATATTACAGTAGTCAAGCCTGGAGGTTACCAGCATAAGTACCACTGTTTCAAGGTCATTTACCTCCAGAAATTGACATAGCTGATGTACCAGCCGAAGCTGATAAAAATTGCTCCTGGTCACTCTCTCAGCCCGAGAAACCAAAGAGAGTTTTGGACCAAGGAACACTCCCAAGCTACATACCTGATCTTTCAGAGGGAGTGTAACCCCATCCAGAACAGGCAAATCTAAACCATCTCTCGGGTCCTGACCCCCACAGTCAGTATCTCCATTTCATTTGGATTCAGCTTCCATTTGTTATCTCTCATCCAGTCCAGACTTGTCCTCCATGAATTTATCTAAGCCCTTCTTAAAGCCATCCAGGCTGGTGGCTGTCATCACATCTTGTGGCAGAGAATTCCATAGGTTAATTATGCATTGTGTGAAAAGGTAGGACCTTTTGTCGGTCCTACATTTCCTGGCAAATAGCTTCATGGGATGAACCCTGGTTCTAGAGTTGTGAGAGAGGGAGAAAACTTTCTCTCTATGCACATGGCAATCCAGCAAGCCAGTTGAGCAGGGTATACTTTTAATGTTGGGTTTTAACTGATTTTACTGTTAAGGATTTAAATGATTTAAATTGTTTAAATGATTTTAAATGATTTTAATTGTTCAATTGATTTTAATGTTTAAATGATTTTAATTGTAAACTGCCCCGAGATGCAAGTTTTGGGCAGTACAGAAATATGTTAAATGAATAAATAAATAAAAGTGAGTGAGTAAGTTAGAAAGATGGGCAGATTATTTGCCTACTAGTAGCTGATCTTTGCAACATGTTCTTCAGACTGGAAAGTTCAGAAACTACAAATAAGGGGAGTGACACTCCCGTGGAGTCAAAGGCCACCTGATTCAACTTACAAAGTCAACCACCAGTATTTCCCTATGTCAGCTTCTAGCCTGACTTAAGTGCCTTCAGTTCCTTGATCAGAGAAGCTCCATGGTGCCTGTTCCTCTGGGCCAGAGTTCAAGACCCACACATTGCCAGGGTACACACAGTTCTAGGCAACTATAGGCAGAAATTGTTTCTTGCAGCACAATCTTCAGAGATGGTGGAAAAGGCACAAAGCACATATTTTACAGTGAATCACGGAAGTTCCCCCAGGTTCCGCCATGAGCAGAGGAATGCATTGCATAAAGCACAAACTGGGAGATGGGAGAATTTCACTTAGGAACATAGCACCTCAGGACATGCTATCATAAGAGTTGAAGAACCGGCACTGCACTCAAAGGATCAAGCAAAGCTTAGAAGATAACTCATCTCTCCTGTAATCCTTCTTGTCACTCTCTAACATCTCCCCAAAGGGTGAGGAAATAAACAAGCTTTCCACAGGCCACAGTTAAGAACAGTTATCAAGAAGAATGTGCTGAGTGTAGAATTTACAGCATCCTACATCAGTGTGGCATTACTAATATATGTTTAACTTTTTATTTAGTTGTAAAGAACCTGAGCATTCAAACTGTTTTTATAAAAAAAATAAAGGAATTAAGTAATCATTTTACTTTAAGTGTATGTTCAAGAGGGTAAATGACTTCTGAAGTGCAATAAATGGCACAGCAAATTGAGGAATATATTTTAAATGTGCCAGCAATTTTCCTTGCATAACTTTCAGTCACAAGAACGTTATTGCTATTTTATTAAATGGACTAAATGAAAAATAAATTGGAGGGCTTTTTAATGGAGGTTTAAATACACTGAATATCACAGTTAGATATGTAGATTTTAATGGCAGGTTGCTAAATTATATTGCTTTGGCAGTGTACAATATGCAGAACAATTCATGAAATAATCAAAGACATGGTGGGATATTCCCTTTTATTTTTTACAGGACCAGATGGAGTACCAGGGGTCTACTTTGTCTTTTTTCTCATGCAACTCAATTAGCCAAAATTTAGCACCATTTAAATCCAAAACATTGGTATGTAATAGCTCCGTTGTTTTAAAGGGAAAATGTAGTGATTACTGAGAGTGCTATTATGCCATATGCTTCTACACACACACACACACACACACACACACACACACACACACACACACACACACACACTTCGGAGTGTGGGAAGCTGCTGTGTGTATTGCCTACACAGTATCTTGTGCTAAGAAGCCAGTCTTACATGTGAAGGTTCCTACTTGTACTGCAGGTAAGTCAATTGACAGATAATGTCACCTAAAGCCACATTTCAAGATAGATTTGGAGGTTCCTGCTCACGGTCACCCAATGAGCTTCATGGCTGAGTGGGGATTTGAACCCAAGGGTCCTCATTCAACACTGTAACAGTAGCGGCCAGTGCAGGCACCACTGCGGGCAGGACGATGAGAGGCACCTTTAAGCATAAATTAGTAGGTGTTTACGGAGCCGCCTAATGGAGCAGGGGGGAAATGCTTGACTAACAAGCAGAAGGTTGTCAGTTCATCACCGCTGGTATGTTTCCTAGACTATGGGAAACACCTATAGGAACATAGGAACATAGGAAGCTGCCATATACTGAGTCAGACCATTGGTCTATCTAGCTCAGTATTGTCTTCACAGACTGGCAGTGGCTTCTCCAAGGTTGCGGGCAGGAATATCTCTCAGCCCTATCTTGGAGAAGCCAGGGACGGAACTTGAAACCTTCGGCTCTTCCCAGAGTGGCTCCATCCCCTGAGGGGAATATCTTACAGTGCTCACACTTCTAGTCTCCCTTTCATATGCAACCAGGGTGGACCCTGCTTAGCTCAAGGAGAGAAGTCATGCTTGCTACCACAAGACCAGCTCTCCTCTCCTATGTCGGGCAGCAGCGACATAAGAAGGTGCTGAAAGGCATCATCTCTTATTGCATGGGACGAGGCAATGGTAAACCCCTCCCGTATTCTGCCAAAAGAAAACCACAGGGCTCTGTGGACGCCAGGCATCAAAATCGACTTGAAGGCACACTTTACCATTACCTTTTACCTCCACTCTGGCCACACCTGTAAGCTGCTGCACACCGCCCAGCACTCCCTGTGGCAGGGGATCTGCTCCAATACTCACCTGGCAACTGGCTGAGGATCTGCTCCACGGAAGCCAGGTGAGTGGCAGCGCCTATCCCCCACTGCAGGGAGTGCGCTGCTACTTGGAGCAGCTTGCAGGCACAGCCAGAGTGGAAGTAAGCACCTTTGAATTTAGACGTAAAGGTGCCCACACCAGCCGCTACTGCACTGTAACCATCTCAATATGTTAAATCTTATTATTCCAGAGGTAAGAAGAATTAAAGATAGGAAGGCAACTTGCAATAAATGCTAGGCAACTAGGGCAGAATTTACGCTGCTTCTAGCAAGGGATGAAGTTAAGCAAAATCTTGAACTTTATTATCCCGAAAGATGATCAAAGATGATCTTTGGACAAATAAATCATTGGTTTGTCATACTTCTCTTAATTTGATGTCTAGAGCAGACACTCTGTCCACTGAAATGGCATATTTTGGTAGAGGGAACTTGTCCTCATTGCAATTTGAGGCATTGAGCACTTGTTCTCTTTGAAAGGTATCATTTGCATTTTAGAAAGTACATTACAGGAAGTATATTACAGCAAGTTGAGAAATACATATACATCCCACCCACCCCGGCTTTATATCTTTCTGTGAAGCCTTTTTGGCAACTGGCCAGGATGATAACATTGTAGCCCAGATAGTAGCATTTTGGATAGCCCTAACTCTTGGTGGTGTTATTAAAAAACAATAACCTGGAAGCCACTTATCTAATGCTATTCCCTCCCGCCTTTTCCACTGAAGGTAAGCATTTGCTATCTGAAAAGGACATAGAAAAAACAGATATGCAAACATGCGTATCACTCTTAACCATAACCTGCAGCTGACTTTCAATAGGCTAAGAATCCTACAAGCTCTCGGGAAGATACACTTTTGCTGACTTAATGTCTCAGTCTAGTAACGGGATGAGTACATTGATACATGTTGAAGTCCTTCAGGACTAAACTGGTAATAAAGGAACTGAAAACGAATAATTTATTCTTTATGTATAGAAGCATTTGCACAAGTTGTCAAATAATTTACATAGGGACAGAAGGGGCAAGATTGTAAGATTAAGATATAAATCTTAATATATATCTAAATATATCTTAAATATATATTAAATAATATATATTTAAGATATAAAACCCTGCTTGAGTTTTAAAAGAGATTTCCCCTTCAATTTTCTTACAAATCAACAGACACTTGGTCTGCAAATCAGCAGCTGAATACTTATTTGCACTCTGTCTTTTCTCCAACTTAATTTTATGTTGGATCCATATTGGACACCAGCTGTGACCTGGAAAGCCCTAGGCTATGCACACCTGTAGGCCTGCCAAGACTTATCTGTGCAACACCATATTTCTGTGTTATGACAGGCATCCAAACTACAAGTAAGGGAAACCATTACAGAGAAACAATGCTATATGTTTAAGGATTTTTATAATGTTACGATGTGGATTGTATTATATTCATTTGTATTTGTTATCCAACAAATTCAAGGTGCATTTTAAAAACACCCCCCACCTCACACACAAACAATACTGTCGAGAGCCTCACTCCATCCCGAGTCTTTGTTTTCTGCTGGAAGAAAACATCCCACATAATACTGCTTGCTCTTACATCTTGTAATTTCGGCTTATAAAAGAGAAATAGAAGAACACAGAGCTGGGCATGTAGATCACCGTTGCTGGCTCATAGCCATAATATATCAAACGATGAAATAATACAGTTGTGTGGACAGTTGTAATGAAATAAATATGAGCTGCCTTCATCATCCCCTTTTCAAAGTTTACTGGCCGACATCCAGACTAACAATGCATCAGAGGAAGAGCATTTTCTATTGCAAAACAGGGTAAGTGATTTCTGCTGATCTCCCCTTCCCTTTGCAGCTCCCTGTGTCTGCCAAAATCTTGTCCCTGAAGTTTGGGGAATCCCTCAACGACATATTTTCAGGAAGCACATCAAAAAAAAATTGCCCCTTGCATGATGGAAGATGCTCTTCTGCCAGTACATTGTTAGACTGGATGTCAACCACTGATATTTAAGGATGCTGTAATTAGTTGCTGAAAGAAACCGTGAGGGAAAGGATCAAACGGCTAGAAATAACAGAGTAGATATGAGACTCTGTGGGCCTTGTAATTGAATATTTGCCTTGCAGTGGTATGAGATTTCTTTGCAAACCCCACAAATATCCTACTTCTCACTTTCATGGACCCCTCTTGCAAAATCCCATAGTTCCTTCTATATTACACAGACTTTATCCAAGCTTCAACCAAGGTAGATAAGGCAAATGGGGGAAAGGGAAAGCACATGGGTTAAGGTGGCAAAGTTGAGGGTAGGAGCAAAGCAGAAGAAAAAGCTGCACTAATGGAGCCAGATCAGCAAGATCAGAAATATCCTAATTTCTGGATAAGATTGTCACCAGATATTGCCCAAAACATCTTAAAGCTGTGCAACTAACTAGCCACCACTGGTTCTGCTCATTCTGCTTCTGCTTTGTGCCTGACCATATGGGATGAAGCCTGGGCAGCAGGACCTGCAGCAGTGACAAAAACACCGAACGTTGTTCTCAATTCTGCTTTTCCTTTGCTTGTTGATTAAGACAAACAAGATAACCCTGCCATTGATCATCTTTGACATATTTATCACCCCCTTTTTCCTCTCTCCATTCTTTCCTTACTCTACCTCTGGTACAAACTCTAAGCTGAATTTGGAAGTTTTTTCTCAGGCAAAATATCTGAGCATTTTGGCAGAATCTAAAATGTTCAACACTTAATTAGGATTTTCCTGCTGTGAGTTTACTTATCATTGAAATTTTTTATCATGCTGTTGTGTTGTGTGTGTGGTTTGAGTTGTAAATTTGCTTTGGGCATTTTCTTTTAAATGAAACAAAAAAACTTGGAAATGAATATAATAGCTTCACACATACTAAGGCTACAATTGAATTCCACTTGAAGCAGAATTGGAGGCAATATAAAGGTTCCTGGTTTTAAGAAATTTAAGGAAATGTCAAGTATATCTTAATTATCAGATGATTTGTGACATTTCTCAAAGGAGGAAGTACATTACATTTTTGGTTTTGGATATTATTGTGTGGGGAACAACAGTAGAGATATGCACAAATCAGATTTTGTGATTTAATTTGAGCTCAAACCAAATAGCAAAATCCTTGAATCAATCCATTGCTTGAATTGATTTGAGTGATTCACCCATAGGGAGCAATAAGGGAATTTGAATCACCCCATTGTTCCCCAAAGGTAGGTCCTAAGGACACCAAAGTGGGTTGGGTGGTAGGACATGATAGGTGCTATCTACCACCAATCCCACAAAAGAAATGGGCAAGCTGGCAATTTCAAACTTTGTAAACCAACCCCCCCAAAAACAATAGGATCCTTTGTGTGTGTGTTGGGGTGTGTGTGTTTGGGTAAAGTTTGGTTGTTGTTTTTAAATCACCCACTTCCCCATTTCCTTTCTTGAGTTGTGTGGTAGACCAACATGCCACACCACCCAGCCTACTTGGGTATCCCTAGGACCTACCCATGGGGAACAATGGGGTGTTTCAAGTTCTCTGTTGTTCCCTATGACCAAAACAAATTGCACTCACAGAGTGCACATAGGTTCTGCATTGCATTTTGCAATGCATTTTGTATCCCTGCCTTGCAAAACACTGCAGATTAGAATTACACAGTGAAAGGAATCTTTCCCTCCTGACATAGAACACAATTGTTTTCAAACACAGTCCAAAAATGGCCAAAAAGGAATCACTGACCCAGAATCCACTGCCAGCCACAGTACCTGTGCTGCAGAAAGATCATTGGCACAAGTTGCTCTTTCAAACACAATTATGACTCCATCCTTACTTGCAACAGCTGCCACAGCAGCAACCTTAGCAGGAAGCATAGCCATAAGCTCAACTAGAGCAATGTCTTCAGTCACATTATTACTGAGTACACCTTGTAATACAGAATGCAGATTACAGAGCAGACAGAGCAGTGAGTGAAGTACAAGTTAGTCCCAAGGCTTACACACACACACACACACACACACACACACAGACAGACACACACCCCTGAGCTGCCACACTGTCCATTTCTCACCACAACACTATCTCACAAACAGACCAAACCACAACCCAAGGAAGGAAGGAAGGAAAGAAGGAACACAAGTTCTGTCTTTGTCAATCTGAGATCCAGCAAAATCATATAATTAATAATATAGCAGCCGTAGTACCGCATGTATTATACTCACTGCTGAGAAAAGAAAATCACAAAATCAAATCTGCCTTGATTCCTTTCCCGATGTTTCCTCTTCAAGGGCACTCTAAGAGCTCTCTCTGCCTCCCCTCCCCAGGCGCTTTGAAAACAATTTGAAATTCCCTCCTTTTTTGTTCCCCCTCCCTCCCCCCAGCCAATGAGGGCAGAGTTGCCCATGACAACACTTGATTTGTATAATAACAAGCCATGCAAGAAGCAAGGAGATCTCAAGCCAATCAGAAGCAAGTGCCAGAAAACCAACCAGCAAGGGGGGGAAGCTGGCCAGAATGGTGCTCAAATCACTCAAATCAAATTGAGCTCAAATCAGGGTCATTTTGATTTGAACTCTAATCAGGCCCTTTATTTAGAGGCAATTCGTCTTGTATTCGAATCACTTAAAACTCTCCAATACAAGCTCAAATCAATTCGAATTTGAATCGATACACACATCTCTAAACAATATATTTTCACACAGCTGAAATTGTGTGCTGTTCATTCTCCACTATAAAATTATGATCAAATTTTAAATTTATTGTTATGCACACCACAGATTGTCTTGAGAATAGTGTAAATATACAAGTATAAACTATCAGTCACATTCTTCCAACAAATTGTCTATTTATTCATATGTGTATGCATAAATTTGTATGCAGTTTGTAGAATGAATAGGAAGAACGAATAAAACAAAACTGCACAATAACCAGTGAAAGGTTATCCCCGCAGTGGCTGCAGTACAAGGTCAGTTCATCAGAAGGCAATAACCCTTTTTCTCACAACATCCAGTATAGATCATTAAGCAAAATATCTAGAAATTAACTATTTAATTTACATACTTCTAGCTATTTGACAGCCCCTGAAACAATTTCTACTCCAAAATAAAAACAGATTAATTAAATTCCATGCAACAATGAAGTCAGGTTGACAAGTTCCATGAACCAATGAAGTCAATGGAGGCCAAGACCAGGATGTGTTGTCAAGGCAACACAGGCCAAAATTTTCTTTTGATTTCTGCAGGACCTGACACTTGATAATATTAGGCAGTATCAGTACAGAACTCTGATGCGCTGAATTGCAATTTTAATTTCTAATGAGAAGCAAAAAGAATGCCTATAAGCAAAGAGAAACCCTCATGTTTTGAAAATGTGAAGTAATTTTTAGCCTGATTTTTACTCATGCCAATCATGTAGATCCGAATACAACCCCTGGATACTAGTGTCAGCCTCAGCACAACACTGGTAGGGATGTGTTATCTCCAAGGGCCCTATTTCATTCTTAGCCACTTGCAAGTTGACAAATGTTGGAAGTTAAACAGGAATGAAATTCCCTCCAGCTAGCCAAGATGGATAGTTTGCTATAATATTAATAACTCAATCTTTGTCTTGTAATTAGGAGATTAAAGTGTAGAAAGTTGCCTGAAATGCACATCTGTGTGTTCAGGTTTTCAGCCTGGTTTTTAAAAGACTGGAAAAGAGATTAATATGAAATGGTACTTAGATCCCAGCCCAGCATGATTAAATTAAGGATTGAGTGACTCACAGTAACAATGGGTCCAAAAGATTCCACAGATAGAAGCTGGACATGATCCTGAGGTTATAAATCTATGTGATTTTCTCCAAACAATACCATGGTAGCAGATCCAACCATGTCTTGCTTGCATACTCTTTATGACTACCAAGTTTAAAAAGAAGCTGAACTTGGCTGATTTTTTTTTAAAAGGAGGATCAGCAAAAGGGATGATGTACAGTAGATCCAACAACAGAAACTCATCTATATTCATTTGTCATGTCCAGCACCAAAATCCCAGGCAATGACAGACAAAACATAGTCTATATAATTCAAATACTTGTGTCATATAAAAATATCACAGGCAGACAACATAACCAACAAAATGCCCATCATTATCGTGGGTTGTGTTGGGTAGTGGTGGTAGCGAAGCAAATACAATGAAGCTATTCTCACAAGTGAGCAAAACCAGGCTAAAGGAGTCCAGCCCAGTTTTGCTTGCCCGTGAGAACCACCGAGAGCCGCACTGCTCACAGTGGAGGCACTGCAGTGGCAAACCCTCTAGTGTAGCTCACTGCTTAACCCAAGTTTTGCGTGCGAGCACACCCATACATAGGAACTTAGGAAGCTGCCATATACTGAGTCAGACCATTGGTCTATCTAGCTCAGTATTGTCTATACAGACTGGCAGCAACTTCTCCAAGGTTGTGGGCAGGAATCTTTCTCAGCCCTATCTTGGAGAAGCCAGGGAGGGAAATTGGAACCTTCTGCTCTTCCCAGAGCGGCTCCATAACCTGAGAGGAATATCATACAGTGCTCACACATCAAGTCTCCCATTCATTTGCATCCATATTTGACTTCCTTTGAAAATCCTCAAGACATTTTCAAGGGAAGTCAAATACGTCCCTATTCATTTGAAAATCCTAAACATGAAGGAGTCCTCCTTATGAAGGAAGATAAACTTCCAATGCAAACCATTGTCCAGATTTCTAAAATGTGTATGTTCCAAATCTATATGGATTTGTATAAACACTTTTTGTTTCAATACTTTGAGCATGAAAATAAGTTTAGCAATTTGCCTAATAACAATTGTGGCAGCTGTTATCAGATTAGACTATGGAGAAAGATAGGTTTACACACAGCTCTTGCATGTACAAACTTCAGGATGATCGGCCAGAAACATCTAGATTCTGGATTTGCACTTCCCCCTGCCCAAGAAACAGATCAAAATCTGCAAGGATTAGCAAAGCCAAAGAAAGAAATGGGGCGGATCAATTCTGCTGAGAAACAAACAAAAGGGGGCTTTGTGGTGGTACAACCACTGGGAGAATATATTGAAAACTAGGCTGGCTATGGCATTTAGATGAGTTGCAAACCATTAGAGAAAGACAATGAGAGTGAACTTTAGACAGATGATGCATTTCTGTGAATTAAATTTAACCACAAAGTTACACATTTCTAATTAAAAGTCCAGAGGAAAGAATCAATTTAGATTCCTAGCCTCTACTGTTAGCTCTCTCTGTGCTTCCCCTATTTGATCTTATTCCCATCCCCATTCATGCAAGTAGCTTCATTATTTAGTTTTCTTTTTACTTCCTTTAAAGGAAGAGTAGAGATAAATGGCCTTTCACATGCAACTGAGAGGCCATTAAGAGATCAAAATAAACTTGCTGTGAAGCAGAGGGTGAAAAGTGTGTAAATTTGTAACAATTCAAATTAAGTATTGCCGCAGTATGTGAAACAGGATTAGTCTAATACACAGTGTATTTTCTTAAAGGTAGTCAATACACAAGCACCACATTTAATGAAGCAGATGGAAATAAACACCAAAGCCAAACGTATATGAAATATTTATCCTCTTCATTACCGATATTGGGGAAAATATGCAATTGATGAGGGAAAATATATATAGCTATAGAACGGACAACCATTGGATAACTCATCCTAGAGCAAAATATTCTCATCTCCAGCAACCTGCCAGAATTCCAACACTTTTGGGTGACCCAACAAGGATTACAAGCACATCATTTTCATGGGGAGTCCTGCAAAAATGGTTTCAAATTCAGTGTTGAGTGGGATCATTATGGGGTGATAATGGTTTTTTAAATTTCTTTTCACAAACAGACTGCTCACCTTTGTGGATGGCAGCACTGAAATGATGCTTGTCTCCTGGCTGGTGTCACTCCCCTTCCTGGAATGCAATGAGATCATGACATTGCATCAGACCCCGATTACATTGCACAGAGGGAGAGGGAAACTCTTCTGTCATGGAGAGAGAAATGGGGAAACTTCAGCCATTTCTGTCTTTGGTAAGTCCTCTGTCCATTGCTGAATGTAAAGCAACTTTTGTGGGTCTCCCATGAATCTCCTTCCAACCCCCCCATGAAAACAATGGTGGGGGGAGGAATGGGAAGGGTGATTCCCAGTTAGTTCTATGTCATTCGCAGTCTATGGTTTGAACACTTGCCAAAGCAATCAGACTCTTTCAGGCCATTCATGTGACCAAAAGCTGGCTAGGAGACGATTTCAGCAAGGAACCCAGACCAACGCATGTGCCCAAGAACCAGTCCTGTGTTGGCAAAAATTGATGTAGGAGGAGAGGAAAGTGATTGTGCACTGGTCACAATCTGGGTAGGATGGCATGGGGTGTGCTTGTACTCCACCCTAGATACAATGCTGGGGAAACCATGTCAGTTGGCTGCACCATCCCTACCTAGATTGCAGCTAGCATAAAACCAGTTATTGGGAGCATGCACAGGTCTAAAACAGACACACCTCCTATGTAGTTTTTGGTTATGTGAATGTTTTTTCCCCCCTGTGGTGAGGGAGAGGGCATATCCACCACAGAGACATCATCACATGTAATACAGATTTTCCATGTGAGTGTCCAATCATGAAGATGCCCTATTCATTTCATCCCTTCTCTTTTTCAAGGGAGAATGATAATGTGTTCAGGAACCCACATGAAGCATCTGTGCCATAAGTGGCATTATCTGCTTGTGTGGGGATGGTGATGTTCCCACTCAACCACCATATTAAGAATCTCACCACCCTGGTAAGAATCTGAACCGAATACATATCTTTTCATGTTGTTGCTTCTAGCTGTGATCACAAATTAGTTGTCTATACCTTATAAATAGAAAAAGAACAGGTCATGCTTTATAACTTTGTACTGGACATACTATTATGTATACATGGAAAAATAATTAGGTCATCTCTCAGTCTGTCTACCCCAGTGGCTAAATATTTAACTTTTGAACGGTTCCCCATGAGGCACAATTCTTGTGTCTGTATCAACTTGATTTCCATTCTGCATATTGTGGTTACACCCTGTAAAAGTCAGGCATGCATCAAAAGCAAAAACACAGCTAAGGATTTAACAAGGTCTTTTTCAGACATATTAATTACAAATCTGTTATGTTTGTTGCTGCATTTTATTGGATTTCTGTGCTGAGTCCAATACAAATGATTTCTTTATCCATTTTCTCTCTTTGTTTGAAATGATATTAATAAAGAAGCAACACACAGCTCCACAGCTATTAATGAGAATTTTGCCATCGACTTCAGGTGATTGAATATTTGGCCTTATTTCCATGAACGAACATTACTTAAAGAGTTCTGACATAATTTTAAATACCTTGCTTAGCTTAGCTCTTAACTGAGCTGCAGTTCACTTTGAACGTTCTGCAAATATTGATGTACCAGACTCAACGTTTTTAAATTGTGAATGAGGAGAAAAAATGATCCACACATAATCACATGCCTGTGTGTAGTGTGTACAGAGGCCACAACAGCACATTTTCAGTGCATGACAGATTTCTTTTTGCATTTGTCTGCTGAAAATTGCATTTTCATGTGGAAAGATATCAACTTCATTTTCAAAAGAAGAGAATGTACACTATCCTTTGCTCCTGCTATACCAAAGCATCTCCCTAAAGCAAGTGTTAATATCCACATTACATTAATTCTATTTATTATTCTTATTAATGCTAACTAATCTAATTATAATGGTGTTGCACATTTCTGTGAGCCTGTCTTGCATGCCTACAGATGTGGAAAATCCACCTGATGATGATGATGATGATGATGATGACTGAAATTCAGAGATCGTTTCCATTTCTCCTTGGGTGTTCCTTCTCCTTGTATACTGCCTTGCCAGAATGAGAGGTATCATCGAAAAGCTGAGTGTGGGTGGCAAATAATAGCTTGTGTTTGGAGAACATGCAAACTTTCATTTGGGAGAGATACCCCCAAATACCTCTTCTGCATAGGAACTGTATAGAGGAGAGGACTCTCTCGTCTTACCCCTGCTTTAGGGAACAATCAGTGCTTTTGTGACAGCAGCAGCCATTTCACCAGTTCCCATCCTCATCTCAAACTTATCGGCATGCCTAACAATCTAGTAAGGAAAGGGGCGACGAGATCTATACCGAAGTGGCCTAGAAGCATAGCATCATGAATGAATGCAGGCATACAGAGGCGATCAATAACCAGCAAAGCTATTCTACAAATATTTCCATCATTTGGTGGGCATTTCACTCGTAAAGCACTAGACATTTCCAATGGAAGTAGTACCACACAACTGTATGTGGGCTGCTTTAAGTATTTGCACAAGACTGAGTGACCTTGGGCAACATTGCTACAGCTGCTTTCCACATGCACAGCATCCCTGGTGCGTCCCTAACATTGGCATCACACTGTGCTGAATGTGTGTCACTTGTGACACCATTGCACATATGCCACCAAATTTGCTCAACAGGAATTTTAAAAATGCTAGTTTTCAGAATTCACAGTGCAACATTTGAAGTGGATACAGTTACACTAGTGATAAAAGAAATATTTTTCTTCCCAAAGGAATTGCTTGCTACCTGCATTGTGACTGGGGTTGCCAACTAGGAACTTTTAAACAGGACATGCAATTATTTGGGGGACCAAATGACTTTTTTTTGCATGTTTTATGGTGTCTAAAGTTCTGGGGAGCAGCTGAAACATTTTATTTGCTCAGAACACTTTGCTCCCATGAGCAGATTCTCTCCCTCAGTCTCCTTCCCCTTCCAACTGACCATCCATCCAATGAGGAAGCCAGAGAGAAGGTCCTGCTTCAGTGGCAGGTTGCAGAGTCTTGTGATGCAGGAGGACAGATAGGTGGGCCCGGCAGGTGCAGCTTGCTTCCTTCAGTTGGCGGCTTTATGTGCAGCTTGCTAACTTCATGTGAGAAGTTAGCAGTTAGTTAACTAGCTTTAGTCAGTTAGCAGCTACTCCTGCTAACAGAATAAGAAGGCACCTTTAAAGTGGGGCGTCTCTTCTATTTATCATGGGGAGAGCAACTGGCCCTATCCAACCCCAGCACAGCATTCCTTCAACGGCTGATGCTGGTGTTACCTTGCATTTCCTTTTAGATCATGCACCCTTTGGGGACAGGGGAGCATCTTCTTAGTATTTCTTTTTCTTGGGAAACCCTTGTCAAGCCTTCTGCTGAAAAGACATATATAAATGTGTGTAGTCATAGAGAATAATAGCAAGCGAGTGGGGGACAGTACATGTACCACTGTGCCAGCATGCAAAGTGGTATGCTACCAGACGAACCCCACTGCCCATTGAGATCATCAGGAGAGGTCCAGGAGACCGGCTTGTCTGGTGGCTACTCAGGGATGGGCCTTCTTCGTTGCTGCCCCGAAGCTTTGGAATGCGCTCCCTGGTGAAATAAGAGCCTCCCCATCTCTGACAATTTTTAAAAAGTTTTTAAAAATGCATCTGTTCGCCCAGGCTTTTAACTGATATTGTTTTGATTGTTTTTAATGTTGTTTTAGAATATTGCTTTTGAAAAAAAATTAAATTGTTGTGTTTTAAATTTCTTGTTTTTGTTTTTAACTAAGTTTTAATGTTGTTTTTATCTTGTAAACCGCCCAGAGACATAAGTTTTAGGCAGTATAGAAATATGTTAAATAAATAAATAAAATAATAAATAAATAAATAATAAAGTGGCTAGCTGGCTGCCCTGCTTCAACCCAAGAGGTGAAGTTGCTGCCCTGGCTGGGGAGAACAGGTTGGGCAACCATGCAGGAGGAGGACTGTGTGTGTGTGGTAAACCTAACCAGGAGGTGCATTTACAATGAAGAAGCAGGGGCCTTGAGAATTATGCACCTAGACAGCAGACACACAGCTCACCTGTTCATCAGCTTCACAGTGGTGAGCTGTATTTATTCTCAGATTATCCAATCTTTATCATAATATGCATATATAATACCAATAAACATGCAAATTTTATGCAAAGTGGAGACTTTTTTGGTGAAAAGTGTCCTCTATTTCCACTTTTTTGGTGATGGATACAGACTTTTTTAAACTATCTGGACCCGGCAACCCTAATTGTGACATGTTGCCCATTGTTCCATAGCCTTCCACATTTTCTATATTCTATTTCCTGTTTCCTAGTCCTCAAAGACTTGAGTGGTGTGGTAGACAGTTAACTTCGAAATTTTCAAAATAAAATAAATGACACCACAAAATTAAACCACTTTGTATTATTTTGTACTTCACAATGGGGGGCACAGCCCCATTTGCTATCCTTGCCACGCCCCCTGCATGGGCATGGCTGGGTCGCCAGGTGCGGCCCCTGGAACATGGCAGCCCGGGTTCTTCGAATCCATTCGCACAATGGACGCTACCCCCCCTGTATTTTATGTGAACAGAACTTCCTTACTGCCTAAAAAAACCCAACCAACCACTAAGCTGCATACTAGTTAGTGGTTAGGGTTCTTTGTTTATTATATGCATGCCCAGCTCTGTGTGTGCATCCTCCAGCCAGGTTTTAGGATAATGGAGGACAGAGAAATTAGAGGTGCACTGCACACCTGCCATTGAAAGGCACTGACTTTGTTCTTCCAAGGCATCTTAAGGTAGGGCATTGGAAAATGTGGATTTGAGTAAGAACAAACTAGTCTTACAAAATGGTGATAAGTTCCGTTTGACTAACAAGACATAATTGGCCAAGTAAAGGGGAAAGTTGTCTTCAGCAATCTTTGAACAAAACACTACCTAATGACAAAATAACTGCACAAAGCAGGTTTGGCTTTTTTAAAAGGTAAAATGAATTGTGTTTCAAATAACAATCTAATTGAAAATTCCATTACCAGAGATATTGCAGTGGTGGTAAGATTACAGATTAATCAAAGGCTATTAAAACTCTCTCCTGTGGCACTAATGATTCATTGGCCTTTCTGCCGAAAACTCAGCAAGATCTCTGTCTATTTGACTAGCGGAGAAAATGTTAAAAAAAGTACTTTCAGTGGCTTCATCACAACTTCATCTTACACCTATTGTGAAGCCAAATCAGAGGGCTTCTCAACATGACCAAACAGAAAAGAGGGCATTTAAACCACACGGCACTGCAAGGAAAGCACCACCGATAGATAGATAGATAGATAGTATCAGCAGTACAAGAAAAATAATAAGGGTCAAACTAGACATGATGAAGGTAAGCATGTTTATTTAATTAGCTGTCTGACCCATTCATAGATAAAGTAGGGGTGGGAGCACCAAATTTTCCAATCAGGAAGAGCTGACCATCCCCCCTCCTGCTACCCTACCTTATCTCTCTATGCTCTATTCCTCAGAGGCGGAGGCACTCTTACCCCACAGATGCTGGGGTGCTGGTCCAAGGCCTCCAATGTCTGGGCGGGGCTCCTGCCTCCACCCCGTGCCACCACTGCTGCAGATCTTTTCCTTGTAGTCATCATGTGTGCAGCCAAGGGGGTGAGCCCAACAGGCCTCCTCCGTGGTGGTGGCAGCGGCAGCGGCAGCGGCAGGTGCAGAGGCTGGTGGGCTGTCCATCCAGCCCAGCAGCCCTTGAGAACTGCAAGACGCTCCATCGCACCTGCACAGTGGGTATCAAGCATTGCGAGCCCGTGACATCACAGGCTTGCGACACTCGATTCCTGCTGCACCGGCACGCAGGAGCGTCTCGCAGTGCTCAAGAGCTGCTGGGCTGGCCAGACAGCTCCACCAGCCGCTGCACCCACCCCCACACCCCCACGGGGGGAGGCCTACTTGGCTCACCCCCCATTCCATCCCTGGCCACGCACATAGCAGCTACAAATGGCAAAGATCAGCAGTTTTAGAAACAACACAGCCCACCACAGCCCACTGGACAGCCCACCAGCCTCTGCACCTGCCGCTGCCGCTGCCACCACCATGGAGGAGGCCTGTTGGGCTCACCCCCTTGGCTGCACACATGATGACTACAAGGAAAAGATCTGCAGCGGTGGTGGCACGGGGTGGAGGCAGGAGCCCCGCCCAGACATTGGAGGCCTTGGACCAGCACCCCAGCATCTTTTGCGCGTCAGAGTGGCAGCTGGCTTCTGGAAAGATCCTCCAGGACATTCGGAGCCAAACACCCCCCTGTGCAGGTTTCTTCTCGCTCTCTCTTTTTTAAAACGTTGAAATTTTTAAGGAGGAGCCTCGCAGTACAGTGGGGGGGGGGGGCTCCGAAGCCCTTCAGGTCCGGGAACCAAAATTATCTAGGTGTGCCACTGCTCAGGGGTATTTTTCCCAGCATGGTTTGGAAATGAGAAATGATCTGGGTTGGGAGAGAAGTGCTTACAGAGCATAGGGAGGTACAGCAGGGGTCTGGGGAGGGTTTAGTGCACTTCACCTGCATACCCCTTTTGAAAGTAAAATGAGCTCCTCCACACCCATGTTACGTGTGGACAGGGAACACTGTACACAAAAAGAGCTCCCTTCATCACATCTAGTTTGGCCCTTAATTATAATTACTTCAGGGTTACCTAGGTTGATTAGGGTGCTTGCAGAATCTGTTGTTTCTAAAATGTATTTCTAATGCTATGTTCAACACCATTTCAACAGTTTTATGTTTTGATGGAGTAAGTACTTGCACATTTCTAGAGTCACAATTTTATTTTCTTTCATTCCTTTGAAGTGTTAACATGTCAACCACCTGTACACAATCCTTTGAGGCTGCTGTTACCTATGTTGTGACTCTCAGGGTGGTCTGGGAGCATATGTAGAAGTATCTGTCCATGCAACTGCTCCCAACAGCATGTTTACTTAGTGTTGAGCTGAAAATTATCAGGAGAGATTTTTCACCCAGATATGTGGAGGGTCAGGTCAGGTTAAAAGGGGGGACAAAACTGGCTTACCTGTTTTATTTATTAATTTTTATTTCAAATATTTATACCTCACTTCTCCAATACACTACTGCTCGGGGCAGCTCACAACAATAAAATAGATACAATGTAAAATAAAACTATTAAGATTAACCAAATCTTAAATAAACAAGTTAAAAGTCCAGACTAAAACCACAATCAGAATTGAATGTCAAATTAAAATTTATTTTAAAAGCTAAAAATTGAGAATTACAAAAACTAAAGAGCCTATCAGATATAACCAAAGATGGACCATTAAGAAGCCTCTTTAAAAAGATGTTTTTAGTTGTTTTTTTAAAAACCTCTGAGGGAGGGAGCATGGTGAAGCTCTTCAGGGAGGGCGTTCCAAAGCTGAGGGGCCAGAATCTCTCTTAGTGGCACAGCCATGAGCAGGGCCTGAGATGATGAGTGGCGGGCCCTGGCAGGTTTATATGGGCAAATACGGTCTAACAGGTACCTTGGCCCCAAGTCAATTAGAGCTTTAAAGGTCAAGACCAGCACCTTGAATCTAGCCCGGAAGCAGACTGGTAATGAATCTGCTGCAAGATGGGTGTGACACTCATGAAGCAACTTGTACCCACAAGCATCCTTGCAGCAGCATTCTGGACTCGCTGAAGCTTCCAAACCATCTTCAAGAGGAACCCCATGTAGAGAGCACTGCAGTAGTCCAATCTGGATGTTACCAAAGCATGAGTGACTGAGGTCAGGTCCGACTTCTCCAAACAGGATCACAGTTGGCGTACCAGCCATAGCTGGTAAAAGGCATGCTACTCCCATTTTGCCACTGCTGCCACCAGTGCTATGGCAGTGGCAGTTGGCCACCATTTCCACCCAGAATGCTCGCTGGGAACAACACTCTGTCATCATTTCCAGGGGCACTCTAGGGACAAAAACTGTTACTACCAACCAGCAGCCATTGGGAGGGCTGCTGCATTGATGCCACTCTGAAGTTCCCCGAATCTTTCACCCTTTTTTGCAACCCCTGAAGATCACTGAAATGCTCTCCACTCTTGTAGCCTATGAATGGGGCTAAAAGGCCAAGGGGATATTTCAGCCTAGTCTTACTTCATGTATGATGCAAGTGATGCCTGGCCCTTCAGGAAACACATCACTTATATATTTTGCTAATACACAGTGAGGAGCAACCATATGGGACCAGCCTAGACCACCTTGAGAGTAACTATAGATGCAAAGGCAGCCATGCTGATGATGGAACATGTACAGGGAATTTTATTGCAAATTACCTACAATCAGTATATGGGGACAGGGCAGTGAACTATTTGTGAAAGCCAGCTTGAGAGAAGCAAAGGATATCGGCGATGTGATTTATTGCTCTAATCCTTTGAGAAATTCTATTCTAATTAGATTTTTATATCAATAAGAGAATAAGAGCTCTTATTGAAATAGAGCTCTGAGCAATGCGGAACCCCAACAAAAAGAAACCAGGGAAAATAACTCACATCAGTCTTAATATATTTATTAATAGACAGAATCATACTCAATTAATTTTAATTATGTTACTCCATTAACACTGATTTTCTTCAATTTTGTGGATACTGACCTTCTATTATATGCTATGATCTGGTAACAATACAGGGACTTTCACTGTTACAAAGTTCTTCACTCAAATGCCATTATTTCCCCTCTATTAATGGTCTGGAAAGGATTAAGAGTACATTTTTTAAAAAAAATTGCACCAGTCGTTTGGATCTCTGTATGCTTATTAAGATGGAAAGAGAAGGGAAATGGAAGTAGCTCAGTACTAAAACACTTGCTTTGCAATGCATGTGTGATGGCAAGAGCTGGTATAATGTAGTTGCTAAGGTGCTATCTGGAATGTTCCCAATTTAAATCTTACCTCAGTTACCAATTTACCTTTCAGCCTCATCCCTGCATCTGCAAAAGAGAGATTAAAAATCCTGGCCTACCTTACCTGCTCTGAACACACAAAAAGGGCCATATACTGATTATGATGATGATCTTACTTTGATCTCTGGGGAGTGGGAACTCAGGTAGCATGTGGACAATGACCACGGCCTGAGATAGACAGAAAGCTGGGTTAGGATTCCAGGTTGCCGCTACATTCTTCTTATTTGATTGATTGATTAAGTGCCATCAGGTCAGTGTCGACTCTTAGTGTCTACATAGATAGATTCTCTCCAGGATGATCTGTCTTCAACTTGGCTTTTAAGGTCTCTCAGTGGTGCATTCATTGCTGTCGTAATCAAGTCCATCCACTTTCCTGCTGGTTGTCCTCTTTCTCTCTTTCCTTCAACATTTCCCAGCATTATGGACTTTTCCAGGGAGCTGGATTTTCACATAATGTGTCCAAAGTATGACAGTTTGAGCCTGGTCTTTGTGCCTTGAGTGAAAATTCTGGATTGATTTGTTTTATTATCCATTTGTTTTGTTTTCCTGGCTGTTTATGGTATCCTCAAAAGTCTACTCCAGCACCAAAGTTCAAAAGCATCAATACTTTTTCTGTCTTGCTTCTTCAAAGGTCAGCTTTCGCATCCATAGAGTGTCACGGGAAAAACCATTGTCCGAACGATTCTAATCTTTGTAGGTATAGACACATCACGGCATCTAAATATCCTTTCCAAAGCCTTAATTGAACCCCTACCAAGTGCTAGGTACTGTTGACGGTCGATCCTAAAAGGCAGAAGCTACCCATCACTTCAATGTCTTCATTGAAATTCTGAGGCTGGTTGCTGTACCAGTTGTCATTAGTTTAGTCTTTCATTACATTTAGTCATAGTCCCATAAACTCTTCTTGTTAAGAACATTTATAGAATGCATTTCAACAACAACGAAGTTCTAGAAGAGGGAATAGACTAGGAGTCCTTTGGGGAATGGTAATTAAAAATAAACAGAAGGTAGTAACCACCTAAAGGCACAGCAGGGAACTGACTTGACTAGCAAACCAGAGGTTGCCGGTTTGAATACCCGTTGGTATTTTTCCCAGAAACACCTATATTGGGCAGCAGCGATATAGGAAGATGCTGAAAGGAATCATCTCATACTGTGTGGAAGATAGCAATGGCAAACCCCTCCTGTATTCTACCAAAGACTACCATAGGGCTTTGTGGTTGCCAGGAGTCGACACCGACTCGACAGCACACTTTACCTTTAGACACCAGCAACAGCCACTGCAAAATAACTGTGCTGGGACTGGATAGGGACAGTTGAGTCACTACTTTATAAGGTGCCTGTTTGCCCAGTTAGCAGAGACATTGCTGCACTTTAGCACAACTAATGTAGTGCGTTAATGCAATTAGCTGAAAGTGGAATTACAATGGTGGATTCATTCAACTCTTAATATAGTGTTTTACTATATTACTAGTAGATGAGGCCCAACACTGACTGGACAAAATCATTTTGTGTAGATTTCACTTATAGGAAAGTCCAAGAAATTAAATGTATGCAATATAATTTTTTATCAATGTGCTTACAGAAAGGAAGTAAAAACACTTTGAATTTTCTAGGATTTCCAGTTCAAGCCATACTCATTTTATTGAATAATGGCCATCTATGGTAAATTTAAATCATAGTGAATTTGAATCTACTGTTTTTCTTGGGCATGTTGTTGTTTGGAATTACTGATCTGCTGAGAACAACAGGTAAAATATGATTATATTCAAAATTAAATCTTTTCCTGAGCATATTCTGGTGTAACAGTACTGTAGTGCATTCAGCTAATTTAAGTGGCAGGACTGTGTATGCAGAATTTTGCATCTGTATGTCATAAGGAAGTATGACTTTATTTCACACAAAGCAGACAAAAACAAATTCTTCAAAATATATAATAGATATTTACAGCAATGCCCTCCCCTGCAAATAACCATAGTGTTGCCTTGAAGCAATGGGATGGCAGAGGGACCAGCTATTTGTTGTTGTTGTTGTTGTTGTTTTGGGGGGGGTCTCCCTTGCCCCATCCGGCGCCACCTATGAATAACAGCAACTGTTCACAGACATCACAAATTGGTCTTTGTTCTGTCAGAGCTATGGTGGATTTTGACTTTGTGACTTCATCAAAAATAAGAAGCTGAACATGTTCATTCAGAACATGACCCTGCTTTCTAATACCCAGACTATGCATTTTTCCCCATCTCTGAGGACAGTCATGTCAATTAGAATTTCTTGAGGAGAATAATAAAATAAAGTGATGGGGAAAGAAATTACTGGATTAGGCAAGGGCATGATAAAGGAACAGAAAGGTGACTAACATGCACATAAAATGTTTTTGTTTGTTTCTGTTTTAAAAAGTGACTATAAATAATTTACTGCTACACAAAAAATGGATTTAGTGTTTTTTGCTCAGTAAATCTCATGAAAAACTTACAGAAAAGGATCGTTCAAGTTTTCTGGGGCAATGCGTGTGTCAAACTGGATCAGACCATTATTCAATATATAAATATATTCTCTCAAAATGCACCTGTGTCATACTTAGGAGCTCAAAAATAAATACAGCATGTTACCTTATACAAATTAAATGTCCAAAAGTGTTCAGTTTAGTAACTATGAATTTGCAAGCAAAAGTCTGAATGGAACTCACTTATAATCGCCCAGTCATGGTGCTAAAGGACATCATACCTTCTTTGTGTTTGCTATTTTGACAACTACAAAGTAGTGTACCAATAAGAAACATTGAATGAAAGTGAATTGCAATTCTTTTCTCTCTCAGTGACCTTAAAGTCCATAATAAAATAATGATACAACATTACATCATGACTAGAAATTCCTTCACAGCTTTAGAAAGTGAACTGTTTATCCTTTGAACTTTGGGCATGGAAACCTCCACAGATATTTAAGAATCGACAATTAGGTATAGGGAATGAATGCACAGTGTGTATTCAGCCACGGCCGGCGGGGGGGGGTAGGATCAACACACATTCTGCTTCAAGATGTCACAAAGACTTAACAGTAGATTTAAACTGTCCATGGGATTGGTATCTCAGATTTACTGATTCCACACTATAACATCTCCCCAAGTTCAGCCACCCCCATAATAAAGATCCTACAGTGTTCCCAGAGGCCATGTTCAAACTAACGGTTCAATAAATGTTCTTTATACACAATCCCATCTATGTTTTATTGGAAGCAAGGCACACTTATCCAGACTAAATTACTCAGTAGTACTATTCAGAACTTCCTCATAGGACTATTTGATCTCAAAAGGACTAATTAGTTTAATCTGGCTGCTGCCCACTGATTTGATCTGGTCACATATCAACATTTCTGCGAAATTCCACTTAAATTTCTGTTGAGGCCAGGTTCAAAGAAACAATTACCTCAGTTCAATATATTCTTAACAACACAATTTAATCCATGTGTAGAGAATTTAAGCCCAGCCTTTGTCTCAAAGCAAACCCATGTGGAGGGAAGAAAAATGCTGAATCATTCTCTCCACATTTGTTCAACAAAGGCTAATCCTTTCTAAAACATAAACTGCTTCCTCAGGAGCTGCTTCGCTGCCACCACACCCTAATTATTACAGGGTTCCCCCCACGGATTTGAGTGAATGTCCAGGGAGATCCTCCTTCCCTTTTCTAAGGGAAAAGTCCAAAAACCCTTTCATGTGCAGCCTAAACATGATGAACACATTTGGTAGAGTGAATTTCTGAGCAACTAACACTGAGGCGTGTTTGCATCAGAGTAAAACTCCTTTTCCTGAGTTAAAAATCCACCCTGAGGCAGGTAAAAGACAAAGAACAAAAAGAGAAAAAACTTTATTCAAAATACTACAGACTCCTTCAGTCTGAGGCTCTCTCAGCTTTTAGTTACAGGTAACAGAAACACTCAGTATTTGCAAGAATACTCTCAAAAAGCACCCTCCGATGATACTGGGGCGGCACACTTTAAAAATGGTGGTTACTCAGTTGCATAAAACATAAAAGCAAGAAAAGAAAGTACCAAAAAAGCACCTTTGGGAATCTACAGACTTTTGCAACACCCTAGGCAGAGAAATAAAGGGCAGAGGCTCAGTTTCTCTTAGTTTGTTAAATTACAAATAAAAACACAACAAACCATTTGTAAGGATTTGCATAGCACAAAAAGAAAGAAATCTAAGACAGGCTAACTAACTGTTCCCTTGCTAAACCTTCTGAAGCCTAAAAGCCCTGGCTTCCTTCCCCCTTGAAACTCATTCCAAACTCCAGGAGAGATTTCAACCTTCCTGCAATCCTGTCTCTCAAAGATCTGCAGATGTCCTTCCATTAGATAATTCTTCAGGCTTGCTTTTGACAAGGAGGCAGCAAAAGCTCCCCACTAGGCCTCCACCCATCCTCCCTCTTCCCTCCTAGCTCCTTCTAAGAACAAAGACATGCTTCTCTTCCTGTTGCATGGCCCTCAAGGTCCCACCCACCATGTGCTGAGTGGCTGTTCCCTAGCCTGTCTGTCAGGACAGGGTTCACTTCCGGTTCACTCTTTAGGGTAAGGAAGAGCTGATTGCTACACCATGTTTACTTAAAAGAGAGTTTGAGATGCAAATATGACTTCCATGAGAGTAACTATGAATAGGATTACAGCAACATTAGCATAGGTAATGTTTGCATTAATGATTTAGTTGAAGTTAGGAAGAAGCACATGTGTGGATCCCAGTTGAATGTTAATTCCTGTAGCATGTGTTCATGTGCACATTACAAGAATGGGGGACGTTATTTTCTCTGAGGTGCCTCTGCTCATAACAAAGGGCAAGGTTCCTTGAACTCTAGGAAGCAACATCAGAAAGAATACTGAGATATCCACACATGATTTTATGAAACTTGAGCCTCCTGGTATTAAAGGTAAAATGATATCTTCTAGTTCTTTTTATACAATTACCCATAAGCACAAGTATGACTCCTTGAATGATGCCTACAAAAGTATCTAAAGTTATTTGTTTGTGAATTCAGCCTTAGCTGAAGTATTTCCCCAAAGATTCGTAGACCAGTCTGACTACGTAAGGCAGAAGATGGACACCTTCTGGGGAAAGCAGGTCATGCAACTCCTGATGTATGAAAGTCCCACTGTTTTATTAACTGTCAATTATTGTACTGGAAGATTTCTTAACCTAACCTATTTATTTATTTATTTATTAACATATTTTATACCGCCCAAAACTTACGTCTCTGGGCAGTTTACCACAAGATAAAAACAAAAGTAAAACATTAATTAAAAGCAAAACAAGAAATTTAAAACACAACAATTTAAATTTTTAAAACAGTATTCTAAAAACAACATTTAAACAATCAAAACAATATCAGTTAAAAGCCTGGGTGAACAGATGCGTCTTTTAAAAAGTTGTCAGAGATGGGGAGGCTCTTATTTCACTAGGGAGCGCATTCAAAAGCCTTGGGGCAGCAACGGAGAAGGCCAGTCCCTGAGTAGCCAACCAGACGAGCCGGTGGCAAATGCAGACGGACCTCTCTTGATGATCTCAATGGGCGGTGGGGTTCACAACAAAGAAGACGTTCTCTTAAATAAATAAATGCATGAGTGGGCAGGCAGGCAAGCAAACAGATAGATGGCAGAAGATGCCCCCCCCCAAACTGCAGATTACAGCAACATTAGCATAGGTACTATGCGATGATATGTGATTGGGGGGAGGAGTGGGCTCCATTTTGTATTCCCACCACCATTTTGTGTTCCAATATTCTGA
Source organism: Hemicordylus capensis (assembly GCF_027244095.1). NCBI lineage: Eukaryota > Metazoa > Chordata > Lepidosauria > Squamata > Cordylidae > Hemicordylus > Hemicordylus capensis. The sequence goes on along the minus strand of NC_069661.1, from coordinate 25,392,572 downwards.
TACTATTTCTGAAATTTTACGCAAAATCCCTGTTACCATATTGGATAATTCTGATACAATATAGGCTTCCCTAAACTGGAAATCCAGTATTGCATGGGCCTATTGCTTTCATGCCATGTTTGTGGGTCTCCAATAGGTAACTGGTTGACCATGGTGGCACACAAAATGGTAGACCAAGATGGACTTTTATGGGGAGATAGCACAGCTCTCCTTATGTTATTTGAACATATGCAAATTACATTTACATGAAGTAAATTATAGGATAATTTGAAGCAAGATGGCAAATATCACCATGCAAGAGTTATGACTCTGTCTGATTGACTGATTCTCTCTCTCTCTCTCTCTCTCTCTCTCTCTCTCTCTCTCTCACACACACACACACACTTTCTGTACAAGTGCTCTTAAAATTATTCATCTTGCCAAATTTTATTCCCTGCCATGTAAACATGAAATTAAGTTGTTTTTAATGCTCACCTGAAATTCAAAGTGAGCTTTATAGTTCCTGAAGTTATTCTCTGGCTTTGCTTTTAATAATTTAAAATCAGCTAGCCTTGTGAAGAGACAAAAGCTCTGGGCACATGTACAACTCCTCTATGCTTCAGGAGGGCATGCACAGGATATCATCCCAATGGATTGCATCCATAAACATTAAAGTTTTTCAAGTCCAATAACTTGCAGCATGACTGTCAGATCTGAGTTCTCATCATAATGAACTTTGAGTTCCTGTCCTAATAATCAAATTCCTTCCTGCTTTTCCTTAAGATGCTTTAAGAGAACAGGGGTATTAAAATAATCCACCTCAATCAAAGTATGAATAATTAACCCTCCCCTTATTTTGACTTTCTTTAAAATTCTTGCTTACAACTCAATAAAAAACAATTCCAACAGAGATGCTTTTAATGACTCTGTCTGAAGTTTTAGAATAAGCTTCTTCCACTGTGTACGATTCAGTTTCATGCAATAAAAACCTAATAGCAATAGCACTTACATTTATATACCGCTTTATAGCCGGAGCTCTCTAAGTGGTTTACAATGATAGCATATTGCCCCCAACATTCTGGGTACTAATGAAGATGGTTTTAGTAAAATACAGAACCAAAAGAAAAACAGTGACAACAGTTCTTGCCAAAGAAATCAGTCACAAGTGAACAATGTTAGGGCATTTGTACATATGGACGTATAACTCAAGTAACATTTGCCCTTTTCTATAAGAGCATCTCTACTACTCATATAATGATTTTTTAAAATGTAAAAAGCACACTGAAAGCTAAAATAAAAGATAATAATGAGGAAGAAGGCAACAGATGTCAGAGCAAACAACAGGTTTAAAAATCCAAATCTCAGTAGTACCACAAAGAACTGAAGCCAGGAGGCAAAATCTTCTCATGGAACAGTTAAGTATGAGCAATTGATGTGGCTTTGTAGTTATGAGCCAAAAAAGCTTGTCACATGAATAAAGCACTCTTTTTTAAAAAAAAGAAAAGAAAAAATCTGGAAGACCAGAGCTTTCAGATGCTTGGTCTCTACAATGGCCAGGGATCACTCCAAGGAATAGCAAAGGATAGCAGATGCTCCCCCAAAAAATATTTCCCACTCCCTCATCCACTAGACTGAAACTTTACAGCAAAATGTCAATCAATATAGTCATAGTATATTATGGTCCTATAGCTTGAATTAATGACAAATGACCAGTTAAGAGACTTAAGAACATAAGAACAGCCCTGATGGATCAGGCCCAAGGCCTATCTAGTCCAGCATTCTGTTTCACACCATAGCCCACCTGATGCTTCTGAGAAGCCCCACAGGCAAGAGGTGAGGGCATGCCCTCTCACTTGTGGTTGCTCCTCGGCAACTGGTATTTAGAGGCATCTTGCCTCTGAGGCTGGAGATGACCTATAGCCACCAGACAAGTAACCATTGATAGACTTGTGCTCCATTAATTTGTCTAAGCCCCCTTTTAAAGCTATCCAAGCTAGTGGCCATCACTACATTCCGTGGCTGATAACAGAAACTTGGCTTTCATGGATATTGGGGGGAAAGTTGTCAAAGTCTCTTGGTCTTAAGAAGGCTGTAGACAGACTTGCTTCTTGTCACTATAGGCATATTCAGCTTCATTAATAAGGTAAATAAACATTAATTATCTTATCTCCATAAGTATTTAATGTATAGCAAGAGTCTTGCTCCACTAAAAGCATTTCCTGCCACCCCTTTACTCCCCAAAATGTTGTTTTAGAGTCACCGCTAATATGGCTTTAGATGACCATCGATAAGTCATTTTCCTAAACCAGGGCTTCACAACTTTGTCTCTGCATTTGTTTTTGGATTACAACACCCATAATCCTCAAACACAGTGGACAACAGGAATGATGGAAGCTGTAGTCCTACATCTGAAGGATGGCAAGAGTTGTGTAGCCCTGTACTAAACCCAAGCTCTTATTTGCAGGATGAGAATGCCTTATGTGGTTGTTGTGTTAAAGTTCTAAAACATTATATGAACACTCAGATGCCATAGGAATGAAAAGCAAATACTGAGAAAGTACCAAAAACTTGTTGAACTCACATATGTAAACTGGAATGTGTTAGAATAATGAAGGTGGGCATTTTCGTTTTTTGATTTTCTGGTTCCTCTATCAAAACTCATTTGGCACTATTTCCCTCATTAATTAATTATTATATTTATATACAACCTGATGAGTGCATCTCTAGGCGGTGTACACAATTTAAAACACGACAAATATAAAACAGAGTAAACAAAACAATTTCACAGAATAACATGTTAAAACAATTTCATGGGATAAAAAGAATTAAACAATTTAAAATTAATTTCAGTTAAAACTCAGCTCCCTTGAGAAGTCCATAATGCTGGGGAAAGTTGAAGGAAAGAGAAGACGACGGCTGGCAGCAAGGTGGGTGGACTTGATTACGACAGCAATGAATGCACCACTGAGAGACCTTAAAAGCCAAGTTGAAGACAGATCATCCTGGAAACTATCTATGTGGTCTCGAAGAGTTGACACCGACTTGACAGCACCTAATCAATCAATCAATCAATCAAAATTAACTTCAATTAAAAACCTGAGAAAACAGGTGTGTCTTGAAGGTCTTCCTAAAAGCAAACAGAAAAGGAGATGCTCTGACTTTGACAAGGAGCATATACCAAAAACCCCGGGGCAGCGACAGAGAAGGCCTGGTCCCAAGTTGTCACCAAGCAAGCCGATGGCAACCATAACCAGACCTCTCCAGATGATCTTAATAGCAACAGGGTTGATGACAGAGAAGGTGCTCTCTTACATTTCATATCCATGCTTTGTGGCTCACTAAAAATGCTGAAGTTCCCATCATGCTCTCCCTGCTCTCCCTGTTTCTCATAGGATGCACTGCAAATTATCAGGGTATTTCATGCTGTACCACTCGTATTCCCTGCCATAGGTGATGGCCAGTGATTTCTCTAATGGTGATTCCCAGGTGTTGTTGACTACAACTCCCACAATCCCCATGCAAAAACTATTGCAGCTGGGGATTCTGGGAGCTGTAGTCAAACAACATCTGGGAATCCCTGTTAGAGGGAACACTGGTGCTGGTTTCTTGTATTTAGTCAATTCTGAATTGGCCATTCATGGTCAGCACACATCATGCAGTAATGTAATCACAACATGTCACATCACAGCACATGGTGGAATTATTGCATAATGAAACTTGTTGTCCACTGAATTTTGAATGATGAAGGCTCCAAAAGACAAACATATGCTGTCAATATGGCTCCAGTCGCACACAGCTTGGTGCCCAAAGTTATCAGCATACTTGACCAGTGATCTATGAAGCAGGCTAACCATAGAAATGGGTTCTTTTGCCCGGTGTCCAGAATCAGTTTAACTGGGGGCCATAAATACAGAGGCTGCTCAATATCTTCTTACTTTCCGTTTTTTAGAATGATTTATTTGTGCATGCAGGTTAAAATTGCAGCAGTAATTCAGAAGAGAGCTTGGAAAGCTGTTTGACTTCCAGACTCTTGGGAGTTATTACCCAGTTAGAGGACGGAAAGAGCAAGTCCCATGGCCTGATTTGCTGACACTGGCCCAGAAAAAAGGCTCCAAAGCTGCTATGTTAATCAACTGGCCTTGATTTGGGGGGAAAGGAGTGTGTGCAAATTTATTTGGCTCTTGTAAGTCACACCATCTGCCACTCACTGGCTTTTTCCCCAGTCTGCCAAAAAAGACTAAATCCTAAGGATTCAACCCCTACTGCTCCTAAAGATTATATGAAACAGCCCATGTATTTCCTCCTCCCACACTGCCTGCAGAAGAGTTGTTGACTGAAATTACTTTGCAGCCTAGCAAAAAACAGTAAAGGAGTCGGCACTTTGTGATAACAGACCTGTTTGCCAACTACATTAGCAACAACTCTCTGGTTGGCCTAAGAAGAAAGTGAATGCATTCATTTTCATTTTCATTTTCATTTTTGTAGAAAGGAAAGCTAACTGCTTTAGGAATTTATTCAGACAAGTCAGTTTCACGCTTTCAGAAATGTTACTTCTATTTAAGTGCAGTACTCTGAAATGTCTAAAATTCTGCACACTGTTTTCCATAATACTGCCTGCTGCCTATCCTTTGCTAACAGTGTCCTGCTGCTCCCTAAGCTTACTTTGGAAGGCAAATCATTCCCTGTGGATGGGAAAGGTGAAGCAACAATGCTGTCTAGAATTATTTCAAAGTCTCTCTTTACCGATTTGATGTAACCCTATGCATAGGATAATGTTACTCTCCCCTACAGCGAGAAAAGCCTTTCCATCCTGATTTTCATCATCTTCTAAATATGAAAGGAATCCCAGTTCAGAACTACTATGGCTTCTTTCATTCAGTCTGAATATCTAATTGCTCATTTCAATAGATTCAGAGATAACTATTTATCATGGTCAGCTTGAATACCAGCAGCTGGCTTCACTGCTTATAGCATTACATTGCAGGAAATCCTATCCAATAGTAACTTTTCAGGAAAAGAGGGGGCCGTTTTCATGATCAAACGTGAGGGCAGACGGGTGGGTGGGGAGAAAGCCTTGCAAAGCTTACCTCCACCACAGATGATCATCCTGTGGCACAGGGTGTGTGGATTGTACACTGCCCCTGACAGTGCGGAGGCTGGGATGTGTCACCCGAGCCCCCGGACATCCCACAATGCACTGTGTGAGTGCACTGGATCCACCTGGATCCCCCCGGTGCTCCTGTGCCAGTGTGTGATCCCCCCACCGGCAATCCTGTGCCAGTGCTGGCTGGGAGCAGTTGGCGGTCGCACATGAGCAGTTAGCCCAAGTTAAGGGCATGCTCACATCCTCCTTAACCTCAGCTAAGAGGCAGGCTCCATAGGTGGGTCTGCTGCCACGGTATCACTGGGATTCTTGTGGATCCCTGGCAGTTCGTTCTCTCTCTCTCTCTCTCTCTCTCCAGACAAATAAAAAAACAACAAACAACTCACAGAAAAAAAGAAAAGAAAACACATAAGATGTCTCACAACCAACCAATACATCAACTTAGATTCTATTTCCCCACCGTTTATCATTTCATTCTAACTCAGTAACAATTAGATAATATATCTACATATTTGGATATACCTCAGAGTTGAAAATATAGAACTTTTAGTCTTATTTACAAAGAAAAAACAAATCTCAGATGTGGCATTAAACCATGCACCGAATTATAATGTACAAACGGTTCCCACGTTGAAACAAATTCATCCTCTGATTTGTTCTTTATATATGAAGTAATCTTAGCCATCCCGGCATTTCTCACAGGAGAACAGCCTAGAGGTGTTTTCAATTGACCACTCTTACTCTCCTTCTCCATTTACAAGCAGCTGATCTCAAACAACCTCTTACAAGTCTTCCGGCATCCCCTCCTCCTTTCCCATCAGCTCTCTTGCTATAAACCATTTGCCCTGCCAAAAGTAGAATGACCTCATGAGTAATACCAGCACATAACCTCATGCATTCATGGCATGCACAGCACCTCTATACTAGGTGAATGAGATTATGAGGAGCTTTTAGTAGATTGGTTGTTTTTCCTAGAGGTAATGCATCTGAAATTCCTACTGCATTTTGAGCAATAGCTGGATTTCATATCAGTTTTATTTCTTAAGAGTATCACCAGCTTAACTGCAATTTTTGGTACTGCGATCTACTGCCAGTGGGTAACACAATACATCAATGGAAGCACAAATACAGGAAACTCTTCCTAGACTATTTCTAGACCTGCTATACAAGACATTCAGAAAAATAATTAATATTCAGATAATTATTGAGCCATTTTGGAAGGGCGGTATAGAAATCAAATAGATAAATAAAATACATTTTCATCTTTAAAATCTAACATCGTTCCTAAAAGAAAAAACTTCCACCATGTAGAAAAAATAAGAGGCCATCCACTGTTTTAAGTAATAAACAAAAGAGTCATTTTTAGACCCTAGTACACAGGGACCTAGAGGGCTACTTTTAGCCTGCAGCCCTCGTAGACAGGATGGGGCCTTCCCTGCTGTAGTTATATTTTGTGTTCTCTAAAGGTAAGGAATTTATGGAGAATGTTCCATTCAGGCCAGGAGGAGTACAGACTTCAGGAACAGGGATCTGGAGATCATGGAAGCAGTTTTGTACTGGTTTCTGTTTTGTCAGTAGTTTAAGAATTTCTGTAATTGACCCCATTCACCTATGCATCAAGGATCTCTTTCGTCATCTTTCACAATATTTTAATAAGTAAGCAAGCAAGCAAGTAAACAAATAGTATCTAAAATGTAAAGATTCAGAAATATATTTCCACTTTTCTATGAAAAATGCAGTGAGAAAATCAGAACCATCTCTTATTCCGGAACACAGAGGGAGAACATTATATAAGGGTAAACAAAACTCAGGGCCAGGGTCAATACATGGCATTCTAGGGCAGTTGCCATCCCACTGCCGATGGAGGACTAGATCCTGTTGCTGTCGCTACTGCCCAGATATTGCAGTGAGGAGACTCCACTTGCATCCTCCTGTTGCCAGCCAAAGTGTAGGGAGGAATGGCTGCGTTTGGAAGAGGCCACAGGAGGGCCCTGTAGCAAGGGACCCCTCAAACCTGGAATAGACTCTGCACACACACACACTCACACGCGGCTCCTTTCTTCTCCCTTGAAGCGCAGGGTGTATTTCCAATTTCTAGTGCAGCTTCAGACTCTGTGGACCAGGGCTGCACAACTCAAATGCTCTGGTGAGCCAGAACCATCCACAACTTGGTGTGCAGGGGGCAAGGTCAATTTTTAGCACATTATTTCATTAAAATTAAAAATATTGTTACTTGTGAATCTATTTCCCCTGTCAATGGACCCATAGTTTCAACCAAGGATAGTAACCAGAGAATAGGTCCTGTCCCTGCTCAATCAGTGGGGCCCCTAGAGTGCATGTCAGCCCCAAACAAATGCCAAGTCCTCTCCTCTCCCTAAATTGTTGTTGCTTTCAGGCTGCAATGCTAGGCATGCTTACATGGAAGTAAGCCTCACTGGGCACACCATGGAGCATATTTCTGAGAAAGCATTCACAGGATGGTGCTTTAAGGCAGTTTCCAGCTCCTGCGTTGCTGCAGGATACCTGGGGGCCAGTAAAATAGTCTCTGTGGGCTGAATCCAGCCCCCGAGCCTTCTGTTGTGCAGGCCTGCTGTAGACCAAGGTTGCAGCAGCAAGGATTAGATCATTAACAAATAATCACCTGCATAACAATGGTAAGCTGTTTACAGCTAGAGCAGACCTCACTTTGATCCATTTCACTTCATTTCCTTCTGTCAATGAGCCAGAACCCTAGCTGAGCTTGTACAATCAAAACAAACCTAGAAATGGCAGGCTTCACTCCACTACCTTAGCTCTCTAACAAGAGGTTGTGAACATTAATTAATTACATTGCCTGTAATCAAGCATCTTACTCTGCCAGATGTAATGGGGTTTCTACTGGTTCTCTGAGAAAGACTCAGCTGGACATTATATGAAAATGAAGGAACAATTAATTCAGTGCCAGAAAAGAAGTGTGTGTTTGTGTGTGTGTGTGTCCGTGCACGTGCACACACGCTTGGGTATATATATAAAGTAGGCTGCTAAGACCATGGTCAAACTAAATGCTTTTAATCTGAAGCTATTCAGGGAATTTATACAGAAGCCACATTGCATTTCAAAATATCACTGCCTAGAGATGTACATATCAGGCAGGATAAAAATATGAAGTTTTTAAAAATAGCCTAGATAGTTCAAACACTTTAGAACACAGAAATGATTTATATGCAGTTACCATTCTGGAGGCTATTTACAACATTGCAATTGTTACTCTACAGGAATGCTTCAGTTGCTTCAGTTGCTGATGTGCAAGGCCACCTCTGGAAAGATTTATAAATGCTGCTCTTGTGGTAGCAAGCATAAATTGTTCCATTTGCTAAGCAGGGCCCACCCTGGTTTGCATTTGAATGGGAGGCATGTGTGAGCACTGTAAGATATTCACCTTAGGGGATGGGGCCACTCTGGGGAGAGCACCTGCATGCTTGCATGCAGAAGGTTCCAAGTTCCCTCCCTGGCATCTCCAAGATGGGGCTGAGAGAGACTCCTGCCTGCAGTCTTACAGAAGCCACTGCCAGTCTGCGTAAACAATATTGAGCTAGATGGGTCAATGGTATGACTCAGTATATGGCAGCTTCCTATGTTCCTATGCACCTGCTTGCAAGCAGACATTGTTATGCTGATAATCTAGAGAAAACAGATGTTTCTGATGGATTTGGGAGAAGGCATGCATCAAGCCTTTTTCTGCAGTGCTTTGATCCACAGCAATGAAATGTGGTAGCACCCCAAAATGAAGAGCATGAAAAGCACTGCTGGATCAAATTAAAGGCCCGCTTTGCTCACCATCCTGCTTACCTCGGCAGCCAGCCAGGTATTCCCCGAAAGTCCACACGCAGAGCACTTAGAAAACAGTCGTCTCCAGCTCTTGCCTTCCAACTTGTATTCAGAGCCTATTATCTCTGAGCGTGGAGGTTCCATCAAGACTAACAGCCATTGCTAGGCCTATTCTCAGCAAACTGTGATGCAAAGTAACAGATGCTCTGTAACAAAAGTAACAGATGCTCTTTTCTTAAGGGAAGGCGCAGACATCTCTTTAAGCAGGAGGCACCTCTGAAGCATCTTCATTGGCACATGCTGTCTAGACTAGTGGCTCTCCACCAGGATGCAGGTATCAGTAGTTTGGAAAGGTAATGTTCCAAACTATTGACACCCTGGCAGAGGGTCACTGCTCTGCATAACATGTGCCAAAGGTGCTGCTTCAGGAGGTGCATCCTGCTGCTTAAGGGTATTGCTGTGTATTTCCTTCAGAACAGAGTGTGTGTTACTGAGAACTGCCTTGCAAAGAGGCCCATGTTACATAAAACTGTATGTGCATATCATGATTAACTGAAGTTTTTACATGTTCTGTACACTCTCCACAAGTAAATTTAGGTAATGAATGAACAGCTCAGAAATAACCGGGGATACAACATGTTAGTTTCTAGTAGGTGGCTGCTGATTAGAAGACTGACATCTTGAGCCTCTCCTCATGATTAGTGAGAAGGGCTCCAGAGAAGGCTGTGGGGGAGGCGCGTTATACTTACCTGCACAACAGATAATCCATGAAGCATTACCGGGCGCATTACCCACACGCACAGGCAACAGGGAGGGTCGGGGCCGGGATGTGTCATCCTGCCCCCCCCCCAATATAACGATTAACTATGTGAGTGTGTGCGGCATCATCAGGATCCCTCCTCCCCTCCCTGGGCTCCCTGCAGTCTAGCAGCTGCAGCAGCCACACGAGCAAACAAGTTGTTCTAGTAAGAACTAATTAGCCGACTTTCCTTTCACTGTCTCTACAACTGAACTAAATCTGATTCAAATCAAGTTAGATCTCTTGCACCTCAAATGTCCATGCATCCACCATCTTGGATCGGGGTGGATTACATTATTACAAACTACACCATTGAGGCATCCCTCTGTGTCACTCACGACAACTGTATCAAATTTGGTTCAAATCAGTTAGGCAGTCCTCAAGTTAGTACACTTGCACCTCAAAAGTTCACACACCCACCATCGTGGATCAGGGTGAATGACATCACCACAAACTACACCATTGGGGCATCACTATGTGTTCATAAAGCTGCAGCAAATTTGGTTCAAATTGGTTAGACAGTCCAGAAGTTAGTGCACTTGGACCTCAAAAGTTTACATGTCTGCCATCTTGAATTGAGTTGGATGACATTGTCACAATCTATGCTATTGAGGTGTCCCTCTGTGTCCTTACAGCCATAGCAAATTGGGTTCAAATTGGTTAAGCGGTTCACAAGTTGGCCCACTTGTGCCTCCAAAGTTTACGCATCTGCCACCTTGAATCAGTGTGGATTACATCATCACAAACTATGCCATTGAGATGTCCCTGTGTGTCACTCACTCCAACTGTACGTAATTTGGTTTAAATTGGTTAGGCAGCCCACAAATTAGCCCGCTTGCACCTCAGATGTTCACGCGGCTGCTATCTCGAACTGGAATGGATGATATCATCACCACACCATGCCATTTGGGCAACCCTATGTGTCCTTGCAGCTGTAGCAAACTTGGTTCAAATTGGTTGAGTGGTCTACAAGTTAGCCCACTTGCGCCTCAAAAGTTTATGGGTCTGCCATCTTGGATTGGGGTGGATGACATCATCACAAACTACGCTGATGAGGTGTCCCTATGTTTCCCTACAACTGTACCTGATTTGGTTCATATTCGTCCAGGCGTTGCAAAGTTGATGTGGGGGACACACTCACAGAATGCCAGGTTATCTCATAAGCCTTCTGGAAAGTAGGCTAAAAAATGAGGTTAAGGAAGCACTTGCTCCTTTAACCTTGTTTTGAAGGGTGGCTAGTTAGGTGCAAAACCGGGCTGGGCTCCCTTAGCCCGGTTTTGCACATCTGTATGAATAGCCTCCTTGACTCACATCTCAAAGGCCATTGGAAGACAAATGATCCTGTATACCTCTTGTACTTGTTTTTTCATCTACCCCAAGACAACATTCATATCCCAATAACATTCATGAAGTGGTCTCTAGATTAATAGATTAATTAATTTTATCAAAACCCTTGTTGATTTCCCTCCAGATTCTTCAGATGTTTCAAAAGCTTTACAGGAAAAGAAGGCTTCAAATTTGCTTTGTTTTCACCATAAGTGAAATTTGGCAACAACACTGGGATCTGTGGAAACCTTGAAAAGTTTTGCTGTTGTACAGAAACTCTTTCAATTTCCTTGATGTCACTCAAATATTTTCTTGTCATCCCTAAATTTGCTTCAAAATTTCATGAAGCAAAACTTTGGTGCAAACTGTTTTTACAGAGGATCAAAGCTCATCCTAGATAGTTAGATAATGGCTAGATAGAAGAGGATGAACATTGAGCCTCTGTGAAATATATATGTTTTTTCACATGAATAAATATATTGTCAAACCTGGATGAGGCCACAAAGGAGCAGGAAATGAAAAGATAGTACAAAACCAACAAAATTTAAAAATGTATATAAAAGTTTAAGGAGTTACACTATCTCTGATCAATTTGAACGTTCCTTTTAACTTGTAAAAAGAAGCAAACAAATTGTTGTTAAACAAAAAAGGGAGTCTTTTTCACTATTTTGAAGACATGCAATAATTTTTTCTTGTACACAAGTCTGATGAACAGAAGTCTAGCTTCTCACCAAATACAGTGTGGAAGTATTAACATAAAATTGTATGACATCCATAAAAGTTAATAGCCATAACGCTAAAAGCTGCCAAGTGTAAGAGTTGAATAAAAATGAAATCTCTTGCCTTGTTGAATACCAATACAGTGAAATATAAGCCCCTTGATGACAAAAAATAAAAAAGGTGCCCCAGGTCATTTTGCTACAAATATGATGCCATGCAATTAAACAGCATTAACATGTAGGATAATTGCTCTCTCTATTTAAAAGCCCACTTGATGTGAAAGGACTGAAAATGAAAAAAAGAAGATGCTATCCATGAATGTCTATTCATTTATCTACTTTAAGCAAATGGGACCTACAAGCCTATTCACACACATGCTTGCAAGCCAACCATGCATTCATTCATTATTTACTTATTTATTTATTTGATTTTTATACCGAAAACTGAAAGTATAAAACAGTATAAAACAATAATTAACAATTAAAACATCACAAAGGAGCTATTAAACAATCACAATTTAAAAACTCTGAAAACCAGATTACAACATTAAAACCAATTACAACTATTTAAAAACCCTTGAAGGCCAGGCCAAACAGATAGGTTTTAAGGGCTCTCCGGAGGACAGTAATGATCTCAAATTACAAATTTCTGCAGGGAGTGCATTCCACAGCCCAGGAGCAGCTACAGAGAAGGCCCGCCTGGAAGTCGCCACCAGATGAACCAGTGGTAACTAGAGATGAACCTCCTTAGGTGACCTTAACGTGGGTGGGGATCATGCAGAAGAAGGCACTCTTTAAGATGACTCGGACCTAAGCTGCTCAGGGCTTTAAAGGTAATGACCAGCACTTTGTATTTTGTCCGGAAACATATTGGCATCCAGTGCAACTGTTTCAAAACAGGCATAATATGGTCTCTCCGGGATGCCCCAGAGACCAATCTGGCTACCGCCAGATTTATTTATTCAAAATATTTATATCCCTCCTCTCAGTCACCAGGATTCTCAAGCTAACAATAGCATAAACACCATCTGTACAAAATTACAAGATAAAAGCAGTCAACAAAGCCACTTCAGTGGCACACATAAAATCCCATTAGGCAGTTCCACAGACAAGATGTCATGATGAAAAAGGTGCCATCCTGTTGCCATCCACCTCATCTCAGAAGGTGAGATGGGTAGCAAGAAGATGGCACCTTTTAAATCATGGTATCTTGTCTGTAGGGTAAAAGCAGTATATATTAATATGAACCTACTTGACTGCTGAGATTTTCTTCTGAATCTCCACTCCAGAAGGTGGAGCTGCCCTGAGCGAGGCCTCAGAAGAAAATCTCAATAGTCAGGTAGGTAGATATTAATCATCATCATCATCATTAACCACTTTTCAACCAAAAAAAAAAGTTCTCAAATTGATTTAAAGGTAAAAGTAAAGTGTGCCATCAAGTCAATTTTGATTCCTGGAGCCCACAGAGTCCCGTGGTTTTCTTTTGGTAGGAGGGGTTTACCATTGCCTCATCCTGCACAGTATGAGATGATGCCTTTCAGCATCTTCCTGTATCGCTGCTGTCTGGGAATCTTCCTGTATCGCCACTGTCTGAGAAACATACCAGTGGGGATTCGAACCAGCAACCTTCTTGTTAGTCAAGCATTTCCCCGCTGCACCACTTAAAGTCCAAGTGATTTACATGGGGTGGGGGGCAGAAGATGATTCCTTCTCCCCACCTCACAATCCAAAAGGAAACACAAAGTAGACACCAGCAACAGCCACTGGAGGGGCAGTAAGCTAGGGTTGATGGGACCAGTTGTTCTCACCTTCTGTCATGGCTCAGACTTCTGACTCAGAAGAGTCAGAGCAGGAACGGGAGGATTTGCCTGATAGTGACGGCTCAGAGGCACAGCAACAGGAGTTGGCAGGGAGACCAGACTCTGGAGCTGAGGATTCGCAACAGCTGCCAGACATGATTTCTGATGGGGAGGAGCCTGAGATTTCACCTGTCTTGAGAAGACGGCTCAAGAGGGAGGCTCAGTGGAAGTCACGCAGGCGCAGGAGATCACTAGAGAGGAAGCCGAAGTGCTGACTCAGGAAAGCCTGATTGGCTGCTGGTTCTCTTGAGCCACATATATTTGGCAGTCTCTCAATTGCTCAGGTGCTGTTTGCAACTTTCGCTGGTCCACAGACAGTGTGCTATTGAATTCCAAAACTTTGTCCGAGTTCCAGTTTGCCTTGTTTATGCTTTCCTGCTTTGCTCTGTTAATTCCTTGCTTCTGCTGTCCTTCGCTATTTTCATTCCTTGCTCTGTGTTTTCCTTTCATTGATTACTCAGTTATTGTTAGAGTGGGGTACCTAGTTCAGTTGAGGGGACTTAATTCATTTACTGTTTTTTCTTTGTGAGTGTTTTATTTTTCACTCGTGCAGTTCCGCTGCCACTTTCTGTTAACTCTCCGGGGAGTATTGAAGAGGGCTGTAAATCCTGTTGGGTTAGCCAAGCTAACAGATTGACGACACCTTGCTAAATAAAAGACAATCAACATTTTGAAAGGTGCCTCTTTGCCTAGAGACCTGGGAGCATGTGATCCTTTGGGTACTCATTCTTACTCGTGTGTTTGTCACATATTCAGGCTGTTCTCATGCACAGCCAAGACCTGGCTAAGGCAGCCAAGGCGGGCTTGGCTGCACGTGAGAATCACCGGGATTATGCTGGATCCTGGTGCTTCAGTGGCAAACCCACCTAGGGAGCCCACCACCAAAATGAGATTAAGGGAGCGAGCACTCCCTGAGCCCCATTTTCCTGATCGTGTGCCACGCCAGCTGCTTTCAGCTGATGCTGCAACACAGATAGGCACCCGCCTGTAACTGGAGGTATCCCTGCAATGCACTGTGCCCCCCGCATGGTGCATTGTGGGAGTTGTCGGGGGAAGCAGCACACCATTTGGGAGCATGGGATCACACGCTCTGACCCTCCCAGACCCAGCAGCCAGATCATCTGTGGGAGCTTATGCAGCCTTCTCTGCCTTCTACCCTGAAGCCCTCTCATGCAATCGTGAGAAAGGGCTCATTGATTTAGTCAGTCCCAAGAACACATGCAAAACAAACCCATGAAACCATTTCTCAGTAAAGTGTCTGAGAGTGTGTTGATGCTCGATAGTGCATCATGTCTGAGTGTATTGATGCTAAATACTAGTTAATATTACTGTATTCACATTAGTTGACACAACCTTTGTTCTACTCAAACACTACCCTTCTTCTTCAGCCCAAACTTTAGTAAAGCAGATGTTTTTGGTACCTAGTAGTCAGGAAAGGCACCTCCTAAAAATACCCAATCAGACCATCCATTTGACAAAGTATGAAATCACAGCTCTAGCAATAGAAATATCACAAAATTCCAGACTAAGGTGAAACTACTTACTAGCTCTAATATAACAGTAATGGAACCAGCTGACTCACTATGGTATTTTATTATTCCCTTCTGACTTGTTCAGGTATATATACTTGAAATATGAGACTGCTTTTTTTAATATGAGGCTCCCTTCATGTTAGCATTAAACTGTAACTGACACTTATGAGTACTACACTACCTGTCTACAATTACATTTATATGCAGAGGGTAAGTAAGACTTCAACATAGTCTAACTTGACTGGTTATTCTATTTCCCCTTTTCCCTTTTCCTTTTATTTTCTCTTTATTGCTGAACTTAAGATGCCATCTGTTTTATAACTGCTTCCCTCACAAATACAAAGCAATCTTATGTAGATTTAACTGAAGGTTTATTCAGAAACAAATCCATTTTCTTCTTCCCCTCCTTTTCCTCTCTGACTCCTCCACCCCACAAACCCTCTACAAGATCCCCACTGGGACAAACTTCTCAACAACACAACATAAAATATTACTTGATATAATACAACACCATCCTTTATTTTTAAGGATAGGGTTATATGAAACTCAAACCAAAAGCATTCAAGAAAAAAAACTGCATTTTGTATTTCAGTCCAACTGAACAGAAACCATGTAAGTATGAAATCGACTTTACAGCATCATACTACTAGAGTATACATGCCTGGTTTTGTGGAAACCCATTGCTATGGTAGGAATAGCAGATCAAAGGGCAGAGAATGTTTCCTTGTGACAAACCAGCCGTTCCTTGTTCCGTTTCAAATCCAACAAGCCGCATGTCAGCATTTTTACTCTTTCTGCTCAATACCTTTCTCTCTCTGTTCCTATCATGCTTTCCAGTTTACTGACTGAGCCCATTAACACATTGACACTGACAGTAGAATTCCTTAAGGTAGAAAAATGGTTTAAGGGACTGTTGACATGCAGCAAATCTAAAAGTAAAATGTAACTAATGATACCAAACGTTTAAGATTGATGCGTGCTTGTTAACTTGCTTTTCTGCTGCAATCCTGATGGCTTAAAATATAACCTGGCATGGGTTCAGACACTTCTGTCTCTAAGGAAGATGCAGGCACTACTGAACTGCTCCTGGAATACTTCTGGAAGGGAGAGGGATGTCGCAGTCCTAGTCATATTACTGGAAGATCATTTCAAGCATAAGCATGGCACACATAGCATTAAAAGGAGGGCTGTGCATTGAATCACCCCAATAACTGGTTCCATTGTGATGCAAATAATTTCAAAGCATTTTTCACCAGAAATTATTCTGACAAAAAATGTCCATGATATTGAAAATAGATTTGCAACCACATCATGCCAGCAGAGCACTGAACCTATCAGAGGATTAAGCAGGTTTTTCTTCCCTGAAGAGCTTTCATGCCCCAAAGAAAATGGCTGTCCAGAAGGCGGCAGCAGTGATTCAAATCGCTGCCCTTCTCTTCACCCTAGAATGCACAGGGCAGGAAGCAACATCATGGCATGTGTCCTTTTCCTGGTGCATTATTGGGGGCTGGGGGAAAACAGCCACACTGTGGCCACACAGGGCATGGCCACTTTCCGTAAGAAAAGGATGCAACACCATGTCATGGCTCCCTGCCCTGGTGCATTCTAGGTGAAATGATGGAGGCAAAAGTGGCAATTTCAATCACTGCCACTCTGGCTGCCTTCTGAGCAGCTGCTTTCTTCAGGGAACACCAATTCTTTCTTTGGGGAACACCAATTCTCAACCATTATATAGGCTCAATGCTATCCAGCCCCCCCCCCCCCCCGGTGAGTGAATGCACAATTCACTCGTTACTGGAATTGGGCTGACACCTATCCCAATCATTATGAGCATCGTGCACAGCCCTACAACAATTTCTAACCAAGTCTGAATTTGAGTATTTTCATTTAGGACCAAACTGAATGTGGTGCTAGCAGCTCGAGGCAGCCATTTTTACCAGAGCAAACAAAATGTGCACTCCCATTTTCACAATGGGAGGGTTAAATTCCTCCTCCTCCTCTGCTTCTCTGCTGGCCTGACTGGGGAGAGCAGGCTGGCTGACCCATGAGGGAGGCGGGCGGTGTGTGTGGTAAACTACACACAATTTACAGTGCAGAAGCAGGGGCCTTGAGAACTCTGCACCTAGCTCTAGAGAGAGGAGAGCTGGTCTTCTGGTAGCAACCATGACTTGTCCCCTTAGCTAAGCAGGGTCTGCCTTGGTTGCCTATGAATGGGAGACTTGATGTGTGAGCACTGTAAGATATTCCCCTCAGAGGATGGAGCTGCTCTGGGAAGAGCAGAAGGTTCCAAGTTCCCTCACTGGCTTCTCCAAGATAGGGCTGAGAGAGATTCCTGCCTGCAACCTTGAAGAAGCCACTGCCAGTCTGTGAAGACAATACTGAGCTAGATGGACCAATGGTCTGACTCAGTATATGGCAGCTTCCTATGTTCATAGGAACATAGGAATCCAGTCTTCAGCATTGTGCAATAGTGGGTAAGGGTCTTGGGCATAGGAACATAGGAAGCTGCCATATACTGAGTCAGACCATTGGTCTGTCTAGCTCAGTATTGTCTTCACAGACTGGCAGCGGCTTCTCCAAGGGTTGCAGACAGGAATCTCTCTGAGCCCTATCTTGGAGAAGCCAGGGAGGGAACTTGGAACCTAGCTGCTCTTCCCAGAGCGGCTCGGTCCCCTGAGGGGAATATCTTACAGTGCTCACATGTAGTCAGGGGGTGTAACTGTAATAGGGCAAGGGGAGACAGTTGTCTGGAGACCAAGCAGACATACAGCTCACCTGGTCATCAGCTTCATAGTGATGAATTGTATGAAAAATTTCACTTTTTTTGGTGATGGATATTGACATTTTTCACCATCTGGACCTAGCAACCCTAGTTAAAAATGCTTTAAATCTAAATATTAAACACACACTAAACTGACTTTATTGCAGTTGGGAATAAACTGTACAAATGATGCCTGCAAGTCAGCTCCAGCTGACAGTGTCCTTTCCTTAGATCCAGTAGCAAGAGAATCTCCAGGGAAAAGGAAACTGCTTCAAGAGTGGCAGGGTCAGGTCAAATATTATGGGAGACCCTGTCACTCTCTGTGAATCTATACAAGTTGTTTAAGTAAGAGCTCTTCATAAAGCAAAAGCTTTGTGACAGGAACCACCTTTGCAGCATGTCCATGTCTCTGAAGTGCTGCGCACAAAAGGACCTTGATCCCTATGGAGGGATGTTCTGGCAGGTCGGACCTCCATCTTTCTTTGCTGATACCTAGATTTTGACAGTAGCCGCAAGGAGCAAGCTCCACCAGCCCACATTACTTTCCACTCTTAATCTTCTGCCTCTTTTTCCTGTCAGGCTCTTTTTATGGTAGAATGCAACATTTCACTGAATCCAATGAAAGATGTTGAAGAGGGCTTTGTACCAGTACCAGGGATTGACAGGTGCAATCCTCACCAGATTCAATCAGTGCATCCTCAACTCTTCCAGCTGCAGTAGAGAACTAGATGGGGCAATGGGGCTGAAGCTCAGTGGCAGAGCATCTGCTTTGCATGCAGAAGGTCCAGGTTCAATTCCTGGCATCTCCAGCTAGGGTTGGGAGAGACTCTGGCCTGAAATCCTGGAGAGCCACTGCCAGTAAGAGCAGACAGTACTGACAGAGGTGCATCTAGGTAATTTTGGACCCTGGACCTAAAGGCCCTGGGGGGTTTCAGTGTTGGTGCTGCCAGTGATTCTGTTGATGCCCTGGTTGGAACCAGGAATAGGGAGCTCACCAGGGCAATAGACACGATCACTCCTAAGTGTCCCTTCCAACCTGCTTTAGCCCCTTGGTATACAGAACAGTTACGGGGTCTGAAGCAGCAAGGTAGGCGACTGGAACGCTAGTGGAGGAGAACTGATGGGACACAGCATAGAGCCCATTGCAAGGTTTATGCGGAAGCGGTGCGTGCGGCAGAAAAACATTTTTGGTCTGCACGCGCTGCTTCTGCAGGGTCGTGTTCGGCAGAGTTGTCCTGGGTTGTGAGGAGTTTGATTCAGGCTCCTTCCAGTTCCAGTTTGAACCAGTCCCTGGAGACTAGGTTCTGCGGTAATGCCTTTAATGTTTTTTGTGTGGACAAAATCTCTTGTATTTGGGCTGACTTGGACTCCACTGTTTTTGCAGAGTCTATTAAGGTGATGTCCAGCAATCCCTCTTGCAGTATTGGATTGGATCAGTTTCAATCTGTAATGCATGAGGATGTGGACAAGCTGCTTGGGGCAGTGCAACCTACCACTTGCTCTCTGGATCCCTGCCCGACTTGGCTGCTTCTATCTAGCAGAGAGATTGTTGGAGATATCCTAGTTAATATCATTAACTCTTTGCTGAGGGAGGATAGGATGTATCCTTGTTTGAAGGAGGCAATAATTAGACCAATACTTAAGAAGCCTTCCCTAAATCCCTCAGCGATGGTGGATAGTTATAGGCCAGTCTCCAATCTCCCATGGTTGGGCAAGGTGATTGAGAGAGTGATGGCTAACATATTTTGGAGGAAACCGATTATCTAGATCCATTTCAAGCTGGCTTTAGAATGGGCTATGGGGTTGAGACAGCCTTGGTCAGCCTGATGGATGACGTTTATCAGGGAATTAACAGGGGGAATGTGACTCTGTTGGTTCTTCTGGATCTCTCAGTGGAGTTCGATATCATCAACCATGGCAGCCTTCTGGATCGCCTGAGGGAGTTGGAGATAGGAGGCACTGCTTTGCAGTGGTTCTGCTCCTATCTCTCAGGCAAATTCCAGATGGTGGAGCTTGGTGATGGTTACTCTTCAAAATGGGAGCTATTATATGGAGCCCCTCAGGGCTCCATTCTGTCACCAATGCTTTTTAACATCTTCATGAAACTGCTGGGTGAAGTCATCAGGAGATTTGGTGCAAGGTGTTACCAGTACATTGATGACACCCAAATCTATTTCTCCTTATCAATCATCATCATCATCATCATCATCATCATCAGGAAATGGCATTCATTAAATGCCTAAATGCCTGCCTACAGGCAATAATGGGCTGGATGTGGAATGAAAAATTGAAGCTGAATCCAAGCAAGATGGAGGTACTTGGGATTTGAGGGATGAGTTAGATCTCCCTGTACTGGAGGGGGTTACACTCCCCCAGAAGGAACAGGTATGCAGCTTGGGAGTGCTCTTGGATCCAGGCCTCACCCTGGTATCCCAGGTGCAGGCTATAGCCAGGAGCACTTTCCATCAGCTTTGGCTGATTCGCCAGCTGTATTTATTCCTTGAAGAGAACAATAACAACAAAATATTTATATACCACTTTTCAACAAAAGTTTCCAAAGAGGTTTTACAGAGAGAAATGATAAACAAACAAACAAACAAACAAAGATGGCTCCCTGTCCCCAAAGGGCTCACAGTCTAAAAAGAAACACAAGATAGACACCAGCAACAGTCACTGGAGGTACTGTGCTGGAGGTGGATAGGGCCAGTTACTCTCCCCCTGCTCAATAAAGAGAATCACCATGTTAAAAAGGTGCCTCTTTGCCCAGTTAGCAGAACGATCTCAAAACAGTGGTGCATCAGCTGGTAACCTCCAGATTTGACTTGCTCCAGATTTGATTTGCTCTATGTGGGGCTGCCTTTGTACCTAGTTCAGAAACTGTTGGACCCATAATAGGTCCACCACCACAGAGTTGCAAACCAGTTGGCGACTCTGTGGTAGTGGACGTGTGATGGGCCCAACAAGGCTTTTGTTAAGTAACATGCCAGGGAAAAAACAGCCAGCAAGCACAAATAAATGTATGTAATAAGCATTAGCTGATGTTTCCCCAAGTGTGAGGGGAGAAAGGTTCTCATCCACTAATGAATATTATTGCTGCTGTGATATCTCCACTGATTTGAAGAAATCATTATTCAGTGAAGTATGGTTTTATCGGAAGATTCCATACCAGCTGCTTGACTTGTTAATTCAGGCAGAAGCAAAGCCTGGAGACAATAAGCCAGTTTTGCAGTACTGCCAAAATCTATTATTCAAGGGTATACTGCCTCTGAACCTGGAGGTTCCATATCACCATCATAACTAATAGCCATTAATGGACTTCTCATCCGTGTGTTTGTCTAGGTATGTGCAAAAATTTCCATTTAATAGAAATTCATTTGACTTTCCTTAACAATTCTCATATGTTTCACCACAGGAGGAATGTAAAACTTCCCTTTTTCAAAATTTCAGTGCCAACTCTCCACCTATGCTTTAAAAGGGTATTAGACAAATTCATGAAAGACAGGTCCAACAGGTGTGTAAAGAAATACTTTGATTAGCACTAAAGTCAGATAGACAAAACAATTTCATTGCAAGATGACAGGTTCTAGTATTATGAGATAAGAAGAAAAACTTCATCTATTTTCTCCAGACCATGCATACTTTTAAGCACTGCTGGGGAAAGCCCCCTTAGATGTTCCTTTTTGCAATCTGATGCCACCTTTGGGATGACTGACATGTTATGTTTTCACCTGTATGTTTATACCCCAAAAATTAAAAGAGCAGGACATGCATGTTTGCAAACACAAGTTCCATACAGGTACAATAATCAAGAGACCAGTATTGGTTGGTTCAGTAGTAAAACTGGTTTTCCCCAATGAAATGGCCTTGGGAGTAACTATGGATTGATTCTGCTAGATCAGTTATCCTGCATTTTGGCATCTCCAAAGATGCTTCCAAAGATCCACAGCAGTTAAATCTGCCTTAACATGTACACGTCAGTAATTAACCAACTACTTACAAAACACATCCCACTGCCTGACCATTTTGCTGTGGTCAATGTGAACTCTGAAGTCCTCCTGCTGTGCTGCAGCTTGCTCTGGTTAAAAGAAAACACACACAAATGCACTGGAGAGTTTGCCCTTTATTCTGAAAGCTTGAATCTATTCCGTTATGTGTTTTGAGTGGCATCCAGAAATATATGAAAAGAAAATACATTCTACTTTAATCACATTTTGACTTTCCTGCGCTATTTGAGATAAACTCCTGGGTGTACCAAGCTAGTGGAGACTCTGCTATTTAATAAAGAGTTCTGCTGATGTAAACACAGCTGCATCATACCATGTGGCTTAACTTTCCAACTGTGCATGCAATTGGGGCAAAAAATTGACAAAGTGGAAAAAAGAAAAGGGGCAATTTATAGTTTTAGGAAAACTTCAACTATCTCCTGGCCACACATTCAGGGAAGCCTATGACTAGGTTTTTAAATCTCTAGAACTGGAATCCTATGCACATTTAACTTATGCTGCAGATGCATATTATTCAGCCAACTCGAGCTTTCAAATGCCAGCTGTTGCTTCTCAGCTGATCTGAAAGGCAGGATTTGTTATGAAGAAACAGAAGCAGGAGAAATATGTTTAACTCTTGCCCAACCACTGTGTTCCCCCCAGAACTCCTCTGTGCCAGGATTGCAGATATGTGTTTCTTTCTGTCACCAAAATTGACAAGGGGTAAGCAAAGGAATCACTGGGGGGAGAGTTGCAGGGGAGACTTGGTGGGCAGGGGAGAGGTTAAAGCACCCGCCTCTCATCTGCTACTTGTCCACTACAAATCACCCCTCTCTAGCACTGCTTCACAGTGGAGAAGCAGCAGCCAGGGTCTAAACACTCAAATTCAGGGGCGTAACTATCATAGGGCAAGGGGAGACAGTTGACTGGGGGCCCACTGCCTTGGGGGGGAGCCCCAGAGGCAAGTCACATGACTGACTCTCCCAGCCGTGCACCCGCCCGGGCTTCCTTCAGTTGTATTCATCCTCCGAAATTGATGTGAGTGTTAAGGCCTGGAGCTACCAGAACAGCATCTCTTTCTCTAGTACCATTAAATGACTTGCATCGTCCACAATTTACAAAATCTTTTAAAAAACAATTTAGGATGATGTTCTACACACACACACACACACACACAAATTTTACTATGCTTTTTGTTACCACTATTCAGCCTCATTTAAGATTTCTTTACTTCATGAGCTGAGTTTCAGTGAGGGGGGACCCCATTTTAAAATCTTACTGGGTAATGTGCAGTTATGGCTCAGAAGAATGAGTGGGAAACAATAGGAACCATTTCCAGATAAGTCCATTGTGGAATAAAGATGTCATAAGACTTCCATCTTCGGGGACATGTTTCCACTGGAGTTGTTGCAGTTCTGGAGCAAGTGGCAAAAATTATCATTGTGCTCATGCATAAGAGCACCCATGCTTCAAAAGAGAGGAGAATAAAGCTGTGTGCGTGCTTTTGTTAGAAGCATGCATGCATTGTTCAGATGCTGGCTATAATTATAATTATATAATAATAATTATAACAATAATAAATATACTCTGGTAAAGTCAGTTCAGATGCCACAGTAAGCCATAGTTGCAAGCACTCAAGAAAGAGGAAAGGGAGGAATAAGGGGAAGAGCCCATGGGGGCTCCTGATTGCCAACAGTACTTTGACAATCAGGTCCCATGACATTTGAATTGGGTCACTATGTAGCAGCAGTTAATGCTCTAACAGCTCATCTTCCCTGGGTCTCATCGAAAGATTTTTTACAGCAGTGAAATTTATTACACACACACACACACACACACACACACACACACCCCTCTCCTCTTAGGTATTTCTTTCCCATTTCATACCTTCATAAGATACATTGCTGGGAGGCTCAGTAAGGGCAAAGGCTACCACTGCAGTTTGAGATCAAATACTTCACTAAGAACTAGGATATCACATGTCCTTGGGAAGAGATGTGTAATCAGCAGTTGAGAATCCCCGGGAAAGTCTGCCGCTGCACCAAACCTGGTAGGTCATCAGACATCAGCTGTTAAAATTGCAGTATCACTAAGGCCTAGTTCTCGCCAGCAGCAGAATGAGGGAGAAAACCTGTTTCTGGACTTAACCACTTTGGGCTGCACTGAAGGTAGGGGCTTATTTATTGTTACATTTCTATACCGCCTTTCATTAAAACTGTCTCAAAGCAGTTCACACAAAAGTTAAAACAAGACTACAAAAATTACACTATGTGCAGTTATGTGATGTAATGCTTATGTGATGTAATGCTTCGCACGCACGCGCGCACACACGAACACACACACACACTGGCATGGCAAAGAAATTAGCCATAGTCAGAGGTGCACCTACATAATTTTGGAGGCTGGACCTAAAGGCCTTTGGAGCCTAGCTCCCTGCAAATTAGGCATCATCATGCTCCGCTGGGCGACTACACTACCAGGGACAGACTAAAGAGGATTTAGCGGGCCCCAGGGCCTGTGGAGGCCCTGGACTTCATCCTGGAAGTCCAGGGGTAAGATCGCCTCTGGTCATAGTTCAGTGGTAGAGCAGCCTTCTCTTATGCAGTTGTCCATAAATCTCATCAGCAGTTGGCCCAATCTAATTGCTATTATCAGCTGCTCCCGTTCCACTGGAAGTTTGCTATCAATACTTCCTGCCCATTTCAAATGCCTGCACTGCGAGACAACTATATTACAGATAAACTGTGTGAAGTATTCCCCATCACCATAAAAATTTGATCCTTTGAGGATGCACATCATCCCCCTTCCCCTTAGGGGCTTCTTTCAGATCTAAGTTTACTTATCATATCCCCGCATGGAAAATACATTTAGTGCAGTCATGCAAAAAAACCATCACATATGCAAAAGGGTTTCAGATTTTACAACCAGTTTGGGAGGTGGCTGCAGCTCAATAGCAGAGCATCTGCCTTGCACATAGAAGGTCCCAGGTTCAATCCCTGGCTTCTCTAGGTAGGGCTGGGAGAGACTTCTGCCTGCAACCTTTCAGAGAGCCGCTGTCAGTCAGTGTAGACAATACTCACTTAGATGAACCAATCCTCTGACAGGGTATAAGTCCGCTTCCTATGTTCCTAAGTGCCCTCATGCGGAAATGCTTTCCCACAAACTTACATCCGGCTTGTAACATTTAAATAGCCCTTTCAAAAAGCCCAGCAGCCAATTTTAGCATTGCACATCTGACACAGGACCCAACTGAGGGGAAGCTTGGCTATTACGCAGAGGAAGCTTGCATATGGAAGGGATGCACCAACTGCATGCGCAGTTCCCATATGCGAACTCCATGTCAGATATTACAGTGGGAAGAGCACCAGCATTGGCACATGTCACATTCAAAGCCGATCTGACACTATTAACTATCAGCATGGTGATTCAGTGCCCACTCCACTGCTGTCGCCTCGCAACCTGTAAACACCGAGAAAAAGCAGGGACTGTAAGTACAGTTGACAAGTCTGTTCCCTGCTTCTCCATAGTCAGTGCACAAATATGTATTGTGTACATGGCTGGCTACATCTTTGATTCAAATACTGATGTAGGCCTATTACACTCTGCACAGCCGAGCAGGAAAGTTCTCTAAGTGGTTTACTGGCTGCTTTCCATTAGCTGGATGGCAGGCTACAATTCATAACCTCTAACTAAACAACAATTCATACAGAATTAAGCAGACTTACACACTCGGCGCTTTAATGCCATTAAAATTGGTGTGACCTAGTTTTGGAAGGTGAGCAGTTTCAGCATTTTCATATCTTCTTTCCTGGATCAGCCCCCCCCCCCCCCCACAAGGCAGTTTTGTGTGAAAGGGTGGAATCGGTGTGGTAGAAGGAAATGCAATGCTATAGCTGTCTCTAAAACCTTTGTTTCCATGGAAACACTCACACTTATATGTAAGGTAACATTAAAACCACAGCTAACCTAATGAGAATAATCTCTCCCCAGAACAGATGTGGGAGCAGATAACTTGAGTTTTAAAACTCAACCAGAAACATTTCATGCCATAGGAAGCATTTCAATCTGAGGCCTTAGCAATATTAGTCTGAATCAGAAAAATGTTCCTCTTCTTTCTCTGGTATGCCAAATAGTGACACATTTGATCACTGTTTTCACTATAGTAATAATAATCTCTTAACTTGCTGAAATCTGTGTATGTAATAAAGGAATTCACAGGAAGCTAGCATGAGTTGAAAAGAAAGCCCTGAATACTCTGATGCTTTAGACATGCTATAGAAAACAGTCTCAGAAGTAGGAGTTCACCTCACAGCTCCTGTTTTACATAAGAACATAGGAAGCTGCCTTATACTGAGTCAGACCGTTGGTCCATCTAGTTCAGTATTGTCTACCTAAACTGGCAATGGCTTCTTCAAGGTTGCAGGCAGGAGTCTCTCTCGGCCCTATCTTGGAGATACCATGGAGGGAAGTTGCATTCAAACTTGCAGGAGTTCTTCCCAAAATGGGCCCATCCCCTAGGGGGAATATTTTACGGTGGTCACACATGTAGTCTCCCATTCAAATGCAAACCAGGGTGGAACCAGCTTAGCAACGGGGATAATTAATGCTTGCGACAACAAGACCAGCTCTCTTCCCTTAATTTTCAGTCTTTTTTGGAAAATAAATCAGGCTTACAAATCAGTGTTACATTCAACCACTTTAGAAAAAAGAATCTGGAGGAGTTGCCGGAATGTTCAGACAACCCAATTTAATTAACATTCTCTTTTCCCTGTTACCATCTTTCCTTTCCTAAAGGCCTTGAGGGAAGTGGTGGTGGATGGCTTCCATTATTGGCAGCCAGGGACAGTCGGTTTTGAAGCCCCATGATCCCCAGCTGCAAGTGATGCTCTCTGCAGTCAAGACAGCCAACAATCTTCATACTCAAGCTCCACAATCTGCAGCTGCCAATGCTAGAAGCAAGACACAATCCCCAACTTGAGTTACAGCAAGCTTCTAAGGGACTTATCCAAGTCTAACTGGGGCTTATTTCAGAAGGGAGAATTCTGATTTCAAGCTCCCCACTTCTCAAATACCCACTCCATCCCTACTAAAAATGCACAGTTGTCATATACACATTGGTCAATATGCATTTGTCTCTGCTTACAGGCTGCTTACAACCTGAGCACACACAGAGATGAGTGCCTGAGCACTGGTCTCATGGGGGTACCCCCAATGAACCACAGTCATCATGCAGTGCATTTTGGATATGTGGAGGCCAGGGTGATGCATCCCAGCTTCTGGAGATCCGCACTGCATGCAGCAGTGTGGATCATGTGGAAGCACGGTATACTCTTGCCAGCAATGTGGGATGCTTATCTGGGGAGATGTAAGTTTTGTACAGCCTTCCCCTCACCAGATGGCCATGTGAATACCCCCATGGTATTTTCCCCCACACAGGTACAGGTACATAGGTAAGTTGCTCGGGTTGTAACTCATTGAGATAGACATGCACACCATATTTATTTATTTAGCATATTTATATACTGCCCCAAACTCATGTCTCTGTGAGACGCATATGGGGGTTTCCCACAGTAGTATACCTTTACAGGAAAAATATGTGTGAAGTGATCCTGAGTTGCAGAAAAACATAAATAATGCCCACTTTGTCGGAAGGATGTGTAGTTAGGCTAGTAAATTGCCAGGGCATTCCCTTTGACTGAAAGTCATAACTTGGGTAGTGATTCTCATTTTCTTTTGGCCATTTTAAGAACTTCTGCAGATATTTCCCCAGAGATTCACAGCCACAAGGAAGAATGCAAGCAACAAACAATATTTTCTTTTATTCCAGGGACTGAATAGAAATGCCATTAAAGTCCTTTATATCACACAGCAGCTCATTCGCTCCCCAGAACCAGTACAAGTTTGCTGTGGTTTGAAGCTTACTGGCCACCAAATTTCAAAAGCAAGGCCAGGAGAGACTCATTGGAAGAAGAGGATCATTCCACAAAAAACTTACAAAACTGTTTTATAGCAGTAACACGATAGTTGCAGTAAATCCTAAGTTGTTTCCCAAATGGCACCCCACCTGCATTAATATTCAGACTCTGAAGATGCTGCAGTGAAGAATGACTTATAACCACTTTTATTGTGCTACAGTCAATAAACATCTACACTCTTGTTTATTCCACATCAATATATTCCAGTGGGTAAAAAATAAACCCACCTTGAACTTTTTACATTTGCCCTTCCGTTATTCTATCACAGCTGCCAGCATAAGAAATACAACACTCAAACAAATCCGACCTTAAGCATGTTTGAAAAGGTAGTCCCATACCTTTAAGTAACCTTTTGTGACTTTTCCCCCCATCAGGTTTCTTTAGTATGTTATTCTCTCTCAGTGGCACAGGACGTTTCTCCATTTGAGGAAAAGTGGTTTAGAACTAAATCCATTTTTACTACTACTCATTTGGCAGGTGATTTCCTTGGAAATTCACCACCAAAAAAACACGAACACAATGTTTGAATCAAATATCTTTGGGTGTATTCCCCAAAATGCTTACAAGATGTTAAAAGGGGATCTGTGTACTTGCTGGATGAGTAATTGTAGGCGTACATGTGATTTTTAAATAATTCATTATTTTGATGTTATTGATGTGTGTGCTTTTTTTTTTTTTAAATAAAACTTTATTGTTAGCAACTTTGGAAGCATTTTCTGATAAGAGGCAGACAAACAAAAATGGAAGTGCATCCAAAAGTACATTGGATTGTGTGGTGGTTCTCATACAAGCTGGGCAGCATCTGGTTCAGCCCAAATCAATCATTTGGGGTGAAGGTTATAAGTATTCCAAATAAACCAAAAGGAGATAGCGGAGAATTTGGAAAGGAGAATAAAGTAGGACATGACAGCCAGCCAAAGAGACCAAAAGACCACAAGGAACATAGTGAGGCTATTCTCACAGCCCGCAGAAACCAGGCTAACGGAGCAAAGCCCAGTTTCTGCGGGTTGTGTGCTGCAACAAGAGATGTGTGGCTCCCGCATAATTGCTTCTCTTAAATGAGGTTGGTGGAGCGCATCCTGCGCTAACCCTGTTTACCTGATCATGTGTCACTGCAGCGCAACTCCACGCTATGGCAACTCACGAGGAAAGCCCCAAAGGGGAGGCTAAAACAAGCCTCCCAAAAATTGAGGGCTCTCCAGAAGAACCCACACACTTGCGTGGGGCATTCTGGGGCTGCCAGGAGGCCCCCGA
The DNA here is from genome assembly GCF_027244095.1 of Hemicordylus capensis. Lineage (NCBI taxonomy): Eukaryota > Metazoa > Chordata > Lepidosauria > Squamata > Cordylidae > Hemicordylus > Hemicordylus capensis. Next base: position 25,363,474 of record NC_069661.1, on the reverse strand, counting down.
TCCCTGCCACCTCAACTGGCTCGGTGATGGAGGCGGTAGTCATGTGGGTGGTCAATCTGGCCAACCAGGGCTAGCTGCCTGATTGTCTGTGGGGAGAGTGGGTCTCCACTCTTCCCGCGAAATCCCTTACAGCTCTCCACACTTCTCATGTGGAGAGCCTCAGTTTACAGCTGTTCATATGCAAATGCTAGAATCTTCCAAGCCAAGATGGAGAGCTGTAGTGCTTGTTTGCAAACCAGAATCTGGACTATCTGGGCATAACAGAAACCTACTGAAATGGAGAGCGCCAATGGGATGCAGTGGAGTCCTGGATACAAACAACCAGGAGGCATGTCTTGGGAGGTAGTTGCCTCTGTATGTCAAAGACAGTATGGAATCCAATAGACTAGAAAACTTAAGAGGACCAGACTCCTCCACAGAATCCTAGCAGGTGGTAATACAAAAAAGAGTGACTTAGTTCTGGGGACATAATGTTGCACCTCCTGATCAAATGCTGATCCTAAGTTGGAAAAAAGAACAAGGTAGGCAGCCAAACCCAGGGGGGGGGGGAGGAGTTGCAATAATGGATGGCCACCCATGGTGAAGCCACCCATTCAATTTACCCTGGGTAGAATTCACATTCAAAATATATCCAAGAGATCAAATGTCTCAATACCTTAAATCAAGGGTTTCCAACGGGGTATTTGAACAGCTCTCAGAGTGTATCAACAGCCCCCCTGTCTCCCCAGGCTGCAACCATGCTGCTCATAAGCAGTCATTTAAATTAATCAGACATGTTTACTTTAACTGGAAGTAACTTCAAAAAGTCGGTTTCAGTGGGAGTACTCATGAGTAGCTTAATCTGGATAAAGGCCAGTGACTGGAGCAGCCCGTCTCATAACTGTAATGTGTGTGTGTGTGTGTGTGTGTGTGTGTGTGTGTGTGTGTGTGTGTAGGTAGATGTGCACACACGCACCTCCCTAACTTTATGGAGTGCCTGAGCTGAAGGTTTGCAACAGAAGGGGTACACTTTTTTTTTTTTAAAAGGTGGTGGAACTCCTGCCTTAAAGGATGATGCCTTAAAACAGTTGGTAATGGAACAAATCAGATGGGAGATGACCTTGGACTTAATCCTAAGTGGCATCCAGGATCTGGTGTGAGATGTAAGTATTGTTGAACCTGTAGAGAATAGTAACCACAATCCTCTCATTTAGCTCATTAAATTAGATGGTATCATTATGAAATGAGCAAAGTGGTACATCACTTACAGTAAAAAAAAAGTATATTTCAAACTTTTAAAGTTAATTCAGGTTAAAGTAACCCAAAATACCCCTAGGCTTAATAGTACCTGCTACTTGTACATTTATTTGGGTTAGGAAGGGCTGAAACATCCTCAGGCTTAATAGCTTAAAATATTTGCCAATACCACATTTGCCTCAGCAAGCTGCCAGGCACCAAACAATATCTGCTGCACAGCCTCTAAAGTAAGAAAACAATTTTTGTTCCTCGCCTACAATCTGAGGCTTTCAGTTTAAAAGGGATCAAGCTCTCTGTATTTCACTGGGCTTAATGCTGAAAGGAAAATTTCTTTGTCCAGCTAATAGTTAATAAGAAAATAACTTCCTATAAAGCTATTCAAAATATACATGGGTAGGATTCTCCTGCTGCCTTCTGCACAGAAAGCCTGGATATTCAGTGATGTTTCACTGGCCCAGCAAATATTCTCATACTGGCAAAGAACAAAAGCAGCAGCAATATTGCTTTAATGCTAACATTTGGAAACACAGACCAGATTTGCACAGGAAGGTGAGAAGGGTTCATCTATGAAGTTTCGTTTCTGAGGAAAGTTTCGTCTGGTCAAAATGGGTTCCAGGGTGTCATGCACTGTTCATTCAAATGCACCAGCATCCAGTAGACGATTGGCAGGAAGGAAGTTGTTCATGTTGGATAAGCGGTTTTTGGGTTACCTCAAATCCATACTAAGGAGTAAAGTGTACATTACATGAAATTGCACAAAAGAGATAGCAGAGTGCCATGAAGGAAGAGGATGCTGAACACTTTCCCCAATGGCAATTTCAGTCCCCTCAAAAAATATCTCCCTCTCCCACCCATCTAAGCTGGGATTATTTACCAAGTGATAAATTCATAGAACATGTGTTCCAGATTTAGGTCTTCAGATGTTGTTGGACTATAACTCCCAACATTCCTCACCACAATGGCTAAAGGAATTGTAATGCAACAACTTCTGAAACCCAAGGTTGTGAGCATGCATATAACCACTTGGTAAGATTTTTTTTAATCTGTAATGCCCAGTCATGTAGTCAGGGAAATTTTACCACACACAAAATTTTGTAGAAACAGGGGTTCCTGTTTTCCAGTAAATTTGTGATGAAAGAGCCAAAAGATAGAGGCAGCTTAAGGTTCTTCAGATTACAACATTTTAATAAAATAAAACTGAAATAAAAAATAAAGGTTAAGCACGGTTTTCCTTAAACAACTTTCCCATCAGAGCAAGTGGCTAGACTATCCCTGAGGGGGGCGCACTGTGGGCATGGATTCGTCTTTTGCTTACGCTGCTCTTCAAAGTATTATATTCACAGCTTACATCCTGAGGCGGGTCTCACGATTAGTGAGACCCACTTTGTCCAGGTTTGCGGGGAGAGCAGGCCTGCTCTCCACACAGACAAGCAGGGTGGTAGCCCTGGGCAGCCAGATCGGCTGCCCACATGACTGCCGGCTCCATAGTGGAGCCGGCAGGGACTGGGAGGATCGGGGGCCATGTGGCCCCCGGAAGTTCCAGTATGCCCTGCGTGAGCGCGCAGGGCATACTGGAGAAACCTCCGAGCTGAGAGGCTGCTTTTAAGCCTCTCGGTAGGGGGTCTCCTCGTGAGTAGCCGTGCCGCGGAGCCACACCACGGCTACTCACGATCCAAAAAAGTGGGTTTGCAGAGCGCTCGCTCTGCAAACCCAGTTTAAGGGGCGGGTTGCTTGAGCGGGTTACCCGCTCAGGAACCACCAGGCTCGCAGCCGAGCCCGGTGGTTCACATGATCGGATGAAATCGGGCTAGTGGAGGCTAGCCCAATTTCATCCCATTGTGTGAATAGTCTCCCTGACTAACAAAGTGCTTGTGCTTCTGGGGGCCGCAGGGTCACACAACTGCCCTTGACTCCTTGTGTGGGCACAGTTGTGCAAGAGCCTTTAGACTACAGAATGCTCTCCTCACAACCCTCAGTGATGTGTTTTCTGCTCTTGCAGAGTCCTTCTGGAGCACAGGGAGCACTCTGGAGTCTAAAGGCTCTTGCACAACTGTGCTCACTCAGGTCAACACAGAGAGTTGAACATGGGCACTATCACACCCTAATAGTCCCTAAAAGAACGAGCACTTCTTTAGTCAGAATGTCAGCCAGTAATATGTAATAATAATACGATGTAGTGGCTAAAATGTCAGACTAGTCCTGTGAAGAACTGGGTCAAATCCCACACAGCAATGAAGCTTGCTGGATGACCTTGAGCTAGTCACTCTCTTTCAGCCTAACTTACCTCACATGGTTGCTATGGGGATAAAATGGGAGTGGAGAGGAGATCTGTGTATTTTCCTGACCTCCTTGAATTAAGGCCAAAACAAATATATATACAGGAGGATCTTGTTACTCACAGATCTGGCATCTGCAGTTTTGAGTATCTGCAGTCAGGTAATTGGCACCTAACTTCAGCATATGTGAGGAAAAACCAGGAGTGGGGGTTAAACCGGATTGGGGGTGGCCGGAAATGACCTCTGAGGTCATTTCCAGCTGCTATTTTGAGCGTCAGAGCCACTTTGTGGCTAGTTTTCAAAGAAAAATGCTTTAAAATCATGATTACCCACCAAAAATGGTGGAGTGGAGAATTTTGGGTGCTTTGCTGGAACGCTGGGGACCCATAGAGCATGGAAGGGCACTTTATTTGGCTTTTTTCGTGTTTTTTGCCCATTTTTGCCATTTCCCTGCCCTTTGGAATCTAACCCCCAAACTTCCATTGCCCCAATGTCTCAGTATTTGTGGTTACAGTATCTGCTGGACTAGCTGAGAATGGAACTCTTGTGAATACACGTCCTCTTTTATAATAATAATGTTGGCTGACACCTAGACTAATGTTGCATGCACCAAATAATGCTTCATGCATGCAACACAAAGAAGCAGTTTTGGCTAGGGTTAGGCAATCTGATTCATCCGTGAATCAATTTGCACCAAACTGGGGGTGATTCACAGATTCAACCACAAATCAAATTGCCCCTTAAATGAAGGAGCTGATTCAAGGTTGAATTGAATCAGCTCCAATTCAATGTGTGTCCATTTGCGGGATTCGAGTGGCCATTTTGGCAGGCTTTCCCCCCTTACTGATAGATTTTCTGGCATTGGTTTCCGATTGGCTTGAGGTCTCCTTGCTTCTTGGTTGGCTTGTCATTCAAATCAAGTGTTGGCATGGGCAAGTGTGCCCCCATTGGCTGCGGGGAGGGAGAAGCCCCCCCAGAAGCACATTTGGAGAGGATTTCAAAATGTATTTAAAGGGACTGGGAGGCAGAGAGAGTGAGAGAGGCCTTATGAAGAAGAAGATACAGCAGGACAGAAGGAAGGAAGGAAGGAAGGAAGGAAGGAAGGAAGGGTTAATTTATTGGTTTTCTTTTCTCAACACTGAGTGTATTATTGCTGCTATACCTGTTTTGCTGGACCTCAGAATAATGAATGGGCTAACAAAAAAGGAGGGAATTTCAAAATGTATTCAAAGGGACTGGGAGGCAGAGAGATCCCTTATATCAGGAGAGGAGGACGAAATCAAGGAAGGTTTGATTTTGTGGCTTTCTTTTCTCAACACTGAGTATAATGCTGTGCTGTTGTTTGCTGCTATAATGATCTGGTTTTGCTGGATCTCAGATTGACAAGAGGCAGAACCTGAGTGCCTGCCTGCTTGCCTTAAGCTGTGGTTTGGTCTGTTTGTGAGAGGGTATTGTGGTGAGAAATGGACAGTGGCAGTTCAGCTCTATGTGTCTGTGTGTAATATTTCATGGTGATTGGTGTGTGGGAGAGCAACTTGTGCCAGTGATGTTACTGCAGTGCAGGCACTGTGGCTGGCAGTGGGTTCTGGATCAGTGATTCTTTTTTGGCCATCTTTGGACTGTGTGTTTGGCAAAGCATGTTGTTAGGGGTGCACCAAGTTAATTTGGGCACCCAGACCACCCAGCTGCAAGCCCCACCCCCTTTGGGGGGCCTGCCCCACCAAACCTCTGTTGTTATTTTATTATATTATTATTATTACTATTACTATTATTACAGCAGCTGAGGGGTGGCTGTGGGGAGGGGGAGTGGAGCAGTCCTCCCTTCTCCCCCACCCCTCCACTGGTGGCAGAGAGACTGGAGTGATGCTGGTCCTGTCCATTTGGGCCAGCGTCTTTAACAAATTGTGAGGTGCACCTGCGCAGTTGAGATTGTTGCAAGCCCGTGACACGGTCATCCCTCGGCCATGGTAATGATAATAATAAAAACAGCAGAGGTTTGGTGGCGCGGGTGCAGGATGGCTGCTGGAGGCCCCCGGCCCCAGCCATTTGGAAGCCCCCCCCCCCGGACCTTGGAGGACAGGACTGGGTTCCCAAGGGGTTAGTGCACCTCTGTGTGTTGTTCTGTGTTTGGTGGGGGGGGGCTATGTGTGCTGCTTCTGTTCTGCAGTGTTGTTTTTCAAGGCAGGGTTGCAAAATTTGTGCACCGCACTCTGCTTGTTTCACCCATTGGGAACAATGGGGAATTTTAATTGCTCATTGTTCCCCATGGGTAAGTCCTAGGGATGCCAAAGTGGATTGAGTGGTACAGTGTGATGGGTGTTACCTACCACTGAACCCACAAAAGAAATGGGCAATTGGGCAATTTTTAATTTTTTAAAAACCTCAAGCCCCATAAGATCCTATTTCAATTTTTTAAAAAAATTGTCCCCTTGCCCATTTCTTTTTTTGGGTTGGATGGTAGTTAGCATGCAACTTGCCCTACCACCCAACCCACTTTGATGTCCCTAGGACCTACCCATGGGGAACAATGGGTTGATTCGAATTCCCCATTGTTCCCTATGGATGAATCATTAATCTATTACAATTTTTCTTAATTCAATTCTTTGAACTGGCCAATAATGGCCAGCCAGTTCAATGAATTGATTCAAATCTTTGAGATTCAATTTGAGGTCTAGCAAAACACAAGTCATGCACACCTCTAGTTTTGGCCAGTTCCCCTTTCCCTCTGCAGCACTCCCAAAAACATGTCCCTGAGAGCAATGGGACCCTCAGGGTCATATTTTCAGATGGTACTGAGGGCTGCAGAAGGGGGGATTAGTGAATACTGCCCCTTCAACATTTCTCATGTGCAAAGCTATTTGAAGTGTGCAACGTTAGTCTGCATGTCAGCCATAGATGAGAAGAAGAAAATGTGTGTCCATATAGCTATATCTGCAACATTGTTCTATAAAGGAAGAGTGGATTTGTGATACCTTGTTGTCTTATTTTATAAATAGCTTTTGCAAAGAAGCCCTTTCACTTTCTTATCTCAGACCTCTCAGCTGCAGTCTAATTCATCACAGTATGTCAAGAGACTCTTGATAGCGTTCTGTCTACATTGAAGGTCCAGAAACCTATCTAAGGGATGTCTTACTGACCAAAAGATCATCTGGTGGGAGGTAAAGGTGTTTTGTTGTTTGAAATATGAGTACTACTTCTCCTTTGTGACACAGACAAGGCTGCCCAATAAATCCTTTAAAATGTATTTGCTGTCCTCAGACTGCTGAGGGTCAAGGCATCGTATGTACAGAGAGAAAAAGGGAAGGTATATCTCAAGGTCTCCCATAGCATGAAGTCATAAAAGAAAGAAAAATCATGTTGGTTGCAATTAGTATAATCCAAAAGCAAACATGGCAGCTATTTGTAGCAACTAAACTTGATTCTAACTATGATATTTGAACTCATTTTCTTGGTTGTGACTTTTAGTTTATCAGCCCAGATTGAATGTTGATGCAGTGAAACAGTCTTCTGAAATCAGCAATTGGTCAGGGGTAGAGCCACCACTGAGTGACAGGGTTCAAAGAACCCGGGCTGCCAATGAAAAGAGCTGCTGGAGCCCCTGTTACATGTGACATCATGCGCAAAGGGGGCATGGCCCGATTGCCACAGGCCCTGCCCCACCCCCACCCCTGGATCACATTTCCAGGCAGCGTTTGCTGCCTGGATGCATGTATTTCTCTTCTTCTCCCTTGCTGGAGGAAGAGGAAGGGAAATAAACACTGCCAGCCAGCAAACGTGGGCTGGAAATGAGCTTGGGAGAGCTAGCTTGGGGCTTCCCAGAGCCTGGGCATGTTCCTTTTGCACATGACATCACTTTGAACTGGGGCAGGGATAAAGCTACAGTAAGGCAGATGGGTGCAAAGAACCCACGCCGCCCTGTTTCCAAAGCCACCTCACCCTGCCAAAGGGCTGCCTCACTTGCCTCCCCCAAGCTTCCCTCTGCCATGGGCCGGCCACTCACCACCATGCTGTTCTCCATGCCATTGGTGTGGTGTCCACCCTGGCATGGTGGTGGTGCTTCTGCAGCCCACTGCTGCTTCCAGGCACCAGGGGTCAGAGCTGGCTGGAGCACGGATGTCAGGAGCATGCCTCCATCGTTACTGGGGGTGGGGAGGCCACCCAGGCACACTTCCACCATCATCACCGCTGGGTAGAGCACTCGCCGCCACTGCAGGAAGGCTGCCCATAAGAACACAGGTCACCCATGCCCTCCCTATGCTACTGAACTGGGGTACTTCTGATCCAAGAAGTCATTCCAGAAGGATACCATGCTCAATCATATTGAAAGCCATTAAGAAATTCAAGGAAATCCAGAAGGTGAGACACACCCTGTCCCAGTACAGATCATCCACTGAGGTGGCGAAAACAGTCTCAACCCCAAACCTTGAGTCTGAGGCCAGACTGAGATTGGATCAAGATAAGGTGTCTTTTTGACTCTTTCTCCTCAGGATTCAAGGTAGAAAAATGAAGAATTGCTAATACATCATTTTCATTGTGCAGCTAAGATAATTTGGAACTCCAGAAATTTAGAGGCAGAGATTTTCAGAAAGAATCCTCAATTTTTCATAAAATGATACACTACTGATAAACAAATGAAAAATACTCTGTGGAAGTAACAATTATTAAGTTGAACTGATTCAACTGAATGTTATAATTATCAAACATTTGCATCTATCAGTTTGGGTAAATAATCCTACTCCTAAGGAGTAAGTGTTCTTTGAATTCAGTGGAATTATATTTCCTCATATGATCCTTAGTGCTCAGGCTGGACAAGACACAAAAAATGATGTGGAAATGGCCACAAGACTATTTCATTGTCACTAACTGCCCAGAGACACAAGTTTTGGGTGGCATAGAAATATTTTAAATAATAATAAATAATAACTAAGGGACAATTCATACAATTCTCAGAAATGAAAGTCTGCTATTTTAAAAAGTCATTATCAGTGTGACAATCTGTAAAACTGGCCACATTTCAAGCTAAATTATACATTTAGCATGTTTAAAATGCTACTCTCACTGGCTGTGTGTAAATGAACTGTGTGCTACAATAAGAGTGTTTAATGGGTCGCTGTGTTCACTGTGGTAATTAGCCTTAGTTGGTGATTAATGAAGATTTAAATCTTGCCAAGACAGGCAAGGGCAAGGTAAAATGAGTCCCCTATAGTAACTTTTCCTTCTATCTAGATAGCATGTGGTTGACCTCATGTCATCACACAAAATGTTCTAGTCTGTGAATGGTTTGACATATGTTTAGAAGAGGTGCTGAAGAGGTCAGATCACAGAAGGTGCTAACTCTTGATTTAGATAAACATACTTCCCTTTCTTTTCCTATGGGAGACTTCTTGAGTTCTCTGATTCATATCCCTTTTTGAGATTCCAGTGGTTATTAATTCCAAGCAATCCAAATAAGGAAAACACCTCTTTAAATTTCTCCACAGAGAAAATTCAGAGGTGACCATCTTAAATCTAAAGCCATACAACATAACTTCTGCAATAGAATAATTCTTGCACTGGCAGTATTATTAGCATCTGTGGTGTAAGAGATGTTAATATTACTTGTGTTCAGCTATCCCAAAGCCATTAGGATCAAAGCACCTTTGCAACTTGCCAAAAGGATGCCTTTCACCTGCACAAGAAGTCACCGGTTCAGCTGTTACGTTGCTATGAACTTGCTCAATGGTTTTCAGTCCTTCCTGCTCCTGTAATATGGGAATAATTATGCTGATCATGACTACTCGAAGGATTACTAGATACTAGGGCAGCACACGATAGGCATTAGGAGCAATCAGGATTGTGCCCAGCTCACAAATTGGGGTATGAGGCTTCGCCTATCCTAATTTGCAAGCTGGGTTGTGTGTTAGATAAAAACAAGTAGGAGGCAGGGCGCTTAACTGCTTGTCAAGCCTGCGCTGGGTAGGACCAGCACACCTTACCCAGATTCTGTCCCTACCCAGTTTGAATGCCCTACCCAAGTATTATGGAAGCAGGTTGCATGCCCTACCCAGATTCCATCCTACCCAGATTCTGTAGGCAGGAAAACTGTCCTACCCAGCTGGGGCTTGATTGATGATCCACCTTGCTGCCTCCAGCCTTTTTATTATCTAACACATGATTGAAAACTGGGAGCTCATCCAGCACCTGAATAAGGGTAGGAGGCTTCTCCCTAATGCCAATTGTGTGAACTGTCCTAATATACACAAGGAGGCTCTACACATGATCCATGCGTAAAGCCTAACCAGGAGCAGGGAGCTTGTCCTGGGTGGCCGGATCGGCCGCCCACACAATTACGAGCTCCATTATGGAGCCAGTAAGGGTAGTGGGGATCGGGGGCCACCTGGCCCCCGGAAGTTCCGGAATGCCCCATACGAGTGTGCGGGGCATTCTGAGCAGACCCCCGAAGCCGGGGGCTTGTTGGAGCCTCCCGGTCAGAGGTCTTCTAGTGACCTAGCTGAGGTCTCCTAGCGGAGCCGCGCCATGGCAACTCATGGTCGCCAAAATGGGGTTAGCGGAGCATTCACTCCGCTAACCTCATTGTGTAGTAATTAAGCGGGCCACATGGCTCCCGGCAGTTCTCCCAACCGCTCGAAAGCGGGCTGGGCTCCTGTAGCTGGCTTTCAAGCTCATTGCCTTGTAAGCACCAAGGAAAAGCTAAATAAATGTTAAATATTATCACAGCTGAGCCAAAAGTTGGAAGTAGAACTTATTTTTTTCAAAGTGGGGGTTCTGGTGAGGATCAGCAGCTTTGGGATTCCTGAAAAGGTTATCTAAATACATCTTTTCACTAATGTTGCATCATGAACCCCTCAACTGTCTAGGGAAATGTTGATGAAGATGGGTAGCCATGCTAACTGATCAGCTCTCCACAATTTTCTTTGCAAAAGTATTCATATTTAAAAGGATTTCACTTAGTTTAATACGATGATAATCATCACTGATTGTTTCAGACGGCTGAATAATCACCTAGGCTGAGCTCAGACTGACATTTAGCGATACAATTATAACTGCAATCCAACTGCGTAGCAGAGGTTTCCTTAAAAATGAGAAAAAGTTATGTTCCTCAGATGTGATTAGGCTTTTAATAAAACACTTGCTTCCCTTGCAAATTTGTCCTTGTTAACGGCTCTCTTTTGCTCAGATAAGTCTTTCATAAAGTGATATTTAATAAAAATTACCTGGTAAGGTGCTGTATAAAGGGACTCCATAACAGGGATCATGGCTGAAATGCAATTAATTTCAACACATAAGGATCTGACCTTCATAATTCACTCTGGGCTTCATCTCCAAAGAATTATGGCTTATGGAATTAAGACATTTTGTGCTGCTGTTGTCTGCAAAATATGCTTAATGTCCAACCACATAAATAATACTATAAATGATGAAACTCTACAATATTCTTTATTACTATATTATCTTCCCATATGAAGCTGCCCACCATTTGAGATAGTTAGGTGAGACCCTTTAGCATGTCCTGCCACTTGAGTTTCAGTTGGAATCAACACACAGGAAATCTTTTTCTGCTATGGCACCCAGTTAGAAGAACTTTCTACCCTAAGCAGTTTGGCTCCCGCACTGCCAGCATTCTGTAGATTATTAAAAACTTTAATTCACCAAGCACTTAACGTGATTTAGTTGGTCTGCTCTCCTGTGTTTCAAATCAACAGTTTCTGTTTTCTCCGATTTGTCTTTTTTCTGTTGCTTTTTAAAACTTGTTATTTAAAATTTTTACTGGATATTTCAATGATGTTTCTAAGCTGCCTTATGCAACTCTTGTTAAAAGATAGTAGGTATTTATTATTATTGTATTTTTAAAAAAACTAATAATATATTATCTTAATTATGGTGATAATAATTCAGTGATATTTTGGCTTAACAGGAAGCCTTAAAGAATACTACTGCAAAGAACTTTAATACAAAGATATTCCTTCTCACAAAGAAATAGCTGATTAAATAAAATGGAAAAAGGTGAATCAATTACGATATTGGGGGGAAGGAGGAAATGAAGAAAAACGTGCCTTTTTAATATATCCATGAAGATGTTAAGCTGAAGCAGGTACGTGCAGCTTGATCTTATGCATGTTGACTTGGAAGTAAATTCCTGTCAAGATAAATAGTACTTGTCTATCTATATTTCTACACCACCCCCAAACCTCTGTCTACAAGTGGTTTACAGCAACATAAAACAAGTTAAAATAGAAATAAAAACCTTAAAACAAATTTAAAACCACAGTCTAGTTGAAAAGCTTGGGTGAAAAAAAATGTGTCTTTAAAGGCTTTTTTAAAATTGTCAGAGATGTGGAGGCTCATTTCAGCAGGGAGCACATTCCAGAGTTTCAGGGCTTCCACACAGAAGGCCCACCTCTGTGCCGCCACCAGACCAGCTCGTGGCAACTGCAGACGAACCTCTCCAGATGATCTCAATGGGTGATGGGGCTCATAGTGAAAAAGACGTTCTCTTAAATACCATGGGTATTGATAGTCACCTTGGTAAGGACAGGAATTACCTGGAGGAAGTGCAATGAATTTGGATAACAGAAGTTCCTATAACGATATTCTATTTATTAAACAATGTATACATATTTTTTCAGTTTCCATGTACAAATGTCAAAGGCAACCTTTATTTTCTTAAGTTAGGACTTGGTTAGCCAACAATTAACATGGCAGACATTGCTAGGATTTCACATTAAAAGATTAACATGCTGAAATCATATGGATTACAACAAGCATGCTAATAGCATAGCTCATGCTTCTGCTAATAACTAGTCTGAAGCTTGTTCCTCCTGCCCCAACCTACTGTGAGAACCAGAGACAAAGCCCACTCAAAGCTGGGGGAACTTAAGAGACATTTTAATGAATGAGTGTAGATCAGGATGGAGAATGTTGCTGAGATTTATTTTATTATTTAAAAGATTGATATGCCACCATTCTTCATAAGTGAATTCTAGGTGGTGTAAAACAAAATTCATTTTAAAAACACCAACATAAGCACTCTACTCTCCATGGACACATTCACACGTAATGTGAAACCAGAGGTTGACAATCCTGCGGTTTCAATTTCAAACCGTAAATCACATTACAGATGTTTGTTCAACCGCAGTCCATCAACCTCTGGTTTCAGGAGAGGAGAGCCTTTCCCTCTTCTTGATCTGCCATGGCTGATCTCAGCAAGTTCTATAGTTCCAGCATCGTCAGACTTTGGGCAAGGTGTCATCACGTCACCAGAGTGGCTGCCATTGGCCATGATCTTAAAGGGTGTGTGCCAAATGCAATCAAGCCTTTTCAGAATGGTCCACTTGCTCTTGGCATGGAAAGGTCATTTAAATCCTTTTAAATGTCATGCCATGCGAATGCTTCTTCTGACGATGATTGCACTGCCACCCTCGTAAGAGCTCCACAACAAAACTGTCCTGCACAAGAACAGTATATGAGGGGGATAGACTTGGAGGGCACTATTTGCCTGTGGTTAGGAAAGGGAAAGGAACATGACTTCCTAGGAGGGAATATGTATGAGCGAGGGCAAATGATCCTTGGGGGTCTGTCCCACCGTGACCTAGGATGCTCTTGCAAGGGCCAATCCCGGCAAAGCAGTTCATGCAGACCAAATCACACTCCTGCTCCCCGGGCAGCTTGCTGCCAGTGGACTACTCCTCTCATGAGAGGGGTAGTCTACTGGGGAGGACCCTTGGGGCAAACACCCTCAGTCTTCTATCAGACTGCACACTCATAAATTGAGCAAATCCAACAAAGGGGACCCCACTTGAGTGGGGCCCCTACTTTCTCTGGTTAATGATATAATTTTTTGCACTGCAACCACCTCCTCCCCTGAGAAGCCTTGCAGGGACCCAAAGGAGATTGTGACACTCCATGTGAACGAGCTTAGTCACGTGTGCAGACTGGAAGAAACACTGGGTGTGGGGATGGATCTTTATTCCCATTCAAAATTCCTGGGTTTGGGCCAGTTTTGCACTGTATGCAGATCTGCTGCTGTGGGGAATCATGGGATATGGGAGCTCCGATTTCCAGCAACACCAGGAAAGCAAGGGCATCATTTTGGGGCACAAGCATGCATATGTCCACATGGGTGGACAGGCTGGTAGGGGGCACGCTTTGACAGCTACCTGTGTAAACTGCCCTGAGCCATTTTTGGAAGGGCGGTATAGAAATCAATTGAATAAATAAATAAAATAAATACCTGGCAGCACTCATCAAGATAGGAAGAGCAGTTACTGGGGTACCCATCCCCGCAGCTCTCCTGCATAGAGCCACCTGGCTTGATATAGAGCTCCCATGGCCTGACGCTCTTGTGATAGAGCTGTACATGGGAGAAGGCATTGTTTTGTCATCACACATTATTAGCAACTCTGCCAGACACCCCAGTCCCCACAGACAGTTCTTCTCATGAGCTGTGAAGTGATGTCCCCATGGCCTTACACTCTCATGAGTGTGCGGTCTACTCGGGATCATCATCCGTCACTATCGGATATGAAGACTCTCTCTCTTCTCAGTGTTGGTAATGCTGTTCCTGCTGCCCAACCCTTCTCATGAGTAAGCCTAGGGACTACACATGTACCCCAAAGGGGAAAGGGCCCCCCTTCCCCCAAGCTTTCTGTAAAATAAATAATCCCTGCTTGGGGCTGCCTTTTAAACCTAACACTGGCTGCCCACCCCCTGCCAAGCCATATGTTCCCATTCCGGCACTGTAATGGGGTGCCCTGCTTATGATGCCACCTGGAGTGTTTGTGTTGTGAACATACATGATTGTCACTTTATTCTGAGGGAGCAAAGTACTTTGTGCCCATCCTGTCACCCTGTCCCCTTTCCCTCCTGCTTTCCAGGAGCGGGGAACAGAGTGGGAAGAGGGAACGCCCCTGTGTGACTTTGCTGCTTGACAGGCTAAAGCTTGGGATGGGTTGACAAACAGGGGCGTTGCAGAGTCCCTGTTGCTGGGCAACTTCATTGCTGCATCAGAGACAGGAGGGGTGGGTCTGGTGCTTGGAGAGGTGGCCAGCAAGAAGCACCGCAAGTATGGAGCGGGCACAATCCGGGGGGGGGGGGGGTTGCACTGCCGTCTCTATGATTGCAGTTCCAAAAACTGCACGGAACTGTGATTATTTTAGATTGTGAGCCCTTTAGGGACAGGGATCCATCTTATTTATTTATTTCGCTATATAAACTGCCCTGAACCATTTTTAGAAGGGTGTTATAGGAATCAAATAAATAATAATAAATAATAATCGTTATTAATATTATGGTGATTTCCATGTATGGATGTAACTCTTTGGCAGCCAAACCTCAGGTCTCAGTGGCGAACATTACTACAACTTGAAGGTTCAAATTGGATTTTGGCAAGGCAAGCCACAGGTTGAGTTCACTGCGAAACCGCAGCTGCATGCATTTGGATGTAACTGAGCCCCATCCCCTGCCCTGTTTAACTTTGGTTTCACATTACATTCAAATTCAGCCCATGTGTATTCATTATTTATGCTTTGAGTGTCTGAAAAGGGCTAATGTGGGAGCAAATTCTGGGGCAAAGTTTTATTGAAAGGTAACTATGTCTGGAAATCAGGGCACTCTTGCCCTTGCCCTCTCAGCTTCACAACAATCTTTTGCCACAAGGACACTGATGTCTTCCTGTGAACAAAAAATCCTTCTTCCATTCACCTACTTGCTGCACAACATGCGGGCCACTGTTTTTTCTAAGCCCTCCCCTTTTAGGTGAGCCACCTAATGGTGCAGTGGGGAAATGACTTGATTAGCAAGCCAGAGGTTGCTGGTTTGAATCCCCGCTGGTATGTTTCCCAGACTATGGGAAAAACCTTTATCGTGCAGCAGTGATATAGGAAAGATGCTGAAAGGCATCATCTCATACTGCACAGGAGATGGCAATGATAAACCCCTCCTGTATTCTACTAAAGACAACCACATGGCTCTGTGGTCACCAGGTGTCGACACCAACTTGACGGCACACTTTATCTTTACCCTGGTGGGAAACATTGGACCCGAGACCTTTTACATGCAAAACTTGTGCTCTGCCACTGAACTATAGCTCCTTTTAATTTGACATTTGATATCAAGCCACATACTCTGTAATTCGATTCTGAAGTTGCGCAAAATTCTATAGGTATCAACATACTACCAACATGATTCAGATTCTTATTATAGCTTTATTATGCTGATGTGCTTTTCTGGTTTTTGTTATTGTGTTATTGATATTTATTTGTAAGCTGCTTTCAGTCATTTATGCCCTGGTTTGCATTTGAATGGGGGAGACTACATGTGTGAGTGCTGTAAGATATTCCCCTTAGGCAGGCCTGCTCAATTTAGGCCCCCCAGCTGTTCTTGAACTACAATTCCCAAAATCCCCAGCCACAGTGGCCAATATCCAGGGATTATTGGAGTTGTAGGCCAACATCTGCAGGAGGGCCAAAGTTGAGCAGCCCTGCCCTTAGAGGATGGGTCCGCTCTGGGAAGAGCACCTGCATGCTTCCATGCAGAAGGTTCCAAGTTCCCTCCCTGTCATCTCCAATATGGGGCTCAAAGAGGCTCCTGCCTGCAACTTTGAAGAAGCCGCTGCCAGTCTGTGTAGACAATGCTGTGTAGATGGACCAATGGTCTAATTCGGTATAAGGCAGCTTCCTATGATCATATTGAAAGAATAAAAGGGGTGGCAAAATTTTAAAAGGGGTCTTAATTTCTGTCATGCCCTTAAAAGAAAGCTACAGTCACTGGATCAAAATGTATTATACTGCACAGCTTTTACTGTAGTACAGAAAAATTTTGTCATAGTTTTGGCAGATGGATCGTTAATACTATAAAATTAATGATGACTCAACCCAGATTAACAAAAGTTTCGATAATGCAGATGATCAGCATCTGGCCACTGGCATAGAAGGGGAACCAGCATCGTTAGTTAGAGAGAGAACCTTGTAATCTCATAGCACGATTGGCATAGAATCATCTTCAATCAATTCTAACTCAAGTCAATTTCAGAAGCTAATAACCTGCTTCACAGTTCACCCAACTGACTGATCCAACTGCCACAATGAGTATGGGTTGCCAGTCACAAACAACCACGTCTGGGGAATTCTACTATATCAACTGTTCACCATGCAGCACTGAAAACACATGGTTGGTTGCAATCACAGACTGCCAGGAATTCCAGATTGAGCTGAGTGTAGAGTTGGGGGGAAGACTGGTATCAGATCGGTACAGCAGTTGTAGAGTGGGGGAGAAGAGGATGATCCCTGAACTTACCAGTCAATTTATATTTTTAATTGGAGCAATTAGTATCATGAAAACATTTCAAACATTTGCACTTGCATGATTTTCCACCAGCACAATATGTTCCAGGCCAGGAACAAAATAGATTTTGGCCACAATTCAACAGACAGTTAAGCAATTTAAGCCCACTGAGTTTATTGGGCTTAAGCGCATTGTAAAGTTCTAAGATGGTATCACCCCTCAAGGATTGATAAAACTGTCAGAATTAGGGGCCTGGAGTACTAAAAGTAAAGCGCTATCAAGGGAGGAAAAAGCATCAGTAGGGAGTAATGTTTCCTTACCCTACTTCTTTATGTTCTGAAATTCAGCCAACTACTGCCATTTTGGTCTAAGAAAGAGAATTTACCTCCCCTTTATTATTTATTTATTATTCATTTATTTATTCGATTTCTATACCGCCTTTCCAGAATGGCTCAGGGTGGTTTACACAGATAAATAATAAATTAATAAGATGGATCCCTGTCCCCAAAGGGCTCGCAATCTTTACCTTCCCTGTTCTGAATTCCAAACTATGAAAAGGGTAGGCTAGTCTCCACTGGGAGCAGAGCCTTCTCAGTTTCTGCCCCAATACTGCAGAACTCTTTACCAAGAGAGTTCTAAATAGTCCCCTCCCTACCAACTTACTAAAAACAGGCTCTCTCACTTTTTTTACTTTTTTTTTTTGGTTCAGTGAAAATTAACTTTGAAAATTAACTGCTTTTTAAAATTGTCCATCTATGGATTTTGTTGTTGTGCTGTTTCTCCTTTTTGGTCTTTACTGTTTGGTCTCTATCCCTGCTAAACAAAAGAGGCACCTTTTAAAAGTGGCGATTCTCTTTCTTTAGCAAGGGGAGAGCAACTGGCCCTATCCATCACCAGCACAGCATCCCTCTAGTGGCTGTTGCTGGTGTCTATTTTGTTTCTTTTTTAGATTAGGGACAGGTAGTCATTTTATATATTTGGGTTTTTTTATTCTTACGTAAACAGCTTTGAGAACTTTTGTTAAAAAGCGGTATATAAATATTCGTCATATTCTTGTTTATTTATTTATGTATTTGATACATTTCTATACCACCCAAAATGCAAGTTCTCTGGGCGGTTTACAAAACACTAAAAACAGCCAATAAAATATTAAAACTTTTCAACAATTAAAATGAAAAAGTTAGAACTATTAAAACACCATTAAAACACAATTAAAACAGTATCTAATTAAAATCCTGGGTGAACAAATGCATCTTGACTGCCCTTTTAAAATTTGTAAAAGATGGGGAGGCTCTTATTTCAGCAGGAAGTGTGTTCCAAAGCCTCGGGGCAGCAATGGAGAAGGCCCGTCCCTGCATAGCCACCAGATCAGCCAGTGGCCTGTTTGTGTTGTTTGGTTTGGTTGTTTGGTTTATTTAGCTTGTATTATGTTATGGTTGTGTTATAGTTATTCTCATTTATGAACCACATTTGAAATTAATAAAAACAAGCAGTATATAAATGCTTTAAAAAATAATTTAAATAATATTAAATTAAATGATCAAATAAATAAATAAATAAATAAATAAATAAATAAATAAATAAATAAATAAAAAGAAATAGTGCGAAAAGTGTCCCCAACCACTAGGGTTGTACATGGACCTTGATTCATGCAGCAGTTTAATTTGAACTGGTTCGTGGTTCTACAAACCGGTTCATTCTTGATCGGCCCAATCATGAACAGTTGGGGGATGGTTCAAGAGTGGTGCGGGGAAGGGGGGGCAAGCGGCACCTTTAAAAGTGAGTACAGCAGGTCCTTACCTGCATGACTGGTGCTTCATGCAGCTTACTACTCCCAACAGCCCGCATGTGGTGGTAGCACAGCGCCAGCATGCACAGAAGGCATCTGCAGGGTCAGCAACACCAGGCTGACCACACAAATGGCGTCTGTGCATCCACAAAGGCCATGTGTCTGCCGCTGCCATGCGGCCTGTTGTGCCACAGCAGGAAGCTGCATGCAGTGGATGGTCACGCAGGTAAGGACCTGCTGTACTCACTTTTAAAGGTCCAGATTTCCCCCGCCCGGCACCGCTCTCAAACCACCGAACCAGTTTGTGGTTGGGCCGAATGGGAATGAACTGGCTGAACCACTGAACAAACTGAGGTCTGTACACATCCCTAACCACCACCATCATGAAGTGATGGGGAGCGATCAGAGTTTGCTGGATATGTAATTTTTCCATTGACACTAGCTTTTTGCACACACAGTAGCAAAGCTGGAGTGTGCTCTGGGGTGGGGGGGAGTGAAGATGGTCCCCTTCCCTTCCCGACTTCATATTCAGAGAGGCATAAGGCAGAGAGCAAAGAGCAAGCTGTCATCCAGCCAGTTGGCCCAAAGATACTTGATCCTCCTTGTTCAGTTGTAGCGATGCCCCTGCTCACAATAGATCAGGATACAACAACTTTTTTCCATACCCAGATTACAGTCGCTATATTGAGGTGAATATGTATAAAGATTAAGTAGGCAAAGAAAGGATCGGCCGAGCTCAGAATTCCCTTAAGAAACAAGACTAAAACATACAGGAGACCCTCATTATTCATGGGCTTCCATTCTTGCCTACAACTGCAAATATGGAAACCACAAAAGATGAAACCTTAATTCTATGGGAATCTGGGGGTTAGGTTCCTGCACAATATTTTTTGGCCAAAAATAATAATAATAATAATAATGCAGGAGGAAAGCAGAAATAAAAGTAGTACAGCACAATACCTTACTTTCCAGCTTTCCAGCTATGCCCCCTACAATCTCCAAATCAGCTGATTTTTTCCTGATTTTTGCTGCTTTGGGGGGCAGGGGACATAAGCCACAAAATGGCTCTGCATTGCCTCAGGTCAAGAAATGCGCTTTCCAGACTGCGAGCTCTACAGCGGTTGGAGGTGGTGTAAAATTCTTCAACTTGTCAGGATCATATTCAAAACATAAATAAAAGGTGGAAGCCATTCATTGTATAGTTCATCATAAAGCCGTGGCCTTATTATAACAATGTGTTTTCCCAGCAGAGACTGTTCATATTGTTTGTAAGACTTCCTCTCCGTGTCCTCCTACTGCACCATTTTGGGCCAATGGGGTCATAGAGGAGGTAGGGGTCAATGATGTGATGAGGAGTTGTTTGGGGGGGGGGCATTGGTGGCTTTGCACAAAGCCACCTGCAGGGGGAGCAGTCTTTTCTAGCTTGCACAAACTTAAATATCCCTTGCCATGGCTGACAATCAGTTTTTAAAACTGATAGTGGAGGCTGAAAGAAACAATCACAGAAATATAAAAAGAAATATAATCACAATAGATTTAACAATAACAGAGGAGGGAGAGCAGCAAAAAGCAAATAAAAAGGACATTGCAGCATTGCACTGTTGCACAAGAACACCCAGGAATTTTTTTTTTTTTAAGGATCATTTCAAAATCTGAGAGGAGATTAAGATATTGAAATGCCAAATTGCTGAATGAACCCACCACATTGCACCATGGAAACAGCAGGACAGCCCTCCTAAAACCGAAAAATACAGCTATTTTTCTGGAACGCACATGCAAAGTTGTAACACAAAACAGAACATTAAAACCCAGAAGAAAGCTTCCAATGTGCGAATGGCACCTTGCTGTCATCACATGGACAACGGTGTCAAAACACAGTTAGTATGGATGCACACTTAGCAGATACGTAGTGGAACAATGATAAAGGGTAATCTGAAAAGCGCCCTGAAGTGACTTTCGGTGGCCCAGGAACCACGGATAGGCAAAAATTGCCTGTTTTTAATACAGTGGATAATGAAACTGGGTCTCTAAGACCCATCAGCAGGTATGCAAAACTGTGGTATGCAAAACCATCCACAGGTATGTGAAACCGTGGGTAATGAGGGCCACTAGTATATGTAAATAGAAATGTAGACACCCAGATAGACAGAAGTATTGTCAATGCAGAATGTGTGTGTGTGTGTGTGTGTGTGTGTGTGTGTGTGTGTGTGTGTGTGTGTTGTTTTTCCCAAAGCCACTTTTTGCAACTGCTTTACATTTCAGTATCCTGCTCTCAACAAGGTAGATTTACACACCCACCTAAAACATGAATATATCACTTTACATCAGACCCATTTTACGGTGGAATAAGAAAGCATGTCTCAAAAGAAATTGAAAGGCAATGAAGAACTGCAGTTCCATAAAGGTTTAATCTCAACCCGAACATGCACCAGTTAATAAACAGTGCTTCAAAATGCGAGAGATCTGAGACCTCAATGCATCTGGCAGAAGTTTAGCAGGCCATGAAATGTGTGGATTTAAACTGGTTTCTGTGGCAATCAAAGAAACAGGAAAGGACAACCTTATCATCAATTCAAGCCCCAAACAGCCACAGGAGCTGTATCAACCAGGCCATAATTTCTGATCATAAAACTTGCCTTGAATGAAACCTTGCCTGTGACCTTCATATATCCTGCTGCCCTCCAAAACCTCTGCTAGTATACAGCTGAAATCCCTTTTTGTTATGGCTCACTGCCTTATGTTCTTCCCAAAATACAGTAAGCTTTCAAAGAAAAGAGAAACCCATTACAGAGTACTCAGTTAATATCTGTATATAAAATATGCATTCCAGTGAATAACCTGAATGGTAAATACTTCATTTGGCCTTGGTCTTCCCTCTCTCTCGCTCAATCCCCAATTCCATGCTCAAAATATAATAGGGATGGCATTCTTTATACTTGTCAGGCAAAATGCAACTGAAATGCTGAACGTTTATGCTTTATAGAAAGGCAGGCTATTCTTCATCAGTTTTTGCAAAATACCTTGACTCCTGCTAAAGGCATTTTTTTCAAGCCAAAACTGTTATATTTAGGGAGCAACTATCCCCAGGGGCAGCTCACCCATGTGGGAAGGTGAGAGACAGCCTCAGGCCACACGTGCATCCCACCCTACCCCTGCAGGTGCCATCTCCCCTGCCTGCCACTGCTCCCCAACTCCTTGCTGCCCCACCACTCTCTGTTCTGTCCCCCCCCCCGACACACACACTGTATCCTGACACAGCCCCCTGACTCCACCACCGAAATCAGGGGTGGAGCCAGACTTGCCTCATTCACCCTCACCATCCTTCCCCATCTCTTGGCTGCTTTATGTTCTGTGCACACTGGAGTTTTAAACTGTAGTTTAGCATTGGCAGTGAGGGAAGTGGGCCTGGACCTGCCCATTATGCTGGAACCAGCATCTGGTTCAGCAGCTTCTTGGCATCATCTTGAGAGGCACAAGCCATAGAGCCAGCGCTAAGTATTGCTATGAAGCCCCCAGAATAGTATCTCTCCAGTGGGAGTTGCTGATCTTTGTGTGTGCATGCGTGTTGGTTAAAACTGTGAACCCTTTTGAGACAGGAAACTATTTTTCTTATATCTTTTGTTATGTGGAATGTTGAGAAGTAGTATACAATTCTTCTTCTTCTTCTTCTTCTTCTTCTTCTTCTTCTTCTTCTTCTTCTTCTTCTTCTTCTTCTTCTTCTTCTCCCAAGTAGAGGCAGCTTGATTCCAATTGAAGGTCATCTTAAGTTTCCATACTGCATCCAAGTTGAATGTCCCTTAGGGATATATGCCTGGTGCCCTTGTGTAGTTCAGCTCAGTCTTGCCCTCTGCTGACTCTGTGATCCACTGTACAATCCTGCATTCAGTACCATGCAATCCTGAATCCAGTACCATGAGTTGAAGGGTCTCAGTGGGCACCTACCTGCTACTCTAAGGTTCCTTCCTCTCCCAGGCACAACTGAGGGTCTTAATCTCTTACTGGGCTCTAGTGCTGCCCACACCTGTACCTGCTCCAGCTTTCTCAGGCAAGCAACTGCTCTGTATTAGCAGGGCATCTACTAGGGGATGGGAGGATTCCACATCATCAGTGGTCTGATGAGCTTCAAGTAATTCTGCTCTCCAGCTCCTTTCTCTAGCTCCATCTCCCTCTTACAGGATTTCAGATCTCAAAGGGGCAACACAATACTGTAGGCACTAGCTCTGCCTCTGATGAGGCTGGGGAACCTCCACCCAGGCAGATTGGTCCTCCAAGTCGGATGATAAAAGCAAGGACATCTTTTCTGGCCCTGGTGGAAAGGGTAGGCCTGATGTGACTAAAGCTTCAGAAATGGACTCACTCCCTATCTATAACTGATTCCCTATCTCTATATCCTCTTCCAGCTAAAGGGTGTCTGGCTCTAGGGTAATGACAGTATAGGGCAGCTTACAATGTAACATCATTAACCACATGGATAAAACTGGTCATCTAAATCTGGACATTTTAAGACTGGAGGCAGACTTCAATTATTCAAACCAATCAAACTTCCCAGTTGGATGATCCCATTGAGTACTTACTTCATGCATGGTATTATGTGCACACTAAAGGGAAAGGGCATGTGCTTCTCCACCACATAAGGGACAGTGCTTGGTCTGTTAAGCATATGAACTAGGCTAACAACTACAACGTCAAGTGATAATCTGCACATAGGAAACAGTCACCACAGGTCAAATTCAACTGTCAAACTCTCATATCAACTCACATCACCTCAAGCACAATAACTTCCAATGGAGTTGGTTCATATTTTCAACTGTGCATTACCTGAGAAACATCAAGTGTTGTGTCCATATGTGTGAATCAGTTCTCATTAAGCAGCCTATAAACAAGTTGTTTTCCTTTTACAAGCCTTCTAACATTTCTGATGTTCATATTGGAAAAGCAAGCATTAAAAGGTATTTAAAATGGCAAGATTAATTGAACTATCTCCTTAAGCGCACACCGCAGAAACAAGAATGAGAGGACTTTTTAAAGTCAAAACATACAACCAAGGAAAACGTCTGGCACTGAAATTTACGGTCAGGGCACATCCTTGAAAGGCTCTGTGAAGGCAAGTGTGGCAAGCCCAATTTATGAGATCAGACTTTCAAGCTGACAGAGCTGAAACCTTGAAGGATTTGAAAGCCAGAGGTTTGTGGAGGCTGTCAGAGGGGGAACTCCTTTGCTGAGCCCACTGAATGGAACAAACAGCCATCCAGGTATAAGCAATGCCTCAGGCAGTACTAAGCCTTACAGAGCTGCTCCATGACCGATGCTGTGAAGCAAGGAACAAGGCAGACAATGATATATAACAACCCAGATCCCGGGGGAGGGGGAGTATTGTTACAGGGACAACCAGCATCGCTGCTGTGAAGATACAGGTGTCCACATGGGTGGCCTTCAGATTTCCTCTAACTTTCATGAAAATGAAAAGAGAAAGAAGGTTGTTTTCTTGGTTTCCTTCCACAGTTTGCTAGAGCAAATTGTATAAAATAGGGTGGGCTGTTCCTTCAACCTGTGAGGGTTGCACATCCCTCAGGAACATATTCCTGAAAGCAGAAAGGACTTTTGCAGGGAGGGGAGATCATCAAAAATTGTTTGCCCATCGACTTCCTTACAAGCCTTCAGTGCAGCTACTGTCCTGGCTCCTTGTGAGGGGAAAGCCTTTCTCCTGCCCTCGTATCACTGTGCTGCATGTGGGCCAATGTTGTTATAAGGATTACAAGATAAAATGTGTGAACTGTTTTGAACACTCAAGAGCACTGAACAAATGCTAAGTATTCTCCGAATTCAGAATCCCAATAGCAGCATGCTTGAGATTCAGCCTTATCAAGGAAAGTGGGACATGCTTCGCAGTAAATATGCATAGGATTAGGCTGTAGATGCCCAGTATGTTTCAAGCTGCGTCCATTTATTTGGGTATAAGCTATATGATCCTCCCTACTGCAACCTAAGAAGAGCCTTCTAACTTATCTGAGTTAAAAATTTATGCTTTCAGTTTGAGGGGTTGTAGGAAACATGTGGGTCACTCACTAGCCAGGAAACATATTTCGATACTTTTTTATGCCAATGATGCAGTTATTTTATCTAGACTACTCATCAGTATGAAAAGAGCTTTACACAGACTAGCTCAATATTGTGATGGAGCTTCTGTTCATAAATGCTCAAAAGTCTATGGTCTTTGCAAAAAAACCAAAAAAACACTTTGCCAAAACACACACACACACACACACACACACACACACACACACACACCACCCCCCACCCCTGCCAAGAAATATAGGCAGATCTTACAAATATCTGGGAGTGGTCTGTTAAAATAGTTCTTGGGGGAAGCATGCTGCAACTAATGCCCAGAAGAGTGCCACTGCTATATTAAAGTCTCACCCCACCAAGGAGGTGGTCAATATATACTGGCTGCAATCAAGGTTTATGAGGCTAAAGTGCTTTCTCAACTGCCGGATGGTGCTGCTATCTGTGCTATCTGCAACTTTAAACTAATGG
Source organism: Hemicordylus capensis (assembly GCF_027244095.1). Classification (NCBI taxonomy): domain Eukaryota; kingdom Metazoa; phylum Chordata; class Lepidosauria; order Squamata; family Cordylidae; genus Hemicordylus; species Hemicordylus capensis. The sequence goes on along the minus strand of NC_069661.1, from coordinate 25,338,355 downwards.
AGATAGTCCAATCCAAATCTCTGCTTGCTATATTCTCGGTCCCTAGATGTGTGCCCAATGCCATTTTATGGCTGGAAACTGGCCTAACAAGAGTGGAGGCCACAGTTTGGCTGTCTGTATTTAACTTTTGGCTTAAAATTATTTTCCGTCTGAAAGGCCTAGCTCCCTTGTTCTGGAAGATGGTTTTCAATCTAGTTGGCATAAATGCCTTTATGATATGCTGGGCAAGAATGGGTTTTCATCTCAATTTCTAATGCCATTAGGACTTTATACTGCTAAACGACTTATAAAACAACGAATGACAGACATTGAAAAGCAGTGATTTGGGAATGGTCTCTGCAAGAAATTTTCCTGGTAGGTTTCCAAATTATCCTAGACCAACTCCTTATCAAATGAGACTAAATATTCTGTCTCAGAGGAGGGACTTTTTCCTTGTACAGCTTCCATCTGTGGTGTTGGAGGGAAGGTATCAAAAATTTCCCCTTAACAGCCAGAGATACCCCTGTGGGCAGGCCATTGAATCAGTGACTCATGTCTTTATATTGTTAATTTTATAGATATATTTGTATTTATCCTATTTCCCCTCTCTTACTAAACTCCAGCTTATCCAGCACAGAGCATCTGTGCCCCTACTTCTCCCTTTCTCTCCTCCCCATCTTCATCCCCTCCCTGCATTTCAGCCCCAGTCCGTTCTCCCCCTCCCAGTCCGCTTTTGTTCACCATCCACCGGTGGTGCTTTTCCTTGCTGGCTGTGTTGGCTGGCACTTTCAAGTTCTGCCTGCCGCTGTTTCCTCCCCCGCCCTCCTTGTCATCGCCGCCGCCATCATTTTCTCCTGCCCACCCACGCATTCTCCCACCCCGCCCCACCTTCTCTGGCCACGGGCCAGCTGCCCCCACCTTCTCCTTGTACCCGCCAGCACTGTAGTTTGCCCGCTGGTGCCATTATTTCCCAGCCCACTGGCCAGATGGCTGCCACTGCCGCCATTTTCTCCCCCCCCGCCCGCCCCTGTCGGTATCCGGAAGCTCTCCAGACGTCCTCAAGAGCTACCAAGCATGGGATTAGCCATGGGTATGCCTTAGCAAATTATATAAAAAGAAGAAATAGATGCTTTATAGAATGGATGATGAATATACCTCTTTTCTTTTACCTGCTTGCTATGTACCCATAACACTGTGTGTGGCCAAATTCTGCACAGCTGCATGTAAGGTTTAGGGGTATGCATGGAACTGGCTGGCCTGGCTCAGTTCAAGCCCAAACCAGACTGAAACCCAACTGGGCCAGTTCGGTCCGGAGCCCCATTGAACCCCCTGGTTCGGTTCAGTCCGGTGGGGTTCGCGGACATTTTTCTGTTAATTTTTTTTAACCTTACTCCCTTCTGGGGAGTTGCTGGAGGCGGTGTGTGTGTGGGGTCCGTGGAGGTTCCCCCTCCACACAGAGGCCAATCGTGCAGGTGCGCGGCCTCCAAAATGGCCACCATGCCGAGCAGGGAAGGCCAAAAACCGTCTGGAGGTGGGCATATAGAAAGCCGATAGAGGGGGGACCTCCACGGGACACCCCCCCCACTGCCTCCAGCAACTCCCTGGAAGGGAATAAGGTTATATATTATTTATATATATTTTTTAACAGAAAAACATTTGTGAACCCCTCAAACATTTGCAGGGTGTTCGGTCCAGGATCGGACCAAACAGGAGGTGGTTCAGTTTAATCCCGAACCGCTGAACCGAATCAGTTTGCCGTCGAACTGGCTCAACGTCGAGCTGATTTTCACATCCCTAGTGAGGTTAGGTCTGAGATGGTGTAAGTTATACTTAATAGTACTATGAAGATTCTGACATTATGTATTTGTGCTACTTATATTATGTTCTGTGTTGTTGGGTCAAATACCAAAATAAAGTATTCATTCTTCATTCATGTGGGTCAGTCTCCACAGACCTTTCTTAACTGCAGAACTTCTCCATGATGTTTTATGCTAAAGGGAATTCTTGTAATAATAAAACCAATTTAATTTTCTATTCAGCACTCTATAATAGATGTACTTGTCTCCTGAGGCTATGTCTAGTCATACTTGTACAGTATCTCTTGCCCAGTTCATGGGGAGAAAAATCTCTCACCTTTGCAAGTGAAATTTCATAGCTCAAATGAGGAGTATTAGCAAGCATCCTGAGATCTATATGAAGCAGGCCTCAGGGTACCATAATAATTTATAAAAGGAGATTGAAAAGAATGACCACCTGCTATGGTAGAAAGATGGGGTCTGTGAAATAACATTACACTTACCTATGAAACTTGATTACTGGATAGAGTGTCTTAGCAGAAGTTTGTAATTAGCTATACAATTATAATTTCCACCAGCAAAATGAGAAATGTTGCTTAATCCATCTGGACTATCTCCTCTGCAGATCCCATTGAAATAAATGAGCATCGTGTAGAATTTCAGCAGTGTTTTGCCTCCCTGTATCCCATAGAAATGTAGGCTGTTCACCTAGGCTCAGACACAACCTTTACAGTAACCAATTGGTTGCAATCTAATTTTCAGTGGATGATACTGCCACCATATCGTCAGCTGGCTCAGAGTTGGCTTCTTATCTATATCATGGTAGCTATGGAGTACTTTACACATTCAACCCCTTAAGGTGGCTTAGTTCCACTGTACTTCAACCACTTTATAGTGATGCTCTTGAGGTGCATGTGCGGAACTTTGTGCACAAGCTCAGTCTTTGGAAGGTCTTCAGGGAGGAAATCATGAAGCATTCCACTCCAGCAGAGGTTCACAATATAAGCCTCTGATCTAGCATGTGCTGAAAACCTTCTGTCATCAAAAGACTGGCTTTCAGGAGAGCATATATTCACCCCGTCCTTAAGCAGTCTATACCTGTTGTCTGACTACACTCAGAATATTTGGTTTATCCATGCCTTTTGTTGGTCCACAGCTATATAGTTCGACATGCAGGCACATCACAGGGCAATCCAGGATAAGAGCTATTTTTTTTAAAAAAAACTTCCTTCAGTGCAGGTTGGTTAAAAATTTTGGGAAGATTGGTGTCATAAGAGTAATTCACCATTTGGTCAAGTCATCACAAACCGATTTCACCTTAGTGTGGTTTTGTGTATATGCATCCTTATACCATGCCAAAACTTTGGCATTTGAAGCATGGAAGGTGCTACCCTTCCGCATGTTCACAAGGGCATCTAGGCAGAGTTTATTTCTGGTAACATACAAGAAGCAATATTATGAAATACTGCAATATTACTGAAAAGCAACCCTGGAAGCAGCTTTTTACTAAGTTGCACCATTCTCTAAGCAATAGATAAGTGCTTTCCATTTTCATGTGTCAGCCCCACAAATACCCAAACCCTAGATTTTAGCAGCATAAGTCAACATAACCAGCCAAAGAGAGAATTGAACATTTTGTAAATAGGTAGAATGCCCCTGTTAGAACAGTCTGGAATTACAGGTAGTAAGTCTTGGACAGGCCAAATGGCACCCCAAAGAGAAGAAGTTTCAGCACCCCCTACATTTATTCAAATTTTGAATGCCTTATTTTTAGCACAATTGTAATCTCTTTCAAGACTTAGTACATGACCTACATACATGATTTATCGCTATCAAATCAGGCTATGCATTTGTATATATGGATCTCTAAATCTGTATTTACTCATGCCATGCATAAGCAAATAAAAACATCTTTCCTGTAATTTTACTACAGCTTTTTACATTGTAAAGAGTAACTGATATGTATGACACTACCCCGCTCTTCAAGCCCGCTGCTCCAAGTGGCTGTCAGGGTCACTTCCACCTAAATCTGGCCCAGCATGAAGTTGCAAGTTGCTAACCCAGACACATCAGTGGTTCAGTATGGTCACACCTCTTTAGCGTCTCTAATTGTAAGGGACATAATGTTTCAAGGGCTTTAAAATCCAGGGCACTAGACCACAGTGATTATTCCTCAAGTGTATCCAGTTATCTTAACCTATAAAATCAACTACAACAAATATTCTTAAAATATTTTAATCTGGGCAGAATACAGATTAAATCCCATTAGAAGTAATGACTGAATTGTACCACTGGTTTATATGGTGCGTAGTCATGACTAACTGGTCTGAATGCTGCCAATTGTGCTTTACCATTTAATCTGGAACATATCCAAAACCAGGCTTTTGACCCTTGCTGTAGATTGTGCCCGAAATCTTAGCACTCCTCCAAACTAAAACCTGAACTGGTGCCCTTGTTCAAAGAATAAGAAAACAGCAAAAGCAATTGAAACTATGAATGAAAACTAGTAATATACAAAACTATCACCAAAATGCACTTCAGTAGAGCAACTACAGTAAAATTTAGGGAGTTTTGGATATGCGGCTTTCAGTTAGAGACTTGAAAAGGTTCTTATTAGCAAATATTTGCTAAAGTGTGATTTTAATATTATAACAGGCAGTTTCACGCCTACATCTGTCGTTAAAGCTGACTTCCCTCATCATTCAATTTCCTTAATAGCTGACTCAGTTCCAGTTTCCAATCATAAGAGCATCCAAACAGCAAAAGTGCAAGAAATCCAGTATCAAGTCAGAAAGCCAGTGCCTACTTTCTTTTATGCTGTACTTTCAACAGAAACACATGATTAAACCAAAAACAAATGCTCCTCAAATATTTTAAGAAAAGCAGCACTAGCACTTATCATATCCTGCTCTTGCTGAAATAGATGTCAACACTCTTAGTAATAAGCTATATCAAACACAACCAATATTCATCATAATTGCCAGCTGATAACTATACAAATTTAGAAGCTGAAAAAAGCAAGTAAGGAAGAAGTATTTAGCACATTTGCTAAATATACCTGTTTTGCTTCAAATTAAGTCTTCCTAAATAATACCACCCTACTGCTGCATTTCAAGACTCTTTCCAACATATTTTTTTTAAATTCAAAGAGCAGAGGTTTTCTTTAAAAAAACCATTAGTACTAATTATCCACCAACAAGGAGATTTCAAGCAATGCACCAGTGCTATCTATAGTACCTTCATATCACACAGGAGCAGAAATATAGAATACTGGAACCATATTCTTGAATTGTATATATTAGGGGAAACTCATTCTGCCTGATCTAAAAGGCAGATGCTGTATGCAGTAGCTTTACACTATTTACACTTTACTGAACTCATTCACAAATAATTGATCACAGCATTAGTCATGGCCATGTATGAAAATAGTTATCAGTTGGCCAGTTATAACTTAGCATCTCTCATAAAAAGCTCATAACTTTATTGCATGGTGAATGAACATCGATTTTAATTAATCAAACTCAGATCCTTTTAGCAACTCATACTTTTGCAAATCAATATATGGTGCCATTTTACAAACTAAGTTTCATGATAAGACACGGGAAAGGAAAGATTCAACCATACAGACCAAGATAACTCCTCATGCCAGATGTCTCCAAAATCTCCAGTTAACAAACATGACTTAAAAGCAGTACACACCTTATCACACCTTTATTATTCCATATATAACATCCAAAAGCCATTCCAAATTCAAACTCTACTCCTACACAATGACATTTTACAATAATTTTTTAAAATACTGTAACTTATACAGGTTAATGTTGCTTCAGTCCTGCTTAAATGTAGGAAACCAAGGAAGCTGTAATACAGAATTCCAGGATAACCATAAAAATATGTTGCACTTAGAAACCATACCTTCTTGAACTGCCTGAAATGGATTGTTGCCATCCACAAAAGTCACAGAAATTGTGATTTTCTCCGTCTGTAAGATCTCATCATTCTGGTTGAGGTCAGAAACTGCCATACGAAACACCTCCTCATCCTTTTTTGCAGAGTCATCAAATATTGCCCCTAGAAAGAAGGAATATGAATCATTAATAGTAGTACTAAATATTATCCATGAACATATCTGGGATGCACATTTTGTCAACTGTTGAAAGGAATATAACTCGTTTGAATTTCATCCAAGTCACTTATTGTGGATGAGTCAAGAAACTTGTTGGTGAGGGTTGGTAAGGTCATTAAAGATAATTTCAGGAAAATATGGGGTAGCAGGGAGGCCAGTTCCAGGACTGAGGTGACCCTCACTGAATTGCCCTCCAGAGGACCCCTTGCCTGCCTTAGTGGGACTTCAAGGTTGAGGAGCTTATTTTAAAAGTAGTGGTAGCAGTACTGGAATTGCCTGTTCTGTGATATTGGCAGCTACAAGGGCATTGCTGGCAAAAGGGATGGTGGTTATTACCACTGTAGTATCAAGAAGAGCACTGCTACTATTTTGTGTTAAGGTAAGACCCCACCCCCACCACAGGTTTGGGGAGGGGGCTTATATTTGGTGGTGGGGTAGTCACAGCAGTGGCAGTGTAGCTTTTATTGATGGTCATGGTTCTGACCGCCATATTTTTTAACCAACAACAAGGTTTGCACTTCAACACTGCATTACTGAGACACCACATTGAGAATACTGTAGGTATCCCCATGCTAACTTGGCAAAGAGGCACCTTTTAACATGGTGATTCTCTTTATTTAGCAGGGGGAGAGTAACTGGCCCTATCCACCCCCAGCACAGTACTTCCAGTGACTGTTGCTGGTGTCTATCTTGTGTTTCTTTTTAGATTGTGAACCCTTTGGGGACAGGGATCCATCTTATTTATTTATTATTTCTCTGTGTAAACCGCCCTGAGCCATTTTTGGAAGGGTGGTATAGAAATCAAATTAACAACAACAACAACAACAACAAGGATGGTGGTCAGCAATGCAGGCATGAGCAATTGAACATGGGACCTTCTGCATACAAAGCAGGTCCTCTACCACTGAGCTACAGCCCCTCCCCAGCTGTAAATAGTTGTTAGGAAAAGGGGACATTGGAAGGCACAACCTGTTTTACAGGGGATGAGAATCCTGACTAAAGTGTGTGTATGTAACAAACAGATGCATGGCACCCCTGTTTCTGGAGCATGAGTGCATGCAAACGCAGGGGTGACTTTTGCCAATCTTCCCTTTCCCAGAAGTGCTTTGAGCAACATGCAATTATGTCCCTAAAGGCTATGCAGACCTCAGTATAGGTGACTGAGTAACCACTGAAGGACAAGAAATTCACAATCTATCTTCCCCTGTATTGTTGAAGGTAGACTTGTGAATGTGTCCTAGGTAAACAGACTGTGTGCCCAGGAATGTACCTAGAAATCAGCTAAAAGGTGCAAAGGCTCCATGGCTTTGTCAGAAGACAAGTGTGCCCTGAAGGAAGGATGTTTTTAGTGCTGAGCTACTCCGATTCTGCTACCCCATTTGCGCATTTGGGAGATCATTTGGTGTGGGGGTAAAAGCCTGAGTAGCATACCAGGGCCATTTTTGACAGCACTCCTCTTACAGGCTTGTGGGTGGCTACATTTTTAGCTTACTTTCCTTAAGGAAAGTAAGCTTATGAGATCACTCAGCATACCTTGTGTGTCACCCTCTAATAACTTCACAGTGCCTGGACCAATATGAACCAAATTGTGTATAGTTGTAGGGACACATAGGGACACCTCAGTGGTGTAGTTTGTGATGATGTCATCCACCCCAATTCAAATTGGCAGATGCATAAACATTTGAGGTGTAAGAGGGCTAACTTGTGAACCACCTGATTTCAACCAAATTTGGTACAGTTGTAGGGACATGTAGGGATGGCTCAAGGGTGGAGGCACAGGTGGAAACTGATTTGGACCAAATTTGGTACAGTTGTAAGGGCACATAGGAATGTGGACTTAATTCAGGAGGATCAGGACGGAGGTGATTAGGTGTTGAGGTCACGAACATTACCTTATATACCCTTAACTCCAGACTGGTACAGTCGTAAGGGAACATAGGAATACCTTGATGGTGTAGTTTGTGATAATGTTGTCCACCCCAGTTCAAGGTGGCAGACCTGTGAGCATATGAGGCACAAGTGGGCTAACTTGTGAACTGCTTAAACAATTTGAACCAAATATGCTACAGCTGTAGGGACACACATAGGGACACCTCAAAGGCATTGTTTGTGATGATGCTATCCATCCCAATTCAAAAATAGCGGATGTGTGGACATTTAAGGATGAAGTGGATCAGCTTGTGAGGCTGGTAATTATCAGTTAAGATTATAGTAAATGTAAAGCAGGTAGATTAGTTCTTCCCAGAACAACTTGTTTTTTTCTCACCTAGAAGTCTCTGCATAATGATACAACGTCAACATATAGCATTGCAGTGAAGGGACATGGGTTAAAAAGTGATGTTTACAAAGCAGCTGTGAGGAGGAGGAGCACTGCTGCAGAACAGGCAGTGAAAAGAGGCAAATTGGGGAGAAATTTGAAGTAACTTGCATCCCAATCCCCACCATTTTGAGCTGAAAGCCCTCCATGAAAAATATTCAGCTCAGCCCTTCAATGGAAAGGACATTGTCCTAGATTGGAGTGCAAAATGCTGCAGCCATATTTGTTCTTCTCCATTACATACTCCCTTGCATTAATCTTTGTAATTTTAAAGGTCTTGCATTATAACATAAGTCCTCCACAGACCAGTCAGAGCAGGTTATTAGGACACTCTAAAGCAGTGTGTTCGCAGTCACATCCTCTATTTTAAAAAAGAACACAACCTCATCGACTAAATTTATCACAGTCTCTTTTACTATACCCTCCATCATCAATTTTCCTGCCAGCTCCATTCATTCAATGCCAGCGTCATTCCTGCCCAAACTTTGTCCACTTTGACCTGGGAGTTTTCTTCTCTGTATCTCTTGCCATCTGGAACAGCTGTTTCATACCTCTCCATCTCAATGACCTGTCATTTCCTTGCAAATCTCAGCTGAAAATGCACATTTTTCTCCCTTGCATCTTAATTTCTCTGTCACTTTGCCAGAGTGTTATTTACGTACAGAAAGTAATTTTACTTAACTCCCTTGAAGGCACTGTGAATGCCCATAACCACTGTCGCAAGAGAGGGTAACAGTGGAAAAAGTCTGAATAAGCTATTTAAAAGGTGAAAAACTCATCGCCTCATCTCCCGTTAGCCTTCTGAAGTCACTTCAGTTTTCTCCCAGTGCTAAAGAACCTGCTTCCAGGCTAGTGAACCAACTAGCACTTCAGTCCCTTCATTTGATGTTCATTGTGACAACACAGTCTGACATATGCTGATATTAGGGTTATTAAGCAAATACATTTCTGCTGGGCAACTGAGTTAAAGTAGTTATACAGTTCAAACTCCACTTGACAAATGACACAAAAGTGAACAGCCGATAGCAATTCATCAACCCCTTTCCCTCTAACCAGAAAGAAGGTTTTGCTTTGATTTTCCCAAGGAGGAGGATCATGACATGAGCATGCATACAGATGCAAACATATATAAAGGACTGTACTTCACAGATCTGAGTGGTGGTGGTGACATATATTTGATTGGAAGCACATCCTGAGCCTGGTCTCACAATCAGTGAGACCCGGATTTGGAGTGTGCGTGGGGAGGGAGCCCTGGGCGGCCGAATTGGCCGCTCACACAATAGCTGGCTCCATGATGGAGCCGGTGGGAGCTGGGGAGCTCGGGAGCTGCGCGGCCCCCGGAAGCTCCAGTATGCCCTGCGTGAGTGTGCAGGGCATACTGGGGAGACCCCCGGAGCAGGGAGGTGGTTTTTCACCTCCCCTCTGGGGGTCTATACATGAGTAGCCACGGCACGGAGCCGTGCTGTGGCTACTCACGATCGGAAAGCCCGGGTTTGCGGAGCGCTCGCTAAAAAAGCGGGCTAGCCACTTGTAAGCCATCGGGCTCACCTGTGAGCCCAGTGGTTTACACGATCAGCAAAAATTGGGCTAGGCTCTCCTAGCCCGATTTTTGCTGATCGTGAGAATAGCCCCCCTGTCTAACATTTGAAATTGGGGCTATTCTCTGAGATTTGTGGAGGAAACTGGGCTAAGGGAGACCTGCCTGGTTTCCCCCACACGTGTGCCCGCTTAATTTCTATTGAAGTTCAGGAGCTGTGCACACTCCCATTTTCCGATTGTCTGTGAGTAAAAAGCAAATTAGGAGGGGGAGAAAGTGAACACCTTCTAAGAAGCAGCTGGGTCAGAGGGTTTTTCAACCCACCTCATTTAGGAGCTGGGCACAGCTCCTTGGCAGAATGGAGCCTGCTGACCCAGCTGCTAGTTTAGCAGATTATCTCTTCCTCCCCCTCCTAACTTGCTTTTTACTCACAGATGATTGGACAAGGGGAGTTCTCAAATGTGGGTAGGATGCAGCTCCTAACCTAATTAGAATTGTAAGAAAAGCCCTGATGTGTTTTATTGAAAGTTATAAACCACTCTGATTCTTGGCAAGAGAATCGTAGAGATGGAAAGAGTGTGTTGTCAAAAAATAGTTTACTATGGCTTGATTCAGATGCCCTTGGTTCCAGTCACAGAGCCATCCAAACTGCTCCACAGCAAAACTTTTTTCAGTAACATGCCCAACAGGGTCTTTTACCCAGTGTACTATTCCACCTGCTTGCTTGCTTTATTTATCTATCAAATTTGTAGATTTCCCCCAACTTCCATTTCTGGGCTGTTTACAACAACATAAAGCAAATTAAAACAAAAATGAAAACCTTAAAACAATTAAAAACCACTATCAAGTTAAAAAGCTTGGGAGGAAAAAAATGAGTTTTTAGGGACTTATAAAATGTTGTCAGAGAGTTGTCGGAGGCTTATATTTCGGGAGTGCATTCCAGAATCTCAGGGTGGCAACAGAGAAGTACATCCCTGTGTAGCCACCAGATGAGCTAGTGTCAGCTGCGGATGAACCTCTCTTGATTATCTCAATGGGTGATGAGGCTTATAGTGAAGAAGACATCGAGCCCTCTCTCATAAGAGAAGCTTTCAAAAGCTTACCTCCCCCGCAGACGATCCTCATGATGAGTCTGGGTGCAAAGATCACACACCCAGAAGTGCAGCTCCCTCTTCAGGCAGTATGGTGGGTTGAGGGGCTGGGGGCATCTCCCCACTCCCCAGAACCCCCACAGTGCCCCAGACGAGTGTGCAGGGCATTAAGGGGATCCCTCCAACACTAGCCTGGAGCCCCACAGCCGGGGCTGGCAGATGATCTGAAAAATGAGAGTACCTGCTCTCTTAACCAGTTTAGGAGGGTGGCTACCCAATCCCAGCAGTTCTCATGCATGGGCAAGACCGGGCTTGGTTTCATTAGTCCGGTTTTGCCTGCACGTGAGAACAGCCTCATTCACTTAAATACCCAGAGCCTAAGCTGTTTAGAGTTTTATAGGTTATAACCAGCACCTTGTATTTTGCCAGCTTATTGATAGCCAGTGTAGTTCTTTTAGTATAGGAGTAATGTGGTCTCTCCGAGACAACCCAGAGACCAACTTCGCTGGTACTTTCTGTACCAACTGCAGTTTCTGGACTATGTACAAAGACAGACTCACATAGAGCATGTTGCAGTAGTCAAGTCTGGAGGATACCAGCATATGTACCAGTGTTTTGTGAGCTTCTCTCAAGAAACGGACGCAGCCAGCATATCATCCAAAGCTAATAGAAAGCACCTCTTGCCACTGCCTCAACCTGGGACACCAGAGAAAGGTTTGGATTCAGGACTCCCAAACTGTGTACCTGTCCCTTCTGGGGAAATGACACCATCTAGAACTGGCAGTTCAAAATTGTCTCCCGAGTTCTGATCCCACACAATAAGTACCTCCATCTTATTTGGATTGAGTCTCAGTTTGTTGTCCTTCATCCAGCCCATCACTGCCTCCAGGCAAGCATTGAGGGAGGTTATGCCTTCTCCTGATAATGTTGACATGGAGAAATAGATTTGGGTGTCATCAGCATACTGATAACACCCTGCACAAAATCTCTTGAGGATCTCTCATTGTGGTTTCATGTATATGTTAATAAGCATTGCAGAGAGTATGAAGCCCTGAGGATGCCATATCAAAGTTGACATTTTGAAGAGCAAAAATCTTCAAGGGACACCATCTGAATCTGCCCGAACAGTAAGAGCGGAACCACTGCAAAGCAGTGCCTCCCACCTCCAATCCCCTCAGATGCTCCAGAAAATGATCATATTGGTTGATAATATTGAAAGCCACCAAGAGATCTAAAAAGACCAACAAAGTCACACTCCTCTGTCAATTCCCCATTGGAGATCAAACCAACCGAGCCAGTTTCCATCCCATAACCTGCCCAAAAGCCAGTTTGAAATCAGTCTAGATAATCAGTTTCATCCAAGACTGTTGAGCAGGGAGGCCACCATCCTCTCAATTACCTTGCACAGCCATGGAAGGCTGGAGACAGCCTATAGTAGCTTAACTCTGAGGGGTACAATACAGGCTTCTTTAGAAAAGGTCTAATGATTGCCTCCTTAAGACAGAGAGGCATCCTGCCCTCCCTCAGAGAAGCATTTACAATATCTACCAGGCCTTCTACAACAACAACAGCTTGTCCACATCCGCAGGAGTCATAAACTGAAACTGATCCAGCCTAACCACATAAGAAGAGTCGCAGTAATTGTGAGGTCTGCGTTTAAGTCAGCCTGAATACAAGATATTTTATCTACAAAGAACTCATTAAAAATGACATAGCAGGTAATTGATCGTTCCAAATTCTGAATCAAGGGAGAAGAGGAATGTAGTAGCCCTCTCACAATGCTAAACAGCCCCGCTGGATATGAACTTGTGGATGCAATATAGGCAGAAAAGAATCGCTTCTGTGCTGCATGTATTGCCTGAGCATAGATTTTCAGATATGCTCTGTGTTGTAATCGATCTGATTTGAGTTGAGTCTTTCTCCACTTGCATTCCAGTCATCTAACTTGCCACTTCAGCTCTCGTAGTTCTTCCATATACCAAGGGGCCCGTTCTGAAACAGGTCGGAGAGGACGCTTAGGAGTTATCATGTCTACTTGTCCTGGTGAGTTTGCTATTAATTCCAGTACTCCAACAGGGCATCAACAGGATCACTGGCAAAGCCAACACTAAACCCTTCCAAGGATTCTTGGCATCCTATTGGATCCAATAACCTTGTTGGGCAGACCATCCTAATAGGCCTTTCACCCCTGCAGAGGTGGAGCATGATTGTGATCCATCCATGACAATGGGGAGATCACAGGAGTCCTCACCCATGGAATATCGCCTTGATCAGAGTAAAAGACCAGATTCAAGTGTGACCAGCAATGTGTGTCAGTCTTAAGACTGCTTGGGATAGGCCCATAGTTATGGTTGCTATGGACTCCTCAGCCACGCCAGACAAATTGGTCTTGAAGTGAACATTCAAGTCCACCACCACCACAACCCTGGAGACACCAACACCAAACCAATCTCACCCAAGACTCAAACAACAGAAACTTTCTACACAGCAGCTTCAGCTTCTAAAACAGCCATAACACTATAACATAAACTATAAAAATACTTGCCCACCACTACCACACAACCAGAACACACACATACACACAGACGCAAATTTCTGGACTGGGGGAATGGCCCTCACCCTCGTTATTCCCCAAGGAGGTGGTGATGACCCCATTGGTGGTGGTCCTGCCACCACAGGCAGTGTTCCTATATAGGCCCAGAGTTGGCTAGTCTGGGCAAGTGTTGCTGAGCAACTGCTGACTCACCTTGGCCCCAGTCCTGCACAAACTCTCTACAGAGCAGCAGCCACAGTCCCACAGATCACCTCCAAGCGGGTGGTAGCAGCAGACAGATAGCAATGCAGGCACTCACCCTGAGACCAGCCAAGTAGGTGGCCTCTTTCTTTCCTCAGGCTTCTGATGAGAAGGTTGCATGGGGGCAGAAGGTCCAAAACACTCCTGACTGTGCAGTTCCAATGCAACCATGCAATTAGGAACAATCTCAGCATGCCACTCCCCACCATCAGTATGAAGGGGAACGGTGTATTGTGCACAGGATGGAGAAGTGGGGTGGGCTGCTTGGGTGTGTAGATTAATATGAATGTGCGCCTAGGTTAGGATCTGCTGGAGAGGATCTGTGTGATCTCTTTCACATTGTGGATGGAGACATGGCAGAAAGTAATCTCTGTGGCTGAACTTAGGCTCTAGAACTCCTTTCTCAGAGAGGCCCATCCTGCTCCCTCCCTGATGTTATTTTGACAGCATTAAGACCACAAAGACATTTTTTTAATTTAGGTAGGCTTTTAATTTGCCAGTCAGATGAGATTTGTTCTGTTTATCTGTCCATTGCTGAGTTGTTTTTATTCCTCTGCTGTCTTTTCTTTTTTCTTTTTATTGCTTTAATTTATTTTCTTTTGGTTTTATTGCTCTTTATTGCTGTGAACTGCCTTGGGCATTATTTTAACAGTGAAAAGATGAAATATTAAATGAATGAATGAACTATACAGACAGACTTGAACATTTCAACCCACAATGGTTCTTCTAACTGATAGTGGGGCGAGTCTCACGATCGCTGAGAGTGGGCGGACAGGAAAGACTCCAAAAGCTTACCTTTCCTGCAGACCATTGAGGGCTTGGTGGTGGGAGCGTGCTTCACACTCCCACATGAGCAGCCCTGCTCCATGAAGCATGGAGCAGGGTTGAGGGATCCGGGGCTGGAACTTGTTTCGGCCTCCATTAATCCCACAATGCAATGCACAATGTGTGCGTTGGATTGGCGGATTCCCCCAAGAGATGGGCACACTAGACACCCATCTCTGTGTCTGCTGGGGCTATGTTTAGCCCCAGCAAACACACAAGCAGTTAGGTAAGGGAACGCTCACTCCCTTAATCTCGGCTAACAGCCAGGGTAAACAGTGGGGCTGGGTGGTGCTGCCACACTGGGATTAGGCTTGATCCCGGCAGTTCCCACATGCCGCCTAACCTGGGCTTGGCATCCCTAGCCTGTATTAGACTGCGTGTGGAAGAGCCTCGATAAGTGTTTTGCATTATTTTGTTTTGCAAACAGCCATTTGATGTTCTAATGAAAGTTACTTAATATGATTGCTCCTTGTCCCTAGTGACATTGTTAGTTCGTTCCAGTGTATGAGTTCAATTACTATGTGTTTCCCAAACTGCTGATACTGCATTATTATCCTAAACATGAGACTTGATGTTGTTACAAGGGGAGCCTCAACTACAGGACAGAAAAGCTGAAGCTCAGAGTCCCTTAGTTTCTCACAGTCTAGTTCTGTGATCTCAAAAGATGTCATAATAGCTTTTGTGACATTGGATTATTATAGCTAATCTGAAGCTTTGGTGTTGAATGTCTCAACGTAATGTTGGCTACTGGAATATGTTGTACTGGGCATTGCATACATATTAGGTTTCTACAAAGATAATTAAAACCCCTCATTGATATTTGACCCAAGTTCTTTCCTCCTTTGCTGAGGAGAGATTACATTTTCCGCCCCACCTCACTGAGACCCAAGGGATAAATCTGATTTCACAAGTCCCTGTTATTATTAATGGAGCTAGCATTTGTCAAGGGACAAAGTTACTCTACAAAGTATTACGGAAAACACTTCCCTCTAGTTTTCCCTTTATTTTATTTCTTATTTATTTATAAAATCACTTCTATCCCTGTATCTTTCACAGGTGCTCAGAGCAGCTTACAAATAAAAACATATAATCAATGCACAATCAAATAAAATCTAAAGCGTAACACACCATTAACACTCAATCATAGTCAAAAGAAATGTTCAATAAGCAGCACTATGAAAACCTGCTCATGCTCAAAGAACACCGTTTTTACTTGCTATTTGGATTCTTTCAGAAACCTGGCTAATGGGATTCCCCTGGACAATGAGCTCCAAGGTCTTTGTGCAATACCTGTGTGTTTTTGTACAACAAAATATTAATTCTTCCACTCTTTTTCTCTTTCTCCTCTGCATGTATACACATGCTGTGCTTTGAGAAGAAGGGAGCACATAATACACAAGACAAAACTGCATATCTTTAATATGTGAATAGGACCATAGAATTCTGTTGTTATTTCTAAAGTAAAGGTAAAGTTGTGCCGTCAAGTCGGTGTCGACTCCTGGCGACCACAGAACCATGTGTTTTTTCTTGGGTAGGAGGCATTTACCACTGCCATCTCCCATGCAGTATGAGATTATGCCTTTCAGCATCTTCCTATATCACTGCTGCCCGATATAGGTGTTTCCCATCATCTGGGAATCATACCAGCAGGGATTCGAAACCTCTTGCTCCCTATGTAAGTTACTTCCCCACTGTGCCATTAGGTGGCTTTTGTTATTTCTAGCAGTTAATAATTGAAGAAGATTGGTAATTGTATAGAATCAGTTTACAGAAGTACTAAGCATTTGTACAGCATACACTGCCTTATTGGTATACATACATAATATAGGAATAGCCATTTTTGAACCTCATTTATCTGTGGACTTTGCTACCTTTACAGTGCAATCTTATGTATGTCGATTCAGAAGCAAGTGCCATTGAGTTTGATGGGACCTACTCCTGGCTAAGAGTGCATAGAATTGCAGCCTAATTTATAGTTCCCAGCCTTGTCAACACAACCCTACACAGATAGAACACCAAGGGATGGTTTGATTGATACAGCCCCTGGCACACACAATTAGGAACATCTCCACAAGTGGCATGTCCCTTTATTGTGTGTGTGGCTCTTTATCTGAATGACCCCCAGGGGTGGATTACCACTCAGGCAATAGAAGCAATTGCCTATGGCAGCAAATCTTGGGGAGCAGCAAATCTGGGGGGGGGTAGGAGAGTGAAATCTCTCCCCCCCCACACTTTTAAAACTGTCGTTGTGTAACAGAAGCACAGCGGTGAGGGAGGTGGCAAGAGCTCCGCCCACCTCCCAAACCATGATAGGTGAGGTCAGGCATTGGAGGCGGCAGAGACAGTGAAAGAGCTCCCCACATGGGTCACCTTACATAGGAACATAGGAAGCTGCCATATACAAAATCAGACCATTGGTCTATCTAGCTCAGTATTGTCTTCACAGACTGGCAGCGGCTTCTTCAAGGTTGCAGGCAGGAAACCCTCTCACCCCTATCTTGGAGAAGCCAGGAAAGGAAATTGGAACCTTCTGTTCTTCCCAGAGCAGCTCCATCCTTACAGTACTCACACATCACGTCTCCCATTCATATGCAACCAGAGTGGACCCTGCTTTGCTAAGGGGACAAGTCCTGCTTGCTACCACAAGACCAGCTCTCCTCTCCTCTCCTTCCAAATGACACAAATCAGGCAATTTTGGCCCATTTGGGGCCTCTGTGCATGCCCATGTGTGTGCACAGAGGCCTGAAATTCACCCAATCTGTGTCATTTGGAAGGACAAGTTTGTCATGGTTTGGGAGGCAGGTGGAGCTCTTACCACCACCGTGCAGCAACAAGTTTTAAAAGTAAGGGGAGAAAATATTTAACTTTCCCTCCCCACAAGCCCTTTACTTATAAAGGGGAACCCTTGCCCCTGGAGTGGCAAATCCTTTGGCTGCCTATGGGCAGCAAAAAGCTTAATCCACCCCGGATGGCCCCTATAAAAAAATACTTGGAACATTGTGCATAGGGTGAACAGCTCCCACCACCACCCCATCACTCATGCAATAAAGGGACACACAGAATCTTGGAAAAGAATATTATTCTCCTGCATTATTTAGTATAGGAGAGAATGTTTTGGAGAATAATTCTACCCATTCGATTAAATGCATGGAGAATGTAATTTTATGTATCTTGGGAATCTGCAGAGAATGTCCTGACAGGCAGACTCTTGGCATGTCCCCTTTCTAATTGTGTGTGCCAGGAGCTGTAACATTTGAACCAGCCCCAACTAATTTCTGATCTTAGAATGTTTCTGTTTCCTTCCTGGATATGTGACATTGGATGGCATGATGCCAATCATTCATCTTGCAGAAGGCTTCCTGACTACTGCAGCACTTGCACACACATGGTGGGGAATGTTTGCCAATTTGCTTTCCTCCCTGAAGAGCCCTGTGGCACTCTAAAATATGTCTCTGGGGGCTGTATAAATCTCAGGGACATATTTTTGATAGTCCAGGACATTTCTTGGGAAGGAGAGATCAGTTACTAGTAGGGATGTGCACAGAACCGTTGGGTGCTCCATTCTAGGAGCATCAAATCGGTTCCATCAACCAGCATTTGAGCCAATTTGGAGGGTGGGGGTTCTTTAAGGGGCAGGAGAGGTGCTGCTGCCTACCTGCCAGCCCCTGCCCTGCCTGAAATCCAACCCCCACCTTTTCCCCCCACCTGAAATCCAACTTACTCTTCTCAGATATGGGGGAAAAAAAACAAAAAACACTTTTAAAGCTAAACCAGACAGGATGCATCTCCTGTACCACATCTAATTTGGACCTATTACAAAAATGGGACTTTCAAAGATGGTAATATAAAAAAGGCTGTGCCATTGCACACCACCATTTAGTCTGTAACTGCAGTCTCCTATGCTGAGGCCCCAAGCTAGGTCAAGCTTTAAAGCCCCCCCAGCATTACAAAACGGGCCAGAAGCCCCACCACAGTGCACCACTCACCCCCCCCCCACTTGCCACACTGCTCATATTTCTTTTCTTTTTTGATTTTTTTTAATTCAGAGGCTCCTCAGAATGTGCAGCCCTAAGCTGTGGCTTACATAACTTGCGCCTAAAGTCTGCACTGCTGATTTGCCATATATTCATATTCATATTCTGTATGGTCCAACAGGTCTCTCTGAAAGATGTCTGTCTCAACCCTTGCTATAACCAGATGCTTCAGACCAAAAAAAGAGTGGACTTGTCATTTCATCTCAATATGTTTTTTCATTTCATATTAAGAAAAAGAACCTGTCCAGACTCATCGGCTTATTAAAGTTCTCTTCCCCATTCACATTGACATCTGGTTCCCAGAGAACAAATGTTTATTCTGTACTTTCCCTTTGTATGGACATCTAGAACCTAATCAACTGTTTCTCTGTCAAATGATTATTCATTCAGATAAACTTTCCTGGATTGGTTAGGAATTACCTGGCCCTTGTGAGGTCACAGAATGGGCTTCTAGTTAAGAAAGGCATGTAGGAAATTAGAGATTCCCAGGGCCTCCACCCCTTTACTTGTGAAGGGAAATCGTCACCAGATTTCCCTTTACAAGTATAGTTGCTTGAACCCCCAAACCGACAAATGGACTGAACTAGTTCGACTGAACCTGTTCAGCAACATGTGGTTTGGTTTGAATTTGATCCGAGTTCGAACTGAACCATGATTTTCAGTTCGTGCACACCCCTACACACAATCCTTGTTCAGCTAGGATCAGAAGCACAGCCTGTTCCTGCCGAATTGGCTACTCATGACTTATACACTTAGCTAAACTCTTACCATTATTACCAGTATCCCTCGCATGAATAATTCTGGCTTTAAATATCTCAAGCAAAAGAAGATACTATAGAATTTTGTCTGGGTTAGAATTCTGCAGACAGTTCCATCTAAAACACAGAAGAAGGAAAAGGAAACTCTTTATTATCTAAGCATGCCAAATCCTCTCTTTCTGTTGATGAAGCAGGATTTATTTATTTATTGTTAAATTTATATACCGCCTTTCATTAAAACAATCCCGAGGTGGTTTACAGCAAAATTTAAAAACAAGATTATAAAAATGACACAGATAAATATTAAGCTAAAAATATAAGACAGATCTGATTAAAAAATTTAAAACACAAGCATAATAACAATACAAAATACAAAGTGCAGCAGCAGAGACAATCATATAAAAGCCTGGGTAAAAAGCCAAGATTTAACATGCTTTAACATGATTGATCTTTTTCTTTTATCCCAATTGAGCCCATTGTTATAACTTATTTCAATACAAGAGGGTGTTTTACACTATTTTGTGAGTCTGCTCTGTGGCCTCAATAGTATTAAGGTAACTGACATGTTGACAAAGAGAATAAAGACTGATTCCAACACTAGAAGCTCACCTGATTAGATCTGCATACAGTACCTGCAGCAACAGCTCTCACTATCTGTCTGACTTACAGTAGTGTTAAGTATGGGAAGAAAATCATACACTGATTTTAGTACAGAGTGCTACCCTCATGTAGAAGTCATTGCATCTGAGTTGCATTATTTTATTTAATTAAGAGACTGTGTCTTGACCTTTTACAAGCTGCTGTCCAATCTTCCTTTTTATAGGATTATCAACAAGTGGGGCTGCCTCTTGGCATTGTGGATACTCGTTACTGCCAGTGGGTGTTGTGCTCACATTTGCAAAAGAAAGAGACTCTCCAAAGGCTTCATAGACTGGATTATTGCCATATTCTTCTCTCTGTTTATATACAAACAGTTTGAGACATATGTGCCTCTAATGCACGCACACACACATTTTCTGGATACAGATGAAATGAATTCTCTTTCTTCAGATAGTAGTAAGAAAAACATGGTTTGTCTTGTATATATTGCTACAATACTAACAATGGTAGATGTAGCCCCTGCTAACTGAGCATAGAGAAACCTTCTGAAGTGGTGATTCTCTTACATTTAGCAAGGGGAGAGCAACTGGCCCTGTCCAATCCCAGGACACCATCCCTCCAGAGGTGGCTGTTGGTGTCTACCTTATGTTTCTTTTTAGATTAAAACCCCCTTTTTGGAACAGGGAATCAGCTTATTTAGCAATAGCAATAGCACTTACATTTATATACCGCTCTATAGCCGGAGCTCTCTAAGCGGTTTACAATGATTTAGCATATTGCCCCCAACATTTCTGGGTACTCATTTTACCGACCTCGGAAGGATGGAAGGCTGAGTCAACCTTGAGCCCCTGGTCAGGATCGAACTTGTAACCTTCTGGTTACAGGGCGGCAGTTTTACCACTGCGCCACCAGGGGCTCCTCCTTAATTACTTTATTAATTAAATAAGATGATTCCCTTTTCCAAAAAGTTCCCAAAATAATTTCCCTGCTCCATTAACTAATTTTTCTATGCATACGCTCTGGTTTGAAAAGGTTAACTTTACTACTATAAAGTAGTAGTAGTAGTAGTAAAATAACAACTATGCAGTAAAGAGTTTGCAAGTGGTACCTTTTCTATTTATGTGAGCTGAGATTTCCATTTATTTAGAATAAATACTTAAGAGCTAGAGTACATGTAGGAAGGTAGTTCCAGGAGGAGATCTGTGGCTAGTGGGCATACACAACGAGCCGGGTCTCACGATCCGTGAGACCCAGTTCTGCAGGGTGAGCGGGGAGAGAGCCCTGGGTGCCTGGATTGGCCGCCCACACGATTGCCGGCTCCGTGATGGAGCCGGCGGGGGCTGGGGAGCTCGGGGGCTGCATGGTCCCCCAAGCCCCAGTATGCCCTGCGCGAGTGCACAGGGCATACTGGGGAGACCCCTGAGCCGGGAGGCTGTTTTTAAGCCTCTTGGCCGGGGGTCTACTCATGAGTAGGCGTGGCGCAGAGGCGCACCGCGGCTACTCAAGATTCTAAAAACCAGGTTTGCGGAGCACTCGCTCCGCAAACCGGGTTTTTTACCAGGGGTTCCCGAGCGGGTTACCCGCTCTAGAAGCACCGGGCTCGTAGCCAAGCCCGGTGGTTCTCACATATAGCAAAAATCAGCTAGGCTCTCCTAGCCCAATTTTTGCTAATCATGTGAATGGCCCCAACAAATACACAACCACTTTTGAAAATCCTGCCATTTAGAGATCCTGCTTTGGAGATATTTATGTGAAAACTACAGGCCCCAATCCAGCTCAGCTTAGTCATGTCTAAGTCTCTTTGAAAATAAAGGCATAAATTAGTCATGACCAACCTTAGAAAGATTAGAAAACCAACCTTAGAAGAGCTTAGATTTGCAAAGATAAGTAGCCCAGAGTTGAACTTAATTTTTTCAACTTAATTTGTTCTTGACCAAAGTTTATTGGGGTGGGAGGGGAGGAATTTATAAAGTTAAATAGGATAACAAAATTATCACACAGTGCTTCCAGAATGTTTAACTTCTGTTCTTTTACACACACACACACACACACACACACACACACACACACACACACCACTTAGTGATTACGAATGCTGTTGGAGTTAGAGGTTTAACTCCAACAGAATTTGACTTCAACGACCACTCTTGCTTGAGGGCTTCCTAGAGGCATCTGGTGGGCCACTGTTTGAACCAAGATGCTGAACTAGATAGGCCTTGGGCCTGATCCAACAGGGCTGTTCTTATGTTCATTTCTGATCAGAAGTAAGTGTTCTGTGGGACTTACTGCGTTCTATGGGATTACTTTCAAATAACTGCAATGCAACCTAATTCTGAGCATGTATACTTGGAATTAAATTTAACATTATTGCCTTAATGTTCATGATCAAGATTTAATTATCCTGAAGTCAAGTTTTAAAAGTGATTTTCCAAGTATATTAAAAGTTTCAGAATGAAAAAAAATTGCATTCAGATTCTGAAATGCCACTGAATATTAAATCTGTAAAAAAAATTCAGATGATTTCATTGCTGCACACATATAATGCCTAATAATGAAACAGGGTTAAGCTACAGATAAATATAAACCTCAAGTAAACCATGTACTTTTATGGAGGGTGGAAATAAGGACAAGTTAGAACTAGTGCACCCTGCTATTCTGCACAAAGCCTCCTAATGTTATTTTACAGAGGAAACAGTAATTTTTAGGAAGCTGTAATAGCAATATGTTCATTACATAACTAATGACTTGTTGATCACTAGCCCCCCCATTTTCTACCTTATCCATTACAACCAAATTGGACCTTAGTTGTTAGAAATGGGTGGTTTGGTAGGTATTATTGTCATATTATTATTAATGCCCCAGAAAGAAAGTCACTGTAATGGTAATAAATCTGCTGAGTGTTATTAATGGTCCTGCAGTGGAACACAGTAAAAAGTGCCCTTATAATGGCCATTAGTAACCTACTTACAGATGCTTTATAACGAAGCGGAAGTCCGATACATAATAATATTTCATTAGAATGATATTAGTAACTACCTCAAGCACTAAAGAAACACACACACACCCCCCAAAAGGGAAGAATACTATTACTAAATACCATTACTAAAATACAGTCCCTGTACATACAGGACATAATTTTTTGTGAAATTAATTACTACTAATGGATGTTAGCGTTAACATGGCTTTTAAGATAAAATTTTGCAACTTCGTAATCGAAGGAAAGGACGGAAAGTGAATCTTCCTGGCACTCAGCTCAGTCCAGGAACACAGGTGCCACCCTCGGGTGCAATGAAGGTGGTTTCCTTCGCACTCTTTGAAACAGGAAACTGCACGCTCATGGTTTAGCCTGAGGTGAGCAAACCTGGCCCTTCAGCTGTTGTTGAACTCCCATCATACCCAGCTACAATTTATTTGTTGTTTGCCCACCCCTGGACCTCCTACTGGTTCTTTCCCAGACTTGGTTGCCCACAAAGGCTCACCGGCACTGCAATGGAGATTCTGGCTGGATTCAGATTTTTACACAGAACATGAGGTTTGCACAAACTCCATCAGTCCTGGGAGAGTGTGCTCCCTGCTCCCATCCCTGCACATGTTACCCATGACTCCAGCCTCAATGCCTGATCTCCTTAGTCTTTTATAATTGGTTTCTATGTTTTATCCCATTTCCTGTTGGTTCTGTTCGATATCTTTAAATAGCTTTATCATATATGCTGACTTCCTAAAAAGCACACTTCAGGGTTTTTTATGGAGAAAAAGAAACTGAGTTTTCACTGTAGGAACAATAGCATCCCAGGACCTCTAACTTCAACTATGACTGAAAGAAAAGGCAGTAGACAGACATGTTCAAAGGAGGGCAACCAGGATGTTGAGCAGGGATCTGAAAACTATCTCCTAAAAGGAGCTGAGCATGTTTAGAAGGAGAAGACTAAGGGAGATATGATCGCTGTCTTAAAGTATCTGAAGACCTGTTGGATAGGAGGAGGAACAGATTTGTCTCTGTTACCACTGAAGGCAGGATTAGAACCAAGGGGTTGAAATCGTAAGAAAGTAGGGATGTGCCGAAATGTGATTCAGCTGTCCAAATCGTGGGCATCTCCTTTTAAATTTGAGGCCTTCACAGTCCCTTTAAAGAGGAGGAGAGCATGTCCATACCTGCTCCCCCACCCACTGCCATGGCCGCCATCCCAACTGCCCCTGTGTGGTGCCGGCATGCATGTGGCCTGGTTGCTGACCATGCAAATAGACTCTGTGCATGTGCAGAGGCCATGTGCATGCTGGCACCACACAGGGGCAGCTGGGAGAAACCACGCCGGCGTGCAGGCATAGCTGGGGAGAGCATCAGGATGGTGGCAAGTAGAGGAGCAGGTATGGGCACGCTCTCCTCCACTTTAAATAGGCTGTGAAGGCCCTCAAATTTAAAGGGAAGTGCCCACGATTTCGACAGCCGAATTGCATTTTGGCACATCCTTGCAAGGAAGCAGATTCAGGCTAGACATTAGGAGGAATGTCCCAGCTGTCAGGGGCTGTTTCACAGTGGAGCAGTCTGCCTCATGCAGTAGTGGGGTCTATGGTACTGAAGCTTTTCAAACAGGGCAGCCACCTCAGGGAGACTATAGGATATCCCTGCACTGTACCGTGGGTTGAACCAGAAGGCCTCCAAAGTCCCTTCCAACTCTGATGTTCGATGACAGAAAGAAACACCCAAAGACCACATGCCTGCACCCTGGATAGAGCCAAACTGCAGAGTATATTGGATGCTTTAAAAAAAAAAAGAAAGAAAACCCCATAACCCTGCAAAAACTGGACATTATAGGAACATAAGAAGCTGCTTTATACGGAATCAGATCTTTAGTTCATCTAGCTCAGTATTGTCTACACTGACTGGCAGTGACTCTCCAAGGTTACAGGCAGGAGTCTCTCCCAGACCTACCTCGATATGCCAGGGAGTGAACGTGGGGCCTTCTGCATGCAAGCATGCAGATGCTCTTCCACTAAGTTATGGCCCCATTCCCTCAGGGGAATATCTTACAGTGCTCACATGTAGTCACCCATTGTACATTTTGCCTGAGGAAAAAGAGAACAAATTTTCAGTGTAAATACTTGCCCATCTGCGCAAGTATTTAACAGGATGCCATCACTGTTGCTGTGAAGATCTAAGGAAAATTAAAAGGTGAGACAAGGCTAAAGCTATTCACTTCAAACTGAGCCCATTCATCCCTCTTTAGATAGGAGGCTGAGTTATTGTTTCCAGCAACTTCATTCAAATAAAAATGCCTTGCTTTATTTTCTAAAAGTCAAGGGCTTTTAGGTGTAGGGCACTGATGGGTGTTGCAGCAATGACAAAAATGCTAGTGTGAATTCACTCCCTGTTGTAGCATATTGCATATATATATATATTTTTAAAAACCCACCTAAAACCCATGCAGAAAGGAAAGAACTCAAAAGCCTGACAATTATCACATTTTACTTGAGATGTGACATAGCTAAGGCCTGCACATGGGTTAAGCTGCCAGATTGTTATTCTAATACTTTTCTGATAACAGCATTTCCACCTGTGATAGATTAGACTTCTAAAAAACCTCAGTGGATTACTTTTATTTAACTCCATTCTCCACAAGCATTGCCCAAGCTGACAAAAAGGCCCATTTCTCTCCATTAATACTCTGATAAAATCTGATTTCACAATTTGTTTCAACTGACCCCACAGTTTCTTGGCAATGGAAAATACATTTCAAAATTGCAATGCCTTCATCTGAAGTGTCTTTGACTTCTCTGTGTTACTGAAGAAGTGTCTGGAAAAATGCAGACAAGCAGAGCTGCAAAGGGACATTTCTGAGCCCAGCCACCCTTCTTTCTTCACCCATGAAGTTTGGGGCAGAGAAATTCAGGAGGATTGGAGCCCAGCATTTGCTCCTTCTTCCATTTTCTCAGCCCATCCTCTGCTGCTTCAAACTTAGGTGGGAAGAACTGAAGGACACACAAAATAGCTGCTGCTGAAACCAAGAACCTGTTTTCTCTTTCTTCCTGTAACAGACGTACCACACAACACTTAAAGTGTCCCCAGTGGAGCTCCACCTCATTATGAAGTGGAAACCAAAAGGCATGACTGTGACATCCTTGGTATGGGATCCAAAGAAAAGGCAGCATGGAATCCAGGAAACACAACTTTCCTAGATTATGAATTTTCTGGAATGAATTTAGCATATTCTAGATCACTCAAATATGTGAGCACATCTTCCTTGTCCTGTTCTCCTCCTATGAAAGAAGACTCCTTGTGACTTGCTAAGTCCAATGCCTGATGACCTAGGGAATCCCTTTTCCTTATAGGATAGTTCTATGTAGCTATATATACTTCCACTGCTTAAAATGGCTGCTACAGTACTGCCATGTCTTGGGGGCTTGCAAGACCAGGCCTCAGAGCTTTAAAGGTTCCTTTGGCTCCCCCTTATATATCCCTTGGCGCCAACTGCCTCCCTCACATACTCAAATACTATCCACCACTCTGTTACAGAAAGCAAATCTGAAAAGGGAAGCCCCAGGCCTGGAGCCTGTGTCTCATCCTGTCTCTCACCTGATATGTTCCCTGCATCAGCAAGTAGGCACTATACTGCAAGAGGTTTCTTATATATCTAGCTCCAAGCCCTCAAGCAAGTCCAGCTCAGGATGAACCATCTCTGGGTGTCTAGAATCAGGTATTTGGGATTCTTCCTTGTCCAGTTCATACTTGCTAGTCTGGCTCTTCCCCTCAGAAGCCAAATCCTGTCTGTAGCTTGAGGTTGGGGCCATGACAATGATTCAGCTCGAGTCAAATGTATGGATAGTATTTATGTGTGGAAAGTTGCAACAATGTACATGGGAATATACATTTGAATGAAAATCGCATAGGAAGTCATGTACTGCAAACAGATGATGGCCTTTTCATCTTTGTTTAGGCATTATGCTCTCTGACATGAGGTAGCAAGTATGGCTTGTCCCCTTAGCTTAGCAGGGTCCACCCTGGTTGCATATGAATGGGAGACTTGATGTGTGAGCACTGCAAGATATTCCCCTCAGGGGATGGAGCCGCTCTGGGAAGAGCAGAAGGTTTCAAGTTCCTTCCCTGGCTTCTCCAAGATAGGGCTCAGAGGGATTCCTGCCTGCAACCTTGGAGAAGCCTCTGCCAGAGGACAATACTGAGCTAGATGGACCAATGGTCTAAGGCATGAAGTGGGGAATGGGAGCAGAATGCCTATCTGCACCCTGTGCCAAAGTGCTTCCTGGCCATGACTCCATTTGTTGTCTTTAAATACAGGTGCTGGACATGTGGAGACTTTATCTGTGCAATTTACTACAGCCAGCAGGCTGTCACGTCTCGTATTGGCTTTGTGTGGACAGCACAACACCTGCATAGGGCTTTATGTGCTTATTTGTATTTTTAATTATTCATATAAAAGTTGTGTCCTGCTCTTCCCCTCTAAAACTGAGGTGTTCAGAGCAGCCAACAATAAATTAAAAACTTAATTAAAAAGAAAACAAATAGAAAACACCCTAAAAGATAAACAAATATCCCCACAGTTCCTGATCTTGTCTATATACAGAGAAGGCTACCTCCATCTGAAAATCTGCTTATCTAGATCATGACATACATGTTTTCTATCTTGATTAATTACTATCTTTATTATTTATTATTATTTTATTAATTCGATTTCTATACCGCCCTTCCAAAAATGGCTCAGGGCAGCTTACACAGAGAAATAATAAATAAATAAGATGGATCCCTGTCCTCAAAGGGCTCACAGTCTAAAAAAGGTTTACTTCTCTCATAATGTAATAAATGGTTTCTTTAAAGAATATACATTTTGCCTGGGGTCAGTAAATCTGGGGATTTAGCTTCTAATATGAATTGAGGGAGCAATAGGAGCCTCAATAAGCTGTAAATAATATGAAGGCTTGCTTACCATATGCGTTTTGCTATGTGCTCATAATCTGAGTTTTAATCAGATGTGACAGAAAATAAAATAACTGGCACAGTGCTGCTGAGGTAAATAAAGCCACTCCTGCCAGCAGCCATAGACACACTATAATTTCTAGGTACTTTTGAGCCAATTGGCTAGAATACCACCCGTGGAATAGAAAGATCTGGGTTCAAATCCCTGCTGTGCTTCAGATTTCACTGGGTAAGTTACTATGATTCAGCCTACTCTTAAATCGTTTTTGGGAGGATAAAATGGGATACTTATTTTCACTATTTTCGCACTGCTTCTCTATAACCATATGAATCTTTTAAAAAGGACATTGTAGAACTGGAAAAGGTGCAGAAGAGGGCACTCAAGATGTTCAGGGGCCTAGAGCACCTCTCTTATGAGGCAAGGCTACAACACCTGAGGCTATTGAGTTTAGAAAAAAGATGACTGTGGAGAGACATGATAGAGGTCTATAAAATCATGCATGGTGTGGAGAAAGTGGATCTCTTCTCCATTGAAAGAAAGTGTGGAGAAAGTGAAATTCTTCTCCATTGCACATAACACTACAACTGGAGGTCATCCCATGAAATTGATTGCCAGGAAATTTAGGACCAACAAATGGAGGTACTTTTTCACACAACACATAATCAACTTGTGGAATTCTCTGCTACAAGATGTTGTGACAGCCAACAACCTGGATGGCTTTAAGAGGGGTTTGGATAACTTCATGGAGGAGAGGTCTATCATCGGCTACTAGTCGAAGGGCTATAGGCCACCTCAGCCTCAAAGGCAGGATGCCTCTGTGTACCAGTGACTGTTGCTGGTGTCTTATATTCTTTTTTAGATTGTGAGTCCTTTGGGGACAGGGATCCATCTTATTTATTTATTATTTCTCTGTGTAAACTGCCCTGAGCCATTTTCGGAAGGGCGGTATAGAAATTGAATACATACATACATACATACATACATACATACATACACACACACATACCAGTTGCAGGGGAGTAACAGCAGGAGTGAGGGCATACCTCAACTCCTGCCTGTAGGCTTCCATTGGCATCTGGTGGGCCACTGTGTGAAACAGGATGCTGGATTAGATGGGCCTTGGGCCTGATCCAGCAGGGCTCTTCTTATGTTCTTATGAAGCTGCTTATGCCTATGAGACCTCAAGATCTATATTAGCTGGCAGCATGTCTCCAGGGTTTCAGACAAGGATCTTTCCCGGCCCTACATGGAGAGGCCACAGATTGAACCTGGGACTTCTGCATGCAAACCATTCGCTCTCCCACAGAGCTACAGCCTCCCTCCTAAGGAAATGTGGCTTACAAACATGGCAACACACCACATTATCACCTACTTTTTTAAAAAAATCAGAAATTTAAAATACTACAACTACTAACACTAACTTGTTATCGTAAATTCTCAATGCAGTTTATATAGAAAGATAAATAAATAAAATTGGTTCTCTGTCCCAAGAGGGCCCACATTCTAAAAAGAAACATCATGTAGACACCAGCAACAGCCCCTGGTGGGAAGCTGTGCTGGGTAGACACACTTTACACACAAAAGTAAAAAACACTTTTCCCCTACAAAAATGCCCCTGCATGTGACAGAAAATAACTGGCAAGGTGCCTCTTAGTTCTTGTTTTGGATGACCCCCAAAATTCCTTCATATCTCTCTATTGATATAGAGATTTATACTGCTCTTTTAGAATAGTTACAGATGGCTTTCATTGCTTCATAATTCATACTTACAGGTCTAGCATCTCTGTTCTTGGATCATCACCCCATGTCTTGCTTTCTACTATCTAAAAAGCTTGCTCATACAGGCAGGACTCATATGAATAGTGTAACATGGGAGCTGTAAACTCAGACAAGATTGGAGCTCTCCTCCCATGAAAAGAAAAATTGCAAGTAGTTTAAGCTGAATAGTTTAAGCTTCATCAGAACCAATTTCAAAACTACTTATTTATAAGAGATTTTACTTTTGACTCTTCCCTTTCCTTTTTAATATAACATTTATGAACTGAAAACATTGCATCTTTTACTCTTTTTTAATGAAAGTGTTTCAAGTTTACAAAAGCAAACAGTAATGAAAGCTTCTTTACATTACAGGTTAAAGATGGTGTCAGAAAGCTGAGAGTTAGGCAACAATTACAATCCCAGAGCAATATGAAAAAATGAATTCTCTCTCTCATATTGCGAAACCAAAAAGAAGAAGATGGAAGCTAAAATAGTAGGGTCTCCTGTCCATTGTCTTTGCTATTTTCACACATTTAATAAATTGGAAGAAGTCATCTAAGAAGTCATCCACAAAAGGTGAGGTACATGCCTCTTTGGTCTGGTTGAGATTGTGTGTCTTACCCGGTTTGGGCCGTTCACCTGCTTCTGGCCCCGCTACCATAGGCTGCTGCCTTGGAACTTGATCACTACCTGTTTAGAGCTACATACTTGCTTCTGGCTCTATTAGACCGACAGCCAGATCCCCCTGGTCCTGGAACCCATCTGTTTGAAGCCAGACCTTTATTGAAGTCTGACAAACACAAGAGCTTTGTTACATTCTGAAGTTGCAGGTGTACACATCTATTTGTCACGGTAATGCAGCATATTCTTCTTGACCTTTACAAAAGTGCACCTGAAGAGACAATAAATCCCAGCACTATTGCACACAGGGCCTCTTTCCAAAAGCTTGGTCTCCTCATGTTCCTGTAGAACAGCAGCACTACCAAAGGGTAGTCAAATGAAGCAGAGGGACAACTTATGATTAGCATAAGCTGAAGCTGTTCAACTTGGCTTAGCAAAATGAAATTTACATTAGGGGAAAAAACTTCTCAGTTCAGTTCAGTTCAATTTCAGTTCTGAACTGAACTCAACTGAACTTCTGAGAGGGCTTCTCATATATCTCTAATCCACACATAAAGCCAAGTATGATCCCTTTGCAACATGTCACAGGAGCTCAGAGAACAGCAGCCATTCGAGTAATACTTTGAAGCTCTTCCCACGATCAGTAGAAAGCGGGCTAAGGAAATCTAGCCCGCTTTCTACTGATTGTCAGAACCACTGGGCTCACGGGCTCTACTGATCGTCGGAACCACCGGTGGTTCCAAGGCAGCTAGCCCGCCTAATTCCCCCTCCCCTTAAATGAGGTTAATGGAGAGAGCACTCTGTTAACTTCATATTTTTGCTCGTGTGCCGTGGCGGTGCGTGGTGACACACAAGTAGACTCCCCAACCAGGAGGCTTCAGCCAGCCTCCTGGCCTCGGGGGTCTCTCCAGAATGCCCCGCACACTTGCATGGGACATCCTGGAACTTCTGGGGGCCAGGTGGCCCCTGATCCCCACAGCCTCCACCGGCTCTATGACAGAGCCGGTAGTCGTGTGGGTGGCCAATCCG
This sequence comes from Hemicordylus capensis, assembly GCF_027244095.1. Lineage (NCBI taxonomy): Eukaryota > Metazoa > Chordata > Lepidosauria > Squamata > Cordylidae > Hemicordylus > Hemicordylus capensis. The sequence goes on along the minus strand of NC_069661.1, from coordinate 25,307,162 downwards.
GCCACCCAGGGCTTGGAGGCTGCTCATCTGTGGGAAAGCGGGCTAAGCCTGCTCCCCCTACAGACCAGCCAGAAGCTCTTTTCACCCATCATGAGAAGAGTTTCTTTATTATCTTAAGAAACAGGTAAAATGAGAACAGGAACTCTCTCTCTACTTAGTCTTAATTCCTACCAAGTGCTAATACCTTGAGGGACGTATTCACAGAACATTTCAACACAGAACTGGTCTTCCTGATCTTTATAATGCACCATGTACTAGGGATGTGCAGAATGTTCCGTGTTCAAAACATTCCCACTCGAAATAAGCCATTTCAAGTGTTCTGAGCTTGGAACAGAATACCCATCAAATGAAGGGCCTGTTCCAAGCTCAGAATGAAACAACCCCATTCCAAGTTGGAATGTTCTGAGCATTCCAATCACCATTTTGGACTCCAAAAATGGGCTCCAAAATGGTGCTTTTCTGGCCTCTGCGCATGCACAGCAGCCATTTATGTCATCAGCACCACCATGCAAATAGCTGCTGTGCATGTGCAGAGGCCAAAAGATAACCATTTTGGAGTCCAAAATGGTGATTCGAACCTTTTGAGTGTTCCAAGCTCATTCTGTTGGAACAACTGGCTCGACCAGGTGTTCCAACGGAATGTTCCGAGCATTTGTATTCTGTTCCATGCTCAGAATGGAATGAAATGCAAATTATTGCATTGTACCTTATGGTACAGTTCTGAATTTTCATTTAACAAAGTAATACCTTTATTAATATCTGAGTAATACCTTTATTAGGACCAACTAAAAGGTCATGAAGAAATATGTAAGCATTCGAGTTCATCGTAACTCTTTTCCAGTCTGGACAGTAAGGAAAAAATAGAGGTGGGAAAGCAAAGGGTGTTTCTGGGGAAGATTAATAAGCCCTAGCCTTAAGTTTGCAATAATTTTAAAATGAAATAGGGAAGCTGTTATGCAGACTTCAGTTAAGCTATGATTGCTTGGTGCAATAAGATCTCCAGTTGCACCAAAGGCTAAAGTGACAGAGTAACACAGTTACTATTCCTTTGAAATTTTAAAACACTAGCTTCTATCCAGTTCTGTCTCCAACACTATGCAGATCTTACAGGTTCCTTAAAGAGAACAAAAATAAGAAAAAACAGGGTAGCCCTTCTAATAGCAAAGGTAAAGATTAATTTTACATAGTGCACTAGCTATCCTGTCCATAGTAGCCACATTTAATTTTATTTTATGTAAATAACTCCAGGGCATTTCAAAAACCTCTTCACATGCTCCCTGCAGCACCAAATAGGAATGTTGATTTTTCTCTGGAGAGGGAAGAGAGAAATGCCCTTTCACTGACTCATTAAACATCACTAGTCACACCCAAGATCCAAGCCACATCCAAGAGTCAAGCTGCACTTGTCAGACGATCTGATGTTCACTGAACCATGTGCCAGCCAGATCTGATGCAACCAACTATACGGATATAAAATTAAGTTCTTCACACAATCTGCGTAAAGAGCTAGTGGGCTATCTGTGGAGAAGGAGGGTTTTACTTACCTTCCTTGCAGACAATCAGAAGCGTTTCCCTGGGTGGGCAACCTGCCCGCCCAGACAAGCAGTGGCTCTCCTGCAGACCGCCTGCACCTTGCTCAGCTGGTTCAGGGGTCAGGCACAGGGAAGTGCCTCCGCGTGATGCCTCACCCCCAGAGCCCTAATAATGTACCATGCGAGTGCACAGTACATTACTGAGAGCCCCCCTCCTGAGTGTATCCGCTGCGGCTGCAAGCAGCCACCGCAAACACACGGTCACAGCACAGTTTGGGGGTGCACTTGTGCCCAAAACCTGGGTTAAGTGGTGGGCTATTTTAGAGGGCTGACCACTGCACTGCCACCTGGAGCTGCATGGCTCCCGGCACTTCTCACGGGCGGCGAAAACCGGGCTGGGCTTTCGTAGCCCAGTTGTCGCTGCTCGTGAGAATAGCTTCTTTGTGTTTCTCATATGTGTGTTACCAAGGCATCAGAGAAGAAAAAAGCAAAATTAATTCAGCCTCTGTTTAAAAAGTAAATTAGGATGATGTTGTTCATTCCATTTAAGGTTCTGCATAGCACAGAATCAGAGGGCCACAGGCTGAGCAAAAACTCTGCAGAGCTCCTGGAAATTATTGGGGCTGCATATGAGCAGGTGGACTACTAGGTGGACTGAATACATTGAGGCGAGTCTCACGATCCATGAGACCTGCTTTTGTAACAATTGCGGGGAGAGCGGGCTAAGCCCGCTCTCCCTGCAGACGAGCGGGCAGGAAGCCCTGGGTGGCCGGATTGGCCACCCACATGGTTGCCGGCTCTGTGACGGAGCTGGCGGGGGGTGGGGGGAGCGGGGGCCATGTGGCCCCCGCAAGCCCCAGTATGCCCTGCACGAGTGCGCAGGGCATACTGGGGAGACCCCCGGACCGGAAGGTGGCTTTTCGCCTCCTGGCTGGGGGTCTACTCGTGAGTAGGCATGGCGCGAAGGCACACCGCGGCTACTCGCAATCCTAAAAAGCAGGTTTGCTGGAGCGCTCGCTCCGCAAACCTGCTTTTTAGCAGGGGTTCTCGAGCGAGTTACCCGCTCAAGAACCACCGGGCTCGGCTGCGAGCCTGGTGGTTCTTACGGTCAACAAAAATTGGGCTAGCCTGAATTTTGTTGATCGTGAGAATCGCCCCATTGTGTGTCTTAGAAATAGCTGCAAGACTTGTGCAAGAGTCTGTCATTGGACCATAAATACATTCTTCTGTAGCAGAGTCAACATCATTTGTTTAAGAAGCTCAAACTTAGAAAGTAGGAAACTGGATGCTCCACACCAGGTATTTCCCCACTTTTTCCACTTTCAAACATGTGGAAACTTACTTGCAAATTCTTTTATACTGTATTAGTACCAAAGAAGCAGCATTCCCTAGATTAATATAAAGCTTTTCTTAGGACCACTGAATTCTAGCACAGAGGGGGTGGCTGTGTTTTAAGAAAAACAAGATGCCAAAGACCCATAAGGGGATTCATTACTAGCTTGTCTCATTAGATTTCAGTTTGCTTAGTCATGATTAACATTCTTTAGACACAAAACAGCATTTCTAATGCAAATTATCCCAGCAAAGCTCACAGTTGGAAGGCAGGAGATCCAGGACCCTCAAAAGGAAGCTGTTCTTCACATAGCACATCATTAACTTGTGGAATTCACTTTCACAGATATGGTGAGCCATTAGCTTAGATGACTTTAAACAGGGCTTGGGCAATTTCATAAAGGACAAGCCTATCTAGTTATGATGGCTGGATGTTACCTCCAGGTTTAGATGCATTATTATTAATTATTATTACTTTTATTATTATTTATTCCATTTCTATACCACCCTTCCAAAAATGGCTAAGGGCGGTTTACACAGAGAAATAACGAATAAGTAGATGGCTCCCTGTCCCCAAAGGGCTCACAATCTAAAAAGAAACATAAGAGAGACACCAGCAACAGTCACTGGAGGTACTGTGCTGGGGGTGAATAGGGACATTTACTCTCCCCCTGCTCAATAAAGAGAATCACCACGTTAAAAGGTGCCTCTTTGCCAAGTTAGCAGGGGATATGGTATATGGCTCCAAATACCAGTTCCTGAGAAGCAACAGTAGGAGAGGGCTATTTTCTACAACTCCTGTTTCTGAGCTTCTAAGAGGCATCTGGTTGGCCACTGTGGGAAACAGAAAGCTGGATTGACCTGTGGTCCAATGATACAAGCAGACAATGATCCTTTGAAGCTATTCTCATGATGCAGGGAAATTGGGCTAAAGGAGCCCAGCCTGGTTTTCCCCCATTGTGAGAACCACTTGGCTCGCGGGCACCAAGTGGTTCTATGGCGGCTAGCCCGCCTAAAAACCCCTCCTCTTAAATAAAGTATCTGGTTTGCTTGGTCATGTGTCAGCTGTGGCTGCTTGCAGCCGCAGCTGACACACTCAGGGTGGGAGGGGAGGGGACCCCAGGAAGACACTGCGCACTCAAACGGTGCCTTCCAGGGGCCAGGACACTGCATGGCGGCATTCCCCTTCTCCCGGAGCTCCTGAGGGAGTCACAGCTGGGCACAGGAGCTGCAGCTGGAAACCCAACCAAAGCAGCCGCTCATCTGGGCAGCCTATCCGGCCGCACAGCATCGAGTTACTGCTCATGTGCGGGGAGAGTGGGCTTAGCCAGCAATCCCAGCATAACCTCATGAGGCGCTACACATTGAGGCTATTCTCATGACCAGCAAAAATCAGGCTAGGAGAGCCTACCCTGATTTTCGCTGGTCGTGTAAACCACCGGGCTTGCAAGCGAGCCCAGTGGTTTACAAGCGGGTAACCTGGTTTTAAAAGTCACGTGTAGACCCCCGGCCGGGGGCTAAAAAGCAGCCTCCCAGATCAGGGATCTCTCCAGCATAATCTGTGCGCTCACGCAAAGCATGCTGGAACTTCCGGGGACCACGCAGCCCCCAAACTCCCAAGCCCCTCCTCTTTTCTGAATGCCAGCTCCTGCTTCTACTTCTTCCCCCGACATTGTTTCTTTATGACAACCACATCCCATTAATGAGATAAAGAATCCTGCTTAGCTGCTAATATTTTTCTCACATTTTCACCTTTAAAAAAAAAAATATCGCTACCACTTATCACAACTTCTCAGTTCACACATAAAAAGATAGATGTCATACATGGGAACTGTAATGTGGTCCTAGCCAGGGGCTGACATCCTATCCAAGTGCACATCTTAGGAGGGTCTTCAGGGGTGCAGCTGGAGTCCTTGCACAACTCTCCCAGTCTCCTTGCACCCGCACTATTATGCAGAAGAACTACTACTACTTCTAAGCAGCGCTCAGAAGTGTGGAAACAAATTGCTGAGACTCAATTATATGCTTCCGTTCTTACAGAGTATTGCAAGAGTGCAAGCCACACTCAGAAGATTTAGCATTGTTGTGCAACAGCACAAGCACAAGAGGACTGCGGGATTTGCACAAGAGCTCCAGCTGAGTCCCTACAGACTGTACTAACAGGGGTGCTTCGTTAATCAGCATGTCAGCCACCGTCACTGTCAGAAAACATGGAATGGTTTCAGGACCAGATAACTGAAATTGAACCTCAATGAAAAGATACTTCAAAAGCTCCAATTTTGAACCAGCCCTGCATCCAGAATAGGGTGAACTTGTTCTTTAAAAAACAAAAAGGGAAATCTCACCACCAAGTAATTTACTGTAATGCATTCATGGTTATCCGTTTTTACAGATATGCTGCCAATGATATCTGCTGAATGTTGATTATCCATTCAGGTTCCACACAGGTTTAACAAGATTTGATGCAGATCTCTGGCAGGGCTCCATACACAGGGCTGCAGGAGGGTTTCTCAGATGTTAAAGGAAGGGGGGAGACCGCTCTTTCTTTAACATTTTGGGGGAGTCTAGAAACTGAGGCTCTACACATGATCCGTGTGTAGAGCCTTCAGGGCTTCTGCAGGGAGAGCGGGCTTGACCAGTGCCCGATCCAGTGGATGATCCAGATCGGTCACCCACACGACTACCAGCTCCATCATGGAGCTGGTAGGGGCAGCAGGGATAGGGGGCTGCCCAGCTTCCAGAAGTCTCAGCATGCCCCGCGCAAGTGCTTGTTGTAGCCTCCCAGTTGGAGGCCTACACATGAATCACCATGGCACGGATCTGCATCATGGCAACTCACGATCGGATAAATGGGGTTAGAGGAGCACTCGCTCCGCTAAGCTCATTTAAGGGTGGGGGTACTTTTGCAATTTGCTGCTGGGGGCCGCACAGCTTCCGTTGCAGCACATGACTGCAGGAAAGCAGCTAGGCTCCTTTAGCCCACTTTCCTGCAGTCATGAGAATCACCTCACTGAGTTGCACTTAAGGGGTCAGGGGACAGTTACTATAACTGAATACAACACACCCATCATGGCCATGATATCTGCCTTAGTCATGACTCATGGGCATGCTGCCAAGTTGCCATGTCTGTGTCTGACCTGTGAGTAATTGTGTAAATAAATCCCTCATACCTTCCGGTTGGAGACTGTGCAGTTAGTTCACTGTCTTACATACAGCACAGTGCCCTGCTGGTCCAAGAGTGGGGAGCACACACAGCTTCCATATCACTGAACTGCCCATCTTCACAGCTTGTGAATGCATGGTGGTTTCATGCTTCATCACTGCTGCACCACTACTTCCACTGGGAACAATGGATGTAGTTGTGCAGCAGCTAAGACACACTCCTTATTAGGAGTCACAGAACAGCCCTGAATTCACAAGTGTGGTGCGGAAGCTGCACATATGCCTCTCTTTTGGTTTGCGGTGTGTGTCCGGGGATGCTGCACAGTATGCAATCTATTGCAGCGTTTCTCAGTGTTGGATCCCCAGATGTTATTGGACTTCAACTCCCATAATCCCCAGCCCCAGTGGCCTTTGGTTGGGGATTATGGGAGTTGAAGTCCGATAACATATGGGGACCCAACGTTGCGAATCCCTAATCTATTGTCCCCAAACACAGCACTCCAAGTAATAAACTAGAGATCCAACTATGATTGTACACAAACACTGTTGATTTTTCACTTCAAAGTGAAACCACACCATCCCAGGAAAGAAGCAGTTGTAGTACTTACAGGGATCTCTTACCTTGTGGTGTGCTTTCCCTGTTATTGTTTTTAAAAGATCACCTATTTTTAGTAGCCAGGTTTCCTGAGACACTTTAAACTGATCTTAATTTGTTTTCTGTAGCATTATACTCCTAATCCACTGCTTTAGAGCAAAGTTGTGTGTCATCAAGGGTCTTCAAAGGGTAGCTGAACACCTCTGAGTGCACAAGCCTTAGGAGACCGAAACTGGAGAAAAGCCCTCAAGTGAAGCACAGCTTTGACTCCAAAGGACTGACTAAATGATTGCAAGGCTGGTACTGGCAGCCCTCATTTGGAATCCCTGTGCTTTCATCAGTTTTAAATTAGACATTAACATAACAGTAAATAGCTATTTGTATAGAATGTATTTACTCCTCAATGGTAAGTGCTGCAAAGAGGGATCAGAGGGGGACTCAGCAGCTGGGAGAAGCAGCTGCGATTGTGAGGAATGGAGATGGCACATAACCAAAAATATATATATTTTAAATAGAAGTATTTAACGTCCTGCTATTTCTAGTAGATTTGCAGTGGAAATGGAGGCATTCTCCTGACCAGCTAAGAAGTCAACATGCTCTCGTTTTGCATCACAATGCCAGCAAGAGACTCAAGTGCTGGACTCAAGTGTGAAGTAAGTGGGGTTTCGCTTTTAATTTTATGATTCATTTTCAGGCACATTAGTTGCCAAATTAAAGGGCTTGGCAGGTGATTAAATGAGAAGTCTGAGGTCATACTTAACCAAACAAATCTCTGCCTTGGGCAGCATTTCAGCCAGAAAGAGAGAGAGAGAGAGACAACATACATGGGAGTAAATGCCAGCTGATGACGTGCCATCTTATCCTGCAGAAATAATTGAAGTCGGAACTGATCTGGAGCGAAACAGCAGCATTAAAAACAGTTGTGCACAGTCTTGTGATCACAACCATGCAGCCAGGAGGCAACTGCAGTCACAGTTGCACAACTGTTAGACAGACAGACAGAGTTCAGAGGCAGCAGGCAGTCATCTCGAAAACGTACTTCCCTCTTTTGAATTAGTTGGCATTTCTGTCAAACTAAAGAGTCCTCTTCCCTCCCACCAAGGCCTTCAGATGATGAGCCAAAGGGAATTTAGGGTCAAAGAAAAATTCTGTTTATTGTGGCTTTAATGGTATTGCAGGGTAAACATGACAACTGCTGATGGGTAATGAATAGATCTAGTCATGCTGAACATGCATCCTATTGTCTTGGATTGCAATGGACAGACACCCCATCAACTATTTTTCTGTCCTTGGCTCTACCCCTATTTAAATTCTGGGCTGCTGGCAAAAATCTTCCTATCAAATGGAACTGAGTTTCTAAGCTGGAAGCCATGTTGTCCTTGGAGGAATCCTGTATTTAAAAGTCCAAAGGTTCTAATTCCATTCAAATCTGTACTTTTAAACATTTTGCCCTTAAAAATGCCCGCTTACTTACATACAATAGCTTTTAAAAAAATCTGTTTCATGTTCCATGCCTTGCAATGTGACCTGAAATGCAGCAATTATTGCAAAATAGTCTTGTTTTTGAAGTAGCTGAAAGCCCTTATTAATATAGGCCCTATGGATTAACAGAAGAGAACTCAACTAAATATCCATAACTGAGTGTGCAGCTGTAAGATTTGATAATTCTAATTTCCCAGATCCAGGCACAAAGCCTTCTCTATTTTGTGAGCATGTAAGAATCTTAGGTGTATTTTAGAGCGGAAAGGAAATAATTGTATATCAAGAAGCTTCCTGAAAACCTAATTTCAAAATTTAAAATTTCCAAAAACTTCTTATTTGGAACATTCAGAATATAGAGAATACTTTTACACTTTCAGCTGTATTTTACTTTTATAAAAGTAATTTTTTTAAATAGTCAAATGAACCCAATGGGAGCTGTTAAATGAACGAACAGTTTGGGGAGTGCATTGTGTTACATTATGCTTAATATGTTCTAATAATTCTTTCCTTTAGCAGCTATTACTGGAATTGTGTTTCATTTGCTTCAAACCAATTTCAGGCAAACTATATCATGCAATCTGAACTTTTAATAGTATCAGTAATTCTGAAATGACATTGTGCAATTTGCTTAAGTATAAGGAGTGGGCATAGCACAGTGAAAACTGCAAGAGGCAATCAAGCTAAAGATCTAGATCCCTGTGTTTCTTCTGCTTATTTGATTTGATATTTGATTTAATAGGATTTGCTTTGTGAATCATTTCTGTAGAATTCAGAAGGGATCATAGCTAGGGGTGTGCATGGAACCATTCTGTGTGATTTGAATGAAATTCAGACCAAAACGCTGGTTCATTAACTGGTTCGTTAGAACCGGCCAGCAGTTTGGTTTGTGCACTTGAACTGGGTCAAACTGGTTCAGCCCAGTTTGGGATGCTTTACAAGCAAAGGGGGATCCTATACAACTAAAAGGGGGTTGAAAGGTTGGGGGGTGGGCAAGAGGGCACCTTACCCATGGCAGCTCCTCTAGGCCCCACTGGCACTCCCCCCCAATCAGCGTGGGCTGTTGGGGGCTGGGTTCTGGCCTGCGCACATGCACAGAGGCCATTTGCATTAACAATTTTGCATGGTAGCACAAATGGACTCCGTGTATGCATGGAGGTCATGTAAATGGCCTCCATGCATTCACGGACAAAGGAATTGGACCTGTGTTGGCCCACGCTGATGAGTGTGTGAGAATGCCTACAGGGCCTAGAGGAGCTGCCACCAGCCCACTGCCAATGAGGAACTGCCACCGCTGTGGGTGAGGAACCCTCTTACAACCTCCTTTAGTGGTTAAGAATCCCCTTTGTTTATAAAGGGAATCCTCACCGGATTCCCCTTTATAAGCACCCCAAACTGGGTTGATATGGGCGAAATCGGTTCAATCTGAACCAGGCATAGGTCAGTCCAGTTTGAGCTTGAACCAGTTGAATAAAACCAAGTTCAATTTGAACTGGTTCTGCACACACCTAATCATAACACTGTGGTAAAGAGTGTATGTAGGGTCCGTAACGATCAGCCAATAACAGCCTTGCCTTTCCTGTCTGGACTGACAGGCTAGGGATCAGCCACTCAGCACACAGTGGGCGGGACCTTGAGGGCCATGAGAGAGGAAGAGAAGGATTTCTTTATCTCAGAAGCAGTTAGGTGAGAGATGAGAGAGGATGGGCGGACAGCTTAGTGAGCACTGAGCAGCAAGGGAGTTTTGCTGCCTCATGATCAACAGCTAGCCTGGAGAATTGTCTCATGGAAGGACATCTGCAGATCCTTGGCAGACAGGACTGCAGGATGCTTGAATCCTCTCCTGGAGTTTGGGGTGAGTTCAAGGGGGAAGGAAGCCAGAGCTTTTGGCTTCTGAACGGTTTAGCCAGGGAACAGTTTGGTAGTTAGCTCGCATTAGACTTCTTACTTTCCTTTGGTGTGCTTTGCAAATCCTTACAACTGTTTTATTGTAAATCATTACAACCTCATCAAACCTAAAAAAATTAAAAATTAAAAACCACCTAACGGAAGTTACCTAAAACTCAATACACAGAGTCCTGTCATTCTGAACTAAATGTGTGCCAAATTTCAGAGCCCTCTGGCCAGCCATTACCAATTTATGATTTTTTTCTACTTCCCTTTGTCCTCTATGGGTAGAAAAGGGAGTGAGTGCTGTGCTTGACAAGCACTGCTTGCGCTTTAAATATTAGTTTGTTCTACAAGAAAAAAGTATCCCTTTCACTAAACTATTAAAGGGTTAGAGCAAGAGCAAGTAGTGGAGTGGAGTACAATGGCTTTCTGCTTACTGCCTGCTCCTGCATAGGAAAAAAAATTATTCGAAAACAAGCAAAAAATAATAATAAAAATAAATAAAAAATCAAAGGATTGATGGATTTGGTTCACATTCAATATGCAGATTCCCATTATCCTGACCTAAATGCTCCAATGATTTCAGAACTCTATGCCCAGCTATTCTGTAAATATAAAAAAGGGGGTGGCAGAAAATTGCAGCTGTTATTCCTTTTTTTCCATGAAGACAAAGGTCGGGTGGAATGATGGTCCATGTGGGGGCTTCAGTTCCAGAAGTTTTTTGTAACTTTCTGTCATGAAACAAACTGATCTTCAAGATTTCTAGACATTTTTTCAAAAGTTTAGTGACAGATCTTGAAACAAAAATGCAGAGTCCTGCCATCCGATCCTACAACTGAGCATGATTTCAAAGTCCTATGTCCAGCCTGTCAGAGACTGACCAGGAGAGAGGTCTTGGGGTTATGGTGGATAGCTTCTTGAAAGTGTCAACTAAATACATGGCAAAGTACTGTGAAAAAGGCAAATTCCATTTTAGGAATCATTAGGAAGGGGATTGAAAAGAAAGATGCTAATATTATAATGCCTTTATACAGTTCTGTGGTGTGGCCACATTTGGAGTACTACATGCAGTTCTGGTCACTGTATCTTAAGGAGGACATTGTAGAACTGGAATAGTTTCAGAAGAGGGCCATGATGATCAGGGGCCTGGAGCACCTTCCTTATGATGCTCTAGCATCTGGGACTGTTTAGTTTGGAAAAGGGGCAACTATGGGGAGACATGATAGAAGTGTATAAAATTATGCATGGAGTAGCCAGAGTGGAGAGAGAGAAATATTTTCGCTCTCTCGCAACGCTAGAGACAGGGATCATCCCATTAAACTGATTGCCAGGAAATTTAGGATCGACAAAAGGATGTACTTTTACACACAGTGCATAATTAATCTATGGAATTCTCTGTCATGGGATATGATGATGGCCTCTAGCTTGGATGGCTTTACAAGGGGCTTAGACAAATTCATGGAGGACAGGTCTATCAATGGCTACTAATCTGATGGCTATAGGCCACCTCCAGCCTCAGAGGCAAAATGCCTCGGAACAGCAGTTGCAGGGGAGCAACAGCAAGAGAGAGGGCATGCCCGCACCTCTGTTGGCTTCACAGAGGTATCTGGTAGGCCACTGTGTGAAATAGGATGCTGGACTGGATGGGCCTTGGGCCTGATCCAGCAGGGCTGTTCTTATGATATACTGGAGTATCCCACAAAACCATTTTCTACACTCCCCCAAAGTGAGCAGTAATGCATATACTTTGCATTAAGAACCAATTGTCCAAAAAAAGGGTGGGTGGGTGGGGAGAATAATGCTGCTGGCTGTATGAATGCCACCTTGCTGTTGCCATACTGAAGTTGCTGTAAATTGCTCCCTCCTATGAAATCCCCCCTACCCTGAGCATGGTGAAGAAGAGTAAGTTGCCATTTAGAAGAGTTCCAGGAAGAGGAGGAGAAAAAGGATGATTATTGCAATCCTCCTCCTTTGTTTTATTGGAAGCCTGAATAAACCCAGGTGGATAGCAAGGAAACTACCTCTCTCTCTCTCTCTCTCTCTCTCTCTCTCTCTCTCTCAGGAAGCAGGGATAGGGAAGGACCTTCATTATTCATCATGTTCCAAGAGCAATGAAGGTTTTTTGGTTTTTTTTAAACCAAATCAGTAGTGTGCCAGAGGGAACTCTGTTTTCCTTCTTTGCCAATGTAACCTTCCTCACCCTGTTGGCTGTCTTTTTAAACAAACAGGCCTGAGGTGAAACAACAACGCCACAACAGAAGTCTAAGCTGGCTAAATTTTATCCTCTTCTTACTTGCCTTCAGGGTTTATCTCCAAAGGAGTTGCCACTTTGTGCCCACCCAGTGCTATGTAAAGGGGCTGGCTTAAGAACACTCTCAACCTTATCCACAATGGTTGGTATTAAATGGAAGTAAAAGATAAGTTGCCCAGAGTTTTGGCCTACACTGACTTAAAGGGAGACTGAAATTGTAACCCACAGGGAACAGCTATCAAAGCATGAGATGACAAAGTCACACAGCTACACAGAATAGGAAAGGCTGCAATATCCTCTATTCACTATCAATCATACAGAATGTATCACATTACTCTTTAATCCCTTGGCTTCATGAAAGAAGACAGGGTGTCCACACATCTGGTGAGTTATAGCCAGGATATGGGATAAAAGAAATCAATTACTTGTTGAACTATAGGTTCAAAATGAAAAACAGACCCCATCCCAAAGTAATGATGTCAACCCACTTGAAAAGGCAATTTCTCCATAGGAAAAAGAAAATGCACTTATACGAAAAGCTACACATAGCACAGTTCATGTGCGCAACACATTATTCCAACATGTCCCCTAGTTTGTTTTGAGAGAAAGAGAAAGAGACAGGCTCTTCTCATGATTAATGAGAAGTGCCTGGATGGGGTTTGCGGGGAGAGCGGGTACAAAGTTGGGGGTCAGTCATATGAGTCTTTACCACCTGATTGCCACCCACACAAGAGAGAATGTTGATGAAGTGGAAATAGCCCATCCAACTGACACACCCACAGGGTTGTTTAGGGACACACACTTCCTAGTGGTGCACGGCTGCACCATGGAGAAATCTCCATTCAACATCTGAAGCCTTGCTCCAGGTGTCACTGCTGAATGCAGCTTGGCAAATGGATGCTAGAAGCAGGGTCTTCTTGGTGGTGATGCCAACATGCTGGTAGGACTTCTCTTGAGGGTGCCATGCCCCAGCATTGCCTTCAGGCATTGAACTAAAACCTAGCTCTTTCAAAAACCCTTTGGCTAATCTGATTCTCTTACTGGTAAGTGTGCCATTGAGTCGATGTCGACTCCTGGTGACCACAGAGCCCTGTGGTTTTTCTTTGGTAGGATACAGGAGGGGTTTACCATTGCTTTCTGCCGTGCAGTATGAGATGATGGTACTTGGCTATAATACTGTTACACACTGGCTACCGTTACTGCTGCTGTGATTATACCTCCTCCTTCTGTTGAGAAAGGATTTATATATTGTTAATTGCTGCTGTCGGTAGGTGTTTAAATTTTTATATTGTGCATTCTTGTTTTTATTTAATTGTAAGCCACTTTACCACTGGTAAAGAAGAACAGGGAATACATTATTAAAATAATTAAATGAAAATATGTCTTCTAACAACAGCACAGACCTTTGTGGCCAGACCTACCTCACACTTTTGAGAGTCATTGGTTAAAAATTAAAATATTGTTAAGACACAAATTAATAAACTTACCAGAGACAGTTGAACTATTAAAAAATGTTTAAAAAAATAATTCTAGTCCAGAACAAATGGAAAGCAGACAAACGGAGTTCTATTTGCCTGAATGGGCTCTGACCTTAGGGCGAACTGAGAGATACAGTTTTCCTCTGTATAACAGACATGCAAGGATGAGTCACTCTAGTCTATTGACAGAAGGTTTAAGCAAAATTATACAAATCAATGCCCATCCACAGCAAGCGCTTAGCATTGAATTAAATTCCATATGTTCTCCCCAGTTTTCTCATTCGGAGTATTTACTCTATATGTAGTCTCTCCAAAGAAATGACATCAAATCATCTGAACATCTTAATGGAGCACATTTAGGAAGAAAATATCAGGAGAAATTACTAAGCATCAAAAGGAATACAATTCTGAAACACCTTCCCCAAGGAGAAGTGGCAACAGGAAAACTCAGTAATTTTAAGATGTGCAAAGGTTTACTCTTTGCTAAGATTATTCTACCTGGAATCATTTCTCAGTGCCAACAGTGAGCTCTGGATCCCAGAGTAACAAAAAATATGGTTCCGAGCATAAGGAGAGCGAGTGATTTTCAGATTTTTGTTGCCAAAACAGGGTTTCACTTTAGCAAAGGTTTAGCCCATGTGTTCTGCAACTAACTGGACTGGCTCACTGTTGCACAAGTTCTGTAGGCTGGAAAATAGAAAGGCTGTAGATGATAGGATGGGGACCATGGACTTGTTGTGAGACTAAATGGCAAAATATAGTCTTACCAGGTTTCTTAAGGAGAGGAATGTCTGCAGACAATGGGGATACAAGTTAGTGGGAAAGGGTACACGTTAGTAGGGATTTCATTTTGAATAGCTGGAGCATCCAACTTCAGCAGCTATTATTATGGAGGATGCTGGGTAGCTGCAATCACATCTCTTGGACAAGTCTCCCTTCACCCTTGATGTTGACTACTGGACTGTTCCCAGACAGATCTTCTTTTGCCCTAAGTGGATCTCAGACTGCTCCCCTTTCCAAGATTCTCCTCTCCCTCCATAATCTAGCTTCCAAACCCCTTTATTAAGTTCTGCTCTGCTGAGTAAGCACAGCCACCTTTCTCCATCTGGAACAAGAGATAAGAAAGCTTTGAGAAGAAAGTGTGTGACTCTAGGGAAGCTCAAGCCTTCTAGGTTGAAGGTTCAAGCCCTTCTCTTAGAAATCAGATGGAGCCCCCGATTATTGCAGCAAGCGGGGGGAGGGGGGAGAGAATATCAAATGTAGTACTCTTTCTTACCTTCTTTGGGAATGGAAGCAGTTTGTAGGCATTGTGAAGTGCCAAATGCAAATTGGCAAGGCTTCTTCACTACAAGGCTTCTTCACACCATTATAATTAATGGTGTATCCTACCCTACAGTTAAGGACACTGAAGCTATTCACACATGTTCGTGCTTAAACCAGGCTAAGGAAGCCCAGCCTGGTATTGCATGCGCGTGTGTACTTCTGGGATCGGGCCCATTCCCGGCGGCACTGCGGCGGCAAATCCACCTACAGAGCCACCCTCCAAAATGGGGTTAGGAGAGCAAGCACTCTCCTAACCCTGTTTTACCGATCGTCTGCCAGCCCCATCTGGGGCTGGGCTCCTGGCTGGCTTCAGGAAGGGGGGATCCTCACAATGCACCGCATACTCACATGGTGCATTATGGGCACTTGAGGACGGGGTGATGTGCCCGGCACCCTGACCCTCAGAGTTACTGGCAGCAGCTGGTAATTGTCCGGGTGGGCGATCTGCCCACCCAAAGGACAGGAGCGGATCATCTGAGTGGAGGTAATCTTTTTAAGGCTTCCTCCCCACTAGCCCTCTTGCCCTTTCTCACTGCTCATGAGGAAGGGCTCACTATATGCTCATTCACATGATTACTGTAGGACACTTGTCCTTCCCTGACAATAATCATGTCAATGAGCCTATAGTATGGTCAAGAGTATTTATACAGTGCTACTTTTCAACAAAAAATTCTCAGAGTGATTTACAAAGAAACATATACTCACAGAATAAGAAAATGGTTCCCTGTCCCAAAAGGGCTCACAGTCAGAAAAGAAATACAAGGTAGAACAGCAAGAGCCACTGGAGTGTGTGCCGGGATGGCCAGGGACAGTTTTCTCCCTTTTAAATTTAAGAGACCCATCAATTTAGAGTGAGCCTCTTTGCCTAGTCAGCAGGCAAGTGGAGCACTAGGTTGGAGGTAAAATGTCATTATTCTTGTTGTATTCTATGTAGCAATCTTTTATCTTTTGTTAATTAGAAGTTTGTCCCTGTGGGGATCCTGTAGAGAGTGTGTGTTGGGGGGGTGGGTGGGAATCAGAAAGGATGAGGGAGGGAAAGGAGAGGGAGAAAAATTGAATTGTTTCTGAATAACACTTAGTAAAAGGAATACAAGATTGCTTCCTGTTTATGGGGAAAGCAGCTATAAAAATTCACTTTTATCAGCCTGGATGGATAAGCAGCCTTACAGTCTAGTTCCTTGGATCCCCCCCCACTTTGTCTCTGATTGGTTGGCGTAACCCAATGGCCTCCAGCAATGACAGACCATTTCTAATCCAATTAACATAGTCCCGCTTAAAGCTTGCTGCTACAAAATTTGCCAAGAATTTCTCCTTGAAAGGTCCTGCTTACAGATCCTTCCAAAAAGTAATTTCAGATTTTCAGTTCTGAAACAATATTTTCCATTGGTATACTTCCACAGAGATAGGTTTTCCACAAGCTCTCCTGTGGATGAGCCTCACATTACATTTGTCATAGCTCCTACCAGAGTGTCACCTTAAGTGGAGCAGCGGGGAAATGCTTGACTAACAAGCAGAAGGTTGCCAGTCACCTTAAGTGGAGCAACAGGGAAATGCTTGACTAACAAGCAGAAGGTTGCCAGTTCGAATTCCCGCTGGTATGTTTCCCAGACTAAGGGAAACACCTATTTCAGGCAGGAGCAATATAGGAAGATGCTGAAAGGCATCATCTCATACTGCACAGGAGGAGGCAATGGTAAGCCCCTCCTATATTCTACCAAAAGAAAACCACAGGGCTCTGTGGGTGCCAGGAGTCAAAATCAACTTGACGGCTCACTTTACCTTTACCTACCAGAGCGGGGGGGGGGGGGGCGCGGTTCACTAGAGTGAATCCTTGACTGTAAAGGATTCACATTAGGCTGCCACCATCCACTTTATTTTAATATAATACAAACCACTCTTCCACATAAGATGCCTGGGTGAGGTTAAAGTGGCAAAACCCTCCCTAGAAGGGATAAGCAGTTCTAGGCCTCCAAAGGCATGTGACTAAGGCAGACCCAAAATGAAGAATAGTACACTTTGCTGTCAAGGGTTTGTTATTAGAGTAAAAGAAAAACAAGAGTATGCAATAAGAACAATTGTATCTTCATAAAGCAGATTATAAGAGAAAGAAGTTTCATTAACCAGGGAGTTATTCGCACTTGGCTTCAGGCTTCGGGGTAAATGTTGAGCCAAGCCACTTCGAACTACACTTGTGGCATTGAGGGAAGCAGCCCCTCCCCTCTCAGGTTTCTTTTGAAATAAGTCCACCTGCAGGCATCAGTGTTTCCCTTCTAGCCAATGTGGGCGGGGGTGGGTGGGTGGTGGAGCAAACAGGGAGAGGCATTGACATAGAATCATTAACATGGCAAGAGGCATGATCTCTTTACAAATGCAGGGAGTGAAGGGTTTTCATGACCTGCATCAGGTTAGGAGGATTAGAACAGGTACATTATGCTATGGTTTTAACTTTAGGTAGCCTGACCATGGCTTTCTGTTCCACATAGATATAGCACAGCACCAAAAAGCCTTATGTCAACAGTAAAATATACCATTAACAAGCTAAATGTTCTACATTTTAAAAAACATTTATATCCCGCTCTTCTTCCAAGGAGTCCAGAGTACATGGTTATGTTTCTCTTCACAACAACCTCATGAGGTAGGTTAGGCTGAGAGATATGTGACTGGCCCAGAGTCACCCAGTAAGCTTCACGGCTGAATAGGGATTTGAACTCAGGTATCCCTGGTCCTGGTCCAACACTCTAACCACAACACCACACTGGCTCTCTGTTTGCTGGAATGCTACCAGGATCTGCAACAATGGTTTCCTCCGCCCCCTTTTCTTCAACCACACTGAAATCCACAGTCTCTCCATCTCCCACATTATGAAGGTACTTCCAGGGATTATTTTTCTTTATAGCAGTCCGGTGGCCAAACACATCTTCCTTGGTGCAATTCCTGTTGATGAAGCCATAGCCATTCCTTACATTAAACCATTTTACTTATCCCCTATACCTTCGTTGCTTTCTCCTTATGGGGTTGGGAAGGAATGTCTGTTTTCTGGCTGTGAGTGGCTTGCTCTAATCCCGCTTCTGCAGGATCCCTCTCACCTGGACTTAGTGTGTCCCAGACATGTGAGGCCAAGTTATCACCAAAAACATAGCAACAGGGCATTGATCCCAAATTGCAAACTTGTCTTCACCCCTCCAGCCCCCAGTCTGGATAGGCAACTTCACTGAGGACATCCCCTTCTTTTCATGGGCCCCTTCAGCCTATATGACAGGTTCATTGGCCAAGGAGTGATCCTTAAGAAAGGCCTTGTTCACCACAGAGATGCCAGCACCTGAGTCCCTGCAGGCCACAAATTACTGGCCACTGAAGATTACTGGAACTCTCTTCCCCTGGGAAATAATGTCTTCATTATACTCTATCTGAGTTTGACTAGTCTTCTCTTTCCTCTCTCCTGAAAGAGGGTGTAGATAGTAGATATGGGCCTCTGCTTGGGGACAATCCTTTTTAAGATGCCCCGCTCTCTACATCTGAAACATCAAGGGGGAGGTGCATCTGAAGGGCAGCCTCCAAGTGGGGGAAGCTCCTCCCGCTTGAGTGCAGTGAGGGGTACAGAGGCCCCTGACCATACCTGGGCCGGGCATTGGTCCTCTCAATGCATGAAGGGCTCTGGAAAGTTTTTTGGGTGTACGTTTAGGGTAGACTTGGAACTCAAGCAGGCCTCAGCAAATCTTTCAGCCAACGCCCCTGCTTCTGTAATGTGTTACTAGCTAGCCTAGCCCATGAGTATAGCTGTCATGTTCATAACATGTGCTGACTCAGCTGTCATGCATACAGAACAGGGCCTTCTCAGTTATTGCCCCCAGACTTTGGAATGCTCTCCTGGTAGGAATCTATGCCTCAGTCTCCACCTGGTTTTAATTTTTAATTGTTTTTCATGGTTTATTAATATTGCTTTTATTTATGTGAACCATCTAGGGCAGGGGTGGGGAACTTTGGCCCTCCAGCTGTTTTGAACTACAACTCCCATCAATAATTGTGGCTGGGGATGATGCGAGTTGTAGTTCAAAAACAGCTGGAGGGCCAAGGTTCCCCACCCCTGATCTAGGGCCTCTGGTCTAGGTAGTATAGGGAATTAATTAATTAATTAATTAATTAATTAACCAAATAAATAAAATATCCTTCATGCTATCAGACTAACATAGCAATACTACCTCTCCCCCTTTTAATATAGCAAAAGTTTTAAAACATGATTTGTATTATGAAAAGTACAACTATGTGACTGAGGACGTACATTTCTGTTAAACAATACTGGAAAAAAATGATTACATTTCAGATGCTTAATGTTTCTTAAGACTGCAGAAAAGAATTTGCGAGAAAGGAGGATGCCATGAGGATTTCAGCAGGGAGCATAATAAGGAATAATGCCTCATAAGGAAGGTGCAGAAGAGGGCAACCAAGATGGCAACCAAGAGAGGCCTGGAGCAGCTTCCTTATGAGGCAAGGCTACAGCATCTGGGGTTGTTTAGTTTGCAAACGAGGCGACTACAGGGAGACATGATTGAGATATATAAAATTATGCATGGAGTAGACAGAGTGGACAGAAAGAAAAATTTCTCCCTCTCTCAGAACTCTAGAACCAAGTGTCATCCCATGAATCTGAAAGTCGGGAAATTTAGGAACAACAAAAGAAAGTACTTCTTCACACAGCACATGGTTAATCTGTGGAATTCTCTGCCACAATTTATGGTGACAGCCACCGGCTTGGATGGCTTTAAAGGGGGCTTAGGACAAAATTCATGGAGGACAGGTCTATCAATAGACACCAGCTACCACTAGTCTGGTGTTTATGGGCCACCTCCAGCCTCAGAAGCAAGATGCCTCAGTATACCAGTTGCAGGGGAGCAACAGCAGGAGAGAGGGCATGCCCTTGCCTCTTGCCTGTGGAATTCCCAGAGGCACCTGGTGGGCCCCTGTGTGAAACAGGAAGCAGATCTAGCTGGGCTATTCATATGTTCTTATTTTCTTATCAGCAGAATGCCCTGATACTATTAACCATTTCTCTTGTTAGTTACATAGTATTTCCTTCTTCTGTGCCTCTAACAGAAACACCACAGTGTTCATTTTAAGTATCACTTCACCATCAGAGATACAAAAAGATACAAGGTCCAAAGCACAGAAATTAGGTATTAATCTATGACATGCTGTGATGGCTTCAATGGACACACTGGTATCCATGTGGTTAAAGACAGGAGGCAGTGATTAAATCAATGAGGACAGTTTGGGTGCCAGGCACTCAGAAATAACTCAGGCATTAATTTAGCTAAATGTTTAGCTAAATACTTCCATCTCATCACTTTCATTAAACCAGCAAACCGCTTTTTAAAAAAACAGTAATTCAATCAGGTCCTGCTTTGTCACACTATGAATGTGCTTACTACAAAAGGGAATGGGATAGAAAGCAATTTTAACCAGATTATGTAATTCTCTGTTGCTATTTTAACCACACAAAAATTAAAATATAGCCAGACCTGGTTAACCTACACTTGGGTTATCCAGATGTCTCTACATCTGAAAGCCTTAAATTATAACTAGGGTGGTAACCTAGGATGACTGTTGATGGGTTATTTTAATCCAGATGAGCATGTACAAATGGATTTCCCCCCCAAGACCTGATCATAAATTTGAGTCAATTTAACAAGATCTACTCCACAATTACATTTGATGCATTTTCATATTATCATGAACGGGAAAAGGTCACTCTATGAATTTCATTGTTGGCGTGAGTACGGTAAGGTTATAAACCCTGAAGATCAAATTAAAAACATTTATGCATGGGATTTACAGCAACTGTCACATCAGTCCTGACTCCTTTTAGCCATTTATCTCTCTACTTTTAGATGCATCCTGCTTAAAAAGGACACATGGCAAAGTCACCATTAGTAGAACTGGCCACAGTAATCTGATCTCACACTGAGTATCCTTTCATGTAGCTCCATGTTGATGTAATATAATCCATTTAGCACTCCTGTGTATTTGAACATTTTGACCATGCAGCATGTCATAGTTACTATCATTGTGCATTCGTAAGAAAGTGTGAGCTTGGTCACTTTTGCAGTGTAAAACAAATACTAAAAATTGCCTGTGGGCTAGGAGCCTAAGCTAGGAGGCTTCTATAAACTGGAGGGTTTGGGTTGATTGGTTGTATTTAATGGGGCCTTTCACACAACCATGTGAGCATGCATGTTAAGCTGATCCTGACTGGCCCTAGCTGCGCCATGCCACCATGTACACAATTGCCATGGCGGTGACCAGCATGGCATTCCAGAGGCTGGGGGAATCCCACAATGCACTGCACAATGGGTGTGGTACATTGAGGGATTCCCTGGGAGACTGCTGCTCTAGGCATTCATCTCTGTCAGTGCGGGTTGCAAGCAGCCTGCATGGACACATGATCCTGGAGCCTGAGTTAACTGTGTGATCACTTCATTAACACAGGCTTTGGTGCTGGGGTTGGTGCCACAGCACCTCTGGGATCCTTGTGGATCCTTGTGGATCCCAGACAGTTCTCCACTGGTTCTCTGGTGGATCCCAGATGGCAGGATCCATGTGGATCCTCTGAGATCCATGTAGGATCCATGTGGCTCCCAGACGGTTCTCACAGGCAGCCAAGCCCAGGCTTGGCTACTTGTGAGAACAGCCTCATTGTCTACAATTTGCCTCTCTCCAAGAGTCAGTTAACCTCTCAGTTTTACAAAAATTGAATACTGCTCAGAAATCTAAGTTGCAGGCTAAAAAGAAACCCCAACAGCTTCTCCCAGAGCCAGTCATGATAAAATAAGACAATCTGAGAACTGTTGTAACATAGTGGCTAAGAAGGAAATGAGATTCATATTTTAATTATCTTTTTTCAGTACGTATAGAGGAATTATGTTAATAGGGCTAAGGTCAATGAGTAATTTATGTGTTCTAACCGATCAGCTTGTCCAGAAGTTGCTTGGTAATATGTCTCATATTAAGGAAACTTTAGCAAACTATAAAATCCTGCTCAGAGAAATCTGCTATATTCTTGAGAATATAGTTCAGTCTCCCCAGTCTTTGGCTTTAAGGAAACCAATACCCTTTCATCTTAAATTAAACTTGCGGAAGTTACCCTTTTAGTTTACAGCCAGCTGAATTAGCAGGCTGACTGTGGCTCTCCTTCTGGGCAAGATAATTTGCCACAAAATTCCACAGGACTTCAAGTCTCTTAGTTGATGGTGAAACACCACTACATTGGGAAAGTTCAACACAGTGAAAGATGAAATGAATCAACTACAGATTGACATCTTGGGCATCAGTGAATTAAAATGGACTGGGATGGGACACTTTCAGTTAGAAAATCATACTGTTTACTACTCAGGACATGAAAACCAAAGGAGGAATGGTGTTGCTTTCATAGTCAGGAAGGATATAGCAATGACAGTACTTGGGTACAATGCAGTCAGTGACTGACTAATATCAATTAGATTTCATGGACAACCCTTTAACATGACAGTTCTTCAAGTCTATGCCCCAAGGACTGATGCAGATGAAGAGAAAGTTGATGAGTTTTATGCTCAAGTTCAGTCTGAAATTGACAGAACATGCAAACAAGATGTGATGCTGGTGGTTGCAGACTGGAATGCCAAAGTTGGAAAAGGTAAGGAGGAAAACACAGTCGGCCTATATGGCCTAGGAAACAGAAACAAAGCAGGGGAACGACTTATTCGTTTCTACGAAGCCAATGATCTCTTCATTGCTAACACATTTCTTCAAACAAGCAAAGCAGTGCCTATACACATGGACATCACCAGATGGAGTACACAGAAATCAAGTTGATTACATTATTGGTGCAACGAGGTGGAAGAGCTCAGTTATAACAACAAAGACAAGGCCAGGGGCTGACTGTGGAACTGCTCATGAACTGCTCATGTGCAAGTTCCAAGTCAAGCTAAAGCAGAAAAACAGAGCTATCCAGCTTCAATGATATTATCTTGAGAATGTTCCCACCATTTTCAAGGAGAACATCAGGAACCACTTTGATGTTCTGAACCTCACTGATAGGGAACAAAGGAACTGTGGAATGAAATCAAAGAAGTTGTTAAGGATGAATATGAAAAGAGATTGCCAAAGACCAAGAAACAGATGAAAGCAAAATGGATGTCGGGACAGATGGTGGAAATTGCCCAGAAGAGGAGAGAAGCCATAGTCAAGAAAGATAGACCTCAAGAAGGAACTTAATAGGTAATTTCAGAAAGCTGTTAGAAGAGACAAGGAGCAATACTACAGTGGCATCTGTAAAGACCTTGAGGGTGGAAATAGACACGGAAAAACAAGGCAAGTTTTCCAAAAGATCTCTGAACTGAGAGGGAGGTTCCAACCTTGAATTGGTATTTTAAGGGATGCCAAAGGACAGATAGCAACTGATTCAGAGAAGATCAAACAGACGGAAAGAGTATATTGAAAATCTGTACAGTAGGGACGTCAATATCCAACATACTCTAGAAGATATTCCCTACTTGCAAGAACCTCTAGTAGGGGAAGATGAAGTTAGATCAGCACTCCGGTCATTACCAAGTCAGAAGGCTACAGGAATTGATGGAATTGCTATGGAAATATGGCAGGCAACAGAAGAAGAATCACTCAAGGCTCTAACCAAACTATGCCAGCAAATTTGGAGAACGACACAGTGGCCAACAGATTGGAAGAGGTCAGTCTACATACCCATACCAAAGAAGGGAGACTTAACAGATTGCACAAACCATCGGACAATATCCTTAATTTCACATGCTAGCAAAATAATGCTCAGGATCATCCAACGCAGATTAGAGCCCTACGTGGAAAGGGAAATGCCAGATGTTCAAGCTGGTTTCAGAAAAGACCGAGGAACAAGAGACATCATTGCTGATGCACGCTGGATAACTGAGAAAGCCAAAGAATACCAGAAAGAAGTAAATATGTGCTTTATTGACTACAGAAAAGGCTTCAATTGCATCAACCATAATAAAGTTGTGGAATATCCTTAGGAATATAAGCATCCTAGAACATCAGATTGTTCTCATGAGAAACCTATACACATGACAGGAAGCCACAGTCCAGACAGAACATGGTGAAAGAGACTGGTTCCAGATCCGCAAAGGAGTAAGACAAAGCTGTATACTTTCTCCTTCTTTATTCAGTTTATATGCTGAACATATACTGAGAGAAGCTGGATTGGAAGAAGATGAGTGTGGTTTTAAAGTTGGAGGAAGAAACATCAATAACCTGCACTACGGTGATGACAGCACTCTGACAGCTGAAAATGTGGATGATCTGCAAGCTCTAGTAATGAAAGTCAAGGAGCACAGTGAAAACATGGGACTACAACTAAATGTCAAGAAGACTAAACTAATGACAATGGGTACAGCAACCAGCTTCAGAATTGACAATGAAGACATTGAAGTGGTGGATAGCTTCTGCCTTTTAGGATCAACCATCAACAGTAAAGGATCCAGCTGTCAAGAAACACGCCACAGACTAGCACTTGGTAGGGTTGCAATGAATGAAGGCCTTAGAAAGGATATTTAGATGCCATAATGTGTTTACACCTACAAAGATTAGAATTGTCCAGACAATGGTTTTCCCCATGACATTCTATGGATGCGAAAGCTGGACTTTGAAGAAACAAGATAGAAAAAGCATTGATGCTTTTGAACTTTGGTGCTGGAGAAGACTTTTGAGGATACAATGGACAGCCAGGAAAACAAACAAATGGATCATAGAACAGATCAATCCAGAATTTTCACTCGAGGCACAAATGACCAGGCTCAAACTATCATACTTTGGACACGTTATGCGAAGACCCAGCTCCCATGAGAAGTCTATAATGCTGGGGAAAGTTGAAGGAAAGAGAAGAAGAGGACAACTAGCAGCAAGGTGGATGGACTCGATTATGACAGCAATTAATGCACCACTGAGAGACCTTAAAGGCTAGGCTGAAGACAGATCATCCTGGAGATGATCATCCTTCTCCATATAAGAATCTATCTATGTGGTCGCTAAGAGTTGACACCAACTTGACGGCACTTAATCAATCAATCAATCAATCAATCACATCTGATCCAAGTTCTCAGACAGTACTGGAAACCTCTAAAGGTTTTACTACTCATAAATCTTGAGTTGCTTTATAAATCTGATACACCACTCAGGAAGGAGGAGCATCTCTATACTTTTACTCCTGACCCTCAAGATTGTAGTTCTGCTTCTGTGACATCAAAATGTTATAGTAATAGTGGTGATTAACAGCAAGCGAAGACAGTCAGATTCTTTTGTTACTGACTTGGCAGACACAGTTGTAGCTCATCCTAAACCTTACTTTTAAAGTATGTTCGTACAGGGGCTGACATCCTAACAAGATATGCATATAAGGAGAGACCGTTGGCATGTGCCAGGACCCATTCTGCAAACTGCCTCCCCAGTCCCCCTGCATGTGCACGAATGTGTAAGAACTCCTAGAGTCTGGCAATAAGTTTCCGGTCTTGCATAGGCCTTAAACAACAGCATGTACACGGGGTGGGTGTGGGGGAGTTGCACAAGGGGTCATGGTGCATCCCCACAGTCCGTCCTTACATATACACTTCATTTGTCAGGACGTTGGGCAGTTTCCCTCAGCCCAGGGGCTATTCTCAACATAGATTAGGCAGTTAGGTTTTGTTCCTTATTACAGCTTTTTAGTTTGGTTACTTTCCTAAGGATTCTCTGGCCCATTCAGATATCATGGCCAACTCATGCTTTGGTCACCAGAGCCTTGTCTCTGTCTTGTACTCTCCCTCCTCCCCTTCTGTCTCCACCTCAGACTCACATTCTCCCACTTTCCTGATTCATAGTAACTGTATTTGATGTAACTGTATTTCCAAATTGGGCAAACTATGGTTTCTGCAACCCACAGTTTGCCTTGAAAGCTGAATAGGAAACCACATTTTCAACTGGGTTCCCATTCTGGTTTGGAGATAAACTGTGATTTGCAGGAACCCTAGGCTGCATTCATATGTAACGTGGAACTGTGGGTCCAATGGACCCACGATTCTGCTCCCCACCCCACTCTCCTGTCCGAATTTGGATGTAATGGAGAGCAGGGAGCCTGAAGTCAGCAAGAGTGCTGAGAGGAGGGAGAACTGGCTGTGTGGGCTTCCTTCTTTCATGAAGGACAGCCTGTACAGCCAGTGACAGCTGGAGAGAGGGAGGGTTCCCATTTGAGGTAATGCAGGCTTCGCTTCTGAATTTGGATTAATTGAGGACTGCATTAAACCTTGGGTTGGAGTGGCAAAACTCACTCCAACCCAAGGTACAAATTTAAGTTAGGAAAGTGGGACCTCAGGTCACTCTCCATGCGGAACTGAAGTTCCAAAGGGTTGCCCTGCATTTGCACGCAATGGTCCGGCAACCTTTGGCCCCTTAAACTCTGGTTCTGCGTTACGTGTAAATGTGGCCCTTGAGTGCACAATTCTGATGCAATAATATAGCTACTATGAACTAAGAAGTGAGAGAGGGATTGGAATGCATGACTGAAAGAAGGAGTATGTAAGCCAGAGACACATTACTGATGCCCAGACCATGGTTTGGCCATGACTTCTGAACCAAATCCTTATATAGTATTAAATGTTTATCCCCAATAACACAGAGAGAGCGAGCGCTGAAGTTCTCCTTACTGACTGAAGCTTGGTAAACATACTCCACACAAAGAGGCTTTCCAACTGTTGAGATTAGCAGGTTCTGTTTTAATGTGGTGTGTACAATGATGTGGACAAACTAGCCAAGCCCAGCTGAGAAGTTTAACCCAAATGTCAAGGAGGTTCATACAACTGCAAATCCAGCAATTATAAGCAGAGGAACAAATTTGTTCCTTCTCCTATTAGATATAAGCAGAAAGCAACATTTTTACAAATAAAAACACATTTATCTACCTTATACTGAATCAGAACACTGGCCCCATCTAGGTCAGTATTTTATATTTTCTGCAGTGGTGAGAGGTTCTCCTGGGTTTCAAACAATGGCCTTTCCCAGCCTTACCTTTAGAGACAAAGGACTGAAATTGGCACCTTCTCCATATAAGCCATAGGTTTAATCACTGAACTACAGCCCCTCCCTGAAGATTTTCACTGAGGCATAGGGTACAACTTTCAGTAATGATATATAAAAGCAATTGATTAGGTACCTAGACCTCGAGGGGGCTCCCCAATGAGGCAAAATGAGAAAAACAACCTCAGGTGTGAGTGTGCCATGGAACATAGGAAGCTGTCCTATACCAAGTTCAGACTATTGGACCATCTAGCTCAGTATTGTCTACACAGACTAGCAGCTGCTTCTCCAAGGTTGCAGGCTGGAGTCTCTCTCTCAGCCCCCATCTTGGAGATGCCAGGGAGGGAACTTGGAATCTAGATGCTCTTCCCAGAGCGGCTCCATCCCCTGAAGGGAATATCTTACAGTGCTCACACATCAAGTGGCTATTCCAACGATTGGGAAAAATTGGGCTAGGAAAGCCTAGCCCAATTTTTCCCGTTTGTCAGAACCACTGGGCTCAGCTGCAAGCCCGGTGGTTCTGGAGCGGGTAACCCGCTCAAGAACCCCTGCCCCAAAACCAGGTTTTGCGGAGCGAGTGCTCCACAAACCTGTTTTTTTTAATCATGAGTAGCTGCGGTGCAGCTTTGTGCCATGCCTACTCATGAGTAGACCCTCGGAGGGGACGTGAAAAGCTGCCTCCCAGCTCCGGGGGTCTCCCCAGTATGCCCTGCACACTCGCGTAGGGCATACTGGGGCTTTCGGGGGCTGCGTGGCCCCTGAGCTCCTCAGCCCCTGCCGGCTCTGTCTCGGAGCCAGAAATAGTGTGGGCAGCTGATCTGGCCGCCCAGGGTTGCCTTCCCGCTCACTGCCCCAAACCGGGTCTCACAGATTGTGAGACCCGCTCCCAAGTCTTCCATTCATATGCAACCAGGATGGACCCTGATTAGCTAAGGGGACAAGTCATGCTGGCTACTACAAGACTCAGAGTCACTCTGACTTCTGCCAGTTGTCACTTGCTTGGACTCCTGTGCTAACTTTGGTGCTAAAGAGAAAGCAGGAATTTGCAGCTGTCTTCATATCAGCACCATGACCCGTGCTGGGCTCTTTCCAGATTACCACTACAATGGTTTCACTATGTGTCCTTCAAGTGTTCTTCCCTATTCCCTGTGTTTCGACATTGCAATCCCCGCGCTTTCAGCAAGGTGCCGTTCACATTTTCAATGCTTTCTTTTGGGGTTTATTGCTGCATTACAGTCCTATAACAGTGCATGTGCTTTGCCAAAAAAAAAAAAAAGCAGCTGTATTTTCCCATTGTAGGAGTTTTGCGCAAACTACAAAAGACTGCTCCCCCTGATGGTGGCTTTGCGCAACAAACAGCTTCAACTTTTTTTTTACATTTTGAAAGCAAACTGCCAAGCCGAAGCATTTTACCGGTGTTGTAGCAGGTAATCTGGAAAGTGCCCTTGAGAGGGCAGAGCAGCAAAGAAAGCAAGTGACATTTGGCAGAGGTGATGCTGAAGCTGCTTCCTGCATCTGCAAGCAGTGGCATGCTGGAGAGCAGAGCAAACCTGCCACATATGGCCAGCATGGGGCAGCATCTGGGCCAACAAAGGCAGGGGTAGGGACCAGTGTTCCCTCTAACAGGGATTCCCAGATGTTGTTGACTACAGTTCCCAGAATCCCCAAGCAAAAGCCATTGCAGCTGGGGATTCTGGGAGTTGTAGTCAACAACATCTGGAAATCCTTGTTAGAGGGTAGGGACAGCACCAGCAAAGGTGTAGGGTAACAATGTTAAGTGGTGGGGCTGGCAAGGGAGGCAGACCACCAGCACGTTGTCTTCATGTGACTGAAGGTGATGAGTCAGACCTAGTAGTCTACCTCAGATTATTGCGGGTTGGGAAGTAGGAATGTGCACGAAACGTTGTTCAGAATCTGAATCGTGCCACATCCCTTTAAGATGGGGGGTGGGATTCCACATCCCCTTCAACACAGAGGATAGCAGGTCCATACCTGCTCCTTCGGTGCTCACTGCCATTTCCTTAAGTGCAACCCTTCTCACACACGCGGCGCTATCAGCGCATACAGGTGGCACTCTCCCCAGCTGTCCCTGTGCAATGCCAACACACAGGTCCTCTGCGCATGTGCAGCAGCCATTTGCGTGGTCAGCATGGAGGTCATGCGCCTGGCATCACGCAGGGGTTGCTGGGGCAGAGTGCTGCCAGTGTGTGCTGATAGCTGGGGGGAGCGCCACGCTTAAGGAAATAGCGGCGAGTGCCGGAGGAGCAGGTATGGACCTGCTCTCCTCTGTTAAAGGGGATGTGGAATCCCCCTGTTTTAAAGTTATGTGGCATGATTCAGATTCCAAATAGCATTTTGTGCACATTTTGTGCCCTATTGGGAAGTGGAAGGCAGAATTAATATTGGAACTGGACAAGTCAGGACCTGGCTGAGGACCCACGGCCAACCATGAAGGCTCCAGGGTCCTTATGGGGAATGCCGGAAGGCAGCACATGCTGTGCTTTATAATGCAAGTATATACACTCTAGCCTAATAGAATTACTTCTATGCTTTCTCTATTTCTCCTGTTCACCAGTTTTCTATAAATGAAGCAACAGCCATCTATTTTCCAGTTAACTGGACTGTTGCAACATATGTCTTTTCAATTACAAACAAAATGCAGAGAGAAAGATCACACACACACACTTGCTGCTACTAGACCAGCAGATTAGGAAAAACTAACCAATCATCCTACCAAAGGACTCAAATACTACAACCACAGAGATATTAATAAGCAGGGCTGCCAACCAATTTATGATTGTTAATTAACTGTCTAGTTTTTAAGCAACTAATTGATCTAATAATTGAATTAAATTTAAACAAATTGAAAAACCTCAACAAAGGTGGGGTTTTTTTGGTGGTTTTTTTTTTTTTTAAGGTTTCCAGAAGATGAGAACTGTTTCTATGAAGTGACCCAGCATGTGGCTTCAGGGCACTTGATACAGCCACCTTGCTAAAGCTAAGCCGGTCTAGGTCTAATCAATGTCTGAATAGGAGATCACCTAGAAACGTACATACATTGCCTCGAGTTTCATAATGGGAGGAAAGTATGATTTAAACCGAGCAAATAAATAAGGGTGAAATAACGTATTGTTCTGAACATGTCTACTGTGGTTCAGCCTCTGAGCATACTGATGTGCATACTGTGAAGCTAGGTGGCCAGATTTGGCTTCAAAAAAGCCAAATTCTGGCTTACGGCCCATTTGACCCACAAGTATACCCCTTAGGTTCCGGCAACTGCTGTGAAGCAAGCTGCACATCCAAGAGGCATGGGAGCTCACTGCTTCTGCGTCAGCACTCCTACTGATGGTGGGAGAGGCTCCACACAAATGACACAATGAGGCTGTTCTCACGTGCAGCCTAATCCAGACTAGGGAAGCCCAGCCTGGGTTAGGCTGCGCGTGAGAACTGCCAGGATCAGGCCCGATCCCGGTGGGGCAGTGTCACCTAACCCCACTTTATAGCCCAGCTTTTAGTCGGGTTTAAGGGAGCAAGCATTCCCTTAACCCAGGCTTCCTGATCATGCTTCTCTTCGGGCTGCGTACAGCTCAAGAAAACACAGAGATGAGCATTTAGAGCTCCCGTCTCCTGAAGCATTCCCTGACGGCAGGCTTTACCACAGGTTTACTGCAAGGCTTTACTGCAAACTTGAAATTGTCCTAAAAACCCAAGGCAAAAAGTGGTTTTACCCCAGATAGAAATTGGGCTACACTCTTAACGTGCAGTGAAAAACCCGAATTGTGTGTGAAGTGCTCCCTGATAACTTGCAGGGACATCAAGGTAAATCTGTCTGATATGTGAACGCACCCTCTCCATTCCGGAGCAGGTGTGAGCTAAAGGGTTCTAAAAGCCCTGAGTGATAAATGCCCTGGGGGGGACTCCCCAATGCCCCAGGCCTGATGTGTGGTGCATTGTGGGATACCCGGCAGCTGGGATGAGTTGTTCTGGCCTCCAGAGATTGGGTCATATGGGAGCGTGGGTCAGCACTCCTAGCAGGGATCATTCACTCGGCGGGGGGGGGGGGACTACACAGCCTTCCCCCACCCGCTCACTGTCCCACTCGTGTGAATAGCTCCAATGTCTCATCACTACAGCAACCTACTCTCATCATTTCGAATGGGGATATTTATATCCTGCTTTTCCGCAGAGGAGCCTAGAGTAGTGTACACGGTTATAGTGTACAATCACCCTGTGAGGTAGGTCATTCATTCATTCAATTTCTATACCGCCTTTCGAAAAATGACTCAGGGCGGTAGCTGCCAAAGCAGCAAGAGTACATCCCTCTTGGACAAATGACTCACTGCATGGTATGTAAGCCACTGATGGTGGTAGGACTGGCCCTGGTTAGTGCCTGAACATGAATGTGCACAGGAACCCCATGTATGCTGTAACAATTAAACACACATCTTTTTAAAGAGGTTTTTTTTTTAATGCTCCATCTTTGGTTATATCTGGTATATTTGGTTATATCTTTAGTTTTTAGTTTTTATAATTCTCAATTTTTAGCTTTTAAAGTAACTTTTAAATTGAAACTTAATTCTGATTGTGGTTTCAGCCTGCCTTTTAACTTGTTGACTTAATTTGCTCAATTTTGTTAGTTTTATTTTACATTTTATCTGCATTACTGTTGTGAGCCACCCAGAGCAGTAGTGTACTGGAGGGGTGGGGTCTAAATATTTTAAATAAATAAATAAAATAAAACTCCAGGAACAACTCAAACTTCAGGACAGGTAAACTAAGTAGAATTATCATTCCACCGTTAACGTGTAGGAAGCAATTATTTTAGAGACAATAGGATGTCACATATGGCAGAATGTCTCAGTATATACAGCATTTTTACCTCCTGCATTGTAGGCCAGTGCAACAATGTTGACATAGCTACATTGGGCAAGGCCAGTTTGTTCTGTTAGAGAGCGTGGAGGGAAAATCTGTTTATGTACCCCAGCTGCAGCAGAAGGAGAGCACTGCTAGTTAATGTTGTCTGGAGACGTGAAGGTAAAGTTCTAAAGTAGTTTATTTAGGAACTACATCAGGGAGATACGTAAAGCTATATGCCTAGCTGTCCCCTCCTAACGGAGCAAACAGGCATCTTTTTAAAGTGGTGATTCTCTTTATTGAGCAGGGGCAGAGCAACAACGCATCCCCAACACAGCGGTAGCAAGCATGACTTGTCCCCTTAAGCTAAGCAGGATCTGTCCTGATTGCATAAGAAAGGGAGACTAGAAGTGTGAGCGCTGTAAGATATTCCCCTCAGGGGATGGAGCCGCTCTGGGAAGAGCATCTAGGCTCCAAGTTCCTTCCCTGGCATCTCCAAGATAGGGCTGAGAGACATCCCTGCCTGCAACCTTGAAGAAGCCACTGCCAGTCTGTGTAGACAATACTGAGCTAGATGGACCTATGGTCTGACTCAGTATATAGTAGCTTCCTATGATCCTATGATCCATCCCTCCAGTGGCTGTGAGCCCCAATGCCGGTGCCTATCTTCTGTTTCTTTTTAGATTGTGAGCCCTTTGGCAACAGGGAACTGGTTTTTTATTTTTATTTATTTTTTTATTTATATGTAAACCACTTTGGGAACTTTGTTGAAAAGTGGTATATTAATATTCATTGCATTCATTGTATAGTTGGTTGCTACATACAGGAAGAGGGATAGGAAGAAAACACAAGTCTCTCTCTCCAGGTGAGAAAATGAAGCCTGAGAGTATCAGTCTAATGAAGGGGAATCAGAGTAGAGAAAACATGGTGAGAGAGGGAATGCCTTTACTGGCTGTCTCTACCCCTAATGCCCTTAGTGGTCAATAGGGTTGCATCTCCAACATGTTCAACAGCCATAGCTTCTGTATAGTGCATTTCAAGTGCACTTATATTATCTCAATGATGCTTACAAAATTCCTGCAAGGTGGATCACATTCTCTAAGGAGCGGGGGGGGGGGGGTCAAGCTCTGAGAATAATGCATTTTGTGGTCATAATGAGATTTTAACCTGGAACTTTTGGGTTTCAGTCAAACATGGGTGGAAAGTGAGGTGATAGGAATTATGAGAAAGTAGCAACTCTAACCAGAATCCTATCTCCATCAGTTTTGCACAGAAGCAACATTGCAACTCTAAAATATGAGTATCTGAAAAACACATGACTGTCAAGCAGCATGCCCAGAGCCCATTACAGGATAACAATCTAACAATGGGGGTGCAGCTAGTGTGGTACAATACATATTTCTGGGCATATACATACATGGGATCATTATTTGGGCTCCCAGATGTAAAACAGGTAAACTGGTTTATTATATTTACGTATATCCCACCTGATATATTTATTTAGTTATTTATTTCATTCATAAATTGCCCCTTCCAAAGGCTCTGGGCGGTGTACAACAAATTTAAAAAGATATAAAAACACATACCATTTAAGACACAGTGCTAAAAACAATATGAAAACAATTTTAAGAAATTAAAAACCATTTAAAACCAATTAAAATACTTCAAAAACCATTTAAGAACCTTTGAAGGCCAGGCCAAACAAGTAAGTTTTAAGGGTGCTCTTAAAGGCCGACAGTAAGCCTAAACTGCGGATATCTGCCAAGAGTGCATCCATGAGCAGCTACAGAGAAGGCCTGGTTCTGAGTTGCCACCAGACGTACTGGTGGTAACTGGAGATGGACCTCTCCAGATGACCTCAACGTGCATTGGGGATCATACAGAAGAAGGTGCTCTCTAAGAGATATATACATCTCTAGGCGGTGTACACAATCCAAATTTAAATATAAAAACAATTAACACACTTTCACAGAATAAAAACAATTAAACAATTTTAAATTAATTTTAATTAAAAGCCTGAGAAAATAGGTGTGTCTAGAAGGTCTTTTAAAAAGCAATCAGAGATGGAGAAACTCTTATTTTGACAGGGAGTGTATTCCTAAGCCCTGGGACAGCCACAGAGAAGGCTTGGTCCTGCATCACCACTAGATGAGCCAGCGGCAACTGTAACCAGACCTCCCCAGATGATCTTAATAGGCGGCAGGGTTCATGACAAAGGCGGCAAGTTCCCTGGGCCTAAGCCATTTAGGGCTTTATAGGTAATGATCGGCACTTTGTATTTCACTTGGAAACATATCGGCAACCAGTGCAATTCTTTCAGAATCTGTGTTATATCGTCGCTTTGGGTTGTCCCAGAGACCAACCTGCATGCTGCATTCTGTAACCTCAACCTGAGAAGCCAGAAGAGTTTTCGATCCAGGAGCACTCCAAAGCTATATAGCTGATTTTTCAGGTGAGTGTAACTACATCGAGCACAGGCAGAGCTAAACCATTTCTGGGGCCTTGGACTCCCCATAATCAGTACCTCTGTCTTATTTAGATTCAACCTCAGGTTTGTTATTCCTCATCCAGCCCATTACCACCTCCAGGAAGGCATTTAGGAAACTTATGCCATTTCCTGATGAAGTTGATAGTGAGAAATAGATTTGTGTGTCATTAGCATATTGATAACACCCTGCACCAGACCTCCTGGTGATCTCTCCCAGCCATTTAGTGTAGATGTTAAAAAGAATTGGAGATAGTATGAAGCCTTGCGGAATTCCACACAGTAACTCTCACTTTTCAGAGCAGCTGTCTCCAAGTAAAACCATCTGGTATCAATCCGAGAGGTAGGAACGGAATTACTGTAGAATAGTGCCACCTAATCCCACCTCCTCCAGGTGACACAGAAGAATGCCCAGAAAGAGTTGGCATACCAAAGATATATACATATCCAAGAAGAGTTGGATACCAAAGAGATGGTATCTCCCCACGGGTGTAGCAAGGTTGGAGTGGGCCCAGAGACAAGATTTTAAAATGGACCCCCCCTCACTGAGTATCCAGAAGGTTACAAGTTCGATCCTGACCAGGGGCTCAAAGTTGACTCAGCCTTCCATCCTTCCGAGGTCGGTAAAATGAGTACCCAGAATGTTGGGGGCAATATGCTAAATCATTGTAAACCGCTTAGAGAGCTCTGGCTATAGAGCGGTATATAAATGTAAGTGCTATTGCTATTGCTATAGTTGATGGTATCAAAAGACATTGAGAGATCCAAAAAGATCAGCAGAGTCAAACTCCCTCTGTCAATACCTAATTGGAGACCATCCATCAGGCCAACCAAGGCAGTCTCAACCCCATAGCCTGCCCAAAAGCCAGTTTGAAATGGTTGCCTGTTTTGTTTCCTATCTGCCCAAGACTCTGTTTCATAAATTCACTTCCATCTCCATGGTATAGTAGCCTCTTGAAAAGTAACTGAGGAGGAGCAAATAGCCCTAACTGTTGTTTATGAATTCGGATATAAAAGAAAATAAATTGTGTTACATGCCAACTTCAAGCCATGGTTTCAAATCCTGATATGTTGTTTTCAAACAAACCATAGTTGATTATTTACGTTCAGACAGAACCACCACTGTTTCAAGTCATGTCTGAGCCCAAACTATATCAAATTACTAATTCTGAGAAATAGTAAAATTTGTTGGTTTAAGGCCTTTACTCTATGCATTCAACATTTCATAAATACAATAGGGAGGGTCAACAAAGAACTAATATATTAGTTGTATAAAGGCAATCCTCTCATTGGGGGTGTCACTGTGTCA
Organism: Hemicordylus capensis; assembly: GCF_027244095.1. NCBI lineage: Eukaryota > Metazoa > Chordata > Lepidosauria > Squamata > Cordylidae > Hemicordylus > Hemicordylus capensis. The sequence continues at coordinate 25,271,409 of NC_069661.1, read as the reverse complement.
TAGATTTCACTTACAGGAAGCCAAGCATCATTCCAGGTTTGTGGCTTGTACCTACTCATCACACTACTTCAGTAATTGCTAATATATCCTGAACAAACATCTTGAAGGTGGAAAGTTCCATAAGCGAAGGGGGAAAATAGAGGTCACCCTAACTATACAAGCAGTAGCCCAGTCTCATTTTCCTTCTCTTGCATCATTAGCAAGAGGGGAAAATGTGTCATAATTGACACAATAAGTGATCCGAGACAATCATCCTCCATAATGATAGATAATATCTATCTTTCCCAATTGGGTGAGGTTGGCAGGTCGCAGGAAAAAAATCATTGAAAGGTTTGTTCACATGCATAAGTCTGGAAGGGCAACATTTTGAACATCAGCACACAGTACGGATAATGTAATAGTGTTCGCCAGTACAATTTTAAAACTTTAAGGAAATTAAGACAATGGTGGGGGGGGGGTTGTCTATTGTGAAAATAATTTCCTTGAACAGTATTACACAGTTAGGTAACTCATTAGTCATGATAGCCTGAACATGTTTAATTCCTTGTCTATTATTTACAATAGTGGCATAAATCACAAAGAACCCATTAGATGCAAAGATGGATGTTTTGCCCAAGGCTACCATTATTCTCTTTCAGCTAATGTTGATCTGTTGGTGACTGTCAACATTATTGGAATGTCTTGCTATAAATATTCACAAAACTACAAGCCATAATCGACAGTTGCTTACTCACAGCAGTGGATTGTCATGTACTACTGTGTGTGAACAGTAGTACATGACAAACACGTACATTATAATCTGAAAATCTTCACTGTCAGCTTTTAAGATATCAAGCACTGTCAAGGACAGGAGAGAAGACTACTGGGTGATCCACATCCCCTTAAATCCCTGGTAACAGAGGTCATATTCTGAGACAAAAGACAGAAAGCCTACAAAGAGATGGTATCTCCCCACGGGTGTAGCAAGGTTGGAGTGGGCCCAGAGACAAGATTTTAAAATGGACCCCCCCTCACTGAAGCTCAGCTCATGAAGTAAAGAAATCTTAAATGAGGCTGAATAGTGGAAACAAAACACACACACACACACACACACACACACACACACACACACACACACACACCCTATGTGCCACAATAGAACATCATCCTAAGTTATTTTTTAAAAGATTTTGTAAATTGTGGACAATGCAAGTCATTTAATGGTATTAGAGAAAGACATGCTGTTCTGGTAGCTCCAGGTCTTAACGCTCACATCAATTCTGGAGGATGAATACAACTGAAGGAAGCCCGGTTGGGTGCGTGGCTGGGGAAGTCAGTCATGTGACTTGCCTCTGGGGGGCCCCCAAGGCAGTGGGCCCCCAGACAACTGCCTCCCCTTGCCCTATTATAGTTATTCCCCTGTAAGCAGGGTCTGCCCTGATTGCATATGAATGGGAGACTACATGGACGAGCACCAAGATATGCCCCTTAAGTGGAAGAAGCTGCTCTGGAAGGCTCCAAGTTCTCTCCCTGGTATCTCTAAGATAGGGCTGAGATTCCTGCCTGCAACCTTGGAGAAGCCACCGTGAGTCTGTGAAGACAATACTGATCTAGATGGACCAATAGTTTGACTTGGTATATGGCAGCTCCCTATGTTCCTATGAGCAGTACAATTTCAGACTGCTTTGAACCGGTTCAAGCTGGTTCATTGAACCAACCAACCCAGCTGATTGGTTCAACTGAGCCAGTTCACATACCCACAGTTCGGTCCAAATTCAGTTTGAATTTGAACTGAACCATGCCAAACAGCCTGCGCACACCCCTAATATATCTCTTATATAACACATGGTTACATTGTCTCATTATTTGATCATTTTATCACATAAGGAGCTTCTATGCTTTTAATCAAGACAGACTTTGCTTCAAGTCTGTTCATACAGACCTACTACTGATAAGTTATTTTTAAAATTGCTTTGCAGGCTCTGTAGCTGGTGGGAAAATTGAAGTTGGGTGGGCTATGGGCCAGTTATGCAAATTAGGTGCCTTAGAATATTCTCTGACGGGAATACAGATGGTGGGGTGGGGCTTCTCCCCCTAGGGGTCTGCTTCTCTGACTGGTGAGGTCACTTAATTCACAATTTTTGCAACCGAGGCAATAGTAGTTAAATTTTAATAATATTCTAAGATGATGTCTTTCTCATTAAGATGGGTGGTATCTTCTAATTAGAAGAGGTCTATCAAAACTAAACAAGTACCTCAAAACCATCCCCTTGGGAGGCTAGTACTTTCCCTCGAGACAAGCCATTATAAAAGTTTAGGTCATGGATTTGATTTTTAACTTTTCCCTTTTTGAACTTGCCCCCTCATTTTTTGAACTGTTCTACTTTCTGAACCTTTCCACTAGCTTGGGCTTCAAGTTCCAGTTCTAGGGGTTTTTTTGGGGTTTTTTGTGACTTCTGATTTTTCATCAGGTTCCCTGTTTGGGGTTCTATCCTTTGTGTTGTTGAAACTAATTCACAGATCACCTGGTGTGGTAAGATACTTACTGAATTCTTTAATATGTTTAGATTTTTAAAGATTAGCTCTTCCAACCTATCCTAAATGTAATCCAAATAAAATGTTAACTTGATTTCTGGAGTGTGTGCTTTATTTTCTGGGTAGTGGGCAAGCAGCTGGTCAGGACCCAATAACCCCATAGCTAAAATTTGGTTACTGGGGAATATTAGTAATAAACAATTCTAACACCTATATGAATTTACTGATCCCCCGGTATCATCTGGTGAGAATCTCTTACACATTTTGCTGCCCCTTCAAAAGTCCAATTAGTTAACACATTACAGGACCTTTTCCATGGTGGCATCTTTTACACAGAACTAATTGGCATAAGGAAAAAGATTAGTTTCTTCTTCTATGTTCTGCTGGCATCTGAAAATTCACTTGTTTAGGCAAACATTTTAATCTTGGGATTGTGCTGGTTTTCTTTTAGTGATGTTTGCTCCAGTAGTTTCACTGCTGCTGCTTTTTATAAATTAAATTATTGCAAATTGTTCGTTAGCCACTCTGGGCATCCCCTCCCATTTTTGTAAAGTGTTTAAAATATAATAGTTCTGTTTCTGCCACCACTAACTTTACTGCCAACCAACAGTTTCAGCCTAAAAGGAAGACCATATTCCCAACAGATAGTTCCAAGTTTAAGAAAAATATAAGCTCCCTTGACAGTTCCTGCTCCCCTATCTTTGTGCTGCCCCCCGCCCCCTTAGGCTTCCTCAGAAAGCTGAATTGGCTAAATATAGGGAAGGGGGTCGGTTGGTTGGGCTTGTGGGTTTCATTATGAGCCATCTGCCTTTCCCCCAATAATTTGAGCACTGCCTTGGAACTTTAAAAAAGAAGGTCAGATAAGCACATCACAGAGAATGGGCAGGTTCTCGTTATCTGTGCAGTGTTGGTTTAACAGGAATCTGATATTCCCAAGGCATGCATGCTCCCATGAAGAATGCCATAATAACCTGGAAACCTTTGGAAACCACCATTTTGGTGCCACAGGAAAGTAAGATATAGCAAAGATCACCAATCAAGATCAGACCAATTTTCAGGTTCTCCTGATACCCCATGGTAGCACATTTGCCTTGGGCATCCCAGATGCTTATTAAACCAACATCGCACAGATTAGTACCCACCTACAATATCATGGGAAAATGCTTCCCCTGTGATCTGAGCTCCTGTGTGAGACCCAGGGTCTCACAAACTGCCATAAAACATACACCTTTGAGCAGTCCTATTGCAAGGTTTCTTACATGGACACAAGCCTTTACAATTTATAGTTCCACACTAAAGGACTGAAGACGTGTAGATAGCTTTAAAAAAAACAACACCCATGAATACAGATGGGGAGTAACAAAATGAATGGAAGACAAATGTAAAATAGCAAAACAAATTTAACTTTTAAGTAGATATGAAACAGCAACAATCAAATAGGAACTTCATTAAAGAAGAAAGAAGGTGTGAAATAGAAAAATATGGTTTTGAAATATATTTTTTCTGCCCCTAATGTCCCAGCAGGGAAATAACCTGCCTAGAGAGCAGGAGGCTGTTGGTTTGAATCCCTGCTGGTGTGTTTCCCAGAATATGGAAAATTCCTATATTGGGCGGCAGCGATATAGGAAGCTGCTGAAAGGCATAATCTCACACTGTGTGGGAGATGGCAATGGTAAACCCCTCCTGTATTCCACCAAGAAAACCACATGGCTCTGTGGTTGCCAGGAGTTGACACTGACTCAAAGGCACAACTTTTACCTTTAGTTTAGACCACTTGAATATAAGTAAAAAATTTTATTGTTTATACACAGTGAGATCAGGAAACATCAAAAAGCTTCTACCCACAGGTTTGCTCAAACAAGACTACAATCTTAATTAATTACTAAAACAATACTACTCACTTCTTCAAATGAACAGAATCCCCCCCCGCCCCCACCAATGGAATCTCACAAGGTCCATAAGCAGGAGCCTTCATTGTCAAACAGATGCTGGGGAGGGCTATCCCCTGGGCTGGGCCAATTTAAAATGCTAATTTCAGCCCCAACCAATGTTCACAAGGATCCCACAGTCATGCTGCATGGGAATATTTCCTTTGATACTAGCCTTCTCTTAATATGCTAAAAAGATCCCCTAAGGGTGGGCCCTTGCAAGATCAAAGAGCCTAAAATTGCAGAGTTTATCACTTTAAAGGGAGGGATGAGCCATTAGGATATGGGAAGTATAAATACTTTTAACAAGGATGGCCGCTTTGCAAGTGGTAAGTGACTTTCATACTAAAGCACCTATGGATAATTACTTTGAAATTCACAGAACAATGGCTGACATCCTGACTAAATTTACTTGGGGAAGTCCCATTGAAATTAAAAGGGCAAGTTAGACCACCTTCCTTTTATTTTCAATGGAACTTCCTCAAGTAAATTTAGTCTGAATGTCAGCCAGTGAGCACAGCCCCTAGAGGTAAACCATACTCAGCCTCATCTATTTTCCTAGCCACTCCAGAAAATGTCAATGCATGGACCTCTGTAATGGTGATCAGTTTCTCTGAAAAAGCCATACTACACATTATGCTGTGTTGTAGGGCTGCTCTGGAAACACTCGTTCTCCCGAATTCAGGAACACACTTTCTGTAGTGATCTATTCATTCTTTAAGTCTATCACAACCTTTTGCTTTGTTTCTATCAGGACATCAGAGGCTTAAAGCAGGAATTTCAGGGACCATGGTGCTAGGCACTCAAACTTTAAAGCTGAGTTCAGATACAGAAAAGAATAGGAGCATGTAATCTGAATAGCATCAAAACACAGTAGCCTTTCTTCATTTTCAAAAAAAACCCTGAAGTTCGGAATACATGGATCATTTCCTTGCAGACAAAGCTTACTGATTTCCTGTTCCAACCATTCTATTAAACTCAGGCAGGTAAAGAAGCAGCAGAGTGCCAACACAAGGAGAAAATCTGGTGATAATTCCTTCATACATGCTCTGTTAATGTATGGATGAAGGGCACCGACTGTGCACACAGAGGGCATCTTTGGCAGACACAAGGCAGTAGGCTCTCTCTAAAGTACATGTGACCCATGCCAGAGGTCAAAACTAAACTCTTGAATAGGCGAGCTTATTGTCATGTATTATATTTTCATGTGTTCATCTGTGTCACTGAGTGGGAAATAGAAGAGAGAGTGATCTAAGTTATAGGTTATACGGTCCTCTGGTAACAACATCTAATTCTTTTATTATTATTGCCAGTCTGGATTTCCATCTGCCTAAAGTTACATCACTGGCGTACATGGCCCTGGGGAGATACATGTTCAGAGCAGCACACTTTCACTTTACATTCCCATGAATGGCAAGGAACAAAACCAGCTTGGTCCTTGAATATTTATGTCTATGTGGATCACTCAAGGGGTTCATGTCTCATACAATGAAACTTTGCAAAGAAAGCAGTCACTCTGTTTTTATGTCTGCATTCCAGCAAGCCATGTAGGGTTGTCAGAAATTAGATTCAAAGGAGTCAACAGTCAAATACACTGTATTTAAATGTAGGACTGAACTCTTCAACCCAGCTCTATTTGGAGGCTTGCATATAGCTTCCACAACAGCCACCTCCAAATCCACTTAGCAAACCATGGTGAAAATCTGCAGTTTAATACCTAGGTACTTGCATGTAGCACAAAAATGTGCAAGATGGAGGAAATGAAGCAGCAGGGAATTTCACTTAACTGGTGGTTTTTCACCCATAGCTGTACTTTCATCTACCAGAACAATCTTGAAAATGTTTTGATGGCTGATATTAGGGACTTATGGGCTGTTCAAAAAATGTCATGCTCAGTTCTTTTCCCAAGTGTCAAGCTGCAAGCTAAAAAAAGGAAAGGGCCATATATAGCAATGGTGACTAAGAATCACCAATCACCCCCCCCCCAAGTACACAAGTTAGCCTCATGGAACACTTTATGTTTAATTATGTTAAGTCTTAATTGTGGCTTAAAAACAAATGCATGTAACCATACCCTGATGTTCATTTTGCCCAACACCACTTTGGGAGGGGGTAATTTTGAACAGAGAAGTGACCTGGGGGTTGAGGAACCTTTTCCACACCCACCACCTTTCCAAATCACCCCACTGGGTTCACTCCGCTGGATTCTAAACTAGTAACCGTCTGATTATAAACTCATTTGGCTTCATTTGAACAAACATTCAAATGCCTGAGAAACAATTCTCAGTTCAGATTCTGCTTTAGGCAAAGCGGCGGCTCTTGACTCAGAAGTGAAATGGATATAAAACTGAGACACACTTTATCGTTCAAAAGCAACACAGATCTAAGGAGCTCGAGCTCCCTTCCACAAAGCCAGATTCTAACTCAGGCATCAGTTATATCCCTGAATAGATTTTTTCCCCTTTTAGCAACAAATAAATCAAAACAACTTCCAGACTGAAAGACAATAAAAAAAAAACTCCCATGGGGAAAAAAGAAAGAATACACAGAAGGTATGAAGAGGCCTAGCTCTTAATATCTTCCTCTTGAGAGGCCGATCCTTAATCTCGAGATTCTGCCTTTTATAGTCATTTTTACTGAATATATTGAAACACTAACTTTTCATGCTGAAAATATGCTACAATTGTTACTATGGAAAATTTCATTCCAAATGGTGCCATTTGAGAGAGGGAAAGGGAGAGGGAGAGACTGACAGAAAGGTTTATTTGCCTGGGACTGGAAACAGCTCTCAGCTTTTGAAATAATGTTCTCTCTGATACTAGGGTAGCCAACTAAGGACTTTTATAAAGAACATGCAGCTGTTTGGGGGAGCAAATGACTTTTTTGGCATTAGGAAGAAGAGAAACTATTTTGGGGACCAAGCCACTCCCCCCACTACTGATCATCCATCCAACGGGGAAGCCAGAAGGGAGGTTCTGCTTCAATGGCAGGTTGTAGAGCCATGTAATGCAGGAGCACAGATAGGTGGGCCCGACAGGTGCAGCTTGCCTTCTTCATGTGATGGTTGTGGCAGTGAGAAGTTAGTAGCTAGTAAGTTAACTTTACTCAGTTAGCTGCGACCCCTGCTAACTGAGTACAAAGGGACCTTTTAAAGTGGGGCATCTCTTCTGTTTATCATGGGGAGAGCAACTGGCCCTATCCCACCCCCAGCACAGCATTCCTTCAAAGGCTGATGCTGGTGTTACTTGGCATTTCTATTTTGAGTCTGAGCCATTTGGGCCAGGAGGGCATCTTATTATTGATTTTTCTTTGAAAACCACTTTGAAACCTTCTGCTGAAAAGCCATATATGAATGCTTGTAAATGCTTGTAGTTGGAGAGGACAGCACGAGAGTGGGAGACTGTGGATATACTGCTATGCCAGCATGAGAAGAGAGTAGCTTAGCAGCTAGCTGGCTGACCCGCCTCGAGCCAAGAGGTGAAGTTGCTGGCCTTGCTGGGGAGAGGAGGCTGGGTGACCTGTGGGGGAAGAGGACAGAGGACAGTGTAGGTTTTCCACACAACCAGGAGATGAATTTACAGTGAAGAATCTGGGGCCTTGAGAACTGCACCTAGACAGCAGACTGAGCAGACATACAGCTCACCTGGTCATCAGCTTCACAGTGGTGAGCTGTTTTTATTCTCATATTATCCAATTTTAATCAAATATGCATATATGACACCAATAAATGTTTGCAAAGTGGAGACTTCTTTGGTGAAAAGCATCCTCTATTTCTACTTTTTTGGTGAAGGACATCAACTTTTTAAATGATGTGGACCTGGCAACCCTATCTGATAGGGACTCCTGTTATATAGTTCCCCACACAATTTTCTAATGCCTGTTCATAAAAAGACAGTTGTTCCTTCTGATCCAAAAGGCAGGGCCCTAAAACTTTCATTAAAGCTGATGAAATCCATCTCTCTATTTTTCAAAACAGAAGCTATATAACATGCAAGTTTTATTTGTCTCACATCTAATATTGCATATAAGAGTATAGAGGTAAATAAAGGGGCTGCAGACTGGCAGGAAGATGGATCAGCCATTTGGGGTCAACCCATGGGTCAGTCTTCACCGTGTGTATTATTTTTCTATGTAAACTACTTTGAAAATATTGTTGAAAAGGGGGATATAAATATTCATAGGAGTACATGAGATTTCTCAGAAGCATCTTTTCCTTCAGAAATGGGAAGGCCTGCCCAAATGAAGAGAACAGAAAGGAATATAAACTCTGGCAAAAGAAATGTAAGGTGACAATAAGGGAGGCAAAAAGAGAGTTTGAGGAAGATTTAGATAAAAGCATCAAGGGGAAATAACAAAAACTTCTTTAAATAAACCAGAAGTAGGAAAACTGCCAGGGAGGCAGTTGTTCCGTTGGAGATGAGGAAGTGAAAGGGATTATTATGGAGGATATGTAGATTGCAGAGAAGCTAAATAACTTCTGTGTATCTGTCTTAACGGCAGAGGATAATGAGAGTGTACACCTGTGCCTGAACTGAGCTTATCAGGGACAGAGGCTAAAGAACTGAGTCAGAGGTAACGAGAGACAAAGTTCTGAACTGTCTGGAAAAATTAAAAATGAACAAATCACCAGGGCCAGATGGAATCCACCCAAGAATCCTTAAAGAATTCAAATGTGAAATTGCCGACCTCCTTGCAAAAAATATATAACTTATCTCTACAATCAGCCTCGTACCAGAGGACTGGAAAGTAGCAAATGTAACACCGATTTTCAAAAAAGGGATCCGGGGGGGGGGGGGGCGGGATCCAGGAAGTGAAAGGCCAGTTAGCTTAATGTCTGTTGCGGGTAAATGGATGGAAAGCATTCTCAAGGATAAGCATATAGCAAACAGGCCATGGAGGGAGAACCATCATGGCTTCTGCAAAGGTAATTCTTCCCTCACCAATCTTTTGGAGTTCTCTGAGAGTGTCTCCAGGTGTGTGGATAAAGATGATCCAGTTGACATAATATACCTTGACTTCCAAAAAGTGTTCAACAAAGTTTCTCATCAAAGACTCTTGATAAAACTTAGCAGTCATAGGATAAGGAAACCAGTTCATGTGAGGATTGGTAACTGGTTGAAGGACAGGAAACAGAGGGTAGGAATAAATGGACAGTTCTCTAAATGGGGGAAAACAAGAAGTGGGGTACCCCAGGGATCTGTACTGGGGCCAGTGCTTTTTAATTTATTCATAATGGCCTAGAAGTTGGGGTAAGCAGCTAGATGGCTAAATTCACAGATGATACCAAAATATTTAGGGTAGTGAAATCCAAAAGAGATTGCAAGGAGTTCCAAACAGGGGGCAACAAAATGGCAAATGTGGCTCAATGTTAGCAAGTAAAGTGATGCATATTGGAGCAAAACACTCCAGCTTCACATATACACTGATGGGGCCTTAACTGTAAGTGACTGACCAGGAGAGGGGTCTTAGGGTTGTGGTGGACAGCTCACTGAAAGTGTCAACTCAATGTGTAGCAGGTGTGAAAAAGGTCAGTTCCATGCTCGAAATCATTAGGAAGGGGATTCAAAATAAAACTGCTAATATTATAACACCCTTATCCAAAACCATGGTGCAGCCACATTTGGAGTACTACCATAAGGAGGACATTGTGGAACTGGAAAAGGTGCAGAAGACAGCAAACAAGATGATCAGGGGCCTGGAGCACCTTCCTTATGAAGTAAGGCTACAGCTACAAACCCACCAGGGGCTTTTTAGTTTAAGGGAAAAAAGAACTGAGGGCAGAGTTCTAAAAAATCACGCACGGTACGGAGAATGTTGATAGAGATAATTTTTTTCTCCCTCTCCCATAACACTAGAACCAGGGGTCATTCCATGAAACTGATTGCCAAGTAATTTAGGACTGACAAAATAATGTAATTTTTCACACTACACATAATCAATTCTCTGCTGCATGATGTAGTGACAGCTAACAACCTAGATGACTTTAAGAGGGGTTTGGATACATTCATGGAGGACAGGTCTATCAATGGCTACTACTCGGGTGGCTATAGGCCACCTCCAGCCTCAAAAGTAGGATAGGATGCCTCTAAATACCAGTTGCAGGGAAGTAACAGCAGGAGAGAGGACATGCCTCAGCACTTGATTGTGGTCTTTCTAGGAGCATCTGGTGGGACACTGTATGAAACAGGATGATGGACTAGATGGGCTTTGGGCCTGATCCAGCAGGGCTATTCTTATGTTCTTTGTTGTCATGATGTATACAGTGTCATCAACAGATTATGCTGATCGTTCATTTTATTTTGCACCCTCATCCCGTGTACGTTTATTTGGAAGTAAGTCCAACTGGGATCTACTAAATAAAAATGCACAGGATTGCAGCTTTCAACTCAAACAGAGTCAAGAGCAGATTTTTGAACATTGTACACTCCCCACCCCCACCCCACCCAATAATCCTGTAATGGCACTGTTCTGGCAACCACACCAAAGAGATATTCTCACGGTCATGCAAAATTGGACTAAGGGAGCCTAGCCCCATTTTGCACTCACGTGAGAACCACCGGGCTCGCAGCCGAGCCCACTCTCACGAAAGCGGGTTACCCGCTTAAGTAGCCCTCCCCTAAGCCCAGGTTAGCGGAGCGAGTGCTTCACTAAAACGGACTTTCCGATCATGAGTTGCCATGGCGTGGCTCCACACCGCGGCAACTCACAGGTAGACCCCCGACTGGGAGGCTGAAAAGCAGCCTCCAAGCTTGGGGGTCTCTCCAGCATGACCTGCGTGCTCACAGGGGGCATGCTGGAGCTTCCGGGGGCTGCAAGGCCCCCAATCCTTCTAGCCCCCGCCGGCTCCGCAATGAAGCTGGCAGTCATGTGGGCAGCCAGTTCAGCCACCTGGAGCAGACTGACTGCTCATCTGCGGGGACAGCGGGCTTAGCCCGCTCTCCCTGCAAACCCCATCCAGACTCTTCTCACTCATTGTGAGAAGAGCCTCCAAGTGTTTTTCAGGGCACAGTGGCATGCTTTAACATTTTATACAACATACTAGAGTGGAAGATGAGCTTAAGGAAAGCAATGCGGTAAATTAAACACATATTTTCAAATAATTTGTCCTGTTTAGGTTCTTATAAACAGATGCATAAACATTTGGAGTGTAAGACTATGGTGAATGCATATCATAATATTCACTTTAGAAGCAGCACTGTATTTAAATTAAATCCATTTGTTAGCCTGTCTCACCACAAGGGTTGAGAAATTTCTTTTTCTTCTATTCTGCTATCCCCTGGTATTGCTATGTCGATTATTTTAACTTGTTTTTCTTTCTCCTCAACTACAGTGATATCTGGTGTATTGTGTGGCAGATGTTTGTCTGTTTGTAGTCGGAAGTCCCATAATATTTTTGCATTTTCATTTTCTACAACTTTTTCAATTTCATGCTCCCACCAATCTTTGGCTACAGGTAGCTTGTATTTTTTGCAGATGTTCCAGTGTATCATCCCTGCTACCTTGTCATACCTTTGTTTGTAGTCAGTCTGTGCAATCTTTTTACAACAGCTGATCAGGTGGTCCACTGTTTCATCTGCTTCTTTACAAAGGCAGCACTTGCTGTTTGTGGTGGATTTTTCGGCTTTTGCTCTTATTGCATTAGTTCTTAGTGCTTGTTCTTGTGCAGCCAGTATTAAACCCTCTGTTTCTTTCTTCAAGTTGCCATTCTTAAGCCATTGCCAGGTCTTGGTGATGTCTGATTCTCCACTTATATTGTGCAAATATTGACCATGCAGGGGCTTCTTTTTCCATTTTTCTGCTCGGTTCTTGACTTGTTCTTTCTTGTAGGCCTGCTTTGTTTCATTGGTATTGAGTAGTTTCTCGTTATTGACCATTTGAAGTGCATCTTCTTCACTGCCCTTTATATATTCTTCAAGGCCTCTTTTCTCCTCCTCTACTGTTTGATGGACTTGCAGCATTCCTCTTCCACCTGAGCTGTGAGAGAGGTATAGCCTATCTACATCACTGTGGGGGTGCAGAGCATGATTGATGGTCATTATTTTCCTGGTCTTACGATCTAGCATCTCTAGCTCTGCCTGAGTCCAGTCTATTATTCCTGTAGTGTACTATCTGATAACAGGTATAGCCCAGATGTTTATGGCTTGTATGGTGTTCCGGCCATTGAGTTTGGACTATAGGATTTTTCTAATTCTCCTGATGTATTCACTTCCAATTTTTCTTTTAACTTCAGTGTGTGCAATGTTATCAGCCTGGAGAATGCCCAAGTATTTGTAATGTTCTTTCTCTTCCAGGTTCTTGATCTTGCTTCCATTGGGCAGTTCTATTCCTTCTGTTTTTCTTATATTTCCTCTGTTCATTATTAATGCAGCACACTTGTCTAGTCCAAACTTCATTGCTATATCACTACTGAATATACGGACAGTGTTTAGCAGTTATTTGATTTCTGACTGGGACTTTCCATACAACTTCAGATCGTCCATGCAGAGCAGATGGTTTATTTTACTTGATGTTTTAGATGTTTGGTATCTGAGGCCTGTTTTGTTTAGTATTTGTGAAAGTGGAGTCATGGCAATTACAAACAACAGAGGAGATAGTGAGTCCCCTTGGAAAATGCCTCTTCTAATGCTAACCTGTCCAAGTGTCTCGCCATTGATTGTTAACTGTGTGCGCCACATGCTCATAGCTTTTTAAAAATAAATATCTGAATGTTTTTGCTGACACCAGTTGTTTCTAAACATTTTAGTATCCATGTGTGAGGATAATTATTATTATTGAGGATTATTATTATTATTATTATTATTATTATTATTATTATTATTAATTGTTTACACAGTCAGACAGGTGTTATTGACTGGTTTGTTTTATCCATACATAGAGTCCTTCCCAAGGACCTGGGATGGCTGAATTTTATTATCAGTGTTGTTACTGTTATTATCATAGATATCATCACAGAATATAGGCTGTTCCCAGTAAAGTTGCTTTTTGTAATTGGCTGATAGTGATTTCTGTGGCCCCTATGGTGTTGAGGTGCTCTTCAAGGTGTTTTGGAATTGCACCCAGGGCGCCAATTACTACTGAGATTATTTTCATCTTCTTCTGCCATTATTTATTATTTATTATTAGTAGTAGTAGTATTAATTTAAAAATATTTTTAAAATTACAATTAAATCTAGATAATCCTAAAGACTTGCTTATTTGGCCTGGACTTCCAAGATTTTAATATTGTTTTAAAGTATTCTAATTGGTTTTAAATGATTCTGAATTGTTTTAAATTTCTTTTTACATTGTTTTAAATAGCTTGTTTTAAATGTTTGCCTATTTTTTTTTACTTTTTGTGCATTGCCCAGAGCCCTTGGATGGGGCAGTATAGAAATGTAATAAACAAACAAACAAACAAAACAAAGAAACTAAATATAATTAAATGTCAGGCTAAAATGATGGGTCTTTAAGGCTCTCCTGAAGGCCTCTGAAGAAGATAATCCTTTTATATCCATGGGGAGCACATTCCACAATCTAGAGGCAACAACAGAGAAGGCCCTAACCTAGGTTGCCACCAGATGAACCAGTGGCACCTGAAGATTGACCCCTCCTGATGATCTCAGTGAGTGGTGGGGATCTTGTAGAGAAAGGTATGCTATAATTATATATGGGATACTTTTAGAGCACTGGAAAAAGTGCTATTTGAATACTCCATATTATTATTATTATTATTAGGAGTACCCTGTTTGGATTCTGAGGGACTCTGTACTAGAAAGAGCACTACGGTTTAATGGTACATCTGTTTCCATGGGGATATATTTGTCTTCATCCACAGGCAGATACTAAGAACCTGGGGAATGAATTGAGTGAGAACCATTTCCCAGGGACAGCAGCCATGTAGCCACAGTCCATAGCCCAGCTTCTATCCAGGCTTAGGGGCAAAGCAGATGAGATGCTGGAAGAGCTGCTATTGTGATCTGCGAAAAGAGATCTCATTCTTTTTTTCAGTACCAAGCAAGGCTCAATCGGATTCGGGGAAGGCTATCTCCTCCACTTGTGAACTCTAAATATGTAACCCCGCCTCAGACACTGCCATGCCCATTGGCCCTGCCCTCTGTGCATAAGGCCAAAAATATGAAAAAATTCTCCTGTATACGTATAGCTGTATATGAATAGGTGCTCCACATATTATTGGGAACCTCACTTACACAAGGACTGTGAGGAGTACTTCTGGGTTGGAATAATCAGGGAGATGCTGATGAGAAGGCCAGTGGCCTGTTCTCTTACTCCACAGGAGTAGGAGGAGAGCTGGTCTTGTGGTAGCAAGCATGACTTGTCCTCTTAGCTAAGAAAGGTCCTCCCTGGTTGCATATGAAAGGGAGACTAGAAGTGTGAGTACTGAAAGATATTCCCCTCAGGGGATGGAGCTGCTCTGGGAAGAGCAGATGGTTTCAAGTTCCCTCATTGGCTTCTCCAGGATAGGGCTGAGAGAGATTCCTGCCTGCAACCTTGGAGAAGCAGCTGCCAGTCAGTGAAGACAATCCTGAGCTAGATAGACCTATGTTCTGACTCAGTATATGGTAGCTTCCTATGTTCCTATATTCCACATGCAGAGCGCATGCACGCAGGAGGTCTGAAAAGGCCTTGTGTGTCTTCCTCTTTTTTCTCCTCCCCAGTATCTTCCTTAACAGGTGTAACAGACACCCTTTAAACCTTACACCACCCGCTGCACTTTATACTTGTTCCTATAGAAGGGTAAGATGATCTCGAAACTAGTTCTTCATTTCTAGATTTCTTGCCACTAAATTTCACTTAATGCAAAATAGTGAGGTCAAACTGAAGGGATCTGAAACATCCAAGGGATTTCATGGACATAAAAATAGTTTAAATAAGACCAACAATTCTACAAAGGTGTTCCATGCATGGGACCTACATAGATCATTAACACAAGTTAGTCAAGATGTGCTGTGGGTCTCGTCGAACTCTTATCAACACTGGATGCCTGTTGGGACTCTGCGATGATGAAGAGACTATCAATTCAGTAGGCAAAATAGATAAAACCTGGAACTAGCCTGTAGTGAAAATTTGAGAATCCTGTTCAGAAGGGACATCTCAAAAGTGCCAATCATGGAGCAAAACATTTTACTAGGACTAAAAAAACACACCACCGCTCAGGAATATTCTAAACATCCCTATCAGTCCTCCCTTTCAGATCAACATCATGATCTGCAAGGAACTTAACAGAAAACAATGGCTCAGATTCTACAGAGTTTATCATCTGTATGCAAAAAGAGGTCAGAGAAATGCCAAGTTACCAGCTGTATGTCTCCAAAAGATGGATATTTGTTTCTTTCATTAATCCTGGAGTTTGACCTGCATGTTAGCTTTTACATGAAAATCTAGAAAGCGTATATTTGATCTTGTAAAGGTCATGTAGGTTCTCAAATTGATTTGGAAATTTAAAATAGTATATTAGTGCATTTCATTTTGACAATCTATAATCTTCATGACTGGTGTGGCACTTTAGAAGTCACCAAGAATACCTAATGAGTCTAAAAATATCCATTAGGTTTTGGTGACAGAAAAGCTTAGTAACTGTCAAACTTTTGTGGAGCTTTTGCTTACACTTTTCCACATACCTTTGTAAAGAAAAAAAAATTAAAAATGGATCCAATGGAACATTAAACTGCATGTGATCAAACTGCTCTGGCCAGGACTAACATTCTACAATATGCTTCATGATTACTGGATGTGTTCTTAAACTGCTAACAAGAGGATATAGTTTCATTAGCTTTTAGAACTTTCCCATTTATTCTCATAGGGATTGTGCAGGAGAACCTCCCACTGATTTATGTGCGCACGTGCACACACACACAACCATTCTATCCCAGTGCCCTAACAGTACGCCACCATTACTGCCATAAACATACAATGATACTTTTAAACTGATTAGTCAAAGAAAAACAATATTGAAAATATCCAAGCAGATGCATATGATGCAAACCCAAAATTTCCATGAGCCTCCAATGCTTCCAGCCTTCTCCTTTGTCTCTCATATAGGGTAAATCTCAATCTTTTACTTCTTTCCCCCTGTTTCTCATTGAAGTAACATCTACCCCTTCCCTTCTCGAAACACATGAAGCTTGGTGACTCTGGGCCAGTCACGTATCTCTCAGCCTAACCTACCTCACAGGGTAGTTGTGAGGATAAAAATAATCATGTCCACTGCTCTGAGGTCTTCGGAGGAAGAGCGGGATATAAATGTAAATAAAATAAAATAAAATAAAATATCCTGAATCAGGGCATAGTTAAAATTGAGCAAGGGTGGGACAGAGGTCTCTAGGACTCTGAGGGAAGAATTCCCACAAGCATCCTAACCCAGTCTAGGGCAGTCCAGCCTAGGTTAGGCTACTCACATACTGTACAGCATAGATCTGTGTGGATCCCTGCACTGCCCGCCCACCCCCACTTTTAAGCCCAGACTTTAGCTGAGATTTAGGGTGCAAGTCTGCCCTCAACCCTGGCACTGGGATTGTGTATGCAAGCTCAAGCTGCTTGCAGCCCAAGTGCACACAGAGACAGGTGACTAGAGTGCCTGTCTCCCAGGGGATACGCCCAATGCACTGTGCTCATTGTGTGGTGGATTGTGGGATATCTAGAGGCTGGGAAGCATCATTCCAGCCTCCAGAGATCCACGCTGCTTGGCACAGTGCAGATCGCCTGGGATTGTGTTCCTCACTCCAAGCAATCTTTGTTTTATCATGCGGGTGAGGGAGAAAGGTGAAAGACTGCCTTCCTGCCTGCCCAGTAGGTTAATGTCTTGTACAGCCTACTCTCATACAATTTCAGTAGCTGTAAGCTTCTTGCACTGCTCCACTACAAAAACAACAACAACCTATTAGAAATGAAGTATAACTCACAATATTGCCAACCTCTACTGCCTCAATGAACATCCAAAGACCATAAGGTGCTATATAAGAGAACAAATGGTGCCCATGCCTCCTCCTATAATGTGCATTATGCTATGCACTCTGCTCTGGCTGGAAGCAGACTTTGTACAAGCATACAAAGCTATCTTATACCAAGTCAGATCCTTTGTCCTCCTAGACTACTACTTTCTGACTGACAAAGGTTCATGAAGGTTTCAAACAAAAGTCTTTCCTAGTCATGCTATCTGATATGCTTTGTCACTGCAGCCGCCAGGAGATCAACATGGAAGATTCTGCATACAATGCATTTTATCCATCACTGACCTGTGCCCCCTCCTCACACTGACAGATGCTGCTGTACAAGAACCAGGGTTGGCTTCCAGTGCTAAATCTTAGATGTTTTGGCATCAACACACAAGTCAAAACTCTCATTAAAAGAGTTAAAAGTGGGGCATAGGTATTAGTTAGAGCTTAACCTAAGTTGTGTTTCATTTTGGCACCAGCTCTTAATTATTCATGGGTGGTGGTAGCTTTTCCCCAGTCTTTTTCATGCTTCTGTTTTCTATTTTTGAATCCTGGCATGTAGCTTGGTAACAGTGTGAGACACTGTAAATAAATTATGTAGCTTTTTATCTATTTTTCCTTCTCTTGTGAAGATTGCTTTTTTCCTAAACAGCTACAGTGATATGATAGAAGATGGGGGGATAAGGTAATTTATTAGAAAGGTGGAATAGTGTTTCAGTTTAATAAGTGTGCTAGGATGCATTCTCAATATCACTTTCCCTTTCATTTCATACTCTGAAGATGTTAGTATTGTTTTTGTTCACACAATCGGGGTGGCAAACACATAGTAAGGGGGTAAATTTGATGGCCCTCAAGTGGTAGCATTGTCTAATCTACCTCCTCCTTACATCTGCCATATATACATCCCACTATCAGCTCATACTTCCAAAACATATTGGCAAATCCAAAAATGCCAGCAGCCAATAAACCAAAAATAAGAGGGACTAATTCCCATGCCATCTGTCCCTCTGACAGATGTCTGTATCTCACCCAGCAGCTCTCCCCAGCCTGAATTCATTCCCATTGCTTAAGAGGTACTGCTTAAAGGTGAAGAAACCCAATTTTTCTATACAAACGAGTAAAGTTCTCATTTAGAAACTCTAAAAGCTTATATTTACTGAGAAATCAATTTAAACAATAGCCTAAGCCCGTTGTTTTAACAGTAGAACCACTTAGGCAGGATAGGGGATGTGCGTGCACGCACATGCACACACCCTGTGTCAGACCACATGGAATTATTCTTCAGAAGCAGATGCTCCAGGTACACCATTGACCAACTCATGGGCTGAATGAGTTATACAACACATAAATGTGTTATACAGTGCATAATCAACTTGTGGAATTCTCTGCCACAAGATGTGGTGACAGCCAATAACCTGGATGGCTTTAAGAGGGGTTTGGATGACTTCATGGAGGAGAGGTCTATCAATGGCTACTAGTCGGAGGGCTATAGACCACCTCCAGCCTCAAAGGCAGGATGCCTCTGAGTACCAGTTGCAGGGGAGTAACAGCAGGAGAGATGGCATGCCCTCAACTTTTGCCTGTAGGCTTCCAGCGGCATCTGGTGAGCCACTGTGTGAAACAGGATGCTGGACTAGATGGGCCTTGGGCCTGATCCAGCAGGGCTGTTCTTATGTTCTCATGTAATGGAAAACCAGAGTCACACAGGGCAGAGGTTGGAACTCTGTTATGTCTGAATGCATGCAACTGCAGTTTTGGAGCTAAAGCGACCTGCAGTTTGCCTCTCCAAACTCCAATTTGCACCTTTGGTTTGCAGTAAAGTTTGCCGCTGAAACATGTCGTTTGGCCACCATGACATCCCCTTCTCCCATGGACCGCTCTCTCATGAGAGTGTCAGGGCATGGAGGCCAGATAGCATATGCTGCCCAGCAAGATTGCTTTATATAGGAAAACCACGGGGGATGGGTATCCTGGCAACTGCTCTCCCTATCTTGGTGACTGCTGCCAAGAAGCTGTCAAAGTCTGCCCTCTGCCAGCCCATTGGCCCATCTGGACATGTGCACCCTTGCTTGTGACTAAAAATGGTGACCCCACTCTCCTGCGGGTCACTGGGAATTGGGGCTCACCTCTTCCGCAATGCCCCGTGGTGGCAGACCTGCATACGCCACAACACCAGCATGAACCCAGGAATTTGAATGAGTAAAGATCCATCCCGGAACCCAGTGTTCCCCTGTCTGCACACGTGACTGCACAAATGAAACATCACAATCTCCTTTGGGTGTGTGCAAGGCTTCCCAAGAGAGGAGGCGGTTGCAGTGCAAAAGTTCTATCGTTAATCAGATAGTGGTTGTGTGGGGCCCCTTTGCTGGGTTAGCTCAACTCCTGAGCACAGTGTCTGACGAAAGACCAAGGGTGTGTTACCCTATAGTTGTCCCCAGTACACTGGCCCTCTCATGAGAGTACTAGTCCACCAGCAGCAAGCTACCTGAGGAGCAGAAATGTGGTTTGGTCTGCACGGACTGCTTTGCCGGGGTGAGCCCTTGCAGGAGCATCCTAGGTCACAGTGGGACAGACCCTCCGGGATCCTTTGCCCTCCCTCATATGTATATCAGCTCCTAGAAAGGAATCATGTTCCCTTCCCTTTCCGTAGTGACAGGAAAATAATGCCCTCCCAAATTTCCCTCCCTCATAAATCATGCTTGTGTGGGACAGTTCTGTTGCAGAGCTCTTAGGAGGGCAGTGGTGTAATTGCTGTCAAAAGAGGCATTGGCATGGCATGGCACGACATTTGAAGGGATTTGAATGCCCTTTCCCTGCTGAGGGAGGGTGGAAAATGAACGATAGCACTCGGCATGCCTCCTTTAAGATCATGGCCAATGGCAGCCACTCTGGTGACATGCCAGCGCCTTGCCCACAGTCTGGTGATGCAAATGCTACAAAGCTTTCTGGGATACAGCCTCGGTGGACCAGGAAGGGGGATGGTCTCCCCTCTCCTGAAACTGGAGGTTAGTGGACTGCAGTTGGATGAACATCTGTGATGCAATTTGCAGTTTTGTCAACCCCCGGTCACACATTATGTGTACATGTGGCCACAGGCTCTACACAGTGAGCAATTAGTATAACATTTGGGATAACACACCTTAAAGTTAGGGAAGAACTGCTTGGTGAGAGTGGCATTGTGATGAAGCAGTCAAGAGTGTTGAACTTTGACTTGTGTCAGTGCTTACTGCGCCCAGGAGGCAAAACAGGTGTCACAAGGCTCTGGACATGGGATCTGGTTCAAAGGTCAGGACTGGAGCCAAAGCCCAGAGATTAGCTCCAGAGATTAGCTGGAGCTGCATGCTCAAAACTAGGCGCAGGGGACTGGAACAGGAGAAGAACACTGGGAGCTAGGGATGTGCACGAACTGGTTTGGTGGTCCTTTTGCAGACCACCGAACCGGTTCGGGGGGTACCTTTAAGGACTAGGGAACGTGCTCCCCCCTCCCACCGCATTTCCCCTGCCGGCGCCGTCTTAAGAAATCACTGGCGTGAGGCACTGCCCCAGTCAACGTCAGATGGAAGCGCCCGACACACATGCACATGCACTGGGTATTGCTGGATCCTGTCACCTGTAAAGGACTGGGCTTGAATCACTGTCAGGCCACGAAGCTCAGTTCAGAACTATAAAGTGCATTTCTTGTTCCTCCATGAGAACCTTATTCAATAAATCTTCATTTTTATGTAAATGAACATGAAGTGCCTTATTTAAAAATATACACAAAAAAGATTCTTTCTAAAACATACAGTAATTCCACCACTGTGCATAAAAATATCCAACTCTGTTTTCTTCAGCTTACTGGAAAATCTGGAAAATCCTCTCCAGATATTCATTTTCTTTTTCTAAGATAAGATAACCAGGTCAGTTCCAGAGAAGGTAAACAAGGGAGGGGATATGGCATCAGCCCATATTTTCTTTTTCAAAGATATCCATGTTAAATAAAGAAGCACAAAAGCTTCCTATGTTCTGGAGACCTATATCAATGATGACCTAATTAGTACAATTAAAAGACTGAGATAATTAGACCAGCATACCTATGGGCCTTGTGGATGCTTCACATCTTATGCACAATGTGATGCGTAAATGCTGGCCCAAATATGAACTGGACAGAAAAGCCATTTGCCACTTCCAAAAGTATTTTAACACACCTCTCTGTACACAGAAATAGGGACACATTTTCATATGTTAGTGTTGGGGAAGAGGTGAGACTGACTTTCTGAGAACCATTTGTGGTTATATTAGACATAACCCACCACTGGCGGATTATACTAGTCACACTAATGAGTCATGACTAAGAACCATGGAAATCAATGGGACAAGTTAGTCATGACTAAGTGAAATCCCATTAATTTCAATGGGACTCAGTCATGGCTTAGTCTGGGTGCTGCCATTTAATTTTTAAATCTTTTAAATAAAAGTTATCTTCACAAGGATAGTATGTGGATACCATGGTAATCTATGTTATTATACCTGAAAAAAATGTATTCATTTATGAAAAAAATTATTATGCTGGTTTATAAAGTTTTCCAATATTTCATCACCCTAACATTCTATCATTACATTATAATTACAATGTACTATGCAGTGACATAGAAGCGCACGGGAAATGTCAAGACAGGAACAAAAGGTTGTGCTTCCCTGTCTGATAGAAGAAATTGTTCAACTTTATTATGATGGTAACTAAGATTTATAGTTGCTTCAAATCACATTTAAACCCAAAGAGATACATAAAGTATGATAGACTTGGGTGTTAAAGCGATGGCTGCAAAGAAAAAACCTCACTACCTCCATTTCATATGCTGATAATTCCTTGACATATAAACAATGAAGGATTGGCAGCCTTGTTTTAATAGTGCAGGGTCAGGACTCCCTGACCACTCTTCCACAGCCAACCAAGGGTGGCTCCAGAGAGGGGGCCAGGGTCCCCTCACTCAAATAGCTTGCTCCCCAATTTCTGTTTCAGAAATCTAACCGGAAGGGCACAGCTCACCCACCCATAAATGCACTTTGCCTCTTCTGTGCCTTCGATTTTTGTTCTGGCACTGTCACTGCATTCACCCTGCCTGAGGTGATAGCTTATCGTCCACCAGCATATGGACCACTGAATAGGTCTGGGTAGAAGCAAGCTGGTGGACTGCTAGTGCTTTTAAGAATCGAAGTGATCTATAAACCACCTCTGCAATATTCTCATCTACAGTCGGGGATACCATTAGGCCTAACGTCCTCTGTATCGTATGTGCAGGGTAGGGGTGTGCAATTCGGGTTTTCGGGTGATTCGGCTCGGACCCGAACCAAATCACCCCTGTTCTGTTTTGTGCCCGAATCTGGGTCACCCGAATCACCCTTGATTCGGTTCGGATTCGGATTTAATCCGAATCTGAATCTGAATCGATTTGGGGGGTAAAAAGGGGCCCAGGGGCAAAATTTTGGGGTGGGGTGGTAGTGACCAATGGGTAGAGTCTACCACCCCAATTTCAGGGGGATTGGGAAAAATCCTGATTTTTGGTGAATTTTTAAAGTTTTAGTGACTTTGGGGCAGTTCGGGGGCATAGCATGGGGTCTGGGCAAAAGGAGTGGGGTGGTAGTGCCTAATGGGTGCAGGCTACCACCCCAATTTCAGGGGGATTGGGCAAAGGGCTGATTTTTGGTAAATTTCTGAAATTTTCATGTCTTTGGGGCATATTGGGGCAGAAAGTGGGGCCTGGGGCAGAATAGTGGGGTGGGGTGGTAGTGCCTAATGGGTGGAGGCTACCACCCCAATTTCAGGGGGTTTGGACAAAGGGCTGATTTTTTGAGAATTTTTGAAGTTTTGGTGACTTTGGGGCAGATTGGGGGCAGAAAGTGGATCTGCCCCAAAATAGTGGAGTGGCATGGTAGTGCCTAATGGGTGGAGGCTACCACCCCAATTTCAGGGGTATTGGGCAGAGGGCTGATTTTTTGAGAATTTTTGAAGTTTGGGTGTCTTTGGGGCAGATTGGGGGGCAGAAAGTGGATCTGCCCCAAAAGAGTGGGGTGGGCTGGTAGATAGTGCCTAATGGGTGGAGGCTACCACCCATCCCCAATTTAAGAGTGATTGGGCAGAGGGGTGAATTTTGGTGAATTTATTTTTATGAGGTTCGTCTTCATAAGGTGAAGTGTGCTAAATTGATTACTTCCTCATATTATTCATAGTAAAGGAAAGTGTGAAAAAGTGAAAGTGGGGTCATGAGAGTTGTTTAATTGAAAAAAATCTCATTTGCTATGATAGAATGAGAATTCACACCTCAGAAGTTTTTCAATCAGCCCTTTGCCCAATCCCCCTAAAATTGGGGTGGTAGCCTGCACCCATTAGGCACTACCACCCCACCCCAATCCTTTTGCCCAGATCCCATGCTATGCCCCCAAACTGCCCCAAAGTCACTAAAACTTTAAAAAATCACCAAAAATCAACCATGAACCGAATCACCCGAATTTTTCGGGTCCGAAATTCGGGTGATTCGGCTCGTGCCTGAAAAATATCGGGGGACATCGGGGGTGATTCAGTTCAGCCCCGAATCACCCGAAATTGTTCATTTCGGGCACAGATCGTTCTGTGCACGAAATTTTTTGCACATCCCTAGTGCAGGGTGGTACAGGTGAGACATAAGAGCTGTTGCCAGTCGAGAAATATTTTGGATGCGTAGACTTGGTAAGGAAATCAGGCCCCTTACAGAATCCCACAAAGACAGTAACTCTAGTGGGGGTTCAGATGGACTTTTTGAAATTGATTTGAATACCTAGTTCTTGAAGCAACCCACCTCTTGTCTCTTCTTCCACACTCTTTATTTTAGAATAAAATACCACCATGTTTTTAGATTGCTCATCTTCTCATAGGCCTTTTTCTTCGTTTGTCTGCTGCTGTTATGTAGCACCTTGAATTTCAAAGATACTCAGAATATCTATAAAGTGGCAGGAGAAGGAAGGGTACTGAGGGGTGCAATTTGTAGGTTAAACATTGGAGTCTGATCACCGACTATGCCTGAATCTCAGCACAGTACTGACTAATGCACAGATCACTCCCAGCCCTACTGCACAATAAAAGATGTGTTTAACTGGAGATGCCAAAGTTGGAAATGGGACCTTCTGCATGCAAAGCCTGTGATTTTCAACTGAGCTAAGGATTCTCCAATTTAACCGACAAGGAGCTCTGTTAGTAGTTGTTTTTTTAACCGCATGACCAAAATCCAAAGAGCCGTGAAATTAGTGTCTAAGAGGAATTTAGACTTCTTCTGAAACACTAACCCTCCCCTCTCCATTCATAACACAAAGTAAACTGCTTTTGAAACTGAGGATGGTTTCAAAAGAAGTTAAAAATTCAGCATGAAGTTGAGGCAGCTGTTCAAAGCAAAATATCAAACATTCCACTGGGCTCAAATACAGACCATGCACGAGCCCAAAGAATGTTTTGGCTTAGCCCGTGTAGATAGAAAATAAAAAATGCAAATTAACCAAGAAGGAAGCATGTGTATACACTGATACACTGTGGCAATATTCAAAGGGTGTATTTGCATTTATTACTGCTATAGATGAATCCTGAACTTTGGGCACATCTGGATACCCCCAGGCAAGTGTAGAAGCAACCTAAAAGCAGATGAAAATATGGCTGTCACGACAGATTTAGGGAATTGACCAGGCAGTTCTAGAACTGCCTATTAGGGACTATGGAAATTTTACCTCAGGCCAGTCAAGAAATTTAGTTACTTCTGGTCACTGCATGTACACATGTCCAAAGAACAGGATTTTCCTAGATTTGCTCAGGCACATCCAGATACGTCCACATTTTGGGACTGGCCTATCGCAGAAATGTCTTAGGGTAGCCATAAACCTATTTTAGGAGAACTGTATGTCCTCCGTCGAATATCAGTTGCATTATATATAGTATTCCACAGTATTTTAAAAAATGACAGTCCTCAGGAGAATATCTATAAAACTTCATTTTAAACATATTTCATCCCATAAATAGTATATCTGGTCATTTATAATAATAATAATAATCTTTATTACGGTCGTTGACCAGCACAGGTCATTTATATAAAAGCAGATCTGCAACATCATCCGGAACAGTCTGGGCTATGATCGGTTTTTAAGAATATGAAGAAAAGTTGGACAATAGCATCTGTTATAAACTAAGCCACAACATGGTTCAAAACTAATCAATGAGCATAGTTCCTGCCATCACCCAGCCAATCTTTTTATGCCTCACTCAACTATTGAGCAAGTTTCTACACCCTGGTTCAGGTGTCCTCCTGGCAGGATGGGCAGGCTTTGCAGTGGTGGCAACAATGAGGAGGGTGACTGATGGAGAACACCCTCCTGCCCACCCTCCTCACCACCATTGCCTCCACCCACTGCTTCCATGGTGAATGGAGGCAGAGGTGGCAGTGAGGAGCGCAGGTAAATTGGCAGATGTTTCCCATCACCCACCCGCTCTCCTCACCACCAGCACCACCTCTACTCACACCTTTGTGGCAGCAAGGGTGGGTGGGCAATAGGGAACACCTGCCCATCTTCCTTGCCACTGCCTCTATTCGCCGCTCTTCCTTTCCCCCCAGAGCCCTCTGTATCACCCAAAAATATGTCTTGGAGGGCTGTACAACCTTCAGGGATGTATTTTCAGGTGCCACGGAGCACTTCCTGGGGACAGGTGATAGCCAAGATTACCCTCAACCATTGAGCAAGCAGTGGAGCTTAATTAGTTGGACTTTTCAGAAGTACTGATGCTCCTCCCGTTGCCCTGGTCCTTTGTTAGTCAGTATGCCAGCCACTTAAAAATCAGAGAAAGTGAAAGCAGCAGACCAGCATATAAAAACAGAAATGGGTTGAAGACTCCAATGAGTCCTCTTGTGTATCTGTGATGTTGTGCTGACATATCTCCATTGGTAGAGGTGTATCCTAAAATGCACTTTTATCACAGGTCTTCTGCCATATCCTCAAGTCTTCCAGATTGAAGACTTGGAATACAGGATTGCACCCTACAACTCTTAAGGAACCTTGAGTTTATTAAAGCAACTTGATGGACTTTGCCTTGTGCCAAAAATATAGCACCACATGAACTTGTCTAGGGAGAGTTCCATAATCCAGGTATCACCCCCAAACGTCCCCTTCTCTGGTTCAAAAGCCCACCTGGCTTTTGAAGATGAGACACCCAGAAAAGAGCCTCTTAGTTGTGGGCAGGTTTGTGTGGGGGCAGTTAGACCATATCTGGACGTCAAGCCACTTAATGCTTTAAAGGAGGAAAACTCAACACTTTGAATGGAGTTTGAATTATAAATTAACAAGTTTTCTAATGCTAAAGTATTGTGCTCACAGCAGCCACTTCGCCTTATCAGACCTTAATAGAAAGATGTTGCAAGCCACGTTGAGCATTTTAAAAAATAAAAATAAAAGGCAGATTATAAACACATTGGCAGCAGCTCCACATTATTTGAAGCATGTTGCTGTAGGCTTACTTGCTTGAGGCATCTGGGTTAATTTATGAAACTATTCCTTGTACCAGAGACAGGCACTTCTGCAGTGGGGCAATTCATCCCTCTTACCTTCAGCTTGCGGCACATTATAGTCAAGCTGATACAACTTCATTTGCAAGGCAGCTGATGTGTAGCATGGATGTGGTTTAATGCCTGGTGGATCCTGCCTGGCTTTGTAATGGAACTTATGCAGGTTTTTCACCTTGATTATCACAATCCCTCTTGTACATTTCTTCCAGTGCCTGTACTTGGCCTTATAATTTAGTGGATTGACTTTTAAGTCACGTATGTACTATCGGAAGCTTTTTATTCCCTTTAATAAATCTTCTTCTGCAAAGCCTCTCATCCACACAGCTCCTGGCATTATAAACCTTACCCTTACCTGCTTGGAAGAAGTCAGGAGTATTATACCATAACCTAAAATATATTTGGGCTTTTATGTGTTTCACAAATATTAATTTGATGGGTCTGCAGTTTTCTAAATTAGGTTTATATATGGTTCTTTTCTCCCTCTCTCTTCTGTTTTTTTTTCAAAACAGCACTACAATATTTGCTCTTTCCAGGCTCTTGCCCAAACTGGGCTGTGATGAGAACCTCTCTTTTTCACACCAGCTAAACCAGATCCAAACTTGATTAATCCTACAGGCTTACTGGCTAGAAGTTGCTCTATTATTATTTTTTTAGAAAAACCACCTCCACCTGAGTGATTCTGATTTAGGATCCATAGTCATAAATGTTCTCTCTTGTCAATGTATTTGGAAATATTCATTTAATGCTTCAACTATTTTAGTATCTTGGGCGACTACATTACCTGCCATAATCCATGGCACTGTAACTTTTTTCTTCCCTGATAATTTCTTCTGCAGTATTGAAGGGAGAGAGAAAAATAGAGCTTTTTCTATTGTTTTCCCCCCAATCCAGGATATGTGTTGTTTTTAATACCAAGTCAACATTAATTCCTTTTTGGTAATCTAACTGGAATTTGTCAGCTGCTGTTGAAGCTATGCACATTTTTTCCCTTTGAAATCCTTTCCTTATTAATTCTTTATGTGTTCCCCTTTATCCGGCATAATCAAATGTAGGCTTGGCAATGGCAAGAACCAAAAAATCATTTTTAGTTTTTGAAAAAGTACATAAGCTTATACGTTTGGGTCACTGCTGTCAGGTCTGTTTATATGTTTTAATGATATTTAATACTTGCCTTATTTTTCCTCCATAACAAAAGGAGCTGCTAGAAGAAGATACTGCTGTTGTACATTGAACTACCATCAGATGGCAATTCACACTTCTATTAAGTGAATGAAATCCAACTTTGAAAATACATAGGTGAAAAAAAGCAAAATCTTTGCTATGTATTTAACATCTGAATTCTGGGTGTTTTTTTGTTTGTTTGTTTTTTAAAAGGTAACATAGTAGAACTAGGGAGATTATGGAGGACCATGATAAGATCTCCCATCTGTCTAAGTGTTTGCAAATATCAGTTGCAAAGAGGGGCTATTTGGATCAGGATTAGAGGAACACCTAGGTAATTTTGGGGCCTGAACCCCAAGATAAGCATCATCCCCCTATACATACACACACAGCAACTCATGCAGCAACCAACAGTATTTTAAAGACGTATTTAGAGAACACCCGGCCTGCCTCACGGTAGGAAAATCCTTTTTATTGGGATCACCTAGTATCACAAAGCAGTGAGCAAGCTTCCTCATTCTCCAGAACTCTTCTTCAGGCTGGATCTTCAGCAAACAGGACATGATGCAGAAGTATCTATAGACTGTTTTAGATCTTCTAAATCATGCTCACCTTTTCCTCTCCCTCCCCTTCTCCTGAAAGAGGAGAATTAATTCCTCCCCCCTGCACCATTTTCTGAATTGCTCTCCCCACCCCTCAATTGCTATCTCCCTTCTTAGGGAAAACCTATACATATCCTGTAGACTTGTACCTTTTCCCTAACAGGGCAAACAGCAAATCAGGGAGAGGGTACTTTTAATCAGGGAAGAAGCTGTGGGAAGGATTAACAGTTCCAACCAACCCACCTCCATTCCTATTGGCCAAAATCTTAAAAGTTGGGAGATGCAGTTATGGATCTCCATCATCTTGTCTACTATGGCACCAATAGAAATGTGATTGATTGATTGAACATATTTCTATACTGCCCAAAACTTGCATCTCTGGGTGGTTCACAATTAAAATCATCCAAACATTAAATCAGCCAAACAATTAAAATAATCTAAACAAACATTAAAATCATTTAAAACCCAACATTAAAAATATTAAAACTATAAATCTAATTAAAAGCCTGGGTGAATAAATGTGTCTTCAATGCCTTTTTAAAAGTTGCCAGAGATTGGGAGGCTCTTATTTCAACAGGGAGCACATTCCAAAGTCCAGGGGCAGCAATGGAAAAGGCTCATTCCCGAGGAGCAACCAGACAAGTTGGCAGCAACCGCAGATGAACCTCTCCAGATGAAATTAACAGGCCGTGAGGCTCATGGGGAAGAAGATGTTCTCTTAAATACCCAGGGCCTAAGCTGTGTAGGGCTTTATAGGTAATAGCCAGCACCTTGTATTTTGCTTGGAAATGTATCGGCAGCCAGTGTTGTTCTTTCAACACAGGATTAATATGGTCTCTCCTAGGTGACCCAGAAACCAACCTGGCTGCTGCATTCTGGACCAACTGCAATTTCTGGACTACGTACAAAGGCAGCCCCACATAGAGTGCTTTGCAGTAATCCAGCCTAGAGGTTACCAACATATGTATCAATGTTTTGAGCTCATTCATCTCAAAAAATGGATGCAGCTGGCGTATCAGCTGAAGCTGATAAAAAGCACCTCTGGCCACCACCTCAACCTGGGACACCAGGAAGAAGCTTGGATCCAGAAGCATCCCTAGGCTGTGTACCTGATCCTTCTGGGGGAGTGTGACCTCATCCAGAACTGGCAGATCAAAATAATCTCCCAAGTTCCGACCCCACATAACAAGTACCTCTGTCTTATCTGGATTCAGCCTCAGTTTGTTATCCCTCATCCAGCCCATTACTCCCTCCATGCAGGCATTTAGCGAGGTTATGCCTTCTCCCATAGATGTTGACATGGAGAAATAGATTTGGGTGTCTGTAAAAAAAAATGTATGGATGGTAGATGGACATCAATTAGAACAGGTAAACAAAAAAAAATTGAGTGTAATCTTTCAACAGAATGTTGGGAAATCAGCACATATAAGTATGGTCACAGAGTCAACGAAACATAGCACAACAGCAATCTTAAGACTTTTTACAATTCAGGGTGCAGGTTTCATTCCAGCTGCTTTAAAGCTCTATTCTGCAAAGGCCATTCCTCAATTATTGTACGGTATTCAATTAGGTCCATATTCAAGGTTTGACATTCTGGAAAGAAGCCAATCAGGGTTCTTGAGGAACTTATTTGGCCACCACCTTCTCAATCACCTTGCCCAACCATGGAAGGTTGTAGACCTGTAATTATTTAACTCTGAGGGATCCAAGGCAGGCTTCTTCAGAAGTGGTCTAATGATTGCCTCCTTAAGACATGGAGGCATCCTGCCCTCCCTCAGAGAAGCATTTATAATCTCTACCAGGCCCTCTACAACAGCCTCCCTGCCAGATAGTATAAGCCATGCTGGACAAGGATCAAGAGGGCAGGTGGTTGGCTGCACCATTCCAAGGAATGTGTCCACATCCTCAGGAGTCACAAACTGAAATTGATCCAGATCATCACATAAGACGAGCTGCTGGACACCTTGGCATTAGACTCTGTAACAATTGTAGAGATTGAATCTAAGTCAACCTGAATACGAGATATTTTGTCCACAAAAAACTCATAAAAAACATTGCAGCAAGTAATTGTTGGTTCCAAGTACTGATTCAAGGGGGAAGGGGTGCATATTAGCCCCTTCACAACCCTGAACAACTCCACTGGACGTGAACTTGGGGATGCAATTTGGGAGGAAAAGAATTGCTTCTTTTCCGCATGTATTGCCTGAGCATAGATCTTCAAATGCACTCTATGTAATAACCCATTGCATTCAAGTCGAGTCTTTCTCTTCACCAACCTCGCCGCTTCAGCCCCCGTAGTTTTTCTGTATACCAAGAGGCCAGCTTCAAAATGGGTCGGAGAGGATGCATAGGAACTATCGTGTCCACTGCCCTTGTGAGTTGATTATTCCTATTCTTCACCAGAGTGTCGACAGGGTCACCAGCAAAGTCAACACTAAATCCCTCCAAGGCTTCTTGGATTCCTGTTGGATCCAATAACCTTCTCGGGCGGACCATCCTAATGGGCCCCTCACCCATTGCGGAGGTGGGATGTGGTCATGAGTCCAACCTTAACCAGATGGTGGTCTGTCCATGACAATGGGGAAATCACAGGAGCCCCACACACGGAACACCGCCCTGTTCAGAGTGAAAGACCAGATCAAGCGTGTGACCAGTAATATGCGTTGGTCTCGAGACCACTTGGGATAGGCCCATAGTTGTCATAGCTTCTATGAACTCCTGAGCTGCCCCAGAAAAATTGGTCCCAAAGTGAACACTGAAGTCCCCCCCCCACCACAACCCTGGGAGACTCCAATGTCAAGCCTGAGACCAAGAACATCAGCTCAGTTAGGGACTCCGCTGGGCAGCGGGGTGATCAGTACACCAACAGAAGTCCCAGTCTATCCCTGGTCCCCAAACTTAGGTACACACATTCAATATGGTCAGACACTTTGACAGGGATCCTGGCAAGGGAGATATTGTTCTTATTGACCACAGCCACTCCACCACCCATGTCGCCTCTCCTTCTCCTCAACTGAGTACCCTGGAGGGGAAAGGTGGGACCAGACTGGGCCACCAGCCTCCCACAACCAAGTTTCTGTAATACATACCAGATTGGCCCCTTCATCCAGAATCAGATTATGGATGATTTCAGGATTATTCTGGACCAATCTGGCATTACAAAGGAGCAAGATGAGGCTCTGTGGGAGGGTGGCATTGCTTTCTAAGGTCAAAAAGCTGGCAGGACAGCCAGAAGGGGAAACTGCAATTAAGTTTCTGATTTCCCTTCCCCTGCAGCAGCCTGTTGACCTGTCAACATTACTTCTTCTATTTCCCACCACCCCTGGAATAGCTGCCCCATAATCATTGGATGAAAACAAATCCTGCTTGCTGTCAGTTGCCCGATGGATTAATCTCTTAGGGCCCCTTCATACATTACATTTTCATACAATCTTAGATGTGCAAATGTGGCACAGGTATTTGAAGATAGATTTATCATCAGCAGGCTGAAAATGGGTGAAGCTTTTGGTGGCATTTTTGTTGCTATGTCATGTGGAATGGCCTCATTGAAAAAAGCACTATTTGAAAAGTTGGTCCCACCATCTTTCCCCATTTTACTAATTGTTAACAAATGGGTAAGAGCCTGGGAAATTTTTAAAATAACTTAATGGGAGGGAAAATACAGAGGAACATAGGAAGCTGCCTTACACCATGTCAGCCACTGGTCCATCTAGTTCAGTACTGTCTACACCAAGACTGCACAACAGCAGCCCTCCAGGTGTTGTTGGACCACAACTCCAATCATTTCCAGTCACAGTGGCCAGTAGTCATCGGGGATGATGGGAGTTGTAGTCCAACAACAACTGAGGGCCAAAGTTGTGCAGTCCTGGTTTACACTGTCTGGCAGTGACTCTCCAAGGTTTCAGGCAGGAAGCCTCTTATACCAAGTCAAACTGTTAGTCCATCTAGTTCAGTATTTCCTTCTCTGACTGGTAATGGCTCCCCAAGATTTCAGGCAGGAGTCTCTCCCAGCCTTGCCTGGAGATGGCAGGGACTGAACCAGGGAGCTTCTCTATGCAAAACAAATGCTCTACCATAGAGCTACAGACCCACCCAGTCCAAAGCACAGAATATGTACCAATGTCTTGAAACAAAGATACACACATCTTCATAGAGAAACAGTACTGTAGTTTTCATGTCCAGCTCAGCTAGTTTACTTTGCTCACAGACATGTTAAGTTGTTTTGAACAATATAGATATTACATGACTAGAAGGCATTAGGAGTTCAGGTTTGGACCACTGGGCAATAGGCACAGCATACAACTATGTACACATAGACCAGTTTCCAACCATAGTGGAAATGCATTCCATGAGGCTCAAATGACTTCTTTCTAAAACATACCTTGCAGTAAATTGGACAAGGAAGAAACCTACTCACATAACATAGTGAGAAACTGAGCTGTATTAATTCCAGCCTCTTCAAATGTATACCAGCCTTGTTGGCAGGAAACCGACCATGCTCAAGAACACATAAAACAGGATTCCTTGCGGCAAAACTCAGATAGATTCTTCAAGTTCTGCCTCTTTTCAGAGTAAGTCTTGAAAGACAATAAATTGGCTTTTAAAAAATTGGTTTTGATCTATATTAACCCTATCGAATGTGATAAACATGGGCCAACCAAGTGCTGTCTCACACTCTTTGCATTTCTCCATAATTCAGAGAACCACATAACTAACCTGAACACTCAGCTTGACTTTTGACTTCATTTTCTTTTCATGCGATGGCATGACAAACTTCAAAGAAAAAGGTGAAAAGCTTGGTTATCACTCCAGATTTCAGTAGTGTGAGAGGGGCTAAGGTTCATAGGCTTGCTTTTTGGATACAAAAGATTAAATTTAAAAAGCACACTTTTAGTCATGCTCTTGCAGCTCATTTGTATGGTGGGAGTTACAGTCCAACAGTAGCTGGAGGGCTGAAGTTGTGCAGTCCTGCTATACAGTGCTGTCTCAGTTGCCAGAAGCCTTGTAGGGAGGAGGAGGCTTTAACATCTGCTTCCCAGAGACAGTGGCTGCCCAGTGGTGAGAGCCTGTGTGGTTGTTCTCTGCTGTTGTCAGCTTGTCAGCCAGTGTGCCCCCTAGCGTGTGGGGCTGTGGCTGGTGTCCCAGGTTGAGGCAGTGGACAGGTGCCTTTTATCAGCTTCGGCTGATACGCCAGCTGTGTCCATTTCTTGAGATAAATGACCTCAGAACAGAACAGTAGTACATCTGCTAGTCACCTCCAGACTTGACTACTGCAATGCGCTGTATGTGGGGCTGCCTTTGTACATAGTCTGGAAACTGCAGTTAGTCCAGAATGCATCAGCCAGGTTGGTCTCTGGGTCATCTCGGAGAGATCATATCACTCCCATCTTTAAAGAGCTACACTGGCTGCTGATAAGTTTCCAGGCAAAGTACAAGGTTTTGGTTATAACCTATAAAGCCCTAAACAGTTTGGGCCCTGGGTATTTAAGAGAACGTCTTCTTTACTATGGACCACACCGCCCATTAAGATCATCTGGAGAAGTCCATCCGCAGTTGCCACCGGCTCGTCTGGTGGCTACTTAGGGATAGGCCTTCTCCATTGCTGCCCTGAGACTTTGGAACACACTTCCTACTGAAATAAGAGCCTCCCCATCTCTTACAACATTTAAAAGGGCAGCCAAGATGCATTTGTTCACCCAGGCTTTTAATCAGATATTGTTTTAATTGTGTTTTAATTTTGTTTTAATAGTTTTAACTTCTTAAATTTTAATTGTTGAAATGTGTTAATCTTTTTATTGGTTGTTTTTATTGATTTGTTGTAAACCACCCAGAGAACTTGTGTTTTGGGCGGTATAAAAACATGTTAAATACATACATGCATGCATACATACATAGGAAGCTGCCATATACTGAGTCAGACCATTGGTCTATCTAGCTCAGTATTGTCTTCACAGATTGGCAGCAGCTTCTCCAAGGTTGCAGGCAGGAATCTCTCTGAGCCCTATCTTGGAGAAGCCAGAGAGGGAACTTGAAAACTTCTGCTCTTCCATACAATGATTTGATTTTGATTCGGCAGTATTCCAAGGTGTCCTCTACTACTTGTTAGTCCCAAACTGGCTCCCTAGGGAGCCTGGCGCAATGATACAGCTGGAATGATGAATGAAACCAGATGGGAGGAGGAAGCCCACAATGGATCTGGCCGAACACTGGCTAAAGCCCATTTGAAGGCCTACCTAGTGGCAGCAATGATGAAGAAATCATACTTCTCTGCCACTGTTGCATCAGTGCTATGTCATCTAGTATGATTTTTCAGATTATAACAGGTCTTTACCACCTTGCCTCTCAGGCTGCGTCCTTCAAAGCCAGCTTTCAATTTTTTGCTAGTCATGTTGCAAATAAGATTGCTCCTTTGAACTGGAGATGCCAGGTATCTAAACCGAGACATTTTGCATGCAAAACACATGCTCTTCTATGGCCGCAAAGACTAGACACTAGACAAGAAAAGCTCAATTCAACCCATTAAGTGCTATATCCAACACCTATCTAGGGCAGCAACCCAGCCGTTTACAGGTATCCATTGGACCAGGCTATTTGCCACATTTTTTACCTACTATACTCAATTTTCATGAAGAAGGACTGTTCAAAAGGCATGGAACTTGCAGATTTCTTATGGCTAGTCTATGGCCATCAGTGTCACAATGCAAGATATCCTTATTAGTTTTCTTGGCTGTCCAGGGCAAAAGGAGGACATCCCATCAAACCCCATGTTTTTCCTATTGCGCTTGAATAGGCAAGCATGGCCTTTTGTTTAGGTCTTGAACTTTTCTACCTATTGACTCAATAATTCAATAAAATCCAAAAAAATCTTGCTAGGTTGAGAAAAAGACACAATCACCTTGAGGCACTGATTAGTCTCTGAAAGAAAAAAAGGAGTTAGCGGAAAATATGGACATTTTGCAGTGTTATAGAGGTGCAGGTTTGTAACTGAAGGTTCTCTGCAGTATTATGGCAGTTGCTACTGGCGACTGCTACAATATCGTGCTATAGATTTCTTATTAATCTGCTCTATTTTGGCCGTAGGTATTTCTGAGCTTGTTTAAGAACTTTATTTGCTGCACACTTGGTATTTAACTTCCTTTATCCTTAGAAAAGATCCTCAGAATAATTTGGTACCTATTCCTGTGAACTCCCAATGCAACTGATTTCAAAAATACTCCAATGTGTGTTTCCTACTCCCCAGAACAGTCACAACTTCTAGAGCAGCACTATCTGGGTTTGGTTTCCTTTGGATAAGAGAGCACTGGAGACTTCTGGCTCTTTGCTAATATTTGCTTTATTTACAAATGTACAAGCAGAACACAAGTGGATGCAAATAGCAAGCATTCCTATAAAACAGGCCTGCTCAACTTTCACTCTCCTGAAGATGTTGGTCTACAACTCCCATAAATCCCGGCTATTGGCCACTGGTGCCTGGGATTATGGGAGCTGTAGTCCAAAAACAGCTGGGTGGCAGAAGATGAGCAGGCCTGCTATAGAGGCAGGCATTCCTGCTCCACACCAGATTTTCAGAATGAGAGGCCATATAGTCATAAGGCACCTTCAGCCTCACAGCATCTATCTGATCCAAACCTGCCAACTGCTGCCGTTTCACACACAAAGACACACACACCACTGCCCTCTTGCCTGAACTGAGAAGGTCACATTCTCCAGGCTCTGCTGGGCATTTCCTTCAAAACTCTCAAGAGAGGTATGCAGGCAACAAAAGACATTTCCATACTGATGAGTAGACCTATGCAATATTGAAATTCTGATGTCAGAATCAGACTGATATCGAGATTATCATGATTAATTACAGTACGATGTATGCTTCCCTATATTGTATGGGCATTATTGGAAGTAATGTTCCATATCAGAGAATGAAATACCGGAAAAATTTCCCAGAGGTAAATAGGGAAATAGGGGGAAAAAATCATAAATTGGGAATGGCTGGTGTGAGAGTTCTGAAATTGGGCACACAGATAAGACATGACAAGAATCTGTGTTTTAGTTTGAAGTAAATAAGTACATAATATGATTTTTAATGAATTCTTGAATATATACATTTTAAAACTTCCAAGAAGTTCTAGGCTTGTTTCACAGCAGAAAGTTACAAAAACTTCTGGAACTAAAGCCCCCTCCCCCCGGATCATCATTCCATTCTCATGTGGAGGAATCTGACCTTTGCCTTCATGAAAAAAGTGGTCATCCCACTTTTTGTCCCTCTTTTATATTTCCAGGATGGCTGGGCGTAGAGTTCTGAAATTCTGATGTAGGAAAGGATGGCAGGATTCTGTGTTTTTAATTTCAAGGAAATTGGTCACTCCATTTTTAATGATTTTTTAAAATCCAAAAACGATCAATAGAGGGCTTGTTTCGTGGCAGAAAGTTACAGAATCTTAAGAACCCCCTTTTGACCATTATTCCTTTTCATATAGAGGAATGTGCCCTTTGCCTTCATGAAAAAGAGGAATTCCATCACCTTTTTTATTTCTGGAATGGCTGGGTAGAAATCTTTGAAAAATTGCATAAAACATAACACCGGATGACAGGAGCATGTGTATTTAATTTGAAGAAATTTGTCAATCTACTGATTTTTAATAATTTCCTCTTTACTGCAGTAAAGGTGCCAAAGTTATCTAATCCACTAATCCTAGGGAAAAGGTTGTTTGTTCAGATGTTATTCCACTTTCACAAGATGTAAAATACTCTATGGATAGATAACTCGCTCTGGCACCTTTACTGCAGTAGGGGGAAAAATCATTAAAAATTAGTAGATTCACCGAATTTCTTGAAATTAAACACGTATGCTCCTGTCATCCTGTACTACATTTTCTGTTAACGCCCTTTGAGGACTTATGTTGAAAAGTGGTATATACATATTGGTAGCAGCAGCATTTGGTTAATTATTTTTCTATAGCTGTCTGGTAGTAGTAAAACACATGCATGCACCCATTTTTAACTGAATTGATTTTATCTCCTCATTGCTTTCTAGATTGATTGTGGTGTTTCATTATTGTGGTCTGCTCTTTTTTAAAACTGTAAGATGTATATTTAATTGTGCTTTTATTTTGTAAGCTGCCTTCAACTTTTGTTTTATTTAACACAGTTTTATACCACCCCACACGCAAATCCCTGGGCAGTTCACAATCTAAAAACACAACCATTAAAACATTAACAGTTAAACAGTTTAGAATACAGATAAAAACTCTAAAAAAAAGTTTTATTCATTAGGAAAGGCAGAGTATAAATGTTCATCCTAATAAAAAATAAACTGAGGCATGTCTGCCAACCAGATAATGGCTGCTAACATGTTGAGAAGTGTCCTGTGTGCAGCAATAGTAGTTTTAAAGCACCTGCACCATTTTGAAAACGCTATACCTGTTTTCAGCCATACGCCATTTAACTTAGTTACCAACTTCTCATACCAGTTTGGAGAAGCACACAGTTTGTTGCATACATCATTATCTGGAAATCCCCTGGACTGAAATAATTATTACATTGGTCTTGCACTTTTGCCATGGCTTTAAAGCTCACTAATGAGGCAAATAGCAAATTCAAATACTATAGGAAGTATGGAAGGGGATTGTACAGATGAAGCTATTCAGAAACTCATTTGGTTGAACCTCAAGTGCGTTGAAATCCCCAAATTAAATAAAGTGCTGGACTCCCAACAGCTTTGTATCTTTTATTTCTTTGGCTTCTTCCATTTAATTAGCCAGCTGGAAAGAGCTATGCTTGAAAACAGAAGAAATTGCCCCAACCCTTCAGTTTACCCTTGATAATCTGTGGTACTTTTGCAGATACAAAGCGTTTTATCCCCCTCTGCTGAAGCAGGAGACATTGATTGATAGACTAAGTACCTGCTCACCAGCCAGCAGTATGCCTCTTAGCTATTCCCCTGAGGAAATTTTACTTCGGTCCTGTGAGTCTCAGAAAGCCTCTAACCAATATAATATATTGCTTGAATTAACACACTTGGTTCTGAGCTTGTGGGACTTCTTAGGCATCCATTGGTACAGTCCCCTGCCCAAAACTGCATCAATATGTATAGCAATCAGTATTAGTACCCTATGAGACATTTTCACCATTCAAATATTAGTTGGAGAAGAACCAGGGGGAGAAGAACCAGGGGGAGGGTGAAAAGGAAGGGAAAGTGGGCAGAATATAAACAGCCTCCACGGACTGCTGATAGACTATTAAGGAATACTTTATCTCAAGAGGAAACACACTTTCCACACAAAATTGGAAAAATTGCTGCTAAGCCATCCACTGAGATGCACAACTGTGGACCCCATGGATAGCAAATGACTACCAGTTATTCACAACATCCAGTCACTGGACACTAGCATAATAGAAAGCAACAACAAATCTGGAACGTCCAGAAATAGCACTCTAGACTTCATGCCAGACACCCTCTAGACCAGGGCTGCTCAACTTCGGCCCTCCTGCAGATGATGGCCTACAATTCCCATAATCCCTGGCTATTGGCCACTGTGGCTGGGGATTGTGGGAGTTGTAGTCCAAAAACATCTGGGGGGCCTAAGTTGAGCAGGCCTGCTCTAGACAATTTCATTGATTTTTCAAGATTTCTACGATAACTGTATCCCACCTTTCTGTCGTTAAAAGGCAACTAACCATCCTAACGTTAAAACACAACACAGAAAAATGCAGCACAACACACACCAAGATTCTCCCACCAGGCTCTAGAAAAGAGCCACGTCTCTGCTGCATAGCAAAAAGGCTGGCAGTGATGAAACCAGGTGGGTTTCTGTAGGGAAGGTGTTCCAATGCTGTGGTGGTATCCTGCACGTCTACCTACCACAGCTCAGGTAGTGGTAACCATTGACAATCCGAATAATTAGGTAAAGGCCTTAGAATCATTTGTGTTAATACGTTGTTCACTCAATATAAAGGTACAGAAGGATATGCAAAAACAGCACTCCTTTCCTTTAGTATAAATATACTAAAGCAGGTGGAGGCTGTGGCCAGAGGTGTCTTTGCTCAGCTTCAACTAGTCCTCCTATCTTGACCGGCAGGCCCTGGTAGGCGTGTGCACGGAACCGACTGGTCTGGTTCACTTCGAGTCCAGACTGGATCCGATCCAGAGCAGTCCAGTTCGGTCCAACACCGCTCGAACCCCTCCCCCCCCACAGTTTGGTTCAGTCTGGGGTGGAGGGGTTCACAAACATTTTTCCAATTTTTTAAAAAAAGTTATTATTTTTTACTTACCCCCTTTGGGGGAGTTGTTGGAGGTGGCAGGAGGGGGTTTCTGTGGAGGTACCCCCTCCCCCCGCCAGCCTCCCTTCATGCCTTCACCTGCTGTTTGGCTGGCTCTTCGTCCTGTTCGGGTCTCCCCCCTCAAGCGCAGTGGCCATTTTGTAAGCCACCGCTCCTGTGCAAATGGCCTCTGCATGACCCAGGCCATGCAGCGGCCAATTGTGCAGGTGTGGCAGCCTCCAAAATGGCTGTTGTGCTGGAGGGCCAAAGAGCTGGCTGAACAGCAGGTATAGGCATGGAGGGAGACCAGTGGGGGGGGGGAAGGGAACCTCCACAGACCCGCCGCCAACAACAACTCCCCCGAAGGGGGTAAATATAAATAAATTATTTTCTTTATTAAAACAACAACAACAAAAAACCATGTCCACAACCCCCCCGAACAGTTGGGGGGGGTTCTGTCTGGGGTCTGATTGAACAGGGGATGGTTCGGTGCGACTCCGAATGGTCGAACTGAACAGGTTTGACGTCAAACATGTTCAACGTCAAACCTGTTTGCACATCCCTAGGCCCTGGCAAGGTAACTCATGTCCTCATCATCTCTTATTTGGATTACTGTAAAGCACTCTACCTGGGTGTCAGACTCCCAGGGGATGAGGTGGGCTCCTAGCCCTTCTTGAACTCCAGAATGGCTGGAGCAACCCCCAAAAGGTCAGCCTCAGGAACAGCCGGGGGAGGAGGTTATCTTGTCGCCTGAGTCCTCGTCCTGGCTTGCTGCATTCAGCCAGTTCCCTCTCCTGGAGACTCCCAGCTCCCATACTCAGAAGCAGCCCCTCTTCATCAGCTGCCTTATCTTTAAATACCCCAGTGCAGAGCTGACAGGGCTTAAAGCCTATTTCCAACCTCGCCCCCTTCCTGACCTGGCTTCCTGTTTCCTGCCACACCCAACCTAGCTGTCTCTCTAGCGCTGTTTCCTGCAGCTCTCCCAGCCATGCTCTCTCAATCCACTGGAGTCCGACCAGCCTGGGCTCCTCCTATCCCTACTGCCCCCTAAAGGGAACAGACTTCCCTTTAAAAAAAAGAAAGCCTCAGAGGAGGGATGCCATGCCCTTCTCCAGACTCCAGAGGTCCACCCAAGTGACCAAGTAACATCGCATCCTGACACTGGGGTTGCCTTTGAAGACAACCTGGAAGCTTTAGTTGGCCCAGAATGTGGTGGCCGGCCTGCTTATGAGCACTAGAAGATATAATAGCGTGATGCCTCTTCTGCGGTTGCTGCACTGGTTACCTATTTGCTTCTGGGTCCAATTCAAAGTGCTGGTTCTAACCTTTAAAACCATTTAGGGCTTAGGGCCTGTTTACCTTCAGGACCGCCTCTCCTAGCCAGTCCTGTCCTGTGAGATCTTCTCAGGTTGCCCTTCTTTCAGTCCCTGGTCGCAGAGAGGTTGATAGTACTAGGACCTGTGGAAGGGCTTTTTCTGTTGCTGCTTCTTCACTCTGGAACTCTCCCCCACCCCCAATTCGGTCTGCCTCTTCCCTTTCAACCTTTAAAACCTTATTGAAGGCATTTCTTTTCTGCCAGGCGTTTGCCCTTTAGGGTTGTTGTTTTGTTAAAAAGAAATCTCGGATGCTATTCGTGTTTTGTACACTGCCATGAGTCTGTGGATTGGGCTGTATATTAAATCTCTTAATAAATGATAAATAAATACATGATAGCCTGGTTCACACAATCATTCAAATTTATTTATTTATTAAAATTTTCTTATATATCGCCTCCTCCAAAGACTCTAGGCAGTGAACAACAATAATACCAATAACAATTTATTTTAAAGTAATAATAATAATAATAATATTATTATTATTATTATTATTATTATTATTAAAGGGCAAGTGCCTGGTGAAACAGGTGGGTCTTAAGAAGGGTCTTAAAAGCAGCAAGGGAGGAGGGCTGAACAAATCTGGAGGTGGGGGAGAGTATTCCCACCTTGGCAATCCCACTAGTATTGATAAATCTAGGTTTAATGTGGGTTGCAGACGGTAGCAGGATTGTGTTGAATGCATACCAAGGTGGCTTTTGGCCAGTGTTTCCTATAACAGGGATTCCCAGATGTTTTTGACTACAGTGGCCTTTGGCTGGGGATTATGGGAGTTGTCGTCCACATCTGCGAAGCCCTGTTACAGGGAACACCATTTATGGCCCAAGATTAATCTGAGATTCCCACCTTGGTTTACACAATCCCACTAACATTGGTAACCCATATTAAACCTAGATTTGAACAGTGGTTCAAACCAGTCAAATGTTTGTGTGTTAAATTTACATCTTGAAGCTCTTCATATGATCAGTAGAAGGCGGGCTAAGGGGCGAGCCCAGTGGTTCCAAGGCAGCTAGTCTGCCGAATTCCCCCTCCCTTTAAATGAGTGAGCATTCTGTTAACCTTTTTTTTTTTGCTCGTGTGCCATGGTGGCGTGTGCCCAGGGGCGTAACAAGGCTGGAGTGGGCCCAGAGACAAAATTTTAAAATGGGCCCCTCACTGATACACACACACACTTCACAATATATAGTCATGTGACTTGCCTCTGGGGGGCCCCTCGAGGCGTGGGGGCCCCCAGGCAGCCGCCTCCCCTTGCCTAATGGTAGTTACGCCCCTGCGTGTGCCGTGGTGGCTGCAGCCAACCCGCCAGCCTTGGGGGTCTCTCCAGAATGCCCTGTGCGCTTGCACGGGGCTTCCTGGAACTTCCAGGGGCTGTGTGGCCCCTGATCCCCGCAGCCTCCACTGGCGCCATGACAGAGCCGGTAGTCACGTGGGCGGCCAATCCAGCCACCCAGGGCTGCAGGCATGATCATCTGCAGGGAGAGCCTGGTAAGGTGCTTCACACGAATTGTGTGAAGCACCTCAGTGCCTAGAAGGCTTAAAACCCTTCTTTTAAAAGCACAAGTATCAAATCTAAACATTAAGTTCCCACTTTCTACTCGAGGCAGAAAATGCATTTCTAGGACTGCAACAAGAAAATCAAATTCTGCACCAAGATTGGAAAAAAACTGAAGATTTTATTATAATGGAAGATTTTATTATAATAAACATGGTACGCACAACATGTTTTCCCCAAGTTAACTGTTTCAGCTGTTTGCAAAACAGCACAGTCAAAACCTCTTTTGCTACCCACCCCACCAAGATCATCTGCAAAATGCATCAGGCAGAGTGTATATGTGCATACCGAATATCAAGTGCTGTGCTGTGCTTTTTCTGCATTTGTGCAGAATTACATAGCAATCAGGGTTGGAAAACCTTCCTCCTCCTCATTTTTCAGAAGATTAGATTTAATAATCTTACTAAAAATGGCTATCACTGCAAAAGCACAAATCTGATAACATAACAGAGCCACCTACACAAAGCCAGTATTTCACTGTGGTGTCAATCTTTTCTGCTAGGTTATTTCCCTGTCTTGCACATGTTGTCATGCATACAGTTGCTTGAAGATGCCTCACATCATCTATCCACAGATGCATCAAGTGCTGGCTTTCTAATTGAGGCAGAATACACATTTCTGGGACTGGAACAAGAAAAACAAATTCTGTACCAAAGTAGTCCAAACTGAAGATTTCATTGTAACGTATGGTATGCTCAACATATTTCTCCTAAGTTAACTGTTTTGATGGTTGCATGGTGAAAGGATGGCAGTGTTTAAACCATTTTATTTTTTTAGTACATCTGAACACTTAACACCCAGACTGGGGAGAAGATTTTGGTCTTGTGATAGCAAGCATGAATTGTCTCATTTGCTAAGCAGGGTCCACCTTGGTTTGCATTCAAATGGGAGACCACATGTGTGAGTCCTGGAAGAAATTCACCTTAGAGGATAGGAACATAGGAAGCTGTCTTAAACTGAGTTGGACTATTGGTCCATCTAGCTCAGTATCATCTACACAGACTGGCAGCAGCTTCTCCAAGGTTGCAGGCAGGAGTCTCTCTCAGCCCTATCTTGGAGAAGCCAGGGAGTAAACTTGGAACCTTCTGCATGCAAGCATGCAGATGCTCTTACCAGAGCAGCCCCATCCCCTGAGGGGAATATCTTACAGTGCTCAAATATCTCCTATTCAAATGCAATCCAGGGAAATCCCTGCTTAGCAAATGGGACAATTCATGTTGTTGACTACAACTCCCACAATCCCTAGCCAAAGGCCATTGCAGCTGGGGATACTGGGAGTTGTAGTGAACAGCATCTGGGAATCCCTGTTAGAGGGAACAGTGCTGTGCACACAACTTAAAACAATAAATAAGACTCAAAAACAATTAAAACAATTTTAAAAAGATAATTTAAAAAATAGAAAAAACATTTTAAAACATTTTGATTGGCAAAAGGCCTGAGAAAACAGGTGCATCGCAAGTGATTTTTCTAAAAGGCAGCCAGAGATGGAGAAGCTCTTATATTGACAGGGAGCA
Organism: Hemicordylus capensis; assembly: GCF_027244095.1. NCBI lineage: Eukaryota > Metazoa > Chordata > Lepidosauria > Squamata > Cordylidae > Hemicordylus > Hemicordylus capensis. The sequence continues at coordinate 25,227,023 of NC_069661.1, read as the reverse complement.
CATTCCAAAGACCTGGGGCAGCCACAGAGAAGGCCTGGTCCCACTTCATGACAAAATGAGCTGGTGTCATTCGTAACTGAAACTCCCCTTGTGATCTCAGTATGCAGCAGGGTTCATAACAAAGAAGGCACTCTCTTAAATGCCCTGGACTCAAGCCATTAACGTCTTTATAGGTAATAACCAGCACTTTGTATTTTGCTCAGAAACATATTGGCAGCCAGTGCAGTTTTTAAAACTGGTGTTATATGTTCTCCTTGGAAAATCTCAGAGAGCAATCTGGCTGCTGCCTTCTGCACCAATGTTTCTAAACTACACACAAAAGGATCCCCACATACAGGGCATAACAGAATTCTAGAGCAGTATAGTAGTGGTTGGACCACACTGACAGGGGAGATCCCTCACTCAGGGGCAAAGTTAGGGGAGGGGGGGCCTGTGTTCATCCCTCTCTCTGACAGCCCCTCAGAGTGAGGGCAATAATGAAGAAAGTAGGGAGGGGTGGAGCTGGGGGGCTCCCAGAAGTTGGAGGCCCAGGTTCTTTGAACCCTTGTGCTCAATTATAGCTGCACCCCTGCCCCCACTCCAGAAAGCAATTATTTTTCTCCACCCCAAGCTCAATTGTCCTCCAAACAAATAATCTTTAATCTTGGTGAAGATTAGAAGAACTTTTCTAGCTCAATTTAAAGCATCATTGGGGAGTGGGGCAAGATTTGTCTCAGACAAATATCCTCTTACACAGTCTCCGTCTCCCACTTCAACTGAAACATTTATTCATGAGTTCCCGCTTGTTTGTCCCCATCTTGCTTTTGGAAAAGATTCTAAAGGGCTGTTTTCTAGAAATGTAGTGCTCAATCATGCACTAGAGCTGGGGTTCCCAACCTGTGATGCTCCAGATGTTGCTGGAAATTGTGACTGGGGGTGATGGGAGTTATAGTTCAGCAACTTCTGGAGTACTACAGGTTGGGAATCCCTGAACTAGAGTTTAGGGCTGTGCATCACATCAGACTGACAATTGCATCGGGGCAACACAAGTCCTATCGGGGCATTTTTTTTCATTAGAAACAATTCAGATGAAAATTGTCTCTAACAACAGTAGATAATCATAAAATATTGAATTGTATCAGATAGTATAGGAGGATGGGGACTTCCCTTTTAATGAAGATCTGAAAATGAAGACCCTAACCCTGAAAGGGCCCAAAAGGCTATGTTTTCCCAGCCGCAGCGGTGATGAGGAAGGCCGGCGGGGGGAGAGGGAACCTGTGCGGACACCCCACCCCCCACCCCCCGCGGCTACAGCAAGCCCCCTCCAAGGGGCTACAGGTACTTACTTTAACGTTTTAAATTTTTTAAAAAAACTTCACGGACCTACCGGACAGGACCTGGAGGACTGGTTCCGGTCCTACGGAACCGGGTGGGGTTCAATTTGATCACGAACCCCCGGACCGAACCGTCGGACCGCGGACCGGTCTTGCACATCCCTAGCAGCCATATTGGCATTCAAATTGCCACCTTTCCTTCCCCTGGTCTCGCCTCATGATGTGCCAGGAAAGGATGCAATGTTACGACACAGCATCTTTTCCCCAGTGCATTTCTTGGGGTGGGTGGGTGAGATGACTGTGCTCCATAACTATAGGGTACAGCCATTTTCCTTCCATTAATCCACCTGGGAAAAGATGCAAATTCAAAACATTGTATCCTTTCCTGGGTGCTTTCAAGATTAGTTGCTCAACAACAGCAAAATGCTTCTGTTCAGGCAAATTGCTTTCAAAACGGAAACAGCAGGGGGAGCAGTCTTATGAAGACTAACAACCAAAACAACAGCAACTTCTTTATGCCGGATCTACAACATCATAGCACTATATCACAGCGATTAAATTCAAAATAAGGCATTTGAAATCTGAACAGCACCCTACTGTCAGCGTAGGGACTGTGGTGTCACAACACAGGAAGTATGGAAGCACACTTCAGAGATTTGTCATGACCCCATTGCAGGGTGTAATCTGGAAAGTGCCCTGGTGCGTCTTATTTATTTATTTAATCAGATTTGTACACCACCCCAAACTTCCATCTCTAAGCAATTAACAGTAACATAAAAACAACTGAAAAACATACACAAAAACTTTTAAAAATTTAAATAATTTAAAACCAAACAGATCAAAAGCTAAACAATTAAAAAAACTGAAAAAGCTTGGGTGAAGAGCTGGGTTTTCAAATGCTTTTTAAAAATTGTCAGAGATGGGGAGGATCAGCAGAAGTCATGGGGGGCCATAGGGGTAGCCTCTCCAGAATGAGGGAATCATTGCTTAAAGGGGGTACATCCGTGTTGAAAAGAGACCTAAAATGGGCTGGCAGACCATCGGGTTCCGGTGCTCCTATATGCTAATGTTTCAATCCTCTTGTCCCAGATCCGAATTAGTCTCCTCAGACTTTTGAGAATGTTTGCCCAATATTGTAATGATAACCATCTTTCCATTAACTTTGCTAAATCTAAGATGTTGGTGTTCTTGAACGCCAGGGAGGTTACGCTCGTGCAGGGCATACTGGGGCTTCCGGGGGCCGAGCTCCCCAGCCCCCGCTGGCTCCAAATCGGAGCCGGCCATCGTGTGGGCAGCCGATCCGGCCACCCAGGGCTCCTTGCCCGCTCACCGCTAGGAACCGGGTCTCACTGATCGTGAGACCCAGTCCATTCTCTTAAGTACCCAGGGCCCAAGCCATTTAGGGCTTTATAGTTTATAACCAGCACTTTGCATTTTGTCCGGAAACCTATTGGCAGCCAGTGTAGCTCTATCAGCAAAGGAGTAATGTGGTCTCTCCAAGATGACCCAGAGACCAACCTGGCTGGCCCATTATGTACTAACTAGAGTTTCCGGACTATGTACAAAGGCAGCCCCACATAGAGCACATTGCAGAAATCAGGTCTGGAGGTTACCAGCATATTTACCACTGTTTTGAAGTTGTTCATCTTACGAAATGGATGCAACTGGCGTATCAGCTGAAGTTGATAGAAAGCCCCAATGGCCACCGCCTCAACCTGAGATACCAGGGAGAGGTGTGTATCTAGAAGTACTCCCAGACTGCATACCTGTTCCTTTTGGGGAAGTGTGACCCCCATCTAGAGCAGGTAGATCAAAATCATCTCTGGAGTTCTGACTCCACACAATAAGTACCTCCATCTTATCTGGATTCAGTCTGAGTTTACTCATCCAGCCCATTACTGCTTGCAGGCAGGTATTTAGGAGGTTATGCCATCTCCTGATGACATTGACATGGAGAAGTAGATCTGGGTGTCATCAGCATATTGATAACATCCCGCACCAAATCCCCTGATGATCTCTTCCAGCGGTTTCATGTAGATGTTAAATAGTATGGAGCCCTGAGGGACGCCATACATAAGCTCAGATTTCAAAGAGCAACAGTCTCCAATAGATACCATCTGGAATCTGTTCAAGAGGTAGGAGTGGAACCACTATAAAACAGTGCCTCCTACCCCCAGCCCTCTCAGACGTTCCAGGAGGATACTATGGTTGATAGTATTGAAAGCCACTGGGAGATCCAAAAGGACCAACAGAATCACACTTCCTCTGTCAATTCCCAATTGGAGTTCATCCATCAGGCCGACCAAGGCAGTCTCCACCCAAAAGTCCACCTGAAAGCCAGTTATAGGGTGAGACCCAGGAAAGGAAATAAGGTAGTTTGAAATGCTGCAGCTCCTCAGAAGGCAACCAATTTCTTCAGAGAAGCCAGGTCTTCTTTAAAAGGTAAGCCTCACCTTCACCGTGATGTATCTAGCCGATACTGATTATTGGTTCCAAGTGGTCTAGACCAGGGATTCTCAACGTGTGGGTCCCCAGATGTAATTGGACTTCAACTCCCATAATTCCCAACCAAAGGCCACTGGGGCTGGGAATTATGGGAGGAGAAGTCTAATAACATCTGGGGACCCACATGTTGAGAAACCCTGGTCTAGACCATCTCCTGCCTGCATCATGTGCATGATACAAGAATAATTTAGATCATTCCAAAGCTAGCAATTCAGCCTGTGAACAACCCTACCAGAGCTGTCAATCAGTTTTTATCCCATTCTGCACACAAGGCTGGAGATATCTTGACCCTACATGCATAGAAGTACACACACATGAACCATGACAGTGTTTAGCATTCCATTTCACATGCTGCACTTGGCAATGATCATTTTCAACTAGGGTTGGCATGAATATTCCAAAATAAAATTTGAATGAGTTTCAGGTTCCTCTCAAGGTGAAAAAATATGAGATGTGGGAGGACATGCAGCTGCCAAATTAGGGAGAAGTAATTAATTCTTAAATTGCATCATGGCTAGTTGTTTACAGTCTAACTAACCACAAAAAAGGGAATGGAATACTTTCTTAAAAACTTGCAGAAGCTGTATTTCCAATCCCCTTGAAGGCCAGTGATAGATTACCAGAGAAAGCTTGTGTGTAATTAGGGCACGCTGAAAAGGCTCTTTTGAGGAAATGGCTTAAATAAATGAGAATAAACTCTACATTTGGAGCCATTTATTTTGACTAATCTGAGATAACACTTAGCAAGAGAGAAGGATTTTTCTTCCCCCTTTGACTCAAATTACCTTGAGATACTGCCTGACTGACAGTAGGAATCCTCTGCCAACAAATTACAGGGCTAATCAAAGATAAAAATTGCGTGCATTGCATATGATGTTTACGTTGATATACCTTTAAACTATGCATCATGCCCAATCATGTTTGTTTAAATGTATCAAGTTAAATCATGTTTTGGCATACCTTTTGCACTTGGGAGGAAAGCTAGTCTCCTAGTAGCCAGCATGAAATGTCCCCTTTGCTAAGCATTTCAGTGGGAGGATACAGGCCCTTTCTCACAATCAGGGACCGAGGTGGGAGGGCATGTGGTGAGGAAGGCTACAGAAGCTTAATTCCCCCTCCGACAGTCAGGCCCCAGTTGCTGGGCATGCAGATCGCACACCCAGACAATCTGCTGCCGCCGGGGGTGTAGCTAGGGGAGAGGGGGCCACTGTTTGACCCTCTCCCTGGTAGCCCCTAATAGGGAAGGGTGGAGTTGGGGGCTCCTCTGGAGATTGCGGGCCTGGGTTCTTTGAACCCATCCGCTCAATTATAGCTACGCCCCTGGCTGCTGTCCCAAGTAGCATGGAGTTGTGGGGGCCTGGACACATGGTCCTGGCCCCCATAAAACCCACAATACACTATGCGAGTGTGCGGTGCATTTTGTGTACCCCTCTGGTGATGGGCGGGTGCCTCTCAGTGCCGGCTGAAAGCAGCCAGCACCAACACATGGTCAGTTAAACAGCCTTAACCCTTAACATTGGTTTAACAGACGGGCTTTATAGCTGGATCTGCCCCTGAGGCACCACCGGGAGTCATGTGGCTCCCAGCAGGTCTTGTCTTGGTTGCTCGTGAGAACAGCCTTTGCATGTGACTACTGCAAGATATTGCCCTTAGGGCCATAGCTCAGTGGAAAAGCATCTGCATGCAGAAGGTCCCTGGTTCACTCTGGTATCTCCAGGTAGGGAATAAAGAGACTCCTGCCTGAAACCTTGGGGAGCTACTGCCATCATTGTAGACAATACTAAGCTAGATGGGTCAGTGGTCTGGCTTGGCACTATAAGGCAGTTTCCTACGTTCCTAATTGTTGTGTTCCAATCCGGCAAGATTTCCGGATCCAGAGTCATTTTCAGTGATATGGTGTCACTGGGATCTTTCCCCCTTTGACAAAGAGTAGCTGTGGGGCGCGGGGGACGGCATCAGGATTAGGATCACAGGGGGGCTGATTTAAACCCCCACCCTCAATGGTCCTAATCCACGATCTGGCCCAGCTGTAATTGAACATTTTTGAAACACAAGCATGCATTTGCAAAGCATGCACTGAAAACATGCCATTTGAAACACAGACAACTACAAGCACTGTTCCCTCTAAGGCATGCGCACGTGCATGCGCTCACAAGTTTTTTTATGTCCGCTCAGTTACTTTTACATCCTGCTCAGGTTGAATCCAGAAGGCCCCACTCTGAATGCAGGTGCGCATGCACTGCCTTGATACTGCCGCCCAGAACAAAACGCATTCCGCACAGAGATGAAAAGAATTAGAGGGACCACTGACTACAAGCTCAAGTTCCATGGCTGCAAAAGTTCTTCCTTGCCAACACCAATATTTATTCAGTTTGTCCAGTCAAGTTCTCCAGGAAGCTTTTCACATGGGGCTTTTGAAGCCCTTTAACTTGCATCTCCTCTGGAATGGAGGAGAGGCATCCACATATCAGCTAGACCTACCCCGAAGTGCCTGCGAGTTATTGGGGAACAGTTCACACACAATTCAGGTTTTTTGCCATGCATTAGAGTGCAACCCGATTTACATCAGGGTAAAAAACCCCACTATTTTGGGGAACAACTTCAAGTTCGCAGTAAAGCCTACCTGTAAACCCACCGTAGAAGCTGCTGTGTGTAAATGTCCCAGCAAAGGTAACAATGCACTGTAAAAATAGCCAATTAAAACCAATGAGATAAAATGCTACCTCCTGCCCAGACTAACTCCCCTCCAGCTTCCAGTTTATTCTTAGTCTTAGGTAACTCTCCAGGGGAAGGAAATTCCATAGTTATAAGTGCAAGAGACCTTTTAAGAAAGCATTTAATGCATGTAATACTAGGGTTGTACACAGTAAAAAAGAGCACCTTCCCAGTTCTGTCATAGGCAAAGATAGTAAGGGCCTGTCATCAGGCTAGACCCACCTCCAGAAAGAAAATTTATCCAATTAAGCATTTCCCGAAATATCAGAGAAGCCAAACGTTTTAGCAAGCATGCTACAAGTCAACGGTATATGCCACTGGATCTCATTACTTATGGTTTTATTTCTAGTGCTCAGACCAAACTAGGGAACAAGCAGTAGCTTAGCATGAGACACACAAGCAGGCCAGACTATGTTGTGGACAAGCCTATAAACCCATCTGCTCCTATCCAGCTGCATTGAATTCTTACCATCGGCACCTGTGCAGCATGTTGGCCACCCCTTTCTGCATCCATACTGCTATAAACAGAGGTGCACCGAGATGATTTTGGAGCCTGGACCTAAAGGCCTTAGGAGGCCCTCCTGCCTGCTGGAGCCCCCTCCCTCCACCACTACAAGTTGAGCATCATCTCTCCCCCCTCCCACACACACACACACGATGACACAGGTATAGGAACATAGGAATATAGGAAGCTGCCATATACTGAGTCAGACCATTGGTCTATCTAGCTCAGTATTGTCTTCACAGACTGGCAGCGGCTTCTCCAAGGTTGCTGGCAGGAAACTCTCTCAGCCCTATCTTGGAGAAGCCAAGGAGGAAATTTGGAACCTTCTGCTCTTGCCAGAGCAGCTCCATCCCCTAAGGGGAAGATCTCATAGTGCTCACATGGAGTCTCCCATTCAAATGCAACCAGGGCAGACCCTGCTTAGCTAAGGGGACAAGCCATGCTTGCTACCACAAGATCAGCTCTCCTCCCTGTGTCCCCACTTCCCCTTCTGTCTCTAAAGCACCCGGCACAGATCAAAATCACACTTGGTTGTGCAGTGCAGTGCGGGCCAGCAACAACCACACCACCCAGGACCGACTAAAGAGGTTTTGTGGGGGCAGGAGGTGTGGAGGCCCTGGACTTCAACCCCGAAGTCCAGAGGTACGAGCACCACTGGTTATAAAGGCATATCATGATCTTCCTCAGGTGCAATCTCGCTCTTTTTGGCCCAATCTCCCCTTTTAACTTTTGAGAACTGGTGGTCTCCTAGATTATTAAGTGTCACTACAACCAAGGATGGTACCCCATGTGATGCATTTACAAAGCAAGCATGCATTATATACATACGTACTGCAAAACAGAGGAGGTTTTAATGCTTAATACTTAATAGATTGTGTGCCACATATAATGGGTTGAATCCGGAGAAGCAGAAGGTTCCATTTGTAACTAGGCTTTCTCGTTTTTCCTCACTACTGCTTCCTGTATACCCCCCAAATCTGCTCTTGAGGGTTGGGAGATCATCCAGAACAGTGTGAGATGGGGTGTTGGGGGCTGAAGCAGGAGAAGGGCATAAGTGGGTAGTGAGGGTGTGTGCCTTACATGAGCAAGTGCCTTTCCACTTCCACAAGGCATCTTTGGATCCAACCCACAGAGCAAAGCAGCAGTATACTAGGACATCCATTTTATTAACCAATGCAGTATAAGCACCACAGGATTGCACAATGAAAAAAGTCAACCAAATGAAAAAGGCTAGACATTATTAACTGGAACAGAGGGAAGAGAATGAAAATACAATATGAAAGAACAAGCCTGTGTGTGTTAAATAGTCAATAAAAAGCATTTTCCAACAACCTTGTCAGTAGCTTCTTCCTTGAACTGCTACATAAAGCACCAACAAGGCATTCCACTACCAGTACTAATAGCCAGTTTGTGAAACCCGCATATCATATCCAGCTACAATTTATTTAAACACTTTACAAAGCTCCTATGTGGAAGAGAGCAGACATTCCCACATCCTACCTTTAGTTCTTTTTTCCTCACTTTGATTTTTCGTGAACATGTCCTACCTAGGGAAACAACACGCAAAAGCACAACTTCTGTGTCTTCAGTCACTGGGGAGAAACTACACAGGCAACAGGTGCAGCTTTTCTCACCCCGAAAAATTAGTCACACCTGAAGAGATTCCCCACTCATGCACAAATATTGCAAACACAGGAGCCCCATACTCCCCTGTTAGTCTTGTCAGGGGTGTAGCTAGGGGAGAGAGGGCCCGAGTTCACCCTCTCCTTGGTGGCCCATCGGGGTAAGGGAGATATTGAAGAAAATAGGGAGGGGCGGAGCTGGGAGGCTCTCAGGAGCTGGGGGACCCAGGTTCTTTGAACCTAACTGCTCAATTATAGCGACACCCCTGAGTCTGATCAAATACTTGATGGACAGAAGCAAATTTCACCAGGATGGGCGAGCAAAGATTATTAGAAGACAAGGAAGATCTTCTCATGATTCGTGATTAGAGCTTCTTCTGGGTCTGTGCGGAGAGTGGGCTTGGCCCACTCTCCCTGCAGAAGATCAAAAGGCAGAAGACCAAATGGCAGAAGATCAAAAGGCAGACAATTGGCCAATGGCCACAGAGACTGCCGGCCCTGTCATGGAGCCGGCGGGGGCTGAGGAGATTGGGGGCCATGCGACCCCCGGAAGTTCCAGGATGCCCTGCACAAGTGCACAGGGCATCCTGGAGAGACCTCCGAATCTGGGAGGCTGCTTGCAGCCTCCTGGTCAGGGGTCTACACGTGTGTCTCCACACAACGCAGCAACACACGAGCAACCAAATGAGGTTAACAGAGTGCTTGCTCCATTAACCTCATGTAAGGGGAGGAGGAATTAGGCGGGCTCGCCACCTTGGGAGCACTGGGCTTGCCTGTGAGCCCGGTGGTTCCCATGATCCCTGGAAAGTGGGCTAAGCTCCCTTAGCCCGCTTTCCAGTGATTGTGGGAATAGCATCACTGAGGCCTAATTTCTGCTGCCAGTATTTTTTAAAACCCACAGTTATCGTCTCCTCATGAGAAAGAACAAGGTTCCTTGATTTCCACAGGTTCTGCTCTCATGTCTTTCAAAGTTGGCTGCCACACAGAAATTATTGTCTTTACCCAAATTGAAGACAGCTCTGAATGTGAGATAGACGACCCCCTTAAAAAGTAGAGGTTAATTACAAGTTATAGCAGCATTTACTCAAAAGGAACAGGACTCTGAATTTAAGACAACTTCCTGATTTTTAGTATTAAAAAAAAACCCGGGGGGAGGGGGGGAATAAAAAATAAGTCTTGGGTTCAGGTAAATACAGCAAGTGAAGCTTTTCTCAAGCTTTTATCCCCCTTCCAGCAAAGTTATGTCCTTATAGATCTCCTTATAGTGATCTCTCTGATACAGTTTCAGCTCTTTACTTTCACTGGCCTGTGGCTTTAGCCATATCCTGACAAACAGAAGTTGATCAGATTGTTTTTGTCATCACCATTTCTCTTTGTGCCAATAAAAGCTTCATCTCAGTTGCTTAGCATTTCGCCTGGAATGGCTACCCTTTGTTCAGTCATTTTTAATGGAAAATATAGGTAACAGCATTGTCAGACAATTGCAATCCAGTGTTTTCTTGTCATCCCACTATCTTTGTACTCATACCTTTAATTGAGATACAAACCTGCTTGGTGTGGACTGACAAAGCACTACTGAGGAATTTAACAGCAACAGTACTTTTAAAGAGTAAAATTACTAATTGGTTCCTGTTCAGAGTGCCTCAGGATTAGTGATAAATTGTTATAAACTCCCTGTTGCTGGGAGTATGAACCTTTAATTGGTGGCTTCCTCTCTTTTCTTTAAACTGCAAAATAATACTATTTCACAATACTGAAGGGGGTGAAATGAGAGAATTGTGGGGCAATTCATTAATAACTAGCTGACCTGGCACAGAGCATCTTCGCCTCTAGTTCTCCCTCTCTCCCCCCGCTGGCTCCCTACCGATCTGGCTCCCTACCTCATCTTCATTTCATCTCCAGGCATTCTCCCCCCTCCCTTCAGCCCCATTCCTTCTCCCCCTCCCTTCAGACCGTTTATTTTCCCCCTTCCCTTCAGCCCCAATTCATTCTCCGCCCCGTCCCTTCAGCCTCAGTTTCACTACCTGTGCCCTGCCTTCTTTCCGGCATTCCTCTTCCTCTCCTGACAGCTGCTTGCGAATTCTCGCGAGAGCTGCCATACATGTGATTAGCCACAGGTACGTCTTAAAGAATTATATATGTAGATGCTGTGCTGAACAGGAAGCAATTAGAAGCTGGGAGGAAAGCTAGTCTTGCGGTAGCAAGCATGACTTGTCCCCTTAGCCAAGCAGGGTCCACTCTGGTTGAATATGTATTGGAGACTACATGTGTGAGCACTGTAAGATGTTTCAGCATCTAATGGCAGGTGAAGAGATTCTTGAGCCCCCCTCCCACTTAGACCTCTCTGAGCAAAGCCAGGACACATGATTCCTCCATGGGTGCTGCCATAACTCCCAGTACAAGACTGCTGGCTGCCACAGGCCCAAATCTGTCTGGAGTGCTCCCGATAGCTCGCAGGGACTTTAGGGTAAATCTCACCAATATGTGAATGCACACCCTCCATTCCAGAGGAGAAGTGAGCTAAAAGCCCCATCTGGAAATGCTCTTGGAGACCCAGGTGTAGACAAAGGTTGCTCCTTGAGGACCAACCACCCCTCACTTCATTTGGGGGAGGGAGGAGGCACTTTTTGCAGTGTGGGGGAAGAGAATAGCATGCTTTGGGGACTGGAAATATGGGTGTTTCAGTTTTGGCGGGGCGTTCAGTAAAATGGGGGGTGAGGGATCTGGACCCCTGATCATGACCCTCCCCCCCAAATGTTAAGGAGGACCCACACATGATTCTCTGCCCCTAGCCCTGCACACCCCTAGGGGCAGACCTGCCTGCTTTGCTTCTCTTCTTCCTCACAAAAACAAAAGGACAGAGGAGGAGGAGGAGGAGGAGGAGGAGGAGGAGGAGCCATAATTGAGGAACTCAGGGTTCAAGCCTTTTGTAAATGGTTTGGTTAAATTTGTAAGAATATTAAAGGATTGGACAAACTTAGGGGACATTTTTTTTCCTGTGGCAGGTTCTCCATCAATTTGTGAACAATCTAATTAACATATGAAAATAAATATACAGTAGTAGACAAAATGTCATTTTAATAATGAAACCTCAAAAACATCTTAGGACCATTAGCAAATGTTAACACGCGGTAAATATGGAGGCGGGTCTCACGATCAAGGAGACCCACCTCGGGAGGGTTAGCGGGGAGAGCGTGCTTAGCCTGCTCTCCCCACACACGGGCAATCAGTCTGCTCCGGGTGGCCGAACCGGCCGCCCACATGACTGCCGACTCCATTACAGAGCCGGCAGGGGCTGGGGGGATCGCAGGCCACGCAGCCAAGTTCCAGCATGCCCTGCATGAGCGCGCAGGGCATGCTGGAGAGACCCCCGAGACAGGAGGCTGCTTTTGAGCCTCCCAGTCGGGGGTCTACTCATGCAGCCTGGAGCTGTAGCACAGCAACACACGATTAGAAAAACCAAGTTTCCAGAGCGCTCGCTCCACAAACCCGGTTTAAAGGCAGGGCAACTTAAGCAGGTGACCCACTTAAGGTGACAGGGCTTGCAGCCGAGCCGGGTGGTTCTCACGATGGGAAAAAATCGGGCTAGCCTCTGCTAGCTCGATTTTCTCCCATCGTGTGAATAGCCTCATAATTTACAGGCAGGGAAACCAGTTCTGTGAGGAATCTCAGGAAAGCTTACATTTATCTAAATGATTGGCTGCTTTTACCCAAGATAAAATTAAACTCTTTTGAAACCAACAAAATTTCCTTTGAAAAGTTTAAAGAGTGATTAAATTTGACATTTGCTTTTGAAATATACTTTGCTGAATTGAGACAAAACAATTTACTCATGCTTTGTATCTATATAATATTATTGTACCCACTGAAGTACTATCAAAATCCGCATCACTCAGATCACAACAACCAATTTTTTTGTTATTAGAATTCACCATACAGCTGGATAGAAATGTAACATTTCATAAACATTTTCATTTCCCACCCCCCATATTTTTGATATTGTTTGCTTTCTCCAGTGCCATTCAGATGAAACAATTGTACCTGGCAATATAATCTGGATAACTGCTGAAGTTCTCAGTATACCATAATGTGAGCAAGCACAGAATAGGGACAAAGGGAAAGCTAAATAGGTTTTGCAGATAAATATCAAATAAGATGCTTCCACCCCTTCCTACTCCTGTCTGCATCTCTCTCAAGTAAGGTACAAGCACTTTAGCAATAATGAAACTTTAGCAAGATAATGTGCATTTAGCGGAAGATACAGAATACATATTACAGATCCTTTATAATATTTACCATAATTCCTTTTTACTGCAGTTTGTCCAACCTGCTTTGACACAGGTTGACTAAGATGGCAGCAGTCACCACAGGGATGATGCTGGCCAGAGCCTGGCTGCCTGTGAGAACCACCAGTAACCTTGGGGGTCCGGGTAGCACCTAGGGAGCCCACCTCTTAAACGAGGTTAAAGGAGCAAGCGCTTCCCCAGTTAACTATGTGCTGCAACACTGACAGGTGCCCACCCATCCCTGGGGGTATCTCCACAATACACCACACACTGGTGTGGTGCATTGTGATGCATCCCAGCCTCTGCACCTCCGCTCTGCCAGGGGCAGCAGTGAAGCATCTGGGTGCATGAAACATCCTGGTGATAGTATCTGAGGAAGGTAAGGTTATGCATTCTTCCTCCCCACCTGTCCTCCCCACCCTCCCAAACAGTCGTGTGAATGGGTCCAGTATATTGGCTAATGCATTGCTCATAAAACCATTTGTGAATATTCTCATGCATAGATTCATACAGTGGTGTGTATATGCATGTAGACGCTCTTCTCACGATCTTCTCTTCTCACGAGCTTGGATGGGGTTTGCAGGGAGAGCGAGCTAAGCCCGCTCTCCCTGCAGACGAGCAGTCAGTCTGCTCAGAGCGGCTGCCCACACAACTACCAGCTCCATTATGGAGCCAGTGGGGGCTGGGGAGATCAGGGGCTGTGTGGCCCCCAGAAGATCCAGCATGCCCTGTGCAAGTGTGCAGGGCATGCCAAAGAGACCCCAGAGCCAGGAGGCTGCTTTTCAGTCTCCCAGTCAGAGGTCTACTCATAAGTTGCCGCGCCACAGAGCCGCGCCATGGCAACTCATGATCGTAGAGCCCAGGTTAACAAAGCACTTGCTCCATTAACCTAGGCTTAGAGAAGGGTTATTTAAGATGGTGACCCGCTTTCGTGAGACCAGCCTCGGCTGCGAGCCCGGTGGGTCTCACAGGCACACGAAATTGGGCTAGGCTCCCTTAGCCCGATTTTGTATGACCGTGAGAATAACCTCTATGGGTTGGGTCTCAGATTGATCTAATGTCCAGTAAATAAGAACTAGAGATCTCAGTATCATGCAGATTCCCACAAAGTATGCCACTAACTTCATTTTATAGGGATTATGGGGCTATTCTGACGATCACAAAAATCGGGCTAGGAAAGCCTAGCCCGATTTTTGCGAGTTGTCAGAACCACTGGGTTCGCAGTCGAGCCCAGTGGTTCTGGAGCGGCTAACCTGCTCCTGTAGCCCGCCCCTTAGCCCGGGTTTGCGGAGCAAGTGCTCCGCAAACCCGGGCTATCTGCTTGTGAGTAGCCGCGGCGTGGCTGTGCGGCGCGGCTACTCATGAGTAGACCCCTGGCCGGGAGGCTTAAAAGCAGCCTCCCGGCTTGGGGGTCTCCCCAGTATGCCCTGTGTGCTCACTCAGGGCATACTGGGGCTTCTGGGGGCAGAGCGGCCCCTGAGCTCCCCAGCCCCCACCGGCTCCATCTTGGAGCCGGCAATCGTGTGGGTGGCCGATTCGGCAGCCCAGGGCTCCCTTCCCACTCACTTCTCCAAACCGGGTCTCACGGATTGTGAGACCTGGCTCTGTGTGTTGCTGAGGCACGACTCTGTGCTGTGGCAACTCATGAGTAGCCCCCTGACAGGGAAGCTACAACAAGCCACCTGGCACTGGGGAGCTCCCCAGAATGCACCATGCACTTGTGCAGGGCATTCTGGAACTTCTAGGGGCCAGGAGGCCCCTGAACCCCGCCACCCCAGCCGGCTCCATGACAGAGTAGGTAATTGTCTGGGCGGCAGATCCAACTGCTCAGGAAGGGCTGCTTGCTCATGTGTGGGGTGAGCCGGTCAAGCCCGCTCTCCCGGCTAAACCTGTTCTGGCACTTCACACTGCTCATGTAAAGTGCCTCGCGATTTGACAAACCAAGCAGTTCAGAACAAACCAGACGTTATTCCCAAGAGCAGCGAAAACTGAGCTAGGGAAGCCCAACCGGGTTTTCACTGCATGTGAGAACTGCCAGGAGCTGTGTGGCTCCCAGCAGTGGTGGAGCAGCGAGCCCTCTTAAGTAGCCTGCTGCTTAACCTGGGTTTGGGGTGCAATTGCACCCCAAAACCGGGTTAAGTGTTTGGACTGGGTCTCACGATCAGTGAGACCCGGTTTCTTCCAGTGCGCAGGGAGAGTGGGCTAAGTCCACTCTCTCCGCACACGAGTGGGGAGGGAGCCCTGGGCGGCTGGAGCGGCCACCCACATGATTGCCAGCTCCATGATGGAGCCAGTGGGGGCTGGGGAGCTCGGGGGCAGCGTGGCCCCCGGAAGCCCCAGTATGCCCTGCGCAAGCATGCAGGGCATACTGGGGAGACCCCCGGAGCCAGGAGGCGGCCTTTCACCTCCCCTCCAGGGGTCTACTCATGAGGAGTCATGGCACAGAGCTGCAGTGCGGCTACTCATGATCCGATAGCCCAGGTTTGTGGAGCACTCACTCCGCAAACCTGGGCTATGGGGAAGGCTACAGGAGCGGGTTACCCGCTCGACAGCCACCGGGCTCACAGCCGAGGCCGGTGGTTCTCACAATTAGCAAAAATCGGGCTAGGCTCTCCTAGCCCGATTTTTGCTAACTGTGAGAATAGCCCCTTTGTGTGTCTTGCAACCATGGCGGGCACACTCAGTGTGTGTGTGTGTGTGGGGGGTTTCCCTGCTTGATCACACTGCTTGCAGCAGGGCTTCCAGTAATATTGGGGCTCCTGGGGGTGGGGCGCCACACCGTGGTCCCTCCGACTAACCCGTGTGAGGCCCGCATGAGAGCCGCTAGTCATCTGGGCAGGTCATCTGCCCACCCTGGGAAAGGTAAGAGATCGTCTGCGGGGAGGATCGGTAAAACCCGCTCTCTTCACAGACCTCCTTTCGGATCTTCACACTGCTTATGTGAAGTGCCTCACAGTGTTGCATTGTGCGACATGTCCTCAATGATAAGAACAAGTTGCAGTGTCCTCTTCACCAACTGAGCAAAGAGGCACGTTTTTAAAGTGGTGAGTCTCTTCATTTATTAGGGAGAGAGCAGCTGGTCCTATCCATCCGCAGCACAGCATCCCTCCAGTGGATGTTGCTGGTGTCTATCTTATGTTTCTTCTTTAGATGGTGAGCCCTTTGGGGACCAGGAGACCATTTATTTATTTATCTCTTTGAAAACTGTTTGGGGAACCTTTTGTTGAGAAGCGGTATATAAATATTCTTCGTATTTGTACAGTGGATATTGCAGGACTAAATATGGAAGAACTCGTTAGTTCTAAATGAAAATCTTCATGTAAATTCACACTCAATATACATCAAATATCTTTTCTCAGATTTCCTAATCACATTTTCTACCCATACTGCTTCCTGTGGAAATTTTTTGCTTATTTTCAGGCACCTAATTGGTTTTCTTTCTCAAAATTTTTTGAATCTCCATCAAACTCCCTACAGACACTCCTGTTCAATCACATACGATTATTGCATCTTTCTTGCCCTAGTTCTCTCTAGGGTCCTCTTAAAATTATCACCTTTTCCTTCCATATCTTTGCATCTTACCTTTTTCATTCTTTAATTGGCTCTTTATCCTTTGATCTTTTTTGTTTTTTCACTTGGCAGATAGAGCATTTAACTATTTCACTTCTTTTCATGTGTTAAACATTCTTGTATTTACCTTCTTGGCTGGCTGCTTATCTACATAGTCAGTAAACTGAAATCCCCAAGACTGAATTTATAAATTTATTTGATGTTAGGAACACGCATGCCACAATATGTACAAAGCAGAAAATAGCTTTCTATTGAAGTTTCGATTATAGCGATGAATGGTACAGGTTTTTCTTTGCCACCACTCATAATGCCTTTACCTCCTGTGTTCTCTTACTGTTTCCTCAAAGTGGAAAAGGAGTTCGCTCAATAGCATTTGCAATTTTTCAGAAACACAGTAACAAACAAAAACAGTTATTAAAATACAATTGTACTGAGAGGGCAATCAAACCTTGATCTTGGAAAACACTTGAAAGCACAATTGAGTGACAACAGCTTGGTCAGGTGGACAAAATCATTAAGTCAGACAAAACTGTTGTTATGGATACAAGATAAAACTTAGTGGCAGGGAAGCTGCCCACACAAAAATTGATGCATACAAAATGTTAGCTACTCCAAGACACTTTACATATTTAGGGATTTAGCTGCAGAGGTTCTCTAGTTGATTTGGATCTGGTTGATTTCAGGATATTCAGATGATATTTGGATACAAATAATTATGATCAAAAGATAGTATTACAAAATTTACTTCAAGACAGCAGTTCTGAATGGTAAAATATGAAAGCCCTAGTCACTCATGATGTTCAACAGTTACACAATTGTACATCATACACAGGTACAAATCTGTACACAGGTACAGTTAAACATTATACTGAGCACAGATACAGCAGTATACTTCCTATCAGAAACCATGCATTTGAGGGGCCAGTACCCACATTCACTTTCCAAATCAACACAGGTGCCATAATTCACACAAATACATGTGCACGTGTACAGACATCTGAAAACTTGTACAACCCAACGAGGCTGTTCTCATGCACAGCCAAGACCGGGCTAAGGAAGCCAAGCCCGACCTTTGCTGCTTATAAGATCCGCCGGGATCGCACCTGATTCCAGGGGTGTTCCAGGGGCAAACCCACCTGCAGAGTCAACCTCCTAAACAAGGTTAAGGGAGCAAGCACTCCCTTGGCCAAGTTTTCTTGATGGTCTGCAGCACCGGTTGCTTTTAGCCAGCACTGCTGGAATCCCCACAATGCACTGCACATTGGCATGGTGCATTATGGGATTTCTGGGGGCTGGGACTATATGTCCCAGCCACCGGCCCTCCATACTGCTTGGGCCATCAGAGGATCATCTGGGTGTGTGGGGAGCGCACCCAGCAAGGACTGGTGGATCATCCGTGGGGAAGGTAAGTGTGAGTAGCCTTCCCCACTGCCTGCCCTCAAGCCCTTCTCACTAATCATGAGAAAGGGTTCAATGTCTGAATAGGGCTTATATTGAAACATAAAGACCACAATGCAGTGTTAGGTGCACTTACATCTTGAGTAGCCATCAACGTTTTGATTAGATCAAAACTAAATTGGGGGCTCCTCCTCAGGTGGAAATATATGAACAATTTCAAGGAAGTCCAAAGAGTTTTGACACTTATCAAAAGTGTCAATAGTTTCTCACATCCCTATATACTCATTTCACTTATTTCAATGAGCTTAATCACACCTAATTGTGTTAAATTGTGATCATGGAGACCATGGAAATTTAAACTATTTCACTCCATCTGTACACATAGGGCAATTGTTACATACACTTGAATTGGCTCAAAATGTTACGATGACATTATTTCCTTGTTTGGTATCTTTTTAATGCATGTCATCCAACATTTCAA
The DNA here is from genome assembly GCF_027244095.1 of Hemicordylus capensis. Taxonomy (NCBI): domain Eukaryota; kingdom Metazoa; phylum Chordata; class Lepidosauria; order Squamata; family Cordylidae; genus Hemicordylus; species Hemicordylus capensis. The sequence continues at coordinate 25,208,628 of NC_069661.1, read as the reverse complement.
ATTTATAACACTCCTCTATCAGACCAAAGATGACTGCCTGAAGGACTCAGCACCACCTCTGGATTCCACATTGCAGAAGACTCTGCACATTAGCTATGGACTGTATCAATGTTAGAGATACGCAGAAACTACCTGAGACATTTCACTTGTCTGATAGAAACCTGCCTGGCTTCCCTTGGAAACTGTCAGACAAAACTGGAGTGAGGGAACTCACACTCTGTCCTATAGAATATAGAAACTATAGAAACGAATCTATAGAAACTATAGAAACTATATTCTATAGAATATAGAAACTAACCATTAATATTTAACAACACTTTTGAGCTTGTGGGTTTGGGGTGGGGGGAGCCCATACTGCAGAGCACTGAGGATGTCTGGTTCTGTGCTTGAATAATGTACATTACTTATATTTTGTATGTCATGGCTGGGTTGGTTCTCTCCTCTTTAGACTGCTCAACAGTATGATGATCAATTAGGTTGGGGGGAATTTTTCCTTGAGGGGTTCAAGATTCTTTATTGATGGCTATTGATGCCTAGTCTTAGATCTCTTAGACATAATTAATACTATTGGATTCTTCTTATGTCTTGTTTTTGATGGACAAGATCTTGTATGTAAACTTGTATGGTTTTGTTGGACTCTCAGAGATGTAACCTTTCTGTTTCTACTTATAATACTAATAAAAGCATTTAAAAAATTGTCAGATGTGTCTTGTTGGGTGGAACTTTGGAATTCACTTCAAATTTTGATGCCAGTCCTAATTATAGGTGCAGGAAAATAGCCTTTCCTGCATTTTTAAAACTCAAAGTGGTGCTTGTTCCTTTGGTTAAGGATATGCTAGAAATCCGCTGTAGTCCTATAGTAAGTTATTAGTAGTTCAAAATGAGTCTTAGCAGTATATGAGACTACGAACTCACTGCTTGGTACCTTAGTGCTCATGGCTGTGCATTTACTTGCATGCACTCTACAAACAGGCTGTATTCACTCTGCACTCAGAGACTGACTTTGTAGGGATTCTGGGTAAAGAGCTGAACCCTGCGGACAACTGGGGCCAGCTGGCATGTATGAGTATGCTGTACCTTTGTACAAACAGTGGTAAGGTCTGAACAGTAAGGCTGACAGAATCCCTTAACTTCCTTCACCTACCCTGTAAAGAACATGCATAATATATTTATAGCCAATCGTGTCTGGAAACCTCAAACCCTATCAATTTTGTTTTATTATTTAATAAAATATAGCTGGAACTTTTAAACTGTCTGCTTTCCATTCTGGCAGAATGAACGGTACCATTCTGGCTCGAAATAAAACCGGTGTGTACTTCTATTGGCAAAAGCATTGCATTAATGTGCAGCAATCAGCAGGTAGCCTATAAAAAGACTGCACAATATTGTGGCACAATTTCGCCGCCCACTGGTTCACAACATTACCTTAATGTCACACCATTATGTAATGGAGCCAAAGCCAAAGCACACAGCCAGGAAGCTCAAAGTCATAACGTCCCTGCTATATTCTACCAGATGGTTATGCAGCCACTGAACCTTTGGCTGCCCCTTCAATTGATCAGACCAACCAACCTTAGATTAATTGCACTCTTCAGCTAGGCTTACATGATCATTTTCAGGACACAGAGTTACTCTTTAACACTAGCTGATAAAGGCCTTGGAAGCCATTCGCTATTTGTAGGAGACACTGGGTCAATCATCATGGCAGAAAACCATCCCCCCACTTTCCCCCTTAACAGTTTAGGTTCTCTCTGGAAGTACTATCCATTATCACATAACATTAAGGGCATGCCACCAATGGCACAAATAGTGCCATAATGTTCTACTGGGTTTTCTTTTTACAGCTGTCAAGCTGCTAAGGTGGCAAGCATTGCACACACTCATGTAGCATTGCTTCCAATGAAAGAAGCGCAGCCTCTTTGTACTCTAGGCTGTGTAGTACCAGAGTTGCAAACCAGTCGATATATTCCCTGCTAGGCTTTATTTTGGATTGGGCCATTGAAGCTGTCCTCACAAGCAAGCAAACCTAGCTGCCTGTGAGAACCACTGGGATCCACGTGGATCCATATATAAAAGTCAGCACCAACGCCTGGCTCTTAGCTCAGATTAAAGACACCAGTGCACCCTTAACCTAGCTGCTGGGATCATGTATCAGAGCAGGCTGCTGACACAGAGGCAGGGTACTAGAGCGCCAGTCCCCTGGGAGAATCCCCCAATACACCACACTTGGCATGCAGTGCACTGTGGGATACCCAGAGGCTGAGACAATGAGTCCTGGCCTCAGAGTGATCTGCCCTGCTCCATGCTGCACGGAGCAGTGCTGATCATGTGAGAGTGCTCTTCGCCTTCCCACCAAGCCAGCATGACCATCTGGGGGGGAAGGCAAGGTTTGCAAACTCTTCCCCCCGCCCACCCGGTAGGTCGTGTGAATGGCCCCACTGTTCCTTAAAATTTTTGAGGCTGGCCATCCCTTTCTAGACAGATGGCACCATTTGCCAGTTTGGGGGGGCAGCATCATACATCTTTGGTGCAACACCCATACCAAACATCCGCTCCACAGCTGTCTCCAGAGAAACTTCATGAAGGAAGTCCTTTTTTTAGACAGCACACAATTAATCAATGGAACTCTCTGCCATGGGATGAGGTGATGGCCACCAACTTGGACGGCTTGAAAAGGCGCTTAGACAAATTCATGGAGGATAGGTCTATCAAATGGCTACTAATATTGATGGCTATAGGCTGTCTCTAGGCTCAGAAGTGGGATGCCTTCAAATACCAGTTGCAGGGGAGCAAGCGCAGGAGAGGGGGCATGCCTTCCTTTCCATGTTGTGAGGCTTCCCAAGGCATTGTTGTGTGAAACAGGCGCTGGATAGATATGCCTTAGGCCTGATCCAGCAAGGCTACTCTTATGTTCCTTTGAGATCCTTACATGCAGTAGTGTGCATGGAGTCTGCTACTATGTATATAGGTCTGTGGGCTGGATCCCTAATTTGACACTAGTATTAATAGGGGAAACAAAACAACTCTTCTCTGAAACCTAAAACCACATACAGGAAAGCAGTTAAGCGAAGCGGATGAGCTATGTAGGGGAGCAGTCACCCAGAAAAATCCACTGTAAATCAATGATGAATTACTTTTACCAAAGGTCAGTCAATTCACCTATGTATCTTGGTTGGTGGTGAAGGAAGGAATGCTCCACCCACCTGAGGTGCATGCTGACCTGGAACATTGCATAGTGCATACTCCTTGCAGGTGTTCCATGTTTTCAGGGGGTTTCACCACTGTTTGGCAACCACTGGATTAATCAACACACTTCAAGAGCAATCAGCACAACTTCTATTCCCTTTCTTAATAGTGGAGTCCTGAAATCAAAGAACCATGCAAATAATTCCACATGACCAGAGAGGAGAGTTGGTCTTGTGGTAGCAAGCATGACTTGTCCCCATAGCTAAGCAGGGTCTGCCCTGGTTGCATATGAATGGGAGTCTTGATGTGTGAGCACTGGAAGATATTCCCGTCAGAGGATGGAGCTGCTCTGGGAAGGTTTCATGTTCCCTCCCTGGCTTCTCCAAGATAGGGCTGAGAGAGATTCCTGCCTGCAACCTTGGAGAAGCCACTGCCAGTCTGTGAAGACAATACTGAGCTAGATAGACCAATGGTCTGACTCAGTATATGGCAGTTTCCTATGTTCCTATGTTCCAAGGAGGATTTGGACTTGTTTTCTCCCCATGCCATGTAGCAAATCTCTTTTGAAACTGGGGAAAATTTCAAAAGCAGGTTGTTTTGTTTTGTTTATTTAAAAGATGTATATCCTACCATTCTTCATACATGACTCCACGATGGCTTACAAAATATTTCATTAACAGACACAAAAATGCAATACAATAAAACCCTATAAAGTACAATGCAATACAATTAAACATAATAGCGTCCGCCTCTATAATAATAGGAAAGCGGGATAAAAATGTAGTCAATAAAACAAGGTAGTCAAAAGGAAGCATATATAAAATTAGGGGAAGGCCTGCTGGAATAAAAATATAGCACAGGGGAGGTGTGCAATTTTAAGGGAGAAACTCAAAAGTTCTGCTGGGAGTTATTTGGACTCTAGTCCATTAATATTATCCTTCTGGCTGTCACTGAAAGTTTAGCGATATACAAGCTTTCATAATGGTCTATTTTTCCCAGTTGCCCAGTTAGCATGACTTCACGTGACCACATTTCTCTTCTCATTAGGTTTTTGTTGTTGTTGTTGTTCCTGTTACCCTATGGTAACTGTAGAATTGGTAACCGTAGAATTGTGTCTCATGAAGGGTCCAGGTTATGACAGAAGCATAAGGAGATCTGATTAGTTAACTTTCTCAGGAGGATTTCACACATCCATAAATTCACCATGGTACCTCCATACTCATTCTAAACATAGTCCTCCTTAAAATTTAGTAGACCTTGGAAAGAAGAAGCATAAACTCTAGCCAGATATTCAAGAATACAAGTGATAAGGAAGAAGCAAGAAGCCAATAAATACATTGCACCGTACATTATCTTCAAATCAGTATCTAGCTTTCTACATGTTTTCAATAAATGCAATTTAACCAAATACTTTGGAGCGCTATATCAAATTGCCACATCATATAAGCAAGAGTGAACAATAACGGCCCCCTCCTTTAAGTTGCTGTTCTGTTTGCAACACAATTTATTTTTATATGTCCCTAATTCATTCTGATAGCCTGCTATCCTCCAACTCCAGCCCACACAAAGTCTAAATGCATTTTCAGAACCTTGAGTCAATGAAGCCTACACAATTCACCTGAATAATTTTCCATACATTGTGTGAAATGTCCATCCTTAGCATCTACCTGAGAACAGATTGCAGTTATAAATACTCAAAAACAACAGAACAGTTCCGTCACTAAATGCCATCTTTGGTTATCCATTAACAATGTAAAATATGATGGGCAAACAATTCTTTGGGCCATAGATATATCAACACCTACTTTGGGTGCATAAGATTCCAGGATCAATCTCTGCCATCTGCAATCCTAGCCCTTCCTAAGTGGGAAGGGTCACCTTTTGAAATGATGGCTGACTCATATTTAGTAGGGTGGAAGCAACTTGCTGGGCTAGAATGACTAATGGCCTGATCCAGTCCAATGCAGCTTCTTCTATTCTCTCCAATATGATTTGTCCTCAGAAGAAATGTCCAGTGCAAACATTACCTCTGCAACACGGTATCTGGTTCCACTGTGGTCGGCTCTCATGTCACACCTGCAGTAGCTCCAATTAGGCATCCCATAGATTGCCTGACTTATCTGCCCATGACCAACACTACATAGTAGGGCTGAACAAGGACCTATTCATACAGTCACATAAGTGTGTGGTAGTCTCTTGAGAAGAATGCACAAGATGGTCTTAAGCCCTTAGGTAAGCTGGGCATGTTCATCCACTACAGCTATGCAAGGTTTTGGCTTGCACTGGCGAGTTATTTTTCTCTAATATTTTTCATCACGTGCTGAAAGCCAATACCTGTGCCTGGCACAGGTCATAGAACCAGCTCCCTGCAAGAGGAGGAACAAGACGTCATCATACATCCAAGCTGTCAGTTTTCAGGCACCTGAGAACAGGAGGTCAAGGGCACCTATTAGTAGAAAAACAGGGTTACTGCTGTCTATGGAAAACATTAGCAGCCTAGTGAAACATGTACAGTAATATCATACTGTATTTTAAGTGCTCCCAAGTCATAGCTAGATTGGATTTTCCATAGATCCCCCCCCTCCACTTAGCAGTTGCTAGTTCTTAAATCTTCTGCAGAAAACCTCCCTAAGAAAGAAAGAACAATTACATCCTCAAAAGAAGGGCAGGGAATAGAGCAGGGGTGCACAGATGAGCTCTTACCTCTGGACTTCTGGGCTAAAGTCCAGGGCCTCCACAGCCTCTGGGCACCCCTAAAACTTCTTGAGTCTGTTCTGGGTGTGGGTGGTGTGGTCATCTGACTGAGCATGATGATGCTTAATTTGCCAGGGGCTCCAAAGGCCTTTAGGTCCAGGCTCCAAAATTATCTAGGTGCACCTCTGGGAGTACACTGGTAATATGGGGTGCAAGACAAGTAAGCCAACCATTAGAAATAAGCTAAAAAAGGGAAGTCAAAATTACCACCAAAATGCCACTAAAATGACAGCAGTCTGGGGTCACTCATTGCTGCATTTCAGGGACATTCCACTATGAGTAAGAGCTTGATAGATAATACAGCAGAATGCATTGCATTTGAGATTAATTGGTTCAAGACGAGATCACTGTATAAAAATAGTCCTCTCATTAAGTGCTGGTCATTCCATTCTTTCATTGCCACAAACTGTCATGCTCTTTACTATTATATCCTTCCTCATGTACTTCTCCAGGTTCCCTCCCTATTAATAAAACAGGTGTCAGCCACTGTAGAATAAATTTACAATGTGCCTAGGATCCAGCTGCAAGGAAAATTAAACATGGGATAGGGGAGAAGGACAAAAAGAAGGAGACACTGAGATCCAACATTCACTACCATGATGCAAGTTGGAACTCATCCTGTTGAAAGAACACCTTGTTTAAACATGTAAAGCTGCTAGTGTCTGATGGTGATATAGTACAGCTGAGATCTTCTGAAAGCAAAGCATCTGCTCTACTGCTATGCTACAGACCCTCCCCTTGTTAAATCCCAAAGTGGTAAATTGGGGAGGACAGCTTCTGTAATTTCTGAACAGAAAAGACATTTTGGTACCTGGGACAGAAAATCCAGGTGCTGCTCCTCCTGTCCTATGGTGGTAGCAATATAATTACAAATGAAATAATAGTAGGACCAGCTCTGTTATCTGAAAGCAGTTTTTGTATCTAACACCTCTGGCCAAAACTGGAGAATCAGAGAGAAACATTCTGTCCAAGATGTGGTAGTCCATGGAAGGAAGAGCCTCAGTCTGTATTTAAGTGTTGTTCTTGGAGTTTTCTTAATTCAGTTCCTTTACTGATCAGTTAAAGTGTCACAATTAATTCACTTAATAAAGTCAATAGTCTTACTTCAGATCTGCAGTTGTGTTTGTGCATTGATATTTGCTGTGCATCATTTGAAAGTAAAATTGATCAGTTTTACAGATCTAGTCACATAGGAATATAGGAAGCTGCCATATACTGAGTCAGACCCTTGGTCTATCTAGCTCAGTATTGTCTTCACACTGTTCACTAGAACAGAGCTATTTTTTGCATGTTTGGAATGAGTTCTTTCTCCTCTCTTCTAACAGAGCAACGTTGAATTGATGAATGTATGTATTTTAAAAAATCAAAAACAACGCACGTGCCATAATTTCCGAGTGGTGAAACCATACACACAAAATTTCCGAGTGGTGAAACCATACACACAAAATCAGTGCTGTATTAATCATTAGGCTACAGAAGCTCTTCTAGGAGGAGAGTAGTAGACAAGTGTATAAGCATAAAACTTTATGATCTACATGCAATTTAAATTAGCACTAAACAATATCTGCTTCTCATATCATCCGGCAACTGCCAGTCTTTCATATGCCTGCTTTCTTAAAGGTATATATAAACATTTGCAGTTCCTTGCAGTCTTACTTGCCTATGAACAGAAAGCTGTAGGGATAGGTCTGTAATTCAGCTGCAGAGCCCATGTTTTGCATGCAGATTGCAGAAGGTGCCAGGTTCAAACCCTGGCAGCATCTCCAGATATGGCTAAAATAGACCCTTGCCTGAACCCCACAGAGCTGCTGCCAGTCAGCATAGACCAGTGTTCTTCATTGTAGGGCCCGTGGCGGCCCCCATCAACCCTAACCTAGATCATAGCACAAGGCAGTTTCATTGAATGCCACAACAGTTCTCCTCTCCCCCATCATGTCACCTCAGTACATTTTATTTATTTGTATTTATAGTTCCATTTCTATACCGCCTTTTATGGTGGTTTTGCATCATGTGCAGCCTCCGCACAGGAATCCTTGCATTTGCTTCAAGACAAGGTCCAGTTGCCTCTCACATTGAAGTTTTCCATTAATGTGGGGTTTCCTGCTTAGGAGAAACAAAATGTCAACAGAAACAGAGCAATGGCATGCTGATTTCAGGATTTTGCATGCTTTCTTTCTTTCTTAGGGACAGGGGGGAAAAATCCCTTCCTCTGTAATGTATAAAAGTCCATAAGTGAGGAAAATGAGAAGGCCATGCAGCCAACGTCAATTCGTAAGACCATCCAGAGGGGACAGGAGCAGAAATCAAATAGCATGTCTCTATGAGCAATATCCTTGCCGGATTAAATGCTTTAGAAGCGTTCACTGCAGCAGTAATTCAAGCATCTTAAGACTTTATTCTCTGTTGGGGATAAAGACTGAATGAATCCAGCAAGATTGGTAGTTAGATTTTTAATTACTTGGGATATGATTCAAGAGCCAACCTTAATGCTCTGCACTGTCATCTTAAGGATTTTCATATGCTATCGTTGGCCCAAACCAAAGGGGCTGATCTTACTGCCTTTCTTTATTTCCATGCTTCTCTTGAAACAAATTCTTACAGTCACCTTTACAGTGCTTAGATCCAGATGCAGACCACAAGCAAGGTAACAGTAGTTAGGTACATTATTTCATTTTTGTGCTGAGAGATCAACACTCTGGCTGGGGTGGGTCAGAACTCCATGTCAAACAGGGTCAAAGTCAACATACTGGGCCCAAGTAAGAGGAGAGCAGGCAGCTATGACTGCACTGACTCTGTTTCTTTGCTTCTAGCAGAGGGATGGTAGCTTTAGCCTGCTACCAGCTATTCGACCCCTCCTGCCCAGACCTTGGCTCATTAAGTAATGGCCACCACAGTCTCCAGTGTCTCCATAGAGATGCCCACTGACCAGTGTTCTGGTGTAGTACTTCTTTGAGGTGCCCCTCATGGACCGTTTTTTACTTCATCAACTGGGAGCACTAGACCCCTTCCCTGCTGTCCATCTAGGAATGCTAGCTGCCCCCACCACCTGGCAAGGCGTTCGTCTCCACCTGGGCCCAGATAACCTTGTTAACCCTAGCAACTCATCACTCTACCCAGGATTTTACAGCTTCCTCTTGGCTGTCCCAGGCCCTCTGTCAGTTTCAGGATCCAGTGCACCCTGGTCCACAGGGGGCCTATCTGAGTTTCTGTCGCCTGAATGGTGAGCTAAAACCCTCTCAGCAGTGTGCTTAAATAGATGCTGCACACTCTGGAAATGGCTGGAGATGAATACTCAGTTGTTACCGCCCTGGAATCTTTGACCGAAGGGTGGTATGAAGTCTAATTAATTAATTTATATTATTATTTATATTCTTATTCTTATTGATGCTGATGCTGATTGATGGTGGAATCCCTACCCTGCATTTTCTTTGGCAAGAGGAAATGTCTTTTGCTTAACTCATTAGTGGGGTTTCATTTGGGCTTCTCCATGTGCAAACCTAAACCCCCAGCCCATCTTCCATGGCAGTTTCAGACTGGAAGAAGCCCCTCCACCCCTGTGCTTATTTTTTTCTTTTGTATAACATAACTGATCATACTAAAAAGCAGTGGCAGCAGATTCCAAAGTAGGTGCCATTTTCTTAATTGCAATCTCCATGTTTACATATTGTTAGAAACACCTTCCCTTCCTGACAATACATTCCAGTTCAGAACAGGGTGAAGGTAAAGTGTGCCGTCAAGTCAATTTCAACTCCTGGCGCCCACAGAGCCCTGTGGTTTTCTTTTGGTAGAATACAGGAGGGATTTACCATTGCCTCCTCCCGGGCAGTATGAGATGATGCCTTTCAGCAACTTTCTGTATTGCTGCTGCCCAATATAGTACCAGTGGGGATTCAAACCAGCAAACTTCTGCTTGTGAGTCAAGCATTTCCCTGCTGTACTACTTAAGGTGACCAGAACAGGGTAGGGAATGCAATTTTGATTTTTCCTTCCAAGTGCAACCATATTGCCATTGTTTGTACATCATAGTAAATTTTAAAAGACATGTAAATTTGGATAGGGGTAGCAACCTGTTTGGCATCTCTGAATCCTAAATGGGGCATGGTGAAAAGAGCCAAGGAACAGGCAGGTGTGGTTGTGGCTGGAAGAGCTTTCCTGCTCTCAAGGCCTTTGGGCTGCTCCTCCTCCATGGCACAGCCAGCAAAATTTAACTGAAAACTGGCCTAAATAATCGAAGTAGTAGGAGAATTATGCAGCACTAAATCAAACTGAGGAGGAAAGCTGCCCTTATGGTAGCAAGCATGAATTGCCCCCTTTGCTAAGCAGGGCCCATCCTGATTTGCATTTGAATGGGAGACATGTGTGAGCACTGTAACATACTCCCCCTCAGGGATGGGGCCGCTCTGGGAAGAGCACCTGCATGCTTGCATGCAGAAGGTTCCAAAGTCCCTCCCTAGCATCTCAAAGAAAGGGCTGAGAGAGACTCCTGCCTGCAACCTTGGAGAAGCTGCTGCCAGTCTGGGTAGACAATACTGAGCTAGATGAACCAAGGGTTTGACTCTGTATAAGGCAGCTTCCTATGTTCCTAAAGGCCTGTACTTCCTGAGGCTACTGTCCAAACCCAAATGGGACTTCTTACAAGCTTCGTGCCACAAAAAACGCACCTTTCAAAAACACACCTATGTTACAGACTGCCAAAAAAGATATTCTTAGACCTTGTTCACAGGAGATGCTAAGCATGCACTCCTAACCCTTCTGTTCCGACTCCTTCGTATGAATGTGTCCTTAACTTAATTGCCATCTCTTCCCACTTGCTACTGGAAGACAAGTGAACACTGTCATCAAATACCAAGCCTAATAACCTCTCTTAACAGAATGCACTTTGCCAAATAAGGAGAATGTTTTGTTTTCTCTCGGATTTTCATTTGCTGCAGTTGATGGAAAAGGGACTCATTCATCTGCGGTCACAGCACATGACAACCCTCACACCCAGAGAGATTGCTTTGTTGTACCTGTACCCTCCAAGATAATCCCATTCTGCAGCAGAGAGGAAGCTCTGGGAGTAACCTCGAATGGCACTAACCAAAATGAATATCCTCATAGACTTCAGGGATATTAATTTGTTGAGAATAAATAACTCTCATGACTGTTACTAAAAAGGCTGAATTTCATTTTATTAGCCACAGAATAGATACAAATGAAATTAAACTTCAAATTACTGAAACCAAACTATTCCCTGAACACTCAATACACTAAAAACTAGCATCTGGATCACACAAAAATCCTACCAAACCAAATTGTGGGGGGAAATAAACTCAAAACCATTTGTTTTTGATGGATGCATGTACAAATCTTGGGCACAAAGATCCAAAGACCCAAAGATCTCTGGCATCTCATGATCATTCCTGATACTATAAATTAAATATATAGTATTGCAAATTAATTCAGTTAATTTTCCTTTGATAGTATTTCTTGAGGCTTGCTATAAAAACCTGTTGAAGATACAGCAGCATAACAAATAATATGAAATCTTACTGTTTTATTTGAAAAATAAGCCTATCCTGCATTATATTTCTAAAGTCTAAAGGAAAGGAAAGGATGTGCCATCGAGGTATTCGCGTCCCCTGGTGACCACAGAACCATATGGTTTACTTTAGTAGAATACAGTTGGGGTTTACCATTGCCATCTCCCGTGCAGTATGAGATGATGCCTTTCAGCATCTTCCTATATTGCTGCTGCCCGATACAGGAGTTTCCCATATTCTGGGAAACACACCAGCAGGGATTCGAACTGACAGCCTCCTGCTCTCTAGGCGGGGTGTTTCCCCACTGCACCACTAGACTAGATAGGACTTAATGCTGACAACCTCTTTTTCTCTTGACTGTATGCCTATAGATCTTGGCTCATCCAATTATGGAACAAAATCAACAGAAGGAATTATGCCTAGAATGAAACTAGTGAATATCTCACTCACAGTCTCACAGGGATTCCCCCACTCACAGTTGATACCTCTGTTTCAGGCAAGTGATTGTATTACGGCTCACGTGTGTGAAAATTAGTCTTATAACAGTTACGGTAGTTTTTCTTTACAGAGAGGCTTCTCATATGGGTAATCTGTTTTGGTTTCTTGTTTGTGTAAAGCAGAACTGTTGAGAGACACTTTCAACAGAACAGAACAGAACTTTCCCTACCACAGAGAATTAAAGCAGGACAACCCTTTCCAAGGTAGTTCTTCCTACTTGTTCTGGGGATGAAAACAGGAACAAGTACATCTGAGCCACCTAGTGGCAATTTATAAGTATCACAAGTTATACTACAGCATATTTATAAGCAGATACAGAGTCAGGGCGAGGGCATAATGGGACCAAAAAGCAACCATAATAGTAGGTGTACCTTTAACGAGATACCTGCACTATAACCCTGGTAATCAATCACATTAAAATAACTTCATATTTATTTATGACAGCAATGAATGGACCACTGAGAGACCTTAGAGGCCAAGTTGAAGACAGATCATCCTGGAGAGACTCTATCTATATGGTCGCTAAGAGTCGACACCGACTTGATGGCACTTATTCAATCAATCAATGTTTTAGGTGCAGAAGAGTAAGAGTCTGTAAACACATTTTTTATGTGTAGAAGTTGAGAATCATTTCCCAATGGAAGTATTCCACCCCCACTCGCCCACATTCTCACTGGAGTTAGTTCTATCCATTATTAAATGATGGCATCAACAACACGTATTTGACTGGGTTGCACAGCTAATCACTTAGATGCCCAGATAATGAACTGAGATAAACTGGCAATATTTCAATTATTCATCATTATAAATAACGATGGCTGCCCACATTTTGAGAATGTGAGAAATGATGGGTGTGAAAGAAGTGGCCTGTAACTTCTCCATTAGTTATCTTGGAAACATACAAAATTATGCTGAAATTATTCCATATATTCTTGTAGACGGACAATGCCAGAGCAGCTACCAGGACTGTGCAATTAAAATTAAATCATCAGTCAGCAAATAAAATCATTTTTTAAATTCCATAGCAAAAATATTGCCTTGCAATATACCATAAACAGCCAAAGAGATCCATAATATATCAATATCACATATGATAGTTTTAATCACACATGATAGTTTTACATGTGACCTATGTCTTATCAACCCATTTTGCTCAGGATTTGTGAATTAATCTTGGCTGCTGCAAACATGTGTTGTGAGTAGCCACCCCTTTTTGGTCAGACAGGTATTCAAAAATGCCTCTTACCATGCCATGCAATGCAATACAATACAATAAATACAATACAATACAACAATATTTATATACTGCTTTTCAACAGAAGTTCCCAAAGCAATTTACACAGATATAAATAAATAAATAAATAAATAAATAAATAAATAAATAAATAAAATGGCTCCCTGTCCCCTAAGGGCTCACAATCTAAAAAAAGAAACATAAGACAGACACCAGCAACAACCACTGGAGGGATGCTGTGCTGGGGATGGATAGGGCCAGTTGCTCTCCCCCTGCTAAATAAAGAGAAGCACCACTTTTAAAATGTGCCTCTTTGCTCAGTTAGCAGGGGATTGAGATTCTCTCTTGGGAATCTATACAAGGAGCAGTAGTGGACATAATAGGCTGGTTCTCACTACTGACAGCTGGGTAGGAGGAGCTGCCAGGAATACTCCTGAGAAATGGGTGTGTGTTGGCAAAAATCAAGGTAGGAGGGGAAAGTGATCATGTGATAGCTGTAATCTGGGTGAGACCGCATGGGGCGTGTCTTTCCTCTGCCCTTGAGTACACAAGGTAGGTTGGCCACCACTGTGCTACCCAGACTGTGGTAGCACACAATCACTTTCCCCTCCTCCTATCTTAATTTCCCCCCAGCACATGACCATTTCTTGGGAACGCACATGGGGCTCGAAGCCTGGCTGGATGTTCCTCCTACTCACCTTTTAGTCATGAGAACAAGCCTAATGAATTCCGTCTTCTATTTCTCCCAAAAAGCAACAATTCATTATGTGCAATATTATGATAATGTCCACATGTAACTGCCATTCCATTGTCTGGAGGAAGAGAGCACAGAGACCTCCAGGCTAATGAAGCTCTGGTGCAGAGAATGTGCAACATGTACTATGGGTAAGTGGTGATTTTCATTTATCTCCCCTTTCCTCTATAGCCGACTGTGACTCCAAAAAATAGGCCCCTGAGGGCTGCACAATCCTTAGAGACATATTTTCAGGAGTCACAGTTTCAGAGGGATACTGAGAACGACGAAAACACCTCTCCCCCATAGTGCATGCCGTGTGTTCCCGGAACACATGCTTTGTTGGTCTGGATGCTGACCGGAATGTTGTATGAAGGTTGAAGGACTTTAAATCAGCAAGAAGGTTTGGCTGATTACTGTACAACAGAGACACAAAAGTAAGATTCTGGACACTCAACTACTTGCCATTCCTTCTTGCCATTCAATATCTGTCAGTCTAGATCTCAAAACTGCCATAGCATATATATAGCACCAATAGTATGTGTATATACAGTACATGCTACTTGGCAATGCAACATTAGCAAAACAAGTTGAGTCCTTATCCTGAACAGCTTACAGTCTAAATTTCAACTGTGAAGGAGGCAACAGAGTGAAGACAGACAGCAATATGCAACAGCAATATGCAGGGTGCAATTGGCTGGATTTGGGGAAGAGCTCAGTCCCAGATGTGGCATGGAGGGTGTCATAGGTACACAGGAAGCTGCCTTACAATGAGTCAGACCTTTGGTCCATCTAGCTCAGTATTGTCTACACTGACTGGAGGTGGTTTTCCAAAGTTTCAGGCAGAATATTATCTAACCCATCGTGGAGATGCCAGGAACTGAACCTTCTGCCTGCTAAGCAGATGCTCTTCCACTGAGCTATGGTTCCATTCCCAAACAGCCAGGAAACATCAACACGAGAACTTGCCTTGTTCTGAGTTAGACCGGTCTATAAAACTCAGTATTGTCTACCCAGAGTGGCAGTGGCTTCTCCAAGGTTGCAGGCAGGAGTCTCTCTCAGTCCTATCTTGGAGATGCCAGGGAGGAAACTTGGAACCTTCTGCATACAAGCATGCAAGTGCTCTTCCCAGAGTGGCCCCATCCCGAGGGGAATATCTTACAGTGCTCACATATGCGCTGTGTTAATGAAACTGGTGGTTCTCCAAGGTTTCAAGTAGAATCTCTCCTATCCCTACCTGGAATTGCCAGGGATTGAACCTTCTGCATGCAAAGAAGATGCTCTGCCACTGACTGAGCTATGGCCCCATTCCCAAACAGCCAGGAAACATCAACACACAGGAAGCTGCCTTGTACTAGGTTAGACACCTGTTTCATCTAGCTCAGTATTGTCTAGCGATGTGAACGGAACCGGGTGGGGGAGGCTTGAGGGGGTGGGGTTGCACTTACCCCTCCCCCCACTTTCCCTCCACCAGCACTTGGTGTTGGTAAAAGCCTTTGGAGAGGCAGTGTACCTCCCTGCCACCCCTTCCCCCTCTTCAGTAGGAAGTACCGGGCATGTGTGCGCATGTCACGTGCATGGACACCAAGCGCCGATGGGAGAAAAGTGGGGAGAGGGATAAGTGCACCCTCCCCCACCCTCAAAATGACACCCCTGGCTTCAAACTTTGTTTGAACCTGCTCGGAGGCCCGTAAAAGGGCCTCTGAAAAGGTTCATGCACACCCCTAGTATTGTCTACACCAGGGCTGCTCAACTTTGGCCCTCCTCCAGATTTTGTCCTACAATTTCCATAATCCCTGGCTATTGACTGCTGTAGCTGAGGATTATGGGAGTTGTAGTTCATAAACAACTGAGGGGCCTAAGTTGAGCAGGCCTTGTCTACATTGACCGGCCGTGGCTCTCCAAGGTTTCAGGCAGAATCTCTCTCAGGAGAGATTCTGGAGATGCCACAGACTGAGGACCAACTGGGGACCTCCTGAATGCAAAGCAGATGTTCTACCATTGTGCTATTGCCCCTTGGGGTAGGTAGAAATCAACTCACATGTCCAGATGGTCCTCCTCTTCATCAGCAGCACTACCAGCACCAGCCAATGATGATTATTGGGGAAAGTGCTACAGAGTGGGCTGGGCTGGGCTGGGCTGGGCTGGGTAGGTAGTAGTCCATAATCCCAGAGATCCTTCACACATTCCTTTTTCTGACACAGATATCAGGCTTAGGATTGATAAAGTAATGTGGAAAGTAGATCTTACCTACCCTTATCCACTTCTCATCCTTAAACAAATATCTCTCTCCAGTGGTTCATATTCAACTGCGTTTCATATGCAATTCCACCTATTATTCTAAGTTATTTCATAGTCAGTTCCCTCTCCTTTCTTGAGACCCTTATAAAGGAAGACAGATTAGAAGGTTTCTTATAACTGACCGTAGATACTTTCTATAAAAAATAAATGCGGTCACCACAGATTGTCGAAAAGAAGCTTTATGGAGACAAAAGAACGGTATTTCAATCTGACAAAGTCTGTTTAAGTTTGTGTCAGCATTTCTAGCACATTTATTCCAAGTTGAGACTTTGCAGTTTAATATATCAGCCTCATCAAGCACAGAAACTTTGTTTCAGAGGCAATTTGTTTTAAAGAATTATGGTGAGCAAAAGCAATTGTAGTGGGATTTTTTTTTTTTTTTTTGGTTGGTTGGTTGGTTGAAATCCTTTATGTATTTATAGAACTGAGAAATGCTTATTTTACACAATTCACATCCTGTGCATACATAACAAGGCCGGTTGCTTAATCACGGTTAAGATATATTGATCCTGCAGTCCACTACCTCAATGCTCCCCTGCAGCTCCTCCCATCTCCTACCTGGACTAAAATCTTCTCTTCAGATCCTCGGTACAATGAGTGTGTTGGGGGCTTACCTCCCTGGAATGTTCCAGACCCCTCTGAATGTTCCACTTTCATTTTTAAAAAGTGGACAAATTGTTCAATGGCCCCACTCGTCTCATGATTAAAAATGAGGGCTGACATGTTCTGCCCCTCCATCTGGTGCACCGTTCTACTCTGCATAAGCAGATGGGGGAGCAGAATGTCTGAACCACAGTTAATCACGTAATTCAAATGCTACTTCAATACTACCAATATGATGAGGAGCATTTTGGATGTTCTGCCCCCACATGAGTACACAGAGGAGAATGGTGTGCAGGGATGGATGGGACATGCCCTTTAAATAGTGTGGTGGGTGGGGATGGTAGAAAGTATCATTCCAAGTGGCCCTTTGTGTAGAGATAAGGAAAAGTCTGCAGATGGCATTCAACCCAATGGCTCATTAAGTATCAAAATTACTCCTCCTTTCCAGTGTTGTAGCCAATGAGTACAAAGAAACTGGAATGATTATCAAGCACCAGGGCTTCATTTTTACATTTTACAAAAGTCAGTTTTATTTTCTTAAAATTAAATATAGTAACAGTTCCTGAATTTATGTTCTAGCTGAACAACTAGCTTCCACGTCCCTCAGGCCTCCTCACAAAAATATTTCTGGTTAAGGCTTGCTTTCCTCCCAATTTAACACTTAACCAATTTAATACCTCCCAATTTAACACTTAATATGGTTAAGTGTTAGGATGGCACCAACATTAACCATGGTTAAGTTTAACCAGATTCCATTTCAAACTTAACTGGAATTTGTTAACCTGCTTCAAAGATTGGTTGAGAATCCTATTTAAACCAAGAACCCAGTTAGCCACTGGATGCAATGTATCTCTGTACTGTAAGGTTGATGGAAATATTATTCACTTGGGGAAAGGCTTGCAAGAAGAGCAAACAAAACCCACTATAAGGCAGCTAAGAAATTGGCCTGGCTCAGTCTGCAACAGCCCATCAGCCTGTCTAGGACAAACTAATTTCCATATGGTGTGGTTTTCAAGGAGGTCTTCTAGATGTGTCAAATCTGGTGGCAAAGAAATATGATTACACCATAACAAATCTGCGTGGTCTCCAGATTCTATCAACAAATCCCTTGGTAAGACTAAAACATCTTTGAACAATTAATTATGATTAGAAACATTCAGTAACTTAATTCTTTAGTGTATATTCAGCCAGCATGTTCCATGCCTAAGTTTCACACATACTAAAGATGGTAAAAAAAGCAAAACTATGCCATTCCAATACTGGAAGAATATATAGAATCACAGAATTGAATTGGACTCTTCTGGAAATTCTTTGACAAACTGTCTTTGAATTAAACAGGGCTAGGATTCAAAAGACAACAACTGCACCATGAAAATGCAAAAATTGGTACTGGGAAGGGGATTTCGCATCCTCAGAATTGGAGCCTTTGCAGAGAGCCTGAAAAAGTGAAACACAGGAACATAGGAAGCAGCCATGTACTGAGTCAGACCACTGGTCTATCTAACTCAGTGGGGCTATTCCCACGATCATCAAAAATCAGGCTAGGGGAGCCTAGCCCAATGTTGGCTGATCGTGGGAGCCACTGGGCTTGCAAGTGAGCCCAGTGGCTCCCAGGCAGTTAACCCACCTAAATATCCCTCCCCTAAAACCGGGTTTGCGGATCGAGCGCAGAAGCAACTGCAGAAGCGGGTGTTCCGCAAACCCGGGTTTTTTAAAATCATGAGTAGCCGCAGCGCACCTCCGTGCCATGGCTACTCATGAGGAGACCCCCAGAGGGGAGGCAAAAAAACCACCTACCGGTTCCGGGGGTCTCGCCAGCATGCCCCGCTCCCCCCAGTCCCTGCCGGCTCCATCACAGAGCCGGCAATCACGTGGGCGGCCGATCCAACCGCCCAGGGCTCCCTCCTTGATTGTGAGTGGGGAGAGCGGGCTTAGCCCACTCTCCCCGCTCAGCTCACCAAACCGGGTCTCACCGATCATGAGACCCTTCTCAATATTGTCTTCACAGACTGGCAACAGCTCCTCCAAGGTTGCAGGCAGGAATCGCTCCCAGCCCTATCTTGGGAGAAGCCAAAGAGGGAACTTGGAACCTTCTGCTCTTCCCAGAGCGGCTCCACCCTCTGAGGGGAATATCTTACAGTGCTCACACTTCTAGTCCCTTTCATATGCAACCAGGGAGGACCCTGCTTAGCTAAGGGGACAAGTCCTGCTTGATACCACAAGACGAGGTCTCCTCTCAAGTGATCTATGCATACAACAAAGTGAGTGGGCAGGATCAATGGATGTCACTGCACCACTTCAGACTGCAGAAGGGGGCCACATTTCTGAATGATCTTCTATGTTAAAAACTCCCTGGCTGGCATTTGGTCTCACAGTGCTGTACTGCTGTTTTTGTTTTTGTTTTTGTTTTTAAATTATTATTTATAGGAGCTGACATCTGAACTAATGGTGCAGAGACACAGTGTGCATAGTACCGCCTCTGCAGCATTCAGTAATGCAGAGTCACATGTGCACGCAGAGGCAACAATTTCTTTTGCCAATTTCCACCTTTTGTCCCAGAGGCAGCCCTGAAGGGAGGCTGCACATTCCTCACGGACTTATTTCTGGGTCACAGGGAGTGATTCCAAGGGAAGGGAGATTCGTGGAAATTGTTGTCCCTGTAGGCAGCACAACTCTGCATTATTAAATGCTGAGGAGGCACTTTGCATGCTGTGCCTCCACACCCTTCTGCTCTAACTGATGCTTGAGATGGGGTCCAGAAAACAGATGTGTCTCATGGCCTTTGCAGAAGAACATAAGAGCCCTGCTGGATCAGGCCCAAAGCCTATCTAGCAGCATCCTATTTCACACAGTGGCTGACCAGATGCCTCTGGGAAGCCCACAGGCAAGAGCTGAGGGCATGCCCTCTCTCCTACTGCTACTCCCCTGCAACTGGTATTTAGAGGCATCTTGCCTCTGAGGCTGGAGGTGGCCCATAGCCACCAGACTAGTAGCCATTGATAGACCTGTCCTCTAGGCCTGTCTTTTGCAAATAGACAGGATGAAAAGGCATGAGCCAAAGAAGAAAGAGGAGCTGGATCACTGGAGGTGGTGGTGTTGTGTACCTAGTTAAGTAAAGTAAAGTTGTGCCTTTCAGTCAGTGTCTACTCCTGGTGTCAATAGAGCCATGTGGTTTCTTGGTAGAATACAGGAGGGGTTTACCATTGCCATTTCCCACAGAGTATGAGATGATGCCTTTCAGCATCTTCCTATATCACTACTGCCCGATATAGGCATTTTCCATAGTCTGGAAAACATACCAGCGGGGATTTGAACCAGCAACAGTGCCAAATTTCAGGCAGATTGGACAAATGGGTTTTTTTTTCCCCACCAAAAGAATGTTTGGCACAGGCAGCCTCCACATTCAGCTGAACAGGAAGCAGCCACTGTTTTTGTCAGCAAACATTCTGTCACGACCCAGTTCTGCCATGGACTGCCATCTGTCAGAAGACTCAATTATTTTGTTACAATCCGGATTTCAAAAGCAAGTAACTCAGTATATTTGTTTCACTGCTACATAACTATGTATTCTTCTCTATTGACCCTATTTTAAACACATTTCAAGGGACAAGGGAAAGGAAATCACATTGCCCTTGACCAAAAATAGGTGACCTCCATGGAAAAGCAGCTTCTTAGGATTGCATTTCAAATGGCTGTATTTTGGTCATTTCTCAGCTTGGTCATTTCTGTATGAAAACTTGGAGAGATGTTGGCACACATGACCTAGTTTGCTGTGTGCCAAATGTTAGGCGCTTTGGATGACTGGTCTGGAATTTATGACAAATGGAATGTTCAGGCTGATAAAGGTGGAAAGTGGTTTTTACAGTATGCAGGCACTTCCATGCCTGTATAATAAAGCCCTAAAGACAATTTCTGGCATCTTAAGTTAAATGAGGACTAGGAAAGTCCCTGTGCAAGAAGGGTTTTGGTTTGGATGAAGAAGTAGCGCTTGACTTTGTATACCTGGAGAAAGAAAATGACTTTTCAAAGGGGTCATTCTCTTATATTTAGCAGCAGGATAACAACTCTCCCTATTCAACCCAGCATAATGACCCTCTCAGTGGCTGTTGCTGGTGTCTCTTTTTCAGGCTGTAAGTCCTTTTCAGACAAGGAACCATCTTCTCATTTCTTTTCCTAAGTAAACTGCTTTGCGAGCTCTTTTATTGAAGAGAAGAAGATGAATATTCTAAATAAGGATAATTTAAGGCAAGCCCTCCTGTGGATGGAACTGCAAGTAGCTCATAGTAATGTTGCCCTGCAGGAGCATTGTCATAGAACGTCAGTCCTCTTTTAAAATGTACAGTCTGTTTCAGAATCATTCATTTTGGAACGCTAAACATCTCACAGGGCACATCTGCATTGCATGTTTTAATAACAGTTTAAAGGAAGCTTACATGGCGAGTCTATGCCCACAAACTGTAGTGGTGCAAGGGTGCTGAGCATGAGATCCCTAGCTCTTGATAAGCTGTAATTCCCAGAGCTCCCTGATGGCAGTGTTAGCATGGCAGCTGCAAACCTGGAACACCGCTGCCTAGAAACAAGTGTAAGAAGACGAATGGACCCAGAGGAATAAGGCATGAAAGTGCAGATGAAAGGGTCTTATACTACGACGACAACAACGAATATTTACATACTGGTCTTCAACCAAATTTCCCAAAGCAGTTAACATAGAAAAATAAATAATACATAAATAAGATGGTCCCCTGTCTCCAAACGGCTCACAATCTAAAAAGAAACCTAAGGGTTACCAGCAACAGCCACTGGAAGGATGATGATGTTGATGATTGTTTACATTTTATATCTTCCTCCAAGGAGCCCAGAGCGGTGTACTACATACTTAAGTTTCTCCTCACAACAACCTTGTGAAGTAGGTTAGGCTGAGAGAGAAGTAATTGGCCCAGAGTCACCCAGCAAGTATCATGGCTGAAGGGGGATTTGAACTCGGGTCTCCCAGGTCCTAGTCCAGCACTCTAACCACTACACCATGCTGGCTCTACAGCTGGGCTGCTGTGTTGGGGCTGGATACAGCCAGTGGCTCTCCCCCTACTAAAATATGAGAGAATCACCACTTTAAAAGGTGTCTCTTTGCTCGGTTCGCAGGGGCACTACTACTACTACTACTACAAATATTTAGATACCACTTTTCAACAAAGGTTCTCAAAGGTTTTACACAGAAAAATAAATAAGCAAGCAAGATGGCTCCCTGTCCCCAAAGGGCTAACAATCTAAAAAGAAACATAAGGTCAACTGTAGGGATGCTCAGGGGCGTATCTAGGGTAGGGCAGGCAGGGCACATGCCCCGGGCGCCACTTAAAGGGGGGCGCCATTTTGTAAAATTAATTTTTTTTTAAAAAGGTGCCGAAAACAAAATGGCCACCGCACATGCTCAAATGGTCCCTGCGAGGCCATAGAGGCCAGCAGGGTGAGGGGGGACCTTTGCAACCCCCCAGCCTTTAGGAAGCCCCCTGAAGGGGCTACAGGTAAAAATAAATAAATAAATAAAATATAATATAAGACACTGTACACATATTCAGATTGGCACTATGTACAGAGAATCAGGGCTTGTGAATACGGAGCTGATGCTTATGAGCTAGGATTGTATTCATTTGCTCTTACTTTGCTTCTTGTGATAAGTGAGTTAAATGTGATGTCTTGCTAATATGGCTATTAATGGTGATTTTGTCTTTGAATCAGTGTGAAATCCTTAGTATTAAGGCCCACTGGGAGTTTCTTGCTCTCTTTCTCTCATTTTAACTGTCTTTCTGAAAGACTAGAATATATTCCAAGCAGTGACACAGTTTTCTCTGCATATCCTTTAATTATTTTCAGAGTATCTGGAAAAAGT
Organism: Hemicordylus capensis; assembly: GCF_027244095.1. Classification (NCBI taxonomy): domain Eukaryota; kingdom Metazoa; phylum Chordata; class Lepidosauria; order Squamata; family Cordylidae; genus Hemicordylus; species Hemicordylus capensis. Next base: position 25,185,913 of record NC_069661.1, on the reverse strand, counting down.
CAAATTCTCCATTTATTTTTAAAACTTATGTAATCGTGATGCTACAATGCATAGTAGAGAATTAGCCAGGCACTTCTGTTTAGTTTTCCAAGTACACCTCCACATAGTATTTGGGTATTTAATGAGCCCCCACATACTGAAATTTGTAGTTTTCCAGCATTTTTTGGCCTGGCTACATCCACTAAATAAAAAACTAAATAGTTTTTGAAATATTAAAAGATTAATGAGCTTGACTTGTATTTTTGAGCTGATATTATGGTAAAGTTATCTGAAAGATGGGTGTCAGATGTTTGGACGGGGGGGGGGGGCGCAATTTCAGTGTTTGCCCTAGGCACTATTGTCCCTAGATACGCCTCTGGGGATGCTGTGCTGGGCTTGGATAGAGACAGGTGCTCTTTGACGCTGAATATAAGAGTTGCCACTTTCAAAGGTGCTTCTCTCCCCCCCCCTTTTTAGGGGGGTAGATTTCTGAAAACAGACTCTAGCAGAGATTTTCTTCATTCTTCTGTCTCAATTCCTTCTCGGTTCACATGGCAGCAATGGGGTGCAGTGGGGTAGGGGCTGCCAGTACAGAACCTATTATGCGATTTAAATTGTATGAATAATACATAAGAAAATTACCATGAGAGCCAGAATCCACTCTTTTTCAAATATGATTGAAAGTTTCAGTGCTGTAAATGTGCTTCTCCCCCCCCCCCAGCAGAACCCTAGATCATTAGTAACTAGCAAGAATAGCAAATCACCTGTCCTAGAACTGAGCAGCATTTGCCAAAAAAAAAAAAAGCATATATATTTGATCAGAGAGCGCTTTTAGATGTTTTCTTGCCTATTAAGCCTAGGAAATGCAGCTTGGTGGAGGGGAAAGAAATCCAAAGGATCTTCACTAACAGCATGACACTATACTTTGCTGCTGCAGCAGAAGCACTTTGGATGCTTCAAAAACCCAGTGCCCCAAAGCAAAATGTTATGCTAGATCACATGTCAAAATAAAAAATTGTACATTTCATACCAGGCCCATACAGAGAGGCAAGGCAGTTACTAAGGGGGGTGCTTTGGAAGCTAGAGTACTGCAGAATTTACAAATTCTATCTATCTATCCAAACATAGGAAGCTGCCATATACGGAGTCAGACCACTGGTCCATCTAACTCAGTATTGTCTACACAGACTGGCAGCAGCTTCCTCAAGGTTGCAGGCAGGAGTCTCTAAGACCTATCTGGAGATGCCAGGGAGGGAACTTGGAACCTTCTGCATGCAAGCAGGCAGGTGCTCTTCCCAGAGTGGCCCCATCCCCTAAGGGGACTATCTTGCAGCACTCATATGTAGTATCCCATTTAAATGCAAACCAGAGTGGTCCCTGGTTAGTAAAGGGGTCAACTTATGCTTGCTAACACAAGACCAGCTCTCCTTCTATATCTATAGATATTTAAAATACTCTGCTTTTCCTGTAAGTTGTGTTTCAAAGCAGCTTACAATTCTAAAAAGACAAAACCATACCTATAACAAAAAGAAAAAAACAGGAAAGTAGAACAAGGCACAGTCATTGCTTGGAGCCTTCAAAGCAAGGCTGCATAATTTCGGCCCTCCAACTGGGGTTGGACTACAACTTCCATAATCCCCAGCCACAGAGGCTATAAGTCAGGGATGATGGGAGTTGTAGTCCAATAACAGCTGGAGGGCCAAAGTTGCATAGTGCTGCTATAGAGAATGACATGCACAAAGAAGTAACAAACACAGAGGCGTAACTATAATAGTGCAAGGGGGGGACAGTTGTCTTTACTTTATGAGCTGAACTTCAGTGAGCGGGTGGGGTGGATTTTAAAACCTTGTCTCTGGGCCCATTCCAACCTTGCTACACCCCTGAACAACCAGCTCCAGTATGAGTCCCAACTTGGTCCAAACTGCATCTGGACAGAGCCGGGCTTGGCAAGGCAGTAAGGGGGGACAGCAGCAAGGGAGCCCAGCCCAGCAGGGTGTGACACCAGCAGTGGGGGGCTGAGCCGGAGGTGATTAAATAGGAACCAGGAAGCCTCCCCCAATCTCTTGGTTCTACTTAGTCTCATCCCCCACAGCTTAACTCAGCTTTCCGGGATCTGTCTGTCGTCTGGTTGTCATGACTTCTGTCTCCTCTTCTCAAGGTGAGCCCCTCATCCTCCCGAGGAAGAGACCTTTCCAGGATCTGTCTGTGAGCTTTCAGACAAGTGCTTTGTTGTCACTGTGGCAACTGCGCCTGGGCTCATCGGGGCACTCCCAGCTGATGATGCTGGTAATCCCGCAATGGGGATCGGATTTGGGGCCTTTGGAGTACAAGGCTTGAGAGGCAGGGTTAGAAAGCAGAGGGATCAGAGGGCTGGTTGTCATGGGCTCCAGATCAAGAGGCTGGCTGGCCATGGGCTCTTCCTCTGAGGACTCTCCAGGGTCCCACCTGGGAGGGTCTATGGCACACTTACACTTCCCCAATTATTGTGGGTGCCCATAGGCAATATATTCAATTACAGAACTGCTCTTAGCAGGGGCGTAACTATAATAGGGCAAGGGGAGACAGTTGTCTGGGGACCCACTGCCTTGGGGGGCCCCAGAGGCAAGTCACATGACTGACTCCCCCAGCCACGCACCGCCCTGGGCTTCCTTCAGTTGTATTCATCCTCCAAAATTGATGTGGGTGTTAAGACCTGGAGCTACCAGAACAGCATGTCTTTCTCTCGTACCATTAAATGACTTGCATTATCCACAATTTACAAAACCTCACCACTATTCAGCCTCATTTAAGATTTCTTTACTTCATGAGCTGAGCTTCAGTGGGGGTGTGGGGGTGTGCATTTTAAAATCTTGTCTCTGGGCCCACTCCAACCTTGCTATGCCCCTGGCTCTTAGGGCCAAGAATGTCCCAATATCTAACTAGAATCTTCATCACGTAAACCCTTTTATCTTCTTCTGTCCTCTGTGAGTAGCATGCACAGCTGTTCCTTCTCTTTTTCGTTCTCTTTCAAATATTCAACAACTGTCAACCAATTTCCTCCCCTACTACAACTAGCCCTTATCTCCAGGCTAAACATGCCCAGTTCCTGCAATCCTGAGCCAACATTATTCTGGCCAATTGGCTCAGAATATTTCAGACTGGATGAAATAAATTTTCAAAGTCATTTTTTCAAATCTACTATAGCACTTTCCCATACTGAATGTTCAAATATGATGGTTGGGACACAATCCAATACAAGGGATCAAAGTCTAACCGCCATCAAGTGCAGATTTCTAACCTTCTAAACATGAGCGTAAACACTGGTGCATAATAATAATAATAATAATAATAATAATAATAATAATAATAATAATAATAATAAATAAGATCGCACAGACTGACTACAAACAAAGGCATGACAAAGTAGCAGGGATGATACACTGGAACATCTGCAAAAAATACAAGCTACCTCTAGCCAAAAATTGGTGGGATCATAAAATTGAAAAAGTTGTAGAAAATGAAGATGTAAAAATATTATGGGACTTCCGACTACAAACAGACAAACATCTGCCACACACTACACCAGATATAACTGTAGTTGAGAAGAAAGAAAAACAAGTCAAAATAACCGACATAGCAATACCAGGGGATAGCAGAATAGAAGAAAAAGAAATAGAAAAAATCACCAAATACAAAGATCTACAAATTGAAATTGAAAGGCTGTGGCAGAAAAAGACCAAAATAATCCCAGTGGTAATTGGCACCCTGGGTGCAGCTCCAAACGACCTTGAAGAGCACCTCAGCACCATAGGGGCCACAGAAATCACCATCAGCCAATTATAAAAAGCAGCTATACTGGGAACAGCCTATTTTCTGCAACGATATCTATAACAACAGCAACAACACTGACAATAAAATTCTGGCATCCCAGGTCCTTGGGAAGGACTCGATGTCTGGATAAAACAAACCAGTCAATAACACCTGTCTGACTGTGTAAACAAGAAATAATAAAATAATAATAATAATAAGAGCACCTCAATACCATAGGGGCCACAGAAATCACCATCAGCCAATTACAAAACGCAGCTTTACTGGGATCAGCCTATATTCTGTGATGATATCTATAATCACAGCAACAACATTGATGATAAAATTCAGCCATCCCAGGTCCTTGGGAAGGACTCGATGTCTGGATAAAACAAACCAGTCAATAACACCTGTCTGACTGTGTAAATAAATAAATAAATAAATAAATAAATAAATAAATACATACATACTACTTGCTATCTCTATTGCACAGGCAAACCAGCTGCAAGGGAGATCATACTTTAGTCCAATTAAAAGAATTTACACACTGAATGAAAAAATATTATGCAACAAACATGTTTTTACCTCCATATTCCTTCAGTTATATGATGCTTTAGCATCACCGGATTGAAGAACTGTGCCTTAAAAGTATTCTTTAGGTCCTTAAAGAATTCTAGCAAATGAGTCTTGAGGTGATGTGGAAAGAATGGAAACCTGCAATCTGTCTTTTGAAATAATCAAGTATGCTACACTAACGTTACATTTCTCAGGATCTATATTGTACTTTGTCTAATGGCTCTTATTTACTTCTAGCAAACATCAAAAAAACAACATTAGAATTTATTCTTGAGCACAGGCAGCCTTTGCAAAGCAAGAATAATAAGTTTGCTGTATGAATTGTGTGTAATTTTACAGGATGGATTCAAATCAATTGTGGGGGAATGCCTAGAAATCACAGACAAAAAATAAAGAAAAACTGCCAATATGCCATTTAAAGATATACCAGTCAGTGATTTCACTGAGATGAAAATCAAGTTTGTAATTGCCCTTAGGCAAACTAATTTCACAGCAACCCCTGATTTACCATCTAGAATTTCCTTCTTTACAATAAGAGAGAGGGAAATCCCTGACTGCAGATGAAATAAGAACTGTTAAAACTGTTCTTTGGAAGGTGTTCCAATGCATGGTATTCCAAAAAGCTTGCGAACCATATCTCTAAAGCAGGCATTTCTCCTGTTTCATTGAATTATCCTGTTTATTTCTTAATTGGTTACTCAGGAATATCACATCAGCTTCAGTTTGGGAGTTGTATTTTATCACAAACATCACTCCAAACTAAATTTTAGCATGTCTGTAGTGAAGTAGTAGACATGACACTCTAATTTAAGCAAGACTGGAGTTCTGTATTGATAGGTGTAAAAAATACTGCTCTGTTAATTGTGACAAATGTTTCCTTTCCCTACCCTACCCAGGATGCATAATCACAATCAGGTCATACAGATTAATTACCATTGACATACTAGAGGCTACATGAGAATTCTAGTGATTATGAATATAAAGTGGGGGATGTGGGGAAAAGATTCCAGATTAAGCCATCTTGATTGAACTGTAATCTTCTGCATGTGCTACTAATTATCCATTCAGGCGATTCTCACAACCTCCCAAAAGCGGGCTAAGGCAGCCCTGCCCACTTTGGGGAGGTCGTGCGCTACAACAGGGGCTGTGTGGCTCCCGGAAGCAAACCTCCCAAAGTACCCTTCCCCTTAAACTAGGTTAGTGAAGTAAGCACTCTGCTAATCCCGTTTTGGTGACCATGAGTTGCCACAGCGCAGCTCTGCGACTCACGAGGAGACCCCCAACTGGGAGGCTCTAACATGCCTCCCGGCTTCAGGAGTCTCCCCAGGATGCCCCGCGCACTCACATGGAGCATCCTGGAACTTCCGGAGACCGAGCAGCCCCCAATCCCCACTGCCCCTACCAGTTCCATCATGGAGCTGGTAATTGTGTGGGCAGTCAAAATGGCCGCCCAGGGACTGCTCCCTGCTCATGTGCAGGGAGAGCGGGCTTAATCCACTCTCCCCACAAACCACCTCAAGGCGCTTCACTTTGCTTGTGTGACATGCCTCATTATCTTCTAATCCAGACTCACCACAGATAAAAGCTCTACTCACACATTAAGCCTCTTCACACAATCATGCTAACCCAGGTTAGAGGCAGGAAAACCTGGGTTGGATGCTTGTGTGAACCAGCACCAATCCCACAAATTCTGGCTGTCGAAAAAGTGAGTAACCCTGAAATTGTACTGTGATCTTAACCGAGGTTAGAGGAACAAGGGAGTTCTCTAGCCCAAGCTTACTACTCATCTGGACTCCCACATCCAAATTTGCCACTCAGATCCCTTCCCCCTCTTCTGCCCAGCTACCACCGAGTTCCGTGACTAGAGCGGACATCCAGGAAGGGTTGCGCTTCCCCGCAGAGCAGTCTCAGTACTTCCAATGTGGAATCATTCCCAGTACTGAACTGCCCTCCAGTAAGTGACTTCACTCATGCTGGCCACACCCACATACATGCCCCGCCATACACTCCTTGGCTACTTAAAGGGCCAGGGACCCTCAGTACAGCAGCAATCACATGTAAGGGAAGTCCCCTGCCACAGGACAGCCCCACACTGACCCAGGTGGCAGCTGCAAAGAGTGGAGGGCAAAAACCAAGTGCATCAACCAATCTTTATAACAGTCTAAGACCAGCACACAGTACATCCAAGCAGGCATGTCACGGGGTGGGGAGCACAGCAACTGTGGCACCCTGCTACACCCATGCCCCACTGCACTGCAGTTTAGGTGCTCTGCAGAGCGGATGCCCTCACAAGTCACCAGTCAAAGCCATGAAGAGCTCCTTGCAGAACTGCCATGTGCAAGGTTGCAGGGAGGGTCAAAAGAACATCAGGGGGAGCTAGTTGCACCCCATCCTGTTGCTTGTCATGGAGCAGGGTCCCCAGGGGAGCACATGGGTGCCTGGCGGCAGCTGCCCTCATAGGTCAGCCTTGCATAATGATCAGAGTCTCAAAGCACATCCACCCAGGCAGAGGCAGCAGGAGGGATCGTGTACCAAGTGGTGGAGAATTCAGAATGGCCACAGAGCCCGGCATAACCAGTGCCAAAGCACCCCCAGTGACACAGCACCCCTGGGAGCATCCCAGGATGCTCTGGCACTGGCAGCTTGTGTTTAGGCTCCTTGGAGCATGGGGCTGCCACCATACAAAATCACCCTGGGAAACAAGTGGGAAAGCAACCCTTATCACTCATTCCTGCCCTCCGGGATTTGCAAACATGATAACATATCTGGGAACTACAGGCACCACTGGAGAGGTCGGTGCAGCTTCATGCCACGAGGGACACCAAACCATTTGCCAGCACGTGGAGCCTGGCAAATCAGCCCATCACCCCCTGACAAAGGTGGCTACAAAAGCATCCTGGGGCTTGGGGCAATCGCCCATGGTAAGCAGCACGAGGAACAGAACAGAAGAAGGCAGGGCAACAGATTCACAAAAGCCCAAGGGAAACCCTGGGGTCAATGCTCCTCACCACCAAAAGGACAAGGACAAATCATGGACAGATGAGGAGACAGAGATCTAGCTCAACCTGGCCAATGTTCAGACTGCACTCCATGGCAAGCACTGAAAGCACAAGGTGTTTGAGTGGATCTCCCAGGAGATGACACGAAGCGAGCACAAGTGCTTCACTACCAAGTGCCACAAATTGCTGCATTTCCTCTCAAGAGCAGGTTGAAGGAGGTTGAGGCCTATAACCGGCTCTCAGGGGTTGAGCCTAGAATAATGGTGGCCTACGAAAGACTGGTGGAATTTCTACATGCCAGGCATGAGGTTACCCCTGGCCACACAGCTGGGTGCAGGATCGTGCGGGGTGGGGGTGGTGTCTGGGGCTGCGCTATTGGCCCCTGATTGGTGGTGGCCGTGGTTCTTTGAACCTGTTCGCCCAATGGTGGCTCCACCCCTGCTCCCACCTGGGGGTGTGTGGCTTCTGACTGGACTGGTGGGCTGACTGTCCTGTGGCAGTGCTGCTCATCCTCCCAGCTGTCCCTGCCCTATGAACAGGGGTGGCTCTGAGTTCAGAGCAGCATTCACTGCCAGGAATGCAACTGAAGGGTTAAGTGCTGAAGGGTCCAGAGGCGGCACCTATCAGTATGCTGCAGGGCAGGGCTACGGTGTCCCAAACCATCACGGAAATGTATGAGGATACCCGGCATGGCAGCCTCAGTCACGTGGCCCTTCTTGCCCAATCATGGGGAAGTTGCTGATGTCATGAGCGTTTTCCAGTTTACTGATGGCACAATGCATGCCAGTATAGTGGGGGGGGGGGTGCCTGGAAGACTTTCCACGGCAGGGTGGGGCATGCTGCTCGCGATTCCAGGCATGGCCAATGCACGAATGCCGCTTGTCTACTCAGTGGGTTTGCTAACCCTAACAGCACTTCTGCTCATCTGCCCCTCATCAGACAAAAACAATAACATGCCTCTCCTCCTGCCAAGGCCAAAACAGTCATATGGAAGGCCCAACTTCAGGTATATCTGTATATAAAATGGTAGTTCAGGGTCTCTAAAGAAGTATAGGGATCTCTGAACAAGCAAGCACTTCGGACTGTCTTTTGGGGTGAGTCTTTACGGTGATTTGTTATACATGTATAGCTAAATAAATACTGAGGATTATTGTTCCAAAGATTATCTCAGTGTAAGAACAATGCAGTTTTCCATACTGTGCCTGTCTTTAGTTACACCACCTGATGCCTGATTAGTAACTAATGAGGTTTTTTGTGTGGTTTTTATGACCACATCTGCAAAGCAAGATTTATGCAAATATGTTAAAAGCTCTTGTATTAGAGTAAATCAGTAGTAAATTGGGTTGACCTCTGGATTAACATTACCCAAGCTCATTATTTGTTATATTCACACACAATTTACAACCATGACAACCCAGAATGACATGTCAAATGTAAGTACAATGTTTTTGCACTGCATCCAAACATTAATTAACCATTTCTTTTCTTTTTTTTAAAGAAAATAACAATTAGGCTAATGCAGATTGCCCTATTTATAGGGTTCAAAATATCATTGTGAACTATACTCATACTAACTTTCCCAGATTCTGAGCAAACATATCTTCTGCTATTTAAATTCACAGTTCATAGGAGATGCATATGTACCCAGGGGCATATCTAGGGTAGGGCAGGCAGGGCACGTGCCCCAGGTGCCACTTGAAGGGGGCGCCATTTTCTAAAATTATTATTATTTTTTTTAAAATGGCTGCTGAAAACAAAATGGCCACTGCGCATGCTCAAATGGCATCTGTGAGGCCCTAGGCCATGCCAGGACTCACAGAGGCCATTTGAGCATGCACGGTGGTCATTTTGTTTTCAGCAGCCATTTAAAAAAAATAAAAATAAAAAATGGCCACTGCACATGCTCAAATGGTCCCTGTGAGGCCCTAGAGGCCAGAAGGGGGAGGGGGACCTTTGCAGACCCCCCCCCCACGGCCTTTAGGAAGCTCCCCGAAGGGGCTACAGGTTACAAAAAATTGATTTAATATAATATAAGTCACTGTACACATATTTAGTTTGGCACTATGTACAGAGAATCAGGGCTTGTGAATATTGAGCTGAAGCATATGAGCTAGGATTGTATTCATTTCCTCTTACTTTGCTTCTTGTGAGTGAGTTAAATGCAATGTCTTAATAATATGACTATTAATGGTGAGTTTGTCTTTGAATCAGTGTGAAATCCTTAGTATTAAGGCCCACTGGGAGTTTCTTGCTCTCTTTCTCTCATTTTAACTGTCTTTCTGAAATACTAGACTATATTCCAAGCAGTGACACAGTTTACTCTGCATTTACTTTAATTATTTTCAGAGTATATGGGAAAAGTCAAATTCTCCATTTATTTTTACAACTTATGTAATAGTGATGCTACAATGCATAGTTGAGAATTAGACAGGCAATTCTGTTTAGTTTTCCAAGTATACCTCCACATAGTTTTTGGGTATTTCATGAGACCCAGCATACTGAAATTTGTAGTTTTCCAGCATTTTTTGGTCTGGCTACGTCCACTGCTAAATATTTTTTGAAATATTAAAAGATTAACGAGCTTGACTTGTATTTTTGAGCTATTATTATGGTAAAGTTATCTGAAAGATGGGTGTCAGATGTTTGGACAGGGGGTGCAATTTCAGTGCTTGTCCCAGGCGCTATTTTCCTTAGATATGCCTCTGTATGTACCATTAAAAAAAGACATACACACAATGCAGAAGTGTTGTTTATCTAAAAGTATTAGCTTAAGGACCTGCTATGAAATCATAAACATCCCTAGCTGCTATGTTATTATAAGCTATCTGAGCACTTAAAGCACCTTGATTAAATGCGGAACAAGGAAGGGAGATGGGCAATGCACCAATGGCCCCATTGTTATGGAATCTGATTGTCAGATATGGGGATGGGAAAAGAAAGGAACATACAGATGGTAAAGTATGTTCTCCAACATTTCAGAGATGAAAAATAAGGACACACTTGTAAAGTTTCTATTCTCATGCCTTTGACCAAACCCTTCAGTGTTACACACTGCGCAGTGCATTAATTAGTGTTCCTGCACACAAATTTATATACATGTACACTAGACACAAGATCCATTGGTGTATACCTCTCAGAAATGAAATTCTGGGTAGGAAGCAAAACCCTGAAGAATGGTAACCCCAGCAACAGAAACAACAAGATCCATTGGTGTATACCTCTCAGAAATGAAATTCTGGGTAGGAAGCAAAACCCTGAAGAATGGTAACCCCAGCAACAGAAACAACAACAAATATTTATATACAGCTTTTCAACAAAAATTTCCAAAAGTGGTTTACATAGAGAAATAATGAATAAATATGATGGATCTCTGTCCCTGAAGGGCTCACAATCTAAAAAGAAACACAAGATAGACACCAGCAACAGTCATTGGAGATACTGTGCGGGGAGTGGATAGGGCCAGTTACTCTCCCCACCCTGATAAATAAAGAGAATCACCATGTTTAAAAGGTGCCTCTTTGCCCAGTTAGCAGGGGTAAAACGATCAACATTTTAACAAGACATCCCCAAAAGACAAAAACAGAGACAGTGGCTGACATCCAAACTAACGAAGCACTTACATAACCAAGTTGCACTTGTGCTTGAAGTCATGAGGCTTCTTGGAATTCTACTCTTGTGGAATTTTTGCACAAAATTTCTCTGCAAAATATATGAGGCATGCCACAGGCTGCTCACCTTGTTGCAGTAGGGCAGGGGTGGGCAAACTTGGCCCTCTAGCGGTTGTTGGCCTACAACTCCCATCATCCCCAGTCACAATTTATTTTGGCTGAGGATTATGGTGTTGTAGTTCAAGGACAGCTGGAGGGTCGAGTTTGCCCACCCCTACGCTAGAGCAACACTAGTCTGGAATGAAAACTCCAGACTTAGCACATTAACTAGCGTAACAGCCATGTACTAGCACACCACATTTGCACAAATGCTTTATTAGTCTGGAGGTCAGCAAGTGATTTACCAAGAGTAGGGTACCCCACTGTCTGTGGTAGAATGCATGGTAATAGGACTGAATGAAACCATAAGTCAATGCATAATATTCAGCTTTGGTTTTTAATTTTCCTGGCTGGCAAGTTCCTTACAAAACACATTAAGCTGTCTAGTGTCTTTATACAAAAGCAGAAGAAGCTTTATGAAACCATTCATGGTGGGTGCCTTCCTTAGATAACAGGACAAGAAGGAATCATATTTCCCTATAATAAGTCCTCGCAAAATGAACCAGCTGCTGTTCTGCCAGATTTTGACCCAACTTATTAGGGGGGTCTTTAGGGAACTACTCACTCCCTAAGATTAAGTAGGCTTCATTCTATCTTTGCTGCCTCCAAGAGGCCCTGTAGAAGTAAATTTTCTTCTCAGTCCCCAGGTATTGTGTTATAGCCATAAGAAACTGCATCACTTTCGCTGCTGAAAAATTTCCATGTAACTGCTTAGGAATCTGACTCTTCTAAGGAAAGGACTGGGCAGGATGTGAAAGGACTGTGTAGTTACTTCCAAGGGCAACCCAGTCAGCCCATTCTTCTTGCCGGCGGAGGGTGGTTCTCTGAGGGGGAAAGTTGCTTCTACAAGGAGTCTAAAAAGCTGTATATTCTAGATGGTTTTAAATAGGTCAAAAGAGCATGTGCACATTTCAAGCATGCTCACTTACAGCAAATCTTGAGAGTTCTTGCCATCATCCTTGCCTGGAGCAGTAGCACAGAGTCAGACCTAGAGGATGGGGAACCATGAGTCAGGCCACTGAGGCCAGAAGAACCAGCCTCAGGCCCAGTTCCAGACTCAAGGCTGAAATCTGAGCTTGGCAGCTGGGAGATTGCAGCAACACCGGAAACTCCAGAACCGGGGACTCAGTGCTTGCTGTACCTGAGACTCCCTGTAGTGATGGGAAGGCTTTGAGGTAGGAATAAACCTCACTAGAGCAACGGCTGGGGTGGGGGTGGGGGGCCTTTCCTAAAAAGCAAAAAAAGCTGGGAGGTTCAAACCCAAGGGACCAATCCAGTAGACTGGGCGGGGATTTCTGGCTCAGCCACCTTCCGGAGAGGAGACAGCTTTGGTCTGTGAGTTCAGTCTGTCCCAGGAGGTTCCTGAGGAAGCAGCAAGCTGATTTGGGAAGGCTGCAATAGGAGTCAGCTAGATGCATTAGGGAAGTTTATGTATGTATGTATGTATGTATGTATGTATGTATGTATGTATTTATTTATTGCTGGTTGCTTGAAATCTGTGTTGCCTATGTTAATGAAACCTCTCTCTTACCATTGTTCTTAATGCCTATCTTTTTCTTTAAATCTAATAATAAATCCTTGTTGTTTAAGTGTGCTATTCTTCATTTTGGGTGTGCCTCAGTCACATGTCTCTGGAGGCCTAGGGCTGCTCGGCCTTTTTTGGGAGGGTTTTGCCACTTTACCCCCCTCCAGGAACCTTATATGGGGAGTGGGTTTCCCCACACCAAAATAAAGTGGATGGTGGCAGCCTACTTTGAATCCCTTATTGTCAAGGAGTCAACCCCAGTGAACTCCCACCCCCTCCTCTGACTCGGGTAGGAGTCAGGACACTCCCAATGAACCAATCTTGCCCACAACAAGAATCTCAGGTTCCCCCAGGCTTGCACACCAGCACTTGCAATGGGTCAGGAATGACTTGGTGGAGCAGAGGAATGCTAGGCGGGCTAGACTCCGGGCCTGTTTGCTGCCCCTTTAAATCTCTCTGTTCTTCTAGTAGGGGGTTGGAACCTGGGAGAAATTGAGGTATGAATGATCTCATTACTACTGTGGCTCTTGTTGAAGCAAGTTGATTATTTGGAGCATTCCAGGGCTGTACAGTCCTGACTGCCTTGCCTTGCCAGTTCCTGACTGTGGTGGGACAGGACAGTTCCAAGATTGGAGGCAGAATGATAAGAACTAGATTGCTGAGGCTTAGGAGACATGAACTGGGAAAGAGAAATCAAGCTGGCTCCTATCCACTACTGAGGAGGAGGGGCTCTCGGCATGTTCCTGAATCCCAAGGCATGGTTTAAGGCACATGATATGGCCATACTGCAGAAGCTAAGCAGGCCTAGGTTGGCCAGCTGGGATGGGTGATCACCTGGGAACTCGCTGTATGCTGTCTTAACTTCAGTGATAGAAGAAAGAGAATAAATGGAAGATAGATAATAAATAAAGAAATAATTGCCTGGTGCCCAACTCTGCACATTACAGATTGAAAAGCCTGAAGTGAAGACATGTCAGATGTAAGATTGACTGGTAAATGCATAAAGGTCTGAAAAGACGGGAGAATTCCCACTCATCCATTGCTTGTCTGTGGTTGTTCTTTGGTTGTTGATGCTTACTCAGCACCACAAATTCTGCTTCGCAATTGAACTGCTTACTCAAACGGTTAATGTAAACATGCTGGCAGACATCCAGAGCAACTAACTACTTGTGGAAGGATTTTATAGTAGTGCAAAACTGCTGCGCCAGCTGGTAGTGCTAAGCCTAGAACTTGCATTGTGAACTAGTGTTCTGCTACTGCAAGCATGCTTGTGTTGTACAACTGCAGCATGCCTCATTTATTTCAATGGGGACATTTGCACAAGAACACTACAGTGCTCTTGTGCAATAGTGCTCTTGCAGAATAGCGCTCTTGCAGAATACCCACCTTTTTAGCACAACTAAGCCATCCTCTTGCGCTGAGGCAACAGTGCTAATTCCTCTTGCAATTCTATTTTCTGGGTATCAGCCATTGGCTTGGAAATGAGACTATTATCCACTAAATGTTATCTGTCTACATTAACTCCTGACTTGAATACCTATTTAAATCACAATAAGTATCCATTCAGATACTCCTCCATCTCTTTATTACTTCCTCTGTGTTATGCTGACCTGCAGCTAGGACATTGGCACAGCATGGAAGTTCTGTCAAGCAAAGGACTGTACTTGACTTCTGAAGTTTATGTACTATGTTATAAATGCAGTCTCAGCCAGAAGCCTTTTGAAACAGCATAACTGTTATATTTTGGTGATTGTTCAGTATAACAAATATTTAAGTGTTCAAAAAAAGGTATCAAAGATCCAGAAACACACCATTTTCTTCTTACACAACTCTATGTGCTGATTTTGAATGGGAAAGTTTTTCCTCTATGGAGATATAATGTGGTATCTAGTAAAGTACCATAATAAAATACCTACCTACCATGGGCAAATACATGTGAATTTCCCATATATAGATTTTTAAAGAGAAATCACACACATAGATATAATTGAACAGGTATTAATCTAGTCTCTCAAATAATTTTTTGTTTTGTTTTATTGGACCTTTTCTTGCTTCCCCTAAAACTCCAGTGGTATTTCTTTTCAGTAGAAATATCTAAACTTAGTTACACTGAAATCCAGGGGAAATTTTAGGCTTGCAATTTTACACATGTGTGCTTCCATGAGTATCCCTCTGTGGAGGAAAAATGTTGGAATTGGCTTGTACACTGTGTAGCAAGCCACACTGGCATGGCTTCTGAAGGTAAGGAAACTCTGCTTACAGAGTGTGTCTTCGAACTCCTGCTCCTTCTCCAATTGGGAATGATGGCGGTAGCAATGGGAGTATGAGGACATGCTCCATAATAGGTGTGGTGCCTCCCTGCTTCTGAAAGCCATGCTGAAGGGGTTTAAAGTGCCATGGAAGCATGAAACTGATTGCCAGAAATTTTAGGACTGACAAAAGGAAGTACTTGTTCACACAGTGCATAATCAACCTATGAAATTCTCTGCCACAAGATGCTGTGACAGCCAACAGCCTGGATGGCTTTAAGAGGGGTTTAGATAAATTCATGGAGGACAGGTCTGTCAGTGGCTATCACCTCCAGCCTCAGAGGCAAGATGCCCCTGAATACCAGTTGCAGGGGAGAAACAGCAAGAGAGAGGGTGTGCCCTCAGCTCTTGCCTATGGGCTTCTTTCTCGGAGGCATCTGGTGCTCTACAGTGTGAAACAGGATGCTGGACGAAATAGGCCTTGGGCCTGATCCAGCAGGGCTTTTCTTAAGCAGTTCTTAAGCAGCAAGAATGCCTGTTACTTCGAGTGGTGGTTTGCTGTGTACTATGTGAGCCACTGTTTGTAAGGAAATTGCGGTTAAATTCTGAAAACTCTCCAAGACAGCAAACACATTTAAGAAGGAAGCAGTCCCCGCCCCCATATCTAAAGTCCTTAATTAAGTGACAAAAGAGGGACTGGAAGAGAAATTAGGGCAAAGCAGAGCTGTGCAAACTTCAGTCGCAGATTCGATTCAGAAGCTTTGCTTTAGACCCAAACAGGCACCCCGCTTGTTGCTCCAAACTGAAGCACAAATGACTGGTTTCAGCCAAATTAATCCATACAACTTGCACTGATAAACTGGAACGGGTTGGGAGGAAGGCTGCAACTACGGTGAGGGGTCTGAAGACCAAGTCATATGAAGAAGAGTCAAAGGAGCTGGGTATGTTTCGCCTGGAGAAGAGAAGACTTAGCAGAGGGATATGAGCACCATTTTCAAATACCTGAATGGCTGTCACAAATAAGGAAGAGCAAGCTTGTTCTCTGTTCCCCGTGAGGGCAGGACCAGAATAAATTAGTTGAAATTACAGATTTAGGTTCATCATTAAGAAGAACTTCTTAACTGCAAGAGCTGTTTGACAGTGAAACAATCTGCCTTGTGCAATGGTAGGCTCATCTTTGGTGGAGGTTTTCAAACAGGCTGGAGAGCCAAATGCCAGAGATGCATTTGCAGTTTCCTGTACTGAGCAGCGGGCTAAAGATCTCCGTGGTCCCTTCCAACTCTAAAACTCTATGAGTTTGTGTTCCTGAAGGGTGGGGGGGGGTGGGGGGAGAAAGAGAGGGGGGGTGTCATTCTGGAGTTGGGGCCTGTGATGTGACCTTGTATCATTTTATCCCTGGTAAGCTGTTTCAGAAGCTGTTCATGTTGTCTCTGACGAAAGAATCTGCCTGGTTAAGCTGCTAGAGCAGGTTGCTAGGTCACAAAATGATACCGTGAACTTTGCAGTAACTTACATTTTGCTTGGAACCACATTCATTTTCTGCTTAAGTGCCTCTAATCCATCATCGGAGTTTTGTACATTTTCCAGCAACACAGTTGTATGATCACCATTGCCGCTAGGATGATACGGCCACTTGTGTGGAAGACTCAGATCTTCCTGTCTCATTGAACATTCACTCCATTCCGTTTCAGCTTCACTTACTATCTTCTTCCCTCAGAAAGATGACAAGCAAACCTGACAGAGTGTCACCTTTTCCAAAATACCTTCTTTTCATCAAATCTGAATAAGTGGATTTGCTCACACAGTGAGGAACAACTTTTTCATGCCTGAAGTTAAATGAAACATTTTGAGTTCTACTCAAAACTAACCCAGTATTGAGGGTAAACATGCATGGATACTCCTTCAGTGATAAAGCTAACTAGTCTAGTGGTGTAATTTATTTCACAAAGCTATGGCCTTTTACTTTTATATTAGTTTTATGCAGCTGTGGAATGCAAGAGCAGGTTTCCATGTTGAATTTGAGTATGCAGGCGTTTAAGGTGCGAGTACAGAACACAGCTGAAGACAGAAGACTGGATCGCATTGGAAAGGCCAAGTCTGGCATGTGGATCTTGCTGGCTTATTTTGGGAACAAAACTGATTCCATGTGTTTGATGCAAGTCTGAACTTTCCACCAGGACAGAAATGAATTAAGAGATGCTTGTTAGAACTGCCCCAAAGTAGCTAAGATTTCCCTCTAACAGATTTCCCAGATGTTGATGACTACAACTCCCAGAATCCACCACAGCTGCAATGGCTTTTGCTTGGGGATTATGGGAGTTGTAGTCAACAACATTTGGGAATCACTGTTAGAGGGAACACTGGGTAGGGGCATCTCAGATTTTTTCAAAATGTCATGTTAGGGCCCTCCCACGCATAGGCCAGGAGCGTTGCCACAGTAACCTCTGCTATTGCCATAGTAACCTCTACCACAAGAGAGCTCACCACTCTGGCTTGAACCAGCAGTCCAAGATAGGGGCTTTCAGTATTGGACTGCTTCACTGGCTTTGATTATGGTTTAATTTTAAGTTTCTGCTTGCACTTCCACATTAAGCACTTTGGACCAGCCTCCCCTGAGCTGTGGTTTATCTATGCCACGTTCTTGTGTTCTTGCCCTATTCTAGGTTCTGTAAGCCCTCAGTACTGTCGAGATACAACCTGGTTCTTGACAGGAGATTAAACAGAAGAACAATAATGGGAGATAACTGATCTGGGGCCAGAGATAAAATGATTGATGAAGCATGGGATAACATTTTGATTACTGTGTTCCACTGGTCCAAGCTAGTGCTTTAACAATAGATGGGATGTAGATCTCATCCTAGGTTCAAAATATACTAAAAGTCTGGTGCATGAGGGATTTATTCCAACCTTCCATATTTAATATGGTAAATTAACAAGTGATGGATACCAGCAGTGGTTAGACAATAGTGATTATCCAATAAACTATGTCCCAGGGTACAGTGCAGCAACATGTAAATGATTTGGTTCATAGGTTAAGAAAAAGAAGGGGCTCCTCAGAGAGCACAAATAAAGGAATCCTCTATGCAGCATATCTTATTATTTACCTGACCTTGGAATGTATAATGAAGTTTGTGCATTGCATTTCAAATATATATATACTCTCTCTCTCTCTCTCTCCTGTCTCAACAACTGACACAATACCAGCAGAGACAACAGATGATAATGAAGTATAATGTTTGACATTGACGAAATATAACAGAAAAAAATTTTCCGAAAGCTTGCCGATATTATTTATGTCAGAACAGCAGTTTAGTAAAGGGCCTCATTAATCTCAAATGACTGTCTGCAGACCTTAGTAACCAACTCTGGATAACCATATAAGAGAATGGCAAGCACTACTTCAACAGGGATTGCATTTGCCACTGAGTTAGGAGATGTTACTTATTATCATTATGCCTATTTCTCAACCCTGATGAGTGTTCCCAGCTGCGAATGAAACTTTTTTATATAGTTCCTTTACCGGAGTGGTTGCTACACCTATGGTGATCTCACATGAAGACTTTCACACATCATGCTTGACTCCTGATCCATGAGATCAGGAGGCGTATAGCATTTGGAAGAACTGCAATGATCAGCATGAGTAAAATTTGGAAGAGCAAAGATATTAGTCTCCTAACCAAATACAGATTAGTTAATGCAATAATATTTCCAATAGCCACATATGGCTGTGAAACCTGGACTTTGAAGAAGGCAGATAGGAGAAGGGTGGAGGCTTTTGAGATGTGGTGTTGGAGGCGACTGTTGCATATCCCATGGACAGAGAGAATTACAAATAAGGAAGTTTTAGATTGAGTTAAACTAATAATATCGCTAGAAGCTAAGATTACCAAACAAAGACTGACATATTTTGGTCATGTCATGCTAGCTGATTCACTCGAAAAGACAATTATGCTGGGAATGATCATCATGCGAAGGAGACCAGGACAGCCTTGTACTCGGTGGCGGGATATTATAAAAAATGACACTTGAATGACCATGGCGGAATTAAAGGAAGCTGTACGAGATAGGACGGCATGGAGTGCATTGATCCATAGAGTGACTGAGAGTCGGACACAACGGAATGGATAGAGAGAGAGTTTGACTCCCAGGTGTGTTTACCCATACCATGCAAGCCACATACTTTTCCAGGGGCTGTGTGCACATCCAAAAGTACATTCAGGAAGCTGAACCACCTTTACACCTATCTGCACAGGCACAGGTACAATTGTAAAAGTGGCAACAGAACCCTGGTAAAGGTACACATAAAAGGGGCCATGAAGGAGTCTACAAACTGGTTGGAGTTCTAGGATAAGCTGGAGAAGTCTGGCCTGGCATTTCTGTGACTGCGAATAAGAACTTGTGAGGTACAGAGCCAAGTTACCCTCAAGAACTAACTTGAATCAGAAAACAAAAACTGGCCTAGAGTTGATACATGGTTAGTTTCAAACCAATTTTAATCTAAGCTGGAAAAGAAGAAAAGCACTCTCCCTCTCCCTCATCTCCTCATCCTTCCTGCTCATACACTTACCTCCCTTCTACTCCATTAGTGGTGACAGGAAAGAAGGACATCTCTCCCTCCTCCAATGCCTGCCATGAGGCTAGAACTGCAAGGAGGTTCCAGGAGCACTGGGAAATGTGCTTTGTCAGTAGCACTGGGAAAATTACATTTCCCAGCTCACCTAACTTCCAAGCATGGCAGCATGTCTGGTGCTTGAGGTGGGAACAGGAAGAGAGGTCTTCTTTTCTCTTTCGCCCTGACACCACCACTTAACTATTTTTTAAGTCTGCAAGGAAACAGGCCAAATTGGTGAGCCTGCTGCCAAGTCTGAGTGAAGGAGTTTGCCCCATCGCTGTTTTTGTGCAGTGTGGTGTTACATAGACAAATAACTGGATCCACACGGCAAATTAGGCCTCACATTAGGCTTGCATGCAGAACAGTCTCAATGTGTTCCTCTCAATCAGCCAAATCATATAAAGATTTAGGTGGCAGGGAGACAGAACCCAGATGTTCTGTTATGTGAGTATCCCTACATGTAAACAATAAACATGAGCAAATAATGCTTCATTTTCTCATTCATTTTCCACATTGCTTCTGCAGTGGTACTTTCCCTAGTTCTATGGGAGAATTACACAACCCACTGAAATTGAAAATGGACACAATACCCCTGAGAACACAGCTAAGCTTCCCAAAGCCAGTTTCATGCTTCCAGATCTTCTCTCAGAAAATCACACACTTGGGCTTAGTTCAGGTACGAGGATTTCAAGGCCTTTATAAATTCTCATAATTAGCAGAGACAGTATTTGCTGCTGAAAAGTGGGTCAAGTCACTTGTTTTGTTTTGCTTTTTCCCCTGGAATTTTATTATGGTTAGCTCTGAATAACATCTTTAGCCCAGCCATGTCAAGTGCACATGTAAACAATATGTTCACAACACAATTTCCAACTTATCAGTGAAACAAAACACTGAGGTTCTAGTAATTGTTCAGAAATGAAACACTTTGAGGCTCTACACACAATCGGTGTGTAGAACCTAATAGGGTTCTGTGGGGAGAGTGGGTCAAGCCTGCTCCCTGGACAACTGGATTGGCCGCCCACATGATTACCGGCTTCATCAATTTGTGTGGACAGGAGCAACTCCCATGTGCATATGGAATCTCCTTGCCTGTAACACCCTTTCCTATTCACATTAGCATCAATAGAGCATGCAGGTCTGTCTGTATCCCTATGCAAACATAGAGCCTCACCTTGCACTGGAATAAATGGGGCAACCTGCATGGCCAGCAGTGAATATGCATTGGAATATGCACAGAGATTTGAACTCAGTAAGTGTTCGTGCTTATTTATGAAAATAACTTGTGTGGAAGGGGAAGTCTGGCCAGTGCATTTGCTCTGCCTGTGATTGTTGGTCCCAGAGGTACCCTAGTGGCACCATGATGTTCAATGTGGGGATGTGCATGAACCGCAGTTCCAAGCATGGTTCGAATACTCCCCGGGAGATTCAGAAGGGAACTTTAAGGAAAAGGAGAGCAGTTGCTTACCTATTCTGTGCTGCTCCTTCCAGCTACCTGCTAGGACAGTGCACATCCCCAAAAGGCCCTATGAGCTGGGAGCATGCACATGGTGTCCAAACATGCATGGGCACCATTTGCATGGTCAGCAAGGTGTTGCATCACGCAAATGGCACCCGTGCATGCACAGACACCATGTGCATCCTGCCAATGCACAGGGCTTTTGGGGATGCACACTGCCCCAGCAGGAAGCTGGAAGGGCTGGTGGAGAACAGGTAAGCACCTCCTCTCCTTTAAAGTTCCCTTCCGAATTTTTGGTGAATGCTTGAACCATGCTTTGAACCGCGGTTCATGTACATCCCTAGTTCAATGGACACAGACCTATCTGCTCTGCTGTGTATCTTTTCCCAAGGCCATTTGCTTGTAGGCAGCAAATTAAATAAGTTTTCTGCAGCTGCCAAAAACATCCACAGAGATAAACATGGAAAGACAATTTTAATAACAGTTTTTAAAATAGCAGACATCAAAAATATTCTACTGCCCAAATGCCAAATAATAATTAAAAAGGGGGAGATGCATAGGACATTTTTGTTTATATATGTTTGTGCGGGCGAAAAGGGGAAAAAAAAACACACAACTGATTGATTGTGACTTACACGGGGCAAGGAACAATTTAATTCTGAAAGTGGCATTTGAAAATGCCAGTCAAATTGGGTCAGATTTTCTGACCTACAATAATATGAATGTGATTTCAAATATACCACCCATAAGAAGAACTGACCTTACTCTTGCTTCATTAAATGTTAAACTATAATGGTATCATTTCTTCTGAAGAAAAGCCTGTTGTTGCTTCAATACTAAACCACTGACAGTTAATGGCGCAGTTAGTTATTTCTCTTAGATGGTAAACATGTACATAAAAAAGGATATAGTATTATATATTCAATGTTTCATATGAGTATTTTACACATCATGCATATTCCATTTCTGTTCCACCTATCCAAGACTATCTCTCAGCTACACTTGCTATCTTTGCAGTCTCCATTTCTTTCTCCATCCCCCTAATCCCAGTCTCCCGAGATCTCATTTTATCTCTGATACCACCTAGTTTAACTAGCTGAACTGAACACTCGGCTAGAGCTCTCTGTCTCTGGACTTCTTTGCCTCTGCTGGATCTCCACTGAGTCCCAGTCCTCCTGGCACTGCTTACGGTTCAATACTGACAGCAGACTCTGCCACAGCATCACACACTGGGTTCAGTATATCACTTCTGCAATACAAAGGTAGAAAATTGGGAACAATTATACATAGCAGCCATGTGGGTCCACTGCAAAAAAGGTGACCAGATGCAAAGGAAGATGTGCTATTGATAGGAACATGAGGAGCCCTGTTAATAGCACTTAGCACTTACATTTATATACCGCTTTATAGCCGGAGCTCTCTAAGCGGTTTACAATGATTTAGCATATTGCCCCCAACATTCTGGGTACTCATTTTACCGACCTTGGAAGGATGGAAGGCTGAGTCAACCTTGAGCCCCTGGTCAGGATCGAACTTGTAACCTTCTGGTTACAGGGCGGCAGTTTTACCACTGCGCCACCAGGGGCTCTCAATCAAAGGCCTCTCTAATCCAGCATCCCATTTCCTAGAGTGGCTAATCAGATCCCCTTGAAAAACACAGAAGTGGGATATGTACACAAATAGCCCTCTCCAATTGTTTCTTCCCAGCAACTGTTATTCAGGAGGCAGAGGTGTAGCAAGGTTGTAGTGGGCCCAGAGACAAGATTTTAAAATGCCCCTCCCGGGCCCCCAGACAACTGTCTCCCCTTGTCCTATTATAGTTACGCCCCTGTTCAGAGGCGTACTGTCACTGAACCTGGTAGTAGTATATAGCTGTCATAACTAGTTGCCACTGATAAACTTGTCTTCCATGAATACGTCTAATCCCCGTTTAAAGCCATCTAAACTAGTAGCCATCCCCATCTCTTGCATAAGTGAAATTTCAACACATGCAGCTTGCCATGTGGACATGAGAAAAGAAAAGCTGTTTCTGCCAACATTTCCTCTTTTACACAACTACTGGAGAACCCAGGTTCTTCTTTGAATAGAGCTATCCTGTACATAACTTGGTAGAATGCTTGCACTCTCCATACAGAAAGGAGATGTGCTGGAGAGATCTAGCTGTCAGATTCTAATCTGGAGATTCCCCATTCCTTTAAATGTCTTGCTGAATCAGCAGATGAGGCAGTGGCAGCATCTCTTGTCTGTTTTCCCTTTCCCTTCCTACTATGTAGCATATCTGGAATTCTTGCTACAGAAAAGGGAGAGGCAGATGAAAGGGAGAAGGAGAAGGAGAAAGAGAAGGAGGAGAAAAGGAGAAGGAGAAAAGAAAGAGCCATTGCTATATCTTCTCCCTATTGGTAGCGTGAACTCAATGAATCTCCAGGTTGCCATGTGGCAAACCAATTAAGACCATTCTGCACTGAGGACATTTCTTATCCTTTCTTGAGAAAGGAAACATAGATCTGAAAGAATCTGGCATCAGTGGTACTTACTTCAAATATATAGTGGGGATGGGGAGAAAGAATGTTAATGCATTTATAAGACATTTCATATATTACTGGTCTGTCCAGACTTCACATGTTTTCATTTATTCCCATTTCATTTTCTTCCTCTAAAAATCCCCAGGTTTTTTTTAATCACAGAAACCAATATGTACTTTTTAGCAAACATTTTAATGTATTTCCAACCCAAACAGCAAGCATGATGATAAACTGCAATGTACCTGTTTAAATATATGGTTTTATGTGAACATATGGGAGGCATGGAATCCATAGACATATCCATATATTATTTAATCTGATCTGTCTGGGAGAGGAAGGAACACAAAACCACACATTACATCATGAACGTTGGCAAGAGAGACATTTGATAACATCTCTAACGGTGATGCAGACCTAAATTAAAGTTGCTGTTGCAGACCCAAATTTGGGTCAGTCTCAAGGTCTTTATGTGTACAGCCCATTTAATAAGCCAAAGGTCTTAAGCGTACAGCCCTTTGTTTACAGTCCATGTGTACAGCTCATTGGTAGCTATCTTCATTTCTTCTCTTGTACACATTACATGTTTCATATGACAACATCTGATATGCCTTCCTGCCATACATCAGTGTACATGTATGTTGTATTTTTCCAGTCCGGTTAGGTTTTTAAGTATGTGGAAACCTATATTTATCCCTCTCAAGATCTTTCCCCACCAAATGATGCCTTGTGTCATAGAGCCCTAGTATGAAAGTCACAATGCATAAAAGAGCTGTATTGTTTACCTATAGACCAAAGTTGCTGTGCCTCTGGCAGACAGTTCTACTTTTTTTCCCCTCAGTGTACATTTACTTTGAATAACAGCTGTTTATTCAAGTGTGGAAAAGTGAGGCCAGGCACACAGAAATACAGATAGTGAATGAGACTGGTGATTTGTCTTAAGAAAACAGTCACACTCAGTTACATCAGAGTGATCCTGGGGTGTAACTCGGAGGTCTGCATTTGAAATGATGCATAAGGAACCTTCAGGACAAAAGGTTTGCCTACCTTATATTGACTATAATCCTAGAGGTTGAGTTCAGAAAACATTTAAGAAAAAAAATGCATTTTGAGGTCTTTGTTTCCAAATGTCATCATAGACATTGCACAATAAGGTAATAATAGTAGGAAGTAGTAAGAGGAGATGAATATGAAACAAGAAGCAGGGGGTCCTGATCCTCAGAAAGTGTAAAACCACATCTCATTCTCAAGAGTAGAACTAGCAGTGATCCAAACATTCTCAGAAAAGAGTTTTAGATATTGAATTAGGATGTTGGTGAACTTTGAGGAGGTTTATAAGTGGGGGTGATGAAAAATTCTGGAAAGGTTTTGTGGGAAGTTTACTGCTGATTGACTGCAACATGTCCTGTGTTTTCTACACACACACACACACACACACACACACACACACATCCACCACTGCTATCTCTTTGGCAACAGAGGCAGTAGTAAAACTCTTCTCAGTGGTTGAATCCTACCAGTCACCATGATGCCCACACCCCAGAATGTCCTCGCTACAGTGTTGTAGCACCATTCCTGATATGATGCATCCTGGAAATCATGGTGACTGGCAGGAACCTGTTGCCTAGAACAGGGGTTCAAGCCTGTGGTACTACAGATGTTGCTGAACTACAACTCACATCATATCCAGCTACCATTTATTTTGGCTGGGGATGATGGGAGTTTTAGTTCAGCACAGGTTGGGAACCCTGGAGTACCACAGGTTGGGAACCCTGGCCTAGAAGATCTCTACCACTGCTTCTACTGCCACTGCCAAAAAAGTGGGGGAGGGGACAACCACTGACAATCAGAAAATAACTGAAATGGCCACCACATTTTTGCCACCAGCAAATAAGGAGCCAAAAATAGGGAATGTTTGGATCAGACTTAATTAAAATCCAACAAGGGAGCAAAGACAGCTTGAGAGGAAGGATCATTTCACATACTACGTAGGGGAACTCCATGTACTGTACCCATCTTGGCCACTGACTATACATCCAACAGGGAGTCACAACCAATCTAGCTCCTTGACAAGAACACAGTGGTACTTGTTTATCACAGTCCAAATTTACATGTTCAGACATACACTGAAAAATGTAATGTGTGAAGACTGTTTTCTGGAAGATCTTCAAAATACATCTTAAAATCAGTAAGACAACTTTCTAAGAAATTATAACTATTAGTGGTGACTAGTGGACCCTGGGGTATGGGGGGCAGAGTGAATGGCAGAGTACAGGTGGTCCTTGCTATTTGTAGTCCCGGCAATCACGAGTTCGTGTATCCACAGTTGGGATATGTGCACCAGCCTCATTATACGTGGATCTAAAAATACATGAAATTTGCCTATTCATGGTTCCTAGGCGACCAGAAATTACCTCTGAGGTCATTTACGGCCACCATTTTGCTAAACGGAACCATTTTATGGCTATTTCTTGGGGGAGGGAATCCCCACAATTTTTCCATGGAAAATCTTCAGAATTGGGTGTTTGTGGGCAGCTGGAGAACTGGAGAGCATGGTACATTTCTTTATTGCTCTTATTTCTGCCCTTTCTGCCTTTTTTTGTCCCCCAGGAACCTAACAGCCATTGACTTCAGGTCTTGTTATCCGCAGTTTTGTTATCCACAGTTGTAGCTGAGAACGGAACCCCTGCAGATAACGAGTGCCACCGCTATGCCTTTAATGAATGGTCAATGTTCTTGACACTGCCTGGCATCCCACAGGACCAACCTGAAGTGTGTCCTGCCCCACTGCTCAGGTGGCTGATGTGCATGCCTGCTGGCCAGCTGAGCCGTGGGGCAGGGCATGTGGCAGACTGGCAGTGCATAATGCCAGCAGTTGTGGTGGGAGTTTTACTGATCATTAAAGATATACACCACCTTCTATTCCACCCCACCCACACCCCAACATCCATCAGCCACCACTGATAACTATTCAGCATTAACACAGCACTCCAGAATTTTCAGCAAGGCTATATTTACTCCCCACCCACAGCATGCTCTCTCAGGTAGCTTTCACCAGCACGTAATGTCATGTGTCAGGTAGTCCCAGTTTAAAAGACACTTCAGAACATTAAAAATATGGAATGTTATCTCTGTAATCCTTATCTCTGACCTACCTAAAAGGTAGGTCAGTATTACCCTCATGTTGCTGACGGGGAGGATGAAGAGAGTGGCTTGCTCAAAGCTAACCAAGTGAGTTCATGGCAGAAGTAAAATTTGAACCAGGGACTTTCCTAGTTCACACAGCTCAGTGGCTGCCAGGGCTGAACTGTGGGCAGCTTCCCCCCAACCTTTGAAGGGTACGAGGTCAGGAGCAGGTGGGTCCAGTAGGAAATTAGGGACAAGAAAGAAGGCAAGTTAGAAATCAAGCCATGCAGACAAACCAGAAGCCAAGGTTCAAGTGATAAGTAGGGGTGTGCACAGAACCAGCTGGTTCGGTTAGAGCCAGTTTGGTCCAGCACCCCCGCCCCCCAGTTCGGTTCGTTCCAGGGGAGGGGTTCGTGAGCTTTAAATTTTTTTTAAAAAAATCTTACCTTCTCCAGCGGGGTTCAGCACGGGTCATGTCAGGCCATGCAGAGGGCCATTGCACAGGCATGGCGGCCTCCGAAATGGCTGCCGCGCTGGTGGGGGAAAGGCCTGAACGGGCGGAAGAATGGCTGAATGGCTGTTGGATCCATCCAACCCTTTGGATGAATGAAGTCCGACGGGGGAGGGGAACCTCCCCATTCCGGAGGGGGTAAATATAAAAATAAATATATATATATTTAAATTGTTTAAAATGAACCCCCCCCCAATGGGCGCGCGGGGGGTTTCAGTCCGGGGTCGGACCTGTTTGGTCCAGGGTCGGAACGAACAGGGGGTGGTTCTGTTTGACCCCAAACCGTCGAACCTGTTTGCACATCCCTAGTGGTAAGCCAGAGGCCAGGAATTGAGCCAGAGATCAGAGAAGCCAAGTAATCAAGCCAGAAGGAGCACACAGCACACCAGAACCAAGGAGAGCTTGAAACTGAGGCAAGGCTTGCTTTAGACAGGCAGCTTGTTATCCCCTTCTTGATGTAACAGGAGCCAACTTCACTGTTAAACTACAGTATAATTCAAGCTTCTGAGCCCAGTTGTCATAAAAATCCCCTTAAGGAGAGCACAGACTCTTTAGGACTACTGACTGGGTCCAGGAAAAAAGAAAGTATGAGTTATTCTTGAAAGGGATTACATTTCTTAAAATTGTCTCTTGGGCCCTCCTCTTTAAGCAGGTTCTGTGTACCTCACAATAAAGCACTTTGTACATGGCCACCTGACTTGCTTTCACTTTGTTTCTGTACAGGTTCTAGACGAGGTTAACCAAAAAGAGATATGATAGACTTCTATATTTTTGGATAGAACAGTCTGATCATATCTGCCTTGAAAGTCTATCAGTTCTCAGAAACTCTGTCAGTTCTCAGAATGGTTATAGCAAATACAATGACCAGATAGGAAACTTTTAGGCAGCTATTCAGTATTAATTTTAAACTCTGTATATAACCATGTTAAACAGTACATAAGCTACACAAATATATCTGTGCCTTCTGCTGACTTTGATCACATAAACACGTCACCAATGTTTCTCAGAAAAGAGAATCTAGGACAAAGACATTTTTAGGTCATGTCCAGCTCTATTAATATAGAAATACCTAGAATCTCATATTGGATATGAAAAAGCCTGCATAATTTAATCAGAGTTTTAGTGGCATTGACTGTCTTCCTAAAGCACTACTGCTTTTGCTAGGATGAAACGTATACAGAGAATTAAATCTTGATAAAACAAGAGTCTACAGTCACGTTTGGATATTTTTAAATAAACACTGTATGACAAGAATCATTATTGTGCTGTGCTCTTTCCTCTTTCTCAAACAGTAGGAAGTTGAGTTCAGGGCAGACTTTCACAGGGCAGTCTTTTGTCTTTCAGAAAAAACCCCACAAGATGACTTGTGGCATCTGTGTTTACTTGATCATAATATTTATTTATTTATTTATTTATTTATTTATTTATTTATTTATTTATTTATTTATTTCTGCTGCCACCCCATGACAATAGTTCTCTGAGTGACTCACAGAGTAAAGAACACAACACAATATGTACATAATCTTAATAAGGTAATGCTAATGACCTATTTTCAGAACTGATAATGAAGTCACTAAAGTGGTGGATAGCTTCTGCCTTTTAGGATCGACCGTCAACAGTAAAGGATCCAGCATTCAAGAAATACGCTGCAGATTAGCACTTGGTAAGGCTGCAATAAAAGCCTTGGAAAGGATATTTAAATGCTGTGATGTGTCTACACCTACAAAGATTAGAATCGTTCAGACAATGGTTTTCCCTGGACTTTGAAGAAGCAAGATAGAAAAAGCATTGACGCTTTTGAACTTTGGTGCTGGAGAAGACTTTTGAGGATACCATGGACAGCTAGGAAAACAAACAAATAGATCATCCGGAAATCCAGAATATCATCTGGAATTTTCACTTGAGGCACAAATGACCAGGCTCAAACTATCATGCTTTGGACACGTTATATGAAGACCCAGCTCCTTTGAAAAGTCTATAATGCTGGGGAAAGTTGAATGAAAGAGAAGAAGAGGATGACCAGCAGCAAGGTGAATGGACTCGATTACAACAGCAATGAATGCACCACTGAGAAACCTTAAATGTTAGGTTCAAGACAGATCATCCTGGAGAGAATCTATCGATGTGGTCTCTAAGAGTCTAGACACTGACTTGATGGCACTTAATCAATCAATCAATCAATCAGTAATCTATTTACTTAATGTGCCCAGCCTTTATAGGAATTACAATGGGAGCATAAGTAAACAGAGTCACACATTTACAAATGCATCCTCCCTTCACAACTAGGAACATAGGAAGCTGCTATATACTGAGTCAGACCATAGCTCCATCTAGCTCAGTATTGTCTACACAGACTGGCAGCAGCTTCTCCAAGGTTGCAGGCAAGAATATCTCCCAGCCCTATCTCGGAGATGCCAGGGAGGGAACTTGGAAGTTGGAACCTTCTGCACGTAAATATGCAGATGCTCTTCCCAAAGCGGCCCCATCCCCTAAGGGGAATATCTTACAGTGCTCACATGTAGTCTTCTATTCAAATGTAAACCGGGGCAGACTTGGTTAGCAAAGGGACACTTCATGCTTGCTGAAGCAGCAGTCCTGGTCTCTGTACCCAAGTACAAATATAACACAAAAGACACTGGCCTGCATTCTACTGAACTACTTTGAAATACTCAGGATAAACACAATGCTTTGGATCAGAGCTACAGAGTTAGATCCAAAGAACTATGAACAGAGGGGAAAGGGTCATTCTTGTTATGCAAACATGTGCGTTCATGCAGTGCTATAATAGGAAGGTTCTATAGGATTGCTCATGCACAGGGGTGGAGCTATAATTGAACAAGGGGAGGGTGGGGGGAGAAATGCTCCTGTGTCCCAAGGGGAAAGGGGGCTGGCCAGCTAAGCAATAGCTTGCTTTATGCGCCCCCCTTGCCTTTCCAAAGAAGAAGGCGGGGAATGCAATAGGGGCCAATCTTCACTTTTTGTCCCAGGGTCCACTCCAATCGTGTTGTGTTCTTATGTCTGCCTGTGCAAGAGATTGCACATGATGTTGCATAAATAGAATATCTTTGGATTCTGTTTCACTTCTCCCCACAATGTTCTCACGGGAGGTGTAAAACAGTCCTTGCATGAAGAAACCTCCTTTCATAAGCAGATATTTCTGGATCCAACACAATCTTTTTTTCTCTGGTGGCACCCTGTAGTGTAACATAGCATGTGCATGACCCCTTAGCAAATTGTGGGCTTGAGGAATCCACCTTCTTCCTAATTTGAGATAATGACCACCAGATTCATAGTGGCTGCTTATCTCAAGTTAAACTGGAGCTGAATCAAGAGCCTTTAATTAATCAGAAGCTATTACATTGTCTGAGCTTTTTTCAATCTCTTATTAATGTCCTGGTCATCGTGAAGGAGAAAGCCAAAGGAGCCCCGAATTAAGGTGGTGTTATCATTGAATTAGCAATTGCAACTTATAAAGAGCAAATTTAGACAGGCAAGGATTCACTCACTTTTATCTGAAGGATTACATTTGGTTCAAACCAGTACAATAAATCCCACTACATTTTCATATTCATTGCTGATTACTTAGAGAGAGACCTGGTTTTAAAAAAATTAATTCTGACCTGTCTGCACTTTTCAGCAGCAATTCATTTAGTATTACCAAGCTGTAGAGAAAGGTGCTTAATTAATAATTTTTTACATCTAAGTGTTCTACACTTAAAAGAGGTTTGCTGGTTTTATTTCATAGTATTTTTTGTTTTGAAAATCCTACCTTCTTTCACCATGATCTGAAACAACATTAATGTCAAAGGGTTCAGAAGTGTTTAGAAAAAAAATCTTTCTGAACTAGGGTGGGACTGCGCTTGTGTTAAGTTAGTGATCAGCCTTTATATGCAAATATGATGGATATTTATATACCGCTTTTCAAGTTCCCAAAGCAGTTTATATAGATATAAATATTTTTTTTAAATGGCTTCTCCTGTCCGCAAAGGGCTCACAATCTAAAAAAACAAAACAAAACATAAGACAGACACCAGTAACAGCCATTGGAGGGATGCTGTGCTGGGGATGGATAGGGCCAGTTGCGCTAAAAGTTGCCTCCTTGCTCAGTTGTCAGGGGACTAAACACAGGACCAAAACTCCCGCAAGCATGCCAAACCAGTTGCATGGCTCATTGGATCCTGGCCAACATACACACACATACTAAGGCTCTCCACACAAGCAGCATGCAGAGCCTTGAGAGGGCTTGGCCCGCTCTCTCCACACATGAGCAGTCAGCTCGCCATAGGTGGCATGATCGGCCGCCCACATGATTACCGGCTCTGTCACCTCATGAGTCAATCTCATATTGACCGGTCAGGGGTCTCCTCCTAAGTTACCGCAGTATGGAGCTGCACTGTGGCAACACACAATCCAATAAATGAGGTTAGCGGATTGCTTGCTCCACTAACCTTGTTTAAGGGGAGAGGCATTTAGGGAGGCTTTCTGTGGGGAGCCACACAACTCCCATTGCAGCACATGACCAGGCGAAACTGGGCTAGGTTCCCTTAGCCTGGTTTCATCAGGTTGTGAGACTAGCCTAACTCTCTCTCTCTCTCTCTCTCCCCCTCAATCTCAATCTCAATCTGTGGAAGCTGGAACTGAGCTGCCACCATGTGGGCAGCTTGCTAAAGGAGGAAGGATTGTACACGCTTGGGCTATGGACTGTACTGGGGGAGGGGGGTGAGTGGTGGCAGCAGCCACACCAGGTGGGTAAGAAGACCCTTTGACTACCTCTCTTGCTGCCCCCCACCCTGATTGCCCGCTCAGCCCAGCCCTTCCAAACTGGGATTGGTTCAGTTTGATCGCGGACTGAAGTGCCCCCAGTTCGGTCCGTGACCAAGGCGCCGAACCAGCCTGGTTTGAGGCAAACTGGCTTGGCATTGAGTGCTTTGTGCACATCCCAAACTTGTGCATCAGCTTTGCACTACTGCAGTGTCCTTATGCACATGCACCATTAGTCAGTGTGTCAGCCATTATTTATTGCACTTAAATCCTACCTTTCTAAATCTTATGATGGAACTCATATGATTCCAGGTGGTTTTCCATCCAGAAACTGAGCAGGCTCAGATCTGCTTAGGCTCAAAGTTGCAGCCTGCAGCATTCAGATTATGCCCTGGGATTGAACTAGCTTGGAATCCTGCCACTTGGAAGCAACTCTTGTGCTTCTCTGGTAATATATTAATCAGGCCTAAATATTCACTATTGATCTTTCCACATGAAAATAAACCTCAAAAATTCACATGGAATTGTCCCCCGCTCCACACAAAAAATCATTTAGCTTCCTTTCTATTATGGAAATTAATTCCAGACATTTCCTTCCATGCTTGTGTGCATAAAAATTTAGCAGGAGCCGAATATCAGCCGAAGCAAAAAATTCATTCCAATATAAAATATAATTTTGACTTCAGTTATAATTTAAACTTGATGGATGATCAGTTTCTGGCATTAGATTGCAATAATATCCCTACTATCTCTGGTAATTCAGCTTTCAGAGAAGCAAGTCATTTTTAAAATTAGAAATAGCCTCAGAATAAGACGCTCAGAATAAGAATAATTTCTTTGCTCTCCTGGTAAAAGACCTCCCCCAAAACCATTACCATGAACAAAAACCCAGCTGCAGCCAGTCCTGTCAACTTCAATGGGGTCAAGGCATTGCCTTGTTTCTGTAACTCATAGCACTTTGACTCTGTCATGACAAAATGTTTAATGAACTCACAGAAATCCACTGACCACTTCAAGGATGCTTCAGTGCACAGGGATTCTGCAATTACTGAAGGCCAATCTTCACATACAGCCTCCATGGGGGTAAGGAAAGGAAAGGTTGTGCCAACAAGTCGGTGTCGACTCCTGGCGACCACAGAGCCATGTGGTTTTCTTTCTTTGGTAGTATACAGGAGGGGTTTACCATTGCCATCTCCCGCGCAGTATCTCCCGTGCAGTGTGAGATGATGATGCCTTTCAGCACCTTCCTATATCACTGCTGCCCAATATAAGAGTTTCCCATATTCTGGGAAACACACCAGCAGGGATTCGAACCAACAGCCTCCTGCTCTCTAGGCAGGTTGCTTCCCCGCTGTGCCATTAGGTGGCCTAAAGTGTGCCATCAAGTCAGTGTCGACTCTGGGCTATCACAGAACCCTGTAGATTGTCTTTGGTAGAATATAGGAGGGGCTTACCATTGCCTCCTTCCGTGCAGTATGAGATGCTGCCTTTCAGCATCTTCCTATATTTCTGCTGAGCACGCAGCAGGAAATGACTTGACTAACAAGTCAGAGGTTGCCGGTTCGAATACCTGCTGTTATGTTTCCCAGACTATGGAAAACACCTATATCGGGCAGCAGTGATATAGGAAGATGCTGAAAGGCATCATCTCATACTGTGTGGAAGGAGGCAATGGTCAACCCCTCCTGTATTCTACCAAAGACAACCACAGGGCTCTGTGGTTACCAGGAGTCGACACTGACTTGACAGCACACTTTACCTTTATTTATTTATTTTAATTTAATTTAATTTATTTATTTATCTATTGCATTTCTATCCCGCTCTTCCCCCAAGGAGCCCAGAGCGGTGTACTACATACTTAAGTTTCTCCTCACAACAACCCTGTGAAGTAGGTTAGGCTGAGAGAGAAGTCACCCAGCAAGTATCATGGCTGAATGGGGATTTGAACTCGGGACTCCCCAGTTCCAGTCCAGCACTCTAACTGGACTGGGACCAAGCTGGCTCTTTTTCCATTGGGGAGGCTACGTTTAATGCTTGCCCACAGCAGTAAGTCTACACAGGGATGCCTTAACATCTGAACGGTTTGAACCCTTGAACTGTTGTTCTGCAACATGGCTCCCCTGTCAACACTGAATGTCTTGACACCTTCAAGTGTGCTCCTCTAGTGACATGCTGACACTCATGGATACTGGCCGAAATGCTGTGTGACCTGGTGCTGGTGCTTCTGAGCCACCAGTGCTGTTGTGCATGCAAAAGGCAGCCCCAGTGATGTTGCGGAGGTGGACAATTGTGTACAGTGACCTAAAACAGAGCACAGGTACTTGTGTCACGGTGCTTCCATTGTTTCCAACAAATACCCTGGCACTGAATTATGCAGAATGTCAGCCACTGATTCTGTCATGGAGATCCATATCAGCAGCAGCACTTGTGCTTGGCTTGTTTGCCTGTAGATATGTTTTCGGTTTAGGGTGCAAGGTACACTGGAATCATAACCCTAAGAAACCCTGCTGTGGAAGACAGTGTGGATCATTGCTTAGAATGCAAGGGGTCCTGCTGTGCAAGGTGTCGAGAGTGGTGGTGTTGATTTGCACTTCTATTCTATATGCAGAGGTTCTGTGCACTTGCTTTGTAAATAGTGGTTCCCATAATCAATATCTGCCTTCACCAGTTATGGATCACAAGTAAAAGTGTTGGGGCAGAACTCTGCCTGAAACCTTGGAGAGGTACTAACAGTCAGAGTGGACAATACTGGTCTGAGTGTAAAAAGCAGTTCCTTATAGCATTTGAATTCTCACCCCGCTGTATTCTATCTAGTAGCCTTTTATGTTTTGTGATTTCAGGAGTTTGTCCCAGTGGGGATCCTGTAGATAGTGTAGGACGTGGAGTCAGAAAGAAAAGGGAGGCGAAGGAGAAGGAGAAAAATGTTCTCCCAGCTTGCATCCACTCCTCAACCTCCATAACAGTTTTTAGAAAACAAGTTAAAATATGTCTCTTTACTGAGGTTTTTATATGAGAGTGCAGTTTTTACTGCTGCTGCTTTGTGGGGTTTTTTTTGTTACTGTTTTATATAGAGATATATTATTTTTAAATTTAATATTTGTACTTTTAACTTGTATTTTAATTGTATATTGTTTTAATTATATTGTAGACCACTTTGGGATTATTTTCATGAAAAGGTATAGAAATGGAACAATAAATATATAAATACATAATGGAGTTTCTTAAAAAATTCTTTTTTTTCCAATTAAATTTTTATTAATTTTAACAATAATCTTAACATTAACATTCACAACAAATAAACAGATATGGACTTCCCGCTCACACCTCCTCGTGAATCATCAGTTATAGAGTTAACCCTTGCTATAATAATAATAATTCAAAACATAAATTTAAACCTTACAAACATGATTTTAATCTACCCAGCCTGCATTTATTACTAAATTTCAAACCCTGTTGTAAAATCAATAGTAGGAAAATAGTTCTTTAGATACAGCAAGAATGGTTTCCAATCTTCTTTAAAGCATTCTAGATTTTGGTCTCTTATCAATATTGTAAGTTTTGCCATCTCCGCATATTCCAAAATTTTTATCAGCCAATCTTCTTTGGAAGGCAGTTCATTGATCTTCCATTTCTGTGCATATATTATTCTGGCCGCCGTGGAAGTGTACATAAAAAATGTTAAATTAGTAGGAGTTTCTGAACAAAGTCTTAGTTAAATGAAGTTAAGACTACTTTGTGTTTATGAGAGAAGCAGCTATAAAACACACACACCCATAAGTCATTGAAGCTCTTCGCATGATCTGTACGAAGAGCTTTGGGCAGATCTATGAGGAGAGAGGGTTAGCCCGACCCTTCCCACAGATGATCTCTTACTGTTTCCTGGGTGGGCAGGTCACATCCAAAAACTGGGTTAAG
The DNA here is from genome assembly GCF_027244095.1 of Hemicordylus capensis. Lineage (NCBI taxonomy): Eukaryota > Metazoa > Chordata > Lepidosauria > Squamata > Cordylidae > Hemicordylus > Hemicordylus capensis. The sequence goes on along the minus strand of NC_069661.1, from coordinate 25,150,132 downwards.
TGGCAGGCTACTTAAGCGGGCTCACCACTGGGTCATCAGGAGCCACATGGCTCCTGGCAGTTCTCACGTGCAGCGAAAACCAGGCTGGGCTTCCTTAGCCCGGTTTTTGCTGCTCGTGAGAATAGCTTCATTGTCTCCGATGTGGGTGCTGTAATAAAAGAGTCAGTCAAGGGTGGTGGGGTTTTTTTTGGAACTGCCAAATTATTTTTAGAAGGCAAGACTTGTGATGATCCTGTTTTGGCTTAGCCTAGCTAATGCCACTTTACAATGCCCAAATTCCATTGCGGGGAGCCAAAACATCTTGCAAAAGAGCCAGTTCAAATTAGCATTTCCCTTGTGTAATCTCCCACCCACGGTAAGAGGCCTAAACTCTCTCGGAATTATCCTCACTTCTCTCTACAATGTGAATTAAATTCCCCCATCCTTCCTATGTTGGTCTTAACCATAGCTTATCATTGACTGAGTGAGTGCTGTCAAGTCGGTGTCGACTCTTAGCGGCCACATAGATAGATTCTGTCCAGGATGATCTGTCTTCAACTTGGCCCTAAAGGTCTCTCAGTGGTGCATTCATTGCTGTTGTGACAGAGTCCCTCCACCTTTCTGGTGGTCGTCCTCTTCTTCTCTTTCCTTCAACTTTTCCGAGCATTATGGACAAAACCTGGGATTTGTAAACCCTGTCTAAAATGGAATCTCATGTGCTTTAACAATAACAACTATTTCCTCTACTACTTCTCCACAGAATCGACTGGATCACATATCTTATCACACATCTTGTTCAGCTCCCTTTAATTTTAAATTCATGCTTCTACAACAGATATTCCTAGTAGATTATGTCTCTAGTCTTCAGTGAATTAAAAAAGAAAATTATTCACTGGCATCCTTGGACTTCACCATATTTATTTTTAAATTACAGCATTTTACACAAATTTAATTACATTTAAGAACTAAAATATTGATCCCCACCCCCGCATTTCATTCCAAACCACATATACAATACTACTGTTCTTCACCAGACGGCCCTTTTCTTTCAGCTCTAATGAGTCCCTTCCTTTGCTAAAAATTGTAATTAACCTAAATATAAATAAAGTGTCTTAAGTATGCATTAGAAATGCAAAACACAATTGGTAAATGTAGCCCTAGACCTTCATGATTCATTGAAGTTTAATCATACATGCACACAGCTTAATAGAATTTATTATTGCACATTAGAAAAAATATAAATAATCATGAGGAATAGTGGCTATAACAAATTAAAGAATTACCAAGGAGTACACGACTTAATTATAAACGTCTTTTTAAAAGAATGTACACATCCAAATTTAAGGCAGCACTGTTAGGTTTTTAAACAGGTATTCATAGAAACATAGAACTTTAGACTTGGAAGGGACCTTGGAAACTTCCCATCCAGCCCCCTGTTTATATCAATATTAAAGACAAATAGTCGTAACTAATAATTTCTGTATGTCTAACCACTTGTATATAACTGAAGAGCATCACACTGCAGTTAATGAAGCGATCCACACAATTGCCCTGGGCGGGCAGGAGGAAGGCTGCTTTCACCTTACCCTCCCCCCGCCCCCCAGACGACCAAGCAGATCCTCTTCAGCGTGCCTCCTGTGCAGCCCTGCTCCATGCAGCTCTGTGAGGCATGGAGCAGGGCGGAGGCATCCGGGGCCAGAACTTATTGTTCCGGCCTCCAGGCATCCCTCAGTGTAATACACGATGCACTGGGGATTCCCCCCTCAGAAGGGTGCTCTATGAGACCATCTCTGCGACTCCTCAGGTTGCACGCAGCCCGAGGAATCACCCGGTAGCTGGTTAAAGTCTGTGTTGAGTAAGGGGGTTTGGCAGGCGGGGAGTGGAGGGAAGATCCCACCGTTTCTCACGACCAGCCTAAATGCATCCTGGCCTCCAGATATCCCATAATGCACCATGTCATGAGTATGGTGCATGGAGGGATCTCGCTATGAGTTGGTCACTCTAGGTGTCCAGCTCTGTGTCTGCTTGGGCTGCATGCAGCCCAAGCATTCACACAGCCCTGTACCTGGTTGGGTAAAATTCTTGGGCTACCCGGGAGGGCATGAGAAGCCTTATCCAGGTAGAGCTGCCCAAACCTGGCTAGGGCTGCTTGTGTGAACAGTCTCATTGAATTTCAAACGATTAACCAATTGGTTTCTATTCCAAGCTTCCAGCCTTCTTCTAGACTTAAAGTAAGGTTTACTATACCTCTTCAGTTCACATGACGAATATCTCCTATGAAATATGCCACCCCAAGTGGCATGCCACCCAGCTTGTCTTTATCATATTGGGTGAAAGAGCAGGTTCAGATGTGCATAATGTATATCAAATGGTTTTTCATCACTTGATCATTCAACTCAATGACTTGCTGCTAAACATATGTGTACTGACTCCACTGAAAACCACTGTATTTCAGACAGCATCAAGTAATACAAGTATGGATCAATAACAAAAGGTTGCAGTGTGCATTGCAGTATATCCCTGGAGTACATGTGTTACTTAAGCCTGTGGCTGAGCATGCTGGGGGGGGGGGGAATCTTCATTAATATAACTCTTGGTATGTAAATGATCTGCAGTAAATAAACTCTGTACAGTCAAGTTGGTTGTGCTAACAGGAAAACACACACACACACACACACACACACACACACACACACACAGAGCATGTGCTCTGAAAAGTAATGGTGAAGAAAGATGCAAAATAAGCCAGGGGTTTAGGATCTAATATCCAACTTGTTCAGTTGGCCCTGCTAACTTTATGTGGAACATAGCCTGAAGAGTGTAACTGGAACTTTTACACTCACAGAAATCCATAATTTATATTCTTTTCATTTTTAAAAAGCCTCCCATAAAGTCTCACCTTTCTAAAAGCTATTTCAATAAAATTTTATTCTCAGCTCTATTTCAAAGTAATTTGACCTTGATTTCTAAATTTCAGGAAAGTTATTGTAGACTTCCTTCTACAAGTCTAAAAGTCTTGTTAAAAAAAATATTGGCAGTTGAGTACCACTCCTGGATACAGCCCTAGAGATGAAGGGAGTGTCACTAAAGAATTTTTCAGCTGCTAAATGGTGAAGTGCTGACCTATGAGCCTGATATCCAGGAATTCTCTCCACCAGCAGCCCACTATTTTAAAACACATTTGTAGAGCATCAGTTATACTATATGTGCATTCACAAATGCACACACACAGGCCTGGACTCTTGGTTCTTTCTATTCATTGATGACAAATTGAATCCCGTAGTTTTTAGGCAGTGCTGGCTTGAAGACAGGGGCCACCCAAGATCAGGGCAAAATGCCACTGATGCCTTCTGATGTCAGCCATAGCCTTGACATTGCTGTGTTGGCATTGGGGGGCATGGCCAGTGTCAGATTGGGCACCTGCCCTTCTACCTGCATTTCCTGGCTACCAGGCATTTCATGATCCAGTTGGATCACTTCTTTCTTCTGTCAGTTGACAAGCAAGAGAAGAAGGAAGCAATCCAGTTAACTAACGAAACATTTGGGAGCTGGGAAATGTGGGTGGAAAGATGCCAGTCATGTGCCCTGACACTAGCATCATGGTTAGGGGGCTGGGCTGGGCCAAAAGGATTGGGGTGGCAAGGAGTGGCAGCAGCAGGGAAGGTGAGGCGGTACATGTGGGCAGTAGGAGGCAAGGTGGGATGCCCAAACTTGCTGCCCCAGGGCACAGGTGCCACCCAAGGCTATTGCCTCCTCTCGTCTCATTAATGAGCCGTCCTTGTTCTTAGGTCACACAAAATTAATGAACAGTATTCACTAGTCTGGATTGTATAAACATGAGTTTAAGTGAGTCAAACTCCTCCATTATCAAGGAGTGAAGAGATATGCCCCCAACATATCCCCAGCTGCCCCAACTGTAATTTCATGACATCCCCAGACTTCTACAAATCACCTTCACACAGGAACTGGTATCCAGACTAAGTTACTTATGAATCATCTTACTGAAATTAATGGCACTAACGTGTCCCATTGATTTCAGTGGGACTACCTGTGAGTAATTTAGTCTCATGTCAACAAGGGACCATGATCTAGTCCAGGGATCCTCAACGTTGGGTCCCCAGATGTTAGTGGACTTCAACTCCCATAATCCCCAGCCCCAGTGACCTTTGTTTGGGGCTTATAGGAGTTGAAGTCTAATAGCATCTGGGGACCCAATGCTGAGAATCCCTGATCTAGTCAAAGTTAGGTACATCTAAGTTACATTGGCTTCAAAGGAGAGAGTTAAGCACTTAAGTGTGGGACACAAATATGCTGAGCTTTGACTGGATAGTGTCCAGTATTATCTGTAAATTATGAACAAATTGAAATTTAGACCCTATTCAAGTTACAATTTTTTTAAAAAAATACCCAAGATGCCAGAATTATTGTTCTGAGAACTCCAAAGCTAAATTATGTTTTATCCATTTTGTGTCTGTAAATGTAGAAGGATTTGGCTTATTATCAGCCACTATAACACAGATCTTGCAAACATGCAACTATGTTAATAGAGAGGAGAAATATTACCCTTAATAAAAGAGATCTCACTAGCAATTAATTTTCACCAGACATCTTGAGTTACTCCATCCAATTATGGAAATATATTAATTTTCATTTCTTCGTGGAACAATGGATTAAGATATAACTCTGACAGATAAAAAGCAATCTCATTCCCAAATTAATGTCCCCACTGCTAGTCCATGCCTAAACTATGAGTCTCCCTGTGGAAAGCACAAATATTACCGTTTTGATGAATTAAGAAACATGGTCAATTTACAGGGAGCAAATGTAATTCAACAGCTCAGTTCTTTAGTTTTGCAAACAACTGCTAAGGCTTTTCAACACAGTATCATTTGTTTTGAGGATATTTTAATTGAAATTGTGTGATTGATTGTTTTTAACTTGTTAACCACCCAGGGATCTTAGGACCAAGGGTGGTATACAAGTAGAAATAATAAATAAATGCATACTTAAACAATAGCAGCCTGGGTTTTTTTGCAGGGGGGGGGAGCCATCCCACCTGGACCGGCCACTAATGTCCATAAATAAATATCATTGTGCAGTCATGTAACTGGCTCGAGGCCATCATGTCCTACCACACCCCCCACTTTGGTGTCCCTTGGAAGCTCTTAGAATTCTATTTTGTAGAAACCTGGTGAGCCAACTAGGCTGGTTTCATCTGTATTCATCATATAAATACAACTGCACAGTCAGAGAAATATGAGCCTCCTTAATGGGATCCTCCCATTCACAACCTTTGTAATAGGGATGTGCAGAACATTTCGACGTTGACTCAAATTAGGCCATTTTGTGCGTCTCGAGCTTGAAAAAACAACCTTCTAAATAAAGGACCTGTTTTGAGCTCGGAACAAAACAACCCTGTTTCAAATTAAACATTCTATGGGGGTTTGGGGGAAAGGTCAAAAATCTGATAAAAATGGCCTGCTTGCCCATTTATTTTTTGGGTTGGATGGTAGGTATCACCATCATGTCCTACCACACAACTAACTTTGGTGTCCTTAGGAGCCAAACAGAGGGAACAATTGGATGTTTTGAGTTTCCCCATTATTTCCTATGGCCGAAACAACATTTTGGCTGTTTTGCATTTCAAGGTTGAAACAAAACGCAAAATCCATTTTGTGCACATCCCTACTTTGTACCACCCCTTCTAAACTGGGCAAGCTTGAGAGGCCCAAAGTCAAAGTGACTTGCTTACCCTTCAACAAGTCACTGTAGTGCAGGAATTTCAGTTCCCGCAATAAACTTCGTATTGCAGGTGGAAGTTATCTACATATGGAAGTTTGAAAAAAACCCAAAAATCCCGCCCAGCATATACACACCATATGGATTTTTCAAATGCAACTTACCACATAGGATTTACTGAAGTAATTTGCAAACTTCCATATGCATGCAACTTTCATTTGCAATATGCAGCTGGTACCTGCAAGCAAAATATGCTAGCCTCATCCTAATTCTAATCCTCCAAACCATTAATGGCTAACTTCTATATCCTTGAGTAGGGATGTGCCCAAAATGTATTTAGCACCAGTGGGGGTGGTACTTTAAGGGTGGGGGAGGGTGTACTCACCCCTCCCGCCGCATTTCCCCCACCGGCGCTCCGTTATTTGTAAGCCCCTCGGGGCGTCAGCGTTCCTCCCTGCCACCCCGTTTCCCTCATCAGCTGGAAGTGGCTGGAAGTAGCGACCACATGTGCACCCATCGTGTGTGTGCACATGCAAGGCAGACAGGCACGCGCGGGCACACAATGGGCACACACACGGTTGTTACTTCCGGCCACTTCCGGCTGATGAGGGAAACAGTGTGGCAGGGAGGAACACTGTCACCCCATGGCCCATGGGGCTTACAAATAACAGAGCGCCGGTGAGGGAAATGTGGCAGGAGAGGTGAGTACATCCTCCCCCGCCAGTACCGAAATGCCGAACCCCCCCCCCCCAGCCGAAACATTTCAGAGGCCTCCGAAACGTTTTGGGCTCAAGCCTATCCTTGAGGGCCAAGAGTTAAGCCTCTGAAGGAATTATGGGATGCAGATAATAAAACGGAGGCAGAATTGTATATCAGTGATTAGTCAATTATTACTTATGGCTGGCACATTATACTTAATAGGGTGTGTGTATGCATTATTAATTATTTTTTTAAAAAACCAACCCGAAACCTAACACATGTTTAAGAGCCACTAACAAGAACATTTCCCAATAGATTTTCTAAAGACTGCAAGACAGGACATGGGGGTGGGGGCACATGCACCCAGAGGCCACTAGTTGGCCATCTCTGCTCTATAGTAACTAGCCTCCATGTCATATCTCACCATTTTGCTTTTTCCATCAGGGATAGTCTGAGTGCCTTATCTATTCCTGCCTCCTCCTAGTCCCCACACTCTGTTGTCACTACAACTTAAACAGGGCTCCCACACCCTGATAGAATCTCTGAGGCCACATCCTCCAATCCCACACAGGATCTGCCCACAGAATGGACTTGATTCTAAATAAAGCCATGTTCAGTTATGCCTGACTCTTTATATTAGCATGGACCCTCTCCATCATGGAGAGAGCAGAGTCATGGTGGGCTCAGTACTCCTATCAATTGATTAATTGATTAAGTGCTGTCAAGTCGGTGTCGACTCTTAGCGACCACATAGATAGATTCTCTCCAGGATGATCTGTTTTCAACTTGGCCTTTAAGGTCTCTCAGTGGTGCATTCATTGCTGTCATAAAAGAGTCCATCCACCTTGCTGCTGGTCATCCACTTCTTCTCTTTCCTTCAACTTTCCCCAACATTATGGACTGGTATCCTATTGAAACTATGGACTATATGGTTACTGGCCATTAGGAATTATACATTGCCTTCTTCTCTACCTCTGAACTCCCTGCCTGGCCCATTGTGGGAGCCCTGCAGTTGTAAGGATAAATGCACTAGCCCATGGCACAACTAAGGAGAAATCAGCATTGTGTGCTACTTAAGTACAACACTGATCTTAGGAACATAGTCACCAAGAGTGTAAACCCTGGAATTCTTACCACTTCTTTCATAACCAGTGCTTGGCCAGGTCAGATGCCTACAAAAACTTGCAGGGTCTGTTGATTTGATGAAACTTCCAATACTTGGAAAAATTTGGTAGTGGGAGACCAATGGTAAAAGGGTGACACCCAATAAAGGCCCCAAAATTGCCTGACATAAACTTTTGCCACTGTCTGCCTAAGGGGGTGGGGGAAGCTAGCAGGATCATTTTGGGCAACCGGGCATCTTTATTGACATTACCTGTACTGTCACCTTTGACCTCTCTCCCTCTACATAGCCTTGCAACAAAATATCCTGAACTAAAAGGTGGAGACTATAGGAACTGAACTACATAAAGATGCTCATTGATACAAAGTTGTAAAAGAGGAGACAAGACAGGAGATATAAGATAAACCCCTTAACAATAAAAAATTACTGAAAGGGAACATAGATGTATGTGTTGTAATTATCTACTTCTCCCCATGCATATTTTCAAAAGGATTCCCCATTCGTTTTTTGATATCCTTCAACATAGGAAAAATTATGCTTTCAAGTGAACTCTGCCTATGGTCTCTCTCATGAGAAATAAACCTTTTAAGTGAGAGACTTCTCTGCAGTTGATGAGCATAATGAGAAGGGGCTATCACATCCAAGCAGTCCAGTCCCACTAAAAACTATTTAAACAATGACAGAATTCAGATATAGCAATTAATCATCACATTATTTATAGTACTTCAGGAGTAGCTCACACTACATTAATCAGGGATAACGTCTGCTTAATTAACAATGCTGCCAAAAATGTCCAACAAGCTCATAAAAATAGCACTGTGTTGAAAAAAGAATGGCCAAGAGATTTATAACTAGGAAACAAGGCAACGTTTCAGTTCATCCAGGTACTTCACCCAGCTCAACTTCCCATCGCATTTCCAAGCAGTTAGCATGTAGTGCCCACAGAGCATAGTCTAAGGGCACATGATACAGCCACCTTGCTGAAGTTAAGTAAGTCTTGGTGTGGTCAGTACCTGAATGGGATGCCATCTTTAGATATGTTATTGTAGCTCAGTGGTGAAGCATCTGCTTTGCATGAAGAATGTCTCAAGTCCAATCCCTGGCACCTCCATAAGAACATAAAAACTGCCCTGCTGGATTAGGTCCAAGGCCTATCAGGCCCAGCATCCTGTTCCACACAGTGGCCCACCGGATGCTTCTGGAAAACCCGCAGGCAAGAGTTGAGGGCATGCCCTGTCTCTTGCTGTTGCTTGCCTGCAGCTGGTATTGAGAGGCATCGTACCCTCCAGGCAGGGCTGGGAAAGACTCCTGTCTGAAATCTTGGAGAAGCCATCACCAGTCAGTGTAGACAATACTGAACTATTTGGACCAATGATCTGACTCAGCTTTCTAGGATCCACTATCCATGGCAAGCTACCTGATGGTTTATATTTTAAGAGCCAGTCCAACCATGCAGTCAAACTGGGCAGCTGCAAGCGATATCAATATCCCAGGGCTGTCTGCCCTCAGCTGTCTAAATGTTTTGGAGAGAAACTTCTTCTTCTTGCAGTTTTGGAAGAAGTACACAGAGGCAGCTTAGCGGCTAGGTGGCATACAGAGCTAGGTGGCATACGGAGCACTCCTGGGCATACCGTCAAGAGTCTTTTGATCTCTACTAGTCACCCCGCAGGCACAGACACAGTGGTAAAGTGGAGAAAGTAGATAAATGGCAGGATCCCACAGAGGAAGAATTCCACTGGCATTAAAAATGAAAATAAGAAAAATTGTATCCTGGTCAACTCTGATCATTAAATCCAGAGTTACAAAATATTCCTATTGTTATGTGCAATACAATAAGGATGTTTGAATATATTCCAATGTGAGTGAAGATTCAACTCACAATAGCAAAAAAAACCCAAACCAAAAACATTGGGCCAACCCTGATCCTCCCCCCACCAACACTTAATGAATCAAACCAGTTATATAATAATTGAGATATTCAATGCAATATCACACCATAATTTGGCATCAGGAAGAGGCAAAACTCCTTGGGCTTGATGTTCCCAACTCCCTTTGCCCCTTCCTACTGTCATTCACCAAGAATGGAAACTTCCAGTCTCAACTTGTAGTAAACCAAAAATTGTTGTTTTATCTGAACCAGCAAACCGTGGTTTGCTAACAAACTAATATTGTGAGACCCAGTTTGGCATTGTTTCTCTATAGTCTTTAGTATGGCCAACTACACACACACAGACAATCTGATCTTGGAAGGAGTCATCTGTATTTTTGAAGGAGTCATCTCTATTTTACAAGCCTTTACAAAATAGTTATTATCCAGCTCATAAAACTTCCAGGTTTTAATGAGAATGTCCACTTGGCTAAGAAGTTCATGGCTCATAGAGTCTATTGGATTTACAGCTTCTTATTGCTCTAACTCACACTGTATGGGGTGTTGCTTTTAAAAAAGCAAATAAAAGTCCAGCTGATTCTGCTGTGCAACAATGTTTTTAGCTTGCCTTCTCAAGTAATTAAGGAATGCTGAGGGTTCTTTCAGTGGTAGTATGTTACTGTTTATTAGATAATTGTTCATACAGTAGGATTTAGTGAGCCAAATCCGAAAGGCAGTGGGTGTCTCCCACTCCTGTTATTTGAAAGGAAGTCTTGTAATTAAAATTAAGTGAAATCTTAAAGAGATATGGGAAATATGGCTAATTTGCATGTTAGGCATAGACAAATTAGAACACAAGATCTAGTTTAAAAGGATGATAGAATTTTACAAAATTACATGGCTATTAAAAGTTGGTTATATGCAAAGAGGTATTCTGATTTACATAAGCAAATTTATATCAATTAGAACATGCAAATGGTAATTATATCAAGTCAAAACAAATTTTTGAGAGCTTATATAATTATAGAAAGCATTAATGAATCTTTCAAGTTTTAAATCTTCCATTTTGAAGAGTTGCTGAATAAAATATGGAAGGGGCAAATGAAATCACTTCTATTATTTAAAGTCTGAATATGATAGAGTTCCAAATTAGTTCATCAGTCTTAGTTACTACATGATCTGTGGACATCCATGAAAATGAAGTAAATAGATTTCTGCATCAAGGAGCTAAGAAAAAGATGTCCGGAATCATTTTCAGATTGATAAGTAGAAATGTTTTCCTTCAAATATCTACTACCTTGCAACACGGACACTGGAAAAAGTCCTTAATCTTGAGGTAAGAATGAGATAAATTAAATTCTTACCACTCATTTCTTCTGTAATGCAAAGCTGAAATATGTTGATCACAATTGACTGGTAGCGTGTGAGGTTATGAGCCAGGTCTCACGATCAGTGAGACCCGGTTTGGGGCAGTGAATGGGGAGGGAGCCCTAGGTGGCTGGATCGGCTGCACACACGATTGCCGGCTCCGTGACGGAGCCGGCGGGGGCTGGAGGGAGTGCAGGGCATGCTGACGAGAACCCCGGAGCAAGGAGGTGGCTTTTCACCTCCCCTCCAGGGGTCTCCTCGTAAGTAGGCATGGCGCAAAGCCGCACCACGGCTACTCACGATCCTCAAAACCAGGATCACTCCGCAAACCTGGTTTTAGGGCAGGGGTTCTTGAGCGGGTTACCCGCTCTAGAACCACCAGGCTCATAGCCAAGCCCGGTGGTTCTCACGGTTGCAGAAAATCGGGCTAGCAGAGGCTAGCCCAATTTTCTGCGATCGTGAGAATAGCCCCAATGTGTAGCAATTTTGTCTTTCCTACTCCCTCCCCTCCCTTTCATCCAAGACTGCAAGTCTGGTTGGTAGGTGGCCAACTAGGGCCTTTTATAGAGCACATGCGACTATTTTGGGGACAAAACTATTTTTGCATTAGGATGAAGAGAGACCATTTTGGTGGTCAAACAGCTTTTTTGCATGTGTTGTGCGGAGTTCTAGGGAGTAGCTGGGACATTTTGTTCACTCAGAACACTTTGTTCCCATGAGCAGCTTCCCTTCCTTTGTCTCCTTCCTCTTCCTACTGACCATCCATCCAACGAGGAAGCCAGAGGAGGAGGTTCTGCTTCAGTGGCAGGTTGCAGAGTCATGTGATGCAGGATCACGGATAGGTGGGCCCGACAGGTGCAGCTTGCTTCCTTCATGTGGTGGCAGAAGTGAGAAGTTAGCGGTTAGCTAACTAACTTTACTCAGCTAGCAAATTAATTTTACTCAGTTAGCAGCTACCCCTACTAACTGAGTAAAAAGTCACATTTTAAAGTGGTAACACTCTTCTATTTATCATGGGGAGAGCAACTGGCCCTATCTAACCCCAGCACAGCATTCCTTCAAAGGCTGATGTTGGTGTTACCTTGCATTTCTTTTTAGATTGTGATCCCTTTGGGGACAGGAGTATGTGTCTTATTGTTTACTTTTCTTTGAAAACCACTGTGAAACCTTCTGTTGAAATGCCGCTTATAAATGTTTGCAGTCATAGTTAACAGCAAGTGAGTGGGAGTGAGGTGCATGCACCTCTGCGCCAGCATGCAAAGAGGCTGGCTTGGCAGATAGCTGGCTGTCCTGCCTCGAGCCAAGAGGTGAAGTTGCTGGCCTGGCTGGGGAGAGCAGGCTGGGTGACCTGTGTGTCTGGTAAACCAAATCAGGAGATGGATTTATGGTTAAGAAGCAGGGGCCTTGAGAACTCAGCATGTAGACATGCAGCTCACTTGGTCATCAGCTTCACAGTGGTGAGCTGTATTTATTTCCAAATGGTCCAATGTTTATCAAAATATGCATATATAATACCAACAAACCAATGCAAATTTTGTGCAAAGTGGAGACTTTTTGGAGACTTATTTGGTGAAAAGCATCCTCTATTTCAACTTCTTTGGTGGTGGATATCGACTTTTTTCACCATCTGGACCTGGCAAGCCTAGCTGGTTGGCACAGGAGTGACTGCACCATCTTTAATATCTCTTTGGGTGCTCAGTGTTTTAGTTTTCTCTCCATGTGTGAAAAGCCATTTCCTGCAAACAGTCTCTTTTGCTCTCCTTCCCAAGCAAAATCCTTCTGGAATTCAACAACAAAGAAGCCTTTTGCAGTCTCCCTCCTCCACTCCCTCTTCTGAACATATCTCCCAAATCAACCAATTTCTTCATCGCAATCTCTTCTGGGAAAGCCCCCAAACTAGCTACTAGCTGTGTTAAGGCAGCACCACTACAATAATAATGGGTTACATAGGAAGCTACCTGGTATCAAGCCAGACCTTTTATCTATCTAGTTCAGTACTGAATGGCAGTGGCTCTCCAGGGCTTCAGATTAGTCCTCCCCATCACTGCCTGGACATCTCGGGGACTGAATCTGGGATATTCTGTCATGTGCTCTTTCTCAGAGCTATAGTCCTTCCCCTTAATGGGTGTAGGACTGTCATAGACTTCTGTTATTGTCTACCTGTGGCCTCAGTGAACAGTTTGGGAGCATCCTTTCAAAAACCCTTTGAGCCTGGCTAGAGACCACAACTGTACACAGTCTTCTCACAATCACTCTCCTCTAATATTATCTGCCTTACAGACGGTGAAAACAAAGCATTGCTCTAAGCAGGCTCACACAATACTAGGAGAGTAGCTGCATGCCTTCGTGGGGAAAGAAAACAACTGGATGGGGCTGTAGCTCAGTGGTGAAGCACCTGCTGTGCATGTAGAAGGTCCCTGGTTCAATCCCTGGCAACATCTCCAGGTAGGGCTGGGAAGGACTTCTGGCCTGAAACCCTCAAGAGATGCCAGTCAGTGTAGATTAGGAGTATACAACTTCAGCCCTCCTGCAGATGTCGGCCTACAACTCCCATAATCACTGGTTATTCGCCACTGTGGCTGGGGATTATGGGAGTTGTACTCCAACAACAGCTAGAAGTTCAAAGTTGTGCAGTTGTGGTGTAGATTAATAATGAATTAGATGGATCAATAATCTGATTTGATATAAGGCAGCTTCCTATGTAACTGAATTTAAAAAATGTAAGAACAACAAGTTTATGGAAAGGTAATACCATCTAGAAAGGCAGTCTATCAAACTCTGGCTCTGATAATTGTTTCGTTTCTCCAGCCAAAAAATAAACAGCAATGCATGCTCATTTTGGAACAGCAACAGGAAAAATGCTCAATTCCATATACAACTGCTCTATTTAACTTAATGCCTCTTGAATAATGTCTGTTCTGCTCCACCTTATTCAGCAACAGAGGCAGCAAAGGAGTCACGCAACACACATTTAATACTCTCCTGAAATGTAAGCATTCTGTTTATCTGGCTAATGGTGTTGTCTCCCACCATGTGCATTAAACCAGTAATGAAAAATATTATTGCTCATGCAAGCTCCGGTTTTGATCCTTAAACTTGGGCTTCCTATAACAACTTTAACGCATAGAGTCTAAATTTCAACATCAATGGTGTCTGTAGAAGGAACACTAACAATATAATGTAGCACTACAATACATTCCAAAATGAATCTATCAGTCAAGAACCCAATAAATTACTCAGGTGCATTATGCCAGCACTTTTTAATGTTTGGCTAGCATTCATCAGATGAAGGAAGGCAACATTTGAGTATATGCAGTATCATTCATTGTCAGCAATGCAAAGCAATAAAACACTAGGCTAATAAGTCATGAACAGTGTTGGGTAAAATGTGTTGTCTCTTCAACAAGTGCAGAGAACTGATGTTCAATTATGCGTGCCCAATGACAATGAGCAATTCATCTTTGTTAAGATTCCAGGAGGCTTAACTTTCCATTTTCCCAGCGAGAGTTGAGCTACGTGCAACATCATCCTGTCAAAATGGCCCCTCAAAGCTGCTTTTTGATGTCAATGGGCAGGGGTGAATCTAGAACAACTGGTTTGGGGGAGCAAAGGGGTGGCAAAGAACATTATTAGGGGAGCAAAGATTTCCCTTTACATTAAATACTTATAGAATAAAGGTCATTAATGTTGTTAGTTTATTTACCTTATTAATGAATTTTTTTGACATTTTTGAATGTATTTAGAAAATGGGCCAGTTTCCTGTTGGAAAATATTATTGTTCTTTTTAATTAGGCCAAACCTTCCATTCCGCTTTCCAGGTTAGATTTCTATTCTTGTCCAGCACTATGTGTTAGGAAAGACGGGTCTGGGGAGACAGGTCAGCACCAGACCAACTGAAATGTACAAGGGAGATTGTGGTGTATTGAACTGCTTGTATAATAGGTTACTGCAGCTTTAAGATAGGAACATAGGAAGCTGCCATATACTGAGTCAGACCATTGGTCTATCTAGCTCAGTATTGTCTACACCAGGGATTCTCAACGTTGGGTCCCCCACATGTTATTGGACTTCAACTCCCATAATCCCCAGCCCCAGTGTCTTTTAGTTGGGCATTATAGGAGTTGAAGTCCAATAACATCTGGGGACCCAACGTTGAGAATCCTTGGTCTACACAGACTGGCAGCGGCTTCTCCAAGGTTGCAGGCAGGAATCTCTCTCAGCCCTATCTTGGAGAAGCCAGGGAGGGAACTTGGAACCTTCTGCTCTTCCCAGAGCGGCTCCATCCCCTGAGGGGAATATCTTACAGTGCTCATACATCAAGTCTCCCATTCATATGCAACCAGGGCAGACCCTGCTTAGCTAAGGGGACAAGTCATGCTTGCTACCAATGTAATTCCCGATTGGGGCATTCTTGGTTAGAATGTAAGCAGTGGCTGCCGTTTGCAGAGAGTTGCAGGCCTGCTGGTTGTGTTTGCTCATGTCCTTTTTATTCTTGTTTGGTTTCCAAATAAATGTTTGAGACCTTTGGTGTCAAGCCTCTTCATAACAGAGACAACCTGCACACATAGTCTCAGCCCAGTTCCTGCCAGCAAGGAAACTAAGGGATTGGTCTCCTGGGAGGCTGGAGGAATCTCCTCCCTACCTGGCTGCACTGCCTTATGCTTCTTGTTCTGGGGTGGAAGAGAGAGCAAACTAGGCTTCTTTAAACAATGGGGGCCTTTTAAAATAATTAATTCAAACTGTAGACTGTATATTATGCCTGTATCTTATTTATTCTTTATTTTTCTGTGCAAACTGCTTCGCAAACTTTTGTTGAAAAGTGGGATATAAGTAGTAGTAGTAGTAGTAATAGTAGTAGTAGTGTCATAAGAACATAAGAACAGCCCTGCTGGATCAGGCCCAAGGCCAATTTAGTTCAGCATCCTGTTTCGCACAGTGGCCCACCAGATGCTGCTGGAAGCCTACAGGCTATGGCGGATTAACGTAGTAGCAAATGTAGCATTTGCTACGGGCCCCACGTTTTCAAGGGCCCCGCATGCCCGGCTTCCCACTGGGAATTAAAGTTAAAACTTTACCTGTTTTATTTGGTCCATGTTAGATAAAATATTCCTTTTCTGCTAAATGTGCCTTTTAAGAGAAGGCCCGGCACAGCATCTGTCCAGTGGCTGTTGCTGGTGCCTACCACATTTTTCTTTTTAGAATGTGAGCCCTTTGGAGACAGGGAATCATCTATCCACTCTTTATTTTTCTGTGTAAACCACTTTGATAATTTTGATTGAAAAACGGTATGTAGATGTTTACTGTTGTTGTAATAAGTGTGAGTTTGTGGCTTGGCCTCCCATACTCCAAAATATAGCAAATGAAAAAATTGAATTACTTTCCTATGCAAGTAAATAATCTATGTTTTAATATTTATATGCATTTTTTAAAAATTTAGGGCCCCTTTATAACATATACTACAGGACCCGCACTAGCTTAATCCGGCCCTGCCTACAGGCAGGAGTTGAGGGCATGCCCTCTCTCCTGCTGTTACTCCCCTGAAACTGGTACTCAGAGGCCTTTGAGGCTGGAGGTGGCCTATAGCCCTCTGACTAGTAGCCGTCAATAGACCTCTCCTCCATGAAGTTATCTAAACCCTTCTTAAAGCCTTCCAGGTTGTCGGCTGTCATCACATCTTGTAGCAGAGAATTCATCTGACACTTTACTGTAAAGTTCCCATCTGGTAGATGGGGGAGCAGGAAATCTTTTCAGGAAGCACCCATTGTCTCTGGCTACACCTTGGGGTAGTCCCTGCAATGGGAGTTTCTCTCTTGAGGCAAATGGTGGCTTAAGGGGGTCATTTTTGTTGAGACCATGGTAAGGAAAAGGGGTTCAATGTCCCCTCATCATGCAATATGATCTCGATCCTGATCCATCTGGTGACAGCTCTCTTAAATTTAAAGAACAAGCCACAGCACAAATATTTGTTAACTGGGCAAAGAGGCACCTTTTTGCAATTCTCTTTTTTTAGCAGGGGGAGAGTAACTGGCCATATCCACCCTCAGCACAGTACCTCCAGTGACTGTGTGTTGCTGGTGTGTATCTTCTGTTGCTTTTTAAATTGTGAGCCCATTGGGGACAGGGAGCCATGTTATCTATCTATCTATCTATCTATCTATCTATCTATCTATCTATCATCTATGTAAATTGCTTTGGAAACTTGTTAAAAAACCGGTATGTAAATATTTGTTGTTGTTAGCATCCTTTATTGTTTGACCTGTATTCGAATGAATGGGGAACTTTGACTTTTCCTTATATGTTACCTGAATCCCATGCAATCAAACTGGTGGCTTTAATCAAGCAATGATTTAGAAAGAATGGAAGTAAAATGAGATTGATACTGAAGGCCATAAGCCCATTAAATCCAGGGTAATTAGATTTTAGCCAATGCTACTGGTGTGTGCAACTCCAGTGTTGCTTAAATGGTGCACCTACCAACAATGGCACAGTAACATTATATGAAAGACAAGTAGGACAGGTCTGTTCAGTTTGCTGTCTATCATCCGGCCTAGAACTGCTCTAAAAGGTCATCATCACAGTTCAGACACATAGATTTGTGGCAGCTTTATTGTGCTCGGAGAATGATGCATTGGAGAGTCTGGCACCACATTCTATCTTTTCCCACCCTTTGATGCGTGAACAAAGTCACATAGCCAATATGTGTGTATAGAGTCCTGTTGCCTCTCAAATCTGACAACAATAATAGGTCAAATATATTCTTAAAATTCTCACAGCCTCACAAACTCAGGTTGTTTCAGTCAAATCCACTCTATGTTCATTCAAGACTCTCTCAGCATACACATGGCAATGTCTTTTTGCAAAACTCAAAATCCCGTATTTTCACTAAGTCCTGTAGTCTAATCCACTAAGTCCTGTAGTCTAGATAAAGTGTGATGTCACTTTCCATGCTGATATACTGTTTCTGTAACAGTAGTGTAACAGTAGGGCAGTAACAGCAAATGCATTGCAAATACTACAAATCCCATGATTCAGTGTGGCCATGAGATACAAAATACTATATTGTAAAGATTCATGAGCAATATCAAATAATGTTATGCTGGATCAAAAACTTCTAGAGAAATTCAGCTTCCTAGTTCTGAATGAACAGAATGATAAATGGATTCTGAGGGAACACATTGGTTTGAAGTCCTTCTTAAGAGTCGAGCTACACATTACTTTAAGCATGTGCTTAAAGACTTTAATTCTACCCCCTCCCATGGTTCAAATCCAGATACACATAGACACCCATGGCTGCTATTTACCAAGGGAAAAAAGCTCTCATTTGTGCCAGTGAGTGCATTTTTTCCCTTGGGAAGTATCTGCATGTCAACCAGGACTGCCATAAGGAGATCAGGCTAAAGCCACCCTTTCCTCAGCTATAGTCCTGATTCATGGGGCTCCAATCTGGCTGCTCTTTAACACTAGAAGAACAAGCATGTATTTGCAAAGCATATGGTTAAAGAATAAAAGGTGTAGATTAAAGTACCACTGCCAAGCTTGGATCCTGCACCAATATCCCCAGGGCCACGTTGCAAGAAAGAGTGTTTCTATTGTTTCCTCATCCATGGCACTATGGGGTTTATCCATGAACTGTCACAGCTAAAACAGAATCCTCTGGGTTCATATTTTTCTTCCCGTCTACCATTGAAACATTACAAGATAAAAGTTAATCTTCATAACTGAGGATTCATAATTGAGGCTAGTGCATTCTCTATTCAAAATCTGTTCTGAGCTTGCTGGTATACAGTCTCCTAAAGGGGAATCATTTTAGCAGAACTTCTGACAGTTACTTCAACTACAATATGTTTTAAGGAGACAAAAATATTATTTGTGCTATATGCACATTTACATATTCAACCACACATATACATGGATTGAAGTACTATATTTACACCTATTTAGTATTCACTTTGTTACACAACTAATCAGAAGTATTTCTAAATACACAGAGGCATATATTTAACTTATGAATCATGCAGGATTTCTCTCTCCATAAAATGCTGATGAGTAGATTATCCTCATGAAGTTATGTACTACCCAAAATAATTTCCATTTATTTTGGGAAGATGCACAGCCATTTATATTTTTTTAGAAATCTGTTCAGTCATGAAATGGAAATGAGCATATTTGGCATACATTTATAAACATATATTCTACCAAACTGGTATTAGCCAGGGAAATGTATCAGAACATCTGTGTATGTAGACTTATTTTCAGCTTCCTTCCTATTACTAGTTTTAGAGAACCATGGCTTTTCTGTCCATGGAAGGACTGTGGAGAGGATGGGGCATCTGCCTTGAATGCAGAGAGTTCCAGGTTCAATCTCTGGCATCTCCAGATAGGCCTGGGGAAAACTCTTGCCTGAAACCTTGGAGAGCTGCTGCTAGTCAGTGTAGAAAATATTGAGCTAGATGGATCAGTGGAGCTTTCCCAGACAGCAGGATTTACTGCGGGTTTACTGAGAGTTTGAATTTGCCCCTCCCAACCCCCACCCAAAAAGTGGATATTTTTACCCAAGACATAAATCAGACTAGGCTCTATTGCGCAATGAAAAACCTAAATCTTGTGTGAAGTGCTCCCCAATATCTCACACAGACTTTGGCACAAATCTGGCCAATGTTAGAACGCACACCCTCCATTCCAAGCTAAAAGCCCTGACTGGAAATGCTCGTGGTCTGACTCAGCATAAATCAACTTCCTCTCTTCCTCTGTTCCTGAGGAGATGGAAAGGTAGGTACTATGCAGTAGGTACCTTATGACAGTGAGTTGTAGGGGGCGGAATGATCAGGAGGGGTCTGGATACTGTCCTAGGAGGAAAGGTTGAAGGAGCTGGGTATATTGAGGCCAAAGAAGAAAAGGCTAAGGGGAAATATGATGGTCACTTTCAAATATCTGTCATATAAAGAATGAAATGGTCTTGTTCTCTGTTGTTCCATGGGCGTGGAACTAGAACCAACAGACTGAAATTTCAAGGATGAAAGTTCAGGCTGGATATTAGGAGACACTTCCTAATTGTTCAACAGTCTGTCTTGCACAGTGGTGGATTCTCCTTTGCTGGAAGTTAGCAGATGCTAGATGAGCATCTGTCAAAGATGCTGTAGCAGTTTCCTGCACCAAGAAAAGATGAAAAGACCCCGAAGGTCCCTTCCAACTAAAATATTCTATGAAAATGGAGCAGCCTGGGTGAGTGGAAGGGTGGTGGATCAATTATTTCTCAAGCTGCTCCAGGATATTGCTACTGCTACAGAAAGTGTTTTCTGCCATATGACTGACCATAGAAGAAGTTCAGAAGTTATTAAACTTATTTCACAGCTTAAGCAACAGGCAGAGAAAATACAATTAAAAAGACATGTTTTTATTTTTCAGCTGCTGCCTGCCACACTGGGTTCACGTCCAACTAACAGTACAGAGGAAACCAAACAGTATCCAAATATCACACATACAGGATATGCTGTGAAATTTCACAAGATTCTTGGTTTTCACACATGGAGAAAAAAGTATTCCTCTAGAAGACATCCCAGTTGTGGGGCACTGTCTGCAAGGTCATGCAAAATGCTGCCTTACATCTCTTCTCAGGACTGTATTCCATGATTCCACTGCCATTCTACACAACTACAAAAATTGATAGAGTACTGAATTCACCATTCTGAGGGTCTCAGCTTGTGTATATGCTGAACCACAATTAAGGAAGTAGCCTGAAGATAGGGAAGTATGGCAACAGAATAATGTGAAACTTCATCAACATATGAAGCTGCCTTATGCCGAGTCAGAACACTGGTCCATCTAGTATTGTCTTCACAGATTGGCTGTAGCTCTACAGGAACTTTCCCAGCAATACCTGGAGATGCCAGGGATTGAACTTGGAACCTTCTGCATTCAAACCAGATGCTCCACCGAGTTACAGCTCATTCTCAGCGGCTGGAGAGGAACTGAGCACAATTTCCCACACTGCGGCCTCCGAGACATGCCTGCTTATATCTTCCAATGACTAGGTAAGACTAGAATAAATCATGCCAAGTAAGCAAACTGTTTTATAGCTGTTTCCTCATATACACAAGGAAATCTGGAGTCTGTTCTCACACGCAGGCAAAACCGGGCTAACAAACCCAAGCCCAGACTTGCCCACGCGTGAAAACCAGCAGGATTGCACCTGATCCCAGTGGCGAATTGGCAGCAAACCCACCAAGCCAGCCACCCTCTTAAATGGGGTTAAGGGAGCGCTCCCTTGGCTCCATTTTTTTTAAATTGTCTGCCAGTGCCGGCTGCTGGGCTCCCAGCCAGTATTGGAGCAATCCCCATAATGCATGGTGCATTATGGGAGTTCTGGGGGGCGGAGCAACAAGTCCCCCCCCCCAGCCCTCTGCACTGCCAGAGGAGGCAGCTGCACATCTGGGTGTGCTATCTCCACACCCAGACCAGAGGCAATCATCATCTGAGACCTTGGGTTAGGGTAGTATAAAAATGTACTAAATAAATAAATACCCTTCTATGCTATCAAAGAAAATTATTATAAAATGATGTATAGATGGTATCTGACACCAAAAAAATTGGCATTAATGTATAAAAATGTTTCAAACAAATGTTGGAAGTGTGGACATTTTGAAGGCACATTCTTTCATATGTGGTGGACCTGTGGGAAGGCTAAAGCCTATTGGGATATGATATATAATGAATTAAAGAAAATATTTAAAATGACATTTCCTAAGAAGCCTGAATCCTTCCTGCTGGGAATAACACAAGGTTCAATATCTACAACCAAGTTAACATTTTTTATGTATGCCTCCACGGCGGCTAGAATTATATATGCACAGAAATGGAAGTCTAGTGAACTGCCTTCAAAAGAAGACTGGCTGTTAAAAATTTTGGAATATGCGGAGATGGCAAAACTTACAGCACTACTGAGAGATCAAAACTTGGAATGTTTTAAAGAAGATTGGAAACCATTTTTGTTGTATCTAAAGAATTACTTTCCTACTATGGACTTGACAGCAGGGTTTGAAATTTAGTATAAATCGCAGGTTGGTTAGATTAATTATGTTTGTAAGGGTTTGAACTTATGCTTTGAATTATTATCATAGCAAGGGTAAATTTTATAGTTGTTGATTCACGAAGAAATGTGAGCGGGAAGTCCACCTTTTATGTGTGTATTTTTAATGAATGATAATATTGCTATTGTTAAAATCAATAAAAATTGAATTTGCAAAAAAGTAATAATAAATAAATACCCTTCAACATTGCCTCAGCCAGGATTCACAAAACCAGGCAAGGCCCCTTCAAGAAACAGAGCCTTCCCTATGAAGGGGTGGAACTGAGTCACTCCATTGGGTGACAACCTTAAAAGCCAGCAGTCTGTGCTAAGAAGCTACTGGAGTAACATTCCACTGATGTTGCCTTACCTAGCTCCTGTCATCTTTCTTGGCTCAATCCTGCCACTCAGCTGTCCAAGGCTGGTGTGGCACTCCTGGTTCCTTATCTTGCCAGCAGCCCCAGCTCAGCGAGTCTTCTCACTCATCACCTCTCCCTATGCCAGAACCGAAAGAGGCCCCCTGCCAGAATGGGGAGCTGAGCTTGCTGGAAGAGAATCATCCAGCTCAGCAGCTCTCTCATCTTTCAGAGAAGTAGAGAAAGATTGTACACTGTCTAATAGGAACTGATACGCAATCATGTAAAAGTCAACATCAAGATCTCTATTGATGTAAAGGAGGTCTTCTGGAGGTCTTCTGTTTATCTGACATCAAATGAGTCAAATGTCACTTAGCAATAACAGGGCATCTGCACAAAGAAGCTCTAGAAGCCAGCTTGACTGAGTAAAGATACAGAGGTTTCCAACACCCAGCAGAAGGATGAAGTGCCTCTTCATTAAAGAAGGGAAATCTGACTTGGAATAGCTTATCTGGATTTTCTTGCATGCTTTGTCAAGCAATATTCTGGGATGTAGTAAATCACTCATTTTGTCCAAGAGCTATTGTATATCACTGAAGCACACATTTTGTGCGTGTGCAACCCGAAAAAGAAAGGGAAGCAGAATAAAGTATAGGAAATTGAATCTAGCTATTCAAAGCATCCAAAAGAGAAAAGATACAGCTTTTATTTGGAGTGCCTGTGATTGATGAGCTACAGGTTGACATGAATTCTACAAATAATAATAATAATAGTAATGAAAGGAATTCAAGAAGTGTTTATTCACTTGGTTGCTAGAGCAATATAAAGAAAAATCTAATAATAAAACTGATGTTTGCAAGAAAAGATTTGGTGAACTGTAGAACACAGCAGCATAGGGGAAACCTTCCCTATGATTAACTGGCAGAAAAATTAATAAAAATGCATTGAAGCTATTCTCACGATCACAGAAAAGTGGGCTAAGGGAACTTAGCCTGCTTTCCAGGGATCATGGGAACCACTGGACTCGCAAGTGAGGCTGGTGCTCCCAAGGCGGCTAGCCCGCCTAATTAGCCCTCCCCTTAGATGAGGGTAACGGAGCGAGCGCTCCATTAACCTCATCTTTTTGCTCGTGTGCTGCCACAACACACAAGTAGACCCCCCGACCAGGAGGCTGCAAGCAGCCTCCCGGGCTCGGGGGTCTCTCCAGGAGAACTTCAGGGGGCTGCACGGATCCCAAGCCCCGCACCCCCCCCCCCACCGGCTCCGTGACAGAGCCGGCAGTCAGCCGCCCAGGCCTGCCTCTTGATCGTCTGTGGGGAGAGCAGGCGAAGCCTCCCGCGCTTCGCACCGATTGTGTGAAGCACCTCATTGGCTCACATTCTCCACAGTGAAATGCAGACAGTTCAGCACCGCCCACCCTGCTGCATGCATCTCAAACGCCGCCTGTACTGTTATGGAACAAGGCTGTGTTTGCGCTGTCGCACTGTGACTTAAAACTGTGTGCTAGAAGTTGCATCATGCTGAGCCCCTTATTTCCAGTAATATAGATGGAAAACCACTTTTCTTCATAAATGATTTCTTGCATTTGGCACCGTGAAATGGGGACAGAACAGCATCAAAATGCGGGTGGATAGTCTGCCCATTATCTGTGTAAACAGTGGGTCAAATAGTGATAGTAATGACTGGAGGGAGGACTAGGCCTCACTTAGAACAACTGCTGGGAGGGTGGGCCTTTCCTAATAAAGGGGAAAGCCCAGGTAGTTCACATCAAAGGGACCAATCCAGAGGACTGGGCGGGGATTTCTGGCTTAGCTACCAGCAGAAGCTTTGGCTTGTTAGTTTGTTCCAGGAGGGCCCCGAGAAAGTAGCAGGCTGAGAACAGCTGGGAGATGGGAAGGCCTCTAAGCAATACGTTTTGACCAAGTCAGTTAGACACGTGAGGGAAATTACTTTTCTTTACTGATTGCTTGGAATCTGCATTGCCAGGTTAATGAAAACTCTCTTTTACAATCTGTTTTAGAGAAGGACAATTGTTCTTATTTCATGCCTTTTCTTTTTAATCTGATAATAAATCCTTGTTGCTCAAATGTGCTACTCTTCATTTTCAGTCTGCCTTAGTCACACGCCTTTGGAAGCTGAGGACAGCTCAGCCCTTTTTGGGAGGGTTTTGCAACTTTATCCCCTCCCCCCAGGAACCTTATATGGAGAGTAAGTTTTCCGAAATCAAAATAAAGTGGATGGTGGCTGCCTACTCTGAATCCCTTACAGACAAGGAATTCAACCCCAGTGAATCCCTCCTCTGCCTCTGATAGCAGTCATCTGGTAGAATTCCTCCCTCCTCTGTCTCTGGTAGCAGTCATGACAAGGCATGTAGTGCAAGAGGTTGAGACTGTGACAGTTCTAAAGCTAAAATGTATGTGCCAGGATTTCTGAGAAGCAGGCAATGCCTGAGGAAGCACTGATTTGAAGTAGGAATGTGTCAGTCAATATAACTGTTCTCTCCCCCCCGCCCACCCGCCCATAGGCATTTCACATATATGTCACTTCATCGGATTCAATTACAAGCAAGTTCTGCGGCATCAGAAATGGAGAAAAGCAACATGAAAACAGCGCATCAGATCACCTGATAAGTTCAAAACAGCCTGATACAATACAGAAAGCATTGCATCAGGAAGTGCTGATATTAGCAATTTTGCATCAAATCTGATACGATGCAAATGTTCATGAGATCAAATCAGATCCTATTATTGTTCCGATCCTAGGCAGAGCCCTAATACGTACCAAGGTTATTCCTAACAGCTTGATAATAAGCTGTTAGGAATAATAGTTGATAATAATACACTCTTCCTATCTTTGCTATATTAATTAATCAGATGAAAATTGTTGCGTTAACAAGAAAAAACATTATTATTATTATTACCTTTTATATCCCGCTCTTCCTACAAGGAGCCCAGAGCGGTGTACTACATACTTAGGTTTCTCCTCACAACAACCCTGTGAACTGGGTTAGGCTGAGAGAGACGTGACTGGCCCAGAGTCACCCAGCTAGTTTCATGGCTGAATGGAGATTTGAACTTGGGTCTCCCCAGTCCTAGTCCAGCACTCTAGCCACTACACCACGCTGGCTCCCCATATCTTGCGGAGCACTCTAGTCACTACACCACGCTGGATCCAATATCTTGGATGCAGAAACCCTGTCCAACTGGAAAGTGACCTCCCAATTAAAAAATGACACTACAAGACTTTTGGGAAAGCTCAGAGATACCCCACAAACAACAAGAAACCTCAAATGCTGTTTCTTCCCATATAGCTTGAAGTAGTAAGGTTGACTTCATTGCCACTCTCATTGGAGGCATTCAGGAATTTGAAAAATAAACCAAAGAAAGCATGCCTGAATGGGGTGTGTATTAATAATGCCATAAAGAACAGCACTATTTAATTTCAAAATACTTACATTAGCTTTAGAAGCTGTTCATTTTGTGTGTCTCATATCCTAAGCTGCAATATGTACCCCTGAGGTGTCTCTGCAAAACTTAAGTCAATGAGGATTTAACACACTGCAATAAGGTGTCATTTTTTTATGAATTCATGAATTCATATCATATTCCGTCTCCCAGAACTGTGTATAAACTTTATATAATATTACTGTCACTTTCCCCCTATCTCCAACAAAGCCTGCCTGAACATGAATATTAATTCTTAACCTCATGACTGTGTGCATTCACTAAGCAATGGATTTTTGTTGTTGTTTAGCAATACAAGTTGAGTATAACACCAGTGGGAGGTAGAACACAAGAAATGTATTGTTAGAAGCCCTCAAATATGGTTTGCTCTAACAGCTGATGTTTACTTCCCTTTGCCTGTTATGGGCAGTGGCTGAGTTATTTGCTCCTGCTTCCTGCTGCTGCTTATGGACTAGTATTTATATCTATATCCAGACAGATAGATATGGGGAGGGAGGGGCGGGAGGAACAGCTGGAATTGCTTGAAAGTAATTGGAGGGGATGTACAAAGGCCACTATCTAACATGGATTTTGGATGGGAGTGTGTTTAGAGGCGGAATCAAATGTTTTCGTGCCTAGAACTATTTGAACAATACCTGAAGAAAGGATTATTTTGACTAGACCCATCCACATTTTTGAGAAACATGGCTACTGGCTAATAGTCAAGGGAACTTACTGACAAACATTATTGTATTAGGGGATGTGTTTTCTACCCTTGGTATGTTCTAGCAACATTAGATCCTTTTGTTTCATGAACTATTAGCAGTGGATGTTCAACAATCATATCATATATTAATAAATTTGCTTACAACACAGAAATCCAAGACTACAAACTTCCTTGTAGGATCACTCTCCATGTGTGGTAGCCATTAAGAAATAATCTGTCTTTTCCAAAAGCAAGTGACACACTAGAGGTACAGCATGTGCCTTGTGGGAAAAGTTCTTTCCTCTTTGTCATGCAGCCTGTCAAGCTGAATCATGTCCAAGATATATCCTTTGCAAAATGGCTGGTCACAGTTTTGACCAGAGACATCTCATTCCTACACCCTTCTCTTTCCTCTCCTGTCCCCCATGTCTGTCGTTGACATGAGCACACTTGCTGGCATGTTGCTGTCCCACGTGGCTCTTTACAAATGTTCTCAGCTGTTTCCATGGATACCCCCATCTGGAAAATGTTGAGCTTCTCTTTTAAAAGGGAAGCACCTTCACCTGTCTCAGGAGGCAATGCAATGTCATTGACTCGAGGCAGTCATTTTAATAAAGAGAGGACAAAACATAGCACCGAAGTCTACAGACATATTGCAAAACCATTCAAGTCCCTCTTTTAATATATTTCAGTGCAATTTCCATCCACTGATGCCCAGGTCCGACAGCCAGGTAGGCACACAATGCGTGCATTAAATCCAAAATAAAACTTGGTGTGTAAACCACATAATGGTTAAACTGATAATCATTAAGAGTAGTCTTACAAGTAAGAAAGTGCAATAAACAATGTTACAAAGTTGGTCACCCTACAGCCTGCCTCTCTTATGGGTACCAGGCTTGTGGTGCACTGTTGAGGCCATCATGACCATGGGCTGACTTGGCCATCATTTCCTTGCGCTTCCTAAAGGGTCCCCACAGCTCTCCTGCTTATTCTGCTCTTTCTCTCAGGCTGCTTGGCAGTTCACCCCCTGACTCCCTTTCCCCATCCTCCACTAACGTTTAAATGATATAATTTAAACATTCAAATAGATCTTTTAAAAAATGATATCTACCAAATCCAAACCTTATGGAACTTGTTCTAAGTATAGAACGGAACAGTAAGCTGGATCAGAGCTAAGGCCCATCTCAGCCAACAACCCACTTCCCACAGCAGCCAAACAACTGCTTCTGGGTAGCCCACAAGCAGGACTTGAGCAATAGCCGTCCCCTGCTGTTGCCACACAGACTTTGACTACCTATAGCAATTATTTTTCATGTAGGTGCCATCATGAAGATCTTACCACAAAGAAGAGGCGCACATGTTTCAATTCAGCCATATCATCTCCAGATACAAACACCAACCACAAAAGTAGAGGCACATTTCTGAGCTTACAGAGCATTTCTGGAGCATGAGCAGCACTCGGAAGTATTAGTCCTCTCTGCAACATGGTGATGTCTGTTTCTGATGTCACAACATACTCAGGAGGATTGGGGGTGTTGCACGAGGTCTCTGGGAGCATCCCTGCAGACCCTCCTAATACACACACTGAGGCGCTTCACACAATTGCTGTGAAGCGCCGGGAGGGTCAGTGCTGGGAGAGCAGACTTAGCCTGCTTTCCCTGCACATGAGTAGTCGCTTGTTGCTGGGTGGTCAGATCAGTCGCCCAGATGAGTGGCTGCTCTGGTTGGGCACTCTCGCGCCAGGCTGCAGCTCCGTCAGGAACTCCGGGGATCGGGAAAAGGGGAGCATCGCCATGTGGAGCCCCGGCCCCCCGAACCCCAGGGAGGCACCATGTGAGTGCCTTCCTGGGGGCTCCCCTTCCCTCTCCCCCCACCCCACAGCCACGGTGGCTGACACACAATCGAAAAAACAAGGTTCACAGAGTGCTCGCTCCGTTAACCTCGTTTAAGAGGAGGGGTTGTTAGGCAGGCTAGCTGCCAGGGAACCACTGGCCTCACCCGTGAGCCTGGTGGTTCCCATGACTGATCAAATCCGGGCTGGCCTACAGTAGCCTGGTTTTGATCAATCGTGTGAATAGCTTCACTTGGTTAATCAGGATGTCGGCCACGGTGTTCAGTTTGGGGCACAGCATTTTGAGAAAGATATTAATAAACGCTTCCCTGAGAGAGGGCAAGATGCCTCCTTGACATAAGGAGGTGATTCTTAGACCTTGGGGCTGTTCCCACGATCACTGGGAAGCGGGCTAAGGGAGCTTAGCCCGCTTCTCAGTGATTGTGGGAATCACCGGGCTCACAGGCGAGCCTGGTGCTCCCAAGACGGCTAGCCTGCCTAATTCCCCCTCCCTTTAAATGAGGTTAATGGAGCAAGCATGACTCCTGACCGGGAGGCTGCAGCCAGCCTCCTGTGCTTGGGGGTCTCTCCAGGATGTCCCACATGCTTGCACAGGGCATCCTGGTACTTCCAGGGGCCGGGCAACCCCCGATCCCCACAGCTCCTGCTGGCTCCATGACAGAGCCAGCAGTTGTGTGGGCGGCCAATCCGGCCGCCCCATGGTTGCTCTTTGATCATCTGCGGGGAGAGTGGGCTAAGACTCGGCAGAAGCTCTTCTCGTGGATCGTGAGAAGAGTTTTCTTACCTGAAGAAACCTGCATTGGACCCCTCAGAGTTGGCTAATTACAGATTTATTTCTAATCTTCCATGGTTGGGAAAAGTGATTAAGTGAGTGGCTGCCTTTTTGGATGATACAGTTTTGGATGACACAGATTATCTAGACCAATTCAAAAATGGCATTCGGGTGGGCTATGGGGTTGTGACTGTCTTGGCTGGCCTGATGGATGGTCTCCAATTGGCTATCAATAGAGGGAGTGTGACTTTGGTGATCCTTTTGGATCTCTCACCAGCTTTCGATGCCATTGAGCATGATATCCTTCTGGGTCACATGAGAGAGGTGGGTTTGGGTGGTACTGTTTTACAGTGTTTCTGTTCCTACCTCTATGGCAGATTTCCGGTGGTGTTGCTTGGAGACTGTTATTCTGTTAAGCGTGAGCTAAACTGTGGAGTTCCACAAGGCTCCATACTGTTTCCAATGCTTTTTAACATCTACATGAAACTGCTGGGAGCAGGCACGGTTCGTGAACTCCCCTCCGGGGGGTGGTGGAGGGCGGCTTCTTTAAGATAAATGGAGCCAGTGCTACGTGCTGCCCAGCAGCCTCCATGGTGAGGAATCGCCTCTGCCGCTCACCTGGCTGTTGGCGGGGGCTCACCTCTGCGGGAGCCAGGTGAGTGGCGGAGGCGATTCTCTGCCACGGGGGCTGCTGGGCGGCACGGAGCACTGGCTCCGTTTACCTTAAAGAAGCCACACACACACACCCGCCCCCGAGGTGCGTTCACGAGCCACGACTGGCTGGGAGAGATCATCAGTAATTTTGGTGTAGGGTATTATTATTATGCTGATGACACCCAGATATATTTCTCCATACCAACTTCATCACGAAATGACCCAACCCCCCTAAATGCCTGCCTGGAGGTGACAATGGGCTGGATGAGAGATAACAAAGTGAGATTGAATCCAAATAAGATGGAGGTACTGACTGTAAGAGGTCGGGACCCAAGAGATGGCTTAGATCTAGGGGTGTGCATGGAACCGTCTGGCCTGGTTCGGTTCGAGGCCAGATTGGCCTCAAACGGAACCGGGCCAGTTCGGTCCGGCCCCCCATCAAGCCCCCCCCCCGGTCCAGTCCCGGACTGTGATTTTTTTTTAAATAAAAATATTCAAAAGTTAATGAAGTACCTGTAGCCCATTTGGGGGGGCTTGCTGAGGCTCTGTTTGTGTGTGTGTCCACCTGGGTTCCTTCTCCCCCCGCCAGGCAGAGGGCATTTGAGCATGCATGGGGGCCGCTGTCACACCCTCGATCTCAGATAGCGAGGAGGAAGGGGAAGCTGACAGCCTTTCAGCCGATGCGGGGGTGCCTGAGGGGCAGAGCCCAGCTGTCAGTTCCAAAGAGACAGCTGAGGAAGGTCCAGCTGATGTTTCGGAGCAGGCACAGCAGTCTGAGGCAGCAGAGACAGCGACGGACAGACTAGAAGATGAGCTGTGCAGGCAACCCCCACTGACTCCACAGCAATGGCGTGTCACAAGGCAGACAGCACAGCTGGAAACTATCAGGAGGCGTAAACACCTCTTGCAGAGGGCTGATAAGCCTTGAATCCCTGCCAGCTGAGAGTTATCAGCTTGGACTATAAAGCACGTCAGCAGCTTTCTGTTAGCTGCTGGAAGACATTTGTCAACCCTCGTGTCGACAGCTTTCAGCCCGAGCCTGATATATAGAACTATTCCGAGCTGTGTTTCGTTTCTGCAGCCCAGTTTGTATTGTGGACTATCTTCCTGGACTTCCCTTCTGGGTGGCCAGATTGCTGACAGCCGCCAAAATGGCGGCCGTTCATTCTTACGGTGGCCCGAAAGGGCTGAAAAGGCTTTACTTACCCGACTGAGGTGGTGATGAGGAAGGCTGGCGGGGGGAGAGGGAACACGTGTGGACACTCTCTCACACACACCCACGGCCTCAGCAAGCCCCCCGAAGGGGCTACAGGTACTTCATTAACTTTTATTTTTTTTTAAAAAAAGTTCCCGGACCTGCTGGACCAGACCCAGCAGTCCGGTCCCGGTCCGACGGAACCAGAGGAGTAGTTCATTTCGACCACAAACGCACAAACCCCCGGACTGAATCGCTGGACCGGTCCGCACATCCCAACTTAGATCTGCCTGTTCTGGGTGTGGTTACACTCCCCCTGAAAGATCAGGTATATAGTCTTTGGATACTCCTGGATCCCAAACTTCCCCTGGTTGCTCAGGTTGAGGCTGTGGCCAGGAGAGCTTTTTATCAGCTTCAGCTAATATGCCAGATATGTCCATTTCTGGAGGTAAATGACCTTAAAACTGTGGTACATATGCTGGTAACCTCTAGGCTTGACTACTGTAATGCACTCTACATGGGGCTGCCTTTGTATGTAGTCTGGAAACTACAATTGGTACAGAATGCAGCAGCCAGATTGGTCTCTGGGTCAACCGATTTTGAAAGAATTGCACTGGCTGCCGATATGTTTCTGAACAAAATATAAAGTGCTGGCTATTACCTACAAAGCCCTTAATGGCTTAGGTCCAGGGTTCTTAAGAGAGCGCCTGCACTGTCATGACCCCTGTTGCCTATTAAGATCATCTGGAGAGGTCCAGTAATGGTTGCCGCCAGCTCGTTTGGTGGCAACTCAGGACTGGGCCTTTTCTGTGACTGCCCCAGGGCTCTGGAATACACTCCCTGTTGAAATAAGAGCATCTCCTTTTCTGCCTGCTTTTAGGAAGACTCTCAAAATGTACCTCTTTTCCCAGAGTTTTAACTGAAATTTAAATTGTAACGTTTTTATTCACTGTGATTGTTATATATGTTTTATGAATTTTAACTGTTTCATACTGTCTT
Source organism: Hemicordylus capensis (assembly GCF_027244095.1). NCBI lineage: Eukaryota > Metazoa > Chordata > Lepidosauria > Squamata > Cordylidae > Hemicordylus > Hemicordylus capensis. Next base: position 25,118,315 of record NC_069661.1, on the reverse strand, counting down.
TACATGAACCGGAACAGAGTCAGAGGAGAGCAACAAAGGTAGTGAGAGGTCTAGAAATCAAGTCTTGTGAAGAATGGTTAAAGCTGGGTATATTTACTATGGAGAAGAGAAGGCTAAGGAAGATATAATCGTCATCGTCAAATATCTGAATGGCTGTCACACAGAAGGAGGAGCAGATTTGTTCTTTGCTGCTCCTGAGGTCAGGACTGGACCAATGAGTTAAGAACATGACAGCCCTAGTGGATCAGGCCCAGGGCCCATCTAGTCCAGCATCCTGTTTCACACAGTGGCTGAAGATGAAGGTGTGCCCTCTCTCTTGATGTTGCTCCCCCTGCAACTGGTATTCAGAGGCTTCTTGCCTCTGAGGCTGAAGGTGGCCTATAGCTCTCAGACTAGTAGCCGTTGATAGACCTCTCCTCCATGAAATTGTCTAAACCCCTCTTAAGCCACCCAGGCTGGTGGCTGTGTCACCACATACTGTGACAGAGAATTCCATAGGGTAATTATAGGGCTAGACCAATGAGAAATCAGCTTCTCAGAGAAGCTGATTCAGGCTAGACATAAGTAGGAATTTCCCAACTGTAAAATCTGTTTGACAGTGAAATAGTCTGCCTTTCACAATGGTGGGCTGTCCTTCCCTAGAGGTTTCGAAACAGAGGCTGGATGGCGATCTCTCAGGGATGTTGTATCAGATTCCCGTACTGAGCAGGCAGCTGGACTAGATGACCTTCAAGGTCCCTTCCCACTCTAAAAATGATTTATTCTAGGGACTGAGAAACAGAAAAACCAAAGGGGCTGGGAGAAAATGGTAGCATGGTGAATTACAAATTGATTTGACCTATCAGGAAAAATGTTTGCCTAACATGCATGCCTCTGCTTTAGTTTTCAGGCTATCGTGATGTTAAAAAAAAAAGCATAAAGAGGAAAGCAAGAAGACATCAGCTGACATCTATGGAAATACTCTGGTGTAAGTAAACTGAAGGTTGTTTTTTCAGTAGACTTTGCTCTTACGTACAAGCTACTGTTCTTTGTATTGTAAAACATTCATACAGGCACGTCTTGTAATCCAAGTGAAATCACGGACATACTTGCAAGGACCAATATGTTTCCTATTCCATAGCTCATCCAATTAGTTTTTCATGTAATTAGATAATTCTTTTACCTGGTTGACAATTTTGCTTGCTACAAACATTATTGCAAAACTAATGAGCCTGGGGTTATTATTTGTGGAGGGCTGGAAACGGTGAAAATATACACGGGGGACAACATAGAAGTGAAGCTCGACCCATGAGATAATTAAGCACACTGAATAAATACATTCCCGCAGCATGCTAATACAGCATATCTGACAAAGGCACAAACTGGCCTAGGAAAGACGGTTTCCCCCTGTCTTTACGAAGGACAGAAGTCTTCGATAAAGTATTAAAATATTTATGTAAGGGCAGATTTAAAGCCACGTTTTGGTGGTACATTGTCATTTTCACGTCAGGAACAATTTTCACATGGGAATGCTTTCAAACAATTGCCTCCCATTGTGAAAAGTGAGGTGGGACAATCTTTTGCAAGGTTTGTCCACTTCAACCAGTAAATGATTGAACTGGCTCTTAAGATGTTTGTGAGTAGAAATCCACCACCACTACAAAAAAGTGATATAGCATTATTTTTACCATTTCAAGTTGCCAGAATAAGGAGGCCTTTTGGACAGCCTGGAAAACATTGTTATCAGAAATGAATGCATTACCATAAACCCTTCTACAATGCTATTTTTTTTTTTAATAATAGCAAAAGATGCTGGGTGATGTGATGCACGCTCTCCCATCAATGCTATGGATGCTCCAGGGCTACTGTGTAACTTGTAGTTACACAGGCAGCCCTGACCAGTTTCCTCTAACAGGGATTCCCAGATGTTGTTGACTACAACTCCCATAATCCCCAAGCAAAAGCCATTGCAGCTGGGGATTCTGGGAGTTTAGTCAACAACATCTGGGAATCCCTGTTAGAGGGAACACTGGCCCTGACTGTGAAGCACTGGGATTGCTGGGCAATGACATGTGCTTCCGGATAACAGCACAGCACTCCTTTCCATTGGAAACAATGAAAAGGAGAGCTATATTGCTGCCTGGAAGTGCAATCCCAGTGCTACACCATCAGAGCTGCCTTTGAAGTTGCATAGCAGCCCTGGTGGTCCATACCATCAGCAAGAGAGCGTGCATCATATTGTTCACCATGATTTAATAGGAACATAAGAAGCTGCCTTCAACCAAGTCAGTCCACAATCCATTTAGCTCAGTATTGTCTACACAGACTGGCAGCAGCTTCTCTAAGGTTACAGGCAGGAGTCTCTCTCAACTCTATCTTGGAGATGCTAGGGAGGGAACTTGGGAACTTCTGCCTGCAAGCATGTAGCTGCTCTTCCTAGAGCAGCCCCATCCCCTGAAGGGAATATCTTACAGTGCTCGTACATGTAGTCTCCCATTTAAATGCAAACCAGGGTGGGCCCTGCTTAGCAAAGGGGTGCTTGCTACCACAAGACCAGCTCTCCTCCCCTTCAAATACTGCACTACTGCTCCATGTGGTAAGCTCTTTTGCATGAGCAGAGAGCCCTGAAAATGGCCATTTGGGAGGCAGGCAGGATCAAGGAAGGAGCTCTTGCTGCTGCTGCTGCCGCCGCCACCACCACCTCCTCAACCTCGGTCTCCCCTTGAGCAAGTGCTTTCACACCCTGCCGGACGCCCCCATCCCCGCAGCAGTTGAAATTTTTTTTTAAAAAAAAAAATTTCACTTGCGCAGCAGGCTGGCAGGCATGGGGCAGTGGTGAGGCTCTGGGGAGGCCCCTCAGAACATTTGGAGCGCCACCCCCCCCCCCCGAGACAGGAGGCCACGGACCAAATCTACAAGGTCCATGGCTAAGTCCATCTCGCCTCCATAATGCTGTTCCAGTAGCCTATACGTAGGATGCATCTCCAAAGAAATCTGTTCTGCACCCATCCCTCAAATCATTTTTTAAATAGGATGTTACTTTTATCATCAGGGCAGTATGCCATACTTTCTCAAACCAGTTCTAGAGGGATGGGGCCCCTTGCGATTGCCATTTTGCTGCTATGCAAACTCTGGCCATTGCTAATAGATTGAATTTCAGTTCTAAATCCATGTCAAGAACTTCCTCCTTTAAATTATGCCCTTACATAACTCCTCTTGTATTTGCAGTTTGTGTGACATGGTTCAGAACTGTACAAAGAGTCTTGCTAGCTACAACAGACTAAAGGCCCATCTAATCCAGCATCCTGTTTCCACAGTGGCCACCCAGGTGCCCACGAGCAATAGATAAAGGCAGTAACACTCGCCAACCATCGCTCCCCTGCAACTGCTGCTCAAAGACATACTGCCAGACATCCAAAGTAAGAAAGCACTGGTGCAGCAAACGCACCATGCACCACGAGTGTGGGGTGATTGAGTTTATCTTCCCTTCCTTCTGAAGCCCACCATGACTCCCAAGAATATAACCCTGAGGGCTGCACGATGCTCAGGGACATAATTTCAGGAGTCACAGCAGGCTTCAAAGGGAAGGGGAGATGGCCAAAATTGCCCCTCTCCCATAGTGCGTGCTGGACATTCGCTGCACCAGTGCTGTTAGTCTGGACATTGGCTACTGTCTCTGAACCTGCAGGAAGCATATAGCTATTATGACTAATCTTCTCCTCTATGAATTTGTTTCATCTTCTTTTCAAGCTATCAGTGCTTTAAAAGGGAATTAGACAAATTTATAGAAGGTTATGATGGCCAAAACCACATGAGGAGTTGCTTTTCAGTGTGAATCGGACCTTAGCATCCTACTTCCACTTGCTTCTATCCTTCTCCTTCCTAATTGGCTGTGAAAAACAGTGTCGCTCCCTAGCCCACCCTGCATCAAACAGAGCCAGAGGGAGTCCATATTGACTCAAAAACCAATAGCCATTAGAACAAAATTCAAAGGAAAACCTTTTTTAAAAAGCACTTTTATAGGGACTAATCAATGGTCACAATGTGGTGTATAGGCTTTCAAGATATTTCAGAACAGAAATCTTCCCTCTGTTGGGTATTTTTTTAAAATTAAAATGGGAGGAAATAAAAAATAAAAAGGGAAAGTGTTGTCTGCAATGTTTCCACCTCTGCATAATACTGGAAAAAGCTCTTGCAGATTAATTTGCTTGCAGGATTAATCTTGCAGGAGAGCTGGTCTTGTGGTAGCAAGCATGACTTGTCGCCTTAGCTAAGCAGGGTCTGCCTTGGTTGCATATGAATGGGGAGACTAGAAGTGTGAGCACTATATTACCCTCAGGGGATGGAGCCAAGCAGAAGGTTCCAAGTTCCCTCCCTGGCTTCTCCAAGATAGGGCTGAGAGAGATTCCTGCCTGCAACCTTGGAGAAGCCGCTGCCAGTCTGTGAAGACAATACTGAGCTAGATGGACCAATGGTCTGACTCAGTATATGGCAGCTTCCTATGTTCCTTTGTTCCTAATTCGCTTAGAAGTGTGCCTTGTTCAAAATATTTTAGGTTACACAGAGGCGTTGTGGGTCCAGTGTATAAAAGGGTCTGGTTCTAGCTGCATTTCCCCCCAGACAAAACAGACAGCAGCTTCCAATGACAGTGAAGAGAGAGTACGAACAGTCTCTTTCGGCAACTGCTCTGGGAGAAGCAGCCAGAACTACTCAGAAAACTACTCTAAAAGTGCTGCTATTGAGCTGGGAAGGGATTGTTTCAAAAGAACATTGAAGTATACAATATAGATTTCCTAAAGCACTCTTCCTAATTAAGGGCTTAATGCAAATCAGTGTAGGTCACTGGAAAGATTTCTTTTTAGCTCAAAAAGAAAACCAGAAATTCATGCTTTAAGTGAATTAAAAGCCGAGAGCTACGAGGACAGATATGATTTATTTGCATTCTTTCCATGGTTAGCTCTGACACAAAAGGTTCCTCAATGTGTACAAACAGAAACAGAGCTCAACAGTTCTCTTTTATATCTAAGTAGGTATAATGCCCTTACCGTGAGCAGCATGGGAAGGGAAGGGAGTGATTCATTGGGGGCGGGACTTCCAGACCCACTTTGGACAGTGTGCCTGGGTATGCTGTCCTTTTTAAATAAGTCTGATGAGGGCTACAGATGACCAGCACACCACATTTCCAGGCATCAATGGCCAGTTATAATCTAAGCGCAATTTATCCCAGCGGTCATGACCCCACAATCAAGCACTGATCAGGGCACATATTCAGAAATGGAGTTGCCCTGAGTAGTCCTGGCGACCACTGGAGAAGTGTGTGGACTGTTCAGTAATTAAGCAGTAATTAAGTTCTACCTGACGAATGGTCAGCCTGAAGACAGTGTGGCTCTTGCTAATGCTGGGGCACTGCAGGATGAGATAGAAAGGTGGAACCAAGGTTGCTGGGGACCAGAGGCAGTTGTGCCTCATTTGGAGTGTGCGCACTTTCACACACACTGGCTCAGTAGGATGAGGTGCGACACAAGCATACATGTTGTAAACTGGGAAGTCTCACATTCAAATCTCAGGTCTACCTTCTGGGCAGCTTTAGCCTCCTTTGAAATTCAAGGACAATAATACAGGCTTACCTTACAGAGCAGCTGTAAGGCAGGTCACAACAATTCCCTGGTGCTAGCTTGCTATGACACCTGGAAATTTATGTGTGGTGCCTAAACCAGGCAATAGACAGACACAACCAGGAGGAGGGGATAAGCAAGCAAGATGGAAGCACGTTTCCTCCTCCTCCTCCTCGTCACATTGGTCTATTACTTGCCTGAACCAGATAAATGTGACCAGGAAGAGGGAGGACAGATGGTCTTATGGTAGCAAGTATGAATTGCCCACTTAGCTAAGCAGGTTCTGCCCTGGTTGCATATGAATGAGAGACTACATGTGTGAGTACTGTAAGATGCTTAGGGGGTGGGGCTGCTCTGGGAAGAGTGTGCCGAAGGTTCCCTGGCATCTCCAAGATAGTGTTGAGAAGGTTGCTCCTGCCTGCAACATTGGAGAAGCCACTGCCAGTCTGTGTAGACAATACTGAGGTAGATGGACCAATTGTCTGACTCAGTATATGGCAGCTTCCTAGGGGAACAATCAAGACATGGTATGAGGGTGTTGCTGGGAGCAAGCCGTGAGTCCATATTCACTTCCCATGGAGCAGATGTCAGTCTCACTCTTACATTTGAGGGGCTGGCTCTTAGAGCCAAATCACATTTGCCTGGTCCTGTTGTAAGGACCATTAATATATTCTACTGGCAGTGTTTTGAGTGTTTCATAGAAGCACTGGATAAACTCTAAATGCAACAGAACTTGACAGAAGTTCACGGATTGTTTTCCCCAGACAACTGCTCATGTGAAGAAAATTTAGAGTGCTAATTTACTGTGATTGGTTTGGGGTTAAGATCATGCTACCTGATTCCAAAAAGAAGAAAGATCCAAAGCTAATGCAGTCTCATCAAAAGATGTTCACCTTTCATGCTTCTCTGAGCTTCAGACATTTCTTTGGCAGAATTTGAATAAATTTCCACCACTAGCATAATTTTTATATCTCTCATGTGTGATAAATCAATATAGTGATGGAGTCCTGCATTGACACTGTGGGAAGTGGAATAGTTTAACATAGTAGCCTAATGAAGAGACACCAGGAAAAGTAGAAATAGTCAGATAATAAACCTTTACATCTTAACTGAGCACACAGACAAATCCTGTCAATCTCATTTTGCTTCTGGAGGTTCTGATTCTATTCTCATATACTGTGGAAGATGACTAGGAATTACTGTCATTCTGAAGGTGCTGATAAAAGAAATGCAGATATAAGAGCATAAGAATAGCCCTGCTGGATCAGGCCAAGGCCTATCTAGTCCAGCATCCCATTTCACACAGTGACCTACAGATGCTTCCGAAAAGCCCTCTCTCTTGCTGATACTCCCCTGCAACTGGTATTTAGAGGCATCTTGTCTAAACCTCTTTTATAGCCATCCAAGCTATTAGCCATAACCATATTCCATGGCAGAGAATTCTATAGATTTATTATGTACAGTGTGAAAAAGTACTTCCTTTTGTTGACCCTAAATTTCCCAGCCTTCAGTTTCATGGCATGAACACTGGTTCTAGTGTTGTGTGAGAGAGAAAATTTTCTCTCTGTCTACTCTCTCTGTTCCATGCATAATCTTATACACCTCTATCATGTCTCCCCATAGTCGCCTCTTTTCCAAACTAAAAAGCCCCAGATGATGTAACCTTTCTTCATAAGGAAGGTGATCCAGGCTCATGATCATCTTGGTTTCCCTCTTTAGCACCTTCTCCAGTTCTACAATGTCCTCCTTAAGATTTGGAGACAAGAACGCAATACTCCTAATCTGCACCATGGATCTGTATAAAGGTATTATAATATTTGCATTTTAATTTTCAGTCCCCTTCCTAATGATCCCTAGTATGGAATATGCCTTTTCCACAGCTTCCATGACACTTGAATTGACACTTTCAACAAGCTATCCACCTCAACCCCAAGTTCCCTCTTCTGTTCAGTCACTGACAGCTCAGACACCATCAGAGTATATGGCAAGTTGAGATTTGTTTGTTCTTTTCCCCATTATGTATCACTTTACACTTGCTTCCATTGAACCATGTTTGCCATTTTGTTGCCCACTGACCCAGTTTGGAGAGATCCTTTTGGAGCTCCTCACAATCTGTTTTGGATTTCATAACCCTAAATAGTGTTGTGTCATCTACAAATTCAGTCACTTCACTGCTCATCCCAAATTCTAGATCATTTATGAACAAGTTAAAGAGTACTGGTCCTGTCATAGAAACTAATACTATAATGCCCTTATACAAAACTATGGTGCGGCCACACCTGGAGTACTGTGTACAATTCTGGTCACCACATCTAAAAAAGGACATTGTAGAACTGGAAAAGGTGCAGAAGAGGGCACTCAAGATGATCAGGGGCCTAGAGCACTTTTCTTATGAGGCAAGACTACAACACCTGGGGCTTTTTAGTTTAGAAAAAAAGACGACTGCGGGGTGCCATGATAGACATCTATAAAATCATGCATGGTGTGGAGAAAGTGGATAGAGAGAAATTCTTCTCCCTCTCACATAACACTAGAACTGGGGGTCATCCCCTAAAATTGATTGCCAGGAAATCTAGGACCAGCAAACGGAAGTACTTTTTCACACAACACATAATCAACTTGTGGAATTCTCTGCCATGAGATGTGGTGACAGCCAACAACCTGGATGGCTTTAAGAGGGGGTCTGGATAACTTCATGGAGGAGAGGTCTATCATTGGCTACTAGTTGGAGGGCTATAGGCCACCTCCAGCCTCAAAGGCAGGATGCCTCTGAGTACCAGTTGCAGGGGAGTAACAGCAGGAGGGAGGCTATGCCCTCAACCCCTGCCTGTGGCTTCCAGTGGCATCTAGTGGGCCACTGTGTGAAACAGGATGTTGGACTAGATGGGCATTGGGCCTGATCCAGCAGGGCTGTTCTTATGTTCTTGGGAACATAGGAATCTGCCCAATACTCAAGTCAAACAATTGGTCCATCTAGCTCTGTACTGTTGCTAGCTGTGCTTATTCTGCCTGACCCCCAGGAGCCTCCTTGTTTGCAGTTGCATCTCCAGGCTTGGAGATTACACTTTGGATATGCTCAGGAGTTTCACAGCAATGTGAGCTCTCTGTTTATGGTACACTGGGGACAGGTCACTTAGTTGGCAATGGGCTAGTCGCCCCTAGATTTGGCTGCCAACAAAGCAAATTGGAACAGGGATCAGATGCACGCCCCTCCCTATGCGGGAGCCCCATCTAAGCAGACTCCAGAAGTTAACTAACTAAGGTTATCTTTCAATCAAGGCCACTCTGCACTTAGAGTGAACTGCCGCATTTCCCAGTCCTTTTGCAAGAGATAACAACATGCTAATGCACCAATTAACCAAGAAGGAAGAAAAGTAGATAAGGTCTGTCTCCCCATCACAAAGAGGATGAGTCAGTGATGTAAACCCATAGGTGTATCTAATGAAATTATTGATAGAATTACTCGAGAGCCTGTCCAGGCACAGATACTCTTTCACATACCTGCATACTCTTCTTTTTCATCACAAACAACCTTGCTTACAGAAGGCAATCTCTACCATGTTACACTCAGGAAGAGTGATCAGCAACAATGCATTCCATGCAGGTCCATCCTGGCACTTCTAATCAGAAGGAAAGGGCAGGAGGAATTTGCCCCCAGGCTTGTTTTGGGGTATAAGTATCCCCACTTCCATGAACCAGTGTGCTCCCTTGGGTTTTCTACCTGGGACTCCAGCAAGCGCTCCTTTGTGCCTCTACTTGAGACTCCATCAGACACTCCCTACGATCTTTGTGCTCCCTCATATGCTATACCTGGGATGCCACTGAGCGCTCCCTGTGCTCTCCTGCAACCTACAAAGAGCTTGAAATCACTAACAGCTTGGGCAATCGGTTGGGCATCCACCATCGCAACCAGGGGTGTCCAGTTTTCGTGCCACTCTCTGAATCGGTCCTTCTGCCGATCCATGCAGCTTGCCTAGCTGCCATAGGAAGCTGGCCCCATGGACGTACCCTTCTCGTGGGCACCTCTCCCTCTACTAATCCCTGCCTGGGAGGTGTGAGCGTTTTTATACATATTACTGTTTTGCGGATGTAAGCTCTGATATTACAAAAATTGTAGCAAAATTTTTTTATAGTGCCATTAGGTTAAGGTCTCAATTATGTGCTTAACTGTGGGAGCTGTTTATACTTTTTAAACTAATTTTTGTATGAATGACTGTATTTTGTTTTATTGTGTTTTAGTATTGTTGTATTGGATATGTTTGTTATTTCTATTTCTGCTGGCCAATGGCTGTAATAAAATTGATGATGATACTAATCCCTGCAACCCTCCTGCTTCCAATCACGCTGTCTCAGAGGATGAGATTCTGCAGCCCTCCCCAGAGTCCTGAGGTCCCGTCATCCAGATCATGTGAAGGTGAACATTTACCCTCTAACTGGCCACTCTCTATCCCTTTCATAGATCTAAGCTACTCCCTGCCTCTCTTGCAAGCCTCTTTCTCTTGCCTGCCTGGGAACTTACACAATTAAGATTTTAAGATAAAATGCCTTATTGCAGTTAAATGTATTTAATTTTTGATAGTAATATTACTTTAACACATGTTTCTTTCTTTTGGTATCCCTTCCTACAATAAATATCTTCTTTTTATTTTGAAACTATAACCTTGTCTCAACCGAATCATTTCTGGGGGGGAAACGCTTGCACAAATCAAAACTGATGTGGAGCTGACCCCCTTTAAGAGCTAATTCCCCCACAGAGCCCGAACATTTGGGTGCTGACCAAACACCCCAGTTCCATTAATAGTACTGTCTAAACAGACTGGCAGTGGCTTCTTCAAGGTTACAGGAGTCTCTTTCAGCCCTATCTTGGAGAAGCCAGGGAGGGAACTTGAGAAAACCTCTGCTGTTCCCAGAAGTTGTGGACATCTCTATATGACGTCCGCAACTTCACACCAGGCAGGCAAGTCACCGTGCAGTCTACATGTAGGTCACAAACCCATTTCTCTATGCCCCTAATGATCGGATCACCCACTACTAGAAGGCCCTCAACCCCCAAAGGAGTATCCTCTGTGTGAGAGGATATGGACACATCACCCAAGAAAGGGGTCCCTTCTAAGGGAGTATTCCCCTGTTCCTCAGACTGATGTCCTCCTTCCCTGAGACCTCCATTCTCCATGATAGTATCGGAGATGTCAGCCTGGGAGCGAGATGTCTCTATCACATCTCTGAGGGTCTCATCCACATAACTCTGCCTCTCTGTGCTTCTCCAGGACAGCATGTGTTTCATTCCTGCTAAATTCCTTATCCTCATCTCATATGCAAGTTAACATTTCTTAAGCAATAATATGCTTGGCACAGTACAGAACATAAAAGTGAAAGAATTGCTGCCCAGAGGGCTTCACTGAACCATTCATAATAGACAAACAGTGCATTAAGGGGTGGGATTAAGGATTCCTATGAAAGTGGCAGAGAAGGGTTAGAGAGGACTGAGATTTGGCAGGGGAGGTACAAGTAAGGTGACATTAAAGGGGATTTAGACAAATTCATGGAGGGTGGTGGTATATTGGCAGCAGCTGTGGCAGCTAGAGCCAGCACCTGATAAAGGAAAATGGTACACAGGATGTGGTGATGGCCCCAGATTGGATGGCTTTAAAAAGGGCTTAGACACATTCATGGAGAACAGGTCTATCAGTGCTTACTACTCTTGATGGTTACTAACCTCAGAGGCAGGATGTCTCTAGTTGTAGGGGAGCAGCAGCAGGTGAAGGGGCATGCCTTCATTTCCTGCTTGTGGGCTTCCAAGAGGCTTCAGATAGGCCACTGTGGGATACAAGATGCTGGACTAGATAGGCCTTGGGCCTGATCCGTGGCAGTTGAATCAAATAACAATTAATAATAATAATAATAATAATAATAATAATAATAATAAATAAATGTTCATTACATATTCAAAGCACTTCATATACATTTTCTTAATAATCTTTATAATAATCCTGCAAGGTAGGTTGTGTTATTATGCCGATTCTACAGGGAGAGCTAAGGTTGAGTTTGCTCTACTGCCACCCAAATAGATCGTGGTTGAGATGTGGTTGTATTTTTTGTTTAGCAAGTTAAATACCAGCCCACTTCAGCCATGATCTAGTTGCGTTGTTTTGCTTACACAACAAAACTCTACAAACTACCCCCCGCCCCCAAAAATGTTGTGGACTAAATCCATGAGGGGACACTTGACAGCAAGTGCTGTGTGAAGAATCCATTTCCAGTGTCCTGGCATTAGGTCCCAAATAACTGGTAAATACCTCAAACCATCGAATTATAGCAGACAAGATTTGAGAACCCGCTGAGAGCATGTCTCGACTTCAAGCTAGAAGGCAGCCACTAGTCAATGTTGTGGTGAGATTATAATAATTACCCCTGCTAACTGAGCAAAGAGGCACCTTTCAGAGTGGTGATTCTCTTTATATTAAGCAGGGGGAGAGCAACATTCAAACCCAGCACAGCATTCCTCCAGTGGTTGTTGCTGGTGTCTCTACCTTGTGTTTCTTTTCAGACTGTGAGCCCTTTGTGGACAGGGCTCTTTATTCTTTTTCTATGTAAACAGCTCTGAGAACGTTTTGTTGTTGTTGAAAAGTGGTACATAGATAGCTGTTGTTATAGTAATCTGGGACTTCTCCATTTGCACTCTTAGTTACTCCAGTGCACTAGCTCTCAAAAGGCAGCTATCCCCTTGAAGCAGCTTGAAGAAAGGGAAAAAATAAACATGACAAACGGGGAAGCTTAGCCGAAGATATAGACAAGTCAAGGATGAAGGAGATAAAAGGGGACCTTCTTAATCTACACGAATTACACAGACTCCACTTCTCTTTTCCCTCTATTTGGACCTTTGGCTCTTCCCATAGGTCCATACTGCATGGCCATTCATCTCTTTCAAATCACATTCCAAAAGACACCACTACTTTGCTTATCACTTACATGCAAAGGCTTCAAAGGCATTTACATATATCAGCTCATTAACCTCAACACAACTCGGAAGAAGCTAGGCATTATCCCTGTTATTATACATGTATAAAACAAAGCAGAAAGATTAAGACACATGCCCAGGAGAATACAGGGCATCAGCACTGCTGCTGCCAAGATGAGAATTTGCATGTCTGGCTTCCAACCCTCTGCTCACACTATATCTCTGCCACAGTCTATTTGCTCTATTGGACTGGAAAGAGAATTCATTCTAAGAATACCATGCTATTTGCATGACAGTAGTAGCAGGGGCGGGTGGGGTGGTGGTGGTGGTGGCGAGAATGTGTTGGCCAAGATCCAATGAGCCAGACAACTAGTTTCTATGCCCAGGGGTATTTTGGCCCTATATTTAGTCCCCTGCTAACCGAGCAAAGAGACACCTTTTAGAGCTACTGGCCCTATCCATCCCCAGCACAGCACCCCTCCAGTGGCTGTTGCTGGTGGCTGTCTTATATTTCTTTTTTAGATTGTGAGACCTCTGGGGACAGGGAGCCATTTTATTTATTTATTTATTTATTTATATCTATTGGGAACTTTTGTTCAAAAGAGGTATAAAGAAGAACCTCGTTATATGCAGATATCGCATATTTACGGGTGTCTAACTGACACCTGGTTTCATTATCCACAGATACAAAAGGGTTAAAGTCCACGTATCCAGGGTTCCTAGATGGCCAGAAGTGTTTGTGGAGGTCATTTCTGGCCAAAAATCTGCAATTTGGGGGACTATTTGGGGCATGGGGGCATTGCTGGACACCAGAAGACCCACAGAGGATAGTAGAACACTTTATTTGGTCGGGGTGGGTGGGTGTTGGTGTGTTTTAAAAGTTTTTGGGAACCTAACCCCTGCATTCCTATAGACTCAATGAGGCTATTCACATCCATGTGCAAAACTGGGCGAAGGGAACCCAGTCCGGTTTTGCATGCACATGTGAACCGCTGGGATCGGGCCCAATCCTGGTGGCTACAGGGCAGCAAACCCACCTAAGTAGCCTCCTTCTAAAATGAGATAAAGGGAGCGAGTGCTCCTTTAACCCTGTTTATTTGCTCATGTATCAGCCAGCCATGGCTGGCACACTCGAGAAGGAAGGGGGGGTCCCAATAATGCACCGCACACTCACACGGTGCATTATTGGAGCTCTGGGGATAGGGTGATGTGTGGTGGCACTTGCAGGCACCCCAACCTTCAGAGCTGCAGGGAGCAACTGCTGGTCATCTGAGTGGGCCATCTGCCCACCCAGGGAAGCAAGGACGATTGTCTGCGAGGAGGGTAAGTGTAACTCACTCTCTCCACAGACTGCCCCAGAGTTCTTCTCACTGATTGTGAGAAGAGCTCCAATGACTCATGGAAGCTATTCTCACGATCAGCTGAAATCGGGCTAGGGGAGCTTAGCCCGATTTCGGCTGATTGTGGGAGCCACCAGGCTCACAGGAGAGCCCGGTTGCCTCCTGGCGGTTAGCCCACCAAACAACCCCTTCCCTTAAACCGGGTCTGCAGAGCGAGTGTGCTGCAAACCCAGTTTTTTAAATCATGAGTAGTCGCGGCGTGGCTCCGCGGCGTGGCTATTCATGAGTAGACCCGCGGAGGGGAAGCAAAAAGCCACCTCCCGGCTCCGGGGGTCTCTAAAGTATGCCCTGCGCACTCACGCGGGGCATACTGGAGCTTCCAGGGGCTGTGCGGCCCCCAATCCTCCCAGCCCCCGCCGGCTCCATCACGGAGCTGGCAGTTGTGTGGGTGGCTGCTGCAGCCACCCAGAGCAGACTGGCTGGTCGTCTGTGAGGAAAGCAGGCTTAGCCCGCTCTCCTCGCAAACCCCATAGAGGTTCTTCTCCGTGATCGTGAGAAGAGCTTCATAGTTTTGTTATCCTCAGTAATATAATGTAGTTTCGTTATCCGCAGTAATATGCAGGAATGGAACCCCTGCAGAATGATTATCTATCTATCTATCTATCTATCTAATTTTTATACTGGCTGATATGTAAATCTCTAGACAATGTACACAATTTAAAATATTTAAAAATCAACACAGATTAAAATACTCAAGACACAATAAAAACAATAGTATAAAACAGTTATTTAAACAAATTATTAAAATTATTAAAATTCTAATTACAAGCTTGCAAGAACAGGAGAGTCTTGAGGGTCTTCCTGAAAACAAACAGAGAAGGAGATGCTCTCATTTCAGCAGGCAGCACATTCCAAAGCCCTGGGGCAGCCACAGAGAAAGCCCAGTCCTGGGTTTGCCTACTCCTGCCCTAGCCGATGTCAGCTCAAGCCACAAAAACCTGGTTAGTGTGCACACAACCAAATGAGCTTGTGTGATTGGTAGTCTGATTCAGAGCATCCATTGCACACAACTACATTTGGCGGAGGGAATCTCCATTCTGATCAGAGTCAGGCAAATGAATCAGAGCTACTGTTAACAAATAACATCAGAAACTCTAAGCCTGAGTATCAAGTACTACCTCCTTAAGCAGATAGTTACCTTTGCACATTGGACTGACATGTAATGCTCTCAGACATTGAGGAGGCACTTACCATGATATGCATCTCTTGCTTGTGGGCTTGCCAGAGGCATCTGTTGGGCCACTGTGTGAAACAAGATGGTGGACTAGAAGGGCCTTCTTATGTGCTTATGTTATGTTATGTTCTTATGATATCCAGAAAACCCATTGTTCCTCATTCCCAAGAGTGAAATGTTCCCTCCAGTGGTACTGAGATCTGGGGAAATCAGCCACACTGTAAGTCAGCATGAACCAATTGCCAGGATTTGGGGGGGATGAGTGGCCTCCAGGCCCTTATTAGGCCTATGATTCAACAGTGAATGGAAACAAAATATTGCCCAAGGAACAACACTTTTCCAACAGTTCTGTCACTTTAACCCAATTGCAAGTCAGCAACCTGGAGAACTCACAAATCTCTTTTCCCTATAGAGGGTTTTTATCCTATCCACCCAGGAGTCCTGAAAGGGGACTGTTCCAACGGCTCCCTTCTGCTGCTTCTTTTAAGGTGAGAACCTTTCATTCCACCTCTTTGCTACCTTACTAGTGAAATGCAATGCTGTTTAGATTGTAGCCAAGGCAACTTGATTTCCCCCAGAATGTCTATTTCATCATTGAAGAAAGAACACTTTCTCAAAACGTTGATCATACTGAGATAGGACTCCATCATTTTTATTTATATAAAGGGTGCTATATTAAAAGACAAGAGAATTAAGTCCAACAGATTTCATGAAAGGGAAAGGGAAAGAGTATCCAATCAGAAGGGCATCCAAAGGTCTCTGAGTACCTTGTATTTGGTACTCTTAAAAAAAAAATCAAAAAGTATGGGTTATAAAGGTCAAATGAGCACCTACATTTAGAACTACATAGTAGGAAGAGTTGCTGGGAGAGAATCTGGAGCAGAGAGAGAGCAGGAAAGGAAAGGGTTAAGCAGTTATCTGCCATTGGTCGCCCTCCAGAAATGACTTCTCCTTTATTTTCCTGGGTAACATCAAGCTTGGCTCCGAGTAACATCTGCTTAAGGGACAGAAATATGTACATACACTAGTTGCTCCCATTTTATGACTACATCTACTACAAATATATACTGTACATACCACTTTTCAGCAAAAGTTCTCAAAGTGGCTTATTTTATTTATTTATATTTATATACCACCTATGTACATCTCTAGGCGGTGTACAAAATTTAAAATATTTAGAAGTCACAGATTAAAATACATGGCACAATAAAAATAGAATCAAATAGTTATTAAAAGAAGTTTTTACAATTATTAACATTAATTCTAATTAAAAGCCTGTAAAAACAGGAGAGGTTCTTCCTGAAAACAAACAGAGAAGGAAATGCTCTTATTTCATCAGGGAGCATATTCGAAAGCCCTGGCTTAGACAGCATAACGTGCAAAGCATTTTGATATTGTGTATATTGATTTGCCCAATGCATACACTCAGATTAACTGCAATCACAGCAAATGGCCAAATCACATCAAAACTAATGAAAATCACTATGACCCTAGGGTAAGATGGGTATCTTCCTTCTAACACAAAGAAGGCACTATTCTCACAGTATATCCAGTATGAACACATGCAGAGGGGGATCACAAAATCATGAGAGCCCACGTGTATTCACTTGAATGTCTGCATGGAATCAGTGCATGCACAAACTGTATCTATGTAGGGCTCTTTTCCAATGAACACCCAGTAAACACACAGAGGCTGACTTCCTGACTAAATTACTTGATGGACATCCTTTTGAAATCATTACTAACTTGCCCTATCAATTTCAATAGGACTTCTGTTGAGTAATTTAGTCAGGATATCCGCCAGTGTTTCCACTAGCAGAGAGAGAGCCCTTAAGAACGTAGATCTGCATTATCCATTCAGCCTGGATATGTCATGAGAATAGGGCTGTAGTATTATTAATTCCTTACTTAAGTGGTGGTGGTGTTGCTCATGGTGGCGGAGGAGGAGAAGGAAGAGGAGGAGGGAGGGAGGAAGATGAGAAGAAGGAGAAGGAATTCATATACAGTAGTGCCATCCATATGAATGAGGCCCCTGCCCCAAGGAGCTCACAACCTAATGAGAGATGGAAGGGAGCCAACAGAGGAAGAGAAGAGGAGTAAAGGCAGGAATAACTGGTGTGTGTGTGTGGGGGGGTGTTATGCAGCTGTTTCATGTACATAGGCTTAGGTTTTAAGCTAACCCACTTTTTTCTTCTTCTTCCAGCTTCTTTCCACAGCTCTCTGTGCAACCATTAGTCCAATGTTCTACCTGGCATCAAAGATATGGCGAGTATTGTGCTTCCTTAATTGCAGTTTGCAGAATGTTCTGAAAACAAGGAAAGAATTTCCTACTTGGGAGCTATTCAAGGGATATTTTGAAAGATTATGCAGTGGCCCTCTGTGTGAGAAATTTAATGAGCTGGAAAGAGGACAGAGGGGGTGCAAGCAACCCAAGACTTCTGAACATGCCCCTCCTTAATTTCAGGATGTAGACAAAGCACCATTCCGTTAAATCCATTAGCAGCGTCACATCCATAGGTGACGTGCTTATAATGCACTTTTAAAAAGAGGTTCATTATGGTGTACAATCATTCCAAATTAGTGCTCTCTTTCTCTTTCAGAGGATAATAGAAAAGGTTGGAACTGATTCATCAGGGCTTAACAGACTCCTTGAAATTAATCAGCATAACACAGTTTTCTCAAATGTGGAGGAAAAGGAGGGGGGGAATATCACCCTCACTAATGATTTCCCTTCTCTTTGATAGATGAACATTTTAAAAAGTAGCACTGCAGAGAACCACCTATTCCACATCTGTCTCATAAGGTTCTCCCAGTATGCACTGATGCATTATCCCAATGAATGGTCTGAAAGAACTTACGGCTGTAGCTTTTTACCAAAGCTAAGCAGGCGTGGACCTTATCAGAGCCTGGATGGGGGGCCACTAGAAGCCCCATCTAAGCTTTCTGAAGGAAGGAAAGGATGGAATTTCTTCATTAACGCAGTGTTCACTGAAGGCAGCTTCTCACCATAACCTCCTTCCTTGCTAGCAAATTAGAGCCACCTCCAGTTTCCTGCTTGGGGTAATGTCCAGGGGAGGAGTTTGTGAGAGATGTGTGACCTCTACTCACATCAGGACCATGTTTGTTCACAGTTTGTACCTTGCCTCATGTAGGGGAGATGCATGATCCCCACTTCACATGGCAGTGCCAAAAAATGCCTCCCATTTCCAGCTGTTTTTCCTCATGAAAATCTTTGTGCATTCATTTAGGTTGCCCTCAATAACACTGTTGCCAGCAAAACCTTGTGACATCAATCATCGATTCATAGTGACATAGATTCATTGTGACATCAATCATCGATATTCATGTTATGAACATAAGAAAAGCCCTGCTGGATCAGGCTAAGGTCCATCCAGTCCAGCATCCTACCCCACAGAGCAGCCAATGAGGTACACTCAGGAAAGTTGCAATTAGGGAAAAGAGTGAAATTGCTCCGTCCTTGCATCTGGTGTTCAGGGATATGCCACCATTGATCCTGATGAAAGAATATAGCTACCAAAGCTAGTCACCGATAGCCCTATCCTCCTCCATGAATTTTTCTAATCCCCTTTTAAAACTGTCTAGATTGCTGACCAATATCACACCCAGTGTCAGCAAATTCCATAGTTGCCTTGTAAGTGTGTCTGTGATTTTGTGCGAATGGCCTTTGGGCAACTAATTATCTCTCATATTCAGTTTTTTAATCCACAAAATGGGCATTTTTGCATCAGAATGGCTATGAAAGCAGATAACATAAAGATCAGAAAGCACTTCTGACATCAAAAGGCTATACCAGGGATGAATGAATTATGAATATAATTTACCCTTCCCTTTTACAAACTTTCCATTCTATTTGCTGAAACATGCAACCCCAAAACGTCCATGCTCAAGAAACCAACAGAACCTACTCTGCAGAGAGAGAGAGAGAGAGAGAGAGAGAGAGAGAGAGAGAGAGATCCCTTGAACTATTTTGTATCTCTAAATGCAATTACCAATGTTTTGTTATGTATAATGAAATCTGGCTCATCTTTTGTACATGACATACCTTAGAGTATGACTAAAGGGGGTTGAGATTACAATTATTGAAAAACAGGATAAAAACAAAGCATAAGAGAAGCCTCTGCATGTGAAAAGGTAAGAAATGGAAGTTGTAGGAGGCTACAGTTGAGACCTCATTCATCGAGAGGTGCAGGAGTTCAGCTGTTTATCACTCAACACTGAAATTGACCAAGAGTAAAGAGTCCAGAATAAAACACCATCTCTTTTAAGTTTCATCATTAATGCAATATTAGCCTCTCTTGGAGTTGTGCCAGTGCAGTAAATGTAACAAGAGCACGTTAAGCCACTGGACGCTGACCTCTATCTTCTGTTCAGGTTAATCCATTTTAAGCCTCAACCCTTGTCATGTGACTCTGAGCTAGCAATACAATCTATTTCCCCCCATAAGACTTTATTGCAATGGTAGCTGGGACAATACTCTAGACTCAATTCAGTTGAATAAAGGCGAGATATCAAGAATCTACTCATTTAATAAAGCAGCTGCATCTTGCAGCAAGTATAGTTATAGTGTGCTTGCTACTGAGACACAGTCTTTGTATTTTTCTTATATTTAAAAAAATCCCTTTTGAAAAAAAACACTTTTTGTGACTGGAGGATTATATGCAGGAAACATAGCTGGCAAGCAGCACATTTTCTTTAGTATACCACATGCCTACTGAGAAGATCAGGGCAGCATTCATGCTTCTTCCTTTCCCACCACTTTATCTTCACAACAACCATGTGAGGTAGATTAGGGGCTGAAGTCACCCAGTGAGCTACATAACTGGATGGTTCAAATCTGGGATTTCCTGGTGCTAGCCTGACACTCTAGCACCACACTACGCTAGTTCTCTACCACTTTCTGTGTTGCGTACAAAGACACACACGCATCCTGGATACCATTTTGTGTACACTGCAAGCAGGAGCAGAGAAAGACATACTAAAGTTCTGCATGCTCTAAGGGTGCTCATATATGCATACATATTCCTTGTCACCAATATATTAATTACATGATGCTTTAAGACTTTCAGATTAATGTATGAATGGATTCCATGTAAAAATATTTTGCATGTGGTGAAATATTTTTTATGATCATTTACAATTATATAAAGCAATCATCTGTAGACCCATCTCAGGCAATTGGTTTTATCTCAGGAAGTCAATCCTTAGTCAATAACTAGTGGCTGTAGCTTGTTTGAGTTGACTCTCCCTTAAATGAACATGTCACCCTTCAAGTCTCAGGAGGAAGTCCTTAAAACTACAAGGCACAAACTGCGAATTTAAGCAAATCCTTAAATCTACAGGGCACAAACTGTGAATTTAAGCTAACCATGCCAAGTTTTGGGACACCATCAGTTCAAGATTCTATAAACTCATCAAACTATTTTCCTTTTGATTAAGCACGGAAATGATGACAGAAAATAATTCAGAAAACACCCCTGGCCATTTCAGTTCATTTTCATTGCATGATATTCACTTCCATCCAAGATTCTGACTTGGTTCTTGGTCAGTTAGGGCTGTCTTCTCCTATTTGTTGTTTTTAAAAGTATTTTAAATGGTTTTAAATAGTTTTAATCATTTCTGAATTGTTTTTATTTTGCTTTTAGCATTGTGTTTGAATTGTGGATTTTATGTCTTTTAAAAAATTGTTGTACACCACCCAGAGCCTCTGGATGGGGCAGTTTATAAACGTAATGAATGAATGAATGAATGAATGAGCCTTCCCATCCACTGAGATCTTCAAATGAGGCCCTCCTCCCTTCTGAGGGTAAGCAGGTGGCCACCAGAGAGGAAGTGTTTTCTGCACTGGCTGTGGAGATCCTCCCTCCTAGGCAAATTGGCTTTCTGCCATTGTCACCATCTTCCAGGTGCTAGGCAAAGTCAATTAATTTATTACTTCTTTACCAAAAGGGGACACAAAGTGGTGTCC
The DNA here is from genome assembly GCF_027244095.1 of Hemicordylus capensis. Taxonomy (NCBI): domain Eukaryota; kingdom Metazoa; phylum Chordata; class Lepidosauria; order Squamata; family Cordylidae; genus Hemicordylus; species Hemicordylus capensis. The sequence continues at coordinate 25,097,203 of NC_069661.1, read as the reverse complement.
AACAACAAACACAAATAGAATTTCCATTAATGCTGCTGAAGTTGTTTTACGGGCTCCATAGGATTTCATCTTTATATATAAGATCTATTTTAGGGGGTGTATTCATTGCTCTTTTTATCGTTTTCTTGCACTGTCATTTTTTATTTTTGTAAGCTGCCTTATTTATGTATGTTTTGTTTGTATCCAAGTCTTTATTCAAATGGATCATACCTGAGATTTCTAAATTGCACCCACGGGGTGGCTAGTCTGCATTTGCTCAGCTCCAAGGACTAGACTACATTAAGCATCTCATTAGTCTCATATATTCATTTTTTTAAAAAAGAAAATTTCCCTTTTCACTAAAATAGCACTCCAGGAAAGATGGCTTGCCAAGTAGTGGGCTGTGAGGCACTACCTGTGTTAACATGGGCATCTGTGAGTCTGCATGTTTCTCACCCATGTGGCAGCCAGCAAACTACACTAGCCTTGCCAAATAATGGAGTTCCCAGGCCCTGGCCTGATCCCACCCAGCCAAACTCTCCATTGGACCCTTCCAGGACAGGGAGGATAAAAGCTCCTTGTCTGGGCTCAGGCTCTGCCACAGTTTCAAGATCCCCTCGGTCCTTGTGTATTCTGATCTTGCTTGGCTTAACCTTGGCTCTGGCTTTGTTCTGAGGTTTGTCACATGACTGGGCAGGGCAGTGGGTGGAGGCTGATTGAATTCACCTTCTCCCCAGACGAGCACTCTGGATCCTTTTGGTGTGCAAGCTGTGCACCCACATGACCTGTGCTGCCGGGAGCATCACGATGATTTATTATTTATTTATTATTAAAACTTTTATACTGCCCTTCCAAAAAGGCTCAGGGCGCCCTTCCAAAAAGGCTACAGGTCGGATTCTCTGTACTGCTCCCAGCAGCGTGGAGCAACAGAGGCTGGGACTCATTTTCCCAGCCTCCACATATCCCACAAGGCACCGCACAGTGAGCGCGGTGCCTTTGGGGATTCCCCCATCATACAGGTACTCTAGGCACCCATCTCTGCAGCTCTGTAGACACACGAGCCTGGGAGCCGGGTTAAGGGAGCGCTTGCTCCCTTAACCTCCGCTAAGAGCTGGGCTGGGGTGGTTAGGCTGGGTAGGAGCCAGTGTTCCCTCTAACGGATTCCCAGATATTGTTGACGACAGCTCCCAGAATCCCCACCTGCAATGGCTTTTGCTTGGGGATTGTGGGAGTTGTAGTCAACAACACCTGGGAATCCCTGTTAGAGGGAACACTGGTGGGAGCACCGGGATCGGCACAGATCCCGGTGTGCCACACATGCAGCTTAGCCCAGGCTCATGAGAACAACCTCCTTGTCTTCTAAACCTGATTCTTGTTTGACTCGGCTGCAGTCCTGACTCACAGCTAGTCTCCTGATTTGTCTCCTGGTTTGTGTGCTCAGGGTTGACCCTTGGCTTCATAGTTGACTCCCAGCTTGCTTTCTGGCCCCAGTTCCTGGCTGGTGCTCTCAATCGCAGGGTGGATTTGATTTAAATCAAACTGATTTAAATCAAGATTTAAATCACGATTTAAATCACTAGCAGGGTGGATAAAAATCAAAAAAATCCAATTTAAATCAAAAAATCCAATTTAAATCAAAAAAATCGGATTTTTTTTAATTTAAATCAGATTTTTTTGATTTAAATTGGATTTTTTGATTTAAATTGGATTTTTTTAATTTTTATCCACCCTGCTAGTGATTTAAATCGTGATTTAAATCGTGATTTAAATCAGTTTGATTTAAATCAAATCCACCCTGATCCTGGGTCTCTGCTAGGTTATCATGGTCCCAAATTCAGGCTCTGACTCACCCTCTGATGGTTGCTCACTAACAGAGCTGACATGGGATTCCTATAGCTGGCCATTGTTGGAATCAGGATGGTGGACTACGTATGTACATACTCCCATGGTTTGATGCAGCAGGGTTCTTCTTATGTTCTCTTGATATTAGCTAGCCTGCTGACCCAATTGGTTTTGCTTATCATTTTTAACTGATATAGGACTGATACAGGAATCACACCCCATATGATATTTATTCGCAACCATATCAAGTCATTTCAAAACATACTGGAGGTGGACTCTATAACATGCTTCATAACAGCTTGCATGAATCTTAATGCTTTATGACCGTTTCATGCCAATCAATGTGGTTCACAGCAAACTGACAAGGTTTACATAAACTAATCTGCAGAAATTCCCATTTTACAGAAAATAATAAATATGTTCTTTCTGCCTCCGTATCCCCTTAGGTATCAATCTGACATCTTGCTATAATAAACTTCCACTCAGCTCTTTTATGCTCAGAAATAAAATACTGAACCATTATTTACAATAAACAGTATAGAAGGGAGTGAGAATTCTAGCTTGTTTGGGACAAATAGCATGCCCCGGTCAGTTTTTGATGATGCCATTACAGGGAGAATCTATGCAAATGGTCATATTACTAATTTCACATTTCCATACCTTCCTTGCACTAAAATAGCATAAGGATCCTTTCATAAATTCTTTTAAGTTGGGATCTTGTGATGCATATTAGAAGGTTTATTTATTACAAATCAGTTTCCGTGCCAACAGATGAGGGCTCATATCCAGAACCAAGTTGTCATAATTATTCCCAATTCAAACCAAACTAAATTTTCTCAAGTGGCAACTAGAGATGTGCAAACTCCACCCATCTTGATTCAAAATTAGCTTGTGCTTTCTAAGACTTTTCAGAAGAGTCTCAGAAAAGTCCAGAAATATCTGGACCATTCCAGATGTTCCCCTGCCAGATGTCTACTGCAGCTGGTTTTTCTCCCCTTTTCCCAACTCCAAGCTTACTTTCCGGCAAAGAAAGAGGAAAGAAGATGGCTTCTCCTCGGGCCAACATTAGGCTTCATTAACATTAGCCTTAGCAATAGGATATGTCCAACACAAAGATCTGTGGGGAATAAAGGTTGCCAGGACTTCTGGATCGCTATAAAGGGCTTGGAAGCCCTGACAAACTAAAATTCCTAGGGATTTTGACTCTGGTAACTTCCAATTATATCAGGCTTTGGGGGCTAATGAAGGCTTGCTTGAGAAGTAGCCCTCCCCTTTGCTATTTCCCATCTCCATTGCTGGAAGCTACATTTTGGGGAAGGGGTAGTTGGGATGGTCTGAGTGTATTTATGAGCCTAGCCAAAATTCAAAGGGCTTTTGACAAAGGGGTGAAAAAGAAGCACGTTATTCACACAGTGGATCTATGGGATTCTCTGCCACAGGATGTGGTGACATCCACCAGCCTGGATGGCTTTAAGAGGGGTTTGGACAAAATCATGGAGGACAGGTCCATCAATGGCTACTAGTCTAATAGCTATAGGCCACCTCCAGCCTCAGAGGAAAGGCCTCTGAATACCAGTTGCAGGGGGAGCAAAAGCAGGAGAGAGGGCATGCACATACCTCTTGGCTGTTGGCTTCCCAGAGGCATCTGGTGAGCTACTGTGTGAAACAGGATGATAGACTAGATGGGACCTGGGCCTGATCCAGCAAGGCTGTTATATTCTTATGACTCAGACTGTTAAAAGTTCATTATTTTTCAAGTGGGAGACAGGTTCATTGATGAGGAAAGCTGGTCTTATGGTATCAAGCATGACTGCCCTGGTTGCATTTGAATGGGAGGCTTGAATGTGTGAGCACGGTAAGATATTCCCCTCAGGGGATGGAGCCACTCTGGGAAGAGCAGAAGGTTCCAAGTTCCCTCCCTGGCTTCTCCAAGATAGGGCTGAGAGAGATTCCTGCCTGCAAGCTTGGAGAAGCTGCTGCCAGTCTGTGAAGACAATACTGAGCTAGATAGACCAATGGTCTGATTCAGTATATGGCAGTTTCCTATGTTCCTATCCTAGGATTCCACACCTCTAACAAACTTCACTAATTGCAACTGAAGACTCACCAGTTTGAATGGTCCTACACTTCTATAATGTCCTTTCCATGTCAGGGACAGGGATTCCAGTCTAGCCTTCATCAGTCATGTGTAGAAAGCTTCTCGCATGAGAAAACATTCAAATACACAATCCCCTACCAACAGGTTTGAGCAATGTATTTCCAGCAGGGGTGTATCTAGGTGGGGCAGGGGGGGCACGTGCCCCGGGCGCCACTTGAAGGGGGGGCGCAATTTCTTAAAATTAAATAATTTTTTAAAATGGCCACCAAAAACAAAATGCCCACTGGGCATGCTCAAATGGCCTCTGTGAGGCCCTAGGGCATGCCACGCCTCACAGAGGCCATTTGAGCATGCACAGTGGCCATTTTGTTTTCAGTGGCCATTTTTAAAATATATATATTTTTAAAAATGACCACCGCACATGCTCAAATGGTGCCTGTGAGGCCCTAGAGGCCAGTGGGAGGAGGGGGAAACTTTGCAGACCCCCCACAGCCTTTAAGATGTCCCCCGAAGGGGCTACAGGTAATTTTTTTTTAATTAATATAATATGTCACTGTACACATATTCAGATTGGCACTATGTACAGAGAATAAGGGCTTGTGAATACTGAGCTGAAGTTTATGAGCTAAGATTGTATCCATTTGCTCTTACTTTGCTTCTTGTGATAAGTGAGTTAAATGTGATGTCTTAATAATATGGCTATTAATGGTCAGTTTGTCTTTCAATCAGTGTGAAATCCTTAGTATTAAGGCCCACTGGGAGTTTCTTGCTCTCTTTCTCTCATTTTAACTGTCTTTCTGAAATACTAGAATATATTCCAAGCAGTGACACAGTTTACTCTGCATATCATTTAATTATTTTCAGAGTATCTGGGAAAAGTCAAATTCTCCATTTATTTTTAAAACTTATGTAATCGTGATGCTACAATGCATAGCAGAGAATTAGACAGGCACTTCTTTTAGTTTTTCCAAGTACAACTCCGCATAATATTTGGGGATTTCATGAGCCCCAGCATACTGAAATTTGTCGTTTTCCAGCATTTTAACCTGAGCTATCCAAACAAATTAATGATAGCCCCACAATTTGGATAGTTTAAAAAAATAAATCTGAAGTGATAGATAGGAGCTTGACCACATGTATGATATTGGTAATTTTTTAATTTTTTTAAATGTTTAAAATAAAAGTTTTCTGAAACATGTGTGTCAGTCAGATGTATGTTGGGGGGGTGGCGGGGGGGCGCAATTTCAGTGCTTGCCCTGGGCGCCGTTTCCCCTAGTTACGCCACTGATTTCCAGTCATCTTTTAGAAGAAGAAACCGAAGCTGGCCTGTTTTTGCGCTCAAAACCCAGATCCTACCCATTCTCTTTTCCTTATTCTCAAGATATTTGTTAATGGGTGTTCACATCCAAAAGTATTTATTCTACAACCTGACACAGGTTCCTCTCTTTCAACTGAATATTGACTTTCATAGTCCAGAGTTCACCATAATAGATATTGCATAAGCAGCAAGTTTCAAAGCTAGAAAACATTGAAAGGAGAATGTTAGGTGTGTGTGTTTTATTTTTGTTGGGTTTTTTGTTGTTGTTAACATTTTAAAAGAATATCTGAAAAACAAAGGAAGATAGTACAGAAAGCAAAAAATATTCTGACCAATGTGTCACACGGAAGCTCATGCCAGATGTGATTTTAATCATACTGGAGCCAATGGAAGCTTCCCCTGCCCTCCCCCCTTGGATAAAATAGCACACACTAGAGCTATTCACACATTGTGTTAAGCCTAATTCAGATATCATAAAAAAGAGATGCTGTACCTGGGTAAAGGTAAAGGCAAAGTGTGCCGTCAAGTTGATTTTGACTCCTGGTGCCCACAGAGCCCTGAGGTTTTCTTTGGTAGAATACAGGAGGGGGTTACCATTGCCTCCTTCCACACAGATGATGACTTTCAGCATCTTCCTATATCGCTGCTTTCCGATATAGTACCGGCGGGGATTCGAACCGGCAACCTTCTGCTTGTTAGTCAAGCATTTCCCTGCTGCACCACTTAAGGTGTACAGTGTCTCAAATGGGACTGGAAGTCCCGCCCCAGACCCATCATTCCCCCTCTGAGCCCAGCGTTCATGCTTACAGTGGTGTTTGTCTCAAGAGGTGAACACTGCTTCCATGATGACGGGCACTTCCATGATCAAGAGGCTGTTCTTGTGTCTGAAGTACAGACTCTCTTAAGGAGCATATCATATTGTCCCTTTATATATCTGTTACATGTTTTGCAAACTAGTCAGAGACGTTATTATGTGATCATTTTATTGTTTATAGATATTCTTTGAAAAAGATCAGTTATTTATTTCTTTGGCTCATTTCTATACTGCCCCATATACAAACCTTTGGGCGGTTCACAACCTAAAACAATCTAAAACACAACATGCAAAACATTAACACACACAAAAATTAAAATATAGATAAAAACTCTAAAAAATAAAACTTTAAAACTGTAAATTAAAATCCTGACTAAACAGATACGTTTTTAGGTTCTTCTTTAAGACATCCAGAAAAGGGAAGGCTTTCATTTTGTTAGGGAGGCTTTTCCAATGTCCTTGGGGGAACCTTAGAAAAGGCCCGGTTTTGAGTCACCAACTAGCAAGGTGGTGGTACCTCCCCTGATGATCTTAATAGGCAGCAGGGATCAAGAAGAAGACATTCTCTTAAATTATCTTATTGAAATGCATTGGAATAAATTGTCCTTTCTGCAGCTGTTCTTGCTTTTGACCCTGAAGCAGCACCCCTAGGACCCAAACAGGGCTGGCTTCTCCTTCATCACCACAGCCCCCAGTATCAGCATGCTGACACGACATGTGTCGTGTTGGGAGGACAGATAGAATAAAGGAGCGCCAGACTCCGAGCCATGGCCTCTTTAAAGTACAGACACTGACGAAGCCCAGAAGCAGGAGTTTGGGCTCCAGAGTATCAGGGCTCAGTCTTTCTTCAGCAGTGATGTAGTTGCCAATTCAGAAGTGCAGGCGCTCTGCATGCACTTAGCCACAACCATATGTAGCTTGCAATGAATGTCAGTGTCCCAGAGGATTCGAATGTCATATGATTTAAGGACAATTTGACTTTTCTTCCATTTGTACTGGAGTTCTAGCCACTGGGAAATTTGACTCATGGAAGACTGGCCACAAGTCATGATATTCTTTGTATATTCATTTTGGGGGTCTTGGCAGCAAGGCTGATTTTTATCCTGGAAATCTGTGCTTTTATATCTAAGTTATTTATACACTTTTACTATTTTATACATATAGAGGCGCTTCACATGATTGGTGTGAAGTGCCGTTCAGGTTAGTGCAGGGAGCCGTCCCTGGGTGGCCAGATCAGTGGCCCACACGATTGCCGGCTCCGTCACGGCTCCGTCACGGAACCGGCAGGAGTGGTAGGGATCAGGGGCCAGTAGGCCCCCAGAAGTTCCACAATGCCCCGCACGTGAGCACAGGGCATTCCGGAGAGACCCCTGGTGCAGGGAGGCATGTTTTAGCCTCCCGGTGGAGGGGTCTCTTGTGTGTTGCCATGGCGTGGAGCAGCACACGATCAACCAAATGGGGTTAGCGGAGCGCTCGCTCCGCTAACCTCATTTAAGGGGAGGGGTACTTTTGGTAGTTTGCTGCTGGGAGCCATGTGGCTCCCGTGGCAACAAGCGGCCAGGAGAAATCGGGCTAGGCTCCCTTAGCCCGATTTCTCCTGGTCGTGAGAATAGCTTCATTGTCTACATTTATAAGAGAGTGTCCATTAAATGTTTTTCTATACTATTTTCCAATCCCATAGTTTTTAGAGGTACGGTATATTTCCACTATATCAGAGGCACTCTTACCCCTGGATTTCGGGGCTGAAGTCCAGGGCCTCTGCAGTCCCTGGGGGATCCCAAATCCTCTTTAGTCTGTCCCAGGTGGTGTGGTCACCTGGCCAAGCACGTATACTGTTGTATCTCCCATGCATACTTTTTTAATACTTAAGTATCCAGGTTGTTAGTTGGTGGTGGGTTCTTTTGGGTTGTCTTGTGCATTACGTTAAACCCACTCAGGTGCTCTTGCATTCTTTCTGATTATGTATAATGCAGATTTCTATGTTCCTAAGACAGGAAGAATAGCAATAAACACTTGGAATAGCAAGAGCGGCACATTATTTCCAATGTAGAAAGCCAAGGCTTTGAGTTCTGGCTGAGACCCTGGAGGGGGGAAAGTACCGGGACTGTGTCCCTGCCCATCCCTGCAGTACTGCGCCACTGTTCTTCAGACAGTGGCAAGTCAACCTCTTCCCTGGGAATTCTCCAGGGGGTCCTGCAGGCTCGCCTCAGCTTTGTGGGCAGCTCAGACAGTACATATTACCATTAGTATGGGGGGTCACTGCTGTCAGTGGCTACTAGTAATGGAAATATTAGGGATGTGCATGAATAGATGTCTTTGTGGCAGATTCGGGGCAGAAAAGGGGTTTGGGGGCAGAAGGGTGGTAGTGCCCCAATGAGTGCCTGCTACCACCCAGATTTCAAATAAATTGGTGAAAGGGGTGATTTTTATTTTTTTCTGAAGTTTGCATGTCTTTAAGCTTTTCCCCCATAGGGAATAATGGGGAATTTCAGCAGTCCCATAACTCCACTTGCAGAGCACCAGGGTGGTCCAGAATGGGTTGTGGTGTAGTGTACATAGGGTGCCACTGCCAACCACCCCCAAAATAGCAAGCCCATGGGGCACTGCGTTTTGTTGTTTTCAATGTGAGGTGTTCTGAGAGTGAATTATCTGGTAGGAAATGAGCGAATCCACCTTTTTCTGCCCTGGATCTGTTTTGTGCCCAAATCTGGGCAATTGAGCACAGGGGTGATTTGTTTTGTCTACAAATCACTTGAATCAGCCAGATTTGGATACAAATCATTTTGTGCCCGAATCATTTCGCACATCCCTAGGCAATATGCTCCCTCCAGGTGCAAAGGAAGTATGCTGAGGCTGAAAGGCAATCGTGTGAAGGGGCTATTTGCCTTCTCCTGCTCCTGGGCTTTGGTAGGTTACTGTGGGAAACAAGATGCTGGACCAGATGGCCCTTTGGTCTCATCCAGCAGGGTTCTTCTTATGAAAGAGAATTTGCACTGCCTTTATAATGCTTGCTGTGTAAACAAAAAAAACTAGGCTATATTTTAAAACAACAGAGAAGACAACATAATATTTCATTAAAGTGCTGCAACAAAGCATAAAGAATTTAGACTTGCTGATGGAAAAACAAAGCTTCTTCATTCATTTCATGCTCTGTCTACAAGTGCATTCTTTAATTTCCAGCCTACTCCTAATGACATCATGGAGTTCTCCCTTCTAGGGATGTGCACAGAACTGGCAAGGGGTGGCTTGAGGGGATAGGGAGGATACTTTTAAGGACTGGGGAGGGTGCTCTTACTCACCCACCCACCCCACCCCGGCCGCCGCATTTCCCCCACCAGCACTGCAGATTAAAAGGATCCGGTGGGGCAGCAGCATACCTCCATGCTGCCCCAATGCCTCCTCAGACCAGAAGTGACTGGAAGTATCCAGCGCACATGCGCACTACCTAATTTCTTAAAGTACCTTAACAATGCTAGATGGACTCTAACAGAGACTGATGGTAGCCCTACCTCCATTCTTAATAAATGTACTGGGAAAAACAGGATGCACTGGAAATGTACTGGAAAATAAATAATAAATAAATGTACTGGAAAAAACAGGATGCAAGAGCAGTATTCAAACAATTTTCATCAGCTATGAAAAGATCTTGGAAAATAAAAAAAGTAGACCTGGTACCAGAAATACCTTTCAGCTAGATAGCAATTGCCACCGAATGGCTCAGCGGGGAAGCAACCTGCCTAGAGAGCAGGAGGCTGTTGGCTTGAATCCCTGCTAGTGTGAGCCTCATTGGAGAGAGTATTCCATAAATGGGGTGCTACAACCAAGAAGGCCCAGTCAGGATATTTATTGCCATTAAGAAAGAAATAAGAAAAACAGAGCAAGTAGGAATTCCAGGTCCAAATCACAATAAGAAATGGTTTCACCATCTAGTGACTAACTTAGAATATCATAATGAGCTAGAACACAGAATTTAGTCAATCATGTGGGCCTTTTTACTAGGAACAGAATCAGCTTTCTAGGCCAGCATCAGATAAGTGAATGTTCTTTGAACAGATGCAGTTTGACCATGATTGATTCTTGTCATCAGTTACATCTCCAACCAATTACTTCCCTTTATTCAAAGAGCTCAGACTGACACACATGGGTTCCTCTCCCTCCCCATTCAATTTTATTCTCACAACAATCCTATGAGGTAGGTTAGGCTGAGAGGTAGTTACTCAAGGTCAGCCTAAAGACTGCACAGACATTTAAACCTAGGTTTCTCCACCCTTATCCAGCAGATTACACCACACTAGATGGTTAAACTGTGGGACAGGCTTCATAGCATCACACACACACACACACACACACACACACACACACACACACACAGACAGTCATTCTGTGACCCATGGCCATCAGAAGCTTGAATGCACAGGAAGCCTTTTCAGTGATGTTGCCCAAGTTGTGGAACTCTTTCTGGAAGGCTCGACTGGCCCCCTTGCTATGGGTATTTAGGCAGGTGGTTAAGACATTACATAGGAACATAAGAAGCTGTCATATACTGAGTCAGACCATTGGTCTATCTAGCTCAATATTGTCTTCACAGACTGGCAGTGGCTTCTCCAAGGTTGCAGGCAGGAATCTTTCTCAGCCCTATCTTGGAGAAGCCAGGGAAGGAACTTGGAACCTTCTGCTCTTCCCAGAGCGGCTCCATCCTCTGAGGAGAATATCTCACAGTGCTCACACTTCTAGTCTCCCATTCATATACAACCAGGGTGGACCCTGCTTACTTAAGGGGACAAGTCATGCTTGCTACCACAAGACCAGCTCTCCTCCGTAACGTTCTTAGCTTCACTGTGCTTTCAGTTAGTTTAATCCCTCTGTGTTGATTTGATGTACTGATTCTGATTTGAGTTGGTTCTCTATTTTTTGCTTTTTGATGATGATGGTGATATTATTGCTGCTTTAATGTTTTAAATTACATTGTAAGTCACTGAGGTGGGTCTTACGATCTGTGAGACCTGCTTTTGTTAAAACTGAGGGGACAGTGGGCTAAGCCCGCTCTCCCCGCAGACGATGGCTCTGTGGCAGAGCCGGTGGGGGCAGGGGGGGGCACACAGTCCCCTCATGCCCCAGTATGCCCTGCACAAGCACGCAGGGCATACTAGGGAGACCCCCTAGCCGGGAGGTGGCTTTTCGCCTCCCAGCCAGGGGTCTACTCATGAGTAGGCATGGCACGAAGCCACACCCCGGCTACTCACAAACCTAAAAAGCAGGTTTGCTGGAGCGCTCGCTCCGCAAACCTGCTTTTTAGCAGGAGTTCTCAAGTGGGTTACCCACTCAAGAACCACTGGGCTCGGCTGCGAGCCCGGTGGTTCTTACGACCAACAAAAATCGGGCTAGGCTCTCCTAGCCCGATTTTTGTTGGTTGTGAGAATCGCCCCACTGACAGAATACAGTTTTTAAATAAGAAATAAATAAATTGTAGTTTAGTGGCCTGAAGTGGTATCTGTGAACTGGGAAGTCCTCGGTTCAGATTATGAACTCACCTGATGGACTTCAGCAAGTTGCTTTAGCCTTAAAAACTTGTTATTTTCAATATATCTACAACTTGTGTACAGGGTGTGTGCATACAGATCTGTATGCACATACAAGCCCCATTCAGATGCTGTGGAGTGCAGTAACGCTCCCAATTACAGCTCTGAAGTGGGGAGGAAGTCCCGCCCCAGGAGAGTCACTCACCCCCTTCAGCTGGCAACTCACAGTTACAGTGCTGTTTGTGTGAAGGGGAAAGTGCCAGCCATCATGGTCATAGTGTTTCCCACTTCACACAAACAATGCCATAACCATGAGCAGCCGCCTGGAGGGCATGAATGAAAATGCCAGGGCGGGACTTCCTCCCCACTTCAGAGCTGCAACTGTGAGAACTACTACTCTCCATAATGTCTGAATGGGGCTACAGTTATTCACATCTTTTGTTTACAGACTTCCTATCTTCACCTTGCATTCAGTTTAATTAATTAACTCAGTTAATCAATTCAATTTAATTAATTAACTTTTAAAACTGGGATATTTACAGTCATTTACACAAACATATGTATATGTGCACAGATACAATTCCTTTTCCAGCAAACACAGTATGCCCTTAGTTGGCTCAAGCAGATTTTTAAAGGGTCTGCGTGACCTTGCTACAGAAATGTTCTGAACAGGGCTTCTCTCTCTCTCTCTCTCTCTCTCTCTCTCTCTCTCTCTCTCTCTCAGTGATATGGACATAACCATCTACCATCAACATTTTGCGTGCAATGAAATTTGAAGCAAATTGGGAATTGTTTCTTAGCAAAAACATCCAGGGAATCCAAAAGATAGATCAAGAGACATTTCCTATATTAGGGCTTTTCTCTCCCACACTTCTGAAATACTGACCTACTTTCCACATGTTATGCACGACTGTGAAATGTTATGGTTAGTAAGTACGTGGGAAAATCAAGATAAACTTCCAGAAACATAGCCAGGCTCAAAAGCTGAATGAAAAGGTGTCTCCCTTAAGCAAATGGGAGAACTACCAAATGTCCAAAGCTATATGAAGCAAACTCCCAGTCATTTTTCCTAACATAATCCAAAGGAGATAGCGCGGATGGAGGAAGGCTGGAAACAACTCAAGAGTAGGAGGAGATTTTTATGGACCAGTAGTTAATTAGAGATGATGTGAAGTTTGTCTCAGGTTGAAGTTGTGATGTTTTCAGACAAGAAGCCATTGTGGTTGACATGTATTTTTAACTTCAGTTACTTGAAAAGAAATGCTGATCATTTAAGGTATATTAACTTTCTTTTGACTAGAGAAAATGAATTTTAGTTAAATAATGGATGAAGGTGTCATGCATTTTTTAGTTACTGCAATGGGGAAAAAAGGAATTCTGTACCTGTTCATTCTTTTTCAGTAACTTTGTTACATCAGTCATTGTCGAGTTGAGCCCTCTGTTACATTGCCTGCATACCAGGGATACCAGCCAGCCACATAAATCACTTCCAGTTTCCAGTCTGAGAACTTACTCATCTTCAACTAAGAGCAGATAACTCATGTACTAAAACATGAATAATGTGGAACTATATCTGGTGTTCACCAAGCTCAAAAGTGCTAAGGAGTGATGATCCAGCAGAGTACCTAGCTTAGAGCACAGATAGTCAAATGGGACAATCCATCAGCCAACTGACCTACCCAAGCCCCATTGAAATGAATGAAGCTCCCATAGGAGAAATCCCCTGTGGATTGTGCCTAGTGGCCAACATGATGGGCAGCCCTGCATCAAGGTTACAAACCTGCTGGGGCTGCTGCACAACTATTCATTCATTCATTCATCCATTCATTTAAATATGTACCCCACCCCTCCAGTACACTTCTGATGATCGGGACAGCACACAATAAAATAGATACAATATACAATAAAAGTAACAAAATTAACCAAATTGAGTAAACAAGTTAAAAGTCAGGTTAAAAACCACAATCGATATTAAGTTCAAATTAAAATTTATTTCAAAAGCTAAAAGCTGAAAATTATAAAAACTAAAACTAGCAACTATAACGCAGTGGTGTAGCATGATGGGGCTGCTGCAGAAAGATGTAAAACTACTTCCAAAAGTCCTGCAGTGCTACTTCCATGGAAGTAACACTGCATGAGTGTCCAGAAGTAATTTTACCATATTTACCTGATTCCTAGACTAGGTTTTTTCTTAGTTCTTTTTTTACTTCTTTGATGTTAGAAATTACAGGCTCATCTTAAATTCAGAGTCCTGTTCCCTTCGAGTAAATGCATGTATAGTCTGAATTTAACTTCTGTTTTTAAGAGAGTCATCTTAAATTCAGAGTCATCTTCTATTTGGGTAAATATATGGTAAGTCATTCCACAGCAGCCCCATCATCATGCTACACTGTTGGGGCTGCCATTCAAGTTGTGCAGGTGCACCAGTGGGTCCCTAATGCCGACACGGGGCTGCCTGTCATGTCAGCCATTGAACCTAAGCCATGTTCCAAAGCCTTAACGCAACTGAGAGTCACAAACACACACAACCCAAGCTGTGGCCACTTCTCAGGATTTCACAGCTCCTCACTCCACCTCCTCCACTTTACACTCTCTATGACCTGTTCCACAATTGTTAAGCTGACAGTCTCCAGGGATCTTTGTCCTTGGAGCCTTGCAGACTGTCTTTTTGATACGATATCATAATTTCCCCACTTTTTCAGTGTACAGATTTGGCCACACAGTATAGCCAGTTGAAGCATTTGGTCTGAGCTAGGGGGCTCTTATGACGGTAGAGTACTGTAGGAGAAGAATGGCAGTTCAACTCCCATTAGCAGAGCAAAACCAGTAGAGTAAGAACTCAGTCAAGCAGGAGGTCTGGAGACAGTTAGGAACATAGGAACATAAGAAGCTGCCATGTACTGAGACAGACCATTAGTCTATCTAGCTCAGTATTGTCTTCACAGACTGGCAGCAGCTTCTCTAAGGTTACAGGCAGGAATCTCTCTCAGCCCTATCTTGGAGAAGATAGGGCTGAGGGAACTTGGAACCTGAGGAAGGGAACTTGGAACCTAGATGCTCTCCCCAGAGCAGCTCCATCCCCTGAGGGGAATACCTTACAGTGCTCACACATGTAGTCTCCCATTAATATGCAACTAGGGCAGGCCCTGCTTAGCTAAGGGGACATGTCATGCTTCCTACCACAAGACCAGTTCTCCAAGGATTTATTTGGAAGTTACAAACAAATGGGAAAGCCTGCAGCTTATTCTAGCTGAGCTCATGGCTGGAGAGAGAGAGAGAGAGAGAGAGAGAGAGAGAGAGAGAGAGAGAGAGACTAAACAGCCTGGGAGAGACAAAATGGAGACTACAAACTCTGTGAGAACAAAGAGGAGAGGAGTCTCATACTTTTTATCTATGACCCTAAAGCCCCCACTATGAGATGCTGCAGCTGAGAGCAGATGCTGCTAAGGTCCCAGTTACAACATGTACAAGCCACAGATGTCATTAGGCAAGAGTCAACACTGGATCAGGCCACACAGAGATCCACTGGTCATGTGCGGTAGCCTCCAAAATGGCTGCCATGACAGGGGTGAGGCCTGAAACAGACTGCACAAACAGGGCAATTTGCCACATAATGGAGGCCGGCGGTGGGAGGGAGAACCTCTGGAGTGGTCCCAGAATAAGATCGTGGAGCCCCCCCATCAAACTGAAGGGGGGGGGGTTCAAGGGGGTGCAGAACCAAATTGGCCCGGTCCAGTTTGGACTCGAACTGAACCAGGCAAGCCGGTTTGGTGCACACCCCTACCTACCTGTAATAGCACTGGCAAGGTATTCAGTAGAATGAACAGAAAGATGATGGCAGGGGCAGCTCATCCATGAGGCAGAGTGAGGCAATCACCTCAGGTGTGGATGTGAAGAGAGGTGCAGGGGCAGTAAATGCTGGTCCCCTTCTGCCACAGGTGCCACTCCAAGGCCTCCTTGCCATCTGCTATCACCAGTCTTCCTTACCTCACTGTTCATTCCCCCTCCCCTCCTCCCCGTCCCAAACAACATGAGCTAGGAATTCCCCTGCCAACACTGCCTGACTTGGTGGCATAGTTTGAGAATCCTCATGTGCTGTGGCTGCTGCTGCTGCCTTTCCTTTTCAGCACAGTCTGAGAATGCTGAGTACCTGCCCGCAGATGGGTAGGGAAGAGCATCATATTGTCCTTCACCTCAGGCAGCAACTCCTGGACTACCCCTGAGTGGAGAGAAACATGAATAAGTAGATAGGGCGAGGGAAGCACATATGGAGGACATAAAAATTGGTTGACAAGCAAGGAAAGAGATAAGCCAACAAGCTCAGTTGGCCAGTATGTGGTGCATAGGATAAGCCTCTGGCCTGCTTCCCACGATGGCTGACAAGGCAATAATAAGTGTGGAAGAGGGAACTGGAGGTGCCCAGCAAGTACGCACTCCCAGTACTTCCAGCTTCTCCATGTCATCTGAACCCATCAATGTTGGATGCAGAATGTTGGGTTCCCTACTCTGCCCAACATCTGTAACCAATATCTGAAGTTCAGTGCAGGATGTCGGGCAGAGGAGGGAATGCCAGGCATCTGCAACATTGGTGGATTCAAATGGCACAGAGACGTTGGAAGTACCAAGAGCACATGCTCACTGGAACGTCTGGTTCCCTCAATCATGTGAAGCAGCAGGCTCTTTGTGTTTTAAGCCTCTGAACACTAGACGCTGAGAGCAAACAATGGTGGTCATTGGGGCAGTTCGGTCTGAATTGGAACCAAATTTGGGCCAAACTGTGGGTATGTAAACCTGTTCGGTCAAACCAATCAGCTGGGCTGGTCAGTTTGATGAACCAACTCAAACAGGTTTGCAGCGGTTCGTGATCGAACCACTTGAACCTGCTCAGTTTGCGGCAGTCCAGTTCAATTGTGAATCGGTTCTGCACATCCCTAGTGGCTATCTTTTCCAAATCTTGCTAGAGAGCTTCTCCCATGCAATAGACTGGCCACTGTTGGTGACTTTGGTATGATCCAACATACCAAAGTTCTTATGTTCTTATGTTCTTAGGTGGCTGGCCGCAGCAGTAGCAAGCCAGTGGGATTCCCCATTTCTGTTTCTGGCATGACCCATCCTAACCCTATCAGGCAGGACAGAAATCCAAATAAATGGCAAAAATTCCAAGTCTACCTCGCAAGGCATGTGTTTAACCCAACCTGCCAAACCAGAAACTGCAGTAATGGTTTCCTTCCTCCTCACTTAACAAGTCCAGACTCCACACTGCTACTGCTGAATTGCTGCAAGAATTAGGAGAGTATAAAGTACCATGCTTGCTGTGATACTCTGAAATCTATGAATGTATCCCACAAGGTCTAAGTTGCTTTTCATTGAGGGGAAAGCATTTTAACCATATTCTAAAGGTTTCAGGGGCCCTCCCTCTTCCACCTTCCCAGATGCTGAACTGAAATGTTGAAAGGCACAAGCCTATTAATGGTTTCCAAGCAACTTCCTACTAGCCTAAATGTTAGTACAATGTTTCTTCTTCTTACGACACTCCCATGTGTGCTAATGGCTACTTGCTTTTAGAGATCACTTAATTCTGACACTGCTCCCCACAAATTCTGATGTATAAAGAAGCATTCATTCTTTCCGCTCCTTTTCTGACAAGTGAAGTATACGAGACGTGGGTCTTTCACCTCACTACTCAGCAGGTAGCAGAGTTCTTTCTTTCCCTGTTTACAACACAGAACTGGGGTGTGGTGTTTGTAGAGTCTCTTTCAGAGAACTATCTCTGTGCCACTACAGCTCAGAGACCAAATTACACACCTCCTATTGTGCAGTCTACTTTAGGTCTAATCAAAAGCCATAAGCAAGATATTTCTGTAGCAAGGTTATGCAGACCCTTGAAAAAATCCAGCTTGAGCCAACGAAGGGTATGCTGTGATTGGTGGAGAAGGAAATGGAAGGGAACATTGGTGGACTGTGGCAACATAAAATAGCACGTTTGTTTTATTGGTATGCCATTGAGGGCAAACTAAAACACTACTCCTGTCCACTGAAGACAGGTGCACATATCGAAGTTTATTACTCCTCTCCACAATAGCGGTTTCCTATTTCCAATAATTATGATAGCTGAGACACAAAGTGATTTACACAAAGTGATTAGTTTAGGACAGTTTTAAGGCCATGGTAACTTAAATCCTCAGTCTCAGGGGCGTAGCAAGGTTGGAGTGGGCCCAGAGACAAGATTTTAAAATGGGGCCCCCCCACTCAAAGTCCAGGGCCTCCTCACACCCCAGGCCCCCAAGGATTTAAGTCTGATATTCCAAAATAAGTATGCTGCCTGGAAATACATTTCACTGAATACACACACGCACACGTCACAATATATAGTGATATACATTGAGTACTATACATTTGTTTTACTTTTAATGCCTAGAACACACTAGAAAGATGAATGATTAAAATGGGCCCCTCGCTGCAGATTAGCCAAGGAGACTTTCAACCATGCAGGGTGAGCCTATGTTTGTTTTCTCAGAATTCTGAACAAATTCAGTCAAGTTTGATTGCAGGAGGTTTTTCACAGGAGGCTTTTAAAGCCCTTTAACACACATCTCCTCTGGAAGGGAGGTGCTGCATTCACATGTTGGCCAGATTTACCCTGAAGTCCCTGCAAGTTATTGGGGAGCAGTTCACACACAAGAAAAATAAAATAAAATAAAAGCAGAAGGCATGCTTCACAGTTCTCACTCAGACCTTCTGGGTTGCAAAACAACTTGAACATAAGTGCATTTATAAATGAATGAATAAAATAAATATAATACTGTTTCTTCCAGAAGTTTTTGTAATTTTCTGCCATGAAACAAGCCACTTATAGGACTTTTTAGATAGTTTTTTTTAAGCCAGCAAATTTTCCAAGCTGTTTAAAAATAAATATTCAGAGACTTCTCAGTCCCCCCCCCCATATCAAAGCCCTATGGCAAGCAGATCCCTATATATCCGGGTGGGGGTGGGGAAGGTAACCACAAAAAGGAGTTCACACTCTACCTGGCAGCAGGGGGTCTTCTGCTGCAGAGAACAGTGGTGGCCACTCTGGCTGCCTCCTCCTTCCTGGCTTGCTTGGGCCCTACTGGAGTTCAGGCTTCACAGAGGCCTACACCAGACCTCCGTGGAAGCCCCGCCCACCCACCGATCAGCTGAGAGGCGGGAGAAAAGGAGCTCTTTGCAGCTTGTCTGCTGCTCGATTGCCGGCCAGGAGAACAAGCTGGAGAGACGGCGAAGAGGGCAAGTGGCTGAGGGGCCTTGGGGCTGGGCAGGGGGCAATGGGGAGTCACGTGAGGTGCCTCTGGGGGGCCCCTCCAGGCAGTGGGGCCCCCAGACAACTGTCTCCCCTTGCCCTATCATTGTTACGCGCCTGCTCAGTCTAGATCCAAATAACACACTAAAAACTGACTTACTCTATTGGTTTAATAATTTTCGTCATAAGCATATTGTCCTGAAAGGAAAAGTACCTCACTATAGACTAGTACAGTAGTCCCTTGACCTACGAACTACTTGACAACCAACGTTTTCGACTTACGAACGCCAAAAAAGACCGGAAGTAGTTGGCGGTTTAGATTTGGCTTCCTCGGCTTACGAATTTTTAGATGCGGTTTCCTCGACTTACGAGTGTTTCCAGACCTCCGTGGGTGCGCTTTTCGACCTACGAAAATTTCGACTTACGAACGTCCGTTCGGAACGGATTAACTACGTAAGTTGAGGGACCACTGTATATGAATTATCTTGTTCTTCATTCAATAATGTGTAGGTTTCCCTCCTAACTGAGCAAAGAGACACCTTTTAAAGTAGTGATTCTCTTATATCTATAAGAGAATCAGGGGGAGAGTAACTGGCCCTCTCTAACCCCAGCACAGCGTCCCTCCAGTGGCTGTTGCTGGTATCTGCCTTACGTTTCTTTTTAGATTGTAAGCCCTTTGGGGACATCTTATTTATGTATTTTTTCTCCTATGTAAATCGCTTTGAGAACTTTGGTTGAAGAGCAGTATATAAGTATTCATCATCACTGTTGTAGCAGTTTCACAGAAATCTTCTGTATTATACCTATCCTTTCAAATAAATCAATGTGTAATTGATTCTGCAATAGTAAGATGGTACCAGGGATTTAACAATACCTTTAAATGACTCCTGTTATGGTATAAAATGATGCTATATTTCAGAACTCCTTCAAATTGGTGGTTAGGTTGCTTTCCAGAGGGTGTTTCCATATGAAGGGAGTCCATACTGCAGCCATATCATTTGTAAGCAGCATCCACAAGGATCCACTCAACTTCACTTTAGGTCTCTAATTTATTGGCCTCAAAGGACTGATTATGGGCAATAATCATGCAATCCAGTCAATCTGCATAGCTGCTGGTTACAAGTGTTCCAGCCGCAGAAAGGTGTTCTTCACCATGCTCATGATGTCAGAAATCAACCTTAGTTTTATTTCATGTTTGTGGTGGTGAAGGGTCTGGCACCAATTGGCTAAGTATGGGCTGTCACAAACATTCCAGGTGTTTAGGGAACCAACCTGTCAGAATGTTTACAGTCCAGTTTCTGTGAGGGAGGGAGATGTTATCCGTTTGGCTCATGCACACTCTAGGGACAACAGCTTTGTGGGGCAGGCTGATGAATGGAAAAAGATCCCAGGAGGTATTGATACTGTCACTGAGTCCAGAGGAAAGAAGACTAAAGGGTTCAGAGCAAGCAATGGACTGAGAAACAGGAATCCAAAAGAAAGATTTGAAGAAAAGGGTGAGGACATAATGAGCTGAGACAAGAAAGGGCTAGTAAAAGATGAGGAGATGTGGGCTGAATTTCACATTTTCACAACAGCCCATTCTTTGGCTGCAGACTTCTGGTTTATTTTAAGATTGTGAGTCCTTTGGGGACAGGGGACCATTTTATTTCTTTGTAAACCGCTTTGTGAACTTTGGTTGAAGAGCGATATATAATTATTCACAGTAGCAGTAGCAGTTGTTGGTTTGTTTGTTTTTAAAGTACAGAATTCTCATCCCTGTGACTGTACTCCTTGTCTCTGCAATATTGTCAAAGGAAGAGAATGTGATGGGAGTGTGTGGTGTGTGTGTGTGTGTGTGTGTGTGTGTGTGTGTGTGTGTGTGTGTGTAGAGAGAGAGAAGGCCAGTTTACACAACCATTTTCCACCGATGGCCAACCCAAAACAAAACTTACTTTCTGTCTTAATCTTGGGAATTTTGTGATAGATCATGAAACCATGAAGTTCAATATAGACCAGTGGTTCTAAATTGTAGAAATAAATATAAATTGTATCTAGGGATGCTGGGAGTAGTAGTTCAGCAACATCTGAAGGAACCCTGGTTGGGAACCACTGATATAGACACATGCTGGAGCAGTTTTGAGGTCAGTCTAACATGGCAGAATCATATGGAAAAGTCAACTTGCTTTGGCTTCAGTATGTTAAAAATAGCGGCTTGCAACTTTTCAGAAACAGAAAATATCTACAAGTATCTGAGGAGGTAAGGCCAGGCCAGCTATGGGCAGTTGTACCTAAATCTAGTCCTGAAGGGTATGTTCTCCAGCTCAGGATCACTGAAGTCAGCAGTAAAAGCTGAAGCCTGGTGGAACTGGAACATGAAATGTTGCTAGGACAGATTAGAAAGTCAGGTTCCTACGTATTTATACTAGGCATGGTCTATCTAGAAGCTTCCTTTTTCAGCTAATGACATTACCTTCTGTGCCTGAAGAAGGCTCTGATGCCTGAGGGTACACAATCCATAGGAGCTCACAACCTCAGGCTACAGACTCCTGGTTTGAGCCCCTGAAGAGTCTGTGACAGAGTCCCGGGGGCAGGGGCGGTGCAGAAAGCAGTGGAAAGGAATGTCTGGTACTCAGCAATTATACTGATTTTTGCCAGCTTTCTTCCCTTATCTTCCTTTATCTGAACTCCATTTCACAGTGGACCTTTTTGTCAGCACTTCTGCTAAAATTTAGCTTCACCCAATTATGCTAGTGGCCAAGCATCAACATTTATACAAATAAAATACCTCACAGATGGTGGCACATTGCAAGCGGCATATTGCTGGGTCAGGTCATCATAAAAATAAGCACTGATTTATCTTTTCCCAGCCATGAGCTTTAATTTTGCAAAATGTTCTATTTTTCCTTAACTGAGCAGAAAAGGCCACAGAGCACAGTTCTGCCGTCTCCCTCATAATGACCTGTCAAAGGAGAGATATTTCCTGTACAAAAGAGTTTGGCCTGTCCAGAAGCATGTAACCAGTCAGTGGTGGTGCTGCTACTGATGAAGCAAAGCAGTTAAACGTGCACTCAGACTCAAATATGTGGATAGATCAATGTGTGTCACTCACTGAGCTCATTCACACAATCAAAAACCGAGACTATTCACACATGCATGCAAAACTGGGTGAAGGGAGGCCAGCCCAGTTTTGCACGCACATAAGGGGTGGAGCCACCATTGGGCCAACGGGTTCAAATAACCTGGGCCACTGACCAATCAGGGGCCGCGTTTCACGGCCCTGACACGCCCCCCGCGTCTGACGTCAGAAGCGGGGATGCTAGTTTAGCTCCTGAGTGGGGGCCGCGTGGCCCCTCTGGAAGCTAAACAAAGGCTGGTGCTGCGTTCGCATTTGCAGCACCAGCCTAACTAGCTCCTGAAGGGGCCGCGCGGTAAGGAAGAGCTGCTGCAGCGAAGAGCCGCTCCTGGGCTGTGCCGCTATCAAAGCTCTATCAAATTCATGTGCAAAGTCTCCCAAACCAAGATTAATTTCATGGCAGGTGAGCAGTTTAAGCTTAGAGAACGTGCAGGTCTCTCTATGTATATTTTAAAAACTAACCTCTTAGCACAGATGTTTTGTTGTTTTATTTATTGTGGTAGGGGTGTGTGTGTGTGTGTTTTAAACATAAATAATTTTCCAGAGCTCTCACAAGCTCATCTGAAATAGTACAATAACTGTAAGCCAATAAATAAATAAGACCAACAAACAGCATTTCAAAAAGCTTTTTAAAAATTCACCAAGGGGATTAGGGACATCAGACATAAGTTTGAAAAAAAAAACCCCACTCAGCTAAGGATTTTTTAAGTATCGAAGAGAAAACGTGCTTCACAGCACAGAATAACTTAAACCAACCTGAAACCACATTATTATTTTCCAATGTAAAATCCTGTAGGGAGGAGGCTGAATCTTTTCTCAAAGAGGTATGGGTAAAATTAACAGGAGGCAGAGGGTGGGGGGGGGGTGAGTTAACTTTCAATGTCCTTCACAACTGCTGCCCTTCTGTCTTCAAACCTGCTTATTGACCCCTGATCAATTATAAATCTGTCATGCTAGCTCAGTTGATTAAAATCCCATTAATAGCTCCATTTTGGAAGACAGCAGTAAGCACGGGGGGCGGGGGAAGCAACGACTGGTAAACTGGTGCCAACCCGCACATCTGCCAAGAAATTAACATGCTTGCAGCTAACAACCACAGGAACCTCAATATTTGCTTGCCATTCTATGGCTACTTTACT
Source organism: Hemicordylus capensis (assembly GCF_027244095.1). Taxonomy (NCBI): domain Eukaryota; kingdom Metazoa; phylum Chordata; class Lepidosauria; order Squamata; family Cordylidae; genus Hemicordylus; species Hemicordylus capensis. The sequence continues at coordinate 25,074,103 of NC_069661.1, read as the reverse complement.
CCAAAAATTGCTCTCAGGTTTGAGGCTGACTGACATTGACGCTAGTTGTTTAAAAAAAAATCATTTGCCTCTTGTTTAATGCAAATTTTTCATCCTACTACATTCCCAGCTAATTCAGACTTTTAAAATAAACCCTGGGGCATTCCAGGCTGCCGATCACAGAAGCGCTGGCCATCACAGGGTTTCCTGTGCACATAAATGCCACTGTAACTGTGAGTGGCTAGAGAGGGGGAGAGTGACAGTACCAGGGCGGGACTTCTTATCTGCTTTCAGTGCCGTAACCATGAGCAGGAGTTTTTTTTAAAAAAATGTCTGAATGGGGTTCTGTGCAATAGGTCTCCATTTTTCCTATTCTGCAGCTGGAGTATGAGAATCAGAGATGCTGGTCTGGACCATTCACTGATGCTTGCTTCCCAAATTCATACAGAACTAAAACACAGTGTGGTGGATCAGTGCAGACAAAAACACACTGCAGATCTGAACAGCAGATATAGTGGCTGATATCCTGACAAACAGGAACCTGCTTTATCCTAGGTCAGACCATTGGTGTCCTGTACACTGATGGGCAGTGGTTTTCCAATGTTTCAGGTAAGAGTTTCTCCCTGCCCTACCTGGAGATGCCAGGAAGTGAAGCTAGGACTTTCTGCATGCATGCAAGCACAGACGTGCTCTTCCACTGAGCTCTGTCCCCATCCCCTAAGGCAGACCTGCTCAGCTTAGACCCCCTAGCTGTTTTTGTACTACAACTCCCATAATCCCCAGCCACAGTGGCCAATAGCCTGGGATTATGGGAACTGTAGGCCAACATCTGTAGGAGGGCCAAAGTTGAGCAGCCCTGCCCTAAGGGGAAATTCTTACAGCACTCACATGTAGTCACCGATCCAAATGCAAAACAAGGCAGACCCTGAGCTGGATCTCACGATTGGTGAGACCCGGTTTGGGGCGGTGAGCGGGGAGGGAGCCCTGGGCGGCCGGATCGGCTGCCCACACGATTGCTGGCTCCCTGATGGAGCCACAGGGGGCTGGGGGGAGCGGGGTCTGATCAGCCCCTGCAAGCTCCAGCATGCCCTGCGTGAGCACGCAGGGCATGCTGGAGAGACCCCCAGAGCCAGGAGGCGACTTTTCGCCGCCCCTCTGGGGGTCTCCTCATGAGTAGGCGTGGCACGAAGCCGTGCTGCGGCAACTCACGATCTAGAAAAACAGGTTTGTGGCATGCTTGCTCTGCAAACCTGGTTTTAGGCCAGGGGTTCTTGAGCAGGTTACCCGCTCTAGAACCACCGGGCTCGCAGCTGAGCCAGGTGGTTCTTACGATCTGAAAAAATTGGGCTAGGCTCTCCTAGCCCAATTTTTGCAGATCGTGAGACTAGCCCCCCTGCTTAGCAAAGGGGACAATTTACTCTGTTGCCAGATTTGGCTTTTTAAAAGCCAAACTTTGGGTTACGGCCCATTTGACTCACGAGTATACCCCTTAGGTTCTGGTCACCCTCACTGCCACAAGACCAGCTCTCCTCCCCTATGTACTGGTGCTGTTGACAAGGTCCAGACTACTGCATCACCTCCACTTGTGGGGGGGGGGGAGATTGACCTCCACTTCCTTTGGAATTCTTTCACCTGGAAATATGTCCTGGAGAGCTGCATGATCTTTAGGGATATATTTTCAGATAATACAGAGGACTTCTGGGGGAAGGGGAAGTCATCAAAATATGTCTCCCTAGGCAAGTGCTGGTGCTGATTTAGTCAATCCCATCCATAGCACTGGTACATCTCATGGAGCATTGTCACCTAGGGTGTCAGGCAGCACAGCACATCTGATCACCTCAATGAGTATCATGGTTTGACCAGTAACCAGGGTACCAATTCCAAAAAGGAGATGCCTGTAAATCTCTGGGAGTCCTGGAGTCCTATGATTCAAGCTACAGAAGTGACAGGTGCAGTCACTGATTCTATTCCTGGACCTCCAAGAGCCAACCTCCCCCAGGAGGCACTACCCCCACTCTCAAGGGCTTTCAGCACCATTGTTGATGGATAGTAGTCATTTCTTTTCCTACAAACATTAGCAATGACTTGGCTCTGAATTAGCTTTGTTTGCCCTCAGTGACATGATACAAGAGGACTTCATCTTGAAGGGTGGGATGCAAATGATCTTTTTAAAGCATGACCTTAAGTTTTAATGCTATGTGGCCACTTTCCATGTTTTGCATCCATGATCATTATCATCCGTGTTTTGCATCCATGATCATTATCATGTTTTGCATCCATTATCATCTTCACACAACCTTCTTTTTCCTTCGCGTCACAAGCTTCCTAGACATTCTGTGACCTCAGGCTGTACTTTATTTTATTATATTCTTGGAATGGCTAATTCCACAACCAGTTAGGACCTATACTGTGGAAGTTCACCATGCTCCATCTCTGATGTATGGAGACCTGTCTCTTCAACATGGCATTTGGCATCCCAGGTTTAGCCCAGTTGAGGTATTATGTTGTACCTGCATTCAGATTTCTGTATACATACATATTTTTGTGAGAATGACTGTAACAAAATTCAATTTAAAAGTGACCCTAGGTACAGGCCCCTCAAATGCAGGGTATAGATACAAAGTGTGTTGCTGAACCTGTGTTCAATGTAAAATGTGAATAACTACCTGTGTTCACTTATCCATACCTGTGTCTGTGTACAAAGTACACAGAGCCTATTTATCTAACCATCACATTTATTATTATTATTTATGCTATTTACACACAGTCTACCAGATGTTATTGACTGGATTTGGTACTTTAATTATTGGGCCTTTCCATTAATTATTATTTTTATTATTTCCTTTTTACACAGTCAGACAGGTGTTATTGACTGGTTTATTTTATCCAGACATCGTGTCCTTCCCAAGGACCTGGGATGGCAGAATTTTATCATTAATACTGTTCTTGTTGTTATTATAGATATTGTCACAGAATATAGGCTGTGCCCAGTAAAGCTGCTTTTTGTAACTGGCTGATGGTGATTTCTGTGGCCCCTATGGTGTTGAGGTGCTCTTCAAGGTCTTTTGGAACTGCACCCAGGGCACCAATTACCACTGCGATTATTTTGGTCTTGGTCTGCCACAGCCTTTCAATTTCAATTTGTAGATCTTTGTATTTTGTGATTTTTTCTATTTCTTTTTCTTCTATTCTGCTATCCCTTGGTATTGCTATGTCGATTATTTTAACTTGTTTTTCTTTCTTCTCGACTACAATTATATCTGTTGTATTGTGTGGCAGATGTTTGTCTGTTTGTAGTCGGAAGTTCCATAATATTTTTACATCTTCATTTTCTTCAACTTTTTCAATTTTATGGTCCCACCAATTTTTGGCTACTATTTTTGGCAATAATAATAATAATAATAATAATAATAATAATAATAATAATAAGTCATCATTATTATTATTATACATATTAGCATATGTACATACCACCTAGATGTGCATCTCTAGGTGATGTACACAACTGAAAACACAACAAATACAGAAAAAAATCAATCCAGAATTTTCACTCAATGCACAAAAAAACAGGCTCAAACTATCATACTTTGGACACATTATGTGAAAACCCTGCTCCCCAGCTTCCCATAATGCTGAGAAAAGTTGAAGGAAAGAGAAGAAGAGGACGAACAGCAGCAAGGTATTTGAGTACAGCAGCAATGAATGCACCACTGAGTGACCTTAAAGGCCAAGTTCTCTCCAGATCATCCTGGAGAGAATTTATCTATGTAGTCGCTAAGAGTCGACACCAACTTGACGGCATGTAATCAATCAATCAAATCAAAAACAGTTAAAACAATTTCACAGAATAAAAAGTTAAAACAAACTCATGAGTAAAAAACAAATCAAGCAGTTTAGAATTGATTTCATTTAAAAGCCTGAGAAAACAGGTGTGCCTTTAGGGTCTTCCTAAAAGCAAACAGAGAAGGAGATGCTCTTATTTTAACAGGGGGCATATTCCAAAGCCCTGGGGCAGCCACGAAGAAGGCTCGGTTCTAAGTTTCCACCAAATGAGCCAGATTTGGTAACCATAACCGGATTTCTCCAGATGATTTTAATAGGCGACATGGTTCATGACAGAGAGGGTGCTCTCTTAAGTACCCTGGACCGAAGCCATTGAGTGTTTCATCGGTAATAACCAGCACTTTGTATTTTTCTCGGAAACACATTGGCAGCCAGTGCAGTTCATTTAAAATTGGGGTTATACAGACCCTTTGGGTTGTCTCAGAGACCAGTTTAGCTGCCGCATTCTGTACCAATGGTAGTTTCCAGACTATGTACAAAAGCAGCCCCACTAGAGTGCATTACAGTAGTCAAGCCTGGAGGTTATCGGCATATGCACCACTGTTTTAAAGACATTTACTTCCAGAAATGGACTTAGCTGATGTATCAACTGAAGTTGATAAAAAGTGCTCCCGGCCACTGCCCTAGCCTGAGAAACCAGAGAGAGTATGGGATCCAGGACAGGAAATTAAGCTGTTTGGGGTTTTCAATTCCGGTAATAAGGGAGTTAGGGTTTACCAAGGCCAGAGATATTATAAATCAGCGTATAAGTGACATAGCCAGACAGAGCGATATCAGTAAAGTGGGGTATGGAGTACGGATGGGAACCCAAATAAATAGACAATGTTTGGCACGATACTTACGAAAGATAACTTATGTGGAGCATTGTAGGGCCTTAACAGCGGCTAGGCTGAATGTGTTGCAGTCGGCAGTGATCGAAGGGCGATTACATAAGGTTCCCTATAACCAGAGATTATGTCCATGTTTGGCAGGAGAAGTGGAATCTATTATTATTATTATTATTATTATTATTATTATTACATTTATATCCCGCTCTTCCTCCAAGGAGCCCAGAGCGGTGTACTACATACTTGAGTTTCTCTTTCACAACAACCCTGTGAAGTAGGTTAGGCTGAGAGAGAAGTGACTGGCCCAGAGTCACCCAGCTAGTTTCATGGCTGAATGGGGATTTGAACTCGGGTCTCCCCGGTCCTAGTCCAGCACTCTAACCACTATACCACGCTGGCTCTACCGAGCATATATTGTTGAAATATATCTACCGATATATATCTACCGATATATATAATAATATATCTACCGAGCATATATTGTTGAAATGTAGTTTCTATAGGAATCTCAGAGGAGAGTTAATTACCCCTGTATTAAGTCAGTTTGGGTCAGCTTCAGAGCAAGTGAAAGTAGATTTTTTTATTGGTGGATTTGAATGATTCTATTTCCTTGAGAGTTGCAAAGTTCTGCAAATTACGGGACAGGAGGGTTGAAAGGAGTGATGTAGGGTTTGAGTAGCAGAAATTTGGTGAACGTTTACTGTATTAGTATTTGCATTGTTTTTGTTTTATTGTATTATTATCTGCTTTTACTCTGTAACCTGATTGTATTACTTTGTAGTTGTTTTATTTTATTTGGCTGTTGGCCATAATAAAGTGGATGGATGGATGGATCCAGGAGAACTCCCAAGCTACGTACCTGATCTTTCAGGGGGAGTGTAACCCCATCCAAGGCAGATATAAACCATCTCTTTCCCCGCCCAGCCAGTACCTCCATCTTATTTGGATTCAACTTCAGTTTGTTATCCCTCATCCAGCCCATTACCACCTCCAGGCAGGCATTTAGGGAAATTATGCCATTTACTGATGAGGGTAAATGGAGAAATAGATCTGGGTGTCATCAGCATATTGATAACACCCTGCACTAAACCTCCTGATGATCTCTCCCAGCGGTTTCATGTAAACATTAAAGAGCTTTGGAGACATTATGGAGCCCTGCGGAACTCCATACTTTAATTCTTGCTTTGCAGAGCAGCAGTCTCCAAGCTACACCATCTGGAATCTACCAGAGAGGTTGGAACAGAACCACTGTAGAACAGTGCCACTCAATCCGACCTCCCTCAGGCTACCCAGAAGGATACCTGATTATTATTATTTCTATGTAAACCACTTTGAAGAATTTTAGTTGAAAAGTGGTATATAAATAATAATGTATGTATGTATGTATATATGTAATATATTCACACATTATATTCAACACTCATACAGTGTACACATGCACAGATCTTTACACAGGAGATACAGGTATTCACATATTTTGTTGAACACAGGTAAAGCAGTAAACTTCCCATCTGCACGATGCATTTGAGAGGATTGTTCCCATGTTCAATTTTAAAGAACACAGGTACCAGTAATTCAAACAATAGCATGCACAAGTGTACAGACACCTGTACACTTGTGCAACATGTCTAAACTGGGCTAGATTGTATGAGTGTGGAACATAATGTCTGAATAGGGCTTTTGACTCCTTGGCATATTGGCTTTGTGGATTTATCTGTTATCTCTTCTTTCTCTTATCTGTTATTATTGCTACTGCATATCTCACGATTATTTGGTTCTAATGCTATAAGCCACCTTGAGGACTTTTTAAAACGATGGACTAAAAATATTTAAACAAACTGTATCCAATACAATTCTGTGCCTGTTTTTAGAAGGACTGAGCTGAGAGCATAATTATTAAATCCACATGCAATCAATGACCAAAGATGGCCTCTTTCTCAAGCAGGATGTCTGTGTACCAGAACTGCTGAACCACAATCTGCTGAAGCACACCCAAGCAGACAGACAAGCATATTCCCAATGTGTGTTTTTCTGTAGCGCCTTTCCTAAAACAATGAGAGCAAAAGATCATGGTGAGTTAGCCTCTCTTTGGCTAAAGTAGTATTTGCGACATCAGTAATATGTGGAGTTGCCTCAAAAACCATAAAGGGATTAGCTCTAAAGCAGCATACATTTTCCCTTTCATTGCAGATGCCTGAGGTGATGAGAGGAAAGGAAAGGAAATATGTTCTGAAAACCAAATTAGGAAAAGTGGAGAGGTTGCAAGAACCATTTTAACAGCTCGCAAGTTTACAAACTGGCAGTTTCAACAATGCGCTTGGAATACAAAGCTACAGACGTGAACCATCCCAGCATTCTGAGTTTTGTTTACAAAGCAAGGGTCTGTCTTTCTGTTTCACGTTATTGATAGGAGACTATGAACCTAGCCTTTTCTAAAACAGTTGTACTCCCCTCAAAACAAAGAGCGAATTAATTGCAGTCTTAGGAACAGTTGGCAGGCTTTACAAAATGCAAACGTAATTTTTTTTAAAAAAGGCACGCACACAGAAATTGCAAATACCAAAATGACTCTCCCCCCCACCCCCTTTTGTCTCTAGCGCCTTCAGAGTTTTCTATGACAATAAGGCTAAAATTATGCCATTATCTTCTGACTCCTTTCTTCTTACTGTGGAATATATTCACGCCTCTACTAAAACCGATTTTATGCAGACATCATGTTGAAGGCAGGGAGATGTATTACTTTTAAAAGTGCATTGCCAACTAAGTTGGATGTATATGGGCCTGATCCAGTTCTGCTGCTGATGCTCTTCAGTCCACCATCCTCCTTTGTCCTTTTTGCTGTTGTTAGAGGATGCTATGCTCAACTACTCTCTTAAAGATAACTTAACTAAGAGCTAGTTAAGGTTGAGGAGAGCTGGTCTTGTGGTAGCAAGCATGACTTGTCCCCTTAGCTAAGCAGGGTCTACCCTGGTTGCATATGAATGGGAGACAAGAAGTGTGAGCACTGCAAGATATTCCCCTTAGGGGATGGAGCCGCTCTGGGAAGATCAGAAGGTTCCAAGTTCCCTCCCTGACATCTCCAAGATAGGGCTGAGAGAGATTCCTGCCTGCCACCTTGGAGAAGCCGCTGCCAGTCTGTGAAGACAATACTGAGCTAGAGAGACCAATGGTCTGACTCAGTATATGGCAGCTTCCTATATTCTTAGTCTGAATGTTGACCATCATGGCAATATCCTGTGCTCTGCACAGGGCAGCTTTTTAGAATTATGTGCAGCGAACACTGTGCATAGGAAGAAAATAACATGTGGTCCAGGTTTATGTACGTTTGTGAGACTGGCCTGATTTTTGAAACATAGCTACATAGGAAACTGCCGTATACTGAGTCAGACCCTTGGTCCATCTAGCTCAGTACTGTCTACACTGATGGGCAGCAGTTCTCCAAGGTTTCAAGCAGAAGTTTTTTCCAGCCCCACCTGGAGATGCCAGGGCCTGAACCTGGGACCTTCTACATGCAAAGCAGATGTTCTACTACTGAGCTATGGTCCTATCCCCTAAGGGGAATATCTTAGAGCAGACAGTGCTCACATGTGGGCACCCATCCAAATGTAAATAGCATTGAGAGCCCTTTCTCATGATTGCAGAGAAAGGGCTCGAGGGAGAGCGAAGAAGCCTTAAAATGCTTTCCTCCCCGCAGACGATCTTTGGCTCTTTGCTGAGCGGGCAGATTGCCTGCCCAGATGATTGCTGGCTTCTGCTGGCAGCAGGGAGGGTTGGGGGGCTGGGAGACCCCCAGAGCTCTCATAATGCACCGCACAAGTGCGCAGGGCATTATGGGGATCCCCCTGATGCAAGCAGCTGGGGCTGGCAGACAATCAGAAAAACAAGATTAAGGGAGCATTTGTTCCCTTAACCTCCTTTGGAAGGTGGACTCCGGAGGCAGGTTTACCGTCACTCCGCTGCCAGGTACCAAGCGGCTCCCGGTGATTCTCACGTCCAGGCGAAACCAGGCTGGGCTTCCTTAGCCCTGTTTTGCCTGTGCATGAGAATAGCCTCCATGTCTAGTTTCACCCTAAGCCAGTGTCCAACATGATGGGCAGCCCTATGCTGCCATTAGACCCGCTGGGGTTGTTGCACAACTTGAGAGGCTGCCCTCTCAGTGTAGTGCCATGGAGCTGCTATGGAACAACTTAGAACCGCTTCTGGGCAGCCACGCAGCACTCCGTCCATTGGAAACAACAGAAGGAGCAATCCATGAGGTCATTCCCTGGCCTCTGAGTTGAATAAGGTGGACGCTCACTCCCCTAAGATGGCAGACCATCGGGTTCCAGTGCTCCTGTATGCTGATGATTCGATCCTCTTGTCCCAGACCCGAATTGGTCTCCTCAGGCTTTTGAGAGCGTTTGCCCAATATTGTAATGATAACCATCTTTCCATTAACTTTGCTAAATCTAAGATGTTGGTGTTCTCAAACGCCAGGAAGGTTTACAGCTGGAGTATCAACCATATTAAGATCGACCAGGTTTTTAAGTTTAAATATCTTGGTATTTATCTCCAATCAAACCTTAATTGGAAATCACAGCGTTTACATGCGACCCATACTGCACATTCCACATTATATGCTTTTCTCCATTTTTTCTTCACTAGGGGTGGCCAATACATACCTATGGCTCTCAGGGTGTTCCGAGCTAAAATTGTAGCTCAAATGCTCTTTGGGGCTCCACCATGGATTCATGGGATACAGTCGGAGATGGATTCTATTCAGTCCAGATTTCTCAGACCTATTTTTAGAGTGCCAAAATGTGTTTTCTGTGGTGCTTTGTGTCTGGAGTCAGGTTCCTATTCCATTGCCAGTTGGGCTTGGGAGCTTATACTAACTCGCAGTCTGAATTTTTGCCTTGGGTCTCAGGGTTCATTGCATATTCAACTTATGTGGAGGGACAACTTCCCTAACCCTTGGTTATCTGTGGTTACCAAAAAAGTGCTGAGTTTGGGGCTTTCTCCCTCCAGTTTATTGTCTCTGTGTTTTACCAGCGCTAAGGCTATTAGGATCCAATGTCTTAGACATTGAGTATCAATGCCTTGTCTCCTTAGCGAATAGATGCTGCTCTCCCATATATCTTGGTATTTCCCTCCCTGCTCAAAATCATCCTGCTAAATATCTCTCCATGCTCCATCTGGTTAAACTGAGGTCAGCCTTTTCAAGAGCCAGGCTGAATGTTTTAACCTCTGCCTTGCTTCTTAGAAGCTTTTGCAAGGATTCCCCTGTTTCGGGGCTATGTTCTTGTGGAGAGGGCTGCTTAGAAACAGTTGCTCATGTGCTTTTGTACTGCCCTCTGTTTTGTGACTCAAGGAAAGAATTATTGACCCCCCTATTTGATCAGTTCCCAGGCAGGCCTGACTCATTTTATCTTAATTTATGTCTTGCTGATGTTAATGTGGGTATTACTAAACTGATTGCTAAATTTTTATATGGGGCTATGAAACTGACCTCTTGTCATGGGGTTTTATGAGGCTGATTATGTATCTTTTAGTTATTTTATGCTGTTTATTTATATATGGTAACTGTCTAAAGTTTTAATTTTGTTTGACTTACGGCTGTAAATAAAATGATTGATTTAATCAAAAACTGTGTTCTACCCAGGTTTGGGGCTGTGTGTGCTCCCAGTTTTCGGTTGAGTGGAAGCAAGGTAGGAAGAAAACCTGAGTAGAAGAGATTGTGTGGGAGCAAGGTAGGAGGAAAAACTATCCAGGTTTTCCTCCTACTTTGCTTCCACACAATCACTTCTACCCAGGTTTTCCTCTCACCTTGCTTCCACACAACCAAAAACTGGGAGCACACATAGCTCCCAAACCCAGGTAGAACACAGTTTTTGATTGTGTTAATGACCTCAGTGACTGTCTGGAGGTGGTGTTAAGTTGTACCACAGCAACCCCGACGCACTACATCATCGGGGTTGCCTTCAAATTGCACAGCAGTTCCAGCGAGTCCCTAACGTCGACGTGTGGCAGCTCATGTTGGCCAGTGTTTTAAATTTTCACAGAAACAACCAGAACAGGGTTTGCTGTTCAAAGAAAAAAGTGAAATAAAACACTGGGCATGCCCAAGCTCTTGCATGCACTTCACCTAATGCAGCCTTTTGATTCCTAGTTTTAGTTTTCTACCTAATTCAGTCTTTTCCCCACACCACATAAGTGTTGCCAACTCTGCCTGAAGTAACCCTAGAGTTTTCTTTCCTCCAATATTTTTCACAATCTCAAGCCATTCAGATCTCCAGAGCTGCTTTTCAATCTTTCTTGGAGACTGATGCCAATTCCTGGTGAATCCACAGTCCAGGCTAATCACGGAAGTTCGGCAATACCATCAGTGGGCTGCCTCATCCAATTCTCTTTCCCTTCAGTTTCCCCTCTTTTAGGCCCATTCCTCAGTTTTAACTTGCATTATTTTCATGTTATAACTTTCTACACTACTTGGATGGTTGGGGAACGTAGCTGATATTGGAGAAGACAAGTTGGGTGTGAGTTTTTCTATATGGCCTAAATTTTTTGGACAGACTGGGGAACACGGGCAGCCCTAGAGACTGCCAAAATGTAATCCAACCAACAAATTAAAAAACGGAAAGTGGAAAAAATTCTTTAAGTCAGTCTACATTAAAAGAAAAGACTTACTGATTTCAAATACATATGTTATCAGCAATGCCATGTGCTATTCATGGGACAAGCAAATATAACCATTAGGAATAATTAGCATCTCTCCAGTGTGCGTTGTCTAACATGGAAAAATGAACACAACATTTCCCAGTCTAAAATCTCTGATTTAAATCTCTTCCACTTAGCAAAGCAGCAGCAGAAAGATGAGACAATACTCTGGCACAAGCGATAGCTTACAGTCTTCCAGAGGCTTTTTCTTTTGATATCTTATTTTCTTCTCCTTTCATTCTCCCCCTCATCTTTCTTTTCAATTTCCTTTTAAGCTTTGCTTGTCAGATAAACCTCACACAACTTTCAAGGAACTTTTGCCTTTCATCTTTCCCTCCCTTTCCCGCCCCCTATAATTCCCAATCCATTGTGTGCACTAGAAACCTACCTTAAAGCTAACCTTGCTCTTGCACATTTCATCCCAATCAGTCTACAATTTAAAGATACAATGTTTCCCACCCTACTCAAGTCCTCAAACATAATTTTAATATCACATGTAAATAAAACAAATGCCAGTCTCTATGAATACCTAATACTCCTGTACCTTAGGCACTTCCAACTTGCTACTCGGGGACTGGCCTTCTCTGCGGCTGCCCCGAGGCTTTGGAACGCGCTCCCTGCTGAAAGAAGAGCCTCCCCATCTCTGACAGATTTCAAAAAGTCTTTAAAGATTCATCTGTTCACCCAGGCTTTTAATTAAATATTGTTTTAATAGTTTTAATACTGTTTTAAAATATTATTTTTATATTGTTGAAACGTTTTAACTTTGTGTTCTTTTGTTTTAACTAATGTTTTACTTCTTCCATTTTATACTTTGTTGAAAACCGCCCAGAGACGTAAGTTTGGGGCAGTATAAAAATATAATAAATGTATGTATGTATGTATGACATACAGAGCCCCTGGTGGCGCAGTGGTAAAACAGCCGCCCTGTAACCAGAAGGTTACAAGTTCGATCCTGACCAGGGGCTCAAGGTTGACTCAGCCTTCCATCCTTCCGAGGTCGGTAAAATGAGTACCCAGAATGTTGGGGGCAATATGCTAAATCATTGTAAACCGCTTAGAGAGCTCCGGCTATAGAGCGGTATATAAATGTAAGTGCTATTGCTAGTGCTATGTATGTATGTATGTATGTATGTTTCAGGCAGGAGTCCTTCCCAGTCCTGCCTGGAGATTCCAAGAAGTTAACCTGGAACTTTTGGCATGCAAAGCACAGATGCTGAACGGCCCCATCCATTACTATCTATAATGTGCCCTTAAAGACAATCCAGGCATTTCAACTGGTTCAGAATGTGATTCTAGGCTAAGGGAAAGCAAGATCCCTGTTCAGCCCAGCATAGTGGGCCCTTTCTCATAAGCAGGGACCCTGGCAGGAGGGAGGGAGGCTACAGAAGCTGACCTCCCCTGCAGACTACCGGGGCGAGCAGATGGCGCACTCAGGCAATCTGCTGCTGCCCCAGGCGGCGTGGAGTTGTGGGAGCCGGGACACATTGTCCCAGCCCCTGGGAATCCCACAATGTACCACAAGTGTGCAATGCATTGTGGGTACACACACACCCAGCAATGGCCAGGCACTCCTCAGTGTCTCAGCGCCGGCTAAAAGCAGCAGGCATGGGCACACAGTGACACACAGCTCGCTGCCTTAACCTCATCTAACAGCCGGGTTTCACAGCCGGTGCTGCTGCGGTGGCGCTTCTGGGAGCCGTGCGGCTGCTGGCGGTTCTCAGAGACAGCCAATCCCAGGCTTGGCTGCCTTAGCCCTGTCTTGGCTACTCATGGGAACAGCCTCAATATCTCTCCAGTGGCTGTTCTTGGTGGAGACTTGGGCGCCCAGGTCTCCTGCTCATGGATGAACGCACCATCACGCTTGCAGCCTCCTTGGCTGCTTCAGATGAAGGTTGTGTAAGCTTGAGCATCACGGAAGGGGAGTGACAGATGTGGCAGCAGAGCGGGACTTCCGTTCCCACTTGGCATGGTATACTTGAGTACACTGCCCTTTTTAGTAATGTCTGAATGAAGCTAATGTCTGTGACAAATATCTTCATCCACTCTTTCCCAAAACGTCAGAAGGACATCGCATGTATATATGGGAGGGGAAGCAGTAAATATCTGCTCAACAGCAGTAGGAAACAGCGAACCCACTCCTACCACAAACACATGTGCACAAAAGTGTTCCCTGTAACAGGGATTCCTAGGTGTTGATTAAAACTCCCAGCATTCCTAGCTGCAAAGGCCTGTGGTCGAGGATTATGGGAGTTGTAGCTAACAACATCTGGGAATCCCATTTACAATGAACACTGGACAATGCACCTCAACTATCTGTAGCTGGGAGGAGAGCTGGGCTTGTGATAGCAAGGATGGATTGTCCCCTTTGCTAAGGTCTGCCTTGGGGTCTGCATTTGAATGGGAGAATGGGTTAAGGTCTGCATTTGAATGGGAGACTACATGTGTGAGCACTGTAAGATACTCCCCTTAGGAGATGGGGCCACTCTGGGAAGAACATCTGCATGCTTCCATGCAGAAGGTTCCAAGTTCCCTCCCTGGCATCTCCAAGATAAAGCTGAGAGAGACTCCTGCCTCAAACTTTGGAGAAGCCGCTGCCAGTCTTTGTAGACAATACTAAGCTAGATGGACCAATGGTTTGACTCAGTATTCCAGTTTTCTATGAGTACCATTAGCTCTGCACTGGACCTGCAAACATTCTATCCTATTGAGTAACGTGGAGGCAGGTGTGGGGAGGATGGCTTCTGCCTACAACCTTGGAGAAGTTCTTTTCTTTAAACTGAAAAATAGCTCTATTTCAATTAATGTTGTGAAGTGATTCTAATCAGAAAGTGATTAGAAGCTGGGAGGAGAGCTGGTCTTGTGGTAGCAAGCATGACTTATCCCCTTAGCTAAGCAGGATTTACCCCGGTTGCAAACAAATGGGAGACTACATGCTTTAGCTCTGTAAGATATCCCCCTTAAGGGATGGAGCCACTCTGGGAAGAGCATCTAGGTTCCAAGTTCCCTCCCTGGCATCTCCAAGATATGGCTGAGAGAGATTCCTGCCTGCAACCTTGGAGAAGCTCCTGCCAGTTTGTGTAGACAATACTGAGCTAGATGGACCTGTGGTCTGCAGCTTCCTATGCTCCATGCAATCCCAATCTCAGAAATTGCTACCATGAAACTGGGGCTGTACCTGTGAATTGCTCAAGCCACATATTACATTTCCCATGTGAAAGCTTCCCACAAACATCCATGGGGTGTTATGTAGATTTGTGGGAGGTGCATGTATGACTAGGCCCACATGAAACCAGTTATTCCTTCAGACAAAGCAAAAAAGTTGGATTCAACTTCGCTCATGTTCATTCGATTTCTGACAAAACGGCAGGACACTTCTTACCATGATGAGGCTTCTCTCCTCATATCCATCATCTAAAAGGCAAAGTCCATGGTTAGATTTGTCTACCAGCCATAGATGCTATTCTGGTTCTTCTGTGACATTTAAATAGAAATGCAGTCAGTGTCAGCCATGCAGCCAGTTTCACTAGGTCCTAAGCTACCATCTTTCTCTCTCTGCTTCCCTTTTCTGAGAGCAACACCATAATCATATGAGTCCCTGAGAAACAATTAGGCGCTTCACATGTCACATGTGAAGTGCCTGATGGGGTTCTGCGGGGAGGGCAGATTTAGCTTTCTTCCCCCCTTGAACTCAACCCAAACTCCAGGAGGGAATTCAAGCTTCCTGCAATCCTGTCTCTCAAGGATCTGCAGATGTCCATCCATGAGAGAATTCTCCAGGCTAGCTGTTGACCAAGAGGCAGCAAAAGTCCACTGCTCCTCACTAGGTGAGGTCCTCTCTCACCTCCCGCCTAGCTGCTTCTGAACAAAGGGAAGTTCACTTCCTGCCGCATGGCCCTCAAGGTCCCACCCACCATGTGCTGATTGGATGATCCCTCGAGGTCACTGCCTGTCAGTCAGGACAGGGTTCATTTCCGGTTCACTTTTTAGGGGAAAGGAGGGGCTGTTCAGTGACTGATCACTACAGCCATGGACTTACACATTCCACTATCCTCTTCATCCAAATGCTGAAGGAGATGGAAAGCTTCTGCTTTCAATTTTAACCTAGACACAGCACCGTACATCATCTGAACTTGGAGAACTGTGGTTACTTTCAACCATGGTTTGTTCAAACAAGACAAAATCAAACTCTGGTTCTAAATACTGGTTTGTGAACAACCCATATGTAAAATTAGGGCAACACATGGAGCTCTGGTTAGTTTAAAATTGAAAGAAGGTGCTTTAAATCTCTTCCTTTTGTGCACAAAGCTGAAGATAGAAGCCACAAGTCCACAGCTCTCCAAGCCTTGTTCATTTAGTGGGAAACATGATTTTCTGTTATAGATGAGCTGGGCCTTAGTTAAATAGAACACTTTAATGCTGAAGCAATGAGGCTATTCCCACGACCAGGAGAAATAGGGCTAAGGGAGCCTAGCCCTGTTTCTCTTGGTCATGTGCTGCAACGGGAGCTGTGCGGCTCCCAGCAGCAAACCTCCAAAAATACCCTTCCCCTTAAATGAGGTTAGCGAAGCGCGGACTCCACTAACCCTGTTTACCCAATCGTGCCATGCCAACTCATGAGGAGACCCCTGCTGGGAGGCAAAAACAAGCCTCCTGGGTTTGGGGGTCTCCCCAGGATGCCTCGAGCACCCGTGTGGGGCATCGTGAGACTTCCGGGGACCGGGGGGCCCACAATCCCTGCTGCCTCTACCAGCTCTGTGATGGAACCAGTAATCGTGTGTGCAGTCGATCCGGCTGCCCAGCGGTCCGTGGATGATCATCTATGGGGAGAGCGGGCTAAGTCGGTTAGGGTTAGGCTAAGCCCACTCTCCCTGCTGAACTCCGTCTGGACTTATCACAATATTTGATTTATCACAATGCACGTTGTAAAATATTGGTTCCCATGTGATACCATCAAACAGAGGTCCAAATATTCTAGGCTTTTTTTTTTTAAGTACAAACTCCTTGTTCCTCCTAGGGGTGTGCACGGAACCGTGGAGCTGCGGTCCGGCACTGGGGTGGGGGGTTCCAACAAGAAATGGGGGGGCGTTACTCACCCCAGAGACAACCACACCGTAATTCACTGAGCAATCGGGCGGCAGGATATCTCCCTGCCGCCCGCTTCATTCCCCGCTCGGCGGCTCTGTCCTCATGTACTGTAAAGAATCGTCCTCCTTAAGCATTTAAACGCTTCAAAGCCCCGCTGGCGCTCGGCTGGCGGGCGCTCGGCTGGCGGCCGCCCCAAGAGGACCCCTGCCGCCCCCAAGAGGACCCCTGCCACCCCCATCCTTAAGAAATAACCTCCCATTGAAAGGGGACAGCAGGAGAGCTGCCTGCCGTCCCCTTCCGCTTTGCCGGTCTGGCTGCAAAGGGCTTCTAAGAAGCCTTTCGCGCACGCGTGCAAAGGGCTTCTTAGAAGCCATTTGCAGCCAGACCGGCAAAGCGGACGGTAGGGAGTTCTTCTCCCGCCGCCCGACTTAAAAATCGGGCGGCGGGAGAAGAACTCCCTACCGTCCGCTTTGCCGGTCTGGCTGCAAAGGGCTTCTAAGAAGCCCTTTGCGCGCGTGCGCGAAAGGCTTCTTAGAAGCCCTTTGCAGCCAGACCGGCAAAGCGGAAGGGGACGGCAGGCAGCTCTCCTGCCGTCCCCTTTCAATGGGAGGTTATTTCTTAAGGATGGGGGTGGCAGGGGTCCTCTTGGGGGTGGCAGGGGTCCTCTTGGGGCGGCCGCCAGCCGAGCGCCCGCCAGCCGAGCGCCAGCGGGGCTTTGAAGCGTTTAAATGCTTAAGGAGGACAATTCTTTACAGTACATGAGGACGGAGCCGCCGAGCGGGGAATGAAGCGGGCGGCAGGGAGATATCCTGCCGCCCGATTGCTCAGTGAATTACGGTGTGGTTGTCTCTGGGGTGAGTAACGCCCCCCCATTTCTTGTTGGAACCCCCCACCCCATCCTCCCGAACCAAAACCACCCCGTGTCCGGACCGGTCTGGAGGCCTTTAGAATGGCCTCCGAACCGGTCCGTGCACATGACTAGTTCCTCCAGGTGGAAGGATAAATTTTAAGAGTAGTAGTTGGTCAACGTGAAGGGTATAAGACTAGATGAATCTTGAAAGCTATTTTCTCCTGTTCCAGATCTCAACCTCTCTCTTTCTGTCTTCAATACAGGGGAGTAACTATAATAGGGCAAGGGGAGACAGTTTTCTGGGGGTCGACTGCCTTGGGGGGCCACCCCGAGGCAATTCACATGACTGACTCCCCCAGCTGTGCACTCGCCCAGGCTTCCTTCAGTTGTATTCATCCTCCAGAATTGATGTGAGTGTTAAGACCTGGAGCTACCAGAACAGCATGTCTTTCTCTAGTACCATTAAATGACTTGCATCGTCCACAATTTACAAAACCTTTTAAAAAACAGTTTAGGATGACATTCTATTGTGGCACATAGGGGATATATATATATATATATATATATATATATATATATATATATATATATATACACACACACACACACACACACATATATAACACTATGCTTTTTGTTACCACTATTCATCCTCATTTAAGATTTCTTTACTTCTGAGCTGAGCTTCAGTGAGGGGGGGCCCATTTTAAAATCTTGTTTCTGGGCCCACTCCAACCTTGCTATACCCCTGCTTCAATAAATACCTCATGAATTCCACTCCTTTTCCTCCTTCAGCTAAACTCCTTTAATCTGGCCTAGGTGACACTACAAAGTTGTAATAAGCTTTATACTGACTGTTGAAGCAGAATGGCATAGCTAATAAATTAAGTTACTTATTGGATTTACTTATTAGAATAAAATCAAATCCAGGAATTCTTGCTATTCATTTATTTCATATTCTAAATTTAAGTGAAAACATCCCTAAATTACCTCTGCTAACTGAGCAAAGAGGCACCTTTTAAAAGTGGTGATTCTCTTTATTTAGCAGGGGGAGAGCAACTGGCCCTATCCATCCCCAGCACAGCATCCCTCCAGTGGCTGTTGCTGGTGTCTGTCTTATGTTTCTTTTTTAGACTGTGAGCCCTTTGGGGACAGGCAGCCATTTAATTAATTAATTAAAGCAATTAATTAATCAATTAATCAATTAATTAAGCAATAATAAATAAATAAATTAAAGCGAGCACGCAGGGCATACTGGAAAGACCCCCAGAGCTGGGAGGCGACTTTTTGCCTCC
Organism: Hemicordylus capensis; assembly: GCF_027244095.1. NCBI lineage: Eukaryota > Metazoa > Chordata > Lepidosauria > Squamata > Cordylidae > Hemicordylus > Hemicordylus capensis. Next base: position 25,055,525 of record NC_069661.1, on the reverse strand, counting down.
CCTCCGGCGGTCTACTCATGAGTAGCCATGGCGCAGAGCCGTGCCGCAGCCACTCAAAATCAGAAAAACCGGGTTTGCGGAGCGCTCGCTCTGCAAACCCGGTTTAAGGAGAGGGGTACTTAGGTGGGTTAACCGCTGGGAGGCAACCAGGCTCGGCTACGAGCCCGGTGGCTCCCACGATCATCCAAAATTGGGCTAGGCTTCCCTAGCCCGATTTCGGCTGTTCGTGGGAATAGCCTCTAACAGTAGTATACAATTGCCACTGAAGAGGACTTGATACAGTTGAAACGAGTCTGGCAACAATATAGGAGAGATCAGATGTTGGCAAGATCATGATATGATGCTTCGTCTTCCAACTAAAGCACAATACTGGGAACATTTATGCACATTTCTCCCATGCTTTTTAACATCTACATAAAACCGCTGGGTGAAGTCATCCGGAGATTTGGCACAGGGTGTTATCAGTATGCTGATGATACCCAGATCTATTTCTCCTTATCATCATCATCAACATCATCATCATCATCATCAGGAAATGGCATTCATTCCCTAAATGCCTACCTACAGGCAATAATAGGCTGGATGAAGGATAACAAATTGAAACTGAATCCAAGCAAGACAGAGGTGCTCACTGTGGGGGATCAGAATTTGAGGGATGAGTTAGATCTTCCTATGCTGGACAGGGTTACACTCCCCCAGAAGGAACAGGTGCACAGCCTGGGAGTGCTCTTGGATCCAAGCCTCACCTTGGTATCCCAGGTAGAGACAATGGCTAGGAACGCTTCCCATCAGCTTTGGCTGATTCAACAGCTGCTTCCTTTCCTCGAAGAGAATGATCTCAAAACAGTGATGCATCAGCTGGTAACCCCCAGGCTTGACTACTGCAATGCTCTCTACGTGGGACTGCCTTTGTACGTAGTTCAGAAACTTCAGTTAGTTCAAAATACAGCAGCCAGATTGGTCTCTGGGGCAACCTGGAGAGACAATATTATGCCTGTTCTCAAACAGTTGCCAATATGTTTCTGGGCAAAATACAAAGTGCTGGTTATTACCTTTAAAGCCCTAAATGGCTTAGGTCCAGGCTACCTGAGAGAGCACCTTCTTCTGTATTATCCCACCGCACACTGAGGTCATCCGGAGAGGTCCGCCTCCAGTTACCACTGGTACTTATGGTGCCGCCTCGGAACCGGGCCTTCTCTGTAGCTGCTCCTTGTCTATAGAAAGTCCTCCCAGCAGATATCCCTAGTCTGGTCACATTGTTGGCCTTCAAGAGACCCCTAAAGACTTATTTGTTTGGCCTGGCCTTCCAAGGTTTTTAAATGGTTTTTAAATATTTTAATTGGTTTTAAATGGCTCTGAATTGTTTTAGATTTGTTTTTATATTGTTTTTAACTTGGTTTGTTTTTAAATGGTGTTTGTTGTTGTATTTTACTTGTTGTACACTGCCCAGAGCCTTGAGATAGGGTGGTATAGAAAAGTAATAAATAAATAGATAGATAGATAGATAGATAGATAGATAGATAGATAGATAGATAGATTCAGTGATTTTGAATATGAACTTTTGGATTTAATAGAGAGAGTACTTTGGTGACCATTTTGTATTGGTTTTACCAAGATTTATAGTTATATTTTTATTGTTCCAATTCTATAATTATTTGTATGGTTGGACAGTGTTTTTAAACCATAGTTTTATCACTATGATATTTTTAATAATATTTTTATATTGTGTGTGTGTGTGTGTGTGTGTGTGTGTGTGTGTGTGTGTGTGTGTGCTGCCATGGCTGCTCTTGTGGAGATGTGCCACAAGATAGCAGAGCAAAAAGGATAGGCAGATGCTCAGAGAGAGGCAGCTTGAGCTCGGCCTACCTGGACACCTGGTCAGGATGTTCCGACACAATGGAAGTCCACCTTTCTCTTGCTCCAGCACCTGCAGGAGCAAGAGCCGGCCATTCATGGCCTGGCAAGGAGGCGTGGCTTGGAAACGTGCGACCTCTCCACTCAGGACTGGGTGCTCCTTTCCAAGGTCCTCTTGACACTCGAGCTGTTCTTTGTTGACACAGAAGCAATGCTGAGCCTGCTGCTCTTCTCCTCAAGAAGATGATGGGTGAGCTCCAGTCCATGCTGAACACTGAGGAAGCAATTGCCTTGGCAGGTTGGCTGAGGACTGGAGTGGTGGATCAGCTCAGGACACCCTTGGGTGCATCAGCAGAGCATGTTTTGTCCTGCCTATGTTACCCAAGGATGAAGGGCAAAGCTGTCACCCATGACCAGCTGCTCAGGTGGAGGGCCCTCCTGGTTGGAAGAGGTTAGGAAAGGAGAGGAGAGGAGGCTGGGGTGCAAGCAGAAGGAGGGTTCTAGAGTGCCTACAGCTAGCATGCAGTCCACCCCTAGCAGCAGCATCACCACCATTTCTCAGTCCAGCAGCTTGGTGTCCCTGGCAAGACCAAGGGAGCTGGTAGTTCAGCCTCAGTGTTCCACCCAGGGGTTCACAGAGGGCTTTCTTGGTGCCTTGCCACAGGTATGGGAGGAGGCCACCAAGCCCTGCAGAAGTGCTGAGCAGTGTATTCTACAACATTTGCAATATATTCAGTGTGTTCTGCAATATCTGCAGGAGCCGGTGGCAGGCTGGGAGATGGAGCTGATCCAGTTTTGGACAACTCATCACCAGGTCTGTCGGACAGTTCCTCTCATACCCTCCAAGCAGCGTCCAGAGCGAGAGGGTGTTCTCCATGGCCATCAACATGACGACACCCCATCACTCATGTTTAGAGGCTGGCTTGGTGGAGGAGCTGGTCTTCCACAAGTTCCAACCATAGGGAACAACTGGGAACTCAATCACCCCATTGTTCCCCATGAGTAGCTCCTAGGGACACCAAAGTGGGTTGTGTGGTAGGGCATTGTGGGTGCTACTTACCACCTAACCCACAAAAGAAATGGGCAAGCAGGCAATTTTTAACAATTTTTTATATTTCCCACCCCCACCCCCCATAGTTAACATCAGAAGGTCTTTTAAGAGGAAGCATAGAATCAGGGTGAAAGCTGTAAGTACATCTGATTGTCTCACTTCTGACTTTTCTAGAAGGGTAATTGCACTCAGTTATGGTTGCAATTAAATTAATAGATTATCTCTCAGCTCCTTGTCAACTGGTGTTGAGAGTGACTTGGCTGCTGAACCTTCAGAGGTATCACAAACATGGGCAAGGACGGTATGATAGAGTTACATGAATGCCTACTCCAATTTTTAAATCATTTATATTTTTCCTGCATCTCTGGGCCAAAACCTATCTTCACTCTGCTCTGAATAAACAGCAGCAGGTTCTCCCTTCAACAGCCATCCTTGCTCGTTACTTTACTGAAGGGCAGCCCACACAACCAATCACGCCAGAGTTGAGGGAGGCTTCCTTCCTCAACTCTGGTTCTAGGGGAAGCAGCCTGCAGTTCTGAATTCGGACTTATTGTAGGCTGCTTGGAACCTCGGGTTGCGGCAACTAAACTCACTACAACCTGAGGGTTCAGATTGGAGTTTTCTGAATCCTTGGTTTCATCGCCATGCCAGACTCCAATTCCCCATATGCGGTTGTAACATCCGCGGAACCACAGTTCAACTGCAGCTCCACCTTACATGGGAATGGAGCCAGTATTAAAAACAGTCCTTGCCAAACCAAAGGCTTCACACTGCCTGGCAATAACCAATGTTGCATATCCCTACTTCTTCTAAAAGTGAAATAGAGCACACACTGTCCATGCAATGCCATGTCTCACCCTAGATAATCCTTGGAGCCACAACAGGCAATTTTGTGGCTTAAATGAGAGCAAAGCAGATACTGCAGATCACTTCCAAGCAATCTTAGAGAAACTTGCACTGGTACATGAACTCCTAGATCCTCCAGGAAGTATTACTTGAGTTAAGTTAATCATGCTACATTACTTGCTTCCCCTTTCTAATTAGGTAAAGAAGCACCTTTCAAAGTGGTGATTCTTTTAGGAGGGGGAGAGAAACTGGCCCTGTTCAACCCCAGCACACAGCATCCCTCCAGAGACTGTTGCTGGTGTCTCCCTTATGTTTCTTCTTAGACTGTGAGCCCTTTGGGGACAGGGGACCATCTGAAAAGTGGTATATAAATAGTAGCAGCAGCTTCTTTACTTTCATTTTATGCAGAGAAGGGCCAGCTCCAAGTGTGTCTACATACAGTCCCAAGCAGTCCGTGATGAGGGACTAAGCAGCGATATTGACATTCAACAAGGATCTGCAAGTTCCTTAACTCAGGACATAGGAACATAGGAAGCTGCCATATACTGAGTCACACCATTGGTCTATCTCGCTCAGTATTGTCTACACAGACTGGCAGAGGCTTCTCCAAGGTTGCGGGCAGGAATCTCTCTCAACCCTATCTTGGAGATGCCAGGGAGGGAACTTTAAACCTTCTGCTCTTCCCAGAGTGGCTCCATCCCCTGAAGGGAATATTATACAGTGCTCACACTTCTAGTCTCCCATTCATATGCAACCACCTGCTTAGCTAAGGGGGAAAGTCATGCTTGCTACCACAAGACCAGCTCTCCTCTCCCATCTGCACATCTGGACTTACAGGTGACTGAACCACAACTAGGTAATGTCAAAGATAAAATGCATTGACTCATTTGTATGAATCATCAGATACGGCTTTTCACAATGGCACAAGACGAGTGTTGTCACCAGGCTCTCTTCTGCATCAGCCACAGGCTCTGGACACAATCCACGAGCAAACTCCATTGTTCTCTTGCCCATGCATTTCAGTTGGATTTGTTAAGGCACATTTCCCACTAGATTATGCCCTATGCACTGATATACTGTTCTGTCTGAATGGCTCTCTGGCACTGAGTGCATTAGGCCACAGCTTGGCACAAGCTAAACAGGTTGCATGGGAAAGAACTCAGTGGGTTTGTTCACACATTGTGGTTCAGTTATAGTTTCTGGTCCAATAGAGCAAGGCCTTGTTTGAAATAAGAAGAGCTGATGGGAAACATTGCCAGTACTCAGCCTTGAAATGTTCCAATGTCTCTAATAGCTGCATGAAAGGAATATATTTGCTGGGACGAGCATCTTTTTTCCATCAGTGCAGGTGTGGACAAAAGGCACCTATGGCCATTTGAAACAAGAAATGCCCCTATAAACTACATGTCTGAAGCAGATGGGGGAAAGATTATATGGATAACAATTTAAACAGGATGCTGGACTAGATGGGCCTTGGGCCTGATCCATCAGGGCTGTTCTTATGTTCTTATGTTCCTGATTTCTAGTCATAAGAACCTGGACATTTTTGGCAATGTCAGGTTGGCACTGCTCCAAACCAACATTTAACAGAGACCGGCAACCCTAGATTTGTCCCAGCGTGCCGATCTCCATTAAATGGCTTGGCGCTGTGCCAACATGACATTGCTGAACATTTCCAGGTTCTTGCAACCAGGAATCAGGAGTGTGCACACACCTCGCAAATCTCCCCTTTCCCATTCCTCTGGTGAGTACCTGCCCCTTATATACATGAATTAGTGGCCTTATCTATCTCCCCAATTAATACTTCCTTGCCACTTCTATGCAACCAGATTTGGTCTAACACATTACACCTCCTTCCCTGTTGCGCATTTATTTTCTGGGATCATCATCATCAACAACAACATCTATTTAAAAGGATGGGATTATTTCAAGTCAATAAATGGAACCTTCATTAATGCTGAAAGAAAGATCTAACTCCACTGTCCCACTAGAGGGAAATTCCACAAGAACGGTGAAACCAATTTAGTTTAAGAATTGTTTAACTTAACAGACTGACCAACCTGCAGACTGGCAAAAACACCCGGCCATGCATGGTCCAAGCATACATTACTTTTTAAAAGCAGAATGCTAAAAACTGGAATTGGAATGCTTCATAGTACACACATATTTATACATAGCCATACATAGTACACACACATATGTATATGCCATTTGTTTGTTTTTTTCTTTAAAAAAAAAAGTGGGCTCAATTCAGCCCAAATTAAGCACTTTTGATTCCCATTTATTTGAAAAGTTGAGCATATGGAATCAATGGAATTGCAAAAGCACTTTGCTGCGCACTGTAAAAGCATGTCACTCAGCCTTTTCTTTCTATGGGGAAAGAAACTAAAGCTGGAAGCACCTGTTGAATTTCTGCCTTACATTCTACAATAAAAGGCATAGGAGTATCATGATAACATTGTCTCCTCCCTGTTCTACCACAATGATGCTTTGGTTTAAGGAACTGGGATCGGGATATAACTGCACTGAGAGAACTTTAGTGGGGGGTGACTGCAGGACAAGGAGTAAAATCACAATCTTGGATTTGGGGCATCTGAGCATAAGCAGAGTGTATTTCCTTCAGTAAAAAACAAGGAACAAGCACCACCAGAAAACCTGGGTTTAAGGGCAAGGGTTAATCATCTGTGCGCTGGGAGCAAAATCACATATTTTCAGTATATTCAAAGCTTTTTTGAAAGATCAGACCCCAATAACTGAAAATAATTCAAAAGTAAACATTAAATAGCTAGATAGCGAGAGAGTGAGATCAGATAGATAGATAGATAGATAGATAGATAGATAGATAGATAGAATTTAGAGAGTATTATTATTATTATTATTATTATTATTATTATTATTATTATATAGTGTTCTAAAAACAGAATATTATGTGGAACATAGGAACTAGGAAGTTGCCATATACTGAGTCAGACCCTTGGTCCATCTAGCTCTATATTGTCTACACAGATTGGCAGTGGCTTCTCCAAGGTGGCAGGCAGGAATCTCTCTCAGCCCTGACTTGGAGAAGCCAGGGAGGGAACTTGAAAGCTTCTGCTCTTCCCAGAGAGGCTCCATCCCCTGAGGGGAATATCTTACAGTGCTCACACTTCTAGTCCCCCATTCATATGCAGCTAGGGTGGACCCTGCTTAGCTAAGGGGACAAGTCATGATTGTCCCCTTAGAACAAGACCAGCTCTCTTCTCCTAAAAAGGAGGAGGAGGAGGATAAGCTGCCATATACTGAGTCAGACCATCGGTCTATCTAGCTCAGTATTGTCTACACAGACTGGCAGCAGCTTCTCCAAGGTTGCAGGCAGGAATCTCTCTCAGCCCTATCCTGGAGATGCCTGGGAGAGAACCTGGAACCTAGATACTCTTCCCAGAGTGGCCCCATCCCGAGGGGAATACCTTACAGTGCTCACGCTTCTAGTCCCCCATTCATATGCAACCAGGGTGGACCCTGCTTAGCTAAGGGGGCAAGTCATGCTTGCTACCACAAGACCAGCTCTCCTCTTCTCTGCTGAGATTCCTAAAAAATAAGGCATCAATTAATCTATTTGCATAATGTTTACTATTTTGCCTGGATTTGTTTTAGTACTTATGCTGTAATCCTATGCACATTTACTTTGGAGTAAATCCCACTGGACTCAGTGGGACTTATTTCTTAGTAAACATGCACAGAACACTACTGTAAATCTTACAAGCTAACAAACATTATGAGGCAGCCCATGAAAACCCATCATGCACAGCTGCTGCAGATCCTCCACTGGCTGGAAGGGGGTTGATTTAGAATTTGCACTCAGCTCCCTTTGAAACAAATTGAGACTGTGATATAGCAGCAGCACTTGCTAGATTCCACCCCAGGAAGACTTGGCTTCATCGGATATGCAATTGTATCCATGTTTCTCTATGCATTTGAAAACACACACACACACACATCATTATCATTAGAGCACTTAGAGGTTACAATCACATATCACTAAATATTAAAGCATTAGATCCTCCATGCTGGAAGATATGAGCCATACACAAATTGTGCAGTTGGCTGGAAATGCCACCTAATCCCTGCTTAATTAAAGCAGTGTTTTCAACTCCTGTTGTGTTTAGGGAGCGAAGAGTATAGGACAAGCCATGTACGAAGGAAATAGCAGGCAGCGTGGCTAATCTCAAAGACTTGGGAGCTTTTGAGCTGCATAAATCAGGGCGACTTTTTGAATAGCCTCATAAAACACAATATCATTGCCATTCCGCTCACGGCTTCCGAGTTCTTCCTACAGCATACAGATCATTAGGAAACTTCTAAGCAATCAAGTAATGTGAGCCTGATGAAATTATTCAATCAATGCATAGGCTCAAGGAAGCGACATAATGCAGAATTGCATCGTTTCGATATGTCAGAAAAAGAGCCCCTTCTTCCTTAATATGCATGCTGAGAAAAATTACAGTGGAGGTGATTGGTTTCAGCATTTTCATAAGCATGCTTAATGTAGTCTTCCTGAACTGCAGGCTTCCTTCCGTACTATTCAAGTCAGCAGAAACACATGAACGGGAGCGACCCACTGAACGTTCAGAGGAACACAGCCTGTATCAGGAATGCCCTCAAAATAACTGGAACGTGCAAGTACATTCATCAGAGAAGGGGGTGAAGTAGGTATATATAGAAGAGATCACCTATATTCTGTTTAATGCAACCTTCTCTCCAATATATTAACCCACCATGTTCTAACGCCTGATACCCATTCATGTGGCTGGCTCCTAAATTCTCTCTTAAGACAGAAGCACTTCTAAAACACAACCTTGACTGTGAATATATGTATCAGATATTCTGTAGGTAGCTAGGCACATAAACTGTTAAAGGTGAGAAGAGGGCACACGTACGTTACATTTTTATGGGTGGGGTGAATCCCAATTCCTTTTCCACTCCCCCTGCCCCCCACATACATCCTGTGTGTAGGCATATAATGCATTTAAATATTTACTTTTACACTTTTTAAAAGTGTGACGACACTGAGGAATAACCAGTCTTGCTTTGCTCATTGGACTCTGGGTATCTGTAATGCCTGCCATTTCATTTTCCTTCAGAATCACCCCCGCCTTCCACTGGCTTTGAAAAACCTCATTCAGAAAGAGTGTAATTGGGCCCCTGATTTCCGCCTCCCTCCACAGAACAACCCTCTCCTGAGTTTTCAAATCAACAAAAAATGGCTTATCATCCTTCTTGCTGGAATATATCTTCTGCAAGGCAGGGCTTTGTGAAAACAAACAAATATACCCCAAAGCCAGGATCTCAAGTCACAACACTTTCAAAGTTGGAGATTTAGGATGGATTTCTCAATGCTCTCGAAAGAATTGCTGAGTTTAGCTGCTGACCCAGTTTAACATGAAATTGTTGCTTATTTCAGACCACTTGTTTTCTGCATTCGGAGAAAAGATTGAAAGCTCTAGATGACAATTATCAATTTGCCAGTTTCATGCCAACATAAAGCTATCTATAAAAAGAGCTTAATCCCCTTGTCAAATGTACTAATTGTCTTTCCAAGTGAAAATAATTGTCTGAGAAGCCACTTTGGGTTCCCCCTCCTCTTTCTAAGCAAATGTACTTTGTTGCTGCATCTAACCACCAATGGAGTGGGGGGAAATTACATAGTACTGTATTTGCCAGAGATAAATAATTAAACCAGGCACCCAATAAACATAAACAGCAATTAATGTGAAGTGAGGCAAAGAAAGGAGCAGTTTGATGCTAAGCCACAGTGCAACAGTGCATGTAACTGTGTGCTTTGTGAAAGGGTAGGACATGCGTGTGTCTCTGCCTGTAGTTGTTCTCCATAATCCAACTATTCATTGGTGAAATCATTCTTAAAGTACACAGGGATTTGCCCTCAAAGCTTTTCTACATAGAAGGCTCTAACTTTGCCTGGTCCAAAGAATGCACCCATTGTCCGCAAAGCTTCGTTTTTGCTACAAGTCTTCAAGTTGTTTTTTTTTAAATGCCATCAATAAATCATACACAGCCTCACTTCTAGAGGAAATCCAGTGCAACTGCCCTTGATTCACTCAATGACCCAGGTGAGAAGCGGCTGTTTAGCATCCTTCTAGAGGTCACTAGCCTCAAAAACCTCGGGCTAACACCTCGGCTTCCCAGCAGATCTCAATGGGAAGGCTGACAAGCTGCCCACATCCTAGTGTGGAGGTTCTTGTGAGTCTGGTCTCCCCCCACCCCGCAAAAAAACAAAAAGAAAAACAAAGCAGAGGGATTTCTCAGCCCTGCCTGATGCTCTTCAGCATCACTATCGATGGCGGGCAGACATGTTTACAAAGAGAATCTCTGAAGTCAGAAGAAAACCCCAGAAGCCACCAAGGGGAGAAGGCGGCCTAAGCGCTGAAGCAGCAGACTGCTCTCCATTTGCACTTTAGCTGCGCGGGATGTGTGGGAAATTGAGGAGGGGGAGAGAAGAGGAGTGGCCTCCCCGCTGCCTGTACCTGCGAGCGGCTGCCCCTCTCTCCCCCTCCCCATCCGGCCGGTAGGGGGCCCTTGGAGGCTTCCCCCAGACAGCCTAGCAGATTCGATTTGGCTCGCCTGTCGTGCAGGAAAGGAGCCCCCTCGTGCCACGCTTTCTCTCCCCTCTCGCTTGCCTTCGTGTGCGGCTTGCCAAGCAGTTAATTCAGCAATATAGCCGGCGAAGGAAAGGAGAGAGCGAGCGAGAGCGCTTTTTTGCAAAGCAAATATCCCCCCACGGGAATTTAATTGTTACGGGAGATCTGGACGATCCGATCGCTTCAGTGGAGGAAGAAACGGGAGATTTAAAAACAAAATAAGAGGGATCTTGCCCGGACTAGGAGATAAGTGCCTAATATTCCTCGTCCCCGCCCCCCGCCCCGTAGCTGGCAAATGCGGGCTTCAGGCTGCGCTTGCTGCAGAAAGCGCTGTGAATCATAATCGCTCTCTCTCTCTCTTGCTCCTAAAGGCCGCGCGTTCGAGTCCCCGCGGGGACGACAAGCCACTGCCAATAGGTGGGGCCGCCCAACAGCAGCTTCGGGGCCAGCTCCGTTAACCCTTGCTGTTCGGGATCTAACCGATCCCGGGCCTGGCGGTGGAAGAGGCATGCCACCAGAGATGGAGAGGTGCCTCCCAGGCTTCCCTCTCCTCCCCACTTAAACATCTCCAGCCAAGGCGCTGGGACCTCGGCAGGCCTGCGTCAAAGGCGGCTGGCAGTTCCAGCCTCCCGCCTCTCGGGCTTCCTGGCTGGGGAAAGACTGGAGGTTGCTGCGCCTACTGGGAAAGCGAGGGGATCGCAGGAGGAGTCGGCGGCGGTGCACGCCGCCGCCGCTGCCGGAGGGAGGTTAAATCCAAGGGCCCTCCTCCTCCTCCGCTTCCCTCCTCCTAGCAAAGATCTGCTGGGCGAAATGAAAGAGCTCACGTTGCCAAACCACCTGTTCCTCCAAGGCTGGGGGGCGGGGGGCAGGAACGAGGTATGTGTGTGAGAGAGAACACACACTGTGTAGGCTTGCGATCTTTCGAATAGACGGGGGGGGATTCAGGCTTTCCTTGCTAGGGTGCAGCAGAAGCGGCGGCAGCCGCCAGGAGCCCCAGGCGAGCAAAGCCGCTCGCAGAGAAAAGCGACACTGTGTTGCTTGAAAGGCAGACTCTGCCTGTTTACCATAATTTCCCCCTCCACAGCATGGTGGGCGGGGGGAGACACTAGGAAAGAAGCCCCCCCCCCCGCCGCCGCCCCCTTCAAAGGTTTGTATCCACCACGTCTGGGCACACCATGCAACAAAACGCCACGTACAATCAGACCTCTTTTTCTTTCTTTCTTTCTTGTTCTTTTTGCAAAAGGGATACTGGGGAGACAATGAGCCTTCTGTCTGAGCAGCAGCGCCTTAAAATCGGGCCGGGGCGATTAAAGGAAAGGGACAAGGCTTTCCAAGGGGAGGTTGCAAAGGAGAAGAAGCGAGCAGAAGTAGCCGGCTGCGGCAGCGGCGGCAGCAGCGGCTGGTCTTACCGATATGAATGATCGAATCCGCCAGCGCCGCTTCCCAGGTTCGAGTCCAACACACGGACACCAACAAAGCGAGGGGGAAAACTTCCATCTCCTGCGCTTCGGGCAAGCAGAGTGGAGCGGGGGGTGGGGGTGGGGAGGGGGGCAGGAGATCAGCAATAACCAGCGAGGAGGACGAAGGGAGCCAAAGAGAGTTTGAGGCGCTGCTAAATCCCGGTTGGAGCCTCCGACAAGAGCTGCAGCTGGCTGCGAGAGGGAGCCGATCCCGCCTGGTAGGGAGCCTCTTGCTACGAGCCCCGCGTCACTTCGGGGGGCGGCCGGGCATCAGCGGAGCCGTTGCTGCAGCAAATCCATCCAGCCCCCCCGGAGGTGTCAGTGGGGCAACTCGGCGCGCGCTTCTCTGCTCATCACACCATCCTCAGCCTTTCTTGGACAGACTCGATAGAAGGGTGAATATTTCCCTCCGGAGGGGAATCCGCTCAGCCAGGTCTCCGCCACCTGGAACAACCTCCTCCGCCGGCGGAGCAACTTGCAACCCGCAAACCAACCAACCCGTTCCAGCCACAGTCGCCCCCACCCCAGCCGCCCCGTCCCGGGGTAAGCAAATCCCCCCAAACTCTCCTTCCTTCACGATCCCCAAGCGAGTGCCCAGATTCCTGCAAAGTGGGGCGGGGGCAGAGCGCACGCTCCCTCCCTGAGCCCCCCCTCCAAAAAAACCCACCCAAAGTGAACTTCAAGGCAATGCAGCTGGGGATGCAGAACGGGGAGGTGCGGGGAGAGAGCTCGATCTTCTCGTCGTCGTCCCCACTCCCGGGGGGCGGGGGGGACCAAAAAAGGGATTCGATCGCCTCCCCCACCACCTCCTGCTGCAACTCCAACGTGGTCACCCGACGTAGCGGTTTCCACCGAGATGTGGAGCAAGGAAGCAGAAGCGGCAGGAGAAAGACTTGTGCCGATGGTCTTCTTCTTCTTCTGCAGTAGGAGCAGTAGCAGCAGCAGCCTCAGCCCGAGGCGGCGTTTTGGAGCTTGGTTGGCTGGTGGGATGCAGAGAGAGAGAGAGTCAGTCCCTGGCTGGCAGACTCCCCCACGAGCCAGCACGTTGCTTAGAAATGGATCACCTAGGAGAGAGGGCAAGCAAGAGATAAGTGCTATCAGCCAGAGAGAAGGAAAGTGGCGGCGGCGGCGGCGCGTGGGGGGGGGGGGGAGCAAGAGAGAGTCTGTCTAACCACCTTCTCCCCCTATCTGCAATGTGAGGCAGAAACGGCACAGAAAAGAGCTCCAGTCTGGTCTGCTAACTAGGGGATCTTCATCTAGAACTGGGTAAAAGGCAAAGGCATGGGCACAAAGACCTCCCAAGTATTGCTAGTGGAGAGGCAGTCATCTCAGGACAGGCTACAGAGGCAGCAAGAGGACCAAAAGAACAACTTCCTTCTTCTTCTCCTCCTCCTCCTCCTCCTCCTCGTTATGTTAACCTTGGGACTCCATCGCAGCAACTCTCAAGTTTAAAAGTTAGGGCGTCTTTGAAAAGTGCATAGGGGCGGGGGGGGGGGGGGCATGGCTTAGAAATAGGAAGCAAAGCGGGACGAAGGGAGAGGATATCCAGGACACCTGATTCCAAAGGGAGGCAAAACTAAGGGCCCAGCGAGCTATTAATATTAAGCTTAATTATCAAAGTTTTGGAGGGGATTGCTCACAATGGGCGATTCTCTCCGTGAAATTACTCCTGGGAGGAAAGGGTAGCATTATCCTGGTCCAGCGGAAATTGCACGCCCCCCGCGCCCCGCTCCTTCTTCATCATGATTACAAAAGCATTACCTGGGGTTACTTAAGTGGGAGAAAGCCCCCATTGAACTCAGTGGGGTTTACATCTGAGTAGATGTGCATAGGGTTGCACTGTGAACCCTCCTGGTCTGGAATCTGTATAGGACGGAAGTTTATTCATTAAGCCCACTTTCTAGTTTGAAAGGCAAGTTTTCCCCTGCTGACTGGACAAAAAGGCACCCTTCAAACTGATTCTCTTTATTAAGCAGGGGGAGAGTAACTGGCCCTATTCAGCCCTCCAGTGGCTGTTGCTCAGTGGTGTCTCCCTTGTGCTTCTTCTTAGATTGTGAGCTCTTTGGGGACAGGGAACTACATCATCATCATCATGCCACTTTGCGCACTTTTTGATGAAAAGTGGTATATAAATAATGGTAGTACTAATAGATCCTGGGCAGGGGTGTAGGGAACAATTCATAAGTCTCGACATATAAAGAGCAAGACCACAATCCTATGCACAATTTCCTGGTAGTAAACTCCACTGAACACAGGTGGAACATGCTTCTAAGTCACTGAGCACAAGCAAGCACTGTTAGGCTTGCTGAGAACGTGGTGAGCCTTTCTGTTGGCGGTAAGAAAAACCGCGGATTTCCCATTCATTCATTTCTTTGAACCCCTACTGGAAATCTGACAGCCTCGTCTAGCCAGGAAGACTGGCTGTGGCCATACATTTGAGGTTCCCTGTTGTCACCTCCCTACAGCACCATGAGGCAGTCCTGCTACAGGAGGAAGCCCACTTTGCACAGTCCAGATCCCACGAGTTAATGTAATTCTGAGATGGCTTCCTAAATTATTGGATTAAACCCCATACTGGTATGGGCTGCAGGACTGAGGGCAGGAGAGAAGTCAGCCACTGTGCAGTGTACATAGGATGGCCCATCCATCAGCAGCACAGCATCCCTCCAGCCGCCTGGGTGTGGGAGGGGGCAAGGGGTGCCGCTGAGGGGGAGCCCCCAGATCCTTGGGAGCTGGGAATAATTGTCCCCCCATGCTCAATGGCTCACTCGGGCCCTACTCGGGTGAAAGCTTGCATAAAAACCCTAGGCTATCCGGAGAGGCAGTGCCAAGATCGGCCACAATCCTGACACTTCTCACGAGCAACCTTACCCAGGTAGAGCTGCCCAAGTCTGGGGAGCGCTGCTTGTGTGAACAGCCTCTATAAATTCCAATATCAAATGGCTCCCCGACCTCTGCAGCAATGTATTGGGTGTAAAACATAATGGAAAAGGCAGGCCTAAAACAAGCCCCTTTCAGAGGGGTCTGGTTTGGACATGAGCCGCAGTGGTTTTCATGTGGGGATGCTCTTTAACTTTCAGCTCCCCATCTGAGCACACACACACACACAGGACACACTCCTGTGAAAGAGAGCAGCACTGCCACAACCTGAGAGTTGTGAATGGGTCAATTCAACTGCTAGCATAACTGGGTCTGGTTCCTTCATTTTTGGGGGGGGGGGGGAATGGGATTCAAGTGATCTGCCTTGAAGGATTGTTGTGGTATGAGATAAGGACATCATCTGCCTCAGAGATGGAGGGGAGTTATATGTAAATATGGAACGGTTGGGGTCTAGGTCTGTAGAATGAGGTTACCATAGTGCAACTGGCCCTTTCTTGGCTTTGGTGAGCTAACGTCAGTTTTCAAGGCTTCTTTATAAAGGCAGAGTCTCTATTGAGGAAAGGATTAAAGCATAGAATTGTGGAGGGCACCTTGGAGATCTTCTAGTCTAGGCCTGTGCCCAGGGCAGGAAACCACAGCGTTCTACAGCGTTCCTGACAAAACAGAATCATAGAACCGTATCTCCAGCACACATCCAGGAAAAGGAATGCAGAAGTTCCGGGAGGCATTCTAGATTTCCAGATGCCTACTCGCTCCAGAAGAGCAGTTCCTATTAATCAGCAAATTAATAGGTAAAGGTAAAGTGTTGACTCCTGGCGACCACAGAGCCCTGTGGTTGTCTTGGTAGAATACAGGAGGGGTTTACCATTGCCGCCTCCCATGCAGTATGAGACGATGCCTTTCAGCATCTTTCTAGATCGCTGCTGCCCGATATAGGTGTTTCCCATAGGGAAACATACCAGAGGGGACTTGAACCAGCAACCTCTGGCTTGCTAGTCAAGTCATTTCCCTGCTGTGCCATTAGGTGGTGAACACAACCCATAAAACGGATTGTGTAAACATCATATAAAGCTGCCTTCTGTTGAGTCAGACCATTGATCCATCTAGCTCAGTATTGTCTGCACTGGCTGGCAACGGCTCTTCAAGGTTTCAGGCAGGAGCCTTTCCCAGCCTGGAAATGCTAGCAATTGAACCTGGGACCCCCTCATCCTGTCCGGCCGAGCTGCCTGACCCTCTGGGGCCAGCGTGATGGAGATACATTTCCCAGGGTGGGGCGGAGCCAGTCACCCAGAATGAGCAGCACCCAGAATGAGCAGCACACCCGAAACCAATCTCCAATCTCCCAGTGAGCTATAAAGGTGGTCAGGCAAGGGATAGCAGGTTGGTCGGTGGCAGAGAATGAAGCCCAATTCTACACCCTATGGGGGGGGGATAGGACAGATCTTCAGACCCCACCCCCAAGAGCCACTTGGAGAGGCAGAAGAGCTGTGGGGGGAAACATCAATCCCTGTGAAAGGCAACAGGGACCTGATGCAAGGAATGTATGGCTGCATCGATGGATTGCATCACACTTCTGAGCTTCTGGGAGGGCGGATTCCCATGAGGGCGAAGTAACCCAGACCACTATATTCCGCTATAGCAGGGTTGCACCACTTTGGCCCTCTGGCAGATGTTGGACGACAACTCCCATCCTCCCTCACTGTTGCCCACTGTGGCTGAGGATGATGGGAGCTGTAGTCCAAAAACAGGCGGGCCAAAGTTGTGCAGACCTGCTCTCTAGTAATAACAGCAGTTTTGTTGAGAGCACATGACCCTAAGCGTCTTTCATTTGGTGTTGAATGCTGTCAGCCAACTCCCCCCACTCACCAGACATGAAGCTATCCCCTGGGGAGGACTCTGACATCACAGGCCTTCTGCATGGACAGGGTGCATTGCTCTTTCATTGAGCTACAGCTCCATCTCCACTTTCACTAACCAGGATGCAGTCCGTTCCATCTCCACCCTGACATACATATCTCCTAGGTCCTTTCTCAGTCTCCCCTTAAGCAGAGACCTTTATGGTAGAATTATGCTTTTGGCAGGCACTAAGCGAAGATCACCAGATTTACTGCAGTCGTGACCTAAATTCTCCCGTGGAAAATGGTGACTGTTTTAAATCACACTCTCGTCTAACCTGTGCCCCAATATTTTTCCCTTTGAAATGCAGAGGATTGGCCCAGAAAGAACACATATCCTCCTGAGGCTACTATAGATTCAAATCTATTCAAAGCTTCTCAGCTCAGCTGGAGATAATGTTGGCAAAAGTCCCCCTTTCCCAGGGACGGATCACATTATGGGGATTCATGAAGCAACAAATGAGAAAACGATGGTCAGCCAAATAGTCATGTATGTTATTTTTGTTATCATCTATACTTCCACCTCTGCTGCTGCAGTTTTTCATGGATGCCTTCTATTTCAGTGAAACATCCCAGAATCTCTTTTATTTTTGCATAATAGAACGAGAGAATGCAGTGGATGTTAACCTTACTAAGAATAAACTTTTTACTGGAATCATTATGTTTTCTCCACAAAAGAACAGAGTTCATACAAAATGTTAATTTGCTTCTTGGGTGGGCATGTGAGATGAGTGCTCTTTTAGCTGTGTGCAATGCACAGTAGGTGGAGTACAAATGTGATGAAACCCTTTTAGCAAACTCTGATAACTTTTTAATTCTCACTTTAATGCTAAGGGCTTTGATGCTTTATCTAAAAGTGAGCGGTATCTTCTGGCAGTTTTAAAGTGCCAAATAAATCCCTAGTAGATTTAGACACACCGAGGGCCACTTTTCACAAAAATGATACCTTGTTCGCCGCCCCCTCTTGCTATCATAGGACATTTTATACATCTGAAAGTGAAATGAACATGCCTCTTTCCTGCAGTACAAATTGAGTCCTTTGATTTTTTTTTTAATTGCATATTACAACAACAACAACAACAACAGATATTTATATGTCGCTTTTCAACAAAAGTTCCCAAAGCGGTTTACATAGAAAAATAAAAATAAATAAAGATGGATCGCTGTCCCCAAAGGGCTCACATGCTATTAGTTTTGGATATATTTGTAGTCTACACCACATATTTAAACTGGTTTGATAGTCATAAAGGCTGTTCTTACAAGCAGCCTAACCGAGGCTAGGGCAGCCCAATCTGGGTTAGGCAACTCGTGTGGAGAATCAGGATCGCTCCTGATCCCGGCGCTCCCACCCATCCCAGGGAAGGGAGGCCCATCTCTGGCACGTACACCCCACCTGCTCCCCGCCACAGCTATTTTGGTTGCATGCACGACCTCATACTCTTTCTGCATAGGATCCTATGAACTCTAATTCTGCAAGAGGCAGAGATCTCGAAGAGAGAATTCTCACCAATTACCAGCACCCTCACCTAAGGATCCCTAGATTCTTTTGTGGGGAAATTATGACACGATACATGTCCAGGATGCTTTTTGTATTGCAAATGTGCTTCAGGCAAAGTTCAAGTAGGCCTCTTGGATGTAGCAGTATTTTACTGCTATAAGAGCTGTTTAGAATGCCACCCATCAGCACTACAGCAAGCGTGGCAAAAACCCAACAGTACTAACAAGTACTGATCTGTCATGACCCCAGATCCAGGTTCCCATGAATGGGAGTTGAAAAAGACAGTTCATGGAATGAAACTGGGTGGGAAGACCCTAAGACCCAGATCCTAGGCTGCTCTGGAAACACTTGTGCCAGGGAAACTGGGGACCCAGAGGCAGTTTTCCCCACCACAACCTGAGGATGTGGCCCTGCCTTCTTCTGAATTCTGAGAGGAATCCCTCAAATCCCTTTTGGACTCGCACCTCCTGCTTGAACAACAGGTGGAGGCTGCAGCCAGAAGTGCTTTTGCCCAGCTTCATCTGGTTTGCCAATTACGCCCTTACCTGGATCGGCAGACCTTGATGTCAGTGACCCATGCCCTTGTTATCTCCCGCTTAGATTATTGTAACGCTCTCTATCTAGGGTTACCTCTGAGGACGATTGAAAAGCTACAACAGGTCCAGAATGCAGCGGCTCACCTACTCATGGATGCCAGAAAATATGACAGGGTAACACCTCTCCTGCAGTCATTGTATTGGTTGCCTATTCACTACTGAGTTCAATTTAAGGTCCTGGTTTTGACCTTCAAAGCCTTGTGGGCTTTGGCACCTGTCTACCTACAGACCTGCCTCTCCTATCCAGTTACATTCCATCCAGTCAGATCTTCTCAAATGGCCCTTTTGTCGGTCCCTGATTTCCAAGAGGCTCGGGGCTCTAGGACCCGTGAAAGGGCCTTCTCGGTTGCTGCCCCACTTCTCTGGAACTCCCTTCCCCTTCAGATTTGTTTAGCTCTTTCCTTATTGATTTTTAAATCTCTATTGAAGACTTTTCTTTTTCACCAGGCTTTTACTCTGTAGTTTACCTATTTGGTTTTTTCTTTTTGTTAGTTACTTTAGTTTTTAATTTAGAATGTAATTTTAATGCTGTCTTGCTCTGTAAGTTTTGGTACACCACTCAGAGTCTTTGAAGTGGGCGGTATATTCAATGTTTCAAATAAATAAATGAATAGATAGATAGATAGATAGATAGATAGATAGATAGATAAAATATGCCCAGTAGAGATCCCCCCACTAGCACTGCCAGACCCAGTGCTTACAAAATTGAGCACCCTTTAAACTACAGCTCATTCCTCAAAGAAGGGGTGGGACAATCTACTCCACATGGGCAGCAGCCATATAAACTGGCAGTCAGCTCCAAACATCTGCTGGAGCAACATCCATCTTACTTTGCTGTGCCCAGGTCTCTTGTTCTCCTGCTTGGAGCTATCCAGGGTCCTGATCCCATTTACTGCCATGCTTCCATGGAAGCTGCCCAAAGTCTGTGTTCATCCTGGAACTCCTTCTAGCATCTGGACCCCTGCTATTGACCCCCACCTGGATCAGGATATGACTTAAACGTCACACAAGGTAAAATCTGCATACAGAGCCCTGAGGTGATGCAATTTTCCACAGCCTGAGCATGGTTGGTATACCTGGATTTATCTGCAGATATTGTGGGGAACACTTCCCTTCATTATGCTGACCTTGTTCCTAAGAGCTCTCTGCTTGCTTCCCATGGACATTTATATGTGTAGCAACTCCCACTCCAAATTTCCATGACATGTAGTGGTACCTTTTCTTGAGCCACTGCAAATATCAAATGTGGTTCACTTAGGTCTCATTGGCGGGCATACTTCATCATGGCAGAGCATCCATCAGATGAATGGCCCACCCCTACGTGATAAAGGGACATACTGGGAGGATGTCAGGGTGCCCGTGGAAGATGTCCCAATGGGTGTGCTCTGGGCACACCCCCTTTCTAATTGTGTGGGCCAGTATTGTCTGAACTGGCCCACTATGAAGAGGCAAGAAACCAACAGTGACTTGGGTTTGCTGGTCTTCCTACTATCTATACTGATACTGAATACAAAGCTTCGAGGAAGCTGGTAAACTGTAAGCGCCTTAGAGTGTATCCTGTTTTCCTTCCAGTGCTAACAACAATGCCCTCTTCTTTGGTCTATGATCTCTTTCAGCTTATTTCACAAAACATTTTAGATGCGAAGAGGCACTTTCTAATAATACCAAGCTTCAACTTTATCTAACTTCCTCTGTGTGTAGTTGAACCCCAGCCTGCACAAAGAATTTCATGGAAGCAGGACTCTGTATGGGCAAAAGAATCTATTCCAAGGGGGCAGCCAGCCAAAAGAGCCCCTTCTTTTGTATGTTGTGTGGTGCAATGTTTGTTTGAATCCGAGTAACTTTGGTTTCTGTAGTTACTGAGGAATGAAACATAGCAATAAAACACTCATTTATAACCTTCTGTCAGCTCCCGTGTTAGGAGGTAATTAGTACACTGGAACATTACTGTGTAATTCGGAACTTTTAGTGTAAACATTAACATTTCCATAAATGAGGGTTAATTTAAACATATGTTATTGTTCCAGTAGGATGAGGAGTTTTATGTCATGCAAGCACTTACTGCTGAAGTACTGTACAGAGGATGGAGCAGAAAGGCCGTATACTTCTGCTTGGCAGAAGCTCTGATGGGGCACTAGAGGAAGTCTCTCTATTGCAACCTGCACCCTGCTTGCCAACAGTTGCTAAGTTTCAAATGCTGACAAGTACAGGGCTGTAGCGACTGGGAGGGCTGTCCCTCTTATCCCCTGCTAATGGAGCAAAGAGGCACCTTTTAAAAGTGGTGATTCTCTTTATTGCGCAGGGGGGAGAGCAACCAGCCCGATCCATCCCCAGCACAGCATCCCTCCAGTGGCTGTTGCTGGTGTCTATCTTGTGTTTCTTTGTTAGCCTGTGAGCCCTTTGGGGACAGGGAACTATATTATTTTTGTATTTATATCTATGTAAATCTCTTTGGGAACTTTTGTTGAAAGGGTATATAAATATTTGATGTATTCGTAAAGATATCCCAGGACGTGTTGCTTAATTTTCAGCTTAAAACCCCCGATACCCACAGCCCTCGCCGGCTCTGTGCCGGAGCCAGCAGCCGTGTGGGCAGCCGATCCAGCCACCCAGCTACGAGTGGCTGCTCATCTGCAGGGAGAGCGGGCTAAGCAGAACCCGGTCAGGCGCTTCACACGTGTTGTGTGAAGCGTCTCAATGAATCCTGTCCTGCGAGTGATCCATCCCACCAAGGACAGATCAATCACCTGGGGGCAAGGCAATATTTGCAAAGGTTTCCCCTTGCCTGCCTGCCCAGAAGGTCATGTGAATGGCCCCTGTATTTGAATAGGGCTTGAGTGACTGGCCAAAAGTCACCCTGTTCTCCTTAGCTCAGCACCCTAAGTGCTACACCACATCTCTGGTGCCATGCCCTTTCCCACTCTCTAACCTGTTCAATTCAGCTGCCTCTTCCAACTCCTCCAGTTAATGCCCTGGAACTAGAAGACTGTTGCAAAGAGAGGCTTATCCCTTCTACCCTTCTCTGAAGCCCTCTATGAAGTGATTAATCAGATTTGCCTGACCCCCACCTGCATCAGGAATGCTAGGAGGAAAACATTCAAAATCATGGGGAGAGACCCTCCCCAGGTTCTCTGCAGAGAAGTCTTGAACCCAGGGAGAACAGGAGGTGTGGCTACAGAGCATGTCTACACCAGCGGTGTTACTAATTGGCATATTCCCCTTTTCTCTGCTCCTGGACATACTGTACCCAGTTTCTTAATGCCTGAATCAGCATACATCAGCTCTTTTTGTATGCATACATGTAACTGTGCCACATTGCCCCACCAGGAATTAAGTTGTTGTTGGGTTTTTTTGGGGGGGGGGGCTTTCCAGACCTCAACAGGCCACCTGAGAACTCCCTGATGCCCGAGGCTCATTTTGATCATTTTTCATTTTGTTTTAGCCTGTGTGCAGTTGCAAATCTTAATGGCCATGAAATTATCCCTTCAAAACTCCAACCACCGCATTTAACTCAATGACCTTCTGTAGCAAAGTATTCCGCCATTATGAGATGACTGAAAAATAGCATTTCCTTTGCTGTGTCCTGTTCAAAATGTACTCTCTGTTCCCTCCTCCTCTCTCTTTTTAAAAAATGGCTCGATAGTCTTGCATCTGAGGGTGAGATCACAAAGAAGTCATCAGTCCTAAAAGCAGAGAAGCCATCTATCATTAATGCAGAGCAGTCATACCCAAATTGTTATTGATGCCATCTGAATTTGGGAGAGCTGCCAGGAAGACCCACCTACTATTGCCAGAGATTGGCTGCTATTTTGGGACTTTTAATATGTCTTGTTTTCATTTTTCACTACAGCCTCCCCTTCCTCGAGTCCTTGAGTGTCATTCTTTAAGTGGATAGATATGACAGGGGGAAATTAGTTGTAATTTTGCAAGTCGTCTTCTCCTTTTGATGACTGCAAAGGAAAGTGGGCCTGCTTCCCTGGATTTCCAATCAACAGCAAAGTAGCCCTCCTGTTTGTCATGCTTGAATAACGAGTGTTTACAAATAAGACAATGGAATAGTAAAACGGTTTGCCCGTGGCCTCCTTGAACTCTTGATGTGAGTTTGGAAGCGAGTGTTTAAATGAAGCACCTCTCTGCGTAAGAAGCATAAAATATGCAAACAGAGATTTCCATCAGCTGAGTGCAGGATTTTGTAGCACAGAATTTACTTACTTACTTACTTACTTAATTATATTTGTGCACCACCCCAAACTTCCATCTCTGGACAGTTTACAGCAAAATAAAACAAATTAAATCAAATATTTTATTATGGTCACACACCAGTACAATAATAATACATACACACAGAAGCCCAAAAGAAAAGTTGTAATATAATATTAGCAAGCTAAACCTCAAAACAGAACAGCTAAATTGAATTCATAATGAGCTGCTGGCAAATTCTGCTGGCTACCAAACAGAAATGAGAACCTTAAAACAATTTAAAACCTCAAGTCTAGTTAAAAAGCCTGGGTGAATAGATGAGTCTTTAAAGACTTTTTAAAAGTTGTTAGAGATGGGGAGGCTCTTACTTCAGCAGGGAGCCTATTCCAAAATCTCAGAGTGGCAAGAGAGAAGGTCCATCCCGGCTTAGCCTCCAGCTGAGCTGGGGGGAACTGCAGACGAACCTCTCTGGATGATCTCAATAAGCAATGGGTTTCAGTGAAGAAGACGTTCTCATAGCTACCTTGGGCCTAAGCTGTATAGGGCTTTTTATAGGCTATAACCAGCACCTTGTATTTTACCCGGAAACTTATTGTTAGCCAGTATATTCAGGGGTACCCTGAATATATAGGAATAATATGGTTTCTTCGAGATGACCCTGAGACCAACTTGGCTGCCGCATTCTATACCAACTACAGTTTCCGGACTATATGCAAAGGCAGCTCCACAGAGAGCACATTGCAGTACTCAAGTCTGGAGATAACCAGCGTATGTACTACACTAACAACAACAAGAAGAAATATTTATATACCACTTTTCAACAAAAGTTTCCAAAGCGGTTCACATAGAGAAATAATACATAAATATGATGCCTCCCTGTCACTGAAGGGCTCACAATCTAAAAAGAAACATAAGACAGACACCAGCAACAGTCACTGGAAGTACTGTGTTGGGAGGTCTCAGAACTACTGTTCTGAGGTCTTTTATCTCAAGCAGGGGCATAGCAAGGTTGGAGTGGGCCCAGAGACAAGATTTTAAAATCTCCCCCCCCCTCCCCCACTGAAGCTCAGCTCATGAAGTAAAGAAATCTTACTAGAGAAAGACGTGCTGTTCTGGTAGCTCCAGGTCATAACACTCACATCAATTTCGGAGGATGGATACAACTAAAGGAAGCCTGGGCGGGTGCGCGGCTGGGGGAGTCCGTCATGTGAGTTGCCTCTGCCCCCCCCCCAGGCAGTGGGCCCCCAGAAAACTGTCTCCTCTTGCCCTATGACTGCCTTAATCTGAGACACCAGTGAGAGGTTTGGGTACAAAAGTATTCCCAGACTGCATACCTGCTCCTTCTGGGGAAGTGTGACCCCAATCCAGAACCAGCAGATCAAAATTGTCTCCTGAGTTCTGACCCCACACATTAAGTACCTCCATCTTATTTGGATTGAGTCTCAGTTTGTTATCCCTCATCCAGCCCATCATTGCAGGCATTTAAGGAGGTTATGCCTTCTCCTGATGATGTTGACATGGATAGATTTGGGAGTCATCAGCATACTGATAACATGCTACACCAAATCTCATGATGATCTTTCCCAGCAGTTTCATGTAGATGTTAAAAAGCATTGGAGACAGTATGGAGCCCTGGGGGATGCATTTCTCTTGCATTTCTGTTATTTAGTTTGTTTTTGTGTGTGTCATTAAGCCATGAATAAGGAAAAACAAATCCTGCACCCACATCAGGCTCTATTCACTATCAAGCTATCAATCTACTCTTCTTTTTTTCTGTTTCCTTTGTAATTTGATCAACATTTTTTAATACAAACCAAACAAGTCAGCCATGAGAGTGACTCAGCCATGAAAGTAACACAACAGGGTTTATCAATGACTAAATTACTGACATGGGCCTAAGTATAGGTGCAAGTCAGTCATGCGAGTGACTCAATTATGAGAGTAACACAAGGTTTATCAATGACTAAAATACTGACATGAGTTTAAGTCTAGGTATACAAATGTATACAAATGACATTAGTGATGGCTCTCCCAAGCCTGGCCAGGAGAATGTTGGGGGCTTACAGGAACATAGGAAACTGCCATATACTGAGTCAGACCATTGGTCTATCTAGCTCAGTATTGTCTTCACAGACTGGCAGCAGCTTTTCCAAGGTTGCAGGCAGGAATCTTTCTCAGCCCTATCTTGAAGATTCCAAGGAGGGAACTTTAAACCTTATGCTCTTCCCAGAGCAGCTCAATCCCTGAGGGGAATATCTTACAGTGCTCACACATCAAGTCTCCCATTCAGATACAACCAGGGAGGACCCTGCTTAGCTATGGGGACAAGTCATGCTTGCTACCACAAGACCAGCTCTCCTCTCCTTATAGAAGCCTTCCTCAAATAAGAGAAGACCTCCCTCCTCCATTTTTTTCTCAAACTCAGATCAAAATTGGAACTCGAAAAGAATTCCTAGTTTCTGTCACCCAAATTCCCACCAGTCCTGACTGTCCCCAAACACCATTCCCTTTCTTCAGTTTACTCACCTGTCAAGCGGCTGTGTGGTTGGAGCAGCAGTGGTGGCATTTGGGAAGAAGAGAAGACATTTATCTCCAACCTTTCCTCTTTGTTTATCACCCTGTCGTGCTGGGTCATAAACACACCGGGGCACAAATTCTGGGGAATCATGGGAGATTTCATTCTCCCAAAGGCTTCATTATGTCCTGGGAACTACTGCATGAGTTCCCACTTAGAATTTTGTAGAATCCAAGGGAAAGAGTTGTGGTATGCAAGGACAAGGCGGTGGAGTGGAATCAGGAACATTAATAGTTTAATGAAATGGATATTATGTACAGAGAGGCAAGTGCAGATTGCTTTCCAGCGCTCTTGCTGCTGGCTGTTTGCTAGCCCCGCCTTTACTCCAGGACTGGAATACAAGTAACTAAAGCCCGATTCAAAAGCTGGCCTGGATCAAGGAATGGTTTAACCAAAAACACCTCAATAGCCATGAAATCTCTAGAGATTTGGTCAAAGCCAAACACCTCTTGGAAGTTGTGGGGAAGCTGCAGCAATGCAGCTAGCTTTGAGCCAGGTGTGGCCCTGCTCATGTGAAGCTGACGACAGAGACATGGCGGCAGGAATCACTGGAATATCAACCAAGCCAACAACAGGGATTCAGGTGAGTAGGAGATGGGAAGAAAAAAGACTGAGATGCAAGGTTGTTGCGTCAGCCGTTATCATGGGAGGTTGAGCTCTTGTGAACCCCTTCATTTCCTCACGAGACTTGCCATAATTGTCACTGGGCATTTTAACAGCTGGCCAATGAGGAGAGGAGGCAGGACGAAAAAGTGGATTGACAGGTCCTAGGAGCAGGAACAGGAGCAGTCCAGCCAAGAGAGATAGAGGGACAGGAGGAAAGGAGGAGGAGCACAACCTCCCTGCTCCCTGAAACCCCCTTGCCGGTCACTGAAGCCATGCATGTGCAGAAATGCAGATCCCCACCCTCCCCTGTTCTAAGACCTACCGAAGCATTGTAAGAAAGTATTTGTTTATTTATTTTTTAAAAAATTGGGGTTGGTTTTTAGTTATTGCAGTTGAACTGGAAAGAAGGGGAGGTCTACTTTTATTTATTAATACATTTATATCATGCTCTTTCTCTGGAGGAGCCCAGAGCAGTGTACATGGTTTATGTTTCTATCTGATAAACAGAAAAGATTACTGTATTCTTGACAGTTGACACACCCACACTGACGTACACACACATATTTAAAGCACTGCTACCCATAGTAAGCATTGGTGGCACTAGGGGGGGAAACTGGGGTGGGGGGGAGCAGAGGGTGCAAAGTGCATTTCTGGGTGGCTGAGCTGTGTCCCATGTGTTAGTTTTCTGCAACAGAAATGGGGGGGGCAGGTGGGGCAGCTACTTTTCTGAAGAGGGTGCTTGCCCCCTTGCCCCTCCTCCAGAGCTGCCCTTGATGGATTGGCTAAATTCAGTGCTGTAAATAAAAACAAGTGGCTTGTTTTAAGCAAGAGATGGATAGCTTCAGTCCTGCACTGAATACAAATGGAACTGTGAGGAGAGTTTGATATTATAGCTTGAATACAGAAACAGAAGGAATACTTGGTGGTGTCCAATGGCAATAGGACACCAGCTCTTTCCAGTTTGTACAAGAGTTTTGGACAAATCATGTCATATCTGAGTACTTCGCCATCTTTAGAACACACACACACAGACACACATAAACTACTTGCAGCGAAGTGCATTCTAGCAAAACACATTGAAGATGGGAAATGCTAAATATCATTTCTCTTTATCAGACTTTGGTCTTATCTATTCCCTGGTGTCCTACACACGTGTGTGTACAGATAGCTATATACTCCTTTGATGTTTTCGCAAGTAAATCCAAAATTAGAATTGCAGGGAAAGGATTTGCTTTCAAATCAGAAGATAGACCGACAGCTTTAAAATGCTATCACAAAAAAAGTGGCACACGCACTGAGCAACGCCTTGGGGATATTTACCTCCCACTCTGTTGTAAACGTAATGTCCGATGCACAGTAAGAATCACGAAGAATTCTGCTTTTCCAAGCCCCAAGTTTCAAGTCTACTTGAGAGCTTATGTCACATCCTTTTAGGTTCATTAACCAGGACTTGGAAAGAGGTTATGAAGTAACACCGATTGCTTTAAGCAGAGACTTTATCAGACTAAATTAGTGAGATCTACTGCTGTGATGGATTCCACTTGCCTTTAAATACTAATGTTAGAGCTCTCTTAGGAGTTGGTTGCTGCCCAGCTTTCAAGATGCCAGAATGTTCTCTTGGTCTAGTGACAATACAATCTCCTCATGAGGACCAAAGCTGAGGAAACTTCCAAAAGACGGTTATGCAATGCCTTCTGATGGCAAAAAGGACTTTCAGGGTCTGTCAGAGAAGATGTGCATTAACAACCCTATTCAGACATGCTGTACTTGCATTCAGATGTCTGTATACTTATTCATGCATGTGTGAATGATTGTACCTGAATTTATTTTAAAATTGAAAATTTATCCCTGAAATATTGGATAGAGGCAAGAAGTGTACTGCTGTACCTATATTCAGCATGATATAGGAACACAGAAAGCTGCCTTATACTGAGTCAGACCATTGGTCCATCTAGCTCAGTATTGTCTACACTGACTGGCAATGAACATTTCAGGTAGAAGTCTTTCCCAGCCATAGCTGGTGATGCCAGGAATGGAACCTAGGACCTTCTATATGTAAGCATGCAGATGCTCTTCTGCTAAGCCCAACCCCTTAAGGGGAATATGTTACAGAAGACAGTGCTTACATCTAGTCACCCATCCAAATACAAACCAAGGCAAAGAGAATGGCTCTTGTGGTAGCAAGCATAACTTGTCCCCTTAGCTAAGCAGAGACTACCCTGGTTGCATATGAATGAGAGACATGATGTGTGAACACTGTAAGATATTCCCCTCAGGGGATGGAGCTGCTCTGGGAAGAGCAGAAGGTTCCAAGTTCTCTCCCTGGCTACTCCGAGATAGGGCTGAGAGAGAGACTCCTGCCTGCAACCTTGGAGAAGCCGCTGCCAGTCTGGGTAGACAAGACTGAGCTAGACGGACTTATGGTCTGACTCAGTATATGGCAGCTTCCTATGTCCCTAAACCCTGGTTAGTAAAGGGGACAATTGATGCTTATTACTTACAAGATTGTCTCTCCCCCCAAGCATGTTAAGAATTGTACCTCCAGGCAGATCTTCAACTGTGTATATTGTACTGCATACAGATGTCTGTACACAGGTACACATTTTTGTGTGAATGACTGTACCTGTGGTCATGTTAAAAGTGAATGTTGGTCCAGTTCCCTCAGATACATGGTACAGAGGGAAGTGTACTTCTGTATCTATGCTCAGCATAACATGTGAATAACTGTACCTGTGTAAAGATCTGTGCTTGCGTACACTGTACACGGGTTGTATAAGTGTTCAACATAATGTCTGAATAGGGCTAGATAGTATGAGTGTTGAACATAGCATGTGAATAGGGTTAATATGGTTCAGCAAAAGTGTACTCTTTTCCTCTTTCATATATTTCAAAGCAGCTACAAGCCCATAACTAATGAAATGAACAGAAATGCCCTTCAGACTTTTATGGATGTAAGCCTTATTCGGACATGTACTTGTCTGCATGTTTTTGCATAAATGACTGTACCTGCATTCATTTTAAAAGTGAACCGGGATACACATCCCTCAAATGCATGGTACAGATGCAAATGTGCTGCTGTATCTGTGCTCAGCTTAGCATGTGCAAATGGAGGCACTGTGTACACTGTACATTTGTGTGACTGTTGAACATAATTAGGCTATTCTCACGCACAGCCTAGCCCAGACTAGGGACACCAAGCCTGGCTTTTGAGTCTGGCTGATACCTGAGATTAAGGGAGTGAACATTCCCTTCACTTGGGCTCGTGTGTTCTCTGGGCTCGTGTAATCATGTGTTCACCGGGGCTATGTTTAGCCCCAGCGGACACAGAGTTGGGCACCTAGATCCAGGGGTATAGCGAGACCCCCAGGGGCAAAATCTTTGTAGGCCCCTCCATTGCATGTGTGACGAGCAAGCGCTTCCCAAGCCACGCCCCCTGCATCTGATGTCAGACGCAAGGAGCGGAGCAACAAACATCTCCGCCCCTGCCCCGTGGTGACTGCCACCCTTGCCCCGCCATCACCACCCCTGCTCTTGCCCCACTGCCAATTCTTGGATCTCACAAAACTTCTGCTCTTGCCCCACTGCCAATTCTTGGATCTCACAAAACTTCTGAGGTGTGAATTCTCATTCTATCATAGCAAATGAGATTGTCTTAATTAGACAACTCGCATGACCCCACTTTCACTTTTTCACACTCTCAATTACTATGAATATGAGGAAGTAATCAATTTAGCACACTTCACCTTATGAAGACAAACCTCAGAATTCACCAAAATTCACCCCTCTGCCCAATCACTCTGAAATTGGGGACGGGTGGTAGCCTCCATCCATTAGGCACTATCTACCAGCCCACCCCACTCCTTTGGGGCAGATCCACTTTCTGCCCCCAATCTGCCCCAAAGACACCAAAACTTCAAATATTCCCCAAAAATCAGCCCTCTGCCCAATCCCCCTGAAATTGGGGTGGTAGCCTCCACCCATTAGGCACTACCACCCCACCCCACTCTTTTGGGGCAGATCCACTTTCTGCCCCCAAACTGCCCCAAAGTCACTAAAACTTCAAAAATTCTCAAAAAAACAGCCCTTTGTCCAATCCCCCTGAAATTGGGGTGGTAGCCTCCACCCATTAGGCACTACCACCCCACCCCACTATTCTGCCCCAGTCCCCACTTTCTGCCCCATTCTGCCCCAATCTGCCCCAAAGACATGAAAACTTCAGAAATTTACCAAAAATCAGCCCTTTGCCCAATCCCCCTGAAATTGGGGTGGTAGCCTGCACCCATTAGGCACTACCACACCACCCCACTCCTTTTTCCCAGATCCCATCCTATGCCCCCGAACTGCCCCAAAGTCACTAAAATTTCAAAAATTCCCCAAAAATCAGCCCTTTGCCCAATTCTTCTGAAATTGGGGTGGTAGACTCCACCCATTGGGCACTACCACCCCACCCCTAAATTTTGCCCCTGGGCCCCTTTTTTACCTCCCGAATCGATTCAGATTCAGATTCGGATTTGGATTAAATCTGAATCTGAACCGAATCAAGGGTGATTCGGGTGGCCCATATTCGGGCACAAAACAGAACAGGGGTGATTCGGTTCGGGTCCTGAACTGAATCACCGAATTCCCGAATTGCACACCCCTAGTTGAAACCTTAGAGACCTGTTGCCACTTAATGCAGACAATAGCGAGTTAGACGGATTGTTAGTAGAAGCCAACTTAATCTATCCAGCTTAGAGATGCAACCAGATTTGGAAGCTCTTGCTCAAGTGTACGACCTGTAGTTCTTATTAAGAGGGGATGGATACATTTTGATAAGATCAGTGAGGCTCTCTTCAGACAGAACGGCACCTGCAGTTTGCCTCTGTCCAACGGACCCACAGTTTGCCTCTATCCACCTCCCTCCCCCAACACAATCCCAGATGATCACAACCCCAGTCTGAGAGCTGACAAGGGGAGCGGGACTGGTTGTGTGGGCTTCCTCCAACCTTGGAAGGACAGCCTGTGCCAGCCAACAGCGTTGCAGCCCACGGGAAGAGACTGTTCCCTTTACTTCGGTTCAGAGTTCAATCCCAATCCGGATGACATGGTAGTGGCAACAGACCCCTGGTTAGGTGTGTGAAACTCACTAGAGACTGAGGGTTCATTCCTAGGTTTAGTGGCAAAATCAGAACCACAGTTGGGTCCTGGTACCACGGTTCCGATCAGTGGGACAACATAGGGAGCAAACCTGAGGTGAGTTCGCCTCAGGTTCTCTGTGATGTCCAAAGGCAGCCTGACATTCCTAAGGAAAGGCTGTACATCTTAAGGAGTATAAATCTCTGATGTACTGAGAGCTCTTTGTTCTCTCTGAAATTCGGGAAATTCTGAAAACTTTTAAGCCCCGCAAAAGGTCTATTTCACTACTGCTGAGGAAATGACAATTCGGATTTGTGTATTTGTCAGTGTGCAATAAAAACCTAGCTTCCAGAAAGTGTAGTTTTCGGAATTAGAAGAACCAGCAGCAGTTAGTCATGGTAGCTAAACAAGAAAACTTGTGCTTAATCAGCCAAATAGCTACATTTGGAAGATATGCTGCAGAATTTGGAACAAACACAGACTGGCACACAGCAACAGCTGGTGTACAAAGTAGCCATGATCCAGTCCATAGTTAAACATATTGGCAGACATACAGAGCAAGGATGCACTGGAGCAGCAAGAGAGCACCCTAACAGAACTTCCACTGCACTCATGCAGTGGGGAAACTGTAGTTTTTGCTGCCCACCTCTTCCTCAGGAAGTCCTTTGTGCCACCTGAGAATATGTCCGAGCGCTGCCTAATCCCCAGGGATATATTTTTGCATGGCACAGAGGGCTTCCCTGAGGAAGGGGAGGGCACCAAAAATTGCTTCTTCACCACTGCAGTTAGTTGAGAAGTTGTATTAGGCTGCTCTCTCACTGCACCACGAGCCACCTAATGGCACAGCGGGGAAATTATTTGCCTGGCAAGCAAGAGGTTGCTGGCTCAAATCCCCATTGGTATGTTTCCCAGACACCTATATTGGGCAGCACAAAATAGGAAGGTGCTGAAAGGCATCATCTCATAGTGTGCAGGAGGAGGCAATGTTAAACCCCTCCTGTATTCTACCAAAGAAAACCACAGGGCTCTGTGGTCACCAGGAGTCGACACCGACTCGAGGGCACAACTTTACTTTACCTCACTGCAGCAGTGCATCCTGCTTTGTATGTCAGCCACTGTGTCTTACATTCAGTGGTGTAGTTGCAAAGTCAGAAGTGCAGGCTCTATGATGGTGCCCTCTCCATGGCCATACCCACTATGACAGCCAGAGAAACGAAGAAGTACTGGCTAGGGATGTGCGAACTGGTTCCGAGGGTTCGGTTCGGGAGTTCGGGTTAGAACTGAACCTCCCGAGCTGAACCCCACCCTCCCCAGTTCACAATTTAAAATAATAATAATATTTTTAAAAAACTTGTAGTCCCGTCAGTGGGCTTCCTAAAGGCTGTGGTGGGTCCCCGCAAAGGTTCCCCCTCCCCCTGCCAGCCTCATAATTCACTGCTGCAGCCCATCCTGGGCTGATTTTCTGGTCCGTTTGAGCCTGCAAAGATCGGCGCAGTGGCCATTTTTTTTTTGGCAGCCATTAAAAAAATTATTTTAAAAAATGGCCACCGTGCATGCTCAAACGGTCCCTGCGAGGCCCTAGGCCATTTTGAGCATGCATGGCAGCCTCCAAAATGGCCACCACACCGATCTTTGCAGGCCCAAATGGGCCAGAAAATCAGCCCGGGACAGGCAGTGGCGGTGATTTAAGCGGCCAGTGGGGGAACCTTTGCAGACACTCCCCCCCGCCATGGCCTTTAGGAAGTCCCCCGACGGGGCTACAGATAAAACAATTTTTAAAAATTTGTGAGCCCCCCCCCCCCAGACCGAACTGAACTGGGGGAGCGTTCAGGGGTGCCGGACCAAACTGGCCTAGTCAGGTTCAGGTGCAGTTCGCACCCAAAATGAACCTGGCCAGCCGGTTCCGTGCACACTCCTAGTACCGGCACTCCATTCCTGCACATCCCTCCTCCACTATACCCCTACTTGTATTACCTCTTCACTGTCAGATCCACCAGAATGCAACTTCTTCCCACTCCTCTCTAGTAACATAAGTAATTGTCTGTGTGGGAGTCTACACTGTCTGCAACTCCTTCCCCAAACAATTCCTCTGGGAAACTGGAGCAACCCTAGCATGGGGAGGAGCCACAGCGTTGGCTCCTCCCATGCAGCCGAGGGCATTTCCTGTTATTTGAGCAGCATGAAGAGCAGCAGGGCTCTCTCACTCCACGGAGAAGAAAGGGGCCTGAAAACGAGAGCCGAAAGTGCCCAGCTGGATCATATAGTATTGCCTCCCCCATTCTCACTGAGGATGCTCCAAGCCTCAAGTTTTGTTGTGACGAGTGTGATGAACTGCATTTTGCTCTGTAAGGAAATAGGCACCATATCTACTGCATATGTAGAGTACAAGGAAATGCAAAGTGCAGTAAAGAAGCTGCATATATTGTCCAGGCTAACTGTGCAGAGTTACATCTGCCGACTGATCTGTGTGTCACAAAGGCGAAAAAGAGCAAGCCCAGGATGGTAATAAAAGCTGCAGAGGTTTCCAGCTGCAAAGAGCGACTGGCTGCTACAGTACAGCTCCCCCTAGTGACAAAAACTCAAAACATTTTCTTCCTTAGTGCCAGTACATAATAGGGACAGAGGTGCATCATTTCCACGTCTTATTTACATATGGAAACCTACGCCAAATATCAAGCTTCTGCTGTCAAACAGAGTTAAGAAAGAAGTCTTTTGTCGGATCACATTTGCATCAATTTTTCTTCCTTCCTTTTGCAAACCTTCCAATCTTATAATATATGGGTGTTTGTTTTTTGTAAAGTGCTAAGAGTCTGGATCCATCCATGGAACCAGCAGAATGTAGTGGTTGAAATGTCAGACTAGAAACTGGGAGAGCCAGGCTCAAATTCCACTCAGCTATGAAACTCACAGAGTGACCTTGGGCCAGTTCCTCTCTCCAAGCCTACACTCCCTTACAGAGTTGTTGTGAGGATAAGAATGTGAGACAATCCATGCCACCCCGAGTTGCCTGGAGGAAGGGTGAGATAAACATGTATTGAATAAATAATTCTGGGCCAGTTCCGATGATACTTTTATGTGTGATTAGCATGTCTGTGATTAGCATATCTGTAGTTTTTTATACCCACTTAGAAAACAAATTCAGATTAGGGGATCGAGCTGCTCTCTGGGAAGAACAGAAGGTTCCAAGTTCCTTCTCTGGCTTCTCCAAGATAGGGCTGAGAGAGATTCCTGCCTGCAACCTTGGAGAAGCCGCTGCCAGTCTGTGTAGACAATACTGAGCTAGATGGACCAATGGTCTGACTCAGTATATGGCAGCTTCCTCCTATGTTCCTATGAACAGACCAAAGTGGGAAGAGTGAATGACCCTACCCTGGGCTCTGTTGTTTTTACAATTTGAACTCAATGGTTAGGGGAAAACACACACCACCAAACAATCCAGACAATCATCTAACCACATGATAGTGACTAACACTTTTTAAATCCTACATAATATCTAGTATTTAAATCCTGGGTAGAGGATGTACTGTATATTTTTTTCAATGCAGATGATCATTTGTACATATGTAGAGAAATCTAATCACATTCTGGGGAGCCCTGGAGGTTTCTTGTAGCCTCCTGGTAGGGGGTCTCCTCGTGAGTCACTGCGGTGCAAAGCCACGCCGCAGCAGCACACGGTCAAGACAATGGCACACGGTCAAAACAATGATTGATTCCCCCCCCCTTTAAATCCTCAATTAAAGGGGGGGGGGGTTAAGCAGGCTTGCCAGTGGGAGCCGAGTGGCTTTCGCTGGTTCACACATGTGGTGGGAACTGGGCTGGGCTGGGTTTCCACTGCACGTGTGAATATCCTCAGTGAATTTAAGCTGGGATAACCTGCCCGGAATTTCGTGCTTTGATGCATTAAACACAATCATTTCTTTCTGTCATTGTTTTCCACCACAGCAGTCAGAGCATCATTGCAGCTGACATTTACCATATAACCATGGTACTTCTGTCGTAAATTAAGAAAGAACTGTTAAACCTGACAATATGACAAGGAGGAATAGATCCAGATAATGCAATAAATTACTTGTAGTAGGTTTAAGATAAATTAATTTTTTGCCTTTAAAATACATGAAATTAAAATAGGAAACTCATTTCCCCATCAGAAAGCTCCAGCTCTAGCTCCAGCTTTTTGACTTGTGTCTACATTCAGTGGTGGATTTAGCATTATGCTAAATGGATTGCAGAGTAGGACCCTAAGTATCAGGTGGGGGCTGGTGGAATACTTGTAGTAGGGGTGTGCACAAAACAGGCTTGCCCAGTTCAGTTCAAGTCTGAACTGGACCCAGACCGGGCCAGTTCAGTTTTGCCCCCCATTGAAACCTTCCCCCCAACCACAGTTCAGTCTGGTGGGGAGGTCTGGGAGCGTTGTTTGTTTGTTTGTTTGTTTATTTAAAAAAATAGTATTTAACCCCTCCGGCAGACTTCTCCTCGGCTGCACAACTTCCGTTCTGCCAAAAACCTCCAGGTTTGAGCATTCTTCAGCTTGTTCCGGGCCTTTTGGAGGCCTCCGCGCATGCACAATGGGCCTCTGCGTGGCCTGGCTCATGGCAAAATAGAGGCTGGCGGAGTGGGAGGGGAAACCTCCACAGACAAACACACACCCCCACCGTGGCCTCAGAGAAGCCCCTCCAGAGGAGGTAAGTACTAACGACAACAACAAAAATAACCAAAAAAAGCACTCTTGAACCCCCCCAGACAGCTGGGGGGGGGGGCTTTCAGTCCAGGGTCAGGCTGAAATGGTAGTGGCTCAGCTTGACCCCGAACTGTCAAACTCTGAACTTGCAGTGGTGTTCTTCACTGAACACAAGAATATCAGAAGAGCCATGCCAAAGCCCAAAGGCCTATTTAGTGCAACACGCTGTTCCCCATAGTGGCCCACCAGATGCTTCTGAGAAGCCCACAAGCAGGAGATGAAGGTGTGCCCCCTCCCCTGCTGCTGTTCCCTGCAACTGGTATTCAGAAGCACACTGCCTTAGAACCCAGATATTCCATCTAGCCATCATGACTAGTAGCCACCAATAGACTGGTCTTTCTTTAACATATCTAATCTGCATTTAAACTAGTCCAATGCACAGAAATTTAAACTGGCGGGGAAAGGCAAACACAACTTATTGAAGGACTGTCTCTAGTTTCTAGACCCTCTGCGTCTAGGACATTTCAGGTACTGGGGAATTGAAGTCTAACAATTTGCAAAGGCATTTGCAGCAAAACTGAAATGGTTTCCCTGGTTCTCTCATGTGCCTCTCTCATCCTGAGGCTTTCTGGGCTTGAGACAAAGTTCCTCATCAAAGACTCTTGAAAAAGCCTTAGCAGTCAAGGGTTAAGTACATGTGTGGATTGGTAACTGATTGAAGGACAGGGAACAGAGGGTAGGGATAAATGGAGAGTTCCCAATGGAGGGAAATAAGACGTGGGGTACCCCAGGAATCTGTACTGGGACCGGTGCTTTTTAATTATTCATAAATGATCTAGAAGTTGGGGTAAGCAGCAAGGTGGCTAAATCTGCAGATGACACCAAACTATTTAGGGTAGTGGAATCCAAAACTGATTGTGAGGAGCTCCAAAAGGATCTCTCCAAACTGGGTGAGTGGGTGACAAAATGGCAAATGCAGTTCAGTGTTGGCAAGTGTAAAGTGATGCATATTGGGGCAAAAAACCCCAACTTCACATATACGCTGATGGAATCTGAGTTGTCAGTGGTGGACAGCTTGTTGAAAGTGTCAGCTTAATGTGCAGCAGCTGTGAAAAAGGCCAATTCCATGCTAGGGATCATTAGGAAGGGGACTGAAAATAAAACTGCTAATAAAACACAGAACTATACCCTTATGCAGAACTATGGTGCAGCCACACTTTGAGTACTGCATACAATTCTGTTCACCATACCTAAAGAAGGACATTGTAGAACTGGAAAAAGTGCAGAAGAGGGCTACCAAGATAATCAGGGGCCTAGAGCACCTTCCTTATGAGGCAAGGCTACAACACCTGAGGTTTTTTTAGTTTAGAAAAAAGACAACTGCAGGGAGACATGATAGAGGTCTATAAAATCATGCATTATGTGGAGAAAGTTGACAGAGAGAAATTTCTCTCTCTTGCATAACACATGCTCATCTCTTATAACACATGGTCATCTCTCATAACACATGGTCTCTCTCTTGCATAATCATGGTTCATCCCATGAAATTGCCAAGAAATTTAGGACCAGCAAAGGGAAATACTTTTTCACACGATGCATAATCAACTTGTTTCATACTGCGCAGGTGCGCCTCGCAGTTGGGAAGCGACACCAGGCCAGACGGCAGGCCTCAGCGTCGCTCTGCTGCACTCGGTGATCCACCGCCGCCCGCCACTGCTGCACTCGGCAATCCGCCACCGCCCGCCGCCACCGCACTGGATCACCGCCCGCCACTGCTGCACTCGGCGATCCGCCACCGCCCGCCGCCGTGCTCACTCCTGCTGCTGCCCGCCACGCTCACTCCCGCTGCCGCCCGCCGCCGCGCTCACTCCCGCTGCTGCCCGCCACGCTCACTCCCACTGCCGCCTGCCGCCGCGCTCACTCGCCGCCGCCGCCCGATCTGCCGCTGCCCGCCACCGCCGCGCTCACTCCAGCCAGCCCAGGGGGGCGCAGGTATGTGGGGGGCGGGGGGCGCAATTTCAGGGGCAGAGCTTGCCCTGGGCGCTGTTTCCCCCCGCTACGCCTCTGGGGGAGTAACAGCAGGAGAGAGGGCATGCCCTCAGCTCCTGCCTGTGGGCTTCTCAGTAGCATCTGGTGTACCACTGTGTGAAACAGGATGCTGGACTAGATGGGCCTTGGGCCTGATCCAGCAGGACTGTTCTTATGTTTTTATAGTGCAGATATCATGTTGATCCCTATTTTCTGTGGAGACATACAGTCCATCTTTCCTAATGTTTTGATATATTCAACTATTTCATGGTTTTCTGGGGAAGATATAAACCTTTACTCATTTCCTTTTTCTACCTGTTGTGGGTTGTCTTCCTGTTCCCCTTCCTTTACATCTTCGTGCCACTGCTGCTCCGTTCTTCCTTTCAACAATATTTACTGAAAACAAGATTTTGTGGCAATGAGGAAAAAAGCAACCATCCACTGTTCATGCATTTGATGAAGTGGGCTCCAGTCCATAAAGACTTATGTTATAATAAATTTGTTAGACTTTAAGTTGCCATAGGACTCTTCCTTACTTTTGCTGTAACAAACACGGCTGTCCTGTAAGCTGTAAATAGACACCCGTCTTAGCATGCACAAAATCAATAGGTGAAGCTTTTTATAACATGGAGATGCAAGGATGGGGAATGTGTCACCTGATGGATTTCAGCCTCACAGGCAGCTATTCCCAAGCACAGAGGGTCCGTTTTTAAAGAAGGCAACAAAGGTCACATGCACCGCTTTGTACCATTTGGAGCATTACTGGAATGCAATTCTATCAATCCAGGAGGAGCTAGGGAAGCATTGGTAATCTAGCTAGCCAACTATCCAAAGTTCCTGTGGGATATCTGTCTCCCACATTTAGACGCATGGATTCAGAAGTAAGAATGGAAGAAGAGCCTAGCTGAATCAGGCCCAATGCTACCTAGTCCAGCATCCTATTTTTTGCAGTAGCCCACCAGATGTCTCTAGGAAGCCCACAAGTAGGAGATGAAGACATGCCCTCTCTCCTGTTGTTGCCCTGCAACTGATATTCAGAGGTGCCTGCCTCTGAACCCAAATGTAGCCTATAGCCATCAAGAATAGCAGCCATTGATTGGCCTGTCCTCCATGAATTTGTCTAAGCCTCTTTTAAAGGGATCCAAGCTGGTAACCATCACCACATCCCGTGGCAGAGAATACCATAGATGATTATATGCTGTGTGAAAAAGTACTTCCTTTTGTCCGTACTAAATTTTCTTGCAATCAGTTCTATGGGATGACCCCCCGGTTCTAGTGCTGTGAGAGACGGGGGGAAACTTCTCTCTCTCCATGCCATGCATAATTTTCAATCAACCAATCAATCAGTTGTATTATGTATGACTAAAAGCCTTTATAAACTACAAAATACACATACAATTGAATAAAAGTTTATTTTAGCAAACCTCCTTTATGGCTTACAGCAATATTCTCCAAAACAGAAGCGCAGATACATTTTGTAGCCTTTGCAAACAAATATATATTTCATGATATATAACATATATTTCATGATATATAACATGAAAATCATAATCATCCAGCAGCAGATCTTTTCCTTGGCATTTTTGTCCTGAATTGATAGCAAAATTTGGATGCATAATTTTATAAACCTCTATCACATCTCCCCTTAGTTGTATTTTTTTTCTACAATAAAAAGCTCCAAATGTTGTAGTGCTTTAAAAGGTTACAGGTCTGATGTGTTTTCATAACCATACTCTTCACTAGTGCTTGAAAGTATGGAGCTAAAAATGACATATGTCTAAAGCTACCAACTCTCTCAAACCTGAATCCCCGGACATATACTATGCCATATATTGGAATGATGTGGTTTAATACCACTTACTTGTTACTGAGAAGCAGTAAAAGACAGCAATCGGTTGGAGAATTTTTGTGGTTGTTGCTTGGTCTGAGCACAACCATAGGTGTTTCTTAGAAGGAATGAGTGTGTTTGTAAAGACTGAAATTGACTTGGAAGTAAATTCAAATGAAAGCAATAAAAGTTACTTTTAAGCAAGAGCCAGAGGTGCACCTAGTTAATTTTGGAGCCTGGACCTAAAGGCCTTTGGAGGCCTCCCCCACAAATTAAACATCATCATGCTCGCTCGGGTGACCACTAGGGATGTGCATGAACCTGTTCGGAGGCCCTTTTACAGGTGTCTAAACAGGTTCAAAGACAGAGGGGGAGGAAGATTCGAAGTTCGAGGCCAGGAGGGTGCCGATTTAAGCGTGGGGGAGGGTGCACTTACCCCTCCTGCTGCTTTCCCCCCGCCAGCACTCATTGCCAGTAAAAGCCTTCGGGGCAGCAGCATACCTCCCTGTCTCCACTTCCCCCTCCTTGACCGGAAGTGGCCAGAACTACTAAGTGGCCAGAACTAAGTTTGGATCCAGCATGGTATAGTGGTTAGAGTGCTGGACTAGGAGCAGGGAGGCCCGAGTTCAAATCCCCATTCAGCCATGATACTTGCTGGGTGAGTCTGGGCCAGTCACTTCTCTCTCAGCCTAACCTACTTCACAGGGCTGTTGTGAGGAGAAACTTAAGCATGTAGTACACTGCTCTGGGCTCCTTGGAGGAAGAGCGGGATATAAAATAATAATAATAAAAACAACAGCAAAAACAACAACTCGATGTCTGGATAAAACAAACCAGTCAATAACACCTGTCTGTGTAAATAAATAAATAGTAGTAGTAGTAGTAGTAGTAGTACCAGGAGCACGCGCACCTGGTACTTCTGGCCACTTCCAGATAAGAAGGGGGAAGGGGTGGCAGGGAAGTATGCTGCCATCCCTAAGGCTTTTACTGGCAATGAGCGCCGACGGGGGGAAAGCGGCAGGAGGGGTAAGTGCACCCCCCTGCCCTTAAAGTGGCACCCCCACCACCTTCGAACCACCCTCCCGT
Source organism: Hemicordylus capensis (assembly GCF_027244095.1). Lineage (NCBI taxonomy): Eukaryota > Metazoa > Chordata > Lepidosauria > Squamata > Cordylidae > Hemicordylus > Hemicordylus capensis. Next base: position 25,014,694 of record NC_069661.1, on the reverse strand, counting down.
GGCTCTGTGCATATCTCTAGTGACCACACCAACCCTGGACAGACTAAAGAGGATTTGGGGGGCCCCAGGGGCTTGACTTCGACCCAGAAGTCCAGGGGTAAGAGCACCGCTGGCACTTACGGCTTATATAACTGTGGCCAAGTTGTAAGGAAGCTTGCATATCACCTCCAGATGCGGGAGGTGCTGGGGTGGATTACACGCCCTCAAGTGAGTCCCACCTGGGTGCCCAGAGGCAGCTACAGCAGGAGGTGGGTTCGCCTCCCTTACCAGCTGCCCTTCTTCCCATAAGAGAGGAAGACCAGGAAAGGCTGGGAAACTATAGGGAGGAGAAGGAGGAAGAGGATTGTTTGCTGTCTAGATAGGGCGAAGTCTGAGAGCTTCTTGGGAAAGTGTCCAGGGTCCCCCAGGAGGGAACCATTGATCCTCACTGTGAAGAACAGGAGGGAAACTTTAACAAACATACAGAGAGACATTGGGGGTCCTCACCATCTGGGAGGTGAGAAGTGAAAGATGGAGGAGGCAAGAGAAGCTGAAGAGTTCTGTCTAGGATGACAGTTTCCAATAAAGATTAAGTTTTTTCAAGATCTATAGCCTTCGTCAGACATTAGAAATCATAAGCACGAGTGCTGCTTGCAAGGGGGAAAGCAGGGAGGAAGTCCTGCTACTATGGCACTGTTTGCCTGAATGGGGCAGCATCATAAGTGTGACGGCCGGTGATTCCATAAGCTGTGTGGTGTTTTTGGTTAACCCATTCATTGATCCAGGCCAGCTTTTGAATGGGGCTTTAGTTACTTGTATTCCAGTCCTGGAGTAGAGGTGGGGCTAACAAACAGCCAGCAGCAAGACTACTGAAAAGTAATCTGCACTTGCCTCTCTGTACATAATAACCATTTCCTTAATATTCCTGATAACGCTCCACTGCCTTGTCCTTGCATATCACAACTCTTTCCTTTGGATTCTACAAGCTGCAACCTTAACTACTTGGTGGAACAACATGTGAGCATTCATGTTTTTCAGCACAGTTATTTTCCATGGCATTTGTTTCTTCTCAAGATGATACCACATAACCTGGGCTAATATAGTGCATTGGATGATGTCATGACACTGTGTCTGATGCAATGTTGTCACCTGATGCCAGTAAATAAATTTGGCTTGACCTTATGTGAAACTACATTATCATTTCAAAATAGCGTTGGCTAGGAAAATGGATCCACTTTGAAAATAAAACTGGGCCATGAAATTGGGGTTTGCCTTGAGGATTTCCATAGGAGATGATGATATTAAGGGTGGGTAGCAAAACACATTGCTATCTCAAGAGTTCTTCTCAGTGGACACTGGCTGGTGGCTTCCACATTTTCCCAGAATTCCCTGGACATAGTGTAGCCCTTCTTCTTATTCAAGAAAACAAGGGGGAGATTTCAAGTCCCTCTTATTTATGACAGTATAATTCCACCAGTGGTTGCAAAATTCTGTTGCCAAACTCAAAGGATTAATGAGCATGACTTTTTCATAGACAGATAGCTAGATAGATAAAGTTCCAAGGTAAAGATGTGTATATATGCAAATACATGAATTCATCCATACACAAGAAGCTACATTCCGAATGCAAGTTTACAAAAGGACAGATTGCAAAACCATATGTATACAATATCCTACAGCTATCATACAATAGCTTTGCTTGTTCAAGGTAGCATGTGCCTTGTTAAGAACAAAACTCCCAGTAAAATCCTCTCTTTAGCAATGTCCCAAAAGTACTCTAGTACTGTACCACTCCTATAGGAGGTCTCAAAGGATATGAGAGATAAGCAAGGAGGACACAGAATCTGCAGTGCTCCTCGACTTGTCCAAGATCTTGAACTGGTGCACAAACTTACTTGGAGACCCGCTGCAACAACAGAAGCAAGTTCATAAAGCAAAGTGTTTCAAAGCTTCCTTTCTCCTCTCTCAGATCAAGAGCAACTCTGCTTCTTGCTGATAGGAATGTGCATGAATTGACTTTTGCAATTTGATTCGAGGTCAAATCGAATCAGCCAGATTAAATTTGAACTCGAATCTGCAAACTTGAATCTAATCAGATTCTATTCAAATTGGATAAGATTCTATTCGGATTTGAATAGATTCAACCCACTTTTAAAGATCCAGGGAGCACCAAAGTGGGGTGGTGGGTAGGGCCTCATGGGTGTGACCTACCACCCAAGTTTCAAGGAGAGTGCCATCCAAGTTTCACGGTGGTGGGGCACTCGGTTGATTTCTAATGATTTATTATTATTTTTAGTTTTTAGTGATTTTGTATGTTTCTGCCATAGGGAATAATGGAGATTCAAAGTAGCCCTAACTGTAACCCTAACCCTGATCCCCAGCTTTCATTTTTTTAAAAAACAACAACAACTAAGCTCTAGCCCTAGTAGCCCTGTAAACATTTTTGAAGTATTTAGACTCTTTGGTGTGTAATTAATCCTCATAGGGATTCATTATGAGGAAAAGTCATAACACACACCTCAAAAATACTTAAGATATAAACAGAGTACCCCACTGGCTTGTGGGTTGGGGTATAGTGGCACCCCCCCTCCCCAACCCACAAGCCAGTGGAGTACTCCGTTTATTTTTTAGGAATTTTTGAAGTGTTTAGTCTATTGGGTGTGTAATGAATCCTCATAGGGATTCATTATGAGGAAAAGTCATAACACACCAAAGAGTCTAAACACTTCAAAAATAGTGATCACACATTTTGCTCCATAACTCCACTTCTACAAGGGCTAGAGCTTAACAGGTTTTTTTAATTAAGGCTGGGAATCAGGGGGAATGAATAACAGAAACTTGAATATCGAATCAGTTCTCATGGAACCTTTACACTGCTGCACAAATGCATACAACAATTACAATATTCTACAACATATATTCACCATTACCAATATTCTCTTGTAGCAATGGTGTGTTACCACATGAACATTTCAACCAACCCTGTATATTTTTCAGATCAACACCCTCTTACATAAAACTATTTCCCCCTTTCCTTCTGAAGAGAAATGCCCCTTTCACTTTATTTATTTATTTAAAAAAATTATGTGCCTCCTCCTCCAAAGACTCTAGGCGGTGAACAACAACAACACAACAAAAAGGACAAATGCCTGGTGAAACAGGTGGGTGTTAAGAAGGGCCATGAAAGCAGCCAGGGAGGGGGCTGAAGCAATCAGGGTGGGGTAGGGTGGGGAGTGTTCCAAAGAAGAGGGGCAACAATAGAAGAAAGTTCAAAGTGTTGCTTTACTTTCAACAATAGAAGAAAGTTCATAGAGCGTTTTCAAAGTGTTTTCAAAGCCTCTTTCCCCATCTCTCAGATCAGGAGCAACTTGGCTTCTTGCAGGTGCAGCAAACTCCAGAAGATTCTAAAGACCTTCTTAGCACATTCCACTACTAATTAAGAAAGGGGAGGGGAACTCACCACACCCTTTAGTTGCCAGATTCAGGGAACCTCTATTGCTAATCCTTACCATACATTTGGAGCATTCTGGAAAGGGCAGTTCTCATTGGTGGCCACCACTCCAGTAGTGGCTGCCTTTTAAAAGGATGTTGACCCTGCCAACAATAAGCCAATTCCTCCAAACTTTCCAAACAGTTTTCTTCTCCAACCCTGAAATTAGGCCTCTGGATTTCACCTTGCCCGTTTGGAAAAAATACACATGTCCTATAAAGTGGCTTAGTTGTTGTTGTTTTTTTAATAGATGCAGAGAATCTGTTGGTGGGTATTCACAAGAATACAAAGAAAAGCATTTAAAAAAAAAAAAATCTCAGTGTTCTTCCAGAAACGACATACTCTTAATAGATAGGGCCCTTTTATGATTCATTATTTGTATGTGCAGAGAGAGGATGATTTTAAAGAGCCTCATAAAAAAAAAAAGTGCTGTCAAAGAGTGAAAGGCTCTTTGGTTGATTAACTATGGTGCTTTCACTTATTAATCATTGGATGGATGGATTAAAACACTCTGAATTACTAAGATTGCCAACACCTGACATAACACAGGTTTCTGTGACCTGACCCGCTATGCAGTAGATCAACTAGTCCGGAGAGGTAGCTGTGGGGTCACTGGGGCTTGAGCTTTTTTGTCACCCCACAATCTCCCCACTAGTGGGCTAAGACCTGGGGAGGTTGCAGCTCATCTGAATATTCTCCCAGTAGCCTCTCCTGGGTGCTTTCCAGGTTACACATTGTTCAGCAGTAAAATGCAGGATCATTTTGAAAACGTAAATAGCTTGCACAACCCTTCTACAATGGGAAAATACAGCTATTTATTTGCAACACACATGCAATGTTGTAGGACTAAAATGTAAGGATAAAATCCAAAAGAAGGCATCGAAAATGTGAATGGCACTTTGCTGACAGTGCAGGGACTGTGATATTGAAACACAGGCAGTACAGAAGCACACTTAGTGGACAGTAGTGACACTGTTGTAGCGTGTGATCTGGAAAGTGCCCTGAAGATGCTAGAGATCACTGTGAGCTCACTGGGACTAGGATGTGGGTGGCACTTCTTGCCACCCACGCTCTCTCCACCAGCAGGCTGAAATCAAAATTATTCTTGTCTAAGTAGCAAACTGAAGGATCTGGGTAAGTTCAGCCAGGAGAAAAGAAGACTAAGGGGGACCTTTTGAATACCCGAAGAGCACCTTTCAAATACCTGAAGAGCTGTCACACAGAATACGAATACGATGAACACTTATATACTGTTTTTCAATGGGCAAAGAGGACAAAGACCTGAGTGCTATACAGACATTATCCCCAAAGGTGCTGTACACGATTACAGTGCCAAAAGGGGGTCTGGAAGTTCTTCCCCGGCACATCACTTCCCCCACCCCCACTTGAGGATCATGGTGGCATTCGACTGAAAAGGCAAATGCTGTCACGACGATGGCAAGTGCTTCCACGATGGGCAGTCTGGATTGCCCATGCTTTTGGTGCTGTGGTTGTGAATGGCACTTTTGGGGATACTATTTAATGAATGAATGAATGAATGAATGAATTAATTAATTAATACCACATGACTCCAAAGTTTCTAGATGGTTCATAAAGATGAAAACAATAACAAAATAAAACAAACTGTTAAAACAACATTTTTTAAAAAAACAACCATTCAAAGATTACTAAAAGCCAGGTTAAAAAAATGCTTCTTAATGGCTCTTTCAAAGGCTGAGAAAGATGTTAAACTGTGAATGTCTATAGGGAGAGCATTCCACAACCCAGGAGCAACCACAGAGAAGGCCTGCACCCAAGTCGCCACCAGATGAGCTGGTGGCATCTAGAGACAGACCTCTCTCGATCACCTTAATGTGCAGTGGGGATCATGAAGAAGACGGCGCTCTCCCAAGTAATCTGGTCCTAAGCCTTTTAGGCTTAGAATATGCTGAGGAAAAGGTTTGATTTTTTTGGGGGGGGGAATATTTTTTAGAAGGAATTCTGAATAAAATACTTCCCTAGTACCTTTTCCTGACACTCTCCTCAATGTCTGGAGCCCGGGAGCAGGAAGGAACAAGCCCCAGCAAGAGGTGGCGGTGCGGTGGGGAGAGAAAAGCACAGAGTCAAAGGAACACATGGAAGGAAGAGGGGCGGGTGGGCTGGGGGGAAGCATGGCGGCAGCAGGAAATGGCCTGTTTTATAGCTGCTTCCATCATACACACAAGCAAATCTTAGGTAGACCTAACCAACGACTGCATTTTCTCCTGCCCTTTCTCGCTTGATTCCTCCTCCCCCCACCATCTCTACAGGATCCCCCTTGGGGCAGAAATGTCCAAACAAACATACTTCAAGCAGTGCCACTTCAGAAAGTGGGGAGGGAAGATATGCAGCAGCGGATCTCCCCGCCCAGCACCGTCCCTCAGCAGTCAGCGTTCTCCATTCTGCGTGCACAGCACACAGGGCAGCCGTTCTCCTGCTCTCCGTGCTGCGATGGTCAGCAATTCTCCCTGCTCTCTGGGGCTTAGTTCTGTCGCCCCCAGCAGCTCTGGTTCCGAGCCTCCACCACTCCCTCTCGCCGCCGCCGCCGCCTGCCTCTCCGTGCATGTGCTCGCTGCAACAGAGATCAGGTGCTCTCTCGGCAGTGACTCTGCACAAGCCGGGCCAGGAGCAGCCGTGCTGGCAGGCGGCTGCCCACCACCACCCAGAAGAGAGATGGGGCTGGGGGCGCAGCTGGTCTTGCCTTTTGCCTTGCTGCCCAGATGAGCACATGGCCTGGCCAAGAAGAGGGATCGGGGGAGAAGGAGATTGGAAGTTCCAATCTCTCCTTCCCAGCCCCACCCCCCAGCCCCATCTCTTTCCCTTGCCAGGCCATGTGCTGCCTGCAGCTGGGAGATCATCAGGCTGGCATGGCTGGCAGTGGAGTCCTGCTGCAGCAGGCAGCTCAGTACGTCTTTTCTTCCTTGGCTGCTGGCGGCAGTGCGGCCCCATTGCCACTGTGACATGGAGGGTCTCCCCCCACACTGTACTGTATACACTAGCAGTCTCCACAAAGACAGCCACCCACAGTGGCGGCAACACTTGAAGGCCCCTTTCCATATCTGGAGACAAAACCCACCCGGCTGGGCAGCACATCCACATGGCTGGGCTGGTGGCGGAGCTGTGCTGCAGCAGGTAGCAGTTTTTCTTTCCTTGGTGGCGCAGCCCTATCCCCGCCTCCACTTGGAGGCTTCCCCCCAGAGGTACACCGCCAGCAGCCCGTGAAATCCAGATGGCCGGCAGCGGCACTTGGGAGCCCCCATACCCCACTCCGAGCAGCGTGAGGACATTTGGAGACCCCACCCTGTCCCCTGCTGGGCAGCACACACTGCTACCAACCAGGCCGGCATGCACATGGCTGCCGCCATTTCAGTTTGCAGGGCGAACGGGTGTGCTGCCATGATAGAGGCCCTTTGGGGGAAACTTTCAGAGGCCCCCAGCCCCCGCGGAGGACTGGACCTGGTGGTCCGGTCCAAAGAGAACCCCTGGCAGGACCAGATGTAATGGACCTAAGTTAGAGAAGTGTAGTGTAGAGACAACATTAGAGAAAAATGTAATGGCAAGAACAGTTTGGCAATGGAGCCAATTGCCTAGGGCTTGGCCTTTGCTGGAGGTCTTCCGGCCAAGACAAGGCAGCCATCTATTGGGGATGATCTAACTCTGCATTGCATTTCTGATATTACACAGAGGGTTGGAGATAGTCTGCAAGGCTCTCTCCAAGCCCGTGACTCTATGGGCCGGTTCAAACAATGCTGGTCCCAGCATATGTGAAGGCTGCTCAACTTTGGCCCTCCAGCAGATGTTGGCCTACAATTCCCATAAGCCCTGGCTATTGGCCACTGTGCCTGGGGGTTATGGGAGTTGTAGTCCAAAAACAGCTGGGGGGCCTAAGTTGAGCAGGCCTGGTGAAGATGGTGGGAGTGCACTCTGTGTGCATCGGTCAGGACATGCTCCAGATGCCCTCCCAGAGCATCCCTTGCCAGTGTGTGGGGACTGTTAATCCAAATGTTCCCTAAACAAACACTCCAAGTACTTGTTTGAACAAGGATCTAAAGTGCATGTTTAGTGGTATTCTGATGAACAGCTCCCCCACACTATGGAGATCGATTGATTGTTCAATTTATATATCGCTTTTCATTAAAATAATCTCAAAGCAGTTTACAATATAATGAAAACAATGCATAATTAAAATACAAAGGTACAGATGATCTCAAAAATTCAAATACATAATACAAAAGTACAGATAACATAAATATAAAAATAATCTCTCTATAAAAATTTAATAACCCATAAAATAATAATACATAGCACAAAGCAGCAGCAGTAAAACAACAACAACAATACTCTCATTCAAAAGCCTCGGTGAAGAGCCACATCTTTACTTCCCCCCTAAAAACTGTCAAGGAAACTGAGGAGTGGATTTCAGCTGGGAGAGCATTCCAAAGCCTGGGAGCAATGCGGAAGATATGCTGGGAGGGTGTCGGGATAACCTGATGGCCCCTCCTTCTCCATGTGTGCTGGGGCCCGTATTGTTCGAACCGTTCCTATGAAAATACAGGGTATGTACAGCTTGCTTCAACAATGCTTAGTGAATCTGCACCCAGCAAAACTCTCCATAAGCTCTCAGGGAGGAGACCTTTTCTTGTAGCAGTGGGATTGAATTGCCATCTCTTCTAAACAAGGTATACCCTGGTTTGCATTTGGATGGGTGACTACATGTAAGTGCTATCTGCTGTAAGATCTTCCCTTTAGGGGATGGGGGTGTAGCTCTGTGATAGAGTGTCTGCTTGCATGGAAAAGGGCCCCCCCCCCCCGCTTTTGAACTTGAGTGGAGTTTCAAAAGCAGATTGTGATCAGGCGTATTTATGCAAGCCACCTTTGCTGATTTCCGCACTGTATGTGGATGTTTTTACTTTATCTCAATTTAATAATTGTTATTGACATTGCAAAATCTGCAGTTCCAATAAAGTGGAACAGAAGCCCTATTCATACATTACTTTCAGCACACACATACAATCTGTGTACAGTGTACACATGTACAAACCTAACTGCATATACAGTTATTCACCCTGCCTTGAGGGGGGCCGTACCCAGGTTTACATAAAAAATGGACGCATGTACATAATCATTCACATAAACACATGCACATGTTTACAGACACATATACAAGATAATGTCAGAACAGGGATTTGGGGCAAGTGGAATGTTGTTGGAACAACAATGCAGTGAGTTTAAGTGAATTTGCACATCCCTGTTTGATCTATAACTTGTGTTGTGTGTCTATGTGTCATTCAAAATCTAACATTCCACTGGATATGTCTTTTTGGATCCTAGCCAGCATCTTATGCACTTATGCACTTATATATTTACTTCTCTTCTCAAATTTCATTTTTGAAGAACAATTGTCTTGATGGCACAGCAAGCCGCAGTGGCCACTACATCTGCAATGAACTGCCTACTTGTAAAAGACCCTTCAGATCTTGTAAGTGATTTTGTAAAGGTTCCCTGAAACTGCAGGCCATTTTAACTGGTTTATGTCAGAAGTCATGTGTGTAAAATCACAATTTGATTGGTTTAGAATGACGAGGCTCAGCCTGTTGCAATATGCACTTGCAGTGACCAGAGTCTTGTGTTTTCACACCCCTGGGAAGGAAATGCTGGAGACTGTTTCTCTAGGGAATTGGCTCTCCCAGCGTTAACTTGTAAAAGCTTATATAACACAATGTGATTTCAGAGTTCTTTCATTTGTATATGTCTTTCTCTTTTGTCTTTCTTGCTTTAGGGCTTTATAAGGGCTGTAGCTAACCAGAACGCCATGGATGCATGAAAGCTAATAGATGGATTGTGCTATATTAATCATATTACAGAAGATGACAGATGGCTAGTCAAATGTAGGGAGAATCCAGATAAAGTGTCTATCTCCAATCCTAAGCATAATTACCTGGAAGTGTTCCATTGAACAAACATGGTTAGGTCATGCCATTGTTTTTGTACACCGCCCAGAGTCTTCGGAGTGGGCGGTATATTAAATCTTTCTAATATATAAATAAAAATAAATAAATTATAAGAGTTAGTGTTGACATTTTGAAAAAGTGATATTAGAGCTGAATTTCAGAGCCTCCCAAGGTGAAACATCTGAGAATTTTCAAGGGCAGTCAAACAAGTTTCTGTACAAAAAGCAAGATTTCTCAACAGATTTCTGTACATCCCTGTAAGTCTCAATCGAGAGGGATTTAACAATCTCAAATTACATTTTTTTCAACAGACACATTTTTAACTTCCTTTGCATTGAGATGAGGTGCTCAGAGTGGATGATGATGATGATGTTGATGATTTGAATTTATATACCACTTTATCCTTAAAAAGCTCAAAGTGGTACACAAAAATGAATCCAGTAAAAACCGCAGGCCTGCAGAACTTTAGGCCCCCAGGCAGATATTGCTGGACTACAACTACCATGATCCCCAAGCCAGAGTGACCAGTAGTTATAGGAGCTGTAGGACAGTTGGAGGACCAAAGTTGTGCAGCCCTGATTAAAAGCAATTGTTAAAACATACAATTTAAAACAACAGAGAAAAAAACATAGACACCACCAGAAAAAAACACAGCAACCAAAAATCCACCAGTCAGGGAATGCCAACTAGAATAAAAATGGCAAGAAGAGGTATGTGGGGCAACCTAGAAAGTATCCAGAGAAAGAGAGCCCTCCTTTAAAAGAGCCCCAAAGGCACATTTTTTTAGCCTGGCTTTTAGTAATTGTTGAATGTTTTAAATTGTTGTTTTAATACCTCTTTTATTAATTGTTGTTGTTGTATTTATTTGTGTGAACTGTCTAGAGCCTTTGGAGTCAGGCAGCATATAAATAAAATAAATAAAATAAAATAATAAATAAAGGGCATTTGCAAAGAAAAGAAAAGAAAAAAGGCCCTGTCCCTGATCACTGCCAGGCACGTGTCTGAAGGAGGAGGGCCCCCAGTTGATGACTAAAAGTGAAATGCAACAGAATATCTCAATTCTTGGACAATGCAAGTGTCAGAGGCGGAGCCATAATAATTAAGCTTCTTAAAAACTCTAAGCATATATACAGTTGGGGTTCTAATTGAATGCATAAAGGAGTATTAATACAGTCGAAGTTCCTATGCATTTGGTTGCGGTCTCAGATCTCCATAATGGAACTGAAAAAAAGGCATTGTGGTTGGTATATATTTCCCCCTGGATTTATTTATTTGCAGGGACCAGGCACAAATAAACTCATTTATTCCCAGTGGTCAATTTGCCCCTAAGGGATATTGCCCTTCAACCCTTGCAAACGATTGTCTCTCCTGCTAATCCAGTGCCCTGGAGACATTTTAGCAACTTGTCTGAATGAATCAAATCACTCCTCCAATTCCTTGTTCATTTCCAGCCATTCTAATCTCTTCTTGCTGAAGGTTTTTACTTGTTCAACCAGAACGCCCCCTTGAATCTAGTCTCTGTTGTATCAAGGAGGCCTTAATCCTGCTTTTCTTCTCCCTTACCTATTCTCAGGTGGGTTCTTCATACTGCTACAAAATGCTTTGCTGCTTTTTGTTTGTGCTTTGTGCTAGTATTAATCCCAGGCCTAATTACTGGCTGGTAGGCCACTGAGAAGTCTGAATAACTAGCCCAAGGAGTAATCACCTCCTCCTAAATTGCCTCATTAGTAATACTAGGTTTTTAGAAAGGTAGTATGCATTTTCAGACAGACATGGACAACATGAAATGCTAGCGTACAGAACATCTACATTAAGCACTGCTGGATACCTAGAATTTTGACAGATAGGAGGATACTCATGCAGGCACAAATTTCTGCCTGGACATTTTATTATATTGAAAACTGCCTCCTTGATACAACAGAGACTACAAGGGGACGTTCTGGTTGAACTAGTAAAAACCTTCAGGTTAGAATGGCTTGTAATGAACAAGGTGTTGGAGGAGTGAAATGGGCAGAAATGATCAGATCTTCATGTGTACCCACCAAATTGATAGGGAACTTGCACTGGTTGTGTTTCTGCCTGGATGTATTCCTTCACAACCTAAGATCAAGGTAAAAGACCAAGGCAAAAGATGCATTCACACAACGTGAAACCGGAGGTTGCCACAGTAAATTTTTCAAACCATGAATTGCATCGCAGACGTTCATCCAACCGCAGTCTGGCAACCTCCGTTTTCTCCCTCTTTCTGGATGAAGTCAAGGTCTGCCAAGGCCTCATTCCAACAAGATTCGTAGCGCTAGCATCACCTGGCTTTGGGCAAGGTATCAATCAATGTGTCTCCAGTCAGCAGCCATTGGCCTCGATCTTCAAGAGGTGTGTGCTGAGTGTGACTGTGCCTTTTTGGAATGGCCCTCGTAAGAGCCTCAAAACAAAACTGTCTTGCACAAGGACAATTTTTGGCGAGATGGGGATCTTGGCGGGCACTATTGTCCTGTTATTCAGGGAAGGGAAGATGATGACTTCCTTGGAGGCAATGTGTATATAAGGGAGGGCAAAGGTCAGATCCTGAGGTCTGGCCTGCTGTGATCACAAGGATGTTCTTGAGATGGCTCACCCTGGTAAAGCAGTCCTTGGAGACCAAACCACATTCCTGCCCCTGTGGTGGCTTGCCGCCAGGAGACTTACACTCACATGAGAGGGCCAGTCTATTGGGGAGGACCTTAGGTTCACCAACCGTTGGTTTTCCATCAGACTGCGTGCTCATGAATTGAGCTAACCCCAAAAGGGTGGCCCCGCTTGCATGGTGCCCTCATTCTCTCTCATAAATGATAGAACTTTTGCACTGCAACCGCCCTCCTCTCCAGGGAAGACTTTCACACACCCAAAGGAGATTTTGATGCTCCATGTGTCTGGGCGTAGCCAGGTGGGCAGACTGGGAAAACACCCGGAGCGGGGGCAGATCTTTACTCTCATTCAAATTTCCTGGGTTCAGACCAGGGTGGATTTGATTTAAAACAAACTGATTTAAATCACGATTTAAATCACTAGCAGGGTGGATAAAAATCAAAAAAATCCGATTTAAATCAAAAAAATCTGATTTAAATAAAAAAAAATCCGATTTTTAAAGTTTTTTTCAGTTTGATTTAAATCAAATCCACCCTGGTTCAGACTGACATTGGGGTGCATGGAGATCTGCCACCATGGGGAATCGCAGGAGAGGGGAGCCCTGATTTTTGGCAACCCCAGGAGAGTGGGGTCGCCATTTCAGGCAAAAATAAAGATGGACTTGTTCAAATGAGTGGACAGGCTGGCAGAGGGACTGCTTTGACAGTTCCTTCACAGCACTTACCAAGACAGGGAGAGCTGTTGCTGGGATACCTGTCCCCACAGCTTGCTTGCAGAGAGCAACCTGGCTGGACGGCATCTGCTGTCCAGCCCCCATGCGTGTCTCCATGGCCTGACACTCATGACGTGAGAGAGCGGTCTGTGGGAGAAGGGGATGTCATTGCACATTATTAGCAACTCAGCTCAACACCCTGTCCCCACAGACAGTTGTTCTCATGAGATGTAAGGGGCTGTCCCCATGGCCTTACACTCTCCTGAGTGAGCAGTCCACTCAGGAACAGCATCCATCATCATCACAGAAGAGGAATCACTCCTTTCACTAGGGCAATGCTGATCCTGCTGCCCAGCCCTTCTCATGAGCAAGCCTAGGGACTGCACATGTCCTCCCAAGGAGAAGGGGCTGCCCTCCCCTTCCCCAACATCACTGTACAAAAAAAAATAGAGCTGAGCCATTAAAGAATCCCTGGATAGGGCTACCTTTTAAACCCAACCCCAGGTATTGCTGCCTTGTCATATGTTGTCATCCCTGTGCTCTAATGGGGTTGCCCTGTTTATGTTGCCACTTCGAGTGTATCTGCTTGTGGAAAGACATCTTTGTCGCTTCATTTTCGGAGAGCAAAGCATACAGTGCCCATCTTGCCACCCCGTCCCCTTTCTCTCCTGATTGCCAGAAGTGGGAAACAAGAGACAAAGAGGGAAGAGGTCACACCCTATGTGACTTTGCTGTTTGGCAGGCTGACAAGCTTGGCATGGGATGTGGTGGTGTCCCTGTTGCCAGGCAACTGCTTTAATGGATCAGAGACAGGGGTCACAGCAAGTGCTCAGAAAGGCGGATAGCAAGAAGCGATGCAGGCATAGAGCCGGTGTGATCCTGGGTGGGTCTGTGCCACAGCCTCTATGATTATGGTTTCAGGAACTGCACAAAACCATGGTTATGGACTGGTACCATCGCGTTTGGATGCACTGCTGCCTCTGAAAAGCCTCAGGCTACGGTGGTGAAACTCACTCACTACATACTGAAGGTTCAAATTGGAGTTTGGCAAGGCAAACCTCAGGTTGCTTTTGCCACAAAAATTTGGTTGCATGCATTTGGATGTAACAGGGTTCCAACCTCTGTCCTGTTTAACTGCTGTTTTGTACTATGTGCAAATGCGGCCAAAGCGTAGCTGCATGGAGTCTAATTTTGTTAAGTCAGCATAATATACAAGACTGCAAAGGTTTTATTCCTTTTATTGTTTATTTCCTTTAAGGAAATAAGGTGACAAGATGAACCTACAATTTCCATGCTTTTTTTGGTTCCAAAACCAATTCATATCCCTGTGATTCAACTTAGCGAGCATGTGTTCCCGCTAATTTTTTTCATCTGTATGCAGAATGAGTTTTTTTCTAGGCAACAGTATCAAGGCAGTGTGCACACACATGCATTCTGAGTAGGGCCTTACTGATTCAACCTGAGCAGGATCTAAAATTAACTGAGCAGACATTAAAAAATGTGTATGTGCGCTCATGTGCATGCCTTAGAGCAGGTCTGCTCAACTTCGGCACTCCTGCAAATGTTGGCTTACAACTCCCATAATCCCTGGCTATTGGCCACTATGGCTGGGGATTATGGGAGTTGTAGTCCAAAAACTGCTGGGGGGGCCTAAGTTGAGTAGGTCTGCCTTAGAGGGAACACTGGCCAGCACTCTTGAATAGGAAGATTGAGGGGTATATCAAACATGTTCACCCATGTTCTGTGAACACGGGATGCCAGAACACCAGGGCCCCTGCCATTTGCCACCCCACCACTTGTTGTTGCTGCTTAGGGCTGCCAACTATGGACTTCTATAGAGGACATGCAACTATTTGGGGGGCGAAATGGATTTTTTTAAACATTAGGAGGAATAGAGACTATTTTGGAGATCAAACAACTTTTTTGCATGTGTTGTGGTGTTCTGGGGAGCAGCTAGAACATTATGTTCACTCAGAACACTTTGCTCTCATGAGCAGCTTCTCTTCCTCTGTCTCCTTCTCCTTCCCCTTCCTACTGATCATCCATCCAGTGAGGAAGCCAGAGAGGAGCTTCTGCTTCAGTGGCAGGCTGCAGAGCCGCGTGATGCAGGAGCACAGATAGGTGGGCCTGACAGGTGCAGCTTGCTTCCTTCCTGTGGTGGCGGTGGCAGTGAGAAGTTAACGGTAAGTTAACTAGCTTTACTAAGTTAGCAGCTACCCCTGGTAACGGAATAAAAATGCACCTTTTAAAGTGGTGAATCTCTTCTATTTCTCATGGGGAGAGCAACTGGCCCTATTCAACTCCAGCATAGCATTCCTTCAAAGGCTGATGTTGGTGTTACCTTGCATTTCTTTTTAGATTGTGGGAACTTTGGGGGCAGGGGAACATCTTATTCATTTCTCTTTGAAAACCACTGTGAAAACTTCTGTTGAAAAGTCATATTTAAATGCTTGTAGTCATAGAGAAAAGCGAGAGAGTGGGAGACCATGCATGCACCTCTGCACCAGCATGCAAAGAGGTTGGTTCGTTAGCTAGCTAGCTGTCCTGCCTTGAGCCAAGAGGTGAAGTTGCTGGCCTAGCTGGGGAGGAGGGCAGTGGGGGGAGGAGGGCAGAGGACTGTGTGTGTGTGTGTGTGTGTGGTAAACCTAACCAGGAGATGAATTTACGGTTCAGAAACAAGGGCTTTGAGAACTCAGCACTCAGACAGCAGACTGATGCTCACCTGGGCATCAGCTTCACAGTGGTGATCTGTATTTATTCTCAACTTATCCATTTTAAAAAATCAAAATGTGCATACTCTATATAATACCAATAAACATCTGCACATTCTTTGTGAAGTGGAGAAATTTTTGGAGAGTTTTTGGAGATAGACTTCCTCTATTTCTACTTTTCTGGTGATAGATATCAGCTTTTTTCACCTTCTAGCCCTGGCAACCCTACTGCTGCTGCAGGCCAGCCACCCTCCTAGCCTCGGCAGCCCCTGCTAGATGCTGCCGTCTCTGGCCATGACGTGCTATACTGATGTCACTGGGTGGCACTGGGATGGTTGCATCATTGTATCACATTGTGGCTGGCAGCAATGGCATCTAGCAGGGGCCGCAGAGGCTAGGCATGTGGCCAGCCTGTGTTGGTGGTAAAGCCAGACGGGCAGCAGCAGGTGAGTCAAGGTCTGAGAGGTGGTGCTGCGATGGCGGAGGCTCACCAAAAGACTTGGACGCAGGCTGCCGCCAGCCTCGCTACACCACAAGGAAGCTGCTTTATACAGACCACTGGACCATCTAGCTCTGGACCATCTGCCGTGACTGGCAGTATCTCTCCAAGGTTACAGGCAGGCGTCTTTCTCAGCCTTATCTGGAGATGCCAAGAATGGAACTTGGGACCGCCTGCATGCAACGCTACCCCTATGGGTGGGGTAAGGAAACTCATGCCTGCCCAGCACATCTGAGTCCATTGCTGTCCTCTGTCAAAATAGTTGTGACACCGACCTATCCTCTCTAGTGATCAAATATCTTCCCTGACATTTTTGTCTTTATTTCCTGCTCTGCCCCGCAATTTACCTTTCCTATACCACTTCATTAAAACACACACACACACACACACATACACACACACAAACTAAGGTATTAGTTATTTGGTCAGGCATGCCCCACTATGAGCCAGCTTCGCATGATTCACTTCCATCAGCCTCCACATTACAACTTCTCCAGCTCTGAAGAAACCATTCAATTTAACATCGCCTAAGAGATTAATTCTGTTGTTAACAACATAATATCGATAATATCATGCTTGTTCTTCAGTGTTCTTACATTTATATACACACACATACACTGATTTTATGTGACCAAAATCCAATGACTCCGAAATTAAAGCAGAGTGTGCTTCTTGAAATTCCTAAAGGAATGGCTGCATTTATATGGAGCCATCTTATATACCTGCTGCATTCTTCTAGGTTTCTCTATCTTAGGAACTCTCTAAAGTACTGTTCTAAATATGGACCGATTATGATTAGGGTTGCTGCCCTTGTTTCTTCTTCCTTGGTTTTTGGTATGCACGTGTAAGTGCCGTGTCTCATTGTTTTTATTGGTTGAGATACTGACTAATGGTGCACTTGTAGCATGTGCCAATTGCACTAGTGTAAGAAAGTCAAACTGCCCTAAGCCATATCTGGAAGGGCAGTATATCAATCAATCAATCAAATAAATAAATAAATAAATAATATAGCTGTACTAATTCTCAGAATTCTCAGAATGATGCTATTGTGCAAAGTTCCCTTTAAAACATATGAGGTGTGCCACAAGTTGTGCACTTGTTGCACAAGTGCACACAATTTTATGCTAACTAGCCTGGAATGCAAACTGCGGAATTAGTGCATTTGGTGAACTCAGCAGCCTTGCACTAGTGCAATGTCCTTGTGCAAGTGCACCATTAATCATGTGCAAAGCAAGCACACCAACAGTCACCACTGTTCTATGTCTTTATGCTGTTTTAAACATTGTGGTGTTAGCCATTTTGAATTCTTTTTGGAACATAAAGTGGGATATAGAAATAAAACAACATTTAATAAATAGCAGACAGCTGCTCCTGTTGTAGCAAAGCAGGACTAGCTTCATACTTACCAGAGGGCAGAAACTTCTTACTTAGAGCATAAGCTTGTTATGGAGCTGGTGGACTGCTACATCATAGTCTTATGGACAGGAAGTGAGCATGTCCTACTTCCTGTCTGGAGTTGCAGCTAGGAGGAAAGCTCTATAAAAGGAATTAGTCCTACTGAAGGGGAAAATCAAGAGCAAGAGATCTCAGGCTTGCAGTGCTGATGGTTTGTTTTTGCTGTGTGTTAAAGCTATTGACAGTGTTGTAAATATGCCCATAATGTATAATAAATCGGGCCATTTGAATTTGTAATTCTTGGCTGGTTTTGAAAACAGCCTAACTGCGGACTGCTTATCATACTCCCTAGAAGAACATCTGCAAGGTTTTTAATTTTTTAAAAGTATTTTCAATTGGTTTTAAATGGCTTTGAACTGTTTCAAATTTGTTTTTATATTGTTTTTACCTGTTTGTTCTTGTATTTAACTTGTGCACCACCCAGAGCCTTTGGATGGGGTGGTATAGAAATGTAATTAATAAATAAATGTCACTTTTATGTTACACAATTATAACATTAAAAGGATGAATTCTCCTTGCAAGTGAGGCATGGATATACCAGATAGTATAAGCTGTGTGAACCTGTAAGAAAACATAGGTACCATATTTATCTGAATCCAAGATTATTTCCCCCCCAAGTTCTTTCATAGTTGAAATTGGGGTGGGGTTGTCTCAAATTCAGAATCTGTACCTTTCAGGTAAATATTGGTATAATCTGCATTTAACCTGTTTTTAAGGGGGTCATCTTAAATTCAAAGTTGTCTTCTATTCGGATAAATACGGTATAAGTCCCATCAATGGCTGGTGCAGGACACACTACTTTCTTCAAGGTCTGACCCTTGAAACAAACAGAGGACTCAGAACTAAACAGGAGACAAGACAGGGATATATTCAATATCTGAAAGTTCAGTACTATACTATGAATTCCATCCAAATATATTTTTCTTACACATTGCTGTATGTGGCACTGTGACAGCCTCCCTAGCTGTATGACACATAAAGAAACAGATTTCTAAAAGGAGTCTATCAGATCTCCCCTCTGCAGGATGCATACTTGTCCAGGCCTGCCACAATCAAACAACATCAGCACCTAACTGTGCTGTCTCCCTGTGTACATTTGCCGAGGGTGACTGGGCTTCCATGAACTGCAGAAATCCCCTAGAGAATGGCTTGGAGATCAATGTGCCCAGACTAATGGATAGGCCAAAGCAGACTTAACCCAAACCCATGACGCTAGCCACAGCACTTGCCTCAGTGTATGACAGCACAGGAGAATGAACTATGAAAGGTATTGATCTGGCAAAAGAAGTTATAGAAATGAATACAGCGCGCTCATGATAAGCTACTCAATAGATAGAAAGAAGCTCCAGGAAATGGATTTTCAAACTGAGGACATATTCTCCGAAGCAAATGGATTTGTATTAATTACTGCTTCTGGTAGATTCCTTGGAACTAATTCAAGATTCAGGAAATATATTAATTTCAGAGATACATATTTGCATCTAAAATCAGTTCCATTAGCTTGCAAAAATGTGGAACTTCTTGTTGTATCACCTTAGATAGATTCACTATCTATTGAGCCTGCTGGATTGGATTTTTATAGCCTGAATTTCTTGGCTTACTCCCTCCCTGCTGCCCGCTCAGACTGATTCATGTCTTTGAGTATTTGGCAGCTCAAAGAAAGAGCTGAGTTGGCTGTTCTATACCAGAAGGCTAAACAGCAGGTTGGCACTACATTCCTAAACACAATCACCCCAGTCCAGTAATTCTTCCCATGCAATGCATCACTTGAAAGAATTTCCCCATTCACTTCAAAAGAGGAAACATTCTGGTGTGGGGCTGCACAGCTTTGGCCCTCAGCTGTTGTTCAACTACAACTCCCATCATCCCCAGCCATAGTGTTCAGTTGTCAGGAATGATGGAAGTTGTAATCCACCAGCAGCTGAGGGCTGAAGTTGTGCAGCCTGATGCATTCAAAAGGATGAACAAAAAAAGGATAAACAAAATGCCACCTCCTCATCAAAGGGTCAGGGAAGGCCCTTAATGCAGGAGTCCCTTTAATTCACTGGAAAACCAATGGACCTCTGGAAAAATCCTATAGTACACATAAGTACACATTTTGCACTGCTAGACAGAGGATTTCAAAAATCTGAGGGATGGTCCTTGATATCCTATGGCACAGGTTCTCAAACTTAGGTCTCCAGGTGTTGGACTACAACTCCCATCATCCGCAGCCACAATGGCCATTGCAACTGCAGATGATGGGAGATGTTGTCCAACAACATTTGGGGACTCAGGCTTGAGAACCCTTACCGTAGGATATTGATGCAACTATTTTCTGAATAATTGTCTTCTGAATTGCACTCCCAGACTTGGGAGTCAGCTCACTGATTTCAATGGAGCAACCATTTAAGTGAACTTGGCATCTCTGCCTCAGTCTTATAGCATGGATTCTGAGAAGAGTGGTGGCAGTAGAGGTGAGCTGTACGTTGATTGGATGGAAGCTGTGTGTCATGGTGACCAAAAGCATATAGTGGCCAGTGGCGGCCCATGAACACGCCTCCGGGGGCGGGGGGTGGCGGCGGGAGGCAGATTTAAGAGTAAAGTAATTTGGGACTCACCTCCGCCACGGTGGCATCTGAACGTTATTTGGAGCTGCAACGTGCCGTCCAGCAGCCCCTACGGCAGAGAAGCACCTCCGCCACTCACCTGGCCGCTGGCAGGGGCTCGGCTCTGTGGAAGCCAGGTGAGTAGTGGTGGCTCTTCCCCAGCGTAGGGGCTGCTGGAGGGCACGTTGCGGCTCTGAAGAGCATTTAGGTGTCACGGCGGCAGAGATGAGTCCCAAATTACTCTTAAAGCTGCCTCCCCCTCCCGCCCCCGGAGGCGCGTTCACAGGCCGCCACTGATAGTGGCTAAGAGCATGTCCATGACAATATAGGCAGAGGTGAGACAGGTGGTTCCCATATTATATCCCAGGCAAAATATATCTTGGACTAATCTCTCTTGCACAACACTAGAAGCAGGAGTCATTCCCTGAAACTGGTTGCTACGAAATTTAGGACTGACAAAAGGAAATACCTGTCCACAGAGCGTGTAATTAATCGATGGAATTCTCTGCCATGGGACATGGTGATGGCCACCCCCTGGGATGGCTTTAAAAGGGGCTTAGACAAATTCATAGAAGACAAGCTATCAAGGGCGACTGATGGCTATAGGCTACCTCCAGGCTTAGAAACAGGGTGCCTCTGAATACCACCTGCAGGGAGCACAACGCAAGTGAGGGCATGCTTTCATCTCTTGCCTATGGGCTTCCCAGAAGCATCTGGTGGGCCACTGTGGAGAATAGGGTGCGAGACTAGATAGGTCTTGGGCCTGATCCAACAGGTTTTGGATCATTTGTGGTTTAGAATAAGATACAGAGGAAAGAATGTGGCACATCTGAACATCAGTGTATGTCGAACTTCATCTCTGTCCCCCTAAGTAATGGAGCTAGCACTTCATTTGTCTGCACTTTGGATGATCCATTCCAAACCATTCAGGAAATACTGTGCCAGAGCTCCAGCACATCTGAGTCCTTTAAAAACTAAACATGCTTGATTTGACAAATTGTGACAAAGTTTTCATTCTTGTCATGTAATACCTGTGTTCAAAATGCAACCATGGGTGTATTATATGTATAATTAATGATTTCTCCCAGAAGACTCACAAAGAAGTTGCATTAATTATAGAAGACTGCTTTAATAAATGGTACTAGCTGACCTGATGCAGAGCAACTGTGCCCCTAGTCCTCCCTGTCTCTCCTCCCTCCCTTCAACCCCAGTCCATTCCCCCACTCCCAGTCTGCTTTCCCTTCCCTCCCCACCCACTGGCTTGGCTGGCGCCGGGTGCTTTTCTTCCCCGCCCGCAGGTCTGGCTGGTGCTTTCCCTCCTTGGCCGGCCCGGCAGGAACTTTCCCTCGCCGCCCGCGGCCGGTGACGGTGTACCCGTGGCTATCTGGTAGCTGCTCAAGAACTCTTGCGAGAGCTGCCACACATGGGATTAGCCACAGGAATACCTTAGAGAATTAAATATATAGATGGTTAATCAAATAAGTTTATGCAACACAGCATATATTTTAAGGACAAAAGTCAAGTTTAATGAAAACGGTCATAGCCAGTACCCTAAGTTTCTAGTGTTTCTTCTGACATCGACAGACTCTGTTTTCAATTAATGTGTTTATTCATGTTTATTCCCATTAACCAACTTGCTAGAAATCGCACCTCCCAAAATCCTATGGTTATCCCATTCATTCCCATTGTTTTTATTTAATGTGTTGCTTTTCTGTTTGAATATTCATGCAAGGAAGTTTAGCCTCTCAAATTCCCCACATTAATGATCTGTTTTTTCAGTATTTCAGTTAGATATCTCTGCTATTGAATCCCCAAATGAGGTTGTGTATTTTGGTTGCTGTTCAGTAAATGTTGTATATTTTGCATTAAAAGCTTGTGGTCTCCATTTGTGTCATCTCAGTGTCTGCACTCAGGCTAGCCCTCACGGTAAACTTCCTGCAGCGTACATGTGCCATAACACTTTCCATCCAGTGAGTGTTGCTGTCTTTATCCCTTGTGGTTCTTCTTTTATTATTATTATTATTGTGAGCCCCTTGGGGACAGGGAACCATTTGCTATGAAAAATGCTTTGAAGAAACTTTTGCTGAAAGGTGGTATGGAAATGTTTTTAATAATATATTTTAGATCACTTTTTAATGGGTTGTTAATGAAACTGTCCCGGGGTGCTGCTAGTAATAGGGTTTAGCTCAGGGTATGCTTGTGCCACCATGGATGGAAGCTCTGCTATCAATCCAGATTGAGCCTGCCTGTTCACTAGTGGATAGTGAATGGCATTCAACAATTCAGCCCAGGCCATCTTCCTCAATAAACAAGATGCCTATATAATAATGCAGTTGCAGCTCTGTGCTTAGGAGCATCTTCTTGGAACTAGTCCAGGGCTTGTGGGCAGAATATACATTTCACCTGTGGAGGAGCGCAATCGTTGTTAGCTTCAATTTGTAAAGTGCCTAGAAGCTGAGGAAACGGAGATATACTGCTTGTGCCAAAATCTGATGATGACCGAAATGGTTCTAGTCTTTTGTTCTGATATGGAACTTTTATAGCAGCACAGAGAGGGGGGAAAATGGCTCAGTCTGTCCAGAGTTATGTCATGTCTGTTAGAAAAGTCTATGTATCAATTGTCCCTATTTACCAGGAACAACCTCTATTTTCTGGTAGCAGCAGCTAGTAGAAGTATGTCAAAAAATCTTGTCAAAAAAGTGAAGACCTTAAGGATTGCCTCCTCCCAGGACCGGCCTGTCTACTAGGCAGACCTAGGCAGTTACCTAAGGCACCAATTCTTGGGGGCGGGGGAGGTGCTACAGCGACCTGGGCAAATGCTGAGAGGGCAGGGCCTGCCTCCTAGCTAGCTTCTGGCTTGCTTTCCTCTTCCTCTTCCTCAACACACCTTGCTCTGTTACTGCTGCAGCGGCTCAGGCAGGATTCTCCATCTCAAGTTTCCAAACACAAAACAGGAGGTAGGCAGGGCATGCAATGATTGGCTGGGCTGTAATCAGGCCTGGCTGGCCACAGCAGAAAGCTGCCTCTCAGGGAGACGGAGAATTTGGCCCTGAGGATCTGAGGACCTGCACGATTGAGAGGAAGAAGGCTCCACACTTCTCAGCTGAGGGGCACCCAATTCTTTCGTGACGGCCTTGCCTCCTCCCAAAAAATCTGCCTTTCCTATGATATCTTTTAAGGAGACTTTCATCCATGTCCTGCCACTGTTGGAAGTTCAATTAGTAGTGACACACAAGTAGGCCTTCTCTGTTCCCATTCTGTGGTACTCTCTGCTACTTGATCTTCAAATGGCATCCTCACTATTGTTTTTTAAGCGCAGGCTAGAGACCCTGTTGTCGCAGGAGGCTTTCCCTGAATTCTGTTGGAAGTTAAGGACTTTGTGCTGTCTCTTGTCGCAAAGACAGTGGAGGACAGACTAGTGAGTCAGAGGGCTAGAGGGTCAAGACATTGGTCATCCCTTCTCTACTGCTCTGACACTACACTGTATCCCTTTGGAATGTAGATTGCTAATCTTAGGGAGTTCCTTCCTTCCAGCCACTTCCTTTCTCTCTTCTCTTCCTGTTCCTTCTACCATGCAACATGCAAGCAAGCTCCTCTCCCTGCACCATGTGTGCAGAGAAGATGCAGCATCCATCTGCATCCAGCTAGCTAGCTAGATTAGAGATCCTAACTCCTCACTTTCCTATCTAGAATGGAGTTCTCTAATAAATGCCTTATATATTGATTTGAAACTATGAACTGGCTCCAAGTTACTTTACTCTCAGCATACACGCATGCCTATCTAAATCCGCTGTGTTGTGCCTCTGTGCACTCTGCTATAATTGAAAAAGGGTTTCTCTACCAGAGAGAATTCCCAACAAATTCTTCTGCTGTTGTTGCTTTTATTCTTATTTTTGGCTGCTTTCTCTCTCTTGCAGTTCAAATTTTATGCTTCTAGTGCTGCTTTTTTTAAAAAAAAATAAAATTGTATTATGAGCTGCCTTGGATCCTTTGGAAATAAGATGGGATATACATCTTTTAAGTAATTATTAAAAATATTGCATCCATGACTACTTATTCTGTTCACCCAGAGATCTATGGCAGCGTTACTAAAATTCTTCTATACTAAAGGAGCCCATTATATACTGACAGCGCTTAGGGTTTTTAAGGCTAAAACCCTGGCACAAATGTTGTATGGAGTTCAGATATTTTTAAAGATATTTTCTTAGTTTGATTGCTCCTAGGAATATTTGTGGCAGTTTTTTAAATTATCCAGCGTCTGCCACTTATTTAACCTACTTGACTATAAGGCTGAGAAGAGTTTTTCCCCAGGCACGATTTAACATTCTCCCCTCAGCTGTATTAGAGGGAAGATATAAAAGAGTCCCTTTAAGGAATCGCCTCTCTCCTTGTGGTGTAGGCGCGGTAGAGTCAATAGCTCATGTTTTGCTTCACTGTTCCTTTTATGAATCAATTTGCCTTATTTGGAATGAGCCTTATTTGAAAAAATGTTTTGGGCTTTCTGATGACCATTATGTTGCTTTCCTTCTAGCGGATCGCCAAGAGGAGATTACTTACAGAACTGCATGTTTTTGTGCTGCGGCGTCCAAAATAAGATGCTCGCAAATTGGATTTTAAATTTTTTGTTTGTTTTAGTCTTGTAAATGTGTATTATTGTTCAGGAGCTGTTTTGTTTGGTCATTGACCGTAAATAAACTAAACTCTACTTGTTCTGTGATTCATTCTATTAAGCATCCATAAGGGTTGCAACTGTAGATGCATCCTGCTTCTGAAACCACTGCAGGACTGGTTATTGAACAGTAGATGAATACTGTGCGTGGCAAACAGAGAAGAACCTTTAACAATGTGTAAGAGAGAGGAATAGCCCAGGCTGTGATCCTTCGTGTGGGATTAGGGGTGTTAGAAGTACACCCTTATTTTCATTGTGAAATGTTGGAGGATATGATTTGAGTTTGCTCATTTAGGGGCAGGAAAACTTCCTAACTTAATAGTTATTCTTGTGGCTTTGGCATATCCTAAGACAAAGTTACAGGAACCATTGGGAAATGTCAGTAGAAAATAACAACATTGTTTATGTGTACTGCTCTTGCTCTTTCTTAGAGCCAGTTACTTCTTGTTATGTGGCTATTATCTTCAAATTAAGAGAAGCTGAGAAGGTTATTTCTAAAATTGCTAGAGCTGTGAATAATTTATTGCTAGCAATTTATTCAGTGAACCTAACGCCTTTCAGTATTGCACCCTGCCTTAAGTTAGTCTGGCATTCTTAAACTGCATAAGTACCTAATTTCTGTACACTCTTGTTATGCTACAAAATCCATGTGCATTGTTCAAACTGACTTGTCGTTGTGCACATAACCTTTATAATGTCATAGTACCACTTCTCTGCTTTCCTTTTCATCTGCCACGATGCCTCTAATGTGATACAGTTCTTCCCTAATTTTAAGTAAAAAATTTAATGTAAATGGGTTTAAGAAAACAGGGTGACTTTGGACATACCTGCCTGCATGATTGCCATGTATTTTGTGTGGGAGAGTTTGCCTTTCCAATGGACCACTGCCTTCCTATTGGGGAGGAGAGCTGGTCTTTTGGTGGTGAAAAGGAATTGTCTCCTTTAGATTTGCATTTCCTTTGCATTTGGATGGGAAACTACATGTGAGCGCTCTAAGATATTCCCTTTAGGGGATGGGGCCATAGCTCAGTGGAAGAGCATATACATGCTTGTATGCAGAAGGTCCCAGATACCCTCCCTGGCATCTCCAGGTAGGGCTGGGAGAGGCTTCTGCCTGTAACCTTGGAGAACTGCTGCTAGTCAGTGTAGGCAATACTGAGCTAGAGGGAGCAATGGTCTGACGCAGTAAAAGTCACTATGGCCCTGTTCAGATGTAACACAAAATCGCAGGTCTAATGGACCTGTGGTTCCATTCCCCGCCCCCCCCCCCATTCTCCCATCCATGTTTGAATTTTGGGGATAGTCAGTGAGACTGCAGAGAGGCAGGGGAGCTGGCTGTGAGGGCTTCCTTCTTGACAGAAGGACAGCCCACACAGCCAATTGGGCCAGAGTGATTCCTCCCTCAATTCTGGTTCCATGGAGCCCAAATTGTGGTGCCAGTGTTTAGATGTAATGCTGGCACTGCAGAAATGGAGTTTGCAGCACCCAAATTCCACTCTGAACTGAAAGTTTAGATTGGAGTTTGGGGAGGAAACCCACAGGTTGCTTTCCCCCGCAAGCTCCATTTCCCTGAAGTTGGTTAAGAAACTGGAGGTGAAAGGACCTCTGGTTTCTTGTTACGTCTGAATTCGGTATATGGCTGACTCCTATGTTCCTGTGCTGGTCAATAACTCCAGGAGTGCTTTTTACCAGCTACAGTTGATATGCCAGCTGAAAGCCTACTTGGAGAAGTCAGACCTGATCTCAGTCACCCATGCATTGGTCACATCCAGATTGGATTACTGCAATGTGCTCTACAGGGGGCTCCTCTTGAAGACAGTTCAGAAGCTTCAGCTAGTCCTGGATGCTGCTGCAAGGATGCTAATGGGCACTTCACAATCACTTCATAGGTATTATATCCATCCTGCCGCAGCTTCATTGGTTAAACTCCACAGTTAGGGGAAAGTGCACTGAGAAGGGGAGAAGAATATGCACGCTCATGGGGCACACATGTCCAGATTGCATGTGGTGGGGCTGGCAGATGTAGTGGACAAGAACATTATGTTTTTGTATTAATGACTGTGCATGCATTGGTTTTAAAAGCGAACCTGCATATAGGCCCTAGTGTACTGCTGTATGTGTGGTTGGCATTATGTGGGAATTACTGTATGTGCATACAGATCTGTACATGCATATGATACATGCAGATTATATATGTGTTGTGTGAATAGGGCTTCTGTCTCTCATTGAAACAGTGGTGGCTGGTGAAATGGTCTGCCAGGAGAAATGACCTCTGGTGGTTGTATGGCAATCAAGGGGGATTCCTCAGAGGCTGGGAGATATTAGCAGATGTAGGGCGTGCCAGAGCCACTAGTACCATCCACATACACAGTGTCTGGGCTAAGCCATGGGCTAAGGCACTGGGTGGGGGGTGGACTGAGAGAGCCAACTGGAAGGAGACACACTGGTAGCCAAGGAAGCCAAAAGCCAGATGGTCAAATCAGAAGCCAAGAAACAGGGGTATGCTGGAGGTCACACCAAGTAGACCATCAGGAACCAGAGGATCAAAGCAGAAGTCAGGAATACACCAGAAGCCATGCCAAGTAGGTAGCCAGGAGCCAGAGGATCAAAGCAGAAGTCAGGAACACAAAAAGGTGACATCAAGTAGACAGAGCAAGGTAGAAAAAGCACATAAGGATATGCACGAACTGGGGTTTGTGCACTGGTTCAGCACTGAACTGGTTCAGACAAGGTCCAAACCAGTTCAGCGTCTCAGGGAGGGGAGTGGGAAGCGGGATCTTTAAAAAAGAGAAGAGCAGGTCCTTACCTGATCTCCAGCACCACATGCAGCTTCCTGCAATGATGGCACTGCCCCCAAGAACCCACACATGCCAGTGCCACATGCGGGGTCTTGGGGGCAGTGCCATTGCAGCAGGAAACTGCATGAGGTGCTGGAGAGCATGTATGGGCCTGCTCTTCTCTTTTTTAAAAGATCGCCCACAGCACTCCCCTCCCCGTGGCGCCAAACCAGTGCACTCAGTTCATTCACACCTCTACAAGAACACCAGCAGCAATGGAGACCTTGAATCTGAAGCGAGGTCTGCTTTAAACATGAAACCTCTTATGCTCTTCCTGTCTGCAGGGGAGCCAATAACAGGTTTCACAGGGTGGGGCAAGCATAAGACCTGGAGATGGAAAAGCTGCTGCAGTGCTGCAAGTCACCACAAGGGACAGTGGTAAGTGCGATGTATAGATAGAATTAGCTAGCATTGCATTCTCTCAGATAACCACTGGGGGCGGAAGAGTGCACCCTACACACTCTTCACTTCTTACCAGAAATCTGCAAGTGGAGGACTGAATAAAGTTGTTGGTTTTGTTGTTGTTACTAAAGACCAAATAATGTTTGCCTGCTCATAAAAGATCCAAACACAACATGGTGTCAAAAGAAAAGGGGAACTAAAAGCTGAGAAAAACATATTACAAAAGCAGACAAATTGTCTGAAAAACAAAAGGTTGCACAGTTCCAAATTGGCGTTGGGCAGAAAGGCAGAGATATCTGCATTAGGGATGTGCAGAATATTTTGAGTTTGAAATGTTTCAACCTGAAATGGGCTATTTCGAATGTTTCAAGCTCGAAACACAACACCCTTCAAATGAAGGGCCTGTTTCAAGCTCGGAATGGAACAACCTGGGGTGTAGCTAGGGGAGAGGGGGCTCGTGTTTGCCCTCTCTCTGGCGGCCCCTTGGAGTGAGGGAGATAATGAAGGAAATAGGGAGGGGTGGAGCTGGGGGGCCCTCAGGAGCTGGGGGTGCCTGGGTTCTGTGAACCCATCCACTCAATTATAGCTACACCCCTGGGAACAACCCTGTTCTGAGTTGGAATTTTCCAAGTGTTCCAAGCACCATTTTGGAAGTATCCCCTCCCCCCCCTCCCCCCGCCACTGCTGACTGGTTTTGGCACTGGCTTCTGATTAGGGATGTATACAGAATGAGATTTGCTTTCTGTTCCAAGCTCGGAATGGAACACAAATGCTCAGAATGTTCTGTTGGAACAATTTGTCGAGCCGGTTGTTCCAATGGAATGAGCTCAGAAGTTCTGAGTGTTGTGAGAGCCATTTTGGAGGCGTGTTTTCCCCTTGCTTACTGGTTCTGGCACTGGCTTCTGATTGGCTTGCAATCTCCTTGCTTCTTGGTTGGCAACTTGGCTTACATACTGATTTGCATACTGATTTGTTATCATACAAATCATAACAAGCCAACCAAGAAGTAAGGAGATTGCAAGCCAATCAGAAACCAGCACCAAAACCAGTCAGCAAGGGGAAAACACACCTCCAAAATGGTGCTCAGCACTCTGAACCTCCGAGCTCATTCCGTTGGAACAGCCGGCTCAACTGGTTGTTCCGACGGAACATTCTGGACATTTGCTTTCCATTCCGAACTTGGAACAGAACACAAATCCCATTCTGTGCACATCCCTAATCTGCAGGACCTGTGGAGCTAGTGGCAAACTATCTGCAGAAAGAAGCCAAAGTACTGTTTGCATTATTTGAAGCATTCTGCACACCCAGGGGGAAAAATTATCTCCAAACAATGGTCTTTATGAAAGGCAGTAAGGGACAACAGAAACAGAGAATGAGTGGGCCACACAATTACGCCCCATAGCTAAAATCTGTACTTTTCGTTGATTGTGATGATATGATAAAAGTCAGAATATTAATGGGATCCACTTCAAAAGAGATCCAAGATAAATTATTGCAGGAGGAGGATCTAACTCTAGAAAAGGCATTAAAAATAGCCAAAGCATATGAATTGTCCTGAGCACAGATGAAAATGTTGCAAAATAAATCCCAAGTGCAGGAGATTAACAATCAAGGGGCAAACCACAGACAGAAAGGGGGAAAGAACTGCTAGGCTCAGCAGAAAACTACTCCTGGGAAAGGGGAGACAAAAACCTATAAAAGATGCAGGGGGGGGAAACAGCAAAGGGAGGTTCGCCCCAAACCAAACATTAAGTACCACTGGAAATTAAAAACTTCTGTAATGTCAAAGCAGGGAACAATAGAACAAAATACTCCAGACCAAATGGTGTCTGCCTGTTTATGAAAGGTCAGAGCATAACAGTAAGCAGGCAATCAGCTTCAGGGAACTCTGACACACAGTTATGGATGGATTGATCACCTTTGCTGTGCCTGCACTGGAATAACTGTCCATTGTGCACTGCATGGTGCTAAATGGAACACTCTCTGCCTCCACCATCACCTCATGGCATCTAAAGGTAAGGGCTGAAATTCTACCCCATCCTGTCCTACTGTCAGTTTCTCTAGCAAACTACCTTGCTGGCCACCACTGCTCTGAAATTTAAGTGATAAATAAAGCAACATTTTAGATTGTTTTAGATTTTGTGATATTGGTCAAAGACCATAATAAAGACTGACTGACACACACACACCCTTCTCTAATCTATGAGTGTCACCTTTAGGGGTGGTTCCCAAGAAGACGCCTGGTGAATTTTGCCTAATACACCACCTTTCTTACTCCACGGGATCTTCCGTTAATGATGGGATCCCTGAGTATCTGTTTGGTGTGATATACCTCCTTTGATGAGGCAGTTAGGATGGTAAAGGGATGTGGCCCTGGGGCCCTGTTAGCAAAGTGTGCCATTGAGTCTTCCTTCTGCCTCCTGCCTATGCATCCTTTGGACTTTGACCTGCTAGGCTTTGCCTTTGTGGGTAAATTTTATTTTGATACGACACTCCCTATTGGCTGCTCTGTCTCATGTGTGTGGCCTTTGAGGTGTTCAGTACCTTTCTGGAGTGGGCACTGAGGAGAAGGGCAGATTGCATGTCCACCACACATTTACTAGATGACTTTCTTTTTGCTGACCCAGCGGCTTCTACTGTTTGCCATCATTTGCTGGAAAGCTTTGTACAGCTGACTAAGGAGGTGGACATGCCGCTGGCCAAGAATAAGAACGAAGGGCCTGCTACGTGACTGTCCTTTTTGGGGATTGAGCTGGATACCATAGCTCCGGGTTTCTTAACCTTGCGCCCCCAGATGTTGCTGAACTACAACTCCCAGCCTTCCCAGCTATGACTTATTGTGGCTGAGGGTGATGGGAGTTGTAGTCCATCGAAATCTGGGGGCCCAAAGTTAAGAAACCCTGCCGTAGCTGCTATCAGTCACCTCCCAAGGGAAAAGTTACAAGTACTGAGGGAGCTACTTGGGAGTTTGGGTTAGCCAAGAAAACCACCCTGAAGGTAGTCATTGGCCACCTTAATTTTGCCTGTAGGACTGTGGTGCCTGGCTGGGACCTTTTGAAGTGCCTGTGTGATACTTTGGCAGGGGTTCGGTTGCCACATCCTAGGGTTAGAGTTACTGAAGGCATGCAGGTTGACCTGGCCATCTGCGAGTCTTTTCTTAGGGACTTTAAATGCGGTGTCATTCTGGAGAGCAGAGCATTTCCTAGAGCAGGCATCCCCAAATTGCGGCTCTCCAGATGTTGCTGAACTACAATTCCCATCATCCCAGCCACAATACATTGTAGCTGGGGGTGATGGGAATTGTAGTTCAGCAACATCTGGAGGGCCACAGTTTGGGGATGCCTGTCCTAGAGGCTGAACTCCATGTGCACTCTGATGCTGTGGGGGGCATCGGTTTCGGTGTTTATTTCAGGGGCAAGTGGTGCTCTGCTCGGTGGCCCTTAAGATGGAATGAGGAGGGTATCACGAGGGATCTCACATTCCTTGAGGTTTTCCCCATCGTGGCAGCTGTGCACCTAAGGGCGGAGGAGTTTCGTGACTCTGCCATCCATTTTTGGTGTGACAATCAGGCAGTGGTCCAGGCAGTGAACTCTCAGACCTCTTGTTCATCTAGGATGATTGGGCTACTGCGTGCCTCTGATACCTGCAGTTTAATATTCTCTTCCTAGCACAACATGTCCCGGGGCTCCAGAATGACATTGCTGATGCCCTATCTTGTTTCCAGGTAGCCAGGTTCAGCAAGTTAGCTCCAGAAGCCAGTGTGGACCCAGAGACGATGCCAGAGGCCCTGTGGAGGCTTGGCGAGTAGAGGCCTAGTGGGCCATTGATGTGTCTCTAGCTTCCAGTATGAGGATTAGCTAGCTACTTCTATGGTAGCCTCTTTTCATGCCTTCAGACAGAGGGAAGGCCTTTTAAACAGCTGGCCCATTCCACCCAACTACCCATGCAGTTTCTGGTGCTCCTGCATGCTTCTGGGCAAGTGGTTTCCACCCTGGCCAGCTATGTGGCTGTGCCATCCTTTGAGGCTCAGGCTAAGGGGATGCAGGATACCATTGTGGATTGAAGGGTGAGGCGTATGCTTGAGGGTTGGACTAGAGAACGGCCCCAGGCCCTTGGTCAGAGGCGGCCTATGACTGTTGAGCTAGTAGCTGTCCTTCTTTTGCAGCTCCAGTCACTGTGTAGATCCCCGCGAGAGGTAGTGCTTTTTCAGGCAGGCATGACATTAGCTTTCTTTGGGGCTTTCTTTGGGCCTAGTGAGGTTCTTCCCTGTAGCAGCCAAGCTCTGAGGGATCGGTGCTAGGGATGTGCAAACAGGTTCAACACTGAATGTGTTCGATGTCTAACCTATTCAGTTTGACTATTTGGGGTCGAAGCAAACCTCCCGCCTGTTCAGTCCAACCTCGGACCGAACACTTCCTTCCCAGGGGGTTTGTGAGGATTTCTGCCCTAATTTAATTTTTTCTAAAAAAATTACACTTATTAGAACAATATCGGACCTCTGAAAAGTATAAGCATGCATATGTATTCAGTACTTGGTTTGGGCCCCTTTTGCAGCAATTACTGCCTCAGTGCGGCGTGGCATGGATGCTATCAGCCTGTGGCACTGATGAGGTATTATGGAAGACCAGGATGCTTCATTAGCGGCCTTCAGCTCTTCTGCGTTGTTTGGTCTCATGTCTCTCATCCTTCTCTTGGCAATGCCCCATAGATTCTCTGTGGGGTCAGGTCAGGCGAGTTTGCTGGCCAATCAAGCACAATACACTGTATACTTTTCAGAGGTCCAATATTGTTCTATTCTACAATCCTTGTCTTCTTGGTTCCATGTAATATTCTAATTTTCTGGGATTGTGGATTTGGGGTTTTCATGAGCTGTATGCCATGATCATCACAATTATAACAAATTAAGGCTTGACTTATCTCGCTTTGCATGTAATACGTCTGTCTCATATATCAGTTTCACCTTTTAATTTGCATTACTGAAATTAATGGACTTTTGCACGATATTCTAATATTCCGAGTTTCACCTGTATCTTCCTAGGGGATCCACTTCTACATTAAGGGGATTAAAAGCAATGCTCTTATGTACTAACATTGCCACCCCTCTTGATTTGGAAGAGGACCCAGCCCCAATTACATTGCCCACCCAGCTCCGTTTGAGTCTGTGAATATCTTTTTCTAACATGTGTGTTTCTTGTAAAAAGTCCACATCTACTTTTTGTCTCTTTAAATGTCTGAGGATTTGGGTCCTTGTTTGCAGCGTTCCCAGCCCCTTAATATTCCAGGAAACAAAATTCTTATGCCCTGCCATGTGAAAATTGTAAAGATGTAAATTGGTGCCCAAAGGTCTATTGTCCTAGTGTTTGGTATTCTAAACCCATCCGGTCTCTTTCGCTTACTCACCCTTGCCCAGATTGGTTCATTAATGCAAGTAGCCTTGAATCCTTCCATCTGGCACCAAAAGTCTGGCGTTGTTTGGGCAGCTTCGTTCAAGAACTTCAGTGGGAGGTCACTATGACCCTCCAGAGTTGGACCTTTAGAACTCAATAGGAATATGTTAAAAAAAAACCCACACACAACAGATTGGTAGACATTAAAATGGAGCACCTATATAACACTTTGTATGCTGGATAGCAGTTCCGGCATTTATTGGTGTAGTTTCAGTGGTGAGTAAGGTGTGATGGGGACAGTGGAGTAGAGAAGTGGAAAGTAGCAAGGTGGAAGAGAGAGTTAGGAGACAGAGGCAGAAGAAGAGGAAGACTATCAGCATTAAACTTTCCAGAAGGGCTGCTTGCGCCTTTCTAAGACCAACCAGAGAGGCAGAGGTCAGTTAACTGAGCTGGCTGTGGCAGGGAAGGACACTTTGTGCCCAGTTAGAGCCCTGCAGCAGTATGTTGCACTTCGGCCTTGTCATGCTGGGTGCTTGTCCATGCACGCTGAAGGCACGCCCTGGCACAATACCAGTTGTGGGCCGTTTTGCGAAAAGCACTCGCTAGGTTGGGTGAGCCGGCCCACTTCTTTAGCCTTCACTCAGTCCAGATTGGTGCTGCTACGACCGTATTGGGCATTGGAAATCCAAAGTGTTATTGTGTTATGTTCGTTAGGTACATTTGTGTTATTCCAGCCTGTTGCTGGGTGTTTACCATTGTTGTTCTTTTGGCAGATGCGGAGCAGCGTCTGCCACGCAGAGCAGCGACTCCTGTGCGTGTGCTCATCTGTGGCCATTCCCTGGTCATCTGGGCTTTCAAGTGAGCCAGCACCTCACAGATTGGTACCCAACTCAGTTTGAGGAAGCATGCCAGCGTGTGTTGTGGAGCCAGTTGCTTTCAGCATTGTGGGAGTATTTAGCAGGACCCCGCCCCCCAAGCTTATAGTTGTACATTTGGATGAGAATGATCTGGGCTCTCCCTGATTCAGCAAGACACCCCCAATTTTTCTACCCTTCATCGGTGGATTCCCGAGGTGACCATAGCTGGGACCAATTGGCTCCAGCATAGAGTTTGGAGTGGGGATCAGAATTTACACGAGGTTGAAAGGGCCAGAAGGAAGGTCAATGTGAACATGGGTAAGCATGCAGTGGTGTGAAGTGGCGCATTTATCCCTCAGCTGGGTATCATGCATTCTTTGCCTCAACATTTTTGCCCTGATGAGGTACATTTCTCCATGGTCAGGTGTGATTTGAATTTGGCTAATCTTCGGAGGGGGCTTGCTGCGGTCTTGGAGGGTGGTGGGGCAGGAAGGCCAAGCTAGGCTGACCTCCCTTGGTGGCAGGTCAGCTGCACGGGCTGGGTGGAGCTCTAGTAGGGTTTTGAGATTGGTGAGCACCCTTGGGAAGTTAAAATGGGTGGATTGGTCAAGCAGTCTTGACCAAGGCTTTGTGGCTCAGGGATTTTGATTCACCATGAAATCTGTTTCACAAACCTTAAAGGCTGCATGGCTTGCAGGGGGTGAAGCCCTAGAAGTTGCCCTGACCCCTTGGCAATGAAGGGGATGAAGTGGGTTTAACCTGCTTCAGTCCTGAGCCAGGGTGTGTTACCCATTTAAGGCTCTGGGGAGGACATTATTGTTTGAACCCGGCCTTTGTTAGGCCCACACTGTTGATGGGTGGAGTTTGATCCACACGCAGTTGGTTGATTCAATCAATCAATAAAGCTGTGGCCCTTTTATCCAACCTAAGTTGTCTGTATCTTCCTTGAGGCTGGGGTGCGGGGACAAGGTAGAAGAAAAAGATGACAGTAGCAAAGCATGTGCCTTATATTCAAGTACATTGTAAGAAGCAATCGGTCAGTGGCTATTAGATGTGATGGCTAAATGGAAACTCCATGTTCAGAGGCAACATATTTTGAATGTCAGCTGCCAGGGATAAATGGGTATGAGCTCTTGCCTTCATGCCTTGCCTGTGGGAAGCATCTGGCTGGCACTTGATGGAAACAGGTTGCTGGATTAGATGTACCTTGGACAGATCCAGCAGTGCTCTTACGTTTTTCAGGATGTTGGGGAAATGTGCTTTTAAAAAATCGAACTATGTGGGTTTATTGAAACCATTTTGCAAAACAAATTGTGACCTCTTCATGTGTAGCAAATACTGATATTATTGGTAAAGAAAATGCAGTGTGTGAAATAATTTAGATCTGATTATAGCCTTTTGCAGAATCTCATTCTTTAAGCCACAATGCTTCCTATCACTCACTGAGATAACAGTATTATGCATTGCAGTGTTATGGTAGTTACAGAAGTGCTTCTAGGTCACTGACTTTATTAGTATTAGTATCATCTGATAGGAGGAAACTATATTTTAATGAATGCACCAGTGCTCTATGTAGAGGTGCAAGGTTAGAAATATCATGAGAATACAGATGGTTTGGTGCAAAAGAAGTTGAAATATCATGATAATAGAGTTATCATGTGAATGCATTAAGCTTGTTCGTGCATCCATGACTCAACAGGAGATTTGTTGAAAGCATGATGGATTTTTCTATCAGGATCTAGAAGTGATGGAATTAATATATTGGACCTGAATTCCAATTGCTTCAAATTTTGGGAGGATGTATGTACTGCTAGGCCAGGAAACTGCCAAAGTAAAACAGGAATAATTAATTGTTTCCCTTTCTGCTCTTTCCTTTGTAATTTTCATGAAAAAAATATCCTTTAACATTTGCCCTTCAAAGTCATTGGCATGAGATACCTATATGGTGATATTTTCATAGAAGCTTCACTTACAGAAAGGTTAGGTGTCTGTTAAGGGAAGAGAAGTAAGACGCATTGAAGACTATCAAGATATGCTCCTTTACGCTTGTTTCCCTAAGCTACAAACTTCTCACCATGGAGCCTTTGCCTGTGAATTCAAAATTAAACAGCGGAGGTTAAAACTTGCCCTTGCAGTATTATTATTTAATATGACCTTTAAAATTGCTGACCTTTTCTTAACAGTATTTCTTTTTGTAGATATCACACCTTTATTTAACTAACCTTTTCTGTTTGCTGCAGTGGTGGGTTGTTGTTTTTTTAAAGCACCTATTAAATGTTTGGGGGCAAATACAGGAAAATAGCTTCATCCTAGGTACAGGGTGTGTGTGCTTATGTGTCAGCTGAGCAGCTGCCATACTGAACAGCTCATGTCAGCCATGAGTTTGGTGCATGGTATTTTTTCCAAAGAGAGAGAGGGTAAACAAAGTATTTCAGACAGCAAATCTCATCTAGACAACTTGTGTAGAGCCTAGAGGGAAAACAATTACAGAGGATGTGGTGGCCACATTGTAATGGATCTGGGAGACTTGAGAGGCACCCAGGAAGCAAACAAGCTGATAAGAGGACACAACTGGTGACGTGATGACAAGAGATGCTGCCCCTAAGGGACAATGACAAACTAGTAATTAAAGTTCTGATGGTATCTCAAGAGAAAAGGACATGAAATACTTTCCTCTAGAACTGGATTAAAGAACTGGGAGAGAGGAATTCTTAAAGCAGAGGGGCAACAGAATTAATGGTACAGGTGGACCCGTACCAATTCCGTGGCTGTACTGTGGATATGGAAACCATGAATATCAGATCATTGATCCCTATGGGATCACGGGGTTAGGTTCCATCATCCTGAAACAGCTGGAAATCAGCCGATTTTGTGGGGAGGAGCTCCTTATGGGGCTCTGCTGCTCCCCACAAGTTGCACTGCACCCCTCAACTGGCTAAAAATTGGCTGGAAATGGCTGGAAATCGCAGGGTTTTCTGTCCCCACCCCCTTTTTTTGACAGGAACCATTTTGTGGCTCCGATTCCTAAAATGGTAGCCGGAAATGACCTCCTCAGTCTTGGGTCTAGGCTACCTTAGAGAGCCCCCTCTTCTGCATGATCCCCACCGCACGTTAAGGTCATCTGAGGAGGTCCGTCTCCAGTTACCACTGGTTCGTCTGGTGGCGACTCAGAGGCGGACCTTCTCTGTAGCTGCTCTTGGGCTATGGAATGCACTCCCGGCAGAAATCTGTAATTTGAGTTCATTACTGCCCTTAAAACCTATCTGTTTGGCCTGGTCTTCCAGGGTGTTTAAACTGCTATAGACTGTTTTAAATTGTTTTAAATGTTTGCCCTGGTTTTCCAGAGTTTTTAGCTGTTTGAGTGTTTAATTGGTTTTATTCTGTTTTATAGTTTTGATTTTAATTGTTAGCTGGTTTTAATTGTTTTCATTCTGTTGTAAACTGTCCTGAGCCATTTTGGAAGGGTGGTATATATATAAAAATCGAATAAATAAATAATTAATAAATAATAAATAAGCCCTCTGTGCCACACAAGAATATGTTCCTGAGGGCTGCAGACCTGAACATATGTCCCTGTAGGCTGCACATAGTTCAGAGACATATTTTTAGGTGATACAGAGTGCTTCTGGGGTGGAAAGTGGTAATCTAAATTCACCCCCCCGTGTAAGTGTCAGTACTGCACTAGTCAACCCTGTTAACAGCACCAGCACATCTCAAGTAGCACTGGTGCTTTGTTAGTCAGGATGTTGGCCATTATTTCCAGAGGATAAACCATGATAGTCTGTTGCAGCAAAAACAGGTGTCCAATGGCGCTTTAAAAACTAATACATTTAAAGTCCCCTTTAAAAGGGAGGAGAGGTGGTAAGTGAGCTCTGTCTCCTTTGCTAAGCGTGTTCTGCCTTGGTTTGCATTTGGATGCAATTTTACATGTGAGCACTGTATAATTTCCGCTTAGGGAAATCGCTTTCACACAACACATAATTAATCTATGGAATTCTCTGCCACGGGATGTGGTGATGGCCATTAGCTTGGATCATTTTAAAAGGGGCTTGGACAAAGTCATGGAGGACAGGTCTATCAATGGCTACTAGCCTGGTGGCTATAGGCCACCTCCAGCCTCAGAAGCAAGATGCCTCTGAATACCAGTTGCAGTGGAGCATAGCAGGACAGATGACATACCTTCATCTCTTGCCTGTTGGCTTCCCAGAGGCATCTGGTGGGAGGCTGTGGGAAACAGGATGCTGGATTTGGTCAGCCTTGGGCCTTATCCAGGACTGTTGTTATATTCCTATGGGACAGGACCATAGCTCAGTGGCCTCAGCTACTGCATGCTTGCACGCATAAGGTCCCAGGTTCACTCCCTGGCATCTCCAGGTAAGGCTGGGAAAGACTCCTGCTTGTAACCCTGGAGAGCTGCTGCCAGTCAGTGTAGACAATAATGGGTTAGATGGAACAATGGTCTGACTCGGTATAAAGCAGTTTCCTTTGTTCCCACATTTGCTAATACTGAGGGCATGCTCTCTCTCCTGCTGTTACTCCCCTGCAACTGGTACTCAGAGGCATCCTGCCTTTGAGGCTGGAGGTGGCCTTTAGCCCTCCAACTAGTAGCCGATGATAGACCTCTCCTCCATGAAGTTATCCAAACCCCTCTTAAAACCATCCAGGTTGTTGGGTGTCACATCTTGTGGCAGAGAATTCCACAAGTTGATTATGCGTTGTGTGAAAAAGTACTTCTGTTTGTTGGTCCTAGATTTCCTGGCAATCAATTTCATGGGATGACCCCTGGTTCTAGTGTTATGGGAGAGGGAGAAGAATTTCTCTCTATCCACTTTCTCCACACCATGCATGATTTTATAGACCTCTATCATGTCTCCCCGCAGTCGTCTTTTTTCTAAACTAAAAAGCCCCAGGTGTTGTACCCTTGCCTCATAAGGGAGGTGCTCTAGGCCCCTGATCATCTTGGTTGCCCAAGATGACAACCAAGATGACGTTGACCTCACCTGTCGGGGAGGGCGGTCTCCAACTGTCCCCACTCCCCCTGCCAACTTCCCCCAGTCTTTTTAGGGCTGGTTTGGCCCACTTATGGGCCTTTCCAGCCCTCTGCCAGCTCATGGTATTTTGAAGCCATTTTAGAACATAAGAACAGCCCTGCTGGATCAGGCCCAAGGCCCATCTAGTCCAGCATCCTGTTTCGCACAGTGGCCCACCAGATGCCACTGGAAGCCAAGGGCAGGACTTGAGGGCATGCCCTCTCTCCTGCTGTTACTTCCCTACAACTGGTACTCAGAGGCATCCTGCTGGAGGTGGCCTGTAGCCCTCCGACTAGTAGCCCTTGATAGACCTCTCCTCCATGAAGTTATTCAAACCCCTCTTAAAACCATCCAGGTTGTTGGCTGTCACCACATCCTGTGGCAGCAAGTTCCACAAGTGGATCACTCATTGTGTGAAACAATCCTTCCATTTGTTGGCCCTAGACCTCCTGGCAATCAATTTCATGGAGTGACCCCTTGTTCTAGTGTTGTGTGAGAGGGAAAAGAATTTCTCTCTCTCCACTTTCTCCACACCATGCATGATTTTATAGACCTCTATCATGTCTCCCCACAGTCGTCTTTTTTCTAAACTAAAAAGCCCCAGGTGTTGTAGCCTTGCCTCATCAGGGAGGTGCTCTAGGCCCCTGATCATCTTGGTTGCCCTCTTCTGCACCTTTTCCAGTTCTACAATGTCCTTTTTAAGATGTGGTGACCAGAATTGTACGCAGTACTCCAAGTGTGGTCGCATCATAGTTTTGTATAAGGGCATGATAATATTAGCCATTTTATTTTCATTCCCCTTCCTCATGATCCCTAGCATGGAATTGGCCTTTTTCACAGCTGTCGCACATTGAGTTGACACTTCCAACAAGCTGTCCACCACGACCCCAAGATCCCTCGCTTGATCTGTCACTGACAGCTCAGATCCCTTTTCTTGTCGAAAGCTCCCACACATGCACACTGGCCATTGTGTGCCTGGGAGCGAGGACTGTTGGGGACCCCTCTGAGGCCATGGCAGCAGCACCCCGGAAACTGCCAGACCTAGTGGTAAGTAAAAACTTCTAGAACTCCCAAGCCAGCCTGGGGTGTTT
Source organism: Hemicordylus capensis (assembly GCF_027244095.1). NCBI lineage: Eukaryota > Metazoa > Chordata > Lepidosauria > Squamata > Cordylidae > Hemicordylus > Hemicordylus capensis. The sequence continues at coordinate 24,974,393 of NC_069661.1, read as the reverse complement.
GGCTTGAAGTCGAGCCTAACCGAACTGAACTGGGCCCTGTTTGGCTCGAGGGCAAGTCATCGAATAGGCCCGGTTTGATGGCGAACTAGCTCGACCTCGAGCCGGTTCACACATCCCTACTGGTTATACCTGTGTGGTTATCCAGCATGCATGGCTAACACATATTTTCCTTTACATTCCCTCTCCACCTTTACTCTTATTCAACTCAGCTAGCAAAAGTCCAGCTAGAATATTTCATGGTTGCCACGGCTGCATCTTAATCTTAAGGAGAGTGTGATGAGTCATCACATTGGTTGCTACAACCTCCACAATGTTCAGAAAGAGTTGTCCTATTCACATGTTATGTCCAGTGCATGTACAGTCTGTACATGTATACCTTTATTCATGTGTTCATGAATGTATGTACAGCCATACATAGGAAAACATATAGGCACATGCAGATACCTGTTCATATGTACTCTGTAACATGTGAATATCTCTAGCTTACTACCAGACAATGTGGACAAAGCCTAGATGGGAGGGGTCCTATTTTGTGGACTGGCTAGTGAACTTTCCTGGGTCATCTGTCTTAACACAGATGGAAGACAGAATGAGTAAACAGAAAGAAGATACACTGTAACATTATTATGTTATTGTGCCCATCTTCAAAATACAAAGCAAGACACCAGGCTGTCTTTCTGTCAGATCTTTCACACACACAAAAACTTCTCTTTGAGGAAAGTATAAAAAAGATGAGCAAATATCATCTCTGCCACCTGGCATTTAAAGATAAGAGCAGCCCGTAAATTATAGTGGGAAATGGCTGGATAACTGGTTTGCTAAAGGCCATGGTTGACATCCAGACTAAGTTACTCAGTTGTATTACTCAGGAGTTACTGTAATAGACTACTTAATTCCAATAGGACTACTGAGGAGTAATTTAGTTTGAACATCAGCCAATGACTACATTTAAACTTGGAAAAACAGTTTGTTATGAGACGACCCTAGAGCTATTGCACAAATATTTAGTCAGTTTTTGCACATATATTAGTTATTTGCCCTCCATGTATTCTTTTCACGTGAATGTCTTCCTTACATGTCTTTGCAACATGAACAAGTTCCTCTTGAATGGGCTTCTGTAGCTCATTACCCATCCAACTTAGTGCAAACCAGCCATGTAGGAAGGAAGGACTATAGCTAAGTGGCAGAGTGTATGCATTGCATTCGGAAAGTCCAAATTCCAACCTCTAGGAGTTCCAGATAGAGCTGAGTTCAAACTCCTGCCAGAAACCCTGGTGGGCTTCTGCCAGTCCATATAGGCAATATTGAGCTGGATGGACCAGTGGTCTGGCTCAAGATCATTCAGCTTCCTGTACACCATGGCTTGCTAAGTGCCTGTGGTCCATACAGTTTTTTCAGCCCCAGTCAGGCAACACAGTTATAGTTGTGTATAATAGACTGGGGCTATTCACACGCACAGGCAAAACCGGGCTAAGGAAGCCCAGCCTGGTTTTGCTAGTGCATGTGAGTTCCCGGGAGCTGTGTGGCTCCCAGTGGTTTGGGACACAAGGGTGCCCTTAAACTGGGCTTAGTGCTCATGTGTCAGTGCCGTCTGGCTCCGCATGGCACCTACATGTGAATAGCCTCCTGGCCAGTGCCAGGAGGATCCCTAAAATGCACCGTGTTCTTGTGTGGTGCATTATAGGAGTTCCCACCCCTCCACTGTGCCAGTAGTAGCCGGCAATCATCTAGGCAGGTGATCCGCCCATCCAAGAAGGAGTCCTCTATCGTCTGCCAGAGAGATAAGCATTTCAAGGCTTCTTTCCCTGCAGTCCGGAGCCCTTTTCACTGATCGTGGGAAAGGGCTCATTGTAAGTTGCCCATAACTGTGAAGCAGCTGCGAAAAAGGCAAAATCCATGCTAGGGATCAGTAGAAAAGGGATTGAAAATAAAACTGCTAATATTATAATAACATTATGCAAACCTATGGTGCAGCCACATTTGGAGTAGTGTGTACAGTTCTGATCACCATATCTCAAAAAGAATATGAGAAAATTGGAAAAGGTGCAGAAGAGGGCAACCAGAGTGATCAGAGTGCTTCAGAAGCACCTTCCTTATGAAGTAAGGCTACAGCATTTAAAGCTTTTTAGTTCATTAAAAAAGGCAACTAAAGGAAGTCCTGATAGAGCTTGGTAAAACTGTGCATGGCATGGACAATTAGGGGTGTGCAAATAGGCCACGCAGAGGCCATGTGCGCAGGCATATGGGCTGCATAATGGCCGACAGGGCACGGGTGCAGGCCCAAAACTGGCCGAAGAGTGGCCAAACCAGCCGAGGGGGTGATTACGAAGGCCAGCGGGGGGAGGGGGAACCCCCCCCCCCCACTGCCTCCAGGAACTCTTCTGTGGGGAGTAAAGCTAAAAAGTTTTTTTTTTACTATGTCAAGCTCGTGAACCCCTGTGGACTGAATCAAAACAGGGGGGTTTGAGGGGGGTGCTGGACCGAACTGGCCCCGTTGGGTTTGAGGCCGGTTCAGCCTTGAACCGAACTGAGCCAGCCGGTTCCGTGTACATCCCTATGGACAGTGTGAATTGAGATAATTTCCTTTCACACGCACACATACACACACACAACTCTAGAACCAAGGGTCATCAGATGAAACAAATTGCCAGGAAATTTTGGGCCAACAAAAGGAAATATCTTTTCACACTGTGCATAATTAATCTATGGAATTATCTGCCATAGGATGTGGTGATGATGGCCACCAGCTAAGATGGCTTTAAAAGGGGCTCAGAAAAATTCATGGAGGACAGGCCTATCAATGGCTACTAGTCTTGATGGCTATAGGCTGCCTCTAGGCCCAGAGGCAAGATGCCTCTGAATACCAGTTGCAGGGGAGCAACAGCAGGAGAGAGGACATGTCTTCACCACTTGCCTGTGGACTTCCCAGAGGCATCTGGTGGGTGCCTGTGGGAAATAGGATAGTGGACTAGATAGGCCATGGGCTCCATCCAGCAAGCCGCCTTTTATGTTCTTATACCCGTATTGTTCTACAGATCTATGCTAAAAAGGTGTAGAATGCCTCTTGACTGGTCACAACTTGTTTAAATGGACAACCATCATCTTTTGGGTGTTTATATGTGTCATGACTTAAAACAGTTGCAGATGCTGCATTCTATTCATTGTGAATAACATATGAAGCTCCCATTTACTGAGTCTGGGCATTGATTAATCTAGGTCAAGATTGTTTGCACTGGCTGGCAGCAGCAGCTCCCAGGGTTTTAGATCTTTCCCAGTCTTTCGCAGCTCTGCCTGCAGATGCCAAGGATTGACTCTGGAACCTTGACAGGGCACCAAGCAGGTGCCCTGTCACGAAGCTGTTCCCATATCAGAGGCTTATAGATCAGTACTGTCAGAGTGTGGAGCATGGTTTCCCAACCTATCCACTCTCTGTTTTAAAATGATGATATCAATACTCCCCTTGGTTCGATTTGGAATCAATTTGGCAATCATAAGCTTTCCTGGCCACTATTTAGAAAAAACAAACCCATGCATTTGTTTTCTGACACTTCTCTCATAGCCTGCAATGTTGGCACATGTGCAGTAATGCTGATGCATGCTTGAACCTACCTACTTAAGGAGAGGAGAGCTGGTCTTGTGGTAGCAAGCATGACTTGTCCCCTTAGCTAAGCAGGGTCTGCCCTAGTTGCATATGAATGGGAGACTAGAAGTGTGAGCACTGTAAGAGATTCCCCTTAAGGGATGGAGCCGCTCTGGGAAGAGCAAAAGGTTCAAAGTTCCCTCCCTGGCTTCTCCAAGATAGGGCTGAGAGAGATTCCTGCCTACAACCTTGGAGAAGCCACTGCCAGTCTGTGAAGACAATACTGAGCTAGATAGACCAATGGTCTGACTCAGTATATGGCAGCTTCCCTTGTTCCTACCTCAGGAATTGGAGTACAAACCATCTCAGAGAGCTACTTGTAAAGGAAATTGTTCACCATGCCCAAACAAACATATCCAGGAACAATATAGATGCTAGATGGGGGTCAACAACGGCATAATATTTCATCAGAAAAAGACTGCTTAATCTTGTGGTCTGGACACTTAGTTAACAGTAACCAACAGTAAGCTTCAGTGAGAATGAGGGATTTAACTTAAAGAACAGTGAACAAGTTCAGTGCATGCAGCAGCTAGTCTCTTGAATGCTAACAATGCACAATGCACACTATCTCAGTATACCTTGTGAGCCAAAGAGGTTTTGGAGGAAATAGTTCTTAATTTGTAGTACAGCTGAGCATTAAGAACTGGACAAATTTGTATTCTGAACCTAATATTAACCTGAGTAAGATCATTGCATCACGCAGGGCTCCATTCTGTCACCAATGCTTTTTAATATCTACATGAAACCCCTAGGTGAGATCATCAGGAGATTTGGTGCTGGGTGCTATCAGCATGCTGATGACACTCAAATCTACATCTTCTTTTCATCTTCATCATCAGGAAATGGCACTCATCCTCTAAATGCCGGCCTACAGGCAGTAATGGGATGGATGAGGGATAACAAATTGAAGCTAAATCCAAGCAAGACGGAGGTGCTCATTGTAAGGGCTCAGAATTTGAGGGATGTGTTAGAGCTTCCTATGCTGGATGGGATTACACTCCCTCAGAAGGAGCAAGTGTGCAGCTTGGGAGTACTCCAGGACCCAGGCCTCATCCTGGTATCTCAGGTGGAGGCCATGGCCAGGAGTGCTTTCTATCAGTTTTGGCTGATTCGACAGCTGTGCCCATACCTTGAAGAAGATGACGTCAGAACAGTGATGCATCAGCTGGTAACCTCCAGGCTCGACTATTGCAATGCGCTCTACGTGGGGCTGCCCTTGTATGTAGTTCAAAAACTGCAGTTAGTTCAAAATGCAGCAGCCAGATTGGTCTCTGGGGCATCCCGGAGAGACCATATTATGCCTGTTTTGAAAAAGTTACACTGGCTGCCAATATGTTTCTGGACAAAATACAAAGTGCTGGTTATTACCTTTAAAGCCCTGAACGGCTTAGGTCCAGGTTACCTTAGATTGTGCTTCTTTGTCATGATCCCCACTGCACATTAAGGTCATCTGAGGAGGTCTGTCTCCAGTTGCCACCAGTTTGTCTGGTGGCGACTCAGAGGCGGGCCTTCTCTGTAGCTGCCCTGGGGCTGTGGAATGCACTCCTGGCAGAAATCTGTAATCTGAATTCATTGCTGGCCTTCAGGAGAGCCCTTAAAACCTAAAAGCCCTTATCTTGGCCTTCAGGGTTTTTAATTTGTTGTAAATTGTTTTTAACTGCTGTAAGTGTTCAGTCTGGTTCTCCAGGGTTTTTAACTGTTTAAATGTGTTAAATGTAAATTAGTTTTATGCTGTTTTTATAGTTTTGATTTTCCGCCCTGAGCCTTTTTTGGAAGGGCGGTATATAAATCACATAAATAAATAAATAAAAATAAAGTTGACTGACATTCTGACCATCAAATCACTTGCAGAGGGCTGTTGCACTCGTGTACAGCTGTGGTGCTAATTACTTGCCCTAAATCTGGAGCTTGTGTTCCAGACTAGTGTTGCACAGCCGCAAGCATGCTTGTGTTTCCTCAGTGGTTGCACAAACTGTGGCATCCATCATTTGCTTTAAAGGCAACTTTTGCTCAAGAGTGCTCTGCACAAGAGTGCAATTCTGCAATTCCCAGGTATATTTAGCACAACGAAGCCATCTTCTTGCATTAGTGCAGCTTTACTTGTTATGCAAGCACTTCATTGGGGTGGCGGGGTTCGGGGGCCTCCTAGCCCCTGGAAGTCCCAGAATACCTGCATGAGTTGTGTGGGGCATTCTGGGGAGCCCCCTGATGCTGGTAAGCTTGTTGTAGCTGCCCGGTCGGGGTCTACTCAAGAGTCACTATGGTGCAGAGCTGCACCGTGGCGACACACAAGCAGTTAACCCACTTTTGGGGCACTCCTGCACCCCAAAACCAGGTTAAGCAGTGGGCTATCCAAGAGGGTTTGCTGCCTCGTCACTGTCAGGAGCCGTGTGGCCTCCGGTGGTTCTCACATGGTGGAAGCCCCAGTTCCCACTGCATGTGATAATAGCCTCATTATTTTAAACACTAGGGCCTGTTTCTCACAATAGTTTGAATCTAGATTTAATGCGGGTTACCAATATTAGCATGATTGTATAAATTCACACCAAGGTGGTTTACAGCCTGGAATAAATCTGAGATTCCCACCTTTGTGTGGACTCACACAATCATGCTAATGTTGGTAACCCATATTAAACCTAGAGTGTAACGACTCTAGGCTTCTGATCTCTTAATCTAACAAGGTTTCTGTTCTCTTAATCTTTGAATATGTGAAGTGAAACATTAATGCATGTTATGGGTTACTTCTTCCTCTCTAGGTAGCTATGGACAGAGCATGCCCTTATATCTTGAAGAGACATCAGTCCCTGTCCCCCCTGCATACACAAAGAATATCACAGTGGTATAGAACTTTGAAAATCAAAAAGCTGAAGGCTCTTTAAAATGTAAAAGCCCAAAGCGATTTGCCAAGCTCACTCAGTCAGTGAAATGCTGGAACTATCCTATGAAGAATACAGCTTTAGGGACAAGTACAGAAATACACCCAGATGTATTATTGAATATATCAAGATAAAACACTTACCTATTCCATTTTGGGGGGCAAGCTGTTTCTCTTACCCCCATGCTGTTTGTTGAAGCAACTGTGAATAATATACCCTTCCAAAAGTAAAAGTATGACACAATATTTCTAAAACATCACAAAATATTTCATGAACCTTACTGTACAAAATGGGTGGAAATTTAGGTTAGGAAAGGAAACTATTTCTAACTGCTCTCTAGAAGGACAGAAGAACCAGACCTGAATGAAAATCATCAGTTGGGAGGGGTTGGGGGGGAGTGCATCAAGTGATTTTGCTATCAGCAAGTTGTTGGTTTTTTTTAAAAAAAATTCTCTATTATAAAGCACAATAGAACTAAAGAATCCCATAAAGAAGACTTAGAACCGCAGGGAAAACAATTACCTGCATTATAGTAATTGGTAATTTTGTCAGTTAGTACCTTTTGCATTTGGTATTTGCAATAAGTAAAGCAGTAATTTTGGTAACATACACTCTATTACAGTGAACACATTAAAAACTCAATTCTCAGTACTGTGTAATAGACATTTCCTGGCAGTGAAAATTTATAGTTAAATACAGATGTGCTTTTTTTTTTTAAAGGAATGTTTCTGTTAGAAGGCTGATAGCCATATCTGTCTGAATACTTACACAGCTCCATCAGCTTAATGATTTGCACCCATTAATCTTACTGCATCCTGAAGAGCAAGGCACAGCTTGGAGTCCTTAATTTTTAGTGAGTAATTATGAAAATGGACAATAGCTATCAATTGTTGATCAAGCCATCTGGGGTTTCTTTCCCTGGGAATATTCTTTATACTGCCCAGATCTTTCTGATATGGAGGCCCCATTCACACATAACACCCAACCAGAGTTGAAAGGGGCAGAGGTTGGAATAAAAAAAAGTGAAACCACAGTTTTGTGGCAAAAGCAACCTGCGGTTTCCATCACCAAACTACAAATTGAACCTTCAGTTTGTAGTGAGTTTCGCTTCTTCAACCTGAGGTTTGAAGCCAGCGGCATTATGTCTGAATGCAGATGCTGCTATAACCAGGATTTCACCCTATTTTTGGAACTGAAACCATAGAGAGGGTGGCCCAGACCCACACAGGAACATGGCCGCTCCATGCCTGCTGTGCTTTTCGCTGGCCGCCTCCCTGAGCATTTGCCCTTAGGGATGTGCAAACCGGTTTGAATTTCAACTGGTTCAGTTCAACGGTTTGAATTCGAACTAAACCAGGCATTGGGTTTGACCTGCCGGTTTGAATTCAAACCGAACTGAGCCTGGTTCATTTTGAACCAGTTCAAACTTGCTTTGGGGTTGGGTGGTAGTGTCTGATTGCTTTGGGGTTTGGATGGTAGTTGGCACCCATGGGTGCCTACCACCCAACCCAGATTTGAAGGCTCAAACCAGTTTGAACCAGTTCAAACCGGTTCAAAATGGTTCACCAGGTTTGAATTTGAACCAAACCAAAGGGGGGTTTGAGCAAAACCAAAACCGAACCTCCCCACCTCGGTTCAAACCCAGTTTGAATTCGAACTGAACTGGGCAAACCGGTTTTGTGCACATCCCTACTTGCCCTGACCTCTGTCTCTGTGCTCCTCAAGCCATTGCCCGGAAACAGGGGTGCCACTTTGTCCCATCCCAAGCTTCTAAGCCTGTCAAAGGGAAAAGTCACACTGGGGGATGCCCGCTTTCCACCGTGTCTCTTGTTCCCCCCTCTGGCAACCAAAAGAGAAAGGGGATGGGCTAGGATGATGGACATGATGTATTTAGGTCACCAAAAATAAATCAGTGAAGAAGTATGTTCACAAGCACATGCAGTCACGGTGGCACCATAAACCAGGTGACCCAATTTGATCACTGCAAAGATAACTTTTAGCAGGGCTGTGGTACCTGGCATTGGCTATAAAAGGCAGGGATTCTTGAATGTACCTGCTCTATTTTTTGTAAAATAAAGTTTGGAATATAGGAACATGGGAAGCTGTCATATACTGAGTCGGACCATTCGTCTATCTAGCTCTGTATTGTCTTCACAGACTGGCAGCAGCTTCTCCAAGGTTGCAGGCAGGAATCTCTCTCAGCCCTATCTTGGAGAAGCCAGGGAGGGAACTTGGAACCTTCTGCTCTTCCTAGAGTGGCTCCATCCCCTGAGGGGACTATCTCACAGTGCTCACACTTCTTATCTCCCTTTCATATGCAACCAGGGTGGACCCTGCTTAGCTAAGGGGACAAGTCATGCTTGCTACCACAAGACCAGGGAAGCAGGTCCCAGCCAGTGTTCTCTCAATTTTTTAAAAAAATCTGTGTGCAGAATGAGCAGTGGTGGATTAACAGAGAGGCAGAGTAGGCATTTGCCTATGGCGGCAAAATTTGAGGAGCAGCAAATTTTTGCCCCTCCTCAAATTTTGCCACCCCTCTCTGTGGGCACCAGCAGCTCCAGCAAGGGTGGAGTAGGCAAGGAGAAAGTCCCCCCGCCTTTTACCGTATTACAAAAAAAGGGGAAACCTTTTTTGTTTAAAGTAAAAGGGCATCAAAAGCCTGTTTGCCTATGAGTAGCAAAAAGTTTAATCCACCCCTGGGAATGAGTTTTGTTCTGAGCGGCAGTATGTGTGCAATGTGTGCACACATGCATTCAGAATGGAGCCTTCCTGATTAAACATGAGCGGGATCTAAAATTAACTGAGCGGACATCAAAAAATGTGTGAGTGCGCGCACGCGCACACACCTTAGAGGGAACACTGGTCCCAGTTCCTTCACCTTGGGCAAAAGTATGCAGTCTCTGGCATGACTCATGAGAAGAACCATCCTGGGGTATGCAGGGATTGGGCAGAATCATTAATAATGTGTGACAATATCCCTTCTCCTGAACACCGCTCTCTCATGAGAGTGAACGGCCATGGAGGCACAGATGTGGGCCATATGGCAGCTGCCGCCCAGCCTGGTTGCTCACACAAGCAAGCTGTGGGGATGGGTACCCCAGAAACCACTTTCCCTGCCTTGGCGACTGCCACAGTGAAGCAGTCCAAGTAGTCCCTCTGCCAGTCTGATCAGCTATTGGCACATATTCAGGTTTGGTTTTGCCTGGTACGGCGATGCTACTTTCCTAAGAATGCTGATAACTGGGGCTCCCCTCACCTGCAGTGCCCCATGATGGCTGATCTGCATCCTCCACAATGCTGGCCCAAACCTGGGAAATTTGAATGGGAGTAAAGATCTATCCCCAATCCCAGTGTTTCCCTTGTCTGCCCACATGGTACCACCTGGACACATGGAGTGGCCACTGCTACTTGGGAGTATAAAAGGTTTGCCTGGAGAGGAAGGGGTCACATTGTATAAGTTTATTGTTTAATAGAAAGAATGGGGTCCCCACACAAGTGGGGGCCCCTTGATTTGGATGGCCTACCTCATGAGAACACCGTCTGATGGAGGACCAAAGCTTACTGAGCCTCTGGTCCTACTCAGTGGACTGGCCTTCTCATATCGAACTGCTGAACCAGCCCGGTTTGATGCGAAATGGTTCTGCATCAAATGGTTTGTGCACACCCCTAATGGTAATGATTATAATGGATGTATTAAGCTACAAATCTATGCACACTTACTTGGATGTCGACCCTGCTGACTCAGTTGAACTCAATGTCCCCATTTGCACATAATCCCAAACCACAGTTAAATGGAGCAGAGGTTGGAATCCCTGTACACCCAAAGACGTGGACCATGGTTTAGCACCCAAAGTGACCTATGGTTTCCCTCACCAAACTCCAATTTGAACCTTCAGTTCAATTTGAACCTCCAACCTGAGATTTGGGGGTTACAACGTTATGTCTGAATGCAGATGCCACCATAGAAACAGTTTTGTGCCGTGAGGCGGTGGGCAGGCATGGAAATGGCCTCTGTGCATGTGTGGAGGTCACTAAAATGGCTTCCACATGTGCGCAGAGGCCCAAACTGGGCTGGAGAAGGCCCAAACCAGGCCACTGATGACCCTGACTCCTTGCTGGGGAGGCTAGTGGGGGGAGGAGCTGCTGGACCCCCCACCACACCCCTGTGGCCACCACTGCCACTGACAATAGTACTTGTAAATACTAACTGACTCGCCCTGCCCCTTTACTGGTAAAGCAGAATTCTCACCGGATTCCTCACTGCTTCTTCACTGGATTCCTCTTTACCAGTAGAGCTCCAAACCAGTTCAAACTGGTTTGACCAGAACCAAAACTGAACTGGCACAACCAGTTTTGTGCACATCCCTACAGTAGACCCGACCCCGGGATCCTTTGCCCTCCCTCACATACATATTCTCTCCTAGGAAGTCTTCATGATCCCTTTCCAGAGCTATAGAAAAATAGTGCCTCTTGGCATCCCCCCATTGCCAGCAATTGTGCTTGTGTGAGAATGTTCTGGTGCAGGGCTCTGATGAGGGCAGCAGTGTAATTGCTGTCAGGAGAAGGGATTAGATGTCATTTAAAGGGATTTAAATGCCTTTTCCCTGCCGAGGGTCGGTGGTTCGTTCATTCCCAAATGGTATGACTGAGCTCGGCACACCCCCTTGATGATCATGGCTGATGGCTGCTGCCCTGCAGACGTTCTGTCTTGCCCACAGTCTCCTGATGTGAGCGATTTGGAGCTTGCTGTGATGTGGCCTCAGTGGATAAGGAGCAGGGAGGGGCTCCCCTACCCTGAAACCGGAGGTTGCCAGTTGGACGAACATCTGCGATGCAATTCACAGTTTCAAAAATTAAGTGCAGGTTCAGCAAACTCCGGTTTCATGTTACATGTGAATGCAGCCAATGAGATTTTGTTCTGAAAAAGCATGCATAATACTACACTGTTAATATATTTACATAGTGCTTATACATAGAACCTTGTAAGGTAGGCCAATATTCCGATCCCTTTTTTTGCGAATGGGGCACTGAAGCTGAGAGAAAATAGCATATCCAAGACCTAGTGATTTATCACAGAGATGAGATTTAAATTAACTAGGGATATATTGATTATTTAGCAGACTTATACCTCACTTCTCTTGACCAAAGTCACCTCAAGGCAGCTCACAATTGATACCCCAAAAATGCATCATAGTACAAAACTATAAAAATATCAGTGAAAGAATAATACTATCCAGGGGTTTCCTGTTGTGTAGCTCAGTCTATTCACTGCAAAGAGACACCAGCTTGGTCATCCAAGTGTGTTGATTTGATCTCAGGATCTATCATATACCTCGCACAAGTTCAATGCCATGAATTTTGGTTAACAACATAGGGTGGGCTGCATTGTACAGTACATTAGATTTAATAACAGATAATACGATATAATGCTTTAAATTTACAGTACCATTTACAGGTGAACTTTAAGTATCTCAAAGAAGGGAGGATCATTTAAAAATGTATTGCTCTGGATAGTTTAAGAGCATGACATATAACTGTGCGGAATCACAGGAAACACTGAAATAGCTGACAAATCTCTAACTTTGCATGTGGACATAACATAGACCTAGTCTATAGGCTAGACCTAGTCTATGGGCTGACAATGTTAGTTAAATGGAAACTGAAGATCCTGGCAGTGAACATGCTCCCATGCAGTGTGTCATGTAAATTCAAGATATTTTTACCAATCTCAAACGCACCTGGCAAATACCCAGCATTTAATCCAAGATCATTAATCTAAGATTTGAACCTGGGTGTTCAATGTTGGCTTAATGTTGGGCGTTTGCCACATGAATCTGAGCTCGATGAAAAATCCAGAGTTCACACCATACAGACTGTGGGATTGTATGCACCATCAGGATCTCTGTTGTTGTTGTTTTTTTAATTAACTAGTGTTCCTGTGATTGTGAAAAGCTGCCCTATATGTTCTAAAATGCTCCACATGGAGCAGCCCCAGAGATGCAGCCATATGGAGGAAATGAAGAGGATCAATATGGAGGAACGTAGGAGTTCATACAATCACATTATCAGGCCCTGCATCCTGGAGACAATGTGGACAAGTGTGGTAGTTGTCCCACTTTTCAGCTATCCCACTAATGAATTGCCACCACTTGCTCTGCACCAGATGTTCCTCCCTCCCCATGGCTGGGTCCAAAAGCCTGTTCTTTGTGTTGTATTTTAGAGTGTGTGAACTAGGCCTTGAATGTAACAGTAATGCTCTGATCCTGATTTTTTGTTATTTCTCTCCAGTGTTCTTCCAGAAAACTCATTATTTGCACTCCTTGTTTTCTTTTGCCCCCTCTAATGGTTTGGGAATCTATAACCTGGAACCAAGCTGGATAGTAATTGCCATCCCTTGGAGCCAATTAGCTATGGAGCAACTGACCAACATCAATAAAAGGTCAGCTGTTGTAAGCAGCTGCCATAAGGCCCGATTTTGACTCCTGTGTTGCCAAGAAAATGCTCATTAGTGTCTGTTTTACTGCTGAATCACTTACTCTGGTGGATATGATTGCATTTCCCATCTTCCCTTTTCTGAGGATGATGATGATGATAGAACCTTTGGCAAAGTGAAACCCTGCCATTGCCTTAGAGGTCTCCTTATGAACCTTCTTTCAGGTCATCATGGGTGGAACTGGACTACCTCTTAATGACAAGATGGTTGCTTAAAAACCCTGTTGAGAAGTTATGTTCTGTAGCCCCCAGCCAACTAGTTTTCTACAGATGGATTGTGATCCTACAGCCTGACCTAAGATGGGTCATATCAGTCACACTATCATTGTTTTCTGAGGTATAAGTTGGTTAAGACAAGGAGAAAGATGGAGTAAGAAAGAGTGAGATCAGGAAAGACAGAGCGAGAGGAAGAAACTTACATAGAAAGTATGAGAGAATTCTTGGGCCATATGTTATTCACAAGGAATGGAATTAAGCTACTTCCTGGCATTTCATAGTTGGAGACAGGCCTATAGTTGCTTAACTCCAAGGGGTCTAGCTCCTATCTCTCGGGCAGATTCAAGATGGTGTTGCTTGGAGACTGTTGTTCTTCAACAAGTGAACTTTTATATGGCATCCTGCAGGGCTCCATACTGTCTCCAGTGCTTTTTAACTTCAACATGAAACTGCTGGAAGAGATCATCAGGAGATTTGGTGCAGGGTGTTATCAGTATGCTGATGACACCCAAATCTTTTTCTCCATGTCAACATCATCAGGAGAAGGCATAACCTCCCTGTATGCCTGCCTAGAGGCAGTGATGGGCTGGATGACAAATGGAGACTGAATCCAGATAAGTCGGAGGTACTTATTGTGTAGGGTCAGAACTCAGGAGGCAATTTTGATCTGCTTATTCTGGATGGGGTCACACTTCCCCAAAAGGAACAGGTACACAGTCTGGGGGTGCTTCTGAATCCAAACCTCTGCCTGGTGTCTCAGGTTGAGGAAGTGGCCAGAGGGGCTTTCTATCAGCTTTGGCTGATACACCAGATGCGACCATTTCTTGAGATAAACTACTTCAGAACAATGGTATGCTGGTAACCTCCAGACTTGACTCCTGTAATGCGCTCTATGTGGGGCTGCCTTCATACGTAGTCCAGAAACTGCAGCTGGTACAGAATGTGGCAGCCAGGTTGGTCTCTGGGTCATTTCAGAGAGACCACATTACTACTATATTAAAAGAACTACACTGGCTACCAATAAGTTTCTGGGCAAAATACAAGATGCTGGTTATAATCTATAAAGCCCTAGACAGCTTAGGCCTTGGGTATTTATTAGAACGTCTTCTTTACTATGAGCCCCATTGCCCATTAAGATCATCTGGAGAGGTCCATCTGCAGTTGCCATCAGCTCGTCTGGTGGCTACACAGGGACAGGCCTTCCCTGTTGCTGCCCCTCTGAGACTCTGGAATACACTCCGTGCTGAAATAAGAGCCTCCCCATCTGTGACAACTTTTAAGAAGTCTCTAAAGACATATTTATTCACCCAAGCTTTTTAATTAGAGTTGTGGTTTAAATTTGTTTTACGTTTTAAATTTCTGTTTTAATTAGTTTATTTTGCCGCAAACCTCTCAGAGATGGAAGTTTGTGGTGGTATACAAATATAATGAATGAATGGATTGATGTACATGGGATGCGGTGATGGCCACCAGCTTGGATGGCTTTAAAAGAGCTTAGACAAATTCATGGAGGACAAGTCTGTCAATGACTATTTGTCCTGATCAGGGGCGTAACTATAATAGGGCAAGGGGAGACAGTTGTCTGGGGGCCCCCTGCCTTGGGGCCCCCCCAGAGGCAGGTCACATGACTGACTCCCCCAGCCACGCACCCACCCGGGCTGCCTTCAGTTGTATTCATCCTCCAAAACTGATGCGAGCGTTAAGACCTGGAGCTACCAGAACAGCATGTCTTTCTCTAGTACCATTAAATGACCTGCATCATCTACAATTTACAAAACCTTTAAAAAAATAATTTAGGATGATGTTCTATTGTGGCACATAGGGTGTGTGTGTGTGTGTGTGTGTGTGTGTGTGTGTGTGTGTGTGTGTAAAATTACTATGCTTTTTGTTACCACTATTCAGCCTCATTTAAGATTTCTTCTCTTCATGAGCTGAGCTTCAGTGGGGGGAGGCAATTTTAAAATCTTGTCTCTGGGCCCACTCCAACCTTGCTACACCCCTGGTCCTGATGGCTATAGACTACCTCCAGGATTAGTTGTAGGGGAGCAACAACAGATACAGGGCATACCTTTATATCTTGCCTGTGGTTTCCCCAGAGGCATCTGGTAGGCCACTGTGGGAAACAGGATGCTGGACTAAATGGGCCTTGGGCCTGATTCAGCAGTGCTATCCTTATATTATGAGTCAGGTTGGAGGGCGCGAGAGAGATGGATGGGGGTGAACAAGGTGGGTGGGGTGAGTGCGAGATATGTGAAGTGAAGGAAATCAGCCGCAGGAAGTGAGTGAGCTAGTGGTGGAGGAGGTAAGTGGAATTGGTTGGAAGAAGTGCACCATGGGGCTACATAAGAAAGTTGGGAGACTGGATGGGGGCAAGATTGGGGTTGCAGGCTGCAGCTCACTACACCACCTGAAGCGAGGAGGGGCTTGGGCTATGCCTCTGGGAAGCTCCCACACAGGAGATGAAGCACACCTACCTCAAATGTTATACATGAACTTTTGTGGAGTTGTCATATTTCTTTTCCTCTGAACAAATATTCACCATAATACTCTGAGTGTTCTAACATTTATCCAATAAAACTAGCCCTATGTCCATGTTATGTTTAATGCATATACAATCTGTATGTATCCTACAGGGGTGTAGTCTTCCACCCCGCTAATTTGACAAAGAGGCACCTTTTAATGTGGTGGTTCTCTTTATTTGGCAGTGGGAGAGTAACTGGCCCTATCGACCCCCAGCACAGTACCTCCAGTGACTCTTGCTGGTGTCTATCTTATGTTTCTTTTTAGATTGTGAGCCCTTTGGGGACAGGGCGCCATCTTATTTGTTTGTTGTTTCTCTGTGTAAACTGGCCTTTACTGGCCCTGAGCCATTTTTGGAAGGGTGGTATAGAAATCGATTAAACAAATAAATAAAGTGTAAAGATCTGTATGCAGATACAGTTATTCACACATTAGGTTGAGTGAATACTTCTTGTACTTCCAGTATACTTCCTATCTGTACCTGTATTTGAGACTGTACCCAGGTTCACTTTTAAAATGCGCAGTCATGCATGCAAAAACATGTACATAGGAACATCGGAAACTGCTATATACTGAGTCAGTATAAACTGCTATATACTGAGTCTATTGGTCTATCTAGCTCAGTATTGTCTTCACAGACTGGCAGCGGCTTCTCCAAGGTTGCAGGCAGGAATCCCTCTCAGCCCTATCTTGGAGAAGCTGCCAGGGAGGGAACTTGAAACCTTCTGCTCTTCCCAGAGCAGCTTTATCCCCTGAGGGGAATATCTTGCAGTGCTCACACATCAAGACTCCCATTCATATGCAACCAGTGCAGACCCTGATTAGCTATGGGGACAAGTCATGCTTGCTACCACAAGACCAGCTCTCCTACATGTGTATAGGCAGCTGAACATGTACAACATAATGTCTGAATAGGGCTACTATATATAACTATGACCAATAGCAATAATAATAATAATAATAATAATAATAATAATAATAATAATAACTGCTACTACTACTAGTAGTAGTAGTAGTCTACTACTACTACTAGTAGTAGTCATATCTAGTTTGGCTCAAATGACTATTGTAAAGAACTGTGATTTAGGTGTGCCTGCTAAAGATGTGGGCTGATTTACAGAGCAAGGATGCAGCAGTTCAGCAAGAGAGGATTCTAACACAACCTCCCTACTATCTGCTCTGGTGCAGCAGTGAAGCTGTAATTTTTGATGCCCTCTCTTTCCCCAGGAAGCCCTGACACTCAGAAATATGTCCCTGAGGGTAATGCAGCCCTTGGGTTGTTTTGGGGTGGCACAGAGGACTCCCCGAGAAGGGGAAGGTGTCACAAACCTGCAGTTTGGACCTGCAGTTCCATATTGTGTCTGAACTGGGCCTGCGTCAGTAATGTCTTTATCACTTAATGTCTGCAGCTTTAAGGGGTGGGTTGCACAGGTGAATAAGCCATCACCAATCAAACATCGCAGACCGAACTTTCACACCACATCTACAATGCAATGTTTTAATGGTATTATTCCACACCATCTACTGCACAGGCACATCCCTTCTCTGTATGTCATCCACTCAGCCATGCCTACCTATCTGTGTGGTGGTCCTGGTCTGTTTCTGTGACTCCTCCTTCTTGCAAACAAAGGACCACAACTATTTGTTGCTACACATGAATGTTATATATATTAACCTGAGCTATGCAGGAGTCTCCCTCTCTCTTTCTCTCTCTCAGCAAAACAAACCTGCAACAACAGATTTGGTGTTAACAATTCTTTAATAATCCTAGGGGAGAGGGGTGAAAAAGAAAAAGGAAAAGAAAATCTCCAAAGGTCATTACTGTGACATTTATTCAAGCAGTGGCACTGGTTTTCAAATTTAATTCTAGACACAAACAAACCCTTTTGTGTTTGCTGGGCTAGGCTATTAAGCAGTCTGTTGGGAGGGAGTCATCAAAGTCTATTCTGTGTAATGTGGAATTAACAAAGCAAAGCTTTGCCCATTGCTCCTGTGTCATATAAATTACAGCTATTGTCTGGAGAGGGGGCTAAACTGTTTCCTGGGTTATCTAATTTCCTCACCTTTCAGATCTCTTTTGCTGATAGAGCCCAGGAAGGCTCTAATTATGTGTGCTCTCACCATCAGCCTAGGCTGTAAATACAAAGAAAGCCTGAACATCTGACTGAGGTGCAGATATTATTCTCAGTTGAGTGCCGGGAGATGAAATGGGACTTTAAAATGAAATAGTGCTATGAAAGGGGGGTTCTGGAAATGGACAAACTCATTGGAATGGATTTAGTATTTGAAGATGATTGGAAATTCTGTTTGTGTTTGCAGGCTGCCGTTTACAAAATGGTTGCTCAGTGATTGTTTTGTTTCTGCCTCAAATCACGCTTTCTGTCAAACTTCACAGCTGGCCCGTGAACCCCAGCACAGCATCTTTCCAGTGGCTGTTGCTGGTGTCTACCTTATGTTTGTTTTATTATTTCTCTATGTAAACCGCTTTGGAAACATGTGTTGAAAAGCAGTATATAAATATTTGTTCTTGTTGTTTCTTTTTTAGATTGTGAGCCCTCTTTGGGGACAGGGAACCATTGTAAGTATGCATGGTATTTTTATATATATATATATATATATATATATATATATATATATATATATATATATATATCCTCTCTAATAAAACGCTTGGTGTCCGTCCGTGGAAGGACACCAAGCGTGCGTTCGTGCCTGGCCTGTTCTGGGCATGCCCAGAACAGGGCAAGGGAGGCACGAACGGCAGGACCCGGCGGCCATGTTGGGGCCGGGAGAAGGAGAAGTGGCCGCCGCCTACGCCAGGAGGAGAGTGCGGGAGAGGCGGCGGCGCAGCCGTGGCCACGGCCAGAGGTGGCGGTGGCCGCGACGGGGCAACTGGCGGCGGGAGTGCGGGTGAGGCGGCGGCGGGGCCAGAAGCGGCCGCCGCAAATAAAGGAGAGAGGCGCCGGGGGAAGAGGTGGCCGGGAAGCTGGCCGAGGCGGCGGCGGAGCCGCTGCCGAGGCCTGGCGCCGCCAGTAAAGCCGGGCGGGGGGGGAACCTTGGGGCCCGATCCCACCATTCCCGTCCCCCCGCCAAATTACTAAGGGCCAAATTGGCCCTGAAAAATGCCGCCGCCGAACCGCCCTCCCAGCTGCCCGATCCCACCATTTGTACAGGAAAGAGGAGCTCGCCAGCAGAGCTCCTCTTTCTGCAAAGGCTCTTCTCAAACTGGCACATTGAGCGGAAAGGGCGTCCTTTCCGCTCAAAGCGCCAGTTTGAGAAGAGCCTTTGCAGAAAGAGGAGCTCTGCTGGCGAGCTCCTCTTTCCTGTACAAATGGTGGGATTGGGCAGCTGGGAGGGCAGTTCGGCAGCGGGGCCGAAAGCATTACTAGCGCCCGTTTTTCAACGGGCTAAAATTCACTTGTATATATATATATATATATATATATATATATATATATATATATATACACACACACACACACACACACACACACACACCACGCTGGGAACTTTTGTTGAAAAGTGGTATATAAATATTTGTTGTTGTTGTTGTCGTACTGGTGGCTTCCTCAGACTGCCGATTGGTGGAGGATTGCCTGTCAGTAAAGTTGCTGGTAGAGAACTGCTCTACCAGCAACCTCATCTGCTCCCCCCCCCCCACCAAAAAAAACACCATCACCTGGCATTATCTGGAAGTGGCCGGCATACCTGCCATCTCTTCTCCTCTTCTCCACCCCACCCACCCCCACATTCTTGTCTCTGACATTTTCAAAATCCAGAGGGGAAAGGAGCAGAAGTGTGGAAGAGGAAAGGACCATGCCACTCTAGCCCCTGGAACTCTACTCTTCTATACATACTGAGGCGGTTCCCACGATCAGCGGGAGCCACCTGGAGAGGGACGACCCACAGACGACCCAGTAGTCTGCTGTGTGCGGCGGAACCGGCCACCCACCCGACTACTGGCTCTGTGACGGAGCCAGCGGGGGCTGGGAGGATCAGGGGCCGCACAGCCCCCGGAAGCTCCAGCATGCCGTGCGCGAGTGCCCCAAAGGGTATGGAGGCCCTGGAATTTGGCCCTGAAGTCCAGGGTTAAGAGTGTATCTGCCAATTAATTTCACCAGCACAGAGTAACCCGGTACAAAGGACAACAGAGTTCCTGCACTTTTACTAAATATGTAGAAGCTGCAGGAAGTTCTACAGCATCAGCTTGCAGATAAGGGTATATATTCTTATGGTCCAAGGCCCTCAGACCCCTGATTTACAGCCACAGAGTTCCCTTCTAATGAAAGGCAGACATGCAGAGAGATATAACGACAGAGATTTCAGATGGTGAAGAGAAACATGGTTCATTTATTCAAAGGAATTCATCTCAGAGGGGGAAAAGATGAGGTAAATATTAGCCATACCTCACAGACTTTTATATCCAACCATATTACAGAACCACATGCCACTTTCCAAGTTATGTATGAAGATTACAGTGGTGAGCTTGCAGGGAAACAAATAATCTCAAAGGGCAATAATTTGAAAAGAAAAAATAAGAAGTATATGCTTGGTCAAGAAGATGAGCAATGTTTTCTGCTGACTAGAATGATTACCTATTAATGCAAAATGATGCAGAGGAAGGGACTCAACTTCTTCTTTTTTTTAACTAGCCAACAGACTAGTTTTAAAGGAATAATCCCATTTCATGTCATCTTTTCCTGAATAGATTTTTGATGAACATACGGCATAAGGAAAGTCTTTTGGTTTCTTTTCAATAACTTCAGGAAGTACAGCTAGAATAATTTCCCTTTCAACAAGTAGTAATCTCAGCAGACAATAGGATCCTGTTGTGTTTGACAGTAACTCCAGCATAAGCATTCTGTAAGCTTTTCTGTCAGGCTAAACTAGAAACAACTGACTTTAGGTAAGACATGGGACAGTCAAGTCATGGCAGTCACATGGGCCTTTAATATCAAATATAATATGAATATATGGAAAAGGAATATTACTCCAGATTGGTTGAGAAAATACAGGCTTGGATGAGAAACACTAAATTTCCTTAAATGACCTCTTCTACACAACTTTTAAATTTACCAGAGCCCTTTGCAATTTGTCATCTTACTGATGTATGGAACTTGATCACAGTTATTCACCATTGCAGAATATTGGACAGATGTCCAGAGGTATTCCCTTCTTTATCACTCTTTCACAAATTTCAGGGCTAAAAACTAGTGCTGTGTTAAGTCCTTCTTGGGAGGAGAGTTTTGTCTTGCAGTAGTGAGCATGAAGTGTCGCCATTGTTAATTGTCCTGTTTTGCATTTGGATGGGTGACTACATGTGAGCACTGTCCGGCTGTAAGAGATTCCTCTTAGGGGATGGGGCCATAGCTCAGTGGTAGAGCATCTGCTTGCCTGTGGAAAGTCCCAGGTTCACTCCCTAGCAGCTCCAGGTAGGACAAGATTTTTTTTATAGGACAAGATTTTTTTTATTGAACCAACAAACTACCAAAGCATACAGTACGTTGCCAAAACACAATTATATACGAAGTGGTTGTTATATGATGTACAAAGATTTACACACAAGGATTTGGAAACCCACAAGGTTATGAAGTATATGCAGGTAGTACTGTAACTCGGGGATGGGGGATTACAAGGCACATCAGGTAGGGCTGGCAGAAACTCCTGCTTGGAACCTTGGAGAGCCGCTGCCATTCAGTGTAGACAATACTAAGCTAGATGGACCAATGATTTGGTATAGGGCAGCTTCCATTATTCCTTTCTGTGATTCCTCCTCCAGTTTTGCTACTTTGTTTGCATGCTGCGAAATGGGAAGGGGGCATTTTAGGAATTTTAGATGGGGAGTGGACACAGGATTGCTTCCTGATAACGCCATGTCATAACATGACATTATCATGAAGCCAAATCAGAGTGAGGGTGATGTTTTCTGCCCTCAATTGGGAGCTTGGTAAGTTTTTTTTTTTGTTTGTTTTTTATAAAGCATACCCATCAGCAGTGTTCCCTCTAACAAGGATTCCCAAATGCTGTTCATTACAACTCCCAGAATCCCCAGCTGCAATGGCTTTTGCTTGGGGATTATGGGAGTTGTAGTCCACATCTGGGAATCCCTTAAAGGGAACACTGCCCACCAGCAGCTATAATTCCCAGGAGCACAATTCCTTCTGCTGCCAAGATTATGAAGCAGGAGGCAACAGCTGCAAGCAAACAAGCAAGAACGGTTGCCATGGCAGGATAGTTTCATGAAATCCTCTTTTTTCTAAGTTCCCAATTTTGAGCCTAAAATGTTCCGAAAAGAATTTTGATTTCAGTCCCACTAAAAAAAAGCATGGGTTGAATTATAATAAACACAGGCTTTAATTAAGTATAGCTGGTAATTATCTACCCCAAACTTGCCATGGTAGAGAGCACAACCGTTCTGCTGGGCTGGATGGATCCCATTTTAACATTTTCCCACCACTGGAAACTTGGCAGCTACTCTGCTCCTTCTGAGTTGTGGAAGAATGTTCAGCATGAATAATAACAGGAGTCAGAGAAGCTAATTGCTGTACATATCAGCTCTTGGATCATTGCACTTTCGTGGGAGCCCTAACCTTGATGGGCCCCTAATCTCGATCGCAGGTTATTTGGCTATGCATAGGTGTGGATGGATCTAATATCCATGTTGCAAGGGCTAAACTAGGAAGATTTTGGTCCTGCATTTCTACCATGCACATTTTAAATGAGTGTATTTGGTATGCCTCATTTAGGAGTCAATACAAAT
Source organism: Hemicordylus capensis (assembly GCF_027244095.1). Lineage (NCBI taxonomy): Eukaryota > Metazoa > Chordata > Lepidosauria > Squamata > Cordylidae > Hemicordylus > Hemicordylus capensis. Next base: position 24,951,889 of record NC_069661.1, on the reverse strand, counting down.
TTGTGTCTGATGTACTGGTTTCAGGTAAAACGGCTTGAAAACAAATCTCCTGAAACAGTTTGCTGTTCGCCTGCACTTAGTGGATTATTTGACTTGTTACTTTAAAAACGTCAAAGAAAAAGGTGTTTGTTAATGTTGAGGGGGGCGGGTCTATTGACTGGCATCCTTGGCCTAGCAAAGGAAAACTGTCTCAGGCTCTCTTCATACAGAACAAACTATTGATTTGGGAAGACCTTAATCCCTTTGTGAAGTCTCTTATGAGTATGTTGGCAGTGGTGCCTTTCTATTACAGCTCTTTGTGTTCTGATGTCCTTCCTTTGTCCCAGTGCTGCTTTCTGTACATTTCTGCTACATATGCATTTCCTCCTCTCATTATTGTGTGTGGGGGCTTTACTTAAAAATGGTTTGCACAGACACCTGAGTGGCCCTACACACACCAATAATTTTGCTGCGGTTTGCCGAAAGAAGAGGAATTGTAAGAATTGTATAAGAACAGAAATATACAGTACCTAGTTCCGGGCCAGCTGGAAACCAGGCCTCTCCTCTCCCGGGAATCCATGCAGCAGGGGAATCTGTATGAGGTACCATGTCAGACCCAGGCGGGGATTTTTGAATGGGTTTAAAGGTCAGCACCTGAGCGCTGTGCTTACACCATCTGTGCAAGCGGGTATGCCCTGGCAAATGGCCCCCTCATGACAGAGATAGCCAGCATGTGCAGGGCATCCTCTCTCTGGCCCAGCAGCAATTCTTTTTTTTTGGGGGGGACACTCCTGTCTGCGTTTGAGGTGCTGCCACAAACAGGGATTCAGGAGCAGCAAAGTTCTACTTTTTCCACATATAGGTTGGGGAAAGGGGCCCCATACCCTTCCTCTTTGGGGGGCAGTGGCGACCTCAGCAGCTGCAGGATGGGGCCGCAATATTATTCTTTCTTGTTTACACAGTCAGAGAGGTGTAATTGACTGGTTTGTTTTATCCAGACATTGAGTCCTTCCCAAGGACCTGGGATGGCTGAATTTTATCATCAATATTGTTCTTGTGGTTATTATAGATATCGTCGCAAAATATAGGCTGTTCCCAGTAAAGCTGCTTTTTGTAATTGGCTGATGGTGATTTCTGTGGCCCCTATGGTGTTGAGGTGCTCTTCAAGGTCTTTTGGGACTGCACCCAGGGCGCCAATTACCACTGGGATTATTTTGGTCTTTTTCTGACACAGCCTTTCAATTTCAATTTGTAGATCTTTATATTTTGTTATTTTCTCTATTTCTTTTTCTTCTATTCTGCTATCCCCTGGTATTGCTATGTCAATTATTTTAATTTGTTTTTCTTTCTCCTCAACTACAGTTATATCTGGTGTATTGTGTGGCAGATGTTTGTCTGTTTGTAGTCTGAAGTCCCATAATATTTTTGCATCTTCATTTTCTACAACTTTTTCAATTTTATGGTCCCACCAATTCTTGGCTACAGGTAGCTTGTATTTTTTTGCATATGTTCCAGTGTATCATCCCTGCTACCTTGTCATGCCTTTGTTTGTAGTCAGTCTGTGCGATCTTTTTACAACAGCTGATTAGGTGGTCCACGGTTTCATCTGCTTCTTTACAAAGGCGGCACTTGCTGTTTGTTGTTGACTTTTCGACTTTTGCTCTTATTGCATTTGTTCTTAGTGCCTGTTCTTGTGCAGCCAGTATTAAACCCACTGTTTCTTTCTTCAAGTTGTCATTCTTAACCCATTGCCAGGTCTTGGTGATGTCTGATTCTCCACTTATATTGTGCAAATATTGACCATGCAGGGGCTTATTTTTCCATTTTTCTGCTTGGTTCTTGACTTGTTCTTTTCTTGTAGGCCTGCTTTGTTTCATTGGTGTTGAATAGTTTCTCATTATTGACCATTTGAAGTGCATCTACTTTACTGTCCTTTATATATTCTTCAAGGCCTCTTTTCTTGTCCTCTACTGTTTGATGGACTTGCAGCATTCCTCTTCCACCTGAGCTGCGAGGGAGGTATAGCCTATCGACATCACTGCGGGGGTGCAGAGCATGATTGATGGTCATGATTTTCCTGGTCTTACGATCTAGCATCTCTAGCTCTGCCTGAGTCCAGTCTATTATTCCTGCAGTGTATCTGATAACAGGTATAGCCCAGGTGTTTATGGCTTGTATGGTGTTCCTGCTATTGAGTTTGGACTTTAGGATTTTTCTAACTCTCCTGATGTATTCACTTCCAATTTTTCTTTTAACTTCAGTGTGTGTGATGTTATCAGCCTGGAGAATGCCCAAGTATTTGTAATGTTCTTTCTCTTCCAGGTTCTTGATCTTGCTTCCATTGGGCAGTTCTATTCCTTCTGTTTTTCTTATTTTTCCTCTGTTCATTATTAATGCAGCACACTTGTCTAGTCCAAACTCCATTGCTATATCGCTACTGAATATACGGACAGTGTTTAGCAGTGATTCAATTTCTGACTGGGACTTCCCATACAACTTCAGATCGTCCATGTACAGCAGATGGTTTATTTGACTTGATGTTTTAGATGTTTGGTATCCGAGGCCTGTTTTGTTTAATATTTGTGAAAGTGGGGTCATGGCGATTACAGACAATAGAGGGGATAGTGAGTCCCCTTGGAAAATACCTCTTCTAATGCTAACCTGTCCAAGTGTCTCACCATTGATTGTTAACTGTGTACTCCACATGCTCATTGCTTTTTAAAATAAATATCTGAATGTTTTTGCTGACACCAGTTGTTTCTAAACATTTTAGTATACATGTGTGAGGCAATGAGTCGAAGGCTTTCTTGTAATCAATCCATGCAACACTTAGATTTGTTTTTCTTCTCTTGCAATTTTCTAAAACTATTTTGTCAATCAGCAGCTGGTCTTTTGTGCCTCTGGTGTTCGGGCAATTTCCTTTCTGTTCAACTGGAAGCTGTTTGTTAGTTAATAAGTGTTGCATCACTTCATCTGCTATTATTCCAGTTAATAATTTGAACATGGTTGGCAGGCAGGTTATCGGTCTATAATTACTTGGAACTGCACCTTTTGCTGCGTCTTTCATTATGAGATGAGTTTTCCCAGTTGTTAGCCATTGCTCAATATCACCTCCTTGCAAAATGTGATTGAACTGTTTTGATAGTTGTTTATGAAGGCTTGTTAGGTGTTTAAGCCAAAAGCCATGCAGTTCATCATCGCCTGGTGCAGTCCAATTTTTAATTTTCTTTGCTCTTTCACTTATTAATTCTGATGTTATTATTAGATTTTGCATTTGTTGGTTACATTTTTCGACCTCTTTCACCCAGCCTGCTTTTTTTATTATAATCTATTGGATTGTTGTTATTATTATTATTATTATTATTAATTCAATTTCTATTACTGCCTTTCCAAAAATGGCTCAGGGCGGTTTACACAGAGAAATAATAAATAAATAAGATGGCTCCCTGTCCCCAAAGGGCTCACATTCTAAAAAAACCACAAGATAGACACCAGCAACAGTCACTGGAGGTACTGTGCTGGGGATGGATAGAGACAGTTACTCTCCCCCGCTAAATAAAGAGAATCACCATGGTAAAAGGTGCCTCTTTGCCCAGTTATCAGTGGCTGGGAGCTCCGATATCTGGGGGCGGGGAGACGAAAATGATGAAGACCCAATGGTGCTCTGAGCATCTCTGGGCCATCTTTGCAGGAAGCCTGTGGTATTCCTGCCCCTTTGTTCCTGGGAGGATTCCTGCTGCTTCTGTCCTCTAAGGCGAAAGCTTGAAGAGATGCTGTAAGAGTAACAAGAGAGGAAAGTGGGGACAGAAGGGGGGATTCCGAAGAACAGCAAAGAAAAAAGAGACAGCCTTCTCTTTCTTTATTAATCTCCTTTTTCTCTCTGAATCCAACTTCCACCTTCGGGCCCTTCCTTATTTCTCATTTTCTCTCTAGCCACCCCCACCCTTCGCCCACCAATCCCACTGTGCAGTGGCATTTTTTAAAAGGTAAAAGGGGGGGACTTTCCCTGAGCCCCCTACCCACCCAAAGGTTAAAAGGTGGCAAAAGGGCTTTTTGCCTACCGATGACAAAAAGCTCAATCCCTGGTTACCCCATGAAAAAAGGCTATGTATTTCTTTGGATTTGCATAATAACCAACAGAAGGTCCTGATGTACTGGTTCACTAGGTGTGGAGGGCTTTTTACACAGGAACATAGGAAACTGTACATCAGATCATTGCTCCATCTAGCTCTCTACAATGATTGGCAGTGGTGCTCCAAGGCGCTCCTGGGAGAGGGTGTGTTCTGTCTATGTGGAGTACAGAGCAAACAGGTTTCAGGCAGGAGTCTTTTCCAGCCCTACTTGAAGATGCCAGGGAATTCTACCTCCACTCTCTACACAACTGCAATTTCAGCAGAGTTTTGTTGAGAGTAAGTTGCTGGATCATGCCCTTAATGATTTAAAGTGGGTTTCAACTGACAGACATTTGACACAGGATGGACTTAGCCCACCTGCTAAGAATATGGGCTATTGCTGTATCTACTTTAGCAGACATTCATGTCTTTTGTAGTTTGCTCTCCTAGTGCTGGCATCAGTTATGTAAGAATGCCTCTTGCTTGCTTTCAGTACATCTTTCTCTAACTGTTGAAAGGTGTGATCACCTTATTTCCTAAGTAACAGCAGGAGAGATTAGTAACTGTGGAGGCCCTGCAGCCTACTGTGATCAGAGGAAATAAAGCATCAAGGATGTTGTTCTGTTTTCTGCACTGTCATCACTGGGAGAAGAGGAAATTGATCTTTTGGAGAACACTCATTTTCTCCAAAGAGCTCCCTGCTATTGTCAGTTGTTAGCCGCATGCCTGTTGGGGAGTCAGAAAGCATTTGTTGTCAGAAGATGTTGTGAAGGCCTCTGGCTTAGAGGGTTCTCTGAGGGGATTTGATAAATCTATGGAGGACAGGTCTATCAATGATGATTAGTCATGATAGCTAAACAGAGCCTCCTTGTTCAGAAGCAGTTGCCTCTTGTGGGATTTTGGAGATAATTGGCTGGCCACTCTTAGAAGCTGTCCATACCGGGTCTAGCAAGGCAGCAGCCAGAGGGGAAAACTCAAAGGAGGAGTGAAGGCTGGCTGCAGATAGAGGGGTTATCTAGGAGCCAGGACAGAGCCCTCCACCTTCCTGGAGCTCAGGCTGGCCCTGATCCAAAGCAGGTGTCTAAACTGGCATCCCTCCTCCTTCTGAATAGGCTGATTTTGAGGGAAGCACTTCTCCTGTACAGTTAGAGTTCAGCTGGTCTTGTGGTAGCAAGCATGAACTGTTGTCTCATTTGCTAGGTAGGGTCTGCCTTGATTTGCATTCAGATGAGAGACTACATGTGAGTGCTGTAAGCTATTCTCCTTAAAGGACTGGGCCAGTTGAAAAAAAAATCTGCATGCTTGCCTACACAAGTTATCAGGTTCACTCTCTGGCATCTCCAGGTAGAACTGGGAGAGCCGCTGCCAGCCAGTGTAGACAATACTGAGCTAGATGGATCAATGGCCTACCTTAGTATAAGGCAGCTCTGTTCCTATGTTCTAGCCCTGGCGTTACTTCTGTTCCTAGATCTTGTGGGCAATGGAGAGGCATGGGGTCCTCAGATATCCAAAGCTCCTTTGAGGGGGCAGGAGGGGTGACAAGCTCCAGCTATGAGGGCCTATTGGATCTCAGGGCCAAGGGTCTCAGCAGGGACATGCTTGTCCTCCTCCCAGGGTTGTCCTTAGAGCCCTGGCAGGGTGCGGGACCCAGGGCAAATCAGCCAGTGCGGGGCCCCCTTCCAGTTAATTCTAATGGGGGTTAAAAGAGTGGGGCTGGGGCAGTCACCCTAAGGACCATGCCCTAAGGACAGCCCTGCCTCCTCCTCCTCCTCTTAGAGGGTCTCCTCCAAGTTGAAGTCTGGGTGAGTCTTGATAGAAACATGATGCTGAACTTGATGGACCTTTGATCTTATCCACTAGCTCAGGGCTGCTCAACCTAGGCCCTCCAGAGGTTTTTGGTCTATAGCTCTCAGCATCACCGACCATAGTGGCCAATAGCCAGGGGAGTTGTATGCCAGCATCTGCAGGAGCACCAAAGCTGTGTAGCTCTGCACTAGCTTTTCTTATGTCCTTCAGTGTCACCTAAATGCATTCAAAATAAAGAACTTGTCCAGCAAATGTGGTTGTGGTTGGGAGTCATCAGGTAACGCAAGGAAGTCTTGTTCCTTCTCTGTTGTGAAGGGTGCTGCAGTGTTAGGAAATGTGAACATTGTTAGGAAACGTGTTAGGAAATGTGAACTATAAGAGCATTGGGGAACAACAATCAATGCTGTTGTGCTGTGCCAGTCTTAATGGAGCATCAGCCTTTGTTTTTTCATGCTAAACTGCAAAGTGCCATAACAAGGTATCTTATTTTGGAAGCAAGGCAATCAGTGCATGTCCATGAAGCAAACAGCGGGGGGCGGGGGGGGGGGTGGGCATGTAGTGCAGCAGTATGCGTATGTACATAATTCTCAATTTTCTACTGCAAATGGATAAAGAAACTTCAACATTTGCTTTGACAGCAGGCATGCTCACACATTTGTCAGTGTGCCACCTGTGAGAGAGGTGACTCTGAATTTTTGGGAGCCTATAAAGACAGAGGGAGCATTTGCAGCAGCAAGGAGTGGAAGGGAGAAGATACAGGGGCTTGGATTGTGTCAGCCTGTTTCCGACCTTGGCCTGGAGATATCTCATAGCCTCCTCAGCCAGCCACCCCACTCCAGCCCAGCGTGGATAGCTCAGAGGTCAGTCTGTGTAGCTGTGCTCTGCTGGTCTGCCCTTTCATCTTCCTGAGTGCTTGGCCACTATTTCCATCTGTGAGCACTACTTTTCATCTCCCCCAGCTTGGAGCCACCTGTGAGAGAGGTGACTCTGAGTTTTTGGGAGCCAAGCCTATAAACGATGGAGAGACTGCCAGCGGCGCAGGGGTTGTACTTCAGTGCCGGGCCTTCAGTGTGGGACTGAGGACTAGGGAATACTACATTCCTGTTGGCTATTTTAGCTACTGCAACAGCTGGTTTGCCAGCTTTGTTACTGTCTGAGACTTGGTTGAAGTTAATTTCTAATGTGTTTGGGTTTGTCTAGAGATGGAGAGACACGGGGCGCCTTCGTTGACTGTGGGGCAGCTATTCCAGTGGTGGTGGGGAATAGAAGTAGTCATGTTGGCAGGTCATCAGGCCATTCCAGGGGAAGGGAAGTCAGAAATTTAATTGCTGTCTTCCCCTCTGTTTATCCTGCCAGCTCTTTGACCTCAGGGAGCACTGCCAACAACCCACTTAGCCTCGCCTTGTCCCTTTGTAATGCCAGGTCGGTCCAGAATAAACCCGAATTCATCCATGATTTGATTGTGGATGAAGGGGCTGACCTGGTGTGCATCCGGTTGGGGGAGGCTAGTGGCCCAGTCTGTCCCACCTTCTCCCTCCAGGGTATTCTGTAGAGGAGCAGGTGAGGGGACATGGGCAGGGATGTGGAGTGGCTGTGGTCTATAAGGATAACATATCCCTCTCCTGGGTCCCTGGGTCCCTGTTGGGCTATCTGACCAGACTGAATGTGTGTAAAGTTTGGGGACTTCTGTTGGTGTACTGATTGCCTTGCTGACCAACAGAATCCCTTACTGAGCACATGGACTTGGTCACGGAACTTGCGTTGGAGTCTCCCAGACCTTTGGTGCTGTGGGATTTCATTGTTCACTTCAAAACCAACTTGTCCAAGGCAGCTCAGGAGTTCATAGCAGCCATGACAACTATGGTCCTATCCCAAGTGGTCTCTGGACCAATGCATGCTACAGGTTACATGCTTGATTTGGTCTTTTACTCTGATCAGGGTAGTGTTCCATGGGTGGGGACTCCTGTGATTTCCCCGTTGTCATGGACAGACCACCATCTGGTTAACGTTAGGCTTACAACCACTTCCCACCTCCTCCTGAATTGGTTATTGGATCCAATAGGATTCCAAAAAGCCTTGGAGGGATTTAATGTTGGCTCTGCCAGTGATCCTTTTGATGCCCTGGTGGAGAACTGGAACAACAAACTCACCAGGGCAATAGACACGATTGCTCCTAAGCATCCCTTCTGACCTGCTTCGAAATTGTCCCCTTGGTATTTGGAAGATCTACAGGGGGCAGAAGTGGCAAGGTAGGTGACCGGAGAGCAAGTGGAGAAAGACTTGATTCAAATCCAACAGATTACGACATAGAGAACATTTAAAGATCTATGCTCAGGCAATATGTGCGGCAAATAAGTGGTTCTTTTCTGCCTCTATTGCATCTGCGAGCTCATGTCCAGTGGAATTGTTTGGGGTTGTGAAGGGGCTGTACGTTTCCCCGCTTCCTTGAATCAGAATTTGGAGCCATCAGTTACCTGCTGTGATGTTTTTAATGAGTTCTTTGCAAACAAAATATCTCGTATTCGGGCCGACTTAGATGAAGACTCCACAATTACTGCGGTGTCTGAATTGGAGGTGTCCAGCAACTCCTCTTATGTGGTTTGACTGGGTCGCTTTCAGTTTATGTGTTTCCTGAGGATGTGGACAAGCTGCTTGGAGTGATGAGGCCTACCACTTGTTCTCTTGACCCTTGTCCAAAATGGCTTTTCCTATCCAGCAGGGAGGCCGTTGTAGGAAACCTGGTAGAAATCATAAATGAGGGAGGGCAAGCTGCCTCCTTGTCTCAAGGAGGCAATTATTAGACCTATTCTAAAGAAGCCTGTCTTGGATTCCTTAGAGTTCAGCAACTACAGGCCTGTATCCAGCATTCCATGGCTGGGCAAGGTAATTGAGAGGGTGGTGGCATCTCAACTCCGGACAGTCTTGGAGGAAACTGATTATCTAGACGCATTTCAAACTGGTTTTTGGACGGGCTATGGGGTCGAGACTGCCTTGGTTGGCCTGATGGATGATCTTAAATTGGGAATTGACAGAGGAAGTATGACTCTGTTGGTCCTTTTGGAGCTCTCAGTGGTTTTTGATACTATTGACCATGGTATCCTTCTGGAACGTCTGAGAGTGTTTGGGGTGGGAGGCATTGTCTTACAGTGGTTCTGCTCCTACTTCTCAGACAGATTCCAGATGGTGTCAAATGGAGACTGTTGCTCATTGAAATCTGATATGAGGCATGGCAACCCTCAGGGCTCCATTCTGTCTTTAATGCTCTTTAACATCTACATGAAACCGCTGTGAGAGATCACCAGGGGATTTGGTGTGTGGTGTTATCAGTATGCTGATGACACCCAGATCTACTTCTCCATGTCAACATCATCAAGAGATGGCATAACCTCCCTAAATGCCTGCCTGGAAGCAGTAATGGGCTGGATGAGGGAAAATAAAGAGACGGAATCCAGATAAGACGGAGGTACTTATTTTGCAGGGTCAGAACTCCAGAGACAGTTTTGATCTGCCTGTTCTAGATGTGAGTCACACTTCCCCAAAAAGGAACAGGTATGCAGTCTGGGAGTACTTCTGGATCCATACCTCTCTATGGTATCTCAGGTTGAGGTGGTGGCCAGAGGGGCTTTCAATCAGCTTCGGATGATACGCCAGCGCCCGTTTCTTGAGATGAACGACCTCAAAACAGTGGTACATATGCTGGTAACATCCAGACTTGTCACTTGACTTCTGCAATGTGTTCTATGTGGGGCTGCCTTTGTACGTAGTCCAGAAACACCAGTTGGTATAGAGTGCAGCAGCCAGGTTGGTCTCTGGGTCATCCTGGAGAGACCACATAACTCCTTTGCTGATAGAACTACACTGGCTGCCAATAGGTTTCCAGGCAAAATACAAAGTGCTGGTTATAACCTATAAAGCCCTAAATGACTTAGGCCCTGGGTATTTAAGAGAATGTCTTCTTCATTATGAGCCCCACTGCCCATTGAGGTCATCTGGAGAGGTTCGTCTCCAGTTGCTGCCAGCTCGCCTGGTGGCCACACGGGGATGATTGCTTCCCCAAGACTGCGGAATGCACTCCCTTCTGAAATATGATCCTCCCCATCTCTGACCATTTGTAAAATGCACTTGAAAATCCACCTCTTCACACAAGCCTTTTCAGCTTTTTAATTTTTAAGTTTCAATCTGTTTTGATTTTTAGATTGTCTAAATTGTTTTAAGATTTTTGTGTATGTTTTAACTTGTTTTATGTTATTGTTAACTGCCCAGAGATGAAAGTTTGGGGCGGTGTACAAATTTGACAAATAAATAAATAAAATAAAGAAATGTGGAAATTCTCTGTGCTTGCAGGGGCTCATGTGTGCCCTCTGCTGTATATAGGAAGCAAAATATGAATCGGGTAGTTGTGCCTAAATTTGTCTGCATGATACTTCCAAATTGCATAAACATTCACCCTCTTTTGGAGGTGGATGGATTTTAGAAATTGAGGGTATTGCATATGCAGATGTATCTTCAGAGCCTATGTGCCAGTTCTTATGTGCAACATCAGGTGCACAGGATTTCCACAATCAGCAAATGCATGAGAAAGCTCATAGAATTTAGTGATGTCAGTAAGTATGCTGCCTTTCTTGAAGAATCAACTGTAAGAGTAACCAACAATTTAGCAAACCTGTGTAAATGTTATGGAGTTGCACTAGGGCTAAGAGGGTCTTAAGCTGCACCACCAACTCAGGCACAACAATGAAGGATAGGACTATCGATAACTACTCATCATGAGGGCTCAATGGGACCTCAGATTCAGAGTCAATATGCCACTGAATAACAGTTGCCAGGAAGTAATAGCAGGCATAAACCTTCATGTCTTGCTTGTGGGCCAGAGGCATCTGGCTGTGGGAGGCAGAATGTTAGATGAGACAGACCTTTGGTCTGATCCAGCAGAGCGGTTTTAATATCATTGGGGCCAGTTTGGATGAGAGTTTGTCTGCTAGCCCCATCACATGCAGTTAAGGACATGCATGTGCATGGTGCATGCATGTCCTTCCTTACTCTTGCTGGATCAGGCTCAAGATGCATCTAATCAAACATCCTGTTGTTAATGAAACTGTTTCGGAGTGCTGGCTAACACTCAAATCAGACTTTTGGTCTAACATGGCGGAATCAGCATGACTAGGTGGAACAGTTCATCACAGAATTAATTAGTGCAAAGTTTTGGCCTGGAAAATGAGGTGGAGATGGAAATGTGGTACAATCAAATTTATTTAGGGAATTGAGATGCAGAAAGAAATATTAAGATGGCAAGGAGGCAATAAAATATTAACTAATAGTGCTAATCTGGAATCTCATGAAGAGGCGTTGTAGCATGAGGTTCGAATTATTAAAGAATCAGCTCAGGGCTGGCCAGAGAAAGGACCTGAAGAGTAGCTTTAGACTTAAAGAGAAGGGAGCAAGGAGATTTAGGAAGTTAGACAATTAGTAATGCCTAATCCAATATCCGGTAGTGTGACTTGCACACTTGCAGGGTAGCAGCTATGTGTGTTGGTGGATCTCCTCACAGAGACAAGGCAGGAAAAAGGAGAGGCAAGCACACCACTTGCAAGCCAGGAAACTAGGACAGTGTATGGTTCCAAGAAATGTCCAGAGATGGTCGGGTCTCTAGGGTCCAATTCTCTAGAGCATCCAAGTGTGGTGTGTGGTTTTGGTCTGGAGACAGGTCCAAACCAGAGGCTGGGATCCAAGCTGGAATCAAGGCTGGAGCAAAAGCTGGAGCTGATGGTATAGCTATAGCAAAAGCACATCATTTGTTGGTGTTTGAGCTAGAAATAGAAAAAATCATGACTTGGGGCCATACATGGGTCACACCTCCTTGCTGTTGGGGCTGACATCCATGATTAACAAAATCTCTATATATAATTCTCCTGGGTGTGCCAGGGAAAATGCGTCCCGGCAGCCCAGCTGATTGGCTGGGCTGTGGAGGCACCTGATTGGCTGGCACAGCACACCCAGGAGAATTTGACCAGCGGCAGGCCAGGCTGCAGGCGGCGATGGTGGCCGCAGGTTCAGCCCGGTCACAGAGGCAAGGCAGCGGCAGGCCTGGGCGAGGCGATGGGCCCGGCCGCAGCAGCGGGACTTGGCCCCGCAGCCTTGGCAAGAGGGTGGGGGTGGAGGAGAGGAGGCCGGCCGCAGAGGCTAGCAAGTGGCAGCAATGGGCCTGGCAGGCCTGGCCGCAAAGGTGGCACTCGGCTTGGCGGTGGGCCAGGGTGTGGAGGCGCTGGGCCCGGCCGCAGAGGCAGCTCATGGCCAGGCGGTGGAACCGCCAGACACCCGCAGGAGGCTGGGGTGGGAGGGAACTGGGCGGGAGGACTTCTGTGTTCGCCGCCTGGGCGGAGGAGTGGTGGCCGATAAGTACTGTAAAATGAAATGCAGGGGGAGGGGGAGGGAAAGAGAGTGGGGGAGGGGTGGGGGGAGGGCAAGAGAGAGTGGGGCAGGGGGAGGGCAAGAGAGAGTGGGGTGGGGGCGGGGGAGGGCAAGAAGGAGGGGGAAGGGGGGAGGGCAAGAGGGAGGGAGGGAGGAGAGGGGAAGAGAGTGGGGGAGGGGAGAGGGGAAGGGCAGGAGAGAGGAGCAGGGGGAGGGGAGGGAGGGCAAGAGAGAGTGGGGCAGGGGGGAGAGGGGAGGGCGGGAGAGAGGAGCAGGGGGAGGACAGGAGAGACTGGGGCAGGAGGGTGAGAGAGAGGAGGGGGAGGGGAGGGAGGGCAACAGAGTGGGGGGAGGGCAAGAGAGGGGGGAGGGAGGGCAAGAGAGAGTGGTGAGGGAGGGGAGGGGGCAAGAGAGAGTGGGGAGGGAGGGGCAAGAGAGAGTGGTGAGGGAGGGAGGGGAAGAGGGGCAAGAATGTGGGGCAGAAGGGGGGGAGGAGGATACAGCCATCCCCAAAGAGAGCACAGATGCTCTGTGCGGGTTGGCTAGTAATTCATATTGCTTGATTCAATCACTGATAGGTGTGATCTCAATGAACAATAAAGTGAAATGATCTGAACAAGCTGTATGGGATGGAGTGAATGGGTGAGCTCAACGCTTATCTGGCAGACCAGAAGACCTTCCAGGTGGGGAGATAATGATTCTTTTGAACCCAGTGACCATTCCCTCTGGTCCCTGCCTGTGACGGGACATATATAGGAACTGGTGAGTGAATGTATGAGTGAGTGTGGGTCACCCTAGTAACCAGGCACAGAAGGGTCAGAGGGGGAGAGATTTAAAATAAAGGCAGTTGGGACAAAGAGAGAATGGAGAGTGTTGGAGTTAGTTGTGTTGGAATAGGAGGTGTTTGGGGCTGAGGGTTGAGAGATTGGTTGTTGTGTTCTGAACAGGAAAGATTGTTCAGGGGGGGTTGTGTGGAACTTGAAGGGTGAATGTGTGGAGGCTGGCGAACCAGCAGTGTTCTGGGCAGTTTCTAGTAACAGTCAAGAAGTTCTGGAAGAATTCTCTAAGTTTACAAACCCAGTTTTAATTATCTCTGCCCTAGTTATCTCACCCCCCCATAGGTTACATTTTATCCAGATGAAAAGAAACACTCAGAAAGTTCAACAGCGGATGTACCTAGTACCTAGGAGAGAAGCTTGTGTGCCCTGCTTTGCAGATACCTTTATTCTAATCAGCAAATAATAAACTTACTAGCCAACCCGCACAGAGCATCTGTGCGCTCTTTGGGGCTGGCTGTTCCCTTCTCTCTCCTGCCTTCCTCTCCCTCCCTCCCTCCCACCCCACTCTCTCTTGCCCTCCCTCCCCCTCCCACCCCCTCTCTCACCCTCCCCTCCCTCTCACCCTCCTGCCCCAGTCTCTCCTGCCCTCCCTCCTCTCCCCTGCTCCTCTCTCCTGCCCTCCCCCTGCCCCACTCCCTTTTGCCCTCCCCCTGCCCCACTTGCTCTTGCCCTCCCCTCTCCCCCTGCCCCCTGCCCCACTCCCTCTTGCCCTCCCCCTGCCCCCACCCTCTTGCCCTCCCCTACCCCTGCCCCTCCTTCTTGCCCTCCCCTCCCCCTCCCCCTCCCTCTTGCCCCCCCTTTGCCCACCCCTCCCCCTCCTCCTTGCACTCCCTCCTCCCCCTGCATTTAAAAAAATTATACTTACCCAGCCACCGCCACTGAGCAGCGAACAGGAAAGTCCCGCTGCCCGGTTCCCTCCCACCCCAGTCTCCCACGGGCTCCTCCTGGCCTGGCCGGCGCGCCTGGCCAAAAGCCACCTCCGCGGCCTGTCCCACCGGCGGGCCTGCCACACCAAGTGCCACCTACATTATCTGTCCTGCCGGCAGGCCTGCCACACCAAGTGCCACCTCCGTGGCCTGCCATGCCCGCTCCCGCCGCTTGCAAGTCTTTACTGGCCAGCGGCAGGCCAGCCACCTCTCCCGCACCCCCACCTTCTGCCCCGGTATCGGGGCCTGCTGCACGCTGCCGGCCGGCTGGCCACCTCTCCACCTCGGCCCTCAGCTGGGCCCGCCACCGCTTCGCCGCGGCCGGGCCAGGCCTGCAGACACCACCCATCGCCAGGCCGGGTCCACCAGCGGCCTTGGCTTGCAGCGGCCAATTCTCCTCCTCCTGGGTGTGCCAGCTAATCAGGTGCCTCCACAGCCCAGCCAATCAGCTGGGCTGCCAGGATGCATTTTCCCTGGCACACCCAGGAGAAATATATATATAGATTCTTGATTTCATTTTATACCTAAAGTTTTGTTTCATTTTTATATCCTGAACATATATGCCTATCCTGCACTCACGAGGCTACGCAGTCAAAGGTGTTGAGTATCAAGAGTAGGGTAACAAGAATTTACATGGTGGACATGAGGGAAAGTAAAAATAAATTTCCAGAACCTGGAGGAGACTAAACTGTCATAGAACAATAAAAAGAAATCACCTCCCTGGAATTGAGAGGGGCGTCAGGGAGGGACCCTGACAATACCAAGTCATAAGTGCAGTGATAGTGGGATGGGAGTGCTCAGCCTTATCTGAGTTCCTGTGAAAATGATTACTGAAACTAATCCGTTATGCCAAGAAAAGGGAGTTTTACTATTCCCTTGAGAAATAGTCTCTTTCCTTAACTTGCATCTGTTCAGCCAGCTTACTTCTCTGAATAGAGAGGGGGCATAGGGTTAAACCTTGCAGTCACTTGTTATACTGGGCATGGGTAACAGTTACCCCATGTTTTTTTGTTCTAAGTGACCAACTTGAGAGTTTTGCCAAATATAGGCATGTGCAGAGTTTACAGTCCCATGAGCTCATAACCAAGATGGAGATTGCAATCCTGCAGTTCCAAATCACATAGTGGGGCACTGTCCGTAGCCCCCAAACAGGCTATTCTAACATTGTTTCTCACAGTGGCCCACCAGATACCTCCAGATAGCCCACAAGCAGGATATGAAGCCATTCCTCCGAACACACTGGGGCACCTTTCCTTGACTGCAAGATGAACACACACACACACACACACACACACACACACACACACACACACAATTAGGGAAAGGACCATCATTGGACAAATTGCCCCCTGTGCAACTGGGGAAAGGCACAACAAGAGGGGGAAAGGGTGTGCACATGTCCTTAACTCATATGGTGGGGCTGGAGGATTAAGTATGGTCTGAACTGGCTCTTAATCAGTGTAATGCTTTCCGCATTTCTCACTGCTGAAATGCACTGGCCAGAACAGATAGATAGCAATTCCTTGTAAACTAGAAAATTACCTTCCAGTCTGCAAAACAGTAATCAAAATGATCAATGTCTAACATGATGGATGTCCTCTGTGATTGGTTTGAAAAGGCCAGTGGGCTAGAGAAGGAACCAAAGTAGCCCTTTGCTTTGGCAAGAAAGGACTTACCACTTAAAGACTTACCATGTTGGTGGTGACCATCTGTTATCTTTTACAAGTCCTTCTTCCTGTGCAACAATGTGTACCATTGGACTTTTTAATATGAGTTTGTTGCTTTCTTAAACTGTTTGAAAACCATGAATTTCACGCCAAGCCATTTCCTGCTAATAAAGGAAGTGATGGTGATAACGTTGTGATGGTATTGCCTCTCATTCTCTAGGAAAGAAACCAAATGGCTGCTTTCTTTAGCAATAAAGCACTTACCTCTGTGTGTAGATGATGTTAATATCTGAAGTTTTTCACTTTCCTTTTTCTGAAATAGTGCAATAAGTTATGTTGCTTACCTTGCATCATTCCTTAACTTGCATGACAATTTTTGTTATGTGTTTATTTTCTTAAACATGGCAGAATCTATGGGGTTTTTCTTTTTAGCTTTTCCAGATGATCCCAAAACCAAGTTTCTCTTGTTGTCCACTTCTCTGTAGTTTCCTGTTCAAGTTGATCTATTTCCACAGTCAGAGGCATAACTAGGGAAAACGGCGCCCAGGGCAAGCACTGAAAAAAATCCCCCCCAAATTGCGCCCCCCGGTGGCGAGCCCTGAACACTCCAACCCACCCCGTCCCCCCGCTGCCCTTCACTGGTGGGGTGGGTGATCCGCGGGTGGGGTGAGTGAGCAGGGGCCAGGGGTCCTACTGTCCTCCTTCCACCCCGCAGCGGCGGGCAGCAGCTACGACTGGAGTGTTCAGGGCTCGCTGTCTCCCTACGGGGGTCGCCCATGCCGCCACGACCAGGGGCCAGGGGTCCTCCTTCCACCAACTGCGCCGCGTGCCTGCGCAGTTCAATCTATTGAACTGCGCAGGCGCGCAGTGCAGTTGAGAAGTGACGCCAGGCCGGACGGCAGGCCTCGGCGTCACTCCAGTCATAGCTGCCGCCCGCCGCCGCCTGCCGGAGTGGAAGGAGGACCCCTGGCCCCTGGTTGCGGCGGCATGGGCAACCCCCGTAGGGAGACGGCGAGCCCTGAACACTCCAGTCGTCTCCGTAGGGAGACGCGAGCACGGCGGGAAAGGAAGGGGATCGGCGGGGGCACTTTTTTGCACCCCCTACCAAGTGGCACCCAGGGCACGTGCCCTGCCGGCTCCCCTATCGTTGCGCCCCTGTCCACGGTGAAGATTCTTCTCCAGGCAATAGAGTATCTTACCCCCTATAGTCTCTAGAATTAAGTCTTGGCAAAGGTTAGTTACAGAGCCTAACAGAAAAAGGAAGCAAAAGATTTGGCATTTAGACATGCTGAAATATTTGTCTCATCTGCTGGATCACTTGTTTTCAAACTGTCTACACCCATTACAAATTCCTGTTCTAGAACAGAAAGATACAGCTTACCTGGCAGTCTTACCACTTCTTTGTATATTTAAAAGGAGCACCATGATTGTCCCATATATTATTGGCATAGGAGGAGGAGAACCAAGCTGCCCCTGTGAGATCCTTCTCCTCCTGCTGCATTCTCCACACCTTGATGGCTAAAGCTTTAGCCATCACCAAGGAGACAATGAGCGCATCATAATAGAGAAACTTGCAATGTCATACTTGTCACCTGCAGAAGTGGGGGCAAAGTGTCATCCTTCAGCACTGGAGAAAGATGTAGCTGTCTACACTACTAACATATCTGCGCTTTATACCAGTCCTATACTGGGAATTCTAGTTTGGAGAGAGTGCTGATAATTTTCAGAGTTATTCATTTTTTTGAGTTTCACATTGAACCCTATGGGAGAATTTCCTGATCAGACCCATGTTCAGTTCTTGCACACAGGTTCCTCCCTCTGTGCTGGTCATGGGCTGTAATAAACCTTGATTGATTGATTGATTGATTGATTGATTGATGTTTCTCCCTTCAGAGCTTGTAATGCCACTGGTTGAAAATGAAATGTCAAAAAAGCAAATCTTCATGCAAATCTCAGGGCCCTTTTGAAGAGAAAAAGTATTTTCATGGGAAGCCAAACAAATGCCTTTAAAAACACCACCAAAAAGTGAAATTCTTCAAGGGGCATTCTGAACATCCTTAGTTCTGACCACCATGATTGGCCTAAGCTGTTCTACTGCCCCAGCTGTTGTATGAGAATCCCACGGCTCCTTGCTGTGTTGCATTTCTCATGCAGTCAGATACCCGCAAGGCTCTTCCTGGGCAAAGGACAAACTTCCCATATGGAGATGCCCAAAATTTCATCTCTTATAGTTGCTTCCAGAATACTTGAATTAACGGCTAAAATTATACAACTCCTTCAGAGACTACTTTTAGATCTTGCTTCCCTGAAGTGTTTAGAAATACCAGCCTGCTTCACCAAGACTATTCTTCCATTTCTATTATGAGAGATAGTGACCAGCTTATCATTCCAAACCTCTTCTTTGTCTTGCAGTGAGTGCACAAGCTTAATCAGCTTCAGAAGTAATCACGCGTTTTAATTTTCTCTAAGCTGAAGACGTCCTTTAGCAGGAAAATTACTAGGGATAAAATCTCAATTAGATTAAAGCGGCAAGGTCTTTTGTTTCATTAATTTCATTACAGTCTACATTATTGTTACATATTTTATAGAGTTTCTAATTGACATTACCTAATTCATATGTGTACATACACCTGCTTCTGTGTGTGTGTGTGTGTGTGTGTGTGTGTGTGTGTGTGTGTGTGTGTGCGCACACACACACACACGCATATATAGTAAGAAAACACAGAGAGAGAAATGCAATGTTTAACTCGGCAGGGCAGTTATAAATAACTATATGTTTACAATTGTATATATCTTATGGGTAATTTATATGCTGTCCTTGAGGCTCCTTCTGAAATGCTTACTATTTTAGTAACTTTGTTTGTGGTGTGTCATTCTCATGGACAAGAAATCAATAGCATTTCATACTAAAGCTATGTTTCAACCACACTATAGGGCTCTTCACAAGTTCTTCCTGAACACATAAGGTTGTGCACATAACTGTGATCGCTGGTGGGCAGGGCAGGCTGGTGGGGAGGCAGGCAGGGAGCACATGATGATCCTCCCCAGTTTGCTCTGCTACTTGCCAGGGACACAAATGGTGCGGCACTGAGTGGCAGCGCAGGAGCTAGAGGATGAAATCCTCCAGCATCCCTCAATCCCTCAATGAGGGATCCTCCCTCAGCCAGGCACTCTTCCTGCCCGGCTCTGTGTATGCTTGGGCTGTGTGCAGACCAAGTATACACACAACCCTGGCACCAGGGTAAAGGGCACACTCGCACCCTTAACCCTTGTGAAAGGCCGAGGTAAAAAGTCATGTTGGGCAGGATGGCAGCGCCAAGATTGGGCTTAATCTTGGTGCTGCACACGATCAGCCCAACCCAGGCTGGGCTGCCCTAGTCTGGGTTAGGCTGCTCACGTGAATTGCCTTAATATATACATAGTGCATGGAGGAGAAAGTGGAATCATGCCCATTAGCTCCGTGGCAGATGTTGGCACAGTCTCAACCTCTGCTCAATGCACAGATGTGGGGCATAGGGTCAGGAGACATGGGGATGTTGTAGAGTGGGTCTGGGAAGCTTTACAATCTTCCTCCCCCTCTCTCTCTTGTTCATATGAAGCTAATGTTGTCAACAGGACCCTCAAAAGGTAGGCTCTGCTTTGCTGAGGCTTCATTCACAGCTCCCCAGGATGGGACTCAGGTTCACCTACTTGGATGTTCACATTAAGAACATAAGAATTACCTTGTTGAATCCATTCAATAGAACTTTCTAGCCAGCAGCAGCTAGTCAGATGCTTCTGGAAAATCACAAGGAAGGTATGAAGATACCATTCTTCTGGTTTCTGTCACCATCATCTGGTGCTCATTGGCATATACTGAAGTATACTGGGGTAGAAATAAGCTTTCAATTTTGTGGAAAGACAAATAGTCGCAAAAGTCTTTTTAAAAATAAGATGAGGAGAATTTTTTAAAAAGCAGTTGAGGGCATTTGTCCGCATGATTTCCCGCAATCTAACCAGATTTTTATTTCTTCTGTCTGCACTGAATACATTTGTTTCAATATCATACCCTTAAGAGCTTAATGAGAGTTAGTTGGCTGTAGAATAAACAGTAATTGAAGGTGTCAAACTGCAGATACAGCTGAGATAATGTATGGCCTTGTCTCTTCTCCCCACCATTTTGAATATGAGCCAAGGGACGCATGTAACACAAAACCAGAGGTGAAGGGGCCTCTGGTTTCAATTTTTGAACATCTGAATGTGGGCAACTGCAGTTACAGCAGAAAACTGATCCATTGTTTCCCTCCCTGGTCAGTGATTTGTACCTTCGATTTGTAGTGAGGTTCACTGCCTAGACCTCTGACTCTGCGTTACCAGTGTAACATCTGAAAGGAGCACCACAGTCTGGTTGCTCTGCAACTGAAGTTTGGGGAGGAAACTCCTCCCTTGCTCCAGCTGCTCTTGGCTGCCGGGATGTCCTTCAGTCAAGAAGGAAGCCCTGGTAGCCAGTTCTCCTTCCTCTCTGCAATCTCGCTGACTGCATAGAGAGAGCTCTATTGTACATCTGAATTTGGACAGAAGAGTGGTGGGAGATGGTGTGAAACTGTGGGTTCCATTGGACCCGCGGTTCCATGTTACATGCAAATGCAGCTATTGTCTTCCTTAGGGAAAAAGTCACTGTGCTCTGTGCCTGAATAAACAAAAGTGGTTGAAGAAAGCCAAAGTTTCAGTTACAGGCATCATATGAGGATCAAAACATCCCCTTTCCTCTTTACTCAGTTATCAAGGTTTTCATCTCTATGGACTCCTTTCAGTGTTACACTTCCTTTTCTCACATTATAGAGCTATATTCCTCCAAGTCCTATGAGTGGGCAAAGTGTATCTAGGTCATAGAAATGGCAGGGATAGGACATGCACAAGAGAGTCAGTTTTCCATGACACAGTTAGCCCTAAGTTTCTGTTCCATAGGAGACTGACTTAGTTTGTTCCCAGCACAGATGAGGTGGTTTGAAAGAAAACTAATCAATGTATGTATTTGTCAGTGTCTTTCTATCATCGTAATATAAGTACATTTAAAAAGCCTAGCTGGATCAGGCCCAAGGGCTATCTAGTCCAGCATCCTGTTACACACAGTGGCCCACCAGATGTCTCTGGGAAGCCCACAGGCAAGAGGCGAAGACATGCCTTCTCTCTTGCTGTTGCTCCTCTGCAACTGGTATTTAGAGGCATC
Source organism: Hemicordylus capensis (assembly GCF_027244095.1). Classification (NCBI taxonomy): domain Eukaryota; kingdom Metazoa; phylum Chordata; class Lepidosauria; order Squamata; family Cordylidae; genus Hemicordylus; species Hemicordylus capensis. The sequence goes on along the minus strand of NC_069661.1, from coordinate 24,930,943 downwards.
ATGCCTCTGAGGTTGGAGGTGACAATAGACACCAGACTAGTAGCCATTGGTAGACCTGTCCTCCATCAATGTGTCTAAGCCCCTTTGAAAACCATCCAGGCTGGTGGCTGTCACCACATCTTGTGGCAAAGAATTCCATAGACTAACTATGGAAGAGCCCCTGGTGGCGCAGTGGTAAAACTGCCGCCCTGTAACCAGAAGGTTACAAGTTCAATCCTGACCAGGGGCTCAAGGTTGACTCAGCCTTCCATCCTTCCGAGGTCGGTAAAATGAGTACCCAGAATGTTGGGGGCAATATGCTAAAATCATTGTAAACCGCTTAGAGAGCTTCCAGCTATAGAGCGGTATATAAATGTAAGTGCTAACTATGTGCTGTGTGAAAAAGTACTTCCTTTTTTTGGCCCTAATTTTCCCGACTTTTAGTTTCATAACTGAATATAAACGTGTGTGGGAGGGTATGCCAGCACTCCCCTTATATAACTCTTCTGACTCTTAACCCTTGACTCTAGGACCAGATGGAATTGCCACTGTTGTCCTTTGAAGCTACAAGCTTCCCTTGACAAATGCCCCTAGAGCCAAAGTAACATCTAAGGTGGAAAACAACTGAAAATAAACTTTACACACATCCCTGACTCAGACCAAATGCCACACACGCTCTCTTTCTCGCATGGACATCCATTTTATCCACTGACAGCGACTTGAGCCAATTCATATGCCCAAATTTACATATTGTGCATTATGTAATCTGAGTGAAGCAGTGCAGGGTTTGGCATAGGAAGGGTTCATAGCTCAGGGAAAAGCATGTGCTGTGCATGAGGCCAAGGTTCAGCCCTTGGCATGCCAGTTAAAGGATCTTAGGTTGCAGTGCTGGCTAGACGAAGCCTCACTCAAGACCATGAAGAACTGCTGTCAATCAGAGAAGACTGACCTAGATGGAGCAGTGGTCTGACTCAATATAAGACAGCTTCAAGTGTTCACATGTTGAAGCGGCCATACAGGCATCTCTCAACCACTCTACACTAAAAGTAAGTGAAATGCCATAATGATTATGAAGAATAAAGATAGATTCCAGGGGGGTGGGATTCATCGCTCCTCACTATCTCTAATACAGAGCCTTCAGGGGTTGTAGTACACCCATTCTTGTTCCCGGGAGTAAGTCCTATGAATCTTATTGGGACTTTTGCACTGGGAGACTTCCTATCTCTTTTATTTCTGTCTTGAAGATTTCAAACAGGTGCATGGTAATTTGCTTTCCCAAACTAACCTTGGGAATTCGTTCAATGAGGTAAAAAAATGAATTTCTGTCAGAGAATTCTACGCACCCTTAACACATGACAATGCCCAGAATTCTTTTGGAGAAGCCATAGCATTTTGCTTTCAGTTGAAGAAATCATGACCGTTGAAATGGTAGTGTAAATCATGGGTTCCCAACCTTGGGTCCCCAGATGTTGTTGGATTTCAACTCCCATCAGTTAGTCCCCTGCTAACTGAGCAAAAAGGCACCTTTTAAAAGTGGTGATTCTCTTTACTTAGCAGAGTGAGAGCAACTGGCCATATCCATCCCCAGCACAGCATCCCCCCAATGGCTGTTGCTGGTGTCTATCATGTTTCTTTTTTTATTGTGAGCCCTTTGGGGACAGTGAGCCTATCTATCTATCTATCTATCTATCTATCTATCTATCTATCTATCTATCTATCTATCTATCTACCTACCTACCTACCTACCTACCTACCTACAAAAAACCCCAGATTTAAGTACAGTGGTCCCTCTACTTACGAAATTAATCTGTTCCGAATGCACATTTGTAAGTCGAAAAGTTCGTAAGTCGAAAAGCGGTTTCCCATAGGAATGCATTGGGAACGGATTAATGCGTTCCGGAGCCTAGAAAAAAGACCCAGACCCCCAGTAAGGCTTGCAAACTGCACAGGAACATTTCTTTTCAAGAATAAACAGGCAGTAAACAGGCAGGCAAGTCAAGGAAACCGCATGTAAAATTTGTAAGTCGAGGAAACCCCATCTAAAAATTTGTAAGTCGAGGAAACCCCATCTAAAAATTTGTAAGTCGAAAAAACTGCATCTAAAACCAGATCTAAAACTGCCGTTTGTAACTCGAAAAATACTTCTGTCGAGTAGTTTGTAAGTCGAGGGACCACTGTATATATGCTGATGGGATCTGAGCTGTTGTTGACTGACCAGGGGAGGGATCTTGGGGTCATGATGGACAGCAAAGTGTTGACTCAATGTGTGGCAGCTGTGAAAAAGGCCAGTTCCATGCTAGGGATCATGAGGAAGGGGAATGAAAATAAAACTGCTAATATTATAATGCCCTTATACAAAACTATGGTGCGGCCACACCTGGGGCACTGCGTACAATTCTGGTCACCACATCTAAAAAAGGACATTGTAGAACTTGAAAAGGTGCAGAAGATGGCAACTAAGATGATCAGGGCCTAGAGCACCTTTCTTATGAGGGAAGGCTACAACACCTGGGGCTTTTTAGTTTAGAAAAAAGATGACAGTGGGGAGATATGATAGAGGTCTATAAAATCATGCATGGTGTGGAGAAAGTGGGTAGAGAGAAACTTTTATCTCACAAACATAACACTAGAATGAGGGGTCATCCCATGAAATTGATTGCCAAGAAATTTAGGACCAACAAACGGAAGTACTTTTTCACACAACACATAATCAACTTGTGGAATTCTCTGCCACAAGATGTGGTGTTGGCTAGCTACTAGTTTTGATGGCTTTAAGAGGGGTTTGGATAACTTCATGGAGGAGAGGTCTATCAATGGCTAGTAGTCAGAGGGCTTCAGGCCACCTCCAGCCTCAGAGGCAAGAAGCCTCTAAATACCAGTTGCAGGGGAGCAACAGCAAGAGAGAGGGCATGCCTTCACCTCTTTCCTGTGGGCTTTCCAGAGGCATCTGGTGCCACTGTGTGAAAAAGGATGCTGCACTAGATGGGCCTTGGGCTTGATCCAGCAGGGCTGTTCTTATGTTCTTATCTATCTGTAAACCACTTTGGGATTTTTTTTGAAAGGCAGTCTATAAATTTTTGTCAAATTTGTATTCCATCACTTGCAGCCACAACATCTGTGGACCCAAGGCTCGGAATCCCTGGTGTAAATATATACCATGATTTGTATAGCAAGGAGAATTCCCTCAGTTGTAACCTTTTCCATCACTGGAGCACTGTGATGGGAGTAAAAACCACACAACAAGTTTCCCTTCTTTGCAGCTCTTAAGGATACAGGAGTCCTCTCCAGTTCTAGACCTCCTATGACCTTTCCCATGCAATTGTGTAGAGTGTTGCAGCCTAAATGAATGCTTATGCAAATAGAGCTTCTTTGAAGTTAAAGAAAGTAAGTGGTCACTGAATTTCTGTGTAAGACTTTAAAAGCACAGCAGACTATTTTTACTTGAAAGACTGGCTCATGGGTTTTTTTGAAATCATTTTGAGACAAATCTGGCTTGGGGGTTTCCACTTGGTATACTTTATTTTATAATCACTGCCATTTCCTTTTCCTGGGCTGTTCTAATGTGCAGTAACTGTGTGGTTTCAGACGCATGCCTTTGAGCGACATAGAATCAAAGGTTCAAACTTCAAAATGGTTGACATCTTCCTTCAACAAATCTCAGCATCTAGGAAGCTACTGCTCCCTCTCATTCAAGTGTACAAGATAGGGCAAGCTTCTCAATGGGAGGTGGGTGAAAGGGAAACTTCATCTGAAACACACTCAGAGATGCAATAGCAAGAGAACAGCAAGTTTGCCTTCTGGCCTACAAGAGGATTAGTCTTCACTAATATAAATGATTATTGCAAGAGCAGGTTCTCAAATGTTCTGTTTCTAAGAAACAAGAAATTATTTCTGCTTCTGAAACAAGAATAACGCCCTGCTATGGTGCTCTGCATATCACACTGAAAATAAAATATAGTAAGAGAGATGTTGCCTCTATGTAGCACATGGTGGCCTGTGGTGTTTTTGGTTAATCAATTCCTTGATCCAGGCCAGCTTTTGAAGGGGGCTTTAGTTACTTGTATTCTACTCCTGGAGTAGAGGCAGGGCGAACAAAACAGCCAGCAGCAAAAGCATGGAAAAGCAGTCTGCACTTGCCTCTGTAAATAATATCTATCTCATTAAACTATTAATGCTCCTAATTCTGCTTTACTGCCTTGTCCTTGCTTACCACAGTTCTTTCCCTTGGGTTCTACATAAACCAGTTCAAATATTACCACTGTGGCATAAGACTCCTTCCCCGTGGTCCACTCCACTAAGTTTGGACGAGGAACTATTATGTGTCCTTCTCAGATTTGCAAAAAAATAGGGGGCGGTCTGCTCCATATAGCATCCAAGGTTGACTTTCCAGCCCTCTAGTTGACTTTTCCAGCCCTCTAGGAAACAACCACCATCATGGTTACAGTGCTTGCCTCTTCAGACAGACTCCATAAGTGTGGAGAGCATGGGGAGACTGACGCTTCTCATCATACTAGCTCTGGGGAGGGTGTGAAGTAATGAGGCCTTTACCTCCTCATTGTGTTTTTCAAATCTTTATATGCTTTTGCTTACCCACAGCTCCAGATGTACAATGGAACTGGAGGTCCCTTCACCTTTGGTTCCCATACTTAAACATACAAACCTGGACAATTAATGTTAAACAAGAAAAATGGACCTATGGTTTCCCTCCCTTAACTCCAATTGTCACCTTTGATTTTAAGTTGGTTTCACCGCCGTAAACTCCAATAACTCCAATTGTCATCTTTGGTTTTAAGTTGGTTTCACCGCCTGTGGCGCATGAGGAACATCTGAACCAGGAGCTGCAGTTATCTTTTGCCTCAAATCAGAGTTGAGGGAGGAAGCTCCACCCTCATTCCAGCTCCTATTGGCCGCACAGGCTGTCCTTCAGGAAAGAAAGAAGCCTGCACAGCCAGATCCCTTGCCTCTCTGCAGTCTCAGCGAGACTGCAATAGATCCAAACCCAGACTGGAGCATAGGGGGACGGAGGAGCGTGGAACCGCAGGTTCACTGGACCGGCGGTTCTGCTGTGAGTCTGAACTGGCCCTCTATGCTCTATGTATGATGAAGCTGTGCAGGTGTCAAAAGTCCACATCTTCTGTTCTACAGTTTGGTTTCGGAGGGGAAAGAGTTTTACTGTTTAAATTTTGGAGGGGAGAGAGCCAAGTTTGATTTGATTGGGTATGTTTTTAAAAATGGAAGAAACTTGAGTTTGTTTTGAATGGTTGTTTAGAGAAATTGGCAGTGGGTAGGGGAGAGAATAAAAGGAGGCTTGCCTGCAGCAGAAAGTTAAAGTTGGAATTAGAGCTGTGGGCTCAGGGGTCTTTCCAGGATGCCCCGTGTGCTCCACGGGGCATCCTGGAACTTCCGAGGGCTGTGTGGCCCCCAGTCTCCACAGCCCCCACCGGCTCCATAACGGTGCTGGACGTCATGTGGCCTCTCAGGGCTTCCTGCCTGCTCGTCTGCGTGGAGAGTGGGCTAAGCCCGTTCTCCCCGCAACCCCCCTAGAGGAGAGTCTCACTGATCATGAGTGAGACGTTTTTCAACGTTTCAACATTTTTCTTGTACTTTTGCTTGTACTGGTTTGTTTTGGGTTTTTGTTTTTTTTTAAATTACCGCACTGTTTTGGAGCAAGAAGATTTTGAACCAAGTAAACTTTTTAAAAACTGTTTATAAAGTATCTCTGTCAATTATTTTCCCCTCTCCACACTTACTTGCCTAAATTACCACTCTACCTTTATGTAAAGCTGAGAGACAGAGGCTTCAGGGACTGGGTGGTAGAACCAGTCAAAAGAACTGTACCTGTGGCAGTGAGTTGTTTATAAGCAGGGCCCATTGAGGTGGTGCCATCCACAGAGCAATTTTCAGGTGTACTCTTGAGGCGTTTTGCACCAGCACCATGTCCTTTTCAAAATGTCCAAACAGGGTTTTTGTTTCAGACTTATTGAAGAACTACATGGTCAACTGATACATGTCATATACCATGAGTCAGCGTGGTATAGTGGTTAGAGTGCTGGACTAGGACCAGAGAGACCCGAGTTCAAATCCCCATTCAGCCATGATACTAGCTGGGTAACTCTGGGCCAGTCGCTTCTCTCTCAGCCTAACCTACTTCACAGGGTTGTTGTGAGGAGAAGCTTAAGTATGTAGTACACTGCTCTCAGCTCCTTGGAGGAAGAGCGGGATATAAATACAAAATAATAATGATGATGATGATGATGTCAGTTTTACTGGAATGTTTGTTTAAGACTGTGTTTAAGCACCACAAAGTCTACTCCATGTTTTAGTTACAGCACAGTAGAATCAGGAATAGGTCCAGCCTATGTGCTGCATATTATTCAGGGCCAAACTACACAGGACACAAAATGTGTTGTTTGTCCTTGCATATTTGCAAAAAGCAGTGGAGGGGACTGGACTAGGATTGGAGAACATGGCATGTGAAGTCTCTAAATAGCTTTGCTCCTGAAGCATATAGTAGCTTGAGGGGAATTTGTCATTGGGACCGGAATGGAGGGTGAAAGATTAAGTTCTCTGCAAGTGTGATGTAGTCCAGTCTTAGGAACATAGGATCCAAAGAAGCTGCCTTATACTGTGTCAGACAATTGGTCCATCTAGGTCTGTATTGTCTACATTGACTGGCAGCGGCTCTGCATGGTTTCAAGCAGGATTATCTTCCAGCCCTACCTGGATATGGCAGGGATTAAAACTAGCACCTTCTTCATGCAAAGGAGATGCTCTACCACTGAGCTGTGGCCCCATCTGCAGATGCTTTCTATAAAGGAAAAAATGCATGTTTTCTGGTTTGGCCCACAGTCTTCCCCCACTGCTTACTGCTACACTCAGTAACATGTGCATCAAATTAAACTACACGCACACTGAAATTTGACTATCTGTTGTGGATGTTACCTAGTTTTTTAATACCCCTGTGAAGTGCAGGACACCCAAACCTATTTGGATGCACATTTATAGCATTTTTAAAATTTATTTATTTATTTATTTATTTATTTATTTATTTATTAAATTTCTATACCGCCTTTCATTAAAACAATCTCTTAAAAAAAGAAGAAGAATTATTATTGAGAAGTAAACCAAAAAAGACAAAGACAAATCACCATAAAATGCAAAACAAATCATTTTTTAATGAAAAACCTCATTTTCCTAATTAATTACAACAGTAAAGAAAAAAATATCTAGAACAAGATAAAGCAAAAGAAATTCAGACTCTTAACATTGTAAAATCTAATCTATTCAGCTTCTTGTAAGTTACATAGCGAAAACACTATAAGTCAAATCCAGAAAATGGGAACAAAGTTTGACCATAACAGATATTATAATTTATAAAGGGTTCCCAAACGGACATGAATGATTCAGTAGAGATACCATGTACATAAGCCGAGACTTTTGAAATTGAAGCATAGTCCCACACTTTCAAAAACCAATCATTTAAGGAAGTAATTTCCAAAGTACGCCAATTAGATGCATATATATTCCTAGCCGCTGTAATCATATATAAACACAATTCGTTTGATTTGGCAGGAATATAAGGTTTTATCATACTTAAAAGAAAAATTTCTGGAAGGAAGGGAGCATTAAAACAATCTCAAGGCAGTGCACACAGACCACCAGTGCGCAGCAGTGCACAAGGCGGTGCACACCTTGTTAAAACAAGACTATTAAAAACACAAAATTAAAATATTAAGCTAGAATATAAAAATAGAAATCTGATTAAAAGATTAAAAACAAGCACAATATAAAATATAAAAATATATAATATAATATATTTAAATATTTAAATATAAAATATAAAAAAACAAGCACACATAAAAATACAAATCTGATTAAAAGATTAAAAACAAGCACAATATAACCGTAGAAAATACAAAGCAGGAGCAATAGAAACAATCACATAAAAGCCTGGGTAAAAAGCCAAGATTTCACTTGCTTTCTAAAAACTGTGTTGGATATTGAGGAGCCCACCGGAAGAACATTCCAGAGTCTAACTGAGAATCAAAAGTTTGATATTTATTACTAACTAAACATAGTAATAAATATAATATGCATACAATATAAAATACAATAATATTTTAGTGAAAGGTATATAACAATATACTTTAATCTTAGTGTTTAGATTGTTTTGTTATTATGCACTCTAGTTCTGCCTTAAGGGAGGACAATTTAAATGTAGAAAAGGTTTTGGCTTGCTGCTTTGGCATGCAAAATGAAATGTGTGGGTGGATAACTTCCTAAGGTTGTTCACATTACCGTTACTGGGGTGGGGAGTGGGGAGAAGCGGGTCAAACCTACTTTTCCCGCAGAGGTTCCTCAGTCTTTTGTGTGGTATGTCTCACATGCCTACACAATCCACACTGTTTTGAGCAGCATGGAGCTCTGGTGGCCAAGAAAATGAAGCCCAGCCTCCAGATATCCTTAAATGTAACATGCGAGGTGTGCGGTGCATTGAGGGATTTCCCCTCAAGCCAGGTGCTGTAGGCCAGGGATTCTCAACGTTGGGTCCCCAGATGTTATTGGACTTCAACTCCCATAATCCCCAGCCCCAATGGCTTTGGTTGGGGATTATGGGAGTTGAAGTCCAATAACATCTGGGGACCCAACGTTGAGAATCCCTGCTCTAGGCAACCAGCTCTATGTCAGCTCAGGTATACACACGACCATGGACCTGAGTAAAAGGCCATGCTCATGCTCTTTTACCCAAGTAAAGGGCCAGGTAAAAATCCTGGGCTACCCAAGGAGGTAGTGCCAGGATTGGCCTAGATCCCAGTACTTCACACAAGTAGCCCTACCCAGCGTGGGCTGCCCAAGCTTAGGTAGGGCTCTTTGTGTGAACATTATCCCTGTCTTGGCCACTGGAGGTTCATGAAGTAGGTCAGAGTTGCATGGGATAGGCTGAAGATATCAAAGGTCATGATCTGGACAGCTGTAGCGGGGCTAGTGAAGAACAGCTGAAGACTGAGAGTAGGTATCAGGGGAGCAAATACATGGAGTAAGTGGGTAGCAAGACAAAGGATCAGTCAGGCACAGTCCATAGGATTTCAATTAGCTCCAAGATAGATAACTTGCTCCAACCAGAGCCAAAGCAATTCCTCGGACTATAACTCCAATAATCTCCTACCACAGTGGCCAATAGTCAGGAATTATGGGAGTTTTAGGCTTACATCTGCAGGAGGCCCAAAGTTGAGCAGCCTGGTTTAGAGCCTAGTTTTCTCTCAGTGCTCTGTAATTCCTTGACAGACCCTCTAGTGTCTCCGGAAAGGTGGACTCTGGGGCAAATGATGGGGTGATTCAGGCTGCATGCTTAAGTAGATGGGTGTTGACTTCTGGATTTGTGTCTGGTAATGCTGCTTATCCACTAGATTGGTCCTTTCTAGACTTGGCTGCTGCGCCATCAGCACTACATGGGTCCTTTAAAGTTGCATCCTCCAGGTCAGTATCAGGATCTTGCAAATTAGGTACTGCCCTTCTTCTGAATCAGTGTCTAATGTGCTATGTAGGGCCATGACAAATGTGTCCAAAAATCCACAAGCACGTCAGAAAGCTGTACACCTACTGTTTTGTGCATAGATCTATTCTCATAATTCTCTGTATTATGGGCACAATGCAACCAAATCTCTTTTTCTTTTCTGCTAATCAATTGTTTGGAACGGAGAAGGAGAAGTGAAAGCTGAGGGTGTTACTGCTTTCATGGGTCTCCATATCAGGTTGCCAGGGGTTTAAGGAAAAACATGCAGACAAGTTATGAAGCTATATATCTACAGTATGTTGTTGCACAGTAATTACTTATACTCTATAAGTAACTGAACAAGAAGACAAATTTAACAAAAGTTAAAGAAAAACAAAAGTTTGATATTTATTACTAACTAAACATAGGCCAAGAAAACAATAAACAGACTAACAGTCTCTTATGCAGAGAGAGGGAAAACCTCTCAATTTGAATTCAAGGAAACAAGTGAAGAGCAGACAAACAAATAGGAATGTGGGGGGAAATCCAACCCAGTCAACTCAAATTTGAATCAAATTTGAATTAATTTGACTCAGAACTGCTTGCCCATAATGGGATTTGTTCATATAGATTTGAATTTGAGTGAATTCAAATTGAATTCAAGTCAAATGAGAGTGATTTTTATTCTAGTTCAGCAAATTCAAATCAGTTTGAATGTATCCCATTTGTGCAAGCAATTTCAAGTTGAATCAATTCAAATTTGATTTGCATTCAAATTGATGCATTCAAATCTTTTGTGCATCCCTACAAACAAACACTGTGACTCCATCCCTAAGGCAGTACACAGACACATTCAAATTTAGAAGCATTTTCCATACAAATACAATCCATACAATGATACAGTGATTCCATACAATCTTCATGTGCACAATAACTGCAATATTAACTTGCTCTCTTTTTGCAATCTATTTCATACAGCTGGTCATCTTTCAACATGCCTTTCATGAGATGTTTTCCTCCTTTGAAAATAAAGTAATGGTCCCTTTTGAAAGGAACTCTACATCCACACCTTGTGGATGTTTTTACACTCATTAAACTGTTTTGCAAACTTAGTCTTATTCCCTTTTTCTCTATTGATAATAATACTCTTGCTTTTTATTATTTTATTTTTATTTTATTTATTCAATTTCTATACCACCCTTCCAAAAATGGCTCAGGTGTTATTTCAAACAGAGAAATAATAAATAAATAAGATGGATCCCTGCCCCCAAAGGGCTCACAATCTAAAAAGAAACATAAGGTAGACACCAGCAACAGTCACTGGAAGTACTGTGCTGAGGGTGGATAGGGTCAGTTACTCTCCCCCTGCTACATAAAGAGAATCACTATATTAAAAGGTGCCTCTTTGCCAAGTTAGCAGGGGTGCATTTAGGGGACCTTAGATGCAAAGTGCATACACATATAAAACATTGCTTTCCATCAGCAGCTTTATGGGCCTGGTTTTTAATGGATTCCTCCCTTTCTGCTTGCCTTTTCAAATTAATTTCTTTAAAACTGCCTGTGTTTAGGGAGGAGGAATTCTCCAAATAGCCTTTCCACCCTCTCACACTAAATTGTTGGCATTGGTATTGCCTCAGAGTTGGGGGAGGAGGGAAGTATATTCACTCACACCTTCACCTATCAGCAGAAGCCAAAAGTCTGAGCTCCTCTCTGGGAATCCATCAGACCAACAAACCCAATCCCTACTGATCCTCTTGTCTTTGGCAGCCCCTGCCTTAAATAAAGCCCTACATTTAGGACACTCCTCCCCACTTCCAGATTGCGCTTTCTTCCCTGGCCAGGCAAGTGGATTGGCCACACAATTCCTGGCCTCCAAAGGAGACTTGTTCTCCAACTCCACCCCCTTCACCAGCATTTCTACACCCGTTTGCTACCCGTTTGCTGTGGAGCTGATATCATCGCTGTTCCATCCCCACCATTCTGCTGCCTCTTGGGCTGCACCCGCCCATCTCCCAGCAGCTGTTGCACGCCTCTCTGAGCCCTTCCCGACTTCTGAAAGGTAATTACTGGTGTTGTCCTGGCGTCTGGAGCTTCTCTCAGCACACTGCCATTTGACCGGGTAAATAACCCTGTCTCATGGAGGAGGGTAGGAAATCCCAACAAAAATGTTTCTGCACAAAATTCAAAGTCACATTTTCTTTAATTTGCAGAAAATTGTCAATATTATCATATTCTTTAGGCAAGGTATTAAGCAAAAGTCAATTTTTTTCTGGTTCAGGCATATTTATCTCCTGAAGTTCCAACTCTTTCAGTATTCTCAAAAATGAGTAAATGTGCTCTTGCAAACTATCTCCCTCTTTGAATATTTTACTACACAACGTGCATAAGTGTACTAACTAACTAAATAAGAGAAACTTGACTGTTCATGTTTCTTTGTTGAATGACCTCCTTCAATCTTTCCCACATCTTTCTAGCTGTATGTTTGTCTTCTATGTGATAGATCAATTGATCACTTACAGTCAGAGATATGTGTCCCATGGCTTGTTTGTAGTCCAAGCATAAGATAGTTTAAGAGTATTCAGAAACATCTTCACTCTGAAGGACCATTTTCTATAGTTTGTTTCATTGAGAAGTTCAACAGTGGGCTGCCTCCCCACAGATGCAAAAGTAGTCATCTTATCTAGCTTTCTTGACTACAGGCTCTTTGTTATCTCACAACTTATTGCATCACAATTGAGCCCATAACCAATATTGCAGAGAAATTATTTATCCTCTATAAGTAATTGTACAGGAAGCCAACTTTAACTGAGAAATAAGAGTTTGATATTCATTGCTAACTAAACATAGGCTAAGGAAACAATAAACAGGCTAACTGTCTCTTATGCAAAGAGAGGGAGAACCTCAGTTTGAATTCAAGGCTACATACAAGTGAAGAGCAGACAAACACTGTGACTCCATTCCCAAGTCAGTACACAGTCAGTCATATTCAAATAGAGAAGCAAGCATGTCCCATACAAATAACTGAGACAATGTCTATGGAAAAATCTCAACATATGTAGCACAAATAAATATAAATTTAGATGGCTACATAGATATATAGCTTCCTAACTTGTCTGCATGATTCCTTGATATTGTTATCTACTAATTTAACCTGATTTTTTTTTCATATAATAACCTGCTTTATGTTCATTCTTGAAAATCTCATGGCTTTTGTTCTCTCTAGTTTAAAGGGAAAATGATTCTTGTGAACAACATGAACAACCTTTAATGCCTCATGAGAATATCAATAATTGCCAAATAAAAACAGACCAGAGAGAAATCTGTTCTTGTAATCAAACCCAGTAAAGGTGTATCTATGCTGCAGACTTAAATGCATCAATAACCTCTCTCTCTTCCTAGGAAACCCTGGGACTTTTAGTTCTATTGAGGGTGGATTTAAGGATCTCACCAAACTACAATTCACAGGATCTTCTCAGGAAACGTTAAAGATATGAGCCATGGCAGTTAAAGTGATATAAAACTAATATAAAATGATACAATTTCACAGCACATATATGCCCTTAGGAAAGCTGCTCTAAGTTGGAATTACAGATGACGGGAGATATATGGCCATTACAAGGGGGAAAGAACACAGCCCTGTATCTCTCTTCCTCATGTCTCTCAATAACATCTAGAGTGACAAAATGTGTGATATGATCAGACTGTGCTGCAAGTCCCCCCGCCCACCAGTGGCAGCCAGTTAAATGACCTGGGGCACAGAAACTTACACCACTGTCATGTTACATGATGTATGGTTTTATAGTACTATACATTAATCAGGAGAAAGAGAGAGAGGAGGAGGAGAACCATCTCCCATCACATTTTGTTCTGCTGATAGAACTACTACACAAACACACGTAGCATTAAGGGTGTGCACTTTGGGACAAATGTGAAAACATGACTAACTCGGCCAGTGTTCTTCACCAAGTCAGAGGCACTTTGGGGACAAAAACTTGAATATGAGAGTCATTGCCCACTGCATTGACCTCCATGCAGTATTTTTCTTTTCCTATTGCTAGGGGCTGGGTGCGGCTTTAAGAGAAATGCAGTCTGGTTGAGCTGCAGCCATAGGACTCTGGGAAGGACTGCACTTTCGAGTAGCTTACTGGATCCCAACAAGACTCCATTTTGCTTAAATGGAAAGCGAAAAGCAAAGCACGGCACAGTAGGAACAGTCATCTCTACATAATGTGGAAGTGGGGACAATGTGGCATATTAGGCACTTGTGCTGAAGCTTTGCACAAGTCTAATAAACAATTTGTCAGGGATCAGCACTTAGGGTTGATGGGAGCCAGCACTGGCTCCCAGATCTTGCAGTGAGGAATACTGAACTATGCTCGTTCATTCAACTTGAAGTTTGTGATAAGCCAAACAAACTAGTCATGAACAGCTCTGAGTGAGTACTGATCAGTTTGGTCAATCTGGTCTTGCTCTTTCTTTCCAACAGAAGTTCTGCTCACATACACCCCAGTTATCTTCTCTCTATTGTAACATTTTTAAGTAACTGCCTATCAGATTTTGCGAAGAGCTCCACTCTTGATTCTTGTATTTGCCTACATCAAACACATGCACACAAATGTTAGGACAAGTGAAAGCAGTGTCTATGTATCTGATCAGGTCAGCTTGCCTGGCTCCCCCCTACCATGCCCATATAATTTATTTCTATTTCCAACTAGTTTAGATAGCAGTTAGGTTGTCTGTATGTCTTTTTTAATGGCCTCTAAAATGGGTACCCTTTGTACTCTCTGTCTGAAATTGGTAGTTATGGTCCCTTGGGAGGGTCCTAGAAAGTGCACATTTCTTGCTGGTTGGGTAGAAGATGAAAAGAGGTAGAAGAAATTGACCTACTGAAATCATTTATCTATCTATCTATCTATCTATCTATCTATCTGATTGTTTATTTCAGTACATTTATATACTGTACTGCCTCTACAAAAGGGTCCCTGAGTGATTCACAATATAAAACTAATTAAAACACTAACATCATTAAAACAATTTAAAATACAATAAAATAACTCTAAAACTGAAGCTTTAAAACTATAAACTAAGAGCCTGACTAAACAGGTATGTCTTTAGGTATTGTCTACACTGACTGGCCACAGCCCTCCAGAGTTTCAGATTAGTATTTCTGAGTTCTACCCAAAATGCTTAGGATTGAACCTGGGGCCTTCTGCATGCAGGGGTGTAACTAGAGGGGGGGCAGGGGGGGCACGTGCCCTGGGTGCCACCCTGGTAGGTTACATGGGGGGGCGCCAAAAAGTGGCTCAAAAAGTGGCAAAAAGTGGATTAAAAAGGATGGCATGAATAAGGAGTCTTTAGCACTATCACCCTAGTCCCTCGAATTACTCTGGAGTCCTTGGTTTTCGGTTTGTTAAAATACAGTCACTCACAAGGGAAAGTCAGGAACAGAACCAGGGCGTGAGGAAAGGGCATCATAATCATAATCATCATCATTGCATCATAATTCTGATGTTTGAGATACAAGCCAACTCCACAGGGTTGTTGTGAGGAAAAACCTAATGTAGTATGTATCATCATTGCATCATAATTCTGATGTTTGAGATACAGGCCAACTTCACAGGGTTGTTGTGAGGAAAAAACACATGTGTGTCAGTCAGATGTATGTTGGGGGGCGGTGGGGGGGCACGATGGGGGGGGCGCAATTTCAGTGCTTGCCCCGGGCACCGTTTTCCCTAGTTATGCCTCTGTCTGCATGTCAAACATGTGCCCAGCCTCTGAGCTATGGCCCCTGTCCTCCTACAACAGCACAAGCAAGCTTCCCTTTTCTGTTTTTAATGCAGCTTTTTTTTTACCCTTACATGCTCTTATTTCTGAATCCAGGCAAAAACAGCTGTGGCCACATATTTGACAAGATAGCTGGCCACAGATCCAAATGCCAGGCATTCAAATCAATTGCACATATACTCCGTGAGTGCACGAAGACTCTACAACCACTGCCGGCCTCTGACTGGATCACTGGCAGGTTTTTTTTTAAGCCAGTTTGATTGCTGGCACATTCTGGCTGTTAACTCTCTGGCACATTAGCCAGTTTTCCCTGAGGCTTCCCTGAAGGGTTGTATTATAGTATAATATAACACAGTACAAGATCTTCCAGATCTCTAGGTGGGATGTTTGCTTTTACAAGAGAGAACATCTTTTAGCAGCAAGCCAACTCTAGCTATACTGGACTCCCCCCCCCCCTTTTTTTTAAAGCTAGGGATATGCAAAATCCTCCTGAGAAATCGTGCTAGTTCTGCAAAATTATTTTGCTTTCCTGCAGAATTGCTCTGGTTTTCACCAGAAGAAACATTATGTGTGTTAATCCATAATTTTTTGCCCTGTGGATTATCTTTCATCAGCAAAAGTACCTATGGATAATTTCAGTTGTATGGAAGACCAGCCAGAGCAGGGAGAGGGAAAAGGTTGTGTAGACCCTTTTCTCTCTCAGGTATAAAAACAGTTGGGAGAGCAATTCTGAGCAAATAAATGGGAAGGGGGAAGAAAATCTGAAGCTTCCCAATGCTGCTTTACCTGACAAAAGCTGATTCAAAGGATCAGGTGTAATGTGTAGTTTCACCCTCACGCTAGTGAGCCAGTGACAGCCTAGGCATATATTGGATCCCATACCCTTAGGAGCATTCACTAGTCCTATTGAAAATGTTTTGGTTTCCTTTGAAATTCCCCAAATATTTTGCCTGAAGCTTAGCACAACTTGCTAATGAAACAGCTTTGCACAATGGCCGCCAGTGAAGCCTGCCACAGGGAGGGCAGTTGAGAGAGGCGGGATATAACTTTAACTAAAAGCAAACTAACCTGCTGCTTCCACCCGACATCCTATAGGCACTGGCAGTGCCCGATCCAGTATCCCACTGAGAAGTGTTGCCATGTTGACCCTTCAAATGGCATCCACACACACATGGAGGCCAGCAGAACGGGGGGAGCAACCTCCTTGCAGGATGCTGGGTCGGGCAACACCAGTTCCTGTACACCAGTTCAGCACCACTTGGGTGCTGGCAGCAGATGAGTTTGATTGTATTCAAAACTAGCTTTAAGTACCCAGCATTGCTCAGGCTTGTAATAACAGTTTATAGAAACTTAGAGGGGTGGTTTTGGGGGTTCCCGAGTACCCTATACTACTCATAGGGTCATGGGAAGTTACATTACATGGGAAGTCTGCAAATCCTGATAGCTCAAAGGATGTGGGAATGTATAGGGAACAGACAGACGAACAGACATAATAACAGTTTATAAAAACTTAGAGGGGTGGTTGTCAGGGTTCCCGGGTACCCTATGTTACTCATAGGGTCATGGGAAGTCACTTTGCAAAGTTTGGTCCCAATAGCTCAAAGGGTGTGGGAATGTATAGGGAACAGACTGACAAACAGACATCCAATTTTATAGAGAGATTATACCCCGCTGCCCTTCCCATCTCCCCTGCGGCAGGCTTCACCAGCTGCCACTGGCCTTGTGGTAGCACAGCACATTTGCACAAGTGCTTAATTAATCTAGATGTCAGCCATTATTTTGAAAGCTAAGGAAATGTTTGTCTATGCTATTGTACAGCAAGACAAGAATAGCTGATTTAAAGCAATGGTGATATTCTAACATCATTGTTAATGTCATGCCATAACTTGATATAATGAAACAAGATGGAATAACTTCTTGCATGTCACAACCAAAGGCCAGTCTACCAAGATAGCACTTACCCCCCCTCCTCATAATGAGAATACAATAATATGACCACCATTTATTGCTCTTGGGGTAAAGCAAGTAGTTCAAGCTGTGATACTTGTCAAGCAGAAAATTCTGTATTGGGTCAAAACCTTTTGCAAAGCCTCCTTAGTTAGCTGCCAGGAAAATGAGAAGGTTTTGACTGGGGCATTTGCTGTATGACCCAACATGACTTCTCCTTACAGCAAAGTTCACAATGAATGTACATGGTACTCATCAATTCCAGATTGGAATGCAAGATGTTAGCATTCTTAAATTCTTTGGGGCAGTATACAGTTAAATCCAACTAGCAGTTTTAAGATACTTTGGCAGTTTGGGATGGAGGGCGCTAAATCATTAAATCATTAAAGATACTTTGGCAGTTTGGGATGGAGGGCACTAAATCATTAAATCACTAGATTAGCAATCTAAGGCACGCATGCTAAAGGTGACACACAAAGTGATGTTGAGTGGCACTCACAGTGCAAACTGAACTAGCAATGTGAGTGCCACTCAGAAATGTTTCACCTGTACCGACAATGTGCTCTAACTCTCCCTAAGCAGTAGCAACAACAGTGGCAGAAGCATCAAGGCCTTGCCCTGCTCCATCCTTCCTTCCTGCTTCCCAGGAAGGGGAGGACATATGAGGTGGAGCAGGGGCTTGATGCTGCCACTGCTGCACTGGCAATGGAGGTGAAAAAGACAGAGGAGGTGGTGGTGTAGGAAGAAGAGAGGTGGTGCAGAAGGCAATGGCAAAGGGCCAGGACCCTTCCTTCCTTTCTTCCTCCCTCCCTCCTGCTCCTGCTCCTCTCACAGTGGGAGCAGCCCAACATGGCTGCCCCATCTGGCCTTGTGTGTATGGGCCTTGGAAGGGGACATGACTCATGTCCTCAACCCACAGTTGGAATGGCATGCCACTTCTGAAAGATTGCCAAGCCCTGTTATTAAGCATTGTTATCATTAGTATGTCTATAACATTTGTTAATTGATCCCACCCCACCACAATAAAGAAATTATGGCAACCTACTGAAAAGAAGCCATCTCATGAATTAGCGGTCCACACATAACATGTAATCTCCAAATAATCAAATTTGGCTGTGGATTGTCTGCACAGGTGCTGAGTTTCCAATGAAAATGCACTGCAGTCATGTTTGGAGAAGATGGAAATGTGATCTTTGCAAGAACATTGGTAAAAGTCCCACAACCTTTCCAAATCAGTACACAACAGACTATAATATCTCCAAGCAGATCGGAGAAGGGCAAAACCCCCTATTTCAAAACATCCGGAACTCATTTTAACTATCCATTCATTACATTTGCAAATTACAATATTCTAATGTGCTCTTTCCTCAAGGCCAGAAAAGGCAAAAATCAAAGAATATTCCTGTGTTTTGCCAGAACTTGACTTTCATATCATTTTAACAAGCTATTTATACTGAACAGAATATTCTACTACAAACATGTACTCAATAGTCTTCTAGCTGGAGTGTGAATGATGCATTTTCAGACCCATAGGCTTACATTGCAGAAGTCCAACATTTTTAATGTAGTGTCCTTGGTGTGCAATATTAACTTCAGAGAAAGCTTGCATTTGAAAGAATGTCCAGTTTTAATGTGAGTGGACAATTCCAGACAATGGCAGTTGAATGAAGTTGACAATGAAGTTGTAGAATGATATCTGAATTCAAGAAGCAAGAAAGAAAAAGAGAGAGGAAAAATGTCATCCTAAGAGAGGAAATCAAATAGTTAGGAAAAAAGTGAGAGGGGGGAGAGAGGGAGAGAGAGGATAATGTCTGCAGTAAATAAAGGAAAAGTTTAAATTTAAGAGCAATAAAAATATGTTTGTCCTTTCCATATTCCTTAGTGATAAGGACAAGTTGTCAAATGATAGGCTTGTGTTTTATAGATGCTTCCTCAAAGAAATCTTCTGTAGATTTAACTAAAGGTTTACTCAGAAACAACTCCATTTTCTCCTCCTTTTCCTCCCTTTTCCTTTCTGACTCCACCACACACACTCTTCACAGGATCCCCATTGGGATAAACGACTCAACAACATAACGTAACGTAATGTAACGTAACGTAACGTAACGTAACATAACAACACTAGGATACAACACATTCCTCTCTTTTATAACAACCAGAATTGAATTAATTTAAAACTCAGTGACAAAGTCTTGAAGTCTTTTAGGTAGTCTCCTGTTGCACACACTTCTCCTAATTTTGGAGTTCTCTGGCACAGGAGCAGTTAGTAATGCTTTTTTCTGGTACAGAGAATTGTCCATCATTTTCATCAGCCTCCTCTGTGAGGTTAAAACTGGAGGCAAGGTCAGATTCCTCTCTTCCTTTCTGGAGATCAGGCTCCCTTCCCTCTTGTCTCATAGTATACATGCTGAAAAGTCTCTAACTGTTCCATTTCTTTCCATTATACAATATGACAGAATCTCCTCAGAATTTGTTTATTTGTTTTGGTCCAGAATATTGGGAACAGCCCTTTCTCACTTTATAAGGTAGCTGTACTCAAACAAAGTCCCCCACCTGAAATGTTTGCAGTTTTGCACCCACATACAATATGTATTTTGTTGTGTTTCTCTTATCTGGTAACGAATCTCTACATCCTCAGAGTGAGCTGGCATGAAAAGTAAGGGTGTGCGAACCAGTTTGACCGGACCAAGTTTGAACAGGACTGGCCTCAGTTCAAACAGAATGGGTCGGAACTGGTTTGGGGCAATGCTTGTAAAGGGGAATCAACTGAGGATTCCCATTTACAAGCAAAGGGGGGTTCCCAAAGGGTGGGGAGCAAGAGGGTAACACCTTCCCACCAGTGGTGGGACAGCAGCAGGGGTGGTGCTCCTCTAACCCCCGCCAGCCTCCCCAGTAGCAGCCCAGGAGGCTGCGGTCCAGTTTGGTAACTGCAGAGCACACAGCGGGCCTCCATGCAGGCACAGAGGCCATTAGAATAAATAGCCCAGTGCTCTTGTGAAAGAGCAGAGGGTGCTCCTGGTGTACCCAGTGCACTTGTGGGAAAGCAGTGCTCCTAGTGCACCAGGTGCTTTTGTGCAAGAGCATCAGATGCACCAGGAGCATGTGCTGCTCTTGCACAAGAACACTGGGAGATCTATTCTAATGGCCTCTATGCCTGTGCAGGGGTCTGCGTGCTCTGCAGTTACCCAAGCAGGCTGCAGCCACCTGGGCTACTACTGGGGGCTTCTACTGGGGAGATCAGTGGGGGATTTAGAAGAGCACCATCCCTGCCATCATCCAGCTGGAAGGTAAGTTACCCTCTTCACCCCCGCCTTTTGGGAATCCCCCTTTATTTGTAAAGGGGAATCCTCAGTGTATGCCCCTTTACAAGCATTGCCCTGAATTGGTCCGGGCACAGTCTCAAACTGGACTGGGCACAGTCCAATTTGACTCAACAGCCAAACTTTGACTCAGTTTGACTCAGCAGTCAAACTGGACTGGGCACAGTTGGGTCGGAACTGGACCAAACCAGGTCGGTTCAAATTCGGTTTGAATTCAAACAGAACCAGCAATACTGTTTTTATGTGCACATCCCTAATGAAAAGCCCTATCAGTTGTTGCCATTGGGTAAGTTTGGTGGAAGCTTTGCGTCCTCTCAGCAGTTCAAAATGTAATTTTCCTGTAGTAGAATGAGGAGTAATTCAAAAAGCAAATAGAGTTTCACAGATTGCCTCTTTCCAGGGTTGTTTTTTGCATGGTAGCCAGTTGTAAACTTTCTTTCACTAATCTGTTAATTCTTTCCACTAAGCCATTCCCTCAGGGTTGGTACAAGGAAATAGCATTGTTTTTTATTCCATGGTTATGCAAATATTGCTCCATTTCATATTAGGAAAACTGTGTCCCATTGTCAGTCACTAGTTCTTTAGGAAGACCTTGGACCGGGTTTCATGATCAGTGAGATCCGGTTTAGGGCACTGAGCGGGAAGAGTGGGCTAAGCCCGCTCTTGCCGTTCACGAGCGGGCAGGGAGCCCTGGGCGGCCAGATTGGCCACTCACATGATGGCTGGCTCCAAGATGGAGCCGATGGGGGGTGGGGTGCTTGGGGGCCACGTGGCCCCCAGAAGCCCCAGTATGCCCTGTGCGAGCGCGCAGGGCATACTGGGGAGACCCCCGAGCCGGGAGGCTGCTTTTAAACTTCCCGGCCGGGGGTCTACTCATGAGTAGCCATGGCGCAGATGCAAACCCGGGCTAAGAGGCAGGCTACAGGAGCGGGTTAGCCGCTCCAGAACCACCGGGCTCAATTACAAGCCCGGTGGCTCTTACAATCACAAAAATTGGGCTAGGATTTTCCCTTATCTCACAAAAACTGCAGCCATGAACTGGATCACCTTGTTTGTAGTAATGTTGTCAGCAAATAAAACTTCTGGCCATCTGGGATAGTATAGAACAAATACTCTAACAAAACTTTTGTTTTGTGAGTTGGTTCTCAAAAAGCCCCATTATATCCAGAGTACATTTTCTCCAGGGACCATTGGGATACTCTTTTGGAGTCAAGCAGGTGGTAAAAGTCTTCTGTGATTTGTCATATACAGCACAAGCCATACAGTGTTTACATTTTCAATGTGTTTGTCCACATCTGGCCACCCAAAACTTTCTCTGATTCACCTTTTAGTCGAACTCATGCCCATGTGACCTTCATGCTCACTTTAGCTCACTTTTGCTTGTAAGCAGGTTGGCATCACCAAATGATCAATCCTCAGCACCAGCTCATTGAGAAGAGAGAAGAGACAACTCCCTTGCTACGTGCAAGTATGGGTGAAGATACTCAGGTACCATTTTTTGTGTGGCCATCCATTAGTTATGAAAGATTTATGTTCAGTAATTACTTGATCATCAATGAAGGCCACTTTGCATTCAGAAGACATGATCACTCCATGAGTAGATGAAACTATTTGCTCAATTACTGCTCCTTCATCCACATCTTCTGGGATGTCCTCTTGGCCTGGAAGTGGAAGTCGAGATTAAAAAATCTGCAGTTGTATTCTAGACCTGGAATATATTCCACCTGGAAATAAAAATCCATAAGTCTGGTGATCCATTTGGCTATACTTGGGGTTCGACTTGATTCCCTAGTAATAAATAAAGCAGTTAGGGTCTATGGTCTGACCATAAAGTGAATTTTCTGCCTCACAAGTAAGTCGTGAAGTGCCTCAGTGCCCAGAAACATGTTAGAGCTTCTTTTTCAATGACAGAATACATTTCTTGGAAGCAGTGCACACTCAGGAAGCAAAGGCAACTGTAACTTCCCTGTCTCATTTTTCTGGGTCAAGACAGCACTCAAACCATATTCAGAAGCATCAGTGGTTATAATAGTGTGCCTGTTGGTGTCAAAAGAAGTGAGAGGAGGGCTTTCAGCAATGGCTGATTTGCAGGATGCATCCTAGTTAAATGCGAAGAAGAAGAAGAAGAAGAAGAAGAAGAAGAAGAAGAAGAAGAAGAAGAAGAAGAAGAAGAAGAAGCGGAGCAACTTTTGAGGCACATTGTCTAACAAATTTAGAGTAATACTAACAAAGTCATAAAAATTATCAAAGTGCTTCCTTGTTGTGTGGCTCTGGTGCTTCCTGAATAGCTTTCACCAAGTCTGTTTTGGGATGTATGCCACTCTGAGATAAAGTGAGGTCATTCACACTATCAAAAACTGTGCTCTACCCAGTTTGGGAGCTGTGTGAGCTCCCAATTTTCAGTTGTGTGGAAGCAAGGTTAGAGGAAAACCTGGGTAGAAGTGATTGTGTAGAAGCAAGGTAGGAGGAAAAGCTACCCAGATTATGTGTCTTTTCTTAAGACATCTGTCAGTTTAGCATCATGCTCTTCAATAGTTTTGCCATACACTAAAATGTCATCTTGAAAGCATGTGATTCCATCCATAGTCCCCGAAATTGCACACATCATTTGTTGAAATACCAAAGCTACAGAGGCTAATCCAAAGGGCAGTCTTTTGTACTGAAAAAGACCCTCTGGGGTAATGAAAGCTGTATATTTGCAAGAACCTTTGAGCAGAGGAATTTGATGATAGGCCAAAGACAAGTCCAAAGTTGTGAACACTGAGGCCTCTTTCAGAGTAAGCAAAGCAGCATTTCATGTTAAGAGCTTTACCCTGAAACTCTTCTGTTCATAATTAATAGGACCTATTTTGAGCATATGTCTTCCTTTTGTGCCTGCACAGTTGATATTCATCCATTCATACCAGCAAGGCTGGTAAGCGATGGAATAGGAGCTTTAAAGACTCTTGCATCAAAAAAAGCCATACTGGAAGAAACTCCTTCAGCAGAATCCAATGAAGGTCGCTGATAAGGGTTTTGCCTTTGCGTGATAGAGTTATCCAAAAGAATAAGAGAAGATTCGCTCACTGCACTCCCCTCACTGCTGCCGCAAAAAGTCAAGTGAGAATTACAATCAAAGGGCTTTCCATAGGATTATTACAGGTACTCACTTCTGGGTTCTTTGGATTCAATGGAGAATTAAGCAGCACAAAGGCGTCCTCCTCCACGTTTCCTTTCTGATTATCGGTTAGTTTTACAGATTGAAGAAGTTGAGCGAGAAGGGGTTCGTGCCTTTCTATGAGGGTGTTCTTTCCTCTGGTTTTAGTCAAAAAGATGTTTAATTTGGGGTGGGACATTTTCCCACCTTTTTTGTCTTTGGAGATTTTCTTTCTGTGCTTTGCTCCAATCGCGTGTAGCTTTCGGCTTTCAGTGTCTTATCTTCCTAGGCAATTCAGTAAATCTAAGGCCACAGTATCTTTAAGCACAGTTGCTAACAAGCATGAGCACATAATAAAAAGCATTCCAGCCGATAAAAGTGATTTAAAACAAATTAAAAACCAAGGAGAGGAGCTCTGAAGCTGGAAAACGCGTGCAACTGCAGGCCCCTCCCCTCCGGAAGTCAGCAAGGCTGGTAGCTACCAAGGCCTCTGCGAGGAATTTTATCAGGGGGTACAAAGTTTCTTTCGGGCCCCCTTCCCTTCTCCATTAGTCATCCTGTTTTTATCCACTACGGTTTTATGCCATGAGCTATAGCCTGTAAGGCCAAAAAGGGCGTGGAAGGCAAGAGAGGCGTGGAATGGAGCACTCTGTTGATTTTCTGCATTTGAGGCCTTATGCTCCTATACTCCCTCCGTGATAAATATAAATAAAATAAAATAAAAGAGGATCAGAGAGGAAAGCACATTTGATTTGAACATCTTTGTTTATGCTACAATACAGATAAGGAGAAAGTTCACATTGAAACAACCTTTTATATTGCAATGCAGATCAGATCATCAGAAGACATAATTATGAGTAAAATGTTAAAATAAGGTAGATAGGCTTAGTATTTACTTTTTAAAAAGAGCTTTTCTGGCCTTTTTGTGTGTGAAAATTTTCAAATCACAGCATGAAAATTCATTGTTCTGGCAATGTTTGATTCAATACTTAGCCTGGCAAAATCTACAAGACATTCCTGAGACTTTGTAGACCTTAAATAATTCTTAATCAGCTTGAGTTTGCTAAAAGACCTCTCTGCAGAAGCTACTGTTGCTGGAATTGTTAATAGTATTCTTAAGCTAACACAAACATTTGGAAACAGGTCACCAAGTCTGTACTCTGTTAACAAGTTCAACAGATCTAATGGCTTTAACAGTGCATTTACAAAATTTCTTTATGTACTGAGGGTAAATGTTGCATTTCTTTTCCAAAATCATCACCGTTAAGGTCAGCAAGATATTGCTCTGATAAAGATAGAGCTTTCTCTCCACATCACTTTCAGACATGGTGAGATATTGAGATGGAAACTCGGTTGTGATACATCCAATGTCAAGGCCTAGATTACTCCTCTCGTTTTCCAAATTCACTTCCATATGCACCTGTATTTCTGTTTCTTTCTGTTTTCTATTTTCATTTTCTGCATATGCCCCTTCATCAAAATCCTTTGCATGATTACCCAAATCAACTGCTCCTTGTTTAAGGATGAGGTTTCCAACAGTTTCTTCTTGCTCCAATTCTATAGATGAGTTGAATGGAAAAAAATTTGAAGCCACACCTAATCTTTTTCACATTCTTGTAATATTTTTGGTCTTCTATAGTGAGGGGTAAACTGCACAGAATATCCTCTGCAGTGTTTCCCATAGCAAAAATGAGAGCATTCACTTGGTGTTCCTGCAGGCGCGTAACAATGATAGGGCAAGGGGAGACAGTTGTCTGGGGGCCCCACTGCCTGGAGGGGCACCCCAGGGGCACCTCATGTGACTCCCCATTGCCCCCTGCCCAGCCCCATAGCCTCTCAGCCACTTGCCCTGTTCGCCGTCTCTCCTGCTTGTTCTGCTGGCCCTCAGGCAAGCTGCAAAGAGCTCCTTTTCTCCCGCCTCTCAGCTGATCGGCGGGTGGGCGGGGCTTCCACGGAGGCCTCCGTGTAGGCCGCAGTGAAGCCTGAACTCAAGTAGGGCCCAAGCCAGCCAGGAAGGAGGAGGCAGCCAGAGTGTTCTCTACAGCAGAAGACCCCTTGCTGCCAGGTAGAGTGTGAACTCCTTTTTGTGCTTACCTTTCCCGGCCCCCCCCCATATATAGGGATCTGCTTGCCATAGGGCTTGGATATGGGGGGTGGGGGAGGGACCCAGAAGTCTCTGAATATTTATTTTGAAACAGCTTGGGAAATTTGCTGACTTAAAAAAAACTATCTAAAAAGTCCTATAAGTGGCTTGTTTCATGGCAGAAAATTGCAAAAACTTCTGGAACAGTATTTTATTAATTTTATTCATTCATTCATTCATTTATAAATGCACTTCTGTTCAAGTTGTTTTGCAACCCAGAAGGTCTGAGTGAGAACTGTGAAGCATGTGTGGTGCTTTTATTTTATTTTTCTTGTGTGTGAACTGCTCCCCAATAACTTGCAGGGACTTCAGGGTCAATCTGGCCAACATGTGAATGCAGCACCTCCATTCCAGAGGAGATGTGTCTTAAAGGGCTTTAAAAGCCTCCTGTGAAAAACCTCCTGCAATCAAACTTGACTGAATTTGTTCAGAATTCTGGGAAAACAAACATAGGTTCACCCTGCATGGTTGAAAGTCTCCTTTGCTAATCTGTAGCGAGGGGCCCATTTTAATAATTCATCTTTCTAGTGTGTTCTAGGCATTAAAAGTAATACAAATGTATAGTACTCAATGTATATCACTATATATTGTGACGTGTGCGTGTGTGTATTCAGTGAAATGTACTTGCAGGCAGCAGACTTATTTTGGAATATCAGACTTAAATCCTTGGGGGCCTGGGGTGTGCGGAGGCCCTGGACTTTGGGGGGGGGGCCCATTTTAAAATCTTGTCTCTGGGCCCACTCCAACCTTGCTACGCCCCTGTGTTCCTGTGATTTCTGCATTAATCCAAGATGGGCCATGTGTTGCGGGGAAAATCCTCTTGAATCTAGCCTTCCTGTTTGATCCAGCCCCTTACTTTCATCCTTCTATTGCATTTGATAGAGAATGGGGTGTCTTACTGGATCAAAGGGGATTAGACCGAATTCCCGCAATATGACTTGTCGCCTGACTGAATTTAAGTCAAAATGCAACAAGGATGCATGCTCAAAATAAGCTTTTATTTCATGTTATAAAAGGCACGAGTACAGTCAGAGAGAATCTGGCTGGTACTGCGCATCGAAGCTGTGCATTTTGCCAGTTTATATGGGTTTCAGCAAACAAGCATATCAGTAAAGCAATTAATATATGCCATTGGTAATTAAGCATACACATTCCAGAGGTGCTATTTAGAGCCTGGGAAGATGAGTTATTACTTGGCCTTTCTGATAACCTTACTCACTATCAGTACCTGGTGCCAGGGATGTCTATTTTTGCTTGAGTGAGGGATTTGACTAATGGACTAGTTGCATACCTATATTATCTATTTCCTGACAGGTTCTGGCATTTATTATTTCTGGCCTCCTATCTCACATTCTTGAGAGGGGCTCCCACATTCCTGGTTTGGACACTTTTCCTGACTCAATTTTCTTTGTTTTAAGCCTAGTTTTTGTTCAGCAGCCCAAACTTTGAATCAAACTCTTATACACTTATTTGTAGGCCTGGATTAAACAATTCCAATTAAACAATTCCATGATTCTTAAAGGATCCATAGCTTTCCAAACTTATGTCCTTTCCAAATTTTCACTTGGCTGTATCCTTCAGCAAACAATGGAAATCTCTCCTCTCCTCCCACCCACTCACCCTTTGTTGTGGATTCTAATTATTCTTTCTTTGCTGACTCTGACACCATGTAGTGTTTGCAAAGAAAGATCAGAAGCCATTTTAGAATAACACAGACTGAAGATGAAGCCTCCCATGGGAGGCAGTCCTTCCTTTATTTAACTCCAGTTCTTAGCATATTAAACCTTTAACCCTTTAAGTAGTGTACACTGTTTTGTCACACCATCCAGTTGCCACTACTACTTTCCCCACTTTTGATAAGGCAAGAGGTACAACAGAGTAACAGGAAGTACTGACTTCACACTTCCTGTTGTTCCATTCCATGTCTCTTGTGTTTCCAAAAGACAGAGAGAGTGGGAGTTAGTAGCCACTAGATAGGCCTAACTAGTCATGGTTATGGTTTCTGCTGCCATCCTTCCCACCAGCTATGAAGATGGAGAGAAGGAGAAAAGGCAAAGGTACAGAGAATAGAAGGCAAAACTGCTCCCTGGTGGACTCTTTGCAACAGATAGAAGGGAAAGCTCAAGGTCAGGGACTGGCAGATAAAGGACAGAAGTGAAAGGTATGCTGTGAGGGGGAAAGGGGAAATGGACTGTGAGCAGAACATACAATTTGCTCCGGTCACTGTGCACCCCTTTAGCAAGCCTGCTGCAGAGGCAGAATCCCTGACGCAGGCTTTCAGTGGTGTGGCATGATAAGAAGAGAAGCAGGGAGAAGGAAAACCTGTTCCCTGGAGTGTTCTGCATACCAGGGAGAAGGAAACCATTGAGATTGGGACTGGCAGGGGAAGGAGTGAAGGGAAACTTTTAGAGTAAGAAGGAAAAATTGACATGTAGTCCCTTATCTACATTGACATGTAGATAAGCTATGAACTGTTGCAATGACGTGTAATATAGGTTACAGTTAATACTTTGGCTCCTGGGCCCCCTTCTGGACCCCGGGCACGATGTACTCCCTGCACCACCACCCCCATCATAGGCCCTGGTAGCTATTATTGACATGTACTCAAGAGCCTGCATACTTTAGCCCTCACTCCATCTTGATGTGAAACAGTCCTTAATAGCTACATCTTAGTCCAGCCTTAAGTGGACTACTCCTGGATGTGCTTTTCAAATTCTGTCATGAACCCCCATTATTCCTGCTTCTAGAAGAAGCCCATGTTGAGTCTTACCAGCATTGGGATTCACTTCCACATGAAGAGGAGAACAGGTCATGTTGGTGAGGATACATGCCACACAGTTGCCTTCTAATTGCTGTAGGAGCAGTTTTTGCCGCCGCCACCACCACCACCACCACTTCCTCCATATTCCATCAGCCAATAGATGTTTCTTAACATATAATGGATAGGAATATATTGCAGTTGCTTTGATAACTCACAATTGGCTGTCAGCTACTGCACTACAGTTCCCAACCAGTGCTGTGAGAACTCTGGTAGGGTAAAGTAACAAAATTTGGAATGGGCGCAGAGTGAAGACTTGCACTGTATTTTCCAGACATAGGTCTGGTTTATATAGACGTTTGAATCTAAGTTTAGTGTGAGTTATCAACATTAGCATCATTGTGTGAGCCCACACCAAGGTGGTTTATGGCCCAAGATGAATCGAGTTTCCCATTATGCTAAAGTCAGTCACCTACATTGAACCTAGATTCAAATGATTGTGTGAACCAGGACATAATGAGTCACAAACTGGACATATGCAGAAACATTTACAAAACCAACTGAACAGTTCAAAATCATTGGAAATGGTCATTTGTGTTGACTTGTGAAACACTGGTTATGCAGCCTGGCTCTAAAGGGAAGATGCTGAAACTAGACCATTGCAGACTAAGAGTTAGAGTCCAATGAGAATCTAGAATCTAGATATTGACAGAATCTAGAGATGGGCTACTTGTTCTGTAATCATTGGTTTAGAAAATTAATCAAGTTACTTTGGGTGGGATGAAATACTTTTGCTTATTTTCCAAGCTGATCCAACTTCAGAAATTGCCTACCCATACAAACCATAATCCCCCAAACCTTGGCCCTCTCTTTTAAACTTAAACTACCCAGTAGTGGGAGTAGCAATAGTACTTTGTTCCCACTCTGGGGAGATGGAAGCAGGGATGGCTTCTCCTTCCCCAAATGCATTGATAAAACACTGCAAAAGTGATCTGATGGTATGTGCCATTTCATCAAGTTCATTTTTGTGCACTGTTTAATGAATGTCTATGTTCATAGAACACTACAAAAAGCATTACACATTTTTTTAAACCCACCAGCAGGAGAGCTGGTCATGTGGTAGCAAGCATGACTTGTCCCCTTAACTAAGCAGGGTCTGCCCTGGTTGCATATGAATGGGAGACGACATGTGTGAACCCTGTAAGATCTTCCCCATAAGGGATGGAGCCACTCTGGGAAGAGCAGAAGGTTCCAAGTTCCCTCCCTGGCTTCTCCAAGATAGGGCTGAAAGAGATTCCTGCCTGCCACCTTGGAGAAGCCGCTGCCAGTCTGTATAGACAATACTGACCTAGATGGACCAATGGTCTGAGTATATGGCAGCTTCCTATGTTCCACAAAAAAGCAATGTTGATGTCATTGTTCCAATGATGGTTGTGACAAGCTTTTGGGGGAATTGTCCAAACAATTCAAATTTTGATATTATCATAATTACTCCCCCCACCCACACACACACAAAGTTTTGGAATCAGTAGGTTGATGATTAACATTTTTGTCTTAACCTGCCTCAACCAGAGCTGCACAAAAACCCATCCTTTTGAATACAATGAGAATTACACCAGCTAAGTATGCACAGGGCAGCAGCCTTGATTTTTTAAATTAAAGTTGAATTCTTCTCCACTGGAAAAAATGAAGGAAAAAAAACACATTCAAATTTTGAAATGCTGCCAGTTTTCAAATCTGTTTTGTTTCCATTTTTGGAGGAATGGGAAGTTTAAAAACACAAGATTCTCTAGTGAAGATCAGTCTTATAGTAACATAGGAAACATGTGCTAAGTTGGACCTTTAGTCCATTTACATAGCATAGTATTTGACTGGTAGCAGCTCTCCAGTATTTCAAATAAGGTTCTTCCCAGCTCTGCTACCTGAGAGCCTTTCAAGTGGGGATGCTAGGACCTTTGCCATGCACTCTAGCACTATCTAAAGAGGGCTAGAGGAACAAGTGTGATTGCATGTCCATACATCAGTGAGCATAAAGAAAAACACACAGACTGTAAATAGAACTTGTGGCATCTGTATTAGACCTAGTAAACAAGTACAACTCCCTCTTGGGTGGCCCTGCAAGGGCTGTTAAGAACAAGATGTGGGGATTATGCTAGTGTAATAGAGAACCTAGGTAAAGTAGTATGCAGGATTTATCCTGCACATGGCAACCATCAGGAGAAGCTTAGCCAGCTTGCAGCCAGGAAAACATGCCTTATCCACAGGTTCTAGCATAAACACAGATGCAGCAAAATGAGTCACCGGAGGAAAACAAAAATTCAAATTGGACGCAAATGAAGCTTTGTGCGCATGCAAAACAAGAAATCCATTGAGCAAAAACTAATTTTATGCCAGTGCCAGAATGGTTGCCTTGCATGTTCAAAATGAAAATGGAGGGGCTGCCGCTCACTCGGAGAGCTCATGCTTTGCATATATTAGGCCCCAGATCTCAGGTAACATGCCAGGGAGAATGAGAATAGAATTTAAAAATGTTCTGGTACAACATTCAATAGTGGATTAAAATATTTATCTAGTGCCCATATGGCAGCATTGTAGGGGGTGGCATCTTGCAACAAATCAACAAGTGGGAGGATAACCAGCATGGTGGAGCACTTAGGATGGGAGCTGGAGACCTGGGTTCAAATCCCCATTCAACCATGAAACTCAGGGGGTGGTCTGGGGCCAGGCATTTACCTCTTAGCCTAACCTATCTCACAGGGTTTTTGTGAGGATAAAAATAGCCATATATCCTGCTTGAAATTTTTTTGAGGAAGAGCGAGATAGCATAATATAAGAACAGCCCTGCCCAAGGCCTATCTAGTCCAGCATCCTGTTTCACACAGTGGCCCACCAGATGCCTCTGGGGAGCCCACAGGCAAGAGGCAAAGACATACCTTCTCTCCTGCAGCTAGCATGCCTGCAGCTGGTATTGAGAGGCATCGTGCCTCTGAGGCTGGAAGTGACCCACAGCCACCAGACTAGTAGCCACTGATAGACCTGTCCTCCATGAATTTGTCTAAGCTCCTTTTAAAGCCATCCAAGCTGGTGGCCATCCCCACATCCCATGACAAAGAATTCCATAGATTAATTATGTGCTGTGTGAAAAAGTACTGTGTGAAAAAGTACATAGATTAATTATGCGCTGTGTGAAAAAGTACCAACAAGAAGTTGGTCCTAAATTTCCCAACCTTCAGTTTCATGGGATAATATAAATGAAATAATGAGTTACTGTAAGATTCTCTGACCTTACATTATAAGGGTCTGGCCCTTTCATGAGGTAAGGTGAGGAAGTTGCCTCAGGAGGCAGATTATTGGGGAGTGGCAAGATGTCTCCCACCCTTACTATTAGGGCAGTTCCTGACCTGTGAAAGTGGTAAAGAATGTTTTTCTTCACACTCCTTGCAGAGCTTGCAAAAAGGACAAGGAGAGAAGAGGAGGCTGATAGCAAGCAACCATCCCTCCTCCCCATGCACTTTCAAATCTTGCAGGAGTTGGTTTTGAAAGGGGGATGGCACACACCAGGGGCATGGGGCAATGGAGCCCTTTGTGCCTTGCCTTAGGTGCCACATTACCTTGGGGTGCCTCTGGTAAGAGTCTTCTTTTTTATTTGGAATGAGGGCAGTCATGTTTATAAGTAGTAAATAATTATTGAAATGTGGTTTCTATGATTTGCAATGGAGGAAATCGGTCCCCAGGGGTAGAAAAAGTGGATATGCAATCTGTGATATGGTTGGAAAATATCACAAAGGCAGGCACTCAAAATGTTCAGGGCTGTGGTTGCTAGATGAGCAGCACAGAGAGAGGCACTGTACCATTTACTGCCTGATGCCAAAGTGCAGAAGCAACCCTAGTCAAGGATAGTGGGGAATGTTTAGTGCTTGCAAACCTTCAAACAACAAACAACAAATATTTACTGTATATACCACTTTTTAACAAAAGTTCCCAAAGCAGTTTACACGGAGAAAATAATAATAAAGTAATGAGATGGATTAAAGTAATCAGATGGATTCAGACCTTCAGGGTCCGAAAACTCACTGTCAAAGCACTTGTAACTTGTTCCAAACAAGCAAATTGTGCTACAGATTTTGCCTCCTTTTTCTTTCTCTCCTCCATTCAGCCTCTAGCTCCATAGCAAAATAGAAAGCAGCCATACACTAAGTCAGACCCTTAGTCCATCTAGCTCAGTATTGTCTACACAGACTGGCAGTGGTTCATCCAAGGTTACAGGCAGGAGTCTCTCTCAGCCCCTACCTTGGAGATGCCAGGGAGAGAACTTGGAACTTTCTGCATGCAAACATGCTCCCTCCTCCCACTTCCCTCTCCATTTCTGCCGGGGTCCTCTAGGAAAAACAAAATGG
Organism: Hemicordylus capensis; assembly: GCF_027244095.1. Lineage (NCBI taxonomy): Eukaryota > Metazoa > Chordata > Lepidosauria > Squamata > Cordylidae > Hemicordylus > Hemicordylus capensis. The sequence continues at coordinate 24,897,986 of NC_069661.1, read as the reverse complement.
AAAAATGGAATACAAGCAGTTGTTCACTGTTCTTGTGCATTCAACAGCAGGTTGATGTGTAGTCATATGAATCATAATTCACAGATTCACTCTGTACCTAAAATCTAGTTCTGCATTGTGAACAGACACACAAAAACATTTACAAATGAGAATCCATAGTAGTCAGAAGCAAAATAAAAGAAAGAAACTCAGTGAAAGAAGAAGAAAGAAACACATGCTTGCCTGAGCCCATGTCCTAAACATGTATGCACCAAACAATACTTTGAAGTTAAGGGGAATTACTTGACACCAGAACTAGAACTACAGTGGTATGCATGATTAACATAAGATCCCAGTCCAAATAGTGCTGTTTGTTTCACATTAGAGTACCCTAAAGGACTTTTGAAAAAGGACCAATAAAGATAGGAACAATGCAGAAATTGGGTATTGGGCAATACTGATGATGGTGGGAATGATGGCAGCTCCCAGTGAGGGAAGGTGGGGAAGCTTCTTGTGTATAGCTGCTAGAATGCAAGTGGGAAGTTCAGTTGGAAGAGGAAGAAAGATGGTGTCTCAAGAGTGATGTCTCAAGAGTGATGCCAAAGGGATGGATTTAACTGGGGAGATTCAAAGGATCTAATCCTTGAAGGTGTTACCATGGCAGCTGTCAACAGAGTGCTGTACTGGTACCAGGTTAAGGGTTAAGGTGCTCTGTATGCCACCAGATGAGTACCAGGGTTCCAAGGAAGTCGGTTTCAGGGTTTAGCCTTGTGAATGGGCTGGGGAATGTGCCTTAGAACTGTGCCTTAGAACAGTTAATCACAGAACCAACCAGAGAGATGGAGATCTTGGACTTAATCCTGAGTGGTGCTCAGGACAAGCAGCGAGATGTCAGAGTTGCAGAACCATTGGGAAACAGCAACCTTAGTGTGATCCATTTCAGCTTATATGAATAAGAACTGTCAAGGAAGACAGATGTGTTGGACTTCAGAAGACAGATGTGTTGGACTTCAGAAGAGGAAACTTCTCAAAAATGAGGGGACTGATAAAAAGGAGCTGAAAGGGAAAGTCAGGAGGGTCAAATCACTCCAGAAAGCATGGAACTTATTTAGAACCACAATACTAGAAGCTCAGTTGTAATGTATACCAAGAAGGAGGAAAGGTACCACCAAGTTCAGGAGGACGTCAGTGTGGCTAACAAGTAGAGTCAGGGGAAGCCATAAAAGGGAAGAAGACTTCCTTCAGAAAATGGAAGTCCTGCCCAAATGAAGAGCACAGGAAGGAACACAAAGGGGCTATTCTCACGATTAGCAAAAATCGGGCTAGGAGAGCCTAGCCCGATTTTTGCTAATCGTAAGAACCACCTGGCTCAGCTGCAAGCTCGGTGGTTCTAGAGTGGGTAACTTGCTTTGGTAGCCCTCCTGTTAGCCCGGGTTTGTGGAGCCAGCGCTCCGCAAACCCGGGCTATCTGGTCGTGAGTAGCCACGACGCGGATCCACGTTTCAGCTACTCATGAGGAGACCCCCGGAGGGGAGGTGAAAAGCCACCTCCCGGCTCTGGGGGTCTCACCAGAGTGCCCTGCATGGTCGCGCAGGGCATGCTGGAGCTTACGGGGGCCAATCGTCTCCCGCTCCTCCGTCACTGAGCTGGCAATTGTGTGGGTGGCCGATTCGGCTGCCCAGGGCTACTGCCCCGATCATCTGTGGGGAGAGCGGGCTTAGCCCGCTCTCCCTGCAGTATCATCAAAAGTGGGTCTCACTGATCATGAGACCTGCCTCAAACTCTGGCAAAAGAAATGTAAGGAAACAATAAGGGATGCAAAAAGAGAGTTTGAGGAGCATATAGCTAGAAGTTTCAAGGGTAATAACAAAAACTTCTTTAAATATATAAGAAGTAGCAAACCTGTCAGGGAGGCGGTTGGCCCCATAGATGATGAGGGTGTGAAAAGGATTATTAAAGAGGATTAGGAGATTGCAGAGAAGCTGAATGAATTGTTTGCATCTGTCTTCACAGCGGAGCATACTGACTATATACCCCCTCTGGAATTGAGCTACTCAGGTTTAGAGGCTGAAGAACTGAGCCAATTTGAGGTGATAAGGGAAGATGTTCTAAACTGTCTTGGAAAAATAAAAGTGAACAAATCGCCAGGGCCAGATGGAATCCACCCAAGAATTCTGAAGGAACTCAAGTGTGAAATTGCTGTTGTCCTAGCAAAGATATGTAACTTGTCCCTATAATCAGGCTCTGTACCAGAGGACTGGAAAGTACCCATTGTAATGCCCACGTCGTATGGGCGTGTGGGTCATCTGGGGGAAGGTGGCGGGATCCTATTCCCTTTTTCTGTGCAGTTTACAGTGCACATTAGAGTACCCCAGAGAGACAGACAGACAATGACTTTTGAAAAAGAAGAAATAAAGTTATGGACAATGCAGAAATTGGGAATTTGTCAATACCAACGATGATAAAGGTTGCTCCATGGGAGGGAGGGAGCTATTAATAAGTATCCTATTCCCTTCTTCAAAAAATATTGTATACATTACAATATATATACAATACATATTGTATACATTATGTTATTTCTAACAGAAAAGCAACAGAAATATAGCATTCTTGGCTGCACAAAATGCAAACAAAAATTGTAAAAGAAAAAAGAAACCCAGACAACCTGTTTAAAAAGGATCTTCTCACACCAATTCTTCTTCCTGTTGAAGGTTCAATGTCACCTCAGAGCATGCTTATACGTTTCATGCACACATCTAAAGGAACTTGTTTCTAACCTTTAGTGCTTTTTGCATCAGCTGATGACATGAAGTGTGGAAACATATAATGAGAGCCACTCAGATATTTCCTCAGTCAGAGGTTAGGGGAAGAAAACAATTTCAGCAAAGGACATTTCTGTACAAACACATCAGAACTGCCACAAGCACATTTTAGCCTTTGCTAAAAAGAGTTGTCAGACCTATGCAAGAATTGCATGATATCATGTTTGTCTGTTCTTGTAGATGTCAGCAGGTATAGGGTGTGTTTTCGTTTGCGGATGAATATTAAAATGCAATGAACAGGACACATTTCTTTCTGCTCAGTATCTATCTGCCACCAACCAATCCTGGGAGAGCAATGATCCATTTTTGCAGTTGGGACCACTTTGTTCCTTCTGTCTCAATGGCTGCAGAGAACTGCAACTAGGATGGAGGGAAGGGGGAGAGAGTGAGAGCGAGCAAGCAAGGTGATAACTGACAATGTTACGTCTCCATTTGTGAACTTAGATACATTATTTCCAAAGTGCCCAATAATAAGATAGGAAACCTCCAAGCACAGACCGGCAAGGGGAGGGATGTGCAGAAACATAAAATACAGATGTCCGTTCATAGTTCATTCAGTGTACCATCAGGTCACATCATGGAGGAGGGGAACAGGAAGTACTGAAGATTTTGCTTTGTGCAAAAGGGGGGGGATCCCACTTCCATTGCTGCTGCAAACTTTGTTAGTTTGCTTTCTTTAGTACTAACCCCCACACCATATTAGTTTGGCTTAGGATTTTAATTTCAATTGTGTATTTCTCTGAGTCTGTTTGGGATTTGCTTTGATTTGCCTATAGTCAGAGCATGCATGCATGCATTCATTCATTCATTTATTTGTTATCCTGTTTTCTACCAGTGGGAACCTGCCCCAAATTCCTTATATCTTGATATTTCTCTGGGTTAATGAGACTGTGTTTGTCTTGGGTTGCATGAGGGAGCATTTTCTTGGATGTTCCTGAAGTCATTTATTTGAAATCTTTTCCAATACTGATCCACCACAAGTACTGATCCACTGTCTAAACCATGATTTCAATTATTATGAGTGAGCCTTAGGTTCATGCACATCCTCCTCCTCCTCCTCCTCCTCCATGCATGAGAAGGGTGATCGAAAGCTCCCAGTTTTGTTTTTAAACTAACTGCTGGTCCCCATTATGTCAAAACTCAACTGTGGTTTTGCCATTTGGGGTGTTCTAAAGAAACAGCAATAGTGGACTTAGGGACAGCTCTTCTGCTACTTCCTAATTTTTGCTGTCATGCAAAGTGAGAAGAGACACGTTTTATCTCTACACTGGGAGAATGCAAATTTCCTCTTTTAGAAGAGCCCTTGAAGCAATGAGAAAGGAAGCATGCATTTCTTTGTTTTCACTTCTCTCTTTTTTAAATAATTTGTTTATAAAGGAGAATGAACAGAAAGGGTAAAAAATACAAGTTAGAACACCGGGGAGGGAGTGGGACATAGAGATGAACATACTCTTGGAACTTACTGTTCCAGAACATTTTAAACAGTATCCACTCTTCAATAAAGTTATCAGTTTGTCTTCCTAGATAACTTCTTGAGAAATAGGTCAGCTTAGTCAGTGAGGTGATATTCCAAATTCTTTTAAACTATTCAGACAGTAGAAGCTCTTCTGCTTTTATCTAGTGTAGCGCAATGGAAATTTTTGCTGCTGCCAATAAGCTTAGTATCCAGAGTCTGTTATGTTAATGTTGTACTTTTAAATAGTATAACATAATCTTGTTATGGCAAGACAAACAAAAAGTGAAGACGATCAGTTGCTGGCTTCTTTCGTATCTTTAAAGCAGCTCTGAGCTTAATGACAGAGTGTCTATGCTGGTCAAAGACCATAATAAAGGTTGATTGATTGATTGATTGATTGATTGATTAGGCTTTAGGAACACAGGACCACAGGAAGCCACTCGTGTTCTTCCCCCTGGGGACCAGATCCGTGGCCTGACAGCCCCCACTGTCTCTGGGGGGGCCTCCAAATCAATCAACCAACCAGCCCCAGCTGCCCCTTTCTGGTTGCCACAGCCACACCTGCTACCTGCATGTTGGGAATATGTAGGAGATGAGGAGCTTCTCAACCAGTCAAGGTTTTGCTTTCCTGCTTCAGGAACTGCCTTCTAATTGTGAGCAGGCAGCCCATTAGCTCTCCAGCATTTGTGGTATCATGTGCTCCACCCCTACCTCTAATTTGAACAGTTTCCCAGTTCCCACAGCTGCTCAACAGTAATCTGACTGAGCGAGCCAAGTTTAAAAATCAAAGAAAAAAAGAGACTTTCCATGTGAGCAAAATGGGATGGATGGGAGGCAATGGAGAAACATAAACACACAGAGAGGGAGGAAACAAAGCTACACAGAAAAAAGAGAGAAAACATACTTGCAAAGAAGCAACAGAATAAGAGGAAAAAGACAGAGAAGGTGGGGAGAAAGAGAGCAAAACAAAGAAAGGGATTTTTAAAAAACCTTTTTGTTCTCCAAATCTCCTGCAAAACTGTCATTTTAGTTTCCTCCCCGACCCCTATCACTCAGCTTTTGTTTTTGCAATTTTTAATTTTTATTTTGTGAAGCAAGGCAGGATGCTGTTTCCGTCTTCTCTTCTGCCTTTCTTTATTCCACAGCATAGTAGAAATAGAGGGGTGATTTGTGTGTGCTTTAGGTTTCAGTTAATTTTGGTCAGTAAATTTTTGTTCCTTCCTGGGAGTAGAGTGAGTCTTATAGCAAGCATGAATTGTCTGCTTTGCTCCACCTTGGTTTGCATTTGAATAGAAGACTACATGTGAGTCCTGTAAGCTATTTCCCTTAGAGGAGGGGTAGGGGGAGATATTCCCTGAGCATGTTCAGGACTCCGTGCATGCATGGAGGCCATTTGCATGATCTTTGTGCATGCATAGAGGCCATTTGTGTAACCACACAAATTTGTGGTGACGCAAACGGCCTCCATGCAGCAACTTTGGTTCAAATTGGTTAAGTGGTTCACAAGTTAGCCCACTTGCACCTCAAAAGTTTATGCATATGCCATCTTGAATCGGTGTGGATGACATCACCACAATCTATGCCATTGAGGTGTCCCTGTGTGTCACTCACTGTAACTGTACCCTATTTGGTTCAAATGGGTTAAGCAGTCCACAAATTAGCCTGCTTGTGCCTCGTATGTTCACGTGACCACTGTCTTGGATTGCTGTGGATGATATCATCACAGACTACTCCATTAAGGTGTCCCTGTGTGTCACTCAGTGCAACTGTACCCAATTTGGTTCAAATCAGTTAAGCGGTTCACAAGTTGGCCCACTTGTACCTCAAAAGTTTGCGTGTCCTCCATCTTGGATCCGGGTGGATGACATCATCACAAACCTATGTGTCCCTACAACTGTACCCGATTTGGTTTACATTGATCCAGGTGTTGCAAAGTTGATGGTGGGGGGGGACACATGGACACACAGACAGAATGCCGGGTGTTCTCATAAGCCTACTGGAAAGTAGGCGAAAAACAAGGAGTTTGTTTTTAGTCTAGTCTAAAAGTCTAGGCCTAGTCTACTATGCTGATATTATATCCAAGCATAATTTTCAGTAAATTATGTGATATGTTCATGCAGAGTGTCACTCATTTTAGCCATCTCTCCTATGGATTGATGTGGTGGGTTGATTATATTTTTGTCACTGGGATGCATTAAGCTTTGCAGCAAAACTTAACCATAACATGTTTGTTCAACCCACCAGGAAAATGTAATCTGCTATGTAGTGTTTTGCCTGCCTGGTAGGGGTTGTTTTTGTTTTAATATTTACATCCGTTATGTGTTCGTATTGTCAAGAGAAATTGAGTTAACAACATTTGCCGATCTCGCAGAGCAATTGTAAGATTAAATTGATGTTTGTTAATAAAGGGCTCGGAGTTTCTCAGATGAGACATAGCAATAATAGGACAGTGTCAAGGGACAAATGTTCAAAAGCAGGTTGCTCACTTGGGGTGTGTATTAAAGTAATAATAAGTGGAACTGTTGCTCCTCGAGCTGCTTCTGTGGATTGACTTCTAAACTGAAGAGTCCATGATCCAAGTGAGGTAGGAGGCATCAGTGAACAGATGGATCCCTTCAGTTCAGCAGCCGTTCATCAACTTCTCCCACTAGACTCCTGATGGATCACTGGGGAAAGGGTGAATTTAGTCTTGAGGCCTCTGTCGTGTTGTCTGTATAGAGACCTTCGAGAGAGATTGTAAGAGCTTCAGTTTTGGTCCCTGACTCCAAGAATCTCTCTCTTCCGTTTTGTGCTTCCTCACACTTAGGAACATAGGGAACTGCCTTATAAAGTATTGTTTAATATTGTCTTCCCTAGGCAGTTCATGTGACCATTACAATCAGGGTAGGTGGTGGGCTACCCTGATTTGCATGATCAGGGGTGCACCTAGGTAATTGGGGCTCCCGGACTGCCCCCCACCGTGAGACCCCACCACCATGGCTCCCCCAGAACCTGCTTTTTGAGGGCCTCCTGCAGCCACCCCATGCCCGCCCTGCCGAACCTCTGCCCCCCCCCATAATTTAAGCTGCCATGTGCGCAGCCAAGGGATGGCGGCCAGAGGGTGAGCCGAGCAGGCCTCCCCCACCCGTGGCAGTGGACGGAGCGATCGCTGGGCCTGTCTGTTCAGCACAGCAGCTCTTGATAACACAGAAGCACTTGGACATCACGGGATTGCAACGAACTATTTCAACTGTGTTGGCCTGCTGTTGTGTCTTGCAATTATCAAGAGTTGCTGGGCCAAATAGACTCGCTCTGCTGCCACCACGGGAGGAGGAAGTGAGGCATGCTCAGCTCACCCTCCTCTGCCCAACCCCCTGATGCCACCCCTCAACTGCACATATGACGGGCTTAAATTGGGGGGGGAGGGCAGAGGTTCAGCACAGTGGGGCAGCAGTGGGGTGGGGTGACTGCAGGAGGCCCCACTGGCCATTTGGAGTCCACCCCAGACCTTGGAGTCCACAGACTGGGGTCCCAAGGTCTGTGGGGTAGGAGCGCCTCTGTGCATGATAATCTGAACCTATGAATTTCCCTGCAGCCCAGGTTGTTCGCAGCAGGGCTACTCAACCTTTTGCTGGGGTGGAGGAGAGGAGATCCCTCCTACACTGATCTTCCAATCATAAGAGCTGATGTGAGAACCGGTTTGACCTCAAGCTAGTTCAAGCCCAAGCTAGCCTGGTTTGGGGCCGGTTTTGGGGTGCCAGCGCTTTGTAAATCTGAAAAAAATAAAGGTCAACTTACCACTGCCAAGGGCTTTGATTGCCTTCAGGGGGCTTCTGTGGCTGCTGTGGCTATGGAGGGGTCTCCAGTGGTTGTCCCTCCCCCGCCAGCCTCCCCCCAGTCTCCCATGGACTGGTTTGGCCCATTTTGGAGCCATTTCAGCCCTCTGAGAGCATTGGTGGGCATTTTTGAGGCTGCTGCACATGTGCACTGGCCATTTGCATGGCCGGATCACCCAGTCATGCAAATGGCCTGTGTACATGTGTGGCAGCCTCAAAAATGGCTGCCATGCACACTCAGAGGGCCAAAATGGACCCCAAACAGGCTAAACCAGCCCGTGGGAGAATGGGGGAGGCCGGTAGGGTCTCTTCTAGAGACACCCCTCCCCCTGCAGCCAAACCAATATATATATGGGAAACTGGGGAGAGGCTGGTGGGAAACCACCAGAGACCCCTTCACAGCTGCAGCAGCCACACTCCCAGGCAATCAAAGCCCTTGGCGGTGATAAGTCGATCTTTGTTTTTTCCCCAGATTCACAAAGCGCTGGCACCCCTGAACCAGACCCGAACCGGTTCGATACTTGAACCAAGCCAGGCTTTGGTTTGGAGGTACCAAAACTGAACATGCCCAATCCGGTTCAAATGTGGTTTGGATTCAAAGTGAACTAGGCAAACTGATTTTGTGCACATCCCAAGTGAGCTGCTCTCTGGCACTTGGCATGCACTCATCTACACAGCAACTATTGAGAACTGCACCTGCAGTGCCAGCTGTCCATGAACACACTAGCCTCCAAAGCACACTCTGAAGCTGGAGCAGCTTGGGCAGGGCTATGTTCTCTTCCTGCTCCTCCATGGCCAATGGGAGAGCAGCCACTCATGTCATGAAGCTTTTACAGTCTGCTGGCAAGGAACGGGATGCTGAAATGCATCCTGATCCTTGGCTGATCTTCCGTGGAAGTGGGAAGCTGCAGTGGGTCCAGAATGCAGCGGCTCGCCTACTCATGGGTGCCAGAAAATATGACAGGGCTACACCTCTCCTGCAGACATTGCACTGGTTGCCTATTCGCTACCGGGTTCAATTTAAGGTCCTGGTTTTGACTTTCAAAGCCTTGCGGGGTCTGGCACCTGTTTACCTACAGACCCGCCTCTCCCATCCAGTTACATCCCATCCGGTCAGTTCTGCTCAGATGGCCCTTTTGTCAGTCCCCGATTTCCGAGAGGTTCGGGGCACTAGAACCCGTGAAAGGGCTTGCTCGGTTGCTGCCCCACTTCTCTGGAATTCGCTTCCCCTGCAGATTTGTTTAGCTCCTTCCTTGTCGATTTTTAAATCTCTATTGAAAACTTTTCTTTTTCGCCAGGCTTTTGCCCTGTAGTTCATTTTTCTGTTCTTTTTTGCCCTGTAGTTCATTTTTCTGTTCTTTGGTCAGTTTTTTTTTTTAAAAAACCAATTTTTAATTATTAATGTAATGTAATTTAATGCTGCCTGTTTGCATGTTGTTGTGCACCGCCCGGAGTCTTCGGAGTGGGCGGTATATTAAATTTCTCAAATAAATAAATAAATAAATAAGACATGAAGCTGCCAATTTCAGCCGTGTATCTGCCACCAGCTGTCATTGTGGGCCGGCTGGAGCCCAGCAGACGTGTTGATTGTGTTTTGTTTATAGAGTAACATCTCACCTGCACTTCTACCCACCTCAAAACATTCTTGTGAATGAGTCTATTGGCTGGCAGTGTCTCTCCTATGTTTCAGGCAGGGGTCTCTCCCGGTCTATCTGAAGATCCCAGGGTTTGAACCTGGAACCTTTTTATGAATCTGCATGCAAAGCAGATGTTCCACTGAGCTCATGTCCCATCCCCAAACATATTGGAGACAGCACTAGTCTTCATCTGATTGATTGTGATTTAAAAGAAGTGGGGGAAGTGAGAGACAGAATGAGGGGAGAGAGAAGGGGCACCAAAAGAGGAGGAGCAGGAGAAGGTGGAGGAGGAGGAGGTGGAAAGAAAGATGTGATAAAATGAAGAACATACTTAGAACAGTCTGAAGCAACAGTTTATTTAGACTCGCACAAGCCAGACTACACAGGTCTCTCTGAACCCTCTGCAAAACCTGGCACAGATTAGCCTCATACACTACCCAGTTACTACTACAACTAAACATTAAACACTCCAAGCCATACATGGTAAAATAATCTAAATCGTTCCCTTTTTAAAGGCTGGGGTTGAAGATGGCTCCTGTGTCTAAAAATGCTGAAGACTACTGTTAACAGAAAGTCTCATTATAAGTAGTAAGGTGTATTTTTCTTGTGCACTACCAGTACCTGACTGTGAGGACTGTCTTCCTAGGAGGTGAGTTTCTTCTGCTTTGTCTTTATCATCATCTTCTTTCCACATGTATTATAACACCATCAGTTCCCAACACTGAAATTTGAAATTGGAAGAATTCATAATACTTCACTCTCCCCCAGGAAAAAACTCATTAGAAGTCAAGGTGAAACTCCATGAAAGGTTGGGCCACGATCTTGATGACCTTAGCCTGGTACTATCACTCCCTATAGCTACTAGGGGTGTCTACGAACCATTAGGCACTGAACTGGTTTGCCTTGAACTGGGCTGGTTTGGCAACTCAATCGCGAACTGAACCGAGGGGTGGTTCTGTCCGCAATCGAAACAAACCAAGCCTGGTTTGAGCAGACTGGGTGGTGGGCGGGGGTGAGCGAGAGGTATTTATAGTGCCTTACCTGACTGGCGTGGCTGCCAGCGCCATTGCTCACCCCTACTGACACAGCCCATAGCCTAATGGTGCACTGTGATGCCCCTTTTAGTACGCTGCCCATGCAGTGGTGGCACAGTTCTGGGCTCCGTGAAAGCCCTGCTCTTTTGATATGCTAAAAGGGGAATCACAACACACGCTTGGGCCATGGGCTGAACCGGGTGGGGGGGAGTGGTGGTGCCAGCCACTGCACTAGCCAAGTTAGACCCTTTAAGTACCACCTCCTTTTACAACTTCCCTGGGCCCCCAGCCCTTTTCTTGTAAAGGGGAATCCTTACCAGCAGAGGCGAAGCCTGACTGCTGGTGGCCTGTGTGTGGCCGCCGCGACGCCCCCGCGGACCCCGCTCAGATGTGGGGGGGTTGTGGGGGCCACGAGGCATGACCCCTGATTGGGCACGGCACAGGTTCTTTGAACCCATTGGCCCAATGGTGGCGCCACCCCTCCTCACCAGATTTCCCTTTACAAGTATCAGCCTCTCAAACCGCCGAACTGGTTCAGTCAAACGGACCAGATCGGCTGGTCAGTTCACTCAAACCGGTTCGGAAACACATCGTTTGGTTTAAATTTGATTCAAATTCAAACCAAACTGTGATTTTTGGTTCATACACACACCTAATAACTTCCTTTCTCCTCCACACTCCCATATAATACACTACAAATGTATAACAGATACACACATATAATTGGTGAGGATGTAATTCTTATTTTATAATTGTATTCAGGTATGTTCATCCACAAATGTGAAAAAATGCCTATAAATCTTTAAGAGATCCTGATTATTGGCATCCTTAAAGTTGAAAACCAAAATTAATTTAGACTTTGTTTTTTCACTTACTTGACTGTTTTGTATTCTTGGGTGTTTTAGCTATTACATCAAAACTGTTTCTGAATTCATAAGACCTAGAAAAATGTTTGCTTTTAAAAGAACAATATATAACTATTATTTCTCAGAATGAGACTGACCCTCATGGGATGCACAAGTATTCCCAAGGGCAACTGTGGACCATATTTTGCCTGCCCTTGCTGTAAAAGATCCATTTTAACTCTTGGTATAATTAAGCTTTAACTTTTTCTAATTTTCAGAATGTTTTGGATATGCGGCAAGGCCCGCTGGGTACTTATGCACTAGCTATGTTTAAAAACACATTAGAGGTTAAGAACTCATTTTCTAAGTTCAGTAATATGTGCAAATGGTGCTGGTACTGCCGAAAAGATATAGTGTGCTATAAAAATCAGTAACCTTCTCTCTCTGTTTCCATAACATCCAATACATGGATGTTATAATGAGGGTAGGGATGGAGGGCATCTTTGCCATCTAGAAGCCGCTTTCTTTTAGATATAATATGCTAACATGGGTTGTAAATTAATTTGCATGATATATTTCATTCTGGCCTCTGTATTATATTGATATCATTATATATTGATCACTTATTTACTCCCAAAGTTATTATCTTTGAACATATTTGGTTAAAACAGACAATAAAAAGAAAGACCCTTTGTGGGAAACATACTGCATTGCAGCCATTTTTCCCACCTCGGGGTGTGGGCAAAACATATTACAAAATAAATGTGATTTCTTAAAAGTCCAACTTGAGAACAGCAAACACTTATCTGTTGTATGTGTGCAACAAAGAATTAAATACAAAGAAATTAAGAAGGGAGGCAGAGAAAGATACAAAAAGATGAAGGTTGAATGTCAGTGCACCTAGATATTAAAAACTAAAGAGCAGGGCTTGGGACATGTGCAAACTGACTTCATGTGCAAAATTAAGCATTTAATAATTTGGTCAGAAATGGGAAGGATGCTCAATGCAACAAGACAGCATTGCATTTCCTATAGCGAGAGTAATTATGCACCGGACTTATTATAGCCTTGCTTGTAGGACCACCATTTTATTTTTTTATTTTTGTTTCTGGCATGAGCATATATTAGTTGATCGTGGAATAGAAGAATAAACTCTTCATAGCTTTCCTGCTTGGTGATCTGGAAGGGATTCTTACTTGCCATAGGCAAGTGGATATTTGCCTGTCTTAAAGTGCTACAGATGAATGGAGCAACTCTGTAGGATCTGCCTGGGCTAGGAGATGACCTCCCTCACTAGGATCGTCTGGGAATTAGTTTCTCAGGATAACAAACTGAGCTTCTTTTATTTCCCCTTGATTTTCTTGATCCTATATCGAGGTCCCAGGAGCCCTCTTCTCTTGGACTGTGCATTGTGTCAGGTCAGGGCTGTTGTCCCCCCTTTAAAATTTTGGGTCTTACTTCCATTCTGCACACAACCTTCCAAGTTGAATGCGGGCCTAATGTATTGTGCCTTGACAGATGCTTGGCAGCCATTGTGTTCTAACATTCCCAGGAAATTGGCAAGAAGACGTATCAAATCACTGGTAGGCCCACCATACATGGCCAGTGGGCTGAATTTGGTCTGGTGGGTCATAAATTGTGGAAGCCTGTCCTAGCTATACATGGGGAGGCTCAGAACCTTTGTTTGTTGACTTGCAAAAACTCACTAGAGACCACTGATTTAAACAATGCAATACAATTCAGAAAGGGAATTTGGTGGCTCAGTCCTGCAGATTGTGTGCTTCTCTTGAAAAGTAGTATTTGGGATCATTTACAATGACTGATGCTGAGAGGCATCATCTCATACTGTGAGGGAGATGGCCACGGTAAATCCCTCCTGTATTCTACCAAAGACAACCACAGGGCTCTGTGGTCGCCAGGAGTCGACACAGACTCGACGGCACACTTTACCTTTACAATGACTGTTGTACAAAGATAACGTCCCTTCCTGAGACATCAGCCTGGAACCGCAAAGCAGGTACTGTATTACTGAAGTGGAGTCAGTGCTGATGTCGCTATGCTGACAGGTCGCAGCCACCATTGCCAGATTTCCCACAGTCATCTTTTTCTAAGCTGTGTCCTAGCTCAGAATGTCCTAAAAGAAGCATGCCCTTGATGAGACTTGGGAATTCTTGCCTACACAGAACCTTAAACGCATTTTGACCACCCCAGGGCCAGCTACGTTGGTGCAATCCTGCAGGATTGATATTTGATGCAACTTTGTATAAAGGAATTGTAACTCTCAGTACGGAATGTCTCTGTAGTTACATTTGTAGAAGCCCCTTTTTCATGGATCACACAGTAGTTAAACATATCTGTAGGGCTGGGTATTCGTCTAATGATTTTTGTTGCATTGCAGTTGTCTTTCATTGTGCCAGCAAACATCATCCTTTTATTTGAGCACAGTTAATATTTTCCGCTTAGCGAATTGTACATTGCCACAATTTTATTTACTTGCAGAATTAAAAACACTGCAACGGCACAAGCCAGCCTTGATGGTCCTGCAGCTGCAGCTGTTGTAGTAGCTCTTTTGTAACAGACAGAGATGGGGGTGGGCAGAAGACAGATACATTTTCTCTCCTTTGAGATACACAATAGATTTTCTGAACATCCTCTTAAGAGAGGCTGGATGGGAGTACTGCTTTGTTTGAGAGCTTCATTCTTTAGGTTAGGAACACTAAACCTTGCCATCTTGTCTAAGAAACCCTCATTTGTGGAAAGAGATTTGTGTGTGTAATTACACACACACACACACACACACACACACACACACACACACACACACTTTCTCTATGCCGGAATCACGATTACGAAATAACACAGACACTAAAACCCAGTCCAGCTGGCGTTTTGCAAAGTATCCCCATGGTCTTCAAATTTAAATTTTAATATAATGCTCACATGACAGTTTTATTCATTTTGATGAGAAAAATGATTATTAAAGTATAATAATCTATAGTCCTTTTCAGATGATTGGGTTCTTCTCCAGATCATGGATACAGTGGGGTCAAGCTCTGTCTTTGTCATCATCAGCTTCTGGAGGGGAGGAGGGGAGGCAGTTGCCCCCTCTGGATTGAACCAGTCCCATTGAATTAAATGGGGCTTACTCCCAGGTAAGTGGGTATAGGATTACACACACCCCCCACACACAGAGAGAAGTCAGAAAAAGTCCTGTGGACACCTGTATCTTCTATATGGTCGTTTGCTAGTAAGTCAGTAAGATAGCTAGGCACGTACACTTGTATGCATGTCATAGGCACTTGTCTATGCATGAGGAACTCTGCAAAATCAAGGTTGCCAACCATGGTGCCCTTCCAATGCCTGAAGAGGGCTATTCTTTTCTGCCCACATTGCTTCCACAAATTCACATCCAGCTGTCTAGGGTTGTGAGGGGGCTAGTATGTACCCCCTCCCCCTTGAATTTAAACTTGGAACCATCAGTTACTCGCTGTGACATTTTTAATGGCTTCCCCCCCCAGATAAAACATCTCATATTCGGGCCAAGTTGGATTCCACACTTACTGCAGAGTCTACTGTGGAGGTGTCCAGCAACTCCTTTTATGGGATTAGAATGGATCATTTTCAGTAGGTGATTTCTGAGGAAGTGTACAAACTGCTTCGGATTATGCATCCTACAACCTGTTCTCTTGACCCTTACCCAACTTGGCTTATCTCATCTGATAATTATATTATCAGAGAGGGTCTGATAAAAATTATAAATGCTTCTCTGAGGAGAGCAGGATGCCTCCTTGTCTTAACGAGGCTATTATTAAACCACTTTAAAGAAAGCTACACTGGATCCTTCAGAGTTAGCTATTTAGAGACCTGTTTCAGCTTCAGTTTGGTTTATTGTGATCTTTGATCAAATACACAATCCAGATCAAATAAATCTACCCTGAGGGTAGATATCAATACAAACACATACATGCATATACGTATTAAAAATCAGTTACATAGAAGACTGAGATAAAAAATATATAGGATAAAACCAAATTAAAAAGAAAAAGGGGGGACGATTAAAATCGACCATTTCTGACACACCATGTGCGAATTTTAATTGCAGCCATACAGAATTTGGCTACTGAGTGTGAGACAAAAATGTGTTTATCCGAAAGAAATAAGTTTATATAAAATTCATCCAAATTGTCAGGGTATCTAAGGATGAGAGGAGCAATATATTTGGAGCACAGCCCAAGCTGGAAAGAACAATACAGAAGCACATGGCCAACCTTCTCAATATTCCCACTTCCACAAGGGCACAGTATCCCCAAATTGGGAACTCTCCTATACCTACCCTCTAGTATTGCAGAGGGCAGCACATCCAGCTGAGCCAATGTCAGGGGTCTTCTGTGTGCTGGATATATCAGGTCATACAGGTATTTAGCTGGTTTTTATGAGGGCTTGGAAGCTCCAAATCTTATGAGGCTTGGTGCCTGGCTTAAATCTAACTGGCATTCCATATCAATAATACACCTCTTAAGGATCACCAGAGCATTATCATAGCCCAGAGGGAGAAGATATTCCATTGACAGCCCATATGATTTTAGCTTTTCAGTAATTAGATGCATCCAATCAGAGGGATGTTCATCCTTAAAAATAAGGGGAGCTAGGCCAACAGACCTGTTTCTAATCATCCATGGCTGGGCAATGTGATTGAGCAGGTGGTGGCCTCTCAGCTCCAGGCAATTTTGGATGATGCAGATTATCTAGACCCATTTCAAACTGGATTTTGTGTGGGCTATGGGGTTGAGACTGACTTGGTTGGCCGGATGGATGATCTCCAACTGGCTATCAACAGAGGGAGTGTGACTGCTGATCCTTTTGGATTTCTCTGTGGCTTTTGATACCATCGACCATGATATCCTTCTGGACCACCTGAGGGAGGTGGGATTGGGTGTCACTGTTTAACAGTGGTTCCACTCCTACCTCTCTGGTAGATTCCAGATGGTGTTGCTTGGAGACTGTTCTGCTAAGTGAGAACTGAAGTGTGGCATTCCACAAGGCCCCATACTGTCTCAAATACTCTTTAACAGCTACACAAAACTGCTGGGAGAGATCATCAGGAGGTTTGGTGGAGGGTGTTATCAATATGCTGATGAGACTCAGGTCTACTTCTCCATGTCAATCTCATCAGGAAATGGCATATCTTCCCTAAATGCCTGCCTGTGGGCAATAATGGGCTGGATGAGGATTATTTTGATTCAACAAACTGAAGTTGAATCCAAATAAGTACTGACTGTGGGGGATCAGGACCCAAGAGATTGTTTAGATCTGCCTGTTCTGGATGGGGTTACACTCTCCCTGAAAGATTGGTTATGTCACTTGGGAGTGCTCCTGGACCCAAAACTCTCCCTGGTTTATCAGGCTGAGGCAGTGGCTAGGAGCACGTTTTATCAGCTTCGGCTGATATGTCAGCTACATCCATTTCTAGAGGTGAATGACCTTAAAACAGTGGTACAGATGTGGATAACCTCCAGGCTTGACTACTGTAATGCACTCGAGGTAGGGCTGCCTTTGTACATAGTATGGAAACTACAATTGGTGCAGAATGCAGCAGCCAGATTGATCTCTGGGACAACACAAAGGGACCACATAACACTGGTGTTAAAAGAACTGTACTGCCTGCCAATATGTTTCTGGGTGAAATACAAAGTGCTATAAAGCCCTTAATGGCTTTGGTCCAGGCCATTTAAGAGAGCGCCTTCTTTGCCACTAACCCTGCTGCCTGTTATGAGCGCCTTCTTTGCCACTAACCCTGCTGCCTGTTATGATAGGAGAGGTGTGGTTACGGTTGCCACTGGCTCATTTGGTGGCGACCCAGGACCAGGTTTTCTCTGTGGCTGCTCCAGGGCTTTGGAATATGCTCTCCACTGAAATAAGAGCATCTCCTTCTCTGTTGGTTTTCAAGAAGACCCTCAAGATTCTCCTGTTTTCATAGGCTTTAAATTAGAATTAATTCTAATAATTTGTTTTAATAACTGTTTTATACTTTTGTTTTTATTGTGTCTTGTGTATTTTAATCTGTGTTGACTTTTAAATATTTTAAATTTTGTACACCGCCTAGAGATGTACATATCAGGTGGTATAAAAATATGATTGATAAGTAAATATGTACATAAATATACATAGGCACATATACTTACACACACACTCAGCATGTCTAATCATGTGAGGATAGGAATGTCCATTGTTGATCATTTTAGCCTCCTTCATTCATACAGGCTTTGCAGTACTGATATGCTTTTGGGTTTGTTGTCGTCTCTGCGTTTATTCGCTGTGTTGGCCTACAGCTTTCTACAATCCCTGCAACCAGAGTGGAGATGTTGTCCATCAGATTTGGACCAAGAATGGTCATTTATGCCCTCATCTTATCAACGCTAAATGAATGCACTGAAGCAGTGATTGGCACTAGTTGGCTAGTGGGCCAGTCTAGGGTAGAGCACATGGTTGAAAGAATGTATATGAGGAAGCAATATGGCTGTTATGAACTTGCTCCAGTGGACCTATTCATAGGTAAATGAAACCCTAGACTGGTGCACTGTCTGTTTTAGGAGGGCAGGGAGACAGCAGGAAATATATAGGAACAGCAGCGCTTTTGGTAACTTCCCTCCCGTAGCAAGTCCAGAAATGTGGAACTAGACCATAGCTAAAAAGCTGCTCTCTTGGCCACTAGAACCACATGAGTAAGTGGTGGACCATTCAGTTGGTCCTTGACTTGACACTTGATACCTTGTAGACTCTATTGTGGAAAGCTGGGATTTAATTCTAAATGAATAAAATGAATGTGCTTCCCATTAATGTAGGACTTCTGTTAATGACTGTTAAAAGCTTCCGCAGGAGTAGAACATGGTGGCCCACTTCCCAGTGGTGATGGGCCACTGGCAATGCATCAAAAACTAAATAACCCAGTGTATATTCTGGATTGAATTCAATATGCTGCCCTTGACCTCTAAAGTCCTAAACAGTTTGGACTCTCCACACCTGTAGTGTGATCTATTATGTCAGGAATTCTCAACCTTACATCCCCATCACGGCTGGGCATGATGGGAATTGTAGTCCAACAACATGGGGGGGGGCTAATGTTGGGAACCCCTGCATTCATTCCGCTAAGGGGAAAAAATAAACATTCCACTCATGTTTCTGTTTAGATTGTGAGCCCTTTGGGGACAGGGAGCCATCTTATTTATTTATTATTTCTCTATGTAAACTGCTTTGGACACTTTCATTGAAAAGCGGTATATAAATATGTATTGTTGTTGTTGTTTCCAAGTTTGTACCGATGGAACAGGTAGAGGCTTGGTGGGGCTGGAGATTCATCGAACATCTGGAGGCATTTCTCTTCTGGCTATTGTTGTTGTTGTTTGGAATATGTGTTTAATTTGGCCAGAATATGTGTTTAATTTTTAGTGCACATTTTTATTTTGTTTGATTTAGAGGGATATATTTTGTAATGTAGTTTTTTTAAAAAGACAACCCATCCATAGCCTTAACAATGAAGGACTAGCAACCAAAATGAACAAATCGATTCAAAATGAAGAGGAAGGTCTAAAGGAGAAAAGGCTAATGTGAAAAAGAGCTGGACTACAGCTTTCTACCAAGTTATTTTATTTTAGAATCTTTGGTTTGCATTAGACTTTTTGAAAACTTCTGCATTAGAACTCTGGAGGGAAAGAGAGCAAGAGAGCTCCCCTCTCTTACCCACACACATGCATGCACACACTCACAGAGACCAGTTTAAGAAGAAAGTCAAATACATCTTTGTGTGAGTCGAGAGATGAGAATTAATTCCCTTCCTGCTGGGTGCCGAAAGCAGTTCCAAAGCTGGAGTTCAGGAAGCATTTTGAGTACAAATTCAAAAAGTTTTTTTTAAAAAAAATAAGGAGCTCAAGGCATACCAAAACTTCCATTAGAAACCCCTAGTAAGTTTTCCTTCGTATGACATTAAAGTCGGCAAAGGAAGAAGAGGCATCATTTAGTGAAGTTAAAGGAGAGAGAAAGAGATGTGGCATGCAATCCAGTAAAGGATGCAGCTTAGTCTTTGGGGAGCAGTACTAGTAATCAAAGCAGCTTAGACTTTTAGCAGTAAAGTAGACCATGTAGGGAGAGCATCGTTTTGGGGGAGAGGGCAAAACTTTGCAAAGAGAACGTGAAACACAAGAGCCAACGGGCTACATTTTGTTTTCATTAACTCCAGTGTAGACACTTTACACTTTCTGCATTCACAATGTCCCCCTGCTCACCATCAGCATATGTGCTATGGCCCCCCTCCCTTCCATTATTTAACTGTTTTGAAAATGGTGCATTTGCTGAGAAATTGCTACTGCTGCTCTTACTCTTGAGCCCCAAAGGATTTCCTCTTTCAAGAATCAGGTTAGATTTTCCTTGTGATTCCAGCAAGAGCTGTGTAGGCAGCAGGACCATAATCATGGGGGTGGAGAGAGCCTGGTGGGGGCAGGCCGCCTCAGGAATGTTGCAGCCCCTTCTTTGAATGTCCATCATATTTTTCTAGCTCTTTTAGTTTTGGAGATACAGGTAAAAGTGTGCAGCCAGTATTCTACCCAATTGCTCAAAAAAAGGGCAATGCAATTCAATAATGTTTAGACATATTCGACTACTTGTATTTATTTATGTTCTAGCCATTCCGCAGTGATTCCCTGTTCCTTTTGGCCCTCTTACTGCAACATTTCTGACTGTAATTTATGGCAGAGGAGAGAAATGTCAGGGTGCAAAGCCCAGGAGAAACCTCTAGTGGACCACTGGAAATGGTTTTAGGCAAGTGGAGCTGATGGACCATGGAGGAAGGAGCTGATGATGGGTGAGGATTAGGATAATGGCTAGGGATGTCTTTTGAAAGGGATTTTTGGTGGAGCAGGTGACATTAGGTGACTGAGGGAGAGGTTTCCATGGAGCAGGAATATGTTCTGTAGTGCAGAGTCCGTCTGTGGTGCAGCCCTGCACGACTCAATGAGAAGAAAGCACCCACCAGCTGATGTTTGATAATCCTGAGGTTTTTGCAGTTCTTGGCAGGCAACCAACACTAAAGTTTGTGTGTGTGTGCGTGCACGTGCACGTGCACAGAGGTGCTCTTAGCCCTGGACTTCCAGGCTGAAGTCCAGGCTTCCACAATCACTGGAGCCCCCCAAATTCTCTTTAGGCTGTCCTGAGTGGTGTGGTTGCGATGATCTCTAAACTGTGCAGGTGCGCTGGGGAGGGGGGAGAGAAGGGAGGACTTCTCCACTCCCTCCCCTGCGGCCACCCTTTGGCTGCGGCAAGAGTTTTTTTTAAAAAAACCCACAACAACAGAGCTTTGGTGTGGCGGGCCCCCCAAAGGAAATTTGGGGGGGCCTTGCGTGGGGGGGGGCTCTCACGGCTGGGCTCTCTGGGTACCTGTTACTTTGGTGTGCCCCTGCACACAACATTTCTCTCACCTTCTATATTGAGCAGGGCTCCACCTGTACTGGACAATATGGTTGGAGAAGAAGCAGGATGCTTGGACTAGATTCTTAATTTCACAGAGGATAAGTCTATCAATGGCTACTCGTTCTGATGGCTATAGGCTACCTCCATGTTCAGAGGCAGGATGCCTCTGAATACCCGTTGTAGAGGATCAACAGCAGGAGAAGGGAAATGCCTTCTTCTCCTGGTTGTATGGCTTCCTGATGTATCTGGTGGGCCACTGTGGGAAACAGGGTACTGGGCTAGATTTTTTTTAAAAAATAAATAAATACAGCAACTGATTCAGTAAGGCTCTTATGTTCTTATGTTCTTATGTTCTTGCTCTTGTTGTTATGTTCCAACAGGAGAAGGTATGTCCCTGTCCCTTTTTAACACCAAAAATCCCAGGGTAAGAACAGCTAAGGTCAGCCTCAGGGCACACCAGAGGAGGAGGTTCCTTAATCACCTCAGTCCTCCTCCTGGCTCTCCATGTGAACTCAGGCTTCCCACAGCCAAGAGCAGCCCTCATCATTGGCTGCCTTGGCTTTAAATGCCCTGGTTCAGAGCTATCACAGCACAACACCTGCTCCAAGACCCACCCCCTCCAGGTTTCACTTCCTGCCTCCTGCCTCTCTCAACATGGCAGCTCCACCAGAGCTGTTTCACACAGCTCTTTGTCTCACCTGCTCACTACCCACCCACCCCCCAGATGCAATAGCCCCAGAACCATCTCACCCTGGTTCACCTTGAGGAAAGAAGGAAACCTCAAAGGAGGGTTTCTTTGAGGGTTTCTGGAGAGGAGAGCTGGTCTTGTGGTAGCAAGCATGACTTGTCCCCATAGCTAAGCAGGGTCTGCCCTGCTTGCATATGAATGGGAGACTTGATGTGTGAGCATTACAAGATATTCCCCTCAGGGGATGAAGCTGCTCTGGGAAGAGCAGAAGGTTCCAAGTTCCCTCCCTGGCTTCTCCAAGAAAGGGCTGAGAGGGATTCCTGCCTGCAAGCTTGGAGAAGCCACTGCCAGTCTGTGAAGACAATACTGAGCTAGATAGACCAATGGTCTGACTCAGTATATGGCAGTTTCCTATGTTCCTATGAGGGACACCATGGTCCCTGTGTGCCCAACTGGACTTCATGGGGCTGCGTGGGCCACCGAGTAATGTGGTGCCCCAACAGTTCTCATGACTGCTAGGACATCAGTTAATGAAAAGCCACAGTTGCAAAATATCTTATCAGAAGAGTTCTGTCCATAGTACACACTTTTCCGCCTTCATGTTGATGAACTTTGCAATGAACCCAAGAGGCCAATTGCTATGTTAAATTACAGTTGATCCTTGACTATGTTCTCCCCAGTTCACAGCCAGCATTCTTTCCAGTGGATTAGGCTGGCTCTTGTCAAATGAAATTTGTACACTGAGATAAATTGTTACTATAAACCCTCAGAATAGTTCTTCTTGCCTGCCTGAAAGCTGAAGTGTTAATTCACAGCTTTTTAGAAGCCAGTGTACTGAAAAGGAAGAGGCTTCTAATTAATCATTATATATTTGTATCCAGAACACTGAAATATTTATGAAAGGAGCCAAGACCCTTAGAAAGAGAGAAAGGGCAAGATATAAATCAAAATAAATAAAACTTGTAACGACCACATTTTGCAGGATTAAATTAACATTGCAGATTGTTAATGAGTGTGTGGTAATAAAGGGACCCCATGTGCTTTGGGCATTAGTATTATGTGTGGGGGATTTGTAAAGCAAAGCCACCAACATTAAAAGGGTTATTATTTAATTAGAACTTTTTTCACAGCAATCTTTTTTCTGTCGTGTGACACAGAAATCAAACAGCACTGAGATGTGGAGCAGATGTATGAAAGTGGCTTACCTGAGTCAGGCTATCGGTTCATGTAGCTCAGTGATGTTTAACTCTGAAAGGTAGCAGCTCTCTCAGCTCTCGGGCAGGGATCTTCCCCAGCCTCATTAATTGAAAGCTTTTAACTGGAGATGCCAGAGCTTTTTGAATGCAAAACTTGTGCTCTGCCCATCCCCTAAGATCTCAGCCCTCCCTGGCATGTCCAAGATAGGGATGAGAGAGAGACTCCTGCCTGCAACCTTGGAGAAGCCGCTGCCACTCTGTGTAGACAATACTGAGCTACATGGACCAGTAGTTTGACTCAGTATAAGGCACCTTCCTATGTTCCTATCTAGCTTTATGAGCACCAATCCATTGGCCCCAGTTTATGCATGCCTCTCGGGATATGCAGAGATAGGGGTGTTTCTTTCCTTTTTCCTCGGCAGAACAGATTCCCTTTTCCACAGCACAAACTAGATTGGGCAAGGTACCCAAATATTCTGCCAGACAATGGAAGAACTGTTTCTGTGGGTTGGGATCTTTGCCATCAGTGAACTTCTGGGTCCATCTGTGGCATCTTCTGTCCTCTCCCTCTGAGAGAAGAGCCTGAAGCTTGAACTATATCACCTACTGCTAGAGGCCAGAAGAAACATACCAAAATATGCTCAACTATATTGTACCTTTATAGCCCTATTCAATCACTATGCTATCTATACACATGTATTTGTTTTTGTGTGAATGATTGTATTTATTTATTTATTTATTGTTAAATTTATTGTTATTTATTGTTAAAATTGTTGTGATTGTTTCATTAAAGGATTTTGATACCTATCAGTCTAGTCAGGGGTTTCCAATTGTGACTGGGGATGATGGGAGCTGTAGTTCAGCAACATCTGGAGTACCACAGGTTGGGAGCCCTTGGTCTAGGCTGTGGGACAATGTCTGCATTATGGTGACCTTGTGGAGGCTACTTTACATTGTTCCATGTGGCAACTGCTACCATGTAGTGAGCATTCATGAGCCACAGCTCATCATGCTGATTTGTAGATTTTTCTTCACATAGCCACAAATTTTTTCCCATTTCCAAAAGGTGTTTAAAAATTTGGTAGCATCTCCATTTGTATGGAGGTCAGCAATGAAAAATGATATAGCCATTGTTGTGTGAGTTAATTCATGCCCACACCCTAGTAAGAGTGAATAAATATGGGATAGGCATTCAGCTGCCCAATCATATGGTGACTCTTAGGAACATAGGAAGCTGCCTTATATTGAGCCCGACCATTGGTCCATCTAGCTCAGTATTGCTTACACAGACTGGCAGCAGCTTCTCCAAAGTTCCAGGCAAGAATCTGTCTCAGCCCTATCTTGGAGATGCTGCCAGGGAGGGAACTTGGAACCTTCTGCATGCAAGCATGCTGGTGCTGTTCCCAGACTCTTGAATGCCATGGGGGAAAAAACTGTTCAGTTAGTTTTGTGACTTCGAAATATATAGCAATAAATAGAAGATGATGCTCACAGCAGGGGCCTTCACTTTGGCAGTTCCTGCCAGCTAACAGAGTCCTGAGCAGCAAAGGCAGTCAGAATATATAACAAAAGGGAAACCTGAGGGTCAGGAGCTCCATCTGTATGAAATGAAGAAACAGACTCTTGGTGGTGTGCGTATGGTGGCAGCAAAGGTCATCCAGCCAAACCAATTGTTCAGCCAAACCAATTGTTCAGATTCATTATAACTCATCTCCATCATATCAAGCCTTTCCCTTTCTCCTTGTATTCTGTTAACATTTTTTTTTTAAACCTATTTAATAGAAAAGTCTTTGGCCCTGATCGACCTGTCGTCATCATGTCTAACAGGTAACTCCATCCTCATCCAAAGATATGTCCAACCAGTTCAAAAGAGCTTAGATGAAGATGTGCATCAAGGGATATTTCCACATCAGGAACATATGGAGGCTGTTCTCATGAGCAGCCTAGCCTGAGCTAGACTGCTCATGTGGGGTGCCAGGATGCTCTCAGATCCTGGTGCCCAGTCTAGCCTAACCCTGCTCTTAAGCCCAGCTCTTAGCTGAGGTTAAGGGAGCAAGCACTCCTTTAACCCAGCTGCTGGGCTTGTGTGTCTCTTCAGGCTCCACAGAGCACAAGGAGAAATAGAGACGGGCAGCTAGAGCACCCAACTGATGGCAGAATTCCCCAAGGTACCGCACTCATCATGCAGGACCTTGTGGGATATCTGGAGGCCGGGAAAACAAGTCCAGGCCTCTGTGCCACTGCACTGCTGGGAGCAGCACAGATAGTCATCTGCGCTAGTGCAGGTTGTGTGGGTGCACTATTTGCATGCCACAGGCACAAAGAGCGATCATCTGGGGGAAGGTAGGTTGAACCCTGCCCCTTGAGCTGCTTATAATGCAGCTGTGTGTGAATCTCTCTTGGTGGATTGGGGAGATTTGTTATAAACTGAGAATGTCAACAGAAATGTCATACGAAATTTAATCTGTTTTAAATCATTCCCTGGGGTTGTTGTGCTGTGATGCTTTTAATGGGTTCTTTGCAGACAAAATCTCCTGTATTCGGGCCGACTTGGACTCCACTATTTCTGCAAGGTCTATGAAGGAGGTGTCCAGCAATCCCTCTTGCAATATTAGGTTGGATCAGTTTCAATCTGTGACTCCTGAGAATGTGGACAAGCAGTTAGGGGCGGTGTGGCCTACCACCTGTTCTCTGGATCCTTGCCCAACTTGGCTGCTTGTATCTAGCAAGGCGATTGTTGGAGGGGGCCTAGTTAACATCATAAATGCATCACTGAGGGAGAGTAGGGTGCCTCCTTGTCTGAAGGAGGCAATGGTTAGACCACTCCTTAAGAAGCCTTCTCTGGACCCCTTAGTGATGGATAGTTACAGGCCAGTCTCCAATCTCCCTTGCTTGGGCAAGTTGTTTAAGAGGGCTCCAGGTGGTTTCAGAGGAAACTGAATTATCTAGACCCATTTCAAACTGGCTTTAGAGCTGGCTATGGGGTTGAGGCAGCCTTGGTCGGCCTGATGGATGACCTTTACTGGGGAATCGACAGAGGTAGTGTGATTCTGCTGGATCTTTTGGATCTCTCGGCAGCATTCAATACCATCAACCATGGCATCCTTCTGGATCGCCTGGGGGAGTTGGAAATAGGGGGCACTGCTTTGCAGTAGTTCTACTCTTATCTCTTGGGTAGATTCCTGATGGTGGAGCTTGGTGACAGTTGTTTCTCAAAACAGGAGCTGTTATATGGTGTCCCACAGGGCTCCATTCTGTCACAAATGTTTTTTAATATCCACATGAAACTGCTGGTTAAGGTCATCAGGAGATTTGGTGCTGGGTGCTATCAGCGTGCTGATGACACTCAAATCTACATCTTCTTTTCATCTTCATCATCAGGAAATGGAACTCGTTCTCTAAATGCCTGCCTAGAGGCAGTAATGGGCTGGACAAGAGATAACAAATGGAAGCTGAATCCAAGCAAGATGGAGTCGCACATTGTAGGAGCTCAGAATTTGAGGAATGAGTTAGAGCTTCCTGTGCTGGATGGGGTTACATTCCCACAGAAGGAGCAGGTGTGCAGCTTCGGAGTACTGCTGGACCCAGGCCTCACCCTGGTATCTCAGGTGGAGGCCATGGCCAGGAGCGCTTTCTATCAGCTTCGGCCGATTCGACAGCTGCACCCATTCCTTGAAGAGGATGACCTCAAAACAGCGGTGCATCAGCTGGTAACCTCCAGGCTCAATTATTGCAATGCACTCTATGTGGGGCTGCCTTTGTACATAGTTCAGAAATTTCAGTTATTTCAAAATGCAGCAGCCAGATAGGTCTCCGGGGCAACCCAAAGAGACCATATTATGCCTGACTTGAAACAGTTATACTGGCTGCCGATATGTTTCCGGGCAAAATACAAAGTGCTGATTATTACTTTTAAAGCCCTTAACGGCTTAGGTTCGAGTTATCTTAGAGAGCACCTTCTTCTACATGATCCCCACCTCATGTCAAGGTCATCCGGAGAGGTCCGTCTCCAGTTGCCACCAGTTCGTCTGAGGCGGGCCTTCTCTGTAGCTGCCCTGGGGCTGTGGAATGCACTCCTGGCAGAAATCCGTAATCTGAATTCATTGCTGGCCTTCAGGAGAGCCCTTAAAACCTATTTGTTTGGCCTGAACTTCTAGGGTTTTTAATTTGTTGTAAATTGTTCTTAACTGCTGTAAGTTTAAAAAAAAATCATCGTGGAGAGTATCTATCCATGTGGTCGTTAAGAGTTGACACTGACTTGATGGCACTTAATCAGTCAATCAAGTGTTCGGCCTGGTTCTCCACGTTATTTAACTGTTTTAATGTTTTAACTGTAAATTAGTTTTATGCTGTTTTTATAGTTTTGATTTTAACTGTTAATTGATTTTAATTGTTTTTATTTTGATGTAAACTGCCCTGTGCCTTTTTTTTTGGAAGGGTGGTATATAAATTGAATGAATGAATGAATCAGTAATATGAAATGTAGCATTTTGCTTTTTACCTCATTCATAAGTGGTGGGTGTGTTTTATTTCCTGCTTCACCAATTGTTAAATTAATCTTTATTGATTCATTGGCTCAAATCCAGACTACTGAAGCAGGCACATAACACATGTGGCGTCTGCACTTAGGAGGACTGTATTTTGTGACCCATTGCCTAGCATGCAGTAAAGATAAAATCTGCCGTCGAGTCAGTGTGGACTTCAGGCGCCCACAGAGCCCTGTGGTTGTCTTTGGTAGAATACAGGAGGGGTTTACCATTGCCTCCTCTAGTGCAGTATGAGATGATGCCTTTCAGCATCTTCCTATATCACTGCTGCCTGATTTAGGTGTTTCCCATAGTCTGGGAAACATACCAGTGGGGATTTGAACCGGCAACCTCTGGCTTGATAATTAAGTCATTTCCCCGCTGCTCCAGCTGGGGATTTATGCATCCAGTAGGGAGACTGAATGTTGAGGTTCCTACCTTCCCCTCAGATTGCCCTGTAAGTGGTTGAAATATGCACTTGGCAACATTTGACCTTCTCATCACTCTTTCCCCCAGAAGCACAGAAGCTTATATGTACCTGAAGGGTGTGCAGCACCTAAGGACATAATTTCTACCAATTTCAGGGCAATCCAAGGAGAAAATAATTAAACCAGAATTCAAACCCCACCCCCACCCCATGCACTGAGCCCGGCCTTAGTAGGGAAGTCTTATGAAGCAGGCCTGCAGCAATCTGTTCCACACCCGCTTTGGTAGACCAGATGGTTTTTTGCACCAATATGGCATAACCCTAATAGGCTCAAAAACTCCCTGTATAGCACTCACAATACCATTTTTCTTCCCCCCCCCTTTAAATGTTTTTCCAATGGCTCAAAGTAGACTGCGCACCATTAATTATTATTATTATTAGAGAACAGTTCACCAGAAGAAACAGCCCCCCCAATGTCAGCCCCCTTGTTTCCTCACTTGGGCCTAATTCATTTTCCAAAATGACTGGCAATCGTTTACAACTTTCTCACTCTAAAGGTTATTCTGGATAAACAATAATCTCTAAATAGCCAGACAAGTATTATTTTGTTTCACCTTGACACAGATTGCTAGATTTATAACACACATCGTATTTAAAAAGAAATAGTAAGATCTAGGGATGTGAAGAAAGGTTTGCCACTGTAACATTCCAATCATGAAACTGGCTGTTTTGAGTGTTCTGAGCTTGGAACAGAATGGCCTTCAAATGAAGGGCCTGTTCTGAGTTCAGAATGGAATGCCCCCATTCGGATTTAGAATACTCAAAACATTCCAGGCACCATTGTGGACTCCAAAATGGAGTTCTTCTGGCCTCTGTGCATGTGTGGCAGTCACCATGCAGATGGCTGCCGCATGTGTCCAGAGGCTAGAAGAGCATCATTCTGGATTCCAAAACGGCACTCGGAACATTCAAACTCAGAATGGGGTTGTTCTGTTGGAACAACCAGCTTGACTGGTTGTTCCGATGGAATAATCTGGATATTTGCATTCTATTCCAACTCTGGATGGAACACAAATGCTCTTCTGTGCACAAC
The DNA here is from genome assembly GCF_027244095.1 of Hemicordylus capensis. Classification (NCBI taxonomy): domain Eukaryota; kingdom Metazoa; phylum Chordata; class Lepidosauria; order Squamata; family Cordylidae; genus Hemicordylus; species Hemicordylus capensis. The sequence continues at coordinate 24,869,009 of NC_069661.1, read as the reverse complement.
CCTAGCAGTGTCCCCTCTAACAAGGATTCCAAGATGTTGTTCATTACAACTCCCAGCATACCCAGCTGCAATAGCCTTTGGCTGTGGACTCTGGAAGTTATAGTCAACAACATTTGGGAATCCCTGTTCGTGGAAACACTGATCCCTAGTAAGGTCATTCACAAGACCTTCTGCTGGGCTGGGTAGGGCAGGTGAGTGGAAGGAGAGCACCTACCTTCCCTCCAGATGATCCAGTTGCAATTGTAGCCATGCAGCTTCTACACCTACACAACCAGCATTTTGGAGGCTGGGAAAATGCATCTCGGCCTCCAGATATCTCACAAGGTATCACGCGACAATTGTGGAGCATTGAAAGATTCCTTTGTGAGTCAGACACTCTAAGTGACACAACTGGGGGACCTGGGTAAAAAGGCATGCTTGCACTCTTTAACCCAGATAAAAGCCTGGGGAGGCAGCGCTGGGATTGGTCTCGATCCTGATGCTTTACATGAGCAGCCCAGGCCTGGGTAGGGCTGCTCGTGTGAACAGCCTCAGTATCTGGCATCTGGTCAATCCAAAGTTCTAAAAATATAAGGGCCTATATCTTTCAACACCTAGAGACAGAGGTTTGTCTAAGCTGAGCAACACCTACACCTCACACCAAAAGATGCCACTTCTGGCTTAAGCTTCTGACTTATGAACTTCTAGTTCATAACATGAATCTCCTGCTTTACTAAAACAAAGCCTACCACATAAGTTTTATTTCTATAGCCCTCCTTAATTAAGGGGGCAATAAATTCAGGATTTGGGGTGTATTTTTGGAGAGGTGGCTTTCATTCTTCAACTGAACAGATTATAGGGGAAAATGTTATAAGGGACTGTTGAAACTAGGGATGTGTGAAATGTTTTGGATACATAACGATCTGTACCCGAAACTGCCCATTTTGGGTGATTCGTTGCTGAAATGAATCACCCTTTTGCCCTCCCGAAATGTTTTGGAACCAAAATGAATCACCCCTGTTTTGGCTCAGAATTATTTGTACTTTCGGCCCTCCATTTTGTGGCTGATGAAATGCTGCTTCTTCCTTCTCCATTTTGAGTTCTCACATCTATTTGAATTTCCCGCCTTTTTGCCTCCCTTTGACTTCAATGCAAAAATGTCTGATCTGACGTCTACTTGAATTTTGGGTCCCAGGGCCAAAAGAGTGTGGGGTGGTAGTGCCTAATAGGTGGAGGCTACCACCCAGATTGCAGAGGATTGGGCAAAGGGCTGATTTTTGGTAAATTGTTGAAGTTTACGCGTCTTTAAGATTTTTCCCCATAAGGTATAATGGAGGTGTATCGCTTCACGTTGGGAGGAAAGGGGTGGCCTAGAGCAGTGTGGGGTTGGTGGTAGTGCCCAAGTGGGGCAAGGAAGCTACCAGAATTGTTTCAAAGGATTTGGGCAGAGGGCTGATTTTTGGGGAATTGTTAAAGTTTACACGTCTTTAAGGTTTTTCCTCATAGGGTATATATGGAGCTTTCAGCAGCCCCATAAGTGCACTTGGGGGGTGCTGGGGTGGCCCGGAGCGAGTGGTAGTGTAGTGCACATAGGGTGCCAACCACCCCCATGGGTTTCTAACCCATGGGGTACAGGGTCCTGTTGTTTCTGAGGTGTTCTGAGTGTAGATTATTTGCTAGCAAATGAGATTTTCAGTACAAACTATGAATCCACTCTCATTTGCTACCAAAGAATCTATACTCAGAACGCCAAAATGGCGGCCACTGTGCATGCACAAATGGCCTTTGCGAGGCCTGGCATGGTGATAACGGAGGCCAGTGAGGGTAGGGGGAACCTCCGCTGACCCACCCCCTCAGGAACTCCCCTGAAGGGGAAAAAGGTGGGGTTTTTTCGATTAAAAAAAATTCATGAATACCCCAGGACCGAACCAAACCAGGGGAGTTCGAGGGGGTGCTAGACCAAACTGGCGCGGTCTGGTTTCAGTCCGGTCCAGACTTGAACCGAGCCAGCGGGTTTTGTGCACATCCCTAACCAGCAACAGTCATTGGAGGTACTGTGCTGGGGTTGGATAGGGCCAGTTACTCTCTCCCTGTTAAATAAAGAGAATCAGCACGTTAAAAGGTGCCTCTTTGCCAAGTTAGCAGGGGTAATCAGAAACTACATCCTTGATTGTATGGTGTGATTAAAATATGGCAGACATTATTGTTTTGTACACACCAGACATCCTCATGACTATACCAGAAAAGTATCTCAGCCTCTTCCTAATATTGGTGCTATAACTCTGTTAATGGTTCTTTGACTCATATGATGTGGCAGTACCATCAACTCATCCAAACAATCCCCTATACAATATGGTGGCAAAATGACACACTGGATGGTGGGGAGACATGTCTGCTCATATTCCTCCTTCATCTGATATGGAGGGGCCACAGATGTATCATCTGAACTAGTCTGCTAAGATAATAACCTGATTCAGACCCAATAACATTCACAGTGTGATCTGTGGAATTTCATATTACATTAGACTCTTCCTCTGGCTGTATATTATAGAAATAAATTAAGTATATTGCAAGGAAGAGGTTTCTGGGTTAGAATATGTCAAGCCCTTGTACAGTTTGTTCTAGTCTCAAGAGTGGGGGTGTGCACGAACCATTTGAAGTTGAACCGGTTAGCATTGAACCGGGCTGGTTTGGCAACTTGATTTGGCAACTTCAAAAAGCAGTGCTGCAGGGGGAGCAGTGAGAAAGGTAATCTAAGGCAATCTTGTGTAATGACCCCCTCCTCTCCAGGGAAGCCTTTGATGCACCAAAGGAGATTTTGTATCCGGGTGGGCAGACTGGGGAGAACTCTGGGGACAGATTTTTAAGTCTCATCCAAAATTTCCCATTTTCTCACTAGCATTGCAGTGTATGCAGATCGGCCACTGTGGGGAATCATGGGAGAGGGGAGCCCTGGTTTCCTGCAGTAGAATGAGCTTGCCGTTCCGGGCAAAAATAAAGATGGACTTGTTCAAATGGGTGGATGGCCTGGTAGAGGGCCCACTTTGACTGCTTCTTCACAACAGTTGCCAAGACAGGGAGAGCTGTTGCTGGGGTACTTCTCCCCATGGCTTGCTTGTATAGAGTAACCTGGCTGGGCATCATCTGCCATCTGGCCTGCATGTGTGACTCTCGTGAGAGAGCGGTCCATGGGAGAAAGGATGTCATTGCACATTATGAGTGATTCTGCCTGACACTTCCGTCCCCACAGATGGTTCTTCTCATGAGTTGTGGAGAGGTATTCTTTATTTAATGTTGTTAAATTTTTATACTGTACCCACCTTTCATTAAAACAATCCCAAAGGTGATTTACAAAACATTTAAAACATTATAAGACTATAAAAGTTACACGGACAAAAATATTAAATTTGAATATAAAAATACAAATCTAATTTAAATTTAAAAAAACATACACAATTGACCATAAAATCAGCCAAAAAAACCAAAACCCCAACAGTCATATAAAAGCCTGGATAAAAAAACAAGATTTTATTTATTTATTTTATTTATTGCTAAATTTATATACCGCCTTTCATTAAAACAATCCCAGCGGTTTACAGCAAAATTTAAAAAACAAGATTGTAAAAAAAGACACAATTAAAATATTAAGTGAAAAATATAAAACAAATCTGAATAAAAATTTAAAACACAAACATAAAAGCAATACAAAGTACAAAAAGCATCAGCAGAGACTTGCTTTCTTGAAAAAAACAAAACTGTGATGGAGATTGAGGAGCAGATGCCCAGTGGGAGAGCATTCCAAGGTTTGGGGGCAATAACTGAGAAAACCCTGTCCTGTGTGCACAACAGCTGAGCTTCCCTTATTGAAGAGCCCCCTCTGATGATCATGTCAAGAGGGCAGAAACCCTTGGGAGCAGGCAGTCCTTCAGGTATCCAGGGCTTTAAAGGTCAAAAACAGCACCTTGAATTGGACCTGGAAACATATTGGCAGCCAATGTAGCTCTTTCAAAATGGGTGTAATATGATCCCAGCAAGCAGGTCCAGATAAAATCCTAGCTGCCGTATTTTGCACTAGCTGCAGTTCCTTGCAGTCTGCTCAGAAGCAGCCTGGCCCTTCTCAGGAGCACCACATGCGTTGGGGACCGCACACGTTGACTAAAGGGGACGTGGGCTGGGCCCCATTTCCCCAACATCAGTGTGCAAAAAATAATAGAACTGAGCCATTCAAGAATTCCTGGTCGAAGCTGCCTTTAAACCCAACCCTGGGTTTTGCTGCCCTGCCATACTGTATGTTGCTGTCCCAGCAATTTAATGGGGTTGCCCTGTATATGGTGCCATCGTGACTGCTTGTGTTTGTGAACATACCCACCTGCCCACCTTGCCATCCCTTCCCCTTTCTTTCCTGACTGCCAGGAACGGGGAACAAGGAACAGAGAGAAAAGAGGACATGGCCATGTCTTTCCTGCTTGACAGGCTTCGAAACTTGGGTTAGTGGCGTCTCTGTTGCCGGGCAACACATTTTTAGATCAGAGTCAGGGGGCAAAGCAAGTGCTCAGAGAGGCAGCCAGTGAGAAGAGCTGCAGGCATGGAGCGGGTGAGATCCTGGGTGGGTCTGGGCAGCTCATTCTATGATTATGGTTCCAGAAACCACACAAAACCACAGTTATGGCAACATCTGTATTCAGATGTAATGCTGCCACTGCAAAACCTCAGGTTGTGGTGGCAAAACTCACTACAAACCGAAGGTTCAAATTTAGAGTTTGGCAAGGGAAACCACAGGTTGCTTTTGCAGTAAAACTGCAGTTTCGCACATTCAGACACACACAAATTTCTACCTCTGCCCTGTTTAGCTGCAGTTTTGTGTTACATGCATATCGAGCCATACAGGAATTCTGGGAAGATGAGTGGAATATTGTGAGAATGGCTTCTGAATGGATCATGAGAGAAGGTTGTGATTTAAAACACCTGAAAATAATTTTATAACATTCCACCAGAAAGCCATACAGGCTTGATGTTCTGGAGTTCCTCATGGATTTAACGGCTGAGTCTGTTTCCTCCAATTGCAGGGGCTGAGCAAGGAATTTCTTCTAATCATTGGTGAGCAGAGGCAAGGAGATAGTTAAAAAAATATAGAGCACATCCTCTGAAGGTTTTGAATTTGGCAAATATATATTCCAAACAAATGTAAAAAATTGTTGGTTAATGCCCAGTCAAGTGGCATGGATGTTAATTTATGAACTGTTGGTACTTGGAATATTTATTTATTTATTTATTTATTTATTTATTTATTTATTTATTATATTTTTATACTGCCTGATATATACATCTCTAGGAGATAAGGTATATAAGGAATAAGGTTTTGCATGCATTGTTACTTCAGGTGATGTGCCAAAGGTTTTCTGGCATAGTCTCCTCCTTCCCAGTATCTCTGTTTGGTGCATGTAAGAGCAAACTTAGATATATGGTTTGACATATAGACTAGTCTTGCACTAGTGCTATGGGGCAGAGACAGTTTTCTAGGGATGTGCACGAAAATCTTTGGCGCCAACGGGGGTAGCACTTTAAGGGCAGGGGAGGGTGTACTCACCCCTCCCGCCACATTTCCCCCACCAGCGCGCTGTTGTTTTTAAGCCCCTCAGGGCGGCAGCGTTCCTCCCTGCCGCCCCGCTTCCCCCGTCGGCCGGAAGTGGCCGGAAGTCACGAGCACGCGTGCACCCATTGTGCGTCCGCACACATGCCCTTCTGCCATGTGCGCGTGCACGCATGAGGGGCACATGCGTGCTCACGACTTCCAGCCACTTCTGGCCGATGGGGGAAACGGGGCGGCAGGGAGGAACGCTGCCGCCCCGAGGGGCTTAAAAACAACAGCGCGCCGGTGGGAGGGGTGAGTACATCCTCCCCCGCCCTTAAAGTGCTACCCCCATCGGCGTTTCAGTGCCGAAACTGCCCCCAGCACCGAAACGTTTCGGAGGCCTTCATAATGGCCTCCTAAACATTTCGGGCACAAGCCTACAATTTTCACAAATCTCCCTTTCCTCTGAAGCCCACTGACTGACATCCTGATTAAATTACATGCTCATTCAACTTAGGAATTGTTCTAAAGGACTACTAAATTCAACAGGACTTCCCCTAGTAAATTTAGTCAGGATGTTAGCCATCGTATCTCTTGAAAATATGTCCCTAAGGGTCATGTGACTCCTAGGGACATATTTTTCAGAGGCACGGTGGGCTTCAGAGGGAAAGGAAGATTGGCAGAAATTGCCCCTTCCTTGAGTGCCAGTGCTGCATTAGTCTGAATAGCAGACATACTATTTGTTCCTTTCAAATTTAGCAGGGAGAATTGTTGGTATAATAAAGGTTTAGGATTAGTAACATATCACATAAGCTTCTTCACTTGTTTTCCCATTGTTTGACGTGATTCATCTTGTACTTTCTTTTTGTGTGCTGCACAGGCAATAACACAGCCTCACACAGAAGCCTTGCAGGCATCCCACATAATTGCTTCAGATGAGGCTGTACCCTTGTTAAGAGCAAAAACCCTCCCAAATACTTTCAGCTCCTGTTCCATCTGTTGTGAAAGTTGGGTAATTTAGAAAAGAGACATCACAGCCCCATAGTTTAAGGGTTTTGAGAAAGAACATCCAAATGCAACTGTGAGGGCATGGTCAGATATGCTCTGTGCTGTGCTGCTGTTGGTCACAGAGGGAACCAAGGTTGCAGGTACTGTATTTAAAACAGTCCAACTTGAATTGAACACAATTTTTGTGTTCTAAGAAAACAAAAGAGTAATCCTTGGTATCAGAGTGCAACAAATGCCAGATTTTCATGAGCCCCGCATCTGACATAACATGACTCAAAGCTGACAGACCTGAAGAGCCCAACTTATGGAGGCAGGGGGATTTCTATACAAAAAGTGATCCAATATTTCACTGTTATCAAATGTCCATTCTCAAAAGTACTAAGATGTTGCATACAGGGATGAAAAATAGGAGAGTCCGTATTAGAGCCATAAACACAGAACTAAGATGGCAGATGGGTTTTTGATTTGGAGAATTCGATTATGATCATTCTGGTCTGTCTGTGGCTTCTAAAGTCAAGTTTTTCACTCATCACAATTGCATTCATCTATCTATCTATCTATCTATCTATCTATCTATCTATCTATCTATCTATCTATCTATTTGATGTATATACCACCCTTCAAAAAATGGCTCAGGGTGGTTTACAACAGAATAAAAACAATTAAAATGAGTTATCAATTAAAATCAAAACTATAAAAACAGAATAAAACCAATTAAATATTCAAACAGTTAAAAACCCTGGAAAACCAGGGCAAACATTTAAAAGAATTTTTAAAAGTTTACAACAGTTTAAAATCTCTGGATGGCCAGGTTAAGGGCTCTCCGGAAAGACAATAATGAACGGAAATTACGGATTTCTGCTGGGAGTGCATTCCACAGCGCAGGAGCAGCTACAGAGAAGGCCCACCTCTGAGTCACCACCAGATGTACCAATGGTAACTGGAGACGGACCTCTCCAGATGAACTTAACGTGTGGTGGAATCATGCAGAAGAAGGTGCTCGCCAAGATAAATTGGACCTAAGCCATTTAGGACTTTAAAGGTAGTAACCAGCACTTTGTATTTTGCCCGGAAACATACTGGTAGCCAGTGTAACTGCTTCAAGACAGGCATAATATGGTCTCTCCGGGTTGCCTCAGAGACCAATCTGGCCACCACATCTTGAACTAACTGCAGGTTTTGAACTACATACAAAGGCAGCCCCACGTAGAGCGCATTGCAATAGTCAAACCTGGAGGTTACCAAAATGTGAAATTGCCAACCTCCTTGCTAAATATATATAACTTATCCCTGCGATCAGGCTCTGTACCAGAAGGCTGGAAAGTAGCAAATGTAACACCGATTTTTAAAAAGGGATCCAGGGGCAATCCAGGAAATTATAGGCCAGTTAGCTTAACGTCCATTCCAGGCAAATTCATGGAAAACATCCTCAAGGATAATATTGTAAAGCACATAGGAGATCAGGCCCTGCTGGGAGTGAACCAGCATGGCTTCCACAAAGGTAAATCTTTCCTCACCAAACTTTTGGAGTTCTTTGAGAGTGTCAACAAGTGTGTGGATCAAGGTGCTCCAGTTAACATACTATACCTGGACTTCCAAAAAGCTTTTGACAAAGTTCCTCATCAAAGTCTCCTGAGAAAACTTAGTAGTTATGGGATAAGGGGACAAGTACATATGTGGATTGCTAACTGGTTGAAAGACAGGAAACAGTGGGTAGGTATAAATGGAGACTTTTCACAATGGAGGGAAGTCAGAAGTGGGGTCCCCCAGGGATCTGTACTGGGACCGGTGCTTTTTAATTTGTACATAAATGATCTAGAAGCAGGGGTAAGCAGCGAGATGCCCATATTTGCAAATGATACCAAACTCTTTTGGGTAGTGAAATCCAGAACAGATTGTGAGGAGCTCCAAAAGGATCTCTTCAAACTGGGGGAGTGGGCAATAAAGTGGCAAATGTAGTTCAATGTTGGCAAGTGTAAAGTGATGCAAATTGGGATGAAAAACCCCAACCTCAGGTATACACTGATGGGATATGAGCTGTTGGTGACTGACCAGGAGAGGGATCTTGGGGTCATAGTGGACAACTCATTGAAAGTGTTGACTCAATATGTGCCAGCGGTGAAAAAGGCCAATTCCATGCTAGGGATCATGAGGAAGGGAACTGAAAATAAACCTGCTAATATTATAATGCCCTTATACAAAACTAGGGTGTGACCACACTTGGAGTACTGCATACAATTCTGGTCACCACATCTAAAAAAGGACATTGTAGAAGTGGAAAATGTGCAGAAGAGGGCAACCAAGATGATCAGGGGCCTAGAGAACCTTTCTTATGAGGCAAGGCTACAACACCTAGGGCTTTTTAGTTTAGAAAAAAGACGACTGAAGGGAGACATGATAGAGGTCTATAAAATCATGCATGGTGTGGAGAAAGTGGATAGAGAGAAATTCTTCTCCCTCTCGCATAACACTCGAAACAGGGTCATCCCATGAAATTGATTGCCAGGAAATCTAGGACCAACAAATGCTAGTACTTTTTCATGCAACGCATAAGCAACTTGTGGAATTCTCTGCCACGAGATGTGGTGACAGCCAACAACCTGGATGGCTTTAAGAGGGGTTTTGGTAACTTCATGGAGGAGAGGTCTATCATCGGCTACTAGTCAGAGGGCTACAGGCCACCTCCAGCCTCAAAGGCAGGATGCCTCTGAGTACCAGTTGCGGGGGAGTAACAGCAGGAGAGAGGGCATGCCCTCAACTCCTGTGTGTTGCTTCCAGTGGTATCTGGTGGGCCACTGTGTGAAATAGGATTCTGAACTAGATAGGCCTTGGGCCTAATCCAGCAGGGCTGTTCTTATGTTCCTATGATGCACCACTGTTTTGAGGTCATCCTATTCAAGGAATGGGCGCAGTTGTCAAATCAGCTGAAACTGATAGAGATCTCCAGAAGAATCAGCAGAGTCACACTCCCTCTATCGATTCCCCAGTAAAGGTTATCCATCAGGCCAAGCAAGGCTGTCTCAACCCCATAGCTAGCTCTAAAGCCAGTTTGAAATGGGTCTAGATAATCAGTTACCTCAACTGCCTGGAGATGGTTGGCCACCACCCTCTTAATCACCTTGCCCAACCAAGGGAGATTGGAGATTGGCCTATAACTATCCATCACTAAGGGGTCTGGGGAAGGCTTATTGAGCAGTCTAACTATTGCCTCCTTCAGACAAGGAGGCACTTCCCCTCCCTCAGCGATGCATTTATGATATTAACTAGGCCAACTCCAACAATCTCCCTACTAGATAGAAGCAGCCAAGTCGGACAAGTATCTAGAGAACAAGTGGTAGGCCGCAGCGCCCCAAACAGCTTATCCACATCCTCAGGAGTCACAGATTGAAACTAATCCAACCTAATACTGCAAGAAGGATTGCTGGACACCTCCTCCATAGACCTTGCAGAAATAGTTGAGTCCAAGTCAGCCCAAATACAGGAGATCTTGTTCTTAAAGAACCCATTAAAAGCATCACAGCAGAACAACCTCGAGGACTGATTTGAAGTCGAAGGAGCAGAAGCTAAACTCCTCACAACCCAGGATAGCTCTGCTGAGCGTGAACCTGCAGCTGCAAAGCGTGCAGATCAAATTATCTTTTTCGCTGCACGCACCACCACCACATCAGTCTTCAAATGGGCCACATGCCCCATCCTGTCAGATTCGAACTGAGTTCTCCACTTGCGTTCTAGTCACCTACCCAACCGCTTCAGCCCCTGCAACTCCTCAGTATACCAAGGGGCCTTTTTTGAAGCAGGTTGGAAGGGACGCTTTGGAGCAATCATGTCTACTGCCCTATTGAGTTCCCTGTTCCAGGTTCCTACCAGGGCATCGACAGAATCACTGGCTGCACCAACATCAAAATCCTACAAGGCCTTTTGAAATCCTACTGGGTCCAGCAGCCTTTTCGGACAGATCATTCTAATAGTCCCACCTCCCCTGCAGGGGTGGATTGTGGCTGTGAAACCAACCTTAACCAGGTAGTGGTCTGTCCATAACAATGGGAAAACTACCGGATCCCCCACCCACGGAACACTTGCCTGATATGAAGAAAAGACAAAACCTAGTGCGTGGCCAGCAACATGAGTTGGTTCAGAAACTAACTGGGATAGGCCCATAGTTGTCATGGCCGCTATGAACTCCTGAGCCGCGCCAGACAAGCCAGCTCCAAAGTAGATGTTGAAGTCCTCCAGCACCAAATTTCTAGGAGATTCCAACACCAACTCTGCAACCAGCTCCTTCAGCTCAGTTAGGGAGTCAGTTGGGCAGCAGCCGGTGTGGACGGTACACCAACACAATCCCCAATCTATCCCTAGTTCCCAGCCTCAAAAATATGCACTCAATATAAGTCAACTGTCTCACAAGGGTCCTGGTAAGAGAGATAGTATTCTTATGGATTTTTTAAATCTAACTTTTCTTTTTAAACCTAACTCTGTTTTTCAACTTCCCCTGTTCTGTTGTGCAAAGAGTCTACCAATGCTTGCATTAAAGGACCAGGAAGGTGGGTTTGGCAGAGGTGGGCTTCTAAGCCCATCCCCAGATCCATTTCTGTCACTCCTCTCTTCATAGTTCTTTCTATTGCACCCCATTGCTGCAATAGTCTTCAGGGGCAAAAGAGAAACAAAACATTGGATGTACCCTCTCTATAGACCCTTTGAGTATAAGGGTGTCATAGAAAAGGTGCTGGAACTCAGCAGGAAGCTTTGCATACAGGGCTTCTGCCCTGAATCTCCTTCAGGAGAGAGTGTGTGAGTTCACACACCAGCCAAACTTATGCTGAAGTCCCATCGAGATTCTTGGACCCACTCCACACACAAGTTGGACTTTATCTTGCGAATTTGAGCTTATCTTGAGGTATTTCTGGATTTTTAATATAGCTGGTTTTAAGCTACTTTTTCTGAAAATGCTGGAGCAAACAGGGAGACACACTGACATAGAATCATTAGCATGATAAGAGGCATGCTCTCTTCAGAAATGCAGATCTATCTCTGTAGGGAGCTCTCCCCCCCGCCCCCGGCATTGGCTAGAAGGAAAACACTGATGCCTGCATGTGGACTTGCTTCAAAAGGAAACCAAGAGCAGAGGGGAGGGGCTGCTTCCTTCAATGCCACAAGTGTATTTCAAAGTGACTTTACTCAACATTTACCCCAAAGTCTGAAGCCAAGTACAAATAACTCCGAAGAAGGGAACTCTGTAAGGCACATCTGAATCAATCACTGTCTTGCCTGAAAGTAATTGCTATTTAAAATAATTCATACATTGAGAATGATTCATGTGAATCACTCTGTCCATGCAATTGTACAGTGGTGGGAAGGCATCCTGGGTGGAAAGGAGAAGTTCACATCCACAGTCCTTCACAACATGATGCAGAGGGTTCGATGGTTTTGTTTCCTGTACCAGCCCATAGTTCCAATGCGTATCATTCTAATGGACCATCTTGGATTTCTGTTTTGGATTCAGGAGAAGAGACAAATCAACTATCTTCTTGTTTCCTCATTAGCCATTTTTACTGTGGAATCAAGGGAGAAACTACATAAATGTAAAAAATATTGTTGCAGCGGCTAGCCAATAATTCCTTTATTAGGCACAGATTACTGGTTAATAGCTTATAATGGTTGGCTGATGTTTCATCGAGTTAGGAGATTGTCTCCTGTTAGCTGAACACGTTAGCTCTTGACTGCTTTAAATGAGATACCCATTAGAGTTTAAGGAAGGTGACATGCCTCCAGTTGAGAAAGGCAGACTGTGTGGGTATATGTATGGAAAAAAACAATAGACTTCAGTTTGAAAGCGAAAGGAAAGTGAGAACCTTTTTGGTTGAAGGAGTTTTGGAGATTCAGGGCCCCATTCTGGGATCAAATATGGGGTTGCAGAACTGCTGTCTTGCAGGAGTACCTGTTGTATGCCTTTTATCTGTATATGTGCAACTGAAGCAAATATATTTTGAAAATCCATATGTCTGTAATGCTCATATATCCAAAAGAAGTAAAGCCTGAGTAGCATACCTCTTGCAACATCTCACCACGTGGGGAAGTTCAAGTGGGGAGCATACAGCAATATGCTTTCAGCCTACATTTCATTATAGGAATGAAAAATACAAAATGAAAAAGACAGAGAGAGTGAGAAACATCAAGGAGAAGTGTGAGTGTCTGAGAGAGAGGCAGGTAAACACCAGCCTATTCCGGCAAAAGCAAACTCATACAGAGCTCAGACAATCCAACAAGGGTAACTGTGGAGGAAACAACCCATCCATTAACCTCACAAACCTGCACATGTTTGTTGCTTTCTTTCTTTTTTTAAAGAAATACAAGCAGGGTTTTTTGTGTTTGGACTTGCTTTGTCATGGAACAATGAGCAGAACATTTTGCTTCATGGGTAACAAAGAAAAAACTGAATTAGGTCACAAGATAATCCAACTGGGAACCTGTGTTCTAATGAGAGAATTCCTATACACACAGATACCCGATTAATCCTGCTGGCATTGCCTGGCAACAATAAAGACATACTGAAATAGTGAGGTGCTGGCCATTCTATTCAATATATACCAGAGCACCACTGAACTTTTTGATGTCAAATTCTACAACCTATGTACACTTGAAAATTTGTTGACAGTCAAGGCAAAAATATAACCTAGTGATGAAATTGATATAGCCACAAGCAGAACTTGTTATACCTGACAGCCTTTCCTTATTATTGGATCACTGGATTAAAGAAGATGTGAAGGCCAACAGTGAAATGGTACACCTGAATACAAATTCAGGGCAACTTTGGAGAACCACAATAAGATGACATGTAGGAGTGCTGAGGGAAGCCAAAAGAATTCCAAAATGATTAGCAAAATTTCCCAGGCAGAGCAGAGAGCTCTTTATCTCTAAGTTGCCACTAAATTTCACATGAAATTTTTTGGGAAAAAGCATTGAGAACCTGGAAAGATAAAAGAATTTCACTATCAGGCTGTTTGCCACACAAATGGGGGGCATGGCCAGTTTGCCTCAGCCCCCTTCCAAGAGGCACGAGGTGCAGACAAAGCCTATTGGCTGGCCTGCCCTTGTGGGGGCATGGCTATGGCCGCACAGGTGGCGTCAGTGTCTGACCTTCTCAGCCCGCTCTTTGCAGGCAGAAGGAGCAGATGTGTAGGTCAGAGCTGCGATCATCTGCGGTCAGTCCGTCTTCGGGGCTTTTGGCCTCCACTTCCCGGGTTGCAGCAGTGTCGCTGGGTGGCAGAGTTCCACCTCAGAGGTGGCGGCAGCATTACAGGAGCGATCCCGGGGGTGGCGAGAGCAGGGGTGGTCTTGCAAAAAAAACCAACAAAACCACGGTTTGGAGCAGGGCCTTCGGGCCAAGGTTGGTGGGGCTTCCTCCCCCGTTTGCTTCTGTGGGCCTGCATTGAGCCTGTGGGACCTACAGCCCAGGGGTTGGTCTGGGGTTTTTTCTCCGGGGAGCATAAGGCATTTTGGGCAGTGGACACCTCTCAGGTTCCTGGGTTGTGCATATCCAAGGCATTGGGCTGGGCAATGGGGCCCAAGAAGGAAAAGGGAAGACAGGTGGGAAGCCAGTTCGGCCCGTGAGGAGGCCTGTTTGTGCCACTGACTTATCTTCTGATGAGGACAATGCTTTGGGCACAATTAGGGTACTGATAGCGTGTTTAGAAGGTGGCTGAGCGAAAGGATAAGGATGGGCCTTCTGGGGTTCTGGCTGAGCCCAAGAAGTTCACCAGAGGTGCTAAGAAAGCAAAATTGATGCAATCACTGTCCGACAGGCTGGAAGCTTTGCAGGCAAAAGATCCTGGGTCTGCTCCTGTGCGGGTTGACCTGACTGCAGATAAGATGGGTTCCCCGCTGGCGACAGGCCCATCCGGGGTGACAGTTGTGAATTGGACAGTGCTGGACAAGGTGAGTCTTTGCAGTATCCATGGCCATGGGGGGTGCCTGCCCTGGAGTCCCCATATGGCCTGTATGGGTGGCACCCAGGCCTTTATGGCCAGCTCACCCCTCTGGTGAGTGCACGCAGATTTGGTAAGGTGGGAGTGCAGCTTCAGTAGGGGTCCTAGCTACTCTGCTCTCCACTGTGCCGGCAACAACATTACCCCAGGATCCATACCCACTAGGTGACACTTCTCTACCCTTGGGGGACCATCTATTGCCAACAGTAAAGGAGCATATTTGGCAGGGGGAGTTTGTTGATATTTTCCAGTTGTTCTTTAGGAAGCCAGAGCCTGTGGCAAAGGAGGGAGAGCAAAAAAGGGAGGAGGAAAAAATCTAAGCGTAAGCCTGTACAGCATATTTGGACCAATTGGTTATCAGCTTACACTGTGTATATTAGGGATGTGCAAAAAATTTCAGGCACAGATCGATCTGTGCCCGAAACGAGCAATTTCGGGTGATTCGGGTCCAAACCAAATCACCCCCGATGTCCCCTGATATTTTGGGGGGCCGATCCGAATCACCCCTGATTCGTGCCCAAAAAATTCGGGTGATTCGGGATGATGTCTCTGAATTTCCCGCCTTTTTGCCTCCATTGATTTGAATGCAAAAAGGTCTGATGTGATGTCAGCTCGAATTTTGGGTCCCAGGGGCAAAATAGTGGGGTGGGGTGGTAGTTCCTAATGGATGGAGGCTACCACCCAAATTTCAGGGGAATTGGGCAAAGGGCTGATTTGGGGGGAATTTTTGAAGTTTTAGTGTCTTTGGGGCAGTTTGGGGGCATAGCGTGGGATCTGGGCAAAAAGAGTTGGGTGGGGTGGTAGTGCCTAATGGGTGGAGGCTACCACCCCAATTTCAGAGTGATTGGGCAGAGGGCTGATTTTGGGGGAATTGTTGAAGTTTACATGTCTTTAAGGTTTTTCCCCATAGAGAAGCATTGAGGTGTCAGCAAATGTATAGCTTCCTGTGGGGGGCAAAGGGGTGGCCTAGAGCAGTGTGGGGTTGGTGGTAGTGCCAGGTAGGGTCAAGGAAGCTACCTGAATTTTTTCAAATGATTTGGGCAGAGGGCTGATTTTTGGGGAATTGTTAAAGTTTACGCGTCTTTAAGGTTTTTCCTCATAGGGTATACATGGAGCTTTCAGCAGCCCCATAACTGCACTTGGGGAGTGCTGGGGTGGCCCAGAGCGAGTGGTAGTGTAGTACACATAGGGTGCCAACCACCCCCATGGGTTTCTAACCCATGGGGTACAGGGTTCTGTTGTTTCAGAGGTATTCTGAGTGTGGATTCTATGATAGCAAATTAGAGTGGATTCATGGTGTTTCATTGAAAATCTCATTAGCTATCATAGAATCCACACTCAGAATACCTCTGAAACAACAGAACCCTGTACCCCATGGGTTAGAAACCCATGGGGGTGGTTGGAACCCTATGTTCACTACACTACCACTCGCTCTGGGCCACCCCAGCACCCCCCAAGTGCAGTTATGGGGCTGCTGAAAGCTCCATGTATACCCTATGAGGAAAAACCTTAAAGACGCGTAAACTCTAACAATTTCCCAAAAATCAGCCCTCTGCCCAATCACTCTGAAATTGGGGTGGTAGCCTCCACCCATTAGTCACTACCATTCCACCCCACTCTTTTTGCCCATATCCCACGCTATGCCCCCGATCTGCCCCAAAGGCACTAAAACTTCAAAAATTCCCAAAAAATCAGCCCTTTGCCCAATTCCCCTGAAATTTGGGTGGTAGCCTCCAACCATTGGGCACTACCACCCCACCCCACTATTTTGCCCTTGGGACCCATTTTTCTTACCCAAATTGATTCAGATTTTGATTTAATCTGAATCCAAACACAATCAGGGGTGATTCGGGTAGCCCAGATTTGGGCACAAAACAGAACGGGGGTGATTCGGTTCGGGTCCCGAACCGAATCACCGAAAACCCAAATTGCACACCCCTAGTGTATATGGGTGTTGTTCTCCAAGTACAAACATTCAAGGGTTCCGCTCTGGTTAAATACTTAGATATAATTCATAGGCGCTATATGGACTTCATGGGGAACGCCTGTGGACTCTATGATCGTTCCTTTCGCCTAAGAGCCTCTCTGAATCCTGCTATTCCATGGGAATTTTTTTTTTTTAATGGCCACTGGACATGTGCAAACGGCCTCTGTGAGGCCCTGGGCCATGCCAGGCCTTGCAGAGGCCATTTGCGCATGCATGGCGATGGGGAAAATGGCCACCACGCCAATTTATGGAGGCCTCAACGGGCTGGAAAACAGCCCGTTGTACGGGTTGTACGGGTTGTACAGGTTGTACGGGCTGTGCTGGTGATAAACAAGGCCAGTGCGGGGAGGGGGAACCTTCACAGACACACACACACACACCCCCCACGGCCTAGAGGAAGCCCCCTGAAGGGGCTAAAGGTAATTTAAAAAAACAAAAAAACTTTGCAGACCCCTCCAGACCAGACTGAATCAGGGAGTTCAAGGGGGTGCGAGACTGAACTGCTCTGATCAGGTTTGAGTCTGGTTCAAACTCAAACTGAACCGGGCCAGCCAGTTCCATGCACATCCCTATTGTCATGTGCCGAGAGTACAGAACAGCTTGGCGGATGCCCTGTCTCGTTTCCAGGTGCACCACTTTAGTCAGCTCGTGCTGGAGGCAGAGATGTTACCCGACGGGATGCCCCCTTGGCTGTGGAGCCTTGGCTCCTAGAAGCGCATAGAGCCACCATGGCCTCTTTGGCTCCAAGCACCCAGGCTGCATATATTAGGCAGTGCAGGGCTTTCCAGGACTTTAGAGAGCAGGTAGGAATGGGTTAGGAATGGCCCCCACCCACTGAGCATCTTATCCAGTACTTGGTGCACCTGAGGAGTAAGGGCTTGTCCCCTAGAGCCATGATGGGTTACCTTGCTGCCATTGCCTTATTTACTAAAGTGTAGAGTTTTCAGGACACCACAGGAAACTTAAGGGTCTGGAGGATGCTGGAAGGCTGATCTAGGGAACATCCTGTAGTGGCCGACAGCCGCAGGCCACTTACACTCCCAGCCATCTAGGGCGCAATAGAGCAATTTGTTACCATCTGCCAGTCTCCTTATGAGGCGATGCTCTTCCATGCAGCCATGCTGGTGGCTTTCTTTGGGGTCTTCCAAGCAAGTGAGCTGTTTCCAAGGAGGCAAGGGGGCTCTACTGCCAGGGTAGTCCAGTTTGGGGATATGGTCCTTAGCCAGGGTTCAGTCAGGTTGCAGCTCAGGTTTTCCAAAACTGACCAGAGGGACATGGGGCAGTCTGTGGTGTTGTACTACTCCAACAACCGAACTCTATCTATCTATCTATCTGTCTATCTATCTATCTATCTATCTATCTATCTATCTATCTTTCTATCATATTTTTACACCACCCAAAACTTAAGTCTCTGGGCGGTTTACAACAAGATTAAAAGTAAAACATTAATTAAAAACAAAAACAAAAAATTTAAAAGCAAGAAATTTAAAACACAATTTAAAATTTTAAAACAATATTCTAAAAACATCATTAAAACAATCAAAACAATATCAGTTAAAAGTCTGGGTGAAGAAATGCATCTTTAGAGACTTCTAAAAAGATGTCAGAGATGGGGAGGCTCTTATTTCACTAGGGAGCGCATTCCGAAGCTTCGGGGCAGCAACGGAGAAGGCCCACCCCTGAGTAGCCACCAGACGAGCTGGTGGCAAATGCAGACAGACCTCTCTTGATGATCTCAATGGGCGGTGGGGTTCATAACGAAGAAGACGTTTTCTTAAAAACCCAGGGCCCAAGCTGTTTAGGGCTTTATAGGTTATGACCAACACCTTGTATTTTGCCCAGAAACATATCGGCAGCCAGTGTAACTCCTTCAATATGGGAGTAATATGGTCTCCCCTAGATGACCCAGAGACCAGCCTGGCTGCCGCATCCCGGACTACGTTTAAGGGCAGCCCCACATAGAGCGCATTGCAATAATCCAGTCTGGAGGTTACCAGCAGATGTACCACTGTTTTGAGGTTGTCTAACTCAAGAAATGGATGTAGCTGGCGTATCAGCCGAAGCTTTGTGCCCAGTGCAGGCGTTGGAGAATTATATGGCACTGTGGGGATAGAGTGTAGGGTGCCTGTTCATCCACAGGGATGGGCGGCCCCTCTCTCAATACCAGTTCTTGCCGGTGGTGGGTAGACCCTTGGCGGCAGCAGGGGTCTCCACTGAATGCTTGTCACTCCACTCCTTTTGTATTGGCGCAGCTATGGTGGCTTCCCAGCTGGGATTTTCAGGTGAGGCCATCCAGCGTATTGGTGATCGAGCACATACAAGTGCTATGTGTGCTAGGAGCCTTGATTTCAGTCACTGGTTATTCTTTTCCTTGCAGGCCCAGTGTGGCTGGCCGAGCGGGCCCGGATCCTCATCCTGGGTCATTTGATTATGGTCTGGGCCCATAAAACGGCATGTGGGACACAACCTGGAACACAACTAGGACTTGGGAAGTGGGCATCGATTTCCTGGATTGGTCGGCAGGGTATGGTAATCACCCAATTCCTGCCCATGCTACAGGAATTCCTGTTGACTAACCCCCCCACTGGACATCTTGGTGGTGCACATGAGAGAGAATGACCTAGTTACACAGTCAGGGCTTCCCATCACCCATAGCATCCGGGCAGACCTGGTGCGAGTAAAGGAGTGGTTCCCTGGGATTATCATTATTTGGTCAGACATGTTGCAACGTAGAGTTTGGAAGGGCGCCAGGGACCCTTATAAGATTGAAAGGGCCTGCCGTAAAATTAACGCCTATGTGGCACATTTTGCCCAAACCCTTGGTGGGGGCGGACTTTAGCACACCCTGACATTTATCAGCGCTGGATTTATTTTGAGGGGATAGAGTTCACCATTCGTCCAAGGGGACAAGATTATTTCTTGGGGATTTCAAGCAGGAATTGGTACAGTGCGGTTGGGGATAATGTCTGAATTTGGCGAGTACCTTCATGTAAGCATTTGGGTATAGGTCAGACAGGTCAACTCCTAAGATGCTGTGCTGCTCAGGGAGCTCTGGCCTGGACTGATCTACTCTGTCAGGACCTCTCCTGGTCTTGTGGTAGCAAGCATGACTTGTCCCCTTAGCTAAGCAGGGTCTGCCCTGGTTGCATATGAATGGGAGACTAGAAGTGTGAGCACTGTAAGATATTCCTCTCAGGGGATGGAGTTGCCACTCTGGGAAGAGCAGAAAGTTCCAAATTCCCTCCCTGGCATCTCCAAGTTAGGGCTGAGAGAGATTCCTGCCTGCAACCTTGGAGAAGCCGCTGCCAGTCTGTGAAGACAATACTGAACTAGATAGACCAATGGTCTGACTCTGTATATGGCAGCTTCCTATGTTCCTATGTCAGGCTAAGCTTCCTGGACATGCTGAGCAGCTACTCAGGGGTGGGGTGCTGCTATGGCCTTAGGTTGGCTAGGATGGGCAGCTCCTGCTTTAGAGCATTGGGAGTTGCCTGGAGCCAAGGTGCATCACCCTATGCTATAGGCGAGAACAGGGATTAGCTCTCCACCCCTGCAGTGCGGTATCTCTAGATACTGCACTACAGGGCAATCCCTGTTCTTTATTTAACATTACATTTGAAGTTGATAAATAAATTGTGGCCCTTATTTATACCAACACCTCTGTGTTTCATGTCTTCTTGGGGTGTGGGGCAAAGATTAGGATTTGCAGAGATGCCCACAGGATAAATTTGTAAATCTTCTTTATTTTTAGTGATAAATCATATTCTACAGTGGAAAGGTGAGGTTTTTAATGAATGCCACAATATAATTAATGTATCTACAATATGCAAGATGCTCAGGGTGGCAATACTCCCCATATTAGACGACTACATGCTTACCTCTCCAAGATCTTTTGGATCCCTTTACAACAGATTTGAGCATGTAAAGTACTTTTGCATGGCGTGAAACTGTTCCTGGATTGGTCAAGCAAGGGATCTCCTAATCTGATTTGATAATGATTTGATTTACAGTGTGTGAATTTATTAAGCACAGGTAAGACAGAGAGAAGATTAACTCACTCTGGGATTCATTAAATGTAGGGTAAGACAGTGGGAGTAGATCAATTCACTCTGGGAGTCATTAAACATAGGGCAAGGATGTGGAAGAGTCGATGAATTCACTTTGACTCACTATATTTTGAGGTTAATTTCAAAACCTGTGAGGGGGATCCAATCCCATGGCCCTCTTCCCATGACACTCCATCAGATGCTGTAGGTCTGTTAGAGGCTTGTATCCCTGCAATTAAAATAGGTCTCCATGTTAAATAAAACAGAGCAGGATTATCTAGCTTCATCATCTAGGTCTTGACATGTAACCACCCCCAACTCCCTTGCCTCTTTACTAAAAGTCTTACATCTATGCTGCAGGGTCACGGCCACTTGGCCAGTGGTAGTGCAACATTGAGGATCACTGTAACTGCAAAGAGTTCTTCTGCCAGTGTCATGTAACTTATTGACAGTCATGAAAATGTTAAATTATGGCATTTTAAGGCTGAGTATTGGGAGCTTCCTTGGGAGTTGTGTTAATGAAAGGGCGGCATTTAAGTAGTTAAAAATGAATGGATAAATACATCGGCTTGCTTGCAGGCTTAGTAAGGGCAACAGAACAGACTGCATGGCACCATTGCAGATTTCCCGCAGTTTCTGTGCCTTCAGCCTAACCCAGAAAAGTAGATTCAGCCACTGAAACCATGGTTAAACATATTGAAGTATAACTGCTCAACAGTGGCAGAGCTTTCATTAGGAACATTAGAACTGCACAATGGTATGTGAGTGTAATTCATGTGTGCAGCATGTACCACTGTGCACACCTGCTTTGTTGCCTAAAGTCACATCCCATGAACTTTAGAAGCCTGCCTAGAGTGGGGGGAAATCCTCAGAACTGGGAATTTGACAGCAGTATCAATGAGACAAACACCCCCTCAGACATGTAGTTTTTGCTCCCTGCCCCCTTTTTTGTTTCAGAAATCTCACATGTAAGACAAAGCTGACCCACCCAGAAATGCACTTTGCCCCTTCGGTGCTTCCCCTCAATTTTTTTTTCTATTGCCACCACTGACTATTGAAGAAGAGTGTTAGATTCATTGGTGAAGGCTCAGTGGGGAGTAGCAGTGGAGTTTATGGGATATGTCTTTGGCAGGGGACGGCAAAATGAGTATGGGTTCTAGAAGAGTCTGGACTACTCATTTTTCTTATTGTCAGTCACTTTTTACATCATCTAACATAATACAACCTTTGCATGACTCAGATTTTTGAACTGCACTAATGTTCATTTAGAATGGCACTTTTCTTTTTGAAACTGCACATTTTCTGTCTGGTTGTACTTAAAAAAAAAAAAAAAGCCCTGAATAGGGGAGCTTGTATACTGGTATGAGAAGAGAAAATGTGGCATCAGAGAACTGTGACATTGGACAGAAGCAGTTTTGGTGTAGGAGCAGTTGCCCTCATGAGCTGTAAGTACCTGGAGTTTCAGCAGCCGTACCATTACAGTCTGCAACAATTCTGAACCCATCCCAGTGAGGGGCAATGTTCGGATGTAGCATGAAACCCCGGGTAGATGAACCTGTGGTTAATCTGTGAGCCCATGAATCATCTTGCAGACGATCAGCGAGCCATGGACACGCTGCCTCCAGCTTGTGGGTAGAGGGGCTCCTCCCTCTTCCTGGTCCACCAAGGCCACATCCCAGCAAGCTTCATAGCACTCTGCAGACTGCAGACAAAGTGTCAGGTCGTCGGTAGAGTGGCAAGCGTTGGCCATGATCTTCAAGGGAGCATGTCCAGTGAGATTATGCCTTTTTGGCATTAGTCATCTGCCCTCAGGAGGGAAAGGGCATTTAAACTCTTTCATCACATCACTTGCATCACTGCCCATGCAAGGGCTCAACAGCCATACAGACCTGCACAAGCAGAACTACTGGTATCGGGGGACGCAGAGGGGCACCTTTGTTTTACTCCTGGAAGGGGTAAAGTATATGGTGGGAACATGTATATGAGGGTGGGCAAAGAATTCTGGGATTTGGCCCACTGTGACACGGGAAGTTATTGCAATGGCACACCTGGGCAAAGCAGTCCAGGAAACCACAACACACTCCTGCCCCCATGTTGGCTTGCCAACCGGGGATTATCCCTCTCATGAGAGGCTCCATGAGCTTTGGGTCTCTGTCAGACTGCACTTTCATGAGGTAGATCCAACTATAGGGGGTCCTGCTGATGTGCCCCCTTTATCTCTGTTTAACAATAGAACTCATACTCTAAATTGGCTAATTGCCTAATCGTTGATTGCTGCAGACCTCTTCTGCTGTGCCTGTCTTGTCATCCCATCCTTTTTGTGCATGTTGACAAAGGTGAACCACAAGATGCAGTGGAAAGCAGGCTTCCCTCAATGTGGTTCTCTGCCCTTACATGCATTGAAACTTGGGATATGGCAACACAGCATCCCTGTTGCTAAGCAGTGGCAGGAGGGGGAAGAGGACAGCAGGGGTGGTGTGTCGGCTCCGAGAGGTGGCCAGCAAGAGGCATGGCCACCCTAGAATGGATGCCTTTTTTGGCTACTCTGAGCCATCCTCTTGATGACAGCAGGAACAGCTTTGGCACGGAACCCAGGTTACAGTGGTGGTGGAATTCGGATGACACAATGGCGCCTTCAAACCTGAGGTTTCAGCAGCAAAACTCACTACAAATCAAAGGTTCAAATTATTGTTTGGGACCAAAAAATGTGCATTGCTTTTGTGACAAACCACAGTTTCACACATTTGGATGACCACAAAAACAAACTGCTGGCTTGTTCGACTCACGTTATGTCTGAAGGTGGCCTCAATTTCTGGACGGGGACATAGAAATGGAAGCCTGATCAGGCATAGAAAGTTACAGCAATGGTTCTTTAGCTAATCTTCAAGGAGCCAATGATGGAGAAGTGGGGGAGAATCCCTTGCACAGCCCTACCATACACAGAAGCTGTTCTCACGATCACATGGGCTTCCTCCTTTTGTGAGGAGGAAGCCCAAAAGTGTTTACCTCCCCACAGACTATCACAGCCGGGGCTCTAGGTGGGCGGATTGGTGGCGCAGACAAGCGATGGCTCTTCTGCAGTCTGCCCATGCCTTGCCCGGCAGCTCCAGGGGTCAGGTGGAGGGAAGCGCTGCCACATGGTGCCCCCCCCCGTAATGTACCCTGCAAGTGCGTGGTGCATTTCTGGGATCCTCCTCCCTGAGTGTATTCGCTGCAGCTGCTTGACACACAATCCAGTAATCCATTTTTGGGTGCGCTCATGCCCCAAACCTTGGTTAAGTGATGGGCTCTGTAAGCGGGTTTGCTGCCAAGCCACTGGGAGCTGCACGGCTCCCATTGGTGCACATGAGCAGCAGAAACTGGGCTGGGCTCCCTTAGCCTTCTGCTGCCTCTTGAGAATCCTATATAATAAAAGGCTAAGTGAGTGGCCGTGGCTTTGGAACGTTGGGGATCTGCGTCCCTGCCTCCCTGGGCTGTTCTGGGCCTGCGCGAAGCGCAGGCCCAGAAGAGCCCAAGGGACACAGGACTGCAGACACCAGTGTCCCACAGCCACGGGCGGCCATGAGCTGCGGCACGGCGAGAGGAGGCCGAGGCAACCAGAAGCGGCCGCCCTGAAAAAGGCGAGGGCAATGGTGGCGGGGGAAGACCGAGACGGGGGACAGGGAAGCTGGGCGAGGTGGCGGCGAAGCCGCCAACGAGGCCCCCGCCCGCTCACAGCCGTCACCCCCGCCTGCTCACCCGCCCTCCCAGCTGCCCAAAATCACCTTCCCCGCTCCCCCCCAAAAAAGATTAAGGGCCCAAATGGCCCATGAGAAGGTGGCCGCCCCCGCCTATCGCCCTCCCGCCCACCCAGCTGCCGAAGACCACCTTACCCGCTCCAGCCCGAGGGAAAAGAGAGGAGCTCACGAGCAGAGCTCCTCTCTGTGCTAAGTCACTGCTCAAACTGCCGCTATGGACGCAAAGGACGCCTATTGCGTCCATTGCGACAGTATGGGCAGCAGCTTAACACAGAGAGTAGCTCTGTTCCCGAGTTCCTCTCTTCTCCTTCGGGCTGGAGCGGGTAAGGTGGGCTCCGGCAGCTGGGTGCGCGGGAGGGCGATAGGCCGGGGCGGCCACCTTCTCATGGGCCATTTTGGCCGTTATTCATCCAGACACCCCCCCCAAAAAGTATAAGCAAAATAAGGAAGAACAAAAACAGAGACAACAACAAAACAAAAACAAAAAGAGAGAGGGGACAAGGGGGAAAAAAAGAGACAGAAAGAGAGAGAGAGAGACAGAAAAGACGGGATAGAAAGCTAGCGCCCGTTATCATAACGGGCTTAAAAATACTAGTAGCTTCATAAAATTGCAGGGAGGGGGAAACTAGAGAGCTTGCTAATAGCAAGAGAATCTTATTTCACACAAATTCCCTTCTCCATGAATCAAATGTAATGTAATGTTTGAGTATGTTAAATGCCTATCAGGAAGAAAATCCACGTCATTTTTCAAAGACTTTCGAAACCATCAGGTTATTGCATGATTACTGAGATAATACATAGGTTCATGTCTCTTTCATAGTTATCGGTTCTTCAGATCTCAGCCTATACATGCCACCATATTACTACACATTGGTCATTGACGTGGGGTAAAATTTAAAGTCCAAGGAACAAGAGAAACCATTGCTGGTTGCTCATTGCTGGTTGCTCATTGCATTGAGAGCCAGCGTGGTGTAGTGGCTAGAGTGCTGGACTAGGACCGGGGAGACCCGAGTTCAAATCCCCATTCAGCCATGAGACTTGCTGGGTGGCTCTGGGCCAGTCACTTCTCTCTCTGCCTGACCTACTTCACAGGGTTGTTGTGAGGAGAAACCTAAGTATGTAGAACACCGCTCTGGGCTCCTTGGAGGAAGAGCAGGATATAAATGTCAAAATAATAATAATAATAATAATTGCTGATTCATGCTGGATAATTGAGAAAGCCAAAGAATACCAATAAGAAGTCAATGGGGCGATTCTCATGACCAAAAAAAAAAAAAAAAAATCGGGCTAGGAGAGCCTAGCCCAATTTTTGTTGGTCATAAGAACCACTGGGCTCACAGCCGAGCCCAGTGGTTCTCGAGCGGGTAACCCGCTCGAGAACCACTGCTAAAAAGCAGGTTTGTGGAGCGAGCGCTCCAGCAAACCTGCTTTTAAGGCTCATGAGTAGCCATGGTGTGCCTTCGTGCCACGCCTACACACGAGTGGACCCCCGGCCGGGGATCTCCCCGGTATGCCCTGCGCACTTGCGCAGGGCATACTGGGGCTTGCGGGGGCCATGCGGCCCCTGCTCCCCCCACCAGCTCCATCACGGAGCCGTCCATCGTGTGGGCGGCCGATGCAGCCACCCAGGGCTCCCTGCCCACTCGTGAGCAGGGAGAGCAGGCTTAGCCCACTCTTCCCGCTCACCAGTAAAAACTGGGTTTCACTGATCATGAGACCCAGTCCAATATGTGCTTTATTGGCTACATAAAAGCCTTGAGTCAACCACGTCAAGTTGTGGAATATCCTTAGGAAAATGGGCATCCTAGAACATCTGATTGTTCTCATGAGAAATCTATACACAGGACAGGAAGCCACAGTCCAGACAGAACATAGTGAAATAGACTGGTTCCAGATTGGCAAAGGAGTAAGACAAGGCTGTATACATTCTCCTTATCTATTGAACTTATGTGCTGAACATATACTGAGAGAAGCTGGATTGGAAGAAGATGAGCGTGGTTTTAAAGCTGGAGGAAGAAACATCAAGAACCTGCGCTACGCTGATGACACCACTCTGATAGCTAAGAATGCAGATGATCTGCAAACTCTAGTAATGAAAGTCAAGGGTCACAGTGAAAAAATGGGACTACGACTAAATGTAAAGAAGACTAAACTAATGTCAACGGTAGGGGTGTGCACGGAACCACCAACTGCGGTCTGGCACTGGGGTGGGGGTCACTTTAAGAGTGGTGGGAGGGTTTACTTACCCCTCCCGCCACTTTCCCGCTTTCTGTTGTAAAGATACGAGTAATTGGAGCGGCAGGATACCTCCCTGCCGCCCCTTCCCCGACGTTACTTTCAAAACCTCCCAGGAGTGCATTGCGCGCGTAATGCACTCCTGGGAGGTTTTGCAAGTAACATCGGGGAAGGGGCGGCAGGGAGGTATCCTGCCGCCCCAATTACTCGTATCTTTACAGCGGCAAGAGGGAAAGTGGCGGGAGGGGTAAGTAAACCCTCCCGCCGCTCTTAAAGCGACCCCCACCCCCAATCCGAACCACCCAGGTCCGGACCGGTCCGGAGGCCTTTTCAATGGCCTCCGGACCGGTCCAGGCCCATCCCTAGTCAACGGGTACAGCAACCAGCCTCAGAATTGATAATGAAGACACTGACGTAGTGGATAGCTTCTGTCTTTTAGGATCGATCATCAACAGTATCGGATCCAGCAATCAAGAAATACACCACAGACTAGCACTTGGTAGGGTTGCAATGAAGGCCTTGGAAAGGATATTTAGATGCCATGACATGCCTAAGAGTAGTAGTAGTAGTAGTAGTAGTAGTAGTATACCTACAATGATTAGGATCGTTAGACCATGGTTTCTCCCATGAAACTCTATGGATGTGAAAGCTGAAGAAGCAAGATAGAAAATGTATTGACACTTCTGAATTTTGGTGCTGGAGAAGACTTTTGAGGATACCGTGGACAGTCAGGAAAACAAACAAATGGATCAAATGACCAGGCTCAAACTATCATACTTTGGACACATTATGCGAAGACCCAACTCCCTTGAGGAATCCATAATGCTGGGGAAAGTTGAAGGGAAGAGAAGAAGAGGACGACCAGCAGCAAGGTGTATGGACTCAATTATGACAGCTATGAATGCACCACTGAGAAACCTTAAAGGCCAAGTTGAAGACAGATCATCCTGGAGAGAATCTATCTATGTGGTTGCTAAGAGTCGACACCAACTTGTCAGCGCTTAATCAATCAATCAAAATTTAAAGTGGATCAAAAGTTCTTTTTAGAATTGTTTGAGTTTGAAAATGGGGTCTCTAGGATTGGATGAGTTTCATGAATAACCCCCAACCCTTAAAAAAAAAAACACAAAAAAACCCACCACAAGATGCTTTGTTTTTCCTATAAGAGGCCAGAATTTGGTCTAAGAGGTAATCATGTGATGATGGCTAAAGTCAGATTGTCTCCTTCACCATGAGCCCCACTGCCTGTTAAGATAATCTCGAGAGGTTTTCTTGAGAGGTTTTCTGCGGTTGCCGCCAACTCATTTGGTGGCTACTCAGGAACAGGCCTTCTCCGTTGCTGCCCCTGGACTTTGGAATGTGCTCCCTGTTGAAATAAGAGCCTCCCCATCTCTGGCAACTTTTAAAAAGGCACTAAAGACACATTTATTCACCCAGGATTTAATTAGATTTATGGTTTTACATTTTTAACATTGGTTTCGAATGATTTTAATGTTAATGATTTCAATTGTTTAATTGATTTAGTTTTGATTTTAATTGTTTGTTTTTATTTTGATGAAAACCACCCTGAGCCATTTTTGGAAGGGCGGCATATAAATCAAATAAATAAATAAATAAATAAATAAATAAATAAATAAATAAATAAATAAATAAATAAATAAAAAAGAGGCAAACAACTGCTAAGTAGTTTCTATTTGAATTGGTTTTTGTTAGTGGACACTTATTGAGAGAGGCGGGGGCACAGCTTAACATAAGCAATCTAGCCCAGGCTAGGTCAGATATCCATGTGGATCCTAACCCAACTTCTAAGCCCGGCCTTTAGCTGAGGTTAAGGGAGCAAGCACACCCTTACCCCGGGTTCTTGGATTGTGTGCAAGCTCAGGCTGCTTGCAGCCCGAATGCACACGTGGCTAGAGTGCCTGTCTCATGGGGGTATCCCCCAATGCACTGCACTTGTTGTGTATGCATTGTGGGATACTTGGAGGCCAGGATGCAGTGTCCCGGCCTCCAAACAGTGCAGATTGTGTGGGTGCATGGCAGCATGCCTAAAAGGTAGGCACACCATTATCTGGGGGGAAAGTGAGTTGGACTCTGCTTTCCCTGCCCACCCTGCATGCACCCGGGTTGTGTGAAAACACAACCATTTTCAGAAATTATTATTATTATTGGATTTCTATACCGCCTTTCCAAAAATGGCTCAGGGCGGTTTACACTGAGAAAGAATAAATAAATAAGACATATCTCTCTATATAATTCTCTTAGACGTACCCATCATTAATCCCATGCGTGGCAGCTCTCATGAGAGTTTGCAAGTGAGGGGAGGGGGAGAGGAAAGCGATGGTGGTGGGGGGACATAAGGCCAACAGATAAGTCAGTGAACGGGCAGGCAGGTGGGCAAAAAGGTGGGTGGGAGGGCGAGTGGGTGGGGAGAGAAAACAGTGATAGCAGCAGCAGGGGGAGATAAAGTGAAAGCAGTGACGGGGGAGGAAGTGAAAACAGTGAAAGCAACGGCAGCCGGGGGGGGGAGAGAAGGTGGCAGTGGGGGTGCTTGAGAAAGCGGCAGCAGGAGGGAAAGAGAAAGTGGCGGCAGCTTGCGGGGAAGAAAGCAGTGGGCAGCAGAAAAAAGCGGCTGGCCAGGTGGCCGGTCAGAGAGAAAAAACATTGTGGGGGGGAGAGGGAATAGGAAGGGGGCTGAAAATGAGGGGCCCAAGAACGAGTGAGAACTAGAGGTGCAGATGCTCTGCACCTGGGCCAGCTAGTTTGTAATAATTTTTAATTTTGTATTTGAAGGTACGAGTTTCATTTCTGTGTTTGTGTTTATGTTTCTATAACAATAAAAAGCAATACAGTTATGGAAAAAATGACCATACAGATGGCCAAGCTACCCTGAAGTGAAAGAGCTCATCCCAGGGTTCCTTGGTTGCTTCCCTTTAGGGCCTCTTTAAAAAGATTAATTGGGTGCTGAAGCAAATTAAAACTGTCCATACATTTGTCAGTTCTCTTTTTGCAGATTCAGTAGTGCCATAGATTTTTTTTCCTTGCCCATTATTTCTCAGTCACTTTCCTCTCTCTCCCTCTCTCTCCCTCCCCCCACCACCTGCTTTTACACTTAATGGACCGAGCTAAAATGCATATCTTAATACCTCTTAGTGTGAAATCTGGTTTATATGAATGACATTTATCCCTGTAATGGCATGAGTCAAAATAGTTTTCTACACACTCCTGTTGGTTCTGAATTGTACAACTTCGGTTCATTGCTCAACAAAGTATTGTGTTGCTACAGATGGTGCACTTCTTCAGTAAAAGACTGACATCAGTCAAGAATGAAGTTGGTGGAAACAATGGGATAGCCCCCATCCTGAGTCCCTGAGGGGATGGAAAATGTGATAGATAAATGCACAAACCAATGATGCAGTAGCTAGACTGGTGACTTGGCATGTTTGAACCACTGTGAGGCCACAAGAAAATGGAGTAAAATATACAGACCACAGTTTGGGTGAAGAACTGAGGCAAGGCTACAGCAACTGGGGTTTTGTCACGACCTTGGGTCCTGTGGCCCCTCAGTCAGACAGTTTCACACAATCAAAAAGTGTTCTACCCAAATTTGGGAGTTGTGTGTGCTCCCAATTTTCAGTTGTGTCTAAGCAAGATAAGAGGAAAACCTATGTAGAAGTGATTGTGGGGAAGCAAGGTAGTCGGAAAAGCTACCCAGCTTTTCTTCCTACCTTGCTTCCACGCAATCACTTCTACACAGGTTTTCCTCTTACACAACTGAAAATTGGGAACACAGTTCCCAAACCCAGGTAGAACAGTTTTTGATTGTGTGAATGACCTCAGTTCAGAGGATGAGTGGGGATGGGAGACCCCAGTAGCAACGGATTCTCCTTTATAAGGACTCAATTGGATTCAGGACCTCACAGAATAAACATTGTTACAGGCGTACTAGCCTTGCCATTGCCTTGTCTTTTAGTAATCCTGATTTCTCAGCCTTGACCCTAGTTTGTTCTGGACAAACTCACACCTGCTCCTGTGTACTCCTGATGGTCTGGCTTTTGACTCTGGCTTGACTGACCTTGACTCTGGATGCTCCCGCACTGACCTGACCTCCCAGCTCCTCAACCCGGCTTGGTTGACCCCAATTCCTGATGCCCTTTCATGGACTTGATCTCCTAGTTCTGGACCCTGGCTTCCTTATGAAGCCTGTCCTTCATTTGATCCACTCCTGTGATCCGAGGCCTCAGCCTCACATTCTCATGACAGAAGTTTATAAAATTATGCATGGTGTGGAGAGAGTGCACAGAGAGAGAAATTTCTCCTTTCACAGCACTAGAACCAGAGGTCATCCTATGAAACTGATTGCCAGGAAATTTAGAAAAGGAAGTACTTTTTCACTCTTTGAAATCATCTATGGATTCTTTGCCACAGGATGTGGTGATGGCCACTAGTTTGTATGGCTTTAAATGGCCTAAAGAGCAAGAAGCTGTCAGTTTGAATCCCCACTGGTATGTTTCCCAAACTATAGGAAACACCTATATCAGGCAGCAGGAAGGTGCTGAAAGGAATCATTTCATACTACACGGGAGATGGCAATGGTAAACCCCTCCTGTATTCTACCAAGAAAACCACATGGCTCTGTGGTTGCCAGGAGTCAACTCCGATTCGATGGCACAATCTTTCCTTTCCTATCCTTTCCTTTCCTAAACAAAGCTGCAAGGAGCCTCTGCTGACACAAGATCAAATAAACAAGGTTAACAGAGCGCTTGCTCCATTAACCTCATTTAGGGGGAGGGGTTGTTAGGTGGGCTAGCTGCCAGAGAACCACCGGGCTCACCCACGAGCCCAGTGGTTCTCACGATTGCTTGAAACTGGGCTAAGGGAGCCCAGCCCGGTTTTGAGCAATCATGTGAATAGCTTCTGTGAATACCAGTTCCAGGCGAGCCAGTGCAGGAGAGAGAACGTGCTTTCTTCTCCTGCTTGTGACCTTCCCAGAAGCATCTGGTGGGCCACCATGGCAAACAAGATGCAGCCCCTGCTAACTGGCCAAAGAGACACCTTTTAAAAGTGGTGATTCTCTTTATTTAGTAGGGGGAGAGCAATTGGCCCTATCCACCCCCAGCACAGTTGCTCCAGTGACTGTCTCTGGTGTCTATCTTATGTTTCTTTTTAGATTGTGATCCCTTTGGTGATAGAGATTGATCTCTGCTTGTTGGTTTGTTTATCATTTCTCTATGTAAACCACTTTGAAAACTTTTGTTGAAAAGCAGTATATAAATATTTCTTCTTGTTGTAGGACTGGAGAGGCCTTGAGCCTGATCCAGCAGGACTGTTCTTATTTTCTTAAAACAGGTCACAACTTTATTGTGAAACACCTGAGTGAAGAAAGGAGCAGGAAAAATGACAAAATGTGACAGTTCTTTTTCTGAGACTTGTAAAAGTCATCCTCCACATACACTGATCATGAATCATATACAGAGATAATGAATAATACAAGATCTTCATTGATTAACTGTATATAGCTTTTGGAAGAAGCCAAAGAATAAAATGTAGGGCTTTTCTTCATAGTGTTGAGCTGAACTTTCACAAGGTTTTTTTAAAATGCAAAAGTTGCAAAAGCATTTATGAAACTCCTCTTTCATTTTTCATACATGTGTCATACCAATTCATACCCATTGTATTCTCCAACTGGTGCTGCTTCAGTGCCATTTTTTAAAAACTCAGAAAGGGTTTTAATGACATAATTCAAGTTTATTAGGGATCAGAGTGTGAACATGATGATCTCACAGAGGCTTGGAGCCAATCAGATTTGTTTATGTGATGAGATCAGTGAGAGCAAATAAAGCTAAACTGCCCCCCAAGAAGCTGCCAGTTGCACAATGTGATGAAATAGGCCATACAAGTCTGTTTCATTGGGGGAACCTAAGAACAGCCCTGCTGGATCAGGCCCAAGGCCCATCTAGTCCAGAATCCTGTCTCACACAATGGCCCACTAGATGCTGCTGGAAGCCTACAGGCTAGAGTTGAGGGCGCTGGTATTCAGAGGCATCCTGCCTCGGAGGCTGGAGGTGGCCTATAGCCCTCCAACTAGTAGGCGTTGATAGGCCTCCAATCCATGAAATTATCCAAACCCTCTTAAAGCCGTCCAGGTTGTTGGCTGTCACCACATCTTGTGGCAGAGAATTCCACAAACTGATTATTCCTTGTATAAAAAAGTACTTCCCTTTGTTGGTCCTAAATTTCCTGGCAATCAATTTCATAGGATGACTCCTGGTTCTAGTATGTGAGAGCGAGAGAAATTTCTCTCTATCCACTTTTTCCACACCATGCATGGTTTTATAGACCTCTATCCTGTCTCCCCAGAGTAGTCATTTTTCTAAACTAAAAAGCCCCAGGTGGTGTAGCCTTGCCTCATAAGGTTGGTGCTCTAGGCCCCTGATCATCTTGGTTGCCCTCTTCTGCACCTTTTCCAGTTCTACAATGTCCTTTTTTAGTTGTGGTGACCAGAATTGTACACAGTACTCCAAGTGTGGCCACACAATAGTTTTGTATAAGGGCTTTATAATACTAGCAGTTTTATTTTCAATCCCCTTCCTAATGATCCCTAGCATGGAATTAGCCTTTTTCACAGGTGCCGCACATTGAGTTGACACTTTCAACAAGCTGTCCACCATGACCCCAAGATCCCTCTCCTGGTCAGTCACGGACAGCTCAGATCCCATTAATGTATACTTGAAGTTGGGGTTTTTTGTCCCAATGTGCATCACTTTACACTTGCCAACACTGAACTGCATGTGTCACTTTGTCACCCACTCACCCAGTTTGGAGAGATCCTTTTGGATCTCTAGCTACCCTAAATAATTTGGTATCATCTGCAAATTTGGTCACCTTGTTGCTTACCCCAACTTCTAAATCATTTATGAATAAATTAAAAAGCACTGGTCCCAGTACAGATCCCTGGAGGACCCCACTTCTTACTTCTCTCCGTTGTGAAAACTCTCCATTTATACCTACCCTCTGTTTCCTGTCCTTCAACCAGTTACCAGTCCACACATGTACTTGTCCTCTTATCCTATGTCTGCTAAGTTTTCTTAGGAGTCTTTGATGAGGAACTTTGTCGAAAGGTTTTTGGAAATCGAGGTATACTATGTCAACTGGATCATCCTTATCCACACACTTGTTGACACTCTCAAAGAACTCCAGAAGGTTGGTGAGGAAAGATTTACCTTTGCAGAAGCCATGCTGGTTCTCCCCCAGCAGGGCCCATTCTTCTATGTGCTTAACATAGGAGAATATTAATAAAATTTCAGATAGGTTGGAATCTCAAGTTGCTAGGTCCCAGCAAGTATGATTTCCCTCCCCTCCCTTTTCTAGTTCTCTCATTAATCCAAAGAGTGCTATTCTCTTGCTACCACCATCATGGGCAATTACAAGGGAGTAATGATGGTGAAATGCCCATTCAACCTGCTCTTTAGGAAACTGATGTATTCCTACCTTAGGATAATGTCCCTATGTGAGTAGGGGATAAAATTTCCAACTCTCAGGAGGCCTTCTCTGGGCTGAAATAATGCAACACAGATGTATTTTATCCCACTACTCATTAACTATACGTAAAGGTTATTCTCACACACCCCCTAACCCAGGCTAGGGCAGCCCAACCTGGGTTAGGCTGCTCATCTGCAGCATCAGGATTGAGGCCACTCCTGGTGCTGCTGCCTCATCTAACCCTACTTTAAACCCCAGCTTTTAGCCAAGGTTAAGGGTGCGGGCACACCTGTAACCCCAGTGCCAGGGTTGTGTGTATACTCAGGCTGCACGCAGGCTGAGCATACACAGTGCCAAGAACGGCCAACTCCTGGGGGAATCCTCCCATGAACCGCACTCATTGAGTGGTGCATTGTGAGATTCCTGGAGGCCAGGGAAATGAGACCCAGATTCCAGAGATCCATGCTGCTCCATACAGAGCAGATTGTGTGAGTGTGCGTTGGCACACCAAAATGAACTTCAAGGATTGTCTGGGGAACAGTAGGTCCATCCTTGGCTCGCCCACCCACCCTGTCCTGTGAAGTAATCATGTGTATAGCGTGGTAGTGTGATGAGTAAGTAATGGTTTATATAGAAGAGATTAGGAGCCAAATTAAAAACCAGATAACCAGATTTATTTTTTTTAAGATACAAATTTACTGTGTACATTCTTTTAATTCAAATTACATAACAGCCAAGCTGTTGTGGTGGACAACTCATTGAAAGTGTTGACTCAATGTGCGGCAGCTGTGAAAAAGGCCAGTTCCATGCTTGGAATCGTTAGGAAGGGGGTTGAAAATAAAACTGCTTATATTATAATGCCCTTATACAAATCTATGGTGGGGACACATTCGAAGTACTGTGGTCACCGTACTCAGAAAGGATATTTCACAACTGGAGAAAGTGAAGAAGTGCTCAACCAAGATGATCAGGGGCCTAGAGAATCTGCCTTTCTTCAACTTCAGGCTTTTCTTCAACTTCTTCAACTTCAGGCTTTAGAAAAAATACAACTGATGGGAGACATGGTAGAGATCTATAAAATTAAGCAAGGTGTGGAAAAAACTGATAGAGAGAAATGTTTCTCCCTCTCTCATAATACTAGAACAGGGGTCATCCCATGAAACTGATTGACAAGGACCGACAAAAGGCAGTACTTTTTCACACTATATAAATATGTCTAAATAAATAAATAACCAACCAACCTATGGAATTCTCCGCCAGAAGATGTGGTGACAGCCGCCAGCCTGAATGGCTTTAAAAAGGGGTTAGATAAATTTGTGGAGGACAGGTCTATCAAAGGCTATTTGTCTGAGGGCTATGGGCCATCTCCAGCTTCAGAGGCAAGATGCCTCTAAATAGCAGTTGCAGGGGAGTAACAGCAGGAGAGAGGGCATGCCCTCAGCTCTGGCCTGTGGGCTTCCCAGGTGCATCTGGTGGGCCACTGTGTGAAGCAGGATGCTGGATTAGATAGGCCTTGGGCCTGATCCAGCAGGCCTGTTCTTATGTTCTAAAAAATACTTCCCAAGCTCATGAGCTGAAGATGAAATCAAATAAACTTGTAAACCGCCCTGAGCCAAATTAGGAAGGGAGGTATAAAAATTCAATAAATAGATAAGATAAGATAAGATAAGATAAGATAAGATAAGATAAGATAAGATAAGATAAGCATTCAATTTGTATTAACGTCTAGGGAAGTGTATGTTCTTCCTTAGATTTTATTTTTTTTTAAAGTAGGCTACATTTACTGTAGGCACAGAAGGTTTCTCTAGTTAAATAATATTCAGGATTTGAAGAATGGCCAGCCTCAAAGGAAACTGGATATTCCTCTGCATTCCTGGGGAAACTCTGGAATGAGTAATCTGGTGTGTCACTATTAGAGTACCCAGCCTCCTCTTCAAAACAAAGGTTACCAAGGTATTCACATTTGAGGCAGTCCTCCAGCTGTCTTCCTGGTAAGGATGAGGTCACCTGAATCTGAGTAACAGAATTCTAAGCTTAAATTTAGAATTGAAGCAGGTATTAAATTTAGGTTGAGGCCAGAAGTGCTTTTTATCAGCTTCGGCTGATACATCAGCTACGTCCATTTCTAGAGCTTTATGACCTTAAAACAGTGGTACATATTAGGGATGTGAGAATCAATTCAGGTACAAAATGATTTGTACCCAAATCTGGCTGATTTCAGTGATTTGTAGACAGAACAAATCACCCCTGTGCTCAATTGCCCAGATTTGGGTACAAAACAAATAACCCCAGATTCAGACCTGAAAAATTCGGAGATTCGGAACTCCATTTTGTGGCCCAATGGGTGGAAGCTACCACCCAAATTTAAAAGAAATTGGGCAAAGGGGTGATTTTTTAAAACGAAGTTGGTGCGTCTTTTAAGCTTTTTCCTATATGGAAAATGGGGATTTCAGCAGCCTTAGTTATAACTCCCCAGGTTGGGGGAACAGGGTGGCCCAGAGTAGGTTGTGGTGGGTAGTAGTGCCCAATGAGTGCAAGGAAGCTACCACCCAAACTTCAAAGAAATTGGGCAAAGGCGTATTCTTAAAAAAATATTTTGAAGTTGGCATGGCTTTGTGGCAGAATTGGGGCAGAAATTGGTTTTGGGAACAGAAGAGTGGGCCAGGTGGTAATGCCCCAGCAGGTAGTGCCTGCTACCACACAGATTTTGAATAAATAGGTGAAAGGGGTGGTTTTTATTTCCCCCCACTGAAGTTTGCGCGTCTTTAAGCTTTTCCCCCCATAGGGAATAATGGGTGATTTCAGCAGCCCCATAACTCCACTTGGGGGGCACCAGGGTGGCCCAGAGTGGTTTGTGGTGTAGTGCACATAGGGTGCCAACCACCTCCAAAACGACAAGCCCCTGGGGCACAGGGTTTTTTTGTTTTCAGTGTCTGAGGTGTTCTGAGAGTTGATTCTCTTGTAGGAAATGAGAGTGGATTCTCTCATTTCCTACCAGAGAATCTACTCTCAGAAGAACACTCCCAATCTGGGGTGATTCTGGGGGTGGGAGATTTGGACCCAAAACAAATTGGGGATGATTTGATTCAGGTACAACTCAAATCTTAAAAATCATTTTTGTACATCCCTAGTACATATATAAACTGCCCTGAGCCATTTTTGGGAGGGCCGTATAGAAATCGAATAAATATAAATAATAATTAATAAAATATGTTGGTAACCTCCAGACTTGACTACTGTAATGCGCTCTATGTGGGGCTGCCTTTGTACATAGTCTGGAAACTACAATTGGTACAGAATGCGGCAGCTAAATTGGTCTCTGGGATAACATGAAATGGACCATATAACACTGGTTTTGAAAGAACTACACTGGTTGCCAGGTTTATGTTTCCGGGTGAAATACAAAGTTCTGGTTATTGCCTATAAAGCCCTTAACAGTTATTTAAGAGAGATCCTCCTTTGTCATGAACCCTCCCACCTTTTATGATCTTCTGTAGAGGTCCGGTTACGGTTGCCACCAGCTCATCTACTGGTGACTCAGGACTGGGCTTTCTCTGTGGCTGCCCCAAGGCTTTGGAATATGCTCCCTGCTGAAATAAGAGCATCTCCTTCTCTATTTGTTTTCAGGAAGACCCTCAAGACTCTCCTGTTCTTGCAGGCTTTTTATTTTAATAATTAGTTTTAATAATTAGTTTTATATTGTTTTTATTGTGTTTTATCTTGTGATTTTTAATATTAAAATTTGTACGCCACCTAGAGATTTCCATATCAGGCGGTATAACAAAATATATATATATTTACTGTTGTGAAAAACTAGAATCATAGACTTGGAAGAGGTCTTTTAAAACATCTAGGCCAACTCCTGCCCAGAGCAGGAAATCTAGTGCTAGAGAATTCCCAACAAATGATTAAGGACATTCCCATGGCCGTTACCGAGGCAGGAAGGGCATGGGCAGAAGGCACGGTCGAACCTACCTCCCCCCCACCAGACAATCGCACATCCACACAATCCATTCTGCTCTGAGCAGCATGGAACTCTAAAGTGAAGCCTGGCCTCCAGATATCCCTAAATGCACTGCACAAGGAGTGGTGCATTGAGGGATTGTCTTTTAAGCTGGGCACTCTAGGCACCCAGCTCTGTGTCTGCTTGGGCTGCCTGCAGGCTGAGCATACACACGTCCCTGGCTATGGGAAAATTTCCCTGGCCCATGGAAAAAGCACAGGGGAAATTCACAGGCTACCCAGAGAGGCAGTGCTGGGATCGGCCTC
This sequence comes from Hemicordylus capensis, assembly GCF_027244095.1. Classification (NCBI taxonomy): domain Eukaryota; kingdom Metazoa; phylum Chordata; class Lepidosauria; order Squamata; family Cordylidae; genus Hemicordylus; species Hemicordylus capensis. Next base: position 24,830,715 of record NC_069661.1, on the reverse strand, counting down.
AATCTTGGCGCTTCACAAGAGTAGCCCTTCCCAAGTAGGGTTGCCCAAGCCTGGGCAGGTCTACTCATGTGAACAGCCTCACTATCTAGCCCCTACTTGAAGACTTCCAAGAAAGGAGATCCCACCACACCCTCAAGTAATTGGTTCCATTGTTGGACTGCTTTTACCATTAAGCACTTTCCTCTAATGTTCAGCCACAATCTATCCTCCTGTAAATGAAGGACATTAGATCTAGTCCTGACCTCTAAGGCAAGAAAGAACAAGAGTGTGCCCTCTTCTATGTGACAGCCTTTCAGGTATTTGAGGAATCCATCTTCAAATCCATCTTGAAAAGTATCTCTAAGTGTAGAATTGAAATACTAGGGCTGTAATTTGTACAGCTGCACAAGGCTTTCTGAGAGGAGAGCTGATCTTGTGGTAGCAAACATGACTTGTCCCCCTAGATAAGCAGGATCCACCCTGGTTTCATTTGAATAAAAGACCACATGTGAGCACTGTAAGATATTCCCCCCAGGAGACGGAGCCACTCTGGGAAGAGCATCTAGGTTCCAAGTGCCTTCCCTGGCAACATCTCCAAGATAGGGCTGAGAGAGATTCCTGCCTGCAACTTTGTAGAAGCCACTGCCAGTCTGTGTAGACCATACTGAGCTAGATAGACCAATGGCCTGACTCAGTATATGGCAGCTTCCTATGTTCCTATGAGGCGGCCCTACTCTAACTGCTAGTGCTTAGAGAGTCTTGGTGTTTTGCACTCAGGGTAATATTACCCCCAGATGTTGGGATGCTTCTCTTGGTGAATTTTGCTCTTTGATCTCCCTCACTGTTTATCAAATCTTTTACCCGTAGTGGGTCATGATAGATGTTTTGGCTGCTGCAACTGTGTGTTGTGATGTGTTTGTGGAGTTTTAGTGCTATTTAGTGTATTTCTTGTAAACCACTTTGAAATTTTCTTGTTATGAAAGATGGTGTATAAATCATTATAATAAAATAAATAGTTTTCTTTTTCTATGTGAATTAAGCAGTACTGATGTACTTTTTCTGAGTTCCTGCCCCTGCTTTTTTTCAAAGCCTCCTTCTCATACATTTTATCCACCTGCATCAATAAAGAAGTAAGCAGCATAGGTACAGACTCCTAATTAGATCTCTGCTTGATATTATTCCTACCTCCAAAGTAAAATATGCAGCTTTTCTATATATACTACATTGCTTCTTCACTTTATTCCCAGGCATATGACATTAGTACTATCATGTAATATTAATTATTCAAGGATAATAGAGCTTTAATATTAGAAACCATATGGTTATTCAGAATGTCTTGACAAATCTGTTGTTTGTTGCTGTTTTAAGAAATATCTTTCGTTAGCATCACATTTATCATAATTATAGATCTTAATGTATGGGTTAGTCATATGTGTCTTGTAATTATCCTAATTAGGTTGGACTTGGTGGGACCCATTTATAGCGGAGTGCTTATACACAGGGTTAGACCCAAAGGAGCACTTCTGCATGTGGATGGTGTATTATGAAGTTTTACAAGCAAAACAACACCCAAAAGGTGCAATTCTGCTTGTTTCAGTGTTTCCACAACGTCTTACAGATGGATGAGTGCATCTAAAGAACCTACACAGGAGACTGGGTTTCACGATCAGTGAGACCCGGTTTGGGGCGGTGAATGGGGAGAGAGGGCTAAGCCCACTCTCCCCGCACATGAGCGGAAAGGGAGCCCTGGGCGGCCGGATCGGCCGCCCACATGATTGCCGGCTCTGTGACAGAGCCGGCGGGGGCTGGGGGAGCGGACCCCACAAGCTCCAGCATGCCCTATGCGAGCATGCAAGGTATGCTGGCGAGACCCCCGGAGCTGGGAGGCGGCTTTTCGCCTCCCCTCCGAGGGTCTCCTCATGAGTAGGTGTGGTGCGAAGTCGAACCGTGGCTACTCACAATTATAAAAGCCAGGTTTGAGGAGTGCTCGCTCCACAAACCTGGTTTAAGGGCAGGGGTTCTTGAGCGGGTTACCTGCTCTAGAACCACCGGGCTCTCAGCTGAGCCCGGTGGTTCTCACAATCGAAGAAAATCAGGCTAGCGGAGGCAATTGTGAGAATAGCCCCACTGTGTAAACTCTTGGTAGGTGTTTATGGAACAGGGCTAGTTTTCTTCCATGTATGCTTTCTTGAATCCAGGCATTGTATAACATGTTTTAAAAACTCTCCTCTGTGTTACCCAGGTCAATGTTATGGACACTTTCTCTGTCCTTCTGAAGAACAAAAAGCATCAGATCTAGTCTGTTATAGAAAATGCCGATTCTCTCAGATAAATACAGCTGATCTGAAAATTTTCCTAAAAGCAATTTTGATGAAATTTGAGGGTACTGAAGGAATTAATGGGGGAAGGGAGAAAACAGTTTGATTTCAGGGGTGGGTGAGGAATTCTTTGAGGGAATTACGTTTGGGGGTGGCAGGAATGGTGAGTGGCATTTTTCTCAGAATACTGAAGTTGTTTTGAACACTCATACATAGTAGCTTATTTCATTGGTTTTTCAGCAATGAACAATAACAAATACAGTAATCATTCTGGTGGATATTGCTATACAACAGTCTTAACTATGCAACATATAGCAATAGCAATAGCAATAGCACTTACATTTATATACCGCTCTATAGCCGGAGCTCTCTAAGCGGTTTACAATGATTTAGCATATTGCCCCCAACATTCTGGGTACTCATTTTACCGACCTCGGAAGGATGGAAGGCTGAGTCAACCTTGAGCCCCTGGTCAGGATTGAACTTGTAGCCTTCTGGTTACAGGGCGGCAGTTTTACCACTGCGCCACCAGGGGCTCTTTTATGTATATAAATATAGCATCTTTTATGAATGGTTACAATGGTAAGGTGTGGAAGATAGAAAGAAGACTGACGTATGAGAAGGGAAATGGGAATCCATCTGCTTTTTTTACTTTTCCCCTGGAATTGTTCACTAAATGTACAGTGTACTTATTGTTCACTAAATGTACAGTGTACTTTTATCACATGTGAGATCTAAGAGATACTTGTGTTTTTCCAGATATGTTATGAATGGTTGGCATCATAAGCAAAAATAATAATTATGATTATTTGTGCAATAAGGCTTTAAAAAAGTTAACTTATCCATAACCATTACATTCCAGACCATCAAAAACCAAGTCCCAACTGACACATAACTGGATTCCCCCCAGCCCACCCACCCTGAGTTTACGACAATAATTAACTTAGCTGCTGTGTCTAGAAGGCTAAATAATTCATTTTGTTTTTTGTAAGTTGTTCTGAGATGCAATGAATATACATGCAAGATTGGCATGTCCATGGATACTGAAGAAGACCATACCTTGATGAGTTCTCTGTGTTCCTTGTGGAACACACAGGGCTCCAGCTTTTGTGTGATTAAGTACTGAAAGAACAGTATGGGAAGCTTTTGGAAAAGATGCTACTCCTCAGTGTGTTGTTAATTTGTTCAGTACATGGCAGCTGTAAAAAAGGCAAGTTCCATGCTACGGATCATTAGGAAGGGGACTGAAAATAAAAATGCTAGTATTATAATACCCTTATACAAATCTATGGTGCAGCCACATTTGGAGTACTGTGTTCAGTTCTGGTCACTGTATCTTAAGAAGGATATTGTAGAACTGGAAAAGGTGCAAAAGAGGACAACCAAGATAATCATGGGCCTAGAGCAACCAAGATGATCAAGGGCCTTTTCTTATGAGGCAAGACTACAATTCCGGTGACTTTTTAGTTTGGAAAAGAGCTGACTACAGGGAGTCATGATAAGAGGTGTATAAAATTATGCATGCAGTAGAGCGAGTGGACGGAGAGAAATTTTCCTCCCTCTCTCACAACACTAGAACCAGGGGTCATCCCATGAAAATGAATGCTGGGAAATTTAGGACCAACAAAGGGAAGTACTTTTTCACAGAGAATGTAGTTAATAATGAAATTCTCTGCCACAGGATGTGGTGATGTCCACTAGTTGGATGGCTTCAAAAGGGACTTAGACAAATTAATGGAGGACAGGCCTATCAATGGCTACTAGTCTGGTGACTATATGCTACCTCCAGCCTCAGAGGCAAGATGCCTCTAAATACCAGTTGCAGGGGAGCAAAGCAAGAGAGAGGGGCTGCCCTCACCTCTTGCCTGTGGGCTTCCCAGAGGCATCTAGGGAAACACTGTGTGTAACAGGGTGCTGGGCTGGATAGGCCTTGGGCCTGATCCAGCAGGACTGTTCTTATGTTCATCACTGTTAAAAAGAAGACACAAATCTTTTGAAATCTCCTTTATGCTTTCAGCAGATAGCTGAGATTTGGCTTCTCCCTCCATTTCAATTGGAACATGTAATTTAAGGAATAAGACTTTCTCTATTGCTGTTGGATTCTGAAGGGAACACACACTGTGGCCAGACAAGACAGCTACGGTAACTCAAGCCCTGAATAAAAATCAAGATCACCTTTCCCAATGTGGTTTGTTTGTTATTGCATTTTTATACCACTCCATCTCTAGGTGGTGATTCCATCTCTAGGCGGTGATTCCTGCTGCATCCACAGAATCTCCCATACCAGCCTGGTAGATGTAAAGCTTTCTGATGACACATGTTCATAACCATGCAGGTGAGGGACCATCAGAGGGGCTGGACATTGATTAGGTGGTTTATTATTATTATTATTATTATTATTATTATTATTATTATTATTAAAAAATCTAGGTGGGGGCCCCCACTGGCCTTACTGGCTCCGACATTCCCTCGGCAGCCAAGGCCAGAGAGGCCCCAGGCGGGGCAGGCGGCCAGCCGAGACGCAGCAAGACCAAGGAGGGGGCCAGGGGAAGGGTGGAGGTGGGGGAGGGAAGAGGCAGTAGCAGACAGAGGCACAGCTGAGGGGGATAAGGGTGAGAGCAGCCGTATTTGGCAAGGCGGAGGTCCAATCAGTGGGGGCGTGGGGCACATCAGTTGTCAGGAGGGATTTAAGGCAGACTCGGCTAGTGATGAAGGGAAGTTGGAGGGCGAGCAGTGGAGGCCTCCAGAGAGAGACTGCCACAGTGACTCTAAGGAGACTGGAGGAGGAGGAGGAGGACTCGGGTGAACCAAACCCCCTCCCCTCAAAACTCGGAGGGCCTGCCTGGGGGAGGTGAGAGGGAGAAGTAAAACAAGAGAACGGCCATGGAGGGACCAGGGTTGTGACACTAGGATTGGATTTTTGAGCCATATGGGAAAGTCCTTACATAGGCTCAAAATCATTGTGGGACTAACTATAGAGTCAATAACAACATCAGGACTGGACCATCCACTAGGCAGACCTAGGCGGTCCATAGGGGTATAGACAGTGAGGTAATTCACAAAATCAAAACATGTGTTCTACCCGGGTTTGGGAGCTGTGTGTGCTCCCAGTTGTTGGTTGTGTGGAAGCAAGATAAGAGGAAAACCAGGGTAGAAGCAATTGTGTGGAAGAAAGGTAGGAAGAAAAGCTAGCCAGGTTTTCCTCCTAACTTGCTTCTACACAACTTCTCAGGTTTTCCTCCTGCTCTATAACTGAAAATTGGGAGCACACACAGCTGCTAAACCTGAGTAGAACATATTTTTTGATTGTGTGAATGACCTCAGTGCCAGAATATAGCACTATTGGTTATTAATACTCTCCCACTTGTATCGCACCCCTGAAATAGTGCCCAATGGCTTAATAATATAATATTGAATACTGTACCCAGCTCCCCAAGGGGAATTCTACACCCCGAAATACAGAGACATCTTCAAATACACCCTGAAATACACGATCGTCTATGCTCATTGCACTTCAGTTCCTGATAAAAGCTAGTCATGTAAGCGACACACCCTCTCTTGAGTATGAATTGCCTATCTCAGTGAGCAGCCTCCTGGGCTCGAGGGTCCCCCCAGAATGCCTCGCGTACTTCTGCATGGCATCCAGGTGGCCCCTGATCACCACAGACCCCACCAGGGGCCTCACCGGCTCACCCAGGGCTCCGGATATGTTCATCTGTGGGAAGAGCGGGCTAAGCCCGCTCTCCCTGCAGACCTCATCGAGGCATTTCACAGTAATCGTATGAAGCGCCTCACTGTATGCTAATGTTTTAGTGTAATAACTCCGTTATTTTTCCTTATGAACCCCACCGCCCATTGAGATAATCAGGAGAGGTCCGTCTGCACTTGCCACCGGCTCGTCTGGTGGCCACTGAGGGACAGGCCTTCTCCGTTGCTCCCCCGAGGCTTTGGGATGCGCTCCCTAGTGAAATAAGAGCCTCCCCATCTCTGACAGCTTTTAAAATGTCCTTAAAAACACATCTGTTCACCCAGGCTTTTAACTGATACTGCGTTGTTGCTAATGTTGTTTTAGAGTATTTTTTTTTTTAAATTAAATTGTTGTGCTTTAAATTCCTTGTTTTTGTTTTTAACTAATGTTTTAATGCTGTTTTTATCTGTTGTGAACTGCCCAGAGACATAAGTTTTGGACGGTATAGAAATATGTAAAGTAAATAAATAAATAAATAACAACAATAACAACAACAATAATAATTAATAATAAATGACTGAAAACTATTCAAACTGCATAGACAATACTGAGCTAGATTGACCAATGATCTGGCTCAATATAAGGCAGCTTCCTATATATCTTTGTGTGTTCTTTTTATGAACACACATAGCTTCTCAGCCTTCCATACTGAGGATTTTCTCTGAGGGCTAGAAACTTCAATCAGTTTTAACATCTATAAATTAAAATGAAATTCTTTTTATAGCTTTAGGAGAGGGGAAATGGTGAGATGCCATTTCAAGAGGTAGCATTAAGTTGTTCTGCTTTGCTACTTTCTTTGAGCATTCTCCATAGCTTTTTTCATTCTACAACTGTGAGCTGTCGTCATCATCTGGATTAATGCTGTGTGATTAGTACAAACAGCCTTTAGCACTGAACATAAGGTAAAAAGTGTTGCATCAGCGAACAGGTACACATTGGCCTGTAAAATCTGAGTTCTGGCATTATTTTGTACATGCGCAAGGAACCCAGTGATTATCACTCTGCTGCCAAAATCATTCACTTCTTGCATCATACTGACCAGAGCATGTCCCTCCTTAAATTGCTTCACTGGTTCCCTACCAATTCCTAGAGCGGAGGAGAAACTTTGTCCTTATCTTCAAAGCCCTCCATGGCCTTGCCCTTCCTTAGCATTCTACTCTTATATCCTGCTACATTCCTGGCTGTGACCAGGAATATAGGTCACAGCCAGTGATTCCATGACATTGCAATATGTCGTCACTTCTCTAGTTCTGCAGTCATCCCCAACTGTCCAACTGTCTCCTGCTTCCTTCAGTGACTCCACCCTTTCTTCCTTACTTTGCCTTGTGCTGGGAATTGCCTTCTGGAAGCCCCTCGTGATGCCTCCTCTCTTGCCTCCTTCAAATCCCTTCTTAAAACTCACCTTTTCTATGAAGGGCACAATGCTTTAGATCAGGACTGCACAACTTTGGCCCTTGAGCTGTGATAGGACTACATAAGAACATAAGAACAGCCCTGCTGGTTCAGACCCAAGGCCTATATAGTCCAGCATCCTGTTTCACACAGTGGCCCACCAGATGTCACTGGAAGCTTACAGCAGGAGTTGAGGGCATGCCCTCTCTCCTGCTGTTACTCCCCTGCAACTGGTAGTAAGAGGCATCCTGCCATTTAGGCTGGAGGTGGCCCTCCAACTAGTAGCCGTTGATAGACCTCTCCTCCATGAAGTTATACAAACCCCTCTTAAAGCCATCCAGGTTGTTGCCTGTCACCACATCTAGTGGCAGAGAATTCCACAAGTTGATTATGCGTTGTGTGAAACAATTCTTCCGTTTGCTGGTCCTAAGTTTCCCAGCAATCAGTTTCATGGGATGACCCTTGGTTCTAGTGTTATGTGAGAGGGAGAATTTCTCTCTATCCACTTTCTCCACCCCATGCATGATTTTATAGACCTTTATCATATCTCCCCACAGTTGCCTTTTTTTATAAACTAAATAGCCCCCGGTGTTGTAGCCTTGCCTCATAAGAAACCTTACCTCATAAGAAAGGTGCTCTAGGCCTGTGATCATCTTGGTTGCCCTCTGCACCTTTTCCAGTTCTCCAATGTCCTTTTTAAGATGTGGTGACTAGAATTGTACACAGTACTCCAGGTATGGCCGCAACATAGTTTTATATAAGGGCATTATAATATTAGCATTTTTATTTTCAACCCCCTTCCTAATGATCCCTAGCATGGAATTGGCCTTTTTCACAGCTGCCGCACATTGAGTTGACACTTTCAACAAGCTGTCCACCATGACCCAAAGATCCCGCTCTTGATCAGTCACTAACAGCTCAGATCCCATCAATGTATACTTGAAGTTGGGGTTTTTCATCCCAATGTGCATCGCTTTACACATTGAAGTGCATTTGCCATTTTGTCACCCACTCCCCCAGTTTGAAGAGATCCTTTTGGAGCTCCTCACAATCTGTTCTGGATTTCACTACCCAAAAGAGTTTGGTATCATCTGAAAATTTGGCCATCTCACTGCTTACCCCTACTTCTAGATCATTTATGAATAAATTTAAAAGCACTGGTCCCAGTACAGATCCCTGGGGGACCCCACTTCTGACTTCCCTCCATTGTGAAAAGTCTCCATTTATACCTACCCATTGTTTCCTGTCTTTCAACCAATTAGCAATCCACATATGTACTTGTCCCCTTATCCCATAACTACTAAGTTTTCTCAGGAGTCTTTGATGAGGAACTTTGTCAAAAGCTTTTTGGAAATCGAGGTATACTATGTCAACTGGATCATCCTTATCCACACACTTGTTGACACTCTCAAAGAACTCCAGAAGGTTGGTGAGGAAAGATTTACCTTTGCAGAAGCCATGTTGGTTCTCTCCCAGCAGGGCCTGTTCTTCTATGTGCTTTACAATTTTATCCTTGAGGATGCTTTCCATCAACTTGCCTGGAACACACATTAAACTAACCGGCCTGTAATTTCCCGGATTTCCAGTAGATCCCTTTTTGAAAATCGTTGTTACATTTGCTACTTTCCAGTTCTCCGGTATAGAGCCTGATTGCAGGGATAAATTATATATTTTAGCAAGGACATCGGCAATTTCACAATTGAGTTATTAGAGGACTGTAGAATGGATGCCGTCTGGCCCTGGCAATTTGCTAGTTTTCAGTATTTCCAGACAGTTTAGAACTTCATCTCTTACTACAGCTCCCATCATCCTTGTATGTTGGCCACTGTGGCTGGGGATTATGAAAGCTGTAGTCCAACAACAGCTAAGGGGCTGAAGTTGTGCAGCCCTACTTTGGACACTGTTACCTGTAGCTAAGCTTGAGTATGTACAGTATTACTGAAATAATCACAAATTCCTTCCCCTTTTACCCTTTCCTTCATTGCCTTCTCCTTTTCTGTTGTCCACCTGTTGTATTCTATCCAGTATCTTTTATGATTTGCTGTTTAGAAGTTTGTCCCAGCAGGGAAGCGAAGGGGAAAAGGGAGTTGTTTCTGGTTAAACTCCTAGTTAAATCTATATGAGATTACTTTGTGTTTGTGAGGGAAGCAGCTATAAAACATTACCTTGTGTCGATATCTAGATGTCAGCCCCTTGAGGCAGGGAATAGCCTCTCTTTCATTGTAAAGCATCATGTACATGGGTAGCACTATCTAAATTATATTTAGAGTACAAAGTGAAAGGAAGAAGGATAGTAAATGTGGATGGGGGCTTTCAGAGACGTGGCAATATTTTCCAAACTCCTAGAGCTGGTTCAAATGACACTAGTGGCAGCACACATGAAGAGGGAATGGGCTTGCTGAGAGTGTACCTTTTGTGGTGTCCTCTACAGACATCTCAACACCCTCCTAGTGTGCTCCCTGATTGTGTGTGTTCATCCAAATAGCCCCTAAACAAGTATCTGGAGCACATGTTTGGGGGCCATTGGGATGTGATCAAGAGACCCAGGAGGGTGTTGGGGCATTCATGGTAAATGTCCTGATGGGTGTACTCTTGGTGTGCCCTCTTTCTCTTCACTTTTGCTGAGCCATATCATTTGAACTGACCCCAACTAAATTTTTCCTGAGTTCAAAATGATGGCATACTTCAACCTGCAAAGGTCTGGTTTTAGTGTGGAGGGCCAGTAATGGCTAGAGTGTTGGACTAGGAGTGGAGAGACCCAAGTTCAAATTCCCACTCAGTCATGAAGCTTGCTGGGAGACCTTGAGCCAGTTACTCTCTCTAGCGGTGTGCACAGAACCATTCTGGGCGGTTCGGTTCGAATTAAAACTGAATTCAAACCAAACTGCCAGTCCACAAATTGGTTTGTTAGAATCAGCCGGTAGTTTGGTTCTTGCAGTCGTACTGGTTCAACCCAGGTTGACCTGGTTTGGGTAGCTATGCTTGTAAAGGCGAATCCGGAAAGGATTCCCCTTTACAAGCAAAAGGGATTCCTAACACTAATGGGGTTGAAAGAATGGGCAGGGGGGCAGGTAAGAGGGCACTTTACTGGTGCTGGTGGTAGCTCTCCAACTGTGGTGGCTCCCCCAGGCCCCACTGACACTCCCACCACCAACAGCACAGATGTTCAGGGGCCCGGTTCCAGCCTCCATGCATGTGCGTAGTCCATCTGCTGACAGGGCCTGGGGGAGCCCCGCCGTGCTGCTGGCAGTAAGCTGTCCTGTTGCCCACCCCCCTGCCTGCCTTTTCAACACCTTCAAGTTAGGAATCGCCTTTGCTTTTAAAGGGGAATCCTTACTGGATTCCCTTTTACAAGTATAGCCACCTGAACTGGGCCAAACTGGTTCAATCCAAACCAGGATTGATTCAGTTCTGCACACCCCAAACACACACTCTCTCTGTAACTTATCACACAGGGTTGTTGAGGAAAACTTAGGGGGAAGGGAGAAGAACCTTATATATCACCCTTACCTCCTTGGAGGAAGGGCAAGATAGAAATCGAACTAATCATAATTAGGACTGTGTGGAGTAGTTTATATTTGATTCCATTTGGGCCTTTGAGGGGCTGGGCCTATTTGATTCAGCCCCAAATCAGAGGGTTGCTTTGATATAAGGTCCCATCCTCTTAATGGGTGGTTGTCTTTTTAATCTTCTTCAATCTCAGCAGGCAAGTGGCAGCAGCTGTTGAGAATGGCTTCTATTTCAAAATGAATGCTGGAGGCACTTTTTAAAATTCCTTTTACAGAGGACTTTTTTCCTCTGAAGTCTTAAGATTTCTGGGTTTGTATTTCTGGGAACTGTAGTCTTTTCAGGGGCTACAGCCATTGCATAATGGAGGTGGTGAAAGTCTTCAATAGTTGAAGCAAAGTACAGAAATATGTGGGATGTCTTAATAATGGAGCTTTCATCTCAAACCAATACCTGAGTAGTTTGGAAGTTATTTTTCCCCTTCCTTACACCTACAGATGGCAAAAGCTCTTTGTGGATGTCCTTCCAGACTTAGGGTAGGGTCAGGTGGCCTTCAGTTAGATTGTTTATACTTATGACAGTATAATTCATAATTACACTGTATTAATAAACTGAATATGCCGAGTGCGAGGTGAATGGAGCTGTCTTGCCTTACAGTGCTAATCTATTACATTTTGTCTGTGATGCATGATGTGTATGCTGATTATCACTCTTGGAACTGATTGCTGTTTAGTATATTTATGTTAAAACTGTTGTATATACAAAATCACTGAAATAACCTTGACAATAAAAAGTTTTTCAAAAAGAATTGAGGGAGAATGAGAAAGGGAGGAAGGGAGAGAGGGAGAGCCATGGGACATCTGATCATGGCTCTCTGCCATAGTGCAGAGTTATAATGCACATTACAGAATTATAGTACACATTACAGAATTATACATATGAAGTTGCCTTATATGGAGTCACATCATTGGTCTCTCTAGCTTAGTCTACTCTGATTGGCAACAGCTCTCCAGGGTATCAGACAGAGGTTTTCCCAGTCCTCCCTGGAGATGGAGCCTGGGACTTGTTGCATCCAAAGCAGGTGCTCTACCGCAAGCGACATCCCCCACTTCCCTGCCCTCAGAGGAGCCTGTCCTTAGAGGAGTCTGTTTCTGTATGAATCACTGTGCAGAGCATGCACCCTGATTGAAAGGAGGTGAACCCATAGAAATGACTCATACAGAGATACGACTTGCAGCCTCCTTTCGGTGGGTAGTTCTGCTGTCACAGGGACATAAGAAGCTGTGTTATATCAGGTCAGATCATTGCTCCATCTACCTCATTATTATTGTCTACACTGACTGGCAGCAGCTTTCCAAGGTTTCAGGCAGACTCCCTGGAACTGGAACTGGGGCCTTCTGCATGCAAAGCCGATATGCTGCCACTAAGCTATGGCCCCATCCCCTAAAAGGAATCTTACAGCAGACAGTGCTCACATGTTGTCACCCATCGAAATGGATGCTGCTGCTTAGCAAAGGGGAAAATTCTTGCTCACTACCACAAGATCGGTTGTCCACACTAATGTCTTTCTGCACTGAGAATGCTTGAGTGAGTGAGCCTGTTCTACCCAATACAGAAATATTCCAAATTTGCTGTGATGAGGTTCTTGGGCTGTAATTGGGTGCTGTGATTGGGTTCTTGGGACTCCCAGAAGCCTATAAGAACAACCCTGATGGCTCAGGCCCAAGATCTATATAGTCCAGCATCCTGTTTCAAACCATGGACCACCAGACGCCTCTAAGAAGCCCACCGGCAAGACATGAGTACATCCCCTCTCTCTTGCTGTTGCTCCCCTGCAACTGGTATTTAGACGCATATTGCCTCTGAGGCTGGAGGTGGCCTATAACCCTCAGATTAGTAGCCATTGATAGACCTCTCCTCCATGCATTTGTCTAAGTCCCATTTAAAGCCATCCAAGCTAGTGGCCATCACTGCATCCCATGGCAGAGAACTACATAGATAAATTATGTGTGGTGTGAAAAAGTACTTTCTTTTGTTGGTCCTAAATTTCCCAGTATTCAGTTTCATGAGATGATTTCTGGTTCTAGTCTTGTGAAATAGGGAGGAAAAATTCTCTCTGTCCACTACTCCATGCATAACTTTATACACCTCTTACCATGTCTCCCTGTAGTCATCTCTTTTCCAAACTAAAAAGCCACAGGAGTTGTAGTCTTGCCTTATAAGGAAGGTGCTCTAGGCCCCTGACCATCTTGGTTGCCCTTTTCTTCACCTTTTTCAGTTCTACAATGTCCTTCTTAAGATATGACCAGAACTGTACGCACTACTCCAATTGTGACTGGACCATAGATTTGGCCATAGAGGGCATTATAATATTACAGGTTGAGTATCCCTTATCCGGACTGCTTGGGACCAGAAGTTTTCCGGATTCCGGATTTTTCTGGATTTTGGAATATTTGCATAATGAGATATCTTAGGCATGTGATCCAAGTCTAAACATGAAAGGTTACTGTATTTTATTCTTTAGGTTTTATTTACAGTATAAAAACAAATAAGCATTGAGTTTATGATAACTGCAGGCCTTTTTGACATTTTTGACATTACCCTGTACTAGTGATGTGCCCGGACCGGTCCGGAGGCCATTCTACAGGCCTCTGGACCGGTCCGGTAATGGGCGGTTCAGATTCGGGTGGTTTGGGGTGGGAGGTCCCCTTAAGGGCAGGGGAGGGTTTACTTACCCCTCCCGCCGCTTTCCTCCCTCCGGTGCCCATAATTCTTTGAGTAATTTCTCTGACTATTTCTTTGAGTGCCCCTTCTCCGGCGCTCTGCTGCAGCAATTCTTTTAGTAATGGGGCAGCAGGATACCTCCCTGCCGCCCCTTCCCCTGCTTGGCGTGCAGTGCAAAAGGCTTTAAGAAGCCTTTTGTGCGCACGCGCAGTACTTTCTTGAGTAAACAGAGCGGCAGGCTATCTCCCTGCCGCCCCTTCTTCCGCTTTGCTAATCCCCTGAATCAATCCCCTTCCTAATGATACCTAGCATGGAATTTGCCTCTTTCACAGCTGCCACGCACAGAGTTGACACTTTTAACAAACTCTCAACCACAACCTCAAGATCCGTCTCCTGGAAAGTCACTGACAGCTCAGACCTCATCAGTGTACATGTGAAGTTAGGGTTTTTTTGCCCCAATATGCATCACTTTAGACTTGCTTACATTGAACCTCATTGCCATTTTGTCACCCACTCCCCCAGTTTGGAGAGATCCTTTTGGAGCTCCTCATAATCTGTTTTGGATTTCGCTACCCTAAATAGTTTAGTGTCATCTGCAAATTTGGTCACTTCACTGCTTACCCCAACTTCTAGATCATTTATGAACAAGTTGAAGAGTACCAGTACCAGTACAGATCTCTGGGGCCCCCATTTCTTACTTCCCTCCATTTAGAGAACTGTCCATTTATACTTACCCTGTTTCCTGTCCATCAATCAGTTACCAATCCACATATGAACATGTCCGCTTATTCCAAGACTGCTAAGTGTACTTCAGAGTCTTTGGGAGGAACTTTGTTAAAAGTTTTTTGGAAGTCCAAGTATACTGTGTCAACCAGATTACCTTTATCCACATGCCTGTTAACATGCTCAGAGCTCCAAAATATTTACCCAATATATTATTATTATTATTATTATTATTATTATTATTATTATTACTAATACCCCGCCCAAACTTACGTCTCTGGGCGGCTAACAACAATTAAAACACATATAAAAGTTAAAACAGTTAAACATATAACACATAGAAAAGTTAAAACAATACAGTAATTTAAAAACCATAAAATTAACAGTACTTTTTAATTAAAGTATGTAGAAGTTAAGCTAACTGGCCTGGATCCTCCCTGGATCTGTTTTTGAAAATCGGAGTTACATTAGCTACTTTCCAGTCTTCTTAGTTTTTCAAGACAGTTTAGAACATCTTCTCTCATCACCTCAAATTGGTCCAGTTCTTCAGCCTCCAAGCCTGAAAAGCTCATTTCTGGTGTGGGTATATGGTCAGTATCTTCCACTGTGAAGACAGATGCAAACAACTCATTCAGCTTCTCTGCAATCTCCTTATCCTCCTTAATAATCCCTTTCGCGCCCTCATCATCTAATGATCAAACCACCTCCCTGGCAGTTTTCCGCTTCTGATATATTTTTTAAAATTTTGTTTTTCCCCTTGACACTTCTTGTGATAAATATGTTCCTCAAACTCTCTTTTTGCATCCCTTATTGTCTCCTTGCATTTCTTTTGCCAGAATTTGTTCCTTTTTTGTTTGCTTCATTTGGGCAGGACTTCCATTTTCTGAAGGAAGTCTTCCCTTTTATAGCTTCCCTGACTCTACTTGTTATAATTATTTGATTAACCTATTTCTAAGGGCACACATTAACAGTTTTCTCAGGGCACACTAGAAGTGCATCCTCTTTGTACCCTTGTGTGTGTCTTCCACTAATTTCCATTGCCATTTTCAATGAGTTATACAGACTCTCAGCTTAGCCACAATAATCACATCTCTTAACACATGAATGAAAGAAGGCAAGAATGCAAACCTTTAAAAAAGCTACTTGGAGGGAGAAAAAAAATCCTATGGACTATAAAGCAAAGGATAAAAACAAATAACCAGGGAATTGGGAGCAAGCTGGACAAAGGAGAGGCAAAAGTTGCCAACAATTAGAGGGAATATATTCAACCTCTCACCTCCATTGTAACACTTAAAAAGCAAGAGTATTAATGAAACAGCACTAATAATGGATGCAGGGAACACAAGACCCAAGTAATTAACTGCATTGGGCTTTGGTGGTTCCGTACTGAAGCAAATATGCTGCAGGGCAGGGCCGGCCTGAAAAACAAACAGCCTGTTAGAGCTGAAACAATAATGAAGAGGACAAGTGCAGAACAAGCGTGTCTTCTAATGGTAATTATTTCCGAAGCATCCCAAGATTCAACACTTAAGCGGAGGGATGAATTGATAGAATTTTAGGAAGGGTTTTCAAAATGCAAGTCTGGCCTCTCGAAGGAGGCAAAGGTTGTGGTCAGGGAGACATAAGCTTCTCTTATATATTGGATGGATTCACATGTCACATGTCATACGAACCCACCTGCCATGGCATACTCTATTTCTGCTTAAGGTATGAAACCCTACACTTAGAGATGTGCACGAACAGTTCATGTACTCCCTGGGGCAGCATGGGGAGTTGCCTTTAAGTGAGCAGGTAAGGCACTCCTTACCTGTTCACTCCTCCCCGCTGCTCCCCCCCCCACGCCCACGCTTGGTTTTGAAAGAGACGTGCAGGGCTGTAGTGTTCCTTCCTGCTGCCCTGACTGGCATCGGCACACACATGGCCAGGGTGCATGTGCACTGGCCATTTGCATGGTATGCTCTCAAGTCACCAACTGCTATCATGTCATCAATTGTCCTGTGACCAACTGTACTCCATAATTAATGTATTGAAGAAACTCACCCATGCTTGTTCTGGCTCCTCTTGGCTAGTGGCCACGACTGTATTCTTTCCAGAATACAAATACAAATTTCAAAAGTTCACCTGGTGTCAGGGTCCTGTAGCCTCGCTCCGTCCACTGGAGCAGTCTGACAGCAACAGTCCCCTTTCTATGCATTCAGGGGCCACTAACCTACCCCCCAAATGTCCCTCATGGCTCGCCGGTGGGCCTGTGCAGCCCCCTCTGTCTCCTCTAGATGGCCAATATGCTGTTGGCCAGGACTGCCGAGGTCTTGAGAGACCTGGGACTTGGCTCGCAAGATCTCCTAATGAACTCTTGTGAGAATTAGAAGTATCGCGAGCATTCTGATGGGATGGGGAAATCCCGTGGGAGTTCCCACAAGATTTCAACTGTATATAAGGAAGAGGCAGCTCATGATGAGGGGCCAGACTGGTGAGAGCTGCCCAAGGAGAGGAAGCTCGAGGAGCTAGAGGCACGGGGGCAAGGGCTGCCATACCAGATGTCCTGTGGAAGTAACAGGAGAGAACCTCACAGCCCTGTTTCTGATGCCGGACTCTCAGCCCCCTCGTTGATGGCACTGCAGAGACCTGACACCTGGGTACAGGCCCCTGCGATGAATGGTAAGATCAGATAATGAACTGGGTACATTGTACACTCATTCTATGAGTGTTGAACACAAAGTTGAACAGGGCTAGGTACAGATCTGTACACAGGTATAGTTATTGAACACAATTACAGCAATGCACTTATTTTCTGTCCCATGCATTTGTAGGACCTTTACCTGGGTTCACTTTTAAAACAAATGCAGGTTCAGACATTCACACAAAAACATGTATGGGTGAAGAGCTATCGGTTTACTCTTACAGCATAGTGGGGCAGTTCAGATGCAGGCCAGACAGCACATGCAACAAGCCCAGAGCACGCCCATCCTGATATTACTGCAGGACATCCTGTCACACAGTCAGGGCATCCTTTGATTGCATGAGAGGGGTTTACTCAAACCACCCCTCTACACATCCTACAAAGCCCTGTTTAAACAAGGTTGTGGAGTGTGTGTAGTAGAGGAGCAATTCAGATGAATGTCCCCTTATGCAATTAAAAGACACCCCAACAGCATGATGAGACATCCTGCAGTGACATAAGGAAAGATGTGCTCTGGGCACATCCCTGTCCTCAACACGTGTGCTGGCTGGTGTGCATCTGAACCAGCCCAGTATCTGAATAGGGCTTTTGTTCCGGGGCATTCTGGTGAAACAACAATGGGGCCACCAGCCAGAAGGAGCAAGGGGCACTGGTTGCAGTCACCAAAATTTTCCTCCCACCCTCAAAATGCAAGAGATATGAGGCAGTTTCACCTCTCCCTTTCACCAGTGAAAACTCTTCCAAGTTCAGCTCGAAGTTCTGTTTTGAGATCTTTCAGCCCAGCCTTACTTTAAACTTTACTTTATTCTCCTCCTGTCTCTAAATCTATCTCTTAATTTTATTGAAAAAAAGATAACAGACTTGTTGCCCCTTTTAAAAAAAAGGTTACGGAGGCAGTCTGCTGTCAATTAGTTAAAAAAAATGATGGATAAGATACTTTCTCACTGAAATATTTAATAGACAAATTAAACCAGGCAAAGAGAAGGAAAGCAATTTATTGTATCATTTGATCTATACATCAGGTATATCACTTTTCTGGCAAAGTAAGAAAATGCAAAACAGAAAAGGTAACTTTGTTTGAAGCCATTGTGGGCTTTGTAGATGAAAATGACAAATCTGAATTGTGCCTGGAAGCAAATAGGGAATCTGAACAGATCCTGGAATGGGAATCAGATGGCCTATCTCTATTGGTATACTGTGAAATCTATGAATAGATTTCAAGAGAGGTGTGCTCCATGCTTCAGGAAATTACAATCGTCTATGGTGCAGCAGGGAAATGACTTGACTAGCAAGCCAGAAGTTGCCTGTTCAAATCCCTGCTGGTAAACACCTATATTGGGCAGCAGCAATATAGGAAAGATGCTGAAAGGCATCATCTCACACTGCGTGGGAGATGGCAATGGCAAACCCCTCCTGTATTTTACCAAAGACAACCACAGGCTCTGTGGTCACCAAGAGTTGACACCGACTTGACTGCACACTTTACTTTACTATGTTGAGATGAGATCGCCCAAGTTAGAACAGATTTTCAACAGGGGCCATATTTTCAATGGAGTAAGGCGTCTGAAGGGCCAGCAGTATTGGTGTCTGAGATCAGCTGGTGTCAGGGTGCCACTTTGTCACATGATGACTCACCTCCACCTGTCCTGTGCCTGCCCTGATGAGGTAAGCATGGCAATGCCACTGGTGGAGGTCTCAGTAGCAGCAGGAAATACTCATAGGGATGAGGGGGTCTATGAAAGAAGGAACTCTTGCTAAACAGGAATTCATCCTCTCACTGAAGCTGTGAAGCTTGCATTATTTAACATTGGTAGGGCAGATGATGAGCTAGTCGACTGGGCAGAAGGCTGAGGTATCTAGGAAGGAGCTGTGAGAGAGATGAGGAAGACAGGAAATCTCTCCCTAGCCTTGATTCTGAGGTGACTAGAGGGCAAGCAAGCAAAACCTATGGTAGACCTGATTATTGGTTCCACCTTGATATATATGTATATATACTAGTGGGCCCGGGCACAGAGCATCTGTGCCTCTAGTTGGGCTCTGCCCGGGCCCACCATCGCCGGCCGCGGCTCCGGCCGGGCCCACCACCGCCGCCCAGGCCCGCCGCCGACTTGCCCGGCTTCCCCTGCCGCCTCCTCCAGCCAGGCCCGCCACCTCCTCCGGCTTCCCCCGGACCCGCTTCCCCTGGGCTCCGGCTTCCCCCGGGCCCGCCGCTTCCTCCCGGCCGGGCCTGCCGTGTCGCCCGGCTTCCCCCGCCATCTCCTAGCCTCGCCCGGCCAGGCCCGCCGCCTCGGCCTGTCCCCGTTGCTGCCAGGCCGGGCCCGCCAGTGGCCATGGCCGCCGCCGCCGTTCTCCTGGATGCGCAAGCCAATCAGGCACCCCCGCAGCTCAGCCAATCAGCTGGGCTGCCGGGACGCATTTTTCCTGGGCACACCCAGGAGAACTATATATATATATATGAATAGAGACTATTTTGGGGACCAAATGATGTTTTTTGCATGTGTTGCGGTGTCTGAAATTCTGGGGAGCAGCTCAGAACACTTTGCTCTCATGATCAGCTTCTGTTCCTCTATATCCACCCCCTTCCTACTCACCATCAATCCAATGGGGAAGCCAGAGAGAAGCTCCTGCTTCGGTGGCAGGTGGCAGAGCCATGTGGTGCAGGAGCATGGATAGGTGGGTCCAGCAATAGGTGCAGCTGAGTTCCTTCATGTGGTAAAGTGGTAACTCTTTTCGATTTATCATGGGGAGAGCAACTGGCCCTATCAAACCCCAGCAAAGCATTCCTTCAATGTCTGATGCTGGTGTTACCTCACATTTCTTTTTATATTGTGAGTTCTTTGAGGACACGGGAGCACCTTATATATTTTTCTTTGGAAACCACTGTGAAGCCTTCTGTTGAAAAGTGGTATATAAAATTTGTAATAGAGAACAGCAAATGAGTGGGAGGGAGACTGTGCACGTAGCACTGGGCCAGCATGCAAATCGGCTGGCTCAGCTAGCTGGCTGCCCTGCCTCGAGCCAAGAGGTGAAGTTGCTGGCCTGGCTGGGGAGAGTGGGCTCGGTGACCTGTGGTGGAGGAGGACTGTATGTGTGATAAACCTAATCAGGAGATGAATTTTAGGGATGTGCAAATTGATTCGGGTACAAATTGATTTATACCCGAATCTAGCTGCTTCAGGTGATTTGGAGACAAAACCAATCACCCCTGTGGTCCATTGGCTAGATTCGGGTACAAATCGATTCGTGCCTGATTTGATTTGAATCTATTCGAGTTTTGGATCCCTCCTATTAATTCCTCCAGATAGCCAGCTTTCATTTTTTTAAAAAAGCTAAGCTCTAGCCCTTATAGAAGTGGAGTTATGAAGCAAAATGTGTCATCACTATTTTTCAAGTGTTTAGATTCTTTGGTGTATAATAACTTTCACTCAATGAATCCTTATGAGGATTCATTACACACCTTCATTTCTTCTATTCATTTTGACTGTCTTTTCGACAGCGCCAACTACACCCCACTTCCACCAGCAAGGCAGTGGGTTACTACTCAGTTTAAGTTAAGTGCCTAATGGATAGAGGCTACCACCCAAATTGCAGAGGAATTGAGCAAAGGGCTGATTTTTGGTGAATTGTAGTTTTAGTGTCTCTGGGGCAGATTTGGGGCATAAAGTGGGATCTGGGGTGGAAGAATGGGGTGGGGTGGTAGTGCCTAATGGTTGGAGGCTACTACCCAAATTGCAGGGGGATTGGGCAAAGGGCTGATTTTTGGTGAATTGTTGAAGTTTACATGTCTTTAAGGTTTCCCCCCATAAGTTATAATGGAGGTGTATTACTTCACATCGGGGGGAAAGAGATGGCCTAGAGTGCTGTGGGGTTGGTGGTAATGCCCAAGGGGGGCAAGAAAGCTACCAGAATTTATTCAAAGGATTTGGGCAGAGGGCTGATTCTTGGTGATTTGTTGGAGTTTATGCATCTTTAAGGTTTTTCTCCATAGGGAATCATGTAGGTTTCAGCAGCCCCATAACTGCAATTGGGTGGGCACTGGGGTGGTCCAGAGTGAGTCTCGTTGTAGTGAACAGAGGGTGTCAGCTACCCTCATGGGTTTCTAACCCATAGGGTACAGGGTTCTGTTGTTTCTGAGGTGTTCTGAGTGTGGATTCTCTGATAGCAAATGAGAGTGGATTCATGGTTGTATTGAAAATCTCATTTGCTACCAAAGAATCTACACTCAGAACTTCAACAATTCACCAAAAATCAGCCCTTTGCCCAATCCCTCTGCAATTTGGGTGGTAGCCTCCACCCATTAGGCACTACCATGCCACCCCACTCTTCTGCCCCAGATCCCACTTTATGCTCCAAATCTTCTCCAAAGACACAAAAACTTCAAAAATTCACCAAAAATCAGCCCTTTGTCCAATTCCTCTGCAATTTGGGTGGTAGCTTCCACTCATTAGGAATTACCACACCACCCTATTCTTTTGGCCCAGGGACCCATTTCTGATCCAAATCTATTCAGATTCAGATTCAGATTAATTTAGATCCAAATCAAATCTGGGGTGATTCAGATGGGTCAGAATTGGACCCAAAAACAAATCGGAGGTGTTTTGATTTGGATCCAAATTAAAACACCAAAAATCTGAATTGCACACCCCTAATGAATTTACAGTGAGGAATCCAGGGCCTTGAGAACTCAGCACCCAGGCAGAAGACTGAGCAGACATACAGCTCACCTGGTCATCAGCTTCGCAGTGGTGAGCTGTATTATTCTCAAATTATCCAATTTTTACCAAAATATGCATATATAATACCAATAAACATATGCAAATTTAATGCAAAGTGGAGACTTTTTGGAGACTTATTTGGTGAAAGGCGTCCTCTATTTCCACTTTTTTGGTGATGGATAGACTTTTCCCCCCATCTGGACCTGGAAAAATATGGATGACCACTATGAAGTACAAAACTAGTTGGAACTGGAATACTTAAAAGACTGCCTACTGTGTGTGCCTCCCAAATGCTTGCATACTTTTCTTCTCAGGCCCTTCTATGGGTACCTTTGTCTTTGGAGGCTCAGTGGAATCTGTTAGGAGCAGGGCCTTTGGGTGGTGGCACCAACTTTTTAGAACCCCCTTCTTTGGGGGGGGGGGGCATCCAGTAAAAACATGGCTTTGGGGGCTGGCTCTTGGGCATGGTTGAGTAGGTTGTACACTATACACAATAGTTTGTACCCTGTCAGTTAAAATACATCACTTGTGCTTTGTAAATTAAATACATAATAAGGAGATACTTTGGATCCTTGTACCAACAACTGAGTGCCAACGGCCACTGCTGCTTCCCTAGCCATGCATGGGACAGTTTTGTCAACAATGACTGTTGCTCATCTCTTGTCAGGACAGGGTCTCATCCTTTCTCCTGGTGCAACATTTCAGAAGCCTTTTGGCTCAGAAGAGCTGTGGTAAGGGAAGAATTTTCCATCCATCTGATGTGACTGGCCTTCGAATGTCACTTCACTGTCATGGATATTAGTCAACCAACACTCTGCTCCCAGTAAATTTCTTAAGACATTGTCTTTGAACCCAAATGCACCTACAGAATTCCGAGAGTGCAACTGGTATATTATCTTTTGAGCTTGCATAACAGGGTTGATCTGTCCTTGCTTTCCATAATCATACCACCTTAGAGCAAAAGATCTCTCTCTCTCTCTCTCTCTCTCTCACCTCATGGTCCATCTTCTGCTTTACATTTGTATTATGTCATACAATATTGTAGAATATTGCATAGAAAGACTACAAACTCCTAAGAACAAAAGCATCAAAATGCCCAAGAGAAACGAACAAAAGCAAGACAATTCAGTTTTAAGTGTTCAGAGACAACCACCTAAAGGGACATTATCCTTCAGCATTATATTTAATCAAAGATATAGTTCCCACAGCAACCACAGTTCATGACTGTATTGCATGACTGTAGCTTCTTAAGGTACATGGTAGCAATAATAGTTTACTGTATATGACAATGAGACATGCCCAGGACTCTGTTTTGGCAGTGTTCCACATAGTGGAGGAAGGCCTCACACAGAGGTTTCTAGAGAGACCCTGCCTCTGCCAGTACTGCTATTGTTCCATCCTACATACATCTGGGGGAAGGGGAGGGTGTGGTGGAACAGGGCTTAGGGATTTATCAAGCTTTGGGAGGGATCTTTCAGAGTTTGAAGCAGTCTTTTGATCCATCACTGCCTGGGATTACCACGTCACCATCTTAAGAATATAAGAGCAGCCTTGCTGGATCAGGCCTGAGGCCCATCTAGTCCAGCATCCTGTTCACACTGGCCACTTTTGCACATAATGCAGGACCTAATATAGGTCCAATGCACCCGTGGTTCCACTCACCACCCTAACTCGCATGTCTGCATTCGGACATAGCAACAGACAAGAAGCTTTCTGCAGTCAGGGAGACTGCAGAGAGGAGGGGGGACAGGCTGAAGGACTGAAGGACAGCTCTGGCAGCCAATCACAGCTGGAGTGAGGGAGGAGCTTCCTCCCTCAACTCCAGTTGCAGCACAGTGGAACTGCGGTGCAGCGTTCGGACATAACTCTGGCACCATCAAAACGGAGTTAGGAGCAGTGAAACCCACTACAAACCAAAGGTTCAAATCGGAGTCTCGAGAGGCAACTCTTGGATCACTTTTTGGTCCAAACTGTGTTGCATGCATTTGCATGTGTTGGACGTTGCATGCGTTTGGATGTATCCACATGTCAACCTCAGGCCCCTTCATCTCTGGTTTCATGTTACATGTGAAAGGGTGACAGTGGCCCACCAATGCCTCTAGGAAGCCCACAGGCAAGAGATGAACATGTGTGCTCTCTCCTGTTGTTACTCCCCCTGCAAGTGGTATTCAGAGGCATCTTCCCTCTGAGGCTGGAGGTGGCCTCAGAGGCAAACTTTCTGCCATTGATGGACCCACCCAAACATGGTCCCACAACAGGTATAATACTTTGCCTTCATTTCCTTTGTCTCCTGAATCGCTTTTCTTGGCAGATAGAGGCAGTGGATGAGTGGATAACATCAGCAGTGATCCTAGGGGCTTTTCGTTGCAGCACAGCATAGAGATGGGCAAGGGAAGCTGGTCCCAGGCAGGGGTGGATATTCCATTAGGCAAGGTGAGGCGAATCTCCAACAAGTAGTACCACCATAACAGCAGCTCTCCACCAAAAGACCTGCTCCATAATAGCTCCCCCCCCGCCTTCACTCCTGCTCTGTGAGAAGATGGACACAGGTGAAAGGAGCAGAAGGAAGTGGACTGAAACCAGCAGAGTTGCATTCTACTCCTCTGGCTCAAATAATGTCCTCTTTTCACTCCCTTCTCCTGCCCTTCAAAACCCAGGACATGATTAGAGGAGGGCAACAAAGGAGAGTGAGGGCAGCTCTAGCCCACACGTTGCTGGGTGAGGTGAATGGGGTGGGATATAATGGGGATTGGGGGTTGAGTGAGTAAGAGAGAAGGAAGGATGTGGTAGGCTGGGGTGTGAAAGGACAATGAGTGAGAGAGTGAGTAATGTGACAGGTTGGACAAGGAGAGGTGGAAAGTGAGAGGAAGGGAGGAAGGGGAATTAGCAGACTAGGTGGGAAGTGCGGAAGGACACAGAGAAAGGAAGGACAGTCAAGGTGTGGAAATAATTGTGCAGCATATGCATGCACTGTACATAGAAAAAATAATGGTTGGTGGGGACTTTGGCCAGGGTTTTGCACTCACATTGCTCCCCCACCTCAGGCACCACAAGAGCATGGGCTGCGACTGGTCCCAGGGTCTGGTTGGTGTTGGAATGGAAGACCATTTTGGCATCCCATGTGCATGGTGGAAATGGGTTTCATGATGGAAGAAAGGTGGGGAAATGTAATTAAAGACATATATATGGCTTTGTCCCAAACTCTGTTCTTGGCATGTTGCAATACGGATGATAAAGTAACCTTTTAGGATGGATCTGAGTTTTACTGAACCCTCTCGATCCATTTTCAATTGGCAGACCTTCTTCACACACACCATCACCCTCCCCACTCTGGCAAGCACCTTTCAGGACAGGACAGCCTGTCAGATATGTATGTAAAAGAAATAAGCAGGTTCTCAGGTGCTCTCTCTTTCCTGCCCCTCCATGTTGCCAAATTTTTCAAGATAAATATCAAAACACCCAGCCCTATGTACATCATTTCCCTTGAACTTCTTTGATCTTCTCCTGTATTTGCCTGCTCACAAGTGCACTTGGTCTTTTTTTTAAAAAAATGTACAAACATCAGTCAGCAGGCATGCCTTTGATGATGGCAGTCATCTAGCCTTTCAATATGGAAGAGCAGTGGCATTTCCACAGGGAGGCACTAATCTTCTGGCTTGGGTATGCATTGCTTGCCTTCCTGGCTCACTTCTAAAGCTCTTTGGATATAGCTATGAGGACAATCATAGGTAGTGTTAGTAATGAGAATTCTAAAGCATTGCTCTTAGCACCACATCTCTTCTGGACACTAGAGGCATGATGAGATGTTAATAGTGATGTTCATAGAAAGGTTTTTGCATTCTGTTTCAAGCTTGAAAAAACACAAATGGCTGAAATGTTTTGTTGAAAACAGCAGTGGAGCCAGCTGTTTCAACGGAACAACTCAAAACCTTTTTAGTGTTTCAGCCATAGGGAACCATGGGGAAACACGAAACTTCCCATTGTTCTCCATGGCAGATACTCCAGTCCTGGACAACCAGGAGAATAGCCCTCAGGTGATGCAAATGTGCATGTGTAGACATCATGAAAATTGCCTCCATATGTATGCAGAGGCCTGAACTGGGCTGCAGCTGGCCTGGGCTGGCCTTCAGGAGGTCAGTGGGGGGTTTGGAAGAGTCCCCACTACCGCTGATGTCTCCACTGCCTGTGCTGCCTCTGCAGTGGCTTCTGCTAAGGTATGGAGACGGAGTACCCTTTATCTTACCACCTCCCAGCCTTTAGGATAGGGAATGCCTCTTTTACTTGTATAGGATTCCCAAAACAGCCCATGAACCAGTTCTTAGAACCGGGGCCAGTCAGGTTTGAACTCGGACTGGCACCCCACTTTGGGGGGCCAGTCCTGTTCAAACTTGGTCTGCCCGAACCGGGCCAGCTCAGTGTCAAGTCTGGCTCAATGCGAGCTGGCTCGTACACCCCTACTCTCCAGGGTCCCAGCCTGCTCACATTCTTTTAGCTTGAGATGTCAGAGATATCCTGACACATTAAAGATGATTTCCTGGAGCCTCGGTGCCTCTTTCTTTTATTAAGAAATGCTGAGAGAAGGCTCTCCCCTCTGTCCGCTTCCCCATACAGGTTGAATTGATTCGATTCGAATCGAATCAAGTCTGAATCAAATTGACCTGTTCCAGACTTATTTGATTCATGTTTGAATTAAAACAGCATTTTTTGATTTGAACTTGAATCAAGATTTTTGATTCGTGCACATCCCTTGTGTTAAGCTGGATCCTCATGTCCTGTTCCCTTCTGCAATCCAAGAACCAAGGTTGCTGGAGCCCTTTCAACATGTTCAAATTCCTCATATCAGCTGCTTAGGAGGTGGGGAGGGGACTGAATTCATTGTCTTTTTCTCTTGAAATAAGTGATTACTGGGATTTTAATTATTATTTTTTAAGGCTGTATGTATTCCCCTTTGGATAGTGATATAAAGGCATGATCTAGTTAAGGTTAAGTGCTTTTACAATTTATTGGCTGACATGATGCGCAGCCTCAGTGGGGATGAGAGGGTATGTTGGTCATGTTGTTGTGAATATGGAAGCAGTAGCACTGCTGGGGAGCATGCTGGTTGAGCTACTAGTGTTATAGTTTCTGTTGTAGGGAGAAACTAAGTTAAAGCTGGTAGTGTAAACCGGCATCCTCACCAACTGCACTGCTGCTTCCATCCACAGCAGTGTTGCTTCAATACCCTTCCATTCCCATTGAGGTTGTGTATCATGTCAGCCATTAATTAAGAACGCTTCCCTTTTAATTGATCGTGCTGCAAATAAAAATGTTTTTATTTACATAGATCCACTGATCACAGACTACTTCATCACAGACCCCCATAGTGACTGTCTGCCATCCTTAAAACTAAGAATTGGCTAACATACTGCACAGCCTACTATTTTTCTAAGTGAGATGCCCACATGCTGCAGTTCTATGGAAAAGCATTCAGCCACTGTTTGCAGACAAGCAGAGCCTCTGTGTCTCCTAAGCACAGCATCATCGCTCCAATGATGAAAATCCCATTGGGAATTATGGGAGTTTCATCACTCCAGTAATGACACTGTGTTTAGGAGTCACAGAGGTCCTGTGTCTTTGTGAGCAGCGGCAGAGTGCTTTTCTGTAGAATGCTGCAGCATGTGGGCATCTTGCTTAGAGAAATAGTAGGCTGTGCAGTATGTTAGCCAATTTCAGTGCACAGATCTTACTTTGCATTTGATTCTGTCAGCCTTTCTGTTCTAAACTGCAAAGTGTTCTTTTGTTGTTTCTTCATGCAGGCAGCTTACATCAGTCCTTCCTCTTAGCTAGGGCAGGGCCTCCTCCTCCAAGCTCTGAGGGCTAACACTCAAGAGATATCTCCAGATATCTCCCAGCCATGAAACTCCATTAAGGAAACATCACTCCAGAATCCTGGGCTATTAACCAGTAATCTGCCTAACAAAAGAAATGGGCAGCCAGAAACATGCAATTCCTGTTTCTCCCAAAAATTTCTTCTGGGGCTTTGGACTATGTTCCCTGTCAAAATAAGACAATCTCCATCACCAATTGCTCTTAGGAAGATGCATACCTGTTTTCTCAGGCATTTAACTGATTGATTAATTTTAAACTGTTTAATTGTTTTTATCCCATGAAATAGTTCTAACCTTTTTATTCTGTAAAATTGTTTTAATCTCTTTTACTCTGTTTTATATTTGTTGTGTTTTAAATTGTGTACACCACCTAGAAGTACATATATCAGGTGATAGGGAGAGAGAGAGAGAGAGAATAAACCAAGTGTTTTTTTCAATGATTTTCATTCACTTATTTCAGGATAGACACACAGCTTCAAGGACCTAAATATAACCATTCTGACAGCTAAATATGATAATATCATTTATTCATTTTATTTTATTTTATTTAACATTTATGTCCTGCTCTTCCTCCAAGAAGCCCAGAGTGGTGTATATGGTTATATTTATCCTTACAACAACCATGTGAGGTAGGTTAGGCTGAGAGATAAGTGGCTGACCCCGAGTCACCCAGTGAGCTTCATGGCTGAATGGGGCTTTGAACTTGGGTCTTCCTGGTCCTAGTCCACCACTCTAACCACTATGCCATGCGGGCTCTTTTCTGCAGGGGTGGAGCTATAATTGAGAAGTTGTGTTCAAGGAACATGAGCCGCTCACCACCAGGGGCCACCTCTCCCCCAACTCTAGTCAACTGGTCCCCCCAGCCACTCACTTGCTGCCTCCGTGGTGATCTTAAAGCTCCAGGAGCCACAGTGGTGGCCCCTAAGCTTTTCTTGGTTTCTGGCCCTTTAAAGACATCGTGGCCAGTGCCTGTCTTGCAGCCACAATGCGTTTATTGCATGCAGGAGCTAGGGAAAGCTTAGGGGGCCACCACTGCAGCTCCTGAAGCTTTATGTGCCACGTCTGAGATTGTGATAGCTCCTAAAACATCAGGAGTCATGGTGGTGGCAGCTCAGAAGCTTTGCCTGGCTGCTGGCATTATAACATCAAGGCCCCACATACCCGGCAGTGATGTTTTTAAAGTGTGCAACCCAGAAAAGCGTTCTAGCTATTGCCGCTGTGGCTCCTGGAGCTTTAGGAGCCGCTATCATTGTTGCAGTGGAGGCAGCAACAGCAGTGGTGGTGGGGGGGGAGGCAGTGGTGGAAAAAGGAGGAGGGGGGAGCCCATGGAGGAGGTGGCTATGGGGCCAGGGCAAAAGAGGGCTGGTGGTGGGGTGGAAGCTGTATCACTGCTTTTCTGATATTTTCCATATGAGAAGAAAAAGCTGTGAAAGGCAAAGATTGTGGCAAAGGAATCCAATAATATTCTCAAGTCTGCTTCAATAGGCAGAAATAAATAGTAGTAATAAGAATCAAGGTTTAGTCAACCTAGCACGTAATATACACAATAATTTAAGCTGTTTGAAGACAAGGGGATAACATTTGAAAAACAAAAACCCTGAATTATAGTAATAGTATCCCACAGCCCTGCAAACACATATTAATAAAAGCCATTTGCATTGTTTGTGATTTGTATGCTATTCCATTTAATGACCCATTAAGATCCTACAAGTTGGCAAAGCTCGCTTCTGCTTTTACTCTTTGGAGTCCAGAGACTTTCAGGAGTGGGAGGCAGAATCCTAGACCAGCATAGTTGGTGGATAAAATGGTATCTTCTTGCAGGTTTTCATGAACAGATAATTTTTCATTTACAAATCTATGCTCTAGGCAGAATTCAATAAAATATATACAGCTCTTGTGGCCTTTTGAGTCTCCACAGTGCAGAAACGGAATATATTTTTATTGAGCTGAACTTGTAGAAATGTATCAGGAAACAGGCATAAGATTTTGTTTCAAAGTTGGGAAAGTGAAGTGGTTTTATTATTGTAGAATTCAGTTATGATGTTCTGTTTCTGACTAACCATAACCAAGCGTGTGTGTGTGTGTGTGTGCGTGCATGTGCACGCAGGTGCACACACGCACACACACCATCTTTCTTTGTGTTTTCTGGAGCTTCATAGCTTAGCCACAGATGTAAGGAATGCGGATTAAATTTTGGATCATTGATCAAATAAAGGTTTTCTAAATTATGGCTGCACTCACACATAACATGAAACTGAAGGTTAAGGAGCCTCTGGTTTCAATTTTTATTCATCTGAATGAGGGCAACTACAGTTTAGACAAAAAAAGGGACCACCTGTTTCCCACTCCAGACTCTGATTTGTACCTTCAGTTTGTAGAGAAGTTCGCCTCCTGGGTCTCCAGTTCTGCGGTGTGTCACATCCGAATGCAGCACCATAGTCTTGCTGTCCAGCAACTGGAATTGAGGGAGGAAGCTTCTCCCTCCCTCTGGCTGCTATTGGCTACTAGGGCTGTCCTTCAATCAAGAAGGAAGCGCCAGCAGTGAGTTCTCCCTCTTCTCTGCAGTTCTGCTGACTGCAGAGAGGGAGCTCTCCATGACATCCAAATTCCGACAGGAGAGGGAGTGGAACCGTGGGTCCATTGGACCTGGGGTTCTGTGTTACATGTGAATGTAGTCACTGTGAGATAGCAGATCTCTCCCAAGTCATGTCACTCGCCTTCTCTGAGTAGCTCAGTTTTCTGAAAGTAGACATTTGTGGCAGGGATGGGGGGTTGTTATTCAGCAGCCTCTGGGGACACAAGCTTGAGAACCCCCTTCTAAGTCCAACACAGCCCACTAGCTATGTATCATACTCACCATACACTCAACAATCCTTCATGTCAACCAAATAACAGACTATAATATATGGATACATTGGTGGGTTGGAAATTGTCCAGGGCTGGTTAGACTGATGGTTGGTCTTTTTAGTAGTGACACCTTTTCATAGAACTTCCTGCCTAAAAAGGTCCAGCAGGCCAGTTCCCTCTTGGAATTTCAAAGCCTGTATCAGTGTTCATGGGTCCCCACTGCGGGATGGTTCAGTGAAGAGCCTGACTTGGTCCATTCCATTTAGCCTCAGAGACTCTTTGGGAGGGGGTTACAGCAGCACTGTGAGTCCTTCTCCAAGTAAGTGTTCCCCACCGTTGGGCCTATATCTGGAGCTCTAACCTGCCCAACACTGGGAAAAGAGCTTCTCATCACTGGCCAGCCCTCCCCTAAATAGGCTCCAGCAGGCCCGGTATGCAAGCCTGCCTCTGGAAATCCCATCCCTTCGGGCACTTCCTGGTTCCCCACTTCTGGTTTCAGAAGCTCTGCCACTCCATCCCACTCCACAAAGCCCGGGCCTGTCACGATGGCAGCTGGCCATTCGCTGCAGACTAAAGGCACACCTCCTGTTGCTGGCCTGCCCCGCCTGCACCCTTCCTGCTTTTCTTCTTTGGGTGCAGCCACAATTGGTGGCAGCACCATGGATAGAGAGGTCCCCACCCTCCCGTCAACTTTGGAGGATGATAGGCATTCTATGCAGGCTCTGGCAGGGCCCTGACAACCTGATCCAAACTATTTTCTTCTGCAAGGCCTTTCGTGGACCTGGGTAAATAATGCACTTTTGTTTGTTGTTGCTGCTGCTGTTTGCAGTTTTACTAGTTCTCAGCCATCGCCACATTGATTATTCCTTTCTTTCCAAAACAGTTTTAATAGTAGTTTTATCTTGACTTTTATTGTTGGTAGTGTTGTTAATGTTGATGGGTTGGCTTTAATGCTACTGTTTAGAAGGTTTTATATAGTTGTGCTTTTTTTAGCTTCCAGAGGGATAGCTCTGTTAGTCGGTTGCAGCAAAAATGACAGTCTTGTGGCACCTTAAAGGCTTACAAAATTAGTTTTTTTGTCTACGAAAGCTTCATCCATGAAAGTTTTAATTCATGAAAACTTACGCAACAGTAAATTTGTTAGTCTTTAAGACATCACAAGACTCTTTGTTGATCATATGGCTTATATGGCCCTTATTTAAGTGCTCTTGGGGGCAGAAAGGCAGATAAATCTAGTAAATAAAATAGAAATGGTTATATAAAATAATAGATATTGGGAAAATAGGGCTTCAGTTCCAGACATTTTTGTAATTTTCTGCCATGCAAGAAAATCACAAGCCACTTTTAGAGCCAACAATTTGTCCAATAATAATAAAAAACTTTATTTGTTAGTCACCCTATAACAAACTATTCTCTGGGCAACTCACAATGCAGGATTAAAACATTCCAATCCATTTCAAATTGAATATCCAGGGCTACATCTGTACCCGATATCAAAGCCCTATAGCTGGCCATTCCATAAGTATATGGGATGTGGGGGCAGGGTAATGAAAAAAGGGAAATCCCATACCTTCCATTGCTGGCTCTAAGGAGGAAGAGGAGGAGGAGGAGGAGGAGGAAGGCACAGGCTCTCTGCACAGCCCAGGAAGGGCAGAGGTTGTGCCCAGCACTCTGGTGGGCTCTCTGCTGGCCTCTCTGCTTCCAGGCTGGAGAGCTTCAGGCAGGGTCAGGCACTGGTGAGAGCTCCAGGGAACTGGGGAGAGGTTCAGGGAGGCCTGTGCTGGCAGAGAGGCCTCTGGAAGCCCCACCCACCCACTGAACAGCTGAGAGTACAGGCTGAATGGGAGCTGATGCAGTGTCGTGTGCAGGGAACATTTCCATAGTAGGCAAACCAGCACATGGCTCCTGCAGCTAGAAGCCAGGCAGCGGGGTGTGTGTGTGTGTGTGTGTGTGTGTGTGTGTAAGGGGCGGAAGGTACATTTTCGAGGGCAGGCTGCTCTGGTATGGGCCATATCCCAGTGCAGGGCCGGGGTGATCACCCTGGCCGCCGCGCCCTAAGGACGCCACTGAAGACTGTATTAGGTAAAGGTAAAGAGTGTCATCAAGTTGGTGTTGACTCCTGGTGACCACAGAGCCCTGTGGTTGTCTTAAGTAGAATACAGGAGAGGTTTACCATTGCATCCTCCTGTGCAGAATGAGATGATGCCTTTTAGCATCTTCCTATATAGCTGCTGCCCAATATAGGTGTCTGGGAAGCATACCAGCGGGGATTCAAACCGGCAACCTCTGCCTTGCTAGTCAAGTCATTTCCCTGCTGCACCTTTAGGTGGCTACGAATACTGTATTTGCACAGTTGAAATCAGAAATAAAACCAGGGCTTGATAATAAAATCAAAATGCAGTGATACAATTATCCAGTAAGAGCCTCAGAGAATAAAAATGTCTTTACCTAGTGGTCAGCCAGGCATGCTTAGGGAGAGCATTCCACAACCAGGAAATCACCATGAGAAGTCCACATCTCTAGTCCACATCTCCATAACCTTTTAGCATGTGGCATCACCCAGAATATGGCTTCTGATGCAGATCTTAATGACTGTGTAGGTTCATACTAGAGTAAGCAATTGTTCAGATTGTTCAGACCAGAGTCCTGTAGTTTAACCCCTTCCCTGCCAGTCATTTTTAATGAGGAGCTAGAAAGCTCCTCCATCTGCTTTTCTCAATGCAAGGACCCCTGCTACGGGTTGGGCCTTAGTCCTGATCCAGTAGGGATGTTCTTATGTTCTTAACCCACTGGGGCAAATGAGCTCAGAAGGTGGAATTTGGAGTAGAGAAAATGGCTGCTGAAGAAAAGGTTGAGCCCCCTTCCTTTCACCATTTTATTTCAAAATTATGACTTTCAATGCTGCTTTTCTTTACAAAAGTTGGCCGCTGGGGCTTCGTTATACAAGTTTGTATGTAATTTGTAGCTTACCCCTTTGTCTCTCATTTGTTTTCATTGTATCACACTTATGTCTGCAAGTTCAGGCTCCTGGGGGACAAATATACGGCAGAAAAGCACACCAGTGATCATTTTATGTACAAAAATACAGAAAAAGACATCCAAGCTACAGAAGTTGCACCATTATGACACTTCTTTCCCTCATGACAGGATTAATCAATGTATAGACTGCTGTCCAGAGATGTAGGCAAAGTATGAAGCTATCCCTTAATATATTTTATAAAAATGGAGAGAAATACCTTTTCCCCCATCTCTCTTCCCCCCCCCCCTCTTTAGTGTTGCCACCAAATGGGGATTGTCTTTTCATTTTATGACTTATTAATACATCTAGAGCTGCTGACTAGATTACGACTTGATTTCTCTGATATCCTTTGGGTTACATTTGTTTGTTAGTTTGTTTTCAAAATGAGTTCCTTTGTGGATAAGAGGGGGAAAGAAAGCAGCTGTCAATTAGGTTTTAGAACTTGGTTCTGGCAGACACATTAATTTTGCTGGCTTTGCAGTCAGAACTGTCTTGGAACTGATAGCCCAAGGTCAAACTGCAGTTGTTGGAAAGTAAACAATGCATCTTCCCAAAGTATTCTGACAGGAAACCAATCATTTCCAGCTGAAAGGGTCTGGGTATGTGCAGTGTGTGAGAGCATGTGTGTTTATGCACAGGAGACGATGTCTTAAGATAGCAGCTTTTGTCTCTAACCTTTGGTGGCCAACACTGATGGATCAGGCCAACTTAAGTGGAGATGTTGTTACTTGTACAGTGCTTTATTATGTTCTTTTCTGCTTCTGGTAGGGAGCAGGAAGACAGTGAATTGTGTCCAGGATAAAATTATGACACAAGGGGTGGATAAAAGGTTTCATCTGAGGAAAAAGACACTGTGAGCCCATTTATTTCCTCCTGGAAAGCTGCCTGAGGAAGGAGATGTTGAAGAAAAGCAAAATTTCTTGAGTCTGATCTAGTGAAGATTCATACTAGGATATAGCTTTCAATGCACTTATCAGCCCCTCAGTATTTTCTGTGAGTGGTGGTAGTAGTACAAAATCCAGCCGATCAATACGCTTCATTTGTGCATACAGAGCAAATTACAAAGTTGAGATGTGGGCAACTTCCTTTAAATGGTGCGGGGTCTGAGGTCAGGCCAGGATAGTCTGGCAGGCAATCAGGAATCTGGGGAATCTAGGGGTAAAAAAGAGGGGTCAGGAAGCAGGTAGGCTGACCAGAATCATGCAGAAAGTCAAACACTGGGGAGCCAAGAGTCAAGTCATTCAGACAAACAAGAAGCTGAGGTCAGGTCATAATTTGGAGGTCAAGGACAGAGTCCAGGGCTCAAGCCAGGCTGACAAGCCCGAATCCAAGGGTCAAACAGTAAAAGGTTGGAGCCAAAGGTCAGAGCAGCCAAGTAGTCAAGCCAGAGGGAACAGACTCAATGCACCAGGATCAAGGAGACCTTGAAGTGGAGGCAAGTCTTGCTTCAGACAGGAAGCTACTTATACCTCTTCTTGGTATATGTGGAGCTAATGATTCCCCCTACCCCCACCAGACTTCCATTCTTTCAAAACTGGCCCATTCTGCCTTCACCCCAGCGTGGTGGCCACTTTGGAGACCACTGCACTTGTGCAATGGGTCTCTCCATGGCCTGGGTCATGTCAGGCCATGCAGAGGCCCATTGCTCAGGCATGGTAGCTTCCAAAATGGCCACCGCGCCAGAGGCGAAGGCATGAATGGGCCGAAGAACGGACAAATGGACTGGTTTTGGAAGGATGGAAGGCTGGTGGGGGGAGGGGAAACCTCTGTGGAAACCAACCCCCCCCCCGCACCTTGGAGAACCCCCAAGTGGGGGTAAGTTTAAAAAGACATTTAAAACCTCTTTTTTAAAAACGTTAGCGCACACACACACCAGATCGGACCAGGGGGATTCAAGGGGGTGCCAGACCAAACTGGCCTGGTCTGGTTTTGGTCTGGTTTGGACTTGAACTGAACTGGACCAGCCGGTTCTCTGCACACCCCTACCCTATCCCACTTTTGGAGACATAGGCAGCACTAGAGGAGGTCAAGAGGGATGAGAACCCCTCAACAACTATCTCACCCTCCATCAAACCTCCTATTATGGGATCCCTGCCACTTTTCACACACTTAGAGTGCTTTTCTTTAGTACCATCAATCAATACAGGAGGCCCTCGTTATTCACAGGGGTTCTGTTCTCACCTGCAATCGCACTATAGAAACCATGAATAATAAAACCTTAACTATATGGGAATCTCAGGGTTAGGTTCCTGCACCCCCAAAATTGCCAAAAGTCACCAAAAAAATGTGAGAGAGAAGCAGAAATATCATCATCATCATCATCATCATCATTAACTACAATTAATAATACAACTCTATTTGTTAGCCACCCCATAACAAATTTTCTCTATAAAATAAAAGTAAAATAGCACAGTACCTTACTTTCCAGCTCTCCAGCAGTGCCTCTCCAAACCTCCAAATTGACAGGGTTTTTTTGCTAATTTTTGTGAGCTTTCTTTCTTTCTTTTTTACACAAGCCACAAAATGGCTCTGCATTGCCTCTGGACAGGAAATACCACTGGAAATGCCACCAGAAGTGTCACTGGAAGTCAATTCCAGTGACCCAGGAACCATGGGTAGGTGGAAATTACCTATTTTTAATATCACGGATAATGAAACTGGGTCTCTAAAAGCCATCCATAGATACGTGA
The DNA here is from genome assembly GCF_027244095.1 of Hemicordylus capensis. NCBI lineage: Eukaryota > Metazoa > Chordata > Lepidosauria > Squamata > Cordylidae > Hemicordylus > Hemicordylus capensis. Next base: position 24,794,506 of record NC_069661.1, on the reverse strand, counting down.
AACTGCGGTTGCCAAAACAGCAGATAATGAGGGCCACCTGTATATGTATATACAGAGAGAGAGAGAGCACCATTCTCCATTGACTCACTTCCATCTAACAATGACAGAACTGGGAAGGGAAAGAGAACTTTTAACTCCATCGAAATCAATAGGGCTTTGTTCAAAGAAAATATTGGGATGAGAGTAATAATGTGAGATATACCTTTAGGTCTCTTTCAGAAATCAAAGTTGTGAGACAAGGATCAGCCTTCCCAAAATGCAATCTGTACTTTTTGTCCCCCTCCCACATTTTTATCCTGGTGCTGCCACTGGTGGGAGAGGGTCACCTACTTTTTCCCTCTGGTAATCTGATAATTCAATGGAGGAAGGGGAAGCTCTGCTACTGCTTGTGGATCTGTAGTTTGGACCACATTAAGCTGGCAGATAGTAATGGGAGGTATGAAAGAGAAACACACAACTGTCCTGATCAATTTAGACTGAATTAGAGAGTAAATTAAGCTGTAATTGGCTCCCATTATGATTATAAAAGAGTGCAAAGTATTCCAAGTTACAATTTACATTCTGATTATTCCAGTCATTTACAAATGGCTGATTTACAAATGACTGCCAAATGTCCTCAAAATGTAAATCTTCAATGAACTACAGCCAAATCCAAAGCCTCCACTTAAATGCCTACCAAGTTTTATTTCATTCATTTCCATTAAATACCCGAGCATCTGAAGCCATGGGCATAACACAGGCAAACCTGTGCACTTTTTGGTCTCATTGGATTTCAGCAGGACAGTGAATCACATGTTTAAATCATTCCCATTGAAACCTTTGGGACTAAAAATTGTGCCCTATATTTATAGTTTGGATTGATTTGTGTCTTCCCAGTGCTGGAAATATGTAGAGCTGGTTCAGATGAACACTGCTTGGCAAAACACGATAAGCCTGGGGAATGCCCCAAGAGCATGCCTGCCCTGACACCATTGCAAGATGTCCTGATGTTTTGTTGGGACATCCTTTAATCATGTGAGAGGTCATTCATCTGAATCACTCCCGCTATACATGGTCCAAACCCCAGGGTTTTGGAGTGTGTGTAGAGGGGTGATTCAAATGAATGCCCCCTCACGTGATTAAAGGATGCCCCAACAACACATCAGGACATCTTGCAATGACGTCATGGTGGGGGCACTCTTGGGGCACCTCCAGCCAGAAAACATTTAAACCAGATTAAAAGTCATTAAAATTACAATAAAAATGAAATATCATTAAAAGCCTGGCTAACAGAATGAGTCTTTAAGGCTCTCCTGAAGGCCTCCAAGGAAGATAATCCTCTTATATTCATGGGGAGTGCATTACACAACCTAGGGGAGGCAACTGAGAAGGCCTAATCCCAGGTCACCACCAGATAAACTGGTGGCACCCAAAGACAGACCCCTCCTGATCTTAATGAGTGGGTGGGATCTTGCAGAGAAAGGTGCTCTCTCAGGTACCGCAGACCTAAGCCATTCAGGACTTTAAAGGTAATAACTAGCACTAGCATCCCAGAAACATATTGGCAGCCCAGGCAACTAAGAACAGGCATAATGTGGTATCCCTGGGATACCAAATCTGGCTGCCACATTTTGGACTAACTGAGAGTTTCCAAACTACGTACAAAGCAGCCCTACATAGAGGGCATTGCAGTAGTCCAACCTGGAGGTTACCAGCTGGTGTACCACTGTTTTCAGGTCATTCTCCTCAAAGAACAGATGCAGTTCTGTTCAGTCACAGCTGGTAAAGAGCACTCCTGGCCACAGTCTCAACAGCCACAGAGCCAGCCAAACGGCAGCCTGGCTTACACCACGGGGGCATGGCTAGGGCTCCAGGGGAGCCCAGAGCAAACTCCCCCCTCCCACCAAGGCTGCTGAGAGACCGAGCAAACTCTCTGCTATTTCAGGCAGCGCTGGCTGCCCAATAGGACAGGCCCTGGAGGAGAGAAAGGGGGATATGTCCTATCAGGCAGCCGGTGCTGCCTGAAATGACAAGCTGAGAGCTCACTCGGGCTCTCGGCAGCCCAGGCCACACCCACTTAGCATGTGACATCATTGCAAAGGGGACATGGCCTGGACTGCCAAGAGACCAAGCAAGCTCTCAGCTTGTCATTTCAGGCAGCACCGGCTGCCTGATAGGACGTATCCCCCTTTCTCTCCCTCTCTGGAGAAAACAGCCTATTGGGCAGCCAGTGCTGCCTGAAATACAAACAAATAGTTTTCTGGGGTTCTTGGCAGCCCAGGCACGGGAGTGGGGAGTTCGCTCTGGGCTTCTCTGGAGACCAAGCCACAGGGCTTCGGCAGCCCTTTTCATTGGCAGCCCGGGTTCTTTGAACCTGTTCGCACAATGGTGGCTATGCCCTTGGCCTCAACCTGAGGCACCAGGGTGAGACCCAGGTCCAAGAGCACTCCCAAGCTATGAACCTGGGGGAGTTTAACCTCATCCAGAACAGGAATTTCTATCCCATCTTGCAGATTACGACCCCCCAACAATAAGCAGATCTGTCTTGCTTGGATTCAGCTTCAGTTTATTATCCCTCATCCAGCCCATTACTCCCTGTAGGCAGGCATTTAAAGGGCTAATGCCAATTCCTGATATTGATGACAAGAAGTAGATTTGGGTGTCATCACCATATTGATAACACCCTGCGCTAAATCCCCTGATGACCTCCCCAGAGGTTTTATGTAGATGTAAATTAGTCATTTGGAAATTGCATTTCTGTAGTCGGGGAAAGACACGTGCATTATATTTTATGGAAGCGTATTTGTGAAACAGGTCTGGAGAACAGATTTATTCAGGAAGGAAGAATCAAGGAATAAATGGATGTGCAAAACAACCTGCTCTAAAGGTTTCATGAACACTTATATTATATCCTTAAAATTTTTGCTTGCAAGCTCAATTGTTAACATACAGAATACTTTTTCATAAGGCTTCACAAGTAGTGGTGCACTTCCTTAAATGTATCCCATTATTGTCCTCTTTAGCAAAGAATGTGTTATAAATATTTTAATAATTACCTGGGGAGGGTTAAGTAAGATGCCTATGCACAACATGAATAACCACTAGATCCATGGAAGAAGGAGTTTCTGCAGAATAATATTTAAAATGCAAAGCAATTTTATACAAAGATGTTCATGTGTTTTCAATTTTATACAAAACTATTCACTGCAATTAAGATGATTTTCCCCCTCTCCCATAGATGCTGCATGATAGCAGCAATCATTCCTAGAGTTCTGTTTTAGATCTTTATATTGCAGTTCCACAAGAGAATAAAGAAGTGGTCCTGATCTCCATGTGCTTCGCCATGAAAGCATGAAGGTGCCATATGCCAAGTCAGACTATTGGTCCACCTGGCCCTGCATTGTTAATAGCAGCTGCCCTCCAGGGTCCCAGCCTGCTCACTTATCCTTTTAGCTTGAGATGTCAGAGATATTCTGCCTGTTATTCTGTCACTTGTTATTAGACTACAACTCCCATCATCCCAGCCAATGGCCAGAAAGCGGGGGGAGGGGGTGCCAGACACTGCACAAAATCCAAACTGCAATTAAAACTGCAGTAGTAGAATGAGCTGTGCCATAAGTCCCCTCCTTTTGATTGGCTGCACTAAGTCCTGTCATGTTGACTTGGATGGTGTGCAGCTCTGACCTCCTTGGGCTTCAAACTCTAGAGCCTTTAAAAGGAAGCAGGAAGAGGCTGCGAAGGCCAACACTGCCTTATTGAGCCAATAGCTGTTTGAGCTCTGTGTGCCTGAGGTAGGGCACCAAATTCCCACCCGCCCACCCACCTGGTTTGCACCCTCTTTCCATTTTTGTAAGAAGTTAAGACAGGAGAGTGTAGAATCCAGAGGAAAGAGTTGTGGTATGCAAGGACAAGGCAGGGGAGTGAAATCAGGAATATTAATGGTTTATTAAGATAGACAGATATTAGGAACATAGGAACACAGGAAGCTGCCATATACTGAGTCAGACCATTGGTCTATCTAGCTCAGTATTGTCTTCGCAGACTGGCAGCAGCTTCTCCAAGGTTGCAGGCAGGAATCTCTCTCAGCCCTATCTTGGAGAAGCCAGGGAGGGAACTTGGAACCTTCTGCTCTTCCCAGAGTAGCTCTATCCTCTGAGGGGAATATCTTCCAGCGCTCACACTTCTAGTCTCCCATTCATATGAAACCAGGCAGACCCTGCTTAGCTAAGGGGACAAGTCATGCTTGCTACTATAAGTCCAACTTGCTTCTTTATTTACAGAGAGGCAAGTGCAGGCTGCTTTTCCATCCTCTTGCTGCTGGCTGTTTGTTAGCCCCACCTCTACACCGGGACTATAATAAAAATAACTAAAGCACCATTCAAAAGCTGGCCTGGATCAAGGAATGGATTAACCAAAAACACCACAGAGGCCATCTTGCTTGCCTGAAGCAACCAGGCCTTGCCCCTGCACAGACCTTTGCTCACCTGAACCTGGCTTCAGGGCTGTCTCCAGGTTTTAGAAGGCTGTCAGCAGAATGTCCTCTATGGACTCCTCCTTTTATGGGTGGGCCTCTGAGGATCGCTTTGCCACTACCATGTGAAGGGCACAGAAGTGGTCTGAAGTGAAAAGAGCTGCTCTGATGGGAGGAGAGCTGGTCTTGTGATAGTAGCAAGCATGAATTTGCTAAGCAGGCTCTGCCCTGGTTTGCATTGGAATGGGATACTACATATGTGAGCACTGTCAGATATCTCTCTTAGGGGTTGTGGCAGGTTAGTGTTTCATATTGGGGCGGTATATAAATGTATTAAACAAACAAATCACATGCAAAATGTATGTTAAAGGAATGAAGTTCAAACTGTAGACCTGCCTTGTTTGAGTACAGAAGTTAAGAAGACCCAAGATACTTTCTTGAGCAAAAACTGTAGACCTGCCCTGTTTGAATACAAAAGTTAAGAAGACCCAAGATACTTTCTTGAGCAAAAAACTGCAAAATACCATCCAAAGCTGAGCCCAGGTAAGGTCAATTAAGCTGTCTGGTTTTCAGTGCTTAATCTCACTGCTGTTGATATCAAAGGAATTAAATGTGCTTTAGTGTTGGGGGATCATACCCTATAGTCACATGTTGGTGTATGTGTAGGAAGGCTTAAAGCACTATTAAGTAGTGGAAATTGGATACAATTTATTATCCCAATTTCATAATCAGTCTAAATGTGGATGATTAAAAAAATTAATTTACATTCTGAAATGAAGCATAGCTTATTGCCTGATTATTTTTATCCTTGCTAATTGTACATTCAGGAAGGGATCCTGGAGATCAGTTTGCAGTGTTAACAGCAATAAAGGTGACATAGCCCTGCATAATATTTTACAAGGAATGAAATGCCCCTTCTTAAAATTCATGCATTACTACTTGGGTCCAAAATGGGACTATATAAAAGTGAGTGATGATGGAACAAAAAAGAAACCACTGGAAACAATTGTCCTTTTCTCTGTGTCCCTCTTACAAATGCATTGAGCTGGATGTCAAGAAGATTATGGGTACATCAAATTGGATGTGATTCCCCAGACCAGTTTAGCATGGTTAGTGTCGTGCTGTCCAAAAGCATTCAGGGTTTCTGTGTTCACATATATCGCAGCATAGCTTTCTCAAGGTTGTCATGCACACCTCTCTTTCTTATTCTTCTTTGTCCTCCTTTCTTTATCACATATGCTTCTTCCCAATGGCAAGCAAAGTACATACAGCCAGTCCAGGTCTTGAAAACTCTGAACATATAGCAGTTATTTTGGCTCAATTGCCCACCTATTCATTTCCGACCCCAATTCAAACTGATGGTGATTACCTTTTAAAGTCTAAATGGCCTGAGGCCTGTCTGCCTTAAGGAGCACCTTCTTCCACATATTTCTCCCCAACTGTTATGACCACCAACTGGAATATCATTCTAAGTCTGACTCTGAGAAGGCAGGACCACCACTAGACCCGGTGCTGGGACTGCCACGGATCAGCATCTGGGAAAGTCCCAGAAATGGAGTCTCCTGAAAAGGCATACACAGAGCCTGAGCTCCCTGAAGTGGCACCCTCGAAACCAGAGCTTAGCATAAAGCCAGCCCACCCACACCAATGCAGTTCTTGATATCTGTATCCCAGCACCAACAACAAGCTAGGCAGGATCAGACACAGAGGAGCAAGTGTAGTGGCCAAACCCAGAAGTCTGTCCCTTTAAGACTTCCACTTTCCAGGCAAAGAGGCGGGACCTGAGGGTGGGGGTTATGTAAGAACTCAGTCTACTTCTGACTGCTGTTGGATCAGTTTCTTCCATGGAGGTGGTGGTGCTGGTGCTGGTGCTGGTGCTGCTACCTGTCACGCTGCCTCTCAGAACCTGGGGGCTCTTGTCTACAGGATGGGAGAGGGCACCAACCTGTTATAGTCATACTTAGTGAACATCAGATTGGTTAGGGTGCATAGCAGGGCCTCTTTCATGGTGGCTTACCCTTTGGAATTCTTTACAAAGCTAGATCTGGCTGGCTGGCTCCCTCTTTGTCATTTGACATCATTCATATATATATATATATATAGAGAGAGAGAGAGAGAGAGAGAGAGAGAGTGAGTTGATCTTAACCTGGCCATTTGTCATTGGGCTCAAGTAATTTTAGTTGGGATTTTTGTGTGTGTGTGTCTTAATTCACTTTGAATTCCAGACACATTTTATAAACAAAATAAAGAAAGCTTTTGCAGGGAGTGGAGGTGGATGTTCATATATTTGGGTGAACCATTTTATCCTGGAAGTATTGGCATCATTCTGCAGACCGAATCAGCTTTTCGCACTGATAACAGGAAAAGGATGCATGCTGAGAATTATGGATTTTCAGTTACATTAGAGAATCAATAGTAGAGTGCAGGCTGCAAGCAAGAATAGCTTCTTAGAAGCATGGAACTTTTATGTCCACGCCATGTGAAACTTTTGATAGTTTTGAACACCTAGGCTGCATTAGCACCTCCTGTTGCTGAATAAAGCACAAAAAGCAGTGCTGGGTTAACAGTGTTTGCTAGATGAAACCCAAATCCAGTAGAGTCCATTTTTCGGTCTCCAATATCAGCCAGGCAGTCAATATGGACATTGACAAGAAGGGTATATTGTAGTGAAAGTGTATTGCCTGGACATAGATCTAGCTGTAAGGAGATATGAAGCTGCCTTATGCTGAATCAGATAATTGGTCCATCTAGCTCAGTACCAGCTATGTTGACTGACAGTGGCCCCATTCACAAATAACGTGGAGGTGGAGTTGAATGGGCCAGAGGTTCCCTGAGCGTTACGTGCGAATGCAGGCAAATGCAGTTAGGTGTGGCGATGTACTCGAGGTTTCAGATTCCTAAATCCAATCTGAGCCCTCGGATTGTAGTGAGTTTCATCACTGCAACCCAAGATTGGATGCAGCCTGTGTTGCACCCAAATGCAGAACCGAAGGCTGTGTCCCCTTCAACTAGAGTTAAGGGAGGAAGCTCCTCCCTCTACTCTGGCCATGATTGGCCATGTGGTCTGTCCTTCATTCAAGAAGGAAGCCCGCACAGCAGTTCTCCCTCCTCTCTGCAGTCTTGCTGATTGGAGAGAGATTGCTCTCTCTTATGTCTGAATCCACATGGGAGAGTGAGGGGAGTGGGTAGTGGAACCATAGGTCCAATGGACCCCCAGTTCTGCATTACATGCAAACGAGGCCAGTGGCTCTCTGGGGGTCTTTCTTAGCTGCAGCTGAAGACTCCAGAGATTGACTATAGCACCTTTTGCGTGCCAAATGTGTGCTGTACTTCTTTGCAATGGCTTCTTAGCAAAGGCTAATGACTACTTAGCAATGGCTCCTCCTCAGCTATTAGATATCATGGTTGATAAGTATCAAACACACAAGTCTGGATATCTTCCATGAACCTATCTATAAAAAAACCAGCTAGTGGTCACCACCATACCTAGTGACAGTGAACTCCAAATATTCCTTTGTTGTGTAAATAAGTCTTTTTGCTAGCTAGAACTGGACTGAATTCCCTCCATCATTTTCGCTGAGGTTTTCCCTGTGAATGCAAATGGGGGAGGGGATTCAACACTTTCATGGGTGGATCCAGGAAAGTGTGTTAAGTTTCATGAAGGTGTTGTTGGGGGCGGGGGGGGGGGGCTTACTCCATAGAAGGATTGTGGCAGTGTATTTCTCTTTCTTAAACTTGCACCTGATGCTTCTGCAGGTAGCAGCAGATGTAGCAATGTTAAAACTTACCTCCAAGTTGGTGTGACGATTTTACTTTTTGGGCACGCATCAAGGAATAATATTGTGTCACAAAAGTGAGAATGGTTTCTAACCCCTACCAACTCCACCACTTCAAATGGCCAGAATTTCTGTGAATTGTCAAAAACTGTCCACAGCCCTAGTTCTGAATTTAGTCTGGAAGTTTCAGTTTACCCTTGAAAACTGAAAAGGTATGATTCAAAAGGGTACCTTTGTAACATCATTACAGAGTTTGTAGATGGCTCATTATTGCATTCTCTGATAGAAGCCTTGTACCATTGAGTTGAAATGACCAAAGGCCAAGTCTCTTTCCAAGGGCAAGGACATCCACCCACCATCCATACATCATCTAGTGCAATCAAGACCACTATGTGAAATAAGCATTTCCAAGAGGTGCTTGTAAGTGAAATAATGAGGTGATTCTCACGGCCACCAAAAAGCAGGCTACGGGAGCCTAGTCCGCTTTTTGGCAGTCGTGTGATACAACGGGAGTCGCGCGGCTCCCGGCAGCAAACCCTGCTAATTCCCCCTCCCCTTAACCTGGGGTTTTTGGTCATGTGTTGCCATGGTGCGGCTCTGCACCGTGGCAACACATGAGGAGACGCCCGGCCGCGAGGCTGCAAGCAGCCTCCCGGGCTCGGGGGTCTCTCCAGGATGCCCCGTGCACTTGCGTAACGGAGCCGGCAGTTGTGTGGGCGGCCGATATGGCCACCCAGGGCTTCCTGCCTGCTCGTCTGTGGGGAGAGAGGACTATGCCCGCTCTCCCTGCAAACCTCTTCCCAGCAAGTCTCACTGATTGTGAGACTCGCCTCAAAATCTTCTGATGACCCAAGCTATTTCACCCATCTAGGTCTGTATTCTCTGGGTCTGTTGCATGAGTGGCTAAAGCACAATCAAGTTGTTATTGCCCACCTCAGGTAATTTTTCATCACACCACTGCAAAATCTTTGATTTAGCATAGTGCCATGGTGAAAACCTACTGTAGGGATGTTCAGAAGCCTCTGGAAAATGTTCAATTCTCATGCTTGGCTTTTTTGAAAACTCTCAGATGTTTTACCCTTGGGAAGAACCTCAAATTTGCTGTGAATTTCAGGGTTTTGGTTGGGTTTTTTTTTAAAAAAAAAATTGGTGCTAACTCTAGTCTTTGTCCACTTTGGTTACCACTTCACGCAAACTGTTATTCCCTTAAGTTTCATCAGCACTCGAGTCACTGACAAACAGGAGAACCCCAAGTGCTTGTACAAATAACAGAGGCTGACGACATTTGAATACATTTACTGGAGGAAGTCCTACTGAACTTTAGTAGACCTTTCGAGGAAGTCCTAAGTAATATATTGGAACCCAGGAAGCTGCCTTATACCCATAGGTGGTTTACCACAGAGGCAGTAGAGGCACTTGCCTACGGCGGCAAATCCAGGAGGAGCGGCACAAATCTTGGGGCAGGGGAATGTTTTATCTTTTTTAAAAAAAACAACACCACCCTTTTAAAAACTTTTAAAACTGCTGCTGCTTGATGGCGCTGAGAGATTAAGTCTTTTGCCACCCTGACCGCTGCAGCCAGGAGGGTAGGGGTGGCAAGAGGAAGGAAATCCCCCCCACTTTTTTCTTCTAAACGCTACAGCAGGGACGGGATGGGAGGCAGTGCCAGTGATCTGCGACTGCTGTAGGGAATGGGGGATGAAGAGAAAGTCTCCCCTGCCCTTTTACATTAAAACACCTCTGCCTGCATGGCGGAATCAGGCTGCAGTGACTGCAGTGGGGAGGGTTATGTATGTTGGGGGAGGAAGTCCCCCGTTGACCTTACCCGACGCAGCCAAGGGCCAAAATGGGCTGCGTCAGGAGTGTGCACTCATTTGGGAGGGAGGAGGGGAGCTGCAAGGAGCTCTTCCTCGCAGTTGCTCCACACGCCCCAGCAGGCAGCAGACGGACGCTGCTTTAAGGTAAACAGGGGACTTTCTCCCGCCAAATAGACAACCCTCCCCACTGTAGCCACTGCAGCACAATTCCGCCGCGCAGGCAGAGGCATTTTAATGTAAACAGGCAGGGGGGACTTTCCCTTCATCCCCCACTCCCCACAGCAGCTGTGAATCTCTGGCACTGCCCCACATCCCACCACTGCTACAGCATTTAGAAGAAAAGGGGGGGGCTTCCTTCCACCTCGCCACCCTTACCCTCCTCACTGCGGCAATGGGGGTGGAAAATCCTTGGCCACCTACGGGCAGCAAAAGGCTTAATCCACCCCTACTTATACCATGTCAGACCATTGGTCCACCTAGCTCAATATTGTCTACACAGCAGCAGCTTCTCCAAGGTTACATGCAGAATTCTCTCCCAGCCCTATCTGGAGATACCAGGGAGGGACCTTGGAACCTTCTGCATGCAAGCATGCAGATGCTCTTCCCTGAGCGGCCCCAACCCCTAAGGAGTATATCTTACAGAACTCACATGTAGTCTCCCAACCAAATGCAAACCAGGGTAGACCTTGCTTAGCAAAGAGGACAATTCGTGCTTGCTACCACAAGACCAGCTCTGCTCCAATAAGACTAGCTCTCCTCCGATGAGTACTATTGAATAATTTAGTCAGGATGTCAGTTCATGTACATAATTTGTGTAAGCCTGCAGTATGGTGTTTAATCCATTAGTTACTTGAGAATTACTCATACTGAGCTGGTTTTCATCTGGCCCTAAAACCGCAAGACTCAGCAGCCCCTGTTTCAATTGAACACAGTGACTGAACTCCCATGGACTTCAGTGCTGTGCTGTCCCCTTACTAAGGAAATATATCGTTACCACTGAGAAGTAATTCAGCTTGTAATAATTTGGAGGGCTGTATGAGATGGCTGAGGATCAAAACCTCCATCTGAAAATGCAAAGCTTGAAGCTGTCTCGCTGGGGTTCTTTATGTTTATATGTAATATTATATGGCTCCCAGAATCATTTGCTTTCCCTGATATTCTGTGTTATTGTTTTTCTTGGTTAAGGCTGTCTAGTAATCAGATTTCCCTTGCCTTGAGGGGGGAAGAATAAAACTACCAATATTTTTCACCATAGCTGGGAAAGGGTTTGTGCATCCAAAATCTGCCATTCAAGCAAGGAGTGCAAAAATGTTCAAGGATTTTAAAAAAGAAAACCTGTTTCTTAGTGTAGAAATAGCTGCTTGGTGTTGAAATAGAGGAAGCCAGTATGGACCCACCCACAACGAAATGCTGACATATAGCCCTGGTGTGGGGGGAAAGATGAATGTTGAAAGCTTATTGTGTGATTGTGTGTGTGCACATATATAATGATCAGTAGATTAACAGATCCATTGTGCAACTTACCCCTCCATTCCTCAGGCGGTTTCACACATACACAGTGGTTTTTGTGTTTTGGGGGGGCAGAATTACCCCCACATCAAGCGCTTAAATGTGTCAAACCCCTCCCCTCCAAGAAACACTAAGGTGTGAAATGGTTGGTAAGAAAATGAAAGAGTTTTAGGCACCTTTCCTCCCCAGACGTAGAAGGGGTAGTGACAGTCTTGAGGGAATATTCTTCAAGCTGAGAAATTTCCCATTCTTTTTGTTCAAGCCCTCCCTCCTCCTCTTCCTTGCCACTGAGTTCCATTGGCTCTGACCACCTGGTTGTCTGTTAAGTACCCTCTGAATCTGTGAACATTCCACTCCATTGGGGCAGTTTGGAGGGTTTTTAAAATTAAATCCCCTTAGCTTTTTCTTTTTTAAAAAATCAGATCTTTGTGGAACCTACATATCTGCCGGTTACCCCAAGTCTGCCAGTACCACCCACTCACCTGCATTTTTTCTAAATATGTGCCCATGAGCATCATAATATTTCTAGCCCTTACAGAAATAAAAGGTAAAGTGTGCTGCCGAGTCAGTGTCAACTCCTGGCGACCACAGAGCCCTGTGGCTGTCAGAAATAGATGTAAGATTTTCTCCTTTCTGTAACAAGGGTGGTTAGATAGATAGACCACATGCTATTAACAGTCTCTTTCAACCTTAACAGCCAATAATGTACTGTATAATATTATCTATACAGATTATCCATTTTGGAGAATTTCAAGGTGAAGACAGTTCTTCACCTGCAGCAGAAAGTTATTTTAAATGCTTCTCAGTGTTGACACCAGAAAAAAAAGTGGGGGGCACAGAAGGGACATAATGAATTTGCTATATTCCACACATTAGATTTCTGAAATAGAAATGAGGGGCAGATGTGGTAACTACTTTTCTGAGGGGTGTACTTCCCCCCCCGGCCCCTCCACGGAGCAGCCCTTGATACTTCCCCATGTCCCAAACGTCCTGTGAGTACTCTCAGCTACAGTCCACTGTGACACCACCGTTTCTACCACCTCAGGACTTAACCACCTCTTCTACTATCTCCTGTGTAGACCAAGGCACATTCTAAAGCAGGGTTTCTCAACTTGTGGGTCCCCAGATGTTATTGAACTCCTATAATCCCCAGCCCCAGTGGCCTTTGGTTGGGAATCATGGGAGTTGAAGTCCAATTACATCTGGGGACCCACACATTGAGAATCCCTGTTCTAAAGTGCAGTGGAAACATCATGGACTTTATTTGACTGTATTCCAAGGCATCTGTTTTCAGGGCAGAGGATAAATTCACTTCCACTCCACTTGCAAGAGCCTCTTGTGAAGCAATGTGTGCATTTTACAACAAATTGTGATGTTGGGTTCAAGACTGAGGGCCGGAGATTTGAGTAGAGTCACTTTGAGGGGAGCCAAGTGGGAGACGTTCCAAGTGGGATGAGAGTAAATATTGTGAAAAATTGGGAGGCGGAGGGAGCTCCAAGAATACCTTCAGTCAGAGTTGGCAGCCCTACCACTACCCTTTAAATGAGCTCAGCATTCTGCCCTGTATTTCATCCACAACAACTCTGTGAGGCAGGTAGGACTGCCAGTCCTTCAGGATTGGCCTTGAGTCTAGAAATCTCAGGCTTTATTTTATTTCATTTATTTATTTTACATTTTATATCCCGCTCTTCCTCCAAGGAGCCCAGAGTGGTGTACTACATACTTAGGTTTCTCGTCACAACAACCCTGTGAAGTAGGTTAGGCTAAGAGAGAAGTGACTGGCCCAGAGTCACCCAGCAAGTATCATGGCTGAATGGGGATTTGAACTTGGGTCTCCACGGTCCTAGTCCAGCATTCTAACCACTACACCACACTGGATGTTAGGGATGTGCTTGAAATGTTTCCAAATTGTGGCACAATCCCTTTAAAACTGAGGGCTTCCACATCCCCTTTAACTCAGAGGAGAGCCAGTCCATCCCTACTCCTACTCCTCCCGCCACCATTGCTGTACTTGTGGCGCTCCCTCCAGCTATCAGTGAATGCCAGCGGTGCTCTCCCCCAGCTGCCCCCACACAGCGCCAACACACACATGGCCTCTGCATGGTGGAAGCCATGTGCTGCACAGGGGCAGTTGGGGGACAGCGTCATAGCACATGCTGATTGCTGTGGGGAGTACTGAGAATACAGCTGTGGTGGTGAGCAGAGGAGGAGCAGAGATGGACCTGCTCTCCTCCGTGTTAAAGGGGATGTGGAAGACCTTAGTTTTAAAGGGATTGTGCCATCATTCAGAAGCCGCATGGCATTTTGAGCGCAACCCTACCAGATGGCTCTTGAAAGCAATACTGGAAATTTTAATTGATTGATTGTTCAATTTCTATACCACTTTTCATTAAAATAATCCCAAATAGGTTTACAATATAATTAAAACAATGCACAATTAAAATACAAGAAGTACACTAAACTAAAATCAATTAACTATTAAAATCAAAAACTGTAAAAACAACATAAAACCATTATTAAAACAATTAAAACAGTTTGTAAAACCCTGGGATGCCAAGCCAAACAGATAGGTCTTAAGGGCTCTCTCCTGAAGGCCAATAATGAACTCAGATTATGGATTTCTGCCAGGAGTGCATTCCACAGCCCAGGAGCAGCTATGGAGAAGGCCTGCCTCTGAGTCTCCACCAGATGTGTTGGTGGTAACTGAAGACAAACCTCCTCAGATGACCTTAATGTGTGGTGGGAATTGTGCAGAAGGCGGCACTCTCTAAGGTAACTTGGACCTAAGCTGTTCAGGGCTTTAAAGGTAATAACCAGCACTTTGTATTTTGCCCAGAAACATATCAGCAGCCAGTGCAACTGTTTCAAAACAGGCATAATATGGTTTCTCCAGGTTACCCCAAAGACCAGTCTGGTTGCTGCATTTTGAACTAAATGAAGTTTCCGAACTACATACAAAGGCAGCCCCACGTAGAGCACATTGCAATAGTCAAGCCTGAAGGTTACCAGCTGATGCACCACTGATTTGAGGTCATCCTCTTCAAGGAGTGGACGCAGCTGTCGAATCAGCCAAAGCTGATAGAAAGCACTCCTGGCCATAGCCTCCACCTGAGATACCAGGGTGAGGCCTGGGTCCAGGAGTACTCCCAAATAAATATATCTCTATTTAAAAGTTTAAAAACCTATGCAAAACAGTAACACTGAAAACACAAAGCAGCAGCAGTAAAAAAATTGTACATATAAAAACCTGGATGAAGAGCCGCATTTTTACCTCTTTTCTAAAAATGTGATGGAGGCTAGGAGTGGATGCCAGCCAGGAGAACATTCCAAATCCTGGGGGCAATGACTGAGAAGACCCTGTCCCGTGTGCTCGACAGTCAAGCCTCTCTCACAAGCAGCACGCGGAGCAGAGCTCCCTCCAATAATCTTGTCAAGCGGGCAGAAACCCTTGGGAGCAGGTGGTCCTTCAGATATCCAGGACCCAAACCATTAGAGGCTTTAAAGGTCAAAACCAGCACCTTGAATTGGATCTGTCTGGATTCAATCACAGTTTACTAGCCCACATCCAGCCCATTATGGCCTCCAGCCCTGATTCAGGTCATCCACTGCCTCCCTTTGGTCAGGTGATAAATAGAGAGAGCGAGAGCTGAGTGTCATGGCTTGGTTAATGGCTTGGTTTTATGGATGAGAGATGCTGGGAGAGGGCAGGAGTGGCAAACAGTTTTTTGTTAGTTTGTGTGTGTTCAAATATATGGAAATGTTAAGAGGACCCTGCACACTCTGCTTTGTCTTAGGCCTCACACTTCCCTAGGGACAGCCCTGCTTAGGATACAGTGTGACTCCAGATCAGGAAGAGCAATTGTTATCATCATTTTCTCTCTGTGCCATGTACAAGAGAAATACACAGAACAATATCAAGCATTCTACTTTGCATGCTTTTGTTGAGCTTAACCTGGCTTATGACATGGGCAGCTTAGCAAAATTGGCCTTGTGAATAAAGATTCCCCAATCACAAGCTTTTTAGAGAGATCTGCCACTGAAATTTGAAAAGCACAACTTTAATAAAGCAAATGCGCAAATCAGGTATTATATGAGGCATTTTGAGAATGCCAAAAGATGTTTAATAAAGCTCGTGAAATGTCTCCATAGAGATTTACACATTTCTATCTTGGTCTTATCCAGTCCTTCAGTACAAAAATGCATAGTCCTGTGCAGCTTGATAGAGTCGTGCGTGAGAGCATTGCATTTGTTTGTTTGTTTGTTTATTAATCAGATTTGTACACCGCCCCAAACTTTTGTCTCTGGGCAGTTAACAATAGCATAAAACAAGTTAAAATATATACAAAAACTTAAAACAATTTGACAATTTAAAAATCACCTACAAATTAAAACCTTATTTTTTTAAAAAAAATTAATGGTTGGTTCACACATGAATGTGTATTCACACACTGACTGCAGAATCAGAGCCATCACAGATTGTTCTATAATTTTCATATTATTTGGTGTCTGTTCAAATGCAATGCTTTTCAGTTTGGGGAAGGAGAGCTGGTCTTGTGGTACTGAACATGAATTGTCCCCTTTGCTAAGTAGTGTGTGCCTTGGTTTGCATTTGGATGAGAGACTACATATGATCACTGTAAGATATTCCCTTAGGGCAGGGGTAGGCCACCTTGGCTCTCCAGCTGTTGCTGAGCCACAACTCCCATTATCCCCAGATGCCTTAGGGCAGGGTTTCTTAACCTTGGGTTCTCGGAGGTTGTTGGACTACAATACCCATCATCCCCAGACATGGCCGTTTTGGCTGGGGCTGACGGAAGTTGTCGTCCAACAACATCTGGGGGCCCAAGGTTAAGAAACCTTACCTTAGGGCAGGCCTGCTCAACTTTGACCCCCCCCCCCCAAGCTGTTTTTGAACTCTTAGAATCCCCAGCCACAGTGGCTAATAGCCAGGGATTATTGGAGCTGTAGGCTAACATCCACAGAAGGGCCAAAGTTGAGCAGGCCTTCCTTAGGGGATGGGTCTATAGTTCAGTGAAAGAGTATCTGCATGCTTTGATACAGAAGGGGCTAGGTTCACAACCTGGCATCTCCAGATAGTGAAGGGAGAGACCTTGGAGGGCTGCTGCCAGCAAATGTAGACAGTATTGAGCTTAAAGAACCAAAGTTCTGAATTGGTATAAGTCAGTTTATTTAGTCAGTGAGGCTCTACACACAATCCGTGCGTATAGCCTAACCAGGCTCTGTGGGGAGAGCGGGCTTAGCTTGCTCTCCCTGCAGATGAGCAGGGAGTTTGCCCCGGACACCTGGATCAGCCACCCACATGACTACCAGTTCAGTCACGGAGCTGGTAACGGTGGTGGGGATTGGGGGCCACTTGGCCCCTAGAAGTCCCAGAACACCCCGCATGAGGGCGTGGGGCATTCTGGGGAGGCCCCCGAGTCCAGGAGACATTTTGAAGCCTTCCAGTCGGGGGTCTCCTCATGAGTTGCCGTGGCACAGAGCCGCACCGCGGTGACTCACGATCACCAAAATGGGGTTCGCGGAGCGCTCGTTCAACCTCGTTTAAGTGGGGGAATTAAGTGGGCTGTCTGCTGGGTGCCGCACGGCTTCTGGCAGTTCTCACGACCGCTCAAAAGTAGGCTGGGCTCCCTTAGCCCACTTTCGAGAAGTCATGTGAATAGCCTCAGTGACTCGGTATAAGGCCGCTTCTTAAGTTTCTAAACTGATACATTCAGCTGCAGCAGCCAAGTACAGAAATCAAGTCTAGAGAAATCAAGTGATATGATGCATGTGTGAACCAACTCAAGTGGAAAGAAGGAGTGCAGTTCCTTGCAGCATATCCCTTTCACACTTAGGGGTTTTTTTTTTTTTGGTGCTCATAAACTATACTATAACACCGTCACAGAGCAGCAGATCTATTTACATGCCAGATTAAAGGCCAAGCTTTATAATATCCTAAAAGCTATGTGCAGCATTTTTGAGGGCCAAATTATGACTCACAGGAAACCTGTGATCAGATCTCCCTAATCTCTATGTAGGATGAGTAACTACTTCATGCAGCAATTACATAGGAACATAGGAAGCTGCCATATACTCGGCTGCTGCCCTGAGATGGTGGAATGCGCTCCCTGCTGAGTTACGATCCTCCCCATCTCTGGCTATTTTAAAAAAAACATTTGAAAACCCATTTTTTTAACCAAGCTTTCTCAGGTTTTTAATTAAAAATACTGTTTGTTTAATTTTATGGTTTTAAAATTATTGCATTGTTTTAACTTTTATATGTGTTGTTATATGTTGAACTTTTAAAAACGTTTATATGTGTTTCAATTGTTAGCCACCCAGAAACATAAGTTTGGGTGGAGTATAAGTTTAATAAATAAATAAAATAAATAAATATACTGAGTCAGACCATTGGCCTATCTAGCTCAGTATTGTCTTCACAGACTGGCAGCGGCTTCTCCAAGGTTGCAGGCAGGAATATCTCTCAGCCCTATCTTGGAGATGCCAGGGAGGGAACTTGGAACCTTCTGCTCTTCCCAGACCAGCTCCATCCCCTGAGGGGAATATCTTACAGTGCACATACTTCTGGTCTCCCATTCATATGTAACCAGTGCAGACCCTGCTTAGCTAAGGGGACAAGTCATGCTCGCTACCACAAGACCAGCTCTCCTCTCCATTACCTTTATTTATAATGTTGTTCCACTAATGAAACACAACAAACATTAACATTTCCTTTTGTAATGCACCTCGGATGTGACTTGTGAAGGGCTGATGGTGCCAACATCCTCATCTTCCAATAAGAATGAGTTAAAACATAGTCCACTGACAGCCTTTTAATTGTAAAAGAAGAATGTATTACAAAGAATAAATTACTTTCATTTGTTCTGATGACATATTCTTCTGACCCTGTCATATGTATAAAGCCTATTATTAATCTGAAGGCTTGACATCAGAGCAGCCAGTTCTGTTCGCTTTGGGACTAATAAAATAAACTATGTTCTCTGGTACTTATTAAAATTTCCTCTGTATGTATAGACAGCTGGGATTTTCACCCTATTAAATAATAGCAGGGGACTGACCCAAATAATATATATTGTATATAATAACTAGTAGTTAAGAATGGCTTATATTATCAGTCTGGAGCCTAAGAGCATGGGCACTTAGCATGGGACCAAAGTGCAGTAGTGATGTATTTTGGAATAAAATTGCCCCTTGAAATACATGGGGCACTGTTCATGGAGGTGGGCATCACTCCATCCATCAAATCAAGGATAGATTTAGTACATATAACTCCCTGTTTCTGACTGCACCTCTCAAGCATCTCTCTTTATGAAAACCTGCTTCTGACAAAGGGCGACATTCAGACTAAGTTACTCATGAGTAGTCCCACTTAAATTAATAGGATGAGTTAGTCCTGACTAACTTCAGGTTCCGTTACTCACGAGTAGCTCCACTGAAATTAATGGGACATGTTAGTCCTGACTAACTTGTTCCATTAATTTCAATGGAGCTGCTCATGAATAACTGAGCCTGAATGGAGGGGAGAGGGGATTCCCATAATGCATTTGCCCATCCAGAGCCAGAGAAGAGACCTCGGTCATCTGTAGGAAGGGTAGGTGAAACCCGCTCTCTCCCCAGACCGCCCAGGAGCTCTTCTCATCAATCATGAGAACAGCTCCAGTCACTTCTACCCTGGTTTGTCCTTATGTTCTCCTCTTTGCCTTGTCTCATGGCCTTGTCAGCTCCTGTTTACTTAAACTTCTCAATGGTCTTTGACTCTATATCACAAGCTATATTTTTTCCTCTGAAGCCTCTGAGGAGTACAGTTGCATGTTCTATTTGCTATGGGTCCTTGCTGTGTGAGTGACTCATGCCTCCCAAACAAAGTCAGGCAGTGGCCGGTATGATGCTACCTGAACCATGGCCCATACCAAGCCACATTCTTTGTGTGTCTTGGGTGGTCAAGAAACCGAAGTACAAATCTGAGGACAAGGATCTGCTTCACATGTAAAAAGTTCCAGGTGACCAGGTCCAGTTCCTGATATGTCCTAGTAGTAGGGATGTGCACGGAACCGGGTGGGGGGCTCTCACTTTAAGGGTGGGGAGGGTGCACTTACCCCTCCCCCCACTCCCCCCCCTGCCAGCACTCGGTGTCGGTAAAAGCTTTGGGGGCAGCAGTGTAACTCCCTGCCGCCCCTTCCTCTTCAGTCAGAAGTGGCCGGAAGTACCGGGCATGCATGCGCATGGCGCGCATGCACTCGCGCACATCCGGTTCGTGCACATCCCTACCAAGTAAGGCTGAGAATGATCCCTGATGAAATCTTGGAGAGCTACACTGTCAGTCAGTGTAGACACTGAGATAGATAGACCAATGGTCTGACTGGGTATAAGACAGCTTTCTATGTTTCGTCCCATGCCAGTCTTCCCATGTGCTGTATATATTCATCCCATGCCAGTTTGTAGATCATGGACAACATTTAAGATGTTTATAGATGTTTTCTATATTTATTGTGTTAATTTACAGTGCTGGAAACCACTGAAAAACCTAAGTTTATGCTTTCTCCTTTCCTGTGGTTCATTCTAGCTAGTGATGTAGGAGATGTGTTTTATAGCCACTTCTCTCACAAACACAAAATAATCTTACATAGATTTAACTGAGAGTTTATTCAAAAACAACTCCATTTTTTCCTTCTCTTTTCCCTCCCTTTTAACTCCTGACTCCATCCCCCACACTATCTACAGGATCCCCAATTCCCCACTGGGACAAACCTATAAACAATAAAACATAAAAGATACTGAGGTCATTCACACAATCAAAAACTGTGTTCTACCTAAGTTTGGGAACTGTGTGTGCTCCCAGTTTTCAATTTCGCGGAAGCAAGGTAAGAGGAAAACCTGGGTAGAAGTAATTGTATGCAAGTAAGGGAAGAGAAGAAGCTACCGAGGTTTTCCTTGCTTCCACACAATGAGGCTATTCACACATGCATGCAAAACCGGGCTAAGGGAGCCCAGCCCAGTTTTGCATGGCCGTGTGAACCCCCGGAATTGGGACCAATCCCAGCGGCTTCATGGTGGCAAACCCACCTATTTAGTCACCCTCTTAAATGAGGTTGAGGGAGCGAGCTCTCCCTTAACCTCATTTTTTTGGTCATGTGGCCGCTGTGGCTGCCACACTGTGGCAAACCCATGGAGGGGAAGGGGGATCCTCATAATACACCACACACTTGCACAGTGCATTATTAGAGCTCCAGGGGGCAGGGCGGCGCATGGCAGCATGTCCTGGCACCCCAACCCCAAGAGCTGGTGGGAGTGCAGCCAGTCATCTGGATGGGTGATTTGCCCGCCCAGGGAAGAGAGCTCGGTCATCTGGAGGGAGGGTAAGTGAAACCTGTTCTCCCCACAGATCACCCAGGAGCTCTTCTCATCAATCATGAGAAGAATTCCAGTCACTTCTACTCTGGTTTTCCTCCTACCTTGTTTCCACACAGCCAGATCACACACAACTCCCAAACTGTAGAACACAGTTTTCAGGAGTGAATGACCTCACTGGAGAGAATACAACAAGATGTCTCCCCACGGCTTAGTTCTTGGGTCTTTCTAGGCTGCTCCAATAACATTTGTATCTTGAAACCTTTTAAATGCAGTGACTACTTTTGTCCAGTGGAGCTGCTGTATGGCTACTGGAAAGGAGGACAGGTCTCCTGTACCTTTAACAGATGCACAGAAGAGACCATTTCAGCAAATGCAGCTTTTCTTTCCTCTGCATGGCAAGCTGCAAGCGCTGAAATGGCTGCTTCTGCATAGGTATGTGAAAGCAGGTCCGGAACCAAATCGGTTCAAAGTTGAACTGGTTCAGTTCAAAGGCCCAGGGTCGAGCCCAGGCCGTGCAGAGGCCCATTGCGCAGGTGCAGCAGCCTCTAAAATGGCCACCATGCCGGGGGAAAGGCCCAGACAGGCCGAAGAACAGCTAGATAGGGCCATTTTTGAAGGAAGGAAGGTTGGTGGGTAGAGGGGGAACCTCTGCGGACACCCCCCTCCAGCCTCAGAGAAGTCCCTCAGAGGGGGTAATTTTCTGGTTAAAAAAAATAAATCAAAAATCCGCAGGCTAGCTGGTTCCATGCACACCCCTACTTCTGTGCATCTGTTAAAGGTACAGGAGACCTGTCTGCCTTTCCATATGGTAGCTCTAAGCTGATGGGGCTGAGAGCAAGACAGCCAATGCTAGCTAGAGCCAGGAGCAACAAGAGGTAGATTTATGTGGCCCCATGACTGAGAACTCAGAAACAAGCTCCGCTTTAGCACTATTGCAGCAGAAGCCTATGCATGTTGACTCTGAAGTAATTTCCACTGAGTTCAGTGAGTCTTACTCTCAGCAGTGTGCACAGGATTACAGCCCTAGCCTTTTTTTTTTTTTTTTTAAACAAAAACAGCACACAGACAGAGGACCCATTCGCAGGAGCAGAACTACCTGGGTAGGAGAGAGTCACCCCAGGTAGCGCTGGTTGTCAGGGCCAATAGAAGCCCTCTCCATGCAGCAGCTCCATCCCGGGGTAGCTTGTGCCACTGGACAATGCTCCTGGGCAGCCATGTTTATCATAGAGTTAGGAAGGAGGTGGTGCCAGACATAGTGGAGCTGCTGCAATGCGAAGGGCTGCACCATAGTTTGCACCCCAGTTCTTTTTTTAAAAAAAATTAAGAAAAGAAAAATTACAGAAAAGAAGATAAAAAGAAAATTACATAAATGCAGCAAATAACATCTCACATATGTCTGGCCTGGCCTTACAGGGTTTTTAATTGTTTTAATGCTATAACCTGGTTTTCAGGGTTTTTTAATTGTTCTGATTGTTTAATTTTCCCCCCTGATGTTTTAATTGTTAATTGATGTTTTATATTGTTTATATTTTTGTTTTAACTGTTATTGGATTTAATGGTTTTGTTTTAATTGTAAACTGCCCTGAGCCACTTTGGAAGGGCAGTATAAAAATCGAATAAATAAATAAATAAATAAATATATCTTATACATCAACCCGGATTTCAGCTCTGTCATATCAACACCCTGTTCTATCTACTCTCATTTTGGTTTGGTCTATTGACCTCCAATTACAAATGTCTAAGTAAAACATTTAGATAAGATAGCTAACTATATAATTAGGGATCATAATTAATCAATATTAAAATGAAAAATGATTCGCTCACGAGTTTATTTGCAGAAAAAATCCAGATCTCAGATGGGGTATCCAATGCTGTAGCAAATTGTAACACATAAATGGTTCCCAAGTAAGTTCAAATTTATCATCTGGTTTATTCTTTATGTATGAGGTAATCCTTGCCAAAGTTCAAGTTGTCATTCCTCTAACGTCAGGACGAAGTGTGTTTTCCAGTAAGAAGCAGAAAGGACCCCAGTTCTTTCTATTAGCACCCCAGTTCTAATAATGAAGTGGTCTGTGACAGACCTCTCTGGTTAAGCTGGTTGCAACAGTGTGGTGCCACCACTGAGAGAGCCCCGTCCAGGGTCCTAAAGATATTATGTGACACAAAGAGGGCAAAGCTTCCCCAGCTGATCTCAAAGAACAGAAGGGTCAATATGAGAAGGAATGTTCTCATACAAATTGTTTCCCAGATGCTTATATCGCTGTGGCTGCCAGGCACCCTATTTGGTTTTTGATATATCACCTAGACTTGGTGATAGATGCCAGTAATGGGATTATAAGCAGCTGAGAGACCACAAAGGCTAACATGCACCCCAGAGTCATGTGACTAAGCTTTACATAACAAATCAAGGCAGGATTGAACTGTCCCACATTTCTACCTTCAGAGTGTTCGGTGGAAACAGAAGGCTTTTTTATTCCAAACAGCTGTACAGCAGGAGTGGAATGAATTGAGCATTGAACTATTGGATTGGAAATGTGTTAATGGGCACCACTATTACAATGAATCGAGTCACTAATCCAAGAGCTTGGGTAGAAATATGTTTTGCGGCTTTTAGTCTAATGAGCCTTGCTATGTCTTTGATATGCTTGAAAGCTAGGAAAAGATTATCCCACCATTTACAAAGAAGGATTAAGTATTTGTAGGACATCATTCTCAAGTGACATCACTCTTTATTTTGATTGCAATTGAATACCAAGTAGTACCTTTATTGATTTGTGTGCTGAATCTCATCTGCCATTCTGCTGCCTGGCTTCAAGAGAGAGAGTGCCTGAATGATTTGGTATTTTCTACAGATTTGGTTCAGCCCCAACTTCAGATCATGTGTCAATTAGTTAGATTGTACTGGTTTCGACCTCAGGAAGCAACCTCCTGTTTACTACTCACCAGCCCCTTAGCAATTATTACATGTGCCCCAACTCTTAAGTGTCCTTAAGAAGAATTGAATTGTTTTATAGATCTTAGGTCTAGCAATGACTATTAGTCACAATCACAAAAAATGGAACCACCATATTCAGGAGCAGTATATTTAATTACCAGATGCTGGGGATAAAAAACAGGGCATTTCCATAATGCCCTGTTTATGAGCTTCCCAGACTGGCTGGCCAAAAGTAGAAGCAAAATAATGGACCAGATGGAGATCTGATCTGATCCAGCAGAGCAAGGCTTATGTACTTTCAAGTAGATTGATATTTATTTTAATGCTTGATTCTATATAGCATCCATATACAGTAATAATAAGGAATGCATAAGATTCTGACATCTTTCACAATGATGAAAGATGATTAACTAACTAACTCATTAATGGTCATCATGGCCTGGCCTGTTGCCACCCCCTCTCCCAGAAGCAACACCGAGTCAGATTCTGAGGGGTGTCGATGGCTCCAGTCTCCTTCCATCATAGTGGCCCCAGCCCCAGCTCTAGAGCATGACCCAGAAGCCAAGGAAGCCTTGGTGCTAGTGCGCCCTAAGGAAGTTCCCTCATGGTCAGGGACCCCTGAGGCAGCACCTGTGGAACCTGAACCTGCCACAGAGCCAGCCTCTCCTCTATCACCACACCCACTAATATCAACATGCTAGCACCACCACCAAGCCAGGGGGAACAGGTGGAATTTAGGAGGAGTGCCAGACTCCAGGCAGTAGAAGCTGTTGCTGTATCAGACACTCCAGGCATGGAGGCAGAGCCCAGTAGGAGTAGTCTGAGCTCCAAAGTACTTAAGGACTCAGTCTGCCCTAAGACAGTGGCAAGTCAACTTGTTCCCTGGGACTTCTCCGAGATCCTGCAGCCCCAGCCCCAGCCCCAGCCCCCTAAATAACCAATAGCCCCATCTGCAGCATGAAACTAAAAATACAGCATCTGAGGCTTCTCCCTATGACAGTTCTTGCCTCCTGCACATTTCCCTCCTGGAAGACCAGAAGTAAATTTTGTTTTGGTTTATTGCAGTAAGATAATTAGGGAGCTGGTTCCGATAATATGTATGAGCTGACCCAACTATTGTGTGATTAGGAGTGTGGGTGAACACATCCCGCTCCCTCTCCTGGCATGCCTTCCCTTTCTCCTGAGCATGCAGAGGGATGGCTTGTCCAAACTTTCCGCTCCCATGCAATCTAAATATGGTGTTTACATTGCATGCAAGGGAGTGGTTCAGATAAGCACCCCACATGATTGACAAAAGGGGTAGATGTAAAAGGAGAGTGCGTGGGATGTGTTCTTGCACATCCCGAATCATACGGTCAGCGGGTCAGCTCCAGCATATTGTTGGAACTGGCCCAGTATAGCTGATGTTCCTCCAGCATGACATAAACCAAATTATTTGGAGCCCCATCAAGGTAGGGGTATGTGTTCATTTTCTGGACTCCATAGGACAGGGCTGCTCGACTTCGGCCCTCCTGCAAATGTTGGTCTACAATCCCCACAATCCCTGGCCATTGTGGCTGGGGATTATGGGAGTTGTTGTTCACAAGGTGCTGGCGGAGGGTGAGGGCTAAGTTGAGCAGGCCTACCATCAGATATCAGTCCTGAATCTTTGAGATCCACAGTGCCAGCAAAAGCACACACCACAGAGAGAGTGGAGAAGAAATCTCAGAACACCCCACATCCATTTGATTCAGTGTCAGAGATTCTGTGTCTTGAACGGGGAGCTTTGTGGTATGAGATTGGACCAAACTCTGTGACTACCTGGGAAATGAATGCTCCAGCAGGAGAGGGGCCAGTGTACATTGGTCACTGTGATTGGTGGGCAGTATGAAGCCTCTAAATTGGCCAGGCCTGGTAGAAATATTAGGAGCCAAGCCTTCTACCAAAGTCTGGTCTACAGAGCCAGTGTCTTGGCACTTTAGCCTCCTGCTTCTTCACACTCTCTAGGCCTCAATTCATGTACTGTTGGTGCAGTTTCATAAGGTAACACTAACTTAATGAATGTGCACTCTGTGGCTTGAGTCTTATTTTGGCTAAAAGCTGCAAGTATTTCTCGGCTTTTCTTTATTTGAATTATTATGCAGTTGGGTACCTGCAGCCTGCGTTCTTTTGTCTGAAGAATAATAGTGTGTACGAGTGGATGTCAGTGCTTGTGCAGGATGAATGATGATGGAGGACTTTTGAAGTGAAATATGTCAGAAGATACTGACATCGTCATAACAATGTACAGGGCTTCGATTATATTCACTGAGCAGCATCGACTCCACTGGGGCAGCTTATGTGAGTTCAACCTTCATTCCCAGGCTTGAACCGTCCATCACTCCTTTTCAACATATGGTGAGGGAAATTTCACAGACACAAGAGCCTGATCCAAAGTTCACTGAGGCAAGTTATTAAGAATTTGCTGCATGAGAAATTTGGAACCCAAAGCAGGAAGGAGGCACGTTGCTGCTGGGAGACTATACATTTTGAGCTTCATCGAGTCCTGATTCAGGAATGTTGAAAAAGCTAATAGGACTTCAGAGCTCAGAAACCAACAAGAGAAGTAAAACTGGTTGTGGAAATACTGTAGTCTCTGTTTAACTCAATGGACAACGTTTAACCACCTTAATGGGCCTTGGCTGCACAACCTTGGCCCACCAGCTGTTTTTGGGTTACAACTTCCATCATCTGGGACTATTGGACACTGTGGCTGGTGATGCTGGAAGTTGTAGTATAATAAAAGCTGCAGGGCCAAAGTTTTTTCAGCCCAATGTAGTTATCTGAACTTCCCACAAGAACATTTATTTTAAATGTATATTCTGCCTTTCATAACAAACTTATCTCAAGGCAGTTCTAACATATCTATTAAAAACAACAATAAAATCTATAAAATCTGAAACAAGCAGCCAACATAACAAAAAAGGTACAACACACAGAAGCAGCACTAGCAGCCAAAAAGAAAGCATCACCCCTTAAAGGTGAAAGGCCTGAATGAACAGCCAGGTCTTTGCCTACCTCTGAAAGGCCACAAGGGAAGCTGAAGAGCAGATGTACATGGGAAGAGCATTCCAAAGCCTGGGGGCAGTGAATGAGAAGGCCCTGTCTGATGTACACGACAATCAAGCCATCTTCAGTGTTGGCACAGAGAGCAGATATCTGATGATCTAGTCATTACAGGTGGAAATATTCAGGAGCAGGCAGTGCTTCAGATATCAAGGGCCCGACCCATTAAGGACTTCAAAGGTTGTAACCAGCACCTTGAATTAGACCCAGAAACAAATCAGCCATTGCAGTTCTTTCAAAATAGGCTTAATATGATCCCAATGGGCCACTCCAGACAAAACCCTCATCACAACACTTAACACCATCATATCAGCATCTCTTCTGGTGATAACTGTTGAAATGGATTCCATACAGGAGATGTATATGTAAATAAATTTGCCCTGATATAGTGGTGTAGTAGTAGTAGTAGTAGTAGTAGTAGTAGCAGCATCATCTCACAATGAGAAAGGAAGGATGGGTTCTTTCAGTCCATTTACTGGTAGAAACCAGGAGGAGGAGGTGCATGCATGCCCATAAATCTCTGCTGGAGTGAACATCTGCCCGTAAAATGACGATGGATCTTGGCTTGACATGGTGCCAAGCCATGTAACCACAATTTTGAATCTTGGACCTGAACTACAGTGGTTAAATATTGACCCAACACTGCACTGCACCAAGCCAAGATCCACCCTCTTTTTACAGAGCACATGATAGCTCCATTTGTGATTCACGGGAGCCCACAGACCTCCTCCTCCCAGCTTTAAGCAGCAAATGGATTGTGACAACTCACCCATAGTTTTTTGACAGGGTCCACACCCAAACAAGAGAGCCACTGTGAAGAGCCTTCTAGAAAGCCTGCCTCTGTTTTTAAGTTTGCATTTCATTCTCTGTTTTGACTTGTATGTTAATAGTGTATTGTTAACTTGATGGTGTATGTTGCCTTGAGAATAAGAAAAGCAAGACATCAGTATTTCTGATAAATAAGTAAGCTACTGCCACTCCTCTTCTTCCTCACCATTGTAATTCACTTAAGAACATAAGAACATAAGAAAAGCCTTGCTGGATCAGGCCCAAGGCCCATCTAGTCCAGCATCCTGTTTCACACAGTGGCCCACCAGATGCCTCTGAAAGCCACAGGCAGGAGTTGAGGGCATGCCCTCTCTCCTGCTGTTACTTCCCTGCAACTGGTACTCAGAGGCATCCTGCCTTTGAGGATGGAGGTGGGCTATAGCCCTCCGACTAGTAGCCGTTGATAGACCTCTCCTCCATGAAGTCATCCAAACCCCTCTTAAAGCCATCCAGATTGTTTGTTGTCATCACAATTTGTGGCAGAGAATTCCACAAGTTGATTATGCATTGTGTGAAAAAGTACTTCCATTTGTTGGTCCTAGATTTCCTGGCAATCAATTTCATGTGATGACCCCTGGTTCTAGTGTTATGTGAGAGGGAGAAGAATTTCTCTCTATCCACTTTCTCCACTCCATGCATGATTTTATAGACCTCTATCATGTCTCCCCGCAGTCTTCTTTTTTCTAAACTAAAAAGCCCCTGGTGTTGTAGACTTGCCTCATAAGAAAGATGCTCTAGGCCCCTGATCATCTTGGTTGCCCTCTTCTGCACCTTTTTCCAGTTCTAGAATGCCCTTTTTAAGATGTGGTATTCCAAATGTGTATTCTAGGTGTGGCCGCACCATAGTTTTGTATAAGGGCATTATAATATTAGCAGTTTTATTTTTAACCCCCTTCATAATGATCCCTAGCATGGAATTGGCCTTTTTTTACAGCTGCCACACATTGAGTCGTCACTTTCAATGAGCTGTCCACCACAACCCCAAGATCCCTCTCCTGGTCAGTCACTGACAGCTTAGATCCTATCAGCATGTACTTGAAGTTGGGGTTTTTTGTCCCAATGCGTGTCACTTTACATTTGCCAATACTGAACTGAATTTGCCACTTTGTCGTCCACTCTCCCAGTTTGGAGAGATCCTTTTGGAGCTCCTCACGATCCATTTTGGATTTCACTACCCGAAAGAGTTTGGTATCATATGCAAATTTGGCCACCTCGCTGCTTACCCCTACTTTGAGATCATTTATGAATAAATTAAAAAGCACTGGTCCCTGTTCAGATCCCTGGGGGACCCCACTTCTTACTTCCCTCCATTGTGAAAACTCTCCATTTATACCTAACCTCTGTTTCCTGTCTTTCAACCAATTAGCAATCCACACATGTACTTTTCCCCTAATCCCATGACTGCTAAGTTTCCTCAGGAGTCTTTGATGAGGAACTTTGCCAAAAGATTTTTGGAAGTCCAGGTATATACTATGTTAACTGGATCACCGTGATCCACACACTTGCTGACACTCTTAAAGAACTCCAAAAGGTTTGGTAGGCAAGATTTACCTTTGCAGAAGCCATGCTGGTTCTCTCCCAGCAGGGCCTGTTCTTCTATGTGCTTTATCTTTGAGGATGTTTTATCTTTGAGGATGCTTTCCATCTATTTGCCTGGAACAGACGTTAAGCTAACCCGCCTGTAATTTCCTGGATCACCCCTGGATCCCTTTTTTAAAATCGGTGTTGCATTTGCTACTTTCCAGTCCTATGGTAAAGAGCCTGATTGCAGGGATAAGTTATATATTTTAGCAAGGAGGCCGGCACTTTCACATTTGAGTTCTTTGAGGACTCTTGGATGAATGCCATCTGGTCCTGGTGATCTGTTAGTTTTCAGTTTTTCCAGACAGTTTAGAACATCTCTTGTCACTTCTATCTGACTCAGTTCTTTAGCCTTCATCCTCAAATAGCCTGGTTCAGGAACAGGTATATGCTCAGTATCCTCTGCCATGAAGACGGATGCAAAGAACTCATTGAGCTTCTCTGCAACCTCCATATCCTCCTTAATAATCCCTTTCACTCCCTCCTTGTCTAATGGTCCAACCGCCTCCCAGGCAGGTTTCCTGCTTCTGGTGTATTTAGAAAAGTTTTTGTTACTCCCCTTGATACTTTTAGCTAAATGTTCCTCAAACTATCTTTTCGCTTCCCTTATTGTCACCTTGCATTTCTTTTGCCAGAGTTTGTGTTCCTTTCTATTCTCTTCATCAGGCCAGGCCTTCCAATTTTGGACGGAAGTCTTCTTCCCTTTTATGGCTTCCTTGATGGTATCTGTTAGCCATGCTGGCATCCTGCTGGACTTGCTCACCCATAGGGAGCAAACAAGCAAATATTAGTTGTGGGAACTACTTCTACCTGCTTGCTCACTGACTGTTTGTCTGGCAAAAGGTGGGTAATAGAAATGGTGAGGAAGAGGAGCTGCAACAGTTGGTCACAACAGTGAGAAAGTAATGAGCTGGCTGAAGGAGGGAGTGGCCAATGAAGCTGTTTTGGTCAAGGTTCTCACACAAGAGACAGTGGTTGACATACTGCACAATATTCTGCATGTGTTTTAATGGAACATGTGTGCAGTTACACATAAGCGCTCTTGTACAAACACAATAATTGTGCAAATGCAGTTGCATGTTGGATGGCCATTATTTCCAATGGCTGCCCATCACACAACTCCATTTGAGCGATTTTGTATGTTTGTGCAAGAGTGTTCTTGCACAACTGCGCACACATTCCATTAAAATGCACACAGACTGTTGCACAATATGTCAGCCATTGACTCTGTGGTTCAGATCTCAACTCCTCCATGAATTCATTTGGCAGCCTTAGGTAGGCCATTATTTCACAGCCCTAGTAAATATGACTGCCATTATATTGGACTATTTTACACCATTGTTACTGGTATGAATGAGATAAGGTATGTGAAATACTTGGAATGCTAGGCAGAAAATATATAAATATTGTTATTTAAGTACATTATCACATTATGCTGAAGGGTACTGAATGCAATTCTGATACTCTTCCGTTTAAATATTGGCTGGCCTGATGCGTCCACCACAGGAATGTCCTACTATGTTATGATTACTTGTCTCCTTTCATTGTTGAAAAGTTTGTGTTTCCTAGGAACGATGAAGTGCCTCAGGAAAATGTCACATTTATATAAATGGGTACAAAAGCAGGAAATTAGGGCAGGATCCATGGAATAACAAGAAGGTTCTTGCAGTGTTCAAACCAGTCCCAAGCTATGACAGATCTCTCTGTGATGCCATAGAGTGAAGTAAATGTTCACATCAAGCATTGATGAGCACTTAGCTCTGAATGCCCTTATGCTCCATTTGCCAGAGGTTTCTAGAGGGCAAACTCTGAAAAGTCAAGACACAAATTTAAGGGTCGGTTGATTGAGGAAACGAGCAATTCCTAAGACTTTAGACATGGTTTCTTGGATGCAGGGAGGATGTCAGAGGTTTGGGTGGTTTTGTTTTTTTATGAAGTCACCCTTCTGTGCTCTCACAAATATCACTGTTTATGAAACTCTAAGCCACCTTTCCACTGAGAATTGGAACTATCTGCCCTTTTTAAGTAGCTGCGAATTCTTACATAAGAATGTTGGAAGATGTCACTTCCTCCCCCCTGGATCACCACATTCGATGGAATCCATGGAACAACATGCTCATTCAACAACCACTGAAATGAATGAGATTGAGAGTATGGCTGCTTACCCAGGGGCTGTTATAAGAAGTTTAATAATGAATTTCTTAGTGGCTGCATTCTCACAATCACAAGAATCCTGATTTAAAAATTAATCAGGACCAGCAAGCCCCACAGAGATGATTGCGAGAATGTAGAAGTTCAGGGCAATCCTGGTCAAACTGCTCCATTTAACCAGCGTTTCCTAGTTATCTATCCTGGTTGGATGCTGGTTAACCAGAGAAGTTTGACCAGGATTGCCTTGAAATTCTACATTCTCACAGTCAGGTGCACGGGGGTTAGTTGATCCTGATTCACTTCTTAACCAGGATCCTTGTGATTGTGAAAATGCAGCCTTATTAGAATTCCTGTGTGTCATGGGCTCACAGTAGGTTGCACAATATGCCATGCCAGCTACCATGTACTAGATATCATGGTGGATTTACTATAATGTGCTGTAATTGATGTAATATGGACTACTGGATTGTTATAACACAGTCTACATGTGGATGCCCTTGTTGAGTGAGTGGTTAGAAACTTCAGCTGGTCTGAACTCTGTGACCTAGGGAGTGATGAGGGAAAGTTGCAAAGAGGGTATCATACCAATCTTGCCATATTTGTACTGACCGGTGGTTAGCATCCTGGAACAATTGAAGGTACTAATTATTACCTGTAAAGCTCTAAATTACATAAGTCCTGTGTACTTAAGAGAATAGCTTCTCCCATATATTCATAGGGAATGATTCCTCTCAGTTCCTTATTGTATCCTTAGCTCAGAAGGGGAAGAGCCTTTGGTATGGGGCCTTTTCTGTGATGATGCCCACCCTCTGGAATTTTTTGCCCAGAGACAGCTGTGAAACCACCTCTTTGCTTGCTTTCTGCTGCCAGGTAAAATATTTTTGTATATACAATAACCTTTTCTGACTACTGTTACTGTCATGGTTGCTGCTTCTTAGGGAGCTGCAAGGCAGAGGCTCATGGGAAGTGATATAGGAGACCAACGCATGGAGATTTGGGGCACCATTATGTTTCTAGTGATGCTACTGGGAGTGTGACAAGTTCTGAATTACAAAACTGGGCTTGGGAAAAACTGTTTTTTGTTGTTTGGAGGGCTGGGGGAATAGCTGACCAATTCTCAACTAAGCAGGGGTGGATTTGCCCATCACTATTTAGGACCTATATATTGCAGTGCCTTTTCTCCAAGACATTCAGGGCAGCCTACATAAGGCCCAACTCATGTTATCCTCACAACAAATGTGTGTGAGGTCAATTATGCTGAAGGAAAGTGACTGGCCCAAAGTCACCTAGGATACTTCCTAACAGAGAATCTGCGAGCCCTTTCTCAAGATCGTGTGAGCAGGCTTGCTGGTGGGCAGCGGGGCAAGCTGCAGAAGCCTGCCTTCCCTGCAGACGATCGTGGTGCTGGGTCTGGGAGTGAGGATCACACACCCAGACGGTCAGCTGCTGCCTCAGGCCACCTAACCCTCCTAACTAACCCAGCTGTTAGCTGATGAATTCAGCCTGAGGGAGACACAAAGACAGGCCCATAGAGTGCCTGTCTGATGGTGGAATCCCCAATGCAATGCGTGTGCTGCATGTTGCATTATGGGATGCCCGGAGGCCAGAACAACAAATTCCAGCCCTAGATCCCTCCGCCCTGCTCCAAACAGCTCTAAGTAGGGCTGCCCATATGCGTGCACAGGAGGTGCACCAAAGATGATCTGCTTGCTCGGCTGGGGGGAAAGTAAGTTGAAAGCAGCCTTCCTTCCCCCGCCCTCGCCCCCTGCAGCCTCCCCTCCCGCCCAGGGTGATCATGAGAATTGCCCTGGTATATGGCTGCTTCCTATGTTCCCATGCTATTTGTTATTGGGTGGCTCATTTCCTCAAATAAACAAAGTTTTGTGGTCATGTATGGAAATAGAAATGCCAATGTACTACTTAGGGTCTCGTTTATTACGAGGAGAACAAAAACAGATTTAATTGGTTCTTTGGCTTCAATTTATTTTTCTTTATAACACATATTGATTAACTGGAGTCATATCACGGTCAGAAACTGATTCTTCTTGCTTAGAATAATTTTAGATGTTGGCATTTGTTTGGACCACCACTGCATTCCGACATCTCTCTAATGAGTTATTGTAATTTGCTTTTGAAGATATGGATTCCAGAATGTTTTCTTTAATTATGTCTTCCCTAGTGCACACCTCAATGAATTCTTCCTCTTGTTAAGACAGTGCTTCTGAATTTTAAAGTACACTCTTTAGCAGGATTAGGAGGATGGCTTTGTCTTGGGTTTTTTCCCCCCTTCAGTAAAAGAAATGTGAGATATGCTGAAATATTGGCAATGCCATTACCTCGGCAACAAATCCTTTTCATAATAAAGATACAATTGTCTATAATTTAGATTGAGGGGTAAGGACCACACAAGCACTATCCGGGCCAGTTTAGACTTTTCAACTGGCCCAAGAAGTCCCATGCTGCCAGTTGTGCAACAGTTAACCTATGGGTTGGTAGTTTGGGGAAAATGGCCCTTCCCACACCATATAGGACAAAGCTTACATGGCCTACAACCGTTATGTGGACCATCCTGATTTAGAGTATTACATTCAGTGGTTTGGATCCAAAGGACTATGGGCAGAATTCTGTTCATGAAATGGGGCTTTCCCTGCTCCCCAGTAGGGGTGTGCATGAACCAAAAACTGTGGTTCAGCTCAAATTCAAATCAAATTTGAATTTGAATTTTTAAAGGCCTGAGTGAACAAAAATGTCTTTACCTGGCATCTAAAAGAACAAAGTGATGAAGCCAGGTGAACCTCACTGGGGAGACTTTTATGGAATAAACAGAGTGCAACCACCAAAAAGGCCCTTTCCCTAGTAGCCACCTGCCTCACCTCATTTGGCAGCGGCACCCAGAGGAGGGCCTCCAAAGAAGATCTTAAGGACCAAGTTGGGACATATGGGACAAGGTACTCTCATACTGATAAAAAACGCTCCTAGCCACAGAGGCCACTTTAGCCTTTAGTGACAGTGCTGGATTAGTTAGTACCCCCAACCTGCGAACCTGGTCCTTCAGGGAGAGTGCAACCCCATCTAAAACAGGCTGAACATCATTCACCCAGGCAGAGGAACCACCGACCAGCAGTACTTCTGTTTTGTCTGGATTGAGTCTAAGCTTATTCATTCTCATCTAGTCCATTACTGCATCGAAGCACCGATTCAGGACAGTCATAATCTCACCTGCATCTGATTTTTTAAAAAAGATACAGCTGAATGTCATCAGCATATTAAAGACACCTCAAGCCAAATATCCTGATGACCTCTCTCAGCAGTTCCATGTAGATATTAAACAGTATAGGAGAAAGAATGGAACCCTGTGGAATCCCACAGCATAAATGCCAAAGGGTTGAGCAGTAATCCCCTAGGACAGCCCTGCACAACATAGGGCCCATGGGCCATCACAGCTTGATGTCACGGTCTTGCAACTATCTCTCAAGTGCTCAGGCATGCCTCACAGCTGGGAAGAGACGCTAGGCCAAGTGGCAGGCCCTACTGTCACTCTGGTAGCAGCCGCCAGTGAGTGGGGAGGACTACTGGCTGGAATTAAAAACAACAACCACACAGATGTCCGCGGCCGGAGGGCTCAGGAGGGAGAGAGGGGGAGGCAAGTAGCGGAATGGACCCACGGGCCAAGAAAAAAGGCCTCGTGGGCTGGATGCGGCCCATGGGCCATATGTTGTGCAAGCCTGTATTATTGCATCCAGCCCACAAGGCCTTTTTTCTTGGCCTGAGCGCTCTCTCTAGGCACTCGCTCTCTTACCAAACCTACCCATCCTCTTTCCATCTCTTTCTTTTTAAGCCTTTTCTCTCCCTCTCTCCCCCCTAAAGCCTACCCCATCCATTTTTCCTTCTCCTTTTCCTTCTCCTTCTCTCTCTCTCGCTCTCTCAAGCCAGATCTACCCATCCTCTTTCTATCTCTTTCTTTCTTTTTAACCTTTTCTCTCTCTCCCTTTCTCTCCCCTCAAGCTTGCCCCATCCCCATCCCCTTTTCCATTTCCATTTCCTTTCCCTTTCCCTCCCCTCCCCCCCTCTCTCCCTTTCTCTTTGGTCAAGCCTCCCCCATCCCCTCTCTCTCTCTCACCTTCTACACTAGTGGAGTTTGTGGTGAAGGATCAAAACAGTGTGTGGTGAACGATCAAAGTGTAATTTTAATCAAAGTTTCAGAGAACTTCTCTTAATTTTTCCTTACAAGTGCTTCATGTTAAGTGGGGTGATTTGTATGAATAATAAACTGAGAAACCATGGGGGCTTGTATTATTTTTCCTTACAAATGCACTATTTTCAAAGTTTGTTTGTGAATTATCAAGAAGGCTGCGAATCCATGGAGGAGTTTTTCTTTTGAACAAGTGTATTTATGTATTTTATGAGAATGAAATTTAATTCTAAATTGATCTGGGCCTGCCAACAACAGTTAAATTGCAATTAAATTCATTTTAATTTGATTTAATTAATTAATATTAAGTGTTACTTTAATAATCAGCACCCTAAAGATTGACCTTGGCCCCCACATGTCAGGTCATGGTCAGTTTCAGCCCACCAGGGCATTTGAGTTGTGCACCCCTGCCCTAGCACCACCTTTTGGAAATGGGCCTCAAGGTAGGAGTGGAACCACCTCCAAACAGTTCCTCCCATACCCAACTCGGCTGGCTTATTCAAAAGGATACCATGATCAATGGTATCGAAAGCCGCAGAGAGATCCAAGAGAATTAACAAGGTTGCCTTCCCCCGTCTCTCTCTCTGTGCATAGATCAGCCCTTAGGGTGACCAAAGTGGTTTCTGTTCCAGAAAATGAATCCACTCTCAAATGAAAATGAATTGAAAATGAATCCACTCTCATTTGCTACCAGAGAATCTACTCTCAGAACACCTCAGAAACAACATAACCCAGTATCCCAGGGGCTTGTGGGTATGGGGGTGGTTGGCACCCTATGTGCACTACACCACCACACGCTCTGGGCCAGCTCAGTGCCCCCCAAATGGAGTTATGGGGCTGCTGAAATCCCCATTATTCCCTATGGGGGAAAAGCTTAAAGAAGCACAAACTTCACAAATTCTTTAAAAATCACCCCTTTCCCCAATTCTTTGAAATCTGAATGGTAGCAGGCACCCATTGGGGCACTACCACCTGACCCACTCTTCTACCCTCATAACCCCCTTTCTGCCCCAAAGACATGCCAGCTTCAAAAGACCTTTTAAAAATAGTCCTTTGCCCAATTCCTTTGAAATCTGGGTGGTAGCTTCCTTGCACCCATTGGGCACTACCACCCTCCACAACCCACCCTGGTGCCACCCTCCTGGGGGAGTTATAACTAAGGCTTCTGAAATCCCCATTATTCCCTATGGGGAAAATCTTAAAGATGTGTAAACTTCAAAAATCATTTAAAAATCAGTCCTTTGCCCAATTCCTTTGAAAGCTGGTTGGTAGCTTCCTTGCACCCATTTGGCACTACCACCACCCCCACTCTTTAGGCCCCGGGACCCTCTTTTTGATCCAAATCAATTTGGATTTGGAAAATTCAGGTACAAATCAAATCTGGAGTGATTTGGGGGGTCAGATTCAGACCCCAAACAAATTGGGGGTGTTTTGATTCAGGTACAAATTGAAATGAAAAAATCAATTCATGCACATCCCTAATGACAAGTTAGGTATTTCCTAACTCTCCCTTTTAAATTTAAACAGGACTTCTTTGACTAATTTTCCTTATCATGTCAGCCAGTCTCTACATCCGTTTTTTCAGCCCAGTTTTGTAAAAAAGTTTTTTCTACTATCTAGAAGTAGCCAATTTTCTTCCATATGTTTATCTTGAATGTTGATGTCAAATATATACAGGATATTCTCTAAATAATGGGATTTTTGCCTTAGCTTCTCCAAATAACTGATATTTCTGTTTCTCATTCAGTGATATTCTTTCAATGTTCAGTATTTGAAAGTCTTTGAAATACAACATGAAACAATATTTGACAGTCTACAGCTTATGAGATTTCCTATTTGACAGCTGCCAAAGTCATCGAGAGATGCAAAAAGTCCAGCACAAATTTTAAAATGTGGGGTAAAAATAATCACATTGAGAGTAGAGTTTCAAATTTGAGATTTCACATCCAAAATTGAGTGGTGAAATGGGAAGTCATAACTTCTTGTGGATACTGAGTTCATTTCTACCATGGTCTGAATTACTGTGTTGTGGCATATGTTTTCTCTGAGTGTAATAGATGCCCTCTCTGGTTGGTTTTGGGAAATCCTCCATTGTGCTGATGCCTCTTAATCACTATCTGTTGTGGCCCTCTTTAAATCTGAGTCTCACGCTTTTTTACAATTGTCTTATGGATAGAGAGTTGTGGTATTAATACATGCTATCACTAGGTTGGAAAAATAGTGCTGGTAGTTTATATTTCTCAGAAGATGTATTACTTCATTAATTTGTCTTCCCTCCGTGCTACATAATTGCTAGTCCATAATTCCTTTGAGTAGTGTTATTGCTTCTTTGTTTCTCATCATTGACATGTAAATAATCAAGATTAAACACAAGCAACCACCATTTTATGTCAAAAGCCGCCTTGATTGGGCATTTTGCCTAAAAAGGCAGGATAGACATTTTCATATACAATAAGAATAAAAGCTTTTCCTGTTAGTGAATAATATTTTTAATGTGTTAAAGGTCTTTAATTGTTTAAGAGACTTGTGTTTGCATGGGATGATTTATTCTTGAATCACTCTGACAAGGGCTTGAGCACTTAGCCATTTTTATGGTGATGGTTATAAGACGAAAATGTTCCAAGTTGGTCTGACAATTGATAATTTATTTATTTGGGTTATTTATATACCACCTTTCAGGCCAAGACATCTCAAAGCAGTTATCCTATAATTTAATATCAGAAAGCAATTGATAATAATACAATGCAAACAGCAAAAACAAAGCAGAAAAAAAATACTACAAGGCTGAATAAAATGACGAGAGAGCAATTAATATTTCAATAAGTGTCGAGAATGGGACAGAAGTTTGAGTGATATTTGAAAAGTTTTCAAGGATGCGGTAAAGAGGGAGAACTGTACATGTATGAACATAAAAATAGCCCTGCTGGATCAGGCCCAAGACCTATCTAGTCCAGCATCCTGTTTCCCACTGCAGCCCACCAGATGCCGCTGGGAAACCCACTAGCAGGATATGAAGGCATGCCTCCTCTCCTGTATTGCTCCCCTGCAAATGGTATTCAGAATCCTTCCTCTAAATCTGGAGGTTGCCTACAGCCATCAAGACTAGTAGCCATTGCAGTGGTGGCTGGTGAGGTGCCGGGCAGGGCACTGCTGTTCTCGTTACAGCTTGCAGGTGCCAGTGGTACTGCAGGTAATCACTTTTTAAAGGTACCTCTCCCTGTCTTGCCCCCAGCACTGCCCTCACCAGCTGCCACTGATCCATTGATAGTCCTCCATGTACATATAGCTACGTTAGCTTCAAGAAAAACAAAGACAAGCAACTGGAAAAGAAACATTTGCAATGAAAAAGCAAAAATCAGTTTGGATTGAACTCAACATGGATCATCAGTATGTAGTACATGCTGCTTTCGCGCAAGCTGAACTGGAAATCAGGATGGGCTAATTTTGAGCCTACGTTCCAGTAGGCTTATGAGATCAAACTGAACAAAACAACAAGGGATTTGTAGTGGGTAAAAGAACCAACAGAAATGAGAAAAGCAATCCACCCACCACATATAATATTCTACTAGCCAACCCACACAGAGCATCTGTGCGCTCTTTGGGGCTGGCTGTTCCCTTCTCTCTCCTGCCCTCCTCTCCTTCCCTCACTTCTGCCCCACACTCTTGCCTCTCTTCCCCTCCCTCCCACCCACTCTCTCTCACCCTCCCCTCCCTCTCACCCTCCTGCCCCAGTCTCTCCTGCCCTCCCTGCCCTCCCCCTGCTCCTCTCTCCTGCCCTCCCCTGCCCCACTCCCTCTTGCCCTCCCCCTGCCCGACTCCCTCTTGCCCTCCCACTGCCCGACTCCCTCTTGCCCTCCCCTCTCCCCGCTCCACTCCCTCTTGCCCTCCCCCTGCCCCCTCCCCCTCCACTGCCCCCTCCCTCTTGCCCACCCCTTCCCCTGCCCCCTGCTTCTTGCCCTCCCCCTCACCTCACCTTCCCCTCCCCCTTGCCCTGCCCACCCCTCCCCCTCCGTCTTGCCCTCCCCCCTCCTCTTTGCCCACCATGTGTCCATGTGTGTGTTTCCACCACCCCCGATCAACTTCTCAATGCCTAGACCAATATGAACCAAATTGGGTACAGTTGTATGGACACATAGGGACACCTCAATGGTGTAGTTTGTGATGATGTCATCCACCCCAATCCAAGATGGCGGATGTGTAAACTTTTGAGACGCAAGTGGGCTAACTTGTGAACCACCTAACCAATTTGAACCAAATTTGCTGCAGCTGTAGGGACACATAGGGATGCCCTAATAGTGTGGTGTGCGTTGATGTTATCCACTCCAATTCAAGATGGTGGCCACATGAACATCTGAGGCACAAATGGGCTAATTTGTGTACTGTCTAACTCATTCGAACCAAATTGGGTACAGTTGCAGTGAATGACATACAGGGACACTTCAATTGCATAGTTTGTGATGATGTCATCCACACTAATTCAAGATGGCAAACACGTAAACCTCAAGTTGGCTAACTTGTGAACCGCTTAACTGATTTGAACCAAATTTGCTACAACTGTAGGGGCACATAGGGATACCCCAAGG
Organism: Hemicordylus capensis; assembly: GCF_027244095.1. Lineage (NCBI taxonomy): Eukaryota > Metazoa > Chordata > Lepidosauria > Squamata > Cordylidae > Hemicordylus > Hemicordylus capensis. Next base: position 24,754,228 of record NC_069661.1, on the reverse strand, counting down.
GTGTAGTTTGTGATGATGTCATCCACCCCGATCCAAGATGGTGGACATGTGAACCTTTGAGGTTCAAGTGTCACCTCAACTTGAGGACTATCTAACCGATTTGAACCAAATTTGGTACAGTTGTAGGGAGTGACACACAGGGACACCTCAGTGGTGTAGTTTGTAATTATGTCATCCACTCTGATCCGAGAGAGCAGACTCATGAACATTTGAGATGCAAGAGATTTAACTTGTGGACCTCTATTTGAACCAAATATAGTCCAGTTGTAGAGACAGTGAAAAGAAAGTAGGCTGATTAGTTCTTACTAGTACAACTTTTTCCCCTGTTTGCTGCTGTGATGTGGCAACTAGGTCCATGAAAATATAAAGTTGTTGGTGTTCTCATTTGAAACAACAGAGCATGTCCTCCTTTACTGCCCATTCTACAGAGACATTCATATCACCCTCATCCTTCTGCTATTAATCGAGTCCGCAAGTCACTGAAACCAATTCTATATATCTCTCCTGCTCTCTGACTCCTATCACCCAAAGTGCAAAGTGATCAAGTAAATGGTTGATTTTTAAGGAATTGTTTAGTTTTGAGTTTGTATTTTTCTGCCATAGGGAATAATGGGGAATCAAAGCAGCCCCATTATTTCTCGTGGGTAGTGTGTCATGGGTGCCAACTACCACCCAAGTCACAAGGCAGTGGGGCACCCTGGTGATTTTTTTTTGTTAATTTTGATGTATTTTAAAAATCTCTGGTGTTAACTTTTTCTTATAATGAATCCCTATGAAGTAGCAATGTAACATCTGATAATTTAATGTGTTTAGACTCTTGGATGTTACATTACTTCTACATAGGGATTTGTTATGAGATAAAGTTATTTAACACCAGAGAATCTAAAATACATAAAAATTCCCCCAAATATTACCCGCTGCCTTGTGGCTTGGGTGGTAGTTGGCACCCATAACATCTTATGCCCACACCCACTCTGGAGTACCTAGGTGCTACACACAGGGAATAATGGGGCTGCTTTGAATCCCTATTATTCCCTATGGCAGAAAAGTACAAAATCACTTAAAACTAAAACATTTCTTTAAAATCAATCATTTGCCTCATTGCCTTGCGGGTTGAGTGGTAGGTGGTACCCATGGGGCCATACCCCCCAACCCACTCTTAAGTACCTAAGCACTACCCAGGGGGAATAATGTGGTCACATCAAGTCCCCATTATTCCCCATGGCAGAAAAGTACGAAATCACTCAGCACAGCAGTCTGCCTCACTCTTCAGCAGCAGCAGCAAACAGCAGCAATTCTTCCCTCTTTTCTCTCAATGAGGCATAAGGAAATGGCTGCCTCAGGACTCCCCTTAAGAACATTTGAAAGTCCCTCCATTTGCTTTCAACAGTCCCTCATCCCTCCCCACAGCCAATGCTGGCACAATTACCCCTAGCAGCACAGGATTTGCTGTATAACAAGCCAACCAAGAAGCAAGGCTGGTCACTAGCCAATCGTTACACACTGCAAGGAACCAACCAGAGTAGCAGAGGTGCTCAGAGAGACATGATGAAATGGGAACATCTCGAATTGATTTAAATCAAATCTGGGGAGATGCAATTTGAATTCTATTTTGGCCAAGGGTTCCAGGACAGATTCATTTTGAGGTTGAATCACTCAAATTGACCAGATTTGAGTCAAATCTATTCTACCTCAAAATGATTTGCACATCCCTAGTAGTTGTATAATAGTTGTATAATGTTTAGCCTGTCTACTGTCTTCACACCACCTAATGGCGCAGCGGGGAAATGCTTGACTAACAACCAGAAGGTTGCCAGTTTGAATCCTTGCTGGTACTATATCGGGCAGCAGCAATATAGGAAGATGCTGAAAGGCATAATCTCATACTGCATGGGAGGAGGCAATGGTAAACCCTTCCTGTGTTCTACCAAAAGAAAACCACAGGACTCTGTAGGCACCAGGAGCTGAAATCGACTTGATGGCACACTTTACCTTTACCTTTACTGTCTTCACAGTTCTGGACATAACCTGTTTTAATGCTGCCTTAATGCTGTTTTAGTGTAATCTACTTTATGCTGGTCAAAGACCATAAGAAAGATTGGTTGATTGGTTAGTTGGTGTTATCAAATATTTACAGGAATACTTCCTTGGGACTAGCTCTCCCCTACTTCACTGAAGCACACGTCCCATCATACCTACCCATGGATTGCTCCAAACTATAAAATTCAGTGTGTTACAGAGAGCATTTTCACAATATGATGAGTTGATTGCAAACCATAAGGGTCACACAGGTATTCTGTAGCAGCCTATTACCTGGGACTTTGACACACAGCAGGCTTTACTGTGAGTTTATGGGGAGGCTTTATTTCGAACATGAAATTGTCCCCAAAACCTGACACATATAGTGGATTTTTTTACCCTGGATATGAATCGGGCTACACTCTTAACATACAGTGAAAAACCTGAATTGTGTGTGAACTGCTCCCTGATAACTCACAGGGACTTCGGGGTTAAATCAAGGTATGTCAACACACCCCCTCCATTCCGGAGGAATGTTTAAAAGCCCCATGTGAAAAACTTCCTGGAGACATCACCATTTAGGCAAATAGGCTGAGAACAGTTCTGGTGAGTTGCTCTTAAAACAGCAGATTGATACTATTACTTTAACTTTAATAGATATGTATTAAAACAGAAAATGTCTAAAGACACAAATCTGACTCCCAGAATTTCTGGGACAGTTTTGAGGAACTTTACTGATCACATATGTCAGAACCATGCCTGGCAATCTGGATATTACTATTATTTCAGTGGCTCACATATTGCACAGTATATCACCATTCAAAGAGGGATACATGCAGCTTCCAGGTGAGCTGAGTGCCCATCCCCTCCCCTAGCAGAGGCAGAGGCTGTTGTGTGCTAATGCAGCTGTGCACAATTGCATCAGTACTGCTACTGCCATGATTCTCAATGGCAGGAACAGTGCAGCACCAGCGATTGTGCAGTTTCATGTGCATGCAAGATTTATATATTTTACTAATATGTCTCAGTTTATCTAATGGGCAGGCAGCCCTGCAATTGCTGCTCTGGGCCAACCCCACCCTCGGCCCCACAAAACCCCCCTGTATGAACTGTGTTAGCTATGCCTTATAGGGATGTGCATAAAACCAGAAAACCCAGTTGGCTCGAGTCGAACCGGACTTGAGCTGAACTGGGTACAGCTTGGTTTTCTGCATCTTGAGCTGGGCCCAGTTCAGCTTGAGTCTTAACAAGTTCAGGCCTGGCTTGAGCGGGGTGGGGGCTGAAAATTAGAAAAAAATGGACTTACTGCCACCAAGGGGTTCGGCATCCCAGGGGGTGCCGCTCTGGCTGCAGGGGGCGGGGGTTCCTGGCAGCTTCCCCTTCCAACGCTGGCCTCCCCTGATCTCCAAAGGACCAATTCGGCCCATTTTGGGGCCATTTCGGTTCTTTGAGAGTGTGCAGTGGCCATGACCAAGCCATGCAAATAGCCAGCATGCCTACACTGCAGCATAAAAAATGGCCACCACACACTCTCAAAGGGCTGAAACGGCCCCTAAATGGGCCGAACCAGCCCTTTGGAGACCAAGGGGAGGTCAGCGGGGAAGGTGGAAGCCACCAGACGTGGCTGCAGTAGCACCCCCCAGGGACGCTGAAACCCTCAGTGGCAGTAAGTCCTTAAAAAAAAAAAAAGCGCTAGCATCCCCAAATCGGTCAGGGGTGGTGGTGGTGGTGGTTTCAGTTTGACCTCAAGTCAAACTTGACTGGCTCAAGTTTGAACCGGCTTACACGCATCTAATCCCTTAGTTGAATCATTGCAAGTTAGGAAGCAAGCTATTCCTATAGTCAATAGGGCCACAATGAAGCAATAAAAATATCAACATATGCCTTTCCTTTCATGCATATCAAGAATATTACCAGGAATAGAAGACTGTGTAGCTTTTCTAGCTTCTGTTGCTGTTGACTTTACGGAATACAGGACTTTGCCCAAGGAAATGAAGCAGACTTTAAAACAGATGCACATAAATTTTAGAAAGATAAATGTGATCCTGATTGCACGAAGAACAAACTAATATGGTTTAAAGCCGAACAGATTTATTAGGCGACATGCTGAGGGAAATATTTCCAAGTCTTGTAAGATATCAAATGTAATCAAATAATTATTTATTTTTATTGGAAATGTTTCACTCGCGCTTATTATCTTCCACGTCTATTTGTCATCCCAGCACTTACATGATAACAATAATTAAATGTTGTTATGTGTTTCGTTGAGCAGAAAGCCATGAGATAAATCTGAATGATCTATTTATAACTATGATTTGCCCCAATTAAATCCTCATTAATAATGCCTGTGTCATAACATTTCATTTGTTTGGCTCATGAGTTTGAAATTTTCCTAGAACAAATGGCTCCTTACAAAAAATGGCAAATGTACACCAAGCTTAGCTATCTGAAAATATTTGGGCTTTAATAACCATATTTATTTTAAAAAGCAATTAAATTGTGTTCACACCAACAAGCTGCTTCTCGGAGTTCTTACAAAGCTGCATGAGCTTTTTTCAATTTGCTAAGAAGAATGGAGCCGTCGAATGGAGCAGTCATTAGAAGAGAGCTGGTCTTATAGTAGCAAGCATGACTTGTCCCCTTAGCTAAGTAGGGTCTGCCCTGGTTGCATATGAATGGGAGATTTGATGTGTGAGCACTCTAAGATATTCCCCTTAGGGGATGGAGCTGCTCTGGGAAGAGCAGAAGGTTCCAGGTTCCCTCTCTGTCTTCTCCAAGATAGGGCTGAGAGAGATTCCTACCTGCAACCTTGGAAAAGCCACTGCCAGTCTGTGAAGACAATACTGAGCTAGATAGACCAATGGTCTGACTCAGTATATGGTAGTTTCCTATGTCCCTATGTTTCTTTTTGCTAAATGCTGAAATTTAAAATTTGTGTCATGCCAATCTGGGCATAAGAACATAAGAATAGCCCTGCTGGATCAGGAACAAGGCCCATCTAATCCAGCCTCCTGTTTCACACTGTGGCCCACTAGATGCCGCTGGAAGCCTACAGGCAGGAGTGGAGGGCATGCCCTCTCTCCTGCTGTTACTCCCCTGCAACTGGTACTCAGAGGCATCCTGCCTTTGAGGCTGGGGGTGGCCTTTAGCTCTCCAACTAGTAGCCGATGGTAGACCACTCCTCCATTTAGTTATCCAAACCCCTCTTAAAGCCATCCAAACTAGTAGCCAACACCACATCTTGTGGCAAATAATACCACAAGTTGATTATGTGTTGTGTGAAAAAGTACTTCCGTTTGTTGGACCTAAATTTCTTGGCAATCAAGTTCATGGGATGACCCCTGGTTCTAGTGTTATGTATGTGAGAGAGAAATTTCTCTCTATCCACTTTCTCTACACCATGCATAATTTTGACCTCTATCATGTGTCCCCACAGTTGTCTTTTTTTTTCTAAACTAAAAAGCCCCAAGTGTTATAGCCTTGCCTCATAAGGAAAGTGCTCTAGGCACTTTCTAGGCACTTTCCTTCCTGATCATCTTGGTTGCCCTCTTCAGCACCTTTTCCAGTTCTACAATGTCCTTCTTTAGTTGTGGTGACCAGAATTGTATGCAGTACTCCAGGTGTGGCCACACTATAGTTTTGTATAAGGGCATTATAATACTAGCAGTTTTATTTTCAATCCCCTTCCTAATGACCCCTAGCATGGAATTGGCCTTTTTCAGGGCATGAATCAGATTTGGTTAAATATTTTAGCTCCAGTAGTAGTACCACTCTGAAACAGTTTCCCCTGCATATTAAGTTGCTCTTATAGAGATAAATATTAGCAAGCATCTAGTCTATTAGTCATGACTTAGCATCTTTGAAATCAATGAGGCAAACTAATCACGGCTATCAAGTCCCATTAATTTCAATGGGATTTGGTCCAGAGTAACATTCTCTGAATGCTCCCCATGGATCTAAAATTAAGATTCAGTCAGTGGATTAATGAAGGCTGTGGATTGGCTGTTTCTGCTCACTGTCTGCTCACCTGGAGCAAGGAGAGCTGGTCTGGGAGAATAGCTGGTCTTGTGGTAGCAAGCATGAATTGTCCCTCTTGCTAAGCAGGGTCTGCCTTGGTTTGCATTTGAATGGGAGACAGGTTTGAGTACTGTAAGATATTCCCCTTAAGGGATGGGGCTGCTCTGGGAAGTGCATCTGCACACTTGCATGTAGAAGGTTCAAGTTCCCACCCGGGCATCTCCAAGGTATGGCTGAGTTCCTGCCTGCAACCTGGGAGAAGCTGCTGCCAGTTTGTGTAGACAATACTGAGCTAGATGGAACAATGGTCTGACTCAGTATATGGCAGCTTCCTATGTTCCCCCAACAACATTTCCCACCCACTCCAAACAACATTTCCTCTAGCTGCTGCTCCTCCCTGTCCCCTTCCTCCATTGTTTCTGACCAGAGCACACAGGAACATAGGAAGTTGACTTATACCAAGTCAGACCATTGGTCCATGTAGGTTAGTATTGTCTACAAAGACTGGCAGCGGCTTCTCCAAGGTTGCGGGCAGGAGTCTTCCTTAGCCCTATTTGGAGATGCCAGGGAGGGAACTTAAATCATTCTGCTCTGGAAGAATGTGAAATGAAGCCGGTAGAATTTTGAACTAGAGTTTCTCCAAAGACACTCTAGGTGAGTACTCTACTAGCCTCAATACATTTCCTTCTGCTCCTTTTCAAAGACAGATTGGGACTGAAGTAAAGGAAGAGGAGGATGGCATAAGTCCTGGTAGGGTGCTTCTGGGAAGGGGGAGGAAGGAGGAGGATGGGCAGGTAAGCAATGATCTGGACTGTGGGGGTGGGAATTGCTGTTCAGTGCACCTCACAGTTTAGGAAATTGCGGGATGGGGGTCACAGCTCACTGAAAGACCTCAGCCACTGGTGAGGTTTGGGCCTTTACTAAAGAGCTGGTTGTTGAACTTTGGAGCAGGACCTAGGAAGCATTTAGGTTCTGAATGGAAATGTACAGAACAGAAAGGAAAAGAAAGGGTTTCAAAGCATGTGGAGTCTTCTGTCCATCATTGCCAGTCAGGACAAATATGAGTTAAACGTTTCCAGCAGAGGATCCCCATTGATTAAGGGTGAATTTCTGGGGCTGACCATTCTCCCCTTTGCCCCATTCTCTTATCTGGGGAGGAGCAGATGCTACCACTGTATTTTGTGTGGTTTGGTGGGTTGACCCCACTTCACATTCTGCTCTACCTGACTTCCGTTTTAACTTCCAAAATTTATATTGGAATTGGCATATTCACTGTTTGCTGCAGTACTCACTTTGCATTCTTTCTCCTTAAAGGCTATTCTCAAAGTGCCTCCAAATCCACATCGTGTGAATAGCCTCTGTTTGTTTAAATAAATGGAATCCAGCATAGATTGCAATGATCACTGCCCACACTGCCATTGATGGTCACCAATGTATAAGTAACGAAAGATGCTGAGCCGGGTCTCATGATCCGTGAGACCCGTTTTTGCAGGGTGAGCGGGGAGAGCGGGCTAAGCCCACTCTCCCCGCTGACAAGCGGAGAGGGAGCCCTGGGCAGCCATATCGGCTGCCCACATGATTGCTGGCTCTGTGACGGAGTCAAGAGGGGCTGGGGGGGAGCGGGGGTCAATTGGCCCCTCTAAGCTCCATGCTGGCAAGACCCCCGGAACCTGGATCCAGCTTTTCACCTCCCCTCGGGGGTCTCCTCCTGAGTAGGCATGGCATGAAGCTGTGCCACGGCTACTCACGATCTAGAAAACCAGGTTTGCAGAGCGCTTGCTGCCTTAAAACCTGGTTTTAAAACCCCTGCCCTAAAACCTTTGATGGCAGGGGTTCTTGAGCGGGTTACCTGCTCTAGAACCACTGGGCTCGCAGCCGAGCCCGGTGGTTCTTACGATCTGCAAAGATTTTTGTAGATTATTTATTTATTTATTTATTTATTTATTTATTTTTGCAGATAGTGAGAATAGCCCCACTGGCTTTCATATCCTCTCACTCCTGTAGAATGACTCTCTCCTTTCCCCAGTATAATTGTACTTTTGATCATTTATAATAACTTTAATGCTAAATCCTCCATTGCATGTCTCCCATAAGATTCCAGAGCTAGGGTAACTCATATTAAATTTCGGTATATTTAGGTACTTCACAGAATACACCCTATTTCTCTCCATTGAGCCACAATATTCACTCATGGCAAATGTCAGTGGCTTCCCCTGTAGAGCTATGAGAGCTTTCAGCCTTGAGCTTTACCCTGAATTACCACAAATGCAATGTGAAAAGAACAAGATTCTTCCAGTAATAAATCATGACAACCGCTCTGTGAATGTAATGTGTGACCATGCTTCTAAGTCCCGATCCAGAAGTTACCATGGTGATGGGGTTGCTGCCAAAAATCTTTCTTCCCCATGTCACAATAGTAATGTATGCTGGAACATCAACCATGTGGGTCACTTGAATTGAATGGTTAGTTCCCACTCCAGAGCTGCATCTCTGTCTGGCGCAGTTGGTGTAGAAAATCCCAAAGTGATCTGGGATGACCCATGAGGTTGTCAGTTGCATAAAATAGAGTTGCCATTGCCCATATGAAATTCTGACTTGGTTTTTCAGCAGCAGCCATGTTGCCATGGTGATGTATGAATCAGGCCCACGAGAAGAGATGTTTCAGCAGACAATGATAAGGGAGATTATTAAGCGTCTGATCCCCTAAACAGGCCTGTTTTTAAGTGACAAAGAGAAGGAAAGTGTTCCTGAAGCCACTTCCATTGATGCTGATGCTGATGATGAGCACAAAAGCAGAAGAAAGGGTTTGGCAACATGTTGAACAGAACTGAATGCACTTCAGATAGGATAAGAATGAGATGGAAATGTTAATGATTAAAAAAAGCAATGGAAGTCATACATGACAAATGGAGCGAAACATTCAAAAATGGAATGGTTAATATTAATAGTGCAATTGCTAGATTAAGTGATTGAGGTGCTATGCGGATACTAACCTGTCTTGTCTTATCACAGAGTTTGAATGAAGGCCTGTATTACAGTGCCAAGACATTTACATGCCTACCACTTATTGGCTGGCTCTGAACAAGTCATATTCACTCAATCTCAGTTTCCCATCTGTAACACTATAACAGCAATCACCCACTCATAGAGTTGTTTGGGAGTGGGGAGGAATGAATGGAATAATTATTGTAAAGCACTCGACTATAAATGATTCATCACCATAATACATGTGATTGTCTAAGGGATAATATAGGAAGCATTTGCCCTTCCATTTCAAAACAGCACTGGTTTATTCCCACATTAACTCCAACTATGAAGTACTTTATTATTCACACTGCCACTTCAATGGAGAATAAAACTACTGTTGCTGCATATCAGTGTTGTTTGTTAACAATAATTTGTAAAGCATCTAAAATTGCTAGGTGTGGTACAAAACTCAAATAATAATACTGGCCTTGTGCACAGGTTTATACTCTAAATGTGAAGCTATTGCATTAGGAAGGAAATGAAGTTTTAAATGGGAAAGAGTAACAAAAGCAAAAAGAATAAGAGGAAGCTGCTAGTAGTTTAAATGAGCCAGTGGAATACTCTGTGGAAAAGTGTCTCCTTTCCATGTAGAAGATCCCAGGTTCAGACCTTGTATCTACAGGTATGGCTGCAAATATGCATTTGAAGCCCTGGAGAGCTGCTGTCAGTAGGGGTGTGCGGATCGATTCCCTAGCAAATTGATCTTCAGCGAAGTGGGGGTGGTTCGCTGATTCATTGGTGCATCTATTCACCCCTTAAATAATTTGATTTGATTGTGAGTCGAATCACCCCCGATTTCTCCGAGTCAATTTGCTAGTAATTCATTTAGTGGATGCAGTCAAACAGTTTTATGAAGAGTACTGAGTTAAGCAGTTACCAACTGTATTTCATTTTAAACATGTATATTGCCTCTCACCGTTGGCCTCAAGTTCTCTCTCTTACTGGAGAGAATCTGGTGGAATTAGATTGACCAAGCTGTTCTACTGCCTGCCTGACAAAGAGCTTGCTTATCGGATCAATAGTGGCTGTGTCACTTAGAAATCTTCAGCAATATTCATTCACTAGATTACCTTTACTTGGTGACTAGAAGTCAATATTCATTGGGGGGGACCTGGTTAATTCTTTGGCATGCTGGGATGAGGGCTGGAGCAAGGTGCCCAGTAGTTTGGCTCAAAACAAAACAAACCTCTCTTGCTGTGTGCATACACTTGATCCAGTGGGAGACTGGGAGTGCACAACATCTGGAGGAAGATTGGGATTATATAGTGGGACAATAGGAAAGGGGTCCCAACATTTTCGTCTTACACTGGAACATCTGCAAAAAATACAAGCTACCTGTAGCCAAAAATTGGTGGGACCATAAAATTGAAAAAGTTGTTGAAAATGAAGATGTAAAAATATTATGGGACTTCTGACTACAAACAGACAAATATCTGCCACACAATACACCAGATATCACTGTAATCGAGAAGAAAGAAAAACAAGTTAAAATAATTGACATAGCAATACCAGGGGATAGCAGAATAGAAGAAAAAGAAATAGAAAAAATAACCAAATACAAAGATCTACAAACTGAAATTGAAAGGCTGTGGCAGAAGAAGAACCAAATCATCCCAGTAGTAATTGGCGCCCTGGGTGCAATTCCAAAAGACCTTGAAGAGCACCTCAACCCCATAAGGGCCACAGAAATCACCATCAGCCAATTACAAAAAGCAACTTTACTGGGAACAGCCTATATTCTGCAACAATATCTATAATAATAACAGCAACAACACTGATAATAAAATTCAGCCATCCCAGGTCCTTGGGAAGGACTCGATGTCTGGATAAAACAAACCAGTCAATAACACCTGTCTGACTGTGTAAACAACAAACAACAACAACAATAATAATAAATGGATTGTATAGATCATGTGGCTGACGCCTACAAATGTTGGGTTTTGCATGTGTAATGCCACATGCAAATGTTCTGTTCAACATGTGGGTATCAGGGTGGCTCTCCTGGGGATGGGGTGGAGCAAGCAAATATCATCTTGATTCTCTGTGCATTGGATCCAACATGGACATTAGGAAAATAGTGACTTACATTCTGCACAGATCTCCATTCATTTAGGAGAGAGGTGTGGGCACCACTGCTGAGCCACTGTGATTCATGCCTGCACTGCTTCCAAAGGCAGGGCTGCTGTGGGCCTTCTAAGCATTATAAAAGTGCAGTTCCGATGTTACTCTCATTGGGAATGATAAATGTAGTGTCCGAAGTGCATTTTTGCAATGCTTAGTAGGCATATAGCAGCCCCACTTTTGGAAGCAGCACAGGTGTGCTTTTCAGTGGCTAAGAAGCAATGCCCGTGTCTCTCTCTTACATAGGCGGCAATGTGCAAAGAATGCAAATCACTGTGAATTCAAATTTCTCAGTGATCATAAACTGTAATTAGAAGTGAAGCCCTAAGATGACCACTTCATTATAAACCACAGTGCTACACTGATCCCTTCATTTGGCTTTCTGATCTGGAAGAATGTTGCGTGTAATATCCAGCTTACAATGGAGGTCAACCTGTTTTATAATGTCATTTTGCATGACTGATAACCAGAGTTTTGGAATATTGGTGCTTTTGCTTGTTTTGGGGAGACTCAAAAAGCTTTTTCTTCTCCTGGCACTGGAAAGCATAGCAGGACAATATTTAAGCTCCACTGGTATGTTGTTTGGCTGTGATCCTAAACACATTTTCTTGTAAGCACACTTGAAACATCATTTATTTATGAGTGAATCCCATTGTGATCAATGGGACTTACAAGAATATTCCATTTGACTCCTAAACGTGTTTATGTTGCAAACGTTTATGCAGCTATGCTTGAGACTCACTCAAGAGTAAGCAGCTTGTGGATTGCATGATGTATCTCTTTTATATGACAGTCAAGACTATATATGTCCTCTTTTGGCAGGGGGGACATATCCTCATGCTCCACTGAGGAACCCCCCATAGAAAACATGGAGGTTTAAAATTTAATCATTTTGCATAATTGATCTCATTTTTGCTAGAAGTAGATGTGGGACCACACACTGCACTGCAGCAAAACCCAGACTCCTCCTGACTGCTGGAAGTTCTAAATCCTGTTCTGATTGCTGAGACTTTTAGCACTTACATTTACATTTACATTTAGTACTCAGATTTCTTTTATTTCAAGAACAAAGAATGGCCACAGGACTGGACCTCTGGAAAGATGCTACACTTTTACATTGCTATTGATGAAGGGGAAAATATACCGTCTTGATCATAGCCACTTGATCCTTAAACCACTTTAGCCCTTTCCAGGCTTTGATCCTGAATGCATGGAGAGGTGGGGAATGGGAAGATGCCAGCTCATCACATAGCCTATGCCAGTGCACTCCCTGACCACACCCTCTAAACATCTCCATATTCAACACGTCTGCAGAGGAATGTGCTGACTGTGGGGAGATTTCCTCTCTAATGCTGGCTAGCCACACACTTCATGCCAGTCAAGGTTCCCATTCAAAAGGACGAGCTCTCTCTCTCTCTACATTCAGCATTTGCTTCTGCAGACAAATATGTGTGTGGCGGGGGAAGCCATTTTGGGGCATGTCTGGGGAATATGTCATCATATTCCCTATCCCTGTCTTCAGAGGGTTAACATCTATAGCGTTGCAAGCTGAAGTTGACCATTCAGCTTTAATGAAATGGGCAAATGGATTCCCAAGAGATTCAAAGCTCCCAGCATATGGCAAACATTATGAGTCGCTTCAGCAGCATCCTGTAGAAGATAATGGCCAACCCTAGCTGTAATCTCATTCTGATAACTTACTACAAAAGTGTAGGAAATCTAGAGGTGCCTCTTCCCCACAATTGGTGGAAAGCTTTGGGCAAGCATGCAGTGAGTCCTCCTCATTCCCATCTCAGTTTAGTCACTTGTATTACCCATTGATGTGCAATGCTATGGTCACACTGCCAGCAGCAATGAAGAGGCATACTGCAGAGTGCACCCTTCGCACGCAGAAGACCCTAGATTTAGGGATGTGCACAAATCACGATTCGAAGGGCAATTCGCAACACATCCCCTGCAACTTTAAAACGGAGGAGAGCAGGTGCATACCTGCTCCTCCACTGCTCGCCACCATTTCCTGAATCAGCAGTGCTCCTCCCAGCTAGGGGAGCAGGTATGCACCTGCTCTCCTCCATTTTAAAGGTGCAGGGGTATCATGAATTGCCCTTTGGATCACGATTCGTGCACATCCCTATCCAGATTCAGTTCCAGGCATCTCCAGTTAAAAGGGCCTTGGGTAGTAGCACTGGGAGGGAATCATCTGTGCCTGAGGCTTTGGAGAGCTCCTGCCAGTCTGAGTAGACAATATTGGGCTAGCTGAACATAGGAACATAGGAAGCTGCCATATACTGAGTCAGACCATTGGTCTATCTAGCTCAGTATTGCCTTCACAGACTGGCAGCAGCTTCTCCAAGCTTGCAGGCAGGAATCTCTCTCAGCCCTTTCTTGGAGAAGCCAGGGAGGGAACTTGAAACCTTCTGCTCTTCCCAGAGTGGCTCCATCCCCTGAGGAGAATATCTTGCAGTGCTCACACTTCTAGTCTCCCATTCATATGCAACCAGGGTGGACCTTGCTTAGCTAAGGGGACAAGGCATGCTTTCTACCACAAGACCAGCTCTCCTCTCCTGAACCAATGGCTGCCTCAGCTTCTTATGTGCACTCTGACTCAAATGGTTGTGGAACATGCTCCCTAAAGATATGAGGGGATTCTCTTCCTTGGAGGCCTTCTGGAGAGCCTTAAAGACCTATCTTTTTTAGCCTGGCTTTTAATGATATTGGGGCTATTCTTACGATCACAGAAATCAGGCTAGGAAAATCCTAGCCCAATTTTTGTGATGGTCAGAACCACCGGGCTCGCAGCCGAGCCCAGTGGTTCTGGAGCGGCTATCCCGCTCCTGTAGTCTGCCTCTTAGCCCGGGTTTGTGGAGTGAGCACTCCGCAAACCCGGGCTATCTGCTCGTGAGTAGCCATGGTGCGGCTCCGCACCGTGGCTACTCGTGATTAGACCCCCGGCCGGGAGGCTTAAAAGCAGCTTCCCGGCTCAGGGGTTTCTCCAGAATGCCCTGCGCACTCATGCAGGGCATACTGGGGCTTCCGGGAGCCGAGCGGCCCCCAAGCTCCCCAGTCCCCGCCGGCTCCATCTCGGGGCTGCCCATCGTGTGGGCGGCCAATCTGGCCGCCCAGGGCTCCCTGTCCACTTGTGAGCTCTTCCCACTCACCGCTAGGAACCGAGTCTCACTGATCGTGAAACCCAGTCCATTGAGTGTTAATGTTAATTTTAATCTGTTTATAAATGGTGTTTTGTTTTAATTGGTATGATTTTTTTTTTTAGTGTAAACTGCCCTGAGCCACATTAGGAAGGGTGGTATATAAACTGAATAAAAATAAATAAAAAATAAATTCATTCTTGGGAATCCAACATGTCCACTGATTGTGTGGAGGATGTATTGTGTATCAAAAATTTGGGAAACCTTAATACAGGATAATTATCATGAAAAATGTAAGCCTCATTGAATATTTGTCCTTGAGGGTAGGCCTCCAAGATAGGCTGGGGATTCTGCTGCTGTACCGACCACCCCACTGCACTTCAGTCTCCCTGCCTGAGCTGGTGGGGGTGGTCTCAGAGGTGGCCTTGGGTTCCCTCAAACATTGTTTTGGGGGATTTCAATGTCCATGCCTAGGCACCCCTAGTAGGTGCAGCTCAGGATTTCATGGCTTCCATGGCAACCATGGGCCTGTCTCAGCTGGTATCGGACCCTACCCACATGGCAAGACATACTCTGAATCTGGTTTTTGCCAACCGAGGAATAAATGATCTGGAGGTGGGGAGTTTGAGATAACTCCCTTGTCATGGACAGATCATCATCTGGTGGGGTTTAGTTTGACTGCTCTGTCTGCCCTCTGCAGGGATGGTGGACCGATTAGAATGTTCCGGCCCCAGAGGCTTATGGATCCGCTTGGTTTCCAGATGGCCCTTGGGGAGTTTCCAGTGTTCAGAGCTGGTGACCCTGTGGAGGCCCTGGTGAATATCTGGAATGGAGAGACAGCCCAGGCTGCTGACATGGTTGCTCCTAAATGCCCTCTCCGGCTTGGTGGAGCCTGTTCTGCTCCTTGGTTTTCCTCAGAGCTTAGGGCGATGAAACAACTCGGGCAACGGCTGGAATAGCACTGGAGGAAGAGTCGTGATGAATCTGACCAAACACGGACTAGAGCCCATTTTAGGGACTACTCTGTGGCGGTGGGGGTGGCGAAGAAATGCTTTTTCTCCACCTCCATTGCACCTGCTCAGTGCAGACCAGTGGAGCTGTTTCATATAGCAAAGACATTGCTTCACACATCCCCCCAGGTAATGGGGGAGGAATCATCTACAGCCCATTGTAATCAGTTTGCGTGTCACTTTGCAGATAAAGTTGCTCGCATCCGTGCCAATTTGGACTCCAGAGTTTTGGCAGACATGCCTCTGGTACCATCTGTTCCTACTTTGTTGGATTCTTTTCAGTTGGTGCAGCCAGAGGATGTGGACAAGATCCTGGGCAGTGTGCAGGTGACATTGTGTGCTCTTGACCCTTGCCCTATAAAACTTTCCTTTTTGGGGCAAGGTGATAGAGCGTGTGGTGGCATCTCAGCTGCATAGGGTCTTGGATGATACAGATTATCTGGACCGATCCTAGGGAGGCAGTGGCTGTCCTGAATCAGGGGCTGGAGGCCATGATGGATTGGATGTGGGCTAAAAAACTGAGACTGAATCCGGACAAGACAGAGGTAATGTTGGTCAGCAGGAGAGCCAATCGGGATGAGGAGCTTTTACCAGTTCTGGATGGGGTTGCACTCCCCTTGAAGCAGCAAGCACGCAGCTTGGAGGTATTACTGGACCCGGCTCTGCTTGTGGAAGCTCAGGTGGAGGCGATGGCCAGGGGTGCTTTGCCTTTGCACAGCTTCGGCTAGTGCGCCCGCTGCGTCCCTTTCTCAAGAAGGTCTATCTGGCCACAGTTACCCATGCCTTGGTCACATCACAGCTGGATTACTATAACGCGCTCTACGTGGGGCTGCCCTAGTAGAATATCCAGAAACTGCAGCTAGTGCAAATTGCAGCAGCTAGGGTTTTATCTGGCGCTGCCCATTGGTATCACATCACACCCATTTTGAAAGAGCTGTACTGGCTACCAGTTTGTTTCCAGGTCCAATGGAAGGTGCTGGTTTTGACCTTTAAAGCCCGTAATGGTTTGGGCCCGGGATACCTGAGGTACCGCCTGCTCCCAAGGGTTGCTGCCTGCTTGACAACGTCATCTGAGGGGGCTCTGCTCCGGGTGCCGACAATGAGGGAGGCTCAGTTGTCGTGCACATGGAACAGAGCCTTCTCTATTGCTGCCCCCAGACTCTGGAATGCTCTCCTGGTGGCTATTCACTCCTCGCTCTCTATCACAGTTTTTAGAAAGCATGTTAAATCTTGGCTTTTTATCCAGGCTTTTATTCATATACTGCTGTATCTACTGCTGCTTCTTTGTTTTTTTGTACAGTTTTTATGCTTTTATTTTAAATCTTTTTAGTCAGATTTTATATTTTAGCTTAATATTTTAATTGTGTCATTTTTATGGTCTTGTTTTTAATTTTTGAGTAACCACCTTGGGTTTAGGAACATAGCAACATAGGAAGCTGCCATATACTGAGTCAAACCATTGGTCTATCTAGCTCAGTATTGTCTTCACAGACTGGCAGTGGCTTCTCCAAGGTTGCAGGCAGGAATCTCTCTCAGCCCTATCACCTGATATACTTTATAACCATGTTGGTTTCCAAATCCTTGTGTGTAAATCTCTGTAGATATATGATGTACAAACAACCACTTTGTATATAATTGTGCTTTGGCAACGTACTGTATGCTTTGGTAGTTTGTTGGTTCAATTAAAAAAAATCTTGTCCTATTAAAAAAAATAAATCTTGTCCTATCTTGGAAGAGCCAGGGAGGGAACTTGAAACTTTCTGCTCTTCCCAGAGCGGCTCCATCCCCTGAGGGGAAGATCTTCCAACACTCACACTTCTAGTCTCCCATCCATATGCAACCAGGGCAGACCCTGCTTAGCTAAGGGGACAAGTCATGCTTACTACCACAAGACCAGCTCTCCTCAAGAGAGTGTTTTAATGAAAGGCAGTATACAAATTTAACAATAAAAAAAATACATACATACTTATGAGTTATAAAAATTAGTTTTTAGAAAGGTGGATTCCTTTTCTCAATTTTATTGACAAAAGAAAATTTTTAAGTGGGTTACATGGGATGGGGGGAGGAAGAAGATGGTTTCTCCTCCCCAATGAGTTCATCTTTAAAAAAAACACACACACACAAGGCAGACACACACACACCTGCAACAGCCCACGGCAAGATGCTTTCCTCCTGCCAAATATAAGGGAGCCACCACTTTAAAAGGTGCCTCTCTGCACAGTTCGCAGGGATTAAAATTTAGGGATGTGCACCGAATTACTTTGGTGCACATCAAAGGGCAACGAGGGGTTCCCTTAAGAGGAGGTGGGCAGGTGGCCCCTCAAATGGTGCTGACGCATGAGCCGACACCATTTGTGTGCTGATGCTGCGTGAGGGATGTTTGGGGGACGCATTCCATTGCCTCGATGTGGCATTTTAAAGGGGAAAAACAGCACAAGCTGCCGCTTGCAAGGGGTATCTCCCAGTGAACCGCGCTGCGGTGGGGTGGCAGGGACTTGGAGGACAGTCAGGTAGGACCTGCCCTCCTCCTCTTGAGGGAACCCCTCCCCCTGCACCAACACATTTTGGTCCCGGGGAGCCGAAGCATTTCGGCGCCTCTCCAAAGCATGAAACCTCAGAGTAAGATCAGGGTCAGGAAGTATGGCTGCCTGACCTCACTTTGACATTTCTGCATATGAATGCATTTGAAGCATTGAAGAAACAGTACTCAGAAGCAGTGAATGGCATTGTTGATAGAGAGGACAAATATTTTGTTCAATGCTCAGATGACATGTGGGACAATGATAGCTCAGCCCCACTTGGGGATGAGTTATTTCCAATGAATCCACTGTCTTTGTAGGGATACAGGGGGTATTATTTGACCAAAATTGAGGCATTTAAAGCTTATGGATTTCATGATGGACCCCTTCCTTTCCCCTATAATTTCAGCATTTGGTGTTTGCCCAGCTTGTGTCCTTCTAAATTTCTGTCATCTCAAATTGCTAATGTCTCCTATCCCCAATTTCCCAGCCTTTGAACAGGGTGGCAAAATGGCAGGGAGTATTTTGGCTCAACACTAGACACAACTCCAAGTGCTTAACTGGTTGCCAGACAGGCACTGTAAATTTGCCTCACTGTCATAACTGTCCCTGTACTAATGATGGTTGCCTTTAGCTTGAACCATGCTTTATTTTTTCCACAATTTGCTATTTCTTAACTTCAACTAATCAACTCATTGGCATTTACTGCAAGTTTCTTTTGATTACTTCAGTAAAATTTGCCTCTGCTTTCTTCCCTACCAGGTCAAATGGTAAAAGATACAGTAAGAAAACATCTTACTTTCTAAATACTGCATGACTAAACTCATTAATCAAGCTTCTAGTGAGAATCAACTCCTGTCAGTCCTGCAAACATGAAAATCCTCTTAAAAGATTATCTTGAAAAATAAAGGAACTACTATTAAATTTAAAAATGTATTGTCAGTCTAAAAAGAAAATGATAAACAATGCCACTAATTTATCCAGGGGAATAACAGAATCCCTGCAGGATGCACATTGCAAAGAAAGTAGGAAAAGAAGAAAGAAAGAGCAATTCAGACACACTAGGTAGCTGCACCAAACACAGGGCCAGCTTTAGGTGTTTTGAAGCCTTCAGCAAGTATTAAAAATTAAAAACAGCAGGCCACAAAAGGAACTGCCCTGGGCACAACCTGGACAGGAATCAGTTTAGATGTCATGTGGAACTGTGATTAAATCTCAGTTCTGCACAACTCCAAGCCTCAGGCGCACAAGGTCCCTCCCTATGATTGTGCGTGAGTTGGAAAAATTCTACTTCCGGTTGAAGTTACAGACAAGCCAAGATTGGCAATGGTAGCTCAAGAGATCTGTGTGCCTGAGGCAGGGAGCTAGAAGCACACACACCCCCTCCGTGCACAGCCTCTGCCTCTTTTTAAAGCAGGGGGGAGGAGGGCATCTTGCTGCCTCACTGGAGCCCCAGTAATCTGCTGTCTGAGGTGACTGCCTCACCTTGACTCATGGAAAGGGCACCTCTGAAGATTGGTCATGACGTCCAAACTTGGTTTCTTGCAAACAACTTGGTTAGAATGACTAGACCACAGTCAGGCAGTTCACACATCACAGCCAACCTTGGGTTCCAACTGCAGTTGGAAGTAGAATCCTTCCAACTTCCATGAGTGGGCAGGGGAGTGCGTAATGCTCACAATGCCAAGACTTGGTGACATGGCACAGAAGCAGAATGATGTTGTAGAAGCAGGATGTTGGACTACATAGACGTTTAGTCCAGTTCAGCAGAGCTCTTCTTATGGGGAAAGAGCTATCTGCAGAATGCCACAATCCTCTTGGTTTTACTTGTTATCATCCTGATGAATTTGATGTCAGCAAACTTGGCTGTCTTAATATTGTGGTGTCTCTATTATTGATATTGACTGACATTATGCACAACAGCTAGAGAGACAAGAGGGAATTGCAGAGCTCCTGTTGTGGACCCAGAAGCAGTCGCACCACTACAGGGAACCACAGTTGTGCTACAAGCATTACTGCAGTTTTCCCCATTCATGAAGAAACCATAGTTCTCTACAGCAGTGCCACTGATTACAGGTGCAGCAACACTGTGAGTCCCTCCAATCTCTGTAAGTCTTGTGTGTCATGCCAGCCATTGTGATGTACATCACAGTTATGTATAGCAATAGCAATAGCACTTACATTTATATACCGCTCTATAGCCGAAGCTCTCTAAGCAGTTTACAATGATTAGCATATTGCCCCCAACATTCTGAGTACTCATTTTACCGACCTCGGGAGGATGGAAGGCTGAGTCAACCTTGAGCCCCTGGTCAGGATCGAACTTGTAACCTTCTGGTTACAGGGCGGCAGTTTTACCACTGCGCCACCAGGGGCTCCTCCTATGTATGGATAAGTTAAATTCATTAGCTCAAGCAGATTGAGGCTCTTCACACGATCATGCTAAACATTGAAGCTCTTCACATGATCACACTAAGAAAGGTTAGAGGCAGGCAAACCTGGGTTGGCCGATTATGTGAAGCAGAGCCCATCCCACAAACCCAGGCTTGCAAAAAACAGGTAGCCCTAAAAATAACTGGGGATTTCACAAACCAACTCCATGCGGACCACACAAATGGCACCTGTGCATGAGTGGATGCCATGTGTGTGGGTGCCATGCACCGGTACTTGGGACAAACACCACCACAGCAGGAAGCTGCATGTGGCAGCAGAGAACAGGTAAGGACCTGCTCTCCTCTTTTAAAAAGATCCCACTTACCGCTCCCCTCCCCATGGTGCCAAACTGGTGCACGAACCTCAGTTTGTGCACATCCCTAAAAATAACCCAGGGCTTTAACCCAAGTTAATGCACAGCAGAGGCCCCATTACCTGGGTTTGTTGATTGTGTGAACAGTTCTCACCCTCTTTTCTGGTTTCAGCAGCTGCCTGCCAGTTTTCCCTCTAACTGGGATTCCCAGATGTTGTTCACTACAACTCCCAGCATCCCTAGATGCAATGGCCTTTGGCTGGGGATTCTGGGAGCTGTAGTCAACGACCTCTGGGAATCCCTGTTAAAGGGAACAGTGCTGCCTGCCATGTCTCCAGAGAGGGCTGTGGCTGCTGGGCCTGTAAGCTGGGAATGTGCCGCTCTGCACAGCCCTCTATATGATTCCTACCTAGAAATGGCTTGGATGGGGCTTGCCCCTCCCCTCTTGTGGCCAATCAGTGTGGCTGGGATGTCATGATTTCCCCCCCTTCTCCTGGCAGTGTGGTGCATTGTGGGGCATTTCCCCTGATTCCTGGGCAGACTTCAGTGCTCCACACTTGCCGCTGCCACAGTCATGTGTGAGCAGGACTTGCAAGAGCCCAGGAGCTCTGGCATGTGGGCAGTTTGGGCTTCTAGGCCCAAAACCACTGCCCATTGATTGTAGGTAGATGCTCTTAATGGTGTGCATGCCCAGAAGGAACTGCACTATTGTACATGCAGTGAACATAACATGTAAATAACTGTCCAGATCTCTGTGTGTGTACAGGTGACCCTCATTATCCGTCGGGATTCCAATCTCAGCTACAACCGTGGATAATGTAACCCCAAATAACAGGACTATGAGTCAATGGGAATTGGGGGTTAGGTTCCTGGAGGTGAAAAAAGGCCCCCCAAAAAGGGCGGGGAAGAGGCAGAAATAAGAGCAATAACATACCAGACTATGCTCTCCAGGTCTGCAGCAGTAGGGATATGCAAACTGGTTTGATGTCAAGCCAGTTCAATGTCAAACCAGCCGGCTCAAGCAGCTCAGAACATCCGGGTAAAGGAGAATCCGGTAAGGATTCCCCTTTACCAGGAAAGAAGGGAACCAGGGGACTTAAATAAAAAGAGTTGAGGTGTGAGGTAAGTAAATTTTAACCTCAAATTTGCCACCAGTGGCAAAATTTACACCCCTGACACCCCCCACATCCACAACCACTGTAGCCACTGCTGCCAGCAAATTTGAGGTAAAATTTTACTTTCCTCACACCCCAACTCCTTTTATTTAAGCCCCTTGGTCCCCCCCCCTTCCCTTGTACTGGTAAAAGGGAATCCTTACTGGATTCTCCTTTACCAGTACAGCCTCAAATCCCCCTGAAATGGGCTCAGATTTGAGCCAAACCGGGCCCAGTTTGGGTGTGCACAAAACTGGACTGAACTCAGTTTGGCTTGAGTCCAGTTTAGCTCAAACCAAAGTGGATTTTCCAGTTTTGTGCACACCCCTATCCAGCAATGCCCCTCCACCCCCAATTCCAATGATTTTCCACAGAAAAATTGAGGAGGGGAGGTTTTGAAGGAAGAGAGACACAAAATGGCTCCATTCAGCAAATGATGGCCAAAAATGACCCTGGGAGTCAGTTCCAGCCACTCTGGAGCCACGGATAGGCGAATTTTCACTATTTTTAGAACTGCAGATAACGAGGTTGGATGTACATGGCCCAGCCGTGGATATGCGAAATCACAGGTGCTTGAATTTTATGTGCATTGGACATGTGATTAAGGCTAGCGTATTCCTCTTATGCCCATGTGTACTGACTGTAGTGCATATTTGAGTCAGTGTTGCAAAGACTGGAACAGGATGCATTCTTTTTCACCACAGGCATTTCCAATGAAACTAGAAGTAAAACTCTGGCCTAGTAACAGGGGCATATCTAGGGTGGAGCAGGCAGGGCACGTGCTCTGGGCGCCACTTGAAGGGGGGCGCCATTTAATTTTTTTTAAAAAAAAATGGCCACCAAAATAAAATGGCCACTGTGCATGCTCTAATGGCCTCTGTGAGGCCCTAGGCTATGCCAGGCCTCACAGAGGCCATTTGAGCATGCACAGTGGCCATTTTGTTTTCAGCAGCCATTAAAAAAAAATATTTTAAAAAATGGCCACTGCACATGCTCAAATGATCCCTGCGAGGCTCTAGAGGCCAGCAGGGGGAGGGGGAACTTTTGCAGACACCCCCCCACCAGCCTTTAGGAAGCCCCCGAAGGGGCTACAGATTTTTTTAAAAATAAATTAATATAATATAAGTCACTGTACACATATTTAGTTTGGCACGATGTACAGAGAATCAGGGTTTGTGAATACTGAACTGAAGCTTATGACCTAGGATTGTATTCATTTGCTCTACTTTGCTTCTTGTGATAAGTGAGTTAAATGTGATGTCTCAATAATATGACTATTAATGGTGAGTTTGTCTTTGAATCAGTGTGAAATCCTTAGTATTAAAACCCACTGGGAGTTTCTTTCTCTCTTTCTCTCATTTTAACTGTCTTTCTGAAAGACTAGAATATATTCCAAGCAGTGACACAGTTTACTCTGCATATCCTTTAATTATTTTCAGAGTATCTGGGAAAAGTCAAATTCTCCATTTATTTTTAAAACTTATGTAATAGGGATGCTACAATGCATAGAAGAGCATTAGATAGGCACTTCTGTTTAGTTTTCCAAGTACACCTCCACATAGTATTTGGGTATTTCATGAGCCCCAGCATACTGAAATTTGTCATTTTCTGGCATTTTTTGGTCTGGCTATGTCCACTGCTAAATATTTTTTGAAATATTAAAAGATTAACAAGCTTGACTTGTATTTTTCAGCTGATATTATGGTAAAGTTATCTGAAAGATGGGTGTCAGATGTTTGGATAGGGGGCGCCATTTCAGTGCTTGCCTTAGGCGCTATTTTCCCTACATACACCTCTGCCTAGTAAGCTAGATTTATAGTGTGGGCTGAGCTGTTTGAAATTCAGCATCTATCTTCTTCTGCTATCATATATCTTACCAGTAGTAAAATACACGCCACTCCACTGAAATGCCTTCTTCAACCCCTCCCCTCCCCCCCCGGATGATTTGGCGTCCTACAGATCTACTAACATCAGTCCTCAAAGCCTTGCATGAGATACACACTCACAGATAGATTTCTGCCTCTGGTGTGTGGGTTTGCTTTCATTCTCTCTAGTTCAGTGTTGTTGGTTGTGTTTTTTTCCCTTTTAAATGTAGCCTACTGTGTGAAGAGTGGAACCCACCCCGAAAACAGCTTAAAATGTAGCTTATTCTCCTCAGATATGCCAGTAGGTTTGTCAAGGTGTCGAAATTATGTTTGCAAGATGAAAAGGCTCCCTTGCCTGATGAAGCTAGCAGCATGCTGCTGCAGTTATTTAATTATTTTTTGCAGGGCACAAAATTCAGCAAGTCTTCCCACATTTTGAACGTTGTCGGTTTAATACACGGTATCACATACACCTACACAACAACTGAGGCATGAACAACTTGAAGTATATATTGTACCCACTATCACATTTACCTACCGAACAATAACCAATGTGTGGATGATTTGGTATATTACTCCTACAAAAGCATAATCATTCCACGTGCTGTTGTAAAGCATTCACTCTCTGGGTTTAGAATTACAGCGTTCAGAATAGCCAGAGCCAATGATCTATTGCTCGCCTAGAGGGATAATAAAAACATTCTTCTGACCCTACACTCAAATAGCTGATAATGATGCTAAAAATGATATACAGCATTAACTTCGCCAGGGGATTAAGAGGATTTGCATACAGGAAATGTAATATGGCAGTTCACACAATCAGAAATAGGATAACATCCTACCCAGTTTTGGAAGTGGTGCGTGCTCCTGATTTTGGACCATCTGTGAGTAAAACGTAAAGTGAGAAGGGGAGGAAGTGATCATCTGCTAAGCACAGGGCTGGCCCATCAGTTAAGTGAACCAGGTGGTCACCCAAGGCACCAAGTGGGAAGGGGCAATGAGGGTCCAGGTCATGTGTCTCTCTCGTGGGCAGGAGTGAACTAGTGGGTGGGTGAGCAAAAGGGTGCTCCACATCCCTGTTACCCACCTGACCGCTAACTTGCTCTCCTTTCTATATCTGTTTGCTGTTCCTGCTGCTGCTAGCAGCTTCTGGGCAGCTAGCCTGCTGCATCATGCAACAACGTGATTATAATGTGCCATGGCAGGCTGGCAGCAGGAGCAGTGGCTGGAGGCAGCAAGGAGACCAAGTGAGCGGCCAGGCAGGTGGTTTTGTGGGTGGCAGGGACCGCCCACCGGCACACTTGCTCTCCTTGCCATTTCCAGTTGCCGCTCTTGCCGCTGGCCTGTTGCAGCACGTTATAATCACATCACCACTGGGAGGCACCCACCTGTGCAGGTGAAGGGGATGGAGATGCCCACTTTGCCTGAGGTGCCACCAGCCCTTGGCCCGGCCCTAGCTAAGCAGCAGCTGAATAGGAGGGCTTTGTCCTACCTGCAGCTATACCCAGCTGCTGAATGAAGTAGGAGGAAAAGCCCTCCTGCCCGGTAGGGATGTGCCTGAACCAGTTCAGCGCCTCAGGATGGAAGCGCCAAACCAGTTTGGGCAGGGATACCTGAGCTGGTCCAATCGGGCAGGGATTGGTTCCTTTGAAAAGCAGGGATGCAGTTGCTTACCTGCTCCTCCACTGCCCCACCGCTCTTCTGGGACTGGCCCTGGCACACAAAAGACTGCGCACAAGATCTTCCTTGTTCCCAGCAGCCTGCGCATGGCATCAGTACACACATGGCGTGCCAAACCTATACATGTATAGCGTGTATAAGGGAAAGGTGCTTATAAGCACCTTATGAGATGGTGCTTATAAGCAGCACCATCTCATAAGGGAAAGACTTGTGAATCTGGAAACAAATTAACAAAGTGGATGTTAACAAATCTTTTCTATCTCTTTCAATGCCATTTGCAGGGGAGCAACAGCAGGAAAGAGGACCCCTTCCCCCTTCCTTCTTCAGCCATGCCATGTCACTAGTGCTGTGACATGACAACTGGACACACACCCCCACTGGCATAACCTGATGCTGAACAAGGCCCTGGTTCCACCTAACCACAGCACTCGGGGGGGGGGGCGGTAGGCACACAAACAAACACTAGGCAGTTGTGTAGATTTATAAATGTGTAGATCTGTAAATATGTAGATCTGTTGGTGTGTAAATTTTTGAATGTGTACATAGGTGACTTGGGAGGGAAGGCAGTGGCAGGGACTGTAAAAATGTGAATTTGTAAAAATTCCAAACGGTAAAGGTGTAAATATGTGCTTGGGTATAAGTGCTGTGTGCATGCGTGTCTGTGTGTGGAGGTTTTTTGTTGTGTGGGTGTCACTAGAGGTTTCTTTCTTTTGTGTAGATAGTGTTTTAGAAGCTTTGGTTTGTGTAGATACTTGGTGTGTAAATACTACAGCTGTATAGATGGATGTGTGTATATACTTGGAAATAATGTATTTGTACAATGTGTAAATACTGCAACTATATAGATGTATTTGTATATACTTGTATATATGTATTTGTGTGTGCATGTCAGAATTTGTGTTCTGACATGCACACACTAAACACGCATGCACTGGCAATGATGAGTAAGTGGTCTGCTGCCACACCATGTTGTGTGTGGCCTCCACTGGACCCACCTCTGAGCCGGCCTCTCCTCTCCTTTTAATTTATTTAGGGGCCCCTCTCTTTCCACTCTTCAGTGTAGCACACACACACACACACACCAAACACATATGCACGTCAATGATGACTATGTGGTCTGGTGCCACCACACATCTGGGGCCAGTGTGGCCTCCAGCAAAGATGTGTGGACCTGCCACTCTGAGGCGCTTTTCCCCACAGGCAAAACACATGCACGAAGTGAAGAGCAGAAAACCAAGGTGTGTTACTTTAAGTTCTTCAATGTGATGTGTTTTTGCCCCTCTTTCTTTACAGTTTGTGTGCCGGGTTGGTTTTACTGCCTTGCGCCATCTTGCTTGGTCTTGTTTGTTTGTGGCTGTTGTAGTCTGTGATGTTTGGTTTGGTTTCCTTGGTTTTGCAGTTGTGTGGGCACAGCATCAGGTCTGTCTCTGTGGTGATGTTTTGGTTTTCAGCTTGGTGTCTTTTTAGTTGTGTCACTGCCTGTTGGCATTGCAGCCTGCTCGGGTCAAAAAACCAGGGTGGGTAGTAGGCACCCATGGGTACCAACTGCCACCCAAACCTCAAAGCAACCAGGCACTCCTGTGATTTTAAGTGATTTTTTTAAAAAAATAATTTTTGCATTTTTTGCATTTCTCCCATAGGGGACAATGGGGATTTGAGGTGGCCCAGCTGGCCCATTCCCTTGGGGGTGCCTGGGCACTCCAACGTGGGTTTGGGGATACAGCAGGTTGTGCTACAACTCCCCCCAGAGAGCCCCAAGCTGGTGGGGTTTATGGGGTTTTTTTTTTTTTTGTTTCTGGCCTACTCTATCAGAGTAGATTCTTTGGGGGAGGGGGTGCGCGTGAAAAGTTCTTCATATTAGGGATTCATTGAGTGAACTCATACAGCAGCAAGTCCAAACACAAATTGGATTATTGGTTGCTGTATGAGTTCTCTCAATGAATCCCTATGAAGAACTTTTCTCATATATATATATGTATGTGTGTGTGTGTGTGTGTGTGTATACACACTCTGAGACACTGCTAGTGTGTTAAAGAGGCAAGAAGCAAAAAAAAAAAATTCCTGGAGAGGGGCCATAAACTTGGGATTCCCTGGGGGGAGTTGTGGCACAACCTGCCATGCCCCCAAACCCACTTTGGGGTGCCCAGGCACCCCCCAAGGGAGGGAATAGCGCTGTCTCAATTCCTCATTATTCCCTATGGGAGAAATGCAAAAGGGGGGGGAATCTCCCCCCGACCAAAAAAAAATCATTAAATATCACAGGAGTGTCTGATTGCTTTGGGGTTTGGGTGGTAGTTGACACATATGAGTGCTTACCACCCATCCCAGTTTTGTGCCCATGGATACTCTGCATAGGAAATAATGGGCTAGTTTGAGTCCCCATTATAACCTATGTAGAACCTTTTAGAACCGGTTTGAATTCGGTTTACATTCAAACCAAACCGGGTGGTGGTGGTTTTGAGCAAAATCAAAACTGAACCTACCCTCTCTGGTTCAAATTGGGTTCGCATTTGAACCAAACAGGCCGAGCCAGTTTTGTGCACATCCCTAATTTAGAGCACATAATAGTTCATTCTCTGCCTATTAATCCAATGCCTATTAGTTCTATTGCTTAAAGTAGCCAAGCCCAAATCCTCCAAAAAACATTTCACAGGTTAAAATAGGGATACACTTGAAATAAATAATCCTGTTATCAAGGTTTAAGACCCAAGCCTCCTACCCACAATTACAAATTAGTTAAGATTGGATTCCACTCACTAGATGCTGTGCACAGCATATAGGGAAGCTGTTCCTCTGTTGCCAGATTTGGCTTTTTAAAAGACAAACTTTGGGTTATGGCCCATTTGACCCACGAATATACCCCTTAGGTTTTGGCAACAATGGTTCACACATGGAGCAAAGACCGGGCTTTACTGCCTGATCTTTGCTGCGTGTGTGAACCGCTGGGTGCCACACGGCTCCCGGTGGCAGCACGGTGGCAAACTCTGTAAGGAGCCCCAGCTGTTAGCCAGGGGTTAAGGGACCGAGTGTACTCTTGCCCTGGCTGATTGTGTGTTGGTGCCATGTGGCTCTGCACCACACCTACACACCAGTAGTCTCCCAGCCTCCATCGGGAGGCTCTCCATAATGCACTGCACACTTGTGTGGTGCATTATGGGAGTTTCGGGGGCCTCCCGAGCCCCAAACCTCCATGCTGCTGGGAGCAACTGGCAGTTGTCTGGGAGGGCAATCCGTCACCCAGCAAAGCCAGAGACATCATCTGTGGGGGAAGTAAGCATTTCAAGGCTTCCTGCCCTCACCCCTTCTGTTCCCTTTCTCCTGATTGTGAGAAAGGGCTCAGTTCCTTAGTGCTGTGCACCTTTTAAAATGCAGGGTTAACCATGTAATGCATTAATGACACAATGCACCCACCCACCTTCCTGGAGATTTAATGAGCTGGTTCACACAATCTTTCAAATCTCGGTCTAATGTGGGTTGCCAACATTCGCTTGATGGCATGAATCCATAACAAAGTGGGAATCTCAGAGGCTGTTCTCACGTGCAGCGAAGACCAAGCTAAGGCAGCCGAGACCAGTCTTGGCTATGCATGAGAACCACCAGGATCGGGCCTGATCGGGCACGTCAGTGGCAAACCCACCTGTGAAGCCAGCCTCTTAAATGAGGTTAAGGGAGTGAGTGCACCCTTAGTCCCATTTTTAAAAATTGTGTGCAGTGCCGGCAACTTTTAGTCGGTGCTGCAGCAGTGACAGGTCACTACGGGAATCCCCACAATCCCCGAGTGTGGGATTGGGGGAGGGGGCAGGACACATTATCCAGGCCCCTGTAATCCTGGCCTCCAGCCCTCCGTGCTACCAAGGGCAGCCCGTGCCCGTCTGGGCGGGTGATCTGCGTGCCCAGCATGGATCCAACGATCATTTGCGGAGGACGTAAGCTTCAGCAGCCTTCCTCCCGCCGCGCCCTCGAGCCCTTCTCACTGATAGTGAGAAAGGGCTCTCAAATTAGTCTCAAGCCATACATCACCTTTGTGTGGGTTCATACAATCATACTCATGTCAGCAACCCACATTAAACCTAGATTTTGTGAATCAGGCCAGTGTCTAGAGATTCTGAGGAGGGAGCTGAATCTTGGATAATAACAACTTTAGCAGCTCATGTGAAAGAAATTAAACAAGGAATTCCCAATAGGCAAAAATATGGACAGTGATTGACTAGGGACAGATTCCAGAATACAGGGACTATCTCTGGTAAGCGAGGATAGTTGGAGCCTACGTGATGCCTGTTATTTTTCCTTGGAGTTCACATCATCTTTTCACCTTCAGAGACTTCACAAACTTTCTGAAGAAGAGACATTGTACTACCAAAGAAAACAGAGGTGCTCCTAATAAAGAGATTTTGATCTGAGTGGGAGCACTAACATGAGTCAGCAGACGGAGATGAGTGACTAAGAAGGGAGTCAAAATGAATAAAACAAATAGGGCAGGCGGGGGTGGGGGTGGGGGATTAGCAGCCAAGCAGGAAGATAGCAGGGAGACGAGAGAAGTAGAAAAGGAGGGTTTCCTAGCAGCAGAATGAGAGCTTGTGCTTTGTGTGGCAAAAGGCAGAAAAAGAAACTATGGGTTTTGAAGGCTGAGGGTTTTTTGTTTGGTTGGTTTTTGTTTAATTATCAAGTTGGGGAGTGATGGACTTTGGGAGCTCTCAGGGAGGAATCGAGAATGCTGATGGAGGAACTGAAATGACTGCAGAGCATGTCTGTGGGAAGATCTGAGCCAGATGTAACAATTGCAGCTATCTGCAGTCTAAATCTGGATCACACTTTGAATGTAGGCTGCTGCACCTCTACAACTGTAAGGCATGATCTCTAGCCAGGTCTTCCCCCAGTTTCTCTTACCTGAAGTTGTTTCCTGACTGAATATTGGAGACACACTCCACCTTTACATCCAAAAAAGGTTTACTTTTATAGGGTATAAAATACTTGGTCTGGGAGGAGCCTCCCTTTTTCATAATCACATAGGAACCTTAGTGGGATCAGACTACGGGCTATTGGGTATAGTTGTGTGAAGAAGTACATCCTTTGACACCATGGTGCCGGGGTGTGTGTGTCCACATTTACTGAGGGGAAGTGTAGTGAATGGCCACATTTGCACGTAACGTGGAACTGGAGGTTGCTGAACCTGTGGTTAATTTTTCAGACCGTGAATTGCATCGCAAACATTCATCCAGCCACAGCCCAGCAACCTCCATTTGCAGGTTAGAGGAGCCCCACCCTCATTCCTGGTCTGCCCAGGCTGCAAGATCTGTAGCACTCACATCACCAGACTGTGGACAAGGCATCAGCAAAGTGGCAGCCGTTAGCCATGATCTGCAAGGAATGTGCCGACGCAATTGTGCCTTTTTGGAATGGTGCACCCGTCCTCAGCAGGGAAAGGGTATTTAAATCCCTTTAAATGCCATGCAAGCCCTTCATCTGACAGCAATTGCACTGCCACCCTCGTAAGAGCCCCGGAACAAAACAGTCTCACACAAGCACAGTTTCTGGCAGTGGGAGGATGCTGAGGGGCACTATTTTTATGTTACTCCAGGCAGGGATAATGATGACTTCCTAGGAAGGGATATGCATATGAAGGAGGGCAAAGGATCCTGAGATCTGCCCACTGTGACCAAGGATGCTCTTATAGGAACATAGAAAGCTGCCATATACTGAGTCAGACCATAGGTCCATCTAGCTCAGTATTGCCTACCCAGACTGGCAGCAGCTTCTCCAAGGTTGCAGGCAGGAATCTCTCTCAGCCCTATCTTGGAGATGCTGCCTGGAAGGGAACTTGGAACCTTCTGCTCTTCCCAGAGCAGCTCCATCCCCTAAAGGGAATATCTTACAGTGCACATCCCTACTTGCCACCCAGGGATTAGCCCTCTCATGAGAGGGCCAGTCCACTGGGGAGGACCTCAGGCTCACACTCTACGATCAAAAACCTTCAGTCTTCCATTGGATTGCATACTCATTAGCTGAGCCATCCAAACAAAAGGGGGCCCCACTTGTATGTTAATGATACTTGTATGTTAATGATAGAACTATTCCACAGTGACCCTCCTCTTCTCCAGTGAAGCCTTTGTCACACCCAAGAGAGAGTTTGATGCTCCGTGTGTCCATCCATTGTCAGGTGGGCAGACTGGGGAAACACAGGACCGGGGACAGATCTTAACTCTCATTCAAATTTTGTGGGTTTGGTCCAGAGTTGCAGCATATGCAGATCGTCTGCTGCGGTAAATCCCGGGAGAGGGGAGCCCCGGTTTTCAGCTAGCCTGAGAGAGTAGGGTTGCTGTGCCAGGCAAAAATGAAGATGAATAGTCCCGATGGGCAACCAGACTGGTAGAGGACCCACTTGGACTGCCTCCCTGCGGCAGTTGCCAAGACTGGGAGAGGTGTCCCTGTGGCTTGCTTGTGTGGGGCAAGCAGGCTGGGCAGGCTGATTTCCTTCCTGATTGCCGGCGGGAGGGGGGGGGACCACAAGGGACTGAATAGGAAAAGGGCATGCCCCCATGAGACTTCCCCATTGGACAGGCTTACAAGTTTGGGAAGGGACGTGGTGGTGTCCCTGTTGCTGGGCAACTGCTTGATTAGATTGGAGGGCGGCAGGGCAAGTGCTCAGAGAAGCAGCCAGCAAGAAGTGCTGCAGGCATGGAATGAGTACGATCCCGGGTGGGTCTGGGCCATCCTCTCTATGACTACAGTTCCTGAAACAGCACGAAACCCTGGCTATGGCACCATCTAAGTTCAGACATAACACCGTCACTCCCACCACCCCCAAAAAACCCTCAGGTTGGGGCAGCAAAACTCACTCAAAACTGAAGGTTCAAATTGAAGTTTGGCAAAGGGAAACCGCAGGTCGTTTTTGCCGCAAAACCAAAATTGCACACATTCAGACATACACAATTTCCAACTTCTGCCCCAGGTAACTGTGGTTTTGCATTATATTATATTATATTATATTATATTATATTATATTATATTATATTATATTATATTATATTATATTATATTATATTAATATTATTTAAAAGATTTCCATACTACCCAATATTGCCTCTCTAGGTGGTTTACAATTAAAATAATTTAAAACAAATCAATTAACAATTAAAATCATTTAAAGCATTAAAACATTTAAAACCCAGTATTAAAAATATGCGAATGCAGCCACTGTCTATAAGTCAGGGCTGCTCAACTGTGGCTTGGGATTATGGGAGTTGTAGTCCAAAAAACATCTGGAGGGGGGGCCTAAGTTGAGCAGGCCTGCTATTAGTAGTGGATTACTTGTGTGTAAAGTTTGTATGGGGAACTATTTGGATGTAACACTGGGTGGATATAAATGGAGCTGTATTTGTAGGTAGTTGCCTGTTCAGACATGTAAAGAAGACTTGTATTTTTATCCTGCCTCCCCTTAGTTTATTCTACTAAGGATATTTATAGGCTACTAAGGATATTTATATACCGCTCTTCAGCCAAAGTTCTCAAAGCGATTTATATAGAAAAATACACGAATAAGATTGTGAGCCCAAGCAAAGGGCTCACAATCTGGACACCAGCAACAGCCACTGGAGGGATGCTATGCTGGGGTTGGATAGGGCCAGTTGCTCTCCCCCTGCTAAATATAAGAGAACCACCACTTTAAAAGGTGTCTCTTTGCTCGGTTAGCAGGGGTCTGTGTTTGCTAGGAAAAAATCATGATGTGGTGTGAGGAGTGGTTTACAGATACAAATGTCTTTACTAGACTGAGGCAATAGGTGACTGCCTACAAATATAGCTGTCTCCATTTATATTCTACAACGTGTTACATCCAAAGAGGAAGAAATAAGAACTGTCACCAAGAGTCTTGATGGACAAGGGGAGAGAAATTTGGCAGCAGTGGCAGTTCCTCCTCCCATTCTCTGATGGCGAAGAAGACATGTTTTCACTGCCACATTTAGGTGCCCATTCAGATGATGACCAAAACAACAGGACATTGTTGTTTCTAATCTGCATATTCAAAGAAAGTTCCTCTGACTGATTGACTTCCAGTGTGCTCTGAATAGAATATTTTGTCCCATGGCCTTGACTGCACTTGAATGCACATCAGTAGTTTGTTTTGTCCCACAGAGGACATGCTTCCCCCAGGACACAGCTTACTCAGCAGCAGGGAACCTTAATGTTTAAGTGGGAGTTTGTTTCATGAACCAATGCCAGATACCCTATTTTTCCCCCTGCTGCTGTCGGTGCTGGTGATGTGTCACTCACACACCCCAGAACCAGGAGGGTTCAGATCCTCACAGCGGATGCCCCCTGCCTGGTTCCCAATCACACTCCCACATCTGATGCAATGGCCAGTGAAGGCAGTTTCTGGATTCCAGAGCAGCCCAGGCACAAGGCACACTCCCATCATTTCCCCGTCTGCCCGCTCAGTAGGCATGCAAGGCTGGACCACCCTACCCATTAAAGCTGGTCAAATGGTCACCCGGGGCACCAAGGGCAATGATGTGTGTCCTCCACCACCCCTCCCTGGATGCCCTCCTGGCCACAGTGGACGGTAGGGCGGGCAACAGGGAGTGCACACCTGCCTTCCTTGCCACTGGTGCCACCACCCCCTTCTCTTGCTGCAGCAGGCTTGAGTAGGAGCTGGCTCAGCTTGAAGGCTTGTGCTTGGATGCAGAGGGAAGCCGGTCCGGGTTCGAGTCAGACCAAGCTTGGCTTGAAACCCCAATTCATGAGCTGGCCTGAGGGGCTCAAGGGGGCATACCTGTGAAGGGTATACTTGGCAAGGATTGCCTGTACAAGTAAAAGGCTCCTCCACAGTAAGCAGCAGGGGGGAAGGGGGGGAGGTACCTCTTACTTTTAAAAACAAGCCACTCGCTGGTGGCTGTGGGGAGGTGGTGAGGGGTGAGGGGAAAGGTCCCCCCTTCTACCTTCTCAAACCATGCTGCTGTGTGGTGGGAAGGGGAACTGGAAGAAGATCACTCTTGCCACAGCCGCCCCTCTTGCCTCATCCCACCACACAGCAGCGTGGTTTGGGAAGGTAGAAGGCAAAGCCTTCCTCTCGCCCCCTCACCCTCCCCGCAGCTGTGGCTGTTGCCTCCGCGGCAGCATCCTCCAACATCCCACCGCACAGTGGTGGTGTGTAGAAGGTAAAAGGGGGAACTCCCCCCTTGCCCCCTTCACTGCCACCGTAGGCAAGTGGCGACTCTGCTGTCTCATCACTCCACCACTGCCACCCCCTCCCAGCCTCCCAAATAACAGGCCAGTCAATCTGCAACCCATTTTGAGCCTCTGCGTGTGCACAGAGGCCATTCGTGTTACCGGGTGTAGGAGGGTGGGCATCTGGCGGAGGGTGTTCCCCATCACCCACCTACCCTGATGCTGCCACTTGCTGCACTTGCAGTGCCAGTGGGGTGGGTGGGTGGGTGAGTGGCAAAGTGTCTCCCGCCACCTGCCCCCCCCCATTGCCACTGCTACCCTCTGCATTGTGATGGTGGTGCTGTGGGTGAGTGGGCAGGTGCAGTGGTGAACCCAGGTAATTTGGGTGCATGGACTGCCCCCGCTGTGAGGCCCCCCTGCTGTGAGCCCCTCCTCCATGAGCCCCCCCCCCGCCGCCGCCACTGCCATTGCTGCCACAAGCCCAAACCACCGGCCTTTGCAAGTATTCTAGTTGCCATGTGCATGACAGCTCCACCCCCACCCCCACCCCCACCCCGTGGTAGCGGCAGACAGAGTGGGAGCGGCCGCTGGGCTGACCATCCACCTCAGTGACCCTTGAGTGGACAGTCAGCCGAGCAGTCACTCTCGCTCTGCTCGCCGCAACCACCATGGGGGGGCCTGTTCTGGCTCACCCCCTCCTATCCCCTGGCCATGCACATGGCGGCTAGAATACTTGCAAAGATCGGAAGTTCAGACTCACTGTGGCGGGGGGGGCACAGTGACTGGAGACACCCCCCCCATCTTTCAAGGCCCCTTGGACCCTGGAGGCCACAGGCTGTGGCCCCATAGTCCAGGGGTAAGGGCACCTCCTGGAAGGGTGGGTGATGGGGAACACCTACCCACACCCATCCAGTGGCCAGGAGGGTGCTAAGGAGACATGAGGCAAGTGGGCGCACACCCAGGCCCCAAGCCCAGTGTCACCCAGAGCCCTCCTCACCCGGCCCCTCCCCTGAGGTTGCAGCCTCCCCATCACTTCCCCCTCATGCAACTCTGCCTTACAATCTGGGCAGGCTGCAATAGGATGTTGCTGCAGTGGGAAGCAGCAGCAGCAGCAGCTGGGTAGGGGGCTTGTGCCAGCTGCAATGGAGCCATGCTTTTACCTCCACAGTGCAGCCTGCCTTGGAGGTAAAGCTGCCAGCGCTGTGCAACTGGCAAGGAAGGAGGGGCTGCCCCAGCACGGCAATGGACAGAAGTGGCAACGGGTGCCAAGGGAGGTGGGGCTGGCAAGAAAAAATTATTTTCCTACTATGGATCTTACAGCAGAATTTGAAATTTAAAAAAAAAATTCAGGTCGAGTAGATTTAATTGTTTTTTTTAAGGGCTTAAATTTGTGTTTTGTATTATAGCAAGGGTAAATTTTATAGTTGATGTTTCACGAAGAGAGGTGTGCGGGAAGTTCATTTTTGTCTATTATGTTTGTTATGGATATTATTGTTAAAATTAATAAAAATTGAATTTTGAAAAAAAAAGAGAAGTTCCTCCACACTCACACCACCCTCACTCCACACTCACACTCCACGATGCCCCTTGCCATCCTACTCCATTGCCAGTAATTCTCTGTCTCCCATCCTCCTGCGCTCCACCCATCTATTGGAGGGCCTTGGAGTCCTTTTTCTTCCCAAGGATCTTGCACCGCGACTGCGCCGGCTCCCTTGAGAAGAAGCAGCCTGATCTCTCCACAAAGCTCACCCTGCCATGCCATCCTGCAGCACCCTGCAGTCATGCCTATCCCCCACCCAAGGGCCCCCACTCTCCAGCCACCCCACCTCCTCTCTCCTCTCTGGCAAGGTGGCCATTGGGCAGGCTAGCACAAACAAGGGGGGCTGTGTTCCAAGAGGTTGCAGCCAAGGAACAGGTGGCAGTGGCTCTGCACCTCACCCTGTGCAGTGAGAGAGGGGTGACTTAAGTCGAGGACTGCCTGTATTTGTGGAGGAGAGCTGGTCTTATGGTAGTGAGCATGAATTGTTCCGTTTGCTAAGCAGGGGCTGCCTTGATTTTCATTTGGATGAGTGACCACATGTACACACTGAAGCTCTTCTCATGATCAGTGAGAAGAGCTTCTTCCGGGTCTGCGGGGAGAGCAGGCTTAGCTCACTCTCCCCACAGACGATCCAAAGGCAGCCCTGGGTGGCTGGATCAGCCGCCCACACAACTGCCGGCTCCGTCACAGAGCCAGCGGGGTCTGCTGGGATCGGGGGGGCACGTGGCCCCAGAAGTTCCAGGATGCCCCGAGCAAACACACAGAGCTTTGCCCCGAGGCTCGGAAGCTGCTTGCAGCCCCCTGGTCGAAGGACTACTCATGTGTCGCCGTGCACCTCAGTGACACACAAGCAAAAAGATATCTAAGGGGAGAGGTATTTATGGAGGCTAGCTGCCTGTTGCATCACATGATCGCCCAAAAGTGGGCTAGGCTCCCTTAGCCCACTTTTGGGCAATTGTGAGAATAGCCTCACTGTCTGCTGTAAGATATTGCCCTTAGGAAATAGGGCCATAGCTCAGTGGTGGGCATCTTTTTGCATGCAGAAGGTCCCAGCTTCAATCCTTGGCAGCATCTCCAGGTAGGGCTGGGAGGGACTCCTGCATGGAACCTTGGAGAGCTGCTGCCAGTCAGTGCGGACAATACTGAGCTAGATGGACTAATGGTCTGGCTTGATACAAGTCAGCTTCCTCCTATGTTCCTACGATGCTCCAAGGATGTGAATATTTATTTATTTATTTATTTATTTACATTTATATCCCGCGCTTCCTCCAAGGAGCCCTGAGCGGTGTACTACATACTTGAGTTTCTTCTCACAACAACTCTGTGAAGTAGGTTACTCTGAGAGAGAAGTGACTGGCCCAGAGTCACCCAGCTAGTATCATGGCTGGATGGGGATTTGAACTCGGGTCTCCTCGATCCTAGTCCAGCACTCTAACCACGCTGGCTCTCCATGGGTGCTCTTCTCACATGGGTGCTCTTCTCACGTTCAGTGAGAAGAGCGACAGGATGGTCTGCAGGGAAGGCAGGTTTAACTTACCTTCCCCGCAGACAATCTCCATAACTTACCTGGGAGGGCGGATCACCCACCCAGATGACCAGCAGCTTGCCCTGCAGCTCTGGGGGGTTGAGGTGCTGGGATGCCCCACTGCACGTCTCCCCACCCCCAGAGCTCCAATAATGCACCACGCAAGTTGGGATTCCCCCTCTCCCCCCCCCCCCAGTAAGCTAGCTGCAAGCACGATCAGTAAACTTAGGGTAAGGGAGCCTTCACTCCCTTAATCTCGTTGTAATGGGAGGCTACTTAGGCAGGTTTGTCGCTGTGTAGCCACCAGAATTGGGCCTGATCCTGGTGGTTCACACGCGCATGCTAAACCGGGCTGGGCTCCCTTATTTATGTTAATAGCTTCATGATCTACCCTTTTTCTGACCTCTTCTCCCAAACCAACTTTTACAATGTCACATTCAATAGAGTCACATTTTCAAGCATGACTTTGTCCCACAGTGGATGGAGCAAAAATGACAAGTCTGCTGCCGCTCTTGCTGCCAAGATTTCCTAGTAGTTTCTCACTGTCACAAGTTATAGGAGGTGGGCATTATGTGTGTCAGTAACAACACACATTGGCAAAGTAGTCTGTGACTCCGAGCCTGACCTTGACATGTTAGCCCTCCAAGGAACATTGTAGTCGATTGTGAAAGTGTCACGTTGAATCAGGAGTTGACACTTTGGCCTGTCCTGTTTGATAGACATGTTTAATTTTCGCTAAGTGAAAGGGAGCAGGCTGAGCTACTGAAATTTATGACGTGCTTTTAGCAAACTATAGTTGGGACGTAAAAGAAAACAGAAACATTTCTTTCCTCAATCTCTTTTTATAACATTTTTTTTAGAAATACCAAGATCTGGAAAATCAAAAGATAATGTCAAGACAGATAAGGCCAGCATCGATAATACTATGATGCAATTTGAAAATCTAGCATATTCCTTCCACTTAAAGGTGGTCTCCCGGTCTGAATAAGAATAAAAAAGCTCTCTTATTCTTCAATGTTAAGTATTTTATTAATTTCAAATCATGTCCAGAGTTTGGTCATCCATACATCAATTGATGTATTGCTAAAATTATTTATTATTTATTAAATTTATTGTTTTCCAAATCAATTACTGCATTTAATGTGTTATATATTTTTCTGTATTCTACCTCCCAACAGCCTTGCCATAATCCCCAATTTTTGGATGAAAAGAACCAGGACGCTGGATTAATTTTCTTAAGGGGATGCATATTTGAAGTCAGAATTGAAACATGGGAGGGCTTTGTACAGGTAAAATGCTTAGACCAGGGTTTCCCATGCTTGGATCCCCATGTGATTTTAGACTATAACTTTCATCATCCCAAGCCACAATGGCCAAAGACTGTAGATAATTGTAGTTGTAGTTCACCATCTGGAGATCCAAGTTTGGGAACCCCTGGCTTAGACTATAACATTTACTTAGGGGTAAGCCCCACATAACACAGTGGATCTTTCTTCTGATTAAGCATAATATAATTGGGCTCTTGATCCATTAAGGCAACACATTTTTTAGCTGACTAAAGGCTATTAAAGGCTATCATCCAGTTAGACAGCAAGCTTCATACACTCTATATTGGAGCAGCTTCACGTGAATAGACTTCTTTCTCTATTCTCACCTTCTTCTCTATGTGTTTAGACAATGGGATTGTACCATCTGACCCTGCCCCAAACTCTGTGCATCTGCTGGCCTCACTCTGTGCATCTGCTGTGCATCTGTGCATCTCTGGTGCATCTCTGTGCATCTGCTGGTCTTCCACACGTCAGACTCTGCATGCATAAGGAGTGAAAGGGCACCTTTGGACATAGCGTGACTCCTCAGGTTGAAGAACCTGCAGCTAGTCATCTGGGAATCATCCTGAACCTGGGAATCATCCTGCAGATGATTGTCAAGCCTCTGTCTTGAAACCTCTGGCTTCTGGGCAGAGGGACACCTCCCTCGTCCTGGTCTGCCGAGGCTTCATCCCTGTAGTGCTTGCATTGCCAGACTGCAGGCAAGACGTCATTGGGGCACTTCTCACGATCAGCAAAATTCGGGCTAGCAGAGGCTAGCCCAATTTTTGGTGACCGTAAGAACCACCAGGCTCGCAGCCGAGCCCGGTGGTTCTTGAGCGGTTAACCCGCTCGAGAACCTCTGCTAAAAAGCAGGTTTGCGGAGCGAGCACTCCTGCAAACCTGCTTTTTGCAATCGTGAGTAGCTGTGCCACGCCTTTGCGCCGTGCCTACTCATGTGTAGACCCCCGGCTGGGAGGTGAAAAGCTGCCTCCCGGCTCTGGGGTCTTCCCAGTATGCCCCGTGCAGTCGTGCAGGGCATACTGGGGCTTGCGGGGGCTGCTAGGCCCCCGCTCCCCCCACCCCCTGCCAGCTCCGTCATGGAGCCGGCCATCGTGTGGGCGGCCGATCCGGCCGCCCAGGGCTCCCTGCTCGCTCGTGAGTGGGGAGAGCAGGCTTAGCCCACTCTTCCCATTCACCAGGAAAAACCGGAAAAAACTGATCGTGAGACCCGGTCCATTATGTCAGTAGAGCCACAATAATTGGCCATGATCCTTGGGGGTGTGTGCCCATTGTGATTATGCCTTTTTGGCATTAATCACCTACCCTTAGCAGGGAAAGGGCATTTAAGCCTTTCCTCGCACCACTGCCCTTGCAATAGCCCTGTAGCCACACAGTCTCGCACAAATACTGGTGCTGGGGGATGGAGAGGGATCATGATAACTTCTGAGGATAGATAAACTTTATTACGATCGTAGATCAGCCAGTACAACAACAGGGGGGTGGGGGGGAAACATTACATAAGACTAGAGCATAAATGTAGCAAAACCTAGCCACATTGAAAGTGATCTCTTTACAAAAATTAGTTAGCAAAAACTCTAAGTAAAATTAATCAGAGTGACCTGGAAACTTCCTCAAGAGAGGAGAAATTAGTTTTAAACGAGCATCACTATAAAATTTACAATATAAAATAACAAGAGGGGTAGTTTCTACAGCACCCATTCCACAGGGGCAAATCTTTAAATTAAATGGAATCCCTTTATATCTACCATCCCTAACAGCCATCGGAGAACTTCTGAGGAGGGAATATGTATATCAGTCCAGGCAAAGGATCTTGGGGTTTGATCCACTGTGACAAAGAATGCTGTCAGAATGGTGGCCAAGAAGTCCATGAAGCCCCTGTGTTCGTTGCCAGCCGGGGATTCACTCTCTCATAACAGGGCCAGTCCACTGGGGAGGACCAGCGGCTCAATGAGCTTTGGGTCTCCATGGACCTGTACTCTCAGGAGGTAGCCCATCCAACTATAGGAGGCCGCACTGATGTGAGGCCCCTGATATCTCAAGTTAATAATAGCACTCATACTCCATGCCTTCCCCTCTCCACTCAACCCTTTCAGACTCCCAAGGGGTCTGATCTGCTTCATGTGTCCAGGAGGGTACGGGTGGGAGGAGTTGGGAAACAACAGGGATGGCTCCCAGTCCACATTCAAATGTGCCAGGCTGGGAACAGCACGGTGGCATATGTAAATTGACCACCACAGGGCATCCTAGGGCAGGGGACCTGTTGTTTTCAGCTATCCCTAGAAAGCCAGGTGGCTGTACGGGGCAAAACAAAAAACAAAAGCCCATGGGTATGTGTTGTGAGGGGATCAGACTGCCAGAGGGAGCGCTTGGACTCCTGCTTCACGGTGGTCACCAGGACTGGAATGGTGTTGCCAGGGTATGCTTCTCTGGGGTTTGCATTAATCTAGCAATCAGGCTGTGTGGCAGCAGACCTCCAGCCTGCATGCATCTCTCCATGACCACTCACTCTCATGAGTGTGTAGATCTTGGGAGAAGGGGACATGCATCTATTGCATGTGTTGTCGTCACACCGGGCTTTTGAACACATCCCTGTTCAAACATCATCCAGGTTTAACTATGGATGGTTCAGCTCATGAGCAATGTTCAAGACTGCAAGCTTGTACCCATGGAGAAGGGGCTGACACTCCCCCTGCCACTTCCCCTGCAAACTGGTACAAAAATAGAACAGAGACATTTAATAATTCCTTGAGCTACCTTTTAACCCAAGACTGGGGTTATCCCATTTCTGGTAGACTTTAGTTTGCCAGTGCACATGGTGCCACACTAGTATGGGGTACTTCCAAGCCGAGGGGGCCAGGGATGAACAGTTGGACACACACACACACACACACACACACACACACACACATGGGGGGGGCGGTTTGATGGCACCACTCTATACAGTTGTGGGGGTCCGGACCATCCACAGGAACCTTGAAAATACAAAAGCAGTCCCAGCATCTGGGGAAATAAATGCCCGGCTGACCATCCAGACAACACATGGAACACCATTGAAAGGATACTTTGCTGGGCAGCCACACTTCATCAGTTGTATTTTTAATTCCAGGGTTCCTTGTGCACGTGCCCCCTCACCTTCCCCTGATGGAAGCTGTCAAAAGGTCTTGCATGATAATTGAGATTAAAGTTCCTGCATCCTGTGCGACATGCCAGGGTGGGTGTTGCAGGTTGCTAAAGGAATAAAAGGAAATGGATATATGCAGACTACATATAGTGGGGATACATGTTGTCTCTGTTTTTACATTATTGGACAACTTCAAGGTCTCCATGGGTGGGGTTTCCGCGGGTTTCTGCACGGGGTCAGCACATGAGCATTTCTGCCAAGTGGTGAGGTGTCACTCCTCTAGCATGTGTGCCCTTTGCTTGGAAATAACTGAGTCCTCCAGTTTCTAGTGTCACCAGGGCTCCATGTTTCTGCATTCCTGAATTCCTGGAGACCTCTTGCTGTGCCTGTATTGTCATCCCATCCTTTCTGTGTGGATTGATAAGGGGGGACCATAAGATGCAGTGGAAACCAGGCTTCCTCCAATGTAGTTCTCTCCCTGTCAATGCATTCAAGCTAGGGGTGTGGCAT
This sequence comes from Hemicordylus capensis, assembly GCF_027244095.1. Classification (NCBI taxonomy): domain Eukaryota; kingdom Metazoa; phylum Chordata; class Lepidosauria; order Squamata; family Cordylidae; genus Hemicordylus; species Hemicordylus capensis. Next base: position 24,711,735 of record NC_069661.1, on the reverse strand, counting down.
CCCTGCTGCCAGGCAACTGCAGGAGGAGTGCATAGAAAGTGGAGGGTGGGGCAAGTGCTCAGAGAGGTGGCCAGTGAGAAGTGTGGTCAACATAGACCTGATGTATTTCTGGGCTGGTCTAAGCTATCCTCTCTGTGGTTTCGGGAGCAGCCACAGCTGAAAACCTGGGTTATGACAGCGGCAGAATTCAGACAAAATGATAGCCCTTTGGAACCTGAGGTTTCGGTAGTGAAACTCACTACAAAGCAAAGGTTCAAATTCAGGTTTGGAGTCAAAAACCAACCTGCAGTTGGGTTGCAAAACTGCGGTTTCACGTAATCAGATGACTATAATCTTTGGAACACGCTTCCTGCTGAGATAAGAGCCTCCCCATCTCTCAGAACTTTTAAAAAGGCAGTCAAGACACATTTGTTCACCCAGGCTTTTAATTAGATACTGAGGCTTTACACATGAGCAGTGTGTAGAACCTGGGAGGGTATGGCGAGGAGAGCAGGTTTAGCCTGCTCTCCCTGCAGACGATCAGACGTGAAGCTCTGGGTGGTCGGATTGGCTGCCCACATGACTACCGGCTCCGTCATGGAGCCAGAGGGGGCTGCAGGGATTGGGGCTGCCTGGCCTCCGGAAGTCCCAGGATACCCTGTGCGAGTGCGCAGGGCATTCTGGGGGAATCCCTGAGGCTGGAAGGCTTGTTGTTGCCTCCCGGTCAGGAGTCTACTCATGTGGTGCCATGCACCGTGGCAGAACACAATTTTAAAAATAAGGTGAACGGAGCACTCGTTCCATTAACCTCATTTAAGGGAAGGGGGAACTAGGCGGGCTAGCTGGCGTGGAACCACCGGGCTTGCCTGCGAGCTCAGTGGTTCCAACATTCACTAGAAAGTGGGCTAGGCTCCCTTTAGCCCGTTTTCTAGTGATCATGGGAATAGGCTCACTGTTTTAATAGTTTGATGGTTTTTAATATTTTTAACGTTATTTTAAATTTTGAATTGTAATGTTTTAACCTTTTTATTTGTTTTTATTGTTTTGTTGTAAACCACCCAGAGACTTGTGTTTTGGGCAGTATACAAATATGTCAAATACATAGATGCATATATACATACATACATACAATCTCGAACCTCTGGCATGCTTGCCTCTGGTTTGGCATTATGTCCAAAGGAGGCACAGTATAATCTGGTACCATAGCTTGACAAGGGTTTCCAGTAATTAATACAGGCCCAATGCAATGCATGTAAATTGTGCATATGGTCTTGATTTCATTATTTGCATAAAAGTCATGGGACCAGATAGTGAGATCCATGCTTTGACTGAATATGTGGCACCAAAGATGAGAATCGGTTATTCTTCTAGGAAGAAACATGAAAATGGCTGTCTTTAGAATCACAGTTCTAGTCTATAGCTACATTGGACATATATCTTAAAGGCACAAGGCTTAATTTGAAAGTAGTTTGTTCTCCGAGTCCCTGTGTGATCCTGGTTGATTATTGTTGAGAGCTCTGATTTCCCAACTGGTTTGGTACATGCCCGGTTTATTTTGGAGGTATTGTTCTGATTTACACTGAAAGGTGACCTTATGCTCCTTTAACACAGCTATTTGCTCATTTTAACCTTCCTACAAAATATGTTTTTCTTTTATCTTCTGCTAAGCAATGTCCTGAAATCTTTCTGGTATTAAATTACTTCCTCCATTCTCTCTTGCAGCAATGTTGGCAGGGAAAAGAAACAATAGTTAAAGGATTTCAGGCTGGGTCAGCTAAAAAATAAGAGCAACGAATAAAAGTTTTGCTTAGACTTCTAAGTACAGTTGGGATATCATGTGGAACTCCAAAATGGTGCCACGACAGTGCATGGATTGGATCTTGATTTATTTTTAAGGGCTGTCAGATTCCATTGTGACTCATATGTCATGTACAACTGGGAGTTTCAAAAATAACTTAAATAAATGAGGTAGGAGAACATGACAGCAGGAACTTGTATGGTTTCTGAAATTGTTGTCATGCTCCTGAAGAGAGAGCCAAGCGGCAAACTCTTAACTGTGAATGAATCCTTGTGCAAACTCCCTGTATTCAGCCAAGCTCCTGTTGCCCTAAAAGGACCCTGACTCTATCTAGACATAGGAAGACATGGAGGCATAGACATTGTTGGATAAATAAAAGTAGAGCACATGAACTAAGGAACAATGTTCCAATCTCTTGAACCATTATGATGAGATTTGGGACTTACTCTCTGTTGGTGCACAGCCAACAGCTGTGATATAAAGCTTAGATATGAAGTTCATTGCCTTTGACCTGGCAGGACCCTGTGTCAAGAGAGAGCCAAGATGGTGGTCTTGACTCTCAGTGGATGACTTTCTTTATCGGCCCAATCAACTGTCCAGCTTCTCAACCTCTTGTGCTGGCCATGCTTGATACATTTTTGAGGTGAAAAATCAGATAGGATATAGATTAGAATCTGACAATTAAAATATGTTGGCAGTCTGTCAAACAGAAATATTTTGCAGGTGAAAGTTCAACACTGTGCCTGCTAAACAGAGAGATACTGTCCAGGTTGTGCTAAGGGACGGTAGACATATGTTTCCAGCTAAAAGAGGCTGAAGGATAAAGAGATGCCTGAACATGCCTAGTGAGAAAAAGGAGTCATCATCACATAAGAATATGTTTATTCTCAAGATCATATATATGAGACATATTTCCGTTAAAGAGGTATGCCAAGGACATTCTCTCCAAAAGCAAGGGGGTGGGACTTTAACAACAACAACAACAACCTACTTTATTTATTGGTTGTCCTATAAAAAATTTCTCTGGATGGCTCACAAAGTAAAACAATAAAATAAAATAAAAAAGATAATAGAACAGAAAAGAAAAGAAAAGAAAAGAATAGAATAGAATAGAATAGAATAGAATAGAATAGAATAGAATAGAGCTATATATATAGTTATCATTATAGATATAGATATATCAATCATCTTTATTACTGTCCAAGACCACAGTAGAGCATGGTTCAAAAATAAATTATGGAACAGTAAAATCATATTACTTTAAAATTACTACTCTAATATTATGAAGCTACATTATAATGCTATAAAGCTGCTACCCTTAGAAAAGAGGGTAACTATAAGATTATTAAGCAGCTGTATTTTTTTTAAAAAAATTATGAGCAATTTGGTACTATGATACTGTTTTGTAATACTGTAGAACTATTACACCTTAAAATAGAGAGAAAACTAAAAGCAAGACTGTAAAATCAATATGATTGTGGCCATAATTGTAAGCATCTATATTTAAAAGGATAAGAACATAGAATATATAAAAGATGTGTAAAGTAAAATAAAGAAGTGGAGAGAAATGTTTTTAAAAAGTGGCTAAAACATGATATGTAGAATAGGTTAGCTAACTGGGAGGACTGAGCGGGCAAGTAAAATAGTCAGTACTTAAAAGCAATACAAGGCTGATACATGGTTATGGACTGGCAGTGAGCGTCAAGCGGATCTTACACGCTTCTGTGCAGAACTTGGCAGTGTTATATGTGAAGGTCCGGTCTCTGTCTGATAGCAACATCTGAATGTAGGCTTGGCTTTGGCGACCAGGGTGCTTAACTGAAGTATAAGCTTGGCATGACTGTCTCTATAAAAGGGGCAAAAGAGGAGTATGTGCTCTGTAGTTTCAACCTCCCGAGTGACACAGGGACAAAGTCTCTCAGTGAGTGGAATCTTTCTATATTTGCCTTCTAAAACAGCGGAGGGGAGGGCATGACAATGGGCAAGGATGAAGGCCCTTCTGTGGCTTGGGATTTCAAACTGTGTCAAGTACACAGCAGGGGAGGCAGAGTATCTAAGTCATTCCAAGGACAGGAAGCTCCAAGCTTTTTGGTAATTGATTTCAAGTTGTTCACTCTTGCAATACTGAGCTAGAGCTGCCAATGCCATTCTGAGGCCTATGGGGCCTTGAGAGGATTGCTGCCAGCTTGGGGGGATGGAAATCTGGGTTACTGAGGTAGCTTACCATGTCATTGATGTAGAAATTGAAAAGAAGTGGGGCCAGGTTGCATCCCTGTTTGACTCCCCTCTGAGTCAGGACAGGGTTCGTAAGGTGTCCTTGCGGGCTATACATTACCTTGAGAGTTGTGTCTTTGTGGAGGCTGCAGATTAGATAGAGCAGACGTGTCTGACATCGGGGGGGGGGGGGGCATGGCTAAACGCTCCCTGCATCTGACGTCAGGCACAGGAGATGGGGCTAGAAGGGCCATGGCAGCGGCAGAACCCAGGCCACTGGCCTCCCTCCACCCCTGGATACATGCATGTCCTCTCTTGGAGTAGCAATGGCCACATCTAGTGGGGTGAAGATGGTTCAGAGAGACCCTTCCCAGGTGCAAGATGGCATGAGCACATGGGGAGTAGTGGAACCAGGGAACTCATTTTCACTCTCTTGAAGTCCTCTAAGTCCTCAAAATGCACTGAAAGCTTCCCTCTCGGCCTGCTAGGTGGTGGGTTTGTGACCTCCTGCAAGGGCTGGACCTCCATATCATTCTCGCAGTCAGTAATCTCAGAAGCTTCAGGTTCTGAATCCTCAGGCCTTGACAATAAATCAATCAGTGGCTTTGCTTTTTTTTTTTTTTAACCTCTGCCAATTTTCTTTGTAGATCTGCAAAGTCATCGTGAATTGATTTTAGCTTGGGGCTCTCTGTCAATGAGTTAACTTGTGGAAAGTTAAGAGTGGCTGGAACGTTTGCCAAAGGGGAACTGATGGCCTTCCTTTTAGCAATTAGCCTCCCAGTGATGAGCAATCTGACCCCCAGGTCTGAAAAAATGTGAATTGCTTATAAATTGTGCATCCTTAAGCAGTGAGCCAAGTGTAGGAGTTGGAATGACACAGCTGCTGTTCTAAATGTTATGAAAAGACATTTACAGCCAGCTCTGCTCGGAAGAAAATGAAAGTCTTTCAGCTCTATGCTTTCAGTCTGGCACTTTAGGTTCTCAGACAGTGAGGTCAGTATAGTTTTTTGTCTTGACTATATTTGGGAGTCCTTTCTGGGAAATTCAATGAGAATTTGGTGGGTCTGCAGTACTCTGCGGAAGTTGTCAATGCTGTCTGTTTCCAGTTGACGTGGCATTCTAGGAGCACACCGAGGGAGGGGCTAGCTGAGAGTTAGTGAAGACAGAAGCCATTGCACTTTTAACCTCTTGATGTGCCCAGGGGGAGAAACATTTCCCTAGTGTGCTCTGAGAAATAAATTGTTCAAAGGCAAGCCTGAGACTGTCTACTTTTGCAGAAATTTCATTTAACCTTCCAATTATTGTGACCATGGAGTCTGCAGACAACAGACAGGCACCTCCTAGATACTGGGTGAGAAGTTCATGGGGGAGGTGTGTGGTATGCCTGGGAGACTTAGGGGCCCCATTTCTCAGTCCTGAGGAATGGCTCTGGCCAGGCCACTAGGATGATTTGGGTGCAGTTTGGCTTAATGGCGGCTCCCCTGTGGCACACTCTTTATTGGTGGGGGGAGGGCTCTCTGACATTGGTGCACAAGGCCATAAATCTGTTCCTAATGAAGGCAGTCTTGTCAGAGGGATTACTCGTGGTTTCGCTTTGCCTTGCTGGTGGCAAGAATGAATCAAAATTCAGCTATTTCTCCTTCCTCCTGCTCTTCCTCCTCCTGGATTGAAGCTGGGCACCATTTTCTTTATCAGGGTGTTCTCTGTTGTCCCTCCTTCATTTTTCCCCTTTTGATGACATGATGAATTAGGGGGAAAGGTGCCCCTGAGGGGTTGTTTCCAGTGGATGTGTGAGGTGCTGCTAACCGGTCACCATCTTGGCCCCTCCAGCTCAATATAGATATAGATATATAAAGCTGCTTGGGCCTCAGTCACTCACTCACTGACATGAGTGACCTAGACCAAACCATGAAAGATGGAAACCACAAAACATGCCGTTTGTCAGCTAGGTTCTAGATCTTGCCTACACTACCATAAAAGTAAAAATAAAACCTACAAAAATTAATTAATTTTCTGGGGAAAGGGGGAAACTCTGCTGTTGGAAAAGTGTGGGAAATGATTCTGACAAACTTTGGCAGTTTTCTTGGGTATTTCTACAGATGGGAAGTCTGGACTTTCATAGAATGATGAAGAAACAAAGAAGTTATATTGTTTCCATTCACTGGATTTCTGTCCATGTCAAATTTCCATGAAACTGGCTTTAGAAATAGAATATATGAAGAATTTCATTGATCTCATTCAATCTCTCAGAATTTGTCTTTTTAGGCATTCTTGGCAGCAACATTATTACATGCTCAAAACAAAGCTGCTCTTTTTGGTCATCAGCTAGCAAGGAGTGAAGGAAGAATGCATGGTCATTCCGTGGTACAGGAGGAATACTTGCAAACTGCGAGCCTGCTTTATTAGTAAAACATAAAATTAAAAATACATTGAAACAAAAGCACAGTGATAAAATACAACTAAAAACAAAAAAAAAAATTGTTTAAGCCTGAATGAACAAAAAAAGATCTTCACCTGATCCAAAAGAGCACAGTGATCGTGTCAGGCGAAGCTCATGGTGGAGGCTATTCCATAAATAGAGACAAAAGTTTGGGCAGTATAGAAGTTTAATAAATAAATAAATAAATGGAGAGCCACTTTTCCAAAAAGACCCTCTCTCTAGTAGCCACACTTCTTGCCTCATTTCGCATTCAGGGGCACTTGGAGCAGAGCCTCCAAAGACAAACTTGTCTAGGTAGGGAACATATGGGGAAAGCACTCTTTCAGATTGCTTCCAGCACTGCTATTCAGAAGGCTCCCAGAAGCCTCTCTGCTTATGTTCTGCTTCCTCTCTGAGGAAGCTTGTATTTCCCACTCTTAACATGCTCAGGAGTCTCATGAGATCATGGGCTCCCCATTTGTTGGCACATTGGGGAGAGGTCACTTAGCAGGCAGTGGGACGATCACCCCCAGATTCACCAGCTGCCAAGCAAATTGAAAGGGGATTAGCTTCATGTCATTCCTTATATTAGGGAATTTCTAGATAGACCCGAGTTAGTTTGCAAGTTAACTTGACTTTCAAGGTCTCTCTGTCCAAAGACTGACCCTTTACTTACCCTCCTCTGCAGTTGCCTCAAACAAGCTAATGCAAATCACCTCGGCAGGCAAGTCAGATAAGGCAGTGTGAACCTTTCCCATCACAAAAGAGCTAAGTGGACAATAGGAACTCAGAGGTGCTCTCATTAAAATTACTGATTGGTATACATCCCAAAACAGATGGTGAAAGCGATTCGGAAAACACCAGAGCCACACAACAAGGATGCACTTTGATAATTTTTAGGACTCTGTGTATTACTCTAAATTTGTTAGACAGTTTGCCTCAAAAGTTCCTCCATTGCATCTTCTTTTTAAAAAGAATGTATCATTTAACTGGGATGCATCCCGTAAAGCTAGTTTTCAGACTATTAAATCAGCCATTGCTGAAAGCCCTGCTCTCACTTTTTCTGACACCAACAGGCACACTAGTGTAACTGATGCTTCGGAAGATAGCTTTGGTGCTGTCTTGATCCACCCCCCCCCCACAAAAGGGATAGGGAAGTCACAGTTGCCTTTGCTTCCAGAGTGCATACTGCTTCCAAGAAGATGTATTCTGTCTTTGAAAAAGAAGTTCTAGAAAGTTTCTGCATGTGAGACACTTCAGGACTTACTTGTGGAGCAGAAAATTCACTTTACAGTCAGACCATAAACCCCTATCTGCTTACTTACTATTCGGGGATCAAGTTGAGCGTCCCCAAGAATAACCAAATTTATCACTAGACTTATAGATTTTGATTTCCAGTTGGAATATCTTCCAGGCCTTTGAAATACAACTGCAGATTGTTTAACTCAACTTCCACTTCCAGGCCAAGAAGAGATCACAGAAGAAGAAGATGAAGGAGTAGTAACACAAATAGCTTCATCCACTTATGGAGTGATCATATCTTCTGAATGGAAAGTGGCTCTCAGTGCTGATCAAGTGCTTAAACTTTACATAACTAATGGATGGCCATGAAAAAACAGGATACATCTTAAACCATGCAGGCATGTAGTGAGTGAGCTGTCCCTTCTCAATGAGCTGGTGCTGAGGACTGATGGTTTGGTGGTGTCAGCCTCCTTACAAGCAAACATGATCAAAATTGCCCACGAAGGTCACATGGGCATGAACTTGACTAAAAGAGAAATGAGAGAAGGCTTTTGGTGGCCAGGTATTGACAAACACATTGAAAATGTAATCCAGCACCGTATGGCTTGTGCTGTATGTGACAAATTGCAGAAGACCTTTACCACCCTCTTGACTCCAGTAGACCATCCCAGTGGTCCCTGGGAAAAGCATGCTCTGGGTATAATGGGGCCTTTTGATAACCAACCCACAAAACAAAGATTTGTTATTGTGATAGTGGATTACTATTCCAGGTGGCCAGAAATTTTATTTGCTGACATTACTACAAACAAGTTGATCCAGTTCATGGCAGCAGTTTTTGCAAGGGAAGGTCTTCCTAAAGATTTAGTGAATGACAATGGGACACAACTTACTTCATATGAAATGGAGCAATACTTTCATAACCATGGGATAAAACACAAGACCTTTTCCTTGTACCATCCTCGAGGGAATGGCTTAGTGGAAAGAATGAACAGCTTAGTGAAAGTAAGTTTACAACTGACTACTCTGCAAAAAGAATCCTGGAAAGAGGCAGTCCATGATATTCTATTTGCTTATTCTTCTACAAGAAAATCACCTTTTGAACTGCTGAGAGGACACAAAGCTGCCACCAAAATTACCCAATGGCAACAACTGATAGGGCTTTCCATTCCATCTCACTCTGAGGATGCAAAGATTCATGATCGGGTAAGGGAGAAGCAACAATAATACAAATTGTATGCAGATCAGAAATGAGGTGTGAAACAATTAACATTTCTGGTGGGGGACTTCGTTCGAGTACAGCTGCCTTATAAAGTGAGAAAGGGATGTTCCTGATATTCTGGACCAAAACAAATAATCAAAATCTGAAGAGATTCTGTCATATTTGATAATGGTAAGAAATGGAACAGTTCGAAACTTTCCAGCATGCATACCATGAGACAGAAGGAAAGAGAGTCTGGTCTCAAGAGAGGAACTGGAGAGGACTTTGATCTTGCCTCCAGTTTTGATCTCACAGAGGAGGCTGATGATAGTGATGGACAATCCTCTGTAGCAGGGGGGAAAAACATCACTAACAGCTCCTGTGCCAGAGTACCCAAGAATTAGGAGAAGTGTGCATGGCATGAGATCATCTAAAAGACTTCAAGACTTTGTCACTGAATTTTAAATTAACTCAATTCTGGTTGTTATAAAGGGGAGGGATGTGTTGTATTCTATATAGTAATCTTTTATGTTGTGTTGTTGAGAGGTTTGACACTCTGTAGAGAATGTGGGGGTGGAGTAAGAAAGGAAACAGGAGGGAATGGAGAAAGAGAAAATTGATTTGTTTCAGAATAAACTCTTTGTTAAACCTACATAAGAGTACTTTGTGTTTATGGGGGAAGCAGCTATAAAACAAGCTACAATGTGCATATTGCTTTCCACCCACATCATACATGAAATTGTCATGTGTGCGTAACACATCCTATCTTTGTCTACAAATGCAATGCATGTTTATGGAGTTACTTGTTATAGCCACACCTTCAATCACATCTTAATTTCCCTTACATGTACTTTGTGATATGCTTGAATTGTCTCTCCCAAATGAGTGGTATTTACTCAAATGAGTTTAAATTGGATTAGTGTTTTAATTCCCTAGAAATAATATTTTAAACTTAAAATGACGGCACATCTTTTTCATATAAAATCTAAATATTAGGTCCTTTTGTGGTTCAATGTGGCTAAGAGGTTTCACAGACTAAGCTAAAAATATATATTTGCCTTTTGACTCAAGTTGGACCTCTTAAAAAGCATTCCTGTTATTAAAACTATGTCTACAAAATATACAAACATACACACTATCCTATACAACATCTATAAGAATATTGTCCACAATCCCTGTTTTCTACACTCTGTTGGTTAAAATCTGTTAATTAGAATTTGCTACCAAAGCTCTTGTGTTGTCTTTCCCATTTCACTGTTTATTTTCTTTTGTTGTTCCAAATGTCATCTGAAGTTAAAAACAAATGACTAGATGGACAAGGGAAATGCAATTTAAAGTACTTTTCGCAGATTGCTCCAGTAGTAGGAGTGTATTAATTTTCTTTGCTTTCCATTTCTTTCCAGTTCTCTTCACTCTTTAATCCTTCCCTGTATCCTGCAGTGCATCTCACCATCTCTAATGAGAGGGAACAAAATCAGGGTGGTTTTGCTAATGGAAACTTGGTAAATGTACGTCAGGCTGCCTTAATGTAGATTCTGAAGGGACACTTTATAAAAGAGGCCATATTTTTTCACTAAGTTTAATGAATGAAGAAGAAAGGAGTAATAAGGCTTTACAGTTTGGTTTTGGCAATTGTACTGCATTTATAAGGGTTGTAGGTTTCAGAAGCAACTGCATTAGCAAGCAACTATCACATACAAATGTGCAAGGGGCCATTGCTGTTCCATCACCACTTGGTCCTCCCTGCTAAACAGAAACATGCTTTATTGCAAGAATTTCCAAATTCTTTTAATGAGAGCTCCATTGCACAGGTTCATCATAGCAATAGCAATAGCACTTACATTTATATACCGCTCTATAGCTGGAAGCTCTCTAAGCGGTTTACAATGATTTAGTATATTGCCCCCCCAACATTCTGGGTACTCATTTTACCGACCTCAGATGGAAGGCTGAGTCAACCTTGAGCCCCTTGGTCAGGATCGAACTTGCAACCTTCTGGTTACAGGGCGGCAGTTTTACCACTGCGCCACCAGGGGCTCTTCATCTCAGTCTTCCAGTTAAGCTCCTCTTCTTCTTTCCATGTGCACATAATTATGCCCTTCAATGTCAACATATGCTCATCCTGTTGAGGAGGAGCTGTGTAGAGTACATGTTTTGCATGCAAAAGGTTCAATCCCTGGCACGTCCAAGTATGGCTGGGACAGATTCTTGTCTGAAACCCTGTGTTGACAATACAGATAGATGAGTGGTCTGAGCTGGGAAAGGGCAGCTTCTAGAGATGTGCATGAATTGTATTTTGTTATTTGATTTGAACTCAAATTGCAAAATACTGGGGTTCTTGGAAAAAGTTAGAAATTATCTAAAAATCACCAGCTTGCCCATTTCTTGCATGGGTTGAGTGGTAGCTAGTACGGCACCCTTCTCACCGTACCATCCAACCTACTTTGGTGTCCCTAGGACCTATCCATGGGGAACAATTGGGATATCTCAAGTTCCCTATTGTTCCCTAAGGCTGAAACAAACAGAGTGAACAAATTTTGCAACCCTGCCTTGAAAATCACTGCAGGGCAGAAGCACCCTTAGCAGCCAGCAAACATAGCCATAATCTGATCTCAAATAGAACATCTTCAGCCACATTTTGATTGAGTAGTACACTTCGCAATGCAGAATCCAGATTGCAGAGCAGGCCAGAGCAGTGAGTGAAGCACAAGTTAGTTTCAAGCCTAAAGGCTAGACATGGAGCTCATCACAGCAGTCACCAAGAAATATTATATAGAGAGCTGCCATTGCCACAACACCCTCTCATAGGGGTGTGCACAAAACTGGAAAACCCAGTTCAGTTTGAGTAGAACCAGACTCAAACTGAACTGGGTCTGATCTGGGTCTGTGCACACTACAGCTGGGCCTGGTCCGGCTTGAGTCCAAACCGGCTTCAGTCCCGACTTGAGTGCAAACCAGTTCAGTCCCGGCTCAGGGGAAGAAGGAATGGGGGGAAAATAAAATAAAAAAATGGTGGACTTACCACCATTGCAGGGCTTTGGGGGTGCTGCTGTGGCCATGGGGGGGTGTCTCCTGAGTTTCCACCTCCCCCACCGGCCTCCTCACATTCTCAAATGTCCTGTTTCAGGCCATTTCCAGGCCATTCCAGACCTCTCTGTGCTGGTGGTGGCCATTTTGGAGGCTGCTGTGTATGCGCACTGGCCATTTGCATGGCCAGGCCATGACCTTGAGCTGGCTCGCACATCCCTACCATCTCACAAACAGACCAAACCACAACTCAAGGCAGCCAGGTGGGCACCCAAGTTCTCCCTTTGTGAATCTGTGATCCAGCAAAACCAGATAGTTATCACAGCAAGCAATTGCACAGCAAGCATATTATACTTACTCCAGTGCTGAGGAAACCACAAAATCAAACCTTCCTTCCATCCTGCCTGCCACAGGGAGGCAGGAGGACAAAGCAGTCATGGCCGGATAGACCAATGATCTGACAAGAGATAAAATTTTCTAGACTGTTACTATAAGAAGAACTCTTCTTTCTTTTCCATTGTAAGTGTTCACCCCTGCCTGCCTGTGTCTGGAAAACACCATGGCCTCAGATTGGTGCTGGGCCTTGGCTTACAACCTGATACATGGGTAAGGGCACCAGTCCATCTCATCATTGGCCAGGGTGATGGTGGTGTCTGTGTGTGTGTGTGTGTGTGTGTGTGTACATGTGTCAACAGCACTAGCAGGTAGATCGTGACACATCTGGGTTTGGGGGTTGGCCAGGGTGGGCTGAACTGCCAGTGGTGCTGCAGTGGGTGGGGGTGATCAAGAGACACTCACTGCCAAGTCCAACTAGCCTTGGCAATGTGTTGCCCAAAACTGGATTAATTCCGTCTCCTGGCCTGCCACCAGCTCCTGCAGGTACTGCAGCACACACTGCTCAGCACTGCTGCAGGACTAGGTGGGCTCCTCCTGTAGCCCTGGCAAGGAACCAAGGAACCCCTCCATCAACAACCACCACCAAATATTTATATACCGCTTTTCAAAAAAAGTTTCCAAAGCGATTTTACAGAGAGAAATAATAAACAAGCAAACAAGCAAACAAACAAGATGGCTCCCTGTCACCAAAGGGCTCACAATCTAGAAAGACAGACACCAACAACAGTCACTGGAGGTACTGTGCTGCAGGTGGATAGGGCCAGTTTCTCACCCCCTGCTCAATAAAGAAAATCACCACTTTAAAAAGGTGCCTCTTTGCCCACTTAGCAGGGGTGAACCACCGGGTGGAATGCAGAAAGGAAACCACTGGCTCACCAGGGACACCAGGGAAATAGTTCCCACTCCTCCTCAGTCAGGGAGGTTGCACTGCCAATGGGGATTGGGGAGAATGGAGAGAGTGACCTGGCTGGATCTGCAGCTGATGATACCTCCTCCTCTGCTACCACAGGAAGAGCTTCTTCCCTGACAGGGGAGCAGGGGCGTAACGATAGGGGGGGCAGGCAGGGCACGTGCCCTGGACGCCACCCCGGTGGGTCACATTGGGGGTGCCAAAAAGTGGCTTCCCCCCCCGGATCGCCCGCCGAGTGTGGCGGCAGGCGTGCGGTGGCGATTTGGCAGCGGTGGCGGGTTGCCTGCGGCCTGCTGAGTGCGGCGGTGGCTGGCGTGGTGGCGATGGGCTGTAGTGCGGCCCGAGCGGCGGCGGCAGATCGCCCGCCGAGGATGGAGTGCAGGCAGAGCAACGCTGAGCCTGCCTCCTGCCGGGCCAGGAGGCAGGCTCGGCGTCACTCTGCCTGCACTCCGTCCTCGGCGGGCGTTCCACCGCCGCCGCTCGGGCCGCGCTACAGCCCATCGCCGCCACGCCAGCCACCAGCCACCACCACACTCGGCAGGCCGCGGGCGACCTTCCACCGCCGCACGCCGCCACCAAATTGCCGCCGCACGCACGCCGCAATACGCCACCGCCGAATCGCCACCACTGCTGGCGATCTGCTGCCTGGGGGCGCCACCGTGCCCTCACAGGTATGTGGGGGCCGGGGGGCACCATTTCAGGGCCAGAGCTTGCCCTGGGCACTGTTTCCCCCCGATACGCCACTGCAGGGGAGGACTCCCTCAATTCTACCTCAGCTGCTGGAGGTGGCTGTGCTGTTGGACCAGGATCCTCTGGAAAGAAGAACCTGCACACAACTTCATCAGTGAGGCCAATGTGGGGAGTAGGTCCCTTTCGCTATCACCCACCATGGCCGGCAGCCTGTCACTCTGCTCCTGGCTCTGCCTCACACCCTCCTGGACATCTTGGGTTGTGGGTTTTAAAAAAATGTAAACCCTAATTCTGATGGGGTGTGGCAGAAGGAACACCCTTAAGGAGATATGGGGCAGGGCGTATTTGTGCACTGTGTGCCACACACAGCACTATTTATAGAAGCTAGAAAAATTAAATCCCTCCCAATAAAGAAGCAGGCTTTATTGGGTGGGGGCAGAGGGTTGCAGGGGACTGAGCAAAAATGGGGCAAGTTGAAGGGAAGGCAAGGCAAAAGACACTGGATTACTGAGTCCTCTCTAACCCAAGCCCAGCCCTCCTGTCCTACAGTACTGCCACTACTCACCTAATCCCTTCCCCAAACTAGGCCCTATTTAATGAAATCTAACCTGTTGCATGACCAAGGTGGTGGGGATCACCTATCTGGTGTCTTCGGCTGGGGGCTTCCGATGTCTTCGGCTGGAGTCTGCAAGGAGTTGCTCTTGGAGACATTCTTGGGCCAAACAAACAACTGGAATCTACAGCTAGGGGGAGGACAGGTGGGCACCAGTCAGGCAACCACACACCCAATCAAAACAACAACAACAACAACAACAACAATCCTGGTGGGGACGACGACAGAGAGAGCCTGGCAGGCTGGACACCAGACAGAACACAGCAGTCTACAAAAACAAAAAATGAATCCACCAGGCACACAGACAAAAGCAGCAGAAGTGCAACTTGGGGCTGAAAAATAAAAATAAAATAAAATAAGCACAGCAGCCCAGTTATTAAAGCCATTGGGGGCTACAAGGAAGAAGAAGAAAAATGCACAGAATTATGGGGGGAGGGAGTTGAAAGCAGCATCCAGTTAAAGCCACTGGGGGCTGCTGGTACATTTTAAAAAATGGGGGGGGGATCAGCACAGCACCCCAGTTATTAAAAGCCACTTGGGGCTGGCTACAAGCAAGTATCAGAAATCCTTGCCGGGGGGGGGGGGGGCGGGATCCAAGCAGCACCTAGTTAAAGCCACTGGGGTTGGTACAATTTTTAAAAATCAGAAAAAGACAATAAAATCAGTTGCTGGCACTGGCACTGCAAATTAAAAAGGGGGGGGGATAGAGAGACAGATGAGCCCAGCTGGCACTCTCTGTCTCTTTCCCCACTCACTGGACCAGCTGGACAGGCCCAGATCACCACCTCAAGTCTCTGCTTTCATTGCTGCTGCTGCCGCCACTGCAATCTCTTTCTGATCCTTCTTTCCTAAGGCACAAATGGCTCTCTGTCTTTCTGCCTCCAAGCAGCCCCTTAAATTCATTTTGAAAATCCCTCTTTTGGCCTCCTCCATTCCTGATCCCTCCCTGCACTAGGGGCACAGTTGCTCATGATAGCATTTAATTTGAATGATAACAAGCCAACCAAGAAGCAAGGAGATCTCAAGCCAATCTTCAAGGAGATCTCAAGCCAGTGCCAGAAAACCAAGCAGCAAGTACAGCCCTCCAAAATGGTGCTCATCACTCAAATAAATTCAAGTTTGAATCAGGGCTGATTCTATTCAAACTTAAATCATGTGCTTTATTCTAGCAGAATTTTGATATGAATTCAAATAACTCAAATTGCCCCAATTTGAGTTTAATTCAATTTGACTCAAATTGATTGAGCCAGTGTGATGTAGTGGTTAGAGTGTTAGGCTAGGACCAGGGAGACCTGAGTTCAAATCCCTGTTCAGCCATGAAACTTCACTGGGTAACTCTGGGACAGTCACATATCTTTCAGCCTAACCTACCTCACAGGGTAGTTGTGAAGATAAACTTAACCATGTACACTGATCTGGGCTCCTTGGAGGAAGAGTGGGATATAAATGTAGAAAATAAAATAAAATAAATAGTTCAAATAACTCAAATTGCCCCAATTTGAGTTCAATTCTATTTGACTCAAATTGATTTGGACATCTCTAGCATTTTCCAATGTTGCTATACCAAGCCTCTAATACAGGCCTGCTCACCTTAGGCCCCCCAGCTGTTTTTGGACTACCATAATTCTCAGCCACAGCAGCCAATAGCCAGGGATTATGGGAACTGTAGGCCAACATCTGCAGGAGGGCCGAAGTTGAGCAGGCCTGCTCTAATACCACATAGTCAAGAAGATGTAATTTCCCTGAATGTTTCTCTGTACATCATGCAGATTAGGAGCCCTACTTCCAGGTGCAGCCAGTGAGGTTGCAACGTTTGGGGCAGGCAGGATGGGCAGGTTCAGAACTGACTGCAGCTGTGCCTCTTCTTCTGCGCTGCTCAGTTTGAAGCTGGGGTGAAGAGAGAGTAAGAAGCAGTCATGCCAATTCTGCATCTGCCTGCCCCACCTTCTGCTCCCTCAGCCTACCCAGCTGCTCCTGCCCACTTTGAAAAAGCATGAACCAGTGAAAACGAATGATATATCTATCTATGGATTTTTCATCCAACCTACCCAAAAGGGTAACCCCCCAAAAAGTGAAGATGATTTTCAATGGGAGAGGGCTGATGGTGCAAGGTGAAGGGGTTAAAAATGCTGCTCTAGATAAACACAAACATACAGAGAGACACACAATTTCCCACACAGCTTACTTCCCATCTGTCCCTAGGCCTTTTGTACTGACATTTTTTTAAAAAAACTTGTGAGCAGTTGGAATGTTAAGAGACACTGAGGCTCTTCTCACGATTAGTGAGAAGAGCCATGAGGCAGTTAGCGGGGAGAGTGGGCTTAGCCCACTTTCCCTGCAAACGAGCACGACCGCCGGCTCTGTTACGGAGCCGACGGGAGCTGTGGGGATCTGTGTGATCCCCACCCAGGAGTCTGCGTGATCCCTGGAAGCTCCAGCATGGGCAGGCTGGAGAGATCCCCGGGCCGGGAGGCTGCTTATGAGCCTCCCAGTCGGGGGTTTACTCATGAGTTGCTGTGGCGCGGAGCTACGCAGCGGAAACACACGAGTAAAAAAACCAGGTTTGTGGAGCGCTCACTCCGCAAACCTGGTTTAAGGGCAGGGGTACTTTAGCGGGTTACCCGCTGAAGAACCACCGGACTCGCAGTCTAGCCCAGTGGTTCATACAATGGGAGAAAATCGGGCTAGCTTCCGCTAGCCGGATTTTCTCAAATCGTGTGAATAGCCTCATTATGTAAAACCTCAACACCTATGCCAATTACTATGTGGTAGGTTCATTCCAATTTACTGCAGCCAAAACTCCTATGGCCAATCACTACAGAGATTTCTATGAAATGAACCTATATTTCCCTCTGGGACGTTTGTGTGCGGGGGGGGGTGTTGTGTGTGACCTTTCTCTCAGTTGCGGGGAGGCAAAATGAGCAATGGCGCAGTTTTTATGCATATGTCTCTTTTCTGTGCTTTCATTAGATAGCTCATTAGCCTCTCTATGGCCACTGTAAATGCCCTAAAAGTTTATCCAATATTGGTGTTGTCTTCACAAGTATAGCAGGCTAGAACAAATGACTAACCTGATTTGGGTGCATAAAACCACTGTTTTCCTGCAGATCTGTGTCTTCTGTGCTTTAATTATATATCCTCATTTCTCTCTCTCCGACCACAGTAAGTGCCCCAAAAGATTATCCAAAGCCGGTGTTGACTTAGCAAATAGATAAAAAGATTTCATGGCATTGGCTGGTTTTCCACTATCCAATGCATTGCCTTTGTTTCATTAACTGTTGGTTCCCCCAGCCATCAGGGGAAATGTAATAAATGAAATCCAACGTATTTGTTCAGATGTACCATATATTGTTATTTTGGAAGTGCAACAACCCCTTTATCATGCCAGTCACAACAGGACTTGCACACAGCAGCAGAATCTACCGGTTGTAGCTGCTGACGGGATGGCATTTCTCCTTGATAGATGGCAGGGCTTTTTAGCTTTGCCTTCTGGGTCTAGAGAAAGAACTTTCTTATTAAATGGTCAGAATTAGGCTATAAAAAGCTTTCAGGCAGGAAACTCTACAAATCACAATTTAAACATGAACAGAGAAAAGGCAAGTTTAGTGCTGAGTGGTTACAGCTTTCTAAAGTTGGCAGAAGGGTATATGTGAAGATAGAAGTGTCAGTTCCATTCTGGCTGAACTTGTGTGGCAGTGGCAGTGATGGGGAAAGGGACAAGATGGGCACATTTTGAACCTGTGAAAAATAACTTAGCAAACTAAAGGCATCAGTCCTTTCGGACAAGAATGTAATTTTTTTTAAAAAATGGGGGGGGGGGTCATGTATATAGTTACTATGCATCTGTGGAAAAAATCCAAAGACCTGTGGAAAAAACCCAAAGACCTGAAACTTAAATATATATATATGCTTGGTCCATTTGTCAAAAACAATCTCTTCTGATTTCCCAAAATAACTTCTATCATTTTTACTTACTATAACCAAAACAAAGCAAAATGGGCCCAGGTAAATATATGCACCTATGGAATTACAGGTGATGCAGCCCTGGAAATGGTGACAGAAGCTATGAACTAGAAGGATTCTTGCACAGAACTGAAAGACAAGAGAACCTCATCTAGCCTATTGCTACAAAAAGAGCCCTTTCTCATGATCAGTGAGAGAGGGCTTATGAGCGTGTGAGGAGGAAGGCTTGAAAAGCTTACCATCCCGCAGACGATCATTGCTCTGGGTCTGGGTGTGGAGATCATGCACCCAGATGTGCAACTGCCTCATCGGGCAGTGCGGAGGGTTGAGGGCCAGGATGCGTCACCCCAGCCTCCCATAATGCACCACGTGAGTACCCATTGCATTGTGGGGATCTCCCCAGCACTGGCTGGGATCCTGCTCCTGTGTCAGTGGCATATGGTGCTGTGCAACACTAACATACAATCAGTTAGCCTAGGTTAAGGCTGTGCTCATGCCCTTAACTCCAGTTAAGTTGTGGGCCTCTTTGGCAGGTTTGCCGCTGAGGTGCCGCCAGCCGGTGGTTCTTACAATCAGCCAAGAACAGGCTTGGCTTCCTTAAACCAGTTTTGGCTGCTCGTAAGAACAGCCTCAAAGACTAACTTGTCAAAAATCCATGGGCCTGCCTTCATTCTCACGTCATTTCTGAAGGGTTAACCCTCTTTGGTGTTGCCCCACTGACGGTCTTCTCTCTTCATCAGCTTTCCTAGGAGTAAATGGCCTCTTTTCCTAGATGAACACTCACCCTAACCAACCAGAAAGGCAAGCAGTCTCAGTTCCAAGGTATGGTGTAGAGCCATGACCACCGGGGTAGAAATTATTCCTGAGTTTAGCAGGCTAGGGCTCAGTGTGACTTGGTCCAGCCACATGGAAGTTGTGCCTGCTGTTCTGATAAAGTTTTCTAGAGAAATTGGACTTGCTGACTTCAATCATTCTTGTTCTAGTCATCTCCAGGGTGGCACCCATGTAGGCAAAGGGGATGAGGGTGCCCACACAGGTGAAAGGGGTGGGGGTACCAAAGCCAGGCTTCTCCCGGGGTGCCAGAAATCCTTGGGGCTGCCCTGCTGTGATGAGTTTCAAGCTGGGGAAATTAATCATCCTCATCCCAATGCTCAACAGCTGTATTTCTGTTGTCTCTAACTGGGAGACTCTTTGGAATGCAAACTGAACATCACTATAAAGAAATCTGAAATAGAACATGTTTACCATGAGCCAGAGAACTGGATTCTATCTGAAATTCAAAAACTATCTGAAATTCATTCATCTATATCCCTAATTATTCTTTTTCTGTCTCAGAGAGGAGCTTGCTACCGCAAAGCTTTGCAAATCTTCCCCTGGTGCCACCTTTCCAAATTAATATTAAAAAGTGTCAAACTCTTACATCTTTGCCACCTGGCTGAACAGAAGTTTTTGTGAGGCCCAAAATAGCAACTGTCTTTCTTCGAAGCTACAGAAATAGAAGCCCCCTGGGGTTACCACAACAGAGGAGGCCATGACTGCTGTGCTAAGGTTAAGGAATCAATTTGGGTGCTACTAATTCATCAAGGAATCTATGTTCAAAGAAAGATGAGTTGAAGGCATCTGAGGTGCTTCCAGAAACTTGCCATAGTCATTCTCATTAAGTTGCTCAGAAAGATGATAGCCATGCCCTTACAAAAAGTGATTAGGTGACCAAACTGAACCTGGGAAAATACACAGCTGCTGGGCCTCCAGTTATGCATTTAGAATGTACAGTAGGCTTTCTTGAAACAAATGTGTCTAATAGTGACCCTCAGGGCATCTCTCCCTGGGACTGCCGAGTTCTGCTAGTGCTCTGATGTCTCTAAGAAATTGCTGATGTTTTTTAATCTGTCCCAAACCATCTTTTACCAGCAATAATGATGACACTGATTCAGAGTGTTTGACAGACAGTATTTGTGGAGATAAAAAACAATTTTATAAAGTTACTACTGGAGACTAGAGTTTGGATGATGTGTATTTCATTTCCCTGTGGCCTAATAAGAAATAGAAATGAAGTATTCGTTCTAATGTCCCTTTTTTCTGGGGGCATTTGGAATTTATAGTGGAATTTAGCCTTAGTGATCACAACTTATAGAGATCACTCTCCTTTATGGATCAAAACATGATTTTCAGTGGCTATATCGAAAGAGGCTGCTATATTTTGCTTGTGCTTATAGCAAATAATGAGGTTGTATCAAAGATTGAGGTTTTGCTTACCATGTCGCTCTTTCTTGGTCTTTCCCTAACCCTTGGATGCCCTAGCTAGTTAAGATTAATCCTGAAGATGGCGCCTCTTCAAAGTTTGGTGAAGCCTTACATAACTCCTCTCAATTCTGTGTTGCATAGGCTTAATAGGTTCTCAGTAAGTGGGCCAAAAACCAGAAACATTTTGTTTAAAGGCTTCCCTGCAAATTATT
This sequence comes from Hemicordylus capensis, assembly GCF_027244095.1. Lineage (NCBI taxonomy): Eukaryota > Metazoa > Chordata > Lepidosauria > Squamata > Cordylidae > Hemicordylus > Hemicordylus capensis. Next base: position 24,690,830 of record NC_069661.1, on the reverse strand, counting down.
AAAATATAAATACAACCATTTCATCTTAGTTCTTCTCATCTTCTTAAACACATATTTAGAAATAGATTTCTGATAAGGGGCCACTAGAACAATATCCCTCCCCCACCCCCGGAACTGTCCCATTTTCTAAATGCCTCACTGAGAGAGGTCCAGCAGATTCTAAATGCTTCATTGAGAGAGGGAGTAGCCCCAGCTCCATTGAAGGAAGCTATTATTCAACTATTCCTAAAGAAACCCAGTCTAGACCCAGAGGATGTAAACAACTATAGGCCTATACTCCTTCCTGGACAAGGTGCTTAAGCATGTCATGGCTGACCAGCACCAGACATTCTTAGAAGAAACAGACTATCTAGATCCTTTTCAATCAGGCTTCAGGCCCAGCTTTGGAACAGAAACTCCTTTGGTTGCCCTGTGGGGTGACCTGTGCAGAGAGAGATATGGGGGAGTGCAACCTTGTTAATTCTCTTGAATCTCTCAGCAGCTTTCAATGCCATTGACCATGGCTTCCTTTGGGATAGGCTGGCCAGATAGGCTGCATCAGCCTTCATCATATGCAGTTGAGGTGGTGACTGTCTTGAATCGGTGCCTGGATGTAGTAATGGGCTGGATGAAGGTGAACAAGCTGAAATTCAATCCAGACAAGACAGAAGTACTGCTGGTTAGTGGTTCCTCTGCCCGGGTGAATGATGTTCAGCCTGTTCTAGATGGGGTTGCACACACACACCCCCCCCCGAAGGACCAGGTTCGCAGCTTGGGGTTACTAATTGATCCAGGATTGTCACTAATTGATCCAGGATTGAGTCTCATGTGGCCTCTGTGACTTGGAGCGCCTTTTATCAGCTACGGCTGATACTCAACTGTGACCTTACCTGGATAGAGATAGCTTGGCCACAGTTACACATGCACTTTGTAACTTTGCACTTAGATTACTTCAATTATATGGGGCTGCCTTTGCAGACATTCTGGAAATTGCAGCTGGTACAAAACCGGTTTGAATCCCTGATGGTATGTTTCCCAGACTATATGAAACATCTATATTGGGCAGCAGCGATATAGGAAGATGCTGAAAGGCATCATCTCATACTGCACAGGAGGAAGCAATGGTAAACCCCTCTAGTATTCTACCAAAGACAACCACAGGGCTCTGTGAGCACCAGGAGTCAAAATCGACTTGACAGCACACTTTACCTTTACCAAATAGGGCTGCAAGATTATTAACTGAGACTGGATGCTTTGAGCATATGATGCCAGTGCTTCATCAGCTGCACTGGTTCCCAGTCTGTTTCCAGGCCCAATTCAAGATGCTGGTTTTAAAATTTAAATCTCCAAATGGCTTGGGACTGGGTTACCTGAGAGAGTGCCTTGCCCCATATGTCTCTACCCATACCTTAGGATCTTCTGTGGAGGCCCTCCTCTGAGTGCCCTTGCCAAACAAGGTGGGGCAGGTGGCTACTAGGGAGAGGGCCTTTTCTGTAGTTTCACCCCATTTATGAAATAGCCTCCCCAGTGAGGTAAAGACCTTTTAGATGCCAGATAAAGACCTTTTTGTTCACCCAGGCTTTTTAAATTTTTGATTTTTAAATTTGTTTTTTAAACAGATTTTAAAAGTGTTTTAATTGCTTTGTATTGGATTTTATATTTTCTTGGTATCCCTCCTTTTGGTCTGTTGTGTTTTAATGTGTTATGTGTTGTTATTTTATGTTTTAATGCTGTGTTGTGATGGTATGGGGCAGCTTACAAGTGTTTCATTCATTCATTCATTCATTCATTCATTCTTTCTTTATTTATTTATTTATTTTACTATTTATTTGATTAAAAGGGGGGATACACCAAGATCATACAGGTCCTTGCATCTTCTCAACAACAAAACATAAAAGATTAGTAGAGAGAATACAAAATCAGCCTTGGAACCTGTTTCAATCACCAGAACAAATTTCAACTGTGCCACTTAAAACATGTTTGAACATCTCTCCTGCTGATGATGTGCATGTATGAAAGGCTGAAATTGACAGATGACCATACAGGAAGGTGGATTAGCAGTAATAATGTAGCATCATTCCAAGTGCATTCTAGTTGGTGGGGTGTGTGTGTCTCTGTGTGTGTGTGTGTGTGTGTGTGTGCGCAGTGGCTTAGCGGGGGGAAACGGCGCCCAGGGCAAGCTCTGGCCCTGAAATTGAGGCGGTGGCTGGCGGGTGGCGGTGGGACTTGGGAGTGAGCACAGCGGCGGTGGCTGGCGGGCAGCGGCGGATCGCCTCCGAGTGCAGCAGAGCGACACCAAGGCCTGCCTTCTGGCCCAGCATCGCTTCCCAACTGCGAGGCGCGCCTGCGCAGTTCATTCTGTGAAGGCCTCGGAGGCAGAAGGCAGGCCTCGGCGTCGCTCTGCTGCACTCGGCAGCGATCCGCCGCCGCCTGCCAGCCACCGCCGCCTCGCTCACTCCCAAGTCCCGCTGCCGCCCACCAGCCACTGCCGCTGCGCTCACTCCTGAGTCCCACCGCTGCCTGCCAGCCACCACGCGATCCAGTGGGGGTCGGGGGCATGCCACTTTTTGGGCCCCCCCACGTGACCCACCAGAGTGGCGCCCAGGGCATGTGCCCTGCCTGCCCCCCCTATCGTTACGCCCCTCTGTGTGTGTGTGTGTGTAGCGGGAATGGGGTGCTTCAGTGTTCTGATATGGGAAGACCCTCTCTGAGTACAGTGCTTGTCTCTGCAGACAAACACTGTAAGTGTGGAGAGCAGGGATGCAGTTTTCAAACATATCAGTTTGGAGTTGGAGCCTCCAAGTGTCTCTCGGGGCCACTGTACATGAATACAGCTCCCCATTTGTACATGGCCAGTATTACTTACTTATGTCTGCAGATCAAGATGCTGTTAAAGGCACCGCACTGGGGGATGGCTGAATGGTTAGCAACCGTACTCATCATCACCGTCCTTGTTTCAAAGGAAAACATCCTTTTATTTACACTTGAGCTTTGATTGATGCTACACACACTCTTTGGAAATGTTCCTAGTGTGATTTAGGACCATGAAAAGAAGTGTAGGCATGCACAACTTGAAAATGTCTTTATTGCTGATGGGATTCATACATCTGCTGATGCTTCTACTCTGGTGACTGGTGCAGGATCAGAGAGAGAGAGAAGAAAGAGAGAGAGAGAGAGATTTTTTTAAACCATTACCTGTCACTGAAAGAACAAGTGCGGGAGGATGTGGAGAAGAGGATAACCTGTCCTACTGTTACTAAAAGAGTTTAGAAAAGGAAAGTGATTATAGAGCCATCCAAAATAACTCCCACTTGCTGAAGCTGGTTGAGAAGAGTAATTGAGGTTTTATGTCCCTGGCTAAATGACATCATCATGCGTGACTGTACAGCAAAGAGGAAACTAGAATTTAAAACAAATGTGGGGGAGAAATAGTTGTACATTCCAGGGTGCTCCAAAGTGGTTAACTTTTCTGCTGAACAGTAATTCTTACTTATATTCATGGGGAAAACTCCTTCAGCTAAAATCTTGGTTCAGGAGGAAAAATAACCGATTTTCTGAAACAAGGAAAATACATGGTTGATTCTGAGCCCAGTCTGTACTCTGTCACCTTCCTCCATGATGTCAAGGTCTGCCCTACTCTCCTTGCGAACTTCAAAACCCCCACCAATCTCCTTTTGCCCCCTCTTAGTCCTGTTAGATGCCTATGTGGCCCAGATGCTTCTGGGATTTGTAATTTTGCCTGCTTCTGAGAGTTGTAGGTTTTTTTTAGGGCGAAGCCATTGTCATAGCCTAGGGGTGTGGCTACTATTCCCAGAAGTAATACACAGTGACGGGCCTTCTCAGTCACTGCCATGGGATTGTGGAATGTGCACCCTGCTGAGATATGATACTTCCCATCTCTGGCAATTTTTAAAAACACCTGAAAAACCATCTTTTCGCACAAGCTTTCTCAGCTTTTTAAAATTGTGTGTTTTAATTTTATGGTTGATATTAAACTGTTTTGTTTTAACTTTTATGTTTTTTGTTCTATGCTAACCACCCAGAAATTAAAGTTTGGGCAGTATATAAGTTTGATGAATGAATGAATAAATAAAAATAAATAAATAAATAAAATAGTCCCCAAAACTACTATTCCAGGCTACTTAGGGAGCTAGAAAGAGAACTAAAGGGGGGAAGTCACATTAAAACTGAAGTCTTTAAACTTTAAAACTAAAGCCTAGCCCAGCTAGGGCAGTGTAACCTCAGCTAGGCTGCTCATGTGGAGTGCTGGGATCTGTGTGGATCTCGGCACTCCCACCCCACTTCCATGCCTGTCTCTTAGCTGAGATTAAGGGAGCAAGCACTAGGCACTCCAGGTGAGTGGGTGCCTAGAGCACTCACTGATGGGGGGATCCCCCAAGGCACTGTGCTCATTGTGAAGTGGCCTGTGGGATATCTGGATGCCAGGAAAACAAGTCCCGGCCTCTGTTGATCTGCGCTGCTACAAGTGGGCAGGATAGTGAGCACATGCCTCACTTGCTGAAGAAGCAACCATCGATCATCTGGGGGAAGGGAGGTTAAACCTTGCTTTCTCGCTGACCCGCCCAACCGCTCACCCACATGGTCTTGTGAATAGCCCCAGTGTGTGCTCGTGCAATTAATTCCAGGACTTGTTGTTGGCGATACAAAGAGATGTATGTTTTCCTGTAAGACGTGCAGTCTCAGGAACAACAAGTTCCAGAGTTTTATGTGTGTGGGATGGGGTGTGTTTGAGTGAGGGGAGCCTCATTACAAATTTGTACTGGGCCCAAAGAAATGACGCTGGGGCCCTGGGGCCTCATGGGTGGTGGTAGGTAGGTCAGAGGAAGAACTGAAGACATGGATGCAGCTCTGTGTTGTGACTTAGCATGCAGTTCCACCTTGAGGGATAGCCATGCATTGTCTGGAACAGAGATGAACTATCCCCTCCTCCATAAAAAGCACCCCTATATCTTTTGCAAGATGTCCAAAATGTCATAGATTATACTTTATTTTATTTTTCTGTGTTCATTTTTATATTTTGAAGCCACCCTTTAAAAAGAAAAGAAAAGAAAGAAATCCTAGGGTATTGTATAGCAATTAAAACCATGAACAATAAACATCTCTTAAAACAGTAAATAGTTAAAAACCAAACAATGGATAAGACAACAGGGATTAAGAGTAGGGTGGTGTTATATTACTTCCTGGTGAAATGCCCAGCCAGACAAAGCCATTTTAGTTGTTTGTGGAAGTCCTAGAGGGAAAGTATTTTATGGATCTCTACTGAGGAAGTTCCACAGTCTGGGCACAGATACAAAGAAGGCCCTGTCCCACAAACATGACAATTGCACTTCAACAGGAGTTGTCAGGGTGGATCAAATCTAGTCAGCTGGGTACATTCACTTGGGATAAGGTAGTCCTTAAAATAACTGGGGCCCAAACAATTTAGGGCTCCCAAGGTAATAACCAGCACCTTGAATTGTATCCAGAAATGGATCAGCAGCCAATGCAGGTCCTTCAAGACAGGTGTAATGTTATCCCAGTCAGTTATCTCACTGCTGTATTTTATTTAACATATCTGCTCCATCTAGCTAACCAATCTATAAGGTTGCTGAGGATATTTCACAATGCTCCCACAACCAAAATGAAATTCCTTTGAAGTATTCTGCAAAGCTTGAGCTGTTTAGGGGGAAAATATTTCTCTAATTATCCATTTGCCAGCTGGCAAAACCCCCAACCAATTACTTCCTAGTTTTCTCTTAAATGAAGTCTGCACTGTATGTTGTGGAATTTTGTTGTTTTTGCCAAAGGGGTACTTTTTACTGTAAATTGGTGCACACAAGATATTGAGAGCAGGGGCAGGCACAGTGGGGGAAAGCAAACTTTCCTTTATGAGTTTTCTTAAAAGTTACCTTGCTTAACGTTTTTGAAGGAATAATCAAATCAACACCTGAGCCTAAAGTGGAGAGAGGAGAGCTGGTCTTGTGGTAGCAAGCATGACTTGTCCCCTTAGCTAAGCAGGGTCCACTCTGGTTGCATATGGATGGAAGACTAGAAGTGTGAGCACTGTAAGAGATTCCTCTCAGGGAATGGAGCTACTCATCTAGGTTCCAAGTTCCCTCCCTGGCATCTCCAAGACAGGGCTGAGAGAGACTCCTGCCTGCAGCCTTGGAGAAGCTGCTGCCAGTCTGTGTAGACAATACTGAGCTAGATGGACCAAGGGTCTGACTCAGTATATGGCAGCTTCCTATCTTCCTAAAGTGGTAATAATGGGGGGGGGGCAACCTCCAGTAACAAAAAAACCTCCTTTGATTTTTATTTTAAGTCAATGTAAAATATTATACTTAGTAGCTTACATTGGGAATAGTGGGAGTAGATTGCAACTGCACCAATGGGAGGAGAGTTGGTCTTGTGGTAGAAAGCATGAATTGTCCTCTTTGGTAAGTATGGTCCCCCCTGGTTTTGCATTTGAATGGGGGACAGCATGTGAGCACTATAAAATATTCCCCTTAGCAGATGGGGAAGAGCATTTGCATGCTTATGTACAGAAGTCCCCAGATTCCTTGCCTGGCATCTCCTGGATAGGGCTGGGAAAGTCTCCTGCTTATGATCTTGGAGAAGGCGCTGCCAGTCTGTGTAGACAATACTGAGCTAGCTGGACCGATGTCTTATATTCCTATAGCTAGCTGCCCCCACCTCCACAAGTAGTACAGATGAGTGAGCCTCCCTCTTTGATGTATGAGCTTCCCTCTTCGGAGTTCTCTCTCTGTGGCGAATGTACACCAGTATTAAGAATCAATTTAAGGCTATGTTCTCATGAACACAGTGAGGGCAGTTAAAGAGTTACGCATGATCACCAAGCCCCACATGAGAAGCTGGAATTTCTGGGCAATCCCATTCAAACCACTGCAGTTAAACTGCATTTAACTGGGATAGAGAACTATTATCTGCCCTGATTTGGTTGAACCACAGCGATTTGACTAGGGTTGCCTGGAAATTCCAGCTTTTCACATCACGGGACTTGGTTACAGCTACTGCTATATTTAAAATATGAACATTTAATTGATGGAGCATCTCTTCTGGCATGCTAGGAAGCCATCTTCATTGCAAACATTACTTTCCCCAAAGGAAGCTGAATAGGGTTGTCAACTTTCATTGAAGCTATTCCTGCAGATTTACACACACACACACACACACACACACACACACACACACACACACACACACTTTCCCCCAAGCCATTAATAGCAAGCCATTAAAATCTTCAGGATTACCCATTCATGATATTATTCATCCATACCATTCATCCATACCAGGATTACCCATTCAGGATTACCCATTAAAATCTTCAGGATTCCTTTCAGTCATTAGATGGAGATTGATGATGATTCCTGGAAACTCCAAGCCAGTCTCAGAGGGTTGGCAGTCTGAAAGCTGAGATTATAACCTCTGCCCACCAAAGCAACTCCAAGTTCACTCTCTGAAGCCATTCCAAGTGGTTACTCTCATATTCACAAGGAGACACTGCAGAGGTGGGCTGTTACTTCTGTAGAGGTGGGCTGTTGCATGCCTACTAAGCATTGTGCAGTTGCAGTTGTAAGGCTACTTCCCTTGGGAATAATGGAAGTAGCATCACTACTCTAATGGTGTAATACCTATTAGACACAGAGATGGAGATGTCAATCTCTGCAGCAGCACCAATGTGCTTTGGAAAGCCTCACCACACCGTGGGTGCCTTTCTCACTGCCAGCGTTTCTGTGCACAGTATGACCAAATTCAGACATAACCGGAAACTATAGGTCTTCACCTGCACCTCTGAATTCCCTGAACTCCAATTTTCACCTTTGGTTCAGAGTGGAGTTTCACCGTCACAAACTACTCGATTTCTGCAGCACTAGCATTACATCTGATTGTTGGCACCACAGTTTTGGCCCTATGGAACCAGAGTTGAGGGAGGAAGCTCCTCCCTCATTCCAGCCCAATTGGCTGTGCAGGCTGTCTTTCTGTCCGGAAGGAAGCCCACACAGCCAGCTGCCCCATCTCTCTGCAGTCTCACAGACTGCAGAGGCAGCTCTCCCAAATGTCTGGATGCGGATGGGAGAGCGGGAGGGGGGCGCAGAACCGCAGGTCCATGTTGGGTCCATGTTGGACCCGCAGTTCCAACCTACATCTGAAGGTGGCCTATGTGACTGACTATTCTTTGCTCTCTTCATTCCACCCCTCCTTCTCCCTATTTGGTTTCTATGGCTCTTCATGCATGTGTCCTGTTCCTGCCAGCACTTCCCATCACCAAGCTGTTTGGAAAAGCTTAGAAGGATGATAATAGAGATGGGAAGAAATATTTATTATTTATTATTATTTATTTATTTATCGTATTTCTTTACTGCCTGATATAGAAATCTCCAGGCAGTGTGCAAGTTAAAAGATAATATAATTTTTAAAATAATAATAATAATAATAAAAATAACAGATAAAAAATCTCAATGAATAAAAACACATTGAAATTGAAATTTCAGTTAAAGATCAGGGAAAAGAGGTACGTCTTCAGGGTCCTCCTAAAAGCAAACAGAGAAGGAGATGCTCTTATTTCATCAGGGAGCGCATTCCAAAGCCCAGGGAAGCCACAGAGAAGGCCCAGTCCCGAGTTGCTACCAAACGAGTTGGAGGCAACTTTAACTGGACCTCGCCAGATGATCTTAATAGGCAACAGAGTTTGTGACAGAGAAGGTGCTCTCTTGAATACCTTGGGCCCAAGCTTTTAAGGGCTTTATAGGTAATAACCAGCACTTTGTATTTCATTTGGAAATGTATTGGCAGCCAGTGCAGTACAATGCCAGTGCATTTCCTTTCAAAATTGGTGTTATATGGCAATCGGTGTTTTAATTGTAAACCACCCATAGATGCAAGTTTTGGGCAGTATAAGAATATGTTAAATAAAACAAATAAATAAATAAATATGTTAGATAGATAGATAGATAGATAGATAGATAGATAGATAGATAGATAGATAGATAGCTTCCTTTTGGGTAAATCCAGATACCAATCTGGCTTCCACATTCTGTACCAATTGTAGTTTCCGAACTGTATACAAAGGCAGCCCCACATAGAGTGTGTTACAGTAGTCACATCTAGAGGTCATCAGCATATGTACCACTGTTTTAAGGTCATTTGTCTCCAGAATGGAGTATCAACCAAAGCTGATAAAAAGCAATGCTGGCCACTGCCTCAACCTGAGAAGCCAGAGGGAGCTTGGGATCCAAGAGCACTCCTAGACTACATATCTGATCTTTCAGGGGGAGTGTAACCCCATCCAGAACAGGCAGATCTAGACCATTTCTCAGTTCCCGACTCCTACAGACAGTATCTCTGGCGTATTTGGATTCAACTTCAGCCTGTTATGTCTCATTTAGCCCATTATCGGCAGGCATTTGTTGGCGGGGGGGGGGGGCGTCATGCCATTTCCTGATGAAGTTGGTATGAAGAAATAGATCTGGGTGTCATCAGCATATTGATAACATCCAAGACCAAACCTCCTGATGATCTCTTCCAGCGGTTTCATGTAGATATTAAAAAGCATTAGAGACAGTATGGAGCCTTGTGCAACTCCACACTTTAGCTCGCACTTTGCAGAATAACAGTCTCCAAGTGACACCATTTGGAATTTGCCAGAGTGGTAGGAATGGAACCACTGTAGAACCATGCCACCCAATCCCACCTCCTTCAAGCAACCCAGCAGGATACCATGGCCAATGGTATTGAAAGCTGCCAAGAGATACAAAAAGATAAGCAGAACCACACTCCCTCTGCCGATAGCCAATTGGAGATCAACCATAAGACCGACCAAGGCAGTCTCAACCCGATAGCCCACCCAACAGCCAGTTTGGAATGGGTCTAGATCAGTGATTCTCAAACTTGGGTCCTCAGGTGTTATTGGACTTCAACTCCCATAATCCCCAACCAAAGGCCACTGAGGCTGGGGATTATGGGAGTTGAAGTCCAATAACACCTGAGGACCCAAGTTTGAGAATCCCTGGTCTAGATAATCTGTGTCATGCAAAACTGCCTGGCACTGAAAAGTGACCACTCACTCAATCACCTTGCCCAACCAAGGAAGATTAGAAACAGGTCTGTAATCAGCTAACTCTGAGGGATCCAATGCAGGTTTCTTCAAATAAGGTCTAATAACAGCCTCCTTAAGACAAGGAGGCATCCTACCCTCCCTCAGAGAAGCATTTATGATATTTACAAGACCCTCTCTGATAATATGACTGCCAGATGAAATAAGCCAAGTTGAGCAAGGGTCAAGAGACCAAGTGGTGGGGCATACAATCCAAGGCAGTTTGTCCACAGGAGTAACAAACTGAAAATGATCCCATTCATCCTACAAGAGGAGTTGCTGGACACCTCTACAACAGACTCTGCAATAACTGTGAAGTCTAGTTCGGCATGGATACAAGAGATTTTATCTGCAAAAAGTTAATAAAGATTTCACAATGAGTGACAGATGGTTTCAAGTTCAAATTCAAGGCGGAGGGAGTGTGAACTAGCCTCCTCACAACCCTAGACAACTCAGCAGGACATGAATTTGAGGAAGCAATGCGGGCAGAAAAGAACCGCTTCTTTGCCTCCCGCACTGCCAGAACATAGATCTTCAGATGTGCTCTGTATTGCAACCTGTCGGATTTTCACTGAGTCCACTTGTACTCTAGTTGTCTACCTCGCTGCTTCAGCTTCTGTAGTTCTTCTCAGTACCATGGGGCTGACTTCAAAACAGGTTGGAGAAAACCTGTTTTGTTTTCATTTAGGAGTGATTGTGTCTATCACCCTAGTAAGTTCATTATTCCATATTTGTACCAGAGCATTGACTGACTCACTAGCAGAGCCAGCTTGAAACCCTTCCAAGGCTTCTTGGAACCCTATTGGATCCAATAATCTTCTCAGGCAGACCAACCTTCACCCCTGCAGAGATGGGTTGTGGTTGCAATCCGACCTTAACCAGATGGTGATCTGTCCTTGACAGTAGGGAAATGATAGGAGTCCCCATCCATGGAACACCCCCCTGATCAGAGTAAAAGACCAAATCAAGTGTATGGCCTGCATCATGCTTCGATCCAGAAACCAATTGGAATAGGCCCAACTAGTAAAGTAAAGTGTGCTGTCAAGTCTATTTTGACTCCTGGTGCCCACAGAGACCTGTGGTTTTCTTTTGGTAGAATACAGGAGGGGGTTATTGTTGCCTCCTCCCACACAGTATGAGATGATGCCTTTCAGCATCTTCCTATATCGCTGTTGCCCGATATAGTACCAGTGGGGATTCGAACCGGCAACCTTCTGCTTGTTAGTCAAGCATTTCCCAACTAGATATCATTAAAAGCCAGGCTAAAAAGATGGGTCTTGAAGGCTCTCTTGAAGGCCTCCAAGGCAGATAATCCTTTTTATGGTAAATAAACAAGTCTTATGGAGCTGCTATATGGGTCATTACTCCATCTAGGTAAGGATTATCAACACTGGCTGCAGCTCCTCACCATTGTGTATAGAAGTATTTCCCAGCTCTTCCTAGAGGTAGCCGAGGTTGAACCTTCTGCTTGAAATACAGGTGCTTCACTACTGAGCTTCAGCCCCCTCCGCCAGCCACAATTTTACATACACAGAGCAATGCCCTCTGAATTCTGCACTCTGAGGTATTAGCTATTGGCTCCACTAGAAGCTTCTTTCCTGAGGCCAATAGCAGGCTTGTAGGATAAAGGCCATTGGTTCAGTGTCCTCTCCTTTGGATGTTGCAGTCCTCCTGATCATGGCTGGGTTCAACTGCACACTTCCCAGGACCTCTAAATTAAAAATTAAGCCTCAAGTGTGGAATGGTTGCATCGTCATCTCTAGCATTAGTGCATTGACACCATTCAGTGAGTGCATGGCCCACCTAGGGTTGCCAGCTCTGATTGAAGCTATTCCTGGAGAGAGAGAGATTTCCCATTAAGCTGCTAATATCTCCAGTGGTCTTTCAGTGGTCACCTGGAGATTGGTGTCTATTCCTGGAGACTCCAGGCCAGTCCTGAAGGATTGGCAAACCCACCACACACTGCCGTTGCTTCACAACAATTCTGCCTTTCTACTTTTTCTTTGTTCAAATTAAATAATACCAACTTGGCTTTTAAATGTGGGTAACAGAGGCAATAAATATCCAGGAGGCAGAGGAGCTATCCACATGGCCAGGGGAGGGGGGGAGTTGGCAGGGGGTGGGGGGTGGGGAGGCTGCACTAAGCTTACCTTCCTCCCAGATGATCCATCTGTTGTTGCTGGGAGTGTGAACTGTGCTCCCCGGCGATCCTGCGTTGTGCTAGACAGCACAGAGCTCCAGAAACCAGGACAAAGTGCCCCAGCCTCCAGGAATCTCACATTGCACTGTCTGACATGTCCAATGCATTGGGGGATTCAACCAAGAAGCAACCTGGCTCACACACAAGCAGCAAGCCCGGGTTAAGGGAGCGCTAACTCCCTTAACCTCGGCTAACAGTCAGGCTAAAAAGCCAGGAAGTGGCAGAGCCAGGCCGCGAACGGCCTGTGCCCAGCTGCCACAGCCCCACTCACCCTGCCCCCTGCATCTGACATCAGATGTGGGGGCTAGCCATGCCCCTGAATCAGATGTCAGATGCGGGGGGCATGGTCTGGCTCCCAAACAGGGCCACGCAACCTCGTTCAGGAGTTAGAGGAAGTGGCCAGGAGTGGCTCTTCCCCGCCATAAAGGCAGGGGAGAGCCGCTTCTGGCCACACTGCAAATGCAGCATTGGCTGTCCAACTCCCGAATGGGGCTGCGCAGCCGCGTTCGGAAGCCAGATTGGGGCTGGGGCTGCATTTGCAGTGCCGGCCAGGAGCAGCTATTCCCTGCCTTTAAGGCAGGGAGGAGCCGCTCCTGACCGTGCCGCGAACGCAGCGCTGGCCATTTAACTCCTGAACAGGGCTGTGTGGCCCCGCTCAGGAGCTAAACCAGCTCCCCCCTTGCGTCTGATGTCAGATGCGGGGGGCATGTCAGGGCCGTGAGGCACAGCCCCAGGGGGCGGTGGCCCAGGTTCTTTGAACCTCTTTGCCCAATGATGGCTCCGACCCTGAAGCCAGGCTAGGTGGGCCCTCAGTATTGGGCCCAATCTTGGCAGTTCTCACTACCAGGCTGGTTGTCCTGGGTTAAGCTGTGCATGAGAACAGCCTCAGAGTAAAGTTTTCAGCCATGTGTAACCATGGTGAAGGGGTACTTCAGGCAGTGATCTATGCTATGAGAATTGGGATGTTAGCGTTAGTGGTAACCTTACTTCTGTAATTCTACAGTGGCAGACCTTCCTTTACTGGAGGATTTCAAACACAGACGGGACAGTCATCTGTCAGGGATTCTATGCTGTGATAGTTTTCTGTTCTGAGCAGGAGGTTGGACTGGTTGACCTCCAAGTCCCTTCCAGCTCTAACATTCTGTAATCCTATGATTAGTCCTGCTAGGGAGGAAATTACCTAGGGAGAGGTATAAGAGGAAAAGTGGTGGGTGGGTGAGAGTTAAGCACTTGTTGCTTCTCTCCTCCAGATGCCTCATCACTATGGCTCTGATGTCAGGGTTGGGGGGCTCACATTTGCCTTGTTACTTCTAGTTTTTGGTTTTATCCTTAGCATGAGAATTGCTGTAGCACTCCTTGGCAAGAGGCGTAGCTGAAATTCACAAGCATGGCAAAGTGATTTGCATGCCCAGAGCACTACAGAACATTTCAAGTGAGCACAATTTAACTGGGAACTAAATTAGAAACCATAACAAAAGGTTAAAGTCCTGATTTTCCGAGTGGGCTCTGATTTTCACACTTACAAATAATTGCAGGTTCATTTTGCAGCACTCAACTGACAGAGTGCTCAGACGTGAAAAGTGCTATTAAGTGGACCCACGGTTATTTATAGGGGGGCAGAGAAAGGGGGGTTGAGGGGGCTGGGAAGTCAGATCAAAGTCTTCTTACAAATCAAGCCAATATTTTCTAACCTTGCTATGAAGATGAAGACAATATTCAAACAAACCCAAATTCTCTTGTATTAAAAATGCAACTCGCTAAAGTTCCCTTAAGTAGAGCAATTAATTGAAATGTCACTTTACTAGACAGCTGTCTACTAGTTATAACTCAAGCGAATTTAATTCAGATCCTGATGTTTGCTAATGGAGGCCTCTGAAATAGTTATGATATTGTCCCTGGCAACTCCCTAAATTGTTCTAATATCACTATAACAATTTTTGCTGTGTTGCTTCAGTGAAAAGTGGAGCCCCTTCTCCTCAATTCAATGTGTTTCAGTGCTCAGCACAAGCAGATAGATCTAGAACTCCGAAAGAAACCCAGTCTGGACCCAGAGAATGTAAACAACTGTAGGCCTGTGGCCAATATTCCCTACCTGGGCAAGGTGCTTGAGCATGTGGTGGCTGACCAGTTCCAGACACTCTTGAAGGAAACGGACTATCTAGATCCTTTTCAATCAGGCTTCAGGTCTGGCTTTGGAACAGAAACTGCTTTGGTTGCCCTGTGGGATGACCTGTACAGAGAAAGACGGAGGGGAGTGCAACCCTATTAATTCTCTTGGATCTCTCAGTGGCTTTCGATATCATTGATCATGGTATTTTTTTGGATAGGCTGGCCGGATAGACTGCATCTGCCTTCATCAGATGCAGGTGAGGCAGTGACTGTCTTGAATTAGTGCCTGGATGCAGTAATAAACTGGATGAAGGTGAACAAGCGGAGACAATCTAGACAAGACAGAAGTACTGCTGGTTGGTGGTTCCTCTGCCCAGGTGAATGATGTTCAGCCTGTTCTATATGGGGTCGCACTCCCCCTGAAGGACCAAGTTCGCAGCTTGGGGGTGCTCATTGATCCAGCATTGTCACTAGAGGCTCAAGGGGCCTCTGTGGCTCTGAGCATCTTTTATCATCTTCGGCTGATATGCCAACTGTGACCTTACCTGGACAGAGATAGCTTGGCCATAGTTATTCATGATCTGGCAACCTACCACTTAGATTATTGCAATGTGTTGTATGTGGGGCTGCCTTTGAAAACAGTCTGAAAACTGCAGCTGGTGCAAAATAGGGCTTAAATATTATTATTAACTGGTGTCTGAGCATGTGCAAATCCCATCTTGAGTGTTCAGTGTTACTGAACACTCAAGTTGGCATCTGCACATGCTCGGATGCCATTTCATTCCTGAGGCTGCCCAAAGGCTGCTGGGAACAGGGAACTTCCTGTTCCAAGCAAAATACAGCCAGGCAAACAGAAAGCACATCCCTATGTGTAACTGTCCCACAGTGCCATGGGCATGTTTGCACTGCCCACATTATGCTGTGAGGCATATTATTTAGGTGAAAAAAAATTGCAAGCATACTGATCCACAGATTGGTTATGGATGGAGGAGGTTTAAATCCTTCTTTGAGGAGTATGAACTGAGCTTTTCTGCCTGCAAGGGTTTCCTTGTCGACATTGACAAAGGAAGTTATTTCCACTTGCATTTCTTTGTGCATGTGAATTGGTTTCTCTGTTAAAATGAACAAAGATCCATACAGATCCCTACATGCATTAACTTGAGTGTATACAGAACTCTAGATCAGGGCTGCTACAGTAATAATGCATGTATTTCCTTGACATCTGGATAACACCATTTGTAAGGGGCCCTCCTGTGTGTGGCGGGGGGAGGACTAGAGCATCTGTGGTGCCCTTTCAGTTCTTTCCTTTTGATTCATTCTTTATTGCTTATAAGCAAACGTTATTACAATATATGCCCTTTCAACTTCTTTAAACTATGCTTCTGCAATTAAAATCATTAGAAAAAGAAAGCACACAACAGTAGTACAGAATTTTTATTAAACAGTTTTCCTTTGGGGGGAAATAAAAATAAATTAAAGTCACTTGGAACAACAATAAAAGCCCTTTAATACATCAACTGCTCAACAATCAAATATTAACGTAAGAGGAATTTTGCTACACCCAAAATAGCATCCTTGTTTTCTCTCCTCAAACCTACCATGAAAAGACTAAATTGACAAATAATCATGCCAACTGTTAATAATCATAACTAAATGGTCCATAAAATAATACCAACGCAACAAATGGTTAGAGTTTTATAAATTCACATAAAAGTTTAGAACAACTCTTTAAATTCCATATCTTCAGACATCACATGGAACCGAGGTTAAATCTCAGATCCGGGAAATATTTCCTATCCTGCATACTTGCACACTCCCCCCGCCACCCCCGTATTTGAGTCAGAAGCACTGTACTTTAAGCTAGGGTTAGAAACAAACCAAGTTTGGTCATGTTGTCTGATCGATCTTGGATTATTTTTTCTAATCAAACTGTTTCAAATAAAATGAGATGTGAACCAAAGGTATGAAGTGGGTTTCAGATCTTTGTTGGTGTCAATCATTTTTATGATATGATATGACGAATATTTATATATCACTTTTCAACAAAAAGTTCCCAAAGCAGTTTACATAGATATAAATAAATTTTAAAAATGGCTTCCTGTCCCCAAAGGGCTCTAAATCTAAAAAAGAAACATAAGACAGACCCCAGAAACAGCCAGTGGAAGGATGCTGTGCTGGAGACGAATACGGCCAGTTACTCTACCCCTGCTAAATAAAGAGAATCACCACTTTTAAAAGTGCTAACTGCCTCTTTGCTCAGTTAGCAGGAGACTTTGTTAAAAGAAACCAAGATTGGTTAGTTTGAATGTCACAAGTGGCCAATCTTGCTTTGTCTAATAACAGTTGGAAGTAGAATTCTTCCAGTTCACATGTAGGGGTGTGTGCATGTGGGTAGGGGGTGCATTCCCAAGGTAAGCGCTACATGATGTCACAAAGAACTGAGATTTAACTTTGGTTTCCTAGGATGTCTGAACCCACCAACTGAAAAAGAAATGAAGTAAGGTGTTGCGCAATCATTTTTGTAGAACAATATGCCAACCCAGATCGCTTTGGGTGCTCCAATGTGTTCATGGAACCCCTGTGCAAACAGGTTTTACCATGCAGTTCAACAGAAAGGACAAGTATACAGTGCACATTCCTTTATGCACAAAAAGATGCTTCCCCGCTGAACTGGATGGAAAGCACTTGATGTTGGTTGAGCTCAGTGTGTACACTAGAGTTCTTATGGCCAGATGGAACAACTGTATTAGCCATCTGCAAATATTATTTTTGAATTTGGATTCAAAAATTTGGATTTTATATGAAATTGCCCCAAATTGGTAAAAATCAGTAAAATATGAATCTGGTTGTGTGTGGTTTGTTTTTTTTAAAAATGGATTGGTAAAGTCAGAATTAATTCTGAAACGAAGCACACAGTCAGTAAAATGAAAGTAATTTTGAGTGTTTATGTGTTTGTGGTTAGAAAGAATTTCTCATTTTCCCTTCTAGCCATTAAGGGATTCAAAGGTGTGAAGTCTTTTAAATACCTTTTAAAAGATCTCTTGCTGCAATGGGGAAGAAAAAAAAAGAATAAAATCAAAGGAATGTCCTTCCCCCTCCACAAGGGAGTGGAATTATGGTTCAAGGAGGGGCTTCAGATCCAGAACTCTTTGTAAAGTTCTGGTTTGAAACAAGCCAGATTTCACAATTTTTAGCCATTTTAAAAAATAAATAAATAAATAAATAAATCACAAAAAATCTGTGAATTGACTCATAGCTTTGAAATAAAATTACCAACTTGGACTTCATGTGTGCCAGATTTCATAACTGTGCTAATCCATTTCAGAAATATAAAAGGGGCAGCAATGCAGTTATCCCTTTTCATTAAGGCAAAGGGCATATTCCTTCACATGCTGGTGGAATGGAATTATGGTTCAATGAGGATCTTCAGTTTTGGAAGTTTTTGTAATGTTCTGGCTTGAAACAAGCAAGAAACAAGATTTCACCATTTTTAGCCATTTTAAAAGAAAAATCTCAAAAAAAAAATCACCAAAAATCATAGGATTGACCAATTCTCTTCAGATTTACAACAGGGGGCATGACCTCCTTCCCCACATTTTGGCAGGCTCTAGGAGAAACTGGTGGTTTGGGGTAAATTTTAAAATTCCCCCATTTCATTATGAGGAAAAATCTGAATTTGAGTCAAAAATTGGATTCAGATTCCAAATCTGATCTGATATCTGATCTTTCCAGAGCCCATAAAATCTGAATCCAAGATTGTCAAATTACAGGTCAAATCCAAATCCAAATCTGAATTTTCTGAATGTGCACGGGCCTAGCACATATAATCCCTTCATTCACTTCAAATATTCCTTCAAAATATCATCCCTTCAAATGTCCCATCAGATATCATCCCTTGATTCCAATTAGGTATGCCCTTCCACTGACATGCTTGCAGGGATTGCCTGCTCTAAATAATGCAGGCAATCTGCATTATTTCTTTTTTCCTTGGGTTCCATACCCAGTTCTGCCATGGATTCACTAAGTTCATGAATGATTTGCTTGCTCTCTCTCAGCCTCTATTGCACGCTGCAGTTGACTTCCTACAAAGAGGAGTTGTGAGCAGAAATAACATGAAGCTTGTCACTGTACAAAGAAATGTGGAAATGAAGACTAATAAGCAAGTGTGCGTAGGATTCCACCCTTTCATCTTAGGGGAGCAATTTGACTACAGAATTTTGGAGTGGGATTGGCAGTGCCCTAACTGCCATATGAAGAAGCTAAACTGATACCTGTGCAAGTTTTCTTGTGCAAGCCTTCTTTTTCTGTGTGAATGGCTAGGATCCAATGAATTGCACAACTAGATTCATACACCCAAGGGGGCTTTAGAATTAAGTTTCCTGAATAATACCCCCTCCCCAATGCTGCATAGAAACCCAGTTTTTAAACTAAGAAGAGTAGTTAGGGTGCCCATTTAGGGAGAGGCACCCCTCCCCTCTGTTTCAGATCATTTTTTATTAGTGCTGAGGAAGTCTATGTATCTGATTGTTATATGGTGTTTTTAAAAAACGGATCTTTAAAATCTCGTAAAAACACGTTGCATTTTGCAGTTCAGACTCTTGAACATATCCAAGACTAGGCCTTTGAACTCAACTAGGATCTTGCTCCTGCTCTGATAGTGTTGTATTCAGGCACAGTGAATTCACTGTGCATTATCCCCTTAAGCGGAACTCAACCTGCATTAAAAGCCCTGCCTGGAAATTGTAAAATAAACCAGTTCAGTAAATGAGTTAAATTACTAACACCTGTGTGAAGCCTCAACACTGTCATCCACTTTCCACAGACAACACACTACTGATCTCTGATATGGCAACTTTGGGTGTAATTATTTGTTTTTATCAAAGAAACAAACTAAAAAATAAAATAAAATAAACCAACTCTTCTTTGAAGGCACACAACCCACAGAGCACACCTAACTTTACCTGATATACTGTCCGTCAGTAACATCACATGCACACAAATTACATATGTTTTGCAAAGACAAAAATTGTACAAATGGTATTACATGAAAGTAAGCTTCATTTGAGGCACAAATGACCAGGCTCAAACTATCATACTTCGGACACATTATGCAAAGATCCAGCTCCCTTGAGAAGTCCATAATGTTAGGAAAGGTTGAAGGAAAGAGAAGAAGAGGACGACCAGCAGCAAGGTAGATGGACTCAATTACGACAGCAATGAATGCACCACTGCGAAACCTTAAAGGCCAAGTTGAAGACAGATCATCCTGGAGAGAATCTCTTTATGTTGTTGCTAAGAGTCAGCACTGACTTGACGGCACATAATCAAGCAAGCAAGCAAGCCCAGTATTTCAAATTGACTTACTCTTGTGTAACATTGGTTACACAAGAGTGTAACCAGCGACTGCCTTGTGTAACATTGGTTACACAAGAGTGTAACCAGCGACTGCCTTGGTCGCTCTAGTGGATGACCTACGCCGGGAACTAGACAGAGGGAGTGCGTCCCTGTTGGTTCTGCTGGACCTCTCGGCGGCATTCGATACCATCAACCATGGTATCCTTCTGGGCTGCCTCTCGAGTATGGGAATCGGAGGCACTGCGTTGCAGTAGTTTCGGTCCTTTCTTGAGGGGAGGGTTCAGAAGGTGGTGCTGGGGGACTACTGCTCGGCCCCGTGGCCGTTGGCCTGTGGGGTCCCGCAGGGCTCGGTCTTGTCCCCCATGCTGTTTAACATCTACATGAAGCCGCTGGGAGAGGTCATCCGGAGATTTGGACTGAGTTGTCAGCAATATGCGGATGACACTCAGCTCTATCTCTCTTTGTCATCTGATCCTAGGGAGGCAGTGGATGTCCTTAATCGGGGGCTGGAGGCCGTGATGGGTTGGATGTGGGCTAACAAACTGAAATTGAATCCGGATAAGATGGAGGTACTGTTGGTCAGTAGGAGAGCCAGTCGGGATGAGGAGATTCTACCGGTTCTGGATGGGGTTGCACTCCCCTTGAAGGAGCAGCTTGGGGGTACTACTGGACCCGGCTCTGCTTTTGGAAGCTCAGGTGGAGGTGGTGGCCAGGGGTGCCTTTGCACGTCTTCGGCTGGTACGCCAGCTGCGTCCCTTTCTTGAGAAGGCAGATCTGGCCACAGTTACCCACGCCTTAGTCACGTCGCGGCTGGATTACTGTAACGCGCTCTACATGGGGCTGCCCTTGAAGAATATCCGGAAACTGCAGCTAGTTCAAAACGTGGCAGCAAGGGTTTTATCCGGAGCTGCCTGTTGGGAACATATCACCCCCATTTTGAAAGAGCTGCACTGGCTGCCGGTTCATTTCCGAGTCCAATTCAAGGTGCTGGTTTTGACCTTTAAAGCCCTAAACGGTTTGGGCCCGGGGTATTTGAGGGACCGCCTGCTCCCAAGGGTTGCTGCCCGCTTGACAAGGACATCTGAGGGGGCCCTGCTCCGGGTGCCGACATTGAGGGTGGCCTGGCTGTCGTGCACTCGGGACAGGGCCTTCTCTGTTGCTGCCCCCAGACTCTGGAATGCTCTCCCAGTGGCCATTCGTTCCTCGGACTCCATCACGGCTTTTAGAAAGCTTTTAAAGACTTGGCTTTTTACCCAGGCTTTTACATGATCGTTTTCTACTGCGGCTTCTCTGTGTTTTTATTTGTTGTATTTGTTGTATTGTTTTTATGCCTGTTTTTATATGTTTTTATACTTTTAACATGATGTTTTTATTGTCTTTTTATTGTATGTTTTTAACTCTTGTAAACCGCCTTGGGGTTATCTTTTTAACGAAAGGCGGTATATAAATGCAAAAATAAATAAATAAATAAAAACATTTGCTCAACTTGCATTCATGCAATGTTACTAGACTGGATGTTACCATTGTGCAATATGTCACCCACCATTCTTTGCCTCCTTAGTTTTGCCTCTGTCCTTGTCTTTGAATCATTGCAGAAGACCACCCCATGTCTCAGACTCTCTTCCCCATTCTTCTTTACAATTTTTCGTTGAGCACAGTGCATGACATGATGTAATGATGTGCAGTACCCCACCCTCTGCTGCCAACAGCCAATGAAGTGAAACAGGGGCATGGCAACATACAATGCCCATCATAAAATGTGTTTACATTTCAAGAAAGGAATACAAAGTGGCACCAGTTCTGTAACTCTTATAATATCTAGTTCAACCCGCAATCTCTATCTATAAAATACCTTCTCTTTTTAAAGTGATGCATAAATCATCACTTTTCATCACATTTCTTGTGGAATAGTTTCCTCAGGTTCTCAGCTCTGGGACTGCTGAGTTGAGAGTGAATTGCTTTGTGTGGTGCTTAAACAGAGGTAAATCAATAGCCTGACCAGGCTGCAAATGAAAACCGTCTGTTGCTAAAACAAAATGACCGTGCAGAAACATGCAATCTAAATGTCAATAGAACGAGTTACTCCTAATGTGTACATGGCATTCGGTTCATAAAAATATTTTCAGTGGAAGGAAGACACACGGGGGATTCACTGAAGAGTTGAAAGTCTGAGGGCAGAACAGGATTACACCCATTGGCCATGCCCTCTGCTGCAGTGCCTCCCACCAACACCCACCAGCAGCTGCTTGGTTTGTGTGGAAGGGGCTGAATGTGAGTTCCTTCAAGCAGCCTGGAACCCTGAGAGATCAGGGTTCTTGATTGAGTGGAAGAGCTGTATCCATGTACAGCCCCTTATATACAAATGGGAAATGGGTGGCTGCTGGGGGTATGTAGATAATGTGTGTGAGTTGGCTCAGTTCAAGTCAGACTCAATATCAAACCAGCTTGGCTCAAGAGGTTCAGGGGGCTCAAGCGGCCTCGGCCGGCTCAAGAGGTCTTGGCTCGGCTCAAGAGGCCTTGGCTGGTCCGAGTTTGAACCAAATCAGGCCAGGTTCAAACCGAGCCAGCTTGGAGTTCTACTGCTAAAGGGGAATCTGGTTAGGGATGTGCAAACTGGCTCGATGACTCAACAGTTTGCCGTTGAGCTGAACCCCACCTGATTCGGCTTGATGTGGAGCTGAACCCCCCTGGCGGTCCTGGGGGCTTCACGAGCTTTTTGTAAAATACAAAATTAATTTTTTTTAATTTTTACCTTAAACTCCCTCCAGAGGGTTGCCGAAGGCAGCAGGGGGGGTCTGCAGAGGTTCCCCCTCCCCCCCGCAGGCCTTAATAATGATCACCACAGCCGATTCTATAGCTCTTTTTGGCCCGTTCGGGCCTCCCTAGTGCAGTGCATCGGCCATTTTGGTTTCCACCGCACATGTGCAAATGGCCTCTGTGAGGCCTGGCATGAGCCAGGGCCTTGTAGAGGCCATTTGCATATGCGTGGCGGCGGCCAAAATGGCCGCTGCACAGCGCTACGAATAAAATAAAAAATTATTTTTTACAAAAGGCTTGCAAACACCCCCCCCCACCAGACCAAGCCAAACCAAGGGGGTTCAAGGGGGTGCATGAATGAACTGGCCAGCTTGGGTTCGAGGCTGGTCCGGCCTCAAACCGAACCAGGCCAGCTGGTTCCGTGCACAATCCTAAATCTGGTGTGGATTTCCCTTTACCAGTAAAGGGGTGGAGGGGGCTTGCCTAAGGGTAGAGTGGGCAGGAGGGTAGGCAGTAACTACTTCCAAGTGCTGGTGGCTGCGGCAGCCATGGCAGGGGGGAGCAGGGGTGATGGGGGCTCCAGCCCACCTGCACTGACCACCCCCAGAGTTGGCCGGGTCAGCAGTGGCCCAGTTTGGGCCTCTGCACATGCCTGAAGGCCATTTTAGTGCATGGCAATTTGTGTGAAGGTCACTAAAATGGCCTCCATGCATATGCAGAGGCCCAAACTGGACTGCAGCCAGGCTTGCCTACTCTGGGGGAGGCCGGTGGGAGTGGAGGGAGCCGCCCACCTGCCCCGCTCCACCTCCCTGCAGCCCCCACGGCCATCCCCACCAGCACTTGTAAGTAGTTACTTAGGAACATAGAAAGCTGCCGTATACTGAGTTGGACCATAGGTCCATCTAGCTCAGTATTGTCTACACAGATTAGCAGCGGCTTCTCCAAGGTTGCAGGCAGGAATCTCTCTCAGCCCTATCTTGGAGATGCCAGAGAGGGAACTTGGAACCTTCTGCTCTTCCCAGAGCAGCTCCATCCCCTGAGGGGAATATCTTATAGTGCTCACACATCAAGTCTCCGTTCATATGCAACCAAGGTGGACTCTGCTTAGTTAATGGGACAAGTCATGCTTGCTACTACAAGACCAGTTCTACTTACTCCCCTTCCATTTGCTCTACCCTTAGGCAAGCCCCACTTCCCCTTTACTGGTAAAAGGAAATCCTCTTTCCCTTTTGAATGGTCAATTCCCCTTTACCGGTAGAGCCCCAATCCTTGCTAGCACAATAGCATTTATGCTAGCACAAGACAAATCTGGATGCCATTCCAAACCTTTAAATTCTAGTATTTTTGGTCTTTACTACAGGTACCATTAAAAAAATGAAATTCTGAAATAACTTGCTTGGAAGAAGCCCCAATCAAAAATGCTGGAAAACTCTCAGATGAAGGGATGTTTGGGTTTTTTTGTTTTTGTTTTTAAAAAGAGGTTTAGTTGCTTACATCATTCCATTCTGTATAGTCTTGGAATGGTTTAAGAAATTTGCTGAATCTTTAACGTTTCCACTATAAAAATATTTTACCATATCCCCATTGGCAGCACAGAGCACCCAAATGCCATTTTTGCCTCTTTATACGTAAACTGTTGGAAGGTGTCGAGTGAGTAGATGCAAAAAAGAGAGACATGGCTTTTGAACCCTGGTGGTAAAAATTTTTGGTGGGAGCAACTTGTTTTTAACAAACATTGTACACTTTGACAGTGCTGGATGGCCTTACTTGAGAGCAAATTGCCAATGCAGACATTCAACCACTAGCACTTTTTGATTGAGTGAGTGATTGAGTGATTGATTAAGTGCCGTCAAGTCAGTGTCGACTCTTAGCAACCACACAGATAGATTCTTTCCAGGATGATCTGTCTTCAGTTTGGTCTTTAAGGTCTCTCAGTGGTACATTCATTGCTGTCGTAGTTGAGTCCATCCACCTTGCTGCTGGTCGTCCTCTCCTTCTCTTGCCTTCAACTTTCCCCAGCATTATAGACTTGTCAAGGGAGCTGGGTCTTCACATAATGTGTTCAAAGTATGATAGTTTGAGCCTGGTCATTTGTGCCTCGAGTGAAAATTCTGGATTGATTTGTTCTATGATCCATTTGTTTGTTTTCCTGGCTGTCTATGGTATCCTCAAAAGTCTTCTCCAGCTCCAAAGTTCAAAAGGGTTTATAGCGTTTGAGGCAAGGGCAAAAAGGGAAAGAGGGGAAAGGTGAAACAAAGGATCACAACATTCCACTGTTCCTGCATCTGCCTTGCACAAGATGAAATGAAGAGGCTGTGGTGAATTCTGCGTCCAAAGGCCAAACAGCTAGATGTGACATAAGGAATCAGAATCACTTGGATTTTTTGTCTCCCAAATAGCCATGGGTTGGGAATTGAAATGGGTTTGGGAAGCAGTGCTGGGGAAGAGGATGCTCAATCCTTTCTGCAGTACCCCATCATGATTCATCATTTTCCCTGAGATCCTGTTTATGGCTCTCCCAATCATATGTAATTTGGTTCTAATGAAAGATTTACAATATATAGCAGGACTAAAGCTTTGGTGGTAGTAGACTCCTAATAACTGAGCAAAGAGGCATCTTTCAAAGTGGTGATTCTTTTATATTTAGCAGGGGGGAGCAACTGGCCCTATCCAATCCCAGCACAACACCCCTCCAGTGGCTGTTGTTGGTGGCTACCTTATGTTTCATTTTAGATTGTGAGCTGTTTGGGACAGGGAATAATCTTATTTATTATTTATTTATTTTTCTAGGTAAATTGCTTTGCAAATTTTTGTTAAAAAGCAATATTTTATTTATTTATTTATTTATTTCCACTTAGAATTGAAACTGGTGTAAAACCTCTCAGGAGGGCAATGTCTTCCTTGGTGACCCCTAGTTTGGGCCCCCTCTAAATGTAGCTGCTGCTACCTATTTCTCTTGGGGTTTCTCCTTCACGGTCTGATGAGGTGGCAAAAAGTTGCCCTTGCACTCTTGCTACAGATACTGCAGCTTCCAGTTTATGGCTCTCTTACTATTTTTATTCACTAGAGCATAATGTCTTATAAGCGCCAGTTGATTGCCTATGAATGAGAACAACACTGTGTTGCTCCCATCAGAAGGGAGAACAAACTACCAATCTGTCATTCTTATCCCTTCCATCAGGCTTCTGCAAAACATCTGTTGCTCACTTATTTTGAGAACAATGTTTTGCCTTGTCTCTTGGTTTAATGATACTGGAAATGTCAGCAGTTGCCCATTTATACATCTACAGTACTTTTATTTTATTTTTTTTGCAAACTAAATAATATTATGGGTAAAAGAATGGAAAGAACTATATGGCAAGGTAGATGGCTGCTATTATCATTATTATTATTGCATGCTTAAACATGAACAGAAAAAGCAGTGGATTATTAAAAGAAATTGATGAGGTGGAAAACAAAACCTGACAATTTAGCAGGACAAAGATGTGTATGTGAAGAAACCCACCTGCTCATCTCCCACCTGCTATTTTGAGAATATGTTTTCCACACATAGTGACAGGTTTTGAAAATATGGTTTAAATCCTTTTCATTTCCCCATTACAGGGCCTATCCGTATGGTCTGCTGCTGAAGACAAAAAAGCAAAGAGATTCAGGAGCAAGGGCCATTGTGCCGGTGCGACACTGTGATGACTTGCAAAGTTACATCCGTGCAGCAAAATGTCTATCAATGCACCAACTAAAGGCCAAACTACAAATTACCAGTGGTGACACAAGACCTCTGCATATCTGGCAGCACACCAAATGCCACCCTCACGCTCATATGCACAAACCCATTTCCGCTGCTGCTGACTCCTCCTCCACCAGTCACCACTTCTGGATTAGTTCACTCTCCTGCATATGCTGCTGTTATAGTTAAGAAAAGGGGCTGCCAAGGAAGAGGAAATGTCAAAAGAGGAGTAGGGTACCAGAGATGCATGGGAGGCACATAGCAAATCAGACTGTGGCTGTGTCAACTGTCTCCATGGAAAAGGCTGAAAGAAAGAGAGAGAGAGAGAGAGAGAGAGAGAGAGAGAGAGAGAGAGAGAGAGAGATTTGCCTAAGGCTTGCCTAGTGCATGGCTGAGTTCAAAGTGGTGACTTGCAGCCCTAGACTCTTTTATTAGGGTGAAATGAAACAAGATAAACGAGGTCCATGTTCAAAATCTCCTTCCTTAATTTTTTTTTTTTTAAGCAGCAATAAAGGATCAAAATCTAATCAAGGCTGTGTCACTGGGGAAAGAAGGTTTTAAGCCTTTCTCCGACACCATTTTTCCAATCTACAGCACCCCCCAAAGCACTCTTTGCCCTACAAAAGAAAACATACCAGTACCCCACATGTCACTTGTATCTTTTCTCCCTTGTGGTAAACAGCAGCTTTGGGGGATATATCAGATTTGTCAGGAAAGCAGTGTGGGAGGGTAGGACTAAAGGCCCTCCCCCATAACTGTGGCCCTGATCTAACTTTTAAAAGATCTGATCATTGAAACACCTGCTTCTAGTTTGATCCTTAGCACCAACAGCAGGCCTGCTCAACTTAGGCCCTCCCAGCTGTTTTTGAACTACAACTCCCATAATTCCCAGCCATAGTGGCCAAAAGCCAGGGATTATGGGAGTTGTAAGCCAACATCTGCAGAAGGGCCAAAGTTGAGCAGCCCTGCACAACAGGGTAATAATAGAGGTAGTGCAAATGATTCAGCCAAGAGGATTGATCCACCCAACAAACCTTGTTAGAATTCTAAATCATTGCTTTAGCACTACAGTAACCAATTCTGGCCACTAGAGGCATGATGAGACTTTAATAATTTAGGGAAGAGTCTGTCGGAATTGTTCTGTTGTTGCTGAAGGCTAGTGCCTGTTTGGGTATGTTGATCTATGTCTCTCTCAATATGAGATGTTTTAATTTCTTGTTTTTTGAACTCAATTTAATGACTCCAGATAATCTCTTGAGCTAAATTTCTTTACCATCAGAGCATACTCTGTTGTGTGAGGATTTTAATGTTTTCCTCAACAAACAAACAAACAAACAACAAACAAATATTTATATACCGCTTCTCAACAAAGGTTTCCAAAGCAGCCTACACAGAGAAATAATAAATAAATAAGATGGCTCCCTGTCCCCAAAGGGCTCACAATCTAAAAGTAAACTTAAGATAGACACCAGCACAGTCACTGGAGATACTAGTACCCACTGCACTGTGGGTCTCAAGGGGAATGGCCTAGAGATGTGCACAAAACCAGCTTTGCCAGTGTGGTTCAAATCCAAACCAAACTCAAACCAACCCAATCCAGTTTGGTTCTGGTTCTGGTTGAACCACTTCGAACCAGTTCAGAGCTCTACTGGTAAAGGGGGATCAGGTGAGGATTCCCCTTTACCAGTAAAGGGGCAGGGGGCTTCCCTAAGGGTAGAGTGGGCAGAAGCGGAATCATTTAGTACTTACAAGCCTCATTGGTGGGCCGCTAGTGGAGAGGGGAGGGGGCTATCAGCAGCTCTCCCCCACTCCCACCGGCCTCCCCCAGAGTAGCCAGGGCCACCAGTGGCCCACTTCAAGCCTTCTCCAGCCTGGTTCAGGCGTCTGCAATGGGGCTTGTAAGTATTAAATGACCCCCCCTCCCACCCCTCTACTCCCCTCCCACCCACTCTACCCTGCTGGACCAAAAGAAGGCCCAAAAAACAATTAAAAACATATACAAATGCAAATTAATAGCTAAAATCCACTAAAATAGCTAAAAAGCTTGGCTGAAGAACTGTGTCCTCGGCTGTTTCCTAAAGGGAAACAAGGATGGAACCGGGATGGGGCAGCTCTAATCTCAGCAGGAAGTGTCTTTTACAGCTCTGAGGGAACTACAGAGAAGGCTCGCCTCCGAGTCGGCACCAGACAAGCTGGTGGCACCTTCAGACAAACCTCCCCTGAAGAACTTAATAGGTGTCAAGGTTCATAATGAAGAAGGTGTTCTCTTAAATACCCTGGGCCCAATATGAGGGCAGTCATAGGATCCTGGGGTCTGGTCCACTGTGATGAAGGATGCTCTTGTGATGGCAGACCCGGTTGAAGCAGAGCAGGAACCCCCAACACACTCCTGTTTCTACGTCAGCTTGCCACTCAGAGGGGCGTAACTATAATAGCGCAAGGGGAGACACTTGTCTGGGGGCCTACTGCCTTGGGCCCCCCCCTGAGGCCAGTCACATGACTGACTCCCCCAGCCGTGCATGCGCCCGGGCTTCCTTCAGTTGTATTCATCCTCCAAAATTCATGAGAGTGTTAAGACCTGGAGCTACCAGAACAGCATGTCTTTCTCTGTACCATTAAATGACTTGCATCGTCCACAATTTACAAAACCTTTAAAAAAATAATTAAGTATGATGTTCTGTTGTGACACATAGGTTATACACACACACACACACAATGCTTTTTAACTATGCTTTTTGTTAACTATGCTTTTTTGTTACCACTATTCAGCCTCATTGAAGATTTCTTTACTTCATGAGCTGAGCTCCAGTGAGGGGGGCCCCATTTTAAAATCTTGTCTCTGGGCCCACTCCAACCTTGCTATGCCCCTGCTGCCCAGGGATTAGCCTTCTCATGAGAGGGCCAGTCCACTGCAAGCTGAAATGATATAGCCCAGTCTAATAGCTATAGCCTATGTGGCTTCCACTCACCAGTTTTTGTTCTCTTTTTTCAAAGAAGTAGACATCTCTGAATCTTATGAAGCCTGATCAGTGGGGAGTAGGTCTGGAATATGTTCCATCACAGATGCTGGCAGTAGAACAATTTGGTCACACCCTTGCTTTCAAGTTATGTCTGTAAATCAGCTAGCAGCCTCAGCAGAATTCTGTCTCAATATGAAATGTGGTAGCTACCATTTCTGAAGGGTCTCTGTCATTGTCTGGTGCTTTACATGAAATCAAATTTTCATCTGATGGGTCATTCCAGGATAATGGTGATAGAGTCTCTACCTGAACAGCAAGATTTATCTCGTCCCTTTGTTAGGCTAGAAGCTCTGATGATCCATCCAGAAACATCCAACATGGTGGGGAGTACAATGAGCAGAGGTACTCTTACCCCTGGATTTCGGAACTGAAGTCCAGGGCCTCCATACCCACTGGGGCCCCTCAAATCCTTTTTAGTCTTTCCTGGGTGGCACGTATGTTGGGCACTTCTGGTTTGCCGCTGACTGGAGTAGCAAGGAGGTATGCTGCCGCTCCATGCCAGTGATTTTGCAGACAGTGCCAGTGGGGAAAATGTGGCGGTGGTTGGGGGGAAGAGCACCCTCCTCACTCCTTAAAGTTAACCCTTCCCCACTGCTGAATCAGCCATCTGCAGTTCCGTGCACATCCCTATGAGAAGTGACTTAGAACATAATTCTGCACCAGCTCTTTGAGAAGCAAATGTAGGACGTTTGATTGAAATAGAAACTTTTTCTGCTCCCTGAAGGATTACGTTTGCCTTAAAATGTCAATTATAACACCACCATTGTGATTTGGAAATCACACACTTCACAATAGTGGTTTTGGAAGTAGCAATTTGCTAGGGAAGTTTTACAAGAGTTACGTTTTTGTTTTATAGACACATTCAGAAAAAGAAAAAGGAAAGGAAAGAGACATATCTTCCAAAAATAAGAAGTCCTTTTCCCTTGCGTGATGTCAGAAGGGTGGATATGTACAGCCTTGGAAAGATGTATAAATCATTTTTATGCATAGAACTGTCTTAGGAAACTAGAGATTTCAGTACAAAGGAATCTAGTCACTGAAAAAGTGTCTGCAAGCTGTTGTTTTATGAGTTACATTATACACAGGAGGATACTAGAAAGTACCCCTGGTTTATAGGTATTGTTGCACTGTACATTGCTATGTAGAGAAGACCCTTCTCTCATTTACATTTTAGAAATACTATGCAGAAAATACTGATACAAAACAACTACAAGTGGATATTTCTAGCAAACATCCCTTGTTTTAATTGCTCTACTGTTCACCAAGTGTTTTTATGTTTTAGCTTTTAAAAAAAAATCTTCCAAGAAAATATTTGAATTTAAATTCCCATATCATAGGTTTAGACAAGTTTTTTTTTCTTGTTACAAAATGTAATCCAAACATTGGCTACCCAAGAAATAAACAAGCATTATACAGTATATATGTATAAAATGGAAGAAAACTCCTTTATTTGTGTAGAATAGTGCATTTGTGTCCTGGAAAGAATTGCTTTGATTCTTTGATATTATATGATAAATGATATCATATAATTTATGATCATTTATTGACACAGTTGGAACAGACCTCATGTAGAAATCTTTTTTATAAACAGGTTGAAAACCATAGTTAATAGTAGGAGGCCTTTTATGGGCCTCCGAACAGGTTCAAACACTAGGAGGTTCGACGATCGAAGGCGGGGGGGTGTTTCGCACCATAAGGGTGGGGGAGGGTGCACTTATCCCACCCTCTGCTTTCCCCCCGCCAGCACTCGATATTTGCAAAGTCCGACGGGGCGGCAGCATACCTCCCTGCTGCCCCGTCCGCTCCCTGACACGTGTGCCAGCTACTTCCGGCCACTTCTGGCCAGGGAGCAGACAAAGATGCAGGGAGGTATGCTGCCTCTCCGTCAGACATTGCAAATACCAAGCATTGGGAGGGGCGGGAGTGGAGGAAGTGCACCCTCCCCCACCCTTAAAAAGCGACCCCCGCCATCAAACTACCCCTGCCCGCTTCTGTGCACATCCTTAGTTAACAGTCTTCAGATGCCCTTTTCAGTCAGCTGTATCATTAACAGAGGACTGAGATGAAAATGCAAAGGTGAACACTGAACTCCATGATACATCGATGATGCACTTTGAAAGCAACCAAGAAGCCTGACTGGCAGAGCAGGAAGGAGTGGGGCTGCAGTATCTCCCACACCAGGAGGGCAATATCAGAAGAACCAGGCCAGGCTTTTCTGATTAAGATGGGCAAATCTACTCACAGTGATCTCCTTCGTTGAAGCTGCCGTTTTGCATTGTAATTTTGCAGAATGTGTTTATTTCCCTTGCTAACTGAGCAAAGAGTCACCTTTTGAAAGTGATGATTCTCTTTACTGAGTTGGGGGAGAGCAACTGGCCCTATCTATCCCCAGCACTGTACTTCCAGTGACTGTTGCTGGTGTCTATCTTATGTTTCTTTTTTAGATTGTGAGCCATTTGGGGACAGGAAGCCGTGTGTGTGTGTGTGTGTGTGTGTGTGTGTGTAAAGTGGTATATAAGTATTTGTCATATATAATTGTTTGTCATATTTGTCATATTGATTTATTTCTCACTCTCCTCCATCCAAGGGAATCAGAGAGGCGTACTTGGGAAATACCCCATTTTATGTGATGGACCCAAGGCTGATGGGTGAGCTTCATGCAATCAGTATTCAAATCTAGCTCAGCAGGGTTCTAGTCCAGTAGTCACTCCAACACTTGTACTGCCCTAGCTCTCAACAGATTTGAAAGGCCACATGTTGATCCATCTTTGACAAAATGGAAGATTCTTTTTAGATCTTTGTCTTGAGTCATGCACTTTCATCTCACCTCTGACAACCCTAAAATTGTTCATGTTCCATTTATTAGTAGGAGACAAAATATGTCTCGAACAATATATGCGTCCCATTATTCTGCTGCACTGGTTTCAAGAGAATTCCTTATGAATAAATGGCTGACATACTGCTTGTTACACAATGGATTCACTGTTGCACAACTCCCTTTGTGCATTTCTTGTGCTTGTGCAACTGCACTCTTGCACTCTTGCTTAACTGCACACGTTATGTTCCACCACATGCATAATGTTGCACAGTATGTCAGCCAATATCTCATCAAGCTGTTAGAATATATGTAAACTGGGTTCATATATATAACATCCTGCAAATCTGTTAGCACGTGCCTTTACTGCAGGAGATATTTCCAATTCAAGTTATATTTGCATCAATATGAAAACCTACTGGCCCTGATCCGCGGAGCTCCGATACAGGATATGTATGTGATGAAAGTGTATGTAATGTGATGATGTATGTAAGAAAGTGTAAGGAACCCTTGTACTAGATTGTTGAGAAGATAAAATGGGGCACTTCCCAAGTATGCCTTTCTGGTCTCAGGTGGTCTTTGACACATTTCATCCCCAACAGGTGGATGAAATGTGTCAAAGCTGAATATGTTGACCCACTGCTAGAAGATGCATGTGCAGCAGGTGGTCCATGCACCTGAACATCACCAGGTCTTAGATATGGTCTTTGTTGTTCTACTTAGGGTCTTTCTGCTCACTGGGGGCATCCAGCAAGGGGGTCTGGATATAGAAGCTTACTTCATCCTACAGATCAGGAGTGGGCCAAGAATTTACCACAGCATTTTAAACAAAGCTTAATGTTCTGTATTGCACATTGTTCAATCTAGCCAAGTTACTCACGTAAGACTAGAACAAAGATGTCACCTAGGACATTATACTGAGAACAGTTTGGAAGCCCTTTGCTGTTGCAGATGGCTTTGGATTCCTTTATGATCAATGTTCCATATGCCATTGGGATGACTTCAATGTAACTAGTTATTTGACATGAAAATAAGTGGCCTTCCTACAGGCTGTGCTATCTTAAAATACTTCTGTTCATCGACAGCAAATGCTGTTTTAAAGCTCTGCTGTTTTTTTAAAATTCTGTGGCATTGATACCTTCCATTTCCATTCACTGACATACCGATTTAACAAGCAAGTGAATATGAGGTAAGTACTCCCTGAAAATGCCTGGCATTCTAACCCTAAAGCTTGGCCTGCAGTGCTGATATACCATCTTTCTGCAGATGTCACATCAGTTTTAGAATAATGGCATGGGTTATGCTGTTATGCTTGGCTAAGCAGTCACCGCCCATCTTGGATACTCAGTTTTCTGGGACTGGATACCTAAAGATCATCCTAGTAAACCATCCTAGTAAACCTATTTTTACTCTGGATTGTTCTGTACTGATGTGTCTTAATACATCTACTCTTTAAGGGAGGCTCCAGCTGAAACCATGTTATGCCAGGATGGTGGTAACGAAGCAAAGGGCACTAGGAGAAAATGTTTGATCAAGAACATACAGCAGAAGTGCTAACATGAAAGCTATCTAGGCATGGTCAAACTGGGGACTGGATCTTCAGAATGATTGCTTCAGTTGTCATGTGAAGTGCTGGACTTGACATTACTCTATGAGTTACGCTGGTCACATTCTATATAAAAAGGAGAGATCTTTGGCCAAAGCACAAATGCATTGCCCCAATTTGATACATCTTAATATAGCAACAGAGGAAGAAGATTGGGCTAAAACAAAATGAGTGCTGGCTATTGGTTGTGGTAAGCTAAATAGAACAGTCATAGAGAGGCAGGATTTCTCTGTATAAATAACAGAAGAAGGCAATCCATTTCATGCCCTGCTTAGGAATGCCTTAAAGCATCCAAATAATTTCTTTTAGGAACCGAAGGCTGAACAAGATGGACCTTGTCCTGATACAGTTCTTAGGTTTGTGTGTAACCCGCTCTGTCATTTCTGCAAATGAGCCCAGCATGGGCAGGCAAGCTCTAACTGATGAGTGAGCAAATTTCATAATACAAAACCAACCATACAACCAAGCAAAAAACAAAACAAGAAACACATGGACAATTGTCCTAAAGACAATTGTTACCTCGCCCCAATTTGTACCAGCTTGGGATTCTTTTTCTTACTAATTCTCTATTCATTCCTCACATCTACTTTCACGGTAACATTAGTAAAAGAACAGCATGTTATTCGATATCATCTTCTGAACTCTTAGGTAACTGAATGGTTGATGGTACAAACAAAATGTTGGGCCTCTTTCAGACATATGAAGATGGTCCCATCCATTCATGATTAAGCCAATACAGCTTCATCATTGACTTCACTAAACTCAGGATTTCACACTTGGTGAATTCCGTAAGACATTCCAACTACTTACATAAGTTAACATGCTAACCTTCCCCTTTCCTTTCCTTCCCACCCCCACCCCACTCCTTCATTTACAGGGCAAGTTCAGATCTCATGTACAACAATAATAAATTTAAAACAAATTGTAGGTAGCAGCTGATGACATCTTTAAAGTCAACTTTAAATTAGCATCGTGTCCCCTTGAAGCATTGTCTGCAACAATATGTGCTGACTCCATTTACCCATCTTGCTGGCCTAAAGTCTGAAGCTCAGATGTATGAAGGTTGTGGTGAAGGAACACATTTTTCCTGCTGTACATGTGTAAAGAGATGGGTCCTCTTGGAGGCTGTCCCAGCCTCCCTATGAAAGTAGAGTGTTGTCGGGGGACAGGAGTGTGATCCATCAGAGACCCAGTGAAAACAGGGACATTCTCAGCTTTGGCCACTGGCTTCGGCGTGCTTTGTGCCTCTCCCACTAAGCCATTCTGATTCATCTCTGCAGCAAGGGCTTC
Organism: Hemicordylus capensis; assembly: GCF_027244095.1. Lineage (NCBI taxonomy): Eukaryota > Metazoa > Chordata > Lepidosauria > Squamata > Cordylidae > Hemicordylus > Hemicordylus capensis. Next base: position 24,655,858 of record NC_069661.1, on the reverse strand, counting down.
ATAAGTGTCTTTCGTGTGCTTGATTACTTCCACCATTTCTTTTTCTTTCAGGAAGTTGCTGAGGCACACACTTGGCAGCTGGCAGCTTTTGCTTTCGTAGGAGGTTGCTTGGTTGCCTGGTGAACATCTAAAATGGTCCTCGGTGGGTGTATGTGCTGACTTTCTGTCCTTTGTGTTGAGAGTTTGGCTCACCATTTTGTTTGGATATGTAGCCTGGAGCATAGAAAACAGAAAGGACAGGAGGATGAAATATCTGGAACGCAACATGTTAACAGCAAGGCGGCTTGGAGCATGCAAAATATTCCCAGTAGAATCTGCAGCTATGCAACAGGTTAAGTATTCCCACCTATGGTTGATTAAAATAGCAACAAATATTAAAAGCTAACAGAAATCCCCAGGCATCATAAGAATAGCATGGAGGACTTTTCTTACAATTTTAAATGATTTTTTTTTTAAAAAATGAGGTACAATAAACTGAACTTGGATATCTTTTCTGAAGGATGGAAATATCAGAAAGACTTGGAGAAACATATGGTGCTTTGTACTTTCAGAACAGATGTATGGAACACTGTGGAGGCATGTTTTGCTTGGGGACTTCCTACAACATTTTCAAAGACTAACTACAAATAATAGACAGTTGTCCTATATTTACTGAATATAATTTGATAAATATAGTCCGTCTGGGCAGACAGGGCTTAAGTATCCATATCAAGCACCCAAAGGCTACAAGAGCAGTTATCCTTGCTATATCAGATCAATGCCCACAACTTGCATTGGCATACATCACAATGCAGGAGGAGGAAACTGAATTAATGTCACCTGTTCCTCCACCATATGAATAGGTAGCGGATGCTACCAGCTACCAAGAGCCTGTTATTTTGCACTGGAGGATCTTGCCTGCTGCTCCCAGCATTGCTTTGGTAACTTTTATAGCAATCAATCACATGGGTCAGGTGACTAATCTTACTTCCAACACCAAAACTGCATCTGCCCTAGGGGTTGTTGGCATTGGTGTAGAAAGTAACCCCTGCAATTGCTTTCTGTGTGTTCTGCTGGAGCATCCCCTATGGCCAGATCCCACACTGCACCAGTCATTTCAGTAGTAAGCCATTATAGCACTTAGCAATAGCAATAGCACTTACATTTATATACCACTCTATAGCTGGAAGCTCTCTAAGCGGTTTACAATGATTTAGCATATTGCCCCCAACATTCTGGGTACTCATTTTACTGACCTCGGAAGGATGGAAGGCTGAGTCAACCTTGAGCCCCTTGGTCAGGATCGATCTTGCAACCTTCTGGTTACAGGGCGGCAGTTTTACCACTGCGCCACCAGGGGCTCATTATGTGGGTCAAGGACCTGGCATGCTTAATTCATACACCCAATGTTACCACTTCCATAGATGCTGTTGATGCTGGAAGGGGAAGTAACCACATCCATCATCTGACTAGGAGTGTGTACAAATCATTTTTTGTGATTCGCTTCACTAGCAAATCGAAAATCAAAAAACCCGAATTGATTCATCAAATCATACATGCAAAATATAATATAATTATAATGATAACAACAACAACAACAATAATAAGCATCCACATCCACAGCACACCCCAGAAAAAAATAAACAAACAAGGAACAAAATTCCAAGGAGCACCCAGTTAAAGGTATTGATGCTGCTGGTACAATCTGGTGGGTCACAGAACCCCAGTCACTAAAGTGGGCTGGCTAGAAGCAAAGCAATGAGAGAAAAAAGAATCTACAAGGAAAGGAAATCCAGACACAGCACCCCGTTAAGCCACTGGGCTGCTTACTATTGTAAAATAATTGGAGAGAGGAACTGCAGTGCACACACACACACAGCACCCCAGTTATTAAAGTCACTGGGTGTGGGGCTTACTAAAAGCAAGGATAGTAAAATAAAATCCTAAGAAGCATCCAGTTAAAGTTATTGGTGCTGCTGGTATAAATTAATTTTTTTAAAATGGGGGGGGGAATAAAGGCAGTTGGAAAGCACTGCAATTAAAAGGTTTTAAAACAACAGAGAGACAGAGCAGGCACGCTGTCTCTCCACTCACTGCTGGGCCAGCCAGGCCAGCTGTCCCAGACCTGCTCTCCTCCCAGTGCTGCTGCAGTCTCTCTCTGTCTCTGATCCAAGTTCTCTGCTCTCCTGAGGCACAAAAGCAATGGCTCTCTCTGCCTCCAGGCAGTATATACATTTCGAAACTCCCTCCTTGGGACCCCCCCTCCTTGCTCCCTCCCCCCTTTCAATGGTGGCCCAGTTGCCCCTGCCAACACTTGATCTGAAAGATAACTAGCCAATCAAGAAGCAAAGAGATCTTAAGCCAATCGGAATCCAGTGCCAGGAGACCAATCAGCGATTGAAAAACACGGAAACAAAATGGCGTCTGCTAAACCAATTGCTAGCTAATCGATCCACCTGAATCAGGGGTGATTCGATTCACGACTGAATCAGGCCCTTTATTCAAGGGGCGATTCGATTTGCAAACAAATCAACAAATCACCCCCAGTCCCCAACAGATTGATTCGATAGCGAATCGATCTGTACATCCCTTCATCTGACATACATTATTGAATTGTACAGATGGTAGTGCTGCAGCTTGGATCTGGCCATAGGGGAATGACCACCACTGCACTGGTCATGTAATATGAGCCCAAGCTGAGACCACTCGTCATCTGTTCTCCAGGAAGATTTTCACATTCAGATAAAAGTTGACTCATATGAAATGATACAGAAGTGTCAGGCTGTAATCTCCTTGCCTGTGATTAAATACCCTAGTGGCACATTTAAAAGCCTTTTTAACAAAGCAAAATCCAAGTGCTGAAAAGTAAAACTAAATCAGTGAAATATTCCTTCTCTTGTAAAGATACATCAAAATGCACAATGTCAGATTCACACGCAAATTCAAAATGTTTTTGTTAATCTTCTGAAATATGTATGCATGAAAGACTGAAAGAAAAAAAGAAGTGACAGAGAGAGTGGGGGAAAGAAAGATAAATATGCTCCATTCCCTAGATGCAAAGTTTCAAGGGAGTTCTTTCAAAGGTATGTCACAACTCACACTGCAATTAGCACATTTTATGTTTCTTTCTTCTTTTAGAAGCTAGTGATATTATAGTTCTAAAGCTCCAGTTTGTGTATGAGAAACCAACTGTAACAGAGTCCATTGTACTCAATTCTTGAAGTTATTTGGAAACGTAATTATACCCTTTGTTCTATGCTTTCCAAATTTGTTTGCTGCTTCAATCTAGCTCAAGCATTTACATGTGCTTCAAAACCAACTAATATTAGTCTAGCTTCAGTATTCTAAGGGGTGAACAGGCCCAGTGGATGTCTTTTGACATTTTCATTTCTGTTTCTTTTAAGTACTCAGATACAGCCACTTGGAACCAAATCTAGAAAAGCCACAAACGCTTCTTTGATCTGTAAAGCCTGTGGTTCAGAGACCTCATAAGCCGTGTGCTTTGTAAGTTTTCTTCTTGTATTGTTTCTTAGTTTTATTAGCAATGATTTATTCTGAAAGTGCTGGACCAGTCCAAGTCACAAACTCATGGGAGAGCTGAACATGTGATTCTGGAGCAATATATTCCAAGGGCAATGGTAAGCACATGTGGTACTATTTTTAAAAGCTTTCAAATAGAATGGCCACCACATTTTTCCTAAAGCAAAACATTAAAGCACATTCAACAAAACTTTAATCAAAACACCTTCCATTCTGAAAAGTGCTACACATAAGACTATACGTACTCTAAAACATATGTACTCAATGGTGGCTGGTGGGTACTGGGTCGTGGGGGTGGAGAGGAAGGCAGATAATATCCCTTTAAGGATCAGTACAGGTCGAGAATCCTTTATCTGGACTCTCGAAATCCGGAAAGCTCTGAAATCCTGACACCATGCCGAGGAAAAAACCAAACACCTCTTGTATTTTCCGCTTGGATCCTCGACCTGTAGCTTCAACCACTCACAAAGCCTCCAAACCAAGCCCAGCCCCAACTCAGCAGCTAACAGTGGCAAAGCAGAAAAAAGCCCCCAAATTAAGCAGCACCTGCAACTCACAGAGAGGCAAAGCAACACCCACGGCTCCGTCTGCAATGGCAGTTGCCTGGCCCCTCCTCAGCCTCGACTCCTCTTCCCTTCCCACATGGATGGGAACTTTGCTGGAGGCATTTAAGGGCACTTGCAGGCAGGGCAGGGGCCAGGGAGGCAAAGCAGCACCTGGGGCTCCACCTGCAATGGCGCTCCGAACAGGGGAAGAGCCTTCCTTTGGGGTGGAGCCCAGCTGGTTTTGTGAATAGGATTGCACTGCCACTCAAACACTTCTCAAGCCGGTCTGCAAGAGGGGAAGGAGGGGAAGCAGGAAGGAGCTTGGCTGGAAGACGGGAAGAAACTTCAGGGGTTGTTGGAGAAAAAAACCCAGTGACCTTTCATGCCCAAGATATCTCATTTATGAACATATTCCGAAATCCGGAAGAATCTGAAATCCAGAACACCTCTGGCCCCAAGCAGTCCGGATTCTCGACTTGTAAAAGCTCTCACCACCATCTGACATCCCGAACATCCAACTGGCCGTGCACTGGCCATGCATCTCTCATTAAAGGTACACTTTGCCTTTTGCTCTGCCTCCCACCCCAGCATCCACCAGCCACCAGTGTCCACTCAAGGAGAATTGAAACAGCAGGCCACCTCAATCCCAAACAGATTATACATTTGGGAGTCCAAGTGGTTCATTGCCTCTCCTCCCTTGCTGCAAATATTACTGCATATGCATAAACAGCAGGACAGGTGCAATGGGGGCAATTTGTGGCCATTTATTTTATTGGGCTGTTGGAAGCAAGCAAATCAAATCAGTATGAACATAACTGAAGTAGACGGGACTTGCTAATTTCCAATATGTTTTGAGTCTGGTTTAGTCACGACCCCTGATTGGCCTTTAGAGATGAGCATATTCCAGTAGCCTTGCCTTATCCATATAAACTTATCCCCTGGGAAAGAAGTACCCTCAAAGTATGTTGGGAATATTACATTTGTTGAAAATTAGGCCATTTCCTCCTAGACCTTCTTGAGTGTTCTTCAGAAGTCCTTCTTGGGTTTCCTTGGATTGCAGTATGTGCTTGAGGTATTCACTCTGAGCTGACTTACACATGGAAGCAGGCATTTGCATGCACAGTTGATGCATAGCTGGCATCTCCCTTCGCATCATGTTACTCATCTAGATCCTCTGAAATGAATGGATGTATTTTTTATGAAGATGGAGAGGCATAAGTAGTTGCCCATGACTTGAGTTGGAATGGGACTAATGGGAAACTAGCAGTGAAATTCAGATGGCATACTATGTTAACAAACAGACCTAACAAGAGAATCTGAAATAATGATAGTATTTGATGGGTAATTTATCCTTAGCAAATCCTTTAGGAGTGAGAGCCTAATCTGAAGAACTACCAAAGTGTATCATATCTTTCCCAATTCATTTATTCTGACCTTAAAAGCTCAGCTTGAAAAATCATCAGACAGCATGCTACATAAGGAAGCAAAGTATCTGAAATAATCAAATACAACTGTTTACTAGAAGCGGGGGGAAGAAACCACCAAAACTTGTTTCTATATTCATAGAACTTTAAACAGCCTTTGTGATCCTGACAGTTTATGTAACTGCAAATCTAATTTACCAACAACAGTTAAACCAGCTCCATAGTATATCCCATCTGTCACCATGTCAACTGCTAAATTTCTACAACACCTTGGTTTCATGCCCACCAGCTCCCAGATCTGTGAATGATCCAATAAGGAATGTAATTTAGCTAGAGTAGGTAATTGTTCTTCATTTCAGTCTTTTAGGAAGCACTCTTCTTTATTGATTTCAGGAGGCACCTAAACCATCACCGTAGATTTTACAACAACCTGGATCTTCTTCTATTGATCAGCTAATGCTGCCTTCTGGCCCTCCATGCAAGCAAAACCAAGCTTAGTCTATGGAAATAACTCATGGTAGAACAGCTGCATGAGCTCTGGACTAGAGGCAAGAAAATGGTAAAATCAAGAAACTAAACTCACCAGAAACAAAACTGATTAAAACAATAGGCCTCAAGAGGATTTGCTATACTGCACTTCTTCTCTGCTTTCCATACATTTTTCAGTGATTTAAAATCAACCAAAGTGATTGGGGTGTCTCATGTATTTCATTTACTATCTATTATATATAATTTGGCAGAGTGAAATTTAACCTTTGGTTAAGCTCTCACACTGGGAATTTTTGGATGTTTCTGTTAATTTTAAACATTGTATCACCCTTGAATATTAAAATATGAGAATGGAATTTGGTACACATATCCAGGGCACAATTCTGCATTTTAGTTTTGAACCCCAGCTCAATCCTCACACCCATTTTCAAGAGCCAGAAAAGAGAAAAGATACCAAATATACTGGCTGACATCCAGGCTTACAATGCACCAGTTCTATGGTAGAAACACTGGGGCTTCTGAAGAGTTCAACTAACACATCTGATGCAGTGGAGGTGGGAAACAAATTTTGGCACCCTCCCCTTCCCCTGGAAGCATTCCATGCCACTTGTAAATATGTCCCTGAGGATTGTGCAGCCCTCAGGGACATATTTTTAAGTGGCACAAGGTGCTTCCAGGGAAAGGGGAGCTCATCAGAATCCCCCTTCCCTGTATAAGCACCAGTGCAGCCTTAATCTGGAACTCTTCAGAAGCACTGATGCTTCATTAGCCTGGATGGCACTGTACTGTGACATCTCCCTTGAAGACTGAGATATTGGCATGCAATTTGGTACATATGTTCAGGACACAATTCAGTGTTTCAAAGTTGGATGCCAACCCATCCCTTGCACCTGTCTGCAAGCAGGGAGAGCTTTAAAACACACTGGCTCACATCCAGACTGCCCTTTAAGCATTATCTGAACCACACAGAGGCTGATTTTCTGTGAGCTGGTGCTGCTCCTATCTGGCTGGATGATGTTTAAATGATGCAACAGTTTGGGTGGAAGTTGATCACACAGAAATTTCCCATAGAATTGTCACCCTTGGTACTCTGACCAAATGGTTAGGTCCAATAATCTTTCAAAAATTATTAGATCTTGGCAAGGCAAACGCTGCTGAGAGAGAAGTGCATCTCGTCCAGCTGAGGTACTGTTTAAAGGGCCTTTTAGTTTTGTGCTGTAAATATTAGGACAAACAGCAATCATTTAAAAAGATGAATATGAAAGTTCTCATATATTTTAGTTTTTAAAATATCATTGCTATTTGTACTCCCAGTAATGTACATTGACTTTGTCTAGGTACCTGGAGATCTTTCCTACTATTTTCACCGTTTGAAGCAAATGGGAAAATGTAGGGATGTGCAAAAAATTTCGGGCACAGAACGATCTGTGCCCGAAACGAACAATTTCGGGTGATTCGGGGCTCAACCGAATCACCCCCGATGTCCCCCGAATTTTTTCGGACACGAGCCGAATCACCCGAATTTCGGGCAAAAAAAATTCGGGTGATTCGGTTCATGGTTGATTTTTGGCGATTTTTTAAAGTTTTAGTGACTTTGGGGCAGTTCGGGGGCATATCATGGGATCTGGGCAAAAGGAGTGGGGTGGGGTGGTAGTGCCTAATGGGTGCAGGCTACCACCCCAATTTCAGGGGGATTGGGCAAAGGGCTGATTTTTGGTAAATTTCTGAAAATTTCATGTCTTTGGGGCAGATTGGGGCATATTGGGGCAGAAAGTGGGGCCTGGGGCAGAATAGTGGTGTGGGTTGGTAGTGCCTAATGGGTGCAGGCTACCCCCCAATTTCAGGGGGTTTGGACAAAGGGGTGATTTTTTGAGAATTTTTGAAGTTTTGGTGACTTTGGGGCAGTTTGGGGGCAGAAAGTGGATCTGCCCCAAAAGAGTGGGGTGGGGTGGTAGTGCCTAATGGGTGGAGGCTACCACACCAATTTCAGGGGGATTGGGCAGAGGGCTGATTTTTTGAGAATTTTTGAAGTTTGGGTGTCTTTGGGGCAGATTGGGGGCAGAAAGTGGATCTGCCCCAAAGGAGTGGGGTGGGCTGCTAGATAGTGTCTAATGGGTGGAGGCTACCACCCATCCCCAATTTAAGAGTGATTGGGCAGGGGGTGAATTTTGGTGAATTTATTTTTATGAGGTCTGTCTTCATAAGGTGAAGTGTGCTAAATTGATTACTTCCTCATATTATTCATAGTAAAGGAAAGTGTGAAAAAGTGAAAGTGGGGTCATGAGAGTTGTTTAATTGAAAAAAATCTCATTTGCTATGATAGAATGAGAATTCACACCTCAGAAGTTTTTTCTGAGGTGTGAATTCTCATTCTATCATAGCAAATGAGATTTTTTTCAATTAAACAACTCTCATGACCCCACTTTCACTTTTTCACACTTTCCTTTACTATGAATAATATGAGGAAGTAATCACTTTAGCACACTTCACCTTATGAAGACAAACCTCATACAAATAAATTCACCATAATTCACCCCTCTGCCCAATCACTCTTAAATTGGGGATGGGTGGTAGCCTCCAGCCATCAGGCACTATCTACCAGCCCACCCCACTCCTTTGGGGCAGATCCACTTTCTGCCCCCAATCTGCCCCAAAGACACCCAAACTTCAAAAATTCTCAAAAAATCAGCCCTCTGCCCAATCCCCCTGAAATTGGTGTGGTAGCCTCCACCCATTAGGCACTACCACCCCACCCCACTCTTTTGGGGCAGATCCACTTTCTGCCCCCAAACTGCCCCAAAGTCACCAAAACTTCAAAAATTCTCAAAAAATCACCCCTTTGTCCAAACCCCCTGAAATTGGGGTGGTAGCCTGCACCCATTAGGCACTACCATCCCACCCCACTATTCTGCCCCAGCCCCCACTTTCTGCCCCAATATGCCCCAATCTGCCCCAAAGACATGAAATTTTCAGAAATTTGCCAAAAATCAGCCCTTTGCCCAATCCCCCTGAAATTGGGGTGGTAGCCTGCACTCATTAGGCGCTACCACCCCACCCCACTCCTTTTGCCCAAATCCCATGCTATGCCCCCGAACTGCCCCAAAGTCACTAAAACTTTAAAAATTCACAAAAAATCAGGACTTTGCCCAATCCCCCTGAAATTGGGGTGGTAGACTCTACCCATTGGGCACTACCACCCCACCCCAAAATTTTGCCCCTGGGCCCCTTTTTACCCCCCGAATCGATTCGGATTCGGATTCGGATTAAATCCGAATCCGAACCGAATCAAGGGTGATTCGGGTGACCCAGATTTGGGCACAAAACAGAACGGGGGTGATTCGGCTCGGGTCCGAGCCGAATCACCCGAAAATCCGAATTGCACACCCCTAGGAAAATGTTGTGTGATGTTATTGCTGCTATTTGTCATCACATTTCAAATTAACTTTCCTGTAACTCTTTGCGCTGCAACTCCCAAAACTCTGTCAGATCCCAGCATTCTGAGAAATATATTTGAATATATCTGTGAACATTTTATGTCTTCCAATAAGATTAAAAAGCAAGGGAGGCAAAGAATAATAAACAAGTTCTACTGGCAATCAGTGGTATGATCAGAATAGTCTAGGAATGCACGGATCTGCCATTTTCTCCAAAGTGGACCAACATACTTAAGGATAACATCATGACCAAATACCCTGCTGATCTCTTCATCCCATCCTTTCTACTTTACCACTCCATAGCTCAGTGGTACCCCAAAGCTAGAAAAGAACCTTTACTAGAGGCCTTAGAAAACCACTGCCTACACTAAGACTAAATGGACCAATGTCTTCACCCAGTGTCCAAGGCAGCTTCAGAAATTCAGTCCTAACCAAGTCACATTAAGAACTACCATCAGGATGAATTCTCCCAGCTGGACCATAGCCTGCATTCCACTTGTATGTATGGGTATGAGCCAGCCACAGTCAGGGACTTAGTTCCACAGATTTCAGTGGATTTCAACAGGAAACACATGTTCCAATCAGTAGGGCTTATGGAGGCATTAGTTTTCGCTGAATTGTATCCTTTATTTTTACCAGAATAATTTATCAGCACACCAAGCAGAAGACAATAGTCATATGCATTTATCTCCATGATAACTTGAGGGCTTTATTAACCTACTTCCAATTACTTTATGCCAAAACTCCTACTAACTATTCAAAGAGCATCCTCTGAAAAGAAAACCAGTGACAACTGGGAAAAACATAGGGAGAGAAGAGCTCATTTGCACAAAACTATCCCCTCTGCATGTCCCTTTCTTTATTAAAACATCACGTTTCTCTGAACGGGGCTCTATGGACTGTCAGCCTTCATGCTGCTCACACTAGACAGAGAACTGATGATAGAAATAGGGGATATGTGTATGGTGGCAAAGACCTGTTCATTTGCTGTCATGTTCATCAGTGAAACCATCCCTCAGTGCAAATGTACAATCCTGCAATGGAGAAATCAAAAGACGTACAGAAAGGGCAAGCTGTTGTATGCTGATGACAAGAAAGAGGAACACAACACCCTGTAATTATCTTTTGAGGCAGCTCTTAATTTTTATGACTAAATAACTAAAAGCAAGATATCCCTGAAGAAAGAATGAAAATGATCTGGCCATTTAGTTGTCCTCAGGCAAATGCTTTATGAGCGAAGTACAACAAAGTAACATGTCTTTCCCAAGCTAAAACAAGGCTCCGGTTTGCAAACTTTTCTCTTGCCGAACTAAAGCTGTCACACAGCACATTTTAGTAAATGAAGCATTCTTAAGGAGCCTACGACAAGGGCCGACATCCTAACGCACGCTGTGCATGTATTGCCCAGAAAAGCATGTATAGCCCTTGAGGACATATTTGCACTCTACACAGAGCGGTTCTGGAGGGAAGGGAAGGGAAGGGGAGGTCTCAAGGGATGGGGGTCTGCAGCAGGTAACATCCCTGCCTCTAAGGCATGGGGGCTTGTGCACAGAGGATGTTACCACTGAAATCTTTCCTTCTGCCCAGATCTCCCACTTGCCTTCCCTCCAATATCCCCTTCCCTCCAGAAGCGCTTTGTGTAGCATTAAAATATGTCCTCAAGTGCCACTTGACTCACATTGCATGAAGTGCTTCCAGGGAAGGGGGAGATCAGTGAAAATCACCCCTGCACATGAGCCCATTCTTCAGAAGCAAGGACGCTACTGTGGCATGCCTGCATTTTTTGGTCGCATGCACCCAGCTTTAGTCAGGATGTGTCAGCCAAAGTGTGCATTGCATACCATCATTAGGGCATTGAGATGCAACCGCAACTAGACCTGAAATAAATACATATATTTAGAATTCCCAAAAATGTCCAATTCACAAGTCACTTTAAATTATAAATTCATTTTTTCATTTTGATTACATTTTGCATTTTAATTCAACTGTGAAATGTCACTTCAAATTCAAGTGCTTTAGACCTGTTGGCATTTCTTGATTGTGTGCATCAAATATGAACCCTCATAAGCTGACAGCTGTCAAATACTAATTGCATTATTGCATGTTACCTTTCAAATGCTCTCAGAAGTTAATTGTTTAATAATAGCAATTAAATAGCAGTGCATGTTAACTATTACACACTGGCAAATATCAGTTATCTGGTAAATGCTGGCTTACATGCAGCACAGCAAGCTGCGTACCCAGGAGGTATGCAGGCTCTGTGACTTGTGCGACTCGCACCATTCTGTTGGTGTTTCTAGTGAAGGCAGAAAGGGCTCAGTGTGACGATACTATGAGTCATTGCTGCTGTGCCCAATATCCCATTGGAAAAGCTGGGTTGGTACAGACATCTGTACACATGTATAACATAATGGCCACATTCGCACATGAGGAAGACTGGAGTTGCAGGGATCTGCAATTTCCTTATTGTTACGTCCTAACTTGTGCAACTCTGGTCCTATCCGTTGTGTGACCCATGGTTGCGTTCAGGCAACTCCAGTTTGAACCCTTGGTTTGTAGTGAGTCTTGCTGCTCAAAACCAAGGGTTCATGGAGCCTCTGTTTCATCTGAATGCAGCACTGGAGTTTGCAATTGGCTGGACTGGAGTTGAGGGAGGCAGCTCATCGCCCCCTATGTGACTGGCTGTAGTGGCTGTCCTTCAAGGAAGAAGGAAGCCCACACAGCCAATTCCCCCTCCTCTCTGCAGTCTCACTGACTGCTCTCCTGGTCATCCGAATGCGGACAGGAGAGCAGGAGGTGAGAGGAAGCAGAACCATGGTTCCAATGGACCTATGGTTCCATATGACATATGAATGTGGCCAGCGTCTGTATAGGGCTATCACCATCACTTCTTCTTGCCAACAAAAGCGACTGACCAAGCAACTTTAGTTGCTGTGGAAGCATCAGTTCAACATCAGTAGCTATTATCTATCAGTATCGGTCAGGTTATAGAAAAGATAGTAATCACTTCATTTGATACTACAGACTAGCATTTTCATTACAATACCATGCATATGTTAAAAGCTGAGAGACATTTTAAAATAACTATGGTCTCTCCATCACAAATTTCCCTTGAAAATACATTGTTTAATTGATAGATCTCCTCCATTCAACACTTTCATTCTAAAATGGAAGAACACTGGTTGGAAGCATTAATACTGGATTTAGCAAAATGTATGTCAGGCACTCAAGTCAGATAGCTACAGGGAATCTGGAAGTAGTGTAGAGCTGTCTCATTACAAAGTCTTATTAATGAGACAGTGTCCTGAAATCTTGGATATAAGGTTCTTTTCATTTTACCTTATAATATCCGCTAAGCTTTACACATAACAGGGTTTAAGTCTCAGGATATATATATTTTTTAACAGACAGCAAGATGGAGAGAGAAGCTAGGGAAGGATAAGAAATCCTGAAATTACATTGTATAGATATACACATACACCCACTTGCTTGTAGGCACTAAACACAAACTATTGTTCCTCTAAGGAACAGTGTTTTTAAAAGTTCAAATTAGAGCAACTACTGAGGGAACAGGCAACCATACTGATGGGTCAATATTGCTTTCCCTTTATTGTCAGTATTGTACAATATTGGCCTGTTTCATTCACAGAATGTTTCTCTCCTAGCTCCACCCTTTATGCATCAGGCTCTGACAGCGGCTTCTCCAAGATTGCAGGCAGGAGTCTCTCTCAGCCCTATCTTGGAGATGCCTGGGCAGGAACTTGGAACCTTCTACATGTAAGCATGCAGGTGCTCTTCCCAGAGCAGCCCCATCCCCTAAGGGACTATATGCTCACACATCTAATCTCCCATTCAAATGCAAACCAGGGTAGACTCTGCTTAGCAAAGGGGACAATTCATGCTTGCTACTGCAAGACCAGGAGAATGTTGCAGTAGCAATAAGTCAGAAGGAAAAAGGTTGACCCCCAAATTACTCTCACACAACCTTTTCTTTGACTGGAAGGCAGGTAGAGCACAAGGAATTACAACTTGACCATGGTTTCTCAGTCTCACTTCTTTTATGATATTTTATCACAGTGATCACCAAAGTGAGGCTTTCTAGCTGTTGTGGGACTACAATTCCCATCATCCCCAGACACAATAAATTCAGGCTGACAATGATGGGACTTGTAGTCCACAACAGCTGGAGAGCTTCAGATTGGTCACTCCTGTTCTAAGATTATCTTTGTCAGCCATCTGTTGGTATTCTGGGTTTTTCTAAAGTCTTCAGATGCATTTGCATGTCACACGAAACCGGAGGTGAAGGGGCCTCCAGTTTGAGTTTCTGAACATCTGAATGTGCGCAGTAGCAGTTACAAGAGAAAATGGACCTGTGGTTTCCCTCCCCAGACTCTGATTTGTAACTTCAGTTTGTTATGAGTTTCGCCGCCCAGTCTTTGAGTTTAGAGGTGCCAGCGTTTCATCCGAACGTGGTCCCACAGTTTGTTTGTTTTGCAACTGGAGTTGAGGGAGGAAGCTCCTCTCTTGCTATGGCTTCTATTGGCTGTTGGGGCTGTCCTTCAATCAAAAGGGAAGCCCAGGCAGCCCTTCTCTCTGCAGTCAGTAAGACTGCAGAGAGGGAGCTCTCCATGACATCCAAATTTGAATAGAATCCAAATTCTACTCTATAGCAGGGTGAGCGGTACCGTGGGTCCATTGGACCACGGTTCTGTGTTCAGATGTGGCCATGGTTCAAATGCGGCCTTTGTGTCCTTGCCATTATTTCCATGGTAAATCTTCTGTCTGCTAAAAAATAAAAAGAGAACAAAAAGGAATCTGTTCACTTAGCATCACATTAGCAATGAAGGTTTCATATTGACATAAATTTGTTTGGATGTTTTTTCTTTCTTTTTCTTTAACTTTTTTCAGCATGTGGCACCTGGGGGAAAACTAGTATTGGTTTTGCTCTGAGATTAAATTGCTTGAGTTCATTCTATCTGCTCCGAAGCAGATAAGAGAACATGGCACTGTCACCCTTCCTTTTAAATCAAAACAGGGCCCTTCCATGTTCTGAGTTATTCCGAGATGCTGTGTATTAATAATTGCTAGTGCCTACTGCCTCAAAGGAAGGAATACGTAAAATATGAATTGTATTTAGTTCAAGATTCGCAGTGCTTCAGTAAATACTCTAATGAAAACAGTTTTTACTGTTTTCATTACAGTAAATACCGTAATGAAAACATGTTTGACAACTACTGATGGAAAATGCTTTCCATACTATGGGATGTGTCACTTTGCAAGGATAATGTCATTAATATACATGCACCACTATGGCCCATTCAGCTCTTAATCTTTGCTCATTGTGCTCTTGTTTCAATTTTGAAATTGGCTTGGTAATTCTTTCTTTCCACCTGCTTGTTTGTTCAGTACTCAAATGTCCAGCAAATGTATTGTCCATCTTCACAATGCCAAAATGATGCAGGGAACTGTCCCTCAGTGGCTCCCAGTGAGATGGCGTGTCGGCATGGAAGAAGTTGCTGTTGCTTAGTGATGGGGAGGAGAGCTGGTCTTGTGGTAGCAAGCATGAATTGCCCCCTTTGCTAAGCAGGATCCACCTTGGTTTACATTTCAATGGGTGACTACATGTGAGCACTGTTTGTGTGAGATATTCCCCTTAGGGGATGGGGCTGTAGCTCAGTGGTAGAACTTCTGTTTTGCATGCAGAAGGTCCCACATTCAATCAGTGGCACCTCCAGCTAGGGCTGGGAGAGACTCCTGCCTGAAACCTTGGAGAAGTTGATACCAGTCAGTATAGACCATACTGAGCTAGATGGACCAATGGTCTGACTCAGTATATGGCAGCTTCCTATATGTCCAAGGGGAGAGGCACCTAATAGTCTTACTGATGGACATTTCAGGGTGTTGGTGGCGTTATGGGGACTACTAGGTCAGCTAATGTTGTGCAGTAACCTCCTGAGAAATTTCATCTATCTCATAAAAAGTCATTTGACTTCCCTTCAACATTCTCAAATATTTATCCTTGGAAGTAACCCTGAATTTCACTTCCAATTCATGTGAAATTTCCATGGGAACCTTAGGGATATGCAAAAACTTCCTGAAATTTTTTGTTTGTCTTCCGTACACTTATTAGGCTTCTCTTGGAAAATTCTCAGTCTTTCTCCTTGCGAGGAGCTCTCAGATTTTCTTCAAATTTCACTTGTTTGAAATTTCAGTGCCACCCCTAGTCAACACTGCAGCTGCTGACTAACAAGCTACAGTGAACAGGCTGTACTGGGCACTGCTATCAAATAAGTAGCCATGCACCTGCACAGTACCAGCTCCCATACTTCTTGCAACACCTGCCAGAAAGAGCATCAAGGCCTGGTCCTTCTCTCCCTCAGTCATCATTAAAAGTCAAGTAATTCTCTCCCTCAGTCATCACTAAAAGTCAATTGGCCTTGACATTTCAGTACACCACCTCACTACCAATGGTGCCTATGGAAGTCAGAAACAGAATCCAGTCTGTAGAAAACATCCTGAAATCCAAGCAGAATTGAATTTTCATGACCTTGGAAATGTACTTTATTGTGTTTGAATCCCACCCTTCTCCAGCATCCTAGAGGAACTCCTCAAATCAGGGAGGGCAGGCAGCAATGAGGGACAATTCTGTAGATCTAGCTTCTCTTCCAGGCAATGTACTAAATTCAGAGCCACAACTTTAGCTGCCACTATCTTTAAGATTAAGTCATCATGTGACATCTGCATTTGAAGATGCAGATTTTTTACATGCAAATTCTAAATATGCAATTGAGAGCAAAAATTTCCTTCTACCTCCCCAGTTGCTTTCTGTTCCATATAGAAAACGATAGCAAATCATACCACATGGCTTTAAATATAGCAAGCAGAGGAAATATTCAAAATATTGCCAAAGTACTTCTTAGGAATGTTTTATATTTAAATGCAGAGGGGGAAATTAAAACTAATTCATCTAGATTTGTTTTAAATAATTTCACCAAATCTGATTACCGACACTCACAAATACTCCTTCCACCAAAGATGAAATCCAGATTCTAAAGCTCACTTTCATTCTTAAGGAGCTTTCAAACATTATTTATTCATTTACATTTATATTCTGCTCTCCTCCAAGGAACCCAGAGCTAAGTAAGTTAAGTTTCTCTTCACAACAACCCTGCAAAGTACATCAGGCTGAAAGAGAAGTGACTGGCCCAGAGTCACCTAACAAGTATCATGGCTGAATGGGGATTTGAACTTGGGTCTCCCCGGTCCTGGTCCAGCATTCTAATCACTATACCACGCTGGCATCTACACATACACCTGAAAGGCCGATATGTGGATTTATACTTGCCTATTAAGTATTTTCTCAAATATATTGAGTGATCTCCTTTCAAAGTATCTCAACTTAAAAAAAACAACAACTGTCCAATATTTATGGCATGGATTCTTATCTCTCTTTGAAAGTACAGACCCCCAAATACTCAAGTATTACCCCACTCCATTTATAATTTTATAAATCATAATTTTATAATTAAAATTAAAGAAAAAGAAAAGATGAACAGAAAAGATGAGGAACCTAACCCCAAGATTCCCATAGGCTCAAGATTTCAATTATCATGGTTTGGGTATTTGCAGTAGCAGCCAGGAACATAATTCCCAGAAACAGGAAGGACCCCAAGGGCTCCACTGACCCCAGATTAAGAACATCCAATTTATGGGATTTTCATAGCAACTGCAATCGCCAGTAATTGTTAGCATATGTTCCCAAGTATGTGGCTTGACTCAGTGGAACTCGAACTTTAGATATGTCCATGTTTTATAAAATCTAATCTGCTGGGAAGCAGAAAGGGATCAGAACTATGCATCTGTCTCAGATGCATTCTGTCACCGTTTGCACGTAAGAAAGGGATTTGTTAAAATCCCTGCTTCAGAACAGCAAATAAAACAGCCAATTTACCATTGTCTTGCAATGTAGACAATATTCACTCTAGGTAATCATATTCCTCTTTATTTGTACTTCTTATATTATATTGACATTTGTTTGAGGATACTATAAACAATTTCCACATTGTATATTAAGAGCACGTGAATAGCCTTCCTGGATCAGGCCAGAGGCCTATCTAGTCCTATTTCACACAGTAGTCCACCAGAAGCCTTGGGAAGCCACTCAACCAGGAGATGAAGGAATGCCCTCTCTCCTGCTGCTGTTCCCCTGCAACTGGTATTCAGAGGCATGGAGGTAGCCATCAGGACTAGCATATAGCCATTAGAAATGGCCGAGTGAGGGTGGGTCTCTGCATATTGCATGAAAAACATCCTGTGACACTGAAGACAATTGGAGAGCTCCCATTCACCTCTGCATTAGGTTGTGAACAAATGGTTCACTGCCAAACTGATTCACCTTGAACTGGGCTGGTTCAGAGGTTTGAACGTGGACCGAACCAGGAATGGCTTGGTCCACAATCAAATCGAAGCAGCCAGTTTCAGGTGAACCAGTTTGGCAACCCACGGGCAGCTGGGTGTGGTCAGTACAAGAGATAGTAAGATGCTTACCCTGCTGGCGTGGTGTGCTGGCATGGCTGCTGGCAATGCCATCCACCGCTCACACCGTCTGCACGGCTCTGCCTTCTTTTTAGGAAGCTGCCTGCACAACGATGAAGCAGTTCTGGTGTCTGCGCATCCGTGAACCAGGCTGGTAGCATGTGGTTTAGCTTGAATTTGATTCAAATCTGAGCTGAACCACAATTTTTGGTTTGTGCATACCCCACTCTGCATGTCATTATTGCAAAATGAAGGCCAAAAATGTGAAGGCCCAACTGCCTACAGCCTTTGGACTCAGGTGGTATATAAAGCAAATGTAATGTAATGTAATGTAATGTAATGTAATAGTCCCCTTTTTGGTAATCAAAATTAAAAAGTAAAAGTGAAAAGCACAACAAATTCCTGTAGAAACAACGATTAAAAAATCAAATAATCTTAGCTCCTCTAAAAACTCATAGCCATATTTTGATTCTTTACTAGTAGAATATATCAGTTTCATAAGGCAGGACATCAGTCTGAAATGCAAGAGATGCAATATTTCCACTGAAAGGTATTGCATAAGAGTAGGAGAGATTATTATTCTTATTGTAAAGGTTAGGGCTGCACATTATGAAAAGTTTGATTTGATTTAATGTCCAGGGCCGCGGTGATGGGGGTGGGGTGGGGGCTGAAAGAATTACAAATGGCTCAATCCAATTGCAATTAGATTCATAATTAATTCCAATTGATGTTTTTTTTTTAAAAAACACAAGGTGCACACAGTTACTATCTTTTGGCAAAAATCAGGAGAAAGAACAATAACAACCAAAAAGCCACAGAGACAGCATTTTAATGCACTTCATTTTAGCAATTAATGCTTATGCAGTACTTCTTAGGTCTATTCATGTTTAATGAAAGACCTCACTTAATTCATTTGCTATAAAGAAACATATTATTTTACCTGATAAAAATTCACAGACTAAGGGCATTTTGTACTTCAGTGTTTTGAGGGCCTGACAGCTGCAGGAAGCACTTATGCCTGCAGACTTTGGTAATTTAGTAATGTGCGTATCTCCCCCATAGTCAGATATGCAAGCTCCAAAATTCATTCTAGCATACACAAAACCTTTCAAATCTAGGACACTCTTCAGAATCTGAACACACCTACACACTGGAATGCCTTTAAGTGTGTGTGTGTGTGTGTGTGTGTGTACACACATTCTCTTGTCATTTTGCGTGGAGAGAGAGATGGGGGGGAGGGGTTCAGTGTGAGCAGCTTCTTCATGGTGCTATTCTGTGTGTTTGTAGTATGTATGTAAATATCACCACCACCACATGATTGGGGGCCATGACTGTTGGCATGGTGGACAGTGCCATTGCTCGCCGTCCCCAGTGCAGCCCAAGCACCAGTTCCCTCATGAAGCTGGCCACCCACATGGCGATGTGGTTCTGGCCTCTGTGGATGCCGCCCTTCAATGCTGAACCAATCTGCTCAAACCGGGCTTGGTTTGGTTTGATCATGGACTAAACTGGCCCCAGTTCTGTTCATGATCAATCTGCTGAACCGGCCTGGTTTAATGCAAACCGGTTCAATATTGAATGGTTCACACACACCCCTACCTGTCACTTCTAGCTGCTCTTTTTCCTCTGTCTTTCCTCACCTTCCCTGTTAACCTCTGTTGCTAGTTATTCATATAGTACCACAGAGAGTGACTCTCACCAAGCCCCTAGAATATACACAGACAACAGATCTCTGGGTAGCATTTTCCTCTTCATTCCCCCACACCAGTTCACCATTTCCTCTCTCTCTAGTCCCATCACCATGCATGGCATTCTGCTGCTATTGGTTAGTGTTAGACTAGGACCAGGAAGACCCAAGTTCAAATCCCCATTGAGTCATGAAGCTCATAGGGTGACTCTGGGCCACTCAAAGTATCTTTCAGCCTAACCTACCTCACAGGGTTGTTGTGAGGATAAACATAACCATATACACTAATCTGGGCTCCTTGGAGGAAGAGTGGGATATACATGCAAAAATAAATAAATAAAAACAAATAAATTTCCCCTCTCTCGAATCCCATCATTATGTATGACATTCTGCTGCTTTCCTTATCTTGCAGCCTGTGCTGAACCACTGTCATCTGCAAAATCACAAGTAATGCTAGACCACAATGCTGAGACATCCATAGCAGTCAACGGCAAACACAGTGCACAATCTAGGAGAGGTACCACAGCATCTTCCATGATCCTGCAGGGAACATACCTTTAGTGTTGCTTGCTAAAACAGATAATCTCTGGGAAAGCAATAACAAAAAATAGCAGACTTTTTTGGATGACCCCTATCATGTGGGAACAGAACTCACTTTAGGTGAAGTCACAACCTGGTTGTCATATGCCATCCATGCCTCCTCCAAGACCCCCTTCAAAGTGAAGGCAATGTGATGCAAAAGAGTATTGCGCTTTGAATGACCTCTGATTGTCTAGATCAGGCATCCCCAAACTGCGGCCCTCCAGATGTTGCTGAACTACAACTCCCAGCATCCCTAGACACAATTTTTTGTGGCTGGGTATGCTGGAAGTTGTAGTTCAGCAACATCTGGAGGGCCGCAGTTTGGGGATGCCTGGTCTAGATGTTCAGTATGTGATCACTAATTGACTAGTACAACAACAAAAAGAAAAAGCCATAACAAAACATGATGCTGAAACAGACAGCAATGATAGCTGTTATGAGTGGTGAAGAACGGTAAAGAACAGGCGGGTGGGGAAAACATTTCACAACCATGCATCTATTGGGGGGGCTTCCCCTCCCCCAAAAAACATTTACAAGTCAGCATTCAACACAGCTCCACTGAAGTGGTTTACACAAGAGATTTTAAGAGCATAGATATTAAGGGAAGTAATGGCCTGCAGATCTGAAGATGACCCTACAGTGCTTATCTAGGATACTGGTGAGAAAATAAGGCTGTTCTCACAAGCAGCCTAACCCAGGCTAGGGCAGCCCAGCCTGTGTTAGGCTGCTTGTGTGGAAGGCTGGGATCCATGTGGACCCTGGTGCTCCCACCCAGTCTAAACCCACTTCTTATCCCAGCTTTTAGAGGTAAAGTGTGCCGTTGAGTTGGTGTCGACTCCTGGTGACCACAGAACCCCATGGTTGTCTTTGCTAAAGGCACCTCTAGCCCGGCTACTGGGATCATGCATCTCCTTAAGCTGCACGCAGCCTAAGACACAGAGATGGGCACCTAGAACATCTGTCTGATAGGGGAATCCTCCAATGCACCACGCTTGTTGTACAGTGCACGGTGGGATTCCCAGAGGCCAGGACACATCAGCCCATCCTTTGGAGATCCACACTGCTTGGCTCAGCAAGAATCATCTGGGAGTATGGTCCACGCTCTCAGCAACATTTGATCTATCTTCTAGAGGGAAGGTGAGTTGGAGCCTGCCCCCCCCCCGCCCAGTCATATGAATGGCCCCAATTTCTTCTCTGATGGTTCTCTGATAATGGAAAGTGAGGAGGGGAGAGTTTGGATGAAAGCATTAGGAACTCCATCAAAGGTAACTTGAGAAGGGAATAAAGAAAAGGCAAGAAGAAGTTCTTGGAATTCCTCATGTGAACAATTGCACTGGAAATTCTGTGGAATGGAATAGGCAAAATATCACATAGGAAAGGGCCAAAAGCAAGCAAGAGCACAAGAAGTATGAAAAGATGGCACACTCAAAAGTATTCAGATGAAAAATTCCCATGGCTGTTCCAAAGATGTGTGGTTCAGTCATCACACTAGGAATAAAAATCATCATTCCTGTATCATAACAGATACTTTGGTGTGTTCTTTTCATCAATCTCAGGTCACAGGGATACTGATCAAGATTATTTTGTGATGGAAAAATTGTTATTAATAGGATGTAGTGATGTTGAACAGTCAAACCACCAAAGATTGCTCTTCGTTGAGTCTTCCCAGTGGATTGGCTATAAATGGATATGAAAACTAGGATCAATGAGAACATACAGTGCTTCATTCTATTAAACTAATGCTGCTTTGAGGAAAATCTGCAGACTGTCAATATTTAACATACTGGGTAAAACATAAAAGCAGATGTCTTCAAATTAGAGCATTAATTTACAAACACCCACAAAGCATTTTTCATGAATAACCAAGAGGCACACACTAAATATGAAACCTTTATTGGAAGATATATGGATTTCAGTTCATATATTAGCCGCCCACCACTTCCCTTTCTAACATTATAGAAATAGGCTAAGATATTCAGTGGGCTCATTTGCATGATAATATGGAGATGGGATGGAGGGAAGGCCCGCTTGTACCTCCCAGATAACCAAAGCCACCTTTGGGTTCTGCAACTCATGAGCCCACATGAACACTGCAGTGCCATTCTCCATTGCCGAAATCAGGAGCTGGGGCCTCCACATATACCACAATGCATTGCAGGAGTAGCAGAGAAGCAGCCCCCAGTAATGCAGCAGCTGTCCTCCCCATAGCCCAGCAACCCACAGGACTTTATGGTTAACAAGGCCTCCAGCTGCCTAGGAAAAGTTTAAGGCCATGCGGCAGTGCAGATAACCAGAAAAGAAGCGGATCTGAGTAGTGATGTGCGGTTCGGTCCGGATCCGGATCGGTTCGTCCCGAACCGGTCCGGATCCGGCGGTTCGATCCCGGACCGAATCGGGCCCTTCTGGGACCGATCCGGACCGAATCCGAGTCGGTTCGGCTCCGAACCGGCTCGGGTTTCCCGAACCGGTTCGGGAGTTCAATTGAGTCTCTGGAGTGTCCCTTTAAAGTTTGAAGTGTGTCCTCCATTTTGTGGCTCATTCCTGAAACTTTTGCTCCTAGCATCCATTTTGTGATGCTATTTTCAGGCATTGTATTGGCTGCGCTATTGATCCTTTGATTGGCCAGAATGAGTCCTTTGGTCTGGTAGGCTGCTTGGCTGTTGCACTGTTGAGAGCTGGCACCCTGTTGGCCGTGGGGGAGTGCAAAGGTGGGGGCTCCCAAAGGAGGGAATTTCAAACCTATATAAACCCAAGCCTCTTCTCTGGAAACTTCTCTTGGCTGCAGTTGTGGGATCATCTCTGAGACCTTGCTTGCTCTTTTGCTGCTGGTGTCTGCTGTGAGTCCCTGCTGACTGTGTGTCACATTAGTGTGTGTCTGTCTCTCTGCTCTCTGTGTGTGTTGTTGTGTGCCACCTTGTCCATCTGCCCTCTGTCTGTCTCTGTCCAAACCTCTTTAATACTTTCCCCTCAACTTTTTCCAACTTTTCCTGTTGTGTGTTTTCTGTTCTCTTCACCCTTTCTCTCTCAACCCTTCTTCCAAAGTTTTGGCTTTCCCTCCTTCCCCCCCCCACCCCCCTCTTCTGCATTGCTTTCCTGTTTTTGTGCCTTGCCTGACTTTTGTTCCACTTTTTGAGTTGCATTCAATTATTGCTTCTGTGTAAATTTATATATTTGCTGATTTTGGTTTTTAATTAATAGCTATTGTTATTGCTGGCTGCCTGTCTGAGTTGTGTTTCTGAGGATTTAGTTTATATTATTGCTGCAATTTGATTCCTTGTGTTCTGATTTTGATTGTTAATTTGTTCCCCTCTGGCCCTGCTCCTAGCTTCCCCCCTCCCTCCCTCCCTCCCACCCAGATAAGATTGTTTCCCTCCTGTGCTGCTGCCTGTTGAGCCTTGCATTCTTTGGATTTCTTTGTGGAATTAGGTTCTGGTTTTGGTTTTGCTCCCTGTGTGTGTCACCCACTCCCCCAGTCCCTCCCCCTGGTAGTTGTAAACCCCCCCCCCCCGCCCTGAGACTTTCTGGCTGCCCTTTGGTTTCCTTTTTTTTACTTTGTGTATAGATTGTTTGGATTCAAATTTGATTGTTCCCCTGTGGTCCTGCTCCTAGCTTCCCCCCTCCCTCCCCTCCAGAAACCCACTCCCCCCACTGCCACCTCCTCCTCCACTCCTGCCCTGCCTGCCCCCTCCCACCCAGACTGAGTGTTGTTCCCCATCCTCCCTGGTGCTGCTGCTGCTGCCTGTTGAGTCCTGTCTTAGTTACTTTGGTTTTTTGTGTGAAATCAATTAGCTTCTTTTGGTTCTGGTTTTGCTGTGTGTGTGTCCCATTCCTCCCTGCTGGTTGTTGTTGGTTCCTCTCCCCCCCCCCCCAGACTTTCTGCCCATTGTTCCCAGGTGTTGTTTTTTTTTTTTACCCCAGGCCCCCTGCCACAGACTAGCCCCCAACCACACACACCCTCTCTGCTCCCC
Source organism: Hemicordylus capensis (assembly GCF_027244095.1). NCBI lineage: Eukaryota > Metazoa > Chordata > Lepidosauria > Squamata > Cordylidae > Hemicordylus > Hemicordylus capensis. The sequence continues at coordinate 24,631,675 of NC_069661.1, read as the reverse complement.
CCACCCCACCTCTTTTCCTCCTTGCCCCCGACTCTCTCCACTCACCCCAGGCCCCCTGCCACACACTAGCCCCAACCACACACACCCTCTCTGCTCCCCCACCCCACCTCTTTTCCTCCTTGCCCCCGACTCTCTCTACTTACCCCAGGCCCCCTGCCACACACTAGCCCCCAACCACACACACCCTCTCTGCTCCCCCCACCCCACCTCTTTTCCTCCTTGCCCCCGACTCTCTCCACTCACCCCAGGCCCCCCTGCCACACACTAGCCCCAACTACACACACCCTCTCTGCTCCCCCACCCCACCTCTTTTCCTCCTTGCCCCCGACTCTCTCCACTTACCCCAGGCCCCCTGCCACACACTAGCCCCCAACCACACACACCCTCTCTGCTCCCCCCACCCCACCTCTTTTCCTCCTTGCCCCCGACTCTCTCCACTTACCCCAGGCCCCCTGCCACACACTAGCCCCAACCACACACACCCTCTCTGCTCCCCCCACCTCTTTGGACCGCTGCTACTGCTGTGTCCTCCCCCCACACCTGAATCCCCCCTCCCTGCTGCGCTGCGCTTCTCCTCTCTCCTCTTTCTCTCTATCATCTCTCTTTCTCCTCTCTCTCTCTTTCTTTTCTCTCTCTCTCCTCTCTTTCTCTTTGTCCCTGCCCCCCCTCTCTTTTCTCTCTCTCTTAGTCTTTTCTCTCTCTGCTCCCCTTCACTTTCCACCTCCTCTCCCACAGCTGCAGCCACACACAGTAGCCTACCCACCTGGCGGCTGCCATCGGTTTTTTTTTCTTTTTATAGTTTTTGGTTGATTTTGTCTCTGCTTGGGGGTGAGTTGAGCGACACAAACAGTGTTGTCTCCTCACTTCTGCCCCTCCATCGTTGTTGAACTACCCCGGTTGCCTGTGTGCCTCGTGCGGCCGCCCTGCTGTGTCTCAGCCCAGGGTGGCTGGCTGGCGGCGGCGAATCCGTGACCAGCAGTGAGCGGCAGGAGAAGGACCGGAAGAAGAGGGGTTAGTGCGTGTGCGATTGTGCACCTTTTGTTGCCCCTTTCTCTCCCTAGCTGGCGGTTTTAAATAGGGACACCCCTATTCTGAAATGCATTTGGGTGTGGGGAGGAGGGAGGGAACCTTGGAGAGGAGATGTACTGTTGTAAAACTTGTGTCTTCATGCCCATGCCCAGTAAAGAAATTGCTGCTGTGTGTTGCGTTGCATTGCATGCGTCTTGCAGGTGGTTTTTGAACAGGTGCCTTCCAGAGTGCTTCCTTGCCTCTGGGGCAGTCTGAGTGGGGTCCAGGGTTCTGATGCGATGCTGCCACTGCTGGGCCCATGCCATGCCAGAGTGCTTCCTTGCCTCTGGGGCAGTCTGAGTGGGGTCCAGGGTTCTGATGCGATGCTGCCACTGCTGGGCCCATGCCATGCCAGAGTGCTTCCTTGCCTCTGGGGCAGTCTGAGTGGGGTCCTGGCTGGTCTCTGATGCTGCCACTACATGCTGGGCCCATGCCATGCCAGAGTGCTTCCTTGCCTCTGGGGCAGTCTGAGTGGGGTCCTGGCTGGGCTCTGATGCTGCCACTACATGCTGGGCCCATGCCATGCCAGAGTGCTTCCTTGCCTCTGGGGCAGTCTGAGTGGGGTCCTGGCTGGGCTCTGATGCTGCCACTACATGCTGGGCCAATACACACGCATGATGATGATCATGATGTTCAATCCATGAGGCTGCCATCAAGTGTTTGCTGCTGCTTCCTTGCCATGGCATTGGGCAGGCAGAGTCACAGAGTGGGTGGGTTCAACCTCTGTGTTGGTGTGACTGGGTTCTGGTTTTGGTTGTGTGCAATTTAGAGTCACTAAATAGGCTGCATTGAGTTTGAACCACCCCCCAGAACCCACACTTTGTGTTCCAGTTCACTAAATAAGGGTTTCCTCCTTTGATCTGCAGGTTCCCAAGCGTTGACTGCATCCCTCCCCCACCCCCGGTAGGTGCTGTGCCCTCCCCCCATCCACTCCCCCCCCCAAAAAAGCTAAAAACTTGCCACCCACACCACAACTACTCCACCCAACTGCCCGTGCCACCCTCCCACACCGGGGTTCCACCCTTTAACCCCCTATTTTTCTAAAAAAAAACCCTCCCAGACCCATCTCCCCAATTGGCTTGGTGGTTGACTCCCAAATTCAAAAAGGACACCCTCCCCCTCACTTCGATTGGCTTCCCCCCCCATATCAAAAAGTCTTCCTTTCCCCCCCATTGGCTTCCTTTTTTCAAAACAAACTTCCCCCCCGCCGCCTCCAAATCAGCTGCCTTTTTTTTGGCCCCTAAGCCCCTCCAAATTATTTTTTTGACCCTGTCTGGCCTTCCTCCTAAAGTCTCCCTCCTTCTGACCTAGCAGCATGTCTGAGCGCCGTGTGGCGGGCAGGGCTCGCTCAAGGCTGGCAGGCAGAGGTGGGAGAGGCCAGGTGCGGGGTGCGCCTGCGGCACGGGGAGGGAGAGGACGCGGGGAGCCTGAGGACACCCCAGTTCTCCCCATTGGAGAATTCTTTGCTCCGGCCCCATCTTTGGTGCGCAGGATTCAGTTCCCCACGCCTGCTGCCGCCAATCGCGGCAGAGGCAGAGGCACTGTTAGGGCTGTGGCGGGTCCCTCCTCGCCGGCGGCACCAGGTGCTGCTGAGCTACCGCCAGTTGTTGAGGTGGAGGAGACTGTGGAGTTGGAAGAGCAGGTAGAGGGCGGTGAGGACCGTGCGGCTGGCAGCGATGCAGCCAGGTTCTCCCTCCCTCTGGGGCCCCTTCCCCCTATCCTTTCGCCGCTCAGTGGGGCCCCCCCTCGTGAAGCCCGACACTCTGGTGGGGAGCGGTCTGGCGAGGTGGTGGAGGAGAGGCCTGCCTCTCCGATGCCAGTTCAGCCGGGCCCTTCCTCCGCTGTGGAGGGCGGAAGGGGCGGGTTGGGTGGCAGCAGTGGGCAGGCAGCGGCGGCCGCCCCCCCCCTAGGACTGCAGCCACCCTGCGAGAAACGGCCTAGGACGGCGCCCAGGGCGCAGGAGGCCAAGGGCAGTGGTGCATGGGTGCATTTTGAGGTCCCTCAAGATGACCCATTCCACGCCCGCTGTGTCCACTGCAGGATGCTTGTCAGCCGTGGAAGGGACCCTGCGCACCTGGGTACGACGCCTATGTGGAGACACCTAGAGCGTCACCACCCAGGTCTCAGGGGACAGGCTGGCAGCGCTAGTGCGCCTTGTGCATCTGCCACTAGGGCGGGCAGCGGCAGTGTGCCAGCCAGCAGGCAGGCTACACTGCCCGTCCAGCGGTGGACGCAGTCCTCGGGCAGCCAGCGTATTGTTCGCGTGGACCATCATCACCTCACCCGCCTCATAGGGGAGATGATTTCCACCGATGACCAGCCGTTTCAGGTGGTCGAGAACAACGGCTTCCGCCGTATTCTCCAATACCTGGCTCCCGAATACGTCATCCCCTCAAGGACGACGTTCAGCCGGAACGTGGTCCCCTCCCTGTACCGCCGGTGCAGGGAGCTCGTGTCGGCCGAGCTGCGTGCAGCTCCGGCCGGGACAAGCGTGCATTTCACGACTGACCTCTGGACCAGTGTCAGTGGGATGCACGCTTCTTTCCTGGCCCTCACTGCCCACTGGTGGGGACCGGAGAGTGAGGGGACCTCCGCGGGCGATGCTTCCGGGTCCGGCGCGGCTCCCGATGCACTACGGCACAGGTGGGCCGTCCTGCACGTGGAGACGATGGACACGAGGCACACCGCGGAGGAGGTGGCGGCCGTACTCGACCGCCAGATAGAGGAGTGGATTGGCGGGTGTCCACACCTCTCCCGCGGCTTCATTGTCACCGACAATGGAGCCAACGTTACCGCCGCTGTCGAGACAGTCATGGACTGTGTGAACATACGGTGTATGGCACACACGCTCCATCTGACCGTCAGGGACGCCCTTGGCCTTAAGGAGCTGAGGGCGTCCCAGGAGAAGGGGGCCCGCCCCATCGCAGGTGCTGTTGCTGCCACGGCCACGCTTGTGGATAAGTCCCGCAAGCTGGCCGCCCACTTCCACCGCAGCGAGAAGTCCAGGAGACTGCTTCGCCAGAAGCAGGATGACCTTGGCCTTCCTCGCCATCTCATCCCTACGGATGTGGAGACGCGGTGGAACTCCACCTTCCTCCTGTTCCAGCGCCTGTTGGAGCAGGAGAGAGCCCTTGTCGCCCTGGCGAGGGACGAGTCCTTGGATGTCTGCGACTTCTCGAACGCAGAGTGGAAGCAGATGTCCGAGGCGGTGTCGGCACTCGAGCCCTTCCAGCTTGCCACGAAGGGCTTGTGTGGCGACACCACTCCCTTGAGCCAGGCGCTGCCCACAGCTGTTGGTCTCGAGAAGCTGATGGGTGGACTCCATATCTCTCTGACCACGCCAGAGGGTCGTGCTCTGGCTGGGAGGCTGAGGTCTGGGGTTGACAAGCGGCTCGTTGATGTGCTGGGAGACAGGGAGGAGTATGTCCTCGCTTGTCTCTGTCACCCAGCCCTCAAGGGCAATGCCGTGAGTGCCGACGACTTGCCCAGGTGGAAGGGCATCCTGGTCGAGAAGGTTAGGGAGGAGGAGGCCGCTAGGGCCCGCAGAGACCAGGGTGTTGGTAGTGGTGCGGGGGCAGCCCTCGCGGCCCAACCCGCACCCAGCAGCAGCATGGGCGGCCAGCCGGCGTCAGCTTCCCCTTCCCCTCCCTCTTCCCAGTCCAGCAGCGCGGCATCCCAGGCGGCGCCATCGCAGCAGCCATTTGCTACCGACTCGAGATCCGCCCAGTGGTTTCAGCGGTTCTGCTATGGCGCCATGCCTGGTATGCGGGAGGCTCGACCTGCCAGGCCCCCCTCCAGTACTGAGCAATGCGTTGCGCAGTACTTGGAGGAGCCTGTGGAGGGAGACGGCGTGGACTGCGCACAGTTCTGGGCGAGCCGCCGCCAAGTCTGGCCGGACCTGGCGGTGGTGGCTGTGCGCCTCCTCTCCTGCCCCCCAACCAGTGTCCAGAGCGAGCGGGTGTTTTCACGTGCCGGGGACGTGGTGACACCCTCTCGCTCCCGCTTGGACCCTGGTCTGGTGGAGCAGCTGGTCTTCCTTAAGGTGAACCTCCCCTTGTTGGGCTACCCCAAGCTTGAGTTTGAGATGGGCGAGTGATTACCGTGGGTTGCCCCATGGTTGGTCACCTGCCTGGCTCGACCTCTGCTTATCCCTACCCTCCCCCCTTCCACCTCTAGCTGAGCTGACGTGACAGATGCTGAGCCGTGCCAGCCAGTCGCAGCGTGTAGTGTGCCCACACAGAGATGCAGTTGTAGTAGTAGTTGTAGTGCTGCGACTGGCCAGATGTTTACAATGCCCACGCCCACCTAAAAAGAAACCCAATGCTGACCAGCACAGGCCCTTTATCTATCCACCTGTCAGCATTTGGGGACCTGGCGTGGGCACGGCACACCCCCCCAAAGTAGCACAGCCCACGGAGTACTAGACTTAGCGGCAGCGGCGGGTATACGTTCAAAAATGCAGTGTAGATATGTAAATACTGTATGTAAATAAACATGTAAATAATTTTTTCTTTAAAAACCCCATGTCAAAATCAAGCCTCAAAATTATGCAAAAGAAAGAAAAAAAGGTGACAAAGGGAGAACAAAATGATGAATGCCAAATGAATTGATTTTATTGAAAATGTCACCAGAAATCATGTGTGGGGGGCTTGGTTTACATGGAGAAAATGATTGGGTGATTTTTTGAAATGAAACGAATGAATTATTATCATCTTATGTTCATCTTGATTGTGGTCACTGTTGATGTTGGCTGATGGCAAAAAACCCAAAACCATCAGAATAGCAATGAACTGGCTGCCAACACAACATATTGATTGATAACTGTGCAGGGGGGGAATTGGGTCTGTGTGTGTGTGTGTGTGTGGTGCAGGCTCAGTCTGTCTCTTCCTGTTGTGTGTCTGTCTGTCTGTCTGTCTGTGTGAATGGATGCCTAGCACTGTCTCTGTGTGTGGATGCTTTCTGTGTGTAGTGTGGTGTGTGTCTGTCTACATGTTTTTTTCCTCCCCCCTCCAACTCCCTCCATCCTTCCCCTCTCATCCTCTCCCCTTCCTCTTCACCACCTTCCATCCTCCCTCCCTTCCAGCCCACCACCGCCTCAACTGCCCCCAACCCCGGTCTGGCAGATGATGAGAGTCTGGTCTCTCCCACCGAAGCACACACGTGAGCACGTGTGTGCACAAATATGTGGCTGACCAACTCTGAGCCGGACCCTCCCCCCTTCAATCCCCTCTACATCCCTCTCCCCCTCCCCTTTCCTCCCCCCTGCCTCCCAGCCTCCCTCCCTGCCTCCCTCCCCCCTCCTAGCTAGCAGCGCACACATACACACACAAAACACCTGTGGTGGCAAACACCACCAGCACACATGCACTCACACTGGTGCCACCACCACCTCTGCCTTGGGCCTCTGTGTCCTTGAGCAGATATGTGGTGGTGGACCAGAGAAGCATTTCTTTCCAGCAAGGCAAAAGGCATGCACTCACTGCACACACACACACACACACACACGAAGAGGTGAAGACGAGAAGAGGCAACTTCTAGAACCAGCAGCAGCAGGTGAGTGTCGTGTAATTGTGTTGCTTCCCAAGGCCACTGCCCATGCTCAATGCTCAGTCTGCTGAAACTAAAGAACTAGCTACAGTCACCCTTCCTCACATGCAGCTCAGCTCAGCTCAGCTCAGCTGCACAGCACACTGACTAACTAGACACTACAGCTGGTGGTAGAAAAAACAGAAGTCTAGATTCTAGAAGATGTCCTGGTGGATTTTAAACTTTCAAATCTGTGCTAGGATTGCCTCGCCCGCCTCCTCCTCCTCCTCCTCCTCCTCCTGCCTGTAATTGTGCCCTCTCCCCTTGCAGTTGCGCCGTCGTGATGGGTTGGTGATGTGCGTGCGCCGTCTACTTGTTAGCTCTCTCCTCCTCATGTTGGCTGGGCTTGCCAGGCACTGGCTGGCAGCAGCTGTTGGCTGTGTGCTAGGCTCAGGCTGTGGCGCGCGTGACTGGACTGGGAATGTTATTGTAGCGGCAACACTGGCTGTGGTGGTAGCAGTAGTAGCTGTTGTTGTTGCTGGGCTGGTGGCTGCTGGCCTGTGCTGACTCTGCGCACTTGGTCTGGTCTGGTCTGGTCATTGGGATGCAGATGTAGGGTGTGTGTGCATCATCCATGGGGAGCATCAGAGCAGAGCAGAGCAGGTTGGCTGGCTTCTGTCTGTCGGGCCTAGTCAGTGGCAGGCACTGAGTGAGGCGGTGGTTTCTTTGGGCATCACGTCACCCATCATGCGGAGCAGCAGGTCTGCTGCTCTGCTGCTCCGCCTCCTGCTTCTTCTCTGTGTGTGCTGCTCTTGTGCTTAGTGTGCTGCTCCGCTGCTGCTGCTGTGCTGGCAGGCAGCACAGCTGTGGCCTTTTTGTTAGATCAGAGAGTGGGTGTTGTCTCTCTGAGTGTCCTCCTCTTACTTGCTTGGATAGGAGTGGTGGTAGTAGGTAGGCATTAAGATGGACTGACTAGGTGTTACGTGTTAGGGCGCCCAGAGAGAGGCGCCAAAAAGATGGGGTGGCAATTGTTGGGTTGCTCCTAGTATTATTGGTGAATTTCTGAAGAAAATTTTTTTTTCCATTGGCTAGAATGGGGGTTCGGGGCTGCCCCAGACCCGCCTCTGTGGGGTGGCAGCACCGCCAAAGTGGGTCCGGGGCCATGGCAAAAATGCCCTCAGTCCCTCCCAGCAATCCCCGTAGAGATAGGAGTGATGGTTCTGTTGTTTTTCTGAGGTGTTCTGAGTGAGTGTGGATTCTGTGATAGCAAATGAGAGTGGATTCATGGTGTCTCATTGGAAATCTCATAAGCTATCATAGAATCTACACTCAGAATACCTCAGAAAAACAACAGAACCATCACTCCTATCTCTACGGGGATTGCTGGGAGGGACTGAGGGCATTTTTGCCATGGCCCCGGACCCACTTTGGGGGTGCTGCCACCCCACAGAGGTGGGTCTGGGGCAGACCCGAACCCCCATTCTAGCCAATGGAAAAAAAATTTTTCTTCAGAAATTCACCAATAATACTAGGAGCCACCAATTGCCTTGGGATTTTTGGGGTGGAGGACACCCATGGGTGGCTACCACCCACCCCAGCTTTTTTGCCCCTAAGGGCTCCACATTGTGAGTTATGGGCAAAAATTTATTTTTTGAAAAAAATTTGTAAAAAATCAGAGGAAGGTCCAATCGACTTGAAATTTGGGTGGCAGGTAGAACACAATGTCCCCTTCAAAACCAGCCACTTTTTGTGATCCGAACCGGTTCGGTTCAGATCCGAACCGGTTCGAAACCGAACCGGACCGGGGGGGTGGTCTGGCAAAACCAAAACCGAACCACCCCGGTCCGGTCCGGACCCGGTTCGGACCCGAACCGAACCGGGAGAACCGGTTTTATGCACATCCCTAGATCTGAGCTACCAAGGTTTGGAGTGGCTGGAGGCCTCCCGGCTCCCCAGACAACCACAGACTCCTGGGTTAACCCCATCCAACTCAGGAATCTATGACCATGAGAACAGGCTGTTTCATGACCATTTTAGACCATTTATACTGCCCTCATTGGCCCTCATTGACAACACATAATTTAAAAAGATTAGCACTGTAGTATGGTGCTGTCATCCTGTTCATTGCATGATTCTTGATTAGGTGGGAAAACCCATGTGACTAATCCAGGAAAGACGATACAGCAGTTGCTAGGAGAAAATGACACCAAAGCAGCAGCAACTAAAGAAAACAATGGCATCAAAAAGCATTTCTAAAGTGTCTGTATTTATAGAACCTAAGTTTTTTTGGGGGGGGGAATAATACTCCACTTAAACTTGTTATTTACTTGAAAACTGAAAGTGAGGAATATTAAGTGCATCTTTACAACATTAATACACTGGCACTCATCTACACTTTGAAACTGAAAATCTGCAAGAAAATGAATGTTTTATCTTTCTAACTTTCTTTATAGTCCAACTTTCTTTATAGTCCAACTGTAAAATAATTCATAAAGGAAATCCAAAGATGAACTGTTTAGTTATTCTCCCTACAGTCTTTCGGTCAAATTCAAATGACCAACATATTGTAATTATTATGTCTAATCAATATGCTCTAATAGCCTTATCTAGGAAAGCTTATAACAAGGAGATGTTGTCTCTGTTGGTTTATTCAGTGTAATAAAATGGTCAATTTCCACAATACCAGCTGTGATGAAAAGCAATCTTGACTACAATTTTGATACACTAGTGTTCTGTAAATTAAAGCTGACCTCAGGATGCCCGGAAAGCATGCTGACCTAATCGCCTCCTAGGAAGCAGCAAAAAGTATCCTAGGGAGTTGTCACATGCCTATTGTCTGCAGGAAACCACCATAAACTTAGTCTCCAAGCAGCAGACAGAATTATGGGGCCAGTAATTGATGATGATTAAGCCCATCACTTCTGAGGAGTTGTCAACAACTTTGGAAATTAGCTCCAGACATGGCAGAACCCACCTTCAAAGGCCATGTTCCCATTGGCTGGTCCAAACATACAACTGACAAGAAGAGTCCTGAAAGAAAATCTGAAATCTCCTAGAAATGTCATGTTGAAAACAAGTTTGTGCCTTCTTTTGGGGGGTGGGGGCAGTTCGTCCTCACTCATCCAATGAAAAATGGCTGCTCATCACATTTGAGATGGTAGTATCAAATGGTTAATCTTGTACTATACTACATAGGAAGTTGCCTTATATCAAGTCAAATCATTGGTTCATCTAGCTCAGTATTGTGTACAATGACTGACCGTGGAATCTCCAAGATTTCAGACAGGAGTATCTCTCATCCCTAGCTGGAGATGCCATGGATTGAATATGGGACCTTCTACATTGCTTGTTTGTTGATACCTCATTCTCACTGTTTTAACAATAAAAATGAGTGCTAAGTCCAAATGACCCCACAAATGGTCACAGTAGAAGCAGGGGTCATCCCATGAAGCTGAAGGCCAGGAAATGTAGGATCAACAAAAGAAAGAGGTTTTTCACACAGTGCATAATTCATTTATGGAATTCTCTGCCATGGGCTGTGGTGATGACCACCAGCTTTGATGTCTTTAAAAGGAGTTTAGGCAAATTCATGGAGGACATGTTTTAACCTATCTATCTGTCTATCTGTCTATCTATCTAATTTGTATACCACCTGTCTACAAAGGCTCTAGGCGGTTTGCTGAATGGCTACTACTCTTGATGGCTATAGGCCACCTCCAGCCTCAGAGGTAAGATGCCTCTAAATACCAGGTGCAGGGGAGCAAGAGCAAGAGAGAGGGCATGCCCTCGCCTCTAGCCTGTGAGCTTCTCAGAAGCATCAGGTGGTCCACTGTGGGAAACAGGATGCTGGACTAGATAGGCCTTGGGCCTGATCCAGAAGAGCTCTCTAATGTTTTTGTGTTAACTTTGTCACCTCATTCACAGGCTACAAAGTTTGTGGCATTTCAGGGATCATAAACAGAAACAAAGTATTCACACCATTTACTGCTGGCAGGTTTATGCTCCCACTGTTGCCTGGCACCATGTTCCACTTTCCTAGATCTCCAAAACAAACAAACAAACAAACAAACAAACAAACAAACCAGCTCGAGGCTCACCAGGCTCCATCTAGGAATCAAAAGTCTGATTTTATAGGCTGGCAACTATATTTTCTGATGTCAAAAACTGTAGTGGGAACTGGACCTACAATAGCCTAGTGGTAAATCGAGAAATAATAATATTGGAGAGTAAAGCCAGAACAGTGTGGTAATGCCATGTTCAGAGCATTTCCTCCCAGCCATGAAATGACTAATGGTTCAGAAGCTATTAAAGCATTAAATCTAAGTTCAAACCTCCTCACCGGAGTCTGTACACTCATCAGAGGCTCTGTTCTGTTTCGATCCCGCCGCCCCCCCCCTCACACACACACATACACACACGTACATCTGCACATCATAGTCTATATGTCCAGAGCTTTGAACTTTGTCAAGTACTCTATCCATATTCATGTTTAGGAACATAAGCTTTTGGCACTGACTGAGGTTTATTTTAAAGGGAGTGGGGTCCTAAAAGCATTCGGTGTTGCCACTTAACATTATAAAATATTTGAAAGCTGAATTTCGGTTCTCTCAGTGGATAGTGAAGGGACATGTATTTCTCATCAGAGAACCAGTATGTATCACTTTAAACTTTCAGGACAACTGAAGGACAAGGTTTGTAATGATTCAGTTGGGGTTAGCATTGTATGTGTGCCTTTGTTATCCAGGTTTGTCGCCTTCAAAACATATTGTATTTGCAACTTCAGAGACTTTATTTTGCCTCCGCTAATCTGCCAAAGACTTACAGTGTTCAGGAGATACGAAAATGTCTCATAGTAGAGCGGAAACACTGCTGGGATCTCAAAGTGCTGCAGGGACGACATGCCAAGACTAAATAAATTTCCACTCCCCTCCGATGTGAATTCTAGTAAATATCTACAACTTGTTCTGTCTATACTAATGTAATTGGTAAATGTACGGACATTTACCAAGGATATGATTAAAAAGGAAATACATGTTTGGGGCAGAGGGAGAAGGCTACTGGATATTCTTCCCTTTGATGGACAAATCCTGCCACACCTCATTTCGATTTAAAATTGAACAAGGTATGCAATTTTCTCAACAACAACAACAAAATTCAGAAAATAGCTTGGTTTATTCTGAGCAAGTCACCTTAAGTAGTGCAGCGGGGAAATGCTTGACTAACAAGCAGATGGTTGCCGGTTCGAATCCCCGCTGGTATGTTTCCCAGACTATGGGAAAAACCTATATCAAGCAGCAGTGATATAGGAAGATGCTGAAAGGCATCATCTATACTGCGCAGGAGGAGGCAATGGTAAACCCCTCCTGTATTCTACCAAAGACAACCACAGGGCTCTGTGGGCGCCAGGAGTCGACACCGACTTGACGGCACAACTTTACCTTTAATATGAAGCAAAACCACACTGCAGCTGATGACATCTGACTGATGAATGTTGGGCACTCTAGGAAAATTACATTTCCTGGACTCCTTGGAAGCTACAGCAGAATCCCAGATGCCAGGGAGTAAGGAAGGAGAAGATACCTCCCACCCTCTCTGCCGCTATCACCAGAGTAGAAGGAGCTTGGAGCCTCCACCACACAATGGGATTTGGAGGAGGAGAGCGTTCTTCTCTATGTGCATTAAAAGTCAAGCCAGAGAAAAACTGAAGGAGTATAATGTTCACCTTAAAGGTCTGCACTACATTTCCCTGAAGTTCATATTTTGAACCAAGAATTACAACTTCAGTGATATCACCAGGCCTGACACTCCACTTATAGTTGTTCTACCTAAGCAACAATGAACTAGAACTTGTTTATAAAAAGCAACTATTGTAAAGATACCAAGGAAAGGAATTATTATAAATATACCAAGGGTCTATTTCCATCATACACATACCAAGGATTGATTTCTAGGCCCTGTTTCCACCATGTGGGCCAGTAAAGGAGACAAAATGTTGACTTCCAAGACATTCAACTACCGGAGGAACTTCCTAGAAAGTAAGAATGACTGAAGACTGTAAGAAGCCATGTGGGACACTCGGGACACCTCAGTTTCCCCTACAAAACCTATTCCATGCATTTGAAGCACTTCTGGTGACTGTACATTCCTTGACTTCTTGACACATTATTTTCCCCCCATTGTTTCACTATCACCAGTTGCCTGTCACTGAAATTTTTGCCTGAATTGTCATTTAATGTGAATTTGGGCATTTTCTGTCTGGCAAAACACCCAAGGAATTTCAAGGAAAGTCAAAACGATTTCCATCAGCTTTCCAAAAGGCACATGCATAAACTGATCTTAGATTTCTACTATAGTGCAATTCAGAGGCGTGGCAAGGTTGGAGTGGGCCCAGAGACAAGATTTTTTAAATGGCCCCCCCTCACTGAAGCTCAAGCCCAAGGCAGTGGGCCCCCAGACAACTGTCTCCCCTGGCCCTATTATAGTTATGCCCCTGGTGCAATTCAAAGCAAGTTTGGATGTTCCTCCTCAGACAAAACATATAAAGGAATTTCAAGGGAAGCTGAAGGTTTCTGACAGGACTAGTGTACTTTCTTTTGGATGGGCATGTCCCACATCCCTAGTTATAATAATTGATGAGGAAGGATAGATGAGGGTGGATAGACGGAACAATAGCAACTTTGTCTATATACAGTATTCCCAAGTCACTCTCCTGAAGATCTTTTGGGGGAAAATAACCTAAGTGAAATAATAGAAATGGTATTATAATAATAGAAATAGACTTTGAGTTTGAACTGTTTTGTTTTTGTTTTTAAAAGATGATAGTATAGGTTAATTGAGTATACCTTTGACTCATAATCCTAACTATCTTTACCTGGAAGTAAGCATAATAGATTTCAATGGGCCAGACTGATTAATAATTGGAAATCAGTCTGTCCCATTGAAATCTGTGATGCTTACTTCCAGGAAAAGATGGATAGGATTATGCTTATATTTATTGGATTATATTTAGGATAGCCTCTTTCTGGTTCTCACTTTGAGTTCATTTGATGCTTATTTATCTACTTATTTCCAATAATTCTCTTTTTTAAAAAAAGTTAAGAATTATATATAAGTATAAAATGTATTTTATCATAAAACTATATATAATTTTGCAAACATTTTCAAAGCAGTGCTAATAGATAAAACAAGATCATTAAAAACACATCAAAAATAACAAGGTAACAACAGAATGAACTAAAAATAAAAAAGCAGTGTAAGGGAATGAAATATCAAGAGTAAACAGAAAGATCTTAACCTAGCACCTAAAGCTCAGTAAACTAGGTTCCAGGCAAGCAACCTGGGGAAAAGCATTCCAAAATTGTGGTGCCACACCAGAAAAGGCCCTTTTCCCAGTTCCCAACTGGCTATATGTGTTCTCCTGAATAATTCTGATTGGTTTGAAAGGAGGCTCCAGTCATGAAGTTAACCAACTGCCTCCTTAAGGCTGTTTTGGTTCCATTTGATCTGCAGCAGTGCATTTAACCTAAAAAGGTGCTTTGGGGACATATGCTCTGTGGATAGCAAATTTGAATTTGCTAAGCAGCTTTTTCTTCACTTCTCTTGAACTCATTTTGGGGCCTGTGTGCGAAGCTATATACATATTTATTTATTTTTTAGTAGAACTAAATATATTGAGCAAATTGATTTAGTCCACTTGATGAGTGCAGCTGAGTATCAAAGCCTGTACTTTAACGTCATCCTGAGACTTGGTTGATGCTCTGCAATTTGTGGCTGCAATAACAAAGTCAGACTTAGCTGACTTACTAACATTGAACATTTGATGCCTGGAGGTAAATGTTTCTGGAGTAAACATTACAGTCATAAAAGAAGTTATTTATATTCATTACTATCTCTTGTGTTGTATGTCTGTACAATCTTACATATTTATAGAGAAAACCTAGCTATTGTCTGTCATTATACGCTGATTTCCATGCACTGTAAGTTTGTATATGCACTAGGCTTGGGCAAACATAAGTAAGTCATCTCTCATATCATTTCAGGCTCTGGCAAAAAGATTTTCAGTTTCTTTTTAAAAGTGGACAAAGATGGGAAAGATGGGAGATTATTCGATAGCTTAGATGTCACAAGTGAAAAGGCCTTCTCTCTTGTTTCCACCAACCACAATTCACTTGGTGAAGAGGCAGTTAGGAAGGCCACGGAAACCATACAGATGAGATACCCTGCTCCCAGACCATTTAGTGCATTAACAATTAAATCCAACAATCTGTGGCCATTCTAGAAGCTGTGATGCTCTCCTCGACTCCGGCCCTTCCCCTCTGTACCCATGCCCTCCTACCTTACTTTTAGCCCGGGAAGAAAACCTGGGTTACACAGTGGGGGAGCACTGGGATCAATCCCAGTTCTGGCACTCCACGCAACCGGCTCTACCCTGGTAGGGCTGTGCAAGCCCAGGTAGGCCTGGTTGTGTGAATGGTCCTATAGCCAAAGAACACAGTAGTATTAATGTGATGAAGACAATTCATATTTTTGCAAGAGTTTGCAAACTCTTCAAATTCCCATTATTTTTAGGGCCTCCTTCTCTATGGCTCATAGGAACATACAGCTTCAACAATGGCAATCACATCAAGCTAACTAACAGCCATCATTTGTGTTGAAGTGCTTCTTGCTTAGGAAAACTGCTTTCACCCTCAAGGACACAGAGAAATATTGCCATAGAGACTACCTATTTTTAGAAATAACTATCAAATGGGCACCTAGTGCTTTGTACTTTTTATCTCACACTTATAATAGATGAATATAAATTTCGTGGGGGGGGGACATATGCAGTTTTTCACATAAGAGTTTGAGAGAGTGGAGTCAAAATGAAGATGGTATGCTGTTCAAAAGGCTTGGAATTCATGAACTGGGAGATCCACATGGAGATAGTTGTATCAAACCTCATGACACCAAGAACACAACATTTCCCATTTATACTACTTCATATATGAGAATCTTTGGTCAGATTAATTCTGGGAGCTTCAACTGGCCAACATTCACCCCTGTCTCTTGTCAATTTCTTCTCCCTTCCTCCAGTCTTAGAGAAGCATTGGACATCTGTAACTTAGATTTGGAGTGACTGTTGTTGGGTTCTCCGCCAAAATAACGTAGGGTATGCCCAGTTTCATGAGTTTCTATGACACCATCAATCTGAGCATATCGTTACCTAGATCAGAAGTAGAAGCTTGCTCAAGGAAGATGGGGAGTGTGCATTCCCAGGGTGGCAGCAAACTCTGCTGCTGCTTTTATGCCTGAACTCACCCTATAAGGCAGGCCTGTTCTACTTTGCCCCCCCCAGCTGTTTTTGGACTACAACTCCCAAAATCCTCAGCAACAGTGGCCAATAGCCAGGGATTATGGGAGTGGTAGGCCAACATAAGGTCATTCCCATAACCAGCCCTACCTAGCTAATACAGGGTAAGCCCAGGGATGGCTGGTTGTATGCACCTCCAGGATTGCTTTCAATCCCACTGCTCCTCCCCTGGGTAGCCCTGATAATCTACCCAGGCTTAAAGTTAGGTAGGAGGAGAAGTGCCCACCTCCTACTTCAGCTGTACGGAGCTCTGGTCTGCTGGCAGCCATCTTCGACCTAGAGCTTGGGGGAAGGAGTGGCTAGGCAGCACAGAGCATTCCTAATGCACCACACTGTCCATGCAGTGCATTGTGGGATACCTGGTGGCCCTGGCTTCCTCCCCACAATCACCACTGGATTCGCCACTATGCCACTTGTGTGGGTTCATGGGTGGCAGTTTGAACCCTCAATTATTGTAGTATTTGAAAATCTGAATACTACACATTCCATTCTTTCTAGCCTAGCCAGATGATAGCTGAACATGAACTTGATATCTTTTCTAAACCCTTTGACTTTCAGAGAATATCTGCTTTCTTAATGCCTCTAAAAGGATACTTACTGTGAACTCTGAGCTGGCTCAGTTATAGTGGTCTTCTGGGAGAGCTAGATAACCCTTGAGGGAAATCTGGCAGGGGATTGCCAGTGGAACTGGGTGCTCATTCCTAGTGTTCACAGTTAGGGATGTACAGAACTGGTTCTATTCTAACCTAGCCCAGTTTGACTGGTTCAGACGCAAACTGAACCAGACATCCAATAAGGGTTTCCAATCCAAGTTCAAGCTGAACTGGCCCCAGTTCAAATGAACTGGTCTGGAACCGGTTCAGTGGTTCAAGGGGGCATGCTTGTAAAGGGGAATCCATTCGAACTTGTACTGAACTGCTAAAATTAGTTTGTGCACACCCCTATTCACAGTTGGGACCCTTGCCGGAAAATGACACTACAGGTCTCTCTAAGATCAAAGCAACTGATTTTGTTTTGACATGTACATGTAAATAGGTATGTGTTTAGTTGTTACAGTGGATATCCAAAATCTGGTAAGTACTGACAAGCCAAAGCAAAATTTGTGACATTTAAATGTCAGCTTTCATTAATGTCCAAAAAAATATTTCAACATATGCAACTGGATTTGTCAGCACTCACATGTGATATTTCACTAGGATTCTTTTTGATGACGTTCCCAAGCAGGAAGCTAATTCTGATATCCATGTTCTTTCTTTTTTAAAACCAGACAACAGTTGATGCCTCTTATTAAGGAGTCTCTATTAGCTTGAGAATTTTGGCTTCCATCCATAACTCGCTTGCTCCAAAGCTCTTCCACTGACCTTAATAGGATTATGCTGGTGTAAATCTGTTGTAGATGTTCATCATGTTCTCACCTTGTGATCAGTTTTGATTGGAGCATGCCATCTGAAGCAGAATATTTCTTAGTGCAGAAGGCTCTGTTTGCTTTCCTAATTTATGGCCTGTTCAGCTTGCATAATTGTTATATGTTGCTTCATGATGGCTGGTAGTTCTCCACAATCTACACAATAAAATGTAATGATCTACACTCTCCAGCGCCTGTTTTGCCAACAAGCCAAGAGTACCGAGGGAGCCAATAATAAATGGTTCACACTACTGAAAGGTTAAAAAAGAACTCGGAAAGTTATTTTCACATTTTATTCACTTAATAGAGCTATGACTTATATTAAATGCCAGCTGTGCAGTATGATTGGTCTGAATACCAAGGGAGTTTAAGATATTCATGCACTAATGAATCAAATCCTCCCATTATATTAAAGAAAAGGGCTTTTTAAAAAAAAGTCCTCCTTTTCAGCATTTTGCTCTTTTAATCTTCTATAGCTCATCTCATCTGGCTCATATACCTTCAAAGCATAGACAATTTTCATGGCCATTTGCAATACCTGGAGTACTATTTCTATAGCTATTATTTTTCTTATTATTGTTATAGAAGGGATTTAGATCAGCTCAAGCTGCTGGCCTTCTCTGGTATTGGATGTAACAAGATTTGCAACTTATTTTTCTACCGAAATGCCTTATTCCTTACATGGTCAGCCAGGGGTGGAGCCACCATTGAGCAAATGGGCTCAAAGAACCCGGGCCACGGCCCCAAAGGGGCCGCGCCTCATGCTCCAGACACGCCCCCCATATCTGCTGTCAGATGCAAGGGATGTGGCTAAGCACTCCCTGCATCTGACATCAGATGGTGGGCAGGGCTAGGGGGGCTGTGGCAGCAGGCTGAGCCCAGGTGGCCACTGGCCTCCCTCCGTGCCTGTGGTCAGCTAATATACATACTACACTGTCCCCTTCCAGATCTGGACATCATCACTGACTGTGGCTGTATGTGGAATTACATAGGAAGCTGCCTTATACTGAGGCATACAATTGGTTCTTCTAGCGCTGTATTGTCTGCACCAGGCCTGCTGCTTAACTTTGCCCCCCCCAGCTGTTTTTGGACTACAACTCCCATAATCCCCAACCACAGTGGCCAATAGCCAGGAATTATGGGAGTTGTAGGCCAACATCTGCAAGAGGGCCAAAGTTGAACAGGCCTGGACTACACTGACTGGCAGTAGCTCTGCAAGGTTTCAGGCAGGAGTCTCTCCCAGCCCTACCTGGAGATGCCAGGGATTTAAACTGGGACCGTCTGTGTGCAAAGCAGATGTTCTACCCCTGAGCAAGAAATGACAGGATTTTCCCCATTCCATTCCTTTATTCTTCACTCGATTCACTCTGCCCTTCATTCCTCTCCTTCCAGATTAACAAGGATAAATTATAAAATTAATTTTGAAATTGGAGAGGGTACTATTTGTATCTGCTTTCAATTCCTTCTGCTCATTTGCATTTCTCTCTCTCTCTCTCTCTCTCTCTCTCTCTCTCTCTCTCTCTCTCTTTCTCAACCTGACTAACATGTGCATGTGCACTGAGAAAACAAGGTGACAAAAAATGTTGATGTGATCACATTCACATTATATTACATTCTGTGTAATGTTTTGTTGATGCACACAGGTGCTTCTGTTTGATTAGTACAACTCTTCACAGAAAGGATCTCAGTGCAATCATGCACTCAAGCACTTCAGAAATGCTTTTTTTTGCGCAGTGTTTAGTCGATGCATAGCTGTGCACTGGGAATGTCAATGGCAGAAAAGATCGCAAAGAACTTGCAGAAACTGCAAGCTGAGCCAAAATGCTTTGTGCAAAATTCAGATTTTGTTTTTTTAAAAACAGAATCATTGAAGAATCCCTAACTCATCAGTTCTGTTTTGGAAAGAAAAGAAAATAATTTGGAACTGCAAAATCTGGGGAGTAACTCAAATGAGGAGAATACCTGAAGATTGCGTAGTATTAATGTACATGTTCTTTAAAATATATATGATTAATATTATTATTGTACTGTAATTCTTCCCCCGCAAAAGGCCTGAAGGGAAAGAAAACAATCTCATACACATAGGATTGAGACTCTCATCAGTTTACCTAAGACAATGAGTAACTCACTCAATGGAAGGATCAACGATTCCTTACTCAATGGAAACATCAACAAAATTTTCAGCTTTGGATAATATGAATGCTACTCATTTTTATCTTTCCAGAGACTGCAGCTTTCTTATTTTGGATCCTGGAACTCAAGGAGCTGCCCAAAAACCTTTAGGTCCCAGCACTTGGCAATGATCACTAAGTGCCAAGGCCTGGAACCTTACTGAATCATCTGATTAAGAGCATAGAGTCCACAACCGGAATGTGGACTCTGAGCCGAGTGCTGGGTGATCACATTATGATGATGTCATCTCAAAGTATTTAAAATATCCAAAACAACTCTCTCTGTGTAAAATGACCCAATCCCTCCAAATTATTTCCACACTGGAGTGAGGGGAGTTTGCCCATCCAAATAACTATGCTGTGCTGTCCTATATGTGTGAGAGAACATGGTCAAATTTCAGCGCTATTGGTGAAATACAGTGTGATGAACATTTTGTGCCAACATAGTGATAAGTACACCTTCTTAATACCAAGCAATTATGTGCTGGGTTTTGTTGCTATTTCGATAAGAGATATTTTTCTGTCTGGCTATGAAAAGATGAAGTGGTAAGCCTTCTTGAGGTATGCATCTCTCCCTCCCTCCCTCCCTCTCTCCCCACAACAGATAAAGAGAGAAGCTGTCAACCTTGTACCACATTATACCAAATAAAGCTTGTATAGGCTTAGGCAAACAACATTTTAATCAGACAATGAAGCAACTCATTAGGAGTTTTTGAGGCTGAATTAATTTGCTTCTATTCTTGGTTCATGTATCCACATCTTTGTACATTTGTATACTCACAAATAAAGGCACCCCCACCCCCACAAGTCAGCTTAGAAAACTGCAGCAACCTGGGCAAGAGTTCATCAGTGGATCCTCTTAATTAGTGAGGGTTTGGCACACAGACAGAGCACCTGACAGATTACTTCTTCAAGTAAACATACTATATGTTTATATACTATACATATTATACTTCAGAGAAACAAAACCAAACTTTCATCTTCCACATGTTCATGGTATAGCTAAGGGACACCATGATCTCTAACAGTGCCGCCCATGAAATAAAGCCTCACCACCACCACCACCACCACACACACACACACACACACTCCTAGTCTGCCTACACAAGATCTTCCTTTATATTCTGCATGAATGTAGAACCCAGCATTGAGGGGATTTTCATGATCGGGCAAAAGTGCGGAAAGGGAGCCTAGCACGCTTTTGCCCAATCGTCTCCTGCCATGGGAGCCGCAAGGCTCTTGTCAACAAACCCTCCTAATTACCCCTCCCCTCCCAAGTGCTCTGCTAATCCCATCTTTTTGATCATGTGTTGCCGCGGCACGGCTCTGTGCCACAACAAAACATGAGGAGACTCCCGCCGGGAGGCTGAAACAAGCCTCCCGGCCCTGGGGGTCTCTCCAGGATGTCCTGCGTGCTCATGCAGGGCATCCTGGAACTTCTGGGGGCCACGCCGCCCCCGATCCCTGCAGCCCCTGCTGGCTCTGTGACGGAGCTGGCAATTGTGTGGGCAGCCAATCCAGCTGCCCAGGGCTGCTTTCCTGCTTGTCTGCAGGGAGAGCGGGCTAAGCCCACTCTCCCCGCAAACCCCTTCCTGGTGAGTCTCACTGATCATGAGATTCACCTCCATAATAAAATCGCTAATGAAGTTCAGAATTCCCAAGACACCCAGAGGTATGCCCTGAACGTGTGAAATATATCTCCAGACATTTTTTAAAAGTGGAAATTTTTAAAAATCGCATAGAGCATCCCAAGAAGCCCCACCTTGGCGCTAACAAGCTCACAAGTAGGGATGTGCACAAAACCGGTTTGCCCAGTTAGGTTCGAATTCAAACCAGGTTTGAACCAGGAGGGGGTGGTTCGATTTTGGTTTTGCTCAAACCTCCCCCTGGTTCGGTTCGAATTCGAACTGTTTGGAACTGGTTTGAACTGGTTTGAACCAGTTTGTACTGGTTTGGACCTCCAAAAATTGGTAGGGTGGTAGCTGGCACGCAGGGGTACCTGCCACCCAAACTCCAAAGCAATCAGACACTTGTACAATTTTTAATGAATTTTTGAAATTTATTTATATTTTTTCTTATATGGTATAATGGGACTTGAAACAGCCCATTATTCCCTATTGTGGAGCACCCATGGGTGCCAAAACCACCCAAACCCTGAAGCAATCAGACACCTCTATGATTTTTAATCAATATTTGAAATATTTTCAATTATTTTTCTCATAGGGTATAATGGGACCCAAACCAGCCCATATCCCCTATTGTAGAGCACCTAGGGGCACAAAAGTGGGGTGGGTGGTAGACACCCAGGGGTTCCTACCACCCACAAAGCTCCAAGGCAATAGGACACTCCTTTGATTATTGGTGAATTTTAAAATTATTTTGGAATTCCTCATAGGGAATAATGAGGATTGCAGCAAATGTATAGCTTCACGTCGGGGGCAAAGGTGTGGCGTAGAGCAGAGTGTGGTGGGTGGTAGTGCCCAAGGGGGGCCAGGAAGCTATCAGAATTCTTTGAAAGGAATTGGGTAAAGGGCTGATATTTAAGTGATTTTTGAAGTTTATGTGTCTTTAAGGTAAGCAATGAGAGTGGATTCATGGTTTGTCATTGAAAATCTTATATGCTATCAAAGAATCTACACTCAGAACAGAAACAACAAAACTCAGTACCTCATGGGTTAGCATCCCATGCGGGTGGTTGGCACCCTCGCTCTGGGCCACCCCAGCACCCCCCAAGTGCAGTTATGGGGCTGCTGAAACCTCCATCCTTCCCTATGGAGAAGAACCTTAAAGCCACTTGTGGGGTGCTGAGGTGGCCCAGAGTGAGTGGTGGTGTAGTGAACAGAGGGTGCTAACCACCCCCATAGGTTGCTAATCCATGGGGTACTGGGTTTTGTTGTTTCTGAAGTGTTCTGAGTGTAGATTCTTTGGTAGCATATAAGATTTTCAATGACAAACCATGAATCCACTCTCATTGCTAACCTTAAAGACACATAAACTTCAAAAATCACTTTAAAATCAGCCCTTTGCCCAATTCCTTTCAAATAATTCTGATAGCTTCCTGGCCCCTCTTGGGCACTACCACCCACCACACTCCACCACCCCTTTGCCCCTGACGTGAAGCTATACATTTGCTGACACCTCCATGCTTCTTTATGCAGAAAAACCTTAAAAACGCATAAACTTCAAAAATCATTTAAAAATCAGCCTTTTGCCCAATTTCTTTCAAATAATTCTGATAGCTTCCTGGCCCCTCTTGGGCACTACCACCCACCACACTCTGCTCTAAAACACCCCTTTCCCCCTCACGTGAAGCTATACATTTGCTGCAATCCTCATTATTCCCTATGAGGAATTCCAAAATAATTTTAAAATTCACCAATAATCAGAGGAGTGTCCGATTGCCTTGGGGCTTTGTGGGTGGTAGGTACCCCTGGGTGTCTACCACCCACCCCACTTTTGTGCCCCTAGGTGCTCCACAATAGGGGATAATGGGCTGGTTCAGTCCCATTATACCCTATGAGAAAAATAATTAAAATATTTCAAATATTCATTTAAAAAAATCGTAGGGGTGTCCGATTGCTTCGGGGTTTGGGTGGTTGTTGTCACCCATGGGTGTTCCACAATAGGGAATAATGGGCTGTTTCGAGTCCCATTATACCCTATGAGAGAAAAATAAAAATAAATTTCAAAAATTCATAAAAAGTCGTACGAGTGTCCGATTGCTTTGGGGTTTGGAAGGTAGGTACCCATGGGTGCCGGCTACCACCCCACCCATTTTTGGAGGTCCAAACCGGTTCTAACTGGTTCTAATCGAGCCACCCCATTTGGTTCGAATTCAAACCTGCAGCTCAAACCTGATGGCTGGTTTGGTTTGAATTCGAACCATCGAACCACCCTGGTTTGAATTCAAACTGGTTCAAGTTCGAACCGATTCACACATCCCTACTCACAAGCCTCACCCCTGTGCCATCCATGCTAATAGTGTTTGTCTGCAGAGACAAATGCTGTAACTGTGGACAGATACTTTCCATGACTGGAAGGCTGGCCTTTCCTAGCCTCCTTCTGATCATGGAAATAATCTCTTCACAGTTACAGTGTTTGGGCCCAGGCTTCTGAGTGTGTCCGCGGCGGGGCAGAGATAGCTGGCATGCTCTTGGGCTACTGTACAGGGGTATAGTGCCCCCTCTTTTTAATATCTGAAGAGAGTGTATATCTCCACCCATTTGCTTTCTTAATAGTTTGGTCAGAGTGAATTTGTTTTTATCCCTTTGCTCTGCACTGTGTTGCCCTTTCTCTTGCAGCTATGTTTCTGTTTCAGACTTATTGTAAACTTTCTGATTGTGTGCCACCTTGAGTGTTGTGTCAGTGAAAAGCTAGGATATACATATTTGAATAAATAAGATGATTAACTGTGAGTGCTTCAAGTTGGTTAACTGAAAGTCTAGATGAGACTAAGGGTAAAGCAAAGAGCGTGTCATTGTTTGCAGGTTTTATCCAGCGTCCTCGGAGATCCTGGGCTCTGTTGGTCTCAGGACTGTGGCTGCTGGAGAGGTTCCCCCATGAGGCAGGGTGAAACGGCCTCAGGCGGCGAGGCCACCACAGGGTGGCAAGTGTGGGCACCTGCCTGTCACCACCCCAGTCTCCTAGCCACCCTCTTTGTGCTTCCCCCATTACTGGCATGTGCTTGGAGGCAGTGCTAATGTCACCCACCCTCTTCCCCAGCACCACCTCATCCTTCCCCTTGCACTGGCCTCACCTTAGGCACACTCATTGCTTCATTGCGGCTGGTCCTTCCAAAGGTGCTGAAGTGATGTCATAGGCTATCACGTCAGGAGGCACTAGCAACAATGAAGCAAGGCCAGTGAGAAGAGCTGGAGAGATGAGGTCGAGTGCACCAAAGGTGAGGCCAGCATAGGGGGACATCTGGACCAGTGAAGAGGGTGTGGAAATGTCAGGGCCAGCGCCAGCTCAGGACAGATGGGAGGAGGGGTACATTGCCTTCAGCCCTGGCAGCAAAAGGCAATGCACTAGCTCTGCTAGCTGCTGTCCCACCTTGCCACCCTCTGAAACTGAGCACTTGCCTCTATTAAAAGATAATCAGGCTGCTTTTAAAAAGTATATTATTTATGGCATTCTGAGCTGGTTGTTCAAAAGAAGCAAGAAAGAAGGCTATTCTCATGATTTGCACAAAAATATGTTGTGATTAATGCTATACATTGGCCCATAAAAGAACAGAACTGTAGCAAAGTCTTTTACAAAAATGCCTGGGGGTGGGGGGGAGAAAGCAATGTTTTATGAATATGCTTTATAAATGATCATCAATCAGCTTTCTCTCTTAAAAAAAATCGTCCATATGAGATATTCTGGGAAAATTCATCTGATGAATACCTTTGCTGTTACAACAACCAAAAGCAAATGATTTCACAGTCTACAGATAAATGTCCTGATTGACTGCTTCAAACTGAGGAGGGGTGGTGGTGAGATGACAAGTTCTATCATGTATGAAATTCTTTCCCTTTATATTTATTTAAATACACATACACACTTGCACACATTTTTATCCTTAAAGAGAACTGGAAAGCAATATTCAGTCAGCTCTGACAACAGGCACGCTAACAAATGACAATGGTCTTTCTTGTCAGCACTGATCTCGCTTGCAACAAAGAGATAAAGTTCTTCTGAGAAACTTGAAACACCAGCTGCAAAAAAGATAAACACAGGCTGCTTGTATCTCAGAAGAAGAAGAAGAGATCAAACTTGCATCTGTTGCACTTTGTGCCCAACACACCACCTTTAAGTAATGGCATCAGGGTGGAGCCACCATTGAGTGAAAAGGTTCAAAGAACCCGGGCCACCGCTCCTCAGGGGCCACACCTCCCACCCCTGACACACACCCTGTGTGTGATGTTAGATGCAGGGGCATGGTTTAGGTCCCAAACGGGCACTGTTTGGAAGCTAAATCAGCCAGCACTGCATTTGCAGCACAGCCGGAGGAGCTCTCCCTGCGCGGCCCTGTTTGGGACCTAAACCATGCTCCTGCAGCTGACATCAGATGCAGGTAGCATGGCTAACCACTCCCTGTGTCCGATGCTGATGCAGGGGGCAGGGCTAGAGGGATCATGGTAGCGGGCTGAGCCACTGGCCTCCCTCCACGCCTGAATGGCATAGCAGATGAAACAAACTGAGGTCCTTAGCATAACGTATTTTGGATTTACAAATACAAGGTGAGGACTAGCAGTGTGCCCGAACCGGTCCGGCGGCCATTCCAAAGAATGGCCGAACTGCCGGACCGGTCCGGCCCTGCCTGGTTCGGGTCCGGGTGGGGGGTATGCCTTTAAGGGCGGGAGGGCTTGCTTAGCCCTCCCGCCTCCTTGCCCCCGCCAGCGCCCGTATTGAACAGTATAGGGGCGCTGGAAACCAGCCGCCCCCCCCCCCGCCGCCACCGCAAAATAACCCCCAAAGTCAGCCAGCCAGCCAGCCCTCCCTCCCTCCCAGCTAGCTGCCCTCCCACCCACCCACCCGCTCGCTCACCCGCTCGAACACTGGATAAAAAACGAGAGGAGCTCCGGCACAGAGCTCCTCTCGTTCGGAAGGCCTCCTGAAGAATGGTGGCTTGCGCGCGCGCACATGCGCGCACCGCAAAGCACGCAGTTCTCCGGAGGCCCGGTCTACCCGCCGGGAAAGGGCCGGGTAGACTGGGCCTCCGATCGCTGAGTAGACCGGGCCTCCGATCGCCGGAGGCCCGGTCTACCCAGCGATCGGAGGCCCGGTCTACCCGGCCCTTTCCCGCTGGGTAGACCGGGCCTCCGATCGCCGGAGGCCCGGTCTACCCAGCGATCGGAGGCCCGGTCTACCCGGCGGGAAAGGGCCGGGTAGACCGGGCCTCCGATCGCTGGGTAGACTGGGCCTCCGGCGATCGGAGGCCCGGTCTACTCAGCGATCGGAGGCCCGGTCTACCCGGCCCTTTCCCGGAGGGTAGACCGGGCCTCCGGAGAACGGCGTGCTTTGTGGCGCGCGCATGCGCGCGCGCGCGCAAGCCGCCATTCTTCAGGAGGCCTTCCGAACGAGAGGAGCTCTGTGCCAGAGCTCCTCTCGTTTTTTATCCAGTGTTCGAGAGGGTGAGCGAGCGGGTGGGTGGGTGGGAGGGCAGCTAGCTGGGAGGGAGGGAGGGCTGGCTGGCTGGCTGAAATTGGGGGTTATTTCGCCGCCGCCGCCGCGGCGGGGGGGGGCGGCTGGTTTCCAGCGCCCCTATACTGTTCAATACGGGCGCTGGCGGGGGCAAGGAGGCGGGAGGGCTAAGCAAGCCCTCCCCGCCCTAGAAACAAGGCCCCCCTTCGGTGCCGGTCCGGACTTCTCCGGACCGTGCACATCACTAGTGAGGACTAGATTTGGGAAGTGCCAGACCTACAAAAGGTTTGACCAAATCTTGACCAAATGTCCTGATATATGTCACTTGGGGATTACTGCTAATTGAGCAAAGAGGCACCTTTTAATGTGGTGATTCTCTTAGATTTAGCAGGGAGAGAGCAACTGGTCCTATCCAACCCCAGCACAGCATCCCTACTGTGGCTGTTGCTGGTGTTAGCCTTATGTTTCTTTTTAGATTGTGAGCCCTTTGGGGACAGGGGGACATCTTATTTATGTATTTATTTTTCTATGTAAACCGCTTTGAGAATTTTGTTGAAGAGCGGTATATAAATATTGGTTGTTGTAGTAGTAGGATCAAGTCCTATGCATCACTACCACAGGTGGTAGAAGCCACACAAGTCAAGGAAACCTCCTTTAACCAATGGACCAATGCTTGGGGTATCAATGATGCACCAACAAAAACTTCTGTATTAGGATTTACCGTTGACCATTGACAACTTGGAGAGCTGCTCTTGATGGCCACAGACCACCTTTGCCTTCTTCTCAGTCTTTGCCTCATGCTGCATAGGAGCTGAGTGATAGGAGGGTATTCTGAATACCCTGCTAGTGATGTGCAAACATGTTCAACATTAACATACACCCCCGCCTCCATTATATGTCAAATTTCCCTGTTTGAGCAGTCTTTGGCCCGTTCTGGGCCTCACCTCCATGGTGACAGCCATTTTGGAGGTCGCCACACATGCCCAATGGGCCTCTCTGTGGCCAGGTCATAATGATTTGACACACTTAGTTAGCTTGACAACTTTCTCTCTCCCTCTCTTCCCCCTGCACCTTCCACCAACAGACTTGTGCGCGTCATCTGTTCCATTTTGGGAGCAAAGCACAATGCAGAAGTCTGTTGGTGAAAGGCATGTGGGGGGAGGGGGGAAGAGAGTGAGAGAGAAAGCCAGCCAGCCAGCAAAGTGACATCAACAAGCAGAGGATGTCACTCAATCCTAGAAAGTCTGTCCTTGTCCTAAGCGATAATTGCTTTGTTTTTAAAAGGTACATTTTGAAAATATTTGGTAAGCATTTTAGGAGCCGCTGCTGCTGACTCCTTGTTAGCCAACGACCTCCATGAATAAGATCACATGATGCTTGACCACAGAAAATAGGATGACATACAGAAATGGAACAGTGCTGCATGAGAATTCAAGAGACGCTTATGCCACACTGTGTTGCCACATAGACTGTACAGGTGAAACTCGGAAAATTAGAATATTGTGCAAAAGTCCATTAATTTCAGTAATGCAAATTAAAAGGTGAAACTAATATATGAGACAGATGCATTACATGCAAAGCGAGATAAGTCAAGCCTTAATTTGTTATAATTGTGATGATCATGGCGTACAGCTCATGAAAACCCCAAATCCACAATCTCAGAAAATTAGAATATTACATGGAACCAAGAAGACAAGGATTGAAGAATAGAACAATATCGGACCTCTGAAAAGTATAAGCATGCATATGTATTCAGTACTTGGTTTGGGCCCCTTTTGCAGCAATTACTGCCTCAATGCGGCGTGGCATGGATGCTATCAGCCTGTGGCACTGATGAGGTATTATGGAAGACCAGGATACTTCATTAGCGGCCTTCAGCAATTCTGCATTGTTTGGTCTCATGTCTCTCATCCTTCTCTTGGCAATGCCCCATAGATTCTCTATGGGGTCAGGTCAGGCGAGTTTGCTGGCCAATCAAGCACAGTACACTGTATACTTTTCAGAGGTCCGATATTGTTCTATTCTTCAATCCTTGTCTTCTTGGTTCCATGTAATATTCTAATTTTCTGAGATTGTGGATTTGGGGTTTTCATGAGCTGTACGCCATGATCATCACAATTATAACAAATTAAGGCTTGACTTATCTCGCTTTGCATGTAATGCGTCTGTCTCATATATCAGTTTCACCTTTTAATTTGCATTACTGAAATTAATGGACTTTTGCACGATATTCTAATTTTCCGAGTTTCACCTGTAAACTAGGGCAACACAGCAAACCACGTAGGGCACTGGAACCACATATAGGCTGCTTTCGCACATAATGCCAGACCGGAGGCAAATGAGCCAGAGGTTCACTTTTGTGGTCATCCAAATGTGTGAAACGGTGGTTTCATCACAAAAGTGACCTGAGCTTTTCAAGCTCAAACCATAAACTGAATCTTTGATTTGTAGTGCATTTCGCTGCTCCAACCTGAGGTTTGCAGGTGGCATTGTGTTGTGCGAATTCAGCTGCTGCCGTAACCTGAATTTTGTGCTGTAACTGCTGCCAAAACCATAGAGAGGGTGGATCAGACCAGCCCAGAAATGTGACAGCTCTATGCCTGCCATGCTTCTCGCTGGCCCACTCTCCAAGACTTGCCCCACCCCACCCCCACTGCCTCTGGACTCCTCCAGCTATTGCCCAGCAACAGGGATGCTGCATTGCCACATCCCAAACTTTAAAGCACATAAAAGGGAACAGCTGTATTGGGGGATGCCTGCTTGCCACTGTGTCTCATGTCCCGCAACACCACCTTTGGCAATCTGCAGAAAAAGGAGATAGGATGACAAGATGGGCACTATGGAGAAGTCTTCACAAATCAAATGATGAAGAAGTATTCACAAGGAGTCTTGGTGGCACCAATCGGGCAACCCGATTGTTTCCTGACAAAGATAACACATGCCAGTGGAGTGACACTTAGGGTCTGAGTTGAAATATAACACCCGAAATCCTCAAGAGGCTCTGCTCTATTTATTATTATTTTTTGGTACAAATTAGTATGGGAAGTGGGGGGAGCCCCTTCCCCTTGGGTGCAAGCATGCAGTCTTTGGCATTACTCATGAGAAGAACCATCTTGGGGAACACTGGGATGATGTTTCAGGGGCTGGATTGCTAATAATGTCTGATGATGCCCCTTCTCCCAAGGACCACTCTCTCATGAGAGTGTCAGGCCATAGAGACACGTATGCGGGCCAGAGGGCTGGCCCCATTACTCAATCCTCGCAAGCCCTAGGATGGGTACCACAACACCACTTTTCCAGGCCGCAGTGACTGGCGGACAGCAGGAGTGAAAGTGCTCACTCTGGCAGTGTGGTCGTCCTTTGGCACATATGCATGTTGGTTTTTGCTCAGTATGGCCAACTGGATTGCTAGGGGCTCCCCTCACCTGTGATTCCCCATAGTAGCTGATTTACATATGCCACAATGTCGGTCGAAGCCCAGAATGTGTACTAGGAGCCATTCTCTCTGGTTAATGATAGAACTTGATTAATGATTAATTCTTAATTCTCTCTTGGTTAATGGCAGAACATGTTAGGGGGCTGAAACCAAGGAACAATTGGAGGAATGCCAAATTCAGTCCAAAAAGTGAAAGTCAATTTTCACAAAAATGAACGCAGCAAGTAGCTGAGATTAGGCCTAACCTAGAATTAAACCCCCTGCCTCAAGGAAGTAAGTCCTACCTACCCCACAAAGCATCCTGGCTTTAAAAAAATAATCTTCATACGAGGAGAACCTCTTCAGAGAACAGGGTCCATGGCTGAGTTGTTCTTTTCTATTGAATACAACACTTTAAGAAGCCAAATGATGAGAAAGAAGCAGTTACATTTGGTTATGCAGATGAACACATTAAGTTTTAATTGGTTTAATTTACTGAAGTGCTAAAATTACTGTAAACATGCCTCATGCTTTTTTGTCTTCTATCAAGATGGCAGTTTCTTCATTACAAGTGAATGTAATATTCAGCTGACATATACAATGATTTACATCAAATTAAATAAGATTTGATTTGAACCAAAATGTTCCCAGCTCCCTTTTTATAACATTCTCTTTGTTTGCCAGTCAAGAACGCCAGAGGGTCTCCCTCCTCTGCTTTCCCTCTCCCTCCACCCGTTCAGCCGTAGATCAGTAGAAGATTCATCATACTCTTGAGTTCTATGGAATAGAGGGGTGCTCTTTGTGATTCTAATACATTTCACTGCATGAACACCAGAGATGGCATAGGCAAGCCATTAAAGCGACCTCAGGCTTTTTAAGGCGAGTTAATAGCCGACTCCTCTTATCTCAGGCTGACAGAAACATGGTGCACTGAGGAACAATACAATGTGAACAAGTCTGTTTGTGCAAGGGGCATTACACAAACCCACAAAGAAACGGGGCTTTGGAATATAGAAGAGAGATTCTCTTGTTTTACCTTCTATAGTTTTGCGGAACTAGACAGGGTTCCACTCCCCTGGAAAGAGCGGATGTGTAGTCTGGGAGTACTTCTGGACCCAAACCTATCCTTAATCTCTCAGGTTGAGGCGGTGACCAGGAGTGCTTTCTATCAGCTTTGGCTGATATGCCAGCTGCGTCCCACAAAATTAGTCTCCCCTTCGCTGAATGTTTTTAAGAAGGACTTGAAAACATATCTGTTTAATCAGACTTTTGGTTTATAATTTTAAAGCTTCAGGTTTTAGAGTTTTTATTGTATTTTTAAAAATTGTTTTAGTTGTGCTAATGTTTTAATGGTTGTGATTGTGAACCACCCTGGGTCTTCTGTATGGGGCAGTATAAAAATGTGATAGATTGATAGATAGATAGATAGATAGATAGATAGATAGATAGATAGATAGATAGATAGATAGATAGATCGCTGCAGAAGGAGGAGTCTGGGTTTGGGGGCCATTATCATAGGAAATGTTCCTCCAACATAACAAGCAATGAACAGCCTTTAACTTCTGTCCTGTTCTCCATGAGTTTTGATTTAGGGAATGCAATGGCTGACTTGCTGAATCCATTATAGTGTGTGTGTGTGTGTGTGTGTGTGTGTGTGTGTGTGTGTGTGTGTAGCCAGTCTGTGTATACAATACTGAGCTACTGCCCCATACAGAAGACCCAGGGTGGTTCACAATCACAACCATTAAAACATTACCAATGGTCTGACTTGGTATATGGCAGCTTCCTATGAGGAGGAAGTCCTGCCATCCCACTGTCAATCACCCCCTTGTGCCAACAACCATAGTTATGCAGCTGTTCATCTGAAGGGGCAGCACCGTAAGTGTGATCACGGCGAACCCATGAGCTGCAACCTGGTTTCGCTAATCAGCCGTCTCCTTCGCAATGTGTGTCTCTCCAAGGTGCCTCTTCCAACATCTGAAGAGGGCTATTTTCAGCTAATGATTACTTCAGATAATGATTAACTCCTAGATAATATCTACCGCAACAATCAGAATCTCAACACCACTAAGGAAATTGAATTATGTCATTCTATTTACAATATTTCTCCCCCACTCCCCGCAATTGGCCCACACAATTAAAACACAAATGTGCTGTGAATGTGCATTGCCCTTAGGTCTTCCACATCTCTACATGCACTACAAATACGACTTTGAACTGATATTTCTGCTATGTTATTATTCTGGTATGTTATTAAGAAATGGAGGCATCATAATGTGCCAGGAAATATAAGGATGTGCGCCTATAGTGTTTTCATTTCTTAGTCATGTGGGCTGGTTCGGGGGCAGGGGGGGATATTGCCTGAACTTACCCAACGTGATGGTGAAAATAATCCCCACCTTGAAATGAATAGAGAATCTGAAAGACTAGTGCTTTGCAGACTGGAGCCTAATAATTTTAAGGAGTTGATATAAACTACAAGCATCAATTTCCTTATTTATTTTCTTCCTTTTGCACTAACACTGATATAATTCTATTATTCTTTTGCAGCTTTGGCAGTTTTAGTAGTTTGAAAAAGTTCATTTTGAAATTTGGGTATGTTTGCCCATTGTATTTATTCTTGTGCTGTTTTATGTTGATTCCTGCACATTTTTATGTTAGACTATATATGTGCTAACATAAAAACAAGAAGACAAAAACATAAAACTGCCCCAAGAATTAACTATAATGTGTTCAGGAGAATTCCAGAAGGAAAGAGATTTTTTCCCTTCTTTACTAAAGAATAATTTGAAACTTTAAAACACTATTAACTGTGTAATGAAGGATATTTAGAGCCCAGTGCATGACTCAAGCAGAGGAATAAACAGGATACATTGCATGTGTGGTAATTAAAACAGCATTAAAAATGAACTCTCAACATAGGCCTGCTTCAGTGGTTACTTGGGCCAAAGATCCTGTTTGCAGAAGGAACTTGCATATAGCAAGAACATAGGAAGCTTCCTTGTACTGAGTCAGACCACTGGTCCATCAACTTCAGTATTGCCTACAATGACTGCAGAGGCGTAACTAGGGAAAACGGCGCCCAGGGCAAACACTGAAATTGTGCCCCCCCTGCCCCCCCCAAGCGCCCAGAGCCTTTGGATGGATAAAAATAAATAATAAATACCAAAATTTTATTTTAGTCTCTCTCCTAGCAAGAGAGAGCCTGGCCCTACAGGAGGCAGCCACCTGCTGCTGTGTGTCCTCTGAGGCGAGGGGATGGCTGTGGGTGGCGGGGGAGCAAGCGGAGTCCGGACTCGAGTTGTCCCCATAGCGGCGGCTGCCACCAGAACAACGCCAAGGCCTGCCGTGTGGCCCGGCGTCGCTAACCAACTGCGATGGGGCAGGAGCGGGGGTGAGCAAGCGGCAAGCAAGATCCTTGACTTGCTA
The DNA here is from genome assembly GCF_027244095.1 of Hemicordylus capensis. Taxonomy (NCBI): domain Eukaryota; kingdom Metazoa; phylum Chordata; class Lepidosauria; order Squamata; family Cordylidae; genus Hemicordylus; species Hemicordylus capensis. The sequence goes on along the minus strand of NC_069661.1, from coordinate 24,598,184 downwards.
CACCACGGCGGCTGAGCTCGACGGTGCTGAGCTCCTCAGAGAGCCTGGAGCTGAGCCAGTCGTCACTCTTCAACGGTGGTGGCGCGGGGGACAAGCTGAGCTGCTCCAATGAGAAGGAGCAGCAGCAGGGCCTGAACGACCGCTTCGCCGGCTACATTGAGAAGGTGCACTCGCTGGAGCAGCAGAACAAGGACCTGGAGGGTGAGATCACGGTGCTGCCGTTCGGCCCGGCGTCGCTTCTGAACTGCAAGGCACGCCTGCCATTAAATAATTTTTTATTTTAAAAATAATTTTTTTCAGTAAGGGAGGGGATCAGCGGGGGGGGGGTCATGGCACTTTTTGGCGCCCCCTACCAAAGTGGCGCCCAGGGCACATGCTCTGCCTGCCCTACCATTAGTTACGCCCCTGAATGACTGACAGCAGCTCTCCAAGGATACAGGCAGGGGTTTTCTTTCCCCATCCCTACCTGGAGATGCCAAGTGTTAAACCTCATGCAAAGCATATGCTCTACCATTCAACTAGAGGCCCATTAGGGTGTCAGACTAGAATTGGAGAGACCCAGATTCAAATTCCTGATCAGCCTTGAAGGGCACTGGGCCAGTTACTCTCTCTCAGCCTAACCTAATTCATAGGGTTGCTGTGAGGATAAAATGGGTGGGGGAGAACCACATAAGCCATCCTGAGGCTGAGTTCCTTCAAAGATGGGTGGGATATAAACATAATAAATAATAGTACCTCCTCTTCCTTATGCTCACAACGTAGTATTGGTGTTCCAAATGGACACCTCGCCTGCACAAATAAAGTGTTGAACTTCCCTTTTTGAGACTACACTATTGAGGCCTCTCTACACATCACTCCGGGTGGCTACGCCACAAGTTTTGTAGTGAGCATAGTGGAGGGATGGTGCTGATTTACTCCTTCGCTATGGGAACAGGATCTCTGGCCTGAGCAAGGGCCTGAGTTTGATTCTAATTCTCAACCAATCCATTCTGGGGGAGCCTACTTTCCAATCTGCATGTGACAATCAAACAGGCCTCATATATGCATTGACCATCTGGTTAAGACAGACATGTTTTCTGTGAATTTAGCCTCCGTCTCCTCCATCCCTGGCTCTTCCTAGCCATCTCTAGTTAGGGCTAGGGATGTGCAAAATGTTTTGACCCTGAAATTTCAACTTGAACTGGGCCGTTTCGAGTGTCTTGAGCGTGAAACAACACACCCTTTAAATAAAGGGCCTGTTTTGAGCTCAGAACAAAACAACCCTATTTTGAGTATAAACGTTTCAACGTTTAGAGCACCATTTTGGTGGCCTGTTTTTCTCTTGCTGATTGGATTTCTGGCAGTGGCTTCTGATTGGCTTGTGATCCCCTTGCTTCTTGGTTGACTTGTTATCAAACAAGTCAAGTGTTGTCATGGGCAGTTGTCATGGGCCCCCACTGGGGGAGGGAGGAGCCCAAAGGAGGAAGTTGCTCTAGTTGAGTTTATGTCTATGTTTGCTGCAAAGGGTGCTGCTGTGGCAGCTGTTGCAATGCTAGGAAATAAGGAGTCATAATTGTGTGTGAGAGAGAGCAATTGTGCCAATGATGTTCCTGCAGCACAAGCACTGTTTCTGGCAGTGGATTCTTGGTCAGAACAACGTCCCTCCTGCGGGGCTTCCTCCCTCCCCCAAGGAGGATATCACCAGAGTGGACCCAGGTCTTCTGGGACTGGGCACAGCTGGGTGAGTGGGGCAGAGAGCAGCCCAACACAATGCTGGCAGGGCTGCAAGGTTGGGAGATCAGGTAGCCAGAAACGAGACTGGGGCAGGGGTGGGGCTTAGAGCAGAATCTGAGCCCTGTAGGCTCTGCACTGAATCATTAGAGTCGAGGCAGCCAATGATGAGGGCTGCTCTCAGGAAAGGGGGCAGAAATCTCCTGGAAAGCGACACTGCCAGAACCAGCAAGCCACGAGGAGGACCAAGGTGATTGAGCAACTCCCTCTCTTGGACTCCTGTCAATACCTGGGGGCTGAATTGAGGAAAGGGACTGGAGCGACCCCCTCTTCTCAAAGAATGGGACAATTCCATTCTGCTCTCTTCCACAAAAATAAACAGGAGAAGAAGGAGAAGGAGAAGGAGAAGGAGAAGGAGAAGGAGAAGGAGAAGGAGAAGGAGAAGGAGAAGGAGGAGAAGAAGAAGAAGAAGAAGAATTAAACATATATTTCAACATTTCCCCCAAGTATTTTAATACATTTCCTGTACTAGTAGTTGGCACTGTAATACACATTTAATAATGTGTTTAATAATGTGCAAAGTACACATCTAATAACGTGTTTTTTCTGCAAATGTAGAGAATGTTCAGAATCCATAGAAAGCACCATATTCGCTAAAATCCAATCTGCTGGAGAATGGAAGGGATCCAGAACCACATGATCCATTGCAAATTTTGGCAAGAGAAGAATTAGCTAACATTCTTAGCCAATTCGCAGTGTGCCCAGTATATGTATTCTAATCATAGTGAGGCCAGCTTTGTGCTTGCACATATCTCATAACATCTAAAAGTGGGGAGTTGTGAGAACCAATGTCTATGAGCATACAATCGTAGCGAGTGCATAAGGATGCAAGAAGATCTCTGCTGAGTAGACTCTTCAGTCTGATATTTTATTTGGGAACCAGCTTTAGAAATTGCTTGAATGGCAATATATAAATATTCAAAAAAATTTAAAAAATAGTACAGCATCCTGCTTCTCCCAGTGGCTAACCAGATGCAATGGCCTAGGCAACCCATCTACCTTTCCTACAGAAGACAGCTTGTGTGGAGAGGGTGGGTGTGCACTAATATTCATGCTGTGTTCTAAGCATAATGTAAACACATAGAAATCCAAGGATGATTCCCTGACTGTGTGCACAGCATACACTGCATCTAATCTAAGCATGACAAAGAAGACCTACCTGATTGTATTTAGCTGTGTGAGGAATACAATTCCTCTCTAGTTTGGTAGATATTATTCATTTTGAGAGAAAGTGGCATTTTCTGCTTTGGTAGAAATCACCATCATTTTCTGTATTCCTTTAGGTCAAATCATATGCTGAGATGCTGTAACCTTTCAAATAGAATATACAGTAGCTTGGTCGACTGGGTTGTCCACCTTTCTTGTGTGTAGAGGTGCACCTAGGTAATATTGGAGCCTGGACCTAAAGGCTTTTGGAGGGGCCCCCAGGTCCCCACCCACCCAAACAGTATTTTCAACACATATTTAACGTGACCACACCACCCAGGACAAATTAAAAAGGATTTGGAGGCCCCCAGGGGGTGTGGAGGCCCTGGACTTTGGCCCCAAAGTCCAGGAGTATGAGCACCTCTGCTTGTGTGTGCCAAAGACTAGTGAAAATGTCAATGTCTAATAGATGTATTACAGAAAGTACAAATATTGCTACATGACTAAATAAGAAACCTCGCCATTCCAAGCATAGCTGTTTATAATGCATATTATTCAAAGGGTTGGAACACTTGACTATATTGCTGAAATGTGTAGGTTCAAGATTTATGTCCCTCAACACCAAATTGGTATGTCTAGCTGTAAATATGAATGCTGTTGGTTGACTTGAGAAAGCGTCAGGCATTCTCAAGTTTGAACCCTCATCTGCAGGGTTACCAAATGCTTTGCATTTTACAACACACCAAAATGTTGGATGAGACCAAACATTCTCTTTCCCACGGTGACCAACCAGATCGGGGTGTAGCTTTAATTGAGCAGATGGGTTTAAAGAGCCCATATCCCTCAGCTCCTGAGTGTCTCCACAGCGCCACCCCCCATTTTCTTCATTATGTCCCTCACTCCAAGGGGCTGTCAGGGAGAGGGGAGAACACTTCCCCCTTTCCCCTAGCTACACCCATGAACCAGATGTTTCCAGGAGATCCACAACCAGAGAATGAAGGCCACAGTTCTTTCCTACTGTTGCTCCTGAGCAAGTGATATTGAGTGATATACTGCATCTGTATATGCAGGTTCCATATGGCCATCATTATGAATAGCCATTGATAAGACCTCTCCTCCATGAATTTGCCTTATCCCCTTTGGAAACCATCTGGACTAGTGGACATAACCACATCTTATGGTAATGAAATCCATAACGCAGAGGTTCTCAGTTGAGCCTCTGGCCATTCTGGGATGATGGGAGTTGTAGAAAGTGGATAGAGAAAATTTCGTCCCTCTCACATAACACTAGAACCAGGGGTCATCCCTTGAAACTGATTGCCATGGAATTTAGGACCAACAAACGGATGTACTTTTTCACACAATGCATAATTCTCTGCCACAAGATGTGGTGACAGCCAACAACCTGGATGGCTTTAATAGGGGTTTGGATAACTTCATGGAGAAGAGGTCTATCAACGGCTACTAGTCGGAGCGCTATAGGCCACCTCCAGCCTCAGAGGCAGGATGCCTCTGAATACCAGTTGCAGGGGAGTAACAGCAGGAAAGAGGGCAGGACTAGATGGGCCATGGGCCTGATCCAGCAGGGCTGTTCTTATGTTCTTATGTAGTCCAACATCTTGGGACCCAAGTTTGAGAACCTTTGCCATAAGTCAACTGCACATATTGTACTTGATTTTCTCTGCCCTGAATCCACAGCCAATTAATTTCATGAGATGACCTCAAATTCTGATATTATAAGAAAAGAAGACAAATGTTCTCCCTTTGTTGAATCATGCTCTTCTAGCATGCCACTGAAGAATTTTCACCTATATAAAAATGTAGTGCTGGCACACCTCACTGGCCTGAAGAATAACTTAATCTTCAGACTAGTTGTTAACTGGACCTATACCATATATTTGCTTTCCTTGCCTCTGACATTCAGCATGAAGGACATGATAAGAAGCAAAGATGGTTGGGCATTCAGGTTAAAAAAAAAAGTAAGCCATAAAGGAAAAAACAACAACCTGGTGTGCTTTCTTAACCACCTTAACCTGATGACTTGTAAAATGCACTTTGACAGATGTACATATGCAAAGTCAAAAGCACTTTGACAGATGCACATATAAATTAAGCATAACAATCTCATCACAGAATGCATTCCAAAACTGCAGTTGCCTGCTACCTACAGACAGATTTTATATCTTTTTTAATTGTACACAATCCCTTGAAATGGTCTGCTACAAGGTTACAGCTTCAAATATCTAAGGAGATTAGGACAAATCCAGACATTTATTGGGCCAATGCTACAATCTGTGCAGTGAAGGCATGGGTGCTTCTCCACTGCACATATAATGTAGCATGTGACATTGGAGCTCCATAAGGAAACCTGTGCACATGGACTTTGTTTCCCTTTGCAGTGGGAGGTGGAAAAGAATGTGTAAATCAGCATAGGCCTCTACATGAAGCATCCATCTTATGAGGTCATTCACAAAATCAAAACTGTATTTTACCCAAGTTTTGGAGTTGTGTGTGCTCCCAATTTTTGGTTGTGTTGAAGCAAAGTAGGAAGAAAACCAGAGTAGAAGTGATTGTGTGGAAGCAAGGTAGAAGGAAAAGTTACTCAGGTTTTCCTCCTACCTTGCTTCCACACAACCGAAAATTGGGAGCACACAGCTCCCAAACCCAGGTAGAACATGGTTTTTGATTATGTGAATGACCTCTATCCTATATAATAAAACCCTAAGGTACCTGCGTCCATGTCTTTTGCGGGTGTTCTGCGCATGCGTGGCGCAGAGGCGCGGTGGTGGGCCCGGCGTGGCTGCAGGGAGGCCAGAGGTGGCGGCGGCGGGCCCAGCCCGGCCGCGGGGGGGCCAGAGGCAGCAGCGGCAGGGAGGCCAGAGGCGGCGGTGGCGGGACCGGCCCGGCCGCGGGGAGGCCAGAGGCGGCGGCGGGACTGGCCCGGCCGCGGGGAGGCCAGAGGCGGCGGCGGGACTGGCCCGGCCGCGGGGAGGCCAGAGGCGGTGGCGGCGGGCCCGGCCCGGCTGCAGGGAGGCCAGAGGCGGTAGCGGCGGGGAGGCCAGAGGCGGCGGCGGCTGGCCCGGCCTGGCTGCGGGGAGGCCAGAGACGGCGGCGGCAGGCCTGCTTGAGGCACAGATGTTCACAACTCTTCTAGCGCCCGTTAATGTAACAGGCTTAACAGTCACTAGTATTTACATAAGGTTATGGTAGAGAGGCAGGCCTTCTTTTCTCAATAAAATTAATTATTCAAACAATTTTGGCTTTTAATTAGAATTAATTTTAATAATTTTAAAAACTTGTTTTAATATCTATTTTATCTATTTTATTCTATTGTTTTTATTGTTACATATGTTAATCTTTAATCTTTAAATATTTTAAATTTTGTACACTGCCTAGAGATGTACATATCAAATATGATAGATAGATAGATAGATATGAATGAATGAATGAATGAATGAATAAATATGTATATATGTTCAGTATTTCATTTTCAAAATAAATACCAAAAAGAAAATGTAAAAATTACAGTGAAAGTTTGTCTTTTGTTTATTTTGAAAATGGAATATTGAATCTCTTGAGTGAAATGAAGATATTCTATTCATCTCTGCAGTTTGTTTGCAGTTGTGCTGCGATTGTAATGAAGATTCTTCCTCTTGCATACAGCTCATGTGCAAAGTATTTTAAGTTGTAAAACAGAATCTCAGCTTAAGTGCCAATACAACCTGGGAAAGAGATGCCATATCTGTTACATATTGGAAGAGAAACCTGTAAATGATGAGTGAGAAACCTAGCACTGAACTACAAATATGTCAAGCCAACCTGTACAAGCATCTGCCATCTTCTTGTTTATCAATCGAAATCTTATTATGAGAATTAACACACACTAATAACCCATCTGTTTAACAGTGAAGCTGAATCTGGCCTTTCCCACTTGAATGATCGTGTTATGTACCAGTTGAAGGAGCACACAGGCTATTGCCAACACACTCCAGTACAGGAGACAGAAAGAAAAACCTAGTTTACTAATGCAACCAAGTAAACAAAATTTACAATGCAACAGAAACAGCCAATGAATTCCTGACTGATTTTTACGGTGTTTTCTATGTACCTTGCCAAAATCTTCATCTTTACAATGATCTGGCCCACCTTACAACCTTTGCAGAGGAATTACTTTGTCAAAGTTAATGAACATGGGAAATATGAAACAGAGGAGCTTGTCTGCTTTGAAGAAACAAATAGGCCATTAAGTCATTAAACAGAGAAACACCACCTGGAGAGGATGGCTTTAATGGCAGAGCTTTATCACAAAGCTCTGGGCTTTCTAAATTTAAAATAAAACACAACTGTACGAGTGTACACAGACAAGATCAAGACAACACATCACCTTTCTCTCAACTTAATAAAAAAAATAACATACTAGGCTCCTTTTCCATATTGTATGGAGGTGTCACCTTTCTGTGGTTGGAGGCTCTGTAACAGATGCATCTCAGGCAGAAATCAAGATGTGATCTATTTTTCAGTATGGAGATACAGGTGGGGGGAGAGTTTCACACCTGTTGGTTTTTGCTTTTTCATGGGAGAAGTTCCACATCTGTTGATTTTTTTTGTAAGCTTAATTAGTATAGTCATTGTGGATATGCAGCACTCCTCTGAGAAATTCCTTATATAAATTTATTTTGGTTTCCTGGAAACTAGAGGACTTGAGTCTCACTCCTGTGTCTTGTGTATACTCTCTTGAATAACTTGCAGAAGTGCTCGATTTGACAAGCTCTCAGCCTGCTGCAGAATCAGGCATTTGCCTTGTCCCTCTGCTGTCTTTCTCATTTCATCATTAGGCTGTCTCTCAAAAATCTTTTCCACTTTTTCTTTACTTCCCACTTTCTCCAGTCCATCTATCTCAATTTCTAAATCGGTAGCCTGATTGATTGTATGCCTCTCATTCTTTTTAATGATCCTATCAGTTGGTAACTCTCTAGGAACCATTCCCCCCACCCCACCCGGTCTGTAACCTTCCTTTTGCCCTGCTCACCACTTCCTTCCTCTCCAGGAAAAACACTCTCCTGCTGCTCTGTGCTATTTATCCTCTGCAGACCACTGTAGGGAGCCAATGTGGTACAGTGGTTAGAGCGCTGGCCCAAGACCAGGGAGAACCAAGTTCTGATCCAGTCATGAAACTCACTGGGTGACTCTGGACCAGTCACTTATCTCTCAGTCTAACCTACCTCACAGGGTTATTGTGAGGATAAACATAACCAAGCATGCTGCTTGGGGCTCCTAGAAGGAAGAGCGGGATATACATGTTAAAATAAAATAAATAAAATAAAAATCCCTGTTTAAACAACATTTTAGTCTTAATAAGAGCATATACAGAGTAATGATTAATGTATGAAATTCAGTGCATTCATGCCCCAATTTTTTATCAATTGATTGTTGTTTTCTTTTTAAATAAATTGTTCTGTGATATTGGTTGAAAATGTTGTTGATCCTCTGCAACTTGTATTGAGAGGCATTATGCCTCTGAGGCTGGAGGTGGTCTACAGCCACCAGGCTGGTAGCCATTGATAGACCTGTCCTCCATGAATCTGTCTAAGTCCCTTTTAAAGCAATCCAAGCTGGTGGCCATCACAACACACCATGGCAAAGAATTCCATAGATTAATTATGCACTGTGTGAAAAAGTACTTCCTCTTGTTGGTCCTAAATCTCCCGACCTTCAGTTTCATGGGGTGACCCCTGGTTCTAGTTATGTGGTGACCCCTGGTTCTAGAAACAAAGGCCATGGGCTTTTGATCCCATGGCATGGGATCTGATAGTATACTTCACATCTGTAATGGAAAATATAAAGGATAGTTTTCTAAAAGGTTGTTTCAACCCATGCCATTGTGGGGATTACCCAAGGCCTTGTACATGGACTCTTGATCAGTCCCCTGCTAACTGGGCAAAGAGGCACCTTTTAACTCCTGCTAACTGGGCAAAGAGGCACCTTTTATCGTGGTGATTCTCTTTATTTAGCAGGGGGAGAGTAACTGGCCCTATCCACCCCCAGAACAGTACTTCCAGTGACTGTTGCTGGTGTCTTATGTTATGTTTATTTTTAGAATGTAAGCCCTTTGGGGACAGGGATCCATCTTATTTGTTTATTATTTGTCTGTGTAAACCACCCTGAGCCATTTTTGGAAGGGCGGTATAGAAATTGAAATAATAATAATAATAATAATAATAATAATAATACCACAATATAAGTGGAAAATCAGACATCACCAAGACCTGGCAATGGCTTAAGAATGGCAACTTGAAGAAAGAAACAGGGTTTAATACTGGCTGCACAAGAACAGGCACTAAGAACAAATGCAATAAGACCAAAAGTAGAAAAATCCACAACAAACAGCAAGTGCCGCCTTTGTAAAGAAGCAGATGAAACAGTGGACCACCTGATCAGCTATTGTAAGAAGATCGCACAGCCTGACTACAAACAAAGGCATGACAAGGTAGCAGGGATGATACACTGGAACATCTGCAAAAATTACAAGCTACTTGTAGCCAAACATTGGTGGGACCATAAAATTGAAAAAGTTGAAGAAAATGAAGATGTGAAAATATTATGGGACTTCCGACTACAAACAAACATCTGCCACACAATACACCAGATATCACTGTAGTCGAGAAGAAAGAAAAACAAGTCAAAATAATCGACATAGCAATACCAGGGGATAGCAGAATAGAAGAAAAAGAAATAGAAAAAATCACCAAATACAAAGATCTACAAATTGAAATTGAAAGGCTGTGGCAGAAGAAGACCGAAATAATCCCAGTGGTAATTGGCGCCCTGGGTGCAGTTCCAAAAAACCTTGAAGAGCACCTCAACACCATAGGGGCCACAGAAATCACCATCAGCCAATTACAAAAAGTAGCTTTACTGGGAACAGCCTATATTTTGCGACGATATCTATAATAACCAACAGTATTGATGATAAAATTCAGCCATCCCAGGTCCTTGGGAAGGACTCGATGTCTGGATAAAACAAACCAGTCAATAACACCTGTCTGACTGTGTAAACAAGAAATAATAATACAAAGAAGAAGAAGAAGAAGAAGTCATCTCCAGTTAAGACTAAAAGTTGATTTCCTTCCATCTGTCACATTCCCTCCCTCTCTTGCACTAAAAACATAAGAGCAGCCCTGCTGGATCAGACCCAAGGCCTATCTAGTCCAGCCTCCTGTTTCATACAATGGCCCACCAGATGCCTCTGAGAAGCTCACAGGCAAGAGGTGAGGGCGTGCCCCCCTCTCTCCTGCTTTTGCTCCCCTGCAACTGGTATTTGGAGGCATCTTGCCTCTGAGGCTGGAGGTGGCCTACTCCCTCTCCCACGAGCACCTGCTATTTACTGAAGGGCTGTGAAGCCATAGAACATTTAGGCCTATGAGCAGATGGGTTGTGTGCTGTTGAGAGGGAAGGAGGCCAAGAGACATAGTATCCAGCACACTGCCTGACATCCACACTAATGAAGCACCAGTTCTTTGTGAGAAGCGTGGATTCTGCTGGACGGCAGAGTAACCCCAGTGTCCACACTGGGAGGATGATTTTCATCAATCTTCCCTCCCCCAGAAGTGCTCCCCGCAACTCAGAAGTACATTCCTGAAGGCTGCATGACCTTTAGAGACCTTCTTCTGGCTTACAGAGAGAGCTTCTGAGGGAAGGGGAGATCAGTGAAAATTTCCCTGCACATGTGAGCATTGCGTTACTCTGCAGCATAGCACAAATAAAAGCATTAGTGCTTTGTTAGTCTGCCCATCAGAGGTGCTAGGAATACAGCAGAGCTGATTAATAATAATTGGGACTACAGTTGCCATATAATTTCACCTAAAATGAAAACTGCAGGTGATTTCTGGGTTCCAAAACATATCTGAGGAATTTCCAAGAAAGCAAATAGAATTCCAGTCGGACTAGATGCTGGTGGGAAATAAGGAGGCATTGGCAAGGGAGGCCAAGGAGAAAGTGATTTTCACATATTGGCCACATTCACACATGTAACACGGAAGGACAGTCCACGCAGCCAATCACACAGGAACTTCCTCCCTCAACTCCAGTCCACCCAAATGCAGCCTCCAATGCTGCATTCAGATGTACTGAAGGCTTCATGGAACCCTGGTTTTGAGCAGCAAAACTCACTACAAATGGAGGGTTCATATTGGAGTCTCTGGGGCAAAACCTTGCAGAAGGGATGGGACTGGAGTTGCATGTGTTTGGATGTAAGGGAAACCTCTGGCCCCTGTAATTCCAGTTCCCTGTTAGGTGCGAATGTGGCCATTGATTCAGAATAATCAGTCAGATATTTGCAGGTCTATAGTAAAAGCATCTTCATATATCACTGTAGAACACTTTACCCTTGACATTCCATATGTCATCTTTGTGTATTTACAGCTTTCCTAGAGATTATATGGGAATTACTTCCTGTGTTATTTGAATTTCCCAGATGAGAATCCATTACTCGCCATTCAAAAATGTAATGACTGCAGCACAGAAAATACAATATTATGCCCTCTGCTTCCTAAGCCTCCCTCTGGCAGTTGTTAAATATCCCATCCTTGGTAAGCAAAACATTCCTCTTCATTATTCAGAGAATGTGAAAAGCCAGTCAAGCCTTTTAGATAGCTCCTACAAAGCAAAACAAGGATTAGAAAATTACAGGGGAAAGAGCGTGACCCTCATTAATAGCCAAGAGACGTGACCCAGAGCCCACTTAAGCTGAAGAATGTGCATTAAAGGCAATAATCCTATTTAACGGCCTAGCAGGAGTGCATGATGAACTGCAACCTTAAGCTCCAAAATATTGGCCAAATCCCCAACTCCATGAAACCAAAGTGCTCGTGTTTAACCCACTTAGTGTTTAACCCACTTAGTTCCACTTAGTTCTATGAGCTGTGAATCTCTGCTAACTGAGCAAAGAGGCACCTTTTGAAATGGTGATTCTCTTACATTTAGCATAGGGAGAGCAACTGTCCCTATCCAACCCCAGCACAGCATCTGTCCAGTGGCTGTTTCTGTAGTACACCTGATGTTTCTTTTTAGATTGTGAGCTCTTTTGAGAGGACAGGGAACCATCTTATTTATTTTCAAGGATGATGCCAAGGGGCAGTGGATGCTCCCCGCAAATATTTCCTGCTCCCGCTTTTGCTCCTTCACCCACCAGTCTGGAACTTTACAGCAAAGTGTCAGACAATATAGTCATAGTCTTATGCTTGAATTATTTATGTTGAAAGGCTTCTGATGCTTAGAGAAGCCTCATTCACTCACTTCTCTGCCCCAGAAAAAGCAGCAGAAGCTAGTGCAGCCAGTAGGTAAGAGACTCCTCCAGCCTCCCAGGAACCAGGTCAACCTTATCTACAACCAGACTGGGTAAGACCTTGTGTGCAGGGGCATCTCCCTTGCAGATTGCAGCTGCCCTAGTGCTGCCCTCTCTCTCCACCCCTGACTTTCCTGCCAGCTGGTCATGGACAGGAAGAGAAAACTAGCCTGGAAACAAGACTGGAAGATTTAACTCCTCTAAACAGCATATTTGACACAGCCAAATATTTGACACAGCAACAAGACACTTCTCCGAATGTTATTTCACTGCTGTTCAGTACTCTGTGATTAGCTACTGCTTCTTCTTTTTCATAGTGCATGGCCCTATTTGCCAAAAATACTTAAACTGATTGGTTGGGCAGCCCACGTGATTCTGATGTCAGCATAGTGGACCTAGAGTTGTGAAAACATGGGTGGGCGGAATACGCAAGTTTGGGGCAGTATAGAAATGCAACAAATAAATAAAGAAGAAGAAGAAGAAGAAGAAGAAGAAGAAGAAGAAGAAGAAGAAGAAGAAGAAGAAGAAGAAGAAGAAGAAGAAGAAGAAGAAGTTGTTGTTGTTGGTCCAAATGTGTCCCTTCTTTTTCACTGCCCAGTTTGCATGCAGATGGCAAAACTGGGCTGGGGTGAGGGTGGGGTGTTGGGCATACTAGGGAAGACGGGGACAAATTTTTGCCCAGTTTCAGGAAGCTTATGAGTAGCAGAGGCAGCAGAGCAAGCATCCTTTCATGTTGTGCCTGCAATGTTAGAGGTCTTTCTGGGGTGCGGGTGGGGGGTTGACTCCTTCCAACCACTCTTTTCTCTCTGGAATGAACCACTGACACAATAGCCAGATTTAGACATTATGCTGTACGAGTGTAAAGATATCTGTATACTCATACACGTGTTTGTGTGAATGACTGAACCTGTGTCCATTTTAAAAGTGAACCTGTATACAGGCCCTTCAGCTGCATGGTACAGATAGGAAATGTACACTCCTGCTGTACCTGCATTCAGCATCACATGTGAATGACTGTACCTGTGTGTACTGTACACTCATTTTATGAGCGTTGAACATAACGTGTGAATCTCATGTCATGATGCTGTGTCATTTCTCCAGTGCCCTTCAGAGGGAAAATGTCAGGATCTGACCAGAGAGCCAGTGTGGTGTAGTGGTTAGAATGCTGGACTAGGATCGGGGAGACCCGAGTTCAAATCCCCATTCAGCCATGATACTTGCTGGGTGACTCTGGGCCAGTCACTTCTCTCTCAGCCTAACCTACTTCACAGGGTTATTGTGAGGAGAAACTTAAGTATGTAGTACACCGCTCTGTAGGGATGTGCGGTTCGGTTCGGATCCGGACCGGTTCATCCGAACCGGTCCGGATCCGGCGGCTCGATCCCGGACCGAATCGGGCCGTTCCGGGGACCGAGCCGGACCGAATTCGAGCCGGTTCGGTACCGAACCGGCTCGGGTTTCCCGAACCGGTTCGGGAACGAAATTGAGTCTCTGGAGTGTCTCTTTAAAGTTCCAAGTGTGTCCTCCATTTTGTGTCTCCTTCCCGAAACTTTTGCTCCTCCTTGCATCCATTTTGTGATGCTATTTCCAGGCATTGTATTGGCTGCGCTATTGATCCTTGATTGGCCAGAATGAGTCCTTTGGTCTGGTAGGCTGCTTGGCTGTTGCACTGTTGAGAGCTGGCACCCTGTTGGCCGTGGGGGGAGTGCAAAGGTGGGGGCTCCCAAAGGAGGGAATTTTAAACCTATATAAACCCAAGCCTCTTCTCTGGAAACTTCTCTTGGCTGCAGTTGTGGGATCATCTCTGAGACCTGCTTGCCCTTTGCTGGCTGCTCTGGTGTCTCTGTGAGTCCTGACTGTGTCCTGTGTCTCTCTGTGTGTGCTCTGTCTAATCCTTTGTCCACCTGCCCTTTGTGACTCTCTGTGTGTCTCCTCTCTCTGTCTGTCTCTTGTCTGTATACTGTGTGTTACTTCACTTTACTTTCTTCTTAATTTCCCCCAATTTTCCCTGTTCCTTGTCTGTCTGCTTTTCTCCCCCCTCCCCCCCCCCTTTCCCTTCTCATCCTTTGGGCCTACCCTCCCCCTCCCCCACTCCCACCCACTGCATCCTCATTGCTTTAAATCTTCTTCCATTAATTATTGCTCTTTGTCCTGCCTTGTTTTTGTCCAACTTTTTGATTTTCACATTGCATTCCATTGGTTTCATTTATATATTGCTTGCTGGTTTTGCTTAAATTGTACCATTTTGTTTGTTTCTGCTGACTGCTGCTGCCCTGCGAGTTGGTTCCCTGAATCCCTGCCCCCCACCCCCAGAGGATTCTGTTGTTGTTTCTTGTTGTCCCATATAATCAGTTTTGGTTCCCTGCTCCAAACTTGCCCCTCCAAGTCCAACCACACCCCACCCCAACCCCACCCCATCCAGCCTTCTCCCAAGTTTGCTGCTGCCAAACAGAGTCCAGTTTTCTTTGCTTGCAGTTCCACTTATTCATTTGCTATTATTAATTTGCAGCAATTGTGGTTTCATTGTCTCTGTTCACTTAGTGGCCCCCCTCAGAGTCTGTGTTTGGTTCCCCCTCCCCACACCCCCACACCCAAGTTTTTTCTGCTGGTTATAGTCTTTCTTTTCATTTTTTTTTTAAACTTCTGGCTTGTGTTCTCTTGATATATATTGCTTTATATATTTTGCTACCCTCCTCCTCCCCCCCTGCCTGCCCCCCCACCCTCCCTCCTCCCAGACCCTAGCCCAGGCCCAGCTCCTCCCCCAACCACCCCATCCAGCCTAATCGCTGCTGCTGCCCGAGTTGTTCCAGTTTCTCCTTTGCTGTTTGTTGTTGCCCCCTCCCCATCCCCCCAACACCCCTCTGCCACACACTAGCCCCCAACCACACACACCCTCTCTGCTCCCCCCACCCCACCTCTTTTCCTCCTTGCCCCTGACTCTCTCCACTTACCCCAGGCCCCCTGCCACACACTAGCCCCAACCACACACACCCTCTCTGCTCCCCCACCCCACCTCTTTTTCTCCTTGCCCCCGACTCTATCCACTTACCCCAGGCCCCCTGCCACACACTAGCCCCAACCACACACACCCTCTCTGCTCCCCCCACCCCACCTCTTTTTCTCCTTGCCCCCGACTCTCTCCACTTACCCCAGGCCCCCTGCCACACACTAGCCCCAACCACACACACCCTCTCTGCTCCCCCCACCCCACCTCTTTTCCTCCTTGCCCCTGACTCTCTCCACTTACCCCAGGCCCCCTACCACACACTAGCCCCAACCACACACACCCTCTCTGCTCCCCCCACCCCACCTCTTTTCCTCCTTGCCCCCGACTCTCTCCACTTACCCCAGGCCCCCTGCCACACACTAGCCCCCAACCACACACACCCTCTCTGCTCCCCCCACCTCTTTGGACCGCTGCTACTGCTGTGTCCTCCCCCCACACCTGAATCCCCCCTCCCTGCTGCGCTGCGCTTCTCCTCTCTCCTCTTTCTCTCTATCATCTCTCTTTCTCCTCTCTCTCTCTTTCTTTTCTCTCTCTCTCCTCTCTTTCTCTTTGTCCCTGCCCCCCCTCTCTTTTCTCTCTCTCTTAGTCTTTTCTCTCTCTGCTCCCCTTCACTTTCCACCTCCTCTCCCACAGCTGCAGCCGCACACAGTAGCCTACCCACCTGGCGGCTGCCATCGGTTTTTTTTTTCTTTTTATAGTTTTTGGTTGATTTTGTCTCTGCTTGGGGGTGAGTTGAGCGACACAAATAGTGTTGTCTCCTCACTTCTGCCCCTCCATCGTTGTTGAACTACCCCGGTTGCCTGTGTGCCTCGTGCGGCCGCCCTGCTGTGTCTCAGCCCAGGGTGGCTGGCTGGCGGCGGTGAATCCGTGACCAGCAGTGAGCGGCAGGAGAAGGACCGGAAGAAGAGGGGTTAGTGCGTGTGCGATTGTGCACCTTTTGTTGCCCCTTTCTCTCCCTAGCTGGCGGTTTTAAATAGGGACACCCCTATTCTGAAATGCATTTGGGTGTGGGGAGGAGGGAGGGAACCTTGGAGAGGAGATGTACTGTTGTAAAACTTGTGTCTTCATGCCCATGCCCAGTAAAGAAATTGCTGCTGTGTGTTGCGTTGCATTGCATGCGTCTTGCAGGTGGTTTTTGAACAGGTGCCTTCCAGAGTGCTTCCTTGCCTCTGGGGCAGTCTGAGTGGGGTCCAGGGTTCTGATGCGATGCTGCCACTACATGCTGGGCCCATGCCATGCCAGAGTGCTTCCTTGCCTCTGGGGCAGTCTGAGTGGGGTCCTGGCTGGGCTCTGATGCTGCCACTACATGCTGGGCCAATACACACGTATGATGATGATCATGATGTTCAATCCATGAGGCTGCCATCAAGTGTTTGCTGCTGCTTGCTTGCCATGGCATTGGGCGGGCAGAGTCACAGAGTGGGTGGGTTCAACCTCTGTGTTGGTGTGACTGGGTTCTGGTTTTGGTTGTGTGCAATTCAGAGTCACTAAATAGGCTGCATTGAGTTTGATGCTCCCCCCACAGGAGCATTACTTGAGAACCACCCCCCAGAACCCACACTTTGTGTTCCAGTTCACTAAATAAGGGTTTCCTCCTTTGATCTGCAGGTTCCCAAGCGTTGACTGCATCCCTCCCCCACCCCCGGTAGGTGCTGTGCCCTCCCCCCATCCACTCTCCCCCCCAAAAAAGCTAAAAACTTGCCACCCACACCACAACTACTCCACCCAACTGCCCGTGCCACCCTCCCACACCGGGGTTCCACCCTTTAACCCCCTATTTTTCTAAAAAAAAACCCTCCCAGACCCATCTCCCCAATTGGCTTGGTGGTTGACTCCCAAATTCAAAAAGGACACCCTCCCCCTCACTTCGATTGGCTCCCCCCCCATATCAAAAAGTCTTCCTTTCCCCCCAATTGGCTTCCTTTTTTGAAAACAAACTTCCCCCCCGCCGCCTCCAAATCAGCTGCCTTTTTTTTGGCCCCTAAGCCCCTCCAAATTATTTTTCTGACCCTCTCTGGCCTTCCTCCTAAAATCTCCCTCCTTCTGACCTAGCAGCATGTCTGAGCGCCGTGTGGCGGGCAGGGCTCGCTCAAGGCTGGCAGGCAGAGGTGGGAGAGGCCAGGTGCGGGGTGCGCCTGCGGCACGGGGAGGGAGAGGACGCGGGGAGCCTGAGGACACCCCAGTTCTCCCCATTGGAGAATTCTTTGCTCCGGCCCCATCTTTGGTGCGCAGGATTCAGTTCCCCACGCCTGCTGCCGCCAATCACGGCAGAGGCAGAGGCACCGTTAGGGCTGTGGCGGGTCCCTCCTCGCCGGCGGCACCAGGTGCTGCTGAGCTACCGCCAGTTGTTGAGGTGGAGGAGACTGTGGAGTTGGAAGAGCAGGTAGAGGGCGGTGAGGACCGTGCGGCTGGCAGCGATGCAGCCAGGTTCTCCCTCCCTCTGGGGCCCCTTCCCCCTATCCTTTCGCCGCTCAGTGGGGCCCCCCCTCGTGAAGCCCGACACTCTGGTGGGGAGCGGTCTGGCGAGGTGGTGGAGGAGAGGCCTGCCTCTCCAATGCCAGTTGAGCCGGGCCCTTCCTCCGCTGTGGAGTGCAGAAGGGGCGGGTTGGGTGGCAGCAGTGGGCAGGCAGCGGCAGCCGCCCCCCCCCCCAGGACTGCAGCCACCCTGCGAGAAACGGCCTAGGACGGCGCCCAGGGCGCAGGAGGCCAAGGGCAGTGGTGCATGGGTGCATTTTGAGGTCCCTCAAGATGACCCATTCCACGCCCGCTGTGTCCACTGCAGGATGCTTGTCAGCCGTGGAAGGGACCCTGCGCACCTGGGTACGACGCCTATGTGGAGACACCTAGAGCGTCACCACCCAGGTCTCAGGGGACAGGCTGGCAGCGCTAGTGCGCCTTGTGCATCTGCCACTAGGGCGGGCAGCGGCAGTGTGCCAGCCAGCAGGCAGGCTACACTGCCCGTCCAGCGGTGGACGCAGTCCTCGGGCAGCCAGCGTATTGTTCGCGTGGACCATCATCACCTCACCCGCCTCATAGGGGAGATGATTTCCACCGATGACCAGCCGTTTCAGGTGGTCGAGAACAACGGCTTCCGCCGTATTCTCCAATACCTGGCTCCCGAATACGTCATCCCCTCAAGGACGACGTTCAGCCGGAACGTGGTCCCCTCCCTGTACCGCCGGTGCAGGGAGCTCGTGTCGGCCGAGCTGCGTGCAGCTCCGGCCGGGACAAGCGTGCATTTCACGACTGACCTCTGGACCAGTGTCAGTGGGATGCACGCTTCTTTCCTGGCCCTCACTGCCCACTGGTGGGGACCGGAGAGTGAGGGGACCTCCGCGGGCGATGCTTCCGGGTCCGGCGCGGCTCCCGCTGCACTACGGCACAGGTGGGCCGTCCTGCACGTGGAGACGATGGACACGAGGCACACCGCGGAGGAGGTGGCGGCCGTACTCGACCGCCAGATAGAGGAGTGGATTGGCGGGTGTCCACACCTCTCCCGTGGCTTCATTGTCACCGACAATGGAGCCAACGTTACCGCCGCTGTCGAGACAGTCATGGACTGTGTGAACATACGGTGTATGGCACACACGCTCCATCTGACCGTCAGGGACGCCCTTGGCCTTAAGGAGCTGAAGGCGTCCCAGGAGAAGGGGGCCCGCCCCATCGCAGCTGCTGTTGCTGCCACGGCCACGCTTGTGGATAAGTCCCGCAAGCTGGCCGCCCACTTCCACCGCAGCGAGAAGTCCAGGAGACTGCTTCGCCAGAAGCAGGATGACCTTGGCCTTCCTCGCCATCTCATCCCTACGGATGTGGAGACGCGGTGGAACTCCACCTTCCTCCTGTTCCAGCGCCTGTTGGAGCAGGAGAGAGCCCTTGTCGCCCTGGCGAGGGACGAGTCCTTGGATGTCTGCGACTTCTCGAACGCAGAGTGGAAGCAGATGTCCGAGGCGGTGTCGGCACTCGAGCCCTTCCAGCTTGCCACGAAGGGCTTGTGTGGCGACACCACTCCCTTGAGCCAGGCGCTGCCCACAGCTGTTGGTCTCGAGAAGCTGATGGGTGGACTCCATATCTCTCTGACCACGCCAGAGGGTCGTGCTCTGGCTGGGAGGCTGAGGTCTGGGGTTGACAAGCGGCTCGTTGATGTGCTGGGAGACAGGGAGGAGTATGTCCTCGCTTGTCTCTGTCACCCAGCCCTCAAGGGCAATGCCGTGAGTGCCGACGACTTGCCCAGGTGGAAGGGCATCCTGGTCGAGAAGGTTAGGGAGGAGGAGGCCGCTAGGGCCCGCAGAGACCAGGGTGTTGGTGGTGGTGCGGGGGCAGCCCTCGCGGCCCAACCCGCACCCAGCAGCAGCATGGGCGGCCAGCCGGCGTCAGCTTCCCCTTCCCCTCCCTCTTCCCAGTCCAGCAGCGTGGCATCCCAGGCGGCGCCATCGCAGCAGCCATTTGCTACCGACTCGAGATCCGCCCAGTGGTTTCAGCGGTTCTGCTATGGCGCCATGCCTGGTATGCGGGAGGCTCGACCTGCCAGGCCCCCCTCCAGTACTGAGCAATGCGTTGCGCAGTACTTGGAGGAGCCTGTGGAGGGAGACGGCGTGGACTGCGCACAGTTCTGGGCGAGCCGCCGCCAAGTCTGGCCGGACCTGGCGGTGGTGGCTGTGCGCCTCCTCTCCTGCCCCCCAACCAGTGTCCAGAGCGAGCGGGTGTTTTCACGTGCCGGGGACGTGGTGACACCCTCTCGCTCCCGCTTGGACCCTGGTCTGGTGGAGCAGCTGGTCTTCCTTAAGGTGAACCTCCCCCTGTTGGGCTACCCCAAGCTGCAGTTTGAGACGGGCGAGTGATTACCGTGGGTTGCCCCATGGTTGGTCACCTGCCTGGCTCGACCTCTGCTTATCCCTACCCTCCCCCCTTCCACCTCTAGCTGAGCTGACGTGACAGATGCTGAGCCGTGCCAGCCAGTCGCAGCGTGTAGTGTGCCCACACAGAGATGCAGTTGTAGTAGTAGTTGTAGTGCTGCGACTGGCCAGATGTTTACAATGCCCACGCCCACCTAAAAAGAAACCCAATGCTGACCAGCACAGGCCCTTTATCTATCCACCTGTCAGCATTTGGGGACCTGGCATGGGCACAGCACACCCCCCCAAAGTAGCACAGCCCACGGAGTACTAGACTTAGCGGCAGTGGCGGGTATACGTTCAAAAATGCAGTGTAGATATGTAAATACTAGTAAATAAACATGTAAATAATTTTTTCTTTAAAAACCCCATGTCAAAATCAAGCCTCAAAATTATGCAAAAGAAAGAAAAAAAGGTGACAAAGGGAGAACAAAATGATGAATGCCAAATGAATTGATTTTATTGAAAATGTCACCAGAAATCATGTGTGGGGGGCTTGGTTTACATGGAGAAAATGATTGGTTGATTTTTTGAAATGAAACGAATGAATTATTATCATCTTATGTTCATCTTGATTGTGGTCACTGTTGATGTTGGCTGATGGCAAAAAACCCAAAACCATCAGAATAGCAATGAACTGGCTGCCAACACAACATATTGATTGATAACTGTGCAGGGGGGGAATCGGGTCTGTGTGTGTGTGTGTGGTGCAGGCTCAGTCTGTCTCTTCCTGTTGTCTGTCTGTCTGTCTGTCTGTCTGTCTGTCTGTCTGTCTGTGTGAATGGATGCCTAGCACTGTCTCTGTGTGTGGATGCTTTCTGGTGTGTGTCTGTCTACATGTTTTTTTTCCTCCCCCCCATGCCTCCCTCCATCCTTCCCCTCTCATCCTCTCCCCTTCCTCTTCACCACCTTCCATCCTCCCTCCCTTCCAGCCCACCACCGCCTCACCTGCCCCCAACCCCGGTCTGGCAGATGATGAGAGTCTGGTCTCTCCCACCGAAGCACACACGTGAGCACGTGTGTGCACAAATATGTGGCTGACCAACTCTGAGCCGGACCCTCCCCCCTTCAATCCCCTCTACATCCCTCTCCCCCTCCCCTTTCCTCCCCCCTGCCTCCCTGCCTCCCTCCCTGCCTCCCTCCCCCCTCCTAGCTAGCAGCGCACACATACACACACAAAACACCTGTGGTGGCAAACACCACCAGCACACATGCACTCACACTGGTGCCACCACCACCTCTGCCTTGGGCCTCTGTGTCCTTGAGCAGATATGTGGTGGTGGACCAGAGAAGCATTTCTTTCCAGCAAGGCAAAAGGCATGCACTCACTGCACACACACACACACACACACACACGAAGAGGTGAAGACGAGAAGAGGCAACTTCTAGGACCAGCAGCAGCAGGTGAGTGTCGTGTAATTGTGTTGCTTCCCAAGGCCACTGCCCATGCTCAATGCTCAGTCTGCTGAAACTGAAGAACTAGCTACAATCACCCTTCCTCACATGCAGCTCAGCTCAGCTCAGCTCAGCTGCACAGCACACTGACTAACTAGACACTACAGCTGGTGGTAGAAAAAACAGAAGTCTAGATTCTAGAAGATGTCCTGGTGGATTCTAAACTTTCAAATCTGTGCTAGGATTGCCTTGCCTCCTCCTCCTCCTCCTGCCTGTAATTGTGCCCTCTCCCCTTGCAGTTGCGCCGTCGTGATGGGTTGGTGATGTGCGTGCGCCGTCTACTTGTTAGCTCTCTCCTCCTCATGTTGGCTGGGCTTGCCAGGCACTGGCTGGCAGCAGCTGTTGGCTGTGTGCTAGGCTCAGGCTGTGGCGCGCGTGACTGGACTGGGAATGTTATTGTAGCGGCAACACTGGTTGTGGTGGTAGCAGTAGTAGCTGTTGTTGTTTCTGGGCTGGTGGCTGCTGGCCTGTGCTGACTCTGCGCACTTGGTCTGGTCTGGTCTGGTCATTGGGATGCAGATGTAGGGTGTGTGTGCATCATCCATGGGGAGCATCAGAGCAGAGCAGAGCAGGTTGGCTGGCTTCTGTCTGTCGGGCCTAGTCAGTGGCAGGCACTGAGTGAGGCGGTGGTTTCTTTGGGCATCACGTCACCCATCATGCAGAGCGGCAGGTCTGCTGCTCTGCTGCTCCGCCTCCTGCTTCTTCTCTGTGTGTGCTGCTCTTGTGCTTAGTGTGCTGCTCCGCTGCTGCTGCTGTGCTGGCAGGCAGCACAGCAGTGGCCTTTTTGTTAGATCAGAGAGTGGGTGTTGTCTCTCTGAGTGTCCTCCTCTTACTTGCTTGGATAGGAGTGGTGGTAGTAGGTAGGCATTAAGATGGACTGACTAGGTGTTACGTGTTAGGGCGCCCAGAGAGAGGGGCCAAAAAGATGGGGTGGCAATTGTTGGGTTGCTCCTAGTATTATTGGTGAATTTCTGAAGAAAATTTTTTTTCCCATTGGCTAGAATGGGGGTTCGGGGCTGCCCCAGACCCGCCTCTGTGGGGTGGCAGCACCGCCAAAGTGGGTCCGGGGCCATGGCAAAAATGCCCTCAGTCCCTCCCAGCAATCCCCGTAGAGATAGGAGTGATGGTTCTGTTGTTTTTCTGAGGTGTTCTGAGTGAGTGTGGATTCTGTGATAGCAAATGAGAGTGGATTCATGGTGTCTCATTGGAAATCTCATTAGCTATCATAGAATCTACACTCAGAACACCTCAGAAAAACAACAGAACCATCACTCCTATCTCTACGGGGATTGCAGGGAGGGACTGAGGGCATTTTTGCCATGGCCCCGGACCCACTTTGGGGGTGCTGCCACCCCACAGAGGCGGGTCTGGGGCAGCCCCAAACCCCCATTCTAGGCAATGGAAAAAAATTTTCTTCAAAAATTCACCAATAATACTAGGAGCAACCAATTGCCTTGGGATTTTTGGGGTGGAGGACACCCATGGGTGGCTACCACCCACCCCAGCTTTTTTGCCCCTAAGGGCTCCACATTGCGAGTTATGGGCAAGAATTAATTTTTTAAAAAAAATTGTAAAAAATCAGAGGAAGGTCCAATCGACTTGAAATTTGGGTGGCAGGTAGAACACAATGTCCCCTTCAAAACCAGCCACTTTTTGTGATCCGAACCGGTTCGGTTCAGATCCGAACCGGTTCGGATCCGAACCGGACCGGGGGGGTGGTCCGGCAAAACCAGAACCGAACCTCCCCGGTCCGGTCCGGACCCGGTCTGGACCCGAACCGAACCGGGAGAACCAGTTTTATGCACATCCCTACTGCTCTGGGCTCCTTGGGGGAAGAGCAGGATATACAATGTAAGAATAAATAAATAAATAAATAAATAAATAAATACATAAACAAATCATGAAAATTATGAATAAGGAATAGTTTCTTGAAATAAGGGACAGACAGCAAGCCGCCTCCACAACCTGTTTCAGTCCCTCCAAATGAATTTGCTAAAAATCAACTTTTGAATTTGACAATTGTGGTCAAATGAAACCAAGGGTTCTGAGCACAAATAGGAAGAAGTAAAATGGTGCAAGAAAAGTATGAACATAATGCAAATGTGTTTGTGAGAATTGCTGAAATACTTTTTTTTTCCCCAGCAAAAGGTGAAAAGCAAAATAATATAAAATTAAGAAGCTTTGGCTTAGCTCTGTTCTAAACATCATGGTCACAACTTTCTATTACATCATGACATTCTGTAGAAGGCTAGCTTCTATGCCATCATGCAAAATGTTCCACATTATTATTATTATTATTTAAAACCTTTGGTGAAAGATGAACGCCCATTTCAACTATGAACCATTTTACACTGTCATCAGTTGCAAAGGAATAAGCCAAGTACTGTATATCAAAATATTTATGAAACCATCATCTAGAACTCAAGACACATTGCATCAAATTCATGAAATGAAAATGGCAACTACTTTTCTCTCAAATGAAAAGGTTTATGACTGACTTAATGTGAGGAAAGCTCAAGCGCCCTGACAATATTTCTTCTCTGGCTTTCCTATTATGTCTCCTTGAACAGTGACATGAGTATTTTTCAGATGCCAAGTGTTTATGAAAAAGGCACTCAAAGCACATTATTAAATGTCATAAATGTGCAATTGTATCGCTGATCTCAAGGAGAGTTGCCCATGGCCTCATAGCTTGCCAGTTGAAACAAAACTGATCAGCGGTCTGAATAAAGAAACAGCATGAACTGGATGAACCCTGTAAACTCTTTGAGGCTGTGTAATTAGTCTTTAGAGAATTGGCACGTAGACTGTGGTGCAGTGGCTAGAGTCTTCAGCTTGGACCAGGATGACTTGGACTTGGGGATGGGATAGGGTTGCCAGGGCCCGATGGTGAGAAAAGACGATATCCATTACCAAAAAAAAAAAAAAAAAAGTGGTAATAGAGGATGCCAATTACCAAAAAAGTCTCCAAAAAGTCTCCATTTTGCATAAAATTTGCATATGTTTATTGGTGTGATATATGCATATTTTGATAAAAATTGGATTATTTGAGAATATATACAGCTCACCACTGTGAAGCTGATGACCTGGTCAGCTGTATGTTAGGGATGTGCACAAACCGGCAGACAGCCGGTTCATCCGTGGAAGTGAGTTGTCTTTAAGGAGCAGGGAGGGAGCTCTCCCCACCACCACCACCACGTTTCCCCCGGCGCTGTGCTCAAAATCGCTGGTGCACAGCAGCAAGAGGGTACGCTGCCACCCCATGCCAGCAATTTTGAGTATAGTGCCAGTGGGGGAAATGTGATGGAAGGGGTTAAGAGCACCCTCCCTGCTCCTTACAGATAACCCCCCCACACACCGAACCAGTCGGACTGCCGGACTGGTCCGGAGGTCCAGAAAAGGACCTCCAAACCGGTTTATGCACATCCCTACTGTATGTCTGCTTGGTCTGCTGTCTAGGTGCTGAGTTCTGAAGGCCCCTGCTTCTTAATCGTAAATTCATCTCCTGGTTAGGTTTACCACACACACAGTCCTCCTCCCCTACGGGTCACCCAGCCTGCTCTCCTCAGCCAGGCCAGCAACTTCACCTCTTGGCTCGAGGCAGGGCAGCCAGCTAGCTGCCGGGTCAGCCTCTTTGCATGCTGGAGTAGTGACATAGCCCCTAGTTGGCAACCCTAATCATATAGTCATTTGCATCGCCAATTTAAAAAAGCAGAAATAGGGGAACATGTTGATACAGGCCTAGTGCCTACCCTCCTATGAAACCCTTGCGGCAAATGTGGACAATTATTGCTAAGGCAACAAACAGTCAGTGGTATCTGCCAGTGAGAACTAGCATGGTGTAGTGGTTAGAGTGCTAGACTAGGACCGGGGAGACCTGAGTTCAAATCCCCATTCAGCCATGAGACTTGCTGGGTGACTCTGGGCCAGTCATTTCTCTCTCAGCCGAACCTACTTCACAGGGTTGTTGTGAGGAGAAACTTAAGTATGTGTAGTACACCACTATGGGCTCCTTGGAGGAAGAGCGGGATATAATATAAATAAAATAAAATAAAGAAATAATAATCTGCTTCAAGTCTGTTTATGGGGGAGGCCTTTTCAAAACATTAAACAAGCATAGACAATTTAATACGGGTGCAAACAGGATTGTCAACCACAACTGCCTATAGGTTAAACCAGCATTTGCATTTGTAACAAAAAAGAAACCTGGCAATGTGCAGATAATTCTCTCTGTTTTGAAGACAGGATTCCACTGTGCACAGATGTTTTGACAACTCAGACTGCCCGCAAAGGGGTAGTAATAGCAGCACTATTTCAGGTATGTTTATAGGGTATCTGGAAGGCACAGAGGCATTCCAACATGGTAACTGAGAGCAAATAAGCCACTCCTCATCCTTAAATTTCTTAGTAATAAATTATTTGAAACAAGAAAACACTTTCCTGATATCTTGAAAAGCCAGAACAATGGCATAATAATAATAATAATGATGATGATGATGATGATGATGATGATGATGATAATACAAGAGGACACAAATAGGCATTCAGTTTTTCTCAAACTTTTGTTTAAATATTAACATGTCACAGTTTGGGAATGCAATTTCTCCCCCTTCATTTCAGTGTCTCTGAGCCTGCTAAATGATCCCTTTGTCCTCTAAAGTATCACAGAACCATATATCTTGGTGGCAATGAAATAGAAGTGATGGCACAAAACCAAGGAACTTCTGGCCTGCCAATATTTCCTAGGTTCCTTCCTTCTTTTCTCCCCCAAGTATGAATTCTTGCCACCCACCATGGGTGGGCTTTCCATGAGGCAAGGTGAGGCAGTCACCTATGGCAGTAGATTATTGGGGCACCAGCAAGGTGGCAAGGTGTCCTCCTGCCCCCCTGCTTTTTTTTAAAAAAAAGGAAAGAGGAGGAAGTTGCTCACAAGGAAAGGGGTAGCATTAGGCGCTTTGCCTCAGCCACATAGAAGTCTTCAGCCATCACTGCTGCCCACTGGATAACTGATGTAACCTATAGGGTTGAATCTTCATTGTTGAATATGGTATTTCCAGGCCCCTCTCTGAGATCTATTCCTCCCAGTCTTATTCATCTGTATAACTGTGATAGCCTGAAGAAGGGCTTGCCATGATCGAGTTTTAGTATTTCAGGCCAAATAAAAAGGGACAAGCCAATCCTTCTGCTTGCCAGCTGAAATCTCATGATGACCTAACTTGGCAATGAGCCACCTTTTAGCATGGTGATTCTCTTTACTGAGCAGGGGGAGAGTGGCCCTATCCACCCCCAGCACAGTACCTCCAGTGACTGTTGCTGGTGTCTCTCTTAAGTTTCCTTTTAGGATTGTGAGCCCTTTGGGGACAGGGAGCTATCTTATTTATTTATTATTTCTCTGAGTAAACCACCCTGAGCCATTTTTGGAAAGGAAATAGAAATCGAATTAACAACAACAAAGAACAACAACAACAACAACAACCAGTTACTTCAAGCATTTTCAAGCATTTGGTACCTAACCACACTGGATTAAGGGGCTAAGAGTCCAGTCAGACATTACTTTAAACATGTGATGGGGACTACTATGCTTGTTTTCTATTCAGTAAATAGTAGCTGGATCTCCTCCCCCACTCCATGAGGAGGGAGGATCATGGAGTGGGAAGACAAGGCTTATCAAGCAGCTTTGCTGGGGTGGGGGTGGGGAGATTAAATCCCCTTCCCCATTTTCTCAATCTGCAGGGGGATACAATTCAGTTGTGATTTACTAGGGGAAAAATAAAAAAAAATGCTCATACCAATGATATTAGGCCGATTCACACATTACATGCAACACTCATATGACAAGTGTACAGTGCACACAGGTACAGCTCTGTATACAGGTACAGTTATTCACATGTTATGCAGAACACAGGTACAGAAGGACACTTGCTATCTGTACCATGCATTTGAAGGCCCTGTATCCAGGTTCACTTTTTAAATGAACACACATGTGGGAATGTGTACAGACATCTGTACACTCATATAGCATAATGTCCGCAGTGGGCTATCGGCTACACTCTTTGGCTACTATTTATAGACTACTGCTTTTCAGGACAAACGTTCTCAAAACGGTTCATGAAGAAAGTGAATACAAAAATGGCTTCCTGTCCCCAAAGGATTCACAATTTAAAAAATCATTATCAGGATCTATTGAAACTCTACTTACCATTGTCCCTTGTGGTGGCTGGTGGCATTGCATCAAGCTTTTGAACCTCCAGGCCCTGGATGGGCCCTGCCCATGAGTCACAGCGCTATTGGCTCGCTATAAAGCAGGAAGGGTATAAGAGGCTTCCTGACTCAAGCAGCTAATGTCTCATTTTCAAGGTTTCCCTTCATCCTGCTGTGTTGTGTTTGCTTTGTCTGCTCTATTTGGCTTCCTGACATCTGCCTTTGCTCATCCCCCCTGGCTCCTGACTTATTAACATGGTTTGGCCCTTAGTTCTGTTCCTGACTACTGGCTTGCCGCTTCACCCCTGGCTCCTGATTTGTCTTTAGGGGCATGGCTGCCATTGAGCTGGGGGGTACAAATGTCCCCTGGCCACCAGTGACTGCAGGGCCACCTGAGGGCCCTCTTGCCCTCCCCCAGGTAGGGGGCTCTTGCACTTCTGCTGCCATTGTACTGTGCCTAACTCTTTCTTCTTCCAGCATGATGTGAGACCCCTCATGCCTCTTCTCTTTGCTTTAGTCAAGTGCTCATCAGCTTGACGTGTCCTTTCTCTCCTCTGCTCCAAGCAAGGAAGAGAAAGGAATTACCCAGCGGGTGAGTGCTGGGATAGGGCAATGGGCAATGCATCCATACCCCTTGACATCAGGCCGTCTGTGTGCTTCTGATGCCAGCACAAGGGGCCTAGCCAACATCAAGGCATGGACATGCTGCCTGTTGGTGTCTGTCAACATGGCAGTGTCAGGGGCATGGCCAGCACTGGAGGCACAGTGTTGAAGGAGACCATGTTCAAATCTTGCTCCTGGGCCCACTCCAACTTTGCTACACCCCTGCTTGGCTTGACCCTTGGCTGCTGCTGGTTTGCTGATTCTCCTGGGCCTGACTTTGAGCCCAGTGCTAGCCCAGTGCTAGCTGACCATGGTTCAGCCTGACAGAGATGCTCAAAGTAACATCTTGTTTGACTCTAAGGCATGGAAGACAGTAGGGAGCTTAAGGGTTGGTGTACGTGTACAGAGAGAGCGAGAGAGAGAGAGAGAGAGAGAGAGAGAGAGAGAGAGCAAGCATACACACACATGCAAGAGCCATGGCAGAAACCCCACGAACAGAACTTTTATATCATCTCCCATCTGCATCAACAGAATCTTGGCTCACACATTTATCAGATATCTGGCAACCAAGTGATCTATATGCAAATATGAGTCTGCTCTCAGACTGGCTTCTGCCCTGCCCCAAGCCTTTCAACCCACATTTTAGCTGTGCAAGAGATTTATGAATGGGTCACTCTGGTATCACTTGTGTCAGCACATAAGGCTGTAACAGCACAACCTTGCCTTTTCTACTGGTGCCAGCCCAGTGCCTTTGGTTGTGTGACATTATGCCAGCAAAGTAAACATCCCACCAAATTCTGCATACCAACACTTTGCAGCCTGACACTGTGACTTGAGACAAACCCTCCCTCCCCACTCCCCCCTTCTATTTTCTGCAGGTGCTAAAGGTTGATGTCTGGCAGACAAAGAGGATAAGGTGTAAGAGTGCCTAATAACAAGTGCAGATGCTGGGCATTAATGACTGCCATAAGCTTCAGAGCAAAATTACATGGTATCATTATTTCCTATTCCTTGCCTTTCTCGTTGGTTTTTTTGTTTTTGTTTTGTTTTTAAGGCACTTGTTAATTCAGTGCCAGGCACTGCATTTATGTGCCTCTCCTAGTCAGGAGTCTAATCCTTACACACACATACACCTCATTGCCTGTGGCATGGTCTCCAGGATATCAGATCTGGCTGCCAGAACTGTGAGAAATCCCCAGGAGAAACTTAAATCGAGACATTACTGGTGGGGTGCGCAAATGTTTCTGTTCTAACTTTGGGGAAGAAGGATCTTGAATGGCAGTGAACAGGATGGCGCTTTGGGTGCCAAGAGTCAGTGCCAAACAAAAATTTGGAACCGTTCTCCTGCCACATACATCCAACGACAATTTACTGTTTAAAACAGATATATAGTTGTAATTTTGGAGGTGTATCATGGAAGACGAAGCCAGGCACTGGCAGCTGAAGAGAGTCCTGCCTACTTGTTAGCAATGTTTTCTCTCTGTAATCCTGCCCAAAACGAATGAGCGTATTCGGAAAGACACAAGCTTGCATGTTTTCCTGGGAATGGATCAAGCCTTCAAGCTACTATATTTATGCTCTTGAGAGAAGCAATGAAGAGATGATTAAAGGAGCTATCCCAAGCCTTTCTTGTCGCGTGGAGTGGTGCCGTTGACTTCAAATAAATATGGACTGTTTCCTAAGATAGTGTTCTTCTGTTATATCTTAGTAATACTGAATCAACAACATTATGTACTCATAGGAGTCCATGAAGCTTTAAAAGTAACGTTTTATCACAGCTTACTGTCCTAATTCAGTGGCTGCAGGACATGTGCTAGTGTTTCCGTACGAATTGTTCTGTAAACTGCCATTATTGTTTTAACTTCTATGTAAACTGCCATAAGATAGAAGGTTTTGGCGGTATAAAAAAATGCTAAATGAATATATAAATATGGAGCTGCAAGTGAGCAGGGAATGCCCAGGGGTATTTGTCATTATGGCTATGTGGAACCTCCATGTTCAGGGACAGTCTGCCTCTAAACATCAATTGCTGGAGAGGAAATAGCAGGGGACAGCCTTAGTGAGCGTGAATTGTCCCCATTGCTAAGCAGGGTTTGCCTTGGTTTTCATCTGGATGGGTGACCTACATGTGAGCACTGTTTGCTGTAAAATATTCCCCTTAGGGGATAGGGGCCGTAGTTCATTGGTAGAGCATCTGCTTGCATGCAGATAGTTTCAGGTTCAATCACTGGCATTTCCACACAGGGCTGGGGAAAACCTCTGTTTGGAACCCTGGATTGCTACTGCTGGTCAGTGTAGACAACACTGAGCTAGATGGACCAATGGTCTGACTCAGTATAAGGCAGCCACCTATATTCCCATGAGATCTGTTACCTTCATGCTCTGCTTGTGGGCTTCCTCAAAGAGTCTGGCTTGCCTCTGTGGGAAAGAGGATGATGGCCTTGATGGACCAACAAGGCTCTTCTGTTGTTCTTAAAATTTTTCTGTCATGTGACTTTGACAAGCAAAGAAATGTTGCAAGATGACATTACAAAGGAATTGGTACACAAGTGGGTTTTACTTTCAGTGGGTCGCCTTTTCTATTTGCTTCTGCCATTTGAAAAACAAAGATTTCTTTTGAGGCCTGATCATCATCATTTGGATGGCCAGGAGTGAGCAAGAGATTCTTTTCCAAAAGTCCTATAAGCACATTTATCACTACAGTGATTCTCCCAAAAGCCAAGCCATTTATTTCCAGAGACTTCTTCATTTTGGATGGATCCAGGACAAAACTTACTTTTCTCCTTTTAAGGATTTAGCAACTTTGGATTCATTCACGTTCTTTCTCATGTGGGAATTAAAAAAAAGATGCCCTTCTTATAAGCAGTAACATACCTATCTTCTTTCAAATATAAAGTTCTATTTCAAAGGCCGAAACAAAAGAATGCTAATCACACCGTTTATATTGAAAATGCCAAGTTTCTATTACAGAGGACCTTCAATAAGAAGCAATGAATTACTAAAGCATATGGGGAAATGAATCAATTGAATATTGCCATTTTGTGGAAGAGGAGTTGCATTATTTTATGTTCAATACCACTGCTATTTATGCCTCTTTCACATTATCTGACAGTGATCTGACACTTTTGCATTGATTGTCTGTGCAGATGCTGCTAATATTTTTGCTTCTGTTCTTAAGAGAGCTTTTCTTTCAACACTTCTGTCATCCTTCAGTTACTGGAAAATCAACAATTATTTTTTTTGTAGGTTTGGATTTAATGGTATGAATTGTGAAGAAAATACATTATAATTTTCCCTTGCCAAGCTCTGTTACTATGCTTCAAATTTCTGGAGAATCTAGAATGTTATCTTGGATTTATATTCACTGAGTACGCATTCACACACACATGGTGGGCGAGTTCACATGTAGGGACGTTCCTCTACATGTTTGGTGCCATTTTGTGGAAGAGGTTTGGTGGAGCAGCCAGAGCTCTAGAAATGCATATGTGACCTACTTCCAGTGTCTGAAAGGTTATACCAAGATTGGGTGTATGTATCGTACAAATCCACCAATCATGTCATATTCTGCCCTACTTGCATTGTGGAACCAGATATCTGTAACTAAGATGTGTTGTGGGAGACAGTTGTTGGGTTCCATAGCATAAGTAGGGGAGAATATTGGTGAGTTTGTATGACATGTTAAATCTCAGCATATCCTTCTCAAAATGGGAAGCAGGGTGCATATGCATTTCTGGGGTTCCAGTCAATCTGCTAAACCTGAGGTTTGGTTCTACATGTAAACCCACCCACTGTGAAGCTTGGTGGTGAGCCAGCGTGGTGTAGTGGTTAGAGTGCTGGACTAGGACCGGGGAGACCCAAGTTCAAATCCCCATTCAGCCACGAAACTAGCTGGGTGAATCTGGGCCAGTCACTTCTCTCTCAGCTTAACCTACTTCACAGGGTTGTTGTGAAAGAGAAACTCAAGTATGTAGTACTTTATACTACATACTACTCTGGGCTCCTTGGAGGAAGAGCGGGATATAAATGTAATAATAATAATAATAATAATAATGATACACTTGGACAGGTTAGCATTAGAAGAGGCATTTTCCAAGGGGACTCACTATCCCCTCTGTTGTTTGTAATCACCATGACCCCACTTTCACAAATACTAAACAAAACAGGCCTCGGATACCAAACATCTAAAACATCCAGTAAAATCAACCATCTGCTGTACATGGACGATCTGAAGTTGTATGAAAAGTCCCAGTCAGAAATCGAATCACTGCTAAGCACTGTCCGTATATTCAGTAGCGATATAGCAATGGAGTTTGGACTAGACAAGTGTGCTGCATTAATAATGAACAGAGGAAAAATAAGAAAAACAGAAGGAATAGAACTGCCCAATGGAAGCAAGATCAAGAACCTGGAAGAGAAAGGACATTACAAATACTTGGGCATTCCCCAGGCTGATAACATTGCACACACTGAAGTTAAAAGAAAAATTGGAAGTGAATACATCAGGAGAGTTAGAAAAATCCTCAAGTCCAAACTCAATGGCGGGAACACCATACAAGCCATCAACACCTGGGCTACAGTATACCTGTTATCAGATACACTGCAGGAATAATAGACTGGACCCAGGCAGAGCTAGAGACACTAGATCGTAAGACCAGGAAAATAATGACCATCCATCATGATCTGCACCCCCACAGTGATGTAGATAGGCTA
Organism: Hemicordylus capensis; assembly: GCF_027244095.1. Classification (NCBI taxonomy): domain Eukaryota; kingdom Metazoa; phylum Chordata; class Lepidosauria; order Squamata; family Cordylidae; genus Hemicordylus; species Hemicordylus capensis. The sequence goes on along the minus strand of NC_069661.1, from coordinate 24,565,057 downwards.
TACCTCCCTCACAGCTCAGGTGGAATGCTACAAGTGCATCAAACAGTAGAGGAGGAGAAAAGAGGTCTTGCAGAATATATAATGGACAGTGAAGAAGATGCACTTAAAATGGTCAATAATGAGAAACTATTCAACACCAATGAAACAAAGAGGCCTACAAGAAAGAACAAGTCAAGAACCAAGCAGAACAATGGAAAAAGAATCCCCTGAATGGTCAATATTTGCATAATATAAGTGGAAAATCAGACATCACCAAGACCTGGCAATGGCTTAAGAATGGCAACCTGAAGAAAGAAACAGAGGGTTTAATACTGGCTGCACAAGAACAGGCACTAAGAACAAATGCAATAAGAGCAAAAGTCGAAAAATCCACAACAAACAGCAAGTGCCGCCTTTGTAAAGAAGCAGATGAAACAGTGTCATATATAAACAGACCTAATCAGCTGTTGTAAAAAGATCGCACAGACTGACTACAAACAAAGGCATGACAAGGTAGCAGGGATGATACACTGGAACATCTGCAAAAAATACAAGCTGCCTGTAACCAAACATTGGTGGGAACATAAAATTGAAAAAGTTGAAGAAAATGAAGATGTAAAAATATTATGGAACTTCCGACTACAAACAGACAAACATCTGCCACACAATACACCAGATATAACTCTAGTCGAGAAGAAAGAAAAACAAGTCAAAATAATCGACACAGCAATACCAGGGGACAGCAGAATAGAAGAAAAAGAAATAGAAAAAATCACCAAATACAAAGATCTACAAATTGAAATTGAAAGGCTGTGGCAGAAAAAGACCAAAATAATCCCAGTGGTAATTGGCGCCCTGGGTGCAGTTCCAAAAGACCTTGAAGAGCACCTCAACACCATAGGGGCCACAGAAATCACCATCAGCCAATTACAAAAAGCAGCTTTACTGGGAACAGCCTATATTCTGTGACGATATCTATAACAGCAAGAACATTGACAATAAAATTCTGGCATCCCAGGTCCTTGGGAAGGACTCGATGTCTGGATAAAACAAACCAGTCAATAACACCTGTCTGACTGTGTAAACAAGCAATAATAATAATAATAATAAAATCCACTGATGTACTATGATGTTCTTCAAAGAAGGGATTTTTGGAGGGATAATGTAGCTGTCCTAATAGTCACTGATAGGCCAGATTGGATGATACTGTCCCTGTTCAAACAATTAGGAAGAGGACACACCAAAAGTGTGGACATGCTGATACCAGTGTTCCCTTTAACAGGGATACCCAGATGTTGTTGTAGCCAACAACATGGGAATCCCTGATACAGGGAATGCTGCTTCACATCCTCCACCCTGTCCCTTTTTCACATGTAGAGACTGTTCATCTGAATGACCTCTGTATACAAATATTTACTTAAATGACCATCCAGCATCCCCTTCACACCTTCCTGGTGTCTGCACAGACTCAGGTTCTGATGAAAAGCCACCCCTAGCCTGGTGCTGGAAATGGCAGATACTGTGCAGAGCTAAGCATGCTAGGAGTGACCACCTCTGCACAGTGTTTGGGGACGGAACATTTTTGTTGGCATTAAAGATTCCAACACACAGTTATTTCTCCATTAACCGAATCATTTTATCTGCACAATTTGAAAGCCATCTTTGATCAGATATCAGTTTAGTGAGGGCTGTGAATGGAATAGAGGCAAGTGAAAGGCTTGCAGATTTAGAATTTCATATTGCAATTTTAGACTGTGGCAGCCACTGATTTTGCTACAATTCTCAATAAAAATCCACAAAACCTATTATAATTAAGACAGAGTTTTTGTGTACATATATTTTTGCACCTGAGCGTTATTATCAAAGCTAAGAAATCTCATCCCCGATCTCAGGATAATTGGCTCCCTGTAAATACCTAAGATGACTAGAAAGATGAATAGTGTATATTGGTTTGGAAAGGCATTTTGCTCTGTGGACAATGTCAATACAAATTACAAATATATACACACACACACATGCTAAATGAGTATATGAGTATATGTTCCCATTAATGCAAAGAACAACTGAGCTCTGAGACCAACCTCTGAGTGTTAAAAGAGGCAATGAGGTCATTCACACAATAAAAAAAGTGTTCTACCTGGGTCTGGGAACTGCATGTGATCCCAATTTTTGGTTGGAAGTGATTGCGTGGAAGCACAACCCCCCGAGCTGCCGGGTGAGATGCGGGTGGGCCGCAGGAGAGCCGCCACTTATCTGGATGGGTGATCCACCCACCCAGGAAAAGGTAAGTGATCATCTGCAGAGAGGGTCGGGCAAACCCACTCTTACCGCAGACCTCCTTTTGGCGCTTCACACTGCTTGCGTGAAGCGTCTCAGTTTTTGGTTGTGTGAATGACCTCAGTGAGTTCTATCATCACTGCAGGTTTTGATCAAAGTAGAATTTCTTTTTGCCATGTAGATTTCAGCCAAATAAGATTCCTTGTCCTAACTCTAAAAGAAATCAGTGGCCAACATTATGCGCAGCATTGTGGAGCCGGAATGCTGCACCTTGGGGTTGTTGCAGACACCAAGGCAACCTTGATGCTGTTAAGAACAGCACTCCTGCCAACTGAGCAAAGAGGCACCTATTATAGAGGGGATCATCTTATATTTAGCAGGGGGAGAGAGCAACTGGTCCTATCCAAGCCCAGTTCAGCATCCCTCCAGTGGCTATGTCTATTTTATGTTTCTTTTTAGATTATGAGCTCTCTGGGGACAGGAGACCATCTTAATTATTTTTCTATGTGAACCGCTTTGAGAACTTTGGTTGAAAAATAGTGTATATATCTATATCTATATCTATATCTATATATCTTTGTAATAGTATGCCCTCTTCTGGGTGTACCTGCCAGCTAAGGTGACACAAGTGGTGACTTCAGATCCTAACTTCAGGGTCCCTGTGCTGAAGGCTTTTTTCCACAATGGACCAGGCACAGAGGAGGAGGAGGGAGCCATTTTTGTTCCCTCTCCTCCCTTCCTCCAAAAACCCTTTAAACTTGAATAAGTCTGCTCCTGAAGGTTGGGCAGCTCTCAGGAACATATTTATAAAAAGCTGAAAGGGCTTTTGGAGGGAAGGGAGAGGCACAGACATCACTCACCCTCCTTCTCTGAGCCCAGTGTGCTTCAGGAAGAAGCTTTCAGCACAAGGACGCGTAAGGCTTTTTACAGACCCACAGCACCTCCTCTGGCGATGGGGGGCTGCATTTCATGCCTCTCTGTTATTACACTGCATCTGTTGTTCTAATCTGAAGGCTACCTGAGAGTCTTGCCACTGAAGATAGCAATAGCAATAGCACTTACATTTATATACCGCTCTATAGCTGGAAGCTCTCTAAGCGGTTTACAATGATTTAGCATATTGCCCCCCAACATTCTGGGTACTCATAAATAACATTTATTTATGAGTACCCTCCAACATTCTGGGTACTCATAAGATAAATTGCCACTGATAAATCCAGCGCACTGATAAATCCATGCAAAAAAAGAAAAAGAAAAGAAAAGAATGAATGTCTATTCAGTGACCCTAGGACAATGACTTGGAGTCAATTTACAGACTGAGCTTTTAGGTGGCCACAACGCACTTCTCGTGCACCAGCACTGGATCAGCAGAAGCCAAATGGCATCCTACATGAAGGACTGTTTGGAGCAGGGGTGCACAACTTCAGCCTTCCGGTTGTCGTTGGACTACAATTTCCATCATCCTTGACTACTGGCAACTGTGGCTGGGATGATGGGACAACAGCTGAAGTTGTGCACCCCTAATTTAGAGGGTTGAGATTTTTAGCTGCATCAGCGCCCCGCCAACAGACAGCCCACCAAGTTATGTACTATGTCCTGGCTCGTGCTTGATAGCCCCTTATTTATGTAGTCCTGGGCAGCCTCAAAAAAGGGACTTGTTGAATTTCCAGTAGCCCATCATACATGGCTGATGAGCTGTGTTTAGCTTGTAGTAGTAGTAGTAGAAGTAGTAGTAGTAGTAATACTGAAGCTAACTAGCATCCTGTGGTCTGCAATGGACCTTTTGTTCAACTGGTTTATTAGAAGACAACATCAAGCAACAGCTGGGCTGTGGGATAGATACACCGAACTTCTTGACAAGCTTCTAATGAAACATAAGCTTCTTTGGATCTAGAAGCAATACGGTAGGTGTTAAGTACAAAGAATAGTCCACATGAACAATCTGTTATCACAGAAAGCTAGATTAATTGTGACGTGGCATATTTATTACTGCCTTCAACAAAGCCGAGCGGTGTAAAGAGGCTTTGAGTTACTGCAAATGAAACATAATTTCCTTTTACCATTGCCTTACAATTGTGCAAGACATACACGCCACATCTATTCCCTTTAAATGATGGCTTGCTGCAGCCTGATAATTTTTCTTCCCTTAACTCATTTAGTTGATATCTTTCTTCTCTCCTGGCACCATCTCACTGTCTTGTTCGTGCATACCGTCATTTGTTCTTAAAACACATGTGGAATTTCAATGCGCTTCATTTCTTTTAGAAGGGAGCGTTACAGCGATTACTTCCACAAGCAATGCAGTATTTTAACTGTGCTTTATGTCGGGTCAACAGGAAACCTGAATTGGAACGCCAGGTTTGCAATTAATGTTGCTACGATTAAAAAGTTCATCCTTGCCCAATGACACAGGCAGGCTTTACAATGTTAATTCTGTAATGCACCGAGTTACTGCCACTTGCTAAATTCAGAATGCTTTTTCTGATGCCCCTTCAACTATATAGTGAGCAATTTAGAGGGAAGCTAATATATTTAGATAATATTGTTCAGAGATGTCTAAAGCTCAGGAATCAGGGAAAGGAAAGTCATAATCTTAAGCACACTTGCATAGAAGAACATTTCCGAAATCAATAGGGACTTACTTCTAAGTGTTTAGGATTCAGATGTTAAAAAAATAAACTAAGAGGGGTTCTCAAGGGTATAATTATGTTAAAATTCAACTATTCAGAGACTGAAAAACCTATCATTTCAATGGTGCTTGAATCACATGGCACAGAGACTGGATACATTTCCCCCCCTGTTGACTGTAATAAGCTCTTTGAAATTTTGAAAAAGAAACCTACCATTTACTAATTGTTCCTCAATTACATGCCTACAGGTTAATTTCTGGAAATCTACCCAAAAAATGGTTAGAAAAATAACACTGATATTAGGTTTTTACTAAGAAAACATCTGTCAAGGATCTAAAGGATCATTCAGTCACATGGCATGAAGTCTTGTTGTTAACAGTAATACTTATTCGATATTTTGGAAAAGAGTAAGTGTGAAGCCACAATTGCTGATGTCTCAGTTCCTGGAAACTACTCATGGGCAGCTACTAATATCATTGCACCCAAGCTCGTCTTCTCTCATGATTTCCTGCAAGGGTGCTACAGAATCAGACAGAATTAACACAACAGTGATCGGGGGAGGAGGGCTCTCTAGAAAAGGGGTGGGCACACCCGACCCTCCAGCTGTTGTTGAACTACAGCTCCCATGATCAGCCACAATGCAACTGTTACTGAACTACAACTCCCACCATCCCCAGCCATAATGATGTAGTTGTAGTTCAACCACAGCTGGAGGGCCACGTCTGCACACCCTGCCCTGCTCTTGAACCATGGGAGCTGCACAGACCACCGCAAACCCAGAAAACTCCAAGGACTTAATAACCCAGTGATTCAGGGCTGGCCCTTCCATGCAGTGACATGAACAAATGTGAGGGACTGGCAGGTTTGGAGGCATACCATCCATCCACTTGCTCACTCACTCACCCATTCATTCACCTGTTTGCTTGCCCACAGACTTCTGCACAGCATCATCATAAGAATAAACCTTGCTTGTAAGGGATGATATGCCTCACTTGTATGGAGCACCAGTGCAATCTTAATCTCTCTTTTTTAAAAAAAGTCGTAACACCCTGTCACATTCCATCCTCTTCCAATAAATGAGCAACTGTATCTCTTGCCCACAACTAAAAATGGATGGACCACCTTCTGCTGAAAGACATGCTATATCTTCTGTTTCCAGTGAGTCACTGAAATGTTTATGTTGTTTTCTATTGCAAGTAGGCAATTGTGTGTGTGTGTGTGTGTGTGTGTGTGTACACACACACACAAACATATACACATATATATATAATATGTGAAATGAAATGACTGACAGTGTTTTCTGGGGTTCATGGTTTTTTTATACTAGAAGCTTAAAACTGGGGGCGTGGGGGGGGGGAGACCAAAGGGTGCTTATCATGCCCCAAGAGTTTGTCTTCACTTGGGCGGGGGTGGGTGGGGGCAGGGAACCTTTTGAAGCTGCTACTAGCAATATCCAAAAAGATTATAAATGGTTGTTTTGCTTTTCTGTTTTGCTGTACAGTGAGGAAAGAACTAGCTATGAGAGGCACTTCTTACAAGATATTTTTGACAAAGGACTTGGATACCTTTTGTGCCAGTTACAAAGGAGAGAGAGAGAGAGAGAGAGAGAGAGAGAGAGAGAGATTTGCTCTGGGAAAAGAACTAGGCCCCCACCTGAAAACAAGTTCAGGCTTCTGTTTGAAGGGGAAAGTTGTGTGTATCCATGCTCATATCCTTTGCAATTTGTCAGGATGGGACACATGTATTTTGTCCTTAGTTATGAAAACCCCAACACAAAATGCCTCACAAAGAGTGGCCCTGAGTCTTCCAAAGTATGATTTCATTCTTTTTAGGTAGAGTGGCTGATAGGGATGTGCAAACCGGCTTGAGGTCAAGCCAGTTCACCATTGAACTGGGCTGGCTTCAGGACTTGCCCTTGAGTCGGACCGGACTGGCTCAGCTTGACTTCAAGCTGAACCCCCCAGGCCAGCTCAGAGCCAGTTCAGGGGTCATAAGGTTAAAAAATATTATTATTTTAGAACTTACCAGTGGGTATGGGGGTGCTGCTCAGCTTTGGATGATCTCTGCCATCTCCCCCCTCTTCCCACTGGCCCTCACATACTCTTCAAAGACCATTTTGGCCCATTTTTGGGCTGTTCTGGCAGTTCCACTAGTCATGGTGGCCATTTTGGAGGCTGCCACACATGCACCCTGGCCATTTGCATGGCTGGGGGCCAGGGCACATGCATTGCGGCCTCCAAAATGACCACTGCCACCAGAGAAAGGGCTGGAATGCCCCCAAAATGGGCCAACACAGCCCTTTAAAGAGTGCAGGAAAGCTTGGGAAGGAGATGGCAGAGACCCTCCCCCATGTGACCACAGCAGTATCCCCAAACCCATCAGTGAATCAATTTTTAAAAAAAAAAAAAAACTTAGATCCCCAAACCAGCTCAAATTCAAGTTGAGCTGGGGCGAATCAAACTGAACCGGGCAAACCTGTTTTGTGCACACCCCTAGTGGCTGAGCACACAAATGACTTGTGTAAAGGGCAAAGTTGTGTGAACGCAAGAAGACTGCAGAGCTGTGCTAAAAACCCGACTCATGCAATTGTGCCAAATTTCCATTTAAAATAAATGAGAAATTCTGCAACTGTGCATTACAGAACAAGTGCAAGAATGTGTGCAGTAGTGTAACACTAGTCTAAAACACAAATACAGGTGGATCTCATTAATTACGGTTCCGTGTATCCACTGTCAGATAACAGGCCCACGATCTCAATATCTGTGGATATAAAAGGGTTAAAACCCACATATCCATGGTTCCTAGGTGGCTGGAAATGAGCTCCAAGATAATTTCCGGCCAACGTTTTGAGAAATTTCGTGGCTCATTAAAAAAATTTCCCATGATTTTTCATGGGCAAATGGCAGATTTGGGACTTGGGGGCATTATTGGGCATTATTGGACAGCTAGAGACCCACAGAGCATGGTAGGGCACTTAATTTTGATTTTGTTTGATTGGTGTTTTCCACAATTTTTTTGCCCTTTTCTCTAGCCTCCAGGAATCTAACCCCCAAATTTCAATTGCCTTAATGCCTCATTATCTGCGGCTCTGTTATCCACGGTTGTAGTAGAGAATGGAACCTCTATGGATAACTAGGTCCACCTTTAGTGTGCAAGTAGTAGCACAACTGCTTTGTGCTAGTTCAATAACCTTCTGCATGCACTTCAGTAATCCGGATGTCAGCCATTGGGCACAAATGTCTTAGAGCAGCCAGTATGATGGATATTTCATTTCTATAACCCAGAGAACCCGCATGACCTAGGAGCTGCTTCCCAAAAGTTATAATACAACGTAATATCACTGCCACTGTAGAAATACACAGGACATAAGGCACTACAGAGTGAAGATAGGTATAAAACCAATCCTTTCATAAGCACACTGAAAGCCATTATGTAGGTAGAGGAGTTGTATGAACCATATTTGCATGAATGAACTTAGAGAAAAGCAATATTATTGCAAAGGTGAAAAGGAATACCATTTCAAAAAGCTGACCCCATCATTCTGTGACAAGGTAAATGTTCCATGTAGCCGTTTGGTCTTACAGCAAATACCACCAGTATATAATTATGATTTTTCAGGTGTCCTTTGCAGGTCATGAACTTCTCACCCAAACATCTCAGAATATAGCACGATGGTAAGCTATAACACTTCTATCCCTGAAATTCTGTAATGGGAAAGCTGGCATTCAGGAAATGAAAACAACAATGTTGTCTTATCTGATGTAAGAATGCCTGGTTTGTTTGTTTTTTGGGGTTGGGTTTTTTTAACATTTTATATCCCACTCTTCTTCCAAGGAGCCCAGAGCAGTGTACTACATACTTATGTTTCTGCTCACAACAATCCTGTGATGTAGGTTAGGCTGAGAGAGAAGTGACTGGCCCAGAGTCACCCAGCAAGTATCATGGCTGAATGGGGATTTGAACTTGGGTCTCCCCAGTCCTAGTCCAGCACTCTAACCACTACACAATCATCTAAAAAATGCTTGGAAAATTAGTCATTCTGGAACAATTAAGAATGAAAGGATATTCCTAAGTTAAACTGTTGTGTTTCTCCTTCATTTTGCTATATATGAAGTCATATGGGCAATAAGGGTAAGATGATGATCTCTTGCCATTGGCTACATCTGACAAGGCAATCTAAATTTGCATCCCTTAACTCTTTCAGGGTCTAGTCAAAGTTTTATGCCCTCTACAGACTGGTATGATACCTCAAAGTCTGCCTAGTGCTATTTCAACATGAAGAAGTAATAGATGATAATGATTAATTCACTTTCATAACCTGAAAACCTTTAATTACTTCTGTAAAACTCATGTAAATAACAGCGCTCAATAAAACTAAAATTATGCAATGTTTTCATTTTAGGGATGGGGCTATGGCTCAGTGATAGAGCATCTGCTTTGCATGCAGAAGGTTCAATCCCTCCCATCTCCAGTTAGGGCTGGGAAAGATTCTGGCTACCTTCAGACATAGCATAAAACCGGAGGCAGCCATGCCAGAGACGCAAGGTTTTGGTCATCCGAATGTGCAAACCTACTGTTTCTTCACCAAACCATGGGTTGGTTTTAGCCCCCAAATCTAAATTTGAACCTTCGGTTACCTCTCAGTTTCGCTGCCAAAACCTCAGGTCCAAAAGGAGTATCATGTCATCCAAATTCTACCCTGTGAAACTGGAGTTGAGGGTCAGAAGCTCCTCCCTCCCTCCTACTCGATTGGCTGCCATGGCTTTCCTTCATGTGTTGAAGGAAGACCATGCAGCCAGTGCCTCCCCCTGCAGATCGGGATTGCCTGGGAGTGTGTGCAGGGGGAATGGAGCCAAACTGCGGGTTATGTGCGAAGGCAGCCTCTGTCTGCAACCTTGAAGAGCTGCTGCTAATCAGAGTAGACAATATTGAGCGAGATGGACCAATGGTCTGACTCAGGATATGGCAACTTCCTATGTTCCTGGTGCTGCTTCAGCTCAGGTGAAGAAAATGACAAGAATCCATTCCTCACCATTGCTAGGTATTCAGTTTCAAGAACAAGTGAACAATTTGAGCAGAAGGTGTATTGATGGCAGACTAGTTAAGACCCAGATCATTCAGGTTTCCACAATATATGGAGTTGTGAAGAACTGTCCAATGCCCAGTGTTTTTCAGTTGCTTCCCTCATAAATACAAAGCAATCTTATGTTTAACTAAGACTTTATTGCAGAACAACTCCATTTTCTCCTCCTTCTTTCCCTCCCTTTTCTTTCTGACTCCACTCCCCACAGGGACAAACTTCTAATCAACAAAACATAAAAGACTGCTAGATACAGGTGAAACTCGGAAAATTAGAATATCATGCAAAAGTCCATTAATTTCAGTAATGCAAATTAAAAGGTGAAACTGATATATGAGACAGACGCATTACATGCAAAGCGAGATTAGTCAAGCCTTAATTTGTTATAATTGTGATGATCATGGCGTACAGCTCATGAAAACCCCAAATCCACAATCTCAGAAAATTAGAATATTACATGGAACCAATAAGACAAGGATTGAAGAATAGAACAATATCGGACCTCTGAAAACTATACAGTGTACTGTGCTCAACTGGCCAGCAAACTCGCCTGACCTGACCCCATAGAGAATCTATGGGGCATTGCCAAGAGAAGGATGAGAGACATGAGACCAAACAATGCAGAATTGCTGAAGGCCGCTAATGAAGCATCCTGGACTTCCATAATACCTCATCAGTGCCACAGGCTGATAGCATCCATGCCACGCCGCATTGAGGCAGTAATTGCTGCAAAAGGGGCCCAACCCAAGTACTGAATACATATGCATGCTTATACTTTTCAGAGGTCCGATATTGTTCTATTCTTCAATCCTTGTCTTCTTGGTTCCATGTAATATTCTAATTTTCTGAGATTGTGGATTTGGGGTTTTCATGAGCTGTACGCCATGATCATCACAATTATAACAAATTAAGGCTTGACTTATCTCGCTTTGCATGTAATGCGTCTGTCTCATATATCAGTTTCACCTTTTAATTTGCATTACTGAAATTAATGGACTTTTGCACGATATTCTAATTTTCCGAGTTTCACCTGTAGAATACAAGGCCCAGGTGCTGGGGTATGTGGCCAGTGGGCACTGACAGTGGCCACATTAGGAGCTTGGAGGCAGGGCTACTGTATAGGATCCTATGCAGGGGCATAGCAAATTATTTTATTTTTAAGGTTTTGTAAATTGTAGACGATGCAAGTCATTTAATGGTACTAGAGAAAGAGATGCTGTTCTGGTAGCTCCAGGTCTTCACACTCACATCCATTTCGGAGGATGAATACAACTGAAGGAAGCCCGGGTGGGTGCGCAGCTGGGAGAGTCAGTCATGTGACTTGCCTCTGGGGGCCCCCTAAGGCGGTGGGCCCCCAGACAACTGTCTCTCCTTGCTCTGTTAAAGTTACAACCCTGATTATGATTCCCTCACACATTTGCTGAACATGGGGGAGGGGGAATATTACGTGAACAGGGTACTGTGATACAAGTTCTTTCTATAGTAGACATGCTGGTCTTTAGTTGTGAGCTTCTGGGAAAGTAAGTCTACATTTGGAATGTCTTCACCATGGCATGTGAACTGATTTGGAGATCTGATTTCCAAACGAAGGCTGGATTGAATCCCCTTTCCCATTTTTCCTGATGTTTTAATTGGGGGTGAAAAGGGGGATTAGACACGTTTATAGGGGGGCACAGAAGACCGTTGATTTTTGAGAAGGGGTTGGGGAGCAGCCCAGAGAAGGGCTTGAGAAGGGGTTGTTTCCCCAAATGCACTGGGGAATGGCACAATATCACAGTGTGACATGATTCTTTGATACATTCAGAGAAATAAAATGGCACCAACTGGGAAGCAAGCGGCAATTGCTGTGGTGGCGGCGGCGGCTGTGACAGAAACTGGTTTAAGGAAGCTAAATACATTTATTTATTTATTTATCAAATTTGTACAGTGCCCCAAACCTTTGTCTCTGGGCAGTGGGTTGCGACCATGTGTTGTGTTGCAACCATGCCGCTGCCTTGGGTAAGCTCCTGATCCCCTCTCAGAATCAGACACACTTTCATGACCCCTGCAAAAGTGACAGTGATCTTTGACCCCTTTGGAAAAAAATGACTCCGTGAAATTTGGGAGAATTGTTGGGGTCGAAAACTTTGACCCCAGCCCTAATCCAAACTAAAAGTTGGCCCTTCGCTTCATAGAAATAATTGGTAATTAGCTATGGGATAGGAGCAATTGAGAGGCCACGTTGTTAAGCAGGACCCTGCCTTTGTCAAGGAGAATTTAGAAGTCCTTGAACAAGAGATGTGGAAAAAAGCTTAAAATGCGGAATAGTATAAAATCATTACAGAGAGAACCTTAATATGTTCTGGACAGAAGTTAGTTATCGGGACAGATTGCAGGATTCATCTACTGCAGAAAGAACAACTGGACTATGAAATGGTTTTGCTAATAAAGCAGCATTTAAAAAGGCTAGAGTGTGAGTAATGTACAATTTAAATTACCCAGCTAGATAAAACCTAGATTACCTCTATTGCAAGTAATAAGACCAGGGGGTACAATGTGCTAGCAACTGATACGTGACCCAATTCAATATAACTATCAAATAACAAGAAAGGAAACAATCTGAGAACTGTAATCTAGAAACAGAGCTGGTAGATGTCAAGGCAGAGAAGAATCTTCAAAGATTCTTAGAAGAAAATGAAAACTTAAAGATTATTTATTTTTGATTAATGTTACGATGGGGCAAACTTCGAACTGGGCTGAGAAAACTATTTTGCCACAAACACGTGACATCAGGAGGTCAGTGGGGCCCAACCTTAAGACCCCAGTGAGCTTTTGAACACCACTTCTCCCATTCGCCTCCGTCCCTCCTTCTGAACCCTCTTTCCCTTCAACCTGCTTCCTAGTAGGAATGTGCAGAACGTTCTGAGGGCAGAACGTTCCGACATGGAATGGGCCATTCCAAGTGTTCTGAGCCTGGAACAGAATGCTCTTTAATGAAGGGGCCTGTTCCAGGCTTGGAACGGGACAACCCATTCTGACCCAGAATGTTCTGCCGTTCTGGGTGGCTGGTGAGGGGCCTGAGGGAAATGGGTGGGGGAGCGAGAGGTACCATTAAAAGTGGTTGTCACCGCCAATACCTGCAAGAAGCAGTGAGAAGCGGTGGCATCCTGGCATCCTGTGAGGCAGAGGGGTCTCCTACAGTACTCAAATGGCTGCTGCACATGCCCTGTGGCCATTTGTGTACAGTAGTAGGGGTTTCAGCCATGCAGGATGCTGGCGTAGTGCTGTTCCTCACAGCTTTTTGCAAGTATTGGCAGTGACAACAACCTTTAAAGGTACCTCACACACACAACAGACACACACACTTCCCTCAGGCCCCTCACAGCTGCCTGGAATGGCAGAACGTTCCAGCTTGGACCAGGGGTTGTTCCGTTGGAACATCCCAGTGCTTTGCATTTTGTTCCGAGCTTGGAACAAAATGTAAAATGTGTACCATGCACACCCCTACTTCCTAGCTTGCTATTCTGACAGCAGCAGTGGTGGAATTGAAGCAGGGAGAGAAGATTTTTTCCCCTCATCCCTCTCCTTTGATGCCACTGCAGAATGCCAGATGCTATAAAGATCTCCCTCCTTTCATCCCACCACTTCCAGAACTGTAAGGAAGGAGGTGGATAGCTGTGTGGGAGGATAAGAGCAGGGACTGAGCTACCAGTGTTCAAGGATATCCCTTGAACAGGGTCAGTCTCTCTGCCTCCAGGGGCCACTCCATCCTGCCTCCCCTTCCTGCTCCGGCCGCCTAGCTGCTCCTCCACTGCTGTCTCCACTGCTGTCTCCACTGCCTGCCTGCCTCCGCCCACTTACTGTGCTGCCTCTCCTCTCCCTGTCGGTCTTTCCCTCTTTCCCTGCCCATGTGCCAACTCTTGCCTTCCTCTCCTCCGCCCACATGCTCTCCTTGCAAGTGCTTTCTTCTGCAGGCCTCCTGTGCGCTAGCTATACCAGTGAAAAGGGAGTAATGTAGTTTGGCAGCGAGCCACCTAATGGTGCAGTGTGGAAGTAACTTGCCTAGGGAGCAAGAGGTTGCTGGTTCGATTCCCCGCTGGTATGTTTCCCAGACTATAGGAAACACCTATTTTGGGCAGCAGCAATATAGGAAGATGCTGAAAGGCATCATCTCATATTGTGCGGGAGGTGGCAATGGTAAACCTCTCCTGTATACTACCAAAGAAAACCACATGGCTCTGTGGTTGCCAGCACTCGATGGCACAACTCTACCTTTAAGCTTTAGTTTGGAGGCAGGTGGAAGGATTTAAATTCTTCCCTGGCTCAGGTTAAAATTTGAGCCTGAAAACTTTCAGGGCTTTAGTGCTTCATTTATATTTGTAACAAACATCAGAAGCTATCAAAATTATCATTCCTGCACCAGGAAATATAAAGTTCCACATCTGAATAGTTGTAATTGAATCTGGTTTGTTTTTTAAAAATGTAAATCTTCAAAATACATAAGAACAGAGATTCTGGCTGCCAGCCTCCCCTCATAGGAAGCTTCCTTCTACTGAGTCATACCATTGCTTGGTCCATCTAGCTCCGTACTGTCTACACAGACTGGCAGCGGCTTCTCCAAGGTTGCAGGCAGGAGTCTCTCCCTGCCCTATCTGGAGATGCCAGGAAGGGAACTTGGAACCCTCTGCATGCAAGCAGACAAGTGCTCTTCCCAGAGTGGCCCCATCTCCTAAGGGGACTATTTTACAATGCTCACATGTAGTCCCCACTCAGAACTGCTACCTAATCCATTTCAGCATTTGTGAATAGCATTAACATGTATAGAAACATTCATCATTCAATATATATATATTTTCAAGATATTAAAGTGGCACACCTAGCTCCTGTGCAGTTGAAAGTGGAGCAAGGGAGAGCTGAATGTAGAGCACAACAAAAGGATCTACATTGTTCAGATTAGGATCTCATTGTTCAGATTAGCACACACACACGCCTGTCTGGGAAGCTTTTGTATGGGCCAGAGTGCATCACCTGACCTGCTCCAGCCTATTGGTGCAGGGAGTTTTCCTTGCCTGGTACCGATGGTCCTCCTGTACTTTTTGTAGAAGACCACTTTTTGTATAAGACCAAAGATTATGGTCTTATACTTTTTGTCTAAGACCATAGTCTTTGTGGTGCAAAGACTAGAATCCTGTCTGAAAACCAGCTGGATGTCAGTTCAAGACTTACAACAGGATCAAGTCCTGTAGGTGTCCTGGCTGCTGGCTTACTCTTCAAGGGATTAAAAGAATATAAAATCTTAAAATGCTCACTTCACAGTGCCAGAAGGATTCGTCAGTCAGGACCCAATCGTGAAAGAAGAAACAGACTTATCTGATAAACTTCAATTCATTTCAGTCTGTTATTGAACTGGAAGGAAAGAAGTGAAGTAATGGATATAATCTGGCCAAAGAGAGAAAGAAAAGACTCATGCTGAGGAACTGACACATTGTGTCCATTTAATTGCAAATGTCACTAAACAAGATAATCAAGAATTATGACTTAGGTGCCTTGTGGAGAAAAAAGCGGGCCTCTGCTATTATTAGTAATGAAGAGAGATAATAAAGTGAGCAGGCTAATATCGGAGCACTTAATTTTTTTAAAGCCAACTTGGTATGCCTCACATGCAAATGACCTGGAAGAAAGGTGTAATTTCCAGATACAGTGGAGCAAAGAAATCACTTTTTCTGGAATGAACACAACCATTTCCTCAGCCCATGGCAGAGTTAACAGATGGATAGAAAGGTTCTCCCTAACTGTCATAATGCTTAGCACATTGGCCTCCATATGGAAAAACAGAGTTAGCTGAAATTACAAATATGTAAAGAATAAAAATCAGGGGAACTGACTAACAGAGCAAGCAATGTGAAAGCCCACAATGATGGAGAAACCAGGGTAAAATGTCAGGCTATTTCAATCACAAGGAACAAACAACACCAGGCTGATTCAACTAGGTACACAAGCTGTGCAGGCGTAGTTTAAGTTCAATATCAGGAAACATTTCCAAATTGATTGCTTCTGAAGGTTGCTATAGAATCGCCATGTCCGACTGCCTCCCACACACTGCTCACCTCAACAGCTGGAGGGGTTCTGGAGTCAGTGGTCAAACTCCTTAGTGATCCAGCGGCGAGTGAAGATCCCGAGCCTGTCTGTAGTGGCCGGCCCAAGGCCAGAGGCTAGGAAGTACAGCTGGCAACATCCGCCAGCCAGATCCAGAAGACCCAACTGGACAGCAGCAGCAACAGCCGGAAGGAGGAGGTGGGCAGGAGAGCAGGAGGCCAGGTGGGGACTCAGTGGGGTTGGGAAGGATTGTCAGTAAGGAGGAAGAGGAAGCAATTACCATGGTGGATGGGCGAATAAAGGCTACAGTGAGAGGAAGAGAGGGGTTCAGGCAGGATGTCCCGCTTGCTGCTCTCTATTTAAACAGGTTGAGACCAATGATGAGGGGGACCTCTGGAGAGAGGCCAAACTCAGGGAGGAGAAATGGTCCAGTAGGGGGAGGAATCAATTGCTATTATCCTCCTCCCGGGGCAACTTAGGCCCAACCAAAGGAACAGATGGGCACGGCAAGACTCTGTGCACAGGTTCTTGTCTCATCATCTCTGGGGGGAAACCTTCAATAGAGGTTTCCAGGGTGGCTCACAGCAATTGAGGAAACAATCAACAAAATATAACAACAACAACAACAACAATAAAAACATGCATCAAAACAATGTAGTAAAAATAAGCCACAAAATATGTTGGCAGACGTCCAGACTAACAAAGCATTGGCGGTACATGAGGGTTTATTTGTTTTTGTTTTTTTAAGATTGATATTAGATAGAGCTCTGGACCAGAAGTAAACTGAAGGACACAGGAGGCGATTCTGCCAGGAGTGAAACAGCAGGGTGGCTGACGGAGCTGAAACTCCCCAAAGTCGCTCCCAGACAGGTAGCCACACCTCCCTCTCATGCTTTATCTTGGGGTCTCTCCACCCAATTCCACAAAAATGCCAGAGCATCACACACAACTGTTTTCAGCACTCCCACAAAGTGCAACTTTAAAAAGATGTGTATATCAGGCATGAAGGGCCCAATCATCATGAAAAAAAGCTGAATAATGTTGCTGACTGTATGAACAGCGCTTTGCTGCTACAATATTGAAGTCACTGTAAATCACCTCCCCCACACACACTTCATCTGAACTCCTCCCAGCCCTAATCATAGTGAAGCAGGAATAAATTGCCAATTAGAAAACCTCCTGGATAAAGATAATTTATGGTAACTTTTAGTCCTACAAAGCTAAATCTCTCTCTCTCTCTCTCTGTATGTGTACACTTGATGATCCTACATTTTTCTTATGGTTATGATTTCTAAAAATATATATATAAATCATGCTATCATGCTGTAATCTTCTGAAGCTCATTCTAATATCTAATAATAAAATTATTTTATTATTACAACCACAGCAGATTGTATACCAGCACCACTCTAAGTAGATGTGTGGATTTTCAGAAATAAAAATAAAATCAAGGAATTGCTGTCTTCATATCAGGATTAAGTGCCACCAAGGACTGTTCCTCCGCATGCCATTTAAAAGATGCACCAAGACTGCATCCATCGGCACTTAATCTGCAGATCTCCTGGCACAACCCTTTATCACATGGATAAAAGTTCATCCCAATGGCCTCTCTACACATGTGGTCTCCCATTCAAATGCAAACCAGGGTGGACCCTGCTTCGCAAAGGGGACAATTCTAAATAATCATTTTTGTCCAAGACTGTCTGGAGGCCATCACCCTCTCAATCACAATATGCAAGTATTTGAAGCATCTGTTGATGATGAGCCTTTACCGTGAGGTAAAGGGATGTATTGAGAGAGCACTGGGAGATTCACAGAGGATGTTACAATGGTCATGTTCTCAGCATCTCTCCTCCCTAAACGTTTGGCCAGGAATAGAATTGTCCATATTAGCCCATATAAGAATATGTTGAAGATAATAGGGGTATATAGGAAAGCCTGCCCATTTATTGGAATTTGCACACAAATTATCAATAAAAGTAAGTCCTGTTTGGTACATATGACATGCATTTTGAAACTAGCCTGCTTTAAAATTCTTCTGAATTTGAATGCAAGTTGTTTTTTATTGTTGATTGGATACTATGGGAAGGTGCCGCAAACATTGCTTATTCCTTATTTCCGCCCCACAAAACAAGCATGGGAAAATATTTTTTTCCTAGAATATCACCCTGCTATATTAAAACAGAGAGGGAGATAAAAACAATCTGAAGTATTGAAGTATTAAATAAAATATAATTAAATTCTTAGTAGAAGAACATCATTTAAATTATGCCAGCCTACTGCAAACACCATCTCTTAATTATAAAGGGAAAAGAAGGTAACAAATGCATCAAGATGCTTTGATCAATTCCACTCATAAAGCTGTCAGCAGCCCATGACACATATAAATCCAATAAATATGGCTTTGGTGGCTTTCGCAAGGCTACAATTACGAGTGATAATTCAAATACTAAGGATGAAATATCACTGCAGTAGAAGAGTATCATTAAGGTTGCACTAAGTTCATCCTGTATCATCACTACATGAATAGCTTTTAATTTGTAATCTTAATGGGGCTTCCAGAAAGCCAGGACCAGAGGCAGAACCAGGGTGGGGCAGGCAGGGCACGTGCCCTAGACGCAACTCTGGGAGGGGGCGCAGTGCGATGCCCCACAAAAGCCCCACCACCACCACAAAAAAAAAATTCCCCCAAAAAATTTCCCCCCAAAATTCCAGGTGGCGGATGGTGGCGGGGTGGCGGGTGGGGCTCCCACTGGCTGGCAGAAATAGCGCCCGCCTGCCCCCACACTGCTGCGCAAAGAGTGCATGCCTATATGACCACATGGGACTAGCAGCAAATGCTGGCTGTTCCGAGTGCTGCTGTGCTGTGCTGTGCTGTGCTGTGCTGTGCTGCCGCCCGTATGAACACAAAACAAAATAGACATGCTCTGCTTCTCTTCCCTTCGCCTGTGTTCAAAGATTTGGGTTGCATGTTTTCTTTGAAAATTTAAATATTAATGGAAGGTTAGGTGTGCATGTGGGCACAGGAATATTCCCAAATTGCTAAGCCAGGCAGCTTAGCTCAGCACAGACTTTTGAATGGCTTGTTTCGGTTTCGTTCTGCTCTGGCGTTTCCACTGCCCAACGCCTCAAGAAACTAATTCCAGTAAAGTGTCATGTTTGCCCGCTGCTGACTGCAGCAAAACCAGCCAGAAATCTGGGAGTACCTTATGACAGAAATCCCCACAAAGCCCACTGCTCTCTTTGGTAAGAAGATCTGGTTTATTCGAAGTCTGGGGCTTCCGGTTTCATGGGTTGCTTCTTATTGTAGTTGAAGCAAAAGCTCTACATAAAGAGCGGGAATTACCTCCAGAGAGAGCATTTTCGCTGCACAGGTAAAGTGGGGGAGTGTAAGCTGGAAGTTGTGTCTGTCCTTTTCCTTCTTCTGCAATGGATCTCTGCTCACATAAAGACCCCAAGCGGGTTGCTTCTGTATTTCACACTGACTCAAGGAAAGATTGTTTTAATTTGTTTTACTAAGTGATGAATGAGTCACCACTGAACCAAAAGGATGTCCTCCCCACCGCCACTATAATATTGTGTCACCACTCACCAGGAGCGAGAGGGAGGACACCCTTTGACTCCTTTTGCTTCACAGGGGCAACTCATTCATTGCTTAGTAAAACAAAAATAAAACAATCTTTCATTGAGTGTAGAATACAGAACAAACAGAAGCAACCCCTTTTGGATGAGGGGAATGAGGAATCGGAACTAAAAACTACTGCAGTTCAGAGGATAAAGCCCCCTCTCTTTTTTGCATTGGCAGCAGCGGTTAGAACTTTGTGGTGCTCGAGATTCCATCCCTAGAATGTTGGAGCAACAGCTGAGAAGCCACACAGGCAGCAGGGAGGGCATGGTTAACTTTCCAGTAACTTTCATATCTTTGGAATGTTTTCACGTCCTAGCGTAGGTTCAGAGGCATCAAGATTCCTCACTTCTCCCACCTTCAGAGTGGAAAGTGAGCTGTTTTCTTTTACTGGATAGCAGACCATTTGGAGGAAGCAGAGAGAGGTAAACATAATATAGATTATTTCCTTCCTCCCCCACTGCTTTGCTTTCTAGCCATAGCGATGGATGTTTGTAGTGAGAAGGGTGGGGGTGGCAATGGGGTGGGGGGAGGAAGAAAGGGGATTGTAATAAAGAAAAACTTAAACAAAGTTGTGCGAGAGGAAGGGCAGGGGTGGAACTGGGTGGGAGATTTGCTTCTTTTTCTTGCAGTTGAAGCTGCAGCATATTTACTCTGAAGTAGGTAGTCCCATTCACTTCACGGGGACTTGAACTTGACTCCTGTGTGTGTTTACTCAGAAAAAAATCCAACTATGGTCTGTAGGGCTAACTCCCAGGTAAATGTGTGTGAAGTTGGAACCTCCTCAGCTCCAGTAAAAATGCATCTGATTGCAAGCAAAAGAGGCAGGAATTCTGTTGCTGCATCCCTGCTGAACTGGTTTCTTTAAGCACCCTGACCCCATTCCTGAATGCTAGACAAGAGGAAGAAAAATGGATTCTGAATATGAGTTATCTCAAGGGTGGGGAAAAATTAGAGCCAGACATGCCCCATGGTTTCCTGTTTTGTTTGGGATCTTACTCTGCTGCAACCCGATCAGGGGCGTATCTAGGGTGGGGCAGGCAGGGCACATGCCCCGGGCGCCACTTGAAGGGGGGTGCCATTTCAAAATTTTTAAAAAAAATTTAAAAATTGGCTGCCAGAAACAAAATGGCCACTGTGCATGCTCAAATGGCCTCTGTGAGGCCCTACACCATGCCAGGCCTCACAGTGGCCATTTGACCATGCGCAGCAGCCATTTTGTTTTCAGCTGCCTTTTTTTTTAAAAAAAAAAAATATTTTAAAAAAATGGCCACAGCACATGCTCAAATGGTCCCTGTGAGGCCCTAGAGGCCAGAGGAGGGTAACCTTGGCAGACCCCCCCCCCACAGCCTTTAGGAAGCCCCCCAAAGGGGCTACAGGTAATTTTATTTTTATATATATATATATATATATATATATATATATATATATATATATATATAAATATATAAATAAAACAAGTCACTGTACACATATTCAGATATGTGACTTGTATGTGACCTTCAGACTTGTATTTTTCAGCTGATATTATGGTAAAGTTATCTGAAAGATGGGTGTCAGATGTTTGGACAGGGGGTGCAATTTCAGTGCTTGCCCTAGGCGCTACTCTCCCTAGATACGCCTCTGAACCCAATCCATGTGTGATACCTTGGGGAAAGAAGTCCTCATGTTCTAGTTGAAAGATCATCATTTCCCTCTCCGTTAGCATTAAGGAATGGGGTGGTGGCAGTACTGAAACGAGTTGGGGGGGGGGCTGGGGGGAAGTGGTCTCTATAGTTTTTTCATCTTTGTGTGGAATGAGTTTTGTTCTGGGCTGCAGTATCAAGGCACTGTGTGTGCAGATGCATTCAGAATCAGCGCCTTCCCCTTTGCATCCCCTGCCATCTTTTGCTGTTGCATGCTAGAAACAGGAGTGGGATGGCAGAGAGAAGCCAAACCAGGCATTCAGGTGTGCAACACTGCAATTCTTTCATGCCTTTATGCCTTTGAGGCATTGCAGATAGAACTGCAAGCCTTTTGGGTGGGAACTAGATCATGTCTGTGCTCCGCATAGCATTGTGCGTGTGGTTGTTGTAAAATACACGTTAATGAGCAACAGTAGAATTTCTCCTGTGTCGATGTTTAATTTTGCTGCTGATATGCAAGATCTTCCTTAAAGCTTACCTCCGGCATTAGATTATTGGGCCACCAGCAGGTCATAGGAACATAGGAGCATAGGGAACTACCTTATACCAAGTGAGACCATTGGTCCATCTAGCTCAATAATGTCTACACTGACAGGCAGCAGCTCTCCAAGGTTACAGGAAGGAGTCTGTCCCAGCCCTACCTGGAGATGCCTTTGGTACTCCACATGTTGTGGAACTACAACTCTCATCAGCGTGGACACTTTGAATTGCTAATCTACAGCAGCTGTGGTTCCATCTGCGGGGGGTTCCACTTCAGTTACCTTTTGCAGCCCTTCAGCTCTCAATGCAAGTCTCAGTCGGGTTTTCCATTCCAAGTAATTGTCTGGGTTCAGGATAGTCAGCCTGAGCTTTCCCTCTAGGTAAGTAGCCATCCTCACTGAGCTCCAAGAAAGGACAGCTGCTGTAGATTAGGAATTCAAAGTGTCCATGCTAGATCTCACTGGATCTCCTGGAACAAACCTAGCTCTTTAGTTGCAGTACACACAGCACAGCTCCCATTATGGGAGCCCAGTATTTTGAGCCGTGCCATTCGTCCCAAAATGGAGTCTCAGAAAGAAAGAGTTCTAGAGTTTTGAGCAAATACACAGACAGGATCATTTTCATTGCTGTCCTCCAGTTCTATGATATTCTTCTTGAGGTGGAGGAAACTCAAACTGCTGAAAACATTCCATATTTAGACACACTATAGATTTATATAATGGCATTGTCATTTTTATTTTATTTCCAATCCCTTTTCTCATAACCTCTAAAACTGGATCCATTTTATCTACATGCTGTTATTCTATGCTCTGTGCATTCTGCAGGTTTTTTTGAAGTGTTACCTCCATGACATTCTCTATTTATATTTTTTCTCACTGTGATAGCAGGCCTCTTTGTTTATGATATTTCACCTTAATATCTTTAGCCAACTTCTCAGAAATATACTGAGGCGCAGCCAGCTAGTGTCAGCTGGATTAAAAGGATAGACAGAAGTATTTTACTCAAATACAATACAGTACACCACACTTTAAAAGACTTCCACAATTCCATCTGTTCATAAACCGTGTATTAAGTGCATTAAAACAAACCACCTGACATCACATTCAACAGGCTTGTTGAGTCCAAGTACTTAGAAGTAAACCAATTTACCACATACCGAGTTGTGGACTGGGTCGAGAGTTTGAAATACAGCAGAAGAGGCTCCAATCGAAAAAGTGAGTTTCTGCAGCCTCCAGAACTTGGGGGCACTGTTTCCATGGCAGTATAGCAACGAAGCACAGAAACATAAGATAGCAACATAAGTTTGTATGAGTTTTGAAAACCCTAGTAAGGGGACAGATGTATTTGATAAACAGATGAGCTGGGATTCTGGGGGCCACCTAAAAACAACATCTAGATTGTCTCCAACATTTTTGCTCTTAAAATCGAAGTAGCTTCCATTCCCAGAAAGGGAGTGACTGCACATATGGAGGAACCCCTTGTGTGAGTACAGTTCTCCGTCTGTCAATGGAAGTTCCTTCTGTTCCAAGACCAAAAATGGTGGACAGAGTCCTTTGAAACTGGCAGAGCTGGAGAATTAATTCTATTAAAATCAGCAGCATGCTAAATATCTGGTCTAACAGTAGCTGATGCCATTCACCACAGAGTTGTCAAAATAAATGCAATCAAATGCCCACCAAAACAATTACACACACACACACACACACACACACACACACACACACACCGGTGGTAATACCAGGCCACAGAATTTTGACCTAATGTCTGGATAAGAACCATGTGGTAGGGTTTCCTCTATATTGCACCTAAATCGAGATGCTACCCATATATCTATAATATGAAGCTGCTTGACTGACTGACTGACATGAAACTGACCAAACTGACATGAAACTGACTGACCGACCAAACCATGGAAGATAGAAACATGCCATTTTCTCAGATAAGTTCCAAACCTCACCTAGACTACAAAACAACATTAATGTCCTGGAAAATCCAGAAAAATACTCCCATGGAAATGCATGGGGAATGAGATCTGCAGAAAATGAGGGGAAACTCTCCCACTGGAAAGCACGGGAAATGATACCCCCTAGACAAAGAAAAGGACTAGTGTCATGGAAAGATAAAATGTTCATATGCTTGCAAACTTCAAGTGTGTGTGTGTGTGTGTGTGTTCTAATTGGGGCATATCTCAGCTTGGTCTTAGACCTCTAGTCCAAGGTTCCACCTAGTCCAGCATCTTGTTTCCAATAAAGGCCTCAAGCAGGACATGAAAATTGCAGGCCTGCTCCTTTGTTTGTTCCTGGCATCTGGCACTTGAACACAGAGGCTCCATTCATCTTTTATGACTAATAAGTTAGCAGACCTGTCCTCCATGAAATGCCCCTAAATGGGGCTGTCTCTGAAGACTGCTCAGAAGCATCATCTGGTCCAGAATGCTGCTGCAAGGATGCTTGTGGGCGCTAATCCCTGCAGAAGTATTACACCTATCCTGTAGCAACTTCACTGGTTGCCAGTTTCCTCTCTAGGCCAGATTCAAAGTGGTTTTGACCTTAAACGTTCTACACAGCTTGGGACCAGGATACCTTTTGGACTGCATTTGCTCATATGAATCTGCCAGGGCCCTCAGATCAACCAACTGAGCCCTTCCCTTGACCCCAACATTGACACAAATCCGGTTGGTGAGTACCGGGTGCAGGGCTTTCTCAGTAGTGCTCCCCACTGTCTTTGGAATGCCCCCTTTGCTTAGTTTGAACAAGAACTTTAAAACCCTCCTTTTAAAAGAAACTTTTAAAGACTGGCTGTGATTATCATCTCCTTTTCATCCTGACTGCTGCTCTACTTGCATCTGCTCTGTCATTTATTGTGTTTTACTCTTTCATTTTTTTATCTTGGAATTCATTTATTTTTAGGTTTTTACTTTAAGCTGCCCTGAGCAGCAGCATGCTGGAGGGGCTGGATATAAATATTTCAAATCAATCAATCAATCAATCACTGAAGAAAGAAGATGGGGCAGGGACAAGGTGGGGGGGGGGGTGAACTCAAATGCCAACTTCCTGTGAGACATGCAGAGAGTCTTCCCCTCTACTCTTTGTGCTCAGAGGCCAGCAACATTTGCTGCAACGGTTCCACACTGTATGAAAATGGACACATACGAAAATGGACACATATGTATGGACACATTCATTTTGACATTCAAATGAATAGTACAGTCAGAGGTAGAGCCTGATGCAAACTAGGCAAACTAGGCACTCAACTAGGATGCCAGGTGGAGGGGGCACCAGCGGTCTTGGTCACATGCCGTGCCCTTTGGTGGACCTCCTGTCACCAGAGAGGGTGGGTTGTTGTTGGAGTGGGCACTCCCCATCCCTCTCACCTGTAGGCTGCCCACTTGCTCTCCTCACTGCCAACTCCTGCTTCTCCGGGCTGCTTCTGGGCAGTCGGCCTGCCAACGGACATTATACTCACATTGCTATGTTGGGCAGCACTGTCATTATATGAGAGGAGAGCTGGTCTTGTGGTAGCAAGCATGACTTGTCCCCTTAGCTAAGCAGGGTCCAGCCTGGTTGCATATGAAGGGGAGACTTGATGTGTGAGCACTATAAGATATTCCCCTCAGGGAACAGAGCCACTCTGGGAAGAGCAGAAGGTTCCACGTTCCCTCCCTGGCTTCTCCAAGATAGGGCTGAGAGAGATTCTTGCCTGCAACCCTGGAGAAGCTGCTGCCAGTCTGTGAAGACAATACTGAGCAAGATGGACCTATGGTCCGACTCAGTATATGGCAGCTTCCTATGTTCCTATGTTCCTATAATGCGCCATGTCAGGTGGGTTGCCAAGAAGCAGCCTGAAGCAGCAGCAGGAGGTGGCAAGGAGAGCAAGTGGGTGACTGGGTGGGCAATGGAGATTGCCCGCCTGACAAGAGGCAAAAAAGGCAGGGGTGCCAAAGCCAGACTTCACCTGTGGTGCCGCCAATCCTTAGGCCAGCACTGGCCTAATGCTGTGTTGCCGCTCTACCCGGAGATGAGAGCTGGTCTTGTGGTAGCAAGCATGACTTGCACCTCTAGCTAAGCAGGGTCCATCCTGGTTGCCTTTGAAAGGGAGACCACATGTGAGCACTGTAAGATATTCCCCTCATGGGATACAGCCACTCTGGGAAGATCAGAAGGCTTCAAGTTCCCGCTCTGGCTTCAAGTTCCCTCCCAGGCAACTCCAAGATAGGGCTGAGAGAGATTTCTTCCTGCAACCTTGGAGAAGCCCCTGCCAGTCTGGGTAGACGATACTGCGCTAGATGGACCAATGGTCTGACTCAGTACACGGCAGCTTCCTATGTACCCAAATTAAATAAGTCTGTCAGGGGCTAATGGCCCACCCACTTATGTTGCATAAAACAAGATGCTGGAGGGGAAATTGCGCAATGAATCTTTGCCTGCTGAACAAGAGTGGAGCCTAGTCAGCATTTATGCCATGCCTAGAAATAAAGGGGGAACTGTATGGTTAGAACTACAGCTCTAGCTAAGAACAGGCTGCTGGCTAAATATCTGTTCATCATCCCCTCCTCTTATCTAGCAGCTTTCACCTAAGAGTCTTAAACTGGAAGCTGCCTGCCTTCTACAGTCAGACCATTGGTCCATCTAGCTCAGTACTGTCTACATTAACTGGCAGTGGTTTCATGCAGGAGTCTTTCCCAGCCCTACGTGGAGATGCCAGGGATTTAACCTGAGACCTTCTGCATGCAAAGTAGATGCTCTACATCTGAGCTATGGCCCCATCTTTAAATGCATTACTAAAAGCAGTGGATATGTCTCTTTTCCAACAGAAGTTCTGCCCAACGAGAAAGCCCACGTGCTAAGTGATTTAATTAGACTATGTCTGCAGCTCTGTGCTGAGGCCTCAAATAGTGCTATGAACTGAATGTCTGTTTTATTGATATGTTTGCACAGCTTTGTAATTAGGCAATAACTAATAAGTTGAGGAGAATACCCATTTAAGATCTTTTAACCCATTTAAGATCTGCCAGAGGGCAGAAAGCCTCTGTACTTGAGAGGAAAGAAATTTGTGTGGTTTCTTCTTTTCTTTACTAGTCCATTTTAGTAATTGCAACATAAATGCAGTACATACACAAAGAAGAACAGAGACAAAGCCATTGTCAGCTGGCTTTCACTGCAGAACAGCATGATGAAATAAACTGTGGAACTGTTCAAGCAACAGCATATCAGCATCCAGCATCCAATAACAATATACATTCTATAAGAATGTAGAAACATTAAAATGATAGAAAAGAAAACACTGTGCTCGATCATTATAAGGGCTTTTCTCCTCTGCTTGTGAGTTTAAAAGCAAAATTATAGACAAAATGAAGATTTGCAGTGTCACATTTAAGCAATAAACATATATCCAAGCATAGGATATAACACAGGCACTTCTTAAGACACAATGAGCAGCACCCAGAGTAATTCTGCCCTCGCATTAGAATGTTGCCCACACACAACAATTTCCCCTTCCATCTGCTGCCCCTGAAACCCACCCCCCCATATGTCCCTGAGGGCTATCAGACCCTACAGGACCTACATTGCAGCACAAGAGGAAATCAGGAAAAATAATTGCATACAGGTGACATTTGCACCATTAGTCTTGATGCTTCTAAGTGTCTCCAGTTTAACTTGCAGTAGCCAGAGTTGTGTACAATCAGATATTCAGCACAGACAAACTGTTTGAGCAGAGCCACGGAAAATCAGTCCAACCATTTTCAGAAACATCCTCTACTGCAACCTCAATCTTAGCACACCAAAACTACTTACATTCATCTGTAATTTGATGGTCTGAATGGTAAAAGCTGCGATAGTCTTGCTTATTCCATTTTATATATATAGAAATACATGAGTAGCAAGTTGAGAGGTATAAGACAACCCTTTACTACAATAATTATTGGTCGGTATAATGACAGCAAAGATGTATGGGGTTTTGATTAAGAGTTCCTAGAAATGATAGTGCAAGTCACCAGTGATGAGAGCGCAGAAGGCAATGGAGGCCAGAAGGCTGGCAGGCCAGCCTCAGCACAAGATGCCAAGTGGGGTGTCGCTGCCCACAGGGACTCACAGGCGCTCACAAGTGTAAGCAGTAACCAGGTAATGATTTTAAAGGTACCTCCTGCTGCCCCTCACCGCCCACCCTAGCACCACCCTCATGGAGGCGGAACACTCAAAAGGTTCCAACTCAGAAAAGAGTCAGGCCCTTCGTTTGAAAGGTGCTCTGTTTTGAGCACGAAACACTGAAAATGGCCCATTTTGAGTTGTAAGGTTTCAAGCTTGAAATGTCCTGCACATCCTAATTCAGACATTATGTTGTATGTGTGTAAAAGTCTGCATACTTATATATGTTTTTCGATAAATGACTGTACCTGCTGCATTCAATTAAAAAGTGAACCTGGATACCGGTCCATCAAATGCCCGATAGGAAGTGGACTGCTGTATCTGTGTTCAACTTGAGATACGGCCACCCAGGGATGGGTCATCCAGGGACAGACCTCCTCTGTTGTTGCCCCGAGACTTTGGAACGCGCTTCCCGCAGGAATAAGAGTCTCCCAGTCTCTAGCGGCTTTTTAAAAGTGTCTGAAGACTTACCTTTTCACCCAGGCTTTTTAACTTTTTAAATTTTAGATTGTTATTGATTTGTTTTAAATTGTTTTTAGCATTTAATTGATTTTAATGTTTTATTTAGTGTTTTGTTGTTGTGAACTGCCCTGAGACCGCCCTGAGACCGTTGTTGTGAACCACCCTGAAATAAATAGATAGATAGATAGATAGATAGATAGATAGATAGATAGATAGATAGATAGAACATAACATGTGAATAACTGTATATGTGTACAGATTTGTACATTTTACACTGTACACTTGAATGAGTTTTGGACAAAAAATGTGAAAAGGGCTTCTGTGTACAGCGTACACAGGTATAGTGTACACAGGTACAGTTATTCACATATTTTATTGAACACAGGTACAGCAGTACACTTCCTATCTATAACATCCATTTGAGGGAACTGTAACCAGCTTCACTTTTAAAATGAACAATCATTAACACAAAAACATGTACAGATATCTTAATTAGGGTTGTGCATGGATCATTTTCTGTGCTTCGATCCAAATTCAAATCAAATTTGAACCGGACCCTGGGTTCACAAACCAGTTCAGTCGAACCAACCAGCTGGGCCAGTAGGTTTGATGAACCAACTAGAAATGGTTCAAAGGAGTTCACCCATAGGGAATAATGGGGAATTCATTATTCATGGTACATTTCAAACACAGTCCAGAAAAGAATCACTAACCCAGAAGAATCCACTGCCCACCACAGCACCTGCCTATGCTGCAGTAGCATCATCACTGGCACAAGTTTTGGTCTCTCTCACACACAATTATCTCCTTACTTCTTGCCACAGAATATAGCCACCCATAAGCTCAACTTCAGCCAAATTTTTGAAAGAGTAGTACACCTTGCAAATGCAGAATCAAACTGCAGAGCAGACCAGTCACCAGAGCAGCAAGTGAAGCACAAGGCCAGACATGGATCTCACAGCATTCACCAAGAAATATTACACACACACACACACACACACACACAGAGAGAGAGAGAGAGAGAGAGAGAGAGAGAGAGAGAGAGAGAGAGAGAGAGAGAGAGAGATGCCACTGTGTCCATTTCTTGCTATCTCACAAACAAAACAAACCGCAACTCAAGCAAGGCAGTGTCTGCCTCGGCTTTAAATACAGTTTGAAACTCCCTCCTTTATGCTCCTGCTTCCATTGCCACACACACACACCCCGCCAAGCCAAAGGGGAAGAGTTGCCTTATATAACACTTGATTTTGAATTATAACAAGCCAATCAAAGGCGAAAGGAGAATGCAAGCCAATCAGAAGGCAGTGGCAGAAAACCAACCAGTAAGGGAAAAACAAGACAATTGCCCTCCAAAATGGTGCCCAGGGCTGCCCGCCATAGCTGCTTGAACCATCAAACTGGTTTGGTTTGAACAAACGGGTTCTATTCAGGTTGATCTTGGACCAGCCCCCTTTCCTGAAGGGCAGTGTGGTTCACAATTGAACTGCTCAAATCAGCCCAGTTAATGGAGGATCGGTTCACAATTGAACCATTCTGCACATCCCTAATCTTAATGCAGGTACAGTATATTGTCTGAATAGAGCTTATAAGTGCATGGTCCAGGACTGTGCAAGATCCTTGACCATGCACACAGTATCTACAGATATACCATTTTTGTCTGGATATGGAGTGGACTGTATAGTCCAGTCCACATACTACTACAATCCTGCTCCCTCCAGTACACATGTACAGTACACACTTATGATTATGTAAAGAGTGCTTAGGTCACTGATGGCTTTACCTCCAGGGAGTGACAAGTTCCATTTGATTTAACTGATAAATATACTGAATAATAAGCAACAACATTCCAGTTAGTAAGTGCAGTTTTCTTTTAGCATTATGTGGAGACAGATGGCAAGTAGAACTCCTATGAAAAAGTTAATATGCCCCATACAGTGCTGGGGGATGCCTGATCCACAGGGATTAATTCTGTCCCCCATGCTATTTAACATCTACATGAAACCTGTGGGAGGGGTCATCCGTGGATGTGGGCTGCCAGGCCATCATATGCTGATGACATCCAGCTCTAGCTATCTTTTAAGTAAGCAGACACCAGGGAGGCAGTAGATGCTCTGAACCGGGGCTTGGAGGCTGTCCTGGACTGGATGGGGGCAAACAAACTGAAACAATCCAGATAAGACAGAAGTGCTCTGGATTGGTAGAACTGATCATCTGAGTAATGAGGTAAATCTGGTCTTGGACAGCATCAGTGAGGTAAATCTGGTCTTGGACAGGGTCACCCGCCCACAGAAAGACAAAGTCCGCAGCTTGGGAGTGCTTCTAGACCTGACATTGTCCTTGGAGATGTAAGTTTTGGGTGGTATAAAAATATGTAAAATAAAAATATAATAATAAAAGTGGCGGCGGTGTACAGAAGTGCCTTTTATCAGCTGTGACTGGTACGCCAGCTGTGACTCTACTTGGAGAAGTCAGACCTGACCTCAGTCACTCATGCTTTGGTAACATCTAGATTGGACTACTGCAACGCGCTCTTCGTGGGGTTTGGAAGCTTCAGCTGGTCCAGAATGCTGCTACAAGGATGTTCGTGGGTGCAAGTTGCTTCATGAGTGTCAGACCCATCCTGCAGCAGCTTTACTGGT
Source organism: Hemicordylus capensis (assembly GCF_027244095.1). Lineage (NCBI taxonomy): Eukaryota > Metazoa > Chordata > Lepidosauria > Squamata > Cordylidae > Hemicordylus > Hemicordylus capensis. Next base: position 24,533,979 of record NC_069661.1, on the reverse strand, counting down.
CAGTTCTGGGCTAGATTCAAGGTGCTGGTCTTGACCTTTAAAGCTTGGGGCCGGGGTACCTGTCGGACCGCATTCACCCATATGAACCTTGTGCTCATCATCTCAGACCTGCCACTATCAGAGATCCGGTTGGTGGAGACTAAACACAGGGCCTTTTTGGTTGTGGACCCTCAGCTTTGGAATGCCCTCCCTGAAGAGCTTCGCCATGCTCCCTCCCTCACATCTTTTTAAAGAGGCTTTTTAATACTCCATCTTTGGTTATATCTGGTAAGTTATTCCACAACTGGTTCCACCCCTCACTATGTGGCTCCACCCATCACCTGCCCTGCTTAGCAGCCCCCACCCCCTCTCCCCTGCCGCCAAAGTCCTAGGAACCACCAGCCATCATTGTAGCCTACATTATCCCAAGCTAGCAGTTATTTCCCTCTCTGGAAGTATAAAATAATTTAAAGCCGTGTTGGTGCAATCAACACAGAGAAGATTTCATGTTTTATATGCCCTTACGAATGATGCATATGGTCATAGATATGAGGCCTTAATAGTTTCAACATTTCCACATTAAAAAACACCTGCCAACAGAACAAATTACTAATCGCTTGGACACAGTGTGCACTGATGGAATGAATACCTGCTGCAAAGGATAAATAATCAAAAGATAGAACTGGCTAGTATGATAATCTCCCAAATGCCTCTCTTTGTTCCTACCTCTCTGCTAAATGTTGCACAGTAGCAATATTTATATTGCTATACCCTCAATAAATAAAATGGGTTAAAGTCCGTGTTTGGTTTTTAAAAGTCAACAAGATCACCCAAGAGACTGGTGAGGCTGGGATTTGGATTTTGTTTTCCCCTCGCTTTATTACCTAGCAGATGGAGTGGCAAATGTGCGACATACGGCTAAAGCTATCTTATATGCCAGTTTGTTTAAACAGATTGCCTTCGTCATTTGACCACTGTTCGGAAGGCAATTGAAAACCACAGGCTCTGAGCGTTCACATAATGAATATTTTTAAAATGCAAATATGGAGCATTTCTCACCCTTCAAATGTACTGTCAAGAGTTACCTTTGAACAAACACACATGTACACACAAGAGTAGCACCATCACTTGATGACAACCCAAGCTGGAACTCTGAGATGCATCTTGTCAAACATCCAACGTCTGGGCCTGGGCTTCTTACATGAACTGAAGACCAGTCAAGGAAGGATGGAAGAGCAGCACAGAACCCTCATCAGACACTTAATAGCTAGGAAACACTCTTTGGAGGTTTTAAATATGTCTGTTAAAATTTTGTTTTAAATAAAGACTGACTGTTGCATTGAGATTTCCTTTGGAAAGATAAGCTACCTTTGTGAGGCTATCACAAATAGATCTCAGTTTCTGCATGCTATATAAAAACAGCCCTGCTGGATCAGGCCCATGGCCTATCTAGTCCAGCATCCTGTTTCACACAGTGGCCCACTAGATGCCTCTGAGAAGCCCACAGGCAAGAAGTGAAGGCATGCCATCTCTCCTGCTATTGCTCCCCTGCAACTGGTATTTAGAGGTATCTTCCCTCTAAAGCTGTAGGTGGTCTATAACCATTGGGCTAGTAGCCCTTGATAGACTTGTCCTCCATGGATTTATCTAAGCCTTTCTTAAAGCCATCCAGGCTGCTGGCTGTCACCACATCTTGTGGCAGAGAATTCCATAAGTTAATTATGTATTTTGTGAGAAGTATTTCATTTTGTCGGTCTTAAGCTTCCTGGCAATCAGTTTCATGGGATGACCCCTGATTTTAGTGTTATGAGAACGGGGGGGGGGGGGGGGGGTAGTCTCTATCCACTTTGTCCCAACCATGCATAATGTTATACACCTCTATCATGTCTCCCCTCAGCTGTCTTTCCCCCCCTAAACTAAAAAGCCCCAGGTGTTGGAGCCTTGTTGTTCCCAGTCTTTACATGATGTTGTTCCCTGTCTTTGTATGAGACTGATTCATTTGTATGGTGATGTGTGTACTTGGACTTTGCATGCATAACTATCATACCAGTAGAGCATGCAGCTGCTCAAACATTTGGAGAATCTGGCTTCCAACAGCCATACTGTTCCAAGCCGTGAGGAGGAATGTATAATTACTGTGTACTAAAATGGCTATAATATAGACAGAATAATATTACTAATGCAACTAGTGATGACTTGCAATACTGCTGTGCCATCTCTGGCTCATCTTGCCATGTCTCTTCCATGCCTTCCACCCCATACATGCTAGACACACAGTCAGAAACCATGTAAGTTGCTCCATGTGTTCTTCAGCTCTTTGTACACATGGACTACATGCCTATAAGTTATTCATGTATAGGTTATTGCCACGCAAATGGGGGACGATGACAGCAAATTGTTTTCATATTGCCTAGACAAGAGTATAATGGCTGACATGCTCCGCAGTCTTATGAGGGCAGAGCAAGTGCTCTCTCCCCACAAGGAGAGACTTACCTAACAGTGCACAAGGTTTGCCCTGCAGCACTGGATGCAGACTTATTCCTGGATGTAAAAAGGGCTTCTGTGGGGTGGAGAGAGAAGCAAAATACCACCTCTTCCTCCCCACCCATCCAGCTCTGCGAGCCAAACCTGACGCACTGTTAGTTAAGTAATTTCTTATGAGGTTGGACTCTTAAGTTAGTTAAGTAATTCCTTGTGAGGTTGTGCCCCAAACTTACAGCACTGAACTACAGCAGAGCACTGGAAAGACAAAATGGCAGTGATCATCATGGCTCTGAACAACCCCAGAAAATATGGATTTGAAAGTAAAATGTGTTTGTAGGCGGGATTTTGCACCACACAACCTCCAGTTTTGCCCCAGATTTCTGCTAACTGATACTTTGGCTCAGTTTTATATTTCAGTGCTTGAGTGGTATACATGCTCTTAAGTGGACTTAAAAATACCAGTGGCGTATCACAATCTGATCAAGAAATAGTTGTATATATAGAGAGAGTGATAATATCACATTGCCTCTTGAAGTATATACAGAAGCCAGTTGCTCCCACGGTGCATCTGGTAAGTAGAGACTTTGACTTTAGGCCACAGCTATAATATATACTCCCAACAGGATAGTGACGGATGGGGTTAAGGAGAAACTATTAATAAGCTCCATGGGGAGCTTTTAACTGCAGCAACCTAATGCCCTGCAATTGTAGAACTTTACATGAGGAAAGATTCAGCTTTACTAGATGCCTATAGTAATTCTTTCTTTGATGCGCGTCTCTTAGCAATGTTAACAGCAGTTATACATTTGCATCAAGCAAGCAGCATATGCTGAACCCTTAGGGACTTTCAAAGGTGAGTGAGGCTCTGAGCATTTTCAAGGCAAGCTATGTAGAATTCACACTCAGATGATTCTCGGCTAAGCATAATGCAATCTTGTGTCAAATGCGTTTTACTGGGCTGAAGCAAGGGACTTGCACAATTTCTCTGAAGCATCGTTAAGCCATGAATGCATCCAATTAAGAGAATTACAACCTAGAGAAGCATGATGGGTTATTTTATTTTACATATTCTGTTTGGGGGTTATAGGATTACTATTGGGATGCCCTGCTTAATGCAGCTACAATCAAGCTTTTCTATCCCAGGGCGGTTTACAAAAATTAAGAAACATACAATAAAAATAACAATTAAAAGTATTAAGCTAAAAATATGAAACAAATCTGATTTAAAATATATAGAATACAAAGATAAAAACTATACCCGGGTAAAACACTCAGAAGCAGCAATAGAAACAATCATGTAAAGGCCTGGATAAAAAGCCAAGATTTAACAAGCTTTCTAAAAACTGTGATGGAGTCCGAGGAGTGAATGACCACTGAGAGAGCATTCCAAAGTCTGGGGGCAGCAACAGAGAAGGTCCTGTCCCATGTTCACAACAACCATGCCCCCCTCATTGTCAGCACCCGGAGCAGAGCCGCCTCAGATGACCTCGTCAAGAGAGCAGCAACCCTTGGGAGCAGGCAGTCCCTCAGGTATCCCGAGCCCAAACCATTAAGGGCTTTAAAGGTCAAAACCATCACCTTGAATTGGCAGCCAGTGCAACTCTTTCAAAATGGGTGTGATGTGCTCCATATAAAACCCTAGCTGCCGCATTTTGCAATAGCCGCAGTTTCCGGATATTCTTCAAGGGCAGCCCCACATAGAGCACGTTACAGTAATCCAGCCGTGACGTGACTAAGGCATGGGTAACTGTGGCCAGATCTGCCTTCTCGAGAAAGGGACGCAGCTGGCGCACTAGCTGAAGCCGTGCAAAGGCACCCCTGGCCACTGTCTCTACCTGAACTTCCAAAAGCAGAGCCAGGTCCAGTAATACCCCCCAAGCTGTGTACTTCCTCCTTCAAGGGGAGTACAACCCCAACTAGAACAGGTAGAATCACCTCATCCTGATTGGCTCTCCTAGTGACCAGCATAACCTCCGTCTTGTCCAGTTGTTGGCCTACAACTCCCATAATCCCTGGCTATTGGCCACTGAGCTAGGGGATTATGGGAGTTGTAGTCCAAAAATAGCTGGGAGGTGAAAGTTGAGCAGGTCTGGTGTAGACAATGCTGAGCTAGATGGACCAGTGGTCTGACTTGGTATATGGCAGCTTCTTATGTTCTTAAAATACTTAGAGAATAATAATAATTCATGAATCTAGGATGGTGGCAAATCTATGTCTGGGCTGATCAGGGGGGAAGTCTACAACCCCCCCTTTTTTTTAAATGTTAGGGTGAGTTCTCATAACATGATAAAATAAAAAACTTGAGTTCCCAGAGTTTGGCGACAAGCCCAACTTCCCTTGGGGGTGGCAGGGAGCTGACATTGGCTGTGTCCTCTGAACTCACCAGTGTAGTCTGTCAGCCCTACTTATGGTTCCAGAACCAAAATCTGTAAGTGACAACTCTTGCTTACAGATGTAGGTTGCAGAACCATAAGTAGGGCTAATGGAGCTGACATTGGTGGATCCAGATGACATGGCTAATGTTGGCTTCCTGCTCCCCCTGCTCCCGCACTGGAAGTCAGGCTTGCCTGGGAATCAGAGTTTTGGCTTTTATCATGTCCTGTGAACCTGCCCTATGTGGATGTCATTTTGGTATGGAGGATTATTCAATAATATAAGCTTCCAGTCTGAAGTACCACACCCCAAATACCAGTGAACCCTCAAAGTCAAATACAGCACAGTGTGAGGTTCTTCCCATTCTGTCTGCCCCCTTCCTTGGACGCTTGAACCAAGTACCTATGTTGGTGTAAAGTTAGGACCAGACTAGGACTATTTGGGTAGGCTAGTTGGTGCCATACACATGCATATCACTGGATACACCAAAGATATTTCTATTACAGGAGAAGGCTAGAAATAGCTTCTAACTATATTGATGGGCTGCTGGATAGCTGGGGTTTTGTCACAGATTCAAGAGAAAAGTGACTCAATTTAAGCTTTTATTTACTTAATAATGAAATCTGGTAAAAGATTGATTTTGAAGACAAAAAGAAAGTTGTCATAATAGCCTGAGCAGCTCTGGTGTGTTAAGTAGCGCATTATGTCAAGTGTGTGAGACTACAATGACCTGCCACTGCAGAGCGATCGCTGCGGAAGGAGCTATTATGGTTACTTGACAATCTATATTGTCCATAGGAACAATGTTAGCAGTAATGGTACTAATGGTACTAATTTTGAAACATGCTGTTTTGTATCATTAGCTCCAGAAATGCTGTTTATTTCTCTGGACTCAATGTAGCATAGAACATTATTTTGTAAGTACCTTTCCTTAGCTTTCTTAGCTTAGCGTTTAGTGACAGATATGTTATTTGCTTCAGCCAACACTCTGAGGATAGCCAGCATTACTGTGGAGTGGAGGAAGAGACTCCCTTGAGAGAAAACAGTTGAACAGAAATTTCCTTTGGAAAATTAAATGGACTGTTCATCTTGTTGCAATATTTTGTTTGAGAATTTGAAGCCTGTGGGATGTGATGGGCACTGTTCTTCGATCACCCAGAGAGTCCCCAGCAAAAAATTTTAAAACAACATTTGGAGGCAGAAGTACTTGCCACTGGCTGATATAAAGAGAGTTGGTCTTGTGGTAGCAAGCATAAATCGTCCCCTTTGCTAAGAAGGGCCCATCCTGGTTTGCATTTGAATGGGAGACTACATGTGAGCACTATCAAATACTTCCCTTAGGGGATGGGGTCACTCTGGGAAGTGCACCTGCATACTTGCATGCAGAAGGTTCCAAGTTCCTTCCTTGGCATCTCCAAGACAGGGCTGAGAGAGGCTCCTGTCTGCAGCCTTGGAGAAGTCACTGCCAGTCTGTTTAAGCAATACTGAGCTAGATGAACCAATGATCTGAATCAGTATAAGGCAGCTTCTTATGTTCTGATCATGACTGGCACAGCATGTGTTCTTCTAACATCAATGTGCCTGCAGGCATAGCCCCTGCACTAGTTTCGAAAGGACCAGTGCTCTTGTGCAAGAAGGTAAATACTTCAGAGCTTCCCCACGCTCTGCACTCCAGAAGTACTCTGTTAGAGTGGAAGCACATTGCTGACTTTCAAGAACACCCATACTTTGGAAGTGCAGGGACTAGCACTATGAGTGCTGTGATGTTAAAAGTGGGCATGATGCAGTAGTGAAGATGTCAGCCATTGTTTTATGAGTACTCCAAGGAAAGAAATCAGTTTAAAACACACACACACACACACACACACACACACACACACGAAATATTATGGGATTTTCAGTGCTGGCTAAGCATATCATTTCTCTTTTAGATTTGCTTGGGGTAGTGCACAGAACAGTGAAAATCTCGAAGCTTTCATTATGGATGGTGTTTGACCTGTAGACTAACATTGCACACTCTGAAAAATATTTTGCATGTGCCACGGGGAGGTGTAATTTTTGCTGACACCCCCCCTTACTTTCTATAGGCCTCTGTGCCTTTCAGAAATTTGTCTCTAGTGGCCCTACCACCTTTGGAGACAAGTTTTGGGAGTTAGAGGGAATTGGCAAAAGTCACCCCTTGCTTGTTATGCTGTGCAGAGACATCGGGAACTACAGTTCCCCCACCACTATCCCCATGGGCTAGGAAGACCTATGGTTTACAGATGCCCTCATGCACTTTCTGATGTCCCTGTGCACTTTCTCCCCATGCAACTTCTCAACATCCCCACATGCTTTCCCAAGTGGCCCCATAGGCTCAAATTCCAGCAGAAGAGGCCTCCTCAGCACCTGGAATGTGAAGAATTGCATGGAGATGGACCTACTAGGAGCAGCTAGTATTCATCAGGATCAAAGCGTCCAATGCATGCCCCTACATGTTATATTTCTGAATTTCCCAATGGCATCTGGTTGGCTACTATGGGAAACAAGATGCTGGACTAAATGGGCCATTTTTCTCATCCAGCAAGGCTGTTCTTGCTGATTCTGGGGAACTATTGTAAGAAACAGTGAAATGGATCTATGCACTATGCATATACATGTGAAAAACACTCGTTGACAAACATGGGATGGTTGTTTAATATGTGTCAAACACTGCTATAGCTATCAAGAGGTTTAATAACACAACCCCAAGAAAAGACTCGGGTTTGGGGGTTATTTTTTAGCAAATTAATCTTGAAGCTATCCAAAAAGCAGGCTGTTATCACTGAGAATCTTGCTCCCACCCCTTAGCAAAATCTGAAATGGTGTTCTTGGTTATAAAGCTATTTTCATAAACTCACATGTGAAGAGGATTTCAGGAGAATTGCCTAATTTGAACTCTTGACTTCATAAGAAAAGAAACCTGATGTTCCTTTAGAAGAACTGGTTTCCTTCCAAAATTTAATACATAAGAGTTCTTATTTATTGAGACAAGTTTTGAGAACTTCCTGTTTTATTTTCCACAAACCAGCATCAATTTTCAATGTTCAAAAATACTGGCATCTTTTGAAAGGACTGGCTGTCTTTTCCCTTGAGTAACTCCAGTTTTAGAAAAGTTGCCTGACAAGTCTGTTAGCGCTATGAGAAGGACTGAATGTTTCTATGTAAAACTCCCGCAGATTTCAAACTTCTGAAAAGTACAAAGCCTGCTGTTCATTTACCATCCACTGAAATAAAATTAACCGGGGGGGGGGGAGTTAATTTAACATTATAATGGCTAAATTTTATTGTCAAATATATTAACTTGTTAAGACTCGTTAAATATTACAGAAGAAAGGTAAGAACTTTGTGATTTAAAAGATGAAGTAGCATAATTACAATTGTTAGCTGTGCCAAAAAATACTAGGACCATATGATTAATGTATTATGTTGAAATGAAATTCACAATAATCCAAAAGTTCAGTTATATGTTCAAAACAGCAAACTTCATAGATATATTTATGAGATAGTCCTGATTGTTCAGAACAGTCTTTAATCAAGATGTGACATTTGGGCTGTAACCTATGCATACTTACTTGGAAGTAAGTCACACTTCTAAGTAAAGATGCATAGACTTGTGTTGGACATGATAAAGGTAGACTCTGTTATAATGCCTCCAAACCCTCACCAAGTATCATTTGCTCCCTTTCCCAATGCCTCACTTCTCCAGTCCAAATCCCGTTAGGATTAACCATGGTGCAGCATACATCAGCAATGATTATTTTCGATGAAGCATCAACAAACACATGTCCTTGCTGTCAAGCAGATCTAAAACCAAGATGTTCTCCAGAATCCTGTTACTGCTACGTGGCAAATGATGAGCTAAATCCACTAAGTGATTTGTTTTATAAACCCTGGTTAACAGATGAAGCTTGGTTGCATTAACTGTGCTTATGGTCAGAGACCTCACCAGGGGTGGATTTTATCTACAGGCAAAGTGGTCAGCGGTCACCTTAAATTTCTCAGTCAGCCATGTTGTCTCTGCCTCCATTCTGTGTTCCTACTGCCTGCTCTGTTGTACCGAGCTGCTCTTGCCTGCAGCTGGAGGTGGGCAACGGTAGCAAAGAACAAATGAAAAGCCCCAGATATTTTCAAATATTAATATTAATAAGGCAGGAGCCAATAAGCATGCTCACTTTTGTTTGTGCAAAACGGACGGTCCTAGGACTGCCCTATAAACCAATCAGAGAGGGACTAGGCTGATTGACTACTGAGATATAAAACAGGGGATCACGGATAACAAGTACAAGAAATGCAAAGTGAAACCCGTGAACAACCTTGAACAGTAGGCAAAGCGAAAAATGCAGAGTCACAATACAGGGTACAACAATACTCCAAGTGTAATCACAACCTGCAACAGACATCCATAATACAAATGCAAGTAAATACAAACAATGTGGGCTAGTGAAAACTCCACAGACTCAAAGATGTCATTCTTGACAAAAGTTACTGAGATGCTAGTGGTGCCAAATAGCTGATGTGATGCTAGCGGTGCCAGTTTGCTTGAAGTAAATCCTCATGGATAAGAGGTAATCATCCTGACCAGGAACTTTGAAACTTCGAATTAGAACTGAATACAATAGGTCTCCCTGGAGGTGGAAAACCCTCCTTGTGTATCTTCGGAAGAATGTAAAAAACAGGCACCCTAGGGTAGAGATTTAATAAACCTTTCACTAAGTTGTTGGAAATAATCCCTAAAACTAGTGCTTCATTGAGGACCATTCTGACAAGAAACATAATCCTGGAGGTGGGGTCATAAGAGATGGGGCAATAACTGTCTCTCTCCATTAATAATCTTCTAATCTGACACATTTTGGACAAGGAGGATTATTTGTTATGCAGAGAGCTTAGCAGGTTTCTCTCTGAATTGTGGCCAGGATGGACACCCAGGCTAAGTGGTAGACACCCAAGGTGGTCAGGGAGTGGCACCTTATCTCTTAAACATGATTGAGGGAAAGGATTTGGAGTATTTGGTCTCAAGCACCCCTTAGTCATATATGACCTCTTCTTGAAAAAATCCAATTTACATTTAGTAAACACAGGAAGGAAAGAGGGACTGAGCCCACTGGTTATTCCCCTGACACTTATGTGCCAGTTGGCCACACTCCCAAAGCCGACATGTTTTCATGAGAAAGGGGTCATGCCTACATATTAATGGGAGCAAGAATTTTGTTTATCCAGGATTCCTGCTCTTAAGATATACACAGGTGTCAATCGCTTTCTTATGAAAGCCGTACATGTGGCTGTATATGTGTCTGCAATAGCAGGCATAGCATGATCCCCCTTCCCACATTTCCCCTTCCCCATATTTACTGAGAACGGGGAAGATTTCATGAGAAAAAGGCTTAGGATGGGGATGGGGCCATAGCTCAGTGGTAGAACATTTACTTTGCATACACAATGTCCCAGGCTCACTCCCTGGCATCTCCAGGTAGGGCTGGGAAAAGCTCCTGCCTAAAAACTTAGAGAACTGCTGCCAGTCTGTATAGGTAATAGACAGCTAGTGGACCAATGGTCTGCCTTGGAATAAGGCAGCTTCTTATGTTCCTAAGATCTCACATGTGAAAGAGATTTCAGCCAATTACATTTTGCTGATTTCACCCCCTGTGATATCTGCTACTTTGGTATAAAGAGTTCAGCATGTGGTTACTTAAAGCAATTTGTGTATCCATTCTATTTATTTCATTTATTTATTTTTCCTATTATGTAGCTTAGGAAAGGCCAAGCATGAAATTGGAGCCGCAAAGCGAGTCAGAATTTATTGATATGAAACTGCACTGAGAGCTCAATAGGTGTGCAGCAAAGCAAGAAGGGTAAAGGGGGCTGAATAATTCATTGAACCTTTAAGCATCAACAAATACCACTTACAGTGAGGAATGCCTACTTTGCAACAGTAGATGTGAAGAGTGCACATAAAAGAGAATCGATGTTTCATGAACATGTTAGGAGAACATTATAATAAACAAGGCACAGGAGGTTCTTGTAAGTAATTCTGAAGGAAAACACAATAAGCAGGTTATTTAGAAAAGAATGGGGATCTTGTTTTAACAGCATTCTGTCTCCAGAGCCTCAAATTTAACATGGCTAAGAGCATAAGAATAGCCCTGCTGGATCAGGCCCAAAGCCCTTCTATTCCAGCATCCTGTTTCACCAGATGACTCTGAGAAGCCCATAAGCAAGCGGTAAGGGCGCTTCACTGTGACGTGCGCGCGCGCGCAATGCACTCCTGCGAGGTTTTCAAAGTAACGTCGGGGAAGGGGTGGCAGGGAGGTATCCTGCCGCCCCAATTACTCGTATGTTTATGGCGCCAGAGAGGGAAAGCGGCGGGAGGGGTAAGTAAACCCACCCGCCGCTCTTAAAGAGACCCCCCCACCCCAGTGCCAGACCGCAGTTGGCGGTTCTGTGCACACCCCTAGTTTCCAGCTGTGCTCTCTGCCTTGTGACACGCTGTTGCTGTGAAGTCAGTGGGGGTTGCCTGCACAGCTCATCTTCTAGTCTGTCCGTCGCTGTCTCTGCTGTCTCAGACTGCTGTGCCTGCTCTAACTGCTGTGCCTGCTCTGAAACATCAGCCAGACCTTCCTCAGCCATCTCTTGGGAACTGGCAGCTGGGCTCTGCCCCTCAGGCACCCCTGCATCGGCTGAAAGGCTGTCAGCTTCCCCTTCCTCCTTGCTATCTGAGATCAAGGGTGTGACAATCAGTCAGTGAGCGAGATGCTTCTATCACACCCCTGAAGGTCTTATCCACATACCTCTCTGACTCTCTGAGCTTCTCCAGATCAGCCACCTTGGCTTCGAAGGAACAAACTTGTTCCCTGAGAGGTAGGAGCTCCTTGCTCAGAGCATACACCCATGACTTCTGCCCATCAAACAAATAGTTATACATGCAACACCCTCTGCAATACAATGGGAAGTTCCCACTCCCCTGCTGCTTTTCTACCTTCATGACTTGTTTTGTTGGCTTTTTAGAATATTTGGAGATTCTTTCTTTGACAATTAGGTCTTGGCTGAAGTTGGCAGCTATTCAACAGCTAAGCTATTTAAACTTTATCTCCCAAGACTATCCTGTAAAAAAGGAAGCAGTACTTAACTGCTCATCCCGCTCAGCTCCATGTGATCAAGAGGGGCCCCTTTCAAGCTCTCCCACACACTTCCCCACAAAACTCCCATGTTACCTGTTTGCTAATTCCTGTTCACTAAATTCTGGTTGCTAAATTCCCTGGCTGCCTTCTTTGAGAGCAGGTTTCAAAGGGAGTCAACTGGGCTCAACAGGAATGTGGCTCCTCTCACCAGGTGTGACTCACCTCTGCCCTAGCTGGTTTCTCCCACTCTCTCTCTCCAGGCCAAAGAGAACCTAAAACTGAAAGCCACACAGCCACCAAAACAAGCAAAAAACAGGGGGGAGGGGAAACAAGCCCTGGCAAACACACACACACACACACCTCCCCTAAAGAGACACCAGCCCCTCAAAATCTCACCTTCTTAAGAAAAATCCTTCTCAGGTCTGCTTCTCCTCTTTCCAGAGTTTCCTTTAAACTGCTTAAAACTTTGCTGAAACTTTAAAACTTAATTTTTTCCATAAGTATAAAACTTTAAAACAAAGTTTTCCATAAGTTTTAATGGAAGAGCAAGTTGGAGGAAAATGTAATGTGATGTGGGTGGGGGGAAGACCGCAGTATCTAATAGCTGCAGTAAGATAGAAATATTAATAGAAACTTACTGTAGATTACACAATCTCAGAAGCCCATGTGTCTTATGGCTTGGGCCTGCAGCAGTCTAGTTTCCTTCCAAGCACAGCTGCTAGATTTCTGAAATTCCTTTGGGGCAGACATTTGTCATGCTTTCCCCTTACCTTAAAGGTGTTTTATAAAGCAATGGATCAAGCTCAAGCAAAACTGGCAGAGTAGTTACTGAGCTGTTCAAAACCATACTCAGAAAAAGTATCTCAAAAGTCTCATTTGAGCATGCACAGTCGGTATCTAGAGGGAGTAGAAGGTGAAATTGCAGGAATAACAATAATAATAATAACCATATTAATAATGATAATAATGATATGATGATGGTGGTTATAATGATAATAATAATAATATGATAATAGCAGGAATAATAATAAGAAAATAAGGAAGAGCTGTACTGTATAGCCCCAAAGATTCATCTAATCCAGGGGTAGGCAACCTTGGTTTTCCAGGTGTTGTTGAACTACAACTCCCATCATTTGGGAGTTGTAATCAACAATTGTGGCTAGGGATGTTGGGAGTTGTAGCTTAACAACAGTTGGAGAGTCAAGGTTGCCTACCTCAATCTAATCCAAGATTTTGTTTTCCCAAGAAATGCTTCTGGGAAACGCCCAAGCAGAGTGGGCATGAGGGCAACATCCTCCACTAAGCAGCTGGTTTTGAGAGAGAGCTACATTTCCACCATCCCGGGGGGGGGGGGGTTTGTGTGTTTTTTTAGCTGAGTGAAAATATTGTATTTCTTTTCAAACATGTATTTGTTAAATTAAACTGATATTTCAGCTCAGATCATTGTTATGGCCTCTCAGACACTGGCTGACAGTCAGAGCAATGAATCACTTGCAGAAGGTCTTTACACTAGGTGCAAAGCTGTAAAGCTGTTGTGCTAGCAAATAGCACTAAGTCTGGACTCTGGAGCTTGAACTCCAGGCTTGTGCTGTGCAACAGCAGCATGCCTCATTTATTTCTCTGGGAACCTTGTGAAAAAGCTCTATTGCACATGACTTTTAGTACAATTAAACCATCCTCTTGTGCTATTGCAACAGTGCTCGTCCTGCATTCCGTTCCTTGCTCTGGATGTCAACCAATATTTTAAACTAAGTACACACATCTAAAAGAGGTAGTACAACTGAACCCTTTCTCCCAGATTCTCTGTGCCCAGAGGTGCATCTAGGTAATTTTGGAGCCTGGACCTAAAGGCCTTTTGGTACCCCCCCCCCCACCTGCCACCACCAGATACGCTGCAATGCACTTTTTTTAAAACACCAGAACATGCTCAGGGGGAGCTGGAAACTCTTTAATTTTAGAAGATATTCTGAACAAGATACTTCCCACTGACTTGCAGAGATACACCACATTTTGCATGTTCGGCATTTGGAGGCCCCCTCCACCCAGGTCTACCGGGTTCTCTGCCCGGAAGTCCAGTCCAAAGAGCACCACTGTCTGTGCCAATGTCCCTGCTGCAAGCCTGAGTATTCCAATGAGAAATGTTGTTCTCTAGATAGTCAAACAATCCAGTTGTGAAAATGTTCAGACTCTTAGCAATTGGACAGGGAATGGTTGGCTAGCAGTGCTATCCTAAACACATTTATTCAGAAGCAAATCCCATTGAGCTCCTTAGTAAGTGTTCTTGGGATTGCACTGCAAGTTCCTACAGAATGGTGCAGAGATTTGGTGTTCACCATTCCCCCCTCCCAGAATCCCCCCCCTTTTTTTTTGCATGATGCTGCATATGACACAGCATTACTCAGAGGAGGATTCTAGAATTCTGTGGGGAAATGCCACAGTCAGTGGCTGCCAAAAAGGGTGGCCCCAGCCCCAAATTCCAAACAACCAGAGAAAACCCACCAAAATATCCTCTCATTTTTGCCACTTCTAAATGAAGGGGCAACAATGGGGTGGGATTTTCCCTCTGCTTTATGCACAACACATATTTTTAAAAAGTCATATCAAACATATCCAATGTATCTTCAGGGGCTAATGCGTCTTATTCTGTCTTATTCTGTCTTACATGCCTCTGACTACCAGTTGCAAGGGAGAAACTGCAGGAGAGGGGCTCTCAGAGGCACCTGGTGGGCCACTGTGGGAAAAAGTGCTGGACTAGATAGACCTTGAGCTGGATCCAACAAGGATCCTCTTATGTTCTTATGCTGAGAGCAATAGCTACACCAGTTAACTTGGAGACTGTCCTGTTGATTTCAGATATTTTCCCAGTGATCAAATTATTGGGGCAAAAGGTGGGGGCTCCTAATAAAATCCATAAACTTCACCACCACCCCAACTATTTTAGCCAAATAATGGTCCCTATTATAGCAGGGATCTCAAACTGCGCCCCAACCCCTCGCAGTTGTTGGTGTACAAAATCATCATCCCTGGCTATTGGCCATTGTGACAGGGAATGATGGGAGTTATAGTCCAACCACAGCTAGACGGCTGCTGTTTGAGAGCCCTGGACTATAGTCAATAGCTAAGGGAGTCATCACAAAAAATAAGTGTGCCAGGTCTCCTCTGGCCTTTTTGTAATTCAAGGAATTGATTTATCTAATATAACATAATGAGGACAGAACAAATAGAAGTTTCTGGAGTCATCTGGGCTTCACTAGATTAGATATGTCTGATCCAGGCCAGTATTGGCAGAACTCACTCTAATTTTAATTTTGATCTTCTGCAATGCCACAAGTGATGTTGCCTTTAAAATACTGAATCTGTTGTAACTAAAACTGTATAACATTTGGAATCATCCTCATATAACAAGTAACTTCAAATCTTCTGCGCCTTTCTTTCAGTTAACTGTAGTTTTTCTTTGAGACCTACTTTCCGGTTCACTCTCCACCTGCATCTCCCTTTAATGAGTCACCCAAACTTTCTTTGACTATCCTTCTTTAAGAATGTAACAGTATAGTTCCCATGTAGATGTCAAGTAAGGGAAATGATCAAAAGAAGACCACAGAAAGATACAGACTCAGAAAGAAAGGCCATAGAAAGATGCATTTTAAAAACCAAATTTTACAGAACAGATTTATGTCAATACTTATGCCAACGCTGAATTTTGAGAAGCCATTGGTTTAGTTGGTTTTAGATGTATAAATATTCTGCATCAAGTGAACCTGAATCCTGAAGCCAGTGTTCCGAAACAGGGATTTCCAGATGTTGATGACTACAACCCCCAGCATCCATGGCTGTAATGGCCTTTAGCCACAATATCTGGGAATCCCTGTTACATGGAACAGTGTTTGTAGCCTTCGCAAATTAAATTATTATCTTAACTATATAAAATATTTATACCACTTTTCAACAAAAACAACAACCCAGTTCTCAAAGTGGTTTACATAGCAAAAGATATGTGAAGTTGTACATAGTACCCCATGATCCTCTTGGCCAGGGAAGTAAGATGATGCTCAAAAACCATTCTTATGCTATTAGAGACCTTATGCTACTTGCAGACCTTCTCATTTCCCTTTGTCACATCCATGGGGGGAAGACACCCAGTCCTTGGGCTGTAGTAAGCTCAGTGGTAAAGCATCTGCTTTGCATGCAGAATGCCCCAGGTCCAATCCCTGGCATCTTGAGGCAGGGAGAAATGCCTGCCTAAAACCTTGGAAAGCCAATTCCGGACACTGTGGACAATACTGAGCTAGATAGACCAATGGTCTGACTCAGTATAAGGCAACTTCCTATGTTTCTATGTCCGTTCCTATGCCCCTCTAGTTTCCAGCGGAACTGCTTTCAGCTTGCCTTTGGCTCACCTGCCTCTAAGGTCCTTGCTTGCCCTTGACATCTGGACCTAACATACTGGAAACTTATTAAGACAACCGCCCCTTTGGCTTCTGAGATTTACCATACATATGATATTTTCAAGTAGAGATGGGCAAGCTCTCTGAAGCATACCTCATATCAACTTGGAATTTTTAAGAGTTGTTCCAGGGTGAAAACAACAAGAAGATAACTCAGATCATTTTTCCACACCTATTTCAGAGTTGGGAAAAATACCCTCCCCCTTTCTGCACCAGGAGTTACTTTCTTAAATACCACAAGCCAAAGCCATTAAGGGTTTTAGAGGTAAAAACCAGCAAATTCATCGAGGACAGGTCTATTAGTGGCTACAGGCCATCTCCAGCCTCAGATGCAAGATGCCTCTAAATATCAGTGGCAAGGGAGCAACAGGAAGAGAGAGGGCATGCCCTCACCTCTTGTTTGTGGGCTTCTCAGAGGCATCTGGTGGGCCACTGTGTGAAAACAGGATGCTGGACTGCCTTGGGCCTGATCCAGGTGGGCTGTTCCTATGTTCACTTTGTATTTGGTCTGGAAACATATTGGTAGCCATTGAAAATCTTTTAAAACAGGATATGCACATGATCAGGTTGCCCTGGAGACCAAACTGTCTGCTTCATTCTGCACCAACTGCAGCTTCTGGACAACGTACAAAAGCAGTCCAGTGCACAGCACGTTGCAGTAGCCATGCCTGGAAGTTACCAAGATATGCACCACTGTTTTTGAGTCATTTATCTGGATAAATGGACTCAGTTGGCATATCAGTTGAAGCTGATAAAATGCACTCCAGGCCACTGTCACAACCTGAGACACCAGGGAGAGGTTCAGATCCAGGAACACTCCCAAATTACATACCTGTTTAAAGTAGCACCATGGAGGGATAAGGATGGACCAGAGAACATGAGGAAGGGAGATTAACTTTTGGGTCACACACCCAACAAAATGACTTCCCAAAATTTCTATTTGTCTTGGGAGGGAAGCTGCCATTAGCACCAATAAAAATAGTTTCAGGGTACAATTTTCATCAGAATTGCAATATGGGTGGAAAGGGTTTAGAGAAACATCCGCTCATGCTGTGGTTCCAATGGTGATCCAGTAAGTTTAAAAAAAAAAAGTAAAAGGAATGCAATCCCAAACAACACATTTAATATAACATGTAGTGTGGACCTGAGCTTACAAGGAAACTGAACACTTTCCTCAGTACCACACTGGGTGCCTTTTCTGCACTTCCACAGAACTGTGAAATTTTAAAACTTGTTTTAATAGCTATTTTATTCTATTGTATTATTGTTATGTACTTTAATTTGTAACTTTTAAATATTTTAAATTTTGTACAGTGCCTAGAGGTGTACATATCAGGCGGTATAGAAATATAATGAATAAATGAATGAATGAATGAATGAATTGTGGCAAACCCACAGTCCTACATATTCCCCCTTTCAAACATCCCCCTATAAAAATGCTAAAGAAAATCAAAAGTATCAGAACTAGGAATGCTCAGAGACCTGATAGCAAATTTTGCAGTATACTTAAGGAAATTTCTCCAGGCTCTGTCATACTGGGATCTTGCCACTCATGCATCACATGGCAACAGGGTTGCCAACTGGGGACTTTTATAGAGGGCATGCAGCAATTTTGGGGACCAAATGATTTTTTTGCATGTGGCATCTAAAGTTCTGGGGAGCAGCTGGAACATTTTGTTCAGACAGAACACTTGGCCCCCATGAGCAGCCTCTCTTGCTCTATCTCCTTCCCCTTCCAACTGACCATCCATCCAATGGGGAAGCCAGAGAGAAGGTCCTGCTTCAGTGGCAGGTTGCAGAGCCACATGATGCAGGAGCACAGATAGGTGGGCCCAACAGATGCAGCTTCCTTCCTTCCTTCATGTGGTGGTGGTGCAAGTGAGAAGTTAGCAATTAGCTAACTAACTTTACTCAGCAGCTACTCCTGATGAGGAAAAAAGTAGGGGTGTGCAATTCGGGATTTCGGGTGATTCGGCTCGGACCCGAACCGAATCACCCCTGTTCTGTTTTGTGCCCGAATCTGGGTCACCCGAATCACCCTTGATTCGGTTCAGATTCGGATTTAATCCAAATCTGAATCCGAATTGATTTGGGGGGTAAAAAGGGGCCCAGGGGCAAAATTTTGGGGTGGGTGGTAGTGCCCAATGGGTAGAGTCTACCACCCCAATTTCAGGGGGATTGGGCAAAATCCTGATTTTTGGTGAATATTTAAAATTTTAGTGACTTTGGGGCAGTTCGGGGGCATAGCATGGGATCTGGGCAAAAGTAGTGCGGTGGGGTGGTAGTGCCTAATGGGTGCAGGCTACCACCCCAATTTCAGGGGGATTGGGCAAAGGGCTGATTTTTGGTAAATTTCTGAAAATTTCATGTCTTTGGGGCAGATTGGGGCATATTGGGGCAGAAAGTGGGGCCTGGGGCAGAATAGTGGGGTGGGGTGGTAGTGCCTAATGGGTGGAGGCTACCACCCCAATTTCAGGGGGTTTGGACAAAGGGCTGATTTTTTGAGAATTTTTGAAGTTTTAGTGACTTTGGGGCAGTTTGGGGGCAGAAAGTGGATCTGCCCTAAAATAGTGGTGTGGTGTGGTAGTGCCTAATGGGTGGAGGCTACCACCCCAATTTCAGGGGGTTTGGACAAAGGGCTGATTTTTTGAGAATTTTTGAAGTTTTAGTGACTTTGGGGCAGTTTGGGGGCAGAAAGTGGATCTGCCCTAAAATAGTGGTGTGGTGTGGTAGTGCCTAATGGGTGGAGGCTACCACCCCAATTTCAGGGGGTTTGGACAAAGGGCTGATATTTTGAGAATTTTTGAAGTTTGGGTGTCTTTGGGGCAGATTGGGGGCAGAAAGTGGATCTGCCCCAAAGGAGTGGGGTGGGCTGGTAGATAGTGCCTAATGGGTCGAGGCTACCACCCATCCCAATTTAAGAGTGATTGGGCAGAGGGGTGAATTATGGTGAATTTATTTGTATGAGGTTTGTCTTCATAAGGTGAAGTGTGCTAAATTGATTACTTCCTCATATTATTCATAGTAAAGGAAAGTGTGAAAAAGTGAAAGTGGGGTCATGAGAGTTGTTTAATTGAAAAATAGCTCATTTGCTATGATAGAATGAGAATTCACATCATAGCAAATGAGCTATTTTTCAATTAAACAACTCTCATGACCCCACTTTCACTTTTTCACACTTTCCTTTACTATGAATAATATGAGGAAGTAATCAATTTAGCACACTTCACCTTATGAAGACAAACCTCATACAAATAAATTCACCATAATTCACCCCTCTGCCCAATCACTCTTAAATTGGGGATGGGTGGTAGCCTCCACCCATTAGGCACTATCTACCAGCCCACCCCACTCCTTTGGGGCAGATCCACTTTCTGCCCCCAATCTGCCCCAAAGACACCCAAACTTCAAAAATTCTCAAAAAATCAGCCCTCTGCCCAATCCCCCTGAAATTGGGGTGGTAGCCTCCACCCATGAGGCACTACCACCCCACCCCACTATTTTGGGGCAGATCCACTTTCTGCCCCCAAACTGCCCCAAAGTCACTAAAACTTCAAAAATTCTCAAAAAATCAGCCCTTTGTCCAAACCCCCTGAAATTGGGGTGGTAGCCTCCACCCATTAGGCACTACCACCCCACCCCACTATTCTGCCCCAGGCCCCACTTTCTGCCCCAATATGCCCCAATCTGCCCCAAAGACATGAAATTTTCAGAAATTTACCAAAAATCAGCCCTTTGCCCAATCCCCCTGAAATTGGGGTGGTAGCCTGCACCCATTAGGCACTACCACCCCACCCCACTACTTTTGCCCAGATCCCATGCTATGCCCCCGAACTGCCCCAAAGTCACTAAAACTTTAAAAAATCGCCAGAAGTCAACCGTGAACCGAATCACCCGAATTTTTCATGCCCGAAATTCGGGTGATTCGGCTCGTGCCCGAAAAATATCGGGGGACATCGGGGGTGATTCGGTTCAGCCCCGAATCACCCGAAATTGTTTGTTTCGGGCACAGATCGTTCTGTGCCCGAAATTTTTTGCACATCCCTAGAAAAAAGGCACAGGAACATAGGAACACAGGAAGCTGCCATATACTGAGTCAGAGACCATTGGTCTATCTGGCTTAGGTCACAGGCAGGAACCTCTCTCTGCCCTATCTTGGAGAAGCCAGGGAGGGAACTTGAAACCTTCTGCTCTTCCCAGAGCGGCTCCATCTCCTGAGAGGAATATCTTACAGTGCTCACACTTGTAGTCTCCCATTCATATGCAACCATGGTGGACTCTGCTTAGCTATGGGGACAAGTCATTCTTGCTACCACAAGACCAGCTCTCCTCTCCTCTAAAGTGGTGAATCTCTTGGATTTATCATGGGGAGACCAACTGGCCCTATCTAACCCTAGCACAGCATCTCTTCAAAGGCTGGTACTAGTTTTTAGATTGTGAGAACTTTGGGGACAGGAGAGCATCTTATTTGTTTTTCTTTGAAAACCACTGTGAAACCTTCTGTTGAAAAGCCATATATAAAGTCTTGTAGTTGCAGAGAAAAGCGAGAGAGTGGGAGACCGTGCATGTACCTCTGCACGAGCATGCAAAGAGGCTGACTTGGCGTCTGGCTGGCTGCCCGGCCTCAAGTCAACAGGAGGAATTGCTAGTCTGGCAGGGGAAAGCAGGCTGGGTTATCCATGGGAAGGAGGACACAGGACTGTATGTGTGATAAACCTAACCAGGAGATGAATTTACAGTGAAGAAGCAGGGACCTTGAGAACTCTGCAACTAGACAGCAGACCGAGCAGACATATGGCTCACCTGGTCATCAGCTTCACGGTGGTGAGCTGAATATATTCTCAAATTATCCAGTTTTTATCAAAATATGCATATATAATACTAATAAAATATGTAAATTTTATGCAAAGTGGAGCCTTTCTGGAGACCTTGTTGGTGAAAACTGTCACTCTATTTCTACTTTGTGTCTGTGTGATGGATATTGACTTTTTTCACCATCTTGGCCATCCCTACGTGGCAGTCCAAGACTCCCACCTGAGCAGAAGACATAAGGATCTTCCTTGTACTGGATCCAAGATGGACTGTTTTAACTCACGGCAGCTCTTCAAGGTCTCCTGCAAAGGTCTTTCCCAGCTGACAATATGAACCAGAGCTCTCAGAAAATGAAAACCTTGGTCCATAGTAAATTGACTCTACCTTACAACTCCTCACCAGGAAAGGACAATGACACACAATGTCAAGATTTCCAGACTGTGTGTTCTCTCCTCCACACATCATCAACACCAGCTGCAGCCCAATTAAGCTCACCAATGCACAGGTGTTCACAGGAATGACTAACAAAAGTACACTTCCCTTTAGGGCTTTTTAAAAAATTACAGGTTTTGTTAGGGACCCCCCCCCTCCCGCCCCCCGCTCTCCTTATTTTGCTTCCACACACCTTTGAACATCGAGGCTAAACAGTGCAACTGTGGAAAAGAAATAAATTGGATTCTGCCTTTGGGAAAAACAATCAGCATGAGCTGTAGCCTAATTAAACCGAACACGTTTAAGGTTTGTATCATGTGGAGGGGTGGGGTAGAATGTGCATGCTTGCGTGTTGCCTGTATAAATTAAAATAAAGGAAACTGTTTTGGATTTTAAGACCTGGTCTTGTTTTTATGGTTAAAGAAACCACACTTTAAACATGCAGGAAACAATTTTAGTTATAAAACCTATTCCTGTATAAAGGAAAAGTTGTGCTGTTGAGTTGGTGTCGACTTGGTGTTTTCTTTGGTAGAATACAGGAGGGGTTTACCATTGCCTCCTCCCACGCATCTTCCTATATCGCTGCTGCCCAATATAGGTATTTCCCATAGACTGAGAAACATACCAGCAGAAATTTGAACCAGCAACCTCGCTCCCTCGGCAAGTTTCTCCCTCGCTGTGCCATTAGGTATAGATTCCCTGATTCCCTGATTTAATTAACAGCACTATTTTAAAACTCTGCATTGATGCAAAATCCAGTGCGGATCTGAAGGTTTATGTGACAAAACTGCACTAAGGTAGAGAAAAGATTCACCCATGGGGTCCCCTATTTTTTAAAAGGTATAGGCTGCACATGGATAGAGGCCTACAAGGTCAGTGAAGTCTAGCAGACTACCAGAACCCTTTGCATTTCAACCAGTTCTCCAGCAGAACTGGACACCCAAGTAAACATTCTTCTTCATTCCTATTCCTCCCTCTATTCCTGCTTCTCAGCGGCTTTAATCATTTGTATGCTTATGTGCTCTATGCTGTAGTCCTGTGTGTGTGTGTGTGTGTGTGTTTTCTTTCTTTCTTTCTTTCTTTCTTTCTTTCTTTCTTTCTTTCTTTCTTTCTTTCTTTCTTTCTTTCTTTCTTTCTTTCTGAATTCATAACTTGTTGCATGTCTCAACAGGAGGACCAAACTTTAAATGCCACCTTCAAATTGCCATCAAATGATAGGTACAAATAAAGAGGTCATGCAGTGCCAGAGAAGTTCATGCCAGATGTGTTGATTTATAAAATGTTTAAACTCCTTTTTCAGAAACCCATGCCAAAAATGGTTTCTGGTGAGTCTGGAGGGAAAGACTTTTCCACAGTGATGAGGCAGCCCTTAAATATGCACCATGGTGTGTTCTTCTGCAAGTGGCATATATATATATATATATATAAAGAGAAATAACCATGATTTGGTGTGCAGGGGGCCGAGGTCAATGTTCAGTGTAGGGCTATGCGCACCAGCATGACCTCAAGCCAGTTTGAGGTTGAGCTGAACCCACCAGGCCAGTCTGGGTCCAGTTCTGGGGTGTCAGCAACATTAAATTTTGGTTTTTAAGAAGGTGGACTTACTGACACTGAAGGCTTAAGCAGCCTCAGAGGGTGCTGCTGCAGTCGCAGGAGAGGGGGTCTCCTGCAGCTCCCCATCCCCCTGCCAGCCTCCCCTGGTCTCCCACAGGACGCTTCAGCCTGTTTGGGGGCCATTTAGGTAGCGGCCATTTTTGAGGCGGCTGGACATGTGTGTGGGCCATTTGAATCAAAAGTGGCCACTGTGCACTCACAGAGGGCTGAAATGGCCCTGAATTGGGTGACTAGGGAGAGGGGGGAGCAGCGGGGGGAGGGGAGTCCACTTTTAAAAATGAAATTTAATGTCGCTGACACCCCCAAACTGGTTTGAATTCAAACCGAGCCAGGCCCCTCATTTGGGATGCCAAAACCAAACATGCCCAGTCCAGTTAGAGTCTGGTTTGGATTCGAATTGTACTGGGCAAATAGGTTCCATGCACATCCCTAGTTCAGTGCATTATTACATTAAATGTAATTATTTAAAATTAATGAAAATAATTATTAGTTACTTATGGATATTTTCTCCTGTCAGGGGACCCACAGCTTTAGGAACATAGGAAGCTGCCATATACTGAGTCAGACCATTGGTCTATCTAGCTCAGTATTGTCTTCACAGACTGGTAGTGTCTTCTCCAAGGTTGCAGGCAGGAATCTCTCTCAGCCCTATCTTGGAGAAGCCAGGGAGGGAACTTGAAACCTTCTGCTCTTCCCAGAGCGGCTTCATCCCCTGAGGGGAATATCTTGCAGTGCTCACACATCAAGTCATTCAGATGCAACCAGGGCAGATCCTGCTTAGCTAAGGGGACAAGTCATGCTTGCTACCACAAGACCAGCTCTCCTCTCTAGTGGCCATAATATAGGCCCTGTGCCTGCTCTGTCAGTGGGGCAGCTAGAGTGCTTGCCAGCCCTAAAGAAATGCCAAGTCCTCTCTTCTCCCTGAATTACTATTGGGTTTAGGCTGTAATCCCACTCATGCAGTCCTAGAGTTCGTCATAGCTCCTGCTGTTGCTGAAGATTAATTCTTACCTGCAAGACAGCAAAAAAGTCCTTGCAGGCTGGATCCAGGCCCCAGACCTTATGTTGTGCTCGCCTGCACTACAGCATACTGTAACCCTTTGTTAAAGTTTAAGTTTAGGGCAATCGTCACTAGCAGCCTCATCCTAAACATTGTTCCTCAAAAGTTAGTCCCACTAAGTTCAATGAGACTTAGCACTATGTGAGTGTGCTTCGCTTCAGACCCTTATCGACACAAGCAATCAATATCACATGCGAATGTCAGATTGTCAATGCCCATTGAAACTAATCTAATCAAGAATTAACTAGCAAAAAAGGTTGTCCTTTTGGATCTTGTTAAAGAAAGATCATGAACAAAACCTTCTGTATATAGCATGCTGTTTCTTCTTACAGTACTGTACAACTTACTGTTTTATCACCACTGCCCAGTCTACAGGGCCACATGTGTGCAATGTTGCTGTTGAATGCTTGGATGTATGAACTGCCTCTCCACTAAATGTTACTAAACTATTTTATAAATATTATTAAAATATTTTAATAACAACAAAGAGCCAATATTTTAAAAATGATCCCAGTATCAACAACAATAGCAAAGAGCAACTACAATAAAAATACTAAGAATACATACTGTATACCCAATGGGGTTCAACCTCCACATCTTCTTGGAACTATTACAAATTGAAACTATTACAAATTGACTAAGATTTTTCACCATGTTCATCAAAATCCTCCTCTCTCCCCATTCCCTTCCCTTTTTTTCCTCCATTCTTTTTTTTTTTTTTTAGTGGGTGGAGTGTGCTTAACATCCGGATTGATGAAGACTTTTGATGGACAGAGGTTTGCTCTGTGACTTTTTAGTTGGTCTTAATTACGGTATTACCCGACTGTTACTTTTGATTTAAACTTACACATGGAAATGGCATGCTAATACAAAGCTGTGTTTATGTGCATCCTGTGGAGATTCAGATGGGGCTGCAGAGATAAGGAATTCTCAGTTTTGCTTTCTGAAGTCATTATCTGTTTACTGCTAATGGATGACTTTTTAAAAGAAAGGGTGTTTTTCATATAAGGAAGAGTAGTTGGTTTAAAAAGCAAGAAAGATTGAATTAATTTTGTTGCTCATTGATCTCATTCCATTTTTCTTCTTGGGAACATATTAACCTAATGAATTTATCGCTGAACATTATATGGAGCAGATCCCTCAGTGAACAAAACAAGTAAATGCTCTCATTTAAGTCATTTTCATCTCTCTCTGCTGATTTATCAAATCTTGACAGCATGACTGAAAATAGTATGAGTGGTGTAGATCATAGATGGGGAAAATATACCTGGACCCCTGAGTATTTGTTGTAAGCATAATTTTTGTACAGGTGCAAACAATGAGATATGTTAATACTGAAAATATTTCAAGATCAGGGGTGGAGCCACCATTGAGCAGTAGGGTTCAAAGAACCCGGGCCACCAATGAAAAGGGCTGTCAGTGCCCTCTGTGCATGTGATCTCACTTGCAAAGGGGGGCATGGCCACACATAAGGGTGTGTGGCCTGGGCTCTGGAGAGCAGTGCTAGCTCTTCCGAGCTTGTTTCCACTCAGCATTTGATATCTGGCTGTGTCTATTTCCCCTTCTCTCCCTCCAGAGAGGGAAATAAAGGGAAATAAACACATCCAGAGAGGAAATGCAATCAGGAGTTATCAGGCCACGCCCCCTTTGTGGGTGACGTCACATGCACAGACATTACATGCGGGGACCGCCAGCAGGAGGGAGATGGGTTGCACTTCTGCTGGCTTTGCTACTGTTCAAAATAAATATAAAAGGATGGTTATTTTCCTCCAAGGTCATAAGAACATATAAGAACATAAGAAAAGCCCTAGTGAATCAGGTCAAGCCCCATCCAGTCCAGCAGTTGCACAGATGATGCATTTACATGCTTGCACGGATTATACCAACTGTGACATGAATACAGCAGACAGAGAATCCCATGAGCACAGTTGCTGGGGAAAAACAGTGACCCCATTATTCAGAAAATCACTTCTGGATGTATCCCACAGGTCCACAAACTTCCAGGTTCATGCATTATTTTATCCAGAAGAATGCATGTCTGAGAACAGTCAGGACTATTCAAATGCAGAAGGCCATAGCCCTATTCATACTTTATGTTCAATGCACATACAATCTGTTCAATGCAAGCACAAACAGTTATTCACACACAGTTATGTTCACCTCACATAGAGCTTTCCAATCTGTACCCTGCAATTAAGGGGACCTGCACCAGGTTCACTTTTAAAATGAGCACATGTACAGTCACACACACAAATATGTACAAACATACAACATCATGTCTGCGTACGGTGTATGTTTTGCTTAACACCACCATCATTATCCAAGTAACCATGCTTAGAATTATCGCTTAGCTCATGACTCAGCCTAAAACTATCAAGATCTGGCCATGGCTATGAGCAATAATATCTGCATCTAGACCTTGAGGGTTCCTTCTCAGCTCAGGGTCACTGAAGTCAGAGGCTGGAGCCTGAAGTGCATCAAGCTAGAAAACATTGCTTTATTAACCAAGCAAAGACATTCTCTCAGGGCCCTAGTACTATATTGCCTCCCAGCTGCAAAGGGAAGTTACTCCAATCTCTATTTCTCCTTCCTCTATGATGTCCCTTGTGACAACATCTAGATTGTGATGTCTTTGGGCAGAGACCAGTCCTTTGTAAAATGCCCACATAAATGGTGCCATCATCATCATCATCATCATCATCATCGGCTGTAACATGAAGTGATAACTTGCACACATGAATGAGCCAATACAGATTAACCATATATTAGCGGGTATACAATACCTTAGGCTTGACCCAGTAGGAATACAGGAAACTGCTTTATATTGAGTCAGACCATTGGTCCATTTAACTCAGTATTGTGTACTCTGACTGGCAACAGCTCTCCAAGGTTTCAAGTAGGGCTCTCCCAGTCATAACTGGAGATGCAAATTAGGACAGACCTTCTTTAGGAAAGGGGACAATTCATGGGCAAACCAGCTCTCTCTGCAGTTTTGCAAGGAGGTCTTCTCACTGATTATGAGAAGGGCTCCATTCTTTGGGGAGTCACAGAGCACTTCAGAGGGATGGAGGAATCGGTGAAAATTGCTACACACACACACACACACACACACACACACACACACACACACACACACACACACGAGCATCCACACTGCTTTATTCTGGAGTTCCACAAATGTGTGTATGCTTTGTATGTATACACATGTGTGTATGCTCTGCTGCACACATGCTTTGTAAGTCAGGATGTCAACTACTGTGTTTGAGATAATATGAGGTGAAATAAAAGTTCTGATTTATGGGGTTATATCTGGCACGGCCCATCCACACATGTGAGTCACACATGTACAGGAATGGAAGAACCAAGCTCATGTAAAAGAGCCATGCCAGTAGCAGTTAGCTGGCATGAACAATTCCTTAAGTGTGATGACCACTTGCATCAGGCTTTAAGAATGCATGTGTGATCATATGCAAGATACAGCCACAGATTTCCCTATAGATTTCTACTGAGTAAAGCAATAAGGGGTGGAAATTTTATCTCTTACTGGGATTTTACTTACAAGTTCTCACAAACACTCCTAAACACTCTGGCAAAGGGCACATCAGAGCCAGAGAAAATTACATTCTGGCTTATTTTGGGCCCATGATTTGTGTATTCAACCTGCTGACGGTGAAACTTGCTTGCCTACAACACTTTAACAAGAAGATGATACATACATCTCACTTGACTCAATTTGTGGGGGAAAGGAAATTAAACAAGCATGCATTATTCAGGGTGGAATGTCGCAGCAAACAAAGAACTTCAGAAAAATGGAGAGAGTTTTGAAAGAACAGCTTTGTCCTACAGAACCAGCCGGGATGATTAAGAACGGTTCCCCCCTGAGAAATGGCATGAGGCTAACAATTATCTTAACTGCTACCTTGGTTGGGGCAAGCTTTTACTGGAACACTTCCATGCTCTTAATGCGTATGCCTCACTGAGTGCGCATAAGATCTGCAGACAGCTTGTTTCTTCTGCTGTCCTTTCCTATGCCTGTGTAGGGGGACTCCCAAACTGGGCTACATATTCTGGCAGCATGATAAATCAAGACTTCCACTTAAATCTACTGCCAAATGAACAAGCAGTTCACAGTAACTGCATTAAAAACACTTTACTCTACACAGTCATCTCGCTGCTGCACCTGCAACTCATGAACTGTAGCTTCAGATCAATAGAGGATCCAGGATTATTTAGTCTGGGAGGAACAGCCGCCTGTAATAATAATGCCAACAAAAGACATTTCTCTGAGAAGTGTGAAAAGGAGTGACACTATTTTCTGGCTGGGCTGGGCTCCGTCTCTATTTTTTAAGGCTGCAGGGCAGCTAGCAAGGCTGAAAACAACATCTTTTGATGCAGAAGCCTGCAGAGGAAAGCCAGCAAAGCATTTACAAATTCATATCCAGCACCTAAGACTTTCTGCCTGAGTACTACTGCATTACAGCTTATCAGGAAAGCGCTTAACCATAAGAGTACAGAAAGGCAGGTTACAGGCTTATGGTGCAAATCTTTTTTTAAAAAAATCCAAACAAGTTTCACAGCTGCATGGCAGCTGAAATCTGCCACGACAGATCAAGATATTATAACAAAATGAAACATGCAAGTAACCAAGAAGGTATTGCCGGACAAAAATCAAGGATCAGGAGGATCATTAACCAGCACCACCTAATGGCAGACCTACATAGTACAGCAGAGTTGACCGAATATCAGGCTTGTAAGATCTGCATTATTTTTAAAATTGTGGTCGCTTGTGGTCATGTTTGTGATCAACCTTGTGGTCGCAAGCATGAATTGTCCCCTTTCCTAAGTGGGGTCCACGCTGGTTTGCATTTGAATGGGAAACTACATGTGTGAGCACTGTAAGATATTCCCCTTAGGGGATGGGGCTGCTCTGGGAAAAGCATCTGCATACTTGTGTGCAGGAGGTTCCAAGTTCCCTCCCTGGCATCTCCAGACAGGGCTAAGAGAGATTCCTGCCTGCAATCTTGGAGATGCCACTGCCAGTCTGTGCAGACAATACTGAGCTCGATGGACCAGTGGTCTTACTCGGTAGAAGGCAGCCTCCTAACATGGTGGGCCACTAGCCAGAGTCAGGTTTAAAATGGTGGCTCAAGGGGCTGAGCCAGTTACCCACTGTTCAATACTCCATGAGACATAGACTGGAATTATCCACATATACAAGTGTGACTCTACATCTGAATTACTGAAGAGCCGGGACTTGAACACAACACTTTAAAACTGGCCAACAGAATGCAAGGGACACGGAAAAGTCTGTTTCACATTCTTCCTCTTCCCTTTTACAATATGTGTTGTGATATGATGATGCTGTAACCCTGTCCCAGCTCGTCATCATTTCCTCTGGCCAGTGGGGATGGGGAATGCAAGATGTTCCGACAGCACAAGATGGAATGCTACTACATGTTATGCAGATGGAGAACTTGACATGGGGATGCCATTTTCTGTGGCAGCCTCAAGTAATCTGTAATGTGTAGTTCCACAAAAGGTCCTCAACACGATGTCACATTGAGTTCAAAACCTGGATGAGAACACTGAAAGGGTGGGACACTTTACATGGTTCATTGTCTTCTTTTTTATGGCAAACAGTTACTTAACAATGTTAACCAAACCGAATGTGGGAACTCACCCTTAAGCATAGTCCTCCTTTATGTAGTTAAGCAACCACAGGAACATAGGAAGCTGCCATATACTGAGTCAGACCATAGGTCCATCTCGTGCAGTATGGTCTACACAGACTGGCAGCGGCTTCTCAAAAGTTGCAGGCAGGAGTCTCTCTCAGCCCTACCTTAGAGATGCCAGAGAAGGAACTTGGAAACTTCTGCTTTTCCCAGAGCAGCTCTATCCCCTGAGGGGAATATCTTACAGTGCTCACACATCAAGTCTCCCATTCAGATGCAACCAGGGCAGATCCTGCTTAGCTAAGGGGACAAGTCATGCTTGCTACCACAAGACCAGCTCTCCTCTCTAGTGGCCATAATATAGGCCCTGTGCCTGCTCTGTCAGTGGGGCAGCTGGAGTGCTTGCCAGCCCTAAAGAAATGCCAAGTCCTCTCTTCTCCCTGAATTACTATTGGGTTTAGGCTGTAATCCCACTCATGCAGTCCTAGAGTTCGTCATAGCTCCTGCTGTTGCTGAAGATTAATTCTTACCTGCAAGACAGCAAAAAAGTCCTTGCAGGCTGGATCCAGGCCCCAGACCTTATGTTGTGCTCGCCTGCACTACAGCATACTCACACTTATAGTCTCCCATTCATATGGAACCAGGGTGGACCCTGCTTAGCTAAGGGGACAAGTCATGCACTTAGCATTTCTAATATTATTAATTCTACAAAGCAAGTTAGGATGCTCTTTCAAGTAAGGTATGTGAATGAAGCTAATCTTCAAATACACAAGATGCAAGTGCCTTCCTTGTTTTGGTAGTTTCCAAGCCATGTTTAACCTTAATCTGCCCCTGATGAAAATCACTTCCAAAATTCAAGCCAACCCCATTTTCTTTGTAACGAAGACGTCAGATCAAAGCTTCCCATCTCTCCACACATCATTAAAAAAGAGACAAGTTTGTTTCTTCAAACTTTAAAGAGCATGGCTTATCAGGATAAGAAAATATTTGCCAGCAGTGAGCCCTGTATCATCTGAAGGAAAGATTGTTGCTGCCTTAAAACAGACGGAAAAGACAGTATTGTAGTTTCTGCGTCTCATCAGTATAGTTCAGTTGTTTTTCATTTGCATCCCCCTCACAGCTATTGAGTTCTATGGGGAAGGCAATGGGAAGTTCAAGCAAATCCCTTGAGGAACCTGAACTCTTGCTTTACTTCATAGATTAAAGCTGTGTTCAGGAGATATTATGTGGCCATGCTCAAGTTTTGTATGCATGACCCATGCAGAACGTATATAGATACTGCAAATATATGTGGATGAAAAAAATGTTTCTTTCACCAATTCAACATGCTGGCTAAAGTCCTAAACAGTTTGGGCCCAGGGGACCACCTTACTTCATATGAATCGATATTACAGGTGAAACTCGGAAAATTAGAATATCGTGCAAAAGTCCATTAATTTCAGTAATGCAAATTAAAAGGTGAAACTGATATATGAGACAGACGCATTACATGCAAAGCGAGATAAGTCAAGCCTTAATTTGTTATAATTGTGATGATCATGGCGTACAGCTCATGAAAACCCCAAATCCACAATCCCAGAAAATTAGAATATTACATGGAACCAAGAAGACAAGGATTGTAGAATAGAACAATATCGGACCTCTGAAAAGTATAAGCATGCATATGTATTCAGTACTTGGTTTGGGCCCCTTTTGCAGCAATTACTGCCTCAATGCGGCGTGGCATGGATGCTATCAGCCTGTGGCACTGATGAAGTGTTATGGAAGACCAGGATGCTTCATTAGCGGCCTTCAGCTCTTCTGCATTGTTTGGTCTCATGTCTCTCATCCTTCTCTTGGCAATGCCCCATAGATTCTCTATGGGGTCAGGTCAGGCGAGTTTGCTGGCCAATCAAGCACAGTACACTGTATACTTTTCGGAGGTCCAATATTGTTCTATTCTACAATCCTTGTCTTCTTGGTTCCATGTAATATTCTAATTTTCTGGGATTGTGGATTTGGGGTTTTCATGAGCTGTACACCATGATCATCACAATTATAACAAATTAAGGCTTGACTTATCTCGCTTTGCATGTAATGCGTCTGTCTCATATATCAGTTTCACCTTTTAATTTGCATTACTGAAATTAATGGACTTTTGCACGATATTCTAATTTTCCGAGTTTCACCTGTAGGACAGGTTGATGTGTCCTCAGAATAAGGCCTTCTCAGCAGCTGCAATGAGGCTCTGAAATCCCTTTCCTGGAAAACCCATTGGCTTCATCTGTCATCACCTGGGTGAAAACCACCCCTTTCCAGCAGACCTTTGATTTAGGATGCAGGATAGACCTGCTGTGATGCTGTTGATTGTGTTTTGACTGGTGTGTGTGTGTGTGTATGATACAGACAGTTAATTGCTTTGGAGCAGGGGTGGAGCTTTGATAGAGCTCCTGGGGGCTGTCTGATGCACCCCTCCCCATGAGCTCCAGCCAGTCCTCATTTCTCAGCCATATTCATTGCTGGGTGCGAAACAAAATGTGTACCCAGTAACAAACATAGCTGGGAAATTATCTCCAGAGGGCTTGTGTGGCCCTTCCAAGGCTCTGGACATGCCCCCTTGCATGTGACGTCACATGCAAGGGAGATAGCCAGTCAATGAAGAGCCACGCAAGCTTGCCAGAGCTCATTCCCAGCTGGTGTTTGCTTGCTGGGTGAGCATATTTTTCTTTCACTCTCTCACTCAAGCAAGAGAAAGGAAAATATGTGCACCCCAATATGCAAATGCCGGCTGGGAATGAGCTCCGGAGAGCTCCGTGGGCCCTTCTGGGGTTCTGGCTACACCCCTTGCATGTCATGTCATACAAAAAGGGGTGTTATGTGTGTCCATGCATTGTGCATGCCCCCTGCCAACCAGCAGAGTCACCAGGGATGGGGACAAATGGGGGGGCCCTTCCCCTAGCTATGCCACAATTTGGGGGGCTTCCAAGTAGAAAGGCAGTACAAAATTGTCTAAATATATAAAATATTATTTTATAAATAAGAGCTGGCCTTTATATTGTGAGCTGGTGCAGTGCAGTGCTTAAGCAAGCAGAGTGAGAACTGGGAAGTCCCAAGTTCCAGTCTTGCAACTTACTAGTTTCCTACCTCCTATGACTGAAATTCAGCCTCCCTCTATGACTGCAGCCAAGAATTTAAATGGACTTGTTGGCATCTGTTGACTGCATTTGATGGTGGCAGACTTTAAATGAAAAATCTCATAAGCTGGCAACTGTCAAATACCAAGTACCATTCCATATTATTTATCACATGCTTTAAGAAAGAAATACCATCGCACTCCAACATCCAAGAATTATCTATTATGAACCATTAATGCATGCCAACCTCAAATACTTTAAAATACCAGGATTTTTCAAATTGTCTTTTAGGGAACCCTCATTTTGGGGAAATGTTTTGGGGGGTTTCATTGAAAATAACTGCTGAAAGGTAACTTCTCCTTCCCCGATCTTCCTCTGCCATGCAAATACATGTCAGCTATCAATCAAACAGAAATAAGATATTACTGGATAGTCCACATAGGAAGCAAATGTTTAAACAACATTCAGAAAGTATTTGAGCATCCCACATTTATCAAGAGAATGTCAGACACCAAAATCCACAGAGGAGAATCTTGAGGGAAGGCATCTTTTTTTCTTTTAGTTTTAATGAAGGCTTCATTTGAGTCCTTGTGCAATATTAGAAACTTTAGCCCAAAGCAAATACTTATTTATGTGTTTCCTTGCTATATTAACAGACACTCAAGACAGCTTACAGTTCTTAACTAGTACAAATTCAATCTTAAAATGTTGCTATTTAAGACCTGTGTGCTCTGAGGAAAAGTAGAAGAGAAGAAGCTAGGATAGGGATCTTCCCGAACCACTTTGGCGCCTCCTTAGGAAAGTGTGAAACCTGGTTGGGCGCCCACATCCAAACTAGTTCAGTGGGGCAGGGAGCGGTTCCCTTAAAAAGCAGGTAAGCAGATCCTTACTTGCTCCTCACCCCACCACCACGGCGCTCGCTCTACTAAAGGCCGCACATGGCTGCAGTGGTGTTCCCTGCAGCCTGAATGCCAACGCTGCATGCAGGCTACAGTGAACAGCACCACAGCCACGTGCAGCCTTTAGTAGAGCGAGCACTGTTCCTGGAAAAGTGGTGGAGTGGTGGTGAAGCAGGTAAGGAACTGCTTGCCTGCTTTTTAAGGGAACCACTTCCTGCCCCACCTGCGGCTGCCCGAGCATATTTGGACACACCGCTAAGCCGTGGAAGAGCAAGGACTCCAACAGCCCCTGTTCAGTGCAAAGACTGCTTCCATCTGAGGCTTTCTCAGCTTTTAGTTACAGGTAAAAATACTCAGTAGATTAAAATAATACTTCAAAAAACACCCCAAATGACATTGGGGTGGCACACTTTAAAAATCATGGTTACCCAGTTGTAAGGAACAGGTATGTAGGGAAATACAAAAGCACCTCTAAAAGCTTACAGAGTCTGCTGCAACACCCTGACTGGATTGGCAAAGGCTAGTGTTTAAGAAACACTAGCCTTTAAGTTTAGTTACGTTACAGGTAAACAAGGTAAGTTACAGGTACGTTACAGGTAAGTTTAAGTTTAGTTACGTTACAGGTAAACAATCATAGAACAGTTTCAGGGATATACAAAATACACACCAAAGAAACAGAAAGTCTAATGCTAAAACTGACTAAACAATCTTTCCCCTTGACTAAACTTCCCAAAGCTGAAGCCAAAGCCAAAGCTTCCTTTTCTTGAACTCACCCAAATTCAAGCCCCTGCAGTTCTGTTTTCCAAGAGTTGTAGCCATTCTCCCAGCAGCCATCCTCCCTGGCTACACATGTGCCCTCCTGCACCTCCAGCCAAGCTAGTTCTCATAAGAAACTCATCTGCCTCTCAACAGCTCTCTAGGTCCCACCCACCTGGTGTGCTGATTGGCTGAGCCCTGAAGTTCACCAGCCTGTCAGTCGGGAGAGAGTTCACTTCTGGTTAACTCTTTAGGGGAGGGGTGGCTGATCACGACAACATGTAATGATGTAAACATTCAGCATTAAGGTCTGCTTCAGATCAAATCTGTAGCTGTGTAATAGGACTCCCATTGGAATACCCCTTTTGGACTTCTTATGAAGTCTTCTTAAGTCTTCTTAAGGACTTCATATGTTCATAGACCTCTTTTTATATATGTACTTGATTATTTTTTCACTTTGGATAGAATATTTTGTCTATTGCTCTGGTATATATTTTATCTGGATTTATATCAATTTTATTCATAATTCATAATTTTATTCATATCTACCTTCTATGAATACAGATTTGTGATATTTTTAATTCTAAATATAAATGTTTGAACAAATATAGACAAAGGCATAATACATATATCTGTGTTTAGGAGGGGCTCTTTTTGCAGTATACTTTCTCTGAGACCCTACAAAGTTTTGTTTAGTCATGGAAGCCAGAAAAAGCCAGACCATGTAACTCATGCCCTCAGCTCTTGAAGAGAAGTCTGCTCTTCTATTATTTTACCTTTTATAATCTTTGTTTGTTTTAGTATTAAATTGCAAACTGCCTTGAATGCCTTTGTAGAAAGGTGTAAGCATGTGTAGTAAATAAATAAAAGCCATACACAATAAAAGAACCTTGGGGTGTGCACAAAACCAGAAAACTCAGTTTGGTTCAAGTAGAACTGGTCTTAAAGTGAACCGAGTCCAATCCTGTGAACACTAGAGCTGTGGCTGGTCTGGCTCAAGTCTGAACCAGTTCAGGCCCGGCTCGAGGTGGCGGTGGAAAATATTGTTTTTATTATGGAAAAAATAGCAGACTTACTGCCATTGCGGGGTTCACGTGGCCATGGGAGGGATGGGTCGCCTGAGGTTCCCACTCCCCCCTCCAACCTCACCCCGGTCTCAAATGGACCATTCCAGGCCTCTTTACACTGGCGACGGCCATTCTGGAGGCCACTGTGCATGCACACTGGCCATTTGCGTGGCTGGGTCATGATTCAGCCATTAAAATGTTTATAAGATTTATATATCATGAAAACTCACTATGTAGAAGATACGGTAAAGACAACATAAAGCATATGCAGAGGCACTATACCAGTTGTACACCAACTGTAGAGAAAGAGCAGCAAGGGAGGGCTAATGCCTTCATGCCCAGCTTATGGGTTTCCCAGTGATACGTGGTTGAATTAGATAGTTCTGCACATTTCCGAGACATCCCCATGAGGGGCACTGATTAGTGTGCACCATCCCTCGTTTGCACAGAATGTCCGTCCTCATCAGTAAGTGACCACAGCAAGCACTCAAAGATTTGGGATCAAGGACAAACCTTGCACTCCAACTGGCATGACTCCTTTCTATGTAGCCTTGTGCGTCTCCTTTCAGAAATTAACTCCCGAGTCGTGACTACCACGACTACATCTATGTACTTATACTTACATATTAGAAAACATGCCCGTCACCCTCAATGCAAATATATTATCTGACCATAATCAGGTGCCCTGACTGTAAATATCTTATCTGACCACAATCTTCAGTGACTTCAATATGTTAGGAGTGGGTGGTCCTTCCAACTCCTCTGCACACATACTAGCTGCTAATCACAAAAGGGCAAATTGAAATAAAACATAACATTTAACACACTATTCAACAGTGATTAGCACCTTACCACTTCTCTCCCAGAACAGGCATAGTTCTCTAGTGAATGGAGCCTAATGGTGACCTGAGGGTCTGGCACGGCTGAGTAATAAGGATGCCAATCAGGTACTAGTGGCATGTTCTGAACTTGTGAATTGCCACCCTCTTCCGCTTTGAGTACCAAAATGTGACAAGGCTATAATCCACTGCCCTTGAAAGAGTTGTTAGGAGTTGGGGACTTCAATAAGGGCACTCCAGAGAGTTATTAGCACTTTCTTTCTGCCTCTGGTATTCACCTCTTGCACAGAATCTCCATTTAGTCTGATGAACTGCAGCTTACTACAATTTTTAAGCAATGAAGTTTTGATTTCATTAAGAAGGCAATACCATGGAGCCCTCAGATTCGGTAAAGTAGGGCCAAGTGCCTCAAGGGGAAAAAAATAAAGAGGCCATGTCCACAAACAGGCAGAGAGCTATAGAATGCTTTCCCATCGTTAACACATTCCAGAGATTCCTGCTTCTAACTCCTAGTTTTATAACTTTGCAGTACTGCAAGTCAGCCATTTCAAGGAAGAAGAATATTGTGAATAGGCAAGATCACTTAATGAAGATTATTTACAATGAACACACTTCAGGCACCTCAAAATTGAGTAATAGTATCACAAATACTTCAGTTTTCCCGAGTACACACAGGATAGATAGAGAATGGTGAAAGAGAAAATTTCCTTCCATGCTTTCTTTCTATACATAATCTAAGCCCAATTCATATGTGCTTTACAGTTGGATACCACGCAGGAGCTTTAAGAATATTTTTTAGAGTGAGTATTTTGGAATCTGCTAAATGTTGAAAATTCTAAAGACATTTTGTAAAGTCTGAACATTCTGTGATATACCTCTTAATGCAGTCATTCACCTAAATATTATTGCCAGCATTCACTGGAGTTGGCCAAAAAGCAAGGAAGTATATATTCACATACAAATGTCACCTGTCACCAAATTCTGGACATTCATTATAACTTTTCATTGCAGCCATATTTAATTAAAATAGCCATGCACATCTTTAAATGTCCAGTGCTCTTAATTGCATTTCAAAACAACTTAATACAGCTATTATCACAACAACTATTTTTCATTCTATGAAGATTAATTCATCTTCCTCTGTTGATTAATGTTAGTAGCACAATATTGATTTGCGTTCATTTACATTACCCTGCTTTTAATTACTTCAACGCTGGCCAATTTATCTCAAAGTACTTTTTTGTTCTTGGCTATTGGGAATAGATAATGTTCAAAGTTGTCATTGTCATCCAAGAGAGTGAGGAATGGGGTCCCCGGTGCCGGCTGGCTCAATCCATTACGCAGAGGGGCACTGGGAACACCATTTTCCATGCTTCCTAAGGAAATCGAATCTTCCAAACATGCTAATAAGAATCAGTGGCTACAATTGCACATGATGCAGAACTGGAGTTTAAGGGGGCAGAGGTTGTCTCACCATGACGTCCAAATGCATGCAACTCTGGTTCCGTGAGGTGATCCACCCAAAGTTTGGATTTTTAAACTG
Source organism: Hemicordylus capensis (assembly GCF_027244095.1). Lineage (NCBI taxonomy): Eukaryota > Metazoa > Chordata > Lepidosauria > Squamata > Cordylidae > Hemicordylus > Hemicordylus capensis. The sequence continues at coordinate 24,495,755 of NC_069661.1, read as the reverse complement.
CAATCTGAACCCTCAGGTTGTAGTGAGTTTAATCACCCCAACCTGAGGTTCCATGCAGCCTGCGTGACATTTGAATTCAAAACAGCAGGCTGTGCTCCCTCCCTGTGACTGGGGTTGAGAGAGGAAGCTCCTCCCTCCCTCCAGCCATGTTCGGCTGTGCAAGCTGTCCTTCATGTCAGAAGGAAGCCCGCACAGTCAGTTCCTCCTCCCCTCTGCAGTCTCACTGACTGTGTTTTCCGTGGCATCCGAATGGGTGTGTGTGTGTGGATTGGATCTGTAGTTCTGCATTATATGCAAATACGACCAGTGAGAGAGAAGGCCTTAAGAGTGAAGCCTCTGCACCCAAGCTCCTTGAGCCCTCCACCCAAGCTCACCCTGCTGTTGTTCCCCTTGCTGTAGCAAAGATGAACCAGGAAGTGGGGCTGTGGGCAAGGCTCTCTGGTTTAGTTATTCTGAGTTTTCTCAGAAAAAGCTAGGAAAAGACCCTATGCTTTTGGTGAGAATTCCTCAAGAAATTTTAAGAAAGGAAGACTTGATTCGGGGGTTGAAGTAGAGAACGCTTGCCCATCATTTAACTACAGCCAATACTACTTTAAGGGGTGTGTGTGTGTGTGTGTGTGTGTGTGTGTGTGTGTGTGTGTGTGAAGTACTGACAAAACTTATTTGTGAATAAAGTTTTATTTTGCTGCACAATCAATCCCATCAGCCTTTGGAACATTGCTGCACACTAATTCAATCGAGATTAATTTCAAGATGAACCATTTCAGAATTGCTCTTGGTGCTCAGGTACTTGTTCATGTCAGATGCTATAGCCTGCGATACAAACATGTATGATTTTGAAACCGCAGAGTTTGCTATATTACCTCCAATACTTGACAGAGGAAAATAGGTTTGTGTGTTTTTATATTAAGTGCACAAGAGGCTCATGACATGACAGCACAAAAGTCTTGTTACATTGACTTAATGACAGAGTCTATTCTATTGATTGTCTTTATACATCCTCTGGTGTCTCAGCAAATTTTGCCTCCAGCAGCCATAAAATCTAAATCTGGCTTTTAGTTTCCAGACCTCTCACTCTCCTTTAAAGAACTGCAGACACTTCCTTAAGATTCTGGTTGGCTACACAGTTAAAAAGGCTGCCGAGTATCTGAAATAACTAGCTAACGGCCATCGATATTGCTGAGATGTTGCGAGACTTCCCCATAAACCTCCACTTTTCACTGTACATTTGCACAGTTCAGTAAGCCTTATGAATCGAACCAATATCTTGCTGTGGACCTTCTGCCCCCCAGCCTCAAAACTTTGCATACAAGACACTACTGTTGTGACAGCTGAACTGCAGAGCTAGGATCTCAAGCAACTGTAGCTTAGCCATTTTGATGTGTTGGCACTCCGTCCCTACCTCTGTCTCATTTGATATGTCCTGATCTTTGTTTCTAAGCCGAGCTGAGTCATTAGACTTGACTGCTTTTCTGCCCACTCCACAAAATTCACAGGCATGCTCCAGCAAGAGGTTAGGTGTGTTCCAATCAATGGGACATAAGCACCATGTTAACTTCTTAAATCACATTGATTTCAGTGAAACCTAATTACACTTTGCTTTCTCTGAATTGTTTTCAAACACCAACCACGCCAAATTAAGCTAAAGTATAACCTGTTGTTATAGCTATGGCTACAGAAGAGGAGACCCTTCCAGAATTTATTAACTGTTTTTAAATCATAAAGGTTTGGCCTGGTTTCCCAGGATTTTACAAACAGTTTTAACTGTTTTAATAATGGTTTAATGTTGTTTTTATAGTGTTTGATTTTAGTTTGTTTTAATGTAAACCATCCTGTGCCATTTTTGGAAGGGCAGTATAGAAATCAACCAATCAATCAATCAAATAAATAAATCAATAACCCATGCTAACTAAGCAAAGAGGCATCTTTCAAAATGGTGATTCTCTTTATATTTAGCAGGGGGAGAGCAACTGGCCCTATCCAACCCCAGCACAGCATCCCTCCAGTGGCTGTTGCTGGTATCTGCCTTATGTTCTTTTTAGATTGTGAGCCCTTTGGGGACAAAGGACCATCTTCTTGATATATTATTTATTTTTCTACGTAAACCGCTTTGAGAACTTTGGTTGACAAGCAGTATATAAATATTGTAGTAGTAGTAGTAGTAGTAGTAGTAGTAAATATATGCACTGGGAAATCAGTGTGAGCAGGAGCTTTCGAACACATGCACCAACTTGCATTCTGCAAACACAGATATACGCTGAAGCTATTTACACGTGCAGGCAAAACTGGGCTAAGGAAGCCCAGCCCGGTTTTGCCTACAAGTGTTGACCGCTGTGATCAGGCCCGATCTTGGCAGTGCTTTGGCACTGGGGGAATCGCCATAATGAACAGCGCACTTGTGCGGTGCATTATTGGAGCTCCGTGGGGGCGGGGCAATGTCTCCCAGCACTCTGATCCTCCAAGCTACTGGCAGCAGCCGGTAATCGTCTGGGCGGGCAACCCACCCGCCGAAGAGGGAACCCTTGGTCATCTGCGGGGAGGTAAATTTTTTCAGGCTTCCTCCCCACTAGCCCTCTTGCCCTTTCTCATTGCTAATGAGAAAGCGATCGTTGTGTCCCAGGGACATTGTGAAAGACCCAGAGCCTGGGCCCACAGCCCCCCTTTTGATAATTAAGCTCAATGATGCCCCCCCCAATAATTGCATATGCACTTTAAATTCTCTAATATTATCATCCAGCACCTATGAAGGTGGAATCAGCAGAGAGCTAGGTGAGGTTAGGCGCCCTCTCCCATGATCTGTGCAGGCGCCTCCATAGCTGCACTTGCTTTCTGGAAGAAGTCATGGAGGAGGGAGGTTGCTGATGAGATTTGAGACGCTGAGCAATTCATTGGGGGCCGTACCCCATGGGCCACCCCCTAATTTTATTCATTCATTCATTCAATGTCTATGCCACCCTTCCAAAAATGTCTCAGGGTGGTTTACAGAGAGAAATAACAAATAAATAAGATGGATCCCTGTCCCCAAAGGGCTCACAAACTAAAAAGAAACATAAGTCAGACACCAGCAACAGTCACTGGAGGTAATGTGCTGGGGGTGGATAGGGCCAGTTACTCTCCCCCTGCTAAATAAAAGAGAATCACTATGTTAAAAGGTGCCTCTTTGCCAAGTTAGCAGGGGTTAATGACGCCCCTGTTGTGTACACTGATTCATGAATGTAAAAAGCAATGGAACACCTTAGCACAATTGCTCTGTCCGGGCTTTTGGAGAGCAGGCATGCATTGGGAAAACCAATGGGTGATAAATAGGGACTATAAGTCAGTGGTGGGCATTCAAAAGGTTTCAGGTTCAATCCTCCGCATCTCTGAGTAAAATAATTTCATGCAACAGGGCTGTGAAAGACATCTGTTTTGGCACTGTGGAAAGCTGCTGTTTGCCAGAGTTAATAATCTTGGACTGGGTGGTTCAGTGGTCTGATTCAGCATAAAGCCATTTCATATGCTCACATGGAGGTTAGAAGGGGAGGCAGGAAGGATGATGGGTCTGAGAGCTGGAGGATCTTCACCTCTTTTGTTTCAGAATATCAGAGGAGTGTGGAAGACTTTGCAGAATCGAGAAGGGATTGCTGCAACTTTGATGTGAGCCTGAGACCTTAGGGGCCAGCCTCTGGACAGAACCCCTAAGGAAAGTCTGACCCAGATGAGGTTCCCTGAGATGTGGTGATGTGGGATGTGGGCCTGTTCAGAAAACAACACACATTCAGCAAATGGATGAGGGGGAAGCAGGACCACTTCTGGTAGCCAGATGATGCTCTTCTAGCCATGCTTCTGGACAGCCATGCGTTTGGTGTCCAACTATATGGGACCCAGCTGTATGTGAGAAAGAACCCCCTGTGCATACAGCTATACACACAGGAGGCCCCTAACCATCAAATCCCAAATGTGCAGATACTTGGGGCATGATACATTGGCATAGGGTGGGCATGTCTAGAGGCCAGGGTCTTGCTGCCCCTCACACTTTCATTGTCGGGGAGGGGGTTCTGAAAAGGATTAGAGAAGATCCCAGATACAGGGAAAGGAACCTAAGTGAAGAGGACAGCAGAAAAGAACTGGGTCGTATCCTAATTGTCTGCACAAAGGTACTCCATGGCCACAAGCTCCTTCAAGGAATGAAGGAGCTTGCAGCCACAGAGCGTATACATGTGAACAGTTATGGTGCAAGCCACTGTCTCCAAGGCTAGGCTTCAGAGGTAAAGCAAAGTCAGAAGGGATCTGTATCTAATACAGGAATACTGTCCCCACCCAAATGTTTTAAAATTTATTTTTGAGTGGTGGCCACTGCTGCCATTACCAAAAGAAAGCCGCCCCCCCACCATGGCCCCACCCACCAGAACACTATCTATGTGGCACTCTCACTTGCACTTGCTGTCACTTACCATCGCACTCCTCCTCCCCATGCCCATCACTGCCGCTTCATAGCCAGCTCGTTCGGCACCTTGCAGCTCGTGCTCGTGCTTGTGCTCGTGCTCTTCCTTGCCGCCACCCACTGCTCCCTCCTGATTCCTGCCACCACCAGTAAGGGGCTGGGTGGGCTCATTCCTCTCTGGAGTGAACAAGAGAAAGGCCGTCCAGCTTCTTGCCAGCATGCAAGCTGGGTGGGATATGGTGGGCGTGCATGTGCCCTGAGGTACACATCAGAGCGCATACACACCTTCCATTTCCCAACCAGCTCATGGGTGGCAAAGAGCAGGAGGGCCTCGTTCCTCTCTTGTTTGCTTGAGACAAGGACAAGCCTATTCAGCCCCTTACCGCTGCGTGAGCTGGCAGGCAGGTGGTGGCAGGAGCAGGAGGGTGGCGTGATGTGGTGATGTGGGAATGGATAGCGAGGAAGAACCCAAGTTCCTCAGCTCCTGGGGGCCCCTGAGCTCCACCCCTTCCCATTTTCTTCAGTATTTCCCTCACTCCGAGGGGCCGCCAGGGAGAGAAGTGAACATGGGCCCCCTCTCCTCTAGCTATACCCCTGAGCAAGGCTCCATGCAAACCAGCTGGAAAGTGGTACTGGCAGGCAGGAGGAGCAGGAGGAGCAGAAGGAGGAGGAGGGGTCAGGGTGGTGAGGGGGCGGGCGGATGACAGACAGGTGAAGGGCCCTCGGCAGCTGCTCCCTGGAGCAGCCCGTGTTCTTGCAACACATCTTGCAACACATGAGTACCCAGAATGTTGGGGGGCAATATGCTAAATCATTGTAAACCGCTTAGAGAGCTTCCAGCTATAGAGCGGCATATAAATGTAAGTGCTATTGCTATTGCTATTGCTATCTGCCCAATTACAGTGACATCTCTGCTAGGCTTTGAGAATTGTACTGCTGTTAAAGAGAGCAATACATTAGCTTGAATAGTGCATTGTAGTGATGTAACCCTCACCTAATAAACTATACTGGAATTTTATCCAGCCTGTTTAAGTCTGAATGTGTACTGGCTAGATACTCAGTGGAGATTTAAAGAGACCTCTTTACCCTTCCTGCTACTATCTATCTGTCTATCTGACTCCCTACATTATTGTGTGCCTCATTATTGTGTGCCTCCATGATGTGCAATAATGAAAACTGAAGTTGGTGAAAGAGGCTGTTTGATTTGGAAAGAGCACTCCCTGAAACCCTGACAGTAGGTGCTGTTCCAATGAAAGATAGGATGAAAGCAGCAGTTATTCTTTTATCTTTATGCTGTATGCTTTTAATAGCTCATTACAGTTTTACTGCTTTGACCTCCTGCTTAGCAGCAGGTGATCCATTTTATGAAACCCCATGGTTCATAAAACACGTGGCCAGACCCACAAATTGAACCAAAGTTTACTTGTGTTTCAGCACCCAGCATCTAGATAAACACATGCTATCTAGACCCTCTAAAAGGCGTATTCACAATCATGTACTCCACTGAAGATGGTTGTGAGTTTTAGATTCATAGTAAATATTGAAACTGTCATAATTAATAGTGATACTGTAGCAAAAGTAACAGCAGAAGGAGCTGACAAACCACAGACTGATAAACTGTTTATATTTCTCACATTTATCTACAGAATATTAATGCTATCTGAGGAATTTGTGGAAACACTGAATACTCTCATAATGCCAAAAACGACTCCTTACTGTAGCGCCCCCCCCGCCTTGAATATTCATGGCCTCACATGGCATACATCATCAACATTTCAAGACCTAATTGTATTCAAACTGCCTACATTTTTATCCTCATTAACCCCTCACCTTCTGGTTGCCCAGGCATTTCTCTTTGGAGGATTGCTATTCATAACTACAGTAGGGATTTCATTTATAATACTTACTATATTCAAATCTCCATAACAAAACTGCAGCTTCCAGATTTCTGAGGAAACATTGGTGAATCAAATTAAAATTAAAAACCTGCCATCTACAGATTGATTTGCTAACTATATTGATTAAAGGCCTGACCCCCAAAAAGTATTGTACTCATTTGACTTCTGAGTCCTCCCAATCATGTACTACCATAGGCAGCTGAGCCATATCACAATCATATCACGAACTGAGAAATTAGAGACAAAGGCACATCTATGCTATAAATGTCAGTTTCATGCCCTTTAACTATGATGACTTTCCTCAAAGAATCTTGAAATTATAGTTTGGTGAGATGTGAGAATCCAGCCGTATTCACATGTAACATAAAACCACAGTTAAATGGGGCAGAAGTTGGAACAGTTGTTGGAATTTGTGAGCATCCAAATGCATGCAACCGTGGTTTCATGGCAAATGTAGCCCTGCGGTTCCCCTCATCGAACTCCAATTTGAACCTTTGGTTTGTAGTTAGCTTTGCTGCCCCAACTAGAGGTTTTGTGGTGGCAGTGTTTCGTCCGAAAGCAGACACTGGTATAACCATGGTTTTGTGCAGTTTCTGAAACTGTAACCACAGAGAGGGTGGCCCAGACCCAGCCAGGATAGTGACTGCTCCATGCCTGCAGGGCTTCTTGTTGGCCACCTCGCCAAGCACTTGTCCTGTCCCCTGTCTCCAATCTAATAAAGTGTTGCCTGGCAACAGGGATGCCACCACATCCCTGCTCAAGTTTCCAAGCCTGTCAAAGAGGAAATTCCCATGGGGGCATGCCCTCTTACCACTCTGTCCCTTGTTCCCCTCTTCCTGGTAGTCAGGAGAGGAAGGGGATGGGATGGCAAGACAGACACTATGTGCTTATGTCTCCAAAAATGAAGCAATCAAGATGTATGTTTACAAACATATGCAGTCGCAGTGGCAACATAAACAGAGCAACCCCATTAGATCACTGGGACAGAAACATATGGCAGGGCTACTGCTACCCGGGGTTGGGTTTAAAAGGCAGCTCTACCCAGAAATTCTTGAATGGCTGAGGTCTATTTTTTACACAATGATGTTAGGGAAGTGGGGCCCTGCCCATTCCCCTTGGGGGTACATGTGTGGTCCCTAGACTTACTCATGAGAAGGGTCAGGCAGCAGCAGCAGCATTGCTTCAAGTGAGAAGGGAGAGTCATCCTCTGTGATGAAAATAGATACTGCCCCTGAGTGAACCACTCTCTCATGAGAAGAACTGTTTGTGGGGACAGGGGTATCAAGCAGAATCGCTAATAGTATGCAATGACATCCCTTCTCATTGCTGGTCTACAACTGAAATAAAGTTTTACTTACTTACTTACTTACATCTCTTCTCCCATGGACTGCTATCTCATGAGAGCATCAGGCCATGGAGACACACATGTGGGCCAGATGACAGATGCCACCCAGCCTGGTTGCCCGACACAAGCAAGCTGCAGGGATGGTTACCCCAACAACATCTTTCCCTGCCTTGATGACTGTTACGAAGAAGCAGTCATAGCAGGCCATCTTGGCAGCCTGTCCACCATCTGAACACATCCATTTTTATTTTTGCCCGGAACAGTGACTCCACTCTCCGGGAGTCACAGACAAATGGGGCAGCAACACTAGTCAAAATCTGGGAAATTTGAATGAAAGTTAAGCTCCGTCCCTGGTCCTGGTGTTTTCCCAGTCTGCCCATCCAGCTACGCCTGGACCCATGGAGCATCAAAATCTCTTTTGGGTGCATCAAAGGCTTCCCTGAAGAGGAGAGAGTTAGGGATGTGCATGGAACCAGCGAGGGCTGGGAAGGGGAGGGTGCACTTTAAGGGAGGGTGCACTTTAAGGGCAGGAGAGAGTGCACTTACTCACCCCCCACATTGTTTTCCCTGGCGGCACTCAGTTTTCTAAAAGCCCTTCAGGGTGGCTCCCTGCCACCCCGTTTGCACCATTGTCCGGATGTGACTGGAAGAAGTGAACGCGCCTGTGTGTGTCGAGCATGCACACGACACACTCATGAGGCATGTTCACTACTGCGTGCTCGCAGGCATGCTCACTACTTCCAGTCACATTTGGACAACGGTGCAAACGGGATGGCAGGGTAGTACACTGCTGCCCCGAACAACCTTTGGAAAACTGAGCTCTGGTGGGGGAAACGCGGAGGGAGGTGTAAATGCACACTCCTCTGCCCTTAAAGTTAGACACCCTCCACCATCGAACTGGCAGAACCAGTTCCATGCACATCCCTAGAGGGGCTTGCTATGCAAAAGATCTTTCATTAACCAGAGAATGAGGGCCCACACAGGTGCAGCTCCCTTTTTTTCGATAGCTCAACTCATGATCATGCAGTCCAATGGAAGACCGAAGGTTGGCGATCCTAAGATCCTCTCCAGTAGACTGGCCCCTCTCATGAGAGTGCTAATCCCCTGGTGGCAAGCCGCCACAGGGGCAGGAATGTGATTTGGTCTCCATGGACTGCTTTGCCGGGGTGAGCCATTGCAAGAGCATCTTTGATCACAGGGGGTTAGACCCCAGGATCCTTTGCCCTCCCACATATACATATCCCCTCCTAGGAAGTCATCATGTTCCATTTCCTTTCCCAAGTAACAGAAAAATAGTGCTGCCCCCAGCATCCAGCCACTGGCAGAAATTTTGCTTGTGTGAGATGGTTTTGTTGTGGGGCTCTCACAAGGGTTGTGGTACAATTGCTTTCAGATGAAGGGCTTGCATGGCATTTAAAGGGATTTAAATGCCCTTTCCCTACTGAGGGCATGTGATCCATTCCAAAAAGCACAATTGCATTTGGCATGCTCCCTTGAAGATCATGGCCAATGGCTGTCACCCTGGAGATGTTCTGATGCCTTGCCCACAGTCTGGTGATGTGAGCGCTACAGAGCTTGCTGTGATGTGGCCTCGGTGGACCAGGAAGAGAGAGGGGTTTCCCTGCCATGAAAACGGAGGTTGCTGGGCTGCAGTAGGATGAATGTCTGCGATGCGATTTGAAAATTTAACCGCAGGTTTGGCAACCTCTGGTTTCATGTTACGTCTGAATGCGGCCTCCCTGCCCCACCTCAAGTACTACAGTTCCCAGGGTTCCCTGGGAAGAATGACTATTAAACCAGCCCAGATCTGTAGCACAACTATGGACTATGCCCATAGTCACATAACCATGATGTCCCTGCTAGTACTTCCCTGTTCCTGGGTGGGAAGTTCTGCAGTGTCTCTGAGAAAGTGCAAAATCTCACATCTAGGAATGAGGAAGTGGCACTGGGGAAGTGGGGAAGTTTTATATTTATTGTGAGAAGAAAAATGAAGCTTCAGTGAGTTCCATCTTTAATCCCTCTGTGTATAGCCAAATCCTCTTAAATAGCACAAGCAAGCAGAAATGGGAGAAAGTAATTATTCCAACTATCAAAGGCTCATAGGAATACATTGATCTGGGAGAAATTCTCTTTGATTTAATAAACTGCTTAAAAATTAGCATTGTAAAAGCATGGAGGCAGGCAAAAGCAATTGCTTAAACTTAACTACAAGAGTGGAGGGACAAATAATTATATGAACCCATTCCCAGTAAAGTGAAAGATGTGAATGAATTCCACATAGCAGTTTCAGGTCACTTGTGAGAGTGAAGCCAGGATAACTGAGTGCTACCTTCTTGATATAATTTCCATAGATCTTCCAACTCAGCAGCCCTAATGTTTGAAACATACTTTCTGGTCAGTAGGAAGCAGACCAACCAAGATTCTAACAGACGGGTGCTCCAATCTCCCCCTGATTTCCACATGATTTTCTCATTTCTGAGAAGCAGAAAATAAACTTGAGTTCTAGGTGTACAGTGAATACTTGGGAAATACATGAGTGTTTGCTTCCAACAGGTGGAGAACAGTGTTCCCTCTATCTAACAAGGATTCACAGATATTGTTGACTGCAACTCCCATAATCCCCAAGCAAAAGCCATTGCATCTGGGGATCCTGGGAGTTGCAGTCAACATCATCTGGGAATCCCTGTTAGAAGGAACACTGGTGGAGAGTCAGTGGTATGCAGCTTGTGATGTATTACCACCTGTGTGTTTGGTCCCAAAATCTATAATCTACATATGGCCTGTCATGAGCTAGAAGCCACCATGCACAAGCTTTTTCAATACCTTTAAAATGATCATAAGAAAAGCCTTGCTGGATCAGTCCAAAGCTCCATCAAATTCAACATCTTGCTCCCCATAGTGACCAAACAACCAGTTGCCTTTAGGAATATCAAAGCTAAACCACAGGAAGCTGTCAGAAGCAGGCAGGGAACTGAAGACAAAAGCTATGCTAGGAAGTCAGAGTCAAGAGACCAGCTAAAGAATTAAAACCAAAGAACACATCAAAATACAACAGAAGCAAGAAGACTCTTGCTCAAGCAAAGTCCAGGAAGCCACCCTGAGTGATCACAGCCAGTCCAGAGCCTGAGAATACTTCACTGTTCCAAAGGAGGGGGCAGAGTGGAGACTCAAACCCTCAAATGCTGGTGGCTCATCACATTGGAGCAGCTGTATGCAGAGCTCAGGGGTCCCAGATCTAGCCCCGATGTCCCCTGAAAGGAAAGCCCAGCCCACACGCAGAGCTTGAAAGCAATGCTCCTCCCATGCCACTGAAACCAAACAACTGGTATTAAGTGGCATACTTCCTCTGAACATTGTGATTCCATACAGGCATCAACAGATCTGTCCTATGGCTGCCACTTCAGATGAATACTGTAGTCCTTTCCAGAGTGCTTCAAGCTGTGCTCAGTTCCACAAAGTTATTTACCAAGATCTGATACATCAGTGCTTCTCCATGGTTTATTTTGAGCTACCTGCACAAAATGGATCTACACACCACTAGGCCTTTACACTACCATGATGGAAGCCAAGGCATATCCTCTACACTTGATAGACAAAAAAACCCGCAACACTTACATTATACACATACATGGTGAAAGACATTGTGAGATCTCAATGCAATTCCATGATGCCAGATTTTCTTTTGTACCCACTTCTGCAGCGTATTTCTCTTTTCCCAGTCCAGCCTAATATACTAGTTAGCTAATGAATCTTGGCATCATTTGCCCACACACAGTATCCATTATTCTTTGCTTTTACAGACAATATCATCCATGTGAAATGGTCTAGGATTAGGTCCAGTGATTCCTACAGTTACAGATAGGAATGCCATATCCACTATATTCAAATAGCAAAACAATAGATAGCAGGTATTCTAAGCAATTATGTGTGACATTTGGATTCTCTACTTTGTCATTTCATACCCATTTTAACGCATGAATTTTAAACATCTCAAACTCTGAGATACATTTTAATTCCTCTAGGTTTTATGCACTGAATAAAAAACACATCATTCTAGGAACTTTCTTCTTCATCCAAATATAAAAGGAAACTTGTGCTAACAAATTAAAAGTAGGTTTTAGCCTCTGAGGTGTCTTCAAAATCAAAAAATGGAATAACTTGAGTTTCAACATGGAATTTGATGGCAAAAATTAATATTCGTCATTTAGAAGAAACCCGATGGATGTTATGTGGTCTCTATGAAGCAGTTATAGCAATTCAAGTCTATCCTAGCTGCCACTAGTTCACAGAAAGAGGCTGACAGTCAATAAATAACTTACATGGGGCAACAAGAACCTGTTATGGACCGAATGGAATACAGTACGAATTGATTTGCAAAGATGGACTAGAATGAACTTATCCTTAATGGGAAGAATCTTAGTTGTGAAGATGAATGTTTTACCTGCTAACTTGGTAACCCCTGCTAACTTGGCAAAGAGACACCTTTTAATGTGGTGATTCACTTTATTTAGCAGGGGCAAAGTAACTGGCCCTATTCACCACCAGCACAGTACCTCCAGTGACTGTTGCTGGTGTCTATCTTATGTTTCTTTTTAGATTGTGAGCCCTTTGGGGACAGGGATCCATCTTAATTATGAATTATTTCTCTGTGTAAACTGCCCTGAGCCATATTTGGAAGGTGGTATAGAAATCGAATTATTATTATTATTATTATTATTATTATTATTATTATTATTAATAATAATACCTAAAATGTTGTTTCTTTTTCAGACTATTCCTATAATTAATAACTAACCTGTTTCAATCAATGGTAAAAGGATATAACTAAGTTTGTTTGGCAAGGGAAAAGACCAAGAATTAAATTTAAAAGATGAGAAAGAAAGAGTTGTATTTTGATGCTGTTTGTTTGACATGGTTGAAGGAATGGATAACATTAAGAAATCCCAGAATACTTGATTTGGAAGGATTCGATAGAAGGTTTGGCTGGCACTCATATTTGTGGTATGATAAAAGCAAAGTGCATAAAGACTTTCTTAATCACTATGTAAGAAGGGAGTATGGGTAAAATATAAAAAGTGTAAAACTCCACTATGGGTATCTCCGACTGAGGCTCTGGCATGTAAAGAGACAAATATGCAATCTGAATGGGGTACTTATAGGTATTTATTATGTTTTCAAGAGAAGTGCTGTAAATTAAAAAAATTAAATGAAGTACAAAACTTGGTTAGTAATTGGTTTCGGTATCATCAGCTAAATGAAATTTATAAATAGGATCTTAAAGTTGGATTTGTGGATGTCGAGATTTGAGAAGGAGCTGTGTGAAAATGATGAAAGCTGTATAAGTTGTTGCTTTTGGAGAAGACAAAAGATGAAGTGGTTAAATGACTATGATAAAATGGGCTCAAGATGTGGGTCATAATATAGATATGGCTGCTTGGGGAAAATTATGGAAAACAGATTTAAAGTTCACTGCATGTTATATTTTAAAAGAAAATTATTATAAGATGATGTATAGGTAGTATCTGACACCAAAAAAATTAGCATTCATGTATAAAATGTTTCAAACAAATGTTGGAAATGTGGACAATGTGAAGGAACTTTTTTCCATATGTGGTGGTGATGAGGGAAGGCAAAGGCTTTTTGGGATGAGATATATAATGAATTGAAGAAAATCTTCAAAAGAGACATTCCCTAAGAGGCCAGAATCCTTCCTGCTGGGAATAACTCAAGGAGAGCTCTCTAGAAGAAATTTAAAATTTTTAATGTATGCAACTACAGCGGCCAGGATAGTATATGTGCAGAAATGGAAAGCCACTAAAATGCCCTCAAAAGAAGACTGGTTGATAAAAATTTTGGAATATGCTGAGATGGCAAAGCTTACAGCGCTTATATGAGACGAAAATTTGAAATGTTTTAAAGAAGATTGGGAACTATTTTTGCTTTACTTAAAGAATAATTTTTTCAATATGGACTTTTCAGAAGGGTAATACAGTAATAACAGCAGGTTGGGTTGGGTAAAATCGAGTAGCATTGTGAGTATGTATGTTTTGAATTATTATAGCAATGGTTTATATGTATAGTTATTGTGAACTACGCAGATAGGCAAGCGAGAAGTCAATAATTACTTATGTAGAATTAGATAAATGAATGTAATTTGAAATATAAAAGCTATTGTAAAAACCAATAAAAATTCAAAATGGAAAAAAAAGAACCCATCACGGACATTTATATATACATTATATTTATAATTGCCCACATTCAGTGCAGCCTAATGCAGGCAGTTCAGCATCCCACAAGCTGCTACCTGTGTCTAAACCAGTGATATTCACTATTTTTTCAAGGAGGGAGCACTTTTTTGGGGGAGGAACCCACCACCCTTCAATGTAAGAGCCATTTCCCACCATGAGTCTCTCTGCACAGTGCCGAGGATAGTAGTGGAACTGTGTGGAATATGTGGTTTCATACAAAACATCACACAGTCCCAATGAACAATTAAGTAAGGGAGCTGCTCAGAGGGCCAATGGAAGCCCTCATGGGTTCATGGGCCTTGCACTCGACATCACTGATCTAAACCCTGCTTGCACATTGTGGATCAGCATGTTCTAATTTAAAATTTTGCAAGCACAGTTGCACAATGCAATGCCCACTGGAACAGCCCTGTTCCCCAAGGTACATCTTAGACAGATGCAGCAGTGCAGGCAGTGCTGAACTCCCTTTGTCAGTGGTGGTGTATCTGGGTAGGGGTAGGGTGGAAAACGAGCTACAGTTGTGGCTTATTTCTTCTCTTCTCACCCTGCCCCAACTATCTTGTTATTCCGCACCTTGCCCCACCACCATGTTAACCATGGACTGGTCATTTGCCAGGTTGGGGAAGCCATGGCAAGGCAAGGCAAGGCAAAGGAGAGCAAAGGAGTCAGGGCAGGACAAGAAGAGCTGGAATGGGCCACCCCTGTGGCTCATTTTCCACCCCTCTTGCTCCACCTGTACTGGTCACCACTGGCCTGCGTTGGGCTCCGCTGAATATGCATGACTATTTCAGTGATCCCCCCCGCCAACACATATTGTCTAATGCCGTAAGCAAGGTAATCTAATCAATCAGCCATTGACATCCAAACTTTTCTATATATCTTTAAAAGTTTCTCAAAGCTGCAGTCACACTATCAAATTAATAATCAACATTTTTCAAAGCTCCAGTTATTTTCAGACAAAATAATTATATCCTGAAAGAAGGCATAACTAATTAGTTCTATGCCCATCATCGGTATGACAAAGTTCTGAAAAGAACAATGATACACAGATAATACTCGTAAATGGCACTTCAGCGGCAGCAGCTAGTTCAGAATGAAGTGGGGATGAAGCAACAATACCGATACTTCTTTGTCTTTTAATCAATGAACAATAACATGCATTGGCCTGAAAAATAAATAGCTAATAATACTTTTTGACCAACAAAACCACAGAAACATCACCAGGAATGCAACTTATAAGTTTTCCAGTGAAATGAAGCTCATTATGAGCTTGGAACAAAGTCAGTAGAAATCTATCTATCTATCTATCTATTATTTGTTGCATTTATATACCGCCCTATATAAAATCTCAGGGTGGTTTACAATCCAATCAAACAACAATCAAAACCTAAAAATCATATAAACCAATTTTAGAATTACCATTAGAAAAACCTTTGGAATTTTAAAACAGTAAATCTACTACTGAGGCTGTCAACCAATTTGATATTTTAGTTGCTCAATCATGTAATACACGGGTTCCCAACCTGTGGTACTCCAGATGTTGCACCATTATCTGCTGATGGTACTCCAGATGGTACTCCATCATCCACAGCCACAAATCATTGTAGCTGGGGATGAGCAACATCTGGAGTACAACATGTTGGGAACTCCTGATGTAATGCATTTGCATATTATGTAATCATCAATAAAATTGTAGTTTGAAAGATACAAAAGGCTGTACATGGCTATCTTAAACATGAGATAATTTCCTCCCAGGGCTGGACACATCATCACCCCCTGCTACAGCCTGCTGGAGCCAGGGAGAAGGATGAGTTAATGTGCACCTTGACTATTGTCACCCATCATACACTGAGCTGAGCCCAGATTGATTTTTTAGCAACTGCAGATTGTTGAATGGATGTGACTGAATGTGAGATAATGATTTGGGCTCAGCTCAGTTCATGGAATCCAGCAAGTCTCAACCTATGGCAGTACAGATGGAAATCAGCAGAGATAACTAAAATCACACCAGCAATGGACTCAAATAATTCCATGACTGGGGAAAGTTTGGAATTCTTAGGTATTGGTATGAACTCAATTGGACAAATCCTTTGCTGCTGAGGAAATCCCCAGTTCACAGACTTTCATGGAAAAATACTGAAAGTATTTAGGTGTATGTGTGTACAACCACTCCATTGACTAGACTCATCTTAAAACTGTGTCAGCAGTGCAAGTTATCCCTGAATTAGAAGACAGAAAATAGTGCTGAAGGTTTTATCATTCTGATAGATTAATCAACTAAAGCTTTAATGACAGATTAAAAATTGATCCCAGTTCATTGATGGAGCTCTGTTTGAGCGGTGATAGCACCAGAAAAATTGAAGTCAGGGCACAAAAGGGGCAAAGTGCATGCATGGGTGGATGAGCTGTGTCCCACATATTAGATTTCTGAAATAGAAATCGGGGGGCAGGTAAGGAGGTCAAGCTTGTCCGGGAGCAATTGCCACACACCCCCTCTGGAGCCACCCTTGAGTTTGAGAAGTGCTTTTATCTGGAGTCCACACAGATACAGGAGCTCTCTATTCATCTGTGTTTGCTGAAAATATGTTTGGAATAGATACTTAACATGATTTCATTTACAAAATTAGCAGATAGTGTGCTTTTCAGGGTGAAATTACTGTTTTTCCTGCTTGCAAGATGAACGCTGGGTAACTGAAACTGGCAGCGCTCACTAGAAATCAATGTCAGTACATCCTTTAAATCTGGATCGTTCAGAGTGCCAATTGAATCTAAAGTTGTTCATTTTTAAACTTTCTTTTGAGAGTTAAATCCAATATAAGTTCCAGAAGGGCAAAACCAACTAGCCTCTTGCAGCAAAACCAACAAAGAGTCCAGTGGTACCATAAGGATTAATGCATGGATTGTAGCACACACTTTCATGCATTCTCTTGCATCTGATGAAGTGGGCTGAGGTCCACTAGAGCTTTTGTGATAATAAATGTGTTAGTCTTTCAGGTGCCAGACGTTTTGTTGTTTTTACATACAATAAAAGCTGTATTGTGTTCATTTTGGCACCAATTCATCTCTGAAGCAATTTTGGCTCAGGTGTTGGTAGTGTATATTTTGTACTCTACAAACAAATTATTAATGATGTCCTTTCCTTCTAACAATGTGTGAGCACTTTTGTTTAATAAACTGGAATAGTTTAGTGGCCAAGTTCAACCCGTCTAAATGTGCTTTGTCTCTTTAGTCCCCGCTGCAGGTGCAATCAGCGTAAGATGTCTTAAAAAACCCACAAATTACATCTACTACAGTCATAAGAATTAATACTTAAACTATGTCTGGAAATGAAAGATCAGGGCTCTGTACAACTTTGGCCCTCCAACTGTTGTTGGACTACAACTCCCATCATTCCCAGTCATAGTGGCCAAAATTCAGGGATGATGGGTGCCATAGTTCAAGAACAGCTGGAGGGCCTAAGTTGTGCAGCCCTTTGCTACTTTCAGCCAAACTGGATGAGCCAGACTATGCCCTTGTGGTTCAGATTCAGATGAAGTTGAAACATGATGTCATATGTTGATCTTTTGCCATCTGTATTTAGACCTATGGCAAAGGTCAACTGACCCATTTATCACTATGCATCTTGGAAGGGGTGTAGATAGAAGGAAAGCCTGAAGAGAAATTCCTCACTTAATTTTTTTATGGGGGAGAGGAAATACACTTTGGGGGGGTAGATATGTGTTATTACGTTTGCTGAGGGGGAGTTCAGTAAAATGACTCTCCAAAAGCTTAGGAAGGGATTTGTACCTATGCTGGAACATAATTTGGGTTTTATTAAAATCTCCTTTAAAATAACACAGTAGTATCAGAAATTATAGTAAAATTCTTGCTGATAGCTATGAGGACATGAGCCAAAACTATCAATGATAGAATGAAATCATTCTGGTGTATATCCAACTTTTCTGCATCTAGTAAGCTTAATTGCATATAGTCTTTTTATTCAAGAATTGTCCTTGTCTTGCAGTATTATGCAACATAGAATTATCTTGTTTTGCTTATTGAAGTTTGCTGACTGGTTAATAAACTTCATTGATTGATTGATTGATTGATTGATTGATTGATATGGGTCAGTGTGAGAACTACTGACTCTTCGTTCCTTCCATTCATCGCCTTAGTAGTGCACACCAATTATTCTGGCAAGGGAAAGAGCAATTTCCTCCAGTTGCCTCAAAAATTCATGTCAACAGAATCCAACAATATGAAAGGTAGATACAGTATTTTTGCAAGGTTTACATGTGAGCCTTGCACATTCTGATGTGCTGTCTGCTAGGAAAGTTGATACAGTGAGTACATACTGTGGTGCATCTTGAGAAGGCATGCATTATTGGTCATAATAAACATTGATCCATACCTGAACTCCAAGTTTCTTTCAGACTGTAGAGATGATTACATAAACTGTAGCCACGAATGCATATTGACAAGACACAATAAATGAAGGAATTAAAAACAAAGGAAAATATGAGGAAAATGGTATGAATGCATTAGAAATGAACAGAATGAACAATACGATAACTAGAATCATCATGGACAGAATAAAATGAGCTATAAAGCAGAATGCCCTATGAGCCATATCCCTGACAACTGGATGGAGGTTTTTGTAAAGACTGTTGTTATTCCTGCAGATGCTAGTTGTTTCTCTTGGTTCTTTCCCCCAGTGTTTATGGATTATACAGAGCACAAATAAAGGAATTAGTTCAACCTTCATAATTTGTGAATTACCAAGATGAGAACAGCCCATCAACTATGGATCGTGGCTTGTCAAGTATTTGATAAACTCTGTTTATGTCACACAAGGCAGGCTGCAAAAACTGGAGATGTACATGTGGTCCATCTGCCCTTGTTTAGAAAAGGAGAGCTGGTCTTGTGGTAGCAAGTATGAATTGTCCCCTTTGCTAAGATGGTCCACCCTGGTTTGCATTTGAATGGGAGACATGTGTGAGCACTGTAAGATATTCCCCTTAGGGGATGGGGCTGCTCTGGGAAGAGCATCTGCATGCTTGCATGCAGAACGTTCCAAGTTCCCTTCCTGGCATTTTCAAGATAGGGTTAAGAGAGACTCCTGCCTGTAACCTTGGAGAAGTCACTGCCATTCTGTGTAGACAATACAAAGTTAGATGGACCAATAGTCTGACTCAGTATATGGCAACTTCCTATGTTCCTAAGTTCCTAAAAGCCTGTCCCTTCTTTCTCTTCCCTGTCCCTGGTAAATTATCATCCCTGTTTTCCCTTCAGATAACATCTTAGGAAGGCGATTTTAAAAGACTTGTTAGTGTGTTCACATAATCATTGGAGTGTACTTGCCTCCCTTCCTTCACAAGCAACATCACATCTTTCCATAATTGGCTATCAAGATCAGAGTGATCAACTGGAGGATCTCCTCCAGCTGTCGTTGGACTACAATTTCCATCATCCCCGGGCACAGTTTACTGGGACTGGGGCGGGTGGGCAAGGATGCTAGTTGCAAAAACCATGCAGTGAATGTTACACATGAGTAAGCCCATTATTTCCAATGGGCATACTCATGGTTAACAGATGCTGAGTGTTTCTAGTCACTCAGATCTAGCAGCAGCCAGCACCCCTCCAACACACCCCAAAAGAGAAAAGCAAACAGTCCATGGCTGGTAAAACATAACTTGCAGTGTCCAGCCAGCCACAGGAGAAACGAGGCAGCTGGGAGGCAGGGACCTCCTCTGGCTGCTGTAGATCTAGCTTGTGATGACTCCCATGGGGGTTGTGGGGGAGGATTCCTCAGATGAAGACCCAGAGAAAGGAGAGCAGGCTGAAACTCCAGTTGACTCAACAGAGCCAGACCTGACAGGTTTGCAGGCCCCTCTGCCTCCTTCCCTCCCTCCTCCTGATGAAGCCTTCAAGGCCACTAAAGTCGAAGTGCCTGCTCCAGATCCCCGACAGCGACGCTTGGCCAGAGTACAGGCTCAGAGGGAAGAACACTGTAGCTCAGAGAGGCTGGCCAGAAGCAACAGGTGTCCCAGCTCTGGCCCAGCTGCATCTCCCTGACAAGGCCCAGCTGCAGTGATGGGCAGGGCGCTAGGCACACACTGCCTATTTAGAGCAGCCTGAAAGCTGGGTCTGTGCTGGAAACAACGTCCATGGTGACAAGCCCTACCGTGAGCAACCTTGACCTAGAAATCTGGACCTGTTTGTTATTGTCTGACCCCGTTTCGTGTTTACCCCTGATCTTGTGGAATTCCCGTGTAGACTTCGGGCAATGTTTATGACTCTCCGTCCGTCTGTTCTCCGGTGTTGACTTCTGGCTACGTCTGACTTTCCATCCCTGTCTGTCGGCTCTCCCTTCCCCTCTCGAAGGGTGGTTTTCGCAGCTGCTGGGCAGTCAGCCAAGGCAAGTGCAGATCATTACATAGCTCTGCTCCTGGAGGCAACAGCCTGCTAATCAAGGATTCCCTCACCTCATTGCTTCAGGCATCCTGCATCACCACCTCCCCAGACATAAAAGGGCAAGAGGAAACCGGTGCAAACGTGTCTCTTTTGCCCTTTTATGTCTAATCCGGGGAGGCAGTGATGTAGGGAGCCCAAAGCAACAAGGTGAGGGAATAGCCTTGATCAGCAGGCTATTCCCTCCGGTAGCAGAGCTGGGGAGGGAGCTGCAGCGGCCGGAGGAGGAAGCAGGAAGTTCCCTGCCTGTCGGCATATCAGCTGCCTTTTCTCCATTGGCTGGCTGGACGCGGTTAAGTTGCTCTTTGTTTTTTAACTACCCACAGTGTTTTATTTTCCTTTTCTGTCCTTTTTTTGCGGGGGGGGGGATAGCCCACTCTGCCCTTACTGACTGGCCACCACTGCTGCGGATGCTGGGAGTTGTATTCCAACAAGTGCTGGAGAGCCTCAGGCTGGCCACTTCTGATATATAACTAGATCTATTTTGAGATTATATCACAATAGGTTTTAGCCTTCCTTACATTAAGGAAGGGTCCAGTTTTCTAGGTCAAGGTCCAGTTTTCTATGTCAAGGTTGCTCACGGTAGGGCTTGTCACCATGTACGTTGTTTCCAGCACAGACCCAGCTTTCAGGCTGCTCTAAATAATTAGCCTTCCTTACAAAAAAGAAACATTTGAAATATGCTAACTTGTCAGTTTACTACCCATTGTTTCAGAAGCCAGTCCTAAAGTGCCAGTGCAGAGAATAATTTCTCTGCGCCTAATACAAACTCGTAACACGGGCTCCTTACCTTCACCATCCCAAAAGGCCTCATGTTTTGAAAAACTGGAGTATGAATGTATTAGGTTTTTATGTTTCTGGCTGCCACCTTTGCATTAAGAGCCAGGAAGTTTTTCACACGGGGCTTTTAAAGCCCTTTAACTCACATATCCTCCGGAATGGAGAGGGTGAGCTCACATATTAGCCAGATTACCCAGTTAGCCCTGCTAACTGGGCAAAGAGGCACCTTTTACCATGGTGATTCTCTTTATTTAGCAAGGGGAGAGTAACTGGCCCTATCCACCCCCAGCACAGTACCTCCCTCCAGTGACTGTTGCTGGTGTCTGTCGTGTTTCATTATAGATTGTGAGCCCTTTGGGGACAGAGTTCCATCTTATTTATTTATTATTTTTCTGTGTAAACCGCCTTGAACCATTTTTAGAACGGTGGTATAGAAATTGAATTATTATTATTATTATTATTATTATTATTATTATTATTATTATTATTATTAAATCAACAACAAACAGCAAGTGCCGCCTTTGTAAAGAAGCAGATGAAACAGTGGACCACCTAATCAGCTGTTGTAAAAAGATCGCACAGACTGACTACAAACAGGCATGAGAAGGTAGCAGGGATGATACACTGGAACATCTGCAAAAAATATAAGCTACATGTAGCCAAAAATTGGTGGGACCATAAAATTGAAGAAGTTGAAGAAAATGAAGATGTAAAAATATTATGGGACTTCCGACTACAAACAGACAAACATCTGCCACACAATACACCAGATATCACTGTAGTCGAGAAGAAAGAAAAACAAGTCAAAATAATCGACATAGCAATACCAGGGGATAGCAGAATAGAAGAAAAAGAAATAGAAAAAATCACCAAATACAAAGATCTACAAATTGAAATTGAAAGGCTGTGGCAGAAAAAGACCAAAATCATCCCAGTGGTAATTGGCGCCCTGGGTGCAGTCCCAAAAGACCTTGAAGAGCACCTCAACACCATAGGGGCCACAGAAATCACCATCAGCCAATTACAAAAAGCAGCTTTACTGGGAACAGCCTATATTCTGCGACGATATCTATAACAATTGACAATAAAATTCTGGCATCCCAGGTCCTTGGGAAGGACTCGATGTCTGGACAAAACAAACCAGTCAATAACACCTGTCTGACTGTGTAAGCAAGAAATAATAATAGAAAAAGTGGTAGAAAATGAAGATGCAAAATATTATGGGACTTCCAACTACAAACAGACAAACATCTGCCACACAATACACCAGATATAACTGTAGTCGAGAAGAAAGAAAAACAAGTCAAAATAATTGACGTAACAATACCAGGTGACAGCAGAATAGAAGAAAAAGAAATAGAAAAAATCACCAAATACAAAGATCTACAAATTGAAATTGCAAGGCTGTGGCAGAAAAAGACCAAAATAATCCCAGTAGTAATTGGTGCCCTAGGTGCAATTCCAAAAGACCTCGAAGAGCACCTCAACACCATAGGGGCCACAGCAATCACCATCAGCCAATTACAAAAAGCAACTTTACTCGGAACAGCCTATATTCTGTGACGATATCTATAATAACAAGAACAATATTGATAATAAAATTCAACCAGCCCAGTTCCTTGGGAAGGACTCGATGTCTGGATAAAACAAACCAGTCAATACCACCTGTCTGACTGTGTTAATGATAATATAATAATAATAATTTACCCCAAAGTCCCTGCAAGTTATCTGGGAGCAGTTCACACACAATTCAGGTTTTTCACTGCATGTGAGAGTGTAGTCCGATTTATATCTGGGGTACAAAAAATCCATTATTTGCATCAGTTTTTTGGGACAAGTTCGAGTTCGCAGTAAAGCCTCCCATTAAACTCACAGTAAAGCCTGCCATGTGTAACAATCCCAGGCATGGTAATATGGCACATGTACCTAATAACGCTACACAAGTGCATTGACAAGTGCCCTTTAGACACTTGGATCTTGTGTCAGTTCTTCTATGCACTCTGGAGATCAGAAGCTTCATTGAATTACAGGTTTTCTGGTAGGGATGTGCAAAATATTTCAGGCACAGATCGATCTGTACCCGAAATGAACAATTTCGGGTGATTTGGGGCCGAACTGAACCACCCCCGATGTCATCCGATTTTTTTTGGGCCGAGCCGAATCACCCGAATTTCAGGGCCGAAAAATTTGGGTGATTCGGCTCATGGCCGATTTTGGAGGATTTTTTGAAGTTTTAGTGACTTTGGGGCAGTTCGGGGGCATAGCATGGGATCTGGGCAAAAAGATTGGGGTGGGTTGGTAGTGCCTAATGGGTGCAGGCTACCACCCCAATTTCAGGGGGATTGGGCAAAGGGGTGATTTTTGGGGGATTTCTGAAGTTTTCATGTCTTTGGGGCAGTTTGGGGCAGTTTGGGGCAGAAAGTGGGGCCTGGGGCAGAAGAGTGGGGTGGGGTGGTAGTGCCTAATGGGTGGAGGCTACCACCCGTCCCCAATTTCAGAGTGATTGGCCAGAGGGCTGGATTTTGTTGATTTTCTGAGGTTTTTCTTCATAAAGTGCTTTGTGGTAGATTGATTCATTCATCATATTCATAGTAAATGCGAGTGTGAAAAAGTGAACGTGGGGTCATGAGAGTTCCTTAATTGAAAAAAATCTCATTTGCTATCATTGAATGAGAATTCACACCTCAGAAAATAAGGGAATAACATCCCTTCAGAAAAACTTCTGAGGTGTGAATTCTCATTCAATGATAGCAAATGAGATTTTTTTCAAGTAAAGAACTCTCATAACCCACTTTCACTTTTTTCACACTCTCACTTACTATGAATATTGAATGAATCAATCTACCACACTGCACTTTATGAAGAAAAACCTCAGAAAATCAACAAAATCCAGCCCTCTGGCCAATCACTCTGAAATTGGGGACGGGTGGTAGCCTCCACCCATTAAGCACTATCTACCAGCCCACCCCACTCTTTTGGGGCAGATCCACTTTCTGCCCCCAATCTGCCCCAAAGAAACAAAAACTTCAAAAATTCCCAAAAAATCAGCCCTCTGCCCAATCCCCCTGAAATTGGAGTTTTAGCTGCCACCCATTAGGCACTACCACTCCACCCCACCCTTTTGGGGCAGATACACTTTCTGCCCCCAAAATGCCCCAAAGACACAAAAACTTCAAAAATCCCCCCAAAATCACCCCTTTGTCCAATCCCCCTTAAATTGGGTTGGTAGCCTCCACCCATTAGGCACTACCACTCCACCCCACTCTTCTGCCCCAGGCCCCACTTTCTGCCCTAATCTGCCCCAAACTGCCCCAAAGACATGAAAACTTCTGAAATTTCTCAAAAATCACCCCTTTGCCCAATCCCCCTGAAATTGGGGTGGTAGTATGCACCCATTAGGCACTACCACCCCACCCCACTATTTTTGCCCAGATCCCATGCTATGCCCCCAAACTGCCCCAAAGTCACTAAAACTTCAAATATTCCCCAAAAATCAGCCCTTTGCCCAATCCCCCTGAAATTGGGGTGGTAGCTTCCACCCATTGGGCACTACCACCCCACCCCAAAATTTTGCCCCTGGGCCCTTCCCCCCCAAATCAATTCAGATTTGGATTCGGGTTAAATCCGAATCCGAACCGAATCAAGGGTGATTCGGGTGGCCCATATTTGGGCACAAAACAGAACAGGGGTGATTCGGTTCGGGTCCCGAACCGAATCACCGAAAATCCGAATTGCACACCCCTATTTTCTGGGGCCTGTAATTCTTTCAGCAGCACAGACTCCCTTTACTACTACATATGGTGCTTGTCCTTGCCTTCTGTAACCAATCAGATGCCACACCCTGTTGACTCCTCCAGTGTTTAGGAAGTGCTAACCAGAACAAAAGAACTTTGGGACTTTTAATTTTTGGGAGAGCATGTCACTGAATGTGGCATATTGGGTGATGTCCTACCTGGCCCAAGGTTCTGCACGTTGCTGCCTCTTGTGGTAACTTGCTGCACTGCATGAGGTTTTTAAGACTGTAGTTCCTGGACAAGCCCTGCCAATGGGATCAGCCATTGGTTCCCTTTGCAGCAGAGAAAGTATAAGATGCTTCCTGTTGAAGGTGGACCTTACCTGAGTGTCAGGGTCTCTCTGTTCCTGGTGTGGCTGCTCTTGTTGGGTCTGCCAGCTTCTTCAGGCTCTAATGTGTTCCTGACCTCTGCCTACTGGCTCATCCCTTGATTTCCTGATTGTACTCTGGTTACTGTGGCTTTCTCAGTCCTGGCTTTGAGTCTTACATTACCTACTCATGCCTGGCACTGCCCATAGCTCAGCCTGATACGCTAGCTGACTTCCTGACTACCAAAGTGCACACGTAAAGAGGGACCATGAGGACACGATTGGAACTTGTGTGCGCTCAGAGACATGTCTCCTTTCTTTCAGATTGCAGGCAAAGTGGGGGTGTTTCTATAATGTTGGGTGGAATAAGTTTACCAAGCCCCTGATGGGCCACCAACTGTGGTTGATGGGTTGAATTCAGCTTTGTGGGACTTAAGTTGTGCAAACGTAAGTTAGATCAACTAGAAACTGAATTACTTTCGCCAGAATAGGAATCTGGCTGATCGCTAGATCAGCCATAGATCTGATTTTCGGTTGGCCTTAAATAACACTGATACCCTTTCTCCCTTCTTTTTCCCCAGAGGTTTTCCTATTTGGAATGATCTAATTCACCATTTTGTTGCAACAAATTATATTAATTTAAGAATGAAACATATGACAATATATTGCAAACAAAATATTTCTAATTAATAAGGTACAGAGTGGCTTCGTACAGGAGTGTAATCACTAAAATTACCTTTCACTATTATGAATGTCCAGTGAAGAGTTATTTCTGTTGTGAAATCATCTCAGCTTTTGATTTCATGCTTTTGGAGTACAAGGTCATACATATTTTCATTTCAAATAGATAATTTCATTAAGTATTACAGTGACTAGTGGAAATATTGTCATAAATTCAGATTTAGAGTAGTTAACTCTAATTTTTTTTAAATGAACATGTTGCTTGCATGGAATCGTCACTGTGGATGAAGACTGTTTATAAAATGCAATTTTAAAAAGCATATAGTTCAGGAAAGCCTACCTTACTTTTATATTTTTGTCTGCCTATTTTTAACTAATGTATGCAAAATTTCTCAACACATTAAGAAGCAAAATTCAAATAAACAAAGCACAATCAATAAACCTCTTAAGTGAAGAATAACTCCTGTATTCTATTCTGCTAGTTTGCGGAAAGAGACAATGAAGCTATTCACATGCGCAAGCAAAACCGGGCTAAGGAAACCCAGCCCAGTTTTGCCCGCATGTGTACACCACTGGAATTGGGCCCGATCACGGTGGCACCTCAGTAGCAAACCCACCTAGGCAGCCACCCTCCAAAATGAGGTTAGGAGAGCGAGCATTCTCTTAACCCCATTTCTGTGCTCGTCTGCCAGCCATGACTGGCATACTAAGGAGATCCCAGGCAGCTTTGGGGAGGGAAGGGGGGATCTCCATAATTATTGCGGGGCAGAGTGATGTGTGCCCTGGCACCACAGACCTCTGAGCTACCAGCAGCAGCCAGTAGTCATCTGGGTGGGTGATCATGCCTGCTGAAGAGGACACCCTTGATCATCTGCAGGGAGGTAAACTCTTTAGGGCTTCCTCCCATCTTAACCCTCCTGCCCTTTCTCACTGCTTGTGAGAAAGGGCTCAATGATTTATTTATTTTTTAAAAAGCTTCATATGACTGAAGAATGTGAACAACATGATGAACAACACATTATAAGCGAAGTGGCAATGGTCAGAAGCTTAAGAATTTTGAATGGATCAGGAAAATTCATGGATAATTAAATTATTGATTATTATTGATAATTCAAATGGTGGCAGTGTATATCCTCTCACTTGACAACCTTGCTGATGGTAAGGGAGTGCATGGAACCGCACAGCTGCAGTCCAGCACTGTGGAGGGGGTTCCTTTAAGGGCAGGGAGGGTTTACTTACCCCTCCCGCCGCTTTGCCCCCTCCAGTGCCCGTATTTTGTGTAGGAATTGGGGCGGCAGGATACCTCCCCAAGGCCCGGTCTACCCGCCGGCAGGGGACGAGGCCGGATAGACCGGGCCTCCGGTGATCGGAGGCCCGGTCTACCCGCCGCGTCGGGGAGACGTGAAGGGCGTGTGCGCGTGCGCAGAAGACTTGTTGCAGCCTTTTTCATTCAGGAGGAAGAAGGGGCGGTGGGGAGGTATCCTGCCGCCCCAATTTCTACACAAAATACGGGCGCTGGAGGGGGCAAAGCGGTGGGAGGGGTAAGTAAACCCTCCCCACTCTTAAAGGAACCCCCTCCACCCGGACCGGACCGGACAGGTCCGAACTGGTCCGGACAGTCCGGAGGCCTTTACAATGGCCTCCGGACCAGTCCAGACACACCACTAGCTGCTGGTCGTCCTCTTCTTCTCTTCCCTTCAACTTGCCCCAACATTATAGACTTCTCAAGGGAGCTGGATCTTTGCATAATGTGTCCGAAGTATGATAGTTTGAGCCTGGTCATATGTGCCTCGAGTGAAAATTCTGGATTGATTTGTTCAATGATCAATTTGTTTGTTTTCCTGGCTGTCCATGGTATCCTCAGAAGTCTTCTCCAACACCAAAGTTCAAAAGCATCAATGCTTTTTCTATCTTGCTTCTTCAAAGTCCAGCTTTCACATCCATAGAGTGTCACGAGGAAAACCATTGTCCTAACAATTCTAATCTTTGAAGGTGTAGACATGTCATGGCATCTAAATATCCTCTCCAAGGCAATTGTCAACTACCTCCCCTGTACAACTGTTAAGGAAATGTTTTCAGGAGGCACAGTGGGCTTCAGAGGGAAACAGAGATCTACAAAAATTGTTCCTCCCCAGATCACCAAGTAAGATCACCAACACTGTGTTAGTCTGGATATCAGCCCATAAAACTTAATTTAGAATATGGAAACACTCTAACTTGTATTCCTGAAGTGCTGGCACACAACTAAGTATTTGCACTCTTGAGCAAGTCTGCTGGCACTTCCTTAGATGCCCTCAGCAGTGCAGGCTGAAGTGTGCCTGCGTAAGACTGTGCAACATGTGGGCAACATCTTTAAAAGCACATGCAGTGCAATTCTATGCTTGTTTACTCAGATGGCACAGTGGGGAAATAACTTGCCTAGCGAGCAAGAGGTTGCTGGTTTGAATCCCTGCTGGTATGTTCCCCAGCCTATGGGAAATGCCTATATTGGGCAGAAGCGATATAGGAAGATGCTAAGGCAATGGCAATGACGTGGGAGATAGCAATGGTAAACCCCTCCTTTCTTCTACCAAAGAAAACCACATGGGTCTCTGGTCGCCAGGAGTCGACACTGACTTGATGGCACAACTTTACCTTTACTTGTACTCAGAAATAAGTTCCACTGAACTCAGTGGGTCTTCTTACAGGATTGCAGTCTATATCACAGCTAACCTTACCTTAGTTATGGCTAGACTGCATAGTAACATAGAGCACAGTTCATGCTCTCTGCCACAAGAGTAGCCCTCCTCCTCAATAATTTAATTAGCTATTAAATTATCCACTAAATTGGATTATGAGTTATCCATTTTCATGTATGAGCTCTAGAGCTGATAAAATATTCTTTTTCCGATTTCTGGAAACATATTCTGTGTTCCTTAGCTGTGTCAATCTCAGGCAAGTTTCCTGCAAAATTTCCATATGACATTTATCATGTTCTGATATTCATTTCAGGCCTGTGGCTCATATTTGACAATTGTCAGTGCTCTGTTTTATCACAGCTCTGTAGTGAATACTTCCCTCACTTTTTAGTGTTTGCACAATGTAACTACAATACACAGACTATGATTTGGGGGATGCTGTGCTATGATTTGCCAAGACTTACAACAGGTGATTTGGGGGAGTATTCTTGATGTGATCTCACTAAATAAATGGTATTGGAAACATATTGCTTCAGCTGAGCTTGAAACCAATTGCTGAGTCCAAATGTCAGCAAAGTGAAAGCTTCTTCAGCATTCATTATGGGATGTGACTGATATAGCACCATCAAAAGGAAATGAGAAAAGAATTGCAAATCTAAACTTGGTCTTTAAAATAAATATACACATTGAAGGCAAGGGAGAATCAACCATCTCCCATCCCCAGCAGAGTGAGAAAGTATTGTGCATGAACTTTGAAACTGCATTTGAGTCAAAGAAATCTAGGGAAATGAAAGAGCGAGGACAGAAACTTAACCCATGATGGGGCAATTCGAATTAAAGGGCAAGGCAATTAAATTAGGCAAAGGCCTATGGTCTCTATGACCAGAGTCATCAGAGGCAAAGAACAAGTGTAGACTCAGTAGTGGCTAACATACCTTGCAAGGATGCAGACCAGTATCATTGCATACACACAACTTATGCACATGACATTACACAAGAGTAAGCCAATTATTTCCAATGGGCTTATTCTTGTGTAACACCTTTTGTACCTAAGAACATAGAAAGCTGCCTTATACCAAGTCAGACCATAGGTCCATCTAGCTCAGTGTTGTCTACACAGACTGGCAGTGGCTTCTCCAAGGCAGGAGTCACTTTCAGTCCTATGGAGACCTGCGCAAGTTGTGTACATGCACCATTACTGGGCTGATGTATCCTTGTATGGCATGTCAGCTAGTGACTCTAAATACACATCTTTCTTCCACCCAAGTGTCTGGCTGTCGCTTATGGAACAATAAGTAATGTAATAGGTAGCTGCTTTTGTAAAGTCAGACCATCGGTCAATCTAGCCTGGTATTCTCTATACCAACTGGAAGAAGCTGCCCAGGCTTCAGAGAACTGTCTTTCCCAGCCCTGCCTGAAGATACCAAGGATACCAACAATCTGGGACCTTCTGCATACAAAGCATGAGTCTTCCTATTCTAATGATCCCACCTCTCCAAAATCACCATTGAGTCACTTCTGAAACATCCTCTTTATCTAACAAGTTGGTGACACTGAAAAAAACAGTGGTAATGGCCTCCTTGTTATATGCATTTACAGATCTGAAATAAAGGTGGATAAAGGTAAATATTGACAGTTCCAGAGGGGAAAGTACGGAGCTGCATTAACCACAGGACAGGAGGTGAAAAACTCACAGGTAATAATTCTGAAGACTCTCACATTAAAATGATGCCTTTACTCAATACCACTTTAGGAATATGTGGCAATTTGTTACACAGTTTTTGATAGATTATGAACAAAACGTCTGTAATTATACTTGGTAGGGGTGTGTGTGTGTGTGTGTGTGTGTGTTTGAAGGGAGGTTGTGTATGAGTGTATGAGCATGAGCTTGTATGAGTGTATACTCTACATATGGAAATACTGTGCATGTTATTTCTTAGGGTTTGCCTTCACTGAAGATGGGGGCTGTTGAGCATAGGCTCATCATCCATTACATGTCCACCTGATACATGTTGGAAATCTTTGAACCATGTAAATGCAACAGACAGACACATGTCCACACAATACATGGTCTTGGAAGTCTTTGAACCCATGTACCTGCAAAAGACAGACACCTACAAATAACACAGACCTGAGGTGAGAAGAAATAACTAGAGCTTTAATCTGTAGGTCTTATCCTGCTGAATTGAGTGGCAATTTCAACAAGATACAAGTAATTGATGTTCTTATTGTCTTGGCAGAACATCTCACTTTCCCTCTTCTGCTGCTATTTATTGTGATCATTTTAACTGTGTGTGAATCACATTAGGAGGACACAGGAGTGGCTAATTGGAGAACCCCATAGGCTTATTCAACACAAAGTGGTCGAAACATAAAGCTCACAGCATTTATTTAATCACCTGTAAAAGAGAAGGATGCTGTCTGAAGTCCATGTGCTAATGAGGTGTATAAATGTAAATAAAAAGCTATTACTCACACATAATGACACCTTTCCTGTGTGTCTCAAATTATATCAATGGCACAAAGAAAATAAATGATTTCTCCCTACAAGCACATCTATCCATGTTTGCTAGAATTCTAGTACTTTTTCTCCACCTTCAGTTACAACTTTCTCTTACACCTCATACTCAAATGAAGATACAGATAGCATGACTGCCATCTAGAAAAACTCTGTGAACAGAAGCAGATAGATAGTGCACATAGAGAAGGTAAGATAAAGACAGCTGAACCTTTCTGGCCAGATGGAGTTGAATTTTGTTTTGCTGTCATGGTTAATAATAGGAAATCCAGTATCTTGAGGCAGTGGTTTCAAGTCTTGTTTATACTACTAGGGTTCCGTAGTTATATCCAGTTTGCTATCCTTAATCTACAGTTCCTGTTTAAACACTCTTGTAATTATGCCACAATCCCTTGTCACTATCTTAGGTAGTTCTGGCGACAAGGGGAAATATCTGGGAAGCCTTTCAAGGAAAGCCAAAGAGTTTATCTGTGAGAACAGACATGTCCAAATCAGTTTCTGCACATTCCAAAGTTGTGCTGTTCAGGGGTTATACTCTCTGGGGAGAAAGAACACATGAAGGGTACAGTGGGATTGCATACATGCCCCCAGTAGGGATGTCCATGAAACACAATTTGGATGCCGAATCATAGTACATCCCTTTAACATGGAGGGATTACACATCCCCTTTAACACAGAGGAGAGCAGGTCCAAAGCTTCTCCTCCACTGCTTGCTGCCACTTCCTTAATTGTGGGTCTTCCACTAGCATCACGTGCCAGTGGCGGTCTCCCCCAGCTGCCCCTGCGCAATGCTGGCATGCACATGGCCTCCACAATCATGCTGACCACGCAAATGGCCACTATGCATGTGCGGCAGCCGTGTGTGTGCCAGCATCATGCAGGGGCAGCTGGTAGCATGCTGGTGGCATGTGCTGCTAGCATGCGATGATAGCGAGGGGAGGGGGCGCAATTAAGGAAGTGGCATTAAGTGGCAAAGGAGCAGGTATCGACCTACTCTCCTCTGTGTTAAAGGAGCTCTTCCTGTGATGAAGAACCCAGAGCATTCCAGGGTTTTTAGTCATGAAGAGAAACCTTCTGCACATTCAGCACTTGCCTCTGCAGAGAAATAGTGAATGCAAGCAGAGTAGGCAGTGTGGCTAGCCAGCAAGTGCCAGGAGGTGTGGTTATTCCAGTGCCAGGAGGTGCGGTTATCATTCATTCATTCATTCATTCATTACATTTCTATACCACCACATACCAACATCTCATGGAGGTTTACAAAGCACACAATAAAGCCAGAATCAAAACCAAATTAAAACAGTTATAGTTCTTTTAAAACAATGTAAAACAGCAGAATGATTTTAAAAACCACTTACAGCTAATCAAAGGCTTGGTGAAATAAATATTTCCTAAGCACTCTTTTAAAACCAGCTAGAGATGGGGAAGCTCTTGAAACAACAGGGAGGGGAGTTCTGAGTCGCCACCATATGAGCTGGGAGCAGCCGCAGGCAGACCTCTCCCAAAGATCTGAAGGAGAGAGTGCTCTCTTAAATACCCCTGACCCAAGCCATTAAGGGCCTTATAAGTAATCACCAACACATTACATTTTGCCCAGAAACGTATGGGCAGCCAGTGTAATGAATTTTAAAATAGGAGCAATATGGTCTCAGACCCATCATCCTTCCTGCCTCCCCTTCTAACCTCCATGTGAGCATATGAAATGGCTTTATGCTGAATCAGACCACTGAACCACCCAGTCCAAGATTATTAACTCTGGCAAACAGCAGCTTTCCACAGTGCCAAAACAGATGTCTTTCACAGCCCTGTTGCATGAAATTATTTTACTCAGAGATGCGGAGGATTGAACCTGAAACCTTTTGAATGCCCACCACTGACTTATAGTCCCTATTTCTCACCCATTGGTTTTCCCAATGCATGCCTGCTCTCCAAAAACCCGGACAGAGCAATTCTGTTGATTGTTTTTTGATTACCCCAGTGTTTCCCAACATTTTTTAATTTGGCCACACACTTAAAACCCTCCTCAAAATTGCAACGCACTGGCCTCGAACCAAAGCCCCTTTTTGCAGCGACAAAGCTGCCACATGACTTTTTATTTAGGAGCTGGTTAGCTCTCATCATCAATAGCTTTGGCTGAATCCATCAAACGAGTCAGTAACTTTTCCAACCCCTTTCCCCTCACTGAAGCTTTCTTGTAAATTTATCTCTCTCATCTCTCCATATTTCACCATGTCATGAAGCAGAATCAAAAGCCAACCTTATTCAGACCGTTCTTAAATATAAATGTGACCACATGGGGGCACATGCAGTGTAGGTCATACAAGAAAAATGACAGCAATACAAGAAAAACAGGGAGCAATCATCAGAGTTAGGCTGTCATGGGGCTCCTACTCCAGATCTAGCTGTTATTTGAGGAAAGATTCACTGGTTTAGAAGGGGCTTAATGAATGCTTTAAACTGCTCAGTTCAGAATCCTTGGCAGTTAATCAGACACCCACTCCAAAGAAATCCTGAGGGAATCCAACCTGCTGTTATATATCCATATCTGTCTAACTATATTTTATTCTCCTGGGCACAAAGGCAATTGCACAAGATGCAAAGGTTTTGGCAAGAAATGTAAAAGATGCATTTCTCCATCAAAATTAAGTCCACCTCCTTGTGTGCAAACAATGAACCATAGTATTTCTGCATAATCACCAACACTATGGCTGGCTGGAATTCTACTTTGTTTTCATTTGCCTCATCTTGCAGACCTACAAAACTGAACAAGGGGTGAGATATTTTCGATTTTGTCTGCTCATTGAGGTTTTATTTTATTTTATTTATTTATTGTTAAATTTATACACACCCCACTTTCATTAAGAAAATCCCAAGGCGGCTCACAATAAAATTTAAAAACACGATTATAAATAGAGGTTGACAAGCAAACCCTAGAACCAGAACTTCTTAGTGTGCAAACGGTTCCGCATCACATTTGTTTGAAAAAGACACAGCCTTACATGTGCAGCTGTGATAATCTGGGTGTCGTGGGGCAATCCCTGATCCAAGTTCTTCAAGTTCTGCATTAGTACTACCACCACCTGGTGATCATCAGTGACTTCTTTTTTATGGGTGTAGGACAAATAAACTTTGCAGGCCGGAGTAATTTTCATCTTTGTTTTTTTCCCACCACACGCTTAAGTCAGATTCACCATAAGTGGGAAGTAGCCAAACCTAATAATTTAAAACAACGGAGAGCATCAATTTGAATTTTTCAAATCGCAATTTTCAAATCACAATCCACAGAGGTCTCCCTACCTTAATGAGATAACCGGTTTAAAAAAAAAAAGCTAATATGTTGTGATCAGACCAAGGTATATATAACAATGTGCACTTATAAGACTTCAGGGTCTTGGGAGCCCACATCTGATCCAGTCTGCTAACAAAATGGGGATGGTGAATAGGTCGCTGCATACAAGTTACGGTTGGAAATGGGGAGTGGGGATCATTGTCGAGTGTCAGTGCCTTGTCCTCTAACGATAGAGTCATGCTCAGAAACGTTTGCAGTAAGCTTTCCTCTGAATATAAAGGGGGTGAGACTGAATCTGCGAGCAATTGGACGGTTAAGAATCTCCTATCATCAGGCTTTGCCTAATTATTAAAATCACCAATTATGATCAAATTGCATCTAGTTAAGCAACAACCTTTTAATTTAGCCCCAAAGGGCTTTTCTTAAAACGGAAGATGTAGGAGCATAAATGGCAATCAACATTAAAAATTGAGACTTGCCTGATGCCTGAAAAACAAAACCCACAACAAGCAATCGACCCGGATCTGCCTCAAGAATATAATCAACCCTCCATTTTTCACCTCCTTCGCTACGCTAGCTTGACCCCTCCCCCCCTCACACACACCGTGAGTCCAATAAGACTTCCCCCAAGACCAGGTTTTCTGAGCCAGGCTGCTATGACCCTGGTACTTAAAGTGAGTCTCCTGAAGCACAACTTTGCCACAAGGCCATCTCACCAAATGACCAAGAATTTCTGCCCTTCTATTCAAACCCTTGAGTCTATTCATGTTCCATGTCATATTTTTGAAATGGCCCATAGTTTTAAAATATTTAAGAGGATATATAAAATTAATGCTCAAATGAAAAATCCACAAAGTTTAAAAACCCTAACATTTTAAACATTATGTCAATGTCAATGTCAAGTTTTATTTACGGTCCTAGACCAAACAATCTATGCATACAAATAGCAGAACAATTTATAAAAACTCTATAGGTTCTCATTATACATCTTAAAAGCAATATAACAAAATTTAGCTACAGAGTTAAAATTAAAAACATTTTCATCAGAGAGTAAAAATTTAACAATTTGTTCAGCAGATTGGTCTGTCTGTTTACAGACCAGAGGTAGAATTAAGTGCTCCCTTGATTGCCTATGTATTTTACAGGATAATAGAATATGCTCAATAGATTCTATTTCCCCACTGCCGCATCTGCAGAAGCGTTCTTCCAGGGGAACACCATTGTATCTCCCGGCTAATAGTGCAGAGGGAAAAGAATTTGTTCTTGCCCTTGTAAATGCCCACCGGAATTTGCTGAGTGTAATATGGGACAAATAATTTGCTGGTGAAAGATCCCATCTAGTTCTTACTCCTTTATAGAATTCTGTCGAAGAGGCCCCGTTATTTTGCTATTCAATATCTGTCAAACGCTGTTTTACTATTCTGTTAGCATTTCCCAAGTCTAACTCCAGCAGTTGTTCAGGGTCTATTCCTAGAGCAGCAAGCTTTTTACTAACTACAGTGCACCACTGCGGTTGTGGGTTTAACGATAGAAACTGAGGAATTAGGCTCACCGGGGGTAGGTGGACTCTCAACCAAAAGTAAATGATTAATAGCCAGGCACGAGATTCGATCTTTATGAGGCCGGCCTCCATACGCAGTATTACATTTGCGGTGCATCTTGTAGTCCCAAAGATAGCTCTCAAGAAACCGGATTGAATTCTTTCAAGCATATCAAAGTTCGCATAAGGTCCCAATTGGATCCCGTACAACAGCTGAGGGATAACCTTTGCTAAATATAGTTTTAAAGCCGCAGGAATAAAACCTGCTCCCTGTGTTCTGAAAAATCTGTTAATTGCCACCACACTGCGTTTTGCTGAGTCAGCTACCATTCTCATATGTGCCGCTTTCCCAGCATTCTGTTGAAAAACCACCCCAAGATATTTTATTTGATTGACCTGTTCTAATTTATGTCCATCCAAGGTCCATGTAAATTTCCTTGGTTTATTTTTAAAGCACATAATTTTAGATTTGTTATAATTGATCTTCAAGTGTTCCTCTTGGCAATATGATGTTAGAACGTCTAAAGCTCTTTTGAGCCCGACCCTGGTTTGAGATAAAATAACCGCGTCATCCGCGTACATCAGGATCGGGATCTTTTTGTTGGCTAATTTAGGTGCGTGGATATCAACATTTTGCAGCCGTTTAATCAGATTGTTAATGTAAAGATTGAATAAATAAGGGGCCAACACACACCCTTGCCGCACACCTTTCTCTGTTGGAATTGAATTGGTGAAATTGCCGGCAGTGTCTAAACGTACTCTTGAAGAGGAGTTCTCATGGAGCTTGATGAGCAATAATAAAAGCCTTTGATCTATAGATGTACTAGCCAATTTAGTCCATAGTAAACTCCTTGAAATTGAGTCAAAGGCCATTTTAAGATCCACGAAAGCAGCGAACAGTGGTCTTTTATGGACCCTAACTTGTTTGTCCACAAGTTGTTGTAAAATTAAGCAATGGTCCATAACCGATCTATTCGGTCTAAAACCTGCTTGCTCATCATGGATTATATGCTCCTGCTCCATCCAAGAGCAAAGTTTTACACACAGATGTTTGGCGTACAATTTACTTATTATATTCAAAAGGCTAATTGGCCTGTAATTAAAGGGATCCTCCCTATTGCCTCTTTTATAGATCGGGACCACCATGGCTGAGCCCCACTGCTGAGGGAATTGTGCAGTTTGATCTATATAGGTGAACAAAAGAGCCAATGCTGGGGCCCACCAGTCTATATGAGCCTTTAATAGTTCTGGAGGGATGTAATCGTTCCCGGGTGCTTTTCCACCCTTCAGCTGCATAATTAGTTGTTCCACCTTATAGGTGGAGACCGTAGGCCAGGAAGGTAGAGTATCTATATGTAAGTCAATCTGGGGTTTAAATGTGTGGTTGCTATAAAGTTCCCGAAAGTGTGATTCCCATAATTCAGGGGCAATTGGACAGGCCTGTTCTGAGTTTACTTTGTTTTGGGATAATGAAATCAGCCTCCAAAAATGTGTTAAATCATTTTTCCTGGCTGCTTCTATCAGAGATAACCATTCCTTTTGAGTTGCAATCGTCTTCTTAGTTCTAAGAAGAGCTTTATACTCCTTTTTCTTTTTAGACAGTTCTAATTGTGTATGTGTAGACAGGCAGAGAATAGCATATTTTGAGAGCATGACAAGATGCTTTTTTGTCCTTATGCAATCTTGGTCAAACCACTTTTTGGTATGGCCAGTTTTCTTTTTAGATTTGGCATGATGATCTTTAGTTAGTAGAGATTTAATTGATCTTGTAAGAACCTCATACTTTTCAAGAATATGGGCATTTTGGTCTCTTTTAATCAATGCATCCAGCAGCCCTTCCTTAAGTGATTCTCCGTTCTTCGAGTTAAACCATTCGGAGAAAACTTGATTAATTTGGGAATTCCATTTGATTCTGGAAGTCCCATCAATGGCCTGTTGTGTAAAGGGCATAACTCTAGAACTCGTATCTTGCTTCATGAAAGTTTATTTTAGTACTAAAGGATAATGGTCACTTTCTGGCCTAGCTATGATGTTAAATCTGGGTATTGCTTCAAATACATCTCTAGAAACTAATACATAGTCAATAGTAGATTGGTTAGTGCCGCGTTGGAAGGTAAATTTCCCTGGGCAGTCCCCAGACGCAGTGCCATTCAGAATTAATAAGTCCAGTTTGTTAGCCATTCGGGCTAAACATAACCCCGCGAAATTGCACGTTGGGTCTAGAGAAACGCGATTAGATAAACCAAGTTCTAATTCATCCAATGGGGGCCACAAAGAAAAACTTCCATAAAGTGAGACGTCATTGTGACCTAGTCTCGCGTTGCAATCTCCAGCTATAATCAGAGGCGTATTAGGGTATTCATCTATAAGCTTAAAGATGTATTGTTCAATTTCACCCCAAAGCGCCTCTGTCTGTGAGATGCAACTCTGCATTGAGACATATAAGTTTAGACACAGAAAGCTGGTTTTATGATCAGAGACCAGTATAGCCAAAGCCCACTCCCCAGGACAAGATACCTTCACCACCTGCGCATTAAAGCATGAGGTAATAAATATACCAAGGCCTCCCAATGGTCTACCAGCCTTCTTACTAGCCAGAGCTGGCCTCGTGTAGGAAATATAGTTTTGAACTTTATTTCACCTAACCACCATGTCTCCTGTAAGATTATGATATCAAACTTAGAGAGAAAGTTCAGGAGGTCACAATCTAAAAGTTAGAGCCCCAACCATGAATATTCCAGACAATTACTGTAGCGGATTGACAAGCCAATTATATTACTGTAATTAAAGAATTAAATGCAAACTTAAACCATAAAATTTAGCAAGTACAGCAAAGCACCAGGCTCCTAAAATTATTGATCCAAATTCAACACATCAGCAATCTCAAGAAACACCTTCTTTGATAAGTCTTCCATGACCACTTCATATATTATTTTGGAATTTGTCAATTCTGTCACCGTACTGTCACCGTAGTGATTGGAAAAGAAGTTGTACTAAAAAGAGAGGGGCTCCTAGGAGGGTCTGTAGAATCAGATGCAAATGGGGGAGGGGTTGGGAAAAGACCAAGGGCACCCGCACTAACTTCCCATCAAAGAACTGCTTCACTTCATCAATAGAGGTTTCTTTCTCAACCCTGTCACCCCAATGATTATCCTGAGCTACCCCAGCATCTACATCCAGCATCACATTTACATTCACATTTATGTTTTCTTGACCCTTTCCCTTTAATGGACCCTTTTTCTTTAGAGAAGACCTTTTAGCATTGCACCTTATCTCTCCTATGCCTTCTTTGGTCGAAGTGAGCAGAGTACTGTTGATCCAATTGTTCACCAAGAGTCTTATATTTTCCCTCCATTGATTGATTGAGTGATTAAGTGCCATCGAGTCAGTGTCAACTCTTAGCGACCACATGGAGATACTTTCCAGGATGATCTGTCTTCAACTTGGCCTTTAAGGTCTCTCAGTGAGGCAATCATTGCTGTCGTAATCGAGTCCATCCACCTTGCTGCTGGTCATCTTCTTCTTGTCCCTTCAACTTTTCCCAGCATTATAGACTTCTTAAGGGAGCTGAGTCTTCGCATAATGTGTCCTAAGTATAATAGTTTAAGCCTGGTCATTTGTGCCTTGAGTGAAAATTCTGTATTGATTTGTTCTATGATCCATTTGTTTGTTTTCCTGGCTGCCCATGATATCCTCAAAAGTCTTCTACAACACCAAAGTTCAAAAGTGTCAATGCTTTTTCTATCTTGCTTCTTCAAAGTCCAGCTTTCGCATCCATAGAGTGTCATGGGGAAAACCATTGACCTAACTATTCTAATCTTTGTAGGTGTAGACACGTCATGGCATCTAAATATCCTCTCCAAGGCCTTCATCGCAACCCTACCAAGTGCTAGTCTGCGGCCTATTTCTTGACTGCTGGATCCTTTTCTGTTAATGGTCGATCCTAAAAGGATCCCTCCATACTCACAGTTGATTTCACTGAAGCAGCAAAAAGTTTTAGAGGGAACACAGGTTGAGACTGCCTTGGTCAGTCTGATGGATGATCTCCAACTGGCTATTGGCAGAGAGAGTGTGCTGATCCTTTTGGATCTCTCTGTGGCTTTCGATACCATCAACTATGGTATTCTTCTGAACCGCATGAGGAAGGTGGGTTAGGGTGGCACTGTTTTACAGTAGTACTGCTCGTACCTCTCTGGTAGATTCCATATAATGTTGCTTGGAGACTGGTATTCTGCAAAACAAGAACTGAAGTGTGGAGTTCCACAAGCCTCCCTACTGTCTCCAATGCTCTTTAACATCTACATAAAACTGCTCGGAGAGATCATCAGGAGGTTTGGTGCAGGGTGTTATCAATATGCTGATGATACCCAGATCTACTTCTCCATGTTGACTTCATCAGGAAATAGTATATCTTCCCTAAATGCCTGCCTGAAGCTGGTAATGGGCTGGATGAAGGATAACAAACTGAAGTTGAAGCCAAATAAGATGGGATGTACTGACTGTGGGGGGTCGGGACCCAGAAGATGGTTTAGATCTGTACGTTCTGGATGGGGTTACACTCCCCCTGAGAGATCAAGTGTGTAGCTTGGGAGTGCTCCTGAACCCAAAGTTCTCCCTGGCTTCTCAGGTTGAGGCACTGGCCAGGAGTGCTTTTTATCTGCTTCAGCTGGTATGTCAGCTACATCCATTTCTAGAGGTAAATGACCTTAAAACAGTGGAACATATGCTGATAACCTCCAGACTTGAATACTGTAATGTACTCTACCTGGGGCTGCCTTTGTACATAGTCTGGAAACTACAATTGGTATAGAATGCAGCACCCAGATTGGTCTCTGGGACAACATGAAGGGACCATATAACACTAGTTTTGAAAGAACTGCACTGACTGCCAACATGTTTCTGGGTGAAATACAAAGTGCTGGTTATTACTTATAAAGCCCTTAACAGCTTGCATCCAAGCTATTTAAGAGAGCACCTCCTTTGTCATAAACCCTGATGCCTGCTACAATCTTCTGGAGAGGCCTGATTACGGTTGCCACCAGCTCTTCTGGTGGTGACTCAGGAACCGGCTTTCTCTGTGGCTGTCCCAGGGCTTTGGAATATGCTCTCTACTGAAATAAGAGCATCTCCTTCTCCTTCTCTGTTTGTTTTCAGAAAGACCCTTAAGACTCTCCTATTCTCGCAAGCTTTTAATTAGAATTAATTTTAATTTTAATAATTTGTTTTAATAACTGTTTTATACTATTGTTTTTATTGTGTCTTGTCTATTTTAATCTGTAGAAACATGAGAGAGAGAGAGAGAGAGAGAGAGAGAGAGAGAGAGAGAGAGAGAGAGAGAGAGAGAGAAGCGCTAGCTTGGTAAAGTAAGAACTATTCCCATATTGTGGCCAGGGAGCTGAGACTGATAGGGAATGACTTGACCAAGGTCACTTAGTAAGCTCCTTGTAGCAGTGCGATTCAAACCAGGGAATTCTTTGGGGTGGAGAGCCTGTCTTATGGTAGCATCTGTCCCCTTTCGTTAAGCAGGGTTCACTTTGGTTTGCAATTGGATGGGTGACTATATGGAAGCCATTCCTGCTGCAATATATTCCCCAAAAGGGATGGAGCGGTAGCTCAGTGGTAGAGCATCTGCTTGCATGCTGAAGGACCCAGGTTCAATCCCTGGAATCTCCAGGTAAGGTAAAGGTAAAGTGTGCCATCAAGTGGATTTTGACTCCTGGCTCCCACCGAGCCCTGTGGTTTTCTTTGGCAGAATATAGGAGGGGTTTACCATTGCTTCATCCTGCGCAGTATAAAGACTGCTGTCTGACACCCTGGAAAGCAGCTATAAATCAGTGTCAACAATGCTGAGCTTTTTCAATGCGTACTTGAAAAGATGTGAAGTTGGGCAGATGATACCTCTTCCCCATTTTGGTCCATTCTGTGGGGGGAAACTAAAGTCCTCTTTGCCCACCAAGTGCACTTCCCTGCTGCAACCATCCTTGCACATCCATGTGCGGACAGAACATTCAAATCCAACGTACGTACATCCCTTAAACCCAATGTGCAGATGCCAACATTGTGTGGTTACTAGATTTTATTGGGGGATCTGGCATGCAGTGTTGGACTATGCAAGTTGTAGATGCTCTGTCCACACAATGTATCTGTAGATGCTCTGTCCACACAAACATGGCGCAGGCCTATCAGGTGGGTGGGGAGGACAGGTACATGCACACTCTCCGCCATGCGATGGGCTAAAATAGGGAGTCAATAGCGTCTGATGGAGCTGACTCTTATAGAGTCTGTAACATAGACTCTTCAAGTAATATATAGCAGTCTGTTTTGAAAAAAGAGAGAGGATTAGATTAATCTCCCATCTGATGTTTAAGGAGGGAAACATTTTGTCTTGAAACAGGGAAGACTAAAGAGAGGTTGGCATGGAATGTCATTCACCTTGAAAAGTAAATTCTACTCATGCTTTTTAACAGGCTTGTAAATAGCCATAGCAACAATGACTGCTCAGACATGAATTATGAATTAAAAACACCATTGCATATTTTACGTCTACATAAAATAAAAAGACCAAGCAACATACTGTCCCCTCAGAAATGGTTTCTAAAATGCATACTTTATTAAACATCTGCAGAACTTTCAGTAGCATATGAGCTTTTTCCACTGACTAGGTTGACTTGAGAGAGAAAATATCCCAGGGGTTGAGAAAGTTGTAACTATAAACAACCACCCATATTTTAATTTCCATGCTATTATGAAAAACAAGCATTTGTCTGATCTGCAGTGACAGCTGAGCAAAACAATGTGTTTCACTGTATGAAAAAATCTCTTTCCAGGCCATCAAATGAAGAACAATGTTATATTCTCCCCCCCCCCTTTAACAAAAATGCACTTTCAAGTACTTCCTTTTCTAACCACAATATTCCAACCGTTAACTGCTCCTTAGCGAAATCTTATCCTTTTGATAAAACTGATTGGTTAAAATTTCCTGAGCTGAGTGAATGAAAGTGGCAATGTTTTGCCTTGACAACAGTTCAGAGTTTTTGAACCATTGCTAAGGAATCTTTTATTAAAGTTTATCAACGCCAAAGCAAAATTGATTGTCTACAAAGGATTGTTGATAGGGATGTGTGAGTTCCCTACTCCTTGCCCTGAAAATAATTTGCGGTTTCTGTGTATTTGTGCCACATACTTGAAAAGCCTCAAGGGGATTTTCAAATGTTCAACAAGACAAGTTTAAAAAGTGTACTTTATCTGTCATTTCCTCTTCCTACTAGTCTTCCCTTTCCCATACCCAAAGCAGGGGCGTAACTATAATAGGGCAAGGGGAGACAGTTGTCTGGGGGCCCACTGCCTTGGGGGGGCCCCCAAGAGGCAAGTCACATGACTGATTCCCCCAGCCGCACACCCGCCCAGGCTTCCTTCAGTTGTATTCATCCTCCGAAATTGATGTGGGTGTTAAGACCTAGAACTACCAGAACAGCATGTCTTTCTCTAGTACCATTAAATGACGTGTTGTCATTAAATGACATCCACAATTTACAAAACCTTTTAAAAAACAATTTAGGATAAATTTTACTATGCTTTTTGTTACCACTATTCAGCCTCATTTAAGATTTCTTTACTTCATGAGCTGAGCTTCATGGGGGGGGGGCGCATTTTAAAATCTTGTCTCTGGGCCCACTACAACCTTGCTACACCCCTGACCCAAAGAGTTTAACCTTGAAGAGTGGGAGGGAGGATGGTTGGAAGGCTCCCATGGATCATTGCCCTTGACTACACTGTTGAAACCAACTCCTTGGTTGGTAATATTCCACTTGCTGTGGGTGGAAAGAAGTTCATACAAGCATGGGCATAGAATCCATTGGACAAGCAGGGACAAATGTCCCATGGGTCAGGGCCCCCACAAGCAGGCCGCCCCACCACCATCCTTCCCCGCCCCGCCACAACCATCTTGGCCTCTGGGCAGTGGGGGGTGAGCCGAGCCAGGCAGGCCACCCCCCATGGCAGCAGCGGCAGGCCTCTCCAGTCGGCTGGCCTCTCTGGCCGAACTGCGCACCTGCGTAGTTCAACTATGGACATAGCAATTCTAATTCCTAATTCAAATCAGAGCTGTGTAGCTACTGTGCATCCATTCAGTCTTAACGAATGTTCCTCATTATTCCTCAATAGAAAGAGAGTCTATTAGTGCATTGTTCCGTCTAGCTAGTGGCAAGCCACCCCTCATTTGCAAAGGACATTCCTTAGTTAGCGATTTCATATGGTGCCAGGCTAATTAGTTCCCCCTCCAAAACTTGTTCCAGGCTGCTACTCAGCCTGTGCCAGTTCCAGTCCCCCACCTCTGTTCCCCAGCCCCACTAAGAACCAGCTAACTTTATCTGCAAACGCCCTGCTTATTTGGGGTGCTTATCTGCAATGATGAATATGCAGTGTTTGACAATGGGAAAAGAAAATCTCAGATATGTGATGTTGCACGTCTGTAATTCAGTCTTATTTTTGACAACATACAGCTTGCTCCACAATCTTCCCAAATGGAATGATCAGCAGAGCCACACTACATTTCTCTGGCCACTCATTTTACCTTATTTGAGTTGGGATCAGATTAACTTATAATGCAGTTCTGGAACTCTTCAGATGAACTGTCCACTCTGAACAATGCCATAAGTTAGTTTCGTGATACAGAGTTAGGTTTGGGATACAAAGGGTGCCAAAATTAATGAGAGATGTGAGCAAAATATTCAGAAATGAATATTTTGCTGTATGAATTCAGAATATGAATGAGACTCATCCTGCTTCAACAAAGCAAAAGTGACCCATGCATGAGGACAGGCTTCAGTATGCCAACTATGCTTTTGGATATCAAAAATCCTGTGTAGTATTTACACAGAATAACTCCAGGCAGAAACAGACACTGGTCGAGCTCTTAACAAAGCACTTTCACTGAGTAACAAACACACTAAGT
Source organism: Hemicordylus capensis (assembly GCF_027244095.1). Taxonomy (NCBI): domain Eukaryota; kingdom Metazoa; phylum Chordata; class Lepidosauria; order Squamata; family Cordylidae; genus Hemicordylus; species Hemicordylus capensis. The sequence goes on along the minus strand of NC_069661.1, from coordinate 24,450,854 downwards.
AAAGATAGCCAATACAACAGCCCGGCAGATTCAACATACTCCAGTACAGGGTGAAACCTAACTGCAGATTCACTAAATAATCCAAACCTATCTAACAGATACAGCACTGCTTGACACATTATTGGGACTGCAGGAAGAGCAAAGGGGGCCGTCACTGGGTCATGAAGCCAGGAAGGTGCCTGGCTAGCACCTTCAGTGTGTGCCCTCCACCTCTGCTATTGGGACGTGTGCCACTGGTGGGGGGCTACTGGGCCAAGCACAGGCACAGGGGAAGGATGCACACCCCAGCAGTGAAGGGAGGCATGCCCCAGCAGCCCTTGCTACAAAATCAGTGAAAATCACTGATCTGGACAATGGTTGGGGCCATTGATAGTTGAGTGAAGCACTATTTCTCTGTGTGCATGTGGGATATACTTTCTTACGATCATGCGCCCCAAGAAATGTTGGTGTCACAGATATATCAAATGAAAGATGCTGTCTGGAATTGACAAATAGTAGAAACTGCCTGGAAGCCTCTTTGTTCAGTTGTTTTGAAGCTAACTGTGATTGGGTAGTGATTTAGCAAAATAATGTGTGCGTTGTCTGGTCTGGAGCAAAATGATAGTAGGAGGTACTCTTGATAACCTCTTACACAGCAGCCTGCCAAGACCTGAAACTAGCTCTAGATATAGGATAGATACGTATGCTTTCTACCTACATCCAGCTATAGCATGAATGTAGGAGGATTTAAACAATGTGCATACAAACTTTGCATATATGCACAGAAAAATTGCCCCTGCCTATGGCTTAATAAAATAATAAAATGATTATTTTAATCCAGGAGAAAGTGCTCCAATAAAGGCAAATTGCTATAATTTAACATTAAACAATTGTGGCTAATGAACAAACCTCTCCATTTTCCAAGATAAAGGCAGTGGATCATTTTAGTAAGCAATACATATTTCATTGTCATTAGATAGCTATGTGTTTTCAGCTGTGAAAGGCTGGCAGGGGATAGTAAGGACTGCAAAAGCTGTACTAGATGTATTCTATAGTATATATTCTGTACTGGAATGTAGAAGAAAATGATAATGGCAAGAGCTGGTGTAGTATAATGGCTAAGAGAGCGAGCTGTGAGTGAGACATTCCCTGGTTAAAATGTCACCTCTGCCGTGAACTTACTAGGTGGCCTTAGGCAAGCCTCTCAGGCTGAGCTCCCCAGTTGCAACATGAGGATAATAATACTACTCACACACACTACAGAGAATCTGCTGCACTTACCGAATCAAGACTATCCTTGTACATGTTGATTTTTGTGCCCTTGGCTCTCTGGTGTGCACTAATTTTTGGAACAAATGGGGACTGAGCAGAATGGGACACATTTGGTTCAGTTCCCACTCATTCCCAAACAAACATGCTGGCAACTGAATGATATGAATGGGATTACACACACTGATATCCCTACTCATATCCATTCATCTTTGTGATTCTATTCCCGTTACTTTTACAAGAAATTTTCTCTGCTGCCTAGATTGACACTGGCAGCACCTTCACTGCACAGCTGCCTTTGGACAGCAGCTATTTTGTTTTTACCCATAATGCTCTGGATTTTATTTTAAAAAACGGTGGCTGCTACATGGCAGCTATACAAGGGCTCACATTTTTTCATGGTTGTGGCTGTCTTTTTCAACCACACTGCCTTGGGAAGACATGGGACGCCTGGGACAATTATGGGGGGAAATAATGGTCCTCCACAGGAGGAGGCAGCTAAACAGGAGGTTTCCTACTGCCACCAATCAGGGGCCGTGAGTGTGGCCCCAGACACGCCCCCCGCAACTGACATCAGATGCGAGGGTGTTATTTCAGTCTCAAACGTGGCCATGCGGCCCCATTTGGAGCCGAAATCAGCCCACAGTGAGTAGGGCAGCGCGGCCAGAGTGACTCTCCTTCCCTAAAGGCAGGGAGAGCTGCTCCCGGTCTCGCTGCCAATGCAGCGGGGCCGATCCATCTCCCTCCCAAACGGAGCCGCGCGGCCCCTTTTAGGAGAGAGGTTGGCCTGTGCTGTATTGGCAGCATGGCCGGAATGGCTCTCCCTGCCTTTATGGCAGGGAGAGTCGCTCTGGGCCATGTTGCCCAACGCAGCGTGGGCTGATCTCCTTTCCAAACGGGGCCACACAGCCCCATTTTGGAGGGAGACCACATCCCCCACAACTGACATCAGATGTGTGGGCATGGCTAGCCCCCCTTGAATCTGATGTCAGGGGCGGGGCCAGGAGGCCACAGTGGCAGCTGCACACGGGCCGCCACCAGCCTCCTTACGCTCCTGCCACCAATAGAGGCAATGGTGAAAACTACTTATAAAAGTTAGATTGAAACAGTAAGAACAAGGGCGGAAAAAAATTGGGATCCTAGGAATTGGTCCCAAAATGAATAGGGTAGGCCTGAGTGGGCCTTAAAGAAACAAAACCAGAGCCTCCCCAACAAATGAAAATGTTTGGTGAGCACACTCCTACTCTCTGGATTGTGGTCTAAGATGTGTATCCTGCTACTTGTGGCTCAGGCCTGCTAAATGCCTACCCTTCATCCTCCACCCTTGCAAATTTCCACTGCTACTATCACTGGCTTTTTCCTAATCTCAGTAGATGGGTAGAGGAAAGAAGAACAAAGTAATGGGGAAAGTATGTCATTTGCATTTAACACTGAGACTTACAGAGGGAAAATGTAACCGCTGTTACATTTAAGATAATGAGGCTATTCACACAAGCGCACAAAACCGGGCTAAGGAAGCCCAGCCTGGTTTTGCTTGCTCATGTGAACCACCGGGATTGCACCCGATCCTGGTGGCTACACGGCAGCAAACCCACCAAATGGAACGAGCGCTCCTTTAACCGCGTTAAATAGAATGTGTATCAGCTGCGGCTACTTGCAGCTGCAGTGGGCACACTCAGAGGGAGGGGGGCTGCCAGTAATGCACCAGGCACTCATGCGGTGCATTATCGGGGCTCTAGGGGGCAGAGTGCCCTGAGCCCGACCCCCAGAGCAGCTGAGTGAGGCATGGGTGGCCTGCAGGGTTCATGCAGGAGACCCTTGAATTTTGCAGGGATAATGTTCCAGGAAAGTTCTTGACTGTTAAATCCACAATACCCAAATATGAAACCTAACCTGGAAAATGGGATTAGATTCTGCACGGGCTGCTCCTGGGGGTTTAAAGTTTAAAAACCCACTCTCTCACCACTTCTCAGCTGGTGCGTGGGAATGGATATTTAAACTTAAAACTCCAGGAGCAGCTTGCAGACTGGATCTCAGATGGCATCAGGGCTGTTATAGGTAGGCCAGTTTAGTTAGGAGGTTTCATTAAAGGGGTTTTGCAAGTGGAAAACTCCACGGATAACTGAAACTACCCTGCACTGTAATGGAATAAGTCCACTAGGAAGTTGCCTGAGAATGGGCAAAACTGCAGGAGATGAACCCACGGAACTAAAGGAACTGTATACAAATTTCATAAGTTCACAAAATTGGGGTGTTGGAGGGTGGGCTCCTCTCAGCGGGACAAGCCTCTGAAAATTACGGCTTTTCCAGAAGAACTGGGACAGTTCAAGAGTAAGTGAATGGTTAAAAATGAAGCCATACATACATGGTTCAAGCACCCACCAGAAGCTTCTCTCATCCACTGAAATGACTGGGATTTTCACAAAACATAGGCCAATGGGCTGGTCACAGTAAGGAGTTGTGACCAGCTCTTCTCCACTCCCAGCGTTAAAATACAGCAAGCAAAAGTACTCATTTCAGCCTAGTCTTACAAAACTATAAAGTGATACAGAAATACTGCCTTTGCTGAACATAGCTGATGTGAAGTGTTTATGGCAATAACATTCATTCAATAACATTCAACAGTGGAATTGCAGAATAGTTAATCAGACTTTTCAAAATGCATTCCTAATGAGATTTAGTTGATTATGATTTCTTTGGTATATATTTAAAAGTAAATAAATAAAATAAAACATTTAAAAGATGGTCCCAATGGATATATGAAAGAATATACCACAACTACAGAGCAATTACTTACTTAGAGATAATACCAAGGACAGGATCCAGACAGCTCCCTGTCCAAGGAGTTGCATGCATCCCGTGGGGTTTTTGATGCTTTATTTAAAAAGCAGATCAAGCAGGTACATTTTGGTACACATCTGCTTTTTAAGCTATTCTGAGTTTCATAAAATCCCAAGGGATATTTGTTCCCCACTACTGGAGTCCACTTAAGCAATGTGTCATCTGGAGGGATGGCCTCTGACAATACTCCAGAGGTATTAAGCCATCAGGGTCCCCATCTGTATGGTGGACACACCACAGGATCTCCCACCTCCTCAGAAGTCTCACTGGGTCAGATGTTTGAGTACTGGCAGGTTCTGACAATAGCCCTCTTTGGACATTACTTCTTCTATTGGAGCTGACACTTACAGCTCCAGCAGTGGGTAGAAAATCCCACCCTGTTGCTATCACTCCCTGTCTCCTGAAGGAGCTTCCTCCAGGAGATAAAGTCACAGTCTGGAGGAAGAGGAACGCTGGATACAACCTATGCCTGGTTACTTGTAAATAAACTCTTTCTCCCCCTGAATTCATTGCATACAATGGAACCTCTTCATAATGGTCACATTTGTGTGCAGGTCTTTGGTTCATAAAATACAGCTCCCAGCAGTGCCTCATTATGTAAAACAATGGGAATCCATTTGAAAGCACAAACAGAAGCAGATTAGAAAAAAAGACTCGAGGAACTGCCTGAATAAGCCTGAGAAAAGTTATTTCATTTGAAAAAAAGCAATGTTGGAATGCCATAACACAGAGTCAAGAGCTTCTCTAAGGAAAATCAGGTAACTTCTTGAAGTACAATAATTGCCAATTATGGTGCTCAAGTATTTGACTAGGCTACTACAATGAGCTCTTTTGCATATTCCACGTCTGATGCCTGCAGTGGCTCACGGTGCAGATTTACCCTTTCATCTTCCATTGTGCCCTATTATCACAGAATTCATTCTCAAAACTATAGGCAGTATTAGGCATGTCTGATTTAAGTGAGTTGTGCTGATCAGCACAATGCCAGTGACCAGTAATTGCTATTTCCCCCCATAAATGAAGTGTATGGTGGTTTATTGGTGATACATAATCAAGAGGCTGCTGGTACCTTCAAAGCAGTTGAGCAGCTCTATCTGAATGCTGCCCTATTAATAGATAATGCCTTCATGGTATCAGAAGTCACAATTTGCTGATATTAATAGACTCACATCTTATTTATAGATGAGCCTTAGTCACTGAGGTTTTTTAATACCTATAAAATCAAATAATTTATCAGGGATGGATGGCATTTTTTAACACATACAGGGATTGAAAGTACTGCAGGGGGGGGGAGTATTATTTTGAACTCTCCTTTAGCCTCCTGAATTTACCATACTGATGGGAGAAACTTCAGACAAGTAGTTCCTGCATTTAATGTGCAATTTATTTGCAAGAGCAGACTCATATTAAGCAACATCTTATTTTCAGCCTTCCAAAGCAATGCTAGTAGGTTATGATTATGGGAGCTTAATATTCAAGCTGTGTCAAATCACAGATGTAATGCAGCCAAGAACTCAACTTGTTTAAATCCCACCGCTTAGGTCTCTTAGTTCAAAAAATTTCTTTCAAACTTATTTATGTTTTATGTATTTAAAATATTGATACCCCACCCCTCCAGTACACTACAGCTCGGGGCAGCTAACAACATTAATAAAATTGAAACAATGAAAAATAAAATATTAATAAAGTTAAACAAGTTAAAAGATCAGGCTAGACCACATTTAAAATTATAATTTTTAAAAAAGTTTCAAATTAAGAGTTATTAATAAAAAGCTAAAAACTGATAACTATAAAAACTAAAGTGCCTCCCAGATATAAGCAGCAGATAAAACATTAAAAGGCCTCTTTAAAAAGATATTTTGTAATTGGTTTTTTAAAAAAATCTGAGGGAGGGAGCATGGTGAAGCTCTTTGGGAGGGCGTTATATGACAGCTGCATATATTTTGATTGAACCATACCTTTAATTTAATGCTCGTTCATTCCACTTTCTACCTGAATGATGATGGCAAATATTTATATACCGTTTTCCAACAAAAAGTGCCCAAAGCACTTTACATGGATATAAATAAACAAATAAAAAGGCTCCCTCTCCCCCGAGTCTGACTCTATCACTTTCAGTGGCTCCAGTTGCTAAACCACAAAGACTAGAATGGAGACTTGAGGAATCAGCATCCATCTCCATTGAAAGCAATCCTGAAGATGTTAAAGGCTTGATCTTGTGAAAAAATCAGAAGGTGGCAAGAGAGGCTGAAAATAAGTATCCAGACAGAGGCGTATCTAGGGAAAATAGCGCCTAGGGCAAACACTGAAATTGCACCCCCTGTCCAAACATCTGACACCCATCTTTCAGATAAATTTACCATAATATCAGCTCAAAAATACAAGTCAAGCTTGTTAATCTTTTAATATTTCAAAAACTATTTAGCAGTGGACGTAGCCAGAACAAAAAATGCTGGAATACTACACATTTCAGTATGCTGAGGCTCATGAAATACCCAAATACTATGTGGAGGTGTACTTGGAAAACTAAACAGAAGTGCCTGTCTAATTCTCTACTATGCATTGTAGCATCACTATTACATCAGTTTTAAAAATCAATGGAGAATTTGACTTTTCCCAGATACTCTGAAAATAATTAAAGGATATGCAGAGTAAACTGTGTCACTGCTTGGAATATAGTCTAGTATTTCAGAAAGACAGTTAAAATGAGAGAAAGCGAGTAAGAAGCTCCAAGTGGGCCTTAATACTAAGGATTTTACACTGATTCAAAGACAAACTCACCATTAATAGCCATATTATTAAGACATCACATTTAACTCACTTATCACAAGAAGCAAAGTAAGAGCATGTGAATACAATCCTAGCTGATAAGCTTCAGCTCAGTATTCACAAGCCCTGATTCTCTGTACATAGTGCCAAACTGAATATGTGTACAGTGACTTATATTATATTAAATTTTTAAAAAAGTTATCTGTAGCCCGTTTGGGGGGCTTCCTAAAGGCCGTGGGGGGTCTGCAAAGGTTCTCCCTCCCCCCACTGGCCTCTAGGGCTTCACGGGGACCATTTGAGTACGTGCAGTGGCCATTTTTAAAAATATTTTTTTTTAATGGCCACTGCTCATGCTCAAATGGCCTCTGTGAGGCCTAGCAGGGCGTTGGGCCTCACAGAGGCCATTTGAGCATGCACAGTGGCCATTTTCTTTCCAGCAGCCATTAAAAAATAATAATTTTAAAAAATGTTGCCCCCCCTTCAATTGGCCCCCGGGGCACGTGCCCTGCCTACCCTACCCTAGATACGCCCCTGCTCCAGGAACAGTTTCCTTCAGGGTTTGGCAACCCTAGCTGCAAAATGGATGCAAGTCACCCAGCTGTGGTTGAGACTCAAGTAATGATGATGGCAGCACACAGAGATGAGGATAGGAGCTGGAATCTTGCTTACCCATATCTCTTGTTTTTGCAGACTCCTATGGACCAAGCACTTTGCCTGAAGTTCCAGAAGTGACAAGGAACACTTTCAACTCCTCCAGTCAATAAAGATATTTCTTTTGAGATTCAGACCTGGCTATTACTACTGTTCAAATCTGATAACATTTATTTAGTGGCAATATGATAAAGGCACTGTGCTGAAAAGAAAAGCTATGGAGTTCTTGTGCAGAAAGCTAGCAGTCTACAGACACAAGCAAGCAAGACAAATGTCAAGGTTGAGACCCAATTCATACTTTGCCAGATGTGCATTGTGGTTGTCTCCTCCAACCATGTGCTTGTCAGGCTTCAACAGGGGTCTGCTCTTGTTGGCTGCCAAGACTAGGGTGGAGCCCAAATGGACAGAGTTGAAGTTAGAGCAAGAAGATCCACATCTACAGGACATAGGCTAGACTGAGGATTGATTTCTAAAGAAACAGACAAGGCAACGTGAGTTTGCTGTGGTTACACTTGCCGGGAACTTGCCAGACTTAACAAGCCCTGGTGGGTCTGGACTGGCTTGTGGGGGCGGGGGAGGTGGGTGTTCAGCAATGATCATGCTGGTCTTGCAGCCCAAAGGATGCCCTTGACCTATATAGCTCAGTTTGTTGGGCTTGCCAAGGAACCATAGTGCTGGTGGCACTGGAGTTAGTGATGGAGACTGGTCTTTGGAGACCATTGCTCAAGGCTTCCTGCCACAACCAACACCTTTCAGCATTTTACATGGGCAGCCCAATCTAGAGGCTACAGCTGATGTGCCTGTTTTCCCTTTGGGTGCATGCCTTTCCACTTTTCAATACATGCAGTAAACAGCTGAGAAGACTTGGTTCAATACGTGATTTGGAAAGAATGAGAAAATGCCTTTCAGCATAAGCTGTAGACATATAAGGTGATGGCACTCTGTTCACTCCAACCCTGACATCTGTCACAGTAAAGATAGTATAGCTGTGCTGCCTTCCATGCTTGTTTATTGGCCACATTTTAAAATTGTACTTTACAAAAGCAAGGACAATTCTATCCCCATTCATCAGATTCTGGTGATCTGTGCACACGTATCGCTGCTAGCAATGTTAAAGGTCTTCAATCTGGAGAATAAGATAAGGAAACAATCTCGGTAGAAATGGGTGAAGCTCCTGATTTTTTGTGTGCACTATCCTATACCATGCTTAGATTGCTAGTCAATCTGGTCCTGGTTAAGATGCTATCCAAAAGATGCTTTAGCATATTAAGAACAGGGTTAGAAGTTCAGAGAACCCTCTATCAAATTTAAAGTACTAGAAATGAGAAGTAACAGAATGTCTCGGGTTCACCCTAAAAGGCGTATATTCTCCCAAAGTACTTGAGTCAGAGAAGTCATTTAGATAATTTACTCTCAGTATATAAACACCTTCCTTTCTTTCATTAAAACAATATTGTACAAAGTATAAAGGACATGTCCCATGCTCTGGTATACTTGCTGTAAATGCTTTAAGGCGTCTATGTATTAATGCCAGATATTTTGTAATACTTTATATTAAGCAACTATTGACTTGTGTTGAGTCAACATTAAGAAGGAAATATTGTCTGAGGAGAAAAAAGGAAATCAATACCTACCTTGAGGGTTATCCAGTCTTGATACTGACTTACTGCAGACATCAATAAATGTCTGTTACAGTGTATATGTTTTAAAGCTTTTGTCGTTAAGGCCACAAAAATTCACTAATGTCTACAAAGATTACCTCCATCAAAAGCTTAAATCCTACTTGTGTGTGGAAATTGTATTTGTTCCCACTCTGGTCTCTAATCTGCTGATTTTGATGTCGTTAATGCACAAATAAGTATATAGGCCAAACATTACATTGAAAACAAAGACTGCATTCACACATAAAACGAAACCAAGGTTGAAGGGGACCTCTGGTTACAATGTGTGTATGCCAAAAAGTGGGAACTGCAGTTTGGACTGAAAATGGATCTGTGTTTTCCCTTCCAAGACTCCAGTTTGTACCTTCAGTTTGTAGTGAGTTTTACCACCTGGACCTCTGGTTTACTGGTGCCAGCGTTATGTCTGAACGTGGCACCGCAACTGGAGTTGAGGGAGGAAACTCCTACCTTGCTCTGACTGCTACTGGCTGCTGGTGCTGTCCTTCAGTCAAGAAGGAAGCTCAGGCAACCAGTTCCCTCTCCTCTCTGCAATCTCTCTGACTGCAGAGAAGGAGGTCTCCTTTACATCCACATTCAGATGGGATAGCAGGAGGAGGGGGGAGCAGAGCTGTGGATCCATGGGACCCACAGTCCCACGTTATGTGTGAATGCAGCCAGAATCTGAGGACCTAGCTGGTATCCAGTGTCAACCAGAGATTAACTGGATAGATAAATGCAGGGCAACAAGTAGGAAGGACCCAGTGAGGACCTTTTGTTTGTTAAGATGTAAAGTCTGCTTGTTGAGTTAAAAAAAGAATCTGAGATTCTGCTGAAAAGGATTCATGCCCACATGGATGATAGGTTTATCCAAACTTTCATTCGCCACACATTCAGTGAATACATGGAGCCCACCATGGTCCTGTCCTGCTATAGGTGGCTACAGGCCACCTCCAGCCTCAGAGGCAAGATGCCTCTCAATACCAGTTGCAGGGCAGCAACAGCAAGAGAAAGGGCATGCCCTCACCTCTTGTCTGTGGGCTTCCCAGAGGCACCTGGTGGGCCACTGTCTGAAACAGGATGCTGGACTAGATAGGCCTTGGGCCTGATCCAACAAGGCTGTTCTTATTGTGGTGCTTGCTGGACCCACTTCTGACCTCCATGCATTCAGGTAAAAATCTGCAAAGAAAGACTATCCTCATACAGCTTTACACACATACTGTAGACTCTCCATGCAAACTGGCAACCCTGATTGCACAGAGTTTCTGATCACATGGAGACCCTAGCCCTGTTCTGGCATCATAAAAAGCGGGGACACTGAGCTCATGTACAGTGACCCCTGAGAGTATGCTCTGAAGCACCATCCTTGCACTGGCATACTAAGAAGCTCTATCCTGTCCATGCTTGCTGTGTTTGTGTCCCATTAGCCTTCTGATCATGGGAAGCATCACAGGGGGCAGTATATCAGCATGCTCTCAGGTTATTTAAAAACACTTTTTATAACACCTAACAAGGCTTCTATGTCCTTACAATTGTATGTGCATGGGCGTCCCTTACATATGCTTACCCCAAAACATGGCAGTAATGGAGTAGGTCTGGCTACTGGTCTCCCTTCCCCTTCACACATCCAGTGAATATGTTAGAGGAGGTGCTGTGAACAAAGCTGATGAGATTGAGGTTTTGTGTGGAATTTCCTCTATGGATGTTGGCTGAAGAAGACAGAGGATGTTGTGAACCGGTGGAAAAAGACTTAAAACCTCACCGAGAGGACTGAGAAAACAAGCTGGAGTCCTCCTGAGTGTGCAGCCCTAAGGTGAATTCATGTGTGGCAACAGTGCTGAGAGCATAAACAGGCCTGATCCGTCAAAATTCTACCATTCTGCTGATCCATTGCTCATGTCACCATTGTCTGGACCCGTAAATGAAGAAAATACAAGCTAACATGTCACTGAATGTCATCACTGCCATTCTCACTACCGAGTTGGATTTTTAAAAATGCTTTTATATTTTCTTTACAGAAACACATCCAAGAAAACCCTGGAGGTTTAAAGAGGGAAAGTTCTCTCTCTCTCTCTCTCTCTCTCTCTCTCTCTCTCTCTCTCTCTCTCTCTCTCTCTCTCTCTCACACACACACACACACACACACACACACACACTTGAAACTTCTGACAGGAAAATGATGTGATATCAACTAAGTCTGGAATATGATGACTCTGTTATCTCAAAGAATGTTCAGTGAACGGGAGTCATTTTTTATTCAAGACTTCAAACCAGCAAGCAAGAAATTAGAAAAAGTATAGGGCCACTTCATATGTGACTCTTTTTTGATGCTGAAATAATCTTCATGTGGGAGGGAAAGTGTGTACATCAACTGTTAAGTGGATTTGATAGCCATTGTAAGCATCTGCTGCTCAATTCATGTGACTCTTGACAAATTAAAATCTTACACGCCACTTCATAAATTACTGTGGAAATATCTTTCCTAAGATGGAGATTTGGTGGGCAGGGGGAGTCATGTGTGAAGTTGCCTATAATACCATTATTAGGACAACATGCAACATAATAATTCAGTAAGTAAGATTTCAAGTTCACCACAACTCTTTCAGGATGGATGTTATTCAGAAGAAACATCGACAATGTGGGGAGAGAAAGGACATTCGTGGAGCAGCAGCAGGAGGTGGCCCAGCCAGCTCACTCCCTCGCCAGATAAGATAGGGGAGGCTGCTTAGGGGACCCTGTACCAGGCAGAGGCAGGCAGGCAGACCTGGGGTGGCTGCTGTGGGGGTGGGGGACTGAGCAGGGCCACCTGGGCTCCCATCCCCAGTTCTCCGCTCTCTCCTCCCCGCTCAGAGATGGGGGAAGGCAGAGGCATTTTGGGGAGACAGTCTATGCTTGCTTCTTCCCTCACCCCACTCTGGAGTAAAGGCATGTTGGCAGGGTTGGAGGTTTTTTAACTTTTGGGGGTGAGGGTTTTATTTTTTTTAATAATTGGGACTGACTTACTTCTGGATCTTTTTCCTGGATCTAGGCTTTGGGGGTATACCTTGTTCTTTCAGGATCAATGTTGTCTCTAAGCCAAGCTCTCTCCTGTTTCAAGCCTGAGTTAGAGCAGAGGCTACAATTTTGTGTGTGCTCCCCCCCATCTCCTTTTTAGAGTCTCGGAGGCTCTCCCTTTCCATCCTTTGAGTCCCTTAATTAGTTTTATATCCCTTCCATTTTCCAAGGGGTTAGCACTAGGTTCTACCTAGTGCTTTGCTGTCCATGTCCTAGGGGCAGTTTCGAATAAGTGGTTTTGGTGTGTGTGTGTGTGTGTGTGTGTGTGTGTGTGGTCAGTGGGAAGTATCTTATTCAGAATTTCTTCTAAAAAATAACACAAAAATAAACAAAGTTTCCGGCTTTCACTGAACATGTTCTGGTGTAAAAAATAGTGCATTGCAGCTTATCTTGTGGAGGGCATCCGCTGGGGTGGTGAGGAGTAGTGAGGGGTATCAGGGGCAAAAGGGCCTTTAAATCCAGGGGTCAAAATTACCTAGGTGCACCTCTGTTAGTGAAGCTAATGCTGCACTAACATTTGGAGGGACAATTTTTATCAGTCTCCCCTTTGCTAAGCCCATTGTGCTTCCCAAAAATATGTCCCCGAGGGTCACACAGCCCTAAGGGACATATTTCAGTAGGCACATTGGGCTTCAACTAAAATGCCCCTTTGCCCCAGGAACAGTACAGTATTAGCAGAATGAGTGCTGTGTTAGTCTGGACATCATTCACCATTTCTGAAGGGGCATACACATTTAGAACTGAACTGTACACAGAGCTGGAGTTTCTCTAATGTTTACTCACAATAACTTTGAGAGCTGAAGAGAAAAACCTCAGTTCAATTTATCCCTCCGCCTCCACTTTGGCTATCAGACTGAAAATGCCAACAAAATCTCCAACACCATATCCAGCTCTCCCCCCACTCATCCATGGTGTTCCTTTGAGCTGTGACCTGTAATTGTAACCCTCAAGTCAGATATATCTAAATAGTTCCATTGATCACAATTGGAATATTTTGAATTCATTAATTAAAGAACTGTCACTTGATGCTTGGAAAATAAGCAAAAAATCTCAGAACAGAAAAAGAAACTCCTCTGTGTGCTTAGCATGCACATTTACACATAGTTGGCCCACCCCAGTCAATGCTGCCCACACAGTCTCCAGGCTCCCCAAGCCATCTACCAAACAGTGACAGAGTAGAAGAGTCCATCCTCAATTTTAGCCTGCACAACCTGTATTTCCACTTGATCTCCCAGCCAACCATCATGCCCTGGTCTACTGTCCCACTTTGGAATCCCCTGTGGTCCTATCACAGCCATGCTTAGAGAACCTTCCACTATTTCATTCAATCAGCTGTACAATGATGTAAATGGGAGTTCAGGAGTATTTTTCAAAATTTGCTTTTTCACTGTATTCCATATCCAGCTAGCTAATTCCTTCAAACGTTCACAAAAGCAGCCTCTGGCACACACACACAAAATCCTGATCAAAAAAGTAATGTATATCACAAAACATTTTTAGAATCCATTTGTTTTCCTCGGTGTCTTCACATGCTTCATAATTGGCCTGTTAACTGAGCAAAGAGGTGATGCTCTTATATTTAGCAAGGGAGAGCTGGTCTTGTGGTAGCAAACATGACTTGTCCCCTTAGCTAAGTAGGGTCTGCCCTGGTTGCATATGAATGGGAGACTTGATGTGTGAGCACTGTAAGATATTCCCCTCAGTGGGTGGAGCTGCTCTGGGAAGAGCATCTAGGTTCTAAGTTCCTTCCCTGGCATCTCCAAGATAGGGCTGAGAGAGATTCCTGCCTGCAACCTTGGAGAAGCTGCTGCCATTCTGTGTAGACAATACTTAGCAAGGTGGACCTAGTGTCTGACTCAGTATATGTCAGCTTCCTTTATTCCTAAGGGGAGAGCAACTGTTATTTAGCAAGGGAAGAGCAACTATTCAACCCCAGCACAGCATCTCTTCAGTGGCTGTTGCTGGTATCTACTTTATCTTTCTTTGAGGTTCTGAGCCCTTTAGGGGACAGAGAACCATCTTATTTATTTATTATTTATTTATTCTATGTAAACTGCTTTGGGAATTTTGGTTGAAAAGTGGTATATAAATATTCATAGTAGTGGTCATCAACATACTGTGCCTATTTGACTCCAGGAAGGTGTAGCAATGGCACTGAGACTTCTGCCTTACGGAATTCCAATCACATGGGAGGCGTTTTTGGCTTCAGCCACACTAACAATGTAGTGTGCCCCTGAAAATGTATAAGTGGTTGAGGGGCAGAGGGGCAGTAGGAACAGGAGGAAGATCACCTGAGGACAATACAAGTGTGGGAATCTTCCCATATTTGCATTGTCCTCAGGTGACCCTCCTCCTGTTCCTATTGCCTCTCTACCCCTCAACTGTTTTGTGGAAAAGACAAAGCTCTTCATTATCCTCTACATCTCATGTTCATCTTCTTTCCCTCAGATTTTCTGTTGGGGATGTAGCTCAGTGACAGATGCTTTGCATGAAGAATGTCCCGGGTTCAGTCCCTGGCATCTCCAGGAGCTTTCCCAGACAGGAGGCTTTACCATGGCATTAAGAGGGGTGAAGTACTGTGAGTTATGGATATTTCAAATTTGCCTAAAAAACTATGCAAAAAGTGGGGTTTTCCACCCTGGACATAAATTGGGTTAAACATCTATGAGCAATGAAAAACCCAAATCATGTATGGAGTGTTTCCCAATAGCTTGCAGGGACTTCAACTTAAAGCTGGAAGATATGTGAATGCACAGTTGCCCTTCTGTGATTAAAACAAAATCACCATCTGGGAATGTTCCTGGTAGTGCTGAGAAAGATTCCTCTCTGAAACCCTATAAATAATACTGAGCTAGACTCCGTCTGACTCAGTAGAAGGCAGCTTCATATATTCCTGTCAGCTTCTGTGCTAGGTGGCCTCTTCCTTGGTCTTGAGCACCTTTTTGTCAGGAGCAAGAGGGCATGTGTAGTACTCAGACATTCATACCAATAATCACCATTTTATGGTGTTTTGTTTTGTTTCAACTCAACCTTCATGTTCCTAGTGAGTTTTTTCCCCTTGAAAAAAATTAATAAGTATCTTCAATAATCCAGAAGAAAGTTCAGCATGCTTTCACCCTACCTGCCATAATTGATCAAATGTCACGAAAGGAACTTAAAGCATGTCATTCAAATTCCCTAATGCCTATGCAGATTGGTTAGAGCAGCCATCAATAAACTGTAATCCATTAATGTCAATTCCAGCCACAAGTAAGGGAAAGGGGGGAATGTTTATCTTTTTTCTCCTAAAGACTTTTTGTCCTCTAGACTTCTCTAAAATGTATCTAGTGAAGCGCGAAGGGTGACAGAAAGCGGCTAAGTGGTCAGAGTACCATGAAGGCTCTTCATATTGTATAGTTGTTGCCTATTCCTTTTTCTTTCCTTTTCTTATTTAGGAGGTAATAGAAATTTCTTGCCTGATTTTCTGCTAAACTGCCTCAGTAATAGGATTGGGATAAATTTTAATATAAATTTGGTCCCATACTTCCCTACTTAAATTTTTTAAAAGAGAAATGGCAAGGGGGAGAAAATAACTGATTTGGCCATAGTCAAGAACTGCTATAATAGGGCTGGAGGAGTTTAGACTCAGAAATTTGAAATGAAAAGTTTTAGTGCCACACTTAAAATTCACTAAGCATTCAATAAAACAGGCAGAAGTTTCATTTTATTTTATGTTTTATGGAAAGATCTTTTCAATATGTGTGGGAATATGAGTCACATTTATACTGTAATAAACAAATATTACTTCCTAAAAATTCATGTATCCTATATTTCTGATCCTCTTTATCCTTTTCTTGTATGGAATCATTCACCTTCAGGGGAGCAGCTCAAATAAAACCACATAGTAGAGGAATAGTTACAATAAGCACATTGTAGTAATTATCTATGAATTCTACAACCACTAGATGATTTGCCTTGCACATCAGAAGCCAAGCTCAAAGTGCAGAACATCTTGACTATGGAACTGTATACAATGATACTGAGCTTGTTGCCCATGAAGAGAGTCAGCTACAACGCTTTACAAATTGTCCATAATGTTCTATTATGACAAGCTTATCATAATGATAAGCACGGTCTGAGATAATGAGCAGAGGGCCCTGGAAGGTTCATATGGGCAAATGCAGTCCGACAGATACCCCGGCCCCAAGCCCTCTGCAGGGATCCTCAACGTTGGGCCCCCAGATGTTAGTGGACTTCAACTCCCATAATTCCAAGCCCCAGTGGCCTTTGGTTGGGGATTATGGGAGTTGAAGTCCAGTAACATCTGGGGGCCCAACGCTGAGGATCCCTGCTCTAGAGCTTTAAAGGTCAAGACCAGCACCTTAAATCTAGCCTGGAAGTGGACTGGTAACCAATGAAGCTGCTGCAGGATGAGTGAGACACTTGTGAAGCGACTTGCACCCACAAGCATCCTTGCAGCAGCATTCTAGACCTGTTGAAGTTTCCGAACCGTCTTCAAGGGCAGCCCCAAGTAGAGTGCATTTTTTAAAGAAATATGGCCTTGTTTGGGGGAAGGGATGTCACCTGAGAAAATGTGCTCCAAATTAATCCAAATGGAAGATTCTAATCCACCATCTTGGATGTGTGTCATACTAGTTCCTGTAACTAGAAAAAGTTACAACAAATTCCAATTTGCTTGAGAACCCATTCCAGCAACGAGTTCTCCTCCATGTGCCCACTACAATATGAGCCTTAAAATACATAAAGTAATTTTCTGTGCAACAAACTATTTGTGAAAATCAAGTATAAAATCTTTAATTCTCCAAGCAGAAGAGTTTTTAAAAAGGGTTTAGTTTTCCAATTGAAGTACAGTGATATTAAAACTGTAAAGCAGTGTGTTTACTCAAAATGGCCTCTTTCCACATGAATTCATATGGTGTTGAAAAATGCTTAAATCCTGAATGTTCAAATCCTTTGTTCACAGCCAAAGAAAAGCACATTATGTGTCCAATATAAATTAAGGTATTTAGGCTTTTTTTTTTGTCTCCTGGCCTTAAAAAATGTCAGTCATAAAACAAATATCCATTGTCAGCAAGGACTTCAGAACCATCATTCCTATTCCTATCTACTGCACAATTCCTTAATGAGGCAGGTTGTTAAAACCATATATCCCATACTTGATAGAGTGTAACAGCTCTGAGTCCATTCTGTTGTACTCAATAAATACACAATTAAGCTTTTCTCTCTCTCTCTCCTTTCTCTCTCTCTTTTTAACAAAAAACCTCCCATCCATGATTCTTCCATGACCTTCCAGTCCATTAGGCAACAATATCATTAGCCTAATTTCTCTCCCCCGCCCCCATCCCCCACACCACTGCCTGTTGATGTAAAATCGTACATCTGAAATCTGTGAAGTGTTACATGAAAAGATGACCAGACAGTGTTTTAGCAGAACAAATGAGCATGCGAAACAGATTTCTAAGAAGGGCATATAACTATTGTCCTCACTGAAGCTAGTTAAATGTTCAAAGTTCACAGACGCTTTGTGCTGAATTTTGCACATAAAATTAAGCACATAAAATCATGCTTAGGCCTTTGTGCTGAATTTTGCAGCAAAAAGTTGAACTATACCAAACTTTGCTCCGCCATACATTCTTCTTACAGTTAACAGGGCCCAGCATCCCAACAAATGAAACACTGGCACTCTGTGACATTTGCCACGGCTACAGTCAAATTCCAGACTAATGCTGCACTGGCACTTGTGTGTGGGAGCGGGCACATTTTTATGAAGTGTGTTACTCCTCAGGGATGTATTTTCAGGTGACACTGAAGGCTTCCAAGGGAAGGGGACGTCATCAAAATCTCCCCTTGCCCCCGTGCTGAGTTAGTTGATCCCACCTGAAGCACCAGCACATCTGACAGAACAGCAGTACTTTGTTAGTTAGAATGTTGACCAATGTTTGTTAATACAGTCACTAGTGAATTACCTCAAAGCAATCATTTTAATTAACCATTTTCTTATGAAAATAAAGGTGAGTTCAATGCAATTCCATTCTGGCTGCCAAATGGCTAAAAACCTATCAGGTCTGGGTGTGTTAAAGAAATGTTGATCCCAGTCTGAGCTGAATCTGATGCTTGAGATGGTTTACTCCCCACTGTGATGCATAAGCATGATGGCTGAGATCAATTTAGCAATGTACTCGCTGGGTGACTTCAGTAGGTGATGACATTCGACAAGCCACTACCTTTCAGCCTCAGCCTCCCCATCTGAAATATGGAAATGATCATGCTTGTCTATTTATGAGGGTGCTAAAAAGGGTTACTGACATACTGAGGCTGTTCACACGAACAGCCCTACTTGGGTAGGGCTGCACACAGGAAGTGACTGAGACCAATCCCGGCGCTGCCTCCCCGGTAGCCCAGGAATTTCTCCCAGGTTTTTACCTGGGTAAAAAGGCATGAGTGTGCCCTTTTGCCCAGGATTTGGGTTGTGTGTATGCTTGGGCAGCCAACCAGACACAGAGCTGGATGCCTATAGTGCCCGGCTTGAGGGGAAATCCCTCAATGCACCACGCTCCTCACGTGGTGCATTGAGAGGTATCTGGAGACTAGGCTTAATTTTCCCGGCCTGCAGAGATCTGCACAGCTCAAAGCAGCACAGATCGTGTGGACGCATGAGCCGTGAGCTGCTGCACACAAAATGAATTATCGTCTGGACGAAAGGTAGGTTCGACCCTACCTCCCCGAACCCCCCACCCCAGTAATGGGCATGTGAACGACCTTACTGGCTGTGATATGCTTTGAGTGAGAGGAACTAGATACTATTTTATTGTCTTAAAGACTGTGAGATATCATCTTTATGGATGGGGACAGATATTGTGTATGCCATCTGGGGGGGGTTCCTCTCCAGCATCTGACAATTATTCTTTAAAAAGAAGGCATGCAGCTATCACATCTGCATGAAGGTTGACACCACCACCGCCCTGACACAATGCAAATGGTGGCATTCCACTAAAAATCAGTCTCCCCAATCTGTATGATTGATTGTGATTGACTTATTCGATTTCTATACCGCACTTCCAAAAATGGCTCAGGGCAGTTTACACAGAGAAATAATAAAGAAAGAAATAAGATGGATCCCTGTCCCCAGAGGGCTCACAATCTAAGAAACATAAGATAGACACCAGCAACAGTCACTGGAGATACTGTGCTAGGGGTGGATAGGGCCTGTTACTCTCCCCAGGCTAAATAAAGAGAATCACCACGTTAAAAGATGCCTCTTTGCCAAGTTAGCAGGGGTTCATAGTTCATATCTCTAGTTCCTAGAAAATGCCAGATCTTTTCCAAGAATTTGTATTTACCCACTTGAATTTTAAGGTCCTCCACTTCTCTGTAGACAAAACTAATCATGTAAGTACTTTGTAAGACAGAAGGAATTTGATGACAATCATCATGATGACTTTATAAGCCCTCTAAGGGACTATTACTTTCACATGTGAGTGTGTTTTCTTTGCATCATTTTTATTTTATTAAACTTTTAAGGATAATATTTTATGGTTGTCTCAGGAAGACCATTAAACTGCAAACAATGTTGCAGAGCAGTAAGCAGTGCTTTATTTATTCATTATGAGTTTATTTTATTTGGGAGGGTTCTTTTTATTAGCCTATATTTCTTGACTTCACTATGCAGTTGTTCAGGGAAAACTGCTTTACTGTATATTCTACATTTTGATATTTTGTTATTTTCTGGACAATGATCCCAATCCAGCTAAGGAGAACTGTATAGGTAGGCCAGCTCTTGGGCTCATATCTCTTGCTGGTCTATGAATCTAAAAGAAGATTCTGTTACATGAACTATAGGCACGAACTGAATGTGGATACAAATTCACATCAAAATGTGCATCAGAATATGGATACTGGCTGACATCCAGACTAAGTTACTCAATAGTACTTCTCAGGAGTAACTCTAAAGGACTACTTAATTTCAACAGCACTACTTTAAAAAAATTATATTCCAGAGTTAACCAGTGAGTGAGCTTCATGGCTGAGTGGGGATTTGAACTCTGGTCTCCCTGGTCCTAATCCAATACTCTAACCACTACACTGGACTACTTTAGTCTGGATGTCAGCCACAGTCTATCTGCTCTGCATTGTTTTTGACTGGATTTTTTTTTCCAGATATCAAATGCTCATTCAAATATGCATCCCACACAACTCGTCACACTTAAATATCTTTTTAAAGCACAGTTCGAGCTGGAGTGGGGCATCTAAGATAAGAACAGTGCTGGAGCTACATAAATAACTACAAGCAGTCAAAGTAACAGCAGCAGCAACAGTGACAGTGGTTTCATTTCCAGATCAAAGGTCAGAACCTACAGATCGAGTCCCAAACAAAAGCGAAATTCTGTTGGCTGGTATTTATTAAAATACCTGAACATCACTATCTTGGAATACAGATGCCTGTCCTCATCTAAACTCCTTTGTCTTAAATTCAGAACCAAAAAACCACGAACCATTATGCCCCACAGGGTTCGGTACGCATATCATTATATGTGGTGAAAAGGATATCATTCACAATAAGCAGCAGCTGAGGACCATGAAGGGCAAAAACAGCTATGCAATTGGCCTTTTTTATATTACCACTGACAGCATGGGCTCACTTTATACACCATTGCTGTTCATGTCAAAGACACACAGCTAGTTTATTGCTTATTTTATTGCTGTTTTATTGTAGACAATAAGAGGCAGCTGAACCAGCATGAAGGGCAGAAATAGCACTGGAATTTCATTCTTTTATATTGACAGGACACTCACTTTACACAGATTTGCTATTCCCTTATGTTGCACATTTGATTGCATAGTAATGCATTTTTGAATGCATAGTAATATCCAAACCTGGTCATAAACATTTATCCACCTCTATAGCATGTGTGTATATATATATATATATATATATATATATATATATATATATATATATTCATTCCAGTTTTCCATAACTATGCTTACCTGAGATAAGAATCTATACAGAACAGCTAATTAAGTATAAAACTCCCAAGCTGGTCTTAACTGAGTTTTAATCTTTAATTGTGCCCATATTTGCAAAAACATCTGGTTATCTCAATAAGGCAATGATTCATTTCGCAGTTCGTGAGCTTCCACACTGGTCACAAGGACAGTGGTTTCTGCAGTATTGTATTTTCTTATCTGAGTTTAAACCAAACGATTTTGCAGTTTATTTATTTTTTAAGTTGAATGCATATTTATGCATCACAATCCAAAAGATAAACAACCTACAGTATACTAAAAACAAAATGTCACAAAATGTGAGATCAGAAATGCTAAGAGCATCTTGGTAGTCTTGCGGGGGGGCGGGGCAGAAGATGGGAGAAGCCTTACCTGCCGTGGTGCTGGTAGCAGCAGTTTTATCAGCAACTGGCATTGTTTTCTCATACTGTAAATCCCTCAGTGTTACATCACACAGAGGGGGCTTCTGGCGGGTGGGGGGAATGGCAACCTCGATTTTGGATGAGCCTTTACTATAATAGGGTCTTTCAAGCCATTGGGGCCTTCCAGACATGACATCTCAGGTGGAAACCTTTGGGTCGCTCCTTGTTAAGAGTGCAAAATGGCCATTAATTGGTGTGGAAAATCAAGTATGAATCCTCTAAGTTTACGTTGCATGTTTTCAAATATTATCAGTACAAATGAGGTTTGGAACGGGGGGGTGGGGCAATAGGCTTCATACACACATCCCTCACTTACACATTGCTTGCCTTTTTTGCAGGTTCTATTTAAATCTGCCATGTTTCCCCAAACTACAGTAGTCTCTACCATTGCTCTGTGCCAGTTTCCCCTCAGCTGCATTGTACATGATATGAGAGTGAACGTGTAAGCATTGCCTTCAGTCTGATTTGGCCTCATGATGTCATCACGTAGCCAATTTGACTGACTACACCAGGTCTACCCAGCTTCAGCCTTCCTGCAGATGTTGGCCTACAACTCCCATTATCTCGGACTATTGGCCGCTATGGCTAGGTATGCTGGGAGCTGTAGTCCAAAAACATCTGAAGGGCCACAGTTAAGTAGCCCAGGGCAATGTTTCCTGCTATCATGCTGAATTGGCTTCATGACTCGTCACATTGCCAAGTTTGATTGGCCATATGGCTTTGTAATGCAAGTCAAATTAGGATAAAAGCAATGCTTCCTGCCTTCACGCTGGCATTGTGCTGCTCAAAACAAAAAATGGTTCCAAGGAGCAAGAGGGAACATAGATGTCACTGCCATCGGGACTGCCACTGCCATAGCTGGTAGATGGGCACCTTGTCCCACCTCCAAACCTCTTCCCCCCAATGGACCTGCCAAAAGACAGGCGAGGAGAGCTGGTCTTGTGGCAGCAAGCATGACTTGTCTCCTTTGCTAAGCAGGTCCATCCTGGTTGCATATGAATGGGAGACAACATGCAAGCACTGTAAGATATTCCCCTTAGGGGGTGGGGCCGCTCTGGGGAGAGCAGAAGGTTCCAAGTTCCCTCCCTCTCCAAGATAGTGCTGAGAGGGATTCCTGCCTGCAACCTTGGAGAAACAGCTGCCAGTCTGTGTAGACAATACTGAGCTAGATGGAACAATGGTCTGACTTGGTATATGGCATCTTCCTATGTTCAAAAGACGGGCCCTTTCAGGGGCTATTTCAAGGGCTATTTGGTTTCATTACTAAAATAATTATTTCTCCAAGAACAAAGAAATAAGTTTAATTACAATTCATCTGGTTTCATAGAAACTTTATCACAGCAGGAGCAAGCTAATGCTTCATTTTCCCTGAATTAGTTTCATAAAGTTTCACAACTGGAGGTTTCTCCTTGTATCTGTGTTAGAATTTTCCCATATAATTTTTCTCAATAATGTTAACAACACTAGCAGTGGCAATGTCTTCACAGACCAGCAGCGGCTTCTCCAAGGTTGCAGGCAGGAATCTCTCTCAGCCCTATCTTGGAGATGCCAGGGAGGGAACTTGAAACCTTCTGCTCTTCCCAGAGCAGCTCCATCCCCAAAGGGGAATATCTTATAGTGCTCGCACATCAAGTCTCCCTGTTTGCATATGAATGGGAGACTTGATGTGTGAGCACTATAAGATATTCCCCTTCGGGGATGGAGCTGCTCTGGGAAGAGCATCTAGGCTCCAAGTTCCCTCCCTGGCATCTCCAAGATAGGGCTGAGAGAGATTCCTGCCTGCAACCTTGGAGAAGCCGCTGCTGGTCTGTGAAGATAATACTGAGCTAGATGGACCAATGGTCTGACTCAGTATATGGCAGCTTCCTATGTTCCTAATGCACAGGGTTCCCACTGCCTTCAGATGATCTATGCATGACCCCTAACCCTAAAAAAGCTATGCTTTACATTCATATATTTTGCTATGTATGTATATAAAGGATCTATAAACTATGTGAATACATGCTGAATTTAAAAAAAGTTGTCTATAAAGCATTATCCACAACCATAATCAAATATTAGTCTTAACTTCTTTTAATGTCCACCTCTTCCCAAACTGCTGACATAGTGTGGACTCAAAGGTAGGCCACATTCACACAAAACACAGAACTGCAGTTGAAGGGTCCAGCAGTTCTGAGAGCGTTACATGCAAATGTGACTGGAGGTAGGTGTGGTGATGAAACTGAGGGTTCAGATTTGGGATTCGAATCTGAACCCTCGGGTTGTAGTGAGTTTCATCACCAGAACCCAAGGTTGGACACAGCCTGAGGTACGTCTGAATGCGGAACCATAGGGTACACCCTCTGGAACTAGTGTAGAGGGAGGGAGGTGCTCTCTCAACTCCAGCATGATTGGCTATGTAGGCTGTCCTTCAGTCAACAAGAAACCCCTCACAGACAGTTCCCCCTCCTCTCGGCGGTCTCACTGACTGCAGAGAGGACACTTTCCATGACATCTGAATTCAGATGGGAGAGTGCGGGGAGGGAAGACGTGGAACTACCAGTCCACTGGACCCACAGTTGAGCCTGGTAGGTTTGTATGGCACACCCAATCTCAGCATATCCTTCCTGAGACTGGAAGTAGGGCACACACATGATACCAGGTCTCTGGCAGCTCTGTCAAGCCTGTGTTTTATATGTACACCTGCCCTTGGTGTTATATCTTCTGGATGACAATCATTTTGTTAAGGAAGATTACTGGTTAATAGTCCAGCCTGATTCATCAACGGATGAAGATTTAGGAGATGGTCTCCGGATCAGTGGAGGGATCTCTTTAGTATAGAAGAGAGCCACCAGAATTTGGAGGTGACACTCCATGACTAGCTAAAAGGAAGACTTCAGAAATAAAGACAGTCGTCCCTCGCTAACCACAAAGGTTCAGTTCCTGGAAACCCTTGTGGTTGGTGAGTTCCTGGTTGACAAGGCATTGAAATTAATGGGAAACAGGGAATTAGGGGAATCGAGATTGGGAATGTACCTAAAAACAAAGAAAAAATATTAAAAATCCCCCCAACCCCCGGAAATTACCCCCTGGCCCCCGGAAATTACCTCTGACCCCCAGAAATCACCCCAAACCCCCCAAAATTACCCCAACTGCCCAAATTTTTCCCATGGCCCCCAGAAATGACCCCATGGCCCCCAGAATGCCTCCCTGACCAAAGAAACCCCTCCACAAACCACCCAATTTTTAAAAGAAGGCACCAAACCGCAAACGCTCAGGTTGCAGTTGGTGAGGTGGTGATAAATTTCTCAGTCGCGGATACACAAATCTGCAATTGGGAAACTTGCGATTGATGAGGGACGACTGTATTTCAGATACCCTCAGATGCTAACTGAACAAAGAGACATCTTATTAAATTGGTGAAACTGAGAACCAGATTGGTATAATTGTTAGAGGGTTGGACTAGGATCAGGGATACCCGAATTCAAATCCCTGTTCAGCTTTGAAACTCACTGAGTGACTCTGGGACTTATCTCATAGCCTAACCTACCCCAGAGGGTTGTTAGGATAAACACAACTATTTAATGGCTTTTTTTGGTGTCTACCTTATGTTTCCTTTTTCAATTGTGATCCCCTTTGGGGCAGGAAACACTATTTCTTCAGTGAGAACTTTTTTTCTTGAAAAGCAGAATAATATAATAAAAGCTTTTTGCCTTGTGTTACTAGGATTGTGGCAAATAAGCACAATTTTGCATGAAGTAATATGGTTTCAAAAGAAGGCACACAATAGATATTGCAAGCACAATCCAGGGAACGCTCAGTAGAAGTCCTATTGATTTCATGTAATTTAGGGCACACCTAATTTTCTCTGGATTGTACCTATTATCTTCGGAAACTGCTGCTTTTAGATTATTCCCTAGCCAACATCTCTTTCTGTTCTGTAACCCTATGCAAACCCTATGATGCTAAGGGAATCCCAGAAATTGATCAGAAACCAGCTACGTCCTTTTCTTATCCCCTGTTTTTGCACTGTAGTTAACCATTTTACTTGCCTTAAAAGAAGCTAACTGGTGGAGGAAAGTACACGGGGAATTCCTGTGCTATTTTCAGAGCAGCATGAATTTCATCCACTACAGATATGCCAGGACAGAATGCATTGGTAAAGCTATTTCATTATTTCACTTACTTAATACTGTAAGTAAGTAAAGCCAAAGAAGGAACGATGTTGCTTTCATAGTCAGGAAGGATATAGCAATGACAGTACTTGGGTACAATGTGGTCAGTGATCAACTAATATCAATTAGATTTCATGGACAACCCTTTACCATGACGGTTCTTCAAGTCTATGCCCCAACAACTGATGCAGAAGAAGAGGAAGTTGATGGGTTTTATGCTCAAGTTCAGTCTGAAATTGACAGAACATGCAAGCAAGATGTGATGCTGCTGGCTGGAGACTGGTACGGAGGAAAACACAGTTGGACTGTATGGCCTAGGAAACAGAAATGAAGCAGGAGAACGACTTATTAGTTTCTGCCAAGCCATTGCTAAGACATTCTTCAAACAACCAAAGCAGTACCTATAAACATGGATATCACCAGATGGAGTACACAGAAATCAAACTGATTACGTTATTGGTGCAACGAGGTGGGAAGGCTCAGTTATAACAGCAAAGACATGGTTGGGGGCCAATTGTGGAACCGATCACAAACTGCTCATGTGCAAGTTCCAAGTCAAGCTAAAGCGGAAAATCAAAGCTATTCAGCTTCCACGATATGATCTTGAGAATGTACCCATCATTTTCAAGTAGAACATCCGGAACCGCTTTGAAGTTCTGAACCTCATTGATAGGGAACCAGAGGAACTGTGGAATGAACTTGTTAAGGATGAATGTGAAAAGAGACTGCCAAAGACCAAGAAAGAGAAGAAAGCAAAATGGATGTCAGAACAGATGGTGGAAATTGCCCAGAAGAGGAGAGAAGCCAAAGTCAAGAAAGATAAAGACCTCAGGAAGGAACTTAATAGGGAATTCCAGAAATCTGTTAGAAAAGACAAGGACCAATACTACAATGACATCTGTAAAGACCTTGAGGAAGGAAATAGACATGGGAAAACAAAGCAAATTTTCCAAAAGATCTCTGAACTCAGAGGGAGGTTCAAACTCAAATTGGTATGTTAAGGGATGCCAAAGGAAAGATAGTAACTGACTCAGAGAAGATCAAAAAGAGATGGAAGGAGTATATTGAAAATCTGTACAGCAGGGACATCAACATCCAAGATACTCTAGAAGATATTCCCCACTTGCAAGAACCTCTAGTACGGGGAGATGAAGTTAGATCAGCACTGCAGTCATTACCAAGTCAGAAGGCTACAGGAATTGATGGAATAGCTACAGAAATATGGCAGGCAACAGAAGAAGAATCAGTCAAGGCTCTAACCAAACTATGCCAGCAAATTTGGAGAATGATACAGTGGCCAACAGATTGGAAGAGGTCAGTCTACATACCCATACCAAAGAAAGGAGACTTAACAGATTGTGCAAACCATCGCACAATATCCTTAATTTCACATGCTAGCAAAATAATGCTCAGGATAATCCAACACAGATTGGAGCCCTACATGGAAAGGGAAATGCCGGATGTTCACGCTGATTTCAGAAAAGGCCGAGGAACAAGAGACATCATTGCTGATGCACATTGGATAATTGAGAAAGCCAAAGAATACCAGAAGGAAGTTAATATGTGCTTTATTGACCACAGAAAAGCCTTCAATTGCGTTGACCATGTCAAGTTGTCGAATATCCTTAGGAAAATAGGAGTCTCAGAACATCTCATTGAGAAACATACACAGGGCAGGAAGCCACAGTCTTTTACCAATCAGGGTCCTTTTTCCATATGTGGTGGACTTGTAATAAGGGTCAATTGTATTGGAAGCAAATTCATGAGAAAATGGAACAAATTTTAGAGATTAAAATTCCTTTTTTACCAGAAATCTTTCTTTTAAGTATGACAAAACCTTATATTCCTTCTAAATGTAATGAGCTGTCTTTATACATGATTATATGTGCATAATTGGTGTGTTTCTGAAGTCCCCTCTTTAAATGATTGGTTTTTGAAACTATGGAATTATGCCTCAATTTCTAAAGTTTCAGCTTATATGAATGAAGTCTCAACTGAGTCATTTATGTCAAATTGGGATCCCTTTGTCCGGATTTGATTTGTGAAGTTTTATGTACCCAGCTTTATGCAACCAAGTGTTGATCAGATGTAATCAAATGTTGATAACAGCTGCCGATTTTTCTTAGAACTGTTAATATATTCAGTTCAGAATGTTTTCTTTCTATTAGTTGCTTAAAGAAATATCATGACATTGTTTTTCTTTTCTTTTTTTGCTTTATGTTTCAATAAAATTGAAAAAAAATGTTTAAAAAAAAGAAAAAATGGGACTACAATTAAATGAAAAAGAAGGCTAAACAAATGACGACGAGTACAGCAACCAGCCTCAGAACTGACAATCAAGACATTGAAGTGGCAGATAACTTCTGTCTTTTAGGATTGACCGTCAACAGTAAAGGATCCAGCAGTCAAGAAATATGCCGCAGACTAGCACTTGGTAGGGTTGCAATGAAGACCTTGGAAAGGATATTTAGATGCTGTGACATGTCTACACCTACAAAGATTAGAATTGTTAGGACAATGGTTTCCTCTGTGATACTCTACGGATGAGAAAGCTGGACTTTGAAGAACCAAGATAGAATAAGCATTGACATTTTTTAATTTTGTTGTTGGAGAAGACTTTTGAGGATACCATGGACAGCCAGGAAAACAAACAAATGGATCATGGAACAAATACATCCAGAATTTTCACTCGAGACACAAATCACCAGGCTCAAACTAACATACTTCAGACACATTATGCAAAGACCCAGCTCCCTTGAGAAGTCTATAATGCTGGGGGAAGTTGAAGGGACGAGAAGAAGATGTCCAGCAGCAAGGTGGATGGACTCGATTATGACAGCAACTAATGCCCCACTGAGAGACCTTCAAGTCCAAGTTGAAAACAGATCATCCTGGAGAGAATCTCTCTATGTGGTCACTAAGAGTCGACACTGACTCAAAGGCACTTAATCAATCAATCAATGGAGGGAAAATATTAGGGATGTGCAAAAAATTTCGGGCACAGAACGATCTGTGCCCGAAACGAACAATTTCGGGTGATTCGGGGCCGAACCGAATCACCCCCGATGTCCCCCGAATTTTTTCGGACACGAGCCGAATCACCCGAATTTCGGGCAAAAAAAATTCGGGTGATTCGGTTCATGGTTGATTTTTGGCGATTTTTTAAAGTTTTAGTGACTTTGGGGCAGTTTGGGGGCATATCATGGGATCTGGGCAAAAGGAGTGGGGTGGGGTGGTAGTGCCTAATGGGTGCAGGCTACCACCCCAATTTCAGGGGGATTGGGCAAAGGGCTGATTTTTGGTAAATTTCTGAAAATTTCATGTCTTTGGGGCAGATTGGGGCATATTGGGGCAGAAAGTGGGGCCTGGGGCAGAATAGTGGTGTGGGTTGGTAGTGCCTAATGGGTGCAGGATACCACCCCAATTTCAGGGGGTTTGGGCAAAGGGGTGATTTTTTGAGAATTTTTGAAGTTTTGGTGACTTTGGGGCAGTTTGGGGGCAGAAAGTGGATCTGCCCCAAAAGAGTGGGGTGTGGTGGTAGTGCCTAATGGGTGGAGGCTACCACACCAATTTCAGGGGGATTGGGCAGAGGGCTGATTTTTTGAGAATTTTTGAAGTTTGGGTGTCTTTGGGGCAGATTGGGGGCAGAAAGTGGATCTGCCCCAAAGGAGTGGGGTGGGCTGCTAGATAGTGTCTAATGGGTGGAGGCTACCACCCATCCCCAATTTAAGAGTGATTGGGCAGGGGGTGAATTTTGGTGAATTTATTTTTATGAGGTTTGTCTTCATAAGGTGAAGTGTGCTAAATTGATTACTTCCTCATATTATTCATAGTAAAGGAAAGTGTGAAAAAGTGAAAGTGGGGTCATGAGAGTTGTTTAATTGAAAAAAATCTCATTTGCTATGATAGAATGAGAATTCACACCTCAGAAGTTTTTTCTGAGGTGTGAATTCTCATTCTATCATAGCAAATGAGATTTTTTTCAATTAAACAACTCTCATGACCCCACTTTCACTTTTTCACACTTTCCTTTACTATGAATAATATGAGGAAGTAATCACTTTAGCACACTTCACCTTATGAAGACAAACCTCATACAAATAAATTCACCATAATTCACCCCTCTGCCCAATCACTCTTAAATTGGGGATGGGTGGTAGCCTCCAGCCATCAGGCACTATCTAGCAGCCCACCCCACTCCTTTGGGGCAGATCCACTTTCTGCCCCCAATCTGCCCCAAAGACACCCAAACTTCAAAAATTCTCAAAAAATCAGCCCTCTGCCCAATCCCCCTGAAATTGGTGTGGTAGCCTCCACCCATTAGGCACTACCACCCCACCCCACTCTTTTGGGGCAGATCCACTTTCTGCCCCCAAACTGCCCCAAAGTCACCAAAACTTCAAAAATTCTCAAAAAATCACCCCTTTGTCCAAACCCCCTGAAATTGGGGTGGTAGCCTGCACCCATTAGGCACTACCACCCCACCCCACTATTCTGCCCCAGCCCCCACTTTCTGCCCCAATATGCCCCAATCTGCCCCAAAGACATGAAATTTTCAGAAATTTACCAAAAATCAGCCCTTTGCCCAATCCCCCTGAAATTGGGGTGGTAGCCTGCACTCATTAGGCTCTACCACCCCACCCCACTCCTTTTGCCCAAATCCCATGCTATGCCCCCGAACTGCCCCAAAGTCACTAAAACTTTAAAAATTCACAAAAAATCAGGACTTTGCCCAATCCCCCTGAAATTGGGGTGGTAGACTCTACCCATTGGGCACTACCACCCCACCCCAAAATTTTGCCCCTGGGCCCCTTTTTACCCCCCCGAATCGATTCGGATTCGGATTAAATCCGAATCCAAACTGAATCAAGGGTGATTCGGGTGACCCAGATTCGGGCACAAAACAGAACGGGGGTGATTCGGCTCGGGTCCGAGCCGAATCACCCGAAAATCCGAATTGCACACCCCTAGAAAATATAAGACTCTTGGTGAACAATTGGATCAACAGTACTCTGCTCACTTCAACCAAAGAAGACATAGGAGAGATAACGATACTGTTATTGCTTCTATTTAGTTCAGTTTAAAACATTTGATGAGAATATATTTGTCTTGGAAAGCAATTTTTTTAAAAAACACCAATAAATATTATTGTAACAATCGCAGCAGAATTTTTTCCTGCAGTTTTTTTTGCTGTAGCTCTTTTTTCTAAAGCAGATAATTATTCAAATATATTGTTTAAGAGTTAAACAATATGCTTTTTAATCAAGTCTATGCATTAGCCAAGGGTGGGCAAACTTGGCCCCCCAGCTGTTGTTTAACTACTACTCCTATCTTCCCTAACTACAATAGATTGTGGCTGGGGATAATGGGAGTTGTAGTACAACAACTGCTGGTGGGCCAAGTTTGTCTACCCCTGCATTGGCCATGGGTAAGAGATCTTCTTGATCCAGTCCAGGTGTCCCTCATTATTTGCGGGGGTTCCGTTCCCACCAATTTCTGCAGGGAACAAAACTGTGGATAAACAGACCTTAACCCTCTGGAGATTGGGTGGTTGGGTCCTTTGAGCTTAAAAAAATGCTTAAAAAGCAGGAAGGGACAGAAATAAGGGTAGAAAAGCATAGTACCTTGTTCTCTAGGTCTTCAGGAATTCCCCCCATACCTTCTTATTTTTTTGTTTCATTTTTCTTTCCTTTAAAAGCCACAAAATGGCTCTGCACTTCAAAACGGCGGCCAGAAATGACATCAGAAGTCATTTACGACCACTCAGGAACCACAGATAGATGAAAATTGCCTTTGTTTCATGCTGTGGAGAAAGAAACTGGGTGCCTAAGACCCATCCATGGATACATCAAACCACAATCCACGAGACCGCAGATCATGAGGGTCTCCAGTAGTGCATTAGCATGTGTCTTATATCAAGGAAGGGAATGGGGATACATTCAGAAAATCTGGCAAGGTCTGGTGGAATTCTATGCAGGTGGAGGAGTGGATAGTTTCTTCTTGTTCCAGCAACCTAATCTTTTTCACTATAAGTGTGCCCAGTACAAAGTCATCCTCTAACCCAGGGGTTCCCAACCTGTGGTACTTCAGATGTTGCTGAATTACTACTCCTATCACCCCCAGCTATAATTGATTGTGGTTAGGGATGATGGGAGTTATAGTTCAGCAACATCTGGAGTCCCACAGGTTGGGATCCCCTGCTCTAACTCCCCCACTCTCTCCCCCGCACACTTCTATTGTGCGATTGCAGAGAAATTCTCTTCAAAACATATTATGCATGCCACAGGTTGCAAAGTGCAAACACACTTGCAGTAGTGTAACACTAGTCTGGAAGCAACCTCCAGACTTAGCCCAAGTCGCAAGAACAGGTGCCTTGCACTAGTGCAACATCCTTATGCAAGCACAACATTAGTCATTCAATCAATTCCTTTCTTATGATCACAGACCAGCACAACGTTAGTCAGCCTCTGTATATATGACTCAGAGGGGGATTGGGAGGTCAAAGGGAAAGAGGAGCGGGAAAGGGAACTCACCCGTTGTCCGTCTGATTCTTCATATGACAAGATCATCTTTTACGGGGAGCAGTGATGGTGTTTGAAATTATACCATAAAAATATTTCCACAAACAAAACCCTTTGAAAAAGCCTGTGCACATGAGGCAACCCCAGGCAGGTTTTAAAATTCTCATCTTTTTGCATATAAACCCCAGTTTGCACAAAATATTTACCAAACAGCTTTGGATTTCATGTTCACATTAGGAAAAAATGATTTTGAAAGTTTGAAGTAAAGAAATAAATCCAGAAATCCACGGAGTTCCTTTGGATGCTTACCAGGTGTAACTCTCTGAGAAGAATTGGAATGGCAAACAAGCTGCCTTGAAAGACACCCATGCCTAATAATCATTGTTCCCTCTGCAATGTGCTTGCTGGTCCAAGGAAGAACTAATGAGTGCGCTGCAGCCATCAACTCAGTTCATATGCATAAGTGAGGTCTAAGAGTTCTGGCTATGGCCCCACATTTATTTATTTATTTTTACATTTATATTCCGCTCTTCCTCTAAGGAGCCCAGAGCGGGGTACATAGTTATGGTTCTCCTCACAACAACCCTGTGAGGTAAGTAGGTCAGTGAACACATGAACAGTATACACCCTAAAGTGTGGCCCAGAATCCTCTACAATGTGCAGGGGTTCCATACAGAGTTTTTAATGTGGAAACTACATTCCCATTTGAAAGTTTTTTAAAAATAAAAATAAAAACAACCACCTGCATGAACCGGGGGCCTGCACATGCATTCAAAGTGCTTCCATCATGTGCATACAAGGCAGGCGTAACTTCCCTCATGCCTCAGATACTGCTGCTCTGGAGGGCCGCCTGCGTGTAGGAGGTATCTGGCGCATACTGAGAGCTGCTTCAGGGAGAGGAAAATTGAAAATCCCCATGTGTACATTGCATAGTGTACAAATTATTTTGAATCCTGGCCTATAAAGGACTCACTATCATGGTTCAAAAGAAAAACCATCACCAACTTTTACATTATGGTTTGCAGGAGGTTTGTGTTTGGGGAAGGGGTGTTACAATCACATTAGGAAAGAAATAAAATGTGCACTTTAAAATTTGGGAGAGTAATGGTAAGTCCTGTTAGAGTCCTTTGAATGGGACCGAAAGGCAGGGCGTACATATTTTAAACAAATAAACAAACAATGTTGACAGAAGATTTGTTTCACATTGTTGAAATTCTGAAGGACTCTTCTGTGAGGTTTACTTGGTTTTTACCAAGCAATATATGTATCCATGGAAACAGAAACAGCAGTGAGAATGAACAACTCTGCCAGCAGAATCTAAATCTTATTTCCACTTCTGTTCCCATTTAGAGAAACTTGTTCAACAATTACTAGATATTTTTTTTTTAAAAAAATGAAGGGGCAGGGAATCAGAAACTGATAGTGTATGGGTTAAAGAAAATTGTCTGTTCCCTTAATATGAATCATTGATTTTCTGGGGAAATTTAATTTTAAGAAGCATGAAGCGCTAAATGAAAACCTGCTTGATGAATACAACACAATTGTATTTTTAAATTAGCTGGCTTCTAGGACCAATAAGGGGAATTTAAAAAGCAAAGCAATATGCTAATGAACAAAGCCAAATTGAAGCACAGAAGCCACAACTGAAGTTGAATTCTATGATTTTTTTTTTAAATGAGTTCTAATCGGTTCAAGTATATTCTCACATTTCCAGTGTTGTAAAATAATTGCTGTTTTAAAACTTTCATTCTGCTAATAGCAGTTTCTATGGAAACAAGAAAGAACACCACAGTCACTGGGAGAGGAATGAGAGAAGTCTATATATTTAGTCTAGTATAAGGGAGATAAGAGGCCATGCTTCAACTTAATAGCAAATTATCGTTTGAGTTCTGAGGAAGCAAGATTGAACAGAAACATTTGAAAATTAATTCTCAGCTTGGAGATGTCAATCACTGCTTATACCCCACATTTAGAAATGGACAATGCAAAGGCCATTGAATGCTGCAATGAAAGTCTCTTCTTCCCACAGGCTCATTTTACCTGCTCTATAGCAGAACGCACCCTTGCTTCTACTGAAGAGAGGTGGAGAGAGGGAACAAACCTTCCTCTCCTCTCCTCTCCTCTCCCAGTGCTTTGCGGCTGTGACCTTGGCCACCAATGCTGTTTAGCAGTAAAGTAAAAAGGAGGGACAGAGGGTTTTCTGGGGAGTGGGCACTGGACTTTTGGAGACAGGAAGGGCTGGTGGGGATGGGAGGCAGACTTTTTCTGAAGCCTCAGATTAGCTTGGGAAAATGATCGAAGTTCTTCAGGTATGTTTTAAAAAGAACTTAGCTCAATTCCAAGTTAGTCTAAGGTGAGTGTGGTAGGTCTTGCTCATTACTTCTGCCTGTGGCACTTCAGGCTCCAGCTTCTAAGATAATATGTTTCACTATAGCCGGGTTCACATGGTCTGCTGGGAAGTAAGTAGGAGTGCACGCGCCTGATGGGAGCTTTTGCTGAACCTGCCCAAGTCTGATTCCCAAGTCTTCTGCCCGACATTTGCCCAACATTCTCCATCCAACTTCAAAGATACGGTACAGATGGGCAGAGAAACTCAGGCAAATGTTGGGTGTAAGTCTTAAGAACTCAACTTCAGATGACAGGCATGCTGGGGACATATAAGCCTCAGGAGGCTCCCTCCTACTTACATCCCGGAGGATTGTGTAAAGCCTCCCTGTTTTAAATCTTTATTTCGGTGGCTTAGTATAGTTGCCACTGAAGATGAATCACAAGAAACAAGAACTGAAATGCATTGGGCCAATGAATCATTTTCAATGCACCTTTGAGGCACTATTCTTTTTATGTAGGGGATGCTTCTTCTTGAGAGAAAATTCTCTTCAAATTTGTTTCTTCCTGGAAAAACCCTGAAATTCTCTTTGAACTTTCAGCTCCATCCTTAGTTTGTATTAGTGTCCTCTCCTCTTTTCATCCTAATTGGATCATGCCAGGACCCACAGCTCTGCAGCTGCTCTGTTCCACATGGCACATATCAGGCTGAAATTCTCGAAATGCCAATAACATTGTTGATAAATGTATCAACCCATAAATCTATGACAATGATTGCATGGCAATGCTGGGCTATCTGATCTACAACAAAGTAAGCAGAAAGCAGTTCCAATCTGTTATCAAAGAACTGTCCTGGCAGTATGAAATATGCTTTCTTCTCACACTAGATACAACAATGCATATGGTACACTTAATATCTGTATCCTGTGTTGTATTGAGCCTTTTTCCAGGTTCATTTTTAAAATGAACACATCTACAATCATTGAAACAAAAACATGTACATGTGTACCAACATCAGAACAGATGTACAACATAATGTCGGAATAGGGCTATAGTCATCCAAGGCCTGTTCGTCCTTCTTTTGGTGGAACTCTGTTTACTTTGTTTCTAGTGCAGTAAAGCAATTTCAGGAATTGGACCTTATATAAAAACTGAAGGTGTAACTTAAATTTAGTGCAGAATTGACAGCTGTGTATCACTTTATATAATCTACATGCAATCACATTATAAAAGTGAAGGAATATTATTCTTTGAAATTCACATTAGATAAATTTTCAGAAGGAATAGTTCTGTCAAAAAGTGAGTGATACTACATAATGTTTTTTTAATCATATGAAAAGACATAATTAGAAACAGCGAACACAAACCTACCGTGCAATTTCCTCTCATAATCATGAATTATGGAACGAGTGTGAGCGTCATTTCATAAGGATATGATTTATGTCTTAAATAAAACCAGTGTTTGCCATACCCAAATGAAATTCAGTTCATGAAGGTCATTTTTCTCTATTTTTACTCATACACACAAAAACACACCAACCAAACCTGCCAACTTTTCAAAACTTCAAAGAAGGGATTAGTGCCCTTCTGTGATTCGCACATCCACAGTCCCCTATAATGTCATGCATACTGAAAATAAAAAGGCATCTATCTATCTATCTATCTATCTATCTATCTATCTATCTATCTATCTATCTATCTATCTATCTGATATTCCTAAAGGTAAAATCATATTAAAGACTTGGTACTGCATTTAAGAATTCTTGAAAAGGTTTTAATGACCTGCTTATCAGGAAACATTTCTAAACCATGGCAGCTACGTAGCTCAAATCTAAGGCTCTACGGGATCGATCTGTAAAACTTTAGATCTGAGCTATTGGCAGCTTTTGCAACGGTATCTAATAATGCAAACACACAGAAAAGCTTTTACAGTTTGGCATTATAAAGTTATATTTACCTTGGACCCAGAAAGCTCAGCTCAAGTATTAGGCAATTATCATTACAATGAGATTGTTTAGGAAAACTTCATAGCCAAGAGGAAGCTGAGCAGAAAATGTCAAGAAACCATTTTTCAAAGCAGGAAAGAGATCATTTAGCTTTGAAATCAAATTACTCTCTGCCCCTCAATGTAGGTATCTGAAACATGCTAAGAGATGCAAAATAGAAGAGACAATTTGTTTTAATAGCTATTCAACGTTTTGAACAAAGAAATTTTAATCTGTCTTGCTGAATTCAGGGATGCCACCAACAGAAACTTGAAAAATCAGATGTACCCATCCATCAAGATTGCTAGTTTGCAGTGTTTTATCAATGCACAGTTATGTATCCTTAATATAGAAGGGCAAAAAGATGCTAGTAAACTGAAGGAGAGGAAGGAGGAACAATAAAAGAACAGGGGAAATCCACTGATTCCATATCTAACCATGGCTTGTATTTGGCCAGGAAGCACATAGAGAGGAAGCTGTAGTGGATCACACTTCTTCTTCTTCTTCTTCTTCTTCTTCTTCTTCTTCTTCTTCTTCTTCTTCTTCTTCTTTTTCATCTCTAATGGGCAGATTCACACATAACAGCAACAAGTATGGAAGAGCTGCTGATTCCAGCTAGACACATAATCCTGCTGCCATTTCTGTGTGCTCAGAATCTGGAAATATTGGGTGGAGCATGTCAGTGATCCACCTCAGCCTGAAAATTGCCCGTCATTCTTAACCTACATTTGAAGTTGGCTTGAAAATGTCAGGCAAGGTGGGTCACCAACATTCTCCACCTGACATTTTCTGAGTTCTGACAACACAGAAATGGCAGCAGGAGCAGGAGTGCATGGTTGATAGAACTGGCGGCTCTTCTGTATTTAACTGCCGCCATTACGTATGAACTCACCTAATGTAACATACATTGAGGTAATTTGCACATCTATTCACTCTGCCTCTCAGCACTTCTCAACAACAAGTGAAGTTGCTCTATACCAGGATGAACTATCTTTCATCAAACCATGGGCTGCCTCTGCATACTTGCATCCACCACACCAGTGCTATTCCTAGCCTCCAGTACACCAGCTATTTTTACTACAGCTCCCCCCGCTTTTTAGTTCCTTGGATGTGTACATTGCCAAAAAAACTTTGCATGGTCCTCCTCACTGCATTTTTCTGCCTCTCAGTGTGTCTTAGTTCTTTCATAGTGCTCACAAATGCAATCATTTGTACAATCCATCAAGACTGCTGCATATATATATGAAATGTATGACTTTCTCAAGACCAAGGAATCTTTTTTTATTATTATACGCTGCACAGATAAGTAATTCCAAAGATAGCCAGACATTGCTTTACAGAAATAAAGCTCTAATAGTGGATGCTTCCAGCCACAGGAAATATCACCAAGAAATATCACATGGGTACATGTCAATAATCTTGACTGTGAAGACCATGACACCAGGTATCAAGAGTAAGGCAGATGTGTCTGCTTTGGTTGAAAGCTGTGTCAACACCCTTCACAACGTGCATGTATTAAACTCCTCCACTTACACCATGAGGACATCTTGTTCCTATCACACGCCTCACAGATTGCTGAACTCCTTTAATTAATCCAGGCATTCAGAAAGCAAAGACTTAAATAGGAGTCATTCCTCACCTTCTACCTTCATTAATAAGAGCACTGCTAAGCCTTCCATCCTTTCTCAAGAGCGGTAATTCCATCCAGCAGAATTTAAACACTTCCCATTGTGACACAAGAGAGAGACCATCATCACACAGATTACATTCTTGCTGTTTTCACAAAACTCGCATTAGCAGACACATGTTATTAAGCTTTTTTAAACCCCATTTATTATGGATCAGCCTCAGTGAATGTGATGCAAGCAACATGTTCACAACTGCCAGCAGTGAAATAAAAGCATTATTTCAATTGGACTGCACTTGGTGAAGAAGCCAATAATGTCACGTGATGATGAATCGATTTGGCATTCATCGCTGTGATGCATTGCGCAATCATTAGAACTAATGCAGTGCATTGCTGTAGCATATTATGTGGACGTGGAACAAAATGGATGCCTCGCAGATGGACACGCTGGTGCGGGAAGGCAGAAGAGAGACGGAGATGGACTTGAGGAAATGCAAAATAAAGTTCTTGTCTCAAAGTCTGACGGCACTTTGGAGACCCTACATATTAAACTTATCTCAATTGCAAAGCACTCATCTTAAAACAGAGAGGTTACCAGAGACCTCTCTTTCATACCCTGCACTATTGTTAGCACTGAAAACATAATTCCACAGTCTTGCAAAATTCTTCCTTTTTGTGTGGAATAGGTCGAGAGGGGAGCAATTTCAGTAAGTTATTATTGCAACTCTGATGTTTCTTAAACTTGCTGTACAGATTAATCAGAATCAATCGCTTGGCAGCAGAAATGATGCCATTGCTTTGTCTAGAAGCTCTTTAAATGTTTATTTTTAAAAAACCTCATGAATTGTTTTAGCTTTTGCTTGCCTTACTGAAGGCAACTGCATGGAAAATTCAAGAAACTGGGAGCAAGGTCATTAATTAGGTCCAGTTTTTGCAAGGAGCTAGGGATGGAGTTCTCCCCCAGCTTCAGTGCTATGCAGGATAGCTGAGCTCAAGCTAGCATCCTTCCTCCATCCAGACTTTGAGTTGTCAGGGAGTTTTCCAAACCTTCTCACAACTCTATGAAGTACAGGGCAGCCCTGATTTACACCTACGCTAGACGAGGGACAGACCAAGAAAAGAGAGAAGGTTGTGCGTTAGAAACTATTAGCTACATACACGGTACAGGCAATATACAACACAGCTGGTTGTATATTGACCTTGGGGCGTTTCATCTCTATCAGCATGCCATGCTACAGCACATGAACACATATAGTCATCTTTACAACACAGAGCAGAATTTAAGAGACTCACATAATTGCCTGCGAGAAGGAACAGGAGCACTTCCATAAGCTGTGCCCTGTAAATAAAACACATTTTTTTTGGAGCGAGGGGTGTCAGCATTAACAGTCACAGCAAAATAATAATGGCAAGAAAACGATGGCACTGAAGGGAGAGGAAGACTTCAGATAAATAACGCATCTTGTTGTTTACTGAAGAAGGAAGAAATTACAGCATATGACAGGCACTTTCAAACTTGACAGAAATTAAGCTGGGTGAAAAGTAGAATGCATGGATTTACATATTAATATGGCCTTAGGAAAATAGGCTCCAATACTGCAGATGCATAATTGTATGTAGTTAGTCGCTGGTTGATTCAAGTTTTTATAATAATGTACAGAGTTATTCTGCAATACAATCAAGTTCCCATACCCTCAGCCATGCTTCAGGTATAAATTATGGTGAATGTCCAAAACTGGCAACTGGCAACAATCGCAGCCAATTCTGTGAATGTCCAAAGAAAAGTCACAGAGTCACACTGGTGGATGTTGACAGTCTTCTAAACAGTACTGTCAGGATTCACTTGTGCATGTTTGAAAAGTGGGGAACAAAAAATCGTCTGGAATTGTCAGCATTCATTTGTGAATCACCAAATTTTGGACATCAGTGGTGGATCATCAAATGGTGGTGCTGGACCACCAAGTCACCTGGCCAAATTTCACACTGTTTTACAATGCAAGTTTACTTGTTTTCTTTCACTATGTGAGAAATAACTCATATAACGGAGTCCAGAGAATGTTTTGCTCAAATCACAGGCTCAGTTGGGAACTGTAATTTTTCTTTTAACTTCCATCCAGTTTTGTAGTAGATGACAAAGTGCAAGAAGGAGGTTGAGATACAAGAGATACAAACTACCATAAAGCATTGAAGCTGTGAATTATTTGCAACCATAAAATAGAAAAGATGAAGGAACTATGTATTCCCCCAAAGAAGAAGAAAATAAGATTGGGGCGGGAGTGGGGAGAGAAGAATCCTTACAGTTTACAAAGGATAGAAAGAGACAGGG
Source organism: Hemicordylus capensis (assembly GCF_027244095.1). Taxonomy (NCBI): domain Eukaryota; kingdom Metazoa; phylum Chordata; class Lepidosauria; order Squamata; family Cordylidae; genus Hemicordylus; species Hemicordylus capensis. Next base: position 24,410,267 of record NC_069661.1, on the reverse strand, counting down.
ATGATGTTCATCCTAACTACTGAAATTAGGATAAGAAAAATGTATTGTTTTTTTAACTATGGGGAAAGTGATGTCAAACACAATGGAATAATTTCCTAACTATGAAAACAAACTGTTGTGGGAGGTTGTGGATACTTGAGGAGCAGTTTGTACAGGCTGAATTCTCATAACGCAAGCAGTCATACTTAAAGAGCTAACTATGATTGGTGAACTGGGCATGCTCCCAGAGAGCATGACATGAGAATCCGTGCTTTAATGTTGATTGTAGTCCTGCCACCGTGGTTAACTAGAATTAAACTACAAATGGTGACTACATAGTTATTAATTGTAATTTAAGCCAATTATAATTTAAGACGATCATAGTCAACTCTTTAACTACAATTACGCAGGTCATGAGAACATGGTCATGAGCATCAGTTTAGGATGCTTTAGGTGTAAAGACACACGATAATCTATTTCAATTTTCAGGTATTCTGTTGCAGATCCATAGGATCCATTTGGGGAAAGGTTTTGGGGAAAGGTTAAAAATTTATTTAAAATTGGCTGCTTGCCTATTTCTTTTAAGGGTTCGGTGGTAGGTAGCACCCCATCATGCCCTGCTACCCAACTCACTTGGTTGTCCCTAGGAGCTACCCAATGGAACAATGGGGTTTTTTGAGTTTCCCCATTGTTTCCTAAGGTGGAAACACTCGAAACGAGTTTGTTCCATCGAAACCACCAGTCAGACCAGTTGTTTCAACAAAACGTGTTGGCCATTTGCATTCCATTTCAAGCTCAAAACAGAGTGCAAAATATGTTTTGTGCACATCCCTAGCACGTAGCTTCTGAACATGGGTAGGATGTGTCTCCTACCCTAACTGGAATTGTTAGAACAGCCCTAGTATATGCGCAAACTCACAAGTTACAAATCCTCTGCAAGCTCAAAAACCTGCTTTGTCTTTTATCCTTGTCTTCAGCTGGACTCCATGCATAGCTTCGTCACAGTTGAAAACTCAGCTTATCTAGTCAAGTAAGCTATAAACACTGATGCAAGTAATTATCTGTAAGCATGTAATTGATACCATTTAAAAGTTCATTAGATACTTCTTATTCTACAAACGATTCAATGTCTTGAAGCTACGGTAATTAACTTTTAATAAACATACAGTAAGACCTCTCTTCACTGACTGACACAACTTGGTTGCATAACCAAGCTGTTTGAATAAAGTACAGTGGACAGTGCTTTAGGGAACATATGTTCAGTACAGAATGGCTAACTTGACCAAGTTGATCTCTGCATCATTAAAAATATATTTGCCTTGTTGCTAGGAGATTTGAAACTCTGTATGTTTTACATCCAGGGCAAGCAGTCCCGGCCTATTGTTCACTACGCTTCCATGCTCATGCCAGAGGAAACTACAGCCCCATTTGAACGCAGCATGAAACTTGGGTAGATGAAGCTGTGGTTAATCCATGAAGCTGAGAATCATGCTGCAGACGACTGACCAACTGCAGTCTGGCAACCTCCGGCTTCTGGGCAGAAGAACCCCTCTCTCTTCCTAGTCTGCCCAGACTGCATCAGCAAGCTCTGTTCCCCTGTCGCCAGGCACATTAGCAAAGCGTCAGCATGCTAGTGATGCTGCAGCCATTGGCCATGATGTTAGAGGGTCTGTGCTCAGTGCGACCGTGCCTGTTTGGCAGGGCAAAGACATTTTAAACCTTTCCTTACACAGCTTGCACCACTGTCTTCTGCATTTGGGGAGTAAGGGTCTTGTGGCCCCACTTTTCCCTCCCCTGGAAAGAGAGGCTTGGGCCCCTCTTCCCACTTGTACTGGTTAAAGATAGACTCCACAAGGGATCCCTCTGCTTTTTCTCATATGTTCACAGAATGGGTTTGTTACCGGAAATGGCAATTGGCAACATACCAACACCTGCCCATTCCCCAGCCAGGGAATGCATCCCCCCCGCCCATTTCTATGGAGACTTCTATTTTCCCCCTCTTCCTAGACCCCCATTCCTATCCTGTGTACGAGTGTTATGGATGCATGGAGAGGATGAGATGGCTAGGAATAAGTCGAGATTACTTAGGATTTGCCCCTTCAATTTTGGGTAGTATTGTTCTAGTTTTTGTACAAGTTGGTAGGGGAAGGGGGACCGAGCCCCTTTCCCTGGGTGCAAGTATACAAGGAGATTGCAGAGGGCAGGGCATCAGCTCTGAGAGGTTACCAGTGAGAAACTGATGCATTTATGCGCTGCTCTAAGCCAGCCTCTCTATGGTAGTGGGAGGAGCTTCCACATGAAACCCAGGTTATAGCAGTGGCAGGATTTGGACGACACAATGCTGACAAGAACATAAGTACAGCCCTGCTGAATCAGGCCTGAGGCCTATCTAGTCCAGCATCCTGTTTCAAACAGTGGCCCACCAGATGCCTTTGAGAAGCCCACAGGCAAGAGGTGAGGGCATGCCCTATCTCTTGCTGTTGCTCCCCTGCAACTGGTATTTAGAGGCATCTTTCCTCTGAGGCTGGAGGTGGCCTTTAGACACTAGACTAGTAGCCATTGATAGACCTGTCCTCCATGAATCTGACTAAGCCCCTTTTAGGTCATTCAAACTAGTGGCCATCACCATATCCCATGGCAGAGAATTCCATAGATTAATTAAATGCTGTGTGAAAAAGTACTTCTATTCTTAGGTTTCAGAAGCGAAACTCACTACAAACCAAGGGTTCAAATTCAGGTTTGGGCATGAAAATTGATCTGTGGTTGGGTTATGAAACCGTGGCTTCATGCTTTCGGACGATCACAAACTCAAACCTTTGGCACGTTTACACCTGGTTTGATGTTATGTCTGAACATGGCCTATGTGAGATCTGGTGGCAGAATAATACAATTGGCAGCAATACCTGAAGCTGCAGCAGGAGATTTTCCAGCCACACTGGAATCACTGTGGGCTATATCCATGTGCCACCAATGCATTTGCATTTGTCCAGAGAAGTGTGTGCCCAAAGATGGTTGGAACTGCTTGTGTGCAGGAAAAAGGGACAGTGTGAACAGGCCCTAAGGGACTCTGAATACTGCAAGCTCTGTTCATGTTTTTTAAAGGCAGAAGGGTATCACAAGAAAGAGTAGGGATGGTGTAGCAGAAGAGATGTTCAACATCTTGTCTACTTGAGAAGACTATATGTAATGATAATCTCTCATCTGCTCTACTGGCTGGCTGGGTGAGCAACACAGCATGGATACAATATGTCTCAGCAGTACATTGGTGGGGTATCTCCAACTCCTGACAAGTGCCCCATGCCAGCACACCTTAAATGGATTGCAACGAAAGGCTTCCCTGCTCTAGCCAATGCTTGATGGTCCTGTTAGCCACCTTGTGGATATCTTGATAATGAAGATACTGCTGGAGAGTCCAGCCTGGAGTTAAATGAAACAAGGCCTGAAGAGATTTCTCATATGTGCTACTATGGGCTTTTCAAGTACTCCAGCGTCCCATTCTCCCACAATGTGGTTCTGTTTCTGATTTTGACTTCAAATAGGACAGCAACAGAGGGAATAGCAGGATCTTCCTAGAAAATATAGTAACAGCTCTATGTATGGATATGTGTCTATGGTGTTGGCTTTATCCTGCCCCTTTCCCCCTTTGAGGCCTCCATAGTGGAGGGGAGCAGGGTTTCTGCCACACTGTTCCTCCTCTTCCTTGCAAGTGTGTTTCTTGTGGCTGCCCCTCCAGGCCATTCATGTACAGACCATCTTCTCTCTTCCTCAGCCCTTTTCACTCACTGGCTAAATAGCCCTTCCCTCCACCCGGTAAGCATCTGTGTGTGCCACACACCCCACCTTTGTGAGACCAGCTGCACCTGCATCCCACTGGGTTGCCCCAGTGGTGGCCCGTGAACGTGCCTCGGGGGGGGGGGCGCAGCAGGGGGCAGCTTTAAGAGAAAAGTAATTCGGGACTCACCTCCGCCACCACGGCACCTGAATGCTATTCGGAGCTGCAACATGCCACCCAGCAGCCCCTAGAGTGGGGAACTGCCTCTGCCACTCACCTGGCCACTGGAGGGGGCTTGGCTCCATGGAAGCCAGGTGAGTGGCAGAGGCAGTTCCCCACTGTAGGGGCTGCTGGGTGGCATGTTGCAGCTCCAAATAGCATTCAGGTGCCATCGTGGCAGAGGTGAGTCCCAAATTATTTTACTCTTAAAGCTGCCTCCTGCCACCCCACCGGAGGCGCATTCACTGCCGCCACTGGGTTGCCCTGATAACCCTCCACATTTGGCTGAGTGTGCAGTGAGACTTTGGGAACACTTCTGGGTTCTTCCAGTGGCTGTCACTTTTGGCTTGACTATGTGCTTCAGGGTTTGCTTTTGTAAGCCATACAGGGGGTGGACCATCAAGAGGCTCGTCCCATACTGAAAGGGGTGGTACAGTTGGACCAGGGATCCCCAACACCTGAGGAATTGCTTTCCACAGTGATCAACCAGATCCCTCTTCTAAATCCACAAGCAGAGCACAAATAGCTCTCTCCCACTGTTACTCCTGGGAGACTGATATTCAGATGCATATGGCCTCTGAACATGGAGGCTTCGTGTAGCCTTCATGACTAATTGCTGCTTTTAGATCTATCCTCCTTCATACATTTCTCTCATTCCCCAACACATCAAAGCTAGTGATCATCACCACATTTTGTGGCTGTGAATTCCATCAATTAGTTATGTGTTGTTTGAAGAAGTATTTTCTTTCGTCTGTCCTAAATCAACTGCCAATCACTTTCATTGAATGACTCCAAGTTCTAGTATCATGGGAGAGGGAGAGAAATGTCTCTCTATCCATTTTCTCCACACCATGCATAATTTTAAATTAGAGCAGGGAGAGAGCAGCAAAGAGACATATGCATTATCAAGGGGGAGTGGTTGGGAGAATTAACAGGGCGAGTGGGGAACTGGGAGCAAAATACAAAGTAGGAAGGAGTAAGAAATTCAAATTTGAAACTGCAATGAAAATGATGTGGATGAGCTTCACATTGAATATTTGAAGGAGGTTTTAAAACATTTAGAAAGATGTTTAAATGTTACGATCTGAATGTTCAAACGAGGCTTTCACTTCAAAACTAACAGGTCCAAAGCAATTGTCAAGAAATGTAGTCACATGAATCTGTCTCTGTTCATCTCAGTACACTCTGCTGCAGCAGATGGAGAGAGCAAACGTGAGTTCTAATACTTTGCTGCTTTCCCCCCCTGAAGTATTCACTGGTATTCACCTTTTATGGAGTAAAAAACAAGAAGCAAGCAAGTGAAAATCGACAGCCCTAGTCGATTTGTATGTACTGGAAGATTTATCCATGCAGTAATATCTACTGAAGTGCCAGAACCTAAGCTGGCATTCTTCATTAGCTGATCAATTGTCCCTTTCGATAAAGACTGCTATAGAGAAACAGTCTGGCAAGTTCCCCCGTTGAAATGTCTGAGAGCTGGATTTTGGCTAACAGCTTTTCTGTAAGTTGTCAGCCTTTCAACTGAACACTGAACCGGTGGTTCAGCTGAACTGCTGGAGCTCAGGAAACATGCACACACCTTACTCTGGTGTTGGGAAGGATATACTGAGATTGGATATGTTGTACGAACCCACCAATTTCGGCCATATTCTACCCTACTTGCAGAATGGAACCCAACATTTAAGATGAACCCAACTTGGATCTGATGTGAATCTCAGCATATCCTTCCCGACACCCGAAGTAGGGCATGTGCCTGGGGCTCTAGCTGCTTGGCTGAGCTGCTGGTTCAACAGGATGTGTGGAGTCACACAATCCCACTCAGATTCACTTACTAGAGCAGACTTGGCTATACATTTTAACATTGTGCAAATGCTTATAGCACAGTATGGCACATAAATCATGAGTCAGGCTTTGAACTGAATTCACATTAATTCCCAGCAACTTAGGCCAGGGCGACACAATGATGGGCCTCCAGCTGTTTTTGGACTACAACTCCCATCATTCCCAGCCACAGTGGACAATAGAGGGATGATAGGAGTTATAGTCCAACATCTGCAGGATGGGCAAAGCTGTGCAGCCTTGACCTTGGCCTTGTCTAAATAATGGGGCCTGCCTCTGCATTCATCTCACTGTAGTATGCCAGCTGCCCAAGAGACTTCTGAATATCTCCCCATCAAGAAGCTGTGCCTTCACTGCTGCTTTGTTTTTAGTTTTTATTTATTTTTGCATTTCTATCCCACTCTTCCTCCAAGGAGCCCAGATGCTTATCCTCACAACAACCCTGTGAGGTAGGTTAGGCTGAGAGAGAAGTGACTGGCCCAGAGTCCCCCAGTGAGTTTCACGGCTGAATGTTGCTGCTGACCCTTCCGCTCCTGCTTCCCAGCAGTATCTAAAAGGGGTGGAACCAGCCTCTGCTTCCATTTAACTGCATGGCTAGAGGGCCAAGATGGATGCCTTGGGCCGCAACTGGAGAACAACTCCAAAGGGTATTGCCCATCTGGTGTTTATTTGTGACTGCTTGTGGCCAAGCCACTACTCTTGGAAAGCTGCACCTTCACACACGTACCACACATTCCATCTTTTTGTTTTTCCCGTCTCTCTATGTTCCTACCCTTTTCGTCAGTTTTCTGGTACTTGGTTCCAGTATCACCATTCCCTCTCCTCTCATCCCCATTTACTGGCTGTTCCACCTCCCCCCGCCCTGTACCACTCCCCTTCTCTCTTCATTTCCTCTGGAGTCGCTACTTCCGCATCCAAAAAGCAGTCACCACTTCCTACCTTGGTCCTTACAGCTACTTGCTTGCACTGCAACGTGACTGGTCCTACCATGACACTGCCACTGTTGCTGCCTTTTTCTTGAGTGGTCTCTTCTTTAGCGGTCTCCTTTTCTATTTAACTCGCAGTGAAGGTTGCAGTGTATAAGAATTTGGGGTCAATTTGAATAGTGCTACATGCACATGTCCAGCTATGGGTGGAATGGCTTGTTATACGGCCATGTGATGAAATGGTTATCTAGCTGCTCCATAAGACCTGACATAAGATCTGGAAGTCCAGGTCACAAAGGCAACAGTCCTCCTATCCTCCACCCTTTGCCCCCAGCATTTTGTAGATGGTATATTGCTTCTGAACACAGAAGGTTTATCAAACTTTATGGCTGGACATATTTAGACCTATTCTCCATTAACTTCTCTAAGCCATTTTAAAGCTATGTAGGCTTGTGCCATCTCGGTGCCACAGGGTGTGGCACTCAAATGTGCAAAGATGTACTTTCTTTTATCTGTCCTAAAATCCCAGTTGAGTGACTCTGAATTTTAGTGATAGGAGTGAATGTCCCCTTTTTTCTTATAACAAGGTTTGCTTCTGTTTAGTCAGCATTCACCCTCCATTTTCTTATGTTTGCCTGTTGTACCGAGTTTTGATTTTCTTGTCTGCTAGGCTGGATCCAGATAACCAGGTGTTCGTCCTCACTTTTAAGCTCTAAAGTTCACATGGATCAGGTGTAAATTGAGCCCTCAATCTGGCTGATCCAATGCATGATTACTCAAAAGTAAGTCTCATTGACTTAAATTCCACTTACACTCCAATAAATAAAGAGCACTGTGGTCTTACACTGGTGGAGGCTCACTCTGCTGCTGAAGAAAGGCACAATTCAAGGTGCTGGTGTCAACCTTTTAAAGTCCTAAATAGCTTAGGACCAAAGTACCAAAAGGACCACCTAATTTCACATGTACATGCTCACCCTATAAGGCCCTCCTGCATATCTTCTTCTGAGGTGTGGTTGGTGGCAACACAGGAGAGGGACTTCTCTGTGGTGGCCTCTCCCTCTGGAATTCTCTCCCATGCGAGGCCTGGTTTGTACCCTCCCTCCTGAGGTTTCAACGCATTGCGGAAGCCTGGCTTTTATGACAAGATTTTTCATTCCCTCTATGAACGTGTATGGGGGGGGTGGGAAGCGGTGTCTTGCTGATTCCTCTTTGATTTTATGTTGTTATGATATTTTTTTGATCAGCTTATTCTTGTGATTTTTAAAAAAATGCATTTTCTTGTTTTAATTTTTGCAAGCGAATTTTGTGAAAGGGAGGAGGTGTGCGCATTTTAAAATAAATAAATAAATAAAATGAGCCTGCATGGGATTGCAGCCAATGTCTATTAATGGTTTCTTCAGCAGTTAGTCAATGGCTGCATTTGAGAAAGATCCTGTGTGTGTATGTGTGCATCTGTGCTTTCTCTGTGTCTCTCTGTCTCTGTCTCCACTTCACTCTGAACTTAATTATGCTGAACCAACTATGCATCCTGTCCTTGTAGCAGCCACTCAGTATTAAAGCAAGTATGTTTGATTACCCAAGACATGCCAGAGTGAGTGAGTATTTTAAATATCAAAGCAGCAGGTTATGTTGTTTCCCTCTCCAGATTCATTCATCCAGTCATTTGTAACTTTATAATAATAAAAAGAGAGAGCAGGTGGCATAAGACGAACTTCAGATCATCTTCTTGAAAACACTATCAATTTTTAATCCGTGCCCGGCCAAAGCATGTCATGGTTTTATATGCACAAATCAGAAGATGAAATGTCACCTGCTGAATGCACTGGACAAATCATCAAGGGGAGTTAATTTGAGATAACTCTGCTAAATAATGTTTGCTTGTTTCACCCAAGCAATTTCCTCTTCCTGTCAGTCTTTACACTAATGATTTAATATGCCAACTAGCATAGGCAACTGTGATAGTAACTCTTCCGGGGCAGAAATGGTATAAAAAGCCTGGTTCTTATTTCGATTTTTTAAGATGGGAACTTCATAAAATATAATATTCAATAAAGAAAAGACTAGATGTGTACTAGATTGCCTTTGGGTGTCTATCAGCAAAACACTGCAGCAGGTATGAAAAGTAAAGTTGTGCCATCGAGTTGGTGTCGACTCCTAAGCTTCCCTTATTTGAAAGTTAGGATTGCATCTGCCATCAGCTATATTTTGTGTGAATGCATATGTGTATATATGTTTGTGTGCATATATTTCTTTTATCTGAAACTTTAAAAAAAACAAAACATCTAATCAATAGCACTAAATTGATATCCTTCCATGTAACAATATTGGGAATGCATGGAGGATGTTGGTTTTTTGTGTCACTTTCAATGAAAAGAAATTTATTGACAGTAACAAGAAAATAAATGCCCTTTCTTTCCTTATAACAAGAAGCAGCATATCTATATCTACACACACACACACACTGGGTAGCCTATTCTTTTAAATTTTTGAACAAAATATTCAGCAGAAGGAATGTTGTATAAGATACAGATTTGGAAACAGGAAGAATCAGCTTGATTAAAAATGCCTCAAGCCCAGTAACAACGTTTAACATAGGAGGGCATCACCTTCAGGGAAAGACTATCTGAAAAAATTAAATACAAAATGCTGTACAATTTTACTAAAACACAGTTGAGGCCAAGAGAATTTAGTATCGGAATTATGTGAAATTGTCCCCGACTCTTTTTGTAAGATCTTGTACAGTGTGTTCACAACATGACTCCAGGTAGATACAGAGCTCTTGCAAAGCATTTTCATTGAGCAAGAAGCACACTGAGGACATTCACACAACTGGACGGGCAGGGTGGTAGGTGGGGGCAAGTGGGGGGGGGAGTCTGGTTTACTCACCTTCCCCCCAGTTTAGTGCCTGCTGCTGTTGGGAACATGGATTGCGCTCCCAGAAAAATCCACACTGTGTAGTACAGTGCGGTGCTCCGGAGGACAGGATGACACTTCCCAGCCTCTAGATATCCCACAATGCACCGCGTGACAGTCATGATCCACTGGGGACAGGAGATGGTCGCTCTAGGCATCCATCTCCTCCAGGAGATGGTCGCTCTAGGCATCCAGCTCTGTGTCTGCTGGAGCTGAACACAGTCCCAGCAAACACATGATCCTGGGGCCTGGGTTAGGGGTTTGCTAGAGCCTTTAACCACAGCTAAGAGTTCAGTTTAGAAACTAGGTGACACTTGCTTTGGCTAGGCAACGCTGCCCCGACGAGATCAGGCCCGACCCCGGCGGTTCTCAAGCACAGCCTAACTCAGGCTGGGCTTCGGGGTGCACATGAGAACAGCCTAAGTGAAGAGAGCAGATACAACAGTTTGGCAGATTCAACATATTCTAGTAGAGTGAAACCTAACTGCAGATTCACTAAACAATTCAAACATATCTAACACTTTTCTCTGAAAGGCACAATTAGTAGGTGAAAGGCTATGCTCACTCAAACTCCTCACTTTGTTTTTCACACTAGCTCTGAAAACAAAAATTAACCTGGTTAAGAGAGGAGGGTTTTGGCAGCTAAGGAAGGAGTTAAACATGGTTTTAATGTAAATTGTTCAGGGATGTGAGTTTGGGGTGGTATAAAAATATGCTAATAAATACATAAAGAAATAAATACATGCATGCATCTTGTCCATACTTTCTTATGAATGAGAGCCCACTGTTAGCCTACAAATATGTGTTCCCCAAAGTAATATACATCTTTGCCCTTGATACAGATTGGACATCAATGCATGTCCAAGTTTGTTGGCTGAAAAACATACTTGACACTACCCCATATATTTAAATTGCACTACTCATACATAATATTCTTGAAATATCCTTTTGTCACAGCAGATAAGAAAGAATTACAGATAGCTGTTCTTCTTCCTTCTTTCTGAATTTTTAAAAATTACGCTTTTGAATAAAAATTAATACAAAATACCCTCTGGAGAAAAAACAGCAAAACATGCACTAAAACAAATCTGTTCCTTTTACAAATCTCCTTCAAAACAAAGTTATAGCTCAATAAGGAAGACATATTTCCATCTTAAAGTTAGCTGTAAATATTTTACTAGCAGTCTCCTGGCATGTTTTCAGTTCTAAAAGAAGAAACATTTACATGCAGTTTTCAGAAAGCTGCTCTCAAAGTTGAGGTGAAAGATCCTAAAAATATACTTTGACAGTAAACTAGAGTTTAGCAATCCTCCACAGTGCCCATGCAGTGACTGCTGACAAGACCTGTGTCAGGGATCAGCATTGCTGGGTAGGGGTGTGCACGAAACCGCCAACTGCGGTCCAGCACTGGGGTGGGGTGGGGGGTACCTTTAAGAGCGGCGGGAGGGTTTACTTACCCCTCCCGCCACTTTCCCGCTTGGCGCCCTTAATCCTCTGTGTAATTGGGGCGGCAGGACACCTCCCTGCCACCCCTTCCCCGACGTTACTTGCAAAAAAAAACCCAGCAGTCCTTTGCGCGCACACGCATGTCACAGAGACTCAAATCATGATTCTTGGGGAAGGATCTAGGAAGCTATGATGCAGCCTGTGGGGCCGCTGACCTACAGGCATATCATGTGATTCAGCCTGGTGTTCAGCTGATTTACAGGAACTTGAGATAATCCAACCATAAGGTCAGCTGATATACAGTGTCCCAGAATGCTCCCCACTGAGATCTCCACTATTGCACTTTACCAGCTTGCTGGTTCTTGCTGGTTCCAGTCTCAACTGCTGATAGTTAGGGATGTCCCAAAATGCGATTCGGCATCTGAATTCCAGGTACATCCCTTTAAAAAATGAAAGCTTACACAGCCCCTTTAAAGCAGAGGAGAGCAGGTCCACACCTGCTCCAGTCCTCCTTTGATAATTAACATTGCTGTAATCCCGGAGCTCCCCCCAGCTATGCCCATGTGCTGGTGGGGCATCAACCAGCTGCCCCTGTGTGCTGGCATCATGCAGGGGCAGCCGGGAGATGCCCTGTCGGCATGCAGGCATAGCTGGTTAGAGCGCTGGGATTACAGAAATGGTGGTGACCAGAGGAGGATCAGGTATGGACCTGCTCTCCTTCGCTTTAAAGGGGCTGTGTAAACTGAAGGTAAAGTGTGCCGTCGAGTCAGTGTCGGCTCTTGGCGCCCACAGAACCCTATGGTTGTCTTTGGTAGCATACAGGAGGGGTTTACCATTGCTGTCTCCCGCGCAGTATGAGATGCTACTTTTCAGTATCTCCCTATATCGCTGCTGCCCGATATAGGTGTTTCCCATAGTCTGAAAAAAATTCCAGTGAGGATTCAAACCAGCAACCTCTGGGTTGCTAGTCAAGTCATTTCCCCACTGTGCCATTAGGTAGCCTCAATGGGGCTGTGTAAGCCCTTATTTTTAAAAGGATGTGACCACGATTCAGACGCCAAATTGCATTTCAAGCACATATCTACTGACAGATAGGTATCCAAGAGTTATAGTTTACACTGTGCCAGTCTTCACTGTATGCCACTCCCGCTCCCCGTCTGCACTGTAATAGGTGTGTTTGTTCCTTCTTGTCCCAGTAATATTGCATTGGTATATGGAAGAACTTGGTATACAGCCCCTTGGTATACAGAAGAACTACAGGGGCTGAAGCAGCAAGGTAGACGACTGGTGTGCAAGTGGAGGAAGACTCGACTCGAATCTGAGAGATTACAACATAGAGCACATTTGAAGTTCTATGCTCTGGCTATATGAGCAGCAAAAAAACCTCTTCTTTTTGGCCCATATTGCATCCACAAGTTCACATCCGGTGGAGTTGTTCAGGGTTATGAGAGGCCTAGTGAGTGCTCCTCCTCCCTTGAATCAGAATTTGGAACAATCTGTTACCTGCTGTGATGTGTTTAATGATTTTTTTGTGGATAAAATCTCTCATATGCAGGCTGACTTGGATTTAGACCCCACAATTATTGCAGTGTCTGTATCTGAGGCGTCCAGTGACTCCTCTTATGTGGTTAGGCTGGATCAGTTTCAGTTTGTGACTTCTGAGGATGTGCACAAGCTTCTTGTAGCAATGCAGCCTACCCCACCTGTTCTCTTGACCCTTGCTCAAAGTGGCTAATACTATCTAGCAGGGAGGTTGTTGTAGAAGGCCTAGTAGAGATCATAAATGCTTCTCTGAGGGAGGACAGGATACCTCCTTGTACATTATGATATGATGATACCTCCTTGCAATTATTAGACCACTTCTGAAGAAACCTTCTTGATAACTCCTTGCAATTATTAGACCACTTCTGAAGAAGCCTGCCCTGGATTCCTCAGAGTTGAGCATCTATAGGCCTGTCTCCAAGCTTCCGTGGCTGGGCAAGTTGTTGTAAATATGTTGGCACGGTTGACCTGACAAGATTTATGGTCCCTCCAGGTCCACTTCTGTGAGTCAAGATAGAAATTCTGTAGATAAGAAAGTAGCAGCTTACCTGCACAGACAAAAGTGAAGGATGACTCTCAAAGATAAAGTAGTAAAAACAAAAATAAAGTCCCCTTGAAACTAAACTAGGTACCCCCCTCTATGATATCTGAGTGGTAACTGAAATAAAGGAACAAGGAAGGAACAGAACAAGGACAGGCCGAAACAAGAAACGTTAAACAATTATAAGCACAAGGAACACTGTCTGCGGTAGGCAACGTTGCTAACAGTACTGGCTCAGGAACAGCGTTTGCTTGATATAGGGCTTGAGATAACCGGCAGCCAATCAGGCTTTCCTGACTCAGCATTTCTATTCCCTCTCCGGTGAGTTCTTACACCTGCGTGCCTCCCACTGAGCCTTTCTCTTGAGATGTCTTCTTAACACAGGTGAAATTCCAGCTTCTTCCTGATCAGCCCTCATCTCTGCCAGCTGTTCAGATTCCCCTGTCTGCTGCCATTCCACTTCAGCTTCAGAGTCTGTTCTCACCGCCAAGTCCTCCTGCTGTGTTTCTAAGCCTGCTCTCCCAACCAAATCCTCCCACTCCTCCTCTGACTCAGAGGTCTGGGCCATGACAGTAATTGAGAGGGTGGAGGCCTCCCAACTCCAGGTAGTCTTGGATGAAACTGATTATCTAGACCCATTTCAGACTGGCTTTTGGCTAGGCTATGGGGTGCAGACTGCCTTGGTCAGCCTGGTGGATGATCTCCAATTGGGAATTGACAGAGGAAATGTGACTCTGTTGGTCCTTTTGGACCTCTCGGTGGCTTTCGATACTATCGACCATAGTATCCTTCTGGAGCGTCTGAGGGGGTTGGGGGTGGGAAGCACTGCTTTGCAGTGGTTCCACTCTTACCTCTCGGGCAGATTCCAGATGGTGTCCCTTGGGGACTGTTGTTTTTCAAAAACTGAACTTTGGTATGGTGTCCCTCAGGGCTCCGTATTGTCTCGATGTTCTTTAATGTCTACATGAAACCGCTGAGAGAGATCATCAGGAGATTTGGTGCAAATCTATTTCTCCATATCAGCATCATCAGGAGAAGGCAAAACCTCCCTAAATGCCTGCCTGGAGGCAGTGATTGGCTGGATGAGAGGTAACAAGCTGAGGCTGAATCCAGATAAGACAGAGGTACTTATTGTGTGGGGTTGGAACTCAGGAGATGATTTTGATCTGCCTGTTCTGGATGGGGTCACACTTCCCCAGAAGGAACAGGTATGCAGTCTGGGGGTGCTTCTGGACACAAAACTCTCCCTGGTGTCCCAGGCTGAGGCAGTGGCCAGAAGTGCCTTTTATCAGCTTTGGCTGAAACGCCAGCAGCATCCATTTCTTGAGATAAATGACCTCAGAACAGTAGTACATCTGCTGGTCACCTCCAGACTTGACTACTGCAATGCACTCTATGTGGAGCTGCCTTTGTATGTAGTCCGGAAACTGCAGTTAATCCAGAATGTGGCAGCCAGATTGGTCTCTGGGTCATCTAGGAGAGACCATATCACTCCCATCTTAAAAGATTTACACTGGCTGCTGATAAGTTTCCTGGCAAAGTACAAGGTTTTGGTTATCACCTAGAAAGCCCTAAACAGCTTGGGCCCTGGATATTTAAGCGAACGCCTTCTTTGCTATGAACCACACTGCCCACTGAGATCATCTGGAGAGGTTCGTCTGCAGTTACCACAGGCTTGTCTGGTGGCTACTCGGGGACAGGCCTTCTCCATTGCTGCCCCGAGGCTTTGGAACACACTTCCTGCTGAAATAAGATCCTCCCCATCTCTTACAACTTTTAAAAAGGCAGTCAAGACACATTTGTTCACCCAGGCTATTAATTAGACATTGTTTTAACTGTGTTTTAATTGTGTTTTAATAGTTTTAACATTTTAAATTTTAATGTGTTTATCTTTTTATTGGTTTTTATTGTTTTGTAAACCACCACACCCACCATGGAAAAACAATTTGGTGTGTGCATGAAAGGAGCCTGAGCTTGGGGCGGGGGGGGGGAGTATGAAAATGCTGAGCTTATCTCGTGACTTACATCTGCAGATGGTAACTACAGATCTACACCTTTTAAGAGGCTTCTTTGTGGTTAGTAGTTGTCTGACTTTACTCTTAATAAATTCCTTTCACTCTTGCTTGATTGTTTTCAATGGATTCTTATCTCAGTAGACTCTGCAGCAGAATCATTATCTTTTTGCTTGTGGTTTA
Organism: Hemicordylus capensis; assembly: GCF_027244095.1. Taxonomy (NCBI): domain Eukaryota; kingdom Metazoa; phylum Chordata; class Lepidosauria; order Squamata; family Cordylidae; genus Hemicordylus; species Hemicordylus capensis. Next base: position 24,394,895 of record NC_069661.1, on the reverse strand, counting down.
AATATGATCCTTTTAACACAGGTTGTCCATCATTGTCCTACATAAATACCCTTCAGCGTACAGTTTAAATAGCACATTAGCTGTAGCGAGAAGTCACTCACTACAAAGCATAAAAACAAAAAAAAACAAAAACCCAGAAAACACACCTGCACACACAAAGCATCCATACGGCTGTGGGGGATTGTTTAATCAACTAAGATATTTGGTGTTACTGACAGTACTTCTCTTGGTACTTGATTTGGTGCTGCCTCAGTGATGAATGTAGCTTTGCCATTCCTCTATTGTTATCCCTTTCCCAGAATTGGTCTAAAAAACAACCATGGGTAATTGCCCCCCACCCGCCACCACCCTATTCCTTCATACACTCACCACTTTGTATCAACTGAACACCCAACAAGTAAAACAGAAATATGAGTCATATCCTTAGGCACCTTTTTCTTTACTAGACATCTTGCTGGAAAACGTTAAGAATTAAATGTTATTGCAGTTCAGAAATCACATATACTATATCACAAAGTCTAGTGTCTTGGCTAACAGCAGGAGCATGGTTCAAATATCTCCTCAGCCATGAATTCACCATATGTCCTTAGGCAAGTCACTGTTCTTTCAGCCTCTGGACTGAACTAGACAAGACACGGGAAATGCACAAGCTATTTTTTAAAAAGTGAAATACAGGTTCAGAAGAGGCTGGAAATATGATTGGAGTCAGTGTGAGCATACATGCGTGTGCGTATGCACAATTAAAAGTAATAAAAAATAGGAGTTAAATTAATAACTAATAACTAAATTAACATAAACAATAAAATATGAGAATGACTTTGTGATTTCTTAAATATTTACTTCAGAAATAAATCAAATGACAACTTACAGTGATGAGAAAAACAAGCAGCTGAAAGGCCCTGAAATGTATTGTCCCAAAAGGCAGCAAACAAGATCAATTTTTCTACACTTGGATCACTCTGTAAATCTTCATGACATCTTAAAAAGCTATAGCTCCATAAAGACATTATGTTGTACCTACATTCAGATGTCTGTACACTTGTACATGGTTTGTATGTGAATGACTGTACCAGCATTCCTTTAAAAAATAAACTTGGGTACAGGCCCCCTGAAAAGAAAGATACAAAGAGGAAGTGTACTGCATCCAACAAAACGTGTGAATAATTGTACTAGTATACAGATCTGTACCTATGCACACTATACACAGATTGTACAAGTGTTTGTTTATTTATGTTCACATTTATATTCCACTCTTCCTCCAAGGAGCCCACAGCAGTGTCCATGGTTATGTTTATCCTCACAACAGCCCTGTCAGGTGAGTTAGGTTGAGAGATGTGACCCAATCTGAACAGAGACACCTAGTGAGTTTTATGGCTGAATGGGGATTTGAACTTGGGTTGAACACAAATACACTTCCTAGCAGTATCATGTATTTGAGGGGCCTGCACCCAGGTTTATTTCTATCTTGAACACAGGTACAGTCATTCACACAAAAACATGTATGAGTATACAAACATCAACATATACAAATAATGAGTATACAAATAATGAGGCTGTTCTCATGTGTCGTGTACCCTAGGTCAGGCTAGGGAAGCCCAGCCTGGGTTAGGCTGTGTGTGAGAACCTCCGGGACCAGGCCTGAGAGACTGAGCCCTTAACCTGTGCTCCGGGATTGTGTGTTCGCTGGGGCTATGTTCAGACATGGCGCCTGGGTGCCCATCTCCTGTGGGAATCCCCCAATGCACCTCTCTTGGGTGAGAGAGAGGTGACAGGTAGAATTTTGAATGGAATGATTGACACCTCTGCCCCTAACAACTGCTCCCGAGTCCTTCACAGTCCCCAATGGCTGCATTTTAGTAAAAGGGAGGGGAAATGCTGGAGACCAGTCACATGCCATCCAGGTCTCATCTAGTTTGGCAATAATCACAGTGACCTACCTTTTGTGGCTGGAATAATGTAAATGAAGCACTTTGAACAGTTAAAAGAACATTCTGTAAACACTGGTGGTTTTTTGTAATGTAAAAATGCAGCATTTTCTTTTATCAGTATTTTGAAACAAAAATTCTTGTTCTATGCCAGAATTCCCCTGACGTAACTCTTGCCACTATGTCTAGTGGGGTATTCATGGGCCAAGTTCAGAGCCTAGATGTTCGAGATATGAAACAAGCCAGAATCACAGAATTTTCTGCTGACTCACCACATGAAGAGCTTAGTTCACACGCATGCTTCCTCGGGTCATTTCTACTCATGTGCACAATATTGTGGAGGATATTCGTGGTATGAACTGGTTCACAAAATGGTCACCATTACCCCACATAATGTCCTTGAATAATACTACATCTGGGACACTCTGGGTAAAAACTGAGGACTGGCAGTCAGTGTTCCCTGTAACAGGGATTCCCAGGTGTTGTTGACAACAACTCCCATAATCCCCAGCCAAAGACCATTGCAGCTAAGGATAATAGGAGTTGTAGTCAGCAATATCCGAGAATTCCTTTTATGGGGAGACTACTATCAGGTAGCAGTTGCTGAAAAGAGTTCTGCTGCAAACTCAGCTTCAAAAAAAGAAAAAGAAAGAGAATCACTATGCTGCCACTACCCCATAAGCCTCCAATATTTTCCTGAATTTCACCACCTGCAGCTACACCATCTTTTGCCCCTAGTGCAACCTTGTTCACACTGTGGAGTAGCAGTTAGACTGCTGGACTAGGATTAGAGAGACCTGGGTTCAAATCCCTATTCAGGCATGAAACTCACTGGGTGACTCTGGGCCAGTCATTCATCCCCCAGTCTAACCCACCTAGCAGGGTTGTTGTGAGGATAAACATAACCATGTAGACTGCTCTGGGGTTTGTGGAGGAAGAGCAGGCTAGAAATGTGGAAATTTTAAAAAAAGGTCAGACGGGATTTCGTTTACTGAATCTGGGAGAAACATAGGTTCATTCAGACGTTATAAAATCGCCCCACTGCAGCAGTGTACAATGGGGTGACGGGGAAGGAAGTCCCACCCCCGCCCTGTCAATCAGCAGGGCGTCCTTCCACTCACACTTACAGCAGGGCTTGTCTGAAGAGAGAAGAGCCCAATGCGTGATGGCGGATGCTTCCATGATTATGAGACTGGATTGATCGTCCAGGAAGTCCAGGGCGGGGGTGGGACTTCCTCCCCCTTCGTCCCACTGTACACAGCTGCAGTGTTATAATGTCTGATTGAGAGTCATGTCTCTCCCAAATTCAGTGAACAAAATCCAGTCTGACACTGTGCTTATACCATGAACAAGGTTGCTCTATTGACAGAAGGCTGTGTAGCTGCAGGAAGTCAAAGTTGAACTCTTCTCCAAAGGTTTCCGGCAAAAATATGAGGAAGAGGTTTCACAGCAGCAGGCATGCCACAACTTGCAAACCTTGTTGTGCAAGTGCAAACATACTAGGCTGGAAGGTAAGCCCCTGACTTAGTGCTACTGAGCTAGCACAACATCCTTTCACTAGTGAAATATGCAGAAGTGCAGCTTTAGGGTGGATGTCGGTTACTGCTTGCAAACCTGGGAGGGGGGCAAATCTGGGGAACTAGAGTGTCAGCCCTAAAACGTTTGGTGAGAAAAGCAGTCATTAATACTAATAAAAGACTGACGGGGCTTATGATGGTTTCCCAAGAATCAATACAAAGTCTAAAAGGAAGCTATTTTAATCATCACTATATTTATATGTTTAAGTTAAAAACTTAGCAGGACAGACAGAGATTAATTAGTGCTGTTCACTAAGGTGTCATCAATGAAGATGAAAACAATCTGTTCTTAAGGAAATGGTGGAGATAATCAATTATGTTTTCTAAAAAGTGTTGTGGAGCGAGAGGGTTAGAGAGATAAATGAATCGTCCACCCCCACCCCTCACCCCCAAAGGTCTCTTAGCAAAAAGCTGTTCTGTGCAAAAGTTATGTTCAGGTTGGACATCAAATCCTGTCAGTCAGAGAGAGGTCTGGCCCTTGAGGTGTAAAAAAGAAAAAGGAAAGTGTAAGACGGACTGCAGAGAGGAGGCAGGTTAGAAAGCCAGTAATGATCTGTGTGGTTTTGAACCTTAACCATGGGTGTATTTATTGAGGTTATCTCTTGACCAGAGATAAGAGCATAATGCACACATCTTGCTAATGGATCTACAACAGCGTACTATAATGGATGTGAAAGATGAATGTGCTAATTCACTCTTGGACCCTCCTTATACTGCATTTTTCTGAAACATTTAATACACCTAATTTGAATAGTTATGCATTTTTAACTATATAAATGTTAGCTTAAATGTTCCAGAACCAATGAAGCAGGTAAAGATAATGCCATAGCAACAGAAACTTATATAAACAAATTAGACTGGAGGTAACATCTGTTTTAAAAATAAATTGTAAGGAATTCAGGCAAAGATGGGGGGGGGAAGACAAATGGGGTGGGGGTGGGGATGAAAAAGTATGAAGGAACATTTTTCTAATGTCCTAAACTAACTAACTGCAGGAGGAGAATTCTAAATACCCCTTGCTAATTGATTTTATCTTGTGAAAGCAGGAGAGAGAGAAGGAATACAGGTAGAAGTCAAGTGAGGAAGAATATATGGGAGTGGGGGTTCATTATACACTTATTACTCTTTGTTGCTATAGAATTCACAATTTTTACTCCTGAGGAGCATCACGTTCCTTTCATTATGGACAAAACCCAGTGGCCAGAGGCAGGAAGCTAACTTTAAGTACTTCATCAGCTCCATATCTGTGCTAAAGAGTGTCCTATCCTTAAGGAGAAACAAGCAGGTGCCAGTATAATTAAAAGGTAAGTTGACTGCATCATTGCTTTCCCATGTAGTATTACAAAAGGGAGGGCTGCTGAAATGAAGAAGTTATGAAGAAGAAGAGCCCCTGGTGACGCAGTGGTAAAACTGCCGCCCTGTAACCAGAAGGTTACAAGTTCCATCCTGACTGGGGCTCAAGGTTGACTCAGCCTTCCATCCTTCTGAGGTCAGTAAAATGGGTACCCAGAATGTTGGGGGCAATATGCTAAATCATTGTAAACCGCTTAGAGAGCTCCGGCTATAAAGCGGTATATAAATGTAAGTGCTATTGCTATTGCTATTGCAAATTGTTTCAATTGACCAGGACATTTTTCACACAGCAAGCTTTCCCACAAGTTTGCTATGAGTTCAAAGTTGCGCCCCCCCAAAAACTGATGCAAAAAGTTGATTTTTTTAAAAACCCTGGATATAAATCAGGCTACACTGTAATGCACAATGAAAAACCCAAATTGTATGTGAAGGTCTCCCTGATAACTTGCAGGGGCTTCGGGATAAATCTGGCTGATATTTGAACGCACCATTCTGGAGGTGATGTGAGCTAAAAGCCCTGTGTCAAAAACACCCAGGAGGAGTAGATGACTCCCATTGTTACTTTTCACCCACAAGGAAGATAAAAGAACTGGAAGCTCTCCTTTGAAGTGTTGGAAGGAAAGGACTTTGCGCTGTCTCTTTGCCTCAGACAGTGGAGGACAGACTAGTAAGTCAGAGGGCTAGAAGGTCAAAGACATTTGGTCATCACTTCCTGCTGCTCTGATGCTATCCCTTTGAAATGTAGATTGCTAATCTTAGGGGATTCAACTTCCTTCCTCCTTCTCTCTCTTCCTACCTGGCTGTTGACCTTGCAACATGGCAAGTCTCTTGCCCTGCACCATATGTGCAGAGAAGATGGTGAATCCATCTGCATCCATTTAGATAGATAGATTAGAGATCCTAAATCCTCACTTTCCTATCTAGAATGGAGTTCCTTAATAAATACCTTTTATATTGAATTGAAACTAGCAATTGGCTCCAAGTTACTTTACTCTTAGCACACATGCATGCATAACTAAATCCGCTGTGTTTGTGCCTCTGTGCACTCTGCTATATTGAAAAGGGATTCTCTCACCACAGAGAATTTCCAACAGGTTATGGGCCCCAGCCAGTTATGGGAGCAGTATTTTGAGCTGCGTGTGCCGCAACTAGAGAGTTAGGTTTGTTCCAGGAGATCCATTGAGATCTAGCGTGGACACTTTGAAGTGCTAATCTACAGCAACTGCCTTTTGGAGCCGGTGAGCATGGCTGCATACCTGGAGGGAAAACTCAGGCTTACCATCCCGGAAGCGGATAATTACTTGGAATGGAAGACTCGACTGAGGATTGCACTGAAAGCAGAGGGACTCCACCAAGTTACTGAGGAAGACCCCCCGCCAGATGGAACCTCGGATGCTGAGAAAAAGGAGAAGGAACTCTGGCTAATTAAGGACCGAAAATCACAAGCGATGATTGCAGCTTCCGTGAGTAAAACTTTCCTTTATGCTATTTGTGATCTTGGAACCTCAAAGGAGATGCTAAACAAGCTAGATTCTATGCATATGAGGAAAGGATGGGCATACACGTTTAATTTACGCCGAAAATTGCAAGATCTCCAATATAAAGATGGGGACTGTTTCTCTACTTTTATTGGGACTTTGGAAGATTTCTTTTTTCAATTTAGACAAGCAGGAGAGGAATTTACAGAGAGTCAAAAGCTGGAGACTCTGTTCTTGAGCTTGCCTGCTTCCTATAGCACTATAATTGGGCAATTGGAAACCCACACCAATCTAAACTTTGAAAAGGCTGTAGAAACATTGTCTTCGGAGGCAAACCGAAGAAACCTTTTAAACTCACGCTATGAAAGTGAACTGGCTAGCAACTTTGCTCTTAAAGCAACAATTGATCATTCCAGACGTAACCCGAGATGGGGAGGGAATGCTGGAGGAAATGCTGCAAGAGGGAACCGCATGGGCACCTCACATTTGCATACAAAGAGAGCCGATTACACCAGAGAAACTCAGCCCAGAGAGAGAGGTCACATGACCGCCAGTGCTGAAATGAGGTCAGCTGGAAACAAAGCCTTCAGGTGTTTCCTATGTAACGAATTTGGCCACCGGGTGGCGCATTGTCCCAAGAATCAGACCAGGAGGTCTGGGAATATCAGTCAAACAAAGGAGAATGAAAATAGAGATTCCAAGTATACAGACAGACATTTCAACAAGAACTATAGTGTTAATTTAATGAAAAATAATGAAAAGCTGATTTTAGATTCTGGGTCATCTGTCCATATTTCTAAAAATCTAAGTTTCTATACTGAACTGTTTGATATTCCTGAAGAGACTGTTTATTTGGGCAATAATACTACAATTAAAGCAAAGAAAAAGGGCGAAGGAATTTTATATTGCAAATTGCTGGATGGATCTGTTAAACCATTTTTTCTGAGAGATGTTTTGTATATCCCTGAATTCTCAAGCTCCTTGATTTCAATATCCAAGCTAGAGCAACAAGGCTGTGAATTGTATATTAAAAATGGACAATGTGTTGTTACCCAGAATGGAAAAGTTTGCCTTGTGGGCTCGGAATTTCAAGGTCTTTATCATGTGGAAGAGCAATTTACAGACAGAGAAAGACCAGCCCAGTCCAGACCTGAGGCATACCAGCCTAATGTAATGAACCTAGCCAAGTTGTGTCAGCATGGAAACTGCTTACAATTATGGCACAGAAGACTAGGACACAGAAGTTTTGAATCAATTCAAAACATGAAGGAACAGGGATTAGCTAATGGCATTGATTTTGTACCATGTGACACTGTAACTAACTGTGTTTCTTGTCTCGAGTTCAAAGCAGTAAACAAGCCATTCCCAAAGCAGAGTGAAAGGAAGACGAAAGGACCCTTGGATCTGATCCACAGTGACATATCTGGACCACTACCAGCAACCATAGGTAATCATAAATATTTTCTAACTATAACAGATGATTTCTCACGATACACGTGTGTTTATTTACTGAAGGAAAAATCAGAGATGCTGGAGAAATTAAAACAATATGTGGCGATGGCAAGCAACAAATTTGGCTCGAAGCCAAAGATCCTGCGCACAGACAATGGAGGAGAATACATGTCCAATGCTACACAGCAGTTCTTGAGAGAACATGGAATTGTGCATCAAACTACGGTGCCTTACTGCCCGCCCCAAAATGGAATCGCAGAAAGAATGAACAGAACTCTACTGGACATGGTAAGATGCATGCTTGCTGACGCACACCTCCCACAGAAATTCTGGGGAGAAGGCATCATGACTGCTACATACATACACAACAGAATGAACACAAAACCTATTGAAACAACACCTTATGAACTTTGGCATGGTCATAAGCCGTCCATGACGCATCTGCGTGTCTTTGGAAGCACGGCTTACTCATACATCCCAAAGGAAAAAAGGACTAAGTTAGGGCCTAGGGCCACAAAAGGGATTTTTGTAGGCTACGCAGCACAATCCAAAGCCTACAGAATTCTGGATCCTGACACCAACAGGATAACCATAAGCAGAGCAGTGTGTTTTGAAGAGGATGAAAGAGCTACACCTTCAGAGGGGGCCTACACTGAAGCAAGCAACCAGACCAAGCACCCTGATGACTGGATTATGCTTCCTGATCTCAGAGGAACTGAGGAGGAGGAGGAGACAGCAGATCCAGATCCAACCACACTTGACACAGAGACCCCCAGCGATCCACCAGACGCACCTGAGGTGATAGAAGGGACCACAGAGGGTGAGGTGAGGCGATCAACGCGCTCAAACAGAGGTGTTCCAGCTCCGAGGCTGTCCTACCTCGCAAGAACAGCAGAACAACCAGAACCTTCATCATGGGAGGAAATATCCCAGCTACCACAACCAGAAGCCCAGAAGTGGAAACAGGCTGCAATTGAAGAGCTTGAGGCTCTACAGAAAAACAAAACCTGGACTCTTACTAAGTTACCACAAGGAAGAAAAGTTATTGGCTGCAAATGGGTTTTCAAACTCAAACATGATGCTGATGGTGAGATTCAGCGCTACAAAGCCAGATTAGTAGCAAAAGGATATTCACAAAAATATGGAGAAGATTATGATGAAACCTTTGCACCAGTGGTTAAACATACCACAGTAAGGACTCTGTTAAGTATTGCTGCTAGCAAAGGAATGCATGTTGAGCACCTAGACGTGAAAACTGCATTCTTGCATGGTGAACTAGAAGAGGACATTTACATGCAACAACCACCAGGTTTCTTACAGGAAGGCAAAGAGGACTATGTATGCAAACTGCAAAAGAGCATTTATGGTTTAAAACAAGCTGCCAGAGCATGGAATATAAAACTGAATGATATGCTGCTTCAAGCAAACTTCAAAAGAAGTGAAGCTGATCCCTGCCTGTACACGAGATGCAGAGATGGGAAATGGACTTACATTTTGGCGTATGTTGATGATTTGATTTTTGCCTATGAAAATCCAGATGACAGCAAGGAAATAATGGATCATCTGAACAAAGAAGTGGAAGTCAAGCAACTTGGCAACATTGCACACTACTTGGGCATTCAAGTACAAAGAGAGAAAGATGGAAGTTTCCTGATCAACCAAGAACAGAAAATTAAAGACTTGATAAACTTGCTCAGACTGGAAAATGCAAATCCTACACCAACTCCAATGGAAGTGAACTACATAAAGCAAGAAGATCAAACTGAGCCACTATCTGACAACCATAGATATCGTGAAGCATTGGGTAAGCTTTTATACATTAGTACACTCACTAGGCCAGATATTAGTACAGCAGTTGGTTTACTTTGTAGAAAGACTGCATCACCAACAGTCAAGGACTGGAATGCAATGAAAAGACTTGTTAGGTACCTAAAGGGTACTGCACACTTTAAGCTCAAGCTGCCAGCTAATAGTGAACCAAAACTAGAAGCATACGTAGATGCAGACTGGGGTGGAGATATAACAGACAGGAAATCCACCAGTGGTCACATAATTTTCTATGGAGATGGAGCGATAAGCTGGTCAAGCAGAAAACAAGACATAGTAGCATCATCAACCACTGAAGCGGAATATGTATCAGCTGCACAGGGCTGTCACGAGATACAATGGCTGTGTCAACTACTGAAGGACCTAGGTACAGAGGTACCACAGCCCATACCAGTGTATGAAGACAACCAAAGCTGCATTCAACTCTCCAAACAAGAAGATGTAAAGAGGAGTACCAGACATATTGATGTGAAGTACCATGTAGTGAGAAGTCTGCAGAAAGATGGACTAATCAAGTTGCTCAACTGCCCGACAAATGAAATGCTCGCAGACTTACTCACTAAGCCACTACCAAGACCCTGCTTTGAAAAGCTGAGAGAGAAAATGAATATTGTGAACTGAGTCACGAGACAACGAGAGGGGGTGTTGGAAGGAAAGGACTTTGCACTGTCTCTTTGCCTCAGACAGTGGAGGACAGACTAGTAAGTCAGAGGGCTAGAAGGTCAAAGACATTTGGTCATCACTTCCTGCTGCTCTGATGCTATCCCTTTGAAATGTAGATTGCTAATCTTAGGGGATTCAACTTCCTTCCTCCTTCTCTCTCTTCCTACCTGGCTGTTGACCTTGCAACATGGCAAGTCTCTTGCCCTGCACCATATGTGCAGAGAAGATGGTGAATCCATCTGCATCCATTTAGATAGATAGATTAGAGATCCTAAATCCTCACTTTCCTATCTAGAATGGAGTTCCTTAATAAATACCTTTTATATTGAATTGAAACTAGCAATTGGCTCCAAGTTACTTTACTCTTAGCACACATGCATGCATAACTAAATCCGCTGTGTTTGTGCCTCTGTGCACTCTGCTATATTGAAAAAGGGATTCTCTCACCACAGAGAATTTCCAACATGAAGAACTCCAGTTCACAGCGTTCATCTACTACTGATGCCACAAAATAACAGGATTGATAAACTAATATACAGCTATGTGCCTTTTCCCAAAGCTGAATTTGCTGCTGTTCCACTAGTTTGGTCATATGTATATTCAATTAGTTAAATACAAGCAACAGTTATAGCATATGCTTGTAGCTCAGTGGCAGAGCATCTGCTTAGCATGCAGAAGGTCCCAGGTTCAAGTCCTAGTATTTTGAGGGGGGGGGGACTGGGAAACATTACTGTCTGAAGCCTTACCACTGAGTGCTGCCAACATATTCAGAGGCAATGTCCTCTGATTATCAGTTGTTGGGTGGGAAGTAGCAGTGGGAGAGAGCTATTTGCCTATGTGTCCCGCTTGTGGGATCCCAGAGCCATCTAGTAGGCCACTGTGGGAAACAGGATTCAGGATTAGGTGGAGCCTAATCCAGGGCAGGACCCTTATAAATTTATGAGTTGCTGGATTGCCTAGGCAATCTGATTATTCTCTTCCTCTTCCTGCACTCCACTGCCAGGGCGTAGCAAGACCCCTGGGGGCCAGGGGACAAAACCTTCTTTGGGGGCCTCCTGATTGCACATGAAGCAGACACACACCCAGCCCCCGAAGCCACCCCCCCCTGCATCTGACATCAGACGCAGGAGGCAGGGCAACAAATCTTCCCACCACTGCCCCTGCCCTGCCGTTGCCCCTGCCGCCACTATTTGTGTTGGCCTGAGGGGGTGAGCCAAGCGGCAGCAGCAGTGGATGTGGCCAGCTGGCTGGCTGGCTAGCTTCTCCGCCAGCCTCTCTGTCCAAACTGCCTGTGCAGTTCGATATAGAGTCGCATGCCTGTGACGTCACGGGCATGCAGTTCCGACGGACAGGCCGGCGGAGAAACCGGCCGGCTACAGTGCCTGCCGCTGCTGCCACTTCACTCACCCCCCAGCTCACACCACACCCCCAGAGAGCAATACAAATAGCGGCGGTGGCAGGCCAGGGCGGCCTGCCCGGGGGCCCCTTGGGAAGCCCCTAACCCTCACTACACCCATGTCCACTACAGTTCAATTCTTTACTGGTTGTGATCACTCTTCCCTCTAAGGCGTGAGCACGTGTGTGTGCTCACAAGTTTTTTGATGTCTGATCAGTTAATTTCAGATTCTGCTCAGGTTGAATCAGGAAGCTCATGTGCACACACTATCTGGATACTACCACCCAGAACAAACCTCATTCTGCAAAAAAATTAGAAGGACCACTGGTTGTGATGTTTATAGACAGCCACAGAAGAAGTTCAGTGAAAGGAACAGTTGAGTGTGTGTGTATGGCGGGGGGGGGGGGGGAGGGGTGATTTCATGTTCCACATCTAAGGTTGCCAGGTCCAGATGGTGCAAGAAGAAGTCAGTGTCTATTACAAAAAAAGTGGAAATAAAGGATACTTTCCACCAAAAAGTCTCCACTTTGCATAAATTTTGCATATATTTATTGGAATTATATATGCCTATTTTGATAAAAATTGCATCGTTGTATCATTTGAGAATGTCGGGACTCTCCTACAATGCCCAGTGGGGCGGGGCACTCACCTGACCAGGTGGCAAGCAGATAATCAGACGGGGGTTGCCCGACCGTACACAAAGCCAATGGCAACCATGCTGGGAGGTGGAGGAGAGTGAGGAAGCTGGGAGGTCAGCTGCCCTTGACTGGTCCAGAATGGCCCAAGAAGCTGGTGCCTGGCTGCAGCCAGGAGCTAGCAGATCGTTCCCCTCTGCAGAGACCCTGGGGCATCCAGGGAGAGGAAATGGAGAGAGAGGCCATGCAAGGAGAGGAAATCCGTCCTGTAAGGTGGCCCCTTTCAGAGGTAAAGGGCAGAATACAGAACAGAGGGAATGGAAGGCAGGGGACGTATAAAGAGGTGTGGCAAGTGACCCTGTGAACATATATAATGGGTTTGAAGCCAGTGATGAGGAGGCCAGTGGAGATGGAGGATGCCTGCCTGTATGGGCTCCTGGGGAGGAGGACGGCATCCCTTCTTCTGGGCAAATGGAGGAGGAACAGGGTGCTCAGAACCCCCTCCCCATCCTTCTGAGGCCTGTATGCCCAGGGGTTGTGAGGCTTGTGAACAGGAAATGCCACAGTGAATAAATACAGCTCACCACCGTGAAGTTGATGACCAGGTGAGCTATATGTCTGCCGTCTAGGTGCAGAGTTCTCAAGGCCCCTGCTTCTTCACTGTAAATTCATCTCCTGGTTAGGTTTGCCACACACACAGTCCTCTTCCCCTATGAGTCACCCAGCCTGCTCTCTCCAGCCAGGCCAGCAAGTTCACCTCTTGGCTTGAGGCAGGGCAGCCAGCTAGCTGCCAAGCCAGCCTCTTTGTATGCTGGCGCAGTGGTGCATTCATGGTCTCCCATTCGCTTGCTCTTCTCTACAACTACAAACATTTATGTTTGTAACCTCACTGCTAACTTCTCCCTGCCCCCACCACATGGAGGAAGCAAGCGGCACCTGCCGGGCCCACCTATTTGTGCTCCTGCATCACTTGACTCTGCAACCTGCCACTGAAGCAGGACCTTCTCCCTGGCTTCCCCATTGGCTGGATGGTCAGTAAAAAGGGGAAGAAGAAAGAGAAGAGAAGCTGCTCATGCGTGCTCTGAGCGAACAAAATGTCCCAGCTGCCCCCTGGAACACCACAACACATACAAAAAAAGTCATTTGGTCCCCCAAACAGTCACATGTCCTCTATAAAAGTCCCTTGTTGGCAACCCTAACCATATCTGCTGCCTATTTCATTCCAAAGTATTGCCAAAGTTATTCTTCATCTCAGCACTAACTTTTTTCCCCAGTGGCCTCTATGGCTGCAGAGTCTGTTTTGTCTTAACAGACTAAAGAACAAATGGCAGTGCAAGTTGAAACAGAGCCTTACTCAGCACATAGGGCAATTCTTCTGGTTTCCGCTTGTTAAGAAAGAGCACAGCACAAACATTTCCCAGAGACAGGAACAGGAAGAAGAGAAACAACCTCCCCTAAAAAGCCTAGCCAACAACAGAACAGTGAGAGGTTACACGAAATAAATTCTTTTCCATTCATTCATTCTATTTATATACCACCATTCCAAAAACGGCTCAGGGCGGTTCAAAATAAAAACAATTAAAATCAGCTAATTAAAATCAAAACTATAAAAACAGCATAAAACCAAATAACAGTTAAAACATTTAAACAATTAAAAACCCTGGAGAACCAGGCCTAACATGTACAGCAGTTTAAAAATCCTGGAAGGCCAGGTCTAACAGATAAGTTTGAAGGGCTCTCCTGAAGGCCAGTAATGAACTCAGATTATGGACTTCTGCCAGGAGTGCATTCCACAGCCCAGGAGCAGCTACAGAGAAGGCCTGCCTTTGAGTTGCCACTAGACGAACCGGTAGTAACTGGAGAAAGACCTCCTCAGATGACCTTAATGTGTGGTGGGGATCATGTAGAAGAAGGCGCTCTCTAAGATAAGTCATTGTAAGTCCTTGCTACCGTGTCCCCTTTGGTCTTACAGCAGATTCACCCCAACTGCACAATGGCTGTGTTCTTAAGAACAGTGAAGTTAGTCTGAGGAGCGGCCGGCTACAATTCAGAGCCATGAGCACTCTCAAAATCTGCATGTGTGGTGGGAAAAATCTTGGTTGGAGGACTAGAAAGCCATCATAGTTGGGTGCCGCACCACCATACTTCAGATCTGAGATTGCCAATGTTGGTGTCAACTACAATCACAACTCGCACATGATTACTTCCCATTCCATCAACCAGGATTTCTGCCGTCATATGCACAGTTTTGGGGAGCACGTGTGACTCTGAATCATAGGGGGCTGCTCCTTGGATTAACTTTACTGATTGTAAGAACACAGTCAATATACTCTAGCAGCTGCTGTTGCGTATTCCAACATTTGTGTGGATGCCTGAGATGCAAAGCATATGCTCTTCCACTAAGCCATTCATGGTGTAATATCTAATAAAATAGATACGATAAAGCAGAAATTGTTGTAACAGAAGGTGAAGGCAAACCAAATTTACACTTTAAATTAAGTACACTGGTCATTAAGCTGAAATTATAAACGAATTAAGCCATCATTGGGGACCAAATGGAATAACCATTTCTCCCTTTTTAGCTTTGAGAGGGATACACTGGTCTTTGCCAGTGAGGAAAAAGGAGTGGTTCACCTGACAAATCACTTTCTCATGAACAAAATATTGGCCAATATTGTGCATTCAGAGCTGAGCGGCTCCCCCCAAATTCCTTAATGGAAATTTAATAGTGTATTTTTGTAAATGGCCTAATTAACATTTTACAAAAATGTGCTTTAAAATTAGATATTAGTGTTTTGTGCTCAAGAGACTCTGTAAATGTGTTCCCATGGATATTTTTACAAATAACAAACCCTGCCAAGATATTGCTTGTGAAATCCAGGGGGACTCCTTTGGACAAGGGAACTGATTTAAAAAATTAAAAATTCATTAAGAATTTCACTTTCACTTCACCTTTGAAAGGTGGTATCTCAATGACACACTTGGAATGAAAGCAGAAGTGTAGTCAGAGGAGGGCCTTTTATAAAGTATGTTATGGCTAGGCTTGCCAATGGTCAATGAAGTTAACTTGTACTGTTGTACAAAGACACACACACTCAACAGCACATTCTCCCCATGAGTTAGACATAAAAGGGCTGGCTAACCTTCAATGATACAATCAGAATTTGAGGTGGAACTGAGGTGAAACTCATTGTCTGGCTACATGTCCCTGTCCCCTTTACCAAGCCTGGCTGTGCTGGCAAGCTGAGGCTGTGCTGGCCTCAGAGCAGGTACAGGGAGGGGGTTGAGCGTCACCCTGGGAGGGGGTTGAGCGTCACCTCCTCCATTCCAGGCTGCTTGCTCCTTATGTCTGCCCCTCTCCAGGGGCTCCTTACTCGCCACCAGCCAGCCTCTCATCCCTGGCTGCCTCCTTATATGCCTCCTCACAGGCTATACCAGGAGAGCTGGTCTTGTGGTAGCAAGCATGACTTATCTCCTTAGCTAAGCAGGGTCCACCCTGGTTGCATATGAATGAGAGACTTATGAGCACTGCAAGATATCCCCCTTAGGGGATGGAGCTGCTCTGGGAAGAGCAGAAGGTACCAAGTTCCCTTCCTAGCTTCTCCAAGATAGGGCTGAGAGAGATTCCTGCCTGCAACCTTGGAGAGGCCGCTGCCAGTCTGTGAAGACAATACTGAGCTAGATAGACCAATGGTCTGACTCAGTATATGGTAGCTTCCTATCTCCCTATGTTCCTATACATCACCTGCCCCCCATTAAAGGGCCAACGCCCCTCTTTATTCCCTGTAATTGTCTACCCTTTACAGCTGCTGCCAATGTCTCTCCCCCTCCTCCCTCCCTTTGGGAGGTGTGCTGCTGATGTTATCCTCAAGCGCTTCCCCTTCCGCTCTTTCAGGGCTCTGCCCCTCCTCTGCCAGAGCCAAGTCCCTGCCCGTTGGCTGTCTTTCCCCCACTTCTCCCTGGCTGCCACGCATCCCTGTCTCCTTCGGGCCCCTCACCACTCCGCCCTCATGGGTAAGGACAGCTGGCCTCACCAGACACTCATAAAGCATGAATTTCCCAATACTTTATGTGGTAGGACTACAAGTGGAAGTCAATACTGAGAGAACATGGATAAGATTGAATCTAGTACGATCTCTAGGGATGCATTTATTTTAAAGCCCACATTTCTTTGTTACGAAAATAGACACAAGATAACTAACCAAAATTAGTTAAGTGCAATGCCTACACTTGCAAATGCACTGTACTACTTACTATGATTAGTAGAGTATGGTGAGCAGAAAAAGGTACAGGGGAAAAGAGGACATCCATATCAGATTAGTAAATTGCTAGAGAAGGCATTCCCAGCCTTCCCAGATGCTGTTCGACTCCATCTCTGGCACCAATGGGCACCTCCCAAGGTTGGATCCTCTGTGCTAGAGAACTTAATGTAACACAGATCTTAACCTGCCTATCCTTGAATTGTTAGTGCAAATAGTATAAATGCAATCCATTTGCATGGGCAGGGAGCATATGAGATAAATAGTTCTTCAGTCTGAGAATATATCTTTTCTCTCTCTCGAAAATGTGCATCTCATTTCATCACAGCATAAAGTATTCCAAGAGAATGCCAAGAAAACATTTCAAGGCTATTGATTTTCATTAGGTGAAGAGCTAATGATATTATTCTAAAGCTGGATCACTATTTCATCCCTTACACAAATGTGAAAATACCGAAATGATTACCAAATGATTATACAAGTTCACTGAATGAAGGGTTGTTGTTTTTGCTTCCTCTTTTACAAGCTCATTAAATGAACTGTTTCCCAGGATGGCAAATAATAGCATTTATCAACGGTTGCAGATATTGTTTGAACATAAAATGGTTATTTGGAAAGACATCAGGTTGCCATGGAAAGAGCTCCATTTTCCATCTTCAAGCAGAGCACAGTTGCAATGATAATGGACAGTAAATGTTTTTCTGAACTGTGGATTCCTTTTGAAAAATGCTCATTTATAGAACATGATTCAACATATTTGATTCTCTGTCAGTCACAGCTTAGGTGTGGATGAGCACTGCTGTTTCTGGCTGCCATAACAAGTAGCAGCTGAAGGAGGCTCGTGTTCTCTCATGTGACAGCAGCAAGAAGCAACCTAGGAAGAGGGTAGGTCCGATTCAAATCTTCTTTATATATATTTCTCCAAGGCGTACCTGTTGCAAATCCCATGCGTGGCAGCTCTCGTGAGAGTTCATGAGCAGCTGCCTGAATAGCAATGGGGACAGGGGAGAAAATGTCAGCGGCCAGCAGGTGGGCGGGGAGGGAAAGCACTGGCCAGGCCGGCCGGTGAGGAAAAGCACTGCCAGCAGGTGGGGAAGGAAAGCACAGCTGGCGGGCAGGGAGGGAAAGCACTGGCTAGGCCAGCGGGTGGGAAAGGAAAGCACCGTCCAGGCCTGCAAGGGAAAGCAGACTGGGAGGGGGAGAATGGACTGGAGCTGAAAAGTGGGGGGAGGGGGAGAACAGACTGGGGCTGAAGGGAGTGGAAGGAAGATGGGGAGGAAGGAAGATGGGGAGGAGAGGCCAGGAAAACTAGGGGCACAGATGCTTTGCACTGGATTAGCTACCGTAGTTACTATTCCCCAATCATTTTAATCTTCTTGGCAAAATGTACAGAGTGGCTTGGAAGAAGGGAGAACCAAGAGTATGCCAGTAAGGGGAGAGATCCTTTTCTAAATTGCTGATGTTTTCTGGGGTTCCCAACTGATGGTACTGCAGATGTTGCTAAACTACAACTCCCATGATCCCCAGCTACAATTTATTGTGCCTGGGGATGATGGGAGTTGTAGTTCAGGTTGGGAACCCCTGGTATAGATGAGCTGGGGCCTCTGCTTACAGCTGGAGCCACAATGTCTTTTTGTGCATGTGTAACCCTGATAGTGGGTATCAGAAGAACTACACAGAGAGGTGGAAAGGTGTATTGTGGCTCAACATGCTCAGCATGTTGTGGCTCAACATGAATTTTTTGTCTGGGTTATTTTTCATCTAGTAACAAGAAGGTGGAGGAGCAACCTTTTCTCCCTCTGAGGCAGTTGCTACTGAAAATCAAAAGAGAACTAATTAACCCTTTGGTGATATTTAGGTCCTGAACAGCTTGGCTCAGGTAGGTCAACAAAGCAAAGGAAGGGTTCAAAGAAACCATTTTTCTATGGGCCAATTCAGATGAACATGGTCCAGCAGATGTAATTACATTCGAGGCATGCTCTTGGTGTGTCCTTAACATTATTGGGTATGGCTTTGTTTGTCTGAACGGGCCCTCCATGCTCTAGCATATCCATTTGCATAATGTTTTGGCTTATAGAGTTATACATGACTATCTGGATCAGGGGCGTGGGACTCTGTGGAGAAAAAACACTCACATTCAACAAAAAATTTAGAGTGCTGGAATAGCACTTTCATTCCCGGGATTACATACTGGGAGCAAACCAGCTGTGAACCCTATGAAATCATCTGGAGGAAGGAAACATGGTGCAGTTCTGGAGAGACCAGGTTCTAAGGCTTACGACAGCAAAGGATGACTTCAGTATATTGGTGGCTCCCTTAGAAGATACAATCCACGGGACTCTTTAACCAGCGAAGGGATAGAGGGGATAGAGGATGTGTGCTTTGAGGGGTAGTCTTCCTAGATGACTCAGGCAAGCGAAGCCATGTCAGGAGAGGAGAGCTGGTCTTGTCGTAGCAAGCAGGACTTGTCCCCTTAGCTAAGCAGGGTCTGCCCTGGTTGCATATGAATGGGAGACTGTAAGATATTCCCCTTAGGGGATGGAGTTGCTCTGAGAAGAGCAGTAGGTTGCAAGTTCCCTCCTGGGCTTCTCCAAGATAGAGCTGAGAGAGATTTCTGCCTGTAACCTTGGAAAAACCACTGCCAGTCTGTGAAGGCAATACTGAGATAGATAGATCAATGGTCTGACTCTGTATATGGCTGCTTCCTATGTTCCTATGTTCCTAAACACCAGCTGACGTACTGAGGAAAATTACTCAAAGTAGTCCCACCAAAATTAAAAGGACGAGTTAAAAATTATTAACATGTCCTTTTAATTTCAGTGGGATTTCTTTGAGTAATTTTCCTTAGTATGCCAGCCACCATGTCATTCTGAAAGTGTATATGTACAAACTTAGCATCTGAGAACAATAAAAGGCTACTTAAAGATGACTGAGGTTGCCGACTGCAGCTGTTCCTGGAGATGTTTCCGCCAATGTTTTCTTCAAAATATCAAACCATTAATATAGACTGCTTTTAGCAGCTCCTGGAGAGTCTCCGGGCCAATCCTGGAAGGCTGAACAACTAAAGGGTATATGATGGCTTGTTTGAAAGCTTTATCCCATTTCCCCAGACCTCCTAATTAAGCCCTCTGTTGTGCTGAGGGCCCGACAACGTTGCCACTCTTGGAGCTTCCTAGCCACTCTCCAGTGTCAGGGGTAGAATCCCCTAACCATATATAGTTGTCTGAGCTCAAAAGTTACCAGCATATGATTGAGGGACAAAATCTCAAAGCCCTCAAGAGTTCTATTCCAGTTCTGACAGTTCAGTACCAATTCCACGTATCTGTGAGTGAAAAGTGGAAAAAAAAAACATTCTGACATGTCATGAATGTATAGAACTGTGAAGATGGAAGAATGAGGGTGGGGTAAAGGGTGTATCCAAGGCATCACCCAAAAGGCAAGCTTCATCAGCCTTGACAGGAGCAGCTGCCTTTTGTTTCAGCTTGAAATCATGTCAGGCTATCATTATTACCTGTCTTGGTGCTGCTAAGATTCAGATTTGCATTGATGATTATTTTTCAAAACAACGTTAATGAAGATGTGTGCATTGTTAAGGATTGTCAGCGTCTGCCAAGGAATTATCTTTGGGCACATTTTTTTTAAAACAAAGAAACTACAAATGGCATACGAAGAAGTAAGTGTAGAAGTACAGGACGATTACAACTTCGCCTGAGCTCAGACATTCTCTCCACACAGGAAGCAAAAGCGTGCAGGGACTTTTTTGTATGGGGCGGTAAATATATGTACTAGATGATGATGATGATGATGATGATGATGATGATAAAAAGTCCTGCTTTGTTTTTTGGGGGATTCTGAGGACAGTCGGAGGGAAGGTTCACATGGGCAGGAGAGACTGCCTGATGGTTCCCTTTATTTTCTCTGAAGATGGGTCTAGGTGTGCCGCAGAATGGGGTGTCAATGAAGGAGTAGATTACAACATTTGCATTCATCTCCACGACATCTGAGAGGAAGTCTTTTTTGTCCATTTTGTCTCACTACTGTTGGAGAGGTGTGTCCATTAGCTTGACTCTCAGCACTTACAATTAGAGGCAGAGACTGTAGGACTGCCCCTTTGTTCTTTTTTTTTTAACCCTTCAATCTCTGCTCTACGCCTCTTCTGATTGGTTGCTACTCTTAGGACACTCCCTTCTTTGTTCTCTTCCTTCCACCACGAGGTAGCTAGTACAGGGTGCAGGCTTTCTATCTAAGTTTGTAACTTCTTAAATAAATCTTGACTTGTTTTAGCCTTTAAGCAATTGTCTCCAGATGTCCTCCCTGAGCTCTGTTCTCATCAAAATGAGTTTCTCTGCTAAAGAAGGAACTGACCCAAATTCTCCCCTACAACTATAAGCTAAAGGGGCTCTAAAACATAGTCTAGAGTAGTAGCTTTTTTAAAAAAATTACCTGTTTCCAGTGCTGGAATGAGGGTGGGGCGATGGGAGTGCTCAGCCTGAGCGTAATATTGAGGGGGGCATCAGGAAGCCACCAGTCACCTCCTTCTCCCCCTTCCTCTCACCCAGCAGCAGCCTGAGGCTTGGCTCTTTGGCTGCACTCGGCTGAGGTGCCTAGGGTGCTGCAGTTGAGGGGTAGAGCATCGGTTTAGCATCCAAAAGTCCCAGGTTCAATCCCCAGCATTTCCAGGTGCAACTGGGAAAGACTCCTGCCTGAAACCTTGGAGAGTCACTGCCAGTCAGTGCAGATAATACTGTGTTAGATGGACCAATGGCCTGTCTCAGTATAAGGCAGATTCCTATGTTCCCAAGCGCAGTTGGAGTCATTGTGGAGCAAACGGGTTCGAAGAACCCGGGCTGCTGCCAACCAGGGGCCGTGCCCAGTGCCCCAGGCATGCCTCCCGCGTCTGACATCACTGCTTCTGTGAACGTGGCACTGGTTGGGGATTGTGCTTGCAAACGGAGCTGCGTGTCCCCATTTGGGAGCAAAACTAGCGTCATGTTCTCAGTACAGCCAGGAGTTACTCTCCCTGCCTTTTAGGCAGGGAGAGCCGCTATGGCTTGCACTGCAAATGTGGCGCTGGCTGGAGATTTTGCCTGCAAACAGGGCCGCGCGGCCCCATTTGAAAGCAAAGCTACTCCTCCTGCGTCTGATGTCAGATGCAGGGGGTGTGGTTTAGCATCTGCCGTCAGACACAAGGGGTGGGGTTAGGGGGCCGTGGTGGCGGGCTGGACCCAGGCCACTGCTGGCCTCCCTCCGCCCTTGCTCCTAAGGTGCCTCTACCAAACATGAAGAGGGAAGCCTTCACCACCACCACCACCACCACCACCCTCTTCAGTCTGGAACATGATTGGATATTAAGAGATTTGGCTGCAGTTGCTCAGGATGCTCTTGCATTCCTCTTCTGCCGGAGAGAAGAGAGTTTTGGCTGTTTGGCTTACCCAAGGCACTGCGGATGCATTTCCTCCAGGTACAGAATCAGCTGCTCCTAGCACTGCTTGTTGACTTGGCCCTTAATATCAGGAAGCTCCTCAGATACTGGATAAGGAAGCTCAGGGGCAACATAGCCTCTTCTCCTTCACAAGGATCAGGATGCCATTGGCCTTGCCCAACTGTCCCTGAAGCCTTAAAAATCCCTAGACAAATACTTTGCTCTGTGTGAGTAGTGATTGATGGCCAGGATTTGAACTAATAATAAAAGAAGGGACACACAAGGTTTCAGGAAGCCCTTGGCACACTGCCCTCCACGGGCTTCCTCCTACCTGGGAGAGCACTGCAAGAGTCGCTCCACCATAGAGATCAGTCATGGGTCCTTCTGAGGACCCTGAGTCATTGGGCTATGCTGACTCTTTATGCCAGCCCTGGTTAAAAGACATTTGCTGCACATGTGCAAAAAAACCAACAATAGCCAAAAGAATGATTATAACATATAACTCCAAATACTGTCTTTCCCTCTTTTCCTTCCCAGAATGGTAGGGCAGCCATTACTGGGTTCATTTCCTTGTAAGGAGAGAAGATTGGGACTTTACAGTTACATTAGAAGCGCATTTGTGTCAGTAAGTGTATGCAAGGTTTATCCAACAACTTTGTGCAGGATTGTGGCCAAAGTATTTTTAGAATATCTGAAAGAAGTTCACTTCTACATTTCCATAAAGCATGTTTGCAGCAGTGATTGCAACAGTGGTTGCAACAATGCAATTAGAACTTTTTAATGAAAAAAAGTTCTGTCATACAAATTTTTCAACATCCGCTTAGCATAGTAAGATACTCAAAGGAAAAAGCCTGCATGCCAAAATCTCCTTAATTGTTGTTTTGAATGCATTTGTTCACTGTAAAAATTAATGAGGAAACAGGTTTCATAAATTATTATCTGAAGAGCAGAATATCCCTTTTTAAAAAGGCATTTTGGCAGAAGGACTTGCATCAATTTTTTTTAAAAAATGAGACCTTTAGAGATTAGCTTATTTCATGCTTTAAGCTTTTGCTTAAAGCTCTTCAAAAAGCTGTAATGATATACGTTAATTCCCTATTATACATAAGGAGCTGTGCCAGATGGTAGCATAAATGTGGAGCCATAATAATTTAAAAAATGCAAAGCATTAAATATAATATTAGTAAGATAAAGGAACAAGATGTCCATGATTTTTTAAAATTCCTAAATAATAGTGTGCATCCTGACAATAAAAGTTAAACACCTAAATAATTTAGTCTGATTGAAACTTACGAGGCATGCTTAAAATTAAACCTACTTGGGACCACAGTCCTCAATGTCCTAATTAAGAAGATTCTGTCTTGTTCACACCCCACCATTCCTATACAAGATATTGCCAAAGCCACTGGGCAAGATCACCTGGAATAAAGCATTAGGTAAAGTAAAGTGTACTGTCAAGTCAATTTCGACTCCTGGTGTCCCCAGAGCCCTGTGGTTTTCTTTGGTAGAATACAGGAGGGGTTTACCATTGCCTCCTCCCACGCAGTATGAGATGATGCCTTTCAGCATTTTCCTATATCGCTGCTGCCCGATATAGTACCAGCAGGGATTCAAACCGGCAACCTTCTGCTTGTTAGTCAAGCATTTCCCCGCTGAATATTAGGTACAGTACTTCTTTCGTGATGGTACACACCAATACTGAGTACTGGCACCCTTTCCCAGCCAAGATCACAGCACCTTGCAGGGTTTTGTTTTCAGTTCCTGCAGGGAGGCTGTTAATAAAGACAAAACCCTGCCAAGTCTTCTGATCCTAGCTGGGAAATGAGCTCCGAAGTGCCATGCCGGATGCTTCCGGAGCTTGACCACTCCCCCTTTGCATGTGATGGGCCATGAGTGGGCTAGCTGAAGTTGGAAGAAATGAAGAAAAACGAGAAGCACCCAGTCCAGATGCAAAAGAGAAGACCGAAGTCCCACGGTGCTGTAAAATTTCTTTATTGAAGCTCAACGAGTATCAGCCAAAGCCTTCTTCAGGGGCAAAATCCTTTGACCAGCCAAAATTCCTAGAGCAAACTTACTGCTATCTTCCTTCCATGAGCTTATGTAAGCTTCAATAAACAAATTTTTATTGAAGGAATACTGTAGGAATTCTGACACCTCTAAACCACTACGTAAAACATGAAAGCGCAAGTCATTAAAATTTAATTATTCAGAAGATATGTGTTTAATTTGATTTTAAATCTCAGAATCCAGGCATAATGGAAAACTAGGTTCAGGAGCATTCTAGAAAAGATCCTATGCACAATTGTGTTTTAGGATCTGGTACACTGGCTAGAGTTGTGATGACCAAGCACTAACCGTGCTCAAATTCTATGGAGCTTCCTATCTTTCAGTTTCCCACATAGCCAAGCACTCCACTTCTAATGCTGTGGACTCTGTATGGAAGAAACTCCAGAGGCCTCTATTAGATTACAGGGCTGCTCAACATGAGCCCTCCAGCTGTTTTTGGACTACAACTCCCATAATCCCCAGCTACAGTGGCCCATAGCCAGGGATTATGGGAGTTGTAGGCCAACATCTGCAGGAGGGCCAAAGATGAGCAGCCCTCCTTCTTGAACATCCTTGCCTTCAGTGATGCTATGGCTGGGAGCCAGCTTGCAGGTTGACCGGGGAAGGCCTAGCTCTTCAGGTCAAAGAAGTTGTTCATTGCTGGACTATGAGATGCCAGAACAAACTAAGATTTTCTCTGATGTTTAATAACATGGCTGCTTATTTAAACGTATCAAAGAGCTATGTACAATAATCTGCATTATATTTAAGAACTTTATACAGTGGCAGACACTGATGTAGAGATAGGCAGCTGCAGTTACTCTCTGGAAAGCAAAAAAACGGAAACCAATTTCCCTCTTGTGGCTGACTCCAGTATGTTGATTAATATATAGCTCGTGTGCTTTGAGGGGTAAAAAAGGAGCTTACTGCAGAAAACAAAACCACCCGTACTCCCCTCCCACTCAACATCTGGCCGTGGTCACGGTTTAGTTACAGATGCTCATAGTCTTATTAGCAAATCTGTTATTAATAGATGACTCAGCTATATTCCCCTAAGAGTTCAACTCAAAACTTTCAGGCTCTGAAAACAGACTCTGTTCAAACTTGTTTTCTGTAAAGGTAGTGGTTCCATAGTTTTGTAAACAGATACCTCACTGAGGGTCTGATGCGAGGCTTAATTTGAGCCACAGCTCACCAGGGTTTAGTCTAGCTGCAGTGAAGCAGAAATAAGAGAGTGCCTTTGACCATGCGAAAATGACCTTTCCTTCACCATGGCAGCAGCAGAACCATCATGTCAGACTCATAGCGGATTAGGAGAGTTCATATTCAGGGGCAAGATTTCAAGGCAGGCTTGAGCATCAGCATCTTTCCTGAACAAAATTAAGAAATGGTCCTACTTCTGTTCCCTCCATCACCAGATGTATTTGGTCCTCACTTTCCTTCCATGTTGTTACTTCTGGGTTGGGGAGGGGTAGACATTCTGAAATTCTACCAACTTTCTCTGCCCAACTTCCAATCTTGATTCCAAGCAGGTGGAGAGTGTCAGGCGGGTTGGTAAAATGTCCGGCAGATGACTCAGGAACCAGATTTAAATGGCTCCACACCACACACCTGCTGGGAGAACACTCTCTTAAATTCCCAACATTTTCCCAGGCAGCAGACATGCTGGTGGTTGTATGAAGCCGCTCTATGTATCTATATATGGAATACCAGTCCAAAACTGGTTAATAGTGAAACTATATCCAACAATAAGATGAAGGAGTAAACTTCTGTTGTCATTCTATTGTTTTCCTACTTCATGTTTTAGAAAGTACTATTACTGCAAACAAGCATGATTCTTTCTCACAGTATTAGTGACTACAGTTGTTTTTATACTTGTTAGAACCACCGATTTCCCTCATCTGTGCAATTATTTTTATTTATTTTTATTTTATTGTTCAATTTTATATCGCCTTTCTTGAGACATCCCAAGGCAGTTTACAAAAGTTAAAATACAATAAAACTCCATTTAAAAAATCACATTTAAAACCTTAAAACCAGTAAAACAATAAAAACCATAAAACACCAAACAACAACAACCAGAAAAAGATAGAAGCAGAAAATCTGTGAGACCTGGCAGCCCCTAAGGGGTTAAAGCCTCAACAAATAAAAATGTATTTAATTGTTTTTTAAAAGCAGCCACAGATGTCAAAGACTGGACATTCACTGGGAGAGCATCCCAGAGCCTGGGGGCAACAACAGAGAAGGTCCTGTCCCACATGCATGGCAATTTGGCCTCTCTTAATATTGGCACATGGAGCAAAGACCCATCTGACAACAAAAAAATTCTCTTCAATCAAGAATGAAGTCATTAAATCAGAATTAATTAATTTGAGGATTGGCTCTTCCAAATGTGTGGTTGGTACACTGAAAAACTATAAAGCCAACACTGAAGTCACAGTGCACAGTCCTTATAAGGAAGTAGAATCATGTAGGAAATAACTGTTTTCTACTCTGATTTACAAAATCCAGATCATACGGTTGCTCTCACACCGAAAATGTTGAGGCATCTGCTTCAGAGTAGCCTCTTGCTCACATTTTAAAAACTCTCTGATACACTCTACAGGTCACACTGTGTCATGTCATTATGTCAGATTCTCCATGTAACAGATAAAACTGTAGAATAGCCTGATTTTTTAAAAAACGTAATGGCTTATAATGCCATTATAAACGTAATGGCTTATAATGTACATTTTTCACCTGGAATGACATGAGAAAAATTTGAAAATAAGATTTAGAAAAGTTATCACCTGATAACGATAAAATCCATGTGCTCTAAATATGGAAAGAAGACAAACATGCACCATACTGAAACTTAAACTCATTAATAAGTGCTGCCTGTGGCACAATAGAAAAGACAGCCATTAAGGTAGCTAGGAGCCTGCAACTTGCAATATGTAAATACCATCAGCTGAACATGGAGGGAGGGCCAGCCTCAGTGATACGGAATACCAGCCTCAGTGATACGGAGTACATTCACCTGTCATTATTCCCTGGAGTGTTCATGGTCCCTCAGTCAAGTGAAGTGACCCAGCTTTGATGGTAGAGAGATCCATGAAATGCAATGGGTGAATATCAGGGCAAATGATTTGAAGGTGAACCATCAGGAAGACAGGCAGGCACTGGTACCCAAAGACAGACACTACAAGAGCTCAGTTTGTGCCTGAGCGACATTGATCAGATGGGCAATCCTCTGACAGCAGCTCTATAGGCTGAGAAGGAATCTG
Organism: Hemicordylus capensis; assembly: GCF_027244095.1. Classification (NCBI taxonomy): domain Eukaryota; kingdom Metazoa; phylum Chordata; class Lepidosauria; order Squamata; family Cordylidae; genus Hemicordylus; species Hemicordylus capensis. The sequence goes on along the minus strand of NC_069661.1, from coordinate 24,367,596 downwards.
ATGGCCCCAGTTGTAATACTATCCTTCTGCCACGTAGAGTGGTGGTGCTGAAGAGCACAGAAGAGTAGGCCAGCACTTCTCTGCTCTGGCAAGTTAGCAGAGCAGTCCAGTGAGTAAGATGGCCAAGTCCTACCACTACAGTCCCTGGACAGAAAGCCTGGGCGATCAAGAAGGGAAGAAGTACATCTCTGATCCATTGACAATCTAGTCACAACATCAGGAGTGACATAATACTGGCATGACAGCCCCTAAAATGACAACAGTGGTTTTACAGAAAGGATGACTTATGAGTCCAATATAGGAGGAGCATGAAATTTATCAAAGCCTGAAGTGGTGAGTGGACAGAGGCAGCCAGAGAAAGGGGGATCAGACCAGCCATAATGGTGTGAGATGCAAAGGCAGAGAGGATCTTATCAATTATTTGTGAAGCTGTTATATTGCAACTAGTTTGAATAAGTGTATATACACTGTCATTTCATTACGTTCATTATTAAGCCAACATGGAAGGAAATTTGTGGCAAGAGAAAAAAACAGTGCTGGCCATCTGATTCAGATTTGTTTGCTTGGTGCTTCTTTAATTCAGATAGATAGATAGATAGATAGATAGTCACTTTTCCAGTGGGGACAAACAAACTGGAAAATATGAGTAAAAAGAGAAACTCTAGGCAGGCAAGAAATGTGTAGCAGCAAGCCAATCACATACTGGAGAGATTGTAAGAGATAGAAAAGTGGGGGTGAAAGAAGGCTCATTGTATTGTTCCAAAGAAGCTTCCAATAGGGAAAGGAGCAGAATGAGAATGAGATGAAGAGAGAAGAAAAAGAGGGCTGAAAAGGCAGGCAAAGTGGAAGGTGAGTGTAATGGGATGGATCAGTGACAATGGATCACCAAGTCATGCTCCCACAAGCTGCCTGGCTACACAACAAATATCTGGGACTGCTGGAGTCATTGCCAGGTCCTGGAGGCAGATGAGATCATTTGTATGTTTCCTGTACATTTTCCAGCTCAAGTGATGTCCTTTCCCCCTTTTTAATCATTTTGTCTCTTATCTCATTGCATTTCCAGAGCTGAACTTCTTATGTCTCTTGCAGCTATGTTACACATCAATAACTCGGATGTCTTAAGATAACCCGGTATCATCAGTGTAAATTATCTTTGCCACTGCAAGGCTCACAGTTAACCCCATCCACTGCAAATGGAAATCATTTGAGATCCCATAGTGATAAGGCCATTCCAAACAAGTAATTTTCTTAAGTCCATTCCAGTATGCTGACTGATGCATTAGCAAGTGAAGGTACATTATATTGAGGCTGTTCTCATAAGCAGCCTAGCCCAAGCTAGGGCAGCCCAGTGATGTAGTTGCAAATTCAGAAGTGCAGAAGGCGCTCTCCATGACAGCCCCTGTAGCCGTGCCCACCCCAACAGCCAGAGAAGCCAAGAAGTATCGGCGCTCCATCCCTTAGCCTCCCCCCTCCACTAACACCCCTGGAGCTAGGCTGCTCATCTGAAGCATTTGGATCTGGGCACTCCTGCCCAGCCAAACCTTACTTTTAAGTCCGGCTCTTAGCCAAGGTTTAGGGAGCGAGGGCTGGGATCGTGTCACACAGAGACGGGTGCCTAGAGTGCCTGTCTGATGGGGGAATCCCCCAATAGGCCAGGCTTGGCAAACGGTGCATTGTGGGATATCCGGAGGCCAGGACGCTGGCCTGGCGCAGTGCTGCTCATCTGGGCGTGCGGTGCGTCTTCCAATATCTCAAAGCCATCAGCCATCCATAGGCATACTTAAGCACGTCAAAACAGCTAGAATGTTCCATTAGGGGAGTGCCGAATTGGCTCAGGCGCCCGCCTCCGAACCAGTTTGGTGGGGCGGGGATCGGTTCCTTTAAAAGGCAGGTAACCAGGTCCTTACCTGCTCCTCCACTGCCCCACCATTTTTCCAGGCGCGGTGCTTATGCCCAAAAGGCCGCTTACGGATGCAGCACTGTTCCCAGCAGCCTGTGTGTGGTGTCGGCACCGACACTGCGCAGAGGCTGCTGGGAGCAGAACTGCAGCTGCATGTAGCCTTTGGGGCAGCAAGCGCTGTACCTGGAAAAGCTGTGGGGCAGCAAGGAGCAGGTGAGGATACTGCTTACCTGCTTTTTAAAGGAACTGATCCCTGCCCCACCTACAGCTGCCCAAGCTGCTTCGGGCACATCCCTTCCTACATTTAGTCACTTATCGCCGAGGAGCTGTTTCTATGAACCAGCGCTTTGCTTCCAGAGTTCAGAGGGGCCAATGCAGAGGTTCCAGGGAAAGAACCTGTTTGTAGAACAGATATCTAGAATTCCGGAAGCATGTCTGAAAAATGCATTCCCCCTGCTTTCCCTCATTTTATTTCACAAGAGCTTTCCTTAGGGCTGATCAGACTCCGCCCTCAGTTCTGGAAGCACGTCTGGAAAATGATTATTTTTTTCTTTTTATTTCACAAGAATGTTCCTTAGGGCTGATGAGATCCCACCCCAGGTGTCAAGGGCGCACGCTCCCACAATAAATCAAAGCCACAGCTGGAATGCATGCGATTCGAACTTTGCAGCCATTCTGCAGTCACGCCGACGCTCCATGTAGCTCACCAGCCTGTTGCTTCGTCCCGGCTCCTCCTCTGAAGAAGAAGGCAATGGCTCCCCAGCAACCTCCTGTTGTTCTATAATAGGTAAGCTCTCCATCCATGGGGCTTCCTCCTCAGTGTCCTGCAGCAGGACCTTATCAGGAGACTGTGGGTCAGGCAGTTCCTGCTCAGAATCTTCTGAATTGAACCACTGCCTGACACTAGGTCCCAGCAAAGATCACTGAGCAAACTTTGTCTGAGGCACCCCGACTCAAAGGCATCCTATGTACCATTTTGGCTCGCCATATCAATAATATTTTTATGTATTTTATTTATTGTTGAATTTGTATACCGCCTTTCATTAAAACAATCCCAAGGCGGTTCACACAAAAATTGAAAACAAGACTATAAAATGACACAATTAAAATAGTAAGCTAAAATATAAAACAAATCAGAATAAAAAGATTTAAAACACACACATAAGAATACAAAGAAGCAGCAGTAGAGACAATCATATAAAAGCCTGGGTAAAAAGCCAAGATTTAAGACACTTTCTAAAAACTGTGATGGAGACCGAGGAGCAAATAGGAGAGCCTTCCAGAGTCTGGGGGCAGCAACAAAGAAGGCCCTGTCCCGCATGCACATCAGCCAAGCCTCCCTCATTGTCGGTACTCAGAGCAGAGCCCCTTCAGATGACCTCGTCAAGCGGGCAGCAACCCTTGGGAGCAGGCAGTCCCTCAGGTATCCCAGGCCCAAATGGTTAAAGGCTTTAAAGGTCAAAACCAGCACCTTGAATTGGACCCAGAAATGAACTGGCAGCCAGTGCAGCTCTTTCAGGATGGGTGTGATGTGCTCCCATCGGGCAGCTCCAGATAAAACCCTAGCTGCCGCATTTTGCACTAGCTGCAGTTTCCGAATATTCTTCAAGGGCAGTCCCACTTAGAGCACGTTACAGTAATCTATTGGTTCACTCCTTGCAATACATACATTACATTTCCCTTAGTGTTCCAATATTTCATTGCATTTTTAAAAGTTCCTAAGCCGTGTTGTCTAATATCAGCACAGCTTTGAAATTTGAATATATAAGGAGGCAAATTCTCCAACATCTGTGAATTTGTTCTGAAAATTGGTACTACAAAATCTCCTTGCATGTACTATTGTTGCTGTATGCTCAAAACAAAGTTGAGGAAAGGCTTTCCAATGTTCTGTTTTCAATGGGAAGAACAACTCCTTTTCACAAAAGAGGAGAGATTTTATACCTGCAAGTCATTCAGCAGTTCTTGGGGTCAAGAGGGTAGCCATATCAGGTTGTATAGGCCAGCATCAAGCACTCTATTTAGATGGAGGTCTGGTTGCACTCCAAGACAGTTCTAACGCCTGCAAGGAAAATCTGTCATGTGTGAGCAAATTGTATAGTTAAGGAACCCAAAAAACTTCTCAAACTATTCCAAATGTTGTTCCATGAGAATGCAACGGATACAAATACGACAGATATTTATATACCGCTTTCCAAGAAAAGTTCCCAAAGCAGAGATAAATTTTAGGAAGCCTGCTATCCTCTGTTTGAAGAATTTTGCACCAATAATCAAACAACTAATATGTATTGATCTCAGGAGAGACCTCATTCCAAGCTGAGCCCTAACCAACCCTTGAAAGGAACTGGGTGAATCATATCCCATTTGAAAAGCGGAGAAAAATGATACAACTTTGTTTTCAGTGTTCTGGAACTCCATGTTCCAAAACAGACTCGATGAGATTAAGTGCCCTGGGGAATTTCACCCACTACCACCTCATAATAGTGTTTAAAATTGCAGATTATATTAATAGGGATGTTAGAGCTGGCTCAGCTCGAAGGCTCACCTTTGAACCGAACCAGAGGGGAGCCGGTCCAAGGGTGAGTTGAGCCAAGCCCAGCTTGAAAACTTGCCTTGCAAGCTGGCTCAAGGGCTCAATGGAGATACTTGTACAGGGGAATTTGGCAAGGATTCCCATTTACAAGCAAAGGGCTAAATGTGGACGGCAACAACGGCGGGGGAAACCACCAGTACGTCTGGTGGCGACTCGGAACCAGGCATTCTCGGTAGCTGCTCCTGGCCTATGGAATGCAATCCTGTCAGATACCCACAGTTTAGGCTTGCTGCTGGACTTTAAGAGAGCCCTAAAAACTTACTGGTTTGGTCTGGCCTTCCAAGGTTTTTAAATTATTTTTAAGTATTTTAATTGGTTTTAAATGCTAACTTGGCAACCCCTGCTAACTTGGCAAAGAGGCACCTTTTAACGTGGTAATTCTCTTTTATTTAGCAGGCTCTATCCACCCCCAACACAGTACCTCCAGTGACTGTTGCTGGTGTCTATCTTATGTTTCTTTTTTGGAAGGGCAGTATAGAAATCGAATAAATAAATAAAATGGTTTTGAATTGTTTTAAATTTGTTTTTATATTGTTTTAATCAGTGCATATTAAATGAGATTTGTTTTTATGTCTTTTAAAATTTGTTGTGCACCGCCCAGAGCCTTTGGATGGTGTGGTCTTTAAATGTAATAAGTAAGGAAGTAAGTAATCAAGTAAGTAATATGGGAGTACTGCCAACCCCTATTGCAGTGTCCTTTATTGCACAGCCCGGGAACCAGTGGAAATCCCCATCAATCCTTAGTGTGCCTCCCTACTCATTGTTTGTTGGTCAGTGCAAAGTTTTGGCCGAAGCTGCACAGTCCCCCTGGCACCATGTGGAGACATCCATTCTCACTGTGCAGTGCTGTGTTTTCCCCAGTGCTGGGAGGGCTCCTTTATGGGAAACTGAGCCCTCTGGAGCCCCTGAACCATTTTGGAAGGCATGCATGAAATGCTGGAAAGGGTAGCCCTTCCCAGTACTTTCCTTCTAAAGTTCTTACGAGATGGTCCCATCTCTCTTAAAGGGCCCTCCCAACCCTGAGAAAAGCGCAGTACGGTGCGGAAGTCAGCACAGTGGGAAGTGGCTCTCACTCTGAAGTGGGGTCTTTCTTTCTTTCTTTCTTTCTTTCTTGCCAAGTGGCCCCCTCTGGAAACATAGTGGAGATCACTGTCCTCCCCTATTCATTCATTCATTTGATTTCTATACCGCCCTTCCAAAAATGGCTCAGGGCGGTTTACATGGAGAAATAAACAAATAAGATGGAACCCTGTCCCCAAAGGGCTCACAATCCAAAAAGGAAACATAAGATAGACACCAGCAACAGTCACTGGAGGTACTGTGCTGGGGGTGGATAGGGCCAGTTACTCTCCCCCTGCTAAGCCAAGAGAATCACCACATTAAAAATGTGCCTCTTTGCCAGGTTAGCAGGGGCACTGCATTGCATGGAAATTGCAAGTACTATGCTGTTATGGGGCAAGGAGTCAAAGCGGCCCCACAAAATGCTTTGTAAGAATGTAACCTCTTGTTATGTCTATAGATCAGGGCTGCACAACTTTGGACTACAACTCTCATCATTCCCAGCCACAGGAGCCAATAGTCAGGGATGATGGGAGTTGTAGTCCAAGAACATATAGGACTGCAGCCCTGCTATGGATCCTTAGACCAGAAACGGTTATTGTCACTTATTGTAGGAAAGGTGCATCAAGGCTGAACACAAAATATCTTTTCTGTACTTGTGTTCGACAACACTTCATTTGTCAGGAAGCTGGCCATTGTTCCTAACCCTAGATTTATTGTCAGAAAATGTGCAAATGATGGTTGTTTTCAAGCAAGGCCTTTTGGCATAATGTATCATTTACTGTGATAGGAGAAATTCATACCCCAGAATCAGAATGCATGTTAGAAGCAAAGTGTGCTACTCTGGATATAGGTGTCAAATGCAGAATATATATGCTATACTCACTACAGAAGATATATAATCTATGTCAGGTGACAAGATAAGGCATTTGAAGTCTCACTGAAAGAAGCAATGAAAACCTCATCTACCTCAGAGAAACCAGCATGACCAGATAACTGCTGTTCAGCCAAATCATTCCCTGTCTCTCCTCTGTGTACAGTCTTGTCTATGTTTTCAAATGCTTTGATGCGGTCTTTGGTCTCATGAGATATGACATTTACAAACAAAAATGCTATAACTTAATCAGAGAAGGGAAAGGAAGATGGAAAGTAATATTCTGAAAATAGTGAAGATGAAATCCACATTCCATTCCATCCACAGCAACAATTCCATTCATTTTTATTGACTAAGATACATCAAACATGAAAATGCATATTCTCTCTCTCTCTCTCTCTCTCTGGCCACATTTGCACATGAATTTCAACTGGAGTTGAAGGGGCCAGAGGTTGCCACACCATTACATCCAAATGTGTGAAACTCTGGTCCCATTTGGAAAGCGACCTGAGGTTGTGCTCTGCAAACTTCCATTTGAACCTTCAGCTTGTACTGAGTTTCACCAACCTCAGCCCAAGGTTTCAGTTGTGCAGCATTACAAGCAAATGCAGAACTTGAGGCTGAATTTGCTGTAACTGGAGTTGAGGGAGGGAACTCCTCCCTCTCTCCGGCCATGACTGGCTGTGCGGACTGTCCTTCAAGTAAGAAGGAAGCCCATACAACCAGTCCCCCCTCCTCTCTGCAGTCTCCCTGACTGCAAAGAGCCCGCTCTCCAAATGTGGACAGGAGAGCGGGGTGGGGGGGACAGGTTCATTGGACCCATAGTTCCATGTTATGTGTGAATATGCCCCCTGCTCTCTCAATGATAGGTAACTTGGACTAATTGGTTGACAAACAAACAAACAAACAAACAAACCTTGATGGGCAGGCTTTAAAACAGAGTTAAGCAATTTACCAATTGATGCCCCTGGGTTGAATGCTCTTAACTCTGCAATGTATTATGGACACACTGGCTGACTGACATCCCAATTAAGCTTGCAGTTGTGATCTGGGAAGATGCATCCTCATTGCGGAGAGTCTCCTGAACTCTGCAGCACACCATGGATAAAGAAAGAAGGCTATTTTTGCTGATGTCTCTTTTCTCTGAAAATGCCCTGTGTCCTCTGAAAATATGTCCCTGAGGGCCATACTTTCAGAAGGCGCAGGGAATTACCAGAGGAAGGAGAAACTGATGAAAGTCTCCCCCTCCCCACATGAACTCTGGGTACTGTGGAGCTCAAGAAGCTCTTCACAGGGGGTTGCTTCTTTCCAGGATGTGACTGAAAGCTCAGTCAAAATGCTGGCTACTGTGCTTATATGGGAGAACAAATTCTCTCCATGTTATCTTATACCATTATAGGTTGATATGTCACCTACTATCTTGTCCAGTCTTAATTAGTTGCATGACCACCACCAAAGTTCAGGGTGGGGTGAGGTGGGGTGGGGTGATTGACTCAGGATCAACAATCATATGATCCTGTCCACAGTATTAAACATAAGAAGCTGCCTTATACCAAGTGACCCCATTGGCCCATCTAGCTCAGTATTGTCTACATGAACTGGTAGCGGCGTCTCCAGAGTTGCAGGCAGGATTCTCTCTCAGTTGTATCTTGGAGGTGCCAGGGAGGGAACTTGGGCCCTTCTGCAGAAAAGCATGCAGATGCTCTTCTCAGAGTGTCCCCACCCCATAAGGTTGAATGTAATTTCCCATTCAAATGCAAACCAGGGCAGACCCTGCTTAGCAAAGGGGAAAATTCATGCTTGCAACCACAAGACCAGATCTCTTCCTAGACTGTCTGTCCTCATCTGCACTAGGGATGTGCAAACTGGTCTGGGGGTTCGGTGGTCCAGCGGTCCAGTTCGGGGGTTTGGAGTCGAACTGAACCCCCCCAGGTTCCATCCGGACTGGTACCGAGCCCTCCGGCTGGCTTGCGAATTACTTTTTAATCTAAAATAAATTTAATTACCTTCTGCCCCTTTGGGGGGCTTCCTATGGGCTGCGGGGGGTGGGGGTGGGTCTGCGAACGTTTCCCTGCCCCCCGCTGGCCTCTAAAATCATGGCTGCGGCCTGCCAGAGTGTTATTTCTTGGCCCATTTGGGCCTCCATAAATCATCACTGTGGCCATTTTGGAGGCTGACACACATGTGCAAATGGCCTCTGCGAGGCGTGGCACAGCCCAGGGCCTCGCAGAGACCATTTGCACATTCGCGGCAGCCATTTTTTAACAGTTTATTTTTACAAAAATGGCCACCACACATGTGCAAATGGTCTCTGCGAGGCCCTGGGCCATGCCAGGCCTTGCAGAGGCCATTTGCGCATGGACTGTGGCCTCCAAATAGCCACCATGATGATTTATGGAGGCCCAAATGGGCCAAAAAATAACACTCCAGCACGCTGAGGCAGTGATTTTAGAGGCCGGTGGGGGGCAGTGGAATGTTCACAGACCCCTCCATGGCCTATAGGAAGCCCCCCAAAGGGGCAGAAGGTAATTAAATTTAATTTAAATTTTAAAAAACAAACAAATTGCGAACCCACCCACCTCCGCAACCAGACCGAAGTGGGCCAGCCGGTTCCGTGTACACCCCTAATCTCAACAATCACTCCTGTATGCCCTATGCAAGAATCCAGGAACACAAATATAAAACTGGCATTAGTTACTTTGGTGTTTTTTGAACCTCTCTAAGTTGTAAGCTGATTTCTTTCTTCTCTACTATTTACAATAGGTTATTCCTCTTAACACCTAGTGGACAATTGTTAGAGTACACTGCTGAACCGCACAGTCAGCCTGACATTTCCCACTGCTGACTAAGAATGACATTTTAGAGGCTTGAAATGCTTTGTTCATTGTAGGTAAATTATGTAAAATTATATGGGCTAATGTTTCAGAAAGGTACAGCATGAAACGTTATGTGTTTCAACCTACAATTACTTGGCACATTGGATTTCCCTTGCCTAAGGGTGAAGTGATGAACTCTATTCCTTGCCAAAGATAAATATAATCAATGGCTGCCTTTGCGCATAACGGCAAACCGGAGGTGGATGAGCCAGAGGTTTGGCTTCATGGTCATTCGGATGTGTGAAACCACGGTTTCGCCACCAACCTCACCCGAGGTTTCCATCCCCAAACCATAATTTGTACCTTCAGTTTGTAGTGAGTTTTGCTGCTGGAACCTCAGGTTTCAAAGTGGCATTGTATCGTCCAAATCCTGCTGTCATCTCATGATGACTGCTGTCATCGTAACCCGGGTTCCATGCTGTGGGAACAGCAGGGGAGGTCTGCAGCAATTAAGGGCTGCAGAAATGTTTTCACAAGCACATTGAGTCATGGCTAAGTCTGGGTTAAAAGACAGCCCCTGGAATTTGGGAGTGCTTTTGTTCTATCTTTGGTACAGGTTTGTAGGGAAAGGGGGCCCCAGCCTCTTCCCTTGGGGAGCAAGCATTCAATATCGCCCATGCCTCATAAGAGGGACCATCCTGGGTTACACCTAGGTATTGGTTACATTACCTGGGCAATACAGCCAAGTGTCACAATAAAAACTTGGACATCCTCCCAAGGACTGTTCTCTCATGAGAGTGACAGGCCATAGAGGCATGTATGTGGGCTGGAGGGCTGCTGCCGCCCAGCCTGGTTGCTAGATCCCTGTAAGCCCTGGGGAAGGGTACCCCAGCAATCCCTTTCCTAGTCCCAGTGACTGGCAGAAAGCAGGAGTCAAAGCACTCCTTCTGGCAGTCTGGTAGTCCCCTAACACATATGCATGGGTGGGTTTTTTTGCCCAGGACGGCCACCCAGCTAGGCAGGGTGGAACCACTGAAAACAGCAGTTTCCCTGACCCAGGATTCCCCGCAGCCAATCTATATATACCCCAACACTAGTCCCAGCCAGTGTCCCCTCTAAAAGGAATTCCCAGTTGTTGTTGACTAGAACTCCCAGAATCTCCAGCTGCAATGGCTTTTGCTTGGGGATTATGTGAATTGTAGTCAAAAACATCTGGGAATCCCTGTTAGAGGGAACACTGGTCCCAGCCTGGGAATTTTCAATGTGTACTAGGAGCTATCCCCCAGTGTTACCCAACTCTGCCCACCTGGCACCACCCAGACACATCAAGCAACCCTAGACTCCTTCGGAGTCTGGAAAGGTGGAGAGGGGAAGGTGTGGAATATGAGTTTTATTGTAAACAGATATATCGGGGTGGGGGGCAAATCAGCGGGGCATCCTATAGTTGGATGGCCTACCTCATGAAAGTGCAGTCCAATGGAGACCTGAAGCTCATGGAGCCTCTGGTCTTCCCCAGTTGACTGACCCTCATGCAGATGTTCACATGTGCACATCAGAGTATAAGAATTTATCATTTTTTGTTGATAAGATCAGCATTTTGACTAACATGCCAATATACAGATGAAAAAGCAACACAGGGCTTTCTTTTCCAAAATTATTTCACACTTGGTCCTCCCTTCTCCCTTCCTACTTGGCCCTTTAATGTTTAGATTCCTGAAATGCAACATGTGCAAAAAAAAAGTGTCTCTCAGCACATATTGACTTCTCCAGTGGAGTCATCAAGATTTATTGGCATTAGAGGCACACACGGAGTTCACCTTTATTGGTACAATCTCTAAAGTATAAACTAAAACTGTTTATGAAATGTGCAATTACTTCTAATACTGTGGCTGGACAGGGTTGCTTTCTCTGCAGGAAGCAACCGAATACAAGCTGGCAAAAGTAGTTCGCATTCATTGATTTGGGCAATCAAGCCAGTGGCTAAATTGGAGAGACAGGACAGGCCTGCACAAACCAATTATATTATGTGTCTATGCCAATATTTAAGGCATCTAGAACATGCACCTGATGTTAGTGCTGAAAACAATACCAAGTTGTAACACAAGCAAATTCCTGTGTTTCAATGCAAGTACACAACTATACTGGAACTCTTAGCATCCTAATTCCTCTCTCTCTTAGCTCCCTAATTTCCTATATACATTAGCCCGTAGAGAGCCCCCTGGTATACCTGAGCTGGCTTTTGTTTCCCAATGGAATTACAAAGGACTGAAAGGGACTACTGGGGTGGGTGCTCTTGTCTTGGCTTAATCAAAATACTTCCTATCATGAAAATGAATACCTACAGTATGAATGGGATGGGCACAGTATAGCCACTTTAGGATTTCTCATAGAACTACTAAAAGGATAACATTCTACACTTGGGATTTGAGTTTTGCTTGGTTGATACAGGGATACAGCCCTTCAGGATGCCTTCAAGAAGGAAATCCCAGGAACTCCATTCCCTGTAAGAGACGGTGTGAGTGTGCGTGTGTGGGGGGGAGGGGGGATGCTAATTAATATTTTGATTAGTTAAGCTCATGACTCACATCTTTCTGCTAACAGGAATATTTCACAACCAATACTGCCTTTTTACATGTCTGGCTCCCCTTTGGGATTCCAGGTTGCCAACTTTCTACCTGTTGCATGGACATCGGTTCAACAATGAACACACAAATGAGGGTCTTGCCTTACATCTTAAGCTTTGTAAGACATTTGTGAGAAGCACAAGCTTTGTGTGAGATTTAGCAACTGTTCAGTCACAGGAAATAAATGAGTTATTTCATGGTGGCAATGTTGTGACAGAGGAACAGGAAAGGCAGCTTGGTAATAATATTCTAGTGCCAATCTTACCTACAAGAATTAAAAGATGGGTGGGTACACATTCTTACCTTGATTCAAGAATTACTTGAATGTATGAGGTCTCCATCACACACACACACACACACACACACACACCACCATGATTATCAAGGGATACACACAGAGACCTATCCCTTCCACTGAAGAAAATGGGGAAGTTTTGTGGTTAGGGATTACACACAGGCTGTAGACCAGAGTGACTGCCCTGTAAGCAGATCAGCATGAAGAAACTGCAAATGATGGGATCCAATTATCTTAGAATCTGGGGAGAGTGGCCAACATATTCCGCAGGCTAAAATCATCAGCGCTGATCCACCTGTGCTACTACAGGGTTCTAACAATGCACTGGCAGGCTTGAGCTTTTTCACAGGAGCGGGAAAACTTAAGTTGCATGACTGTAAAGTACTACTTGGATCAGAACCATGTCACTTGACTGTAAGTGACACGTTTCCAATCTAAGTAGTGCATCCTGAGTGTGGGTGTGCTGTTCTAAGTATTTGTACTCTTGCACAAAACTGCAAGACTGTTAGCATTTTGTTAGGAGCCCACAACAGTACGGATAGATCAGCACCGCCGGTATAAGACTGGGGAACATGTGGGCCAATATTCTCATTCCAGAAATGTAAATTTGAATTGTTTTTGTAAAATACAGCTGCATTCTGCATTGGTGGTTCAGTGATATTTGCTAACTACCTCCAAATCAGAGCTGCCCTGTGTAGTCCTTGAAGAATGTTTTCCAAATCAGTTACAGCTACAGTTTCCCTCCCCAGTTCCTGCCAAAAATACTGAAAGCACTGTGTAAATCATCATCTTGCAATCAAAATGCAATATGCAAATCAAGTTTTTAAGCAAAATAAACTATTTTTCCTAATTTAGTCTAAATTATTATCTTTTTTTTTTTTTAATGAGGACCTTGTCAGGAAGAGGAACCATAATACAAATGTTGCTGAATTACTGGAGGAAAGAAAAAAGAAATTTTAGGAACAAAAAGACAGATTGCAATAATAAAACTCTATTAACATAAATACACTTTTCTTGTTACAATTCCATTACTCCCATTTCAAGACAGCTTTATGAGGCACAAGTTAACAAAATAATTATACTAGGGTTCTTTTTTAAACCCAGAAGGTATAATACTCATCAAAACATCAGTATTAAAGCTTATTGATCTTTTTCTTTTTCACTAAAACACAGCAGACTGCTCCTTCAGAGGGAAAGGACTTCATGTTGGCATTTGCAACTTTTGTGAATTACTATTTCTAGTGTTGAGTTATTATTTTGCAGGTGTGCAAAAGGAGCTTAAAGGTAAAGTCATGACCAGGGCTGCTCAAGGAAGCTTTGATGAAGGCCAGTGTGGTGTATTGGACAGAACGTTGGATGTGGACCAGGAAGGTCTGGGTTCAAATGCCTTGTCAGGCATAATGCCCATGGGGTGGCCTTTGGCAACTCATCATATCTCATCTTAACCCACCTTGCTGAGTTTCTGTGAGAATAAAAATGGAGTAAGCCCATGCATAGCTCGAATTCCTTGGAGGAAGGACAGGATTTAAATACTGGCCTGGAACCAATGAACTTCCATAAGTCTAAGGGAAATTTGGACTACAGATGAGTGCATTCTTTTCTCCTCACTGCAGATTAACTAAAAATGGTGCAGTCTTCCCCCCCAAACTGGGAACTCATAAAATGATCCCCTGCCAGACCCCTCTCACTCGACACACTGCTCTGCATTTCCCATTGTGGTTGTCCGTGGGAAGACTGCAGGTCCCAGGGGTCAATGCACCATTCCTCCTGGAGTGCTGATGAAATTGATAAAGGGGGGGGGGGAACAGGGAGGAAAAAAACCTTGCCATGTCTGCTGCTTTTGTCCTCTGGCATGCTGTGGATGACAATGAGAGGAAGAAGGAACACAAAATCCTCTCTCTGTCCCCCATTCTCCACAATTTATCTTTGCTGCTTCTGCTGGTCCTGGACCAGCAAGTAAAGGGCAAAGGAGAGTGTGTTTTGAGGAGTGGGGGACTGGTGGGGAGGGAGAAAGATGTTCAGTGAAGAACTCCGAGGGCTTGAAAAGCTCATTGCTCTGTGGAGTTGAGCTTCTAGAAGCCACCAAAGTACTTCTTTGAGACCAAGCTTGGAGAAGTTTGTTGGCATCCCTAGCATGGATTCTTCTAATAGTAGCCCCTTCCTATGCCACATGGCAAACTTTTGAAATTGAGTGCTTCATAAGCAGTTTATGACATGATATGATATTTTAAAATGCACTAGGCACATCCAAGGCCTTGAACTAACAAATCTAGCTCTTTGGATCCCTGAGTTAAGACGCGATCAGGCATGTTCTAGGTGGTATGGTTCAAGGCTTTTTTAAAGCCTACAGCACCGACTATTCCCAGGAGGTTTCCCATCCTAAGCAGGCCTGATCCTGCTTGGCTTCTGAGACAAGATGAGATTGAGGATGTTCAAGATGGTAAGAACAAAGGCTGTGATGCCTACAACACCCAGCATTCACAGGCAGTTTCCCACCAACCCTGCCCAACCCTGCTTAGCTTCCATGCTCTTTGGATCCCAACCATTATTAATACATCATGCATTACAATACAAAAGATCGTTCCCCCCACTAAGGCTTCAAACACCCACATTCACATGCAGAGTGGGATTTAAAGAGTAAAATGCAAAGCAACACCAAGTACAATACCATCTTGATGCTACGCAGCAAATGAGAGAAGGCTGATTCTCAAGAGGGCACCAGTATTCATTGTGTTATGAGGAGAACTTGGGCTCAAATTTGCATCTAGTAAAAAAAATGAATGGGGATTTATTCAGATCTATTCAGAACTGTATGCTTATTAATGCATTTATAATGTATTAATTTTGGAACATATTAAAATAATATTTCTCATTGAAATACAACTGATTGTCATTACAAAACCAAAAAAAGGCATCCTGTTTCTGAGAAAGGTATTCAAGTTCTGTCTTTCTCTCTCTCTCTCTTATAGATGCACGGTATGCCTTATTAATTTCGCTGACAATCATATAACTTATGGCACTCAAAATTTCCCACTAATTTTTTTAAAGGGGTTGGTGCTTACTCTGTGTTCCAGCATTTCTTTGCAAATGCTACTCATGATAAATTTTTCTAAACTTAAGCCAACAGCTGGCTGTAACGAGTGTCTGCAGAGCAATTATTTACACTGAACAATTAGCGACAATTGTGTAAACAATATTTCACACTTCTAAGTTCTTAGGCTCTTAGACAGAATGGAGCAGAAAAAAACCAGCACAATGCTCTAATTATCCATTGCCCAAAGTAATAGGATAAATCAGCACAAATTCCTCCAAATCATCTAGCTATAAGAATGAGGTTCATGGTGACGACGAGGAAGTACTGACTGTAAGGCTTATCAGTGTAATTCTATGGAGTGGACACTTGGGATAACACTATTTTGGTCTTGATGAGCTGCTGTGGGGGGGGGGTCTGTGTGGCTATTAGAGTTTCTAGGGAAGAGCAATTCTGGAGAAAAAGAGTATACAAAGAGTTTAGGAGAGGGAAAATGCTAGGACTGGATTGAAATCCCCCTCCCATTTTGCCCCCACCTTTGAGGAGCAAAAATGAGGAGGAGATACAATAGCTTTGTGGGGAACTTCCCTTCTGACAAGGGGTTTACCTAATGGCAGCAGGGAGTAGTAAGGTTTCTTCCCTTTAAACCCTGTTTTCCTTCAGCAATGTGGCATTAAGTATTGGCTTTGTCACCCAGCCAATGCCATTTTCCTTTCCCAGAACGCACTGGGAGATGACATTGCACAGTGACAAAACCAGTGCTTAACACTGTGGCTGCTGCCTGCAGTGTTGTTACAGTGAAAGAAAGAGGGTTTAAGGAAGAAACACACTTCCACTCCCGGCCTTAGGGAAGCACTCCAAGGCAAAAGTTGAAGATACTTTTTGGGGTCACTCAAAAACTTTCTCAGCCCTTTGAACTGGGTATATTTTTGCCCAGACCTAGAAAGGAATGAGAGATTGAGGTCATTCACGCAATCAACAATTGTTTTCTACCCAGGGAACTGTGAGTGCTCCCAATTTTTGGTTGTGTGGAAGCAAGGTAGGAGGAAAAGCAACCCATGTTTTCCTCCTATCTTGCTTCCACACAGTCACTTCCACCCATGTTTTCCTCTTACCTTATTTCCACACAACGGAAAATTGGAAGCACACACAGCTCCCAAACCAGGGTAGAACACAGTTTTTGATTGTGTGAATGACCTCATTGAGTGGTTCTAAGGTGGAAGTGAAGGAGTGAATAGCATGGCAGCCTCCCCTTTTCAAGCGACAACCATTCCGTAGCACCAGTCAGCCCCGAAAACAAGGGAGACGGGCTAAAAACTGCAGACAAGACTGAAATATCTGTGTCTTCACTCATTTATTGACTACCTATTCATTCATTCATTCATTTATTATATCTGTTGGACCTCCTTCTTCCTCTCCAGGTAATGTAAATATCCACCTAAAGATTTGCATTTGTATTTGCATTGTTTCCACTGCTTCCTCCTTTTTTTGTTTCCAGCCATGAATAGCAGTCTTCAAGTTGCCTACCAGAGTGTATTTCCAAACACACTCTTAGGAAGCGTAAAGGCTAGTGCACTGAAGTACAACACACTAATCTGGGGCCCGGTATTATTCCCACCCCACACAATTAACCAGCCAGTCTATTGATATCTATTCAGATTCTACATTCTGATATAAGGCTTAGCCATGCTTATGGAAAACTCATAATTAAATAGGAGTTTAATAAGGGGGGAACAGGGTATATCATCCTAGTTACTGGCCTTTAGGCAGTTTTTTTTTTTTTTTTAACACCACAATTGAAATAAATACTGGTGGGAATAAATATTATCACTAAAGTGTAGATCTGCCATGTTCTATAGCTTCTATAAATTCTTTTAAGGCACCATGACTGGCATTTTATCACTTCCTCAGCGTGAGAGCCCTCCTTGATTGCTTCCTTCACAGAGCACAATATAAATATACCATGTGCTTAGAAAAGCTAAAGTGATTGGAATTGCCTCAGTGCACTCTTTTGCAACCTACAGGGCCTCTGATTCCTTTGCTTTTCTGGAAATTATCATCTGTCAAGCACTTCTACACATCTTTGAATGCCATAGTTGCATGCAGATGTATATACACAGCTGTAGATCAATTTGCTTGAGCCCGTTTTATCCAGCTGGCAGCAGATCTTAAACCTTTGTGCCAGTTTATCTTTCTACAGCCTTGCCTTCATCATAGCCTCAGTTTGTGGTTTATGATGCCCCAGGTGGGATGCTCAGCATTCCCTGGCTGGTGAAGCCAGTTTTTAAAGCAGAGCCACACTTTAGGGACAAAGGAAGCTGCCTTCTCCCGAGACAGACCATTGGTCCATCTAGCTCAGCATGGTCTATACAGACTGGCAGAAGCTTCTATAAGGCTGCAGGCAGGCCCTATCTTGGAGATGCATTCGAGCACAATCTCAGCCCTATCTTGGAGATGCATTCAAGCACAATTATAATGGGTGTGTGTGTGTGTAAAAGCACTTCTAGTGGTAGTAGTTGGAAATAAAATTACAAGGGTGTGCAGAAGTGAAGAGGCAAAGCCCCAAAGCCAAACCTCCCAAAATGTCTCCGCAGACATAGGAAACCATGAGGCTGTTCTCATGCACAGACCAAACTGGGCTAAGGAAGCCAAGCCCAGTCTTGCCTGTGCATGAGAATTGCTGGGATCGCGCCTGACCTCGGCAGCAAACCCACCAAGCGAGCCACCCTCTTAAATGGGTTTAAGGGAGCTAGTGTTCCCTTAGTTCCACTTTTTAATCATCTGCCAGCCCCGCTGCTTGAATCCAGGGCTGGAGGACTGCGGGGCTTCCAGCTGGCATCGGGGGAATCCCCATAATGCACCATGCACTCATGCAGTGCATTATGGGAATTCCAGGTGCCAGGGAGATGCATCCCGACACATGACCCTCTGCACTGCCTGAGGCGGCAGCTGCACGTCTGGGCACACGATCTCTATGCCCAGACCAACAATGAGGATCATCTGCGGGGGTGGTACACTTTTTGAAGGTTCATGGATCGTGAGAAAGGGCCCCATGTATCTCATGGATCGTGAGAAAGGGCCCCATGTATCTTTAGCAGAGATGTAGCAAGGCTAGAGTGGGTCCTGGGACAAAAAGTGAAGTCCGGCCCCCTCCCGCCTTCTTTAAAGAGGAGCAAGGGGAAGCAAAGTAGAAGTGGTCATCCGGCTGGTGGGGGGCCCTCCCTCAGCAGTCCTGTGACATTCCCCCCACCAATTTGTTCAACTGTAGCTCCGCCCCTGTTCTTTAGACAGATCTGTTGCACTATGATTCATCTACCCCTGTGTGGATTGTGCTGCGGTTTCATTCTTTTCAAAGAAAAGTCCAATTAAATGAGATACGAAAAGAAATGGAAGCACCATGGGGAAAACAAAGGATTGCAACAGTATGTCAAAGTGATGATCCCAGAGGAAATAACTTGTTTCACAGCATCTAAACAGCTGAACAGTAATTCCAATGAAAGATGCACTTTCTGAAACACTTTCTGTGTGTTTTTGCATTTATATAGATAATATGAAAAACCTATGGCAATGATGAAATTTAGATATGGAGCTATTTCCATGTTTGCCCAGGAATCCAAAATGGTAGCCAATTCCAATATGGCCACCTGCACAACTACCATTTTTTTCTTTTCTCCCCAGCCATACAGACACCTGTAAAAATATGATTGTTGAGCTCTCAAAAATGCTTCTGTAATGAGAATTTTTCTTTCCAAGGGGTCTCACAACACCCACATATATCAATCTGTTCCAAAGTTATGGTTCCCTGAACCTCAACTTCGGAACAGACTGACGTATGTGTGTGTCGTGGGATTCCTTTGAAAGAAAACTTCTCATTACAGAAGCATTTTTGAGAGCTAAACTATCATTGAAGTTCCCTGAACCTCAGGTCACACTTCTGTTTGCATAATACACAATGTACATTTTGCTCATTTTTTATTCCACACTGAAAAAAATAGAGCAGAACAACTTGGGGGGGGGGCTTTATATCTTCACAATAAACTTAGCTGTGTGATAGACTTTTCTGGAAGTCAAATGATTCTATTTTGTTTTACATGCAATTCTTTTTGAACCTCTTCAGCTCATGTAAATTCTGTGATGAACTTAGGAAAAATAGGGAATGGGCAGTATGAATATGTTGTTTCTAACAGGATAAAAAATAAACAAGTTTCTATTCATTACTGTATACTAAGAAACAATATTTGACTATTGATATATCCTTCAAAATCTACAACAGCATCCCTCCTAAAAAAACCTCTCATATCTGATGTGAACTTGTTCTCTCATCTCCATCACTGGTGTAAGCAGTGAATTGGATAGTTTCATGATTTTCTGTTATGAGAATCACCCATACTCTCCATCAATTTATTTCCATGGTGTTCTATGGTGTGGTGATAAAACAGTTCTTATGTTTACAGAGTGTTTTGGAAGATGTCAATGGAACCCAAATAAGGCTGACACTGATGAAGGTGTGGACGATGGGATGGAAATTGAAAATGAATTGAGCAAGACATCCCCAAGTAATGCATGGATAATATGAATGATCTGAATGCAGTTGACGCCTCTTCTTTACATGCATAGCCATTACAGCATGAGCTACTTCTCCAGGCAAGAGAATGAGGGAATTGTGGACCATGATCCCTGCCCTGAGTAGCCACTGTGAGTTTGAGGAAGTGAGGCCGGAATTAGACAGTCCCAGTCTCCAACACGGAGCTAGACCCTGAAGGAACCCCAGAACTGGATTCCCCAGAAATGAAATCCCCAGAGCTTGAGTCCCATGAAGAGCCAACCTCTCCGACAACTCTGCTATTCTCAGTATCTGTATACCAGTGTCAGCAGCAGGCTAGGCAGGATCTGACAGAGAAGATGAAGAGTGTCAGAATCCAGGCTAGGAAGCTTTCCCTTTAAGGTTTCCCTTTAAGGCAGAACCCAGGAAGTATAGACTGAGCTCACAAGGTATGGAAAGGCAACTTGTCCTTCAGAGCTATCCATGTCTTTGCAACCCACTCTGCTTTGCAGGTTCTCTTCTGTGGAACAGGACAAGACAGAATGTGGGCAAATGCCATTAAGTATGCTTAGTGAACTGTAGGTTTCTAAGTTCATGGAGGATAGGTCTATCCATAGTTACTAGTCCTGACAGCTATAGCTAGGGACGTGCCTGAGCCATGGTTCGAGCACTGCCACCCCATTCTACTTCCTGCTGGTGCCACGTGGGAGATTATTGGGATGCATGCCATCCCAGCAGGAACCAGAATGAGGTGGCAGAGAGCAGATAAGGGCCTGCTCTCCTTTTTTCTTAGTCCCCTTTCCCTAAAAGTGTTTGAACCGTGCTTCGAACCATGGTCTGGGCACATCCCTAGCTATAGGCTACCTCCAGGCTTAGAGGTAGAATGCCTCTTACTATCAGTTGCAGGGGAGCATCAGCAAGAGAGAGAACATGTCTTCATCTGTTGCCTGTGGACTTCCTAGAGGCATCTGATGGACCACTGAGGGAATCAGGATGCTTGGAAAGAGCTTGGGCCTGATCCATCAGGGCTGTTCTTAAGTTTGCAGCACATGCTTTCAGGCTAATGGTACACCATCTCTGAATGTCTCAGTATTAAAGGAGTGCTGCCATGATGATCCACTGGGGCCTGTAGCCCTCTACTCCCCACCACCCCAAACGGCCGGGCCAATAGCCAATATTTTAGCTTTCAAAGAAGAAATTTTTATGTGCAATGCCAGTCTCTGGATCAGAGAGGTGAAAAATCTAATTGTGCATGTGTTTCCCCATTCATGTGTCACCTAGGCTGATTCAGGACATACTTGTTTCAAAAGCATATTTAAACTTTGCTGGCAAATAGATGAATATATACATATTGCCAATAACACTTCTAGGACAGAAGTACCTATGTGTACTATAGTGACAGGGGCGGGCATACAGCTTCTTGAACAAACACTGCAAACACCATTCTGCATTCTAATTATCAGGGACAGCTGAAACAGCGAGACATCTGGTATGCTTCTCCACAGAGACTAAACAAATCATTTCCGATCACTCTCCACTGAATCAGACTTTGGGAACTATCCAATGCTAATTTGTAATTTTGCTATGCTGTTTATCATTTGCAACAATGCTCTGTAAATAAAGTATCTTAGTAAATAATAGGTAGAAAATTGTAACCTGGGGCTGATTCACATAAGCACGAACATCACCACCTCATGTCTCACCACTTGTGTGCTCAGCCTTAAGTGTGTGAAATGCATTGTGGGTGGCTGAGATGATGGCAAGTAATGAGAGTTCTGACTGTGGTGCTTGGTAGGTGGTGGCTGTTTCACGCGTGTACACTTGATGTTCCTGTCATCAAATGATGACTATGCATGGTCATCAATCACTAGGGGATGAGGCCATAAGCCTTGTATATAGAGAGTTTCGGGTTCAGTCCCCTAGTAGAGCTGGGAAAGACCTGTCTGAAACCCTGGAGAGCCACTGCTGGTATATGTAGAAAATATGGGCTAGATGGCCTAATGGTCTGATTCAGCAAAAGGCAACTTCCTATGCTCACTATATCTTATCCCTGCCCACTCCCGCTCCATACAATATGCAGATAATAATACTGGCCTACATTGTTGTAAGAGCCACCTAATGGAACAGCGGGGAAATGACTTGCCTAGCAAGCCAGAGGTTGCTAGTTCAAAACCCCATTGGTATGTTTCCCAGACTATGGGAAGCATACATGAGAAGCACCTATATCGGGCAGCAGTGATACAGGAAGGTGCTGAAAGGCATCATCTCATACTGCGCGTGAGATGGCAATAATAAATCCCTCCTGTATTCTACCAAAGAAAACCACATGGCTCTGTGGTCACCAAGAGTCGACACCGACTAGAGGGCACAACTTTACATTGCTGTAAGGATTATTGAGATAAGAAGGAGGAGAGTTGGTCTTGCAGGATCAAGCATGAATTGTCCCCTTTGTTAATCAGGGTTCATCCTGGTTTGCATTTGGATAGGAGACTACATGCGAGCACCGTAAGGGAGGCGGTGCTACATGTGTCCACCCTTAGGAGAGGTGGCCATAGCTCAGTGGAACAGCACTGTGTGCAGAAGATCCCACGTTCAATCCCTGGTATCTCCAGGTAGGGCTGAGAGAGACTCCTGCCTGAAACCTTGGAGAAGCCACTGCCAGTCAAAGTAGACAATACTAAACTAAGTGCTCCAATGGTCCAACTTGGTATGTGGGAGTTTCCTATGCAAGAAACACTTCTAACAAAAAGCTCTATATCAATGTTGATGGTAGAATATCATCTGAAAAACGACTTGCTGGGAGGAGCTAAACAAACTCAAGGTAAGGAATAATTCTGGTGTGTCTGGAATATAATAATTCTGAGCTTTTCAAAAGTATCCCCTGACTTCAGTTGTGCAGAGATTGAAGGCAATTGTTGCTCTTGCTTGATTCTCCTGCCCCTGCTGCCATGTCATGGTTACACGTGAAGCTGCTGCAAGTCTAATGAATTGTTTCCTCTAGAGGAATATAACACATCTGGAACTATCTGCAGGCAAAGCATTCTGGGGAGGATTAAAACAATAAAAACCATTTGCCCTTTTTTCACAAGGAGATTGGATGGATAGGCTTAGAATAAAGTGATGCTTTGAGAGCAATAAAATACTACTTGTAGGTTAGAAAGAGTCAAAGGACTAACAGCATTATCATACAATGATAAGATTATTATTAGGTGCCAACAGAGGATTTTTCATGGCTATCTGAGTTCCCAGCATGTGCCTCTGTTTCATTTTTCGGGGGGGGGGGGGTACCCTGCTTTAATAAACGTCCCTGTGGGGTAAAACTTTAGAAAAGGTCTTAAACTGGTGGCTGTTATCCTTTTCCCCAAGAAACCAAAGCATCTTTGTTCTTTGACTATATTCAGGTAACATTTCCTGAATATGCCCAAAGGTATTATCACACGTTTGCAATTTGGAGACATTCTTTGTTTTGAAATCTTTTCCCCTCCTTGTCTTATAGGTTATAGTTTGAGGATTAAAAGATATTAAGCATATGTTTTCATCTTCACCTACATGGCCACACATTTTGGAAATATTTATCTTTTGGGCCAGCAGTGATAGGGTAAATCTAATACTGAGGTGCATACCTGAAGGAGATACAAAGAACTGATGTTGGAATAAATGTAAAGGAAAAGTGTGCCCTCGAGTCAGTGTCGACTCCTGGCGACCACAGAGCCCTGTGGTTTTCTTTGGTAGAAAATACGAGAGGTTTTCCATTGCCATATCCTGCGCAGTATGAGATGATGCCTTTCAGCATCTTCCTATATCACTGCTGCCCAATATAGGTACTTCCCATAGTCTGGGACATACTAGCGGGGATTTGAACGGGCAACCTCTGGCTTGCTAGAGAAGTCATTTCCCACTGTGCCATTAGGTGGCGTGATGTTGGAATAGAAACATTTAAAAATAATAATAGTGGAACAGGCTGGATTTCTAATCTACCCTTAGCAAGAAGAAAAACAGACAGACCGATACTCATGGAAGTGTTACTACACGCACATACAGCATGGAAAAACTAGGGATGTGCACAAAGCATTTTGGCGCCTCTAATTTGAATTAGAAACGCTTTCTCATTCGAAATGCTTCAAACTGCCCCAGCCATATCATTCCAGTGGAGGGGGGGCACTTCAAAGAGAGGAAGGCCGATCTTACCTGCCCCTCTGTTGTGGTGCTTTCGGTATTAAATGCCATGCTGCGCAGTTGCAGTGCTGCTCCCAGCAGCCCGTGGGCATCATGACCACATAAATGGCATCCGTGCATGCACCGATGCCATTTACATCAGGGATTCTCAACACTGGGTCCCCAGATGTTATTGGACTTCAACTCCCATAATCTCCAACCAGAGGCCACTGTGGCTGGGGATTATGGGAGCTGAAGTCCAATAACATCTGGGGACCCAACATTGAGAATCCCTGATTTACATGTTGATGCCTGTGGGCTGTTGGGAATAGCACTGCAACCACATGGCATAGTGTTTAATAAGTACAGAGCTGCAGTAGGGCGGCAGGGTGGTGGGCGGAGGAGGAGTGATGGAGGGGCAGGCAAGACCTGCCTTCTTCCTTTTAAAGAGCCTGCTCTCCAACCTCAAACCCCCCCCCCCATATGTGCACAATACACTTCATGCACATCCCTAGAAAAAGCAACAGGATACTTTGCAGATTGCCTATAGTCCCAAGCTAAAGCTACCAATGTAGTCATAATCTAAAATACTGATTTTGTGTTGTAGGCCTTTAGAGGAAGATTGGTGTCTTCCAAGACAACCTAAAAGCTACTCACCAGCAGCAGTGTGCCAACCAACAGAAGCAACAACCTAGGAATCAAGAACTGTCCCAGATCCTTTGCCAGCTGTGCCTTTCAATTGGCTCCAGCAACATCATTACTGGAAACAATGGCATCTGCCATACAGCCAGGAGCTCTTTCCCTCACCCATCGTCCAGTTCTACATATACCATCACCCACCAACAGGGCTCTTTTCTGATGTTTACACTGGACAAACAGACTTGTCTCTACAGAAGAGACTGAGCATGGCCATTAAAAATGGCAGCATACAGAACAGCCACCACTATATAAAATATATAAATGCACATGTTTTAATTTTCCCTCTGTAAAACCTGTGCAGTTTGAACATCCCTCTCTTCTCATGTGATAAACGCAAGACATGCTGTTGAAATTAACACCATCATTTGTAGTCTATTCCCCACTAAAAATGCTCTGAGTAACTGAATAAATAGGGTATAGTAACAGACTGGGAATAGGGAATAAACACTGCACACCTTCAAATACATAGTTTTCAGTATCTAGGGGGAAAATGCACAATTTCCATTCTACAAAGTTCCCCAAGCAGCCACATAGAATATTAAATTATAGAGCACCAAGCCTTCTTTATGAAACTCCAACTCCTTATCTAAGTCATGCCGAAGATTATTTTGATCTATTCAGCAGGCCTCCTTTATTATCTTCCTGGAATAAGGTATAGGAATAATGGAAAAGTTAGGCTCACTCTTTAAGAAAATTACAAGCAAGTTTTAATCTCGGAGCGACAGAGATACTCATCTCCAAGAGCAAAGTCACCTACGTGGGACAGTGACCCAAGGCTGGGATCTGTACTGTGGCCCATCTGGTTTGACATTTCATCTGCAATAAATGTTACATATCTGAAAAAGACCAGTCTAATTCAGAGGAGACCTGGTTCTCATAAGTTGCTAAGTATGGCTTGTGACATTACCATATAAATTGAGATATAAATATAAATGAACCTCCGCACACCTGTTGAATGAAATCCTATTTGATGTTTAGACAATTTGCGGACTTAAGTAGATTGCATTTCAAAGTACAGCAAGTCTATTTGGAAATCCTTGCTTGCTAGATGACCTTTTGGATATTAAAGTGTTGGCTGAAATATGACATGATGGAGGTAATCACCACAACAAATAGACATTTGGCTCTGAAAATGTCTCTCTCTCTCTCTTACATGTGCAGAAGTGAGAGATAATTAGATCTGTTCAAAATACTTCAGCTCCCTCAAAGAGAAGAGGTATTGACCAAGTCAGTTAAATTAAATAAGGGGGGAAAATATATTTAACTGATTATAGAGCGGATGCTTTTTAATCACTTTGACATTTTTGTTTCTGAAACTGTGTGACACTTTGGGTCATGTGAGGAAAGTTTTGGCTCAAATGTCGTTTTGGCTCAAATGCCTGCTAGAGCAATATTGGAACATACTTTGAAAGAAGTTTGAACCAAACTTTAAGAGAACATTCTGATGCTCCAGGTGCACCAACTGGGAAGGGAAACTTTAGGATCTGACAGAAGCCCTCTTCCACCAGCGTATCATGAGATATGTCTCTCATATGACCACTACACTGGCCTGACAATGTGGCTATGCTAGTGTATTGTACTGCTGATATACCTACTATTATTATTGTATTGTTTATTAGCTCTGGGTGGTTCACTATGCCAGTGCAGTTCCGGCAGCAGAAAGACCAAAATAAGGCAGCAACAGGGGCATGCCGTGTCTGCAGGGGCAAACTTTCCATAAGGCAAGGCAGTAGCAGCTGGTGGGCTTTGGAGTGGCGGCGCAGGGGAGAACCTATTCACAGAGGCAGGAGCCTACTCCCCCCTTCCGCCACGCCAGCAGGCTTGGGTATTTACCCAAGCACTGAGGAAAACAGAAAGCGGGGAGTAGAAAAGCAGGGGCAAATGTAGAAAACAGAAAAGATTTGTGGGGTGGCGGGGGAGAAGGTATAAAGCAAAAACAAACAAACAAAACTCTGGGGCAAAAAGCAGGGAGAAGAGCAGGCAAAAAGCAGAAAGAAAGGGCAAAAGGCAGAAAGATGGACAGAAGGGGGAAAGCAGGGATTGCATGGCCCCTCCCACCAAACGAACAAGTTAGTGAAAGATCAGACTTGCCAGCAGCCAGGGAAACTTTCACAGCAGGGAGCTTCTTCCAGCCCCTCCTCCCCTGCCTGTAACTTCTTATTTTGGTCTTACTGGCTGGAACAGCTGCTACTCAAGCTGCTCCAGCCAATCTGTTTCCTAGGGGCTCCTCCTGGCACTGCCCCCAGGAAGAAGGGCAAAATGTATTTTAAAATATACTCCCTGAAGCCACCAGGAAGTGTATTTTAACCCATTATTTTAGTTCTTCCTGGGGGCAGTGCCAGGAGGAGCCCCTAGGAAACAGATTGGCTGGAGCAGCTTGAGTAGCAGCTGTTCCAGCCAGTAAGACCAAAATAAGAAGTTACAGGCAGGGGAGGAGGGGATGGAAGAAGCTCCCTGCTGTGAAAGTTCCCCTGGCTGCTGATAAGTTTGATCCATTATTAACTCTTTTGTTTTTGTTGGGGGGAGGGCACTGCCCCTCCTGCCCTTACTGACCAGCCACCACTGAGGCAAGGTGAGGCAGTCACCTCAGGTAGTGTTGCCATATGTAAGCTTCCCGAATTGAGGCAGCCTATCATGCAAATTGTGCTGCAACTAATTTGCATATTATGCAATTTAGTATGCAAGCTGACTGATGCACTGTGAAATGTCTCCCTTATCGTAGTTTCACAACAACACTGTTTTCAGTATTACTGTTATAAGTTTCAGCATAACTGTATTAGAAGTTTTCACCGTAAACTTCTTACTTTTTCTTTCTTACTTATAAGTAGCAAGTGGATGCACATATCTGAGAACATTTTAGAAAACAAACCACACACCTTCCCCTCCCTCCCTATTGCAATCCCCCAACACCAAATGTCTGGGAGACGCCAACACCAACTCCACAACCAGCTCTGTCAGCTCAGTTAGGGAGTCAGTTGGGCAGTAGGGTGGACAGTACACCAACAGAATTCCCAATCTATCTCTAGTACCCAGCCTCAGAAATACACACTCAATACACACTCCAGGCGGTCTTGGAGGAAACTGATTATCTAGACCCATTTCAAACTGGTTTTCGGGCAGGCTATGCAGTGGAGACTGCCTTGGTTGGCCTGATGGATGATCTCCAATTGGGAATTGACAGAGGAAGTGTGACTCTGTTGGTCCTTTTGGATCTCTCAGTGGCTTTCAGTACTATCAACCATAGTATCCTTCTGGAATGTCTGAGAGTGTTGGGGGTGGGAGGCACTGTTTTACAGTGCTTCCGCTCCTACCTCCCAGACAGATTCCAGATGGTGTCGATTGGAGACTGTTGCTCTTCGAAATCTGAGCTTAAATATGGCGTCCCTCAAGGCTCCATACTCTTTCCAATGCTTTTTAACATCTACATGAAACCGCTGGGAGAGATCATTAGGGGATTTGGAGCTGGGTGTTACCAGTATGCTGATGACACCCAGATCTACTTCTCCATGCCAACTTCTTCAGAAGCTGGCATATCCTCTCTAAATGCCTGCCTGGAAGCAGTAATAGGCTGGATGAGGGAGAATAAACTGAAGCTGAATCCAGATAAGACGGAGGTACTTATTGTGCGGGGTCAGAACTCCAGAGATGATCTTGATCTATCTGTTCTAGATAGGTTAACACTTCCCCAAAGGGAACAGGTTTGCAGTCTGGGAGTACTTCTGGGTTCACACCTCTCCTTGATTTCTCAGGTTGAGGCAATGGCCAGAGGTGCTTTCTATCAGCTCTGGCTGATACGCCAGCTGCACCTGTTTCTCGAGATCAATGACCTCAAAACAGTGGTACATTTGTTGGTAACCTCCAGACTTGACTTTTGTAATGCGCTCTACATGGGGCTGCCTTTGTACATGGTCTGGAAACTCCAGTTGGTTCAGAATGCAGCAGCCAGGCTGGTCTCTGGGTCATCTCGGAGAGACCACATTACTCCTCGGCTGATGGAGCTTCACTAGCTACCAATAGGTTTCTGGGCAAAGTACAAAGTGCTAGTTGTAGCCTAAACGGCTTAGGCCCTGGGTATTTAAGAGAGTGTCTTCTTCACTACGAGCCCCACCGCCCATTGAGGTCATCTGAGGAGGTCCGTCTCCAGTTACCAACAACTCGTCTGGTGGCTACACAGAGATGGGCCTTCTCGGTCGCTGCCCCGAGATTGTGGAATGAGCTCCCTGTTGAGATACGATCCTCCCCATCTCTGGCAATTTTTTAAAAACACCTGAAAACCCATCTTTTCACCCAAGCTTTCCCAGCTTTTTAAAAGTGTCTGTTTTTAATTTTATGGCTGTTTTTAAATTGTTGCATTGTTTTAACTTTTATATGTGTTGTAATTGTTTTTATGTTAACCACCCAGAGACGAACGTTTGGGCAGTATAGAAGTTAAAAAATTAAATATATATATAGGTCAACTGTCTCACAGGGGCCCTGGTAAGGGAGATGGTATTCTTATGGACCACAGTCACTCCCCACCCCTGCCCACTTCCCCTAGCCTGCTCCACAACAGAGTAACATGGTGGGGGAAGCTGGACCACTTGCCTCTTCGAACCAGGTCTCAGTTATACATGCCAAGTCAGCTCCCTCATCCACGATCAAATCATGAACAATTTAGGTCTTATGACCCAGCAATGCCAAGGAGCAAGGCCAGGCTCTGTGGGTAGTTGGAGCTGCTCCCCATGACCTGAGAGTAGACAGGGCAGGTGGAAGTGGAGACAGTTACTAAATTACTCATTTCCCTTCCCCTGGAACAGCCAGCTGCTCTGCCAGTGCCAATTCAGTCCCACCCCGAAGGCCCGGCACCAAAGGCTGGCCCCCTTTGGCAGCCAGCTTGGGCAGTTGCCTACAGGTGGAACGCCAGCCACACCGCCGGCTACTCCTCAGGCTTGCCTTCTTGGTCTAAATGCCTCCAAGAACCCAGCAGCCCCTCCTCTAACAAGAAGCTCCCAAGCCAAGCAACAGGAGGTGAGTGTCAGGCAATCTTGGAAGGCAGCCAGCTGGAAGAAGACAACAGGCAGGCAGGCTGTCCTTCATCTGGGCTGAAAGATGGAGCTGGAGATTCCAAAAACAGAGCGGGCCAGCTGATAGAGTCCAAGCAAGGCAGAGGAGCCGACAGAGTTCAAGCCCTCTTATCTTGCATCCCCCTGCTCCCCTCCCCTGCTTCCTGGCCTTCTGCCTTCTGCTTCCTGTCCTTTGTTCATGCCACCAAATTCCTAAACAAAAGACATATTTTTACAACCAATTCCCAGCTTGCATTTTCCTGGAAGTTGCTCCTTGTAACTACAGAGTGATTTATTTACGAGGACTTCCTTGCAAGCATCATGCACAACAATACAAAGGCGTAATGGGGCTGTCTGAGCCCATTTCATCACGACAAACTGGATCAGCTGAAGGCAGTTATTACGGGTTAAAGAAAATATTATGACATGTTGTACCAGAGTGCAATGCTTGGCTTTGACCTCGCTGAAAGACACTGCAGTCTAGTGGTGTATGTAATGCTGAGAGTGGGAAGATGAAGATGTTTTGATTCAAATGTTTGCTAAAAGAAGAATGGGGGCACTTGAACAATCAGATGCCAAGTGTTCATCCTGTATTATTTAGTGCAAGCGTATTGCGAGCTAGAAATAGATGCATGCAGAGAGAAGCATAAGTACTTTCTGTTTATTCTGCTGAGTTATTTCCGACTCTTAGTGCTGATGTTGTACACCCAGGGGAAGAGCGACATCTGAATTTTATGTTTCATCATGTCAACTTTTTAAAGTGGCATCCCCAGTGTACACACTCGTCCAGCTAACTCTAGCTCAGGCTTTTACAAAAACGTCCCTTTAGTAAATAGAGGAGGATTTATTCTTGCTACCAGCCCAATGGAACCTTATCTATTTGCAATTCATCCATTCACTCATTATTGGAAGAAATGCTGTTCTTTCTCAAGTTATCAAGTACTCAAGTAACCCCTTCTTTTCCTTTCTTTGCCTCCCTCATTGTTACATTTAGACTGTAAGCTCCTCAGGGCAGATACCTGTCTTTGCTTATGTTACTGTGTGGAGTGCCATGTCACTGATGGCGCAAGATAAATACTACTTATGATCATATTATTATTTATATTACATCACCATATATTCGCAAGCAGAAGCACCTGATTGGGCAGTGGGGAATCCATATGCAGATAGGGAGGAGGAGCCTGTGAAGGTTAAGGTCAGTTGGAATGTAACTGTTACTGTTTGGAAGATGTTCTTGATTGTAGAGGAGAGAAATCTATATATACTAGCCGACCCCGCACAGAGCATCTGTGCGGCGCTTGGGGGCCGGCTGTTTCCCCTTCCCTCTCCCTCCTGGCCCGGTCTCGCCTCTCTTCTCCTTCCCTCCAGCCCCACGCACTCTAGCCCTCCCCCTTCCCACACAGAGCCTCACCGGGTGGCCAAAAAGGGTCCCGCCACCGCTGTTTTTTTCTCCCTCCCGTCTGCCTGCTGCTGCCGCCGCTTTTCTAGCCCCCATCTGCCCACCGCCACGGCTTTTCTCTTCCCCCTCCGCCCACCTGCCACCGCCACTTTTCTCCACTTTTCACTCCCTCCCTCCGCCCGCCACTGCTTTTCTCTCCACCCACCCGCCTGCCGCTTTTCTCTCCGCCCGCTGCCGCTTTTCTCCCCCCCACCCACTGCTGCTTTTCTTTCCCCTCCCTCCTCTGCTCGACTGCCACTGCTGCCACTTTCTTCCCCCTCTCCTCCTCCCTCCTCACTCGGCCGGGCCTCTTGCTGGAACTCTCGCAGAGTGTCGTGAGAGTTCTGCCGCCAAATCCTGGACATGCATGTCGGCTAAGAGAATTAATTATATAGATACTAGCTTAACCTGCGCAGAGCATCTGCATGCTAGTACTTGAGTGGTCCCCTCACCCCCTGCCACAGTCCCCCTCACAGAGATCTCTCCACCCTTACCTGAGCTGCACTCCTGCTGCTCCTCCTCAATCCAGTTGCTACCATCCCCCTCACCCCTCTTGGTCACTCCTCCATCACTTTACTCCACCCCCCTTGCCCCTCTTGGTCAGGGCTACAGTGTTGCTGGTACCTATTGTCCATGGAGGATGGAGGAGTGACCAAGAGGAGTGAGGGAATGAGTGGGATGGAAGAAACTGGATGGAGGAGGAGGAGCAGGAGTGCGGCTCAGGTGAGGTTGGAGAGATCTCTGAGATGAGGGGGCTGTGGCAGGGGGTAAGGGAGCAACCAAGTACTAGCACACAGAAGCTCTGTGTGGGTTGAACTAGTTTTAATTATTGCTGCTGTTATTGTTTGAATGTTCATGTTTAAAACAATTTCCAACACCTTCTCAACAATACCACACTGATCTACATTATGCATACCTAAACAACATTTATTCACATTTTCTAGTGGGGGAGAAGCCTTGCACACAAGCAGGAATCGCTGATTTCTCTCCATCCCACATCAGTACTAGCTGAAATCCCCCCCCCCCAACTTGACAAGCTCAATATAGGCTGCTGTTGCTGTAGGTGCTATTCCGTAATGGGGATTTACTGACTATAATCCACTTACTTTGGACATTATCCATTCCCGTCGTTCCACTTGCTATCCTAGTCTCTTTTTAAAAAGAGGACACTGAGTGCACTCAGAAGGCCCACATTGATGCTGGCATGCTCAGAAGCCTCACCCCTGTAGTGTCCATAGAAGGCATCTGTCCATGGTTACAGCTCTTGCCTCTTCAGACAAAGGCTTTTCACATAGACAGCAGGCAGGTGGGCTTCTGAGTGCATCAGCACCAGGGCAGAGATTCAGGATATGATCTCAGAGTACTGTATGTGAGTACAGCGACCATCTTTTTTTAACCTCTAAAGAGGGCTTGGCCTACTAGTGCCTTGTTCTCACCACTATTATCACTGAACAGAGTCCAATTCTCACATTCACCCACAGAGGCACTCTTACCCTGGGACTTCCAGGTGGACTTCCAGGTGGACGTCCAGGGCCTCCACATCCCCTGGGGTCCCCCAAATACCCAAATTCTCTTTAGTCTGTCCCGGGTGGTGTGGTCGCTGCGCCACGCCACTGGTCCCCACTGCACCAGGCAGCCAAGTGTGGCTGTGACCTGTGCTGGGCAGCAGGGTGTGACTTCTGCTTCAGAGACAGAGCGGGGGGCGGGCGGGCGGAGAAATATGTGGGATGGGGATATATTAAGTTGTGTGTTGAATTTTTTTTGCTAATGCATATTTGGATAAATATACCTGTTTTATATTCTTACATTCTCATGAGTTCAGTTGCTGTTTGTGCGCTCGAGAACTCATGTGTTAAAAATTGTGTGTGTGTGTGTGTGTGTGTAGGAGGATGATGCTTGCAGGGGGGTGGGATCTGAAGGCCTTTAGGTCCAGGCTCCAAAATTACCTAGTTGCATCTCTGTTAAGGGATGTGCACAGAATCGTCAACTGCCGGTTCGAAGGTGGCGGGGGGGAATATCTTTAAGGAGGGGGGAGGGTGCACCTATCCCTCCCGCTGTCTTTCACCTGCTGGTGCTGTCTTTTTAAACGGTCCTGTGGGGCGGCAGTGTACTTCCTTGCTGCTCCGGTGCCTCCTCAGACCAGAAGTGGCCAGAAGTGCCCGGTGCACGTCACATTTTATTATTTGACCTGATGCTACTGGATATGGATATACACACACAGGCAAACAAAAACAATTCTTGGTGAAATTAGGAAGCAGAGAACATCTCTTCCTGTTGCTGTACAGTGAAACTGAATTGTGGGCAATAATGTGGGCAAAGGGACATGATGTCCACATTTTTAAAATATTTGCTGCAGCAGATATGCTGCTCCTGACTGTATCAAATTAAATATTGGGGGAAATATATATTTAACTGATTATAGAGCAAATGCAAAAGAGAAACTTTGATATTTCTGTTTCCAAAACTGTGGCACTTTGGGTCACGTGGGGAAAGTTTGGGCTCAAATATCATTTTGGCTCAAATGCCTGCTAGAGCAATATTGGAACCTACTTTGAAATAAATCCAGAGGGAGAAGCAGGTGGAAAAGAG
The DNA here is from genome assembly GCF_027244095.1 of Hemicordylus capensis. Classification (NCBI taxonomy): domain Eukaryota; kingdom Metazoa; phylum Chordata; class Lepidosauria; order Squamata; family Cordylidae; genus Hemicordylus; species Hemicordylus capensis. The sequence goes on along the minus strand of NC_069661.1, from coordinate 24,333,941 downwards.
AACAGGAACTGGGATGAAAAGTCCCAGGGTAGAGCTTTTTCCCTTACTGCAGCTTGCTAAAAGCAGACTATTATTAATTTCAGACTTATATTAAATTCAGACTTGTATTAATTTCAGAACCCAAATAAAGGTCTTCTCTGCAGCCTTGCCACACGCAATGTCTCCAAGGCTGAAGAGCGTGCACTTCTCACTCCCATGTCTGCACAATCACCAAATTCCAATTTAGGTTACCCCAAGGTCACAACTGTCACATCAGATCTGAAATCTCATGGGTTATATTCGTGAGGAAGGAACAGAACAGGGCATTGATGGGAGCAGGGAGGTGAAATGTAGGGTCGGAAGGGTCTTGTCAGAACCATTTCCTTTGCTTTCTTTTTTGGTATAGTATATTTTGTTGCTTTCACAAGGTTTTTTCTGTCCTTTTTTGGTTAAGTTTTGTTTTCAGGACATCCCCTCTGTTTTTGTGTTTGGCATTTCTCCCCACTTCCCCCCTTTGTATATAGGCTGTGTCTTGTGTCACTGTTAACACAAACTGCCACCCACTGTCAATGGTTTTCCATGCTCCCTCCCTCCCATCCTTCTTCCAGTTTTTTCTCTCACCCTCCTCCTCTTACACTTCCAAAATTCTTGTCTGTGCCCTGTTGATTGACAAGTAAATGAACCTGCTTTTGGAACCTTTCTTCCAGCATTTCATGAGGCAGTTTCAGAAGTTAAGGACACCTTGCCGAAGCCATGTACAGTGGGGCGAAAGGAGACACTGTCCTACTCCTGCTGCGTCACTCACATGCGCTCCCCGCCACTCATGGTTACAATAGTGCTTGACTGAATGAAGAGGGGAGAGTCCTCCCTGTGATGGCAGGCACTCCCGTGTGAGTGATGAAGTGTGAGTGGGACTTGGTCTCCCTTCACCCCACTGTACAGAGGGGCAAAGTTATAATATCTAAAGAGGGCTATGGTTGCAAGTTGTACATACTCTGTGCTTCTTTGGAGGTGGTTTTCGGTTTGGGAGGGAAACCAGGCTTCCCTCCCCAAAACTGACATTTTGGGGAATGCCTTTTGGTCCTTCCCTACACCCCCAAATGCCCGCCCACCCTGTTTGTACCTTTTTGTACAGGGAAGTAGGTTAGGAGAAAACCAAGTTTTCAAGAGAGCCAGCGTGGTGTAGCGGTTAGAGTGCTGGACTAGGACCAGGGAGACCTGAGTTCAAATCCCCATTCAGCCATGATACTAGCTGGGTGACTCTGGGCCAGTCACTTCTCTCTCAGCCTAACCTACTTCACAGGGTTGTTGTGAGGAGAAACTCAAGTATGTAGCACACCGCTCTGGGCTCCTTGTAGGAAGAGCAGGATATAAATGTAAAAATAAAAAAGTTTTGTTGGTTCAGATGTCATAATCCATGTTGCTTTATTCGAAACTAAATTCTAAGTGGATGCTTGCACAGGCATGGGAGGAGGGAGTGTGCACTCCCAAACCTTGAAAACATTGTGAAGGATGAGGCGTAACTGTGGTTCCACATTTCATCTGAACTGGTTCACTGATAGTACAACTTGCTACTCTTCCCTTAACTCTAACTCCTTAACGTGCTGTAGAAGAGAATTTAAAATGGTGCCTATTTGTGTGCAAAGGGTGCACAATTCTTTACACTGTGCTTGATCAAAAAACACCTCACCAAAAAAACAGCTTTCTCCTATGCTCATCCTTCCCTAATTTCTTAGTCCTCCTGTTACTTGACCTGTGAAAGTATCTTAGGGAAATTACCTGAAATTCCCACCTGATAATTGATGAAAAGCTATCTCAACTAATCATTTCATAGCATAACCTTCCATCTACCTTGGTCGTTTTCCCAAAGCAGCTATCACTGTATCATCAAGCTTTCAAGGGGACTGCATATTAATATTCACCATTGACCTCTTAGGCATAAATGCTTTCCTTTGTCACCGTTGCTTCTGTCTTTCTACTCCTGCAGTTTCAGTTTTCAGAGGAAAGGTGACGAATACTGAAGAAGCATACCTGAGTACAAGGCAAGTGCCCCATTACAAAAAGAAAAAAGAAAGAAGAGTATTTCTCCCAAACCATCAATTCATTTTAAATGCATTTCTATTTCAGACCAAACAATTGTAGACTTAACTTGAACTTGCTGATCTGATTCTAGTAACAGGTAGGGATGTGCACAAAACCGGTTTGCCCAGTTCGGTTCGAATTTGAACCGGTTTGAACTGATTTGAACCAGTTTGAACTGGTTTGGACACCCAAAAATTGGTAGGATGGTATCTGGCACCCAGGGGTACCTGCCACCCAAACCCCAAAGCAATCGGACACTCGTACGATTTTTTATGAATTTTTGAAAATTATTTATATTTTTTTCTCATAGGATATAATGGGACTTCAACCAGCCCATTATTCCTTATTGTGGAGCACCCATGGGTGCCAACAACCATGCAAACCCCGAAGCAATCAGACAGCCCTATGATTTTTTATGAATATTTGAAATATTTTAATTATTTTTCTCATAGAGTATAATAGGACCCAAACCAGACCATAACCCCTATTGTGGAGCACCTAGGGGCACAAAAGTGGTTTAGGTGGTAGACAACCAGGGGTGCCTACTATCCACAAAGTACCAAGGCAATCGGACACTCCTCTGATTATTGGTGAATTTTAAAATTATTTTGGAATTCCTCATAGAGAATAATGAGGATTGCAGCAAATGTATAGCTTCACGTTGGGTGTCCTAGAGTGGAGTGTGGTGGGTGGTTGTTCCCAAGGTGGGCAAGGAAGCTATCAGAATTATTTGAAAGGATTTGGGCAAAAGGCTGATTTTTAAGTGATTTTTGAAATTTATGTGTCTTTAAGGTTAGCAATGAGAGTGGATTCATAGTTTGTCATTGAAAATCTTATATGCTACCAAAGAATCTACACTCAGAACAGAAACAACAAAACCCAGTACCCCATGGGTTAGCAACCCATGGAGGTGGTTGGCACCCTCGCTCTGGGCCACCCCAGCACCCCCCCCCCGCAAGTGCAGTTATGGGGCAGCTGAAACCTCCATTCTTCCCCATGGAGAAAAACCTTAAAGCCACTTGTGGGGTGCTGGGGTGGCCCAGAGTGAGTGGTGGTCTAGTGCAAAGAGGGTGCCAACCACCCCCATGGGTTGCTAACCCATGGGGTACTGGGTTTTGTTGTTTCTGAACATGCTACCAGTGCACAGCATCCAGACTAGCTAGTTTTGACTAAGCACCACTGAAATAAGTAAGACTCATTGACTTGGTACCATTAATTTCAACGGCTTCCATGGTCTGCACTGTAACATGGGTGTTGCAGAAACATCCACACTACTGCAGGGCTTTACCACATGCCGTGGTGGTCCGTGATGGTTCTGTGCAAGAGGGTAGTACCAGAACTACCGAGCTCTTGTGCAATTGCACATCACATGCTGCTTCTATTGGGAATAATAGGAGTCATAACAACAAATGGGGCTATTTAGTTTAGAAAAAAGTCATCTGATGGCAGACATGATAGAGGTCTATACAATTATGCATGGTGTGTAGAAAGTGGAGAGAGATAAATTCTTCTCCCTCTCATATAACACTAGAACCAGGGGTCATCCCATGAAACTGATTGCCAGGAAATTTCGGACCAAAAAATGGAAGTCACACAACACATCATCAACTTGTGGAATTCTCTGCCACAAGATGTGGTGACAGCCAACCACCTGGAAGGCTTTTAAGGGGTTTTGGATAATTTCATAGAGGAGAGGTCTATCATCAGCTACTAGTTGGAGGGCTATAGGCCAGCTCCAGCCTCAAAGGCAGGATGCCTCTGAGTACCAGTTGCAGGGGAGTAACAGCAGGAGAGAGGGCATGCCCTCAACTCCTGCCTTTGGCTTCCAGCAGCATCTGGTGGGCCACTGTGCAAAACAGGATGCTGGACTAGATGGGCCTTGGGCCTGATCCAGCAGGGCTGTTCTTATGTTCGTGTGCAGCACATGATCATGCAAGAGGTCAGTAGTTCCAGTAATGCCCACTTGCAGAGTGCCATTGCAGTGTGTGTTAGTGCCCCACAACAGCACAGGTGGTTCAACAATGCTGCAGGATATGTAAGCCACTGAGACTTAAATCATGACTGAGTCTGGATGGTGCCAGGGCCAGACTGGGGGCACTGAGAGGGCAGTGGAATGTATGTGGGGAGGGCGCTGGGTTTTGAGCCGAATGGGTAATGAAGGGTGGGAGTATTCACTGCTGCAGAGTGCGGCTGGGCACAGGGGCGCCCCGTAGGTGGGGCGCACCGGGAATATGCCCTGTTGCCCTGTGGGCCAGTTCAAGCCTGGATGGTGCCCAGTGAGTTTTGCTCCATGCACGAAAATCCTCAAAGTTCTAGGAACACAGAAAGCTGCCTTATACCGAGTCAGATCATTGGTCTATTTAGTTCAGAATGGTCTACCCTGACTGGCAGCGGCTCTCCAACGCGGCAGGCAGGAGTCTCTCCCAGCCCTACCTGGAGATGTCAGGGAGTGGACTTGGGACCTTCTGCATGCAAAGCAGATGTTCTACCATTGAGCTGTGTCACCATCCCTCATACTCCCATAATATCACCTAATGGGGCAGGAATTAGTGAAGGGAAGACACCGCTACTTCTCTGCGCTTAGTGTTTCAGGGAAAGACTCAGATGGACACAGCGAGAGAGAAATAATTGCATGGCAAGAGGCACCTTTTAACGTGGTGATTCTCTTTATTTAGCAGGGGTAGAGTAACTGGCCCTATCCACCCCCAGCACAGTACCTCCAGTGACTGTTGCTGGTGTCTGTCTTATGTTTCTTTTTAGTTTGTGAGCCCTTGGGGGACAGGGATCCATCTTATTTATTTGTTATTTCTCTGTGCAAACCGCCCTGAGCCATTTTTGGAAGGGCGGTATAGAAATCGGATGGATAAATAAATAAAATTAATTAATTAATTAATTAATTAATAGTCCCTTTAATGACTGCATAATCCTTTTAAATAATTGCATAGCCCCCATGTTGACTGTTCAGAAACATACTCCTAACTCTGCTGGATTGCTCCCCATTCTGGCAGCTAATGGCTTTTTTCAAAGGATGTCTCTCCTGCTTGTCGGGAGAACCATTTAGTGAACATCCAAATTTGACCTCTTCGGTAGTAGCACCCAAACTGTAGAATTACCTCTCTCTGAAAGATTGGCAGGCTGCCTCTATGCATATCTTTAGAAGGTCTGTCAGTCAGCACAGCGTAGTGGTTAGCGTGTTTAACTAGGACTGGGAAGTCCCGGGTTCAAATCCGCATTCCACCATAAAACTCGCTGGGTGACTCTGGGCCAGTCATTACCTCACAGAGTTGTTGTGAGAATAAAAATAACCATGTACACCAATCCGAGCTCCTCAGAGGAAGAGCGGGATATAAATGTTTTTTAAAACCCACCCAAAAACGTATTTTATTTTGCTTTGGTTGGATAATGTTTTCTGGCGATCTTTTGCAATCCTGCTCTTGTTCAGTTATGTCTGGCTTTTCAAACAAAAAAAACAAAAAACAAAACACCCTCGCCTTTGATTTTTAATTGCTATGCTGCTTTGTTGTTGGCTTTTACTTCTGCCTTTAATTGTTTTGTTCATTTTAATAATGTTTTCCATTATATTCAGCAATGTTCAGGGCATCACTGTGTGGGAAAACAGTATGAACATTTTAAGTAAGCAAGGAAGTAGGTAAGAATATTGTGGGCTGGTAATATGGTCAATGTTTGAAGTCTGCTAGATGGCGTTGGAACCAGACATGAAAGTGCGAATGGCAAAGTGGGAAGAAGTGAGGAGATGAAAACTGTCACAATCAAAATGGCTTTCCTTTTCAAAGTAAACTCTGTATGAACTGGAATATCATATTGACTTTCTTTAACACATGGGGCACAGCTCTGCATGTACAGAGCAGAACAGTCTTTCTGCAGTGACCCACTGCCATGCTAGAGACATGAGCCCAGCATGGCCATGGGGACAGCATCATGGCCTGATCCTTCATTCCAAGATAAGGCCTTTCTGGAATACACAGCGCTTCCTGGAATATATAGTCCCAGCTCCTTGCACTTTAGGGGTGCTCCTGGATCCAGTCTTGATTACAGATGGCCAAGCAGCAGCTGTAGCTAGGAGTGCCTTTAACCAGCTTCAGTTAGTGCACCAGCTCCACCCATTCCTGGTGAAGCTAGCCCTGGCCTCCTTCATTCATGTCCTGGTCCAATGGTTCCCAACCTGGGGGTTCCGGATGTTGATGAACTACAACTCCCATCTTTGGAAGTTGTAGTTCAGCAACATCTGGAGGCCCCCAGGTTAGGAACAACTGCCCTGGTCACTTTCAGTTGACTGTAAGGCACCCTATATGTAAGGTCCAGCTATTTTAGGGTTCCTCCCAAGGAGAGACATTGATTTTCTCAGTCAGTTTCCACATATTTCTGTATTATCCATGGAGGGTGATGAAGAGAGCTGATGGTTGGGTAACTTTGCTCCCCCACCCCACCCTGCTGCTCTCTGGTGCTTCCTGGCATATCTTTCTGGTTTTTTTTCCTGGATTGATGTTTCTTTATTATGTTATAGTTCCTTCCTTTTAAAAAAATCTGTCTTTGAAATTGGTAATTGTTTTTTGTAATTTTATGAGGTTCTTATGAAGTTTATGATGCTTTTATGACAATTGTTAACCGCCTTGAGGTCTATCATAGCTAGACTATGATGGAAGGAAATTATCAACTTCCGAAGTCCATGTTTTCTTCCTTTCCAATTTGCTTCTCTTTAATAACCTAACTTTCACAATTGAGCTGACTCACCAAGAACCAGCCAAGAGAACTCAAATGACAGGAATTTAATATATGAAACGATTTAAGTCTGCATTTGTCAGTTTACACATTGTCAAGTTTATTATCAGACAAGCAGTTCTGAGTCAGGGAAATCTATGGGGCAGGGAAAAAAGAAACGGCACAATGTGAAATACTGCAGCATTGAATTAAACTAAGAATTTCCTCAAGGCAAACCAAACTGAATGCATGAATATTCCAAGCTCATTTTTTTCAGATGTAAGCTGCATTTACAGAATCCATGCTCTCCTTTCGAGATGCATACACTGGCAATTAGAATGGAAATGCCCATCCAAACAAACTTCCATGTATAATTTGTCTCCTGTGAAGAGAAGTTACTCATTCATTCTCTTTCTGTAAGATCTGAATGGATCTTATCTAAAATTAGCAACCTAATCAGGATTTAGAATTCAGTAGGGTCTCTGTTGAATGGGATGGTTAGTGGCAAAGCATTGATATGCTTTGTATGCTGAAGGTTCCAGATTCAACCCTTGGCATCTCCAAGCAGGGCTGGGAAAGTCTCCTGCCTGAAACCTTGGAGAACTGCAGCCAATCAGTAAGTATAGTCAACACTGAGCCAAAGGGATGAATGGTTTGGAGCCAAATGGACCAACAGTTGGATTTGGAACAAGGCAGCTTCCCAAGTTCCTCCCAAGGATCTGTACTGGAAGCTGTGCTATTTAATTCATAGAAGGTCTAGAGCTGGGTGAGCAACAGAGATATAGCCAAGTTTGCAAATGAGCCCAATTTTTTTTAATGAGCTGAAAAACTACCCCTCCCAGCACTCACTGCACAAACCTCCCATCATGCCCTCCTGTGAAGAGCTTCAAAAAGATCTCTTCAGACGAACAAAGGAATTTCTGTGTAATAGTAATTATGCAACTTTGAAGGAAACCCCCCTAATTTAACATACTGTACATACCAACAGAGTCTGAATGAACGGTAACATGGTTGTTACATATGTGGCTGAAGCTATTCCAGAAGATTTCCCCACCCCCACCCCAATACTTTTCAATATATCAAGCCATTAAGACCTCCCAGATTGGTTTCAACGGTCACTGGGGGACATGGATGCTGCTTCCAGTAGAGTCCTGGAGGGCTGGCAACCCTCACTAGTGATGATGGCTAGCAAAAAAAGATATTTGGGTGTTGTGGTGGAGAGATCAATGAAAACATTGATTCAGGGTATGGCAGCTTTGAAAAAGGCACCTATGAACTAGAGGTCCTTAAAACTGAAAATAAAACTTGCAGTATTGTAATGCTTTAATGCAAATAAAAAATATGCTGTCACATTAAGAACACCGGCTTGCATTTTGTGCTGCATTAGTAGGATGTAACAAAATGTGCCTGCCTGCAGAAACAGTGAGGCTGTTCTCACAAGCAGCCTAGCCTGGACTCGGGGTCCAGGCAGATCCTGGTGTTCCCCCACAGCCTAACCCCGCTTCCTAGCCCAGCCCTTAGCCGAGGTTAAGGGACTGAGTGTTCCCTTAACCCGGCTGCTGGGATCGTGTCTCTCCTTGGGCTTCACAGAGACAGCCACCTAGAGCCGTGTGCTGTCTAATGGGGGAATCCCCCAAGGCACAGCACTCATTGCGGGGAGGGATATCCAGAGGCCAGGAAAATGAGTTCCAGCCTCTGTGCTGCTGGCAGCATGGGTTGTACAGGTGCGAAGCTTGCGTGCTGAAGAAATGGAGAACAATCATCTGGGGAAAGGTAGGTTGAGCCCTGCCTTACCCTCCCCCCGCACCCACCCACGTGGCCATGTTAATAGCCCCACTGTCCCACAAGCAAACATGTGCAGAGGGGGAAGGGGGAGTAATTTTTGCTGCTGTCTCCTTCCTCTAAAATTTCGTTTTGACATGAGAAAAAATATGTCGATAAGTGCTGCATGATTTTCTAGATCTTTGCAACATTTGCAATTTGGAGAGAGATTTCAGGATGGCTCTTCTTGGATTCATTTAGTACAAAGGACTGAATCACACACCCATGTACATCATTTAGTAACACATCACTTGATGTGTCATCATAGCTAAATAATAAATGGCTCATAGCTAAATATGAGCTACCTCAATTGAAAATTGCTGTATTTCTAGTGATATGGATGCTCTGTCTCTGGTGTTTGACGTATGATGGTTATTTTACACGGGGAATTCATCACTTGATGTTACAGTCAGTGAGTGACGAGTTCACCTTACTGAATGTGAACTCACCCTAAGATGAATATGGGTGACTTACATTAACTTCATACTAGTAGAAAAGACAAAGCAGTTTCCACAAAGAAATTAAAAACCAAACCAAATTAATTTTGGCTGTTATAGTGAAAGCTCAGTCAAACGGCTCAGCACTGGGGATATTCTTTAAATCAATCTATTTAGTTTCAGAACTTGAGATAAATTCATCAGTGCAAGGAACTCCTGTGCAAAATCTGACAACACACAGGTTCTTTATTTTTTCAGATAGTAGCACATTTATTTTATGTAGGCATGGGGAATGGGTGCTCTGACCTTAAAAATGTATTTCAGAGAGTACCTTAAACTGGTTTAGGAGATCACGGAAAATTCCATTTCCAATACAAAGCATTTTTTTCTGCTGGATTTCTGGGGACTTTTATCTCCGTGTACTAAATTTATTAGCATGCATGAGCCTTCTTCTTCTTCTTCTTCTAATTCACGAGTGAGTTCAGAATTTATCCATTTCAAAGTGCTTACAGATTTCCGGTTCCAAAAAAAAATGGAAAATAGACCACAAATTGTTGCTGGGCAAGGCAGCTTTCCTCCTCACCATATAAAAGGAGGCAAATTGAAGTGCATCGAATTTTACTTACACTGGTACAATTTTAAGAGCATTTTTTTTTCTATCACTGCACACAAATTGCTTTGTACAAAAGCTGGTTATTGGATTTTATGCTAACTCAAATACCCACAATCAATAACAATGTAAGAACTATACTCTTCCATTAACCCCCCCCCCCCCGAAACTTATCATTCAGGTATGTCTATTTTAGGATACCAAAGTATTAGGAAGGCAGAGGGTCCTCCCCCTCCCTTGCTGCAAATCAAGCCAAGATGGTACACTTAAATATTTCCACTGGGATGATTTTAAACAATATTTAAAGCCTCATTCTGCAGAAGCACTGAATGTTTCTTGAAGGAGCTGATCACTTCTCAATACACAGATGTAGTCAATGAGAACTCGAGTGTTCTTCTCACCTCTCAGGAGGTACGCACTGATATCTTGTTTTTAGCCCATACTTCTCTATATTTCAGTGCATGAAAAGCAGAACTTATTAGATCACTCATTTTATCTTGAAGAAGTAACTGAAATTCTCAATTAATGATTGATGCAGCATCAGCTGATAGCAGAATTGTGTTCATTAGTTTTGCAACTCTTCTGATATCATTTGCCTGATGAGCCTGATAATTATTCAGGCACAAGGGTGCCTGGAAAGGTTAAAAAAAATTTTTTTAAGCATTCTGTCATTAGAAGGTCTGAAAATTCTTTTCATCATAGAATCAAGACAATTGGTCCTATCCACAGGAAATCCAGCATGGAGAATCTGCCTTGTGCAGGATGTAACCTGATAAAATATCAGGACATTAAAATGAAGAAAGGTTGAGCTATAGAAGAGACTTTGGAGTCAGGCAGCATATTAATTAATTAATTAATTAATTAATTAATTAAAACAAATAAAAGTATGCTTTTTACAAGACACCCTTTGGATGTGCAAACAGGTTTGAATTCAAACTCAAACCAAACAGGGCATTGAATTGCCAATGCCGGTTTGAGTTCAAACCAAACAAAGCCTGGTTCTAGTTGAACCGGTTCGAGCCTCCAAAACTGGGTTGGGTGGTAGGTACCCATGGGTGCCAACTACCACCCAAACCCCAAAGCAACTGGACACTCCTACGATTTTTAATGATTTTGGGGGGGGTTTGGATTTTTCCGATAGGGTATAATGAGGACTTGAACTGGCCCATTATTCCCTATGCGGAGCACCTAGGGACACAAATCCCCTGGGTGCCTAGCACCCACCAAACCCCAAAGCAATCGGACATTCCTGTGATTATTAATGAATAATGATGAGCTTTTCCTATCTATCAGAGTGGATTCTCTGGTTTGTATATAAAATTATGAAAAGCTCCTCATGGGGACTCATTGAGAGAACTCACACAGCAATCAAGATTCAAATTTTTGGATTCTTGGTTGCTGTATGAGTTCTCTCAATGAGTCCTCCTGAAGAGCTTTTCATAATTTTATATACAAACCAGAGAACCCACTCTGATAGAGATAGACTGTTAAGAGAGGCCAGAACATAAAAATTCCGGGGGGGGGGGGACGTAAACCCCACCTGCTGGGGCTGCCTGGAGGGAGTTATGGCACAACCTGCTATGTCCCCAGGACCACTTTGGGGGTGCCAGGCACCCGCCACAAGCGGGGAATAGGGCACCCTCAAATTCTCATTATCCCTATGGGATAAATGGAAACATGGGGGGGGACTTTTAAAAATCATTATTAATCACAGGAGTGTCCAATTGCTTTGGGGTTTGGTGGGTGGTAGGCACCCCTGGGTAGGGACCCCCCAGTTTTGTGCCCCTAAGTGCTCCACATAGGAAATAATGGGCCTGTTCAATTCCCCATTATACCCTATGTAGAACCTTTTAGAACTGGTTTGTATTGGGTTCAAATTCGAACCAAACCAGTGTGTGTAGTTTGAGCATCCAAAATGGCCACCACGCCAAACTACAGGGGCCCGAACTGGCCGAACCGGCCCGAGGGGGGGACAACGGAAGCCGGCGGGGGGAGGGGGAACCTCTGCAGACACACACACACACACACACACACACACACACACACACACACACACAGAGCCTCGAGGGCCTTCACTGAAGGGGAGATTCAGGAAAGAAATTTTAATGTAAAAAAAAAAGTTCATGAATGCCCCGCCAGACCAAACCAAATCGGGTGGGTGGGTCGAAGGGGTGCCGGACCGAACCAGGCCAGCCAGTTCCATGCACATCCCTAGCTGGCATCCTCCTGGACTTAGTGGTACTTTCCCTCCTTTTGGGTATACAATCTAACTGGGCTTCTAGTATTGTGGCTTTGAGTAAACTCCATGCATTCTGGAGTGAAATGAATCTCCTGATTTCTCCTTTCAGTTTTCTTTTCACCATACTCCTCATTTTGGAGAAGTTCCCTCTTCTGAAATTCAAAGTGTCTGTGTCAGAATCACTTCCTTGGTGATTCTCTACTTGCATGTATGCTGAATTTGACCGCACTATGGTCACTGTTCCCTAAAAGGTCGATGACATTGACATCACGCACCAGGTCCTGGGTGCCACTCAGAATTAGGTCCAAGGTCGCCTTCTCTCTGGTTGGTTCCAAGACCAACTGTTCTAGGGCACAGTCATTCAGCATATCTAGAAATTTGACCTCTTTGTTAGTACCTAACTGTGAATTTACCCAGTCTATGTGTAGGTAATTTCCTCCTACAACTCCTCCCAGTCACTGTCAGCGTTTTGATCTGGAGGGTGACAGAACGTCCCCAGTAGCACATTTCCTTTCAGGCCTTGTATTGTCACCCACAAGGTTTCTGTGGAGGACTCCAGTCCTCCTAGATTTTCTACCTTGTGTGCTGCAGTGTGTTGGGGTGGGGGTGGGGGTGGGTGAGGGGTAAGGATTACTGCGTGTGTTCATGTATAATACATTGCATGTATTGTGTACCATGTGCAGAGCCTGTTTCAACATTTGCATCTCTGATCTCACAAGGGAATTTACATCCATGTTCCTTGTGTTGGCAAAAATTCTGTATAGCTTTAGCCTGGAAGCTTCTGATTCTGCCCCTCATCCTACGTTTAAGCACGAGCATGGGAGATTCTAGTACAGGACAAAATATCCAGATCATGAAGGAATTTCTGCAACCCAACCTATAAGGACTATTTGCTGGAACATGGGTTGTGTTTTTTTAATTATACTGACTCCTTAACATCATAATACACATGTTCTGAAAATCTTAAATCAATCTTTATTTTCTGATGTGTTAAAATATACCATACGTTTCTGATGGAATAATTTTTTTCAGGTTCTTTGAGGGCACTGGCATTTCTCAGCACACAATTCTGTTCTATCTGGCACTGAACTTTCAATTGTACATTCATCTCTGTAACCTATGAGCTGTGGAGCTGCTATTTTAATTTTCCTGTTTGTTGAATTGCTGTAGTTTATAATATGTACAATTATTAACAGAACTTTTGGGGGTGGATCCACAAAGGGCTTTAGCAAATAAAAATGTTTGTTTGACATCTGGAATAAATCAAAGTAGGTGGCAAGAAAATTTTGGGATGGCATTGCACAGCCGGAATGCTACCATTTCATATCTGCAGAAGCCCTTTGATATTTCACTTATTAAAGGTACTCCAACTTTACATTAACATTCTTAGATGGGAGACCCTGAATTCAATTTTTCAAAATTTCAGTGTCAGACCTAGCTAGGCCCTGTCCATGGCACCAACCAACTTAAGCTATGGAGCAAGGTAAGACTTCCTGGAGCAGTATCTCAATGTATGGGAAGTTTCATATGGGAGAAAGGGGATGTTCAGGTCCTCCATTTCAAGATCCAGGTCTCAGGAAATTATTCAATAATCTCCAGTTATTACAAAAAAGGCCTTGTGTTCTTTTCAGAAACAGGTTTGACAATTATTTAGAACAGCACTTCGATGAAGCAGAACTTCTGTAGATTTATACAAAACTATGGTGTGGCCACATTTGAAATACTTTGTTCAGTTCTGGTCACCATATCTTAAGAAGGGCATTCTAGAACTGGAAACGGTGCAGAAGAGGGTAACCAAGATGATCAGGGGCCTAGAGCACCTTCCTTACAAGGCAAGGCTACAACAGCTGGGGCTTTTCAGTTTAGGAAAAAGACGACTGAGGGGAGACATGATAGAGGTCTATAAAATCATGCATGGTGTGGAGAAAGTGGATAGAGAGACATTGTTCTCCTTATCTCATAACACTAGAACCAGGGGTCATCCCACGAAACTGATTGCCAAGAAATTTTGGACCAACAAAAGGAAGTACTTTTTCACACAACACTTAATAAACCTATGGAATGCGCTGCCACAAGATGTGATGACAGCCAACAGCCTGGATAACTTTAAGAGGGGCTTAGATAAATTCATGGAGGACAAGTCTATCAATGGCTACTAGTATAAGGGCTATAGGCCACCTCCAGCCTAAGAGGCAAGATGCCTCTTAATACCAGTTGCATGGGAGCAACAGCAGGAGAGAGGGCATGCCCTCAACTCCTGCCTGTGGTCTTCCCAGAGGCATCTGGTGGGCCACTGTGGGAAACAGGATGCTGTGTGAAACAGGAAACAAATAGGTCTTGGGCCTGATCCAGCAGGGCCTTTTTGATGTGCTTATATGTAAACACAGAGGTATGAAATGGCTGATGAAAAAACTAAAGAGTTTTAGTTACCTTTCCCCCATGGAAGCAGAAGGGGTTTGGACTGCCCTGAGGGAGTATTCAAGAAGAGAAATTTTCTGCTCTTTTTGTTCAAGGCCTCCTTCCCCACTCCTTGCCACAGATTTCCATCAGCTTCACCCACCTGGCTGGCTGTTAAGTGCTCTCTGGGTCTGCAAGCATTATGCTCCACAGAATTACATTGGGGCAGTTTGGGGAGGGTTAATTTTTATTTTTATTTTATTTTTATTTTTTGCTTCCTTAGGGTCCCCCACCCCCCACCTAGATTTTAGTGAAACCAAAATATCTTCAGGTTATCCCAATCTGCCAGTACGTTCCTCTCTCCTACAGGTGTTCCAGTTAAATATCCAAAAGGATTATGACATCTCCTGCTTTGGGGGAACAGATATAAGATTAGGTGAGGAGGAGGAGGAGCTGCTCTCATGACATGCATTTCTACCACTTGAGCACAGCCTTTCCTGATAATCTTACCCAGAGGTGCACCTAGGTAATTTGGGACCCTGGACCTAAAAGGCTTTGGAACCCCTCCCCACCAGCAAATTAAGAATCATCATGCTCCGCCGGGTGACCACACCACTAGGGACAGACTAAAGAGGATTTGGGGGTCCCCAAGGGCTGTGGAGGCCCTGGACTTTGGCTCCGAAGTCCAGAGGTAAGAGCGCCTTTGATCTTACCTGACTTGTTAGGTTGCACACAGCTATTGTAACTCTTCTGGATCTTAGCCAATGTCTAAACTAAGAGTGGATCAAAAATTAGCTGAGATTTTTTTAAAAAACACCCCCCAAACATAAGGGCAAATTAGACACATTTTGGCATTCTAATGTCCATCTCCTTCCTTGTTCTATGTGGCATTTGATATTTTATTTTATTTTCAAAAATAAAGACCAGAACTGCAAACACAGTACAGGTGACAGGAATAATAAATTAAAAGAAACACATACTTCATTTTTAAATACTGAAGGAAAATTGATCTCGCGCCCACCCCTTTAAAGCTGTTTTGATGTAATCCTGCAATTGTACAGAGAAAATAGCTGAGGAAAGAGTGCTTTGTTACTTCTTTGCTGCCTTTTTCCTTATGCTTTGCTGGTACATTAGGTTCATATTTGTGAACTACCATATACTAGCTATTTCTGGAACCATATAAATTAACACATGAAAAGCCAGTCTACATAAGAATATGTTTTTGAGACAATGGGACAGCTGGCTCACATCAGCACCAGAGGTGGAAACAAAGAACCAATACTGTTTAATGAATTTAATCCTGTTTTTTTTTTTTAAAGGACTCTCCCTTCACTTCTGTCTCAGTACTAATGAAAAGGTCCAGCTCCTTAACATTTTCACTGGAATTTAGTCATTTCTGCTACATTTTCTCCAAACAAAAAATGTTGAAGACAATTATTAACCCCAAAACAAATATCAACTAGTTTTATGTGAATCCTAGTAACCAAATACAGTACTCATATTACCCATATATAACCATGCACTTTGTATAGAGAGCACACCTTTTCAACCAGATGTCCACTTGACCGAATGCCTTCCATATGTCAAACTGTTCTCTCAAAATATCCATTATATATTAGAATTCATCAGTTATCATTTTTAAAACAAAGGCAACTAAAAGAATAACTGTCACCAGAAGAAAAAAATTATTTAGCTCATTAAATGTCTAGCCTTGGTGAGCAAAGACACAACATATGATGCCCTGGGCATGCTGGAAGGATATTTGTATGAAAAACAAATTAATAAAAGCCGATTGTTGGTCTGTACATTTGCCGAAATATTTGGGAACTGTCAAGAAGTATCCCTCTGAATACTGGTTGCGGGGGGGAAATGGCAGAGGAGGGTTATTACTGCAAGACTCCCATTGAGAGAGCCAGTGTGGTGTAGTGGTTAGAGTGCTGGACTAGGACTGGGGAGACCCGAGTTCAAATCCCCATTCAGCCATGAAACTAGCTGGGTGACTCTGGGCCAGCCACTTCTCTCTCAGCCTAACCTACTTCACAGGGTTGTTGTGAAAGAGAAACTCAAGTATGTAGTACACCGCTCTGGGCTCCTTGGAGGAAGAGCGGGACATAAATGTAATAATAATAATAATAATAATAATTGTCCCAAATGGCCAGAGACAGTCCTGATTTTCTGGAATCTGTCCCTGGAAAATCACTGTCCTCTGTTTTGCCCTACTTTCCCCTCTTGGGGATGCCTTGTGTTCACAAGAGTTCCTAGAGATGTCATTCTTTCGCAGGGGCAGCCCTTCCATGAGGCAAGATGAAGTGGTCACCTCAGGTGAAGACACAAGGAAGGGTGCAGGCGGTGGCAGCCTCCCAAAAGCCACCCTGCCTTCCACCACCCTAGCTCACCTTACTGGGGCATGTTTCACATTTCCCTTGGCTCACCTTGCTGGGCATGCCTCTTCTTTCCCTTCTTCCTCTCCACCACATGCTAAGAACACACCTGCCACCACCAACTGGCTTGGCTGAGAGTACACTGGCTGAGCACAGTCTGACAGTGCTCAGGTGTTGCCTGAGACTGCTGAGTACACATCCACAGATGGGGTGGGTGTGTCCACCGCACACAACAAAATGCCTTGGATCGCTGCTTTTCTTCAGGAACATAGGAAGCTGCCTTATACCAAGTCGGGCCACTGGTACATCTGGCTCAGTATTGTCTATACTGACGGGCAGCCGTTCTCCAAGGTTTCAGGCAGAAGTTTTTCCCAGCCCTCTCTGAAACCGCCAGGGAGTGAAACTGGGACCAACTCAATGCAAGCAGATGCTCTACCACTGAGCAACACCCCCATACTCTAAGGGGGATATCTTACAGCAGACCGCACTCACAGTAGTCACCCATTCAATGCAAACCAGGGCAGACCCTGCTGAGCAAAGAGGACCATTCACACTCATACTACAAAACCAGCTCTCCTGCTGCTGCTGCTGCAGCAGCAGCAAAATCATCTCGTTGGCATTCAGCTCTCTTCCCAGAGTCTCTAGAAATTAAATTGCCAAGTGGGTGAGTTGATGTATCATGTCTTTGGTGCACCATGGGTGCACAACACTAGGGCACTTATAAAGTGCATACCAGTGTTCCCTGTAACAGGGATTCACAGACATTGTTGACTACAACTCCCAGCATCCCCAGCTGCAGTGGCCTTTGGCTGGGGAAAATGGGAGCTGTAGACACCAACATCTAGGGATCCCTGTAACAAGGAACCCTGATACATGCCATTTAGCATGGGGTCCAGCGATGTGTAAGAGTGGATTGGGGGGTGGGGTGGTCTTCGGCAGTAATCCTTGGAATGAGAATTTGTGGTAATCCTTGGAATGAGAATTATATCCCAGTTTTCATCTGGAACATGCTGGAGGGTGTCCTATTGGCTTTGTCTCCTTTTTTAAGCCTCCCAAATGCATCTGGTTAGCCACTGAGGGAAACAAAATATTGGACCTGAGATATGATGGGGCTCTTCTTATGTTCTTATTTAGCTCTGAGGCACTTTTGTTTCCTGCTCTAGCAACATGAAATAGCCACACTAGCACTACCTCTTTGAATTAATACAACACAAAGGTAGGATAAAGAAATATGTCAAGAATCAACATCCAAAGCCACTGGGATCATAGCCTTGCTTCAGGGCAAGTGGAACCTCCATCAGCACTAACTAATGTTACATATCCTCACCAGTACATAACCTTTCACCAAAGAGCACTTTCCAATAATAAATTATGCAAGATACCATACACTGTGTGTGATCCCACTACATTTAGCTCTGACTTTGTTTAGTATTTCAATCAGATACCCATTTGCATGAATTTTTTTTCTAAAGAGAGATTTTATCCTGGCAGGGCTCTGAATCTAGATTTCAATCCTCTCTAATAAAACGCTTGGTGTCCGTCCGTGGACGGACACCAAGCGTGCGTTCGTGCCTGGCCTGTTCTGGGCATGCCCAGAACAGGGCAAGGGAGGCACGAACGGCAGGACCCGGCGGCCATGTTGGGACTGGGAGAAGGAGAAGTGGCCGCCGCCTACGCCAGGAGGAGAGTGCGGGAGAGGCGGCGGCGCAGCCGTGGCCACGGCCAGAGGTGGCGGTGGCCGCGACGGGGCAACTGGCGGCGGGAGTGCGGGTGAGGCGGCGGCGGGGCCAGAAGCGGCCGCCGCAAATAAAGGAGAGAGGCGCCGGGGGAAGAGGCAGCAGAGAAGCTGGCCGAGGTGGTGGCGGAGCCGCCGCCGAGGCCTGGCGCCGCCAGTAAAGCTGGGCGGGGGGGGGAAACCTTGGGGCCCGATCCCACCATTCCCGTCCCCCCGCCAAATTACTAAGGGCCAAATTGGCCCTGAAAAATGCCGCCGCCGAACCGCCCTCCCAGCTGCCCAATCCCACCATTTGTACAGGAAAGAGGAGCTCGCTAGCAGAGCTCCTCTTTCTGCAAAGGCTCTTCTCAAACTGGCACTTTGAGCGGAAAGGGCGTCCTTTCCGCTCAAAGCGCCAGTTTGAGAAGAGCCTTTGCAGAAAGAGGAGCTCTGCTGGCGAGCTCCTCTTTCCTGTACAAATGGTGGGATCGGGCAGCTGGGCGGGCGGTTCAGCGGCGGGGGCCGAAAGCATTACTAGCGCCCGTTTTTCAACGGGCTAAAATTCACTTGTATAATATAAGCATGCATCCCCCTTTATTCTCTCTCTCTCTCTCTCTCTCTCTCTCTCTCTCTCGCTCTCGCTCTCTCTCTCTCTCCTATATGCACATGCTTGGATACACATAGAAGTAGCTCATTTAAATTTTGTAGATTCGACTAGCACATGGGTACAACTCAGGCATCTCCAGACGTTTGCAAACCATGGATAATCAATAAGTGCAAGGGAAGCAGAATCATTCCTGTCATCCCTGCTCCTAACCTCCATGACCCAAAGTCTGAACGGCACCTCTGTGTGTACAGCTTCTAATCACATAGCCTCTGTTTGTGAATTGTGGTGCCCAACCTTTTCCAAGATAAAGAACACAGGGAGAGAGCAGGCATGCACAACTGGATTTGCAAGCACACTAGGTCCATTCAGACATATGGATCAATACATGGAGGTAGGGAATGCGTGTGATCCCTCTTCCCCCGCCCGATATTGATTAACAGCGTGGTGTAGTGGTTAGAATGCTGCGCTAGTACCGGGGAGACCCGAGTTCAAATCCCCATTCAGCCATGATACTTGCTGGGTGACTCTGGGCCAGTCACTTCTCTTTCAGCCTAACCTACTTCACAGGGTTGTTGTGAAGAGAAACTCAAGTATGTAGTACACTGCTCTGAGCTCCCTGGAGGAAGAGTGAGATATAAATGTAAATAAATAATAAATAAATAAATAAAAACACTGTAAGATGCATCAAGTTCATTGCCTCTAAAGGAGGATGTAAAATTACAATCAGTGCAGGAAAAAAGCATGGGGTTCTGAAACACGTTTGTGCTGCATAGAGTTACCAGATTAATAGGAGGGCAGAGCCTCTGTTATCTTCAACAGACGTTTAGGAAATGGAATTCTGACAGGTACAGGCCCAATACTCTTCCCTGCATGACACAATTGTAGAATGCACAGCTGTAGTGGAGTGGAACCTCTCCTCTCTTGTGGGAAGAGAGCTGGTAGCAAGCATGGATTGTCCCCTTTGCTAAGCAAGGTCCACCCTGGTTTGCATTTGAATGGGAAACTACATGGAAGCTCTGTACGATTCCCCTTAGGGGATGGGGCCACTCTGCAAAAAGCACCTGCATGCTTGCATTGCATCCAAGTTCCCTCCCTGGCATCTCCAAAATAGGGCTAAGAGAGACTCCAGCCTCTAACCTTGGAGAAGCCACTGCCAGTCTGTGTAGACAATAATGAGCTAGACGGACCAAAGGTCTGACTCAATATATGGCAGCTTCCTATGTCCCTATGGAACTGTCTTCCTTGTGCAGTGCCAGAGGTTTTCAGCGAGGCTGAACAGGCATCTGTAAGGGATATTGCAGCAGATCCCTGCACTGGGCAGAGGGATGAACAAGGAGACCACCAAGATCCCTTTCAACTCTAACATTCCATCTAGTCCATTATCCTGTTCCCCACATTGACCAACCAGATGCGTCCAGAAAGCCCATGAGCAGAGCTTGAAACTAACAATCCCTCCCACTGTCGTTCGCCAGCAACTGGTATCCAGAGGTATGTTGCCTCTGAGGAGAGGAGAGCTGGTCTTGTGGTAACAAGCATGACTTGTCTCCTTAGCTAAGCAGGGTCCACCCTGGTTGCTACTGTAAGATATTCCCCTTAAGGGATGGAGCTGCTCTGGGAAGAACAGAAGGTTCCAACTTCCCTCCCTGGCTTCTCCAAGATAGGGCTGAGAGATATCCCTGCCTGCAACCTTGGAGAAGCCGCTGCCAGTCTGTGAAGACAATACTGAGCTAGGTAGAACATGGGAGCTTTATGACTCATAGCTATGAACAGAGCTATCCTGCATGATATATATTTTTTGCCACTATACCACTGGGCAGAGATCCTTCTTGAAAACAAAAAAACCTCAGTTTTTGTGCAGCCTGACAACTATGCCAAACAGGCCGAAATGCAAGTATGCCACAGGGGGCAAGTAAGTCACAGGGCTCCTTGGCAAATTAATCAGTCTGGGAATTCATTCTTGGGCATGAAAAGTTTGAAAGCAACTGGCAGAGACAGAGTGGCTCTATCACTGAGCAAATGCATGCTCTGCACATAGGCCAGTGCCAAGAGGAACCAGAGATGGGGAGCTACCACACCGGCTCTGGGAAGAGCAGCTGCATCCTTGCATGCAGAAGGTTCCAAGTTCCTTTCTTGGCATCGCCAAGATAGGGCTGGGAGAGACTCCTGCCTGCAACCTTGGAGAAGCTGCTGCCAGTCTGTGTGGACAATACTGAGCTAGATGGACCAATAGTCTGACTCAGTATATGGCAGCTTCCTATGTTCCTATGTAACTGGCCTCTTACCATCACCACTTGCCCTCCTTTTGCTGGCCATGTGGCAATATAGTGATGTCTCCACCCCAGTGCCTGTATGTGCTTGCTCCAGGACAGTGACATCATTATACCACACCGGGGTGAGCAAACAAAGACAAGCCAGTGGCCGCAGAGGTGGAGAGGGGGGATCGCAGAGTCCAGTGGCAGGGGGGTAGGGGGCTGTGGAGGTGTGCAATGGTGGTCCAAATGTCTAGCCACAGGCTGACTCCAACGTCACTGTGCCACTAGGCAGATATCCTTCTTGAAGACAATAGTCTTTAGCATTATCCGTCTGTAATAAGAATTCTAAAATAAGTTATGCAGGTGGTTGATCCACATCTTTAAAGGCTGCCTTGACCTCAGAAGTCAATTGTAATTAAATGTGGCTCTGCCTCTACAGCTCATAGACCATAATCTCCACGGTTGCACTTTCACTCAAATGAATTCAGCTTACTCCTTCCCTCAAATGCAAGGGGCCTCTTTGAAAATTGCATGAGCTCGCTGTTTTACTTTATAAGTAAAAATGATGTATAAAATGATGATGTTATTTTCCCGTATAAAAATGATGTGATGTCCTATGGAGTGGCTGCAATTTGTAGATAAATTAATGTTTGTTCAAATTTGGTTCACATAAAATTGTTATCCAAAAAACAGGATGAGAGGGATATTAAAAAAAAAAAATCCACTTTGACTCAGGAACATTCTTGCTGTTCTGAATTCAATTACAATAGCAGGATATTGATGTCAGTTCAAGTACACTGGGTTTAGTTTAGATTCTCATAACTTCCACTTCCCTCCCAGGTATAATACAACACTTTGTAAAAACAAAAAACAAACAAACAAAAAGGAGAGAGAAAAGGTTAGTTCTAGATGTACACGCTCATTGGTTGAAAAAGTAGAGAAGGGAGACATAGTGAGGTGACTTGGCAAAGCACTTGATTATATTCCTCCCATCTCCTTCAATAGTCAATGCTGTTTTGTGATTTGGGTCCAACGAATCTCTGAAGTCACCATCATGAATGAGTCTGGACCTTAGCATCTAACCGTGTGTGTGTGTGTGTGTGTGTGTGTGTTGTGTCTTACACCCAATGGCAGTGTGTGAATGTTGCCACATACCCTGATAGCCTGTCAGCAAACCAGGACTTTTGGCAACACATTCACATGACAGGGAATTGCAAGGCACATCTGGTAGTCAATTCTGACCCTGATGTGTAGGATATATATGTTTGTAGAAATATGCTTCTTCCATGTGCACTTTACACTAGAGCCCAACAGTCAAATAGTTGGGTGCTTATTTCAAATCAAAATGGGATTCCTTATCTTTATCTTTATCTTTATCTCCTCCTCCTCCTCCATTTCTATGCTACCCTCCCAGTTTAAAAAAAGACTCCCAGGGTTGCTCATATTAATTATAAAACAAATCCTGGTCTTGTGATCTCTTTTCTTTGTCCATTGTCAGATTTTACACTTCTCCCTCTGACCCTGTCGTCTTCCTCTTAACGCTGTTGTCCTGCTAACCCTCATTTTCTATCCCCTGCCCAGCTTTCTTTGGCCATCTGCAGTGGACGGGAAGCAAATATTTTTGGTCTCCTAGGCCCCCTGGATTTTGCTTCCAGCATTATACTTCTCCACCCTCATTTCCTACACTCTTTTGATATTGTATCAGAACTGCACCCTAAATTGAGTTAATTTCTCCACATAAGCAAGAAGCATAGCTGAAGTCAGCACTTCAGTACACTTTTGGTAACAAACCTGCCTGCCTGCCTTGCCTCCCTGTGACATTAGGGCAGTTCAGCTAACCACTCACTATGGCAGTTGATACAATTAAAATTAGGGGAGGAGAAGTGTCCTATCCTCATTTTGGAGCGGTGAGTGCTCCCATTTGCTGATTGTGTATAAGGAAACAAGCAAAGCAACACTGGCAGGAAGTGATCATCTGGGCGAGAGGAACTGTATCAGACAGTGATTCCTCCTACCTCAGTAAAGTGCCCGGTATGAGACTTGGGTAGGACACTGCCGACTGACTCAGCTCTTCTCTCGATATACAAACTATAGTGCATTACCCTCTTGGACTTTTAACTGTACACTCAAACAATACATCATAGGTGTTCATTAAAAACATAATCTGTGAAGGTTCACAGGACACTATCCGTTCATCCAGCACTGATAGCCAGTTCATTTCTGCCTTACTAGCAACTCATCTATGGTTGCGCATTGATCTCATCCGTGTTACAAAGTCAACTTTTAAAAACAGTGATGGATATTTCTGCATGACATACACCTTGATGCAAGCCAAAGGTTTATTTGTAATGCAGAGGTTCTAAGATACTCACCATGGTTTAAATTAACCTTTATTCTATTTCTGTAAACATTTTACTGGTGGAATCCCCCACTGTGAAAATAGTAGTTATGCACAGAATTGTCTCACCTAATTAAACAATATATTTGAAAGAAAACTACAATTATACAGTAGCGCACTCTCTCTCTCTCTCTATATATATATATAGAGAGAGAGCTGTCTATTTAAATGAGCTATACTAACAGCGATAGATAGGTAGATAGGTAGGTGGATAGATAGACAGACAGACAGACAGACAGACAGACACACACACACACACAGAGTGTTATACAGCCATAACACTGATGGCTGGCATCCTGACTAATGCCACACTTGTAGAAGGGCACTGAACTAGCTGTTTGTGCTAAGTCTGGAGGCAGAGGCGCATCTAGGGAAAATAGTGCCGAAGGCAAGCACTGAAATTGCACCCCCTGTCCAAACATCTGACACCCATCTTTCAGATAAATTTATTCAAAAATACAAGTCAAGCTCGTTAATCTTTTAATATTTCAAAAACTATTTAGCAGTGGACGTAGCCAGACAAAAAAATTCTGGAATACTACAAATTTCAGTATGCTGAGGCTCATGAAATACCCAAATACTATGTGGAGGTGTACTTGGAAAACTAAACAGAAGTGCCTATCTAATTCTCTACTATGCACTGTTTTAAAAATAAATGGAGAATTTGACTTTTCCCAGATACTCTGAAAATATTTAAAGGATATGCAGAGTAAACTGTGTCACTGCTTGGAATATAGTCTAGTATTTCAGAAAGACAGTTAAAATGAGAGAAAGAGAGTAAGAAGCTTCCAGTGGGCCTTAATACTAAGGATTTCACACTGATTCAAAGACAAACTCACCATTAATAGCCATATTATTAAGACATCACATATAACTCACTTATCACAAGAAGCAAAGTAAGAGCAAATGAATACAATCCTAGCTCATGAGCTTCAGCTCAGTATTCACAAGCCCTGATTCTCTATACATAGTGCCAGTCTGAATATGTGTACAGTGACTTAGATTATAATTAAAAAAAAACAAAAACCTGTAGCCCGTTTGGGGGGCTTCCTAAAGGCCGTGGGGGGGAGGGGTTCTGCAAAGGTTCCCCCTCCCCCAGATGGCCTCTACGGCCATTTGAGCATGTGCGGTGGCCACTTTTTATTTTTTTTAAAAATGGCCACTGAAAACAAAATGGCCACTGCACATGCTCAAATGGCCTCTGCAAGGCCTGGCATGGCCTAGGGCCTCACAGAGGCCATTTGAGAATGTGCAGTGGCCATTTTGTTTTCGGAGACCTTTTCTTAATTTTCTTTAAATTTTAAAAAATGGTGCCCCCCTTCAAGTGGCACCCAGGGCATGTGCCCTGCCTGCCCTACCCTAGATACGCCCATGTCTGGAGGCTGAGTTCCAGACAATTGTTGCGCTAGTAATCTATGGTATGCCTCATATGTTATGCAGGGAATTTTTGCTCAAAAGTGCAATTCAAAAAATCCCTGTATTTTATTATTGCTACGTGATCTTCTTGAACTAGTACAATTCTTTTTCAAAAGCACAGCATTAGGATGTTGGCTAACATATGCACATTTGGATGGCACCAAAATTTACAATAAATACTGATTTGGACTTATGAAACTCATCTTGGGAGTTATGGACCATTTTGGAGAAGAATGAAGAACAGTTAAATAAGTTGCACTGAAAAGACCAGAAGTATTTTGCCTCTGTCAGAGGTTAGGTCCATAACAACATCAAGCCTCCCTATCAAGCACTCCACAATTCCACTGCAGGCTGCATTGTGAGTGAACACACTTTTGAATGTTCTCCTCCTGTGTTAAAAACTCCTTGCAAACAGAAAACTGGAACTGGAAAAGTTCTGGGACAGAACCTAAAATGGAATCCCTTCACCTCTACAATCTGAAGTGGGATGGTCCATTCTACCATCTCAACATGCTGCCATCTTGTTCTCCTGCATGTCTAGACCCAGCCTTTTGCTAAAGAGGCACAGCATTCTCCACAGATGTGGATCTCCAAGGAGGCATTATCATGCACACATGGGATCCAGTTGTGCAGGGTTTAGCCAACACGAGTTCCCACATGTTGTTGGGCTGTTGTGACTAGGGATTATGGGAGTTCTGGACCCCAACATCTGGGGACCCAAGCTTGAGAACCCCTAAACTAGTGTACACCTTTTGCTCAGACACGTAGCACCCCTTTTCCGACACCAAAAATCATTGACTCGGACCCGGTTTGGGACGGTGAGCGAGGAGTGAGCCCTGGGCAGCCGGATCAGCCACCCACATGATTGCCGGCTCCGTGACAGAGCTGGCGGGGGTTTGGGGGAACGGGGGCCGATCAGCCCCCGCAAGCTCCAACATGCCCTGCACGAGTGCACAGGGCATGCTGGCGAGACCCCCGTAGCCGGGAAGTGGCTTTTCGCCTCCCCTCCGGGGGTCTCCCCATGAGTAGGTGTGGCACAGAGCCACACCATGGCTACTCACGATCCAATAGCCTGGGTTTGCAGAGTGCTCGCTCCGCAAACCCGGGCTAAGGGGCGGGCTATTTGAGCGGGTTAGCTGCTCAAGAACCACCGGGCTTGCAGCTGAGCCCGGTGGTTCTTACGATTAGCAAAAATCGGGCTAGGCAATCTTAGCTAGATTTTTGCTAATTGTGTGAATAGCCCCATTGTCTGAGGACTTAAATTCAGAGTTCCCAGACCGTGAGCCACCTAATGGTTAAACGGGGAACAACCTGCCTAGAGAGCAGGAGGCTGTTGATTTGAATCCCCATTGGTGTGTTTCCCGGAACATGGGAAAGTCCTATATCGGGCAGCAGCGATACAGGAAGGTGCTGAAAGGCATCAGCATCTCATACTGCATGGGAGGGGGCAATGGTAAACCCCTCCAGTATTCTACCAAGAAAACCACATGGCTCTGTAGTCGCCAGGAGCTGACACCGACTTGATGGCACAACCTTTCCTTTACCTTTTCCCAGACTATATCCAATCCAAGCACTGATCAGACCTAGGCCAAGGTTGCTGTGTTAGGGGCCTTAGCACATGCCCTGGGACTATTTATTATATCCATTCATTCTTCAGTAATCTGTTATTCACAGCTTGTTCCAAAGCAAATATGTTTGTAATCAATCCAGTTCAATTAACTATCCCCCCCCACACACACACACATTTGTTGTTTCACAGAACATTTAATTTCACAGTGGATCTGGTTGTACATATTCATATACAATAATTGAAACTCAGACACATTTTATGACATTGATTATCTCCCTAGCCAGTTACACTGGAGTTAGAAGCTAAGCTAAGCAGTGCATGGACATTTTGTGTTTCCCTGTGGTCCTCCACATGTTGCCGAACTACAATTCTCATCATTCCAAGCCAAGGGAATGTTTGCTAAGCAGGGTCCACCCTGGTTTGCATTTGGATAGGAGACTACATATGTGAGCACTGTAAGATACTCCCCTTAGGGGATGGAGCCATTCTAGGAAGAGCTTCTGCATGCTTGCATGCAGAAGATTCCAAGTTCCCTTCCTGGCATCTCCAAGATAGGGCTGAGAGAGATTCCTGCCTGCAACCTTGGAGAAGCCGCTGCCAGTCTGTGTAGACAATAGTTAGCTAGATGGATCAATTGTATGACTCAGTAGACGGCAACTGCCTATATTCCTATATGAAGCCCTGGTGTTTCCATAACCAAGAAGTATGAGGGCAGTTCACACGGTCATAAGTAGAGTAGAAGAAGCCTCCTATCCTGATTCGAGAGCCATGCATGCTCCTGTTTGCTGACCATCTGTCAGTTAAAGCCAAGGTTGTAGGTGCCATCCATGATTGCAACCCCAGGCCCCAATAACAACAGGACATGCTTAACTAGAGAAACTACGGCCACTTCATTGGTATTACATACAAACAACCTGCAACGAGGAACATAAACTAATCAGAGCGTGGATATTCCACCCATGTGGGTCAGCCTCATAAGCAGGACTGCTCCAAAGCAGGGCAAAGGGTTGGATGCTGATTCAGCCAGGCACCGAGTCCTGACCTCATCTCACTGCGGGGTTTCCCCCCTCTGATGGGAGGGCAGCCCAACTCACCCCAACCCAAGCTGCACAACCCTGGGCAGTGAGCCAAGCCACACTCCGGGTTGGGGCCCAGCCCAATGGGCTACAAAACCTTGAGGGACTGTTCCTTGGCCCCCTCCCTCCTTAAATGGTCCTCCAGTCCAACACCGTTTACCAAAATAGCCTATCCCAACCTGCACTCTCCTGTCAAGTGACTGAAGATCCTATGTCCTGTGGAACCCCTATAATCAAACTTGATGGGAAGTAGGCGAAAAAGGGCTGCACCTAGTGCCAATCAGGTGTGACCCCCAAAAAATTCTACTTGGTCCAAGAAGGTGACCAAGATAACCCTCACTGAGAACGGAACAGGCGGGTGGGTGCGTTGACCAAGAATGCCTGACACCCATTCTAAAAGCCGGCTGCTTATGCAGGCACTACCTGTTCCTGATTGGCTGGCCTGCATCACATGCAGGGGGAGGCCAGGCAACAGCTTGATTGACCAGCCCATGTCACGTGGAGGGGGAAGCAAGATGGTGGCCACCGGTGCCTGCCTATGAGGCCGGGAATACAATCCTGCCCCCCCCCCCTCTACCGCATGTTGCAGAAGCAGGGAGCAGTATTGTGTGCTAAGCAGCAGTTGAGTTGGAGGACTTTCCCTCCTGCCTCATTCAGCAACTGGGTCCAGCCTAATTATGATTGTGTGAACTGCCCTATCATTTATAAGCAGCATAAAGGTCTATATCCTGCCGTTTCTAATAGCAAAATACAAGTGAGCAGCAACCAGGGAAGGATCAGCACCTTACTCAGATGTATTTTGCATAAAGCGATAGTGGGGCAGATTACAGAACTGTTTGGCTAGTGACTAGGCATAACAAATCAACAGCCTTGTGGAAGCGAATTTGATTGCTTCAGAGACAAACATTAGATGTCAGAGACTAGATGGGGTCATGCGATGAGCATCTGAAAAGACACAGGAATTAATTAGCCGCCATGAAAGAAGTGTGTAACCACAGATGGTGGGGCAGCATGGGTGAAGGGTTTAGTGTCTACTGGAGAGGTCAGCTGGCAAGAGAGAGAGCTACCAATAGGCCAATGTAAGTCTGATGTCCAGGTCAGGTTGTAACTGGTATATTTAAAAAGGAAGGAATAAATAGTAGAGAACCATTAAGAGTCAGTGTGGAACAATTACTAGACGGTTGCTTAGGGAACCACACTCATATCCTTATTCGGACTTGACATGTGCAAGACCCACTGGAAGTTTCTGAGTACCATTTTTCTGGCCCCAATTCAGATTTCTTCCAAAAAGAAAAAAGAAATACATAAAAGAAACTGAAATTTTGAGCAGTTCCTCATGTACTTCTGTTCATTCAGTCCTCTTTTCAGTTGTTCATTATAATTTGTCCCATTTCTGTTGTAAACGCAATTTTGTTCACAGCCCAAGTCCTTGGTTTCCTTGTGTTAAGGCTTCATAGACAGTTTTGCACATGCAAATGTTGCATTCAGTCACAGTGCATGATGAGTATTTTAATCTTAAAGTTCCATAAACACTGTGCATGTGCCTTGGGATTATTTATTGTATTCATTTATTCAGCACTTTGCAGCTATGCTGAGCTACTGCACAAATGAGGGAAGAAACAAGTTTCACCAATCTCCCTTTCGCTCTTAAACCCACTGTGTGTCACAAAATATGTCCCTGAGGGCTGCATGACCCTCAGGGACATATTGTGTGGTGCACAGTGAACTTCAGAGGGAAGGGAGATTGCCAAAAAAATAACTTCCTCCACTTATGGAACAGCACAGCAGTAGCCTGAAACTCAGCACTGCAGCACCCATATGGTGCTAATCTGGATATAAACCACTCATTCTTAGTAATAAATAAAGTGTACTAAGAATGAGTGGTTTATATCCAGATTAGCTATAAATAATCATGCCTCTATTGTGATTTGGTGAGCTTGGTACAACAGAATGTCATTTAGAGAATAACTATTATTTGCTTATTAATTTATAGAATTTGTTAATGAACAAATTATCTAGTCAATACAAGGCAGCTTCTTATGTAGCAGAGCAATTCTTATATTCTTCATGTTTTAATTCTGGATGAGTTTAGCAGGGGGAAAAGCCATCATTTGTCCAGAAAGGTTCTATCTCCCCCTGCCCAAGAAACCTCTAAAACAATCACAGTGTCTTAATTTGTTGATACTTTAGGAAACGTCTCAGGAAAAGAGCTGAAAACAAACTGATCACCTAAGACAAAACGTGTGATCTGAACTCACATTTTTAAAGACACACACAAACAGGGCTGAGCCTCCCATTGACACACTGTTGACTTGGTTTCCATTTTTACCATGCAAAGATGCTATTAAAACCCTATTTACATAATAGCTCTTGCAAAGTGCTCAATGAAGCCTGCTAATGACTAATTAATAGATTGTCAAGGATGGCAGGTCTAAATTTTGACCTCCTCTGCCCTTTTCCAAGCATCTGCACAGATCTTACTGTCACCCCAACCTACATTTTAGGTAGTTAAGCTTCCCAAAAGGCATCCTAACCAAACGGCATGAATGTTTAATGACCAAGCAACTGCGAACACCAAATGAGAACAAACATTGAAGTGATTACGACCACTTTAAAAAGTGACAGGTGAGATATATTGCGCACCAAATGTGTTAACACACTCTCCTCAATCAACGAGAGCAAACATCTAACCAGAAACAGTGTAAGAACTGAGATGAGAACACAACAAAGCCAGATTCAGTTTCTAAAAAGGGAGAGGCAGGCACATTTTTAGGAAAACAATCCCCGCCCACCCCCCACCCCCCGCCAACCTGTTAGGTCTACCCCAAATTCTATTTTTCTGGGAGGGGTAGGCTTGGTTAGTCAGTGGTAATGGAAAAGCACTCTGTACATTCCCAGAGGCACTTCAGTTGCAACTAGTCAGATGGAACACATTTTGCAGTTTTAAAACAACTTCACTGACTCCAGGACTGTTTCTCAGCACAATTCAAAGTGCAGGACTACAGTTTTAAAGCCCTATATGACTTGTGGTCCTGGAATCCGAGGGACTTCTTGCTCCCATGGGAACTTGTCTTTCAGAGGTCAGGAGACTGGCACTCAGGGAAATTGTCTTTTCTGCTGTCGCACCCTACTTCTGGAATGGTCTTGCCAGGACGGCCCACCTTCTGCCAAATTTTATGAGCTTTTTCTTTGCCAGGGCCTTTTAGTTTTGAGAACACTGCTGTTTGTGGAATGTTTTATTGCAGCTTAGATGTTCCACTCCTGTTCATGGCATCAGGACTCTTCTCACCAGGCCAGACTCTTGCATAATCTTCCCCTTTCTGTGCAACTGAGCAACAGTTCACTGCCATTTTGTTTTCATGGGTGCTCAAAAACTATTTAGAAACATTGGCTGCTTTCAGATGCAGCATGGAACGAAAGGTCCAATGGACCCATGGTTCCACGCCCCCTCCCCACCCCGCTCTCCCATCCGCATTTGGACATTGGGGAGAGGGGCCTTTCTGCAGTCAGCGAGACTGCAGAGAGGTGGGAGAGCTGGCTATGTGGGCTTCCTTCCTGACAGAAGGACAGCCCGCACAGCCAATCGGGCTGGAGTGAGGGAGGAGCTTCCTCCCTCAACTCTGGTCCCATCAGGCCCAAACTATGATGCCAGCATTTGAACGTAGCACTGGCACTGCAAAACCGGGAGTTGGGGGTAGCGAAACTTCACTCTGTACCAAAGGTACAGAGTGGAGTTTGGCAAGAAGAACTGCATGTCCCCTTTTACCCTTACCTCTGGTTTGCTGAGTTTAGACGTGCAGCTTCGGAAACAGGAGGTGAAGGGACCTCCGTTTTCTTGTTTCGTCTGAACTCAGCCATTGTCTGACATCCTGACTAATGAAATACGCACGTAATGAGGTAGTGGAGAAACCAGACTGTGCCTCATGCGTCGCTCCCACAGTACCAATACCTGTGCACTGTTGTACAACCAGTCAAAACATCCTGGTTCTCTCCATGTTCTGGAGGAGAGGAAACATGTCACTGATCCTCAATGGCATGCTTCCTCTCTTCCAGAGCACTTCTGGCACATGGGCAGGGCAGGAAGATTTTGCCTGCTTGAACAACAGTTCACATGTAGAGGGGCTGGGATGTCAACGACGTAGCTTTATTCTGCACACTTACCTGTAGCTGTGAATTATAATTCAAATGCCCCAGGATTAAGCCCAACCACATGAAACACATTTGGAGGCTTATCTTTGGTGAACCTTGAATCAAATTAAATCTGCTGTGAGTCCAAACTCCTAAATGGGTCTGGGCATAGCTTTTCTTCTTTGGGACATTGGAGTAATTAATTGTAATATATTCCAATGAGCTTCATAACAAGAATTCAGGAATAGTCAGATAGACCTGGTAGAAACCCATGGCTCTATAGAAGAAGCCATACTGGTGTCCAAGAGTAATACAGGCACCCCTCAGTGCTGAACAGTCAGAGGAGAGTTCCTACGTGGCATTCTTGGATCAAAAGGGAAAGATGGGGAGAACTTCTTCTCCAGACAGTATGGTTCAACTGGTTCTGGTTCTGGAATATCATCTTGAGCTGAAGAATAATACATACCCTACAGAGCAGCACAAGTCGTTTCAATCCGCATGTGTTATATTCCATGGCATTAACTTAAATAGTAGAGAATGGGGCTATTCTCACGATAGCCAAAATTGGGCTAGGAGAGCCTAGCCCGATTTTGGCTGATCGTGTAAACCACCAGGCTTGGCGAGCCCGGTGGCTTACAAGCAACTAGCCTGCTTTTTTAGCCCTCCCCTTAGCCCGGGTTTGCGGAGCGAGCGCTCTGAAAGCCGGGGCTTTCTGATCGTGAGTAGCCGCTGCGCAGCTCCGCATTGCGGCTACTTACAAAGAGACCCCCGGAGGGGAGACGAAAAGCCGCCTCCCGGCTCCAGGGGTCTCCCCAGTGTGCCCTGCGTGCTTGCTCCCGAGCTCACCAGCCCCTGCTGGCTCCATCACAGAGCTGGCAGTCGTGTGGGCGGCCGATCTGGCTGCCCAGGGCTCCCGCCGGGATCGTGTATGGGGAGAGCAGGCTTAACCCACTCTCCCCGCAAAAGTGGCAAAAGCGGGTCTCACTGATCGTGAGACTCGCCGCAAAGTCTGTTCAAACTACTACCACCTGTCTGCACAATAATATGTGATGTCACCTTTAAAAAACATGTTATCTGGGTATTCCATTGGTTATGGCAATGCTGCTGCAGTCTAATTTTGAAGCTTCCAATGCCATGTGTCCTGGGTGCTTCATAGCTCCTGCAGGCACAAATGGAAAGGAAACACTGCTAGCTAGGAAATTACTTTGGGGAGGGACCCAAAACATTTTGGTTCAGTTTTCCAGATTGGGGGCAGGGGGAGACACCATTAGACAAAACTTGGGCTGCCATCAAAAGTCATGGGTCTCTATCTAGCTTACTCTCCTGTAATGTGTGGATACAAAACTAGTAACATGATATGCTGACTTGGAGGGGGCACAGTCTAACAAAGCCTAGTTGTGCCCTTATATGGTAAATACTGAGCTCATTCACACAGCTGAAAACTGTGTTCTACCCAGGTTTTGTAACTGTGTGTGCTCCCAATTTTTGGTTGTGTGGAAGCAAGGTAAGAGTGGGAGCAAGCTATCCAGGTTTTCCTCTTACCTTGCTTCCACACAACCAAAAATTAGGAGCACACACAGCTACAAAACCAAGGTAGAACACAGTTTTAAATTGTGTGAATGACAATATACTGTCACAGTATTATGATATACTTCCCTGGAAACATGGTATTACAGCAATAAAGCTGAACCTCATCTACACACACTGAAGAATGAGATGGTACTCCAGTTGAAGAACCTCACGTAGCAGGGAGATGGCTGGGCTAGAAACTTTCTTTCTGATGTGCTAGATTTAGTTTTAATTCCAGGGAGCACTTTTCCCCATGGAGGAACATAGTAGTATGAAGTGGTATAGTCCGGTATCTTGCCAGCTTAGTCTACCATTTCATTCTCATGTATGTCTTGAACACATCTTAGTTCCTTTTAGTCACTCCGCTAGATGCATTCACTGAACATCTAGAACGGGAACAGGTTTTCTGGCCATACCCAAGCCTCCACATGTTCATTTCATTCCATAAAACTGGGAGAAGCCCTAATAGAATAGAAGGCCATTCACACAACCGCTTGGGCTGAGGTTAGGGAAGGCAGAATCCTACCTACCTTCCGCCCACATGATTCTTGCTGCTCCAGGAACCGCCGCTTGTGCATCCACATCATGCTGCAGTGGGATACCTCCCAGCTGCCAGGAATCTGCTTTCCCTGGCCTCTATGGGCAAGATGCCTGCCAACAGCCTGAAAGGAGTTGCCACCAGCCTGCCAGCCCACATAACCAGGCAGTGAGGTCAGAGGCACACACCCATCCTCCTACCTCATTTTTAGTCTGGGTTTAAAACCTGGGTTAACCAGAGAGCACCAGAATAGGGACCAATTCCGGCGGTTCTCACGGCCAACCCTACCTAGGCTAGCACTGCCCTACACGGGTAGAGCTGGTTGTGAGAACAACCTCTAGGAGTCCTAAATGTAGGAAAGCTCCTACATGTGTGTGCACACATAACCACAGAGAGGACCTTTTCCCATATTCAGCTGAATGCATGAAGGTTTGTTTGTTTGTGTTTGTTTGTTTGTTTGTTTGTTTATTATTTTACATCTTATATCCTGCTCTTCCTCCAAGGAGCCCAGAGCGGTGTACTACATACTTAGGTTCCTCCTCACAACAACCCTGTGAAGTAGGTTAGGCTGAGAGAGAAGTGACTGGCCCAGAGTCACCCAGCTAGTTTTATGGCTGAATGGGGATTTGAACACGGGTCTCCCCGGTCCTAGTCCAGCACTCTAGCCACTACACCACGCTGCCACATCAATGCCGGCGCGTGGGCCTGGTCCTGGTTTTCTCTTACTTCTATATGGGGCACAAGTTAACACATATACTTCTTCAACCAGGACTTGGATGGTATATTCTATGGCTGCTGTATTGCAGCAGTAAGAATGTCTGAGCTCTCTCACTGTTCCTTAAAAAAAAAAAAAATCTCCTGGTATTTTCACACACATCACTACAAGTACACAATGCAAATTTCCATGGGCTCCCCCCCCCCCCCGTCTTTGATTCCAAGAGCATTTCTATCTCCTTCTTTGTTGGCCTTTTTTGCGTGATTTTTCTGTGTAATTGTAATACTGGAGGTGCATTAAAAGCATCATGTTTTGCACCATGTTTCTTAGAAGAGAAACTATCCTGCTTCCTTGCCTAATCCTAATTAACACCTGCAGCTTGCCATATCTCTCCAGCATTCCCTGAAAGAGACCACACGGAAAGAGCCAAAAGCCCTAGCAATTAGTCACAGACTGACAAGTCCAAAAGGAGGACTTGTTCTAAGAAATTTCTCCTCTGAAGAAATATAAGGAGGGAAGGAATGTGCAAAGGGATCCTTCTAAAATTTATTTTTATTTTTCACTAGCTGTATAATAAACTAGCAATATACCTGTTCTAATATGCAGAACTTGGGAGAGATTGATCCCCGATTAAGGTAGAGAATCCTAATAGATTGCAGGGATCTTGGGGGACATAATATGTCTCTATGTGGTCTACAGCCACCTAATGGCTCAACAGGGAAATGACTTGATTATCAAGCCAGAGGTTGCCAGTTCGAATCCCTGCTGGTGACACACCTATATCGGGCAGCAGTGATATAGGAAGATGGTGAAAGGCATCATCTCATACTGTGCAGGAGAAGGCAATGGTAAACCCCTCCTGTATTCTTCCAAAGACAACCACAGGGCTCTGCGGTCACCAGGAGTCAAAACTGACTCGACGGCACACTTTACTTGTATGTGGTCTATACCCAGACATTGTCTCCTCCCCTAACTGAAGGTGGGTCCCTCTCAATGAACACAGCAACCACATCACAAATGTCTTACCTATGGAATTGGAAGGCAGTAATAGAAACAAGCAAATTTGCAGTGGCCCAGTGGCACTACAGTTACAACGATGGAGGTAGCCACAGGCTGCAAATTCAGTAGCCAACATCCAGAGTAATGAAGTAGTGGTGCAGGAAACACACAGCATGCATTATGTGGGAAAGACAATTTCCATTTTTTCCCCTTCTCTTTGTGAGGTCTCCACAAAACTCACAAAAGTTTTGTGGAGACTCCACAAAAGTCTCCACAAAACTCACTGGCCTTGAGTCACTAATTCTCAGTGTAATCTACCTCACAGGGTTATTGTGAGGATAAAACTGGAGGGGGGCAATGTTGTGTGCTATCTTGAGCTCTTTGGGAGGAGAGTTGGACAAAAGTGGTACATCATAAGAACTTACAGAGCAAACAAGGGAAGAGGGTGATTTGGGGGCATGTGTATAAGAATTGAGGGAGCTGGTGGTCTAATATAGGACTACATATTGGAAAGTGCAACTGAAAGAACAGTATTCTGCATCCAAGGCCCCAGCAAAGCATCCAAGACTCCAACATGCAAACATTCTATTGGTCCTCCCTTATCTAGCCTGGCTATGAATACTTCCATGTCAGGTTATGGTGTGTGTCTGGGCATGGTTCTGCCAGTGTTTTGCACAGATAGGGCTGCACAACAGACAACTCCCATCATCCCCAGCCACAGTGGTGAATACACAGAGATGATGGGAACTGTAGTCTTCCAACACCAGGTGGAGAGGTGAAGCTGTGCAACCCTGCTTTAGATGCTCCTACCCACCAGACAAGTGTATTACATACCTGGAGCTCCGAGCAATACCTGTCTCTGAAATTGTTGGGACTTGTTTCACCTAAGAATCCAGATCAGGGTTAGACTGCTCAGGGGCTAATTCTGATAGGTGATGGGAATTGCCTTCCTCTTCTAATTCACACTCTCAGTGCTGCGCTGTACTCAGTTTAATCATTCAATGTAACAAAAGAAAGTTGTATTTCAGGCATATGACAATTAGAGGACAACCTACATCTAGGTAAATGGGGAAAAATGAAAACAATGAAAACCCTCCTATTGGCTTCGATGAGTTTGTAAATTTAGGCACAACAGACTCCTTTCATGCATTATGAAGGAGTAATTCTTTGGAGCTTGTGTAGCTGGAAGCCTCTAAATGGACAGAAATGTTCTGATGGGAAAGTGGCATCCACTGCCAAGGCCTATTTATTGCTGTATCTGCAAAAGCATGATGAATTGGATGCATTGCTCTCAGGTTTCACAAGGGTAATAAGCATTTTTCACCTGCACTCTCACCCCTTTTGAGAGGTATCCTCTGTGTGAAGATCTGCTCTGCTGCTGACCCTCAAGGCACTTTGCCAAAATGCTTGTTGACATTTTTTGACCAAAAGTCTTTGGGGAATCTGGCCTGAAAGTGTGTGATTCAGGTTTTGCAAGGCCCCCTCTCTGGGCCTCCCACCACACTGTAGAAAGGAAGAATTGCTGCCTCGTGTCTAAGCTTCAGGTGGCTGAATTTTATACAGTGACCTATTTCTGACAGGTTCCTTTTCACTAAATATGTCAGAGCATTACCAAAGCAGCAAGACCTAAAGCAGGGTCAGAGAAGGGCTTTGACACATTACTGGGCATCTTGATCATGGACATGATGACATATGCCCTAACAGCATTACTGAACAGATACCTTGCAGATTAAAGGATGTATCCCACGCCCCGCACTCCTGCCACTTTCATTAAACAGCATTGGTCATATCAAATTATTATAATTCCAAAATGTTATGCAGACTTTATATTTCATCAGACGCCTGGTTTATATTGCTCAGAAGTGATAGTGGCAACTTTCCAGGGCCTCAAGCAAAGGTCTTTCTCATCGCCTACCATTTCATTATTTTAACGGCTGCAGACGAGGATTGGACCTGGCTCTTCTGCATGCAAAACAGCCACTCCATCACCGGGCCCCTGCCCCTGCCCATTGGAGCTAGAACTGATATCATTTCCTTTAAGCCTCGCAACTAAGTCTGTGTGACTACTCAAGTCGGTGTCTTAGGGACATGTTCACACTTCGCAAAAAAGGATGTGGATTTACAGTTCCTCAGGTTATACCTAGTGGAAATAAATTTGCACAGACCCTCATCTTCCCACCCACCCGCACCCCCACCATCGAGCACAGTATCTACCTTGCCATGCCCTGGAAGCCGCCGCCTTAGAAGGGAAGAGAAAATAAAAGTAAAACATATCATTCAGCTAATGACGAGCTATCAGGAGCTAAGAGAGGAATTTCCTCACCTCACACTGATATAGTGCATCATCTCGCAACAAGGAGACTAAACATTCATGAGATTCTCACTGCGAATTTGATGATGAGAAGAGATGAAGATGGAATGCACGCACTCTTGCCTGATTCTCTAACCAGATTCCATTCTTCTTGAGAAAGGAGGAGAGCTGGTCTTGTGGTAGCTGGCATGAATTATCCCCTTTGCTAAGCAGGGTCCACCCTGGTTTGCATTTGAATGGGAGACTACATGTGAGTACTGTAAGGAATTTCCTTTAGGAGATGGGGCCGCTTTGGGAAGAGCATCTGCATTAGGGATGTGCAAGAAGAATCAGTTTGGAGGCCCTTACGGACCTCCGAACCAGTTCGTAGGTCCAGCGGTTCAGCCGGTTCGATGGCAGGGCGTGGTTACTTTTCAGGAGCAGGGGGGTTGCTCGTACCGCCCCCTCCTCATGTTTCCCCTGCTGGAACTGTGATTAAAAATGGTTCCATGGGGCAGAAGCGTACCTCCTTGCCCCCCCCCCAGCATGCATCAGACCAGAAGTGCCCGGTGCATGTGCGCACATTGTGCATATGCACACACACTGGGCACCTCCAGTCTGACACCCACCAGGGCGGCAAGGAAGTATGCTGCCAGCCCGCAGGACTGTTTTTAATCACTGGCGGGGGAAACGCAGCCGGGGCGGGTAGGTTGGTAAGAGCAGCCTTCCTGCTCCCTAAAGGTAACCCCATGCGCTGTTGAACTGGCTGTCACTGTTTCTGTACACATCCCTAATCTGTATGTTTGCATGCAGAAAGTTCCAAATTCCCCCCCTGGCATCCTCAACATAAGGCTGAGAGAGACTCCTGCCTGCAGCCTTGGAGAAGCCGCTGCCAGTCTGTGTAGACAATACTGAGCTAGATGGACCAATGTTCTAAATTGGTATATTGCAGTTTCCTGTGCTTCCTAAAGACTCAAGAAACAGAACTTTGGGGAAATTTAGTGGGAAAGAGGGGTCTTCAGTGCTGAAAACACGGCACACTTTGGAAACATGGTTCAGACTGAGGATATACAAGCTGGTGCAGTTGTGTTTGGAAGTCCCCAAATTAACTTAGATTTATTTGGTCATGCATTTAAAGACACATACGCACACACGAAAAAAAAGAACTCTAGAGCTGTGTAGTACATTATATTTGTACATTATTAGTATTATTATCATTATTATTATTATTATTACTACTAGGTTTTCAGTCTGCCTTCTTCCCCAACGTAGGTGATACTTAAATAATAAATATCAATTTAAAAATGAATATACATTAAGATAGAATATGAAAAATATATTTAACACTCATTTCCCCAACAATGCCCTGCATTTAATTTCAGTATTTGGATGCCAGAATTAGGAAAGCATTCATTTGAATGGATGTGTACCAAATGCAATGTGTGGTTTTTCAGAGTTTGCAAACCAGTCTCTTTGCAAAAGGAAAGAAAGGAATGAGTGTGCTGTGTCGAGTCGGTGTCGACTCCTGGCAACCACAGAGCTTTCTTGGTAGAATACAGGAGGGGTTTACCATTGCCTCCTCCAGCACAGTATGATACCTTTCAGCACCTTCCTATATCGCTGCTGCCTCAATCACCCGGCTCCTGCTGCAGTCAAGCATTTAAGAAGATATTAAAAAGATACGACTCTGTACTGTATGATTTGTTTAAAGTGTGAGCTAAGAAGAAACATCTTCATGACTACACAGGACTTACAAGCAAAGAATCATTGCAGACAGAATCAAGCTTAAAAACAATTCTCTTGCCACCTTACTCAGTATTGAACAAAAAAAGCACAATGTTCGTTTATCTTTCACAGCTATTCTCTGTTACATTTTTTCCTTGCATTAATTAGGGCAGCTTCCTGGACTCAAATTATTGTTGAAGTAGTTCTTTTCCCCCCACAAATAGGCTACAGGAAACAGACCATAGAACTGATCCAAAGAACATCTTCTGCAAGGTGCAGGTGTGAGCCAGCTAATGCACAAAATAATGTCCCCTTTCTCCCTCTCCTCTATAGATTAGATACATGCTTTGGTCAGCTTCCATATCGTTGGAAGGATAAAGGCCAATATTCCATTTCCCCATCCCCTTAAACAGGCCGTTGGCACAAGAGGAATATGATGACAAATTTATATACCTGAATTTAGGGAACTTCTAACAGCCACTGGGGGGATGCAGTGCTGGGGATGGATAGGGCCAGTTGCTTTCCTGCTAAATAAAGAGAATTGCCACTTTAAAAAGGTGCCTCTTTTTAGAGGCACCTTTTGAACGCTAATGCACAGTTAGAACTCACGGCAGTGTGAATAATCTATTTGACATCACATGCCCAAGTAGAAGCATCTACTTTTCTGTAGGTTTGTTGTAGGTTTGCAATTTGTTGTAATGATCTCTCCATGAAGTCCCCTCCTATGTACACTCCCCCATTCAAGAGTGGCTTAAATCTGAATCAGTGTTAATTGATGCATACGGAGGCAATAACACCCCCTGAATTTCATATCTATTCATCACTGAGCTACAACTTCAGGCACAGTAAGCCCCTGATTTTGCCGAGTTATAGCATAGCCCCCAAAGTTGTCAATCGTGGTTGGAGAGAGAACATCACAGCAGAAGGATACAACTCATTTACTTTTTCAAATACTAGACGAGAAGTGCTGACAAAACCAAACCTGTGAAGGCTGCTGCATATGTAAATTCAGACTTACGATTTTCATTCATAAAATACTTTATTGATGCTAATTATCACAACAGTATTAATGGGAAGCTTGAAAGGAATTCTTTTTTTTTTTTTAAACAGCTCCTCTACATAAATGCTCAGGTTCTTTTTCTTAAATGCTTCAATTATTGATTTGGAGCACAGGAGGAGGGCTGACTTAACTATTATGCTAAGTTCTCTATAAAGCACTTAACTCTAGACTATTAATATTCCTAGAACTAACAGTGCCCTTTTATAAAAGAGAAAATCTGTGAAGAACACGACAAATGGGTGCCCTGGTGATGTCAGCATAGATGGTGTGGGTCAGGGAAATTCCACTGGTCAGATGTGAACTAACTCTAAATATGTACATAAATAGTTTTGCTCCAACACACAATAAGCTTTTAGCACAGATGTGCCTTGAATACTATGGAAATCAGTCAGGCCACTTTGGCTAAATGAGACTGTATCATAATAGATGAGCGTTCAGTCCTGCCTTTCCATGTATATGCTTACTGGATCAAAGCTGGCTCCAGGTCTCATGGTATGCCATGGTGCCCCTCCTACTGGGGGGGTGGCGGTAGGTCGTAAGGCAAAGTGAGGAGGCTGTGGGCAGCCCCTTTTCTCATCTTGCTCTCTTTTCACAGCCTGCAAGAGTGAAACTTGGAACTCCTGATCCAACCCTTGAAGGCTTTAAAGGGATCCTGAAGGAAGGGGAATAGGCGGCTCAGCTCCTATCTCCTGATCCAGTCCTTGCAGGCTTTGAAAAAGGGGATGAAGAAAGGACATTTTGGGCAGTTTATTTTCCTCACCCTGTTCCCTTTCAAAAGGCTGGATCATTGATGGGCTGTGCGAACCTCCACCAACCCTCCAGAGACCCATGCTGCCTCCCATTGCCCCATATGGCTGACCTCTGATGCCAGTCACGACGGGGCTCACTAAATATTTTCAAAATGAATAAATGGCACATCCAGTCAACTTCCAGTTCACTCTTGAACCAGTATAATCCTCTTCACAAGCCACCCATACACATTGTTGTAGCATTATGACATCTTTTGAGTCACTGGAGGTAGGCTAGTTTATATTTCCGGGGAGGAACCAGGAACAATTTAAGGGCAACTCGCACTTCCTGCCTGGCTTGGGAGAGGAGAGGCCACAAACTGAGAGAGCAATGTAAACCACATTACTGCAAATAAATATGAAGTGTGTTAGCAAGGCAGAGAGTCTGTTGGCTGATTGAAACAAGACAAGTAACTTGAAACTCAAAGTCCTGGTTTTAACCTTTAAAGCCCTAAATGGCTTGAGACCTGCTTACCTGAGAGAGCGTCTTGCCCCATATGTCCCAACCTGGACCTGAAGATCTTCTTCGGAGGCCCTTCTCCGGGTACCCCTGCCAAATGAGGTGAGGTGGGTAACGACTAGAGAGAGGGCCTTTTTGGTGGTTGCAACCTATTTATGGAATAGCCTCCCCAGTGAGGTTTGCCTGGCTTTATCACTTTGTTCTTTTAGAT
The DNA here is from genome assembly GCF_027244095.1 of Hemicordylus capensis. Taxonomy (NCBI): domain Eukaryota; kingdom Metazoa; phylum Chordata; class Lepidosauria; order Squamata; family Cordylidae; genus Hemicordylus; species Hemicordylus capensis. Next base: position 24,291,760 of record NC_069661.1, on the reverse strand, counting down.
GCTAGGTCAAGACCATTTTGTTCACCCAGGTCTTTTAAATTCTGATTTTCAGATTTGATTTGATTTGATTTTTAACTAATTTAAAAATGAGTTTTTAAACTCCTTTGTACTGTATTTTGTATTTCCCCCTTTTTGTTTGTTATGATTTAATGTGTAATGTGTTTTTATTGTCTCTTTTAATCCTGTGTTGTGCACCACCTAGGAAACAATTTGCTATGGGGCAGCTAACAAATAAAGCTTATTTTAAAAAATTAATTAATTAATTAGTAGTAGTATTACATTGACTACACTCATCATGGGGGGAAGGGCCTTGTCCCAACACTGCATGCATTGGCCTTGCCCCATGCATTGGCCAATCCCCATGCATTGGCCTTGCCCCAACACTGGACTGCCTGCTGCCCTATGATATCCATGCATTCATCAACTGCAGCTGTAAGTGTGTATGTCCCCATTCTATGTGTATATGTCCCCCTTCTGCCAATGATAGGAAGGTGAAGTGGGCAGGGATGCACCAACAGTGGGGCAGAGCCAGTGCGTGCTGTCCCACTGCTGCTCCATCATTTCAGCATAAGTGTGTGGGGTAAGGATTGCTAATGAAGTCATGGAATGTAGGAATGTGTGAGTCCCCGTGAGAAATTTAACTAGTCTGATCAAATCTGTATGCTTCTGTGGAAATTTCCAAGCCAGAACCCCACCATTCACCGTCGATTATGCCTGATTCAGTTGGAATGCTAATAAAACTGTTCCGAGTGGAAGAGCGGCTCAAGCAGTTTAACCCTCTCCTCTGAAGCAGGACACCCTCCCCAAAATGCCTGTGCAAGTTTTCTTTGAAAATCTTCAAGGAAAGAAATAGAATCAGATTTTGAGTCACACAAGGCTACCTCTTGCAGGAGATTTTTCAGCTAAGCGCTTATGCACCTTAGAGATGCAGCTTCTCACACACGGCGGTTGAGTTTCTTGTGGGACCGGTCAGACACTTTACTGACTTTCAGGTATACCACAACAGTTGCATTTCCCTTGTTACGTATACATGCCAACACTACCAAACAAGGAAACTCTATTGGACTGGCATGATTTGTCTTCATAAAACTATGCTGACTGCTATAAATCATTCCATTTCCCTCTAGGTATTTACAAATGAGTTGGCTTTTGGTTGTTATATTCCTAAAGGTAACATATATTTCTCATTTATTACATTTACTCTGGAGGGGCTTCTGTAACTTGAATCCCTCTTTCAAGACCTATTTCATCAAATATACAACCATTTTGCATATTTCATGGACAGCAACAAAGTAAGCACAAGTGACTTATGTTTCCATTCTTCCTGCTTCCAGTTTCCAAGAAAAGAGTGGAAATCCATACATCCCTGATGAGGAGATGCATGCTCTGCCCCTGTATTGGGAACATTCGCTTCACAAAAGACTCAGAAGTGAGTGGAAAGGGAGCATAAGTTGCTTAGTAGGATGTGCAAAGTGGTTCAAAATATTTACCGCAAACCTTTCATCTTTGCATGAAATCTTAAAACATCACTTTAGCAATCTACCATTACCAGGAGGAGGCTGGTCACTCACAATTTAAGTCTGGATCAAATCTCCATATTTATTTATTCATAGCAACTTATTCCTTATCTTTTAATTTAAACATTTTGCAAGACTGCTTCTGAAACCCACCCCGGACCATTAAAAGTGGTTAAAATGAGTAGAAAATGTGGATTCCAACCTCAATCAAATCAGTAAAACAACTGAACACAGCATAAAACTGTAACACAGTTACATAAAAACTGCAACACAGCATAAAAGCGAGAAAACAACATAGCAAGACTATCTTAAAAGAACTAAATTCAACCTCACTGTTCATTAAAAAATAAGGCAAACAACAGTTATACTGTTCAGCTGGGGTTCTCAAGTTTGAGTCCTCAGATACTGTTGGACTGTAGTCCAACAACATCTGTAGTCCAACAATATCTGGGGACTTAAGCTTGAGAACCCATCACCCCAGGTTACAATGACCTTTTGGGTCTCCGGGGAGGGTATTGCATAATCAGGGCACCACTGTGGAATAAGACACATCTCTGGTTGACACCTGCCTAATCTCAATGTAGGAAGCGAGATCTCTAATCTCAAAGGAAGAGAGCTGGTCTTGTGGTAGCAAGCATGACTTGTCCCCTTAGTTAAGCAGGGTCCGCCCTGGTTGCATATGAAAGGGAGACTAGAAGTGTGAGCACTGTAAGATATTCCCTTTAAGGGATGGGGCTGATCTGGGAAGAGCATATAGGTTCCAAGTTCCTTCCCTGGCATTTCCAAGATAGGGCTGAAAGAGACTCCTGCCTGCAACCTTGGAGAAGCTGCTGCCAATCTGTGTAGACAATATGGTCTGACTCAGTATATGGCAGATTCCTATGTAAGCACCTACAGAAGCACGCCTGGATAACAGAATAATTGACTGGGCAGGATCACACAGGACTAGGTGATCTTTTGGATACCCAGGTCCCAAGCCATAAAGGGCATTAAAGCTCAATAGCAGTATAAAACTTCAGACAGCTCTTTAGTCTATTTCATCCAATAGACAGTACTGTCTGGCTTGTTCAGTGCTTCCACATTAAAAAGTTAGATAGTGGCCTATATCCTACAATCCTTGCACTTCATCAGCAGCATGTGCCTTCCATCTAGTCTATTGAGATTGCTGTTGAAATTCAAATCCCACCTGATATCACTTTTAGGAGAGGAGGGTAATTGGTTTAATAACTATTTTTACTTCATCCCCAATCCCTCCACAACTTTCTGACTCCTTTGAGCCCTCTGGCATTCATCAAAAATACATCTAATTTCCTAGATGGCTATTGAGGTCTGATTTTCTCTGAGGGTTTGGACTGAATCAGGTCCTTGAACTTTAACAAGTCCTTGGTGTACTCACTCACATCTAAAAACTTTTGAGGTCAGTTATTTAGGAATCGGTGCCTAAAACAGGTCAAACATTTTGTTGTTTGTTCTTTAATAAATAGAACACATAAACCATGACAGGCCGGCAAAATCAGGAGCACTGAGTGTTTTGGGATGAATGCCACAGGGAAAAGAAATGTCAGCAAGACACCAGGCTGAGAATCCTCAGAGAAGAGGTGGAAACGGGAGTCAGAGAAGCAGAAGATAAGAGGAGATGACAAGAAGGGCACTGAAGGGTCTCCTGTAGGAATGTGCATTGATTTCAGAATGAATGAATGAAAAATTTGACCAAATTGGGCCCATTTGGTTCAATTTTGTTCTTTATAAAACAAATGAGAATGAGTCCAAACAAATCCCCCCCCCAAAAGTGATGTTGTAACTCAATCTTGACTCATTCATGACCAGTCCAGGGAAGCATATATTTTCCAGTAGAGTGGAGTCTCCTTCAGCAAGCTGTCTCCTAGCACCACCATTTTGTTTCCCCACAATATTCTGGGTGATGCTTCATTCTAGGGCATTATGGGGGAAATAGTGATCACCAGCAAGGGGGATGGTGGTGTCCCATCTTCAATTTTTTAAAAAAACTCAGTAGCCAAATATCGAGAGACCCTGGAGACTCAGACCCAGAAGAGTCACTGCCAGTCAGAGCTGTCAGCATTGGCTAGATACACTAATGTTCTGGCTCAGTATACAGCAGCTTCAGTTCCTAATATTGCGATCAGTGAACCTCTGGGTACAAACTAAGTGCATCCATCAAGCCCTTCAAAAGAAACCTTTTGGGAGATGCAAATCCACACCATCCACCACATTGTCTTTTGCTGTGGTAGTTCCTGATGCCCCAGAAGAAAGGAAGACAATAGTCACAAGCTCATATTTTGAAAGGACAACAAAGAAGCCTTCCTGGCCTCATTTCGAAACTGGGACAACACAATGATGTTCTCTATAGTGCAGTATTTAGCAACGAAATGTTGAATATTACATGCTTCCAAAGGTCCGATGGTCCCTGTGACGATTTTTAGTATCCAAATGAGCATTCCCCTTGAAAATTGTCCCTCTGTGATTACAATTAGATATGCAAAGTAAGTTCCAGGTCTGGCTGAGCAGATTCCCCCGCTGATTTTTGCTAAAAGCAAACTTTGCTCTTGCTCACCTGGCAGAGGTGCAGGAAGGCCAAAGCCCTAGGAGGATTCTGGCTTGAAATTCAGCTGCAGCTGCATGCAGAGTGCACACACAATCAAGCATGCTGAGTGCATCCCAGTGGTTAACTCCAAAGAGCCTGGTTTGCAGCATGGAAGATTTCTATCAGCTTCTGTCCTAAATGTTCCATTAAAATTTCTACTTTACTGAGATTTAAATGTCAGGGGGGAAATTTGTTCTCTGGAGCTTCTGCAGATCTTCCAGCATTGGTCTGATGAAAATAGGTACCCCTGTTTTCATGAGACAATAGCCCTATTCAGACCTGGAGGCTGTTCTCACATGCAACCTAACCCGGGCTTGGGATGCTCCACCCAGGTTAGGATGCAACCCAGCTGTTAGCCGAGGTTAGGGGGCAAGCACTCCTTTACCCCGGGCTAACTGCTCATGAGTTTGCTGGGTCTATGTTTAGCCCCAGGCAGTGGACACAGAGACAAGTACCTAGCATGTGTTGCACATTGCATTGTGGGATTCAAGGAGATGAGAACAAGAAGCTCTGCCCCGGATCCCTCCGCCCTGCTCCGTGCTTCATGGAGCAGGGCTGCTCATGTAGGAGCATGAAGCGCACTCCCACAATCAACCCCTCAGTCGTCTGTGGGGAAGGTAAGCTTTTTGGAGCCTCCCCACTTCCCGTGATCAAGAGAGTCACCCATTATGATGTGTGAATCTACAGCTATCGGTATATTTGCACATGTTTTTGTGTGAATGATTGTAAAGCTAAAGTGTGGGGTCAAATCAGTGTAGACTCCTGGCAACCACAGAACCCTGTGGTTGTCTTTGGTAGAATACAGGCAGGGTTTACTATGGCCATCTCCCATGCAGAATGAGATGATGCCTTTCAGCATCTTTTGATATCGCTACTGCCTGATATAGGTGTTTTCCATAGTCTGGGAAACATACCAATGGGGATACAAACCGGCAACCTCTGGTTTGCTAGTCAAGTCATTTCCTGATGCACCATTAGGTGGCTGTGAATGATTGTACCTGCACACATTTTAAAAGTGAACCTGAGTACAGGTTCCTCAAATTCATGGTACAAATATGACTTCTGGACCTGTGTGTATAACTGTATCTGTGTACAGATCTGCACCTGTGAACACTGCACACTCATGATACGAATATTGAACATAATGTGTGGATAGAGCGAACATGGTACAGATTAGAGAACAAACATTGCAATCAAGAGACCTATTAAAACTTTTAAAAACCGTACAAATGTACATGCTTTCACCACCAAAATGTACTCTCTTTCTGATTTTTTCCCCTCATATTTAGATATATATTTAGATACACTGGCACCAATGGAAGCTTCCCTTCAAGAGCTTATCATTGCATATACATAAGAATATAAGCATATTATATATTTATGTCCCACTTTTCAGCCAAGATTGGCTTCCAAAGCAGCTTATACAGGTGAAACTCGGAAAACTAGAATATCGTGCAAAAGTCCATTAATTTCAGTAATGCAAATTAAAAGGTGAAACTGATATATGAGACAGACGCATTACATGCAAAGTGAGATAAGTCAAGCCTTAATTTGTTATAATTGTGATGATCATGGCGTACAGCTCATGAAAACCCCAAATCCACAATCTCAGAAAATTAGAATATTACATGGAACCAAGAAGACAAGGATTGAAGAATAGAACAATATCGGACCTCTGAAAAGTATAAGCATGCATATGTATTCAGTACTTGGTTTGGGCCCCTTTTGCAGCAATTACTGCCTCAATGCGGCGTGGCATGGATGCTATCAGCCTGTGGCACTGATGAGGTGTTATGGAAGACCAGGATGCTTCATTAGCGGCCTTCAGCTCTTCTGCATTGTTTGGTCTCATGTCTCTCATCCTTCTCTTGGCAATGCCCCATAGATTCTCTATGGGGTCAGGTCAGGCGAGTTTGCTGGCCAATCAAGCACAGTACACTGTATACTTTTCAGAGGTCCGATATTGTTCTATTCTACAATCCTTGTCTTCTTGGTTCCATGTAATATTCTAATTTTCTGGGATTGTGGATTTGGGGTTTTCATGAGCTGTACGCCATGATCATCACAATTATAACAAATTAAGGCTTGACTTATCTCGCTTTGCATGTAATGCGTCTGTCTCATATATCAGTTTCACCTTTTAATTTGCATTACTGAAATTAATGGACTTTTGCACGATATTCTAATTTTCCGAGTTTCACCTGTAGTTAAAATCCAACTCAAAGGCAGAATATAATTAGGAATACATATGTGTGTGTTTGGAAGGGAGGTTCCAGGTACCCTCATTTCCTTCACCCACGGAGAGCTTGACAGATATAATGAATTAAATGCGTCTTCTTCACATCACTCCAATTGCTCTCATTTACTTTTTACATCTGGGTCAGCTTTGATATCCTTTTGTGATTTCGTTTGGGAAAAGGACTCCTTTTTTAGGGCAGGGGGGGAGGAACACTTGGAAGGTGTTCACCAGTTTCCACAGAAGCTTAAGGACTCTTGCATGTTCTTGGCTACTGATATAAAGATTAGTTTAATAAAAAAGGTGCACTTTAACATAGAGTGGACTGCATGAGGAAAACAATGACATGCCTATGCTCCTGCATGCCAGTCCTGTCTCTGCTGTCCTCAACAACCCAAGAGAGGAAAGAGTTGCTGAGGAAAGAGCTTATAAGGAAGGGCAGTTCTTCCATAAGCGAGGTGAGGCAGTGCCTCAAGTGGCAGATTTTTGGGGTGTCAGCAGGATGGCAAAATGCCTGCCACCACTGCTATCAGCTCTTGGGGGTTAATCTGACCCTTGCAAATGTTGCAAGGAGCACCTCTCCTCACACTGCTGGCAAAACCAGTATAGGGATGTTCACGGGACCGAATTGTCCAGTTCAGCTCAAATCTGGTCTGGATTCAAGCTGCCCCGGGCTCGATTGAGACTGGCCCGGTCCAGTCCCACCATCAAGCCAGCTTGAGGGGTGCAACAGCTATGCTCGTAAAGAGGAATCCAGCAAGGAAAAATCACTGCCTGGTGGGATGGTGATGGTGGAGGGAGCTCCTTCCACCTTCCTACCAGCCTCCCTCCCAAATGCCTGCCTGGGCCGGCTGTGGCCCATTTAGGGCCTCTGTGCGAGCTGCTATTTGTGAGGCCAGCAGGAGGGTGGAAGGAACTGCCACCTCCCACCATGTGGTGGTTGATTTTTCAAAGTTAAGGACAGTCTGATACCTCCCCCCACCCCCGCACACCAACCGCAGCTGTTTACTTGCAATCTTTGCTGGATTCCACTTTATAAGTATACTATCGAGCTGGCTCAAAAGACAAGAGGCTTGACTCACCCTCAGACCACCCCCACCCCTGTTTCAGCTTGAGGGTGAGCCTTCAAGCCAAGCGTGCTGAAAACTTGAGCTGGTTCGCACATCCCTAACACAAGGAGAGAAGAGGAGGCTGCTGGCAATATTCCTTCCTTCCTGTCCCTTCTGGATTGTGGGCAGGGGCGTATCTATAGGGGGCAGGGGGGGCACGTGCCCCGGGCGCCACTTGAAGGGGGGGCGCAATTTCTTAAAATTAAATAATTTTTTAAAAAGGCCACCAAAAACAATATGGCCACTGGGCATGCTCAAATGGCCTCTGTGAGGCCCTAGGGCACGCCACGCCTCGCAGAGGCCATTTGAGCATGCACAGTGGCCATTTTGTTTTCAGCGGCCATTAAAAAAAAAATTTAAAAATGACCACCGCACATGCTCAAATGGTGCCTGTGAGGCCCTAGAGGCCAGTGGGAGGAGGGGGAAACTTTGCAGACCCCACACAGCCTTTAAGATGTCCCCCGAAGGGGCTACAGGTAATTTTTTTTAAAAAAAATAATTAATATAATATGTCACTGTACACATATTCAGATTGGCACTATGTACAGAGAATAAGGGCTTGTGAATACTGAGCTGAAGTTTATGAGCTAAGATTGTATCCTTTTGCTCTTACTTTGCTTCTTGTGATAAGTGAGTTAAATGTGATGTCTTAATAATATGGCTATTAATGGTCAGTTTGTCTTTGAATCAATGTGAAATTCTTAGTATTAAGGCCCACTGGGAGTTTCTTGCTCTTTCTCTCATTTTTACTGTCTTTCTGAAATACTAGAATATATTCCAAGCAGTGACACAGTTTACTCTGCATATCATTTAATTATTTTCAGAGTATCTGGGAAAAGTCAAATTCTCCATTTATTTTTAAAACTTATGTAATCGTGATGCCACAATGCATAGCAGAGAATTAGACAGGCACTTCTTTTAGTTTTTCCAAGTACAACTCCGCATAATATTTGGGGATTTCATGAGCCCCAGCATACTGAAATTTGTCGTTTTCCAGCATTTTAACCTGAGCTATCCAAACAAATTAATGATTGTCCCACAATTTGGATAGTTTTAAAAAATAAATCTGAAGTGGTAGATAGGAGCTTGACCACATGTATGATATTGGTAATTTTTGTAATTTTTAAAATTTTTAAAATAAAAGTTTTCTGAAACATGTGTGTCAGTCAGATGTATGTTGGGGGGGTGGTGGGGGGGTGCGGCGGCGGGGGGGCGCAATTTCAGTGCTTGCTCTGGGCGCCGTTTTCCCTAGTTACGCCACTGATTGTGGGCAAGGCAGCATTTAGTGGTATAATACCTAGGGCTGCCCCCATGTGTCAATCAAAATTGCACAGTTAAGTCCCAAATAAATTCCAGAAACTGACAGCAATATTTTGGCCTATGAGTGGAGGCTGTAATCAGGGCAGGATAGACAATTCCCAGATTGATGGATGGGGATTTCAAATACAGTGTTAGCACAATGAGTGGGGCAGGGAGGAACAGATGTTCTCCAGGTGACCTTAGTGCAACAGGGGTAAAGTCCTCCAGAAATGGCCCATATTTAAATGCACAACATTAAACACATGCAGTTTGTTAGTATTGGAACGAATATGGCAACAGACCTATTCACTGCTTGTTGTTCTTTTTTTAAAAATCAAATTATACTTTAATCTTGGCTTCTTTGTCTATATTGCATGTGATGTTCAGAGTTTGACATCAAGCTTGGCAATTAGTTTTTTAATAGTTTTGACCAGTTTGTTAAGTGGTGTTCTGCCTTACTTCAACCACTGTCATTACCTCCAGCAATCAACCAGAAGAACTTTTTTTTTATGACAAGGGGCGCAACCTTATTATAAACATTTGGTAATAAACGTCTAAAACACACATTTAGATACTCAATGGGAAAGATCCCCTGTTTGAAATGGAGTAAATGAGTCCATTAGAACAAGCAATCATTGCAGCTAAACTCTGCAAATTCCATCTTCATCACATTCTAATGCATTAGACTTGGCCTGAGGACTGAAAATAATTTTGCATATACGGTGGTTTTGGTAGTACATTGGCACTTCAGAAATTAAAAAAAGGAGAAGGATAGACTAGTACATGGAATAACGTGCAAATTGTTACTATAAAGCACGTGCAAATAACGTGCAAATTGTTACTATAAAGCATCATGTGTGAGGGCCAAATTATACATGATATGGGAGTTCTGTGAATAGAATTCCCAACATCTTTGCTTTTTCAACAAGCGAACATAGGCACAGAGAGCTTAACGCCCCCCCCCCATGCTGATTACTCAGTTTAAATCTCTCTCCCTCTATCTATTTTTAGCCATGGAGTATAGACATACCTGTGCTTGTAACATTGCCTCTCTGTGTCTAATAGTAACTTTGTGGTGTGGAGACTATTTGGACCAGAACCGCAGTGAGGAGGGAAAAGCTAAACTCCTCTCTTCACATTGCAAAACCAATTCAAATCAAGCTCCTCCTCGTTAAGTTTCTTTTATAAACAAAAGGCTTTGAGAATTCCAGTCATGGAGCTCCCATGCCATGGGACAAAGCTTAATGACAAAGAAAATAAAGGAGGTCCCAGGTTCAATCCCTGGCATCTTCAGGTAGGGCAGGGAAAGAAAGATGTACCAATGGTATGACTCAGTATAAGGCAGCATCCTATGTTCCTGTGTTCGTGGTGGTCATTGAAAGTATTAACTCAGTGTGCGGCAGCTGTGAAAAATGGAAATTCCATGTTAGGGGTCATTAGGAAGGGGATTGAAAATAAAAATGCTAGTATTATAATGCTTTTATTCAAATCTATGGTGCGGACACATCTGGAGTACTGCATGCAGTTCTGGTCACCATATCTTAAGGAGGACATTGTAGAACTGGAAAAGGTGCAGAAGAGGGCCAAGATTATCAGGGGGCTGGAGCACCTTCCTTATGAGGCTACAGCATCGGGTTGTTTAGTTTGGAAAAGAGGCAACTATGGAGAGACATGACAGAGGTCTATAACATTATGCATGGAGTAGCCAGAGTGGACAGAGAGAAATATTTCTCTCTCACACACAACACTACAGCCAGGGGTCATCCCATGAAACTGGAGGCCATAGAATGTAGGACTAACAAAAGGGAGAACTTTTTTCACACAGCACATAATTAATGCATGGAATTATCTGCCACGGGATGTGGTGACTTTAGCTTAGATGACTTTAAAAGGGGCTTAGACAGCCTCAGAGACAAGATTCATCTAACTACCACTTGCAGGGGAACAATAGCAGGAGAGAGAGGATGACCTAACTTCTTGCCTGTGGGCTTCTCCAGAGGCATCTGGTGGCTACTGTGAGAAACAGGATGCTGGACTAGATAGGCCTTGGGCCCGATCCAGCAGGGCTGTTCTCATTTTTTCATCTAGTTTGGCACTGAGAGGCCTCACTTGCTCTTGTCCCTTTTGAAAAGGTTGGAGTTAGGTTTGAAAAATTAAAGGTTTAAATGTGTCCTGAATATGCAAAGCGACTGTCATTCCAATCACTTAGTCTTCAGGAGAAATATTGCCCTGCAATACATTTTTCATATCTCCTGGCCCCATGAAAATTGGTAACTTTTTTTCTGTCTGTGTAAGCCAATTTCATAACTTACAAATAATCTGAAATAAATACAGTACATAATAAGATTGGGTACATAAATGTCCTCAACAACTTCCAACATATTCTGATGGCATGTAGCATGTGCTTCTCAGGGGAAGGTAAATGGAACAGAGTCTCATGTGTCCATGTCTGTTCTGAATCATCTGAAATGGTGATGGGACAATTTCACAATTGTGGGAGTGACGAATGCCCCTCGTTTGGAAAGCCTCATCCCAATGCGAGCCAACCTTAGACTTTCCTAAATTAATATTGGGACACATTTCCTCCATCACTATTGCCATTATCAGGGGCATTAAAGGGGCCAATATAGGTCAAAACTGAGCTCAGAATTAGGGTTGGCATTGATATTTTGAAAAAATGAAATTTCAGGGTTCCTCCCAGTTTGAAACATTTGACCATTTTCAAGAAAAACCAAACAAGTTTCTGTACCTACAAGAAGTTTCTCAGGGAAGTTGCACATCTGTAGGACTGCCACTGAAATTTCATGCAAATTGAAATTTGAAGCACATATCTGGGTTCCTCCCAAAGTGAAGCATCTGATAATTTTCAAGCTAAATGAGTATCTAAATAAGACAAGGGAAATTTCTCATGGGGTTTCACCATAGCTTTACTCAGAATAAACCAAACCGGTTACTAACATCGGGGAAATATAGCTCAGTCTTCAGAGGACAATGACACCATATCCCTACCAAAATATAGTGCCTCTGAATATTCTCAGTTAATAGACTGGCTTGCTTGTTTGGCCCCAGCCTGGGAAACAGACTATTTCCAATGTTACTTAGTCCTTTTTTATTTGCCTATGAAATAACTTCTGCCTGTATTAATTAGCCCACAGCAAACTATAAAACAGCATCTGTGCTGGTAAAGAATATCCCAGTTATGCAAGTAGGTTGTCAACAAACCCGTTTCTCTGAAGATCCCCATCACTTTCAGTCCTTCTTCTCTATACCTGATGGATAGATATGGAGCAGTGTCACTCCTGCTGCACAAATTAAGCAACTCTCTCTTGATGTGTGTCTATAGGAAAGACAGGCCCTTCTCATTACGAGCAGCCTCTGTAAGAACCGAGATAATTTTGAAGAAAAATACAAGCAAGCTGCATGAAAACAGGTTTTCTCCATCTCAGGCATGAGCAAAACATAAAGATGGCAGGTGACTCTCTTTGTAGCCACGAAGATCAACCAGTCAGTGCTGAGAAGCCTAAGAGTTAACCATTTGATTGCCATGCCCCAGGATATCTCAGTTGCTACTCACAGAAGCAACTCTGCTGTGCTGTGTTTACTTTGCTATGGTGCCGCAGGGGAAAACGGGGTTTCACAGCAATGGGGAGATGTTCCTTCTGCCCAAATGCTTTTGCATCCCTTTGAATGCCTTCCAAAATAGTTCACCCAAACTGGGAGGCATCTTTCAACAGACATGAAAATGGCCACGTAATTTAAGCACCCAGTTTGGCTCAGCAATGTGCACAATATTCTGTTCAGTTAAGACTGAAGAAGCAGAGAGGAGGTAGCACACAGCTTGGAAGCATAATGCAGTAAAATATCATTCTCTGTGCAAAGTTGAGACCAGAAGAAAGGGGATGGATTGTGTTATTCAGAAAAATATATGCAAACCCAAAATTTGTATGTTATCACCCTCAGGGAGAGAGAAGGGGGCAATCTGGATTGGCAGTGGGGAAGGAGGATTTAACACTTTCCCCATATAATTTTCCCATTTAGGAACATAGGAATCTGCCTTATACTGAGTCAGACCATTAGTCCATCTAACTCAGTACTGTCTACACTGACTGCCAATGGCTCTCCAAGATGTCAGGCAGGAGTCTTTCCCAGCTGTACTTGGAAGATGCCAGGGAGTGAATATAGTAGTGAACATGAGTGAACATTTGCTCTTCCACTCAGCTATGACCCCATCTCCTAAGGGCAATATCTTATAGCACTCACATGTAGTTCACTCGTCCAAATGCAAACCAAGGTAGACCTTGTTTAGCAAAGGGGACAATTCATGCTCGCTACCAAAGTAGCAAAATTGCTCTCAGTTGAAATCACCCTCAGGCACTTTTTTCTTTGGCAAGAAAGAACAGCTTGGGGTAATCTCAACCAAGAAAATGTGCATGAAAACCCCCTCCTCTAGCACCACAATCTCAATCCAGATTTCTCCCTCAGGCTACAGCATGTTTTGTTTTTTAAAATAGGAGATCCAGTCATGGACCTCCCACCATCTTGTCCCAATGAAACCTTGCTTTTCAACTAGATGGCCTGCTAAATCCTTTCCTTTTCTATAGTTTAGCATTAGCAAATGGTTGGTACAAATGCTTGCCTGTCCCAACAATCCTCTTTTGGGAAAGGACGGACAGCACATACACATGTACAGATGCTCAGTTCAGCAAAACATTTCCATGAAACAGGGGAAAGAATCATATGAGTCAGGTGTCCACATGGAGAGTGGAGCACCACTGCAAGATGATGTTTGGGACAGGGAAGTATGTGGAGTGGGTACACTACAGATTAGAGATGTGCCCAAACCATGGTGCAAAGTGTGGCTTGATCACTTTCAAGGAAATGGGATAGGGAACTTCAAGGAAAAGGAGAGCAGGTCTTTACCTGCTCTGCCATGCAGCTTCCTGCTGGGGTGGTGCACCTCCCAATAATCCCCCATGTGGTGCCAGCACACAGATGGGTGTTGCTGCATGTGCGGGCACCATTTGTGTGGTCAGCAACACCATTCTGACCATGCAAACGGCATCTGCATATGTGTGTGCTGGCACTGTGAGGGAGGTTATTTGGATGCATACCACCCCAGCAGGAAGCTGCATGGGTGGCGGAGAGCAGGTAAGGAATGTTTTCCTTTCTCTTAAAGTTCCCAACCCCGTTTCCTTAAAAGTGCTCAAACTGCACTTCGAACCATGGTTTGAGGTCATCCCTACTACAGATAGGGTGGATGTGCAGCAGTTACGTAGATATACATGACTGCATGCCAAATATAATCTAGTTTTTGATTCTGAACAATTCAGTAAAGTATCTCGGATAAATTCAGTAAAGTATCTGGGTCTGAATTCACTGAAGTTTTGTTCCTATCTATACTATGATTACATGCTTCTCATTGGCACAGTTTGACTGTTACTCTTTTATTACTTAATAGACCGATTTAGCAGATTTCTCGAGTGTATAAAATTTTTCCACCTGAAAAACTAATACCTACACCTTTGAGAAACAGCTCAATCTTTAGTGTAAATTGGGGAAACTCAGCAATATCTCATAAGCACTTAGCAGGTCTAATTTTATCAACTCCCCACTGAAGCCTATCTGGAATAATCCTTTAATCTCATTTAAATTACCTACTGACATAAAATAAAAGGCTTGAGCTCTCCAAGGTATAGAAATAGAATAGAGATTCTATAACACATACAGTAACAAAATATGTTCTTTTCTTCTGTGTCAGGTTTGCTAGCACAGCTTACCTCTTCCTACTCCACTTTCAGTCTTTTGCTTTACGTAAAGGTATTCCTTGATAATCAGAAATTATTACTGTTACAACCTCAATACTCACTGTAATATCTTACAGTGAGCACTGAAGATATTCCCCTTAGGCGATGGGGCTGCTCTGGGAAGAGCATCTGCATACTAGCATGCCCAAGGTTCCCAGACCTACTATGTCCCTATTTTCCCATTCAGGTGAATGGGGGAATAGGGACATGATGGGAGGTATGGGTTCCAAGTTCCCTTCCTGACATTTCCGAGATAGGGCTGAGAGAGACTCTTGCTTCTAACCTTGGAGAAACTGCTGCCATCTGTGTAGGCAATTCTGAGCTAGATGGACTAATGGTCTGACTCAGTAGCTGGCAGCTCCCACCCCCACATTTTAAAACTAATGTGGGATTAACACCCACTGAGTGAATCTAAATCTAGGATTTTAGGGTTGGAACCAGTTTCTCCAAATTTAGAACAGAACTCCAATATTCTTCAAAGAAGGGACTGAACCTTAAAGAGGAATTTCAGAATTCCTTCCAAGGAGCCGCATCAGAAAATTTTCACAGATGGTTTCTCCACATTTCTGAGACAATGGACACAATCCAGTGAGAGATGTGAACAGAAGAAGAGCTTTGTTGGAACAGGCCCAAGGCCCATATAGTTAACACCCCATTTCCCACAGTGGCCCACCAGATGCCTCTGAGAAGCCCATACACGATCAAGTGTATACAATTATGCATGGAGTGGAGAGGGTAGACAGAGAGAAATTTTCTCCCTCTCTCACAACATTAGAATCAGAGATCACCCCATGAAACTGAAAGTTGGGAAATTTAGGACCGACAAAAGGAAGTACTTTTTCACACAGCGCATAATTAATCTATGGAATTCCTTGCCATGGGATGTGGTGATGGCCACCAGCTTGGATGGCTTTAAAAGGGGCTTAGACAGATTCATGAAGGACAGGTCTATCAATGGCTACTAGTTTGATGGCTATGGGCCATCTCCAGCCTCAGAGGCATGATGCCTCTCAATACCAGTTGAAGGGGAGCAACAGCAGGAGAGAGGGCATGCACATACCTCTTGCCTGTGCGCTCCCCAGAGGTATCTGGTGGGCCACTGTGTGAAACAGGATGCTGGACTAGATGGGCCTTGGGCCTGATCCAGCAGGGCTGTTCTTATGTTTTATGTGTAATAAACCCCACTCTTTAAATCCCCTATTATCTTCCCATGACATTAAGAATTGTGATCCTTCAGTGACAAGCTATATATATATATATATATATATATATATATATATATATATATATATATCCAAAAAACTAAGCAAGCCACCATGGACTAAGGGCAAAACTAGGGGGGAAATAGTTGTGATGTGGAAAATCTGTAACTAGAGCGCTTGACATCTTTTTCTTTGGTCCACAGAAGACGTGGGGGACAGAATTTGTGACTGTGGCACAGGGAAGAAGGTTAGGCAATGGTATTTCCCTTTTCTCTATGGCTAATAACACCTTGGGGACTGATTGCAATTGTGGAAATGGTGCAGGGAGAAAGGGTTAAACCTTCTTGCCCAGTGCTGTGGCCTCCGTCAAAATGGCTTCCATCAGCTGCTTTTAAGCAAAGGGGGAAAGTCAGGTGATCTGATCATGAATATACTGACATCTAGTTTGGCCCTTATATTTTCCAGGAATTGGCACATCCCACACACATGCTCATCAAAAATTATGTGCCTTTCACAAGTTCTCAGTGGATTGTATTCACTGGGCACAATCCAACATGATTTTTTAAAAAGTAGTTTTGCTAACACTTCTGTGTACCGTGTAATGAACCAAAAGTGTCAAACGGAGGGAATACAATGAGCCCTTCTATATCTGTAATCCAGAATAAGTGCAGAAATAATTGCTAACCTGTCAGAGGCTTGCAATGTGCGAATTGACTCCTGTTTATGCGTACATACTTATGAACACTGAATTTTAATGTGGACTACAATTTCTTCCCTCACTTCAGAAATTCATGTCACCATGAAAATCTAATAATGTAATGTGAAAATGGCTGTTGGAACTGCATCAGCTGTAAGACCTGCCAGCCAGAGCCTGCTCAGCTTAGAGATGAATGACAAAAAGGCCCCTTTTGCTTATGCTCAAACACCTCCAAACAGTGGTGCTCTGTGGACTGGACTTCCAGGCAAAAGTCCAGTTCCGTGCAGGCCTGGGGGGGCCTCCAAATGCTGAGCAAGCAAAATGTGGTGTATCTCTGTAATACACCACATGCACTTTTTAAAAATATTAAAAATAAAAAGTTTCCCACTTTCCCTGGTGTAAAAAAAAAAAAATAGTGCATTGCAGCTTAGCTGCTGGTGGTGGCTGCCACTGTTGCTGCAACAGTAGTGGTGGGTGGGCTGGGGCGGGGCACAAAAAGGCCTTTAGTTCCAGGCTCCAAAATTAACTCGGTGCACCTCTGTCTCCATATTAGGCAGTAAGTCATACTGTAAATGCTATCCACGGTCTGCCTTTGATTAGTTCTGAGCAAGGTGAGTTAGTTTGATAAAGCAGATCCAAAAGGGCACTGAGCTCTCCCTTATGTTGCCCTTGTAACTTTTCATTTCCTTTTGTCTCAAAAAATGGAAGCCTTGTCATCTTGCTGAACCATCATGTGAACAAAGCAGCAACAGACTCCTCTTTGTCTAGCTCACCAAACCACCCTCTCTTCTACAAGTATTATAAAAAATTCAGCATGCCAGTCCTTCTGAATGGATTTCACTACTTGGAAATTACTCTCGGTGTATAATTCAAGAGTGTTCAAGACCAGGCATCAATGTGGATAATGCATGGCCCTGAGAAGCAACTATGGAGGGCCTGATACAGCTTCCAAGATGCAGAGGAGTTGCTGATTGAGAATGCAGAAATAATGACTATAAAAGCTTCTTCTGGAATGGCCAAATAAAGGTGATAGATAGATAGATAGATAGATAGATAGATAGATAGATAGATAGATAGATAGAACCTGATCAGGAGGACGGATGGATATAAGTTTAGCTTCCATTAGAGAAGCACATTAACATGTCACCATTCCATATTAATAAACGCTCATTTATTCTTAAGGAAAAGAGGAAAGAAAAAAATGTCATTAATATAAATGTAGGGGGAAAGGCTTCCTCTCTGTAAAAATGGAATTGTTGTAAGGTTTCTTCAGTGCTCTTAAAGGCGCAACTGCTTATTGAATACAGAATAGTAGTGGTGTGATGTGCATGTCATGAATGTTATCATAGCCATAAAAGCCTTCATGTTTCTTGGTGAAACATGTATGTTGCCAGGAATTGTGGCAACACAGATTTTATTTATTTGTTTGCTTGCTTATCTATATACCACCCTTCATCTCTAGACCCAGGAGCAGTTAACAAGATAAAAACACTAAAAATACAAAAACAGTATAGCCAAAAGCTTAAAAAGAGCAAAGAACAGCTCATTGGCCAAAAGCCTGGATAAAAAGGGCTGCCTTCATTTTCCTCCTAAAGGTTGGAAGAGAGGGAGCCATGCGGGTCTCAACTAAGAGTCAGTTCCATAGCCTGGGGGCAACAACTGAGAAGGCCCTGTCTTGCATACTCAACAAACAGGCCTTGGCAGGTGTTGGCACATGGAACAGACTCCATCCAGCCAATCTGGTCAGGTGGGCAGATTCAACTGGGAACAGACGGTCACTTAGGTACCCAGGGTACAAGCCAGATGAAAGAGGCAGGGCAATGCTACAGGTGGTTGTGGACTGGACCAAACCTGCTTCTCCAGACTGATCTGTGCTCTTGCTCATCAAACATTGGTGGCAGTTTATAGGATGGAATGTAGGTAGGAGAAGTAGGGAGTAGGAGAAAGGCATGCGTACATATGTACCATTTTATTCTGGGAAGACACCAAGTGATTCAGGATGATAAAACATCAACCAGATTCTAAGGCAACAGGATCTCTCTAAAAGCGTAAATAGTCAACAGAATAGAAAATGAGGTTCAAAGTAAGCAAGTATAAGATAATGAGCACTGGGGTAAAAAGTCCTAACTCCACAGATACACTGAATGAGTGTAGATTGGTGGAGACTGATGAGAAAAGAGATTTTGGGGGAGCACACAAATTCCACATTGGGGATTATTAGGAAAGGAAAATAATATGGCTGATGTAATATGGCTGATGTAATATCAGGGGTAAGTGATATCATATGGGCCTGGTATCATATGTACTGATATGTACTGGTATCAGTACTGATATGTACTGATGAGTGATATGTACTGATGATATGTACTTATCATATGTACTGATATGTACTGATATCAGTACTGATATCATATGGGCCTGGTATAATATGTAATATGGCTGATGTCATATCAGGGGTGGACAATCTTGGCCTTCAAGCTCTTGCTGAACTATAACTCGCAACACCTGCAGCCACAATGTATTGTGCATAATATATATCCATATTATAATAAAATATTGTGCATTATATAAATCCATATTTAAAGGTAGCTCTAGAATACAGATTCCATTCTGGTTGCCCTATCTCAATAAAACAAAATAAAATGTAAAAAGTTGCAGAAAAGGGCAACCAAAATGATCAATGGTTGGGATCTCACCTTCGTTAGAAAGAAAGATCGAAATGTATGGGATTATTTAGCTTAGAAAAATGACTGAGGTGGAATAGGATAGAGGTTTACAAAATTATGCATGATGTGGAGAAATTCTCCCATAATTCTAGATAATTCATGGCCATCCAACGAAAGTAATCAGCAGTAGATTCAAAACAGACAAATGATACATATTCACATCTGCGGTCACAAGATATGGTGATGGCCATAGGGTTGGATAGCTTGACCAATTCATGGATTTGACCAATTCATGGAGGACAAGTCTATTTAAGAGAACCAGCTACAAGGCAGAGGATGACTTCTAGAGCAACGGGGTGCTTTCAGGAGGATGTTTGGCTAGTGCAACACAGTTGTGTTAGCTGGTTGCACTACGTTCAGATTTTGTTATCCTGACTAGAGTTGCACTGCTGCAAGTATATTTGCAGTTGTGCAACAGCTGCATAATGGAAATATGCCTTATTTGTTTTTATTTATTTATCACTATTTATTTATTTGATGGGAGTGTTTGTGCAATAGCTCTACAGCGCAATTGTGCTCTAGCAAAAATCCTTGTTTTTTAGTGCAACTAAGCTAACTTCTTGCTGGACCTCAAATTTGCTCATCCTACAAATGCTCCATTACTCTGGATGCCAGCCAGTATGCCTATGAATATCGTTTTGTGGGGCATTGTCTCCATACCCTATTGCAGGCTTCCCCAATTGGCCATTACTGGAAATAGGATGCCGGACTAGATATGCCAAATTCACATGTAATGTGGAACTGCAGGTCCAATGGACCCACAGTTCTGTATCCTTCCCCCACTCTCCCTTCCACATTTGGACATTCAGGACAGCGTCCTCTCTGCAGTCAGCGAGACTGCAGGGAAGTGGGGAGCTGGCTGTGCAGGCTTGCTTCTTGCTTAAAGAACAGCCAGCAGAGCCAATAAGGGAGGAAGAGAGGGAGGAGATACTTCCAGTCTGGCCGAATGCAGCCTCCCGTGAGCCTCCCTGGACCCTCGGTTTGGAGCAGCAAACCTGACTTCAAACCGAGGGTTAAAATTGGAGTCTCAACAGCGCAACCTTGGGTCTTACTACAGATGGGACCAGAATTGGCTGGGTTTGGACGTAACAGTAATACAACTGCAAGTCCCTCCAACTCCAGTTACCTGTTATGTGTGAATGCGGCCTTAGTCTAACAGGTCCCTTCTTATGTGGGAATGGCAATATCCTTCCCTCTTCCGGAAGCAAACTTAATTGGTAGTCCACAAGAATGAATACAAATTACAACAAACATTACAGCAAAATGTCACAGGTTTTCTTTTGCACTAGCCTATGCCTAATAACATACTAACTAGTATTCTACTGATCTAGTAGCTGAGGTTAACATGCAGGGCAGAAGAATGGGACAAGCCCAGGTGATTGCCTTCTATTTGCAGTGTTAAGAGATTGCTAATTCCTCGGTAAACAGCTTTATACAGCAAACATCATTGTGTAATGCTTGCCAAATAGACCTTTCTCTGCAGCTAGCTGTTGCTGTGGCAACCTGTTGTAAAAGGAACACAGCTGAACTGTCTGCATATGCAGCAATTACTGCAGCCATCGAGGTAAAACACCCCTCACAAAATCACAGAAAGACACCATTCAGGAAAGAAAGCTCTCTGTGGAGACCTGCGATTACTATCATGCTGTTCATGCAGTATTAATATCTAGACAAACCAGTTCGATAAATACCACTTACTATGAAGGAACGGGACCAGGGGCGGGCAACATACACCTCCTGTCCTCTAGTTTATTTTCGAGCCATAGCATTTCTGCAGTAATTCTACCCACTTTGGACATATATTTATTTATTTTATTCATATCCGGCCCATCCTCTGAGGAGCTCAGGGTGGTATATAGTGCCACTCCCCTTCCCTTGCATTTTATCCTCACATAGGTTAGTCTGAGAGAAAGTGACTGGCCTAGTGAGTTTCATGGATAGGGGTGTGCATGAACCACAAATTGCGGTTCAGCACAAATCTGAATCAAATTAGATCCGAACTGTGTGGTGCCGAACTAGTTTGGTGAATCCAGCCAGCTGGTCTGTTTGACTGAACCAGTTCGCCAGTTTGGGCAGCTAATACTTGTAAAGGGGAATCTGGTGGGGAATCTGGTGAGGATTCGCCTTTACAGGTAAAGGGGTAGGGGTCCTGGCTCCTGCAATGAGGGGCGGCCAGGGCAGCAGCAAGTGAAGTAGTTTACGGGTCTACTTACCCTCATGGAGCAGCTGACGAGTGCTCCCATAGTTTAGGTGCAGGCGATTCTGCCTCCTTTAGCAAGTTGCCCGTGCTGTGGCGGTTCGGTTCTGGCCTCCACGGATGCACAGAGGCTGCAACTGAGCTGCTGCTGCACAGGCAACTTGCTAAAGAAGGCAGAATTGTGTGCACTTGGACTATGGGCTGTGCCACGGGGTTGAGCACTGGCGCCAACTGAACCGGTTTAATTCGATTGCCAACCTAACCACCTCTGGTTTGGTCCTCAAACAAGCCGTTGAACCGGCCATGTTCAAGGCAAACCGGTTCGGTACTGAATGGTTCATTTACACCCCTATTTGTGGCTGAGTGGACATTCAAACCCAGGTCTTCAAGGTCTTAGTCTAAACACTTGAACCATTACACCATGTTGTCTTCTGTCACATCACTGGAGAATGTACGTGATGGGGCTTGTCACCAAAATAAGAGTGGTGTCAGGGTTGTGGTATGGAGACAAGTCATGGATGGGTTGTCCATAAAGAGTTTAATCTGTAACAGAGCAATGGGTTGCTCAGACAAAAACCAGGTCAGTGTCAGCAGCTTTAAAGGACCAGATGGAGCCCTACTGGCCCTCTTGTGTCATCTGATTCAGTTGGGCTATTAGGTGCAGTGCCACCCTCTGGCCATATGTAGCAATGGAACTAAAATGCAGCAGAGATCACACTAGGCAACAGATCCCTTTTGCTGGAACCTGCCATGATGCAAAGAGTAATGCTCTCAGGTTCAGTTGCTAGTCCTCAGTTCAAGACTCCTGGTGCCTTACAGGTGGTTTTAGTGCACATACACTATGCCCCAGTTACAGCAGGATAGTGCCTGGGTACAGAGTCAGGTTTTACCAGGGATGTGGAGAAACCTTCTTAGAAAATTCTCCACTGTTTATTCTTGGGAGGAGCCCTGACAATGTCTTTGAATTTCAGTTTTTCCTTAGGAGGAGACAAATTTCTTTCAAATTTCACTTTAGAGTCACTAAATTCTATACCTTTGCCTTCTTCTTCACCTCATGTTTCTTTGCTTCTTACAGTGTTGCTTCTCGTGAACTGAATATTCTCCCCCTCCTTTCCCCCCTCTAATCACTCCAGACAATGTATTGATTTTCAAGCAAGGCTTTCCTTGAGCTGAGGAGTCGAGTCCGTTTCTCTTGCCCCAGCACAGACCCTTCTGCTCAGCATCTCATACAGCTGCTAGAAGCCCTATCCCACCACCCTTCCTATGACCAGAATCGAAGCACATTTTACTGAAAGCAAATTTTTCAGGCTAGTTTGAAGCTTGGTTTCATCTGGCTTAGGTGAAGAACGTCTGAGAAATGCCCAAGGAAGCAAATCCTTTTGGACTATCTATATCGCAGGCAGCTCTAACCTTCACACACTTGACTGGCACAGCCCTAGTTATGGCAACTATACACTCCCAGAGATAGGTTTCTTGGGTGAGAGGGCTACATGTTTCACTGGGTAGAGAAAAATCAGTGGAGAACAGGCACAATCTAAACACAGGTTTCTGAATACATAAAATCTTATTTAATTCTATTAAATATTAATACATTTTTTAAAATAAAAAATAAAAACAAAGGCCTAGCATTTATCAGTTATTCCAATGCCCTTACATTCATGGGCCAGCAGATTGGAAGACAGAAACAAATTTAATTCTTTGCGAGCAGCTGGAAAGAATATTGCTTGCATGCAGGGCACAATGACACAACCTGAGATAATCACCTCAGGTGATGGATTAACAGGCAATGTGGCTGCCACATCCTTCAGGCATCACCACCTCAGTTCACCTCACCTGATACTGCTGACTTCAATCAGGGAAACCAAAGGTCAAATCTCTGCCCAGCCATAAACCTCACTGTGTGACTTAGGCCAATCAGTCTATTCCACAGAGTAACTGTGAGGATAAAATGGGTCTGAGAGAGCATGTTGTGAGGGATTAGGGAGCTCAGTTGAAATGAGCATGCTCACCCCCCTCTTGCACCATTTGGGCTTTTCTCATATGTTTTCCAGAGTCCAGGGGATAAAGGGTAGGGATATGCACAAATCAATCTTTTTTATTCAATTTGTACCCAAAACAAATCAATCCTGATTTGTTTTGTATCCAAATCTACCCCCTCCAAATCACCTCAGATTCAATTTGTATTTGCTTTGAATCGGTTTGGATTCGGACTGATTCGGACATCTAACAAGGTCCTAGGGGAACCAAATTTGGGTGGTGGGTAGGTCCCCATGGGTGGCAGCTACCACCCAAATTTCAAGGCAGAGGAACACTTGGCTGATTTTTAATAATTTTATTTAGTTTTTACTGGTTTGGGGCATTTCCACCATAGGAAACAATGGCAATTTGAAGTTGCCATATCCTAACCCTAAAACGGATCCCCAGCTTTCTTGTTTCTTTTTTAAAGCTAAGCTCTAGCCCTTGTAGAAGTGGAGTTATGGAGCAAAAGGTGCAGTCATTATTTTTCATGTCTTTAGATTTTTTGTTTTATAATAACCTTTCCTCATAATGAACCCCTAGGAGGATTCATTGCACACCTTCATTTCTTCTGTTCATTTTGACTGTCACTGGACAGTGCCAACTGTCAACTGCCATGTGCCAGGTGCTTACGCTGGTAGAGGAGTGCTTGCATGGTCATGCTAGAATGGCTGTTGGGGGAGTAAAGTGCTGAAAGCTCTACATTCCTGCCATTCTCATACTCAGCCAACCCAGAGGACAGCAGTGGCTGAGAGGAAGGGGAGGAGATTCCCACACATACAGCATATGTTGCCCCAAGCTCTTTGGAGGAATACAAAGGTATAGAGTTTAAGCAATTTGTATAAATTAAGAACACATACAAGCCACAACACAGGCACATGTACCAATGACTTGCACGAGGAAATGGCCCTAACTCTACAGTTCTTATTGATCCTTGATGAAATCAGGGTCTACAGATTATTTATTAATGATTCGCAGAGAATCAAGGGCTTGGAAATGAACTTTCTGCATTCTTCGTGAGGCCGCTGGAGAAAAGCTTTTGGGAACATAAATCTGTGGCTGTGTAATGAGACCAACCACAGTCTTACTAGACATGCCAACACAGGGAAAAAACTTAACACATTAAAATAAGTCCCCTTTTGTGGGGACAAGGTACAATCCATGAATTATGCCACTAAAGTACCTCTCAAAAGTCACTTGCAAATGACACGCTGAAACCTCTGAGGAAAGGGCACTGCACAACGAGAAATGGAGTCAGATCTTTCCTGTCAAAACTATCCACCAGGGACACATTTTACTCTCACATAATGATTCAAAACCTTTTGAAACACTTCTGCACTCTAATAAAGATTTCCCTCGGCATTCTGTAAACAAAAGGTCAGATCTGCATCGATTCAGCTTCCACGTGTATAGCAGATTTATTGCTGCTGCATCCAAAGTCATGGAGCAGATAAGAAAGTCCAAGCATTACATTTCAGGCCCAGCAACCTTAGAGCAATTCCAGATATTAAAATGCCGCATTCCTCGAAGTGCAACATCAAGGCAGACATCACAGAGGATCTTTCATATCACCTGATATCTTCTTCAGCATAATATCTGGCTGTTCACACATGCAGCTATAGATCCAGTATTGAGTTATAGTGTGGTTTTTATATATGCAGAACCATAGCATTCTGGAGTTGGAAGGGATCTTCCTACACTACACTACACTGTAGTGCAGTGTACTGTAGTGGTTAGAGTGCTAGACTAGGACCCCGAAGACCTGAGTTCAAATCCCCATTCAGCCATGGAACTCACTGGGTGACTCTGGGCCAGTCATTTAGCTGTCAGCCTAACCTACCTCACAGGGTTGTTACATGTACATCCCTAAGAACCATGTATACCACTCTGGATTCCTTGGAGGAAGAACAGGATATAAATGTATGTATGCATGTATGCATGCATGAATACATACATACATACATACAGTCATCCCTCACCAAGCACGGGTTTCCCAATTTCATTTTTTAGTATCTGTGACTCGGAATTTGTGACCGATCTCACCAACCGTGACCTGAATATCCAGTTTGGTGAGATTATTTTGAAATTTGGGCTCGGGGGGGGGGGGGGTTAGGGGTCAGGGGGTCATTTCCGGGGGTCAGGGTGATTTTCGGGGGTCGGGTGATTTTTTCTATTCTATTTCTTACTAAAATATATATATTTTCTATTTTCAGTCATTTTGTGGCTGCATTTCCCTAACCCCTGTTTTCAATTAATCCCTATTGCTTCCCAACTGCGAATTCGCCAACTGCGAGGGTTTCCTGGAATGGAACCTTCACGAGGGATGACTGTAAATAATCAATCTTGGGGGTCTGATCAGCGCAAGAAACTGCTACAGCATCCTTGATAGATAACTAACAGCCTCTATTGGAAAACATTCAGGGTAGGGCCTTTTATACTGAAAAATCACAAAACATGGCACTTGTGAAAAGTAGATTTGCTGCCATCACTCCTTAATTCATCCAGAGATCCAGATTTGGGAAGGAGCACTTGTTGAAACAGGTATCTGGATATGATTGGATTTGAAGGAGCCATGAGGAAGATACAGTAGCTGGATAAACCAACCAGGCTGGGTTTCTATAGCACAGGCTGTGGGTTTTAATCTGTTATGAAAGTATTACAGAGAAAAGGAAAGGAAAACATAAAAGTATACACATAGCACAGCTAACACATCTCTGAAGACGCAAAGAAAACTGCCAGAAACCCCTCAGAAGACTAACCTCCAAAACAACCCATTTTCTATCTCCCATTCAGAACTCCTCTCTTGATTGGCAGATCTTTATTAAAATTAGCTGTGCAGATTTGGCTATCTGCATGGCTGTGCCTGTGGGTCAAGGATTCAGGTGTAAGATTTGAGCATTCTCCCCACTGAATTTCACGGAACTTGTATTTGTTTATTTCGGCCCAAGGCCAACATAAAGACAAAAAAAGAAACAACAACAACAACAATAAAATACATAAAATACATAAAACATTAATACCTTCAAATACTGAATACATGACTAATTTCATTCAAATGAAACCAGTTAATCTGAAATGCACAGCTCAGCATCTGAATTTCACTGGCCCTGCTGCTTTCAGTGGATAGGACAGTTATACCAACACCCACAAATCATCAAAGTTTTCTTCATTTCCAGATCACTTAATTTACTTGAATCAATCCTCAGTCACTCACATAGTCACAGACACCAGTTGCAAATGTCTATAATGGCTGATTCCATCAGGTTTGAATGAGAATTTATTATTCAACAATTATATTTTGTTACATAAAATGGAATTTTGATTACCAAGTATCTGAATTACTTTTTAATGCTTTTATGTTTGGTGACACTTCTCATTACTATGCAAATGGTTTTGTGAAGTCCATTTTTGGTAGCTACTAGACCATTTTCCATATTTCTATTTAATTTTGTTCACCACATCAACAGAAATGCAAATGCCTAACACTGTGTCAGTGTTCATCACCCTCCCCAACAAAAAGCAATGGAGAGAAAGTAGAAAAAGGAAAGTAGAACCAATGAACTATGCAGTGACTACAGTTTCCACTTGAAGTTAGTTTTCTGCCACTTCTCTAAGAGAAGTATTGCTTCTAAAGCTGTTCCATGGCAGGCATACACATCAAGGCAGGATGGCAGGTCCATCAAAGTGTTAACGGGCTGGAAACTGGAAACTCTTTCGGACTCATCTGCCAAGCTGCTATAGTCTATTATTTTAAAATTTTAAAATGCAGTACAGATTTTAGCATCATTTCTTTGTCACTTCAGTACCAGATATCTTACTGCTTTTGTAAAAGATTTTGCTAAATACAAAATATAAAAGACCTTTCATCAATACTGGCTACAAGGCGATACCCCCTCCTGTAATTAGAAGTGGAGCTCTAATGATTTAAACACTTTTATGATTTCTAGCATACATGTGTTAATGCTCAGTTCACAGTCATTAGTTCTTACCCCTACAGTCTTCATTAACCTAAATAGCCTTCCTCTCCCTACCATTTTAACTCACTCTCATGCATTATAGAGTGCTATTATATCTCCACTCAGCTTCCTTTTTCTAAGATAAAACTCTCTCATATTTTTCCTATCTAGACCACTTGTAATGCTCTCCTTCCCAGTTACCCTGTCTCTTCTCACAAACCCATTACTAATTCTGCTGTATGACATGTTTTTAACGTGCCATTTTGCCCATTTCTCTCTCCTTCTCCATTCTGTCAAGGGCCTGCCTGATTACCCTTGCCTTTGTTTGAAACATCTAATTGTTGAATGTGTGCAGTCCTCTGCCTCTTCTAACCTTTCTGCTCTTTCTTCTCTCCTCAATAGGCTGGTTGTCACAAACAACAGCTGGATTAGAGCCTGGCTGGACGGTCCTCCTAACCCAGCTGTCGGTCATGAAATAAAGGCCAGCCTTTGGTCTGGTTGAGAGATGCAGGAGAATGGTCACTACTTTAGGCTACAAGTGGAGAAGCCCAGTTTTCTCCCAGTCCTTTGCAGCTCTGCTCATTTTCTACTTGTGGATAGTTTTTAATGCACGGAAGCATGTAAAAAATATGTCTACCCACCGGAAGTGAAACAGTCAGTTCTACCACAATAGAACTCATTCTGTTCCAGGTGGAGACAAAGTCTCCTAGCAGTCTTCTTCTTTTTGAGTCAATATTTGTTTTTGTGTATTTCTATTTTCCCTAGTAGCGTCCCATTTGGGGAACTCTCTCACTCAACTGACAGTTTCATCAATTATGGGGTTTAAGAAGCACCTCAATGCTCATCTTGTCATTCAACCCCTTCTATTTTCTCACTGCCCCTCCATTCTTCCTTGTTGTACAGCATCTAATTCTAATTGCTTAACAAATATTACACTATTTCATACATAATAATACATTCTGAAAACACTGCTTGAAAAACTATGGGAAAGTTCAGATATAACATGGACTCAGGCATGTTGAGTCTGTTCAACATCTCAGACTCATAAGTAAATACTCCAGCACCCTTCAACACACATGCTTTTGATGGAAGTTAGGAACAAATCAAGTGATCAGTCTTGGTTTATTCTAGCCAACTGCCTTGAAATAACTGGAGATGTGAAACTCATTTCAAACCTTGGCTTCCCAGTAACATTTGTACAAAGACAGAGTACTTTGGTACCAGGGATGTTACTGGCTGGCATGCTTCTGTTCCCTGTATACCTAGGTACAATGTGCCTATTTGAAGACGGTCTGCATATGGCTGTATTACTGCAGTATGCACAATCTGTACTCTCATTTGAGAGGCCCAGTCCTTGGGTTCACTTGATTAAATGAACACATGTACAGTCATTCATACAAAAACATGGATGCATGTACAGAAACCTATGTGCATGCAACTTAATGTGTGAATAGCATTAAACTCTCCCCTGCACTGGGAAAGTGTTGGAGGCAAGTACAGTTAGGCATAGTCTGAGTAAGGGATGAACTTTCAGTTGAGTTGGGGAAGACTGGGAGTCAATGGGAGAGAAAAAGTACTCACTCTTTGCACATTTTGTTGCTCACCACTGCCACCTGCAGTTTGTGGCAGTGACAGCAAAGTAGGCCAATGTCAAAGGACTTCGGGGAACAGGGGACAGGATGACAGCTGCCAGCGAGGCACACAATTTTCCCAAGTTTGCCCCTCTGAACAATGCTAGCCAGCAGCCATGAGGAGTACTGTGCTGCTGATGGTTTGTGTGTCTCTCCCACCCCTCAAATCCTTCCACTGGGGGAAAAATAGCTGAAATAACCCCGTATCTGTCACCACCTGTAAATAAGGTATGAAGGGGGCGTGTGTTTTGTCTCAGCTATAAGTACCAACCAGTACTGGGAGAGAAGTATGAAGGAAATGGAGGGATGAGTGAATACTAGCTGCTAAACTCTTGCAATAAAATATTTCAGGATAGTGCTCAATGGATAAACTGAAGTCTCCCTGAGTGGCAGGGAGGTTGCAGAAGGGGATGAAGATGTCAGCATTATAATCAGTTCAGGAATGTGAAAATCCTTCTTTCCTGAGATGTTTATGACTCTGAAGTTCTATTGTCCATTAAGAATATCCTGTGGATAAGTCTGTGCCTTAATTCCCCACCCCCACCACGCAACAGTACAGAGTGACACAGTTAGGCAAGTTACACTCTTTGGTTTGCCCTCTACACTTCACCAACCTTCGCTCCTTTAATTGTTGCCTGACATTCTGGGAATAAACCTGGCTTGCAAAAGAGGCCAGGTAACCCCCCCTGCCCTCACCCAAGGCCCCATACTCTCTTTTTAATTTATATACTAGGTTGCTCACTGTGAGACCACTTGGCAGCTGCAGTCTTCTCAGACTTTCAAATAATTAGTTCCTTGCGAAAATATGTGAGGATCTTTGAGAGCACAAAATTCTGTTACACAACTCCCAGTCTGTCGAGCATACGAGGTATTCCTCCTTGGGAGTTGTGCTATATTGAAAAGTTAAGGACAGCCTGCACTCAACACAGGACTTTCGCAACTTTGTCTTTTGTCCTCCTCTGCTGCAGTTAAGTGGCTAAATAGGACATTAGTACAGAGCAATGAAATGCAAACACGTGCAGCAGTTCTTCATCTAAAAGGAAAGTCTGGGTTGACAGAGAAATCACCATAGCTCAAGCAGTGGAGGTTCAGTTCGGAACACATCCAGTAAAAAAGATCTCAGGAATCAGAGCTGGTAAAGAACTGAGATGTCGCAGAGCCATTGCCCATTAGAACAGCAATGCAAGCCTAGATAGACCGATGGCCAATGTGTTTTAATTGTTTGATGTTAACCGCCTAGAGACGAAGGTTTGGGCAGTATATAAGTTTTTTAAATAAATAAATAAATAAATAAATAAATAATTAGTACCTTTTAACAGCTATCTTACATTCAGTAACTGATGCACTGTTACATTCAGTACTGTTACATTCAGCAACAGTTGTCATTGTTGTTGTTATTTCAGCCTCATGATTCTTTCCCAGACTCCCCAGTAGAGTACACAAGGTGGGGCAAATTGTACATAATGTTTCTACCTATGCAATCTTGAGCCTGTTGGTTCTTCCAAAGGGGGAAGGAGAGAAGCAGAGGCTAAGTTTGAAGAAGATGAATCTTAAGACTTCAAGTTTGTATCCCAAGAGGCAAGGATTACTGCACTGTTTGTTTTTTAAAGCCTAGCTTGTTCTATACTTGGCTGATTGATAGCTTCTAGTGAGCACCCCTTGGCAATGAGTAAGCAAATATTAATGCCAAAGTGAACCGTTTTTTTTCTGACCTAAATTTATTCAAGAACTGAGGTTATTAACTTACGTTAAACAATAACATGTCTGATGTGTGTCTTTCTGCCTTCCAGGTTTGGAGCTTGACTTGCTGAGAGATGGAGCTCCTTTGATCCCTGAATGTGAACCTGTCATCCTTATCCTATTAAGGTTTCATAACACTGATATAATAATTTCCCTTTAACACTATGCATGTAACCTTAGGCCTTGTCATGCATCTTGGGAAGAATGTAATGGATCTGTAAAAGAAAATCCTCTAATCTTTGGCTTCAGATTCTACAGAAAGTGGTCAAAAACTGCAGTATGTGACTTTAGGATCTTTTATTTTATTCCCCCCGCCCTAGTTCTTTCTTTTGATACAAAAATATTATCTTGATTGACACAAACCTGCTCATTAGATCATGGAAAGGGGGTTCTGCCAGTTAATTATTTCATAAATAAATATATGAATGAATGAATGAATGAATAAATAAATAGAGAGAGAGAGAGAGAGAGCGAGAACGGAGTGAGTTTTAATGCAGGTTTAGTACATAACAGTTTTTTAAAAGAAACATAAAAGTTTTTACTATAAACAATTAAATAATGTTATGTTGAACATTTGCCTTTTCATAGATAAGACAGTTACTCAAGTTTATTAAGTGTGTCTATTACCAACATTTCAACATAAATTCCTTTTTTGAGATACTGGAGGAAGTGCAAGACAACTTAATTCAACTAACAAAAGCTACCACCTGTCAGAAGGAAAGTCCTTCTTCAACACTTCATATGCTGCTGAACCAAACCAAAGCACCCTCCAAAATTATCAGGTGTGCCCTTAATTCACAGACCCACCCATTAAAATTGGCTTCCTCACTCAATTAACACCTTAATTTACTGGGAGGTGTGTGAATGTATAAATGTGTTAGAGCAAATGTTAGAAATGCAGCAGTATTTACCAGCCAGAAGGTCAGTGGGAAGTTTTCAGAAAGGCAGTGGGAAATGTCATCGCATTGTAATATTTAGCAGTAAATCTCAGGTCCAACGGAACGACAGGAGATATAAAGACCAAGGGCATGGTTATGGTTTCCACTTTGAGATTCAGGCACTATACATTATGGGGCCATTCACATGACCTACTGGGTAGGCAGTTGGCCGAGCGGTCGGGCGGAAGGCTTCCCAAATCTTGCCTTCCCCCTAGACAATCGTCGTTTTTTTGGTGGGAGTGCACAGCATGCTCCCACACTATCAGCCCTACTCCATGAAGCGTGGAGGAGGGCAGTTTGATCTGAGGCCAGGACTCATCTGTAAATCCCACAATGCACTGCATGGCATGCACGTTGCATTGGGCTCTCTCAGCCCAAGATAGGGCTGAGAGAGACACCTGCCTGCCACCTTGGAGAAGCTGCTGCCAGTCTGTAGACAATACTGAGCAAGATGGACCTAGGGTCTGATTCAGTATATGGCAGCTTCCTATGTACCCAGGGGGATTCCCCCCAAAGACAGGCGCTCTAGGCACCCATCCCTGTGTGTGGCCGGGCTGGAAGCAGCCCGTGCTTGCAAATGAGCAAGTAGCTGGGGGTAAGGGAGTACTTGCTTGGCTAACAGCCAGGGTAAGTAGCGGGGCTAGGTGGCACTGCCCCGCTGGGATCAGACCAATTCTTGAGGTTCTCACATGCATCCTAACCCAGGCTGGGAGACCCTTGCTCGTGCACGTGAGAACAGCCTTTAAGAATGGAGGCCAGTGTGAAGGGATAGAGACAGAGTATTCCCACTTATACAGAAGAATGGGGAGGCCTTGTGTGTGCAGGGTTATCAGTCATGCCTGATGGTTAGAGTCCAGGGCACAACCTTAAGCAGCCTTGCACTCTGCTCCTTAAACACAAACATGGCCCAACAAAAGCAGCTCTGCCCATTCAAATATGACTTTTGTGGATGTTGGGATCTTACTTACAAAAGCCTTTCATAGGGCAATCCCTCTGCATATAGATTTACTTGAGCAAGCTCACCAGCTCTTCTGGACTGCAGCCTGAATGATCCCCAAGACAAACTTTCATGGCATGGGAACCAAAGGAGATTTCTGAGCTTCCTTCTGCAGTATAAATTAAATTACTCACGCAGACTGTGAAATTAGCTAATAAATGGGTAGCCAGAATATAGTTGTTAACCCTTAATATATATTTTATAATGATAGTTAACAAGACAACCAATTCATTTAATCTAAAATAGGAGATATAAGAAAAATTTACATGCCATTTGAGCGTCCGTTAATTAGAAACATTTATTGTATTTAAACTATCACAAAGGATTGCAAATTCAATGAATGCACTAATATATTTTAATAATCTCATGGTAATAGTCCTAATAAATTTAAAGAGGGATTGTATGGGGAAATTATAAATCTCATCAGTGTATTTTATTAAAGCTTTTGTTAAGGGCAGTGAGAATTAAGCAATCGAGAACATATGCTAAATGCTAATGGCTTTGCTTCTGAATACAGGACACAACCTACTAAGCCAGCGGAGGGCAAACCTGGCCCTCCAACTGTTGTTGAACTTACAACTCCCATCATCCCTAGTCACAATAAAATGTGGCTGGGGGTGATGGGAGTTGTTGTTCAGTAACAGATGGAGGGCCAAGTTTACCCACCCTGTACTAAGCACTATTCCTGAACCACAAATCCATCCATCAATAATGCCATAACACCTCATAATGCAAGGCAGAATATGTGTGGAGGAACACTCTGTGTCCTGCATTGATAACTAGGGAATTAATGGTGGGAAATGATGGCACTGCCACCATCAACACTACTGATGACCGTGGGTGATGCTGCTCCAAGAAGACACGGCCCTATTTGTTTCCTGATGGGTACTGCTGTTTGTTTACCTATAAAAGACATTTTGCATGTATAGCATCATGACGGTGAGGCTTGAAAGACTGGCAGGGGAACTGGAGCAGTGGAAGTCAATGTCAGCAGCAAGCGCAGGAGTAGCAGTGAAAAGGATATAGAGCAGCAGGCTGGGCTATGCAGACGCATGCATGTAAGTCATGGAAATGCTTGGCAGCTGGACCCCCAGCTCCTGATGCAGCCTGGGCAGCTGACCAAAAGACAGAGCTGCAGGAACATCAGCCTAATTTCCTGCTATTCTTGGGTTTTTGAGCCAAGTAGCGTTGCAATGAAGGCCTTGGAAAGGATATTTACATGCCGTGACGTGTCTACACCTACAAAGATTAGAATCATTCGGACAATGGTTTTCCCTGTGACACTTTTGGACTTTGGTGCTGGAAAAGACTTTTGAGGATACCATGGACAGCCAGGAAAACAAACAAATGGATCATAGAACAAATCAATCCAGAATTTTCACTTGAGGCACACATGACCAGGCTCAAACTATCATACTTAAGACACATTATGCGAAAACCCAGCTCCCTTGAGAAGTCTATAATGCTGGGGAAAGTTGAAGGCAAGAGAAGAAGGGGATGACCAGCAGCAAGGTGGATGGACTCGATTACAACAGCAAAGAATGCACCACAGAGAGACCTTAAAGGCCATGTTGAAGATAGATAATCCTGGAGAGAATCTATCTACGTGGTCGCTAAGAGTTGACACCAACTTGGCAGTACTAAATCAATCAATCAATCAATCATTCAAGGGGATATTACTAAATAGCCAAACTGAGCTCTACCGGGTCAGCTGTCAGATGACGGAGCGAACCAATGATTTACTGCCTTTTACATTAAATAAACCCCAGACTCTTCCATTGTGCTTCAGTCTGAGTAACTTCTTTCTATGCTAGGGACCAAGCTGCTCCTATAGAGACTGTTCTGACTCAAGAGAAGCAGCAGGCTTTGGGGTCAGCCACCTCAGTAGCAAGGAGAGCTGGGAACTGGCTGTAAGATTTTTGGTGTACCTAGCAATCAGCCTGCTTAGCCACTGACCTGCCTGCATACCAAACCCCTGTTATCTGCTCTGGATCTTTGACTTCCTTCACTGCCTGAACACTGCAGAACTGTTTTTCACTATCATTTTGCTGTCTTCTGATCATGCCAAGCTACCACTATTAAGAGTTACTGCATTTCCCTTTCCATGGTCCTGATCCTGCAGGACTGATTATCTACCAATCCTGACAATTAACCAATTCATCTTTTTTCTCAACTGAAGACATGGTCAACTAAGTCAGTGGAAGGAAATGATGTCAAGGAGTAAGTCTGTTGCTTGGAGAAATTGTGAAGTGATAATGGGGGAGCGTGAGAATGCAGAACTGCTTGACTCTTATTTTGCATCCATCTTCTCCCACAACAAAAGTGTGGTCCAACCAGGCAGCTGCTGAACTAACTAGAAACGATGGAATCATGCCTCAAGATAGGTAATGAGATGGTAAGAGAACACCTAGTGTTCTGAAAAACAAGTCCTATGAGGAACGGCTAAGGGAGCCGGTATATTTAGCCTGCAGAAGAGAAGTCATGGGGATATATCTGTCAGAGAAATAGAAGGAGCAGGCCGTCACACAGCAGGCGTAGCAGAATTGTTCTCTGTTGCTCTTGAAGGCAGGTCTAGAATCAATGGATTGAAATGACAGGGAATCAGGTTTAGGTGAAACAGGAGGGATTCCCTAACTGTCATAGCTGTTTGACAGTGGGACAGTGGACATTCTGCTTTGTGCAGTGGTAGGTACCCTTCACTAGACATATTTAAACAGAGGCTAGATGGCTGTTTATCAGGGGTGCTGCAGCAATTTCCTCACTGAGCAGGGGGTCGGAGTATAAGACCTCCAGAATCCCTATTCACTCTAAATTCTATGCTTTTATAAGTATTCTATGACTGGATGTACACAGACATTCAAGTTTTCTCAACCCACATTGAATCCGTTCAAGACAACAGAGGTTGCATAAGCACCTGAGGAAAAATAAAAATTTCTCCTCACTAACAGAAATAGCTATTTCCTTTGCTAATAGTCAGAAATTCACTAAAATTAAGAGTGGTTCCATCAATTGCCTTTATATGATCCCTAACATCATTTTGCTTGTGTTCAGAGAAGGATTCTTACAAATACCTTTCTAAAATATGTATAATAATTTTTTTAAAAAAACCCACAGCAGTGTGAACAATCCTGAACTATTTCTGGCCTCAGGAAAGGTTTGTTTTCAAAAAAAAGAGAAACAAGCCATGCCAGAAAGGTTCAGGAGAGGTCAGTGGCGGCATTTTGCCCTGGGGCATCTATGGAGAAATAACATGGAAACCAATTTTTAACCAGCTGATATTATTACTGGCTCGGATATATCAAAGCACATTAAGTATGTCTTTCCCAGAAACAGGTCCAGTGGGAGTGACACCATCATCCATTTTGAGAGGGCTTACTATTTCCAAAAGGGAAATAAATGGACCCGGTTCAGACTGAGATGTTTAGACACAGCTGAATTTGAAGAACTGAGGAGCACCTCTGTTGGCTCAGACCGAAAGTCCACCAGGTCCAGCACTTCTTTTCCCACAGTGGCCAACCATACGCCTCTTGGAAGTCATCCATAAGCAGGGCTTGAGGGCAATTACTCTCCCCACCATTGTAGCAAGGGATATCTAGCAACATACTGCTTCTGAACATGGACCATAAACCACCACAGCTATTACCCAGTAATAGACATGGAGACCTGTCCTTTATGAACTTATCGAAACCCTGTGAAAGTCATCTAAGCTAGCAGCCATTAGCACATCCTGTGCCAGCTAATTCTATATGCCAGTCAAGTTACTCAATAGTACTACCCAGGATTTACTACATGATTTCTATAGAACATCTGTTGTGTAGTTTGGACAGGATGTCGGCCACTTAATCCACACTAAAGGAAGGGTGTCCCATCCTGTCCAGCCATCTGCACTTTGTGCTTTATGATCAGCTGAAGTTGACTTACTTTTCGGAACTTTCCAAGATTTCCTACAGTATTTCACACAGCACACCTGCTCTGGCTGTTGTTGCCTTTCAAGGGGCTGTGCCAGTTATAGATTTAATCCACACAGAGGCAGTTTACCTTACCTTCAGCTATGCAACAGCTGGGGTTTGCTTGTCTAAACAGGATTTTTTTTCCCCTGGCAGACTCAGTTTTGCTTCATTTATGATGGTCCCTCACAGGTCTTTTTCTTTGTCGAAAACAAATGGGAAACAAACACCTGGTAGCTGTCATGTCACCGTGATGCATTTCAGGCTATGGCATAATCTATACTTAGGGATTTTGTGCATAACAGCATATGGAGTGATCCAATTATAGGGGTTCCTCCCCCCACAAGAGATTTGCAGACTTGTATGTCTTATACTGAAATATTAGTGTCTGACAAACTTTTCAAACACTAACAACTGATAAAGCAGAGCAGAATAGTTAAGGATGGGCAAACCATATCATGACTGATGGCCCTCTAATGCTTCTATTCTTGTATTCACAGAACTCTCAAAATCAGCCCTACACAATTTCTTCTTGTATCCCATATGTGTAATTTAAATTTTTCAACCTCAGCTTGTATTAGGTTAGTATAGTGATGGGAAGGACCTGAGGGAGGACTAGGTCTCACTCAGAGCAAATGTTGGGGTTGTGTGTTCCCTAATAAGGGGGAAAGCCTGAGAAAATCAAAACAGAAGGATGGGAATTACAATCATAGCCACCTACAGAAAAAGAGAATGCTTTTTATTTAGTTTTGTTCTGTCCCAGGAATGCCTTGAGGAAGTTGCTGGGGAAATAGGAGGCCAAGATCCTTGCCTGTGATGAATAAGATAGGGACCAGTTAAGTTAGACGCATGAGGGAAATTATTTTCCTTTAGTGTATTGCTTGAATCTGAGTTGCTAGGTTAATGAAAACTCTTTCTCTCTTACAATCTGCTTTATGAAAAGACCATTGTTCTTACTGCACACCCATTTCTTTTAATCTAATAAGAAATCTTTGTTGCTGAAGTGTGGCACTCTTCATTTTGGGTCTGCCTTAGTCACACACCTTTGGAGGCCACTCAGCCCTTTTAGGGAGAGTTTTTTCATCCCCCCCTCCCGGAATCTTATATGGAAAGAGTGGTTTGTATCACATTAAAATAAAGTGGATGGTGGCAACCTACTTTGAATCACTTACAGTCAAGGATTCAACCCAGTGAACTCCCCCCTCCTCCTCTTGCTCTGGAAGGAATAGGGTCTATGACAGCTAGTCTTTGCAAAATTTGTGAATTAATTTAATCCCAGCCTATTTGGGTCACATGACTGTCTGCAGGACCCATCAGCTATGATGAAGTTGGACTGGCACAGCATTTGGTGTGCAGTATCCCTTTGAATAATCTTACATTTAAACAGGAATCCTAACATGGCTAGATCTCTATACTACCATGCTTGTCTCCAATGCTTTTTAACATCTACATGAAACCACTGGGAGAGATCATCAGGAAGTTTGGTCTGGGATGCTATCAATACGCTGATGTCACCCAGATCTATTTCTCCATACCAACCTCATTAGGAAATGGCATGACCCCTCCAAATGCCTGCCTGGAGGTGCTATTGGGCTGGATGAGGGATAACAGGCTGAAGATGAATCCAAACAAGATGGGAGGTACTGTCTGTAGGGGGTAGGGGTCTGAGAGATGGTTTAGATCTGCCTGTTCTGGATGGGGTTACACTCCCTCTGAAAGACCAGGTTCGTAGTCTTGGAGTGCTCCTGGATCCCAAACTCTCCCTGGTTTCTCAAGTTGAGGCTGTGGCCAGGGGTGCTTTTTATCAGCTTCATCTGGTATGCCAGATACATCCATTTCTGGAGACAAATGACCTTAAAACAGTGGTACATCTGCTGGTAACCTCTAGGCTTGACACTGTAATGCACTCTACATGGGGCTGGCTTTGTATGTAGTTCGAAAACTACAATTGGTTCAGAATGCAGCAGCAAGATTGGTCTCTGGGTTTACCCAAAGGGACCATATAACACAGATTCTAAAAGAACTGCACTGGCTGCCAATATGTTTCCAAACGGAATATAAAGTACTGGTTATTACCTATAATGCCCTTAATGGCTTAGGTCCAGAGTACTTAAGAGAGCGCCTTCTTTATTGTGAACCCTGCCGCCTATTAAGATCATCTGGAGAGGGCCGGTTATGGTTGCTGCCAACCCGTTTGGTGGCCACTCAGGACTAGGCCTTTTCTGTGGCTGTCCCAGGGCTTTTGAATGCACTCCCTGCTGAAATAAAAGCATCTCCTTCTCTGTTTGCTTTTAGGAGGAACCTGAAGACATACCTAATTTCTCAGGCTTTCAACTGAGACCAATTTTTTAAATTTTAGTGTGTTTTTATCTATTATGACATTTATCTTTTTATGAACTTTACATGCTTTATATATTTTATATTATGTTTTAATTCTGTACACTGCCTAGAGATTTCAATAGGCGGTATATAAATTCAACAAACAAACAAACTCACTCCATGGTCAATCCAGTCTTAGTTCCATAATAATCATTTTACTAATCATATGTCACAGTGATGAATAGTACTGAAGATGCAACTTGCCATTGCTTATTTCTTCATTTGTGCTGACTGCCTTCTGCAATAACCCTTACATTTTAAGGCATTCCATGAAAGCACAATGAGTCCCAATTCTACTTTTCCATTCAGCTGTTTCCAAGATTGCAGTCCATTTACTTTTTCCCACAGAGTTCCATGTGAGCTGCTGAAAATTAAACTATCCCCATCTGCATGGCACCATAATTTTTGTAGTTGCACCCATTTATGGAATAGCCTTCCCCATGAGGTTCAAATGGCTTCATCTATTTGTTCTCTGTGATGCCAGGTAAGACCTTCTTGTTCATTCAGGCCTTTTAAATTCTGGTCTTTAAATCTGATTTTTATAAATGACTTTTTAAAAGTCTTAAAATTGTATTGTATTGTATTGTGCGTGTGTGTGTGTTGTGATTTCATTTCTTATGTGTTTTTACTTGTTGTTTTAATCCTGTGTTGTGAGCTGTCCAGAGAACAATTTGTTATGGAAAGGCTAACAAATATGTTTATTTATTTATATATTTATTGTTGTTGTTATTTCAGAGATATCTCAACTGTGTGATATCTCTTTGTTTAATAGTATGGCAGAACCTTGGGCTTTTAAGTGCACAGTAAAAAGAAGGGATCTGGAACTG
The DNA here is from genome assembly GCF_027244095.1 of Hemicordylus capensis. NCBI lineage: Eukaryota > Metazoa > Chordata > Lepidosauria > Squamata > Cordylidae > Hemicordylus > Hemicordylus capensis. The sequence goes on along the minus strand of NC_069661.1, from coordinate 24,251,940 downwards.
GCTATTATAGAAGGATGGCTCATAGCCTTAAATTTATTTTGAACTTTTCAGTTTTAACTAGAGATATGTGAACTCTTCAGAGTCCCCTTCAGAGTAGCATGGAACTAATGCAAGAAAAAGGCCTTCCTCCTTCCAATTGTGGCATCACTGCTACTGCTTCTTCTCCCACTTGACAAAGGCAGGCTTCAGACACAGCACAGAACCATGTTACACACACCCTCCCCCTGCTCTCCTGTCCGCATTCGGACATTGGGGATATGGGCCTCTCTGCAGTCAGTGAGACTGCAGAGAGGCAGGGGAGCTGGCTGTGCAGGCTTCTTTCTTGACAGGACAGAATGCACAGCCACTCAGGATGGAGTGAGGGAGGAGCTTCTTCCCTCAACTCCAGTCCTGTGGGGCCCAAAACCGGAGTTAGGAGTGGCAAAACTCCATTCCGACTGATGGTACAGAGTGGAGTTTTGCAAAGGAAACGACAGGTCCCTTTTCATCTTTATTTCCAGTTTGCCGAGTTCAGGTGTGTGGCTTCGGAAACCAAAGGTAAAGTGACCTCCAGTTTCCTATTTTGTCTGAACTTGACCAAAGAGAATAGTAAGAAAAAAGTGGGGATGCTGGTGAGGAAGAGATAGGGAACTTCTCTGAGTTCTCCACCCTCAGAGAACTCTTGGGGAGTTTGTCAGTCCTTGGGGAGCGGTGTTTTTGAGCCTAAAGAATTCTTGTCTTAGCCTAAGAAGGGAGAACATTGCCAAGTTCCTTAAAATTAAATATTGTTAAATATTTTAATGCATTCAGAATTATCCATATTCCTGTGCACATATTCTTCTTTGTAAAATAAACACATGGAATCAGGGAATGAACTCATATTCACTGGCTCCACCCTACTCAGAAGAGCAGGTCTTATGAATTGTCCCATTTGCTAAGCAGGGTCTTCCTTGATTTGCATTTGGCTGCAAAACTACATTTGAGCACTGTAAGATATTCCCCTTAGGGAATGGGCCATAGCTCAGTAGAAGAGCATTTGCAGGGTTGCATGCAGAAGGTCCCAAATTCATTCCCAGGCATCTCCAGGTAGGGCTGGGAGAGACTCCTGACTGAAACCGTTGAGTGCCACTGCCAATCAGCATGGACAATACTGAGTTAGATGGACCAATGGCCTGACTTAAGAATACGACGAGTATTTATATACTGCTTTTCAACCAAAAGTTCCCAAAGCGGTTTACATACAGAAATTACTTGATTAATTGGCTTAGTATAAGGCAGATTCTTATGTTCTTACCCATTCACCCAAACCTGTGAAAAGAGCCTGCAGTCACTCACACATTTTGGTGAATATATGAATGTAAGAGACAAATGCAATGGGGTACGATCCCTCCCAGATGACATGATCATTCTACAAAGAAGAATGTGTGAGATACAGATAATTCCGAAAGTATTAGTGTGAATGGAATTACCAATTGAAGGCTGATGTATTTTCCAATTTTAATAGAAAAGGACAAGTAAAAATGTGATGGGATGAGTTTAATTCTGAAAGTACATCTGGTTCATAGTTAAACTGACGCATTATTTCTCAAGGTGCACTTAATGGTATTTAAGACGGAGAGGCTCAATCTAAATTTCCTCCTTCCCTGAGGCAAATTATGACTAAGTTTATGAAATGTAGGTTGGTACTTTAACTATGGACCTTTTTCCTGCTCAGTCAACAGTTACCATAATCACAATCTTGAGTACCCATGATTTGCCATAATCAGTATCTTGGAAGAAAAGAAATCACTAGCAAACAGAACAAGCAGAGACACAGAAAAACACATTCAAGCTATATATGAAATTTGTAACACAAAGAAATCAGTTGCTTCTGGGAAGGAAAAAACCCTAAGAATGTGATTGCACCCAAACTGCCAAAGGCACTTGAATCAGAGCTCTGTTCTGTCCATCTGCTTGGAACATCACAAGTCCAAATAATGACCTGGAAGATTTCTACAGCTGGAAGTTTGACATTCTCATGTTAAACATTTTTTAAAAATTTAAACAACAAAAAAACTTTGTTATATTGCATGAAAATACAGTATTTTTCAGATATTGTAGAATCTTTTGTATGGAATGATGTATGCAACTGGGTTTTCACCCACCAATTTCTAGTTAAGAGAAATTCCTTGCATGCACTGCTGCTAGTTTATGCTACAGGTATCCAGTATAAAAACCCATTCATTACAATTTTACCACTACATTTGTGTGTATGTTAAGATAACAAGTGTGCAAAATGAGTATATACCAGTGTCGGCACTAAACCTTAGGCAGCCCTTGAGTGGGAAACATAACTGGAGGTCAACCTAGGAGCCAGAATCAGATTAAGAGAACAAGCTAGATCTAGGAAAAGCTAATGCCCAAGCAAAGACCTTGCCCAAGCAGGAAGTTTTTATAGCCCTTCCTGATGGGAGTGTTTGTTACCTGCCTTGGGATATGCTCTAAACCTGAAGCTGTGGTGGCTCTACACACAGGGATCCTGTGCAGAGAGACTAAAGCCACATTCACATGTAATGTGGAACAGAAGGTCCAAAGGACCCGTGGTTCCATCTTCACTTCCACCCCCGCTGCCTGAATGTCTGCATTCAGGAGTAAGAGCCAGGATCCAAAATTCAATCAGGGAGACTGCAGAGAGGAGGGGGAATTGGCTATGTGGCTTCCTTCTGGAATGACGGACAGCCCCAGCAGCCAATCATGGCTGGAGTGAGAGAAGAACTTCCTCCCTCAACTCTGGTTAGAGCTCACTGCAGAATTCAGCTGTAATGTCCACAGAATGAAACCTCAGTTAGGAGTGGCAAAACTCACTACAAACCAAAGGTTAAAATTGGAGTTTGTGGAGGGACCTTTTGAGTCCTTTTTGTGCCCAAACCATGGTTGCATGCATTCAGACGTACAAGAAATTCAACTTTAGGCCCCTTCAGCTCCAGTTTCCCATTACTTGCGAATGTGGCCATAGTTTCCCAGTTCTAGCCCTATCAATGCTTAACAAGTGATTTACTAAAATTACATATGGTCCAGCTCATAAAGCCTTCTCTACCATTAGGTCCTCATCTAGTGGCATTCCTGCTATGATAACAAAGTGTTACTTACTATTTTAAAGCCTTTATCTCTCTTGGATGCATAAGTCCTGTCACCCAATGCACATAGCCATTTATGAATTAAAAACTCCATTTCAGTTGTTACATTCCTCTTTGTTGTGCTTACAGTGAAGTAGTGAAAATGTTGTCTCTAAACACCAGTGGTCTGTGCCTGTGATTAACCGCTTCACTGTACCTGCAAATAGTCACAGATGCCCAGTAATCCAATGTATGACCCCATATAATGTCCATTTGCATTGGTGATCTCAGTGTTTGATGCAGAAAATTCAAGCCTGTTACTACCTCAAAGAGAGAATATATATCTGAGCAATGATACACACTGGCATTCAAGCATCATCTCTTCACAACAGAGCATTTCATGAGATAGGAGAGTGCCACATTTCTCAAATACATTATGACCATTTGTCAAAAGAAATAATTTGATAAGAAGCATAAAGAATGTGGAGTTGTGCCATCAACCATCCCAGTTGTTTTCGGAACTATATATTAAGGAAAAGAAGGAAACTGTATCTCTTTCAACACTCATCCGTTCCCACAGTGCACTGTAATTATAGATTTGATAGGCATGAATTAACAGAATAACTAATATTCTGCAGAGTTATCCGTGGAGTCCTTTTCCTATCAACTAGGAAGTATGTGCACTGGTCTCCTTGCAAATACAAACTGTTATATGATTAACCAATCCCTAAACACACTCACAAATCAAGAGATGCAATGCAGAATGATAAATGAAGTAATCCGATAGCAACAATTGTAGGCCTGTGCAGCAATGCTCAGAAGCGGATCCATACAGAATCAATTAGTGCCATGTCATTTTGTGTGGTTTGGTACCAAGAAGCCATCTCCTCCCTCTACATCTTAGTCACTATGATTGAATACTTTTCAGAGGTTATCCAAACAAATCTGCAGCACTCCAGGGGATATAATCTGCTGATCTCAGTGGCAGTTGCGCAGGTTTCCTGCACCAAGCCCAACAGAAAGCAAATAGAGACACTTCCAAAATACTTCTTATTCAAATGCCTCCATGGATTTTGAATTTATCCATGGATTTTGGAGTGCCAGATTACCTGGCCTTGTTTCCAAAGTTGAAGGGATGTATTGGGGATCCTTCATTGTTTTGTCCTTCCTGAATTTTGTTGAGAACATTGACTGACATGATGCACAGCATTTCGGCAATGCTGTGAACTGTGTTGGGGCTGCTGTGGATGTGCAAGGCAGCCCCAATGCTGTTAAGGATCTCCGATGCCCACTGTGGCAAATTGAAGTAACTGCAGCAGCACTGCTTGTGTGCAATCACTTGTCCTCAAGAGTGCTATATTCATCCACTACAGCCCTCATGCAGTTCACAACAGTTCAGATGTTATGCATCATGACAGCCACTGCGTTAACATTTGCTGTAGGTTTCAGATCCTTGCATCCATTCATATATATTTCTTCCACTTCTACATTACCAACACAATCAATCAATATCTTTATTATGGTACATGACCAGATTTCAGCATTATAGTACAAAGTTAACGTTGAATGCAGTTGGTACAGTCTGTCAGATATCAGAGTCACATTTAGGTAGAAGAAGTTTATGCAAATCTGGGACATATCCTTAACTAACTGATGGGGGGGCCTTCACCATTGCTTTACGAATCTTGTATGAAATGGCACAAAATTTAGCAACACAAGAAGTAACAAATGCAGTCTTATCTGGAAAAATCCATTTGCTACGTGGAGTTCTTTAAAATTTACAATGAAGTAAAATATGAGCCAAATTTTCAATTTTGTCTGATCCACAAGAACACTTGCGCAGGTGATAGGGTATCTTTTTATATCTCTCCTCCAGCTAAGCAGATGGAAAAACTTTATAACAAGCTAAGGTGAAGACTTTCCTATGGGTTGGACATGTCAGATTATAAAAATAACTTGCTGGAGCTAAAATTGAGGTGACCCACCAATTCTTAATACAGTTAGGGAGTTTACTTCTCATTTCTTGTGATTCAATATCTAGAAGTCGTTCTAGAATTCTATTGGCTTGATCAAACCCCACAGCAATGAAAGATTCAGAAGAGAGTCTGACCGTCTGAAGTTTTCCCATTAATTTGGATAACCACTTAGAGTGGGTCTGATCCTCCAGAATTAATGTGTGTGTGTGTGGTGGGGGAATCCACTTGGTTGAAATGTTAGCTTAAGCCAAGACTTAAGGACTGCCAACCACACTCTGGTCTCCACCTTACTCACCCCAAATTCCAGCCTTATGGCCGAGTTGGATATGCCTTTTGGCATTTAAAGAACCATTCTTAGAAATTTAGTTTGGACAACCTCTGCAGGGGTAAAGTTCAAATACAGGCCCAACTGAGCCCCAAAGAGGAGCTGGGCCATTGACCTGGCTTGAAAGCGCTTAATAGAAGCTGGGACAAATTGTCCCCCTTTGGAGAGATAGAACCTTGAGATCGTAGTAGTTGCGCTGTTTGTGTTATATATTCTAAGTGCACTTTCCTCTTTCTGGAAGGGTGAAACATGACCCCTATGTACTTAAAACATTTAACCTGTTCAATCATGTTGCTATTAATTCTCCATCTGTAAGATTCGAGTCTCTTGATGAAAACCATTACTTTAGTTTTTTCATTACCAACACAGCAAAACTATCTTGATGTGATTGTATTAGCTCTTTTATTTTATACAAATAGCTAATGAATTACCACTGTTTGTCATCATTATGATTAGCAGCAAAACCAACCACTTTCCCTGATATTCAATGAAGATGAATCAAACATGTTAAGGCAGATGTAGGGAAGGGCAAACATGGCACAGGGCAGCTGTGCACCACACAGTTCAGATGCAAAACCTGTCATGACTCACAATCAGGCCCCCCGTCCACTCTGGATGAGAAGGAAGACAGGATACAGAACCTGGAACCACCACAAACATCAGTACTACCCCCCACCCCGGACCTCAAGGTTATCCGAGGATCCTGTGCCCCAGGATTTCATCCAGCCCTCTGGTGTAAGGCCAGAGAACACCATGTTACCATCAGACTCGGATTCTGAAGGGTCACAGATGCCCATTCTCACATAATGCAGAACCAAGGATCCCATGGACCTGCAGTTCTGCCCTGCCCACCGCGCTGACCTGTCTGCGTTAGGACAAAACAGACAGTGACTGAATTGCAGTAAGCAGGGAGACTGCAAAGAGGAGGAGGAACTGGCTGTGTGGGCTTCCTTCTGGCATGAAGGACAGCCCCAACAGCCAATCACAGCCGAAGAGGCAGTGAACACAGCCTGAACTTCAGCATTCAGACGTTCCACAGCCAGCTGCAAACTGCAGGTAGGAGCAGCAAAACTAACTACAGTCCAAGGTTTCAGTTTGGCATTTGGGAAGAGAAACCTTGGGAGCCTTTTCTGACAGGACTGGGGTTTCACTAATTCAGATGTATAGATTTGTCAACCCCAGGCTCCTTTAACACCAGTTTCCCATTATTTGCAAATGGGGCCTAAGTGAAACAGAGTTGCCATAGCTTGACAAAGCCTGAGACTACAGCAGTAGGCAAGCTTGCTTTTAACTATCTGGAGCCTAGCCCTAGGGGTGGAGTTACCTGTGCCCAAGTCAGAGCTACAAGGATAAAAAGTCTGCAGTCCACTTGAGGTCCTTGTCGGAGAAACAGCTCCTGGATTGCTCTCTGGATTCAGTCCTGGACTTAGGCACAAGCTAAGTAAGCTACAGCACAGGGCCTCACATTGTGTGTGTGTGTGTGTGGGTGGGTGTCTCTGAATTTTTTAAATAAGGGACTAAACTTCAAGTGTTGCATTTTCATTAAAAGGTATTTCTAATGCAGGTAGGCTTATTGCAAGATAAGTTTTGGTGAGATTTTTTTCATTGCATCTTTGCTGAATAAAAATAAAGCCATGTAGTTTCCATTTCCATTTTCCTTTTTGTCAGAATAATTTTTGGGTGGGTGGGTGGGGGTAAGGCTACAGGGCCTTTTAATCTTGACATAGTTTAGGGCCCAAGCATGTCATAATCTGGCCGTGCTTGGATCCGCTGTCTTAGCCTGTCCTCTGATTCCTGGTCCTGACTGCTTGACCATGGCCTGCCTGATTTTACTCCTGCCTTGCCCGGAGTATCGTCTACTTTCTGTATGACCTCAGCATACCTGACCCTGCCTTCACCTCACTTGTGCACCTGTTGCCCTTTATGGGGATTTCAGACTAATTATCAGACGCCAGCTGCTCCACCTAGTCCCATCCATGCCCTTGTTTTCAAGGGCTGCTAATACAGACCAGAGCAAAACCTGCATCAAATCACATGTAATAATGCATCACATTGTAGTTATGGATTTGGTGCAGACAATGCCTGCAAATAATCTGCTCTGCTGCCCTCCTTTGGAGCAATTACCAACATTTACTGGCAAAATGATAACTACCTGTAAATGCCTTCTATTTTTCTCATTATTGCCTAATAAAGTATCTTTTTTTATTCATACCTTATAACTAACAGTGTGCAAAAACATGGTTTCTAGCTGCAAACAAGAACATTTAAATCTGCTTAATAGCCCCTTAAACTTTATGCTGAGCTATTCACTCTGAAAGTACTTACAGAACAAGCATTAACATGCTACAGTAAGGTGTAATTGAGGCACAGTACGAATTTGCTCAAAGCTCACAAAAATATATCTTTACATATGTTTGGAAATTCATTAAGAAATGAGCATTTTTTGTGAACATTGCTTCATAAAATGAGCATCTGAATAGAGTTTTACGCAAAACTTGGTATAATGTGTCCCCTGTCGTATATCAGAGCATGCTAGGGGCTGTAAAACCAGCAGAATCTAAAAGGCCAATGTAGCCAACAGACCAAATTAGAGAATTGAGCTATAAAAGCTGAATCCCTCTCTTCTTAATGCCTTATAAAATGTGTGCTGTCAGGTCCAGCTCAAGGAGTTTTGTCATCTTAGGTGTGTTGGGATGGAAGCAATTGTATCTCAGAGCCAACAGAGAGTGCATCTCGGAATCCTTGTGGCATTACTAAGGATTCTGGGATACACTTCCATGGCGTACATGGATCATACTGCCCTATATGGTATGGGTCACAGGACAGTGTCTACTTTTTCCAGTGATTACCACAGCTGCTTTGTATCACAGCTGCAATTAGTAATGGGAAGATCCCCACATACACACCAGCTGCTAAAGGGCTTGGCAGAAAATGAGTTAATTAGGTTCAACATGGTTTGTGTCCAATTAACTCATGGAAGCTTAGGCCTATGGTGAATCAAAACTAGGGATGCTCCCAGGGACCAGTTCTCCCTGCCAAAGACCCTTTGGGGCATCAGTGAGGTCAGTGCCTATGGTCAGTAATAGACTGGAGGAGTGTGAATAAACTTAAGCTCAGTCCTGACAAAATAGAGTTGATAATAGTGAAGGAATTGGTGAACTAAAGATATGCCTGTTCACACAACAGGCTATTGTGTGAAAAGTGTGTGGGTGGTGGTGGGAGGTAGGGAAGATGTTACTAGTCTCAAACAGAGGGAAGAGGGTTGATGGTGAATGAGTTAAAAAGAAAACTATGGATTTTATTTTTAGAAAACGAACAAAAATGTGTTTCCATGATGACTATGGCACTGCAGCCCTCTTGGATTAATAACAAGTATATAAGTGGTCAACAGAGTGATTTGAGTTGTGCAGTGCTTAAAGATATTAACACATACACAGAAAATATGGCAGCTGATTGGGTGGAATTAACCTTCTGTTAATTGTTTCAAACAAATTAATCTGTGATTGAGAAAAATTTGCATATCAGATTTTAAAACTAGAAAGAAATGAAAGAGAGAGATAAATACGTTAAGAGAGCTTCAAAACAACAACAAAAATCCTCTGAGCCCCATCAGGATAAAACAACAACTCAAAAAACCCTATCACAGCAGGCAATTACAGAGAGAATAAAAGGGACTGGAATGAGATGTTTCCACCTGTGGACCTTCCTGCTTAACGGCTTGGTTTATTACTTTAAACCTGGGAAATTGCAGTTAAGGATTCTGCAGTGGCCACCTCTGTTACGACAATAGTCCATCTGTCCACTGTGCCCATTAAGTAAACATGAACCCCTTATCTATGGGGAATAAATGGCTTGTCTTATTTCATCCATTCTTCTATAAAGAAATCTGTTTTGTTTTTTTTAAAAGGTCAAATATTTGAACAGAAATTACAACTATATTCCTGGAAAATTATCCATTCCACCTCACAGTAGGGATGTGTACGAACTGGTTCGGCGGGCCTTTCTGAACCACCAGGCCAGTTCAGAGGTCCAGAGTTTGGGCCTGTTCAGTGGTGGTGGGATTACCTTTAAGGTGCAGGGTGGTTGCTTATCCCCCCTGCCATGTTTCTCCGCCGGTGCTGTCTCCAAAACTGCTGGTGTAGGGTGGCAGTGTACCTCCTTGCCACTCTGGTCAGCACTGGACCAGAAGTGGCCAGTGCACATGTGCATGCTTCTGGTCCAGTTAGCTGACCAGGAGTGGCAAGGAGGTATCCTGCACCCCATACCAGCAGTTATGGAGACAGGTCGGCAGGGAGAAATGGCACGGGTGGGGATAAGCACCCCTCCCTGCACCTTAAAGGTAACCCACCACCTGACAGGCAACTCTGGACTCTGAATGGCCTGGTGGTTCAGAAGGCCGCCGCCAATTCGTCCACATCCCTAACTCACACCAATGAGCCAGGATGTATTAGGGAAACTTAGCAGTTTGGCTAAAAACCACTGTAAGTGATTTGTGCTTAAGAAAATCAGATCTCATCAGTTGGAAGGTAGTTGTATTGTGAGGTGGCTAATCCCAGACAATTACAGAAAGCATGAGTAGCCTTTTAAATGGGGAACCATGTTCATTGGTGGCCTACATTCTGCACGAGGGGTGGTGGATTTTACCATCTTAGCAATTAGATAAAAAGTGATTCTTTGGCTTTGATAAGAACCCCCTAGCAGTAATTACCGAATAATTTCTTATCAGGCCTCTTGCACTGAACACAGCAGGAGATGCGCAGGAAGCCTAAGGTGTTTTTCAGACCCTGCCATTCTGAATGCTGTCAGTAGAAGACACTTAGCAAGCTAATTCTTGCGATCTATCATGCAACACCTCGCATGGCATCAAGCAATTTGCTGCCTCAGCACACAGTTTGTTTACTGCTGCTCCTTCCATAACATCCTTAATGGCCTCTGATCCTCATTACTTTGGGAAAGTTGGAAGCCACTGCAAGAAAAATGGAACAGCCACAAGGAGAAGAAAGAGAGCTGTGTCTGTGCCATTCCTTAAATTGTCTAAACTGTTCTTATCTGAAATATCACACACACACCTATCTTGCCCTGATATACTTTAACCCAGTTTGTTGACACAAATGCTGATAGAGCAAGGCAGATTTGTGAACAATATATGTGCTAGCTTTCATTATTCATTGTATTTGTCCCTGCTAACTGAGCAAATAGACACCTTTCAATGTGGCGATTCTCTTATATGTAGCAGGGGGAGAGCAAATGGCCCCATCCAACCCCAGCACAGCATCCCTCCAGTGTCTGAAGCCAGTATCTGTCTCATGTTTATTTGTAGACTGTGAGCCCTTTGGGGACAGGGGGTCATCTTATTTATGTATTATTTATTTTTCTATGTAAACCGCTTTGAGAACTTTGCCTGAAGAGCAGTATATAAATATGCATTGTCATCTTAGTAGTAGTATTTCTGGAATTAAAGGAGGCTTCAAATTTCACTGTAGGTCAGGCAGCCCTTTCATGTAGCAAAGAGAGATGGTGGCCTCAGGCAGCAGATGATTGGGGCATCAGCAGGGTGGCAGGATGTCAGCCATCACTGGAACAGATCTTCAGGACCATCTACTGGACCAATCTACCCTCGCAAGCTTTTCAAGGAATGCCTCTCCTTACATTCCTTGCAAAGCTAGCAAGAAGCACAAAGAGAGAAGAGAATTATACAACCTTCCCTCCTTCCTGCCCCCTGCACTGCTTTGCAAAAGTTGGGTTTGAAAGGGGACTTGCCCCCACTAGGGTGATGGAACAAAGCCACATCGGGCATCTCATCTCAGGTGCTGCAATACCTTGGGACATTCCTGAGTATAGGCAAAATGAGGTGGGAACATAGGAGTATGCAAACTTCCCATCCCAGAGAAATTTCACTTGTCCTACAAGTGAATTTCACCTGTCCTGCAACTGCTTAAGGCTTCTGCCCCCGCTGTGAAATTCTGGGCTAGGTAGATGGTATGCCCAGTATTGACTATTGTGACTATCAGAGGCTTTCCAGGTCTAAGGAGAATTTTGATAATTCACCTTCAAGGCTGGGAAACTAAAATGGCTGGAATTTTATAGATACATCATTGCCTTGTGATCTGCTGTGCAGGACTCTCTTGGTAAAAAAAAAGAACAGAACAGGCCAAGGTCTTTCTCAATACTGTTATTAAGACCTTTACCTAGAGCGGCCAGGGACTGAGCAACTTTTGCCTGGCAAAGGTTTTGTTGTACCACTAAGCTCTCGCACATGTTACAGACGCAGGTTCAGCGATTTGTTTTTAAAAGTCAAACATTCCACTGATTAGCGCACTGCAAGGCTCATGCACAACTCCAAGTAGCATGCTGGATCCTGCCATAGAATCAATTTATCCTCCGTATGTGTCTTACCAATATGAACTACTTCTAATGATTTTACACACCCATTATACACATCAATTAAAGTACTAAGCTCATAAAGTGAGGGGGCATTTTTAATTGTCTGTGAAGTACTTGTGAGTGCACTTACATCTGAAACGATGCATACTTCCTATCTGTATATGCTAACCAACACTTCAGCTCCATTTTGACATGGAAAGATCGTCTCTTGAGTAAGATTTCAACTTTTATTCCACTTCACTCATACACACACAAACACAAACACACATACCCTTACTCTTCCTGTCAACCATTACCATTATTTACAGTAATCTCCTCTAGGAAATGATAATTTGCTTACCATTCCGGTGTTGGGGTGTTTTATTTTAAGCCTCCACACCATGAAAGGAGAATCTCTCCCTGCCTGCCCCCGCTGTCCTTTCTGTATTCATTGAAAGCCTGTCATTATGCTGCTGCCCTTTACTCTTGACAGCTGCCCATAACTGAAGGGCATGTTTAAGGGCGGGGGGGGGGGGAAGTTTCCAAGATTACTTATGATTTACTTATGGGCTGTCAGAAAGGCAGCCTGATTGCCATCAACTGTGCACTAAAGTCCCCATTCGTCAATGACTCATATGACATTTCAGTCAGAGCTGGTGTGTAATTTTCACAGAGGGCTCCTGTAATATGCCCCTTTGGAGCAAGTTACAAGACATCATTGTTATTCATTAGGCTGGTTTCCTTGGCAGAACGAGGGCTCCTCATTCAGCATGGCTGATAGGCTAAATAAACATAGGATAGATAATGGGATCAAGAGGAAAACTGCCTTCATTGGGTTGCTGGTACCTGGGAGGGGATGGGGACACATCAATAGGTGAAGCCAAAGAGAGTGGATATCTTTGGATTGTGACCACCAAAGGGCAAGGGATGGCCATCATGTGCGAAAAGAAGAACCCCAAGATGGAGTCTGATGGGTTTGCTTGGCTCAACAATAGGGCACCGAACTTGAAAACTTGAGAGTACTTTTTGGCAAAACATTACTCTGCCGATAGGTTCTTGGCCAAGAACAGTTCTCAAGTTGAAGGTTTAAATGTTTAAAAGCAGAAAATAATGCTGGAAACTGTCATCTCAGAAGGAGTTCAAAGAACAATCTATTTTACTTGGCAGAAAAAGAGAGGGTATTTAGCAAACAGACACTATAAAAAGATTTTCTTACCCTGAGTCCTGAGAGCATACTAGCTGATGAAATAGAAATGAGGCAGAAGGAAATTTTATCTGAGTATAGGGAATCAATCTAATGATGGATCCCTTTGGATAAATTCAGATATATCTGCCTCAATGAAAGATTGATTAAGAGATGCACATTTGTATGTATGGTGTATCAGTCTAAGAGTGCATTTAAAAAATTATCAGATTTAAATCCCAATGATTTAAATGGAATTTAGTTGCAAATAAGTGCATTTACAATGAAGGGTGAATCTTTCTTTCCTTCATTCGTACTGAGGTAGCCTTCATCTTCATCATACAAAATACAAAGTATTGGTTATTACCTATAAAGCCCCCAATGGCTTAAGCCCAGGGTACATAAGAGTGCTTTCTCTGTTGTGAATCCTGTTGCCTATTAAGATCACCTGGAGACGTCCGGTTATGGTTGCCGCCAACTCGTTTGGTGGCAACTCAGGACCGAGCATCTCTGTGGTTGCCTCAGGGCTTTGGAATGCGCTCCCTGATGAAACCGGCTCTGTACCGGAGGACTGAAAGTAGCCAATGTAACACTGATTTTCAAAAAGAGATCCAGCAAGGATTCAGGAAATTGCAGGCTGGTTAGCTTAATTTTTCTGCTGGGTAAATTGATGGAAAGTAAAATTGTTAAACATATAGAAGAACAGGCCTTGCTGAAGGAGAACCAGCATGGCTTCTGCAAGGGCAAGTCTTGCCTCAATAAACATTTGGAGTTCTTTGAGAGGGTCAACAGGGATGTGAATAAAGGTGAACTGGTTGACATAGTATACTTGGACTTCCAAAAGGCTTTTGACAAAGTTCCACAACAAATGCTCTTGAGTAAACTTAGCAGTCATGGGATAAGGGGGCTGGTTCATATGTGGACTGGTTAGTGGCTGAAGGACAGGAAACAGAGGGTAGGTAGAAATGGACAGTTCTCTCAGCTCCCCCAGGATTTGTACTGCAACCAGTGCTTTTTAATTTATTCATAAATGATCTAGAATTGGGGTAAGCAGTGCAGTGGCCAAATTTGCAAATGGCACCAAACTATTTAGGGCAGTAACATCCACAACAGATTGTGAGCAGCTCCAGAAGGATCTCTCCAAACTGGGGTAGTGGGCAAAAAATTGGCAAATGCTGTTCAATGTAAGCAAGTGAAAAGTGATGCATATTGGGGCAAAACACCCCAACTCCACATATATGCTGATGAAGTCTGAACTGTCAATGACTGACCAGGAAAGGGATCTTGGGGTCATGGTGGACAGCTTGTTGAAAGTGTTAACACAATGTGCAGCAGCTGTGAAAAAGACCAATTCCATGCTTGAAATCATTAGGAAGGGGACTGAAAATAAAACTCTTAATATTATAAAGCCCTTATTATAATAAAACTATGGTGCAGCCACATTTGGAGTACTGCATACAGTTCTGGTCACCATATCTTATGGAATACATAGTAGAACTGGAAAAGGTGCAGAAAAGGGCAAGATGATCAGGGGCCTAGAGCACCTTATTTATGAGGGAAGGCTACAACACCTGGGGCTTTTTAGTTTAGACAAAAGTCAACTAAGGGGAGACATGATAAGAGGTCTAAGATAGCATGCATGGTGTGGAGAAAGTTGATATAGTGAAATATATATCAAGGAGAACTGGTCTTGTGGTAGCAAGCATGACTTGTCCCCATAGCTAAGCAGGGTCTGCCCTGGTTGCATATGAATGGGAGACTTGATGTGTGAGCACTGCAAGATATTCCACTCAGGGGATGAAGCCAGAAGGTTTCAAGTTCCCTCCCTGGCTTCTCCAGGATAGGGTTGAGAGAGATTCCTGCCTGCAACCTTGGAGAAGCCACTGCCAGTCTGTGAAGACAATACTGAGCTAGATAGACCAATGGTCTGACTCAATATATGGCAGTTTCCTATGTTCCTATGTTGCTAAATTTTTCTCCCTCTCTCATAACACTAGAACTAGGGGTCATCCCACAAAAATGATTGCCAAGAAATTTAAGACTGGAAGGAAGGTCCTAGGAAATACTTTTTCACACAAGGAAGTACTTTTTCACACAATGCATAATTAACCTATAGAATTATCTGCCACAAGATGTGGTGACAGTCAACAGCCTGGATGACTTTAAGAAGGGTTTAGATAAAATTCATGGACGACAGGTCTATTAATGGCTACTAGTCTGAATACTATAGGCCATCTCCAGCCTAAAAGGCAAGATACTTCTAAATACCTGTTGCAGGGGAGCAACGGCAGGAGAGAGGCCATGCCCTCAGCTCTTGACTGTAGGCTTCCCAGAGGCATCTGGTGGGCCATTGTGAAACTGGATTAATTAAAACACATGATGCTGTGTGAAACACAATCGGCCTTGGGCCAAATCCAGTAAGGCTGTTCTTGTATTCAAATCTAAGCATCATCTGTACTTTTAGTCAATTAAAAGAAAAAAGAAAATTCCAGGCAACACTGGAGGTACAGAAAATGAGTTTAGACTGGCTAGGCCCATTTTATGAATGTCATGGATTGGAACAAACTGTGCAGAGTTTATATTTCCAATCAACAGATCATACTGTCAAATGCGTAATCTAGATACCTAAAGAAATCTTCTCCAGCAATCTGTTGTGTATTAGCAGCCTCTATTATAATATCTTATCTCCTCTGTGTTTGAAGCATTAGTCACAAAGAATTCCATTCAAGGAGAAGGAAAATTGGTCTGAAACAATATAGAATACAGGAAACCCCCAACTTACAAATGGATTGTGGTCCAAAAGTTCATTTGTAGTCAGATGTCCATAACTCAAAAACGCATACAGCTCCCGAGAGTGAGGACTGTATTTGTGGACTGGCATTCGTATGTCCGAATCTTTAAATAATAATACATGCTGTGTAGCTTTACTCATATGTATGGATGTTTGTAATTTGGGGAGTGTCTGTATTCATGTTTGTGGTAGATTTCTTTTTTCACAGGAGTGAATGGAGAAAACCATATACCTGCTGAGTTCTATGAATCTTTTGGAGTGGCTAGCATTTCACATGCATTTTGATGTAATATTTTCCTCAAGAATACTTCCACAAACAATCTTCCACGGAGGAAAAATATTGTATAAGAATCATTCTCCAGCCCTGTGAAATAGACTTATTAGCCATTCTGTTCCCAGGCTGCCACCCAAACAACCATAAAAAAAACCTCCTCCTCATTCTATGATTCTATAGTGTCTAGAATTTTAATCCTTGTGAATTAATTTCACTAGGAGGAGGGCTGGTGGGGGGAGGAACCTATGCCACCTATGGACAAACAGCAGTCATGCAAATCTACTTCCATTGATTTGACCATGAGGCAGAGAAGATAAAAAATGGAAGACCTCTTTAATCTTCAGTGATTAACCACAAAATACTGAAACACTCACTCTATACAAAAGCAGTCTATATAGATTAATATTTACTCTCCTACCTGGAGTTAAATAGAAATTTAATTTCAGGAAGCAAAAACGTGTGAGGAGCTGCTGGAGCTAGAATCAGAGATGGAACCTCGAGGAAGCCCTAGACATGCTTTGGATAGGGAAGTCTACTTCAGGTGTGGACAGCTGAGAGGGAATAGAGGCAGAAGGAACAGTTAAGGGCAGGCAAGAGTTGCAGAGCAGGGCACAGTCAAACAAGGGGTCAGAGGCAGAAGTACAGTCAGGGCTGGGCTGAGGTCAAATACCATGCTGAGGTAGTAGCTCAGATTGGCAGACTGGCTTAGAGAGACAGGCAGTCAGCTAACTACAGTCAGGCTTGATCTACTGGCAACTCTGCCCATCCAGGCCAACCTTGACGCCCCTGACCTGAGGAGTATAAAGGCTTTTAGCTAAGGCTGGAACTTTGCCTGGGCATCGGCAATATCTTCTGGGTCCAAATTCTAGCTTCTGCCTCCGGGGCCATACCCAGTGGATATCTTGAGCTCAGCAATGACAAACATCACAAATGTTTTCAACCATGCATTATGTGGGGTCTGTTTCTTAAGGCAAAGAGGCTTCCATGCCCTCTTCTGATATATCTACTGAAAGCCCACTTTATCGTCAAAACAAGGTTGCTGCCCTACACACTGCAGGTTATTCCTGTACAAGCAGCTTCACCATCCATGTGGATCAGTGTGGTGACCGTGTGATTCTTTAGGCCTCCTATCCACATTTGTAGCAGCCCCAGAGACCATGAAAACTGAGGGTGTTATAGTACTACCCTGTAAGTATGGCCAGAATGGGGACAAAATAGAAATGACTCACTATTGGAATGTTGCTTCCAGGAGTGCTTGTTAAGATGTATTCCAGCACTTATGACATTTATGAATAGCAGTAAGAAAGAATGCTTCAGAAATGCAACCAGCTTCAGGCAGGAAAAGATGAGGCTGGGTTGCCATATTTTGCAATTATATTCATCTACATTTCTCTCTCCAGAATACTCAATGCAGATCATTTGACAGTATGGCCACTGGCTAATTAAACTACAAAAAAAGTTCTTCATTTGATGAAAGTTTATAAAGAATTAAACTTGACCTCAGATTCTAATTCTGACCCCAACTAAATTAGTTTACTGGATAGATTTTTTTAAAAAAAAGAGAGAGAGAGAAGAAACTCAGAGTAGATAAAAATGTTGAAGACTAGGTGTCAATATTCATGAGCAGATCCAAAAATATTAAGAATCTGTCCTGGGACTCTTAGATAAGCTTCAGCAAGTGAAGGAGTGTTAGATTTTTGCCAATACCTATTGAAGTCTTTTCCCATCATGATTAAATTTGTGTAACCCTGAAGGCTTGGCAGCAAAATATTATGCAAATAATAACCTACTCAGTAAGAAGCCTTTGGAGAGAAATTTTATAAGTCCCTTTTAAAAGAATGCATGCAGGTGAAATTCAAAGTCATTATGATGTCAGTGAGAACTCCACAGATGCAAACTTCTGAATTAAAATTTATTTTCAAGTCTTTTTATGTAGGCAGGCTGGAAAAGGCAGTCAACATTTTCAAAAATATTCAGTATGCTCATTTTTGGAGCTGTACTCAACTATTTTTTGGAAGTGCAAAATCTAAGTTGCATATAGAATAGGATCCCACTTATCCAAGTGGCTTGGGCAACCACCAAAGGATTTGGATAGTAAGACAGAAGCTAGTAAGGGGTCTTATAGCTTAGTTGTAGAGCACATGTTTTCCATACATAAGGTTCCAACCCAAGTATCACAGGTAAGCCTTTCCCATGGGGTGGGAAAGCTTCCTACTAGAGAATCTAGAGCACTCTTGCCTATCAGAGAAGAAAATACTGGACTAGTTTAACCAGCTATTTGTCAAATAAATGGATAGTTTAAACATCAGACACAGGTTTAGATGACACGGGTTTAGAGTTTAGTTTAGATAATCAAGACATTTTGAGTGGGATGCATCACATCAACATAGAAGTTCTATTGTCCATTATGAGCTAGGGCTACATCTGCCAAGACCTAACTGAGCAAAGAGCCATCTTTTAAAAGTGGTGATTCCCTTTATTTTGCAGGGAAAGAGGAACTGGCCCTAAATCCACCCCCAGCACAGCATCCCTCCAGTGGCTGTTGCTGGTGTCTGTCATATGTTTCTTTTTTTAAGATTGTGAGCCCTTTGGGGACAGGGAGCCATTTAATTTAATTTATTTATTTATTTGTGGACCACTTTGGTGGCTTTTGTTGAAAAGTGGTATATAAACATTCATCGTATTCCTATGATTTGTACAACCAGTGGAAGTATACGTGGAAAAGGAAGGTATCTTTATCTTGGAATGATCTTCAATCAGCTCTGTAGATTGTACAGAATACACTTATCAGGGGTCACGTGTAGGCTGAAGATTGCAGGGTGTACAAATTGTGGCTTTATTATTTAACACATTTTAACCACTAGTTATCTACTCCCTCTCCACTCCCATACAATATTACTAAAATCTATACACAAATTACTAGTGAGATGTTAAAGCACTTGTGCCCTTAAATGCAGATATCTGGATGTGGATTGGAATAAAATACAACTGTTTTTGCTAACTGATACAACTTAACATTATGGGGATGCTCCCCCCCATGTCAGCCAGGAGCCCCACAGTCTTCCAGCCCTGGCTTCAAGCAGCCGGGGCTGGTAGATGATTAAAAGTGGGGGTGCTAAGGAGTACTTGCTCTCTTAACTTCATTTAAGAGGTTGCTCTCTTTGCAAGGTTTGCCGCCACGTGGCTCCTGGCAGTTCTTATGATCAGTGAAGACCAGGCTTGGCTTTCCTAGCCCAGTTTAGGCTGATCATAAGAGCAACCTCTAAATCAAACAAATGATGGAATATAAAACCCTAGATTATCCTTTAGTAGTTCTGTTGAATTATCTGTATAGGGTAGGGTTTGATGATACAGAAGTAATGTCTAACTTACTAATAGCTCGCATGATATATGTTGGATATAGGAAGAGATTCATGTGAAAGAACCTACCATACTGTGATTCTGTCAAAACCACCATATTATACTTCAGCTTAAGGGCAACGCAGAACACTCTTATACAAAGGTGGCTTTGGAATGGCAAGTTTCAGTGCAATTATCAACTGTATGCACTTTTTGTTCCTTTATTTCAAACAAACTCATGTATATGCTTTTGTATATGACCATATTTACCCAAAAAGAAGATGGCTCTGGATGTAAGACGACCCCTTTAAACAATGCAGATTAAATTAAATATACCTGTATTCATCCAAATGGAAGAGGCCTCTGAATTTAAGATGACTCTCCGATTTCTCACATCAAAGAACTTCGAAAAATACTAATATTGGATTCAGTTAAATACAGTATTAACTTTGCATAGATCGATAAACTGTCCATGCTTCTTTGGAAATCATCCTCAGAAACATCTGAGTCCTTTACATAAAGCAGTGCTTGCACTTAGAAAAATCTATCAAGGTCATTAATCATAAAAGTAGGACTCTTTCATCTATGTGCCAGGCAGTGGGATTCTACAGAAGCACAGTTTGCTCAGTGTTCGAGACCGGCCTCAGAGCAGACTTGCTGTCAACCTTGACTCATGAAGCAGCAACTTGAGTAATGAGAATTTAACCCACTTGCTGGGGCAAATACAATGAAGCAATGTCTAATTAGCATATGCAAATATTGTATACATTGGGCTGATTTGCTTAAACATCCTGACTTGAACACACAAAATCATAGCTTCTACTTATACAAATTTGAAGATTATATTCTGTGTAATTAGCTCTTAATTTTTAAGGATAAATGCCAATCATAATTTGCCTTTGCAAATGGGATTAATTAGTTCTAGTAATAACATATGCAAGCACAGATAAACTGTGAATTCTGCTTGCTCCAGTAATAGGAAGGATGAAGTCAATGTCACCTCTTTCATTACATTCCAATAAAATCAATGGAAACCACTGACAAATGTGCTATTTCAGCAACAGTTACAGAGAAAGAAAACATGTAAAAACTTAGCCTGTAAGAAGCAAAAAATATTTATGATGTAATATTTTTAAATATTAAGTTACATATTTTGAACGTATCTAAAACATTGGGGAAATATTCTTCCTAGGGTGAGTGTAGTGCCTAGGGGCAGAGTGATCCCCATATAGCTCAAGAGAGTAGTGTTTCCCCCCTAATTTTCCAAGGTGAATGCTGGTGTGTAATGCTCCAGTGCATTACAGGGAATGGGAAGCCTTTCTGTGTCTTTGATGTCATCATTCAGCACCCCCTGCCCCCTGAACCGGCCCTGGATCAGACCCACAGGTTCGGCTTGACTTTGAGCCAAACCGGACCTGGTCTGGCTTGAGGGTGAACCCTCAAGCAGCGCCAGTTCGATGTTGGACTGGCTCAAGGTCAAACCGGTTCACACATCCCTACACAAGACCAACCTGTGTTAACTGATGGTGCTCCAGCCTTGGGAAGCCCACTGCTGATGCCAGCACTATACCTCCAGAATATTAGGTCCACCAAGCTACTAATGTCCTCTAGTTGAGTGGGCACCCATAATTTTGGTACTGGATCTTGGTTTCTTTCTTTCTCAGTGGGCCAGTGGCAGTTAGAGTTTAGCTGTTGGTGCTGTCCACCATTCCATCCAAACCCAATGCTCCATGTAGCATTATTATTGTTGGGGAAATGAAGATGGCAGGCAACAGCTAGAATACCATGGCTAGTCGCCACTTGCGCCCCCTCCTCTGTCTTTAAGTCAATAATGAAATAATGAGACTGTGATGGAGTGAGGGCCCAGGGGCATTGGAAAATTGGTTTAAAAAATGGCAGCAACCCAGAGGTATTCCAAGCCACCACCACTAACACCACATTGAGTCTTCCTCACACCCTTAGGAGGAACATATCTTAGTGGCATCTGCAGCAACGTATCGACTGCCCAGAAATGTTCTGAGTGCTGCTACCACCAAGATACGTTACTATTTGTACTTGGGAACTAGGGGAGCAGACAGAGGGAAAGCTTGAGGAGTGACTCCTCACTTAAATTTTTAGGTGAGAGAAAGAAGGCACTTTTGAGGGGAGAAAATTATGTTTTTGAGATTGAAGGTATGGGTATCTTAGTAAAATGGTAAAATGAGGGGAAACTCCTTGAATGCTTGCTGGAGCGGGGGGATATTCACTCTGTTTGGGACTGACCATGACATTTGACCAAGGGCACCCTTCAAAGTGGAGCTGGCCCTGCCTCATTATGAAAAATAGAAAGGAAGAATTGATAGGCTGAGTCAGAATTATGAATCCCACTTTCGTTTTCTGTCTTGTTGAAAGGCACTTCCAAACTTATGATCTTTTGAATAGCCCTGCTTATTACTACCCAATATTTGTCATCCAAGTCCTGGATACAAAGCACTCCTCAAGAAAGCTGTTCAGGAAGATCCAAAGGGAAGAGAGAAAGAATTACTTAATTTTGAAATGTGCTCCTCCCCACCAGGGATGCAAGCTTTTACACGTGCTTCTGATGGCTGTTTTTTATATATACAGACACCTTTTCTCCCATGCTGCACTGTGGGTGATGCTACTGCACATATAACCTTGATCTTATTCATCTCGACTCCAAAATCTGCTGCATTCATTTGTGCTTATTTAGGCATTTAGATGCTTCAAGCTGGTTAAA
Source organism: Hemicordylus capensis (assembly GCF_027244095.1). Taxonomy (NCBI): domain Eukaryota; kingdom Metazoa; phylum Chordata; class Lepidosauria; order Squamata; family Cordylidae; genus Hemicordylus; species Hemicordylus capensis. Next base: position 24,229,878 of record NC_069661.1, on the reverse strand, counting down.
AATCAATAATAATAAAAGGAGTATGACATTTTAAAATACAAAAGAACAAAAACAAAAGATAAACAAAATAGATAAAAGACTATTTTTAAAAAGTAAAAGGATCAATAACAGATAACCACAGTCTTTTTTATTTTTTTAAGAAACCCACTTAAACATGAATATCCAGTTCCAAAAGTGGAAAATCAAAACATTAAAAGGAATAAAATGTCATTAAAGGCTCCAAAGAGAAAGAAAGACTCCTGAAAAACAGCAGTTAAGTTATCAGGCAAGCATGTTGTGGTAGAGCCGGCAGGGGAGTGGTTAAGAGTGTTAGACTAGGACTGAGATGACCCACATTCAAATTTCCACTCAGCTATGTAGCTCATTGGGCCCATCACCAATTCTCAGTCTAGCCTACCTGATAAGGGCATAGGAAGGAGATTGAAGTACCATATTTACCCAAATACAAGACAACTCTGAATTTAAGACAAGCCCCTTTAAAAAGTAGAGGTTAAATACAGGTTATACCTACGTTTACTCAAAAGGAAGAGGACTCTGAATTTAAGATGACCCTCTGATCTCTAACATCAAAGAACTTGGGAAAAAAATCTAGTCTTGGTTTCAGGTAAATAAAGTATGCTACCTTTATAGAAAGAGCAGAATTTAAAGAAAATAAACACAGGAAGCAAGTTCTGCAATTTGTCTTCTAGTTTAATAGGACACAGTCCCAAGCAAGTATAGGACTACAGCCAGTCCTCTTCAGTAGCACCGCCCACCGTCCGGTACACGCACACATTAGTATTCAGCTTGGACATTTGCCTGGATTCCAGAAGTGAAATGAGGCATTTAACTAGTAAAAGCTTGTCTTGTCAAGCCAAGCAGGGCCATTATCAACAGATCCCAATGAGTATTCCAGAAAAATATATTTCCAAAGTTTATGGGTAAATTCCAGGGCCTGGCATCTGGGTTTTCCAGCTGCCAAATTAAGTTCTGTCTGATGCCACAGCTGTTGACTATTTCTCTGGGAAGGAAAGAGGAAGATGAATTAGCGAGGGACATGTCAGCTGTAGCAGGAAAAAGTGTTGAGATATTCAATTATGATCATTTCTGTGTCTAATTGCTTATGCATGTGCCAGTGCCTGCTGCGCTGGTAATGCAGTTTCCCTGGCTCAATGTGTACACACAAAATCTGCAGTCAGCATTGAAGGACAGGTAATCTGAATTGATTGGAACGTGGTAGACAAATGAAAGCAAATGCAGTTTCCTTTGGTATCTTTCTTGTATTCAAAAGGTAAAATGGAATCATTTCTGCAATGACTTGAAAATATCTTATTTAAAGGCGAAAAAAGGATTACCTACATTATACTGTCAAATGTTGTTTTACATTCAACGATCACTGCTTTGTTTGTTCATGTCTATGATTTTTGACTGTGAGATCTGATTATCTAAGTGGTTGCTGAGTGCTATCTGAATCACCATGAAAGATAGAATCCCTATATCTCACTCCCACCCCAGAGCATCCCATGGATGTTAGTCAAATTCCTCCTTAGATGAGCAGAGGAGAGCTGGTTCTTGTGGCAGCAAGCATGCCATGTCCCCTTAGCCAAGCAGGGTCTATCCTGGTTGCATATGAATGGGAGACTTGATGCGTGAGCACTGTAAGATATTCCTATTAGGGGATGGAGCCGCTCTGGGAAGAGCATCAGAAGGTTCCAAGTTCCCTCCCTGGCATCTCCAAGATAGGGCTGAAAGAGATTCCTGCCTGCAACCTTGGAGAAGCCTGTGTGAAGACAATACTGAGCTAGCTGGACCTATGGTCTGACTCAGTATATGGCAGATTCCTATGTTCCAGATCCAAACAGACCCAGACCCAAATATGACAGCTGGGATCAGGATGCTGGTTGGGTGGACTTAATGCCCAGCATCCAGTAGGATGCATAGCTACAGTTATCAGGAAATATTAGAATAATGCTTAGTACAGTTGGCTATATTTGGAGTAGGCAAAATGATTTCTGGTGGCAGTATAGTCCTATGATTATTATGGCCCTATGTGACAAATCTGTTGCGAAGCAAACAGTTTAATTAGGGAGTCCCACTATGGCTGATTCAAGCTTTTATTTGTTTGTTTGTTCAATTTATACAGTATGCCGTCTTTCATAAAACATATCTGAAAGCAGTTTACAAAAGCTAATACAATAATGTTCCATAAAATCACATTAAAATATTAAAATCAATTAAGACCATATAAACATAAAAACTCAAAGAAGCAACTGCCATTAAAAACAAACACACACCGAGTGCCCAGAAAAGATAGACCGGCAACCCATAAGGGGTAAAAGCTAGAATAAATAAAAGTTTTCAGTTGTTGTTTTTAAAAGCAGCCACAGGTGCCAGAGAATGGACACTCACTGGGAGAGCATTCCAGAGCCTGGGGCAACAACAGAGAAGGCCCTGTCCTGTGCACACAACAATCATACCTCCCTCAATGTCAGCACACATTTGTAATGTAACCCTAACCCTAACCTTTGGTTACATTCAAGTATGTCTTCTAAAGTCAGCAGGGCTAGCATCTGGAGTTGGCATTGCTGAGCTGTTGCTAAGAGCCCAAGGCCCTCAAAAAGAACCACTTCGGATCCCTGAGACTATCCCTGTCCCTATAGCCTTTGCATATTGTTCCCTGCTCCCCCTGCGCCTGGCCCACTGCAGAAGAAGCCTTCAGCGCAGGGATGAAGCCTTCAGCGCAGAAGAGTCCTTGGACTGAGAATCTGGGTTTTTCAACCAGCTTTATAGATTAAAATTATCCAGGTACTCTTGTTAACCTGGTTTAAGGAAAATAAAGATGGTATCAATGTTACATCCAAACGATACCATTACATTGTTATTATTTTCACAGTGTCAGTAAAAACGGATTGCTAAAATATGGATGCAAGTGACACACTAGAATTTAATCAAAGAGATTTTTTTTCTTCTGTAATTTTGAAGCAGAAACATAAAAATAATCAATGTGCAATGCTGGAGTCCATAACTGAACAAGGCAACTGTGCCATAGTGGAATATGACCTATAACTTTCCCTTGCAATAACTATTGACTTGCTGGCTTCTAGTGCATTGGAATAACAGTATTTTATTCCGATGGCTGAAAAGATCTGAGAGAAGTCAGCATGTTTGTTCTGACATTGGTTGAAGAATGTTAAGAAAGCTAATAGAGTGTTTTAGAACTGCTAACTTATCTGAGCAACTTTCAAGGTTTGCCATTTGCAGAGGCTACTTTGGGAAAAAATATTCTTAGATCCTATCATGAAATCTTTCCCAGAGGTATGCACAGATGCTTTTCCAACTTAATTTTAGTGGCAATTTGAGATTGGGCCTGAGAAAAATCGGTCCATTTATGGTGGAGTGGCCATAGTTCATGGGCAGAGTACTTGCTTTGCATATAGCTCCCAGGTTCAATCCCTGGGATATCTCATTAGAAGAATTTCAGCAAGCAGTGTTTCCTCTAACAGGGATTCCTGGGTGTTTTTGATCACAATGCCCATCAGCCCCAGACAAAGGCCATTAGCGTCAAAAACATCTGGGAATCCCTGTTGTATGGAACACTGGTAGCAAGGCTGGGAAGCATCTCCATTCAAGGCAGTGGAGAGCCACAGCCAGTCAGATGTGACAGTAGTCAACTGTATGGACCAATAATCTAATGCAGGGATCCTCAACGTTGGGCCCCCAGATGTTATTGGACTTCAACTCCCATAATCCCCAGGCCCAGTGGCCTTTGGCTGGGGATTATGGGAGTTGACGTCCAAGAACATCTGGGGGCCCAACGTTGAGGATCCTTGATCTAATGTACTATCAACACCAAAGATGGATTTATACATGCATGCTCAGTCAACAGATATAAACAGCTATCACTGATCAAATAGCACAAACAGTACTTTCTAAGCTGCAACAACTTCACTGGTTGCCAGTTTGATTAAAAATGCTGGTTCTGACCTTCACAGCCCTACACAGCTTGAGACTGGGGTACCTATTGGACTGAGTTTGTCTATATGAATCTGCCAGGGTCTTTCACTCTTCCTCAGAGGCCCTGCACTCAACCCTGCCATTGACACAGTGGAGAGACTGTGGGGAGAACTGGGAACAGGACCTTATCTGTAGTGGCCCCTCCTTCTTTGGAATGTTCTCCCAGAGAAGCTTTGCAAATCTCCCTCCCTGGTGTTTTAAAGAAGGACTTGAAAACCCTCCTTTTCTGAGATGCATTTTAATCAGCTTTCTGCCTTTAGCCAGTTTTATTCTTCATTCTTGATTTTTAAAATGTTTGCCACGGTTTGTTTTAATTCTGGGTTTTAAAAATTGTTGCTTTTTATTGTAAGCCACCTTGAGCAGCAGTGTGCTGGAGGGGCAGGTAAAAATATTTTAAAATAAACAAAATAAAATGACTGAAATGAAGATTAAGCTGAGGTGGACATGCTAGGAAGATGCACCCAAGCTGTACAGTACAGAGCGTGCAGCAGGGAGGAGCAAAATGACGCTTTGTGCTGCCTCTGGAAGTGTCCCCACAAAATATCTACCTGAGAGAAATATATTTTTGGGTAACACAGGGCATTCTGGAATCAGTGCAAAGTGTTGAAATTCTCTCCCACCTGCTGGGTGTGCAGGCACAGCAGTAGTTGGAAAGATTCCCACAATGCAAATGTGTCTCCCTAGTGCATCGGCTTGCTCTGGATGTATGGCAATATCAGAAATCAACCCAAACATAATTCATTGCAACAATGAAATTTCTCACTCGGGTGCAAACCACTGATGGAGAAAATGAGCAGTGTACACTTGTGTGAATCGGTCCTAAACCTTTGTTCATGATTTATTTATTTATTTATTTATTTATTAAAACTTTTATACCGCCCTTCCAAAAGGCTCAGGGCAGTTTACATTAAAACACCATTAAAATCAATTAATAATTAAACAAAAATTATAAGCATAAAACAATGATTAACAATTAAAAACATCATAAAACAACAATTAAATAATCAGAACAATTTAAAAACAAGTTTTAAAAAGCTGAGAAAGCCTGGTTGAAGAGATGTGTTTTCAGGTGTTTTCTGACAATTGCCAGAGATAGGGAGGATCGTATCTCAGCAGGGAGCGCATTCCACAATCTCAGGGAAGCAGCCGAGAAGGCCCGTCTCTGTGTAGCCACCAAACGAGTTGGTGGCAACTGGAGACGGACCTCCTCAAGTGACCTCAGTGGCCGAAGAAGACGCTCTCTTAAATAGATTTGAAGTGAATACTTAGAAAGCACCTTAGAGAGCACCTTCTTCTGTATGATCCACATCGCATGTTAAGGTCATCAGGGAGCTTTCCAGATTAGACCCTGCAACGGGGTCACATCAGATCTCGGAAGTGTGCTTTCACACTTCCTGCATTGTGACACCTCAGTCCCTACGCGGACAGCAGGGTGCTGTTCAAATTACCAATGCCTTGTCTTGAATTTAATTGCTGTGATATGGAGCTAGGACGTTGTATATCCGGCGTAAGGAAGTTGCTCTTTTCCGGGTTGTTAGTTGTTGTGAGACTGCTCCCTCTGCTGTTTAGGTTTTCAATGCAACTTGCCTGAACGGAGGCATTTTGCTGCTGTTCCAGCAGCTAGTCTTGAAAGTGCCCTGGAGAGGTCCATCTCCAGTTACCACCAGTATGTCTGGTGGTGACTCAGAAACGGGCCTCCTCTGTAGCTGCTCCTAGCCTATGGAATGTGCTCCCTGCAGATATCTACAGTTTAGGCTTGCTGTCGGCCTTTAAAAGAGCCCTAAAGACATATTTGTTTGGCCTGGCCTTACAAGGTTTTTAAATTGTTTTAAAGTATTTTAATTGGTTTTAAACTGTGTTAAAATTGTTTTTATATTGTTTTTAAGTAGTGTGTTTTAAATGATGTTTGTTTTTATGTTTTTTAAACTAGTTAAACTAGAGCCTCTGGATGGGATGGTTTATAAATGTAATAAATAGATAATAATAAATAATAATACAAGTCTCTCCAGCAGTCACAGAGCTAGCACAGATCGATAAAGCTTTAAAATGTGCTTACTTGTTTAGGATTTATCTCCAGTATCATTTAATAGTTCTATGCAAGGCTCTTGCCGGCATGCAAGTACAATATCCTTAGACGAGTTCTTCTTTTTCCAGAAAAACGTAGTCCCCAAATCCCTTTTATAATCAGTTACCTTCATGCTCCATCGTCTTGTTGTATCATTAATGTTAATGTTCTGTTTTACTCTTAACAAGCAGGAACTTCCATTACCAAAAAATGAATAAATGAATCCTAAAACTATACTATATTAAAATGCATATACAGTACACAGTCAGCATGCAGTGCTTATATATGTTTCTATTACAAAAGCTAGATAGATAGCAGCAGGTCAAGGATAAAAATCAAGATTATCTATCTAGCTTCCATTATTTGCATGTATGTCGCAGAGTACATGCCATATGCTAATAGGATAACATCCTTTTGAACTCAAAGCAGTTTAAATATGCTTATAAATTAAGGTGTGCTGAAAAGCATTAGCTACTGCCCAATTTTTTTTAGAACCCTATCATATTCTCAATACAAATTCTGTTTTAAATCCTGGCTAAAACCACTTTGCATCGTAAAAGGCACTTAATATATCAGGCAGTATAATATTTTAAGTGCACTCTCCCAGGTTTGGATTCCAAGAGTGGATGTGAAACTCTTCACATCTTGAGTCTTCAGTGACTTGTCTTGCTTAACCTTATGTTGAGATAATACCAAATTTGTCCCGAGCATGCTGGAGAACTGAAGAGGAAAAGCAGCAATCCAGGATTTAACGCCATTGCCTACCTTTTACTTCTGAGTGGTTTTATATGGAAAGGGAAGAAGCAGGTCAGTCTTGGAGCATGACTCCCTATCCTCAGCTACATGTTCTGGCAGGATATCTACAGGACCTCCTGCTTAAGTTTAAACCAGGGGTTCCAACCTTAGGTCCCCAGATGATGGTGGATTACAATTTATAATCCAAAAACACCTGTAGATCCAAGATTAGGAACCTTGGTGTACATGTTAGTTTATAATAAACTAACTAACTAACTAACTAACTAACTAGAGCACAATAAAGAAAGCATGTTGCTTGTTAATGTTTAAGGGGGTAATATAGTCCATCCATCCTATGTTTCTGCCACAGGGTTCCTTACAGGGTGAGGAAAAGCAAGTTTAAACAAGATATGCATCTTCAAGAACCACAACAATGCCATGGAAGGTGAGGATAAGAGAAACCTTTTCAAGTTTCTTCCTGTTATGCAGTTCTGATGGACACAACATTCTAGTATAGACTCACCTTGTCAAGACTCACCTTGTCAATTTAAGAGCTGTAACATCTTCCCTAAGCACAAGGCATGGAACAAACATCATGCATACAATGTCTTTGTTGCCAGAGCACTGTCACCCCCTATCATCAATGGCACACAGGATATGGCATCTTGTGCCATATCCTGCCTCCATCACCCATAACTGGGTGCAAAGGCCAAAAGGTACAAGGGAAAATGACATTCTGAGCCAGGAAAAGGAAAGTTGAGTCATGAAGAAAGTTCCATAATCTAATCTGACCCCTGCTAACTGAGCAAAAGGTCACCTTTTAAAGTGACAAGTCTCATATTTAGGAAGGACTCTTTCTTTCTTTCTTTCTTTCTTTCTTTCTTTCTTTCTTTCTTTCTTTCATGTTTCACTCACTACTCAGTTTGGTTATCTCAATGAGATTAATTTTTAAAAAAACCAACAACGGAGAATGACAGCTCAGAAATGAAAAGGCAATCATGATGAAGACCGTAATAATTTATTCTAGGCATATGTACCAAAATAGACTTTTTATCTGCAGTTTCACATTCTTACCAGTATTGCTTTCTGGGTATTCAACTTTTTACTGTTCTCTACAGTTTCATTTTTGTTCCATTATTTTTTTATTGACTTTAACACTCATGTCATAAATGATTATACAAAATGCTAGTGACTGGATTTGTATAATGCTTGGGTTTCAGATGAGAATTGTGCTTTACAATCTAAGATGTAAGCAGCAAACAAGCTTGCTCAAGAGATCTCATTCAGTGGCCTATAAATGGTCCTATCCCAAATTATAATCTGTTTTAGATCTTCCATTGTATTGCATGATTTCCGATGGAGAGCAGGAGGGGGAAATACTCTTATATACAGTTTAACTATAGGAAAGAGGAGGTGACATAAAGTAAATCGATGAGCTGCTATCTCAATTCACTCGGCAATCAGCCCAAAGGGGGTGTATTACCTTAGTCATTTGCAACAGCAGAAATGCATTATACTTACTTCACATATTCTTCACAAAAGATCTTGAAGTGCATTATACAGTACAAATTATATGGTCTACAGAGCATGATATATTCAATTGACTCTTGTGAGGTGGCAAATGTAGGGCACTGAAAAGCAGAATTTTAGATTAGTAGCACAAGCCTACTCCTCTTTATTGATGGAAGTATGTCCTATTGCTTTCAGTGGAACTTACTTGCAGGGAAGTGTGCTTAGGAACTCAGCTTCTGTCTCTAAGGAAGCTCTGTGCATGTATAGAACATGCCTAGAGCAAGGAACGTTTTCCTGTTATTTCCCCCAATGTTAGGTTTAAATCACTTTCTCCCATTATCTTTCTTTGTAGGGAGTGGCAGCATTTAGGACTGGCAAAGCCTACACATCTCAGTTGAGAATGGGCTGGGTTTCCCAAACCTGTTCAGAAAATTTTCAAAAAAAGCTCTGGCTTTTTCTGAGACCTCTCCTAAGCAAAAAAATAAAAACAAAATAAAATAAAATAAAAAAGCCCCAGCATACAGACATTCCACAAATGTGGCCAGACTTCCTGTCTGCTGATTTCACTTCTACTTACTCTTCACAACAATAAACTTATTACTAACTTACTGCTCATCCAGTTGCAAAAATGTAACGTTGTATTCTTCCTGGCAAATGAAACAGGCCAGCAAGGGTGGGGGGAGGGGGACCTTGCAGATAAACACACAATACTTCCCAGAGATGTCAAAACAGACTCCAAACAGGCTCAGAGGTCTCCATTACTAAGAGAGGAATAGCTTAGAACAGCATTTGGCTGAAGTCAGGGACGGGCATTTTTAAAAAATTATTACTCCTGTATAATGAATTAGGAGAAATTTAAAAAAAAAATTAAGGATACTTCTCAGAGTTCATGTTAGTAATGCAAGAACAGCTTAGAAGAGTAACCAGCGTTAGCCTCAATGGGCATTGCCCCCCCCCCACATACACACCTCACCTCACCCCCACCAAGTAGTTTTACAAGAGGATGTCAGAAAAGGAGGAAAATGGCAGCTGAGAGTTTTGGCACCGAACCACCATGAACCAAGGTAAAATTCATAACAGATTTGGGTTCAGTTAATAATGGCTTGAGGATTTCCAAACTGGGGTTTCCACTCCGAACCTCTTCTTCATTCCTAGTATCATTTTCCAGCATAAATAAACAGTCCTAATACTAAAGAATGTCAAGGATCACAGAGAACCCACAACTTCCTCCCCCCCCCCCCAACAAAAGTGGAAATAAGATTACACTGACATCTATATTTTAGGTAAAAGAAGTTGGAACTACTAGGGCTGGGATGTGAAAATGATTTTTTAAAAAAAGAATTCAAATGAAGCCAACTTCTAGATTATAATTCTTATCTCCAGGTTTTCCAAAATGTAGCATCTGAACTGCATGGGCATACTGGATACACTGCTACCATTGGTAAAAGGACATGTGTAATAAGTAATCTACTTATACTTCCCTCTATATGACTTCAGGAACTTCTGCATCAACAAATCTTATAGCACACCTTTCACCTTTATATCTTCAGCCTTTTCAGCTACCAAAAGAAATGTATATTCTGATGTAATCCAAGCCATCCAGGCTGGAGACCCAGAGCCGGCTGAAGTGCCTCATGAACAGACCCCGCGTTATTACTGCATCTGACCACGCCTCCTGCATCTGACATCAGATGAGGGGGCATGGCTATGGGCTGCGGGGGCAGCTCCACCAGAATGGTGGCTCAGGTTCTATGAACCTGGGAGCACAATGGTGGCTCAACCCTCACCCTCTTCCCTTTGCTTACTGGTCCCTTGGGTGGCATTAGGAACCCCAGCACTGGCTGAAGCACCTTGCAAATGGGGCCAAGCAGCCTTGTTCCTGCATCTGTTTTTAGAATGTGAGCCCTTTGGGGACAGGGAGCCATCTTATTTGTTTGTTATTTCTCTTTGTAAACCGCCCTGAGCCATTTTTGGAAGGGCGGTATAGACATCGAATTGATAATCATCATCATCACCATCACCATCAAGTAACATCCCGTGTGTCTGACATCAGACACATTCCCTATGTCCGATGTCAGACACAGAGGTGTGGTTAGGGTTCATGCGCACTAGCGTGCATGCCACATCAAGAACAACAGGAGTGGCCGGCAGCAAGTTGCACCCCCACAACCAGCAACTTCCCACATCACTGGAAAAGAGAATTTTGTTTGGGGGATAGGGGTTGGTAGAGAAGGTGCTTGGGACTGAGGAACTGGTGAGGATTGTGGAAAGATCTAGGAAATTTCTTTCTGAGAAGAGAAGAATTTGGGAGTATGAAGAAGTTGCTTCTCCTTTGAAGTGGGTTTCTCAAAACCTCTAAGCATTCTTCTCCTGGTCTGAACTTGGAGAAGTTTTCTGACATCCGTACTCACAATTCAACCAATTTAAAACAACAGTGATGCAAATGTTTAAAAAAAAAATTACAAAATTTATTTCAGTGTTGTCAGTTATAACAACAATTTTATTTCTGGAGCATTTTTAAATTGAGGTGTTTTTATGTTGCTTTTCTAGAAAAAGCAAAGCAGCATTTTTTAAAAGCAGCATAAAAACACCTCAATTTAAAAATGCTTCCTGAAATAAAATTGTCTTCACTGCTCATCTGAAAGCAGGCAGATTATACCTTTCCAGGGATAGCTTTCCTGGGATGCTATTCCAGATCATAAAGTTTGGGGCACCATAAAGTTTAGTTTTTCTTTTAACGTTTTAAGCAAATAAATAAATAATTCTGTAAAACAGCCATAAACAATAATAAAGGTCAAGTGTGCTGTCAAATTGGTATATACTCAACCAACAGAGCCCTGAGGTTGTCTTTGGTAGAATTCAGGAGGGGTTTACCATTGCGATCTCCTGTGCAGTATGAGATGATGCCTTTTAGTATCTTCCTATATCACTGCTGCCCAGTATAGGTGTTTCCCATAGTCTAGGAAACATACCAGCTGGGATTTGAACTGGCAACCTCATGCTTGCTAGGCAAGTAATTTCCTTCTGCACCACTAGGTGGCTGATATGAATAATAATACCCTCTTGTTTTAGTAGGAAGATATTCCATTACATCTTTCCACTTTTTACAGGAGAGTTTGTAAACACATATTTTTATTAGTGTGCATTAATCCTTTTTTCCAAGTTATTTCCTAGAAAATTACTTTTTATGAGAACACTACTGAAGCTGGACTATCAACATATTTGAATCAAAGAATAGTTTTCTTTTGAATTTAAAGAAAAATGGGAACAGAAGGATCTGTGTTATATCTTACAACTTCAGGCTCTCATACAATGTTGATGAAAGGCTAAAAAAAGTGTAGCATGAAAAAGTATGGGATTAAATATATCAGAATTGTTATGGGATTTCTGGTGAGGACTGAAAATGTGCCACTTAAGCTTATTATCCCAGCAAACCTGCAATATTATATCCAGCTTTGCATTGTAATGACATTCACCATGTTAATATCTTTAGAGTGGGATAATTCAGTGTTTCAAGACTGAAAAGGATGCACTTACTTGAAAACATCTTGCTGTGGCACCTTTTGAAGCGGTGATTCTCATAGTCAACAGGGGGATAGCCATTGTCCCTATTCATCCCAGCTGAGCGTCCCTCCCAGTGGCTGTTGCTGACGCCCTTGTGATTCTTTTTAGTTATCAGCCACTTTTTCACAAGGAATCATCTTTTTATTCATTTTGCTATGTTTATTAACTGCTTTGAACCATTGTTTCTTGAAAAGCAGTATTATTATTGTTGTTGTTGTTATTTCAGAAAAGATGAAGACAACCAACACAGAAACTATACTTATAAACTGTTATAATAGTCTACTTATTGGGAGCTGGTAAAACATAGTGGCTAAGAGACTGAGCAAGCCCAATAGTTTGAATCCCAACTCTGCCATGGACTCACTAGAAGAAAGCCACTTTCCCTCTTCCTTGTGTCTATAATATTGGAATAATACTCACTTATCTTACAGACTTCTTGTATGGGTTTCAACCAAATAATACATGTGAATTGCTGCTGAACACTTGAAAGCACTATACAAATGTTCAGTATTATTATTATTGGCTGACATCTAGACTAAATTACTCAGTAATATTACTCAGGAGTTACTCTAAAGTACTACTTACTTTCAGTAAGACTTCTATTGAGTGATTTAGCTAGAATGCAAGGCAAGGTCTATTATTTTCACTCTGTCTTCCAGCTTTTGCTACAAATACATATTTGTATTTGAGCTGGAAGCAAACTTTCTTTCTCACTGGCAATTGATGTTTATATAAATACATCGCTCAGAGATCTACCACTTACATTAGTAGACCCTTTATTGTCTCACATACACAAGATAAAATTTTCTGGGTTACTCTTCTGCACAGGTGTAGTAGAGGTAGGCAAATGATGATATTATGATGCAGCAAGATGATCATAATGAGGGAAGAGACTGGTACTGCAAAGGCAAGGTTACTATTACTTTTGTTCAGTCATAGTAAGTACAGTTCAGAAATGGAACTAAGGGATTTTCTAGACAAATAATTCTTCACGTAATTAAGCTGTTCCTGGAATGTAGCATTTGCTTCATTCTGCAGGTGTCCGATTGCACCATCAAATCATCTCCTGTGAAAATATTCCTATACATAAAACAGTATTGATCACTTTTATTATTTACCATGTTTCTATTAAGTGCAAAAACCAATGCACAAATTTGAAGCATAAAATTACATACCAAGAACACATAAAATCTCTTTAAACTCATGTAAAACAAAAACATTAGAATGTCCAGGAGAAGGCTAGGCTAGGAGGAGAAACAATTAATTGTAATCTCCTATTTGTAGTCTGAAATGGTACAGTTCAGAACCAGTTATACCACCTGGTTGTCCGGGTAGCTCTAAATGAATTTATTGCAGATAGTCATGGAATTCCATTAAGTTTAGGTTGGTCTTCAAGGAAATGGCCAGAGAGCTGGAAATACAATCGATATAATACAGTCTGCCTTAGCTCAGTGGGGCTGACCTGATGGTAAGTGGATCTATTCCCAGGTATGGCAACAACAGATGCAATCAGAAAACGAGAAGCAGATTCTAATTCAAGAACTGAAGAGGAGGAGGAGAGAAAAAATTCAGTGAAGCGATATTTTCTCCCAGGTACACTACAGGTTAGTGATTTGGTTCTTAGACAAGTAAAAGAGTAACATACAATTCTGGAAGTTATAGTGTTGTTTTCATACTATATGGTATAGAAAGGGCATGTGTTAGTTGAAGCAACAGATCTGTAATTCCCATTATGTTTGGCTATGGAAAAAGGGATGTTGAAAAGGAGGGATCCAATCGTTTTTTGCACACAGATAATTCCTCTACAGAATGATAGAACCTAGAATCAAGATAAGAACCTACAGTTAGGAGAGTAGGAAAAGAACTGGAAGAAAGAGATAAGAAGATAGTACAAAAGGCCTAGTGATTGATTGTGGTACCTGCTTGATACTGAGAATATGAAGTTGAATGATGTCATGTCTCCTGTAGCTAACACAACCTGGTAATAGTAAAATTGGGGGAGGATATTTATCACACATTATTATATGATCATTTATAAATTCAGGGTTTTAAAGTATGGCATATAATTCAATAATCACCACCCACACACTTATTTAAACACAATACAGGTTGCAATCCACAACCCACTGAAGAAAGAACTGTGATGAATAAAACATCACAGTAGGTCATGTACATTTAATCAAATCGCTTGTTACTCTGTACAGGAGTGTAGCAAAGTCAGCAGGGGCCTGTGTTTAATAAATGAACTCCCCCCCCCACACATTTTTTTCACACTGCCAGAGGCGCTTTGAAAACATTTTACCACCTTTTTTTACCACTACTGCCACTGCTTCTCCTCCTCGTGCTGCCCCTGCAGCTCTTTGCCCCTGCCCTCCTTACTCCCACTGCTCATAAGAACATAAAAACAGCCCTGCTGGATCAGGCCCAAGGCCCATCTAGTCCAGCATCCTGCTTCACACAGTGGCCCACCAGATGCTTCTGGAAAGCCCAAAGACAAGAGGTGAGAGCATGACTTCTCTCCTGCTGTTGCTCCCCTTCAACTGGTATTCAGAGGCATCCTGCCTTTGAGGCTGGAGGTGGCCTATAGACCACCAACTAGTAGCCATCAAGTAGCCTTCAAACAGAGGCTCCTCATCCTTGCCACTCAGTAGCCAGGTTGCAGTGCAGCGAGGAGGAGTTCCATCGCTTCTCTCCCCACTTGAGAACGAAGCCATAGAATCCCTTACCACTGTGTGACCAGCAACAAAATGAGATGGCAAGCATGAGCCCAGTTTAGGCATCAGGGTGCATGTGTGCCTTAAATTTCTTAACTGGCTCGTGCAACTCTGAGGGATTTGAGTGAGAAGAGGAACCATGGAGCACCCCCACCCCACCAACGCTGTATGAGTGGCTACTGAGTGGCAAGGACAAGGAGTCACGGGGGAAAGGAGGCAAATGGTGGGGGCAAGATAAATCTAGGCATCACTAAGTCCCACTGAAACTAACAGAACAGGTTAGACCTGATTAACTGAAGACCCATTAGTTTCAATGGTACTTAATCATGACTAACTTTAGCGACATCAAATTATATGCCAGTCTGTTTGGTCTAGGATACATTCATATCTCAGCTAATGTAGCTATGTAAAATCACGTGCACCTTTTAGGGGTTGGCAACATGTGTCGCTAGCCAAAAATAGCCTACTATGGTGCCACCTCCAAACTGCCAACTTCAGAGACAAAAGATATAATGGCAGAGCAGCTTCTGTGGCAACAGGACTACATGACAGGCCATTTAAAGAGTGGCTAAGACCCTCCCACTCCTTTGAACATCCCTGTTGGATCAGGCACAAGGCCTATCTGGTCCAGCATCCTGTTTCACACAGTGGCTCACCAAATGCCTCTGAGAAGCTCACAGGCAAGAGGTAAGGGCATGCCCTCTTTCCTGCTGTAGGTATTTAGAGGCATCTTGCCTCTTAGGCTGGAGGTGGCTTATAGCCACCAGACTAGTAGCCATTGATAGACCTGTCTTCCATGAATTTGTCCAAGCCCCTTTTAAAGCCAAACATTTTGCAAAAATTGTTCTCCAGCAAACCTACTTGCTGGCCAGGGGGATACAGCAACACCAGTTTCTGAATAGTATGCAGAAGGCAAAGTTCAATTCCCACTTACAATTCCCAGTTTGATAATAGATTAAATGTATCAAAAGGATTACAACCCATTATTTGGTGCACTGTAAATGGATGCCCACCCTTCCACAAAACTGAAACTAATTCAGAGACTTCTACTTGGACAGAACATCCAAGAATTTTTAAAAAGAACCATAGAGCCCAGTGAAAATTCTCAGGGTGGGGGCGAGGCATGAGCTCTGTGGACCCGTGCACTTGGCCATTTGCTCATCCACCCTGGGGCAAGTAATCATTCCTTCTAGGCAAAAAACCTGCAGTGTAGACATCACAATGGAGAAGTCACAAGGTTGTTATCCATAATTGACAGCATCCATAATCATTCAAAGGACAATAAAACACTACACAAATTATGGAAGAGTAATTGTATTTTATTTTGATAAGACACACCCCCTCCCCGTAATAATTTATTGGTGATAATTTAATCAAGTAGTAGCTAATGCAGCTGAGGAGAGAGAATACTTTTTTAAAAAACACACATGAATAAGGCATTTTTTCCTGCAACATTTGAAATATTGTTAAATCAGGCCAACACCCGAAGCAAAGGCAAATTTCTCGTCACTGAAGCAACAATGTTAAACTAAACGTCTATGTATTATGTGTCAAAGTATATTTTTAATGAAATAATGTTGGTACCAATGAGATGTGGATTGGTTTGTAAACTGAACCTTCAGTACATGAAGAATTCCACAGGGCCTTTAAAAAGAAGAAGAAGAAAAAAGAAAATGATAAATGAAGTCTCCGGGATTAAGTTGCATGCATCACTGGTAGCAAAGACATAAAACAATATTTGCATACAGATGCTTTGTGCTCTAAGAAGGCTCTACTACAGTATTTAAGACATGAAGAAAATAAATAAATGAACAGTAAAGTACTCCAATATATATTTTTCTCTAAAATACCGCACATTTAAATAATGTGGAGACAAAAATATCCTATGATTAGAGGAAGAATATAATAGAGGCTAATCAAGTACCAAACAAGATAGATTCAGGAAAATTAACTAAATTATACTCAAACGTGTTTTTTGTTGTTGCTCTAAATTCAACTACTTGACGAATGCAATGGAAACTACATTAGGAATGGGGCCCTAGCCACAGATGTGCATGAACCAGGTTTCGTGCATAGGGTTGGCACTGAACCGGTTCGGATAAAGACTGAACCGGTTCAGCGCCGCGAGGAGAGAAGCGGGATCTTTTTTTAAAAAGGGGAGCAGGTCCTTACCTGCACTCTGCCACCGTATGCAGCTTCCTGCTGCAGCAGCGCTTGGCCCAAGAACCCCTGTGCGGTGCCAGCATGCACATGGTGTCCACGCATGCACAGTCACAATTAGTGTGGTCAGCATGGTGACCGCTCCCTGCTCTCCTCCCTATGGTGCTGAACTGATTGGGTGCCGAACCTGTGAACAATGGACCTCAGTTTGTGCACATGCCTAGACCTAGCTCAGCTGCAGAGTACCTGGTTTGCATGCAGAAGGAGCCAAGTTCAGTCTCCAGCATCTTTAGGTAGGGCTGGGAGAGGGTTTGCCTGATACCTTGGAGAAGCCACTGCAAGTAAACAGTACTGGACTAGATGGACCAATGGTCTGACTCAATAGAAGGCAGCTTCCTAAATCTGGCTGTTTTCCTCATACAGTGTAGAGATGTTTTAGACTTTTATAGCAAGCAAGTGAGACTTTAGCCCTAATTAGCCCATTATATTCAGTACTGAAGGGGGACACATTGAATAGAGGACTCTTTGGAAGCTCCAAAGTGTAGCCCAACTGCTTTGCAAAGGGCTAGTCCATATATGCAAGAGGACAAATATCTTCTAGACTGTACTCCTTTAGAACCATTGGAGATATACTGGATAAAACAGGAGCTTGTGGGTTCCTCTGAAAAGTGAAATGCTTTGGGGGAAACATGAATATGGTAAAAACACAAAACAGGGAGCAAGCAACAAAAATATGTACACACTCCCATGACCCGATACAAAGGAGGAATACAGATGGACACACACAAATGCAAATATATACCCAACCAATAAGAGCAGACTGTGTGTTTTGTTCATAGGTTTTGAGATATGGGGCATATTTGAGACACTGAAAATGTTGTCATAATAAATATGGAAGATAAGGGAAGAAGAAATACCCACAACGGCAGAAGAGATGAACAGTGGCAGGAACAGATGTTATCATATGTAAACATAATGATATTTTTGGCAACAGACAACAGAACCAGAATTTCTGTCAGGTGGCAAGGACAAGACACTCCATTCCTTTCCAGGAAACCACATGGGAGTGTTGTGCATCAATGCATTTAGCCCTAAATGGTGTCAACAAACAGTTTACCAGGAATGTGATGCAGCAATACTCATCAGTGAAAGACTGAACTGCCCAGGACAGCATGTTAAACAGCTCACTGGCTTTAAAATATTTCTATTTCAGTGTCCATAGGAATATAGTTATTTTATCACTCTGTCTGCTGAGCTAAAAATATGACCAGAGATGGGAAGGGCATTGTGAAGCACAAAAACTAGAGGTGAGGGAATGGAGGTACTTGTCAACATATGCAATTTTGGGACTCTAATAAGACTGTGAAGTATCTAAGCAAAAGGTTATCAACCTTGGATCCCCAGACATTGTGAGACTACTACAGCTTCCATCACCCCAGCCACAACAGATAACCATTGTGGGTGAGGATGATGGAAGTTGTAGTCTAACAACATCTGGGGCTCCAGTGTTGAGAACCCTTGATCTAGACCAGGCCTGCACAACTCAAATGACCTGGCGGGCCGAAACCAACCGTGACTTGGTTCATGGGGGCCGAGGTCAATTCCTAGGGTGCTGATTATTAGAGTAACACTTAATATCAATCAATCAACCAATCAACTGAATTAAAGTGAAAAGAATTAAAAATGAATTTAAAATGAATTTAATCAATATTTAACTTTTGATGTTCTGGCAGGCCAAGATTGATTTAAATTAATATGAAATAAGTTGAACTAAAATTCATTCTAATAATATAAATATTATACAATCTGTACAAAATACATAATAAAATGCATTGTTCTTCCTTTCCACCTCTGCCAAATCATCACACAAAACATGGAACACTTTTAAGGGGGGGGAAAGAGAACCTCTTCTCATAATTTTGGAAAAGAATGGAGAAGGGGAAAGAAAGATGGAAAGGATTCAGCAGGAGGCTTGGCCTGAGAGAGAGAGAGAGAGAGAGAGAATGGAGCAGTCTTGGTGGGAGGGAGAGAGAGAGAGAGAATGGAGCAGTCTTGGTGGGGAGAGAGAGAGAGAATGGAGCAGTCTTGGTGGGGAGAGGGAGAGAGAGAATGGAGCAGTCTTGGTGGGGAGAGGGAGAGAGAGAATGGAGCAGTCTTGGTGGGGAGAGGGAGAGAGAGAATGGAGCAGTCTTGGTGGGGAGAGGGAGAGAGAGAATGGAGCAGTCTTGGTGGGAGAGAGAGAGAGAGAATGGAGCAGTCTTGGTGGGAGAGAGAGAGAGAGAATGGAGCAGTCTTGGTGGGAGAGAGAGAGAGAGAATGGAGCAGTCTTGGTGGGAGAGAGAGAGAGAGAATGGAGCAGTCTTGGTGGGAGAGAGAGAGAGAGAATGGAGCAGTCTTGGTGGGAGAGAGAGAGAGAGAATGGAGCAGTCTTGGTGGGAGAGAGAGAGAGAGAATGGAGCAGTCTTGGTGGGAGAGAGAGAGAGAGAATGGAGCAGTCTTGGTGGGAGAGAGAGAGAGAGAATGGAGCAGTCTTGGTGGGGGAGAGAGAGAGAGAATGGAGCAGTCTTGGGGGGGGAGAGAGAGAGAGAATGGAGCAGTCTTGGGGGGGGGAGAGAGAGAGAATGGAGCAGTCTTGGGGGGGGGGGAGAGAGAGAGAATGGAGCAGTCTTGGGGGGGGAGAGAGAGAGAGAATGGAGCAGTCTTGGGGGGGGAGAGAGAGAGAGAATGGAGCAGTCTTGGGGGGGAGAGAGAGAGAATGGAGCAGTCTTGGGGGGGGAGAGAGAGAGAATGGAGCAGTCTTGGTGGGTGTGTGAGAGAGTGATAATGCAGTAGTCTTGGTGGGAGAGAGAGAGAATGGAGCAGTCTTGGTGGGTGTGTGAGAGAGTGAGCATGGAGCAGTCTTGGTGGAGAGAGAGAGAGAGAGAGAGAGAGAGAGAGAGAGAGAGAGAGAGAGAGAATGGAGCAGTCTTGGTGGGTGAGAGAGAGAGAGAGAGATAATGGAGTAGTCTTGGTGGGAGATATATATATATAGAGAGAATGGCGCAGTCTTGGTGGGGGGGAGAGAGAGAGAGAGACTTAACTGCGCAGGCGTGCCTCGCAGTTGGGAAGCAACACCGGGCCAAATAGCAGACCCGAGTGTCGCTCTGGTTTCTGCCGCTGTGTGCCACTGCTGCCATGGGGGAGGGTAAGGAAGAATACCCACACCCCCGCAGCCATCTCCTCGGCCGTGCAGCGGCTGGAATTTTTTTTTTTTAGAAGGTGTTTTTTAAGCAACAGGGGGGAGGAAGAGGAAATAGCCCCGGGGGCCAGGAAAAAAGGCCTCGTGGGCCGCATCCGGCCCCCGGGCCGCATGTTGTGCAGGCCTGATCTAGACTATGGTTCAGATGTTATAGCAATGATACTGAGGACATTTTAAATTGTTCTGTATCAGGGTTCCAGCAGTTTTTGGACTACAGCTCCCATAATCCCCAACCACAGGGGCCAATAGTCAGGGCCAACATCTACAGGAGGGTCGAAGTTGAGCAGCCCTGCTTACTATGAGCCATTTATGTGGAGGTATGTTCTATATCTGACACCTGGAACACTGCATGAGTAAAGCGAAACTAAATCTAACAGCTAAATTTGCCAGTTGCACATCCTCCTCCACGAGGAGAAGCAGCAGAAGCAAGAGAAATGCTATAGAGTCTATTATGGCACTTTGTGAGCTCTTGCACAAGCTTCCGTGGAGCTGTACTAGAGGGTTATGTCCTTCTGCTCATGTTTTTTTTTAATCCAGCCCATTACAAGGTCCTGGTAAAACAGATTACACCAACCAGGTGGTAATAGTGGACACACCCAAATATTTAGAATGATCCCACCCTGCCCCCTGCTGAATTAGAGATTGTAATGTTGGTTGGTCCTGACACCAACCTTATTACATTAAGATCCTGGTTCAAATGGATCTGCCTTTCCTATTGATTTGCCATAATATAAATTAGTGTCAAATTATGAATTATTAAGAACATTAAAAACAGGGAAAATATGAACATATGAAGCATATTGGGAAACAGTATGTAAGAATATGACAATTTAAGAGATAGTCCAGACTGCTAAATGGAAATCAAGAAGAGAAAGAATGCAAGCAAGTGAAAGAAAAAAGGAAAGCTTTCGCAAGATTATCAGATTCTAAAATATGCAGAGCTGTTAATGACTTAATCATTGGATTCTAATAAGAACTAAGGTAAGCATTCTGGATTGAAAGCAATATTAGCACCCAAATGTCATTCTCCATCTATAGTATATATGGTTGTACACTCTTTTAAAAAATAATTATGGGTACATAGTTATGTGGCCTTTCTCTGCTCATGCAACAGGATGTAGATTTGGACACATAGAAACAAGTCGCCCTTGCCCTGTTGGAATGATGTTGCAGGAAAGAACAATACATCAACATGGCTTCTTGGGTTGTGGAGAATGTGATGGCCTTGATAGAGGGGAACATCTATATATGTTCCCATCCACAGTATAGATGAGTGGGGAACCAATTAAGTTGGGGGCAATGAAGTGGGCACAAAAATGGCATGCCATTGATAGAGATGAGATGCCAGAACAGAATTCTGATGCTGACAATAGTGAGATAGCTGATCAGAAACCATGTTAGATCAATCACAATCAGGGGCGTAGCTAGGGGAGGGGGGGCAATGTTCGCCCCTCTACTCGGCTTCCCCTTGGAGTAAGAGAGATAATGGGGAAAATAGGGAGGGGTGGAGCTGGGGAAGGGCTTCTTTCTTTTATTTATTTATTCAATTTCTATACCGCCCTTCCAAAAATGGCTCAGGGCGGTTCACACAGAGAAATAACAAAATAAGATAAACAAAATGGATCCCTGTCCCCAAAGGGCTCACAATCTAAAAAGAAACATAAGATAGACACCAGCAACAGTCACTGGAAGTACTGTGCTGTGGGTGAATAGGGCCAGTTACTCTCCTCCTGCTGAATAAAGAGAATCATCACATTAAAAGGTGCCTCCTTGCCAAATTAGCAGGGGTTTGAACCCATCCGCTCAATTATAGCTACACCCCTGATCACAATAGTGATTGTAATATTTAGCATATGCTAATTAAAGCTCCACCACAAACAGCCATGCTAAAATCTAATCCATTTCTAGTTTTATCATTCAATATATAGGAACATGGCTGCTGGGAATTTGTGTAGCTCTGAAACAGCTGTAGTTACATTTGGAAGACATCTGATAGGCATAGCTCAACCTTCATTGCTCTCAGCAGAAAACAGGAATTTAGCAATTCTTTTCAATCCTATCACATGACTGTATGCTCACTAAGATTTTATAAAGAAATATAAATAACCAAGGAACCAAGCAAGAACCCAGGGCTGCTTTGGTATATGCACATAAACTCCAATCTTACAATTAGCATATGCACCCGCCATTTTATTAAGGAAACCTGAATTGCGTCTTATGTAAGATAGGTATGGATTAAATGTATGCACTTGAAAGTACTCTGCAGAACAGTTGCCTTGGAACTATTCCATTGCTATGTAAATAATTAACAATTTGTATTAAAAAACATAAAGCAATATAGTATTATGTTGCTTTGATTAACAGTTTAAGATAAGCACTCAACAATTCTACATCCTCAGATCTTCAGAAGTATAAAGAAACTGGCATGGTTGCAATCAATCACACACACACACACACACACACACACACACACACACACACACACACACTACCCCTATAACTGTTATAATTTGTGTGTAGCTTGCCTCTGTACATGATGATCAGGAAGGCCCCCAATTGCACACACGTTCTGCTCAGACCTTCCGATGGAGGTGTGGAGGTTGGAAGGAAGCAGTGACAATGGAAACAATTTTGATTCCCATGGAGATACCCATCTCTGACAACTTCTACAAAATCCTTAAAGGCTTATTTTTCCACCCAAGCTTTTTAACTGGATTGTGGTTTCAAATTGCTTTAAGGTTCTTGGTTTTGATTTAATTTGTTTTATGTTGTTGTAAAACACCCAGAGGCGGAGGTTTGGGGCGGTCTACAAATTAGATAGCTAGATGCACCTGCATTGCATGCAGACGGTTTCAGGTTCAACCCTCAGAACCTCCAGCTAGACCAATGAAAGAACCCTGTGGAAAGCAGCTGCCAGTCAGTGGCAACCATGCTGAGCTAAATGGACCATTGCCTGACTTAGTATATAGCAGTTTTCTATGTAAGAGGGTAGTGAAAGACATTTTGGCACTTCTCAACAGGTGAGCTGGTGTGGAAAGTGTTCCCTCAGAGTTAGAAAACCACTGACCTACATCAAGAACAAACACACAGGGAATAAGATCTCTTTCTACTCAAGGCAGTGTCTGAATTGGTCCTGAGGTGCCTATTTCTTCAAACAGAAGGTCCACCCCATGAGTTAATGTAATCTTGTCACCAACTGCATTGCTATCTGACTGTGTCTATTCATCCTCTATCCTTGTTTTAATAACCCAAGTGACACATAGGAAATTATTCTTTGATCTTTCAATCAAAGAAGTCTCTGAAGAACAAAGGAAGGTGAAAAGGTTAAATTGGCATTGATTCCTTAAGATACATTCATCACAGTTAGCAAGCTCCCATTTCATTTTTTTTAAAATGCATGTAAAGGGGTTTTGCTGGGATGTCGGATTTGTCTTTGAATCATCTTTCCTGCACACACAATTAAGAGCAGAACATTCCTGAGAGGAGCATTTTTGACAGCAACTTGTGGCCAAGGTGCCTTGGCAACCTGCTGAGCTAAGCAGAGACAAGTTTCCCCTCTACAATCCAGGAAGAAGAAAGTGTCTCTTATCTCTGAATCAACAAATACCCAAGGAGAACGGGCACATCCAGATGTGTTGGCCTTCAGGGGCTGGCCTGCAATACATATACCCACAACCATCTCAATGGGGGGGGGGGGCAGACTGAAATTTGATTGTTACTATTACTAGCAGCTGAAGGAGGCAACCAACCCATTGAGAAGTGGACATCATACTTCTCCAGTATTCCAAAGGAGATTACTCTCAAGTGATAGGCAAAACTAGTGTTGTGAATCCAGCATATGTAGCTCAGTATTATGTCAAAGTATTTTGAAAAGATCAAAATTATACTGCACACGTTATGAGTAAAACAAAAGCTGAAACACAGATCAAACAACATCTTCAAAACACCATTTAACAGATTTAACATTTCCAGCTCAGAATCAAATTCCATGTTCAAAACCTGCTTCGGAGTCCAAATTACCTGCAAATTTCCTGTCAAAATCTCCTTGACAGAATTCAACTTTTGATTTGATGGAGAAAGTGAGACAGTATAAATGATACTGTCTGAGCAATGGCCCATTGTGTGAGGGAAGTAGGAGTGTGACATCCCATTACTGCTTCTGAATGAAGACATAGCGTTGGAACATCTGAACCAGCCCCTGATACTGTGGCTTAAATACTAAGCTAAAATGGTATTTCAACTGTGTGATTAGGGGCCGGTTCGGATGTTCCACCTAGGGATGTGTGAACTGGCTCAAGCCGGTTTGCCATCAAACTTGGCCAGCTCGAGGGCTCGCCCCGGCTTGTCCTCAAGCCAAACCACCACCCCCCATTCGTTCTGGGGGTTGTAAACTATTTTTTAAAAGAAACTCACCGCCTCTGGGAGGAACTACTGTGGCCATGGGGAGGTCTCCAGCGGTTCCCCCTCCTCCCACCACCTCCCCCAGTCTCCAGTCAGCCATGTTCAGACCATCTTAGTCTATTTTGAGCCCGCTCTGGGCCACTTCATGCTGGATGTGGCCATTTTGGAGGCAGCCGCCAGTGCAAAGAGGCCAAGAATGGACTGAAAATGTACTAAAATGGCCCGAACCTGGCCAATTGGAGACTGGGAGTAGGCGGGTGGAGGGAGGGGGAACTGCCAGAGACCCCCTGTGGCCGTGGTAGTGCCCTCCAAAGATGGTGAGTTTCTTTTTTTAAAAATCCCATTAGAACACCCCCCCACACTGGCTCGAATTCAAGCCAAACTGGGGGGGGTCTGTTGGGGGGGGACCAAACATGTTTAGTTCTGTTTGAGTCTGCTTCAGACTGGTTTCATGCACACCCTTAGTTCCAGCTTCATGTGATCATGTGGGAGAGGCATTGGTGCACTAAATGGGCAGAGCCAGAGTGGCCTGCAACCACTTCTCCCAGTGTAAAGGACCACTAATGGGATGGTATAATCTGAACCGGCCTTATCTGAGTCATTTGTACCAAAACTACTTTAACATTCATTGTCTCAGTAATCATGGTTAGAGAAAGGACTCTGGTTCCTGCGACTAGTCAGATGAACAAGGCCACAGAGAGACTGAGCCTACTGTCTTCTGGGAAGAACACAATGGCAAGGGGAGGATGACCTTGGGCCCAGACATGGTCCACAGAAAAAGCAGCCACAGGGCGGCTCCTCCCCCTTTTCCTACCATAACGAACTGTGCTCCAACTGCCAGTCGCTCTGGAATAGCAGAAGCAATGGGAAGGACACTGGTCAACAGTTCCTTCCACTGACCAGAAGAACAAGGACAGCTATATCGTGTCTGTAATCTGCCACAAGGAAACTTGCAGATAATTCAATCAAAAGGTAGGATATACATCTTCAAAATAAATACCACTTTTGCCATCAAAAAGCAGACGTTCCTTACTTGTGCCAAAGAAACAATTGCTTCATTTTCCCTATGAAATGCTCCCTTGTCTTTTGTTGTTGTTGTATTATAAAGCTCCCTTAATAATGCAGCTTGGCTAAGCTTGGTGACCTCAAGACATATGCAGGTCTGGCTCTTTGTTAACTTGTCCATGGGAAAACATATGGTGCACAATTGCAGATTCTGACCATGAAACACTAGGGATGCGGCAATGGAATACTTGGAGCTTGGCTGGCAAAACATTGTTCAAAAATACTGCCGGTCATGAGAAAAAAAATAAACCCCACAACATAATGTTCAGTTGTGACTTTGAACTTGTGTATTCATTTGATTAACCTGAGAAGCTGCCTGATTTATGTGAGTGAAACGTTTACCACAAGAGAAGTTTTCCTTAAATAGCAACTACAATAAAGAGGATGGGTTACAAGAGTATACAAAAGTTGCATAGAAGCGTTCTCTTATGAACACAGTTTTCTCCATGAGAAAAAAGTTTTCTCAAGTTGGTAGAAAAGCCAACTATTTGGCAACAAACAGCACAGGTCTTCTCTGTGGTGTCACCTTCTGTATGGAATTCCTTTCCAGGAAGGCCTGGTCCGGCCATTTTTATCAGGACTTTTAGGTGGGGCGGGGGGGGACGACTAGCAAAGACTTCTCTGGTCTTCCCCACCTTTGCAGCTTACATGATTTTCAGTAAGCATACATTTAACTGATTTCAAAACATAATTAACCTAGCAAATGGTATTTTTAAAGTCACCCTTATATTGTTTTTAAGGGCTGCTTTATTCTTCTATTTTGATCATTTCAGCTGAGCCATTTTGAGACAGGGAGGCCATATATGTACAGGTTCACATCTATACAATGTAAAAATAAATGATGTAAAAGCCAGTTCAAAGGAACAGATCTTCACACATGTTAGTCTTGCCATGCAAAAGCACAACCGCACGACGCAGAGATGACAGTTCAAATATGCAGGAATTCAGCCACGCGACTCTAACACCCCAGAATGAATGTGAGGAATCGCTTGTCTGTAGGTAGCCCAATGCTAGAAACTCCCACAACACGGAAACATAAGCTTCAGGGAGCCATGTCCTCTATAGCCATAACCACTACTGCCACTTCTTCAAAAGACTCCACCAAGAAAACTTCCATTGAAATTGAAGTCCAGTGCATCCAACATAATAAAACTATTCCCACACACAGTAACACTGATTCAGAGACAGAACTGTACATCACAAACAGCTACTTGCCGAACCAATCAAAAGCACAGCTGATCATACATCTCAGTTGAGAGATCAACGTTATAGGTCTCCTCTGCTCATTGGTGGATGGTGGTCCTTGCAGTAGATGATTAATTTGCTTGAGATTCTCCCTCCAAGCTTTGATTACCAATACACTTCTTAGACAGGCCATAATGGGAAAGCAAGCACACACAAGCCAGGGCTTCTAGTTACTCCATCGAAAGGAGTAATTTGTTAATAGTCACACTTCGTAATCGCACCAGGATAAAAAAATTCTAATTTTCAATTAAATTGCTGGCAACATCCCCTGCTGATGCACAATGATTAAAATATTAATGCAAACTTCTTCACAAACTTCTGCAGCTTTCATTTGTAACACAATGCAAAAATGATTTGCTTAGTCTTTGGTAATTACAAGCATAATAAGTTCATTAAGTTGTTAATAAGTAGGTAAATGTTTTTCAAAAAAATATGAAAAGATTTCAAATTCTACTAATACATATTCTCCACATTCAAGTCTGCCCAAACTCTAGAGAGTATAAGAGAAATGTTGGTAAAATAAGAATTAATAGGACATTGGCATGCTAGTAGGTAGCTGTAATTACCTTTTTCTGTTGCAGAAGGCATTTGAGAATCATTTAAGAGAGAAAGATGAATGGTGTTGCACTTTTACATCAATGCACAGACACAGCAGAAGCAAAGGAAAAGAGACTGGTAAAATTTGAATATCAATAAAGAAGATAAAAGAAAAGCTGTTTAATACAGCTACTTACATCATGGCCTACAAGTTCAGTCTGTGTGGATTTATCGACTTGGGAAGCCAGAGTCCTCTGTAAATGTTGGGCTTTTTCCTGCAAAACAAAACAAAGCAACATACTCCAGGTGAGTCAGGTTTTCCCTCACTGGCTGTTCAGCTACCAGTGTCCAAACAATAGGGCTGTTCTCATGATGCTAAACAAGGACAGAGGAGCGCCAAGACAGAGTAGGAGAGCCGTGCATGCACCCGATCCCAATTGGCAAAGATCAAGGAAGGAGGAGGTGAGCCAGGAGCAGGGTAGGACAGCATCATGTGGGAGCCAGGAGCAGGGTAGGACAGCTTTTTGTCAACCCTCAAAATGCTGGGACAGAATATGGATTGGCCATCCCCATCCCACCCAGCTCCTGGCTCACACACGATCACTCCCCCTCCTCCTACCTTGATATTTTCAAACATACAACCACTGATTGGGAGCGTGCATGGCTTTCCTACCCTGGCTGGGCTTTCCTCCTACTCTGGTTTTGACTATGAAAGCAAACCCATTAAGCTGGAGCATCACATAGCAAGAGCTGTTGGGAAATGGAGTCATGCTGGCCCTTTTCTCAAGGGAAGAATCACTCTCCTGAGACTGTAATCCTGCTAGTCAACATAAAGTTGCTAGTTTGTGAAAGTGTTTTAATTGTTTGTTTTTATTTTTATATTTTAATTTGTACAAAGTATAGAGATGTATGTATCAGGTGGTATATAAATATGACAAGTGAAACAAACTTGCAGATCTTAGGCCACATACTAGAGGTAGGTGTAATTCAGCAGTTACAATAAGACCATCACAGTATGTGATGTAAAGGACCTTTTCTAAGACTGTGATTTAAGACATGAAAACATTTTTTTCTTGAAATTTACTGTCTTATTCTCTGAGAAATAAGAAGACTTTTACACACCAAAGCCATCTGTTAAAGAATGTAAAGATATATGAACCCTTAGTCTCCATTTTGTTCAGCTGAGGGAACTAAAAAACACAAGAACTATAAAAGATTAAAAATACAAGTTAAATATATGATTCTGTAGGCATGGGGTGGGGAAGATCCCTCCCCCCCACCCCCACATTTTCCATTCTTATAAAAAGGGTTTTTCTTATTTCCTCTACTCACTACCTGACTAAAGACTACCTGACTTTAAACATCCTGACTAAAGTTACTCAGTAGTACTACTCAGGATTTACTCTAAAGGGCCACTAAATTTTAACTGGAGTTGCTTTAATAAATTTAGATAGGATGTCAGCCGCTGTTTGCATTCTTCAATGCAAACTTCTCAGCTGTATTTGACTAGAAAATGCATAATCCATGGATTGTAACCTGTAGAATCCAAGGGAAAGAGTTATGGTATGAAAGGATATGGCAGTGGAGTGGAATCAGGAATATCAACAGTTTAATGCTGCAGCCCTCCACAAACTCTGTCCCCAGTCCCCAAACTCCCTGCTTCAGGACCCCAGCCAGCAAACTCCCTGGCTTTCCCACTCCTCTCTGGCTCCTGCCTTCCAAACTCTTGCGCACTGTCAGCCAATTGCCTCCCCCCATTCTGTCAGCCAATCGCCTCCTTTCCTCCTACCCCCCTCTGTCAGCCAATCGCCTCCTTTCTGCCACATCCCCACGCATGGCCCATCTTAGAGAATTAATAATATAGATGTGTGGAGAGGCAAGGGCAGTCCGCCTTCAGTGCTCTTGCTGCTAGCTCTTTGATAGCCTCCTACTCCAGGACTGGAATACAAGTAACTAAAGCTCCATTCAAAAGCTGGTGTGGATCAAGGAATGGGTTAACTAAAAACACTATATAACCCTACCTCCATTCTGTTCACTTAGTTTTGTGTTTGTTACATCAGTTTTTATTAACATATTACTTGAATGTAAGCTGCTTTGAGTGCACTTCTGTGCAGAAAAGCAGGGTATAAATTAATAAACTGAGCTACTAATTTATGTGAGAAACTCAAGCACAATTAACTTAACATTATTCATCCCAGTTTAGCATTCATTTGCAGATTTCCATTACATACGCAAAGTGGTATGGATCTCAAATCACTTCAGCAACTTCCTCACATGTGTGGAAAGGGAGGATGTTGGATTCTGTACTGCAAGTAGGATAGAATATGCCACAACAGGCATATTCTATCCTACTTAATAAAAAGGCTAATAATCGGTTATTCTCACTAATAGGTTAAACACTGCCGATCTCGTTACAACAGTTTTGTCTCAAATTATTTTCCTAATTCTCTTTTACAATTTTTAAATAAAAGCAAGCCAATCATGTTAATATAAACCACGGCAAATATTAGCATTATGTATTAAATTAAAGCAGTTTTTTAACATTAGTACAGAGATCATAGCCTCAAACTACAAGTTTCATAATAGTTCAATAAACTTCAATATCTCTCCCACTATTAGCCTGTTGCTGGAATGATGAAGAAAAATGCCAGAATCAGTCCAGATAGTGAATTTAACTTGCAGAGTTCTTTTTGATAACTGAATCATGGCTTTGAAAGATTAAAATTAGAAGTAATTTTAAAGTATTTGTAGGGAAGCTAAAGAGAAGGAAAGGAGACAAGCTTTGGACAATCTGTACTCAAAAAGACAAGGTGAAAAAATCATCATAGCTGAATTATAATCCTTATCAAAATGATATATCCCATTCTACACACTTTGTTTGCTATATGTCAGGGCTGAGCTATGGGCAGCAGCTGCTAGGCAGGCACACACCTAGAAGCTGAGACAGGGGAAACCAGACAATTGGTTAGGGTTCAGGGACCAAAACCAGGAGCCAGAAGTCAAGCTGAGCAGACAGTGAGAAATCAGAGGTCAAAGCAGTAGCCAAAGGTCAGGAACACACCAGAGGTAAAGCTAAGCAAGAAGCAAACAAATGCACCAGAATAAGGAGACATTGATACTAAGGCAAGGCCGGCCTTGGACAGGAAGCCTCTTATTCTTCCTGCTACAGGGGAGTCAATGGGTGATACCCAGATTGGGGTCAACAGTGCGGATGGTTTTTCTGCCCCACTGTCTCTCTCAAGCCCAGGTCACTCCTTTGATTGGGTCATGCTTGGCCCAATGAAGTTGGCAGCTCACCCAATCACTGACACCTTTCAAGGAAATGATATGCATTCAATGCATACGTCAGTCGCCTTGAACATTTATTAAACAGAAAAGTGGGGTACAGAAATCTTACAATAAATAAATTACTGGCAGCAATCGTATCAGTAGCAACACCAGCCCAAGTGGTGCAGTGCATTCCAGAAACCTTTTATGCCATCTGGCACAAGTCTCTAAATTTGATGTTGTGAAGGCCAATGCCAGTCACTTTCCGCATAGATTTTAGTGGCAGGCACATTAGTCAGTTAGATTGCAAGAATCATTACACTAAGCTTATTCCAATTGCAACTAATGTTTATTGATGACTCTGGGCATTAATTACATCGCTGTGCTATGTGCTTCCAATATTTTGCTGCCAACCGAGCTCAAGAAAGAGAGAAAAAAAGAAGACTAAGTAAGCACAATTATGAAAGAAAGAAGGGGGGGGGCTTGCTGGATCAGGCCCAAGGCCTATCTAGTAGGGTTGTACATGAATCACTGTTTGCAATGCAAATTGGCATCAAATCAAATCACAATAACTTAAATCAATTTGTTGAACCAGCCAGCCAATGCAAGTCAGATTGACAAACCAATTCAAAAGTTTGTGAAAAAAATCACAATTTGCCCATAGGGAACTCGAATCACCCCATTGTTCCCCATGAGTAAGTCCTAGGGTCGTCAGAGTGGGTTGGGTGGTAGGTAGGGATGTGCATGAATCAATTTTTTTCAATTAGATTTGTTCCCAAATCGAATCACCCCAGATTTGCTTTGTGTACGAATCTGTCCCCTTAAATCACCCCAGATTTCATTTAGTTTTGATTTGATTTGGCATCTACCAGCCAGATTTCAAGGCAGTGGGACACTTGGCTGATTTTTTAATGAATTTCTTTTAGTTTTTACTGATTTTGTATATTTCTGCAATTGGAAATAATGGGGATTCGAAGTCACCCTATCCTAACCCTAACATGATTCCCCAGCTTTCATTCAAAAAAGAAAAGAAAAAGAAAAAGCTAACTCTAGATCTTGTAGAAGTGGAGTTATGGAACAAAATGTGCAATCACTATTTTTCAAGCATTTGGATTATTTGGTATATAAAAATGTCTCCTCATAATGAATCCCTATGAGGATTCATTGCACCTCTTCATTTCTTCTTTTCATTTTGACTGTCATTGGACAGTGTCAACCCTCAACTGTCATGTGCCAACTACACCCCCACCCCCCCGCCGCAGCAAGGCAGTGGGGCACTCAGCTGATTTTTTAGGAATATTGTAGTGTTTAGATTCGTTGGTGTCTAATAATTTTTTCTCATAATGAATCCCTATGAGGATTCATTATACGACTTCATTTCTTCTGTTCATTTTGACTGTCATTGGACAGTGACAACTGTCAACTGCCATGTGTCCAAAGACAGTCAAAATGAAAAGAAGAAATGAAGGTCTGTAATGAATCCTCATAGGGATTCATTACGGAAAGGTTATTATACACCAAAGAATCCAGACACTTGAAAAAATAGTGACCACACATTTTGCTCCATAATTCCACTTCTACAAGGGCTAGAGCTCAGCTTTTAAAAAAGAATGAAAGCTGGGAACCTGGGCGAATTAATAGGAGGAATCTGAATCTCAAATTGATTCAAATCCAATCTGGCGCAATTCAATTTGTGCCTGAATCTAGCCAATTTGTTCTGCCTCCAAATCGCCCAAAACAACAGCTGATTGTACCCAAATCAATTCACACATCCCTAGTGGTAGGGCATGGTGGGTGATACCTAGAACCCACAAAAGAAAATGGGCAAGTGGGTGGTTTGTGTGTGTGTGTTTTAAATTCACCTCCCCCCCAAATCCCATAGGATACTATGAGGGGTTTAGTTTTTAAAATAATAATTGCTTGTTTGCCCATTTCTTTTGCGGGTTGGGTGGTAGGTAGCACCCATCATGCCATACCACCCAACCCACTTTGGTGTCCCTAGATCATACCCATGGGGAACAATATGGTGATTTGAGTTTGCCATTGTTCCCTAAGGGCAAAAAAGCAGAGTGCACTGTGCACACATTTTGCAATCCTGCCTTGAAAAACACGCAAAGCAGCACACACTGTCCCTCCCAACACAGAACAACACATTTTGCCAAACACACAGTCCAAAGATGGCCAAAAAAAGAATCAGTGATCCAGAATCCACTACCAGACACAGTGCCTGTGCTGCAGTAACAACATTGGTGTAAGTTGACCTCTCACAGACAATTATGACTCCATCCTTACTTGCCACAGCACAGCAGCACTCTTAGCAACCAGCAACCATATCCATAAGTTCAACCAGAACAACGTCTTCAGCCACATTTTTACTATGAGTATACTTTGAAATGCAGAATGCACAGATTGCAGAGCAGACTAGAGCAGTGAGTGAAGCACAAGTTAGTCAAGGCCAGTCATGGAGCTCACCACAGCAGTCACCAAGAAATAACACACAGAGAGCTACTACATTTCCCACCACAACACCACAAAACAAACAGACCAAACCACACCTCAAGGCAGGCAGGCAGGCTACTAGTATTACTACTACTGCTACTACTACAATTGTTTATATAGCGCTTTTCAACAAAAGTTCCCAAAGCGAAATATATAATAAACTAGCTGGGCCGGGTGCAGAGAATCTGCACCTCCAGTTCTCCCCCCACCCATCCGTCGCTGCCACCATTTTCTTTCCCTCCCCGCCTGCCTGCCGCCATTTTGCTGGCATTTTCTTCCATCACCCACTGCTGTTTTCCTCCCCTGCCCACCCGCACCATTTTCTCCTCCCTCACCATCTTTCCCCACCTCAACCGCAAGCCTGTCTGCTGGCACTGCTACTTTCATCTCCCCCTGCTGGCAGCTCACAAACTCTCGTGAGAGCTGCTACGCATGGGATTAGCGATTGGTACACCTTAGAGAAATATATAGATAGAGAAAGAGAAATATAAATAAATAAATAAAATGGCTCCCTGTCCCCAAAGGGATCACAATTTAAAATATAAACATAAGATAGACACCAGCAACAGTCACTGGAGGAATACTGTGCTGTGGGGGGGCTAGGCCCAGAAGATCACCACTTTTAAAAGTTGCCTCTTTGCTCAGTTAGCACGGGATCTGTTCTGCCTTTGTCAATCTGAGTTCCAGCAAAAGCAGGTAGTTATAATAGCAAGCAATAGCACAGCACTATACTCAGAGCTGAGAAAAGAAACCACAAAATCAAACCCTTCTTGATTCCTTCCTCTCTTGATGAAAGGGCTCTCTCTGCCTCCCAGTCTCTTTGCATACATTTTGAAATTCCCTTCTTTTTGCTCCCCCTTTGTCAATCTAAGATCCAGCAAAACAGTTATAGCAGCAATAATATACTCAATGCTGAAAAAAAGAAAACCACAGAACCAAACCTCCCACCCTCCTGATGTATCCTCTTCTTGCATAAGGGCTCTCTCTCTACCTCCCAGTCCCTTTGCATACATTTTGAAATCCCCTCCAAGGGTGTTCCTCCTCTCTCCTGCCAGCCAATGGGGGCATAGTTGCCCATGCAAACACTTGATTTTAATGACAACATACCAACTAAGAAGCAAGAAGATCTCAAGCCAATCAGAAGCCAGTGCCAGAAAACAAATTAGCAATGGGGGAAAACTCACCAAAATGGCTGCATGAATTGTGCTAATTGATTCACGCCAAATCAGGGATGATTCAATTTGACCTCCGCCATGAGGATAGATGCAAATAATTAATTCAGCTTTCCTGCAATCTCCTTATCCTCCTTAATAATTTCTTTCACGCCCTCCTCATCTAGGGGTCCAACCGTGTTCCTGGTAAGTTTTCTGCTTCTGATATACTTAAAGAAGTTTTTGTTATCTCCCTTGATACTTTTAGCTATATGCTCCAAACTCTCTTTTTGCATGCCTTATTGTCTCCTTGAATTTTTTTTTTTTATTTTTTTTTGGCCAGAGTTTATGTTCCTTTCTGTTCTCTTCATTTGGGCAGGACTTCAATTTTCTGAAGTAAGTTCAGAAATAACTTTTTATAGCTTCCCTCACTCCTCTTGTTAGCCATGCTGGCATCCTCCTGAACTTGGTGGTATATTTCCTTCTTCTTGGTATCCATTTCAACTGAGCTTCTATTATTGTAATATGCTTTTGTATTGTATGCTTTCTGGAGTGATTTGACTCTCCTGACTTTCCCTTTCAGCTTCCTTTTCACCAGTCCCCTCATTTCTGAGAACTTTCCTCTTCTGAAGTCCAACACATCTGTGTTGGACTTCCTTGGCAGTGCTTCACTCACATATAAGCTAGATTGGATCACACTATGGCCACCATTTCCTAATGGTTCTACAACTCTGACATCTTGCACCAGGTACTGGGCACCACTCAGGATTAATTCAAAGGTCACCTTCTCTCTGGTTGGTTCCGTGCCCAACTGTTCTAAGGCACAGTAATTTAACATGTCTAAAAATTTGGCCTCTCTGTCATCACCTGCATGTGAATTTGCCCAGTCTATGTGAGGGTAATTGAAATCACCCAGCTCTGTCTCTTTTTCATGTCTTTCTGATTTGCTTCTCCAGGTCACTCTCAGAGAAGGGCAATAGAACATCCCTAGTAACACATTTTCTTTCAGTCCTTGTATTCACCCATAATAAAGAAAGAGTGTCAGGAAATTATTAATTAACATTTAATTCAATAGGTTGTGTCTACCCATCCTTATCATAACAATATAGCACCAAATGAATGACAAGCAAATCACTTTTACTTGTAGGAGTTTCCAATTAGGATAAATTTTCCTACATCGAGAGAGACCCAAGAAAGGCATAGGTCTAGCCTATTACCAGTCTAAGGGCTAAGTCCTTGAGCATTTCTTTGAAATGTAAAGGTGGGATAGAAACAGGTGAGATTAACACAAAATACGGATAAAGCTTGATTATAATATGGGCTGCTGCCTCCTTCCATTCTTCCATCATGATATTCAAGGTGGCAGAGATGAGGTTCTCAGGCACTGACAAGTCCAAGACCCACCTATAGTAGCTTCAGCAAGGTTCCTGCATCATGTGCTTTCAAGATCATACGTAGCACTGTGAGTCAACTCACGCCACAGAATCAATATAAGTTATCTAAGGCACTCAGGCTGTTCCCTACTTACTGCCTTGCTGTGCCTCCCCATCTCATCCACTTTCTATCTTACAGTTCTTGATCCTGGAATGTTTTGCATTTGTTGTCTGGAAATATCAATCACAGGCTGGGCGACAGACCTAGTGTCTTCATTATCTCTCTCAACTGGCTTCCATAACCAGGTGGTGACCAGCAAGAGAACATTCCCTGTTGTGTGCCCTGTATATGGAATGCCTTCCCCAGGAAGCTCATCTGGCACCAACTCTGCTGTCTGTTTGGCAGCAGGCAAAGACCCTTTTAAACAAAAGAACTGCCCATGCTCTCAGCAGTTTTATAGTAGAGCTCTGTTGGGTTTTATTGGTCTAATGGCTACTGTTTCTGTGCATTTATATCTGTTTTTAAGCTGTTTGTGAATGTACAGGTGGCCCCCATTATCTGTGGTCCCAGCACCTGCGGTTTTGCATATCCGCGGTTGGGTCATAGGGACCCAGTTTATTTATTCGTGGGGCAGAAACAGGGTTATCTTCACCTATCCATGGTTCTTGAGTGACTGGAGATGAGTTCTGACATCATTTCCTGTCATTTTGTGGTGCTGAGCCATTTTGTGGGTCTTTTCTGAGAAAAAAAATTTCCTTCAATATGTAACAAAGAACTCACACAGAAGTTGCAGCAATATGCAAAATTATTTCAATTTAATTGATTAATTAGCAAAAAGGCAGATGATTAGTAACTTGAACTTTATTTAATTGGCTGACAGTCAACATGCTTGAGATTCTTTTATAAGCCATGACATCATCCAGGCCCTATGGGTGTGCTTCTCTCATTTAATGTAGAAAACAGGTGCCCTGGTTTTCCTGAAAAATATTGGGTGGCATGGGCTATAAAAGTAAATGCTGCTGAAAATAATCAAACCTAATGTTATCAGGGTTATCTTGATTTTGTTCCTCATGCATTTTTGCATTCAATTACTATGGTTAATTATATTAATTAACTCCTCCCACTTTCCATCCTCAAGAATAAAATTGTAATGCACATAGAACAACAGGCCCTGTGGGGAGAGAACCAGCATGGCTTCTGCAAAGGGAAATCTTGCCTCACAAATCTTTTGGAGTTCTTTGAGAGTGTCAACAAGTGTGTGGATCAAGGTGAGCCAGTTGACGTAGTAAACCTGGACTTTCAAAAAGCTTTCGACAAAGCTCCTCATCAAAGACTCCTGAGAAAACTTAGCAGCCATGGGATAAGGGGACAAGTATATGTGTGGACTGCTAACTGGTTGAAGAACAGGAAACAGAGGGTAGGTATAAATGGAGAGTTTTCACAATGGAGGGAAGTAAGAAGTGGGGTCCCCCAGGGATCTGTACTGGGACCGGTGCTTTCTAATTTATTCATAAATGATCTCAAAGTAGGGGTAAGCAGCGAAGTGGCCAAATTGGCAGATGATACCAAATACTTTTGGGTAGTGAAATCCAAAACGGATTGTGAGGAGCTCCAACAGGATCTCTCTAAACTGGGGGAGTGGGCGACAAAATGGCAAATGCGGTTCAGTGTTGTCAAGTGTCAAGTGATGCACATTGGGACGAAAAACCCCAACTTCAAGTATACGTTGATGGGATCCAAGCTTTCAGTGACTGACCAGGAGAGGGATCTTGGGGTCGTGGTGGACAGCTCGTTGAAAGTGTCGACTCAATGTGTGGCAGCTGTGAAAAAGGCCAATTCCATGCTAGGGATCATTAGGAAGGGGGGACTGAAAATAAAACTGCTAATATGATAATGCCCTTATACAAAACTATG
Source organism: Hemicordylus capensis (assembly GCF_027244095.1). Classification (NCBI taxonomy): domain Eukaryota; kingdom Metazoa; phylum Chordata; class Lepidosauria; order Squamata; family Cordylidae; genus Hemicordylus; species Hemicordylus capensis. Next base: position 24,192,444 of record NC_069661.1, on the reverse strand, counting down.
CTGCAGCCACACCTGGAGTACTGCATAGAATTCTGGTCACCACATCTAAAAAAGGACATTGTTGAACTGGAAAAGGTGCAGAAAAGTGCAACCAAGATGATCAGGGGCCTAGAGCACCTTCCTTATGAGGCAAGGCTACAACACCTGGGGCTTTTTAGTTTAGAAAAAAGATGACTGTGGGGAGACATGATAGAGGTCTATAAAATCATGCATGGTGTGCAGAAATTCTTCTCTCTCACACATAACACTAGAACCAGGGGTCATCCCATGAAATTGATTGCCAGGAACTTTAGGACCAACAAACGGAAGTATTTTTTACACAATGCGTAATTGTCGAATTCATAATTGTGGAATCTTGTGGAATTCTCTGCCACAAGATGTGATGACAGCCAACAACCCGGATGGCTTTAAGAGGGGTCTGGATAACTTCATGGAGGAGAGGTCTATCAACTAGTTACTAGTTAAGATTGAGTACCAGTTGCCTTCAACTACTGCTTGTGTGCTTCCAGTGGCATCTGGTGGGCCACCAGCGGCATCTGGTGGGCCACCAGCATCCAATCAGGACGCTGGACTAGATGGGCCTTGGGCCTGATCCATCAGGGCTGTTCTTATGTTCTTATATAATCACTGTCATTTTCTGCCTGAACTCAGTATAGTTAAAGTATATGGATATTAGGCTTTGCATTTGTACCATTAATAATAAAGGAGGTGACATATTGTTAGTACACTGAGCCAAACATTTTCCTATATTTCAACAAACCCCATGCATAGCACACCTAAGTTTACAGAACTCACATTTTTATCTCCTCCAGTTTGGGAATAAACACAGATGGCCAGCCGCACTTCCATTATTTTGAAGCAGGCTCAGTAAGCTAACAGCAGTATTTAGGAGTTAGCTGGATTACAGGCCAGAGAATCAGACCATTAGCTGTGGAGATATGTGCAAATAATTTTAGACAAGGCTGCTTTGCATTCAGATACCACAAGAAGATTGGCATTGAGGTCTATGCCTAAGCATGTCCAATGTGTCATCAATTCAATAGCACCAAGACATCTTATTCACATAATAAGACAGCTCCTTATTGAAGACTACTAGAAATAACATAGATACAAATGATGCTGAAGTCAAGTAAATTATTATAAGGAAAGAAGGCACATGCATGAGGTGGGGGAGCCTTCCCAGGACATACAGAAATGTTAAAATCAGAAACATGGGAGTTTGACATGAGCTCCTGCTCAAAGCCTACTGATTTTGCTAGGGCTCATTCAACAAATGTGTTAAACAAAAGTATTATTAATACTTTTAGACATTATTGTTGATTAGCAGGGGTATCCCAAGTATATTTACTCAGAAGTCAATCCCTATGTGTTCAGTGGGACATTTACAAAGTAAATATTCATAAGATTGCAGTTTCTGTGACGTTTCTCTTGATTTGTATCATTGTCATCAGATGTATCAGATGTATTTTGTATTCAAGGAAGGAAGGCAGGAAGGCAGGAGGGCAGGAAGGACATAGATCAGTTAACCTGACTCTTTGAGAGAACACAGTTGCTTCTCTCTTTAAATGCAATTCCACCTCTGAAATGAGATCTCTGCTTAGATAAGCATAGCCAGAGCTATCCACTCTATTCAGCATTATAGGAGACTGTTCTCATCCGCAGCCAAGCCCAGGATTGGATGTGTGTGAGAACCACCACCAGCAGCTGTGTGGCTGCTGCTGGGGCCTCAACAGAAAACCTGCCAAAGAGGCCCGCCTGTTAGCTGAAGTTAAGGGCATGAGTGCACCCTTAACCCAGGCTAAATGCTCGTGTGTCAGTGCTGCGTGGCACCAACACAGGGGCAGCCTCCCGGCCAGTGCTAAGCAGATCCCCAAAATGCACCGTGTACTTGCGCGGGACATTATTGACCCATGGCCACTCCTTTATGGAGTTCCCCAGGGTTCAGTTCTTGCCCCTGTATTTTTTAGCATCTATATGAAGCCGCTGGGTCAGGTCATTTCCCAGTTTGGGGTGAGATTTCATCAATACGCTGATGATACTCAGCTGTATGTCACCATCCCAGACCATTCTGGGGATGCTGTTTCTGTGCTTACTCGATGCCTGGAAGCTGTTACGGTCTGGATGACTCAAAACAAGCTCAGCCTGAATCCCACTAAGACTGAACTACTTTTACTCAGCCCTCGTACCGGCCAACAGCTGGATGTGAACCTTGTTCTAGACGGGGTGGCGCTGCCCCCAAAGGAGCCTGTTCGTAATTTGGGGGTCCTTTTAGACTCACGCCTCCTGATTGAACAGCAGGTGGAGGCTGTGGCCAGAAGTGCTTTTGCCCAGCTTCATCTAGTTTGCCAATTACACCCTTACCTGGATCGGCAGGCATTAATGACAGTGACCCATGTCCTTGTTATCTCCCGCTTAGATTATTGTAACGCTCTCTATCTAGGGTTACCTCTGAGGACGATTGAAAAGCTACAACAGGTCCAGAATGCAGCGGCTCGCCTACTCGTGGGTGCCAGAAAATATGACAGGGTAACACCTCTCCTGCAGTCATTGGATTGGTTGCCTCTTCGCTTCCGAGTTCAATTTAAGGTCCTGGTTTTGACCTTCAAAGCCTTGCGGGCTTTGGCACCTGTCTACCTACAGACAGCCTCTCCCATCCAGTTACATCCCATCTGGTTAGATAATCTCAGATGGCCTTTCTGGCAGTTCCTGATTTCTGAGAGGTTCGGGGCTCTATGACCCGTGAAAGGGCCTTTTTGGTTGCTGCCCGACTTCTTTGGAACTCTCTTCCCCTTCAGATTCATCTAGCCCCTTCCTTACTGATCTTCAAATCTCTATTGATGACTTTTCTTTTTTCCAGGCTTTTGCCCTGTAGTTTACCTTTGGGGGGGGGTTTAGTTACTTTAGTTTGTAATTTAGAATGTAATTTTTTATGTTGCCTTGTTTTGCATGTTTTTGTGCACCGCCCAGAGTCTTTGGAGTGGGCGGTATATTAAATGTTTCTAATAAATAAATAAAATAAATAAATTATGGGATTTATGGGGCCCAGGACAATGCGTCCCAACCCTCCAGACTGCTGGAGACAGCCAGTGTCTGTCTGGGGGTGTGATATGATAAAGGCTAAACATTTGACAGTTCTTTATACCGAGACAGATCATTGGTTCCTCTAGGTCAGCATTGTCTGCACTGACTGGTAGTTGTGCTCCGTTTTTTCAGACAAGAGTCTTTCCCAGTCCTACTTGAAAATCACAGGGATTGAACCTGGGAACATAAGCATGCAAAACATGATCCCCTGCCCCCCGCCGCCATGTTTTGCTTGATGAACTATAGCCCCATTCCCAAACGGCTACTGAATGTTCAGTAAATGTTCAAAGACTGAAATGTAAATGTAAAGAAAGACTGAAATGTAAATGTAAAGAAGAGAAATATTAACTCATGTTATCACTTTGGATAACTTATGGTTATGATCTGGGATACCCTGGGTTTGAATCAGATTAGCTCAAATTACTTGATAGCAGATTAATTTGTGCTATAATCCTACTGCGCTCAGGAATGCGATGGGGTCTGATCCCTATCCCTCCCTGTTAGTCTCTTTGCTAAGCAGGTTCACCTTGGTTTGCATTTTGATGGGTGACTACATGTAAGCACCGTCTGCTGCAAGATACTCCTTTAAGTGGACAGGGCTGTAGCTCAGGGTAGAGCATCCGCTTGCTTGCAGAAGGTCCCAGGTTCAATCCCTGGCATCTCCAGGTAGGGCTGGGGAAAACTTCTGCCTGAAACCTTGGAGAGCCGCTGCCTAATGGCCTCGCACCAGGAAATGGGAAGGAAGGATGTTTTCAATACTTTAGTCCTCCTTCCCCCTCCTCACCACTTCTGGTGTTTTCACAGGCTCTTGCAAGAAAGACACAGTTCTCCTCAGTGGTCTTCTCCTCATCCCTTTCACTACACTCCTCAAATAGTCATCCACACTGCTGACGCATGCCTGCTGAAATGGTGTTCCTTTCATGTGGGGGACTCACAAGTCCTCCTTGAGTGGCCCTGTCAGCATCATTGCCTCAGCAACCTTGCTCCTTGGCTTATGCTGGAAAGAGCAGAAGTTGCTCCCGAGTCCCCCTCATCTCCTATCTTCAGGTCCCATGGATCCTCCTGAATGCCCACTCATCCTGTCATCAGTGGGTGAGTCATAGGCTGGCTGACATGCACAATTGTGGGGAGGGGGGTTGCATGGAGAATCTATGCACATTCAGCTTGTGTGCACATCAGGCAGATCCACATAGCCGTAAAATCAGGGTAGGAGGTGGGCTACTCAGATTTGCACAATTGTCAGAACCCGCACATTTCCCTCCAGCCCAGGTTACCCGCAGCAGGGCTACCCAGCTTCTGTACACAAAGTTTAACCAATGGTACGGGAGAGCAGAGCCCCTGTTCCCCATTAGTCTGGTCATTAGAACTTGTGTGCTGCTCCTATCTAGTCTACCTGCACTCAGAACACCCTCATCTACACAGCAACCATTGGGAGCCTGCCTACAGCGGCCACCGTCCATAGAAACATTAGCCTTCACAGCACACTCTGTGCTCTTGAAGCTGGGGCAGCTTTGGAAGGGCTAAGCATGCCTCTTGCTCCTTCATGGCTAATGGGAGGGCAGCCACTGATGTCACGACGTTTTCCCAGTCTGCTGGCAGGGAAAGGATGCTCAGAATGCATCCAGACCCTTGGAGGATGGGCTGGGGTTGCAGTTGCTGTTTTCATCAGTGGATCTGCTGCCTGACATGATTGTGTGCTGGTCGGGCTGGCAGAGTCCAGCAGAGCTGTTGACCGTGTGCTGCTTTATGGGGTAACATCTTGCCTTGGCTTCCTCCCACCTCAAAATGGTCATGTGAATGAGCCTATAGGCTCCCAGCACACATGCGGAAGTCAGGGCAGAGTGGCTCTGCATCCCCCTCTGCACATGTTTTCAATGCGTGCTTTGACCATGTGAATAAGCCCTTTGTGAAACTGCGAGTGTGGTTTCAACTTGGCTCTAATTGCAGACTTTCATGCATTTAGTTATTTGCCTGCCTTCAGGAGGCCCAATTCCCTTTCGGAATGAGAGGATTTGGTTCTTGCTCTACAAGAGCAACTCACTGAGAGGTTTAATTATGTTTGGTAAAGAGCAAACTTTTGCAATGATGGAGATAAAAACAAAAATTATCTAGGGAGCTGAAATACAGAGACTCATTTGGCATACACTACGTAGAATGCCCGCTTTTACTGGAGGAGGAGGCAGTGGTATTATGCCCAGCTGCACATAACACAGATGAGAAAACAAGTTTAGTTAAAAGGGATTCTGAGTTCAACTTTGCCCAGCTCTTGAACCAAAGTGATGAACCGTCTGACATTGCCCGCCCCCACCAATTAGAGCGTTCCTGTAAGCATGAAGGTTGCAAGGTCAAAATAACCAGTTTTGAACATATGCACACTTTTTTGTTTACTTTTTCACATATTAAAAGCTCTGGCAGATGCTATGTATCCCAGAGGCCCCTGCAGTCAAATGTTTATTCCAAGGACCTTTTGCTTTATTTCATATTAGATTTGCATACAAAGGATTTAAGCCCATGCTTCTTCTAGAAACTCCTAAAGGGTCTGGTCCAAAGGAGCATGACAGCACAGCCAGGTTTCATCTTTTGGCATCAAATCATGAATAAAGAAAATACATTCTGGCAATTAGGGTTATATGACTTGACAGTGTATTCTAGACATCATCAACAGACTGAGCTGTCACCCCGTTTTCTAGCGCTTTGTGTGTCAAACTATTTCTCACATTTCTGTTTTCTAGGTTCTAAGGGCCATTTTACACATTACACAGAGGCCAATCCAGGTTTGCCACTGAGGGCGAAATAACACATTAGGTTATATATGTATTTCAAGAATAACTCCAAGGGATAGCGGATGCTCCTCCCCAAATGTTTCCCACTCCCCTACCCACCAGAACTGGAACTTTACAGCAAAGTGTCAGACAATAGAGTCATAGTATATTATGGTCCTATAGCTTATATTCATCAGTTTTAAAGGCCTCTGTTATTTAAAGAAGCATCACGGACTCACTCCTCTATCCCTGAAGTGCAGCCATGTAGGTAGGTGACTCTTCAAGCTTCCCAGGAATCAGGACAACCCCTTAGTTCCTTCCTGGCCAGGAACTGGGCTAGGTGAGACCATGTGGGCAGAGGCATGCAGGATAATCTCTCCTGCAGGTTTCAGCTGGCTCGGTATTGACCTCTCTCTTTCCTGCCACATAGTCTTGGACAGGAAGAGAAAACTAGCCTGGAAAGCAGGCTGGAAGGTTTGGCCTAATCCAAAGAGACAGTGAAGCTGTTTACACAACCAGAAATTCCTGGGTAGGAGAGGGTTAACAGAGGAATCTTGGGTGGTCTGGGGCAGCGGGAGCCCTCTTGACCCAGGTGTGCCAAACCTGGGTAGTGCAGATTCACTACCCTGGTTAAAGGTGAGGCAGGAGGACAACCAAGCCCATCTTACCTTCTATTTTGCTCATCTGTGCAGCTGCACTGTTTAAAGCTGCTCCTTGGCTGCTGGTGGCCATCTTGACCATTGAGCTGGGTGGAAAGAGGGGCCAGGCATAGCAGAGCTGCTGCAGTAGTGCAGGCTGCCTCTGCTGCTCCTGCACTGCATTTTGGTATAGCTGGAGGCCTAGCTCCTGATTTCAATAATAGGGATCACCGCTGTGCCATTTTGTGTGGGCACCTGAGCGGCGGAGCTCAGAGAAGGCTTTGTCCATCTGGGAGCAGGCAGGTAGGGTCCTGCCTTCCCTCCAACTCTCCCCACTGCTGGGCCCATTTTCTGCATGAGTTTTATGAAAAGGTCATGCAAGTTTCATTAATAAAGTATTTAATGCATAGCAAAATCCTCTGTGAAGATTAATAACTTTGACATCCCTTTGTTCCCCTCAACTAATTGCTCGAGAGTTGCCCCAAAGTAGTTTAGCCCTTTGTAGTAACTCTCTCTAATGCATAAGCAGCCTCGATCAGCAATTGTGTGCATGAGGGCTTTAAAGGTTTGCCGCTACCACAGTCCAATATGAACTTCCCTCCCAGGGCAAATAGTAGCTGCAGAATCCACTTGATCTGGATTGGGGCTATAAGGCCTCCTTCCTACCTAGTCTAAATCTGGACTTTGCCCCTCATCTTAGAAAAAACAACCAAGCAGCACCAAACAACATATTGAACATAATGTACAGACTGACAATATCCATCAACAGGGGGCTGACGCTAATCATTATTTCGTTTTGTTTCATTTTTAAAAAAACTAAAACATTCCTATACATTTCATGGCTTCCTGGCAAGTGCAGCTCTGTGTGGCACATTGTTACAAACATGTTTCTCACACTGACACTTAAAACACCTAATAATGTAATGTGTGCCCTTTTCACAGTCTGCTATTTATCTAGAACACTTTATGGAACTGCTGCAATATCCATATAACTGGAGAAGGCAGCAGCCTTTCAGAGTTCCCACTGCCCTCCTTTTAAAAATAATTGGCACTACACTATCGCTTTTCAGAGTGTGAAATCTTATACAACTAAGCATTTTGTGTAGTGTCCGCACTTTGACATTCTGTACCCAGAACGATGATGTTTATAAACTGTAATGACAAATTCTTAGTACTAGTTCGGCATTTCCCAATATGTCTGTATTGTCCTTTCAGTGTACAAAATGCTTTACAATTACTCCTTCAATCTATCCCCACAACTTCCCTGAATGTATTGTGGAAATATCCTTTATGACACTGACAACCCTTCTTGTAGGTGCAAAGCAATGAATATATTTTCTAAATGAATATCAACATCCCTGCAAAGTAGGGCTAGGCTGGGGCACCCAGAAGAAGTACCCAAAGAGAATCACTCCTAAGCAGGAATTGAACTTGAGAGTCAGTTGTGGTCAGTTATCCTCTTTAGTTCATTGCTTAAGGCAGGGGTAGGCAACCTTGGCTCTCCAGCTGTTGCTGAACTACAACTCCCATCATCCCCAGCTGCAATTGACTACAGCTGATGATGGGATTTGTAGTTCAGCAACAGCTGGAGAGCCAAGGTTGCCTACCCCTGCCTTAAGGACTAAAGTTGTACATCGCCCAGAGCCTTCAGATGGGGTGGTTTACAAATGTAATAAATAAATGATAGATAGATAGATAGATAGATAGATAGATAGAGTACTCCAAAATGAATTGATTTATTTGGTTGGCCCTAGATTTATGGATCTGTAAATCTGTGTTTACTCATGCCATATATAGACAAAGAAAGAAACACAAATACTTGGGTCCTAGAGTTGCTTGTGATGTTTCCTCTTATACTGGGCCTAGAACCAACCAACCTATGTATGTATGTATTGTTATACCGCCTTTCATAGTGTATCTCAAGGCAGTTTACAATGAATAAAATACAATAGAATTCCATAAAAGTTACAGTTAAAACCTTAAAATCGACATTAAAAACCGTATGCACACACAAAAAACCATTAAAAAAATTAACAGAAGCAAGAAAGCTGAGAAAACCTAGCAGCCTCTAAGAGGTAAAAGCCTGAGTAAATAAAACAGTCTTGATCTGTTTTTTAAACGCAGCCACAGACGTCGGAGAGTGAACATTAACTGAGAGAGCATTCCAGAGCATGGGGGGCAACAACAGAGATGCCAATGGCCGGCATCCTAACACATAAGGATTCTGTGCTAGTGCAAGACTTTTGCGCTACCTAGTTGTGCTAAGACTGGAGCTTGTGTTCCAGACTAGTGCTGAGCATGCACAAAAGTATGCTTGCAAGTTTTGCAGGGAATGTTTATGTAGTAACACTATTTAGAGAATTCCCGTGATTTTGCACAGCTAAACATGATCTTCTTGCACTGGCACAAAACTCTGTTTATTGAACAAGCATAGTTTTAGTCAGGGTATTGGCTAATGCATGGATACAAAGTGCACTGACATTTTAAATACCTGGTCCTGCTTTTCTGTACTCAGTTCTGGTAACTTTAAAAAAAAAATGATAGCTGAGCTGACACCTATAGCTGTTTCATAGCTGAGGGTTTCTGAACATGTTCCAGCCTTCTGTAAAATATACTGGTTTAAAAACCTGAATGATTGATATTCACACTTTCAAAGGATCCCCAGAGGAACTGCTTTTATTCGTCCTTTTCTGATCATTACATCCCAAATAGTGGATGGAGAGAAATGCATTATTCCTTCCCCTATAGTTTAATCATCACAAACCCTGGAAACGTGTAGTTCATGGAAGCTGTATTTGTGAAGTCCATCTATAGTATTACCAATTGTGAGTGTCTTGATACAATTTGCATTATGATATAATTCCGGAAGGCTGGAAGCAAAGTCTGCCATACTTTATACTTTGAACTCTAAACCATTTGTCATACTGTGAAGCAGGGAAATTGACCAAAGTAAGGTTTTCCTCCCCTATGGTCAGCAGAGATAATGAGCTCATGAATTTTACTGGGCAATTCTAAGTTTCGCTCTAGCCTTATTGGACAGTTGAATCAAGGCTACTGTCACTTCCTTCCTTTTATGAGTTTCCTTCTATAGGACACAAGTTACATTGTATGTGTTTTTTCTCTTCTCCATTTGCTTTGCTTGCACAATAGTTACAGTGACTATTCTGATTCTTCTAACATATTTAACAAAATAAGAAAAGAGGTCTGATTCTCAAACAGGGTGCTCCTGAGTATTAATCAGGATTTCAGCCCCTTCAGTTGGAGCAACTGTCATGATTTAGGGTGTTGAGAGGAACCAGGAACTGAAGTCTGTATTTTCTGCTGTCAGCAGTGATGAAAGATTTCCAGTGGCATAGTTCTGTTCTAACAAGTATATACCTGAAATGATTTTGAATACAAAGCAGGAAAAGGTCAAGAAAAGCAACATAGCCAGAAGAAGGTGAAAAGACTGTATTGTTACATGATCCCCACTTGACGAAATGGTGAGGAGCTTCAGGTGCAGTGCTACCCAAATTTCCAACAACAACAACAAAATACAAAGATCTACAAATTGAAATTGAAAGGCTGTGGCAGAAGAAGACCAAAATAATCCCAGTAGTAATTGGCACCCTAGGTGCAATTCCAAAACACCTTGAAGAGCACCTCAACACCATAGGGGCCACAGAAATCACCATCAGCCAATTACAAAAAGCAACTTTACTGGTAACAGCCTATATTCTGCGACGATATTTATAATAACAGCAACAACATTGATAATAAAATTCTGCCATCCCAGGTCCTTGGGAAGGACTCGATGTCTGGATAAAACAAACCAGTCAATAACACCTGTCTGACTGTGTAAATAAGTAATAATTATAATTTTTTTTGTTGTAGTTGCTTTTCAACAAATGTTTGTAATGTGGTTGACATAGAAAAATAGATAATAAATAAAATGAAATTATTCCCTGTCCCCAAAGCCTCACAATCTAAAAAGAAACATAAGCTAGATGCCCCATTAAGCTATCCCAGTTTCAAAGAGTGATCCAGGCAGGTCACTTGACTTTTACACCTTGCTTTTACTTTCAGATCAGGATGGAAATTTCTCAAATAATGGTGACAGATTTTGCTCTGCCACTTGTAGTATATGCACACAACTGATTAATAAGTATAATGAAAAGAATGTTACCTAAAAGGAATTAATGCATGCACAACAGGTAACTGATTATGTACGATATTAGAGAGCATACTTTTATTGTACTGCTAGATAAAGCTATGTGGTTTGCATAGTAAGATCTGATGTATTGATGACTTATATGGCTGGTCACTGACCACAATCAATGATGATGACGAGACCACAACCACCGGGAGCTGCCTTCCACAGCTTGGTATTTAAAAGAATTACACACATCCCTTTTAACCTTCATTAGAGGTCCTGGGAGTGGTGTGGGTGCCTCTGGGAAATGTACCTTTTCTAGCAAGAATTTCTGACATAGGACAAGTCAGTCAGGTCCAACACAAAACAGAGTGTTACTATTCACAATGATCAGACAGCAATCCTACACCAATGTGAAGCAAAATGAAGAGCAACACAACCCGAGACAAACACAGCCCAACACACTAGTAACAATATCTGCTACTTTTTCTATGACTGTCACGGTCCATGCTCTTCGGAGCGACAATTCAACAGAGAAATCTGAGGTATATGCCCAGTGCTGTGAAATTTACTGATGTGCAGCAATTAGCAAAAAGATCAGTTTTCTCTGTAACACTTCTCTAGAATTCCCTTCCCAGTCAGGTAGCTGTCAGGGGCATGGTCTCCAACTATGCCTGACCCCCACTGACAGGTAAGAACCCTGGCAACGCAATCCTGCGACAACCAAAGATGGGTGGCACTCATGTTGAACCTAGGAGTGCTAAGACATTGGCTCAGCTGGATGGCACCATCATGGCCCAACCTGCTATGTTGCTGAGGCAAAGAGTGGGCCTTAGGAAGAGGGCTAGTACAGGAAGGCCTATGAGAGGCGGAACGTCCATTGCGGGAGCTGGGTAGGCTCTCACATGAAAATGATGGTTGGGGTCCATATGTGAGGCATAGCAGAGAGAGGTCAAGAAGGAGAGTGGCATCTGACCACTGGGCTCCCCAGAGGAGGGCCAGCTTGAGGGAAGTGAGCCCGCCAGCCAGCGTAGGAGGATCACAGTGCTGTGTTCACCCTCTCCCCTTCGTAACTGGGGCTTCTTGGTGTAAGAATGGACCAGAAATCCTTTACTTTGCAATCTGGGATCAGGCACTATATGATGTGATTCTTGAAATCTTGGAAGAAATCTTCTGGCAAATTCAGCTATATAATGCCATATTGCCATATGTGGAAATATGAATCTTCCATTAGGCACTCTCTTTAGTATGTTGTTCTCATGATATAATGCAAGATAACAGAGTAAGACACCACTGATTTTTATTAGTTTTATGGAATTCTCTCTATTCTGGGCTGAAACAGATCAAACACATTTTTTGCACCATTCAACACCTCTTGTTCTACAGTTTCTATTGTCTAATGGCAACTTCAGCTTCCGAATTTGGGGGGGTGGGCATAGAGTGAGGTTATTTTGACTGCATGCAAGCCCATTCCTTGTGTTCTCGTTATGTTAATTGTACCTATTAACAAGACTTGACAAATCCTGGGGTGTCATGGTGCTTGGGAATTTAACTGTAGCACATAGACTACAATATTCAGAATAGAATTATTAAATAAAATCTTTGATTGTCCCGGATAGTCCTGTTTGTGTTCTAAGTGTGTTATTTGTAAAAAGGACACAGAGAAGTCCATTTACCCACCCACCCCCATTGATCATCACTAAGTCTAAACATTCTGTTTAGAGTCCATTGCCTAGTACCTAAATTTTTGAGCTGGTTCCTGGATACAAAGAAAATTCATCAAGGCTCTTAAAAAACAGAAATGAAAAATATTTTTCTCATTTCCTCATAAGTCTGAACATATAAAGCTGCCTTATACCATATCAGACCATTGGTCCATCCAGCTAACTTATTTATTATTTCTCTGTGTAAACCGCCCTGAGCCATTTTTGGAAGGGTGGTATAGAAATCGAATAATTTTTTAAAAAGTATTGTTTACACTGACCAGCACCATCTCTCTAGGATTTTGATTGCCCAGGATCAAACCTGTGATCTTCTGTATGCAAATCCTGTGCTCTACCACTTAACCCCTTCCCAAGCTTTCTGATTTACTAACAGGGTATGGAACAGGAAAACAGCCACAGCAGAAATCTGACTTTTTCATATGTCAAAGCTGTACCTGAGCATTCTCTTTTGATCTGTTCCATTCTGCTGGGTTATGTTCCAATAAATAAATAAATAAATAAATAAATAAATAGAATACACTGTATAATGGCCAATAATAACAACAAAAAGGCACAAAACATCAGGAATTGTGTGGACTGCCCTTCGCTCCCCTCTTCTTCTTTGAATCTGTGGCATGGTCCATTTTATTCAAGCAGTTGAAACATTTGTGCTATAATCCATCACATTAAAGCAACCAGCTGTGATGTTTAATTTAAGCTAAACGTTTATGATCTACAGCTACATAATATCTAAGCAAATTACTGATACTGTATCAGCAGTAGCGGAATGTGGAACTGAGTGCTTAGGAAACTTTATCCTGCTTCATCTGAATTGTCCCCAGTCATTGGAGCTTATTATCCATACCAAAACAGATATTACAGAGAAGTGTCCATTTCAGCTCTTCTCTAAATATAGATGTCCAGCTTTTGAATTCTTATTTCTCTTCAAAAGGACCCAAGTAAGCTAGCTTCATTATTGGGTCATAATGCAGAATCCACACATTTTAAAATTCATATTACATAAACTAAACCAACATTCCAATCTCTTTCATGTTGTTGTCTCCAGATAAAACATAATTGATGGAGGCTGCCTATCACTGAGAGAATTATATGAAATTGCATCCCCATGTTAGGGCAATGCAAAAGAAGAAGAAGAAATACCAGCAGAGGCAAAATGTACAAATATATGATAAAGGCTGCTGCCTATCCATTTTTCATTTTGTAGCATCAATACAATAGGCTTATTGCCTCACTTCCCACAACTCACACATGTTCAATGAACGTGTGATGGGAAGGCTAGGCCATAGCTCAGTAGCAGAACATCTGCTTTGCATGTAGAAGGTCCCAGGTTAAATCCCTAGAATCTCCAGCAGGTCTGGGAAAGGGTCCTGCCTGAACCCTTGGAGAAATTGCTGCCAGTCTGTGCAGACAATACTGAGTGGACAGTGGATTGACTAAGTAAGGCAGCCTTCTGTGTTCCTATGACCCACTTATGGATATCAGCACACCCATTAGCCATGAACTCAGTTATAACCTATAAAGCCCTAAACAGCTTGGGCCCTGGATATTTAAGAGAATGTCTTCTTCGCTATGAACCCCACCGGCCATTGAGATCATCTGGAGTGGTTTGTCTGCAGTTGCCACCAGAGGCGTAACTAGGGAAAACAGCGCCCGGGGCAAGCATTGAAATGGCGCCCCCCTCCTGCGCCCCCAACATACTACATTATACTTAGGTTTTTCCTCACAAGCGCCCACCGCCGCCGCCAAGCCAGGCCACTGACTGGCCGCCAGGCGCCAGCAAAGCAATGGGGGGGGCCGCGGGCAGCGCGGAAGGGACTGCTCGTGGGGGAGGGGGTGCCTACGCGCTCCCTTGACTGCTGCAGCGCTGCTGCACTGAGCAGGAAACATTTGTATTAACAAAAAAATTTAAAAAAAATTTAACAAATTTTTTTTGTCATGGTGGCGCCCCCCATGTGACCACAAAAGATGGCGCCCGGGGCACGTGCCCCCCGCCCCCCTATAGTTACGCCTCTGGTTGCCACCGGATCGTCTGGTGGCTACTTGGGGAAGGGCCTTCTCCATTGCTGCCCAAGGCTTTGGAACGCACTTCCTGCTGAAATAAGAGCCTCTCCATCTCTTACAACTTTTAAAAGGGCAGTCAAGACACATTTGTTCACCCCGGCTTTTAATTTGATACTGTTTTAATTGTGTTTTAATAGTTTTAACTTTCTACTTTTAATTGTTGAAATGATTATTGGCTGTGTTTATTGTTTTGTAAACTGCCCAGAGAACCTGCGTTTTGGGTGGTATAGAAATGTATTAAATAAATAAAAAAATAAAATAAACCCTGACATCCACAGATTTAACATTAGTATTAAAGGACTGAATGGGTAAGATTACTGCACACAACCAGGAACCCTGTGGTTATGAAGGTTTCCAATCACATGGAGGACCTGTACAGTATTGTGCATGGTGTCCCTTCACACTCACATCAGGTGCATCAGTGTTGGGGTGGGCCCAGCAGATATGGTTCTGCTTCGTCCTCCAAAGTGTAGCAAAGGGACAAGTGAACAGCCCTAACGTCACAGCTTTTTTTTTTTAATTATGGAACTTGCATACAAAATATGTCAACATTCAGAATTATAGGAAGGTTGTGTGTGCATACACAGACACACACATATAATTGAGAGTACTGTGTGTGTGTAGTATATATTGCAAGGACTCATAGGAGCTTGGAGTGGGCCTTTGCAGGCTTTGCACAACAGATCCACATTGCACTGCCCTACAGGGCCCATGTCAGTGTAGCGCAGACCAGACAATGCAGTGTCAGGGTTGGTGGGCAATTTTTACTCTCACCAAAATGTTGGCCAACATTCCGTGCAGCAAAATGATGGTGTTAGGGACCTGCTGGGCCTGCTATGCACATGGCGGGCAGCCCTGATGGTGCTGTGCAGAAGGGCAGTTGTGCAACAACTGAGAACAGTGTCTATGCAGTTGTGTAGCACTGCCTTCAATGGAATCAATGGATGTAGTGCTGTGGAACTGTGTGGATGCAGCTCCAGTGGGTCCCTGACACTGGTGTTCTGCTGTGCAGAATGCCAGCCAGTGTCCCCAAATGCAGCACTTTAGAGCTGGTCTATCAGGAGGAGAGCTGGTCTTGTGGTAGCAAGCATGACTTATCCCCTTAGCTAAGCAGGATCTACCCTGGTTGCATAGGAATAGGAGATTAGAAGTGTGAGCACTGTAAGATATTCCCCTTAGGGGATGGAGCCGCTCTGGGAAGAGCAGAAGGTTCCAAGTTCCCTCACTGGCATTTCCAAGATAAGGCTGAGAGAGACTCTTGCCTGCAACCTTGGAGAAGCTGCTACCTGTCTGTGTAGACAATACTGAGCTAGATGGACCTATAGACTGACTCAGTATATGGCAGCTTCCTATGTTCCTATGTTGTTCTTTTATGGAAGGAAGTCAAAGAATGTACTAGGACACACCACTGGGGGTGGGACGGAGGGATTTCCCTGATCCTGATGATTCCAGACACCAACATTCGAGCCTGCTAATAGCTACACAGCCCTATCCAGGCTTGTTTTTCCTGATGATGCTGGACTGTGGGAATGTCGGAACTGAGTTTTAGTTCACAGTGCAGATGCACCTCTTACTGACCTTCAAATGGACATATGTGGGAGGTAAGTTGCAGCAGCTGCCTCTGCCCCAATCTATGTGTGTTCATTTCAACACGTGAAGAAAGCCCCTGAAGCCTCTCTACACGTTTTAAAGTGAACATTGGGGGTGGAAATTACTACCATGATCATATTAACATAAGAACAGCCCTGCTGGATCAGGCCCAAGGCCCATCTAGTCTAGCATCCTGTTTCACACTGTGGCCCACAAGCAGGGGCGGATCAAGCTTTTTGCCACCCATAGGCAAAAAGGCTCTTGCCACCCTTTTACCTTAAACAAAAACGGTTTACCTTTTTTGGGAATAAGGTAAAAGCGGGGGGACTTACTCCTCACCCATGCCACCCTTGCTGCAGCTGCTGCTGCCCAAAGAAGGGGCGGCAGAATTTGAGGAGGGGCAAATTTTTCTGCTCAAATTTTGCCGCCGTAGGCAAATGTCTACTCTGCCTCTCTGTTAATTCACCACTGTCCACCAAATGCCTCTGGCGAGCCCACAGGTAAGAGATGAAGGCATCCCCTCTCTCCTGCTTTTGCTCTCCTGCAACCGGTATTTAGAGGCATGATGCCTCTGAGGCTAGAGGTGGCCTATAGCCACCCAACTAGTAGCCATTGCTAAACCTTTCCTCAATGGATTTGTCTAAGCCCTTTTTTCAAGCCATCTAAGCTAGTAGCCATCACCACATCCCATGGCAGAGAATTTTGTGCTTGGTTCAATCTTGTGCTTGACCCTCATATGTTCATTTGAACATATGTAAGGGGCTTTTGTTAGCAGTGAAAGAATAGGTATGTATGGGACCTCTAACTCGGTAATTGAATGCATTTTCAAATTCCAAAATTTAGAATAAAGAAACACATATGCAGAAAAGTTTGTTTTCTAGTGACAGATTTGCGATTTGCTTCTTCCTTTTATCTATCTTTCAAATTCTAATCTCTCAGTTTCTAAATTCAGTATTCTTCTTTACTGATATTATTGATCTTTTTAAAAAAGGCTACCTGAATAAACAAAATCTCACCAACAAGCCTACCAGAAGACTGGAGTTGCAGGCAATAAAATTAAAATTGTGTATACAACAACATTAGAATGTATCTTAAAACAAAACAACAAAAGCTAGCAAACCAGTACGATTAATAAAATCAGAGCAACAACCATCTCATCTCATTTCATCACCAATCGTGTTTAGAAAAATGTTCAGCAGTCTCTTAAAGGCCGAAAATGGGCCAAACTACACCAGGAAGGGAGTTCCTCATGGAGGGAGCCACCACGGAGAAAGCTCTACTGCTTAGCATAATAGGTTTTACCTTAGGTGACAGAGGAACATGGAATACTCCTCTAAGGACCTTCACACCTGAGTGAGGCTATTGGGAGCCTGGAAATGGACAATGCCAATGAGATACAAGAAGGAATCAAAGCATAATTCATACTTTGTACTATAGCCACTTTGGAATGCCTGCTACTATAGAAACTCGATCTGGCGCTAGTTCAGGTAGATTTCAGAGGCAGATTATGTTATGATCGAATCCATCTTTTTCTTTTGTTTGAGAACCAGAAATGCATCAGAAGGAGAGATCAAAATGAATGTGAAAGTTAGAACAACTTTTTCATAAAAGACCATTAGTGACAACAGCCCCCTGTGGCTTGCTGAATTTATTTAGTGTTGCTTGCCCCAAAAGAATGTAAGGACTTGGGGGAAAAAATATAACTGAGTTTGTGGAAGAAAACAAAATGGACATAAATATAATTTCTTCCATGCTGAGAAAACAATTTATTTTTTTCCATGCTGAGAGTTTAGATAACACTGCACATAAAACATCGCTTTCATTTTTGCTGATGGGCAAAGAGTTATTTTGTTGTTGGCTCCACATCTATTAATTTCTCACATGCTCCACACTCTAACTTCTGTTCAATAAACCTGACCAGCCATGTCTTTCTGCATCATACCTGGTAGTTTTTTTGCTTAAAGCCCCTATAGCACAAGAGGGGGAACAACACTCACATCCTAAATCATATAGCATTTCCATATGTTATTTTCCTCCATGTAATCTTTCTGATAAAATAATATAGGAGTTCTCAAACACAGTGAGCCTTTTGAAATCTACAAACTATTTCCTGAGATTTGATTTACAGCCCCCTTCTTATGTTTTGCTGCTAAAGTGACAGCTTTTTAATGAATTCTTAGGGCCACAGAGAGGAACCAACACTGGCTGCCTTTGCACATAATGCCCAACCGGAGGCAAACGAGCCAGAGGTTTGATTTGGTGGTTGTCGAAATGTGTGAAACCGCAGTCTTGCCACAAAAGATCTGTTGCCCTGCCCCACGCAGTCCCCGTACTTCTCCTGATGTTGCCTGGCAACAGGGATACCTCATTGCCGCATCCAAATCTTCAATGCATGTCAAGGGAGAGACCCACGTGGCGGGGGAGAGTGCTTTCCACGGCATCTTATGCTCCCTCCTTTCCCAATGCACACATAAAAAAGGGAAAGGATGACAAGATGGGCACAGTGGGAGAAGTCTCCACAAAGCAAAGGTTGCAGAAGCATTTGCACAAGCACATAGAGCCCCCAGCCCAGTTGTTTCCTAAGAAAAGTCACACATGCCAGGGGGTGATACCAGAAATTTAAGTGAAAGAACAGCCCCTTGAATTCTTGAGTGGCCTTAGCTTTGAAAAAGGCCTCCTTTATCACTTTATTCAGGTAGCCTTTTTCTTGTAGCTGGCTCCCCAAGATATTCACCTGTTTGGGGAAAGAAAAAGATGTGCTACCATTTCTATGTAGACATAACATTTGAGAGTATGGTAAAGTGGTCTTTTAAAGTCCTAGGGTGAAAACTGTCAGATTAGAGAAAGAAGTTTACATCTGACATCTTGTTGTACACATCTGTTCTCAGGCTGCCATTAAGTTTACTAATTTCCACATGCAAAAAATGTAACTTGTCATACCCATATGTAAGCTGGAATTCTATAGAGGGGTGGATGTTGTTTAAAAAGGACTTGATATGGAATAAATCCCTTTCAGAACCTGTCCAAATTATGAAAATGTCATCTAGTTATCTGTTATATAGCGCAATAGACCTGACAAATGCATTATCTTTTAAAATATAAGATTGTTCAAAAATACTCATAAAAAGATACCCATAAAAATAACCATAAAAAGTTCAGGGGCAAAATGACACCCCATAGCAACCCCAGACACTTGTCAGTAAAACTGATCTAAAAATTGGAAAAAATATGTGTAAGTGCAACATTTGCTAAGTTATTGAGAAATAAAGGAAGAGGATTAAGTTAGGATCTTTTATTTATTTAGCACAACTTCTATGGTTTCTAATGCTTTGTCCTGTGGTATATTGGTATAAAGTGATACTATATTGATGATAACCAAAATACAGTGAGATGGAGGTAACTTGTACCCCTCAAGATGATTAAGAAAATTAGTTGTGTCTTTAAGATAAGTTGTATATTGCTAACAAATGGTTTCAAAAATGATTCCAAGTACATTGAAGTAGGTTGAAGAATAGAGCCACACCCTGATACAATGGGTCTACCAGGTACTGGTGTAATATTTTTGTGTATTTTGGGAAGAATATTAAAAACTGGTATCTTTTGTACTGATTCCAGCAAAAAGTCATAAGTAGTTCTTCGAATATATCCCATATGCAGTCTTTCATTTAATATATCCAAGATCTTTGTATATACTTGGTTAGTAGGATCCCCGGGCATTGTAAAGATAGCCACAGGGCTCTGTGGCCACCAGGAGTCAACACCGACTCGATGGCACACTTTACTTTACATTACAGTGTGCCATTGAGTCGATGTCGACTCCTGGTGACTACAGAGCCCTGTGGCTGTCTTTGGTAGCATACGGGAGGTGTTTACCATTGCTTCCTCCTGCGCAGTCTGAGATGATGCTTTCAACATCTTCCTATATCGCTGCTGCCTGATACAGGTGTTTCCCATAGTCTGGGAAACATACCAGCAGGGATTCAAACTGGTAACCTCTGGCTTGCTAGTCAAGTCATTTCCCCATTAGGTAGCTGTATTTGTAACGTAGCAGATCCTCAAGCTTTCTTTCTGCATCCTTCGCTAACCTGACCAAATCTGCTTTGCTGCCATCCTCATTAGCCACCAGATCTTGTGGGCTCTGTGCCACGTTAGGGGGACAGAACCGAAAGGATGTTTTGAAAAAGAATGATTCGTTGATTTTTTAAAGGATAATATATCCTTTGTTCACATCAAAGAACCAAACCTAAATGGACTTTTAATTCCTCTTCTAATAATCTTTACATTAAAGTCTTCCAAGAAATGGTAACTACAGAAATCCAAGAATTGGGGGATAAGAATGGTGCTACTTGGCATAATTTGACCAGGATGGAATGTTAGGCTTTATATGGTCTTAAAACCAATAGGGTATTGTAATAAAACCTGTGGATAAAAGAGGAGCTATAGTAATTCTAAATAGGTATATCTACATAAAGGAAGTCAGGTGCCAATTTAATGATCCATACTTGTAATGTGACTTTCTCTTCCCCATCATGCATTGCAGCTAGATACCCTGAGAGATGCAGGGGTGAGGCATTTGAGGTATTTTGTATCATCTCCCACTCTCCCCCTGCCATCATCTTTCTACAGAAAAGTGGAGCCCCGGCCACTGGAAGAATCCCACATGGTGGAGGGTGGAAGGGCGCGCAGAAAGTAGTCCTTGCACTGAGCAAACACTGCTGCAGCAGAAGCAGTTGCTCTCTGGCTGGGTCGAGTTCACAATGACTAATGGAGAACCACTTCTAAAGAAGGTTCGCCTCAATGAAACAGACTTCAAGGTTCTACCTAGGGAGGAATTGCTCTTAAGGTGGAAGCAGTATAAAGCATATCTGCGAGCTCTAGAGGGCAAATACACAGACCTTAACACTAATGATGTAACTGGATTGAGAGAGTCTGAAGAAAAACTGAAGCAGCAACAACAAGAATCTGCTCAAAGAGAAAATATCCTGGTGATGTGGTTGGCAACTAAGGAACAAGAGATGCAAGAGTGTACTAATCAGATCCAGTACCTCAAGCAAGTTCAGCAGCTGAGAGTTGCTCAACTGAGATAAACAATGGGGGACCCCGGCATTAACTTGTTTTTCCTAAAAATGAAAGGTGAATTGGAACAGACAAAAAACAAGCTGGAACAAGCCCTAAATGAACTGAGTACCTGGAAATTTACACCTGATATCCAAACAGGCAAAAAGTTAACGGTGAAGTGTCAAATGCTTATCCAGGAGAATCAAGAGCTTGGAAGGCAGCGGTCCCAAGGAGTTATTGCACAGCTTGAGGCAGAGTTGGCTTGCAGAAGAAATATAGTGAGGCGCTTAAGAGAAGTCAGGATGACTTCATCATCCAGTTTGATGAGGAAGTAGAAGGTATGCAGAGTCCCATTCTAGTCCTACAGCAGCAACTGAAGGAGACTTGCCAGTAGTTGGTTCAGTACCAGCACAGCAGTTGCAGACCTCAGCTTCAGCCACACTTCACCTTCTGATCAGGGAGAGGTCGTGGGCAAAGACTGCAGTCATCTGGCTAACAGACCAAGCAATGGCAGCTCTTCCCACCAGAGGACATCTGGGCCAGGCTTATATAGAGAGAGGAGTGGAGCATAGGATAATTTCCCACCCTCACCAAGCAATGATAATAAGCTTTCCAACCACTCTGAACACAGAACTGGCAGAGGATCTGGTAGCTATATAAATCAACTCAGTACTGGGAACGAAAGTGTAGACTCTCCCACTGGTAGTGAAAATGATCTAACTCACCATTCAAACGACACAGACTCCAATCATGATCCCCAAGAGGAGAAAACAGTGAGTATGAAAGGTAACAGAACTGTGGGGTCTCATGTTCAGAATGGTTTGGACTCAAATGGTTTGTAATCTGTTGTAACCTTTTTCCCCTGCAGCCGCCCCAAGCAGTAGTGTACTGGAGGGGCAGGGTAAAATCATCACAAACAAACAAACAAACAAACAAACAAACAAAGATATGCTTTCTTCTTGCTAATTGGTTTTCTGACACTGGTTTACAATTGGCTTGAGATTACTTGCTTCTTAGTTGGCTGGTTGTCATTCAAATCAAGTATTGTCATGGATAGCTGTGTCCCTATTGGCTGGGGGGGGGACGACGACAAAAAAGGAGATAGTTTCAAAATGTTCTCAAAGGGCCTGGGAGGCAGAGAGAGCCCTCAGTATGCCCTTGAGGAGGATACATCAGGGGAAGAGGGAGGAAGGAATCAAGGGAGGCTTGATTTTGTGGTTCGTTTGTTTTCTGCCCTGAATATAATATGCTGTGCAATTGCTGCTATATTACTTACCTGGTTTTGCAGGATCTCGGATTGACAAAGGCAGAATTTGGGTGTCTGCCTTCCTTCCTTGAGTTGTGGTTTGGTTTATGTTGTGGCATTGGACAGTGGCAGCTATGTGTTTGTGTGTGTGTAATGTTTTCTTAGTTACTGCTGTGAGATGAGCTCCAAGTCTGACTTTTAGACTAACTTGTGCTTCACTCACTGCTCTGATCTGCTCTGCAATCTGCATTACAAGGTGTACTCACTCAGTCAAAATGTGGCTGAAGACATTTTGTAGTTGAGCTTATTGCTGTGCTTGCTGCTGCTAAGGGTGCTGCTGTGGCAGCTGAAGCAATGTCAGAAAGTAAGGATGGAGTCTCATACTTGTGTGAGAGAGAGCAATGTGTGCCTATGATGTTACTGCAGCACAGGCACTGCAGATAGCATTACGATCAAATGTTGGCATGGGCAACTGTTCCCCATTGGCTGGGGGGAGGGAGGAGGGAAGGGGCACTTTTTGAGGGAATTAAAAAAAATTATTCAAAGGGACTGGGAAGCAAAGAGAGAGCCCGTATGCAAGAAGAAGATATATCAAGAGGAGAGTAGGAAGGAAGAAGGAATGCTCGATTTTGTGGTTTTATTTTTTCAGCACTGAGTATATTATTGCTACTATAACTGTTTTGCTTGTTCTCAGACTGACAAAGGGGGAACAAAAAAGGACAGAATTCCAAAAGGTATGCAAAGGGACTGGTAGGCAAAGAGAACCCTTACATCAGGAGAGGGGGAAGGAATCAAGCAAGGTTTGATTCTGTGGTTCATTTTGTTTTCTCAGCACTGAGTATATGCTGTGCTATTGCTTGCTACTATAACTCTCTGGTTTTGCTTGATCTCAGATTGACAAAGGCAGAAGTTGGGTGCCTGCCTGCCTGCCTTGAGCTGTGGTGTGGTCTGTTTGTGAGAGGGCATTGTGGCGAAAAATGTGGCAGCTCTCTGCGTGTTTTCTTAGTGATTGTGGTGGTGAGCTCCAGATCTGGACTTGACTAACTTGTGCTTCACTCACTGCTTTACAATTTGCACTGCAAGGTGTATTCACTCAGTCCAAATGTAGCTGAAGGTGTTGTTCTGGTTGAGTTTATGGCTATGCTTGCTGGCTGCTAAAATGCTGCTGTGCTGTGGCAGCTGTTGCAAGTAAGGACAGAGTCATAAATGTGCCAATGATGTTACTGCAGCGTAGGCACTTTGGCTGGCAATGGATTCTGGGTCAGTGATTCTTTTTGGGCCATCTTTGGACTGTGTGTTTGGCAAAATGTGTTGGGAGGGACTGTGTGTTGCTTCACAGTGTCATTTTTGAAAGCAAAGTTGCAAAATGTGTGCACAGTGCACTCTGCTTGTTTTGCCCATAGGAAGAATGGAGAACTTGAATCACCCCATTTTTCCCCATGGGTAGGTCCTAGAGACACCAAAGTAGGTTGGTAGTAGGGCAGGATGGGTTCTACCTACCACCCAAACCACTAAAGAAATGGGCAAGCAGACAGTTTGTTAAAAAACCTACCCCCCCCCCCCGTGTTCCTCCCACTCGGAACACTTGACACATTCCCACAGAGAATGGGGTCATTGTGTTTTAAGCTTGGAACATCCCCTTCATTTGAAGGGCAGTCTGTTCCAAGCTCATAACAGCACGTTTCGAGTTGGAACATTCTGAGCCCAGAACGTTCTGAACATCCCTATCTCACAGTGCTCACATGTAGTCCCCCATTCAAATGCAACCAGGGTGGACCCTGCTTAGCAGACAGAACAACTCGAGCTTGCTATCATAATACTAGCTCTTCTCCCTGTAAAGATATGTCTACTTTAAAGAGTAGAGATGTGAAGGCCTGGGGGTGGGTGGGAGGATGATTACCACAGATGAGATGGTAAGAAAGTTTCCTTTTTTTCTTACACTAGCCTACATGTAGGTAAGTAGCAGCATGATTCAACGTTCTCCA
This sequence comes from Hemicordylus capensis, assembly GCF_027244095.1. Classification (NCBI taxonomy): domain Eukaryota; kingdom Metazoa; phylum Chordata; class Lepidosauria; order Squamata; family Cordylidae; genus Hemicordylus; species Hemicordylus capensis. The sequence goes on along the minus strand of NC_069661.1, from coordinate 24,168,167 downwards.
CATGGAAACAACAAACACCATCCTCTTTTAAGTGATCTCTCCAATATACTAGTTTTCTAGATACATGGGCGGGGAAAAATTAATAGGGAAGAATTTATCCATGGGATCCCAAACCTGCTGTCCAAAGTGGAACAGTTTTGCCACTTCAGTTGTATGGACTAGGGCTCAGGGGGACTTATTTCTGAGCAAATATTGCACTATATTTCAATGAAACTTTACTGCTAAGCAAATACGCTGAGGTGTAGATCAAGGTACTGTATAACTAGGAACCAAATTACTAGTGTCAATACAACCACAAAGTCTAACTTTCTTGGAACACTATCTCTTGCAAATATAGTTAGTAGATCACAACTTCGACAGCTTCCCTGTATAAACAAAATTTTTCTGCATCTAATGAACTAGCATGTCAGGGAGAAGGGTTTTAGCTTAGTCTTCTCTTCAAAATGTGAGTTTTCCCACATTTTCTCACATATGCAGCAAGTTTTTATAAGGCAAGGGGGAGATATAAACATGCAATCCCCACTTGCTTACACAGCAGAGGAACAGCTGCAGCATGTGATTTTCTGTTCGTGGTCTAGTATAACATCTCCTGATCTCCATTGGGGAAAGGCACACTAGCACAACAAGGAAACCAACACTGAAATCTAAATAACATTCTCTAATGGCAATCATAGCATGGTGCTATATAGCTCTGGATCTTTTTATAAGCTCCTCTGGTGGTGACTGCTTAAAAGATTAATGTATAGTGATCACAATCACATGGAGAAGGGGTTACTTCCAGATTCTGTTTCTGTGGCTATGCGAATTTTATCATTCTTATACAACCTCACATTTCTGAATATATACAGTGGGTCTGTAAAGTTTGGACCTGATCACATGGCCTAATTCTACAGATAACTGACATTCCCAGTAGGGTTTTTTTACCCAGTTGCCCATATGATGAGCTCACAGGCAAGCATCAAGGTGAAAGGTTTATTTGAATTCACCCTACACAAGAGAGTAGGTACACCAACATTCCTACTGGAAAGAGTCAAAGAAGAGATTTCACCTATGAGCCTCCCTAAGGCTTCTCTTTGAGAAGCACTGTGAGAGAGTGTGTTATATGTTCTTTAAGATGAACTAGATTTCTACGATGTCAATGGAGAGAAGAATGTGCATAGAAGAGGCTGGGTGTATGGGGTGTCATTCTTTTCATAGATGTGTAGCATCTATTTGGGGAGTTCTGGCAAACAATTCAACGGCATTCCAGGCAGCAGATGGAAATGTTTTGCTTTTGAAAGATGTAGCCTGTACTGGGATTTAACAACTTTCCTTGCATATATAAACAAAATCCTAAAGAAAAATAAGAGAATGTTTAGATGATGGAGGAGATGCAATATAATATCTGACATCAGGAGGAAATCAGAAACTAAGGTTGAAGGGGAGTAGACATAAACAACACAGACTAAGTCCTAAAAACTGAGAGATCATTTGGGAGAAAATTCTTCATAATAAACTGTCTCCCAACTGGCTAATGAACTGGGGTACGTCTGAGGCCTCAAGCTAAGCAACAATCTCAAGTAAGAAATATGTTCTCTGGAAGTTAGCAATTTTTTAAAAAAGCAATGATGATGGCCAAGGAGCTAGCGATATAAAATTACTGATAAGAAATTACTTGCATTACAAATTACATTTTGTTGAATGATTTTTTTTTAAAGTGTATGGCATTTTTCCTGTTCTGACGCAGAGCAAAGACTTGCCCTGGAGATATTCTTTTATCTGTTCCCCACTTGATTGGCCAACAGAGACAGATATTTTATTTTGATTGTGTTTGTGGCAAAGTGGTTCAGTGGATTCACACAAACAGAAATAAATGCTTAAGGGCAATTTCCAAAGAAAATAACTTGCTCGAATTGCAAATATATTGCATTACTTCAAAACGGGTCCATTATTCTCATAGCCAGAGATAACTGTAAGTTGTCTGGCACTTCACACTGAATATTAGGGCTAAAAGTTGCAAACTCATTGGTAACTATATTCATAGTGAATTCAAGTCTTACAGTTCAGACTATACATAAGTTGAACTTTTGATACTTTCCACTCTTGACCAACTGACCATGGTCTCCAGTCCAAATGACCATACAGTGATCTCCATGTGTGCAACTGTTTTTTGGTGTGTGTGTGTGTGTGTGTGTGTGTTTTAACATTCAACCCTGGAAGAAGCACTGTCCATAAGACAACACCCTGCAGAAGTTAGTTGTCAGAAGAGGAGTCCTCCAACACAGCAAGTCTACAAAGAACCACAGGATGTGGTACCTAACACACAAATAAATGGTTTAGTTTCCTAATTTTGGGGCCACATAACAGATACTGACAATGCCATTATGCTGTACAACTGACCATGTGGCTATTGCTGTTGAAGCAACACAACTCATTTGCTGCATGGGCATGACCACTTGCATCAGTCCTTATACCACAACAAGTAACTTAGAATTAATGTACAAATTTATCATTGGTTGTATTACTTACAAGCACATTGGGAAGTTGTAACGAAGCCAACATAGTAACCTGCTTATTAAAATATAATACTAAAAAGAGAGAGGAAAGCTGGATGTGTGAAGACAGGTGTCCCTAGGGAGTCAATGATACTCTGCAACTGTGAGTGGAAGACATTCTCTGGGATGTATACAAAATTGCACAATGTGTTGTAATGTGTGAATTTTGCAGTAATTAATTCATGCACTTTTGCACTTCAGGAAATAAAATTTAACTCCTCAGATGACAAGCCTTCTGCTTATGTAAGTAAGTGTCAATACAAAACTGGTATGCAAGTCCAAACCAGACTTGTATGGAATCAGGCATGTTCAGCACTCCCTCCAAAGAGAACCCCCAGCTTAGCTTGAATTCAAGCTGGTCTGGGGTTTCTAATGTTATTTAAAACTCACTACCTCTGGGGGCACTGCGGTGGCAGCAGTTCCCCCTCCCCCCATTGCCTCCTTCTAGTCTCAAAATGGCCCAGTTCAGGCCATTTTCTGCCCATTCAGGGCCTCTCTGCGCTGGCGGTGGCCATTTTAGAGGTCGCCACACATGCACACCAGCTATTTTCATGACCAGGCTGATTCTAATAGGCACGGGAATCATAGGTTGGTAGTACTTGATAATGCAAAGAGTGGTGCATCAGCACTGAGGATGGGGCTTCAGGGCACATTTGTCATGAGCATGTGGATGGACTCCGAGGAGGAGGAGCAAGAGACAGACGAGATGGCAGCAGAAGTGGGAGTGCAAGGTCCAGAACTTGCAGAGGAGAGTGGGACCAGCCCACGGGAGGCTGGAGAAGAGTTAGAGCCTGTCGTGGCAGCTCCTATGGAAGAAGGACAGCTGGTCTCAGCAGTGGAGAGGCGTCACTCAAAGAGACAGCAGGAGATAAAGGACCACATGCACAGAACAGCTAGACTAACAAGCAAGGCTGCTGAGTCAGGGATCTATGATTAACAGCACATGGTTTCAGCCTATATTAGCTGGTTTTGCCACAGCCGCTGTGCTGGTATCAACGTTGTTCTTCACTGAGATACTTGGCTGTGTTCCTGTTTGCAGTGCCTGTGTTTTGACCTTGGATTGTTTGGACTCTGTTCGTGCCTGTGTGTTGACCTTGGACTGTTGGGACTCTGTTTGTGGATTACGATTTGGACTCTGTTCGCCTTACTGGTGATATTACGAACTGGACTGACTTTGGTTTGAAGAAACTGCTTACTGCCTGGCTTTGTTGTTTGACTTCTGCCCCTGTCTGTTTCATTATCCGGTGGCTGATATTTATAGCTCCAGATTAGTGGGACAGGTTTATGACAACATTCTGGAATGAGTACAGTGTTCCTTCCTCTGCTCCAAATCTCTCAAGAGGGCTACAGAAGTACCACTTACAACGTTTTCTCTAAAAATCTAGCAAGAAATGTAACCTTCTGTTAGTTTCTTCTAGTTATACATTTCCAGCCATTTGCCATCTACTTCAGAAGCAATATATTCAAGTACTAAACCAGGAATCTAGCACTTCTGAAAAACCTTCTTCCCTCTAACGACAACGCATCACTCCAATAATGAAGCATGTTAGTGTATTTGGTCCAAAATTGGAATAATTTAATCATTTTTATAATTGTAAAATTTCCTTCCGAACTGCTTTTATAGCAAATGGGGAAAAATATAGGAACCTATCTTTGGTCTGCTGTGTTGGAAGATTATACAGAAAAACATCAATTTTCTTATCACACCTTGTTAGGGTGGTTATTAAATTTTGCCAGTTCAGATTATAGGTTTCATTTTTTACCCTGAAAGCAAAAAGCATATGCTCATGGCAACTAAAGATAAGGAGGATGCATTAGGAAGTAAAAACTACTTAATGTGAAAATCCCTAAAAAAATTTACAAACCATACCAGGGGCATTTAATACAAATACATTTCACTTGTGGTAGCTCAAGATGAACTAAAATAATGTCTGTCATTAGACCTATAGTTTCTTAATGCCATTTAAAGTATTTTTCCTGTGCTTTGGTGTGCTCTCTCCCCCTCTTTTTACACACACACACACACACACACACAGAGCTATGGTTATAGGTTTGTATCGTTTTGATGTGGTTACAAGTTCAAGCAATTCATGGAACTGCATGAAGCTCTGAGACAGCAAAAGAAGTCCTTGAATAAAATAGATCTGTTAGGATCACTTGCATTAATTTACTGATATCAATAAGGTACACTTGTGAATACATGTTTGCATGTGGAAGCAATTAACTTTGTGGGTAACTCTTCCCTTCTAGCTTCCAACTCCTGTTCATTTGGTGTATGTGGCTTTTTGCCAAAGTTTCTGCAAATACTACACTTAATTTGACAAGGTGTCTCATACACAGTGCTTCAAAACTATTGAAAAGTGCATTTTCGTGGCTAACATTGCTGCAAAGCCATCTGTCAAAAATGCTTTGGATTGGAAACACCCAACTTTTTAAAAATTCAGTGTTTTTGGAGAAAATAGACTTCATGGGGCACCAGATGCAGAAGTTTGAAAGCTACTTGCTATGGAGGTCCTGAAGTTTACTGGAGACTTATAAAAATTCTTCCTAACATTAAAACAAGCAAGCAAGCAAAACAAGCACCAGGAACAGCATCAAATATTTCAGTTACTGAAAGGTATTAGTTCTATGCAGGTATTTTCGGAGTGAAAATACCTCCAGTGACTGTTGCTGGTGTCTTTCTAATGTTTCTTTTTAGATTGTGAGCCCTTTGAGGACAACGATCCATCTTATTTGTTTATTATTTCTCTGCCCTGAGCAATTTTTGGAAGGGCGGTATAGAAATCAAATGAATGAATGAATAAAAACCCATGGTCATGGGATGCTGAAGGTCTCTGAAGGACTTACATATGGACAAGCAGCTCTAGTTATATTTTCCAAAGAGTATAAAAAGATAAACTTGTACACATACCATAGTCACATTGTCGGGATTTCCTACCCTTCTCCATGACACAGGGCTGTTTATTTACCCAGTCAAACAGCAGGATGCCAGGAGAAACAGAGGGTTCCAGACATCAGGATAACCCCAGTAATTACCTTTTAGGAGTCAGGAAGGGCTCAGAGAGACATGCAACAGCTGCTAGGGGATGGGCAGGTGCAGCCCAAGAGGCAGCTGAATGGTGGAGAAGGAATAGCAAGGTTGTCAGCTCCACAGCTGAAAACGGGTGCAGAAAGGCTCATGAAGGGGGTGGATATGGAGAACAACTCTCCTTTGGAAACCAGAGATTGGGTGACCAATTCACTTGCCTGGCCAGGGAAGTAGGAGCAAGTGGGGAGTGGGAAGCGGGGAGGAGTGTCCTAAATGTAGGGCTTTATTTAAGGCAGGGGTTGCCGAAGATGAGAGGATCAGCAGGGATGAGGTTTGTTGGTCTGATGGACTCCCGGAGAGGAGCTCAGGCTTTTTGCTCCCGCTGATAGAGGAATGAGTGGAGTGAATATATGTCCCTCCTCTCCCCAACTCTGAGGCAAATGCCCGTGCCTGTAATTCAGGGGTGAGAGTGTGGAAAGTTATCTAGGGAATTCTTCCTCCCTAAACATGGACACACATACATAAATATAACACTGGGCTGGTTAAACATGCGAAGCTGCCTTATACTGAGTCAGACCATTAGTCCATCTAGCTCAGTACTGACTAAACCAACTGGCAACAGCTCTCCAGGGTTTCAGAGAGGAGTCACTCCCCATGCTTTGTGGAGATGCCAGGGTTCACTCATGGATGGTCATCACTTGAAGACTACAGAAGCAGATGGTAATTTGCTTGATGGAAGGTTACTGTTCCCAGCACTCACCTACATGAAATTCTGTGCTGTAACCTGTGCTGATGGAGCCCCTTAAAGATAAACAGCCCTGGGGAGCCCAAGTGTCATTTGGGAAGGTGCCTGGGGAACTCTGGGAAGTGGATTCCTTTCCAGTGCCTTTCCCACAGAGCTTCAGAGCCACTGTCTTAACAGACACAAATTCCTTGTGCTTTGGAGGAACACAATTCAACGAGTGAATGTGGTAAGCTCCTAACACAACATGCTAAAATGAAAGTTGTTTTTAGTTGTTGACTATATAAATTCAACAGACCAGTGTGTTAAGAGTGTAATACACAAGGTGCTGAAGCCAATGACAAAGTGCTCATTGGATCTGATGCTGTTGCATTTCCATCTGCTGTTCACTGCTTGGTCCACTGTTGAAATTCCAACCTATTGGCCTTCAGCCATGTTAAAATACACAAACTTTCAGTAGCATATGCTTCCTCATGAAAGTGCACACATTTGTCAGCAAATATTTTAGTGGAGGAACTTAACAAGTGTAAAATGAGATCTCATATGACAGATGATCATCTCCCAAACATCCTGAAAACTGCCACTTTTAATCTCGCTCCGGAAATTACACAAATGGCATTACAAAAGAAATGCAACTTCTCCACCAGGCAAGCCTCAGCACCTCCTATGTTCATACTGACATTATGCAAACTATTTCAACAACATTTTCTGTATATAAAATAATGCAAATTAGCAAACAGCATCAAAAAATAAGTACAATTTGCCCCAGAGCTGAACCAATGTCTACACCATTAAGGCAATTTATATAAAATATGTTAATAGCACAGAGGAAAAATGTAAAGACAAGCAAATTTCTTGGTCATGAATTGCAGAGAGTTGCAGTTTATGTCTGCAACAAATAAACTGAGCTCATTTCCCAAAATGGTACTTGGCCACATTTTTTTCATTGTTCCTAACAGAGATCAGGGACTGGCAAAGGCAACCTTATCTCAGTATGCTCTGCTTTGCACAGGGCAGAAGCACAGCCAATCAAAAGCAGCAGGGCAAGAGAGAAGTGAGTACGGAACATATGAAGGCTGTTCTCACGTGCAGCCTAAACCGGGCTAGTGATGCCCAGCCTGGGTTAGGCTGCAGGTGAGAACCGCCGGGAACGGGCCCAATCCCAGGGCCAGCGCCGTCTAACCCCATTGTGAAACCCACTTCCTAAGTGAGGTTAAGGGAGTGAATGCTCCCATAGCCCCAATTTTTAATCATGTGCGCCAGCTGGTGTTGCAGAGATGGACTCCTGCCTGTTGCTGCAGGGATCCCCACAATGCACCACAAATTCACACGGTGCATTATGGGATTTCCAGGGACTGGCCCCTGGCCCTCCTTGCTGCCTGGGGCAACAATGAGCATGCCCAGCAACAGATGAGCAGTGATTTGCATAGAAGGTGAGTTTAAGCAGCCTTCGCCGCCATCTGCCCAGTAGCCCTCTCACTCAGTTGTGAGAATGGGCTCAAGAAGTTATCTTACACTGATTCAGACAACTGATCTAGCATAGTATTATCTACACAGAGCAGTAGCACTCTACAGGTTTTCAGTCTGGGGTCTTTTTTCCAGTCCTATTTGAAGGCGCCAGGGATTGTACTGCGAATCTTCGGCAATCAATAAGTGAGAAATCACCTATGACAGAGCAGAGGACTTTGGCATGCACTAGATTTCCATGTGCTCTTGACTCCTCCCAGCATTCTCTCTTCTACTTGTTGCCTCTTTGCAATGTTGCCTAGGGCCAGAATTAGTAGCTGACTGGGAATGTAGATTCAGAAGTGTCAAGACTGATGCGTCTCCACAGAATGAACACAAGCAGCCTGAAGAGTGAGGTCAAAATGTGGCACACCTCCAAGGATCAAAACATCAGTCGCCATGAGGGCAGGAGACTTTTAAAGTCCCATTTCCCACTTTTTGGAGTAAGAAGAGCTTCTGGTGGGTCTGTGGGGAGAGCGGGTTTGGCCCACTCTCCCCACAAATGAGCAGCCTCTAAGCCCCTGGGCAGCTGGATCCGCCACTCACACGACTGCCGGCTCTGTCATGGAGCTGGTGGAGGCTGCGGGGATTGGGGGCCACCCGGTCCCAAGAAGTTCCAGGATGCCCTGCACAAGGGCACGGGGCATTCTGGAGAGACCCCCGAGGCCAAGAGGCTGTCTGCAGCCTCCCAGTCGGGGGCCTACTTGTGTGTTGCCACGCACAGTGGTGGCACACAAGCAAAAAAAAAAAAAAAAGAGCTTAGCAGAGCGTTCGCTCTGTTAAACTCATTTAAGGGCAGGGGGAACCACACACAGGCCCGGTGGTTCCGACAATTAGTAGAAAGCGGGCAAGGTCCCTTAGCCCGCTTTCTACTGATCGTGGGAATAACTTCCATGTGTGTCAGCATAAGAACTTGCGCAGATTTAGAAGTGGCCCCTGATGTAGTAAAGGTTCTGCTGCTAGAATGAAAAGCACTGCACTCCAAGCTATCTCCAGACATAAAGGCATCCAGGGAGCGTCAACACACATGCGGAAAAATCCCCCCATGACTTATTTATCTACTTCTTATAAATATTTTTAGACCACTTTTCAACAACAACAACAAAACACCTCTTGAAGAATAATATACATGGGGTGGGGGGAGCTTAAAACCTTGGTCATTCAGGAAGAAATATTCAGTTCCCTATAGAGCTTTTCTTAAAGAGATTCATATGCTCCTGACTCTTCAAGATTGCAAGTATCTTTGCCCTCTAAGGTTTGTTTAGTGGCAATATGTGAGGGGGCCTCCTCTACTGTGGCGACCACACTGTGGAATCCCCATCCATGGGAGGTGAAATTAGTGTTTGTCTTATTAGCATTTCAGCACCAATTGAAGACCCACCTTTTGCAACTGGCAGTTTCTAATGATCTTTGATTTAAGTTGCTGTGCTCCCCTTGGCTTTTGTTTTTTGGCTGCTAAAATATTCTTCATCATTTGTTTTTGTGTTGTTGTATTTGTTTTTAATGCATTATTGCAAGCTGTTTTGGACACTACTAGAAACAAGAGTGGTCTACAGTTTTTAAATGAATGGATTAATTAATGAATAAAATATTTATCCATATAACTTAAGATTTGCCCAGTTAAAGTCACTCAAACAAAACAAATCCTGGCTCTACTGTGGAATATATCAGGTTATATCTGGTGAAGATACTCATTGCTATTGTCTTTTGTCATTGACACAAAAGAAGCAAAATGACACAAAAATAGAATCTGATTGAGAAATAATCTACTCTATCCAAATCAAACTATTCCACCATCTGAAATAAAATGCAGTATATCCTGAACTGAAACATTTTAATTACAACCTAATTATTCAGAGAGAGAAAATTGAGTATACATGCCAATTAAAACATAATATTTTAATTGGCATGTATACACATTCTTTTCCCTGAATAATCATGTCATAATCAAGATTTTTCAGTTCATTGCATTACTTGACATTTTTCACTTCCACACAATTTACTTGTAGGAAATACAATACAATCAACTTCATTTCCCTGGTATCATCTTTTATTAACCCAATCTTTTTAGTTCCAGAAATAGCTTCCCAAGCCTGGGTAGGGCTGCTTGTGTGAAGCGCCAGGATCATAGCCGATCCTGGTGCAACCTCATCGGGTAGCCCAGGAATTTCCCCCAGGCTTTTACTTGGGTAAAAGAGCACAGGCGCACCCTTTTACCTATGTCTCCAGTGGTCTGTCTGCTTGGGCTGCAGGCAGCCTGAGCAGAGACAGAGCTGGGTGCCTAGATTGTTTGGCTTGAGAGGAAATCCCTCAATGCACCGCACTCCTTGAGCAATACATTGATGGATAACTGGAGGCCAGGCTGTTTTTTCTCGGGCTCCAGAAATCCGCGCTGCTCAGAGCAGTGCAGATCATGTGGGCATGTGAGTTGCGCATCCCACACAAGGCTCTTGGTCATCTGCGGGGAAGGTAAGATAGATTTTGCCTCTCCCCGCCCCCACACACCAATGGTTGTGAGAATGACCTTAATATATGTGTCGGAGTGCAAGAAAATTCCATTATTTTACAAAAGGCTGGATATTATGTTGGTTATGTGGGCTGAAAAGGAGTACTGTGAATTTTGACAATGATCTCTTCATACCTGCTCCAATAAAAAGTATCATGTCAATAATTTTGCTTCTTATCGAAGTAAAGCTTCAGAAACATTATGCACTCAATATTCTCATGGAATATGAAGAATTCTAGTAAAATATAACACCAACTCTCAACAACAAGCAGCTGGTTTCTTCTTTGCTCACTGAATGAATGTTCAATTAAAGTGGGGGGGGGACCTTTGTTTTTCAGGCATAGTTATGAGTGTGGCAGCTCCAACTGAGCTCCAACAAGTGAGGAAATTAGATGGGCCATGATATTCATGCCATAAGGGCATGAGAGCTGATGTCCAGAATGAGATATTGTACTGGCCTACAAAAAAAACCCTCCACCTTTGGGGTTCTCCCCATCTCCAGCACTGCCCTCTACAGGAAAGCATTAAATATGGATACCCAGGGGTATCTCAGCATATGGATACCCAGGGTGTCTCAGCTAGTATGTTGGGATGGGGGGAGTCGATGGCAGTATACTCCTGTTTCCCTTCTCCCATGTTAAATCAATGCAGGTAGACTAACATAGTGAACAGGGCTATAGAAAACAAAGACATTGCAGGTTTCAGGCACAGTTTTGCTTGGTAATACCTTTTCTCCCAAGCCTGTAGGAAAATCACATTATCTGAACCTTCTGCATACGTTCAGTTTCTGAAGATCAGGGAATAGAGGTGAAAGGCAGAAAAAGAAGGTTTGATTATATGCTACAGTTGGACTGGGCACTTGCAGGTCACTTAACCAGCTTCATAGAACAATTTCATTCTCTTCGCTCTAGCAGTTCAGACTCAGAGCAGGGCTGAACATTTCCAATTACCGTGCTACAATATGGTTGTCTTATGGGTCTCCGCTTATAATGACAGATTTTTTGGGGGTTTTTTGCCTGTAGTTTGAAATAATCTGTATACAGACGGTCGAAGTGCAATCTGCTTTACAGGAACAGCAAGCAACCAAGAAACCCCGAGGAGAAACCAGCATGTGAAGTGTAGGTTTCCTTACTTCCCAATTACACTGATTATATTGCTTCCAACATATAGAAAGACAAATAAACTTAATTAACAATGCATTGGAGCCCACTGTCATGGAAGTGCTCGAAGGAAAAACCAGACCTGAAAAACCAGCACAGCAGAGTTGACCGACTCAGTGAGAAAGGTCAACAGCACACTGCTGGAACTGAATGCAAGTAATATTTACACTGGTGGTTTCCAATAATGAAACATTCCATTATCTGATTTCAAACATAGCTGTGTTCTTCTCCCATTAAAAAATACATATACCAACAAGAAACCAACCCCTTTCTTGCTGTAAAAAAATCAGCTAGAATACATGTCTGATCAGATATTCCAACAATGCTAGATCTGTGACAGGACACAACTACATACGTACATACATATATTTATTTCAGCCACAAGGTGTCCTGGTTTTGATCGGTGCAGAAGTGCTGGGGAAGAACTGTTTCACCCTGTCTCTCAGTGCCATTTTCTCAATCAAAATCATTTCCCCAAGCTCCTAATAGCTCTAATGGTAAAAAGTGAAAGGTACTGTACTTGTATGCTTCCTACTCTAGAGCTACTATTATTTCTTGTTTACACAGTCAGGCAGGTGTTATTGACTGGTTTGTTTTATCCAGACATCAAGTCCTTCCCAAGGACCTGGGATGGCTGAATTTTATTGTCAATGTTGTTGCTGTTGTTATAGATATCATCGCAGAATATAGGCTGTTCCCAGTAAAGCTGCTTTTTGTAATTGGCTGGTGGTGATTTCTGTGGCCCCTATAGTGTTGAGGTGCTCTTCAAGGTCTTTTGGAACTGCACCCAGGGCGCCAATTACCACTGGGATTATTTTGGTCTTGTTTCATTGTCCAGTTAGTGGCTGACATCCTTACTAAATCTACTTGAGGAAGTCTACAACATCACCTGGGGCTTTTTAGTTTAGAAAAAAGACGACTGTGGGGATACATGATAGAGGTCTATACAATCATGCATGCTGTGGAGAAAGTGGATAGAGAGAAATTCTTCTCCCTCTCACATAACACTAGAACCGGGGTCATCCCATGAAACTGATTGCCACGAACTTTAGGACCAACAAACAGAAGTACTTTTTCACACAATGCATAATCAACTTTGCCACAATGCCACAACATGTGGTGACAGCCAACAACCTGGATGGCTTTAAGAGCAGTTTGGATAACTTCATGGAGGAGAGGTCTATCAACGGCTACTAGTCTGAGGGCTATAGGCCACCTCCAGCCTCAGAGACAGTATGCCTCTGAATACCAGTTGTAGAGGAGTAACAGGAGGAGAGAGGGCATGCCCTCAGCTCCTGCCTGTGGGCTTCCCAGTGGCATTTGGTGGGCCACTGTGTGAAACAGGATGGTGGATGAGATGGACCTTGGGCTTGATCCACCACAGGGCTGTTCTTATGTTCTTATAATCAGAGATGGAGATGCTCTTATTTTGACAGGGTGCAAAACCCTGGCGTAACCACAGAGAAGGCCTGGTTTCAAGCTGCCACCAAACAAGCCAGTGGCAACCATAACTAGACTTCCCCAGATGATCTTAATAGGCGGCAGGGTTCATGACAAAGAAGGTGCTCTCTTAAATACCCTGGACCCAAGCCATTAAGGACTTTCTAAGTAATAACCAGCACTTTGTATTTCGCTTGGAAATATATTGGTAGCCAGTGCAGTTCTTTTAAAATCGGTGTCATATGGCCCCTTCGGATTGTCCTAGAGACCTGGCTGGCTGCTGCATTCTGTTCCGAGTCTTGTTTCCAGACTACATGGAAAGGCACACCCCCCCCCCCGTAGAGTGCATTACCGTAGTCAAGCCTGGAGGTAACCAGCATATGCACCCCTGTTCTAAGGTTATTTACCTCCAGAGGTTATTTCTCTCCTCCCCACTACCACTTTCAGCCAGCCCACTCGCAGTCACCCCCTCTCCTCCACTCGTGGCCACCCCTTCCACTCCCCCACTCTTAGCCACACACTTAGCCACCCCGTCTCCTCCCCACCACTTTCAGCCACCCCCTCTCCTCCACTCGCAGCTACCCCCCCACTCTTAGCCACAGCACTCTGCCACCCCTCTTCTCCCCCCCACCACTTTCAGCCACCCCTCCACTCCCAGCCACCCCACTTGCAGTTACCCCCTCCACTATCCCATTCTCAGCCACCCCACTCACAGTCACCCCTCTCTTCCCCACGACCCCTCTCTTCCCCACGACCACCCCACTTGCAGCCACCCCCTCTCCTCCACTCACTGCTACCACACTCGCAGCCACCCCATCCACACCAGCCGTTGGAGCTGAGGAAGTGAGCTGTGGCTGGGTGAGCTGAGTGAGTGAGTGAGTGAGTGAGTGATACTGCTGCTCTTTCTTTGGCCCTCCTGCCCCTCCATCTGCTCCTCAGCCTCCTCTTCCATGGCAGCCCCCTCCCTCCCTCCCTCCCTCCCTCCCTGAGTGTTGTCAGAACTCTCACAAGATGTGCCACATACCACAGGATTTGTTTACATACGTCCTAAGGCTTTTATATATAAACAGATTTAACATATCATCACAGTGACAATAAATGTATCCAAATCAGGGCTTTTGGTTCAGGAGGCCAATATGCAATACATGGATGGAGAGATCCTGACCCGTCTGCAGCAAGGGCACTGCTAAGAATCGGATCCATATTAGAAGCAGATCCCTGACCCTTGCTTTATTTTCAATCTGATCTTCCCTTTGCAATTACTTCTTGCAGTTTCTGAACCACAGTAAATATATAACTATGTATTATTTCTCACCCTTCAATCTCCCCGCCCTCCGCCACCCCGTTCTCTTTGTACCATACTCATTTGGGTAGGGGAAAGCACCATTTCCGCCATTAAGCCCAGCAGCTGTGTTGCTGCGGAGCATGATGCTGAGGGCAGTGCATGCCAAAAGAGCATGCTTCCCTCAGTGCAACCGCTTCCCCCTCATATGCACACGGAAAGGGGAGAGATGAAGAGGGGAAGCGGAAACGGGGAGTAGCCGCTCAACTCTGTTTCTTCTTCTTTCCATTACAAGCACATGGTGGGGGGAAGAATGAAGACCCAATGACTAAAGAGTCTGTGGTGGGAGTGGCTACTAGGCTGGATTTTTAAATTCCTGTCCAGCGCATGCTCTTCACCACTGCCTGATGCTTGAGAAAATGGTCAGAAAGGAAAGACCCTCCAAAACATAGTTCAATATGTGATCCTGAGTGCCGTTCCGAAAAAACGGGAAACCGGGTTGCATGTACCCCAGAGAGCTTTTGATTTCTCAAATGCTAATCCCCTATTCTACATGGCAAACTGTTTTGAAATGGAGGGGAGTTAAAATAAATAAATAAAATAAGTTGTGATATGACAATATGAGTGCTGTTCAAAGAAAAGGAAAGGGGGGAGCGAACTGCACTTTGCCCATGCCCTTGGATTTTCCTAAGTAGTTATTTGGATTCCAGCCACTTCGTTTAATCCAGTGCAAATGCAATGAGTTACATGAAGAAAAGAAAGAAAGAATGATAACAGTGGTTTTTTCATGCAGGGGGAAAAAATCTTAAGCAGACAGAATACTTGTTTCTCAGAGCAGAGCCAATACTTTTCAGGGTTTTTGTTTTGCAAACCTGAACACCTCCCCTTTTGATCAATGTTTTTTTGAAAATCTTTACTTATTTATTTAGGTTACGCTTATTTCAGATTTGCCCTCTCATTGTAATGCCATCCTTTTCATTGCATGATTCCTACTGAGTGGGATTATCCACATGATTAATTCAGGAAGAAGCAGTAGCTAGGGAAAACTTGGCATTGAACAAACAAATAACCAAAAGAAAAGATAATATGAATGTTTACATAATCTAAATGTTTTCATGGAAATTCTTCTATCCCGCCAAAATTGCTAGTTTCTATCCAAAAATTGCTAGTTTCTATCTTTAGATAGAAACTAGCAATTTTGGCGGTTTCATGGTGCTCAAAGATCTTAGTTAAGTTCAGGAAGAAATCCAACAAACCCACCTTGTGTGAGAAGGAGATGGCTCAGAAGAAAGAAGATCCCTACCAATATCCTATCAGCATACACTGTGCTACTCCAGTATAGAATACATCCAATTGTCTGCTACATTATCTTGGAATAACCATTATGGAGGAGTACACTGCAAAAAGTATATGGTGGGCTTGCCAGTACTATCTAAATACTTCATGGAGGCAGGGAGGATCTCACTTATTTTCACATAAAACAGGTGAGGTGTGAAAGACGTCTTCTTTATATCGGATCATTTTCAAATGCTTAATTAGTCATAAGCGTAAAAACTCCACTCCTAGGCTCCTTGAGAAGTACTGTGCTATTTATATACCCTTTCAGGAGGTAGTACACTCCATCAAATGTCAAGTGGGAGGATTAAAAGGGTAACAGTAATGTAATGTAAGGTATAAAGGAGAGAAATGTTTCTACAAACTCTTGGTTTAACTAGAGGTTTCTAAATGTAGAAATATACTGAAGAATTAATGGTGAGGCCTGTGTCCCTTGAATTCGTAGTGCATGGGGGAAATTTAAGTTCTGTTTTAACAATCCTCAATAGAAGATACTGAAGCAAAAACCCCATAAATCAAGTGAGGATTTCATTACATATCCCTAGGTTCTAAAGAAGAAAAGGGACCCAAGATTAATATAGCAGAACTTCTCCCACTGACATCTTAACCTGGACATCATGAGCACTGTTACTAAAATTGTATCCCTGGATTAAGTTCTCTCCCTCTATCCTATTATACACTAGTATTTTTAAGCGCGTTAAAATAACGGGCGCTAGTTGGGTTGTGTAGATATGTCTGTTAGATCTGTGTCTCCGTTACATCTTTTATAGTTTGACTTTGTAAGTGTTAATGTTTATGTAAAGTTCCGCTGCTGCCACCTCCGCCATCCCCGGTCCCCTCCATGCCGCGGCCGCACAAACAGGGTCGGGCTGCTCCGGTGCAAGCTCGCCCGCATGCCCGCCGTTGCCAGACCCATTGATCTCCGCGATCACATGCTGGGCGGGGCTGGCAAGGAAGCAGAATCCTCCCCACCCCTTCCCTTCCTCCCTCCCATCCAGCACAGCCAGAGCGGAGAGGGAGCGGCTACGAACCCAGCACCAGGGCCAGCCTCACGGTCTACAGCACCTCCGTGACCGGCTCTAGGGAGGTGAGCGGCGCAGGAGAGCCGATGTGCGGTCCTGGGCGGGAGGCACTCCGCCAATCCCGCCCCCCCAACTCTTTTTCTTCAGGCTCCAAGGAGGAGGCGCAGCGCGCGCTTTGCTTCCCTGCCTTGCCTCTCTGTTCCTTCCCGCCCCCCACATTTGCTCCTTTTTTGTTCCAGCTGCCTTCTTTTCCTGGCTCCAGCTGCACTTCTCATGGCCGCCCGCCCCCGGCGTCTTTCCCTTCCCTGCGGCCGCCGCTGCCCCTGTTCTTTTTGGCAGGCGGGCCAGACCCCCCGCCGCCTCTCCTATCCCCGTGACTGGGCTGGACCCGCCGGCGCCGCATCTGCTCCCTGGTCCCCTCTTCTCCTTCTCCCGGACCGGGAGCCAACATGGCCGCCTGGTGCCTGCGGCCGTATCTTTCTCAGATGTTCTGGGCATGCGCTCCATGCATGCCCAGAACGGCCGAGAAAGACACAGGCGCAGAGACACGGGCGCACACCCTGGCTCTTTATTATAGAGGATAGAATGCATAGAAACCATTTTTAAAGTGGTGATTCTCCTATATTTAGCAGGGGAGAGCAACTGTCCCTATCCAACCCCAACACAGCATCCCTTAGTGGCTGTTCCCGGTGTCTACATTATTCTTCTTTTCAGACTGAGAGTCCTTTTGGGACAGGAAACCATTTTATTTATAATTTTTTTTCTGGTTGTACACAGAGCAACAGTTCAGATGAACCATCTTCTATCTGATAAAGGAATGTGCCATGATGATATTAGGATTTCCATGAAAGATGGCAAGAAAGGTGACACCTTGGTCCATCTCCATTCATAATCGTGTGGGCCAATTTGTGGTGGTGGTGGATATCCTCCTCACTGGTTCAGTTTGGTGTTGAATTCAGGTGGATGTGATCATTTTCAGTAAATAAAAAAATTGTACTCTGTTGCCAATAGCGTTTTTACAGGGCATGTGGAATGCAAACCGCCCATCCACTCTCGCCGCCAATCTCATACAAGCACCAAGCATATGGCTAAATAACCCTCAGCAATCTTCTAGCCTGCGCAGCCCTAGTCTCTCTACACAGTTGGGTCATTAGCAAAAGGCAATGTTTGGAAATGTGCCTCAATGGGGGTGGGGGTTTGCACAAAACTAGAAAACCCAGTTTAGTTCAAATGAAACTGGACTCGAACCGGACCCAGTCCAGTCCAGTTTTGTGTTCATCGAGCTGGGCCCTAGTCTATTTCTTTTAGGCGGTATTTCTTTTAGAGCTTACCATCTCTGGCGGCCTTGGGGGGTGCTGATGCAGCCATGGGAGGGGGTGTCTGGCCATTTCCCTTGCCCTGCTGGCCTCCCTTGGTCAAAAAGACCCCCCTTCACAGCAGCACCCACCCAAGGCCACCGGAGGGGGTATATTCTTCTTTTTAAAATTTCTAACCTAGAACCCCTGAACCAGCCCCGAGACAGTCCGGGGTGGGGGGGGGGGCTCAGCTCTCCTCTAGCTGGACTTGGGCCCTCAAGCCAGACCAGCTCAATCGTGAACCAGCTTGAAGGCAAGCTGGTTTGCACATCCCTATATCTCAATGTCTAAGCACTGACAGACTGCAGTAAACAAACAAACAAACAAACAAACAAATAAATAAATAGAATTTTAAGAGCGCATTACAGACAGCTTTGATGTTCAGAGTGGCGGCTGATAGACCTCCACTATTGCGAGCAGGAAGACGACAATAATGACGCAAGTGTTTCGGCCTTTCCTCTTGTTAGGTAAAACAAGAGGTGTCCAGATAAGGAGGGGAGAGCTCAACTCTAAACAATAAACTTTGCATTTGCACCTGGTATGCCTAAGTTTCGATGAAGTAAGCAAACAAAGAACCATTCAATCAAACATGTAACCACCCATTAACAACTTGGAATCACCTTTGTCCTTTTCCTCGGTCTGTGCAGCTGCTGCTGCTTCCCCCTTTCCCCCTTCATTGCTTCTCCTTGCACCCCCTTTCTGAAGGACCACTGGAACAAACTCCGTGCACCAGACACACACTAGGAATAATAGGTAACTTCCAACTAAGATCTATCCCTCTCTTTCTCCAGGCTCCTTTCCTCTCCAACCACTACCATCTATCCTTGATCCTCTAAGCCAGTCACTCTATCAATATTTCTCACCAAGTTTCCTTTTCTTTCTATGAAACACTAGACATTTTTTTTTTAAAGATTCTTAACCAAGCTTCCTTTTATTTCCTGTAAGTCCCCAATTTTGTTTTAATCAAATTTTGAACTCATAGTCGAGCCTCTCTCCTTTGGATTTTCCAAATACACCTTGTTTGCTTAAGTTAATACTGTTTACAGGGCTGCACTTCAATTTGAGTTAGTTCCCTCACTTAAGCCCAAAAACACAGCCAGAGCGTCTAGCCAATTGCTCCAGTGCAGTCTTGGTAACAACTCTATGGTGGGCATATATTGGCTGAGGAGTTTGGCTCTCCAGTCTATTTGAGCTATACAGATTTACAGTTTGAAAATTTGCCTGGGAGGGAAGCAATAAATGAGTGAGCCCCATTGAACTCCGTGGAACTTATTTCTGCATAAATGTGCATTGAACGCTCTGCCTGTCTCTGAGTTAAGCCTTGTACAGGTCTCTTCCACTGAAATTGCGGTGTTACAAGTATGTTTCTGTTTCCCTCTCTGAAATGTTGGAGGTTATGATGTTCTGCAGAAATCTGGAGCCTTTCCCAGTCATATGGTTCAGGGCTTGCTGGAACTTACAAGAGTACTTATTAACAGGAACTTAAGGCCATTATCAGACTTCTGTTCCTTCATGACAATTTATACGGCTGGTTTCAGAGGTATGAATCAGCTGATTGCCTTTGTCTCAGGTGATTGATTAGTTTTGAAGTATTAATGTACTGTAGCTGTAAGCATTAGCACAAAGGCGGCTGCTATTTTTCATCCTTGTACATCTTTTTAATAGGACTGCAAAATTACAGTACCTACGTTATGTATAGGCTGCTGGACAAGCTTCTTTTCAGTTCTTAATGTACTGATTCTTGATGAAAGAATCTGCCATTAGAGAGAAGAATGAGCTCGCTTGGAAGGCCATTAAGACCAAATGATGTGTTTTTAAAATTCAGAAGACATCTTAAAATATCCCATCTATTTGGACACTGCTTTCAAATGTGTTTATTAAACATTGCACTTATTAAGTGTGGAATTTCTCCCTCTGCGTTAGCATATGCATCAATCAAAATCCTGGTCGCTTATTTAATTTCCATCGTTTTCTGCTTTTGGATCTTGATCTGGGCTATTCTGTTGCTAAATATCAGAATATAAATAAGTCCTAGAAGCTCAGCTCTTATTCCTTTGAGCAAACCAGCTCCGAGCTCAGAATTAATATCCAGCTTTAAAGAGCTCATAGAATGATCGATAGCATGTCAGTGCAAATTTGACTAAGGAGATGAAATAATGGGAAAGAGGCCTCGCTTGAAGCATCAATGTTTCATTTATTATATTGATTTGGTATCTGGGTAAAGTACTTTTTTTTAGTTCAATTAAAGTTGCACTTTTACGTTCTGGTTTTTTTGCCACCCAAACACCATTAAGGATAGAAATAACCATAAATTGATTAATAGTAATCAGTGTATCACTAGTGCCATGTAGCTTTGATGTGAAAGGATGTTTCCCAGATGTGTTAGGACTGTTTCTCATTTGATTCCTTATTTTCATAAATGAAAACCGGCCCTCAGCAATCATAATGTCTTTTACTGTGTCTTTCCCGATAATCAGAAAGAGTGTGTTACCGAGCATGCAGGGATCATGCCGCCAGTAACTAAGGGCACAATCCAGCCAAAGCTCAGCACTTTCAAGTAGCATAGATTCTTATATTAAGGATCATTTCACTAGCCCCACCACTTCTACAACTTATACAATATTGAAGGTGCTTTATGGCCTGCTGTGTGCAGTTTTCATTTTCTTTCCAACAGTCCACCCTCAAGTGATTTAAAAACAAAAAGGAGAGGTATTCTGTTGGTGAACGATACATTAGAACAATAAAATTGTCCTTAGTACATTACCAGTTCAAAATATCCCTCAACAGCTACAGTGCTGAGAAAAAGTGAATGGTCTTTATGTTAGCACAATTATTATCCAAAACATGATGATATCCTAAGCTAAATCCTGATAAGAGAGAAAGGCAAACCCAGTGAATAAGGAACTCAGGCAAGAAGTATATGCAGTACAGTGTACAAAATGACAGGCTGTGTACTGTACAGTACCTTATTTTCCAACCCTCAACCATCTTCATTGCCCTCACTATATATATGAAGTTGGGTTTTTTTGCCCCAATGTGCATTGTCGTACACTTACTTACAATGAACCGCATTCACCTTTTTGTTGCCCACTCATCCAAGAGATCCTTTGCAGCTCTTCACAATCTCTTTTGGATTTCACTACCCTGAATAGTTTCGTGTCATCTCATCTGCGTATTTGGCCACCTTGCTGCTTACCCCAACTTCAAGATCATTTATGAATATATTAAGAAGCACTGGTCCCAGCACAGATCTCACTTCTTACTTCCCTTCATTGTGAAAATTCTTTTGATCCCTTATTTTTGTAGGGTTATATCCCTACCAGTGGTAAAGAGATGGACTACCTTAAAAGAAAAGGAAAAAGTCCTATTCATTTTCCATTTAAAACACACAGAACTTTAAAATAAACAATGGACCACATAAAATTATCATAAAAATTACAAACAAAATACAAACATAATTCAGTACTATTAATATGAGAAAAGGCACAGAAAATATTATTTTCTGCATATTATTTTAATCTTAAATGTTTCACATAATAAATAGCATCATTAACTACTCTGGCCTAGTATAAGTTGACCTAGAATTGTCAATAAAATTAAGAAAACAAAACCACCTTTCTAAAAAAACAATTTGTGCACCTAATCCTGTAAGTCACTACTTCACTGTAGAGGCTAAAAGGAGCTTGGTGCAAGCCTGTCCATCAAGGACAGGGTCAAAATACTACGAACAGTGCACCAAAAAACATTTTGGAGGGCTAAGGACAAAGCCATACAGACTCTATGTGCCCTAATAATCTCATCTCCTTTTTCAACAGTGACTAGTTTAGTTGATCAAGGCAATGCTGTAGACATAGCATATTTGGATTTCAGCAAAGCATTTGACACATCCTCATGATAATTGTTTTTATTCATCGCCTAGAGATACACATATTTATTTTATTTATCAAATTCATTTATCATATCCGGCAGTACATGATAAATAAATCCTCCGTCAATGCAGTGGTGGACTCTCCTTTGCTAAAGGTTTCCAAGCAGAGACTGGATAGCCATCTGTCAAGGATGCTTTAGCCATCTCCTACCCTATGCAGAGGGCTGGACAAGTAGACCTCCAAAGCCCCTTCTAATTCTAAAATTATATGATTCTCTGGCTAGGATCTTTTTCATGTTGTGGAAAGATCACACATATTAATGCTTGGAAGGAAATGGAGTGAATCATACCCCATTTGAGAAGGGGGGAAAATACAATTTTATTTTCAGTGTTGTGCAACTTCATGTTCCGGGTAAGACTGAATCTGAATGAGGTTAAGTGCTCTGTGGTGTTTTATTCACTACCCCCTTGCAATATTTTTTAAAACTGGAATTTATATGAATATGAATACTGGGGTACTAATAACCCCTCTTGCCTTGCATGGAAATGGAAAGTACTATGCATCTATGGTGTTAGGGATCAAAGAGTAAATGCTATTGTAATAATGTAAATAAAGGAGAGGAGAGCTGGTCTTGTGGTAGCAAGCATGACTTGTCCCCATAGCTAAGCAGGGTCTGCCCTGGTTGCATCTGAATGGGAGACTTGATGTGTGAGCACTGCAAGATATTCCCCTCAGGGGATGAAGCCGTTCTGGGAAGAGCAGAAGGTTTCAAGTTCCCTCCCTGGCTTCTCCAAGATAGGGCTGAGAGAGATTCCTGCCTGCAACCTTGGAGAAGCTGCTGCCAGTCTGTGAAGACAATACTGAGCTAGATGGACCAATGGTCTGACTCAGTATATGGCAGTTTCCTATGTTCCTATGTTCCTAATGTCTATAGATGCTTAGCCAAAACCTTTTATTACCATTTCTTGTGGGAAAGTAGCATAGACTGTACCAGGTCAGGTGGGTACAATGTGCCTCTGTACACAGAGAACACACATATGCACTTGCACAGGTAATGTTCTTGAAATATGCAATCCCACCTGCCCCAGCCCATTGTTATGACAATCGTTGTGAGTAATTGCGCGTTAAATTGTCTGCATGTTAATATTGTCACTTTCTCAAAAGCTCTTTCAATAAACAGACCACTGAGCACCATATCAACTTCTCCTTTTTTGCAATCCTAAAGAACAGCACAACTTAACTTCTAAGAGTTAATGCCCCAAATAAAACCAAGCGCATACATAATGATAACAAATTAGTGAGATTATCTCATAACTTACCAAGAGCCAGTGGCAGAGGCTTCCCCTAGTTATAAAGTAAATGCAGGCAGCAATAAAAAATTAGAAAGAAAGGTCTGCTGTTCTTTAATCAGCTTTTCAGAGAACGATAATAGATTGTTATTAAGTTATTACAAATTGATGTACAGTGGAATATCAAAATCTCATCAAGTCCAATTACCTAAGGAGAGGAAGCTCAATGCCATTAAACACACACACACACGCAGGATCACCGTGTCCAACACCAGAGGTGCACCTAGGTAATTTTGGAGCCTGGATTAAAGGCCTTTGGACCCCGCCCACCTATGCAAGTTAAGCATCATCCCCCTACACACACACACACACAATTTTTAACATGTGGATTTTTGAGGGCACAAACAAGAACCCATAAGAATGTAAGAATATATAACAGCTGCTGATGCATATTTATGCAAATATGCATCAGCAGAAACATTTCAACAAGCAACGCGGCAACCACACACCACCCAGGACAGACTAAAGAGGAATATGGGAGCTCCCAGGGGTGTGGAGGCCCTGGACTTCGGCTCCAAAGTCCAAGGGTAAGAGAGCCTCTGACAGTTACACAGGTCCACACCCACTGTTCCTAAAGTACCTTTGACACCTGCTCAAAAAGAAAGATAGCCCCAAACAAGATATAACCTGTTCAACAGCTCAGATGGCTAAAGTGTTACTGGGTTTGAAAGGATGCAACAATAACCAATGATCAGTTCATCTGAGATTGAACTTTGATCAAAGATACAGAAGATGCTTCAAGAAGTTTTAACTCAGCTGGGGATCAACACAGCCCTGTGTGCCATGCTTTCCATGTTAAGTGAATGTGTCAGGGCTCCCTCCCTGTTGCTTGGACTCTGTTCCATACTGTCCCTGGTGGTGACTTGTTGAATTACAAAAGCATTTGAATTCCCAGGCCCTATGCTTGCCCTACCCTGTGAGACCGACCTGTAATTGGCTTCCCTGCAGACAGGAAGAGTACAATCCATTTCCTGACTGAAGCATCAATGCTCCCTTGTTCTGGTATGTTTGTCTTGCTGCTTCTGCTTGCTGTGATCTCTGGCTTGTTATTGACTCCTGATTATCTGCTTGATCCTCTGGCTCCTGATTGTAAATACAGCTTGAGCTTTGGCTTGTTCCTGGATGTTGGCTCCTGCCTAGACCCTTACTTGTCTACTTGGCTTGACCTCTGGTGTGTTCTGGGCTCTCTCAGTCCTGGCTTTGGACTTAGCAGCGGGACAGCAACTGGCCCTGTCCAACCCCAGCACAGCATCCCTCCAATGGCTGTTGCTGGTGTCTTTCTTATGTTTTTAGATTGTGAGCCTTTGTGGACAGGGAGCCATTTAAGTTATTTCTGTATGTAAACTGCTTTGGGAACTTTGGCTAAAAAGTGGTATATAAATATTTGTTGTATTGTATTGTGTTGTGCCGTGCTCCCTCTAACAAGAATTCCCAGATGTTGTTGACTACAACTCCCATCCCCAAGCAAAGCCATTGCAGCTAAGGATTCTTGGAGTTGTAGTCAACATCTGGGAATCTCTGTTAGAGGGAACATTGCTTGTGCCCCATAGTTACTGCTACCTATGGCTTAGCTCCTTGACAAAACACTACTGAGTTCACCTTCTGAGTAACTGTGCATAGGATTGAAGCCTTAGTCTCAGTTTATAATAACAGGTACACTGTATGCACAGATGGATCCACTGCGCAATCAACTGTTGATCCAAGCTAGTTAATCACTGTTAGCTTTTGATCAACAACCATCTTTAGATCAACACTAGTGGTACTACCTTGCCACCAGACTGCAGTGTGCAAGTGTGCAAGAGAAATACTTTCAGTATCAGATCACGGGCTACAGACAGCATTTTCCAGGCTGAAGCAAATTACAGATTTATACAATAGAAAGATATGCAGAGAAATTTATAAAGGAACCTTAATGCCTTTTGTTGCTGCTTTAGCATCCTTATTGTTCAAGCTGTTCTATTTTTCATGAAAGTTATTTATACACTCTAAAGAAACTGATACAAAATTGCAACCCCGTTTGGAAATAATATATTTTGAAAAGAGACTATTGGGCAAGTGGCAGGTGCGGGCGGGGGGGCGGGGGAGAATTCCTTGGGAAATGGTATCATCAGTTTCTAATGAATATTTCAAGGCTTGTCGGAGAGCCCATTTAGGAGGAGACCAAAATGACTTTCTAATTTTCTCTACAGCTTTATCATATTTTCCCCACCCCCTAGGCCAACAGTAAGCCAGAACGACTGGCCCATATTTTTACATCTCTATAAAGATGATTTATTATTGTATGGAACATCCTCATATTTTAACAATGATAAAATATTTACATTTCTATGGAAATAAGGTTCAAATATAACTGAGCCAGCTCTCTGTGTCAAACTACCTATCTCTGGAATAGATCCTGCAGTTGCTTAATACAGCTGTTAGAAACTGGGAATGATAATTTAGCCAGCCAAAATTTCAGGAGGCGTTCAGGTAGCATGTACTTCTTGTAGATCAAAGATAAATAATCTTCAGGTTTAATACTCTGTATCAGGGTTCTCAAACTTGAGTCCTCAGATGTTCCAGGACTATAACTCCCATCAACCCCAGCCAGATTGGCTGAAGGCTGATGGGAATTGTAGTTCAGCAACATCTGGAGACATTTCATTCTGCACATTAGGGTTTTGTAAAATGATAATGTGCTTGTTCCTTATTGTTTTTAAAAAATGGTTTTATGTTTTAGAATTGCTCCTGAAGAAAGCTTTGTGGCTGAAACGTATTGGGCATATAATATCTACAAATAATAAAGGATGGATATATTCCATTCCATCTTGAGACGTGGTCTCCTTTTTGTTGACATTTGTCCACAAGCAACACATAAGATGTAGTCGGATGCATAAAGGTGCTGCACAACAAAGTAACTATTTTGTCTCTAAATGTTTCTACTTACTCATGAGTGAGTAATTTAGTCTGGATGTCAGACACTCTTTTTGTGGGGTATTTTGCCAACGCACAGAAATATAAATGTGCATAAGTAAATCATCACACAAAAATAAACTTGATGCAATAATATATACAATCACATTAATGCTTTTGTGGAAGAAGAGACATTTCCGCTTTTAAGTATGCCTCTTAAAAAATACATTTAGGCAAATACATAGTTTGGCCTCAAAATAAGGCCGTTTTGTGTGTATGAACTGCCTCATGTGTAAAATGTAGTTTGGGTTCCCACACATCATAATGTTGTGGAGAAGAGAAGCACATTAAGAGTGCTAATGAAATGATTTCTCGTGACTGTTGTTGCTCTGAAGTGAAAAATAATAGGTCAGAACATGCTTGAACCGGATTCTAATAATAAAGTTGGAGCCAATCGGAAATAAGAGCCATGACATGACATGCCGTGCCATATCCATCCAAACACCGCTAGCTTATGATTTGCTCGGTGTGACAGAAAGACGAAACCACTTTCAAAGTAAAGCCAGGTCATATTTATCTTAATCAGCAAGGAGACCTGTCAGTAAAATCATGCATATCTCCCGAAGCTAGCAGTCTACTAGTGACACCTTAACAGAAGACAAGCATATGCAATGCATTATTATTAAGGGAGTGTTAGGCACATAGTAACATCTCTTGAGACACTTAAGGACAGAGTTCTATTGTCAAGGCACTCTGCTCCTGCCATATTATTTCTATGCAAATATGTCTAAGGGAATCAGCATCGGACCAGAAACTTCTTCCTGCAGTGATGGCACGACAATCATTTATCAGCATCCAGCGCCAAGTGGTGCAAAATGACGCTGCTTTGTGATAGAGACTTAAACTAATATGCAGAATCACCTCCACAAGTGCAAGGGAATATTAAAGATTCTATCTTGCTGACAGCTTTTCATCAAGGCTTCAGAGAGTACGAGGAATTGGAGGCTAATCCACATTGTGTATCATTGGATACTGTCATTTTCACACTCTACAGCTGCCTCCCAGAGTTGACTTGAAGAGTAATTACTGCTGAGATAAGCCTTTTTCTGGAATACATGCAATTAATTCTTCCTGTAAAAAGGGGGAAAGGAATCTGACACTTTAATAATGTTTAAGTACACCTAATCTATTTCTTTTCTTCTCAGATGTTTCCTAAATATGAGGAAGAAAGAAGATTTGAAAGTACTTACAGCTGTCTCTTCTTATGTAAATCATCCATGGACCTGTAATATCCTACCATAAAATGGCCAACGTGAAATAAGATCACAAATTATAATAGAATGCAGAACAAGTAAAGAA
The DNA here is from genome assembly GCF_027244095.1 of Hemicordylus capensis. Classification (NCBI taxonomy): domain Eukaryota; kingdom Metazoa; phylum Chordata; class Lepidosauria; order Squamata; family Cordylidae; genus Hemicordylus; species Hemicordylus capensis. The sequence goes on along the minus strand of NC_069661.1, from coordinate 24,140,788 downwards.
TTATCATAAAGATGAATACACAATATGATTTTCTTGCGTGCAGCCGTTACTCTTATCAAACAGAGATTATCATGCTATTAAAGTTTCAAGGGCATGAAATTTAATTCAATTTCCTATACATATTTTGAGCTGAATTAAAATGACTTCTCTATTTCTATCTACCTTGCCATAAAAGAAGTGTGCTTGCATTTTTTTCTAGTTCTTTTTTAAACTTTCATTTGAATGAATTTTAAAAACACACACAAACCTTCAGGCAAGTGGAACCACACCTAGTGTAAATGAGCCTGATTACATTTCAGTAGCTCTGGCTGAGAATTTAGTCCAAATGCCTTGCACAAAGAGGGTCTGATTATTTCGAAAAGTTCAAATTAATGTTATAACAACAGATAATGATTTTGCTGGCAGCCAGCCATGTGCCTTGCCTGATAAAAACAGGTACAGTACAACGAAGAATCTGCTCTGGAACCTATTTCCAGCAGATTGTAGGGTGAGTATCGGGGGACTTGAGATTATTGGCTTTCTTCTCAAGAGAGAAAGATGCTATATTTTTATCCTACTTTCCTTAAGGAGAATAAGCTTATGAGATCACCCTGCAGTGTGTGTCTGTCTCTATCAACTTTGCAATGCCTGGACCAATATAAACCAAATTGGGTACAGTTGTAGGGACACATAGGGACACCTCAACAGCATAGGTTCTGATGATGTCATCTGCCCCGATTAAAGATGGTGGATGAGTGAACATTTGAAGCACAAGTGGGCTAACTTGTGGACCGTCTAATGATTTGTACCAAATTTGGTACAACTGTTGTGTGTGACACATAGGGACACCTCAACGGCATAGTTTGGAATCCACCCAACTCAAGATGGTGGACATTTGAAAATTTAAGGCTGAAGTGGGCTAGCTAACTTGTGAAGATGGTAAGTTAGCCCACATCAGCCTTAAATATTCATATGTCCACCATCTTGAGTTGCAGTGGATGACATCATCACAAACTATGCCATTGAGGTGTCCATATGTGTCACTCACAACAATTGTACCAAATTTGGTTCAAAGCAGTCCACAGTCTGCTTACACAGACTGTTACACAGTCCACAAGTTAGCCCACCAGAAGTGCCTGGTGCGCATGAGTGAGCATGATGTGTGCACATGCACCAGTCACTTCTGGTCCTAGGAGGCACTGGGGCAACAAGGAGGTATGCTGTTGCCCTGCTGGACCATTTTAAAAGACAGCACCAGTGGGGGAAACGGTGGGGGAAGGGTAAGAGCACCTTCTCCCAAACTTAGAGATATCCCCCTCCACCTTCGAACCAGCCGAACCGCCAGACTTTCAAACCAGTTGGAGATCCATAAAGGGCCTCCAAACCGGTTCCGTGCACATCCCTACTCCGGTTCTAAGGTACCCATTTTCTAAAATGACTTCTAAGAAGCAGGGATAGCATTCTCTGTGGGCCAACTTTCAAATGGAAATGTTTCATTCTCCTCCATATAGGAAGGAATAAAAAGCCAGAGAAGCATCATGCCGTTTTGGAATTTTGTTTTGTTTAAGGATCTGCCCCAAGGAGAATAGAATCTAGCTGGATTCCAGCTGTGGCTAAGGGATTTTAACTTGGGTCAGTATACTAAGATAGTGATAGAAACATTGTGTATTAAGATGTGATTTTCTCAGTTGCTATTAATACAGTGATTCCCTCACTCCTCCAGGATAATCCCTGACAGTTATAATGCTTCCTGTATGTGTCTAGAATCCAACTGGCTGTAGCATATATACTTGTTTAATGTTGTCTTGTGATACAGGGCCAGCCTGAATGCAAAAGCAGCCCAAATGGTAGCTGGGAATAGAAATAGTTTTTGGAATGTGGTTTCAGGGATGCAAGCTAGGAGATGCTCTTGGCAGCTCAAACAGTTTGCTCTCCTCTTCATCTTGAAAGCCCATTCTCTACCGAATAGAATATACTGGTACACATGCTCCACAGTCATGGGAGGGTGAAAGAAGGGGTGCACCCTTGTGAGAGGGATGCAGAGTAGCTGTGAAGGATGCTTCTTCGGCAGCCAAGGAGGCGCAAAGTGGGAGGGGAGGGATTTTTGCTTCTCTTACCACCTTCCAACAGTCTTTTTGGCTTCCAGAAATATGTCCCTGAGGGTTTTATAGTTCTCAGGGACATATTTCTGGAAGCCAAAAACACTTTTGGAGGGAGGAGAGAGAAGCAAAAATCATTCCTCCTCCATATTCCTTTGGCTGGGAAAGAAGCATTCTCCACAGCTGCTCTGCAGGAGTACAGCCCTTCTTCCACCCTCTAATGGTTGTGGAACCAGAGGAGAGGAGAAGAGAGCTGGTCTTGTGGTAGCAAGCATGACTTGTCCCCTTAGCAAAGCAGGATCCACCCTGGCTGCATATGAATGGGATACTTGATGTGTGAGCACTGTAAGATATTCCCCTCAGGGGATGGAGCCACTCTGGGAAGAGCAGAAGGTTCCAAGTTCCCTCCCTGGCTTCTCCAAGATAGGGCTCAGAGAGATTCCTGCCTGCAACCCTTGGAGAAGCTGCTGCCAGTCTGTGAAGACAATACTGAGCTAGACAGGCCAATGGTCTGACTCAGTATATGGCCGTTTCCTATGTTCCTAACATGTGGGTCATTATTATTGTTAAATAATAAAGCAGTTTACATAGAAAACGGTATGAGAAAATTAATCCTCTTCCTAAAGGGCTTATAATCTACAGTAAGGTCTCTTAACCTTTTGTACCTACAGACCCCTCAGATTCTCAAGTATTACCCATGGACGTGCCACCCCATTTATATAATGTATTTTCATAAGGCTTCAATAAAAATTAGAGAACAAAAATAAGCACTCAAGATAGTTATTTTCAATAAAGCAAATTAAATCTAGAGAAGCAAAATCATTCTACAGACAATCTGGGCTTATCCCATGGACCCCCAGGAGGTTCCATGGATCTGAGAATAAGAACCTCGGGTAAAAATTGCACACACACAAAGGAGACACCAGAATCTATGGTGGGCTGAGTTCAGACAAATGCTAGGATCAAGGAAGCTACAGCTCACTGTAGCAACACAATATAATTTACAATGACAAAAACCATCAGCCTCCTTGTAATATATGCTTTGGACCAGACAGATGTTGTCTCAGTGCTCCAGAAATGCACAAAAGCTTGGTGCTTGCTGTATTCCATTTTGTCACTTAATTTTATATCCTAATTACATAATACATCATTCCTTAATGTAGCCACATCTGAAACAGAACACAGATAATCAGTATTTATTGCAGAGGCTCTGAGTAAGGGCTCTTTTCATTCTTGTGAACAACTTTACTTTTTCTGTGAAAACTAATTTATATATCCTGTTCATGAATATACAAAATATTTGCATGAGAAAATGATATGGAGCTGTTAACTGAAACGCATTAAAGAATCTTTGAACCAAAAGGGCCGACCTGTGTGTTGGAATGGGGTGACACCACAAAGTGAGATGAGACAGGCGTCTAACAAATTAGAACATAGTTTGTTAAAGAGTATTCTTACTGGTTCACAGAAAGCAGCAAGGGAATTAGCAATAAAGCATTGAAATCAATTACCAATTAAATGTAAGGAGGAACAGAAAGACTATAAAACACTTTAAACCATAGAGTTATTGGGGAAAGACCTGTACGAGAGCTATTGAAGAAGCGGCATAGAGTATGGGAAATCCTACAGCAGGCTTTGAGCCACTGGGAAATGTCCAGAGAAGAGAGTGACAGAGCTAGCTGCAAATAAGTGACTGCAAATAAGTGACAAGACAGAATAGGCAAAGGAAGGAACTTGAAAGGCTGGAGATGGTTCTGCCTGCTAGAGGAAGAGAAGGAAGGAATTTCAATGACAAGTTAGAGTAGGCTGTTAAGATCAGGGGAGAGAGTAATTCTGGCTTCAAGGAATGGCAAAGACAGAGGGAGAGCAAGGTGGGGAGAAAGTCTGAGGAAGGATGGAACCATAGCTCTGCTTTGCCTGCAGAAGGTCCCAGGTTCAATCTCTGGCATCTCCCTATAGGGCTGGGAGAGACTCCTGCCTGAAACCTTGGAGAGCCGCTGCCGGTTAGTGTAGACAATTCTGAGCTAGATGGACAACCAGTCTGACTCAGTATACAGGTAAGGCACAGGGCTGCCAACATTCCTTTGCCCAAATAATGGATGGGGGGGGGGTGTCGGCGGGGGGGGCATCTCAGGGGCAAGGTTCCTGGACAAATGCTCAAGGTGGGAGAATTACTCGCAGTGCTTCCAGTTCTTTCCTCTGTGCAGACCCTCTTGCTTAGTTTAGTTTTTAGTGTCTGAGTTCTAATAGAGAGGGTTCTGTGCTGTTGTGGGGTAAGGATGTGCATGGAACCAGCGGGGGGCCAGTTCAATGGTGGGGGGGTGCAGCTTTAAGGGTGGGGGAGGATGCACTTACACACACCGCCACCGTGTTTTCCCTGCTGGCACTTGGTTTCTGAAACATCCCTTGGGGTGGCAGCGTACCTCCCTGCCGCCCCCTTCGCTACGTTTTCCGGAAGTAGCAGATGTGCCTGCTCACACATCGCGCTTGCACAATGTGCACACATATGCAGGCGCATCTGCTACTTCTAAAAAACGAAGCAAAGGGGGTGGCAGGGAGTTATGCTGCCTCCCCAACAGATTAAGAAACCGAGCGCCAGCGGGAGAAACACGATTGTGGGGATGAGTGCATCCTCCCCTAACCTTAAAACTGCACATACACCCCGCAGTTGAACCGGTGGAACCACCCACCATTTGAACCGGTTCGGAGGCCCATAAAGGGCCTCTGAACTGGTTCCATGCACATTCTTATCATGGGGAGGGGGAGGGGGATGTGATGTGGTTGGACCACAGATGCAGCTAATTTGAACATTTGTGTTGTGGCGGGGTGGGGGATGCAGCTCATCTAGGAACCCGAGGTGGGTTCCTGGATAAATGTTCCTGGACACAGCAGCACTTGCAAAACTACATTCTCTAGGAGGAGCAGCCCCAATTTCTCCAGCACTTACACTGCTCATGAAAAGTCCCAACATGTGGGATCACTTTCTTCTCTCCCCTATGCATTACTCTAGATCTCCCCACTCACCCACCCCAGGAACTCCCAACTCCTCCTGCTGCAAACCCCACCACATCAGACTCCCAGCTCCTGCTGCTGTAACCTCAGCTTGACGCTGACAACTGTGTGTCTCTTTCTGGAGGAGCTACCCCTGACGTATTAGCTGCTGTCTCTAGCCATCCAATCAGCTCCTTCCGCCAAGTGCGCTCCCCTCCTCTTGCTTTGCAGGCCTTCCTGCTGCTGATACTCCAGGCAACTCCGCGTGCAGCTTTTGGTAGGAAGATGAAAGGAAGAATCTTGCTCACGCTGAGGGATTGAAGGAAAGGCTTTTTCTTCCCTCTGAAGTCATCCACCAATGTTTGGATGCAGAGGCTGCAATTTCGTCTCCCACCCCACCGTTTATCAAGAACGACCCTATTAAGGTAGGAGGTGTGGGGAGCCAAAAGATGAGGGAAATGGCATCCCAGACGAGATGACCACTTTCCCTCGGAAATACGGGACGTCCCAGCAATAATCCCAGAAAGGGATTATTAAGGAGGATAAGGAGATTGCAGAAAAGCTGAATGAGTTCTTTGCATCTGTCTTCACGGCAGAGGATACTGACCATACACCCTCTCCAGAATTGAGTTTTGCAGGTTTAGTGGCTGAGGAACTGGGTGAATTTGAGGTGATGAGGGAAGATGTTCTAAACTGTCTTGAAAAGCTAAAAATGAACAAATCACCAGGGCCAGATAGCACCCACTCAAGAGTTCTTAAGGAACTCAAATGTGATATTGCCAATCTCCTAGCAAAAATATATAACTTGTCCCTACAATCAGGCTCTGTACCAGAGGGCTGGAAAGTAGCCAATGTGATGCCAATTTATAAAAAGGGATCCAGGCGGGATCCAGGAAATTATAGGCCAGTCAGCTTAACTTCAGTGCCAGGTAAATTGATGGAAAGCATACTTAAGGACAAAATAGTTAAATATATAGAATAGGCCCTGTTGAAGGAGAACAGCACGGCTTCTGCAAGGGAAAGTCTTGTCTCACTAACCTTTTGGAGTTCTTTGAGAGTGTCAATAGGCTAGTGGATAAAGGTGATCCGGTTGACATAGTATACCTGGACTTCCAAAAAGCTTTTGATAAAGTTCCCCACCAAAGGTTCTTGAGTAAACATAGCAGTAATGGAATAAGGGGACAAGTTCATATGTGGATCGGTAACTGGTTGAAGGACAGGAAACAGAGAGTAAGACTAAATGGACAGTTTTCACAATGGAGCTAGGTAGGTAGGAAGTGGGGTCCCCCAGGGATTGGTACTGGGACCAGTGCTCTTTAACTTGTTCATAAATAATCTAGAAGTTGGGGTGAGCAGCAAAGTGGCCAAATTTGCAGATGGCACTAAACTACTCAGGGTAGTGAAATCCACAACGGATTGTGAGGAACTCCTAAAAGATCTCTCCAAACTGGGGAACTGGGAGAAAAAATGGCAAATGCGGTTTAATGTAAGCGAGTGTAAAGTGATGCACATTGTGGCAAAAAACACCAACTTCACAAATACGCTGATGGGATCTGAGCTGTCGGTGACTAACCAGGAGAAAGATCTTGAGGTCATGGTGAATAGCTCATTGAAAGTGTTGTCTCAGTATGTGGCAGCTGTGAAAAAAGCTAATTCCATGATAGGAATCATTAGGAAAGGGACTGAAAATAAAATGCTGATATTATCATGCCCTTATACAAATCTATGGTGCGGCCACATCTGGAGTACTGCGTACAGCACTGGTCACCGTATCTTAAGAAGGATATCGTAGAACTGGAAAAGGTGCAGAAGAGGGCAACCAAAATGATCAGGGGCCTGGAGCACCTTCCTTATGAGGCTAGGCTACAGCATCTGGGGCTCTTTACCTTGGAAAAGAGGTGACTAAGGGGAGATATGATTAAAGTGTATAAAATGATGCATGGAGTGGAGAGGACAGACAGAAAGAAATTTTTCTCCCTCTCTCACAACACTAGAACCAGGAATCACCCCACGAAACTGAAGGTTGTGAAATTTAGGACCAACAACAGGAAGTACTTTTTCACACAGCGTATAATTAATCTATGGATTAGTTTCTCTTGCCATGGGATGTGGTGAGGGCCACCAGATGGATGGTTTTAAAAGGGGGTTAGACAGATTCATGGAGGACAGGTCTATCAATGGCTACTAGTCTGATGGCTGTGGGCCATCACCAGCCTCAGAGGCACAACGCCTCTCAATACCAGTTGCAGGGGAGCAACAGCAGGAGAGAGGGCATGCACATACCTGTTGCCTGTGGGCTCCCCAGAGGCATCTGGTGGGCCACTGTGTGAAACAGGATGCTGGACTAGATGGGCCTTGGGCCTGATTCAGCAGGGCTGTTCTTATGTAGCTAATCTGGGACTGTTGGCAACACTAATAAGGCAGCTTCCTCTGTCTTTATTATACTGGGACAACAGGCTTATGCTGAGATTCAGCTCTGGTGGGGCTAGAGATGCAGCAACATGGGGCAGAGGATGGAAAGAGAGCAGGGAGAGGGAAGGATGGATAATGAGACTTAGCTGTAGAGGAGGTGGTCTGACTGGAACCAGAGTGTGTGATTACTTTCCTTTTTTGTGTGAGGAGGCCTTGGATGATGGAGTGGAGCCAAAGAAAAAGAAAGGAACCTACATAGCAAAAATATCCGGGAGACAACTATTCTTTTCTCTCTTGAGTGTTCTTGGAGTGGTTGAGCTCAAAGTGCCAGGTCTGAAGCCTTGGCTCTTAAACTCTAAACTGGGGCTTGCTGGAGAAAGGAATCTGTAAGGAATGGATTGTTCTACAAAAGCAAAACTTTTAAGATGGGCAAGCAGGAGGAAGATATGACAGCAGGCCTTCCTGGCTTTGCTAGAGGTCATGAATGGTTTGAGATTAGGAAATTCCAGAGTTCCTGATTCTCATGGGAAGGTCCAATGATCTTTTGTTAAGTTGCTCAAGGGAAGGTTGTCAGAAAGTAGTTTTCCTTGACCATATATGGACCTCTGTGGTCTTATGTTTGTGTTAAGGGATTTGAGCCCTTTGGCTAATTAATGTAATAAACAGGGCAAACATCCTGACTTGGGGTAGCATATTTGAATGGAATTTAGAAATACCTAAAGGAGGTAAGTTTCCTTTTCATTATGTGTGCTGGGGTGGTTTCTTTGTGGTTGAGTCTCACACACCTTCCTTTGTCCTTTTGTTCTAATCTTGCATGCCAGAAAATTTTTAACTTTTTCTGAGTCAAGAGAAAGTGGGAGGGGGCACTATGTTGGGTTGCTGCTGCACAACTGGGCCCAGAGTCTTCCCTTTAGCAGAGAGACAGACAAGAGTGGAATGTGTTAAAATGGGGGTCACTCATAACAGAATGTAAATGGTCAAGCAAAATCAACAACCAGTGATGTTTGTCTACTGTCATATATTAGAGCAGGGTGCACTTCGTCCCTCCAGTTTCGGTCCTCCACTATAACTCCCATCATCCTCAGCCATAGTGGTTGATAATCATAGATGATGGGAGTTGTAGACCAACATCTGCAAGAGGGCCAAGTTGTGCAGAAATGTATTAGAGTCAACAATAATGTCTTGGAACCAAATATCTTCTGCATGTATGGGAGGGTTGCCAGTTTCCCTCTCCTGGGCTGAATCCCCTTGCATCGCATCACACCAGCTCCAGATAATCTCTAGATCTACTGGAACAGCTTTTAAGTTTGGTTTGCAGAGGGCGGGGGGGATCTACTTGCATAAACAGTGTAAAGAGGCAGCCATAATCTCAATCAAGATCACAGAACTTCTTCTGCAGACTAGAAAATTGCAGTTTTTACCTATCCAGGCAACTAGATTGTTCTGATAGGCAGTTATTTGCAAGTGAGCTGAGCTGTTTCTGGAAACTGATTCAAACACATCCAAATCTGGGGGTCACAGTTACTTATCAAAGGGCGGGAATAGTTACACCAAGATTAAATTGCTGCCTAGTTCTGGCTATTATTTCCTCCCAAATCACCCGTTTTAATGGACAAGATAAGAGGCACAACCTGAAGTTACGAGAAGGGTAACTGCTTCTAATTATATACAATTAAATACATTTTAATTAAGAACATAAATACAGAGAAAGAACTAAGACACAGAAAATGGGGGTAGGGGAGCAGAATCAAGTTAGCTAAACTAAACGTTTGACTAAAAAAGCGGGGTTGAGAAGATAGTATTTTCTCACGTCATAACACATAATTTAAGTTAATGGGTTATAAAAAATTACAAGGTCACTTCAACAAGATGCAGCTCATCCTAGCAGAGCCCAAATACAAGACTTGGACTTAGTTGCAAAAATGTGGCATAAATGCCAGGGACATTCCATCCATGCTAAAAAGAACCTAAGAGGTCCAAAGGTCAAAATATTAGCCATTTTTCCCTTCAAGGCAACAAAAGGCCAATGCAAGGGACTGATGATGCAATTTCTAATTAATACAAGTCCTTCATTACCAGGGTGATTAGTGCAAATTAACATGAATATTCAAAATATTTAAATGTTAAAAGAATAAATAATCAACAAGTTTCTTAGTGAAAGATGCACATGTTATTTGATTTGACAAAGAGACAAAAAACATTTAAGAGAGCATGGTGGAAGTTCACTATCATGGACCACAAAAGGACGTTAACCTGCATTTTTGCTACAGAAAGTTGTTTCCCCCAATCTCCTATACAGCTGGATACATCAAAGCAAAGCACAAAGGACCAAATACAGATCTACTATTCTATTATTGCTGAGCAAAAAAGTTTTTCTTACTGAAATTTTTGTCAGTTGTGAAAAGTGCACCTGTTATGGACAGCACTCACTTTTGGTGGGTGTCCGATCTCAGGTTGGAAAAAGAGCCAATTTGAATGTAGGTAAGGCCATTTTGGGCAGCCCTTGCACAGACTTGTTTGTGCAGAACACACCTACTGTTATGGAGCACTCTGGCCTTTGTTTCTCTCCTCCCAGTCAAAACAAGGCTGAGCATACAGCATAACAATGAGATCATCAGCTTTTGGCTTGTTTTGAATTGGGAAGGTGGAGCATGTGTGTGAAAGTGTTTATCAGAAGCCTGAGTAGTGTTCTTAAGGCAGCGGGGAAAGATCTGGAGTGATTGTCAGAGGGATGCCATCTTGGAAGGCGATTTTTGTCCAAGCCATCCCTGTGCTATAGGAAAGATGAACTGTTTTTTAATTCCAAATCTTACTTTTTGTATTTTCTTTTTGGTTCTGCATTTTATACTAGCTACCATCTTTGAAACGGGATACCACTACTTAAGTGTGTGCCTTGACCGTAGGTCAATGTTTGAGTATTGCTGCTGTTATTCTTTTTGAGTCTTACTATAAGAGAGAAACCAGGGAAGCAAATAATCCTTTTTCTTCTTCTTTTTACATGTCTGGACTATCCTTGGCCATTAGCTGAGCCCAAGACCAGTCGTATTCACTTTGTTGGGAGAGAGGCCCAGCTGGGATAAGGTATACGTTTCCAGCAGGCACACACCTCTCCCCCTCAGGCGTGTCATACACATGATACACCACTTTTAGTTATTTTTCAGGAGAGCTAAGGACAGAAATAGAAGTGTTTGACCATTCAGAGTGAGGGCAAGAAACACTGTCCTTACTCTGAATTTGCATTATGACTTCATCACACAGTCAAATGTGACTCACTATTTGACACAGTTGCATCATCACACCATGTGATCCCTGATTGGCTGGGATGACAAAGTCAGCATGAAGCCACCCCTATTTGTTTTTAAAGAACAGAAAAGACAAGAAAGGTGATCAAGGTAGGGGTTTGGAGAATATTTTGGCCCCTGAAAGTGCAATTTTGAGGTGATAGTATTTGCATGTGAACATTCAATACTTGGCTGGGGCCCGAAATGTTTCAGAGGCCATTGTAGAGGCCTCTGAAATGTTTTGGCAGCCTAGGCCATTTTGTCGTTTCGGTGGCGGTGGGGGCAGTATTCCCTTAAGGGCGGGGGAGGGTGCACTCACCCCTCCTGCCGCATTTCCCCTGCTGGTGCTCCGTTGTTTTAAAGCCCCTTGGGGCGGCAGAGTCCCTCCCTGCCGCCCTATTGCCCTCATCAGCCAGAAGTGGCCGGGCGCGCGTGCGCATGCGACTGGAACATGCGCACCCAGTACTTCCAGCCACTTCCGGCCAATGAGGGCAACGGGGCGGCAGGGAGGAACGCTGCCGCCCTGAGGGGTTTTAAAACAACGGAGCACCAGCAGGGAAAAGGCGGTGGGAGGGGTGAGTGCACCCTCCCCTGCCCTTAAGGGAATACCCACACTGCCGCTGAAATGTGGCAGAGCCGTTTCGGGTCCAAGCCTACTCAATACAACACCAATGCTGCTTAAAGAAGAACAATTCCTCATGCCTTTGTTTCAGTTCCACAATTTGACATGGCAACACATGAATCTATCTGCAGACTCAATTGTAGAAATTGTACTACCAGTTAAGTGCATAGTGTTTGGGTGAAAGGTACAAGCCTTTCCCATTAAAAAGAATTGCAAATCTTACTCAACATTTATCTAGCATTCAAGCCTTCACCCGTAGACAAATGACCTGTATTCATCTTTATATTCTGTCTTAATCCACTCTTGAATCAAGGGTTATTTACAGGGTATGTCTAAACTACCTTCTAAAATTTATCTGCAGTTTATAGATAAAAGGCCTGGAAGAATTTTTTAAAAAGCGTTTGCCCGCTGCCAAAAATTGCAACAATGTAGACTGCAGCTGAGGCTCCCTGGGGAAGAAATTCCACAAACAGAGTTCTACCACAAAGAAGACCTTTTCTTCTCTCAGTACCTGCCTCACCTCTGTCAGTGGGAATATGGAGTACAGCCTTCGAGGGCAGCCTTAGCTTATTTATTTACAAATTTTACATATTCACACTATTTAAATGCCACCCTTTTCATATATGAATCAGTGGCAGCTTACAACAAAATTAATTAAAATAATACAATACCACCACCACCCCCGCCATAAAATACAATACAATTAAATGCAATAACCTCTAAAATCATAGGAGAGCAAGATAAAAAGTAGTCATTAGACTAAAGCAGCAAAAAAAGAAGAAGCATATGTAAAATCAGGGGAAGGCTTGCTAGAATTTTTTTTTTTTAAGTCCTCAACTTTTGTTTACAGGGAGGATTACAACTCTATCTGGAACTGAAGATCAAGGGACAGGGAATTCCAAAGATCCAGGGCCACTACTGAGAAGGCTCTCCCACGCATCACTGGCAATTGTGCTTCAGAAGCTGGTGGGATGTGCAGGAGGGCCTCTATAGGGTGTCATGGACTGGGCAGAACTATATGGAGTAGGCAGTCCTTCAGGTATCTTGGCCCTAAGCCATTATGGGCTTTAAAGGTTCAAAACCAGCACCTTAAATTGTGCCTGAAAAAACATTGGCAGCCATTGTAGCTGCCACAACAGGTTGATACAGAAGCAGGTCTTCCTTCAGATATCCAGGTCCCAAGCTGTATAGGGCTTTACAGGTAAGTATCAGCACTTTGAATTGTGCTCAGAAAGAGCAAGAGTAGCTGAAGTTCTTTAAGAGCTGGTGAGATATGCTCCCAAGCTTTTGGTCACTGTTAGTACTCTAGCAGCTATATTTCGGACTAACTGTAGTTGCTTAACAGTCTTCCGAGGTAGTCCCATGGAAAATACATTACAGCAGTCAGTCCTGGAAGTTATCTGAGCATAGATAACTGTGGTCAGGCTATCTCTGTCCAGACAAGGCTGCAGCTTGCTTACCAGTTTTAGACGAGGATAGGGACTTTCTGCCACCAAGACCACTTGGGTCCCCTAGAGGCAAAGCTAGATCCACGTGTATTTCCAAACTACAAAGCTATTCCTTTAGGGGGATTACAACTCTATCTGGAACAGGCAAAATACCATTATCTTGTGCAGAACAATCAGCAACCCCCAGTGAGCCCATTCTCAGGATATGAGCTACCTGGGAAGGAGAGAGTTAACCCATGGAGCTTGTGTGATCTGATCCAGCAGGAGGCCTCCCGACCCAGCTACTCTAGACCTGGACTGCCTAGATCGGCAACCCAGGTAAAAAGTGAGATTGGAGGAAAATGGAGTCTGTCCTATCTCACTTTGTGGTCGCCTAGATTATCGTGGCAGTAAAAGCAGCTGGTGAGAGTGGCAGCCATAGAGCATTGGGGAAAGTGCGGCCAGAGAGAGTAGTGATGCTGCACTGCCGCAGGCTGCCTCTCCACTGCTTGTACGGAGCACTGCGAGATCCGGGAGGACTTTCTCCTTCTGATCCCACTTTGGGAGTCTGCTGACTGGTTGCGTGGGTGCTCTATTCATTTATTTATTTAAAATATTTATACCCCGTCCCTCCAGTACACTACTGCTCGGGGCGGCTCACAACAATAAATTAGATACAATATACAATAAAAGTAACCAAATAAAGTAAACAAGTTAAAAGTCCGGTTAAAAACCACAATCAGTATCAAGTTCAAATTAAAAGTTATTTTAAAAGCTAAAAACTGAGAATTATAAAAACTGAAAACTGAAGAACCTACCAGATATAACCAAAGATGGAGCACTAAAAAACCTCCTTTAAAAGGTGTGTTTTTAAAAACACTGAGGGAGGGGGCATGGCGAAGCTCTTCAGGGAGGCCCTATCTCTAGTCCCTGCCAAACGGATCTCTGTTAGTGGTGGGGCCATGAGCAGGGCCTGAGATGATGAGCAGAGGGCCCTGGCAGATTCATATGGTTGAATGTGGTCCGGCAGGTACCCCGACCCCAAGTCGGAGCTCATGCTCAAGTGGCAGAGCCCAGAAAAGGCTCTGATTGTCTGGGGGAAGGCAGGTAGGACCCTGCCTCCTCACCCCCTTCAGCTCACTTTGGTCTTGTGAATGGCCTCACTATGTCCATCTTATCATGCCTGAGCTTCACTTTATGGGCCCTCATCCAGCCCATTACTGGTTCCAGGCACTATTCCAGCATTTCTATCACCTCACCAAAACTCAGGTGTAAAACAGAAATACAGCTGAGTGTCATTAGCATACTGATGAAGGAGGCTGTGGATAAAGATATTTAAGACCTCCAAGAGATCCAGGAGAACCAAGCAAGTTGCACTCTTCCTGCCTCTCTCCTGAGAGAGGTTATCCATCAAGGCAACCAAGGGGGTTGGTTGGTAAGCTTTCCATACCAAAGCTGGACATGATCATTTCCTTACGGTAATGAGTCAAGATAATCATTCTCATCTAAGATAACTCAAAAATTCATTCATTTGCTCACTCTCCAAAGTGATATATGTTATGTGCACCAACAATGCCCTTGTGCTGTCTGCATAGGACAAACAGGACAGTTGCTACACAGAAGAATAAATGGATACAAATATGCCATTAGTAATGGCAACATGCAGAAACCAGTGGGAGATTATTTCCAGGACACTCTGCAGCAGACCTGAAAGTAGCAATTCATCAGCAGAAGAATTCAAAGGAAGACTAGAGTGAAGCAGCTGAAGCTCAAATTTGATTCCACTGTTTCCCATCTGAATATAAAGCAATAATTTCGGTGAGATTATAGGGTTAATTAATTTACCACTGCCTGGAGGATGTTGTCATCACCAATTACTGCAACTGGAATTATCATTATGTTTATTTTGTAAACTTTTAAGCTTGACAAAGAACTAGGTCTCTGACCATCCCCCCCCCCCTTTGTATCCATGGCATATATGCTGCCTGCTAGGATTATATGCATCAGATGAAGAGAGAAGAGCTGCTCTTGTGACAGCAAGCATGAATTGTCCCCTTTGCAAAGCTGCCCTGGGTTTGCATTTGAATGGAAGACTACATTTTTAAAAAAATTTACATTTTATATCCCACTCTTCCTCCAAGGAGCCCAGAGAGGTGTACTACATAAAGTGTCTCCTCACAACAACCCTGTGAAGTAGGTTAGGCTGATGATACAATGCGTGAGCACTGTAAGATGGGGCCACTCTGGGAAGAACACCTGCATGATTGCATGCAGAAGATTCCAAGTTCCCTCTCTGGCATCTCCAAGTTAGGGCTGAGAGAGACTCCTGCCTGCAGCCTTGGGAGAAGCTGCTGCCAGTCTGTGTAGACAATACTGAGCTAGTTGGACCTATGGTCTGACTCAGTATAAGACAGCTTCCTATGTTCCTATGAAGTGGACTGTTATCTTTGAAAGCTCATGCTACAATAAATACGTTAGTCTTTATGGTACCACATTTGGCTGCCACGAACCAACATGGCCACCCTCTGGAAGTGGAGTTGAACTGTAATATAGTGGTAACATTGAACTAGTGGGCGCCAGGAGTTGTACTACTAGTTGTAGTGGGCGCCAGGAGTTGAAATCGACTTGACGGCACTCTTTACTTTTAGCAAATATTAGTAATGTCTGTTGGGGTGGCGGGGTGTGTGTGTGTGATAGAAATACTACTCTGATATTTTGCTGGGTGACTTTTTCACTAGAAAGCACACCTGATAGTAAATCACCAGGAATACATGTAGCATCCCATCAAAACGCCCGCTAAACACTAAGCAGCACCTGCACAGCACAGTGGCTTCCCCCCACCAGTGATTAATGCCTCTTTTAGAAGGTGTCGACACAATCTTGTAAAACAAACAGTCACTATCACACTCACTATCGGCATGCCCAGGTAGTAGCCCTTTCAGAGTCTGACAAGTCCTCAGATATCGAGAGTTGTAAAATCAGCCTGAGCAATCCGCCTTATGGTAGGCACTCCTCTTTCTCTCTTTCTTTCTTTCTTTATTCATTCATTCATTCATTTATTTGCTGGTTCCCAGGAAATGACCTTGTCAGGTGGAGTGAATTGCAAAGGGAAAAGTGTTGGATCTCGCTTACCAGCTCTTCACGGAGTTGGGAAATGAGTTCATCTCTCTCCTTCACTTGCAGCTTCAGTGCTGAACATTCATCTTTCATTATATCCTATAAAAACATCAAAAAAGATGTTATAATAGACTTGGTGCTTTCCCCCTTGCTCCTGACAAGAAAAGGCAGCTTCACACAGTGCAAGATAATTACATCCAAGTAATGAAACTCAGTGCCCCTCTATCGTGTGTGATATTTTTAATAACATATTCTAAGTTTGCAGTATAAACAACTTAATGCATCCAAAGATATCATATACACATAAATGCAAGCAGTTCCCTGCGAGTTAAGCCAATTTTGTTAGTGTCTGATTCTTTTAAGCCCTTTATTGAAGCTCCTGTCAGACTTCTCTTGATTTCAGCATAGGAACAGATGGCCGTAAAATTTCATAGTTCTGTTCACACAAAACAGCATTGCAGAAATTTCACTTCAGATGCATTATTGGGGATTTTTAAAAAGAAGGAAACCAAAATCGCCTACAGATAGAAAAAGGAAGCAGAGGCACAGGCCAACATTCAGTAACAGAAAAGAAGCAACCCTTCCATGAATGAAAAGAACCCACTATGACAGTCAACAATGTCGCTACAAAGTCAGCTGTAGTGATCTGTGGGTGAGTTTGGTGCTCTACTAAACGAGATTCAAACAACACAGGTTACAGGTTTGCTTTGGCAAGCAGCATGAAATTAAACTGATATAGAAGGTGCCCAGGAAAATGTTGATGCTGGAAACCAGAACAAGATTTTTTAACTACTGGGGCATATCTACATTACACACTTAAACCAGTTTAATAACCATTCCCTCTCCTCAACAAACCCTGGCAACTGCAGCTCAGTTTCTTGATTTAATTTGGACTCATAGCCTGTTCCATTCCCAAGGCCTGATGTGGGTAACAATGTTATGAATACCCTACTCATCCCTTCTACAGAGGGGACAATAGGTATCACTGCTGGAAAGTTCTCTAGACCTCAACAAGCTACAATTCCCAACATTCTTCACAAAGTCATGATTAGCTCGATGGCAAAATCCCTTACATGTTTGTGAGCAGCTATGCCTTCAAAAGACTGAAATGAGGTACTATTAGGACACTATGTACTGTAGTTGTCCAAGCAAGTCATTCAGAACATTCTGTCCTTCTTCGCACACAGTGACCCATACGGAGTGAGAAGGCTGGATAGGCACCAAAGGCAGCAGCAAGAGAGCAAAGCACCTTTGAAGTATTTCAGGTTGAAGCCACAGGACCTTGGAAAGCAATGGCTGTGAGCAACCTGAACCAACAGCATTCTAGCTCCAGCTGAGCCTTTTTATGTTTCCCAGTCCTGACCACCCCACTTTCAGACTCCATTCCTCTGGCTGCTGAATGAGGATTCCTAAAGGGGCAGCTCTTGGGACCAGAGCTGAACACTCCATCCCTTTTCCGCCACCTTTTGCCTCATGTGTTATCTGCTTTGATGAGCAGACACTGAGAAATAAAAGGATGTGATGGTTTCCAAACTCTTGGTGGAGTCTGCCTCAAGTGGTACGGTCTTGTATGATCTGGCTTTGGGTTCCATGCACTCCTGGCTGCTCAGTTCATGCTCAGTTTTCATGTCTGGGTTCTGCCTCTCAGCACTCAGTACTGGTAATTACTAGTCAAATGGATCCAACAAGATTCTTTCCTCTCATCGTCCACATCCTGGATATTGCCCAAGGCCAGGACCATGGCACAGAGAAGGGAGAAGAAATATTAGAAGGAGATCAACATGACCAGCCAGTATGTGGTACAGTCCTTCTGGAGTATGCCATTTAACAATGCAGGTGACCAATGTTCGGTTACATACCATGCGGACTACATCTGTGTAATCAGATGTGTTGCCAACATAGTACATAATCACAGAATCCACCATAATCACATGGGTGCAAGATGCAGATGTTACCCAGAGTGTCATG
The DNA here is from genome assembly GCF_027244095.1 of Hemicordylus capensis. NCBI lineage: Eukaryota > Metazoa > Chordata > Lepidosauria > Squamata > Cordylidae > Hemicordylus > Hemicordylus capensis. Next base: position 24,122,892 of record NC_069661.1, on the reverse strand, counting down.
GGAGCAGCCACAGGAGCAGCAGCAAGCATCCTGAATAGAACAACATGTAAAGAGGGCCTTGGTCATTTTATGCTAGGACAAGTGAACAAAACTGGAAGAACGTTGGTGGATCCTAACCCTATGCAGATGTTAGTTTTTTTAAAGCACTGTAAATATGTACAGTGCCAAATGTGGGCCCACGGGTCCTTCTACAACACATCACTCAGCCGCCTCCCAGTGCTCTTCACAAGTACAGCAGCATTCGTCTGAAGAAGGGAATGTTGCAACTGTGATGGCAGGCATTACCATGATCCCATGCTTCCGATTACGGAAATGCCCACCATCACAGTATTTGCCTCTTGAGATTAAAGCCACCATAATCATTAAGAGTGTGGCAAGGGGGATGAGTGATGCATCTCCAGACTCACTTTCGGTGCTGTACACAATTTCAGTGGGTCTTTGAAAATAATGTTTGCATAGCTCTCTCGAGCCTTCTTTCACAACGTTCTTCATTGTAAGGCCTATGCCCTTAAGTGGTGGCCCTCATCAATCCTAAGTGTGTCTCCCTGACTAATTTTGTTTACTGCACTTGTGTGAAGCTTCAGTCAAAGCCGCATACTCTGCACACTCCCCTTGACAGTGGTAGGCAACTGTTCTCACTGTGTAGTGCTGTGCTTTGCCCAGCACCAGGGGCTCCTTTAAGGGAAATTGAAGTCCCTGCAACATCTTGGAAGGTGTACTCAGAGTGCTGGGAAGTATAGCCCTTGCTTTCCTCCTAAAGAGAGGGCCCCATCTCTCTTAAAAGGCTCTCCCAAAACTGATAAACAGTGCAGAGGACAGCACAGTGGGGTGTGGGGAATGGCTCTCAAACTGAGCCACAAAATGGCTCCTGCTTGAAAAATAATGAAGATCACTGTTCTATAATATCAAAAAGAAAAATTGACTAAAGTGTATTGCACAGCATTTTCAACATGCTAATAGTATCTAAGTTTAAAAAATAGTGTCAGGAAATACAATTACTTTAAGGAGCACTTAAATATCACCACCAAAACACCACAATGGGAAAGCAACAGAGCAAGGACATAAGACAGGCGAAGAGAGTGGGTGAGATGATGCTGGGCATAAACTACAGAACAGCAACTTCTCTGTCAAACAGCAACAGCAATGCACAAGAGTTACTGGATCCACATGTACCTTGAAAGGCCTAAAAGTAGCAAATGCCAGGAAACCTGAGGTGAAGAACAGGTCATCATTTCAAGGCTTGCTGGTTCTTGGCCATTACTGTCAAATGCATCACAATTTGTTACGGAAGCTTTTAAGGTGAAGGGGAAAAGAAAGACGCAAGCAAATAGGTTCATATTAAGGAGAGAGAAACTACTGGGCATCAGGAATTCCACTGCAGAGGTAAGCTTAAGCAACAGGCTTAAATCCATTTCCGTCACATAGCCATTCCTGGAGAGATTATAAGCACCTTTGAATCGGAGCTTCCTGTGTCCAGATAAAAGTGCAATGAAGAGTAACCAGTAAAAGAAAGTGCCATGTTGTTGGCAACAGTTCAAAGTAGTTCAGTAAGCTTTCGGGTGAATGGGGGTCATACATAAATTGTGTAGAGGGGGCTTACCAGGGAATAGAGGCCTCAGTTTTTACAAAATATGTTTCTATAGATAGCAAAAGAGAGAGGGATAGAGGGAAACAAGCCATGTCAATATAAAACCTAGGATTTGCTATGGAGGTGCATCTTTATCTATAGATATTAAACTGGGACTCTGATTTCCGGTATGGTGTCCTTTCTTCAGTCTTTTCTTGCCCACCTTGGTATATTAGCCAGAGTGAAATTTCTCTGGCACACCAAATTGGGAAGAGCATAGTCTATCTTATGTTTCTTTTAGATTGTGAGCCCTTCGGGGACAGGGTTCTACAGTATCTTATTTGTTTGTTATTTCTCTGTGTAAACCGCCCTGAGCCATTTTTGGAAGGGCGGTACAGAAATCGAATGAATGAATGAATAGTAACAGCAGATGCCACATATGCATCAAGAAGCACGTACACTGGAACTGTGTAGACTCTTCTTTAGTCTTTTCTATATTTGGAAACAAACAAACATATTGTGCTTATCCCAGAATCACAAAGTAGTAGAAGCAGTCTTAACCTGCTGCTATGAGAAAATAAATCTACTACAGTTTAGTTGCCAAAACAGTACTGTAAAATTAAAATAATATCAAAGACAGATTTGTTAAAATGTTCTGAATATAGCATACTAAACAGACTATTGGCTCGGCATAATCCTTACTGCTGAAAACACATTTCATTACATAAGAGTTAATAGAATGAACAATAGTCCAGATTCACTGGATGAAAGAGTGAATCCATCCACTATTCATCCACATATTTCACAGATTATTTGTACCCAGCCTTTTGGCCCTAACAAGGTCCACAACCGGTTAAAACTACCATTAAAGACAGACAATAAAACAGAATAAAACAATTATCACATAATAACAATGACCAAGAAAGCACAACAGCACAACCACAGAAAGAAGGGGAAATGATATTCCTCACTCCCCATTAAAGGCTTGGGAAAATAAAAATCTTTTGATCAGCTAGCACTGGCTGGCATCCAGAGCTATGAACCACATGTGGGATGAGCTAAGTTGTGTAAGTGCAAGCAGATGACCTAGTTGTGCTAAAAAGCAGAAATAGGAGCATTGGTCACTCACCATGAAGGCTTCTTCTGGCTGCTGATGTTGAGGACATCTCACATGCTCCAGAGCGCAGGACAAACAAGCTAGGCAAAACCTTTAAAAGGTGGGAGTGGATAGCCCCTCCCAGTTCTGTTTAGTCAAGCCAAGCTTCTAGAAAGATAGGAAAGAAAACAAGGACCAAAAACAGGGGAAACATTAGAGACTGGAAGAAAAGAACAAAGGAACTGCTTACCAGTAGCCATGGACACCCAAGAGTGGGTTGGGTCCTCAACACCAGCAGCCAGAAGAAGCCTTCGCAGTGAGTGACCAATGCTCCTTTCTTGGCTGCTGGGTAAGGACATCTTACATGGGACATGCCACAGCTGGAGACCCTGGGTGGGAGTGTCCCTGACTACTGGGGCAGAAGGACCTGTTTTAGGATGTGTCTGCCAAACGTGGCCTGGGCAGAGTTGAAGAGGTCCAATTTGTAGCGTCTCATGAAAATGGAAGGCGAGGACCATGTGGCAACTCTGCAGATTTCATCCAAGGGAGTACTGAAGGAAAAGGCTGCTGAGGTGGCTGCCAAACAAGTAGAATGGGCCATGGCTTGTAAGGGAGGTGGAAGGTGCTAGACATGGATATGTGGTTTGCAACAGATGTCAATGTCCCATAGGATTTGAATTCCATATGAGCATCTGATTTAAGGACAATTGAACTTTCTCTCAATTTATACTGGATTTGCAGCCACTGGGAAGTTTGACTCAGGGAAGACTGACCCACAGGTCATGATACTCTTTGCATATCTATTTTGGGGATCTTAGCAGCAAGGCTGAAAATTCTTATCCTATAAATTTGTTGTTTTATATTTATATTACTTAGGTGCTTTTACTATTTTATACATATTGTCTATATTTACGTGCTATAAGAGAGTGTCCATTAAATGTTTTTCTATACTATTTCCCCATCCCATGGTTTTTAGAGATACTGTTTATTTCCACTATTTATAACTTCAATAGTGTCTGTATCTTCCATGCATACTTTTTAAATACTTAAGTATCCAGGTTGTTAGATGGTGGTGGGTTCTTTTGGGTTGTCTTTTGCTGGACTTTTATGCCAGGGTAATGCATTGCTTTGATCCAATGAGCCAGAGTTACAGACGACACTGGTTGACCCACAGTGGCCTGAAGAAACAAAACAAAAAGAGACTCTGTTCAATGAAAGGCAGCGGTCCTGGAGATATAGGTTTTCAGGCAACAATGCACATCAAGCTTATTCTACTGCTTTTCCTTGGGTGCAGTCGGTCTGGGGCAGAAGGAGGGAAGGACTATATCCTGGGACACTGACAAGACTTTTGGAAGGAAAGATGGGTCAGGAATCAGTTGGACAGAAGTGCTCAAAGTTCTGAGATCCTCCTGGCTGATGTGATGGCAACAACGAAAATGAGCTTAAAGGAGAGCACACACAGAGGAATATATTTTATGGGCTCGAAGGGTGGAGTGTGCAGAAGAGCTTCGTGGAGTTCCTAGGAGGGAAACCTGTGGACTACTGGAGGAGAGGATAATGTGGCACCTTGAAGAAAACAACGGAGGTGAGGGTGAGATTGGAAGCTCCTCCCCATGGATGGGGCTAAGAGTGAGGCCAGGGTGGTCGCGTGTCACTTGATGTTGTTTGCTTTGAGCCCCCTGTCGAGTCCATCTTGTAGGAAACTGAGGAGCTGAGAGATCCTGCAGCTTTTCAGGGACACGCTGTGTTGGTGGCACCAGCGAAGGAAAGTCTTACAGGTAATTTGGTAGATATGGTTAGTTGAGGCCCTTCTGGAGGTGAGGATCATGTCAAAGACCTTGGGGATGTAACCATGCCGCCTCCGGAGGTTGCATTCAGTTGCCAGGTGGCAAGCTTCAACCACGCTGGATCGCGGTACAGTACTGGACCCTGGCTGAGGAAAAGTGGAACTGTGGGTAGGAACCAGGGCCCTTCCATGGCGAGATGAAGTATTTCTGGGAACCAGGGCTGACTTGGCCAGAAGAGAGACACGAGAATCACATCTGCAAATGTGGCATAGTAGGTGGCTTAGGGGCGGAACTGGAGAGAATGCATACAGGAGCTCCTGTGGCCAAGGTGCTGACAAGGAGCCTATTGCTTCCACCTGGTTTTAGGGGAAGTGAAAGAAGAACCTCGGGAGCTGGGAATTGGTCTGGGAGGTGAAGAGGTCCACCGTCGGCTTGCCCTGGAGGAGAGTAAGCACCTGAGTATTGAGTTTCAATTCCGCTGGTTGGAGATCTTGCCGGCTGAGCCAGTCTGCCTGAGTGTTCAGAGAGCTGCTGGTGTTATGATTATGGTGTTATGATTAGAAGAGAAGTGACGTGTGTCTCTGGCCAGGTCAGGAGGAGGACTGCTTCAGTGTGTAAGGACTTGGAGTGGGTTTCCCCCAGGTGATTGACATGGGCCTTCTCCATTGTATTGTCTATTCGAATGAGGATGTGGTGGTGAAGTATCCTGTCCTGGAATGCCAAGAGGACCAGATGGATGGCCCGAAGCTCCAGCCAGTTTATGCTGTTCCTGGCTTCCTGTGGGGACCACTTTCCCTGGGTTGAGAGATTGTGGCATTGGGCTCCCCAATCTGAGAGGTTGGCATCCATTCTGATGATGGTGTGGGGTGGACCCGGGAATGGATGGCTCATGGTCAGATTGGAGGCCTGAAGCCACAAGAGCAAGGAATCGCTGACTGATGGGGAAAGCTCTAGTCTGATGTGTTGCCTTTGTGCAATGGCCATGTAGAGAAGAAGAAGAAAGCACTGTAAGGGGCGGAGGTGGAAGCGCACCCAGGGAACTACTTCCAGAGAGGAAACCATCAGCCCCAGGAGTTGGGCCAGGTTGAGCAGAGGAACTGACCTCGGGAGTAGCATCTGTTGGATGAGTGACTGAAGTGTGTCTATCCAATTGTGAGGGAAGAATTGGCGGTCATTCAGGGTGTCTATGAGGACTCCCAGATGCAAGATTTTGTCGGAGGAGATCAGGTTGCTTTTGGTCATGATCACGAGGAAACCATGGGAAGATAGAAATGAGAGCATCGTGTTGAGATCTCTCTGCCCTGAAATTTGTGAGGGTAACTGGATGAGGAGGTCGTTTAGAAAAGCGACGAACCAGATATCTTGTAGGCACATGTGGGCCACTAGGGGGGCAGGGTCTTTGTGAGGATCCAAGGCACTGAGGAGAGGCCAAAGGGTAAGGCTGCAAACTGATAGTGAAGACTGTTGTAGGCAAAACAGAGCAGGTAACAGTGCTCCTGATGGATGGGGACATGGAGGTAGGCCTCTGTGAGGTCCACTGATGCCAAGAAGACCCTGTGGTGCAGTGCTTCCGAGATAGAGCGGATGGTCTCCATGTGGAACTTTCTGAGCTTCACGGATTTGTTTCAAAATTTGAGTTTGAGAATGGCTCGTAAGGAACTGTCCCTTTTGGGCATGGTAAACAAGATGGAGTAAATGCCCCATCCTTTCTGCCCTGTTGGATCTCATCGTATGGCAGAGATACTGAGAAGATGTTGAATCGCTGCCAGCAGGGCTGCATGCTTATGAGGGGACCTGGAGAGAGAAGCTGGCAGGAAGCAGTTTCTGGGAGGTGCTGTTAATTCTATCTTGCAGCCATGCTGGAAGGTATCCAGAACCCATCTGTCCTAAATGGAGGCCTACCAGGTGCGAAAGTAGCAAGACAAGTGACCCCCTATGCACTGGAGCAGTGAGTCAGGAGGCCTGGCGGGGCTTGTGCTGTAGTCCAAACTGTTGCTTGGTGGTATTGTTCCTGGGGTTTAAATGTGGCCTCTTCCACTGAGGGCAAGATTGTCTGGTGTCCCTGGGCCTGAAGTTTGGACGAAAGGAATGGAAAGCCCGAAAAGACTTGCATGAAGTGCACCTCTCATCCTTATGTGAAGAAGGAAGGGTCTTCTTCTTGTCCATGGTTTCGAAGAGGACCTCTTGGAGAGCCTCATCGCCAAACAACTTTGAAGAGGTGATGGGAACCATCACTAGGTTAGCCTGGGAGGTTTGATCCACTTGCCAGTGTTTGAGCCACATGGTTCGCCTGACTACAATATTGGTTGCTGTGGCTCGGGCCATAAATCGAACAGAATCCAAGGTGGTATCGGCAATGAATGCTTGGACCAATGGGCCTTCTGGATTTTGAGGAGAATTTGTCTCTGTCATGGTAGATCTGGAGGTGGAGTCTGAAGGAGCTCATCGGACCAAAGAAGAGCCTCTCTGGAGATGATGGAGGCAGCGGTAGAGGCTCTGATGAATTTTGAGATGGAATCTGTGTTTTTCAGGAGTTGGGACTCTAGCTTCTTTTCAGTGGGGACCTTTAGAGAGAATTCACCATCCCTGGTCAAGATTGCCCCAGAAGTCAGAGTGGCCACTGGGGCATCGACTGGAGGCATGTGGAACAAGGCTGCTGCTGAGGGACCAAACCCATACTTTATAGACACAATGGAGGCAGTCTTTTTTGGCAAGGCAGGCTCCTGCCACTCCTGTTTCACCACTTCAGAAAGGTTTTCAGGAAAGATGAACAGGAGATTGTTGGATGAAGAGGTAGGCAGCACCTGTAAGGTGCAGGGGTGTCTTTAGGCACAACTGGGGGCAGGCCAAGAGCATGAAGGGCCTTGAGGAGCAAATGAGAGAAATCGTCGGCTGGTAGGAGCCGGTGTGAGTGGGAGGAGGGCTCCACCTGCTGTCTCCCTGACCACTCTCCCTCTTCCTTTGAGTCTGGAGCATTAGTAGGGGCAGTGGGAGTGCCGTCTGGGGTGTCCAAGGGTCAAAGGGGTTTGAAGGGCTCTGGAGGATCTGTTGGCCACCCAGGATGAGGTTCTGAAGAGTCATAATCAGTAATATCTTAGGAATGATTAGTAGCCCTTTTGTGTTTATGCTTAGATTGCTTCTTAGAGTTTTTGATTCTTTTTTGCTTGCTAGACTTCTTGCGCCTATGGGACTTTTTAGACTTTTTAGGGGGGCTTTCAGACAAATCAGAAGAGGATGATGATGATGAAGGAGCTGACTCCGAAGAGGCAGAATGCAACTCATCCCTGTGTCTGCAGGGCTTTTTAAATCAGGCTGTTTGGGCTGGAATTGCTCAAGAGAGTAATAGATGACCTCCACAAACCAAGCCTGCCAAGCAATAGGCATATCCTCAGGGAGGGGTGGGAGCTGCCAGATTGGAGGGAGGCAGGAGGGACCCTCTGGGAAGAGCAGGAGGGCAGAGGTGCAAAGGGTCAGCAGGCCATGGACTCACTGATCCTCGAGGCGCTGGAACTGCCAGGCCTGGGGCTCTACCAATGCCACTGTCCTTGGATGGCACTGGGATGGGTGGTGGAGGGGTTTTCAGGGCTCCATTGCACCCAGAAGGCATCAGAGGGGGAGGCATGAGGGGCAGAGCAGGTGGCTCCAATGTGTCTCCAGGACCTGAAGGCTGCACTGGAGCCGGGTTGTTGTTGCTGGCCAGCGTTTGAGGAAGCGCTTCGGAGGAGGGAGGAGCAGTTCTGCCTGGCTGAGACCTTTCCCGCCTGTTTGGTCCCACAGCGGGGGTGGACGGGCGGTCATCCATCCTTGGGGAAGGTGTCCTGGCTTGCAGGGATGGTGGAGGCACCTTCCTCCAAGAGGAGGATAATGGGCTCCCGGGGCGGGGGCAAAGCGTGAAAGTGCTTGTTGGTGCAAGTTACTAATGCCACTGAGTCATCCGCGGGCGTTTTTGGAGCTCTGGATGAGCCCTGGCCCCGCTGGCTCCGGAGCAGACAGTGTGGGTCACGGCAAGCCCGAAGCAGCAGAATGCATGAGCACAGCATGGAGGAGCTGCTTACCATGCTTGGAACTTGTTTCTTGCCCTTGGGCATGAGTACATAGATGATGCCTGTTCTCTGTGGCTCCATAGCAGTCAGGGAGGGGAGGGAGAGGAGAGGAGAACACAAACGGAGGAAAAGACAAAGAGCGTTTTCTTTTTTAGATTGATAAAGATTGATAAAGACGTATCAAAAGATTGATAAAACAGCAAGGAATTAAGGAAAAAGAAGAATAAAGGAGGTAAGAAAGGCCTAGAAGGGAGAGCTAGAAGCTGGCTGGGTAGAAATGACCTTCTCTGGAGTGAATCAGGATAAACTGAACTGGGAGGGGTTATCCTCTCCCACCTTTTAAAGACTTTTTGTAGCTTTTTTGTCCTGCCCTCTGGAGCAGGCAGGGAGGATAACCCATGTGAGATGTCCTCACCCAGCAGCCGAGAATGGCAGAACTGCACTGTAGCACTCTTTCAGAAAAGTTCCCACAAAAGCAAATGAGTCGTGCTTCAGCTATGCAACTGTTGCGCAACCACAAGCAAGCTTGCAGTTGCACAACACTGGTCTGGAACACAAGTTCCAGGATCGAGTGCAACTAAGTAGCACAAAACCTTTGTGCTAGAAGAATGTCCTTCCACATGTGGTTTGTTGCTCTGGATGTCAGACACTGTCATTAATTGGGGCCAATTGGACAGAGAGTTTCAAGCCACGACTAAGAAGGCCTTATAACATGTCCCTACTAAATGGGCCTCCAGTGGCAGAGGAACATGAAGCAAGGCCTCAGATGTTGAACAAAGTGGGCAGGCAGTTTCATGCAGGGAGAGGTGGTTCTTCAAATCACTTGGTCTCACATATACTGAAGCATTGCCCTTGAATACTAGAGGTCTACAGTGTCATACATAACCAAAGCGCTGAGTGCTGGATTCACTCAGTTACAGTCTACTACTACACAATAAGATAACTTGCCCTTGTGAAAAAAGAATATGTCCCGATACACATTTTAATACTCATCTACCACGCAAATCACTATGTTCTGCTCAGCCATCAATCAATCAATAGTGCTTACTACAGAAAATCTGGCTTAGAGCCCCATTGGCAGTATGTATGCTGGGCGACAGGAAAAGATGCTGGACCCTGCCACACACAAGGTGAAGTTTCATACATATCTCCCTTTAAGGTGCTTACACAAGTCTTCCATGAGAAAAAATTCACACAAATCTATCCTTGATTGGAGATGACAGCCCTGATGGATCTTACAAGACATGGTTTGTTCTCTAAGATGCCAGGAACAAATCTTTCCCAGGACATGGTTTGAAGGCATATATTACAGACATCTTGCTGAAACTAAGCAAGTCTTGGGGTATGGGACAATGCCCGGCTGGACTGGGAGACTAATTGGGAAATTAATTGGGAACCTTGTGTATGCTGCCTTGAGTTCCATGACGTAATAAAAGGGATAAAAATGCAATTCTATTAACAAAGAGATATCCTGTGAGTGATTTAAGGCATTGTGCTTCCTTGGTATGAAGCAGCCAATAGCAAGAGTTTGCTTGTTATCATCAGCACTAATTCCAATATAACTGCTAATTAATAATCCATGTTCTTGAAAATAAATACTTTCTGCACTGGGCATCTTTGTGAGAGCAAAATAAACATTTAAGCACTTTGATGAACTGACCTACTTTTACTCAAGGCCTTAAAATGTAAGGTTCCTGATGTGAGAATTATGTTTCATGAAATATTACTGACCCACCAGGACAATTTACTGACTGCTTTTGCAGGTGTATTCCACTGAAATCTAATGACATTTAATAGCTAGATGTACAGCATTCTCCTCTCCTCCAAAGATATTTGCCAAAAAAAGCATGTTTGATCTACTTCCTGTGCGGTAATATTTTAGCTCTTTCTACGGTTCTGGTTATTTCCTCATTTAAGGTGTTGTGTCAATGTCTGTAAGTTTTGTGTCAATGTCTGTAAGTTTTGACTAAAAATAATTGCAAACACATGTCCATCACAAATGGATTCAAAATGTTTTTCAAATGGAGTGGATATTGCTTAAAGCTGTGTATTTTGGACACATAACGCAACAGATAAAGGAAATGTTCATTGCCAAGTTTTTAAAGTTCAGGTATTTTTCACATTGTCTGAGGTGGGCAGTCGTTACGATTAGAACATGCTGTACACAATTAAACAAAATTAGTACCAGAATTTGCAATAACTCTTTGGTCTTGTAAATGCAGTTCTCTAAAGCTTCACTAAAGGAGTATGAAAGCATGATGCAAAACCTCCCAAATCTTGGCCATTGTATGAATGACCCATTAACCCACACATAGATTAACAGGTAGACTGATATGCAAAGTCAATTCACATTATTATTCATATGGGAGCACATGCTCAAGCTCCACCTGTTTTGGATTCCAGAAGAAAGGTGAAGTTAGGGGTGTGCATGAACCGTTGGATCCCAAAATGAGGAGGTACGCTTGTAAAGGAGAATCCTCACTAGATTCCCCTTTACGACCACAGCCCCTCGAACCGTCAAACTGGTTCGGTTCAAATTCAGTTCGCATTCAAATCAAACTGTGGTTAATACAAGAAGCTATGTTGGGAAAGAATTTTAACCACCTGCTCATCCATTTGTTAGGCTTCATATTGCTGCAGTGAGAGTGCTCATTTCTTATTATGGCCAACATATTCTGCAGTGTGACACAGGGACACAGGCAGTTCTGATTTGCCCTTGCTGCTGCAGGTTCCTAAGGAAGCACTGGTGGTCTTGTACAAGAGCACAAATTCTTGAAGTAGCATGCCCACACTTTGGGGGAGCTATTTACATTGGAAATAATGTAAGTAGCAATCCCAAAATGCAGAATGCAGTGGTTTGCTAATGAGGTGAAGTGAGGTGACAGGTGGCAAGTTGCGGGCATCCTGCTTTGTCCTCCACCATCTGCAGTCTTCATGTTACCTGCCCTCCACCATCTGAGGTCTTCATGTTACCTGCCTTGCCACTCCCTATTACTGCTGCCACTGCACACTCCACCACGTGTTGCCATTTCCCAGCTGCTAGAACAGCAGCAGCTGGCTGGATTCTTTTCCCTAGCACACTGATGCATGAGAAAATAAACCATCCAGCCAGTTACCACTGCACTACCCAGCTGGGGAATGGAGACTGGTGATGCCTACATGCTGATGCTGACCACATCCCCTGACACTAGCAGATTGGCATAAGAGCACAAGCACAGCCCACTGGAGGCCCTTGCTGCAGCCATCGATTGCCATTTCCCAGTCGGCTAGCACAGCAGTAGCTGTCTCAATGGGTTATTTTCTTGCACACTTGCTGCAAGGGAACAAGAATAAAACCCAACCATCTGGTTCCCACTGCACTGGTTGGCTGTGAAATGGTGACAGGCGACAGCAAGGTGACAACCCTGGGTGGGAGTGACAATGGTGATGAGTGCTAGCCTTGGGTGTCATGAGTGCTCAAGTCAGTCCTGAGTGAAGGCATGCTACTTTAGGATTTGTGATCTTGTGCAAGACCATGGGTGCTTCCTTAGAGCCCATAGCAATGTACGTCGCTCAGAACTGCCTGTGTTACACTGCAAAACATCTTGACCATTGTTATTAAGATATAAAGGTACTAAGACTTATTAATATAATATACTGCTCTTCAACAAAGATGTTATCAACATAGTTTACATAGAAAAATTATAAGAAAATTGTTCCCTGTCACAACTTTATTCCCAAACATCTGTAAGTGCAACCTATTAACCTGTTACACAGTCTCACCTAGACTTTATTTGGCCACCATAGGAGCTCCCCCATAACCATCCTAGGCTACCATAGCAGGTCTCCCCAACATATGCTTTTGCTAAAATAAAATTAAATTGCTAGCTAGAGAGGATAGCTAATGGTTCTATGGCCCAAATATATCTCTCCTTAGCCTCATTCACATGTTATTTTAAAGCATGGTATACTTGAGTACAGCCACCTTAAGTGGCACAGTGAGGAAATGCTTGACTAACAACAAGAAGGTTGCCGGTTTGAATCCCCGCTGGTACTATACCATGCAGCAGTGATATAGGAAGATGCTGAAAGACATCATCTCATACTGCGTGGGAGGAGGCAATGGCAAACCCCTCCTTTATTCTACCAAAGAAAACCACAGGGTTCTGTAGGCACCAGGAGTCAAAATTGTCTTGACAGCACACTTTACCTTTATACTTGAGTACAGCATCCAAAACAGGAACAGAAATCCTGCCTTGCCTCCATACTAATAATAATTTAATATTAATAATTTGCCATATGAAAATTTTAGAATTATGATACAGATGCTAAGACAGCTACCGGCATAACATTATTTATTTATCACATTTGTATCCCGCTGTTCCTCCAAGGATCTCACTGGGCTGCCATGGGTTTCTCCCTTTTATTCCCACAACAACTCTGTGAGAGAGGTGAGGCTGAGAGATCAAACCTGGCCTAAATTCACCAAGTGAGCATCATGGCTGATAAGACTTTTAACCCAGGTTTTCACAGTCCAAGTTCAAGCCTAAAATTCTATTTAGGACACTACAATGGTTCTTGTTGGCTTCATACTGGTGGTACAGGTCATATATACTGATAATTTAAAATAGGTGTAAGAGTTCAGTACTCAAAATTCTTTCCCTAGGCAACAAGGTACTTCTACTACAATTCTGGGCTACTTTCTTGAATTGGAACTAGGACAGAGAAAGGCTACCAAATTTCATGATTGCTTAAAAAGCTACTTTTTCATAGACACACATAAGTGATGAATTATGTGTATCTATGAATACACATTATTTATTTATTGGTATAAAATAATTCTGGCCTAGTTTCTCTATTGGTGATTCATGCTCTGGTAATCTCCAGATTAGACAACTGCAACCATTTGTTATGTGGGGTTCATTTGAAGACTACAAACTGTGGTTAGTCCAAAATAAGGCTACTGGGCTGATGGCTGTCAACATTCAAAGTGAAGACTTCTTACTTGTGTTTAAACAGCTGCCCTAGCTCTGGGTTCATTCCTAGACACCATTCAAAGTTCTGCTGCTTACCTTTAAAGCCTTACTTGGCTTGGGACATCAGTACCTGAAAGATCTCCTCCTCAGTAGCGGCCCATACTGACAAATTGGAGGGGCAGGAAATGAGCCCCAGCTGCTTGTATACCAGCAGTCATTCTCTTGCTGCCCTCTGGCCCTGATCCAGATGTAATTGAGCTGTGTGGGCTGGTCATTTGTACAGTAAGGGAGGGAAAATCTCTAACCCTAGTCATTCCCTGGTTGGGGATTTTCCTCCCTTACTAGACAAATGACGAGCCCACATAACTCAGTTACAGTCGGGCCGTAAGCCAGCGAGAGAGTGGCTGCTGGTACCCGAGCATTTGGGGCTCATTTTCTGCCCCTCCAATTTGTCAGTATGGGCCGCTACTGCTCCTTCTACTGGATATGCCTGGTGAGCCAAACAGCAACTAACGAGAGAGAGAGAGAGAGGGCTTTTGCGGTTATGATGCTCTGAACTCTTCCCAGGTTCGCTTGTCAGTTGGAAAGGAAAAGTTGCACTGTTGAGTCGGTGTCAACTCCTGGCGCCCACAGAGCCCTGTGGTTTTCTTGGTAGAATACAGGTGGGGTTTACCATTGCCATCTCCTGTGCAGTGTGAGATGATGCCTTTCATCACCTTCCTATCTCGCTGCTGCCCAATATAAGAGTTTCCCATATTCTGGGAAACACAACAGCAGGGATTCGAACCAACAGCCGCCTGCTCTCTAGGCAAGTTGCTTCCCCACTGTGCCATTAGGTGGTTGCTGCTACCTACTTTAATATCCTTCCAGTGACAGGCAAAGACCTTTTTATTCTCCCAGCATTTTAAGGTGTGATGGAAAGTCTCTGACTTTTTTATTCTATGTTATTTGTTTATGGTTAGTATCCACAATGGTTCTTAGGGAGGGACAGAAGTGCTTGCTCCAAAGTAAGAAATATTTGCTCTAGAGCAGGGCTGCTCAACTTCAGCCCTCCTGCAGTTGTTGGGCTACAACTCCCATAATCCCTGGCTATTGGTCACTGTGGCAGGGGATTATGGGAGCTGTAGGCCAAATCAACCGGGGGGCCTAAATTGAGCAGTAAATCTACTGCTCTAAAGTAATGGCTCCTATTCCAGTCTAAGAGTTAGGGTTAGGGTTACTATCCTAGAGTTATTGGGGTTAGGAATACTGCCCTATGGTTATTGTTATTGCTACTTATGGCCATGTTTAGAATTTATTGCTGTAACTTGCCCTGGAAATGTTTTACATCAAAGGGAGAATAACGTTTTTAAATGAATGAATGAATGAATCGAATCAATCAATCAATAAATCAACTGATGTTCTACAATTAAAGGCATATACAGTATCTCTTTCATTAAAACAAACAATAATTTCATTAAAAGCAGAAACAAAGTAATAAAAGCTTTATTGGTTGGGTTACTTAAAATGGCATCTATGAACTTTTCATATAATGCCCTCATCAAATGGTTTACAGAAGAAATACATTTTAACCTGGTGAGGTTCTCTTTTAACAGTGCATAATACTTCAGAAACCACACTCCAATTCCATCCTGACCTTACATTCAAATGTATTTTACACTGAAAAGTACAGCTTTATATGACACTTCCCCGCTACATTTTGTGCAGCTATATCAATCTTTAAATGCCACTGAGATTGCATAAATGTAGATAATCCAGCCCCTACATAGCCATTAAGAAGATCATTATGCCAGAAAAGATATGGGTTTAAAGAGCTTTTTTCCCTTCTTACATCAGAAAATTAATCTATGGGGGGTGGGGGGGTGGCTGGTTATAATTAGAAAGATACTGTTTCACTAGGATATGAGTGAAGACTTGTAGAAATAGTACAATATATCAAAACTTTTCAGTTGTAAAGAGAGGTATTAATTCAATGCAAAAGAAATATATATATTACTAGTATTTGTAAGCCCGTTTTAATAACGGGCTCTAGTGGGGGGGGTGCCCTCCCATCCCTCTCTCACCCTCCCCTCTCTGTCAGTCTTCTGCCCCACTTCCTCTTGCCCTTTCCCCTCCCCCCTGCCCACTCTTGTCCTTCCCCCTCCCCCTCCTCACATCACATCCACTCACTTGGTCCCCGAGTCCGCTGCTCAGACGCAGCTTCCTTCCTTTCTCCTCCTGCTCCCTCGGTCTCTGGCGGGGCTCCTGCTTTGAGTTACTAAATCAAGCGTTTGCAGGACATGGCCCCGGGAAGGAGAGTTCTGTTACGGGTAAGGAGGTCTCGCAGCTGGGTGGGCGGCAGCAGCCGCGGGGGCATTTTCATGGGCCGTTTTGGCCCTTAAACGTGGTGGGTGGGCGGGCGGTTGGCGGCGGCAGCCGCGGGGGCATTTTCATGGGCCGTTTTGGCCCTTTAACGTGGAGTCATCCCCTTTCAGAAAATGGCCGCCTGTGTCTGGGTGGCCGTATCTTTTTCGGCAGTTCTGAGCATGCGCTCTGTGCATGCTCGGAACTGCCGAAAAAGACATGGGCGCACGGGACACACACAGGGCTTTTATTATATAGGATATATAGGGACTATTCACACATGCAGGCAAAACTGGGCTAAGGCAGCCCATCCCGGTTTTGCCAATGTGTGTGAACCGCTGGGAGCCATGCAGTGGCAAACCCGCTTAGGGAGCCTCCCGCTTAGCCCAGGTTTGAGCGCGAGGGCGCCCTTCAACCAGGCTTAGTGCTCATGTGTTGGTGCTGCAAGACTCCACATGGCACTTACACACAACTAGCCTCCCTATAGTTCACCATGCTCTTGTGCGTTTCATTACAGAAGGTGCATCCCAGCCCCTGACCTTCCACGCTAGCTGGCAATCATCTGAGCAGATGATCCACCCACCCAGGAAGGAGCCCTGGATTGTCTGCCGGGGAGGTAAGCATTTCAAGGCTGCCTTCCCTGCAGATTGGAATCCTTTCTCAGTGCATATTAACATTGAAACCATCTTAACTGTAGAACCTGCCTACACACCAGGGTTTCTCAATGTATGGGTTGTGATCCCCCCACTCCCTAGGGGTTACAAGCAACTTAAATGTGTATTGGGAGTCAGGAGGGAGCTTTTGGGAAGCAGAGGTCTTACCTGGTGTCTTCAAGGTGTGGAGACCATCTGGAGGCAGTCAGGAAGATAGGAGTCGGCAACCACTTGGCTCCTCTACCTCATAAAAAGCTGAGAGCAGGCACAGCAGCAGTGCTTCTTTGCCTGAGAGGTCAGAAGAGAGTTCCTGAGAGGAACTTTGGCTCATCAGCTACAAAGCAGCCCTGTTGGGCCTGTCCTTGGCTTTGTATGTGGAAGAGGAGGCAGGTGGTGGCTGGCTCCTCTCTTCCATCACCCCCAATCATCCCCACACCTCACAGACATCAGTCACGGGCAGGCACAGCAGCAGCACTTCTTTGGCTAACAGGCCAGAAAAGAGTTCCCTCTTGGAGTTGAGCTCTATACAAAGAGAGAACTCTCTATCAGCCCTTTGGCCAAAGAATGCTGCTGTGCCTGTGCAAAAACAGAATGTCTTGTTGAAAAGCTTTTCTGTTTCTGACTCAAGTCAAGTTCCAAAATTCAGGAGAATTAGATAGATAGATAGATAGATAGATAGATAGATAGATAGATAGATAATTTTCATAATGTAGGGCCAGTGGTGCTCTTTGGAATGGACATCCAGTCTGAGGTCTGGTCCAGACATTTTGAGCCGGGGGCTCCGAAATGTCCCCCCAAGTGCCTAGTGTGCGTGGTGACCATACTGACCCATGCTGTGCTGCCAGGCGGCCGAGTGCACAAGCCTGCCCCAATCTCTCTCCCATGTGGCAGGCCACAGCTGGTCTAAATCGAATCCCAATTTTTGAACACTAGCTTTAATCTTATTTAACTAACTAACAAATAAATAAACACACTGCTTTTGATGAATAAATAATTGGGGCATACAACTTCAGGTATTATTTTAGGAGTCACGGAATTAAAAATATTGAGAACCTCTGCTCTAGTCTAAACTGCCCCTTGCTCCTTAGGTTACAGTGGAATGGGTTATCATGTATTTTTTATCCCACTAAGAGTTACTTCAGTTTTCCTGACAGACATCTCTGATGGCAACAGTGACTCATAATATGAATGGGAGCTTTGAAATAGAACTTCACTTTCAATACACAGCCTCACAGTTGAAGCCCTTGGTAACTATCAGTTTTAGTTACACCTTCAAAAGATTCTACAGATATACTATCTCTTTCCCTAACATGGGTTAAGACATGGCTCTTCTTTTTTTTTTTTTTTAAAGAAGTCCTTGATAAGTATGTAGGTTTATCTAGCAGTCACCAGACCTTTGATTTTCCACTCTTTTGATTTGTTTCTACAGACACTTGTTACTGATGTTTCTGACAGTATACTAGCTGCCATGGACTTTGCATTTTGAAAATTATCTTAGTAAATGCTAGTTTCTTTGTAGCATTAAGCATTTCTCCCTGATTTATAGAGTACAATATGGAGCTCATAGAGTATTAGCTGAAACATTACATTAGATTTCATTTTTATCTGCCGGATTTTGGTTATATTTTCCCAAATAACTATCATATACAAATACCATATATCTCTTGGTGTGATGCAGAGGAGAAGAGACAAGTGCATTAGTCATTCATTTTGATGAATGAATTTTAAAAGGTGGGCATAAACTCTTGGCAGCTTTACTCTTGCTTCCCCAGAAATCTCCACCCACATGGAATAATAATAAAATAAAGAGATAATTAAGCTCCACTGGGAGATTTAGTTCACCTAGGGCTAGAGGTTCAGAATGTTAAAAAGCATGTGGGATCATCCAGAGAAATCATGGATCAAATGTCATTGCAATTTACAGCTACAGTCTGTATGAATACTTATTTACAGCATTTATATATCGCCCTATATAAAATATCTGGGTAGTTTACAATCCAAACAACCAAAACCTAAAAACCATATACACAGATTAAAATTACCATAAATAAATTGATAAAGCATCATAAACTAACAACCTGATAAAACAGGTGTGTTTTCAAAAGTCATTTTAAAACAACCAGAGATGGGGAGATTCTGATTTCATTTGGGAGTGCATTCCAGAGCCTCGGGGCAACCCTAGAGAAGGTCTGGTTTTGGGTCACCAGCAAGCGAGGTATAGTCACCATATCCAAGAAAGGACATTATAGAACTGGAGAAGGTGCAGAAGAGGGCACTCAAGATGATCAGGGGCCTAGAACACCTTCCTTTATGAGGCAAGGTTTCAACACCTGGGGCTTTTTAGTTTAGAGAAACACAACTGAAGGGGAGACATGATAGAGGTCTATAAAATCATGCTTGGTGTGGAGAAAGTTGAAAGAGAGAAATTTCTCTCTCTCTCTCATAACACTAGAACCAGGGGTCATCCCATGAAACTGATTGCCAAGAAATTTAGGACCGACAAACGGAAATACTCTTTCACACAATGCATAATCAACCTATGGAATTCTGTGCCACAAGATGTGGTAATAGACAACAGCCTGGATGACTTTAAGAGGGGTTTACATAAATTCATGGAGGACAGGACTATCAGTGGCTACTAGTCTGAGGGCTATAGGCCACCTCAAGCCTCAGAGGCAAGATGCCTCTAAACACCAGTTGCAGGGGAGTAATAGTAGGAGAAAGGGCATGCCCTCAGCTCTTACCTGCGGGCTTCCCAGAGGCATCTGGAGGGCCTCTGATGGAAACAAGATGGTGGACTAGATAGGCCTTTGGCCTGATCCAGCAGGGCTGTTCTAATGCGCCAGTGGCAACCACAATTGGAAATACCCCTCCCCAATTATCTTAATAGGCAGCGGGGTTCATAAAGAAGAAGGCATTATCTTAAATACCCTGGGCCCAAGCTGTTCAGGACTTTATAGGTAATAAGCAGCACTTTGTATTTTGCCCAGAAACTAATTGGCAGTCAGTGTGATTCTTTTAATATAGGAGTGATGTGTTATCTACAGGTAGCCCCAACCTGCTGCTTTTTGCACCAGCTGCAGTTTCCAAACAGCATACAAAGGCAGCCCAACATAGAACATATTGCAGTAGTCAAGCCTGGATGTTACCAGTGTATGCACCATTTTTTTAAGGTTGTTTGTCTTGAGAAATGGACGTAGCTGGAAAATCTAAACCACTTCCTAAGTTCTGGTCTCCCACAACAAGTACCTCCATCTTGTTTGGATTAAACTTCAGTCATCCAGCCCATTACCAATTCCCAGCAAGCATTTAGAAAGCTTAAGCCATCTCTGACAAAGTTGATTTGGAGAAATGGATCAGGATGTCATCTGCATATTGATAGCACCCTGCACCAAATCTCCTCATGATCTGTCTCAATGGTTTAATGTAGATGTTAAAAAGCACTGGAGATAGAATGGAGCCCTGTGGGACTCCATACAATAGTGATTGCGTTGAAGAGCAACAATCTTCAAGCGACACCATTTGAAATTTACTTGAGAAGTAGGAGCGGAACCACTGCGAAGGAGTACCTGCTCCCCCCCCCCAACTTCTTCAGGCAGTCCAGAAGGATACCATGGCTGATGATATCAAAAGCCACGGAGATATCCAAGAGGACCAACAGGGTCACACACCCACTGTCGATCCCCAATTGCAGATCATCCATCAGGCTGAACAAGGTAGTCTCCACCCCATAGCCTGCCTGAAAGCTAGTTTTAAATGGGTCCAGATAATCTGTTTATTCCAAGACTGACTGGAGTTGAGAAGCCACCACCCTCTCAATCACCTTGCCCAACCATGGAAGATTGGAGACAGGATTATAATTGCCTAGAAAATTACTTTCTATTAGCATATTTTAATCAATATTTTAAAAGTATATCCCAACATTTTTCCATCATGGAAACCAAGGTGGTGTGTATGGGGTTCCAAAATGATCACCCACCATAACTAAACTTGCTTAGCTTAGAAGGTTGTTGTATCATCCCTTATATGTATGCTACAAATTTTTTCCCCAACCATGAAATTTGCTTTGAATTTTGTTTTTTTTCAAAATTGTGTTGCTAACTCTAATGTGAAGGAGATGAGGAACAGGGAAGGAAGAATGCCAAGGCATCACGGACAAATGGATGGTCAAAATGATGCAGTGGGGGTAATGTTGAAAAACCCAGGTTCAAGTCTGGCTCAACTATAAAGCTTGCCAGATGGTAAGATGCTGCATTACTTTTCAAACATTAACTCAGGGTAAAATGATTTGGGGTGGCAGTTAATGGCATTATGGAAGCAAGCTCGTCTCCTGACTTACACATTCTGTTTAGAATATTTTCTAAATATGAGGTTCTCTAGAGCCCCATGCATGTATGCATATGCTGGACCAAATTCTTCCATATTCACTGGTGGTGAAAATGGAGGAGGAGATTAGTCACTTTCCTGGGAGGGAACCCACCAAAGTGATTAAAATTTTTAGATTGGGAATGCAGCTTACCAGTAGTGACGGGATAGGAGTGAGGAAACAAACAAACAAACACTGGCACCCATTTCTGCTGACAGTGGCTGCAGGAGTCCAACATTCCTCTTCATTCACCCATCAGCTCCTGGATGTCATTTTCTTTCCCAGCAAAGCATCATTTCCCAGTGCAGTCCAGAAAGAAAATAGCAGCCAACAACTTCCAGAAAAAGCAGCACCACCAAAGTACTGCTGCAGTCACCATCTGCAGAGACACTGACATTTTCCAAGGGAAGAGGTCTGCCACCGACTCACCACCACTGGCAAGCCACTTCCCCAAGCCTGGTGGTGGTTGTTATTTTGGTTACTTTTGTGGGTCCCCCAAGAAAATATAAATGTTTTTCCCTTCACAAAGGGGCCCCAGCATGGCAAACTTCACTAAATGTGCTGAGGATGAAACAAGCAGTTCAGTGCGGCTGTCATCTTGGATTGGGGTGCATGAGAGTATCATATACCATGCCATTCAAGTGTCCCTATATGGCATATTTGGTGCAATAAGTGTAGGCATTGTGCAGTCGTTGCAGGGGGGACACACATGGATGGGAGGACATATGCAGGGGCAGCAAGGCTATGTCATGTATGTCAGGTTACATACCATGTGGAAAGTATGCTAAGATTGTGGCTCAGCACAACTTGGCACACATTCTAATGAATATGCATAGGTTGGGGACTGACACCCGGTGTCGATTCTCACCGCAGTCCTCATGCACATTTATTTTACCCTGGCTTAACATCTGAAAATAGTTACTCTCTCAGCCTTAAGTACCTCACAGAGATTTTGTGAGGTAAAATTCAGTGATGATTATGAAAGGACTCCTGTGTTGAGTTCCTACATGATGATTGCAAGATGACCTTTTGATGTGACCAGGAGGAAGATGGGTAACTGAAATGTGAATGCACCAAAAACAATTGCTTGTTGTTGCTATTTTAAATAGTTGTTTACATTATTGTTTTAAACCATTATCATTTTAAATAATGTTCATGTACTCTTTTCAACAAAAAAGGGGTTCTCAAAACAGTTTATTATGTCAATGCTCTGGTGACCGCAAAAACTGTACTCATTATTCTTAAGTGATAATAGTACCTTGGATAAAGTTGTAAAGCAACTATTATATTATTAGAGCTTAGCTCAGTTTATGAACACTTGTTTTGACACGATACAGCTGTAAAAATAGTGGATGCTGTAAAGCAGTACATGGTCTAGCAGAAATCTTCATGGTCATATTGTTCACAGTTTAATTTATTTATTTAAAATATTTATACCCTGCCCCTCCAGTACACTACTGCTTGGGATGGCTCACAAAAATAAAATAGATACAATATACAATAAAAGTAATAAAATTAACCAGATTGAGTAATCAAGTTAAAAGTCAGGTTAAAAACCACAATCAGTATCAAGTTCAAATTAAAAAGTTATTTTAAAACCTAAAACAAAGAATTATAAAAACTAAAAACTAAAGAACCTACCAGATCTAACCAAAGATGGAACATTAAAAGGTGTGTCTTTAGTTGTGTTTTTAAAAACACTGAGGGAGGGAGGATGGTGAAGCTCTTCAGGGAGGGCGTTCCAAAGCTGAGGGGCCACAATCAAGAAGGCCCTGTCTCTAGTCCCCACCAATCGGATCTGTGTTAGTGACGAGGCCACGAGCAGGGCCTGAGATGATGAACGGAGGGTCCTGGAAGATTCATATGGGCGATTGTGGTCTGACAGGTACCCCAGCCCCAAGCCATGTAGAACTTTAAAGGTTAAGACCAGTACCTTGAATGCAGCCCAGAAGTGGACTAGTAACCAATGAAGCTGCCGCAGGATGGATGTGATATTCATGGAACAACTTGCACCCACGAGCATCCTTGCAGCATTCTGGACCAGATGAAGCTTCTGAATAGTCAGCCCCATGTAGACTGCATTGCAGCAGTCCAAACTGGATGTTACCAATGCATGAGTGGCTGAGGTCAGGTCTGACTTATCCAAGTAGGGTCGCAGCTGGTGTACCAGCCGTAGTTGTTAAAAGGCACTTCTGCAAACCACTGCCATCACCTGCGCCTCCAAGGACAATGTCGGGTCCAGAAGCACCCCCAAGCTGCGGACTTTGTCTTTCAGAGTTTATGCTGAACAAGCATTTTCAAAATGATACATTTTCTTGCATGGGATATTGTTCTATGTTTGTGCAACCCTGTTAATTTTGGTGCATAAAGTTTCATGAGGATTACAGTTTTCATGCCTATTGTATGGGATAATGTATCACATTGGTCTGCTGGCAGATAGACTGAAAAATGAAATATACTGTTCAGAGCTGGCTCCACACCTTAGACAATTGCTTGCAACACAAATGTAAATTGCAAGTGTACATTGGTAGATATCTCCTCCACTAATTTGGCAGCCATTTTTAAAATAAACGCAAATAATCATAGTTGATTGTGGCTTCAGATCTGAGATTATTCATAACATCTAGAACATCTCTGCCATTCTTTGTGCTTATATTGCTAAGTAACAATCCTGCTGTAAAGTGGTAGATATCACCTCCACAACACACCGTACATTTGATTGTGCAAGAAGAAGAATACATAATAAGGGAGAATGGACAGATTAGGACTATATCAGAGTCCTCTACAGTTAGAACTCAAACATTCCAAATATTTGATTCCTGAGATTATTAATTCTCTAATTCATTTTCCAAGAATATGTCCTAAACTATAATTCAATTAAACAGAAACTGCAACCCAGATATTGGTTGATATATGGACTAACACTATCCTGGTGCTATGGGGGAGGGGCATTTTTTTGCCAGGCTCCACTTCCCATTGAAGCCTGCTGTGCCTCCTGAAAATATGTCCACGAGAGTTGCGCAGCCATCAGGAACATGGGTGGGGGGGCACAGTGGGCTTCAGAAGGAAAGGGAAATTGGAAAACAAAAACAACCCAACCCACAGACCCTTGTAGTGCTAGCACAGCATTAAGTGTGGATGTCAGTTGCCATCTTTATTGTGGTAGACAACAGCCAATACAGATTTTATGCCATGCTTTTATTTTTTCATTTGAACATTTAAGATTGATCTTCTAAGGCACTTTTAATCAACCACAGCTATAACTTTATCTATTCCACCTAGATCTCATTCTGTGGATCTAACACAACTGCAAACACTGTTAATATTTATCCAAAGTGCCAAAAATGTTTCATTACTGTCAGCCAAAAATATACTATCACTTTCCTTTCTCAGTTACCCAAACCAGTCTAAATCACCTCACACTTCATTTTCAAATATATCATTTAATTTGCAGTGTACCTTAACACTTTCTATTTTTAATCCATAAAAAGCAATAAATGTTTTTTTTTAATCCCTCTGAGAGAACTGCCCTCCTCTTCCCACTCCCTCAGGCCAAGAGTTCTTTTCAGACAGACCTTTGAAGAGGTCCAGCTAGTGGACATGGTGAGCAAGAGCGACTGGATTAATGAGCTCATTATCATTCATTAAAGAATGTTGTGTGGATGACTGCCTACTTTAATTAGTTTTATTACTGAAGGAAATTGCTTCATATGCCAAGCTCATCGACTGGCATGCCTGGAAAACATTAGAGTAGTAATCAGACGATACGAAGAACCATTCATTAGTCTCCATGGCTAAAGGCACATATTATGAGCAAGGATAGTATTAAAAAGATGGACATGACAGCATCTGGCATAAAATAATTTATCACATCTAATAATTCTGGGATTAAATGGGCAACAATGATTTTAAAGAAAAGGATTAAGTAAGACAGAGGTGTTGATATGACAAGAAAAGTCTCTTCCTGTAATTATGGTGCACACTGACAGTAATAGCTTCTGAAGGTTTTAGCAGGGAAGGTTTACCCAGATAATAAATCCTAATGCAAATCATCCATGACTCAAATATTCTAATGAAAATGTTAATTAGTAACCGGAAGCTCTGGGAAAAAAAAGTGTGTGTGTCCGATCCTCCATTGCAGACCTCATACTACAGAGACCCTCTCAAGAACAATTTGAATCATTAAATTCACTACTTGAAAAGCAGCATCAGAGAGAGAACAACCATACTGAAAACGTTTCAGATGGCTGAAGAGGCAGCAGCCTAGCAACCACTGCAAGAATGAAAAGGGCGGCGGGGGGAGCACCACACAGAGGCATCAAAGCGTTAATTCTCTTAATGTGACTGATGCTTCTTTACTACAACAACAGGAAACAGAGTTTTCCATAGTAATTGTGTTAAGCTCGAATTATACAGCAACTGAAAAGAGACTCCAACTGACAAATATATATCTATAGTCCGGCAGGAAAATCTTTCTGGTTTATCAGATTATTGGCTACATGAATCCAGGACATTTAATTAAAAATATTCAAAGTAATATAAACAAATGTCCAGTAGCAGACCATTAGTCAGAATTACCCGCTGCAGACAAACCATCTCAAGTCAACAAAGTACACCTTGGATGGAAGGATGGTGTCATGACCCTGGATCCAGGATCGTCACATCTGGGGGAAGAGCCGGACAATTCAGGGGATGAGACAGAGTGGGAAGATCCTACAGTCTAGACCTGGGTAGCTTCTTGGAACTGTCTATGTGCCTCCCACATCTGGGTCCTTGCCTCGGTGGAGGTCCTGACTCGGCCACTGATCCCCACTTGGAACAGGATATATTGATCTAACCCTTCACATTTTCAATTTAGGGAGTTTACGCCAAATCTCTTAACAGCCCTCCCATAAAATAGCTGCCTTCTGGGTGTCCAGGAAAGGGAGGAAGAGAATTAAACCAAGAGGAGAATTCACAGCTGACACTCAATGAAAATGCCCCATATAACAACATATGGTAAGAATGTTCTGAAATGCTTCCTGGTCCGCTTCATTTATTTTATCTTTTTTGTATAGTCCTGTTTCCTCAACAGGATAGCCACAAATAAAAATGGGTCCACCCACCCCCAGATGAAATTAGTCCTTTTACCTCCCCAATCCTTTCTCTGTCATCCTTTCCTCATTAATTGGCTGACTGAATTACAAAAATCATATCCTACCCTCTAGTATTTCTATTCCTGGGTGGCTTACACATGATATTAAACATTTAAATATCACTGACTGGGGGTAATTAGAGTGGCAGTCCAACAGCAACTGAAGACCCAAGGTTGAGAACGCCTGATGTAATAGCTGAATTGTGTGGTCAAAGGTAACCCTTCAGATTCCTGGGCCCCAAACCAGATAGGCCATGAAAGATAAGTAACAGAATTTTGAATTGTGCTTGGAAAGAGACCACAAGTCAAATGTAGTTGTACTGGTGAGATATGTTCCTTTTAGCTGATCCCTGTTAGTAACACAGCAACTGTATTTTGGGCTAACTGAAGTTTCTGAGCAGTTTTCAAAAGTCGACCCACAGATGATACACTGTAGTGGTCCAATCTGGGTTTTTTTTTTCCAGAGCATGGATAATGTGGCCAGCCTATCTCTGGGGTTGCAGCCATCACACTGATCTCAGTTAGTGAAAAGTGAAATGTGCCCTTATAGAGGAAGGTATTTCCTTTTGGGCAAGTTGGTAACATAATGTTAGAGCCTTGACTATCCATCTGGAGATGGTCTGCAAAGAAGCAGTCTTTCCCTTGTTGGCTTACAAATGATATTAAGCATTATATCATGGGGCCAGTGTGAGCAACAAAAAGTGATTGAGAAATGCACCATGCAGTGATCCTATGTACATAAAAGGCAAGTGCTCTATGGACATCTAAAGTGTGCAGGTGGTGCTGTGCATCAGCTGTAGGGTTAGGAAAGAATACCGGCAGGGTAAGTGGTTGAGACTGGTGAAAAGAAGAGACAACCTTAGGTAGAAAGGTGATGTCTGGGCAAAGCACCACTTATAGAAGACTAAATATGGCGCATCTACCCATAGCACCCTTAACCAGCTGACTTGTTTGGCAGATGTGATGGCTACAAGGAACTCCACCTTGAAGGAGAGGAGATCTAAAGATATGGTTTGCATAGGTTCAAAGGGGTGCTGCAGGAGGTGGGTGAGCACCGGAGAGAGGTCTCAGGATGGGGCCAGGATGGGGGGGGGGGTCTGAGTATAGATGGGTCAGGCCCTTCAGAAAGTCTTTAATGGCCAAATCCTTAAAGAAGGAGAGGCTGTGGTGGCAAATGTGCCACAATGGCTGCCAAGTGGACTCTCAAGGATGATAGCTTGAATCCAGATGAGGTAAGAACAAACACGTTCTGCCAAAATCTCCTCAAGGGTAATGTTGCATGGCTGTCAGGGTCTGGCCAACTGCCAGGGAAGATCACGAGACAAAACGGAGCTGCTGAAACTGGATACGGCTCGGGAAGTTCATCTTGACTGGACTTGGCTGCACGCTGTCGACACAGAGGTTGACGAATGTTGCTTTTCAGCAGTGAGTAGAAGGCTGGTGACATGATTTATAGTGCAAGCCGAGAGCTCCCAGCTGGCAGGAATTCAAGGCTTATCAGCCCTCTGCAAGAGGCATTTGCTTCTCCTAATAGTCTCCAATTGAGCCCTGCGTCTCGTGACACGCCACTGTTGTGGAGTCAGCGGGGGTTGATTGCATAGCTCCCCTTCGGATTGGTCTTTCACGATTTCTGCTGCCTCAGGTTGTTGTGCCTGCTCTGAATCATTAGCCACAGCTGTTTCATGAACACTGACAGCCGGGCTCTGCCCCTCAGACACTCCTGCATCACCTGGAAAGTTGACAGCTTCCCCTTCCTCCTCGCTGTCTGAGATCGAGGGCGTGACAATGGCCAAAGGAAGGCAAGGAAGGCAAGAAATGAGGTGCAATCTGCTGAGGTCCAGATGCAAGAGCTGCCCATCCTGTTGGATGAGGAGGTGAGGAAATCATGGTAGGCAATGGTAGTTGCCCATGAGGTGAAGGAGATGGGGGAACCAGGGTCATCTGGGTCACCATGGGGCTATGAGGATGCAAGTCACTTGGTCCTGCTGAATTTTCTGAAGTACTTGGGGCAGCAGGAGAATGGGTGGAATAGGTAAACTATCCACCCTGTCCATGAAGTTGTGAAGGCATCGCTCAGGGAGTGAGGGCCCTTTCCTGCCTTGGAGCAGTAGACGGGGCAGTGGGCATTCAGGTGCAATGCAAACAAATCCACCTCTGGATGGAACCATTGGTCAAACAGGGAGAACAAGAGGTCCCTGTCTAGCTGCCACTCGTGTGAGTCAACCCCTGCTCTGCAGAGGGTGTTGGCATGAACTATGGATGCCCCTTGTATGTGAACCACTATGGGGTTGATGTTTGATGCACCATGACCAAAGGCTGAAGGATAAGTTGAGGATGACCTGGTTCCTACCCATCTGCTGAGGTAGGCCTTTGTTGTGGTATTGTCATTCTGGACCATAACTACTGAGTGACGGAGAAGTGGCAGGAAACCTCTGAGCACCTTGAAGATGGCTAATAGTTTGAGAAAACTGATGTGGTGTGTGTGTTCTTCCTTGTCCCAGAGGCCCTGTATAGAAAGGTTTCAAACGTGGGGCCCCCATCCTGTTTTTGACGTGTCCATGGTAAGGCTGTCCTGAGGTTGTGGGGGATGAAATGATGCACATACGGTGAGATTGCATGCGTCTGTCCACCATAGGAGTGACTGGTGAATTCTGAGGGGAACTGTTAACCATCGAATCTGAGGATCTGTGTGTGGGTGGAAGTGGCAAAGCACATTTTAGGATTCTGGAGCAAAGCTGGGCATGAGGAAGGACATGTGTAAGTTGAGGCCATGTATATGAGAAGTTGCTGAACGAGCCAGGCCTTGTGGCGGCACTGACATGCCACTTGTGACACCAAAGAGCTGAGCATGTGCATCCTGCGTTCTGGCAGGTAAACCTTTGCCCGTGTAGAGTGGAAGAGGAGGGATAGGAACTCTATACACCTGGTGGGTGTCAGTTTGGACTTGGCATAGTTGATCTTGAGACCCAGATCATTCAGGAGGGTTACTGTGGTGGCGAGAGAGAGGAAGACAGACTGCAGGGTGTCTGCTACCAGAAGCCAGGAACTGGAAGATCTGGATGCCTTGTTTTTGTAGGAAGGCCACCACTGGTACCATGAATTTGGTCATACCGTCGGGGCTGATGCTAGGATGAATGGAAGTGCTTTGAATTTATAGGTGGTGTCTCGTATCTTGAAGCATAGTGTCAGTGTTGAGGGCAAATAGTGACGTGGTAATATGCATCCCTGAAATCTAGAGAGACGAACCATGTGCCCCTCTGCAAGAATTTTAAGATGGTTGTGATGGTGATCATTAAAAAAAATGTTTGTAGGTGATGCAGCAGGTGAATTGTCTGAGATCCACGATAGAGCGAAGGCCCCCATCGTGTTTGGGGACCGTGAAGTATGGGGAGTGGAAACCCCATGAGAAGGGATTGAGGACCGGTTCTATGGCCTGTTTGTCAAGTAATGAGGCCACCTCCGTGAGACGAACAGGGGTGGCCCTGGTAGTGACTGAGAGGTTGGATGGGGGTATAGATAAAATTTTCAGCACATACCCAATTCTTATTATTGTGAGGAACCACAAATTTGATGTAACGATCTCCCATGCTGTGAGATAGGGAGACAGGCAGGTCCCCAAGTGGCTCTGGAAGGAAGAGTCACTGTTTCTTGGTGAAAATTGGACGTGGTCTAGATTTATTGGAAAGAGTATACTGTGTGGTGTACAGGGGACGTTTGCTATAGGGTTGAAATCAAGATCCACATAAGGAGTGGTCTCTTTGGTGAATTGGGAGGTAGACCGTTGGGGTTGAATGTGTTTCCATCTGGTCAGTCTCTATAGCCTAGTTGTGAAAGGTTGATAGCAAAGGTGTTGTGAAGGTGCTGAATCTTCTCTAAGATCTCATCAGTCTTGTCACTGAAAAGTGCATTACCATCAAATGGAAGATCTCCTATGCGTGTGTGGACATCATATCCCAGCCAAGAAGAGCGTAGCCATGCATGGCGGCAGATAGCTATGGAGGTGGCCATGACCTTGGAGGTGCACTCAACAGAGTGTCTGGTGGAGTAGAGCTCCTTTCACCAACTGGGCAACCTTTTTGAAGAAGGTTTTAGCAGGGTCCTCCTTATCTGAAAGAAGGTGGTCTAAGAATGGGGCCAGACGTTCCCACAGGAAATGGTTGTATCAGGCATTGTAGCCCTGATAATTGGACATTTTGATATGTAAGGCAGAGATGGAGTAGAAGCGTCTGCCAAGTGAGTCCAATTTTCTGCCCTCCTTGTTTAGAAGTGCAGAGGTAGAGTGTGACCTATTATTTGAGAGAGAAGATTCTAGTACTACTCAATTAGTCATGGGGTGTATGCACTCTATAGAAGGTTTCCAGGCGTTTGGTAGGTTGAGGCAAGGAAGATGTCCATGAGCATGGCATTCAAGAGCAGAGAACTAGGGGTCCGTGTGTCCACTTCAATAAAACTGAAAAGAGGGTCAGGCTCTGCCTTGCTTTGTTGGGCAAGAGGCATGCCTAGTGAATTTGCCATGTTGAAGATATATTCTGCATTGAGTTTGTAGTCCTCTGAAGGGGATCCATGTTTGTGATCAGATTGTAGGTCCATGGGGGAAGAACCCTGAGATGTATGGTCCGATTGGGCATCCCCCTCCTCCTCAGAGTCCTGTTCAGAAATATCATCAGTACTCGGGTCCTGCTGGGATCCCAAGAGATCATACTTGGTTGTGCTCAGTCATGTCTAGTGGAGTGGTCTGGACAGGAGGAACTTGTGGTTGATCCTGTGGTGGAGCCTCTGGGTTGGAAGATGGAGGTAGATGGTGTGTCTTTGTGGGCGGGTTCTGTGGTTTGTCTGGTTTGTGGATGTCATTGAAGGTGGCAGCATAGGTTGTTTGGGTCTGCTTGGAGGCCTTGAGGAGGTATGATGAGGAGAGTGAGAACGATCTCTGGGAGTTTGGTAATAGTCCCTCTGGTCCAGCTGGGAATGAGAAGAGTGGTGGAGTTGTTTTCTAGAAGTGTAGTGCCAAGGAGCAGGATCATATGGGTTTGACTCCCTAGAATAGGAAGGCACGGTATGGTAAGGCCTGTAGGTTGGAGGTTTGTCCCAGTTGGCATAGATAGTAGAGGTCAATGAGACGAGAATCTTCTCACGGGTGATGGGTGGTGTATGAACGTGGTTGGGTAGAATGTGGGTGTCTAGGATTAGGGTACAGTGATTCAAATTCAGCTGCAAAATCATGTTTAATGGTAGTTCCTCCTGCAGGGCAGCCTCTTGATCTGATAGGCTTTTCAGCTCCTCGTGGCCCTCCTGCTCTGAAAAGTGATCCTGTTGGTCCTCAGTACCGCACGTGGTATCAAGAGGTTCCTTGGGTTCGAGCTGGTCTGCTTTGGATTTGAGGGCTTTGGGACCGAGGGCTTCGTGATCGACCTCGGGATCATGTGGTGTGAGTGCCCATTGTGTAGATAGTTTTTGCTTCTTTTTTAATTTAAGCGGGGCAGAGTTATCTACAGATGACATGCTGCACTTTAAAGGTTTAAGCAGTGGCTGGGTTGCCTCCCGCTTCTTTTTCTTTTTTGTGTTCATGGCCAAGGTGATGGAGCTTGAGGACATGGAAGCCATGGACTGTACCACAGCACTGGACGAGGGTGCTGGATTGGAGACAAGGGGAGCTGCAGGCTCTGTAGGCTGGTTGGATGGGCCTAAGGCAGGCGAATGGGTGCCCAAGGTTGCAGGAAGGAGCTGTGAGACAGAGGATGGAGCTGTCGGGGGCATGGTGGCCTGCATGGTGGCGAAGGAGGCTGCCTGAGAGGACTGGAGGGCTCATTCCCAGAGCTACAAGTGCAGATGAGAGGCCCGATTTTTCTTGGCCTGCTTAGTGAATTTAGTGCAGTATGTTCAGGTTTCCACTTTATGAGCCTCGCTGAGGTCAAAAAAGACAAAGGCTTTTTTTGTCTGTGGAAGGGAGTTTGACCCTGCAGCGGGCAGCAAACTTAAAAGTGGTTTTGCAGGCCATCAACAGTTGTTTTTGGGTGGAAAACGTGAGCCCTAGTAGGGCAGCAGGAAGGGAAGGTGGGGGGACATGAGGGTAAAAAAAATCATTAATCAAAAGGGAGTAGAGAACAAACAATAATAGAAGAGAATAGAGAAATAGAGAATAGGAGGTAAAATGCGGATTCATTTATTGGTAAAATAACAACATACAAATGCAGTCATTCTGTCAATGGACGAGAAAAGATTGAAGGAGGGAGGACATGTGACCACCAGAAGGGGAGGAGCTACTGCCTAACTGAGAGAGGAATTAGCTTGGACAACTCCAACGAAGTCCCTGTGCAGCCCAATCACGTAAAGCACAGATATCATGTTGAAGAACTCCCAGTTATCCCCTTTCTCACCCTCCACTTTCCAAGCAGCAGCTGTCCTGTTCAATAAGTTTTAAAGGAATAAAATAAGTTTTCAAGTTATCCAAGATAACCTTGGAGAAGCTGCTGCCAGTCAGTGTAGACAATACTGAGATAGATGAACCAATGGTCTGACTCAGTATAAGGCAGCTTCCTATGTTCCTAAGGGAAACTGGAAGGGTGTGTGGATTGTTTGGGTGTGGTAGGTGTATTTGGATTGGACTGGAAAAATAAACTAAGGTATTCCGCTTTGCCATTTGCTGCCTGCCTCTTCAAGCTCACCTGCCCTCAGGTCCGCCTACTGATTCAGGGTCGCTGGACCTTAATCCTGCCATCCGCTGGCCTCTTCCATCCTGCCCAGAGTAGTTGCTGCAGCCAGCCAAAGCGCAGGAAGCTGCCCACAGCACGATATAATGATGTGACAGCCTGATGCTGATGGGCTGTGATGTCATCATATGGCACTAAGGACAAGGCTGTGGGTAAGCAAGCAGCGGGTGACTACAGTGGCCAACTTGAACATGGGCTGCGCCAAGGTTGCTACACCATGAATGCAACAATCAAGTAGTATTTTAATTATGCAGAACTGCCCCCCCCACACACACACACTTATGAGGTGCAAGGCAGTGGGCATGTTTGGCAAAAATAAACTGTAGCAATCTCTCAGCTACTGCCTATGTTGCCAAGGTTGTTGGTCCAAGCAGGGCATTTCGCCGACTCCGATTCTACAGACTACCTCTTCATACATCAACTGTTACCACTTAAAACAGCTTTCTTTTAACGATGTCTCTGGTTATTCAGTCTCAACTTCACCAAATGACCAAGTACCAGTCTTAAAAACAATATGTCCTTCTTAAACAATTGTTTAAACAACAATATGTCCTTCCTGCCACTTTTTTGGTAGGGGGATATTAGATGCAAGGAGCAGACAAGATACTCTCCCAGGGATACTTTTAAAAAGAAACCATGCATTTATAGCCAAGACAAAAACAACAAAATGTACAAAATAACTAAATGTAAATTTACCAACAAATCTCAGTAATATTGGCTTTGGGATTAGAAGAGGTAAACCAAATACATGTAATACACTGTCCAGACTATTCATCTGTCTAGACTGCCTAAACCTGTGTCGGTCACACTGTAGTTATACTCTCAGTTGTAATCAGTTCAGACATTATGACTGCTTCTTTTCTTTCTAAAGTCTTCTACTTTCTTTTCGATTTCTTCCTTTCTTATCAGTCTCACATCCTCTTCTACTGGGATTGCACAAGTAACAAAAAGCCGCTTTATACCAAGGCAAACTATCTAACCCAGTATTGTCTGAACACAGGCATTTCCTAACTTCCCAATCCCTGGGATCTCCTATCTGGAGATCTCAGGGATTGAACTTGGGGCTTTTGGCATACAAGGTGCTTCCACTGAGCCACAGGCCTCATCTGTAGCTGTTGAGTAGCAGCGTCCTCTTGCTCTCACCCATCCAGGTTTCTAAATGGGGTTTCCAGCACTGAGTCCAAGACAACCACCTCTGCCAATCAAGTGCAATTGAATATTGGTTTGCAAGCCCAACCAGTAGAATTCTGCAGATTCATCCTGAACACACACACTAAAAACATCAGATAAAATAAACGACCAGAACACAACTCATTAAAACAGATTTCAAGCCAACCCACCGATCATTCTGTCACAACATGCTAGCCCAACCATCTGAGTGATGCTGCACAGATCCTGGACATGCATCCTGGCACATAGGCTCAAGCGGCTGCAGCCAATTCAGAATCCACAGTCTCAACAGACTTGCCTCTGTCTCATCATCTTTTTAGGCAGACATAAAGCAGAGGGGTGGAAAAGGCCTGCAGCTCTTAGTAGGCAGCAGTCAGCAAACCAATTCTAAGAACATATGCATTATTATTAGGACATGTAAGGAGGCTGAACAATCTGGTTCCTACACCAGACAACAGTCCATGGGATTCTCTATCCAATAATAAACTGTTTGATAGAGGAATAGGACATCCAAATTTCGCACCATTATGGTGAAAAGGCAGGGAGGAATAGTTGTGGGTGGAATAAGGCAATCCTCTACAATAAATATGGCCAGCTAATCAGGGAGCAAGTGCACAATAGCCTCAAATCAATAGTAAAAAAGCAACATATGTTCAGGTAGGCATAAAAATGCCAGGGGAGATCTATCAGATTATTAGGAATTCTTTCTGGCACCAAACCACACTGGAGAATTATGACCTACAGCTCTTAAAAAAGAAAATGTTATCTTTAAAATTATCAAAGACATTTATTTCCTTCTAATCTTGCAGTCCAATTGCACCCAAGCAATCTAACCAGAGAGCAAACACACCAAAGGGCTTATCCCAAAACTCCCCTTTAAACTACAGCCAGATTATTCTGAAGAGGCAGGACACAGAAAAGATGAAAAAGATCTGCATTTACGACTTTGGTTTATAATGGCTACTATTTAATCAAGGCAAAAATATCCACGTTGGCATCCTTGTGGTTGCATTAGGAACGTAGGACAGCAGCCGTGTCCCACGTCAGACCATTGCTCCATCTAGCTCAGTATCATCTACACCAGGGGTTTCCAGCCTGTGGTCCTCCAGATGTTGCTGAACTACAACTCCCATCATCCCTAGCTGCAATTTCTTGTGCCTGCAAACGATGGGAGTTGATTGAGAACCACTGGTTTACACTAATGGCCAATGGCTCTCCAGGGTTTCAGACAGGGGTCTTTCTCAGCCCTACTTGGCGATG
This sequence comes from Hemicordylus capensis, assembly GCF_027244095.1. Lineage (NCBI taxonomy): Eukaryota > Metazoa > Chordata > Lepidosauria > Squamata > Cordylidae > Hemicordylus > Hemicordylus capensis. The sequence goes on along the minus strand of NC_069661.1, from coordinate 24,087,811 downwards.
TCAGGGACTGAACCTGGGACTTTCTACAGACAAAACATGTTCTCTCCTACGGAGCTACAACTCGCCTTCCTTAAATCAGTCTAAGCTGGGCTAAATGTAAACCTTTAATCTGTACTCATTCCAGACACTTCTACGCTCACCCATTCATGTGCATTGTTATAATTATTTTGAAAAAAGAAATGCTTCCAGCTTCAAGTTGATTTACCCCTGCATGCAGTCAGCTGATATCTACCTAGTTTTGTGTAGTCTGGCAAGAAACAGCCCTCCAAAGCCTCTGGAGGAGATTTTCCCAAAGGCTTGCTACGGCAGATCCTCTTAATTGGAGCTGCAGGGGAACAAACCTGGGACCTTCTGCCAAACATGCACTCTAGCATTGAGCTATGGCTTCTTGTGTGACTTCTCACACAGGATGGAGCTCAGGCAATCCTGCACAGATGGACATAGGCTCAATCGGATCAATTAAATCAATCAATTCAAGGCTGGTGGAGGCAATTCCAAAACACGTGGTGGTGGTATTGCCAGAGATCACTCCTTCGCCCAGCCTTCAAAGAGCTTCAAAGCATAATTTCTCCAGGAGCAACTTGGTGCCCCTGCCCCTCATACACAACCATGTGTATTACACACATGTAAGAGTTTCTGGTCTGAATGAGTGTGGTTACAGTGACTCCTTTAGAATTTGGGTGTTGGCAGATCCCAGCTTCTGCTAGCCTGGGCCACTTCCACAGAAGCATGGACTATACAGATCAATAATTCCTTAAAACAGAGTGAAGAGATGATAGTCCTTCGGAAGGACACTTGGAACACAGATCCCAAGTGAGAACTGCTTGCATTGGCTGGCAAGCAAGGGAGCCCACTATAGGCTTAAGAACAGAAATAACTGCCTGGCCAGAGGAAAGACTCATTTAGTCCATTAATAAATCTAGCAGTGGCTAACAGGGCCAGCCTTTGGGATTTTAAACATTCCATTAAAATTATATACCGTACAGAATATAATTTTAACTGAATGTGTGTGGGGATGCCCAAGTCATACTTGGTGGTTGGTGTTGACTGGGGGGGGGGACGTCAAGAAGCAGAACATACTTGTAAAAATTCATCCCACTGCATCTGCCCAGTTTTGTGTGGAGTCTGCCCCTGCCATGGGCCCCACCCCCACACACACAGTGGCCATTTGAGGGGTCAGTGTAAGATTTTTTATCAGGCTGGCACCTCAAATGGCCACCATGCATGCACACTGGTCAGCTGAGCAGCAGAAGCAGGAGGCACAGCGGGGGTGGATTCTGTGTGGAGCAGGGCAGCAGCAGGAGGATTTTTAAAAAATGATTTTTAAACATATAATCTGCTTCCTTATCACCTCCCTCCCGCAGTGGCCATTGGGAGTCAGAGTGGCTGTTCAATGCACGGGGCATCACTGCCACCAGCACCCAAGATTTGGTGCCCTAAGCTATTGCCTAGGTCTGCCTAATGCACAGGCTGCACCTGGCGGCCAGCTAGACATCCCTAGGACATCCACATATGCAGGACATGGTGATATCCGTTCTTTTTGTCTTCAGCATCTGGTGATCAGAGGCACACTTTACAAGGAAGTTACAAGGAAGTAAACTGCACTGTAGTACTGTTATTCTCATTGGCATCCCTACTTCAATTCTTAAGCCTGTCCACTGTGTCATAAATGCTGCCACTCATATAATACTTTCTGTTCCGCATTGAGATCATACTCCTCCTTTGTACCTTTCTCTTTGTACCTGACATTTAACTCTCTTCCTCTGTTTTGACATTCAAGCACCTCTTTAAGACACATCTAGTAATCACCTTTGCTCTTTCCAATCCACTTTCCTTCCTTTCTACTTCCTTTCCTTTCCTTACTAATGAGTCTTGTTTCTACCTTCAGTTCATAAGCCTGTGGATAAGGCCTGTTTCATTTGTGATTTTTGTACAGGGCCTAGAAATTTTAATAACCTAAGTTATAATGGTGGTAATGATGTTGACAAAGTCCTAGCAGATGCAGTATAAGCACTATTATTTTTTGCTTTCCAAATTTAGCTGTGAAGGTAAAGCACCTGTGGAAGAGGCCAGCTTACACACAACAGATACAGCATGCAGTCAAAGCACTGCTGTTCAGTCTCCTTACACAGGCAAGATATCTTGAATTTGACTTGATCCTTAAAGCATCTCATCCTCCAAAGACAAAGAAGATGAATTACTCTCTCTTATGAGCTTCAGTGCAAAGGCTTTGAATAGTTGGACTTCGTAAATGTTTTATAACCTTATATTGTACCTATTTCAGTATCGATGGAATGGTAAATGAGCAGCTATATGCTCCTGGAAGCATGTGTGTGCATATTGAGATGAAGATGACAGAAAATATTATAAAATTTCCCTTGGATTTGACTCACAGAACTGGAATTAAATTTGTATGGGGAATACTATGGGCATGGCCATCCTGTTTCTCTTTTATGCTGTTGCCCAGCCTCAACACTAAGAGTAAAGAAAATTATAGTGACTGTGACAGTCAAGATCCATTTCATTGGCACCAGGGGCTTGGCAGCTGCCAAAGGGCCCCAAGGCTGATCCCTGAGACGATATCTGTGTCCATAGCTTTTTTCCATAGTGTGCACAGAAAGCACCGGGCTCATGTTTCTTGATCAGAAGCCTCCCATTTCACATTGCAAACTACTGGTCATAAGACGAGGGTTTCAAATATACATATAATATAATGTGTGTAGTCGCATGGAGGGGATGCTGCTCAAAGAGAAAACCCACTGAGCATTAATGAAATGAATCTACAAGCATGCCTGATATTTCTTTATTTTAATTGGCTTTGCAATCTGGTTTTTAGAACACAGAATAAATACTGGCAGTTGGAGGATGGAAGGAAATCATCGTACACAGTGTATTCCACATGGATTCTCTTAACTGGATTCTCTGGGTATTCTAAGATTCCATCAAGCTGAGCACAAGAGCCGGGCAATTATCATGTGATAAACCCAGAGATTTTGTCCCTCTTAACCCCAAACTGCATCTTTCATGGCAGGAATCAATATCAGCTAAAGGAAACTCATCACTGATGACAAGGTAATATCTGTATTTATCTTGACTTATATAGCCCAGGAAGGAGAAGAGAGAACCAGCGAGAGTGAGACCAATAGATGATAAAGTACAATATAAATGGCATTTTGACGTGTTCTATTATTTCATACGTGGTGGTGGAATGTCTCTTTCCTCTCTCTTTTGCTTTGAGTTTTCCCATTAAGAGGACTAGAAGCCCAACCCAGCCTAATGCTTCTCTTCATGTTCCCTTTCTTTTTATTTCATGTTTTGTTAGACTGTGATCCTGTAAGGAAGGGACTTTATTTAAGTTCAGCACCAAGCACAAAGTAAGCACATTCATGAATATTCATTGTTATGGAGAGGAGAGCTGGTCTTGTGGTAGTGAGCATGAATTGTTTCCTTTGCTAAGCAGGGTCCACCTTGGTTTGCATTTGGATGTGTGTCTACATATGAGCGCTGTACAATATCTCCCTTAGGTGTTGGGGCCATTGGTCAGTGGAAGAGCTTCTGCATGCTTGCATGTAGAAGTCCCCAGGTTCATTCCCTAGCATCTCCAGGTACTTCTGAAAGAGACTGTTGCCTGGAACCTTGGAGAAACCGCTGCCGTTCAGTGTAGACAATACTGAGTTAGATGGGCAAATGGTCTAGTTCCGTATAAGGCAGCTTCCTATGTTAGAATGATACTACAAGTTCATATCAGTTGTGGAAGTACAAGAAGTAGCTTCAAACCTACACCGTATTCTAAGTGTCAAGGCTGGCATCTGCAGCCTTGGACAGGAAGAAGGGTGATCATCACCTAAGTGAGAGCTAGTGTGGTGTAGTGGTTAGAGTGCTGGACTAGGACTGGGGAGACCTGAGTTCAAATCCCCATTCAGCCATAAAACTAGCTGGGTGACTCTGGGCCAGTCACTTCTCTCTCAGCCTAACCTATTTCACAGGGTTGTTGTTAAAGAGAAACTCAAGTATGTAGTACACCACTCTGGGCTCCTTGGAGGAAGAGCGGGATATAAATGTAATAATAATAATAATAAGTGGATTGTGGGAGACAATAGGACACAGTGTAGGGTATTCTTTGAACCAACCCACTACATAGAATAGCATCTATGGAAAAGCCATTCCACTTCTCTTTCTCCTTCTATAAGCAAAGACTTCAAAATGCATGAATTGGGGAGGTGAATCAAGTATTATGTCAATCGATCAGTTTTTGATAAAAGACAATTTGGGGAGGTGAATCAAGTATTATGTCAATCGATCAGTTTTTGATAAAAGACAATTTGTGGCAAATAATGTTGCCAATGTGTTTATATGGTGCCTTTTCACAGTGGCTTTGGAAATAACTGTTATCTAATTGCATTATTCCCATTCTGAAACTGGGCACGTTTTAGTGACTGGGTGATGTTGGTTATGCTGCTGAAAGTCAGGAGGCAGAAGTATGCATGCTTTCATGGAAGCCGCTAAAATGATCCTGTGCCAACTCCATTGTTGGCTGGGAGCCATGCCTGACCGGATGTTCAACTGCAATCAAAGATGTAAGATCTGATCTATGGTGCTGATTGTGCTTGAATGTCCAGTGGTGCCCAACCAACATTGCAGCTGGCAAGTGAATATTTTTACTGGCTTTTGGGGGAGCATGCACAACTCTGCCTCCAGATATTTTGCAGCATAACTAACATCACATGATCATGAAAACCAGCACACTGTTGAAAATCATAAGGCTGCAGCCAGTGTTGTGCCAACATCCTCAAGGGTGCAGATAATATGTACGGAACCCCCCATTCAATGTGTGCGTGCACACACACAGACACACACACACACCCTCCGAAGGTCTGTTTGCACAGTAGGTTAAGAAATGATTTTTAAAAATTAACATATCTTGAAACACCAGCCTGAAGATGCAACTACGTAAAGAAGACTGAAAGAACTTCATTGTATAACTACAAATAAAGATGGTCTTGATGTTCAGCAACTCTTTATCTGGTCTGATGGTACCTTCTCTCATTCATTCATTCATTCATTTGATTTGTATACCGCCCTTCCAAAATGGCTCAGGGCGGTTTACAATTAAAAACAAACCACTAAAACAATAAAGAACTAAAACAAAAATTAAAATCAATATAACAATTAACAATTTAAAAACATTTTAAAACAAGAATTAAACAATTCCAGTAATTAAAACCCCCGAAACCGGGATAAAATATTAAAACCGATTTTAAAACCCTGGAAAGCCAGGCCAAACAAATACGTTTTAAGGGCTCTCCTGAAGGCTAATAGAGAATTCACATTACGGATTTCTGCAGGGAATGCATTCCACAGCCCCGGAGCAGCTATAGAGAAGGCTCGCTTCTGAGTCGCCACCAGACGAGCTGGTGGTAACCGGAGATGAACCTCCTCAGATGACCTTAATGTGCGGTGGGGATCACGAAGAAGGCACTCTCTGAGGTAACTCGGGCCTAAGCCATTCATGGCTTTAAAGGTAATAACCAGCACTTTGTATTTTGCCCAGAAACATATCGGCAGCCAGTGCAATTGTTTCAAAATAGGCGTAATATGGTCTCTCCAGGTTACCCCAGAGACCAATCTGGCTGCCGCATTCTGAACTAATTGAAGTTTCCGGACTACGTACAAAGGCAGCTCCACGTAGAGCGCATTGCAATAGTCAAGTCGGGAGGTTACCAGCTGGTGCACCACTGTTTTGAGGTCATCCTCTTCAAGGAATGGGTGCAGCTGTCGAATCAGCCAAAGCTGATAGAAAGCACTCCTGGCCATGGCCTCCACCTGAGAAACCAGGGAGATTTTGCCAGCAAGAGACATGAATCAGTCCAACTGATTCAATTATGTCAGTACCATCTAATTACCTTGGGAAAGTTATTCACTGTGAAGGCTTTGCTGGAAATGATTTTTGCTAAGAACCTAATGGTAGAAGACATTTAGAATAGACACCCTCTTGAAAAGCGCAGGGGAGCTCTTTCCTTCCTTCAGATTCTCTGACATCACCCATCATTTGTGACTTATGATAAAATAATTGGTTGATGAAGATGACAGGATTACTGAAAGCTCTACTCTCAGTTTGACTCAGAGAATAAATGTGGGAAATGAACCTTTTATTCATATAATAACTGCTACATTTCCAGTTGTTTTAGAGCCAGAGTGAGTGATTCACAGGAAGACAAAACAACAGAGTTGGAAGGCATAACAAAGAACATCCAGTTCACTCTTTGCATTGAGAAAGGAATCCCTTTGAGCAAATTCTGATAGATGTTTAGCCAACCTCTTCTTCACAGGGAAAGAATAATGAATCTAAAATATGGAAACATTTCTTCATACCGTGCATATTTGCAGCCACAAGATGCAGTGACGGTCGCAAAATGTGATGTCTTCAAAGGAGGATTAGAGAAACTCAAGGAGGACAAGTCTATCAATATGTACTAGTCTTGATGGTTACATGCTACTGCAAAAGTTCAGTTGCAGGGCTCAGGGAAGCAACCATAGAAGAGGCTATTGTACTCCTTCCCGGCTTCCCAGTGGTTGGCCACTGTGCAAAACAGAAGCCCTCTTCAGACTTTATACAAAAAGTGCTCTGCACAAATAGAGCATCTAACACGGGGCCAGAAGCCCCACACCAGCCTTGTCAGTTATCCCTGTCAATGTCCCGCTCATTAGGGATGTGTGAATTGATTTGGGTATAAATCAATTTGCACCAGAATCTAGCTAATTCGGGTGATTTGGAGACAAAACAAATCACCCCTGTGGTCCATTGGCTAGATTCGGGTACAAATTGAATCACACCTGAATTGATTCGAATCGATTTGAGATTCTGATCCTGCCTAATAATTCCCCCAGATTTCCAGCTTTCATTTAAAAAAAAGAAAAAAAAGAGAGCTAAGATCTAGCCCTTGAAGAAGCGAAGTTCTGGAGCAAAATGTGTGGTGACTGTTTTTCAAATGTTTGGATTCTTTGGTATATAATAACTTCCCCTCAATGAATCCCTATGAGGATTCATTTTACACAACTTCATTTCTTCTATTCATTTTGGCTGTCTTTTCAACAGTGCCAACTGTCAACTGCCATGTGCCAACTACACCCCACTCAAGGCAGTGGGGTACTTCTCAGTTTATGTTCTATGACTCCCCCCCCCCAAGTGTTTAGGCTCTTTGGTATCTAATAACCTTTCCTCATAATGAATCCCTATCATGATTCATTACACACCAAAGAGTCTAAAGACCTCAAAAAAATTAAAATATAAACTGAGTACCCAGTGGCTTGTGGTGTAGTTAGAACATAGGATGCCACTAATTCCCCACTCCCACCTGCAAAGCAGTGGGGTCAAAATGAACAGAAGAAATGAAGGTATGTAATGAAGACACCAACACATCTAAATACTTCAAAAATACCTTAAAAATAAACTGAGTACCCCAGTGTGTGTGTATGGAGGGGGGGTGTAGTTGACACATGACAGTTGACAGTTGGCATTGTCCAATGATAGTCAAAATGAACAGAAGAAACGAGGTGTATAATGAATCCTCATAAAGATTCATTATGAGGAAAAGTTATTTGACACCAAAGAATCTAAACATTTCAATATCCCTAAAAATTAAAACTCATACCCCACTGCCTTGCAGTGGAGGGGGCGTGGTATAATTGAAGGTGTATAATGAATCATCATAGGGATTCATTATGAGGAAAGGTTATTATACACCAAAGAATCCAAACACTTGAAAAATGACTGCACATTTTGTTCCAAAACTCCACTTCTACAAGGGCTAGCTTAGCTTTTTTTCCTTTTTCTTTAAAGAAAACTGGGGATCCATTTTAGGGTTAGGATATGGCAACTTCGAATCCCCATTGTTTCCTATGTTGAAAATATTCAAAATCAGTAAAAACTAAATAAATTCATTAAAAATCAACCTAGTGTCCCACTGCCTTGAAATTTGGGTGGTAGGTAGCACCCATGTGTACCTACACACCACCCAAATTTGGTGCCCCTAAAGAGGGCTGAATGAGTCTGAATCTGAATCAAATCAAAGCAAATAAAAATCGAATCTGGGGTGATTTGGAGGGGGTAGATTTGGATACAAAACAAATCAGGGGTGATTTGTTTTAGGCACAAATAAAAAAAAATTGTGCACATCCCTACCGCTCACGGTTAGAGTGGCATTTGTCTGAAGAGGTAAATGTGGCACCTATGATGGTCGGTGCTTTGGGAGGCACAAGTCCTGTTAAGATGCTCTACTCATTCAGAGCCAGAGGCGTAACTATAGGGGGGGCAGGGGGGCACGTGCCCCGGGCACCATCTTTTTTGGTCACATGGGGGGCGCCGCCATGACAATTTTTTTTTAATTTTTTGTTAATACAAATGTTTCCTGCTCAGTGCAGCAGCGCTGCAGCAGTCAAGGGAGCACGTCGGCACCCCCTCCCCCACGAGCGGTCCCTTCCGCGCCGCCCGCACCCCCCCATTGCTTTGCTGGCGCCTGGCAGCCAGTCAGTGGCCTGGCTTGGCGGCGGGCGCTTGTGAGGAAAAACCGAAGTATAATGTAGTATGTTGGGGGCGCGGGGGGGCGCCATTTCAATGCTTGCCCCGGGCGCCGTTTTCCCTAGTTACGCCTCTGTTCAGAGCATCCTTTGCATAATGAATGATTAGGGCTAGGATGCTGGACAAGATAAGGCCGAAATGACAAGATTTGAGACCCACCGTTTAGAACATGTTATCCTGTATTAAAACACAGGAGAAGCAAGGTCTGCAACAATACTGCAAAACTTTCTCAATATTCTAATAACTCCTGCACATAACTTATGTTCCATGTGTTCCACGCACACACATATTTATAAATTATGTATACAAACTTCAAGATTTTATTTTAAAAATAAGTAACAAACTTATTTTTTTGTCATATATCGGCATATGAAAGAGGAAGAATTTTTTTTAAAAACTCCAAGAAACTACACGTTTTACAAATTTATTCTCTTGTACTTTTAACCTCAAAATGCTGCTGTGGATTTTATTGCATGAAATGCATCAGGTCATTTTTCAGCAGCTAGCAACATAAGAAGCTCTCATTAAGGGTAAGGACTGCGTAGAAATATGAGATGGTTGGGGGAGAACTGTGAAAAATGATGAAAGAACTTGGAGCAGGGATGGAAGTCTAACACTGATACGGCTTACCCCTCATGTAGAAAAAAGAACAGCAGTGACCTTCCAAGGAATAATTGCTTGGAGAATGCCTGGAGTACACAAGGTCTTTGTGCAATGGAAAATCTCTAGGGGCCTACTCAAAAATCCCACTTGAGGCTTGAAAAAGGATTTCCACGGCTGCTAATGGTGACTAGCTTAGAACCAGCTGCCTTTCTCCTGACAACTCAATAAGGCCAGTGGGGGGAGGGATAACCCACCAAAGAGCTCCCTTGTTCCCAATAATAGCATACCCTTAGAGAACAGGTCTAGCAGTAATTTGCCCCTTCACTCCTGTTATTCACAGACAAAAACCTTATGTGGAGTACTCACACCTTGAAAATGGGCAACAGCGCTCTTCCCAATGGGCTTCGTGTTATGTGGTACAATAGCCACTTTTCTTTACAAAAGCTGGTGCCTTGACTTTGGTACAATGAGGAGAACATGGTGCTCTTTTAAGTCATTAGCACAGTAACATGAAGTCCCCATTTCCATCCATACTCAGATGGTGATGAAATCTAATCGAGTTAGACAAATGCAACAGAAACTTTAGGACTGGGAAGTTCTTTTCTATAATATATAGGAAGAAAATGATAGTTGGATATTGTCTGAAGGAAAAGCAGGTGGGGGGAGGAGAGAAAAGAGAACAAATGAACTAGGGACATGTGAAACTCCTCTGAGAAATTGCACTAGTTTTGCAGAAGTTGCTTTGGTTTCCCTAAAAACTTTCAAGAGATTTTGCCTCAGGAGGGATCCTCAAATTCATTTAAGAGTCATGTTAATCTAAACCAAAGGTCCATCTAATCCACCATCCTACTTCCCACAGTAGCCAAGGAGCGGAGGTGCCTCCAAAAAGCCCACAAACAGGGCTTGAAGGTAGTAAGCCTTTCCCACTCATACGCTCCAGCAACAATTATTTAGTGGCATACTGCTTCTGAACCTGGAGGTTCAGTTTTGTTATATCTATCTATCTATCTATCTATCTATCTATCTATCTATCTATCTATCTATCTATCTATCTATCTATCTATCCACAGACAGACACAGAGAGAGAGAGAGAGAGAGAGAGAGAGAGAGAGAGAGAGAGAGAGAGAGAGAGCACCATCATAGCTAGTATCCATTTATAGACATTCTCAATTTGTTCCTCTAACCCAGAGCTGCACAACTTTAGCTCTCCTGCAAACACTGGCGCACAACTCCATTCATCTCTAACTATTGGCCACTATGGCTGGGAATGATGGGAGCTGTGCAACAAAAACAGTTGGAGGGCCAAAGTTGTGCAGCCCTGCTTTAACCCCTTTAAAGAGTAATCTAAAGTAGTGACCATCATCTAAATTACTGCTCAACACTGAAAATAATCACCTAAAGTCTTCTACATTAGAGGCCACCAACAGGGCAATTAGCAGCAACAACTAAGTGGGGTCTCTCCAAAGAGCAGGGCTCTAGGCTCTGCTTGTCCCACCATAAGGACAGCCCTGGCCATCACCATATCTTCTGGCAGTAAACTTTCTACATTAGTTATGCATTAATTTCATTGCAGCTGGATTTTCTATAGCACCTTTATAAATATCCATATTAAGACAGTGATACTGATGAAACCAAGGCCACCTACTTTATCTTAGGCTGTCAAAACTGTAGTTGGTGCAGGTTTGGAAGAATAAATACTCTCACCTGAAGCCTTCTAGAATTTAACCTTCATGAAAACAAATCTACAAAGACACACACAAGCAGAGACAAGAAATCTGCAAGTTTACGTTCATGATCCACGTGGCTAACTGGGGATGCATAAGAACATAAGAACAGACCTGCTGGATTAGGCCCAAGGCCCTTCTAATCCAGCATCTAGTCCAGTGTTGCTTCTGGTTCTCCCAGAGCCCCGCTGTAAGCTAGAGGAGTGCCTGTTGCAGGAGCTGTAACCAAAGAGTGAGTCAGCTGACCCTGGGGTAGGGGAAGGACCACTGGATACCATTGGGGGGTCAGACACCCCAACACACCAGTGCATTTTATGGCCAGCCAATGTTGTGCCCCCAGCCCTCTGAACAAATACAAACATAGCTCCCCATTTTCATCATCTAGAACTGAGGCAGCAGAAATGTAGGTGGCATTTCTGCTCAGCCCTAGAGATAACTGTACCCTCTTCCTAGGAGAAGAATGTATGTTACAGGAATCTACCCTGCCAAGTGGCATACATGAAGTGGGCAAATGATTATTTAATTGAAGTTTTTGCTTAATCCTGTGACACAGCATTAACTGGAAAGTTACTTCTCTGAAACACAGCTATTCAGAGCTGTCTCACTATTGCTGATTTGGGTCCAGTTTGCTGTATAGCTTTCAGTTATTACATATACACCCTTGGTGTGTATGTAATAGCAAAATGTTATGACTCCTGGGCTATGACAATGGTATGTCAAGGTCTACTTCTGGTACTACTTATTCCAAACATGACTAGGGAAACAACTTAAAAAAGAAAAAAGCAGCCAGTGACAACTACTCAAAAAGTCAGACCTGAGGTCCTGTGGGGTTCTCAAGGTTCCTTGTTAAGATGATAATCTTCTTCATTTGCTAGTTGAGCTTGCTTATAAACAAACTTATTTTTCACTTCACTTAAGGCAGTGCCTCTTGGATTCATTGAAGCTGTCAGCCAGTCATGATTCCTCATATGCATGAAATTAAGTAGAACTAAAATATCATGTTCCCCATAATATAAGCTGTCAGTCCGCTGAAGGCTCTGTTATCTTCAGGACAGAGAGAGACTGATTAAGATAGAGCTGCCAAACAGAAGACACCTCCAGTCCCTCCCGTGTAAGCGTATAAATCTAATAGTATGCACATATACCTGTTCAATTACATAGGTTAAATCATTAGCTTTATAGCACGCTAACAGCTACCTGTCAGACACATTAAGGAGATGGGGTATTCTTGTGTAATTAGCAACCAAATACTTTTGGCTATAGACACAGTCCAATGCTCGTTACCCACTGCTTGCATTATACAGTCTCAGCATCTGGAATGCAGGAGCATACTACTTCTGTCAGGCGGATTTTGAACACGCCATTTCTGTTTCTAGTCCTTGTGAAGTTCACTCTCTATCTCGTGGAAATAAGATCTGCTCTGTATCTGACTTGAGGGAGCATTTCACAAGGTATGATTTCTAGGCCAGTGCAAATTTAGATTTGAAAATTCAGTATCAGGAATTGTGCAAAGTCTGTAAAAATAAGTAAAATCCGAATCCAATCCCTCCCCGCCCCCGAAGTGGATTGGTGAATTATCTGAAATATCAATATTAATTTTGGAAATACTTAGGAACTTCAGAATTTGCAAAATGGCTCCCTTAAGAAAACAGGATTTATCACCATAGAGGTGAATGGAAAACAAATTTACTGAAAATCAACAGTTGCTGCTAGAGCCTTGAAACTTGCCACATATGTGGGGGAGGTGGGAGGTCAAGGCCCCCTGTAGTAAATTTGAAGAGAATTGGGCAAATGCCTGGTTTTTGGTGAATTTTTGAAATGTTTTTACAAATAGATAAAAATGGTGAAATCTGGCTTGTTTCAGGCCAGAATGTTACAAAAACCTCTGAAACTGAAGACCCTCCTTGGACCAAAATCCAACCCCCATGTGGAGGAAACTGCTGTTTGCCTTCATGAAAAGAGGTAACAGCATGCCCCTTTTGCTCCCCCTTTTATATCTCCTGAATGGATGGGCATACAGCTAAGACATCTGGCACACATGAATTCCACATTGGAAGGACTCTGTGTTGTTGTTTTTAAAGGCTATGGGTAACTCCTCTGATTTTTGATGAAATTGATGGTGGGGAAAATTAAAAATAGAAAAAAGGGGTAAAAGTGGCTTCTTTCAAGCCAGTACTTTATAATTATGTATGGATCTGAAGCCCTCCCTAGGATCATCATTCCACCCCCATGTGGAGGAAAAATGACATTCCTTTCATTTTATATTAATTTTTGCCTTCCTCATTGCAGAAGCACATAGTAAAAGTGAAAGTAATTTTCATATTTCTGTGTTTGTGGTTTGAAAGAATTTCTCACTTTCCCTTCTAGCCATTAAGGGATTAAAAAGTGAGAATTACTCTGTTTTAAGGTCTGCTTATTCCTGAAATGGGGAAGAAGAAAAATTAATATAAAATCAAAGGAATGTCCTTTTCCCTTCACATGGGGGTGGAATGATGGTCCAAGGAGGCACTTCAAACCCAGAACATTTTGTAAAGTTCTGGCCTGAAACAAGCCAGATTTCATCATTTTTAGCAATTTTTTACAAAAATTCTAAAAATCCACCCAAAACCAGGGAATTGAGCAATTATCTTCAAATTCATTTCACTGGATCCTGACCTCCTTCCTCACATATGTAGCAAGTTTTAAGGTTCTCAGACCAACTGGTGATTTATTTCTTGACCACTATGGGGGGGGGCAGGGTGTGAATCAAAATTTAAGTTGAAATCCAGATACAAATTCCAAACCCAATCTGATATCTGACATCACCAGAGCCCATGGAATCTGAATCTGACATCGTCAAAGTCAGATTAGGTCAGATCCTAATACAAATCCAAATTTTCTGAATGAGCACAGCCCTAATGATTTAATCTAACCACTTATACTAATCATTATAACTGTTACCCAAACCCACAGACTGTTTTTAGGGTTATGTACAGAGTAATCCAGTGTTCAAATTATAGGGAGCAGTGGTCTGGGGTCCCCTTACTTTTTGTACCAGATGCCTTAGTTACTCTTTTAGCAGGGTACAGAAAACATGATTTCGCTGACATGTGGGGAAATAAAGGATGGGAAATTCATTCAGGGTGCCTTCTCTTTCCCCCCGTAATTTGAACACTGGAGTGGTCTCTGTAACAAGGTTCACAGAGAGATACAAGCTCCTCTCTACCCCTTCACAACTAGTAATTGAGGTGATCATGACTGAAACAGACATGCCACAACCCAGTCTACAGAGCAGCCCTAAGCCCCCCACCCCTACCTACTGTGATGGTGCATAATGTTGTTGGTCAATAGAGCAGTTCTCCCTTTACACTTGTTGGTTGCTTTTCATATTTTAGATTCTTACCTCAGGCAGCATAAGTGAAATTTTTTCCCCAATTTAGGATCATTACTATACTTCGGAAGGCTTGGGAAGTTTTTCTGACCAAATTTTTAAAAAATGTATAAAACATAGGAACAATTTCCTGTCCTCCACCACTCTGCTCTGTAGCCCAATGATGGAAAATTGGGGGCCTTGCCTGGTTGCCTAAGCAGTTCAGGGATGCTTCCCTGTCTTCTGACAACAGCAGAACCAAATGCTGGTGGTCATTGTGGCAGCAAAGAGGCAAAGAATAAACAAATTTGAAAGTAAATGGGAAAGGGACTTTTTTTGGAAAGCACCATAAGATGAATGCCCACACAATGGATTAATGTTGAACACAGTTAGATTAATGCCCACACATTGAATTAACTTTGTGCACAGTTAGATGAGTGCCCACACAATGGATTAATTCTGTGCCCTTCCTCAAAGCAGCAACAAAAAGGTGAAAGTGCAACTTCACTGACTGCCAAAAAGGCTGAAAAGCTAACGGGCCAGTTTCAGCTCAGTACTAACAAGGATTAATTTTGTGTTGGACACTAGTTTGAGATGCAAGGTCTAAGACAATATAATTCACAAAAAATATCTGCTACATATCTAGTTTCCCGAATAAAAAAGGAAACTTTCTATGCCAAAGATAAATGTTCTGTAACTGGAAATTTTAAAAGGTCCACCATTTCTGAAAGGAGAAAAATAGCACTTCATTTCTGAGCAAAGATGTGGCAAAATCGAGAAGAAACAGCTGCATTTTCAAGGTAAAACAGTGGTAGGTCTTCTTCACAGAGTACATAAAGATGGATATTATTTACTTCCCACCTCAACAGTTCTATGCTGAAATCATGGCTAGTATGCACCCAGCATCTTTAATGTCTATGTTGCTGATCTGGGAAGCTGAAGTGACAGCTTCATAATATTCAGTAATGTTGTCTTCAATTAATTCCCATTTACTCCAAGGACCTCTCTGTCTGAGAGGCACAGACGGCTTTATAAAAAGAAATAAAATCCAATAATAATTTCATTTTAATTTATGGAAAGATAATTCTGTTTGCCTTCTCATGATAACAAATTACCATTTTTGCAAACAAATGTTGCATTCATTCTCATACAGCAGTGATGGCAAAGGAAAAAAATGTAATAAAGCTTCTTCAGATTCCCAGCCCAGACTGGAAAGCCATGCAGCATTTACGAATTGATGAGGGGAAGTAAAATAAATGTGTGTGCGCGCAATATTAGAACAGGGCTGCATAACTTCGGCCCTCCAGCTGTTTCTGGACTACAGCTCCCATAATCCCCAGCCACAGTGTCCAACAGTATGGGATTATGGGAGCTGTAGACCAAAAACAACTGGAGATGCAGCCCTGTATTCAGAGTTCAGGTGGGAGTTGCCAAAGTCAGGAGACAAAACTTGCTGGTCCTCTCACTATGACATCTTTCTTTTGTGCTCCTCTTCCCCGACTCACCTACTGCCACATGCATGCTATTTATTACACTCATGACATTTACACTGTGTAAATGTTGCATAACACAAAAATTCAACTTCAGAGAAAATTAGTCGCACCCATTCCCTTAAAATCAACAGAAAGCCAGCCCCACATCCCAATGCTAATGCCAGCCTTGCCTTCCTCTCTGGCACCTGTAGGTGTTCCCTGTAACTGTTGGAGATGGAGTTCCAGTGCATCGATTTTTTTGCACCAACTATCCTAATGACCACTAGGGGCACTGGGAGTAGAGGTAGCTAGTAAGGGTCTTCTTACCTGTCTCTGCTTGCCTCTACTCTATGATCCCTGCTTTGATTTCTCAGGAACTTCCTATAGTGAATCAATCTTCTTCCTTTCTTCCTAGAGAGAAGATGGAGACATCTTTCTCTCCCTTCTTATTCATTATGTAGCTGATAGATAAGATAGGTCTTTCCTATCTCAAATGTACTTCACCAATAAACCCATTTAGTTTAGACCCTACAGTGATCTCCATGTGTGCTCCTCGCAACAACTAAGTTCTGCACTCTGTAACTGGAGTGGCAACTTCCTTGGCACTTTGCTAAATAATCACAAACTCCAACAGTAACAGGGATCCCCAGGTGCTGTTGACTACAACTCCCATAATCCCCAGCCAAAGGTGATTGTGGCTAGGGATTATGAGAGCTGTAGTCAACAGCATTTGGGGATCCCTGTTACAAGGAACACTGTCTGGCATCATCCTCTTTCCCCTCACTGGGTGCCTCACCTTCTGGACAGAAGCTGCTTTAAGTTCAGGTCAGTGGCAGCAGGAATGGACCTTCCTGCATGCAGCTGTGGCCTCTCCTTGTGACTGCTGCTTTGCTAGCTTCAGCAGCTGGATCGCTTTCTTGCTTTCTTCCCACACACCTCTCATAACAAACTTCTGAGCTATGTCTGCTGCATTTCAGGGGCTTGTGCAGAGCGCTCTGTCTGCTCCCAAAATGAAGTAGGCAAAGCTCACACGTTGGAGGAAAGCACGGTCAAAGAAAGTGTCTGTGAGAGAGAAATCCGGCTGCTGGAGCTACCTAAGCAGTGGCAATGAAGAAAGATCACCACTGTGTTCAAGAAGTTCTATCCTTGCCATTGACACAGACTGCAACTTAAAGCAGCACCAGAAGATGAGGTAGCCCAGCAAGAGGAAGAGGGTGGTGCCAGTGAGGGGGCAGAGCTGGTATCCACACTGGGATGGAGCCAGTTGGCAAAGAAGAGAAACCCAGAGGAGTTGGGGCTGGTAGCAGCAACAACAGGTGGGTGAGACAATGTTCATGCGGGGTGGAGCATGGTGCCTGGACTTACCACCCAATGGCACAGTTGCCACGTGAGGCCGTTGCCTCACCTTGCCTCATGGGGGAGCTGCCACTGATTATATGTCAACTTTACCTATCAAAATGTGAGTAAACAATGTCTGACTTTTGGTAATTTCAATGGTTTCTGGTTCCATTCATTCTTGATGGAACTAGCATCAAGAACTGACATTCCCATGAAAATGGACTTACTTGACAACTTGGGTCTTCATTCTAGCTTATCTACTTTATCTAGTCCATAGCAAAACTGCTTAGTCTTTCTGGCCCTAGAAGTTCTAGCAACTACATCACTTTTTTGAAGGTAGCAAAGAATATCACCATTAATTTGATCTGCCAGCTGCAGAATGCCATCTGCCGCAACAAAAAATCTTAATTTTAGACTACAAAAACATCAGGTTGTACATTATAAAAAATTAAATTATAAAAATTTGAATGCATGGATATGATGAAAAGTGAAAATAATTTAAATGCCTGTCTCTCACTTCCTTTTGCAGCAATCTTAACTTTATTACCTAACAATCTTTCAAGTATAATATCTATGCTTAATTTATCCTCCAACACTTTCAGTAAAAATTATTCTCAAGGTGGCTTTATAATATCTTAAAAACAAACAATAAAACAATGAGACCACCAATTAATAAGGACAGCAAGAACAAAACAAACAGGAGCAGACTAAAATGCAGCACTTAAAACAATTTAACCAATTCTTTAAAACAGTCTGGGGAATTTTATTTATTTATTTATCTGTTTGTTTTGTATTTGTTCAATTTATATACTGCCCTTCCAGCTTCCCTGTGTTTCACAGTTGGAGCACCACAGCTGAGAAGGCCAAGTAGTTTCTCTAAGCAGCTGCCATCTGCCTAACTGCAGAAGATGGGAGTGCTCAGAGAAAGGCCTCTGGTGAAATATCACATGGGCAAGTACATAATTACACAATACAGAGCATAATTAATCAACTGAATTCTCTGCCATGGGATGTGGTGATGGCCACTAGCTTGGATGGCTTTAAAGGGGCTTAGACAAATTCATAGAGAACAGGTCTCTCAATGGCTACTAGTCTGGTGGCTATAGGCCATCTCCAGCCTTGGAGGATGGTTGCCTCTAAATAACAGTTGCAGAGGAGCAACAGCAAGAGAGAGGAAATGCCCTCAGCTCTTGCCTGTAGGTTTCTCAGAGGCATCTGGTGGGCCACTGTGTGAAACAAGATGCTGGACTATAGGATTTGAGCCTGATCCAGTGGGGCTGTTCTTATTTGAGGAAAGTGGGTCTGTGGTGGAACCCTGCAGGTTGGGGAGGAGAAAGGAAGTGCTCCATTCGGGGCAGGGAGCACCTGGCAACACAGCTTACCTCCAGCCGCCCATAATGGCTGGCACCTTGCCAGGGCAAAGAAAAGATGCCCCCCAATGGAGAAGAGGGCTTACAAGATCCTGGGGACGTTTTATGGGACCACAGGGAGCTCTCATGAGACTTCAGAGTGAGATATCGCTTGGGCCCAAGATCTTGCGAGACTTGCCCTGCTGTGGCTATATTTGTGCTGCAACTTCTCCTTGGCCCTATGAATTGAACAGGCTAGGCAGTGAGAAGGCACTCCGAATCAAGAGGACTCTGAGGTCTGGCTGTCCCCTTCTGTTCACTTTCCGGTCCCCTCTTGATCAACAGGACCCGATACCGATGAGGAGCCTGATAGGGTCCTTTAGGTACACAAGCTGAAAGCCATAGAAGGTTGTAAAGATAAGCACCAGAACTTTGAATTGCTTGGAAACAGGTCAGTGATAAGAGTGCATCTAGTTAGTTGCCTAGCAGCTGTATTCTGAACTAACTGTAGTTTATGAGAAGTCGTCAAAGGCAGCCCAAATCCAGTGCGGGCTGGAGGTTATGAAAGCATGGATCACTGTGGGCACGCACTCTCTGTTATCTCTCATCATCATTACCCTGCCTAACATGGAAAGATTGTGCCATGGAGTCAATGTCGACTCCTAGCCATCACAGATTTGACTATCCATGTGATTTTCTTGGTAAAATACAGGAGTATTCTACCCGTGCAGTATAAGATGATGCCTTCAGCACCTTCCTGTATCACTGCTGCCCAATATAGGTAACTAAAGATATATTTACCAGGCACATTCTGGGAAGCACACTGGTGGGGATTTGAACTAACAGCCTCTTGCACTCTAGGCAAACTGCTTCCCCGCTGCGCCACCGCAGCTGAAGTACATTTAATTTTGTATGTTCCCACACTGCATAAACAAGTAAGATGTTAAATAAACATCTCATGCTGGGCATACTCGAGCAAAAATTGTTCATTATTGATTCAATTGGTCCTTTGAGGTGATGCAGGACACTTCCAGGGCAAGGGGAGATTGTTGAAAATTGCCCCGCCCTTGCACGATAAGCACTATATAGCTCAGGAAGCTCTCCACAGTGGGGATGCCTCTTCTCAGTGCATAGGTGCACAGTAAGTGAGATACGGGCCACTATCCTGTTTTTCTTAAAAGGCTGGAACTGAAATTTATCCAAAATGAAATCAAAAGAGAACTTTGGGGTTCCTCCAAAGAAAAACTAAAATGTGAAGAGATATTCAGGATTCCTGCCAAAGATAAATATTGGAGAATTTTCTCAGATGCTTTCTGCACAACCCTCCAAAGGGAAATATATACCTAAGGGTCTAGACTTCCAAATGTGCTCCTAGATGCTAGATTATCTATTTCAAAAGTTACATTAAGATGGTATCTTGATTACAATTTTCACAGAAAGATTAAAAAATGAACAAGATACTGAACGAAATACCTACCAGCAGACTCGCATGCTTTCTTTCAGCATTAATGCCAAGGATTGTTCCCTTTTATTAATGGTGCTGTTTCTCACTTTGGGGATTAGCATCAGCCAGGCTAATTACTGAAGTGTGAAGGAGTAAGCAAGCTAATAAAGGCTGACGAGAATTATCAGTGCCCTCCAACTATTACAAAGCGGGCAAACCTTTGTCATTTTCAATATCCATTTAGCAAAGCAAGCTAATATTCATCAAAGTGCAATATTGCTGAGAAACCAGCTAGCCCTGCGAACAACAGCCACCATTGCATTCCTTGTCTAAGGAGTCTGTTGCTCCAGGTATAATTAAGCAAGATGGTAGGTTTTCACATTCTCAGGGCTGAGGCACAATTGTTGGCTGCTATCAGAGTGAAGCCAGAAGTCAAGAGTTGTGCTAGGAGGTCAGACCCAAAGGAACAAGTGAGGAGAAAAGAGTAGAACATACCGCATCAGAGCTAGGAGGCAGTTATTGCCACGGAAGAGTTCCAGAACCAAGAGAAAGTCTTCAATACTTCTTGCTATCTGGGAGAGACCAATGTGGCTGGGGCTGGTCCAGAACCTGACAATACTTTTGTGCCAGGAAGGTATTCCACACAGGGGCTCACCACACAGGGCAGATGCACAAAGAGTAGAGTATTCCCACTTCTAGTCCCAAATGTTCCCATCAGAAACGGACAGGGATCATCTTGTCCTGTATGTGTTAAAATTCCTGTCTTGCATTACATGTTGCAATACTGGATGATAGAATGTGTACAAACATGGAAACCTTTGAAAATCAAAAGAGACAAATACAAGTTCTATCCCTAAAGCAAGCATCTATTTATATTCATTCAGATTATATTAAAGTTGACACTGAGGAGTGGCCAATTCAGGAGCTCAGTGATAGAGCACATGCTGAAAGTCGCAGACTCAATTCTCAGGAGTGCCAGTTAAAGAGCTCTCCAGTAGCAGAGCTAGGAGAGACCATTACCTGTCATGTTGGATAGCTACTGCCTGTCAAAGCAGAGACAATTTTGGGTGAGATGGATCAATGGCCTGATTCAGAAAAAGGCAGATTCAAATGCAAAAAGCAAAAACTTCAAACTGCAGCGTATTATGGACTGTGCTGTGGTTAGTTTTGTACTGAAGTAATCAGCTTATAATTGAACATTTGTAGAAGATCAATTTGTGGAAAACAACGACCTATTTTGATGTGCTCCCCTCAGCTATTGTGGAGGGCAGATATCCGAATATTCCGTACAGGACTTGAACATGCCCATGTGAAGATATAGAGGTAGAGATGTTGGGCCATGTACTTCTGCACTGCCCTTTTAATTGGGACATACACTGTAAGTTAATTTTACCTCTTTTTAAAAGGTATCCAGGAAGATAAAATTATTCTTATGTTATACCCCTCCTTTCTGAGAAGCATCTCTGCCACAAGATGTAGTGACAGCAAACAGACTGGATGACTTTAAGAGGGGTTTTGATAAATTCATGGAGGACAGGTCTATCAATGGCTACTAGTCTGTGGGCTATAGACTACCTCCAGCCTCAGAGGCAAGATGCCTCTAAATACCAGCTTCAGGGGAGTAGCAGTAGGAATGAGGGCATGCCCTCAGCTCTTGCCTGTGGGCTTCTCAGAAGCATCTGTTGGACCACTGTGTGAAGCAGGATGTTGGACTAAATGGGCCTTGGGCCTGATCCAGCAGGGCTGTTCTTATGTTCTTACCCCAACATTTCTTCTTGCGTTGCTTAATTTTCTGTAGCAGCCTGTAGGTTGCATCAATGGTTTATTAGCAGTAATTAAATCACCAATGTATTCATTTTAGAGCTGGTTGCCCAACTATTACGTTATTATTTTACCTCTCTTACTTTATAGTATATTGTCCTATATTATTTTGTATGGTGTTTGTTCTAGTGTATCTAAGGCTGGTCTCTGACCATAGTAAAGATCTATCTATCTATGTGAGGAAGAAACTAATTATGATTATGAATATGGGGTTGCTGCCCCAAATAGCAGCTACTTGTTCACCTCTCTCCCTATGCAGTTATGGACACGTGATGTCATAGTGTTTCTCTACCTTCACTCCATATTACTGGCTTGCCCCGAGTAAAGAGAATGAAGTGAAGAGAATTTATTACAAGAGGACAATAAGATTTCTCATAAGTATACCTCAGGGGAGAGAATGGGAACCTCAACAGTGTTTCTTTTTTTCAGTGGCACGCCATGTTTGCAATCTTGTCTGATTTTCATCCTAAAAGTCTAGATCAGGGCTGCGTAACTTTGGCCTCCTGCAGATGACTATTGATCACTGTATCTGAGGATTATGGGAGTTGCAGTCCAAAAACAGCTGGAGAGCCTAAGTAGTACAGCCCTGGTCTTGGTGGAATGCAAACAGGACTGAATACATCACTCCCCTGACACCAAAGTGACAACCATTTCATAGTGGTATTGTTTATGCCTTCCAATGCAATCTGAATCTTGAAGTGTCAGAGATCGTGCATATCTCTGTGCTCCAAGTATTGTTGGAAGCTGTTTTCATTACTGGGTGTTAAAAAAAGAAACACTGAACTTTATTTTAATGATAGCTTAAGTACTGGAAACAGCTGAGCATACGTAGATGCAACAATGACACACACCAAGGAGCAAAGCTTTTTGACTGTTATACTGGCAACTGAACTGCATTTTTTAAAATATGGGAGTTTTTAAAATCCAGAGTGTAGATGGGGATATGAGTCAAGAGTCCTTACAGGGAAGTTAGCCAAGTGAACAAAGCACAGTTTTACAGGTGGACAGAAGAGATAGTGAGAAAACCCCAAACCCTGTGAAGATTGGCAGTGGGCACCGCTGGTATGTTTCCCAGACTATGGGAAACACCTATATAGAGCAGCAGCAATATAGGAAGATGCTGAAAGGCATCATCTCATACTGTGCAGGAGATGGCAATGGTAAACCCTCCTGTATTCTACCAAAGAGAACCAGAGGGCTCTGTGGTCGCCAGGAGTCAACACCAACTCAACTGCACAACTTTACCTTTACCCAGGATCTCTCTACTAACCAAGCCTTTCACTGTCATATCTGCATTTTCAACTCTCCAGTCCTGGCACCCGTGAGAGCTACAGAATCACAGTGCTAATTTTGAAAGCCTATATAGGTTTTATTCGTTCCCAGGAGCTGAGAAGAAGCACCAACAATTCTAGGAGGCAGTGAAGCCAGCCCCAGCTTATCTCAGTCTATCTCCTCTCACAAGGAGTGGCCATTGTTCTAGTGCTGAGCCCCGAATCCTCACTGAAAAAATTTCAGCTTAAACTTCAGGGTGCAGAAGGGATCGAAGGGGTATGAAACCAGAGCAATTTATGAGGGCTACAAAAAATTCTGCTAATGTTTTGTGACAGCTTACTACAGGTTTAAGTAGCAGAGGCTGTTCTTTCTGTGTCTTTAAAAAAAATGGTGATGTAGTAGCAGCAGGGGTGGCATTCTTCTCAGGAATGATGGAATGTTATGACACAGTGTCATTCCAGGGGGCCTTCTTGAGGGGAAATGGTGTTCCCACATGAACTGACACAATCTTTTCATCCCCAGAATCTGCCTTGGAATGGCATACTATCATTCTTGCAGCTTTCTGAAGAAGGGATGAATCATGGTGAAGGGCAGGATCTAGACACCGAAAAGAGCGGCTCCAGTGCTGTTGAAGCCACTGGAAAAAGGCTGAGGGGAAAGATGTTTTAAGAGAAAAGGAAGCCACTACCAGCCAGTAGTAAGCCACCCACAAAAACTTCAGAGAAAGTTCTCACACACCCCCTGACAATTACAGTGAAATTTCCCCCCATTTTTGCTGTCTGCGGATAGGGCAGATAAAATGGTGGTGTGCTGTTCCAATCTCCTTGGTAACCAGCATAAATAGACTGTGAGCACAATCGTGAATGGGTTATTAAAAAAAATAAATCTTAATTCATGTACACATTTATATCCTGCTCTTTTTCCAAGGATCTCAGAGTGGTGTACATGGTTATGTTTACACTCACAACATCCCTGGGAGGCAGGTTAGGCTGAGAGATAAGCAAGTGGCCCAAAGTCACCCAGTGAGTTTCATGGCTAAACATGGATTTAAACTCGGGTCCCCCTAACCCTAGTCCAACACTCTAGTCACTATACCACCCTGGCTCTGGACTGACTCATTACACCAAATGTACTAGATATGGACATATTGTTTATCTACCCTGTGGACGTTTGTTTTTGTTATTTAATCATATCTGCTGCATACTTTTTTTTAACCCCACTAACTTATTTTTCTATATCACCTGAAGTTACCAAAAAAAAAAAAAAGCTCTGCTAATTTATTCAATAAAAATTAAGTCCAGATGGCACCTCGTGCATTGAACTGGGCATTAAGTTGCCTCCGAGTGCTCCCAAAGCTACACTCACATGATTGTTGATAGCTCGGACGGCATGTCAACAACAAATGCCACAGAAAAAGCCTGAAGGACCCCCTATAGATGGCAGCTGGGTACATAGCGAAGCAGATAATGTTATGAGCTGCTAAGGAAATGGCACAGCAGGAGGCACAGTGGTGATTTAAATTCCAAATTTCCTGTGATTGAGTCCTCAGGCCTAATGTGCAAAAGCTTTAGTGCTGCCTCTAATTCATGGATATAAAATGTGACCTATGTCCCTTTCCAACTCAACCTTGTGTTTGTTTTTTAGTCTTAGATAAGAAGTGAGCAATCCAAACAGTCTCCTAAGCTACCTTTACTGTTCCTCCTTTTAAAGAGGGGACAGTCATGGGCACCAAGTTACTTCCACACCTGGCCTCAATTTCCATGATGGGGCAGGTAAATTGGTAGCTGGTAGGTCAGACCCAGAGTCCAGGTATATTTTAATTGGCCACTGGTGTCTCCATTGTAGGGATTGTTTTTGTTTAGGAACATAGGAAGCTGCCATATACTGAGTCAGACCATTGGTCTATCTAGCTCAGTATTGTCTTCACAGACTGGCAGCGGCTTCTCCAAGGTTGCAGACAGGGAGGGAACTTGAAACTTCCTGCTCTTCCCAGAGCAGCTTCATCCGCTAAGGAGAGCACATCAAGTCTCCCATTCAAATGCAACCAGGGCAGACCCTGCTTAGCTAAGGGAATGTCATGCTTGCTACCACAAGACCAGCTCTCCTCTCCTATGTTTATGTTTATATTTATGCAAACATAAATATAAAATAATTATGTTTGCACATTAAAATGTGCACACAATTATTTTTTAAAATAATTCTAGAAGTACACTTGAGCAGTTCAAAAGTTCAAATCATGCAAATGTTTTATTATGTTTGACAGTGTAAAACTGATTTATTGATAAGAATGAGAAAAATCAAATGAGTAGTCCAGGCTCCTCTAGAATCCAGACCTTGATCAAGCGAACTAATTTCTCCTTCCCCTGCCAAAGATGCTTCCCGCAGATCCCACTGCTACTCAGGGCCAGCCCTAGAGTTTTTGGCACCCTAGGTAAAGTTTGACTTTGGTGCTCCCCCCACCCCCAGCCAAGAAGTGTGGTGTCCCCACTTTAACTTGAGCTGTACAGGCTGCTTATGGTGAAAATAAGTGCTAACTTATTTCAATCTGAAGCAAACTGGGAGATGGAGAATCCTCATCCCTATTAGGGATGGGGCTGTAGCTCAGTGTTAGAGCATCTGCTTTGCACGCAGAAGATTCCAAGTTAAATCTCTGGCATCTCCAGGTAGGGTTGGGAGAGACTTCTGCCTGAAATGTTGGAGAGCTGCTGCCAGCAGTCAGCTTACATAGGAACATAGGAAGCTGCCATATACTGAATCAGAACATAGGTCCATCAAGCTCAGTATCGCCTACACAGACTGACAGCGGCTTCTCCAAGCTTGCCAGCAGGAATCTCTCCTAGCCCTATCTTGGAGATGCCAGGGAGGGAACTTGAAATCTTCTGCTCTTCCTAGAGTGGCTCAATCCCCTTAGGGGAATATCTTACAGTGCTCATACATAAAGTCTCCCATTCATATGCAACCAGGGTGGAGCCTGCTTAGCTAAGGGGACAAGTCATGCTTGCTACCACAAGACCAGCTCTCCTCTGACGCAGACAACGCAACTTTCTAAGTTCCTCACTACACAGAAGCCTCACCATGGCAAATAGCAGTTCTCTCATAGTGCCTAGTTCTGTCGTTATTGGAGCAGGGGGTAGCAGTTTTGAGTAGAGGGGTTTGTTCCAGGCATGACTGAAGGCACAGATACAGACTTGATACAGACATGAATGGAGATGAGGAATATCCAAACTATGCAGACTGGAGGATATATGTAGGGATACAAAGAAAGCAACAGTACTCTAGGACTCTCTATAGAAGAGAATATAGAACATGCATTAAAGGACAGCTCCGTTTTGTATCATCTCAGTACATGAGGACAGCTTTGGCTCTTTTCAGATTCAAAAGAAAATCACAGTTTGCCGAAAGGGCATTGGCTATCCTCCAGTGGCTCAGTTCTTATTCTCCGCTGTTTAGTGACACTGCTTTTCTCAGCACTGCACGAGCAAATCAAATTATAAATCTAAACATTCCTGTTCTCTTCATGAGAGTGGGAAGGTGGGAAATATTACAGCCGTGTTGGCCAGAGTAATACATTTCCTGTCATCAGAAACCAATATTATAGACTGACAGTATTTGAGAAAGGGTTATTGCATATAAAACCACTCACTCACTTTACCACTGAAACAATATTGCTCTCTCCTGGAGCCAAACAGGAAGCAATAACAGAAATGGTTGTATGTTATGTTTCTTTCATTTCTACTTGATAGTACTGGTTCGGAGAAGCCAATGACTTTTGCTAGAGCCTGACCTTAGTGTTTACATGAGTTCAACTGGAAAGTGATGACTCTTCCTGTGAGGTCACAACAAATGCAAAGCTTGTTTTATTCTGAACATCCTGCAAGGTTTTCTAAAACACGAAACAGATAAGTCTTTATGCCCACCGCCTGGGGGTAAGAACATCTCAAGCACTGGGTCCTCCCATATGAGCAAGCCCAGGTACTCGGCTCTGCGCCAGACTAGCTGGGCACGAAGAAGTGCCTCTTTCAGATCACCCCACCCTTGGATAGAAGGTGGATGGGTACTCAAGGGCCCATGTTTAACCTGGCATCTGCAGGTCAGGCTGGGAACATCCCCTACACAAAATCCTGGACACCTGCTGCCAGTCAAGAGAGCATGCTGGCAATACCAAGCTAGATGGACCAAATAGTCTATTGAACAGGGAAGAGTCTGCCGCTTAATGGTAGCACATGTGCTTTGCATGCAGTGGATCACATCTTCAATCCTTAACATTTCCAGCAAGGGCTCCCCCTCCCCAGCATCCCCCACCCCACCAATCCTTCAGCCACTGCTTGACCAGTCCAATTGCTCGAGCATGCTGCCGCCTGCCATGGTGCCACACAACATGCAGCTGGCTCCCAAACAGTGGGGAAGGGAAAAAGCCAAGAACAGGGGCTTCCTCCTCCCATCCAGCCCGGAACTGGCTGCAAATGAAAGACACACGTGTGTCCTTCATTTGCAGGCAGTTCTGGGCCAGGTGTGAGGAAGCCTCCATATGGGGCTTTCCTCTCCCTACCACCCGGGAACCAGGTGCATGTGGAGCAGCAGCATGGCAGAGCGACAGGGTGGGAGGCGGCGAGCAAGCAGCCGGGGACAGGAGTGGGCAGCTGGTCACTGGCGGGGGGAGAGGAGCCGAGAGGCATCTCCCACATGGTAGGCAGCTTCTGTTCTTTGAACATGCCCACCCAATTATAGCTCAGCCCCAGTTTCCAGGTAGGGCTGGGGAAAATACTTGTCTGGAAACCCTAGAGAGCTGCTGCCTGTCAATGTGGACAGTATTGATCAAGAAGGACGAATGAGACAGTCCAAGGCAGCTTCATATGTTCGAGTCCTTGTCATGTGAATGGAGGAGCTACAGTGAGGCCCTCTAGTGGCATGCTCTCCTAGTTAACTGGTAGGTTGTATGGGAACACTGATCACATAATTAAGCAGCCTTACCTTGAAAGGCAATGGTTCTTCAGTAAGTGGGCTAACAGGAAGTGAATTGGTACTGCTGGCAGGACTCATATCCGTGCTCTAAGAGGAAACAAAAAAAAATTCCAGATTAATTCAGACAAATTAGCACGGTTATGCCACTGTTTATGTGCTTGCTGCTGCTGTGACACTTTGAAACGAAGGGAATAAAGAACAGTGACACATTTGTTACAAATAAGAGAAAACAAGAGTTGTAATTACAGCAAGCATGCAACTGTTAACTTAGTTAATTTTTCTGAATGTGTGTTCACAAATACCTTCTGAAGTGCTTTTGCAAAGCAAGAACTTGCTATAATATAAGGAGAAATGCGAGTGCCAAAACACCCTTAACAGTCCCAATGGGGGGGAATTATGAACAAACGCCAGAGTTCAATATAACTGTTGGTCAAAAAATATCAATTTCTTCACTGGGCAGGAACGGATCACCCCATGGGAAATGCAGAAGTGCTGAGTTTTTCAAGTTTCTAAGCTCTAAAAGCTATTATCTGACCATAGCAAATAGGGGGGAAAAACCCTGAACAAAGCATTAAACATTGCAAAGAGAGCAGCAAGGCTAGCAAGGCTTTAGAATACTCGACAGAACAACAGAGAGATCTAGATTGGTGCTCTTGCACAGCTTCCATTCACTTCCATAGGGCTTCAGCATGACAACATCTCAGTGGATTGGTGTCATGGTCCCAGGTCCAGCAGCCCCTCAGTTGTGGGGTGACAGAAACAGTCTGGGGTGTGAGTCAGGGGTGGAAGCTCCAGTCTCATCAGCTCAACCCACTCCACTATCACTAGCAACCAGAGGAAGTGCATTCTCTAACTCTGAGGACTCCGCTGATGTTCATTTTGCCAGGATGGAGGCTCCCCAACCTCACCAGAGCCTACGTCTGCAGAACAGAGTGTTGCCCATTTCAGCTCTGACAAATCCTTCAGGAAAGGGGGCAGAGCTAGAGTCAGGAGTACAGGGTGACTTCAAGGCTCAGTTGGCGCCCACTTTTTGTCCATGACCTCCTATCCCGAGATGGATGCCCTGCACACAGCCCTGCAGCTGCAACACTTGGAAGTGCCTGAGTTCTGATCCTGCCTTTATTTTATGTATTTAAAATTGATATCCTGCTTTTACTCTGAGGAGCTCAGAGCGGTGTACATGGTTATGTTTATCCTCACAACAACCCTGTGAGGTAGGTTAGGCTGAAAGATACATGACTGGCCCAGAGTCACCCAGTGAGTTTCATTAGATTAAACAGGCCCTGGGCCTGATCCAGCAGGGCTGTTCTTATGCCATGGCCCCAAGAAAAATATAGCATCAATGTGATTGCAGAGCCTTCCGGGGGCAGGGGATGGAATGAGTCAGCGGTATAGCTGTAACAGGGGGTGGCAGGGGGTTTCCTCATAGCACTGGGGGTCCCTATCTGCTGGGTGATGGCTTGCTCTTTGCTCTACCCTGTGCGTCTCTGAAGAAGAAAGTTAGGAGAGCCAGGGGTCCATCTTCACTTTTTTGTCCCAGGTTTCACTCAAAACTTGCTACACAAACAGGCAGCAATGAAAGGTGAATTCAGTAGGGATCAATTTGTGGGACCAGTGCGTGGGTTGCAGGCAGTGTTCCCTCTAATTTTTTTCATCTCTGCGCGGAATGAGCTTTGTTCTGGGTGGCAGTATCAAGGCAGTGTGTGTGCGCTTCCATTCAGAATGGCGCATTCCTGATTCAACCTGAGCAGGATCTAAAATGAACTGAGCGGACATCCAAAAACTTGTGAGCATGCGCATGTGTGCACGCCTTAGAGGGAACAGTGGTTGCAGGGCAAATAGCTACAGAGGGCTGTGGGGACCTGGCCTCCTAAGGGATACTCCAGAACCACGCTTTGAATTTTCATTCACAATCCTTCCCCAAATTCAAGTCAGAAGATAACTTTTTTGCTCAATCTAAATAATTATCCTGTTGGGCTTAATTTATGTTCAATTTATAACTACACGATATTAATTTATTTAATTATGTATGACATTAATTTATGGGCTTTATTTTCATTTACGTTCTGCAATAAATCTCTGCCCATTTGGAACCCCACCACAAAATGGTTCTGGTTTGGGCGGGGGGGGGCAGGGGGGTTATAAAGCAGAAGAGGCAGCTGTGCTTGATGTAGTAGATCACATGTTGCACAGGCCTGCCTAAAACTATTATGCTTGTTCCAACTGCAGGTTCACATTACGATTCTTCATTATCTTCCCAACATATCAGTAGCTCCTCGCTCTTTGTGCAAATGTAAACTGCAAGTGAAAACTTATTGCTGCTCACTCCTAACTCATAAAACTGGATTGTTCAAACTGCAAACCTCTATTTTTCCTCTACAGAGAGGGCAACACAGCCACCCTAGATAATTGTACTGTAAAATATGTGCAGTGTCTTGAATATCAGTCCCCAAGATACGGCCAATTTTGTTTGCAACAACTGCTTTTCCGCAAGAGCATACAGGACTATGATAGCTACTAGACACTAACTTCCCTCAAGATCACTATCAAAATTTATTGATCTGAGAAGTTAATACTGGCAGAAAATATCTTCAGTGATATTAGAAGCAGGAGAACAAATAAATCTTGATAACTAAAGAAAGGAGAAGACAATCTGTATATTTTATAGCTGTTTAAAGGAGGGGGTTGCATAACTCCAACTTATTTTCAGGGTGATTGCTTCAGCTGTACTGTCGGCCATTAAGTTCAGTACAAGTTCACAGCCTAACAGTTAAATACAGCTAACAAATGGGATGTGACTGAATAAATCCTTCAATATGTAGTAGTTTATATTGAAGGAACGCCCAGAGAATCAGCATGCAGTACATCTCCTTGTAATACACACTCTGCCCCATCTTGTTTCTGATGAAAATGGAAGAAATCCTACAGTTTATGACATTGAGCTGTTTGCACACTAAAGGACCAAGGACCAAGCAACAATCTTGGACCGTTTCACATGGTATGTGGCAGCAAATCTGGATTTGCCACCACATGGACATTCAAGAAGAAACTGAAAACAAATTTACAGATGAGCACCCCTGTGTGGTGCTCATATTTGTCAGAGCCAAACGACATATGACACAGAAGATCTACAATAAATTATTCCAAACCCCCGCCCCTAAAGCTTAAAAGCAACTGCAGGAAGAGCATGAATTGGACCTAGGACCACAGGGCTAGGGAGGGAGATTAACTCTTTGGTGCTATTTCCACATTCAAGGTCAACTTTGCAAAGGCAGCTTTTAAAACCACGTATTGTACATGACTTTCCACCCCAGTAAGATGATTAGCAGGTTCATGGGGCAATTTCTGTTGGCAAAGTGGTGTGGAGGAAAAAACAAGTCCCCTCTCTTCCAGTGTCACATTACAACGCAATCTGGGATCTCCTGCATTTGTTTTTATGCTTTGAAAAAGATGCCGAAAGATCTAATCCTGGGCCTTCCATGCCTCATCTTGTTTGACCCTCATGTTCATGCTTTATTCTTTTTTTGTCTGTACACTTAAAAGGTTAGGTGTGAACTAGAGATGTGCAATTCGATTCGTGCACAAATTGATTCATGCTGAATCAGGGTGACTCATGTGATTCTAATGGAAATTGATTAACCTTTAAAATAAAGGAGCTGATTCGTGTTAAAATTGAATTAGCCCCGATTCAACGTGAATTGATTTGCATGATTCGAGTGGCCATTTTGGTGAGCGCCCCCGCCCCTTGTTGATTGGTTTTCTGGCACTAGCTTCTGATTAGCTGGAGATCATTCAAATCAAATTTTGTCATGGGCAACTGTGCCCCCTTGACTAGAAGGAAATGGGGAATTTCAAAATATTTTCAAAAGGCCTGGGAGGCAGAGAGAGCCCTTAGTGTGCCCTTGAGGAGGATACATCAGGAGAGGAGGGAGGAAGGAAACAAGAAGGGTTTGAATTTGTGGTTTTGTTTTCTCTGCAGTGAGCATAAGATTCTATGCTATTGCTGCTATATTAGCTATCTGGTTTTGCTGGATCTCAGATTGACAAAGGCAGAACTTGGGTGCCTGCCTGCCTTCCTTCCTTCCATGAGTTGTGGTTTGGTTTGTGTTGTGGCATTGGACAGTGGCAGCTGCGTGTGTATAATATTTTTGTAGTGATTGCTGTGAGATGAACTCCATGTCTGGTCTTGAGAGTCTAACCTGTGCTTCTAAAATTTAGTGCTCTGATCTGCTCTGCAACCTGCAATGCACTCTGCACTGCAAGGTGTACTCACTCTGTCAAAATGTGGCTGAAGACATTGCTGTAGTTGAGCTTATAGCTATGCTTGCTGCTAATAAGGGTGCTGCTGTGGCAGCTGTTGCAATGCTGAAATGTAAGGAGCGAGTGATAATTGTGTGAGAGAGAACAACCTGCGCCAATGATGTTACTGCAGCGCAGGCACTGTGGCTGACAGTGGATTCTAGTAATCTTGGACTGTGTGTTTGGCAAAATGTGTTCTGTGTTGGGAGGGACTGTGTGTACTTCGGTTCTGCAGTGTTGTTTTTAAGGGCAGGGTTGCAAAATGTGTGCAACCCACTCTGCTTGTTTCGCCCATGGGGAACAATGGGGAACTCGAATCACTCCATTGTTCCCCATGGGTAGGTCCTAGGGACACCAAAGTTGGTTCGGTGGTATGGCGTAATGGGTGCTACCTACCATCCAACCCAGAAAAGAAATGGGCAATCAGGCAATTTTTACATTGCAGGGAGAGGAGAGCTGGTCTCGTGGTAGCAAGCATGACTTGCCCCCTTAGCTAGGCAGGGTCTGGTTGCATATGAATGGGAGACTGGAAGTGTGAGCACTGTAAGATATTCCCCTTAGGGGATGGAGCCACTCTGGGAAGAGCAGTTCCCTCCCTGGCATCTCCAAGATAGGGCTGGGAGAGATTCCTGCCTGAAACCTTGGAGTAGCTGCTGCCAGTCTGTGTAGACAATACTGAGCTAGATGGACCTATGGTCTGACTCGGTATATGGCAGCTTCCTGTGTCCCTACTTCTTTTTAACCTAAACCCCCATAGCATTTTGAGGTTTAATTTAATTTTTTTAATTGCCCGATTGCCCATTTCGTTTGTGGGTTGGGTAACAGGGTAGCAATCATGCTGTACCACCTAACCCACTTTGGTGTCCCTATGGCCTATCCATGTGGAACAATAGGGTGATTTGAGTTTCCCATTGTTCCCTATGGGCAAATCATGAATTTATTGTGAATTTCCAATTTGTCGAACCAACTAGTAGTGGCTGGCTGGTCTGACTAAACAATTCAAATTTTTGCAATTTGCTTCGAGGTTGAATTGAATAAAAAAAAAAATCCATGCATACCTGTAGTGCAAACAATGTATTGTATGAAGTGGCCATATTTGAGTATAGTCCTTGAATTATCGTATTTTTGTGACTATAACCCACAAGTTTTGTATCCCAAGAGGTGGAATGTGGGGAATTAAGTGGATGTGGGGTATACAAAGGTGATTTTTTTTAAACATAACCAATGATCTGTTGCTCTCTATACTCATTCAGAAGGACAAAGCAAATTCAAAAAGGTGAAGGTAATACAAGAGCTTTTTGTTTTTTTAACATAACCAGTGATTGGCTGCGGGTTATACTCATGTGTGGGTTATAAGTGAGATCATTTTGTCTCATGACCCCCCTGCATGGTATGTGTCTAAGTATAAACAAAGAGCATATAAGACAATAGGGGCATTTTAGATGACAACTTTTGAACAAGCAGCAAGTAACAAAAAGGGACATATAATTTGACCTCAGCTCTTTGGACTCTATAACAAATGATTTGTACCCAACTTGGTACCATAAGTATCATACCGCAAGATGACTGCAAAATGTAACCACACAGATGGAAAAAACAATTCTCCAGAATTCTCCTAGATTTTAAAAGGACTCCAATCAAGATGAACTAATATTTAAAAGTAAGTGAAAGAGATCTAAACTTTGAAGGACAGTGAGGGCAGTTTCAGGCAAAAGGTTCAAAAACCCTAATACAGACTGCATGTGTATTGCATCAGTTATAAAGGGCACTCAGATATATAGCAATAGCACTTACATTTATATACTGCTCTATAGCTGGAAGCTCTCTAAGCGGTTTACAATGATTTAGCATATTGCCCCCCAACATTCGGGGTACTGGGTATATGAATGTTAACATTTCCCTTTAAAATGCACACAAGTGGATGTGTATTTGTTTTAATGACAGGAGAAAGTAATGATACATATGATCTGAAGTCTGTCAACTGGGAGCAGAAGGCATTTTCTAGGAATCATACTCAAGATCATTTTACACAGCTTAGCTATCCCTTATCATGGTTTAGCCACTGCCATATAATTAGGGTGATGATGCAATAATAATAGGATTCCCTCCCACCCTTTCATGCTTATGGATTAAGCTGATTTTCTAATCTATATTTCTATGTACAGAACTGGGAATTGTAAGACTGGTTCACAAATATGTAAGTGTCACTTGTGAATGACATGTACGTGTGAATGAGAATCAAATGAAGTTACAAGCATATGCAAACCAACATATGGTTATTCTGGTCTGTTCAACTGATGTAGAGGTCTCACATTACGTTCATCTGGACAGAATGCAGTCCAAGAGAATCTTGACTAGGACTGACACTGGCCAATACCCTAAGAAGCACTGGAGCAACAGGAGAAGAACCAGTGCTTCTAAAGAGTTCTGGACTAATGCAGCCCCAATTCTTGTGTGTGGGGAATTTAAATTACCTCCTCTTCCCCTGGAAGCCGACTGTGTCACCTGAAAATGTGTCCCTGAAGGCAGAGCAACCATCAGGGAGATATGTTTGGGTGGCAAAGAGCACATCCTGGGGAAGGAGAGGTCACTGAAAATTTCCTCCACTCCTGAGTTAGTTGGACTTTTCAGAAGCATTGGTGCTTCTTTCCTGGACTGGGTGCTTCATTAGTCAGGATGTCAGCCACTTATTTTTTATTTTTAAAAGACATTTTAAAATATAATAGGAGAAGTAGAAATTGATAATGTCTCATCACCATGTCATTCTTGTTTTAAAATGTTACATAAATTTCTATGGAATTCCACTGTTAACGTCTTGAGTGCAACTGAATTTTTATTCATTAATAAAATATTGCAAGGAAAATGATTTGTAGTATTTGATTATCTTTTATCTTCTTATTTACACTATATACTAGATAAGGATCTGTGCCGAAGTCAAGAAAAATATGAAGCCCACTACAGGAGTCCATCTAGACTCTGTACAGGCAACTCTTCTTTGAGAAAAGGAGTTAAAATGCCATATGTAGATGTGCAACATGCTTGCATTCGTTGAGAACATATTCAAAGAGTAGAAAATTCAAACTGAAACCTCCCCAGCCAAATAAGTTAAAATGACCTGTCAAAAGTAGTTCCATAATAAAATCAAAAAGATCCTTTGGCGAGGAGATGAAGCAGTGAGAATAATTGCAGTCACAACATTCAAGACGTGCAAAATGGCTTGTTAAAAGCTTTGGTGAAATACACTGCAACCCAAGGAAATTAATTCTTTTCTGAAAGCTTCTGAAAAACAAAGCATAACCTCCATGTCACATCTAAACCATGGCCAACACATTACTCTTAACATGTAGAAATGTACAAGAAGGCAAACGGCTAACTTTAAACAAGAAATGAGAATATTATGTTAAGTGAATGTGCACATGCACTATGGAACAAAGACACACAGTTAAAAATATTAAGCATTAGAGCTGCTTTTGAATGTGCTGTGATATAAATTGAGAGATGGGTGCTAGATTTACAGCCTGATCACAAGAAAACCACACTAATTTCCATGGGTTTATTCCAAACTAATTACAACTGAGGCTTGCAGTGTAAGTGTAAAATATTATTTTGGTAAAATGTAGCTCCAAAATAGAGGTTACTAGAAGCAATATATTCATTGGGAGAACACAACAACATCATTCCTGTATATTTAAACAGATTTTAAATTCTACTTTTCTACTGAAGAAAAATATATTCAAAGTAGCTCACAAATCACCACACACAAAAATCAACATCATTTTATAGATATAAAAACAAACATATTTGCTCTCTTCTCATAAAAACCACTTTTACAGAACATGGGGCGGGGAGCAGGTATGCCTTCCAATGTCAGTACCCCTGCTGGCCACACCACGTGTTCAGCTTTCATGAGGAAGGGTCATACCTATGTATATACAATGAATACAGGAATCATAGATTGTTAAGAGTTCCCACTTCCATAGTGAAGGAATGACCAGCATGTGTGTCAACATCAGGGTGGGTAGCTAGAAGTTCCAGCCATCTCTCCCCATGTTCCATAAACAGATATGTGCAGCCCTGTCAGTCAAAGCAGACAGTACTGGGCTAAATGGACAGATAATCTGACTCAACATAAGGTACCTTCATATGTTCAGGCCTAGAGGCAAAATTCTACCAAGTTTGTCCACGTAAAATGGTGGTGCTATCCCATGTCTCATTGGATCATGGCACATTTGCCATGAAGCATAACCCCTCCTGAGTGCCACCCAGAGTGCCCAAATGAACTTCAAAACATTCCCATTTGATTGAGAGAGCAGCATTCCCCCCTTCACTAAATAGCTTCTGTCATTGTGAAGGTGGCAGACCATTCCCACCCTCCATCATCTAGCAGAAGCAGATGCTGCCAGTTCATGAGAACATCTGAAAATGTTCAGATGCTGGATCAGGCCCAAGGCCTATCTAGTCCAGCATTCTGTTTCACACAGTGGCCCACCAGTTGCCTCCAAGAAGCCCACAGACAAGAAGTGAGGGCATGCCCTCTCCTCTGCTTGCTCCCCTGCAACTGGTATTGAGAGGCATCTTACCTCCAAGGCTGGAGGTGGCCTACAGCCCTCAGACTGGTAGCCATTGATAGACCTGTCCTCCATGAATTTATCTAAGCCCCCTTTAAAGCTATCCAAGCTAGTGGCCATCACCACATCCCATGGCAGATAATTCTATAGATTAATTATGCACAGTATGAAAAAATACTTCCTTTTGTCAGTCTTAAATTTCCTGGCCTTCAGTTTCATGGGATGAGCCCTGGTTCTAGTGATATGAGAGAGGGGAAAAGATTTCTCTGTCTACTCTCTCTACTCCATGCATCATTTTATACACCTCTATCATGTCTCCCAGTAGTTGCCTCTTTTCCAAACTAAAAATCCCCAGATGCTGTAGACTTGCCTCATAAGGAAGGTGCTCCAGGCCCCTGATCATCTTGGTTGCCCTCTTCTGCACCTTTTCCGTTTCTACAATGTCCTTCTTAAGATATGGTGACTAGAATTGCACACAGTACTCCAAATGTGGCTGCACTATAGATTTGTATAAGGGCATTATAACATTAGCATTTTTATTTTCAACCCCTTCCTAACGATCCCTAGCATAGAATTTGTCTTTTCTTTTTTTTTACATCTGCCGCACACTGAGTCAACACTATCAATGACCTGTCCACCATGACCCCAAGATCTCTCTCCTGGCCAGTCACTGACAGCTCAGACTCTTGGGTTTCCAAGACCCAAGAGCTGTGCAGGTGTGAGACATCTTCCTGATTTCACTTCACTTGGCTGGCTTGCATTTTTTATTTATGTGCTTGCTTTTGTGCTGATGGCCCATGGCTAATGGAATAAAGAAAACAACCAACCATTGCATAATTTTTGTGTACTGCTAAGGAGAGGTAGACTTTGGTATATAGGAAGCTGCCATATATAGAGTCAGACCCTAGGTTCATCTAGCTCAGTATCGTCTACACAGACTGGCAGTGGCTTCTCCATGGCTACAGGCAGGAATCTCTCTCAGCCTTATCTTGAGATGCCAGGGAGGGAACTTGGAACCTTCTGCTCTTTCCAGAGCGGCTCTATCCCCTAAATGGAATATCTTACAGTGCTCACACATCAAGTCTCCCATTCATATGCAACCAGGGAGGTCCCTGCTTAGCTAAGGGGACAAGTCATACCTGTTACAGATCTTACATTAGTGGCATGAATGAGAGGTGCCCAAATGGAACTCTATTGTTGGCTTTTGGAGATAGCTCCAAGCATCACAGACTAGTATTTTGGATCTTTCTTAAACCAAGCTTCATTGGGGGAAATTGAATCAAGTTCTATCCTGGCATCTCAACTGATTTAAGTAAGCCAACTAGAGTGAGACAATCATTTTAATCATTAATTATACTTAGAATTCTTGACATGAGCCAATCACCTAATGTCACACACAGCAGAAATTAAACACTAACACACAGGTGCATGTTGAGCTGAGCAAGTTATTAATTTATTCTGGAAGCAAATTTTGTTTTCCTATATGTCAAATTGAAATAATAAACATAAAATGAAATCAGGATCAGCAGGAAGCTAACCAGGCTCTAATTTACATTGCTTATAAAGTATTATTGATTGCTCAATATATGATTTACCATTTGGGAAAAGTGACTGATGTGTTTTTAATAAGCATAATCAGTTATTCGGAGATACCACTGGATTGCAGTAAAACACTGTTCTGTTTAGAATCCAATAATGATAGATAGAATTAATATGAAAAGGTATCATGGATGTCATTTTTCTCCTTTTATGGTTCAAAGCCTGTATTTTCACTGTAAAATATTATTATTCCAAATGAGCTATTTATACAAGCTCTAATGTTAGAATTAATTTGCCTTTTACTAGGTCAGATTATATGACACAAAAGCTATATTTTCAGAAAACACTGCTTGGGGAAAGAGATAACATCACCAGTACTGAGCATGTTACCAAAGAAGCCATTTGCTACTGTTATTTATATACCAACTTGCACAAATGAATAGACCAACCAAGAGACAATGTAGCAATTTTAATTCATGTGAGTGTTCATACCCCACCTCTCGATTATAAATCATATGCAATGCAATTTTTAAATCAATATTATGGGTGAATACTGTGTGTGTATATGTGTGTACACACACACACACACACTCTCTCTCTCTCATATACACTCTGTGTGTGAGTGTGAGAGTGTGTATATGTGTATATGTAACAGCAAATACAAGAACAATATAGAGATCCCATGCCAAGATTGTTTCTCTGGCAATGCAGGCTGGTGGTTCTACCCTACTTAGAAATTAAATGAAGGCCAAAATCCATATAAGGCAAGGGTTCTAAATTTGGGGGCCCAAAATGTTTTTGGAGTATAATTCCCAACATCTCATAATCCAATCAACCTCCATCACTGGCCTTTGATCATTGTGGCTGGTGAGTCCAACAACATCTGGATGTGGCTGTGGTCCACTTCCAGCCTCAGAGGCACTATGCCTCTTGATACCAGTTGCAGGGGAACAATAGCAGGAAAGGGGGCATGTCCTCACCTCTTGCCTGAGGGCTCCCCAGTCATCTGGTAGACCACTGTATGAAACAGCATGCTGGACTAGATAGGCCCTGGGCTTGATCCAGCAGGGCTGTTCTTATGTTCTTATGACCCAAGCTTGAGAACCCCTGATCTACAGAGTTCCATCTTGACCTTTGCCACGAACTCACTAGGGCATTAGGTAAGCCACTATCTCATCTTCAGCTCCTCCCACCCGTATGAGGATGGTAACATTCACCTATCTTCAGAGGCGGAGCTATCATTGGGTGAATGGGTTCAAAGAACCCGGGCCGTGCCCAATCAGAGGCTGCGCTTCGCTGGTCTTGTGGTAGCAAGATCTTGTGGTAGGGCTGGTCCTGTGGTAGCAAGCCTGACTTGTCCCCTTAGCTAAGCAGGGTCCACCCTGGTTACATATGAAAGGGAGACTAGAAGTGTGAGCACTGAAAGATATTCCCCTCAGGGGATGGAGCTGCTCTGGGAAGAGCAGAAGGTTCCCAGTTCCCTCACTGGCTTCTCCAAGATAGGGCTGAGAGAGATTCCTGCCTACAACCTTGGAGAAGCCACTGCCAGTCTGTGAAGACGATACTGAGCTAGATAGACCAATGGTCTGACTCGGTAGAAGGCAGCTTCCTATGTTCCTATGACACGCCCCCCGCGTCTGACGTCCGACGTGGGAGTGCTAGTTTAGCTCCTGAGTGGGGGCCACGCAGCCCCTTCGGGGGTTAAACTCCAACTCCCGAACTGAGCCTTAAGACTCCATTTGGAAGCCAGACCCCACCCCCTGTGCCTGACATCAGACACGGGGGGCATGGCTAGCCCTGCGTCTGACATCAGACGCAGGGGGCGGGGTCAGTAGGGTGGCCGCTACAGCTGCACACGGGCCGCCAGTGGGCCCGCTCCACCGCTGCCTATCTTGTAACAATTATGGAGATAATGTTGTGAAGCCCTTTGAGCACTGACCTCACTATATAAATGCAAAGCATTTCTCACAATAGCGGGGTCCCTTATGTGTGATAAGAATATATGACAAGCACCTCATGTGAAAGTACTTTAAAAACACCATCTGGTGCAGGGAACTTGATAACTTTTTTTGGTAAATTAGGGTGGGAAGTTGGGAACCAATATTGTACCAAGTCTGTCGGCCCTGTGAATGTCACCTATGTCATAAGAGATCTTTTTCTTTTACCCCAAAAGTTCACTCTGAGTAGGATTTATTCATAGCTTAACATTTATAATTAACACTTACTCATCAATTTCAGGCTCGGTAACATTTATAAAGGGCAAAAGTGTAAAGTGCATTACGAGACAAATGTATGGCTAAAATGACCCCTCTGCCCATATCTGAGTGGATGGGGCCAGTGGTCACTAGCAGTGCCCCTGCTCTGCATGCAGAAGGTCCCAGGTTCAATCCCTCACATCTCCAGGCTGGGGGGAAAGCATTGTCTGGAACCCTAGACTGTAATGTAGGCTGTACTGAGCTACATTGACCAATGGTCTGACTCAGTATAAAGCAGTTTCACATGTTCATATATATATTGATCACTGCCAAAAGCTATCTTTTATATGCGGAGGAAATGGCCATGGACTCTGATGAACATTTGAAGGGATGTACAAAAGAAGGATCCTGTCAAGACTGACCTATCCAGACTAACCTCTCTTCATTCATTTTCTTCCAACGCTTGCTGGATTTATGGGCAGGGTGAGGGACAGGGTCATGTTTCCTGGCTATACGCCCCCCCCCCCTCGACACTAGCACAGTCTTGCCAATTAGGACCTTGAAATGCATGTGTTTGGCAGAATGCGTGAAAGGGGGCCCTATGTGTGAACAATTACGGACACACGGGGGTCCCTTATAGATGCTTCTCAGTTTTCAGATGACAGAGTGGTGCTGGCCACCATGGTGAAACTGGGGGAAAGACCAGTGGCCAGATCCTCCTCTACTCTCCATGCATTCAGTGAACTACTCTTACTGCAATGCCTTGTATGTGGAGCTACTTTTGAATATGGTCCAGAAACAGCAGCTGGTCCAAAATAGGGCTGCAAGATTATTAAATGGGACTGCACGCTTCGTCAGCTGCACTGCTCCCAGTCCGTTTGGGGCACAATTCAAAGTGCTGGTTTTAGCCTTTCAAGCTCTAAATGGCTTGAGACCAGGTTAACTGAGAGAGTGCCTTGCCCCATATGTCCCCACCCGAACCTTAAGATCTTCTTCAGAGGCCATCCTCTGGGTGTCCCTGCCAAATAAGGTAAAGCAGGTGGCTACCAGGGAGAGGGCCTTTTTGGTGTTTGCACCATGTTTATGGGAAGGCTTTGTCACTTTGTTCTTTTAGACACCAGGTAAAGACCGTTTTTTTCACCCAGGCCTTTTAAATTTTGGTTTTCAGATTTGATCTGATTTTTCAACTAATTTTAAAATGAATTTTTAAGCTCCTTTGTATTGTATTTTGTATTTTATTTTCTTCTTTGTCTGTTATGAGTTATTCATTCATTCATTCATTCAATTTCTATACCACCCTTCCAAAATGGCTCAGGGCAGTTTACATTAGAACACAACAATTAAAATCAATTAGCAGTTAAAAACAGAGGTTGTAAAACACCATAAAACAACAACAGTTAAAACATTCAAAACAGTTTAAAAACCAGGTTACAACATCAAAACCATTTACAACCATTGAAAAACCCCAGAAGGCCAGGCCAAACAGATAGGTCTTAAGGGCTCTCCTGAAGGCCAATAATGAATTCAGATTATGGATTTCTGCAGGGAGTCCGTTCCACAGCCCAGGAGCAGCCACAGAGAAGGACCGCTTCTGAGTCTCCACCAGAAGCACCGGTGGCAACTGAAGACAGACCTCAGATGACTTTAATGTGTGGTGAGGATCATGCAGAAGAAGGCTCAGCAGGCCTGCAGCAGGCTGCCACTCCTGCCATTGACTTGCGTCAGTTTTCCATGGCAAGGAGAGCAGGTGGGTAACAGGGATGGGGAATTCCCGCCTGCTTGCTGCCTCACTCCTGCCCATGGGTGACCTGTGACCCAGGCCATTGGCATCCCTTCCCACTTGGCAACCTAGGCGATCCCATAGTTTGTCTAGTAGGCTGGTCGGCCCTGATTAAGAAAACAAGTACACAAGGAGGCTATTCACACACATGTTCAAAACCGGGCTAAGAGATCCCACCCCGGTTTTGCATACACATGTGAACCGCCGAGATCAGGCACCACGCCAGCAAACCCTCCTGTGATGCCTCCCTCTAAGATAGGAGAGCGAGTGTAAGTGCTCTCCTAACTCCAATTTTTAAAATCGTCTATCAGCCGCAGCTGCCAGACTGCAGGGAGACCGGGGAGAGGAGGGGGGGTCTCCATGATGCACCGCACACTCACGGGGAATTGTCTGGGCAAATGAAGTCATATCCACTCTCCTGCCTTACTCCTCTGCAACTGGAATCCTGCCTCTGAACCTGGAGATAGCATAAAGCCGCCAAGAATGCCGTATGGTGTTAACAGAGCAGTGTGAGAAGAAGCCACACGGGGAAGCAACTACCACTCTGGCAACATAAAAAGCTATCCTGAACAGTTTCTCTGAATAGGGGTATTGGCACAAGGTATAATGAGGCAAAAAATGTTGCCTCACCGTGCCTCATGAAAGGGCCGCCCCTGCCTCTGAGTGAAACAGAGTGTCCAAGAGGAATCCAAGCTGCAACAAAGCTTGTGAACTAGAGCTTTGATGCCTGTGATATACACATTGGATTAACAGTATTACTTGTATCTTTTTCATTCATGCATTGTACACACTCTTCAAAAGACTCAAAAGTAATCAAGACGTCAGTTCAGTTTTCAAGATGTTGAACTGATATGAGATATGCTCAAAATAAATGGAACATTTTTGCAGTAGTGTTTGAGGTTCACAGCTTGAATCTCAAATTCCCAGCACTGTCCCTAATATATCACCTTCCCAAAACTGTCTACATTGAAGGAAGAGTTAATTACCACTTTTTCAAAAATTCTCATATTCTCCCTCTGAACATATAATTGCTGCAGAATCCATTAAAACTAGTTAATGTCTTATATAAAACTTGACACATTCACTCATACGACTTATAAAGCTGGAAAAGGAAGATTTCCTCAATTAATAGCTTGAATATTACATGTTCACAAAGTCCAGCTGGCCCAGAAAAGGCACTCACCCGCTCCGATGGAGGTGCCACAATGAACACAGTTCCAGAGGAGCAACTTGCTTCTCTCCTACCACCACCACACCCAACCCAGGAGGGGCCAACATCCTGGGTGGTCAGCCTGGCCACAAAGGGCTCCTGGCAATGATGTCTGATGGCAAGCAGGCTGGGGACAGTGGGAAGAGATCAGGTTGGAGGGAGGGAGGGAAGGAGGGAGGGCGGAAAAAGCCAATCGACACAGGAGGGATTAATAAAGGCAAGTGGGGAGTGGCCATGGCAAGTGGAGCCTGGATATCCAGCCTGTACGGTAGCCTGTAAAAGCTGGCAGGCTGGTGAGGGGACAGAGATTAGGTGGGAGGGTTGTGGTGAGAGAGAGAGAGAGAGAGAGAGAGAGAGAGAGAGAGAGAGAGAGCGCACAAGCACTCCTATGACTTTTGTAGCAGGAGGAGGAGTCGAGTGAATCAAATCCCCTCCACTGCCTCTGAGGCCTGACCCAGGAATAGTGATGTGCAAGCCTCCGAACCGGTCCGGTCGGGCATGGGGGGGTTGTAGCTTTAAGGGCGGGGGGTGGTACTCCCCCCCCCACCGCCCTTCCCCCTCCGGCGCTGTGTTTTTAGATAAAGATTCTGTGGCGGCAGCGTTCCTCCCTGCCGCCCCTGCCCCCGTCGTTAGCTCACCATTGCCGAAGTTGGTAACACGCATGCGCCCGTTCTGCCGCGCGTGTGCACCCGCCCCGTGCGCACGCGGGGTGGCGACAGGTGCACACGCGCGGCAGAACAGGCGCATGCGTGTTACCAACTTCGGCAATGGTGAGCTAACGACGGGGGCAGGGGTGGCAGGGAGGAACGCTGCCGCCCCAGAATCTTTATCTAAAAACACAGTGCCGGAGGAGAAGAGCGGCGGGCAGGGGGGGTAAGTACCACCCCCCCGCCCTGAAAGCTACAACCCCCCTCCGTGCCAAACCGCCAGAT
The DNA here is from genome assembly GCF_027244095.1 of Hemicordylus capensis. NCBI lineage: Eukaryota > Metazoa > Chordata > Lepidosauria > Squamata > Cordylidae > Hemicordylus > Hemicordylus capensis. Next base: position 24,043,376 of record NC_069661.1, on the reverse strand, counting down.
CGGCTCGGAACCGGACTGGTTCGGAGGCCTCCAGCATGGCCTCCAAACCGGTTCGGGCACATCCCTACCCAGGAAGCAACAACGGCTTACGTGGTTGGCAAGAGGACTCCCAGGCAGACACACAATTCTAAAAAGACAAGTTAGAATCATAGAAATGTGAAATGGAAAGGACTGTTAGGAACGGATATCTTATAGTCCAGGTCCCTGCTCAATTTAGGTTCTAGCATTCCAGGGTTGTTAAGGAACTTTCTAAATGCCGAAAAGTATAATTTGCTTGATTTTAGCTGAGTTGGGTTCCTATATTCAATAGCATGGTAAGTTTTTTCTTTTTTCTTTTTTCCATTTTATATCCCGCTCTTCCTCCAAGGAGCCCAGAGTGGTGTACTACATACTTAGGTTTCTCCTCACAACAACCACCCTGTGAAGTAGGTTGGGCTGAGAGAGAGTGACTGGCCCAGATTCACCCAGCTAGCTTCATGGCTGAATGGGGATTTGAACTCGGGTCTCCCCGGTCCTAGTCCAGCACTCTAACCACTACACCATGCTGGCTCCCGTGCAACATAGCATGCAACATAAAAAAGCCTTGCTGGATCAGGCCCAAGGCCTATCTAATTGGACCACCTGGGAATCTTACAACCAGGATATAAAAGCATAACCCCCTCTCTTCCTGTTGTTCCGCTGTTGCTTATCCAGCAATGGAGGGCAATTATTTCTTTGATGCCAGTGTTAAGTCTGCACCCACCAAACCATGGCAAAGCTTCCCATAGATTAAGTACTTCCTTTTGTCAGTCCCAAGTTTCCTAACAGTCAGTTTCATGGGATTACCCACTCGGCAAGTCAGTCCCTTGTATCAACCTGGCAACTGGTGAGGAGAATTACTGTTTATTTCTGCACTCAGGGAAGCAGTAAAATTCTTCTTACGTTTCAGGATGACACAAATGACTGGCGCAGAATAGTAAGTTGCCACACTGTAAATGAATCACCTTCTTCCTTTATGTTTGTTTCAGGGAGGAAATCTGAAATTAAGTATATCCATTTGGTTCTCTCTATATACACATGCAAGCAAGTTCACTTACAAGTGAGCAAGTGTGATAAATGCTCCAAAACATGCTGCCTCTAGTGGACCACTTTGGGGAGAAGAGCTGGTATTGTGGTAACAAGTATGATTTGGTAAGCAAGGGTCACCTTGGTTTGCATTTGGATGGGAGATGACACATGAGCATTTATCTTCTCCTATGAACAATTTCCTGGGAGTTGCAATCCTATGCATAGGATTCCTAGGGGACGGAGCCATAGCTCAGTGAAAGAGCATCTGCATGCAGAAAGTCCCAAATTCACTTCCTGGCATCTCTAGGAAGGGCTGGGAGAGACTCCTGCTTGTAATCTTGGAAACCCTCTGCTAGTCAATATAGACAATGCTAAGCTAGATGGAGCAATGATCTGAGACTCAGCACAAGGCAGCTTCCTATGTTCCTGTGTTTGACTCTGCTTCATGGTAGGGCGAGCCCCAATGGTGGGTCCATTTGAGTCTGCCTTCTTGGTGGGGCAAGACTTAACAATGGCATCAAGGAAATAACTGCCCTCCCTTGTTGGATAAGTTGTGATGATGCCTTCTGGGTTTCTCCATTATCTGAAAGCAAGGTGGACATTTTCTCTCAAAGGTTGTAACGGCCAGTCACCGAGCACACTGGACAATGGTTTTCACTCAAGTTTTCACAGGGCTTGATAGGCAAGCTTGAGATTATCTCCCTATCATTTGATACTTCTGTTCTTTTAGAAAACATATGGAATAAAACAAATAGAATCCATTGTTAAATGCTACAAAAGAATGTCAAACTCTGTGGCCTGTTGCTTGGGACACACAGTGATGGAAGCAGACAGAAATTAAGCTCCTTATTATTAGGAAGGCTGTTCATTTGGAAAATTCCAAAATTCCAAAAAAAATTCCATCAATCACAGTAATTGCACATACCGAAGCCATTCTCATGACACGGCCATCTGGGTTACCCCAGGTGGCTCGTGTCATCTGGAGTACGGGAGTAGAGAGCTCCCAGCTGCTCCAGACCACACGAACCTCACTTTGCAACCCAGTGTTTACAATTCTGTAACCTGCGGTTTGCTAACCTCAGCAGGCAATAGTCTGGGCGATGCCAGGTTAAGAGGATTCTCCCAGGCCTGCCACCATTTCCAGCACTGAGCTAGAGGGAAGGAGCAGCTGCCACGCTTGTAGTGTGGGGCACCCTGGGATTCGTGTGTGTGTGTGTTTCTTCCTGATCCCAGGTCCTGCTGTTGCCACAGCACCACTCATAAGAAACTGCCATATACTGAGTCAGACCATTGGTCTATCTAGCTCAGTATTGTCTTCACAGACTGGCAGCAGCTTCTCCAAGGTTGCAGGCAGGAGTCTCTCTCGCAGCATTATCTTGGAGAAGCCAGGGAGGGAACTTGAAACCTCATGCTCTTCCCAGTGCGGCTTCATCCCCTGAGGGGAATATCTTGCAGTGCTCACACATCAAGTCTCCCATTCATGTGCAACCAGGGCAGACCCTGCTTAGCTACGGGGACAAGTCATGCTTGCTACCACCAGACCAGCTCTCTTCTCCTCACCCACTCATGTGGGTGCCAGTGTTCTCTCTAATATTTTTCTGTCTGTGTGCGGAAATCGTTTTGTTCTGGGTGGCAGTATCAAAGCAGTGTGCACGCACATGCATTCAGAGTGGGACATTCCTGATTAAACCTGAGCAGGATCTAAAATGAACTGAGCAGACATCAAAAACCATGTGAGTGTGCGCACACACACATGCCTTAGACTTAGAGAGAAGACTGGTGGGTGTGCAGCACAGTGGAGGGGAAGGTGGTGGCTGCCCATCTGCCGGAGAAGCAGGCAAGTTCCTCCCTTCCCCCCAGTCCATCACAGTGGCCGCTGGAGGTGTATACGGCCTCATATTATTTAAGAAGCAGATAATAGGTATGTCCTAGAACCAAGTTATAAAGGCATGATATTAAGGAACAAAAACTGTACTAGTCTGATCATTATTTTGGAGATCATATCTGATATTTTCCAGTATTATGTACCAACATAAAATTTTTAACGTAGACAACATTCCTATATATAGTTACTTGGATATAAGCCCACTGAATTCAGTGAATAAATATGAATGGGGTTCTGCAGATAAAAAATTTAGATTCTTATTTAATTTCTCAAATATTGGGTACATGTTAAGAAATGGAAGACCTGTATCAGGCTAAAATTTATTGAAAAGTATTCACATCACAGTCTGCAGAGTGAAGATAAATTTAGGACAATACAATTAGCTGTCCTCCTCCTGTAATTAATTCTGAAATCACACTATAATAACGCATTTTTAAAACTTCAAAATACATCCCTGAAAAGCATAATTATCACTTAGTTTAAATTGTACAGCTTGCAGTTTCTTTCAGTGATCTGCCAGAATGCCTTCCCCCCTCCTTGCCTAAAAACAAACAAACTCATTATAAAAATCTAAGGGATTAAAAGCCAGCTTTCCCTCCAGTAGTCATACCCAAAAGACCCTCATTAGCAAACTTTTCTCAAACCTAATGAGGAGTAATAAGTTTCTGAGGCCTATAAAAACCCATTAACATCTAAGAGGTTTCTGTACTGTGTTGACTGTCTGTCATTGAAGCTATTATTAATTTAATTAGTGAATTATATAGCACCATTAGTGTATATGGTGCTTTATTTAATAGCATTGAAAAAATGACTGGTCTTTGAAGGCAGTCCTGTCCTCTATATAGATAGATAGGATATTGTGTTGTGCACTTGTTTTACCTGTACTGTCTTTACACACTGACAATGCTAATAGCTATCTTGCTAGGATGTGAGTTTGCCATGAAACCCAGAGTTCCTTTGGCTATTGTAGCTGGGGATGAGGGGAGTTAGGAATACAAGTTGTTCTATAAACAACTAATCTGCCTACTTTCCTTTCACTATCCCTACAACTGGACTAAATTTGGTCCAAATTGGTTAAGCAGTTCATAAGGCAGCCAACTTGCACATCAAATGTTCATGCATCCGCTATCTTGAACAGGGATGGATGATGTCATTACAAATCATGCGTTTGAAGTGTCACTATATGTCCCTACAAATGTACCAACTTTGGTCCAAATCAGTTTCCACTTGCACCTCAAACATTCACGTGTCCAACATCTTGAATCAGGGTGGATGACATCACTACCCTGGAGCCATTCCTATGTGTCCCTACACCTTCAGCAAATTTGGTTGAAATCGGCAAAATCAGGGATAGACAGAGGGGTAACAACAGGGGGGCAGGGGGGCATGTGCCCCGGGTGCCATCGTTGCGGGTCACATGGGGGGGGGCTGCCATGACCCCTGCCGATCCAAAAAATTTTTTTAAAATTTTTTTAATACAAATTTATGCGGTTCAGCCGCAGCAGCAGTCAAGGGGAGCACGTCGGTGCCCCATCCCCCACCACGAGCAGTCCTCCCCCGAGTCCCCCCCAATTTGGCGGCGGGTGCCGCAGCGGGCGCCTTTAATGCTCACTCTGCTAGTCGGCGTGCCGAGTCGCGCTGCGCATGCGTGCGGTGCATCTCTCCATCCTCCCAGCCGCCACGGCTCCTCCTCCTCCTCCAGGCGCAGCTGCTGCGCTGCCCTTTTTCGTCAGTGGAAAACTCCTGGGCTCTGACGCAGGCGGTGACAAGGGAGCCTCAGCCAGAGGCGGCCGGAGAGAGCCTGGCCCACTCCCAGGCCACACGCCGCTTCCTGCCCGTCCGACCGCCCTCCCTCCTTCCTTCCCCGTCGAACCATAGCCCAGGAGGAGGAGACGGAGCCAAGCTGCCGCTGCCTTCCCGGGAAAGGCCAGAGCAGGAAGGGATTGGTGGAGTCGCGGAGAAGGAGGTGCCCGCCGCCGCCACTGAGTGGGGGGAGGAGAGCGCGCTTCGCTGCACCTGCCCGAGAGATGCTCAGAGGCTGCGATCCCGGGCACGCTTGCCTGGACACAACGCAGGGCCAGGGCTTGGGGTGGGAGGGGCGCTGGGAAGCCCCCTCGCTCGGGGGCCTCCCCCTCCCCCGGCACCTGCCAAAGCTCCAGCGTCCGTGCAGAGACTTTGCTGGTGGAGAAGCGGGAGTTCCCCCTCCGCAGAGCCTAAAAGGGTTGCCACAGATTCCCGCCTAGTTCAGTGGGATTTCTAGGGCCTGTTTACTCGCGAGTAGAGTCTCGCCAACTGCAACGGAGCATGCAGCGCCATCCATTGTATGTCTGCTCAGAAGGAAGTCCAATGTGTTCAGTGGGGTTTAATCCCGGGGAAGGGAAGTGTGCATAGGATCGCAGCCGTACTGATTAAAATATATTTAAAATTGCAGCCTGTGCATCCTTACCTGGGAGCAAGACTCGATGAACACAGTGGGACTTACTTAAGAGTAAACATACCTAGGACTTCTTTTATGCAGCTCTCCTCTACAAGATTATTATGTTTTTTTAAAGTATCAGTTGTATTTAACTTGTCTTCCTCAAAAGAATCGTGGGAATTGTGATTTGGGGGAGGTCCTGAGCCTTCTCTGTGGGAATCTGTGAGAGATTCCCTAGGCTTCCTCTTCTCTGCAGAATTAAGATTGCCAACTTTTCCCACTGCCTTGCTCCTGTGCTTTTCACGGTAGACTGGCACACTAAAACAGAGGAGACACTTTCCCCACCACTTTTTCTCCATGCCAGGAAAAATGTGGATGTGCCTGAAATTTTGGAAGTGCTTATGGCAGAGTGTTCTTGATTTGTTTTCTCTAATATAAAAGATTTTTATTTGCTTTATAGGGTATGTATCGACTTGACAGCACACTTTATCTTTACAGAGTTACATAACCACATACAAGTAAATCAAAGATGTGGTCAGAATCTACACAGAAATGTACATTTGATTTCCAATATAATCAATAAAAGCATGCCAGTTTTTAAAGAAGATGTGACAATGTTGTCTTCCATCTTTGGTTGGTGCATAATCAGTTAATTTAGAATTGTATACCTATGGACCTTGTTCCTCCATGTGTTCGGACTGGGTACCTTCTCTCCCATTTTTGGCAAATATGAGCCCAACTTCAAAAATCATGAGTAATAATGATCATAGGTCAGTAGGTAAATAAGACTCTAGTAGGATCTAGCCCTCTTTGGGAATGGAAAAGGTAATATTGCTCATAGTAAACAGATTTATGCAGTGTTTGCCGCACAGCTCCTGTGTGGCAGCAATGTGGTGGGCAGAAATTCAACAGGTGTTGTTTTTATCATTACAAAGTGGCAGAGGAGAACTCTTCCTGTTACATTTCTGCCTGCCATGTAGTTAAAGGTGCAAGAAAACCCCATACCCAGCAAATCTGTGTCAAACCCAAAGCCTCATTTATAGCGTCTCAAAGGGCAAAGCATACATCCTGCTATCCTCCCCACTGGAGCACAGTAATACTGCTGTGTTGCACACCTCCTATTCTCAGTGAGGCCTGTGCAGGAGAACTTCTTTGCGCTCGAGTTAATGAGCAGGAAAGAGGATGCGATTTGGATTTCTCACCTAAATGAAGGCACAGACTATTTCAAGAAAATAGACTCTCACTCCTTCATAAGGTTGAGCTCAGGGTTGGCCAGCCTGAAGCTCTTCAGCTGTTTGGACTTACAAACTGCATCACTCCCACCACAATATAGTACTGCTGGGGATGATGGGAGTTGTAGTCCAGCAACAGCCTGAGGTTGTTGGGCTGAAGTATAATGTAGTATGTATCATTGCATCATAATTCTGTTGTTTGAGATACCAGCCAACTTCACAGGGTTGTTGTGAGGAAAAACCTAAGTGTAATGTAGTATGTATATCATCATTCATTGCATCATAATTCTGATGTTTGAGATACAAGCCAACTTCACAGGGTTGTTGTGAGGAAAAAACACATGTGTGTCAGTCAGATGTATGTTGGGGGGGGCTCCGGGGGGGGCGCAATTTCAGTGCTTGCCCCGGGTGCCGTTTTCCCTAGTTACGCCTCTGGGGATAGACAGTTCACAAGTTAGTCCAATTGCACTTCAAATCTTCACGTGTCCACCATTTTATTTGGAGATTTGGTGCAGGGTGCTATCAGTATGCTGATGACACCCAAATCTATTTCTCCATGTTAATATCATCAGGAGAGGGCATAACCTCCTTAAATGCCTGCCTAGAGGTGGAGATGGGCTGGATGAGGGAATAACAAACTGAGACGGAATCCAGATAAGATGGAGGTACTCATGCAGGGATCAAAACTCAGGAGATAAGTTTGATCTGCCTGTTCTGGATGGGGTCACACTTCCCTGGAAGGAACAGGTAAGTAGGGATGTGCGAAACGTTTTGGATACAAAACGTTTTGTACCCAAAACAGCCTGTTTCGGGTGTTTTGTAGACAAAACACCCATTTTCCAGATCCAAAAGTTTTGTATACAAAACAAAACGTCCCTGTTTCGGCTACAAAACGTTTTGTTGTTTCGGACCTCCATTTTGTGGTGATCTCTGAGTCAGTCTCCATTTTGTGTTTGACATCTCTTTGAATTTCCCACCCTTCCAGCCTTCTGATCGGTGACCTAAATCATGGGATGACCTGCTGACAATTCCCTCCTTGTTCCGCATTGGCTCTTTTGCTTCTTGCCACTCTTTACTGACCCCACATTGGCCAGGGGAAGGATTGCTAACCCTTCCCTGGGTGCTGGGTTCTGTTGATTCTGTGGTGTTCTGAGTGTAGATTTTCTGGTAGCATATGAGAGTGGATTCTTGTTTTTCACTGAAAATCTCATATGCTACCAGAGAATCTACAATGAACACCTCAGAAACAACAAAACCCAGTACCCCACGGGCTTGTGGGTATGGGGGTGGTTGGCACCCTATGTGCACTACACAACCCCTCGCTCTGGGCAACCCCAGTGCCCCCCAAGTGGAATTATGGGGCTGCTGAAACCTAAACCTCCATTATTCCCTATGGGAGAAATCTTAGACACGTAAACTTCATCAAATCACAAAAGATCAGCACTTTGCCCAATTTTTTTTGAAATAATTCTGGAAGTTTCCTTGCCCCCATTGGGCACTATCACCCACCACACTCCGCTCTGGGTCATCCCTTAACCCTTGATTTGAAGCGATACATTTGCCGGAATCTCCATTATTCCCTATGGGAAAATTCTTAAAGATGTCTAAACTTAAAAAATTCACAAAAAATCAGCCCTTTGCCTAATTCCTTTGAAATTTGGCTGGTAGCTTCCACCCATTAGACACTACCACCACCACCCACTCTTTTTGCCTTGGGACCCTTTTTAAAAATCCAAACCGATTCGGATTCGGAAAATTCGGCTACAAAACAAAACAGGGCTGATTCGGATTCAGAAAATTTGGTTACAAAACAAAACGGGGGTGTTTTGATTCGGATACAAATCGAAACAAGAAAATTCCAAAATGCACACCCTTACAGGTAAGCAGTTTCGGGGTGCTTCTGCATCCAAGCCTCTCCCTGGTGTCCCAGGTCGAGGCAGTGGCCAGAGGTGCCTTCGATCAGCTTCAGCTAATATGCCAGCTGCGTCCATTTCTTGAGATAGACAACCTCAAAACAGTGGTACCTATGCTTGTCACCTTCAGATTTTACTACTGCAATGCGTTCTATGTTGGGCTGCTTTTGTATGTAGTCCAGAAACTACAGTTGGTCCAGAATGTGGCAGCCAGGTTGATCTCTGTGTCATCTCGGAGATACCATATTACTCTTGTATTGAAAGACCTACACTGGCTGCCCTTAAGTTTCTGGGAGAAATACAAGGTTCTGGTTATAACCTATAAAGCCCTAAATGGCTTTGGCCCTGGGTATTTAAGAGAACATCTTCTTTGTCATGAACCTCACCCCTCATTGAGATCATCAGGAGAGGTCCGTCTGCAGTTGCCCTCTGGGACGGTCCTTCACTCCCAGTTTTGGAATGTGCTCCCTGCTGAAATAAGAGCCTCCCCATCTCTAACAATTTTTATCTTTAAAGATGCATCTGTTCACCCAGGCTTTTAATTAAATACTGTTTTAATAGTTTTAACATTGTTTTAAAATTTTAAACCGTTGTAATGTTTTAATTTTTTTGTTGTCGTTTATTTTGTTTTGTTGTAAACAGCCCAGAGACGTAAGTTCTGGGCAGTATAAACATGTTTTAAATAATTAAATCTTAGATCAGGGTGGATGACATCACATACTACGCAATTGAGGTGTCCCTACAACTGTACCCAATTTGTTTCATTTTGGTCCAGGCATTGCAAAGATGATAGAGGGGAGACACACAGACACACACACAATGCTGGGTGATCTCATAAGCCTATTGGAAAGTAGGCTAATAGGAATCTGCCTTATACCGAGTCAGACCATTGGTCCATCTAGCTGAGTACTGTCTACACTGACTGGCAGTGGTTTTCCAAGGTTACAGTCAGGAGTCTCTCCCAGCCCTACCTGGAGATGCCAGAGAGTAAACCTGGATGCAGATGCTCTTCCACTTAGCTATGGCTTCATCTTAGAGAGCTTACATGTAGTCTCTCATCCAAATATAAAGTAATACAGACCCTAATTAGAAAATCAAATTCATGTTTGCCGCCAGCTCTCTTCCCCAATGTTCCGGGGACCATGGGGACCCTTGCTGTAGCTGCCCACAGCTCTAGTCTCCTCCAAACTTCTTAGTGCAATTTCCCATTCTAGTGTGGCAACAGCCCAGGTAATTATCATGGGATCACTTCCAGTAGATTTGAGAGCCAGTCACCAAAGTCTGTGGCAAAGGGCAACAGTCACCGAAGGCGTGAAAAATAACCAATCACATGGGCCAGGTGGCATCCACTCAAGAGTTCTGAAATTGGGTGATCTTTCAAATGTGAAATTGCTGCTCTCCTAGCACAATATATGCAACTTGTCCCTTCAATCAGGTTCTGTACCAGAAGACTACAAAGTAGCTAATGTAACTTGCAATTTCAAAAAGAGGTCCACCAGGGCGGGTCCCCCAGGGATCTGTACTGGGACCAGTTAGCTTAACTTCTGTGCTGGGTACATTGATGGAAGGACAGAGTAGCTTTAAAACATAGAAGAACAGGCCTTGCTGAAGGAGAACCAGCATGGTTTCTTCAAGGGCAAGTCTTGGCTCACTAATCTTTTGGAGTTCTTTGAGAGCATCAACAGGCATGTGGAAAAAGGTGATCCGGTTGACATAGTATACTTGGACTTCCAAAAAGCTTTTGACAAAGTTCCCCACCACAGTTTCTTAAGGAAACTTAGCAGTCATGGGATAAGGGGATAGGTTCATGTGTGGATAAATACATGAATAAATGGGAATAAATGGCCAGTTTTCAAAATGAAGGGAAGGAGGAAGTGGAGTCCCCAGGGATCTGTACTGGGACCTGTGCTCTTTAACTTGTTCATCAGTCATCTAGAAGTTGGGGTAAGCAGCAAAGTGGCCAAATGTGCAGATGACACTAAATTATTTAGGATAATGAAAACCAAAACAGATTGCAACGAGCTGAAGTGTAAAGTGATGCATACTGGGACAAAAAAACCAAAACTTCACATATAGACTGATGGAGTCTTAGCTGTTGGTGACTGACCAGGAGAGATAACTTAGGGTTGTGATGTACAGCTCGTTGAAACTGTCAATTCAGTGTGCAGCAGCTGTGAAAAAGACTAATTCCATGCTAGGGATCATTAGGAAGGGGACTGAAAATAAAAACGCTAATATTATAATGTCTTTATACAAATCTATGGTGCAGCCACGTTTGGAGTACTGTGTGCAGTTCTGGTCACTGTATCCTTAGAAGGACATTGTAGAAATTGAAAAGGTGCAGAAGAGAACAACCAAGATGATCAGGGGCCTGAAGCATCTTTCTTATAAGGCAAGGTACAGCATCTGGGGATTTTTAGTTTGCAAAAGAGGCGACTAAGGAAAGACATTAGAGGTGTATAAAATTATGCATGGAGGAGAGAGAGTGGACACAGAGGAATTCTTCTCTCTCTCTCACAATACTAGAACCAGGGGTCATTCCATGAAACTGAAGGCTGGGAAATTTAGGATTGACAAAAGGAAGAACTTTTTCACATTGCACATAATTAATCTATAGAATTCTCTGCCACAGGATGTGGTGATGGCCACTTGGTTGAATGGTTTTTAAAAGGGACTTAGATAAATTCATGGAGGACAGGTCTATCAACGGCTACTAGTCTGGTTGCTGGCTATAGGCCACCTCCAGCCTCAGAGGCAAGATGCCTCTAGATAGCAGTTGCAGGGGAGCAACAGCAAGAGAGAGGGCAATAGATCCTTCCATATTTTCAGATGTAAGTGAAGTGGAAGATTCTGGCTATGTGGTACTAGCATAGAAATTTATTTTCTGGCCTGAGGCAGCGGTGAACAAGGCAAAAGCTCTAATAATAGCAAGGTAAGCAGCAGGCATTGGAAACATATGCACAGAATTGTTGCCCAAAGCTCTTGCCTACTAAGGAGCGCTCCATGGAGCAGATTTGCTTTGCTGCTCATTGATGTCTGACCTAAGTAAAACAAATGTTTTTACACCCTGAATGGGGAATTATACAAAGACGTGCATCTCTATTGTTATGCCTTGTGAGACACTGGAGAGCCCAATATAGGCATGTACATGGCCACAATTAACTGGATAATTATACAAAGATTTCCTTCTCAGCATGGACCACTGATTCGTGACTTACAAGTAAATGTGTTCATAAAAAATTTACCTGAAATCTGGAAAGCACGATATCCTCAGAGGCCAGACAGCTGATGAGGAGTCACTCAGGAAGAAAAGCAAATGCCCTGGAGCACCGGATTATATCAGAACTACAGACCTTAAGAATTTTTTGTCCAGATATTGATGAAATATGCAAATTGTTTGCCATAGGACTAAGATGCACAAGTAACATGGGGAGGGGGAAATCAGCATACTGTTGCAATAAATCCACTCGATTAGAGGCTAGTAAAATGCCAGTCATCATGAAAGGTTTTGAAGAAGAAGTATAGATTGCCATGGAGTGGGGGGAGTTGTCTTAGGCAGCCAGACTTTGCCTTTTGAAGAAAGGAGGGTGTGTTGTGGGTGGTGTCAGCAGAAGAATTGAAAAATTTCCACTCTACAGGAACATAATCCACGCTGGCATAACATTGGGCTCCTGCAGGGTGGGTGGGGGGGACCACACTCACTCCTGAACTATCTGCATAGCAACCGAGCCCTAAGTTAACTAGAACTTGCGGGAGACCACGTGTTCAGTGACATCCTGAAGGCTGTGGCAAATGTGTCAACTTCCTCTGTGCTTCGTGTTCTAGATTCTGCTGCTGAAGCAGGCTGCACCGTACCCTCTCCCTTCTCCAACTGAGGGAATTAACAACAGGGTGGACAAGAGGATGCTGTCCAGTGCGTGTAACCAAATAAAATGCAAGCTGTGGATTTTTGGAGAGATTCCTAACTCTCTCTTTGGCCTAGAGGAAACATGCCAGTGGTCACTGCTGAATTTCCTGTTGGTGGCTTGGTGTCAAAAATGTCATTAGTGTTATGTTGCATTTTTAATTTGGAAGTCACCTTATGAAGATTTTATCTTGAAAAAGGTGGGATATAAATACTTAATATAATAATAAAAATCAACAAACTAGGTTGAACAGGTTTGTTGTTGAAAATCACTAGGTTTGTTGTTGAGAATCAACAAACTAGGTTGAATGGAATTGATCCACCATTTATTTATTTATTTTTTAAATCAAGCTACACTACAGGAAACAGGATTTAGCATAATTCTATACATTTTTGTTACAGGCACCACTTATACTCACTAGAAACTTGGATCATGTCCAACATATAAGGACTAAAGATTGCTCCAGCTCTGGAAGTAATTGCTTGGGGCGGTGCGGCCTACCACTTGTTCTCTGGATCCTTGCCCGACTTGGCTGCTTTTATCTAGCAGGGAGCTTGTTGGGGATGGCTTAGTTAATATCATTAACTCATCGCTGAGGGAGGGTAGGATGCCTCCTTGTTTGAAGGAGGCAATTATTAGACCACTTCTTAAGAAGCCTTCCCTAGATCCCTCAGTGATGGATAGTTAAAGGCCAGTCTCCAATCTCCCATGGTTGAACAAGGTGATTGATTGAGAGAGTGGTGGCTAAACAGCTCCAGGTGGTTTTGCAGGAAACCGATTATCTAGAACCATTTCAAGCTGGCTTTAGAGCGGGCTGTGGGGTTGAGTCTGCCTTGGTCGGCCTGATGGATGACCTTTACCGGGGAATCGACAGAGGGAGTGTAATTCTGTTGGTTCTTTTGGATCTCTCGGAGGCGTTTGATACCATTGACCATGGTATCCTTCTGGATTGCCTGGGGGAATTGGGGATAGGGGAAACTGCTTTGCAGTGGTTCCGCTCCTATCTCTCAGGCAGATTCCAGATGATGGAGCTTGGTGAAAGTTCCTCTTTAAAATGGGAGCTATTATAAACCACTGGGTGAGGTCATCAGGAGATTTGATGCAGGGTGTTATCAGTATGCTGAGGACACCCAAATCTATTTCTCCTCCTCCTCCTCCTCCTCCTCCTCATCATCATCAGGAAATGACATTTCCTCCCTAAATGCCTGCCTACAGGCAGTAATGGGCTGGATGGAAGCTGAATCCAAGCAAGATGGAGGTGCTCATTGTGGGGGATTGGAATTTAAGGGATGAGTTAGATCTTCCTGTGCTGGATGGGGTTACACTCCCCCAGAAGGAACAGGTACACAGCTTGGGAGTGCTCTTGGATCCAGGCCTCACCATGGTATCTCAGGTGGAAGTTATGGCCAGGAGCGCTTTCTATCAGCTTCGACTAATTCAACAGCTGCGTCCATTCCTTGAAGAGAACGATCTCAAAACAGTGGTGCATCAGCTGGTAACCTCCAGGCTTGACTACTGCAATGCGCTCTACGTGGGGCTGCCTTTGTACGTAGTTTGGAAACTTCAGTTAGTTCAAATTGCGGCAGCCAGATTGGTCTCTGGGGTAACCCAGAGAGACCATATTATGCCTGTCTTAAAACAGCTGCACTGGCTGCCGATATGTTTCCAGGCCAAATAAAAAGTGCTGTTATTACCTTTAAAGCTCTGAATGGCTTGGGTCCGGGTTACCTTAGAGAATGCCTTCTTTGGCATGATCCCCATTGCTTGTTGAGGTCATCTGGAGAGGTCTGTCTCCAGTTACCACTGGTATGTCTGGTGGTGACTTGGAACCGGGCCTTTTCTGTAGCTGCTCCTGGTTAATGGAATGTGCTCCTGGCAGATATCCGCAGTTTAGGCTCGCTGTTGGCCTTTAAGAGAGCCCTAAAAAATTTGTTTGGCCTGGCCTTCCAAGACTTGTAAAGTGTTGTTGCTTTTTAAAAAGTATTTTAATTGGTTTTAAATGGTTTTAATTGTTTTTGAATTGTTTTTATATTGTTTTTAGCACTGTGTTTTGAATTGTGTGTTTTTATATCTTTTTAAAAGTTGCTGTACGCCGCCCAGAGTCTCTGAATGGGGTGGTTTATAAATGTAATAAATAATAATAATAATAAAACTCTAGCTATTCAGGATAAAATCTGTTGGAGGAACAGTTGAGACTTAGATAGGACATGGATGTTGCAGTAGCATTTCCTACATGAATGACTCACATTTTTGCCCATTTGCCTGAAGGCCCAGGGGAACATAACAACTGTTGCTCTCCTCAGATATAAGGGGCGGGGGGGAAGGATCATCCCAATGCTTTCTAATCAACTCCATGGATATCTTTCCTGAAGCAACGTATACCGGTTAGAAGAAATGGTGATCTCAGAATAGTAGAAAAGAGTACAAGGATGCCTGTGGTAAGCTACAAGGAAGCACAACTGGAACAATGAGAGAGGAAAAGACCCTCTTACAGCAAACCCAAGAGGCTTTCCACAATAACATTTACAGTATTAGAAGGGTTAGGGCCAACAAAATGCTTCCAGAACTGATGTGGGAGTCATATCAGTTTACATAACATCTTAAGCCTGTCCCAGCATTCAAAATGGGCATTTATGGAAGTGTTTACAAGTTGTGCCAGCCCTTCAGTTGACTGAATCCAGACCTTACTGCTTTCTGGTCTCTCAGTATGGGGAGAACAAATGGGGTTGGGCATGAGAAAGGGCTCATCAGAGACAAACATGTGTAGTTAAAAGCACTAGAAGGGCCATAGAGCTATGCTATTAAGTTTCAACATGATCCAGCTCAGTCATTAACAGTCTCATTTAGTCTGCATTGCAAGAACTCCTCTAATACACAAAACAGACTGGCTATGGTTTGTTTTTTTTAAAGCAGGATGCAAGCAGATCTTTGCAAGGTCTTCTTGCTCAATTTTAAGCAGATGGTGTGATTACAGGAACAACCTCTCAGGGTTGTAACAGTTGGAAACCTTTGTGATTCAAGTTGGGAAGTGAATGGGAATTCAGCAATCTATCTGTGCACAGGATTGTATCCTAACACAAGTAAATCTTCTGGAGTCAATTCCCCATAGCCCTCTTGGCTCTACCCAGTCAATCTTTGGAGAAAGATGTTCAGGGAAATAGGTGATGCCAGTGATCTCCTGAGGGACCTCTGGTAAGTCCTAGTATGTTCAACAAACTACCAAACCACCTGCAAAATTAGGTGGAAAGGGGAATTATGTTAATCTCTATCTAGATTAGATTAGAGATAGTATGCCAGGTTCTCAACAACTGTTCAAATAAATTTACAACCACCAAATAAAAACAGCAATTGTCTATAGAATTAACAAAGTAAAACAAAACAAGATATCCGCAAAATACTAAACAGCCAAAATCCACAAGACTCTATCTAAGGCATGGTTCCAAAAACTAGACCAACTTGTTAGAAATAACCCCAGCCCAGATCATGCTTGTGGGTCTCCAAGGCAGAACCAGAACTTTTGGGTCTAGATTGGCACTACCAGGGACCAAGAGAAAAAAGTAATTTAAAATGGAATGTAGAAGGCAAGCCCTCCTGTCTCTCCCTTGATTGAGTCAGCTAGCCTGGATCTACAAGACAACAGACACTAAGGAGCCAGCCCCCTCACTGCTCTCCCCCTCAACAACCAAATAGAAAATCAATCTCTCTTGCCCCTTTCCTTCTGAAAGGGTGTGGAGGTGGCACGTATTCCATTATTTTGGTATTCAATCAATTTAAAGATATAATCGCCCCACTCAGAACTAGTACTTGGTGCAACTCAAACACCTGTTCACAGATCTGTTCACCTTCAGGAAGCTGTTCCAAGGAATTGAACTGTGCTGATCTTCGTTAGTTTGACCATCCGCCCATTTCAAAATCCAGATAAATCTCATTCTGTGAATGAGCCATGGAGATTTCTAATCCTGAAAATTCCTGGTTCAAAAGGGCTGATTCACTATTATGGTTTTCTTGACCCCTCACAAGCTGCAAACCTCAACAAGCTGATCCTCTAACTTCTTCATTCCAGACCAGAAAGTCGCTAACTTGAGAATTGGAACAGCAAACTTATCAAGGGCAGTAGATATGATTGCTCCTAAGCATCCTCTCTGACCTGCTTCAAAACTGTCCCCTCAGTATACGGAAAAACTACAGGAGTTGAAGTGGAAAGGTAGATGACTGGAGTGCAAGTGGAGAAAGACTCAACTCGAATCCAACAGATTACAACATAGAGCACATTTGAAGATCTATGCTCAAGCAATTCTTGCGGCAAATAAACAATTCTTTTCTGCCCGTATTGCACCTGCAAGCTCATGTACAGTGGAGTAGCTTAAGGTTGTGAGGGGGTGACTATATATTCTACTGGCCTGAATCAGAATTTGGGACCATCAAATACCCACTATGATGTTTTAAATTAGTTCTTTGCAGATGAAATCCTCTTGTATTAGACTCAGACCCTACAGTTATTGCAGAGACTAATGTGGTGGTGTTCAGCAACTCCTCTTATGTGAGTATGCTGGATCAGTTTCAGTTTGTGACTCCTAAGGATGTGGACAAGCTGCTTGGAACAGTGCAGCCTGCCACCTCTTCTCTTGATCCTTGTCTGACATGGCTTATACTGTCTGGCAGGGAGGTGGTTGTAGAGGGCACTGTTCCAAGCAACATGGATCTCTGAAGGCTGGAAAAATGAGTCCTAGCCTCCAGGAATAATAATAAAAATGCACCACACGAGCAGGCTGAGCACACACATATCCCGGGACCTGGGGTAAAGGGCGCACTTTTGCCCTTTAACCCAGGTAAAAGCCCAAGTTAAAATGTCTGGCTACCGGTGGAGGCATCCAGGTGCTTCACATGAGCAGCCTTATCCAGGTAGGACTGCTCGTGTGTACACCCTCTTTGTCTAAGATACATAGATCCCAGGGCATGAATAGTTTAATGGGAGCGGGGCAGCCAGTGCAACTGATGGAGTAATAGCTGGGCATGCTTCTGAATCAGAGGAGAAGATAGCTGCAGTTTCCAAGTATCAATGATAGTCTCATATAAAATACAGCAGTAGTCAAAACTGGAAGTTACTCTAGCATGGATCAGTGTGATGAGATACTTGTCCTCCAAGAGGAGTATAGTCTACACAGGAAAATTGTTCTAAGGACCTCAACAACAAAATACAAAAGCAAGGCAAGTTTCAAGATGATATCAACAACTTCCCTACTCATTTGTTAGTCTACTTCTCCTCTAAAGCATGAGGACTTCACAACATTATGCCCTTTGACTTGATTGGATTTAACCTGAGTCTGTTCATCCCCATCCATCAGACCACAGCTTCCAAGCACAAGTTAAGGTCAAAAATATTAACACCTTAATGTCTGTAACCTGGCAAGACATAGAGATGTTAGTCATCACCAGAATACTGATGACACCTGACTGCAAAGCTTCAGATGATCTCTCCCAGTGGTTCACATAAATCAGGCCTGCTCAACTTAGTCCCCCCCCATCTGTTTTTGAACTACAACTCCCATAATCCCCAGCCACAGTGGCCAATAGCCAGGGATTGTGGGATTTTTAGGACAATATTTGCAGTTGAGCAGTCTTGATATAGTTGAAGGCCCTGAGATATGCAAACTGCCAATCAAGTTCTAAATGGCCACGGCTAACCCTAGAACAATCAATTCTGATGTCCAAGGGAGAGCCAGCCTGCTTCTCAATTCTGAATGGATACATCCAACTTTGAACACAAAATTAATTAAGATTGGCTTGACCCATTATAACATTTTATGTGTCTGTCTGTGTATGGATATTTTCTAAGTAGACATGATGTGCCTACGAGTCAAAAAAGAGGTTTCACTATCTACTGACTTTAGTCTGCTCATCAAGAAAAAATGAGAGAAAATAACTGCTGTAATTCAACTTGTCATAAAGAAAAATTGTGGCTCTTGAAGACATTTGCTTTCCTGTCTACATCGGTATCTTAAGAATTAATGCAGTACCATAGCACCAGAGGCGAGCTCATAACCAAAGGAGGTGTGTCTATATGCTTCAATTTAAACTTTTTAAAAAAATATCCCATCCCACCTTTATATTTTAAAAAAATCAAATATTCTTATATATGTTAATACACAAAATATTAATTTTCCATAAAAAGCTATAAAACAATAAGAAACAGCAGTATACAAATCTAACAGTAGCAGCATAAAAAGAAAAAATAAATCATTAAACACCCAAATTAAAAAAGGCTTAACTGACCCTTATCATTTATTGAACTAGTGCTGGACAGATGGCTCTAAGAAGAGCATCCCAAAGTCAGAGTGCCACAACCAAATAGACCCTCTTCCCAATCACCACTTGCTTAACCTCCAGTGTTGGGAACAGCCAGAGAAGGGGCTCTGATTATAATTTTAACAGGTGGCATGGTTGATGTGCTCAGTTCAATTTCAGGTCAAGCATAGAGAGAGAATTCCCAGCACAAAACAAATATAAGGCAAGACGTGTGCAAAACAGATAAAGGGAGAGGGCCACAAACAAGGTTCTTCCAATTCTCTTCATTTGGCCTAGCAGCCACAAAGATGCAATTAGTATTTTAGATGTTCCAGGTTGGCACCTATTCCTAAACATCCACTAATAATGCACAGATGCCAGTTTGTAGTAGGTCTAAATGCTGTGGGAAAAAATTCAATTCATTGCTGGCATAAGCACATGCAAATACATTAAATGGAGAATTTATGCCCATGAAAATTTGGCCAAATACTTTCAAGTCGCTACTGATCTAATTATTTGCTCCTGCGGCTCTTATTTCTGGAACATTTCAAGGACTCAGAACCAACCTGCTCACATTATGTTGTGCTCATTAATGCACCCACTGATTTCAACATAGTATAAAACACTCAGTATAACTTTATGTTCATAACATGTTTTTCAATATGATGGCCCCAATTCACAGATTAGTCAGGCTGAAGTCAAACTGACATCAATGGGACTTAAGCCCACCTTACATTTTCTGGATCAGGGCCTCCCACATATTAAAAATTTTCTTGTGCACAAAAGGGAGTATGCATTATGGCAGTTCATGTGGCAAAATGGCTGCTTGATTGCCCCATGACACAGGCAAGTTATAATCACTAATAGGTCACATGCTCTGAATGCAGAAGGCCCATGGTTCAATCCCCTACATCTCCAAGCAAGGCTGGGAAAGACCCAGTTTGAAACCCTGCAGAGTCACTGTCAATCAGTGTAAACCATGGGTTGCAAACTGTGGTCCTCTAGCTGTTTTTGGAATACAACTCCCATCCCCCCCAAGTCACAATGGCCAGTAGCCAGGAATGCTGGGAGTTGTAGGCAAGTATCTGCAGGAGGGCCGAGTCTGAGACCCCTGGTGCAGACAATTCAGAGCTAGATTGACCAATGATCTGACTCAGTGTGGGACAGTTCCATATGGAAACAGACTTCTATGAACTGGATACGGTCCTGGCCACATATGCTAAACAGTGCTATGCAGGGCAGGGGTGGGGTGGGATCATAACCAGCACTCAGAGGAATGCATGCACATTACTAGGCATGTCAGCTTTGCCTATCCCAATCACCTGGTCAACAGAGGCAAGGGTGAGGGGATGCATAGCTGAGATGGGGTACCCTCAGCCTCCTGGTAATTAGTTATAAGGAGCATCTCTTGATCAGGGCCAGTACTTTCCTGGAATAAAACATTGTGTTGCAAAGTACATTAACTTTCTGGTAGCCACTGACAGCTAATTGCACCAACTATGAATACTAATTCATATTAGGAGACAAAGCGCTAAAATGAAACTGAACACTGAAGAGTAGCAAGAGGGTAGGAGAGAAGAAAGAAATATATACTTGCAATTGGCACACAGTAATTGCTCAATTGTCATAGCAACATTTTACAATAAACTCCCCAGCTGGGCAAAGTGGCTTCCTATGCAGAACCAAGATGGTTTGCAGTAAATCTTGAAACAGTTAGTGTATTAATGAGAGTAAATGTTTACTATGATAGTAAATAACTGAAATTACCATGCGGTTCCTTCCTTAAACGGAACATGAGGACTTGTGAATGAAGCCAGGCTTATTCATTTCTAGCTGCACAAAATAATTTGTGGGGGAGAAATGGACAGCTGAGAATGCTTAAATATGTATTTTATTAGAACAGTGTTGCAAGGGCCATGAGGCCAGTATTTAGAAAGCATCCATGTTACAGCCCCAAACTATCAGGCATAGCCTTGTGCGCATGGAACTCTGGGGCATGATCACCTAGCTTAATGAATGCAAGCACATGGACGAAAATCAGGAGTGCATCTGGCTCTCCCACCCAGGCTGGGTGCTCTTCCTACCCTGCCAGCAGTCATGTGCACAAACCTTATGCTACATATTATAACATACTAGCTGACCTGGTGCACAGCATCTGCACCCCAAGTTCTCCCTGTCTCCCCACTCCCTTCAGCCATTATCCCCCCCCCACCTTAAGCACCAGTTCGTTCTCCCCCCATCCCCACATCAGCCCTGGCCACCACTTCCTCTAGGCAGCCGGCCAGCTGGCCTGGCTGCTGCTTCCTCTTGCCGGGCAGCGGGCGGCCTGGCAGCCACTTTGCTTCCTCTTGCTGGGCGGCACTTTCTCTCGCTGCCCGGCGGCACTGCTTCCTTTCGCTGGCCGCTCGCCTTCCTCTCTCCCTCCACTCACTCGCAAAATTTTGCAAGAGCGGCCACACATGGGGATAGCCATGGGTATGTCTTAGTGAATTATATATATAGCTACCTGCTTTTGATGGCTACATCATCATCATCTGGGGGAAAGGGGCAACTCAAATCTCCTTTTTTTCATTTTTAGTAGGTAAAACATCTACCCAATCAGCCTACAGGCTGACATCCTGACTCACGAATTGGTTACTTATGGAGCAAAGTTGCACTAGTACAAGAAGACTGTATACTTGTGCTAAAAAAAAACAACACCCCAAAGATTTGTGCAATTGCATAAACGTTCTATTTAAGGCAATGTGCTATGCCTCAGGGCAAGGATGTTTTCAGTAGCATAACATTAGCCTGCAGGACAAGCTCCACATGTAGCACATGCAGCTCTCTCAACAGCTTTGTGCGATATCTTTCCACAAGGGCTTTGTTAGCCAGGATATCAGCCACAGCCCTCAATGTGTTAAATTGGTACCGACTGGATATTAATAAGACTATAAGGAGAAATCCCTCAGTGTAAGCTCTCTTTAAGCACACAGAGATAGTGTAGGAGTAGAGGCTTGGTGGATCGTGCCTTCAAACAACAGAACTGTGACTCTAGTGTAGTCACTATGTTTAAACTTATTTCAGAGCATCTCAGCTTCACACCCACACATTTTGTCTGAATCACTTTGCCCTGCCTTTCCTATAAAATATAGCCTCTTTTTATTATCTGCTGGAGTTTCTTCCAATTTCACATACTGAAAAACAGTGTTTGAGAAGGTTTTTGTATTGTGTTCCTTTGCTTTAGAAAGGATGGAAGTGCTATTCCTGCCGTGTTATGGAATTAGCTGGAATGGACGCAGTTTGTGGCAGCTCATTAGAAGATATCTTTGAAAAAGTTCCATATGGCAGGTGGACTGCTTTCATTACCAAGTATGATTTAGAAAACCACAAAATATTTACAAAACCATCCAGGCCCACATCTGATGCAGTGCTGAGCTGTATTCCAAGTTATAGCAGCTAGACAGATGGCCAATTGTACACTAGTCAAATGGACTGAGAGAATGTAAGTGGAGATTAGGAACACAGAAAATGGATATGCTGTCTCCCTGCAAATAAAAAGGAACATGGAAGACAATTTACAGAAAATATACTTAGCACACGGTGAACTATTAAAGGAGCACATCATGGTATTAAGAAAAACAGCACCATACCAGACTATGTGCCAAATTAGATATTTTGGTGATCCATGGCTGGAATTTCTCATCTCTGTTTCTTTCAAGGGCAGCCACTGGTGGTGGTGGGGACTGGACTGGGATCATGGTACCAAGGGAGAGTGGTTAACTATTTGCCATTTTTCTAATAGAAGAGACTGCCTCCAGAAAATGTCTATATGTGGCACTATATATGGACAGGGTGGGCTGTAGCTCAGTATTCATACTTTGCCATGCAGGAAGGTCCCAGGTCCAACCTCTGGCATCTCCAGCTTGGGCTGGAGAAACTTAAGTAATGTAGTACACCGCTCTGGGCTCCTTGGAGGAAGAGAGGGATATAAAGTGTAAAATTAAACAAACAAGCAAGCAAGCAAGCAAGCAAACAAAAGAGACCCTTCTCTGAAACTCTGGAGGGCTGCCACCAGACGATATAAACAATACTGACCTAGATGGAACCATACTCTGATGTAGAAGGACTATGGTCAGGGAACAGCACCTGCTTTACATGGAGAAGGTCCCAGGTTCAACCCCTAGTACCGCCAGGCAAGGCTGGGAATTACTGATCTGAAGCCATAAAGGGCCACTGCCAGTCAGTGTAGACAATACTGAGCTAAACAGAGCAATGGTCTGACTTGGCATAAGGCAGCCTCCTATGTAACCATTACAGAAACAATGTCTACCTGTACATTTTCTGTAAGAGAGCAAATAGCAGCAGCAAGGGGAGGGGTGCGTTATAGTAGGGCTGTGGTAAGGGGAACGAGTCTTACACACACACAAAAACATACACACCACTATGGTATCAATCAATCACATTCTCCCCCAACATCTGCTTTAGAATAAATTTTAAAAGACAGTCCATATGTATCTCCAATGGAACGTCTTGCTTTGCGACATACTTTCAAGAGATTCCTGCCAAGAACATATATTTGATTAAATGCATTTATGTCTATATAGAAAAAGCAATATAACATTAATAAATTTTCCCCAACCGTTCTTTTGGGGAAACTACAGTATTCTTACAAGGATGCTTTATGGGAACTTGATCAGTGTATATTCAAACTAATAATTTTGGCCCAGTTCACACATGCAGTTTAACTGTATTTAGCGCTAACTGGAATTAAAATCCCTAACTCCAAATTGTGCTGTAGACGTACAGCTAACCGCCACTGGCCCAACAGGAGTGGAGGGAGAGGGGAGCCCAATCCCAGACAGCTCTGCTGCCAGACTGTGGGCAACGCGTCACTGCGACAGCCATAAGGCAGCGACTGGATACGATCTCCAGTGGAGCGTGCTAAGCACAACTGTGTGTTTTTGAAGCTCCTAGCCCACCCTCGGCAGGGGAAGCACAGCGAGAGCCCTTTAAATGCTCTGCAATGCCAGTGCCGCTTCTGCCAACCATGGCACTGCCACCCCCACAAGTCGGCCGGCACCCCGAAAGCACCACTCAACAACCCCACCCACCCCCGAGCGGAGAGCAGGTTTGTGGGGGATGGAATCCTGCTTTTCTGTGGGATGGGAGGGGAGAACCCACAGTCGCCACAACAGGATATGCAGACGGAGCAGGGCAAAGGATACTGGGGGAGTCTGGCCCACCATGACCAGGGAAGATGTTGTGAGGGGAGACCCTGCCAGAGCACTCTAGCCAGAGCCATCCAAAAGCTGCTGCAAGCAGCTTGCTGCCCAGAAGGCTCACTCCCCTCATCCTTCTGCATTGCATTCACCCTGGAGAACATCTCCACACCCCACCATCCATAGACTGGCTGTGCAAAAGGCCGTGGGAAGGTCCAACGGGACAGCACATGCACCAGAGTTTCAAAATTCCTGGGTCTGGTACATCTGTGTGCTGTATGTAGATGAGTGGGCATGGGGAATCTAGGGAGAGGGCACTTTTCTCAGGTTCCTTGAGACCGTGGCTGCTGGTGTCAGTGCACCTGTGCACAGGTGCAGACGGCAGGGAAAGGGGGCTGGCTTCCCTGGCACCTCGGCTGCCATCATCGGGAGCAAGAAAGCAGGTGCTCTGAATAAAATGAGGATGGGTTCCTGCTCACGGGAGCAGGAAACAAGTCACCAGGACACCCCTGTCCATCAGATCCAAGCACAGCTCAACTTAAAGCACCCATGGATTTCCTCTCCTGTGAGCAGGCGTAGTCTGCGAGAGCAAAGCCACCCTCATCATCATACTTTGCCTGTCTCCGAGTAAACCTGGCCTTGTTCATGAGTGAAGGGTGTCCCCACTTCCCCACCCTATCTTTGTCAAAAAATTGTGGATCCCCCCCTCCCAAGCTCCACACACTCTTCCTATGTGCATGCCTGGAAGAGGACATCTAAATACCCCCTTTGCCCCTCATCCTGGCGTCTGTGCAATGCTGCTTGAGGGCTGAGCATGGGCACACACCTGTCCACCCATTCAGGGCTCCCACTTACCAGCCTGCCTACCCACCATATGTAGATCCATGGGCACGGGATGGATGGGAGAGGGGAGCACACCTGCTCTCTGAACACAGCTGGAGAGCGCGGCTACTGCTCCATAGCACTGGAAAGGAAACACCTGTGCACATGGCCATGCGGGTGGGAAGGAGGCATGAGATTGTGGCAGCTTGCCCAATCACCAAGACCAGGAATGTATTCCCTGGGACAGCACTTCCTGCTCCCATGAGCAGGAACCCATCCTTGCTCTATTCAGAACACCCATTGGCTTGACGCTCTTGTGAGGGAGATGTTAGGAAGGGGATGTTTTACCATCTGGCATCATGGCAGAATTCTCAGGCCAGGTCAATTCTCTCTGCTTGGACAGGCCTTCTCATGAGCTGTCCAGTGGTGAACCCATAGCCTGCCACTTTCATGCCCGGCCACCGCGCCTGGGTCAGATGGAGGTTCCCTTGAAGGAGGTTCTCTGCTGATCCCAGAGTGTCCTGCCTTTGAGCTGGCCTCTGTGGGTATCCAACCCCAAAAGGAGAAGGAGCTGGGCTTCACCCACCCTAATTTGTTGAAAAAACAACTTGGCTGCTTTGGAATTCCTTTGGGGGATCTACCTTTCAGACCCCGGCAATAGAATCCCAGTGCAAACCATTTGCATGGATGGTGCAAGCAGTGGGCTACGGAGCGGACCCTTCAAGACACTTGGAACTCCCGGGCCAGGGCTGGCATTGCAGCATATGTAGATCTGCAGGCACAATGATTCCCAGAGTAGAGTGCCCTGGTTATCTGTGACCCTAGAATGGTTGATTCACACATTGGGGGGCACAGATAGGGGTACATATCTCCACATTGGAGGGTGAGATGGCAGGGTGCGTGATCTGGCATCAATTTTGCAGTGGTCACCAAGACTGGGGAAGCACTTGCCTGAGTGCCCACAGCTTGCCTGCATGGAGCATCCTCCTTCGCTCCCCTTCATCTGCCACTCTCGTGAAAACGCAGAGCTCGGGGTTCTGCCGTGCCGTTGTTGCCAATCCATGAGTGACACCTTGCTCTGCAACAGAACTTCCTTGTGTAGTCTGCACTAGTTCCCCACAAATGGTTCTTCTCATGAGTAAGACCTAGGGAGCAAACATTTCCCCCTTCCCTACTCACACTTGGTGAAAAATATAACTTTGCTACTCTGGAATCCCTTTGGGCGTCCTTCTGTCAGACCCCTCGAAGTGCATCCCACCCCCACCCCCCAAAGAATTGGTGTGGATGATGTGGGCAGCAGGCTGCAGAATGGACCCTTCCAGCTTTTCAAAATTCCCAGGTCAGGATCATCATTGCGGCATATGTAGATGAGCCACCGCAAAGCACTCCAGGTAAGGGGAGCAGGTATTCCCAGAGATCCCTGCCAAGCCGCGTGGCCATGCTGGGAAGAGAGACCTGTGCATATGTGATGTGGGTCAACCTGGCAGCCAGGTAGATGTTTATGATCCCATTGTCCACCATCCACCTGTCCGCCATTCATGGCTTGCAGTGACATTGTATCCCACATGTGTGCCACTCTCATGAGAGAGCAGTCCTGGTCTGTAAAGGCAGGGCACTATATGGAGACCACACAAGGGCATATGAGAATTCTGATTGCTCACCTGGATGGTTCTCCTCATGAATATGCCTTAGGGAATACACATCCACCCTCCCCCAGGAAGGAGTTGCCTCCCCTTCCTCATCCTTTCTGTGTGAAGAACAGAACTTGGCTGCTGCATCTTCCCTGCTTGGGTCTGCCTCCTCTTGTTCCCCTGCTTGTGCTTCCACTTGGGGTGTTTGTGCTTGTGGAGACCTGTGACTGCTTGCCCCGAGCACCTGGGCATCTTCACAGGCTGGCCAGGCCAGGATGGTGAGTGTTGCCCTGTAGCCCAGCAACTCCATAGCTGCGCAGCTGACAGTAGGGGCGGGGCTTATTTCCCAAGCTTCTGATAGTGAGAAGTGCAGAAAGCCTGGAGCAGCCACATCCTCGGGCAGGTCTGTGCTGCCGCCTCTATGATTGGAGTTGAGAACTGGATGCTTAACAGCAGTTAGCGACAAGTCTAGGTTTGGGCACAACACTTCAGTGGCATAACTGCAGTTGTCAGGGGCAAACCAGAGGAAAAATCTTGGGTGCAAATTGGAGTTAGTTGGGGCAGACTGGAGTTAACTTTTGAGGCTTAACTGCAGTTTTCCTACGTCCGGGCATACTGCAGTTACAAACACTGTTAGCTTTAACTGCAGTTAAACTGTATGTGTGCCCAGTATTTTGTATTAGGAGTGTTCACAGGTACATAGGAAGCTGCCTTATACCGAGTCAGACAACATCTAACCTAATATGGTCTACTCTGACCTGTAGTGACTCTCCAGGGCTACGTGGCCCTCAGGCATATTTTCCGGAGTCACAGCCTGCTTCAGAGGGAAAGAAAGATTGATTTAAAAAACCATACCACCTATAGGACCAGCACAGCTGCACCAGTGCCTAATTAATCTGGATGCAGGCTACTGTCTGCAGACAGTACATGCGTTGAAGACAGCATGTGAACAGTGCTTTGGTGGGGACGGAATGCCACACTAGGGGGTGGAAATATGCATGTACATGCTCACCCTCACGTAATGCCTGGTATGCATTAGCTGAACTTGCCCAATATTAACTGTCTTTCACCAGGAACAGCAGGAGGTCAGAGAGGAGGCAGCTCAAGGCATGCTCAAACAGGCAAAGGGGATAAAATAATGACCTGAAGGCTGGTAACTACATGCTTCCTAACCAATTCCAGTTCATAGGGCAGTTAGGGAATATGTCCTGCAGTTGGCTTCCTCAGCCAGCTGGAAAGAGGGGAGGGAATTCAGGAGGACCAGACCTGATGAGCTTGCAATCTATTCCAAAATTATTATTTTTTCCCCCAAGACTAGCTCCCCTTTCTTTCTATGTCAGCTTGTTTCAGGTTCAGGATTAAACTAAAATGTGATTTTATCTAAGCACCACTACCATTTAAGTTGGAACAAACATCTACAATGATATATTGTCTGATTTACTACGTGCATAATCTTGGCAATCCATCTATCATCCAGTAACAATAACTTCAGTTTTAGCTATTTTCAAGCTTTGACATCAAGCAATGGACGAGAAAGATTTGTCGTTTTTCCTTCCTACCAGAAATATAAACGCTAGCTAGGATTTTTTTTTTTTTTTTTTTTTTGGTCAATGCATCAAACACAGAGTGAGCTAATGTTTCCCCTATCCCACTGGCAGGTTTAATGGTCGACCTTGAAAAAGTTTTCATCTGGTTGCAAAGCAAAGGGCCAACAATTTAAAGATGTTTCAATTAAAGTAAGAAAACCTTCACCTACACTCCAGATCATACAGAAGACTTGGTTGAACTAAAGATAAAGTAGCAACGATTAAACAGCAATGTAGACTACAAGTCCTCTAAAAAGAAACAGCACTTGTACAACATCTAGTTCTCTAAATAATACTAGCTGACATCCAGATCAGCCTTCCAGTAGCAGAGAAGGAAGACACACTGGCGTGAGGGAGAGCTTCCATGACATTGCTCTGGCCACGCAGCCTTAGCCATGCAAGATAAGAGAAGTGAGCGAATTTTGATGATTCACTTTGGGAATGCCCTGTGTCACCCAAAAGCATGTGCCTGAAGGTCAAGGACACATCAGATGTCTCAGGCTGACATAACCATGCAATGTCTTGCATGTCTTTTAGCAAAACATGCAAGCTGTTTCACAAGAGTGCGCTTGCACAAATGCAGAAATTGCATGAATGCAATTCACAACGGATTGCCATTTTTCCCCAATGGCCATCCATCATGCAATTCCATTTGCAAAAGATCACAGTTTGCATTAGAGCAAACTGGCAGTGGGCAGGTTCAGATAACACACCCACCAGAAGTGCACACTCTGGGAACTATTGGTTCCTTCCTACTTTCTTGCAGTGGATTGTGTGAACCCACTGTCTTTGGAGAATGTGGTAGCACTTACATGAATTTGTCTAATCTCTCTTTCGAAAGTAAACCTCTGTGTCAATAATAAAACTTGTGCCAAGGAATTTTAATGATTTATGTCTGTGTTGCATCAACTAGCATTTTCTTTTGTCTGTCTTGGACTAGAGACCATCAGTTTAATTGAGTGACCCAGGTTTATGCGGGGGGTGGGGAAGGACCATTTCAAACCAGAATAAAACTCTACATTTCTTTACTAAGCTTGTGGCTGAAATTGTCAAGTCTTTTACTCCAGAGTAGATTCACTATCCGAAAGCTCCTTGTAAGTAGAAGCAGTGCAACATTACTATTTTAAATCATCATTAAATTTCACCTACAGCCTATTGCCAAGATATTTATTAATGACTCTCACACTGAGGTCCTTCTCCTTTCCAAACTGTGTATTGACACTGGAAATAATGAGATTAAGAGTGCCAGGTTCTTTCATTTGTGTTGAAAGTGTAATATAAGCCAAGCGAGACCCAGAGGGGGACTCATGGGCAAAGAGACTGACTGTCATATTTATTGTTGATATACAATATACAATCCATACAAGGTTTTTGATCCAGAGGATGGAAAAATACTCATGAGGTGCTTAACTGCAATGCCATTTTATGTTTCAAGTACATAAAGCATATTAAACCCCCAAAATCAATTATTTTGACAGCCAAAAAAGTTGTCCTGCAGTCCGTGTGCACCCATCATGGCAAATATTATCACTATCTTGCAATGGTGGTGTTCACATTATAATCTGCAACAAAAAGACAAATCCAAGGCACTAAAAGGTACCTGCAGAATGTTGTGTTAACTAGATTTCTTTAGTCACTGAATCAAAGTGATGCCTACATATCTTAATTTTGAAAACTGCCACCTCCGTGAACTTGGCTGGTATCAGGATTACTGTTAAATCATTATTTCCCCTTCTGAAATTCAAACTCATAACCTTGAACAGCTGGTTATTCTTACTGTCAAAGAGAATTTATGCAAATAAACCACTTGGAATTTTTCTTACTTATAACTGAAAAACTACATTGCATGACATTAAATACTCCATAACTAAAATAAAATAATCTACGAGAGGTCACAAACAAGAAGGGCAAACAATCATACTGGACCAAAAGCATGATGAAACAGGAAATTTGAGCTAAAGTCTGGCATGCCATCAATAGGTGGGCCTCATAAATAATATAATATAAATAATAAAATAGATAGATAGATAGATAGATAGATAGATAGATAGATAGATAGATAGATAGATAGATGATAGATAATATGGTAGCAAATTGCATAACATGGGTGAAGCAAGTGAGAAGGCCCTACCACCACATCCACACCGTCTTCTGAAGTAGAGGGACATAGAGAAGGGTTTCCAAAGATGACTGAAGTAGGCAGGCAGGTTAATAACAGGAGAGGCGGTTATTCAACTAAGCTGTTTCCAAATGATTTAGAGCTTTAAAAGTGATACCTTGAATTTGCCCAGAAACAAGTCGGAAGATAGTGCAGATAAAATGAAATGGGACTCGTGTGTTCCCAAGCATGAGCCCCAGCAAGGAACCTAGATGGCACATTCTGTACGTTCATTCTGTACGTTCATTCTAGATGGCACATTCTGTACATTCGGAAGTGTTTAAGGCAGGGGTGTCAAACTGTGGCTCTCCAGCTGTTGCTGACGTACAGCTCCCATCATCCCCTAGTCACAGTGGCCAGTAGTCAGGGATGACGGGAGCGATAGGCCAACATCTGCAGGAGGGCTGACATTTGACAGGGAATTAAGGGCAGTCCCATGTAGCATGCTTGCAGTAATCTAGCCTAGATATGACTGAAGCATGTGGAACACTTGCCAACTTTGCCTCCTCCAGGAAGGGGTGAAGTGATGCACCAAGCAACGCCCTACAAAAGTGATCCTGGCCATAGCTACCAGCATGGTGTAGTGGTTAGAGTGCTGGACTAGGACCGTGGAGACCCGAGTTCAAATCCCCATTCAGCCATGATACTAGCTGGGTGACTCTGGGCCAGTCATGTATCTCTCAGCCTAACCTACTTCACAGGGTTGTTGTGAGGAGAAACAAGTATTTAGTTCACCGCTCTGGGCTCCTTGGAGGAAGAGCGGATATAAAATGTAAATCATCATCATCATCATCATCATCATGACCATCAATCATGCTCTGCACCCCCGCAGTGATGTTGATAGGCTATACCTCCCTCGCAACTCAGGTGGAAGAGGAATGCTGCAAGTCCATCAAACAGCAGAGGAGGAGAAAAGAGGCCTTGAAGAATATATCAAGGACAGTGAAGAAGATGCACTTCAAATGGTCAATAATGCAAAACTATTCAACACCAATGAAACAAAGCAGGCCTACAAGAAAGAACAAGTCAAGAACCGAGAAGAAAAATGGAAAAGTAAGCCCCTGCATGGTCAATATTTGCACAATATAAGTGGAAAATCAGACATCACCAAGACCTGGCAATGGCTTAAGAATGGCAACTTGAAGAAAGAAACAGAGGGTTTAATACTGGCTGCACAAGAACAGGCACTAAGAACAAATGCAAAAGTCGAAAAATCCACCACAAACAGCAAGTGCCGCCTTTGTAAAGAAGCAGATGAAACCGTGGACCACCTAATCAGCTGTTGTAAAAAGATCGCACAGACTGACTACAAACAAAGGCATGACAAGGTAGCAGGGATGATACACTGGAACATCTGCAAAAAATACAAGCTACCTGTAGCCAAGAATTGGTGGGACCATAAAATTGAAAAAGTTGAAGAAAATGAAGATGTAAAAATATTATGGGACTTCCGACTACAAACAGGCAAACATCTGCCACACAATACACCAGATATAACTGTAGTCGAGAAGAAAGAAAAACAAGTGAAAATAATCGACATAGCAATACCAGGGGATAGCAGAATAGAAGAAAAAGAAATAGAAAAAATCACCAAATACAAAGATCTACAGATTGAAATTGAAAGGCTGTGGCAGAAAAAGACCAAAATAATCCCAGTGGTAATTGGCACCCTGGGTGCAGTTCCAAAAGACCTTGAAGAGCACCTCAACACTATAGGGGCCACAGAAATCACCATCAGCCAATTACAAAAAGCAGCTGTACTGGAAACAGCCTATATTCTGCGACGATATCTATAACAATTGACAATAAAGTCCAGCCTATATCTATAACAACAGCAACAATGTTGACAATAAAATCCAGCCATCTCAGGTCCTTGGGAAGGACTGGATGTCTGGATAAAACAAACCAGTCAATAACACCTGTCTGACTGTGTAAATAAATAAATAAATAAATAATCTGATTAAGCAGGAGCAAAGGGCAGGTCTTGGAGCACTCCCAAACTGCAAAAGTTGTCTTCTGAAGAGAGTGCACCTCTGTCCAGAAAAATCCTTACACCTAACTTTGTACCATCTTTCCTGACTAGTAATACATCTATCTTGTATGGATTAAGCCAGACATATGAGAAATCTCTTGCTCATTCTTCACTTTTTTCTAAATATTTGGGTGAAATGCAATCAAATGTTCTTTAATCCATTGCCAGAACATACTCAATTTGGAAACAAAGGAAGCATTAACACCTGTTCATGCCCCCACCATACACACAATTGTGGCCCAATGTTGGTTAATAAAACCCATTGGAATTCCACATAACCATGTTAGATGGGCATCTCTAGCCTATTTCATTCCTAGCAGTTGCCATAAATCCAAGCCAAATTGTTTTTAAAAAGTTAACAATGCATTTTGGACTACTCTGTTTCCAACAAAATGACACACAGGATGTCGGACTGCCAATATGCTGTTGCCAACATTTAAGCCAATCTATCAAAGCTCTGGATGTATTAATAATGGTGGAGAAAGACCCGAGAAAATCATCAACTAAAAAGAGTCCTCTTGCACCTTAAATACTAACAGATTTACTGTGACATATGTTTTCATGGACTATAGCCCTCTGATCTGAAGAACTGGGCTGCAATCCACCAAAGCTTGTGCCATAATAAATCTGTTAGTCCTTAAAATGCCACACAGCTCTTTAATGTTTGCTGGAACAGACTAACACTCAATTTTATTAGCCCAACTGTAAGCTTATGTAGTTCTTGGCTGGAATGAGTGCTGGTCTCTTGTGTATATACTGCACAACTCTGCAATCTATACTGGGGTCCAAGTAATGTCATACTATCCAACTTGTCAAGCCACACACGACTGGTGAGTTGTGATCCCATTGTTTGGGAATTAGAAGTCACAGGAAGAAATATTACCAAATCCAAGCCATCTACAAGAAGAATTAATAGCAGTGGATGGATGCTGAACATTTGAGTGTCTGCATGAGAGCTATATACTTCCCTTTGGAACCTGAATGTTTATCCATCATGCACGTAATTATACACGTAATTATACGCCACACATGCAGCGTCCTACAACTTCTCTTGATCATTTTCTTCCCCAGAGTTTCAACACTGCAAATAATTGATTCTGGCATCACTGAATGGCAAAGGCAAATGAAATCTTGATGCTTTAATGCAATGGCTCTCCTTACTCACACAGTAAACCACACAAAATAAAGTCCAGTATGCAACAGCTTAATGGAGCTTGCTAAAAACATATTTTTAAAATTGGCTGGAGTGTGATAATGATTCTTTAAAGAAACAGAAAAGACAAAAAATTAATTTGGAAAAACTGCATGGCAAAGAAAAACAACAACACCCAGAACATTTCCTTTTTTATAGCTGTCAACAGAATGACATATCTCTGGCTGTACATGAATGACAACTGCATTAATAACAATGAATAAATCTGTGCTTCAGAAAGCATTAATGCAATTCTTGTATAACAAACACAAGAGGATACAGGAATGTCTTTGTGGAAAGGAAGCAGAAGAAGAAAACTCAATCTCCCTCCAGTGCTTAATGAATTTATGTCCACATTTTCTGCACTCAATCAAGGAATGTTTGCCATTGATCAACTTGAGTTGACAAGATAACCTCTATGATGAAAAACAACCAGATAAACTTCGATGCAGGTGCCAATCTAGAGTGCACGCGCCATTGGGTTACAACCTATATCTTCATGCTGATTTTTAAACTGATGTACGGAACCAGATTGTACAGGTGGGTCTGTTTCCCTGAAAGGCTTAAACAGATCAATACAAAGGACTCATAGATTTGGACTATGAGAGAGGGTTCTCATCATAAAAACATCACTTTAACTGAGAATAGAAGATAGCGATCTGCTGGTGTGTGACACACATGTTTAGGAAAATCCCTGCATCCATAAATATTTTTGCTTCAGATAATTATAATCTTGGCTGCAGCCCCATGTTGTTGCCCAGAAAGATGCTTTTGCCATTGGATGTTTAAACTGCTGCGCCCCCCGACCTTTCTGCTCAATGCAACATGAAGTTGTTTGATCTCCAGGGTCACAATCCTATGAAAAAGATGGAGCAGAAGTGTGCGCAAAGCCAAAGGTGTTAACATTTCTGCTGCAGTCAGAGTCCAAATATAGGGTTGGGAAATCCTAGAACAAGCTGCAAGTCCATTACCACAATGAAGGGGAAGGAGGAACTGAGGCTAAAAACTGCAGATCAGGGGTTGGCAACCTAAGAGGTATGCCCAGTCTTCATTTAGTTACCCTAATTAAGGTTTGTGTGCCAGTAATATATTTTAACACAGAAGTTCATTCTCTCTCATATATCTAGATCTAGATCTATCTATATAATCAAACCAGTGTTGTATGTAAATTACATGATGTTTCCAAAATGCTTAATGAACTTAATTTAAAATAAATTAAAATGCAGATTTTGCTGCCAGTTTACCAGTTGGGTTGTTCCTGGACAAGCAGAATGTCTGAGAAACTCCCACTAATAATGTCCATCCCTGGATATAGATGTGCAGAAGTTCCAGCGTCCCTTTCTGAACTCAGGGCAAAAGATGATCTAGAGCAGAACTGGCTCCTGCTAAAAGCAATGATGCAGCCTCCTCTCAGGAGTCAGTGTGAGTGCCACTCAAAATCATTTTGTGTGCCACTTTTGGCAAGCATGCCATAGGTTTCTGACCCCTGCTGTGGATCATGCCTGAAGATGTCTATGCAAACTCATTTCCCTGTAATTATATAGTGTGTCCTGATCCTGTGAGCTTTTCTGGTGTCAGTCAGTGTTCAATCAAAACAAGCAACCTTCTAACAATGAATTTCCTAGTCCTTCTAATGAGTCAAAGAGGGATGTTGATACCTGCCTCCAAATCCCAAGAACCTCCTAGGATTTGTAGTTTGAAAGACGAGTGGTACAGTTCTCCCTGTGCTGGTATTTCCTATGCATCGGAGGAGTCAACAAGGTGTAGCATCTTACTGGGAGCAGGAGGGAGGGACAAGCACTGTAATAATTAGGAGCTGACATTCAATGCCGACAGTGCCGATTTACCCACACTGCTGCAGGTTCAGTGGACCCATCCGCACTGCTGCGGATCACAGTGAAGTGCTGGCAGTGCTGTGGTTTTCTGCAAGAGGACAAATACTTTGAGAAGTATGCACTGTGGAAGTGTTGTTTAGATCTAAAACATATTGCTGACAGTTAAGCAATGTGTTTCTGACCTAACTATTATTTCCAGAGTGCAGACACCCTATTCAAAGCAGTTGTGCTCTTGTGCAAGTCTGCTGGTACTTCATTGCAAGCCCACAGCAATGCAGGTGGATCCGCTGTGATCTACAGCAGTGTGGGTAAATTAGCACCACCCATTTGGATATCAGCCAGAGATATTAAGACAGAGACGGTGAGCACCCATGCTCCTGATAGGAATTTACAGGCCCCAGAAAGGATGTGAATCTGAAGTCTGATCTTCTTGAGTGCACAGAAAAATCAACATATGAGCTCAAGAGCATGGGACAGTGTCTAAAAGGCAACTGTAATAATTGCTAGCTAAAAATACAGATCTAGCAGCCAGAAAAATTAAACAAAGGGGCCTTAAAGAAGCTAAAGCACACGTACCGATCAATATTCCAGGGTTTTGTTTTGCTTTAAAGACAAATTTGAGGGAGGGGCTAGGTGTTACAAGTTTGTAGGTGGCCAATGATTTGGAAATTATTTGGGCACTGACTGTAGCTAGTCAGCTGGCTGGACAGGTAAGCTAATTTGAAAGAGAAAACAGTATTGCTTTTTTACCACATGACTGGCTGGAGTTAAAAATACTGAAAATACTTCCTTGCACATAATGCTTCTCTTCTCTGCTTCCTTCTCCTCTCTATGTTTTTCTAGGACTGCAGGCTAAATTTGATGCCATGTTCTGCATTTCAGTCATTCCACTCCAATATGAAATACTTACTCTGCAGACTGGGAAAGAATGAGATCATAAATGAAAATAAAATAAGGGGTAACAAAGAAAGAGTTACATTACTAGTGTTATCTTTACTAAGCAGTCTGCTCTGAGTGATTACCGTCAGTATTCTGGAAAAGTTCAACAAGAATTAGGTTATTTTATTTAACAGGGTCAATGTTGGTTGTTTAATGTAGTCAGTCATGCTAAAATAGGCTGCACAAGCTCATATTCCACTTCATTTCAAAAAAGTCAGACCTTCTCTGGAGTATTGCATCGAGTTTTGGATGCCACATTTTTAAGAGGATGCAGATGAATTATTGGGTTCAGAGGATGACAAGTAAGATGGTCAGGGGTATCGAAAACAAGTTTTACAAGGAAGGAAGGAAGGAAGGAAGGAAGGAAGGAAGGAAGGAAGGAAGGAAGGGAAAAGAGAAAGAGACCACCTTTAGAGAAGAGAATATATTTAGCCTAGGGAAGAGAAGACCAGGGAGGACATGATAGCATTCTTCAAATACCTGAAGGGCTGTCACATGAAAAAGACCTGTTATCTGATGCCCTGTATGGCAGGATGAGATCTAATGGGCTTAAGTTACAAGGTTGAAACATATTTATTTATTTAACAAATGTCTATACCGCCCCAAACTCATTTCTCTGGGCAGTTTACATTAAAAATACCATTAAAACATTAACACAATATAAAATTTAACATGTATTAAAAAGAGACAGGGAGGCTCTTATTTCTGAACCACCATTCCAAAACCTCAGGGCAGCAACAGAGAAAGTCCGACCCTGAGTAGCCACCACCAGCTGGGCCTGTGGCAACTGCAGACAAACCTCTCCGGATGATCTTAATGGGTAGTGGGGATCATGGCGAAGAAGACGTCCTCTTAAATGGGAGAACGTAGGAGAAAACCTTTTACAGCAGGACAAATGAACCAATTATCTGGGGTGGGGTGGGGTGGGGTGGGGTAGGGGCTCCCCCTCACTGGAGTTCTTCAAGTAGAGGCTGAACCTCCAGGATGCTATAACACTGGATTTCCTGCATCAAGCAGGAAGTTGGATTATCTAGTTAAGAAGATCCCTTCCAATTCTGTTATTCTGTGATCTAAATTTTGTGCAATCTGGATACAAATATAAGCAAAGCGGACACATACATATGAATTCTGCATCTCTCAAGTAGTCTTTTCTTCCTTCCTTCCTTTACTATAACACAATCAGAATCACAGCTAAAGTAATTCAAACAGGTATTAAATCAGTTGTATGATTTCCAAAATGAGCTGGCATTTAAAATGCTGGTGTTTGGAGCCTTAAGTAAATATCCCCTTTAACACTAATCTCCGTGTGAAAAGAGAAGCCAAGGAAAGTTTAAAAGTCACAAGTAATCATTCAGAAATAGGAAAATTAAAATGCTAGGTTTCAACACAACTGTGGAAGAGTAAGAATGGTATTTTGAAGAAGTAGTGGGTTTTCTCTTCCATATTAGGGGAAAAGGTACAGTTTAAATAGATGAAGAGCTGCCAGTGTTGGCTGGAAAGAGCTAGTATTTTCTTCATCAATCTGGAGCTTTGGAATGTAAAACAGTTTCCCTAACAGCAAAGTTGCACCACTTCAGTCCTCAAGCTGTTAGACTACAAGCCCAATCATCCTTAGCAACAGTGAGTCATGGATGATGGGAGTTGTAGTCCAACAGCAGCTGGAGGCACAAAGTTGTGCAGCACTGCATTACAATAACTAGAGAAAGTGTAAGTCTTTGAATGGCAAGAGACTGAAATGAAATCTGTTGAATTCTCTGCCATGGAATGTGGCAATGGCCACCAGTTCGGATTATTTTTTTAAAAGGCTTAGACAAATTCATGGTCAACAGATCTATCAGTGACTACTAGTCTTGATGGCTATAGGCTACCTCCAGGCTCAGAGGTGGAATACCTCTGAATATGTGGAGGAGGAGGAAAAGCAGGAGATAGGGCATGCTTAAACTCTTGCCTCTGGGTTTCCCAGAGGCATCTAGTGGATCACTATGGGGGAAAGGAATGCTGATAAGACAGGCCTTAGGTCTGATCCAGCAGGACTGTTCTTATGAAAACGTATCGCACTCTGGTCCTAATTCAAGGCAGGCTGAGAGCCCTTTGCACTTGGCCCAACCAGAGGCGCTCTTACCCCCAGACTACGGGGCCCTGGCCTGTGGCCTGAAGCCACCCCGCACCTGCTGCCCAACCGCGAGGCAGAACTGCAAATTTTTTTCAATCATTCTAGCCACCGAAGGGTCGGGGTGAGCCCAGCAGGCCTCCCCAGCCGCCTCCTGTGGTGGTGGCGGCGGTAGTGGGCGCAGCGAGAGTGGCTGCTGGGCCTGAATGTCCAGCCCAGCGGCCTCTGAGAACTGTGAGGTGCTGAGAACTCACGGTCGCAGCGCTGCCGCAGTGGGAGAAGCTTCACGGCAGGTGTGGTCCAGGCGCAAAAATTACCTAGGTATGTCACTGGGCCCAACTTGAAATGGGGGCTGCACCCTGCTGTATTACTATCCAGCATTCCCTGCAAACTCCCACCTCTAATTTATCCCATCAGAGAGAGAAACAACAACCTTACTTTGGGGGAAAGGGAGGGAGTGATGAGCAGTAAGGAGTGTTCATCGAAAGGACCCTCCCTACTGGTAATGAGCCTTCCTCCACAGCCTGGTTGGTTGGTTAGTTGGGCACGCCTTTAAAAAGTGAGTAAGAACGTGCAGGGAGTGCATTTCACCTGTTTGTGTACTCCTGTCAAATGCTTCACAGCCCAAGTGATTTTGTAGTTCTTTTGCAGGGCGGGGGGGGGGGGATGAACAGTGGGGGAGATGAACAATGGTGGAGAACTTGCACATCACTAACAACAACACATCACAGCCAATGGTGGATTACCGCAGAGGCAATGTAGGCAATTACCTATGGTGGCGAATCCGGGAGGAGCGGCAGATCTTGGGACAGGGGAGAACTTTTTTCTTTTGTTTTAAACTTTTAATTTTTAAAAAACCCTTTAAAAACTGCTGCTGCTGGTAGCGGCAGCGGCAAGAGATTAAGCCTTAGGAGGGTTGAGGTGGCAAGGAGGAAGCCTCCTTTTTTTAACTACTAAATGCCGCCTCAGCTGCTGGATGGGGGCCAGTGAAGCTGCAGTGACTGCCAGGGAACGAGGGGCAAGTCCCCCCTTTATATTCAAATGTCGCTGCGTGGCAAAATTGATTGATTGATTGATTGATTGATTGTTAAATTTATATACAGCCTTTCATTAAAACAATCCCAAGGCAGTTTACACAGAATTAAAAACAAAATTATAAAAATGACACAATTAAAAAAATAAGCTTAAAATATAAAGCAAATGCGATTAAAAATTTAAATCACACGCATAAAAACAGTACAAAATACAAAGCAGCAGCAGCAGAAGCAATCATATACAAGCCTGCGTAAAAAGCCAAGATTTAACATGCTTTCTAAAAGCTGTGATGGCGACCGAGGAGCAGATAGCCACTGGGAGAGCATTCCAGAGTCTGGGGGCAGCAAAAGAGAAGGCCCTGTCCCACATGCATGACAGCTGAGCCTCTCTCATTATCGGCATCTGGAGCGTCGGAGCGAGGGACTTCCAGCTCCCCTCCTCCCTCTCAAATGAGTGTAGCCCTGGAAGCAGAACCATCCAAAAATGCACTGTTTCCACATGCAGCCTATATGCAATGAGAAAACTTTCCGCTGCTTCATATATACTCAACTGCAAGAGCTCGATCTCAAGTAATGTACTGCTTAAAGAAGCCATGATCCTTTATTATCCAAAAATAATATCCTTTGTTATCCCTTACAAGGAACTCAGCAGCCCTACCCTCTTATGAAGAACAAGATTGGAAGGTCGTAAAAGCTGTACAGGAGCACTAAGGCCTACCAGTTCTGAGATAAAATGAAGAAAATGTAAGCACCCAGAAGTAAGAAGTGAGGCCTGTTCTGCTGTTATCTATCTGTCTATCTATCTATGACATCTGTATATGGCCCCAAATGTCTGTCTCTGGGCATTTTACAGCAACATGAAACAAATTAAAACAGAAATAAAATCCTTTTAAAAAACTAAAACCACAAGTCTAGTTAAAAGGCTTGGGTGAAAAAATGTGTCTTTAAAGACTTTTTAAAAGCTGTGAGAGATGGAGAAGCTCTTATTTCAGCAGGGAGTGCATTCCTGAGTCTTGGATTGGCAAGACAAAGCCCGTCCCTGACAAAGCCCGTCCCAAGCCACTGGACAAGCTGGTGGCAACTGCAGACAAACCTCTCCGGATGATTACCTTGTTAAAGCCAAAGTAGAAGTATGGGGTAGCCCTGCTTTGGAGCAGCTGGGTAGAAGTTCAAGGCTCCACACCAGCCTCTCTTCCCTGGGTTTCCTGCTCCTATCCAACTTTGACCAGTCATGTGAATGACCTTACTTTGTGCTTCCCTATTTGGATCCAACAAATCCCATTATAAATGGGGGGGGGTGTCTTGAGGTTTCATGTCTGCTTTTCAACTTTTACTCTTCATAACTTTGCCTTGTTTCCATAGATTCAATAAAAAACTGTCAGTTTCTGAGCAGGCAATTCTGAGTTTAACAATGCCCTTTCTAGCACAAATAGTGCAAACAGAAAGATTTGAGAAGCCACAGAAAGTTGGTGGGAAGGGTGAAATAACATGACGGAGTGCTGTTTTACCTCTCCACCCATAATGGAAAATAAAAGGCTGTGAAATAATCAGGGTTTTTAGAACAACAAAAAGAATTCATGATGTAAATAAATGCTTCTACACTTTGGAATTGTCTAATGGATAAAACAGGAGACGTGATGTAATACTGCTGGGCATCTATCCCCTTCTACCAGCTAATGACATGAAGTAAGGCCAGAGAGAAATACAACATGAAGACATGGCCTCTACTGTTTGTATTAACCATTATAAGGAAAAGGGAGTAAAGGGACATGGAGAAGCAGCAGCCTCAACTCCTAGAAGGTTTCTTTTGGCCTTGAAATAAACTGCAGATCCATGCCTTGTATGTTAAATCAAACAGTTCACTAACTAAGCTACACTCCAGTGGAAATTTGAGCTTCAAAAGTCATGGTTGGCAACTTCAGAGATTAAACTTTGCAAGCAGGCGCTGATGGAGCTGATAGAAGTTTAATTCAGCATCGCTGTTGCATCACACGAAAACCTTCCTTTAAAAGATAGAGACAAGCTGCAAGGCCTTGATACTGGCATTAACTCTTGTAGACACGTTATTTTATGGCACCCTTAGCTGCACTGCAAAAGGGAGATGTAAACTATACTATCTGGAAAGGTGAAGGAAAGCTTGTATGCTAATGTAAAAAAAAATTGCATTATGTCTTCATACTCTATTTAGGTCCTCTCTGAACAGAGAGAATACATCAAAGAGGGAAACATTAAGAAAGCCTATTATCCTTCTCTGTTCCATGTATGCAAAGAAGAACAAATGCTTCCAGATGAGTAGTTTGACAGCAGCGAACACATTAAGATCAAATATTGCAGGGCGTTTATATCCTGCTTTTAATCTGCCGTGCTATATCATCAGCCGTGTTTGTGTAAAATCTTCCTCAGCTTGAACTTCCCCGGCTGCTTATTTGAGATATTTGCTCTGTCAAATCATGTTTTGTCTGTCATTTGAGTGCAGGTCTAACTATAATTAAAGGGGACAGAGAACATGGTGCTAGATTGAAACCCTCTGTTTGTTAATGCCTTTGTTGATGTAAGTTGCTTCTGCGAAGTCATATGGGCAGTGTATGAAGAATCTCTGGATAACTACTCCGGCATTGTGTTAACATGGGGCTATAAAAGTTAAGCACTGGTGAACAGAAACAGAAAAAGACGTCACGGATCTCTTTGTGGAAGGGAAGCAAAACGAGTGGTAAGACAAGATATGGGAAACGTTGATAATAGATAAAATGTTGCCTGAAATTACATAATTTTATGATAGATGGTTTCCTTTCCCATGTAGACAAGACAGGGGCCATATACCCTCTAACAGGGGATATTATTGATTACAGCTTCCATCAACCCCAGCTGTTATGTTCATGGCAGATGAGGATAATGGGAGTTTTAGTCAACAACATCTGGGCATCCTTGTTACAGGGAACACTGCAGGGGGGCTGTAGTTTGAGACTGGTCATTTGTGCCTCGAGTGAAAATTCTGGATTGATCTGTTCTATGATCCATTTGTTGGTTTTCCTGGCTGTCCATGGTATCCTCAAAAGTCTTCTCCAGCACCAAAGTTCAAAAGCATCAATGATTTTTCTACTGCCCATTATGCCAATCAATAATTGAACATTAAAGGCTCCTTCAATAGTTTTCTCCACAAATGGGTGAACTCCTACTAATGTACACAGGAATTTGGGCCAGCTTTCAATACAACACTATTAATGTGAACTTGAGGCTGTGGCC
Organism: Hemicordylus capensis; assembly: GCF_027244095.1. Classification (NCBI taxonomy): domain Eukaryota; kingdom Metazoa; phylum Chordata; class Lepidosauria; order Squamata; family Cordylidae; genus Hemicordylus; species Hemicordylus capensis. Next base: position 24,000,910 of record NC_069661.1, on the reverse strand, counting down.
CCATTTCTATAATTCTAATTCAACACAGGGTGTGGTTGGTTTGTGTGTGTGTGTGTGTGTGTGTGTGTGTGTGTGTGTGTGTGTGTGTGTCTGTGTGTCTGTGTGTGTGTGTGTTTAAAATAAGGAATACTTATCAGCATAAAGATGATCTTTGCAAAGACAAGATGCATTTTTTTAAACCATCTCCATCTTTCACAAGACTGAAAGCAATAGATTTTTATCCCTGGCTATCTCTTGTTAAAGGTAAAGTGTACTGTTGAGTCAATGTCAACTCCTGGTGACCACAGAGCCCTGTGGTTGTCTCTGGTAGAATACAGGAGGGGTTTACCATTGCCATCTCCTACGCAGTATGAGATGATGCCTTTCAGCATCATCCTATATCGCTGCTGCCCGGTATAGGTTTTTCCATAATCTGGGGAGCATACCAGCAGGGATTCGAACCGGCAACTTCTGGCTTACTAATCAAGTCATTTCCCCGCTGCGCTATTAGGTGGCTTAGGAACTCTACATGTTTCACTTTTGCAAAGAGTATCACATATTTCACTACAGTCTCCAGTGCCAGCTTATTTTTATTCTAGGAGCCAATTCTATGGGAGAGATCCACCCAATCGGTTCCACTAAATGATTATAAACAAGGCAGAAGGTGTGTAGACTGAACCCATGGAAACTTGTCTCCCAAGAGTAATGGGAGGGGATGTGGCCATAGCTCAGTGGTAGAATGTCTGCTTTGCATGCAGAAGATCCTGGTTTAAATCCCTGACAACTCTACGTAGGGCTGGGGGAAAGTCCTGCCTGAAACCTTGGAGAAGCCACTGCCAGTCAGTGTAGACAGTGCTAAGCTAGATGGACCAACAGTCTGAATCAGTTTTGCCAGCTTTCTATGTTCCTGTGTTCCTGACAGTGAAAGCTTAAAGTCAAGCATCCCCAAGCTCATGTGCTTTTGGGAGGATCAAAAGCTTACTTTCTGAATCTTACAGCTGCTGCATCATATATTTACTAGGAAATAAGACACACTAGACAGGATGCTGCTGTCTGTTTTGTTTAAGATATGGACAGAAACTGCACAGGTCTACCCATTAACTAAAAAGCTAAACTTAGTGGAATCTGAAAGCTCACTATGAAGCACTTACTCAGGGCCAAACTCCAACTTATGTTAAGTACATACACTGCTATTCTATACCCCACTTTTTAGCCTATTTTCTAGTAGGCTTATGAGATCACCCGGCATTCTGTATTTGTGTCTGTGTGTCCGCTCACTATCAACTTTGCAACACCTGGACCGATTTGAACCACATCGGGTAGAGTTGTGGGGATTTATAGGCGTAGTTTGTGATGATGTTTCCACACCAATTCAAGATGGCAGACGAGTAAACATGTAAGGCACAAGTGGGCAAAGTTGTGAATAGCTTAACCAATTTGAACCAAATTTGCTACAGCTGTAGGGACACATAGGGATGCCCTAATGGCGAGGTGTGTGATGATGTCATCCACTCCGATTCAAGATGGCAGCCACATTAACATCTGAGGCACAAGTGAGCTAATTTACATAAGAGCATAAGAACAACCTTGCTGAATCTACTCCAGCATCCTGTTTCACACAGTGGCCCACCAGATGCCTCTGGGGAGCCCACAGGAAAGAGGTATGTGCATGTCCTCTCTCCTGCTGTTGCTCCCCTGCAACTGGTATTGAGAGGCATCATGTGTCTGATGCTGGAGAAAGCCAGCAGACTAGTAGTCATTGATAGACCTGCCCACCATGAATTTGTCTAAGCCCCTTTTAAAGCTATGCAAGCTGGTGGCCATCACCACATCCCATGGCAAAGAATTCCATAGATTAATTATGCGCTGTATGAAAAAGTAAATATCCCAAACTTTGGTTTCATGGGGTGACCCCTGGTTCTAGTGTTGTGAGAGGCAGAAAAATTTATTTCCGTCCACCATTTTCACTCCATGCATAATTGTATACACCTCAGTTATGTCTGCCCTTAGTCACCTCTTTTCCAAGGTAAAGAGCCCCAGATGCTGTAGCCTAGCCGCATAAGGAAGGTGTTCCAGATTCCTGATCATTTTGGTTGCCCTCTTCTGCAGCTTTTCCAGTTCTACAATATGTTTCTTAAGATACGTGACCCAAGCTGTACGCAGTACTCCAGATGTGGCCACACCATAGATTTGTATAAGGGCATGATAATATTAGCATTTTTATTTTCAATCCCCTTCCTAATGATCCCTAGCATGGAATTAGCCTTTTTCACAGCTGCTGTGCACTGTTTCAACACTTTCAATAAGCTGTCCACCACAACCCCAAGATCTCTCTCCTGGTCAGTAACCAACAGATCAGATCCCATCAGCATATATGTGGTTGGGGTTTTTTGCCCCAATTTGCTTAACTTTACACTTGCTTACACTGAACCACATTTACCATTTTGTTGCCCAGCCCCCCAGTTTGGAGAGATTGTTTTGGAGCTCCCCACAATCCATTGTGGATTTCACTACCCTAAATAATTTAGTGTCATCTGCAAACTTGGCCTCTTCGCGGCTCACCCCAACTTCTCGATCGTTTATGAACAAGTTAAAGAGCACTGGTCCCAGTACCGATCCCTGGGAGACCCCATTTCCTACCTACCTCCATTGTGAAAACTGTCCATTTATTCCTACTCTCTGTTTCCTGTCCTTCAACCAGTTGCCAATCCACACATGAACCTGTCCCCTTATACCATGACTGCTATGTTTACTCAAGAGCGTTTGGTGGGGAACTTTGTCAAAAGTTTTTTGGAAGTCCAAGTATACTATCCACTAGCCTATTAACACTTTCAAAGAACTCCAAAAGGTTAGTGAGGCAAGACTTTCCCTTGCAGAAGCCATGCTGGTTCTCCTTCAGCAAGGCCTTTTCTTCTATATGTTTAACAATTTTGTCCTTAAGTATGCTTTCCGTCAATGTACCCGGCGTCAAAGTTATGCTAACCAGCCTGTAATTTCTTGGATCCCACCCCCCCAATCCCTTTTTAAAAACCGGAGTAACATTGGCTACTTTCCAGTCCTCTGGTACAGAGCCTGATTGTAGGGACAAGTTACATTTGTGGACTGCCTAACCCATTTGAACCAAACTGGGTACAGTTGCAGTGAGTGACACACAGGGACACCTCAATGGCACAGTTTGTGATGATGTCATCCACACCGATTCAAGACGGTGGATACATAAACTTGTGAGGTACAAGTGGGCTAACTTGTGAACCACTTAACCAATTTGAACCAAATTTGCTGCAGCTGTAGGGACACATAGGGACACCTCAATGTCGAAGTTTGTGATGCTGTCATCTACCCCAATCAGAGATAGCAGATGCATGAATGTTTGAGGTTCAAGTGGGATAACTTGTGAACTGCTTAACCGATCTGAACCAAAATTGCTACAGCTGTAGGGGTACATAGGGACACCTCAATGGTGAAGATTGTGACAATGTCATCCACCCCAATTCAAGATGGTGGCCACAAACACTTGAGGTGCAAGTGCACTAACCTTTGGACTGTCTAACCAATTTGAACCAAATCTGCTACAGCTGAAGGGACACAGAGATGCCTCAATGGTGTAGTTTGTGATCATGTCACCCACCCAATCCAAGATGGCAGATGCATAAATTTTTGAGGTGCAAGTACACTAATTTGAGCACTGTCTAACCAATTTGAACCAAATTTGGAACAGCTATAGTGAGTGACACACAGGGACACCTCAATGGTGCAATTTGTAATGATGACATCCACCCTGATCTAAGTTGGCAGACACATGAACATTAGAGGCACAAGAGATTTAACTTGTGGACTTCGATTTGCACCAAATTTAATCCAGATGTAGAGACAGTGAAAGGAAAGGAGGCTGATTAGTTCTTACTAGAACAACTTCTTTCTTTTATAAATAGCAGTGGATGGGTGTGGATTTTGGGTAGAGGCTTTGGGGAAAAGGTTTTTCCCCTCACAGTGGCTGACTTACAGAGAAATGCAGTGTGGACACATCAAGAATACACATCGACACTGTGGAGAGCTGTCCCACTCTTGCTGTGTCCATGTGCACAGCGGCAGGAGTGGGGAGTGATTATGGCAATCTTTTCTGCTGCCAATATACCCAGTGCCTTCCAAAAACATGTCCCTGAGGGACAAACAGCACTCAGGGACATATTCCTGGAAGGCACAGACACTTCTGGAGGGAGCAAAGATTGCCCAAAGACACCCCTTCGCAATGTGCTCATGGGTGCAGTTGGAGCGGAGAAGCTCTCTGGCTGCATTACAAGTCGCCTCCAACTGCTGAAGACGTAGCTTCCACTGCATCCTCTCTAGGCTATTCTGGATGTCAGCCTCCATTTCCCCCAACAAAAGTCTTTCCCCAAAGTAATTCACCCTGGAAGAAAAGCTGCTATTGACATCAACTGCAGCTTCCCTCCAGGGCAAATGGCACCTTCAGTGGAGGGATTGTTATTGGGGCTGTCGTATGGGAGAAAGTGTTAGGTCTTCCCTTCCCCACACTCTGGTCCTGACTGTCACCCTCCCTCATGACTATTACTTGCAAAACAAAAGATAAAAATTGAAGGGCAATTAACACCTTACATAGTAATTGTGGTTAATGTAATGTGTAGTTTGACCCTCACAATCACTAAGCAAAAGCATTTAATTAAGAATGCACCTACTTTGTGCCACAGGGTGGAAGGAAATGGCTATTTTAGGCAATATACAGATGCAGTCAATAGTGCAATTAAAATGTTCCACACAACTTAATAGCTTTTAATCTCTAACAACAAAATAATTAATGGCAGACATAAAGGTTTAAAATTCTTCTGTGCTTCAGAGAAATATGGACATCATCAAAAATAAAAGGAAGATGCCTTGGGTTAAATAGAGAACTACACTATTCCACTGAGGGACTACAAATGAATGGATACTAATCTTCATATCAATGAACACTAAGAGAGGTCCCAGCATTGCTCAAAACAGGGAGGGGGGAGGGAGAAAGTGGTGAAAGTAAGTGACAGAATTTGATCATAGGTAACCTCGTCCATATTTTTTAACAGCAGCCATTAATGGAGCTGCTGTCCAAAATGATATCTGGATTGGCAATGGCACCTTGAAGGCAAGGGAAAAGGGACATAAAACCACCATAAATTCAGCTTTAGCAGCATTTAACCTCAGAACATTTCTCAGATTTAAACACAAGAAAGTCAGCACTATATTTTATCATTTGACAATCCACAGCCGTTTTAAGCATGGGAGCTTTGAAGAGAAATTAATTTTGTTTTTAGGAGAAAGGACAATTGGGTGTTACGTATACATTGCCATTCTGCCAAATATAATATGGTCTAATGGCTGGTTTAGACAATACATCTGCTGAATGCTAGATACTAGGATTTGGGCTGTGTGAAGAGAAGTGGTTGGATGACACACACACCCCACACCCCCAACTATTAGGGAAAGGTGCCCCAGCGCACTAGGAATGGGGAAGGACACACACGCTCACAGAACACACACACTTCCTTATTGCATAAGGTCAGACGGAGGTCAAAATATCATCTGAACCAGCCCTAATATGGGAATCCCCTTCCACAAAGAAGGGCTGATTTGCAGATATCCTCCCCAGAGTGGCTGCTCCAGGCTAGAACAATCCAGGCAGCAATAAAGTAGTCCACTGTAGTCACAGAGAGTTTCCCCTCTTTCCCTTCACCATATTGTAAGACATGTCTCAACAGTCACTGGGTCCTCGCTTCAGGCAGGATTTTAGCAGTATGAAAATACACCCAATTTCATTTTCCTTGGGATGACTCAGCAGAGGGGGATTGATCATGCAGACAATCTGGGAATAGTGCATAGCTCAGTGGCCGGGCATCTGTTTAACGTGCAGAAGGTCCCAGCATCAATCCCTGGCATATTTAGATAAGACTAAGGGAAAACTCCTGCCTAAAACCATACAGAGCTGCTATCAGTCAGAGTAGACAATACTGAGCAAGATGGACCAATGGTCTGACTCAATAGAAGGCAGCTTCCCATGTACCTGTCTGACTGATGATCATACTTTAACTCAGAAAGTATTTTACCATGTTCTGGCTGATAGAGCTTTGTTTCTTTTTCCTTTGGTGTAGCCTATAACTTGGTTTGTTCCCATGAGTCATCTTAAGTTCGTTGCTTTGTAAGAAGTTTCCTTCTGCTCACCTGCTCCCTGTTTGTGGCTGGCAAACTCTGATTAGCTGACATCTGCTATCTGTTTGCCCCATTTGTGGCAAACTCTGACTTGGCCTGTCTGAGGGTCTCTGTGGGGATAGGTAGCTGATTACCCTGAATGGGGTGCATCAGAAGGCCAATGAGTAGGGCTGGGCTAAACTTTAGAAAATGCAGTCCATGATGGGGGTGGGATCAAAACTGCCAGTTCTTTCGCATTTTCAAGCATTTCTACCATTCTGGGAGAGAACATAATGGAGTTCTTGGAAACTCTGATTAGCTGGCAATAGCATTTCCCCCAGAATTTCCAGAAATATACATTGGTTGACACTAGCTGACTGGAGCTGTGAGAAGATCCAATAAGTTGCCTCTCCGAAAATTGTACCCTCACACACCGGAAGTGCCAAACACACACACACACCAAATAACCCAATTTAGTGGCAAATGGGATTGCTAAAGTATGCTGGGCCCAAGCCTTGATCAAAACCCCACAATAAAAACTGAAGTATGTTCTGCTTAAATAAGTTTTAAGTACACTCTGCTAAATAAATTCAATTTTTTCACCTCATCCAGTATTGTTTCCAGCATGAAAGCAGGAGCCCATCGCTGCTTATCCCCAACCTCTGCTACTCAGAGGCATGAGGTTTTTAAATTACAACCCTCTTAATTCTGTCACCTTTTTGGAGAAAGGAGCCATTTGAACATGCCTTTGGTTGTTGCCACCTGTTGATGCAGACAATACAATATAATCCATCAGCTTCTTGTTCTGCACTGATTAAGTGGCATTCCTGGCACCCCAAGAACCCATTTGCCAAATACCCATACGCATATAGCCATAGTTCACTAATAATACTTTTTGCCCCATCATTAGGGACTTGCTATCCAAAACCACTTTGCAGCTACAGGCCATATCAGGAATGCTCCCTGCACATATTCTCAACTTGAAGCAATTTAGATTTGTGAGAGTAACACCTAGCTAGCAAAACAGCTAGCAAAATTTTATCTTGGCATTTCAGATGCACAAGCAGCCACTTAGAACATAGTTTTACGTTTACAATCGATTTAAAACATAAATGTATGAACTGTGTTTCTGCTGCAAATTTAAAGAATAAAAAGCAAAGCATTTTGTCACTGAGGCGGACTATCCCTTTCAAAAACAATTGCTTTCCCTGCTAAGTCTTATACTGTCTTAAAGTCAGGAAGGAAAATGCTGTAGTAGCTGAACAGTTGTCCAAGCATGCAGGGCACCACCTGCTGGGCATCCACTATATTGCAGCTCAAACATCAAGGTGTCAGCCATGCAGCTCTCCTGAATGAAGGTGTACAAAGTTGCCTTACAACTGAGTTGGTAATCTTGAATTCACCGAGGAAATTGGAAGTTGGACATGCTTGATAAACACTATATTATAGTCGTTATTTGATTAATTACAGAATACAATCAGGTCACAAATAGCTGATTATACCATGCAATCAAGTACCACAGCATGCTGTGTGTGTGGTGTGTGTTTTCCTCTAAATTAACAATCGAGAATGACACACATGACAGCACAACTGAGATTCACATATAATAAAAAAGTGTTACACTGGCCATGTTCCATTCACAATTCTCTGCTATTATCATCATCTACAAGATGCAAAATGTTAACAGAGCATATCCAATCCCTGGAACATGTTCTACCTACATAGCAGACGAGGGTAATCCTGGTGTACACACAGGTGGCAAAGCTCCTGTAAAATAACTGCTATAGACTAGCTCTATTCAGATGTCATGTTGTAGGAGTATACAGATGTCTGTACGCAGGCACATGTTTTTGTTTCCTGAATGACTGTACCAGCCTGGGTACAGGCCCCTTAAGTGCATTTTTATTTTTACATTTTTTATTATTTTTTTAATATCCTGCTCTTCCTCCAAGGAGTCCAGAGCAGTGTACTTTATCAACAAAACAACCCTGTGAGATAGGTTAGGCTGAGAGATACGGGACTAGTCCAGAGTCACCCAGTGAGTTTCATGGGTGAATGGAGATTTGAACTCAAGTCGACCCGGTTCTAGTTGGATAGGAAGTATAGGCAATCCGCGACAGAGTGAATAATTGTACCTCTGTACAGATCTATACTTGTGTGCGCTCATTGTATGAGTGCTCAAGATAATTTCTGAATAGAGCTGAAGAGTATCATACCTCTTTTTTCCTACAACCCCCATAATCCCTGGCTGCTATAGCTGGGGATTATGGGAGTTGTAGTCCAAAAACAGCGGGGGGGGTGCTACGTTGAGCAGGCCTGCTTCAGTCTCAGTGTGTCAAGTTCCCACACCAGCAAGGTGCCATTTGCACTGGGATATGGAGATTGTAAGGAACAGCGGGGGCCCTCTCCTACTGCTCAGAAAGGATCCCTTCTCAAAATGGCAGTAGATATGAGACCTCCAGTGGTGGAGTTCTGTGTGGTGATGGGTGTCCTGCTCACCAGAAAGCTACTGCTTTCTAACAAAAGTTTCCAAAGTGGTTTACATAGAGAAATAAATAAATAAATAAGATGGATCCCTGCCCCCCCAAGTGCTCACAATCTAAACATCATGATTTTGTTCTGAGGGAGGGGAGGGGAGAGGAGGGGAGGAGGGAGGAGAGGAGAAGAGAGGAGAGGAGAGAGGCTGGAGGCTGCCACCATCCAACTCCCATATTCCAGCTGAAATGGCCCCTCCCTCCCCCAGCTGCCACCACAGAGTGGCCAGGGACCCTCTTGCTCTGAGGGGAGGAGAGAAGAAAAAAGCGAGACTAAGGCCCATGTACAGATGTAAATGTGTGGCTTGAGATATTGTCCTTTATTCTGGCTGGGCAGGTGCTTGGAAACAGGCTTCTGAAAGGGGAGGGCACATAAATGGTTACATATGCAACCATCTCCACTTTAATCTCTCATATCTATTTTCGCGGTGATGAAAGAGGAATACATACCAATGTTTTACAAATGTTGCACCATTCAATGGTATATGTAGAGGCTGTTCTCACGAGCAGCCAAGACCGAGCTGGGGAAGCTGCGCCTGGGCTTGGCTGCCTGGGGGAGCCCTGGCGGAGAACCTGCCTAGGGAGCCCCCCTCTTAAATGAGGTGAAGGGAGCAAGCACTTCCTTAACCCCATTTACCTGACTGTGTGTCAGTGCCAGCTGCTTTTAGCACACACTGATGCTTGCCCATCCCTGGGAGGAGCGACAGCGCAGCATCTGGGTAAACGATCCGCACACCCAGCACCAACATGATGATTATCTGCAGGGGAGGTAAGTTTTCCAAGGCTTCCTCTCTGCCTGCACATCCCCGCCACCCCATGCTTGATCATGGCAAAGGCCCCTATATGTACTCTGGATATGTTTTTGCTTGTGGTCTCTAGCACTTTTGCTGCTTTTAACCTGCTTAGGGACTTGAAATAGTGTTTTGTGTGTTATCTATGGAAATATGATCATTATGTTATTTTCCTTGCTTGCCTTTAAGAGACATTTACATGTAATTGAGAACTCTGAAGCATTGCCTTTCTCATCATTGTGAATTTTTCACCCTATTAGTGCAACTAATTTTAACTACTGTTTGTTTTTTATTATTATTGTTATCATCTATTTCCCATTTACACTTGTCATAAAGGAACAGTATCTTTTGAAGCACCGTAGTTTTGATAGGAGGATGTCTGGTTTGGGAAATAATTATTTGAAACACAAACTGAAAAGTAATCATATTTGGTTTAAATTAGAAAGGCTAATTTAATAGCAGATAATGTGTAAATCGTTTCCTTACAAGAACACAGAGTAGGCTGTCACAAAACCGCAGCACAATTTACATTATAATGGGCTTCCTTATCATCCCAGAGTATAATTGTTTAGAACATTTTGATATAGCCACTAGCAAATAACATTTTGAAGTTGTATCTGAGCAGCTGCCAACATTTATATTGGCTCACAAAGGCCTCTAACACTATATGCACACACACTAACAACGGATTGTATAGAATATGCATGACTACAGGCAATATCAAAATTGCTAACTGCTAATCTATATGTATTCTAACCTACAAATTACATCTGAGTAGTCTTACCACAGAGCTAAAGAACTGCATTCTGTTGGGTTCTTTGCCTATAGTTTGCTTATAGAGAGCAAAATGGTACCTTCCAAAGTAATTACAACTGGCCATTGGATAACTAAGCAAAGGGGCACCTTTTAAAGTGATGATTCTCTCAATATTTGGCATGGGAGGAGCAAATGCCCCTATCCAACCGCAGTACAGCATCCTCCCAGTGGCTGTTGCTTGTATTTCTTTTTAGATTGTGAGCCCTTTTGGGACAGGGAGCCATCTTTACTCTTTTGCTTCAATGTAAACTGCTTTGAGAATATACAACAAATATTTGTTGTAGTAATACTAGTTACCAAATTTTCAAGATACAGGAGGACCTCGTTACTTGCCTATGCACGGTCGGGTAATTGACACCTGACCTCAGAATACACAGGGGATAACGTGTGTGTGGAGGGTTAAATCCGTATATCCGAAGATTGGTGGTGGCTGGAAATGACCTTGGATGTCCTTTATGGCTGCCATATTGAGCTCAGGAGCCATTTTGTGGCTCGTTTAAAGTGAAAAAAATAAATAAAACCATGATTTTTCACCAAAAAATGGCGCAATCGATACTCTTGGGGGGGTAATGCTGGATCCCTGTGGACCCAATAAAATGGTCCAATAAAAACCACAGTCTGAAACACTTGGGAGTTGCTGCTAGTCAGCATGGACAACATTGACTTTGATGGACCAATCGTCCAACTCAGTATGAGGCAGCTTCATATGTGTATAGGTTCATCCCGTTTCCCTTAAAACTACAGAGCCACCTGTCCATGCTCCAACCTGCTCCAACGACTAACTGGCCAGTGCCTTTACCAAAGATTTCTCTGTCAGAAATTCTCAAGCTTCATCGCAGAGAGCTTCCCTATGTTTAAATGAGAGAAAAGAATAAATAATAGCAACCATAAAAATAATAAACTGACAAGATGGGAAAAGTTCCTGAATTGCAACTTTGGATTACTGATATGTGTTCCCTGTCAGCATGTGAACTGGTCTTTGTTCTTCGGCAAGGTAAAAAAGAGGAATTTTAAGCAATCTGGTCGAACTGTAATGAATGGTTTATGTGTTGAAATATAAGATATATATCCTTGAAGTAGATGCCCCCCCACTCGTTCTGGTTCCCTCTTTTTCCTCTGCATTGGTTGTATCTTACGTTTCAGCAATATTTAAGATTTTTTTCTTTTTTTCTTTCCCCCCTTTAAAAAAAGTTATATTCATATGTAATATTATTATCAATGATCATGTTTATGTACCATAATTTCATTGCAATAAAGGGGGCGGGGGTAAAGAAGGAAAAAGTAGCTGGTAACTTAAAATCATGATTCTCATCCACAGTCTGTTAAAGTAGAAGAGCCCTAAGTGAAAATTTAATGGATGTAATCTACCTTTCACTCAATAGTTCAATGTGATTTGATGGGATTTTATAGAGAATACTGAGAGGGCTTAACTTTTAGATGAAATAGCTTTGCCTTCATAGAAAAGAGTTTTTTTCTACTTCTACTTCTACTAGTTTCTTATTCCTTTTCTTTCTCCCTTTAGATTTGTCCTCCACGCCCACACTTTTCTTGTTTTCTGCTGCGATAACCACTGTTTTTATTTCTCCCTTCAAAATGTATGCATTCAACAAGCATGTGTGCTAAAGCTTAGGCAGAGATTCTGTATATACATGTTCATGCCCGATCCTAGCGTATTAGACTGCTGTTAGCTCAAGGGCTGAGACTACAGCAGGGCTCCTATCAGTCACAGGGGCGGTGCTGAAAACATACTGGCTGACGTGGAGTCATATGATACACACCCCCATGGTGGCTATGTTCCTGCTTCAGCTGTGTAGGCAGTCATGTCTTGCAGCGGGGAGAGCTATATTCACCAATCTCTCCCCATAAATGGGTTGTGGAACTCACTCATGGTTGAGATCGCATGGCTCCCTCTCTCCTAGCCTTTTAGAGGAATCCAAAGACTGCCCTTTTTAAACAGGTGTTTGGCCAATTAGTGGCCCCTGCCTCTCTCTTGAATGTAGCAGTGTTTTTGTTTTAGCTGTTTATTTTTACTGACATTTTCTCTCTTGTTGTTGACCAGCCTGGGGTCTTTAGACAAAGGGTGGTATAATAATAATACATTCATAACTATAACAATAATAATAAAGTCCTAAGGGTCGCACAGCCACCTAGTGGTGCAGCAGGGAAATGACTTGACTAGCAAGCCCAAGGTTGCCAGTTCAAATGGGAAATTGGGCAGCAGCGATATAGGAAGATGCTGAAAGGCATCATCATATTGAGGAGGCAATGGTAAACCTCTCCTGTACTCTACCAAAGACAACCAAAGGGCTCTGTGGTCACCAGGAGTCAACACCGACTCGACGGCACACCTTACCTTTAAGGGTCGCACAGCTCTCAGGGACATATTTGTGGCTTGTACACAGCGCTTCCTGGGGGAGGGAAGAGCAGCAAAAAGTTCCTTGCATGCACCCACCTGCACTGTGGAAGTGGGAGAGCAGCTACCACAGGCATGCATCCTTCTCTGAATGTGTAATGATAAGCAGTGAAAAGAGCAAATGTCATCAACAATATTACCTTACCACAGTGATCTGCATTTCTGTACATGAGGCCTCTGGAACACAAAAGATGTCAGCTGAGGAATTTTGGATGTAATTCAAGGCAGTAATTAGTCTATTTCTTACACATCCCAGTATGCTAAAATATTAATCTCAATAAAGAACCAAATTAACATGCACAAAGAACCTGGGAAGATTAGGAGAAATCTGAGTAATGATATTTGGGAGGCAACTTCTTATTGTCACTGGATATATATATCCAGTGACAATTACTATATATACATATATATATATATATAGAGAGAGAGAGAGAGAGAGAGAGAGAGAGAGAGAGAGAGAGAGAGAGAGAGAGAGAGAGCGCTGTTTTTCTTCAGGATAAAAGCAAGAGCGCCTTTCCAAAGCAAAATAACAGAACGGATCTTCTTAGAATCCCAGAATATAAGTGATTCACGAGCGGATATATTTTAGCTATCTGCCCTGCTCAGGAGAGATAAGGGAACTGGTAGTCATCTAGCTGTATCAATGGTTACTTGCTTTGTGGTGTTCAGAGGCTGCTGAATAATGGCAGCAATGCTTGGGCATATCTTTGTTTCCATGTAGGTTATCTTCCTAAAGATTTGAAATAAGAAGTGCTACAGGGAGAGGAGAGAAAAGAGGACTCTTGTCTTTCAGATGCAGATGTTGCATGAGAATACTTTCACTTGAAGATCTGCCAGGAAATGGGCAGGAATAAAAGACAGAGGAGAAGAAGGACAGTTTTCAGATTGTGAAACTAAACAGAGATCAGTTTCATGTCTGCAGTTCTCATTCGCTGTTTGGTAACTGGTGTGAATACAGAGTGAGTTAATGAGTGGTAATGGAAAGCAGATGCTGCTAATGAGTGCCCCTATTCATTAGGAGCTAGATCCTCTGTCAGTTATAAATAAGGACTCCTTTATTGACTTCAGCCAGTTTATATGTGCATAACAAGAGCTTGCTAGAGGATGCTTTAAAAAGCAAAGCAAAAGTCAGCATATACAGAATACAGTTGGCAAGTATAAATATAAACACAAAACTAAGCAATTGTCTCATTCGGCTATGGCAGGGGTTCTCAAACCAGGGTCCCCAGATACTGTTGGACTACAACTCCCACCATCCACAGTCACAATGGCTGATGGCCACTGTGGCTGGCGGTGATGGGAGCTATATCCCTAAAACATCTGGGGACCAAAGTTTAAAAAACCCCTGGGCTATGAATAAGGAACCCACCATCCATAAGACAGCCTTGTGAATGTCAGTGTGTGACATCCCACAATGCTGAGCTCTAAGTTTCTGCAGAAGTAATGATTAAGAGACCAATGAGAAGAAGAGGCATTCCCACAAGGCACAAAACCCTTTAAATAGTTCTGAAACTTGTTGGGAGTAGTTCTCCTTTTTAACTCTGCTGTTTGGGTACTACTCTCATTCCTTCAAGTCCCCCAGTGCTGTCTACCCTGATCATTTGTTCATTCATTCATTCCTTCAATTTCTATACTGCCCTTCCAAAAATGGCTCAGGACGGTTTACATGGAGAAATAACAAATAAATAAGATGGATCCCTGTCCCCAAAGGGCTCACAATCTAAAAAGAAACATAAGATAAACACCAGCAACCGTCACTGGAGGTACTGTGCTGGGGGTGGACAGGGCCAGTTACTCTCCCTCTGCTAAATAAAGAGAATCACCAAGTTAAAAGGTGCCTCTTTGCCAAGTTAGCAGGGATAGTCAACAAAAATTCTAGTCTATACTCCCAACAACACCAATTTATATACCACTTTTCAACAAAAGTTTCCAAAGCGGTTTACACAGAGAAATAATAAATAAATAAGATGGATCTCTGTCCCCAAAGGGTTCACAATCTAAAAGAAGCACAAGATAGACACCATCAACAGTCACTGGAAGTACTGTGCTGGGGTGGATAGGGCCAATTGCTCTCCCCCTGCTAAATAAAGAGAACCACCATGTTAAAAAGGTTCCTCTTTGCCCAGTTAGCAGGGGTTAATCCCAATGCTGTTTTACTGCTGTGAATTATTCTTTTGTTGATTGTATAGTGTTAACGTTTGTTGTTAGCTCTCTCTTCAGTTTTTGCACCATTGCTTGATATCGCCCAATAAAGAAGCCCATTCTTCCTGTTTATGCAAGTCTTTGACACATACCACAAGAAAGCAAATGAACTGTACTACCGTGTATTACCAGCTCATCTTAAATCTATGTCAGAAAGGGATGAAGTCCAAAAAAAGGGGAGAGAGTTTAAGTCCTTGCATACATAGTTAGTGTTGCTTTACATATTAGAAAATTATGTTTGACAACTTGACATTTTAATTCATTTAATCCAATTAAGCTGTTAGGAGATTCAATTATGGCATAACATGGGTCGGGAACTCCTCTGTCTGTAGTGGCCTCCTTCTTATCCCATTTCTAATTTCTATTGCTTTTTATTAACAGAGCTGGAGAACTCATTAGGAGCCTTGTTATCATTAACATTATTAAACTTTGTCTTCCTCATTTTCAGTAACGTTTTTATTTCTGCTGTCAGTAAGGACCACATCATTTAGCTCAAAATTACCGAGACTACAGAAATTACTGGGGGAGGGGGGCATTCCACTCTTTCCTAGATTTTGAGAAACTGTGTAAAATTTCCTCCAATGTTTGCTGATTATTTGCCATGCAATTTTCAGTATATGCAAACTGCTCAGGGGGAAAAGTGATGTTATCAGCTCTGTTCCCAAGAAGGCTCAGGTGGGATTTGAATGAGTAGCCTGAAGCAACTTAGCATATACAGAAAACGTGGAACTAGGAAACTGGCTCGTTTTTATTGCTTTTTATGGCCAACTGCAAATTAACAATGGGCAACTAAGATAATGATGGTGGGACACTAATTGGACTGATATTTTTAGTGCAGATCTAGATGATTCAGCATATAGTAGGCAAACAATACCACCATTGTTCTAATTTCTTCCTATCTTCAAATAATAAGCAGGCTGGAACCAAACTAAGATGAAATATAGGAGACAGATGGTATGGCTACCAGAAGATACTTGAACAGGTTAAGGGGAGAAGGCCAGGATCATAGTTCCCACTCATGTCCCTCTCCTCTGTCAGGTATAGTTTCCATTAGTTCTTCCCCACTAGTTGTGACCATACTTAAAAGTTTTATAAGGTACCACAGTCAACTATAGTTAATGCTAACCAGGACTGGGTTTCACACCCTGGTGAGCAGTAGGTTGACAAGTAACTGTTGGGAAAAACTTGCACTAGAGAACATGTGACCCTAGGGATTGTTCCCAGTTTCTTAACCATGGATAAAACACCTGGCTATGTTGGGTCTGTACCCACTCAATGAGACACTCAACCCCTTCTGCCAGTATGCTGAAAGGACTGGAATGGTTTACATTTATAGCACTTAGCAATAGCAATAGCACTTACATTTATATACCGCTCTATAGCCGGAGCTCTCTAAGCGGTTTACAATGATTTTAGCACATTGCCCCCAACATTCTGGGTACTCATTTTACCGACCTCGGAAGGATGGAAGGCTGAGTCAACCTTGAGCCCCTGGTCAGGATTGAACTTGTAACCTTCTGGTTACAGGGCGGCAGTTTTACCAGTTTTACCATTTAATATCCATATTAAAAAATTGTAGTCCATTCTTCTGTTAAAAATATAGCATCCAGAGGGGTCCAAGAATTAAAAGAAAACAAGCAATAATGAACAAACAACAACCATAAAAATACAACCAAACCAGTAGAGAGGATAAATCAGTTGCTAACAGAAACCAATCTGAACAGGAGAAAATGCATTAACTATTCAACTCAAAAGCATCCTAACATAACGCTGGAAAGCCAAGAGTGAGGCAGGGACCAGAAGAGGGAGTTCCAGAGCTTCGATGCAATGGCAGAAAAGGCTCTGTCCTCCTCCCTCGTTCTCGGCCATTCGTTCTCAGCCCTCCTGCCTCCTCTTCCCTCCGCCAATGTTTTTTTTCCTCTGGCTGGCTGCCTGGCCAGCCACTTTTTCCAGCCAGCTGCCACTTTCTTCCCTGCCCCCCGCCCCCGCTGCTTTCTCTCCCCTGCCGCCACTTTCTCTCCCCCCACCTGCCACCGTTGCTGCCGCTTTCTCTACCCGCCCACCCACCTGTCTGTTCGCTGGCCTCTCTGTTTTTCTTATGTTCCCAACCACCGTCGCTTTCCTCTCCCCCACCCCTTGCTTGTGAACTCTCATGAGAGCTGCCACACATGGGATTTGCAATGAGTACGTCTAAGAGAATTATATATAGAGATAGAGATATGTGAATAACTGCCTATGTACAGATCTGTACCCATATACACTGTACACAAATTGTACAAGTGTTGGACATTATTGTGTGAATAGAGCTTCTCTCTGTTTACCCACTCTGTGTCCCCTGGCCCTGGAGGATGGGTGGGAAATAAGTAATCACTGGTACAGGAATTCACAGTATATTCTAAATATTTTATTCAAACACTTTGCTTGATAGAAAACTGAGTGATAAAAACCATCACTCAGATTCAAATTCTGTTTCAGGATTTAAACTTCTATAAGGACTGTCTGTAGTAGCAAAACAGTAATTTCCCCCTCAAGCCTCTACAATCATCATTCATAACAATTCTTTCTGCAAAGGAATGCCCAAGCTACTGAAGTAACATGTCAGCAAACGGTTTGATTTGCAAATGATAGACAAACACTTTAAAAAAATGCAACATACTACAAATATACATTTCAAAGCTACTATCAGGTAAGGAGGTAGAGTTTTACTTAACCCTGATTCTAAATTGGATGCCTTTTGTTGTTGTTATTATTTATGTAAAATGCACACATAATTAAAATGCATGTTAAGGCAGCATGAAATGAAGAAATTACCCATTTCTAGCATGAATTACTTGATTAAAAAAGATAGACTGTTTTAAATGCCAACTTGTTGAATAAATCAGCAATGGTACACTGGTTAATTACAAACTTGGTTAGCTAAAGAATCCTGGAGAGATTTAAAATGGAATAAATGTATAACTGCCTCTTAATTGACAAACAGATTGGAATATCTGTTTGGTTTACAGAGGGCCACACTATGCATCTACCCCTAAAGGCTCCTTATGATTAGCTATAGATGAGGCTGTCGATCTTCTGTGAAATCCATAACCTGCTACCGAGTTGGTATTCTAAAGATCTTTGTCTTGCATTTTTGTCAAACAACGTTTCTAGCCCTCATGTTTGTGCATGCTTGATGATGAGTAGTGGCAACTGTAAGATCTACTGGGAGAGGTCACAAGTGCTTTACATGCAGAAGATGCCAAGCTGCTGCAAGTAAGAAGTAATAATGGGCAGTGTGAAGCAGGGGTGTAGGGAGCACTTGGGTGCCCAGAGGCATGCACCCCAAGCCACGCCCTCTGCATCTGATGTTAGATGCAGGGGGTGTGGCCAGTACCGGGGACAGGGCCAGTCAGCTCCTGCACAGCTTTTCCAATCAGAGGTTCATTGAATCCCTGACTGGGAGCTCCTTTCCCTGCCTCCTTGGTGTCAGATGCAGAGGGCATGGTCACTGCCCAGGAGAGGATCCGTTCGGACCCTTTCCCAACCTCCGCAGTC
This sequence comes from Hemicordylus capensis, assembly GCF_027244095.1. NCBI lineage: Eukaryota > Metazoa > Chordata > Lepidosauria > Squamata > Cordylidae > Hemicordylus > Hemicordylus capensis. Next base: position 23,982,467 of record NC_069661.1, on the reverse strand, counting down.
AGTTTTCATTGAAACGCTGGTTGGCTGGGCTTTCTTCTCCAGCCCAGACAGCATTTCAGTGAAACACCAGCTGGGGAGGAGAGGGGAGTGCCTCGTGCTTCCAGCCAGCGAGCACTTTGTTTGCTGCCTGGGTACAGGAGGGGGCAAGGGGGTGCCCTGGCAGCCCCCCAGATCCTGGAGGCCGGGAGACAGTCCTCCCTTGCTCACTGGTTCCTAAGCCCCTGGTGTATAAGAATGAGGCCTGAACCTCTTCTTTTGTGTTACAGATTTCTGTAATGAATATATATTGGCTTACTCCCTATGGAGGGGTTTGATTTGATTTGATATGTTTTAAAATAAAGGCGGGAACTTGAGTTGTTTTGATTAGTTTGTTTAGAATGGGGAAAGAGATTAAAAGCAGGCTTGCCTGCCACAGAGGAGTTCAAGTTGGTTGGAGTGCAAGTTCCAGTTGGAGTTGAAGCTGGATTCTTGGAGAGCCAGAAGAGAAGAGCTACTGAGTTAGAGCTGAGAAATCACTGGAAGAGTTGAGCTGAAACCCTCTGAAGAACTGAATCACACTCAAAACAGTTGAAAGGACAGTATGGAATTGAACCACCGCAACTGGATAGAAAGAGCAAGATCTGAGGCTGAGAAAGCCAGGCTCACTGCAGAAGCTGACTAGAGGTGATTATAAGAAGACTCCTGGTAAGGACACTGAGCTAGGGCACTGTATTACGTACAGATTAGATTGGAAGCATTTTTCTCCTATTTTATTTGTTCCTTATGCTCATATGGTTGCTGTTTCTCTGTACTAAATTTTTCAAAAGAACTACTATTTTCAACTATTTTAAAGTAAAGTTTTCTTGTTTTGAATTTATAGCTTGGAAGCTTCAGTCTGTTTCCCACCATCCCATGTTTAGAAGCCTTTCCACCCTACCTAACTTTGAGAGAAACAGAGGTTTTGAAGGCTGTTTCAATAGACACCGTCAGGAAAACAAATATACTAAAGTGAACTTGGTGGCAGCGGTGAAATGTAAGATCACAGGGTGAGACTGGGTTGTGACAGGAAGATTCAGACAACCCTTGGAAAGTAAATAGGGAGGAAGCAGTGGTTTCCAGCAAGTACACACTCCCACCACTGACTTATATTTCTATCCATTTCTGTGTCATCTCAAGCTGGAAATGTTAAGTGGAGAATGTTGGAACCCCTCCACCACCCAACATTGTCCAATTTCAAATGTACAAGTGGGTTGACGGAGTGGTCCTGATATTCTCCACCCAACATTTCCAGCTTCAGATGACAGAGAAATGGGCTGAAGTACCCATGCGTGGCAAGAGCACACATTTGCTGGGAACCACCACTTCCTTCCTCCAGATTGTCTGAACCTGCCCAATACTGGGTTAGATGGACCAATCATTAAACTCAGCATAATGGATGAAAGCCCCAAACTGGTAAGGGAGTTGAGGTCTGGTATGCTGTGATGAGGAAGTGGAGTTTTGGTGCCCTCTACTCTCAGCCTTCAGAAATGATTGGCCAGCACTAAATGGACTGTGATTCCTTGTCACCTTCCTGTAAATTTTTCTTCTGCCCCAATGCTGCTACAACAGTGTATAAAGCTGTTTTATCAGACCCCAAAACAATTCTTAGCGACTGGTCCTCTTCTTGTATTGACTTTGAAACACTGTGTAGTTTTCTTAAAACTTGAATAAGTATACACATACTCCAGAATAGAGATAAAATGCCAAGTTCACATCTTTCTGGGGAACCTTCATAAGAGTTTTCTCTTTCTGCTTTTATAAATATGCACAGTGACAACAACATGTCCTATGTTATACACATGTTCATCGCTTAATGGCTGCAATGTCAAGTGATGCCTTTCATGTGTGAAAGAGTCATCACAGGTAGATGCGTCATATCAGTCAGTCACTCTTTATTATGGTATTTGACCAATATCAAAACATCTAAAACAAATGTAAATTTTAAACATAGCCTTATTGATAACCTATCTGTAGACTGGATCTAACCATTAGCGAGCACAGCACGTCGAACTTGTATTTCAGAACAACAGAATTTTGCAACTGTGTGAGTGATAGACGGATTCACATCTGTTAACAAATATCTGACATAGAATTTGTTCATTCATCCTGGCAGTTTATGTAAAACAGGGTCAATTAACCTTCGCCTAAGACCTTTATAAAAGACGCACTGCAAGAGCACATGTTCAACTGACTCAATCTCCTCAGATTTACAGGGACAATATCTCTGCTCAGTTGGAATTCTGCTATATCTGCCAGTCAATAGTTCCGAGGGGAGGGCATTCATATGGGCTCTCGAGAAGGCCCATCTAAGTTTAGGGAAGTTGAGGAGGAACAGATAATCTGCTGGGCGAGTTCTTATCTCACCACTGAGCAGGTGGAATGACCTAGATGTCCTTGACAGGTCATTCTGAAACACAATGTCCCAGATCCTTGGTTTAATACGTTCTTCGGCCCTGACCAATCCCACAGAGAGGAATGCCTTAGGTGAAAGACCATAGGTATGGAGTTTCCTAACACAGTTCTCCCACCAATTCGAGCAGTGCCTATCCAATAATAACAAGGGAAGGAGACCAGAGGTCATTAAGTTGATTCTTGCCCAGTTTATTAGTATTAGATACCAGGCTCTGGCCTCTATCAAGACAACACTCGCTTCCAGTCTCAGAAAGGCATTAGAAATACATTTGGGGGTCAGGAATAATGTTCTTAAGAACCTGGCTTGTACCCGCTCCAGGAGGGAATAGTTAACATAGGGTCCCAGCAGTTCCCCATATAACATGCGAGCCATCGACTTCAGCTTGGCAGCTGGAATGAGCATCCCTCCTTGCCGCCTGTGGAAGTTGAGAGTTGCTGATGTACTTCTCTGTGCCCGAGCAGCAGCATATCTAATTTGGGCGGTCTTCCTCCCAGATTCTTGAAATATGACCCCCAAATACTTAAAACATTTAACCTGCTCTATATGTGTCATATCATCTCACAACACTTTTCAACAGAAGCAGTTGCACTGTAAGTCACCAATTGCTTTTCTCAGTGGCCAGATCGGCTTTCGGTTATTGATAATACTTTAAAAAATTCCTGATGGTCAGTGCTGGATTAAAATCAAACTGGCTGCATAACTGAGTTATCAGATGCTTTGCCATGTGGTCATCAATAATCCATACCACATGTTCATATGGCCCCATTTTCAATAAGCTTTATCAATCATTCCATATCTCCTTCCATTCTTCTGTGAAACTTTTTCTGTCTGCTTCCCTTTCCTCCCAGTTTAACCCCTGATTCTCTCTTGTTCCCTTAGAGATTAAAGGTATGCAAACCAGGTGTATCATTAGGAAACTTCTATCAGTAATTCTACATATGTGTGAGAGTGTGTGTGCGCGCACACCTGCATATATATTAAATAAAGCAATCAATGTTAGACAGTCAATCAATGTTAGAAAGTCAATCAATCTCCATTATTTAGTTCCAGCATTTCCCTAAGTAAGTCATTGCCATTAACACACATGCACGCATCACTTTTCAGTCATTTAAACCATTACCTCTTGAAGAACCCTCTTCATTTTCAGCAGTAATGTTTTGACTGCTGTACAGTCTTGCATCATCAACCGGAAAGGCAACGATTCCATCCCTCCACCTTCTTCCATGGCTGCAAAAGGCCACTCCACAGATGGGCTGCTGGCTAACTGGCTGACCCGAGGGCACCTAGCTTCTCCTCGATCCACCTCCTTTGACAACTTGAGAGAAAGATTCCTGTCAACATATAATGTAAAGAACTGTTAGCCATCAAAACAAATATTTTGGGAGATAAGGATAAAGTGTTGTTAAAACTGAGATTGCATTTATTTACACTGCACATCGAGCTAATATATTCTGACTGTAATAAGTAGTCCTCTTTTAAGGGTTGCCTTCATCTAGATAAGCCTACCCATCTCAAACCCTAAGATTCATCCATATTAGCCTACCCAAACCCTTACAAATCCTACAGACTCTCCTAACCACCATTAACTCTCAAGTGTGTCTGGTGAGTACAAGGAATAAGGCCTTCTTTGTGGTGGTCCTATGGTTGTGGAACTCCCTATTCTCAAAAGTCATCAAAATCAAGCTATCTTTTTTCCTATCTTAAAGCAATGGAGTAGACACTCTGCTGTTCTGCAAGGCTTTTTATCTTCATTTTTAATCTCTGCTGGCTTTTATTTAATGCTGTGTTCCATCTTTTATTACGGTTTCATTATTATTTTGCAATTTTATATTTTTAGTCTTGAAGATTTTGTCTTCAAATACTGGGTATATATAAATGAAATAAACAAATAGTATTCAACATGTACATATCTGGGACATTCTTATAACCCCAATCTGCTACATATGACCTCCTTTCTTTTTTGTTATATATCTTCATGATGACTCTCAAGCCCTCCTCTCATCAAATGCTCTGCAAAAACGCATCTTTTTAGGCAGATCTTTGGTAGTTTTATTTAAATGTTTTGTGTTAACTTTTAAAACCGTTTTTAGCTGTTTGTTGATGTGCTTATAGATTGTTTATTTGGCTGATACAAAAATGCAACAAACAAACAAAAATCTACTGACAATACCACCATGTCTGCAAGATGCCTTGGCTTTTTCTTTGAGTCCTCTCTCGTCTTTGTGAGAAAGGACTCAAATATGTTTATATTCATATCCAGCCCATCACCAAACCATGCCATTTCTCCCTTTGCAACACTGCAAAAGTGTAGCTTCTCATCTATGAACTCTCAGCAGAAATTTGGGGTCACATCTGATCATCTCTCACCTAGACTACTGTAGCCATTTTCCATTGTTGTATCTCAGGCCCCCTCCCCATTCAGAACTTTCCCACTGAAACCATTCACCTTTCTCACCCTTCTTTAAATCCCTACACTGGGTTCCTAAGTGCTCCTGCATCCAGCACTAAATCCTTACACTCAAAGCACTCCATGGTCTTGCCTCCCACCACCTTTGTATCTCCATATTCTGTAGCACCCCTGCCCTTTATTTCTTCAATTGCACCACCCTCAGTTATCCAAAGATCTTAGGAACATAGGAAGCTGCCATATACTGAGTCAGACCACTGGTCTATCTAGCTCAGTATTGTCTTCACAGACGGGCAGCGGCTTCTCCAAGGTTGCAGGCAGGAATCTCTCTCAGCCCTATCTTGGAGAAGCCAGGGAGGGAACTTGAAACCTTCTGCTCTTCCCAGAGCGGCTCCATCCCCTGAGGGGAATATCTTACAGTGCTAGTCTCCCATTCATATGCAACCAGGGTGGACCCTGCTTAGCTAAGGGGACAAGTCATGCTTGCTACCACAAGACCAGCTTTCCTCCTCTCCTCCTCCTCATCTGTTGCCTCAAACAAGCCTGCGTCTCTCCCTTGCTGACCCTTCTGCTTAGACATGCCTCCAACAACAGTGTGATGCCACATCTCTTACGTAATTAAAATCACTCCCAGTGGTGCACCTAGGTAATTTTGGCGCATGGATTGCACCCGCCGCGAGGCTCCCCCTGCCATTGCGAGCCCCTTACTGTGGCCACAAGCCTCCCCCTGCCACTGTGAGGCCAAACCACCAATTTTTTAAACAATTCTAGCCGCTGGGGGTGGGGTGTGTGTGTGAGCTAAGCAGGCTTCTCCGGCCTCCTCCTGTGGTGGTGGTGGGAGTGGGAGCAGCCGCTGGGCCTGACTGTTTGGCCCAGTGGCCCCCTGAGAACTGTGCGGCACTCCAGCGTGCCTGTGCAGTTGGAATAGAGCATCATGACACTCTATTATAGAGTGCCTCAGGGGCTGCTGGACTGGACAGTCAGGCCTAGTGGCTGCTCCAGCTCCACCTCCTACCGTTGCCACAGGTGGAGGCAGCTAGAACTATTTTTAAAAAATCAGAGGATTGACCTTGCGGCAGGTGTGGAGGGCCCCCTGGGCCTTTGGAGCCCCCCCCCAGACCTTGGGGGCCATGGGCCAGGGCCCCAAATTTTGGCAGTAAGAGCGCCTATGATCATTCCTCAAAACCCACTTTCCCCATGAAGCCTTTGGAACATATGAAGATAGGAAGCTGCCTTATACCATTTCAGACCACTGGTTTATCTCACTCAGTATCTGACTGCACTGATTGGCAGAGGTTCTCCAAGGTTTCAGGCAAGAGTCTTTCCCAAACCTATCTGGAGATGCCAGGGATTGAACTAGAGACCACCTGTTGCAAAGCAGATGCTCTTCCCTGAGCTATGGTCCAGTCCTTTAAAAGTCCATTCAAAAGCCAAGAATGTTAAATATTATACTTTGTATCTATTAGCAGTTGGAGTTAGAACATATACAAAGAAAAAAAAGAGAAGTATGATATTAAATCCATATTAGATTCAGATTTCTCCTATAATCCACCAGTGTGTGCATTAACCATACTTCTGTGCTCTAATTATACTGTGATAGCATTACAAGTGAAGTTGGTTGGAACGAAAAAGATTAAACTAAAATATAATCTGAGAATCTCTGTGTCAGTTAAACTTAATCGCATGTGGCTAGCAATATGTCCTCATTGTGGGTTTTTCTTTTCCTTTTCCCCATTTTGAGGCAGAAAATGAACATCTACAACCACAGTCACATAAGTAGGGGAAACATATTTGAATTACTGCTGCATGGATTCATTTTTCAGATTCAAACACACTGTGATAAAGATGTGTATAGTGCATAACAGACATCATTGTGTTTTATCTACATGCTATAGTTTTAAAATTGTTTTAAAACATTGTTTTAAAATTTTAAATTGTTAGTGTTAACTTTTTTTGCTGTAGTTTATTTTAACTAATGTTTTAAATGTTTTCTTTTGTCATTTATTTTGTTTTGTTGTAAACCGCCCAGAGACGTAGGTTTTGAGTGATATAAACATATGTTAATAAAATAAAATAAAACAAACACACACACACATATATATATACATCACAATGCCATTTCCCCCCACAAGACAAGAGAACACTGCAAGTCCTCAGGCCATGAAAAGAAATAATACAATATGAGCATGTTATACTACTACTAATATAATATTTATATCAATCAGTTTATTATGATCACAGATCAGCACAGATAATATTTATATATCGCTGGTCACCAAAGTACTCAAAGAGGTTTACATAGGGAGAAAAAATACATCCAGAAGGTGGTCCCCTGTCCACAAAGGGCTCACCATCTAAAAAGAAACATAAGGCAGATACTAGCAACAGCCACTGGAGGGATGCTGTGCTGGGGCTGGATAGGGCCAGTTGCTCTCCCCCTGCCAAATATAAGAGAATCACCACTTTGAAAGATGCCTCTCTGCTTAGTTAGCAGGAGTAACCATTGGTTCACATAATTCTGATTTTATCCACTTAAGTGGAACATGACACTTCTGATATTTACACTTCTGATACATCTTAGAGATGTATCAAAATGTACATTCTCAAAAGACATGATCGAGTCAACCCCGCCCCCCTTACCACATAATGGCATCCCATACTGAAAATGTCCTCCCCAGAAAAGCTCATCTGGTGTCATCCTTGATGGCTTTCTGGTGCTGGGCAAATACTTTTTTCAATTTGCCAGACAATCCAGCATCTGGTACAGCTGACTGTAATTGCTGCATTATGGTTGGCTGGCTTTTTAATTGACTGATTTTGCCGTCCCTCCTCACAGCAGTTGCATTTTATTGTACATTTTTTATTATTTTAATTGTATGCATCCTGGGAGCTTATGGTGACGGATGGCTAATGAATGTATGAGCTAATTACATAATTCGATATCCATTCACCCCAACCCACTTCTTTTTATGCAGAGTAACAGGATGCATGCTGCTGCACATAAGCATTTATTCTGCATGAACAAAATTACAAAGAGGTGATGGTTAGCAGAAGTTTTTTTTAGCTGGGTAGGGTTAGGGGAAAGAGAGCCTGGATTGTGAAAGACAGAAGTTGTGGGTATGGAGAAGGAGCTCCAAACATTTGGGGAGCACAGAATCAGGTCATATGACTGCCTCTTTTACAGACTGGTGTGTGTGTGTGTGTGTGTGTGTGAGAGAGAGAGAGAGAGAGAGAGAGAGCACGAACACAAATAAAAGAAGAATCAGTTCTGTGCTTCTTGCCCCTCAACCCCTTACTGATCCTTATATCTATGATGTTAGACAGCTTACGAGAATTTAAACTTCACTGACACAAAGATTCCCAGATTACTTGGCTTAATCTTCTTAGTTCTCATCAACAGGACTTGCAACACTGCCGGAGAAGAATTAGCCTGAACACACACAATGGACTCCTAGTGTCTGCACTTCTTATTATCAGCTTAGCAAGAAAAAGACCAGTAAAACAGTCTGCCTCAGGTAAGTTCTACAAGCAGATCAAAAGGCCGCATGAGCATTATGAACTGTCAGAAGCTCCTGGTCTAAAAACTAACATTTAGGCAAAGCCTTAGATCCCAGATGTTATAATAATTCGTACGCATTAACTAATGATAACTATATTTATTATTTCCAAAGCACTTTCAAATCAAAAGGCTGCACAAAAGATAAAATGGAAGTCCCACAAGATTACAATTTACTTTGGAAAAACAAAACAAAACAAAACAAAACTTGACCGACCTGTCAATTGAAAAGAGGATACTTAAAGTCAGGCTGCCATTTTGATCAACTTAAGTAATAGATCGTATTAAGGTATAACACATCATCTTCACTGGCAGTACTCTTCTATGTAAACTGCACCATTCTGGAAACTAAATGGCCTATTGTTGCAAAGTGCTTCAGAGAATAAACCACAAAAAGATGGCCACTTAAGAGCCCTTGAGAAGGGCTTCAAATAGTATTTGGATTGGCCAATTAACTGTCTTCATTTTAAAATGTTCCTGCAGATTCATTACTTGCATACAGATTTGGTGTTACTGATTGACTTGTATTTGCATGGTTTGTTTTGCCTTCTGGGAAGCCTACTTATAACCACCTAAGGATATCACTTCAGTACTGCTTAGTGGAGCCAACAAGACGATTTATCTTCTTCACACTTCTGGAGGTTCTATATAACCACAGGCTGTAATCCATAGTGGGTACAGTGATGTATAACACAGCACTCTGCAGAAAGAGCTTGCTCAAAGTTATTAAGACTTCCATGTGTGCAATGGGAAATTAGTATTATGAAGCTCCCTTGAGAGAATGGGACAGTCATGGGTACACTTTAGAGCCACCTTCTATGCACATTCAGAATTAGAGCCAATATACAGGTGAAACTCGGAAAATTAGAATATCGTGCAAAAGTCCATTAATTTCAGTAATGCAAATTAAAAGGTGAAACTGATATATGAGACAGACGCATTACATGCAAAGCGAGATAAGTCAAGCCTTAATTTGTTATAATTGTGATGATCATGGCGTACAGCTCAAACCCCAAATCCACAATCTCAGAAAATTAGAATATTACATGGAACCAAGAAGACAAGGATGGAAGAATAGAACAATATCGGACCTCTGAAAAGTATACAGTGTACTGTGCTTGATTGGCCAGCAAACTCGCCTGACCTGACCCCATAGAGAATCTATGGGGCATTGCCAAGAGAAGGATGAGAGACATGAGACCAAACAATGCAGAATTGCTGAAGGCTGCTAATGAAGCATCCTGGTCTTCCATAATACCTCATCAGTGCCACAGGCTGATAGCATCCATGCCACGCCTCATTGAGGCAGTAATTGCTGCAAAAGGGGCCCAAACCAAGTACTGAATACATATGCATGCTTATACTTTTCAGAGGTCCGATATTGTTCTATTCTTCAGTCCTTTTCTTCTTGGTTCCATGTAATATTCTAATTTTCTGGGATTGTGGATTTGGGGTTTTCATGAGCTGTACGCCATGATCATCACAATTATAACAAATTAAGGCTTGACTTATCTCGCTTTGCATGTAATGCATCTGTCTCATATATCAGTTTCACCTTTTAATTTGCATTACTGAAATTAATGGACTTTTGCACGATATTCTAATTTTCCGAGTTTCACCTGTAGTGTAGCTGATATGAATACAAGCTGGGTGCTGAGAGGCTTCCAGTTCAAATCTCACCTCAGCGAGGAACTCACACTGTGGCCTCAATCCTTCAATCGGAATATGGAGCTAACGCTACCCTAGCACAGAGGATTGTTATAAGCGTTATTGCAGTGATTCCCAAATGAAAGTCCTCAGATGTTGTTGGACTAAAACTTTGGCCATCATGGCTGGGGATAATGGGAATTGTAACCTAACAACATCTGGGGAGCCGAGTTTGGGAATTCCTGAGTTATTATATATAAAGTGCTTTGAACACTCTGAAGAGTAGGTAAATGAAAAGTATTGTCATCATCAGATGATGATACAAATCCCCTCTCCACAGACTCAGGTCAACACTATGTGACAGGATCAATGGAGAACTGAACTGCTTGAAATTTAAATTTAAGTTATGCTGGTAAGTATTTATGTTTTTGCTGCTGGCTTGTGCTTTTACTGTGTGTTTTATTGTGTTATTTTATGTTTTATCTGTAAACTGCTTTGAGTTTTAATTTAAAGCAGGCTAAAATTGTATTAGATAAATTTTAGATAAATTTGTATTAGATAAATTTTAGATAAATTTGTATTAGATAAATTTTGAATGGGTCCAGTTTGTGCTCCCTGCCCACAGGATCCTCTTTCACTTTTCTTTCTTAGATCTTTGGATTTCCTTGATACTTAACTTGATTTAAGCCCATTTATATCCTGATCCAGAAACCAATTCAAGCTCAATTACAGTGATTACATTCCACAGACTGAAATCAACTGAACTAAATCAAGCCACATTCCAATAACCAAGCCTAAGTGGCTGGTGTAATTTTATAGTTGCCCCTTGTAAAAGAGAAGGGATAGGTGCACCAGGGACCAAGAGATCTCTTTGCTTACATTTTGTCTAAACTTCATATGATTTTTATTTTCATCTGACTTGCTTTCACTAAAAATCCCCTCCCCATCACTGATAAAACAAACCAAGCCATATTTAAAAGTGGTTTTAAACTCCAAGTGCTACACAGACCTTTTCATGGTCTGATTTAAATGTTAGGCCAGAAATAAATTTAAGTGGACTTTCTTCAAGAGAGAAAAAACTAGGTAAACCTCTGTAAGGGGGAATACATGCTTTGGAGGACATGGCTGGACAGGTTTAGTAGGTGACTGCAGAGAGCATAAAATCCATATAATAAAAGAGTGGGAAAAGTGAGCGGCAAAAGGCTGCAGCAAGACAGAGGGTTCCAATGTAGTCACACAAGTGAAAATATAGTCTTACTACAGGGGGAATGCACACATTTCAACTCTGACATCATCAAGAAGCAGGGAGATCTTTTTAGTGGAAATTATGAGGTTGAATAGATATTACAGAAAGCAGATTATTTCTCTTTTTTCTGCACTGGATTCCCTGTTATTATTTGCAGAAGTAATTTATTCAAAATTTATCTAATACAAATTTATCTAAAATTTATCTAATGAAATCAGTTTATATAGGTATACATTCAGTTTATGGTTATAATTACTGTTATATTACTTTCTTGTGCATGTAATTAGTTATTTTCAATATGAAGATTTGACTTATGTATACCCTGTTAATTTAACCGCTGCTATCAAAAATTTAAGAAGAGGGAAATCTCTATACCAAAGGGCAATGTTTTTCTCTCTTTTTCTCTCCTTTTACTTTTATTTACTTTCTTTGGTTTCTTTTTAAATCATGGGTCAATTATCTGGTTTCTAGAAGATCAAGAGCCCTAGATTTTATATTAGTATTTTATAAAATTCTTTTTTTCTCCTCTCTCTGTTTCTTTATTTTTTTTAAACTATGGGTTAATTATCTGACTTTCAGAAGATTGAGAGTCCCAGACTTTATATTAACATTCCATAAAACCCTTTTTCTCTTGGAATTAACTTTTTTCTCTCCCCTTCTTCTTTTTTCCCTTCCTTTTTAAACCCCATACTACTACTACTACTACTACTACTACTACTACTACTACTACTATTATTATTATTATTATTATTATTACATTTTATATCCCGCTCTTCCTCCAAGGAGCCCAGAGTGGTGCACTACATACTTAAGTTTCTCTTTCACAACAACCCTGTGAAGTAGGTTAGGCTGAGAGAGAAGTGACTGGCCCAGAGTCACCCAGCTAGTATCATGGCTGAATGGGGATTTGAACTCGGGTCTCCTCGGTCCTAGTCCAGCACTCTAGCCACTACACCACGCTGGCTCACCATTATTCATTTCTTCCTGACATAACAGGTTTGGGATACCAGTCATGAACATTTGTCAATGCGTTTTGCACTTGGGCTGTATGGGATGAGAATTCAACTATGGCCTCATGTCTATAGTATTTAAGCTTCAGGTCTTTTCTGATCATTCTTTTCCTCTTGGCAAGCAACTCCTTTCTCTCCTAAGCATAACTGGACAGTCGGATGGGAGGCTCAAGATTCATTTCTTATTTTTACATTATTGTCAGATAGATTCATATCTGTAGTTATTTCCTTTGTTTGTTTGTTTGTTTGTTTTTAGTGACATTCTTATAGATAACACCTTCTGAGCTTATAGATTTCAATGATTCTTTGCATTGTTGTTTCTTTTTCTGTGTTCCCATTACTTTTGGACCTCCCACTGAGGTTGGTTATGGAGAGGAGAGCCAATATGAAGTGATTAATGTGATCTGCCTAAGCTTTTGCATACAAAGTTCAATATTTATTCTATCTAGCTTGTGTTTCACTCTGATGGAATTAAGAAAATTACATTCCTAGCTTAGAGATTTTACAAACAGCATTGAATTTATGAATTTCTCCATCTGCTACTTACAGCATTGAGATAGTTGTATGTGAATTTATAGCTTTTGTATGTGAATTTACAGGTTTTAACTGCAGAAGTTTGTAACAGAAGCTTTTCAACATCCTTGTCCCACCAGAATAAGGATTTCTAGTGATACTGAATATTTGGGGGGGGGTGTTCCCCCCTCTAGATTTTCAGATTCTTTTTTGATTATTTAGGATTCCATTCGCCCATCAACTTAATGAACAACATAATTAAAGGAACTTATATTCACTGTATAAATCATTCATTACTCTGTATGAAACCTTTATTTGCTGTTCAGAGAGAAGCTGGGATGAAAAAGATCCTTGACCTTTTAAAAATCTTTTGGTTTATTTAGAAAATTATTATTTAGTATGGTAAAACTTTTAAAATTTACCTTTTCCCATCAGATTAATTAGATTTATTATTTTGAAAGTTTCTGAATAGCTTTTAGATTTCCCTCCCTCTTTTCTTCTCTTTTTCTTTTTCTCTCTTTTCTTTTCTTTCATATAGGATTTAAATTAGATGAAGGACGAATTGGCAGTGAGGAAATTTATATTCTTTCTAAAGAATGAAGAATATAGTTTAATTTTTGTGATAGGTATTTTTACTGCAGAACACAACAGGTGTTTACCTAGGTCGAGGTTGGTTCTCCTCTCTCTGTCCGGCTGATACCCTGGGAGGCCAAACACTCTATATGGATGCCTAGATTTAGACTCTGTGTGGCTAGTTAATTACATTTATTTTACTTCTTATATAAAATATCACTATCTTTGTATCTTTCTTATGATTGGGGATTCTTTTTTTCTTGGATAGATAAGATCTTGTTTGTAAACTTGTATTTTTGTCAAAATCTCAGAGATATAACATTTCTGTTTTTTACTTATATTACTGATAAAAGCATTTTAAAAATCTTAATAAAAAGAAGAAGCAGAGAGATCAGCTAATGCAGGTTACCTTTACTTCTTGCCTCCTCCAACTTGCAACACCTAAAGTTGCCTCAAGTCTCCTACGATAGAAATTCCAAGGATAAACTCTCTGCTTGTTTTCCAGTCAGTTTCAAGAATGATTGCCCCCCTCAGCAGCAGTGTTCCCTCTAAGAGAGATTTCCAGATGTTGTTGACTACAACTCCCAGAATCCCCAGCTGCAATGGCTTTTGCTTGGGGATTATGGGAGTTGTAGTCAACAACATCTGGGAATCCCTCTTAGAGGGAACAATGCTCAGCAGCTCATCCTAAACAATCACTCCTGTTTAGAACGAAATGCCACAGGACATAAGCACTACTGGGATCAATAAAAGTTAGTCATGACTTAAGTTGATTAATTTCAACACAGGACTTAGTCATGACTAACTCAGGTTAGATGTTGCCCAGGGTGCTTTATCCACACATCGTTCCTTACTATACTGGGTTAGTTAAAGGTTGCTTTCGCTCCCTATGCAACCCCATTCGTCACAAACAAAATCTGGATCGTTTACCCTGGGATAAGGGATAAGTGAATCAACAGCCTTTGGTCTGGCCAGAGGTTGTTGACTCTATTTCAATTCACTTCAACCTCTCATATCTCTTCATCAGGTATACTAACTAGAAGTTGAAGTGTCTTCTGAGGTTGTTTCCCCAGGATAACTGTCTGTATAAATAGGCTTATGCTAGCTAAACCTTTTACTCTAGTTAATCCATTGGCCCTTTCTGTTGTTCAGCATAACAGTGCATCACGCCCAATGACCAACAACAATATTGGGGTTCCATTGGCAACAACAATCCCAAACCTGCATTCCATTAGATTCTACCTGGTTAAATTTCTGTTGGGGGGAAAGAATGAGAGCTGGACGCCCAAACTCATATGAAAGCTGGCCAGCAAGTTAAATACGGGGAACAACATTCAAATGTGCATCCTGTTGAAAAAAATGGACAGGAGAATTTGTATTTGCACATGCATTTCTGTTTGTGCCTACAAGACTATCTAAGACAATCAGCAGAGTTTCCATGGGTCTGTGAGACCATGAGGCCGAAAAGCAGAAAACTCTGAGGAAAATAAAAGGACAAGGATACATCCCTAAGAATAATGAACTGTAGAAGAGTTTTGTCTAACTGCTGAAGAAGCCTCACATCTACACTATAGGTAATTTGATTAATCAATCAGGAAGAAAACTGCAACTATAAAACCTACCCTATTTCATTATCATATAAAATAGTAAGAAGCTAATGTTATTGTTAAAAGAGCTTTTATGTGAAGTCCCCATTTTATTGCTAGTTAAGGAAAAGCCTTAATGGATTTGGAGACATAACTCATAAAATGTATATAAATGATTGATTCCTTTTCAAAATACTATAACCTAGCACGCATCCTTCTTCTTTTCCCTCCAAAGGAACAACTTCACAGGTAAGATTAATCTTTTATCATTTGAAGAAGTTTAACTAAACATGCTACAAACATGAAGTCCCAATCAAGGTGTATTTGCATTTGCGCAACATATTTGATACTCCTATAAAGTAAACAAGACACAATACAGTGGGATCCTGACAAAGCATTAATTAAACCCAACAGTAGGTTTAGTTGTCTGTATTACTACATACCTGCTTTCCCCCTTCAAACATACTCTAGTGCTAGAATTATTAATTACAGGCATGTTTCCTACCAGGAGTACTTTGGAGCTATGTGACATTAAGACTCGGGAGCCACTGGCTGATGCCATAAGGTTTATTAGCCTCTGAGAAGAATCAGGTGATTCCTGTTCTCTCCCCACACCTCAGCCCCTGCTCACTCATTATTTCTCCTCCAGCCATGGAACAGAGTGTTATCATGTCTAAGGTGTTTAACAGCTGGGGAATGGAGGAGGTTTTTATCTGTGCTCATTTGTTTGTTTAACTGAGGATGGTGTGTTACACTGAAACTTTTAATTTATGTATACCAACTTTTTTCCTTGCACAATAAAGTGTATTTTTGTTGAGAGTTGAGGCTATGTTCACCAAAAAAGGGCAGAGAGACCATATGTCACATCCAAACTGGCACAAATACAATATACAATCAAGAGTTGAATTTGAGAGAGAGTCGAATATGGGAGAACTGGTAACATGGAGCAGGTGCTTATATAGCAACCTGGTCTAATTGAGGATGACTTGCTGAGGCTTTCTTTGACAACAATCAAGGTTTTGTGTGAGCTGCTTCAGAAGACAAGACCCAGATTGGATTCAGGGAAACAGAAGTAAAGGTAAAAATTAAAGCGCTACTTAGCTGAGCATCAGCTGTGGAAATGGAAAGAGGGGGAGGGGTGGTTGCAATATCCTTTAGGAACAAGTATATGTATACCACTCCCTACCATAATATTCTTTTTAAAAAAATTAACTCCAACAGTGATAATAGTTTTAGTGTGCATGGCCTGGCATGCATTCCCTGCATTATCCTCAACCCAGAAAATCTATAGTCCATCTGCAACTTGGAACACAAGAAGCTGCCTATATTGGAGTCACACTATTGGTCCACCTTGCCCATAAATGCTTATTCTGCTTGGCGCTCCAAGATCTCAAGCAGAGGTTTCTCCCACCCCAACACCTGAGATATTTGGTCACAACAATAGCTGTAGACCAAACCTGGTACCTTAAAGATGCAGATAATATTATCTAACACTGAGCTATAGCCCTTCCACAAAACTTCCCCTACTTTCAAACAAGTTTTTTTTTAAAACACAATACTAAATAACTATTTTTATTATTATTTATTATGTATTTAATGCATTTCTATACCGCCCGAAATGCAAGTTCTCTGGGCAGTTTACAAAACAATAAAAACAGCCAATAAAAGATTAAAACATTCCAACAATTAAAATTAAAAAATTAAAACTATTAAAACACAATTAAAACACAATTTAAATGTGTTTTAAATGTGGAACCCCAAAACTATCTTCTATGGAAACCCATAGGATTTATACGTTTCAGGAAGAATTAAATGACCCCAAAATTAATAACAATCCTTGCCAAGGCACTTTTTTGTAACCTGTGCAGGGCTGCTACTTTTGTTGAGTGCAGACCAACTTAGTCTAGGCAAGGGTGGGTTTTTTCCCTCCAATGGGTCAGGGGACAGATTTTGGAGCAAGCATTAGACAAAAGTAATGAATGAATAACTGGGGATTCAGAAGGTTTAAAGTACAGAGAAAGCAAGCTGAGTGACAGGAAAAGAACCTTTCCTGTCTGATATGCCAAATATTTTGACATTACAGACAACCTGTTTTTCAGAGTGTAGCATATAGTGCTGCACTAAATTTTCATGCTGTTCAATTTTTGATGCGAAAACTACCATTTTGAAAGTGCAAAGAGGCCAGTGAAAAGCCCTCTATTTTCCACTCTTCCGCAAACATTTCACACCTTTCTGCAGCTGCTGCTGCCTTGATCTGCTTCTGCCTTGGCACAATTTTTCAAAAGGGAAAAGGGCATTGCCCAACTTTGTTTTCATCTTCATTGCTAAGAGCTAGTCCACATGCTGATGCACAGTAAATGGCAGCTTTTAAAGTTTTCTTGCTGTGAGCTAGTGTTCACAGTGGTTATTTTTTAAAAGTCTCTTTAGGATCCACTTTTAAACAGAAATAAAAAGCAAAATACATTGTGAATTATAGAGACTTTAAACAGAACTCCCAACCAACCCTTATGTACCTCACTTCTCATTCTGATTTGTTAGGAGTCACTGTGCTATGTCCTGTCCATTATAGATGTGGAAACTGAAAAGGCATTGGGGTTGTACTTTCTCTACGATAGAACACTTTCATTACAGGACACTTTTGCCCTATACAAATGTTAGGAGAAAGAGGATGTATGTATGTAAAGAGGTACATTGTCCCAGAATTGCCCATTGCGGCTAATCTGCATCCACTGCAATGTCGGGTCTAGCCAGGCCTAACTTGCCCAAGAACATAGGAACATAGGAAGCTGCCATATATTGAGTCAGACCATTGGTCCATCTAGCTCAGTATTGTCTTCACAGACTGGCAGCAGCTTCTCCAAGGTTGCAGGCAGGAATCTCTCTCAGCCCTACCTTGGAGATGCCAGGGAGGGAACTTGGAACCTTCTGCTCTTCCCAGAGCAGCTCTATCCCCCCCTCAGGGGAATGTCTTACAGTGCTCACATATCAAGTCTCCTATTTATATGCAACCGGGGCAAACCCTGCTTAGCTAAGGGGACAAGTCATGCTTGCTACCACAAGACCAGCCTGGAAGTCTCAAAGGGGAAAGTGCGGAACGTGAGTTCTATTTTTAACCAGAATTGCTGGGAGCCCCACACCAGCAGAGCCCCCTTAGGAGCTGGAGTGGTACATTTTTATGATGAGAGGAGTAGTCCACTGGAGAGCTGGGAGCACTCTCCCATAAATCAACCCTCTCATGATAATGGTGGAAGACCCGAGCTGGCAAGCCGGCATAAGACTGAGTGTAAGCTGGGCTTCCCTGACTCCTTGGCCTGGGTCTAGTTGCCTAAACACATTCTCAGTTACAGCGAACCACAAAACCAACCCAAATCCTGAATCCTTTACCCAACTTCATATAAGACACTTTTTTTAAAGCCTGGCTTTTAGTAATTTCTGAGTTTTAAAATTGTAATTCCTGTTTAGATTTTTAATTGCTGTAATTTCTGAAGACGTTCGGTTTTTTTAAAATTCTTGTTTTAATAGCTGGTCTTGTTTGTCTTTGCTTTTGTGAACCGCCTGGAGCCTCTGAGTCAGGCAGTATATAAACAAGCAAACAAACAAATATACAGATGGCTGCCTAGGAAATCAGCCAAATAACCAATCCTCCAAACCCTCTCAGCCCAGCACCTGGTACCTCCCGGGTACCGCTAGTTCCATTTTTTTGTTGTTGTTGTTGCTTGTTGTCTGTGTCTCAATTTAAGTTCACATAAGAGAATCTAAACATCTTCTATATATTTAATTCTCTTTGCGTGGCAGCTCTTGCAAGAATTGCAAGATAGCCACAGGTATGGGCAGGAGGGAAGAAAATGGTGAGCTAGCCAGCTGGTGTGGGGAAGTGGCAGATACAGAATGGGGAGACGATGGTGGCAGGGAGGCAATGGAGAGGGCAGCACAGCCTCCCTCTCCAGCCCACTTGCCATCCCCAAGGTAAGAGTGCCCGAGGGGTGGGCAGGAGATGATGGTGGCCACCGGGCAGGCAGTGGAAAGGGTGGCACAGCCTCCCTCTCCAGCCCGCCTGCCAGCCTAAAGGCAGGAGCACCCAATGGGCGGGGGGAGACGATGGTGGCCAGCAGCAGAGAGGGCAGTGCAGCCTCCCTCTCCGGCCTGCCTGCTGGCCAAAATGCAGGAGTGCATGGCGAGCGGGGGGGAGATGATGGCACCCGGTGGGCAGGCAGCAGAGGGGGCAGCACAGCCTCCCTCTCCAACCCGCATGCCGGCCAAAAGGCAGAAGCACCCAATGGGCATGGGGGAGCTGATGGCAGCCGCCAGGTGGGCAGTGGAGAGGGTGGCGCAGCCTCCCTCTCTGACCTGCCTGCTGGTCAAAAGGCTGGAGCGCCCAGCAGGGGGCCGAGGAGGGGAAGCGGTGGCCAGCCACAGAGGGAAAGCAGTGGCCATGCCAGCCAGCTGTGGAGGCAGAATGAGCTGGGGGAGGGGAGAATGAAATGGGCCTCAAAAGAGGGGAGGCAGGGCGAACTAGGGGCACAGATGCTCTGCGCCAGGTCAGTTAGTTGTTTACTAACATCAGAGAGTCTACTTGCATTTCCAATGTAAGAATCCACATTAGGTTAATAGTGGCTAAGGTTTTTATTAGTGAAAAGTGTTAAACTTTATAAAATTAATGTTTTGACATGCAAGTTGTATGTTTTGACATGTCACATGGGGATGCCCCACTTATAACTTGTTTTCAATCTCCCTTAAGACTATTTATTGCACTTCTACTGTGTATCTCATTGTCTCAAACAAAACTGCTCACCCTTTTTGTTCCAGGAGGTGAGGGGAAGGTGAAACTCCACAACAGGAAATTCCTCATAACAGCCATCACTACATCATATGGCAGTGAATTCCATAAACCAATTTATACAATATATGAAGAAATACTTCTTTTGTTTGTCCTGAATCTCCTGTAATTCAGTTTTACTGGATGACCCTGGATTTGAGAGGCATGGAACGGGAGAAACTTCTACCAATCTTCTCTACATCATGCATAGTTAAGTTTATAAACCTCTATTATGTCCCCTTTTTTCCTAAACTAAAAAAACCCAAATATGTCAGCCTTGCCTTTTAGAGAAGGTGAAGTAACTCAAGACCTTGATCAATATGACTGTCATTTTCTGAACCTTTCCAGCCCTACAATATCCTGCTTGAAATGTGGTCACCAGAATTGTACAAGTATTCAAAATGCAGTCACACCATAGATTACAACAGCAAGGACATTACAACAGCAGAAATTTTATTTTCGATCACTTTCCTAATGATCTCCAGCATGGAATTTGCCCTTTTCACAATTGCTACACATTAGATGGATGTCTTCATAAGACAACCACCAGACTCATGAAGTTTGTGTGTGTTTCCATACTACCGGTGAGAAACAATCTTTATCTATCTCTTCCCTTCCCTTGAAGCCTACTGTAACTTCCAAAAATTGCCCTTAGAGCTGTGCGACCGTCAGGCTCATATTTTTGGGAGTCATAGTTGGTTTCAGAGGGAAGGGAAGATCGACTAAAATTGCCTCTCATTTGTGGAATGTATAGCATTATCTGCACATACACTTCATCAGTCTGATTTCCGGACACTGAATTATCTACATCAAAATCTCTTTCCTGTTTTGCCTTTATCAGTTCTGACCTCACGATGTATATCTGAAATTAAGAATTTTTGCTCCAATGTGCATCACTTTAAATCTACTTGTTTTAGATCATACAGGTAAACCTCGCTATTTGTGGACCCGACATCCGCAATGGGGTAATTGACACCTAACCTCGGCATGCGCAGGTAGGAAGGATTAATTTTAATGTATCCGTGGTGTTGGGGTTTCTCACCATTTTGAAAAAAGGAGCCATTTTGTGGCTCGTTTATTATTATTTTTTAGTCCCCATGCCCTGTAATTTTTCATGGAAAAATGGGGGACTTAGGATGGCATTCCTGGTCAGCTAGAGACCTGCGGAGCACGGTAGGACTCTTTTTTCCTTCTTGGGGGTGTTCTTTGACGATTTTGCCCTATTTCCAGCTGGAAAATTTTGATTGCCTTAATGCCCCATTATCTGCAGTTCTGCTAGCCATAGTTGTAGTGGAGAATGGAACCCCAGTGGATAAAAGGATTCACCTGTATTTACCAATTTGCTGGTCATTCATCCAATTTGAAGACATACATTTGGAGCTCTAAAGAATCCATTTGGTTTTCACCTCCTGGATCATTTGGTGTAATCTGTAAATGTAGCCACCGTGACTTATAGCCCATGTTGTTGTGAGATCAGGTCTTGACAGAATGCTCCAATGAACGTTGTACCTGGGTTGCAGCTGGAGCTGATGAGGACTGTAGTTCAGGAACAGCAATAAAGCCTCAAATTGACCACTCCTGGCCTGTAGATTTCAGTAGGTTTAAGTGCACATAACTCTAAGTTGGATTGTGCTTTAGATATTTGGAATTTCTTAATGGAAGCTACAGTGAGTCAAAGAAGAGGCCATAACTGGCCCATCTGCCTTATACTGTGTAGATCTAGCTGAAATATATACATAACTAGCCAACCCCGCACAGAGCATCTGTGCGGCGCTTTGGGGCCAGCTGTTTCCCCCTCCCTCTTCCTCCTGCCCCGGTCTCTACTCTCTTCCCCTTCCCTCCGGCCCCGTGCTCTCCAGCCCTCCTCCCCTCCCGTTTCTCCCCACACACAGAGCTGCGGCAGGCGGCCAAGAAGGGCCCCACCGCCGCCGTTTTTCCTCGCCCCGTCCGCCTGCCGCCACGGCTTTTCTCTCCCGCTGCCCGCCGCCGCCTTTCTCTCCCCCCGCCCGCTGCCTGCCGCAGCCTTTCTCTCCCCCCTCCTCCGCCGGCTGGCCGGCCACCACCAGCGCTTTCTTCCCCCTCTCCTCCTCAGTCCTCACTTCGGAACTCTCGCAGCATGTCACGAGAGTTCCGCCACCAAATCTTGGGCAGAACTGTCCCAAGAAAATTAAATATATAGATATATTTTGTTCAGATTCTTAAGAGTTTTATGAGTTTTCATAAGTGAGGCCATTTATATCAATGTCTTACCACTATTAATGCAGAAGAGAATGTGGGTGGAAATGCAAATGAGCATTCTGGCCAATGCAGGTTTTACATCTATATAACAAAACAATGGAAGCAAGAGCCAATAAACCTTGCGTGTGAACACTCCTTAAGTCTCAGCCTTGAATGCATGAAAACAAGGCTATATTTAGAAAGATGCTTCCAGAGCCATTTTAAAGGGTTTCCATTAAAATCTCCATGCAGACTGGAAACAATTTCCTTGGCCCAAATATCTGGCTCCATTTTTACACCACTATCAGTGTTATCTCTGGCTCACTTTTATGCTCACTGAAGAATGCTTGACATTTCAAACCAGATAAGAGGAGCTGCCTGGAAGCAAAGGGGAAGGTTTCTCTTCATACTTGGTGCCATAAACACTGATCACTATCTGTGTTCAATTGTCTTTGAAACAAAAGCTAAGCATACAAAAAGACTGCTAGGACAAAGAGGGGAAAAAGATTTTTTTAAAACCATCTTCTGGTATCACTTCCCCAAGAGAAATCTGCTCTACCAGGAATTATTTAAATACTGAAAGATACATGCCTGCTACTGAGGAATCCTATGATAGGTCTGACAACAATCGCATAAATCTGGTTTTGTACCTCCTTTGAAATGATATGATTGTTTAAAACTGATATTGCTAACAGCAAATTAATTCAATTTTTTAAATTACCCCAATGTACAATTTGAAAGGCAAGCATCTATATTTGGTTAAAGGTAAATTTGTCCTAAATCCCTGTTGTACATCATCACAGACTTTGACACATTTTAAACAATGTGATTAGGAAAGAAAAAGGCAAAACTTTGACTGATTTGTCCAAAACTGATATAACAATATTTTTCATCCGCAACTACTACTGTCATATTTTCCCTACGAAGGCAAGGTTAGTAAAAGGATGCAAAGATATGCACAAATTGCATTGCTTGGATAACGCAGGTTATTTTAATTCATTCATACTCCTAATTTCTAGTGGGAGGATGATGTCCAAAGTTCTGAAGTTCTCAGAGGCATCTTATCTCTCTCTATAATTCTCTATAATTCTCTTAGATATACCCATCACTAATCCTATGTGTGGCAGCTCTTGCGAGAGTTCATGAGCGAGGGGAGGAGGAGAGGAAAGTGGCTACGGTGGGGAACATAAGGCCAACAGACAGGCCAGAGAAAGGGCAGGTGGGCAGAGAAAGTGGCTGCGGCGGGTGGGGGGGAATGAAGCGAAAGCTGTAGTGGGGGGAGAACGCGAAAGCGGCAGCGGGGGGGAGAGAAGGTGGGGGGAAGAACGCAGCAGGCAGGCAGAAAAAGCAGCTGGCCAGGTGGCCAGCCAGAGAGAAAAAACACTGGAGGGGGGAAGAGGGAAGAGGAGGGCGGAGGGCCAAGAATGGGGGAGGGGGGCTGAGAAAGAGGGAGAACTAGAGGTGCAGATGCTCTGCGCCCAGGCCAGCTAGTTTATATTATTTCACATATAGACATGAAGCTGCCTTACTTAGGCTGAGTCTGGTCACAGGCAACTAAGACAAGCCTCCCCAAACCCTCATGGAGCTGACCGTGGCAGTGGCAGCATTTGGAGCACTCTTTAGCAACTGAGCTGGCAGTCACCATCATTTTTCTATGATGCAGTACCCATGCTATTGCATCAGTGGCTGCAGGAGCAGGATTGGGAGGCTCTGCATTACAGATGATCCCAAACCCCATGCTCAGACCACAGACAATTTATCCTACTATATTACTACAGTCATATCCTCTGGGTAGCTGCCTCCTACACTTATGCTCTTGAGCACCCGCCTACTTTCCCATTTGAAGCATGAACTATATTCAGGTCCATCAGTACTAAAAAAAAACTTATCTCAATATTTCTGAACTGCAAAACTGTAGAAAATGTTCAAATCTCAGCTAGCCCAATTCAGTTATACTAAAGTACTTGCTCTGAGTGCACTTAGCACAATTCTAGAACAAATTGTACAAAACTGGCTTGCATTGACACAGACTATTTGTCCATCTGAGTACACTGACTGATAGATGTGGTTTTCTCCCAGCCCTGGAAATACCAGGGGCTGGTCCTAAGACCTTCTGCATGCAAAGCTTGTGCTATATCACTGAACTACATTTTCCCCAGGGGAAAGAGAGAGGAAGAATTAATGAATTCAGGCATTCTTTAAAGTTAAACAGAAAAGGTGAGGCATTTCTCAGAGAGCAAGATCATTTGGATCATAAACCTCCAAGAGCAGAGATTAATATAAGCCCAACTGATCCCACTGGCAGTAGCAGAAGGATAAATCACTGTAGCACCAACCTCTTAAGTGCACAGGCCACAAAAACCCCATGGATTTATGTCAGATAGTCTGTGGTATATACAATGATAGAAGATGCCAGAACGACAAAAATGGGGGGCATGGGGAGTGTATTGCAATACACAAGGCATGCAGACCTTTAAAACAAGTAATTGTCCTTCTTGAGGTCTTAACCATATCTGTGTAACTATGCAGAGTGAATGTTGCTAGTTAACCTGTGGTCCAAATGTAATTATTCAAAAGTCAGTTTTCACAGGCATTGTGTGATGAGCAGAGTGTTGGACTTGGACTAGGTGTGGGGGGGTGGACGGGCGGGGGCTAGGCTCAAATCTCCACTTAGCTGAGAAGCTCAGTGGGTGACTTTGAACCAGCTACAGTCTCTCAGCCAAAAGTACCCCACAGGTTGTTGAGGGCCTTTCTTCTCCTCTCCTTTAGGAAGGGGAGCTGGTGCTACATGACAGTGAGCATAAATCTTCACCTTTGGCAAGCAGGGTCTGCCCTGGTTTTCATTTGGATGAGTAACTACATGTGAGTGCTATCTGCTGTGAGATATTACCCTTAAGAAATGGGTTGTACTCTGTGGTAGGGGCACCTGTTTGCATACAGAAGGTCACAGGTTCAAGCCCAGGCATCTCCAGGTAGGCCTGGGAGAGACTCCTGCCTGGAACTTTGGAAAGCCGCTGCCAGGCAGCGTAGACAAAACTCAGATTGGTTTCTGACGATTGGTTTGGGAGGATGGCAGGGCAAAATGGGAGTTTGCCTCATTTTAGAATTTCAATTAGAAAAAAAAGATGTGTTTGGATTTATGTTTGTGGTAAGGTATACAGTTTTACTGGAGGTTTTGTGCTGAATATAGGCAGCAAATGCACTATGGTGATTGGGCAAGGGGGATTCCATATGCCAACTGCGAGAGAGAGAGAGAGAGAGAGAGAGAGAGAGAGAGAGAGAGAGAGAGAGAGAGAGAGAGACTATGACAGTTAAGGTGAGCTGGAGTGAAACTGTTACTGGTTGTGGCTGGGGATGATGGGTGTTGTAGTTCAACAGCAGCTGGAGGGCCAAGTCTGCCCGCCCCTGTGCTAAGAACACACAATGGACCTGAGATGTTTGGAGGATCAAGGTGAGTGCTGACATTTCCTCAAGTAGTGGCAGCGGGCTTATGATCCAGCTACAAAGGTCTCAAAACCTCATGGTGAGGTATCACAGATGGTTACTGTAGTCCAAAAAACATCTAGGGACCCAAGCCTTGTTCCCTCTAATTTTTTTCATCTGTGTGCAGAATGAGTTTTGTTCTAGGTGGCAGTATCAAGGCACTGTGTACATGTGCACATATATTCAGAATGAGGCCTTCCAGATTCAACCTGAGCAGGATCTAAAATTAACTCAGTGGACATTTTTAAAATGGTGAGTATGCGCACACCAACAAAAAAATAAGAAGATCCACCCATCAGACTGAACATACACAACTGAATCCAATAAATCTATTGTGAAAATGCACACACCTTAGAGGGAACACTGGACCCAGGTTTGAAAACCCCTTCTTGTATGTTCTTGAATCAAGGCAACTCCCTTCACTTCATGCACACACAGTTCCACAGACAGTGCCCCAAAATGTGAAATCAACTCCCCATCCCTTGAATTCAAAGTCACTTTGAAGTAAACAACAATACAATCAAGCCCATTAATGGTTGCCTCAGAGTATGGTTGGGAGAGAGAAAAGAAAGTGATATTTTGTGCTCTGGACATTCTTTCCAAACCTGTGATGACACAAGACACCTGTTATTTCCGCACTTTGAAAATCCTACCGACTGCCAAAGCCCCAGAGCCAAGCAGTATTGCCAATTTACTATTCACAGCTGCTTCCTTCTAGAATTAATCACTGGAAAGCAAAGACAAATAAACAGCAAAACAGGCATCTCAAAATGAACTGGAGCGTGGAAGTTGAAATAAAAAAACTCTCACTGAGCCATTAAAAAAAGAGAGAGAGACAAAGCACTCAAGGAAAAGGCAATTGATAAGAAGTACAGAAATGAAATTTACAGTACAAGCAACTTAACTGCATCTAACACAGAACATGACAGCTTCCAAACAAACAAACAAACAAAAAAACAACCAAAGGAAACCTGGGGAAGACACTGAAGACTTGGTTTCTTCCTATGAGCATTATACTGGGTTTCAAATGAGCGAAAATCGGTATAGAACAATGTTCTTCATTGCAAGGTCTGAGAGCCATGAGCTCCCCTCAGCCCTAAGTACAACTCTCTGACTCAGTATCAGGCTTGTGGAATGCTTCAGACAAAGCCAAATATTTCAAAACAGCCCCCCGGCACTGTGCAGAGGTGACTGCTGCCATCATATAGAGCTGCACTTTGCCCAGTACAGGATAACCCTGTTACCTGTGGGGGTTCCATTTCGCGCAGGGTGGGCACAAATAGCAAAAACCACAGATAACGGGGCATTAGGGCTATGGGAACTGGGGGAGGGGCTAGATACCCTAGCCGAGAAAAACATGCAAAAAAAAGGGCAAAAAGTGGGGCATTGAGGGGATGCCCTACATTGCTCTGTGTGTCCCCATTTGCCCAGCAATGCCACCACCATGCTGGGTTTTTCTCTTTCCCCCCATAAAAAATTACGGTATTAAAAAAAAACAACAACAGAGAAAGAAGCCAGCAAATGGCTCCCTTAGTTAAAATGGCAAGCAGAAAATGACCTCGGAGGTCATATGCGAGTCTTAACCTTTTCAGTGCCTGATTTTTGTGCGTATACCGATGTGGCAATTACCTGACCATGGATACGTGAAACAGTGGATGTTGGGTCTGTGATCAACGAGGTATTCCTTTACTGGTGGGGCTTCTTTAAAGGAAATGGAGACTGTTCAAGTCGTGATGCCATCTTGGAAGGTACACATACTGCAATCCTTCCCAGCACTTTCCCCATAGAGTTCTCTGGGGAAAGCGCTGGTAAAGACTATACTTTCAAGCAGTGACCTGCACTTAAAAAAAAAAAAAGTGAATGCCACTGGTATATTAGCTATTCACATTTATGGCTTGCTCCATCATAATGTTTTTGCGCTTTAAAATCATATATATTCAAAGATTTTTATAGCTTTAGGGACATGGGAAGCTGCCATATTCTGAGTCAGACCATTGGTCTATCTGCCTCAGTATAGTCTACACAGACTGGCAGCAGCTTCTCCAAGGTTGCAGGCAGGAATCACTCCCAGCCCTATCTTGGAGAATCCAGGGAGGGAACTTGAACCCTGCTGGATCAGGCCCAAGGCCCATCTAGTCCAGAATCCTGTTTTGCACAGAGGCCCACCAGATGCTTCTTCTGCTTTTCCCAGAGCGGATCCATCCCCTGAAGGGAATCTCTTACAGTGCTCACACTGCTAGTCTCCGATCGCAAATCTTCTGCTCCCAGAGCATCCCAAAGCGAATCTTTTGCTCTTCCCAGAGAGGCTCCATCCCCTGAGGGGCTCCATCCCCTGACGGGAATCTCTTACAGTGCTCACACTGTTAGTCTCCCGTTCAAATGCAACCAGGGAGGACCATGCTTAGCTAACGGGACAGGTCATGCTTGCTACCACAAGACCAGCTCTCCTCAATGTGTCAGCTTTGAGACACTGACTTGCAGTAGATTCAAGCCATTTGGAGGTGACACAGTTCAGATCTCAAGTCCCTGTCCCCTTCCATGTCTACTAAAGAAGAATCAATTATGAAAAATAAGGTAATACCCTTCCCCCCCACTCCTTAAGACCTAGAGAGGAGCTGCTTCTCTGTGTTGACAACTTTACCATTATCCATCCCCTAAGCCCACCTACATGTGGGTATATTCCCTCCCTCTAGAGGGAAAGGTTTAGAACATGCACCAATTTCCAAAAGCAGGAGAGCCAGCCTGTACCCAGCACTTGCCAACATATCCCTAATTATACTGGCCAACATCTTCATTAACTATGTGGTCTCACAAGGGTAAGAAGTGTATCCACAGCTCTGCAGCAGTGATCGTGTAAAAGAGGGGCAATTTTTGGAGACCTCACCTTCCCCCAAACATTCTCTGATCTACCCCCAAATATGTCCCTGAGGATTGTGTGTTGCAGTTATGGGTTCCAGTTGTTTCAGCACAGGGCTCCAGCAGGTCAGATAATAGTCCTCAACAGCCTTCCATATTGTGATGCTGGACTGCTAGCAAGCATTGGTTATATAGATTTGGCCACCGCACAAGGGGAAGAAGCATACGCAGAGTTCTGCAGCGACAATGACAAGAGGCAGGGGGGTTATTTTCACTGATCTCTCCTTCCCCAAAAGGTTCCCTGAGCCACCCAAAAATTATATCCCTGATGATTGGGTAGTCCTCAGGGACATACTTTTGGGAGTCTCGGGGAACTTTGGGTTGCAGTTATGGGTTGCAATTGTTTCAGCACAAGGCTACAGCAGGCCAGATACTGTATTTACCCAAATCAAAAACAACTCTTAATTTAAGACAACCCCCTTAAAATGTAGAGGTTAAATACAGGTTATAACTGCATTTACTCAAAAGGAAATTTAAGACAACCTCCCGATTTCTAATATTGAAAACTTGGAAAACCCTATTCTTGGATTCAGGTAAATACAGTAATAGTCCTCAGCTGCCATCATGATGCTGGACTGCTACAGGCCCTGATTGTATAGCTTTAGCCACCTCTGATGGGAACCACACGCCATCTCCAGTTCTGTCACTTCTGATTGCCCATTTCCCTTGCTGGCTAAAGCTTACACAGGCATAATACGGAAACTAATATGCATGATGCATTTTTGGACTTGTTAAGTGTCCTAAGGATTATCGCTGGATGAGAAAAATCCAATAAATGCTTTGAATTACCTTTTGTATTAATGTTTTCATAAACAATATTGCCTCAGTGCTCGGAACTCCATAAGCCAGAGGGAGTAGTTTGGAAAATAAACAGGATAAATATCTTTCAAACTTGTACCACAAAACACATTTCACACTCCTAAACTGAAGAATTCCTAGGCTTGTTAGAACAGTTCCCATAAGCTATTTCTATCTGTGTGTTTTTTTAAAAGCCAAGTGCAATTACAGTAAAAATAGCAGCCATAAAACTTCAACTTTCATCATTTCACTCTATACGATAAATATCAAAGAGCACATCAAGGCGCATTTCTTAATGTATTAATATACAGAAGCCAGCATAGTTCAGATCACTCCCTGTGGAAAATGTGCCAAACACACTCCTCTGAATAAAGAATGGAAATTCAAATGGAGAGACCCTTTTCCCTTTTTCCCCCTCCAGCATGTAAATTGCCTGTTCAGCATTGCATGCCAGAGGACTTCACACAGCTTAAAAACAGGGGGAAACCTTCAGGATGAAAGAGGAAACAGCAGGAGGTAGGGAGGAGGGATTTGTTTTTACACTAACTCCATTTGTATGTCAATGGGAAGGATGACAAGACTAAGGTCTGCTTCTGCTTCCTGCATTGCAACAGGCATGGACACAGTTCAGCTTTAGCAAAGTGCTTTAGGATCCCCTAGGCTGGAAGCAAACAAACAAGGTGACCAGAATTCAGGAAGTCCAAATGGTGATACATCAGTACCCTTACAGGCACGATGCGGAAATGCTTTTGTCCACATGAATCTGACCACACCCTACTTTCAGCTTTGGAGGCCCTGCACTTTGGCCCCTTTGTATCCTTCTGGGATATGAATGACAAGTACCAAAAGCAGGGCCATGCAGTTCTTATCAGATTCCTTCCCTGGGCAGATCTGTCATGCTCATTCATTACGTCTGTTCTGATGGGTTAAAAAACGTGTGTATGTGTGTAATATGCCAACAGGCATTAGATAGATAGATAGATAGATAGATAGATAGATAGATAGATAGATAGATAGATTAGATTAGATTTACTGTTTTAGTTGTTTTCTGCTGTTCTAATGCTATTTTTTAAAAATAGTGGTTGCTTCATTTTGGACATGTATTTTGTATTTGTATTTTCAGTACCTCCTGCACTTAAGACATGTGCTGGGACCAAGTCTGTCATAGAGCGGACATCAAGCAGCATCTCAGAAATGCTACTGGTTCCACGTGCAGGTACAGTGAGACAGGCAGAAATGAGGGGTTTCAATGCGTGGATGAGACGTTGGTGCCGGGAGGAAGGGTTTAGATTTGTTAGGCACTGGGATACATTTGGGGGCAAGCAAGGCCTGTACAAAAGTGACGGGCTGCACTTGAACCAAGATGGAACCAGACTGCTGGCCCTTAAAATCATAAAGGTTGCAGAGCAGCTTTTAAAATGACCCCTGGGGTATAGCCGACAGGAGCTGGGCAGTATCCAGTTCGGCAAAAGCCATCCTTTAAAGTGCGAGGGTGCAAAGGATTCAGATAAAACAGAAGGGGACAGAGCAGAACTGCATAAAGAGCAGACAGGAGCCTGTGCCAGATGGTCAAAGAGTCAAAAGAATATCATACATCAGGGGAGAGATTCATAACCTATAAGCATATAGGTGTTTCTATGCCAATGCCGGAAGTCTCCGAGCCAATATGGGTGAGCTGGAGTGCTTGGTTGCTAATGCATAAATAGATATAGTGGGCATAACAGAAACATGGTGGAACAGCGAGAACCAGTGGGACACTGTTATCCCTGGATATAAACTCTATAGAGAGGACAGGGAGGGGCACCTTGGAGGTGGAGTAGCACTGTATGTTAAAGTAGGGATAGAATCTAACAAGCTAGAAAACCTAGGTGGATTGGAGCCCTCCACAGAAACCCTGTGGGTGACAATACAAGGCCTGAAAGGGAACGTGCTACTGGGGACGTGCTATCGCCCTCTGGATCAAAACACTGACAGTGACTGGGAGTTGCAGGAGGAAATCAGGGAGGCGTCAAGGAGAGGCAGGGCTATAATAATGGGTGACTTCAATTACCCACACATAAACTGGATAAATTCACAGTCAGGTAATGACAAAGAGGTCAAATTTCTAGATATGCTGAATGACTGTGCCCTAGAACAGTTGGTCTTGGAACCAACCAGAGAGTTTTGTACAGCAAAATGGTTGCCCTGAAAATATGCCAAGTGATCTGGTTCCCTACCTTTTCGGTTGTAAAGAATGTCAGTCATGATACTTTTGCATTATGACTGAGTTTATCTGTTTTAGCAGCATATTAACCCACATATCTTCAGATGCCCCTATCTCACTCCTGAACAAGCAATGCATACACCACTGATCATTATTACCTTCGAGACACATAATAATTTCAGGAAATGAACCATCAAATTAGAATTTTTTTAAACTCCATTCCCACCTCCCCCTTGCAGCATATCCATGCAGTTGGTTTGATGGGAAATGAGGCACGGTGCTCCAAGAATAAAGTAATATGAAATCATTTATGCTACATACCAGAAAGTGTAATTTGCTCAAATTCATAACAATGAAAAAGAAAGGAAAAGAACATTTACTCAACATAGACGTACCGTCAGCTGCATAACAATATAAATCCAAAAGAGGATGTATAAAGATGACTTACTAATGCTGTAGATCAATTCTAACTATTATTCTCTGAAAGCAATGCATTTAAAATGGAAACATGTTATACATTTTAATTCAGCTATCTTAATGCAGTAAAATGCAGCCGATGAAAAGAATGAAGAAACTGTATGCCCAAAACTAGGAGAGATACAGCAAATAAGCAGACACCATGAACCGAGATGGAGATGCAGAGTGACATTTGATGCATCTATATTACAAACAATCCAGCCATGATTTCTCCTGAGAAATCCTGGCCATTGTATTCTGAAATGCTTTTTAATTTTAATACAGGCACTAAATCTTACGTGTTAGAAATCCGTATCCTATAGGGACATAGGAAGCTGCCTTATAAAGAGTCAGAGCTTTGATCCATCTAGCTCAGTATTGTCTGCACTGACTGGCAGTAGCTCCCCAAGGCTTCAGACAGGAGTCTTTTCCAGCTCTACCTGGAGATGCCAGAGGTAGAACCTGGGATCTTCTGCATATAGAGCAGATGTCCTTCCATTGAGCTACAGCCCCATACCCAATCCATCACCATCCCCAATCCAATCCTTTGGTCCCAGCGTTTCCTATGAAAAATCTATTATAATTTCATATTGTAGTGTACTTTCTATGCTAGAAGTTGTGGTGCTCATCCATCAGCTCAGCCATAATAATAAAACAGAGGTGACTGGACACACGTGAGTTAAAAAAAAAAACCCTCAGAGGAACCATTTCTCCAAAGTGCTCTCCTCCTTCAGTTATTTTATTCAAAAACATCACATGGAATTTATTGTTTGGCTCAGCTAATCATACAAGCTGGACCATGTGTTGAATATATACAACAATTAAAACAAATGGCCCTTGATCCTATAAACTGTTGAGAGGAGTTATACTTATGATCAATAATCTAAGTAATCAGTCACCTAAGATTCACCAATAATGACCCACCTACAGAGTGATGCTGCCAGAAGCACTCTTGGTAGTAGCACTGCCAAGGGAACTAGAGTTCACAGAGCAAAACCAAGACGTGTAAGCATCACAATCGTTGTCCAATACAATACAACTCCAAAACTTGTGGCCACAAGGGAGGAGGAGTGAACTTGTTCTCTGCTGCTTCTTAGGGCAGGACTACAACCAACAGGTTGAAATTACAAGGAAGCAGATTTTGGCCAGACATTAGGAAGAATTTGTTAACTATAAGAGCTGTTCAACAGCGGAACTGTCTGTCTCAAGCAGTGGTGGGCTCTTTGCTTGAAGAGCAAATAAGAGATGTTGGAAAGGAAACTATCAGGGATGCTGTAGAAGTTTATTGCACAGAACAGAGAATTGGACAAGAAGATCTCTACAGTTTCTTCTATCTCTACGATTCTCTGTAATGAACTACTTGAATTTGTACTTCAGTGCTTGCTGCTAGCACGCAAACCGTTTGCTGAGCAGTGATGACTATAACAAGAAAGAATATTATGTATACCACAGAGTTATACAGCTGGCTAAAATGTGGTATTTAACTTTATGCAAAGATTATACTGCTTTTGGCAACTTTATTCAGCTGACTAAAGAAATAAAGGGAAAAAATCACTAACAGAGAGAATAAAGGGGTAAGAGCTTGGCCCTATTTCATTTCATGTCATTCATCTTTATTGCCGAAATATGCTGGGGCACTACGTAAACCAAAAGCACAAAGAAACAGGTGAGCTTGTAACACACCACTCCAGCAAGTAAGTGCCTTGCATCAATGCAGTACCTAATCTGGAACAGACGTCACTTTTTGTATGCCACAACCTGCCACTGTGGTCTTATGCCAACACAATACTTGGCTTTTGCAAAAGCTTAAGAGAACTCTGTATGAACACAAAAAAAATATTTGGGTTAATTATAAAAGAACTGTGTATATCCTGCTTTACACTTGCTGCTTACTAAATTTAACAGACAACACCAAACGTAATCCCAGTCGATAATTTTTAACAGAATAATTTTTCATATGCCTCCTTGTCCAACACAAAATGCTGTTATTTATCTTTCACATTTAAGAACTTTTAAAATCGCTTATTTAGGATGTGAAGTCTAGGAAACCAGTTGTGGTGTCTCATTATATTACAACTTGCTTGGTTTCTCTGGATTTTGCCTAATCTGACTTCTGTTAAGGTTCATTTAGTATTTTATATTGATTGTATTCCGATGTCATTAGGAACCTTTAGAGCAGTAAATTATGTTCCCAGGCTAGCTTATTGACCAAACACTTGAAAACAAACAAACCAACAAATAAAATGTTCCCTCAGCCGATCTACAAAGTCCATGGCAATGGTGACACCAAAATAGTTTATATTGATAGTTATAGAAACGTGCTTATCTGTATAACACAGTGGACAGAATTCTACTTTCATATTATTTATCTCCCTCTCCATAACATACAGCAAAAATTACCCATGTTGCTCTGTCTTCATATTCTGCATTTTTCCTAGCAGCAGCAAATGTCTGGAGTAGGGATGATGAAAACACACCAGCTGACAATTTAACTAAGTGTGAGGCTACACACTCAGCGCTTCAGGGAGAAGAAGCATTGCCACTGCAGGAAGCTTCTATAGCTCTGCACTGCCTGTCATGTAGGGGTAGTTATTTTTGTAGTGGCAGACAGTAAGTGTTGCTCTAGGAAGCGAATCGAGGGTCCTGTGCCACCCCAAAAATGTCCCTGAAGTCTGTGAAACCCTCAGGGACATATTTTCAGATGTCACAGGGCACTTCCTGGGGAAGAACAGATCAGAACAAATTGCACGCACACAAATTGCAAGATAGGTACACGTTGTAGTAGAAACAGAGTGCTCTGCAACAGGGATGCTTCTTTCTGGTGCATGGCCACATTAGTCAGGATGTCGGCCAATGTGTGATGATATCAAGACATGGGTAACTATGATTATTCATAAATGATCTAGAAGTAGGGGTAAGCAGCAAGGTGGCCAAATTTCCAGATGATACCAAACTCTTTGGGGTTAGTGAAATCCAAAATGGATTGTGAGGAGCTCCAAAAGGATCTCTCCAAACTGGGGGAGTGGGCAACAAAATGGCAAATGTGGTTCAGTGTTGGCAAGTGTAAAGTGATGCACATTGGGACGAGAAACCCAAACTTCAAGTATATGCTATAGGATCTGAGCTGTCAGTAACTGACCAGGAGAGGGATCTTGGGGTCGTGGTGGACAGCTCATTGAAAGTGTCCACTCAATGTGTTGCAGCTGTGAAAAAGGCCAATTCCATGCTAGGGATCATTAAGAAGGGGACTGAAAATAAAACTGCTAATATTATAATGCCCTTATACAAAACTATGGTGTAGCCACACCTGGAGTACTGTGTACAATTCTGGTCACCACATCTAAAGAAGGACATTGTAGAACTGGAAAAGGTACAGAAGAGAGCAACCAAGATGATCAGGGGCCTAAAGCACCTTTCTTATGAGGCAAGGCTACAACACCTGGGGGCTTTTTCATTTAGAAAAAAGACAAATGTGGGGAGACATTATAGAGGTCTATACAATCTTGCATGGTATGGAGAAAGTGGATCATGAAAATTTTTTCTGCTTCTTACATAACACTAGAAGCAGGGGTCATCCCATGAAATTGATTGCCAGGAAATTTAGGACCAACAAACGGAAGTACTTTTTCACACAACGCATAATCTCCTCATCTCTGACAGCTTTTAAAAAGTCTTTAAAAACACATTTCTTCACCCAGGCTTTAAATTAATGTTGTTTTAATGGTTTTAATGGCTTTAATGCTGTTGTAAAATATTATTTTAAATTTTTTAAAATTGTTGTAATGTGTGTGCCCCCCCTTTTTGTGTTAATGAATGTTTTACTTTGTTTTTATTCTGTTGCAAACCGCCCAGAGACGTGAGTTTTGGGTGGTATAAAAATGTTTTAATAAACAATAAATAAATAAAATAGTCAACTTGTGGAATTTTCTGCCAAAAGATGTGGTGACATCCAACAACCTGGATGGCTTTAAGAGGGGTTTGGATAACTTCATGGAGGAGAGATCTATCAATGGCTACTAGTCGGAGGACTATAGGACACCTCCAGTCTCAGAGGTAGGATGCCTCTGAGTACCAGTTGCAGGGGAGTAACAGCAAGAAGGAGGGCTTCCAGTGGCATCTGGTGGGCCACTGTATGAAACAGGATGCTGGACTAGATGGGCCCTGGGCCTGATCCAGCAGGGCTGTTCTCATGTTCTTATGAAAAGGAGCCAGATAAATTGACACAAGGCTCCTGTATTGGTGGCAGTCCCTCTGTTTCTTGAAACATGTTGTTCTACCCTGAGCCCTCTAGACCAGGGATTCTCAACGTTGGGTCCCCAGATGTTATTGGACCAACTCCCATAATCCCCAACCAAAGGCCACTGGAGCTGGGGATTATGGGAGTTGAAGTCCAATAACATCTGGGGGCCCAACGTTGAGAATCCCTGCTCTAGACTACAGACTCCTCAACAATTCTTTCAGCTAAGTGGAAGCAAAACGTAAGGAATGAGATGCAGTTCAAACAATCAAGCATTTGCATGGTTCTGTAGTAGAACTCTATGTAGGTCGGTGCTCAATGAAAGTTTCAGCACCTGGGGATGAGGCCATGGCCCAGTGGTAGAGTATCTGAGCCATCTTATTTATTTATTATTTCTCTATGTAAACCGCTTTGAAAACTTTTATTGAAAAGCGATATATCAATATTTTTTCGTCTTGTTGTTGCTTTGCATGCAGAAGGTCCCAGGCTCAATCCCCGGCGTCTCCTGGTAGGGCTGGTAAAGACTCCTGTCAGAGAGCTACTGCCTGTCACTGTAGGCAATACTGAACTGGATGGACCAATGGTCTGGCTAGGTTTAAGGCAGCTTCCTACATTCACACCTCCCTAGTGTCACCATGTTACCCACAAACTATTTTTGGTGGCATAATAAATCAAGAGAGTCAGCAACTCCATATTAAGAATTGTAAAGAAATGTTGTGTGCACTGATAAGCCCTTCATGACAACCCCTCTGCCTTCAAAGCGAATGTTTGAAGTCTGGAGATCATATTTTCAGATATGCCACACTTGTTTGCTTCTGGACCATAATCACTATCTTTTCAATATCACTCTCTTCTCTATTGTGGATATATTAAGAAGTACCGTGATCACAATCCCCTGGACTGCCAGACAGCATATACCCACACACAAAAAGAAACTGTACCTCACTTCCAGGTTTCAAAAGACCAAGTTGCAATTCATCCCTCAATTTGACTCACAAAGGATGGTAGTAATTCTTTTTAAAAAAAAAAAGATATTTTCCTGCTGCTCTCATCATCAAACTCTATCGTTCACCAACAAATACCAAGCTTTTTTCAAGGGTAATACAACACTGGGAAGGCAATGCATGCAGAAGGTCCCAGGTACAATCCCTGGCACCTCTGGCTAGTGCTGGGAAAGAGCCCCGCCTGGAAACCTGGGGAGCTTCTGCCTGTGAGCACAGACAATACTGGTCTGGATGGACCAAGGGTCTGACTCAATATGGAAGCCTCATTCAGACGGCCCCTTGGTCTAATCCAGCAAGGATCTGAATAACTGTTCAGCTTTTAAAGAAAAAGTCAATGTGACCTGAGCAGAAAAGCAAAACTGTGTTTGGATGTCTTCCCCCACAAGCTGTGCTGTGATGAGAAAACAATTACTTCATAAGCAGTTCACGTTAAAAAATAATAATACACATTTGCTTTGTACATAAGAAACCACCAGTCAGAGATTCCCTCACAATGTGGTGCGATAGAAAATTCAAAGAAACAATTTTATTAATGCAAAATCAGAGTCCTGTTCCAGAATCCTTTGAGTAAATATTATTCTTCTTGTCCATTCTTTCCATGTAATGCACTTTGCCATCTGCCAACAAGCTGAGGCATGTTATTATATTAAGCTATTATGGTCTAGGAAGGATCTGAACTACTCAATATGAATCTACCAACCCTCCACCCTTGAATTTTTAACATGCATGGTTTTTTAAAGCTCCAGCACGCAACCAATCTGTTGCTAAAATATTCTCATTGTCCACAGTTGGTGTGAAGCACCTGGGACATCTTCCTTCAAGCGCAGCCTTTGTATAGCAAAGTCAACAGCAGCGCTTCTCGCCACAAGGCAACACATCCTGCTTTGCTCAACTACAGTCCCTTTTAAATACAACTGTCATGCATTCTTTCCTACCCAGGAGGTCTGAGGTTTTGGAGTGTTAAGTAGATGAAAGTGGAGCTCCAAAGACACACACACACGCACACACACACACACACACTATTTTGCATCATTCTCTCTCAATCACATACCAGAGTTCTCAAGAGGCAACTTCAGTAATCAGAGAAGACCTAGAGGAGTGTCAGGATAAAAGAACCCCGAGGACATTACAGGCCAGAAATCTTCCCAGAAACCAAGCATTTGAGGTTAGTAGATGATGCCCCTCCTTAAATCCCAACACTAGCTTTCTATCTCAAATCTAGCATAAACTCTTGATCCTTACTTTCAAAACCCTCCACAGATCTGTACCACATATCTCTCTACTTTTATATCCCAACACACCCTTGCCTTTAACCTTTACACTTCCAGCTTCACCACCCTCAGCCATGCGATCCCTCAGAAATCTCACTCTTTCTTCTTTTGTGCTCTCAATGCCTGGAAATACC
This sequence comes from Hemicordylus capensis, assembly GCF_027244095.1. NCBI lineage: Eukaryota > Metazoa > Chordata > Lepidosauria > Squamata > Cordylidae > Hemicordylus > Hemicordylus capensis. The sequence goes on along the minus strand of NC_069661.1, from coordinate 23,943,963 downwards.
TCCCAGAACACCTTTATGATGTTACCACTCTCACTTCCTTCAAATCATTTTGTGGGATCTCTTTGATCCCTAGCAATGTAAGTGCATAGCACTTTCCATTTTCTGTGAAATGCAAAAGTGGTTGTTGATACCCCAATATACATAATAGTATAAACTGAAATTTTAAGCAATATTAGCATGTGGTGGGAGAAACATCACAGGGCACTTAACCTCATTAAGGTTGCGCCTGACCTGGAACATGGAGTTGCAGAACACTGAACACCATGTTGTTTTTTCCCCCTCCTCAAATCGGGTATACTGCACCATGATTCCTTCCAAAGGTTAAGGTTTTCCACTCTTCAGAAAGGGGATGTGGCACAAGAGGGTTACAAGGCTTTCATTGAGCACTAGACGTTGTTGAAGCAGGTTGCCAATTTGACACTCTCTGAGATTCCGCAACTCTGGCCCAACCTGCTACCTGGAAATTCAGGCAGATGGGTACTGCCCTCCCACCTGTGCAGTTCTGGTGCCTTAGATGATCAGCACAATCATGGGCTGCAATCAAAAGAGTAGGTTTACAATTAAACTAGATTTCCAAATTGCTCTGAGGTGAGAATCAGAGTCCCAGTCTGCTAATTCTCCTAAATCAGAAGACACATTTAAAATCAAACAATTCCTGTTCCATTACTCCATTTTTCAACATTGTTATGTCACAATTTGACCATAAGGTTACCATTCTGGTAGGCTCACTTTTTCAAGGCATCTGTATTGTTCGACAAAACTGTTCCTCACACTGCACAGGATCTTCTGGCACACATCTAAAACACAGTACATTTTTGTTTGTGTCTGCTCCTTGCAGCTATATGAGCTATTCTCTACAGAAATTTCACTGTAGTGTAAATGCATACCAGTGCACAGAAGGGCCGGGGGTTGGCCTAGATGACCTTCAGCTTTCTATCAGTCTCGCCTTATTCTGAATTCATCCCAAATGAAAAGATTTTTATTTAATTCTTAAAGGGGGTGGGGGTGATTCTGATTTCTGTGGATTTTACTGCTTTCCCTTTCTGGAAGTGTCAGTACTGTATCTTCTCATCTGACTTGCAGAATAAACCTGACCTGTTTCTATGGAAACAAATGTTGTGAGACTATGGCTGAAACCCTTATTACCTGCCTGAATCAATAACTCTAACCTTGGCACAGTCATTCATCTCCTGTGCTTTCAGCCAATAGCTTAGAAAAAGGAGCTCGCCCTATGAACACCTGGTATCATTTTATAAATGTCACCTTCAAGTTCCACAAACTTTTTAGAATCTAACAAATCTTTCCCATTAGCACGTAAAACTAAAGTGCAAGACTGGTTTGCCTGACTATATATATTTTTAATTCATTCTGAGTTTGGTGGAGTGGCAAACAAACAATATGACAAAGGGGATTGTACCTCCAGATAGCATCTTTGGAGTTCATTTCATCTTTCTCTCTGTGTGTGTGTCCTTGTTGATTAATATCAACCTGGCGAGGAGGAATTAGTGAGTTTACTATGGCCACAGAGAGCAGACAGCGACGTGATTTATCACACGCTTCCATTATGCATGTTCGCAAATGTGATCGGGGAAATTTGCTTCCTGTGTGTACTCACACATGTCACTGCAGAACTGGAAAATGCCTCAGGTAAGTGGGCAGCAAATCTATCAGCTGGGCATAAATATCACAAAGAACAGGTGGTGGAACACATGTATCCCAATGTATTAAAACAATGTTTTTGTTCTTCCTAGGTAGACATTAGAGATATCACAGAATGCCACAAAAGTGTCTACATTTTGAATTAAAAAGTAAGAGAGTTGGTTTGGTGAGAGCAAGTATGAATTGTCCCCTTTGCTAAGCAGGGTTCACCCTAGTTTGCATATGAATGGGAGACCACATGTGAGCACCGTAAGATATTCCCCTTAGGGGATGGGGCCACCCTGGGAAGAGCAACTGCCTGCTTGCATGCAGAAGGTTCCAAGTTCCCTCCCTGGCATCTTCAAGATAGGGCTGAGCGAGACTGCTGCTTGCAGCCTTGGAGAAGCTGCTATCAGTCTGTGTAGACCAGGGCTACTCAACTTTGGCCCTCCTGTGGATGTTTGCCTACAACTCCCATAATCCCTGGCTGTTGGCTACTGTGGTTGGTGATCCTGGGAGTTGTAGTCCAAAAACCGCTAGGGGTACCTAAGTTGAGCAGGCCTGGTGTAAACAATACTGAGCTAGATGGACCAATTGTCTGACTCGATATATGGCAGCTGCCTATGTTCCTTATGTTCTCACTGTTCCACCATGTTTCCATAATGCCCACTGAAAATGGATAATTGAAATATGATTGAAACTGAAAATGGATCACTGAATAATGAATCACTGAAAATGGCCTCCTGTTGCACAAGCAAAAAGTTCTTCCATGAGAGCAACATTAATCTATACGCTGTCTAGTGTTTACAACTTTGAATTAAAAAATGCTTCATTTTTTCAGAGTACAACATCTCATGAATGGAGATGATGTAGTACAGGGTTGCACTCCCTGTGCTGCTAGTAATCTGACACCAAACAAATATCCGAAGTGATTTTTGCCTCCCTTCTCTGTGCTAATCACGGTGTCACAGAAAACAGGTATCCAAAATGATCTCGGGGCTTGAACATCTTTCCTAGGAGGGAAGGCTAAAATGATTTGTAAACATTTTCCAATTATAATTTAAAAAGTAATGATAATACAATAATAATAATACAAGTCATGGTTATCTTGTAAACAAAATGATGGGAAGAGAGTTTGCAAGCCATGCTTATGAGAAATGATGCAAAGGGTAGGAAGACACAAGAAGAGGGGGTGGGTGGGGAGTGTGCATTCCCAAGGCTGGCTTCCGATTTGAAAACTGTGGGGAGCTGGAAGCCATCATTAAATCTACTATGTGACCAGACTTGAATAAAAGAACTCTTTAGATCTTGGCTTATGCAAGGCTTGTTCTGACAATCATTAACAGCTTAAGACAAGCATCCAATCCAGTTACGGGAGCTGTGCGCACCCCTGATTTTGTATTGTCTGCAAGTAAACAACGGTGGGGGTGAGGAGTGGTCATGTGTGAGACTCCCACTGGGTAGGCCAATTTTTTGTCCGACCTCATTCAACTGCTGGATACAAGAGCTGGATAGTGCAGTGTCCTCCTATCCAGCGGCAGTCTCACACACAAACACTCCCCGCTGTTCTTAACCCGTTGTTTACTCACAGATGATAAAAAATTGGGGAGTGTACACTGGTCCTGAAACGGGGTAGGACATTGTCCACCCCACTTAATGATCTTCAGATCAAGTCTGCAGACTTGTAATGCACAGCACCTAGCTCCAGGAACTATAAGCATGGAGTATAAGGTAGCCATTTATACCCCATTTTTAGAAACAGAGCACAGGGCTGGGAGAAATCCTCCGTTTAGCTTTCTGTTTAAAGTCTTTGTCATTTGCAAATGATTCTGGTTAACAAATGGAGAACAAGAAGCAATGCATGTGTTGTAGCCCACTGTTTGGTGGACAGTTTAAATAAAATATAGAGATGTTTGTTTCACTTAAAGCCATTTTGTAAGACACTTCAGTATGTATTTATTCTTCTAAAAGCTAATGCACATGTCAGAGCCGTCATTGAGGCATTCTCTAGAGTCATCTGGTGGAGACAGAAATGGGACTGGGTCTGTCTGGTTTGACTTTGTACCATAGCTCAGTCCATAAAATATAGCCAATCCTTCACCACTTTTGCTCCTTAGACATTCAAAAGAGAAGCCTGTCCAGGCCTAGCCATTCTCTAATCTGCTTGAAAGGATTCCCTTGTCACAGACAAACTCAAGGAGCACATTTCTCCCACATTAAACATTTAAATGGCACAGTCTTTTAAAATGCAGCAATCAATTTGGCAACCAAAAAAGCAGGCTAGTAGTGGAAAACCCCAGTCCTCTAGCTAGCAACAGTGAATGCAACAAATGGGGACATATCAGGCATAACTTTGCCGGAGAGGGTGAAGTGCTTAAGAACATCAACACACACATAAGTGGCATATTTAAGTCTGATGAGGTCTTGTATATATGTGACCTCTGCCTGAAAACAGTACCCCCACATGCTGCCAGCATGCACATAGCAAATGCACATGTGAAAGTGGCATTTGTGTCATCCCAACAGCATGCTGATCATGCAAAAGGTGCCCCACGCAAAAGGTGCCCGCACATGCACAGACGCCATGTGTTTCCTGGCACTGCACGGGGGTACTTGGGCTGAGTGCTGCCCCAGCAGGAAGCTGCATGGGGTGGCAGAGAGCAGTTAAGTACCTGCTTTCCTCTTTCTTAAAGTTCCCGTTCCCGCCGAATCAGTGCTTGAACCGTAGTTTGTGCACACCCCTACTTTTAGGCAAAAATGTCAAGAGTGTGTGTGGGCTGGCAGTGGCGGGGAATACATAAAAAATTGCTATTATGAGAAAAGAACTGCTTCCATTTTTAGACATTAAGACAAGACATATGCATCTCTTGAGCTATGCCTCGAAAGAAATAGGCAAGTGCCCGAAACATTTCAGAGGCCATTGTAAAGGCCTCCGAAACGTTTCGGCACTGGGTGGTATTCGGTGTTTCGGCGCCAGCAGGGGAGGGTGTACTCACTCCCCCGCCACATTTCCCCCACCGGCACTCTGTAAACTTTTAATTCATAAAAATGAATATTTATAAAGTAGCATTTGCATTTTGGAGTAAAATGGTACATCGCTGCAGGCAAAAAGATGGTGTTTGAGAAAAATTTAAGAGGATATATTAAAAATAGTTTTACATTCCATTTGACACCAACATTATAACATTTCTATAAAGAGCTATAATATGTTTTCCCCATATTACCCATTACATGAAATTTGGTTGTCTGAAGAGGTCTCAGCCTGCCACTCTCAACAAACTAAACAAACTAAATGTTGGTTTAAAAAAAATACCTGCATGATGCAACGGAGGTGAATAGTCCAATTCTATTCTTAAGTGCTCCCCAGTGAGAAGTTCCAAGAACAAATAGGGCTTTGCTGGATGAGAGCTCACTGGAGACTGAGGGTGTGCTTATAATTATTCTACCAAAACCTCGTTAACTGATTCAGACAACAAATATTCCTAGCTTACACTGCTCAGAGAGAATACAAATTGAGCACTATTCCCATTAAAACAACTTCTACAGTTCAGTTATGTAGAACCAGTTCTGCAGACACACATACATGTACTTTTTGTTCTAAGTCTCAGGCTCTATTTAGTGCTCACACAGAACTAAGCAAAGGGCTCCAAAAGGGGATATTTACAGCTCCAGGGACTGATGGAGAAACCCTATGATGCTCCCAAGTCTTGAGAAGGAAAAGCTGGCCAGCCACAAAACTCATCTGATCAAGTTTGAGGAAGCTCCCCAGTCCAAGTAATCAATAAAATGAAGTCCAAGGGCCTTCAGCAGATCTTCTTGCCCTTTCAGAAGCAACACAATTTCTAACCATTGTGATGAATGGGCATCTCATAAGCAACCTGGGGGCTTTAAGGCTAAAACCTCCCCTCACAACCCCTCTCCCCGCCGCTAAATTATCTCACAGGGTACCCAGCTGAAACCGGTGCCATTTTGTGGAGGAAAAATGTCTTGACACATGAAATATAAACGCAAAGGCTTTTATTACAGGCGCTGCTAACTATTCCCCTACTTGTGACATCTTCAGCTTACAGTGTGACAAAAAAAGACTCCCTTCCACATGCCTCAGTGTTCCGTTCAAATGCTGCAATTTCCCAGAGAGATTTCCACGGAAGAGCATATATGGTCCCTAAACCCACAAGGCTGCACCAGTTAACTTAAATTAGAAACTCCCAGAGTACTCTCTCTCAAATTCAGAACAGCAGATCTAGCTCTGAACTGGTTTTCGGCAATTTTTCATAGCGGGAGGGTCCTACTTTATTTAGTTCTAATTTAGTTCTGAAGGCTCAGTTCAAGGCCATCAGGAAAATCCCCAAGACATTATAAGGACTATTAGGGTACTTTTGTTAAAGTCCTAGACTACCACGAAGGGGAGATTCACTGTCTGTTTCTGTAGTCCAACAACCACTACAGAAGCAGCTTATTCACAATTTTCATCAGGCCTTTGGTACTATTTTCATACAGGATTCAGTCATTCAGGACCATCATGTGTATAAGTTAAAACACTCCAGACAAAGATCATTAGGATGCCAAGTCTCACTCAGCTTCATAAATGCCTCACAACACTTGCAGCAGGCAGATAGCTTAACCAGTTTAAGGATTCCCCATCATTTTTCTTATCCATTTTATAAGAATAGGGGCTGTGGCATTTGTAATTTTCAGTATCTTACTATTCTTGCAGCAGGAGTAAGTCTCACGGAACGCAGTGGGACTTTTTCCCCTGAGGAAACATGCCCAGAGATTATTCCCAGTGGTGTAACAAGGTCAGAGGGGGCCTGTGTTCAACATGTCCCTCTCATCCCCCCCCCCTTTTTTGGAGTGGTGGCAGCAGTGGCCACCCATGCCACAAGAGAACCACCCCCCAGCAGAGCCCACTACCTCCTCCTCCTCCTCTCCTCCTCTGCTGCTGCCGCCACCTATGGCTCCAGCTTCTGCCCATGCTGCCAGCTTTTTCTGCACTGGTGGCAGAAGAAACAAACAGCATGCCCGGCATGCGAAAAGCCAGGGGCACATTTCCCAACTGGCTTTTTGCAGATCAGGTGTGCTATTTTTTCCTTTCCTGCCAGCATAGTGGCATAGGCAGGAAACAGAGGCAGCTCACCAGGTCAGAAGTTGCCTCTAACCCCTTCAGCCAGATACCAAGTGGCTCCAAGGGGGAGTGTGGGGCAGAGGTGAACAGGGGCTGCACCGTGGCAGTGCCCCTGGAGGCCCATGCTGACAGAACACAGTGGGGCATCGCTAGCTCTGCCCCTGCTTCTTCCAACAGGTAACATCATGAACAACAAATGCCCTTCACAAAGTTGTTAAGTTAAAGAGATATACCTATAGCCCCAAGCTACGGCATAATGGACATCTGAGATGTGACCTACCAGACCAGAATGGATGTCCTTAGTTGTTTATGATGTCACAAAGCAATGAACTGGTGCAATACTATTCAATGCAAAAGAAAATTCCTTATCTAAGAATGCAATAACATAATTAAAAAAACCAGGAAAGTATTTTAGCTGACTTCTGACTTCTATGAAACTTAGACAGAAAGCTTAGCTAACTTTCTGGAGGTTTCTGGGATAACATATTTGCTCTTGGACAAATTATTATTATCAGAAAGTCACCCGATCCCATTTCGCTTTTCCTGTTATGCTTAGATAAATTTGTACTTTCCAATTTATAATTTATAATTTCACCAAGCAGTAACTTGGCAAGCTAACACCAAGTAGGTTTATGAACACTTTTCTTAAGGTGCAGCCTTAGTGTAATAAACTAGAGTTGCATCCATGCTAGATAAGCAACGGAACACAGCCCAGTCGAAGTCAAGCACTTTAAGTCCAAAATTGTCAATAAAAAGCACTTAAACATACTATTTGAAGTTCCTGAGACACAGGAGTAGAGCAAAGCTAAAAGTTCCTTGCAGAAGTTTTCAGCACAAACACTCACCTTTTTAACTACTGCTTGTTTCATTGTCCAGTTAGTGGCTGACATCATTACTAAATCTAATTGAGGAAGTCTACAACATCACCTGGGGCTATTTAGTTTAGAAAAAAGACGACTGTGGGGATACATGATAGAGGTCTATACAATCATGCATGCTGTGGAGAAAGTGGATAGAGAGAAATTCTTCTCCCTCTCACATAACACTAGAACCAGGGGTCATCCCATGAAACTGATTGCCACGAACGTTAGGACCAACAAACAGAAGTACTTTTTCACACAATGCATAATCAACTTTGCCACAATGCCACAACATGTGGTTACAGCCAACAACCTGGATGGCTTTAAGAGCAGTTTGGATAACTTCATGGAGGAGAGGTCTATCAACAGCTACTAGTCGGAGGGCTGTGCGCCACCTCCAGCCTCAAAGGCAAGATGCCTCTGAGTACCAGTTGCAGGGGAGTAACAGCAGGAGAGAGAGTATGCCCTCAACTTCTAGCTGTGTGCTCCCCAGAGGCATCTGGTGGGCGACTGTGTGAAACAGGATGCTGGACTAGATGGGCCTTGGGCCTGATCCAGCAGGGCTGTTCTTATGTTTTTGTGTCCTCTTGAAATTAAAAGGACAAGTCAGGCATGCCAAACTTGTTGTTTTTAATTTCAAGAGGACTTCCTCAAGTAGATTTAGTCAAGATGTCAGCTATTGTCCTGACTGCTCAAAACATTCAAGAATGTGAACATGAAGCATTGTCCTCACTCCAGGGGGTAACTATAATAGGGCAAGGGGAGACAGTTGTCTGGGGGCCCACTGCCGGGGGGGGGCAGAGGCAAGTAATATGACTGACTCCCCCAGACGCACACCTGCACAGGCTTCCTTCAGTTGTATTCATCCTCCAAAATTGATGTGAGTGTTAAGACCTGGAGCTACCAGAACAGCATGTCTTTCTCTAGTACCATTAAATGACTTGCATCGCCCACAATTTACAAAACCTTTTTTTAAAAAAATGTACGATGATGTTCTATTGTGGCACATAGGTTTGTGTGTGTGTGTGTATGCTTTTTGTTACCACTGTTCAGCCTCATTTAAGATTCCTTTACTTCATGAGCTGAGCTTCGGGGGGGGGGGGGCATTTTAAAATCTTGCCTCTGGGCCCAGTCTAACCTTGCTACACACCTGCCTCACTCCAATTTAGTCTCAACCATTGTTACCATGACCAGGAGAGCGATTGCCAGCACCAGCAAGTTCCTCCCATATTTCAAGTCTATTCATGGCCAGACGCTCAACTGCCAGGTGGCCACCATAACTTTGCAGCCTGTGAACCGGATGGTGAAGTTTGGAGGGGGGAATTTCAGCTCAGCACTACATACAAGTGCTGAAATTTGGTGGGGTCATGTTTGCCATTTCTAGCTTTTTGTCCAAATTAATCTAAGGAGATTCACGGTGTTCAGAAACAAACTTCTGTATAATATTTGTAACACCATGGGTCTGTCATCTGGATTTGCAGGCTAACAATTTGTAATAAAATACAGAACTGAAGTCTGTGTAATGCTTTCTTTCTACCCTTCATAAAGACACAGAACATTTTCTGCTGATTAATGTACATATACCACATGCCAGAAATCTGCTGAAGTGTAATCTTACACTCATCCCTTGCCTCACCTTCCTCCCCCCTCCCTTCTTTTTGAAAGAGTGAGGTTCATAGCATGACTATGCATCATTTTCATCTTAGGATGATTTTGTTTTTTGTGTTGTTTTTTTAAAGGTCATGCCTCACAAGAGTCCACAATTTTCCAGAGGTGGCCATTAATAACAAACCACTTTTCTTTAAGCTGTCAGTGGTGTATCCCCTCCTTGATCTGCACATTTTCTGTAACTAGAGAAATGAAAGCTGCCCCATCTGTCATTTTTATTTTTAAATTGGTAGTCTTTGCCCGAAAAGGTAGTGGATGGTTGTCTTCAAAAAGAGGAGGGGAAAATAACACAATTCTTCATCTTCTATCTTCTGAAAAAGCCAGCTCTGACAGCAAATCAAGAAGCATAAATTGCAATTGACCCAAGCAGAAATAACTTCTACTCCCAAGCTACTCTGGTGTGTGGCAAGGAAAACCTGTAGGAGTGAAATGAAGTGCAGAAACATCCTTCAGCCAGTTTAGAGATCCAATGTCAAATTTGGGATAAAGGAGAATCAGGGGGCATTTGTGGCACTCTCTAAAAGGATTTTGGGCTCGCCTAGTGACCCATAAATGTCTATTATATTTTTCCACTAAGAAAACTACATGCCTTTGCCCCCTGAAATGACAGAGGATGACAGAAATCACTTCATGTGAAGATGTTACTCTTTCAGAGTATGAAGAGAAATTAAAGCCACGTTTTTATAAGTTCTATGCCATTCACTTCAGACAATGTGCCCTTTCTCATGATCAGTGAGAAAGACTACTGGGCGCACAGGCAGGAAGGCTGCTGAAACTTACATCTCCTGCAGATGATCGTTGGGTCATTAATCTTGGTTAACTGGCAGGCTTCTTTGGTGGGTTTGCTGCTGAGGCGCTGCTGGAATCGGGACTGATCCTGGTGATTTTTACACATTGCCCAGCCAGGGTTGGGCGTCCCTAGTCCAGGTCAGGCTTCATGTAAGAACAGACACAGTGGCTTATATTTAAGGATGGAAGAGTTTCACCCAGCTCCCTTCATAGTTGCTTCGTCATTCTCAAGAATAATCTAACGTTTTCTGAATGGTCTTCAGCCTCAAAATGAAAGTCAGGGAAGCTCCTGCTCATCTCTCCTCTGTCCCAAAATGTACTTTTGTAAAGATAGAGGGGAAAACAGGCTAGCTGATATCAGGAGCTGAGGCCTCATCTGTTATGCCTGGATGCCCCATTGCTGTCTTATCTTTAGGGCAATGGACACTAGGGCAATGGACACTACTGAGCATGTCTGACGGCATCCATGGTCACCAGGAAATACAGGGAATACAGGGAATTCCCTGTATACAGAAAATACAGGGAATTCCAATGCCACTTGTCCCAACAGATATGCTTGTTGCTCCACACCTGACATGCTAATACTGGCCATGGCTCACCCTAGCTCCACCTAGGAAGGCCAGAATTTTTGAAATAAAAAGTTCAACTCTTCTCTGCCAACACCCTTAAAATCAATAATTTGCCTCTTCCTTGCCAAGTAGAGCAAAATACAGCAAATACTGGAAAAACAGCTGCAATTAGAACACCAGTAAACCCCCACCATAAAGTAATTTGCATGTTCTATTCTGAATTGAGTTTTTTGTTTGTGACACAATTTGGATTTTGGGAGTACAGTATTTTCTTTTTTTCTTTACATTATTTAGATTTCTCATCTTTTGATCCCTTAATGAATGGGCAACAATCCACCTGATAATGAAAATAATGGGAATAATGAAAAGAGAATACTATACAAGTGGTTCTGGTAAGAACTAATCTGCCTACTTTCCTTTCACTATAATCATAATTAATAATTACCATCCTCACAAGTTAGCCCAATTCAACCTTAAATGTTTACATGTACACCATCTTGAATTGGGGTGGGTGACATCATGTAAACTATGCCATTGAGGCATCCCTACGTGTTTCTACACCTGTAGCAAATTTGGTTCAAATCAGTTTACAAGTTAGACCACTTGAGCCTCAAACATTTTCATGTCTGCCATCTTGAATTGGGGTAGATGACATTATCACAAACTGTGCTATTGAGGTGTCAATTAAACTATTAATTTAGTTTAATTCATTTAGGTGGTCCACAAGTTAGCCCACTTGCACCTCAAACACTCACGTGTCCTCCATCTTGTATCAGAGTGGATGACATCATTACCATCGAGAAAGAATCCAAATATTATATGCTAATATTTTAATATAATAAATCTGATGGCCCGCCTGGCCTGCTTCTCCCCCACCCGCCCGCGGTTTCTGGTTGGCTTTCAAGCTGGCCCATCCCCTCCTGCCACCACCTCTTCAATCCAATAGCAAGCCCGGCCCGCTGCTGCCTCCTCATCCCGGCGACCAGACCCGTTGCCTCTTCCTCCTCCTTCTGGCGGCCCAGCCACCTCCTCACCCAGCAGCCAGGCCAGGCCCGCCACCACCTCCTCATCCCAGCATCTAGGCCAGGCCCAGCGCCACCACCTCCTCATCCCGGTGGCCGGGCCCGGCCCACCACCTCCTCCTCACGGGCATTTTCTCCACATCCCGTCACTAGTCTGGCAGCTTCTTGCGAGCGAGCTGCCACGCATGGGATTAGCGACGGGTATGCTTAGGAGAAATAAATATATAGATAGTAATGAAACTGTATGGTTGAAAAAACTATCCAGTCTATATTGAACATAATTAATCTAAATCAATAAAATATATCCATAAATCACCAAAAAAATTGTTTAAAAAGTGATCAATAAGATCACCTTGCAATTTTCTCTGTGTGTCCAACAAGGAGGATTAAATCCAATAGTTCATTTCAAAAATGTCATATTGTCAGTGAATGAGAGAAGTGCAGATAAATATTTACATGGTCGCAATATCACTTGTTGATTAAAAACTGTAGTATCAGATCACATTTTCCCAACATCTGATCAGTCTTGTACTACCACCAAGCACATTTAGACTATACCAAGTCTTCTTCAGTGGCAACTGTCTGAGAAATTATTACTTGAGCTAGTAGTCTCCACCCAACATGGAGATTAAACAAGCACTAGTTTCTCCCTACAGAAAATAAAGGTGAAGTGTGAACTGTCATTTTCTTTGGTAGAATACAGGAGGGGTTTGCCATTGCCTCATCCCATGTAGTATGAGATGATGCTTTTCAGCATCTTCCTATATTGCTGCTGCCCAATATAGTACCAGTGGGGATTCGAACCGGCAACCTTCTAGTGCCAGTATAATCCCCACTTGCACCTCAAATGTTCACATATCCACCATCTTGAATTAGGGTGGATGAAATCAATACAAACTACGCCACTGAGGTGTCCCTATGTGTCGGTACAGCTGTGACAAATTTGGTTCAAACAGGTTAGGCGGTTCACAAGTTAGCCCACTTGCCGCTTGCACATGCAAATGTTTGCATGTTTGCCGTCTTGAATTGGGTGGATGATATCATCAGAAACTATGCCATTTAGGTTTCCCTACGTGTCACTCACTACATCTGTACAAAATTTGGTTCAAATTGGTTCGACGGTCCATAAGGTTGCCCACTTGCCCCTCAAACATGCACATGCCCGCCATCTTAAATCAGGGTGGATGACATCATTACAAACTATTAATCCAAAACACAACTCAAAAAATCCCATGATACAATTGGGAAAAGGGACATAAGAGATGAATATATAAATGTAAATTACATAATAAATTATGAAGTCATATAAACATAGTGATAATGAAAGAAATAGAGTTTATATTTATATATCCATTCCTTATGTCCTTTCCCCCCAATTATACCATTGGATCTGTTGGGTTGTGTTTTGGATTCTTAGTTGCAGATCCTTTTATACTATTTGTGTCGTGCTTATCATTACAAACTATGCCATTTAGGCATCTCTGTGTGTCCCGACAGCTGCACCAAATTTGGTTCAAAATGGTTAGACGGTCCACAATTTAGCCCACTTGCACCTCAAATCTTCACACACATCCACTATCTTGAATCGGATTACAAACTATGCCATTGAGGCATCCCTATGTGTCCCTACAACTGTACCAAATTTGGTTCATATTGGTCTAAGCATTGTGAAGTTGATAGGGACACACAGAGAATGCAGGGTGATCTCATAAGCTTACTTTCCTTATGGAAAGTAAGCTAAAACCAGGGAACTATTTTAGCTTATTTATGGAAAGTAAGCTAAAAACAGGGAACTATTTTATTTCCCAGCATATCAACCATTACATGTTTGATTAAATAAAGTATCAGCTTTATAAGATGCCCCTAGGAAGAGCTGCAAAAGCTAGAAAGCAACCAGAAAAAATGTTCCCTGCATTCTCTCACTATTCATGCACAAGGCTATTGATGTACAAAGAATATTATGGGCAGACAATGGAAACAGACCTGGCTTTAGTACCTAGATAGATCATACAGTTTTACCCATACTGGATCTCTCTTTCTCTCAATGATTCACTCGTGTCACACACACACACTCACTCACAAACATGACTGAACAGATCTGAGAGAGGGGGAAAGTCCTCTCTCAGGTTTCACATGACTGAACAGATCTGAGAGAGGGGGAAAGCCTCACCAAATACACATCTATCCAATGCCAATAAGCCGAAAAAAGTGGCTGGATGGAAAATAATCTGTGTTTTTCTGAACAGGTAGCTGAAATCATCTGTGCCTTTCTGAATACATAGACTATTCTTACTCCCTAGAGCATTACATGCTTACACCTCCTCATTTTCTTTTCTTCCTTGCCTGCCCTAACACCACATGAGAATGATTTGCTGCAAGTACACAAAGACAACCAAATTTATATTAACACAAACATTAAAAAATCCAAGTTGTTCTAGTAAGAACTAATCTGCCTACTTTTCTTTCACTGTGTCTACAATTGGACAATATTTGGTTCAAGTCGAGGTCCACAAGTTAGATCTCTTACACATCCACCACTTTGAATCGGGGTGGATGACATCATTACAAACTACACCATTGAGGTGTCCCTGTGTGTCACTCACTAGAGCTGTAATCAATTTGGTTCATATCGGTTACACAGTCCTCAAGTTAGCCCACTTGCACATCACATGTTTACACATCCACCATCTTGAATTGGACTGGATGACTGGATGATAATGTAACTCACTACAACTGTATCTCATTTGGTTCAAATCGGTTAGACAGTCCTCAAGTTAGTGCACTTGTGCCTCAAATGTTAACACATATGCCATATTGGACTGGGGTGGATGACATCATCACAAACTCCACCATTGGGGCATCCCTATGTGTCCCTATAGCTGCAGCAAATTTGGTTCAAATGGGTTAAGAGGTTCACAAGTTAGACCACTTGCACCTCAAAAGTTTACACATCCACCATTTTGAATTGGGGCAGATGACATCATCACAGACTATGTCATTAAGGTGTCCCTATGTGTCACTCACTACAACTGTACCTAATTTGGTTCAAATCGGTTAGACAGTCCACAAGTTAGTGCACTTGTGCCTCAAATGTTTATGCATCTGCCATCTAGGACTGGGGTAGATGACATTGCCACAAACTATGCCATTGAGGTTCCCCCATGTGCCCCTACAGCTGTAGCAAATTTGGATCAAAAATGTCTGCACGTCTGCCATCTTGAATTGGGGTGGATGACATCATCACAGACTATGCCATTAAGGTGTCCCTATGTGCCACTCACTACAACTATACCTAATTTGGTTCAAATCGGTTAGACAGTCCACAAGTTAGTGCACTTGTGCCTCAAATGTTTATGCATCTGCCATCTAGGACTGGGGTAGATGACATTGCCACAAACTATGCCATTGAGGTTCCCCCATGTGCCTCTACAGCTGTAGCAAATTTGGATCAAAAATGTCTGCACGTCTGCCATCTTGAATTGGGGTGGATGGCATCATTACAAACTACACCATTGTGGTGTCGCTATGTGTCTCTACAACTGTACCCAGTTTGGTTCATATTGGTCCATGTGTTGTGAAGTTGACGGGGGTGGGAGACACACACGGACACACAGAATGCCAGGTGATCTCATAAGCCCTACTAGAAAGTAGGCTAAAAACTCATTGTCAAAAGGAGCAGCTCCCAGCAGGGAGCTGCATGGAGTTTGGCTTGCCTCCCTTGAGTGATTGTTTGTTTGTTTGATTGATTGATTGATTGATTGATTGACTGACTGACTAAGGGATTATGGGCTCTCCCTCAATAGAAATTTTCAAGCAAAGGATATATAGTCACAGGCTGGAGAGGATGTAGCACTGGACTGCAATGAGCAGTTGTAGATGCCTACAACACTACAATTCTATAACTCTTCCAGCAACTACTGGATTTTGTTCTGACAGCTGCCTCAACTCATCTCCCACCCCAAGGAAGAGTTGTAAATAATTTTTCACTGCACCTCCAGATCAACCTTAAAGGCTACATGAGCACTCTTCATTTTTAGCCTACTTTCCAGTAGGCTTATGAGATCACCCAACATTCAATGTGTGGCGTGGGCGTGTTATCGGACTCCAAAGATGAGGAGGAGACAGGCAGTGCGACAGCAGAGGAGCGAGTGCAGCAGTTTCAAAGGCAAGAAGTTGCCGAGGCAAGCGGGGCCGATTCACAGGACACTGAGGGAGAGACAGAGCCTAGTATGACAGCTCCTGTGGAGAAGACATAGCCGATCTCAGCTGTAGAGAGGCACCAGTCTAAGAGACAGGAGGAAATTAGGAGACGCATGCGCAGAACTACTCGGCTAATAAGGGGAACTGCTGAGTCAGAGACCAATGATTGAAAGCACATGGTTTACACTTATTTAAGACCGCCACACCACAGTCACAGTGCTGGAAGCAACGTCGTGTTTGTTGTACTACCCAGCTGTGTTCCTGCTTGCTTTGTTCATGCACTGACCCCAGACCATTTGTACTCTGCTTATGGAACCCGATTTAGACTTGGTCGACTGGTTTAGATATCGTTACGACTGGGACTGGCTCTGCTGTGGGATTGCTTGTACTGCTTTGCCTGATAACCTACTTTGTCTTTCGGTCTACTCGCCGCTCCACCGGCTGATAAGCTAAACACCAGTGCTGGTGGCCTCCTGGGTGTCATATAACTTGAGACTAGCCTGACAGGTTTAAGACAATGTGTCTGTTTATTCCCCCTATCAACTTCACAATGCCTGGACCAATATGAACCAAATCGGGTACAGGTGTAGGGACATATAGTGACACCTCAACAGTGTAGTTTCTGATGATGTCCTCCACTTCAATTCAAGATGGTGGACGCATAAACATTTGAGGCGCAAGTGGGCTAACCTGTAAACCGCCTTACCAATTTGTATCAAATTTGCTACAGCTGTAGGGACACGTAGGGATGTCCCAATGGCATTGTTTGTTTTGATGTAATCCACTCCAATTCAAGATGGTGGATGCGTGAACGTTTGAGGCGCAAGTGGGCTAACGTGCGTACTGTCTAACCAATTTGTACCAAATTAGGTACAGTTGTAGTAAGTGATACACAGGAACAGCTCAGTGGTGAAGTTTGTGATGATGCCATCCACCCTGATACAAGATGGCAGAACCATAAACGTTTGAGGTACAAGTGAGCTAACTTGTGACCTGCTTAACTGATTTGAACCAAATTGCTACAGTAATATGGACACATAGGGATGCCCCAATGGTGTAGTTTGTGATTATGTCATCCACCCTGATCCAAGATGGTGGACATGTGGGCCTTTGAGGCACAAGTGCACTAACATGAGGACTGTCTAACCGATTTGAACCAAATTTGGTACAGTTGTATTGAGTGACACACAGGGATACCTCAGTGGTGTAGTTTGCAATGATGTCATCCACCCTGATCAAAGATGGCAGATGCATGAACATTTGAAGTTCAAGAGATCTAACTTGTGGACCTCGATCTGAACCAAATATAGTCCAGTTGTAGAGACAGTGAAAGGAAAGTAGGCTGATTAGTTCTTACTTATTTTTGTTTTCAAAGTGGCATCCAAAGTGGTATTCTCCTTCCCTGACATTCGACTAAAGAAATGATAATGAGCATATAAACAGCTGCTGAGTGTTTAAAATTCCTCACATACATTTAGTAATCCTGTTATTTTACTTGTTTTTGTATATAACTTTTCACCCATAATGATTCTGAGAGCAGGTGACGGCATTGCCTTCACAATGATAGATCCAGAATATTAGGTGATGAGCCCTGATGAGCTTGCAATCAAATGAGAGGGCTTGAGGGTGGTGTGGAAGGCCTCAGAAGCTCACCTTCCCTGCAGATGATCTCTGTAGAGTCGCTGGGCAAACAATTCGTGTGCCCAGATGGGCAGAGCAAAGGTGCAGGGGTTGGGAAGTGTCGTCCCAGACCCCATAAATCCCACAATGCACTGTGCAAGTACATGGTGCATTGTGGGGATCCCCAGTGTCTCAGCACTGGCTGCAAGTAGCCGGTGCTGGGATACGAACAGTTCGACAGGGTTAAGGGCATTGTACCTTAACATTGGCTTACTGGTGGGCTTCCTTGGAGGATTTGCCACTGAGGCACTGCCAGGAGCCAAGCGTTCCCGGCAGTCCTCATGGGCAGCCAAGCCCAGAGGGAACCTATATCAAGTTTTGGGGAATAGCTGCCAGGTTGTATAGACAATAGTAGATAGATCAGTTCTCTGACCCGGTATAAGGCAGCTTCATATATGCTTGCACAGAATTCTGAGCTGTTCTGAGAATGTTCCAGTTTGAGTGGCGTTCTTCCTGCCTCTCCACTGGCACAAGAAGCAGTAAACCAGTGCCCAACCTACATGGCCCCCTGGTTCAAAGCCTTGCAGTACCCAACACCTAGGGAGTTTATGGTCAACTATCAGAATGAGCCACTGATATTTAACATGCATTTATTCTCACAAACAGCAGACTGAAATTGTATATTTTTTTCCTTTTATCTCTATATGCTTCTCTCAACATAACATCTGAGCAACCAGTGCTTTATGTGTGTGTCAGTATAATTATAACATCCATGTCATTTTTTTTTCAATTTCCCCCCTATTTCACAGTATCTCCAGGCATTGCTTTGGGCTAAGGAAGGACTGGGGTAAGCCTCAGTAAAGAATGAATTCTGGAGCATTACGAAAGGCATGTTCTGATTAGGACGGTGTGGCATGGTTCCTGGCTGTGTACGTATTAATTCTAGGCAGAATCCGCCAATTCACTCTATGCTTCCACTTATTAATTGGCTAAGCACTCCCTGCCTCAGAGGGCTTACTTAATTAACTACAATGTGATCTGCGGCAGCATATCCATCCCAATCATGCCCTGGGCCATAGCTCAAATATTCGGGTCGTCACTTCTTTCAGCAGCGGAAAATTCCAAGAAAGTGCTGGGGCTGATTCAGACATTAATTTTGTAATGTCAGGATAACCAAGGACAAGGTCCAGAACTCCCAACTGGCAATTTTCTAAAAGATATTTGCTCCTTAACTTAGTTTTAACATCCTTTTGTCCTCACAATAGCCAGGATGACTGAAGAGTTTTTAGGTATTCAACATGCAGGAAGCTATAGCACAGTGGTAGAGTACTTGCCTTGTGTATGCAGGGGGATCCCAGATTCAAACCTGGCATCTCCAGGTAAATTGAGGGTTGGAAAAAATCTCCATTTGAGACTCTCAAGAGCTGATGGCAGTCAAGGCAAACCAATGGTGGGTCAACAAGCAGAAGGTTGCCGGTTCGAATCCCCGCTGGTACTATATGGGGCAGCAGTGATATAGGAAGATGCTGAAAGGCATCATCTCAGACTGCGTGGTTGGAGGCAATGGTAAACCCCTCCTGTATTCTACCAAAGAAAACCACAGGGCTCTTTGGCCGCCAGGAGTCAAAATTGACTTGATGGCACACTTTACCTTTACTTTACAGCAGTGTTACCTGTTCAGCTGCATGGCAGCCAAAAACGTAGCAGGTGAGCCTTTCCCTAAAACTTCCCTGTTTTCTGCTTTCCCTGTTGAATTTCTGCCAGTCACACAGCTGTTAAGGCAGAGGAGTCCTAACCAAGAAAAATAAATGGATGATATCCCCCATGATCATTTGGATAAACTCAGAAAATAAGCCAAACTAATTTTATTTTTATTTTTTAGAAGAGAAATACACTAGGACAAATGGCCCAGTGACCCTTGAGAAATTTAGTTTCCCACTATACTTTTTTTCAAAGGCCACCAGGGCCTTTCGTATAGCATACTGTCACTGTTATGCTAATGCTATGCAATGTGCAAGAGTGCCAAAGAGGGAAAGAGAGAGAGAGAGAGACTTCTCCCCTCCCCATGGTGCCATTAGAGGAACAGTACTTAATGTGGGATCTGCCAGATATTGCTGAACTACAACTCCCAGCATCCACATCCACTGTGGCTGGGGATGCTGGTAGTTGTAGTTCAGCAACATCTGGAGGACCCCACATTAAGAACCATTTCATTCGAGTGATGCTACTGCTCTGCAAGTAAGAAAAGTTTAATGGGAAGGAGATGGGCTTGGTGAGCTTCACCAACATCTACTGTATATTACTTAGTATATGGGACCAGAACATTATAGTCATTCTACACTGCAGGTTAATTTATAGGAGATATGCAGGACACAAAAGGCACTTACCAATACAGGGTCATCTAGTTTAAAAGATTCTTAACACATGCTGTTTAAAACATATTTTATGTTTTGAAAAAGCAGAAGAAACTTTCAAAAACGTATATATTCCCACACATGCTACAATAGTTTCACCAACAAATATTCTCCCCTTTTAAAATATGTTAAGGTGGGAATATTTATGGCGTAGTTGTGTCCTAAAATCTGAAACTGCAGCTTCCATATTGAAAGCAAGACACTACTAGCAATTGGCCATAAACCTGATCCAGCACTGACAGCAGCACAGGGCTATACCATTAAAAATATTTTACTGGAGAAAATTATTACCAGTTCTGGGGGAAAAACCTTTCAGCAAGACCAAGTGATTGGTGCCTTGACATTTCTCAAATCACTACTCTCCATAACCACCCTGATGATTCACAAAGAAATCAATGGTTACTGGCAAGCCAATGCTTTTTTCCTAAGTTGACAGGCAATCGGTTCTGTAACTCCATCTTTTTTGATGGGGTAGCAATGATAGTATCATTTGGCAAAGAAACATCACCACATGCAAATAGAGCTTTACAAATACTACGTTCTGTTTGAACTGTATATTATTCTCCAGACGTTCACAAGCTGTGTGTCATGATGTTGAATGAGGGACATCAACCATGTAGTCTGGTCTGCCAAATTCTTGACAACCACCTTGATTTTGCAATCCCTGGCAAATGACAAAAAGAGGAGGCAATGACAGGCTGTTGGGGGAACCCCATTTCAAGTCAGCCCTAGATGTGAAGGGAATCTGGGATTGGCTCAAAATGGGGTTAGGGTTCAGCCAAAATTGGCCCAAAAAACCCAACCAGCAAGAAGTATACCTGATCCAAATTTAACTGGAAAATAGAAAAAGATGGGAGTGAACTCTATACTAAACCATTATTTATTGACCAATCTCCAATATAAGTACATAGCTGCATATGTACAAATTAAAGACCAAATAAATAGTAAAGGCACAGCCAGTGAGACAGGCAGAGCAGAGAGGTCTCAATGTGCGGATGAGACGGTGGTGCCAGGAGGAGGGGTTTAGATTTGTTAGGCACTAGGATATATTTTGGACAAGACAAGCATGTGCAGAAGGGATGGGCTCCATTTGAAGCAAGATGGAACCAGACTGTTTGTGTGCTTTGCAGAGCAGCTTTTAAAATAACTCCTGGGGGATAGCTGACAGGAGCTGAGCAGTATCCAGTTCAGCAAATGCCATCCCTTAAGGTGCAAGAGTGTAAATGATTGATAAACCGGGAGGGGACAGAGCAGAATCAGATAAAGAGCAGACAGAAGGATGTGCTAGCTGGTCAAAGAGATCAAGTAGCCATAAGAAAAATAGCACATCTCAGGTAAAACATTTAGCGTATAGGTGCCTATATGCCAGTTCCAGAAGCCTCCGAGCCAAGTTGGGCAAACTGCGGTGCTTGGTTGCTAATGAAAAAAACAGATATAGTGGGCATGATAGAAACATGGTGGAAAAGTGAGAACAAGTGGGAAACTGTTATTCCTGGATATAAACTCTACAGAAATGACAGGGAAGGGTGAATTAGGGGTGGAGTAGCACTGTATATTAATGAAGAAAGAGAATTTAACAAGCTAGAAAACCTAGGAAGACCTAGGAGAGTCTGTGTCTACTAAGGAGTGTGTTATCACACTTGCAACGGTTCTCCCATCATTTTCAATGGAAGTACTGGCAAAAGCGCAATGACATACTCCTTAGTAGGCACAGAGTAACTCCGCCTTCAGAAGCAGGATGATTTGTGCAATCAAGCACAAAGAGATGATTTGTGCAATCAAGAGTTTAATATAGAAACTCTGGATACCATCACAGAATAATTTGACAGCGTTGTGACCCTCTGTTTAAGAGCTACTCAGTTTGTTTTCTGACTAGGCCTAACCCATCTCTTGAGCTCACCAATCAAGTGCCGTCACTCCTAAAGTGCACCCGTCTCTCAACCTACGTGTCATATATATACCCACCACACGTAAGCACATATGATGATCTTCATCTTTCTAATGCACACATGGAATTAGAAAACTGCTTCTTTTGTAAATTTAGCAATTCTAACTGCCTGTTCCCCCAGCATGTTTATCAGTTAGCAACGCTTATATCGACAGATGTCATATAATATTTAATGGTTCATTCCTTCATAGTCCAAAGAGAAAACACACACACACACACAGAATCATAATTACATAATTAGGGGTCCCTATAAGCTGGATATGTAAATAAGAAAGCAGGTTCTTCCTGACAAGGAAATTGTGCTAAGTTTAACACTTGCAAACCATTAGATTAAACTATAGGCATACACAGCACACTTCTATGTGGATGCTGGAGGAAAACACTGTTGCCAAGCTTGTTAAATCAATTCCCCAGTCTTCTCTTTTTCACTGCAGTTGAGACCAAGGCAAATATTAAAGCAGAACAAAATCCACCTGTTAACCCATACGTTGCAGCAGCGCCTTGCCTTTCAAAATTCTTACCCATGATATGGATTTTTTCATATTATTAAGCACCCTTCAAACTCTATGAAACTAACTTCCCTAAGATACAAAAATACCAATAGAAATGACTAAGCAAGCCATCTCAGCTGAACTTAAATATTTAAAGGTACAACAGATGCAAGATAAAAGACCATCCCCCTTATTTTATGTTTGTAGTTAAAGGGGATGCTTTTTATGCAATGAATGTTCTCACGGTTCTGATAAGCCTTCTATACATGTTTGTAAGAACTGTAAACATCAACAGCCTCCCAATAAGAGCCCCTGGTGGCGCAGTGGTAAAACTGCCGCCCTGTAACCAGAAGGTTACAAGTTTGATCCTGACCAGGGGCTCAAGGTTGACTCAACCTTCCATCCTTCCGAGGTCGGTAAAATGAGTACCCAGAATGTTGGGGGGCAATATGCTAAATCATTGTAAACCGCTTAGAGAGCTTCCAGCTATAGAGCGGTATATAAATGTAAATGCTATTACTATTGCTATACAGCACTGCCAATGTTAATTGTGCTATGCTGTTATAGCCTGGGAACTATGCACAAAAATACTGGTTTTATTTCAGTCAAGGCATATCAAGATTAACAACGGGTTACTTACCTGTAACTTTAGTTACAGGCACATATCACCACAGGGGGCAGAGCTACTGCCAAAAACCTCCATCCTGAGAGAAGATTTCAAACTTCTTGACGTGGTCTCTGAGCTGGCACAAAGCCCATTCGTGTAAAGCATAGAGTCCACATCAGAGAAAAGAAAGTCAATTCAAGTTGCTGTCTGATTTGTCACCTCTAGCCCTTGGATATTGCAGATTTTGCCTAGAGGACTCTTATTCCAAGGACTTGGACTGAAGTTAGACATTACGGGAAATGTGTGGGTGCTGCTCAGAGCAACAGCCATGTCTCTCATCCACCTACTCCACCAACATTAATAATTAGTGATATCAGGTCACCACAATGAGTCTCCCAACTCCTACTGCATTTTACTGGCTAACCTTGCAGTGATAGAGTAGATAACATCTATTTACGGACATAGGAAGCTGCCTTATACTGAGTCAGACCAACTTCCATCTAGCTCAGAATTGTCTATGCTGACTAGTAGGGGCTCTCCAAGGTTTGAAGTGGGGGTCTCTCTCAACCCTACTTTGAAATGCTGCCAGGGATTGACCTGGGAGCTTCTGTGTGCAAAAGAGATACTCTACCACTGAGCTATAGCTCATTAAGGTTGGGAGAAGAAGGGTTACAGGATGCGGCTTACGGCAGTAGCCATGTGTCTCCTATACTATCTAGTTTAAGCAAAAGCCCCTATGGATCAAGAGTCCTCTAGGTCTAATCTAAGCTTTAGATTTACACGAAACCAAGACTTCAAATTATGCCTACACACCCAAAACACACTTATTCTACTCTACTACAGGGAAATACATCATAGGCAATTATTTTTCTGGACCTAAAATTCTTGGACTTTGCCAGCACCAAAGCAGTCACCAGCCAAAGAAATCCATGTAGCTTCTAGATTCCTTGTCTAATGCAAAGCCAAGCCTGATTATTGTTTCCAAGCAGTCCAAGACCTCCTATCTATGTGCATTCAGCAGCCCTGATCAAATAGTCTTTTTTAATATATTATTTTAAATGTCATACTTTTAAATGTAGTGGCTGACATGCCATGCAATGTCTAGCTACAGAGCATTTGCACAGTTGTGCAAGAGCACTCTTGTGCAAGATGCTAGAATTACAGAAATGCAATTGTGCAAGAGGGCCATAATTTCCAATTGCCCCCTATCATGCAGCTGGTTTGTTTTTAACCAGAAGTAGACTTCTACTGAGGCTTGTACAGGAAGAGAAAGGGGCAGCACACAGTTCCAAAACCCAGGGAAGTGTCACAGAACTAAGAAGTTACTGTTGTTCTTCATGGACTTTTGAAACAACCCAGGATTTAATTGCTGAGAGTAACATTAAAAACTAACCCCTTCAATTTCAATCCAGTTACGCTGTTCCATTTTAAACATCAAGCTGGCTTTATCTGGAGCGAAGAACAGCAGTTATTTTTGTTAATGTTACAGGTTTTAACTCTTATTGGTATCAATTTAACATTGCAACAGGACAAACTGCACACTGCATGTTCAGGGGTAATTTAGCTGTTCACAGAACAGCCGTCGCTAATGCCAGCTCAATTCCTTCTTCGCTGTGGTACTCCAATAATTGAGTTTAGTTTTTCTCTCTAAAGAAGGGCAATGGTTTTATGGGGCATTCAATCCTACATCATTTGTGTGCAATAATGATTTACTGTCTGTGCAAAAAGCTTTAGGCTTCATAGCGAACTACCTTGGACACAAATAAGTGTTGTGAATATTCTCTCAACCTATAGGAGAACAATGGCAACATTCCACAGGAAACAAGTGTTTCATATGTGACACAGTGAATCGTATTAGATTCGGATTATTTAAAACATCAGTGCATTCCACTTTCCCTTCTGGGTTTCTCCCCATCTATGGCCATTGCAGACTTTCTTGCTGCTGTGATGGCCATCAGCAATCCAGTGATTTGACTGCCTGTGATTTGTGCAGGGATGGGAAACTATATACCGTATATACTCGAGTATAAGCCGAATTTTTCAGCACCCAATATGTGCTGAAAAAATCAGCCTCGGCTTATACTCGAGTCATCTATCTGCCCGTGCTAAAATGCCCCCCTGTAATAAAGTACATACTGTTCACAATATACCCCACTGATGTCTCAATTAATGTAATTTTATTGGCATTTATTTTGATTATTGAAACTCACCAGTAGCTGCTGCATTTCCCACCCTAGGCTTATACTCGAGTCAATCAGTTTTTTGGTTTCTTAGGTAAAATTAGGTACCTCAGCTTATATGCAGATAGGCTTATACGCAAGTATATACAGTACGTCCATGAGGTGCTACAGAAGAGTGATAGAGACCCAGTGGAGGGTATTAGAGGCAAGTATCTAGTTTAGCTGTACAGAAAGGAAGTGGGTGGACCCTGTCATCCTAATCTCATGGCTAGAGTTTGCCCTGTAATGTACTTGCCTGGCAGCCATTCTAAAAGAAGGAAGAGGTACTCCAGGATCCTTCATGGCAGCATTTCCTTCTACTTAGCAGAGGGAGAACAACAGGCTCTATCCAACCCCGACACAACATTTCTCCAGTGGTTGTTGCTGGTACCTTACGTCCTCTTCCTTGCTGCCCCTTCCACAGCAGAGTCCCCTCCTCTCTTTTTATCCCTGCTCCTACAGAACACCTTTATCTCCCTGCTGGGCAGTAGTGGTTAGAGTAAGACTGGGGAGACCCAAATTTGAATCCCCATGCAGCCATGAAACTCACTGGGTGACTCTGGGCAAAGCATTTCTCTTTCAAGCTAACCTACCTCACAGGGTTGTTGGGAGGATAAACATAATCATGTACATTGCTTTAGGCTCTTTGGAGGAACAGCGGGATACAAATGTAAAATATATATTGATAAATAAAAAATAAACACCACTTCTGAATCCCAGCCCTTTCGGTCCTCTTCTGGTTCCAGCCCACTCTGTGGCAGGTCATCACATCCTCATGATGTCACTTGCAGGTGATTGGGGGTGGGGGTTTAGAGGGCTCATCTAGCAAGCAGAGGCTGCTCTCCTCACTGCCATTGTTCCTGATGACTCCTGTCTTATTTACACATGGTTCAACACTAGTATGGGTGCACAGTGTACACAAGTACAGATCTGTACACAGGTACAGTTATTCACACATTGTGTTCAATGCAAGTACAGCAGTGCACTTCCTATCTTTATCACACATTTAAGGGACCAGAACCCAGGCTCATTTTTTAAAATGAACGCAGGTACAGTCATTCACACAAAAACATGTACGAGGCACAGATATCTCTATACTCATACAGCATAATGTCTGAATAGGGCAAAAGGACAGGCCCAAAGAGGCTACCACGTGTCAAATGACATGTTGACACTCATATATTTTTGCATGGGTGCAGCAGACATGCACAACATCATACAGAAAACATGGTAAGCTGCTTCAGGTACTGCGTGCAAAAAGTACTGATCCGTGTGATGGCAAACGATGTGATTCGGTCATGCTTCGGTAAAGAATCTAAAGGGCCAGTAGCCCATTCCTTTCTTAATACAAAAGAATTCCTTGGCCTCAGGCAGCCTGCTCCTCAGGCACAGCATTTGAATAAATCTTTGGCATCCTGCACAGTATTTCTCATTCCAAAAAAGAATACCTGTTTATTTCTCTAGACACTGCAAGTGAATCTCCATTTATTTCATCAACAGTGGGAAAAGCTATCATGCCGTGTTTGGGCAAAGCAGTCTGTTTAATACACCGAAGCAGAAAAAGCTCCATTCTGCCTGCTGTTTTTCTCAAGTATTCTTCTCACCTGCTTTATCCATAAGAACTATCCTAGTTCCTGTCACATTATTATTTTTTGGAAATTCTCTATATAAATACTTTAGGTCTAACAGGAGGAGAGCTGGTCTTGTGGTAACAAGCATGACTTGTCCCCTTAGCTAAGCTGGGTCCACCCTGGTTGCATATGAATGGGAGACTAGAAATGTGAACACTAAGATATTCCCCTCAGGGGATGGAGCTGCTCTGGGAAGAGCAGAAGGTTTCAGGTTCCCTCATTGATGAGATTCCTGCCTGCAACCTTGGAGAAGCTGCTGCCAGTCTGTGAAGACAATACTGAGCTAGATAGACCAATGGTCTGACTCAGTATATGGCAGCTTCCTATGTTCCTAGGTTCCAACACGATGTACTGCAGACCCCGCCCCTCCCCTCCCCTCATCTTGTTTCGGTCATTTGTTTTTCTTAAAAGCTGGCACAAAATCCACTCTCCTTTTTTGATGTCCTTTTCACAGGCTGCAACAATGAAAAGCCATTACAGCAGGATTTTAGTGGCACAAATTGATCCTTTTGCTAAGCAAGGTTCACTTGGGCTTGCATCTGGATGGGTGACTACATGTGAGCCCTAAGATACTTGCTTTAGGGGATGGGGCTGTAGTGCAGTGATGGATTATTTGCAAACTTGCATGCAGAAGGTCCCAGGCTCAATCCTTGGCATCTCCAGGTAGGGCTGGGAAAGACTCCTGCCTGCTACCTTGGAGAGCCGCTGCCAGTCAGTGTTGACACTACCGAGCTAGATGGACCAACGGTCTGACTTGGTATAAGGCAGCTTCCTATGTTTCACCTTAGCATTTGCAAGTAGCAGCAAAGTTTACCCTAAGTGGTGATGTCGGTGCATGATGCATCAGTGCATGGGTGGGAGCACTCCTCCCACCAAGCTGGGGATGGGTGGGAGATGACCTAGCTCCAGAACATGCTTTCCCAAGGCAGATCTGCCCCTAAGTTCCCTAGCTGGCCACCCCTGCTCTAGGAGCAGTTGCACTTCTCTGCTGTTACACGGAAACTGAAGGGCCAGCAGCCCTCCCTCAACAGGAGCCATAAGGGTAACGTATTAGGCCTGTGATATTTTTTTGAAGCTCATAAGCCAGAAAACAAATAAAAGACAGATAAAAGCAAAGGAGAAGTGTTGCCTTTTGCTTCTGTAGGTATTTGACTCCATTTGGAAACAGATATGACCATCAACTGATATTTGAAAGCAACAGCAATATCCGTATTGATTTAATAATCCGAAGTGCAACTCTCCTGCCTCATCCCCTCATTTTGTTGCCCTTTGGGGCCTCTTTCTTCATCTTCCCTGCTTTGTGCAAGGCTACTGTGCAAAGACATGCCCTTTGAAAGGGATTGTATCTGAGAGGGCATAAATGGAAGCTGAAGTATCTACTCAAAGCGGGTTGCCCACTGTATGTGTGTTGCTAAAGTGTTCTTAATAAATCTGTCCCAAACATTTAAAGCAGGGCTGCACAACCTAGGTCCTCCAGCTGTTTTTGGACTACAGCTCTCATCAGCCCCAGTGGCCAATAGTCAGGGATTATGGGAATTGGAGTTCAACATTTGCAGGAGGGCGACGTTGCGCAGTCCTGATTTAAAGTTTAAAGCGCCCACCAGTGGAAGAAAGCAACCTTTATTGAGTTGGGAGACAAACAGATTCATCTATAGCAATTTTATTAACTTCATCTATTATGACCTTTCTGTATATTCTGCCCCACACATGCCATAATGCAGAGCAGTTCAATTATGACTTGTTAGTATAGCTTTGGTTGTGGGAATATCACAGCAATGACTATATCCTGATTTTTTCAGTGTCTGGAAAGGCTTTGGATGAATATGTGGGGACGTTTCAGGATATAATCCATGACTCACTAAGAACAACACTTAAGCATTTGCATTAATTACAAATACAAATACGATGAATATTTATATACTGCTTTTCAACGTAAGTTCTCAAAGCAGTTTACATAGCTATATATAAATAAATAACATAGATTCCTGTCCACAAAGGGCTCACAATCTAAAAAAGAAATATAAGACAGACACCAGCAACAGCCACTGGAGGGATGCTGTGCTGGGGATGGATTTGGCCAGTTAATCTCCCCCTGCTAAATAAAGAGAATAATCACTTTTTAAAAGTGCCTCTTTGCTCTGTTAGCAGGTGGTGTATAGCAGTGCATGTTTAGCATAGCAAAACGAGGCAGATCATGTGCTATCCCCTAATACTGCAGTTGTGAATGGTCACTGTGCTTATTCTGTGTCTGCCAACTGAGTAAGGTTGCTAGTTCTGACTAAAGCTATTCCTGCAGATATTTTTGTAATGATTTTCATTATATAAAACCATGAAATATCCAGGATCACTTCCAATAGTGACCTGGAGACTGATGCCGCTTTCTGGAGACACCAGGCCTATTCTGGAAGACTGGTAGCCCTATAACTGAGGTTAGTATTTCATGCATGCACACATTTATTTCATTTCATTTCATTTCTATACCTCCGTTTACCAACATCTCATGGAGGTTTTGAGGATGTGGGCTCTAAACCATAAAAGCTTATACCAAAATAAAGAGTTTTGAGGTGGCACAGAGCTATTTGCAGCATTCAGATAGTGCTTTTAGAGTGTCAGAGAATTTCACAT
The DNA here is from genome assembly GCF_027244095.1 of Hemicordylus capensis. NCBI lineage: Eukaryota > Metazoa > Chordata > Lepidosauria > Squamata > Cordylidae > Hemicordylus > Hemicordylus capensis. The sequence goes on along the minus strand of NC_069661.1, from coordinate 23,914,537 downwards.
GTATTAACTTAGTAATCCTTACAAGTGGCCAGTCAGGCAAATCAGTACTTCTGATTCCCATATTCCCTTTTTACAGAGGGGGATGGAATGAGAAATAGAGAAAGTGGCTTACCTAAGGCCACTTAGTGAATCCAGGATGAATTTAATATTTGCTAAAATTAACCATTTCACCACCCCATACATCTGCATACTGCCCACCAGCTATGTCTGAGCATTTACCCAGGGCTTGATAGGCCTCTCATTTTTGCTGCCTGACTGCAGTCCAAACTGGACATGACATGATGCAACTGCAAATACCTTTCCCCAAACTTTAAAAACAACATTATTTTGAAAACACACACAAAAGGAGCCCTGAAAGGCTACGAATTTGCTCTGGTGAACAGAGCAGCTGCTTAACCCTTTCCCCTCTGGCTGTTTTCTGGTTCAAAATCCCTCAGCCAAGGTTGTTTTTAGGGGTGTGCAATTCGGGATTTCGGGTGATTCGGCTCGGACCCGAACCGAATCACCCCTGTTCTGTTTTGTGCCCGAATCTGGGTCACCCGAATCACCCTTGATTCGGTTCGGATTCGGATTTAATCCGAATCCGAATCAATTCGGGGGGGTAAAAAGGGGCCCAGGGGCAAGATTTTGGGGTGGGGTGGTAGTGCCCAATGGGTAGAGTCTACCACCCCAATTTCGGGGGGATTGGGCAAAATCCTGATTTTTGGTGAATTTTTAAAGTTTTAGTGACTTTGGGGCAGTTCGGGGGCATAGCATGGGATCTGGGCAAAAGGAGTGGGGTGGGGTGGTAGTGCCTAATGGGTGCAGGCTACCACACCAATTTCAGGGGGATTGGGCCAAGGGCTGATTTTTGGTAAATTTCTGAAAATTTCATGTCTTTGGGGCAGATTGGGGCATATTGGGGCAGAAAGTGGGGCCTGGGGCAGAATAGTGGGGTGGGGTGGTAGTGCCTCATGGGTTCAGGCTACCACCCCAATTTCAGGGGGTTTGGACAAAGGGCTGATTTTTTGAGAATTTTTGAAGTTTTAGTGACTTTGGGGCAGTTTGGGGGCAGAAAGTGGATCTGCCCCAAAATAGTGGGGGTGGGGTGGTAGTGCCTCATGGGTGGAGGCTACCACCCCCATTTCAGGGGGATTGGGCAGAGGGCTGATTTTTTGAGAATTTTTGAAGTTTGGGTGTCTTTGGGGCAGATTGGGGGCAGAAAGTGGATCTGCCCCAAAGGAGTGGGGTGGGCTGGTAGATAGTGCCTAATGGGTGGAGGCTACCACCCATCCCCAATTTAAGAGTGATTGGGCAGAGGGGTGAATTATGGTGAATTTATTTGTATGAGGTTTGTCTTCATAAGGTGAAGTGTGCTAAATTGATTACTTCCTCATATTATTCATAGTAAAGGAAAGTGTGAAAAAGTGAAAGTGGGGTCATGAGATTTGTTTAATTGAAAAATATCTCATTTGCTATGATAGAATGAGAATTCACGCCTCAGAAAAAACTTCTGAGGTGTGAATTCTCATTCTATCATAGCAAATGAGATATTTTTCAATTAAACAACTCTCATGATCCCACTTTCACTTTTTCACACTTACTATGAATATGAGGAAGTAATCAATTTAGCACACTTCACCTTATGAAGACAAACCTCATAAAAATAAATTCACCAGAATTCCCCCCTCTGCCCAATCACTCTTAAATTGGGGATGGGTGGTAGCCTCCACCCATTAGGCACTATCTACCAGCCCACCCCACTCCTTTGGGGCAGATCCACTTTCTGCCCCCAATCTGCCCCAAAGACACCAAAAATTCAAAAATTCTCAAAAAATCAGCCCTCTGCCCAATCCCCCTGAAATTGGGGTGGTAGCCTCCACCCATTAGGCACTATCTACCAGCCCACCCCACTCCTTTGGGGCAGATCCACTTTCTGCCCCCAATCTGCCCCAAAGACACCAAAAATTCAAAAATTCTCAAAAAATCAGCCCTTTGTCCAAACCCCCTGAAATTGGGGTAGTAGCCTGAACCCATGAGGCACTACCACCCCACCCCACTATTCTGCCCCAGGCCCCACTTTCTGCCCCAATATGCCCCAATCTGCCCCAAAGACATGAAATTTTCAGAAATTTGCCAAAAATCAGCCCTTGGCCCAATCCCCCTGAAATTGGGGTGGTAGCCTGCACCCATTAGGCACTACCACCCCACCCCACTCCTTTTGCCCAGATCCCATGCTATGCCCCCGAACTGCCCCAAAGTCACTAAAACTTTAAAAATTCACCAAAAATCAACCGTGAACCGAATCACCCGAATTTTTCATGCCCAAAATTCGGGTGATTCGGCTCGTGCCCGAAAAATATCGGGGGACATCGGGGGTGATTCGGTTCGGCCCCGAATCACCCGAAATTGTTCGTTTCGGGCACAGATCGTTCTGTGCCCGAAATTTTTTGCACATCCCTAGTTGTTTTTCCAGCCATGGAAAAAATACACAGTTGTCTGTGAGGTGTCACAGATATGCCTAGCTTCAGAATAGGGATGCCCTTCTCTTTCAGGGCAAGCATTGTTGGACAGCTATTGAGAGTACAGAACTGATCCTTGAGTCCACCTCTTTGCCCAAGGCCTCTATGGGGTAGTGGCAGTGGAGCAATTCTCTTGGGGCTGACCCAGGTAGGAGGCGGCCCATGGAGGGCATTTTGCCGAGGACCCCCTGAAAACTGGAGCTGGCCCTGTTATTTTTCACAATGCCTACACTGCATCAGGTGCCAGAATACAACTCCCACAATCCCTGACTAATGGTCACTGTAGCTGCGGATGATGGGGAGCTGGTAATTCAAAAACAGCTGGAGGGCCAAAGTCATCCAGCACTGATCCAGCCCAATACTGTCAATGTTGATGGGCAGAGGCACAGATGGTGGGTACTCAGGATAGGGCCTTCCTGGCAGTGGCATCCAGCCTAACTTTGCACCAGAAGGTTCTTTTTGCTTCCTCCCTCTTCGCCTTTATCTTTTTCCCAAAACATTAATTATTATTATTTTCCAAATTTGTAGACCAACCCAAACTTCCATCTCTGGGCGGCTTACAACATAAAACAGATTAACAATTAAAAAAACATAAAGCCACAGTCCAGTTAAAAAGCTTGCGTGAAAAAATAAGTCTCTAGAGACCTTTTTAAAAGTTGCATTTTGACTTTACATCCTGGAATAAAAAGTAAATTGTCTCTGTGTATCTTTGTCTACTCAAATCTCTGTTCTCTTTCATTTATAGCTGACTATGACTTTTAACTGCTGTGTTTTGTATTTTTTCATATTGATTTGGGATTAGGTTTTATTGTTGGTATAACTGTGTTGGGTAGCTACCTTGGCAGTCCCACTGACAGGAGAGGAAGGTGGGATAAAATCCCTCAATAAATAAATAAATAAATAAATAAATACTTAAGTAGCTGTCTTTACCAGCTCAGCTCCCTAAGATCCTTTGAACCAGAGATGCCAGGAACTGAAACTGGAAAGATGTGCATGTTAAGATGTGCATGCTCCGGAAAGTTAAGCGGTGAAAGGGCCTATGTCATGTGGAGTGGTGCAAAGCAACCCTGAACATGAAAACGGAGCCTGAATCATCTGTGCCTTTTTGATTGGGAAAATGCTTCTTAGAAGAAACACCACAATCCTGGATTATTAATAAAATTTCATTTGCAAAACACCAGCATGCATGGGCAAAAACTTCCAGCAGCACATGCTACAGTTGCTCTTTGGTTTTTGGGTGCGCTGCAGAAAAGAATTAATATAGGCAGCTTGGGTCACCATGTTGCAACGCTGTCCCAGGAGCATCATCTCTCATGCTGAGCCCCAAGTTGGGATCTACAAGGACCTGGCACTTTCCATCTGTCTACTAGACTCCCTCATTCATTTTACGTCAGCCGCTCTCTGAGCCCATCTGGAAATGTCAGAAGAGACATCGGCAAGCCACGTGAAATGTAGAAAGGAGAGGTTAATGAAACAATGCCACTTTAATATAGTGTATAAACAAATGCCAACATTAAAATTACATTAGATGAAAGCCCAGCAGGGCAGGTCATCTGCTAATATGAACCACAGCACAAGACTGCTGTTTTTAAAAAGAGAAGTAAAATATAGTATTTATTCAAGATAACTTTCAATCCAGATAGCTTTGATTGTTGGGCAAACTCCTTTAAGACTCTGCTGCATTCATTCTGGAGACTAAGTTAAACACACAGGCCCCTCTTCTGCTGTTCCCAAATACATGGGGCCTGAAGGAATAATTATACATGCTACCCTATTTATACCATTCCACCTCATGCCAGAAAAGAAGAGGCAAAGACTTCCACTGGCATTAATGACTGTGGCTGTTAACCATTCATGCTGACTTCTCCCCAACAGAGTGGTATGCAGAGGAAATCATCCAGAAACATATGACATGCCAAACTGAGACTGAGTTTGGCTTTTGGGGTATAGTAGTTGAACTAGGACTGCAGGGATCCGAGTTCAAATCCCACTTCAGCCATGAAACTCACTGGGTGACTCTGGGCCAATTACATATCTCTCAGCCTAACCCACCTCACAGGGTTGATATGGGGATAAACATAACAATGTACACTGCTCTGGGCTCCTTGGAGGAACAGTGGGATATAAATGTAAACATACATAAAGAAATAGTAATGGCTTACAAAATGACAGCGGCTCATAGCATTCTCTACCTCTGTGTATGGAACTGGGGGGTACAAAGTGGTGCAAGCTTTACAGAGTACAACATCTATGTATGTGCTGCAGCCCAACCTTTTAAAAAGGGTTAAACCCTTTTTAAAAGGAAGCAGGAGATCCAGTCACAGATCTTCTGTCATTTCATCTAGTGTGGCCTGAGGCTGGTATCCAAAGACAACTTATTTTAAGGATACCCCCAAGGCTTGGAAATGTCCACTGCAATTTTTGACTTTTCTCCCTTTGAATGGTAGACATTGTGCCATATCATAACTGCTTTTAAAATTCTCCTCAGTTCAAAATAGAGATTAGTAACAACCAAGTGAAGAAGATAGGTCGGCCATATGGTGGTGTGCACAGACCTTCCATTCCCCAGACTATCCTAAAACACCTACACTGAGTGTACATTCTGAGTGTTCTGAGTATTAATTTGCAAACAGAGCTCTTTTGAGCCTTATGGTGAGAAGTCCCTCCGTACAGAGGTCCTGCAGCCCTGAGTGGAGAAGGACCCTGCCCTGTGGATGCACATTTCTGCTACTTATCACTGATGGTACCAGGAGCCGAGCATCTTTCCCCCCAAAGCTTAAACTAAGATACACAAGTCAAAGTACAGCAACTGATTGATGTGATTGTTGGATGCAAAACATGCAAGATTAACACATGCTGTTATATAGTATTTTATTGGTGTTGCCCTATTGATTTCGATAATTCAGTATTATGAAGTGCTTAGCACACTGGTGTTGGCTGACATTCCAGCAAATGAGCCACACGCCATGTCCTAATATTATATACTGTAATAAAGTATATAAGTGAGTGCCACCCTGTATAAAGTATATAGAGTGTGCCACTCTAGTGTAGTGGTGGTCTGTGTTGATTGATTTATTACATGTTTATCCTACCTTTTCTCTAAAAGGTTATGGGCAGCATAGATGCTTTACCAATTTTATCTTGACTGCAATCTGAGGAGGAGGTTAGGCTGAAAAGATGGTGATGAGCTTAATGCCACCCAGTGAGAGGATCCTCCCACCCAGGGAAGAACAGGAGATAGTCTGCAGGGAATGTAGGCTAAACCCGCCTTCCCCACAGACCACCCCAGAGCTCTTCTCACCAATCGTGAGAAGACCTCTCTTGTTTGATACACTTACCACTACACAGCACTGGCTCATTTGCACCCTCATCCATGCCCTGATTATGTAGACTAAGTCAGTAGTTCTGACTGTACCAGGGGCGTAACTATGATAGGGCAAGTGGAGACAGTTGTCTGGGGGCCCACTGCCTTGGGGAGCCCCAGAGTCAAGTCACATGACTGACTCCCCCAGCCACGTACCCGCCTGGGCTTCCTTCAGTTGTATTCATCCTCCAAAATTGATGTGAATGTTAAGACCTGGAGCTACCAGAACAGCATGCCTTTCTCTAGTACCATTAAATGACTTGCATCATCCACAATTTACAAAACCTTTTAAAAAGTAATTTAGGATGATGTTCTATTGTGGCACATAGGTTATATGTGCCACAATTTTACTATGCTTTTTGTTACCACTATTCAGCCTCATTTGAGATTTCTTTACTTCATGAGCTGAGCTTCAGTGAGGGTGGGGGCATTTTAAAGTCTTGTCTCTGGGCCCACTCCAACCTTGCTACGCCCCTGGACTGTACCCAACAGAGACAAGGCAGGCTTCAGTAGAGTCTTAGGTGGTAGAATGGTCTATACCTCTTCATGCTGCAGATGTTGTTTGAATGCCTCTCTACATATATTTAAAACATTCTCGAAACAGAACCCTAGCAGATCAGGGAGTATACTGGGCTAGAAACATTTTTTCTCTAATGTGCTAGTTATTGTTTCGACTTGCAAGGAGCTTTCCACCACTGTCCTGTAGTCTGAAATGATACAGTCCACTCTTCCAAATCAAGGTTCTACCATTTTGTTCTCTTTCATGTATAAACCAGGCCTGATTCTGTGCCATAGCAGAGTCCAGAAGCCTTCCTGCTTCATCCCAGGGGATACAAGTAACATCCAGGGGTACAAGTTACTCCTAACACCAATGCTATTGTGGTATCAGTGCTGCCACTTGATTACCCTTAATTTAGTATTTAGAATGCTATGTTACATTTACATTAGAAGGATCTAAATCATTATACATTACTTTAAAGAAAGGGATGCACATCAAGGCCCTTCCCTACCCATCCAACCCCTGCTATGTGTGGTGGTGATCATCATTATAAATATTACAGTACTGAATAGTCAACAAAATTAAGAAGTGTATTACAAAATCTGACAAACCAGATGCCAGTACAAGAGCCATATGGTATTGGCCTTAAATTGGATACAAGGATTTGTTTGCCAACAACCACTGCTACAATAACTGAAGACAATATCTCATATGTCAATTGTCCTTTTACTGTAGCTTGGATGAGAAAATATAGTATGGTTCACAGCAAAGAGGTTTGTTTAGTATAAATTAATATTTTGCTATTAATGGGGAAAATTCATTTGGGTATGTGAGAAGCAGCAAGAGCAGAAGAATGCAGTTAATAGGTCTTCAGAGACGGAAATATTATAATTAGCCAACAAGCACCAAATAATGTTGTCTAATGCAGATAAGACAAGGTACTAAGTGAGGAAATTATTTCAAAATGATATCTTAATAGAATCTTTACTATAATTTCCCCATGTATTTGCATTGTTTTAAATATTTACAATGTAAATTAGCAAGAAGTCATAGTGGTTTTTTTAAGTTAACATGGCACAATAGGAAATTAATTTATTTTGACACTATATTAAATTCATCATCTAGCTGTTTGAGATATTCCCTATAAACTGCTCCATTATCATATCTTACATATTTGATTTTTAAAAGTAAAAACTACAGATACTCAGAAGAATATTTTAGAGAAAATATCTTCCAGTGCACACTTGGGAGTCACAGCTCATTATTTCTAGGACTTGTTGTTTTTAGTGGTGGAATTCAGCCCTGGTGGAGATCAGACCTTGCAGACTAATCTTGATATATATTTGCATATTACCTTTGCCTTTTTAATGAGCAAAAACCATTTCATAAACACTTATTATATTCGAAACTGAATTGTGATCTACCTCCATCACTCGTTATTCTAGGAATGCAAAAAGTTGCTTTTGAAATCCTATGATAAATTTGTAATGAGTGTAATGCCTTAAGATTTGGAATATGTCTCCTTGTCACAAGCTCCTGGAGATGCATCACCACCACGGGCCCTATGCCAGCATAATGTCAGGGATATGCCAGCACACCATTATTATACCATTTTGCCACTGTGCTACTTTGCTGGCAAATGGACCAAAACTGGGCAATGACATGGCGTTTGGGGCAGAAAGGGCTTAGTCCAATTCTTAAATCCCCTCACATCCCACTTCCAGCTCCTAGACCACCATAACATTATAATAATCAAAACAGGAGGTTTAACACTCCCATTGAACTCAGTGGAGAGACAAAATGCACTATCCTTGAACATCTCCAGTTTCACCCACATTTCCATCAAAGAGCACTCAATTAATACTAACTCTACACCCAGTTATAGCACAATCACACCACTCAGCCAGGAGTATAAGAACCCCTGAGAGGGATCCCAGGGAGATGATAAGGCATATGGTCTCAGCCTATCTCTCTCTGGACTCATGTCACACACACTTATAGCAAACAAGGTAGAAAATGTGGCAATGGGAACTATGGAGAAAGGGTAATGCTTCCAGGCTAGCCTCACAATACATACAGGATGAGCAGACTGCTTTCTCTAATCACTACAAGGACCTTGCCTCAGAATTCCAGATGCAAACACCCAACAGTATGGGTACACTGCTCTTCTACCAAAGTTCTTAAAGCACTTTATACAGAAAAAAATAATACATAAATAAGATGGTTCCTTGCTCCCAAAGTGCTCACAATCTAAAAATATACATAAGACAGATACAGCCAGCAGCCACTGGAGGGATGCTGTGCTGGGGTTGGATAGGACCATACACAAACAGGCACTAACTCTCAAAAACTGAACAATTCTAACTGTCTCTAACTGCCTTAGAGACCTGTTAAACATAAATCCTCATGGCTCTAGTGGTCAAAAGAAGTTACTAAAGTGCAGTGTTCCCTTTATGGTTTGCGTATCTGCATGCGCTCACACATTTCTTGATGTTTGCTCAATTAATTTTAGATCCCACTCAGGTTTAATCAAGAAGTAGAGAGAACACTACTGCAGTGCAAAGAAATGATGCTGTAGAATTCTCACTTCTAATATACCTGTGTTCAGTTGTTGTATATCAGTAGCACAGCAGCAGTGATTTGTAAATGTGAGCTCTTGGGCAACTGAACAGTTGGGTAGAGCTGAAGTGGAGAGGAGGCCAAAGTGCCTGCCAGATCCCATGTTAGTGGGGTCCAAATGGGAAACTGCACTGACAGGAAACTCAGACTGTGGGGCTTTTGCTTTTGCATGTTTGAAGCCATTCTCCTACAGTCTCATCTCAGAGAGACAAGAACAAATCCTCATAGATCCTCTTTCTAAGAGTAGATACGCTTTCTGTCATCCAGTTTTTGTAAATAGGAGTTTACAAAGACGTCTACAAAAAGCAGCCAGATGTATTCTTTAAATTGTAGGGCTGAACTGAAATTAGTTCCATGTTTTCAATTTCATGTTTTGCTTACACCAACAAATGGCCAAGCAGCTTCCCATCCCAGCAAGGAAGCATCACTCATACAAAAGACTCTGAAACGTTTTTGCTTGTTCAAACACAAACTTGCTTCACTGACATTAACACTTCTAATCTAATGAAAACCTCTGCTGCAAACAACTGAGCTTTTAAAAAAGCATTTTCTAGATTAGTTCCGCTGTAAGACAATTTAAAAGAATATACTCCCTCCATTTCAACCCTGATGCTCTTATTTGTCTCTTTTTGGCATCCCTCTTGAAGTTTTATTTGCCTTCATTCCCCTGCTTCCCCGCACCCTTCAAACTGAACCATGCACTCAAACTCAGCAGCACAATCAGTTGCCAAAAATAGGTACTCAGGTACAGAGTGATCAGGAGGAGCATGAAGGTTAGGCACCCACTGGTGCCAATGTGCTCTGTGGCACTGAACTCAGGGAGATTAGCCCTATTCAGACATTATACTTTACATGCATTCAGGTACCTGGACACATGGACATGTTTGTGAGTGATCTACTGTACATGGTTTCATTTTAAAAGTAAACCTGGGTTACAGCCCTACCTCCAAAAGCAAGAGACAGATAGGACTATTGCACACTGGGGATGGGGCTGTAGCTCAGTGATGGAGCACATGCTTTGCATGCAGAAGGTCCCAGGTTCAATCCCTGGCAGCATCTCCAGGTAGGGCTGGGAAAGATGCCTGCCTTAAACCTTGGAGAGCTGCTGCCTGTCAGTGTTCTGTAAATAATACTGAGCCTGGTGGACCAATGGTCTGACTCGATATAAGGTAGCTTCTCATCAGGACAAAGGAAGGTTAAAGTGGACCCTGGGACAAAAAGTGGGGATGGGTTCTGGGGTCCCTGCCTTCTTCTCTGCACACCCAACCCCTGTGTCATTGCTGCAGGAGAACATGATGAAAAGCAAAACAACAGTCTTGGTATGCCCTTTCTCTCCAGTGCAAATAATGTCACACACTCCCCACAGCAGGAGCCAGCAGCTTGCCAATGAGTCAGGGAGCTGGAAGGTGAAAGCAATGAGTGGGTTGTATCCCAGTCAGCAGCCCCTCCAGGGACATTTGTCCCACCTTGTTCAGTTATAGCTCCACCCCTGCTACCTATCTTGCCATATTTCTATACAGTAGTCCCTCGCCAACCGCAAGGTTCCATTTCTGGAAACCCTCATGGTTGGTGAATTAGTGGAAGGCAAGACATAGACTTTAATGGGAAACAGGGGGTTAGGGGAATTGCAAGAGGGAAAGTGCCCAAAAATAAAAATAAAAAAGTGAAACCCACCCTGAACCCCCCCAAAATCCCCTGACACCCAGAAAATATCCCCTGACCCCCAGAAATGATCCCTCAACCCTCATGAATCACCTCCAACCCTCCCAAATACCCCCTGACCCCAGAAATTGGCCCCCAAACCGCCCAAAATTTTAAAAATGGCTCAAGTTGTGGTTGGCGAGGGTGGTGACAATTTTCCAATTTTGGATACTCAAATGATTGGATTTTGATTGGCAAACCCGTGATAAGTGAGAGATGACTGTGTTCGTTGGACATGACACGTGAACAACTGTACATGTGTACGGATCTTAACGTGCATACACTGTATGCAGACTGCACGTCTATTGAACATAACTTGTGAAAAGGAATACTGTCTCCCTGCACTCTGGAACCCATGATCATTCAGGCTTCATGACCGTTCAGGGTTCCAGAGCAGAGAGAAAAATGGTACCAGGTCCAGCGCTTTCCACAGTAGACAGGAGCTGAACCTGGGAAGAGCAGCAAGCAGATGGCTACAGACAGAGCATCTCAGGGCCAGGGGCTGGCTAACTAGTGCACTCCCATTTCCCTGGTACCTGAGCATACTGTAACCAGAAGTATAATGCTTGGAGAAGGCTGAATTCCCAGCTCTTTCAGGTGCTTATGTAAACCAGGCTCCAATTCTGTTTTTATACTCAGGGTTTACCCAATTAAAGGCTATTTGTAGCCTGAACAACACTGTGCTCGCTTTGCATTTATGAATATTGCTTCCTTTTTTCAGTTGTTCTTATATTGCTCTCATTTAGAGAATTCTCTCCTCTCACCTGTCTGCCCTTTTAATATGAAACTAAAGAAAAGATACAAAAATTTGGTGCAGTGCTATTCACTAGTTGTCTTGTACAGGCATCAAATGAGCAGGAAAACACTTTTTAAGCTCCTTTTCCCCCCCTCCTCCTCAACAACCTGTTTCATCTGTGAGTGACCAGGCACAGCATGTATTCGACAAGAGATATGATCTCCTGAGAACATCCTCCATCTGCAGTGCAGAGTGTTGCAGATGCGGGGCGGGGGGGGAGAGAGAGACAGAATTTTAAACATTAAACAGAGAAATGTTTCCTTCCTATGTTCAATATGAAAACCCATTTAATGGTGTGAAGCTCCATAACGCTGCTGACCTAAAAGCTATCAGTGCACAACTGATTATTTAATGAGCTAGTAATGAGCAAAGTATTTACACATGCAGCCTAACCCAGGCTAGGGCAGCCCACCTGGGTAAGGCTGTGTGTGTGAAGTGCCTGCATGACCCAACTTTTTACCCCAGCCTTTTACCGAGGTTAAGGGTGCGAGTGCAGGGGTTGTGCAGCCCGAGTGGACACAGAGACAGGCGCATAGAGTGCCCATTGCACAGGCGTATCCTCCAAAGCATTGAGCTCATTGCGTGGTGTATTGGGGAATACATTGTCCCAGCATCCAGAGATCCAAATGTTGAAGGATCATTGGGGGGAGAAGGTCCATTTAGCACAGCCTTCCCCATGCCCCCATCCCCCATCCTTAGTGTTTACTTACTATCTTATTCCTGGTCCATTGGTTTAAGATACTTAAAAGAATATATGCCAGCATTTTATGAGGACTCGAAGGGTTCCATATTTATGAACTCCTAGAATTTAAATAGCTACTATTAAATAGCTAATGGGACAGCGAGGAAATGACTTGATTAGCAAGCCAGAGGTTGCAGGTTCGAATCCCCACTGGTATGTTTCCCGGACTATGGGAAACACCTATATTGGGCAGCGACGATTTAGTAAAGATGCTGAAAGGCATCATCTCATACTGCTCAGGAGATGGCAATGTTAAGTCCCTCCTGTATTCTACCAAAGACGTCTGTGCTCAGAAGCAAGATTCGTCTTGCAAGAGACATCTGTGCTCAGAAGCAAAGGTGCCCAGAAGCAAGATTCGCTGAGTTCAATGAGAATTACCTCCATACCATGTTCCCTGTAACGGAGATTTCCAGATATTGTTGATTACAGCTTCCATAGGCCGTTGAAGCTCGGGATGTTGGGAGTTGCAGTCAACAGTATCTGGGAATCCCTGCTATAGGGAACACTGCTCCCAGAAAAGCATGCATAGGCTGGAAGCCTTTGTTAGGAAAATCAACTAATTCAACAGCATAGAAACAAAACGGAAAGTCCCTTGGGGAATATAGTTTACCTCAAGTCTACTGAAACCACAGTAGCCCTTGGGACAACTGCAATATCCCAAAGCCTCCAGGTCCCCTCTTTTCAAGATACAAGCAGCACATCAGAGCAGGGAGGGGAAGAGAGATCAGATCTCTGTTCGTTCCCACATCAGCAGACAACTCTACTCCAAGCATGCAAGTTTTCCTCTAGCTTGGATTTTACGCCTGATCCAGAGAGGAATTCTGCCTGGATTGGGATATAGTCACTTAGCAAAGTTGGACTGGGCCCTGGGACAAAAAGTGAAGATGGGCACCTGCCCGCACTACTGTTGGAGCTAGGACCCTGGCAGCATCACCTCTCAGCTGCAACGTCTCACAGTGACAACTGGGGTTTTTTATGGTCATAGATAAAAGTGCTGGACTCCTCCCCTCTTTGTTCTTCCAATGTTAGTCTGCATTTTGTCTCAATAGAGATGGCTGTTTGTTTTGGTCTCTATCTTCAGCCATGAGTTACAGCTGAAATTAAGCTGCAGGCTATTTCACATTCGTTTGTGACCTTTTATTTAAATAAATCCTTGTAGTTCTTCAATACTAAAGCTGTCTCAAGATGTCTTGCTTTGCTGCTTCCTCACCAAACTGGTTTTGCTCTGCTATTTGGGGACTGAACTGCAATTCTTCCCCTACAAGTACCTTGTTCTTCAAAAAGGGGCAAGGGGGACAGCAAAAAGCAAGCTGTCATACAGCCAGCAGCCACCACCATCCCCAATCCCTCAGTGGGCTATGAACTTTTGTTCAAATGTAACTATGCCTCTGTAGCCACCCATGGCACAGGCCAGGTCCTGACCTTCAGTATAAACCAGACAGCACCGTGTGCTATTCTTACAGGCCAATCTGAGATAAACACCGGCTTTCTGACTTAATTATAATGATTCAAATTGCCTTTGTAATTATGGAAAAGCTTTACAGAGGGTGCCTTTTGCTTTCATTGTGTTTGCATGTGCACCCTCATCTATAGCTACATGAAAGCATACACAGTATTTTGAAGTTTGTTAGCACAGTTGGTAACAACTAAAGGTCCAGAGCAACAGAGCCCTATTTGCATCAAAACAAAGTGATTATGGAGCATGAAGCTTGACAGCTTTCAAATTATTGATACAATTGTTAGAACTTATCAAGGGGAAATAAGAAGAACAGACATTTCTCCACTTAAACTGAAATGAATGAATGCATTTCTCACTTTCCTCCTGCTGTATGAGAACTGAGGTTTCATCTAAACAAGAGAATATTCCAGTGATGCTAATCTGCTCTGACAGAGACTCCTAAACAGTGTTATAGGAATGCAGAGGGGAAAGAGGAAAGCGAAATCAATAGCAACATGGTTCTTGCTGTGTGCAATTCACACTGAATTCTGCAGTAACATTCCAGTCCCTATTTACAGAGTTGGACCGTGGCTATATTGGCCCACATATGTATAAAGTAGTGGTTAAGAGACTGAGCTATAAATTAGGATGCCTCGGGCTGAATCTCATCTCTGCCACTAACTCAATAGCTAGCTTTGAGCAAGTCACTCAATCAGTCTCAGTCCCCAACCTATGAGAAAAATAACCCTGACCTGTTTTATAGGTAAAGCACTTTGGATGCCTGGAAAAGCAACCATGGGAGACAACTATTTGCCTACATGTCCCACTTCTGGGCTCCTGAGAAGCATCTGGTTGGCCACTGTAGGAGAAATGATGCTGGGCAAGACAGACCTTTGGTCTGATTAAAACAAATGGCTCTGCTGACACTCTGCCATCAGAATGTCAGTAGGGACAGAGTTCCCCAGTTATTTATTTACTTATTCAGTTAGTTAGTTAGTTAAATTTATATACCGCCTTTCATTAAAACAATCCCAAGGTGGTTTACAGCAAACATTTAAACACAAGATGGTAAAAAAGACACAATTAAAATATTAAGTGAAAAATATTAAACAAATCTGATTAAAAATTTAAAATCAAAGCATAAAAGCAATACAGAGTATAAGGAGCAGCAGCAGAGAATCAAATAAATGCCTGGGCAAAAAGCCAAGATTTTACACTCTTTCTAAATGCTATGATGGAGACCGAGGAGCGAATAGCCACCGGGAGAGCATTCCAGAGTCTGGGGGCAGCAACAGAGAAGGCCCTGTCTCGCGTGCACAACAACCGAGCCTCCCTCATTGTCAGCACCCAGAGCAAAGCCCCCTCAGATGACCTCATCAAGCAGGCAGTAACCCTTGGGAGCAGGCACTCCCTCAAGTATCCCGGGCCCAAACCATTAGTTACATGGGAGACCACACTCAGAATATAGAGCTATATGCCTAGGGGCTCTCTGCAGATATTCTAATGAACTTGCATAGATTGGAGCAGAATCTGACATCACAATGCTACTCGTTCTATATGTGTATATTTAACCCCCCATGAACATCAGTAAATGGATTCTGCCAAACTTTGCAGTACACCACTAACAACATTGATGATTACAGCAAAGAAAAGCCATGGATTCACTTCAAGGTTGCAGGCAGGAGTCTTTCTCAGCCCTATCTTGGAGCCAGGGTGGGAACTTGGAGCCTTCTCCATGCAAGCATGCAGCTGCTCCTCCTGGAGCGGCGCCATCCTGTAAGGGGAATATTCACACATGTAGTCTCCCATTCAAATGAAAACCAGGATGGACCCTGCTTAGCAAAGGGGACAATTCATGCTTGCGTCCACAAGACCAGCTTTCCTCATTCTGTCTCACTCAATAATTTTCTCAGCAGACAGTTGATTAATATTTATTGTCTATTGTCTTGATTGTTGTAGAGCAGAGTATTCTCAGGGCTGGATCTCTACAATATATGAAGACTACGACCCAATTCACCCAGGAAGGAATAAATTACCTTTGTTTATTTTGTTTGAAAACGCAGTCCTCCACTTCCAATGATTACGAAGTTGGTCACACAAACTGTAAAGATGGACTGCTTTGAAGTGCATAAGAGGGTCTCATGGACAGTGTATTATTCTACACCCACAGTTATGGAGCGTTAGCCTTTTACTGGCATTAGGCCTGAGATTTAATACCATTCAAATCTACCATAACCTAATCAGCAACAAGCAAACTAATTCAATACAATGATCCTGCCTAAGAAGCAATCACAAAAGAAGCCAGTGTATACGATTGCCTGCTCAATGATTACAATTCCTACTTCTCTGGGGAAATCCAAAGCACAAATACACTGCAGTTCCTTTGGCCTGTACTGTCTTGTGTCTTCTTTCCCCCTTAATGCATTCTGCTGGTCTAAGTTCAAGAAACAGAAAACACCATCACTGATTTGCATTCATCCAGTTTAAATGGTCCCCAGCGAGAAGAAGAAAATGAGAAAGAAACTGTGGTATTTCTTTCTTTTCTTCTCTTTCTTTAATCTCTGTACTCCTTGAAGACCAATATTTGCTACCTCCACCTTTCAAATTGAGTCTGAAAGAAGCCATGTTACTAAGGGAGTTATTCAGAATTTGATCAGGTTCTTTTTAATTTGGCCTCTCAGGGAAAGACAAGGAGATACCTCTGAAAAGAAATCTGCATGAACTGACATTGTAAGAAAGTCATGTCATGATCAGGATGCTAAAATATTCTAGCTGCACATCCACTAACATTTACACCTTCTTTTGGTGGTGTGTGGGCGGATTCAATGAACTTTGGGTCAAACTAATTTGTGTACTTAGGCTGACATATGAATATATTCAAATTTGCAACATGGGTTTTTTTGAAGAGTGAACAATTTACAAATTGTGGGGTGTCTGTGTGTGTTTGTGCATGTGTGTCTATTTTTTTAAAAAGGTCCAGGAGCAAAGCAGCATGACATCATACAGTCAAATGGGAAAGTACAGGTGCATAGTGTATGGAAACCGATGTCAAATAGGCTCCTGCAAAGGTGGCAGGAAAATGGTCCATGTGCAGGGATAGTCAAGGAGTAGCAAAAGCACGTGTCTGTGGCAGGGAATTGCAGAAAATTGAATCTCCTGGATGGAAACCAAAGCACAAGCCTGTCCTGGATACCAGTTGCAGGGGAACAATGGAAGGAGAGGGGTCTACCTTCATCACTTATCTGTGGGCTTCCCAGAGGCATCTGGTGGGCCACTGTGGGAAACAGGATATTGAGCTAGTGAGGCCTTGGGCCTGATCCAGCAAGGCTCTTACGTTATATTCTTTTGGTATAACATTTATTTAATATGTTTTTAAAAGATATAAACAAAGAGAAATAAGAAACAGAAAAGAAACAAGAAACAGAGTAATCAAACCCAGCAATTACAAAGATTCTCAATATAGTCTATATACGTCGACCTTAATTCCTTCAGCCAACATATCTCTCCCCCGCCCCAAAAGCACACTACACATTATTGAGCATAGAGCTGAATCAGCAATGATATTCTTGCTGTCTGCATTAATTTCTTCTAGAAAGAAAAGCTGTACCTCAGATGGGGGACCAATCCCTGCGATATATAATATTGAATAAATAGTTCCCACACTTGAAAGAAAAAAATCCTCAGATTTATTTTTAATATATGCAGTTATTTTGGCCATTGATGCATATTCCCAAAGTTTGAGATGCCAGTCATCTAAAGTCAGAATCAAATTTGTTTTCCAACAGGAAGCATATTCTTGCCACCGTTATCATATATAAAGAAAGTTCAGTATGTTTTGCAGGAATATGCAATTTAGTAAAATGTAACATGAACATTTCTGGAAGAAAAGAGAAGTTTATGTGCAAAATTTGCTGCATCTTGGAATGTATTGTTTTCCAAAAATGTTGAGCGTTTTCACATGTCCACCACATATGAGAAAAAGTACCTGTTTGAGCCATACATTATTTGCTGCCTGGACTATAGGTGTTCAGAAGGCTTCTTATAGGTTTGGCTAGCAACCTGCAGTTCTCTCCTTCCAACAACTTCCCACCCAACTTCCTCCAAGCCCCGGGTTGAGAGCCTCACTGTGAGCTTCAGTCTTGACACATGAGCAGGTATAGCCAAATAAGATACAGGAGGGGGGACATGGAAGCTCTAGCAAGTTTAGAAGGGGAAACAACTGCATAACATTTGACACCAAATTAGAATGCATGAGGAACTTGTCTTCATTAACTTTGGGTAATTGCTAGAAGGAAGATATAACTTAATTTTTTTTTTGTTCCAGTTTTTTAAAAAAAAAATCAATTTAAAAACATAATAATTGGACTGTGACAGCAAGGTAAGTGTATATATAAATCATTGCATTGGTTCACAACTGCTGCAATTCCCCATACTGATACATATATTACCCTTCCCCCCACAACTCTACACTGGGACCAAACACTTTTTATAGTTTCCCAACATTATCTAATATTCCTCACAGTGAAACTATGTAGCCTAATACACACTTTGTTCCTAGCTTTAATTGCTTCTAAATGCTGAAATCCAAATTCTCTAAGGAAAATTCAAAGCGATTGGTGGCGGGGGAGGGGGGTGATCTCCACAATCACACACAGAAAAAGAATATAACTTGAATATACAGAGTTATGACTTTCAATTGTGTGCTAATTTTGGCGGGAGTAAACATTATATGTGGTAGTCTTCAACCTTTTCAGACCTGAATATGAACTCACTTCTAACTTCAACCTGCTACACAGTTGCAACGCTCTATTATAACTGCGCAGGTACATTGGAGCGCCTCGCAGTTCTCAGGGGATGCTGCGCCGGACGGTCAGGCCCAGTGCTTGCTCCCGCTACACCCACGGGGGGAGGCCATGGAGGCCTGCTTGGCGCGCGTGCGCGCGCGCACACACACACACACACACACAGACACACACACACAGAGCAACTAGAATTATTGGGGGGAATGGTGGTTCGGCATCGCAGCGGCGGGGAGGAAACCAGGGCCACGGGGGGGGGCCTCTTGGCAGCAGGGGGAGCCTTGCAGCAGGTGTGGTCTGGGCACCAAAATTACCTAAGTATGCCACTACCTTTGATTTTGCTGTTGTTTAAATTGTCTGCCCTTTGAGACAAGAAACCATTCTTTCCTCACAATTTTGCTATGTAAACATGACTTGGGGACTTTTTGTTGAATTGCCATGTATTTATATTTTATACTTCTGTACTGCCCTTCATCTTGAGACCCCAGGGTAATGAATCAGTTAAAAACCACCACCATAAATTTTCAATTAAATACATACTCAACATAAAACTGATAAGGCTAAAAGGAAATCAGAGGGCTACTCAAAAGTCTAGACAAAAATGGCAACCTCTAGGCCAAGTTAGTCATGACTGTGATAAATTGAAATTAATGGGACTTAAGTTAGTCATGGCTAATGTTTCTCATTGGTGTTTAGTGATGATTAACCAGTCTGGATACTACCCAGTAATAATAAAAAGGTAAAATAAAACTGTGATTGGACCTCTGATGCAACCCATCTTAAGATGTCCTGTCGATTTGGCTCCCAGCTCATCACCTAAAAGAGCAATATGAATATAAAGAACTATGTCATTCACATGTTACATGAATTAGAATTGAAAAAGTTACGTGTGTTATGGTGAACAGGGTGCTAAATGAATACTGTAAAAAGCTGGCTTTAAATCTCTGCACAGACATCAAGCTCACTGCATTGTTCTGAGGATAAACTATACCCCACCTTGAGTTAGTTTTGGGGAAGAAGGGAATCACAATACAAATACCATAAGCAAATCTTCAAGCCGGGTTGTGTACATTCTGGAGATCCAATACATGTAATGGGATCGAGTTTCCATAATGAATCAGGAAATCTGGGCAAATCTGGGTTGGGGATGGGGGCCGTAGCTCAGTTGTAGAGTATCTGCTTTGCAAACAGAAGGTCTCAATTAAATCCTTGGCATCTCCAGGTAGGGCTGGAAAAGCCTCCAGTCTGAACCTTTGGGGAGCCACAATTAGTCAGGGTAGACAATACTGAACTAGGTGGACCAATGGTCTGACTCTGTATAAGGCAGGTTCCTATGTACCAAATCCTGCCTCAACTATGAAGCTTGGTGGGCAATTTGGGGCCAAGCATTCTCTGTTAACTTGACCCACTTCCCAGAAAAACCTAGATATGCTGCCCCAAACTTCTTAAAGGAAAGGTGGAATATAAACATAATAAATACTGGAATACAAATGTAATAAGTACAGAAACACCTAAGAACCTAATTGACAACAATTTAACAATATGGAAGCTCCTTTACTGTTATTCAACATAAACCAATGTTATGTCAATTATTTTAAATTAAACCCACTGATAGAATCCAGGTGTCCATGGAAGGACTTTAATTAACCCTTTACCTGGTGCTGCAGTCCAAATGAAAGTCATCTCCCCAAAGCTGCTACTTGTTACCACTGTCCAATATAGCCAATTCTTTTAAGAAGATGACTGCAGTTTATGCAATAGAATGGCCTCTGTGACAGTTTAGAAGATTCTATTGGTCTCAATGGGATGTAAATGTAAAGAGGCAATAGCACATAGCTGGCTGAGAACCAAGCTCGGGTAAGACCTAAGCTGCCTGCAGCAAAAGAGAATCTATGGATATATCCATGTGACAAACACAGCTCCATGCCTGGACTACTCGGGGTGGCTGTGGAACACTGTAGTCTCACATCAGAAAATATCATGAAATATTAAGAGACTTCAAGCATTTTCAGAAACTACTTTTTTTTGGTCATGTCCTCTAACCAGAAATGATAAAAGCCAGAGTCTAACCAGAAATAGTCACGACTACGTTCCATTGAATCCAAACAAACAAACAAAAGACTCATTTAAATTCAATTGCTTTCAAGGGCACTAAACAGTAGGTTGTACCACTTCAGACTGTAAGTAGGGGCTCACACAATTGAAACTGTCTCACAGACGAGGCCTTAGTCACTACTAATGTTAGCTCGATTGGGTCTATTTTGACATTTTTGGTTCTAAGTACCAACACATAGCTCTTGCTGAAAATTAAATTGCAATTTCTGGCTTGAAACCCCAGCCAAAAGAATGGTGGGGCCCAAAGATTCTGAATGTGCAGTCGAGTTTCAGGGGCTGCATTACTGCAAACATTTATTTAAAATACGTACAGGTATGTCCTGAACCTTCAGTATAAAATACTTTCAGGAGGGCAGATTACAAACAAAAAAATGGTTTAACAAATAGAAGAAATTTCTGTAAAACAAACAACAAACAAAAGCAGTAGATTAGAATAAAACATAGAATCAGAAGAGTGGCTGAAAGCAACTGTTTTTAAAGGCTTGGGGAAATTATTATTATTTTATTATTTTACATTTTATATCTTGCTCTCACTCCAAGGAGACCAGAGCAGTGTACTACATACTTAAGTTTCTCCTCACAACAACCTGTGAAGGAGGTTAGGCTGAGAGAGAAGTGACTGGCCCAGAGTCACCCAGCAAGTATCTTGGCTGAATGGAGATTTGAACTTGGGTCTCCCCGGTCCTAGTCCAGCACTCTAACCACTACATCACACTGGCTCTCATATTTCTACTGGCAGAGAAAGGGTGTAGAAGTAGGTGCCAGGTCAGACTCCCTGAGCAGAACATTCCACAGCTGAGATGTCACAACAAAATAAAGCTCTTTCCATGGTTTCTATCTATCTGAGAGAAGGGATACCAAGAGAAGAGTATCTTTCTCTGATTCAGATCTTAATACATGGGCAGGTATACAAGGGGTTAGCAAGCTGTTCAGGTTTTGAGACACTAAGCCATACAGAGCTTTACAAGTAAACACCTATATTCTGAATTGTGATCAGAAACACAGCACCAGCCAGAGATGCTGCTTCAAAACCATCATAATATTATATGGTCCCTAAACCCAGTCTTAGTTAATTGTCTGTGTTGTGGACTAACTGAAGTTTCTGAAAGCTCTTCACAGGCAGCTCCACAGAAAAAACATTGGGATAACCACACCTGGAAGATCCCAGGGCATGGATAACTAGGTGACATCCTGACTAAAACAGCATGCAAGTCCCAGTTAAGGCATGTCTGTGTTGAGTTTCCCACTACTTCCATGCCCACATGTGCAGAGTAGAGAGGGAGTGAATTTTGACAAGTAATGCCTGTTAACAAATAAAAAGGACAGGTCCCACTTGAACCAAGATGGAACCAGACTGTTGGAGCTTAAAATAAAAAATGTTGAAGACCAGCTTTTAAAATGATGCCTAGAGGATTGCTGAGAGGAATTGGGTAATATCTGTTTGGGCAAGCAAAACCCCCTAAGGTGCAAGGGTGCAAACTTTTCAGATAACCCAGAAGGGGACAGAGTAGAACCAGGAGTAGAGCAGATGGAAACACATAACAGCTGGTCAGAAAAGCAAGATAACAGTAAGAGAGATAGCACACACCAACACCAAGTAAGAGACTCGGCATATAGGTATTTATATACCAATGCCAGAAGCCTCCAAGACAAGATGGGCAACCTGGAGTGCTTGGTTGCTAATGAAAACATAGATATAGTGATTATAATGGAAACCTGGTGGAATGGTGAGAACCAGTGGGACATTGTTATTCCTGGATACAAACATTAAGGACATGGAGGGGCGGATTGCGGGTGGAGTGGCACTGTATTGGGGGTGGAGTAGCACTAAAAATGGGATAGAATCCAACAACTTAAAAAACCTAGAAGGACTGGAGTCGTCCACAGAATCAT
Organism: Hemicordylus capensis; assembly: GCF_027244095.1. Classification (NCBI taxonomy): domain Eukaryota; kingdom Metazoa; phylum Chordata; class Lepidosauria; order Squamata; family Cordylidae; genus Hemicordylus; species Hemicordylus capensis. The sequence goes on along the minus strand of NC_069661.1, from coordinate 23,892,070 downwards.
AAGTGGTGACAATATGAGGACTGAAAGGAAATGTGTTATAAGGGTTGTGCTATCACCCTCCAGATCAAAATGCTGATATTATCCTGGAGTCAGAGGAGAAGCAAATCAGACAGGCGCCAAGGAGAGACAGAGCTGTTATAATGGGTGACTTCAATTATCCTAACACAGACTGGGCGAATTCACATGCAGGTATTGTCAGAGAGGCCAGATTTCTAGACATGCTAAATGACTGCGCCCTAGAACAGTTGGTCACAGAACCAACCAGAGAGAAGATGACCTTGAACGTAATCGTGAGTGGTGCCCAGGACCTGGTGCGAGATGTCAGAGTTGTAGAACCATTGCGGAACAGTGACCATAGTGTGATCCAATACAGCTTATTTCCAAGTAATTCAAACAAAGATGTGTTGCACTTCAGAAGAGGCAACTTCTCAAAAATGAGGGGACTGGTAAAAAAGAAGCTGAAAGGGAAAGGCAGGGGGATCAAATTACTCCAGAAAGCATGGAGCTTATTTAAAACCACAATAGAACCTCAGTTAGAATGTATACCAAAAAAGAGGAAATGTATCACCAAATTCAGGAGGACGCCAGCGTGGCTAACAAGTAGAGTCAGGGAAGCTATAAAAGGGAAGAAGACTTCCTTCAGAAAACGGAAGTCTTGCCCAAATGAAGAGAACATTAAGGAACATAAACTCTGGCAAAATAATAATAACTGCAAAGAGACAATAAGGGATGCAAAAAGAGAGTTTGAGGAGTATATAGCTAGGCATGTCAGGGAGACTAACAAAAAACGTATTTAAATATATCAGAAGCAGAAAACCTGCCAGGGAGGCGGTTGGACTCTTAGACGATGAGGCTGTGAAATAAATTATTATGGAGGATAAGGAGATTGCAGGTAAGCAGAATGAGTTCTTTGCATCTATCTTAAGGGCGGAGGATACTGACCATATACCAATGCTGGAATTGAGTTTCTCAGACCTGGAGATTGAAGAATTGGGCCAATCTGAGGTGATGAGAGAGAATGTTCTAAACCGTCTTAAAAAAACTAAACATTAACAAATTGCCATGGCCAGATGGCATCCATCTAAGAGTTGTGAAGGAAATAAAATGTGATCACCTAGCAAGAATATGTTACTTGTGCCTACAGTCAGGCTCTGTATCAAATGATTGGAAAGTAGCTAATGTAACTCTGATTTAAAAAAAAAAAAAAGATCCAGGGTGGATCAGTGGAAACTAAGGCCAGTTAGCTTAACTTCTGTGCAGGATGAATTGATGGAAAGCATACTCAAGGACAAAATTGTTAAACATATAGAAGAATAGGCCTTGCTAAAGGGGAAACAGCATGGCTTCTGCAAAGGCAAGTCTTGCCCCACTAACCTTCTGGAGTTCTTTGAGAATATCAATAGGGATGTGGATAAAGGTGATCTGGTTGACATAGTATACTTAGACTTCCAAAAAGCTGCTGACTGTTCCTCAACAAAGACTATTGAGTAAATTTAGTAGTCATTGGATAGGGGGAGAGGTTCATGTGTGGATTGGTAACTGGTTAGTTAGCAATCTGCACATGAAAACAGAGACAGGAAAACTCCAAAAGGATCTCTCCAAACTGGGTGGTTGGGCAACAAAATGGCAAATGTGGTTTAATGTAACCAAGTGTAAAGTGATGCATATTGGGGCAACACCCTCTCCCGCCAACTTTACATATACACTGATGGGGTCTGAGTAGTCAGTGATCGACCAGGAGAGAGCGCTTGGGATTATGGTGGACAGCTCATTGAAAGTATTCAGCAGTGCTATGAAAATGTTCAAAATTCACTCAATGTTCAGCAGCTATGAAAAAGCTAAATTCCATGCTAGGGATCATTAGGAAGGGGATTGAAAATAAAAATGCTAATATTATAGTGCCCTTATACAAATCTATGGTGCAGCCACATTTGGAGTACTGTGTATGGTTCTGGTCACTGTATCATAAGAAGAACACTGCAGAACGGGGAAAGGTGCAGAAGAGGGCAATCAAGATGATCAAGTGCCTGGAGCATTTCCTTATGAGGCAAAGCTAACCATCTCAGACTTTTTTTTAGTTTGGAAAAGAGGCAACTACTGGGAGACATGATAGATGTGTTTAAAATTATGCATGGAATTGAGAGAGTGGATAGAAACGTTTGTTCCTCTCTCACAACACTTATAGAAATTTAGGACCAACAAAATGAAGTACTTTTTCCATACAGCAAACATTTAATCTATGGAATTCTCTGCCATGGGATGTGGTGATGACCACTAGCTTGGATGGCTTTAAGAGGAGCTTAGACAAATTCAGGGCTTAGACACATCTATCAATGGCTACTAGTCTGGTGGCTATAGGCCACCTCCAGCCTCAGAGGCAAGATGCCTCTAAATACCAGTTGTGGGGGAGCAACAGCAAGAGAGAGGGCTTGCCCTCCACTCTTGCCTGCGGGCTTCTCCCAGGCATCTGGTGGGCCACTGTGTGAAACAGGATGCTGGACTCAATAGGCCTGCAGCCTATTCAGCAGGCTGTTCTTAATCTGTTCTGCCTCCAGACATGCCCCAGGTAACATAAAAATAAGTCCCTGAACATTGTGCAGCCCTCAGGGACATATTTTCGGATGATCAGGATACTTCTGGAGCCAGAAGCAGAGCACATTGTCGAAATTATCACCCCCTCCACTGTGCATGTGTGTGAGGTGGTAGTGGGGAAACTTTCCACAGCACAGAAACATCTTACTTGCACCTCCTTGCTGAGTGAATATCAGAATATCAGCCACTGTAGCCAAGAGGAACTACAGTTGGTGCACCAGCCCAAGCTAGACAAAGGTCCCATGGGTCACATATGCCACTTGATTTGTAAGGGATTTTTAAACTGCTTTCTTTGTGCCTTTAAACGTAAATTCAAGTTGATTTAAAAGCACATTCAAGATAAAAATCAAAATTTATTTATTTATTTTATTGCTACATCTCTATACCACCCTTCATTAACACAATCTTAAGACGGTTCACACTAGGGATGTGCAGAACCAGTCCGGCCGGCCGCAGTCTGACGGTTCGGGGGTTAGGGATCAAGCCAAACACCCCCCCCCCCCCGGTTCCATCCAGACTGGAACCGAACCGTCCAGCAGGTCTGCGAACTTTTTGATTTAATTTAAAAGAAAAGCAACTACCTGTAGCCCCTTCGGACGGCTTGCTGTAGCTGCGGGGGGGGGTGTCTGCGGGGGTTCCTTCTCCCCCTGCTGGCCTCCCTCATCACCACCATGGCCTGGTAAATGTAGTCTTTTTGGCCTCTGTAAAGGTGAGCAGCGGCCATTTTGGCCACTGCCATGCATGCGCAAATGCCCTCTCCGAGGCCATAGTGCATGCGCGGCAGCGGCCAAAATGGTTGCCGCTTGCCTTTACGGAGGCCCAAAACGGCCATAAAGACTGCATTTACCCGGCCACAGTGGTGATGAGGGAGGCCAGCGGGGGGGGGGGAGAGGGAACCCTTGCAGCGCCCCCCCCCCCCGCGGCTACAGCAAGCCCCCCAAGGGGGCTACAGGTAGTTACTTTTCATTTAGATTTTTTTTAAAAAAAAGTTTGCGGACCTGCCGGACCGGACCGGGGGGGTGTTCCATGGGGGCTGAACCAAACTGGCCCAGTTCTGTTCAAGGCTGGTCTGGCCTCGAACTGAACCAGGCCAGACGGTTCTGTGCACACCCCTAGTTCACACAAAACAAAACTACAAAAATTACACAATTAAAATATTAGCTAGAATATAAAAATACAGATCTGATTAAAAGATTAAAAAACAAGCACAATATAACCATAAAAGATACAAAGCAGCAATAGAAACAATCATATAAAGCCAGGGTAAAAAGCCAAGATTTCACACACTTTCTAAAAACTGTGATGGAGACAGAGAAGTGGATGGCCACCGGCCACCATATAAACAATATTTATTAATGACCAAGCAATACACTAACCTGCCCTCGCCCCCCTACAATAAATAATGAAAGAGCAACTACAGATCACTTCGGAAAGTATCTTCTTGTGCCTCCAGTGACCAAGATGGAGTAATTTGCACCTCCAGAATGCAGATCTGATCCTTTAAGGGGAAGTAACTCCTTCTAGAACAAGTCAAAAAACTGCTGTACTGGGAGGAACAAGCAGGGAAGGCTGTGGAAAATGAAGAGCTGGTCTCCAAGTACAGCAGCCCCTTGAAGGTAAACCTATTTCCTCATGCTGATCACTCTTGTTTGGTTGAGGGTGACTGTAGCACAAACAAATTGAAAACTACAGTATCTCCTACAAAGAAATGTCCCATGTTTGCATTTATCTTGCTCTTTCTGCAGTGAGCCAATGCACTCCCAGACTTCAATAACAGGCTCATAAAAAGTGCCTGATGGACTGCAGAAGGTATTGCCACTGCCTTGAAAAATTACATAAATCAAATACTGAGTGACTGCCACTTTCCAGCTAAATGCTATTATAAATAACTGTTTGTACGGCCTTATCGAGGTTTTTTCTGCCTGTCAACCACTGATAAAGATTCACTCTGTAAATCACTATAATTTCCTCTGAACTGTCAGGAGAGAGATTTAATATGGTGATAAAAAAAATTGATGGGGGGAAAATTATGTTTTCCTTTTTTAAAGAATTGTATAATTTTATGTACTTATTCCAGAGTGGCATTTTTAAAAAGTTTATGCTCACACACACGACCATTAATTTGGTCAAACCAACGATATCAACTTGTGACATTTTGATAGAAATTCTGTTCTTGAGTCTTGACAGAAGAATTTAACGTTGTACAATAAACTATCAGCAGGTTTTCTGACATCTGAAAACATATCTTGGCAGCAACAATTCTGCTTTTAAAAGTAACATTCCTAGTAAGTAGTTACGTGTGGCTTGTTGTCAGAAACAAATTATTAAGACTAATAACAAACATGCCTATAACATTCATGCATACAACCCTCATACTGATGTAGCTTAACTTTTGAACATATTGTTACAGCTGCACAATTCCGTTGATCAAATTAAGAGGTGGTCCATCTGAAGCTTCATTCAAACGTGATTTACAAAAGACAGTAGCCTCCTTCAGATGTTATAAAACCATGTACAAAGGGTCAAATGGGGGGCATGTTCCATCCCTGCCACATCACTCAACCGCACACCATGCCACTTATGGTTACAATGGGGCTTGTCTGAAGAGGGGAAAGCCCTCCCCATGATGGTGGGCACATCCGTGATTGTGTGGCGGCCATATAAATTCCAGCGTGGCACAAGGGCAGCTGGGGGGGAGCACCGCTGGAGCACACAGATAGGTTAGGAGGAGCGCCGCCCATTCAGGAAGTGCCGGCCACCGGCAAAGAAAGTATACACCTGCTCTACTCCATTTTAAAGGGGCCGGCAATGTGTTCCGAATCACACTATGAATCGTGATTTGTGCACAATCCGTACAGCTAATGAACCTTGATAAACCAATAATCCCTGATTTTGCTATGCAAGACCAGGGATTAGCATGCTTGCAGGCCTGCTCAATTACCCCAGTCCTTATTGCAAAACTGTTTGCAAGTTCTCAGATGAGAATATTTGGATGAATTTGGAAATAAGCCAAAGAGGGAGTGCAACCACCTCAACTCTTTCAAACAAGTGTGTCTCCCAGCCCCTTTGCGGGGTGGGGGGAACTTGTGACAGAGAGTGTCATTTTTGAAAGACTATGCACAGAGCTTCTCAGTTTTCAAATACAGAAAAGGTTATCAAACTCTGACGGCAATGAACTGTTCCCTAAGTTAAGAAAATAATAACTGTTCCCCCCTCCCAAGTATAGGTCAAGGAATAAATAAAAGTGAAACTTGACAGAGAGCTGCTGCCAGAAATAGCAACCCTACATCTAAGATGGGTGTGCATTTGTTATTGGAACAAATGGGAAACAAACTGAATGAGGCCCATTCAATTTATTTCCATGTGTTCTGAAAGGAATGTGATGTAGAATGAATGGGATGTACTGCATTTTTAGAACTCCCATTTGTTATCCATTTGTTTGTGGATGGGCAGTGAGACACAGGAGCCACGAAAAACAAGTGGAAGGGCACACAGCAACTTGCACAACAGATGGATGGACTTTTCTAGATGTGGTTTTTCTCATGCAATGCACAAGACAGACATTCTATCCGCGAAAGAGGTTTTTCACTAGCACAAGGGCACCTTTGGATCTAGTGATACTAGCTGGGTGACTCTGTGCCAGCCATTTCTCTCTCAGCCTAACCTACTTCACAGGGTTGTTGTGAGGAGAAACTCAAGTATGTAGTACACCGCTCTGGGCTTCTTGGAGGACGAGCGGGATATAAATGTAAAAATAAATAAATAAATAAATAAAATAGTGCAGTATTTTAATGTTGAATTTTAATACAATATTTTAACAAATTGGAGCTAAGAAGATTAGCTTGAGCAGCCATGATTCTAAGACAGGACAACATGTTCCTGTGAGTAATGACAGGCTTATGAAGCAGGGAACCAGCATTCACTGAAGGTCACAGAGCTCGGAAAATTCCAAATTATTAGAATTCTCTTGGGGCTGGGGTTATGTTGATGCAATCAGGAGCCCATTAGTGTGTGAAAATTACAGTACGAGAACGTAATTATTTTACGAGAACTTATATATTTTGTTATCACGTACAGTATCATTTGAACCACTTCAGAGCTAACCTGAAAAACAGAAGGGATATTCTTCCAGTACTAGATGCTGACTGCCAAGGACACTATAGACATACAGTACTAGTTTTGTATTTAATAACCAGCCATTTGTCTCTGTCTGTTTTAAATATATGAATAGGGAGAAAAGCAACTTCCTTTAAGATTCAAATAAACCATAAAATGGCAAAGCAAACATGCATTAATTTTTTTAAAAAAATTATATTTATATACATCCTATTTTAAAAGTGTTCTGTGCCAGAGACTGAACAGAGTTATATACATGGATTCTCACATCCCCTGTCCTTGGATAGGGTTTATGAGTGTCATTTGGAACAAAAAGTGATTTACTTCCTGTCCCAAAAGTCTAAAAAAGCTTATCATTTACAAACCAACATCAAATAAATGCATGCATTGATGTTGAAGATGCGTAACTCTTTTAATTTCAGCTACTGCTCAAAAGAGAAAGCAAGCAGTCACATTTTATTTAAGGATTTTTGAAAGAGAAATCATACATAACATATTATAGACTGTAGCTTTGAGCCATGATCATCCTTTTGGCAGTACTAAAATGGCACATGTAATTGCCAGCAACAACAGATTTTTCTCCATAGCTTTGCTGCTACTGTTTACTATCCAATTTTACAGAGATTAATTTCAGAAAAACAGAGAAATCTTTATGTGCAAAATATGCCCCAGGGGATACAACTATGAGTTGTCATAATAATATTCTCGACAACTGAAGAATTTCTTTAGACAGAGCCTAGCAATGGAGGAGGGGGGAAATAATCTGTGAAGGAAAAATGATGTAAAAGGAAAAGTTCTGGTTGGGATATTCTGTTTTCCTATATTAGGGAAATTGCCATCATTTTGGGCTTATTTGTCAGTGGAGAAATCTCAGCTCTCTCTCTCTTTCATCACAGAAACAATTCCACCATCACCATGCAATATGGATGCATTACATCTCCACTTCCTCCATCCTGCTCTGTTTGAAACTAGATCCAAGATCTTCATTTCCCATCTCCACAGTGGGAAGGAAAAACTGTTGATTTCTACTTCACAAGACTGTATATGTAATAACTGACCTCCTAACTAATGAAGCACCAGTGCCAAGTGGGATGCAGCAGTCTTGCTGTTGAGTTATAGACTAATGCAGCACTAGCACTTCCACAGAGGGCCGAATTCTGATGGGCTCCCCTTCCCCCGGAAACCTTCTGAGTCACTTGAAAATATGTTCCTGAAGGCTGTATGACCCTCAGGGACATATTTTTGGGTGACACAAGCTTACAAACTGCACAGAGCCCCACTAGTCCAAGAGAAGGGGGCACACATTGGTTCTGTGCTATTGCAAACCCTGTACAGGCTGCTAGCAAGTGCAGAGAGGATCCACGTCAACTAAGAATTGTATCAGTGCTCTAGCAACACTCCTCATCACTACAGTGCGGAAATCATCACGATACTGCTGAAACAATTCTTAGTTGCCATGGAGCCTCTCCATGTTCACTAGCGGTGTGGGCAGAGCTTGGAATAGCATGAAAACAGTGCATATACTCCACGCTTGGATCAGGGGCACAATATGCACAATACAAAAGCCAACAAGTGCTTCTGAGAGGTCATCAAAATCCCCTCCCTCCTGTGTGAGTGCTGGCCTTGCATTAGTCAAACCAATCAGCAGCACCAGTGCATCTCACACAACATTGGTGCTTTGTGGGGATGTTCGCGGGTAACTGTTGACATGCAACACTGCCTATTTTACAACTGTTATTTGCACTGGTTTCTGTGTGTGTGTTCTCAATTGAGTTATCAGGAGAATGACCAATTAGGCCCATTGGTGAGAAGTTCCAAAGTTGGCAGGCACCTAAGTCAGGTTGGTACTATTACAGAAGTCATCAGTCTAACATCAGAGCCACTAACATCAGAGGGTCTCATGGCCAATCCTTGGGATGTCCAGCATGTATTGGGAAGGACACCTGTCTGGAATGCTGGAGAACTGCTACTAATTAGTGTAGACAATACTGAGCTAGATGGCTCAAATGTCTGATTCTGTAAAAAGCAGCTTCATATATCCAAATGTAACATAAAGTTTATATACAGTTTCTAGCCAACTGGGTGGCTAGGGTTGATTCAAACTGAAATGTGAGTGATCCCTGGAAGAATAGGAAAACATAAGAAGTGTCTACCAATTTCCACACCTTCTATGTTGTGCAAATGACTATGACCACATGGCTCAGGTTTTGATCCTACAGGGTCCTGGATCTGGCATGAATCCTATGCATAATATGTGCATCAGTCATCCAACAGTCATCCAACTTTTTTCACAGCTTCATTAATCTGATGGAGCTCACATGTAGTCACTCATTCAAATGCAATTCAAGGCAGAATTTGCTTAGCAAAGGGTACATAGGAGCAAAGGAAGCTGCCCTATACTGAGTCAGACAGACCATTGGTCCATCTAGCTCAGTATTGTCTACACAGACTAACAGCAGCTTCTCCAAGGTTGCAGGCAGGAGTCTCTCTCAGCCCTATCTTGGAAAAGCCATGGAGGGAACTTGGAACACTGCATGCAATTCTTGCTTCCTACCACAACAGCAGCTCTCCTCCCCACAGCTTAATTAATGGTGTTAGTTTATTACCTTATTAATTACTTTACCTCTATAAGTATGTAATGTATAGCAAAATCCTCACTCCCCTAATAAAGTTATTTGCTGACCCTGTTTGCCCAAATTAGTTTACCTAGAGTCACCCTTGCTACAGTCACTGAAGTAGCAGCCCCAGTGCCTCCACTGCTGCTTCCCAACATCCTCCAATAAGGGTCCCCCTCCTCCACTCAAACATTGCTCAGCAGCAGAAGCTGATATTCCACCAAATAAACACCCCACAAGCTGCCACTGTTTGTTAATGTCTCTCTCTTCTGAGAGGAGAGCTGGTCTTGTGGTAGTAAGCATGACTTGTCCCCATAGCTAAGCAGGGCCTGCCCTGGTTGCATATGAATGGGAGACTTGATGTGTGAGCACTGCAAGATATTCCCCTCAGGGGATGGAGCAGCTCTGGGAAGAGCAGAAGTTTTCATGTTCCCTCCCTGGTTTCTCCAAGATAGGGCTGAGAGAGATTCCTGCCTGCAACCTTGGAGAAGCACTGCCAGTCTGTGAAGACAATACTGAGCTAGATAGACCAATGGTCTGACTCAGTATATGGCAGTTTCCTATGTTCCTATGACTACACCTATTTTACATGCCCAGGGATCTGCTCAACTCACCAGCGTGATCACAGAAAGAATATTCATTCAAATATCTTTAATTCTCAAAAGCCGGAGGTAAAAATGTATTTACTTTGCAGACTACATACGTAGGATTGTCATGGCATTTGTCATTGACTTCATTCTCAGGTACCAATTTCTGTTGTGGCAGGAGAGCATTAAATGTACTTACAACCAGATCCCACTGGATGTAAGTAAAAGCAACATCTGTCTTTCCAAATCTCTGCTTGGTTCTTCGCTTCCCCCCACTTCCAAGCTGTCTCTCAGGCTTATAAAATACATGAATGTTTTAAAGTTTTGAACGGCTTGGGAATCTAATCTAAGTTATGTTGCCACCAATGCCATATAAGGGAACAATGGGGGGGAAAGACTTCCTATTTAGCACAGAGAAACAACGGATAAGGAACAGAACCACACTAACCTGAGTTACGTGGATGTCAGCAATGAGGAAAATGAACATCTGCCCCTTGTGACCTGTATCCAGGATATTGTCATCTCCATCTCCATCTCCTCATGTGGCAGATGTGCAGCAAACAAGACAAGAATGCAGCGCTATCTCCCTTCTCGCCTGATATGAATACAGTACTCAGGGCCAGAAATCTATCTATGATCCAAGGCAGCTTTCCTAGAATAATTTTTACCATTCTTGTACACAACCCCACCTCCAAACATTCCCAGAGCCAACCCCTCTAATGCTTCTGCAAGACTGCTACATATAGATCAGGATCACATGACCCCATGTGTGCTCAAGTCATGTGCCAACATGTTTAAATCATGCCACCAACAAAAGAAGGATTACAGTTTAATTGGTAGCAACTTGGCTTCAAACTTAAACTCAGCAAAATAGTCAGACCTCCATCACAGGAAATTTTAAGAGGTTTTCTAGTATCAACAGGTTTTCATCTATATAATGTTCTAATTTTAATTTCTGCCAATCCATTTCTGGGCCCATTTCAAAATTTTGGCCATGAAAAATCCCTAAGTTTGGGACCAGGGTCTTAAGATATCCTGGGTAGTAAAATTAGAGCTGCCAATATGATGACATCATTGAGTGAAAATGAAGTCAGTTCTTAACTTCATTTGCCCACAATGATGTTATCACATAGGTAGAACCGACTGATTACACTGTGACATAATCCCATTCACTGCATAATCCTGGATAAACTAGTATTACTAGTTTAGGACTAATCCAAGAAAAAGAAATCCAAGGCAGCAGAAGCCATTTTTTAAAAGACACCAAGAATTATTTTAATTTCAAGTGAATAGTTTCACCAAGTGTACCTGAGGAAATATTTCTCTACTGCCAAAAGTGCCATTTTCAGCCCAAAACAAAACAAAACAAAACTGAAGAATGCTAGTTAATCTAAGTAGAATCAGTCTTCTCTGCACACCCCAAAAGAGTGAAAATACAAACTATGAAAAATTGTGACAAAGAGAGTGGAGAATGTCTCCACAGTTGAACACCAAAACAAATCTAGAGAGAAAGCAAAAAGCCTAATTAGGAAGAATGGGTATAAATTGCCTGTGTCAAAGAGTTGGAGAAGAGTTAGATTCTTTGAGGGTTTGCCTGTACTTAAAATACCATTCCTTACAGATAGATTAACATGGCAAACCCAGAGAATCTTGGAAAGACAAGGGATTAAAGTGAATGTGGTTTGCACAGCACCAATAACACTAAAACAACAATTAGTCAACTACAGGTTGTATGATAGGAGATGAGATGCACTGAAAATGTGAGAACAGGGGGAAGAAAATTGTGGAAACAAATGTGCAATATATAAAATTAAATGTTTAGGTTGTATTTTATATTGGATAATCCAGTAGACCCCTGAAGCAAGCGCAGCTTGTGAACGCGCCTCCGGGTGGGGGGTGGGGTGGTGGTGGGCGGCTTCTTTAAGGTAAACGGAGCCTGTGCTCCGTGTCACCCAGCAGCCCCCGCCACTCACCTGGCTCCCTCGGAGGCGTCACTCCTGCATCACTCCTTGCCCACCCCTGGACACTCCGAATAATCTCTTCAGCCACCCCCACACTAGTGCTGGATCAGCAATTAAAGAGCCACCACCACACTACTGGGGGCAATTGCCCCACATTCTGCTGCCTCCTCAAGGTAGGAACCAAGGTTTCTAACATCCTGTCCCGACTTTCACAGGCCTAGAAGTCAATGCTTAATTACCAGGCAAACAAAATACCCTAAAGTAACAATGGGGATTTTCCAGTTTATATATACCAAAAAGCAACTCTCACTGAAATCCAAGTAATCATCCCAAACTCATTCTGTACCAGCTACTCAATCATATCACATTAACTACTACTACTACAGATATTTATATACCGCCCTTCAATCAAAGTTCTCAAAGCGGTTTACATTTTTTAAAAATACATAAATAAGATGGTCCCCTGTTCCCAAAGGGCTCACAATCTAAAAAGAAACATGACGTTGACACCAGCAACAGCCACTGGAGGGATGCTGTGCTGGGGTTGGATAGTGCCAGATATACAAAGTGATCTTGAGAGGGGAGGAACGATCAGTGAGACTCGCCGGGAAGGGGTTTGCGGGGAGAGCGGGCTTAGCCCACTCTCCCCGCAGACAAGCAGGAAAGCAGCCCTCGGTGGCCAGATTGGCTGCTCACATGACTGCCGGCTCTGTCACAGAGCCGGTGGGGTCTGTGGGGGTTGGCGGCCGCGTCGCCCCCAGAAGTTCCAGGATGCCTTTGGAGAGAACCCCAGGGCCGAAAGGCTTGTTTCAGCCTCCCAGCGGGGGACTCCTCATGTGTCGCCGCAATGTGGAGCCATGCCACAGCAACACACGGTCGAAAAGATGGGGTTAGCAGAGCACTCGCTCCGCTAACCTCATCTAAGGGGAGGGGGATTTAGAAGGGTTTGCTGCCGGGAGCTGCGCAGCTCCCGTGGCAGTAGATGATCGGGCAAAAGCGGGCTAGGCTCCCTCAGCCCGCTTTTGCCCAATCATGAGAATCCCCTCACTGGGTTTTAAGAGGCAGACTGGGACGAGATCAAGAAAGTGTCTATATCAGAGGAAGGGCAGGGGGTTTCAACATTTTTGGTGTGTGGCACAAATCAAACCCATGAATGACCTAGTAGTGTCACAGTAGCTGTACACATGCCGCTTCCCCCTCTCTTTTTTTGAGTATCACCTCTGAGTTGATTGAGCGGGGAATCAGGCCATACCACTGCTGCAACACCAGCTCTGGAGAGATAGGAGAAAACGTAGGCCTCACTCGATTAAAAACAATTAAAGCTTTCAGATGGAGCTCTGAAGCTGACAATAACTCAGTGTATAGTTTTACACACACACACACTGCCTGGCATCTATAATTGCTAGTAAGGAGCTGGCAAGTTGAAGGACATCCAACTGATTCATCATCATCCCATTGCTGACTACAAGTGTTACAAAGATGTGTTACTTCTTTCCATAAGCTTGGCCGTCCATTAACCAATTAAAATAAAGGTATAAAATAGCTTTGTGCCAAATTATTATACAGGGGCAAGGCACAGGAGAACAGTTTGTAAATAGTAAATTAAAAAACCCAACAACAGTAAGATGGCCATTATGTTCTCTTCCTCCATCTGTCACTGGTAAGACATAGGTGCTGTGGGCTAATTAAATGTTAATGAAATCTAAATAATCTGCTGGTCCCGAAGCATTAGCCAAGTCATAGTAACTGCTGAACAGCTGCTGCTGTTTGACAAAACCACTTCAGTCAGCACCTTCAGCTATGTCTCAAGATCCCTTTCTGGCAGAGCTGAATGAAATAATGATATTTGTGCATAACTGATTTCACCTGTAATTATTTTTGCTTTTAGTCACAGGTTAAAGGTCAAAGTCATGGTGAAAAAGGAAGAGCTTTGACAAAACTAGTATGCTAGATGTGTGAAAAACTTTAAATGGCCCTCTTAAAAACAAACCAACAACTATTACTACTACATAGCATATTTTGGTAGAATTCCACTGATTGACATTAGAGGGATGCCAGTGAAATTCTCCCAAGATAAACTCATAAAAGTATTTCAGGGGTAGGTTAAAGCCCACCTCCTATGAAAGGTGAAGATTGTGAGCTCTTGAATTCTTCTCTCCTTGATTAACAAGTGAGCAGATAAAAATGATTGATTCCCTCATTTCAAAGGATGTTCTGGGGGGAAATGTGGTGCACAGCCTCAGAGTATGCAGGGCATGGCAGCAGGAGAGGGAGGTTCCCACATAAATTCCCATCTCCTCATGCGGGAGCTCCACCTCCTGCTAGATCTGCAGCATTTGTCAGGGATTATATAATACCCAGGCTGATCATGTGGAGTGGGAAAGAAGATTCTGAAGGCCAAGAAGTTCATTGAGACACCAGATTTCCACCTATCTCTTTTCTCCCTCCTATGGCAGTTGTGAGGACAGAAGTAGAGGCTGAGGAGTGACAGGGATGAGACAAGCATAAAGATGATTCAGTCTCCCCAATCCCCCACATACCCACTGCTGTTGTGGTCATGACAGGGTTAGGCAGGCAGAGCCAGTGAGACACATGAGGGATCCACAACCATCTATCTAGTCTTTCCCTTCAGGGCTTTACATTTTGAAGTGTATACCACTTCAGATAAATTGTGACATGCATACCTGAAGCATACCTGTAAAATGTGACTATGGTACATATTAACATACAGGCAGACTTGTCAGTGCCTGGATTGCCTGTATACCCTATCGAGTGCAGTCACAGTGGTAAATGCATGTTTGGTGTTATGTAATCTGCAATGTGTGCAATGTCTTGTTATACACTAAGCCCTAAACAGCTCAGGACCAGTCTAGCTGAAGAAGCACTTTCTCTGATATGTTGCTGGGCTGTTGTCTAAGATTATCTTAAGTGGCTCTCCTCTTGGTGCCACTGCCTACAATGGGTGGCAACCAGAGAGAGAGCGAGAGCTGAGAGCCATCTTAGTAGTGGGCCCCCATCTTCTCGCTAGAGAGATCCATCCAGAAACTTCGATATACACCCAAGTACCAGATGAAAGTATTTCTCTTCTGGCAAGCCTTTAATTTGTAATTGCTGGTTCACCTGACTTCTGTTTCAACTGTGTTTATAGATTGTATTTTTAATTTATTGTTTTATAGTTTGGTTTTACTGGTTTTCTGTAAACCACTTTGAGAACTTTTTTTGAAAAGCAGTATGTAAATATTCATAGTAGTAGTAGTAGTAGTAAATAGAAAGAATGGCTATCAATTTCACAGATTTTCCATCAGTGAAAAACACATCGTAAAGTACTAAAACTGCTTTATACAATTAAGTAAGTTAGTTTTTAACCTAGTGCCTGCTACTATTAACGCGCATGTAAAGGCAGAGTGAACATTCTAGCACGCTTATTTGGAAATGAGGTTTCTTGCAAATCCTTGAAACTACCATTGGATTTATGCCAGGCTGTAATACCTAAAACGTGGAACAGCATCAGAGATTATCTTTCAAGACTGTCTTTGCTGTGTAAAGGTCATTTGAAGCTAAATATACCATTATCCTAAAAACACAAAGAACAAATTTATTAACCTGATGCCTAATGCTTAGTCTATGAGAAAATACAGCAAAAGACACTGAAGAATTAAATAATCAAATATGCCAGCCACATCCATGCATTTCAAATTTACACAGGCAAAATTAAAAACGGTACAATATTACAAAGAGAGAGTGTCAAAATCAATTATAAACTTCGGTTTCTTTGCTGTTCCTCTGTCATGGGATTTGTTGCTTCCAAAGGAAATCATGGCAAATGGAAGCAACAGCTTTCATTTATTGTACATGAATAAAAAGTACAATAAATGCAGCAGTTCATTATGTGTAAAATCACATTTTGCCAAGTGGGAATTTTACAAGTACTTAGTTTTGTGCATTTGATAAATCTACTGTTATACATTCAGAATCATGTCAGGCATTTCTATTTTTGAATCTTCAATTAATTACTGCCTGAAACTGATTTATAAATGGAAATTGTATTAAAAAGTGACTGTTTTAGTAGTAGTCGTCAGCTGAAATGCCAACCAACCTCACCACTATGTTCACAGGATGCAAACTTAGGAGGTGGCATTTCAGCAATTTTGGAATCAGAGGCATGAACAGAGGTGAAGTGTGGGGTAAACCTACCAGTGGAGAAAATCAAATTTTCAGCTGCTGGTGGGTGCCATTTTTACCCCACGGGCCTCCAGAGTGAAAGCAGGAAGCATTGCTTTGTGGACACCACATGAGGGTGTGAAATCATAATGAAGCCAACACAGAGTGATGGCAATGCTTCTGGTCCTCACCTTGGACTTTTCTAGAAAATAAATTGGCATGCACTAGAAATCAATGTGATTGCTATCACCAGCTGGACCACAAAAAACGATAGCAGTGATAGCAAAAAAGATGAGTGTGGACGGTTACTTTTTCAACACAGGATCAAGGACAGCCACTGGAGGATGTGTCAGAGTCTGAAGCTGGGGCCAGCAGAAAGGGAAAATACTAGGAACTTGGGCAGGAAGTAAACATAGGAAACATAGGAAACATACGAAACTGCCATATACTGAGTCAGACCATTGGTCTATCTAGCTCAGTATTGTCTTCACAGACTGGCAGCGGCTTCTCCAGGGTTGCAGGCAGAAATCTCTCTCAGCCCTATCTTGGAGAAGCCAGAGAGGGAACTTGAAACCTTATGCTCTTCCCAGAGCGGCTTCATCCCCTGGGGGGAATATCTAGCAGTGCTCACACATCAAGTCTCCCATTCATATGCAACCAGGGCAGACCCTGCTTAGCTATGGGGACAAGTCATGCTTGCTACCACAAGACCTGTCAATCCTGAAATCAAAGGTGAAAGCCAAGCAGAAAAACCAGGAACCAGGGTCAGAAGACGTAACACCGTCAAGTTCTGTGTGGCAGCGTGCAAGATCCATCAGGCCATGACGACCAGGCCTTTCCCTCGCATCAGCTCTGTACAGCTTTGAACTGCTGTCTATACCACTAACTTCTACCGTGTTTCCCCGAAAATAAGACACAGTCTTATATTTACTTTTCCTCAAGGAGACACACTATGGCTTATTTTCAGGGGATGTCTTATTTTTATTAAGTGTGGTACAACAATCTACATTTATTCAATTAGAGTTAAGTCATCTTCTTCTGGAACATCATCATAACTCTCACATGATCCATATAAGAACCACAGACTGTTGCTGGTCAGTGTTGGGGAGCAGCAGCTTTACTGGTGTGTGTGTGGGGTGAGAGAGACCCACAGACTGTTGCTGGTCAGTGTTGGGAAGCAGCAGCTTTACTGGTGTGTGTGTGGGGTGAGAGAGACCCACAGACAGGGGCGTAACGATACCGGTAGGGGTGGCAGGCTGCAAGCTGAGGCATACGGTAGAGGGAAGTACGGTAAAAATCTCCTCAGAAAATCTCCTCCTCAAAAATCTCCCCTCCTCCTGGCGGTGGCGGGCAGCAGCGAGAGTAAGCGCGGCAGTAGCGGGAGGCGGTGAGAGTACACCGGGAAGCGACGCTGGGCCAGACGGCAGGCCTCGGCGTCGCTCTGCGCACTCCCGCCCGCCACCACCGTGCTTACCGTACCGGTACTCTCGCTGCCGTGGCGAGAGTACCGGTACGGTAAGCATGGCGGTGGCGGGTGGGAGTGCGCAGAGCAACGCCGAGGCCTGCCGTCTGGCCCGGCGTCGCTTCCCGGCATACTCTCGCCGCTGCCCGCCGCCGCCAGGAGGAGAGGAGATTTTTGAGGAGGAGATTTTCTGAGGAGATTTTTACCGTACTTCCCTCTACTGTATGCCTCAGCTTGCAGCCTGCCACCCCTACCGGTATCGTTACGCCCCTGTCTGTGGGTCTCTCTCACCCCACACAAACACCAGGGGGATAGGGGAAAAGCTTCAGCAAGCAGCCTGCTACTGAGCCAGGAGAGATCACCACTATGTCTTATTTTCGGGGTATGGCTTATATTACACAACTGCTTAGAAATCCTTCTACGGCTTATTTTATGGGTATGTCTTATTTTCGGGGAAACACAGTAGTGCACTGTTTTAGTCACTGCTTTTTTCAGTATGTATAAAATTCAGAATTTTAGTGATTTCATAGCTCCCCCCTTTCAAGGGTAGCAGTTTTAAAATATCATATAATGTAGCTTTTGATAGCTTTAATAGCTTTTATTAGATAATTTTAAAGTATCATAGTTTTATGGTTCCATATGTAGTGATTTAAACTGATTTCATTATTTATTTATTTACTTATTTACTTATTTATTTATTTATTTAAATTTTCTTATCTACTGCCTCCTCCAAAGACTCTAGCTGGTGAACAACAACAATACCAATAACAATTTTTTTAAAAAACACCAGCATATGTTTTAATAGTAGTTTTATAGTTTGATCTATAATTTTAGAGTAGACTCTTTTTTTAGTAAATATGGTTTATAACAATTAGTATAATTAGTATTTTTATAATAATTTAAATGTAACGTGGTGACCATACTGCATTGCAATTGCCTTTAAACTTCTGTACTATCTTATGCTGGTCTTGGACCGTAAAAAAGATAATTCTTAATTGTTGTTGGATCAGAAGACAAGCCATAAAACTGAGTAGATTAACAAAAACCAAGCATGAAAGAGAAGCAAGAAGTCAGAGCCAAAGCCAGGAGTCCAGTCAAGCATGGTCAAGGAACATGAAATGCACAAGGACCAAGGAGACCTTGAAGCTTCCTGAGCCCAGACAGAAAGTCTTTACATCTTTCCTGTCCTAGAAAGTTCCAAAGGAGCCCAAGCTTGGCTCTGCAGGATCAATCCAGAGCCTGAAAACTCCAGGCTTGGCCAGAGTACTGTACTTTAGTAGTGCCTTGCACCTTTGAATTGCACTTAGAAAGAAACCAGAAGCCAAATAGACTTCCAAAATTGGTGCAAATAGATTCAGATTGGCAAATCCTGATTAATAACCTAGCTGTTGTATTTGGGACCAGCTGAAGTTTCCAAATGATCTCAAAGAGAGTCCCATGCATAATACACTACAGAAGCACTCTCACAGGCATTTAAAACAGATCTACAGGTATTTAACCTCTTGACTTTTGTATTATTTTATTGGTTGCCATATTCTTAATTGCTGTTTTAATTATTTTATGCATTGGTAGGAGATGTGCATTGCCTTGGGTGATGTTCAAGAAGAAAGCCGATTACTACATTTTGTATTTAATTATACAAATAAATCAATATTTTCTTAGAGCTCAAACCAACCATTTTTGTCCATCAACACAGACCTTCTTGACCACAGAGATCCTCAGTATCCTCCTACACAAATACTACTTATCTATTGAGCTCAGAATCCCAGTTTTTGGCAGCATTACTATGCTCTCCCCCCTGCCAAACACTGGAATCAAAACAAACATCAGCTGCTATAGAGGCAGAGATTACAGTATATAAAAAGCTAATTGACTGTTCTGAAGGAGGATCACACTACTCTGTAAAAGTATAGGGTTGTTTTTTTAAAAGAAGAACTGAACGCTTTTCTGCAGGGGCGTAACGATGGGGGGGGGGCAGGCAGGGCACGTGCCCTGGCGCCACTTGCTAGGGGGCGCCAAAAAGTGCCCCCGCCGATCCCCAAAAGTTTACCGAAATTTTTTTCTTGCTTGAATTGCCGTCGCTGCCACACAGACCGACCGAGCAGGCAGCAGCCAACCGCACCAGCCGCCTCTAGAGAAGCCCGGTGGGCGGCTGCCGCGAGCAGCAGGAAGCGGGGGAAAGGGAGGGCGCCGGGTGGCTCTGCGCGGCTGGATCAGGACCGGGTTGTTCGCCTTCGCCTCCCTCTGCCTTCCCACTCGCCCTGCCCACCGCTCCGAGGGCGCCCCGTGTGTGCAACTGCTCAGCCGCCACGACGGATGTTTCGGGGGCATTCTTTCGGCCAGGAACCCAGGCAGCAGCAGCTCTGCCTCGAATCCACCGCGAGCGGAGGAACTAGGAAGCGCCTCTCCTCGCTCTCGCTGCTGCAGCAGCGCTCAACGTGGGATTTCTCGTCCGTGGGCAGCAGCAGCGACAGCGGTGGCGGCCTCTCCCGCCACCGGAGATTAGAAAATGGCTCCCCACTGCTGCCGCCAACTTGGAAACAGCCGCACGGTCGGGCTGTCCCTCTGGCCTGCCTTGCTCTCTGCGCCTCCTCCTCCCTCCCTCCCTCCCCCGCACGGCGCTTCTCGCTCTCCCTGCAGCCCACCGCCAGCTCTCCGCTCCCCTGCCCCGACTTTACTCCAGGCAGCACAGCAAGGAAGTGGGGCAAGTTCTCTCCTCCAGAGTATGGGGACCAGGATTAGAACTCCAGCAAGGAAGAGGTCTTGAGTGAGAGCAGAAGGAGGGCCAGAAGAGGGAACCCCTCTGACGCAAGACCCATTCCAAGCAGGCTACCACCGAAGAAGGGTTGAATAGCCACCCAGTCTTGCCGCCTCTTCGATGCAGCTGTGCTGTCATGGCAATGGCCCGAGTTGCAAGGACGTCTGGGCTTTTCCTTTATATACATATATTTAAAAAACACCACCTTGGCGGCGGTAGGGGGGGTGTTTCTTTGAATTGCGGGCAACATTGCATGCAGAGTGGGAGGGCGTGTGGGACCAAGTGACCGGCGGCTGGGCTGGTTTTGCCTTGGGCAGACCGACAAAGTGCTACGTATTGTCAATCTAGGGAGGGTGGAGGGATTGCAAGTCGCCCTCCTCTTCTGGAAGAGCTTTTATTGCTTTTTGAGGTCCCGTCTTCAATGGCCTCCCCCCTCCCCCTGCCCTTGCCTTTTGTTTTTGTTCAATAAATTGTTTTAAAAACTTGTTTTCTACTTGCTGCTTCCTCGGTGTCTTAGTATTGCAAGTAACCTGCGCCGGTCGGTGTTGGGGAAGGGGGAGGCGTGGGAGGTGCGCACAAGGGGGCGGGGCGGGTGGGGGACTGCTGCGCCGAGGACCAGGTCGAGGGAGCTGCGGTTGCCTGGGGCAGGACGCCACCACTCTGCCCCCGCTCTCCTGGTCGCCTGGAGTTCTTTAAAGGTGGGTGGGTGTCGCTGCTGCCTGCTGTGGCCTCCCCGAGACAAGGGTCGAGCAAGGAAGCACCAGGCTGCCCTCTTTCCGCTCCGCTTCCATCGAAACCAGGTTGCAAGTTGGGGGGTTCACTTCATTACAAAACGGGGGCAGGGCCCTCTTTCAACCAGCCATGGAGACCATCTCCCTCCGCCAGCCAGACACAAACGCGCTGGTCGGGACTCGGGAGAGAGGAATGGGGCAGGCGGGCGGAGCTACCAGGCAGCAGGCAAAAGATTCCGTCCGTCCACGGATGGGCGTGCGCCCGTGGCTCATGCATGCCCCAAGGCAACAAGCTAATAACAGCAGTCACTCACTCCCCGCCCCGCAGTCGCGCATGCGTGTGTGTCCTCCTCCTCCCAGCTCGCTGCCTGCACGTTGCAGAAGGAAGGAGGCCAACTTCGAGCTCCGGACACCGAGCTGCTCAACATCTACGCCTAGGTGAGCAGCCAACTAGCCTACATGATTTATGACTGAAAACCAGTGGTCTGAAAAAGAGGTACCGTCCCCCCCACCGCCCAAGAGCCTCTGGCAGAAAGTTTTAAATTGGCGAGCTCAGAGCCATCGTCCATATTGAGCAGAATAAAATGGCAGAAGAGAACTGTATCCCTTAAAAAAGAAGTGCTAGTTTTCTCCATGGAGGAAGTGGAGGGGGTTGTCTTGTTGTTTTTTGTTTCTTAAAAAACACATGCAAAAGCATTTGTAAAAAATCCAGAGCCCACACCTACGGTTTGAAATGGTAGCATCCTGAAATTGTGTAATAATGCGTAGCCGGGGCAGGAACTTGTTTTCTTCTGCCTGGGAACCAGCTTCCTGGAAAGTCCCACAAACCAGTTTTATCACCCCAAATTTTTCCAAGCAAAGTGGCTCCGAGGTGGGATTGCAAAAGGAAAATCACGCAGTGCAAGCCAGGACAGAGAACGACTTGTGGCTCCACTTGCATTGTGTGAGTTTCCTTTTGCAATCCCACCTCGGAGCCACTCGAGGTGGGATTGCAAAAGAAAACTAGTAGTACTAGTACACAAGATCTTTGCAGCTCTGCAAATAATTACAACTTCTGGATCATCTCTTAGCATCTGGGGTGGGTGGGATTTTCTGAAACATGTGTGTCAGTCAGATGTATGTTTGGGGGGGCGGGGGGGCGCAATTTCAGTGCTTGCCCTAGGCGCCGTTTTCCCTAGTTACGCCTCTGCTTTTCTGACTGCTGGGTAAAGGGCCTTAATTCTAACATTATTATTTTTAAAATAAGTTTATACCGCCTGATACGTACATCTCAAGGCGGTGTACAAGGTTTAAAATATTAAAAAATCAACAACGGTTAAAATATTACAACGGCAGCATTACTATGCTCTCCCACCCACCCCCACTCCTAAACACTGGAATCAAAACAAACATCAGCTGCTATAGAGGCAGAGATTAAAGTATATAAAAAGCTCATTGACAGTTCTGAAGGAGGATCACACTACTTTGTAAAAGTATAGGGTTGTTTTTTTAAAAAAGAAGAACTGGACACTTTTCTGACTGCTGGGTAAAGGGCCCTAATTCTAAAATTATTATTTTTAAAATATTTTTATACCACCTGATATGTACATCTCTAGGCGGTGTGCAAGGTTTAAAATATTAAAAACTCAACAACGGTTAAAATACACAAGACACAATAAAAACAATAGTATAAAACAGTTATTAAAACAAATTATTAAAATTATTAAAGTTAATTCTAGTTAAAAGCTTGCAAGAACAGGAGTGTCTTATTAATAAAACTGCAGCATCAAACATCTCAGCCCAGACATACTAAAAACATGAGTGCCAGTATATTATGTCAATATCAAACGCTTTCAATGTATCCTAACCCACCTACCTCTATGTCAGAACTGCTCAACTTAGGCCACCCAGCTGTTTTTGGACTACAACTCCCATAATTCTCAGCCACAGCAGCCAATAGCCAGGGATTATGGGAATTGTAGGCCAACATCTGCAGGAGGGCCAGAGTTGAGCAGGCCTGCTCTATGTCCTCCCCTCCACACACACAAAATCAAGACATGTAAAGAAGTGCCTGATAGCATATATCTTTTGGACAGAATCATGTTCCTTTTGCATAATTTTCCTATAGATTCTCTTAAGACTTAAGTGATGCAGCTATAGCCTAACAAGGATTTTTTTTTTTTAAATGCACCTTTCCCTTCTTTTGAATGGCAACAGCACATGCAGAATAATTTTGAATTTCACTGTGCCTTCTACAAGTACAATAAGACATTACAACTTCTTTAACATATTTGCTGTGATTGCAACAATCCTTTACTCATCACAGTGAAATCCAACAGAAATCCAGAACACAGTTGAATATTTCTCAGGGGCTTGTATGATGGGATACATTGCAGTACATTTAACTAGAACGAATAGAACTTCTTCACCAACATGGAGTAAAGTGAGTGACTGTGTAATAGCAGCTACGTTAAAGTTCCCTGAACATACCCTTTAGAGTCAGGATGGACAAAAGGCAGAACAGGATCTACTGGTAGATCTCTGTTGACCTGCAGTAGATAAGCAAGGATTGCTCAACGAACACCACCACCACCTTTACTTTCCTGATCCATGGGAAAGTTCTACATAACTGAGCCTCAGTTTTCCTCACCTGTAAAGCCAAACATTATATTTGAGTGCTGACATATAGGAACATGCTTATATCAACATCACTCTATCTATGCTGTTGTTCCTTGGAAACTTCAAAAGGGAGGGGGGCATCTTAACTAATGGAGTGCTGGTGAGATGCACTGGTGCTGTGGATGAGATCAACTAACTCAGCACAGACACTCACACAGATGGGGGAGTGAATTCTGATTATCTCCCCTTATCCCAGAAGCCCTCTACGTCAATCTGACAATATGTCACTGAAGGTCATGCATCCCTTGGGAACATATTTTTGGGTGACAAAGGACAAGGGAAGATTGTTGAAATCCTCACCATGAGTGCCATTAGTCTGAAACTTGTCCGCACAGACAGTGCATCTCATGGAGCCACAGCACTTCACTGGTTAGGATGCCGGCCATTATCTGCCATGGCTGGTCTCCTGCTAATCACCTTTCTCAGCCTCGGTGTTCCACACCAGTCACAACAGGAATATTAATAGTTCACCTTTGTTCAGATGTTTGTACAATTCTGCTGGCTAGTTTTAGAATTGTGTGTTAGAATTCTTGGTTGGTAGTAACTCATATGTGGATGAAGGTTATCCCAGTGAATTGCTAATGGGCTTTGTGCCCTAATGGTTGTCAGACTCCCAGGGGACGAGGTGGGCTCCCAGCCCTTCTTGAACTCCAAAATAACTGGAGCACCCCCAAAAAGGTCAGCCTCAGGAACAGCCAGAGGGGTAGGTTAGCTTGTCACCCGAGTCCTCCTCCTGGCATGCTGCATTCAGCCAGTTTCCTCTCCTGGAGAATTCCTGGCTCCCATACTCAGAAGCAGCTCCTCCTCATCAGCTGCCTTGTCTTTAAATGCCCCAGTGCAGAGCTGACAGGGCTTCAAGCCTACTTCCAGCCCCGCCCCCTTCCTGACCTTGCTCTCCGTTTCCTGCCACACCCAACCTAGCTGTCTCCCTAGAGCTGTCCCTGCAGCTCTCCCTGCCTTGCCCTCTCAACCCCGCTGGGATCCAACCAGCCTCATCCCCACTGCCCCCTAAAGGGAACGAAAACCTCAGAGGAGGGATGTCATGCCCTTCTCCAGACTCCACAGGGCCACCCAAGCAACATGGCATCCCGACAATGGTCTATTTTGCACTTAGCTCCAATCAGTGGACCTCAAGTTTCTTGTAAAAAACAAAGTAGGGCCTGCAAGCCTGAAGTTTACCTGCCCCTGTTGTAATGCTGCAGACACGGATGTGTGTCTGTTGAAGAAGTTCGTCACTAGAGGTTATCAGACATAAGTTGGGTAGTCATCTGTCAGGTCTGCTGTAGCCAGTAGCAGCCAGTGAGGGGCGGCAAGAGGCATCTTTAAGAGCAAAGGAATTGGTGCTTACCTCTGCTCTCGCCACACCTGAATGCTATTTGGAGAAGCAGCGTGCTGTCCAGCACCCCCTGTGGCAGGGGATCTCCACCTGGCCATGGATGGAGAATCGCCTCCGTGAAAGCCAGGTGAGTGGTGGAGGCAATCCCCCACCGCAGGGGGTGCTGGGTGGCATACTGCTTCTCCAAGCAGCATTCAGGTGCATCAAGAGTGGAGGTAAGCCCCAATTCTTTTACTCTTAAAGGTCGCTCTCGCTGCCCCTCCACCAGCACCCTCACTGGCCACTACTGGCTGTAGCAGTTTCCTGTACTAAGTAGGGGGTGGGTCTAGAACACCTCCAAGGTTCCTTCCAACTTCAACATTCAGAGTCTATCATTCTGTAGCAGCTATTGCACAGCAACTAGTACTTATCCCTCAATGTACCCCATGATAAAAGTTATATGCAGGGTGGAAGGGAAAGAAGAGCATTGTCTTCTTTACCACAAAAGGAGAATCACTATCAGCGTACATGTATGAACTATGCCTCAGTCTTCAGAAGTAGCAGGTGACAGGGCCATAGCTCAGCAAAAGAGCATCTGGTTTGCATGCAGAAGGTCCTGGGTTCAATCCCTGGCATCGCCAAGTAGGGGTGCGAAGGACTCCTGCCTGAAACCTTGGAAAGCTGCTGCTAGTTAGTGTAGAAAATACTGAGCAAGATGGATCACCTAGACGAAGCTAGATGATGGATCACCAAGACTGAGCTAGATGACACAATATAAGGTGGCTTCATATGTTCACATACGCTGTCAAAAGCAGATGGATCTATGGTGAGTATAGGACAGCAAAGAGCTAGAGGCACCTTCCCAGCTCACATTTTCCTCCCCCACCACTGCCTTTCTTCTGCCTCTTGATGCACTGTGACTTTGTGATCACCTCTCTGTACTCCTTACAGAACACACACACACACTGAGAATTAGCACTCAAAAAATTGAAAGCTACAATATCTTGCACCTACGTTCCCACTACAATTACAACTGTGAAACCATCCAGCAATACTTTTATAGATGTAATGTGCCTGGAAAGAGGCAAGTGCAAAACCAAAGAGATATTGACATTTTGCTCTACTGTGCTGTTGATCCATCTGATACAAAAGCCTGCTAAGCTTTCCAGCACATCCAAACAGTAGCTACACATTTTAGAAAGAGAGCAGGTTCTGCACATTTGTCACCTGCAGAGATGTAATAAGGAAGCAAGGAAAATTTACACAAGTGTTTCTTTTCTTGGCATGGCTCTGTTCATCAACTGGCCTTTTTCAAGGACCACAATGCTAAGGCATCAATCTGAGGCTTCAAAAGCCTGAAAAATGATTAACAACAGAAAAGGGAAAATAGTTAATGTAATAAATTAACTACCTTGAGTAATGGTATTTAAGAGGGTGCTTTTTTGTCATGAAACCTTTGTCATGAAACCCTTGTAATGAAACCCCTACTAACTGGGCAAAGAGACACGTTTTTAATGTGGTGATTCTATTTATTTAGTAGGGGGAGAATAACTGGCCCTATCCACCCCCAGCACAGTAACTCCAGTGACTGTTGCTGGTGTCTATCTTATGTTTCTCTTTAGATTGTGAGCCCTTTCAGGACAGGGAGCCATCCCCCTCCCTCCCTCCCTCTCTTTCTCCCACTTTGGGAACTTTTGTTGAAAAGAGGTATATAAATATTTGTTGTTATTGCTCATTGAGATCATCTGGAGAGGTCTGGTTACAGTTGCCACCAGCTCATTTAGTGGTGACTCAGGACCTGGGCTTTGGAATGTGCTCCCTGTCCCGCCCCCCACCAAAAAAAGGCATCTCCGTCTCTGTTTGCTTTTAGCAAGACCCTGAAGGCACACCTGTTCTCTCAGGCTTTTAACTGAAATTAATTTTAAACAGTTAAGACATTTTTATCCCATGAAATTCTTTTAATTGTTTTTACTATATTTTATATTTGTTGTTTTAAACTGTATACACCGCCTAGAGATACACATATCTGGCAGTATATATATATGGTAGGTAGGTAGGTAGATAGATAGGTAGATATTATTCATCCACTTCCATCATTGTCTCTGAGCTTTCAAACAGTGGCTCGATATTACTAATGACAATAACAGGGGACACAAAAAGGAGTATATTCTGAGAAGTGAAAAACTTTATAAGATAAGCTAGCAAAAGGCTTGAATTTCCAAGCTGCTGTACAAAGAAAGAGATTGTGCAGAGCAGAGTCTGCCATTGTAGTTATCTGATCTCAGCAGCAGCAGTCACCCGCTTTATGCAACATTGCTACAGGGCAAAGTGGGGAGACAGAGCGACATGAAGGGGATCAGATGGAGGATGCCGCAAAAGCTTTTCAGCAAGCACGGTGCCAGCTATGTCAAAGTAATCCTAGCCAAGCATACACAACACATGTCCATATTGCTTTGACCCCAGTTCTGAGCAGGAGTGTGGAATTTGCTTCTGAGTGGAGAGAGTAGTTGGGCTGAAGTAGCCAGGCCCAGGCCCAGCCTTAAGTACTGACAGCAAATTGGAGTCTGAGCCTGTCACTAGGAGATCCCAGAAGCAGGAACCCCCAAAGTGGCCTTGAGCCCCCTCCTCCCCATGTCTGAACCCCCTCCTCCCCGCACAAACTATTATCTTGCATGCTACATACCTTGTGCGGGAATGGGACAACTCTCTGCAACCAACTCACTGTGGGACACAACACGGCTGGCTCACTGCAGGGACAACTCAATGCGAACAGAGGAGGAGTGCTAGACTCTTGGCCAGAGGACTGCCCTTTTAAATCCCTCTGCTCTCCATGTAAGGAGATGGAGCCTGGGTGGGACAGTTTGAGAGTGATGCATTCCACCTCTGGCCCTTGTAGGAGCAAGTTGCTTACAGGGAGCTCTCCAGGGTTCGGCAGGTTTGGCTGCCTTGCCTTGTGTTCCTGATTTATGGACAGGAGCTTTAAAATAAAGGATTGATTGGTGGTGATAATGGCAACAAATGATGAAGCATTCATAACACTGCATATATTTACTCATTATTTCTCAGGCTGTAAACTGCCCTGAGCCATTTTTGGAAGGGTGGTATAGAAATTGAATGAATGAATGAAGGACAAGTTGAAAGATTCCTTGGCTGTCATTGGCTGAGCAGATTATCAGAATCTCTGGCTACAATTGCTTGGGTTGCTCAGATTCTAGAGAGCCACAGAACTGACAGAAAGGTTTACGAAAAGTTTAGTCATAGGAAAGAAGTCAGTAGTGATTTTCAGGAAAGTGGGACAGGCAAGGAAAGCAGAGGGGTCTAACAAGAATGGACTGGAAGATGGCGTGATCCAGAAGAACTGGAGAAAAAGCAAGAATGAGGAATCTAGTGGCTGGGGGGAGGAAAATTAGAAGACAGTGGGCAGCAGACAGAAGTACACAAGACCAAGAACTGCAGAGACAAAGAGGGCTGCTCATATATTGATTTAAAATAGCTAGCCAAATCCTAGCTGAAAATCTATTTTATGCTTGAAATATGAAATATGTAGTGTATTCAGTGGGAGAGCAGCTATCATGCAGAACAGGGAAATGGACCTGCCCTGTTTGCCACAAGTAGCTGTAAGCTAATACAGCACCAGCTATTCAGTATGCAGTCACAGCTATATCTGGAAATTAGGTACCATATAATTTGAATTTGCATCCTTTCTGCTACAGACTCCATTTCACTTCTTTAACTGGAGTTATACATTTGCATTCTTTAAAGTGACACTTTAAGGTATTTCTAATGTGCAAGTCATCCCTAAGCACGTAAGATGCCAAATGGGGGCTGTTGATTATTTGTCATAATGGAGGCACACAAAAGATAAAATGAGTGTATAATGACAGGCCTACCATCCACAAAATACGTCAAAGGGAAAAATTGTCCCTTAGAAATGCTGTTCTGCCACTTTCTTTTCTGCTTTACAAAGGAAAATGTAGAAAAAAACTGAAGCACACATTTGCTGACTGAATCTCAGGAGAAATTCTACAAAATAATTGTTATTCTCATCCCTTGCTTACTGCCATGGGCACAGGGCATTATTTTATACATTTAATTACAGATTCCCATTACAATAACAATGGCAGCGTTATCATTACCAGGAACACTTTTTTATACAAGTCGGAAGACAAAAAATAGATCTTCAATCTATGAAGCCAAATTTCTCACAGAAAAGAATAGGAACATAAATCCATTTAGACAGATAGTGTAAACGTTAATTGATTTGGCCTACGACTCCCAGCACAATTACACATTGGACCAAATAAAAATCAGTCATGAATACAACCTCTATCCTGCATCAGGCCAAATGGTAAATAATAACTGAATGTCATTCTAGAGCCACTGCTACCAGGGAGGGATCTAAGAACTTGAGAGTCCTGTAGGAACAAACCAGAGATCCATTTAACTGAACATCCTGGTTCCCACTGTGTCAAACTGTATGTATGTATGTATGTACGTATGTATGTATGTGAAAAATATGTTTATCTCACCCTTCCAATAGTGTCAGGGATCATCCCAAGGATCCAACTGAACTCAAAAAGAATTTGGTCACCTCAAGACCAAGGAAGTCTAAGAGAATTAGGGTTGGGGTGGCTATAGCTCCAGCTGGAGACCCTGAACTCCTCTTAGAGCAGGGTCCAGAGGAAGACACTCTCCCAGAAGCATTCTGGGACTTACCTTCTCTTTCCTCAGAATCACCTGCAGACACAACAGGATCCTTCACCTTGATCCAGGAGGGGAACATTGGGGCACCACCCATCCTAACCCCAGATAACCCTTCAAGGGATACTCCCTGCTCTGCCCCTGCCTCCACTTCTCTTGATCCAACCAGAACCCAGCGATCAGTCACAACCCCTTGGGCTCATTGAGACCCTCGGTCTGACTCCCCAAGGTGCCATTATATCCAGGCCCACATGGCCCTGATCCAGCACTGCAGAATCACACACCTCGTTGCCAGGAGACTGGGAGCTAATGGGTCTCCTCAAGAGGAAGAGCAGCACCCAGATTCCTAATGAGTAGGGTTTGTTTGGATCCAGTCTCTAGGGAACAGGCATGGCTCTTTCCTAGAGTATTTAAGTTGCGCCCCTCCCCCCCGGACCAGTTGCTGGCAATAACTGTTCAGACAAGACCTTGTCTCTTGAGCCTTCACCAGCTCAGAACTGGAACCCCTGTGCTCCTGTTCCTGCTTGTTTCTCAAGCCTCTGCAGCAATCCCTCTGCAGCTCCTACTGTTTCCTGACCAGTGTTCCCTCTAACAGGGATAGGTGTTGTTGACTACAACTCCCAGAATCCCCAGTGAAAGGCCACTGCATCCTTTCTGCAGTGTATCCCTGTTAGAGCGAACAGTGTTCCTGACCTGGACTTTGACCAGCCTTCAGGCCTCTACTTCAGTGAGATATCTGACTCCACCACCCTAAACTCTGCCTCAGCGCCTGTCACTTGGTGAGTCTCCCTGAAACCTGGCAGTTGACAAGCATATTACTCCTCGGGGTGGCTAACAAAATTATTAAAACAAATACAAATACACTATAAAAACAATATAAAATGAATATAATAGAAACTAACTTAAAACAAGCTTCAGTTAAAACCAAAATACAAGTTAAAACTAGTAGTATAGTAATACAAGATAATGCTAGAAGTTTAACCCTTCCAGATACAGTTGCAGATAAAATGGTAAAATTGACTTCACTACATAGATCAGTCTTCAACAATTTCTTAAAGGCCCTGGGAAAGAGAGCATGGCAGAAAGAGAGCTCTTCCAGGAAGGTGTTCCAAAGCTGAGGGACCGCAACCAAAAAGGTCCTGTATCTAGTCCCCACCAATTAGATCTCTGTTAATGGTGGGGCCATGAGTAGGGCCTGAGATGCTGAATGGAAGGCACTGGCAAGTTCCTATGGGTGGATGCAGTTCAACAGATATTCTGGACCCGAGCCATGTAGGAAGACCACCCAAAACATGACCATAATGGCTAGTGCCTGTAGTTCTTTGTCAATCAGACTCAAATCAGGAGTGTGACAGGCTCCAAACTCTACTTTACCTTCATGAGCCTTCAGAGCATCTTTATTACCCCAGACACCTTTCTGTTCCTGCTTTTCCACCCATGTAAACAACTACCTGTTTTCCTTGGTGCTGGATGGCAAGAGAGGGAGAGAGGTCTCCTTACCAGGTGTGAAGGAAAAGCAAGGGGTGATGAAAAGGGGGTAGAGACTTGCAGGTTAAAATCTGACCCACAGAAGAACTCTGGGCATGAAATATTTATTTATTTCATTTATTTATATACCGCCTGACTCCAAAGGCTCTAGGCACTTCATATTTGACACAAGCACTAAGAATCACCAAGGTTCATATTCTGAAGAAGTAATACAAACTTCAGGCAAAATCTCTTGTAACAGAAAGGGATTGGAGTTACCTCTACAAGACCATTTCTGATCGATAAATAACACCTTGTTAAGCTTCTTGTTAGCACCATAAGCTGGAGGCAGAGTTCAGAAAACCCAACTTGAAATCTGTTTAGAAAATTCAGTATGTATATATTTAAGAAGTTATAAGGCAACTGTTAACACAGTGTTAATTTTAGTACTACTTTTAAAAAGTCAGAATTATATGTCTAATGGCAAAATGTAAATTAACTCTCTGTGTAATGTAAATTAACTGCCCTCATTATTGAAAGCAAGATAATTAACTTTGAAAAATAATAAGATGATAATCAAAAAGGTATATTTGTCACAAAAGAAAATGATTAAAACTCTTTAAAGGCAATGGCTCTTCCAGGCTTTTTTCACTGTCATGGTGCTAAAGCTTCACTGGAATCAATGGCCATACTTTTGTCTTCATTCAACGTGCTCACAAAGCTAGCTTTGAATTTGGACTGGAGTACAGAATCTGAATTTCAAAACCCCAACAATATCTCTGTTCTCTTAGGTCTCCCAAAGTGCTACAGATAGATAGTTTTTGGAATCCTATTGCCCATGCCAGAACGGTGGAATGAACAGCTTTTATCTACTTGAATATCATACCAATTTAGTTAATATGAATGAATCATATTCTGCTTTCAGATGTGCCTGAGCAACCCCTATTGATTTCAATCCCATTGATCAAGAGGTTGGGTTTTGTTTTGTATTTTGTTTAAAAATGAATTTTTAAGTCAAGCCAATGAGAGGTGGTGGCTACTTCAACCGGAGTTAGAAGTTACTTTCTTGCCTTGTATACAGATATATTTTAGGAATAAACCTACAATAATTATGTGTGAAGAGTCCTTAAGCGTCATGAAGAAAGATCAAAACCAAAAATCAGACCTGCAACCAAATCTTGGTCCTTCTATAAGTCAAACATTACCATGGATGGAGTACTTTTAATGTGCCTAAAGTTGAATATTCTTCTTGTATGTGGTTGATTTCACACATACTCCATCCCTTGGATAGGGCTCAGTGTTCTCTCTAAGGCATGTGCATATGCGTATGCTCACAGGTTTTCATTGTCCGCTCAATTAATTTTAGATCCTGGTCAGGTTGAATCAGGAAAGCCCCACTCTGAATGCACATGCACGCACACTGCTTTGTACTGCTGCCCAGAACAAAACTCATTCCACACACAGATGAAACAAATTAGAGAGAACGTGGATAGGGCTCAATGTCTGTCATGTAAGGATCAACCAAGCATCTGCCAAGAGTGGATCGCATAATTTTTCTTCTAACTTGTTACACCACATTTGAAACAACTAGCCTACTGACAAACCTAGGTATCTCCTAAGGTCATTCCCCATGACATAACATCCCTAGAATTTATGAGCAGACAACCACAAATATGCATCAGCTCCAAACCTTCACTTCAACAAAATTCCAGTCACAATTACTTAATCTTTGTGGCATATTGAGAGTAGCATCCACCCTCTGCCTGCAGTCTTTTTAGGACTATCTCTAGAAAAATTATCACAGATGGTTGAACTACAGATTTTACATCCCATTCATAAAATGTAGGTTTTTAAGCACCCGCTACTTAATAGTCTGCTAATGTTCCATGACAGTTCCACATTTTCAAGTGAAATGACCAACCACAGCAAATTCATTCATTACCCCTTATTTAAGAACATCAGTGTTCCAGAATTTCACCTATTATTATTTATCCATTTGCCTAACACACAGACTCAGTGTGTCCAGGTGTATTACATATATATAAATCACCCAGAACACAGGATAGTATTTTTGAATCTGTATGGTGCTGGGGAGAAAAAGGGTCTTTGCATCAAAGATTTAAGAAATTCCCACAAGAACAGAAAGTATTGACCATAGCACTGCCCTTAATGCAGGCATTCTTAATATTGAGTCCTCTGCTGCTGTTGGACTACAACTCCTATCATCCCCAGCCACAATGGCCAAAGTGGCTTTGGGATTATGGGAACTGTACTCCTACAACACATGGGGGCCCAAAACTGAAAACCCTTTCATTAACTGAATAGAAGAATATCCACCATTTTGGCAAGCCAGACAATGAAGTCGTGCTAGGTGTATTTTTCTTCATCTTCACTGTCTCATACCAGCTAATATGAATATCAAAAAAATAAAACTATTTCCCTTTAGTGCATTTTGACATATCATCTTTGAAGTGGCTGTCAAAAATAGAAGCACAACTCTTGTTTGCTGTCACACGGTGGGTAGCTACTCTTCTTATTATGGGATTTATAATATAATAGTGTGTCAGCCTGATCCTCAGTTATGTACAAAGTTAAATGGGCATCTTGTCTATTTGCTGTGGGATCTGGTTCTAAGCTGCATTATGAGGAGAGATCCCTTGAAACCACAAGGAAGCAAGACAGTATGGCAAGATTACAACACTGACTTTGCATTAAACTGAGATGTTTCTGCACCATTATAACTCCAAGAAATTCAGAAAATGGTGCAATAGGTATGAAGTGCAGGGGAATTGTGTCACTCGTTACTGGAGATAAAGGATACCATCTAAACAAGCATATATAATACTCGTGCAACTGCACAGCAGTTACTCACACAACTGA
This sequence comes from Hemicordylus capensis, assembly GCF_027244095.1. Classification (NCBI taxonomy): domain Eukaryota; kingdom Metazoa; phylum Chordata; class Lepidosauria; order Squamata; family Cordylidae; genus Hemicordylus; species Hemicordylus capensis. The sequence continues at coordinate 23,858,066 of NC_069661.1, read as the reverse complement.
TATATCTGCTGGAGGTGGGGAAGTGGTCACTGTATTTTCCCACTAACAAAACATTTGGAAAACATCCAAAATTGATGTGAGTGTTAAGACCTGGAGCTACCAGAACAGCATGTCTTTCTCTAGTACCATTAAATGACTTGCATCATCCACAATTTTTATATTTACACACACACACACACACACACACACACACACACACACACACACCCCTCTATGTATATAAATTTTACTATGCTTTTTGTTACCACTATTCAGCCTCATTTAAGATTTCTTTACTTCATGAGCTGAGCTTCAGGGGGGGGGGGGGCATTTTAAAATCTTGTGTCTGGGCCCAGTCCAACCTTGCTACGCCCCTGTTCTGCCCCAGGGCAAAAAGTAAATTGTTCCCAGTGATCTGATTTCTAAAGGTTATTCGTGACCCAAGACTTTTCCGCCACTCAAATATATCTACATGTTCCTTCCGTGCAAGCACACTGTGGACTCAAGGAAGAACATTAAAAAGATGTAGCCTTCAGATCTGAGGTTAGAACTTCAAAGGTAAAACTGTGTTCAGCTTGCTTGACTACAGATATTCAATTTATTACAATACAAGTGAATTTTAGCCCGTTGAAAAACGGGCGCTAGTAATGCTTTCGGCCCCGCCGCCGAACCGCCCTCCCAGTTGCCCGATCCCACCATTTGTACAGGAAAGGGAGGCACGAACGGCAGGACCCGGCGGCCATGTTGGGGCCGGGAGAAGGAGAAGTGGCCGCCGCCTACGCCAGGAGGAGAGTGCGGGAGAGGCGGTGGCACAGCCGCGGCCACGGCCAGAGGTGGCGGTGGCCGCGACGGGGCAACTGGCGGCGGGAGGGCGGTTCGGCGGTGGCATTTTTCAGGGCCAATTTGGCCCTTAGTAATTTGGCGGGGGGACGGGAATGGTGGGATCGGGCCCCAAGGTTTCCCCCCCCCCGCCCGGCTTTACTGGCGGCGCCAGGCCTCGGCGGCGGCTCCGCCACCACCTCGGCCAGCTTCCCCGCCGCCTCTTCCCCCGGCGCCTCTCTCCTTTATTTGCGGCGGCCACTTCTGGCCCCGCCGCCGCCTCACCCGCACTCCCGCCGCCAGTTGCCCCGTCGCGGCCACCGCCACCTCTGGCCGTGGCCACGGCTGCGCCGCCGCCTCTCCCGCACTCTCCTCCTGGCGTAGGCGGCGGCCACTTCTCCTTCTCCCGGCCCCAACATGGCCGCCGGGTCCTGCCGTTCGTGCCTCCCTTGCCCTGTTCTGGGCATGCCCAGAACAGGCCAGGCACGAACGCACGCTTGGTGTCCGTCCACGGACGGACACCAAGCGTTTTATTAGAGAGGATAATGGAGAAAATAATATCTTTATTGTAGCAACTGAAATATGGTAAATCAGTTCTTATTCGTATTTCATTTCATTTGTGATACTTGGAAAGCTGAGCACCTCAAAATCATCAGCAGGGATTTCTCCATGGAACGTGAACCATTTGGCAAAAACAGATCATCTTAAAAACTGATGCTGACCTTTTGTGCCCTTTTTAATTGTCTCTCATTTGAATGGTATTTCAGATCATTTGCATGATATTTTATGCATCCAATAACAAAAACATATTTTCTAAAAACTGAAGAATTAGGGATGTGCAGAATGTTCCGAGTCAGAACATTCTGAGCTTGGAGCAGGCTGTTTCGAGCATTCTGAGCTCAGAACAGAACACATCTAAAGAGGAGGTCCTTTACCGAGCTCAGAACGGAACAAGCCCATTCCGTTCAGAAAGTTCCGAGCGTTTCTAACTTTTTTTTTTTAAGCAAGACAGTGAGGGCGGTGCCGGGAGGTGGCGAGAGATATCTTTAACAATAAATGAATGGAAGTTCTTACAGGTACCTGCTTTAACATTAAATTAATTAAAGCTCTCTCTTACCAGCAGGAATACTGGCACTGCAAACCACTGCCACGGAACTCCAGCTGGCACTGCACACGGCGATGCGTCTTCAACCACAGCTCTGGTTGGAGACGTGCCACTGCCACATGGGATGACAGCCGGAACGCGGTGGTGGTTTGTTGTGCTGGTGTTATGGCTAGTAAGAGAAAGCTTTGATTAATTTAATGTTAAAGCAGGTACCTGTAAGAGCTTCCATTAATTTATTGTTAAAGATATCTCTCGTCGCGGCCACCCCCCAACACCACCCTCACTATCTTGCTTTTGTTTTAAACAGTTACGGGCACTCAAAACTTTCTGAACAGAACAGGCTTGTTCCATCAAAACACCGAGTCACCCCTGGCGTTCCAGTTGGAATGTTCAGGCCATTCTACATTGCTTTCCAAGCTTGGAACTAAACGCAAAACCCATTCCACGCAGACCTCTATGGAGAATGCCAACATTTTAAAGCAAAACCCCTTGTTATGTTCTTGTTACTGCACAAATACTTTATAAATGCATCTCATTTACATTTCACAATGTGTCACAAGAAGCTGGCATAGAAGAGATGTGGTGAGGGAGCTGCCATCCAGACTAATGCTGCACTTGTGCAAAAATGCTGCACTAGTGAACAGCTGTTGAACTAGCTAGTTCTGCTAAGTCAGGAGCTTGCATTCCAGACTAGTGTTGCATTGGTGGGCTTGTGCATCCTGTGGCACGCCTCCTGCTATGAAACTTCTTCCTCAGACCATCTATGTTGCAGGGTTGCTAACTTCTATTCTTTTAGAAGTACAGTACAAGAAACAGTACAAGAGACTGAGCAACTGTGAGCATCTGCTCAGCTACATGACCTGCTTACGTAGGTGCATCTTGGCACTACTGCAGAATTATTCTAGATGTCATCCACCGGGTTTTAGGAAAAATATCATCAGCATTATGATCACCAGAAGAAGACAATCATGAAAGCAGATCTGCTGGATGATGATGACGATGACGATGATTAATTTTTAATGTATATACCACCTGACTCCAACACTATAGGTGGTTCACAACAATAAATAAAATAAAGAAAACATAAAACAAACTGTTAAAACAATGATTTAAAACAATTCAAAACATCCAAAGAGTACTAAAAGTCAGGCTAAAAAAAGAGTCGTAAGGGCTCTTTTATAGAGGCTGATAAAGATGTTAAGCCATGAATGCCTATAGGGAGCGCATTCCATTTCAGAGAGCAATTCTCTCCTATCAACACCATCTGGAATCTACCTGAGAGATAGGAACAGAACCACTGCAATGAGTACCACCTATTCCCAAATCCCCCAGATGATCCAGAAGGATACAATGGTCGATAGTACTGAAAGCCGCAGAAAGGTCAAAAAGAACCAACAGAGTCACACTCTGGCCAAACAAGGTTTCTCCACTCCGTAGCCTGCTCTAAAGCCAGTTTGAAATGGATCTAGATACTCAGTATCTTCCAACACTACCTGGAGTTGATCAGCTGCAACCCTCTCAATTACCTTGACCACCCAAGGGAGGTTGGAGACTAGCTCATAATTATCCATCACCGAGGGCTCTAGGGCAGGCTTCTTAAGTAAAGGTCTTACAATTGCCTCCTTCAAACCTGGAAGCATCTGGCCCTCCCTCAGCGAGGCATTTATGATGTCAACTAGATCACCTCTAACAGCCTCTCTGCTAGATGTTATAAGCCATGTTGAGCATGGATCCAAAAGGCAGGTAGTAGGCTCAACACCTCCAAGGAGTTCGTCCACATCCTCAGGACTCACAAATTGAAACTGAACCATTCTAATTAACAACCACAAATATGTATATGCCGCTTTTCAACAAAAGCTTCCAAAGCAGCTTACATAGAGAAATCATATATGCATACATACATACATACATACATACGATCCTTGTCTCCGAAGGGCTCACAGTCTAAAAAAGAAGCATAAGATAGATACCAGCCACTGAAGGTACTGTGCTGGGGGTGGATAGGGCCAGTTACTCTCCCCCTGCTAAACAAAAAGAATCACCACATTGAAAAGGTGTCTCTTTGCCCAGTTAGCAGGGGAAAATTACAGCAGGGAGTTATTGGACACCTCTGCAATTGACCCTGGGGACATCAGAGGCAGCAACAGGAGCCCCTTCTCCCATCTCTCACAAATGACTGCTCTGGCCAGCTGCAGCTCATATTCGGGCCTCACTCTCTGCTTGTGTGTACGTGTGCAGAGAAAGAGGCCCAAATATGGGCCACAGCTGGAGGGATGGGAGAAGGAGCTTCCATTGCTGCCTCTGCTGTCCCCAGGAGGAAGGGATGGGAGAAGGATTTGGGAGGGCAGGTGGACGTATGGGGGAAGGAGCTTCCACCATCACTGCCTCTGAAACAGGCAGCAGACACCCATTGCCCAGCTAGACTCTCATGTGGGAGGGGGAGGGAGGGAGGGAGGAGTCTCTGCTGCCACCGCCGCCCTCACTACTGCTGCAGCCACTGACTGGTCTGTGGCCACTCTTCATTCTGCACTGCAGAGCGGCACTTTTTAAAAAGTAATTTTTAAAAAGATTAAGAACTCTCCCTCTGCCCCTTCCCTGGCCATCAGAATTTGCCACTCCTACAAATTCACCGCCATAGGCAAGTGCTTACTTTGCCTATGGGTTAATTCGTCCCTGGTTATGGCCACTGACCATGGACTTATCCCCCATGAATTTATCCATCATTCCAAGACTGGACCCACCAACTACACTAGTACAAAGTTAAAGAAAACATAAACATTAAACAGAAAATACCACACTACATAATGTGTGTGGCTAATATGCCTGGCCCATCAAGTTCAGTTCCATCCATATATGTTTTTCCATCTTGGGCAAGTGAAAAACAAGATAGAAGGCGGGGAGCATAATCATCTGCTAAGCCCCAGCTGGGTAGGATGTGTCTGCTCTACCCAGATTCTGTTCCTAGCTTTCCAATGAGGTAGGAGGACAAACTACCTTACCCAGCTGAATCTTAGCAGATTATCATGCTCCCTACCTCCTACCTGTTTTTTTACTTGCACACAATGCAAAACTGGGGGGGGGGGGTGTACAACTCCCAAAACTGGGCAGGATGCTTGTCCTACCCAGTTCACGGTTGGGTGAACAAGCCTACTCCCTGCTTGATGCTGTGATTTGGTGGTTACAAAGTTGTTCGACAGAGAAATCTGGCCAGAATTAGTCTGAGCAGGATCAAAAGACTGCAATACCTGATCAAGTTAGCTTTAACCAAGTTTGTTCCTATTGTACAAAGCTGTTGAGATTTAAGTGTGTACTTAAAGAGTTTTGCTCACGTAGGATGGAATTGCTCATCTACTTCAATGCTCTACTGAACTGGGTAAATTGGAAAAATACATAATGATGTAAATGGTGTTCAATCATCTATTAGAAATTTGATTACACATTGTCATTTAGTATGTTCCATTTTTACCTTGGGAAAATTGCTCCAGCTAGAATATATTAAATTACTGTACCGTACCCTGTTATTTTCATTTTCAACAGAAATTAGGAGCACGACCAGGAAATTTGAGAATTTTTTTAATGGTTCAGGATACATTTATAAAGGATTGCCCGGCAAAAAATAAATCTAGCTTTTACATGAAATTTACCCATTTCTATCATAGTGGGTGACAAGCAAATCACTAGTTACATTACTGCCTATAGTAAAGTGACTCCATAATGTTATTTCTATTTAAGTAAAGAAATGCATGCAATTTTGTCCTCTGTCCCATGTATCAGCAGTACTATGGGAAATGCTTTCTTGTGCTGCAACCCTTGTGGATGCATCTGGGTGAACACAAGAGCCATGTGGACAGGGCCAATCACATTTTCTTTCACTTCAAGTTGTCACCCTTCTTTCACTCCCAGTGTGAGGCTACCAGCTTGGGGGGGGTGGGGGGAGGGACACCCTACAACTGGCCCTGCCCACAAGGTTCCAATATCCATAAGCATACTGCCATCACATGTACCAGAAAGAAGCCATCTCCATAGCACTGCCATTGCATGTGAAGAGGCGATTTAAGTTATCCACCTATCTCACGACTCTAATCCAGCAAGGTAAATTCATGCGCAAAATCAAGTTTCAGCATGTGGATCAGCCTTCTTTCCAACACAAAAGCAGAGGTAGCTAGTGAGGGTCTCCTTACCTGTCCCTGCTTGCCTCTACTCTATGACCCCTGCCTTGACTCCTCAGGTACTTCCTGTAGTGAGTCAGTCCTCTTCCTTTCCTCCTAGAGAGAAGATGGAGACATCTCTCTCTCCCTCCCTTCCTCCCTCCTTATTTGTTATGTAGCTGATGTATAAGATAGCTCTTTCCTATCTCAAATCTATTTCACCAATAAACCAATTTAGTTTAGACTCTACAGTGATCTCCATGTGTGCTCTTTAAATAGCTGCAACCACTAAACTTTGTACTCTGTAACTGGAGTGGCAGCTTCCTTGGACTTTGCTACATAATCACAAACCCCAATATTCTCAGCATTATCAGGTCTGCTACTACTGCTCATCTGTTAGACCAGAGAGGCGGAGTGGAGGAATGGAAGCCAGACTCAGGCAGGGAGTGGCTTTGCAAGTGCAGCAGCAACAGCAGCTGTGCAAGCCTTCTGCTGCACACCTGGTTGCTCACACAAGGGCAATAAAACAATCCTGTCTTGTTGCATAATGACATATGAATGTGCTTGATCTTAGATAAACCTCTTAGATAGAAAGAATTGGATAGAAAATTGATTCTGAGTTAAGATTTTTCTCTGTGTGTAATGTGAATATGCATTCACATGCTCACATAAGCAAGCCCTTAATTCTAAAAGAAATATACTCCCGAGTCCTACTGTTCAGAATGTCTTTGTAGCCTTATCCATTGCATGTATATTTGAAAGTACTGTGTGCATGTCTATGTACATACATGCATACAGTTGCAGGGAAGTAACAGCAAGAGAGAGGGCATGCCCTCAGCTCTTGCCTGTGGGCTTCCCAGAGGCATCTGGTAGGGCACTGTGTGAAACAGGATGCTGGACTAGATAGGCCTTGGGCCTGATCCAGCAGGGCTGTTCTTATGTAAGTAAGTGCCACTAAGTTCAACAGGTCTTACTCCTAAAATAATGTGCACAGGATTACAGTTCTAGTGCCTTTTTGCTCACAGTCATCCATTCTAGAAAGATTTCATGGTTTCATTTACTAAATGTGTGGCTGCTGTTATCAGCAGCAACCAAGTACTTGTGCTAACACTGAAGTCCTATTCTGACATTATGTTGTACGAGTGTACAGATGTCTATACACTGGGGGTGTGCACGTAGTCGGCTGGTCTGGTTCGGTTTGAGTCGAGACCAGACCCAAACTGCACCAGGCCAGTTCGGTCTGGCACCTCCTCGAACCCCATCCCCCACCCCCCAGGTTCGGTCAGGGAAGGTTCATGAAAATTATATATATTTGGCCTCCCTTTATGCCACCAACGGCCGTTCAGCCAGCTTTTCAGCCCATTCGGGCCTTCCCCCTCTGGCGCGATGGTCATTTTGGAGGCTGCTGCGCCTGCGCAATTGGCCTCTGCGTGACCCGGTGGAGGCATAAAGGGAGGCCTGCAAGGGGAGGGGGAATATATATATATATATATATATATATATATATATATATATATATATATATATATATACACACACACACACACACACACACACACACACACGCACACGCGAACCCCACAAACAGTCAGGGGGTGTTCGGTCTGGGGTCGGACCAAACGGGATGGTTTGGTTTGACCCAGAACAGTTGAACTGAGCAGGTTCGACGTCGAACATTTTCAACGTTCAACCTGTTTGCACATCCCTACTGTACACTTGTACATATTGATGCGTGAATGACTGTACCTGCATTCATTTTAAACGTGAACTGGAGTACAAGCTCCCTGAAGTTAAGGATACAGATAAGAAGTGTACTGCTGTACCTACATTCAATATAACACATGAATAACTATACCAGCATACAGATCTGTAGCTGTGTAGACTGTACAAAAATTGTACAAGTGGTAGAACATGATGTGTGAAAAGGCTCTAGTTTGGCTCCTATTGATGTAGTTTTAATCCACTACATACTAATTTAATTAAAGATCAGTAGTGTGTGTGTGTGTGTGTGTATGGCAGTTATTTCAATTTTATGATGCTTTATTGTTTACAGGTAACTTCTTGTAATAATGTACAGGTAACTTCTTGTAATAATAATGAGCCCCTGGTGGCGCAGTGGTAAAACTGCTACCCTGTAACCAGAAGGTTACAAGTTCAATCCTGACCAGGGGCTCAAGGTTGACTCAGCCTTCCATCCTTCCGAGGTCGGTAAAATGAGTACCCAGAATGTTGGGGGCAATATGCTAAATCATTGTAAACCGCTTAGAGAGCTCTGGCTATAGAGCGGTATATAAATGTAAGTGCTATTGCTATTGCTACTTGATTAATCCTCACACTAGAATTGAAAATATGTTTTTGAAATCTAATTTGTAACTGAGATTTTTCATTCAAATGCTGCAGAGTTCTAAATTATAGCATTAATTTTGTCTACTACTTTCATGGGAAGCATTAATGCTAACGGTTTTAGTTCTGTCCTTCAGTCCTTTACATTTCTCCTGACATTTCTATGTAGTTTTCAAAGGGCGGACTTAGTGACGATTTATATTGGCCTTACAGAAACTAATAATTTTACTTGGTTTCCCATACAACTCATGTTTTGCAGGGGACATATTAACCCCTTATGCTGAAACTAATCCTACGTCCTTTACCCTCTCCTCTTAATAAACTAAGATAAGGTTTAGAACGAATTATAAATATATGAATGAAAGCATGAATAGAGATTGCTTTGAACTAGAAGAACTGTCAAAGTGTCAACTAAAACATAACTATCATGGAAATTTTGGGATATAAATGTAGTCAGAGCACATGAAAGCAAATTATATGTTCTGCAATGTACGAATCTATGTATTCTACACGTTGGGTTGTATTTATGAACAATAGGAACAATACTATTATTAGTATTTATTTGATATTATGTATTCAATATGCTGGATATGTATTGAGAATTTCTCCCTGCATGCACAAATTTAACAATGTATATGTTATTGTTGTAATACATATAAAAATAAAATGTCTTTTAAAAAATAACATTTTACTTTCTCTTCTAAAATAAGCATATACTGTCACAGAGCAAGCCAGGATGCAAAGTATTTATTATGTACACTAAGAATCTGCAAGGTATGTTATACTAGGACATTGAGAGGTATCGAAGTTACTGTACTCCACCAACTCCAGTGTGTTTTTCTCCTCCCCCCCCTTTGGTTGTACTATGTTCTCCACACCTGTTAAAATAATCTGACACATTTCAGCGATAACACTCTCACTAACAATCTTCTGTATTCTCACTGTCAAGGAATGTCAGTACATACCCAACTAATTAATCACCTTATTATTTTTGGCATCACATTTCCTTCAAAGAGATTTCATGTCCCCTGAACTACAAAAGTATATCTGCACTGGAAAACATCACTGGAAAACAGAACCTCCTTGTTTCTATTGAGAGAGAAAAATTATCACAGTTGCTGTTTCTTGATGTCCACATTTTTCAATTCTGATATTTGCATATATTTGTGGAATTGCAACACTGCCCATTTACTGAGCTGTTTAAAAAAAACTGTCTGGGAAGGATGCCCAGGGGCTATGTTATAAGAAATGGGAGCTTTTCTCTGTCAGGACAAATAGAAGCTTAGAACCAGAAAATTCAGATATGTGCTTTAGTGTGAACAACTTCAGGCTATGATATCCTCCCAAGCTCCACAGCAACTCCACCTACACAGGCAGCCCATTTGTTTCCCCTGACCTGGTAGTCTATGGGCGGGTTCACACATAGCACTGAAGCTGAGTTTTAATGAGGCAGCCAGAGCCGTGAGAATGTGTGTGAACCCTACTTCCATTCTCAAGAAGGATATGCTGAGATTGGAGTGTCATAAGAACATACCAGTCTCAGAATACTCTGCGCTACTTGCAGTAAGGAACCTGACATTTGAAACTAAGATTTGAAGTGAGGTACAGATGCCAAGTTCCATACCCCAAGTAGGGCAAAAGAATGTCACAATTGGTGAGTTCATCCAATATGCCCAATGTTGCCATATCTTCCTGAGACCAGCTGTAGAGTGTGTACATGTTCCCAAAGCTCTGGCCGCTCCACTAAACCTCGGTTTCAGTACTACATGTGAATCTGCCCTACAAAAACTTCAAGGTCAGCTTGGCTGGGCAGCAACCAGTCTTGACCATATTTATCTGGATGCTAGACCTGATTTTCATGCCACCCAAATCCAGGCCTTTTCTAGGATTGATCCAGAATTTTGGAAAACTCTGCCAAACAAAATTAGAGCTTCATCATCTCTCGATATTTTAAAGAATAATTTGAAAACATACCTGTTTGATCAGACTTTTAGTTCTCAGTTTTTTAGTTGTAAACTTTAAACTTCAGTTTTAGTTCTAAAGTTATTTTAATCTATATTTTAACTGTTTTAATTTATTTCATGTTTTAATTGTTGTTTCTGTTTTAAAATTGTAAACTGCCCAGAGATTTATGGCAGTATAAAATGCAACAAACAAACAATGGGGACTTGCTCTATCCTTTGCCTTCCTGCTTAATGGATTTCTCTCATGTACCAATCCAAGAGACAACCTTTCTTCCTTCTCCTAGCCTGCTTGCTCTCTAGGCTAGCTATTTTTTTGTTTGTTTGTTTGTTTATCATATTTCTATACCGCCTGATATGTACATCTCTAGGCGGTGTACAAAATTTAAAATATTTAAAAGTTACAAATTAAAATACATAATAAAAACAATAGAATAAAATAGATATTAAAACAAGTTTTAAAATTATTAAAATTAATTCTAATTAAAAGCCTGCAAAAACAAGAGAGTCTTGAGGTTTTTCCTGAAAACAAACAGAGAAGGAGATGCCTGTATTTCAGCAGGGAGCATATTCCAAAGCCCTGGGGCTACCACAGAGAGAGCCCAGTCCTGGGTTGCCATCAAACAAGCCGGTGGCATCCATAACCAGACCTCTCCAGAAGATCGGAACAAGCAGCAGGGTTTATGACAAAGGAGGCGCTCTTTTAAAAAGCCTGGACCTAAGCCGTTAAGGGCGTTACAGGTAAAAATCAGCACTTCGTATTTCACCCAGAAACATTTATATTTACATTTACATATTGGCAGCCAGTGCAGTTCTTACAAAACTGGCATTATGTGGTCCCTTTGTGTTGTCCCAGAGACCAATCTGGCTGCCGTATTCTGTACCAATTGTAGTTTCCAGACTACGTACAAAGGCAGCCCCACGTTGAGCACATTACGGTAGTCAAGCCTGGAGGTTACCAGCATATGTACCAGTGTTTTAAGTTAATTTGCCTCTTGAAATGGATGTAGCTGACATATGGCCCAGTATTATGATATATTCGGTGCCACCTACACACACGTGGTCACACTTAGTCAGTCCTTGGACAAAAAATGTGAGCATAATTTTGAACACAATTATCTACAAAGCGGTCTCTCTCTATATTTCTGCTTTATGATATCTATTTCACTTTGTCATGTGCAGGGGTTTAAAAACAAACAAACCAGGGATAAAATTGGCTTAATGTTTTTTTTTATTTGTCATTTGCTATCCCAAGGAGAGATCAAGTGCATGGTGGGAGTAAAGATGGGACTTTCCAGAAGTGGCAGGTATAAAGGCAGACAGTAATATCCGCTCCCCATACCAAAAAATAAAAATAAAATCCTAACAAAAGACTGTAAAAGTCCTATAATATTCTTGCGTATGGAGCTAGATTAGATTTCGACAAAGTCAGTTCCCCACAGAAAGTAATACACAACCCGAGTAAATCAGCAAGTTATTTTCGTTGTGCCATCAAGGTAACCTTGGCTCCATACACAGTTGTGTTTGAATGGCAATTTAGCATTATTCTGGTTGGCAATATGTTTTATGAGGGTATGAACAGCTGCCACACAGCCTAATAAAAAGCATCGCCAGTTCATTACAATAACACATCTGATAAGGCACTCTCCTGTTCAGTAAAGCAGTTCTTTCGATGTATCTGCCCAGATAAAGCACAGGGAGCTTAATTATCTTCTTCTACCCATCTCACCTTGCAACCCAGTACCTATCAATCTTCCCCTCTACTTGCTCTCACAATCTTGCCTCAAATTTGAAGATCTAATACAACCAATTTAGATTATGAACATTAAGTGTGGGCAAAATAACCCAAGGGAGGGGGTCGTTTTCAAAACCACAGTTAGCAGCTAAATGCCTAGGAGCAAACCTCACAGCTTTGCAAGCATCAGAGCAGATCAACATATCATTACAAAGAATACAGGGTTACAGTCAAACACAACAGCGCTATATGTGGTCAACCTCTCCTTTCTCCTCAGCAAGGTCAAATTCAACATACACCATGCCCTGACATCATTACAATTTGCATTTCTCCAACAGAGGCAGCCAATAGTGTGTAACAAGTGAGAAGACGCAGACATCATAATGACAGCAGGACGCACAGAGTAAGTTGAACTAGAGACTAAAGAAGGGGAGGGAAAGCCTGATACAGGGTTGCCCTTTTTATGCAGTTCCATGGTCTTTATAACATGAGAAACACTAGGAAACTTCACAAATTTATCCTGCACTGGGCACTTTCTAAGGCAGAAGAAAAGGAGGTTTAACTTTCTTTGCTTGTCTGCCACCCACGGTTAAGCCACCATGTATTTGTACGCAGCCCTATTAAAGGTCAACAGCACTAAACATTCTAGATAGTCTTTCAGACTCATCTTCAGAATTATGGTGAACGGAATAGATTAATCATTAACAAAAATGTTAAACAGACTCAAACAGACCTTCAGCTAGATCACAGCCACACTTCTTCAAGTTTAAGGGGAGAGGTGAAATCAAGGCATCTGATACTTCTCAATGCATTAATTTCAAATTATCATTTTTATGATGTGATTAAATCTTTAGATAACATTCATATTTCATAATGTTTACCCTTTATAGTCAGTTTTGGACATGTTCTGCTCATTGGTTCTTAAGTATTACAAGTTTGTTTATTTTCATTGACGGCTCTCCAAAGCAGACGAAAGAAGAACAAATCTCATTGGGGGAAATGTTGTAGATGTTCATCACCTCTAGCTGCTGGGCTCTTCCCCACACCATTACACCAACCTTTGATTTCTCTTTCATGTTTAAAAGGTTAATATTTCTCAGCACATGTTCAGACAGAAGATATTTCAGAATTAAATGTGAAGTGTGTATAATAGCTATATCTCCATTTAGCAAACCTGACTGTTCACCCACATAGTAGAGGATGCTAATTACAAAGGTGTAGGTAGGACAGCCAAGGTTTCCATTATTTGCTCCCCACTCTCGCAACTCACAGTTGCTGCTATGGAAACAATAAATGGAAGAAGAATATTGGCCAGTGGCGTGCAGACATTAGAGGCAGCCTGTGTTCTAAACTTGGCCACTGCTGCCACAGCCACCACCAGCTCACCAGTCACCTTTCTCCCCCACCACCCCGGGCCCCATGGCTACCTCCTCTTCTCCCACCACCAGCCCTCTAAATCTAGGACTGCAGCTGCTGTGGCTTCTAAGGCTCTAGGAGTTGCCACCAAGGAACCTAGAGTTTGCCCAGTTGCTGTGCAGTCTAAAAATGTCACAGACCAGTGCCTCTTGCTGAGCTGTGATGTCTTTATGCTGCTCAGGAGCCAGGCAAAGCTGGAGTGACTCCTTTGGCTTTGCCCAGCCGCTGAGCAGTATAAAGACATCACAGCCCAGTGCCTGTCAATGGGCCATGACGTATGTGGCCTGCACAGTGGCTGGGCAAACCTTAGGGAGCCAGGGCATCTCCTTGAGTCTTAGGAACTACCACGGACCAGCAGCCTGGGAAGAAAGGCGAGGGAGTATGGGGGGAGCCCCAAAGGGGAGAGAGAGGCAGCAGACAAGCAGCCTCTGGTGCCGAGAGGCTCAGGTTCATAGAATACATCTGCTCAGTTGTAGTTCTGCTAGTGACACTTGCTGAAATTCAGACTAATGTTCTGCTAGCGCAACAAGATAAGTTGGGCCCACTTACATTAGCAGAGCTACACAGCTTTTCAGTGCTCTCTGAAGTTGCACAAGCAGTGGTGGATTAACGGAGAGGCAGAGCAGGTATTTGCCTACGGCAGCAAAATTTGAGAAGCAGGAAATTTTACCCCTCCTCAAATTTTGGCACCCCTCTCTGTGGGCAGTGGCGGCTGTAGTAAGGGTAGAGTGGGGGAGGAGAAAGTCCCCCTCTTTTACGTTATTTTTTTTTAAAGGCAAATCTTTTTTGTTTAAGGTAAAAGGGTGGCAAAAGCCTTTTTGCCTATGGGCAGCAAGAAGCTTAATCCGCCCCTGTGCACAACTGCCCCTAAAGGCCATCTCTGGAACATATGCAAGGTTGTGCAACACCTTGGGCAATCTTTCTGCAACTGGTTAATATTTTCTGCTATTACAAGGAACTATCTGAAATAGATGTTCTTTCCTTTGTGCAGCCTCTTTGCGCTAGTGAAACAGCATTATACTTAGCTCAACACTAGTCTGCACGTAGGTCATTATGTTTAAAATATTTACACTTAGCCAAGTTATTTATGTTGTATTTCTTGTATCACCAGTGAGAATAATTTTGACGGGGAAATCCATTGATAACATCTTGGAAAATGTATGAAAATCGAGCTGCATATCTATATAAACAAGAGTGCATTAAGAATGCTGAACTCATAATTACATCTCTTTTCAGATGACAGAAGGTTGTACATCAACAGAAATCTATTATTGTGAATCTAACAGAGAAAAAGCTTTTCAGTCTCACCTACCATGACCTTCAAGCTTCTAACAGACTCACAGACATTTCTGTCGAACAATTTATAGATGTATTAAGAGGGCTACATTGGAAGACGTTCACATTTTACTGAACTCTTGGGCCTTAACAAGTAGGCATACCAAATGCAAGCTCCTGAATTACTGCAGTTCAGCTGTTGTAGAAGAAATTCTAATGTAGAGCAAATGGCCTCTGTTACTTACAACCTCCACTCTATGTAATACTTGAACCACAACAGCCTCTCAAGATAATATTATTTTTATACCAAAAATGGTATTTGCAGATGTTCATGTTACTCTAGAAGCTGTTATTTTAAAAAGTCTGACATTCTGTGCAGTGTTAAAGTAGCATAACAGGAGCTGAGTCAGTGGAAGACTCTGCACTGCAGCTCCGCCCAATATGTTGCCAGCAAGGAAAGGCATGCTGAGGAGCAGGGGGAGCAATTTCTGCTGCTCTCTCCTCCCTACAAAAGGACTTTTTGATTTCAGGAATACATCCTTGAGGGCTGCACAGCTTCCACTGATACAGCTTTTGTTACACAGTTGTAACTGCACAGAATGTCAGCCACTACATCTTAGAAAGAAAATTGGAGTATTTCTGTCACCTTTTGTAAAGTTGGCTTAGGGATGGTAGGGATGCTACTTTAGCAGCGCACACAATTAAAAAGGTGAAACACAGACTGTGCCCATCATGACATCCTACGCACACATCCCAATGCCCCGCCCCACAATAAAGCAACACATTGTCAGGACTTCCACAGAGGACATTATGATGGGGTGCTATCTCGGTGCTTTCCCTTTTTAATCTCATGAGAGGGAAAGCATAGTTGGAACTGACCCAAAGCCAATACACAAATCTAAATCTTGAATGTTATACAAAGACTGGTCTATCAAGTGAAATGCAGCTCATGGAAGACAGTATAAATAACACCACATATTCACCTTTGTGTAGTTGGAATGGATTGTTTTTTGACAAGACCATCATGATTGGTCAATCCTGGGATTCTTATCCAATGTACATTCCAGTCAGTCATTGTCCTCATACGGTTTAATAAAGAAACTATTCCCTTTCAACTGTGGCAATGTGTTCTTGTGTCAGAATATTTTCAGGCAGTGATCTCACAGAATATGTCTCTAGTACCAGTAGGATTTATGTCCTGTAGAGAAGGTGTTTGAGAACAATTATGCCTGCTCTCAATGCCATTGAGGTGCAGCTAAATCCAACTGGTTATGCAACTGTTTATTTGTCCCTATAGAAAAAGTTCTGCCTGGGCTGCAACAGCAGCCAAAGAGTTCAGTCTGTTTACTCTGAAGAATGGTTACCTGCCAGGTACCAGGGAAGGGAGCCTGAATGTGCATCTGGGAGGGGTATGTGCTCATGCTAAAGGAGATGGCTCTAGGGAGGACTGAAATGTTCACCTCCCCTCCAAATGCCTAAATCGTTCAGGCAGATTCAGAGAATCTGATTGCAATCCTGATTAGCTGCAGCTGTAGTCTTTCCCCCTTAGAAACATCCTACCATCACTCTCAATTAGCTTTGTTTGTCCTCAGTGAGATTGTGGAGACAAAAGAATACTGTGTGAATCAGCTCTGTCTTTCCTAGGAATGTGCGGAACATTCCAAGATCGGAACATTCCAACTCAAAACGGGCCGTTTTGAGTGATCCAAGCTTGAAACAGAATGCCCTTCAAACAAAGGACCTGTTTCGAGCTCAGAACGGAATGACACTGTTCCAAGTCAGAACATTTCAAGTGTTCCGAGCAGAACCAGGGGCAGCAGTGAGGGGCAGCAGGAGGTACCTTTAATTATCATTACCTGGTTACCGCTCACACCGGTGCACTGCCTGGCATCCCACGTAGAGACTGCAGCATCTATGGAGCTATTCCGGCCTATGCGCACACACGGCAGTCATCTGCACGCAAATGTTGCCACGCATGCACAAAGGCCAGAAGAACACCATCAATGGGGCAGCTTCAGTGCAAGATGCCAGAAAGGGTGCTGCTGCACAAGCATGGAATGTAACACATCCCATTCCATGGACATCCCCAGTTTGTACCCAGCTAAACTGCATGACATTGTATTATTGGTTTCTCAATACTGCTAGAATCAAGCTACAAAGCAAAGCTCGGCAGAGATCCACAGCATCTGAGGAATCTACATTATTTGAATGTCACTACATTCCTAAGATTGTCCCTTGCAAGCCACATGAGCTTTCAACTGGAAGTCTGTGATCAGCCACACTTAAAAGAACTTTTCTTTTCTTTCCAAAATACAAAATACCTTTCTTTCCTGCGCTCTCAGCTAGGAGATATTCATCCCATCATGTAGCCATCACAATGTGTTCCTGGCTTTTATTTTTTAAGAACTCACAGAGTATATTTAGCCCTTCCTACCAATCTAAAGGAAATTTCACAATAAGTTTTAGCATCCATGGCCCTTCAAGAGAGGTTTGCTGAACTGTCACCATGGCAACGCAAAAGAGGCCTGGAATGTTTGCCCCAAATGTCAGTGCGCTTTTAAAAATTGTTTTATTTCTATGAATTTAAACAACAAATCAACACTGAACAAATGTCACATAGCAGGTAGAGTGTGTGCAAAAATATAATTTGGACTTGAAGTGTTGGAAGTCCCAAGTTTATTTGCTTTCTGCTCCATCTTTCACTAAACTTGATCATAAAGGCTGTTGGAAAAATATCCTATGAAATGACACTGTGGGCAAACATGTGCAGTGGGAAATCAGGAAGACAAGAAATATAACCTGCTCACCACTGATAAAGTACTTCATCCTCTACAAACAAGATATTTGTGGCTTTCATATCCATGAGCCTTTGGCTTTCAATAGCTAACAGAGATCCTTCCCACATTATCAACACAGTAACTTGACCAGATACAAATATATAGAGAGTAACCAATAATGGATCCAAACTAGAGGTCCACAATGATGCCTCGTGTTGGTGGCCAACCAAAATTTGTGCTTGTCACTGTCCTTGTCCTTCCCTGAGTAGTGAGAGGAAGGTCTTGTGACATCATATTGTGCCTTAAAGGCACACAAAGTCTCTCAAAGGTCAAATCCTTCACTTTCCTAACCAAAGTTCAAGATAGTGATGGGGGCCCTCATCTCTGTTGCTCTGGAGTGGCTTGTAAAGCTATGAGATGTCTCTTCAAATTCAGCTTACATTGAGGGACAGTCTTCACTCTTCCTTGGATCTGGAGAAGGGTAGAAGCTCTTGCAAGACACTGGAAGTGTATTGATGATGATGATGATGATTTATTCAATTTCTATACTGCCCTTCCAAAAATGGTTCAGGGTGGTTTACACAGAGAAAGAATAAATAAATAAGAAGATGGATCCCTGGCCCCAGAGGGCTCACAATTTAAAAAGAAACATAAGATATACACCAGCAACAATCTCTGGAGGTACTGTGCTGGGAGTGGATAGGGCCAGTTACTCTCCCCCTGCTAAATAAAAAGAATAATCACATTAAAAGGTGCCTCTTTGCCAAGTTGGCAGGGGCATCCTTACTCAAAAAAGCTGGTGTCTGAGGTACACAATGGCATCCCAAATGGTTTTAGAAATGGCATACTAAACAATTTATAATGTGCTGCCTCTTACTGGTATCCAAAAACCTGCTACCTAAGTGGGGCAGGGCAGGGGAGCTCATTCTTTCCAATATTAGAGACAGTCCTGTGTGCAGCTCACCACCATTTGGATAACTCCATCAAAGGATTATACACACAGGGATGACGGAAGTTTCTAACCCTATGAGTCATATTCCAAAAGTATCACAAGCCCAAGAGCCACAGAAGCCATACCATATTATAGCAACCTGGTTCACTCCAGCCCATCTACTGCTTCTTTGATGCCAACAGGATGGTAACATTTTGTACTGGTCTGTGACTGTAATAAAGTATTTGGTTTTTAATTAGTCTATGGAATTATCTGACATGGGATGTGGTGATGGCCACTAGCTTGTATGGTTTTAAAAGGGGCTTAGACAAATTCATGAAGGACAAGTCTATCAATGGCTAGTAGTCTGGTGCAGAGGCGGTCTTATGACCGGACCTCAGGGATCTGGCCTGGTCCTCAGGGCCTCTGAACATTCCCTCCATGATGGCGGCAGCCACCTGCAGACACCCAAGCACATGTGTGTGCAGCATGCCTGCCTGTCAGTCACTTGCCAGCCAGCAACATTGTGTGTGCTGCCACGGGGCGGTGGGGGGCCTCCGAAGCGCGCTGCTCAGCCGACAAAACAAGACTTGGCCGACAAGTGCCGCCGGTGACAGCCATCTGCGCAGGCCGCAGCCGCAGTGTTAGTGTGGGGGCTGGGGCCTCAGTGGAGATAGGATGGGGCCACGCCACTGTTAGTGGCTGCGCTGTCTGCTGTGTGCTCTGCCGCGCCAAAACCCAAGTGCAACTGTCCTGCCACACCTCCAGACCTGGTGAGTAGCTATGTGCTGTGCTGAGGGCAGTGAGAGGGGCCTCGGCGCGGCGGAGATCCTGCTGCTTAAGGGTGGGCACTCCAGCTGGCTGAGTGTGAGCCCCAGCCCCCATCTCTCCGCCTGCCTCCCTTGTGCACCATGCAGGCTGCTGCAGCGAACCACATGACAGCAGCAGTAGGAACGCAGCATGCTCTATGAGGAGGGATGAGGGAGCCGGAGCAGCAGCGATGCCGGAGACGAGAGTGAAGAGCGGCTGAGAGAGCTGTAAGGGAAGGGGCCATCAGGGGCACTCCTCTCTCCACCAGACCACAGCAGCAGAGGCTGCCCATCAGGCACAGTAATTGCTGCTTTTACCCTATCAAATTCAACATCGCCACGCAGCCTGCCAGAACAGAAGAAGAAAATAAAACCAACAAGAAAAGATAAGTTCCCTCCCCACCCTCTCCTCACCGCCTGTCTTGCTTGCTTGTTAAAACTTCTGTTTTTGTTTGCAAATTGTGGAGGGCTTGGCGCTTGGAAACAGTAAGCACTTGGATTGCAAACTGTCTCTCCTGTAGGCAAAGGGGGAAGGGGAAGAGTTGCTCGTGTGTAGGCGGGGAGAATGGAGCACCGTCGTGGAGACTGGGTCTGCCTGTCCATGTGTTTTATTTTATGTACAAGTTTGTGCTCTCCATGCTTGCAATGCTCCTAAACTCTGCAAAAATCCCAAAGGACCTTTGCACAAGGGGAGCTGGGAGGAATCCCTACCTTCCTTCCTTCCAAGCACACAGCTACAGGTGAAACTCGGAAAATTAGAATATCGTGCAAAAGTCCATTAATTTCAGTAATGCAAATTAAAAGGTGAAACTGATATATGAGACAGACGCATTACATGCAAAGCGAGATAAGTCAAGCCTTAATTTGTTATCATTGTGATGATCATGGCGTACAGCTCATGAAAACCCCAAATCCACAATCTCAGAAAATTAGAATATTACATGGAACCAAGAAGACAAGGATTGAAGAATAGAACAATATCTGACCTCTGAAAAGTATACAGTGTACTGTGCTTGATTGGCCAGCAAACTCGCCTGACCTGACCCCATAGAGAATCTATGGGGCATTGCCAAGAGAAGGATGAGAGACATGAGACCAAACAATGCAGAATTGCTGAAGGCCGCTAATGAAGCATCCTGGTCTTCCATAACACCTCATCAGTGCCACAGGCTGATAGCATCCATGCCACGCCACACTGAGGCAGTAATTGCTGCAAAAGGGGCCCAAACCAAGTACTGAATACATATGCATGCTTATACTTTTCAGAGGTCCGATATTGTTCTATTCTTCAATCCTTGTCTTCTTGGTTCCATGTAATATTCTAATTTTCTGAGATTGTGGGTTTGGGGTTTTCATGAGCTGTACGCCATGATCATCACAATTATAACAAATTAAGGCTTGACTGATCTCGCTTTGCATGTAATGCGTCTGTCTCATATATCAGTTTCACCTTTTAATTTGCATTACTGAAATTAATGGACTTCTGCACGATATTCTAATTTTCCGAGTTTCACCTGTATGTGAGGAAGAGAGTGCAAGTAATAGAGAGAGAAAGAGGCAATGGAATAGGGCAGGAAATATTTTGTCTAGTCACATTTATTGAAAGCAAAGCAGCTCTTCTTGTCTGCTTTTCTGAATGGTGGATCCTCTTTCCTCAGCTCCCAAACTACATTGAAAAAGAACAAAAATCCAAAGGTCTCCTCTCCCCCCCCCCGTCCACCCCCCCTCAAACCACCTTGGTTTTTACATCTTTGCATTCTTGCAAGTTTAGTTGCTTAAATATTGGGTCATTTAGAGACAGAGGGGGGGAGTGGGGAAATATGTGGGGTGGGAATATGTTAAGTTGCATGTTGAAATAGTTTTAATAGTTTGTGTGTTTAATAGTTTGATGGTTTTTAATAGTTTTAACATTGTTGTAATGTTTTATTAACCCATTTATTTGTTGTTTTTATTGTATTGTTGTAAACCGCCCAGAGAGTCGCATTTTGGGCAGTATATAAATATGTATGTATAAATAAATAAATAAGTAAATAAATGTATTTTTCTGCTAATGCATAGTTGCATAAATATATAACTGTTTTATATTCTTATGTTCTTTTCAGTTGCAGTTTGTGCTCTCAAGAACCCACATT
Source organism: Hemicordylus capensis (assembly GCF_027244095.1). Taxonomy (NCBI): domain Eukaryota; kingdom Metazoa; phylum Chordata; class Lepidosauria; order Squamata; family Cordylidae; genus Hemicordylus; species Hemicordylus capensis. The sequence continues at coordinate 23,836,636 of NC_069661.1, read as the reverse complement.
TTCAAAATACTGTGTGTGTCATGGTATGTATGTAGAGCGGGATGTTGCTTAACATGCAGGTGGGGGGGCTCCAAAGGTCTTTAGGTCCAGGCTCAAGAATTACCTAGGTACACCTCTGGTCTGGTGGATATAGGCCACCTCCAGCCTCAGAGGCAAGATGCCTCTAAATACCAGCTGCAGGCGAGCAACAGCAAGAGAGAGGGCATGCCCTCATCTCTTTCCTGCAGGCTTCTCAGAGTCATCTGGTGAGACACTGTGTGGAACAGGACGCTGGACTAGATAAGCCTTGAGCCTGATCCAGCAGGGCTGTTAAGTTCTTAAATGAAGTTTAACAGACAAGAGAATGGCAGGTGAAACTCAACGGGGCTGTTTTCACGATGATGAATAGGGTAGGTGAAACATCCTACCTTAGTTTGGGAACTGCACACACTTCTGTTTTCTGCTGGTGTGAGCGTTAAAAACAAGGTTGTAGGGTAGGAAGTGATCATCTGTGAGGCTCATATTTGCTCCAAGGGCTCTGCCCTACCTAGCAGCTGTACACAGCAACTCACACACAAGCAGAAAACAAGAATGGGTGCAGCTTCTGAACTAAGGTAGGGCACGTCTCATCATTGTGAATGAGCCTATTCTATATATTGGGTCCCCCCTCCCCAGCCAATGAAAGAAATCCTAACTTTGCATATCCAATAATGGGACCCACAATGGTTGTCTTTATCAAGAATAGTGATCTTGGAGTCAAAGTAGATAATTCATTGAAAATGTCGGCCAAATTAAAAAGGGAAATTCAGTGTTAGGACCTATTAATAAAAGCTGAAAACATTAAGTGTCACTTCATAATACTATAACATAATTTGAAACACTGTTGGACAACAGTGTTGGAACACAGGAACAATTCTGGTTGTCCCAACTGAAAAAGGAGTTCATACAGCTGGAGAAGACCAAGAAAGAACATACAAAATGATCTGAGGAATGGCACAGCATTCTGATGAAGACAGACTAATTTAGTATAGAAAAGAGATGATAGAGTGGAAAACATGATATTTTATCCTATTTAATAATTTATTCCCCCTTTCTCTTTAATAAAATATCTCAAAACAGCTGGCAATTAAAAGACCAAGAGTCTGATATATAAACTGTTTCTTCTACAGCAAATTGTATGAAACAATTTTACAGAAATGCCTTTATAAAATGAATTTATTTGCTTTTCTGTGTATACTGTATTGTGTAAGGGTTCTGTTGGATCTTGATCAGAGGGTATTTCAAAGTGGGACACAATCAGTGAGTTCTCCATGCCCATGTTCCAGCAATGAAGGAAGCACTCTTCAAGAAAACAAGGCATCTATTACCTCCTTCCATCACAGCCTCTCCTGGAAGACTTTATAAATCAAGAAGGGCAAGGATCCAGAGAACAAATGGCTGCACGAAGCTCTACAGGCACCTGATCTGCATCCTTGGCAGCAGCCCGTGCTAAAGAGCTGGGGTGGAGGAATGAGCCACAGTACCAGCAGTCACTCTCTCACTCCCTTCTGGCCCCATCCTAACTGTAATTGAGCCATGTGGGCTGGTCATTCATCCAGTAGGAGAGGGAAATCCCCAACTTTGGTCATTTCCCCAATTGGGGATTTCCATCCCCTAAAGGATGACTGACCAGCCTGCACAGCTCAGTTACAGCCAGAAGGAAGTGAGAGTGGTTGTTGGTACCAAAGCAGCTGTGGCTCATTTTCTACCCCTCCAGCTCCTTACCACAGGCCACTACTGACCCTTGGATGACATTTTTTTTAAATATTGTAATTTGTATTATGTACAGCATCTAGAGATGTATATATCAGATGGTGTTAAAATATGATTACTAAACAAAGAAACAAACAAAAACTGAAACTGATGGAGATTTAAACACAAAGAGCATGGAGAGAGGAAGTTAGAGTTCTAAGTAGAAAAATTAGAGCCTACTTTCTGCTTCTTTCAACATCCAACTCACATTAATGGTTTCGAATGAAATCCATTGTTGTGCTTCATGTATCATTTCCTAGGAGCTGAACAAAGAAAGTATATTTCTTTCCAAACGCAGCAAAATGCAGACATGGAGCTTCCAGGATCTGCATGCAACAGTTCCTAGCCAGGTAGAGAACATGGCACAATGATTATTTGCCCAATGATTCTTTGTGGTGTAAGATGGACTCCTTGTGGTGCTGAGCAGGTTCAACACAATACCAACACTAGCTTGAAAATTTCACCCTTTCTCAGTGTTGATAAAAAGACCTTTTCTTCCACATTAGGCCAGGAACCATACACCATGCCACTTACCAAAAGATCCCAGGTATGTTGAGAAACAACCTGAGAAACTTCTCCACCGTCTCTCCAATGGGAAGAATCCTCAATTATTATTTTTTTTAAGATTGGATATCCCTGGAGAAACCTTGAAATCCACTCTGAAGAAATTTATGTTCCATGTTAGAAGTCTGTTTCATTACAGCCCTTAGATCACCCAGTTAACTACCACAGCATACATACATGCACAACACACAAACCATCCATGCTCTTGCTTGCTGACAGCTGCTTCCTTTAATGAGAGACAGAAGTCCCCCATTTATCCCCTGTGCACTGACCACCATAACACGGGGGCAGAAATAAGTGCCTAAGAGCAACTATGTATAATTAATATGTATCCAGGAGCCGTAATTAGCCAAGGTTCTTGTGTACAAGTTGTGATGTTTGTCATTTTAAAAAACACACAGAGACAGGTGGGAAATCTTCTGTGCAATGTGTCAAATGGCCTTCAGCCATCTCAAAGAGTAGGAAGGAATAAAAGCAATCATGCTATCCTTGAGCTTGGCTCATGTGGTGGCATTCCCCACCCCTTCACTACCCCAGGGTGTGTGAAATAGAAGCAATGGCACCGATAGCTATTAACACCCTGTCTGCAGATAGGAATAACATCACAACTAAATAGAAAAATGTTGTGCTGTCAGTTTTGTGGTGGTTGTTTTGTTTTTGTTTTTTAAAAACAGTACTCAAGATGACAAACACCAAGCAAAAGAACAAATGGGCACAGATACGACATCCAAAATGGCAACATTAGGAAACCAGTAGCAGGACATTTTTGACTCCTAGGGGACTCTGCTCCTGACTTCAACAACACCAAAAACAATTTCAAAGGAAGATTCCAGTGTGGAATTTCTAAACTCAAATCTGTCAGCAAATATTATGTTCAATATAGACTTGAGATGGGAAGTAGGGGGCAAGGAGTTCCTTCCCACTAGCCGTCTTTCTTCAAGTATAAAATCAGCATAGCACAAAAATACCGTTATCAGCAGCAATTGCTTTCACAAAAAGGACACTCTGCAATCTTTTACTTGGACTCTCCATGGACATTTGACAGACTTACTGTTACTCTTGTTTACAGACTCCCTGCCCACCATACTCATATACCTGTCAACTGAGAAGAATAACTTCATCAGGTGTATGACAGCCATTGAGCAAGGGGGAATAAATGTAAAAGGCTGCCTATGAATTGGGGCCATGCTCTGGTCACCTCCTGTGCCCGCCCCTTCCCAGTGAGCATGGGGATCTCCTGCCTTCATGGCCCCTTAGGTGCTTTCCACTCATTGCCAACCTGCCTCCCTTTTGCTGGGCTACAACACAGTCTATGTCAGCAATCTGACCACCCAGAAAGGAAGTCCAGGAAGATAGTCCACAATACAAACTGGGCTGCAGAAACGAAACACGGCTCGCAATAGTTCTCTATATCAGGCTTGGGCTGAAAGCTGTCGACACGAGGGTTGACAAATGTTGTCTTCCAGCAGCTAACAGAAAGCTGTTGACATGCTTTATAGTCCAAGCTGATAACTCTCAGCTGGCAGGGATTCAAGGCTTATCAGCCCTCTGCAAGAGGCATTTACTACTCCTGATAGTTTCCAGCTGTGCTCTTCGTCTTGTGACACGCCGTTGCTGTGGAGTCAGTGGGGGCTGCCTGCACAGCTCATCCTCTAGTCTGTCCATCGCTGTCTCTGCTGCCCCAGACTGCTGTGCCTGCTCTGAAACACCAACCGGACCCTCCTCAGCCATCTCTTGGGAACTGACAGCTGGGCTCTGCCCCTCAGGCACCCCTGGATTGGCTGAAAGGCTGTCAGCTTCCCCTTCCTCCTCGCTATCTGAGACCGAAGGCGTGACAGTCTAATGATGTCACCACAGCACCGGTTCTTGCTGGGATGGGGCAGCAAGAAAAGATGCCATGTGGAGGCATCATTAGACTGTGTTGCAGCCCAGCAAAAGGAGACAGGATGGGTGACTAGGTTCTACAAACAGCTGGTGAGTGGCTGTACGACCAGCTAGGACCACAAACGCAGGACTTCCTCATGTCTTCATGGTCCACAAGAAAGTTAAGAGGGGGAAGACAGGCTTGGAAGCAGGAATAGGGTAGGAGGAGAGCAGCCAGGCCATAGGCTTCTTTGCAGCTTGGGTTAAAATCAGATTGGGCAAGAATTTTCTACCTTGTCATGCTTTTCTCACATTGCAGGAGGACATGACAAAACTGCCAAATTTGGCTTCCAAACTATCAAAATAAAGCTTGGCAGCATCATTTAAAGAGGACCGCTGCAACATTTGGACATGCTGTCTAATCTGTGAAAATATAGATGAGTCCATCTTGGAGTGGATGCAGATGATCACTTATCAAGAAGGTCATGTACACACCAGATTGTGTACACAACCACTTGTTAAAGCAAGTTGCCTGAATAATCCGGCCCAGCTTTCAGGTGCAGAAGCTACAAAATAAAAAGCATAGCTTCTTTGCATTACATAATTGCACAAGAAAAAGAACATAACAAGGGTAACTCACTGTTTGGCCACTTCAGGCATTTTTGGCTGTTCCTTTTTCTTCCCTTCAACAGCTGCCTCAATAGGAGTAAGGAGAACTGCAGCACATGAGACTATGGACTGGTGTGAATCTTCTCGGCAAACTGCAAAAACCACAATGCATGTTTTATTTATTTTTTTCTAGACAGGATTTTAACAGCTGATACTTTTACATACCGTATTTCCTCCAGTGCTCAGTTTTATTACCACATCTTATTCTTATAAATTGAATGTATTTATGGACATTAAACATGGCATCCACAAGTGCCTTATTAATTCATAAATCTGTGTCTGTAAGTATGTATATGTGTGAGACACACTTGATCAGTCCTTATCAATTTTGCTTTAATTGTTGAAGAGTTCTTTTAACATTTTCTTGTATTCCTTCTTTTTCAGTAAGTCCAAAATGGCTACAACTTCTCAGAAAATGAACCATCACAAGAGAGAGAAAGATAAAACTTTTTTTAAAAAAGCGGGAACCACCAATAAGGAAAATTTCCCTAAGTTTAAGAGGTTGACTTGCGAGTGAAGGGCTTAGCATTACCATCATAAAAATACACAAAAGTCATTAACAACCTGACAGCTGTTGAGCGACTCTGAAATGAGATAGTAGACTCTATACAGTTCCCAGTGGCCAGGTATCCAACATCATAAAAACCATCACAAACTACAATAATTAGCAACCCTGCCAGGATAATTGAATTACTGCTTACTTATCGTGTACCTGTCTATAACTTTTGCCCACAGAGTCACCTCCCCCAGGGTGAGACTGGTACAGGAATAGTATTTGTGAAGCTTTTCATGTTGTCATATATGACTTTTCCCCCTCATTAACAAAAGCCTTTGACCTCCATGTTCTACCTAACACTTCTTGCAGCACTAGGTTCAAAGACAAATATTTTCTAAATAACTGCTTTTTAAATCCTCACTTCCAAACTCACAAATTATGGCTCCACACGTTATCTAGCACATACAGTTTGCCACAATCACACCAGTATATCTCCACCTCTTGTTTCCAAACACAATCCAAAGAGCTGGTTTTAATTTCCAAATCCCTAAACAATTTGAAATCAAGATACCTGAAGAAATGGCTCCCCTCCTTGTGCTTTTAGATTTTGAGAGAATGCCACAATGGTGGTTCCATAGTCATAGAGGTACAGACACATGCAGCAAGCTCTCTGGCCTTCTCTTGGCTGGAACCTCTTTGGAACTCTCTCCTTAGGAATGAGAATTTAGCTGATTCCCTATCTAACTTCTGCAGCTTCCTAGTCTATCCATTCACAGAGTTTGTCACCAGAGGCCTTTCTCCAGGAATCTCATCCATCTGAAGTTAAGATGGGCAGCCACAGGAGAAAAGAGTTTTTTCAGCTATGGCACTGTGGAACTCTTACCTGTGAGTATGTGTTCTGTGGAACTCTTCCCTGTGAGTATGCTACCGTCTTTTAGGTACCAGGGAGAGACCTTTTTATTTTGCCAGGTTTTTTTAACATCTAATGGGTTATAATACTTTGCTGCTTTTATTCCATTTTTAAATTGTTATGTTGAACTGTTTTTTAAAATGTTTTTATTGTATATTGTATCATCATAGGTTGCAGACTGTCCAGCTAAACTCCAATTAGAGATGGTGTGCAAATCAATCAGCTTTACATAAGATCTGATTTTCAGCTCTCGTGTTGCTTTAGACCAGGCCTGCTCAACTTGTTTTTGGACTACAACTGTTTTTGGACTACAACTCCCAACTGTTTTTTGACTACAACTCCCATAATTACTAGTCACAGTGGCCAATAGCCAGGGATTATGGGAGTTGTAGGCCAACATCTGCAGGAAGGCCAAAGTTGAGCAGGCCTGCTTTGGACATTGCACAATGATGGTTTTAATGGCTGATTATTAGCATTTATTTGTATGATTTTAAACAAATTGTAAGCTGCTGAAGTAGCCCTGAGAGGGCTAAATATAATAGGCTAAACGTGTACAAAGACATACCTACAGAACATGGCATGTTTAACTAAACCCTGGGTTTACTTTAGGGTTTTTTTGCCTCACAATAGAAGGAAATAAAACAGATGAAGCTTATCAACCTCACAACAATTGCTACAGAACTTCTGTTCTTTAAACCATTACTTATGAGAATGTGATTACAGACCACAATGGTCCCCAAAGGGGTTAGTTGCCATAAATCTGCAATTAAGCCACAGGACAGGTTCTTTCAACACTGCAGAGCCACAGTGACAAAATTGTAATTACTGTAATAGGACCATTACTAGCAAATGATTTATATCCTATCAAACATTGTCTGTTTTCAGCCTCTTTCACAATACTCACAAAGGATGTGGCTAGATCTGGTTTGCAAGAATCCAGAAAGGATGCCAACAGAGAAGGTTAATGTCGAGTTACCTAATCAGTAGAGATAAAATACGTGAGGAGTCATGGAGTCCTTGGAATTTAACAATACCAAGAACAGCAGTATGGTGTAGTCAATGCGGCAAAATCAAGGGGGGAAATGGAGCTTCTCACACCTATATTTGTGTGCAAACATACTCAACCTTAAATAAATTAGGAGATGTGTAATCTGCAATATTCTCTTCCATACTGCTCTGCATGTCCTGATAACCTTATTCCCCCAAATTTTAATCACATATTTAATTTGGGTTTTTTGGTTGTTGTTTTTAACATTGCCACACTCACTAGCATATATATCTATCACCATGTTTTCTGAAGACTTCTTTCACAACCAAGGAACTCAAACCTCTAGTGGAATGTTACAAAATTCATAAATCAGTGTCATTGGCCTAATCATTTTGAGAACTACTCAGATTACAACAAATATTTATATACAACTTTTCAACAAGAGTTTCCAAAGCAGTTTACAACGATCCCTGTGCCCAAAAGGCTCAGAATCTAAAAAGAAACATAAGATATACACCAGCAACAGTCACCAGAGGTACTGTGCTGGGAACAATCCAAACCACTGATCTTACACGTAAAGGCAGTTAACACAATAAATAAATGGGTAGGACAAGGGTCCTACCAGTTCCAGGAGTTATGTGCACTCCTGATTTTTGATTGCCTGCAAGGGAAAACAAGGTAGGAGGTGTCAGCAGAGACCATCTGCTAAGCAACAGCTGCATATGAAGCCACCATCCCCGCCCCCCGCCACTGGCGGCTGTACCCAGCTGCTGAATGAGGTAGAAGGAAAAGCTCTTAGATGCAGCGGTTGCGTGGCAAACTATATATGCCAGTGCCTCTTGCATTTTCCCCCTCACAGAACAGCAAAATATTGGAAATGTGCCCAGCTCCCCAAAACTGGGTAAATCTCGAGCACGCACAGCTCCCAAGTTATTCATCATGTGAACTGCCCTATATTCTAGAGAGAGAGAGAGAGAGAGAGTGTGTGTGTGAGTAAATATACACCGTATGTGTACGCTGTTCCCTTATTACCATTTTTCTTTGTTTAAGGAGTATTTTGCATTTTATGTTAATTCTGTCTTTTAAAAGGGATCAGCATAGATTCCTTTCAAATCTCACCTTAGTTTAGTTTCAACATGATAATAGTTCAAACATAATGTAATAGATAGACCTGGAAAACTGTCCAGTTCTGGGCATTGCACCTTAAAGTGGATATAGACAAAATGGAATAGGTTAAAAGGTAGGAAGGAAGATGGTAAGTGCTCTAGAAAGCAAGCCCTAGTTCAGGGATTCTCAAACTTGGGTCCTCAGGTGTTATTGGACTTCAACTCCCATAATCCCCAGCCTCAGTGGCCTTTGGTTGGGGATTATGGGAGTTGAAGTCCAATAACACCTGAGGACCCAAGTTTGAGAATCAATGCCCTAGTTAGATGAACTATGGCATTTTTAGCCTAGAGAAGAGGAGAGTGAAGTGGGGTGGGAGGGTGTCATGTTACTCTTCATAGCTGTCATCCGCATGCCTTGGGGAGATGCACTCTCCCCTCCCCCACCTGTGCATCTCTCAGAACAATTCTAATTCCAGTTGTGGTTAAAAAGCAACCAAGATAGGCTGTTACAACCAACCTTGGTTTAAAAACAACTTTCTCACAATAAAACGATATCTGAACCCAAAATTCAAAGTAGGATTTAGACAGATACAACCAGGAGATTTTATTTCAAGAAAGATGGTTAAAATAAACCAAGCTTGGTGGGTTTGGGCATCATGAACAATCTTGATTTGTTTACTTTTATCCTCAGATGGATGCAGAATTCTTCTAAGGCTTCCATGGGCAGGGGGAGAGGTAGCATATGCTCCTGAGACTACGGAAAACTGTACAGAACTAAGATTTAGCCATGGTTCCACTTGACATCTGATCCAATTATCTGTCTCCTCTCCTTTAAACATTGTCAGTTGGATAAGTTGTGGATGGAGACTGTTCTGGAAGTGGAGGAGCCAAAATGGTACATACAACTGATAGGGCTTTCCCGCTTCAGCACCGGACGCCAGTACAGTAGAATGACTTCACATTAAACCATCAAGAATCTCATTATTAAGTAATGGAGTTTAGCATGCAATATATTATTAAGAGGGTTTGTCGATGCTGAGATAATGTGATGCTCAAGCTTCTGCTTTGGCAGCCCAGGAGAAAGAAAACCTTGATTACTTTGCATTGAGCTATTATCATGAGAGAAGATGTCACAATTTAATGTTTCCAGCATCGTTGTTTGCTGCTTGTTTTGTGACCTACTCATTACTTTTAAAAAAACAAAACATATTTGCAAGCAAGTTATAGGTTTCTATGCAGAATTACAGATGAAAGCTGAAAATATCAAGCTAATGCTGCCAAATTGCGGGTGGTGTCATTATTCTATGGCATGACATCCATTTGCAAATAAGAGGATCCCACACATTTCATTTAAGGTCAAAACCAAGATCACCCAAATAAAAGCAGTAATTTATTTCTCAAAGAAACTATTAACACTGCCAATGAAAAACATGTATTTCATAATGAGTGTCTGTATCAGTACCTCATTGTCAGGGATATCACAGTTTTCAAGCTATTCCTCTGTCCTTCATTAGCTCTGGGGAATGTTCCTAATTCTGGGGTGTTCCTCAGGATATTCCTGCAACTGTGGCTAATGCTTACAAGATTAAATTGCTTACACTGTGGTTTTATCTCAGGCTCACAATGAAGTGTCCTTCTAATATGAAGAGAAATGGCCAGTTCACATAATCAAGAAGTAGATTCTCTGCTTGTGTAGTGCTATTCAAGGTAACTTAGGCACAGAAGTAGTTGTAGTTGTCCCCATCTAAGCAATTCAAAATGAATTTTCCCCATGCTGTTGCATACATCATGGTTGGGAGGGTGGGGGGACAGGACGGGACTAGGAGTTTGTAGGAACGAGCCAAAAGAAATGGTGAAAGAGGATGGGGAAAACAAAACCAACTTTCATGACCTCAGATCCAGGAACCACTCCTCATTGGTGGATGAGGGGAACAGAGAATGAGGTGGGAGGACCCTATGACCCAAATTCCAAGTGACCCCACACCTCCAGGACTGCCACGCCAGGAGAACCAGAGCCACTACCTCCAGCACTATCTGAGGACACAGCCTTACCTTCACCTCGGAGTGCCTCAAGGAGTGCCCCAAGGATCTGTCAGTCTCCCAGTGCCACTGGAGCCAGCATACAGAAAGTCAGCCAGGACCCCTTTAAGCAACAGAGCCTTCTTGGGCAGGCCCAATTCACTCTGAGTGGGGAACAGCCCTAAAAACCAATCCACTACCAGCAGCAACTAGAGCAATATCCCCACTACACTGCTAAACCCAGCTCTTGTGGGTTTCTAGTCAGAGCTAGACAAGGTCTTGACCCCCTTTCCCTTGGAACTTTCACAGGTCTGTGCCCCTCCCAGACCCCTGCTTCAGCAGAGCCCCTGGCTGGGTTACAGGATAACTATATGTAATCACACAACTGTCTCCAGTGCATATTTTATAGGTCAGCTGCATATCAAGCAGGCAACTAATCCATGGCATAATACGGATCATGAGATTCTACTATGCATTGGATGTGTACATTGTGCAAACTGATCACCATATTTGCACTAGAGTAAGTATACTCTGAACATATGTGAATACAGCAAACACATGCCTTCAGTAAAACTTCAGTGGTTGGGTGGGAGAACATGTTATATCACTGTGAAAGCCACTGCTGTTGTAACCTTTCTATATTAGAGGTAAAGGTCTGCATCCAGTTCTTAGGAAAATGCCTTAAGGAGCTGCTTCATCTTCCTGACTCTAAAAAAGGAAACAATGACATCTAGTGTCCAGGCAGTTTTCCTACAGCCATTGACTAGTTTTGTGGTAACTGAGAGGTTTCAAAGAGCGAGGAATGTGCTCTCCTCTTAAAGAATCATAGAATGTTCACTGGAAAGGACCTTAGAGATCCTTTAGTCCACCCCCTGCTCAAGTGCAGGAAACTGCTATAGCATCCCTGATGGATGGTTGTCCAACTTATGTCCGAAAATCTCTAGAGAAGGAGCATCTACCAGGGCATGAGGCAGACAGTTCCACTGTCAAACAGCTCTTAAATAAATTCCATTCATTCACAATATGGATGTAAAATGCCCTGAGACATTTTTGGGAGGGTAGTAAATAAATCAAATTTTTTTAAAAAGGGTGCCACCAGGAGCAGCAGGGTAGGGGGTCTGTTAATGAGCCACAAGTGCAACTTGTTCCCCTGCTAACCCCTGCTAACTGGGCAAAGAGCTTGGTGGCACCTTTTTAATGCGGTGGTTCTCTTTATTTAGGAGGGGGAGAGTAAATGGCCCTATCCACCCCCAGCACAGTATCTCCACTGACTGTTGCTGGTGTCTATCTTATGTTTCTTTTAAGACTGTGAGCCCTTTGGGGACCGGGATCCATCTTGTTTATTTATTATTTCTCTGTGTAAACCACTTTGGGGACTTTTGCTGAAAAGCGGTATATAAATATTTGTTATTGTTGTTCCCGCTCTCTTCTTCCCACCCTGGCCATCTTATTAATTTTTATTTTATTTATTACATTGTATATCCCGCTCTTCCTCCAAGGAGCCCAGAGCGGTGTACTACATCTCCTCACAACAACCCTGTGAAGTAGGTTAGTCTGAGAGAGAAGTGACTGGCCCAGAGTCACCCAGCTAGTTTTATGGCTGAATGGGGATTTGAACTTGGGTCTCTCCGGTCCTAGTCCAGCACTCTAGCCACTACACCACACTGGCTCTCTTAAGGTAAAGATATAGTTGTGCCGTCAAGTCGGTGTCGACTCCTGGTGACCACAGAACCAAGTGGTTGCTCTTCCTCATTTTGCTCACTGCTGCATTAACCGTAGACATGCAGGCTGGTTATTCACCTGACTGGGAAACTGGACAAATAACCGGCCCATGGAACTGGGTTTAACACAGCAGCAGGGGAAATTAGGGAGAGCAAGGCATTCAGAGCAGCCAGAGGAGACTGGGAATGAGCTGCACCTGTGGCTTGTTTACTGCCCTCCCCATAGGAGCCACTTCTGGTGCGAACGTGTACATACTACTTTTCAGGATAAAAGTTCTCAAAGTTGTCGTTGCAACTCAGTCCACTGGAGCCTGGCCATTAGTGAGACAGATTCCCTCACCCTCCTTCTGGTTCACAGAGAGAAATCTCCTTTGCTGGTGCCCAGGTTTGGACAGCCTTTCAAGGTGGAGAGCCAGTCCCCTGCCTTGTAATCCTGCCCATGGGTGGGCATCAGTGAAGGAGACTTCTCTGCTCTCATTCTGGCCCAGAGAAAGCAAGGAAATCCCCTGTGCTCACACCTAGGCTGCGGATCTAAAGCAACTTTGGTGTGGTTTTTTTTGCACATATCCCACTGGCCGCATACACTGACAATGGAAGCAAGATGTCTATCTGGATTTCTGTACTGTGCAAACCACTCTGAGCCCTTTTATAAAAACAAACACCAAAACCTTGGAATATTGTGCTTCTGTGGCTTATCCAAGGTAAGATTTCTCTCTTATTATGTGGAAGGTTAGGTATGTAAAGATGCCAAGGCTTTACTGATAGGAATATCAAAATTGATGATGTACTTCCACAATGCACAGAATGCTTAAATTTTGCAGAAGTATATAGTCAAACATAACTTGATTGATATAAATGGTTTTTTTAAGTCTCTATAACAGCAGGAGATACTGCACTGCAAAATAAGCTAAGCAGGAGCTCCTAATTAGTGGTACACCAGATGTTGCTGAACTATGACTCCCATCATCCCCAGCCACAATAATCTGTAGAGGGTGATGATGGGAGTTGTAGTTCAGTGACAACTGGAGTAGCACAGGTTGGGAACTTCTGAGCTAAGGCATGGTTAAAAATGCTGAAGTGTGGAAGTTCTATGCAGTCCAGCATCCTGTTTTCCACAGTAATCCACCAGATGCCTCTGGGAAGCCCAAAAGCAGGAGGTGAAGGTATTTATTTATCATATTTTATATCGCTTGATATGTACATCTCTAGGAAGTGTAAAAAATTTAAGATATTAAAAAAATCACATACTAATATACATGAAACACAATAATACAATAAAATTTTAAAACAGTATAAAAGTGATTAAAATAAATTTGAATTTTAAAAATTCTAATAAAAAGCTTGCGAGAATAGGAGAGTTTTGAGGGTCTTCCTGAAAGATGCTCTTATTTCAGCAGAGAACATATTCCAAAGCCCTGGGGCAGCCACAGAGAAAGCCCAGTCCTGAGTCATCTCCAGACAAGCTGGTGGCAACCATGACCTGATCTATCCAGAGAATTGTAACAGGCGGCAGGATTCATGACAAAGGAGGCGCTCTCTTAAACGGCCTGGACCCAAGCCATTAAAGGCTTTATCGGTGATAAGCAGCACTTTGTATTCACCAGGAAACATATCGGCAGCCAGTGCAGTTCTTTCAAAACTGGTATGATATGGTCCCTTTGTGTTGTCCCAGAGACTAATCTGACTGCCGCATTCTGTACCAATTGTAGTTTCGGATGGTTGATGGTATCGAAAGCACTGTTCCCTCTAGAACACCTTTCTTATGAGGCAAGGCTACAACACCTGGGGCTATTTAGTTTGAAAAAAGACTACTGCGGGGAGACATGAGAAGTCTATAAAATCATGCATGGTGTGTAGAAAGGGGATAGAGAAAAATTCTTCTCCCTCTCCCATAACACTAGAACCAGGAGTCATCCCATGAAATTGATTGAACAGTCACAGTGCATCCGGTGACTTTTGCTGGTGTCTATCTGATGTTGCTTTTTAGATCGTGAGCCCTTTGGGGACAGAGATCCATCTTATTTATTAATCATTTATCTATGTAAACCGCCCTGAGCCATTTTTGGAAGGGCGGTATAGAAAATGAATTATTATTATTAGTAGTAGTAGTAGTAGTAGTAATAAATAAATAAATAAATAAATAAATAGATAGATAGATAGATAGATAGATAAATAAATAAATAAATAAATAAATAAAATTGCCAGGAAATTTAGGACCAGTAAACGGAGGTACTTTTTCACACAATGCATAATCAACTTGTGGAATTCTCTGCCAAAAGATGTGGTGACAGCCAACAACCTGGATGGCTTTAAGAGGGGTTTGGATAACTTCATGGAAGAGAGTTCTATTAACGGCTACTAGTCGGAGGGCTATCGGCCACCTCCAGCCCAAAGGCAGGATGCCTCTAGAGTACCACTTGCAGGGGAATAACAGCAGGAGAGAGGGCATGCCCTCAACTCCTGCCTGTAGGCTTCCAGCAGCATCTGGTGGGCCACTGTGTGAAACAGGATGCTGGATTAGATGGGCCTTGGGCCTGATCCAGCAGGGCTGTTCTTATGGCATGTGCACATGCGCGTACTCACAAGTTTTTTTATGTCTGCTAAGTTAATTTTAGATGCCACTCAGGTTGAATTAGGAAGGCCCCACTCTGAATGCAGGTGCGCACACCCTGCCTTGATACTACCACCCAGAACAAAATTCATTCCACACAGATGACAAAAATTAGAGGGACCACTGATCGAAAGCCACATAGAGATCCAGAAGGATCAGCAGAGTCACACTCCCTCTGTTGATAGCCAGTTGGAGATCATTCGTCAGGCCGACCAAGGCAATCTCAACCCCATAACCCACATGAAAGAAATCTCAACCACATAGCCCACATGATAGACCCCACATGGGGTCTATCTACCACCCGTTCAATCACCTTGCCCAACCATGGAAGGTTAGAAACAGGTCTGTAATTAGCTAACTTGGAGGGATCAGTGTAGCATTCTTCAAATGTGGTCTAATAATAGCCTCCTTAAGACAAGGAGGCATCCTGCCCTCTCTCAGAGAAGCATTTATAATATTTATCAGACCCTCTCTGATAATATGATTAACAGATGAGATAAGCCATGCCGGGTAAGGGCCAAGGGAACTGGTTGTAGGGCGCACAATCTGAACAGTTTGACTACTTCCTCAGGAGTCGCAAAGCACGTCTCCTTTCCTGCTGTTGCTCCCCTGCAATTGATGAAGGGTTTTGGAGTGTCATCAGGAACATAACTCTGGAAAAGGGATGTGTGTCGCTTCTCCCTTATTAAATTTTGCAGAAGTCTCTCAGACTGGGAGCCAGGATTTTCAGTGGCAGCCAGGAATGTTTCTGAGCTTGTAAAATACAATCTGAATTTACTAGCAATCTAATCACTTAAATTAAGCTTCTCTCATTGAAATGCATTTAACTGTATTTTGGAGCGCATGATCACACACATTATTAGAACTTATTTAGTAACATACTAGTAATTAGTTCACTAAACCGCTACTTAAAGGAACATGATTTACTTTAATCTCTTGTGTGCAATTACCATCTTGCCTGATTGGAATTTAAGAACATGTCTAAAAACTGATACTTGACATTTGTCCAGGGAACTGCAGTTTATTAACAAAAGATCTCTAAAGTTGATGCAACATATTCCAGATTCTATCAGTGTTAAATGTATTGGACCTAGGGCTGCACTGATATTGTTTTGAGCGGGTAGAAAGTGGGCTAGAAATATTTCTGTAACAAACCCCTTAAATGTGAGACTATTCACTTTTTCTATCCTGTTCAGTACCATTGTGTCCCTTTCTCTTGCTGCTTCTAAGCCATTTCTCCTCATTCTAGTACTGCTTCTTTCCAAATGATCCCAGCCAATTAGGGATCACACACCATCCCATACACATCCTAGGAATAGTCATCTGAAAAACATTAGTTACAACTTTGAAATTGCCAAAGTTTACCTACTGTTGCATTAGCAACCACTCACTGCTACTAATGAATTTTATGGAACAATGCTGGGCATCTGGACTAGCATTGCACAATCCAGACTAGTGTTGCATTGTTACTTGAGTGGGAGAGGGGGCGATTTAGTCAATCTTCCTTTGCTTCCAATTTGCATCATTAAATTTATTTATTTAATTTATTTATTTATCAATCATATTTTTATACCGCCTGATATGTACATCTCTAGACGGTGTACAAAATTTAAAATATTATAAAGTCAACACAGATTAAAATACATGACACAATAAAAACAATAGCATAAAACAGTTATTAAAACAAATTATTAAAATTAATTCTAATTAAAAGCCTGCAAGAACAGGAGAGACTTGAGGGTCTTCCGGAAAACAAACAGAGAAGGAGATGCTCTTATTTCAGCAGGGAGCATATTCCAAAGCCCTGGGGCAGCCATAGAGCAAGCCCAGTCCTGGGGTCGCCACCAAACGACCTGGTGGCAACCATAACGAGACTTCTCCAGAAGATCATAACAGGCAGCAGCGTTTATGACAAAGAAGGTGCTTTTTTAAATAGCCTGGACCCAAGCAGTTAAACAGCCTGGACTCAAAATATGCCCTTGAGCATCATGCAGCACTCGGGAACCTATTCTGGTGACACCCAGTGGGATTCATAGGTAAGGGGAGATTGGTGAAAATCGCTCCTTACCCAACTCAAACTGCATAGTGTTGGTCTGGAATTTAGGATTCTGTTTGTGCAATGCTATTCTGGACGTCAACCAATGAAATTTTAGAAAGGAAAATTTTTCCATGGACAAAATAATTATGGGGGAAATTTCCACCCCACATCTTTGGGCATTTGCTTAGTTTGGGCTGAAATATTATTGAACAAAAGACAACCCTTTATATTCAATTGCTGATTTTGGGGGTGGTGTACTCTGGCCTGTGGTACTTTATCAGCAGGCAGCAAATAGAAACATAAGAATCTGCCTTACACTGAGTCAGACCATTGGTCCATCCAACTCACTATTGTCTGCACTGACTGGCATTGGCTCTCCAAGGTTCCACACAGGAATCTTCCCCAGCCCTACCTAGAGATGCTGCCAGGGAGGGAACCTGGAACCTTCTGCAGGAAACAGATGCTCTACTACTGAGCTCTGGCCCCATCCCCTAAGGGGAATATCTTACAGCAGACAGTGCTCATCAGTGTTCACTCTAACAGGGATTCCCAGATGTTGTTCACTACTACTCCCAGCATCCCCAGATGCAATGGCCTTTGGTTAGGCATTGTGGGAGTTGTAGTCAACAACATATGAGTATTCCTGTTAGAGGGAACACTGCTGGCAATGCAAACTAGGGTGGACCCTGCTTAGCAAAGGAGACAATTCATGCTTGCTACTGCAAGACCAGCTCTCCTCTCCAACAGTTATCCAACCAGCACATTCACCAGTATTTCTCCTTATATATCAAATATGTGGGGGCCTTTGTAAACAAATTCATCCTCATAGTCCCAAACATCTTTTAAAAAACTGTTAACTAAACAACACGAACCACTCGGCAACTGCAAATTTCCCCACAACAAACACAAAACAAACAGAGAAGGAGAAAGCCAGGCCCTGGGTCACCACCAAATGAGCCAGTGGCAACCGCACCTCACCAGAAGATCGTAACAGGTGGCAGGGATTATGACAAAGGAGGTACTCTCTCAAATAGCCTGGACCCAAGTCGTTAAGGGTTTTATAGGTAATAACCAGCGCTTTGTAGTTCACCCGGAAACATATCTATGAAGTGTCTACATCTACAAAACTATGATCAACGAAACATCTCAAGGGCGAGACAAAGGGTTTTAGTGAACTTCTGAAATTCATAGAGAGAGGGGAAATTCCTCAGTTCCAAAGACAGGTTGTTCCACAGCCTCGGGGTCACATTATCTATATATTTAATTCTCTAAGGCATACCCATGGTTAATCCTGTGCATGGCAGCATGGAGTTTGTGAGCAAAAGTACCTGATTGGGCAGTGGGGATTCCATATGCAGATAGGGAGGAGCAGCCTGTGATGATTAAGGTCTATTGGAATGCAACTGTTACTGGTCAGAAGATGTTCTTGATTGTAGCAGAGAGGAAGATAGATAGATAGATAGATAGATAGATAGATAGATAGATAGATAGATAGATAGATATGGACAGTGGGCAGGGGTCTGCAAAGAGAGGGGTCGTGAGAGAGGAAAGAGCCTCTTCAGGAGAAGGAGGCTGCCATTGTGTGAATTAGATGAGGAAACAAGATGAACAAGATCTGTTAACTCAGGAAGGGAGTGCAATCGAGAAAGAAGGAAGGGTGAGGAATGGGACCGAGCATGTCAGCGGCCTGAGGGGAACAAGCGGCCATGTCAGCAGCAGCAAGGAAGGGCCCAGTCAACCACTGCTGTTGTTTGGAGCTACCGAGTAAACCACTGCTGCTGTTTGGGCCATTGGTGGAGGGAAGCAGGCAGGCAAGGGATGAGCCTGGGCCTGTCAGCGGCCTGAGGGGAACGAGCGGCCATGGAGGTGGCGGCAGTGAGGAAGGGCCTGGTCAACTGCTGCTGCTCCTATGGGGAGGAGCAGGAGCAGGGCTCAGGTGAGGGTGGGGAGGTCTCTGGGGATAGGGGGCTGCAACTTGGCCAATAGATGCCAGCAACACTGCAGCCACAACCAAGTCGGGTGAGGGGGATGGAGTAAAGGGATGGACCAAGAGGGGTGAGGAGGATGGAAGTAACCAGATGGAGGAGGAGGAGCAGGAGTGCAGCTCAGGTGGGTGGAGGTTGGAGAGATCGCTGAGGTGAAGGGGGCTGTGGCAGATGTGAGGGGAGCAATCAAGTACTAGTGTGCAGATGTTCTGCGTGGGTTAAGCTAGTTGTTATTAAAAGTCAACACCTCCCAGTGTTATATACTCTATTTCCAGCATGTAAAACATTTCAGCTTGCTAAATGGAGTACTGTATTTACCTGAATCCAAAATGATAGAAATTGGGCAGATCATCTTAATGTTTAATGTTGGGGGGGGGGGGTCATTGATGTTAGAAATTGGGGGGATCATCTTAAATTCAGAGTCCTGTTCCATTTGAGTAAATAGGTATAATTTGTATTTAATCTCGGGGTGGGTTTATTTATTTATTTATTTATTTATTTATTTATTTATTTATTTATTTATTTATTTATTACATTTGTACACCACCCCAAACTTTCATCTCTGGGCAGTTAACAATAGTATAAAACAAGTTAAAATATACACAAAAACTTAGAACAATTTAACAATTTAAAATCAACCATGAATTAAAACCTTAAAATTTTAAAGAACAGAAAAAGCTTGGGTGAAGAGGTGGGTTTTCAAATGCTTTCCAAAAATTATCCAAGATGAGGAGGATCGTATCTCAGTAGAGAGTGCATTCCACAGTCTTGGGGCAGTAACCAAGAAAGCCAGATAAGCTGGTGGCCACACGGGGACGGACCTCTCCGGATGACCTCAATGGGTGGTGGGGATCATAATGAAGAAGACGTTCTCTGAGATACCCAGGGCCGAAGCCATTTAGGGCTTTATAAGTTATGACAAGCACTTTGTATTTTGCCCGGAAACCTATTGGCAGCCAGTGTGACTCTATCAACAAAGGAGTGATGTGGTCTCTCCAAGATGACCCAGAGACCAACCTGGCCGCCGTGCTCTGTACCAACTGAAGCTTCCGGACTATGTACAAAGGCAGCCCCACATAAAGCGCATTGCAGAAGTCAAGTCTGGAGGTTATCAACATATGTACCACTGTTTTGAGGTCGTTCATCTCAAGAAATGGATGCAGCTGGAGTATCAGCCGGCCACCTCCCCTGGCCACCGCCTAAACCTGAGAAACCAGGGAGAGGTGTGCATCCAGAAGTACTCCCAGACTGCAAACCTGTTCCTTTTTCCTTTTGGGGAAGTGTGACGCCATTTAGAACAGGCAGATCAAAATCATCTCTAGAGTTCTGACCCCACACAATAAGTACCTCCATCTTATCTGGATTCAGCTTCAGTTTATTCTCCCTCATCCAGCCCATTACTGCTTCCAGGCAAGCATTTAGGGAAGTTATGCCATCTCCTGAAGAAGTTGACATGGATAAGTAGATTTGGGTGTCATCAGCATACTGATAACACCCCACTCCAAATCCCCAGATGATCTCTCCCAGCGGTTTCATGTAGATGTTAAAGAGCATTGGAGAAAGTATGGAACCTTGAGGGACACCATACTTAAGCTCAGATTTTGAAGAGCAACAGTCTCCAATTGACACCATCTGGAATCTGTCTGAGAGGTAGGAGCAGAACCACTGTAAAACAGTGCCCCCCACCCCCAACACCCTCAGACATTCCAGAAGGATACTATGGTCTATAGTATCGAAAGCCACCGAGAGCTCCAAAAGGACCAACAGAGTCACACTTCCTCTGTCAATTCCCGATTGGAGATCATCCATCAGGCCGACCAAGGCAGTCTCCACCCCACAGCCCGCCCGAAAACCAATTTAAAATGGATCTAGATAATCAGTTTCCTGCAAGAACGCCTGGAGCTGAGAGGCCACCACCACCTCAATTACCTTGCCCAGCCATGGGAGGTTGGAAACAGGCCTATAGTTGCTCAATTCTGAGGGATCTAATGCAGGCTTCTTAAGAAGAGGTCTAATGATTGCCTCTTTGAGACAAGGAGGCATCCTGCCCTCCCTCAGAAAAGCATTTATTATTTCTACCAGGCCTCTTACAACAGCCTCCCTGCTGGGTTTACATCTTAAATTCATTAAAGTCTTCTATTTGGGCAAATACAGATAGTTTACGGTTTTGAATGCTGCTTCAATTTCCAGGGAAGAAACTTTCAAAATTCAGGTAATGTGACTACAGTATATGTCTAGGGCAATATATGTGGAGGAGGAACACTCACCATGTGATAGACATTCCTTTGGATGAATGTACACGTGTATGGTAATAGTATTGCTAAATTAGTATCAATGATTGTCCAACTGTAATGGACAGTGTAACATATGTCCCATATGTCCTAGGACATATTAGCACATGATGCATGAAGGGGCTCTTGTTTCACTTGGGTTTGCAATGTGAATGGAAAACCTACAGTGCCCAGAATGCTAATTTGCTTTACAAATAACATATTAACTGTTAACTGCTTTGCATTAACGGTCATGTGATATTAACACACAAAGTTGGCATTGGTCCATCTAATCCAGTGCTGTTTATCCCAGCAAGTTACAGCTATTCAAGTCTTTCACCAGACTTGCTAGCAAAGATTCTCTTAACTGGGGATGTCAGGGATAGATTTTGTAATGGAACTATGGTTCTTCAACTTCCCCGAAATAAATGAGACAGAAGCTCAAAGGTTATTTGAGCCTCGTGTTCTAAAACATCCTCATTTTTAATGCATCAGTAGGTATGCAGCTTTAAATACTCAAAAGTGGGAAGGTAAAAGCTCAGCTATATTGCACATATTCTGAGGAGCCTATTTAATCACACAGCCACAACTTCAGAGAACTCATGTTCACATTCTCGTTCCTTTCAAGAATACCTTTTTTAAAGCATCAGAAGAATGGCTGTTAAAGAGAGACACAATTCATTACAAGGATCATATCTGGTATAAACAAAGGGAGTTCATTAAAACTTATGGGCCAAACACACCATTGCTTAAGCCATGTTTAAAACTGACATCAATAGTAATTTCAGCAGACAAGGACTAGGCACTTGGGGATGGCTTTTTTTGTCAATTAAGCCAGATTGCTATTTATTAATTACCCCATGAGTAGAAAGGTGACACAGATATGTACAATATTCATTTTTCTATCTTTATGTCGATAAGGGCCAACAGGAAGGAACAGAAGAACATAAGAACAGCCCTGTTGGATCAGGCCCAAGGCCCATCTAATCCAGCATCCAGTGGCCCACCAGATGCCACTGGAAGCCTACAGGCAGGAGTTGAGGGCATACCCTCTCTCCTGCTGTTACTCCCCTGCAACTGGCACTCAGAGGCATCCTGCCTTTGAGGCTGGAGGTGGCCTATAGCCCTGCGACTAGTAGCTGTTGATAGACCTCTCCTTCATAAAGTTATCCAAACCCCTCTTAAAGCCATCCAGGTTGTTGGCTGTCACCACAACTTTTGGCAAAGAATTCCACAAGTGGATTATGTGTTGTGTGAAAAAGTACTTCTGTTTGCTGGTCCTAGACCTCCTGGCAATCAATTTCATGGGATGACCCCTGGTTCTAGTGTTATGTGAGAGGGAGAAGAATTTCTCTTTATCCACTTTCTCCACACCCCGCATGATTTTATAGACCTCTACCATGTCTCCCCAGGATCAAATTGATTCCAATGTGCATCAATTTACACTTGCCAACATTGAACCGCATTTGCCACTTTGTTGCCCACTCACCCAGTTTGGAGAGAGCCTTTTGGAGCACCTCACAATCCGTTTGGGATTAAACTACCTGAAAGAATTTGGTATCATCTACAAATTTGGCCACCTCCCTACTTACCCCTACTTCTAGATCATTCTCCATGTATACCTACCCTCTATTTCCTGTCTTTCAACCAATTAGCAATCCACATATGTACTTGTCCCCTTATCCCATGACTGCTGGAACAATGTCCGGCCTATATTCTGGCTCTTTCTTTGCATCAATTATTATTATTCTAAATATAAAATACTTCTACCAGATATGCTCAACATTATTCTTTAGTACTTGAAAAGAAGATACGTTTAATGGAGAAATCTTTTATATGTGTTTTTCTGGTATAGCACAACAGTTTGCAAGAAGATTCAAAAATCATTGTCATTCTCTCCTATAAACGTGGGTGCTCCCATGCTTATCAGTCTGAAAGCATAATGAGGCTATCCAAAAATAACCTCGTGATTTCTACATACTTGAAACTCCTTGGGTACAAAGAAGTATATTAATCACTTAAGATATTTATACCTTAACCCACCAGTACACTACTGCTCGAATCTGCTCACAAAATCAGTAAAAACAGTTACAGTATTTTTTTAAAAACTACAATGAATAACATGAATAGAAATGATCATAAATGATCTAGAAGATGGGGGTAAGCAGCGAGGTGGCCAGATTTGCAGATGATACCAAACTCTTTTTGGTAGTGAAATCTAAAACAGATTGTGAGGAGCTCCAAAAGGATCTCTCCAAACTGGGGGAGTGGGCAACCAAATGGCAAATGCGGTTCAGTGTTGACAAGTGTAAAGCGATGCACATTGGGACGAAAAACTCCAACTTCAAGTATATGCTATAGGATCTGAGCTGACAGTAACTGACCAGGAGAGGGATCTTGGGGTCGTGGTGGACAGCTCGTTGAAAGTGTCGACTCAGTGTGCAGCAGCTGTGAAAAAGGCCAATTCCATGCTAGGGATCATTAGGAAGGGGATTGAAAATAAAAATGCTAATATTATAATGCCCTTATACAAAACGATGGTGCGGCCACACCTGGAGGACTGCGTACAATTCTGGTCACCACACCTTAAAAAAGACATTGCAGAACTGGAAAAGGTACAGAAGAGGGCAACCAAGATGATCAGGGGCCTAGAGCACCTCCCTTATGAGGCAAGGCTACAACACCTGGGGCTTTTAGTTTAGAAAAAAGACGACTGTGGGGAGAGATGTGAGAGGTCTATAAAATCATGCAGGGTGTGGAGAAAGTGGGTAGAGAGAAATTCTTCTCCCTCTCACATAACACTAGAACCAGGGGTCGTCCCATGAAATTGGTTGCCGGAAAATCTAGGACCAGCAAACAGAAGTACTTTTTCACACAATACATAATCAACTTGTGGAATTCTCTGCCAAAAGATGTGGTGACAGCCAACAACCTGGATGGCTTTAAGAGGGGTTTGGATAACTTCATGGAGGAGAGGTCTATCAACGGCTACTAGTTGGAGGGCTATAGGCCAGGCCACCTCCAGCCTCAAAGGCAAGATGCCTCTGAGTACCAGTTGCAGGGGAGTAACAGCAGGAGAGAGGGCATGCCCTCAACTCCTGCCTGTGGGCTCCCCAGAGCCATCTGGTGGGCCACTGTGTGAAACAGGGTGCTGGACTAGATAGGCCTGATCCAGCAGGGCTGTTCTTATGTTCTTAAAATGTCAGCTGGTGATATGACAACTCAGTCTGTGCTCCCAAGATCATCTATCCTCAAGTCAGACACAACTGTACTTCTAGACCCGAGCAGATAAGGCTGCTCATGAGACCTTCCTGCCTTGATACTACAGGACTGGAGCACCTGCTTAAGATGGAGAACTTATCCAAGGCATTTCTGGAACTTATACTCAGAACAGTGCTGGTTTGTTTACAGACATGTCTAGTTCATCCAGGATAGCACTGAGATGCAATAAAAGTTTCAAGTACCAAGCAATACAGCTATGGCGATTTTTTTAACTTTTATCAGATACTTTATGGTGTATGAGCTCCAATCTGGGAATTCAGAGGAATTAAAAATAGAAGAGATTTTCAAACCAATCTCTGTGCCTATTGATTATCCCATCCCCCCCAAAATACCATATCCAGAGCTTTCCACATCTCATTTTAAGCGGTATAATCTACTATCAACTCACTAGCCATCGCCTCTCCAGCACATCTCCTCTAGCTGGTGTTAACTTGTTCAACTCACCGTACACCCTAGTCTCTTAGGGATATTGTTATTGTTGTGGAAATTCTAAACTGCATTTCAAAGTTCAATAATTTATCTCCATGAAAAAGTATGACATCTGGGGGTGGGGTAGGGGAATGGCAGCATCCCATTTCAAGCTGTTTAAACACAAAGGATTAAATCATATTTGATGCACACAGAGACATAAAAAGAAGGATATAGCAACTTGTATTTACAGGCTGTCATTTGTATGGTTCTGTGCCACAAATATTAATGCTGATTTTAAAGTAATGTCATGCAGAAAACAACCATCTATTACGACGTTTATGCAAAGGACAGTGTATGCCTTAAAATACTGCAGTATTAATTATGCACATAAATCAATACAAAGAACACACAGTTAATTTTTAATCATCAATTAATTGTTTGGCTGTTTTTCTTACTACAGCTCAAGGCTTAATTAAGCACCAGAGGAATACTTTTTCATGTTCCATGACAGCCATTGTCATAGATGAACGTGTCCTGTGGTTTTTTTCTCTCTCTTTCCCAATTAGGCATTCATATTGTGCATCCTAGAGATTGCTTACAATCCCAGAAACAATAGTGTAGCAGCATATGTTAAGAAACAACATTATCAACACTGGGCCAAACAAGCTACCTGCAGCTGGCCAAGTAACCCCTGGTGTCCAGATATCCATAAATCCTTTGATCAACAAAAGCTAAGCAGATGCTCAAACTACAACTTACGGCCACTTCACATACCTCTATCTATTTAATGCTTTAGAATATATACATATATATCCCACTTCTGAATTTAAAAATGCCAAAGCGGCTTAAAAGCAAAAACAAAAGCACAGTTAAACAGACTAAAACAGTGCAAACAGAGTAGTAGAGACACACTGAAATACAGAGAACAGCAGCTCAGTGAATGTCTAAAGACATACAGAAAGCCTTAGCCCACTGCCTAAAAGACACTATCTACAGTAGACACAGCATGGTGTAGTGGTTAGAGTATTAGATTAAGACTGGGGAGACTAAAGTTCAGATCCCCACTCGGCCATGAAACTCACTGGGTGGCTCTGGGTCAGTCACTTCTCTCTCACACACAGGCTTGTCGTGGGGATAAACATAACCATGTACACCGCTCAGGGCTCCTTGGAAGAAAAGCAGGATAAAAATGAAAAAGATCGATAAAACTAACCAAACATGCCATGGTTGGTGCATCACCACTAAAAAGGCCCTTTCCCTTATTCTCATCCATCCAATAGCAGGAGCACCCTGAGAAGGACCCCTACTGCAGATCTTAAATGCATATGCATGGCAGCCACATTTTTCCTTCCCTCATTCCCTCCCGATCCTTCCCCAGTTACAGAGAAATACAGTGGGGGTCCCAGCAGCTCACGGCACACCCTGGTGTGATCTCTTTGATTCATGACAGCTCTCCCACACAAGGATGATTGGAAAATAATACTGAGGGGGCGGGGGGGGGAGAAAAGAATGTGTGAAAGCTGCCTTATACTGATCAGAGTATTGATCCACCAAGCTCAGTATTGTCTATCCTGCCTTCCGGGCCTATTTCCAAGCTTAGGAGCTGTGGTCCATCCCTTCCATACTGCTTGAAATGCTTTTAACTGAAGTTGTTAAGGAGTGGACCTAGGGACCTTCAGCATATAAAGCAGGAGATCTCCCACTGAGCCATGACCTCTCCAGCCAGTAGCTGGGTTGCCTGTGTGAACAGACATTTGTTTTCAAAATTCAAGCCACATGAGCATCAAACTAAATTTCCATATGATCATCTAATTTTCACCCAAGGTTTCATAAAAACATCATATGGGCATCTATCTATATATATATAAGTCTAAGGGCGTATGTAGAACATCTTGGGAGGTATGTGGCTCAGCTCGCGAGAGTTGTGTGTGTGAGAGAGAAAGCACGGAGTAGGCCTAAGCAGTGGACAGAGGGGCGGCTGTTTCCACCAAGGAGGAGGAGGAAGGGCCGAGGTGGAGGAAGAAAGACATTGAGCAGTGGCCCTGCAGCCCCGCCGAGTCTCCTCATGAGGAGGACGGCCGAACCAGGGCAGAAGAGTGCACTGAGGGCCCTCTGTGCAGGCCAGATGGCTCGGCCTTCCTCCTCTCAAGGAGACTCTTCCTGAGTGAGCAACTGAAGGGGAGGAGGGAGGCTGAGTGTGGGGGGGAGGTGGGAGAAGGCTGAGTGAGTGAGCAAAAGGGAGAGAGGGAGGCTGAGTGAGCGAGCGAGTGGGGGAGGAGTTAGGCTGAGTGAGCGGGGGGAGGTGGTAGAGTGGGGGAGGGAGGCTGAGTGACCAAGCGAGAGGGGGAGAAGGAGTGAGTGAGTGGGAGGGGGAGGCTGAGCGAGGTGGGGGAAGCTGGGGGAGTGAGCAAGAGGGGCAGGATGGGTGAGCAAGCAGGAGGGGAAGGCTGAGTGAATGAGCAAGTGGGGGTGGGAGGATGCGTGAGTGAGCAAGAGAGGGAAGAGTGAGCGTGTGAGTGAGCAATAAAGTCCTAGCACACAGATGTTCTGTGCCGGATATGCTAGTTTCTTCTAGAATTCCTTTTAGACGAAGAATCATCACCCATGAAAAGCACAAATGCATCTGTGTTCTCACCCCCTTTTTGAAGAAAAAAGGTTCTGCCACATCCAACAGAGGAACATGCCTGCAAAGCAACCACTGTTCTGGCATTAATAAGTGCTTCAGTTACCAGGCATGTCAGAGATGAAAACGACACAGTTTGTCCACAGTCTCTCTGCTGACTAGTGTAGCGGGCAAGGTTCCTTAAGAAGCAAGTATCTCTGCTGCTCACAGAATTACAAGCTCCATGTCCAGATCTCTCAACCCTCTGCTAGACTCGTGTCAAAGGTCACCACTGCTGTGCAGCTGCCAAGAGCCCACTGCTGCTGATCTCCAAGACTGGAGCTGCACAACTTTGGTCCTTCTGCAGATTATACTACAACTCTCATCATCCCTGCCTGGTGGCTAGGGGAGATGGGAGTTGTCCAAAAACAGTTGGAGGGCCAAAGTAATGCAGTCTCCCCAAGACCATATTTGCACCCATACCCCTCATGTGGTGGTGCAGAGACTCTCTCAGGACCCATAGGAGGGGGCCCATGGAGGGCAGTTTGTTGAGTGTCTCCTAAAACGCAAAGGGCCCTGCCTTCTTGCATGCATGAAAGCATGTTATTTATTTATTATTTATTTTTTATATTCATATCCCGCTCTTCCTCCAAGGAGCCCAGAGCGGTGCACTACAAACATAAGTTTCTCTTCACAACAACCCTGTGAAGTAGGTTAGGCTGAGAGAGAAGTGACTGGCCCAGAGTCACCCAGCTAGTATCATGGCTGAATGGGGATTCGAACTTGGGTCTCCCCGGTCCTAGTCCAGCACTCTAACCATGACACCACGCTGGCTCCTCTGGCTCGTCCACTGGCTCGTGACACACACACTGTTTGTGTGTGTCACGAGCTCACTCTACTGAAGAAGGTGACCAGAGATTTATGACACAATAACCAGTTGGAATTGTAGCTCAAGTTTCAGCTTTACTGATAAATGGTAGGTTTTAGCAGTCTCACCATGAATACAGGAATGAGGAGTGAAAGCACCATAGACCCAGTACATATCTGATAACCCAGGCTTTCCAGTAAACTTCAGAAACCCAAACTCCAGAGTCACAAAGCTCTCCAACAAAAGCTCCGAGCAGATTAGACAGGTTGTTTCCAGCAGTTTGTTCAAGGCACAGGCTGCCAAATTTATAGTAAGCAGCCAAGTGCACTTAATCAACACTCCACCCCTGCCAGCTGCCATAGAGTCAATCCGATTCCTGCTGCCTTCTTGACAGTCAACTACTTCTCTGTAATTCCTTCACCTGCTGTTGACGTATCTCCCTCCTGCATCTTGAGGAGACAGTAGCATTCAATCTCTGGCTCAGATCCTGACCTTTCTCTCCAAAGATCACCTGGCCCTGTTGGCCCCTCCTGTGCCAAACACTCACCCTGGCCTGTCTCAACTACCTCCCCATTGAAATCACCAGCCTGCTCCTCCTCAGGTGCCTCCCCACTTCCTAGTAAGTCCCCTGCCCCCCACTTCTCTCCAATGTCCTTGGCTGGGGGCATGACAGTGTGTCTGTGTGGGTGTTAGATAGTACCTCCAGTCATTCATGTAGACTAATACAAATGACTGCAAGGGTCGACGGTTTACTCTTTACAGCAATGTTGAATTCCTTGAAATTCCTCTCTGCCTTCCTCACAGGCCATGAAGCACACCAGGATCCCAGGTGACCACTTCATTTCTTTCTCCTCTGATCTGTCTGCTGAGTGACCACTGCTGTCCTAGCCATCCCTGAGCTTTAGAAGCATTTGGGAAGGAGAGCAAATACTCCCATTTAGCAGGAGAGCATACTCCCATTTAGCAGGAGAGCAAGAAGCCGACCCTCTGGGAACTATAACACTTAAATGGGTTTAATTGCCTTGGCTTTCCACAAAGAACTCTGATAACTGAGCAACCTGGGGACCTCAGAATTATCAGCATCCTTCCTGTGGAGATTGCCCTGTACAGCCAAAAAAAAAAAAGAAGAAGAAGGTTATTTTGTAAACGTTTGCCACATAATCTTATGAAAATTCAGTGTTCAGGTTATTCAGCTACACAGACTGAACATGTTCTTACATTCAACATGGGACAATATATAAATAATAAGCTCCTTAAATAGCAAGAAGCCCCCCCCCCCCAAAAAGCATTACTGGCATGGTCTCTGCCCTTCTCCCTGTATTTAAAGAAGTGGAGTTCTGAGACACATTTAAAACAGGGATAACACAAGCTCTCCTGCTCCCTGCTAACCACATTTAAATCAGGAGTCAAACTTGGGAATGCACCCCCGCCCCCATCCTTGCAGGGGAAGGTGTGGGTTCCATAAACAGGTACAACACAACTGGCACCTGCTATTTAACTGAAAAACAGCTCTCAAGTGGCTAGGGTAATGTTTGAAGGGCCCCCAGGATTTCCCCTAAATCAGGGCCTGAAACTCAAACTAGAAATTAATTCCTGGGCTTAAAGGGAGCCCTAATGAGCCTTACCCATAACTAACATGGATGCTGGTTAGAAAGGAGGGGAAATTTGCTACAAGTAACTATGGCAGTGTTTACCTCAGATTTGGAAGGGCCATTAACAAGCAGCCATCCAGTAAACCCCCTACGGCACTGATGACACAGGCTGAGGCTCCTTCCCCTCTCCTCCTCCCCACTGTCCACCCCACAGGCAGAAAGGGCAGGCAGTGATAACCTCGTTGTCATTCTCACTTCCTGTTCACCCGCTACAGCTATCAGCTATGGGAGGAAGGAATAGCAGGCAGCAGGTGAACAAGCAGCCACTGTCGCTCCTAGCTGCCCAGGCCACCCAGGCAGTTGGTCAGCTGATCACAAGGCAGTGGCAAGAGCAGCAGTTGCCACTGCTGCCACTTCTGCCCTCCATGTTTGCAGTGGAGGGACCACTGTCATGATACGAGGGGGAACACCAAACCAGGAGCCCAAGTCAGCACCTCAAACATGACCCAAGGACACAGCCCTGCCTCTGACTTGGCGGTTCCCCTGAAGACCTACCAGGACTGCTAGAGCCAGCCACTACGAAACTGAGCAAGACCCGTTCTAGAAACAAATCCTTTGCTAAGTAAGGGGCAGGGCCAAGTCACTCTACCAGGGCAGCAGCCTTACAAGCCACAAGCTGCTGGAGCAATGTTCTGTTAATGGTGCCATACCCAGCTTCTGTGATCCTGCTTGATGCTAACAAAGGTCCAGACTCGTGGTTCTTGGGTTGTCCAAGCTTCATGGCACTCCTGGATCCTTACCTTGATGGAAACCTCAACTCAGTCTAGGAGGACATACACTGGCCCACTTTGGAGAGCTGCAACCAACTGGAAGTTTCCTAAAGCATGTGCCAATTCAACACCCATGACAAAACATTGTTTTGGAACAGTAGTGTTACATGTACATTATGGGAATTGACTCAATGCAGGTAAGTCTGCTTAGGAACAGCCGGATATTGGATAAGGTTTTCCTTCATTTCTTTTCTCTAACTTGATTTGGATTTGACTTTATACCTTTGCGCCATGCCTTAGGTAAATTCTCTAAACTCGTCTCTTACTGAATTTTCTTTGCAGTCTGTGTATTTCACATTAAGTAGCTAAAATTTTAATATCTGCATAATACTAGGCAAAGAGTGTATTGGTATATTTGTTAGCTGCTGCATATTTCTTGTTACCAGTGTAATCTGCAACAGTTAATAAAAAAAATGATGCATATGGTAGGTTGAGATAATTTAGATACACTTAACCCGAAGCTTCAGAAAGAAAATCTCATGAGCTTGATACTATTCGTGGGTTACTTCATTTCTTCAAAGATGATTAAACATGCATGTAAAATCACATGAATGCCAAACCTCACAACTGCATTAAATAAATCAATTACTCAAGGTAGCAAATCTACCAAACAGAGAATGGTGTTGTTGTTTTTTAATACTGCTGCATAATAATCAGCAGTGAGCTAAAAAGAAGGCCGCCTTTTATGAACATATTTATTTGCATTGAAAAGGGGCACCTTTTAGTAATTCTTCAGTAATTTTGATCACTGCAAAAGAATTCCCCATATGAATTACTCAGAATTACCCAGAATTACCTAGTTTAGGGCTGTGTGCTTCTTACAGTGATCCCTAATTGGCTGGGGTCACCCATATGACCACTGAAGGAAGCATTGTCCTTGCTTTAATTGGACTTCTTTCCCCCTTATCAACATTGGTGCACAGATAAATTTGATTTGCTATGTATGGAGTGACATCATCAAGTCCAGTATGGGATTCCTGTTGGGTAAGAGTACTAGAAGAAGAATGAAAGAGAGAGAGAAATGGCACTGAAGAAGCAGCCAAAGGGAGAAACAGTGGCTGTTCACAGTGGCCAAAAGCAACAAAAAAAGGAGGCTTGGGGAGGTTGCTCTCCCCAAATCACTACTTTTAATGTGCAAGATTAACCTGGAGAACAGTTATCATAACAACACTAATGGACAACTAAGACAGAATTTCTTCAGTTAGAGATAAAGGAGAACATAATGTTGATGATGGTATCTGGCTCTCAATACAAGTAAAAACACAAACTGTTTCATGAAATTCTGCCAAATAATCAGTCTAGAAAGCTTGTAAATTGTATTTTACTTCCAACCCGAACCAGATGCCTCCTATTTGAATGCAAATTAATATCTGCAATTAAAAGGTGCTCACCTGCAGAGAGCACTAAAAACGTGACAGGAGATAATCCTTTTGGAAAGCCTCTGGAACACTGATAAATATGTATGAGAAAATTATTATAAGGTCACTACAAGGGTTTGATAATAGAGCCATCTTCCTCTTGAGGGACTGGACAGAGAACACTCTTCGTCTTTTAACATTTAGCTCATTATCTGACAAGCTCCAGTTCATGTGTACAGACTTACAGCACTGCTCTAGGAGCCAGGATGGTAGATGATTTGAACAGCATACTGAACAGCAAATGCTCTACCCTTGGATCCAAGCAGTACTAGTAGTACCTTGAGTTCCAGCATCAAGTAAAAACTCTTTTAGTTACAAAGCCAGAAGTTGCACCCAACAATGCTGTGAACCCACCAACACAGGACTGCAAGACTACACAAATCCAGTTTGAACATGAATAGGAACATAGGAAATTGTCTTATACTGAATCTAGCTCAATATTGTCTACATAGACTGGCAGTGACTTCTCCAATGTTGCAGGAAGGAGTCTCTCACAGCCCTATCTGGAGGTGCCAGGGAGGGAATTTGGAACCTTCTTCATGCAAACATGCAAGTGATCTTCCCAAAGTGGCCCCATCCCCTAAGGGGGATGTCATACAGTGCTCATGGATGTAGTTTTCTATTCAAATGCAAATCAGGGAGGACCCTGATAGCAATGGGAACAATTTATGCTGGCTACCACAAGACCAGTCACCTAATGACACAGCAGGGAATTGACTTGCCTAGCAAGCAAGAGGCTGCCGGTTTGAATCCCCATGGGTATGTTTCCCAGACTATGGAAAGCACCTATATTGGGCGGCGGCAGCAGCGATATAGGAAGATGCTGAAAGGTATCATCTCATACTGCGTGGGAAATGGCAATGATAAACCCCTCCTGTATTCTACCAAAGAAAAACCACAGGGCTCTGTGGTCTCCAGGAGTCGACACTGACCTGAAAGCACACTTTACCTTTTTACCACAAAACCAGCTCCAAATATCTAGAATCTCTCTATTCCAAAACCTTTTCAGAGGATTCAGAAACATGGAAGGAGCATACTTCCCCAAATGTCATGGCCTGCTCATAGGAACATGGGAAGCTGCTTTATACTGAGTCAGATAATTGGTCCACCTACCTCAGCAGCTCATACACCGACTAGCAGCATCTCTCCAATGTTTCCATTCTTTCCTAGCCCTACCTGGAGATGCTAGGGAGTGAACCTGGGACCTTCTGCATGCAAAACAGAGGCTCTACCTCTGAACTATGGCCCCATTCCCTAAAGGAAATATCTTATAGTGTGTCAGGAGATATTTCCTGTCAGGCAGTGCAAGGTGCAAGTCACTGCTGCAATCAGTGAGACTACCAACAGGTGAACCTAGTCAGCAGAAATGTAACAAGGTCATGTGAGCCGGCTAAACATGATTGGCTAGGGCTAGTATATAACAGAGGGCCAAGCAAGTGTCACTTGTCCACAGTGGTCCACCCGGCTACAATCTGCTGCTGTAACCTATGTGTCTACTTTGAATGTATATATGTGTATCTGGACCAACTGAGGACTGTATATCATGTGAGTGCCATTTAACTCAATACATGCTACCTGTGATTTTACTCTTGTCTCTGAGTGTTCTTACTACAACCAAGTTGGGGGTTAGCAACCTATGCTCTGCTACAACAGCGCTGCACCAACATAGTGGACAGCTCTCACATGTTGCCCCATCTGAATGCAAACCCAAGCAGACTCTGCTTAGCAAAGGGGACCATTCATGCTTGCTACCACAAGACCAACTCATCTCCCAAAGCAAGACCTACACTGACCTGGCCTGGCCACAATAACAACATCAAATATTTGATGGCAGAGTAGAACCACTCTGGGAGGTGTGTGTGTGTGTGTGTGTGTGTGTGTGTAGGATGACACATATATACGGTGTACAATTTCACCTGCAGGACCGAAATACTCCCAGATTGATAGGAGATGATATAATTACATTTCACCACAGAGGACGGGGGGAAATAAACCCAAATGAACTGTTGCACCATCTGACCTAAGTGCCATTCATACCTATACACAAGCAAAATACCCTTAGTTATGAATGGCAAGTAGTTAACAGCTAGCCCAATTGCTCATTGAGCTCACTCCCAATTCCAACCTCAGTCAAGAGAAGTAGGGGTTAAAGCAGTGCACCCTGATTCTTCCTCCTTTCCCCCCAGATGCTTACTTCTGTTTTTTCCTGTTCTTTCTGAGCAGCTACTCTGGGACTAATTCTCCCTAGCCAGTGCCCACCTGGCCTATGAACAGTCAGCTAAGCTCTTGATAGGAGCCCGGTCTCCAACCATGCCTTCTGAAGCACCCCGGTGTCCTGGCAAGAGATGAAGTGTCTCCACCACCCTAATAAGAAACTACAAAGTCATTTGACCAGTCCTACCTGGGTAGGACAGTGCTAGCCAGGGTAGGGCTGGTTGTGAGAAGCACCAGGATTGCTCCTGATCCTGGCGCTCTTTCCCCCCACCCCACCCCTGGTAGCCCAGCTTTTGTACCTAAGCTAAAAGTGAGTACCCAGCATGAGTGCATGCCTCCTACCTCACGCCCGTGTTGTGAGAGCACTCAAGTGGCTGGCAGCTCCTTTTGGGCCGCTGGTAGCCATACTTACCATAGAGCCAGGGGGAAGGAGTGGCCTGGCAGCTGGGAGATATCCCAATAACCGCGCCACTCACGCAGTGCATTATGGGATATATGGCAGCCAGGCTTCCTTCCTCCACCTCTCCTTCTGCCCATTGCTTGTGCAGGCAGTGGAGCCCTCTTTGGGTCTTGGATTATGTGTGGGTAGATAGGGTCCTGCCTTCCCTTCCCCAACCCCATCCCCTAAGGTCTCTGCATCTCTGTGTCACTTTGCTCGCCCTCTCTGCTAGCCTCAGATTTGCTTCTACGGCCAAGGTGATTGGGACATTTTTGGGTCATGGGCACAATTTACCAGAATGTATCTCAGCATGCAGGAGTCACGGTTGGGGAGGACTTCAACATTACAAAAGACAGTGTTTGCATGTATATGCACTCACAGGAAGTTACGCAGGACCCTAAGGATGTAAAGTGCAACCTCCATATAGATGTCCTAGATATACAGTCAAGAGTGGCGGACAATTTTTGCTTCCATTACAACCTTAATGCCTTATTAATGTCATGTTTTATGTTTCCCATATGAGAAGATGGAAGCCATTTGCTTACACAGAAAAAAAGCAAAGACAGGTCCTCAGCACTATTCCTGCTA
This sequence comes from Hemicordylus capensis, assembly GCF_027244095.1. Lineage (NCBI taxonomy): Eukaryota > Metazoa > Chordata > Lepidosauria > Squamata > Cordylidae > Hemicordylus > Hemicordylus capensis. The sequence goes on along the minus strand of NC_069661.1, from coordinate 23,801,382 downwards.
ACAGGGATTCCCAGATGTTGTTGACGACAACTCCCAGAATCCTCAGCTATAATGGCTTTTGCTTGGGGATTCAGGGAGTTGTAGTCAACATCTGGGAATCCCTGTTAGAGGTAAAACTGGTCCTCAGAGATATGTGCAGTAAACCTGCCTCTAGTTATCCCGCTGTCTGTAGGCAATGCTCAAATGTTGCCCTCTGCATCTCAGATGGCAGCATGTTTCACTTGTCCAGGACAACTCCATGAAAGCCATAAGGAATGTGCCAGTCACTATCAGTATGATTTCACCCTAGGCTCCATTTCAGGAACACTGGGAGTTTATTTTTACAGATATATTGACGCTATCTTGCAGCATCATTGCTGTACTGAATGTTTTACCATAAACTACAAGGCAATCATATTCTAATTCAATAATGAACAAACTTAGCTAGATTTGTGTGTGCTAAGAGCACTCTCATTATTGTTATGAAGGGGGAAAGGAGACTGGGAAGGAGGCTAATGAACCAAAATAAGAACAGCATAGATAAATATAAACATAAGTTCAAGAAGAGTTTTGTCATTTGGGCAGGATTTTACCCTATAAAAATAACTAGATTAATTATTCCTATGGACATCATGCTGAAGAGGTATTCTCTCCATGCATTTTGCTGTGCTATGTACTATTTAAAACTATGACCAAGAATACGGAGGTTGATTCTACTGTATAATAAGGACAGCTTTTGTTTCAACCTCTGGTATGTCATTTTCTTTCAAAGGAAGGAACACATTTGTTTCTCGGTATATATACTGTATACACAACTCCCATTGAAGCTGCATTGTGTCCAGTCCCACAATGGAGACATTTCAGTTGCCACAGCAATTTATTGAAGGAACTTTAATGCAGGAAGGCTTTTGGGGTGATTTCAATTGGAGACCACATCAGCCCCCTAATCTCAGGCTAAACTTGAGACACATAACACCGTTGACAATTGGATAGGCCAATTTCTCCTGTGGCATCCAGCAAAGGAGTCTGCTTGTAGGAACCACTGACTGCAGCTGGATGAATTAGTCTTATCAGACATTGATGGAAAGCATTTGTGGAGACAGGGTGTGCTTCCATCAGCACCACACAAATCCACAGCTACTGAAGAGCTAGCCACACCTGTGAACCGGGCAGACTAAGGTTCTCACTACTTCCACTACCACCTCCCATCAGCTTTTGGTAAGGACAGGAAGTCATCTCCCCTTTGACTACCCTGTGGTGATTCCAGCAGTTCCTAGCACATTGCTCTACCTACTACAGTCAGAGCTCCAGATACTCTCAAGGCTTCCACAACTAGAACAGACGGAGTTGCTCAAGTGCAGGGGGGGGAGCGTATGCCTTTCCTCTGCAAGCCCAGTTATGTGAACATCACTGAAATAGTAACAGAATCTCGACTTCTCACCACACTATGACGTACAAAGCTGCAGTCTCCACTGGGTCCTGAAGAACAGAGTTGTGATAATGCGGCAAGAACAATGTTGGGTTTATCAGTCACAACTGGATGAGGGAAGGCTTCGAAGAGGAGGATGGCAGATGAGCAAATAAGTTCTAGAACCTGCCCAATTGTGATCCAGGTTAGTCTGGATGGAACTTCACTTCCAGTCCATTTTGTACCATAAATGCATATTTAAGTAAGCCTCAGGATCTGGTGGAGTCAGGGACAGCTTGGCACAGGGCTAGCGTTAGGAGCTGAGTTGCCAGATTCAGCCCAATTTCATAGGCTGAGGGCTCCCAACCTGAAGCCTTAGCAGTTGTTACCCAGATTTACTGCTCAGGCACCTCAAAGTGGGGTGGTATCACCACAGCCCAGAATCATCTAGATGTGGCAAATCACGTGACAGCAAAGAGTCAATCCTTAACCAATGTCAATATAGCACTCTCATATTTACTGCTCTCTCTAAAACTGGGCAACACTGCTGAGGGAGGCTTTCTCACCAGATTATCCAGCGGGCTGCCACTGGCCCCCTGCCCACCTGTACCTGCCATCTGAGGTGAGATGAGTGGCAAGTGGAACCCAATTTCTTGATGATTGATTGATGATTAAGTGCCGTCATCAAGTCAGTATCGACTCTTAGCGACCACATAGATAGATTCTCTCCAGGATGATCTGTCTTCAACTTGGCCTTTAAGGTATCTCTGTGGTGCATCCATTGCTGTCGTGATTGAGTCCATACACCTTGCTGCTGGTCATCCTCTTCTCTTTCCTTCAACTTTTCCCAGCAATATGGACATCTCAAGGGAGCTGGGTTTTTGCATAATGTATTTCTTGGCAGTGGAGCCCAATTTGTGGAATGAGGGGGCTCACCTAGTACCTACTGAGATGTTATATATGTGCTAGGCAAAGACCATTCTATTTTCCCAGGCCTTTTAGTCCCAGAACTGTTCTAGTGGTGTAGGCTCAGCTGGAAGACCAGCAGGGGTCCCACAGACTGATAAGAGTCACAAGGGGACCTTGTATACTAATCTGGGAAAAGCACAGGCCTATCACTAGCGAACACGAGGCTCTCTTTAGAGGGAAGGGGTGGGCTTTCTGGTGGGAAGCCATAATGGTCCATGCCCTGGTGCTGGTGACAAGCAAGCAGGCAGAGTGCCAACATCTACTGCCACTGGGTCCAAGAACATGGTCTATGGGCACATGATACAGCCACCTTGCTAGCTAAGGAGGTCTTGGTGTGGACAGTGCCTGGATGGGAAATCCATGTATGCCCACTCTGGGATGGGGCCATAGCTCAGTGGTAAAACATTTCCTTGGTATGCAGAAGACCCCAGATTAATTTGTGGTATCTTCCAGGTAGGGCTGGGGGAGAGTCCTGCCTACAACTTTGCAGAAGCTGGTGCCAGTCGATATAGACAATACTCAGCAAGACGAACCAATGGCTTGACTTGCTAAAAGGCAGCTTCTTATGTTCTTATGCCACATCTTGTATAGGTAGGAATAAACCTACCTATTGAGCACTGTGCCTCCAATGTAATTTATGGCTCTGAGGCCACCAAAGAGCCATTCAGTGTAAAGCCTCTGGGGGAAAAGGTAACTCAGATGGTTTTAAAGCTGCTCTTATCCATTGCTGCTTTGTATGTACAAAAAAAAGGTAACTTGTGAATGGTTCTCATAAGTGTATTGCTGAAAAGCAGTACATGGAATTTTCAAATAAATACATATACGAACCCTCTCCCAACAACTATTTTATCCTATTTTGGTTAATAGACCTTGAGGTTCTAGATAAAAGCAAATACTGTATTTACCTGAACTGAAGAGTAGATTTTTTCCAATTTTTTAGAAATTAGAAATCAGGGCGAGTGTGTGTGTGTGTGTGTGTGTGTGTGTGTGTGTGTGTGTGTGTGTGTGAAATGTGGAGTCTTGTTCAGTAAATACAGGTATAACCTATATTTAAGCTCTAATGTTAAGGGAGTTGTTTTAAATTCAAAGTCATCTTCTATTTGAGTAAACACAGTCGATCACAGAAGCATACGGTCAGGCTATCCCTGGCCTATACCAAACTGCTTACAATCAAGGCAAAGTAAACAATGTTTTAACTTCAAAACCTTACCATAGCTTTCCTCCAGTGAACACTTTTCAGACTTTGAATTAGAATAGTGGTAAATCACTCAGCTATCAAAACATGTTTGCGCTACTATTTATCACTAGTAGAAGTAAAATGTTTGGCACCCTCAAGAATGCTCAACAGATCCACATCTACAGTACATATGTATTCAGTTGGCTAGTACTCTGCTGGTATGTGATAATACTTTGCCATTGATGTAAACCAGCTAATGCACCTGTTATCTTTATTTTATTTATGCTCATAGCCCTAGCCATATTTGTATTTCAGGAAAATGAAAAGCATAAACAAATGCAAAATGCAAAATGCAAACTATAAATCTCAGACTAGAAGGAAACAATATATGATCAAGGGACTTGAAGATGAGTTTTGTTTTTATGTGTAGTATCTTCCCTAAAATTACAACATATGCTGTTTTGTGGCTTTATTTGTTCATAAACCAACTCCATGCCACAGTTTATATTACACTACTTGGTGGCATGAACGGGACAAGCAAACAGAATGACACCATGACCCAAAATGCATAAATTTTCCTTAGAGATCAGGAGTTTGATCACCTTCCATATGAAGAAAGGTTAAAACAATTGAGGCTTTTCAATTTTGTTTTGTTTTTAAGGCGAATAGTGGAGTGAGCGGCATGTTAGAGACTTTAGCAATTCTGCATGTTGTTGGGGAAGCAGATAGAGAAGTTTTTCTTTTCCTCTCGTAATGCTAGAATTTGAGATCATCCAGTTCAACTGAGCAGCAATAGATTCAGGACAGATGGAGAACACCTTCAGATAACACATAGCAGGGGTTCTCAAACGGATTCCCAAATGTGGTTGGACTACAACTCCCATCAGCAAATTTGGGGGATTTTGGTTGGTACTGATGGGAGTTGTGGTCCAACATTATCTGGGGACACAAGTTTGAGAACCCCTGCATTATGGAATTGACTGCCATAAAATTTGTTGATGGCTAACTAGCTTAGATGGCTTTATTATATTGATCGATTGATTTGATTTGATTTCTATACCGCCCTTCCAAAAATGGCTCAGGGTGGTTTACATAGAGAAATAATAAATAAATAAGATGGATCCCTGTCCCCAAAGGGCTCACAATCATGAGAGGACAGATTGATCAATGACAATGATAGTTATATGGAACTTCCATAGTTATGCCACTGAATACCACTTGCTGAGGAAGCAACAGGAGGAGAGGGCTATTATTCTTAAGGCCTAGTTATGAGTCTTCAGTAAGCATCTGGTTGGCTACTGTGGGAAACAGGATTCTGGACCTTAGGTCTGATCCAGCAGGGCCCTTATGTCCTTTTTACAATGTGTTTTTGGCACTGCCCCAAAAAGTCATCACAGAAAAAGTTGAACATCACTGCAGACACACCCACTTAAATCTGGCTGTGATCCTTTGGCCCCACACAAATTACTAAGGCTTTCTCAGTGTTTACAGGCAGGGGGGAGGACTACAGATCAGTAGTAGAGCATCTGCTTTTGCATACAGAAGGTCCCAGGTTCAATCCCTAGCATCTCCAGGCAGGGCCAGGAAATACCCATTTAAAACCCGAGAGCAGTTGATGCCAGGAAGTGTAGACTATGCCAAGTAGATAGACGAGTCGTAACTAACTAATTAGTGCAGAATGATTGATTGATTAAGTGCCGTCAATGTAATACCAGATGGAAAACCCAAGAGAGCAGATGACATTTAATTTGCTGGAGCTGGCAAAAGGGATCCCAGGAGCAAGGTTCAAACTCTGCACTGTGTAGAAATTGACAGTAGGGATGTGCACAAACTGGTTTGGTGTTCTGTTCCTAGAATGCCAAACCGGTTTGGAAACCCTGAGTTCGGACCAGCTCAAGCCGAACCGGGGGGGGGGGTTGCTTTAAGGCATGGGGAGGGTGCCCTTACCTCTGGTAAAACCGGAGGTAAAACTGGAAGTGGTGGGCACATGGGTGTGACGCGCACATGCTCGCCACTTCTTTGTTTTATGCTGACCGGGGCAGCAAGAGGGTATACAGCTGCCCCACGCCAGCAGTTTTTGAAGCAGCGCCAGAGGGTGAAGCATGGCGGGGGGAGGTAAGGGCACTCTCCCTGCACCTTAAAGCGATCCTCCCCACCTCCTGGGTGTGCACGGAACAGATTCTGTACACACCCCTAATTGACAGTTTTTTCCTCTGCATCACTTTATAAATCCAAAGCAGCGCTGGCAGGTGACCCCTGAGCATGAGAAGGGTGGGTGGGTAGCAACACAATTCTACCACTGCTGCCTCTATCCCAAGCCATGCCTGCTGAGGAAGTTGAGGGGTCTGGCTGCAGCAGCGGAAAGGAGAAGATCCACCTGGAGGTGCCACTCAGCCACAGAATGGGCTCCCACTGGAGCTGAACCATGGAGGCCTGAAAAGTGGCATGAGGGGTTGTGCAGGGCAGCGCCAGAAACCAGGACTATTAAGAAGCACCAAAGAGAAAGAGAAGACTGCAGCCTCCAAGGAGGGCTTAGTGCTCTAGATCTTGATTACAGTACTTGACCAGAAATCGTTCACACAATTACAGATTATAGCAAGCATATCAGTCAGTAAGTCAGTCCACACCACATTTAGATAATGTTCACCTAAAAAGGTAAGCATCCTTACCTAAACAAATGAGGGAGTCTTAACCATTACTTGATGGATTTTATAGGCACTCATGCAGAATTTAGCAATACAGAAAGTAACAGAAGCACTCTTATCAGCAAAAAGATACGTTGCGTACAATTCTAAGGATCTTCCCAGTCAACCTATTAAAAGGGGTAAAATCAATTTACTGTGCGGGGTGCTATAGAAAACACAGTGAAATAAATTATGTGCCACATCTTCCACTTCTCCTGAATTGCAGACACACCTGCACATAAGGTATCTTTTTATATCTGCCCTCCAGCCATGATGTTGGGAAAGCATTGAGACGGGCCATGGTAAAGCTCTCCCATGTGCTGGGCATATCAGGTTGGAAAGGTAACTTGCTGGGGATAGAGAAGGGGTTATCCACCAATTCTTAATGCATGTAGAGAGCTTACCTCTCTCTTCCTGCATTTCAACGTCTAAAATATGCTGCTTCAATACTCTAATAGCCTGTTCGTATCCCTTAGCAATTGAGAGTTCAGAGGAGAGTCCAAGCATCACAAGTTTTCCCTTCAGCTTTAACAACCACTTTGTTAAGGTTGGGTCCTCCAAAACTAGAGGAGCCAACTCACTTGGATGAAAATGGAGTCTTAACCAGTCTTAACTTAAAATACTGCCATCCACACTCAGGACTGCACCTTGTTCATCCCTGCTCTAGCAAGTGGTTATTTGAGTCTGAAGGTTCACCTGAGGTCACCAGACAGGCAAAGATCAGCCTGTGTGCTGATCCCCACTGTGCTTTTCCATCTGAATGGGTGTCTCAAATTCACCTGTGGGACAATTTGGCCAAAACAATCTGGCACAGAGCAGCCGAAAAACAGCTGTGATTTGGGTGAATGGCAGAGGGAGGTGCCAAAGAAACCACCAGCAGAAAAACAAACCATGCTCCTGTCAGTCATCTGCAAAGGGAATTCTCTGCTTGTTTTTGGAAGCTCCATGACTCTGCGTTTCATCTGATGAGGCTCGCTGTCTTGGAGTCCTCCTCAAAAGATGCAATTGTGAGCCTAGTATACTCTAGATCAGAACTACACTGATGTTCAAATATGGGGTGGGACAGCAGAGGTCAGTACAGGTGGCCCTCGTTATTTGAGGATTCCATATCTGCAGTTTAACATATCCGCAATTGGGTCTTAGGGACCCAGTTTCATTATCCATGGGTAGAGAAATAGGTGAAATCCTCCTATCCACGGTTTGGAGTGAAATGACCCAGAAATGACTTCAGATGCCATTTCCAGCCACCATTTTCTGGCAGAGCCATTTTGTGGCAAAAAGACTGGTGAATATTTGACCATTTGGGGTCAAATATTGGGTGTTGGAGGGGGAATGGTCAGAGAGCTGGAGAATAAGGTACTGTACTTTTGTTTTCTTATTTCTGCCCCCTTGCTTATTGGCCTTTTAAAATTTTTATTTGGGGTTAGGAACCTAACCTGCCAATTCCCATTGACTCAAGGTCTTTGTTATTCATGGTTTCCACATTCGCGCATACTCACACCCCTTGCATTTGCATTGTATTATCCACTCCTGAATGAGTACAGATAGCAGCTAATCACGTTATGTTTTTTAAAAAACCCTTGTATACCCTACGCCTGCTTAATTTTACGAACCCACCCTCTCCCGCAATGCAAAATATTGTATAGCCTGTGGGTTCTATTCACAAAAATATAGTATTCACCTTTTTACATACAGTATAGTCTTTCTCAGTGTAGGGTACTTGCTTGGCATCTAACTACAACCCAGCTCTGACACAGAGCATATGTTTATTTATTCTTGTTGTTGCTGTTAAATTCTTCTTGAAGCCAACCTTCCTAAATATTCCCACCCTAGGGACTGAGGAAGAAAATATTAAAATGAATCATTGAAATCATATAGAAATATTCTATGTTTTATTCATTGTGCAGGTTTATTACATAAACACCAAACTTGTTGAAACTATTTCCAGTTACACTTTGGAGGCAGTTAAAAAAAAGAATTGGATTAAATTGGTATATATGCTGATCAAGAACCAGCACATTCAACTACTACATTATTACAAGGTGAATAATATTTGTGGGGCCATGTACAAATTGTGCTAGTTCTTCCCCACATCAGGAACAGCTGAACTCATCAGAAAATATTTTCTTCACAAGAGAAAGGATGTTATTTTAAATAAACAAATGCCTTCCTCTGTGATCCAAATCAAAGTGTAACCTAAGAAAATCCTGCCCTTGCAAAAAATGAATATATGCTTTTGTGCATAAACACCCAAAAGATATCTCACTTGTTGAGAGCACAGAAACATTAGAGAAAATATTCACATACCCATAGTCACCACAATCAACCCTATATCTTTTGAGATTTAGTGGCAGAACCTTTTAGAAGGCTTAAAGCCAGACACCACTGCTTTGTTTAGGAGTTAACCACAGTTGTTGCCACAAAGGTCTCAAATATATATCAAACTGGTCTCAAAATGTTAGGCTTGAGCTTTTGAGGGTTCTTTTTTTTTCTGAATTAGCTGGATGACAGTTATTAGTGTCCCAGCAGAGTACTCCTTTCAATTCAAACCTCTTATTAGCTGCCAAGATTTTTCTGTCTCAGCACTGGAAAACAGCAGTTCCCTACAATTAAGATGTGGATAATTGAAGTCTTAGCAATAGCCAAAATGCACAATCTTATAGATAAGATTTATTGAAGAAACTGATTGTGTTCCCTGGCTCTATTGTTTCTTATTAGTTGACAGTGGCTGACATCCAGACTGTGCCGATGTTATCCATTGAGCCTATAAGAGAGGCAATCTTCAACAATCTTCCATTCCCTCTGCAGCCACCTATGCTTCCTGAAATTATGTCCCCAAGGGTTGCATGACACTCAGGGACATAGTTTTGAGAGGTACCAGTAATAGCAGAGGGAAGAAAAGGTTGTTGAAAAATGTCCCTTCCCCACTAAGCAACAGAAACCATCAGCACAGTGTTGGTCTGGATATCCGCCACTGTGAGTATGTAAGATAGACAGGAATGCCTCTTTGGTAATATTTATACTTTTTAAAACTTTTTAAAATTTATACTTTTTAAAACTTTTTTAAAAATCTTGAATATTTATACAGTCTTCTTCCACAGTAAGTAAAACTCCATTACTTTACTTAACCAAATATTCACTCATGAACGCAGCATATTTCTACTAAAGGATAATTTTCTACACAAATTAACAAGACAACACATTCTCATCAAATAAATATTGGCTGAGCCATGGTCAAGACAACACACTCAAGCAACCAGCTTCCTGTAGACTAAGCAATAGCTCATTACTCTTTAAATCTCACATAGTTTGTTCGGAGGAGAGATGAAAAATCCTTGTCTCCATTAAAAAGAACATAATGGAAGTTTGCATAAATACATGTTATACTACAATAACTGAGCACTGCAAGCATTATCAAAAATGGGATGCATTGAAAAACAAAGCATCTGTAGTGATAACATTTAGAATTGATTGAAAGAAGGTAAGATAGGGAAGGCTAGACAGATGACTCTGCAATCTGCAAAAGGAATCTTATCATAGTTATGGAGATAGAATTTTGTAGGGAGGCACAAAACCACCACCACCAAGGAATGCCACTTCTCTTACAGGACAGAGCTGGCTCAGAGGTCACACAGAACTACTTTGCTTCTGTGTGACACCTGAACTGGCACTAGTTCTACATGATATCCCTGTGCCTCAAGAGCAAGCCTCCCTCCCCTGTTCACACAAGTCTCTCAGGAATTCTCCTGATTCAGACCCAATTTGCTTGAAATTAACCGAGATATGAAACCCACTTCAAACCATGGGTTCATACTGAGATTTCAAGCAAACAGGTTAGAATAAAGCAAGAATGGTCAGTACAGATGCCTCAGGGTATATTTTCAAGTGACACAGAGGGCCTTCAGGCAAAGGGGAGGCCACTGAAATTCCCTACGTGCTAGTACTGGTGCAGTGTTCATCTGGAACTCTTCAGAAGTACTAAAATGGTACTCCCACTCCACCAGTGCTTCGTTATTCAGGATGTCAGCCAGTTTCATTGGATGACCTTCAGTTCTAGTACTTTAGTATCTGTCTTTCGTATCTGTTAATTCTGAACCTATGAATGCATGAAACAACTTTATACCATCAGAGCTTTTGTTCAGCTAGTCCAGTATTCGAGAGCCTCTGCAAGTCAAACAGACAATAACTCTTCCTGAGATCTTTTTAAACAGAGATGCCCGAAACAGACCTAGGATATTCTGCACACAAACCACCTGCTCTATCACTAAGTTATTTATTTATTCATTCATTACATTTATATCCCGCTCTTCCTCCAAGGAGCCCAGAGCGGTGTACTACATACTTAAGTTTCTCCTCAAAACAACCCTGTGAAGTAGGTTAGGTTGGGAGAGAAGTGATTGGCCCAGAGTCACCCATCAAGTATCAACCTTGTGAAGTAGGTTAGGCTGGGAGAGAAGTGATTGGCCCAGAGTCACCCAGCAAGTATCACGGCTGAATGTCCTAGTCCAGCACTTCAACCACTAGTCCAGCACTTCAACGACTACACCACACTGGCTTAGAAGCCCTCCACCATAATTCATGGAGGAAAGGTTTATCAATGGCTACTAGATTTGATGACTATATGCTACTATCAGGTTCAGAGAAAGTATGTCTCTGAGTACCAGTTGCAGGAGAGCAACAGCAGGCAACAAGGAATGCCTTTATCTCCTGCTTGTGGACTTCTCAGAGGCATCTGGTGTGCTGCTATGGAAAACAGGATCAGACAGACTTTGGGCCTGATCCAGCAAGATCCTTCTTATCCTCTCTCTAATCACTCTTCTAAGCAAAAAAATTATCACTAGATCTTCCTTGAACTAAAAATGTTTCAATCACATGATGATTTTGTCACCCTTTCCTATACATCTCCTATGCATCATAAATCCCTTACTGTCAACACAAAATGTAAAATATATAATATAAGGTACTTTGAGGAGGAATTAGGAAGAAAAATTATTAGGCAAAAGTTATAGTATTAATCTGATGTCAGCCAATGTTTCACTCATTATGGCAGCGACTGGGATATTTCCACCAGAACAGAATCGGCAGAAACAGGATAAGAAGTGGGTTGCCATAAATTGAGAACGGCTGTACTGAAAAGTAAAAATCAAAATAATTCTAGTGACTATGAAGTTTTTATATTAACTTCTCTAGTTATGCATACAATTGGAAACCAGACTTTTTAGTACCAAATCAACTTCTGGGGCATTTCCATTTAGATGAGAAAGGTTGTCTTAGTCCTTTGTAAATCCCCAAGTTGGGAAAGACACACAGAGTATAAGCACCTGGTATGCTATTAAAACTTTATTGTCCAAAAAATTGAAAAACACTTTGCAGTTGTTTTAAGTGAATGTGGTTGTATCTTAATTTGTTGTAATGAGGGGGATGTTCATTATAGCATCTCTCTTCTCTGTCCCAGGGCAACTGTGAAGATTATATTTTTCATCTCAATGGGTTTTTGCTTTTGCTGAACCCTTTAAAATACCCAGGAATCTTAAAAGAGCTCCAGAAGGCAGCAAGAGGATTTGCATGTCTTAATTACTGCATTGTTTTTAGCAATTGACAGCTGATAATGCTGGTGTTAATCAAGCTAGTGCATCACAGAGCCTCCTCATAATTGTAAGGGGCCATGAAACTTTAGATCAAGATGCATATTTTGTATCTAATTGCAACACAAGAGTCACAGCAATGATCTTCTGTATTGTTTTCTGACCCCATGGCCCGGTTCCTCTCCTGCTATCCTTGTAGCTTGTTTAAAGTATTACTGTCCAAACAGAGGAACTAATAGATCACAATTCCCTGCAATGTTAATGACCACATTACAAATGCCGCTCCCTTAAGAACATTCAGATGCAACGCCCATTAATTTACTACCCTGTCATCTTTGATGGATTTTTGTTACCAACTGGGCATGATTCAAACATTGACTGGAAGGGACGGAAATGGGTAGCCCGAGATTTAGGTAGTTTATGACTCTTGAATCATCAGCCAAGTTATCATCTGCTTATAGATATTAACTGAAAACTAGCATTTCTAAAATATTTTTACAGCCTGTGGAAAGCAGCCACATTTCCCCCCAAATGCCATTAAATGAATGAGGAAGGGTCTTCTCAACAATAATTAGTTTTTATTACTAGGAACTTAACTAAGTTCAGAGGTAATACATGATTACCAGCCATGAAGGAAAAATAGGATGGGTAGAACTAACCTGTCCCTCTCTTATGGCTAACCATGTCCATGACAAGAGAAAACTATTAGGCTAGATGGTTTCTGGCCCAGTATGGCAGTTTTAAAAAATAATAATACCTGGCATTTATTTCACAACTTAGAGCAATCAGTATACCTCATTTACATTTGTCTTATTAATTCTTACAACAACCCTGTAAGACCAATTAGTATTACTATTATTTATTAGTATATTACTATTATTTATCATCATCATCCTCCATAAAATACCTAAATATTTCAAGGTATTGTATATAGATAAAAAGTGACACAGGACCTGTCCACCTGTTTCCAATTATTGACATTATACAAAAGGAAAAGGGGTAGGGAGAAAACAAGTTGTTCTAGTAAGAACTAATTAGCCCCTATTTTATTTTCACTGTCTCTACATCTGGACTAAATTTGGTGCAAATCAAAGTCCACAAGTTAGATCTCTTGCACCTCAAATGTTCATGTTAGTGCACTTGCACCTCAAAAGTTTATGCATCCGCCATCTTGGATTGGGGTGGGTGACATCATCACAAACTACAACATTGGGGCATCCCTATGTGTCCATGCAGAAGTAGCAAATTTGCTTCAAATCAGTTTGACAAATTAGTACACTTGCGCCTCAAAAGTTTATGTGTCCGCCATGTTGATTTGGGGTGCATGACATCATCATAATCATCACCGTTCAGGTGTCCCTATGTGTCCCTACAGCTGTAGCAAATTTGGTTCAAATTGGTTAGGCAGCTTCACAAGTTAGTCCACTTGCATCTCAAAAGTTTACACATCCACCATCTTGGTTTGGGATAGAAGACATCATCACAAACTACGTGGTTGAAATGTCCCTATGTGTCCCTACCACTGTACCTGATTTGGTCCATATTGGTCCAGGTGTTGCAAAGTTGATGGTGGGGGGACATATGGACACATGGACACACACACAGACAGAATGCCGGGTGGTCTCATACGCCTACTGGAAAGCAAGCTAAAAAGGAAGACAAAGCCAATTTATGCAGCAACATTTTCAGGTAACATCATAACTAAGTGAGGTGATACTTTTGTGAGGGGAAGAGCCAAATGGCAGCTTGTCATAACCAAGTAAATGGGGTCAGCCATGTTGTTTTCTCTGTCAAGGTCTGGCCCAAGGCCAGGGAAGTTCTCGGCTCGGCTGCACACTGTCGGCTTAATGACAAATGTTGAATCTCAGCAATGAGTCGGAGTTTGGAGCTGTAATTTATGGAGCAAGCCGAGAGCTCCCAGCTGGTAGGAATTCACAGCTTGTCAGCCTTCAACAATAGCCGTTTGCTCCTCCTAACCGCTTCTAATTGTGTCCTGCGTTTAGGACACCTGCGTTGTTGTGGTGTCAGCGGTGTTCCAATGTCTAGTTCACCCTCTGATTGGTTCCTCATGCTTTCTGTTGACTCAGGCTGCTAAGCCTGTTCTAAATCACCAGCTGGATTTACTGCAGCTGTCTTAGGAACGCTGACAGCCGGGCTCTGCCCTTCAGACATTCCTGACTCGGCTGGAAAGCCGACAGCTTCCCCTTCCTCCTCGCTGTCAGAGCTCAAGGGCATGACACTCTCTACCTCACCAAGGTAGTATGACAATTATCCCCATATTGAAGAGAGAGGGAGCCTGAGATCATGGCTTGTGTAAGGACACTTACTAAATTTTTGATCAAAACAATACTTAAACTGGTGATTTCCTTGTTTCTAGATGGACCCTAAGGCTGTGCTGTGAAGACAGGAGGAGGTCTTTGACTAGTTCTTATAGTTGTTCAGATAAATGTTGTTACAGGGATCCTGATTTTGACTGGGGCCATGGCATGGCAGACGGGGGCGGTAGGGAGAGATGTTAAAACTTTCTCCTTGTATGATTTTCAAAGCTCAAATTCCCTTCAGAGACATGGTGCATGCTGGGAGGTCTTTGGGAGAACGTTTGGACACTTGTGCTTGTGCATAGCGTGTTTTTGTTTGTTTGTTTGTTTGTTTGTTTGTTTTTAACGTCTCCATAGGGGTTTTATTAGATGGCTTTTCAGTATATTTCTCCCTGCTAACTGAGCAAAGGGGCACCTTTTTAAAGTGCTGATTTTCTTTATTGAACGGGGGGAAACAATTGGCCCTATCCAACCCCAGCACAGCATCCCTCCAGTGGTTGTTGCTGGTGTCTATCTTATTTCTTTTTAGGTTGTGTGCCCTTTGGGGACAGAGATCCATCTTTATTTATGTTTATTTTTCTATGTAAACCATTTTGGGAACTTTTGTTGAAAAGTGGTATATAAATATTCACTGTCATCGTCATTGTTATCATATATGCAATTGCTACAGCTCTATTCTTTTTCCATTCCACTGTCTACTCAGTGGGACAACTAAGCTGTGCTTTGCAGCTTTTCATCTGAAGTCACATTTCATGTTCAAAGCCACTGGGGTTCCGTTGCAGTTCAGTTGTGCTCTTGCCCATTAAAAACATTAACAAATATTGCCACTTTTAATTTATAGATGCCGTGGGAGCTCCTACATCACTGCAGTGTTTTCCACCCAGCCTTGTTCATCAAACTCAAAAATAATTTAGAAACTCCTTAATTAATTCCTAATTGATATCCTTGGGTCATTACGCCAACACTTTCATTTGGCTGTGTACCAACAACAGTGGCCTAGGGGCTATTTGGCTTACGAGAATTCTCCCAGGATGTCCAATAAAACTTTTCCTTTCAAAAGTAAATTTTGTAGCTGTTGCTGCTGCCAGATATTAAACCGATTAACATCCTGATCTGAACAAATTTTCCTTAAAGTCCCTGCTGATCTCAAAAGAAATTTACTTTCAAATATAGGTGCAGCTGCCCATGGCACCAGGAGACGCGTAATCAGATCATCTATGTTCAGCAGTCTAATAGCAGTCTCAGGGGGCCCCAGATTTGATCAGGACCCTGGTGCTGGGGGGAACTGGGGGGAAATGTCCTTCCCCCAGGACATTTTTCCAATGAAAATCATGCCCCTGAGCCAGCTATTTACCCTTTGGAGAAAACATACAGGGTGGGTTCAGACGTAACATAGAAACTGTTTTCATACTTAGTAACCTAGCTATTGTTGACCATCTGAACACAGTAGCAAGTACAGGTTCTCTCGGTGTGTCAAACCTAGATGTGAACCCAAAGGTTGAAGTTGGTTTGTCAGTCCTAGAAATGCCTTTTCTTAGCTCCATTCTGTTGGGATATGCAACAGCTGCAGGCTAGCATGCTGTACAGTTTGCATTTAATCTACTATGAAGCCAGAGGGGGCACTATAGTTTCTTCTGTGTTGGTTGGGCTAGCTAGGAGCTTATAGTCTCCTTCCTATTTGTTCCTGTTCCTTTGTGTATGCATCAGCAAGTTCTGTACTGATCTCTGAGTGCCTTTGTCTCACAAGTAAAATGATCTTAAAATCCATTCATGGATAATAGCTCTGTACACCATGCAGACAGAACACATTCAACTTCTGAACACACGCACAGTATCATAGTGTTTTTAACTGAGAATCAAACATTGGCTTTGGAGGAGATTTTCAGTGGGAAGACAGAGCAGAGAAAGGGTTAAACATCCCCTCCTAGAGTGTTACAGTTCTAAATGAATATGAGAGAGAGAGAGAGAGAGAGAGAGAGAGAGAGAGAGAGAGAGAGAGAGAGCTGCTATTAGTTTAGCCCTAACTGTGAGTGTGAACCTGGAAGCATGACAGATGTGTGAAAGGACCTACTGTATTCAATTGCTTCCACTTATGTGGTTGCATTATTCCCGCACACCTCTCTGCAGTATGGGAACCACCACCATCATCATCATCATCATTATTTGATTTCTTACCATGAAGTAAGAGCTCCTGCAGAGCAAGGAGCAAATGCAAAGGTCCACCAATGACAATGGGGGAGCAGAGCATGCGTTTAGTTCTCCTAATGGGACTCAGAACTGCTTACTTTGGCTGGATCATAACCCAGGATTTAGAACTATAAGCTGTTTGGCTATGGACTGGTAGAGCTTTTATGTTCAACATCCAGCACACTACTTGACATTAAACGGACAGTAGCTGGTATCAAGAAATCACCATGGCCTGGCAACTGCCAAGGCCCATACTTTGACAGGGAACTCACCAACATCCACAGGTTAGCATCTGACATCCTTCCTTCACCTTGTTGACATTAGCTGCTTTCTCTTCTCACCCAGAGGGAGAAAGAACAGATGGCATCCAGAAAAAGGCAGCTGCCGACAACTCTAGCTTTGCCTTCTTCCTCTAGGTTTAGACACACAAAGCTGTCCTATCCTGAGTCAACCACTGATCCATCTATGTTGGCACTGTCTATACTGACTGGAACTGGCTCTCCAGGGTTTCAGAAAGGGGTCTTTCCAAGCCCTACCTGATGATGTCAGGGACTGAACCTGGAGCCTTCTGCATGCAAAGCAGGTGCTCTGCCACTAAGCTATGGCTCCATTCCCACCTGGGCAGTGGTGAGGAGAGAGCAGACAGGTGAGTAAGTTGCAACAGATGGGGAGTATGAGTAGGTGGACCCGCTGCAAGAATCTTGCCAAGGTCTCAAAGCCTGCAACTAGCTTTGAATAGCAGCAGAATCAAACAACGCACACACCTCAAAGACTGAAAGAATGAGAGGTTTGCATCACCATTGTAATGATCTATATCAGAGGTAGGCAACCTTGGCTCGCCAGATGGTGTTGAACTACAACTCCCATTACCCCCAGCCACAATTTGTTGAGAGTTGTCTGTCAATGTATTGGGAGAAGAACACCTGTCTGCTATTGATGGGAGCTGAGGTCTAACAGCAGCTGCAGAGTCAAAGTTGCCTACCTCTGCTTTATATTGTCAAAACAGCAGAAAATCCTATTTAGGTCCTGAGGGATTGGCAAAATATAAGGATTATTTTATAAAGCTCTCAATGAAGAAGAAATAGGGTGTTTTTGTTGTTGCAACAGCAGCCTTCAGATTCTGCAATTCTGAGCCTTCTAAATGCACACAAAACTAGGGGTGGAGGCTCTGTTATATGAACAGCTGGCAGAAGAATAACCCAGGGACCTCAATTATTTCACTGGCATTTTACACTGCCAACTCATTATACTGTGTTATTAAATAGCCACAGTGCCACAACATTAAACTTTACACCAAGAAGAACCCCCAGGTCTATTTAATATTTTTATTATTTTCTAAATGGCAAAAGAAGAAATAAAAAAGGTTTCTATAAAAGTTCCACAGGCAAATAGGAATTGCTACAAATCCCATGATTGGATTAACATGCTGGCTGACATCCCGATTATGAATAATGGTGTGCTTGTGCAAGAACAAAGTCATGCAAGAACGTTGCAGTGCTGCACAAAGTTATGGTGCTCCATGGTGTTGCACAATGACTAGTGGAAGACCTTCTTCGGGACATTAATTATTAATTTTTTTTTATTATGCTATTTACACACAGTCTACCAGATGTTATTGACTAGATTTGGTACTTTAATTATCGAGCCCTTTCCAAGGGTCTAGGATAATTTATGCTGTGTCGCGTAGTGTGGCCTTGTGTCGCTGATGTGTTGCTATTTTATCGATGCCCAAGGTGTCAAGATGGTGTTCAAGTTCTTTTGGTACTGCAGCAAGGGCACCAACAACTATTGGCACCACTACTGTTTTCTTTTTCCAGAGCCACTCAATTTCAATCTGAAGGTCCTTGTATTTAGTTATTTTCTCCAATTGTTTTTCGCTAACTCGTCCCCTGGGATTGCAATCTCAATTATCAGAACCTGATTCTTCTCGATGACTGTCAGATGCAGCATATTGTGTGCTAAATGTCTATCAGTTTGTATTCTAAAATCCCAAAGGATTGTTGCCTCCTCATTTTTTGTGACCTTCTCAATCAGATGATTCCACCAATTCTTGCTTGCTGGCAATTTGTAATTCTTGCAAAAGTTCCAGTGTATCATCGCAGCAACTTTATCGTGTCTTTTCTTATAATCAGTCTGTGCAATTTTCTTACAACATACAAGGTGCTCAACTGTCTCATCTGCTTTCTTGCATAATCGACACTTACTGTCTTTCTGGGTCTTATCAATTTTTGCTTTTATAACATTTGTTCGTAGTGATTGTTCCTGGGTGCAAAAATGAGACCTTCCGTTTCTTTCTCCAGTGTCCCCTTCTTTATCCTGGGTGCAAAAATGAGACCTTCCATTTCTTTCTTCAGTGTCCCCTTCTTTAACCACTGCCATGTTGTGCTATTGTTGACTTTTGATTATATGTCATTAAAGAACTTACCATGCAATGATTTGTTGTACCATTTTTCTAATTGATTCCTCATCTGCTGGTTTTTTAATTCATCCTTTGATTCCTTTATTTTCAACAGTCCTGTCTTAATTCACTTCCTGCAGCATTTCTTCTTGGCTTTCATTGATGTATTCCACCAATGCTCATTTTTCTTCTTCAACAGACTGTCTGACTTGCAACATTCCATGTCCACCTTCATTTCTTGGCAGGTACAGCCTATCAATATCACTTCTTGGATGCAGGGCATGATTGATGGTCATTATTTTCCTGTTTTTCCAGTCCAGCACATCCAATTCTGCTTGTCCAATCCACAATACTTGCTGTATATTGGATTACAGGAATTGCCCATGTGTTGATTGCTTTGATAGTGTTACCACCATTAAGTTTGGACTTCAGTGTCTTTCTTACTCGCCTGATATATTCCTTACTAACTTTGGTCTTCACTTCAGCATGCTTGATCTTGTCACTTTGGAGAATGCCCAAATACCTATAACTTTCCTCAGGTGACAGACTCTTTATGTTTTTTCCCCCCGTTTGGCATCTCAATTCCTTCACTGTCATTTTCCCTTGATTTATTGCCAATATAGCACATTTGTCCAGTCCAAACTCCATTGTGATATCTTGGCTATGAATTCTAATCACATTGAGTAATGACTCAATTTCGGATGGTGACTTCCCAGAAAGCTTTAGATTGTCCATGTCAAGAAGGTGGGAAAGCTTAACTGGTGTTTTTGAAGTTTGGTATCCATGGTTTGTTTTGTTCAAGATAACAGATAGCAGAATTAGGGAGATTACAAAAAGTAAAGGCGACAATGAGTCTCCTTTAAATATTCCTCTCTGGTTGTTAACTTCTCTGTTTACTAGCAAATGAGTCTTCCATGTGTTCATTGCCTTTTTTTAACAAAGTTTTTAATGTTATCATTCACTCCAGTCATATCCAGGCATTTTAAAATCCAGTTATGTGGTAATGAGTCAAACGCTTTCTTTTAGTCAATCCAAGCTACATTTAGATTCGTCTTCCTTCATTTACAATTTCCCAAAGCCATTTTGTCAATAAGAAACTGACCTTTTGTGCCTCTTGTTTTCCGACAGTTCCCATTCTGTTTCCATTGATAACTAACTGTTCCTTTCTGAGGAACAGTCATGAGCTTGACTGTCATGAGCTTGAACATTGTTGGAATACAAGTTATTGGCCTATAGTTACTTGGTACTGCGCCTTTTTCATAGTCTTTCAGAAGAAGACAAGTCTTGTCAGTTGTCATCCATTCATCAAGTTCTCCACCTTCCAGTATATCATTCAATTGTTTTGCTAATCTTTTATGTAAGCTGGTCAGATGTTTGAGCCAAAAGCCATGTAATTCATCCATTCCCAGTGCTGTCCAATTCTTAATCTTTTTTGCTCCGTTTTCAACCAGTTGGGGTCTTATTATCAAGTCATCCATTTTGGTTCCATCCAATTTCCCCTCAACTTTTTTTTATCCATTCTGCATTCTTGTTGTAATCAACAGGGTTGTCCCAAATGCTGCTCCAAAACCCGAGCCCCTGTTCCCTGTCCGGTTGCACAATGTTATCCATTTTTTCTCTATTAAAACTCTGATCAAACCAATGTTTATTTGAATAGAAAAGGAAATTTTGTTGGTATTGCAGTACATGAGCATCTTATCCCTTTTTAGCCTACTTTCCTCACCTTGCTATCTGTATGTGTGTCTGTCTGCATGTATCCCTAACAACTTTGCAATGCCTGGACTGATTTAGACCAAACTTGATACAGTAGTAGTGCTACATAGGGGCATCTCAACAGTGTATTTTGTGGTGATGTCATCCACCCTAATTCAAGATGGTGAAGACATGAAGTTTTGAGGTGGAAGTGGGCTAGTTTGTGAACTGCTAGCCCATTCACACCAAACTTGGTATATATGTTAAGAGTATAGAGAATATTAAACCTTGATATTCCATAAATGAATTCCAGAAACCATTTCAAGATGGTGCCTGTGTGTGTCTTCCCCCCTAACAACTTTGCAATGCCTGGACCAATTTGGATCAAGTTTAGTACAGTTGTAGTATCCCACAGCGAGATTTCAATGGCATGTTTTATAATGACATTATTATCTCATTGCCATCCTCCACCTATGTGTGGTGCACCCAGTTCTTACAGACATCGTTTTGGTGTCTATTGTTTTGCTGTACCCTGCATATTGCATTTGATGTTTAACAAAAAGAAGTGCATAAATTCAAAGATGGTAATTATCATTAAAATTATAGTGAAAGGACAGTATACAAATTAGTTCTTACCAGAGCTTCTTATTTATGAACAAGCTGTCATAGTCCAAGGGTTAATGTGATCAAAGCAAACACAATCAAAATGAAACCAAAGACTAAACAGCTGATGACTCATAGCTCCACCCGTAATCAGTGTTCCCTCTAATTTTGTAAAACTGTGAGCAGAATGAGTTTTTTTCTGGGCAGCAGTAGTATCAAGGCAGTGTGCACACATGTGCATTATTATGTGCCATTATAGATAATAAAACATGTGCACGCACACTAACTCAAGTAGGAGTTGCTGTTACTAGAAACATATTCTGCCAGTCTGACCAGGATATACAATGTGAGAGCATAAAACAGCAAGTTTTCACAGAAGCAACTGGCAGCATACCCTTGAAGCCACAACACCTGACACTTCTTGCCAGCCAGCTTGCAAAAAAAGACTTCTTTCTCTTTAGCAGGTTACATTCAATCTGCCAAGTCAAACTGTTTCTCTTCAACCAAGCAGTTAAAATGGGTACAGTCGCTACTACCCATCAGCCATCAACGGCCACTCAGCAAGCACCTTCAGGATGTAGGGACAATAATTCTTTTTTTCTTACTTCCACAGCTCAAAATATCTGCTATATTTATTTTGTATTCAACAAAATAGCTAATACAAAATCTGAGGCAAAAATACTGAATGGGCAGCTAACATATCTCAGGGTTGGCAACCCTATGCGAGAGAAATGGGTGGCCTGGCAGCAAAATAACCCACAACAATCTAAAAAGCAGCAGCTTCAAACTCAGCAATGGCAAGGTAAAAGCAATGCTCATATCAAACCTCTCTTGATTTATTTGATTTGGAGGATAAACAGAGACCTGTACAATCAACTTTTATTTACTGTCAGAATGAATTTCAGTTATACTTGAAGACCTCTTTCCTTAAAATGTCTAAATCAAACTTTCAATCCAAAGGGGCACAGGACAACATCCAACAAGAATAATTAAACATTTCCTCCAAACTGACCCTTAAAATTCCCCAGTGTGAATGCCACAGTTAAGAAGATTGCTATTAATTCTAAAGTAAGTAACATTCAGTATGCACCGGTAGTTTCATTTGCAAAGCAACCAAATCATTATCATAGCCTTCATGGTGTGTAAATCAGAACCAGAGCTTCGGCCGACCATTACTGGGAGGTGAAGGGAGCACGGAGGGGCAAGAGATGGTGGGCATTTCCTACCAACTGATGGAAGGGGAAGGACTGGAAGCTCGCCTTGCCTCTCTCGCTTGGGATGTCCCCAAGCGGTGGCACCTCCTCAGAGTGGAGGAGGAGGGAGCTCAGCAGCTTCACAGTCGCTTTGTGGAGTTGGTATCACACCCTGCTTTGATGAAGGCAACGCCCACCTCCTCTTCCTGCTCCTCCATTTCCACTCCCTTTCCTCATCCTTCGCTACCCTGTGCCGGGGAAAGAGAGAGAGGGAGAGAGTTCCTTGCTAGGGAGACAGAGATTGTTTGTGGTTGCTGCCGCCATGGAGCATCCCTCTTCCTCCTTGGTGCAGCTCTTTTTCGTTCAAACATTTTGGCTGGCAGGAAGCTGGTAATAGGGCGCAAGAGTTTCTTTCACCTCTTGAGCGGTCCCAGCTGCAGTGAGGAACCATACGGGCACGCATGAGCCCTGACGCCATATTAAGGCACAGGTGTACCTGCTCCCATCAAGGCTTTCTCCTCTTGCCACAGACAGAACAGGGATCACTTGCAGGAGGGAGCCATGGTGCAGTGGGGAGATGGGAGCAGCACGCACACTCCCAAAGTTGGCACCCCCCTGCCATGCAGTCCTTGCTTACCCCATAGCGCCAGCCCTGTCCAAAAGAGTCAGATAAGCATAAACCAACAGAGTAGACCTTAAAGAATCATCAACACAGAAGTTAGCGAATCATCAACACAGAGTAGACCTTGGAAATTCATCAACACCTAGACCACGAAACCCACCCCAGCTATACAGGTGAAACTCGAAAAATTAGAATATCGTGCAAAAGTTCATTAATTTCAGTAATGCAAATTAAAAGGTGAAACTGATATATGAGATAGACGCATTACATGCAAAGCGAGATAAGTCAAGCCTTAATTTGTTATAATTGTGATGATCATGGCGTACAGCTCATGAGAACCCCAAATCCACAATCCCAGAAAATTAGAATATTGTGAAAAGGTTCAACAGTCTAGGCTCCAGGTGTCCCACTCCAATCAGCTAATCAATCCATAACACCTGCAAAGGGTTCCTGAGCCTTTAAATGGTCTCTCAGTCTGGTTCATTAGGAATCACAATCATGGGAAAGACTGCTGACTTAACAGTTGTGAAGAAAACCATCATTGACACCCTCCATAAGGAGGGAAAGCCTCAAAAGGTGATTGCAAAAGAAGTTGGATGTTCCCAAAGTGATGTATCAAAGCACATTAATAGAAAGTTATGTGGAAGGGAAAAGTGTGGAAGAAAAAGGTGCACAAGCAGCAGGGATGACCGCAGCCTGGAGAGGATTGTCAGGAAAAGGCCATTCAAAAGTGTTGGGGACTTTCACAAGGAGTGGACTGAGGCTGGAGTTAGTGCATCAAGAGCCACTACACACAGATGGATCCTGGACATGGGCTTCAAATGTCGTATTCCTCTTGTCAAGCCGCTCCTGAACAACAAACAACGTCAGAAGCGTCTTACCTGGGCTCAAGAAAAAAAGAACTGGTCTGTTGCTCAGTGGTCCAAAGTCCTCTTTTCTGATGAGAGCAATTTTTGCATCTCATTTGGAAACCAAGGACCCAGAGTCTGGAGGAAGAATGGAGAGGCACACAATGCAAGATGCTTGAAGTCCAGTGTGAAGTTTCCACAGTCTGTGTTGATTTGGGGAGCCATGTCATCTGCTGGTGTTGGTCCACTGTGCTTCATTAAGTCCAGGGTCAACGCAGCCGTCTATCAGGAGATTTTGGAGCACTTCATGCTTCCTTCTGCAGACGAGCTGTATGGGGATGCTGACTTCATTTTCCAGCAGGACTTGGCACCTGCCCACACTGCCAAAAGTACCAAAACCTGGTTCAATGACCATGGGATTACTGTGCTTGATTGGCCAGCAAACTCGCCTGACCTGAACCCCATAGAGAATCTATGGGGCATTGCCAAGAGAAGGATGAGAGACATGAGACCAAACAATGCAGAAGAGCTGAAGGCCGCTATTGAAGCATCCTGGTCTTCCATAACACCTCAGCAGTACCACAGGCTGATAGCATCCATGCCACGCCGCATTGAGGCAGTAATTGCTGCAAAAGGGGCCCAAACCAAGTACTGAATACATATGCATGCTTATACTTTTCAGAGGTCCGATATTGTTCTATTGACAATCCTTGTTTTATTGGTTTCATGTAATATTCTAATTTTCTGGGATTGTGGATTTGGGGTTCTCATGAGCTGTACGCCATGATCATCACAATTATAACAAATTAAGGCTTGACTTATCTCGCTTTGCATGTAATGCATCTATCTCATATATCAGTTTCACCTTTTAATTTGCATTACTGAAATTAATGAACTTTTGCACGATATTCTAATTTTTTGAGTTTCACCTGTACTCCTTTGACACTCTAATATGGTACTGGCTGAATACTTCACATTGCCTTGGTATAAGGCAAAGGCAGCTTCTTTTTAACAGTAGAATGACAGGGAGAATCATCAGGTCCCATTCCACTCATTATAGAACTTTACCATGCCATGCAGTGTTCCCTCTAACAGGAATTCCCAGATGTAGTTGACCTCAACTCCCATAATCTCCAGCCAAAGGCCACTGCAGCTGGGGATGCTGAGAGTTGTAGTGAACAACATCTGGGAATCACTGTTAGAAGCTGATGCCATGTATTGAGGACTTCTCTGCTTCACTTAGGCTTGTGGCCACAAGGACCCATGCTGATCTGGAGAGCAATGAGGATCCTTCTCCTTGCTCTTGAAACCAATGGAGTCTTCTATTTCCCTCAGATGCCAAGATAAGGGGAGTCACTATGTGACTAGAGCAAGCATCTAACGTGGAAATGAAAGCCCCTTGTGTGGCATTATTCCTAGTAATCCCTGCTGGTGATACATTCATTCACAACATAATAAGCTGCATGTGTGAATCATGTGAGCATCTGGTGGGCCACTTTGTGAAACAGGATTCTGGACTAGAAAGACCTTGGGCCTGATTCAGCAGGGATGTTCTTACAGTCCATCATTTGGAAATGATTTTTTTTGGGGGGGGGGCAGATTAGCGCAATGGTAGAGCACATATGTTGCATGCAGAAGGTCCCATGTTCAATCCCTACTATCTTCAGGTGGTGCTGGAAATGCCTGTCAGAAACCCGGGGAGCCACTTCCAGTCAATGGAAACAATACTGACCTAGATGGCCTGAGGGCCTGATTTAGCTTCCTATGATACCTTCCTACTGATTCTGAAAATCATGCACTGAGAGGAAAATTTCCTCTTAAGGGCTCCCACAATTAAAGTCAGGGCAATGGGCAAGGTAGCTTTGCTATTCATCAACATTACTTAGGGGCTGTTTTGTTTTTCATTCAAATCCTAAGAGACAATGCCCAAAATGCTGCACAATACAACTTCAGCGTTTCCAACCTGCCACAGCTGATGCGCACATGAATGCCATCCCCAGCAGTGTAGCACAAGAGGACATTTGTACAACTACTTTAAGCAGCATGCAGGCAGTTACATCACACTGCTTCCATTGCTTCCTATGGAAGTAGCATTGCAGAAATGCATGCATGCTGTTTAAAGGTAGCTGCGCAATGTGCCACATACCAGGGTTGACACAGCAGCTCCAGCAGGTCAGAAATACCAATACAAACAACATAAAAAGAGCCTTACTGGATCAGGCTCAAGAATCTTGTCATAATGACCCACCAGATGCTTTTGGAAGCTACACAGGCAAGGGCTGAGGCCATGTCCTCTCTCCTGCTGTTGCTCCCCTGCAACTGGTATTCAGAGGCATCCTTCTTCTGAACGTGGAGGTTGCCTATAGCCATTGGGGCCAACAGCCTTTGATAGACTTATCCTCCATGAATTTGTCCAAGCCCCGCGTAAAGCCATCCAAGCTGGTGGCCATCACCACATCCCGTGGCTAAGAATTCCATAGATTAATTATGTGCTGTGTGAAAGGTACTTCCTCTTATCGGCCTTAAATTTCCTGGCAGTCAGTATCATAGGATGACCCCTGGTTCTACGGCTGTGAGACTGTGTTGGACAGCCTGTCAGCCAGTCTCTATATTACTACTACTACAAATATTCATATACCGCTTTTCAACACAAGCTCCCAAAGTGATTTTTATTATTCAGATCCTCAGGCCTCATGTGTCTCTTTGATTACCTTAAAAAAAAAAATCTTATTCCTACCTGTCCTAGAACCTAAGATGAGAAGCCGTGTCCAAAGTAACTTTATTTTAACTTAATTCATATTGCTTTTTCCTTCACTTGCAGAAGCTCAAGAGGCTATAGCTGCTGAGATCTTGCTGTGCACAACTGATGTCCATCTTTACACGTCAATTGTTCTAATTATCCTTTCCTTTCATCACCGAAGATTAAGCTTCTCATTTATACACACACAGTTCAGAAATCAATGTTTTGCATTAAACAAGACATATTTAATTAGAAGCGGGGGGGACAGAACAAACAATGTTAAATGAATGCAGCTTCTTTGCATAAACACTCAATGGGTTCCCACCATATAAAAACTGTAACCTGCCACATGAAGCTGTCACTGTTATTCCTCTTGTGCATTAGAAGCATTTAAGCCTCTAATTTATGTGGTATAATAAACAAGCACCCCCGAAGGCAGATCATGTCTGTTATATCAGGCTCAGTTTTAAGCATTCTGGTATCGACAGACTGCACGAGGCACTAAAAGACACCAAGTAAATATTTGGCACTTCTATATGACAGCATTTTTCGCCCCCACATTCAAAGTACTTTATAAACATTAGCTTGTTAATTCTTCACAGCAGCCCTGCAAGGCAAGTGAACACAAACCAGGCTATCCATTTGAATGTTAGCAAGAAAGCATCCAACAGCCACCTACCAGAACTTCCATTTAGAAAAGGAAATGCCCAAACTGTGGGCTGGGGGCAACAAATTGTTTAATGAAATAATTAAGGGTGTGGCTTGTCTCTCTTAATGGCCCTGAAAATAAAGTAAGATTTTCGAAAGTTCATACTAATCACCTCAATACAGCCTCAAGGGGTTTTTCTAGTGCTCGGTATGAACACTCGATAATTTCTGCAGACAAGCACTATAACTGTGTATGCTGGTGGGAGGGGTGGAGCATCTGAGATTGGGGAGGGAGCCTTCTGAGCACACTCTCCAGAAGGGTAAGGTAAAGTGTGCCGTCAAGTCAATTTTGACTCCTGGTGCCCACAGAGCCCTGTGGTTTTCTTTTGGTAGAATACATGAGGGGTTTACCATTGCCTCCTCCCACGCAGTATGAGATTATGCCTTTCAGCATCTTCCTTTATTGCTGCTGCCCAATATAGTACCAGTGGGGATTCAAACCTGCAACCTTCTGCTTGTTAGTCAAGCATTTCCCCGCTGCGCCATTAGGTGCCCCCCTCCAGAAGTGTACAAAACTTAAAAGTTTTGAGAAGGGCTCAAACTTATCCAGTTTTATAGCAGGCAGGCCTCCATGGACAGAATATTCTCAGAACAGGGACTGGTTCAGTCCGCTCGACTTTCAAATGCAGAAGGAGGAGGCATGTAGGCTGATGCCGTACCACCAACACCTAACCATGCAGAACAGTAGGCAGTACAGATTAAAAAGTAGAAATATCTGCTTTTAGAAGGGACTGCAAATTTCATTTGCATGACTCGCTGCTCGTGGCTTGTTTCTTTCTAAGACAAGGAGGACAGGAAGGCTAGAGACTTCAAGAGAAGGTGTGAATGGCTATGAAGAATATTTGGTTGCCATGAAGACCCTGTGCCAGTCAATATCTCTCAACCCAAGCTACCTCGCCGCAGGGTTGTTGTGAGGATTAAATGGGGCAAGAAACATGTACTGAGCTCCTTGGAAGAAGGGTTGAAAAAAATATAAATAAACACAATCAAATTTTAGACATCATTATGAGCCATCAACTTCTGGGTGAATAATCAAGAAAATCCAAAGTGCTTCCAATACACTTCTTTGTTGACCAGCTTAGTTTACAAAAGCTACCAGGAATTCTCTGGCCACTCTAGTCCTAATCCCACATTATGTTCAATGGATGTACAATCTGTGTACTGCATACACCAGTACAGATCCATATGCAAGTACAGTTATTCATATGTTATGTTGAACACAGGTAGCCAAGTTTTCTTTTTCAACTAATGTATGTACAGTCATTCACACAAAAACATGTATGAATGTACGGACACATGCACATACAAAGTAATTCCTGTACAGAGCTAAGCTTTCAAATTATAACCAATGGCACAAAACAAGAATTAAATGAGAGCACGAAAAATTCAGATGATATGACCCACCATTTAAAACACATTACGAATACAACAAATATTTATTTACTGCTTTTCAACAAAAGTTCCCAACACGGTTTACACAGATACAAATAAATAAATAAAATGGCTTCCTGTCCCCAAAGAGCTCACAATCTAAAAAAGAAACAAGACAGATACCAGCAACAGCCACTGGAGGGATGTTGTACTGGGAATGGATAGGGTCAGTTGCTCCCCCCCTGCTAAATAAAGAGAATCATCACTTTTAAAAGATGCCTTTTTGCTCAGTTAGCAGGGGTTCTTAATGGAGGAAGTGGGCGAAAAAGGTTAATACCATTAAGAAAAATACAGTGACATTAACATCTGTGATGGTCTTTCTGTGGTTACCCTACAGGCACCAGGTATTAAAAGCATCTGGAAAGCCAATGAGCCTCTAATTGCTGGGCAATTGGGATTCTTCTGTATCTGTTGAAAAAATGTTCTCCATTTGATAACTGGCCTTATGAGGTGATCCAAAGTAAAATGGCTTGATATCCAATAATAGCAGCATTACAAATGGTGTCAAGCAAGAAATCAGCATCTGAAGTGGAAAGACTGTTATCCTGTATGGCAATTGCTGGAGGCAATTAGAAACATTAAATGGCTAAATACATAATCCACTCATCTCCTTGTTTCAAAATAAAGAAGTATCTTTACTATTCTCTCCCTAAAAAGTGCTCTTAACAAGTTCCTGTTTTTGAAAAGTGTTCATGTAAAAAGAACACTCAGATTGTAAATATGGCATATCTGCCCAACTTACCAGAATGACGATGATGCTGCTCTTCTAGGAATTCCATGTCAAGCATAAGGTCATCTTCATCCAAGTCACAGGAGCCCAAGTTATTCAATACATCCTGCAGAATGAGAACAAAAGAGGAGTTTAGGAAGGAAGCTAATTGAATGCAAAGGAAAAAATATCTACAGTATGTATGCATTGGTGTTAATGTGGGTAGGAAAATATGCTTCCATGCCCGTGAAGGTGTATACAAAATGGATAGAATAAGCAAGATGTTTTCTTCATTGCAGTCAATATACAAAGATTTCACTTGGAAATCATGCCTATAAATCAGGCATTATACCGCTATTGGATGAATAGAGCTAGGGACTAGCTCTATTCAGACATAACTCAGCAACCATGTACTTGTAAGTACATGCATCCATTTTAAAAGTGAACCTAGGTATAGGCTCTCTTAAATGCAGGGTATATAAAATGTAAATAGACAGTGTCCCCTGAATCCAGATAGTCCAGCACTCTGTTTTCAGTGATTGTCAACCATGTTTGTTAATTGAGAACGAACAAAAAGCTCAGATGAATTCACATTCAAGCTCTGGGAAATGTGCCCCATGGTGTGAACACAGTGTGTGCATTTGAGCTTGAAAAGCATTCTAATCCTTCATTTATAGATGGATAAAAAACAAATTCACAGCATGTGAGAAGGGGTTCCAAGGGACTCAGACGGTTTTTTTTTTCTTCCCTTCCCAAACTACCATTATAGGCCATACTGCTTTGTAACCTGTGTGGTGTCAGTCAAACCAAATTCACAACAGGGGGAGGGTTCTAGAAGACTCTGATGTGTCCCCCGCCCCTAATTCTCCATGTTGGTTCAAGATGGAGACGAAAGTATAAGCAGCAATCCTATGGAACTCATGTGCTTACAGTTACATACAAACTAAATTCACAGCACATGGGCAGGTGTCCTAAGTAAGAGTGGCCATGTTAAAAGAAGCAGAAAGTAGACTCAGTTCTCTCAATTCTACTATTCCCCTGCTACACACAAAAGCAGTTTGCAAGCAGCATGGAAGATATGCTGCTACACCCAAACCTATGCCTACAAAGGTTCTTGTGGGAAGGGGCTATAGCTCAGGAGCACATACTTTGAATGAAGAAGGTTCCAGATTCAGTCCCTAGCATCACTAATTAAACCAGTTTCAGGAAGCAGGGCTAGAAAAGACCCTTCCCAGAGATACTGGAGAGCTGCTGCCAATCAGAATAGAAGGCACTGGGTTAGAAGGACCAGTGGTCTGGCATGGTATAAGGTACCTTCATCTTCTGATTTTCCAGCATCTCTTGATGAGTATGCATTGTGACTAGACTACGTAGAATCTGGGAATAGAGGATATAGTTAATGCCTGACACTGTGAGGCAGTGACCATCACTATTTTTCAAGTGGGACGATGTTGGCAACAAATGTTCAGCGTGAGAGCCATGTCTCACTCTCAGCGCTGGGAGGGCCCTTTCAGAGAGATGGAACCCTCTCTTACAAGCTCTAGGAGGAAAGCACTGACAGGGGCTACACTTCCCAGCAATCTGAACGTGCCTTCCAAGATGGTGCAGGGGCTCAAAAGGGCTCCATTTCCCTTAGAGG
Source organism: Hemicordylus capensis (assembly GCF_027244095.1). Classification (NCBI taxonomy): domain Eukaryota; kingdom Metazoa; phylum Chordata; class Lepidosauria; order Squamata; family Cordylidae; genus Hemicordylus; species Hemicordylus capensis. The sequence continues at coordinate 23,770,492 of NC_069661.1, read as the reverse complement.
AGCCCCTCGGAGCTGGACAAAAACATGGTGTGAATGACCATCTCCACATGGTGCCAGGGGGACTGTGCAGAGCATTCAGCTTTGGCCAAAGCTGCTCACATGCCCAACAAACAATTAGTCAATAGGCTACACTTAGGGTTGATGGGGGCCATCAATGGCCCCTGGACCTTACAATGAAGAGCACTGCTGTAAGGCAACACATTTGAACAAATAATTTCCAATAGGTGAGATGCATATCATCTGTTAAGCAGAATTGTCTCTTTGGCATACACCAACCTTCATTTAGAGCTCAGAAATTCCTGGACTCACTGCTGTTAATTCAGTTAACATTCCTTAATTCCAACCATAATTGTACCTTCCTCTTTTAAGCCTATCATGGCCAGGCACATTCACAGAGAGTTACAACACTATTTCTATTTTCATCCCTTTTCAACAACAAGAAGCAGCACATTTTTAGAGAAGAGGCCCTTACAATGCTTTAATTCAAAGTCTTCCCATTAAATGCTTTATGTTAATTAGGAAAGAAGAAAAGGAAACGAAAATTTCTCATCAATGTTCCAAAGAAATGCTGACAGATGAATGCCGACATGTCCTTTGTTTCTCCCTCCCCTGAAAGGCTTAATCACTACTTGCAGAGAAATACTTCAGCAAAAGGTTTAATAAAACTCTCCATTGACTTTGGAATAGCCCCTTAGAAACTCTAAAACACAGCTTTCCTCTTCCCAGTGTCTTCCTTTGGAACACACACTGACATTAACCCCTGCTGTGCATGTGGAATGGGGCTGAAGTGTGAAAATAGAAAAGAAAATAGGAACAAAAATAAATAAGATGGCTTCCTGTCCCAAAAGGACTCACAGTCCAAAAGGAAATATAAGGTAGACACCACCACCAGCAACTGGAGGGGTGCTGTGCTGAGGGTGGGAAAGCATGGTTGTTCTCCCCCTTGCTAAATATGCGTCACCTCTTTGCTCATCTAGCAGGGACAGGTTCCCAAGGGCTGTTTCTTTCTCCATCCTAAATTAGTCTCACCAGTAATCCCATCTCATCAGGGATCATATATTGAATGAATCTTTGCTCAGTTAGCAAATTAAAAGACACATTCGCATGAGGCTGCAGCACAAGCAAACCAAAACCAAACAAACCAGAGAGCACCCTCACCAGACTCCATGTCTAAACAAGGTTTTCTTGGCCTTGTCAAGCAGGCAGCAACCCTTGGGAGCAGGCAGTCCCTCAGATACCCCAGGCCCAAACCGTTAAGGGCTTTAAAGGCCAAAACCAGCACCTTGGATGGACCCGGAAATGAACTGGCAGCCAGTGCAGCTCTTTCAGGATGGGTGTGATGTGCTCCCATCGGGCAGCTCCAGATAAAACCCTGGCTGCCGCATTTTGCAATAGCTGCAGTTTCCAAATATTCTTCAAGGGCCCACATAGAGCGTGTTACAGTAATCCAGCCGTGACATGACTAAGGCATGGGTAACCATGGCCAGATCTGCCTTCTCGAGAAAGGGACGCAGCTGGCGCACTAGCCGAAGCCGTGCAAAGGCACCCCTGGCCACTGCCTCCACCTGAGCTTCCAAAAGCAGAGCCGGGTCCAGTAGTACCCCCAAGCTGCGTACTTGCTCCTTCAAGGGGAGTGCAACCCCATCCAGAACCGGTAAAATCTCCTCATCCCAATTGGCTCTCACAGGAACATAGGAAACTGCCATATACTGAGTCAGACCATTGGTCTATCTAGCTCAGTATTGTCTTCACAGACTGGCAGCGGCTTCTCCAAGCTTGCAGGCAGGAATCTCTCTCAGCCCTATCTTGGAGAAGCCAGGGAGGGAACTTGAAACCTTCTGATCTTCCCAGAGCGCCTTCATCCCCTGAGGGGAATATCTTGCAGTGCTCACAAATCAAGTCTCCCATTCAGATGCAACCAGGGCAGACCCTGCTTAGCTATGGGGACAAGTCATGCTTGCTACCACAAGACCAGCTCTCCTCTCCTACTGACCAACAGTACCTCCGTCTTGTCCAGATTCAATTTCAGTTTATTAGCCCACATCCAACCTATAACGGCCTCCAGCCCCCGATTCAGGACATCAACCGCCTCCCTAGGATCAGATGACAAGGAGAGATAGAGCTGAGTGTCATCTGCATATTGCTGACAACTCAGTCCAAGTCCCCGGATGACCTCTCCCAGTGGTTTCATGTAGATGTTAAACAGCATGGGGGACAAGATCGAACCCTGCGGGACCCCACAGGCAGTGGCCACGGAGCCGAGCAGTAGTCCCCCAGCACCACCTTCTGGACCCTCCCCCCAAGAAAGGACCGGAACCACTGCAACGCAATACCTGCGATTCCCATTGAACCTGGGACCTTCGGCATGCTTAGCAGGTGCTCTGCCACTGAGCTAGAGCCTCATCACCTGGTTTGCCTGAAATTAGACATCTATAATTAAAATCTGTGAGGGAGTGGTATCCACTTCTGTGCTGCAAATAGGATAGGATATGCCGAGATTAGTAAATTTTTACAACACACTCAATCTTGGCATGTTGTACCTGTTGGAAGTTAAGGACTATGCACGGTCTCTTGTCTCAATGACAGTGGAGGACAGACTAGTGAGTCAGAGGGCTAGAGGGTCAAGACATTGGTCATCCTTTCTCTACTGCTCTGACACTATCCCTTTGGAATGCAGATTGCTCCTCTTAGGGACTAACTTCCTTCCTGCTTTGCACTTCCTCTCTCTTTTCTCTTCCTGTTTCTTCTACCTTGCAACATGCAAGCTCCTCTCCCCTGCACCATGTGTGCAGAGATGCAGAATCATCTGCATCCAGCTAGATAGATAGATTAGAGATCCTAACTCCTCACTTTCCTATCTAGAATGGAGTTCTCTAATAAATACAATTTATATTGATTTGAAACTATGAACTGGCTCTAAGTTACTTTACTCTCAGCATACACGCATGCCTACTCAATTCCGCAGTGTTGTGCCTCTGTGCACTCTGCTATAATGAAAAAGGGATTCTCTTACCACAGAGAATTCCCAACAGTTCCTGACACGAGAAGTAGTGTTTGCATGTTTGCCTGGGGCTGAGGCAGTGTGGCCAAACTGTCAGTTCCACACTACTTGTGAAGACAGCCATAACACTAGAGTCATACCACTGTAGGGGATCTTAGAGGTCTTTTGGTCCAGATCTGAGTGAAACTGGGAGATACAAAAAGAAGGAACACAGGGGCAAGTAGAATAAGGATAGGTAATGAGCACCTTAACTTTTACTTGAAAGGCAGAGGTAATACATATTAAGGCTATACTCACAATAATTCCCAGGGTGGGGAGGGCGAGGCGGAGGGAGGCAGGTAAGAACCTACCTCCCACCGCCACCACCCGCCAGATGATCATTGCCATTCCCTTTGGGATGCTGCCGCACACCCACATGATCCATACTGCATGGAGCAGCGCAGATCTCTGGAAGCCAGGACTCATTTTCCCAGCATCCAGGAATCCCACAATGCATCACATGATGTGTGCAGTGCATTGGGGAATTCCCCTGGGAGTTGAAACCTGATTCTGTGTATGCTCAGGCTATGTGCAACCCGAGCATACACACGACCCCATGCCTGGGGTAAAGGGCGTGCTTGCACCCTTTAATCAAGGTAAAAGCCTGGGTACTAAACTTGGGCTTGTGGGGGTGGCAATGCCTGCATCGGCCTCAATCCTAGTGTTGGACAAGAGCATGCCTCCCCAGATAGGGCTTCCCTAACCTATGTGTGATTGCTTGTGTGCACAGTCTCATTGGCTAACTTGTCCTATTAATTTCAATGGTACTTGCATTGGGTAACTAGAAAGTGATCCAATAGGCTCCATCTAACTATTTGGTTCTGCAGGAGCTGAAGTCATAATCTTGCTATCTGGTATCATTTGAATTGATATGCTGGAGACTGAACTTGATGCTTATGCATGCACAGAATGTGCCCAAGCATAAGCCACATTTCTTCCCATTTCCCACCTATTTGCAAACAAATTTGCAAACAAATTTGTTTACAAACTTTGATCTAGATCTCGTTCATTTGTTCCATGAATGATAGGCCTTCAATTTTACCCTCCCATTGCTGTCTGCCACTGCTTGTTTACTATCGCCAATGCACAAAATATTTCTTGTCTCTCTGTATGATCCAATGTTCTCTTATTCAAATTATGCAAAGTAGCATCCAATTACAGCAATATTGTTACAAAGTCTTGACTAATGTTTGTGACATCTGTGCTCTGATTGCAAACATTATAATTAATCTACATCCCATTAATACCAGATGTTTATTAACAAGTTCTTAGGCTTTCATGGTGTCTGGCTCCCTGTTTGGCAGTAAATTTTGGTTACATTTAAATGTACCATCTTTGAGTGTAAATAATCATTTGGATTATTACATATAGACAATTTTATCAAACTATAGGTTGCTTACCTGTAACTCTGGTTCTTCTAGTGGTCATCTGTACTTTTACACAAATGGGCTATGCGCAGAGACCTCATTGAAACCTAACAAGCTCAATTCTCCCGCTTCGGGCAGGGACCCCGCCCCCAGCCGCTATATGCGGCTGCACCATTCCTCATCCCCTCAGTCACAGAGTCTTCAGTAGATCCTACAGGCAGGGTGTGTAAAAGTAGAGATGACTACTAGAAGAACCAAAGTTACAGGTAAGCAACCTGTAGTTCTTCTACACGGTCTCCGTCTTTTACACAAATCGCTGCATAACAAGCAAGCACCCAAGGAGGAGGGAAGAAACAGAAGCAATCTGTAATCTGCCAGAAGTATTTATTTCAGAAACAAGTACATCAACTGAAAATTGACTGCAGGACACTCCTGCTAAATACAGCATCATTCCATGCCCTGGCATCAATAGCATAATGACAGATAAATGAGTGGGGCAAAGCCCAGGTAGCTGCCTGGCACATAGCGTCCAATGGGACCGCACGATCAAAGGCAACAGAGGCTGCCACAGACCTAACTGTGTGCACCTTAATGGTAGCAGGAAGCTGCTTATGAGCCAATCGATAGCAAGTTAAATTGTAGAAACTACCCATCTTGACAGGGATTGGGCCGAAACTTGAAGATCCTTACAAGGCCCATCATAAAGAACGAACAAGGAAGGAGTTATTCTCCACTCAGCAGACCTCTGGACATAGAAAGATAACGCCCTTCTAACTTCCAAATGATGCAAACTGTCAAGGTCTGGCCCAAGGCCAGGAAGTTCTCGGCTCGGCTGCACGCTGTCGGCTGAATGACGAACGTTGAATCTCAGCAATGAGTCGGAGTTTGGAGCTGTAATTTATGGAGCAAGCCGAGAGCTCCCAGCTGGTAGGAATTCACGGCTTGTCAGCCTTCAACAATAGCCGTTTGCTCCTCCTAACCGCTTCTAATTGTGTCCTGTGTTTAGAACACCAGCGTTGTTGCGGTGTCAGCGGTGTTCCAATGTCTAGTTCACCCTCTGATTGGTTCCTCATGCTTACTGTTGACTCAGGCTGCTAAGCCTGTTCTAAATCATCAGCTGGATTTACTGCAGCTGTCTTAGGAACGCTGACAGCCGGGCTCTGCCCTTCAGACATTCCTGACTCGGCTGGAAAGCCGACAGCTTCCCCTTCCTCCTCGCTGTCGGAACTCGAGGGCATGACACAACCTTCACTCTGCATCTGAGGAAGGGTTTTGGGAAAGCATAGGTAACATGACCTGTGATGTACATAGATACCACCTTAGGAAGAAACTGGACATCTGGCCTGAGCACAACCTTGTCCTTGTGGAACTGAAGGTATTAACCCTCAGGGCCCGTAACTCATTCACCCTCCTAGCGGAGGTAACGGCCACCAGAAAGGTGACCTTCCAGGTAAGGAGACGGGGTTCGATTGAAGCCAAAGGCTCAAAGGGAGGCTGGAGAAGACCGGCTAAAACCACAGACAGATCCCAGGCTGGTGACATGACCGGATCGTCCGGCAAAACATGGGACAAACCCTTTAGGAAACTCTTCACCACCGGGCCCTTAAACCATGAAGCCCAGGTTGTTGGGGAATGTGCCACAATGGCAGCTAAATGTACCTTAAGGGATGAAAGCTTCAAACCAGACTCTTTAAGGGACAACAGATATGTGCATATGTTTTGTACAGAAGGATTAAATGCATCAAACTCATGCAAAGAAGCAAACGAACAGAAACAAGTCCACTAGTGATCATAGGACTTCCTCGTGGATTGTTTTCTGGCTGCGCCCAAAACTTCCTTGAGTCTCAGTGGGAAGTCAGCAGGACCTGCTAGGCCGTCAGATGGAGGGGCCGAACATCCTGGTGGAGCAGCCATCCCCCCTCCCATGACAGCAGGTCCGGTAGGGTGGGAAGGCGCCTCCAGTCCACCGCCAGCCGCCTTACAGCCAGAAACCAAGGCCTCCTGGGCCACCACGGGGCTATCAGGATGGCCCTAGCCTGATCCACCCTCAGTTTGTGCAGCACCCTCGGAATGAGGGGGAACACATACAGTAGAGAGCCCATCCAAAACAGGACTAAGGCATCGCTTATAGACCCCTCGCCTTCCCCTCCCCTGGAGCAATAGAGGGCACATTGAGCATTGTCCCAGGAGGCAAAAAGGTCCAGAGTCGGGACTCCCCATTTTACAAATATGTTCCTGAAAACACCCCGGTCTAAGGTCCACTCATGGGAGACCACCGTCATTCTGCTCAAGGTGTCCACCTGGACGTTCAGGGAACTTTGAATATAGACCACCTGAGGTGACACTGCATGTGCCACGCACCAGTGCCAAAGGTCCGGAGACAGGAACAGAAGGCTCTTTGAAGACATGCCGCCCTGTAGATTGTCGTAGGCCTTCACCATTGTATTGTCCATTTGGACCATCACTGAGCAACCCCCAATCACGGGCAAGAATCCCTTGGAAGAATGAATATGGCCAGCAACTCCAAATAATTGATGTGCTGGGTCCTCCCCCTGGGAGACCAATGTCCACTCAAGTGAAAGCTCTCCAGGTGCACCCCCCAACCGAGCTCCGACATGTTGGTCGTAATCACCCATTGGGATCGGGGAGCCTGGAAGGGGGCACCGACGTTCAGATGTTGAAACTTGGCCCACAATGCCGCAGTTGTCTGCACCTGGCGAGGGGGCGTATGCTCCAAATGGTCCGGATCCCGAAGGGGGTCAAATACATCCAAGAACCACCTCTGAATGATGCGCATTCGAAGACGTGCCTGAGGTAGTACATAAGTGGTAGCCGCCATATGCCCCAATAGGCGCTGTACCAAACCGACACAGCCTTCTTTTTCTTCAGTATAGGAGGGAGGTGTTGACCCGCTGGCAAATCATGAGGCAACTTCGTCTTCTTCTTCTTCCTCTTTGGTATCAACACCGAGGGATTCGGGGAAGACTTTGGTACCACGGGCACAGAACACTTAGGGAGGTCTTCTGAGCGCACTGGCTCACTTGAAGCCACCAAAGGATGAGCATTAGGAGGTGCCAAAACCAGTATTGGGGCCGGGTTTTCGGCCTCCACAGGAACAGATACTGAATGCTCCGACTGCACCGATGAACCCATTTCAGCGGATCGCTTCAACAGTAAGGCTTCCAAGGAACGGAAAGCCAGATCCCACAGGGCTGCACACAGGCAAGAAGCCCTATTTCTGCGAGCCTGCTTCGTAAACTTCTGACAATGAAGACAGGTCTTGACAATGTGGGATTCCCCCAGGCACAAGAGACACTCAGTATGAGTATTGGGGGAAGGGATCTTAAATCTGCAACAAACACATTTTTAAAAGTCCGTCGTGCCTGGCATGAATGCTGTAGGCCGGCCGGCCGCCACATTCCGTCCCAGCCGGGATAGGAGCTCCAAAGAAGGGGGAAACCTGCAAAAAAACCAAAATGCCAAGGAAAAACCACTACTACGTGAAAGTAATAAAGAAACAAAGAAAGAAAATAGAAGAAAATAGAAGCAGGGAGAAAAAACAACAAGGGGGTAGATATATCCTATTTGTTGTCGAGCTGCAGACTCCACAATGCTTACAGAAGCGCAGACGATGAAAGACTGAGAATATGAGGAGTGGCACAGCCACATATAGCGGCTGGGGGTGGGGTCCCCACCCTGGGGTCCCCACCCAAAGCAGAAGAATTCAGCTTGTTAGTTTCCGACAAGGTCTCTGCACAGACGCATAGACCATTTGTGTAAAGGACAGAAACCACGTTGAAGAACCTGAACTACCATTTTGTGCCTCAAATAAATAGTTTCAGTTAATTGTCTTAATGATGCATCAGCACAGTTCTTAGTCCAACTGGTGTGGAGAGATAATTTTACTTCTTTAAAACATGTGTAGGAGAACCCCACTATCCACTGGTGTTCCGTTCCACGGGGGGTTAGAATAGTGAAACTGTGAATAACCAAGCATTAGAGCAACGGGAATTGTGGGGGTTAGGTTCCTGAGGCAGCAAAAAACAGGAGAAAGAGGACTGAAAGTGGGGGAAATTGGGCAGGGGAGAAGTGCCCTACCATGCTCTTTGTATCTCCAGCTGTCCAGGAATGCCCCCCCCCCCCAAGTCCAAATCGCAGTTTCTCCCATGTTTCAGATATCCTGCTGCCACACCAATTCAAACCCAGCAGTTTGAATTGGGCCCAGAAAAGAAGTTGAGCCAGTGGAGTTATTTAAATTAGCACCTTTGCCTTCAGGATGCATTCTTGACACTCGCCAAAATCCAAGGGAGGAGGAGAGCTGGCTTTCCAACAGCAAGCATGAATTATCCTCTGTGCTACACAGGCTGAGAAAGACTCCTGAGTCTGAAACCCTGGAGAGTTGTTCTCAGATTTCTGGGATGGGGCTGTAGCTCAGCAGTACGTCATCTACTTGCATGCATAAAAACCCAGGTTCACTCCTTGACATCTCCAGGTAGTGCTGGGAGAGACGCTGAGAAAGAGTTTTCTGCCTGAAACGTTGGAGAGCCACTTCCAGTCAGGAATGAATCAATGGTCTGACTCAACGTAAGGCAGCTTCCTAACATTCCTATCCAGCCTAACAAAGTACTAGTGCAATGTTGTTGCATAGAGATCTACAAATCGATTCTAGCTCAAATCAATTTGAGCTTGAAATGGGGCGTTTCAAGCTTGAAACAAAATGCTCTTAAAATAAAGGGCCTGTTTCGAACTAGAAATGAAACAGCCCCATTTCAACTTAAAACATTTTGAGTGTTTCGAACACTATTTTGAAGCCTGTTTCTCCAGGGAGATCTGGTCTACCAATTGGGGTTAGAGGGTAGACTAGGCCTCCGCCCTGGACTTAGCACATTGGACCACCTTGGAAGGTTGGTCTACCCTCCAACGCACAGAGACCTAAGTTTTGGGCGGTATAAAAATATGTTAAATAAATAAAATATGTTAAATAAAATGGTAGATCAGCTCTCCCCGAGAAACAGGTAGTTTATGGCCCGGGATTTCCACTTTGGCATGGGTTCACATAGTTAAGCTAATGTTGGTAACCCACTTGAAACCTAGATTCAAACATTTGTGTGAACAGGCATATTATCTGTTTGTTTGGACCCTTTTGTTTTCATACACCAAGATCCTACAGAACACTACCATAGTGCCTGAACAGTGGGAGATTCCCAGAGTCTAACAAGTACCCCGCCGCCGCCGCCGCCTCTCCAGCCATTTATCAGAAAGCAGCCACATAAAACTAACACTATAGCTCTATTCAGACATTATTTTCCAAACACAGTATCCATGTACAGCAGCCAAGAACAGAATTTCTGACCCGGCCCATTACTCACTGCCTACTTCCCACCACTCACAGATATGCCAACATTCGTTTGAAGAAGCAAATGCCGTTTCCATGATGGTGGGCATTTCCGTGATTGGAATGCTCTAGTGCCTGCGCCTCCAGATCATAGAAGCGCCCATCATCATGGAAACAATGTTTGCCTCTTCAGACAAATGCCGTTTGGAATGCTGTTTACTTTCTGATTGTACCTTAGGACTCATTTCAGATGTAACACTTTCAATCCAACAACCTTGATTTGTTGAACTGGGAATGAACCATTCATGAGCTCCTTCTACTCATGCACTAATTTCTTCCCCCGCGTGCACCCAGCTGAAACGAACACTCCCATGTAGAACAGAAAGGGGAACAGTTACCTCCCCTCAGAAAATTTGTGAAAGGCTAAATTCACACAAACACATACTTAACAGTCAGTGGAGCTATTCTGACGATCAGTAGAAAGTGGGCTAAGGGTGCTTAGCCCGCTTTCCACTGATCGTGAGACTCACCGGGCTCACAGCCGAGCCCGGTTGAGTCAAAGTGGGTCACCCGCCTTTGTAGCCCTCCACTAAGCCCGGGTTAGCGGAGCGAGTGTTCCGCTAACCCGGGCTTCCCGATCGTGAGTAGCCATGCCGCGGCTCCACGCTGCGGCTACTCACGAGTAGCCCCCCGGAGGGGAGGTGAAAAGCTACCTCCTGGCTCCAGGGGTCTCCCCAGTATGCCCTGCGCATTCACGCAGGGCATACTGCAGCTTCCAGGGGCTGCGCGGCCCCCAAACTCCCCAGTTCCCACCAGCTCCGTCACGGAGCCGGCAATCGTGTGGGCGGCCGATCCGGCTGCCTGGGGCTCCTGCACTGCTCGTCTGCGGGTCTCACGGCCAAAGCGGGTCTCACGGATCATGAGACCCACCTCTGTATCTATGTCTGCAGCATAAGGATCTTGAACAAATGACAGAAATGTTTCTAAAACATTTAATAACACAATAATTGTATAAATAAGGACCCCAAGTATTTCAAAGATTTTAACTAAGACATGAGGCATATAGCCAGAAAAAGAACCCAAAAAACACTGAAAAAGGGAAAACCTTTAAGCCATTTAAAGCAATGTTAACTCTAAGAACTATAACTGAATAATTCATGGGTGTAATGAAACGTTTCCCCTTCTGGACTCTTCCACATACTTCAAAGGGAAAATGAAATTACATGAAAACCAGGAAATAGGAAGAAGACTTACAAATGCTGATTTCATTGCTGACATACCGAGAACCTCTGTGTATTTAATGTAAAGCTTTTTGGATGCCTTTCATACAGTATCAGCAGATTAAATGTATTCGGTTTCTGAATACGGCCATCAAATAATCATATTTTCTAGTGGAATGCATGAGATGTTCTGGAGGAAAAATGTAAATCCTGTAATACTTGGTAACTTAAAGTTTCTGTGGCCCAGTAAGATACGGAAATTGTTTTTAGGAGTATTCAAGGCTCAGAAGAAGAAGAAATATCAAAATTATTGGCAAAAGCTACCTAGTTAATGATTCTAAATTATAATATAAGCATAGGTTATTTCACTTCTGGTCTATTAGTTAGCAACAAATAATGTGTTTCTTCACTGAGCTCCAGACAGCTTAGAAGAAGAATAATGAACTCTCACCCATAATGAATCAAAGAAAACATTGGTTAATCCAATAATTAATTTTTTTTTTTAGTACTGTTCAACCAGGAAAAAAACAAAAGGGGGGAGGGGGAATGGCACTTACAATACTGCTAGGATAGACATTTTATTGTATTTTTTAAATTTATTTTTATTTATTTACATTTTATATCCCGCTCTTCCTCCAAGGAGCCCAGAGCGGTGTACTACATACTTAAGTTTCTCCTCAGAACAACCCTGTGAAGTAAGTTAGGCTGAGAGAGAAGTGACTGGCCCAGAGTTACCCAGCTAGTATCATGGCTGAATGGGGATTTGAACTCGGGTCTCCCCGGTCCTAGTCCAGCACTCTAACCACTACACCAAGCTGGCTCTCTTTTTTGAAGACCCAACAGGTCCAAGGATCCCAAGGCATAGTCTGAGAGCCACATGATGCAATCCCCTTGTTCAAGTTAAGCAGATCTAGATCCATGCCTGGATGGGTGACCACCCAGGAACCCCATATATGTAATATAAATGTAATAAACAGTATTTTTTCAACAAGTACTAAGATACATTCATGGGGTGTGCTTTTTTATAGACAGAAAAGATCAGAATCCCAAGTGACAGGTCCATGCAGATACACAAGAATGTCTGCAAATCTTCTAAGCATGAATTCCTGGATGCAAACTGATCAACTAACCAACCGACATTCTGTGGGACATGACAGATGCTAACATAAATGCTGACAGCTTATTTGAATGAGCCAGGATATCAATTGATGAGTTCCTACCTGGAAATGCTAATAACACTTGACCATCAAAACATGCATACTCTACTGAAAAGTACAAGTTTACTATTTTAAAAATCCAATATTCTCCTAAAATGACAAGCAGCCCAATGCCAGCATTAGGATCCTACCAGGGCTGAAAAGCAACTTGAAAGGAAGCGCCTGGCAGCTGTGGAATGACTTAAAAACACTTCCGACCAGTCACAAACTGCTACTTAAATTGGAAACAATAAATGCAGGGCTGCATGACACCTCTGAGGTCTCTTTGAAGCATATTTGGCTTCCTATATGATAAGATCAGTAATGGTGGGAAAGCTTCTCCAAAAAGATAACTTTGCCCACCATCTTTGTCAACCAACTTTACCCATCTTCCATTTCAATGAACTGCCAAAGTAGAGAGTTGGTCACATCCATGCAAATCATAGAGGAGAACAGAGGAGGCAGATGCCCCACACAAACTGTGATTAAGCACGATTGCATACCTGCAGAATCTTTTGTAATCTGCAAGGGCTATCTGGTAGATGCTTAATGGGTTCCCTGACAGACAAGTCAACTTGGGAACAGTTCCCTAAAGACAGGCAGTTTGGAAATTACTGTTTTAGAAAAATCATTTATAATGGACACATCTTCAGTGCATTTTTTTTGTTGGGGGGGGGCAGTGAGTGTGTGTGTTGAAAACACATTTTCCATAACACTACATAAGAACAGTCCTGCTGGATCAGGCCCAAGGCCTATCTAGACCAGCATTCTGTTTTCTGCAGTGGCCCACCAGATGCCTGTGAGAAGCCCACAGGCAAGAGGTGAGGGCATGCCCTTCTCCTGTTGTTGCTCCCCTGCAACTGGTATTTAGAGACATCTTGCCTCTGAGGCTGGAGGTGGATTCACAAGCATCCCCTTGTGCTCTTCCAGTGTTATGGCTATTTGTGAATTGGGAGACCCCCAAATGGGTCACAGAATGACCACAGTGGTGTTTCACCAATGGCATATCATTTATTTATTTATTTATTTATTTTTAAGAAAGAAAGGAACTGAGAAGGAGCAAGAATGGGGTGTGTGTCTGCACTACAGTATATCTATATTATTAATTCTCCAAGATGGGCCAGGCGTGGGGATGTGGTAGAAAGGACAAGATTGGCTGACAGAGTTTGCAAGCAGAAGCAGCTGATTGGGCAGTGGGGATTCCATATGCAGATAGGGAGGGGGATCCTGTGGCACTGTGGTGATTGGGCAGTGGGGATTCTCTATGCAGATAAGGAGGAGGAGCCTGTGATGGTTAAGGTCAGTTAGAATGAAACTGTTACTGGTTGGAAGATGTTCTTGATTGTAGAAGAGAGGAATCTATCTCTATATAAAAGGATAGTGGGCAGGGGTCTGTGGATTCATGAGGGAGGAAAGAACCCCTTCAGGAGAAGGAGGCTGCCGTTGTGTAAATTAGATAAGGAAACGAGATGAACAAGATCTGTTCACTCAGGGAGGGAGAGAGAGAGATAGAACATGAAGTGGGGGTGGGAAGAGTAGGGAAGAGCAAGTGGAGGAGAGAGAAAGAGAAAAAGTAGGGAAGGGGAAGAGAGACAGAAGGAAGGGCAAGGGACGGGCCCGAGCCTGTCAGCAGCCTGAGGGGAATGAGCGGTCATGGCAGCACTAGTAGCAAGGAAAGGCTCAGTCAACCACTGCTGCTGTTTGGGGCTACCGAGGCCATTGGCGGAGGGAGGCAGGCAGGCAAGGGATGGGCCCGGGCCTGTCAGCGGCCTGAGAGGAATGAGCAGCCATGGTGGTGGCAGCAGTGAGGAACGGCCCAGGTTCAGATCAAGGTGGGGAGATCTCTGGGGATAGGGGGCTGCAGCTTGGCCAATAGGTGGCAGCCATGCTTCAGCCACGACCAAGAAGGGTGAGGGGGGTGGAAGCAACGGGATGGAGGAGGAGCAGGAGTGCAGCTCAGGTGAAGGTGGGGAGATCTCTGAGGTGAGGGGAGCAATCAAGTACTAACTCGCAGATGCTCTAGAGCGTGCAAGAGTTCCATCATTGAAGCGGAGAGAAATAATGGCGGCAGTCAGGATGCAGAGGTGGAGGGCTGGCAGGCAAAGCCCCTCCGGCCAGAAGAGGTGGGTGGACGGCGGGCAAAGCCCCATCAGCCAGGAAGAGGAGGCGGTGGTGGGGAGAAATAATGGCGGCGGCAAGGAGGTGGGCAGACGGTGGGCAAAGCCCTACCAGCCGGGAGGAGGAGGTGGGAGGCAACGGGGAGAGCTGCGAGTGGAGAGAGCTGTGGGGGGAGAGAATGAGCGAGCGAGCTGCGGGGGGAGAGTGAGCGAGCGAGCTGCGGGGGGAGAGTGAGCGAGCGAGCTGCGGGGGGAGAGTGAGCGAGCGAGCTGCGGGGGGAGAGTGAGCGAGCGAGCAAGCTGCGGGGGAGAGCGAGCGAGCAAGTTGTGGGGGAGAGCGAGCGAGCAAGCTGCGGGGGGAAAGCGAGCAAGCGAGCTGCGGGGGGAGAGTGAGCAAGCGAGCTGTGGGGGGAGCAAGCTGCAGGGGGAGAGAACGAGCAAGCTGCGGGGGGAGAGAACGAGCGAGTTGCGGGGGAGAGCAAGCAAGCGAGCTGCAGGGGGAGCGAGCTGCAGGGGAAGAGAATGAGTGAGCTGCAGGGGGAGTGCGAGCGAGCTGCGGGGGGCGAGCGAGCAAGCTGCGGGGGGGCGAGCGAGCAAGCTGCGGGGGTGAGCGAGCTGTGGATGGAGCAAGCTGCAGGGGGAGCAAGCAAGCTGCGGGTGGAGCGAGTGAGTGAGCGAGCTGCGGAGGGGAGAGCAAGCAAGTGAGATGCGGGGGGAGAACAAGCGAGCCATGGGGGGAGAGCGAGCGAGAGCGCTGCAGGAGGAACAAGCAAGAGCACTGCAGGGGGAGCAAACGAGCAAGAGCGCTGCAGGGGGAGCGAGCGAGCGAGAGCACTGCTGGGAGAACAAGTGAGCGAGCACGCTGTGGGGGGAGCGATTGAGTGAGAGCACTGTGGGGGGGAGCGAGCAAGTGAGAGAGCTGAGGGGGGATGCCACAGGCTCAGTGCACAACTGTACAGATGCTCTGTGTGGGGTCAGCTAGTACTTCTTGGTTTTTGTTGCTGCTGCTGTTTTGCTTTGGTGTTTTTTGTTTTGTTTTGTTTTTAACTGTTATAGCTTCCCTGCCTATTTCCTGTTATAGCTTCCCTGGATCTTTGTAATCATACTGTGGTGAAGGTACTAAGAAAGAAGTGATCCCTACCTCTCCCTGGTCTGAAATCTACACAGGGTTGTAGATCATGACTCTTGGATTAGTCATGACTCTTGGATTAGTATTTCATTGCCCTGTGAAAGACTGAGAAGAGTCAAAAAAAGTTATGACATGAAATACATGTTTATCTTTCGGGGGGCTTTAAAACCAAAAGGATAGACTTTGTTTTTAATGGTCAGGAAATTTAGGACTGACTAGAGGAACTACTTTTTCACACCGTGCATAATTAATCGATGGAATTCTTTGCCATGGGATGTGGTGATGGCCACCAGATTGGGTGGATTTAAAAGGGGCTTAGATAGATTCATGGTGGACAGGTCTATCAGTGGCTACCAGTCTGGTGGCTGTGGACCACCTCCAGCCTCAGAGGCATGATGCCTCTAAATACCAGTTGCAGGGGAGCAACAGCAGGAGAAAGGGCATGCAAATACCTCTTGCCTATGGGCTCCCCAGAGGCATCTTGTGGGCCACTGTGTGAAACAGGATGCTGAACTAGAGGGGACTTGTGCATGATCTGGCAGTGCTCTTCTTATGTTCTAATGTTCTAAAGAAAGTGCCATAGAAGCACCCGATCTGAAACAGGACTGGGGCATGGGAGAGGGGGCTTAACCCTCTGCATGCTATGATCCTGAAGAAAACACCCTCCCACAAGATACAATTTGCCCCAAGAGAGAAGCTGCTATTTGAATCCATAACACCTTCCCTCCCAGGGCAAACAGCAGCTTCCAGGGAGGGAGGGAGGGGTTGTCAGGAATGTGATGCAGAGGGGAAAGGCTAAACCCCCTTCCCCGAAATGCCACAGCTCCAACCTGGATTAGCGCCCTCCAAGAACTGCCATTCAAAAGGGAGGGGTAAAGGGGGGGGGGAGACACATCTAATATAATGTCTGGTTTCTCCCAAAGAAAGTGGAGCATAATGTCACCCCAAAATTAAAACTAGGTCCTGTATTATCCTCTTTGCTAAGTAAAGTCCACCCTGATTTGCATTTGACTGGGAGACTACAGGTGAGCACTGTTAAAATATTCCCCCTAGGGGATGGGGCCACTCTGGAAAGAGCAGACAGTTCCAGGTTTCCTACCTGACATCTCCAGATAGGGCTGAGAGAGACTCCTGCTTTTAACCATGGAGAAGCCACTGCCAGGCTGTATAAACAATACTGAGCTAGATGGACCAATGGTCTGATTCAGTATAAGGCAGCTTTTTATGGTCCTATAAGAGTCCCGATTCTGAGAAGGTTGGAGTCTACGGCTGACATTCTGACTAAACTATTCAACAGAAGTCCTACTGAATTTAACTAATTTTTAGCGTGACTCCTAAGTAGTACTATTGAGTAACTCTGACTGGATGTCAGCCTATTCCTCTAACCAACAGAATGGGTAGTGTTAGATGCCTGCTTCCAATACTCCATCTTGTCAGCAGTTATTTCTTGCCCCATTGCACTGACCTGAAACAATAATTTAAAGAGGTCTCAGTCTGCTTTATGGTGCAGCTCCTGCTTTACTGGGTAGATTATGATAGTTCTAAAATATTATTGCTGCCATTATAATCACAATCACCATAAAGCAGTTTAAGAGGTTTGGCACATCTTTGCTGTCAGAATTCACTGTCCAAAAAAAGGGAGAAAAATATCCTCCATCAGAAATATCACCTTCTTTGGGATAAAATTCATTTATATTTTTACGGAAAGAAAAACAAAAACGATTCAATCAAATTTTTGTTCTCTGGGTAGAGGAGGTCAAGCAACATTCTTTCAAAAACATGTAAAACAATTAGGATCAAGAATATGTATGCCTCTCCTAAATTCTCTGTCCATCCAGACTGTCAACCACCAATGACAGCTTTTTATAGGGTCTTCGTAGATATCAGAAGTGACAAGCATGTCACAAACCTACTTTTTCACTGTGACAAACTGAGAGCTGGGTGGCCTGTCTATAGTAATCTATTTCATGAACTTGCCATTGTACCATGTTTGCTTCAAGTCAAGTGATTGCCATAAATGTTATCATTACCCATGAGGCACAGCTAGCCCAATTTTTGCCGATTGTCAGAACCACCAGACTCGGCTGTGAGCCCGGTGGTTCTGGAGCGGGTAACCCGCTCCGGAGCGAGCGCTCTGCAAACCTGGTTTTTAGAATTGTGAGGAGCCACGGCAAGGCTTCGCGCCGCACCTACTCACAAGTAGACCCCTGGAGGGGAGGCAAAAAGCCACCTCCAAGCTCCGGGGGTCTCCCCAGTATGCCCTGCACACTCACGCAGAGCATACTGGGGCTTTCAGGGGGCACGCAGCCCCCGAGCTCCCCAGCCCCCGCCGGCTCCAACTCAGAGCTGGCAATTGTGTGGGTGGCCAATCTGACCGCCCAGGGCTCCCTCCCCGCTCGTGAGCAAGGAGAGCGGGCTTAGCCCGCTCTTCCCGCTCACTGCCCCAAACCGGGTCTCACGGATCGTGAGACCCAGTCCAACATCTCAGGCTAAGATACTGTAAACAAGTTCTTGTAATTATACACTTCAGATTCTTACAACTAAAAATGTAATGTGTGGATGAAGTAAACACTTCTATCATGAAAATATGCTTGGAGAGCTAGGATTGGCTGCAGCTTCCTGGTAATTATACCCTTCGTCTCAAACCCAAGTTTGCTGACCACATAACGGGGCAGTTCAGATAATACTCTGACTGCCCCTCTTTATCTGAGGGGAGTGGGAGGGTCATGCAAACACCCCACACTCAATTAGACACTAGTGCATCAGGGAAGAGGGACATGCATACACACACTCCCACCCCACATACATACAATTAAAAGAGGCCAATTGAAGAATCATCTGAATCAGCCTGTTGCATGGAATGCTCTCACTGATTTTCGCACAATATGTTCCACTAAAGTTCAGGTCAAAGTATTTATTTCTTTGTTAGGTAGTTAGTTAAGTATTTCTGCCCCATGTTTAGTGCAATACAATAAAGCAGCGAACAAAATGAAAGAAAATTATAATGTAAACATCTATTGTAAACAAAGCATTAAAATAAACACACACTATCAAATAAAATCGCAGCATCCTATCACTGAGTAAAATGCCTCCTGGAACAGGAACATTGTGACCTTCCATTTAGAGGGAGAGGTAGCCAGGTTGGGCATCACCACGGAGAAGACCATATTTCCAATACCCATCAACTTAATTTCTGCTAATGGTGGACCAGATCCTCCATGGCCAGTCTTAAGGTTGAGGAAGGTTTATATGGAAGGAGGCCATCCTTAAGGCAACCTGGTCCCATATTGTTTAGGGCTTCCCTCCCTGCTATGTACTAGGATTGCTGCTGCTGCTAGCACAACTGCCACTGTATTTCTACAAAACGATATGTTTCCTCTGGTCTTACTTTGCTGCTTATGGAATGAGTTCTAGCCACCAGCCTCCTTTCCACACCAATGCTGTTATCTCATTCTGTACAAACACGACACTCACAGTCATGCACACAAAAGGCAACTGAGGGATGGGGGGGGCATGCTAAAGGATAAAAGCTTGACATTTGAGTAGAAGCCTTTATCAAATAATGATTTAATACCATGTTTACCAGGAAAGCAGGCATAGCCCCAAGTTGCTATGGAAACCAACAGAATTCCAATAATATTAAGCAATAGTATTAATATATATTACTCTAGCAAAGGGTCACTTGAAATTTCATTTACAAGGCTGCATATTAACTAACAAAGCAAACAATATAAGAGATAGGAAATTGCCATTACAAATTCATGTCATCTTAAACAAGGTTTTTTGGGGTGGCTTTTTGTTTTTTGTTTTTGTTTTTGTTTTGTTTTTGCAAAGTAACATACCAATTATTAGAATGTATGGATTGCAGCCAGTCCCCAATCATTTCCAAACTGTAGCCATTAAAGAGTGTTTAATGTTCTCTTCTACCTTCAAGAGCTGCTCTATGGTTTTATTTTTTCATACCAGCTGGTTCTGGATCCAAAGCTCTCCCTGGCGTCCCAAGTTGATGCGGTGGCCAGAGGTGTTTCCTATCAGTTTCAGCAGAAACACCAGCTGCGTCTGTTACTTGAATGAACAACCTCAAAACGGTGGTACATACAGTATGCTGGTAACCTCTAGACTGTACTACTGCAATGTGCTCTATGTGGGGCTGTCTTTGTACGTAGCCCAGAAACTGCAGTTGGTCCAGAATGCGGCGGCCAGGTTGGTCTCAAGGTCATCTCAGAGAGACTGTATTACTCCTGTGCTGAAAGAGCTTCAATGGCTGCCGATAAGTTTCCAGGCAAAATGCAAGGTGCTGGTTCTCTCTCTCTCTCTCTCTCTCTCTCACTCTCACTCTCACTCTCACTCTCTCTCGCTATCTCTATCTATAATTTGCTAAGACGTACCCGTGGCTAATCCCATGGGTGGCAGCTCTTGCAAGGGTAGGGGGAGAGGAATGTGAGCAGCCAGAGAGAGCAAGCAGCGGCCAGCCTGGCCACCAGAGAGGTGCGAAGAGCAAGCACTGGCCGGTCTAGCCACCGGGCAAGAACAAACTGGGGCCAAAGGGAGGAGAACGAACTGGGGCAGGAGGGGGGAGAATGAACTGAGGCTGAAGGGAGTGGGCAGAGAGACAGGAAGAACTAGGGGCACAGATGCTCTGCACCAGGTCAGCTAGTTACCTATAAAGCCCTAAACAGCTTAGACCCTGGGTATTTAAGAGAATGTCTTCTTCTCCATGAGCCCCGTCACCCATTGAGATCATCTGGTGAGGTCTGTCTACAGTTGCCACCAGCTCATCTGGCAGCTACTCAGGGACGGGCATTCTCCAATGGTGCCCTTGGGCTTTGGAATGAGCTCCCTGTTGAAATAAGAGCCTGCCCATTTCTGGAAACTTTTTAAAAGGCACCGAAGACATATTTGTTCACCCAGGCTTTTAATTAGATTTATAGATTTAATACTTTTAATGCTGGGTTTAAAATCATTTTAATATTTTAATCGTTTTTAACTTTGTTTAATTTTTATTTTAATTTAATATTTTTATATGTTTTAATTGTTTAAAAAATTGGTTTGTTTTATTGCTGTAAACCACCTAGAGACTCCGGTAGGGGGTATTATACAAACATGTTAAATAAATAATAATGAATATTTTTGCATATTTTTAAAACTGAAGATAAAGAAACTGGGTCCTTATAACCCAACCATGGACACATGCAACTACAGGTGCCAGGACCACAAATAACAAGGGCCACCGGTATTTATGTCTTCTGTCTTTACAATCATTCCTTGCCAACCACGGTTTTACCAACCGCAGTTTTGAATATATGTGAACAGGAAATTGAGGCAGGTCTTGCCAACTGTGACCCAAGCATCCATGGCTGGCAAGGTTCTTTAGTGATTGGGGGGATTCCAGTGATTTTGGGGGGTTCAGAGGTTCGATCTGCTCATTCCTCTTGGTGACCCTTGCTAACCCTTACTGAACTTGCTGTCCCTTGCCAATTTAAAATGCCTTTGAGTGATATGGTTGGGGAGGGGTGTCAAAAATGTCCAGAGGCTCGATCTGCTCATTCTTCTTAGTGATTCTTGGCTATATTACAGGATTTGTGGAGATTTTTTTTCAATTTCTTTGAAATTTTTCCTTTATTTTTAGGTGTTTTTGCAGTCATGGTTCCCCTAACCCCCTGTTCCCCATAGACTTTAATGCTTCGCCAACTGGGAATTTGCCAACAGTGAGGGTTTGCCAGAATGGAATCCTAGTGGTTGGCAAGGGATGACTGTATATCCACACACTACACACTTAAGGCACTTAAGTGGCTAAAAGATGGAGAAAATAATATTCAAAAATTCTGGATTTGGAAATTCAAACAGCTACAGCAGTATCTTTTTTATTTTGTATCTCTACCACAAAAAGTTCTGAAAAACAGAGGCTCCAGACTTCAAGGAAACCCTGCATAGGTGGATATGGTTGTGCCGGTACAGCTGCCTGAGAACCAGATTGTTAGAATCACAATTCCAGCCTGCAAATTCAGTCTTGAGAGAACAGAGCTACAGTCTGTGCTACATTCAAGTCACATTGCAATAGCAAAGACTAGCTCACAAATTTCAGTTCACTGGAGTGTACAGCTTTTATCGGTAGTGGCACCA
The DNA here is from genome assembly GCF_027244095.1 of Hemicordylus capensis. NCBI lineage: Eukaryota > Metazoa > Chordata > Lepidosauria > Squamata > Cordylidae > Hemicordylus > Hemicordylus capensis. The sequence continues at coordinate 23,748,965 of NC_069661.1, read as the reverse complement.
TGCCACTAAGAATAGACTTTGAATATAACAGCTGCTCCAGAGCCAACAGAAGACAACGAGGCACTGTTCTTATATGAGCTACACATAAACAAGGGCAGAGTTTTGTCGTTTCTTTTCTCCCCTTAAAAGTGTGTTGGGAATCTGGGATTTAAGTAATTTTAAAAGGGAGGGGGGAGAGATTCCAAGAAACATTTCAGTGACTAGGGCTGAGCTGAAATTAAGCATACAGTTTCAGTATCAATGAAAATCACATCTGTTTTTCTTTGTTTTTTCAACAACCTACTTGGAAAGTTTAAAAGTCTTAACACCTTAACCACCAAAGAAGGACTGGGCTCCTTTTTTATACCTAAAAGCTGTATAAGGCAGAATATAAGCAGATACAGCTTTTCTCCATCCAGCATAACTAGCCTGTTCTGCTTAGTGTTAAAGGTACAGGAGCCCTATCTGTTTTCATACATGATCCAAGTTTATTTGTATTATTGCTCATATTTACATTCTGCTCTTTCTTCAAGTTCACAGGAACATAGGAAGCTGTCTTATGAGTCAGACCATTGGTCCATATAGCTCAGTATTGTCTATACTGACTGGCAGCAGCTTCTCCAAGGTTACAGGCAGGAGTCTCCCTTAACCCTATACAGATGCCAGGGACTGAGCATGAGACTGTCTGCAAGCAAAGCAGATGCTCCAACTTATGGCCACAGCCCCATAAGTTTAAGACAGCGGACATAGGGTTTTTATTTTATCCGCACAGCAACTCTCTGCACTAAGGCAAGTTGAAAAACAATGGGCTGGTTCAGCCGATGCATCCAAGTTGTCCTCTGCAACACACAATTAAGGACACCCACAAGCATGTCTCACTCCCCCTCCCAGCATGCCATTCCCCTTCTCCTAATTGTGTGGGGACATTCTTCCCAACCATTCTCTCACAAGACATCTACTTTAACATAGCATTTGGCTGATATGTGAGGGGGTAATTTGGACAGACCACCTACCCACATGACTAGGAGAAGGAGAACAGCGTACCAGAAGGGAGAGCCTAGTTATGTCAGAGCTCATACACATCATCCAAACCAGTCCAATTATTTGCCCAGGGCCCAGCCACCCACCACCCGCCCCCAATAAGCTTGCTTCTTCATGGCTGAGAAGCAATTTGAACCTAGGCTTCCCATACTCTCTCAGCCCTAGTCCTTGGAGAATAGAAAGCTGCCTTATACAGAGTCAGACCATTGGTTCATCTAGCTCAGTATTGTCTACCCAAACTGGCAGCGGCTTCTCTAAGGTTACAGGCAGGAGTCTCTCTCAGGCCTATCTTGGAGATGCCAGGGAAGGAACTTGGGACCTTCTGCATGCAAGCATGCAGATGTTCTTCCCAAAGCAGCCCCATGCCCTGAGGGGAAAATCTTACAGTGCTCACACATGTAGACTCCCATTCAAATGCAAACCAGGGTGGACTCTGCTTAGCAAAGAGGACGATTCATGCTTGCTGCCACAAGACCAGCTGTTCCTCAATGGAGGAAGAAGCCTCTATACCACTGAGGATCCTAAAGCACAACCCATTCAAGGAGTGACAGTCCTTCACCAAGTGTAGTCGTCTACTCAAAAGTCATCTTCTTTCCTAATGACCCTGTGCTAATGACCTAGGTTCTAAGGAACTCAAATGGTAGTACCAGTGGCCAGCTTGTTACTAGCCACTGGCACTAGTGATCAATAACAAGTTGGATACTAGTGCCAATAGAGGTGATAGCCTCAGGTGCAGAGGTTCCATTCTGTGCACAAAGGAAGGAAATGTAAGACTTCCCTTCATCATTTGTAACTACAAACACATGTTACAGCTTGTGAACTGTGACTTGAACAGAAACTGATACAAAGCATAAAAAGGAAGTGTTAAGTCCCTCCCCTTCCATGCAACAGGGACAGGGTATTACACAAGCCACAGCTCATCTATTCATTTATTGCATTTATATCCCACATTTCTTCCATCATGGAATACAAAATGGCATATGTGACATTCTCACCCCAACCACCAAATGTGACTTTGGTCCCCCACCCCCGCACACTCAATTAAAATTATATTTTGCACTTTACTGAATATAATTGTAAAATGTGGGGAGCAAGGTACCAAAGTCATACTTTGCCTAGGGTGAAAAAACCCAAGGGCTGGCTTTGCATGTGGTCACCCATCCAGGCCCAGAGGAGCCCTAAACTGTCTTAGCTGCAGCAAGGTGGCTGAATCATGTGCCCTTAGACTGTGCCCTGAGGCCATGCCTGAAACAACCATAGTTATATCTGAACTGGTATATCTGTATACCAGAATAACTTTAGTCCCTAGAAACAACACACACCTATCATTACGAATGACTCAACTCTTACCAAGTGAAACCACATTAGCTTGGGGGGGGGGGGGGAGAGTGTGATATTTTTCCACTGCAAAGATGCCAACTGAAAACATACATCCAAGTGAACTGCAATCTTTGCCAAAGCTCTGCAATTGACATTAAATAACATCTCACATCTTGACTCCGAATGAGTCATCTTTTGCACAACGACCATCATCAAAAAAGCAAGTCTGCTTTAAGATTAAATGCAGATTGGCTTCATCCTCTTAACTAGAATGTTTACTGCCCTTAACTTGAATAGCTAGGGGTAAATGATAAGCCAGGTAAGGTTCCCCCCCATCCCACCCAACCTCTCAAAGTTATTTACTGTTCTGCACTCTCAAAAATAATTCATAGGCATTTCTAGAGAGGAGAGCTGCAGAACACTTTCGTTTTATCTTCTTAGCCATTAAGACTAGCTTCCAAGATATAGAAAAACTAATAGAAACTTTCATGCAACCCTCTTATAATAGAAAGACATTCATTTTAATGATGTCCACGCTGTCATATGTCTACGTACAGACTTCTTATTTTCTGATGTAAAATATTTAACATTATGTATCGGAGTTTTCAAAGGCTGCCCAAACAAGTGTGTGTGTGGCACGCACGCACACACACACACACACACACATACTTATTCTGATAAAAATAGGCTCAAGCACATTCTAAGTTTTACTTGCTTCAAAAAAAGCTGAGTTGATTTTGAGGGGATTCAAGAAATGATCACTATTCATCATGTAGGTTTTGAAGAACACTTTCTTACAGGAACACAATGGATAGCCATCGTCCTAGATTGCTTTAGAATATCACTGATGTTTTGTCTTATCTTTTGTTTTGTTTTAATTAAAGCAATGAAGCACTTCATGGATGACTCCTCCAAGCTTTGACGCATACAAGTTTCTGCAAGGACAACTTGCACAGTAAATTCCTTCTCCTGTCTTGACATTGGTCTCTCTGGTGACATGAAGGGGGAAAGGTGGGAAAACTCTCTGCATTAGGCTCTCTCTAATTAGACTTTCTGCAAGAACAAGCAGAAGCCCTTCAGACTTTCAGAGGATCATAGGAAGCTGCCTTTTACCAAGTCAGGCCATCTATCTCAGAATTGTCTACACTGACTGGCAGTGTCTCTCTAAGCTTTCCCCCAGACTTCCCTAGAGATTTTCCAGACAACAGGCTTTACCACAGGTTTTCTGCAAGACTTTACTGCGTTCAAAGTTGCCCCCCCCCCAAATGACACAGAAACTGGATTTTTTGAACCCAGATATAAATCAGGCTAGACTCTGATGCACAATGAACAACCTTAATTGTGTGTGAAGTGCTCCCTGATAGCTCACAGGGACACAGGGTAAATTTGGCTGACATGTGAACGCACACCTCTATTCCAGAAGAGATGCAGACTAAAAGCTGTGTGTGATGCCAAGGATTGAACCGGGGACCTTCTGAATGGCAGATGCTCCACCACTGACTGAGTTATGACCTCATCCCCGAAAGGGAACATCTTACAGCAGGCAGTGCTCACATGTAGTCACCCATCCAAATGCAAACCAGGGGGGCCTTGCCTAGCAAAGGGAACAATTCATGCTTGCTACCACAAGATCAGCTCTCCTCTCTTAGCTTAGAAATCATGATGAATTTCACCTTGGAGAGGGGGGAAAGAAGTTTATTACTTGTGAGAAGATGAGAGATGAGAAATATTAGGAGGGGATAGTGGGAGGGGGCTGTGATTTCTAATTGTGTACATGGAACACTTGCTAGAGAAATAGCATTTAATTTCTAGAAACAGACGTGCAGGAATTCAGGCTTGTGGAGGAGTAATGTCTACATACATCTGTCTATATACATTTGTCCTACAAGCCTTTCTCCTTAAATCTGTTCCAGAAAGGAAACAGGCACTACTTGCTCAATGGAAAGAGAATAGCAGTCTACATGTGCTCAGGGGCATTGTTGGAATATTCCCACTACCTCAATCAATAATTCCAGTGACTGTTGCTGGTGTCTATCTTATGTTTCTTTTTAGAATGTGAGCCCTTTGGGGACAGGGTTCTATCTTATTTGTAAACCGCCCTGAGCCGTTTTTGGAAGGGCGGTATAGAAATTGTATTATTATTATTATTTTACACAGTCAGACAGGTGTTATTGACTGGTTTGTTTTATCCAGACATCGAGTCCTTCCCAAGGACCTGGGATGCCAGAATTTTATTGTCAATGGTTATAGATATCGTCGCAGAATATAGGCTGTTCCCAGTAAAGCTGCTTTTTGTAATTGGCTGATGGTGATTTCTGTGGCCCCTATGGTGTTGAGGTGCTCTTCAAGGTCTTTTGGAACTGCACCCAGGGTGCCAATTACCACTTGGATTATTTTGGTCTTCTTCTGCCACAGCCTTTCAATTTCAATTTGTAGATCTTTGTATTTGGTGATTTTTTTCTATTTCTTTTTCTTCTATTCTACTATCCCCTGGTATTGCTATGTCGATTATTTTGACTTGTTTTTCTTTCTTCTCGACTACAGTGATATCTGGTGTATTGTGTGGCAGATGTTTGTCTGTTTGTAGTCGGAAGTCCCATACTATTTTTACATCTTCATTTTCTTCCACTTTTTCAATTTTATGGTCCCACCAATTCTTGGCTACAGGTAGCTTGTATTTTTTGCAGATGTTCCAGTGTATCATTCCTGCTACCTTGTCATGCCTTTGTTTGTAGACAGTCTGTGCGATCTTCTTACAACAGCTGATCAGGTGGTCCACTGTTTCATCTGCTTCTTTACAAAGGCGGCACTTGCTGTTTGTTGTGGATTTTTTGACTTTTGCTCTTATTGCATTTGTTCTTAGTGCCTGTTCTTGTGCAGCCAATATTATTATTATTATTATTATTATTATTATTATTATTATTATTATTATTAATTGACTGCCAAGTCTTGGCACAAATTACTGGACTTCCAGGGGTGAGATGCTGGGAGTGTGCTTGGAAGGCAGTTTGGTGTACGTATTAGGAGTGGAAGGCGCAGTGCTGGGAGAATGAAGTTTGGGCTGATATTGATTATAGCCAAGCTGGTATTGATTATAGTAGTAATACCTCCCCCTGTGCAAGTTGAGAGATGGAAATTGACAGCTGGAGCTCATTCAGAGGCAAGGATTCTGACAATGCTTAGCAGAAAGACATCTGCAAAGAAATTGTGGCCAACACATGCAGAATCTTAATTAAAACTCACGAGATCCGATATATGATAATTACCACAGTATGAATCGATCTTTTTTTCTTTCTGTTGATTTCAAAACAAATGTAAATAAATATTATGAGGAGGGTAAAAGTCTGTAATCAACTATTAGTGTAACATTATTCTTACTTTTAGAGAATGAATGTGCTCCATGTTTTTCCCCTGCATGTCAAGAACTTGGGTTTATTTTTTAAAAATGGGGAGGGGGGTAATATAAAGACCATTTTTGTTCACAATCTAAGGTTCAAGGGAGATTCGAAGAATGTGCATCAAGGCTCTATTACCTGAACTTGTCAAGTTCAGGCTCTTTATAATTTCCCTACTCTTGCAAATTCTGGGCACAGTTCAATCAAAACAAAGCACTTTCAAATTCCACTGATTTCAATGGGAGAGATGCGGGCCCAGTATACAGACATAGACTGACATCATATCTGTCAGGAGAGGACAGATTGGGCTAGATCACTTGGATTGCACATGAAGATCACATGTTTTAATGTTCACCTTCATAAAGCACACACTGCAAATATAAAGCCAACACAACAGGCAAAGGGCTGGTTGGAATCACTCTCTCTCTCTGATATGATATTTTTCTGTTTGGAGGGAGTTCTGAAATGAAGGGGTCCAGAAAAGCAGTCAAAACTGTTCTCCTTCATTTCAGTTGGATCCCAATATCTGCAGTCTTAAATAGTACAGGCCATTCTATAGTCTGAGTACTTTTCCAGCTTATTTTTACCTCATTCTGCTGCATGTGTGTGTGCGTGTACATACACACCTAACTTCTCACACACACACCCCAAGGATATACTTAATTCTCTGGGATTGTGGTTTTGTCTTTCATACTAGCTTATTCAGATTTAGAAGCTCTTCCCACGATCAAGTGGGAAGGAAGCCCGAAAGCACTTATCTCCCCACAGACGATCCTCCTTCAGGCTCTGGGCAGGCAGATCGCCCACCCAGATGAGCAATGGCTCGTCTCCAGCATTCCCGCACCCGGCTACAGCTCACCCAGCAGCTCCGGGGGGGTTGGGCGCAGGGAAGCTCCCCGCCCCCCGGAGCCCCGGTAACACACCACATGAGTGCACGGTGCATTTCTGGGATCCCCCCTCCCCCCTAAGTGTGCCTGCCGTGGCTGCGAGCAGCTGTGGCTGACACACGGTCAATTTAACAAGGTTAATGGAGCATTTGCTCCGTTAACCTCATTTAAAGGGGTGACTATATAGGTGGACTTGCCTCCATGGAGCCACCAGGCTCATCCTCGAGCCCGCTGGTTCTCATAAGTGAACAAAACCGGACTGGGCTATCTTAGCCCGGTTTTGCTTGCTGGTGAGAATAGCTTCATTATGTCCAACACTCATACACTCTTCTTTCTGGATATGTGGTGAAGCTTTAGTTGATCGATTGGAAGATGAAATGACTTCATCCCACTAGGCACCCTTGTCCACCATCCATCTTTTCAGCCCTGAGGCAACAGTTGCTTTACTGTATATCAGGAGTGGTGGCTAAAAATCTGAATTGGAAGTGAAATGGGAAAGGTGTAGACTGTTCTTTCTTTTAATCTCATTGGGGTGGGGTTGTTTTTCTGTATCTTAAGAAGGAAAACCTACTTTCCTAATTTATTCACAGTGCCTGTGGGGTATACTTCTTTCTGTTCCCACACAATGTGTGAACTACCAAATTTTTTAACAGAGATGCCTGACTTGGCACATCATCTTTAACATAAATTTACCTGCCAGGGCTTCTTTACTGCTGAGCATTCTCAGACATTTCCAATCCCTGGGATGAGATAGTGCCACTTTCATAATACCACAGGTTTTCTGCTTCCTGTCTATGACAGTTTTTATCAGCAATAATCAAAGCTTTAAACAAGAAAGGGGGTGGGCTGAGGGGAGGCTGACAGAATCCTTCGCCTGGGCCTTATGTACTGGAAAACCCTCATTTCCTTCCTCATTTCTTCCCTCTTCTCATCCCTCCCCTATGCCACAGAATATTCTTATTCTGGCCAGTTTGCTCTTCCTCTTCTAAATGCTCCTGAAGTATTATCACTCAGTTAATAGTAGAAAATAAGGAAACCCATAATTTATGCTTTAATTGAAAGCCTTAGTTACAGTATTATGTAGAAAAAACAAGCTGTCTCCCCGTTATATGGATGGGCTATTGCTGCTAGCACTTTGTGGCTTTAAAAAGATACATGCTGCCACCCAGTGCTTAAAAAGTCACATTAAGTTCCTGGAGGAACTAAATACCCAATTTAAGGAAATTCCCTGTTTTGTCCTGACCTTGATGCATTTCCCAATATAGAGTTATTTGCAGTCAGTGGTCTCTTTGTATGAAAGAGAGGGGGGGGGGAAACTAATCAAAAATTCATTTCAAAGCACAACAACAAGTGAAGGACAATTTTCATAGATCCCTGCATGGACAAATGGGGTACTGTGATTGTATCTTAAAGATAATTGCCTTCAATTTAAGCCTCAGGGTTCTGCATCATAAATTTGCTTTGCAATGCAAAGGTTTAAAAATTTAAATATTAGTGCTTAGCCACAATTAAACCACAGGAATCAATGCCACTGTTAGCAGCAGCAGATCAGAGATCCAATCATGACTGGTCTCTAATATATATAGAGGGTTACACCATAAGTAGGATTACCAACTAGGAACTTTTATTGAGGAGATGTGACTGTTTGGGGGACCACTCCCCCCCCCGCTTGTGTTGTGGTGTCTGAAGTTCTGGGGAGCAGCTGGGATATTTTGTTCTCTCAGAACATTTTGCTCCCATGAGCAGCTTCACTTCCTCTGTCTCCTTCCCCTTCCTACTGACCATCCATCCAGTGGTGAAGCCAGAGAGGAGGTTCTGCTTCAGTGACAGGTTGCAGAGCCATGTGATGCAGGAGCACAGATAGGTGGGCCCGACAGGTGCAGCTTGCTTCCTTCGTGTGGTGGCAGTGGCAATGAGAAGTTAGCGGTTAGTTAACTAGCTTTACTCAATCAGCAGCTACCCCTACTAACGGAATAAAAAGGCACCTTTTAAAGTGGTGAATATCATGGGGAGAGCAACTGGTCCTAACCAACCCCAGCAAAGCATTCCTTCTGTGGCCGATGCTGGTGTCACCTTGCATTTCTTTTTAGATTGTGAGCTCTTTGGGGACAGGGGAGCATCCTATTATTTATTTATTTTTGAGCACCACTCTGAAACCCTCTGTTGAAAAGCCATAATATAAATGCTTGTAGTTGTAGAGAACACCAAGTGAGTGGGAGACTGCGCATACACCACTGTGCCAGCATGCAAAGAGGCTGGCTCGGCAGCTAGCTGGCTGCTGTGCCTTGAGCCAGGAGGTGAAGCTGCTGGCCTGGCTTGGGAGAGCAGGCTGGGTGACCTGTGTGGGAGGAAGACAGAGGACTGTCTGTATGGTAAACCTAACCAGGAGATGAATTTACGGTCAAGAAGCAGGGGACTTGAGAATGCAGCACGTAGACAGTGGACAGCGCAGACATATAGCTCACCTGGTCATCAGCTTCACAATAGTGAGCTGTACTTATTTCCAAATTTTATATATATATACACACACACACACACACACACACACACACACACAACCAATAAACATATGCAAATGTGATGCAAAGTGTAGACTCTTTTTTTGGTGAAAAGCATCCTCTATTTCCTCTTTTGATGGTGATGGATATAGACTTTTTCTACCATCTGGACCTGACAACTGTAACCATAAGCAAGATGAATTTTTATGGGCTTTTAAAATATATATTTTAATAGGAAACTAACCCCATTTCCTTTTGAACTGTTGAAATAAAATAAATAAATAAACACACACACACACACACCAGGGATTATGTAATCATATTTTTAAAGCCGTTTAGGAAGCAGCTGAAAATAATCACAAACTTTTTTAAAAGGATGTCTGTGCTAGGGGAAGCCTCATTCAGGGGGAAAGGCAGGTTATCTGCAGCTTTACACACACACAGAGGGAAAGTACTGAGCATTAAAGTGGGAACAGCTGCTACTCATATTCCCAGCAGCAGGTCCCGCAACCAGCAAAGTGTGATGTTTTTTTGGCTGTGAGATTCTGCTGCTGTGAGAAAGAGAAAATGCTGGGCCTATGATTGATACAAGTGGAAAAGGGAAGGAGACCCTGAATGCTCATCTTTGTTCCCTGTACTATGATCCTCATCCACAACTTTTTCTTGTTCTATGTATTAAAAAGGTTTTGTTTTTTTTAAAGGTTTGGTGGAGTTGTATTGCTAATCAGCTAAACGCCATCTCTTGCAACCGGCAACCGGGTATTCTCCGTGGTGGCATATCTGACTGGCATTTCCTCCCCTCACCATGTTTGCCTGGCATCAACCCTGTTGAATTTTAAATACCAGGTTAAAACAATTGTATTTGTCCATGTTTGTAATTGAAAAATAATGATGATAAAGAGCCTGTTTGGACAATTATCCAAGCTTGCCCCACTCACACACAATTAAGAATGTGAATGAGCACATGCCACTACCGCTTCCAGAGGATGCCATTTCTCTTCCTAATTGCAGGAGGATTTATTAGGAGATGGGCACCAGGAGGGAGCGTGGGTTATTCATTCATGCCCTGATCACGTGTGAGAGGGACCAACTCGGATGTAGTGCCCAAACCGTCCACTGACATTTACTTTCTTATATTATTTTATCATTTATTATACCCCAAAACTCAAGTACTTCCTTAGAGGCTAGGGGAGGTGATGGCAGGGCAGGAAATGAGCATTCTCAAGGTCCCAAGAGAATGTCCTTTCCCAGCAGTGGCTGGGATTAAATGTCCCAGAATCCCTCACAGGAAACATACTATTTACTTCATTTCCACCCCGGAGGTCACTGGAGGGCCTCAAAAGGCCCTTTTACTGGAGAGAATGACACAAATTACATTATTTTCTCACCAGGTATTTTGGCACTGGTAGTTCCAGTTCCTGGCAGAAAAGGGTGCTCCGCGAGGAGTGACCGCTGCTTCCACCACTGCCTTCCTCTTCCCTAACCCTGAGGTAAGTACTTGCGTTCAGGCTGCAGTAGCAGCTCATAGAGTTGAGATAAGCATGGGCCAGCTCGCCAGCTGCATTTGAAACAGACATCCACAATGCAAACATAAAATTCAAGATTTTTATTTTGAGGCTGAGCCTAAATGTCTCTGTTGAAAATCTGAGGGAGGGCTAGGAGGAAAACGGGGCCCAACTCAGCTGGTGTTTTGGGGGTTGTTGTTTTTTAAAAAAAAAACACTATCATCTGTTTTTCAGCAGTGGTGGTACTCCTCTGGGCAGATAACTTTTATTTCCCATAAGTCCCCTAGGCATGGCGCTATATCACATAGCATCATTCCCAGAGGACTTATGGGAAATAAAAATGGCAGCTGCCACCCGCCAGTTGCTGGGAAGAGCATGTAAGCTCCCAGCTGCGAGCCATATTTTCCTCCATTCCTCCAACATAAAATGTTGCCTATTTTCACTGCCTGCAAATGGGGCAGTGAAATTAGATGGGGCCATTTCAGCTCAGCCCTATTAGGGGCCCTTCTCATGTTACCTTGGTGACATGCAAGTCAGACAAAATCCTGTGTTGCTGCAGTAATAATCTGCATACAGAATGTGCCCATCATACTGGTCTTCCTCACCTGATCAGCAGACTTCATTGAGGATAGATGAACACACATACAGATAAGCATCCACTCTTCCCCACTGCAAGTTTCTCCCCCAACAATTTTGGTCACTCCTGGCTGTCAAGGAGCTGCAGCCACAAGTTATGGAAACAGATGTCCCCACCACTCCTCCAAGGCCCTCAGGTCAAATATTTCCACTTGCTCACCCTCTTGTCCTCAGCTGCAGGTGGGGAGAGTGTTTGCTACACCTGCAGCCTTACCCAGCTCCCCAAAGCAAACCTCTGCCTGTCAGCTTGCTCTGGTCACGAGTTCCTTGGTCTGGAGTGACTGGCCCGAAGATGTCAGCGCAGGGTACACACACCTGCTGCAGAAAGTTCCCACAAGACATCCAGGCCTTGCTCCCCTGGTTGCAGTGTTGCCATGGCAATGCGAATGGCACCTCCTTGGCCTATCTTATTAGTTCCACCCCGATTGCAGCAGCCATGGTAACATGGACTCCTATGTTCGCTGACCTCCCTTGTTGGATCATGGAAGCTGTTAATAGAACTGCTCCCGAGGAGTACTTGGCTAATACACTCCAACTCCATTTGTTCACCCAGACTTTTAATTAGATACTGTTTTAATTGTGTTTTAATAGTTTTAACTTTTTAATTTTAATTGTTGAAATGTTTTAATCTTTTATTGGCTGTTTTTAGTGTTTTGTAAACCGCCCAGAGAACTTGCGTTTTGGGCGGTATAGAAATGTAATAAAATAAAATAAAATAAATAAACAAACTAGCCTTCTGGCTTAGTGTGCGAATTAGCTTGGCTGCAGGGAGCAGTCCCACTACAGTATCAATTTGAGCATTTTGGAAATGAAGAGGAGACAGAAATACAGTTTAGAGATTTATTTGGCATTAAAATGGGTTACAGGAAGGGAAACATTAGTTAGGCAGAGCAATAAAAACTTAACTAATAGTCTCAACCAGATTCCCTCTGAAGATTATTTAATTTAGTTTCCAAATTATAAGCTTGGCTAAAGTGCTTGGGCCAGACCCTGGCTTAAGGCTTGCCATAGTAAGTACTTAAAGGCCCACGAGTCCATGAAGCAGTGTTGCTGCGATATCAGATCGAGGGGGTGCTTTCAGTGTCACCCCAAAAGAGTTGTTTTGACAACCAAGCTTCTTTGAAGCTAAAGTGGCCTGGGCCATGTGTGGTTCAGCTCCCCCTCACACACACACACACAAATGTTAAATAAAAATTCCAGAAGCACTAAAAGCAACAGGGAGTGTATGTTAATGGACATGAGCACTATCCAATAACACCGACAATAGTCCCACATGTCTACTGCAGAAGTGTTGGTCACCTTATCTCAGGGTTTATTTTGACTTTTCCTGGGCACAGCTTGAAGTGCTACAAAAATCTGAAATAATTTTTGTTACAGGTTATGATGGCTCTACAACACCACATCAAAGATTTTGGAAAGCTATTATCTAAATAAGGTGCATTGAGCCACATCTGCTTGCAAGCAACATATTTTTTTGTAGAACAATCTGGACTTTTTTCACAGGGAAAGATTACTAGGACAGTTAAAAATAGTAAACGTATTTGTTTTATAGCATTTTTTAAATTATGGGTGGTGTCTATAAGGATTTTAGGGATCTATGACGGGTCCTGAAACACCCCCTAACACACTCTACAAAAATTGCTGAACTATCATCAAGATGGGAAAGCTGATGCTCTTAATAGCCAGAGGGTTTATTCATCCATAGCTGCTATTGTGTGCCTCTGCAATCTATGTTTTGTTCATTCTTAATGTTTTGTTCATTGTTATGTTCATTCTGTTAATATTTAAGAACACATAACATGGATCTCAGTTTATTTAAGGTGCTTGATCTTTACAAACCTAAAGGTTTGGGACTAGGTTACGGGAAGGTCCTACTTCCTTTTCTGGGTGGTCTCACCTACAGAGGTTTGCTTATTTTCTTTGTTTTCTTTGTTGCGTTTCATGAATACGAAGGTGATGAAGAAAATTAAAATACAAAATACATGAAAACCAATAAACACAATGGCTAACATGAGGAGAGCTTGTCTTGTGGTAGCAAGCATGATTTGTCCCCTTAGCTAAGCAGGGTCCACCCTGGTTGCATATGAATGGGAGACTTGATGTGTGAGCACTGTAAGATATTCCCCTCAGGGGATGGAGCTGCTCTGGGAAGAGCAGAAGATTTCAAGTTCCCTCTCTGGCTTCTTCAAGATAGGACAAGATTTTTTTAAAAAAAATATAGGACAAGATTTTTTTAATTGAACCAACAAACTACCCAAGCATACAGTACGTTGCCAAAGCACAATTATATACAAAGTAGTTGTTTGTACATCATATATCTACAAAGATTTACACACAAGGATTTGGAGACCCACAGGGTTATAAAGTATATGCAGGCAGTACTGTAACTTGGGGATGGGGGATTACAAGGCACATCAGGTAATCGCGGGGGGGTGGGGGGGGGTTACGTCCAACGTCCATTTCCATAATTTGTCCCATTGCTGTTTAGAAGAGATACACTTGTCTTTTTGCGTCTTTCCTTCCGTTCTCCTTTCCAACAGAAGGTGTGTGGTGTGCAAGCAACTGCACAGAAACAGTTTTAAGTCGTTCTGTAGCAGCCGCACCATGCTACACCATCAGGGCCGACATTCAAGTTGCACAGAAGCCCTGCTGGGTCCTTAATGCCAACCTAGGGCTGCCCATCATGTTGGCCAATGATTTTAAAACTATAAATAACTACCAAAAACAAACCCCAACCCAGTTCTAAGGCAGCATAAAATAGTAGCATAAGACCAGTCACAACCAAGTAGCACTCCTTTTAATTCACCCCAAATACCCAGGTGAACAAAAAGAGTCTCCAACAGCCTTCTGAAAACCAGAAGGGAAGTATCAGGACAAATCTCCCATGGAAAGGAGTTCCAGAATCTGAGGACTGCTGAGAAGAAGGCTTTGTCTTGGATGCAAGATGGACAAGGTCAAGTGGGTGGTTTCTCCATAGTTATGTCCCAATTATGCAAATCCTTCCCATGACAAAACCACAGAAGTACAGACAAATATCTTTTAGGTGCTAAGCAAAGTCTATTCTGGTTATTCAGATGTAGTGAGTAAGTCTATGTGATTTGGTGTGCATGGCTTTTCTGTTTCTTAAAAAAGTACCTGTCTTTAATACCACACTTGCCACTGCTCCTGTAAGGCGCTCCCCCACAAGTGCCTGAGACAAGGAATGGAGAGGGTTATCTCCTCCTGCTCCTCCTCCTCCTCCTCCAGGTCATATTCATTCAGCTGGATTCCTCACTGGGAGCTTCAGCCATCCCCATTGACCTCTGCCTTTTCTTCCCTGACACTGCCCTGACTTGTTCTAAAAAGTCCACTGTACAACTGATAATCTTGCAGGGCTACCTAGACAGCTTGCCAGAGGCCAAATAATCCTTGTAATATTTTTTTGAAATTTCTGGTCCAGTCCCACAATCACCTAAATGGCAGTTCTGTGATCTCAAGCCAGTCTGTGTCCATCTTCTACCTGTCTCTTTCTCTCTGCAGCAGCAGTAGAATTTATTCATTTACATTTATATTGTGCTTTTTCTTCAAGAAGCCCACAGCAACAGTATATGGGTATGTTCATCCTCAAAACAGCAACCCCGTGAGTTAGATTAGGCTGAAAGAGAAGTGACTGGCCCAGAGTCACCCAATGGGGCGATTCTCACGATCAACAAAAATCGGGCTAGCAGAGGCTAGCCCGAATTTTGTTGACCGTAAGAACCACTGGGCTTGCAGACGAGCCCGGTGGTTCTTGAGCGGGTAACCCACTCGAGAACCCCTGATAAAAAGCAGGTTTGCGGAGCAAGCACTCCAGCAAACCTGCTTTTTAAGATCGTGAGTAGCTGCGGCACGCCTTCGAAAAGCCACCTCCTGGATCCGGGGGTCTCTCCAGTATGCCCTGCACACTCGCGCAGGGCATACTGGGGCTTGCAGGGGCCGCGTGGCCCCCGCTCCCTGCTTCCCCCACCCCCCCTTCGGCTCCCGGAGCCGGGCATCGTGTGGGCGGCCGATCTGGCCGCCCAGGGCTCCCTGCCCGCTCGTGAGCGGGGAGAGCGGGCTTAGCCTGCTCTTCCCGCTCACTGCCCCAAACCAGGTCTCACTTATCGTGAGACCCAGTCCAATGAGTTTCATGGCTGAGTGGGGATCTGAACTTGGGTCTTCCCAGTCTGTCCAATACTCTAACCACTACCATCACACTGGCTGCTAGGTTCCAGCCACTTACACTGCCTCTGGGATTCAGCTTGCGTTGTTGGGCTGCAAATCGCCAATAACTACTTTTAATATAGTTTGTAGTTGCTACTTGTAGGGCACATTTTACCACTCGTTTTCCAGTTGTTTAAATGCTGTGTGTGTGTGCACACACACATATGCATGCACACACACAAAAAAAAGTTTTGGATACCAACAATGGTAGAAAGTAGGGATGTGCAAAATCTTTTGAGCTCAAACCAGGAATCCATTTTGAGTCAAAATATTTTGAGTGTTTCAAACACCATTTTGGAGAGCTGTTTTTCCACGGAGAGCTTGTCTACTGATTGGGGTTCGAGGCCATCATGCTAAGCCCAAGGCAAAGGGTTGGTCTACTAGCCTCACACAGTGGATAGACCAGTCATTCGAGACAGGCTGATGCGCTATGTCTGGAGCTGAGGCCTAGTCTACCCACCAATCCCAAACGGTAGACCAGCTCTCCCCAGAAAAACAGCCCTCCATAGTGGCACTTGAAACATTTTGAGTTTGTTTCATCAAAACAGCTGACTTGGCTACTGTTTCGTATGAAATGTTTCAAGCATTTTGTGTTTTGTTTCGAGTTCAATATGAAATCCAAAATCTGTTTCATTCACATCCCTAGTACAAAGGTGCTAAACACTTTTCTTCAAACAAATAATGTATCTAAAATACATGTTACTTGCTAAAGCTGCTAGGAGTATCTCTAATTTTGTTCTAATTCAAGTACATTGATAGTCTGGTCTTGAGTTCAGGTGTGAAATTGATATTCTTTGGTGAAAAATTATAGGGGTGATCCCTCAGTTTCTGCCAGGTAAAAAAAATTATCTTACTTTCTCTCAGGTAGGAATTTAGCTTCCCAACTTATCTGAGTTCAAATCCTACCATACATTTCATTCCACTGGATGCAAAAAAGACGAAATGAAAACAAACAAGCCAGGTTATAAATAATGACATTTGTAAAGCAAATGCAAGACAGATAAAGCACTTCATTGCCCATCAGATATTTTGGGCTGGAAGAACAAATGACCCATACATACTATTACACAAGTGTATCATTAAAGGAAGGTTCTGATCTGAAATTAATCGCATTCTCATAAGGTGGCACTTTGAATAATAAGGGAAAGTATTTGCTGGAGGCAGCAATTTTTCCCTATTAGTAATGCTTTTGCTCATCCAAATTATTCTCATGAGTGCCACAACAGAGTATTTAATCACTGTAGAAAGATAAAGAGAATATAAAATGAACTGGTAAATGTGCAAAAGGGGGGGGGGATCTTAACAGAGCTATATTCCATTGGAAAAGAGATCTTCTCCCTCAAAACCAGGGATTATGCATTTGTTAAAGAATAATTCAGTTAACTGCCAGATACTTTATAAATTCACAATCTGCAGGAACCTAAACATTTCTGTAATAAAATCAAGAGTTATCCTATGAAGCAGTGTTTATGATATTTAAAATTTAAAACTGTGGATAGTTTACTGCAGTTTTTATTTACTTTTTCCATTTATGTCCTTTCTTCCTCCAATATGGTGAGAAAAAGCAAGTTACAAAATGAAACTAAACGCAGTAAGGCAAAATCCATTAAAAATTATAATAGACCCCAACACATTAAAATATTTTCTCACACTGTTCCACATACCTGTTGAAAAGAGGGTGTGGAACAGTGCTCATTCCCTGAAGATTCGCAGCTATTGAGCTAGGTGAGACTCCTGGGGAATAGAGTTCCACAGAAATAGTGCTACCACTGAGAAGATGCTGCTCCAAGGCATAGCCTTGATACTGACAGTACTATTCTTGATATTTAGATGCTGTGACGTGTCTACACCTACAAAGATTAGAATCGTCTGGACAATGGTTTTCCCCGTGACACTCTATGGATGTGAAAGCTAGACTTTGAAGAAGCAAGATAGAAAAAGCATTGACGCTTTTGAAATTTGGTGCTGGAGAAGACTTTTGAAGATACCATAGACAGCCAGGAAAACAAACAAATGGATCATAGAACAAATCAATCCAGAATTTTCACTCAAGGCACAAATGACCAGGCTCGAACGATCATACTTCAGACACATTATGCAAAGACCCAGCTCCCTTGAGAAGTTTATAACGCTGGGGAAAGTTGAAGGAAAGAGAAGAAGAGGACGTCCAGCAGCAAGATGGATGGACTCGATTATGACATCAATGAATGCACCACTGAGAGACCTTAAAGGCCAAGATGAAGACAGATCATCCTGGAGAGAATCTATCTATGTGGTCGCTACGAGCTGACACCGACTTGACGGCACTTAATCAATCGATCCTTGATATTGACAGTACATGCTACAAGGCCATCAGAAACAGATTCAAGCGGCAGGGAAGTCCAACCACTGAAACAAACCAGACAACCCCCTGGGGTAATGAAATCCAGAGACACCTGCATTAACTGTATAAATGCCTTTGAGGGAGAATGACATTGCCTGCACTTTGGGACTGATCCACTTGCCCAGAGCATGAACGTAAGTGAAATGGGGATTCGAAACCATGTTTGTGATGATGTTCTGGAGGCAATATTATGTTTAGATCAGGACTGCACAACTTTGGCCCTCCAACAGTTGTTCAACTACAGATTCCATCATCCCTAGCTACAAAGGCCAACAGTCAGGGATAATGGGAGTTGTAGTCCAACGTTCGCAGGAGGGCTGAAGTTGTGCAACCCTGGTCTAGATAAACCAGGGCTGCTCAGCTTCGGCTCTCCTACAGATGTTGGCCTACAACTCCCATAATCCCTAGCTATTGGCCATTGTAGGTGGGGATTATGGGTGTCGTAGTCCAAAAGCAGCTGGGGGACCTAAGTTGAGCAGGCCTGAGATAAACCCTTGTGGAACACAATACTCTAATCCAGGGCTGCACAACTTCAGTGCTCCAGCTGTTGCTGGGCTACAACTCCCATCATCCCTGACCGTGGATGTGGTGGTGGCCATGGATGATGGGAGCAGTAATCCAACAACAGCTGGAGGGCCAAAGTTGTGCAGGCATGCTATAATCATTTAGGTTTTGAAATCAAATTAAAAAGTAGTGTTGAGGCCAACTCTTGAAGATATCAAGAGCTATTGTTATGTTGCCTGAAATACAATAAGCCACAAGTTTGGGGGGGGGGGGAGGAGTTGCTAAGGCAGCAAAACACACACACACACACACACACACACACCACCTTGGAGCAGCCCTGCTAAAGAGCAGGAGACACATATGGAAGAAGACTTTCCTCAAGGTTCGGGGGAGGAACCATTGCTCAGTGGTAGAGCACCTGCACTGGATGCTGAAAGACCCAACTTCAGTTTCTGGCAAAAAAAACCCGCCCCCACCATGTAGGGCTGGGAAGACCCCTGCCTGAAATCCCAAGAAGCCGGTGCAAGTCAGCATAGAGAATACTGAGCTTGATGGACCAATAGTCTGATTCAGGATCAGGCAGTTCTGCCCCAAGCTGTGTACGGCATTGAAAGCAGTGGTGACTTGTGAGGCACTTCACTAAGCAAAACCATGGGCAGCCACTGTGTAGCATTCAAGAAAAGATGTAGAATTCCCATCCTGACCTTTGAGCACTTGGAGGTAACAATGGAGATGAGAGGTCTGCAGAAAGTACAGAGTTGCTGATTGGACTCCTCGAGTCTCTGTCCAGTCAGAAGCTTTGCACTTGCACACAGTAGCAGCCCATGCAAGTGGGGGGGGGGGCAGTAAACAAACCACAGGTGCGACTCATTCCCACTCCGCATTCCCTGCCCTGGCTGCCTCATTCTGCCTCGCCTCCCCAACCAGTGTTCCCTCTAAGGCGTGCGCATGTGCGCCCGCTCATAAGTTTTTGGATGTATGCTCAGTTAATTTTAGCTCCCGCTCAGGGTGAATCATGAAAGACCCATTCTGAATGCACATATGAACACACTGCCTTGATACTGCCGCCCAGAACAAAACTCATTCTGCACAAAGATGGGGGGGGGGAATAGAGAGAACAATGTCCTCGAGCAGCCCATGCACCTGGGGTTAACAAACTGGTGAGAAAGAAAAGGGAGAACAAAACGATTGAGGCACAGAGAAGAGAGCGGGAAGGAACCACAACTGTGGCTCCTTTACTGCCCTGCCTGCTCTGCCTATACAGGCTGCTACATGGCTGGTTGCATCCCCCTACCACTGCCTCCCAGTGGCCAATGTAAGGCCAGGCACTCCCTTCCCCACTCTACTGCCACACAGCAGCCACTGGTGGTTTCATATAATTAACTATCTCACCAGTCACCACCTTTTTAAAGGTTTAAAAAACACAACTAACAATTGTAAGTACTTGGAAACAAACTGGTGCCCACCAAGTTGCTAATGCCTTGAGCAGGATGGGCAGTATGTTGCTATAATACTATTTAAGAACAATCTATTTGCTTGTTTGGAAAACTCAGTAAATAAAGTGTAAGAAACCTTTCCCTAAACTTTACTAGCTTTGCTTATCATTAAAGATACTGCCCTTGGGGAATTACTCTGTTAGTGGTGTTGAACCACCTGTTTAAAAACTCATTAATGCAAATGTATTTTTCATGGATGGCATGCAAGGATGACAATTTCCATGTCAGAAGCTGAGTTTACTGTTGCCCTTTGACCATCTCATCTGCACTTTGTCCTATAATCCATCACTGACAACATAACTTTGACACTTTTGCATCTTTTAGGGTATCGCTTGCAAAAAGCAAAAAAACAAGGCATATATTTGACACACTCTTACACCAATCAGAGCAAATCACAAAACCTGCAAAGCTCAGGGGGGACAAGCAGCTTGACACTAGTGCAGCAAGCATATACATATTTATTTCTGGCCACTGAGGGAAAAGTAGGACGGGGGGAGCCAGATATTTAGACTCTAAAGATAAGGCATTGGGAGCTGCTAGGTGATGAACAGCACGAACCTAAGTATGTCTATTCAGAAGTAAGTCCTACGAAATGCAATAGGACTTACTCCCTAGCAAGTTTGCTAACAGCGTATTGTCCAAACTCACCAATATTGGGTTCCCTGACCACACATCTGTTTGGAAACCCAACTTCTGTAACCAACTTCAAACTAAGATAACAAATGGGTTCCCAAAAGGAAGCGCAGCTGGGGACCCGACATTGGCAGGTTCAGACGACATGCCAGGACTGGAACTTGCAGTTCATGCCAGAAACTCTCTGCTAACTGAGCAAAGAGGCACATTTTAAAAGTGAGGATTCTCTTTATTGAGCAGGGGGAGAGCAACTGGCCCTATCCAACCCCACTAAGAGTGTGTGTGTGTGTGTGTGTGTGTGTGTGTGTGTGTGTGTGTGTGTGTGTGTCTAGTACATCCAACAACAGCTGGAGGGCCATGGTTGTCCATCCCTGATGTAGACTCATGTACGTACACATACATACATGATACACTCCCCTGCAGGGAAGTATACATGATACTTCCCCTGCAGGGAAGAGCCGCTCCTGGGCTGTGCTGCGAAAGCAGCGCCAGTCTTAGTTTAATTGCTGAAGGGGCCGCGTGGCCCATTCAGCAGTTTAACTGCAACTCCCGAACGGAGCCTCAAGGCTCCATTCGGGAGCCAGACCACGGCCCCCGCATCTGATGTCAGACACAGGGGACGGGGTTAGCAGGGGCAGCCACACACGGGCCGCCGGCGGTCCCACTACGCCCCTGCTTAAAATGCATGAATATCCTAACCCAGGGCATGTCCAGTGGAAGATATTTAGACTTAGGGCAGACCTTCGTTTTATTTCATTTGATTATTCAACAAGGTTGAATAATCAACAATTTTACAAACTGTTTTAATAGTTTTAATAATGGTTTTATGTTGCTTTTATGCTTATTGATTTTAATCTTTAATTTATTTGAGTTTGGGCTTTTTTAATGTAAACCACCCTGAGCCATTTTTGTAAGGGAGGTATAGAAATCAAATCAAATCAAATCAAATCAAATCAAATCAAATAAATAAGGTCAATTCACTTTTGATTTCTTATACCAGTATCCCACTCTTCCTTCAAGGAACTCACAGTACCATGCATAGTTCTTCCTCCCTCTTATCTTGACTGTTCTGTGAAGCAAGTTAGGCTGAGAATGTGTGACTAGCCCAGACTGTCACTGCAGTCCTAGTACCAGGGGCAGACTAGGTTACCATGTAGAACAATAGGGGAAGTCCTGTTATTCCAGAAGATGGCAAGGCAGCAAAGTGAGGCAGTTGCCTCGTGTGGCAAATTATGCCGCCGCCACTGGAGGAGCTCTTTGGGACTGACCTTTGGCAAGCCTTACAAGGAGCACTTGTGCCTTTAGCTGCAGTCTGACCTGCAACAAAATGGCAAATGCCGTTTAATGTTAGCAAGTGTAAAGTGATGCATACTGGGGCAAAAAAAAAACAAACCCAATGGCACTTATACACTGATGGGGTGTAAGCTATCGGTGACAGACCAGGAGAGGGATCTTTGGGTCATGATGGTCAACTCATTGAGAGTCTTGACTCAAACAGCAGCTATGAAAAAGGCCAGTTCCATGCTTGGAATCATTAGGAAGGGGACTGAAAATTATTATTATTATTTATTTATTATATTTACCACTCTTCCCCCAAGGAGCCCAGAGTACTACATACTTAGGTTTCTCCTCACAACAACCCTGTGAAGTAGGTTAGGCTGAGGGAGAAGTGACTGGCCCAGAGTCACCCAGCTAGTATCATGGCTGAATGGGGATTTTGAACTCGGGTCTCACCGGTCCTAGTCCAGCGCTCTAGCCACTGCACCACGCTGGCTCACGTAAAATAAAACTGCTAATATTATAAAGCTCTTATACATAACTGTGATGCGGCCACATGTGGAGTACTGTGAACAGTTCTGGTCACCATACCTCATAAAGGAAATTATACAACTAGAGAACATTCAGAAGAGGTCAACCTTCCTTACGAGGCAAGGCTACAGCACCTGGGGCTTTTTATTTATTTATTTGATTTCTATGTGGCCCTTCCAAAAATGGCTCAGCGCGGTTTACATCAAAATAAAAACAATTAAAAAGAAGGCCCGTTCCCAAGTAGCCGCCAAATGAGTTGGTGGCAACTGCAGACGAACCTCTCCAGATGATCTTAACAGGTGGTGGGGCTTATGGTGAAGAAGACGTTCTCTTAAATAGGGCTTTATAAGTAATAACCAGCACCTTGTATTTTGCCTAGAAACGTATTGACGGCCAGTGTAGTTCTTTCAACACAGGAGTAATATAAACTTTTTTAGTTCAGTAAAAAAGGCGACTGGAAAAAAGACATGATAGTGGTCTATAAAATCATGCACGGTGTAGAGAAAGTTGATAGAAGATTTCTCTCTCTCTCCTAACACTAACCAGGGGTCATCTCATGAAACTGATTGCCAAGAAATTTAGGACTGACCAAAAAAAAGTATTTTTTCACCCAATGGATAATTAACCTATGGAATGTTCTGCCACAAGATGTGGTGACAGCCAACAGCCCAAATGGCTATTAGAAGGGTTTAGATAAATTCATGGAGAACAGGTTTATCAATAGCTACTAGACTGATGGCTATAGGCCACCTCCGGCCTCAGAGGCGAGATACCTCTAAATACCAGTTGCGAGGAGCAGCAGCAGGAGAGAGGGCATGCCTTCAACTCTTGCCTGTGGGCTTCTCAGAGGCATCTGGTGGGCCACTGTGTGAAACAGGATGTTGGACTAGACAGGACTTGGGCCTGATCCAGCAGGGCTGTTCTTATGTTCTGAATTATCAGGTGATACTGTTTAACTCCACTCCAAAGCTTCATGGGCTGAATCTGCACATACAGTTCTGGTAGCTCAGGAAAAAGGGCAGCTGTGCATAGAATTGTGAGCTCCTGGTTCAAATCCTGACAGCAGTCACAAGTTGTGCTGTGCTATTATTATTAACAATATGTATTTACCACTTTTCAACAACACCAACCAATCTTATAACGGTTTGCAAGAGATAATGGTTCCCTGTCTCAAAAAGCAGAGAAATGGGCTGGATAATTTTCTGGAAATTTTCCCCATACTTTAATTTTTCTGTGGTAATTTACGATTTGTAAAATTTTTACTTGAAAATTTTTGGAGGTACAGTGAAGGGAAGTTAATATGGTGTAGGTTGTTGTTGTTTTAAACTGTATAAATAGGTCAAAAAACATGCCAAATCAAATCACAACCTACTTAGGACATCAGGAAAAATTGTATAGTAATTTTTTCTGAGAAAAAAATAATGCAAGTTTCATTCAAGTGAGTCAGTCATATGCATGTGAAAATTTTTCAGAAAATTTTCCCATTCAAAATTTCCTGGAAAACCCATATCTATGCCAAAAGAACACGCAATCAAAAAAGAAACACAAGGTAGACCACCACCAGCAGTCACCACTAGGAACGCTATGTTGGGATGAATAGGGACATAATTTAACGCATGAGCCAGCAGCTACAATTCAAATGGTTCCTGATGTTTGTTTTCATTTGCAGATGCTGAACAAGACGACGGCTGGCTTGCCCAACCTGACAATTTTGTACTTCTTAGTCATTTACATTTTTAGGTAAAAGCTGCCAAGCTTTATTAGGCTCCAGGCTCACACATGTGACATCTCCACACTCGTTCCATGATCAGTAACGCAAACTGTCAACCCGAAAGTGCTCCTGTAACAGTTGGCGCACGGGTTCACTCTGAGAGGTGGCATACGCTAATAGAAAGAGTTCATGGTAAAAGAAAATCTCATTTGTACGTAGCGAACATGGCGAGCCTGGAGACTCGTGCTTTGATTGTATTGTAATTAGCAGTGCTTTTGTATTTTCTCAGTGTGATCGCTGCAAAGACTATTACCTTTTCGCCCAAACACGTCTGGCAGGTCGCTTTTGAGTAAAAATCCTGGACAGGAAAGTACAAGAGAGCAGCCACACAATCTCCCTGGGTTGATTGCAAGCTTCTTTGCTAATCATGAAGGTATCAGTCATGATTAAGAATCAAAACCTCAGCCTTCAGCTCAGTTTATCCATTCTTAGCAATACAACTGAAGCAGGCTCATTAAAAATAGGAAGGGGGGGGGAGGGTGCCAACCTTCTTTTGATTCTAAATTAGTAGCTCTGGAATAATTAATTAATTTTACAATAGATTTCCGGTGAGATAAAGACTTCAGAAGGGACTTGCAAAAGCAGAAAGCCTATAATCCTAAACCTGAAAACAAAGAAAAGTATTTTAATGGAACACTTTGAACAGGGAAACATTCTCCCTTGGATAGCATCAGTTAACTGTTGTGAGGCTGGAGAGGGAGTTGGGTTTTGTATTTTGTTTTTATTTCATTCAATTCACCTCTTATTCTGTTACTTCAGAGTATAAAAACGAAATGTTTGCCTGCCAAGTTCTCACACACAGTCATATAATCCTTAATAGTTAATTCCACTGTCAAGGAAACTGTGGAAAGGATTGCTTTTAGCATACCTTTCATCCTTTCAGGGCCAAACTAGGATGGGATTCCTGCACACAGTTGTGAGAGCTGGGAACGTGAGCCAGAGCCTGGACTACAGCAAGTAGAAAGGACTGTTTTGTGACCCAGGCACAGGCAGAAAGCTAGACTTCTAGCAGTGATATATGGTCCAGCCAATCCAGAGACCTCATACTGGCTGACAATCACAAAGGCTGGTGCATGGCTGGCACCAAAAATTTGAAAAAGTAAACTCGAGTGAATTTCAGAAGTCCCTCCAAGCAGAAACATCTGAGAATTTCCAAGATAAGCCAAACAAGAAGCCATCACACACACAAAATTTCTCAGGGTGCTTCTGTGAATCCTTAAGCTGTTGGTGGTGCCTAGCCCTATGCTATGATCCCAAGTCCTGAAGGCCCACAGGTGGGAGAGGACACAAGACAGTTCAGGGGATGAATCTGCATGGGAAGCCCCCACTTCACCCATTCCACCTCCTCCATTACAGCCAGAGGACACTCCCTTGCCTGCATCTTCAGACTCAAGAGGATTCCTCTGAGGACCAATCAGCTGAGATGGAGGCTCCTCAACCCTCCATGTCAAAGCCCATGCCTGAGAAATAAGGCACGACCACTTTAACAATGGCAGCTGCTGCAAGGGGTTGAGGGTGGAGCCTGGGGCAGGAGTCAAAGAGCAGGGCTGTAGCAAGGCTCAGTAGAGTTCTGTCCCTTGCTGAAGCAACATTGTTGTAGAAGCTTTGCCTTGCCCCAGCCCTGCTCCTCCATAGATCTGTTTATGGGTACTTAATATTGGCCTGCTTGACCTTCTCTTGTCTGCTCCTGTACCACCCACCCCACTGCTCAGCTGTCTCCCTGCCTGAGCTCATGGAGCTGGTCTCAGAGCCAGCGTGGTGTAGTGGTTAGAGTGCTAGAATAGGACCGGGGAGACCCAAGTTCAAATCCCCATTCAGCCATGGAACTAGCTGGGTGACTCTGGGCCAGTCACTTCTCTCTCAGCCTAACCTACTTCACAGGGTTGTTGTGAAAGAGAAACTTAAGTATGTAGTACACCGCTCTGGGCTCCTTGGAGGAAGAGCGGGATATAAATGTAATAATAATAATAATAATAATTTGGTGTTGAGTACTCCCAGAATGATTGTACTAGGCGACTCCAACATCCATGCTGAGGCTGCTTTGTCTGGGGCAACTCAAGACTTCATGGCTGCCATGACAACCATGGAGCTGTCCAAACACATTGTTGGCCCAACACATGAACTGAGGCTCACTATGGATCTGGGGTTCTTTGACTGCGCAGAAGGGTGGTGATTTGAAAGAGGGAGTTGTGTCATCCATGCCCTTGTCATTGTCAGATCATTTCCTTCTGAGGTTTGGAGTCTCAGCAACTATACCACTCTGCAAGGGTGGGGGACCTATTAAAATAATCCACACCAACACCCTGGAGACTGATGGACTCCAATTCCCAAGGGCTCTGGGGGATTTCGCAGCTGGTATGGCAGACGCTCCTCACAAAGCATTAGTTGCTCTCTTGAATGGAGAGAGAGCTCGGGTGGTTGACACGATCGATCCCAAGTGCCCTCTCCCACAAAGCAGAGCCCATCTTGGTATACACCTGAGCGGAGGGTGATGAAGCAAGCTGGGAGATAGCTGGAACGGAAATGGAGAAAAACTCAGGGCGAGTCTTGAGTGAATACAGGTTAGAGCTCATTACTGAGCCTACTCTGTGGTAGTGATGGGACAAAAGAAATGTGGTTTTTTTCATCCATCATTGCATCCTCTCAATGTCATCCAGGGTGGTGCCTCTTGAAATCTGGCACCAAGCAAAATGCATTAAAACCCCCAGTGGTGTGCTGAGACAAATTTGCACAGCACTTTGAGGGTAAAGTCACTTGCATTCACCAAGAGTTGGCCTCTATAGCTGATGCAGTGTCATTGGGAGAGGTGTCCAGAGTGCCACCTGGTCCAGTTTTGCTGGAAGAGTTTCAATTATTGGTGCCCAAGGGTGTGGACAAGGTGTTCCATTGAGTTCGGCTGACCATGTGCATGCTTGACCCTTGCACTTCATGGCTTATTAAATCTAATTTTTAGCTGGGTCCAGCAGGTTCCAAATGCCTCATTGAGAGAGGGAGTAGTCTCAGCTTTGTTGAAGAAAGCTATTATTTGACATCTCCTAAATAAACCTAGTCTAGAGCCAGAGAGTATAAACTACTATAGGCAGGGCCCTGTGGCCAATTTTCCTTTCCTGGGCAAGATGCTTAAGCATGTAATGGCTGACCAGCTCTAGACACACTTGGAGAAAATGGATAATCTAAATCCATTTCAATCAAGCTTCAAGCTTAGCTTTGGAACAGAAACTGCTTTGGTCACCCTGTGGGATGACCCATGTAGAGAAAATGAAACTGGGAGTGCAACCCTGTTAATTCTCTTGGACCTCCCAGCAGCTTTCGATAACATTGACCATGGTATCCTTTTGTATAGGCTGGCTGAGTTGGGTGTAGGAGGGACTGCTTGGAGATAGTTCCGCTCCTACTTTGAGGCCCGTTTCCAAAAGGTAGTCCTGGGGGATTACTGCTCAACCCCTTGGGAGTAGGGATGTGCACAGAACTGGCAGTTCCAGTAGTTTGAAGGTGGTGGGGGGGGGTTGACCATAAGGGCAGGGTAGGGTGCAATTACCCCTCCCTCTGCTCCCCCCGCTGCCTGTGCTCATGAGCGTGGTACGTGCATATGCTGCGTGGGGTACTTCTGCTGATGTAGGGTCTGATGAGGCAATAGGGCAGCAGGGAGATACGCTGCAGCCCCAACAGACCCTTTGCAAATGGAGTGCTGGCAGGGGGAAAGCAGAGGGAGGGATAAGTGCCTTCGAACCTCCCCAGCCCGGTTCCATGGACATCCCTGCTTGGCAGTTCTGCTTTGAGGTCATCCGGAGATCTGGCCTGAGGTGTCATCAGTATATAGATGACACTCAGTTATATCTCTCTTTTTCATCGGATGCAGGTGAGGCGGTGACTGTCCTGAATCAGTGCTTGGATGCAGTAATGGACTGGATGAGGGTGAACAACTTGAGACTCAATCCAGACAAGACAGAAGTACTGTTGGTGGCTTGTTCCTCTGCCCAAGTGAATGATGTTCAGCCTGTTCTAGATGGGGTTGCACTCCCCATGAAGGATCAGGTTCACAGTCTGGGAGTGCTCATCAATCCAGCACTGTTGCTAGAGGTTCAAGTGGCCTCTGTAGTTCAGAGTGCCTTTTATCAGCTTCGGCTGATATGCCAATTGCAACCGTACCTGGATAGAGATCGTTTGCCCACAGTTACTCATGCTCTAGTAATCTCTCGCTTAGATTACTGCAATGCATTGTATGTGGAGTTGCCTTTGAAAATGAAAGGATTCATTTCTGGTACTAGTTTCTGGTATATTCCAGGGGTGGGCAGATGTAAGGGTTCCAGGAACTACTTTCTCCCCACCCCTGCCCCAGGACTAACCAGCATGAATTAACGGCTTGGGTAGGCAGGGCCTGTCACAAAATGGTGTTGTGTACAAAAATTTACATGGAGAGAACAAAGGATTGTAATAGCTTTCATCAGCTTTGGCTGATATGCCAACTGTGACAGAGAGAGTTTGGCCACAGTTACTCATGCTCTGGTAACCTCTTGCTTAGATTACTGCAATGCATTGTACATGAGGCTACCGTTGAAAAGGGTCCGGAAACTGCAGCTGGTACAAAATAGGGCTGCAAGATTATTAAGTGGGACTGAACATTTTGAGCATATTTCAACAGTGCTTCGTCAGCTCTACTGGCTCCCAGTCCATTTCTGGGCTGGTTTTAACTTTAAAGCCCTAAATGGCTTGGGACCAGGTTACTTGTGAGAGCGCCTTGCCCCATATGTCCCAACTCAGACCTTAAGATCTTCTTCAGAGTCCCTGCTCACAGTGCCCCTGCCAAACGAGGGGAGGCGGGTGGTTACTAGGGAGAGGGCCTTTTCGATGGGCACACCCTGTTTATGGAACAGCCTCCCATTTGAGGTTCTCCTGGAACCATAACTTTGTTCTTTTAGATAACTGGTGAAGACCTTAAAAAATTGATTTCAAAAGAACAAGTTTTTAAAATGTTTTGTATTGGGGTTTTGTTTTTGTTTTTTGGTGTTTTGTGATTTGATGTGTTTTATGTGTTTTTATTGGATGTTTTAATGTTGTGTTGTGAGCCACCCAGAGAATAATTTGTTATGGGGCAGTTAACAAAGTTTCTTATTATTATTATTATTGTTGTTCAGATTTCTCGACTCCTGACCTTGGCCTGTTCAGCATCAATTCTAGCTTTTCACTCATGGACAGTGACTTCCTGGTGCCCGACCTCTGTCTGCTGACCATGGCTACTCTTGACCCCCAGAGATCAGCTCCTGCAGCCTGACCTCCACCTGGTGACCTAACCTAGCACCTGTGAATGAGTCTGTGCCAAGTGACTAGTGTACCACATCACAGCGGGACAAGAATATAATCTTAATGCACCTAAAGAGGGCTCTTAAAAGCCAGGATGTCCCTAGTCCCCTCACCTTTGTCTCTTTGGTGCAGACGATAAAAATAACTGGCTTGCCATCTTCAAATTTGGCAATATCCACAAATGATTTTGGAATATATTCAGATGATGAAGTTAGGCACAGCAGTCAGCCAGAAATACTGCCTGTGCCACAGACAATGTGCAACCATGATTCAGATCCATATTACCATCTATACTTGTAAAGGTAAATGTGATGAATAATGCATGATAAACATCCAACACACACCAGAGATTCAGAAACATGCAAAACTCACCTGCCTACTTTATGTAGATATGAGTCCTGAACACGCAATGCTGGCAAAGACAATGCACCTGCTAGGTATAATTGCAAGGTCCTTGGCATGAGGACTGCCCCTTTTAATAGCTTCATCCATCCCAGAAGGGGTGGAATGTGGAATCAGTAGACAGGCAGCTGACCTTTAGACTTCATTGGAGCAGGTTTTCAGCTAGGAGCTGTCCAAGGTCTTGTAGGCTGGCTGATATACAGCTGTTCTTTTGACTTTATATGGCTGGCAATGCCTCCGCTCTCCTCTCCCCGCCCCCACCGCAAAAAAACCCAACACCTCTTCTACTTTTATTTTATTTTATTTTAGTTACATTTATAAACTGCCCCATCCAAAGGCTCTGGGCAGTGTACAACAAATGACTTCCTTCTTGCAGTCAGGACGAGTCAGTAACATTTTGTTTGGCTTTCTCTAGTACATTCCTCCCCACCCTATAGCATTTTACAGTGCAAATGTAGCTTGGGGCTGCCGCATGTCCCCTTCCTGAGCATACGGCTCAAATCCCAGCAGACGTTTTCATCAGCTTGGATTGAAATGCCTGTGGCAACTAGGTCACACAATGGCTGACTAGGTCACACAATGTGCAAACAATAATCTGGCTCCAGACTACCAACTTTCATGCATTGCAGTGCTGAGCCAATAAAAAAGGCTCTGTCCAGTGTGTGATATGCATAAGCAGTTGCACTTGTGAACAAATTGGAATTGGTTCAGAAAAAGGCAATGAAGATGGTCAGGTGTCTGGAAAACATTCTCCTTCTCCACCCCT
Organism: Hemicordylus capensis; assembly: GCF_027244095.1. Lineage (NCBI taxonomy): Eukaryota > Metazoa > Chordata > Lepidosauria > Squamata > Cordylidae > Hemicordylus > Hemicordylus capensis. The sequence continues at coordinate 23,718,418 of NC_069661.1, read as the reverse complement.
AATGCATCAGCTCTATAATTACCAAAGTTCCATAAATCGCAAATGGACTATTAGGTGCAAGCAAATTTGCAAAGCATGTTCGCCTGTTGAAAAATCCTACCCCACGGCCTCACCAGAACAAAGATGGTGGCCGCTGTCAGACTCCAGTCTTCTTTCCACCTAGTGTTTATATCTCTCAGTAATTGTCACAGCAGCCCTATAAGGGAGGTCAGTATTTTCCCCATAACTCAAATAAAGGAATGAGGATGAGGGAATTGTGGATTGACTAGCACCAACTAGGGGCTTTATAACAGAGATAAGAGTTTGAACCAGCAACCTCATATTGCACAGTTCAATTTCTTCATTACACTTACACTTCATTACATTGACACTTTGCTATCTTTGAAATATAGTGACAAAGATATCACAAAATAGAATTAGTGTTGGTCAGAAATTTAGAGCCTATCAAACAGCAAACCAAGAACTAAGTTCTTTGGAGAGGAAATACGCTTAGGCTGCAATCCTCAGCATACTTACTAGAGACTCAGTCCCAGTGAGCTTACTGGGATTTGCATGCAAGTAAATACGCATAGGCTCTAACTGTTCATCTCTTCCACTGATACACAGGACGCAATGATGCAGAGCATCATTCCTGTTACTTCAAATATTCCATCTGCATCTCATCTTAGGTCTTCGCACATGTTAAATTCAACTCAACTTTCTCATTTTGTTTGGACGAAGGATTGTAGAACATATTGAAAAAGCCTTATTTCTAGAAAGCAGGCAGTAGTCAATATTTCTATTTATTCTGACCTTATATTTATTCAGCAAGACATTTTCTGGAGTAATTTTACCAACAACAGAAAAGCAGAGCTTAATTATTGTGTTTGTACAATTACAAAAAGTCAGGTGTACTCAGTATTTCTGTTTGATTATTAACCGAGGATCAAGGGAGTCCATTAAACTTCCAAGGTTACTGGATGCATTTCTCCAGACCTCCATTAGGCAATGTTAGGCAATTTATCCAGTTCTGGATAAAGATTTTATCAGCTATTCTCTAATTATAGGGAACTTCTTCCAATGAGGCACTCATATAATTTTAGCAGTCAACACAAGAGATTTCAAGTTAGCTGGGACATTAACTTTCTTAACATGTAATAAACCATTGATAAATCATGTTGCATATTTACTTGCTCAATATTTCAGTAAACTGCACCCTTGTGCAGGCCAATTTGATATGTATCATATCATGGCAGACTTCTGTTTTTCAATGAAATTGCATGTGTGTCACTACAAAATACTCTTTTCACATGGTAGGAGACAGGGGGCGTGCACGGAACCGGCTGGTCTGGTTCGATTCGAGTCCAGATCGGATCCGGACCAGGCCGGGCCAGTTCAGTCCGGCAACCCCTTGAACCCCCAACCCCAGTTCAGTCCGGGGGGTGGGGGTGCAAGCATTTTTAATTAAACAATTTCTTAATAATAATAATAATAATAATAATAATAATAATAATAATAATAATGCATTAATAATGAACAGAGGAAAAATAAGAAAAAAAGAAGGAATAGAACTGCCCATTGGAAGCAACATCAAGAACCTGGAAGAGAAAGAACATTACAAATACTTGGGCATTCTCCAGGCTGATAACATTGCACACACTGAAGTTAAAAGAAAAATTGGAAGTGAATACATCAGGAGAGTTAGAAAAATCCTCAAGTCCAAACTCAATGGCGGGAACACCATACAAGCCATAAACACCTAGGCTATACCTGTTATCAGATACACTGCAGGAATAATAGACTGGACCCAGGCAGAGCTAGAGACACTCGGTCGTAAGACCAGGAAAATCATGGCCATCAATCATGCTCTGCACCCCCACAGTGATGTAGATAGGCTATACCTCCCTCGCAGCTCAGGTGGAAGAGGAATGCTGCAAGTCCATCAAACAGTAGAGGAGGAGAAAAGAGGCCTTGAAGAATATATCAAGGACAGTGAAAAAGATGCACTTCAAATGGTCAATAACGAGAAACTATTCAACACCAATGAAACAAAGCAGGCCTACAAGAAAGAACAAGTCAAGAACCGAGCAGAACAATGGAAAAATAAGCCACTGCATGGTCAATATTTGCACAATATAAGTGGAAAATCAGACATCACCAAGACCTGGCAATGGCTTAAGAACGGCAACTTGAAGAAAGAAACAGAGGGTTTAATACTGGCTGCACAAAAACAGACACTAAAGAACAAATGCAATAAGAGCAAAAGTCGAAAAATCCACAACAAACAGCAAGTGCCGCCTTTGTAAAGAAGCAGATGAAACCGTGGACCACCTAATCAGCTGTTGTAAAAAGATCTCACAGACTGACTACAAACAAAGGCATGACAAGGTTGCAGGAATGATACACTGGAACATCTGCAAAAAATACAAGCTACCTGTAGCCAAAAATTGGTGGGACCATAAAATTGAAAAAGTGGAAGAAAATGAAGATGTAAAAATAGTATGGGACTTCCGACTACAAACAGACAAACATCTGCCACACAATACACCAGATATAACTGTAGTCGAGAAGAAAGAAAAACAAGTCAAAATAATCGACATAGCAATACCAGGGGATAGCAGAATAGAAGAAAAAGAAATAGAAAAAATCACAAAATACAAAGATCTACAAATTGAAATTGAAAGGCTATGGCAGAAGAAGACCAAAATAATCCCAGTGGTAATTAGTGCCCTGAGTGCAGTTCCAAAAGACCTTGAAGAGCACCTCAACACCATAGGGGCCACAGAAATCACTATCAGCCAATTACAAAAAGCAACTTTACTGGGAACAGCCTATATTCTGCGACGATATCTATAGCAGCAGCAACAACATTGACAATAAAATTCTGCCATCCCAGGTCCTTGGGAAGGACTCAATGTCTGGATAAAACAAACCAGTCAATAACACCTGTCTGACTGTGTAAATAAATAATAATAATAATGTTTGTGAACCCCCTGAACAGTTGGGGGGTGTTCGGTCTGGGGTCGGACATGGGATGGTTTGGTTCGACCCAGAACTGTCGAACCTGTTTGCACATCCCTAGTAGGAGAGTGTATGAGGTATTTGTGAAGTAGTGGCATCAATTTATTTTAGGGCAGGAATATCCAGGTCCTTGCTGTGATTCAATTTGGGCCTCAGTTTTGCCATCTCACCATCCTTATGTCCAGCTTTTAATACACTTTTGTCCTCAATTTTGATTATGTTCGCAGGACTTCTTCCTGCCCCTTCTCAGTTGGTTGCCCCTTCCCCACAGTGGTAGGAATTGAAAAGTGTAACTGACTTGCATGGTGCTTTGAAGACAACCCCATGAACTGGTACTTGAAATTTTCATATGCTCCTTCCCTGTGCTTATCAAAGCAGCTGGAGTCCATTATCTAACACTGAAAAAAACATTTCACTGCAAACTCCAAGAAGAAATCATATCTGACCTTTATGGATTATGCTTTGCTTTGTATTCATGGTTTAATCAATATTTTCAGTTGGAATACCGAGGTACTTTGATGCTGCCTTAAATCAGGTGAGCGTGCACAGAAAAATCTTGCATTTCTTAACTTACCAGCAAAATGTCCAGCATGTTGATGGATGGGATGTGTGCATGGAGGGAACATTGGGGATGCAGTGTGACTCTGAGCACTGCACAAACAGGCATAGCATACACAGTGCTTTACTATTATATTTTGTGTTAGATAGATAGATAGATAGATAGATAGATAGATAGATAGATAGATAGATAGATATAAATTTTTTAGAGTTGTGTTTTTGTATTTAAATGTAATATGTATACTTCTTTAATTAATAGATTTGTACTATTTTTAATTATATTTGTAAACCACCTTGAGAATATTTTAATGAAAGGCAGCTATCAATTTCAACAATCAATAAATACGTAAAACACTACTGACATCAGTTAGTAACACAAACTGGTTTGCAGAGGTAGCCATGTGCTAGAAGAGGAGATGAGAGAGGAAGGGGAGAAAGAGTGAAACCTTCCTCTACCACCACCACCTAAGCAATAGCAAGCAATGTAAGCAGATTGGTGGGGAGCAGGGGGTTCAATTTGGTTGTAGTGATGTGCCCGGACTGGTCTGGAGGCCATTCTACAGGCCTCAGGACTGGTCCGGACATGGGCAGTTTGGGGGTCGGGTGGATTGGGGTGGGGGGTTCCTTAGAACATAAGAACAGCCCTGCTAGATCAGGCCCAAGGCCCATCTAGTCCAGCATCCCGTTTCACACAGTGGCCCACCAGATGCTGCTAGAAGCCACATGCATGCCCTCTCTTCTGCTGTTACTCCCCACAACTGTTACCCAGAGGCACCCCGCCCCTTTAAGGGCGGGGGAGGATTTACTTACCCCTCCTGCCGCTTCCCCCCTCCGGGGAATACCTCCCTGCCGCCCCTTCCCCCGCTTGGCTACAAAAGGCCTCAAGAAGCCTTTTGCGTGTGCGCACGTCGTGGAGACGTGAAGCGCACGTGCGACATGCGCACACGCAAAAGGCTTCTTGAAGCCTTTTGCAGCCAAGTGGGGAAAGGGGTGGCAGGGAGGTATTCCCCGTGCCGGAGGGGAATACACGTGCCGGAGGGGGGGAAGCAGCGGGAGGGGTAAGTAAACCCTCCTCTGCCCTTAAAGGAACCCCCCACCCCAGTGCCGGACCACAGCTCCGCAGTTCCGTGCACACCCCTATTTGGTTGGGAGGGTGGAGCAGATGACTCCTCTGGATTGAAATCCAACAGGTCTATTATTTACAAAATAGTATTAGAGAGAGGAATCTCTGAGGGGCTCTCAAGTGTTTTTGTATGTACATTGGGACTTTCCCCTCTTCTTTTCCAAATACATCTTCTCTTGCTATGTTGGAAGGCATTCTCAGCCATTTGGAAGCACCTATTTAATTGGTTGAGGGTCACTTTTAGAAAAGGGAGTCACAGAAGCCCCAATGCAGATAAGCAAGCTGATTTCCCAATACCTCAAGGCCCTAAGCATTCCAGCCTAGGAATCTTAAAATGCATTCAGGATGCTGTAGGGAACTTAAAACCTTCTGCTCTTCCCAGAGCGGCTTCACCCCCTAAGGGGAATATCTTGCAGTGCTCACACATCAAGTCTCCCATTCAGATGCAACCAGGGCAGACCCTGCTTAGCTATGGGGACAAGTCATGCTTGCTACCACAAGACCACCTCTCCTCTATGAATGAATTTGATCAAATCATGATGCTACAGAGCCAATCAGATTTCTGCTGTTATCATGGAGGACAAATGAAGCCAATTCATATTATTTCAATGAAGAGAAAGACAGTAAGAGGTGTTAGAGAGATTTGGAGGGAAGATCATTTATCTACGCCACCCGCAGCAGAAGAGAACAAGTAAAAAGAACACAGCTAATTAATATTTTCTGGAGACGTAGATTTAAAGTTCTAAATAAAGTAGTTTATTGACTACATATATCAGAGACACAGGAAAGGCCTGCATGCCTAGTTGCTTGCTACATCTGGAAGGGGAAGGAGGAAGAGGAAGCTTGCCTCTCAGGTGAGAGAATGAAACCTATCAGTCCTACAAAGGGGAAGGGGAATTCCCTTCCTCGCTATCTCTACCCCTAATTTCCCCGAGTGGTCAATTGGGTTGCTGGTGCTAAGAGTCAATAAGGGGAAGCACTAGATAGGAGCATACTTTTGAAGAAAAATCCATAGAGGGCAATGCTTTTTAAAACCGCTGAAAATGATCAAGGAAAACAGTGGATATTTCCAGTTCATCCCTAGCTTATTAATCAAATCACAGGAAGCAAACAGATACTACAAAGCCACAGGAAGTTGCTATAACAATCCCCTTTGCTTTAAGTTCAGTTCATTTCATTGGGCTTTCCCAACATATCTTTATTCTAATCTCTAGAGAGGATTGTTTATTCTAATCTCTAGAGACATTGTTCAAACTGACAAGTGATATTTAAAACCTCAGTTTTTGGAGGATCTTCTGTTCTCCTTTCCATTTGCTCAATGCAGTCATGCAACTGTGCCGTTATCTTGGACAAGTGCTACTTGCAACGTCACATCTGAGCAGGAAAACCCTATTATAGTGAACCGACTACCTATTTATTATCAAACGCCGCCAAGGGATCCAGAAGAACCAGCAGAGTCACACTCCCTCTGTTGATTCCCCAGTAAAGGTCATCCATCAGGCCAACCAAGACTGTCTCAACCCCACAACCAGCTCTAAAACCAGTTTGAAATGAGTCTAGATAATCAGTTTCCTCCAAAACTGCCTGGAGCTGGTCAGCCACCACCCTCTTAATCACCTTGCCCAACCAAGGGAGAATGGGGATTGGCCTGTAACTATCTATCGCTAAGGGGTCCAGGGAGGGTTTCTTAAGGAGCGGTCTAACCATTGCCTCCTTCAGACATGGAGGCACTCTATCCTCCCTCAGCAATGCATTTATGTTATTAACTAGGCCACCTCCAACAATCTCCCTGCTAGATAGAAGCAGCCAAGTCAGACAAGGATCCAGAGAACAAGTAGTAGGCCGCACAGGCCCAAGCAGCTTTTCCACATCCTCAGGAGTCACAGATTGAAACTGATCCAACCTAATACTGCAAGAAGGATTGCTGGACACCTCCTCCATAGACCTTGCAGAAATATTGGAGTCCAAGTCAACCCGAATACAGAAGATCTTGTTCACAAAGAACCCATTAAAAGTGTCACACCATCCTAATAGGTCTACCACACCTGCAGGGGTGGATTGTGGCTGTAAAACCAACCTTAACCAGGTAGTGGTCCATCCATGACAATGGGGAAACCACAGGACCCACGGAACACCCCCCTGATCCAAACAAAAGACCAAATCGAGTACGTGGCCAGCAACATGAGTTGGTTCAGAAACTAATTGGGATAGGCCCATAGTTGTCATGGACCTATCCCTCAGTTGTCATGGGCTGCTATGAACTCCTGAGCCACACCAGACAAGCCAGCCCCCAAGTGGATGTTAAAGTCCCCCAGCACCAAAAGTCTAGGAGACTCCAACACCAACTTCGCGACCAGCTCCGTCAGCTCAGTTAGCAAGTAAGTTGGGCAGCGGGGTGGATGGTACACCAACAGAATCCCCAATCTATCCCTAGTTCCCAACCTCAAAAATATGCACTCAGTATAAGTCAACTGTCTCACAGGGGCCCTGGTAAGGGAAATGGTATTCTTATGGACCACAGCCACTCCCCCCCGCCTCTGCCCACATCCTCGAGCCTGCTCCATGACAGAATAACCTGGAGGGAGAAGCTGAGCCCATAATGGACCAATCACCTCCCCCAACCAGGTCTCAGTTATACATGTCAGGTCAGCTCCCTCATCCACGATCAAATTGTGGACTATTTCGGTCTTATTCTGAACTGACTTGGCATTGCAGAGGAGCAAGGCCAGACCCTGTGAGTAGTTGGAGCTGCTCCCCAAAGCCTGAGAGTTGACATAGCAGTTTGAAGTGGAAATAGTTACTAAATTACTGATTTCCCTTCTCCTATAACAGCCAGCTGCTCTGCCAGGGCCAATTCTTCTATTCCCCACCACTACAGTAACAGCTGCCCCAGAACTGTCGGGCACACTCCCAGGACCATCCCACTCAAGAGAGCCCAAACACATACCTGCAGAAAGGCCGGGCACAACCCAACCCCCCAGCCCTCAGTCCCACCCCTGAAGGCCCAGCCCCCTTTGGTGGCCTGCTTCGGCTGCCACCTACAGGTAGCCACTCCTCCCACAAGCATCTCCCAGGACAAGCGGCAGGTGGTTCAGTTCAACAATCTGGGAGGCTGGCAACTAGCCAGCTGGAACTTGGCAGCAGACAAGCAAACTGCTCCCCGTCTGGACTGGAATCTCCACAGGAGGCAGAGGGGCCAGTTGGTAAGTCCCGGCAAGGCAGACTGAATGGCCTTGCACCCCCCTTTACCATCCCAGTTGCTTGAAGGCGAGCCATGTTTTCTGGCGTAACACATGCAGTCACTATTCTGCTCAAAAATTATTCCCAAGCCAATTTACATAAAATGCAAATTAGGCACCTGGATTTGGAAAGCCAGAGTCTGGCAACCCCATTCTGCAGCATCTGAAGGTGGCAGAAATGGCAGGCCTGTTCTGTGATTCTGGGGGTGATGCTGCAAAATTCTCAGAGTTGGGGGCGGGAGTTTATCATTAGTTAATGGTGACAGTGCATGTCCATATTTTCCATTTTTGCTGTTTTCCACAATGATTCTGTGAACAATGGTGTCAGGAACTGAATAACAATGGTGCTGAACACACTGGAGATCATTCCCAAGAGGCAGATACAGCTGCCACCCCCAACCCGGAATGTCCCGCGGATGACAGTACATGATGATGTAGCAGCATTTTGAGTCAAAGCTAGCTGCTGGGAAGAGCTCTGGCACTTCAAGTGCTACTTCTGCGGCTACACCTGAGTAAGAGTGACATAACACCTTTTTAAAAAAAAATTGGGGGGCCCCCCCGGAGAGAATACTTGCTTCTGCCACCAACTGGCAGTAAACGACTCTCAACAATTTTGTGCCCACCCCCTAAATTGCTTCTCCCCCATAAATCCTCCAGCATCCCCAAATTTGTGCTGAAAGTTCTTTTCGTAGCTCAGCTCTAATTCTACAAATCTAAAAACGTTAAAAGCGGTGATGTTACCAAGACACATCTTTCCAGGATCAGAAATATAGGCCTCAGGGTTTGTAATGCTCACCTCTACTACCAGGCAAGCGTTATAATGCCTGAATTTTCCTCCAACCTGAATCTGAATTGAATGTCCCAAGCCCCTAATTTTGGGTAAATATTTCAGCTCATTTTCAAATTAATCTAACTCAAGCTGGAGAAGGGGGGGGGGGCACTCATTCTTCACTAGCCAAAAAAAAATCAAGAAATTCTGTTTTTCTTTAAAAAAGCAGTAAACATTGGCTCTGATCCTGAAAGCATTTAAGACGTTTAAACATAAATGAAATTGATTAAGGATGTGCTTAAAGTACTCCTTATATATAAATATCCAATGTATTCTGTGTTATTCGATACACTATTTGTAATTGCTATATTATAACAGGACAAGAAAATAGTGATAAATGCAAAAATCTGTCCTCATAATCCTTGACACTCCCTTCTAAGCACCCCTGATGCTGAAATAAAGGGCATTCTGTCTCTAACTAAAAGGTTTCTTCCAACTCCTTCATTCTTTCCCAAATGAAACCTGAAGTGTGAACTGAAGCCCAGCTACATATTTATATCTGCTAAACAATGAGCTGAAAATAAAGCAATTTAAGCCACTGCTCAATACTTGGCTAGCCAATGATCTACTGAAGAGGAAGCTACATTTCCATTTCAATATAGGGTGACTCAATGAACTGGTTCGCCAGGCTTCAAAAAGGAAAAAGCAGGGGAAGTCACCCTCCCTGCTCTCAAAGCCTCTGCGGTACATTTCTCATGGACCTACAGTTCTGTTTTGAATTACAGGCAGCTCCATACAGGAGCTGGCATTAGCAGCTCCTTCTGTTAACTTGCAGGAAGTGATAAAGACAAGGAGCTGGGGACCTCTGCTAAGCTCTCTGCATAAACAGAAGGCCTGCAACACCAGACAACAGAGAGGAGCTCAGAACCTTTTATCTGACACCCTGCTGGAGGGGATTTTAAAAAATAAATATTGAAAAACGGAGTAGCTTTGAACTTCTTTAGTCAACAGACCTTACAGGCCTCCTGCAGTGCTACAATAAAGATGCTTCAAGAAACCAATGTAACACTTAATAAAATTTCATAATGCCACCACTGCTTTTTGTTATGCAAGGCCTCCTAGAAGGGTGATTGCTATGCAGGAATGAGATCATGCATTAAGAGAGCTTTTTTTCTCTCCATATAAGCAAGCGTAGCACCCCTGCTTTGGTTCTTTTCTCCCCCACCTGTAGGAACTCTAAGGAGACTGCTGAGCTCAAGTCAAAGCACCATATTTAGCATAGCCCAGGCACTCAACATCCTAGCTTCATGTCCCGTTTCTCCATATTTACAAAGAAAGAAATGAAAGAAAAGAAAACAGAAAGAAAAAGGCTTACTATGATTAGCCAACCATAGCTCAGTGGACGGCTCTTCCTTTCACATATTTGCAAGATCTGCATTCATGTATCTGGGCCTCTTTGAAATATAAGTATACCAAAGGCATCAGCACACTGAGCGGTACTGTCACAGCTTATCGGTGCTTAATGTACGATTGGCTGAATATGACAGCCAGCATCCTCCCGCCTCAAATCTCTCTGGCTTAGAGGGGACAGATTTTGGTTTTGAGAGGACTTCTCCCTTGGTGGCAAGTTATGACAGGCACTGCACCAGCTGCAAGCACATTGTATCGGACGTTGCTTGCCTTTCAAAACTGCTCTCATCTACTTACTACAACCCCCTTTCCGCCCAAGTGTACAAGAGTGCTATGTGCAAGGGGTTGTGAAAGATCTCTTATGACTAGTGATGTTGCCCAAATCTATAATTTCCTGTTTTGGACTAGGAATGTGTCCAATTCATAATGCTGTGCTTTACTCTGAACCAATTACCTTCATAATTCTTTTCCATCTCAAATCATAATCTATGCTGGTGTGTTCCTCCCTCCCTACTGCCTTGGCACCTGGAATACTAGGGACCTTGGGATATGTCCCTGGGAACCCCAGGGAACCCGAGTCCTTCATATGGACGCTAGACATTCTGGGGGGAAATGGGTCCCCAAGATCACTGTCATGCTCAGCCCCACATGGACCCTGCCATGTTTGCAGTTTGCATATCACTGCTTATGACCTTTCATGAAGGGCCACAGCTGAGCTCTTGTGCCATGTGGGAGCTTTTTCCGAATTACAGCAGGCTAAGCAAAGTTAAGCCTTGGGTTCTGCTATGCCATTTTCCAATTTTGTTTTGTATTGCAATAATTCCACTGAATATAGATGCTTGAATGAAACTTGGAGCTTACGTTTGGGCCATAATTCTACCTCTCAGGTTCAAACACCAGCTAGTTAGCAACAACCACTGTTTCTCTGGAGAAGTTTCTATGGCTTGTGTGATTTTATAAGCACTGACTCCAACAACACTGGGAAGCCTTCACTTCTACAGGTAAGTCTTCATAGGACTTCTTGAACTCAGAGGACAAGGGCAGCGTCATATCCCTGGGCCAGTGTGGGTGCTGGATCTGCACCCTGTATTCTCCTGGTGTATGTAGGTGATTCCAGTGGCACAGGGGCATTCAAGGTCTGGGACATGGGGGCTTCCTCCGCTCTTTCATCCTGAGTTGTCTGGCTTATCTCCAGATTGGTGAGGGGTTCAAACTCCGGGGATATGACACCATTCCCTCATGAATTCCTCTAACCCATTTTAAAGTGACCCAAACTAATTTGATGTTGATTATTTGTTGTTTGAAGAATCTGAAGATGTGATGACCCAGGCTCCAGCTTACAGTTATATGTGACATTTAGTAGTCATGCAGCAAGACTGTGCTTTGGCAGTAGGACACCCCCTCTCATATTACATTGCTTTTGTTTGTTTTCTCCTCCTCTCAAAAGATTCTTTAAAATCTGTCTCTGGTAACAAGATCAAATTGCCTTCCCTGTCAGATCTGTCCTAAGAAGTGAAGACAGCAATGGCAAATCTCTATTTCATTCCAGAGGAAAGCACTTCAGATGTGAATAATGAAAACACAAGACAACATTGGTGCTATTGTGCGCACCCTAGCAAAATTAGATTGCTTTCCTACAGAAGCCACTGTCAGTTTTATTGCAAACAGTGCATATATTACAGGTTGAAAAATTGCCCCTCTGCAGGACTTCCCTATTGGATGAAATATTAACCTGCTAACTTCCAGCCTGTTGATTTGTAGCATCTGCTGAGAGTTTGGAAGAGTCTTTGCCTCTTGATTTTGGAAATCTGCTCAGCCTCAACAACTCCATTGTAAGTTGCTCTCTTCAAGTCACTGGGCCTGTCAACACAGATAATCAGGGGCATGGGGAGAGCTGGAGGGAAGGCAGGATCCTACCTTCCTGCTCCCAGACGAGAGCCTGTTCATGGCTCAGCCACTCGCACATCCACATAGGAATATAGGAAGCTGCCAGATATTGAGTCAGACCATTGGTCTATCTAGCTCAGTATTGTCTTCACAGACTGGCAGCGGCTTCTCCAAGGTTGCAGGTAGGAATCTCTCTCAGCCCTATCTTGGAGAAGCCAGGGAGGGAACTTGAAACCTTCTGCTCTTCCCAGAGTGGCTCCATCCCCTAAGGGGAATATCTTACAGTGCTCACACATCAAGTCTTCCATTCATATACAACCAGGGAGGACCCTGCTTAGCTAAGGGGACAAGTCATGCTTGCTACCACAAGACCAGCTCTCCTGGTGCGAGCGATCTCTAAAGCTCAGAGTGGGAAGGGGGAAACCAAGCTTGGCCCTCTAGTATCCAACAATTTATGGTGCGAGCAGCAGAGAGGCAGCCATAAGAACAGCCTTGCTGGGTCAAGCCCAAAGCCCATCTAGTCCAGCATCCTGTTTCACACAGTGGCCCACCAGATACCACTGGGAGCCTACAGGCAGGAGTTGAGGGCATGCCCTCTCTCCTGCTGTTACTCCCCTGCAACTGGTACTCAGCAGCATCCTGCCTGTGAGTCTGGAGGTGTCCCTGTAGCCCTCTGACTAGTAGCCATTGATAGACCTCTCCTCCATGAAGTTATCCAAGCCCCTCTTAAAGCCATCCAGGTTGTTGGCTGTCACCACATCTTGTGGCAGAGAATCCCACAAGTTGATTATGTGTTGTATGAAAAAGTACTTCTGTTTCTTGGTCCTAGATTTCCCGGCAATCAATTTCATGGGATGACCCCTGGTTCTAGTCTTATGTGAGAGGGAGAAGAATTTCTTTCTATCTACTTTCTCCACACCATGCATGATTTTATAGACCTCTATCATGTCTCCCCGCAGTCGTCTTTTCCCCCTCAGTACAGCAACAGTGCTTCTCTCCCTGGCCTCACAAGCCTCTGAACAGTATGGTAAGCAGGGACATCAGCCACCCAGAAGGAGCGATTTAAAAGCAGCAGTGGTTTAGACACCCGGAAGACAAGGTAGGATGGGCTCGGTTTTCCCTCCCACCTCACTTTTAGCTTGGGTAGCAGATATGGGCTACCCAGGCTTGGAGTTGCTGGGTTGGGGACAGTGCTCCCTCTAAGGCGTGTGCATTCTCACATTCTTTCTTAAATGTCAGTTCCATTAACTTTAAGTCCCGCTCAGGTTGAATCAGGAAGACCCTGCTCTGAATGCATGTGTGTACACACTGCTTTGATACTGCTGCCCAGAACAAAACTCTGTCTGCACACAAATGAAAAAAATTAGAGAGAACACTGGTTGGGAGGACTCCCCTGCCCCAGATGACCAGAGATTCCTGGGTTAACCCTCTCCTGTGCAGGAGTCTCTCGTCGTGCGGACCATCTTATCGAGACCGTTGCAATTATTTCCTAACACTGCCTCTCTGCATCCCCAAATCACTTTCTACAATTCCATTGCTTTTCAGCAGCCCTCCTCCAACTTACACATGACTAAAATTCAGGAGCGTGCACACCTCCCAAAGCTGGGTAGGATGCTTGTCCTACCCAGTTAACGGTCAAGAGAACAGCCTCATTGAGTAAATATGAGCTGAAAGTTCTCCACGCAACACCTTTGGCTTAAATCTGAGAAAGAGGCTTGGAGGGCAAGAGGTATCTCAAAGCCACTCGCCAGCACACCTTCTGGAGGCTGACAACCACCATCTTTTGTATCCCAAATTGCCATGTTTTCTATCTGACAGCCCCTCACCACTTGGCATCATTTGAGAGGGATTTCTGGGTTTTAAAACAATAGCTGCCTGCCCTGGGCAAAGCACCACTGCCACCAGTAAGTTTAGCTGACCTCCCCCCACTGCCACAGTGACTGAAATGAAACCCCCAACTTTTCCAGATGCCAGCCAGTAGGAAGGAAAAATTAGGGAGAGCATTTCGGGTCAACACTTTTGTGGCCTATGAGATGCTCGACAACCATCCTATTCTTACAGTTCTGGGCAGGTAACAAATACAGGAGGTTTACTGAGCCCCTGATAGGCCACCACACATAGCAGAAGAGCACTGCTGAGCTTGATGAGCCGTAAGTTCCACAGACCTGCTTTGTCATCCCCCCTTACCAAAGTACAGAACAAGATTTTTGGCTTGAGGAGAGGTCTCTCCCACTAGTTCCACAGTTTCCTGCTGCAGCATTGCCTTCATTAATATATTTGATTGACCTTCTTACTGCCGTCCATCTCTCCTATGCTCCTCCCCACAGATCTCTCTCCAAGGTCCACTTTACCTTTTATTCCTGCAGTCCAATTGCTGCCAGGCATGTGAACAGCATGGTGTTCATGGTTAGCCATTTGTGTGAATCTATGATCATGCATTCCAGGTCAATTCTATCATCAAGAAAACCCCATCAATTTTAGTGCAAGCCTATGTTTATTACTGTATTTACCTGAATCCAAGACAATTGGTGTTTTAATTGTTTATGAGCTGTTTACTGGCTGCTTTCCTTCAGCCCGCCAGCAGCCGTTCCCCTTCGGCCTGCTGTTGGCCGCTCCCCCTCGGCTCACCGGCCAGCCACTTCTCCTCGGGCCACCGGCTGACCTGGCAACAGCCACCTCCTCAACCCATGCCCTCTTCTCGAGCTACTGGCCAGCCCGGCAACATCTGGCTCCTCAACCCGGGCCCGCCGCGCCTCCTCCCTCCTGAGGCTGGTGGGGCTTTGCCCGCCAACCGGGCTTCTCCTGAGGCCAGCGGGGCTTCTCTCCCCCTCCCGGCCAGGCCGCTTCTCCCTCCTCCCTGCCAGGCTGCTTCTCCCCTCACCGCCACCGCTCCGCCTCCTAAGCCGGCCAGTGGTCTTCTCTAGGCGGCGGGGCTTTGCCTGCCATCCGGCTCTCTTCCTCCCTGCCAGCCAGCCATTTTTGGGTGGCCGTGCCGCCACCACATTTCCACCTAAGCCCGTTGTCTGTCCCGGCACAGAGCAGCAGCTCCGCCATCACCTTTTCATTAGTCATGGCTGCAGCGGGGACAGGGCTTGCCAAACATCCCCATGCATCTCCACATGCCTACGCAGTTCTCTCCTCAGCCGACCGTAAGAGGATTAAATATATAGATGTGTTTTCATTGTTTAATTGTATATGTGTTTTAATTGTTTTATGTTAACCGCCCAGAGACGAAAGTTTGGGGATTATATAAGTTTGATAAATAATAATAAATAATGATAAATATAATAAGAACATAAGGAGAGCCCTGTTGGATCAGGCCCAGGACCTATTTAGTCCACCATTCTTTGATATTAGAAATTAGGGGATCATCTTAAATCCAGGGTCTTCTTCCTTTAGTTAAATACATGTACAATCTGGACTTAATCCACATTTTTAAGAGGGTTGTCTTAAATACAGAGTTGTATTTTATTCAGGTAAATACAGTATTATGTTTATTACAATTTTATTTAAGGATACACTACCCTGCTATGTTAAATCAATGGTAGAGAGGGAACTGTTGGACAACACAGAGGGAGAAATGGTACAAACTTGCCGTTGGAGTTTCACTAGACACATGCGGTTGTATCCAAATGAGTTCTACTCATGCAATGGACCTGCCCACTACCCCTTCTCCTCCATGTACCCCCTAAAAATCCATTTGGCGGGTTGAGGGACCATCCAAAACAGAATGGAAGCTCCAGGCAGGAAATTGGCAGAAATCAGTATACAAACTCTACAATTAATGCTACTAACCCATGAGCTCAGCCACGTTCGAAGTGTGCACCAGCTGCAAATCGGTTGTCAACTTTGCTAGGAAATACATACTCCACTAGAGGCATTCTTTTCCTACAGGGCCTCTTTTCAGAATTAATGCTGTTGGTTGAGCTGACCTTAAAATTAGAAGCACATGAAATCCGCAAGTCCCAGGCTGCTGTTTTGCAGTGCCTTTATGCTAATAACAACTGAAAGTTAGTGCTCCCCATGCTGAATTAAATAAATGAGGTCCAAAGTGCTGCCTACCTACAAGCTCTGCATTGTTCTCAATCAGATAATATTGCTCAGCCTTTCGTATCAAAGCAGCTGTGACAGCTTGAATTTTAAGCAGAATCCCCAACTCCCTTCCTGAAAGGAAGAAGATGCCCAGTTTGATGGCAGAAAGGGGAAATATGCCATCTAGGAAGGTTTAACTAATCCACACCTATGGGAAGAGTTAAATAATTGCCATTTGGGGGAGCCATGTATACCTTGCACTAGTCAAAGCTATCAAATTCTGCACCAAGAAAAACAAACCAAGAGCACATTCTCCAGCTTGAATAAACAAGAAGCTAATTTGCATGTGTTCCGTGAATTTGCATACTTCTGTTTCTACCTGGACCTTGATCATCACTTGGCAGGGGCCATAAGAGACTGCTGTACAAACATCTGTGTATCTTATATAGCATCTTTGTGATGGATTGTAATGGTTGCAAGCTGCTTCAAGAGCCAGTCTTGGCTGAAAAACAGGGTATATATATTTAAAATAAAGAAATAAAACATTGCCATGGGAAAAGGAGACACACAAGAGCTTTGACTTCTGAGATCTCACCTGCATTACAATCACAGACACATTATTGCTCATAGTCAAAGGCTACCACAATCCATAAATAAATAGATGACCACATCCAATATATACCTAAATAAACAAACACAGAAGAGTTTTGTGGCACCTTGTAGACAAACATTTCACAGCATGAACTTTCATAGACTACTCTCTACTTCATCAGATGCATCAAGTGTAATCCTCAGTAGGCAAGTATATGGGCACAGAGGGAGAAAATTAAACCAGAGGTATTAAATGGCAGTAAAAAACAGGAGGCCTAGTCTTATGATGAGCTGAAAAATAGACATGATAAGCATGGTGATAATTCACAGTAAGATAAGGCAAGAGAAATAAAGGCTTGTGCTTCTCCTGCCATTTGACAAAGGGGGTGGGGGGCGGTGAGCACACACACAGGTGTGTGTATAAGGTGTGTATCAGTTTCCTGAGGCTGTGACTGTTTATCACTGCACCTTGCCGTGACTTACTGCACTGCAGCAGCTTTCAAGTCTCCAGGTGATTTGATGACTGCCCTGTAAGCCCCTTATTGCAGACAGGAAGCGTATAGCCTTATTCAGACATCATGTTGATCAGTGTACAGTGTACACAGGTACAGATCTGTACAGAGATAACAATGATCCACATGTCATGTTGAACTACAGCAGTACACTTCCTATCAGTACCATGCTCTTGAGGGAGGCTTGTATCTAGGTAAAACATGTACAAGTATACAGATATCTGTACACTTGTACAACATAATGTCTGAATAGGGCTAATAAGAGGCTTCCTGTCTGAAGCAGACTTTGACTCCATTTCAAGGTCTCTGCTGCTGATGTATCTGTTTGCTGCTGATGTATTTGCTTGCCTGTTTGATCTGTCTGGTCGGTTTAACCTCTGCCATGTTTCAATGTTTGAGCCTTGGCTTGTCCCTTAATTCCTGACTGCCTCCTCTGTTTGACCTCTGGTGTGTTCCTGACCTCTGGCTATTGGGTTTTGGTCTCTGCATCCTGATGGGTTGCCTGGCTCTCCTGGTCCTGGCTTCTGGCCTTGCAGCCCATAGTGCCCACTGTCCATGGTGTGGCCCTGAGTGTGTGTGTGTTGAGTGACACACACAACTGTGTGTGTGTTGAGTGACAGAGCGGGGGTATATAAACATGTGTGTTTGTGTGTAATCTACTACTGAGAATTGCACTTCATACAGCTGATGAAGTGGGCTGTACTTCATAAAAACCTATGCTGAAATACATATGTTCATCTCCAAGGTACCACAAGGCACTCTTTTTGCAGCTACAGACTAAAACAGCTACCTCTTTATAAACAAACATATGCTACAACACTGATTTCCAATTTCCCCAGGCTCTGTCTACATATTTTCAAAATTCCATTGGCAGAACAAGGGCTAGAAAACTGATTCTGTTTCCAAAGAAAGCTTTGAAGATTTATTAATCATTTTTGGGAATATCATTTGGACCACAGGGCGCCACATCTATAATAAGGTTTCACCACCTACTGTTGATATTCATTTGTAAGCCCTGGGTGAGCAATGTCAAGGCCATTTATAAAAAATAATATGATGCTTTAGGAAGCTGGGTCCCTTAGAATTAGGTGTTGTGGACGAATTAGTGAACTGATGAGCAGTTAGTTGAATTTGGAAGAGGGTTCCTCACTGTGCTTAGCAATAGGGATTGCTGAAGTTAGTTCTATCTTGGATCTCTATGAAACCCTAATTAAAAAGTGGCAGGTATTAATCATGAGGAGCACATCTAAGTCACTGCAGAACAGATGCAGATCCAAAGGTTGGTTTGATTATGAATGTTGCACAGCAAAGAGGGAGTTAATTGACATTTTTATTCAACACAGGCGGAATCCTTCTCTTAAGTCTAACCAGATTTTAAAGGATGCAAAAAGATAGAATAAATCACTGCTTGGCAAGAAAAAGAAGACGACTCTGGAGCAATCCTGGCAACAGCTGATAGAAGTGGCCAGACTTAAAAACTCTTCTTTATTCTGGTGAATTATTGCAGGTTGCTCCAGTAAGGACTTGATGCCCCTGACTTTCTGCATTCCAGCTAATGTATCAGAGGCACATTTTAATGCACTTTTTGGTAGTGCCTATCATCCTACCCCTGAATCAGAGCTCTCACTTGAAAGTACTCAGAACTGACCCCCAATATCAATTGCAGAGGCCAAACAACTTATTGATCAAATCCCAGTTGACAAGTGTTGGCAGCCTTTATACCCATATAAGCAACTCAGCCCACATACCAGAAGACTGGGGTCTGGCCCTATCTTCATAAAGGGTAATAGAAATGTTCGATCTAATTACAGACCCATAAGCCTAATTAATATTATTAACAAAATGTATGCTAGGCTATTAAATCAGAAACTCAGGAACAGGTTGGAGCAAGAGCAATTCCTGGAAGACGAGCAGGAAGGTTTCAGACCAGGGTGTTCTAGGATTGACCATTGTCTGGTCATACAACATTTACTTGAGAAATACACAAGCTCGTCCAAATCTACCTTATTTGCTGCATGCATAGACTTTAAAGTTGCATTTGATTCAACTTCTAGAGTACGCCTCCAGGCTCTGTAGCACCTCGATTGATAAGATGCTTTTGCTGCTGCTGATCAAACTGTATGACAACATGAGTCTTAGAGTGAGATGCAACTGGCAGAACCAATTATCTAGGCCTATTAGGATATCTAGGGGGGTCAAATGGGTGCATTCAGGCCCCTTTGTTGATTAATATCTATGTTAGCTCTTTAAACAAGTACCTGCAGGGTTTAGATAGTTGGCAGACAGGCGGCTTCCTGTTCTTTTATATGGAGATGTGCAGTCATTTTGTCCCAGTCACAAGTGGGGATGAGAAGAGCTCTTAAGGCCTTAGCCCTCTATTGCGAGGAAGGGCAATCGGACATTAATTATCAGAAAACTAAGATCTTGGCCTTCTCCAATAGGAGAAAAATATATATAAATGGAGGATTGACAATCCAGGGATGTGCGGACCAGTCCAGAGGTTCAGTTCGGGATCGAACTGAAACACACACACACCCCTGGTTCCGTCCAGACCGGAACCAAGCCTCTGAACACATTCGCAAATTAAAATAAATTTAAAGTACCTTTAGCCCCTTTGGGGGGCTTCCTCTATGCCACGGGGTGTGTGTGTGCGAGGGTTGCCTTTCCCCCCACCGGCCTCTGAAGTTACCGCCATGGCCCGGGAAATTGATCATTTTGGGCCTGTTCGGGCCTCTGTAGTGCATGGTGGTGGCCATTTTGGCCACCGCAGCACATGCACAAATACCCCTGTGAGCCCTGGCATGACCCAGGGCTTTGCAGAGGTCATTTGTGCATGCTTGGTGGCCATTTTGGACAAAACAAAATGGCCACCGTGCATGCGTAAATGACCTCTGCGAGGCCCTGGGTCATGCCAGGGCTCGCAGGGGTCATTTATGCATGTGAAGCAGTGGCCAAAATGGCCACCAGCACACACTACAGAGTTTCCTGGGCCACAGTGGTGACTTCAGAGGCCAGCAGGGGGAAGGGGAACCCTCGCTTAGCCCCACTGGCATACAGGAAGCCCCCCGAAGGGGCTAAAGGTACTTTAAATTTATTTTTAAATTTTTTTAAAAAATTTGTGAATGTGTCTAGACATGGACCAGACCGGTGGGGGGGGGGAGTCAAGGGGGCCGGACCGGACTTGACTGGTCTGGTTCGGACTTGAACCAAACCAGGCCAGCCGGTTCCATGCACACCCCAATGACAATCCAGATACAGAAAGAGCAGGTTACATTTTTTAAGTATTTGGGGGTTGTATTTCAGGATTCTGGGAGGAAGAGAGCCCAAATTAGATATGCTGCTGCTCAGGCACAGAGAAGTGCGTCAGCAACTCTCAACTTCCACAGGCGGCAAGGAGGGATGTTCATTCCAGCTACCATCAACATTTTCAAGGCGAAGTCAATGGCTCAAATGTTATATGGGGCACAGCTGGGACCTTATGTTGACTATTCTCTCCTGGAGCGGGTACAAGCCAGGTTCTTAAGAACATTATTTCTGACCCCCAAATGTATTTCTAATGCCACTCTGAGATTGGAAGTGGGAGTTATCTCGATAGAGGGCAGAGCTTGGTATCTAATACTAATAAACTGGGCAAAAATCAACTTAATGACCTCTGGTCTCCTTCCCTTGTTATTACTGAATAGGCACTTCTTGAGTTGGTGGGAGAACTGTGTTAGGAAACTCCATACCTACGGTCTTTCACCTAAGGCAATCCTCTCTGTGGGATTGGTCAGGGCCAAAGAACTTATTAAACGAAGGATCTGGGATACCGAGTTTCAGAATGACCTGTCAAGGACATCTAGATCATTTGTTCCACCTGCTCAATGGTAAGATGAGAACTCGCCCAGCAGATTATCTATTCCTCCTCACCTTCCCTAAGCATAGATGGGCCTTCTCAAAGGCCTGTATGAATGCCCTCTCCTCGGAACTACTGGCCAGCAGATATAGCAGAATTCCAACTGAGCAGAGGCATTGCCCCTGTAACTTTGAGGAGATAGAGTCAGTTGCACATGTGCTCCTGCAGTGTGTCTTTTATATAGGTCTTAAAGATAAAGTATGCCATTAAGTTGGTGTCGACTCCTGGCGATCACAGAGCCCTGTGGTTTTTCTTTGGTAGAATACAGGAGGGGTTTACCATAGCCATCTCCCGCGAAGTATGAGATGATGCCTTTCAGCATCTTCCTATATCGCTGCTGCCCGATATAGGTGTTTAACATAAACTGGGAAACATACCATCGGGGATTCAAATCGGCAACCTCTGGCTTGCTAGTCATTTCCCTGCTGCGAAGGTTAATTGTTTTACATAATCTGCCAAGACAATCAGATGAATTCTATGTCAAATATTTGTTAACAGATGTGAATCCGTCTATCACACACCCAGTTGTGAAATTCTGTTTTGCAATACATGTTTGACATGCTGTGCTCGCTAACCATTAGATCCAATGTACAGATATGTTATCAATATAGCTATTGTATGTTTGAATTTTACATTTGTTTTAGATGTTTTGATATTGGTCAAAGACTGTAATAAAGACTGACTGACAATAAGGTTTCATCACAGGAGAATGAAGGGGATAAGCTGTTCTGTGGCCTTTCTTTTACATCTGAGGAGGTCCGTCTCCAGTTACCGCCAACTCGTCTGATGGCTACACAGAGACGGGCCTTCTCGGTCACTGCCCCGAGATTGTGGAATGTGCTCCCTACTAAGATACAATCCTCCCCATCTCTGGCAATTTTAAAAAAAAAACATCTGAAAATCCATCTTTTCAACCAAGCTTTCTCAGCCTTTTAAAATTTGTTGGTTTTAATTTTGTGATTGATTTTAAATTGTTGAATTGTTTTAACTTTTTATATGTGTTTGAATTGTTTAATTGTTAACCACCCAGAGACTAAAGTTTGGGCAGTGTATAAATGTGATTAATTAATTAATCTTGACGGAGACTTCTGTGTAATTCAAAATTCTGTACAACTACAGAAACTGACAAAATAAAAATAAATCATACTAACCATTTTAGTATATCCAAAAGGGGCCACAAATACTGCCCTGGCACAAACTGACTTTTCTACAAGGCTAGCATCCAATATGCTAGCTATTCCTACAACATGCACTTTTACTCTGACTAGAGCTGTAGAGATTTTCTCTAATTGTTTTATTTTATTTTTTGCTCAAGGTAGGATGAAACCTGAGGCTAGGCTGCTGTTCAGGTATGATCTCTGATTAACCTACCCTTCATTTTGAATTTGAAACACATGTTCATGCTAGATGATTCCATTCTCTTCTCTCTGAATCTGCAACCCCCAAGTCTGCAAGAGTAGCATGCCTTATCTCCAGTACGTCAGAGCAACCTTGACTCCCACCCTCTTCCAAAACACATTATCTAGAAATGCCTGGAAGAAAGCCAAAATCAATGAAGGTAGGGAAACTCACAATAAGAGCATCCTTTTTTTCTTTTTCTTCTAATCCTTGGATCAACTAATTATTGCCAAATTCTTTTCTGCTACTGAGAATATAGTTTTCTGTTTCCACTGACAGAGTAACACCGACCTCTTGTGGAAGAAGTTCATTACTGCAAGGATGACTGTTTCAAGTGGGGTGGGGAAAGGGGGAGTTTGAAAACATATGCCATGAAATACCATCCATCATATATGGGACATAATGACCTGAGGCAGGCAAAAGCAAAAAGCTTCAAATAAGCAGATTTGATCATTTGTGGGGGAAATATGTAACAGTACCCATGGCCCTTTCTTTTACAAGAATAATAATATCATCACAGAAATCTAATTAAATTACATTTCTTTGCACTGAGCTCAGCTGCAAAGGGCAGCAGGCATAGAGGGCTGTATCATACTGTATACTACCATTGTATTCATTTTATGTTTGAGTATTTTATGTTTGAGTATTAAACCACAATTCTAGTTAAATGCTTGGGTTAATAAATGTGTCTTTAAAGGCTTTTAAAAAGCTGCCAGAGATGACGAGTTTCTTATTTCAGCAGGGAGCGCATTTCAAAGTCGGGGGGGGGCAGAGAAGGCCCGTCCCAGAGTGGCCACCAGATGAGCTGCCAGTGACAAGGAGAAAACTAACGGGGATTTTAAAGGGCTCCTTTTCTTGGGTGTCTGAGAGGCCTCCAAGCTTGCGCTCTTGCTCTCTCTCCCCTCCTCTCTCTCTCTCTCTCTCTCTCTCTCTCTCTCTCTCTCTCTCACACACACACACACACACACACACACACACACACACACACACACACAGAGACCACCTAATCTGAGATATTGATAGTATTTGAGCTATTTTTGGTCACTATCACATACGAAGACAAGAAAAATGCAATGCTGCCCTCTTCAGGAAAATCACAGAACTCCAACAAGGCTATCCTGATTGATGTCTTCCAGCTGTTGTAGTCTTCAATTCCATTTCCAACTCAGAGGAGGCTGACATCCAGACAAATATTTACAATGTAAACAGAGCAACAGCTGAATCTCCAGCTATTGAAATTATACATTATCCATCTCTACAGGATTTGGGCCATCGCTGAACTGTCTTACCAGGTAGGGTAGAGAAGGGCAGGTCATGCAAACAGAGGAAGCATCCAAGTCCTCAATGGGAGTCCCAAGTTACACAGGCCTGGATTCAAATCCTTATTGCTGGTCCTCTGTCCTAGCACTTGCAGAAAACCTCCTACATGTCACAAAGGAGCCTGAGAAAATGTCTTTCAGGGGTACACCTGGGGAAATCAGAGGCAGCACAAGAAAGACACTTGAGCTGTCTCCAGCTTTCTGCCGTGAAAGAAGTATGGTGGTACTGTTGGCTCAATGGATCCCCTACTGGACTCTAGGCTTTGACAAGACAGCCCACCGTGCTGACTGCCCTAGGCACTTACGCAAGCAGCGCATGTAACTGTAACAGAGAGTTTAAAAAGAAGGTGGCACAATCGGTGGTGTCCATTACATCCCCGAGCCTCACAATCCCACCCAGGAACCTGGGAAGGTGACCCACAGATAGGCTTAGCTGCAGAGCTGGAATCTGGAGCAGAATTACTATGAGATAAACAGTGGCAACATGTGGGAGTCAGGAGCACAGAAGCCTGAAGGCTAGGAAACACCGTGGACACACACGGTGAACAAAGAAAGCCCACAGGCCCCCGCTTATATTTAAAAGAGACAGCATGTGTCAGGAGGAGAGTGTCTTCATAAGTGTTCCTTTCCCTTCATCAAGGCCCCTTTTATTCCCCAAAAGGCTCTTGTCACAAATAAAAAATGTCTGTATTCACTGCTGACTCGGCATTAGCAGGAAGGTTTCATCCAAGGCCAAAAACAAAAACACTTCAGAGCTGTTTGAGCAAGCCAACTGGGCTGAGTCATCTGAGGTCCACAGAATCTTTGCATGATGACATTTAATACGGCAAATTGAGGCAAATGTAGAGCCAAACACTAAATGGTCAACCCCAGCTGATAGCAGGACACCACAGTCTCAAGCTGAGGTTTTTGTAGGCCTGCTACCTGAGATCTCTTGGACTGGAGATGCCAGGAATTGCACCTTGGACCTCTCTGCATGCGAAACATGTGTGCCACCACTGAGGTCCATCCTTTTCACATGAATATTCCCATTCTGCAGATGTAGAACTGAGAGAAACTGCAAGCAACATGCCTGTGGCAACCCAGTGAGTCCAAGACTGTGTAAAGATTTGAACTCAAGTCCAATACTTTATTTAGACAACAATCAGATTCTATGCTCCGCAAGTTATTTATCACACTTCCAAAAACTTCACTTGACACTATCAGATCTTGGTATTCTTGCATACCACTTTTAAAGCTACTATCCTTTCTTTCCCCCACTTGCAAAGAACAAGGAGGAAAGAAGCATTAATCATTTGCAGGGAATGCACCAAAGGGCATGACAAACTCACCAGGCTGTTCATTTTCGATGAGGAGGAGCCAGCCCTTTGCTTTCGCAAACTGTTCATGTCTTCTGGGTTTCCATCCTTTGGTTTTAAGATCATCCGGCTGCTTCCAGCAGTGCCTTCTGAGGACGATCTCAGCCGTTTTTCTATGAACCTTCCTTCTCGATATGGGCTAAAACTACTGGCAAGATTTACTGTGAAGAGAGACAAACACCCATGCAATCATCAACCATGTTGCAAAAGCTATTCACAAACATTTGAACATAGGGAGCTGCTTTATAATTTTAATTGTAAACCAGCCTGAGCCATTTTGGAAGGGTGGTATAAAAATCAAATCAAATCAAATCAATACATAAATAATGAATTGGTCCATTGAGGTCAGCATTGTCTATAAAGAATGGCTGCAGCTCTCCAGGAGTCCTGACAGGGGTCTTTCCCAGTCCTACTTGGAGATCTCAGGAATTTAACCAGTGGTCTCCTGCATGAAAGGCATGACCTGTCATGAAACCATGGCTCTTCCCCTCCTTATTTTTCAGCAGAGAGTCACAATGCTCTTAAGTAGGGAAAGCTATGGCAAGTGGAATCACGATATGCAGCTACAGCAGTGCTTTCAGACAAAACCATGGGGATATTTGAACTGAAGCTGATGGAAGATGCCCAGAAAGGTGGGTGGGGGAGAAGTTTGGGAGGAAATAATGTGCTAAAGTGAAGTTAACTTAAGAAAACCTGGGTCCCAAATGTCTGGAACAAACAGAATTCTCAACTTGATCAAGAGTAAAGCCAACCAGTAGTGACCGATATGGACAGGATGGGGGTGGTGGTTAATGAGGGTGCGGCTCGTTCCCCCTCTCCTATCCCCGCCTTGGTTGCCACACTCTGCCTTGTCTCACCTTCTGCAAGGCTATTCACCACACTAGGGAACCGCCCTCCGTACCAGCCTCTACCGAGGCCATTTTGTCCTTTTAGATTCAAAATATGCTTACCCATATCAGTGGGTTATAATAATCTTTTTTTAAAACAGGGAAAATCAATTATGATTTATAATTTTATTAAAAATACTTATACCCCCACCTTCCAATTTAGCAAGCGTTCAAGGCGGCTCATAACATTCTTTAAAACAATACCAACAAAATCAGAACTCAACCATATAAAAGGGATGGCAAATTATATTAAGAGAATCAATTAAAACCATTGAGACTGATAGGCCAAATCACTACCATGAAGTGATGCTTCCTTCCAATTTATCTGTCGTAATTCTCAATTAAAAGTGTCCGAAATGCTCACCTGCCACCCATTACACTGTGTTGTAACTCAAAAACAACTATAGGAAATCTATGTTAATATTCAATGATTGAGCTTCTCATGTTTGTATCTTGATTTAAACAGTGCCATTGGGATCAGGGGGTGGTTGCATGGAATTATCTTTCAGTGGTATTCTCCCCGAAATATAAATTCATCCTGGTATAAACTCATCCTTATCTCCATTTAAATGTAATAAATAAAATAATAAATAATTAATAATTAAGTGTAATAAATAAAATAATAAATGTGTTTCGGAATGGAGGAGTTGATAGCAGCATCTCTCATATCATTAATAATGTCTCAGGATATTAACAAACTGAAGAACTCTCCAAACTGTATTATAATTTGGCAGTGTGCGGTACTAAATTTTTGTGATATCTGATTTTCACTTCAAAAGTTGTTATTTGCAAGGGGGCGTGGAATGGCTGACATGACGTGCAGCACTACATAGCTGTAATGCTGCAGTCTGGGGGCTGTTGTGGACTTCAGCGCAAGCCCCAACACTGTTCTGAAGCAGCAGACGCGGAAGTAGGGTTTCCTCAGGCTTCCCTATTTGTGACAATGGGGAAACCTGCAGAAACGCTTCCTCCACATCTGCTGCTGCAGAACAGTGTTGGGGCTTGCTCAGAAGTCTGCAGCGTCCCCACCGAGCAGCACTGCAGAGCCATAATGTCGCCCAGTATTCACGTTAAATTGCCTACCTTGTAAACTTTTGTAGCTTTTCTTCATGTCTGTACAAAGTCATTATTCCCCTGATATGTTGCTGACAGCTGAGACAAGCGGGGTGAGGGAGGGGGACACAGGAGGGAATGAAGGAACACACTCCCTCACATGGGTATGTGCACCCCGATGTGCACCCCACTGAAAGGAATTCATTGCGGATTGGAATGAAATGTGCATTTTGATGCATATTCAGGTGTGCACCCAAATGTGAATGCAGAGTTTGTTCCTCACCGTCACTTGATTTTCAGTAGCAAGTAATAGGCTGGGTTCCTAAGCTAGGGTTTCTCAAACTTGGGTCCCCAGATGCTACTGGACCACAACTTCCATCTCCCCCAGCTACAAAGGCCATTGTGGCAGGGAATGGTGGGATGTGTAGTCCAACATCATCTAGGGACCCATGTTTGACAACCCCTGGCCTGTAGATGCATTTCCTGTTCTTCCCAGCACCTTCCCCCTTGCAAAGAATTTCGCACCCTTGTGTTGCAAGTGGGAATTTCACTCTGCCTGACACCATTTCAGCTTAGGGGTAATTCGGAGTAATTGCTTTATTCACATTAAGTATTCTTCACTTGAATTAACATTTCATAAGCACCAGACTAGATGAAGACCGAACATTCAAGAAAACCACATAGTAGTCTGAATATTGTGGTGCTTGTGTTAATGTTAAAGTGGTTTTCTTCTGCTACTATGCTGGAGCCACGGAGAGTAGGGAGTGTGGTTGAGGAGTGTGTGCTGGCTTACCAATGCACTCCTGTTGTTGCTGTAACTATATACAGCGTAAACAAATGCCTGAAGGGGACACATATTGCATTTAAATATTTGTGTATGGCATTGACCGAGCCTCGTTCATACTAGAGTTGAGAATATTAAACATCCCTTTATGCACTGCTGCTGAATAATAACCAAACTAGCACTCCTGGTAGGAGATAAACTCACTCACTCCCTCTCTCATACACACACACACACACACACACACAAACACACACACACACCCTTAGAACGCATATGGGAAACCCAAGGTTATTTTATTCATTCATTCATTCTTGTTTGATTTGTACACCGCCCCGAACGTCCGTCTCCGGGTGGTTTACAGCAACATAAACAATTTAAAACCACAAATCTAGTTTAAAAGCTTGGGTGAATAAATGTGTTTTTAAAGACTTTTAAAAAATTGTCAGAGATGGGGAGGCTCTTATTTCAACAGGGAGCACATTCCAGAGTCTTGAGGCAGCAACTGAGAAGGCCCATCCCTGCATAGCCACCAAGTAAACTGGTGGCAACTGCAGACAAACCTCTCCGGATGATCTCAAAGAGCAATGGGGCTCATAGTGAAGAAGACGTTCTCTTAGATACCTTGGGCCTAAGCTGTTTAAGGCTGTTATAGGTTATAACTGGAACCTTCTATTTTGCTTGGAATCTTATTGGCAACCAGTGGAGATCTTTTAAGATATGAATGATACGGTCTCTCCAAGATGACCCAGAGACCAATCTGGCTGCCACATTCTGTACCAACTACAGTTTCTGGACTAGGCACAAAGGCAGTTTCACATAGGGAGCATTGCAGTAGTACAGTCTGGAGGTTACCAGCATATGTATTACTGTACAGAGGTCGTTTATCTAGAGAAACGGACACAGTCGGCGAATCAGCCAAAGTTGATTGAAAGGACCTCTGGCCAGTGAATTAGCCTTTGATACGTTGGCGGTGGGCTGATAGCAGTTAGAGAGCATTATCAGAATACTTGAAAGACAATACACAGTAACTGTCCTCCTTAGATACCATGGGCTGAAAACTAGCCTTTCTGTAATTTAAAGCATTTCTGTGCAAAGAAGCACCTTTTGAAGTGGTAGCTCTTTTATATTTAGCAGAGGGAGAGTAATTACCCCATCTAAGCCCAGCAGGATGTTTTTCTAATGGCTGTTGCTGTTGTGTACCTTGTGTTGTTGTTTTTTTTTAGTGTACAAGTCCTTTTGGTTCAGGGATTCATTTTATTGCTTATGTTTATTCTATGTGAACAGCTTTGAGAATGTTTTTTGTTGAAAAGCGATGTAGTAGTAGTATTAGTAATAGTAGTAGTAAATGAACTTGTGTGCCTTTTCAAAACCCTGTTTTAGGTCCAACAGCTACAAAAGGGCTGAGCCTCATTAATGAGCAGCAAAGTCCCCCCACCCCCTCCACTTTCTCCAATGCTTTTTGGTAGTGAGACCGCAGATAGGAACATAGGAAGCTGCCATATACTGAGTCAGACCACTGGTCTATCTAGCTCAGTATTGTCTTCACAGACTGGCAGCGGCTTCTCCAAGGTTGCAGGCAGGAATCTCTCTCAGCACTATCTTGGAGATGCCGGGGAGGGAACTTAAGATGCTCTTCCTAGAGCAGCTCCACCCGCTAAGGGGAATATCTTGCAGTGTTTACACATCAAGTCTCCAAATGAAACCAGGGTAGACCCTGCTTAGCTAAAGGGACAAGTCATGCTTGCTACCACAAGACCAGCCAGATGTTGTTGGACTACAGCTCCCATCACCCCAAGCCACAATGGCCTCTGGAGTTGTAATTTAATAGCATCTGGCGACCCAAGTTTGAAAAACCCTGCTTTAAGGGGTGTGGAAATGGGTGAAAAGCATCCATTGCATAGGGATACTTCCCTCTTTCCCCACAGTGAGCTGCAGACTTGCAGTACAGTTCTGGAAAAGGAAAATCACCCATTGCACAAGAAGGACTTTCCCTCTATTCCAGTCACCTCTTCTGTGGCTACAAAATTCCCAAACCGTCACAGAAGCAGCAAATCAAAGACACAGCTGGGAACTTTGTTCATAGCAGAATGTATTTCACATCCCATAATCCCCACCACCATTTCATTTCAAAGGATCGACTCACTTAATCTCAGCCCCAGTTCAAACTACAAGGAAAGACATGTATCCTTCATCTGCAAGGTGTTTCTCCAGTAACTCTGGGCCACAGAGCCCAAAGCTCCTAGGGAACAGTGTCTTTACACATTCACAAACATATACACTCCCACCTAAAGAACGTTTGCATGTGCTCGGAAACTTTCACACATTTTTAGGAAACAAAACTTTTGGAAGCAAATGAAAATCAAAGAGCATACCCTTTGAATGGTTCACTTCGTATCTCTGCTGCGTTTGAAACGACTGAGGTTCAGAAGATGGAGGGATTATCTTAGAATCGGAAGTTGGAAGAGTTTCTCTAATGTGTTCCAGTGCTCTCATTTCTTGTTGGTCCCGATGCAATCCCTGTGCTTTTAGAGAATGTTCAGCTATTTCTCCCTGGTTTAAGACAAAAGGTTTTAATTGTGCTTCAGCTCCTGAGCGTACATCTTCCAGGTGGCTGGTCATTTTAGCAGGATGTTCTTGCAATAATACTTTTGCATGGTTTTGATTAGCATCACAGATTTCAGATACGGTACTAGATTCATTGAGCGTTAAGTTTCTAGCCCTGTGATTTTTGGGTGATATAACAGCACAATGTGAAACACTTTCTGCACAATCAGTTTTCTTCAAAAGAAGAGGAGGAGCAGCAACAGAGTTGAGGAAGATTTGAGAGGTAGAAACATTATGGACAAAAGTTTCTGCGTGTGAATTTGCACAGTGGGGCAGCCCATCAACCTCCGAGATGGAATCTTCAGTCAATGCTAGAAATTCGGAAGGGGTCTGGACCGTGGTCAGGTCAGCAGAAAGCAACGGTGACTGCAAAGAGCTGCCAATGCATTCTATGACCTCGGGAGAACGTGAAGGAGGAGATCTCACCAATGCAGGTTCACTTTCAACATTAGGTTTAATATCCAGGAGGCAAGAAGATGGCCGTACACAGGAAATGGATTGACTTTGAGGGACTGGCTTTGAAAACTTGTAGTGTGTTGAGAAGGATTTGGGAAGAAGCTTCCTTGAGGAATGTTTAAGAGAAGATCTGCTTTGTTCCTCTGTAAAGCCAGAATCATCACCATCATTCTTCCCAGACCGTATGCAATTGGTGAAGACATTCTTATTGGTTGAAGGCTCCCTCCCCTTCTCAAAGTCCTCTGTCAAGGATCTCGTGATTTTCTTACTTCGCGAACTTCCAAACCCTACAGAATGCCTCCCTCTGCTTTTCACATGCTCCTCCAAACTGAGCTTTTGCAATGTGTGGCTAGGCTGAGCACCATTGGAAATGCCCGCGTTTTGGCTTGGAGATTCGGCTTTCTGTTCACTCCCCTTCTTGTGGTGGAAGCTAATGGAAGGGGTGCGGAAGAGACTCCTGCGTTTGCCAGTGCTACCTGAGCTAGAGTTGGTGCTAGAGGGAGAAGAGCTGTGAACACCAATGGTACTATTAGACGTAGGCGATGACGGAAGGGAGTCGTGTCTTCGGCTAATACTTCTCCTGAATATTGGCAACCGGGACACAATGATGGAACGCCTTGATCCCGAGTCCCCCATCAGGACCAGTTGTGCCTGGCCAAGTTCAGCCAATAATAAAATCTGTATGGGTAAAGTACAGAAGATATGTATTATTATTACTTGCCTGAGACAATTGCATTGACACATTCAACAGTAAATTTCACACACAGGAAAAAGTACTTGCAGAATCAAACCCGAATACTATCAAGGATTCCTGCATCTTCTGGCACTACCAGATCCGCCTGTGTCTGCTGATCCTCCATGTATCAGGATAGCCTTACACCCATCCTGAATCACTGAGTTGAAACCAGAACCAGGCAACATTTTTTCTACTGCTTATACCAAGGGTTCCCAACCATCAGAGGTACTTTAAGAGTCCCAGATGGTACTCAGCAAGGGCTCAGCCATATGCTGGATTGAGCTCCCATGTCTCCTCCACAGTCCTCTGGTGCCCCCACATCTACTCCAGAGTCCTCTGTTAGGGATGTGCACAAACCATGGTTCAAGCACTTTTGGGAAACTAGGACAGGGAACTTTAAGAAAAAGGAAAGCAGTTCCTTACCTGCTATCCGTCACCCCATGCAGCTTCCTGCTGGGGCGGCAGGCATCTCAATAACCCCCTATGCTGAGCCATCACGCACATTTTATTTAAAATATTTCTATACCACCAAACACTTGTGTCTCTGGGCAGTTTACAATCAAAATAATTTAAAACATTTAATCAACTAACAATTAAAATCATTTAGAAGATTAAAAACATTTTGAACATTTTAAAAGCATGGTGTTGCTGACCACGCAAATGGCACCCGCACATGTGCAGACGCCATGTGTGTGATGGCACCGCGTGGGGGGTTACTGGGATCTGCGCCACGCCGGCAGGAAGCTGAATGGGGTAGCAGAGAGCAGGTAAGGACCTGCTCTCCTTTTTCTTAATGTTCCCCATCCCAGTTTCCCAAAAGTGCTCGGACTGCATTTCGTGCACATCCCTACTCTCTGTGCCCTTCTCTACCAACTTCCTCCTTGTCTCATCTTCCTCTTCTTTTGTTCAAAAGTGGTATGTAAATATTCATACAATTAGTAGCCTCTGGTTGCGGGAGCCTTTAATAACTCCCTTCTTACAAGCAGATAACAATATTGATTGTGGCTGTTTTCTGTTCTTTGGGTGGAAAGGTAGGCGGAGTGGCTGTCACCCTAACTGTAACGTTTAAGAGAGTGTATGTGCACACGCAAACACACACACACACACACACAAATTTCCAGGAGGGGGCCTGGGCTGAAGGCCTTCAGCAGAAGTAGTACACTTGTTTAAAAAAGGTCAGGAACCTCTGGATAAGGGAACCATTGTGCCCACTGACTGGATAAGGGAACTGTGGGCATTTCAAGCCAGAATACAAATATTGTGGAATAGGATACACCTTAGGATCCGCTGATCCCAGAGAGCCAAGCCACTGCTACTCCCATGTTGGGATTCACCTGGACACTGAACCAGAAGAGACCCATTAGAGGAGAAGGAGGAGCCCACCTCAGCCTGGATCCCTGATCACACCCTCCCCTCCCCCCCATGCACGCTATCCATTGGGGCTGATGCAGCCAGAGGTAATCACCCCCTCCCAGAGAGCTATGGATCCAGTGCCTCGCAACAGGGTTCCTGCCCCTTCCTCTGTCTCCCTGGGAGCAAAGGCAATACTGCCTGAGGGCAGGGCTCCAACTCCAAAAGGTGGAATCTTTGCCTGGCTGCTCAGAACTTCCCCTCCCAATGGGAGGAGTGCAGGCCAGTTAAGGTGAGTCTTCTAGAGTAGGGTTGCAGGAAGAGGTGGGGCTCTCACCAGTTATACAAGCCCTCAGTTACTACCAGCCTTCTGCTGGTTCAACAGCACCCACTGAAAGCTCTTGATTCCTGCCCAGCTGCCTCACCTGACCCAGGTTCGGAGTATCATACAGCTTCGAAGTTTGCTATAATCTCTTAGTTTGGGCAACGGGTTGTTCAGGGAATTCAACAACCTGTTCTTATTACCATCAGACTACAATCTTCCACAAGGCACACAAAACAAAAACAAAACAGGCATGCATATATGATAACTTAATGAACAATAGAGATAAATTCTTCTCACTTAACACTAGAACCAGGGGTCATCCCATGAAACTGATTGCCAGGAAATTTAGGACCAGAAAATGGAGGTACTTTTTCACACAGCGCATAATCCACTTGTGGAATTCTCTGCCAAAAGATATGGTACCAACAACCTGGATGGCTTTAAGAAGGGTTTGGATAACTTCATGGAGGAGAGGCCTATCAACAGCTACTAGTCAGAGGGCTACAGGGACACCTCCAGACTCACAGGCAGGATGCTGCTGAGTACCAGTTGCAGGGGAGTAACAGCAGGAGAGAGGGCATGCCCTCAACTCCTGCCTGTAGGCTTCCAGCAGCATCTGGTGGGCCACTGTGTGAAACAGGATGCTGGACTAGGTGGGCCCTGAGCTTCATCCAGCAGGGCTGTTCTTATGACCTCTCCTCCAGGTCTAAAATCCTCTCCAGCAAAATTTACCACCTCAACAAGCCTGCTCACAAAATAAGCAAGCCAAGCAACGCATTGCACAGTTCAGGGATGTGCCTCTGTGGCAGAGCAATCTGCTATATACATTTTGCACCCCTGCCCTTAAGAGAGACTCCTCAAATGGCAATAAATCTTAGCAAATAAGGCTGAATACTAATATAATCAACTCATGTAAACACCAGACTCTGAGGCCTCAATAACTGGGAATACAGAGACACACACACACACACACACACCCCACATCGGTTCTAACAAAAGCAATTTGTTTTACAAGTAATTTGTATCCACTTTTCACCCTCTCATTTCACCTTTGCTGGGCTCCTCGTCCGAAACACATTTCTAAGGAGTGAGAAATCATTGTATTCATCTTCATTTCAACCCTGTAAATGTTTCCCCCGGGCAACAGGACCTCCCTAGTATCTATTCACTGGAGCATATGTACTTTGGCTTTACCTGCTTTGATTGTGTAAACAAACCATAGGTGAAGAAAACTACAGAACTATTATCTCAGAATAAACACATACTGCCATTTTCAAACAAAGATTGCCCAGAAACCCAGCTGCGCTTTAAATCTGATAACCAAGCTCTATAAAGACTGGCTGGCACAACTTGCCATCTTCCAGGTCTAATCTAGTCCACTAATCATTTAAATACATTAAACTATCTGGCGTTGAGGCCTACCCCAAACTGCCAACACAGAGGGGTTATCAAGCATTTGGCAACCCACAACAAGCAGACAGTGGGCTGTGTTGGGTCATAAGCTGTGCAGGTCTCTTCTAATAAATAATATTCAGGCCAAGCTGCAGTAGTAGGCAAGAAGAAAATTGCCTCAGCAATCACACAAAAGCTCTGGATAACCATACCCAAGCTTCGGGGTCTGTTTATTTCCCAGAGAAGAAGAAATTAATTTTGTTTTAAGACTTTTCATATCCCAACTTCCCATCCTTATTTATCATTTTTATGGTGGCACATAGTGTTTCACAATTCTCATTTTAAATATCCCCATAAAAATCCTATGAGGTGGCTTGGGTTGACAAGCAACTACTTGCCATGGATCTAAATAGGGATTTGAACATGGGACTCCACTCCAATATCCACACACAACTCCTTACTTACCACATATTGCTCCCTCCCCCCAATTGTACATGTCCTACTTCTATGATAATCAAGTTTTCCTCTGCTTTTTTCATTTCTCAAATTTCATTTCGTTATTACTGAAACCTCTCTGTATAGCAACAGAGTTTCAAAAACAGATTACTTTTGCTGCATACAGCAAATACTTTGCATTTATTGATTGAATGATTGATGGAATTTCTATACCGCCTAAATCAGAAATCTCCAGGTGGCGTAGAAATTTAGATAGTCATTTCAAGCATTCAAAGTATGCCCATGGGCATCTGAACGAGGAAGCAAGAGGGGGCAGTCCCCCCCCCCGAAGCCAGCCCCACTGAATTCAAAGGGGCTCATCCCCAGATCAGTGAGTAGAGGATTCCAGCCTTCCTTCCACCCCACTGGAAAATGTCCTACGGACACCCATAGATTGCCTCATTAACCTTTACTGCTAAATTAGTATTCTCTTATATTGTAGTGAACAGCACTTGGGGCAACAAAACCTGGCCACAACTTGTGCATGTGCCCACCTGGGGAGGGAATGAGAGAGATGTGCCGCAAATGTGCAAGGCAAGGAGTTTCAGCAAGAGAGGCAGACGGTGTGTGGAGCCAGCAGTGAAACAGGAAGGAGAAGCTACTCTGAACAGGCCACCCAAGCACAGGAGGGAAAGGAAGCGCCACCACAATCTAACAAGATGCGAGGATGTGGAGAAGCAGGAGAGGAGCTGGAGTGGCCATAAAACTACCTTCCCTCCTGCTGAGGTCATTTCCTTCTCAGGAGTCGGTGCTGGTGTTCCTTACATAGGAACATAGGAAGCTGCCTTATACGGAGTCAGACCATAGGTTCATCTAGCTCAGTATTGTCTACACAGACAGACTGGCTTCTCCAAGGTTGCAGGCAGGAGTCTCTCTCAGCCCTATCTTGGAGATGCTGCCAGGGAGGGAACTTGGAGCCTAGATGCTCTTCCCTGAGGGGAATACCTTACAGTGCTCACACATCAAGTCTCCCATTCATATGCAACCAGGGTGGACCCTGCTTAGCTAAGGGAACAAGTCATGCTTGCTACTACAAGACCAGCTCTCCTCTCTCCTACTCAGGCGTTCTTGCACACACAGCAGATGGGGTAGTCAGCATGACGGGGATAAGGGGGGGGTGGAGGCGGGTAACACAAGAGGCAGGCCATGCAAGGGAGAGAATATGACAGCCGGGGGAGGAGGCCTTGGCCCCAAACTATCTATACATACTTGGTTAAAGGTCTACATGCTGTGTTCAATTCTCTGTGCATAGGGCTTCCTCCACACAGTTCAGGACAAAGAGCCCCCAACCACAAGCAGCGAGTTGTATGTATATACAGTTGTATGTACTACTACCATCACCACCACCCAGGGTTGACAGAGAGAGAGAGAGAGAGAGAGAGAGAGAGAGAGAGAGAGAGAGAGAGAGAGAGGTGAAAAAAAAACAGATTTATTAAATGTAAATCTTTTTAAAAATTGGATTTTAATTTTTTTTTAATCCATTAAAAAAGAACCTAGGCCAAAGATATCATCATGGATCACATACATACAGTCAACCCCTCCCCTCCCCCCGCCATCAAAGTGCAATG
The DNA here is from genome assembly GCF_027244095.1 of Hemicordylus capensis. Taxonomy (NCBI): domain Eukaryota; kingdom Metazoa; phylum Chordata; class Lepidosauria; order Squamata; family Cordylidae; genus Hemicordylus; species Hemicordylus capensis. The sequence goes on along the minus strand of NC_069661.1, from coordinate 23,681,677 downwards.
ACAAACATGGTCAATAAATGAATAGAGGATTTGGGGGGATGGAGTATACCTGAGTGAGGAGGAGTTAAAAATTATTATAAATGCAAGAGATGTGGTGGGGGGAGAATAGGAAGTGAAAACAAAAGTGAACAGATTCATGCAATCCTGAGGAAACCTTTTGGAGCGTATCCTCTGTTGTAGAAGGAAAACACCTATCATGGCAACAGGCTGTAAAAGAGACTCCATTTGGGAATATTTTAACGAAGTATCTATGGGTAACACAAGCATGTGCTCCAGGTGGAAAAAGTGCAAGGCCTGGTTGCCCAAATGAAACAGTATTATGAGAAGTGTGTACCTATTACAGTGTGTACCTACCTTCTAAAAATGAAACCTACATCTATCTCTGAATATTTATTGTCTATTATTAGACAACAAGAATGTACTTTTACTTTTAAAAATGATGATTTTCCTGACTAATGATTTAAATAATTAACATCAAGTCTTTTTGTGAAGCGATTTAAATCGTAATTTAAATTAATTTGATTTAAATCAAATCCACCCTGCTGCCACCACCTACTACTGGAATATTTATTTGCCACTTTTCAACAAAAGTCATCAAAGCACTTTACAGAGAAAAATAAACAGTACATAAAATGGTTCCCTGTCCCAGAAGGGGACCTAAGGTAAGACACCAGCCACAGGAAGGATGCTATGCTAGGATGGATAGCGAGTGAAAGCTGCTCTCATCCTGTTAAATATAAGAGAGCCTCTTCTTTTAAAGCGCCTTTTTGATTAGTCAATGTAGACCAGGGCTGCTCAATTTCAGCCCTCCTGCAGATGTTGGCCTACAACTCCTATAACCCCAGGCTATTGGCCACTGTGGCTGGGGATCATGGGAGCTGCAGTCCAAAAACAGCTAGGAAGGCCTGAATTGAGCAGGCCCGATGTAGACATTCTGCTGAATGCACATAGCTCACTCTTCTCCATGCCTTCCCATGCCTGGATGTGTCCTGAGCATTTGGATGGGCGACAAGTGTGAGCACTGTAAGATATTCCCCTCTGAGGAAGGGGCCACTCTAGGAAAAACATATAAATGCTTGCATGCAGAAGGTTCCAAGTTCCCTCCCTGGCATCTCCAAGACAGGGGCTGAGAGAGACTCCTGCCTACAAGCTTGGTGAAGCCACTGCCAGTCTGTCTAGACAATACTGAGCAAGATGGACCAATGGTCTGACTTGGTATAAGGCAGCTTCCTATGCTCCTATAAAGCGCATGCATCAAGGGAAGGTAGGGAAGAGGGAAAGAGGTTAAAATTATTCTCCCCAGATTCTAGATTAGAGGTAAGGGTTGTGTGCACTGGAATTTGACAACTGAAATATCAATTGCAGGCCTGTGTTTATCCTCAAAATTAATGATGTGGTTCCATGGCTGAAATATAGTAGTGGCACTGGCTTGTCTAAGGTCACCTCAATGTACTCATGGCGAAGGTGAGCCTTAAACTAGGAACTTTGCAGTGCACACTCTTTATGACAAACCACAACATCTCTCTCTCTCTCTCTCTCTCTCTCTCTCTCTCTCTCTCTCTCTCTCTCTCTCACACACACACACACACACACACACACACACACACACACACACAGAGTGTCTCTAGTCGGAAAAATAATCCAAGAATGCTACTCTTCAGCACAATTCAGCATAAAGCTACAAAAGATATATTGAGTGCTGACTCCGCAGGTTTTAATTCAGCTTGTGCAAGACACAATGGGTTCCCTCTCGCGCTCTTTCCCCCCCTAGACATAATTATCTTTATGTATGCAGAACCAGAAGTCAGAATCGCAGTCCCAAGGGGGATGGAAACTGCAGCTCCAACTTTCAGGCGATGTCTCATCAGGACTTATGAGCATAATGTGACATGATATAATCTACGGAACGGTAACACTAGAAAGTCTGCTCCTCAGGGGGCTATATTCCAGCAGAGACCCCAATAAAATTAAGGTTGCCACTGCTAGCAAAGCAGTGTGCATGGGAGAAGGTTTTACTTTCGAACGAATTGTCCATATGTACAGACACAGATGTGCACAAATAATGGGGGATAAACACCATCTATCAGTAACACAGCTAAGGGAGGAGATGTAAGATGGAAAGCATGCTCTTCTGGTGAATTCCCTGCACATATGAAAAGAAATTCTGACTTATCCACTAGGCAAAGAGGCACCTTTCAAAGTGGTGATTCTCTTATATTTAGCGGGGGAGAGAAACCGGCAACCCCAGCACAGCATCCCTCCAGTGGCAGTTGCTGGTACCTCTTTTAAGAATGTGTGCCTTTTGGGGACAAGGGACCATATTATTATTATTATTATTATTATTATTATTATTATTATTATTATTATTATTTCTTGTTTACACAGTCAGACAGGTGTTATTGACTGGTTTGTTTTATCCAGACATCGAGTCCTTCCCAAGGACCTGGGATGGATGAATTTTATTGTTATAGATATCGTCGCAGAATATAGGCTGTTCCCAGTAAAGCTGCTTTTTGTAATTGGCTGGTGGTGATTTCTGTGACCCCTATGGTGTTGAGGTGCTATTATTATTATTATTACCACCACTTTTGAGAACTTTTGCTGAAAAGCAGTATATATGTTATAGTAGTAGTTTCTTAGGAGCCAAAATTACATATTCAGAAATATCACATGCTATAGCCATCTTAAGATTGCATCGTATCCCCACCCTAAGTAGTAGCTTAGGATCTGATCTTGATAAAGGGAGAGCAGTTGGGTTAGAAGCCCTAGACTCAGGCCCCAACACTAGACTGCAACCTGAACATGCCAGCCAGCAGAACCCAGAGGAGGGCCAATCCTTGCCCAAATGCCTCCCAGGCAAGAGCATCCTGGGGTGAACCCTCACCAGCTCCACTCCGGATGCTATCAGGCCTACCTCCCTTGCCAACATCGTTCCTCTAACCCCTTTCTGAGATGGCCTCACTTCTGCAGAGGATGCTGCAGCTGCCACAGCCAGAGCTTGCTTGGCATGGGCCAGTGCCAGAGACTGGTCCTGCTCCAGAGACACCACCCTCTGAGCCTGAGACCCTCAAAAATCTATCCCCTTGTATGCCAAGAAATCTATGCTCCCCTGAGCTGGAGTTGGTAACAGGCCAGCAGGGATGTGATGGAGTAGTGCCTCTATCTCAAAATGCCTACCTGTGTTAAGCCAGTCTGACAGGAAGAAGAGTCTGAATCTCATTCCCCCCTCCCCCCCGACATGCTAGATTTCCATGTGAAGGTAGCTTTTCCTAGGGAGAGCATTGCATCACATGATCTCCCACCTGTATTTTCAAGAGATACAGTCCCAGGTGAGTGGAACCACATGAAACACCCCCCCCCCCCGACACCTCTTAAAGGCACTGTTTGCCACAAATAACCGTTTCTGTAGCATAATATTGCATTTCTTTGAAATCCAGAAAGCACGGTCTCGTGTACGATATGTTACAAATACGTAGCTTGTGTGTCAAGGAGCATCTCTCTGACAAGATACTGATCTTTTCACATTTCAAGCAGAACACACCAGCCAAAAGGGAAGGGTGGGGGGAGAACCAAAAGACACTAGAAATGCAGTTCAATTGATTTTAAATCATTTTTTGTGACAGACAATATAGTCACACTTGGCAGGCCAGTGGTACTGTTAGATAAGAATTCAGTACATACCAGAAAGCTGTGCACATAGTGGGAAAATAAGCAGCATACCTGACAAAATAGGTATAGTTGAAGGATACACACTCAGGAGATAATGAAAGGTAAGGTTTAAGGTAGGGAGAACTCTTTCTTCTTCCTGATTTTCGTATTGACAATAGGCCATTTTCCCAGCAAAGTAATAGACAGGGAAGTTCCTTCTTACGTGGAGCTTTGTAGAGCCTTCAGTCTGGAAAATTAATCTTTATGTGACATACCTACTTCAGGTAACTGCTAATTAATTAATTAATACAGCACCATCAGCGTACATGGAGCTTCACAGAGGCTGAGACAGTCTAGCAGAGAGATTTCCAACCTTGGGGCCTCAGATGTTGTTGGACTACAACTCCCATCATATCCAGCCACAATGGCAAGCCACTGTGGCTGGGTATGATGGGAGTTGTAGTCCAACACCACCTTGGGACCCAAAGTTGAGAACCCCTGGGAGTAGCACATTTTCCCCCAAAGAGGGTTCCACACATCCCTATCAGTTCAAGAAGAAGCAGCCAGCCAAGCAAAATGTCAGCAGCAGCAGCATCTCTATGTGCAGCTTCTTCTCGGGCTGGGACTGGGCCCTTCTCCCCTCAGGGGCCAGGAGATTTGCCAATTGCTCTGTTAAAGAAGCAGCAGCAGCAGCCATCAAGATGAGACCCCCTCCATATGAACACCTTTTATTATTTTAATGATTTGCTGGTTTTTATTGATTTTATGTGCAGCAGTCTGGGAACTCTGTCAACTGAAAAACCAAGTAAGAATGCTTAAAGCCTGAGCCTTTTTGGAAGGGTAGTATAAAAACTGAATAAAATAAATGAATGAATGAATGAATGAACGAACAATTTTCTACATGCTGCCACAAACCTTACGGTGGGCGGGGGGAATGCAGCAGCATGGGAAAAAGCCAATGGTCAACAAGGCAAGTTACTCCAGATGAATGCTTTGCCACAGGGAGACATTTATTTTATTTTACATTTTATATCCTACTCTTCCTCCAAGGAGCCCAGAGCGGTGTACTACATACTTAAGTGTCTCTTCACAACAACATTTAATTTAACTTAAGCCAACATCCACGGAACAGACATTTCAGGTGCACCAGACCAAAGCGGTTTCAAATCTCAGCTTGGAATCTGTGTGCCAGCACAACAAAGAGACGTTATGCAACTTTGACAAATGCTCAGATCTTAGACTGTGGCAATTAAACCATTTCAGGGATCTAATTTCAGAACACCAGTTTCACGCAAAGAGCCTACCATTTGTGTGTCAACGCTTCACATCTATCACATGTGCTTTCCGTTGATCCTGCATTAAATGTCTGCAAATCCCGATCTACGTGCTTACTTCTAATAAGCAGACAATGTCAGGATTTACAAAGATCAAGAATGAGGAAAGCAATTTTGAAGCTTCAGATAAAAGGCAAAGGCTAGGAACAGGGGCTAATCTTTAAAAACCCCACTGGTGATGTTTGAAGATTGCCCGAGGTAGATTCTATTGAGGTTTCAGACTCACTGAAATCAAAACACAAAGTTGATTTCCGTTTTGTTTTTTTAATTTGAGAAGATTAAACTAATAAAAAATGAGCTTTCAAAAAGTGATCAAAAGCAAATAAGCATTTGATTATACCACTGTTTGATAAATTAAGTTCAGATTACACAGCAATGTTTTTGTGCTCAAGAGAGCCAGAAATGTAGGGACATTTGTGCATGTGAAATGGATAGGCCTTTAAGTTAACCAGACAGATGAGAACATTTCCCAACCTTTAAAGAGCAATTACACGGTACTTTTCACCTGCCTGTCTTTTATGGCATTATACAGCTGTCTCCCAAAGCTGCATGGAAATCGTGGGACTGCAGAAGGGGCAGGTTAAGGAAGGGGTTGAATATGCATTTGCTTCCCATCGCCTGGTAACATGTGGATACACTGGACAGTTTATTCTACACCAATTTATCTTCTCTGTGTTGCAAACCCTGAGAGGATGAGAGGCACAATAGAAAACTCTCTGCTCTCTCGTCGCAGGAAGTGAAGGCACAGGCATAACCAGATATGTCATCAGTTGCATTCCATCATCACCATATAAGCAGCCCTGACAGAATCGCTCTGCAAAATCCTTAAGCTTTTCTCACCAAGCCCGGGAAAATGACTTGGCTGTGCCCAAAGCAACTGCCTATTTAGTCTATTTCCTGCTGAAAAGAAATAGAGAAGAAGCAGGGGAGAGAAGTACTGGCTCTCTTGCTTCCAAGGCATGGAAAACAGATGCACACACTGGTAATGAGAGCTTAAGAAACCATTCCAAAGTAGCGTGTGAGTGTTTCTCTACTACACCAGGTTTTTCAGGCTTTATTAACAAGTGCACCCCTTCTATCTCAAAGCTTCAGCTGAGATATTCCATATATGCACCCAAGAATTCTGACCCCCAGAATTAAATCTTGCCAAAATTTATGGGAAATAAGATAAAAACTAAATGGATCTTAGGCAAAACACACACACACCCAAACCCCACAAAACCAGTTTCGGACTGGACTCAAACCGAACTGGACATGTTCCGTTTTGTGCCCCCCGAACATACCCCCGGCTCGGCTTCGAGCCGATTTGGGCTTCTAAGGGTTGTTAAAAATGGGCACTGGCTGGTGGGGGGAGGGGGAGATGGCAGAGACTCCCCCCACCATGGCTTAACAAAAAAAAATTCCCTGAATTACTTAAAAAAAATTTTAACTTAGAATCCCCCAACTGGCTCTGTGCCAGTTCATTCTCTCCCCTCCCTTCAGCCACAGTTCATTCTCCCCCCTTCCTTCAGCCCCAGTTCGTCCCCCCCTCCCTTCAGCCCCAGTTTGTTTTCCCCTGACGGCCGGCATGACCGCCACTTCCTCTCGCAAGCCACTTGCCTTCCTCTCACCCTCCCCTCACTTATGAAATCTCACGAGAGCTGCCACGCATACCCAGCAACGGGTATGCCTTAGAGATATATATAGATAAATCAATAAATAATAAATACCCTTGACCAACACCTGCCTCCTCTCCACATGACTGGATGACTAGGTGTTCATGCTCAACCAGCATTTATTTGCTGCCAAGCCTGTCCGTCAGGATAAGGGAGGAGTGGGCTGAGTCTGAGTACATAGGCAACCAGTCACAAGGAACTTTCCCAGACAGCAGGCTTTACAGCAGGTTTTCTGCGAGGCTTTACTGCGAGTCTGAATTCCCGCCCCGCCCCCATTAAAAAAAGGAAGAAGCAAAAAGTGGATTTTTTTACTCAGGATATTGTTGTTGTTGTTGTTGTTATAGCCTGATATAAATCAGGCTACACTCTAACACAAAATGAATAACCCGAATTGTGTGTAAAGTGCTCCCTGATAGCTCGCAGGGACTTCAGGGTAAATTTGTCCGCACAAATTTGGTCCTGAGAAGATGTGAACGAAAAGCCAGGTGTGAAAAACCGCCAGGAAAGGAGGAGGGGATGCTGCCTATCACTCCTCCATCTCCCCACCTAGAGAGGGAGCCAACAGTGTAGAATGCAAGTAATTCAGGGAAGTGGGAAGGTTCTGGGTACCCCATATGGCTTCACAGTATCCCCAGGGATTCAGGTGGCCCTGGTTGAAAAGCCCTGTATTACGCCAACAACCTTTGGTTAAACAAACCAGTCAAGATTTGGCAGAGATTAAGTGGGCACATCTGGGATTATTGGTGTGGGTGTGTCATTAATACACACTACCAAGCAGTATGGAATTGATACATACTACCAAGCAGATGCAGATGCTATCCAGATACTACCCAGCTCTAGGGAAGTGTAAATAAGGTATATAGATTTTTTTTGTTGTTGTTTCCATTCCTTCCAGACTTTGCACAGTTTCTTTCATTTTCTATTTTACTCTCTTTCACTAAAAAATCCCAGGCCCTTTTTCCATCTCAAAAAAAAATAAATATTATTTTTTAAATGGCTGGCATCCAGACCAGCACTGTGCTGGTGAAACAGGAACTGCACTGTCGCACAAGCTGGGAGTGGGGGGCTTTTCAATTATCTCCCCTTCCCTCTGTACCTCCCGAAAATGTGTCCCTGTGGCTTGTAGACTGGGATTGTCATCCACCTGAGCTTTGACAAAAATAACTAAGATTAATTTGAAAGACTAGATCAAGTTAGGTTACAATTTTATGTTATAAACTTATCGCATAGTATACTAACTTGAATCTATGTTATTCTTCCACTGACAAATTGTTAATGTCGAGGATAATAATCCACGTGAGATCTGTTCACCTATTATGCAACTGCCATTATAAGGTGTCACTTGTGCCATGCTACTAAAGGTAACAGGTAGATCCGGGATGAAGGAAATTGTGGTTTGGGGGTTAGAGAGACCACTTCTGCTGTTTCCTTTCTCCATGGGAAGACTTATTCCTGCTTCCTTATCCTTCCTGCAATGTGATGATATTTCTGCTTCAGGTTTCACTTAGCTACCACTAGACCAACAGTCACCAACAAGCAGCCCATGTCAAATCCCCCACCCCCAGACACACTCCAGAGGAACCGTTAGCCTCGGGACAGATTTTCTGACAAACCAGTTGGTGGGTGGAATTTGGCCTGTTCCACCATGCTCAAACACTAGCTGGCAGAGGGTCTAGGCATGGTGCTGGCCTAGGCATCAGATCTTTCTGACAATGACTCACCTCACTCGGGACCAAAGACAGAAAGGCATTACATGACAAAACTTGAACCCAAGAGCAGAGTTTCTCAAATGCAGCCACAGAAGGTGCAAGCGGAAACACAATGGTGATGCTGGTGATACTTGCTGGGTTCAGATCAACATACAAGCTTCAGAGGCTTGTAATGTTCACCTCAAAGGAAGGTAAGCATTACCAAGATCCTGATTCTTTTCCAAACTGGAAACTAATTTGGGTTTACATATGTGGGTGGAGACAGCTTACTTTTCCTTTTTACGCTGTGAAGGTGTTTACAGGGAGCAGGCTATGAGATACAGGGATCTTATGGTTGAGAGAAACTGTCTTTTCAATGCATTTTTCTTTTAAAATGCCCTGTTCTTTACATCACATAACTTTGTATTTCATTGCAGCAGTGAGTGGACTATGGTTCCAACTCCAATGATATTACTACATTGTTCTTACAGATTTCAATACTGCACACAAATTATTTAAGCAACAGATCCAATTCCCCCATCACTAAATTTTTCATTGGATAAAGGGGCAAAAGCGGCTAAAGTGCATTGTTTAATTCATTAATTCCTCTGACAGGCGGCATTTCAGAAGCGCTCTTAATTGACTGTGCATTTGTGTATAAGAAAAATGGGCTGATTTTGATCAGGCACATTGTGATGATTATTTGGAAAGCAACTACAGAAAGACATATAATGAGCAAAATACAGTATTTTAAAAAGTACATTTAATTGCCGAGTACGATTAATGAAGGATTATATGCTGCTGATCTGTTAGAGCTCTGAGTACAACACGACACTAAATTAATGCAAATAGATAAGAAGAAGAAAAGGATGAACAATTACTTTCTCTACCTTGTTAGCAATTTCAGATGTTATTCACCCAAAAATAATTTCCTTGCAGTTGCTGTGCATAGGTAGAAGAAAAGTATATGCAATAGCGAAACCAATTTCTAGGAAGAATTTTTTAACGTGCCTTTTCTACTGTTAGATCTTGTGGTTTAGATAGGTACTGCCATCACCACCAGGCAGTACTGCCAATTCAGGAGCCCTTGTTCTTGCCTCCAGCAGTTCGCTTGGCAGTAGAGATCTCTGCCAGCATGACTCCGTTTGTGGTCTCCAGTCCACCTGACAGTGCTGGCTCCAGCACCACTGCTGCCCAAGGTGAGGTCCACACACCACTAGCCACACCCACTGATGCTGGCAGGCTGGCAGTGCACCCCTCTTCCTCACACACCTTCAGGGATGTGTTCTAACTTCAAGCTAGGAAGGAAGAAGCTCCTCTCTTGCCTCACTGCCAATCTTACAATTTGAAGTTCATCCCCACAGCAATGGGGAACAGCAGAACGGGTGCACAAGGGAATCAGCACTGGCCCTCCCCGGAGGAAAGTGTTGGCACTAGCAGCAAGGGCATTTCCTCCCTCAAACACCCATTCCCCCTGCCATCACCATAGGGATTGGTTTTAAACTGCAGATTGGCAATGAGGGAGGAAGGCATTCGTTTCTCATTGCCCGTGCTGCCAAACCCAAAGTTTAAAATCCATCCCAGCATGTGGGCAGTGAAGGATGGGGTGGCATGCCCGCACTCATCACCCCATCACCAAGGCCATCACTTCAGCTCACTAGTGAGCCACCTACACTGCTACAGGTCAACAACGCAGGAAAGCAGGCAGCAGGGATTGGGAGAAGCGCCAAGACTGGCAACCGTAGGGAGAAAGATCTCCCTCTGACACCAACAGTACTCTGCACCCTCTCAGGAATCATTCACAGGTTTAAAATGGTCACATAATACACCAAGGTCATCTCTTGATAATAACAGGGAAAGTGCAAGACCAGAGAGAGCTGGAAAGGCAACTTCTCTCCCTGCTTGAATAAGTCTGGACCTATGCTAACATCCAGTCCAGTCATCTAGTCCAGTCATCTGAGCCCCTGGTGGTGCAGTGGTAAAACTGCCGCCCTGTAACCAGAAGGTTACAAGTTCGATCCTGACCAAGGGCTCAAGGTTGACTCAGCCTTCCATCCTTCCGAGGTCGGTAAAATGAGTACCCAGAATGTTGGGGGGCAATATGCTAAAATCATTGTAAACCGCTTAGAGAACTTCCAGCTATATAGCAGTATATAAATGTAAGTGCTATTGCTATTGCTATCCCGGCCCTAACTCAAAATTAGGCTTGAACCTCAACCCTGCTGCTACCCACTCCTTCCTTCCAGACCCCCATGGCTTCCCCCAAGCCAAGAAAGCTTTAACTTGGCGAAGAGGGTCATGGACCGTGAGGAGAGCTCACAACCACATGGCAGAGGTTCGGCAAGCCCTTGTCTTAGCTGGCAATGACACCCTGTATGTTTGAAGACGATGGTCCTCAGCCCAAGATAAAGTAATATAAGCAAAATAAAGTCCCTTGAAACTAAACTAGGTACCCCCCTCTATGATATCTGAACAATAACTGAAATAAAGGAGCAAGGAAGGAACAGAACATGGACATGAAAGGTTGAACAATTATAAGCACGAGGAACACTGTCTGCGGAAGGCAACGTCGCTGACAGTACTGTCTCAGGAACAGCGTCTGCTTGATATAGGGCTCGAGATAACCAGGCTTTCCTGACTCAGCATTTCTATTTCCTCTCCTGTGAGATCTTGCGCCTGCGTGTCCCCCACTGAGCCTTTCTCTTGAGACGGCTTCTTAACACAGGTGAAATTCCAGCTTCCTCCTGATCAGTCTCCTCAGCCCTCATCTCTGCCAGCTGTTCAGATTCCCCTGTCTGCTGCCGCCTCACCTCAGCTCTAGAATCTGTTCTCACAGCCAGGTCCTCCTGCTGTGCTTCTGAGCCTGCTCTCCCAGCCAAGTCCTCTCGCTCCTCCTCTGACTCTTCTGACTCAGAGGTCTGGGCCATGACAGTACCACGGGTGCAGTGTTCCTTCCAAGGCACGTGCACATGCTAACACAATTTTTAAAAGTCCGCTCAGTTAATTTTAGATCCCGCTCAAGTTGAACCAGGAACTCTCCACTCTGGATGCATGTGCACACACACTGCCCTGATACTGCCGCCTAGAACAAAACTCATTCCGCACAGAGATGGGGAGGAAAAGAGAGATAACACTGCACGGGTGGTACTTCAGAGAGTCCCAGGTGGTACTCTGCAGGGTCTCAGCTATATGCTGGATTGAGCTCCCTGCTCCTGAGTCCTGCCCACTACCCCTGCGTCTCCTCTGGAGTCATCCTTCACCTCCACAACTGGTACTCAGTCCTTCTGACAGAGCTCAGCCAACTGCAAGCTCTGTCAGTAGCATGCACAGCCAGCTTGCTATTGGTTAGCAGTGGGCGGGCGGGCGGGCTGACCCAGAGGCAGAGCGGCTCAAGGCATACCACATGTTGCTACTGTTTTGCTTAAAGGCTCCTTGTCTTCACCAAGGCTCCTTGCTCTTCCTTGTCCCCATGTCATCCTCTGCCAACCTGCTCCCCCCTTTTCTCCTCTCCTGCAGGTGCATGTGTGTGTGCCTGCTTGCCACCACCACTCCTTCCCAAGGCTTCTTGCCTCTTCAAGGCTTTTTCTGTGCCCCCCTCTTCCTCCTTGTCTCCTCTCCTTCCACTTCTGTTGAAAAGTGGTAGGTAAATATTCATAAATAGTAGTCTTTGGTTGTGAGTGGATGGAGAGTAATCTTGGTTAGGGGAAACCTTTAGTAACTCCCTTGTTACAAGCAGATAATTATACTGATTGTGGCTGTGTTCTTTTATTTGGGTGGAAGAGTGGGGAGTGGCTGTCACCCTAACTATAAGGTTTAAATTTGCCTGTGCGCATGCACACACAGAATCTCCAAGGGGGTATCTGAGCAGAAGGTCTACAGCAGGAGTTGCACACTTGTTTTAAAAGGCTGGGAACCCCTGCTTTAAAAGAATGAGTGAAATTCAGCCTTTATCATTGCTACAAATTACTTATTGCATTATGTATTATGCTCCTGAAAAGACCAACAGCCTGAAACAACAATGCTTTTAATTTTTTGTAATTTCTTTGTTCTTTAATGTTGTAAACCGTTTTGGGTGCCTTTGTCAACACAGAAAGGCAGTATAAAAATGCAACAAATAAATGATGATGATGATGATGATGATGATGATGCAAGTAGTGCCAGAAATCTGCATGTCACTTTACAATGAAATGTAAGGAAAAGAAGCAGGTCCCCACTCAAGGACCTTATAATTTAAAAGTGTACAGGGAGAGACAAAAGGATGGGAGGGAAGGGAAAAGAAAGGGTCAGTAGAACCCAGTGTGAGTAAAGGATGAATGTGGGCAAGCCTTTCCTTTACTCAGCTCCCCCTTTCATGAGGCAGGTCAAAACCAATGCAAAACCAGTCCAAATTGAAGTACTAGCAGTTAAGCATGGGAGAGAACAGACTCACTGATGATGTCTTTTTTTAAATTCTAGTTCCTCCCTTTTGGTTTCTCTGATTCAGCATACATGCTTGCTTGCACAGGAAAACAGTTATCATTAATGAAAACAATTTCCACTATGTTCTACATGGCTACTACGGAATCTTCACTGTATAATAAAAAGAACTAATTATTCAAATCCCATTTGTCACTCGGTGTAAGTCCCCTCTTCATTTCTCTGAATGCTTGGATATTTCAAATGCATTTCACACATCTGGATACATGCGTACCAAAATGGGGGAAACATTTTCACAGGGCTGGGATGTACAACTGCACAACCTTCCCCTTGATATGCTCTACAATGAGTTATTAGGTTCTGGTTTTTGCCTGGGGAGAGTGTGTGCTTCTTTGTACATTATCAAACACAATTAATCTAAACAGAGTTGCCTCCTCTGAGTAATACGACATGATATAAAGGTGTGGAACAAAGACAGGACGTGAAGGAAGGGCTCTCTTGTCCAGATGCAAACTGATACGTTGGCCTAGATTCAGTAAAATCAGCAACTGAGCTTTATATCACCTGGAAAATCTACAATCTCGTGCCTCAGAACACACACATAACTCCCCATAGTCAGGTCTAGGTATCAATGGACAGATGGGCTACTTTCCCTTCACAGAGATGGTCACTTAAAGAAAGTTCCACAGCAGGCGGCCAACGGGATGGCTGGGTCACAGCCAAAATACTTAATCAATTCTTGCTCACATCACATAGTCACTCAGGTCTCACTGCCTGTGTGTGCTTTTTTGTACCAGCAGATGGAGTAGTGGTTCTAGTTTTTCTTTGCTCTGTCAAACAGGAAGAACACATGGCATACCTTTTGCAGCACTTAGTATTATGAAGCAATTTTAGCATTTGGATACACAGAATATTTCAGATGCAAACTGCAGGTCACATATAATGGAATTTGTGTTAAGTGAAACAATGTGAGAATCCACAGTACTGCTAAGGCACACATCTAGTACAACTTGGTTGTTTTTCCAGAGTTATCAATGGTGCTGAACTGTAAACTGAAGACGGCATAATTTGTTTGCTTCTATTTGTTCAATTTTTATACCGCCTTTCATAAGACATCCCAAGGCAGTTTTCAGAAGTTAAAATACAAGAAAACTCCATTAAAATCACACTTAAAACCTTGAAATCAGTTAAACAAAAACCATCACACACACACACACACCCATAAAAAAGACAAATAAAAGCAGGAAATTGGGAAGTTGATGTTGTGTTATATCACATTATAACACACATGGAACTAGTACTAACATAAGCTGACAATACATATTGTGGAGTTGTCATCTCTTGGTAATATTGGAACCAACTAGATTTCTTCCTTGATGCACAAGAACTGATTTTGCTCCACAACTCCCAGACGCTTCTATCCCATTTTCAAAATTTACTTTGGCCATTCCAATCTCAATGAATCCACAGCACCCCTCCCTGGTGCTCTACAGAGTCAGATGCTCCCAGTGTGGCCATCTCCACACAATTTTGTATTTATTGTTTTCATTTAAAATATTTATACTGCACCCATCCACTACACTACTTAGTGATGTGCGGTTCGGTCCGGATCCGGATCGGTTCGTCCCGAACCGGTCCGGATCCGGCGGTTCGATCCCGGACCGAATCGGGCCCTTCTGGGACCGATCCGGACCGAATCCGAGTCGGTTCGGCTCCGAACCGGCTCGGGTTTCCCGAACCGGTTCGGGAGTTCAATTGAGTCTCTGGAGTGTCCCTTTAAAGTTTGAAGTGTGTCCTCCATTTTGTGGCTCATTCCTGAAACTTTTGCTCCTAGCATCCATTTTGTGATGCTATTTTCAGGCATTGTATTGGCTGCGCTATTGATCCTTTGATTGGCCAGAATGAGTCCTTTGGTCTGGTAGGCTGCTTGGCTGTTGCACTGTTGAGAGCTGGCACCCTGTTGGCCGTGGGGGAGTGCAAAGGTGGGGGCTCCCAAAGGAGGGAATTTCAAACCTATATAAACCCAAGCCTCTTCTCTGGAAACTTCTCTTGGCTGCAGTTGTGGGATCATCTCTGAGACCTTGCTTGCTCTTTTGCTGCTGGTGTCTGCTGTGAGTCCCTGCTGACTGTGTGTCACATTAGTGTGTGTCTGTCTCTCTGCTCTCTGTGTGTGTTGTTGTGTGCCACCTTGTCCATCTGCCCTCTGTCTGTCTCTGTCCAAACCTCTTTAATACTTTCCCCTCAACTTTTTCCAACTTTTCCTGTTGTGTGTTTTCTGTTCTCTTCACCCTTTCTCTCTCAACCCTTCTTCCAAAGTTTTGGCTTTCCCTCCTTCCCCCCCCCCACCCCCCTCTTCTGCATTGCTTTCCTGTTTTTGTGCCTTGCCTGACTTTTGTTCCACTTTTTGAGTTGCATTCAATTATTGCTTCTGTGTAAATTTATATATTTGCTGATTTTGGTTTTTAATTAATAGCTATTGTTATTGCTGGCTGCCTGTCTGAGTTGTGTTTCTGAGGATTTAGTTTATATTATTGCTGCAATTTGATTCCTTGTGTTCTGATTTTGATTGTTAATTTGTTCCCCTCTGGCCCTGCTCCTAGCTTCCCCCCTCCCTCCCTCCCTCCCACCCAGATAAGATTGTTTCCCTCCTGTGCTGCTGCCTGTTGAGCCTTGCATTCTTTGGATTTCTTTGTGGAATTAGGTTCTGGTTTTGGTTTTGCTCCCTGTGTGTGTCACCCACTCCCCCAGTCCCTCCCCCTGGTAGTTGTAAACCCCCCCCCCCGCCCTGAGACTTTCTGGCTGCCCTTTGGTTTCCTTTTTTTTACTTTGTGTATAGATTGTTTGGATTCAAATTTGATTGTTCCCCTGTGGTCCTGCTCCTAGCTTCCCCCCTCCCTCCCCTCCAGAAACCCACTCCCCCCACTGCCACCTCCTCCTCCACTCCTGCCCTGCCTGCCCCCTCCCACCCAGACTGAGTGTTGTTCCCCATCCTCCCTGGTGCTGCTGCTGCTGCCTGTTGAGTCCTGTCTTAGTTACTTTGGTTTTTTGTGTGAAATCAATTAGCTTCTTTTGGTTCTGGTTTTGCTGTGTGTGTGTCCCATTCCTCCCTGCTGGTTGTTGTTGGTTCCTCTCCCCCCCCCCAGACTTTCTGCCCATTGTTCCCAGGTGTTGTTTTTTTTTTTTACCCCAGGCCCCCTGCCACAGACTAGCCCCCAACCACACACACCCTCTCTGCTCCCCCCACCCCACCTCTTTTCCTCCTTGCCCCCGACTCTCTCCACTCACCCCAGGCCCCCTGCCACACACTAGCCCCAACCACACACACCCTCTCTGCTCCCCCACCCCACCTCTTTTCCTCCTTGCCCCCGACTCTCTCCACTTACCCCAGGCCCCCTGCCACACACTAGCCCCCAACCACACACACCCTCTCTGCTCCCCCCACCCCACCTCTTTTCCTCCTTGCCCCCGACTCTCTCCACTCACCCCAGGCCCCCCTGCCACACACTAGCCCCAACTACACACACCCTCTCTGCTCCCCCCACCCCACCTCTTTTCCTCCTTGCCCCCGACTCTCTCCACTCACCCCAGGCCCCCCTGCCACACACTAGCCCCAACCACACACACCCTCTCTGCTCCCCCCACCCCACCTCTTTTCCTCCTTGCCCCCGACTCTCTCCACTTACCCCAGGCCCCCTGCCACACACTAGCCCCAACCACACACACCCTCTCTGCTCCCCCCACCCCACCTCTTTTCCTCCTTGCCCCCGACTCTCTCCACTTACCCCAGGCCCCCTGCCACACACTAGCCCCAACCACACACACCCTCTCTGCTCCCCCCACCTCTTTGGACCGCTGCTACTGCTGTGTCCTCCCCCCACACCTGAATCCCCCCTCCCTGCTGCGCTGCGCTTCTCCTCTCTCCTCTTTCTCTCTATCATCTCTCTTTCTCCTCTCTCTCTCTTTCTTTTCTCTCTCTCTCCTCTCTTTCTCTTTGTCCCTGCCCCCCCTCTCTTTTCTCTCTCTCTTAGTCTTTTCTCTCTCTGCTCCCCTTCACTTTCCACCTCCTCTCCCACAGCTGCAGCCACACACAGTAGCCTACCCACCTGGCGGCTGCCATCGGTTTTTTTTTCTTTTTATAGTTTTTGGTTGATTTTGTCTCTGCTTGGGGGTGAGTTGAGCGACACAAACAGTGTTGTCTCCTCACTTCTGCCCCTCCATCGTTGTTGAACTACCCCGGTTGCCTGTGTGCCTCGTGCGGCCGCCCTGCTGTGTCTCAGCCCAGGGTGGCTGGCTGGCGGCGGCGAATCCGTGACCAGCAGTGAGCGGCAGGAGAAGGACCGGAAGAAGAGGGGTTAGTGCGTGTGCGATTGTGCACCTTTTGTTGCCCCTTTCTCTCCCTAGCTGGCGGTTTTAAATAGGGACACCCCTATTCTGAAATGCATTTGGGTGTGGGGAGGAGGGAGGGAACCTTGGAGAGGAGATGTACTGTTGTAAAACTTGTGTCTTCATGCCCATGCCCAGTAAAGAAATTGCTGCTGTGTGTTGCGTTGCATTGCATGCGTCTTGCAGGTGGTTTTTGAACAGGTGCCTTCCAGAGTGCTTCCTTGCCTCTGGGGCAGTCTGAGTGGGGTCCAGGGTTCTGATGCGATGCTGCCACTGCTGGGCCCATGCCATGCCAGAGTGCTTCCTTGCCTCTGGGGCAGTCTGAGTGGGGTCCAGGGTTCTGATGCGATGCTGCCACTGCTGGGCCCATGCCATGCCAGAGTGCTTCCTTGCCTCTGGGGCAGTCTGAGTGGGGTCCAGGGTTCTGATGCGATGCTGCCACTGCTGGGCCCATGCCATGCCAGAGTGCTTCCTTGCCTCTGGGGCAGTCTGAGTGGGGTCCTGGCTGGGCTCTGATGCTGCCACTACATGCTGGGCCCATGCCATGCCAGAGTGCTTCCTTGCCTCTGGGGCAGTCTGAGTGGGGTCCTGGCTGGGCTCTGATGCTGCCACTACATGCTGGGCCCATGCCATGCCAGAGTGCTTCCTTGCCTCTGGGGCAGTCTGAGTGGGGTCCTGGCTGGGCTCTGATGCTGCCACTACATGCTGGGCCAATACACACGCATGATGATGATCATGATGTTCAATCCATGAGGCTGCCATCAAGTGTTTGCTGCTGCTTGCTTGCCATGGCATTGGGCAGGCAGAGTCACAGAGTGGGTGGGTTCAACCTCTGTGTTGGTGTGACTGGGTTCTGGTTTTGGTTGTGTGCAATTTAGAGTCACTAAATAGGCTGCATTGAGTTTGAACCACCCCCCAGAACCCACACTTTGTGTTCCAGTTCACTAAATAAGGGTTTCCTCCTTTGATCTGCAGGTTCCCAAGCGTTGACTGCATCCCTCCCCCACCCCCGGTAGGTGCTGTGCCCTCCCCCCATCCACTCCCCCCCCCAAAAAAGCTAAAAACTTGCCACCCACACCACAACTACTCCACCCAACTGCCCGTGCCACCCTCCCACACCGGGGTTCCACCCTTTAACCCCCTATTTTTCTAAAAAAAAACCCTCCCAGACCCATCTCCCCAATTGGCTTGGTGGTTGACTCCCAAATTCAAAAAGGACACCCTCCCCCTCACTTCGATTGGCTTCCCCCCCCATATCAAAAAGTCTTCCTTTCCCCCCCATTGGCTTCCTTTTTTCAAAACAAACTTCCCCCCCGCCGCCTCCAAATCAGCTGCCTTTTTTTTGGCCCCTAAGCCCCTCCAAATTATTTTTTTGACCCTGTCTGGCCTTCCTCCTAAAGTCTCCCTCCTTCTGACCTAGCAGCATGTCTGAGCGCCGTGTGGCGGGCAGGGCTCGCTCAAGGCTGGCAGGCAGAGGTGGGAGAGGCCAGGTGCGGGGTGCGCCTGCGGCACGGGGAGGGAGAGGACGCGGGGAGCCTGAGGACACCCCAGTTCTCCCCATTGGAGAATTCTTTGCTCCGGCCCCATCTTTGGTGCGCAGGATTCAGTTCCCCACGCCTGCTGCCGCCAATCGCGGCAGAGGCAGAGGCACCGTTAGGGCTGTGGCGGGTCCCTCCTCGCCGGCGGCACCAGGTGCTGCTGAGCTACCGCCAGTTGTTGAGGTGGAGGAGACTGTGGAGTTGGAAGAGCAGGTAGAGGGCGGTGAGGACCGTGCGGCTGGCAGCGATGCAGCCAGGTTCTCCCTCCCTCTGGGGCCCCTTCCCCCTATCCTTTCGCCGCTCAGTGGGGCCCCCCCTCGTGAAGCCCGACACTCTGGTGGGGAGCGGTCTGGCGAGGTGGTGGAGGAGAGGCCTGCCTCTCCGATGCCAGTTGAGCCGGGCCCTTCCTCCGCTGTGGAGGGCGGAAGGGGCGGGTTGGGTGGCAGCAGTGGGCAGGCAGCGGCGGCCGCCCCCCCCCCTAGGACTGCAGCCACCCTGCGAGAAACGGCCTAGGACGGCGCCCAGGGCGCAGGAGGCCAAGGGCAGTGGTGCATGGGTGCATTTTGAGGTTCCTCAAGATGACCCATTCCACGCCCGCTGTGTCCACTGCAGGATGCTTGTCAGCCGTGGAAGGGACCCTGCGCACCTGGGTACGACGCCTATGTGGAGACACCTAGAGCGTCACCACCCAGGTCTCAGGGGACAGGCTGGCAGCGCTAGTGCGCCTTGTGCATCTGCCACTAGGGCGGGCAGCGGCAGTGTGCCAGCCAGCAGGCAGGCTACACTGCCCGTCCAGCGGTGGACGCAGTCCTCGGGCAGCCAGCGTATTGTTCGCGTGGACCATCATCACCTCACCCGCCTCATAGGGGAGATGATTTCCACCGATGACCAGCCGTTTCAGGTGGTCGAGAACAACGGCTTCCGCCGTATTCTCCAATACCTGGCTCCCGAATACGTCATCCCCTCAAGGACGACGTTCAGCCGGAACGTGGTCCCCTCCCTGTACCGCCGGTGCAGGGAGCTCGTGTCGGCCGAGCTGCGTGCAGCTCCGGCCGGGACAAGCGTGCATTTCACGACTGACCTCTGGACCAGTGTCAGTGGGATGCACGCTTCTTTCCTGGCCCTCACTGCCCACTGGTGGGGACCGGAGAGTGAGGGGACCTCCGCGGGCGATGCTTCCGGGTCCGGCGCGGCTCCCGATGCACTACGGCACAGGTGGGCCGTCCTGCACGTGGAGACGATGGACACGAGGCACACCGCGGAGGAGGTGGCGGCCGTACTCGACCGCCAGATAGAGGAGTGGATTGGCGGGTGTCCACACCTCTCCCGCGGCTTCATTGTCACCGACAATGGAGCCAACGTTACCGCCGCTGTCGAGACAGTCATGGACTGTGTGAACATACGGTGTATGGCACACACGCTCCATCTGACCGTCAGGGACGCCCTTGGCCTTAAGGAGCTGAGGGCGTCCCAGGAGAAGGGGGCCCGCCCCATCGCAGGTGCTGTTGCTGCCACGGCCACGCTTGTGGATAAGTCCCGCAAGCTGGCCGCCCACTTCCACCGCAGCGAGAAGTCCAGGAGACTGCTTCGCCAGAAGCAGGATGACCTTGGCCTTCCTCGCCATCTCATCCCTACGGATGTGGAGACGCGGTGGAACTCCACCTTCCTCCTGTTCCAGCGCCTGTTGGAGCAGGAGAGAGCCCTTGTCGCCCTGGCGAGGGACGAGTCCTTGGATGTCTGCGACTTCTCGAACGCAGAGTGGAAGCAGATGTCCGAGGCGGTGTCGGCACTCGAGCCCTTCCAGCTTGCCACGAAGGGCTTGTGTGGCGACACCACTCCCTTGAGCCAGGCGCTGCCCACAGCTGTTGGTCTCGAGAAGCTGATGGGTGGACTCCATATCTCTCTGACCACGCCAGAGGGTCGTGCTCTGGCTGGGAGGCTGAGGTCTGGGGTTGACAAGCGGCTCGTTGATGTGCTGGGAGACAGGGAGGAGTATGTCCTCGCTTGTCTCTGTCACCCAGCCCTCAAGGGCAATGCCGTGAGTGCCGACGACTTGCCCAGGTGGAAGGGCATCCTGGTCGAGAAGGTTAGGGAGGAGGAGGCCGCTAGGGCCCGCAGAGACCAGGGTGTTGGTAGTGGTGCGGGGGCAGCCCTCGCGGCCCAACCCGCACCCAGCAGCAGCATGGGCGGCCAGCCGGCGTCAGCTTCCCCTTCCCCTCCCTCTTCCCAGTCCAGCAGCGCGGCATCCCAGGCGGCGCCATCGCAGCAGCCATTTGCTACCGACTCGAGATCCGCCCAGTGGTTTCAGCGGTTCTGCTATGGCGCCATGCCTGGTATGCGGGAGGCTCGACCTGCCAGGCCCCCCTCCAGTGCTGAGCAATGCGTTGCGCAGTACTTGGAGGAGCCTGTGGAGGGAGACGGCGTGGACTGCGCACAGTTCTGGGCGAGCCGCGGCCAAGTCTGGCCGGACCTGGCGGTGGTGGCTGTGCGCCTCCTCTCCTGCCCCCCAACCAGTGTCCAGAGCGAGCGGGTGTTTTCACGTGCCGGGGACGTGGTGACACCCTCTCGCTCCCGCTTGGACCCTGGTCTGGTGGAGCAGCTGGTCTTCCTTAAGGTGAACCTCCCCTTGTTGGGCTACCCCAAGCTTGAGTTTGAGACGGGCGAGTGATTACCGTGGGTTGCCCCATGGTTGGTCACCTGCCTGGCTCGACCTCTGCTTATCCCTACCCTCCCCCCTTCCACCTCTAGCTGAGCTGACGTGACAGATGCTGAGCCGTGCCAGCCAGTCGCAGCGTGTAGTGTGCCCACACAGAGATGCAGTTGTAGTAGTAGTTGTAGTGCTGCGACTGGCCAGATGTTTACAATGCCCACGCCCACCTAAAAAGAAACCCAATGCTGACCAGCACAGGCCCTTTATCTATCCACCTGTCAGCATTTGGGGACCTGGCGTGGGCACGGCACACCCCCCCAAAGTAGCACAGCCCACGGAGTACTAGACTTAGCGGCAGCGGCGGGTATACGTTCAAAAATGCAGTGTAGATATGTAAATACTGTATGTAAATAAACATGTAAATAATTTTTTCTTTAAAAACCCCATGTCAAAATCAAGCCTCAAAATTATGCAAAAGAAAGAAAAAAAGGTGACAAAGGGAGAACAAAATGATGAATGCCAAATGAATTGATTTTATTGAAAATGTCACCAGAAATCATGTGTGGGGGGCTTGGTTTACATGGAGAAAATGATTGGGTGATTTTTTGAAATGAAACGAATGAATTATTATCATCTTATGTTCATCTTGATTGTGGTCACTGTTGATGTTGGCTGATGGCAAAAAACCCAAAACCATCAGAATAGCAATGAACTGGCTGCCAACACAACATATTGATTGATAACTGTGCAGGGGGGGAATTGGGTCTGTGTGTGTGTGTGTGGTGCAGGCTCAGTCTGTCTCTTCCTGTTGTGTGTCTGTCTGTCTGTCTGTCTGTGTGAATGGATGCCTAGCACTGTCTCTGTGTGTGGATGCTTTCTGTGTGTAGTGTGGTGTGTGTCTGTCTACATGTTTTTTTTCCTCCCCCCCATGCCTCCCTCCATCCTTCCCCTCTCATCCTCTCCCCTTCCTCTTCACCACCTTCCATCCTCCCTCCCTTCCAGCCCACCACCGCCTCACCTGCCCCCAACCCCGGTCTGGCAGATGATGAGAGTCTGGTCTCTCCCACCGAAGCACACACGTGAGCACGTGTGTGCACAAATATGTGGCTGACCAACTCTGAGCCGGACCCTCCCCCCTTCAATCCCCTCTACATCCCTCTCCCCCTCCCCTTTCCTCCCCCCTGCCTCCCAGCCTCCCTCCCTGCCTCCCTCCCCCCTCCTAGCTAGCAGCGCACACATACACACACAAAACACCTGTGGTGGCAAACACCACCAGCACACATGCACTCACACTGGTGCCACCACCTCTGCCTTGGGCCTCTGTGTCCTTGAGCAGATATGTGGTGGTGGACCAGAGAAGCATTTCTTTCCAGCAAGGCAAAAGGCATGCACTCACTGCACACACACACACACACACACACGAAGAGGTGAAGACGAGAAGAGGCAACTTCTAGAACCAGCAGCAGCAGGTGAGTGTCGTGTAATTGTGTTGCTTCCCAAGGCCACTGCCCATGCTCAATGCTCAGTCTGCTGAAACTAAAGAACTAGCTACAGTCACCCTTCCTCACATGCAGCTCAGCTCAGCTCAGCTCAGCTGCACAGCACACTGACTAACTAGACACTACAGCTGGTGGTAGAAAAAACAGAAGTCTAGATTCTAGAAGATGTCCTGGTGGATTTTAAACTTTCAAATCTGTGCTAGGATTGCCTCGCCCGCCTCCTCCTCCTCCTCCTCCTCCTCCTGCCTGTAATTGTGCCCTCTCCCCTTGCAGTTGCGCCGTCGTGATGGGTTGGTGATGTGCGTGCGCCGTCTACTTGTTAGCTCTCTCCTCCTCATGTTGGCTGGGCTTGCCAGGCACTGGCTGGCAGCAGCTGTTGGCTGTGTGCTAGGCTCAGGCTGTGGCGCGCGTGACTGGACTGGGAATGTTATTGTAGCGGCAACACTGGCTGTGGTGGTAGCAGTAGTAGCTGTTGTTGTTGCTGGGCTGGTGGCTGCTGGCCTGTGCTGACTCTGCGCACTTGGTCTGGTCTGGTCTGGTCATTGGGATGCAGATGTAGGGTGTGTGTGCATCATCCATGGGGAGCATCAGAGCAGAGCAGAGCAGGTTGGCTGGCTTCTGTCTGTCGGGCCTAGTCAGTGGCAGGCACTGAGTGAGGCGGTGGTTTCTTTGGGCATCACGTCACCCATCATGCGGAGCAGCAGGTCTGCTGCTCTGCTGCTCCGCCTCCTGCTTCTTCTCTGTGTGTGCTGCTCTTGTGCTTAGTGTGCTGCTCCGCTGCTGCTGCTGTGCTGGCAGGCAGCACAGCTGTGGCCTTTTTGTTAGATCAGAGAGTGGGTGTTGTCTCTCTGAGTGTCCTCCTCTTACTTGCTTGGATAGGAGTGGTGGTAGTAGGTAGGCATTAAGATGGACTGACTAGGTGTTACGTGTTAGGGCGCCCAGAGAGAGGCGCCAAAAAGATGGGGTGGCAATTGTTGGGTTGCTCCTAGTATTATTGGTGAATTTCTGAAGAAAAATTTTTTTTCCATTGGCTAGAATGGGGGTTCGGGGCTGCCCCAGACCCGCCTCTGTGGGGTGGCAGCACCCCCAAAGTGGGTCCGGGGCCATGGCAAAAATGCCCTCAGTCCCTCCCAGCAATCCCCGTAGAGATAGGAGTGATGGTTCTGTTGTTTTTCTGAGGTGTTCTGAGTGAGTGTGGATTCTGTGATAGCAAATGAGAGTGGATTCATGGTGTCTCATTGGAAATCTCATAAGCTATCATAGAATCTACACTCAGAATACCTCAGAAAAACAACAGAACCATCACTCCTATCTCTACGGGGATTGCTGGGAGGGACTGAGGGCATTTTTGCCATGGCCCCGGACCCACTTTGGGGGTGCTGCCACCCCACAGAGGTGGGTCTGGGGCAGACCCGAACCCCCATTCTAGCCAATGGAAAAAAAATTTTTCTTCAGAAATTCACCAATAATACTAGGAGCCACCAATTGCCTTGGGATTTTTGGGGTGGAGGACACCCATGGGTGGCTACCACCCACCCCAGCTTTTTTGCCCCTAAGGGCTCCACATTGTGAGTTATGGGCAAAAATTTATTTTTTGAAAAAAATTTGTAAAAAATCAGAGGAAGGTCCAATCGACTTGAAATTTGGGTGGCAGGTAGAACACAATGTCCCCTTCAAAACCAGCCACTTTTTGTGATCCGAACCGGTTCGGTTCGGATCCGAACCGGTTCGAAACCGAACCGGACCGGGGGGGTGGTCTGGCAAAACCAAAACCGAACCACCCCGGTCCGGTCCGGACCCGGTTCGGACCCGAACCGAACCGGGAGAACCGGTTTTATGCACATCCCTAACACTACTGCTCAGGGCAGCTCACAATGTTTATAAAATAGTTACAATGTAAAAATAGACTAATAAAATTAACCAAATTAAGCTAAGCACATTAAAAATCCAAGCTAAAACCACAATCAAAACAGATTTTAACATTTCAAATTAAAAGTCATTTTAAAAAAATAAAAAATAAGAACTGTAAAAACTAAAGAACCTACCAGACATATGCAACAGGTGAAACATTAAAAAGCCTCTTTAAAAATATGTGTTTTTAGTTGTTTTTTAAAAACACTGAGGGAGGGAGCATGGTGAAGCTCTACAGGGAGGGCATTCCAGAGTCAAGTGCCCACAACCAAAAGGTCCCGTCTCATAATTCAACACACTTCTGGTGCCAGCCGAGCTACTTCCACTGGAACCAGAGCCAACTGAGCTGGCTGGGAAGGCATGCAGGGACATTGGAAGGTGCATGGGGACATCTAGAAAGTGCCACACTTCCTAGAGTTTTCGCCCCTGTGCACCATTCCAACATCGCTGTGGGCTCCGATTCTAGTAGAAGAGCCCCACCAGTGAAAGAAGTGTGAAGAACTGTGTGGTGATAGGTGGGATCAGATTCCAAATTCATTGCAATCTGAGTGTCTGATGCACAACCCTACCTCAGAGCACATGCTGTTAAAAATTTCTTTGCACTTCTTGGGTGCAGTGTTCTCTCTTAATTTTTTCATCAGTGTGCGGAATTAATTTTGTTCTGGGTGGCAGTATCAAGGCAGTGTGTGCGCACATGCATGAAGAGTGCAGCCTTCCTGATTCAACCTGAGCGGGATCTACAATTAACTGAGCAGACATCAAAAAACGTGGGAGCACACAGACACGTGCACGCAGACATGTGACCATAATCCATAATTGAGCACTATATTGCTGATACAGTAAACCTTATACTCAAGACTGCAAAAACAACTGATGAATTGGGAGAGAAAGCAGCAAGCCATCAATGCCACCATGTGGTAACTGAGCGGTACAAGAGCTCAACACTACTATCAGGCAGTTCAGCTCTGCTGATTTCTGACCCAACTTACTGGCCGCTGCCGTTTAGGGATGTTAAGAATGTTCCAATCTCGGAACGTTCTGCCTCAAAACAGGCTGTTTAGTGTTCCAAGCTCGGAACAGAACACCCTTCAAATGAAAGGCCTGTTCTGAGCTCTGAACGGAATGACCCCGTTCCGATTCGGAACATTCCGAGCACCATTTTGGATTCCGAAACAGCATTCTTCTGGCCTGTATACACATGGACACATCAGCACCACCACATAAATGGCTGCCGCGTATGCACCTAGGCCAGAAGACTGAATGTTCCGACTTGGAATGGGGTTGTTCCATCGGAACAACTGGCTCAACCAGTTGTCCCAATGGAACGATCTGGGGATTTTGCATTCCGGTCCAAGCTCAGAATGGAACGCAAAATCTGTTCCATGCATGTCCCTACCGCTGTCAGGCTGCAAAACTCCTGCAAATTATCTCAAGCTATTTTTATTTGGCTAACATAATCAATAATTCAAACCATGTTAACATGCATCAGAAATAGACAACTTCTATATGCTCAGGGACTCCTCTAGATCAGACAGGCAGGATCTGGAAGGGAAGAGATGACTCAAACATCTTAAAATGTCCTTTTAACTTACTTTTTGAAGGGAAGAATAGCCAGGCCTACCAATTTTGGCCACCAGGATCATCTCAGGGGATGAATTATCATAGCAATTTTTGGCAACATCTATCCCTCCAGAGATGAAAAATAGGTGATAGCATGGTTTCAGTTACAGTTATCAATCCTTTATTCCTACTCCCAAACTATTAAGAGTAAAATTGTAGTCATTTTTGCACAGAGGAAATGAATAGAGTGAGGTTGAGGGGTTAGGGTTAGACAACAATGAAGGGATTGGACAACAATGAGATTGTTTTACTCTTGCCATGGAGTAATCTTTGGAGGACATTCCTGCCAATTTTCATTTCCGTTCCTCTGACAACCTTGATAGAAATTTATAGTAGCTTTTGTGTGTGTTGTTTTTTTAAAAAAAAACTTTGTAAAGCTTTTAAAAATGTCATTTCAAATTTGGATGCTGCACACCCAATGATCAGGACAATAAAAGAATGATTAATACACCGAAAGCTGAAAGTAGTGTTTTGCAATGCTATCACCTATTTTCCATCTCTAGGGCTGTAGATCATTGTGATCAAAAATCACAATGAGCATCCGTCCTTCAAATGGTATGGACCACCCCAGCCGGCTGATTTACTAAACGGCTCTTGAGATCATCATGTCCATGTGTGTGTTCACAATAACTGTAATGTTTCCAGTCTGACACAAACCAATACATGGGAGAGGAGTCCTAGCAAATCCTGAAAGGGGTATTTTCATTTTGATCCATCATCTTGAAACAAGATGGCAGTCATTCAGATTATTAGCACCACCCCTTTACAACTCATGCTTACAGTCCAATACACATCAAATTTATACAGTCCAGGAGAGAGACCCCTAGAGAGGGACTGGTTGGTGGGATAGATTCCGGCAGCAAAACACCAGCTGGCTGTTATTCCTAGTTTAAGAAAACTTACTCATTAGTAAAATTACAGCAGTAATACCCAAAATAACCATCACTGTAATAAGCATCTTCACTAGAGTTTACTAGAAATGCTCCTAATACTACATTCACTGATTGAATTCAGTTCACCAGCTGCAAAAGTTAAAATTGTGTACCTGTAACAACCTCCATTTCCAGATTAAAGAATTGTAATTGTCTTCCCCTCCTTTGACCCCCATTCCCTTTCTCCTCGTTCCTTCAGTGTAATAGCTTCCTTTAGGGTTTGCGAACATCACACTTGCAATTTCATTGATTTCAGTTCATATGGCAATAGGCACATTCTTCACTACAGTAAAATAATTTGTAATAGGATTTTGAAGAACACATAAATATGAAAATTAGAATTCTAGCACCTCAGAGTACTGAAGTAAATACATCAGAGTGCAAACACTATTTTCATCACAGGGGCTTTCAGCTGCGAAGGTTCCCCATGATCCTAGCTTTTCTTCAACTGCATCTTAGCTGAATTTAAACCTGACTTCAATTTCATCTTCTGTTTGCACCTCTATCACTGTTTTCCTTCATTCCTTCACATTCTCTCTCCATGCCCAAATCCTAACTTCCTCTTAACCCTTACTATAATTCTTGCTAGCTGTAACTATAGGGTTTAAAAGATTTTCCTTGTTCCATTTCTTTATTGGTTCACTGGTTTGCTCTGCCCTGCATTCCAAATTACTTTTAAAAAAAATTAAAAAGGTTTTTGCTCAAGCGAAGCAGTTATCATTTTATTAATTTTACAAGTGCCATAGCAAGCAAACAAGTTTGATATTATTCCTCACTGAATGAATTTAAAAGAGATCAAACTGTCTGAAGCCATTACTCAACAAGTTTTTTACGTTAGCGGCAAACATGATGCACAGCATCTCGGTGATGCTATGAACCGCATCGGAGCTGCTGTGGACACTGTTGAGAACAAGCATTTGTGCAATCAGCGCTACCGCAGTAACAGGAGTTACGATTTGCAGTAACAGGAGTAGCTGCAGTAGTGCGAATTGCTCAACTGTTCTGTCCCATCCCATCAACAGCGTCCACAAGGTCTGGTGCCCAGCAAAGGCAATCAAGCAAAAGAGCAACATGACAGGGTTCCAGCAATGCAGCAAGGCTCAGGCAGCTGGCTGGGTAGCAACATGGCCAGAGCCATGGGACATGTTGACCTACCATCAGGCAGAGGCAGACTGAGCCCCGAAATACTCCTGAGCCCAATCTGCCCCTGCTAGGCTCCAACTCTCTGACTAGAAAGAACCTTCTTAAAGGGGCGGCCTCCTGGCTTAAAGCCTGGCACTTTGCCTCCTTTTCAGTTGATCCTGCTTTGTCGGCACTAACATCACAGAGACATCAGGGGAGGCAATCGAGGAGGAGGGGCTGGATCCCTTGGCGGCTCAGGTGTTATCTCAAGGGGCCCAATCCCTGGTGCTCCCACCAGCTCCAGTCTGGTGTCGAGACATAGGGCTCACCTTGTTCCTACTTCCTCAGGGTTAATCTCCAGGCCTTCCTCAGGCTCCAGACTATTGCTGGGGCCTGGGGATGTGTCTGCTGCTGGCTCTGCCTCTTCAAGACCATACTGGTGGGGTTTGCTCAGGCTCAGGCGTACCCTCAGGGCCCAATGCTGGCTGGGTCTCTTCAGGGTCTGACTCTTGATTCACTGGTGAGGGTCATGATAGCAACTGCCCGTTCTCAACTGGGACAGGGCTGCACTATGCATCTGCAGCAGCATTGTTTGCAACATCACTTAGATGCTGTGCATCATGTTGGCCAGAGTCTGAGCTGGAGAGTTTAGAAATACTGATGAATTTGAACAGGAATGAAACCTAAATTTTTAGTGATGTATCTCCCTGCCATCTACAGTACCATTGCACTGATTAAAAAAACAGCAAACAAAAAAGAAATCTGTGCATGACCATCCATACTATTGCATCAAGAATACTGTGCTGTCTTTTGAGGACAGATGAGTTTCTGGACATTGATAAGACACCATCCAAAAAGAATCTTGATTCAACTATATGTATTGTCACATCAGGTTTGCCTTTCTGCCGAGTTTGATCAATGTGTGCATTTGTATTGTTGATGCTGCAGGATAATACACCAACAGGGAACTAAAGGATGTGGCAAACTGTGCATAGTCAGTGCTTTGCCTGAAAATTCAGGAATAAAAACCAGAATAATAAAAAATTGCCAGTGCATTACTTCTAGTTTGGAAACAAGACCAGGCAATTCAGAACTTGAAAAACTGAGAGATGCTTAACCTGAGGCTTTCCAGTTGTTGCTGGACTACAACAACCATCATCCCCACCTGCAATAAACTGTGGTTGGGGTGATGGGAGCTATAGTCGAACAACAACTGAGGAGTCTCAGATGGGGTTCCCTTGCTCTAGTCACACTATGCTAATGATGTTACTTTCTTCCCTCCTGCCTGAAACCTTGGAGAGCCGTTGCCAGTCAGTGGTATGAGGCAGTTTCCTACGTTCCTAAAAGGAAATAATTGCAGGGCGGGGGTGGGGGGAGTGTGAAAGTACTGTGGATATTGTATTGTTAGGCCCTCATTCTCTGCACTACAAAACAAGCCATGTATATCACTGCTAAGAATAGCTGTTTCCAAAACAGAGCAAGAAACATACAATTGCTCTTATTTAAATAAAATACACACACATACGCCTTCACTAACTTCATTTCTGACTGGCAAAATTGGATCCAACAGAGTTACTCTAAAATGTTCAAAGCATTAATTGCCCAAAAAAAGCTAATTAAATTTCACATATTGGAGAGTGCCGAAAGGGTAAAATGGTAACTTGAACCGTAAACCTTTTTCTTTATTTTAAAGAACTATCTCCGATACAAGATATTAATAGAGAGTATAACTTGGATAATTTATTCTTTCTTCATTATGACTAGATCTGCAAATTCTTCCCACTTACAAAAGAGCGAGAGAGAGCAATCAAAAGACTTGTCTCAAAACCTACAGGCTAAAGCTCATACAATTACTTTTAAAACCTCCTCTATTTATAATGACTTTAATATTCCAGGATTCTTGCAGCAATTTAAGATAATGAGTCACATCTATGTGGTGATAGGTGCCTCTAGAAAAAAAGACAAAAAGTTGTTTGAAATCTCTTTTCAGTTTTCAGAAACTATTTTTACATACATAGGCATGAATGATCTAGCCCAAGTTCTTAAAGGATGGTGACAAATACCAGATGTAACCAGGGCGGGGGTGGGGACGCCCTCCTAACCATGACTACTACCTGGAACTACTGGAACAACTCTGAGTAAAAGAATACCTCTCTCTCCTTGCAAAACTGATTTGACAAGAGAACTAATACCCTCTAAGAGGCACAGAAATGCTGGAAATTGTCCCCCAAAATTAAAAAAAAAACCACTGCTGGGTGGAATTTGTGTAACGTTTATCATGGGCAGGCAGTAGGTAGCTCATTAGCTACTGGTAGCTCCCAGGCTTATTTGAAATAGCTTTACAGGAATTTGGGCCCGCTTCTACCTCCATTCTCTTCCAGTCAATACCACAAATCTGATTGGCTGGCCATCTGAGTGGCCATACCATTTTGCTTTAGCTCCCATTAATTTCTCCCAAGTTAATTCCCCTGCAAAGCAGCGCCTCTTGCTCCCCCCCTGTCCTGCAGCAAAATTCTCCTGGAATTCGGTGTTACAATCCTTCATTCTGTCAATGTAAATTGTTGTACAAGATGCCATTTTGTGACAGGGTCCGCCTACCCAAGCCTCTATTTCATGCTGGTAGTTCCCAAGCATGTATTGGTATTTCTGAGGCAGGGGTAGGGGTGGGGAGAAAGTAGCTCCTGAAAGCCTTATATCTGCCACCCCAGGAATATACCACAAACCAATCCTTTCATTTTCCCAGTCTGTTGTGTGAAATGCCAGTGGGTCAAGATGAGCTGTGCACAGTTACTGAGTGGCTTGTAAGGACTGAAAAGATGAGCTCTATACATCTGTGTCTCTTCCCACTCCTACTGCCACCAAACCACCAACAAAAACCACTGTTGTAGGTTCTGGACATTATAAGATATTGATATATGATTATGACTTAAGAGAGTGGTTTCAGTTTGTAAACAAAGGGCCAGTTTACATGACTGAGAACCAAGCCAATTTGTCACTTATCTAGGATAACTCACCTGGCATGCTCTTTATTTTTGCTCGTCTGTGAACAGAAATCCTGATTACATCCTCCAAGAACTATTATGTGCTATGTGAGAGGCTCTACTTATCTAGCCTTGATCACAAATCCTGACTACCCATGCCAACCACCACGGCACATGGTGGTTTCTGGGTGAAATGGGCATTTCCGATCCCAGGCCTGCAAAAATTAGGAGCACACTGGGTGAGTTATCCTGCATAGTTGGCCCAGTTCTCAATCATGTGAACCAGACCAATGCAAAGGGAAGGGAAAGCAAAGAAGTGAACCAAGCTGGTCCTCCACCAAATCTCTTGTAGTCGCCAAAGTTAAGCTTCTGGATCTGCTCCAATATACAAGGGCCTGATATGAGAACACCTTTTGCACCTGACCGCAGCACAAGAGGTGAAGGGTAGACTTTGGACATTATAAGATGTGTGACCATATGAAGCCACCTCATACCAAGTCAGACCTTTGGCCCTGCATATCTTATGGACTGCCTGCTGCCATAAAACTCTGCTCACCTGTTCAGGGGAGGAGGTCTTAATCCTCATGCCATCACTTCCAGAGGCTCCAGTTGGCATGCATACACAGGTGACCCTTTCATGAGGCTATCTATCTATCGTATTTATATACCGCCTGATATTGGTATCTCTCAGCAGTGTATGTAATTTAAAACACAACAAATATAAAACTGAGTAAAAGCAGTTAAAACAATTTCACCAAATAAAAAGGAAAAGTTTGAAAAATTATATGGGATAAAAACAAACAGTTTAAAATTAATTTCAGTTAAAAGCCTGAGAAAACAGCCGTATGGGGGTCATTTTAAAAGCAACCAGAGATGGAGATGCTCTTATTTTGACAGAGAACATATTCCAAAGCCCTGGGGCAGCCACAGTGAAGGCCGAGTCCCAAGTTGCCGCCCAATAGGTCAGTGGCAACCGTAACCAGACCTCCCCAGATGATTTTAATAGGCAGCAGGGTTCATGATAAAGACGACACTCTCTTAAGTAACCTGGACCCAAGCAGTTCAGGGCTTAATAGGTAATAACCAGCGCTTTGTATTTCGCTCACAAACATATCGGCAGCCAGGCAATCACCTCAGGCAGAGGATTATTGGAGTGCCACCAGGGCAGCAAGATGTCTCCCACTGCTATCACTGAAGCACCACTTCAGGACCAATATGACCCTTACAAGCTTTGCAAGGAATGTGGCGGGAAGAGAAGAAGCTGCCCTCTTCTCCTCACACCTTGCAAAGTTTACAATGAAGCACAAAGAGGGTACTGGCAACCTTCCCTCCTCCTCCTCCTCCCCATGCCACTTTCTAGCCTGCAAGAGTCGGTTTTGAAAGGGGGAGGCCCCCACCAGGAGGGAAGCATTTGACACCTTACCTTACCATGTACATATAGGACAAGGCCTTCTTCATAGAGACCCTTAGGTTGTGGAACTTCCTCCCACAGGGGGTTCGAAATCTCCTCTCATTCCAGACCTTTAGAAAGGTCTACCTCTTCCGCCAGGCCTTTGGTGGGGGCTTCTGATATAAATGGGTGTTGGTGCTGTAAAACATTATTGCTTCCCTGTTGGTTTTTCTGTCCATTACTTGGTTGTTGATTTAAAAAATAATAATGCTTAAATTGTTTTAAATTGATTTTATGTAACTGCCTCAGAGCCACTGGCGAAGGCAAGGTATTCAAACATAAAATAAACAAGCTGCAGGAGGCTATGGAAACCTTGTGCCTCTCAGCCTCTACTCCCAGAAGAGGGAAGCAAGTGCACTGAGAATTTAATGGAGCGACTTACTCCTCTGAAGAGCTGTAATGTGACCTACGATACAGAGCAGAGAAGCAAGTGTTTCTATAAACAGGCCCTAATTCACTATGAGAACAGAGGTTTTTCAGCAAAGGTCAGATTCCAGGATCATGTTGACTGGATTGTAATCAGGCTACATTGATTTACAAGTGTGGATCTATCAACTTGGAGAAAAGCTTTTCACTCAGTAGTTCAGGGAACACGGCCAAATAAATTAAAAATGCTAAAAAGGGAACATGTGGCACATTGCTCCTGGGGATGCACTTCCCATCCAAAGAGTTTAGAGCAGTGTCCTCTCTAATTTTTTTAATCTGTGTGTGGAATGATTTTTGTTCAGGATGGCAGTATCAAGGCAGTGTGCGCCTCAGGAAGTGGGACCTTCCTGATTCAACCTGAGTGGGATCTAAAATTGACTGAGCAGACATCAAAAAACATGTGCATGCCTTAGAGAGACCACTGGTTTAGAGTTTTATACAGAGTTACTACTATGCCAGAGAAGCCCTATTAAGACATTGTGTTGTATGAGCGTACAGATGTCCATACACTCATACATGCCTTTGTGTGAATGACTGTACCTGTGGCCATTTAAATGCCAAGTGGGGTACAGGTACCTCAAATGGGTACAGACAGGAAGTGTACTTCTGTACCTGGTTCAACATAACATGTGAATAACTGTACCTGCGCACAAATCTGTATCTGCATGCACTACACACTTGTCATATAAGTACTCAACATAAAGTCTGAAGAGTGGTCCAGATGCATCCAATATGGTAAGATTGGTTTTTGGTTTTTTTGTTTTTTTTAAAAGGAGAGGTGTACCTGATCAGTGCCTGGAACAGAAACCATTAAAGGCTCCATGTAAGCTACTCCAAGGCTCCAATCTATACGCAGTTACCTGGGAGTAAACCCTATTGAACACAATAGGACTTACTTCTGAATAAACATGCATCAGATTGGGCTGCAAGCTGCCTAAAAGGAGAGGATCTATAGTTCATTGGCAGAGCACAAATCTTGAATACAAAAAAGGTCCCAGGTTCAGTCCCTGGCACCTCCAGGTTGTCATGCCCTCGCTCGAGGACAGTGAAGAGGAGTGGGAGGTAGGCAGCCTCCTAGTAGGTGGGGAGGCACCTGAAGGGGTGCAGTCTGATGTCTGGAGTCAGGAGATAGCTGAGGAGTGAAGGGTCAGACCCCGAGCTGGAGGGAGAGCAGCCCTTGACTCCTCAAGAACGCAGACAAGAAAGACAGCAACAGCAAGTGAAGGAACTGCGAAGAAGCCGGCATCTCCTCAGGAGGCAGCAAGAGGGACGCTGAATCTCTAGCAGCCGCAGGGGTGGAGCATTATTTAAGGCCAAGGACTATAAATCAGGTGGCGTGGGCGGCGAACAACTGCTGGAAACAACGTGTCGGCTGGGCTTGCACCGTTGTGGGAGTTTCTGCAACCTTGAGTTCCAGGCTTCTCTGTTCTGACTCCTGTGGCCTGTGCTTTCCGTGCAAGAAACCTGAAACCAGAGCTACCAGCTCCTGTGGCATAAAAATCCAGCCAGGCGTCGGCCGTCAGGCCAGTTTGTGACACAGGTGTGGCTTGGAAAGGCTGCTGGCAAAGACTCTGGGGAACCACTTCCAGTCAGTGTAGACCAGAGGTTCCCAACAGCGGATCCTGAGATGCTGTTGGACTACAACTCCCACCAATGCCTGCCAAAATGGCCATTGTGGCATTAGACAACACTGTGCTTAGACAAATACTAAGCTAGACAAACAAATGGTTTCCCTCTGTATAAGGCAATTTCATATGAAAAAGACAGAAGTAAAAAATAATAATTTTAAATTAATGTCATTTTGGTAATAATTATCCAAAATAATCCTTGGGCTTCAGTTCTTGGGAGGATTTTTAAAAGCAGGTGGCAAGACAACAGAGAGAGCCTGTTTCAAAAGAAGAACTTTGCAACTACACAAGTGCCTTCCTTGGCGTATTGGACCACTACCCTGGCTTTACTCCAGGCAAATAGCTGATTTCACACTCATACAGTTCTACTCAATATTGGTGCAATTAAGTTGACAGTGATCATTAGCCAGGGGATAAATAAATAAGAGGAAATAACTTTTAAAGAGAAATATAAAAGTCAACCAGTTCAGTAATATTAATGGCAAGCAACCTTTTCATGCTCTACTAACATTAAGCAAATTAAAATATGGATCAGCCTTTGATTAGAACAGTAGGGTTCATGTAGAATACTACTGCAGATGCTTCTGACTACATTGCTGTAAAATATTGCTAAGGCTGGAATAAATATTCAAGCTACACCAGATGTCTACACTTATGTACAAGGTCCTCCATCTAGATGTATAAAGGCTGGTAGGGGAGAGTCATTATGGCATCATCTACATTAAATCCTGAATATGTTTAATATGTTATTTTTGCTGTACCTGATATTACGATGTATCCAGTAGTTCTCAAACTCGGTTTCTATAAAGGCTGTTCCAGGAAAATGGATTATGAAATACCCCTTCCCAAGTACCCATTAGCCAGGAAAGTCACAATTTAGATTTTATACATTTTAAATAAGTTAAGAGTCTTCCAAAACCTTAATGCTATTTAATCATATGGGTTTTTTGTGTGGTGGTGTTTTTTAAAGAGAAGAGAGATTATGGGCTAATTACTTTTCCATTATTAATTTACTCCACTGGACATCAGTTTCACCTAGAAAAAACATTCATCAGGAGAAATTGCGCCTTTGACACAATATATCTAAGTAAAACAGCTCACGGCAATTCAAACACGAAATAAGCCAATTCCCACTCCAGATTTATTCAAAATAGAATTAACTCTAAACTAAATTCATTAGGTCTATTTCATTCCCTCTTCTCCCTAATAAAAGTCAACAAGAAAGGAGAATATTCCCAATGAAAATTCTCAAGACAATATACATTTCTCAAACACTGATAATAAGGCAGCCCAGGGTTCAAAGGGAGTATTGGTTTGGGTTTGGAATTTTTCTGAGGGGGGAACATCTCTTCTGTTTACAGAGACCAGAACTTTGATTTGACCAACTTATTAGAAATGCAAAACAATAACACCTAAGCAACCTTTTTAGATCACATAGCTCTTCTTGGGCAAAAGGGAGTAAAGAAAATGCACACTAGATGGATAAATGGGTAGAAAAGCATTCAGGTTCTTTTAAAAGTGCTTTTTAAACTTATTTATGCTTTTGCATTGTCTGTCTTTGGACTGAAAAATATTGTCAGTAAAATTATATTTAAGTGTTCTTCCAACCTCTCAGGAGTTGCTTATAATGAACAGATCCCAGACAGCAGGGGGATGTGTCTACAGGATCCAAGCGCACAGGTGGGGCTGATCATATGAGCCTTTTCGGAAGAAATCAGCACTCTGCCGGGAGCCGACTTCATGGGAATGACTGTGTGAGGCACTGGGCACTGCATGCTTCAAACCGGGGCCTCTAGAAGCAACCCTCCTGCACTAACTGGCCTGAGAATTGCACTCCACAGCACCCTCCCTCCACAGTGGCAGGGAGGGAAACTGCAATCACTCAGCTCAAGAGGAAACAAGTGACCTTGGGAGCCAACCAAGTCCCTGCTGACCCTATATGAGGTTTGGTGCTCCACTGACTCTGAGCAAATCTCCAAATTAAGCAGCTGCCTCAGCTTGCTAGTTCCATCTCTTGACTCACACCTGCTTAGCTTCAGCAAGTTTGCTGCATCATGATGTGCCTTCAAATAATGTCCTGGAACAAGTCGGATGAGGCTGCAATTCTAAAAGCCCCATCGAATGCACTGGGACTTATTTCTGAATAAACATGCACAGGATTGCTCTGCAAGTGTATTATCTGAAAGTGGACTGAAGGCCTGTTCCCATCTCACTTGCAGATTCATATTCATCTGGAACACAGTACCTGCATGAAGCTAAGACCAGGTCAGCAATTTCTACCTTTCGTAAGAAGGCATTAGGAATGAATGAATATATTCCAAGAGGAGAGACAGGATGTTTTTCTGGATAGAGGGGCCAGCTTTGCTCTATATGTTAAATGTCTGAAAGAGAAATAACAGCATATTTAATATTCATGTGCCCCTCCTAAATGGATTGCATGCTTACTGTACTGTTCAGTGAATGGTTCAGCAATGGGGGGAGGTACAGGGGACCAGCTACTTATCTGAGGGGGACTTGCCCCTTCACAGCACCACCTAATGCCTACTTTAGAAAATGCGTGCCTCCTCATACACAAGTGTAGATCTGTAGATACAGACATGTGGTGTGGGAAACAAACAGTGTTCTTGCAGAACTCTTGACTGTACCATCTCATCAAATGGAAGTTTAGGGAATACAGGTTATAGATGGTCCTTCAGCTCCCATTAGAACAACTTCTCAGAGTATCCTGTCACTATTAATTAAGAAGAGATTCAGAATGGTTGGGGTAAAGCTCGGATTCTTTGCAGTGGCTGGGTCAAATGCACTATTAAAAGAAAGAAAGCCACCAAAAGCTTAATTGTGTGTGCGTGTGTTAAAGTCGGATATTAACATTGGAATTGCAGTCATACACCGATCGTACTACTTTAAGTGCTTCTAAACAAAAACTCTTACACAGCAAGAACAAATGAGTGCATTATTTTCTTAAATTTATGCACAAGTCTAATTGCTATGCAGATGCAATTAAGGAGATCTAAGAAATGCAAAACCAAGATACCATATGGTTCTCAGTTCCCAAAATCAGAGGCATAAAAGAAGATTTCACACTTTGGGCTGTGAACATGGAATCCTGATTAAAAGGTTGCTAAATGAAGTCATTTTCTTTTCCTATTTAGCACAGTATTTTTATCTTCTCCAAAAATGTGTTGTTGTGAAAGACATAGGTAAGGGGAACCTGTCTAGCCCTTGATAACTTAAATAGGATTTTCCAGGTCCTACTGAGAAATCATTTGCAGGCACTAATTATATTCAAATGTAATCATTATGAGGACAGGAATACCACTCATATACAACCATTTCCTCCATGATAAACTGATAAGGAGATGGCCTTGTTCAAACTTCAGCACCTATACAGTTTGGGTAGGAATGTTTTGCAGGATAGGTAATATTGAGGGGGGGTGGAATTATTGGCCAACATACGTAAGGAATTGGGTAAAATCCACAGAAGACTTTTCAAAAAGGGGGGGGGTGTCAATGGAAACGGAAACTGAAGTTGTGCTAATTAACCTAGTAGTAATTGAGGATGAAATTGAATTTATACACTCAAATTGAGAAATTATGAAATTTACACAGGCTCTTCTTGGCAAGAGGATGCCCTTTGCCTCCTGGAATTCTATTTTAGATTTTATCTCTGTGGCTGCTTCTAACCTAACAATTCCCCCAATTGTGCCAAGGTTGCCTATCCCTGAACTAGTGCTTTATTATTTATACAGTTTGTATCCCACCCTTCTTCCGAGGAGTTCAGAGCAGCAGGCAAAACAAAACAAACAACCTTGCAAGGTCAGATAGCTGAAGGAAAGTGGCACCAGGTCACCAGTGAGCTTCATGGTGAGTGGGCATGCAAACCTGGTTCTCTCCTAGTCCAACATCCTAACCACACACCGGTTCCCAGTTAGCATGCCCGGAAGAAGGATCTGAGCCTAACCTTCTCCCTGGTGTGCTAGCTTTCACTGGCAGGAAGGTTTTTCTTTGGAGGTGCATTCAGACATGCCACCACCCTTTGACAGGCAGAAGAGACACAGCCCAAAAAGAGCATTTACCATGTGTAGTTTCTATATCTCTGGATTAATATTTACATGGGTTGTCTAAGGGCAATAGGTCTCAAACTGTCAGGCAGAATACACAGAAAGAAAGATGCACACAAGACTACACAATTCTAGAGGGAGAGGTTGGAGAGCTGCACACATTGCTTCTCACTAGGGTTGCCAACATCCTGTTCTCGGGGCGGGGCCATCGCCAGGGCAGGGCCCAGCCTGCTCAGGCCTGATCCATCTACACTCACCAGGGACCCACGAAGTGCAGGCTGTGACAACTCCCTTCTAAACTCTGTGCTGGTTGAAGCCCCTGGCAAAGGAGAACCTGTGCTCAGGTCGCTGCGAGTGCATATTGGATTAGAGGATGGCCCAAGCCTGCCACACAAGGGGAGGCCACCGGGGGGAAAGAGGGCCCCCCCTCCCATGCAGCCGCTCTACCCAGCCCTTTCTAACCTGTCCTTTCAGTGTGCTGGCAGAGCAGACTGCAGAGCCCTGCAAGAAGGGGAAACAGGTCTCCCTCAAACCACCAGCAGTGTGGGCAGACTGAGGAGACAAAATGGGAGAGAAATGGCATCCTGATACGGGAGAAATGGCATCTCGGATGGAATTACCACTTTCCCCCAGAAATACAGGCCATTCTGGCTAACCCGGGACTGTTGGCAACCCTACTTTCCACCCAGCAAGAGTTTTTAGAGTTATCCTCACCCAAACCGCTATACTAACTATAAAAAAGGCCTACACAACTTCAGCCCTCCTGCAGATGTAGGACTACAATTCCCATAAACCCAGACTATTGGCCACTGTGACTGAAGATGATGGGAGTTGTAGTCCAAAAAGAGCTGGAAGGCTGAAGTTATGTAAAACAATTACAGAAGCTACAAAATGTCAGAGAACATATTGAAGCCTCTTACCACGGGGGTGGGGGTCCTTTTCTTGCCCCTTTCTGGCTTTAGGTTTGTGTAAAACTTTATTTATTCTACAGGTGGACCATGTCATCCACAATCTCAGAACCCACAGTTTCACGTATCTGCAGTCGAGCAATGGAGACCCAACTTCAGTACATGTGGGTTTTAAAAATGGTTAATATCTGCATATCTGCAGTTCCTAGGTGGCCAGAAATGACCTCTGAGGTCATTTTCGGCCACCATTTTGTTGAAAGGAGCCATTTTGTGGCTTGTTTGAAAAAAATAATTTTTAAACATCTCTGATTGTTCACAATAAATCACCAAAATTGCGCGGGGTGGGGGGGGGGCACTGCTGCACACCCAAAGAGACGGCACTTTAGGTCTATTAATTATGCCCTTTTCAGCCTTCCTAACCCATTATTCCCTCCAGAAACCTAATCCCCCAATTCCCATTCATTCAATCCATTATCTGAGATTCCATTATCTGTGGTTGTGGCAGAGAATGGATCCCCTAGAGATAACGAGGTCCACCTGTACTCTTCTATTGCCAGGTTGAAATCTGTGTCCAATCACAGATCCTTCTATCTGATTTATGCGGAATGTAAGCCACACAGAAATCTGTGGCCCATGTATGCCTTCCATGCATGCCTGGTCACATAAAAACCTACTGAGGCTGGATTGCCAAGCACACAGGACAGGGCTTTCTCAGTTATTGCCCCCAGGCTGTGGAACTCACGGTTGAGATACACATTTCATTTATTTAGTACATTTATATAACGACCCATACAAAAGAGTCCCTGGGAGGTACATGACTCTATCTCTCTCCCAGCCTTTTGGAGGAATCTGAAAACCTCCCTTTTTAAACAGGTGTTTGGCCAGTGAGTGGCCCCTGGATCTCTTTTTAATGTAGCTGTGTGGTTTTTTGTTTGTTTGTTTGTTTTAGCAGTTTCTTTCTTCATCAGGTTTTATTTCTGTTTTTATCTTGTTGTTAACCGCACAGGGATATTCGGATAAAGGGCAGTATAAAAACGTACTGGTCTTGTGTCCTAGCCCATAAAACTAAAATACACTTGCTTTATGTGCTAGCCCATTCTTATAATGGAAGCATAAAAGCAATGCACCCAGCTAGGGAGGTGCACGGACCAGTCCAGAGGCCATTCTAAAGGCCTCCAGACTGGTCCTGACATGGGGCCGGTTCGGTGGTTCAGCGCGGGGCGTAGACCTTTAAGGGTGGGGGAGGGTGTACTTAACCCTCCCGCTGCTTTTCCCCCGCCACACAAACACATCTGTCATGCGCACACACACATTTGACATAAGCACGCAGGTGACACACAGACGCGACACGCAAATGCAGTCAGGCTTTATGAAGTATTTTGCCGAGGAACGGGCGAAGGGGCAGCAGGGAGGTACCCTGCCACCTCAAATGCTTTAAAAAACAGGTGCGCTGGCGGGGGGGAAAGCGGCAGGAGGGATAAGTACACCCTCCCCCACCCTTAAAGAGCTCCCCTACCCAGTGCCGGACCGCGGAGGTACGGTTCCGTGCATACCTCTACATCCAGCTGGACATGCTAAAACTCCATTCAGGGATTTCCTCCATGTGTTCATTGAACACAAGAAAGGGGATGCGAGGGCGCACCTCTGACCTTGCAGGCCACACAGCTGATCTCTACATATTTATTACCTCTTTGCAAAGTATGCAGAGTTCAGCGGTGTGGCCTGCAAGGTCAGGAGTGCAGCCCAACTTCCCCTTTCTTGTGTTCACTGAAGGAAACCTCGGAACGGAGCTTTAGCATGCCCAGCTGGGTGCATCACTAGTGTGCTTCCCTTTTATGATCACAAGACTTCCACATGATCACAATTCCCTGATGGAACAAGGTTCCCAACGGCACAGAAGTCCCTTCAATGCATTCAGCTAAATACACGGGGGGCGGGATGTGGCCTGTGGGTGTGCCACTTCCAGGGGGTGTGCCCTGTGCATGGAGGCCCACTTCCCTCTCCACATATACACTGAATGTGTGGAGGGAATATCTGAACGTGGTTTAAGCTAACACACAAGGCAAATCCCTTTAAATGTAATCAGAAATCCATGGAAAGCTCACACAGGCAAGAGCTTTATGTGGTCCGTGTTCTGACTAAGTCAGGCAATACGGAGCAGGGAACTGCATATATACAGTGGTATGAAAAGATCCTGTGCACTCAACAACCAAGGAGTAAGAAGCCATAGTAACCCCTGCTAACTGGCACTTAGAAGAGGCACTTCTAAAGTGGCGACACTCATATTTAGCAGGAGGAGAGCAACTGCGCCAATCCAAACACCCCTCCTGTGGTTGTTGCTGGTGTTCACTTTACGTTTCTTTTTAGATTGCGAGTCTTTTGGGAACACAGAACCATCTTATTTATTTATTTTTCATGTAAACCGCTTTGAAAACTTTTGCTGGAAAGCGGTATATAAATACCCACAGTAGTAGTGATGGCCGCTGGCAAACTGGTGGCCCTGGCCTGCAAGTCAGGTCCATTCATGTATTTATTTATTTATATTCCGCCTTTCGTCCAAGGAGCCCAGAACAGTGTCCATAGTTATGTTCATCCTCACAGCAACCCTCGGAGGTAGGTTAGGCTGAGAGATAAGCGAGTGGCTCAGAGTTACCCAGTGAGTCTCATGGCTGAATGGGGATTTGAAATCACATCTCCCCGGTCCTAGCCCAACACTCTAACCACTGCAACACACTGCCTCTCTACACCATAATACACCACACTCCTGGTTATGTTTAGAAAAGGGCTCTGAATTCAGAAACGTTTTAAAAACATGGTCCTACTGTGAAAAAAGGATCTCACGGGGGGTGGGAGGAAATAAGGGCCCCATCCTGTCTGGGTCATTGCTTCTGTGTATTTTTAAAGGGGAAGAGTAGCTATTTATACACACATATGCCCTTCACAATTGATGGGGTGAGCATGTATTTTGCACTGCAGTATTTATAGCTTAAGTGAGAAGGTGCCCCAACTTTAAAGCAGCAGCACTCTACTCTACAATCATTCTCCCCACTAGGCATTGCTTCTCAGATTGTGAGCCAGCAGAGTGAAGACAGAGCATTTACTTCATCCTTCTATCACTTCAAGAATAGGATCGACCTTTTACATGGTCTGATGAGCTGCATGGTCTGATAATCATCTGCTTTGACTTGGTTCTTCAGGTTGAGTGCTTTGTAGTAAGAGCTCTTGCAAAACCAATTTTCTCCTCTCTGCTTTCTTGCTTCGCCTCTTACAAACAAAAAAGACATATATTTTTGGGAGTGGTGTGTGTGTGTGTGTGTGTGCGCGTGTGCGTGTGCGTGTATGTGTGTGTATACACACACAGACACACACCACTCCCAAAAACTGAACTCTGTTTAAATTTGCCTTGTCCAAAGTGCTTGTAGGAAGCAATTGACCAAGAAGGGAATAATTTAAGATGACGACTGTGTATTCTTGCCATTACGTCCACAGAGACAACAAATGTGGTTCTTTCAGTTGCCTGGCCTCAAGTCTGTGGTCCTTAACTGGAGGCAGAAAAAAGCATCTGGGTCATGTTGGTGGAACTGATCTTGCACCAGCTTCTAGGCTGAGGAAATGATCGTGGTCAATTAAAAACAAACAAACTCTGAAAACACCACAAAGATGAGGACTATAAAGATGAACATAAAAAGGAGCGAAACCATGAAAGAAGAAAGAATAGGAAAAGAAGCTAAATTTAGGCAAGCAAAACAGCAGAGGTTTAAACTCTGAGTCTAAGAAACATAGGAACCACACTCAGCACACATATTTTTGATGAGTCTAAACTGCCAGTCAGGCAAATAAAGGTCCTGGGACAAAAAGGAGGATGTCAAGGGACCAAATTCAGTTCAGCCTAATGCAACCAGACCAACTCAGGTTGAATGGGCACAGCCATAGCAATGCCATCCTTGTGTCCATTTCTGGCAGTATAGACTCACCCACTCAACTCCTCTGACTCAAGAACAAAATAAACCTACTCAACAGTCTTGGGAAATCCCAAAATACTGGAAAACAAATCTTTGTTTCCAAATCCTATAACTGGCCCAAGCACCCACAACCCGGCACACTTCTAGAATTAGGATTGCTGGCAGACTCCCTGCCCAATACTGTCCTGGAGACTCCCAGGCGAGCTTCTGCCTCTGCGCTCAACCCCTTTGCTTCATGGTGCACAGACCTAACCTGGAGCCTCAGTGCAAAGCCAGCAACCAGACGCTTTGGGGTCCTTGGAACAAGCTGCCAGTCCGATAGCTCTGGAAGCCTCCCTTCTCCTGCAGTGAAAACCTTACTATGGCAAGGACACCAGATCTCCAGTCTGAGATTCTCCACTCTCTCATTGCTTTCAGCAGACCAGAAAATTATAAGTTATTTGCTTG
The DNA here is from genome assembly GCF_027244095.1 of Hemicordylus capensis. Lineage (NCBI taxonomy): Eukaryota > Metazoa > Chordata > Lepidosauria > Squamata > Cordylidae > Hemicordylus > Hemicordylus capensis. Next base: position 23,637,418 of record NC_069661.1, on the reverse strand, counting down.
CTCTCCCACTGACTCACTTCTCCCTTAGCTCAGGTTTACTATTTTCACACTCACTTTTCCTGCTGTGTCTGACTTTGGTCATCCCCCAGTCTTCTTCCCCTTTCCTAGAACAGCCTTTAGGCTTGCTATGGCAACCAAATAAAACTCATTTATTTTTACTGAAAATCTCTGGACTCCTGACTCTGTTTGGTCCTAGACCATATGCATGGATGTGCACGCTTACTGGTTTGGTGTTAGTCAATCTGGGCCAGAGCAATTCCCTAAAGATCAACGTAGGTGCCGTAACCACACACAGTAGGGATGTGCAGACCATTTCAAGTTCGAAACATTCTGACTTGAAAAGGGCCATTTTGAGTGTTCCGAGTCAAGACAGAACACCTTTCAAATGAAGGGCACATTCTGTCGAAACAACCAGCTCGACTGGTTGTTCCGACAGAACATTCCAGGCATTTGCATCCCATTCCTAGCTTGGAACATGATGCAAATCTCATTCCATGCACATCCCTCACACACACCCCTAAGCGTTCACAGGTATAAGAGACACTGGTTTCAGCAAACATGAAAATATCCTCCCTCTACTATTCAGCCAATGACAGTGCACGGGCCATTAAGAGGAAGAACTCCTCCTCCTCCTCTCCCTATCTTTCTCCTCCTCTTTTCACCTACAGAAAATCTCTAAATTCTGTTTTGGGGAAAGGATTCCCCCCACCCCCAGCTGTAAGACTTTCTTCTCTCCCCACTTTCATCATCAATGTGCTCACCATCTGCAATTTTAGCCTAATGGAAAGGAATAGATGTAGCAATTCAACCAATCTAGTATAGAAGAATTCGGAAAGTGGCATTAAAGGAGAAATTTACATTTTTAAAAGGGTGGGGTGTGGGGGAGAAAGAAAATAAACTGGGGATTCTCTTCTTCAGATGCCTTGGACCAAATCCACACATGGAGTAAATGCCACTGAAGTCTACAAGGCTAGAGCACAGATTCCTCTTGCCCACTGTTTTATGTATGCTGAATCAGCTGCCCTAAGAGGAGAAGCAGATAATGAAAGGGGAGAAACAATTGAGTGAAAGAGACAAAGAAAGCGAATCCACTTTTCTACTTAATAAAAGGAAATATTTGTGTACTGTACTTGTCTCTGTGCCACGTTGCCAAATATGACAAAGGAAATGAAGCGCAATAAGTCTGCGGTGCTACAGCCTTTCTTGAAAGGAGCACACTTTGAAATCTAGGGCTGTGAAACAAAAACACCACAAATACTCTCAGCTACTCAACTGCCGACAAAAGCTAATGGAAAAGAACAAGTCGCTGCACCTTTAATCCCCTTCTAGTAGCTGGCTGTGCCCAGGCTCACCACAGGGATAAATTCAAAGTTACAGTCGCTGTATTCAAAACCATACCCAAGCTAATTATTCCCACAAAAGGAACCAAGCTCTGACTTGTTCTCTCCTCCAACGTGAACTTTTCATTAAGTTGCCCACTCCAAAAGCAAGAGCGAGTCAAAGAGGTCTTGCAAGAGAGAACTACCCCACAGTACCTTCACCGAAAATTATGGCGGGGGGGGATGCTGTGCCATCTAAGAACACACAACACTGTAACGCTTTTGAAGCCAAATGGGTATGGATGAGATCACTGGGAAACCTGTAGAAGCAGCTCTGAATTTGCCAAAGAAGAGTAAGATAAAAGTATTATAAATCAAAAGGAATAAATACAGTAGGGCCGATTCTGCACAACTTGGGACCCAGGAAGTTAAGCACAGTCCACCTACTATGTAAGCTGGCCTCTTAGCAAGCCTTTCTTCACACATATACCTAGTTATTTCTTTACCATCCTTGGCTGTTGGATTAGCCATGGAACACAGGAAGCTGCCTTAGGAACATAGACAGCTGCCATGTTCCGAGTCAGACCATTGCTCCATCTAGCTCATTATTGTCTACACAGACTGGCTATGACTTCACCAAGGTTGCAGGCAGGAGTCTCTCTCAGCCCTATTTGGAGGTGTCAGGGGGGGAACTTGGATCCTTCTGCATGCAAGCACGCAGGTAGGTGTTCTTTCCAGAGCAGCCCCATCCCTAAGGGTGCCCACATGTAGAGTATACAGTGCTCACATGTAGTCTCCCATTCAAATGCAACCAGGGCAGACCTCACTTAACAAAGGGAACAATTCATGCTCACTACCACAAGACCAGCTCTGCTCCTCTTGCTTGGCAAGAGGAGTAAGAGAGAAAGGAGGGTTGCTAACCTACTGGAAAATAAAGGGACTGGCTGGGGTTTTGGTTTTGAGTGTCAGAAAAGCAAGAGGCAATGGTAGGATTTTCCTACCATCTTCCTCTAAACCTGCTCCAGAAAATGCTAGCAGTTATTTTTAGCTCCTCCCTAGATCTGCTTCGGACTCCACCCACTGTCCCAGAAGGCTCTGCCCCCAGGCCCCTTTCAGGCCCTGGATTTTTTTAAAGGAAGGATTCAACTACCTTTCTGGTGGGTCACAAGCTGTGCTGGCCTGAGTTAAATACTAGAAGGGTGAAATGGGTCTTCTTTTCTGGTAAATCTGTTTAGAAATGGGCTGTTAGTCCAATTTTAATGGTTAACAGTCTTGCTGTCAAATCCACTGTTAACTGCCTTCAGGAAGTGGTGTGCACGGAACCACTGCAGCGCGGTCCAGCACTGAGGGGGGTCTACCTTTAAGGGCGGGGGGGTAGAACTTACCCCTCCCTCTGCTCTTCCCCCTCCGGCGCTGCATTTAAGATTGAAGTTTTGGGGGCGGCAGCGTTCCTCCCTGCCGCCCCTGCCCCCGTCATTGCCCGGAAGTTGAGAACATACGAGCACACATGTGCCCGTCGCCGCCGTGCGCGCGCCGCATACATCACACACAGCGTGCATGTGACGTATGTGGCGTGCGCGCCATGACAGGCACATGCGTGCTCGTATGTTCTCGACTTCCGGGCAACAACGGGGGCAGGGGCGGCAGGGAGGAACGCTGCCGCCCCCAAAACTTCGATCTTAAATGCAACGCCGGAGGGGGAAGAGCGGCGGGAGGGGTAAGTTCTACCCCCCCCCGCCCTTAAAGATAGACCCCCCCCCGTGCCGGACCGCCAGACCGGTCCGGTTCCGAACCGGTTCAGAGGCCTCCAACATGGCCTCCGAACTGGTTCGTGCACATCCCTACCTTCAGGATCTAGATCAGGAAAATACTTTATTTATTTACATTGATTTATAACACACTCTTTCTCCAAGGAGTGCAAAGCTGTGTACATGGTTATGTTTATCCTCACAACAACCCTCTGAGGTAGCTTTCACTGAGAGATCACTGACCGGTGAGTTTCATAGATGAATATTTTTCTATGTAAACCGCTTTGAGACCTTTGGTTGAAGAGCGGTATATAAATATTTGTTGTAGTAGTAAGAGTAGTGAATGAAGATTTGAACTCAGGTCTTCCTGGTACTAGTCCAGCACTCTAACCACTACATCACACTGGCTCAAAACAAGTGTTCAAAGGAACAAGCTAAAGCTTAAACCACTTCTACATTTGTTCCAAACTTCTAGGTCCTTAAATTTAAAACAGATATGTGAGTGGGGCAAAAGTAAAGTTCCATTGACAGATTCACTTTGTAGATTCGACCAGCTTTAAGGAACACCCAAACACACTCCTGGTGGGATGAGCAGCTCAGGCAGAACTCTTAAACCTTATTTAGATTAATTAATTAATCCAAAGTGGCCCTCATTAGAGCAAAGCCCAAACAAGCTTATTTTGATTTTATTACTGCAGAAAAACAGCTTCGTTTTCCGATGTGCTTTTGACCAGCACTTTGAAATTTCCTCTAAAGGCGAGAGAATTTCAAGGAGAGGAACACTTGAGTTTTGTGCTATTTGATTAGCAGTTCGACAAAAGAAAACTTTCCCCTCCCCAACATACATGTTTTGACACACAAATCAAAGTTCAAACATTCAGCTCAGTTTGAGTCTGAACCAGGCACAGATCTCATCTCTCTGCCTCCATAAGCCAGGAAATTAAGAGAAGATTACCAGGTCACTCAGAGGACCTCGTACCAGCACAAGACTGCATCAAAGTATTCGCTTTCCCCCCTCCACACAGTATTCCTAACCTGGCTGATAGGAATCTCGGCAAGTGACTGGGGGGAGGGATTTTTTATTTTTTTTCAAGCAGCAGTAGCATCCCAGAGATAGCAATTCTGATGCGCTGGGAAGGCATCTGAGAACTACCAAGTGCCGTTTCCTTGGACAACTCCTCAGCTTGCCAAGGAGATCAGGGGAACATCTCAGGCACTTAAAAGAGAGAATGCTGCTGGTGGTGGTAAGTGATGTGGCCAATACGTGGAATGCTCGCCTTCAATGTGAGGCAAGCATTAGGGCCTCCTCAAGTCTTCTCCTGCTCACTTTATCCAAGTAAAAAAACAAACCAACTCAAAAAACCTAACCCTTTAACTGGCCACGACTTCTGCAGTGGCTGAAGCAGAGGACGGTACCTCTCTATTTCCTCCTCCTCGGCAGTGGCAGCTCTCTCTCTCTCTCTCCACCCCCCGGGCTGATCTTCCACTTCCCTTCCTCCCCACATCAAGGAAGCGTAAGGAAGCTTTCTGCCTCTCAGTCACCAATTAAGAGGGAAGAGTCAGAAGAGTCAGAGTTGCCATCAGAGTACACATCTAGGTTAAGGATCTCATGGGGCCCTGGATTAAGGACCAGCAATTTTAAAAGTCAGTTTTGAACTCTTCGCCGAGGGAGTGGGGGAGAGATAAACTTTTGTCTAAATATTCTGTATTGATAACGCCATTATTCAAGGCACACTGCCTGACCTACATGGTTTTACACAGTACTAAAAAAGGCTCCTCTCCATCTGTTTTCTCTGTCCTGAACTGACTTCTGAAGCAAATGTGTTTGGTAAACTGACCTGAATACTGCTCCTCCCCACTTTTTAAAGGGGAAACATAATCTATATTCCAATGGAGCTGGATGTCATTTACATAGATGTAGCTCAAACTCTGCAATATTTACCACTAGGACAGACATTTTTGGGTAGACCAGGGAAGTAAGCGAGTCTGTGCAGTGGAATTTTGCATCGATGTGCATGTGTTTCCATGCACATTAACTAGATTCAAGACCCTAAAGATAGTTTACTTGCTGAGTTAGAAACCAGAATGACTCTTCCCTATGTACATGCTAGTAATTTGTTGTAGAGGCATCTACCAATGTCTCCTCAAAGACAAAACAGGGACAAAAAAGAGAGTGCTTTACTAATCAGAGATACTGGGGGGGGAGTCATTTTAGTCCCTAATACCCTAATAATCGGGTGTTGGAGCGTTACAGATTTCCAGAAGACTCAGGAGGAAAGGTTGAAATTTTTCTACATTGGTTGGAATCTAACATTGACCAAGACAAAAAGGAGAGCGAAAATCAGGAGGTTGGGGAGGGTGCCAGCAGCTGTAGCAAGACACTGAGAAGTCTAACTGAGCCAAGAGGCACCTTTTAAAGTGGTGGTTCTCTTATATTTAGCAGAGGACCTGTCCCTATCCAACCCCAGCACAATATCCCTCCCATGGCTTTGTCTCTACTGTGTGTTTCTTTTTAGATTGTGAGCCCATAGGGGACAGGGAACCATCTTATTCTTATTCTATATAAACCGCTTTGAGAACTTGTTGTTGAAAAGCAGTGTAGTAGTAGCAGTACCAGTAGCAGTGGAGGAGGAGGGGGGGGGAGATAATGGGAAATTATTTTATTTATTTGATTGATTGATTGATTGATTGATATACTGCCCTTCCAAAATGGCTCAGGGTGGTTTACAATTAAAAACAAACCACTAAAACAATAAAGAGCGAAAACAAAAATTAAAAACAATATAACAACACTTAACAATTCAAAAACATTTTAAAACAAGAATTAAACAATTGCAGTAATTAAAAACCCCGAAACCGGGTTAAAATATTAAAACCGATATAAAAACCCTGGAAAGCCAGGCCAAACAAATACGTTTTAAGGGCTCTCCTGAAGGCTAATAGAGAATTCAAATAACGGATTTCCACAGGGAGCGCATTCCACAGCCCCGGAGCAGCTATAGAGATTAGTCAGCAACCAGCAATGGACGAAACTTTCACAAGTTCTGTTTAGATTGTGAGCTGCATTTAGGAGCAGTTACAAGAAGAAGTACCTTGTTTTCAATGCTGAAGAGCTTATAACATCATGTTTTCAGAAGAAGGGTGCAGAAGGACAGAGACCAGATCTAGACCAGGTACATTTCCTGATTTTAACTGGGACACTAAGCTAACAATTTCTTCGACAGGAGACCAAGCAGGGAGAGAGTCTAAATGAAGCAAAAGGGTTGTATCCCTGGTATAATTGGCCAAGTAAAGGGTCTTAAAATGTGACACCCCAAGTGTCTGCCAAGATGATACACCCCAGCTTGGAGGAGTTCCCACTAGAACTGGCCGACACAATCGTCCAGAATGCTCTCGAGTCTTTCACTCTGGAAGCTGCGTATATAACCGTTATATACCAGGATTCCCTTATTGCAATTCTCTTTTTCTTTCTCATTCATGATTTATATTGCTTCATCTGTTCTAATATTTCTTGAGCTGTCACCACATCCATGTTAGCCATGTACAATTTAAATGTTGTGGCCAGGTCCTTTTTTGCTGCAATACAATCTTGGTCAAACCAACAATAGGATTTACATCTCCCACTGGAGCTGCTTTTAGTAGCTTGACCTAGAGTGCTGAATTTTATGGACAAGGTTATGGAAGTGAGTGAAGGCACCCACATTTAGGGGCTCTGACAAGAAGAGTGCACGAAGTTGCAAAAGGTCATCTGTGGCCAGAAGATCCCTGAGGACATATAACAGTTTCAGCTATCTTTGATACACTTAGAACTGGCCCACATCCCGACTAACACTGTGCTAGTGCAAGTAGATGCAACCAGAGTCCTTGCTGTCAGTCTTCCCGAGCAGTAGGCTGTTCATGCAGAGGGAGAGGGGAGTGATTTCCACTGCTCTCCCCTACCTCCCTAAATGTCTTCCAGAAATATGTCCCTGCTGCTTAGGAAGACTCTGGCTAGGTTATGAGCAGCCTCTCCTTGAATGTACACAGCTCATGGGTATCCTCCAAATGCTACTCTAGATGTCAGCCACTATTTTTATTCATTTATTTGGGGGGGGGGGTTACTTCTTGTTTTGCGTGCCTTACATGCTGGGGCACTGAGCTTTCACTATGTTCCCGTTCCATACAGTTCTCAGAGTGAGACAACTACAAAAACCAATGGTTAAAATAGTGCAATACAAAAACAGTAACACAAGTCCATTCTAGCTCACTTGTGCAGATCTTCGAACACCTTGGCTACAAGATTGTACCTGCTCATAAAAAGCAGCAAGTATGAGCAAAATTTAGCCAAAAACAAAAGACACCTTAAAGAACGGGATGATAAAAAATTAATTATGAATGATCCTAATGTTACTCCCAAATCAGAACACACTGTTAATTGTTACACAGCACATCTGCCATTTTGCCTGAACATATGGTGGGATACGTAGCAGGAATTGCTGAGTAAGGGAAAGCAGAGCTTTGGGAGCCAGTTGGGAGGAGGTGGGGAAAGAAGGGGAGCAAAATATGTGCATCATGCAAGAAGCATAGCTGCTGTTCACATACGCCCTTCAATATTTCAGAGGTGAAAATAGAGACACATTTGCAACAGCCCTATTCTCATACCAAGGATCATTTCTGGAGTTTTCTCACCTATTACACATTGCTGAGGGCTATTTTCTGGCTGCTGCATATTATATCCATTTACTTTGCATAGCCTGCCTGTCTTCCACTGATTTAAAAGCAAAGAGCAGGGTTACACAACTTGGACCTTGCAGCTACTGCTGGACGACAGCTCCCAACACCCCCAGTCACAATGACTAGTATCTTCTCCAAGGTTTCAGTTCTTCCCAGGAGTTCTTCCCAGCCCTGCCAGAAGATGCCAAGGACTGAACCTGGGACCCTCTCCATGCAAAGCAGATGCTCTACCACTAAACTACAGCTCCTCCCCAGCAGCAGTGCCTGTGGAGTGGGGAAGAGGGAGCATTTTTAGCCTACTTTCCTTAAGGAAAGTAAGCTTATGAGATCATGCAACTATGTCCCACCCCCATCAACTTCATAATACCTGGATCATTTGAACCAAATTTGATACAACTGGAGGGACATAAAGGGACACCCACATGCCAGGAGGAAAGGAGTCGTGGCTGTTGGGACCAAAGTCTTACCAAGGATTCCAGGAGCCTTTGGGAAGACTACAGGTCTCAGGAGCCATTGTTTTTCCACCTGGCATCCTGATGAGGGTGATGAAGGAATGGAGTGGGGAGAAACCTAGCCACTGACCAGGTACTGCTGCTTTCCTTCCCTGGTGTGCTGCAAGGGTGATAGGAGAGAAAGGAACTAAAAATCTTCCCTCTTCCTCACTTACCACACCTTCTGCTCCCAGCAGACTCTTAGGTAAAGGGAAAAAAGAATGTGTTTTGCAGCGCTGGTAGGAAAAACTAGTGGGGAGGAAGGAAAGGTATGAGCAAACTTCTGAGTTTGGGCTAGAGAAGAATTTTTGAGGCTGTAAAAATTGCCCTTAATTTTAGAAACTCCCCCAAGTTCTTCCTCAATTCCAAATTTGCATCACCACTACCCAAAAGTGAGGAGTCAGTGATTCCTGGAGTCTGTGACCAGCTGTCAAGACTGACCTGTGGGCAACCACCACTTGGTGCATAGGGGTTCCAAGCCAGGCCAGGAGAGCCTGTAGGCAACCACTTGGGATTCAGGGATCAAATCAGGAGCCAGGGGTCAGGAACACACCAGAGATCACACGGAACAGACACTCAAGAACCAGGGGTCAAACTCGCAGCCAGAAGTTGAACCAGTAGAAGTTGAACCAGGTCAGGAATATACCAAAACTCAAGCCAAGCAGAGAGGTGGGAATTGGAAGTTAAATGGGTTCCAGAGGTCAAGTCAATCTGTAAGGCAGCAAACAGGGATTGAACTGGTGGCCGAAAGACAAAAACACACCATGGGTGAAACCAGCAGACCTATCAACACAACACTGCCCCCACCCCACCCCACCCCACCCCCATAGCAGGAAAAGTACAAGAGACTCTTCTTGCTTCAGGGGGAGCCAATCTTTGAACCCACAGAGTGGGGCTTTTTCAGGGCCTAAAGGCTTAAAAACCTGCCACAATGCATTGGCTGCCACGAGGTACAGCAACACAAAAAGCTTCAAACTAGGCAGAAGATGAAACTTGACCAGTTTCCTCCAATGAACATGCTGGTGGAGTTCTTCCCCACAGCAGCCCTAGCCTAAGGCGACTTAATGAGATATAGACAGCGAAGAGAAGATGAGAAAGCCTGTTTTCACCATTACTTTGTCTCCTTGCTGGGAGATTTTTTTCCCCCTGCCAACTTTTGCCATTGTCAAATCCAGTTTAAGGGCTCAAGTCAGGGCCTCTCACTGCCATAGAGACAGGAAACAGGCTAACTAGCAGGAGAAAGCCCTCAGCCTTGGAAATAAGTCACTGCCTTGTTTCCTTCTCCTGATATCCCAGAAGAAGGAACTTTCAGGGGTTCAGGTTGCCCTCACGGGTCTGACCAAGAAGAAAGATGGGGATTTCCCAGGACAGATACCATAAAATTAATTAATTAATTTCTTTATATCTATGTAAACTGCTTTGAGAACTTTTGTTCAGTTCAGTTCAAGGTTTATTACAGTCTATGACCAGCACAACAAGGAAATAGAATAGAGCATATAACACAGTTATAAAAATATAATACCACTTATATCACAATACCCTAGGGTATATTACTGAAACCACCAAAAGCCTCCCAATCTTAAGGAGGGAGTTAATTACTAAAACTCAAAAATGTATAAATAAGACAGAGTGAATATACAATTGAAATAAAAACATAAATAACGAACTTTTGTTGAAAAGCAGTATATAAATATCATTGTATTCGTATAAAATAGGGATCGCCCCAGGTAAACAGAATGAGCTAGAGCATGTGTGTTCATCACAATACAGTTACACTTTAGTGTATAGCATCATCAGCACATCTTTTTGAGTTATTACCCCGCCCCCCCCCCCCACTTTTAAAACGACAACAAAAAACAAATCACTCAATTGCCAAGGGCACTGGAATCTACTGGAGAGAAGTTCTCAGCTCCCTCCTGAAAAGAAGTTCTCATTTTTATCTTTGTATACTTTCACCTGAAGAAGAGGTTTTCTCCCTCAAAACATGTTGGGACCTTGTAAGGAAATAAATTGCCACACCATTCCTTTTCCTAACTCACTACAAGGCAGATTCACATGTTCGTCTGCAGACACAACAGCTCATTTGTAGCACAAGAGAGGGCTGGATTGGATCAACCTTTTCCTCATCTCCACAGAGCCTGCCCCACTTCAAGAGAAACATCCCCTTTCTTCTACAGCACATATCTGTGCCTCCATTTCATAAGGGCACAGGCAGGCCAAAGGCTGCGGTAGGCGATGGAAGTTAAAATAACCCAGGTAACATAATCTCCTATAAATATTACATCAAACACACACCTCATAGGAGCAATGCAGGTCTAAGAGCCCGTAAATGAAGATGACTCTTTCAAGGGAAGAAAGCAACTGTGCCCCACCGGATGGCACCTGACCCTCTCCACAACTTCTGGCTACAGTTAATTAAACAAATGCTCCCCATGGAATACGTTATCGCCACGACTCCAGGCAAAGTGATTTCACACCACCAGGCACCAAGGATGCCTTTTATTTCCAGATTCCTGGCCAGCTCAAGAAAAAGGCCTGCTTAGCCTCTTCTCATCTAAGGACTGAACCCTGCCACAGCCTTGGTGCACCTATTATTTAATTCTTGATACTCTGAACAGAATGTCACCGCGGCTGCTATTTCACAGCCAGAGGGTGAAAACAACAGAAAGGCTTAATAGGATGTAATTGACTCAAAAATCACCCGTCTGCCTGAAAAACGTTCAATGGCTTGATGATACAATGGAGAGTAAATTTAGCAGAAATACAGATTACACAAAAAGGACTGTCCTTTTCTCCCCACCTCCCCACATTTTCTTTGCTCTCCTTTCACAACTTGCAGTGCACAACCAGTCTGGCATAGCTTTTCCACATGTCTGCATTCATGGGATTACAGCACTGCTCCACAGCACACAGCAAAGATGACCACTGTCACTATGCCCAGGCTCAAATCATAACTGGGTAGCCAAGTACAAGTGTGATCTGCAAAAGAACACAAAAATATAGATTTTTCCCTAGGGTTCTTAGATGGCTTAGTGCGTGTGTCCATGCGTGCATGTGCACGTGTATTGCACTGCTGATTTAGCATTGTAGTGTGGAGAGGAGGAGAAAGCAGAAGCATTGGGGGCAGTGTTGCCCACCAGATGTTGCTTCCAAGAGGAGGTATCTGTTGCCACCGCACAGCTCCTTAGTCCTACACCCAATCCTCCCCAGGTGCAAAAGGAGCCTGATCCCAGTCAGCCAGGGATTCTCAAACTTGGGTCCCCAGATGTCGTTTGACAACAACTCGCATGCTTAGCCACAATGGTCAAAGGTCATTGAGGCTGGAGATGATGGGAGCTGTAGTTCAACAACATCTAGGGACCCAAGTTGGAGAACCCCTGACTGACTGGATCAGGCTCCATTTGCAAGTTCGGGAACCCCTACAGTAAGTGGTAGTGGATAGTGGACTACCACTAACTGCGAAGAATGTAGATTAAGAACATATAAATGGATCTTAGGGCTAATACTAATTGGATTGGATTGATTTAGCATGACTCAAATAATTAAAAAATAAAAATAAACTTTTGAAAATAAATCAGGGCAATTCCAAACATTATGCTAGCATTAGCCCTAAGATCTTAAGTGAATAAAGAAGATTATGGAAAAATGCTTCTTTCAAAAATACAAAATTCACGCCAGTGCACTACCACTCTTGATTACTCCTAACAAAAATGTCAAATCCTCCCAGAGACTGACTTCACCCCCCAAAGAGTGAGATGAGATATTGGGAACTGCAGTGGGGCTTACCTACTGAAGTGCATCTGTTTCCAACAGCTTAGGAAAGCTTGCCTATCATTTCAGCTCTCCTGTTACTATCGCCTTTCTTAAAGTTCCTACATCATGTATTTCCAGCTAGTTCTACTTTTACAGGGTTAATACAATCTTCCTCGGCTAACTGTAATGACTCACAAGCTCCACACTGAGGAAGTCATTAACAGGGCAAAGTTCAGATGCAAGTTGGACTATTTAAAACCATATTCAGTACAATACGAATGTATGTCATGCATTTCCCTTTTTCAAAGAAATAAAATGCTTGTTAATAAATTTGCAGCTTGATTCCTAAGCAAGGTATACTTGGGAGTAACACTGAATTTGCTGAGATTTACTGCTTTATTTCAAAGCAAGTATGCCAAGGAATGCAGCCTAATTTAGTGAGGCACACGACAGGAATTCTGCATGCTGCTTAATTAACATAGATCTTTGCCAGTATCCACCCTTTGCTCTTCTTTTGCACAGTGAAACCAAAAGAATCAGAGAGAATGTACCACAGCCCTACCCAAGGCACTTATTACATCGTTAAACTTTGTCCCAAGAATACTGACACAAACAGGCAAGGAAAACAAAAACAACATTCTTAAAGAAACCAGTTCAACAGTAAACCTATTTTTATAAAGCAGCATTTCCATTGGTCTCATGCTCCCTTAAATGACTTCACCCATCTCCCTTGCTGCTCCCTTGTCTCCTTTCCTGAACATGCATGTAATACCACTTCCCTTGCTTCCTTCCACCCTCAGACACTTTCCTTTGCTGCATGCCTAGTGGTACAGACTCTCCCAAGCTTAATTCCTCACTTCATCCGGGAGACAACCCTGTCTAAAAACCTGGAGGGCCAATCCCAGGCAGTACAAACAATACTAAGCAAGATGGACCATGGATTTCCCTCAGTATAAGGCAGGTGCATAGGTTACAGCCTCATTTCCAACTGTAATTGCATTTGCACGCATCTTTCCATAACCTTGCATCTCCCTCTCTCTGTTTCCCCACTGTCTCTTTTAGACTGTATGCTCCGTGGGACCAGGGACCTGTAAAGCACTATGGACACTGACAGCATGATAGGCTGGTTCTCTTAATGATAAACTGGGTAAGAAAAGCATCTTACCCAATTTCAGGAGCTACGTACACTCCTGATTTTTTGTATTCATCTGTGTTTCCAAGATAGCCTGTTTGGGGGCTCCTAGGAGCACCCCTACACCTGATTCGGAGCTACAGGCTTGTAGTTTCCATTTTGCCTCTCTGAACTCATGGGATCGTGGGCTCACCATTCTGCTTGCATGAGCTAATTTATGAGGGTATGTCACTTGGCAGATAGCATGTTGAAAGGGAAAAGTAACTATAGGGCAAGTATGACCCGCGACTTTAGGGGGACTATTCCTCCGCTTGCCTCTGTTTTTCAGTGCAGGTGAATAAAAAGCTAGGAAGAAGGAGGAGGTAGTGATCATGTGGGAGATAGGCGTCAACAGTGTTTCCTTCACTTTTGGTAATGCTGGGTAGGACAGCACCATCAGAACCTAAGCTCATTTCCCAACTATCATTTCCCCTTCCTCCTACCTAGGCTTTTGCTGACAGATGACCAAAAATCACAAGAGCAGCTCCAAAAGCTGGGTAGGATGCTTGTCCTACCCAGCTTACAACCATGAGCTCCATAATAATGCCACTTCCACTAAAACTGTTTAGTATTTAGTTAAGTGCCAGTATTGTGGTGGGCACGGTAGAGAATCAAGGAGAGATACAATGCAATAGCCAGGGTGCACAGCACATTTTCCCCGTCTTACAAGCAACTCCCTTTTCCCATACACTCATAGAGACTGGTAAAAGGGCTGGATAGACCCACAGCACACAACGACCACCTGGGTAGAACTTTTTTTTTCATAGGAGGTCTAAATGCAAGCATTAGCGAAACAAGAGGTGCCAGGGGAAACTTATGGAAGCCAGGGTCAACCTCAACATCCTACAATAGAAAAAGCAAAGCATTCCATTTCCAAAGCTATTTGTAGAACAGGGGAACTCAGCGCCATGGTGTTCCAGATAGAAGGCCCCGTGTCCGTATTTACTATGTTCAGTTCTTCAATTGTCTGCTTTAATCTGCACTCAAGGGTAATTAGCTTAGCGTTTAGGACTCTGGCCAATTGTGATATGCTAATTCCTTTAACTTCTGACTAGGTACTAAAAATGTGATTAAGGTTGCAGAGGGTCTTTTGGCAGGAGAGTTTCCAGATTGGAGTGTCAAGGACAAATCAGCATTTTTGGCTGTGTCAGTTTCAGACTGAATTCTTCCAGGAACTCCAACTCATACTGTTATCACAAGTTGCTCTACTCAGTTTTTCAAAAAGAGACACTCCAAGGCAAGATACAGATATTGCCAAATATATGAATTTGAATTAACAGCCACTGAAATCCATAGAAATTGCACAATCAACTCCAAGTTTGCGGCAAACAGTATTAGCTTTTCAGAAAGAACGTACAAAGTAATTGATTTCACCAGGAGAGACATGTCTAGAAAGCAATCCATCTCACCTCATGCTCATCCTTCTGTTTCAAGCCATATTTCTCAAACTTGTGTTACAAGACTGCTAGTGATCAAGGGGAAGATCTGCCTTCAACTCTTTAATTGTTCTGTTTAAAAATCCTTATGTGTTTTGTCGGGTTGTAAGCCTTCTAGAGATGTTATGGTTTGGCTGTATATAAATTTAATAAATGACTATATAAATAAAATCAACATGGACTGAGTGAATTCTACTTGCTCAATCCTACTCCTTTGACTCAAAGGTCCTGAGGAGGAGGAGGAGCTGCCTGTAGGCAGTGCCATAGGACAATACCAGGGAAAAACAAGGTCAAGACACCATAAATAATCCTGGCACCGTGTCAACATTGTTATTTCTGTCCCCGACTTAGGCTTAATGTGATTTTATTGTGAGAATCATTGTAAGCCACTTGGAGAGCCTCTTGGGACTATAAAACGAGATGCAAATATCTGAAACAAAGCCTCTGAAACAAGGCTACACACTTCTTGTGAACACCAAATGACTGTTGAGTAACAAGTGCATCCTAGGATATGTAGTCAACTTAAAATATTAGAGCAAGCAGCCTTCAAGGCACTGAACTAGCTTGATGTGAAGCACCAATCCAAAGGGAGCAGGTGGGGGAGTGGAGGCAGCAGACAAGAAAGAGATCAAGAGGCTAGAAATGGAGGGGCTATAGTTCTGTGGCAGGGTACATGTCTTGCATGCATATGGTTCCAGATTCAATCCCTAGTTTCTCCACATAAAAGGATCAGATAGCAGATGATGCAGAACATCTCTGCAAGAGGCCCTGGAGAGTGCTGCCCTCTGTCAGACAAGACAATACCAGACCAGGTGAATCAACGCCTAGAGTCTTCCTACTGCTCTGTGGGATCCCAGTCCTTCTCATCTGAACAATCATGGCCAGGGTCAGTGTGCCAAGGGTGATGAGACATTTCTCAAGGTTTTCTGAGTGGAATACTGCAGCTAAATTTGCTGAATTTGCATTGACACAAGATACATGCGTTGTCTGCCTTTGATGACTGAGAAATTTCCCAGTGTCTCACTTCCTCTTCTTCAGAATAACAGCTGCTAATAGCCATTGATAGACTTGCCTTCTATGCATCCGCCTAAGCCTTTTATAAAAGCCATTTAAGATACTGGCCACTGCCACCTCTTATGGTGGTGAATTCCATACATTACTTCTGTCAAGTAATATGACGACGACTACTACTACTACTATTTATATACCGCTTTTAAACAAAGGTTTGCAAAGCAGTTTGCATAGAAAAATAAATAAATAATTAATGAGATGATTCCCTGTCCCCAAAGGGCTCATAATCTAAAAAGAAATGCAAGGGAGACACCAGCAACTGCCACTGGATGGATGATGTGCTGGGGTAGCAGAGGGCCAGTTGCTCTCCCCCTGCTAAATAAAAGAGAATTACCACTTTGAGAATCATCACTTTGCTCAATTAGCAGGGGTGCCTCCCCGCTCCTTGCCCCACACACACTCCCTCTCCCCCGTCTATACCTTCTGCCAATCAACTTCATTGGGCAATACCTCACTCCCATCCCCAGTGTGGAGATTCCATACTGTTCTTTATTTGGTAAACTTCCCTTATGTCCCCCTCCTCCATTATCTTTTTTCTCTAAACTAAACATTCCCAAGCACTTCAGCCTTTCCTCATGGGAAAAGTTCTATTGCCCTTTGGGGCAGTTTTTGCAGCTGCAGGATAGCCTCTTCGACCAAAATTATATGCAGTACTCTTCAGATGACCTCAGTGAATCCAATCGGATTCAGCTGGCTTGTATCAGCTCTTTTATTGTTCTCAACAGAGAAGGTATACAACAGAGGCGAATTTACAGTCGCCTTTCCAACAATTCCTGGGTCACAAAGAAAGCTTGCCTTATGGTCAGACCATTGGTCCATCTAGCTCAGTTTCTTTGCACTGACTGACTGTGACTCTCCAGGGTTTCAAATGGGTCTTTCCCAGCCTTACCTGGAGATGTCAGGCACTGAACCTGGGACCTTCTGCACACCAACCAGACATCTTTCACTGAGCTAGTCCTTCGCCTAATCTACTCCTAATCTAGCTCCTATCTCACATTTTGTTTACATTGTTTAAAGGTTTTTATGTCTGTTTTAATTTGTTATATATGTTTTTGTAAACCGCCCAGACACACAAGTTTGGGGCGATCTATAAATATAATAAATAAATAAATACATACATACATACATAATCTATCTGTTGTTCCTAGAAGGGCAGTTTTTAATCATCTTTTCTAATTACCACCAAAAAAGTCTCTGCAACAACCTCTCATTCAGACACTCTAGGGCGTTCAGTGCATGAGATAATTGAACAATGACACCATAATAATTATAGTGGCTGACATTCAGAACAAGGATGCACTGGTGCAGCAAGAGAGCAGTCAAACAGAACTTCCCAACTACCTGCACTGGTGCAGCAGGGAAGCATTGCTGTAGTGGGTTTTTGGTGATAACAACAAATCTTATAAAACAACAGAACACCATAAAACCAACTGAAACCAGTTTACATGTGAGTCAAGCAGGTGTCAAATGGCAAAACTCCAAAGACATTTACTCTGACTACTAATTAGTGCTAGTTACATTAATACGTAAACCAGCTTTTACGACCAAGCCAGTAAGACCTTTATGTGGAATGATGAGGCAGTCCTTTCGTGAGGCAAGGTGAGGCAGTTACCTCAGGTGGCCCATTACTAGCTACCAAGCCACTATGCCAGTTCCTTGAAGAGCCACTGAGCAAATTGTCCTCAATGGTTGCCCTCCTTGGGTGGGCAACCATTGCCACTGACCTGCGCCCCTTGCCACTGACCATTTGCCCTCTTTTTCCTAATCTGCAACCACATACAGAAAGAAAGAGGAAGACCACCAAGGCTACTGATGCTTCCCCTTGCTGCTTTCACTGCCCATGCTCTCAGAGAAAGCAGGTGAATGAATAGGCAGTAGCAGCAAGGAGGAGGAGGAGGAAGATGAGGCGGCGGCAGCGGTGGCTAAGGACTAGGGTTTGCCAGCAGGGGTGGAGATATAATAGAGCAGATGGGTTCAAAGAGCCCAGGTTCCCCAGCTCCTAAAGGCCCCCCAGCTTCACTCCTCCCTATTTTCTTTATTATCTCCCCAACTCCGAGGGGCCGCCGGGGAGAGGTGCGAACATAGACTCCCCTACCTACGCCCATGGTGTTAGGACTTGACCTCAGCCAGTGCTCCACAATGCCAATCCCTAATGCCAGTCCAGAAAATCCACTGAAAAAGCAAGGCCCATAGAGATGAATGAGAGCTTCTTCCATGCTCTTACTCTGTCTCCATTTATGTCGAGGAGACTTGGGCAGAATAACTTAATTGGGAAAAGAATCTAGTTTTGAAAGAGCACATAATTGCAAGTGTTCATTGCAACAACAAAAAGTACAGGTTGGGTTGGATGATGGTGATGATGATGATAGTGAAAAGTACAGGATTTGCATGGAGCAATTGTCAGAGCAATTGACTGTAAGCCTCTGTTTGGCCCATGGTAGACTTTCACCTTCACTTTCGACCTGAACTGCAGCAGTGCAGGTATTAACATCAGTGCTGGGAATGAGTGACTGGTATCAAATTGAACTGTGCACACACTTGTTCCCTAGTACCTGAAGAAGAAGAAAAATCAATAAAGCTATTCAGTTTAGCAACAATGAACTGTATGTGTTGCTCCCTGTTAAGGGGTAAACACAGTTTTCCTACCACTGAGTATAAAGCATGCTCAGAAATGAGCTGTAATTAAAATGCAGAATATTGACATTTAGGGGTGGGGGGGAGGCTCCCTCCAGAGGTTTCTCAAGGACTTGACCTGAAAAAGTAGCTCTCTAAAGGAGTGCAAGTCTTTTGAAAAAGATCTCTATTGGACACACACTTACAAGCAAGAAATCATTCTTGGTGGGTCCAAGCCTGAATTTGCACCCATCTCCTTCACTTTAAAACTAAACTTTACCAAATTTTGTTTTCAAACTATTTACCCTGAATCATCTGCTTGCAAGACCAACATAATATGTAAAGCAGCTTTTATGACCAAGCCAGTAAGACATTTATGTGGAATGATGAGGCAGTCCTTTCGTGAGGCAAGGTGAGGCAGTTAGGAACATAGGAACATAGGAAACTGTCATATACTGAGTCAGACCATTTGGTCTATCTAGCTCAGTATTGTCTTCACAGACTGGCAGCGGCTTCTCCAAGGTTGCAGGCAGGAATCTCTCTCAGCCCTATCTTGGAGATGCTGCCAGGGAGGGAGCTTGAAACCTTCTGCTCTTCCCAGAGCGGCTTCATCCCCTGAGGGGAATATCTTGCAGTGCTCATACATCAAGTCTCCCATTCAGATGCAACCAGGGCAGACCCTGCTTAGCTATGGGGACAAGTCATGCTTGCTGTCACAAGACCAGCTCTCCTTTCCTGTTACCTCAGGTGGCCAATTACTGGGGTGCCAGCAGTATTTGGCACCTTGCATCAGACACTGCAATACCTTGGGTCTCACCTCTGGAATGATTGCCAAAACAGATTTCTCTCCATCTTGCCCCAGTCTGTCAGTCTCCTACTCTTGCGTATTTTGCTCTCCCATTAGTTTCAGTTTTGATTGCCAGGGACCTCACAGTTGAGCAACATGGCAAAGTAGTGGAAGGAGAATATTCATGTACAGTATGACTAAGCACTGACATCCAAACTACTAGCAGGAATTGAATATATCTGCAAATTCCAGTGTAAGGAAGTAACATTTAATGAATCTTATTTTAAGGCTGATTTGTAACATTATTAACCATGTGTTGGTGCCCCCTAAAAGCAGTTCCCACTTCCCGTACCTGCAGTCAAAGCAGAGAACAATCTTTCAATGCCTTTAATGCATGTGTTGGAACATTCATGCGCAGCAACTTCCTCCATTGCTAACAGAGCCAGCAATCACAAGGCTTTGGCTACATCTGCCCCCTGATTTTTCAAGGCCCCCAGAGTCTGAACAAGGGGCACAGCAACAGCTCTCATCTCGCAGGAATCCCTCTCATTAATACCAATGCATGTGGTAGAGTCATTCAAATGACAATATTACTCCCACCTATTGGATCCAGGACACAAAGAAGGGAGATTGTGCAGTGACTACAGGCAGAGATTGACATGCAAACTGGCTGTAAAATATGCCTATGCTAGGAAATGCACAACTGCTTTAGAACAGTGCTCCCTCTAAGGCATGCACGTGTGTGCGCGCTCACATATTTTTTTATATCCTCTCAGTTGATTTTGGATCCCGCTCAGGATTAATCAGGAAGGTCCCACTCTGAATATACATGTGCACACACTGCCTTGATACTGCCGCCCAGAAGAAAACTCATTCCACACGCAGTTGAAAAAAATTAGAGAGAACACTGCTTCAGACTATGAGTAACATTCTAATGTAATGAAAATATTGGATTGTATAATCACGTATAAATATATTTGTTCCAATAGGACTAACTCTGGAATAGAATTTCAGAGAAGTGCGCTTCCGCTTAAAAACCTGCTGCCTATTTGTTTCATCAACTACAAACTGCTCTTTTTAATCTTATATTGGAATAGTAGGAAAAAATCAAATATAAAATGATGAGATAGCAATTGCTCTGTTATTATGCTATTTTTATTATAACATGTCAATAAAAATGACATGTAAATTGGTCCTCTGAATCAGAGAGGAAGTGGATCTGCATTAAATAATATCTGCAGTCTGCAAAAAAGGTAGGGTAAGAAATGAAATATTGCTTCATTATTATTCCGGAATTCATTCAAAGCAATTAGAGCTTTGCATCTGAAAACAAAAAACTCCAATCAAATCAAAACAGATTTTTTGAATGCTTATAATTGGGAGGAGCAGCTATTTTAAATCCAAAGCTGCAGAACAATAAAACTAAAATCAATTTTATACACTACAATGTCATCCCATAGAAGTCTTACAATGTCAAAGATCAGTGCTTAAGGTGCAGCCCATGTCTCAGAAGCAATGAAGTGATCAATACAATGGGCTGAATGAGCATCAAAAGGCCTATTTTAGGAAGATTAACTCCTCAGAGTGGGAGGCAGAGAGAAATATCTTGATTAAAATTTCAAGGGGCTTTGTTTATTACAGTCACACAATATGAACATCCTCTCTTTTTGCTATCCTATAATAGCAATTATTTAAAAATAAATTCTACAGAAAATCCAAAACAGAATTTCAGTTTCTAAGGACATCAACTGGAGTTGATATCACTGTCAACAATGATTTAAGAACTCTGCCTCTAAGCAATGTATTAATTCAGATCAACTAGACCCTTCTACTTTAAAAGGACGGGTCTCT
This sequence comes from Hemicordylus capensis, assembly GCF_027244095.1. Taxonomy (NCBI): domain Eukaryota; kingdom Metazoa; phylum Chordata; class Lepidosauria; order Squamata; family Cordylidae; genus Hemicordylus; species Hemicordylus capensis. Next base: position 23,616,465 of record NC_069661.1, on the reverse strand, counting down.
GATGACAGGCACATTTAAATCACATTACTAATTTCTTGTTGAATGAGAGATAACAAAAAAAGGGAATTATTCCAAGCACACACACACAAAGAAGATCAACCTTTTCCTCACATTATTTATTCTGCTTTTAATCTGGTTTGAAGTCATAGAAACATGGGAACTTCCCATAATGCTAGTTTTGGTAGTGGTGATTATGTCACTTGTGCTGGTTCATAGTTCACCTGGGCTGTGGGGTAATTCCTGCTTTACAGGAGAGTTGTGATAATCTGGTGGCCATTTATATAAGGTCTGAGTCTTTGGGATATGAAGGGAACCATCTGACAATTTAGAAGTCTCTATGAACCATTTCCATAGTGCCTGAAAAGTCAGTCCTAGAAGATTAAAATATGGCCTACTACTGGTAGCAAATCAGTTGTGTGACCAAAAAAAAAAAGGCACAGGCTCACAAAATATTCAGTTCCAGGCCACACCTAGAATCTTCACAGAGGCAAGGATCTGAGAGAGTCACAAACCTCAAACAGCTTCAAGAGGAAAAGTGTCAGGAAGACAAGCACTATAGTAGTAGCTGTGGCAGGATCCTGTGCCTTGATCTTTTGGTAGGATGCTGCTGCTCACCCACCCACCACTAGCCTCCACGGCAACCCCCACTCACCACTGCATTCAATGCTCCCACCCACATGTCGCTGGCCTCCATTTTGGCCCCCTGCTCACCCTCGCCGTCCTCCCATTATACCACTGCAATGAGGTATAATGGAAGGCCAGCAGCAGGTGAGCACTGTGCCCCCCCCACCCCAAGCAGGTTACTTAACCATGTGCAGAGCGCATGTGCACTTAATTACAAATCCGCCCCTGAACACAGCAAGCCACCTAATGGCACAACGGGGAAGTAACTTGCCTAGGGAGTAAGCGGTCGCCAGTTCAAATCCCCACTGGTATGTTTCCCAGACTATGGGAAACACCTATATCGAGCAGCAGTGATATAGGAAGATGTTGAGAAGCATCTTTTCATACATTGCAGGAGATGGCCCCTCCTGTATTCTACCAAAGAAAACCACATGACTCTGTGGTCACCAGGAGTTGAGACCAACTTGACGGCACAACTTTACCTTTACCCTGAACACAAGAGAGTTGAATATACAAACATAAGGTGGTTGTTGCTCCAGCAACGTTCTGGACTCGACTTCAGGTTTTATTGGCTACTGCCCAGGTAGCGTGAATTGGGCCTGATCCCTCCTTGGGGAAGGCTCTGTTGTTTCAGGCACCTTGCCTGATTTTCTAAGCACTGTCTCCCGCAGTGCTTTGCAGTAGTAGTAAGTTTATTGCGGTCACAGACCAGATTAACAAACAATCACAATTAATAGCATTGATAAGAAAATTCAAAAATTTCAAAACGCAGTGCTTTGCTTGGGGTTGGCAGGTCCTCAGAGGATGAAAGTAGGGCCATGACCTCAGATCATGGTGGAAGTGCTGGCTTGGATCCCCTGGAATGAGGTGTCCTGGCAGCATGAGTCACAGGGACTTTCCACCCTGTCTCATCCCCTGAACTGCCCAATGCACCCTGCAGTTGTGGCAGTGGGACTGGAACTGGGCTCATGACAAAGTAACCTGGCTTCAACGTTGCAAATATTTAATTCTGGAACATTCTATGAATTCTTTTTTTTTTTTTTCAAAAGATGAAATCTCTAGTCAAAGCTGGGATGATTTGCTTAAAAGTGCATGAGCAATGCCTAATGAGATCTTGTGTTGTCACCGGTAGACTAATGTTTAATGGCTTGTGTAATGGGGGAGACTTTGAGGAAGGGCTAGGCCTCACTTAGAGCAACTGTTGAGAGGGTGACACTTTCCTAATAAGGGGGAAAGCCCAGAGAAAACAAAACAGAAGGACCAATCCAGAGGACTGGGCTAGAACTACACTCACAGCTACCTACAGAAGAAGAAAAGGCCTCTTCTTGAGCTGTTCTGTCCCAGGAAGGCCCTGAGGAAGCAGCTGGGGAAATGGGTGGCCAAGATCCCTGCCTGAGAGTAATAGGGACCAGTTCAGTTAGACGCATTAGGGTTAGGGTTAGAGAAACATTTTCGTTTATTGTATTGCTTGGATTTGAGTTGTCAGGTTAATGAAAGTTCTCTCTCTTGCAGTCTGCTTTATGAAAAGGCAATTGTTCTTATTGCATACCTTTTTCTTTTAATCTAGTAATAAATCCTTGTTGCTGACCTGTGCTACTCTTCACATGGGGTCTGCCTTAGTCAAACAGCTTTGGAGCCCTAGGACTGCTCAGACCTTCTATGGCGGTTTTGCCCACCCCCAGGAATCGTATGTGGAATGAGTGGTTTGTCCCACATTAAAATTAAGTGGATGGTGGCAGCCTACTTCGAATCCCTTACAGGCAAGGGTCACCCCAGTGAACTTCCCGCTCCTGCTGTGGCAGGAGCTATGACAGCTTAAACCTACAAATCTTAGCAGGGGTGTGCCTTCTAAGCATCTTCAATCTCAGATTTTGCTCACAGTGTTGGTGAGGGGGAGGATTGCATGGGAACAGGGCAAATTTTCAACCAACACTTAGCACGGTGTCTTCTTTGCAGTGCACATACATCTCAACACTCTGCTTGAGCAGAGTAATTGTATGATTCTTTTTATTAGACAGCACTTACATCTTCAAAGATCTGGTATTATCCCTCATAATATCACCATATTTCTTCTCTCTTTTTCCAGATGTTTTTCTAGATCTAACCTTTTGCTTGTCAACAACTTTAATTTATGAAGCAGGCTTATATTAAACTGGAAAAAAAACAAACCATTTTGAATTCCATTATTGTTTCTCATGCTCACAGCGTTATTTTCAGAATGATGTGTATTCTGCAAGGAAAATTTCAGCTTTCTTTGCCACAGTAGTCCAAAGAAATTGAATTTAGAAGACTGTATAAGTTATGCAAATCCTGCTTAACTGTTCTCACCCCCACATGCTAGGGATAGTTCAAAATGCCCCCTTTAAGCCTCACTTTTCATTTTCTCCCCACACAAAAGTGGCGAAGATCAGTCAGCTTCATAAGGGTCCACAACAGTTTCTTCAACATTCACCTTTCGAGTGGGAGGCTTCCTTACGTTCTGGTATGTGACAGAGGAAGAGAGCTGGTATTGTGGTAGCAAGCATAAACTGTCCACTTTGCTAAACAGGGTCTGCCTTGGTTTACATTTGGGCAGGTGACTACATGTTAACAGTGTCTGCTACATGATTCCAGCTTTTTCCAAGACCTCTTTAATGCACAAATATATTAAAAACAACAGGTGTTCCAAGACAGCAGACTTTTTGATGTAAGACATCAGCTCCAGTGCTATACAAAAAGGTGGCAGAATTGCGCTCTTAATGCAACTCAATATCATGATTCAGCAAAAGGACTGATAGCAATCGGCCAATCCTGTTACAGTGTCAATTACAAATACCTAACGTCTCATACTCAGAGGAAGGGAGTAAATTCAGTAAAACAAAACAAAAACCCCAACATCACATAACAGGAAAAGATAGTAACATGGAACGGAGAAAATAAGTGCATGTTTAAGAACACCATCAAGGCAGAGTAGTGAATACAAAAATATTCACCTTGGCTGTGGAGACAGGTGTGAGGAAATGGAAAAATCGGGAAAGCCATGTATATAGAACAGTTGCACCCAACTATAAATGTCAAAGAAGAAATAAGGGAAGCAATGAAATTCACTGGTTATTGAGTGTGGGTATGAACTTCATTTTATGTGGTTTTATTTTCTCCCTTCCATTGTTACCTTCTTTTCTACCACATACATGTACTCCCAAGACTGTGCCGTTCACCTCTAACATAAAAAGGTGAGTACTGGTATTAACATCTATGAATTCGCCTCCAGTTCAGATTTTAATTCTAAGTGGAAAAGAATTCCCTTTGTATGCCCCGCCCACAATACTGCTACCGCCCATCCACTGATCCCTCAAACCACCCACCAATCCCTATGGGCGCTCTCACCCCACTTACTAGCAGCAACCAGAAAGGCTTCTCCCCACTTCCCTCTCGAGTACCTAGCATGCTGCTGCACAGGATGCCAGCCCACAAGCATCCCCTGGGGAAAGTAGTTTTCCCAAAGGCTATGGTACTGCAGTGCCAGCCAACTAAGTGGGCTGGGAAGGGAGGTCAGGGGTAAGTGGGAATTGGGTGGGAGGGAGAGGGCTGGGGGTTTATGGCAGTAGATTCAATACAAAACCTGAGCTAACCCCGTTCTAGCTGGAGCTCACAGCACAGCCATCACTAGTGAACTCTCAAAAGGATGTATGTGGGGATGAGGGCAGCAAAGCAAGATTTGCATAACTTGTGCAGCTTTCAAAACTCAGTTTTTCTTGGAATAGAATTTGGGTTACTATGGCAAAGAATACAGATATTTTGAACGCAGAGTGCACATCACCCTGACAATAACGATCTATACATGAGAAATAATGGAATTCACAGGGAAACTGGTTTGTTTCCAGTTGAATTCATGAAGCAGGTTTAAATTAAATTTGCTGACAGGCAAAAAGTGGCATCCAGAAAACATAAGGCCTGCAAAAAAACAAGAAGAAAAAGAAGGGAAGCAAAATATATGGGTAATCAAGGACAATATGAAGGATAAAACCAGAACTTCCAAGACCTAAGTGCTGCCTAGTAAAAGAAATCTTTACAATTACTCTACTCAAGCAGAGTGTCAAGATATATGTGCACTAGAAAGGAGACACAGTGCTAAGTGCTGCCTGAACATTTGCCCTGTTCCCATGCAACTCTCCCTCCCCAGTACTGAGAGGAAGATCTGAAGCCAAACACATCCCACTCCATTAACAACTTCCTGGACACTAAAGGAAACGTTGTGAAAAATCCTTATTCAGCAGTGCAACAATAGGGATGATTAATAAACTGCTGGAATGCTAGGATTACTAGAATACAGGGAAAGTTCTACCATGGTCCCACATGGGGAGGAGAGCTAGTCTTATGGTAAAGGTAAAGTTGTGCCGTTGAGTCGGTGTTGACTCCTGGCGACCACAGAGCCATGTAGTTGTCTTTGGTAGAATACAAGGGGGGTTTACCATTGCCATCTCCCGCACAGAATGAAATGATGCCTTTCAGCATCTTCCTATATCGCTGCTGCCCAATACAGGTGTTTCCCATAGTCTGGGAAACATACCAGCAGGGATTCGAACCGGCAACCTCTTGCTCTGTAGGCAAGGTATGGTACTGAGCATGAATTATCCCCTTTGCTAAGCAGGGTCAGCCTTGGTTTGCATTTGGATGGGTGGCTAAAGATGAACACTTTAATATATTCCCCTTTGGGGGACGGAGCCATAACCCAGTGGAAGAGCATCTGATTTGCATGCAGAAGGTCCTAGGTTCAATCCCCAGTAATATTTCCAGGAACAGCTGCAAAAGACTCCTGTTTGAAACCATGGAGAGCCGCTGCCAATCAGTGTCAACAATAGTAAGCTACACAGAGCAATGGTCTGACTCAGGATAAGGTACTGAGCTTCCTACATTCCTAATTGAAAATGAGATAAAAGGACCTGACTTGCACATAAGGATAAGAGATGTACAGGAGAACCTCATTACTCACAGGTGTTCTGTTCTTCACCTACTGCTGCAAGAAACAGAACCACAAGCAATGAGGAATTAGGGCTATGAGGAAAGTGGGGTTAGGTTCCAAGGTGGAGGGGAAAGCTCCCAAACTGCCCCAAACGTACTGTGGTGTACTCCCTGGATCTTCCATGTGTTCATGCATACCCTCCAAAGGACAAAATGGCCTCCCAAACAATGAAAAATCACGGGGGGGGTGTCAATTTTTTTATTCAAGGAAATGGGCCACAAAATGGCTTGTCCTATATCCTCCTCTCTCCTGAAGAGAAAATGGCGGCCAGAAGTGTCCTCTGCGGTCACTTCTGGCTCTCTATGAACTGCGGATATGTGGGTTTAAACCCATTAGTATCCATGGATAGTGGAAATGGGAGTCTATTAGACACCTGTGGATACACAGAACCACAAATAGCGGTTCCACAAATAACGAGGTTCTCCTGTATACCAAAATTGTATTTGTCTATTTGACCGCCACTTCCGTAAGGTGCTAGAGGGGCCTTTCAGATCAGGGCCCCCAGCAGCCAGGTTCTGGCGCCTTAACCCCTGTGCAACCTGTGCTCTGTCCACCACTACAGACACTGCAGACAGAGCTTCATGCTTGAATAATAGCACTGAGACTGAATTACCAGCCTTGTCAATACTCAAACAGTTGACCTCAGTGGCCAGTCACCATCCACTAGGCCCTATGGAGGATCAACTCTTTGCCTCATCTCAGCCTCAGCAGCTCATCTCAACAGAAAAGGCATTCCCTGGCCAAGCTCCTACAGTGCTCTCTTTTGGAAGCTCATCCTTCAGCCTACCTGTCTTATTTATTATTTATTTAATTAATTTTTTGGCATTTATATACCGCTTTTCAGGTAGACCTCCCAAAGCAGTTTACATAAAAGCTTCAATAAAAAACCATACATCAGGTCACGTGTTTAGCTCTTCACATGCTAGCCAACAACCTGGATGGCTTTAAGAAGGGTTTGGCCAACAACCTGGATGGCTTTAAGAGGGATCTGGATAATTTCATGGAGGAGAGATCTATCATCGGCTACTAGTTAGAGGGCTAAAGACCACCTCTAGTCTCAAAGACAGGATGCCTCTGAGTAACAGTTACAGGGGAGTAACAGCAGGAGAGCGGGCATGCCCTCAACTCCTACCTGTGGCTTCCAGCGGCATCTGGTGGGCCACTGTGTGAAACAGGATGCTGGACTAGGTGGGCCTTGGGCCTGATCCAGCAGGGCTATTGTTATGTTCTTATGCTGAGCCCTTTAGGCCTCTCTTCCCCTCAGAGCAAGATGGTCCCCAGGTAGCTCCATGGTGGCAGTTGGGAAAGAAAAGGCGGCCACCTCCGCTGGAACATGGGAGCTGGATGTGGCAGCTTTTCAGCCTGTGTCTGTTTCTTCTCTCTTCCCCTCAGAGCAAGATGGTCCCTAGTCTTAAATTATATCAAACATAATTTTGGAAAATTTTGGAGAATTTGAAGAAGAATGGAGAGAATAATGCCTTTAGCAGGTGCTATGGAATGAAAAAAAAGAGGCAGAAAACTATAGAAATTTTCCATGATCTCCTGTACAGGCGCAGAAGACCATATTCCTGTGAATTACAAAGGCCACCAAGAAGAAACATGGCAGCCACCAGCTGCACAGAGGAGAAGGGGTTCCATGACCAGTATGATCTCCATTTCACCCCCATTTTGCTGCATAATTGAGAGAGCCCTTTTTCCTCAGCCCTATAATACATGTGCATGATTTCAATTTCTTTAAATAAAAGGAAGCCATTGAAATCTAGGGCCTTGAAGATTTCGCCAACAATAAGCCAAAATTATCCCTGCAAATCAGCTTCACACCAACAATGCATCATGCACAAACATTTGCTCATTTTTTAAAGCACATGCAACTGATGGTCTAACTCCACAAACTCAGATGCTAGCTTAACACTACAGGGTCCCCAAGAATAATTGTTAATTAAGAAGATGTCAGTGTTTCCAAAGTGAACTCTCTTTCAGGGGTTAATAATGTCAGCTGCAAATCTGACCAAGTGTAGGACTCACTCCACTAGAATGAATACCTTTACTTAGTGGACCCCACCCGCCTCCTGGCCTCTTTGTTCAGTTAACTACATGGTATACATTATTAATTTGATGTAGCAGTTTCCACATAATATCAGGGAGGCTCAAACAAGAACATGAAAATGCAACTTATCAGAAGTTCTTCCATTCCTTTCAAAGTAGTGAAGTAGTGAAGAATGCAGCTATGTTCCATTTGCACAACCACATTTCTCTCACAAGCATTAACAAGCACAAAGGAGGTTTGCAGTACAAACCTCCTGGCCCTCAAAAAGGCTCTGGTTTGCCAGAGTTACACGGAGGCCGCCGGCAGCGAACGCAGAGGCCGGAGCCGGCGGCCGCGGGGCCGGTGACCGCGGAGGCCGGAGGCGGCGGCCGCGGGGGCGGCAAAGGCGGAGGCCGCGGAGGCGGCAACCGCGGAAGCAGCGGGTGAGAGAGAGTGGGCGCGCGGGCGAGAGAGAGTGAGAGAGAGAGGGGGAGGCAGGAACCAAAAACACCTCTTGGCATGCCCTTGAGAACCTGACTTGACACAGGGACTGTGGAGTTAAGAGAGCATTTCTGAATGGATTTCAGAGGTTGCACTGGAACACAAGAGCAGAGAACCCAAGAGAGTTGCAGGAAGGCCTTTTGTACAGTCAGTTTCTTATAAACAGAGAGAACTGAAGGCTTCTGATGTCAGATCAGTTTATTTGCAAATACACAGGCTGAGCAAGGAGGGAACAGGCATGCCTGCAGGCAGTGATAGTCCTGAAAAAGTGTCATTCCCCCAAAGCAACGGCAGCTCCCAGGATTGCTTCTTGCAGTTAACTGCAGAATCTCAAATGTTTTTTCCTTCACTGGCTATTCTCTAAGTTGCCTCTGTATTTGCTCACCTGATGCATGTTGTGGCAGGTGGGAGCCATGGGTTCTTTTAAAGGGAATCTGAGATGGGGTTGGAGAGACCAGACAAATGCTTGGATGAAGTAAGAAATTACGATGATTCTAAGTTTAACAAGTTTTCCCTTTCCTCAGACCTTGGAACCGAATATACTATCCACTTGTCCACAATATACTATCTCTGAAGAGCCCCCTAATTCCCAAACCACCACCATTAATTTTAGGGGCCAAGCCACTAAGCAAGAAAAGATATGGCTTGTAACACTACATTTCCCAGCATACAAAATATGTATATCTTGCTTTTCATTTAAAAACAACAGAAAAACATTGTTTTTCAATTTAAAACAATTGTGGCTTACAACAGAAACACTAAACACAATTTAAAATACATCTGCCCAAATAAAAAAAGCAAAGTAGCATCACAGAACAAATAAAACCCAATATAAAATCAACTGAGCACAGTATGAAAAGCATTTAAAAATAATAATTAAAAATATATATTCAGCTTCCATTTAGAATTTTTTTATAAAAAGAGCTTGACCTGCTTGTTATTACTGGAGTAGCAGCACAGCTTAGGTGTTACTACTAAAAAGGCCCTGCCTTTGCTAGCTGCAAACTAAATTGCTGCCAATGGCAAACCAGAGCCTTTTTGAGGGCCAGGAGTTTTGTACTCTAACAGGCAGTCACGGGTAACAAAGGAAGCTGCCTTATACCAAGTCAGACCATTTGTCTATCTAGCTAAGTACTGTCTACACTGACTGACATTTCTCCAGCGTTTCAGACAGGTTGGTACTTTCCAGTCCTACCTAGAGGAGACAGGGATTGAACGTGGAACCTCCTGCATGCAAAGCAAGTGCTTTTCTACTGAGCTACAGTCCTTCAAATATCTTAACAGCCTGGGACCAGGTTACTAGTCCTCAAGGACTAGTGATCAGAGACCAAGTGGTCTCTGGACCGACGCATATTACAGGTCACACGCTTGATTTGGTGTTTTACTCTGATCAGTGTGGTATCCCGTGGGTGGGGACTCTTGTGATTTCCCAATTGTCATGGACGGACCACCATCTGGTTAAGGTTGGACTTACAACCACTTCCCACCTCCGCAGGGGTGAGGGGTCCATTAGAATGTTCTGCCCGAAGCAGTTATTGGATCCATTAAGATTCCAAGAAGCCTTGGAGGAATTTAATGTTGGCTTTGCTGGTGATCCTGTTGATGCCCTGGTTGAGAATTGGAGGAACTCACTCACCAGGGCAGTAGACACGATTGCTCCCAAGCGTCCCCTCCAACCCGCTTCAAAATTGGCCCCTTGGTATACGGAAGATCTACGGGGGCTGAAGCGGCAAGGTAGGCGACTGGAGCGCAAGTGGAGGAAGACTCGACTCGAATCTGACAGATTGCGACATAGAGCACATCTAAAGATCTATGCTCAGACAATACATGCAGCAAAGAGGCAGTTATTTTCTGCCTGTATTGCCTCTGCGAATTCACATCCAGCGGAGTTGTTCAGGGTTGTGAAGGGATTCGTATCTGCCCCCCATCCCTTGAACCAGAATTTGGAGTCATCAGTTACCCACTGTGATGTGTTTAAAGAGCTTTTCGCAGATAAAATCTCTCGGATTCGGGCCGACCTGGATGGAGACTCCACAATTAATTTGATGTCTGAGTTGGAGGTGCACAACGACTCCTCTTATGTGATTCGACTGGATCGGTTTGAGTTTGTGACTCCTGAGGATGTGGACAAGCTGCTTGGAGCGGTGAGGCCTACCACTTGTTCTCTTGACCCTTGTCCAACATGGTTTGTTTGATCTAGCAGGGAGGTTGTTGTAAACAGCCTGGTGGATACAGAGGCGTAACGGGGGGAAACGGCACCCAGGGCAAGCTCCGCCCCTGAAATTGCACCCCCCCCCCACATACCTGTGCCCTGGCCGGACTCTGCGGCGGTGGCGGGCGGCGGCGGTTCGTGTGCCCCATGGCTTGTGGCAGCGTGGGAGTGACCGAGTGAGGGCGGCAGCAGGCAGCGGCAGATCGCGCGGCGGTGGCGGGCGGCGGCGGGAGTGAGCGTGGCGGTGGCGGGAATGAGCGCGGCGGCGGGCGGATTGCCAAGTGCGCAGAGCAACGCCGAGGCCTGCCGTCTGGCCCGGCGTCACTTCCCAACTGCGAGGCGCGCCTGCGCAGTTCATATGAACTGCGCAGGTGCGCCTGTGCAGTTGGGAAGCGACGCCGGGCCAGACGGCAGGCCTCAGCGTTGCTCTGCACACTCAGCGATCGCCGCCGACCGCCACCGCCGCGCTCACTCCCGCCGACGCCCGCCGCCACCGCCCGCCACCGCCGCACTCATTTGGTCACTCACGCCACAAGCCATGGGGCACATGATCCGCCGCCGCCCGCCACCGCCACGCGGCACGATCCAGGGGGGATCGGGGGGGCCGTGGCACTTTTTGGCGCCCCCCACGTGACCCAACAAAGTGGCTCCCAGGGCACGTGCCCTGCCTGCCCCCATATAGTTACGCCCCGGGTGGATATCATAAATGCTTCTCTGAGGGAGGGCAAGATGCCTCCTTGTCTTAAGGAGGCAATCATCAGACCTCTTCTAAAGAAGCCTGCGTTAGATCCCTAAGAGTTGAGCAATTCTAGGCCTGTTTCCAACCTCCCATGGCTGGGCTAGGTAATTGAGAGGGTGGTGCCTCTCAGCTCCAGGAGGTCTTGGAGGAAACTGATTATCTAGACCCATTTCAAACTGGTTTTCGGCGGGCTATGGACTGGAGACTGCCTTGGTCGGCCTGATGGATAATCTCCAATTGGCAATTGAAAGAGGAAGTGTGACTCTGTTGGTACTTTTGGATCTCTTGGCAGCTTATTGACCATAGTATCCTGGAACGTCTGAGGGTGTTGGGGGTGGGAGGCACTGTTTTACAGTGGCTCTGCTCCTATCTCTCAGATAGATTCCAGATGGTGTCGATTGGAGACTGTTGCTCTTCAAAATCTGAGCTTAAGTATGGTGTCCCTCAAGGCTGCATACTTTCTCCAATGCTTTTTAACATCTACATGAAACCTCTGGGAGAGATCATCAGGGGATTTCGAGCTGGGTGTTACAGTATGCTGATGACACCCAGATCTCCTTCTCCATGTCAACTTCTTCAGGAGCTGGCATATCCTCTCTAAATGCCTGTCTGCAAGCAGTAATGGGCTGGATGAGGGAGAATAAGCTGAATCTGAATCCAGATAAGATGGAGGTACTTATTGTGCGGGGTCAGAACTCTAGAGATGATTTTGATCTACCTGTTCTAGATGGGGTCACACTTCCCCAAAAGGATCAGGTTCGCAATGTGGGAGTACTTCTGGATCCACACCTCTCCCTGGTTTCTCAGGTTGAGGCGGTGGCAAGGGGTGCTTTCTATCAGCTCCAGCTGATACGCCAGCTGCGCCCGTTTCTCAAGATCAATGACCTCAAAACTGTGGTACATCTGCTGGTAACCTCCAGACTTGACTTTTGTAATGCGCTCTATGTGGGGCTGCCTTTGTACGTAGTCCAGAAACTTCAGTTGGTTTAGAACATGGCAGCCAGATTGGTCTTTGGGTCATCTAGGAGAGACCATGTTACTCCTTTACTGATGGAGTTACACTGGCTGCCAATAGGTTTCCGGACAAAATACAAGGTGCTAGTTATAACTTACAAAGCCCTAAATGGCTTAGGCCCTGGGTATCTAAGAGAGCGTCTTCTTCGTTATGAGCCCCACCGCCCATTGAGATCATCTGAGGAGGACCGTTTCCAGTTACCGCCAACTCGTTTGGTGGCTACACAGAGACGGGCCTTCTCGGTCGCTGTCCCGAGATTGTGGAATGTGCTCCCTGCTGAGATACGATCATCCCCATCTCTGGCAATTTTCAAAAAACACCTGAAAACCCTTCTTTTCACCCAAGCTTTCTCAGCTTCCTAAATTGTGGGGGTTTTAATTTCTGGTTTATTTTAAAATTCAAAACCCGATTTCGAGGTTTTTAATCACTGTAATTGTTTAATTTTTGTTTTAAAATGTTAATAATAATAATAATAATAATAATAATAATAATAATAATTCGATTTCTATGCCGCCCTTCCAAAAATGGCTCAGGGCGGTTTACAAAGAGAAATAACAAATAAGATGGCTCCCTGTCCCCAAAGGGCTCACATTCTAAAAAGAAACATAAGACACACACCAGCAACAGTCACTGGAAGTACTGTGCTGGGGGTGGATAGGGCCAGTTACTCTCCCCCTGCTAAATAAAGAGAATCACCACGGTAAAAGGTGCCTCTTTGCCCAGTTAGCAGTTAAATTATTAATTGTTATGCTGTTGTTGTTTTTAATTGGTTTTAGCTCTTTACTGTTTTAGTAGTGTGCATTAATTGTAAACCGCCCTGAGCCATTTTGGAAGGGCAGTATACAAATCAAATCAAATCAATCAAGGTAGCATGGTCCCGATCCAATTCTACCAAAGAAAAAACACAGGGCTCTGTGGGCACCAGGAGTCGAAATCAACTTGATGTAACACTTTACCTTTTACCTATGTCTTTTAAAGGGTCTTCCCAGCACTAAGAAAAGCACTGTGCCGAGATGCCCCCTCCCACCTCCAACACCATCTACCAACTGTTTCTGTAAGGGCATCCTTTCTTCTCTCCTTTCATTTTCCTTGTCGCTGCGGCCAACAAACCAGCTCACCAGCCACTCCTGCTCTTAGATAAGGGCACTGTAAAGTCTTTACTATGCAATTCTGATGGGCCTTTAATGCACACAGAGGAGTGGCAGAGCATATGATAAGCTAACAGTCTGATCCTATCTCAAGAAGAAACTCCCAAGAAAAACACAGGTATCAGAAGCCAAGACACAACTATACGGAACTGAGAACTGGAGTCTTCCTATCAGACGCAACACTGATCTGTGCATATCAGATGCTACTGCTCAGTGCTCTGTGCCATAGAGCCTAAGATTTGTGTCACCTGGAACATTTCCAGTGTCTGCTAATACTCAGATGACTTTATTCCACCGAAACTTCAGAAATAAACCGCTTTCAATTAACAAGATCAGTTTAGTCAAAGACTTCCATAATTATTTTTAGTTAGCTCAAGATTTCTTGAAATTGTTCTCAGCTCAGGCCTTTGTGATATTCTTAACTTCTGTCGGCCACAAATCCTTGGGGTACAATTTGATTTTCTTTTAACGCTGTTGAGAGATGAATATTAGGCCTAGAAATAGAGCAATTCGGAAGCTCCTTCAGTGCTAACATTCCCCTCCCCCATTTGAATGGGTACTTCGGAGGGCAATTAAGATTTAATTTGGCCTGATTCAAAGGGATCTCTTGGAATCCGACCAAAGATTCAATCCATCCCTCTTTCTCCCAACAAATCACACTCCCCCTCCCTAACCCCTGTACTTAATTAACCAGTCAGGAGACAGACTGGCAGGGAAGCAGCAGCAGTTCCCTTGACATCACAAAAATATTCTGGGAAGGGGGTTTCTCCCTCTCCCTCTCCCTCCCCCTCCCTTCCCTTTCTCTGCCCCGGAAAAGGCATAGGGTTCCTTAGAAATCATGTACTTTTCCAGGGCTGCAGCTATGGGAAAGGAGAGATAACTTGAACTTGTCACGTATACAATTTCCATAGGGTTCTCACAGAAGTGTATCACAAGGCATGCCAAGCTGCTGGAAGACAAAACAATGTCCCAGTCTCTATGTTTTCTGTTTGCACGATACTATATTCTGAGTAATTTACAAACAGAAGCATCTGTCCAGAAAAGGCTATTAAAGAAAATGTTTGAGGCATTTCTGCACACATGTGTGCAGCTCTGAAGAATGTTTCATTTCAATTACAAATGCAGGGTTCCTAAGATAGAAAATGTCACTAAGCAAAGAAGAACATGCCATTGCTACTTTGGGGTGGCGAGTGGCAGGGGGATGAGCCTTTAATACACTTTATCCATGTGTCTAAACAAGTTCATATAAAATATCATTAAATGCATTCGAAGTCCGAAGTTATCAACCAACATTTTAATTTTAATTGATGTAAAAAAAATTAGTCTGCATGTCTGTGATTCTAAATGCAGTTTAGTTGCTAAAAGCCCACTGAAGTCAACAGATGTCCCATATGGCCACTGAAGGGAGGGAGATGTATTAATAGCAATAGCAATAGCAATAGCAATAGCACTTACATTTATATACCGCTCTATAGCCGAAGCTCTCTAAGCGGTTTACAATGATTTAGCATATTGCCCCCAACATTCTGGGTACTCATTTTACCGACCTCGGAAGGATGGAAGGCTGAGTCAACCTTGAGCCCCTGGTCAGGATCGAACTTGTAACCTTCTGGTTACAGGGCGGCAGTTTTTTTACCACTGCGCCACCAGGGGCTCATTAATGTATTAAGAGGATAGTGATAGTGATAAAGACAAAAGAAGAGGAGAGGGAGATACACACAGAGAGAGAAGCATTTTCCGCTGCTCTCTCTTTTTGGCTTCAGAAATATGTCCCTGAGGGCTGCATGATGCTTAAGGACACATTTCTGAAGCCAAAAAGAGAGAGCAGTGGAAAATGCTTCTCCCTCTGTATATATCTCCCTCTCCTCTTCTTTTGTCTTTATCACTATCCTCTTCTTTTGTCTTTATCACTATCACTATCCTCTTCTTTTGTCTTTATCACTAACCCCTGCTAACTTGGCAAAGAAGCACCTTTTAACATGGTGATTCTCTTTATTGAGCAGGGGGAGAGTAACTGGCCCTATACACCCCCAGCACCAGGGCTGGATTAAGGGCAACTGATGCCCTAAGCACAGCCCAATAATGATACCTGCTCGGCCCCCTCCATTGCTTAACTGACAAGACATTAAGACTCAAGCAAATTATTTACCTTAATATTTATTTAAATTTTAAAAAGTTTTCTTCTAGATATTTTTAAGGTAAAACAAAACAGTTCCATTGCCTATAATTTCTTATAAATAGCCGCAACAGAAGGAATGATTGAGAAAAATATTTCATCTTCAAGGTTAGACATCATAACATATGACCATCATTTATGTGAAGCTT
The DNA here is from genome assembly GCF_027244095.1 of Hemicordylus capensis. Taxonomy (NCBI): domain Eukaryota; kingdom Metazoa; phylum Chordata; class Lepidosauria; order Squamata; family Cordylidae; genus Hemicordylus; species Hemicordylus capensis. The sequence goes on along the minus strand of NC_069661.1, from coordinate 23,600,873 downwards.
TATCAATATTTTGTACTGCTCTTTACAGTAATCTTTCACAAATCAATGACTTTTTACTTCAGATACATACTTTAGTAGTTTCTCGAAACTTTAGTCGCTCACTGAGCCAAAGAAAACATTTCTTTAACAATGCAGAGTAAAGTCGAACACGGCAGATAAAAACAGTTACAAAAAATCGACTAAAGTTGAGCGTGGCAGTGAAATGCAAGGTGGCAAAAGAAATGCAAGAGAGACAATAAGAGAGGCAAAATGAGAGTTTGAGGAACATTTAGCAAAAAGTATCAAGGGGAATAATAAAAACTCCTTTAAATACACCAGAAGAAGGAAACCTGCCAGGGAGGCTGCTGGACAATTAGACTATGAGGGAGTAAAAGGGATTATTAAGGAGGATATGGAGGTTGCAGAGAAGCTCAATGAGTTCTTTGTGTACATCTTCACGGCAGAGGATACAGAGCATATACCTATTCCTAAACCAGACTTTTCAGGGATGGAGGCAAAGAACTGAGTCAGATAGAAGTGACAAGAGATGATGTTCTGAACTTTCTGGAAATACTGAAAACTACCAAATCACCAGGGCCAGATGGCATCCATCCAAGAGTCCTCAAAGAACTCAAATGTGAAATTGCCGACCTCCTTGCCAAAATATATAACTTATCCCTGCAATCAGGCTCTGCACCAGATGACTGGAAGGTAGCAAATGGAACACCGATTTTAAAAAAGGGATCCAGGGGTGATCCGGGAAATTATAGGCTTAACGTCCATTCCAGGCAAATTGATGGAAAGCATCCTCAAGGATAAAATTGTAAAGCACATAGAAGAACAAGCCCTGCTAGGGGAGAACCAGCATGGCTTCTGCAAAGGTAAATCTTGCCTCACCAACCTTTTGGACTTCTTTGAGAGTGTCAACAGGTGTGTGGATCAAGGTGATCCAGTTGACATAGTATACCTGGACTTCCAAAAAGCTTTCAACAAAGTTCCTCATCAAAGTCTCCCAAGGAAACTTAGCAGTCATGAGATAAGGGGACAAGTACATGTGTGGATTGCTAACTGGTTGAAAGACAGGAAACAGAGGGTAGGTCTAAATGGAGAGTTTTCACAATGGAGGTAAGTAAGAAGTGAGGTCCCCCAGGGATCTGTTCTGGGAGCGGTGCTTTTTAATTTATTCATAAATGATCTAGAAGTAGGGGTAAGCAGAAAGGTGGCCAAATCTGCAGATGATACCAAACTATTTCGGGTAGTGAAAACCAAAACGGATTGTGAGCAGCTCCAAAAGGATCTCTCCAAACTGGGAGAGTGGGCGATAAAATGGCAAATGCCCTTCAATGTTGGCAAGTGTAAATTGATGCACATTGGGACAAAAAAACCCAACTTCAAGTATACGCTAATGGGATCTGAGCTGTCAGTGACTGACCAGGAGAGGGGGTCATGGTGGACAGCTTGTTGAAAGTGTCAACTCAATGTGCAGCAGCTGTAAAAAAGGCCAATTCCATGCTAGGGATCATTATTTCATTTATTTATTTATTTATTTATTTATTGAGTGCATTTTTATACCGCCCTAACTCAAGGTCTCAGGGCGGTTCACAACAAATAAAAACAAATATTAAAATCAATTAAATATTAAAAACAGCTTAAAATAAATCAATAAATAATACAAAATTTAAAAAGTTACAAAGTTAAAATGCTAAAAGGCCTGGGTAAAAAGATAAGTCTTTAGACACTTTTTTAAAGCTGCTAGAGATGGGGAGACTTTTATTCCCACAGGAAGCACGTTCCAAAGTCTTGGGGTGACAACAGAGAAGGCCCGTCCCTGGGTGGCCACCAGACGACATGAAGGTAGCCACAGATGAACCTCCCCTGATATATGCAGTGGACGATGGGGATCATGCAGAAGAAGACGCTCTCTTAAGTACTGTAGGCCTAAGCTGTTTAGGGCTTTATAGGTTATAACCAGCACTTTGTATTTTGCCCAGAAACAGCCAGTGCAACTGCTGTAACATAGGAGTAATATGGTCTCTTCGAGATGACCTGGAGACCAACCTGGCTGCCGCATTTTGTACTACTTGCAGTTTCCGGACTACGTACAAGGGCAGCCCCACATAGAGCGCATTGCAGTAATCAAGTCTGGAGGTTACCAACAAGTGTACTACTGTTTTGAGATCATGAACCTCAAGAAACGGACACAGCTGGGGTATCAACCGAAGCTGATAGAAAGTGCTGCTGGCCACTTCCTCAACCTGGGGAACCAGGGAAAGGTATGGATCCAGAAGCACTCCCAAACTGCATACCTGTTCCTTCTGAGGAAGTGTGCCCCATCTAGAACAGGTAGATCAATATCGCTTCCCGAGTGACGACCCCGCACAATAAGTACTGTACCTCCATCTTGTCTGGATTCAGTCTCAGTTTGTTATCCCTCATCCAGCCCATTACTGCTTTCAAGCAGGCATTCAGGGAGGATATGCCTTCTCCTGATGATATTGACATGGAGAAATAGATTTGGGTGTCATCAGCATACCGATAACACCCAGCACCAAATCTCTGGATGATCTCTCCCAACGGTTTCATGTAGATATTAAAAAGCATTGGAGACAGTATGGAGCCCTGAGGGACCCCATATAAAAGCTCAGATTCTGAAGAGCAACAGTCTCCAAGCGACACCATTTGGGAACTGCCAGAAACGTAGGAGCAAAATCACTGCAAAGCAGTGCCTCCCACCCCTAACTCCCTTAGACATTCCAGAAAGATACTATGGTCAATAGTATCGAAAGTTGGCGAGAGATCCAAAAGGACCAACAGAGTCACACTTCCTCTGTCAAGTCCCAATTGGAGATCATCCATCAGGCCTAATGAATCATCCATTAGGAAGGGGATTGAAAATAAAACGGCTACTATTATAATGCCCTTATACAAAACGATGGTGCGGCCACACCTGGAGTACTGCGTACAATTCTGGTCACCATATCTAAAAAAGGACACTGTAGAACTGGAATAGGTGCTGAAGAGGGCAACCAAGATGATCAGGGTCCTGGAGCACCTTTCTTATGAGGCAGGGCTACCACACCTGGGGGTTTTCAGTTTAGAAAAAAGATGACTGCGGGGAGACCTGATAGAGGTCTATAAAATCATGCATGGTGTGGAGAAAGTGGATAGAGAGAAACTTCTCCCTCTCACATAACACTAGAACCAGGGATCGTCCCATGAAATTGATTGCCAGGAAATCTAGGACCAACAAACAGAAGTACTTTTTCATACAACATATAATCAACTTGTAAAATTCTCTGCCACATGATGTGGTGACAGCCAACAACCTGGATGGCCTTAAGAGGGGTTTGGATAACTTCATGGAGGAGAGGTCTATCATCAGCTACTAGTTGGAGGGCTATAGGCCACCTCCAGCCTCAGAGGCAGGATGCCTCTGAGTTCAGGTTGCAGGGTAGTAACAGCAGGAGAGGAGGCATGCCCTCAACTCCTGCCTGTGGCTTCCAGCGGCATCTGGTGGGCCAATGTGTGAAACAGGAAGCTGGACTAAATGGGCCTGATCCAGCAGGGCTCTTCTTATGTTCTTATGTTCAGTGCAAGAGTTAAAGGCATGATAGCTTGGGAGGGGACTCTGTGGTGCCCCCCCTTCCCTTGATGCCCTAAGCACGTGCTTATTTTGCCTTATGGTTAATCCCAGGCTGCCCAGCACAGTACCTCCAGTGACTGTTGCTGGTGTCTGATGTTTCTTTTTAGATTGTGAGCCCTTTGGGGGCAGGGATCCATCTTATTTATTTATTATTTCTCTGTGTAAACCACCCTGAGCCATTTCTGGAAGGGTGGTATAGAAATCAAATGAATGAATGAATGAATGAATGAATGACTATCCAACTTTAGATTCTAAACTAAGCTAAGTAATGTAAAAAGAAATCTCTTCTGTACACTGACAGTGCTGTAACATGAAAAAACGCTTTTGAAACTAGAGAGGTTTCTAAAACAGTGAGTAACATGGCATTCTGACATTCCAAGGAAAACACATCAGAAACCCGACTTAGCTTATGCAAGCCACTGGGCACTCTTTGGATCGTGGCATAGGTGATTTGACCCGGATGCACAAAGAAGTCAGTGGCAAGGCTACACAAAAAACAAATTCTTTACCCAGGGAGATGCTTGACTCCCAATTTCATGCTGTTATCGGTGTAAATCTAGCAGTTGTTAATGGATCAGTCATGCAAGATACCAAACTTGCTCGCCCTTAGCAAGATAATTAAAAATATGCCAGCTGTGTACATTTGAGTAGTCCCATTTACTTCAGCTGGAAAACTTGCTTGCTTGAGGTTAAGTGCTTTGGTGAATTGGGGACAGTGATAAACACATTGCAACTAGAAATGAATTTTAATAGCACATGGATTGTTAAGCAGCATTAGCAGCCAGTTAGTAATTGACCATGCTAGAAACTAATTATAAAAATGTTTGTGCTTGAAGGATTTTCATTTTGTTTGCTAAAATAGTCAGAAAAATCATTTTTTCCCCATTTGGGTAAGTGCAAGTTTAGTAGACAAGGGTTTTTAAAAAAACATTATATTCATTTGCAAGCATCAGACCTAAACAGGAGTGATTAACTATCATTTTAGGTTTCTTCATGAAATACATAGCGGCATATGGAAGTGCCATATATTGTATCTGACTACTGGTCCATCTAGCTCAGCATTGACTACTCCGACTGGCAGCAGTCCTCAGGAGTTCAAGGCAGAGGGTCTTTCCCAGCACAACAACCTGAGCAGTAGCAGCTGATGGGCACTGGAGCAGCGGGGGCTGGGGAGCACCTGGTCACAGAGGTAGAAGCCTACCCTGCCCCCTTCCTCCACACCAGCAGGCCTATTTACCCAAGCCTGCCAGCACTGAGGAAAAGAGAAAGAGAGAGAAAAGCAGGGCAAGAGTAGAAAACAAACATTTGGGGAGGGGGAAGACGACAAAAAGCAAAAAAGCCAGCACAAAAAGCAGGGAGAAAGGGCAAAAGGCAGAAAGAGAGAAAGCAGTGATTGCAACCCACCCCCCAAACAAACAAGCTAGTAAAATATCAGACTTACCAGCAGCCAGGGAATCCTCCAGCGCAGGGAACTTCCTCCAGCCCCTTCTCCCCTGCCTGCCACTTCCTCTTTTGGTCTTACTAGCAGGAACAGCTGCTACCCAAGTTGCTCCAGCCAATCTGATTCCCAGGGGGCTCCTCCTGGCACTGCCCCCAGGAAGAGGGGGAAATATGTATTAAAATACATATGCCTTGAAGCAACCAGGAAGTGAATTTTAACCCATTATTTTAGTTCTTCCTGGGGGCAGTGCCAGGAGGAGCCCCCTAGGAATCAGATTGGCTGGAGCCACTTGAGTAGCAGCCGTTCCAGCCAGTAAGACCAAAGCAAAAAGTTACAGGCAGAGGACAAGCGGCTGGAACAAGCTCCCTGCTCAAAAGCTTGCTGCTGGTAAGTCTGATCCTTTATTTGTGTGGTTGTTTTTTGTTGTGGCGGGAACACTGCCCCTCTTGCCCTTACTGACCAGCCACTACTGAAGCTGAGACTCTTTAGAGCTAGAGAGGACAGGAATTGGGCCCACCACTTTGGGCAACTAAACACAAAATTTGCCACTTGACCAGTGTTTCTTGGCCAACAACACTGGAATTAACTTGAGCATAGTACGAGCCATTTTGTAGTACAATACAAAATATTGTACAAAGTATTGTACTATACTACAAAGTATACAATACAAAAGCATATATATCGAAACACTTCAATACAGGAAACAGGGTGGGTTCGCACAACCTGCGGAAAATAAGTTAGCTGGAACCAGAAATTCCCAGTGAGCATGTGGTCCTGGCATGAGCCGGAAGTTGTGCACATGTGTAGTCTGAACCCGTCAATATCGGTTTGCCAACATTGGGTTCTTTCTCACCATCCAACATCTGTAACCCACATTTGAAGTTTGGCAGAGGATGTCAAGTAGCGGAGGGAACCCAACACTTGGCACATAAAGACAACACAAAATTCATGCAATTTCCGACACGTGTCAAAAATGCACACTAGCCAGGACCCTCTATTTCCGACCAACTTACTTTGAGTTGTACAAACCCATCCACAATAAACAATTTGAACACATTATCACCATATACAATGACTGAGACATGCAAAATGCTGTACTGTATATACATACAGCAGATGTAACTCCCTCATTTCAAAGTGTTAAGAACGTAAGGGCACTGGCTCTTTTCAAGAGGGGTAAGTAGACTTCAGACTTGTGTGGGCTACTCCTTATTTCGAACTGGAGATGCTGCCGACATTCTGAAAAAGCGACACTCAAAGCAGATTTCAGGTTTCTCCCAAGAAGAAACATGGAGAATTTCCAAAGGAAGCCAAATGAATTTCTATAAGACAAATGAAATTTCTAAGGGAGTTTCTGCACATCTCCTATCAACTCTCCTAGTTGTCCAAAGTGTATTGAATTTACAAAACAAGGACATGTAACTGGTTTTCATGCATATACCCTGCACAAAGGTATAACCAGTGGGAAAACAGCATGTCTGTTTATTTAAAAAACACTCCTGCATAGCCCACACCTCTGTATTTCTCACACCTGACTCAGCCAATTACCAAAGCCAGGAGTTGAGGAGGAAGGGAAGAGGTAGCAGCACATGTTGCCTCGCTGGATTCACAGAATGACAGAGAAGGAAGTGGGTGAGAGAGGGAGTGGGTGAGAGAATGGGCGTGCTCGCCTTCACCAGCAGCAGGAGGAGGAGGAGGGGCTGAGTGCCAAAATGTGAGTTAAAAAGCAAAGGGAAGTTGAGTGCAGGAGGATGTTGAGGCAGTGGCAACGGTGGCACATGGGTTCTCAGTGCTATTAGAGCTGGATAGTGTGGAAAGGGAGACTTGGCAAAGTAGCCATGAGACAGGGGAGAGGACAGCATGGAATAATAATTCATTATAACCAACCCGCACCCACTTAGATCCCTGCACCTCCCCCACGGAGGGGGGGACCCACCACAAGGGGAAACGGAACAAAAAACCCCGCATGCATCCATGCAAAAATATGGTAGTTGGATCACTCAGATGCAAGGATGGCAACCCTGTGATTCACATTGGCTCTTAAAGATGAGTTACTTCTCCCAAAATCAGGAAGCATCTTGGCTTATTTTTGAGCCAAGATACTATTCGGTCTAGTCTATCTCTCCATTGACCCTCAAATCCCCTCCCACTCAGTTCCCTTCCATACCACCCCCAAGTCCTTTTAAATTAAACGTAAATCCAAAGAGGAGGAGGAAGGGCAAGGGGAGGGGGGAAAATAGGATTTGGCTCCTCCCACACACATCCAACTTTACTTTTTTTCAAACTTGCAGACAACATAGTATTGCCCATTTTTGTAAATACTGCAGGGAGGGGGAGTAGTTGGAGGGTTCCTTGTAAATATACACATGAAAACAAACTTTAAGCGAAACACATAGTATACAGAAAGGTCATCAGAACCTTATATTGACTATGTAAACTTTACCCTCCCAACAACACTTCCGTGCATAAATTTTCCACCAAGTATCTGCTATTCCAATAATAAGCCCATTGCTTTTTTTATATGTAGACAAAACCTTTGTCAATGCCAAGGCATTGCACTTGGCAGTAACAGCATGGATTCTTTCCTGCTGCTTCACTAGATCATTGCCCTAGGCTGCCCTCCACAAGCTTACTCTAGAGTAGTGCTACTGACCTCAATAGACTGCTAGGGGTGAGCCATTCAAGAAGACAGCAATAAGATCTGAAATCTTCACTGCTTTAATTATCAAGGGCAATAACATTTTTACATCCAGCAATTGGTGGCTGCTTTCTCATTTGACTGAAGCTTTCAGCGGGGTAGGCTGGAACAGCCATTAACATCATTGCCAAATTGCAACAGTGGCCCAAGAATAGCAGTGGGTCAATACAGGCTGCTTGGCTTCCCCTCGCTGCTTCTCCTTCCCTGCCTGCTCCATTTCTGCATGCTAGTAAGTAAAGACTATCTTCAAAGAATCGATGCTCATCAAGGAAATCCATGCTGGTCAGAAAGGCTAAACTACTGTGAATTTACCCAAGTGAGAAATTACTGTATCTCAATTTTTTAGCACACTCCCACCCACAAAAAAAAATCCTTCGAGCACAATCATTTCTCTCATTAGTTTTGCAGCATAAGCAATTACTAATCTCTTGCTAATGCCCTAGAACAAGCCGCACTTTATTGGAACTCTATTGTTCAACAGTATGCACCACGTACTAAACAGCTTGCTTCTAAAGCTTGGATTTATAGCAAAATCAATCCCTGTAACAATACACAGTTCTTTTTAGCACAAAATCTTACTTGCTCCCATATAAAATAAAGGATCAAAAAGAGAAAAACAAAACCCCAAAGTACTATAAATACTGCATATGTAATTCATTTAGTTCAGGCATACAGTCTTTCAAATTAGTTAATGAACTTTGTAAATCACGTGGTCTTGGCCATATTTCTTCATAAAAATAGCTCTGACAGGCAAGAGGCACACAACAGAACTGCAAGCAGAGCACTGAGATACGAGAATGTAGCTAGTATTACGTATGCATTATCTGGAACAAAAGAAGGTGGGGGGAATATCAGGGGTCATCTATATCATCCACCCTGAGGGAGTCGCAGGGGTTGTAATCTATTTCCAGGTACAATTCAAGGTGCTTGTTGTTGCCTTTAAAGTCCTAAACAGTTTGGGCCCCCGATAACGTAAAGACTGCCTATTTCCAACTGGGGTGGAGAGACAGTCTTGTGATTGTGAGCATGAATTGTGTCCTTTGCTAAGCAAGGTTTGCCTTGGTTTGCATTAGGATGAGTGACTAGATGTGAACACTACCTGCAATCAGATATTCCCTTATGGGATCAGGCTGTAGCTCAGTGGTAGAGCATCTACTTGCAGACAGAAGGTCCCAGGTTCGTTCCCTGGCATCTCCAGGAAGGGTTGAGAAAGACTCCTGTCTTAAACCTTGGAGAATGCCAGTCAGTGACAACAGTACTGAGCTAGATGGTCCAATGGTCTGACTCAATGTGGCAGCTTCCTGTGTTCCTATAAATCTACTCACCTGACAAAACCTGCCAAGACAGCTCTGTTTCACATGCTTTGGAGGCACATCTGTGGTGCACATGGGACAAAGCGTTCTCATTGGAAGCCACTGGATGATGGAACTACCTCTCAGAAGAGTTCTATGCTCCTCCACCTCTGTCAGTTTTCCAGAGACGGAAAAAGACAGCCATATTTGCCTAGACATTCTGCCTTTTAGCTGGATGTATCTGTCAGATGGTGTGGATTGTTTTTTATTTTTTGTTGTCGTGTATTTTTTAAAAACTTTTTGATTATATATACGTTTTTAATATGTTTCTCGGGCTATTATCTGTGACATAAATTGTTTAATTGCTGCTGTTTTATCTTCCCATTCATTTATTGTTTTGTCATTGTTGCTGTTTGTTATGGATTTTATCTTGCAAGCCTCCTTAAAAAATATTTTATACTGAAGAGCTGGACATAGACTGATTAACTAATTAGGAAGTTTTTAACAAAGAAAAATATACTACTACATTTCAGGTTTGTCGATTGTTTGGTTAATCCGTGAAAAACTATTCATTCCAAAACTCCACACAGAAACGCTGAGAACAGTGAGCACTCGGTCTGTTGCAAATCTAAATAATATATTGTGTGTCCAGCCTCTACGCTCCTTTCAGACAAGACATCAAAGGAACAGGTACTGGTCTAAGCAACAATGGACATAAAGAGCGATTACAGTATTTTATGAGGTCTCTTTGAGCCCCAGTGCCATAAGCACTTAGTACTTTCAGTTAACATGCAATGGAATAGGACTTGTCCATAACCGCTATATCCATATTATTATTTATTATTTTATTTATTTAACACATCTGTATACTGCCCCAAACACAAGTCTCTGGGTGGTTTACAACAAAAAGGATATTAGTAAAAACTAATTAGTAAAAACTTCAGTTTTAAGAAGTATTACCGGCCGGCGGGGGGGTGGGATGAAACACCACTGGGGACTTACTGTAAGCTCATTGAGGTTGATCCTGATCTGGAATGCGGAGTTGCAGGACACTGGGTTTTTGTTTCCACCACCCCACCCCTTCTCATAAGAACACAGGAAGCTACCGTAGGATAAGGCGTGTGTGTGTGTACACACACACACACACACACACACACACACAAACTCAGTATATCTGAGTCAGACCATTAGTCCATCTAACTCTGTACTGGCTACCCAGACTGACAGCAGCTTTTCCAAGGTTTCAAGAAGGAGAGTTTCCCAGCCTTAATTGTACAGAGAGGTGGATGAGATGGATGGTTGTTGACTTGTGTCTCCCTTCGCCTCGAAGGCATCGGAACAGCTCTTTGGGAATGCCTAAGTTCCTGATGATGGTCATCTAGAACGCTGGCTTAGTGTGCAAGTGCTGTGCAAAGAATTAAGCAAGAAAGCTATGAAAATCCGATTTCCCTTTCCAACAATCTTACATGAATCAGTTTTCAGCAGTTGCAATTATTAGAGCAAATATCAATCTAAAATAACTTTGGAGCCCAAAATTAATTTGGCAGTCTCAAAACAAAAAGCACCATTTTAAAAAACTAAGCAGGATAAAGAAAGCTCACCTTGCTCATTGAAAAGTAAATGTGCTTTATTTATCTCTGATGGCCTGCCAGATTGCGGGCATACCCACTGCAGACAATGTGATGCCTGCAGATCCATATTTAGGGGAGCAATGGCCAATGGTGTGTGGTTGGTGGCAGATGAGGGTACTGGGGGTGTCGGAGACCCTGTGACACTAAAGAGTGGCAAAGGCTGCTCTAAACATAGGAAGGAGGAACAGGGTGCCAGAAATCCCATCTCCATGCCAAACTTCTGAGGCCTCTAGGGAGAGCTAGGAAAGCTACAGGAAGGAGGTATGGCCCTGATAAGTAGCTTTAATCCTGGGGGCAGGGGTCATGTAATTTTATACATTATTTTAGGGGGTCACAATCTCAAAAAGTTTGAGAACTACTGGTTAGATGAATATATTTTTATTTATGCATGCTCAATCCCATTGTCATCCATCAGGACTGCCCATCCCACAATCCTAAGTGCCAAACATGGCAGCAATTTCCACTAAAATCTATATCCATTCAGGATTTTGAGTTTACGGTGTAAATCAGCTAAAATCAAAGTGCTATACATTGAAGCAGGCGGCAGCCAAGTAATCAATGAAAGCAACATTTACCTAAGAGGAAACATGCAACTCCATAGAAACCTTAATGCAGAACCCAGAGTGTTTTAATTAAAAGCATTTCACTCTTAATTGCTTTGTTCAGTAACACATGCACCTCTACTAAATAAAGCACATGAATAAGATGGGTGCATTTGTGCTGGGTAAAATCGCAACTATACAAAAGGGAAAATTATATCCTATTCACTATAGGAGTGGTTTCCACCAGGGAACAAAAAGCTAAATTGAAACTGAACAGAAAGGTCCACCTAGCACGAAGTGTGATTATTCTGTGTGAAGTCAATAGGCTCAACTGAGTGAAGCGATAGGTGTTAAATTAACAGAAAATTAATCAGAAGGTAGATTCATATGTAAATAGGGTAAAACTAAGATAATCCGAATTAGGTAGTGTATGTTCAGGCAGCAGGATAATACATCTACCTCTTTTCTTTTTCTCTTTTTTCCCCTTATTGCCTTTCAGTACTAAGAACCACTTATTGTGGATGTAGCTGGGCAGTTATTTCCAATAAATTATTAACCTGCGAGAAAGAAATCAATGAGAAGCCTCCATCGCTCGGAGAATTTCTGTTGCCTTGTAAAAATCGCACTGCTCTGGTGAGAATTTGTACCTAACAGCTTCTTTTTATACAATGCATCATAGTCTCCCAAGTCTCCATATATTGCTAATGAACCATTGCTACTGATTGGTTGTTATATCCACTGAGAACCCACTTAACAAACAGGGATGGGGGGGCGGAGTTAGAGCCATTGTTCTCTCTAATTTTTTCCAGCTCTGTGCAGAATGAGTTGTGTTCTGGGCAGGAGTGTCAAGGCAGTGTGTGAATGAGAGTGATGCTGGGTCTTCGCATAAGAATGAGAGTGATGCAAAATGTCCCAAATTCTTCCATTTCATTGGGTGAGATTGGACAACAGACTTACTCAGGTCGCTTATCCATGTGTGGTGGAGAGCACGAGCAAGACTTCCCTCCCGGTTCACCTCTGATTCCCTTGGATGACCATGTGAGAGTGTAATGTTCCAACAAAGCATACACCCATCAAATTCAGTAGACACAGATCCAAACTGCACAGACAATATCAACATCACAACAACTGTCATCACAAATGCACACTCGTCTTTTTAGATTGTGAGCCCTTTCAGGACAGGAAACTAGCTTTTCTTTTCTTTTTTTTTAATGTAAGCCACTTTGAGAACTTTGTTGAAAAGGAAAATATAAATAGTCGTAGTAGAAGTAGAAATTATGGAACCATTTTTCTTACTATACTTAAGTTGCTGTACATTTCTTTTAGCACACTTGCTTGTGTATTTTTTCTTTACTTTCAGTCAAATGCAGCAGACAGGTGTCTTTACTTACGTCTTTGTAGTTAAAAGGGAAGGAGGTCCACTATATCTCCATTTGGGAATAGGCTGTAACTCAGGGGTAAGCACCATGTAGTGCCAGGGTGAATCCCTGGCATCTCCAGGTGGGACAGAGAAACCTCGTCTAAATTCCCAGAAAGCTGCTGCCAATCAGTGTAGACAATACTGATCTAGATGGTCCAATAGTCTGACGCAGAAAGGCAACTTTCTGTGTTCCCTCTTTCCTCCAAATGCAAACCAGGGCAGGCCCTGCTTAGCAAAGGTTCATGTTCGCTATCATAAGACCAACTCTTCTCCCCAATCTGAGTATCTTCCTTAATTTCTATTTCCCTGGAGTCCTTGAAGGCCTAGCTCTCCTCTTGACACCAGTGAGGCTCTTAAGACTCAAAGTAATTGACAATTGGTCCGGCGGGGAAGGGGAAGTTTATGAATCTCTCCTGTAGTCCATAGACTATATCAAACTATAGAAATAGGAATACAGAACTGGGAAGATCCAGGTTCAAAACCCTCCTCAGCCATGAAGTTTACTGGGTGACCTTGAGCCACTAACTATCTTACAGCCTAACCTTCCTCAGAAGGTTGATGGGGCATGTTGACACTCTGTGCTCATCTAGCCCGCTCTCCAAATCCCGGCCCGCTAGTCCTGAAACTGCCAAGCTACCTGCTCATGAACCAGCTTCAAAGTCTACACACATAACCAGCTTCAAAGTCTACACACATAAAATATAGCATGACTTAGGCGTAAAGATAGATAAATATAAACTAGGAATAAAGGATTTCATTTATGCAAGATCTTTTCTTTTCTAAGCCAGAGAGAAAAAAGCTCTCAGATCTTGCTCAGTATAGAACATTAGCAGAGACCTCCATTTATATACACAATCTCCTTTGAAATCTTGTCTTATTTTCTTATTCTGTTGTCTTATTGTCTTATTCTGTTGTCTTATAACAGAAACCCTATTCGGACAATAGGCTGGTTCACGTAATCTCTAATAGGGTACGACAAGCATCCTATTCAAGATTGGGAGCTGTGCTCATTGCTGTTTTGCGACTGTGTGCTTTTAAAAAACAAGCAGGGAGGGAGGAAGCGATCATCTGCAAGGATTCTGCTGGGTAGAAGGGGCTTTTCTTCCTACCCCATTAAACAGCTGGGTATAGCCTCTGGGTAGGACAGAGCCCTCTTACCCAGCAGGAGCCCCACAGATGATCACTTTCCCCCACTACATCGGTTCTTTAAAGGACAGGATCACAGAATGGGAGTACACACACTTCCTGAACTTGGGTGGTACACTTGTCCTACAAAATTAAAGATCATGTAAAGCAGTCTAATACATTGTACAAATGTGCAGATGTGTATACACTCATACATGCTTTTGTATGAATGACTGTACCAGTGGTTTTGTGTTTGTGTGTGTTTTAAGTGAGCATGCGTGCAGACAGGACTGTCTCTGTCTTTGCAAAAAGGTAAAGTGTGCCATCGAATCAGTGTCGACTCCTGGCAACCACAGAGCCCTGTGGTTGTCTTTGGTAAAATACAGGAGGAGTTTACCATTGCCATCTCCCGCACAATATGAGATGATGCCTTTCAGCATCTTCCGAAATCGCTGCCCAATATAGTAGCAGCAGGGATTCGAACCGGCAAGCTTCTGCTTGTCAGTCAAGCATTTCCCCGCTGCACCACATAAGGTGGTAACGCCAGGGTGAAAACAGTTTGCAGGGGCCCCACTGATGAGCCAGCATTGTTCCAGCCTTACCAGAACCAGAAGAGTCTGTTGCCATGCTGCAGTGTGCCCCCACCTTCCATAGGCACAGAGCCCTGGACAACTGGCCCCTAGCCTCCCTGTTCAGATAGCCCTAAGTTGAGGCCTTCAAATACAGTATTTGGTACAGATAGGAAGTATGCCGCTGTACCTGTGTTCCACAGACCCAGTGAATAACTGCAGCTGTGTACGGATCTGTACATCTGTATACTGTACACTTGTGCGAGTATGGAACATTATGCCTGAAGAGGGCTAAAGTGTTAATTATTAAGAATCTAGTACACCAACACTTTACACACATGCCTGTGGAAGTCAGAGCAAGTGGTTCTGCTATAACTCATCAAGAAAGTGAGCTTGGGATTGCAGACTTTGAAATACTGTTCAAAAGCACCTTTCCCCTGCACTGTATCTTGTATGCTCCAGGAAATTATATTCTCCGATTCCAAATATAAAAGTGTAATAAGGTGCAAACAAGAGATCATGCCTATCATTTATCAATTAACATGTATTATTAGAAATCATAATGCAGCTGTGTTTCCGACACAAAGCATTTCCATGGATGAGATGATACGTGGCAATTTCAATGAATAAATTCATAAATGTCACCATCCAGGAAAGTGGGCAGGCCTGAGTATGCAATTAGAAAGATCTCCACATAAAATGGCTCTGAACTCTGCCACTAATTAATGGAACTATTTTCCAATGGATAGAGGAGGAAGAGAAAAGAGAGCGCATTCGATTTTTTAAAAATGAACAGACAATTCAGGCATCGTTCTGGACAAAACAGGAACAAACACAGTATTGTTTAGCTCAAGAGATCATCTAATTCATCTACAGTCATTTAATAATCAACTAATGCATTGACACGCAAATGTTTTCAAACTCACCAAGCCTTAATTTGCTATCAATAAAGATGACCATACCTCTCAAGCTATTTTGAAGGTAGACTGTCCATATCCCTTTGACTCAAATACATAGAACAAGGATCTATATGGTTGTGCAAGGGACTTGCCCCACAGCATTTTGGAGGGCACTCATTTAGTTCCCCCGCAAAAGTAGCCTACAATGGAATGTAAAAACCACAGACAGGAAGATAGAGATTCCACTATAACAGATAGGCAACATGTGGCTCTCCAAATGTTGCTGAACTACAATTCCCATCACCCCAGCCACAATTTATTACAGCTAGAGATGATGGGAGTTGCAGTTCAGCAACATCTGGAGAGCCACATGTTGCCTATCCGTTATAGTGGAATCTCTCTCTTCCTGTCTGTGGTTTTCACATTCCATTGTAGGCTACTTTGGGGGTGGGGGACTAAACAAGTCCCATCCAAAATGCTGTGGGACAAGTCCCTTGCATATCCATATAGATCCTTGTTCTATGTATTTGAGTCAGCCTGCCTTCAAACTAGCTTGAGCGGAGTGGCAGGAATCTCTCTCAGCCCTATCTTGGAGATGCCAGTGAGGGAACTTGGCCCCATCCCCTAAGAGCAGGCATCCCCAAACTGCGGCCCTCCAGATGTTGCTGAACTACAACTTCCAGCATACCCAGCCACAAAAAATTGTGTCTAGGGATACTGGGAGTTGTAGTTCAGCAACATCTGGATGGCCGCAGTTTGGGGATGCCTGCCTAAGAGGAATATCTTACAGTGCTCATGCAAATAGTCTCTCATTCAAATGCAATCAGGGTGGACCCTGCTTAGCAAGGGCAACAATTCATGCTTGCTACTACAAGACCAGCTCTCCTCTCTTAGTTTTGAGGGAGACGTGATCAGCATTCCTCAAAACTATGTTGACCAGAAATACTCATTTAGTTAAAGGTGAGAATCCCACCATGCCAAGTTGGGTGCTGGGCTACCCCTGAATTTCACAAGTGAATAAGTACTAATGGTGCATTTTAAAAGCATGGGCTGAACTCCACAAGTAATCCCCATGATCTGAAAAGACATACTAGTATCATGATGGGCAGCACAGAAGATTAGATCCAAGATAGATAAATGAACTGCAAGACTCTGGGTGTGGTTGCATAGCTCAGGAATATCTTTAGGAGAGAAGTGTTTAACATACCCATTCAGACAATCACAATTCAAGATATGGGACTGACTCACAAAAGTTATTGGATATGTTAGTGAATCTGAGAAACAACTTTCAACTCTTAGACAAAATAGTGGCTAACATGGCCTACAGGGGCTAGCTCTGGACCACACACTGCTGCAAGTGTCTAAAACCCACACCCACATTGCTCCGCAACAGGGTTGCTCTGCTCCTACTTACTGTTGTGCAATCGGATGTTGCAACAGAATTTTATTTTATTTATTTATTTATCTATATATTTATTTCTCCAAGGAGTACCCATCACTAATCCCACGCGTGGCAGCTCTCGCGAAAACAGCTGCCTGGGGAATAGCGACGGGGATGGGGAGACAATGGCGGTGGCAGCCAGTCAGCTGGAAGAGGAAGCAGCAGGTTGACCCGGCCGCAGGGAGAGGGCGGCGGTGGGCCAGCCCAGGCCGAAGGAGGAGGTGGCTGTTACCAGGATTGGGCGGGAGGAGGTGTCAGGCCAGCTTTCCAGCCAGCCCACAAGCCAGAAAGTGCAGGGGGGCAGAAGCGGGGGGGGGGGCGAAACAGCCAGTCAGCCAGAAAGACAGGCATGCCGGCGTCAGGGTGAGGGGGGACAGCAGCGACAGGTGGGCCAGCCGGAGGTGCAGATGCTCTGTGACCAGCCCAGCTAGTTGAAAATATTTCTATACCACCCAAAACTTGCATCTCTGGGCAGTTTACAATTAAAATCATTTAATACACTAAATCAATTAACAATTTAAATCATTTAAAAAGATTAAAAACACTTAAAACCCAGTATTAAAATTACTTTAATAACTTGCATTATTTCCAATGAAAGTCACGTTGCAATGTGCCCTCACGTAGTAAAGTAGTAGCGAAACAACAGTAGTAGCTGTGCAGCAATATGAGTGTGTGCTTTAAATGCCCATGGCAGCACAGGCAGTTCAGAACCACCCATGCTATGCTGTGGGACATGTTAGCCAGTGTATTATTCTAATGATCTCTTGGTATCTAGGGCCTACTTCTCACAAACGGCAGATAAGGCAATGAACCTGTGGCGGGACCGTATCATTTCAGACTGAAAATGAAGGCTCACTTGACAGAATGCCCCCCACCACAAAAAATTTTTTTAAAAAAATCCTACATACAGAAAACTAGCATATCAGCAAGAACATTAGGCTAGAACCCTTTCCCCTGACATGTAGTTTTCTGTGTGCATAGGTTGTGCTTTTGTTTTTTTCACATGTAGGCAATTGCATAAGTTGCTAACTGCAATCTGAAGTAGTATAGTCCAAACACAGGTCTGTCACTTCAACTGCTGAATGTGAGACCTAGGCCAAAGAGATGTTCATTTTGTAATCAAAGCAGAGTGTGAGGTTAGCATCTCCAAGTGAGAATTTAACATGCTGTTTCTCCCCCAGCGCCTTCACATCAACCTGTCTCCCACATGTCACTTCTTCTGAATGGACTGTTTTAATATTTTATCATCCGTCCAATGTCATTCTGAAAGGCAATTGAGCTATCACCCAGCCTTTGTCCTCTGCTCTAATCATCTAACTTGTTCTTGCCTGTTCTATAAATCATAGATATCAAAGACACTGTGACTGAAGCCAAGGAGAAGTCCACTTATAGTTAAGTTTCTTCGAGAATTAAGAATCTGAAGATTACAACCACAATCTGAATTTAACCCACAGCTGCACAGGAACATACTAATCAGCTTCAACCCATGTTGACATATAATACACCAACTTAAGCCTGAAATTCTAACCATAATACCCAATTTTTAGATCCCCAATTACAAGTTCATCAAAACCATGTAGTAAAGGCCTTTCCAGGATTACTTCAGACTGCATGGAGGGTATCAAATTTTTGGATGCTTCTATCAGGGCAGTCAAGATCCATGATCCATGTAGAGATGACAGTTCATACAAAAGAGGGAACTGCCCCAAAGAAAAAAATGTAAATACTGGCCCCCATGTTGTTCAGGCCTGTATTGACATTTTCAATTGGCCCACATTGTTGAGGGCATTTAAGGAAGCACCGCAAGTCGTCTGCAAGAGCGCAATGGTGCAAATACTTAAAGATGCATACAGGCACTTCGGGAGAACAACTTATATTACTTCCAATGTTAGCTGCATTCCTGAAGTGCAGGCACAGAATGTTAAGTAATTGCACACCTGCTCTCTTGAGAAAGACCACTGGCACTTCCTTAATCACCTGCAGCAACATAGGCCAATTGAAAATATGGACGTAAGCCTGCAGAACATGTGGGACACTATTTGCTCCTTATGACGCAGGAGATCCACAATAGTTTTTATTTAAAAGCAGCTGTGAGGGCCTGCCATTCCAGAGACTGAAATTCTTGCTCAAAGCTGCTCTTTTCCCCTGGGAGAAAAGAAGCCAGGTACAATACAGGTGCCTAGGGAAATATTAGAGGACAAATTCCCTGGTCCCTGAGGAAGGGGGGCCCATCATTTGGGTAAGAACTCACTCTTCACTGCTGACGTCGTATAACTATATGAGGAGATTATAATAGGTATGTGTGTTAAAAACATGTGTCTGAGCCAGGGGATTGCGTGCATGGAAGTGAAGGACTTTGCGCTGTCTCTTGTCTCAATGACAGTGGAGGACAGACTAGTGAGTCAGAGGGCTAGAGGGTCAAGACATTGGTCATTCCTTCTCTACTGCTCTGACACTATCTCTTTGGAATGTAGATTGCTAATCTTAGCGACACTTCCTTCCTTCCAGCCACTTCCTTCCTCTCTCCCTTCTTTCTCTTCCTGTACCTTCTACTTTGCAACATGCAAGCTCCTCTCCCCTGCACCATGTGTGCAGAGAAGATGCAGAATCCATCTGCATCCAGCTAGCTAGGTAGATTAGAGATCCTAACTCCTCACTTTCCTATCCAGAATGGAGTTCTCTAATAAATACAATTTATATTGATTTGAAACTATGAACTGGCTCCAAGTTACTTTACTCTCAGCATACATGCATGCCTACTCAATTCCACTGTGTTGTGCCTCTGTGCACTCTGCTGTAATGAAAAAGGGATTCTCTTACCAGACAGAATTCCCAACAGAGAGAGAGAGGTCTGCATGTGTGGAAAGTGTGTGATATTATTTACAAAGGAGCAAGAGAAAGGGCATGCCAAGAGTGTTTTGTTTTTCACCATATCTTTATGCTTCTTCTGCAGCAAAGAAGGATGGCGAGAAAGAGAAAATGGCCAGGGGTCCATCTTCACTTCTTGTCATAGGAACATAGGAAACTGTCATATACTGAGTCAGACCATTGGTCTATCTAGCTCAGTATTGTCTTCACAGACTGGCAGCGGCTTCTCCAAGCTTGCAGGCAGGAATCTCTCTCAGCCCTATCTTGGAGAAGCCAGGGAGGGAACTTGAAACCTTCTGCTCTTCCCAGAGTGGCTTCATCCCCTGAGGGGAATATCTTACAGTGCTCACACATCAATTCTCCCATTCAGATGCAACCAGGGCAGACCCTGCTTAGCTATAGGGACAAGTCATGCTTGCTACCACAAGACCAGCTCTCCTCTCCAAGTTACTTTACTCTCAGCATACACGCATGCCTAACCAAATTCCGCTGTGTTGTGCCTCTGTGCACTCTGCTATAATGAAAAGGGGATTCTCTTACCAGAGAGAATTCCCAACACAGAGAGAGAGGGCCATTCAAACCTTGCAACCCCTCTGTAGGTAAAAGGGTCCCCCCCCCCCTTTCCTTCACCCACTTGGACTTTAGGAGGACAGTTTTGATCAGTGAACAGCAGAAAAAGGTCAACCCTTCCCCCTTTCCTAGCAGTCACCCATGGCTACACATCCAGTTTAGCCCTAAGAAACAGCAACTGGGGGCCGGGGGGTTGCAAATAACTCTTCAAATAAGCTATCAAAAATGTTTTCATCCCCTCATATTCGTGAAAATCCTTCTTATTGGTTAAATCTGTCTGGGATTTATTTTTAATTAGCTCAAAAGATTGGCATATATCGCTTGCTTTACTACACAACAGGTGGACTGACCTAAACACAATTCCAGTCTTCTGAGATCAATGCTGTTAATCAGTCAGCTCAACTAATTGCTAATTAGCACTCCTTTTAAAATTTGCTGTCATGCTGAAGCAAGCATGTTGAAAGTGATCATAACTGTCCTTATAGAAGCACAGGTACTGCTTGTGAAGAACAATGCTTCTCACTTTTGCTATGATTCATAAACATTCATTAAGATTTTTTTTTCTTTTTGGCATGTTGAAAAAATCACACCAGAACAACAGAAACTTAATTGCCTTACGCGAAGGGCCACACCTGCATGCCTCTTTTCTTCAACATGTTCCTTTTTTAAGCAAAGCAGTCTCTGAAGCTGCGAGTTTCATCAAATGGCTGGAGAAGGGTGTTCTTTGCCTCACGAGGAGAAAACATGCTGTACAACCATGGGATTCAAACCAGTCTGAGATTCAGAACTCTTTTCATATTTTTAAACTTTTCTCCACAGAGGATCTAGAACAGTGATCATCACTATTTTTCAAGCAGGGGCCACCTTGGCAAAAAAACAAACAAACAAAAAAACCCCTTCAGTGTGGGAACTATTTCCTATTGTGCTGACCTCTGCACAGTACTGCTCTATTCTCAGTGCTGGGAGGGCCCTTCAAAACAGAGCCCTCTTTTAAGACTTATTTGGGGAAGGCACCTTTCACCAAACACTCCGTAGCACTCCGTTACACCACCCAGCACTCCGTAAATACCCTCCAAGATGATGCTGGGGCTCAAGGAGGCTCAGTTTCCTTTAAAGGAGCTCCCCCCTTGGCAAAGCACAGGAGTGCACCGTGAGAATGGTTGCCTCTGAATAGTGCCTGGGGGACTGTGAAGAGTATTCAGCCTTGGCTGAATAATAAACAGTTAGGGGGGCACACTTAGGTTAGGTTAACAGTTAGGTTAGGTTAACAGTTAGGTTAATAAACAGTTAGGTTAATAAACAGTTAGGGGGGCACACTTAGGGGTGATGGGGGCTGCCACTGGCCGCCAGGCCTTACAATATAGAACACTGATCTAGAAACTTGCTACTTTTAAAAACAGGCCCAGTGCATTTCCCAAAGGAAACCAGAGTTCATAATCTGTGCCATGATCATGATTGATTGATTAAGTGCCGTCAAATCGGTGTCGACTCTTAGCGACCTCATGGATAGAGTTTCTCCAGGATGATCTGTCTTCAACTTGGCCTTTAAGGTCTCTCAGGGGTGTATTCATTGCTGTCGTAATCGAGTCCATCCACCTTGCTGCTGTTCGTCCTCTTCTTTTTCCTTCAACTTTCCCCAGCATTATAGACTTCTCAAGGGAGCTGGGTCTTCACATAGGATAGTTGGTCACAGTATGATAGCCTGATCATTTGTGCCTTGAGTGAAAATTCTGGATTGATTTGTTCTATGATCCATGTGTTTGTTTTCCTGGCTGTCCATGGTATCCTCAAAATTTTTCTCCAGCACCAAAGTTCAAAAGTGCCAATGCTTTCGATCATAGCCATACTAATATTCTCTGCCAGTTGTCAAACATAGTGGTACATTTAAGAACAGTGTCCTCAGTCTAGAAACAACTGTCTACATGTTGGAACGGATCATCCATGTGTGCATATCTGCGGCACAAAAATGGAAAAGACAGCTATACGTGAGGGAAACGACCCTCAGATACACAACTGACTTTTGCATGTGCATTCTCCTCCCCCACTTCCCATCCACCTAATAAATGGTTGGCAGAGTCTCTCTGACAGCTCTGACTCACTCTGCAGCTGGACAGGAGGAAAAGCTCCAGGAGTTAAGGAGCAGGTGCCTGCCCAGCTGAGCTCAAGGTCGTCAGGATAGAGGGAAACGCCAGAATCCCAGTTGGAAAACATCTTTTCAAATGCCCTTTCTATCAAAATCTCGCAAAAATGGTTGCACTCATCTCCTTTGAAAGGGACAGCATCTCTCTTTCTATGAAAGCGAGGGACTAAAGTGTGCTTCTTTGGGTTTGTTTGTTTTTTTTAAGAGAGAGAGTAATGATGTATTCCAAGGAATTTTGAATAATTTGCTGGAGTTCAATGCATTGTGATGGATATCTCATGTGAAAACTACTGTTTTCTGACACAGAACCTTATTAAAAATATATATACTTATGGGAGAGAAAGGGAAATGATAGTGAAGTTATTTATTTGTTCGTGTATTAGATGGGAGCTTAAATTAGATGTATGATTTGAGGAGACAGTTGTACAAGATAGGAGGGAGAAGTCAATGTATTATTTGACTGTAAAAAGTGAGTATTATTTAGAATGTGAAGTTTTGGAAATATCTGTTTAATAAATAATTAGTAACAGAAGAACAATAATTTCTAATGGGCTACAGTCATCTCTTTGGCTAATGCTACTGGATTCTCTGATTCGCATGAACCCACACCTTCCCTCATGTGACTGATTCTAGAAATCCAGACTCAAGTATTTTTTTTATTAAAAAAAAAAATCTGTGATCATTTCAATTGGTTAATATTGCCCAGCACATTTCTGGGGCCATAAAACCATTAAACTGAAGCAACAGTAGCATTTGTCTAACAGAGAAATGTCCATGTTCCCCCTTATATCAGACAATACATAATCTGTCATCTATATACTTTATGACAGCAGTTATGGCAAAAGGGAAACCCTAATCGCCTTACAGATGTCTTGTATGTAGGCCTAATTTCATATGAACATTTTATAAATGTGGTTTCAGATTTGGGTTTTCCCAGATGTGAAACAGCAAGCTAACAAACTTACTGACTATATAACTAACATGTGATTTTGTTTTTCACCATTTGATTGTATTAAAATAAAATAAAATAAAATAAAATAAGAACAAAGAACAAAGAAGGTGTGTACACTACGAAGTCACATGTAGGTATAAAGTCATAGCCGTCCATAATGTATGGAATATGAGGATGAATAGAATCTAAGAATGTTAGAGTTGGGAGGGACCTTGACGTCTTCTAGTCCATCTCTGCTCAGTGCAGCTATTGTCTACACAGCATACCTGACAGATGGCTATCCAGTCTCTGATTGAAAATCTCCAGCAAAAGAGACCCCACCAGTGCACATGGCAGACTGTTCCACTGTTGAACAGCTCTTCCAGTTAGGAAATTCCTCCTAATTTTTATCCTGAATCTGTTATCTTGTAATTTCAAAGCAGTGGTTCCATTCCTGCCCTTAGGAACAACAGAGGGCAAGTCCTCTCCATTTTCTGTGTCAGCCAATCATATTATCCCCCACACACCGCAAGTATTAACTTTTGTTCTCACTGAAGACTAGCTGACACACATGACCGCTTCTCTACTTAAGAGCAACTCAACACTTTATGACCTACAGCTGAAAATAGGAACTATACTGGAAACTATTGTGTATGAGGAAATATACAACCTTAGTGTTTGTTCCACGATAGTTTCTTCATGCATGAAAGCATTACTTGATATTGCAGGTGTTGATCACTTGATGTTATATGTGATAAATGTGCATGTAAGAACAGGGCCTGAGAGGTTAGAATCAAGCAGAACTTGGATGTTTGGAAAGGTACTGGCTTGAACTTCTGACCTCCCTTGTGCTCAGAGTCTGAAGCATTTTTCTCCACTCTGATTAGAGCACTATGTACTCCAGTGCCAAGCAAGTTTTTGTTTCCTTTTGGCAAGGCTGATAGTTATTTTGATCCAGCAAGCAAAAAAGGTGCCAGCTAGTACATCATTAGTTACTGTCTGTACCTACTGCCCAAGGAAAGCAAACTGGATAATACTGCACATAATTCAGGCCAAGATCTGGTTTTGAGGTGGAAGGTGGAGCAGGAGCAATGAGATGCAGTGGCAGATTGGACCAGGAGAGCAAAAAGGCAGGAACAGAGGACTGGAAAGGGAAGCAGAGACCTGGGAGCTGGCAAAGGGTTGGGAAAGGAGGCAGAGATCCAGAGCTGACTCTAGAGAAGATGTCAGTGTAGAGCTGTTGCACCAGCAAATGCTTATATTAAAGAGAACAGGAAGGTCCACCCCATCCAAAATTCAACTGAGTCTCAATCTAGGGCCTGCACCAGGACCTGCTTCCTCCTCCTGAGTAGGTCTAAAGGAAGGGATGCTTTGAACAGTTGGGCAAGTGCTCTGCTCCTCCACCAATTCTGGACCTTGACCCTAATCCAGTGCTGTTTTTGTGGTCTCTGGGAATGATGGAGGGTGTGGATTGAGGCCAAAGAGCTCTCAAGCTCCTCAAGAAGAACATCCACAAAAGAGATAATCTCCAACTGTCCATCAAGGGCTGTGGTCACTAGAGTTGTGCTAATCGACTCAATTCAAATCGATTAGAGCTCAAATCGTTGTGATTCGAGTAATTAAAACTCAAATTTCTCTTAGAAAAAAGATCCCAATTTGAATTCCATTTGAATCAACCCTTATTTGAGCTTGAATTGATTCAAGTGCTGTTTTGTCTCTGTGTTTTTCCTTTGCTGATTGGTTTTCTTGCACTGGCATCCAATTGGCTTGAGAGCTCCTTGCTTCTTGGTTGGCTTATTGTCATTCAAATCTACTGTTATGGGTAACTGTGCCCCCATTGGCTGGGGGGAGGCAGGAGGGAGGGGTAGCCAAAAGGAGGGATTTTCTGTTTAAGGGACTACTTGGAGACAGAGATTCATTGCCTCAGGTGAGGTAAAGGATGAGAGAGAGAGAGAGAGAGAGAGAGAGTGCAGCAGCACTGAGAGCAGAGACTGGTAGTGGTGGTTTGGACCTGTCTGCCTGCCCGCCCTAGTTGATTCTTTTTTTTCGGCGCAGTGCCAAGAACATGTTTTTTCCCCATTGTACCAGTAGCCCAGCGTGGATGAGGCTTTGAATTTATTCTTCTTTTGTGTATTCTTCTTCTTCTTGCTAGTGCAGCCCCAGTAGTTTTAATAACTGGGGTGCTGTGCTCCCCCCCCCTTTTTTTTTTGCAGCCGCAAGCGGCACCTTTGCTCCACCAATGACATTACCATACAGGGTTAGTTTGATTTAAATCATATAGATTTAAAATCACATTACAGAAGGACTTAATTTTAATGATTTAATCACAATTTAAATCACTAGAGACTTGCATTTTGGGCGGAACACAAATATGCTAAATAAATAAATAAATAGTCAGGAAGATTCTATTTAATCATCATTTTCTAGTAAAAGTACATTCTTGTTGTCTAATACAAACCTTAATAGATATTCAGAGACAGATATAGGTTTCATTTTTAGAATTTATGTACAAACTATAATAGGTACACACTTCTCATAATACTGTTTCATTTGGGCAACCAGGCTTTGAATTGTTGTTACACTTGTTTGCATTTCACACATATGCCTATCTTACCCACAGGTACAGGAACTTCATTGAAATATTCCCAAATGAGATCTCTTTTATAGCCTGCTGCCATGATAAGTGTTTCCCTTCACAATGATAGGACTGACCGGAGGAGGATGCACTCTGAAAATGTTTCCTCAGGACTGTATTAACATATTCTGTTCACTTTTGGTTTCACTTCCTATTCCTCTCCCCTGTTCCTTGCATTTATATCCAGACTCCTCCTCCTCGCTCATATCTGCTCCATCCTCCCAAATCCTCTATTCATGTATTGACTTGCTTTATCTTTGCACTTTTAGAGGCCAAGGGGGTGTGTATGTGTGTGTGTGTGCACGCGCGGGCGGGGCAAGGGCTTGATCGTGTGTGTGTGTTGCATGTATACCACCTGCAGAACAGGACTGATCAGGTCTGTTATCTCTAATCCTCATATACTGCTGTTAGCATATTCACAGAATGAAATCAGAAGTTATGATTAATAATCCTGATATATCTTTGACCTAGGTTCTTCTTTTCAATAAATTTAAATTAAAAATCTGATTTAAATTTTTTTAAAATCTGCTTTGATTTTTAAAGAACCCATTGACTTTTATCAACCCTGCTATCACGATCTCCAGAACTAATATGGTCCCAAAAGAGCTCCCACCAGACCTGCTCAGCTACTGCAACAACCTGTATGTTACGTAGATTGCTGACTAGGGTTGCCCACCGTTCTGTTGCCCAAATAAGGGACGCAGATGGGGGGGGCATCTCATGATGGGGCCATTCATACAAACCAAGTGCAACATAGAGCATTCCCCACCCAGGCTGCCACTGTCGTTGCCACCATCGCCCTGGGCTACACCACCACCACCCCACCCACAGTGGGGACTTTGGGGGGAACAACACTGGTCCAGCAGGGCCTCATGTTGGGAGGGGGGGCAGCAACAGTGACAGACCTCACACGGCACTAGAATTTCAACCTTTCTTTTAAAAATAACAATGAGAATTTTTAAAGTCCCCTCCCGCTTCCTTTACTTTAACCAACGACATTCCTCCCCCCCACCACCAGCCCAGACCATACCTTTATTTTTCTCAAGAATTGGTTAGTGCTGCTGTGTGCACACAACTGAGAAGCTACTGGCTGGCGCTGCTGTAGGAGCCAGGAGGAGGATGCAGGCTTCCGTGCAAGCCCTGACCACTTGCCAAACACCTGATTGTCATGTGGGTGAGAGACAGGTGGAGCAACTCATCAGCCCGCAAGCAAGCAGGGGGACAGCCATGGGGGTAGAGGTTGCACTGGCTGCCAATGCTGCCCAAATACGGGGGGAAAGAGCGTCCCTGACGGGACACGCACTTTCCCCCGAAATTACAGGATGTTCCATCCAATCTGGGACAGCTGGCCACCCTATTGATGGTGTTTCCTAATGCTCAGCCACGACATCACTGCCTTGTCACCATTCTCCTCCCACCTGCTAGCGCTCTTCTCCTCAGCAGTCTCAGTTGATTCTGACCTAACACAGCACAACTGACACTCTGCAAAAGGCTTTCCAGAATAGTTCTGTTCAGAAAGGTTTTCCAGGGAGATGCTTTCGCTTTGAAAAGCCAATTTTAGCTTGAAACACAATGAGGAGAAAGGGTAGCAAGTCGATTTATGGCTGAAAAGCGGGGAAAGGTTTTTCATTTTTCATAAAACATGAGCCTTTCAGTAGACAAGTAGCAGTGATCCAACAGAGAGATATTCCTTACTCAGCAAAAATACAATTCATGTCGCAACAAAGCCTTTTAGCTCAACATATGTTGATGTGCTCTATGTAGGATTTTTAAAAACAACCTTGTCTCAGACCATGGCAGATTTATCCTTTGAATGCAAAGATTCCTAAAGTTTGGTTTCTGGGAAGAAACAAATCCTGCACAATGTAATGGATTTTTGTAAAATATTGGTTTTGGTTGTGCGTGTTTTTAAACTAACATTTTAATCTCTCTTCTTTTGCAATGATAAGAGAGAGATTTTAGGAGGGGGAAGGAAAATAATGCACTGATGCTTGAGAGCTCCCACAAAGTGAAAATCAGATTTGTCTACTCCGCCACACTTGTTCAATCTCCACATCTCCAAATAATGTGCCAAACAGAACTGTCATTCCATGATGTTTATGCACTGGGGAGGGAGGGGAGGGAGGGAAAGGAAAATCCTATAAATAAAACGGTACAGAGTTACAGGCCAAGACGCTGACAATATTTAACACAGACTGGGATTTGCAAAGAAGAAAGCTTAACAGGTTTTATTCTGTAAATGCAAGCAGTTTCCTCCCCAAAGGAACCCTGTCCCTTAGAATCCTTTTGTTATTTAAAATGCTCAAACACAATGAATTCAGGGAAGGTAACAGGAGCAGAGTTAAGGTATGTATTGATTCCACAGCATTTCATCAGAATGAATAGACTTCTGCATTTCTGTTTCCATATCACTATGAAAAATCTTTCTGATTGATTCGGATCAGTCCACACAAAGCGGAAAGGTCATCTTGTGACATTCACTTGTCACTGAATCCCGTCTGTAGGGGGAAAGAAGCTGAGGCAAGTAATTTGCCAAGAAGGCAACTTAATTTAGCCGACACAGTAGGGCTTAAATTAAGCAAACATGAGAAAATTACCCAGAAACTTATCAGTGTAGGAACTGAACATGAAACCTCCAGAATGGCTCAGCCACTGTTTTCTCAGACTAGACTATGAAGAGGTTATTAAGATTGGCCTCAGAAAGTAAAAGCAAAGCCTTAATACTACAATATTAATGCAAATGCAATATTAATATCCTGCCAGAACAGTATATGCAAAAGATTGCTGGAGCTCTTCACCACTTCCACAGCCAATTCCTCCAGTAACAATTTAAAATACATGGGACAACATAGGTCTAGTGCAGTTCAGCAAACAGGAGTAGGTGTGACCCTGAGAAATTTAAATTCAAATCTCAGCTCATATATGGACTCCAGGGGCTCCTTTTGTCAGGGACATATTACTAAGATTCAGTCAAAGGCAAGTCTAACGGTCTTTGCAGAATGAAGCCCAGGCAACCAAACCAATACTAGGACTCCAGGCAACCATCTTTATTAGTACTTACATGTATATCCCACCCTTTCTCTGTGGAGCAAAGTACATGGGTTATCCCAGTTTATCCTCACAACAACCCTGTGGAGGTAGGTAACGCTCACAGATAACGACTGGCCCAAGATTCATTTATTTGTACTACACTTTCAAAGCAAACTTTGAGCCGAAAAGACTCCCAATGCAGATCACAATCATTAAAAATATAGTGAACTGATAATTTTAAAAACCTTCACTAAAAATCAGCAAATCACTAAAATATAACAGGAACAGGAGGACGCTTTAAGAAGACAATGCAGGAGAGTGAGGCTGGAAAGGGCGGAGCTACTGCCAATACAAGAGAGAGAGCTTGGAGGCTTTCCAATGGCTGGTCCTGCACAGGAGCAGAAGCCCATGTGTGACGGACATGTGTGATGGACCACGATGAAAAAGCTTTACTAAAACAATGCAGGGTAAAATCATTCATTATAGACGGCCTGTCAAAACTGGATGGTCACCTAAGGTAAGGGACCAAAAATGGTTTCCCAGGGGAGAGAGTTCTAATATCTAGGCACCACTACCAAGAAGGCCCTGTCTCGCATACTCACCGCTGAGAGCCAGTGCAATGTAGTGGTTAGACTAGGACTGAGGAGACCCAAGTTCAAATCCCCACTCAGCCATGAAACTCACTGGATGAATCTGGACCAGTCACTTATCTCTCAGCCTAAGCTACCTCATAGGGTCGTAGTGAGCATAAGCATAACAATGTACTCCACTCTGGGCTCCTTGAAGGAAGAGTGGGATGATATAACAACAGCAACAACAACAACAATTAATAATAATAATAATAATAATAATATGCTAACCTCAGACTGTGAAGCGACATAGAGCTGAGTCTCATTGGAAGATCACCCAGTGAGTTTTATGGTTGAGTGAGGATTTGAATCCGGGTCTCTCCTGTCAAAATTCAACACTCTAACCACTAAACATGCCAGCTCTTCAGGGTGGGTTGGCAAGCAGGAAATGCAGATATATTAATTTAGCAGGTCAGGCAAACCTATAGGACAGGTAAGTAATGGGGCTCTGTGAATCAGCAAAAAGTTAAAGCCAGGCAAGGCCAGTAGCCTGATGCCTAATCTGTAGCACAACCAACCAGAAGTTGAGACGGTTCATTCAAAACCTGCTTGAGTTTTCCAGAACGCTTTCACCATTTTCCCAGCAATCAGTCAGGCTGCAACCATACTCCACAGGTGGAGCCGAAGCACTGACTGAACCACAGAGTGCTGCCAAAGAACCACTTTTCAGCGACTTCCAAAGTATACAACAGTAGAGCGAATACAATAAAATTGTATTGATTTTGGAATTGATCCATCCATTGGATCTGGATGTGCTTCTGCTATCTTGCCCTCAGTGCCCAGCAACAACCTAGAATTATTATTAGCATATAGCTACTTCACCAACAACTTGAACATAAAGCAATGGAATCCTTTTACTCTGAAATGTTACATGATATGCCTCTTGGTAACTCCAGATTTAAGCAGAGGTCCTCACAGCATGGCTTCCATTCTCAACAGAAGCATGCCTGAATGGAATTTGCATGGGATCACAAGGGCTACATGCACATATGACTTTTGCTCCTGGTGGTGATAATGGGAAAAGTAAGTGGCGCATTCAACACAAACTAGTTCAATTCAGGGAATACAAATGCAATCTAGATTTTCTAGGAGGAGGAATATACAGCAGAATAGGAGAGAGGTTTAGATCCTAGACATTGGTATGTTGCAAATGTTAACATCAGTCATCTCCAGTAACACAAATCTAGCATGTGAATATTTCCAGAGAGTGGGAGCCACTGGATACCACCTTGTTATGTAGCAAAGCACATTATTCACATGCTAGATAACACGTGTGAGTGCTGAGAAATCAATCTTTTCACTTGCTTCACTGGGAGAGGACTCTGGTTTGACAAATAACACAGCCATCAACTACTCATGGCACTCTCTGAGGTATATGTCCAGATGTCACTTCAGATAACAGATCATATGTAAGTAGACTTCCCAGTAGGTCACAAGAACTGCAAAGCATTTTCCTCATTAGCTACTATAATGTGATCTTAGCCTTGCCTGTTCTTGCAGCTCTCACACCCTCTTCCAGGGAACCCCTCCTGAGTTAGATTATTTGAAATCACAAAAGCTGCAATGTCACTACTGCAAAAAGCTAGAGCAGTGTTTAAAAAAAACAAAAACAACAACCCTATGTGCTAATTAGTTTTCTTCTCACCCATTCCATATTAAAAAACAGCAGTTTCATGGCTCCATTTCCATACTTAATTACATATTTTCCTAGATATATGTATTATTAGTCATAAACATAGATTATGTCATTAAGATACAAGTAAAGCTAAGAGATATGGTTACGAGATAACCCTCCTGGTGCAATCTTTGTCTATTGTATGGAGTTTCTAGTTTGCTCCACTCACTTGGTAGGGGTGTGTGTGTGCACACACAGAGAGTATAGTTTTTGTGAGATTGTCAACATTACACAAGGAACCTTTTTTAAAAAACAGCACCGAAGAATAAGATTTGAAGACTGGGCTGGAGCTTCCAGGAGAGAAGCCAGCTGCTGAAGAGGCTATACGTAGCGCTTGGGTGTTTGGGAACTTCCTCTCCTCCACAACTGATGAGTTTGGAGAAGGAGAGAGACTCAGCTGATAGCAGCACCTGGGAGGCATAACCTTCCCTAAGAAGCAAGTCGCACTGAGTTCAGTGAGATTCAAAATGGAGCTTCACGTTATCCACCCACTATGATTTTCTATTGCTTCACTTCTGCAAAACAGCAATGGAAGGAAATGACTTGCAGGGGAAGCAGTACAGAGAGGTGGGGCGATCAACATTTTTCTTGACCCATTGCTTTCCCACTGCAACTCCTTCTCCTAGCTGGGGTTCCAGACATGTTCCCATTGCCAACTGGGAAGGGGTGGAGCTAAGTGGCAGGTGGAGGAATTGCTAAGCGTACCTTTCCCCACACACAGTTTCTCCCCTGCTTTGCCAGTGGCCTCCTCCCAACTCTACTTTGCATGGGAGAAACAATGGCAAATGTGACTTGGCTGCATAATGCAGCTTCAGCCTTACTTCCTAGCAGGATTGCAGTCTCTGTATTATAAGCTTGGCTTTGAGTGCCTTAGAAATGTTTGAAACAAAAGCCATAAAAAGAATACTTCACAAAGAACAAGCACAGGGTGTGTGTGTGGGGGAGAATATCTATCTATCATGTGTTATGCATAAATTTGTTGACTCTTACATATGCACCAGATGTTTAATTAGTATCCTTGAAGACAACCCAGGTGCTTAAAAATGCCATAATGACAAGCACACTACAAGCCCATAAATGCATGCTTTCTAACAAAACGGCTCCTTACCGCAAGTTTTACGGTTTCCCAACCTGACATTTCAGTATGTATTGTTCAAATCTAGCCTTCCCTGTTTTTCTAACCACTCTCTTCATTTACAGACATTAGATTGTATCAGTAGAGGCAGATTCAATGTTAATTATTTGCTCTATGATTTAGTTTAAATATAGAATGATTTATAGCATGGCTTCAGATCAATATGTTGGGGGGTGGGGGGAGAAAGCAGGCAACCATGAACAGCCTTGTTGTGTTCCTTCACCAGCATCCAGCAGCAGCTTTGATTTTGATAGATCTCTTTTTAAAGAGAATGAGGCACGGTTCAACCATATATGACGCATGGTTTTACTGTTCAGAAAGCGTGCACTGCTCCTTAAGTACGACGGTACATCCCGGTATGCACAAGGAGAGGAACAGTAAATACAAATCAGTCCTAAGAGGTAAGGTGAGAAGGCAAGGACAATTCAAAGCAAGAATACACAAAAATGAGTATTAGTGCCTTACACAGCGTCAGGCCATTGTCCATCTTACCCAGAGCTGCCTATTCTGACTGCTAGTTGTTTGCCAGAGTCAGGCAGAGGACTTTCCTAGACCTTCTGCTGAGATTCTTTTAGCTAGTGGTTCAACCCGGGGCCTTTAATATGCAGACGTATGGGTTCTAATACTGTGCTATGGCACTCTGGTGACCTGAGGAGTGAACCTTAATTTCAACCTACAACATGTAGGACCACTATGAAAAGGAGTCTGCCCAACTCAAGGGTTCTCAATTTGAGGTCCATGGTTCCAACCAAAGATCACTTATAATCAAATACAGCAGGGCTTGACAAATGCCAGGGAGGAATGTTGTCTAGAAATCCAACCATGGCACCTAGACTGGGGTATTCAGAAGCAGAGTTATTTAATAAAATCTTTATTTGCTCCCGGCAGCTCTTTTCCTGTTACATGTATGTTACTTGTAAAGGGGATAAAGAGAAGTTCATTTACCTGTCCAAAATGTCTGTCACTAAGTCCAGTAATATTGTCAAGTGCCCGTTTTCTGCCTCCCAAATGTGGGGTCTGGCTCCTAGATATAAGGAAGTTTGGGGAGGCATACAAATTTGATAAATTAAATAAAATAAATATAATGAGCAAGGCCTGAAATACAGTAATGCTTTTGTTTTTCTGGAGATTGTGCCAAAGTACTTCTCCAGTAATTCAGCCAAGCTTTTCTGTTCACAGATTTTCTGTCCATGGTATGGGATATTTTAAAAAAGCCAGTCCAGCAATATCAAGAGAGAAGATGCACCTAACAACCACACCCACAACTAACACCACACACAACAAATGCCATTCAGCTTCTGCAGATCTTAACTCTACATGACCGTGCTACCAAATGCATTTAGATGTATGGTACATTTGAAAAACTGTCCAGAAACATCATAACACATAATTTGCCTTGTAGTAATGTACCAAAGGTCCATCAACACCACATTACATTTAATGGCCATATTACATTCAATGGTCATTGTGGCAGGGGATGATGGGAGTTGTAGTTATCCAACAACCTCTGGGGACCCAAGGTTTGGAACCCTGGATCTGGACCACTGGACTACTCCAGCAATGTTTCTCCAGCAACAGCAGCCTGACTTGGAAAACCCATGATGAAGCCAACTAACCTCTGTTATTTGCATCTGATAAGATGTATAATGTTCCTGGATATAGCAATTTTAGCAATTATAACTAAAACCCATTGATAGACTGATCCTCCATGAATGTGTCTAATAATTTTTAAAAGCCATCTAAGCTAGTGGCTATTTTGTTTTCATGGCATTTTGCTATTTTGATCCCACCCCCCCACATTGCACTGTTTGAAGTCTAACAGCAACAGTCACATGCAGTTACACCCTTAGATGACCAAAGCTCCACTCGCACCCCTCTGGATCCTGCCAGTGTGAATTAAATTGATCTTTCCTGCAACCACGGAGAAAACAGAATTTAAAAGCAGGGGAGATCTGGATAAAATATTAGGAGAAGCCTGATAGTTTGGAAAAGAATAGAAGATTGTTTTCAAGTGAGAAAGCGGAGAAGCAGAAAATAGAGATAGCAGAATCACAGATAATCAAGGTTTAGGAATAATCAAGGATAATCAAGATTTAGGATAATCAAGATGTATGGCTCTTTTTCCATTTGGCATTAACATATAGGCTTATTCACACATCATGTTCGATGCACATACAATCTGTGGACAGTGTACGCATGTACAGTTATTCATACATTACATTCAACACATGTATGGCAGCACATATTGTATCTGAGGGACCTGTACCTAGGTTCACTTTTTAAATGAACACATTCACTCAACACGTGCATACATGTGTACAGAAATCTGAACATAATGCCTGAATAGCGTTTAAGCGAATTGATGTGGACAGATACATGGACTGATTTGGACTGACTAGCCCTTTTAAATGCATTGGGAGGGGGGGAGTGAGCATGGACGTGGAAATCTCCCCTCCCACTTGCCCCTCCAACTGGAACACATCCCCTGTGCAATTAATGGCTTGTCTAAACTACTCCTCGCAACATTTTGTCTTGATATTGTAGGTATGATAACACTCCTACTTAACATTTAAATGTAATATTAAAACTGCACATTAGTGGGGATTTCAGATGACCTGCACAGTTAGACAAAGGTGCATTAGATGGGAAAGAGACATGCACACCCATGCTCCTTCCCGTGCGTTAGAAAGAGCCTGTTGGAG
This sequence comes from Hemicordylus capensis, assembly GCF_027244095.1. Taxonomy (NCBI): domain Eukaryota; kingdom Metazoa; phylum Chordata; class Lepidosauria; order Squamata; family Cordylidae; genus Hemicordylus; species Hemicordylus capensis. The sequence continues at coordinate 23,565,878 of NC_069661.1, read as the reverse complement.
TCATATCCGAACTGGCCCATGGGTATAAAAGCAATTGGGGGATAAAAAGAGGGTGGGTAGAGGGAATGGGGAAAAGGGTGGGAAAAACACTCAAAAAACTAAAACCCAAACCAAGGAAAGTAAAACAAAACAGGACCACTTTTGCACAATAAGATCAGTGGCTTATCCTGCCAACTGCACAGTACTGTGTTGCAATTTTAACCCCTAGCCAGACAGTAATTAAAGCCAACTCTTGGTGTGTATGGCCTTGGTGTTACTGGGACTTTAAGATGGCTTCTCAATGTGCATTTAAAGAGAGTGGTTATGTGCACCTGGCCTCCTTCAGATTGAATGAACTGCCACCCCGTAAGCTGCTCTGCAGCTGCCCTGTTGCTTCAAAACCTGTTTGCCATTCTCAGTTCAAAATACTGGATCCACCTGTCTCATGTCTAAACAGAGAACTGCTTGGCAGTAGTTCAAGGAACTGAGAGGTTCCTCCCTTTGCACCTCTCCTCAACCACCCATCTACCCTGCAAGCCTGCTAGGTGTACTTTTCTCCATCAAACCAATTGCGTGACTGGAACTTCCAGTCCAACTGTGCTATCTGTGAACTACTGCTCTCAAGATCAAATATCCATCTCTACAGGTTTAAACACCCATCAAAAACTAAAATGGGCAAAAAACAACAAAATACACCTTTTCCCATTTATTTCATATTTTTAGGAAATCCTGTGGTTATTATCACGAGCACATTGCATTCTGCATGGATGTATTTAAAGAACTTTTTTCTGCATGGATGTATTTAAAGAGATGCAATGTGGGGAGAAAAACCTCAGCCCCAAGTCATCATTATGCCACAGTAGGAGAATTTCCACCTGACTGGGGGTTAGAGTTATGAAATCTGGAGATTTTTCCCCTAGAACCACTCCCTACCACCGCCACACACAAAATTTAACAATATCAAGCCATTAAAATATCTAGGATTGCTTTCAAAACCTAGGGACTGATGCCAGTTCCTGGAGGTTCCAGGCCAATCCTGGAAGATTGGTACCCAACTGGGAAAGAGGCATCTGCCAGGGAATACAGTGTGAGAGTGGGCTGGATATGACTCAAGAGGTACCTCAACATGTGACTAGATGCTGCTTCCTTTCCATCCATTGTTCATCATACAGTTTCTCATCATTTGTTCTAGCAGAATTTCAACATTTCCTCCTGCTTGGGGGGAAATTAGAGGGGTGGGCAATCCAAAGGCATTTAACTACATATGAAATAGGGATGTGTTGAAACGTAATTTGGCTGTGCAAATTGCGGGCACCTCTCTTTAAATTCGAGGGCTTACACAGCCCCTTTAAAGCGGAGAAGAGCAGGCACTCACCTCAGCTATGTCTGGGTGCCATCAGGGTATCTCCCAGCTGCCCCTGTTCGGCACAAGCACGCACATGGCCAATGTGCATGTCCTCAAATTTAAAGCAAGGTGTAAACCTTCAAATTTAAAGTGAGGTTCCCATGATTCGGACCGCCGAATTGTGGTACACAATTCAGATCTCTCAGATCAGGAGAGACTGGAAGGGAAGGGACTGTGTGAACAAGCCAGCAGCATGTAGGAAGAGGAGAGCGTGAGTGAGAGAACAGAATAGGAAGGATTTTCCATTTTATTTTTTGGTTTGGTTTTTCACGTTTTATCTTTTGGTACCCTCCTCTCCTCCTCCTGCACCCTAACTAATCATGTGCATGCTCATGTTCTCTCACTCACTCACACACCCCTCTCTGAAGAAAGGGTTACTCTGCTGCTTTTTATTCAAGTGCTCCCCCTCTCTCCCAGTCATTTTCTCTGCCTTTCATAGCCCTCCCAGTACAAGGACTGCAAAACACACAGAGTGACCAAGGAATGGGGAAGCCTATGAAGAGAAAACAGAGGAACAGCTCAATCCTCATGGAGTGGTATATGTGTGAGACACACACACATACACACACTCCTGGGCTTTGCGGGTAGGCTGCTGTATGTGTATATTTTGCCCCACCACCTGGAAAAAGGCCTGTGGATGCTCATGGATTAACAGCCCCCAATGAGCTAAAGGGACATGCCAGGAGGATGACGGGGCATCTGCAGAAGTTGTCTTAACAGCCGTGCTCTCAGCACACATCCTTTATAGTTGCATGGGCCAGTAAGGTATCATCCAAATTTGTTATATGCAAGACCATTTAACAGTAGCATTCACACACACACCCCTGTAATCAGAAGTGATACAGCCCATTCTCTCACCTTAGGACTTCCTCACTCTGTTTTGCATGTAGACTAGGCTTTGAGTTCCCCCTTGACAAGCACTTTAACTACCCAGTCACAGAACTGCTACAGATCCTCACCATGGGGATGCTGCCAGAAGGGGGCAATTAAACAAACATTCCACCAGCCATCTTCAAAAGTCACCAGCTGCCACTGATTTAACCTGTTCTACTGAACCTCTTCCTCCTTACCAGCTGCACAGAAGAGCACCAAAATGCAACAAATATCCCTATATGTCAGAGGGAATATTTGCTCTGTAACAGGCGTCAAAGTGTTTCCTAATCCAAAGGGGCAGGGGAAGTGTTTGAATACAAAAGGTTTACTATAGAAGAACGGGTGTGTTACTACATGACCTCAATCACAGTGGAGCATTTGCTTCTGTCTTTTAAGCCTCCTAATCTAAACAAGCAGATTGAAGGGGGTCTCTGAAATCTTACAGATTACAGTCAACGAAATCCTTGCAAAGTCCTTATTCCTGCCTATTGTTACTGACTAGGATACTGTGCAAAACTATAGCTGGAAATCATATGTGGAAAAGTAAGAGCACCTGTTGGCTGCTGCTCAGAGAATAATTTCACTCAGAGTGATATATTAGGCAAGTTTGGAGGGGACCTCATTGGAAAACACCGAACATTAGAAGCTTCCCCATGCCGAGTTGGACCATTGGTCCAGCTAGCTCAGTATTGAGACTGTTCATATAACTGAAGACTGGGTAGGACAAGTGTCCTAGCAAGGTTTGGGAGCAGTGTTCCCTCTATCAGAGATGCCCAGATGTTGTTCACTACAACTCCCATAATCCCTAAGCAAAAGCCACTGCAGCTGGGGATTTTGGGAGTTGCAGTCAACAACATCTGGGAATCCCTGTTAGAAGGAACATTGTTTGGGAACTGTGCACACTCCACATTGTTGGTTGTGTGTGAAAAAATGACTAGGTAGGAGGAGTGAGAAGTGACTGTGTGGGAGTCAGGACCTAGGTAGGGCAGCTTTTCCTCCTACCTTGGTCAAGTGCTGGATATGAAAGCTGGAAATCATATGTTTCTGGGTGGGACAGAGGACATCCTCCCAAGATGGCCTGATTCAGACTCATGATGGAATAGGCAATCTAAGCCATATAAAACCATTTCGGTTTACAGAAACCTCACCCAATATTGTTAAACAATTATAATAGTTATTACTTTTTTAAAAAAACACCTTATTTTATTAGGTTGGATCCAGAGGTAAGCAAACGGAAGTCTCCACAGCAGTCGTCTCATTCCCCGGAAAACTCTCCTGAGGGCTGGGGAATATTCCAAAAAGACATGGGATGGGACACGGGGAGGAATCCAACAGAGGCTCATGCAATTCCTTCCGCTCATGCAATTCTGGATCCAACCCAATGTTTAACAATAACAAGTTAACTAATTTGTTTCTCTAACTATCATAGGTATCCAGCACACAGGTGATTAAAGCATTTGTTGTTGTTAAATAATAAGTAATAAAAACAAACAGTGAGTGCATTAAAATATTTGAACATTATTTGATAAAATTTGACCCAACCGGTCAAAATTAATCAAATCTTTTTTTGACAAATGCCCAACATAGATTTGACCTACTATGTAATCTAAACCACAATGTGTCCCACCTAAAGAAAATGTGTGATGAAGATAAGCTGCCCGCAGAATGCACAGCTTTACAGAACACAAATAAGAATGCCAAGATTTTTGCTAAGAGGACGAAGCCAAAGAAAACAAACAGTCTGGGAGTATCACTATTGAATCTGACTTGGAGGGGAATTCCTTCTGATCCCAAATATGGCACTCAGCCAGACACTGCAGGTGAACTAAATCCATTCGCCCAAGACTTTGCTACTCAATTAACTGCCTTGCTTTCAAACAGATTAATTTGTCAATAAAAATGTGGCTTCTTCTTTCCTGTTCATACAGGTGTATTTAATGAAGATAACAATTTCTTCAGACTAAATGATCCAGACAGGGCATTTATTGTTTGGAAAAGCCATTGCCTGATGCACATAAATTATATATACCAGTGCCATCAACACTCAATGTCGTTTTCACAGGAGACAGCTCCAATTAAAAATCTACAATTGAAAATGGTGAATAATGAATTAATTGATTAATCACACCAATAAATCAATTAATGCTCTCACCGCTAGCAATTACATAAAGCATGCAAATTAGAAGCAGGAATCTTAGGCCCTTTTCTTGATCACACTCAGGGCTTGATTACATAATTAGAATATAGAGGTTCTTCTCTCAGAATGGTTACTCTAACACCTGTCCACTCAAAGAAGGATTTCCAGGGTTTCAGACACACTCCCTTGCTTATAACCTTGGAGGAATACTTGAGATACTATATTTTCTCTGTGGAGCTATGACCTTAGCCTCAACAATTCTGCTATTGCTTACATGATCATTTATGCTGGCTTAAGAGAGAGGTGAACCAAGGGCCCCTGGCCTTCCAGGAGAAAGTGTCAAGAAGCCAGAGGCTGAGGTTTGTTGGGAATCAGTGGAACGGAAGTGAATCGGTGGAACTGACTCGGCAACAGATGTCTGAAAATGGTGCTCTTAAAGTTCTTAGAACATATTGCAAGATCTGGCACATACTTTCAATCATTTCTAATCCTTTTCCTCCACTGTTAATTTTAAGAGAGTGCACTAGTAGTTCTGGGGCTCAAGCTAGCCTTGAAGGCCTATCTTATGACCTAGAAGTGTGGCTCCCTCATCAGATTATGGTTGCTTAGACCCAAAGTGGACATGATATTTCTCATGACATTGGCCCTTGCATGCTTAGCTTTTCAAGCAGAAATAGCAGCTGCAGCAAAGCCCAATCAGGACAACACACTGGCAAGTGGGGAAGGGGTTTTGCACCCTTCACCCCAGGGCCCAACAACTCTCAGATACCAGCTCACCATGGCACCTGGAAATTTAAGCAGGGCACCTGAAATGCATGACAAACAAATGTGATAAGGAACAATGAGCAAGCAAGGCAAGGGCAGGTTGCTCCCTCCTCCGCCATCTGGTTGTGTTGGTCAGTTGCCTGAGACAGGCAGTCATGACCGGCAGGAAGAGTAAGCAAGTAAGGCGGGGGCAAACAATACAGGGGTGGGGGGGGCTGATCCCCATGGAGTAGAGGACATTGCTGGGGGAAAGCAGCAGGTCTGTCCCACTCCATGGAATGCTGTCCTATCCCAGCATTGCTGAGGGTGAGTGGCCAGTCTGTCCTGCTCTCCATGGAGCAGAGAGCCTTGCGGAGGACTAGCACTGAGCCTGTCCCTACCACATGGAGCAGAGAGCAGTCTGGCTCCTAGAGCCAAAGAAAATTTGTCAAAGCCAGCCTTGCACCCAAATTGAAGTTGCCAAAAAAAAAAACCCCGGAGCTGCTGTTTCCCTTAAGAGAGAAACTGCAATTAATGTGAATGGGAGTTTCCCTTGCAAGGTAAACAGCAGCCTCATTTGGGAACCACAACTTCAAATGACGGACGTGTGTGTGAGCATGGTCTATCTTTTCCCAGCCATTTTTTTAAACAAGGGTACCCCTTCTGTCACAAACCTTCAGTCATGTACTCCACAGAGAAGGTATGTGTGTATGCACACGCTAATTTAAACACTAGTTATTTTATTTTTACATTACATTATATCCAGCTCTTTCTCCGAGGAGCTCAGAGTGGTGCACATGATTATTTTCATCCTCACAACAACCCTGTGAGTTAGGTTAGGCTGAGAGATACGTGACTGGCTCAGAGTCACCCAGTGAGTTTCATGGTTGAATAGGGATTCGATCTTGACTTTTCCCAGTTCTAGTCCAACACTCTAAACACTATGCTATGCTGGCTCTCTGTTATGAGAAAGACTAGTCCAGGCACTGGCTTACATAAAAATTAAGTTACTTATGCATACTACCAGTGAAATTAATGGGAGTGCTAATTTTCTGAAGCCTGTTAAGTCAGACTGAGGAGGGGGTATGCTGAGCTTGTGCTGAGTGCATAGCCAGTCAATCAAGAGTAGAGGAGGAGGACCTTCACCCTCCTCCCTCCCCTTCTGCAGTGGACACATCACTGAGAATGTGTTGGCTTCAAGGTGTTGATCCTCAGATGGGGAAAAATAGCTTGGTTGCAGTGTGGGGAGGCAGGAGGGTTCTGAGTACCCCCTGGGGGCCCTTCATGGGGGTACTAGCACCCCCTGTTGGAAACCCTGGTATATCTCATATTTGACATCATGTGGTGTTCTTTCATTCTGTCTCACATTGCTTCAAACATTTTGCTTTCAACTAAGCCAGGTCACACCTTTAGCTGCCAGATCATCAAGTTTTAATTAGGACAGGCAATCATGTTCTCTGTAACAGGGATTTCCAGGTGTTGTTGCCTACAACTCAAAACATCCAAAGGCCATGGCAGCTGGGGATGATAGGAGTTATAGTCAACAATATCTGAGAAGCCCTATTACTAGGTAAACTGGTTGGCACCAACATGTTGAAAAAGTGAATTTCAGGGTTCTTCCATCCCATAGAGAAATATATGAGAATTTTCAAGGGACATCAAATCAAAGTCTATCTGATAAATGAAATTTCTCAGGGAATTTCCACACATCCATAGTGTTGAGTAACCAACCATATGGAGAGAAATCATGCAACGTACATATATAAGTGAGTCAGGCCTTAGTCAGTACTCCAAAGCAGTGATGAAAGGCATAGCAATGAAAACAAGTTTGGGGACCAAGATCCGATTAGCTATGGAGCACATTAAACCTGTTTTTCCTTCAAAATTCATTCTCCTACCGCATGACTCCCCCACTGGGAATCTCGCCCTTTGCAAAAGCAAATGAGGGTGACAAGGCAGAGAGATGCCTCAAGTCTCTTGGCTCTGACAGGTAGATACGTGCACCGATCGAGGCAATATGAATGTCCTGCGAAATCAGACTTTCATGCTCATTAGAACATCTCAAACTAAGCTGATGCTGACTTTTCCCGTGAAAGATATAATGGGGGATAAAGTTCAGCAGTAAATTACTTGAGAGTGAAGAGAAGCACACATATTTTTATCCTCAATGTTTGCTTCATACATTGTGGGGGAGGTACTGTAAGCATGATGGTTAAGGAAAAATTGCCTCTAGATAGAACAAGAAATATCGAACAGCAGGAAACATTCTGTTCTCATGCAGCCAATAGATCTAAGTGGATATTCCATGCACGTACAGATGAATGTGTGAAAGGAGGTTTTGGATCACGTTTGCAGTTCCTATGATCAACTATTGTTGATGCGAAATTTATCTTTTGAGAACTTTTGGCTCAAATCTGGGAGTACAGGAGAGACTGGGGGGCAGAAACAGACCAACTGGAGCAACTTAAGGCAGGGCGTTTTCCAGTTTAGGGAACAGCTTATTGTTGGTTGGCAGCAGCAGGTCCTTCCTTCCTTCTGCACTTCTGTGGAAAGTGGCAACATGTCTGTGGACAGTGGCAAAGTGCTGGAACTTTTCCCAGTGACCAATTCTGGCCAGGCACCATTTTTCCATACGATGCCCCTAAGCAGCCAGGACCTTGGATGCATGGAGGTGCAAGGAGGGCAGGCCAGCAGACATGATCCTAAATCTAGCCATCTCTAAGTGCCATCCAAGTCTTTTGAGGACTTGGATGTCAGGGACACTGAGTCTCAGTGCAGCCAGTCAAGCCAATAAAAGCAAGTCTTGGCCACTGGAATAAACTGGCTGAGCTGCCAACATGAGCTGTTTAAAACCTGGTTCCAGGCCAGCATTTGGGGTTGAGGTTTTTCTTTGTTGCCATGTGGCCATTTTTTATTATCCTTCTCAAACTCAATACTAGCAAACAGACATGTAGACATTTGCACACATTTCCCCAAATCAGTATAGGCAAAGGAGCCATGGGCTTTGAGTGAGTGAGCCAGCCTCCACCATCACCATTTTTGGAAGCTGCCTTCATGAACAGGGTATCCACGTGTTTCCCCCTGCTTTTGAGAGTCAGCATTCTTGCCACGTGCACATCAGAGTTTGTAGAATTCAACACTGACACAGGTAAAGGGGGAGAGATACACATCTCCAAATAGCCAAGGGTCTGCAACAAACAAGCCCCCAGAGGGCAACATGATCACAATTCCCTGCGGCAGGCCCCTGAGTGTTTGGGGATGCAAATTTCTCCTTCAGATTTGAAAGAGTAAAATGCTGCAAAGACCAGAGCAAGCACACAGCAAGCACATGCTTCCGTTACGACTGTGACCAACTGGGCTGAAATGTTTTCCACCACCCCAAAACTGATTCTATCTCCAAACCTCAGTTTCTGCTTGTGGACTTTCCTCATAACGTGCAGCAAATGTTGGGTTGATATCCCAGTTTCTAGGCACTCGAAATGCAAGACTGCTATGCTACTGGACTTGCTATGTAGTTGCAGAAATTTCACAAGCATCTACTGAATATTCACTGAGGTACATTCAGCAATATCAGTCCCATCCAACCAATGTCCATTATATTGTTTTTCTGTATCTCAATGGCCACCTTCAGATGTAACACGGAACCACAGGTCCAATGGATCCGTGGTCCCACCCCCCACTCCGACTGTTTTGGAGCTGCCTCTCTGCAGTCAGCAGAGAGCCAGGGGAGCTGGCTGTGCAGGCTTCCTTCTTGACAGGAGAGCTGGTCTTGTGGTAGCAAGCATGACTTGTCCCCTTAGCTAAGCAGGGTCCGCCCTGGTTGCATATGAACAGGAGATTAGAAGTGTAAGCACTGTGAGATATTCCCCTCAGGGGATGGAGCCGCTCTAGGAAGAGCAGAAGGTTCCAAGTTCCCTCCCTGGCTTCTCTAAGTCAGGGCTGAGAAAGATTCCTGCCTGCAACCTTGGAGAAGCCACTGCCAGTCTGTGTAGACAATACTGAACTAGATGGACCAAGGGCCTGACTCAGTATATGGCAGCTTCCTGTGTTCCTATGACAGCCTGCACAGCCAATCTCTCTCTCTCTCTCTCTGCGCAGTTTCCTACTATTCCAGTGCAGGAATGTTCATCCTGCCAGGCTAGCATCCCAATCTGCCCCCATATTGCAGTCTCACCATTTATTGTTTGCTTATTTCATCCTTTGGAAACTTTGGACTCCTCTTCTGTGCTGGGACACACAATCTTTTGTTTTGTTTTGTTTTTTAAAAAACATTCTAAAAGGGGAAGAAAATGCACCATAAGCATCTCCCTGTTGGAAAGCTACCCGCAGCTCCAATCCACTATGTGAAAATGGAACAGAACTTTGTTATCAATTATTGCCTTCTGGGAGTACCATGAAAAAGTTAACATGTAGCTGCAGTGCATTTCATCTCAATGTGTGGAAAGGGCCTTTAAAGCTGACTCAAGATTTTTCCTCCTCCAATAATTGAATAGCTATCCCTTTAGAGATCAGAGGGGGTGGGGGGGAGTTGCCCTCCACATTCTGTTCATAAATTTCAGATCAAGAGAAAGCACCGTTGAGCTCACAGCATCCCAAACAAGCAAGTACTGAGAGTGGAATGCTGTCTGCAGCAATTTTGCCTTGGGCTTCCAACCCAGATCCTTTCTGTCATGCTACAAAACTGGTGGCATTTCTCCGCATTCAGCAACAGAAACCATCCTCCACCATACTTTTAATCCACCGGCCTTTCATACTGAAGAATAAACAGCTTTCCTTTTACCTTAAAGTCTGTTCAGCTGTGTGATTAAGTCTTCTAATAGCCTCTGCTAGACAAAAGGCTGGAGTCTGCTGCCAAAAGGCTGATGCCTGAACTCCACGCAGGTACCCATCTGCACTGTCACAGAGATTAAGAGTGCTTAATCCACTTCCAAACCCCTCGTCGCCTTCAAAACAGACGGCTGCTCCCTCTCCCTCTGCACCACTGGGCATGCAAAAGTGATGTTTTCAGCAATGAAGTGGGATGAACATAACAGTATTTAGCACTCTGCATCTCAAGCGTGCTTTGTAAACATTAATCTTCCACTGCATCCTTTCGAGACAACTATCTCCTTCCATGATTGCAGATGGATCGTGAAATGCATTCCGATCAGGACTGCCACCCCAGCTCAGACCATGGTCCTTCCGTCTCAGCATCTTGCATCCGAAAGCAATGCCTTGCTACAAGGCCAAACAATCCTGTAATGCCGCTAATGTACTGTGAAATTCTATACTGAGGAAGAGGAAAGCAGAGGGTGGGGGGTGCACTGTTGATTCCCTGCAGCCGCTGCCCAGCATGATAAAGCACAACAACCTGTTCCTTTCGTGGGTGCTTCTATTGGAACTAGTGCCACTTATTAAAATTAGCCAGTCTTTTCATTAATCCCACATTCCTCTTTCACCCCTGAAATTCAACCTGTCTAGGTATTTTCCAAGACAAATAAGCATGACAGTTTAAGTTGTAGAAGATGTTGAAGTGAAATCTAGGATGTTTTATCTTATTTTAATTGATCTACAGTACTATGTACCCTCCTTTTAATACAACATCCAAAGCGATTTTCAACTCCTCAAACATTTATTATTATTTATTATTACATGTTATATCCCACTCTTCCTTCAAGGAGCTCTTCCTCCAAGGAGTATGTAGCGGTGTACTACATACTTAAGTTACTCTTTCACAACAACCCTGTGAAGTAGGTTAGGCTGAGAGAGAAGTGACTGGCCCAGAGTCACCCAGCTAGTTTCATGGCTGAATGGGGATTTGAACTCGGGTCTCCCCGGTCCTAGTCCAGCACTCTAACCACTACACCACACTGGCTCACGCATGGCAGCACCACTCAGATAATGGATAGAGGTGGGTACTGCCGCTCATCAGCTCATCAGACCAGGTGATCTAGGGAACCAATAGGTCCTGGCTGACCTAATATGATCTTAGTTTCAGGCTTGGTTCCTCAGACTGAGAAAGCCATTTCTCAGGGTAGCGATACAGATTTCTGTGCCTTGCTTTCCCTTCCTTGCCCTGGAAAGCTTCCTTTTGAAACTGATCACCTGCCTGAACTTGACTCCATACCTTTCTCTGCACGCTCTGATCTCTGTTTGCTGCTTCTGACCTTGACTTTGGCCTGACCCAGAATCTGTATATGTCTCAGTCCTTCCAACTGACCATTTGTGGTCAGCATGTTATTTATTTATTATTAAAGCATGTTATTTATTTATTATTTATTTTTTACATTTATATCCCACTCTTCCTCCAAGGAGCCCAGAGCGGTGTACTACATACGTAAGTTTCTCCTCACAACAACCCTGTGAAGTAGGTTAGGCTGAGAGAGAAGTGACTGGCCCAGAGTCACCCAGCAAGTATCATGGCTGAATGGGGATTTGAACTCGGGTCTCCCTGGTCCTCGTCCAGCACTCTAACCACTACACCACACTGGCTCTGGTGTATGAGATATTGATGTTTGATTATTAATGAGAAATAATGCAGCTATTTTATTTGTGGCAACACACAGTCTGAAATCATATAAATTTCATCTGTGACATGAATTCTGACTCCTGAAATCATATAGAGAGGGAGCAAGGCAATAAAAGCAACAGTCATTAGTTGCTCATGGAAAGCCTGAAGAACAAATAGGTCTTTATTGTCCTCTCAGTGATAAAAGACCTGGTGTCCTGGAGGGAGATTCCGTAATTGGAGTGCCACCAATAAAAAGGCCCTCTCCTTTTGCTTCCACCCAACCTCTGAAGGTGGGATATGGAGAGAAGGACTTCCAAAACTGATTTTTCATTTTGGGCAGGTTCATAATTCATGAGACAAGATGGCCCACCCGGTTCATCTTGACAGCAAAAACAACATACGTCAACCTACTAGATAAGGGCTTTCACGCAAAAGGTGAGGTCATTCCCATATTTATTATTTATTTATTTGATTTCTATACCACCCTTCCAAAAATGGCTCAGAGCGGTTTACATTAAAACAAAACTAAAATCAATTAACTATTAAATACCACAGCCCAGGAGAAGCTACAGAGAAGGCCCGCCTCCGAGTCTCCACCAGACATGTTGGTGGTAACTGAAGACAGACCTCCTCAGACGACTTTAATGTGTGGTGGGGATCATACAGAAGGTGGCGCTCTAAATAATAAAAAACGATGTTCTCTCTGGGTTTGGGAGCTGTGTGTGTTCCCAATTTTCAGTTGTGTGGAAGCAAGGTAGGATGAAAACCTGAGTAGAAGTGATTGTGTGGAAGCAAGGTAGGAGGAAAACCTGGGTAGTTTTTCCTCCAACCTTGCTTTCACACAATCACATCTACCCTGGTTCCTTTGTTTCAACTGTAGTTAACACAAATAATCTAAGTGCTTTTTATCAAGACCAGAGAGTCTACTTATAGTTCACATATAAGAGTACATATTTGCTTATTGGCAGTTAACTGGGCAAAGAGGCACCTTTTAAACATGGTGATTCTCTTTATTTAGCGGGGGGGAAGTAACTGGCCCTATCCAGCCCCAGCACAGTACCACCAGTGACTGTTGCTGGTGTCTATCATATTTCTCTTTAGATTGTGAGCCCTTCAGGGACAAGGATACATCTTATTTATAATTTTTTTTATTATTTCTCTGTGTAAATCGCTTTGGAATCTTTTGTTGAAAAGCGGTATATAAGTATTTGTTGCTATTATTAGCAAAAAGTGTAATACTTTAGGAAATCAGTGTTTTGATAAGTAAGTTGACACGTGCAAGTTGGCATCACATGAGAATGCCCACTTATCACTTGTTTTTAATTTCCTTTAATAAAATTTCTTTATTGGACTTCTGCTGAGGCTTTCATTGAAGCTATTCTCACAAGCGAGCAGAAATGGGATAAGGGAGCCCAGCCCGGTTTTGCTCACTAGTGAGAACCAGCAGGCTCAAGGGCGAACCTGGTGGCTTCACAGCAGTAAGCCCGCCTAAGTAGCCACCCCCTTAAACGAGGTTAACTGAGCAAGCACTCTGTTAACCTCGTTAAATTAAACATATGTCAGCCGTGGCTGATTATAGCCATGCTGGGCACTCTCGAGGGGAATTCCAGAAATGCTCTGGGGCTCCGGGGGCGCATAGTGGCGCTCCCTGCACCCCACCCCTGGAGCTTGTCTTGTGGTAGCAAGAGGAGAGCTGGCCTTGTGGTAGTAAGCATGACATCCCCTTAGCTAAGCAGAGTCTGCCCTGGTTGCATATGAATGGGAGACTTGATGTGTGAGCACGGTAAGATATTCCCCTTAGGGGATGGAGCCACTCTGGGAAGAGCAGAAGTGCCTTCCCTGGCATCTCCAAAATAGGGCTGAGAGAGAGATTCCTGCGTGCAAACTTGGAGAAGCCGCTGCTAGTCTGTGTACACAATACTGAGCTAGATGGACCTATGGTCCATATACAAACTCAGTATATGGCAGCTTCCTATGTTCCTATAAGCTGTTGGGTGAGCTGTAGCTGGGCACGGGAGCACCAGAGACAAGCCACCGCTCATCTGGGAGGATGATCCGCCCGCCCAGAGCCTGAAGGAGGATCGTCTGAGGACGGTAAGTGCTTCTGGGCTTCCTCCCCACAAAAAGCGGGTAGCCCTTCCCAATTGATCATGGAGCTTCATTGTCTCAAAACAAAGACTGCCTACCCTTTTCAATCCCAGAGGGGAGGGGAAGGTGAAACCCTGCAAGAGGAAATCCCTTGTAACAACAGAATCCTGGGAACTGTACAGGTGAAACTCGGAAAATTAGAATATCGTGCAAAAGTCCATTAATTTCAGTAATGCAAATTAAAAGGTGAAACTGATATATGAGACAGACGCATTACATGCAAAGCGAGATAAGTCAAGCCTTAATTTGTTATCATTGTGATGATCATGGCGTACAGCTCATGAAAACCCCAAATCCACAATCCCAGAAAATTAGAATATTACATGGAACCAAGAAGACAAGGATTGTAGAATAGAACAATATCGGACCTCTGAAAAGTATACAGTGTACTGTGCTTGATTGGCCAGCAAACTCGCCTGACCTGACCCCATAGAGAATCTATGGGGCATTGCCAAGAGAAGGATGAGAGACATGAGACCAAACAATGCAGAATTGCTGAAGGCCGCTAATGAAGCATCCTGGTCTTCCATAACACCTCATCAGTGCCACAGGCTGATAGCATCCATGCCACGCCGCACTGAGGCAGTAATTGCTGCAAAAGGGGCCCAAACCAAGTACTGAATACAGATGCATGCTTATACTTTTCAGAGGTCCGATATTGTTCTATTCTTCAATCCTTGTCTTCTTGGTTCCATGTAATATTCTAATTTTCTGAGATTGTGGATTTGGGCTTTTCATGAGCTGTACGCCATGATCATCACAATTATAACAAATTAAGGCTTGACTTATCTCGCTTTGCATGTAATGCGTCTGTCTCATATATCAGTTTCACCTTTTAATTTGCATTACTGAAATTAATGGACTTTTGCACGATATTCTAATTTTCCGAGTTTCACCTGTAAGTTTGGTGAGGATACCAAGACTATCTTTAAGAGACCCCTAATCATTCTCACTGAACTAGTTCCTAGGTGTCTCTGGGGAAATGGACTATTATACCAATTTGTGGTTCAGATATGCCCTGAACATCAAGGAGCAGAGCTTTTGACATTACAATTGATCCACAGTTATTCACACAATGAAGACGGAAACCCATATTTATTTGGGAATGGTTTTATATACATGGGGGTTTGTGGTTTTTTTTTAATGGAAACTTAACTACTGCCACCCACAGCTTACCTTTATCTACAAAAGGCTGCCAAAGCTATTGATTGCTCCATTACACTGATTGACAGCTAAATAAATGCTTGCTACAAACAAATAGCTATGATTTTTTAAAAGCAATTAGGATCTCTTGAATGTGCAGCTGTAGAACTGGGCTGAAGTAAGAATTTGAAAAAGGAAGCAAAATGACATTGGTAGGAAGTCCAGATATGTGTGATATGTAACTGTTGCAAAGTTATTGCTGAAACCCACTGTTTTTCAACCATGTGAGCAATACACTATTGGCTACAGATGGTAACTAGTGTCACAGAACAACTATCCATCAAAATACTTATGTGCTAGGATCCAGATAACCACAATAAATAAAATGGTACTTGTGCAGTTCTGTACTCGCACAGCTCCCTTGCCCAATCAGAACTGCCATTAAGCTTTAAGAAACAATACAAAATAGAGATTCCCTAGAAGCACCTTGGCATTCCTCATACGAGGTTCTTGGCTGGGGAAAAAATAGCTGCTTCCAGAGCCAGAACGAGGTGTAGGCCAGTGAGGCAGCTGCCTAGGGTGCAGCATGCATACAGGCACAACCAATGGCAAATTTTAACTATTGCACTGTACTTTATAAGCCATTTTTTCCCATCAGAAGATGCCTCCCTCCACAGCATATATTTTGTGATGCTTCAAGTCGCAGGCATTAAAACGAAGGCTCAGAGCCTTTCAGTGGGCAGTAATACCACACAGGTATTTGGCGATCTGCAGTGTGGGGGAGAGGGGCGCTACCATGATATAAGGTGGAAGAACATAGCTACAAGAATCCCAGCCTCCTTTCAACAATAATTCGTTAAACCTACAGGCTGAAATGTACTCATGATCTGACCGCTTCTAAAAAAAGCAATAAATATGTTGTTTATGGCAGGAAGGGGTAGCAGGACTCTGTTACATGTATATGCCCGAAAGTAAGGCAGAAACCAGAGGTTCCCGAGGAACATGCACTCCCTGCTGTGTGTCATCTGAATCCACCAACCTCCAGTTCCTACACCAGTTCTTGACTTCCACCCAATTTTTGCCAAATATTCTGCATCCAACTTCAAATTTTGGTGATAAATTGGGCAGAGAATCTCAGGCTGAAGGTGGAAATCATCGCAGGAACCAGGGTAAAATTGTGTACTTAAAGCTCTCATTGGGGGTGTAATTTTCAAACTGCCTAGGGTGCACAAATGCCTTGTCCTGGCTCTGGCTGTTTCACTCATAGAAGACTCTTTCCACATATGGAGGAGATCTCCGAATCCTAGCTCTGCACCCTAAACACTTATTATGCACTTAATACACCAATCATAAGCAAAGTTTTCCAAGTCTGGGTCAGCCTTCTAATGGCTAAGATCAAGTGTAAGTTTCTAGTCCACACCAGCGTTCCCTGTAACAGGGAATCTGAGACTCCCAGCATCCCTAGCCAAAGGCCACTGCACCTGGGGATGCTAGGAGTTGTAGTCAACAACATCTGAGATTCCCTGTTACAGGGAACACTGGTTTCCACTGATCCTGCCCTATCCCGAGTCCACTGCCATGTATGAAAGGCCGGAGAGAAGTCGAGTCTCAGCTTTGACTTCACACTGCATTTCAGGGGCATTCTACACATCTCCAAAGTGCTGATGTCACTGCAGTTCAGAACTGGGAGATTTGGAAACCAACTTTCCCTATTCAGAAACCCTCCAGGCTGTTATAAGCCCAACCCCACTTTGAAGTTCTCTAAAGCCCAACCCAACCCTCCTCTTAAGATCCAGCTCATAATAGGATCAGCCCAGCAATAGTTTTTCTCCACAGCTACCCCCTTCTCTTTCTCATCCCAATTAACCACAAGGCAACTACAATATGGTAGGGACAACCACAGTTGGGAACGATTTCTCCTATCAATCCTTGAATCTGGGAAGGTGCTGTAACACGCCTCGGGGTTGTCTTTTAATGAAAGGCGGTATATAAATGTAACAATAAATTAAAAAATTAAAAAATAACACTGAAGGAGGCTTCTCAGCAAGGCTTCATTGTTAGTTCTTGTCACCACCATCACTGCCCCTTAAGTTTTGGGGAAGGGGAAGGGGGAGTGAAGGAGGCCTCCATTCCCCATCATACCCCAGTGGCATAACTGGGAGAACAATGTGGCCTTCGTTCAGAAGGAGATTAAGCTGAAATGACTTTAGTTTAGGCCTAAATCAAACTCAACCCAAATTAAGCGGCAGCTGGTACATATGAGCTGGGAGGGGGCATGGGACATGAGCCTCAGGTGCAGTCCACAATACTCCAATGCTCCCTTGCCCCAGCTACCTCTCTCATCTGCCCAGGTCTGAGCCCAGCGGGCTCGTAATTTGCCCGATTATGGACTGAACTCCCCAACAGGATGGTTGGGGAGTTCAATTCTCAACCAGACATATTACCAGTCCACCGGGCTTGGGGCAGACCAGCTTGGGGCAGACCAGCTGAGAGAGGAAGAGAAGTAGCCGAGGCGGGGTGGAACTGAGCATCACAGGCGTGTGCACCTGAGGTTTGTTTTCTGCTTCCCCCACCCCGCTCGTTTGTGCCAGCCACCACTGCCCAAAATTAACTGAGGCAAGCCCATTACAACTTATCACTACCCTGAAGTGCAGCAAGAAGTCAGAGATTGATCCTGCCTCTCCCCAGAGTTCCGAGCAGTGTCCCCTCTAAGGCATGCATATGTGTGCATGTGCTCACACGGTTTTTTGCTGTCCACTCAGTTAATTTTAGATCCCACTCAGGTTGAATTAAGAAGGTCCCACTCTGAATGCACATGCGCACACACTGCCTTGATACTGCCACCCATAACAAAACCCATTCCGCAAACAGATGGGGGGGAAATAGGGAACACTGGTTCTGGGTTTGGCATTGGTTGTGGGCCCTTGACCTCGTGAGAGCTGAATTATGGAGGCAATGGTAAGCCCCTCCTGTATTCTACCAAAAGAAAATCACAGGGCTCTGTGGGCACCAGGAGTCAAAATCGACTTGACAGCACACTTCATCTTTACATCTTTAAAAAAAAATTTTTTTTTTCAATTTTATTGAAACATAAGCAAAATAAAAGAAAAACAGTGTCATGGCATTTCTTTAAGCAAGTAATAGAAAGAAAACATTCTGAATATATTAACAGTTCTAAGAGAATTTGGCAGCAATGATCAACGTTTGATTACATCTGATCAACACTTGGTTGCATAAAGCTGGGTACATAAAGCTTCACAAATCAAATCCAGACAATGGGAACAAATGATGTCCTTGTCGAATATTAAAGTTCATGAAGGGATCCCAAGTTGACATAAATGACTCAGTTGAGACTTCATTCATACTAGCAGACCCGAGTGCCGCCGCCGCGGCCGGGCCAAGTGCCGCCGCCGCGGCCGGGCCAAGTGCCGCCGCCGCGGCCGGGCTGGGCCGGGCTGCCCCCACCCCACCGCACCACCACTACTGCGCTGTCGGGCGGGCAGGGGCCCGCCGCTGAGTCCCACCGCCGCGGCCAGGCCGACTGCCGAGTCCCGCCGCCGCGGCCGGGCCGCCCCCACCCAGCCGCACCACCACCACCCCCGCTGCACCACCACTGGCCCACCGCCGCTGCCTGGCCTACGGTGCGGCCAGGCCCGCCTTCTTGCCTCCGTGGCCGGGCCCACCTGGCTCCCCGGCCATGGCCGCCACCGCGGCCAGGCCGAGTGCGGCCGCTGCCGCCGCCCTGCGGGGGCCGAGTGCAGCCGGGCCCGTCCCGGCCCACTGCCTCATGTCCACGGCCGGGCCCGCCTGGTTCCCTGGCCATGGCCGCCGCCGCCGCTGTTCTCCTGGGTGTGGACCAATCAGGCGCCCCCTGCAGCCCAGCCAATCAGCTGGGCTGCCGGGACGCATTTCTCCTGGGCACACCCAGGAGAAATATATATATAGATAAACTGAAGCTTTAGAAATTGAGGCATAATCCCATAATTTCAAAAACCAATCATTTAAAGAGGGGACTTCTAAAACGCGCCAATTATGAGCATCCTTTACATCTTAAGAAGGGTATCGACCCAAAACAAGCATTTCATAATCATATCTTATTTCCTAGCACCTGTTAAGGTCTTGTATCTTCATGCTCCCTGCCCCACACACACCCTTGTGATAAAATGCAGTTGTGGGCAATGACAAGATTAATCTGCATATATCCCAATAGGTATTACATTTATTTATTTTCTTTAATTTATATACCGCCTGACTCAGAGGCTCTAGGCGGTTCACAACAGTAAATACAACACAAACACATTAAAAACTAACTATTAAAACAACAATAAATTTAACACATTCAAAGATTACTAAAAGCCAGGCCCCCCAAAAAATGTCTTAAGGGTTATTTTAATGGCTGCTAAAGATATTAAGCCTCAAATATATATATAAGGAACGCTTTCCACAGCCCAGGAAAGACTACAGAGAAGGCCCACTCCAAATACCAAGCTGGTGGTACCTGGAGACAGATTCTTTCATGACATTAATGTGCTGTGAGGATCATGCAGAAGGCGGCGTTCTCCCAGACAGCCCGGTCCTAAGCCATTTAGGGCTTTAATGGTAATTACCAGCACTTTTGCCCGGAAACATACTGGCAGCCAGTGCAGTTGTTTTGTAACATCAGTGCCCACTAAGGTGTTAGACATCAATTTTGTGTCCAAAAGAAAGCCAGTTTTCTACCTTAACTGAGGTAGACAGGAAGCAACTGCAAGAGGATAGCAGTAACACAAAGGATTAATTTTTATCACTTTACAAAGATGATGAAAAATAAATTATCATTCCAGCTGACTTCCCAGGAGATCTCCATTTATCATTATCATCAACTAATCAGGCTTTTGCTTCTGTAGAAACAAAACAGGCAAAGGAAAAAACCAAACCTGACTTTGAACAAAACGACAAAGCAACACTTTTTTCCTGATTCAACTGCTTCATTCTTCACAAAGAAGCATATTGTGCTACATAAAGAAAATTGAATTCCTATTACAGTTATTTGTATGAGAGTTCATATTAATAGAGCTCTTTTCCCAAGTGCTCAAATACCACTTCATATCCATTCCCTCAGCAAAATGTACAATCCTGTAGGGCAGGTCACTATCAGTAATACTGGGTAGCAGCCGACTACTTAGTTGTGACTAAGCACCACTGAAATGTATGAGATAAGTTAGCCATGACTAATTTAAACCCCATTAATTCCAATGGCTGACAACCTGACCAAATTTACAAGAGGAAGTCCTACTGACTTCCTACTGTAGTTATCCTTTAGACTACTCCTCAAATAGTCCTATTGAGAAATGTAGTTAGAATGCCAACCATGAGGAATTAGTCATGTCTACCTGAGAACGCCTCCATTATGAGTCCCACCTCCTATTGAAATTATCTGCAGAGGTCCATCTGCAGCTGCCACCAGCTTGTCTAGTGGCTACTCAGGAACGGGCCTTATCCACTGCAATCCCGAGGCACTGGGAAACGCTGCCTGCCAGACTAAGAGCCTCCCCATCTCTGACAATTTTCAAAAGGGCTGTTAAGATACATTTATTCACCCAGGCTTTTAATCAGAATTTTAGAATCTATCATTGTTTTAAACTGTATTAATGTTTTAATGTTTTGACTGTTTGTAACTTGATTTATTGTAATCTGCCCAGAGATGTGAATTTCGGTCAGTATACAAATTTAATCTGGATGCTGCCCATTATCCCCATTTTGCAGATGTGGCATTGAGGCTGAAGACGGTGGTTCACAACTGAGTGAATTAATGGCTAAGACAAGATTTTACGCAATAATTTCCTGATTCACAGTTCAGAAATACCCTGTGAGGTACGTTAGGCTGGAAGATATGTGACTGGCCCAAAGGCACCCAGGTAGTTTCATGGCTTAATGGGGATTTGAACTCAGATCTCCCCAGTCCTAG
Source organism: Hemicordylus capensis (assembly GCF_027244095.1). NCBI lineage: Eukaryota > Metazoa > Chordata > Lepidosauria > Squamata > Cordylidae > Hemicordylus > Hemicordylus capensis. The sequence goes on along the minus strand of NC_069661.1, from coordinate 23,545,012 downwards.
TCCAACACTTTAACCACTACACCACACTGGTTGTGTCTTGGTTCACAGCTCATTTTCTTACTTATTGCACTACACTGTCCAAAGTGTGTGTGTGTGTGTGTGTGTGTGTGTGTGTCCACATATGCAAGAGAGAGATCAGTAAGTCTGGAAATTTGCTTTCAATGAAGCTACAGGCCCACGCCTCATGGCCACCCCAATGCATGGGAGCCAGAGGAAAAGCACAGGTGGCACTCTCTTCCAGGTGATTCAGGCTTTGCCAAGAAAATAGGGTGGTGGGGAGAGAGAAGGCCATATTCAGCATGGTTCAGGCACATACATTAAAACTGTCCTTGGTGTGGGTTGACAGTGACATGTCATAAGTGCAACTCAGCAGGTGTCAATCAGTACGCACATGATGTTCTGGGAGCTGCATCAGGAGATGCCGGCAATTCCTTGCACTCTTAGGAAGATGTCAAAGGAACATGGGAAGCTGCTTTATACTGAGTCAGAAGGAATTGAGTCCACCTAGCTTTGTACTGTCTACTCTGAATGGCAGAAGATCTCCACTGTTTCAGTCAAGGCTCTTTCCCATCCCTATCTGGATGGGGATTGAACCTTGGATTTTCTGCATGTAAGGCATGTGTACTGAGCTAATGGCCCATGTGCCTCTCTCATATACAGAGAGATGAAGGGTATATATAGGTCCTCATGATTCATAGGCCCCTGGATTCATCCAACATGTCAGCTTAATTTTGCAAGGTACACTTCAGTCCCTCTTGCAACACACAGTGTGAGAATCACTGCTTTAAAACATCGAAAATACAAGGTTGCTCTGATGGGTTACAGTGTCTGTGATCTTTTCTTTTCTTTTTTTAACTGGCTTAGGTTAGTTAGCATTATCAGCAATGGCAATTTGGAGATAATTTTTATGTGGAATTCCAGGAATTATTTTCACCCATCCTTTGCATCTTGCAGCAGTCACTTATACAAAACTATACTTCATCTTTCTAAATCAGTAATTACTGATTTATTATAGTATATAAATCACGTATACACCACATTTCTCTAATACACTCAAGCCAGTAAACCAGAGAATAACAAAAAATTTAAAGGCCCATAATGACAAAATATAATATATAACTGTAAATAAAAATGCTATGCCTACAGAAAAATATACAAAGGATCTATTCAAAATTCCTGCATCAGTATGTCCTGATTTCACATTCAGCAGAATGCTTATGGATAAGCTTTTACTGAAATGGAATATGCACCAGCTACAGTCAAATAAAGGATAACAAAATGCCCCCAAGCCGCCTTGCTGTTCAAACGAGTGTTTACATTATATGCATTTACCAAAAAAAGCATGCAGGTGTGCTGCTGTATGTGTATATATTTGTAAATGACACATTCGCGCTCTCGCTCTTATTTATTTATTTATTTATTTATATTTTGATGCATGCTTCCTTTCAAACTCTACCTGAGATGCCTGGGGCATCCTGACAGATGGCCATTAAACTGAACAGAAACACGTTTTAATGAAAGTAAAACCAGGTTTCCAAGTGACCAAACTCATCCCAATAAGCTGCAGCCAAGACATGGAAGGAGAAATAGATCTGATTTCTCCAACTCATTTTCCCTGCCCTAATAACCTACAGGAGGTCGGTGGTCCTTGGAGCAAAAAGAAATTAAAAGATTAATCCTCCTATCTTTTTGCCCCTTGGCTGCTACATTCGTACTCCCCATCTCCTGGATTTCTTATTGCCCGAGCCAGTTAAAACAAGCTGTTTCATGTGGCAGTGAAAGATACATGATGATCTTACAGACACATGATTAAAGTCTTAGAGTGAAAGCCAACCACATGATTCCAGTGATCAGGTGATGACAGCAGTCATAGATCCACTAGCAAGGATTCCACCTGTTAGTACTGTCTGACAGCAATCATGTCTTCACACACCCCACTTACAGGGGTGTCTGGACTGGCTGTCCAGAGGAGACAGCAGAAGAATGGAGAGATTTTTCTTCCTTCCCCTGTGTCTGGACCATGGCAAAAGCACCAGAAAGGCTATAGTTCTTCCTACCCTAAATGCACCTGGCACACTGTAATGACTATACACTAGATTTCTGCATACTAGACATCAGGAAAGGGATGTTGGGGCAAGAATGTGGCTCTCCATTCTTAGCACACTGTCATCACAGTGCGCCCAGAACAAGGAGGACTAAGAATTGTAATTTTTTCAGCACTTCTACCATGAATCAATAATGCCTGAAAGACTACAATTTCCAGCTCTTCTTGCGCCTGGCAGGCTTTGATTACTCCATGCCAGGAAATGTGGAGAGGGGAAGGGAGAAAGAACTGTCCTTCCATTCTTCTGCTGCCAACGCGGGAGCCATGAGAATGATAAGTGTGGGAGAAGAGGCTTGGAGAGGAGGGAAGGGGAGAAGTGGAGGTCACAGCTCAGTGGCAGAAGATACCCAGGTTCAATCCCTGACATCTCCAGGTAGGGCTGGGAAAGGATGTCTGCCTCAAACCTTGGAGAGAGCCCCTGCCAGCAAGCATAGCTAGACAGACCAATGGTCTGACTCAGTATAAAGGTAGCTCCCTATGTTTCTAGGTACTTGAAATTTCTAAGGGGTTGTGGGCAGATCAGATTGGACTCTGTCACACACTTAGACGGGAATTAGACAGGACCTGAACACTCTGAAATTAGGGGGGGGGAGGTGAAAACAATGACCTATTTTCCAATTTGGGGGATAAAGGCAGGTGACTCACCTGTAACCGTAGTTCTTCAAGTGGTCTTCTGTGCATTCACACATGGGATTTGTGCCTGTGCAGAGTCACCATCCGGAAACTTCCAAAGCTTTACCTTATTAGGAAAAAAGAGTGGAAAAACCAGCTCCCCCATCTGTAAGTGTACTCCAATCCGGAGACTGCCTCAGCTGTACACCTAAACACAGTGACACGGACGCTGCAGCAGGGAGGAAGGGCGGGTCATGTGAATGCACAGAAGTTATGCAGGAAAGACTATTGTTATCTAGGCAAAATTGTCACCTGAAGAGGACGTTTTTATAGCCCAGGGCTTGACAAATCCCAGGCTTCAGGAAGGCATGGCACCTGGAAATTCAAATGTGGTGCCGAGACATGGACATTCAGTGGTAGTTATTTAATATAATCTTTTTTTGTTCAAGGCAACCCTGATTCTGTTTTAAATATGTTACATGTAAAGTGAGGGATAAAGAGATGCCCATTTATCCTCCTCCTCCACAATGTCCATCACAAAGCCCAGAAATTTTGTCAAGCGTCCATTGTCTGGCTCCCAAATTTAGGGGCTGGCTCCTAGATCAAAAGAAAACTTATCAAGGTCTGTAATAGCCCCTCCTGTTGAGGAGAGCCAATGGATAGTCTAGATAAACAACACCACTCTACTGCCCAAGGAACCTTTCACTGCCAAAGGAGATACTCCATCCCTGGTGGATCACCACATGGAGCAATGGTCCACAGAATCATTAATCCCTGCAGCTCCTGACACTTATTCATGTAAGATATTGTTAATATTTTCCCAAATAATGTGTGTTACTTGGGAGAGCCTTTTGGTTCTTCAAAAAGTGATCTGAAGATCAGTTCTAAATGGCACAACTGTTTATAATTTATTCAAAATATTTATGCCCTGCCCTTTCAGTACACTACTGCTCAGGGCAGCCAACAAAGTCAGTAAAACCAATACTTTATAAAAATAAAAGAAAGGAAAGATTGTGCTGTCAAGTCAGTGAAGAACAGATAAAGCAGAAATTAAAAACAAATTCAGTTAAATACAAGAATTGTAAGATAAAATGTTAGAAGTCAATGTTAAAAATCCTCCAGATATAATTACAGTTAAAAATTAAAATTTATCCTGGGAAGTGATGAAGAAGGCAGGATCTTCACCTTAGCCTGACCACCAGGCACTCAAATAACACAGTCTCTTCAAAATAGTTTGTTTCCATGGGAATGCAATAAGTCTGTTTCCATTAACATCCGTTTCAGGTTTTTGTTAGATTTCATTAGCACGGATTTTCATTTGATTAAGTATTTAAAACCACATTTTCTAAGATCAATATTTGGAGAAGTAGAGTAATTTTTATAAAGTCTCAAAGTCATTAAAATATTCAGCTTTTCAGCTGCGTCATTAGAAGTGTATTTCAACTAGGTGGATTTTTTTCCTCCTTGCTAAAGAGCAAGCGAGAACAGATCTGGAAACCACATGAAAGAAATTACCTCAGTCCAAAAGGATATAATGCATCATCCTAGATTATAACTGAATATTACTTTAATTGCAGCTTACATAATTATAGTTATTTTGTGATGTTATCACATGAAATCAAACCACAGACGCAACACCTATACAATAAATAAATAAATAAATAAATAAAGCAAGCAAGCAAGCAAACCATAACATAAATGGGATGTTTAAAAAAGCATGCCATATGTCTTACACTGTTTTTGGCAAAATGACTGAACACCTAGACATTCTTAATGCATCCCATTGAGCCAGAAATTGGACAACATATGGGTTGTCTATTGGCTAGGAACAGTTTTCTTTTAGAAGATGTTTTTCTCAAGCAATTTTGGCACAGAAAAACTCCTAGGGGAATTTTCTGTCATTAGAAAAGAAAGAAAAAACAGATACTGGTAAATTCTGAGGCTTATCTAGACAATCTTTTTTTCCCCAGTTGCGAAACCACTGTGCTTTCATTGACATACAGTTGCCATCTTTTGATTTAAAGGATCCTGGGATCCTGAATACACTAGTGGATGAAGTCTGGGCAGGCAAGTTGAGCCTCTTCAGAATCAAACATTTTAGGTCTATATCTAAAGTCTAAAATGGATAGGATGGTGGAGAATCCCTGATTAGATCTCTTGAAATTGATTTAAATGGCAAATGCGGACATGGGGAGGACAAATTCCGGCTCTAACTGCGTGGCAGCAAGTGCTCACTGGGGCAAGAGCGGCAGTGAACAAGGCTGCTTATGCCTTTAATACGGTAATAAGGCCCATCACTGCAGCTATCCTGCCACCACAGTCACTACCATTCAGCTGGCTGAGGTACAGGAACACAGGCCATATCAGGGTTACAGCAGTAAAAAACCCACGAATCTCCCACCATCTTGCACCCTGAGATGTTTACATGAGCACTTAAATGCACCCAACACATATCTGAAAATGCATGCATCAGACATTCGTCAGGAAGCCAAGACTGATTGCAGCTTCATGAGTCCAAGCTGAGTGTCAAATCCCATATCTGAAATCGTGTGATGTGATGGGGTAACGAACATTCCTCAGCATCCTTGACATAATTCAGATTTCTCTCTCTGGATTAGATACTGTAAGATTCAGCAAATATTTTGGTTGTCACCTTTTAATGTGTGACAGGCAAGATTTCACTTTTCATACTACAAAAGGAAAAGCACCAGGAAAGTCTTTAGCAACCTTTTTGTTGGGGGGTTGGTGTGGAATGAGACATTGATATGTCAATGTTTACAATTGGCAAAACACTGATGATTTATTTAGCTCCTCCAGTGGTCTTCCCATTCTACATGTTCTGAAACTGACACACATTCAGTCAGATCCTCAGCTGGTAGTACAGAGCAGCATAACTTCATTAATTTCTGCTGTTCTTTGACCTAAATTAAACAGGCCCATATGTGGTCCTTTGTAAGGATTTCTTTCTCTAGTGGGTCAGTATTCTTCTTGCTTTCCTGAATGTTCTCCCTCAAAATGAAGGCACAGAAGGCAGAAAGAGCAGTTTACACCCCTCAGATTTAAAATACACACACACTCCTCTTTAATTGCCCTTAGAAAATAACCATCAGAGGCATGTCCTTCCCACACATAAAAGTACACATTATCGTAATGTGCAGTGCACAGAACAAACAAGTCCCATAAATCACACTCCTAGCGAGGGCTAGTTTAGCCACACTACCAGTTTAAACTGGAGTGGCTGGAAGGAGGGGGTCTTTGCGCTGCTTATGGTCACTTGACTCGGCATTTTGCTTTGTTTTCTAACTCAGTCACAATGAGGTTTTTAAAAAAATGTATAAGTTTAAAAAAACAGTCAAAAGAGCAGTGGCATGCCTATTATTCAGGGATAAGTAACAGTACTACTACTGAGCTTTTAATGCTTATGAGAACTTAAAGTGCTTCACATGCATTATCTGGTGGTGAGCCTTACAACAACCTTGTAAACTAAATGAGTATTATCACCATATTAAACATAAGAACAGCCCTGCTGGATCAGGCTCAAAGCCCATCTAATCCAGCATGCTGTTTCACACAGTGGCCCACCAGATGCCTCCGAGAAGCCCACAGGCAAGAGATGAGGGCAGACCCTCTTTTTTGCTGTGGATCCCTTGCCACTGCTATTCAGAGGCATCTTGCCTCTGAGGCTGGAAATGGCCTATAGCCACCAGACTAGTAGCCATTGATAGACCTGTCCTCCAGGACTTTGTCTAAGCCCCTTTTAAAGCCATCCAAGCTAGTGGCCATCACTACATCCTGTGGCAGAGAATCCCATAAATTAATTAATTATGCACTGTGTGAATAAGTACTTCCTTTTCTCAGTCCTAATTTTCCAAACCTTCAGTTTCATGGGATGGCCCCTGGTTCTAGTGTTATGCGAGAGGGAGAAAAATGTCTCTCTGACCACTCTCTCTACTCCATGAACAATTTTATACACCTCTATCATGTTTCCCCATAGTCGCCTCCTTTCCAAACTAAAGAACCCCAGATGCTGTAGCCTTGCCTCATAATTAACTTGGCAAAGAGGCACCTTTTAATGTGGCAATTCTCTTTATTTAGCGGGGGGGAGTAACTGCCCCTATCCACCCCCAGCACAGTACCACCAGTGACTGTTGCTGGTGTCTATCTTGTGTTTCTTTTTAGATAGTGAGCCCTTTGGGAACAGGGACCCATCTTATTTATTTATTATTTCTCTGTGTAAACCGCCCTGAGCCATTTTTGGAAGGGCGGTATAGAAATCGAATGAATGAATAAGCAAGCAAGCATGCTGCTCCAGGCCCTTGATCATCTTGGCTGCCCTCTTCTGCACCTTTTCCAGATCTACAATGCCCATACCTTAAGAAGGACATTGCAGAACTGGAAAAGATGCAGAAGAGGGCAGCCAAGATGATCAAGGGCCGAGAGAAAATGGTATTCTTAAGGCCACTCCTTCCCCTTTAAAATACACAATATTGGCAGCCCGGGTTGAGGGACTGCTTCCATTTTATGCATTTTAGAGACAAGGGACCAATAATGTATGCATGCACTCTTCACAACTGGAACGGTCAGCATGCATTTTGAATTTGAGTATTTCTATTGAATGAGGATGACAAGCACAGATGCTACACCCAATGGACAACCAGCCTCGGAGGCCACAGCATACTACTATGGAGTGTCTGCTTCCACATCAGGCACAACCTTTCTGTGAAAGATAACATGGCTGCTACCAACCACTGAGAGAGCACTGCTGCTGCCACCATGTCACCTCCTCCCCCTCTCCCAACCCCCAAATTGCCAAAAGGTCCTATACAGTGTGGGCCTAAGTTATTTAAGAGAGTGCCTCCTTCTATTGTCCCCTTTGCAAAGCAAGCTCCACACCAGTTTGCATTTGAATGGGGGACTACAAGTGTGAACACTGTAAAATATTCCCCTTAGGGGATGGGATTGCTATGCAGAAGGTTCCAAGCTCCTTTGCTGGCATCTCCAGATAGGGCTGAGAGAGACTCCTGCCTGTAACCTTGGAAAAGCTGATTCCAGTCTGTGTAGACAATGCTGAGCTGGATGTACCAATAGTCTCAGCAGCTTCCTATGTTCCCATGTACAAAATCCTCATTGCTTGTTAAGGTCATCCAGAGAGTCCACCTGCAGTTACCGCTAACTTGTCTGGCAGTGAATCGAGTTTGGGCCTTCTCTAGACCTGCCCATGAGCTCTACCACTACTACTAGTATTTATATACCACTTTTCAACAGAAGTTTCCAAAGCAGTTTCCATATATAAATAGATAGATAACTCAACAGATCTGGAACACTCTACCAGGCAAGATACAAGGGTTGCCTTCTCTACCAGCTTTTTAAAAGGCCTTAAAGACACACTTTTTAAACCAGGCATTTAAGGATTGTTTTGAATTGGTCTGACTTTGCTTCTAGTTTGCATATTCAATTGATTTTAGTTTGTTTCCTTAATTTAATTTTTTGATTGGTTGTAAACCACCACCAGACTGTTGATTAGACAGTATATAGAGGTAATAAATAAATAAAATGACCCAATTTTGCCCAAACAATTGTGGGTGGCAAAATTGGGGGACGGGTGGATTTTGGGTGAGCCTTACTTAATACACCAGTACTGAAACACAAACATCTAGAGCACGGATGGACAACCTGAATGAATGAATGAATGAATGAATCTTTATTACGGTCAATGACCCATAACAAAAGCAAAACAATACGACTCATTTCACAAAATACAGAAAAGGGGAGGGGGGAATTAGTGAACCAATCATTCTAATACCATTTACTCATACAATTTTGATCTAATCTTGACTGCTGCTGCACAAAATTTAGTCACATTAAGTGTTATACATTCACTACAGTCTGCTAACAGAAAAGAAACATACCCATCCTCATTTCTACCAGGGATATTCAATAAAAGAAGGGCAATCAGTTCAGAACGAATATCCTTATGGAACAAGCAATATAACAAAACATGAGTCACCGTTTCTACACCTTGGCTACAAGGACAAACCTGATTGTTAATAGGAATTTTCTTATACCTGCCCTCCACTACAGCTGATGGTAATGCATTACATCGTGCAAGGGAGAAGGGTGGACAACTTAAGGTTCTCTAGCTGTTCAACAATTTATTGCAGCTGGGAATGGTGGGAGTTGTAGTCCAGAAAAAGCTGGAGAGCCTCAGGTAGCCCACCCCTGCTGTAGAGCAACATCTGCTGGCACTACAACTCAATTCAATGTACTAAACAAACACTCTTATGTTAAGAAGCTATTTTGTGGCAGAGCTCTTTCTCTATACAAGAAATCCTTGTTATAAACCATTATAATCTAGTAACAACAAGAAACAGTTTTAGATATTCTGTCTGGAAATCAGACACAATGTTCTTCTAAATACTTAAAACCCAGAGATTGCTGCTAAAGCTGCCCATTTTCAGGTTTTCTTTCCCTCCCCTTTGTCTGTGGCATCATGCTTTCTTGGGGGAAACGCTGAAACCACACTAAAAGCCCAAATTACTTATGGATTTAGTCAGAGATTAACCCAGCTTTTCAGTAATAGTAGTAGTTTCTGAAAAGCCCAGCATGGTCATTATTGGTTTTAATGACATATTGTTTATTACTTTCAGGACACCGACAAAGCACAATTTCAATGAATGTGGACCTTCTATATGCTAAAACTATCCCTCCCTTCAGGGATGAATGAGTCACAGCTCAGCAGCAGAACATTTGTTTTGCTTGTAGAAGGTCCCAGATCCCATCCCGAGCTTCTCCAGTTAACTGGATCAGGTAATAAGTGGTGAGAAATATCTCTGCCCAAGACCCCAGATAGCTGCTGCCAGTCAGAGTAAGTAATGATGGGCTAGATGGACCAATGTTTCCAGTTCTACAGTGTCCTCCTTTAGGTATGGTGACTAGAATTGTACGCAGTATTCCAGATGTGGCCACACCATAATTTTATATGAGGGCATTATAATATTAGCAGTTTTATTTCCAATCCCCTTCCTAATGATCCCTAGCATGAAATTGGCCTTTTTCAAAGCTGCTGCACATTGAGTCGACACTTTCAATGAGCTGTCCACCATGACCCCAAGATCCCTCTCCTGGTCAGCTACCAACAACTCAGATCCCATCAGCGAATATGTGAAGTTGGGGTTTGTAGCTCCAATATACATCACTTTACACTTGCTAACACTGAACCGCATTTCCCATTTTGTCACCCACTCCCCCTACTTTGCAGAGATCCTTTTGGAGCTCCCCACACTCTGATGTGGATTTCACTACCCTAAATAGTTTGGTGCCATCTGAAATTTTGGCCACCTCGCTGCTTACCCCAACTTCTAGATCATTTATGAATAAATGATAAAGCACCAGTCCCAGTACAGAACCCTGAGTGACCCCACTTCTTACTTCGCTCCATTGTGAAAACTCTCCATTTATACCTACCCTGTTTCCTGTCCTTCAACCAGTTAGCAATCCACACATGTACTTGTCCCCTTATCCCATGATTGCTTTCTTGTGAGTCTTTGATGAGGAACTTTGTCGAAAGCTCTTTGGAAGTCCAGGTATACTATATCAACTGGATCACCTTTATCCACACATCTGTTGACACTCTCAAAGAACTCCAAATGGTTGATGAGACAATATTTACCTTTGCAGAAGCCATGCTGGTTCTCCCCCAGGAGGGCCTGTTCTTCTACGTGCTTTACCATTTTATCCTTGAAAATGCTTTGAATCAATTTGCCTGGAATGGACGTTAAGCTAACTGACCTGTAATTTCCCAGATCGCCCCTGGATCCCTATTTGAAAATCAGTGTTATATTGGCTACTTTCCAGCCCTTTGGTACAGAGCCTGATTGCAGGGATAAGTTATATATTTTTGCAGGAAGGTTGGCAATTTCACATTTGAGTCCTTTAAGAATTCTTGGATGGATGCCATCTGGCCCTGGTGATTTGCTAGTTTTTAATTTTTCCAGATAGTGTAGAACATCATCTCTTGTCACCTCTATCTGACTCAGTTCTTTAGCCTTTGTCCCCAAAAAACTTGGTTCAGGAACAGGTTTATGCTCAGTATGCTCTGCTGTGAGGACAGAGGCAAAGAACTAATTTAGTTTCTCTGCAATCTCCATATCCTCCCTAATAATCCCTTTCACTCCCTCATTGTCTAATGGTCCAAATGCCTCCCTAGCAGGTTTCCTGCTTCTGATGTATTTAAAGAAGTTTTTGTTATTCCACTTGATGCTTTTAGCTAAATGTTACTCAAACTCTCTTTTTGCCTCCCTTATTGCATTTCTTTTGCTAGAGTTTGTATTCCTTTCTGTTCTCTTCATCTGGGCAGGATTTCCAACTTCTGAAGGAAGTCTTCTTCCCCTTTATAGCTTCCTTGACTTTGCCTGTTACCACGCTGGCATCCTCCTGGTCTTGGTGGTACCTTTCCTCCTTTCTAACATTCTATACATTCTTTCTAACATTCTATACATTCTAACTGGGCTTCTAGTATTGTGGTTTTTAGTAAATTCCATGCATTCTGAAGTGACTCTTCTGATTTTCCTTTTCAGCTTTCTTTTTACCATACTCCTCATTTTAGAGAAGTTTCCTCTTCTGAGATTTAAAGTGTCTGTTAGAACTCCTTGGCGATTCTCTCCCTACATGTATGCTGAATTTGATCGCATTATCATCACTGTTCCCTAAAGCGTCCATAACACTGACATCACGTACCAAGTCCTGGGTGTTATTCAAGATTAAGTCCAAGGTTGACTTCTCTCTGGTTGGTTCCATGACCAACTGTTCTAGGCACAGTCATTCAACGTATCTAGAAATTTGACCTCTTTGTCATTACCTGACTGAATTTATATGGTCTATCTGTGTGTAATTCAACTCACCTGTTATTACTGCCCTCTCTCCCTTTGATGCCTCCCTGATTTCCTTCTGCAACTCCCGGTCACTGTCAGCGTTTTGATCCAGATGGCGATAGCACATCCCAAGTAGCACATTTCCTTTCAGGCCTTGTACTGTCACCTAAAGGGTTTCTGTGGAAGACTCTGGTCCTCCTATGTTTTCTAGATTGTTAGATTCTATCCCTTCTTTAACATTACAGTTCTACTCCACCTCTAAGGCACCTCTCCCTGTCCTTTCTATAGAATTTATATCCAAAGATAACAGTGTCCCACTGGTTCTCACTATTCCGCCATGTTTCTGTTATGCCCACTATATCTATTTTTTGTTAGCAACCAAGCACTCCAGTTCGCCTATCTTGGTTCAGAGGCTTCTGGCAATGGCATATAAGCACCTATATGCTGAATCTCTTACCTGGTGTGTGCTATTTTTCTTTTGGCTCTTTGATCTCTTTGACCAGCTAGCACAGCCTTCTGTCTGCTCTTTATGTGGTTCTATTCTGTCCCCTTCTGTTTTATCTGAATCTTTTACACCCTCGCACTTTAAGGGATGGCATTTGTCAAACCGGATACTGCCCAGCTCCTGTCAGCTATTCCCCAGGTGTCATTTTAAAAGCTCTTCTGCAACCTTGTTTATTTTAAGCATGAGCACTCTGGTTCCATCTTGATTCAAGTGCAGCCCATCCCTTTTGTACAGGCTTTGCTTGCTCCAAAATATATCCCAGTGCCTAACAAATCTAAACCCCTCCTCCTGGCACTAATGTCTCATCCATGCATTGAGACCACTCAGCTCTGCCTGTCTCGCTGACTGTGTGCGTGGAACAGGTAGCATTTCTGAGAAAGCTACCTTGGGAGCCCTGGACTTCAATATGCTACCTATTAGCCTAAATTTGGCTTCCAGGATCTCCCGACTACATTTCCCAACATCGTTGGTGCCGACATGCACCACGACAGCTGGCTCCTCCATAGCACTGCCTAACAGCCTATCTAGAAACCACATGATGTCTGCAACCTTCGCACCAGGCAGGCCAGTCACCGTGCGGTCAACACATAGGTCACAGACCCATCTCTCTATACCTCTAATGACTGAATCGCCCACTACAAGGAGGCCCCCCACCCCCCGGAGGAGTATCTCCTGTGCGAGAAGATATGGGCTCATCATCCATGGAAGGGGTCTCTCCTAAAGGAGGATTTCCCTCTTCCTCAGACTGATGTCCTCCTTCCCCAAGACCTTCATTCTCCCTGACAGCAGAGGAGCTATCAGCTTTAGAGTGGGATGCCTCTTCCTCATCCCTGAAGGTCTCTTCTGCATGCCTCTCTGAGCTTCTCCAGATGCACCAGGTTGGTCTCGAAGGAACAAACTTGATCCCTGAGAGCCAGGAGCTCCTGGAACCGAGCACACATCCATGACCTGCCCATGGAGCAAATAAGTAATACGTGCAACACTCTGTGCAATGCACTGAGATGTGCCCCTTCCCCTGCTGGCTTTCTATCTTCATAACTGGTTTTGTTGGCTGTTTAAAGTATTTAGAGATTGTTTATTAGAAAGTTAGGTCTTCGCTGTATTGGTCAACTATTTAACAGTTTAAACATCCTTTCCCAAGGATAAGGAGGAGGAGGAGTTACCTTCTCTTCCCACTGGAGTACTTACTTTCTCTTCCCTCTTCTCTTCTCTCCTCATGATCAAGGGGACTCATTTGAGGCTCCCCCGCACACTTCCCCACTAAACTCCATGCAGAACTCCAATGCCCCGTTTGTTATCCCTGTTCGCTAATCTCTATTCACTAATCTTTGGCCTCCCTCCACCTCTTATATAGACAACAGGCTTCAAACAGAAACAGGAATGTGGCCCCTCCCACCAGATGTGACTCATTACAATCCTAGCTGACTCCTCCCTCTGTCCCTCTCCAGGCAGAGAGAAACAACAGCTAAATGCCACAGAGCCCCCAAAGCAAGACCTGGCAAATGCTAGCCTTAGCAAAAAAACAAACACAGACACACTCACTGAGACTTCTCCCTTAAAGAGTAACCAGCCCCTCAAAATCGCCCCTCCTCCTGTTAGTTTGTTTGAAGGGGAAAGGGTGGTGGTTGTTTTGTGTAGAAAAGCTTGCTTACCGCCCCAAATCTGCTTCTACTCTTCTCAGAGTAGGCTTCAAACTTTATGTTGGTAGATAGATTAAACTGAACAAGATATTAAAAAGGGAGCTGGGCTAACTTGGCAAAGGCTACTATTTTTGATGACAGCCTTATATTCTTTATAACCTCCAGCTCTGTCCTTAGAATCACAAGCAGAAGTCATCAGGTGCACTCTTCTGTAAACACACCTATTACCTGACATCTTTAAAGTAGATGAAAAAAGCAGAGTTAAAAAAAAACCCTTATGACTGATATTTTTGCAGATCTATGCCACCAGGAGGCTGCAGGGGATGGCAACTGTCTCTAGAAGCCAGAAAAATAACTCATACTGGGATCTGTCTTATATTGTTGCCAGGAACATTCTTAATAACCCAAAACTGCATATGTCCTGGATAATTTTTTTTTAAAGGTCCTCTTGGCCATGGCTTAGCCCAGATGATACGGCAGATGGTCACCTGGCCCCCATTAAAGAAGAATAAAAAATGACACCTATCAGAGGCTGGAAGAGATCCAGTCACTTGTGAGAAGAGTCCAAAATTCTACCAAAATTTCTTTGTTCCATTTTTTTTTCTGCTGGGGAAAAAGGGGGATATGAACCTAAGCCATACCTAATTCTGAAAATCCACTGACTGGGTTGGATTACTTCCCACTGAAAGCACAGCAATACAGGGCTCAAGGAGTTAATTTTGTTTTATAATGGATTGGCTTCTTGATTTCAGTAGCCAGGAACCTTTTACTGTACATAATATGTTTCTTGATTCTATTTTGATGTGCAGATGTTAACCCCTGGGAAATAAAGATAGTAATTTTCAAGCATCTACTACTTTCCAGTAAGTGTTCTTATTGTCATTGATGTATTAAAATTCCCATGGTTTAAAAAAAAACAAAAAAACACAGACAAAGGAAAACACACACACTACAGATTTTATACAGTGGAAAATGAAATGTCTGTGATAATAAGATATCCAATTAAGAGCATTGTTCTTATTGGAAGATGGGAGATTACACACACCCCTATGGTAAACGGACGGAGCACATATTTTGCTCTGCTACATAAATATGTTTAAGGGAATAAAACCTGATCCTACTCTTCAGCATGCTAAGGCAGAATGTCCCTGAATGAGATTTAAAGACCTAAGCATCAGAAATTGGAGGAAGAGCCATAGCTCAGTGAAAGAGCACATTCTTTACTGCATGTGGAGCAGCACATGGCATCCCTGAAACCTTCAGGTAAGGCTGGGAAAGTCATGAAGGTCATTCACACAATCTAAAAACTGTGTTCTACCCAGGTTTGGGAACTGTATGTACTGTCAATTTTTGGTTGTGTGAAAGCAAGGTGAGAGGAAAACCTGGGTAGAGGTGATTGTGTGGAAGCAAGGTAGGAGGAAAAGTTAATTAGGTTTTCCTCCTACCTTGCTTCCACACAATCACTTCTACCCAGGTTTTCCTCTCACCTTGCTTCCACACAACTGAGTACTAGCAGCACACACAGCTCTAAAATCTGGGCAGAACACAGTTTTTGATTGTGTGAATGACCTCCCTGTCTGAAATCCTAGAGAGCTGCTGCTAGTCTGGACAAGACTGAGCTAGATTGATTAGTATCAATACTAATCAGAATCAGTGCTAAATAATTCCTGCTAACTGAGCAAAGAGGCATCTTTCAAAGTGGTGATTCTCTTGTATTTATCAGGAGGAGACAACTGGCCCTATACATCCCCAGCACAGAGTCCCTCCAGTGGCTGTTGCTGAATTTCCCTTGTGTGCCTCTTTAGACTGTGAGCTCTTTGGGGACAGGGGACCATCTTATTTATTTTTCTATGTAAGCCACTTCGGAAACTTTGTTGAAAAGCATTATATAAATGGTAGTATTAGATGGACCAGTCAGCTGACTCAGTAAAGGGTACAGTCAGATATTCATATGCTCAAGGGCAGGTTTGATTTGATTCACAGGTCTCAATCTTAATGATTTAAATCAAAAATTTAAATCACTGGGAGATTCTATTTATTTATTTTATTATTTATTTATCATATTTTTATACCACCTGATATTTAAGCATCATTTAGTAAAAGTACATTCTTGTTGTCCAATATAAACTTAATAGATATTTAGAAATGTAGGTTTTCATTTTTAGAAGGTACACACTTCTCATGACGCTGCTTCATTCGGGCAGCCAGGCCTTGCATTTCTTTGTTGTACTGTTTGCATTTTGCGCACATGCCTATCTCACCCACAGGTACAGGAATTTCACTGAAACATTCCCTCACTTTTGGTTTCACTTTCTATTCCCCTCCCCATCCCTTGTATTTCTATCAAGACAATTCCTCCTCACCCAGATCTGCTCCATCCCCCAAATCCTCTATTCATTCATTGGCTTTCTTTGTCTTTGCACTTTTAGAGGCAGGGAGCAAGGGCTCAACTTTGTGTATGAGCTACATGTACACCACCTGCAGAAAAGTACTGATCGGGTCTGTTATCTCTCATCCTCATATATTGTTAACATGTTCATAGACTATAATTAGAAGGTACGATTAATATTCGTGATAATATCTTTGACCTAGGTTTTTAATGAATTGTCGTAAAAAAAATTAAAATCCAATTTAAATCATTAAAATCTAATTTTTATTTTTAAAAATCAATTTTTATCAACTCTGCTCAAGGGTACCTCCACATCACCAAGCTCTGAGAACCAACCCCAATTTGTTCCCATTAATTCTAGTGGACCTGGTCCAGAATGGCTCAACCATCCCACAGCAAAGGAATCTTTCAGAGTAAAGAGGGTGGTGGGCCCTCCAACTGAACCTTGCTCAGGATCAAAATGCTCAAGATCATGCACGTTGCTTAGTTTCTTGATGCTTCGACCCAGACTCACCCACAAATCTCTCAAATCAGGTCTAGTTGACCCTCAGTTGAATCAACAACCCAAAGCAAGAATGAGAGTTGAGGTGCTTTGCTCCTTCCAGATCAGGTCGTTGCAGCTCAAGATTGCCACATACCTTGGTACAGATTTGCATTCTGTACAGAGGCATTTAAAAATAATAGTTGCAGACAAGCAAAGCAAGTCAATTTTGCAAGAATGTGGTATTGCACCCTCTCACAAAAGCAAGCAAACCAAGACCATTTTAGGTAAATATGTGCCAAATGACTAAATCGCCAGAGCTACATTCCGGATGTCGAAAAAGCAAAACAATAAAATCACATCCAGAAGCATTTGGTGATTTCTGGTTTGATTGGTTCATGGATGACAATTTATTTGTCAACATCTTAAGCAAACATCTGCAAAAATTACTGGCTGTCTTGTGTAATAAATATCTCAATCAAATATGACTGCAAGTGGTATGACTATAATTTATAATAAACGCAAATGAAAAAATTACTCATCCCACCTTAAATGCTACAACTTCACCAATTTATTTCCAGGGACAAACAAAAACCACAATCTTTAAGACCTGTTCGCCTCACTCCACCCCCACAAAAAAGGGCTTAGGTTGGAATTTCGTGAATCTTGGCAGGGCAAACATTTAAACTGCATTAGTATTGCAGTTTCACTTTGCCCTTGCTAACTGGGCTAAGAGGCACCTTTTAAAGATGGTGATTCTCTTTATTTAGCAGGGGGAGAGCAACTGGCCCTATCCATCCCCAGCACAGTACCCCTCCAGTGACTGTTGCTGGTCTCTGTCTTTATCTTTCTTTTTAGATTGTGAGCCCTTTGGGGACAGGGATCCATCTTTGTTTATTTATTATTTCTCTATATGAACCACTTTGGAAACTTTTGTTGAAAAGCGGTATATAAATATTTGTAGAAGTATTATGCACTCTTAAAGTGTGGACACGGTACATGTGTGGGATGATAAGAGAACTTTTCAGGCCTGTTACATTACTTAAGAGTCCAAACAGATTAGGGCTGCACAACTTCAGCCCTCCAGTTGGTTTTGAACTACTCTAACTCGATGGCACAACTTTACTTTATAGGTCCCTTCATCCCCAGCTGCAATGGCCAGGAGTCTGGGATTATGATAGTCCATCATCTTCAGGAGGGCCAAAGCGGTACAGCCCTGAATTAGAACCCTTAGAGTAGTGTTCTTCATTGTAAGGCCTGAGAGCCGGTGGTGGTCCCCATTAACCCCGATTGTGGCTCCCTAACTAAATTCTTTATTGGGCCTGCATGAAGCTTTGGCCCAAGTGGAATACGCTGCTCAGTTCCCCCAATACCATGTAGAAATTCTCATTCTCATGGTGCAGTGCTACACTTTGCCCAGCTCTAGGAGGTGCCTTTAAAAGGAAAATGAAGCCCTCTTGAGCCTTTGCACCTGATTGGGAGGTGTGCAAAGAGTGCTGGAAAGTGTAAGTCTTCCCAGTGCCTTCCTCCTAGAGCTCTTAAGAGACAGAAAGAGAGTTCTGTCTCTCTTAAAGGGCATTCCCAGCACTGAGGAAAGAGCAATACAGGCGAAACCCATTACCGCGGGGGTTCTGTTCCATGGGGGGGGCGCAGTGCTGCAGATAGCGAAACTGCTGATAACAAGGCATTAAGGCAATGGGAACTGCCTTAATGCCTGCTAACTTGGCAGTTCCCTGCTAACTTGTCAAAGAGGCACCTTTTACCGTGGCGATTCTCTTTATTGAGCAGGGAGAGAGTAACTGGCCCTATCCACCCCCAGCACAGTACCTCCAGTGGCTGTTGCTGGTGTCTATCTTATGTTTCCTTTTTGGATTGTGAGCCCTTTGGGGACAGGGAGCCATCTTATTTATTTATTATGTCTCTGTGTAAACCGCCCTGAGCCATTTTTGGAAAGGCGGTATAGAAATCAAATTAACAACAACAACAAAAACTGGGGGTTCCTGGGGCAAGAGAAAATGGGACAAAAAAAGTCTGCCACTGGGGGAAGCCCTACCATGCTTTATGTGTCCTCTGCTGACCAGCAATGCCCCCCCAGTCCAAAATCAAAAGACTCAAAAAATTGATAAATCGAGTTGTCGTCGTCCCCGCCTCCCCCCCTCCACAAAAATGCACCACAAAATGGCAGGCAGAAATGACCTAGGAAGTCATTTCCCCCCATGGATATAATTGACCCTTTAACTGCCAGTTGTTTTTTTTTTGCACATACCAAGGTCAGGTGGCAGTTACCCAACCGCGGATACCGGGTCTATAATTAACGAGGTTTGCCTGTACTGTGCAGAAGACACCAGCACAGCGGGAAATGGCTCTCATCTAAAAAAAGGGGGGGGGGTGTTTTAGTGCCAAAGTAGCCGCACTTGAAAAACACAGTGAAGATCACTAACCTGTAAGGAAACAG
Organism: Hemicordylus capensis; assembly: GCF_027244095.1. Lineage (NCBI taxonomy): Eukaryota > Metazoa > Chordata > Lepidosauria > Squamata > Cordylidae > Hemicordylus > Hemicordylus capensis. Next base: position 23,525,956 of record NC_069661.1, on the reverse strand, counting down.
TGTGATCCAGTGTAACTTTGGATGGGAGCTGCATTACCTTAAAATCCATATATTGTATTTAATTGGTTTGAAATCCATCAGACTAACAGACCAGCCCCAAGCACATCTACATAGAAGGAAATTTCACTTCTTTCCAAATGAGTGCACTTTTGAACAATGTGCCAACAAGCTTAAACGTGAGTCCCCAAGCTTCACTGGTTTCCGGATTGGCTGCATGTTAGAAAAACGTTAATACTTATTTGTTTAGAGAGCTTTGATTATGATATTATCTCAGCACTTAAAAACAGCTAAAAAGGATTAAAGTACTTCTCTTTTATTTATAATTAAATGAGTCCACATTTTCCTTAGCTTCACGGCCAGACGTGCTACTCCAATAAGCAACAACACTGTCCATTTAAAAAATAAGCCTGAGGTTGGAAAGCTTTGTGTTTAAAAGAAGACTAAGGAATTATCCCTTAATTTCCTCAAATTTTCTCTAAAGACTTATTTGAGAAATGGTTAGAAAGCATGGAGCCTTTTTGTTTGCCAAGTTATCCAAGATGCAAAGCCAGATTCAGACATTACTTTGCATACATGTGTATGACAATTCACACATTCATTTTCAAAGCAAATCTGAGTACAGGTCCCCTTAAATACAGCAGTTGGGTAGGAAGTGCAATATGGTATGTGTGCAGAACATGATGTCTGAATAACTGCAAGTGTGTACAGATCTGTACATGTCTACGCTGTAGACAGATTGTTCATGCATTGCCCAAAACAACATGTGAATAGACTCATCTTGCTACTAACTACTTGGGACTGGTACTAGAAGTTAGTTTTTGCTAAAGCAGCTTCCTCTGGCATGGTTCAAATGCAACACCAATACATGCACTGGCACAACAGGAACAAGCCCTGGGCTTGCACATTCCCTCCTTCTTTCATAATCTTTCCATTACTTACTTGTGCTTCAGCACAAACCACCATTTGCCATTATCTGAGCCATTACGTCAAAACCTGCAAACTATGGTTTGCATATGAAGCTAGTTTGCAATCATGATTTGAAGGGGAAGTACTGTATTTACCTGAATCCAGGACTAAGTTCTTTCCAAGTTCTTTGCTGTTAGAAATTGAGGGGTCGTCTTAAATTCAGAGTCCTGTTCCTTTGGAGTAAATGCAAGTAGAGCCTGTATTTAACCTCCACTTTTTAAAATGAGGTCAAGTGTGCCTTTTTACATGTAAGGTAAAGTGAGTCGAGTCAGTGTTGACTCCTGGCGCCCACAGAGCCTTGTGGTTTTCTTTGGTAGAATACAGGAGGGGTTTACCATTGCCTCCTCCTGCACAGTATGAGATTATGCCTTTCAGCATCTTCCTATATTGCTACTGCTTGATATAGATGTTTTCCATAGTTTGGTAGTCAAGGGTTAAGGTTAGAGTTGGTCTCCAGTTCAGGTGAATACGGTATGCAAAACCTAGCTTGCCTATCAATGTAACAAAAAAGGACACGTCCTGTGAAAGAAGAACTAATTAGTTGAGCATGCATGGGGAGGGAGCATGGAGAGAGGAGAAGGCAGCGCATGAGCACAAGGAGACCACAGTGTCAAAAGAGGGGTCCTGTTCATAGGTTATGAATGAGAGACTACATGCATGAGCACTGTAAAATATTCCCCCTTAGGGAATGGAGCCACTCTGGGAAGAGCATCTGCATGCTTGCATACAGAAGGTTCCAAGTTTCCCTCCCTGGCATCTCCAGATAGGGCTGAAAGAGATTCCTGCCTGCCACCTTGGAGAAGCTGCTGCCAGTCTGTGTAGACAATACTGAGCTAGATGGACCAATGGTCTGACTCGGTATATGGCAGCTTCCTATGTTCCATTCAACTTGCACACACATAAGTATGAGCAATCTATACTCCAGGGCTGGACAAATCCCAGCCACCAAGGAATCCTGGTGCTTAGAAATTTAACCATAGCACCTAGACTAGGATATTCAGCAGCAGAGTTAATAAAATAAAATATATTTGTCCTATGCAGCTCTGTTTCTCTTCTAATTTGTGAAGGAGATAAAGAGAAGCCCATTCGCTGCCACCCTTCACAAATTTCCATCATAACATTTGGTAATTTTTTCAAGTGTCCTAAATTTTGGGGCTGGCTCCTAGAGCCAAAGAAGATTCATCAAGGCCTGCTCTACGCTATATTTTCAAGAGATCTAGTCCTCATGTTGACTTTTAACTGGACACATGTAGAGACCAAAATGTGTATCTGCATTCTGTCCCTTCATACACTAACACATGAATGGGCCTATAGTTGGGTCTTGTGTGTGAACCAGTCTAGTATGTATTCTCTCTCTCTCTCTAAATTGCTTTGGAACTTTTGTCGAAAAGCAGTATATAAATATTCATAGTAGCACTAATAGTATAAGCCAATAGCTGCATTTATTTATTTTTCCACTGGCCCTGTGAATTTGGTTTTAATAAACTAAACAACAATCTGTTTTCAAGTTGCATTCAGTACATGTTTGGCAAAGTATAAACGCTTGCTCTTTTCATACAAAAAAACCACTGCAGGTGTCAGATTGTTCCAATTTGTGCAGGACGATCAACTGCAGACCATACAGTAGCATGTCTACTGCCATCAGCCATGCAGCCCATCTGCCACCTTCTCTACTAGGAAAAGAAGTCCAGCAATGTTGGAAACCAGCCACGGAAGTTCTGGAAGCAAAGCAGCACCATGACAAGATGAGCTTTGCCAGGCACACATCCCAGTCCTTCCAGAGGAAAAAAAAGTGCAGATGCAAACTTAAAACCTTTCTTTCATGGAATGAAGCCACCAACCTGCATTCGACAAGTTTCCCAGTTCAAAGAATGCTAGCACCAGCTGTTTTCACGTGACTCGTACAAGCAAGGACTCTGTACAGTACAGATCTCAGAGCCACTCCACACGATTTCCTACACAAGCCTTGCAGACAAATCCAGAAAAGTGAGCAGGGCTGCACAACTTTGGCCCTCTAGCTGCTGTAGGACTACAACTCCCATCATCCCTGACTTTGGCCACTACGGCTGGGGAAGTTGGGAGTAGTATTCCAATGACAGCTGGAAAGTCAAAGCTGTGCAGTCTCGACATAGACATATGTTAGTCATTTAAGGCACATTGATGGCCTGTTGGGAGGATGGAGTAGGGGAAAGAACCAACACTCTAAAAGTGGTATCCCTTGGTATAGGCCGAGGGCACATGATACCACCACACTGTGGAAGCTAAGGAGGTCTAGGTCTGGTCAATGCCTGGATGGGTGACCATAGGGAACCTCAGATCTGCCACTTTGAACTCTATGAGGAAAGAATCTACAATAGTGGAATAGAAGTGCTTGTTAGCTGAGCAGAGAGTCACTTTTAAAGTGGTGACAGCTGTCTATCCAACCCAGCACAGTGTCCTCCAGTGGCTGGTCAGTGTTTCTGCCACTGCCGCTACCTCCTTCAACACTTTTTTTTAAAAGGGCAGAAAAAACACTGTTGTTTCTTGTTCACTCCTCCCACCCCTTTGGATTTCTGCTAAAATTTCAAATGGGCCCCCTTCCTGCCAAAACCACCCTCCCTCATTTTTGCTGACCATTAGTTGTCTCTCTTGTATTTAACAGGAGGAGAGTACCTGCCCTTATCCAGTCCCAACACAGCATCTTTTCAGTGTCCGTTGCTAGTATCTACCTTGTGTTTCCTTTCAGAACACGAGTCATTTTGGGACAGGATACCATTTTATTCCTTTTCTATGCAAATGCTTTTATCTGAAGAAAGTTACAATGAGAGTTCGTGTCTTGGAGTTCTAACTCAGAATGTAGTTTGATCCTGTGTCTAGTGTAAAAAGTTTCATTTCCTGTACAGAAACTATACGTCAGCATTGCAGTGATAAAGACTATCTACCCATGAAAACCAATGGAAGATTTAGACAAGCAAGCTATCGCCCGGCTGCTGCCATGACTAGGTGAAAAATGTTTCAGCATGGCTACATTATTTCAAGACATCACTGGTCTCTAATCAGTCTTAAATCAAAAAGGCAAACAGAGGGGAAAACAATGAAGGCTGAACTGAACGCACATAGCTAGACAAATAGCTCAAATGTCTCAGCAGGCATAAAGGTGGCCAAGAAGCTTGGAATTTATTTACGTTTAGTAATGTTTATACAGGCTATGTAAAGATCATGAAAAGGGATGCACAGATTCCATTGGAGCAAGATGAAAATTCATACTGGGCAAAGGATTCATCATTCTCAAAATTTCAGCTTTTGTTTGTCCTCTCACCTCGTTTCTAGTCCTCCTGTCTCAAATGACAGGTTCGGAGGTGTATGAGCAGAGGAGCACAGCCCTTCATTTATATTCTCCCTTGGGACTTAACCAAGCCCAGGCGTCAGGGAGCCGTGTCACCTAGAAATGTAACCATGGCCCCTAGACTAGCCTATTCAGAGGTAGAGCAATTACTTCTTAATATGAAATTATAGTTAATTTCATTTGTCCCAGACAGCCCAGCTTCTCTTCTTAGTAGGTTACTTGTAAAGGGGATAAAGAGAAGCCCTATACTACCCCGCCACAAGGTTTGTCACGAAGTCTGGTAATTTTGTCAAGGGTCCATTATCTGGCTCCTAAACATTTGAGATGGCTCCTAGATCCAAAGAAAATTTGTCAGGATCTATTCTATCTTTCTTCCATGAAGAAGTCCCAGGAAGCGCACACTGAGTTCTAGGCAATCTTCCGCTTGAGAGTTCACTACACTCAGACCCCCTTAGCTTCATCAAAGTTGCTCTACCACAGGAGTTCCCAACCTTGGGTCCCCAGATATTGGACTACAACTCCCATCATCCATTGTCACAATGGCCTTTGGCTCTGTCATGTGCCTTCATAACGTGTCCTTCGTTCTGTCACAGAGGCCCTCGCCAAAGAGAAGCACAAGTCAACCATTCATCTCATGCATGCCCATCCACAAGACTGCAGCTTGAACAATACAGAAGGAACTATTTTACATTTACTTGCTTTATCTACCTATTTTAAGTGGCGCAGTGAGGAAATGCTTGACTAACAAGCAGAAGGTTGCCAGTTCGAATCCCCACTGGTATGTTTCCCAGACTATGGGAAACACCTATATTGGGCAGCGGCAATATAGAAAGATGCTGAAAGGCATCATCTCATACTGCACGGGAGGAGGCAATGGTAAACCACTCCTGCATTCTACCAAAGAAAACCACAGGGCTCTGTAGGCGCCAGGAGTTGAAATCGACTTGGCGGCACACTTTACCTATTTTCTACAAGACACTGGAAAGGGGGCAGAAGAGGGCAACCAAGATTATCAGGGGCCTACAATACCTGGGGCTTTTTAGGTTAGGGAAAAAAGACACTGAGGGGAGACACGACTGAGATCTATAAAATTATGCTTAGTGTGGAGAGAGAGAATTATCTCCCTCTCTCACAACTCTAGAACCAAGGGTCATCCCATGAAACTGATTGCCAGGAAATTTAGGGCTGAACATACTTTTTCACACAGCACATAATAATCCATGGAATTCTATGCCACAGGATATGATGATGGCCACCAGCTTGGATGGCTTTAAAACAGGCTTAGACACATTCATGAAGGACATGGCTATCAATGGCTACAGGTCACCTTCAGGCTCAGAGGAATACCAGTTGCAGAGGAGCAACAGGAGGACAGAGGGCATGCCATCATCTCTTGCCTGTGGGCTTCCCAGAGGCATCTGGTTGGCCACTATGTGAAGCAGGATGCTGGACCAGAAGGGCTGTTCTTATGACACAGAATCCATATTTTCCTTAGCAAAGATTGAGATTTTCTTTTTTAAGCTAACAGCTGTGATTAAAGCAGGCTCCAGTGGCAGAGAGACAACTATTGAGAGATACAGACTTATTCAGCGTTCAGTCTTTAACAGAGATTACATGTGGTAGGCATGACAGATGTTTTCAAATATGCATCAGGCTGTGATAAGTAGGAAGGTAACCAGTTGTTCTGGGTTGCTACTGAGGATAGGAAAAAGTAGTAATGAGCTTAAATGGCAGGAAAAAAGATTTAGGTTAAATAATATCAGTAAAAAGTTCTGCCCATAACAATAGACTGCAAATTGGAAACTGCTACTGGGGAGGCTCTGAGATCTCTGTCACAGCAAGTTTTAAAATTAGTTTGGATATATATCTGTCAGAAAGGATTTGAGTTTAATTAATCTTGCTCCTTTACACAGGGGGTGGGCTGGAATTTTCCTTAGCTACCCTTTAACCCTACGATAGTAAAACGGTGAAATATTACAAAAGAACGGAGGCAAAACCCAATCCTGCAAAACGACATGTGGGTATTTAAGTACTACTTTTAAAAGTCAACACCCACATTTCTCCTACCAGAGCTCCCAATACCTTTAGTAACAGGATTATTTATTATTTTTATTCTTACACATCACCATCCATGCAATATAGTGGTTTTCAAAATTTCACTCTTCAGTGGATCCTCTTCCGCATCAATATATGAATCTGGTAAGGAATTCCTGGGTATTCACAAGATAACACTTGTACGTCGCCAAGGATTCTGGATCATGTTCTAGAGTGAATTCTCAGTGAGATTGTTGCATTTCATATTGCCTTGTTCGGAAATGTGATTTTTGGCAGTTCATAACACTTGCCTCAAATATGAGGCAAGCACCACAGCCACATATGCTTATTAAGCTCTCCTGCCTTCTCTGCCTCAAAATACTTTCCATACCACCTACCTACTTGCTTTTCTTATTCCTCCAGTTGTGGCGGTGAAATGGAAGTCGGCAGAGAGGTCCTTTTTCCTCCTCTCTGGCAGTCAGCCAACATACCAGGTGCCCAGTGGAGGAACAAGAGTGAGACATCCCTCCCTTCTTTCATACCAACACCGGAGCAGTGGGTGGGTCAGAGAAGGATTGAAGCGGGCAGGCAGGCAAAGATTGTAGCATCACAGGACGGTCAAGAGAGGGATTGCACCTTGTGTTCCCAGCATCATCACCAGGGGCATGATAGGGCCTCAGCAGGTGTGGACCTGGGCTGAGAATAAACCAAGCTATTTTCTCCATTTGGGGATAAATAGATTAGGAGTCCAATTCCAAACCCTGACTAGGAGAAATTTGCCCCATCACCAATTCTCCATACATTTCAAGCACCGGCAAGGCCTATGGGACATCTCCATTGTCCCATGTAAAACATGGATATGCTCTATTACTACTCTAATGATCCCTGTAAGTTCCTTCCTTAGATGTGCTCTCATAATATTGGAAAATCTCCCTGCATATCCATCTCAGAAGGCAGAGGCTTTCAAACTGAGTTCCAAACACTTGGTAGCACCTCAGAAGCTTATCAGGTGTTCCTCAATGAGATAAACTTTTCTAAAGGATGTTTAACCCACCACTAGCAATCAGCCCTATAATGTATAAGCCAGGGCTGCACACAACTTTGGGCCTCCAGCTGTTGTTGGACTACAACTCCCATCATTCCTCACTATTGGCCACTGTGGCAGGGGGGGTGATAGTGAGTCCAACATACACCTGGAGGGCCAAAGTTATGCAGCCCTTGTATGACCCATCTCACCTTTCACATCATATGTGCAGTGAGCAGTTTATCCACAGGCCCACTGCCCTACCCACTATTTTGAAATCTGAAACTGTATGCACTGGCTCTTACACGTCATAAAATTCTACATGTTTATAGACACAGAACATCACCTCCCTTCCAAAATGCATTGCATACAAGATGAGTTTTGAGTCAGGCAAGTCAGATGTTTATCAAACCTGCTATACAGGCATAGCTAGCAGGTATGCTGCACTATTGGGTACAAATTCATTACATCCCAGAAACTTGTACGCACCGTGATAAAGCAACTAGTTTACATTTTAATAGGGTATTGGACAAGTATTCCATCTAACCCATGCAGCAGCAAGGAGGTTCTTTCTGTCCCAGCACACCAAACATTTCTGAACATTTCTTACATATCAGTGCTTGCTTGCATGCGTGGGTGGGTGGGTGGGTGTGTCTGCAAGCTAGTCTTATCTAATGCCTTCATATTGTCTCACCTGACTTGAAGATGAATTGCCTCAATCAATGTTCTTTATCGTGTGGAACGCTAAGTGCACACACACGCACACAAATGCATGACAGCGATTACCAGAAATAATGCCATTCTGGATCTTAGACCCGCCGAGCAAGCTGCTTCCATTGTTTCTCTGACACACAGTCTGTTCATCAACCCAAACTCGCCTAAGGCCTCATTCCAAAAAAGGATTTTCCTCTTTTCTTTTGGCATTCATTAACCTATGCTGGAATAGGTAACAAATGGCTACTAAAAGGAAAACGGATGATTCTGGCATTAACAGGTGGCTGCAGAATGCACTCTGATTAACAGAAGAGTAGTTTCCAAGGATGAAATCTTTCCTTTGCTGAAGTCAATAGAAACATTCCCACTGACTGAGAACAACTGAAATAGCATTATGGCTTAGCATATTTCCAACCACTGGCATAGGTGGTGAGAACTTAGAGGTATATCATCACAAAAGATGTAACGAGACGGAGCTTCTCATCAGTTTAGAATGCCCTGAAAGGCATCAGAAACACAAGAGCAACCAACTTGCCTGACTTGTCCTTTTAATTTCAATGGGACTACTTTGAGTAACTTTCCACGTGTCAGCCACTGACATATTTAGGGCAAGATCAGACATAATAGCAGCAACTAAGTGGGAGAAAACTGCCAGTTCCCAACAAATGCTGTAATGCCACTGTTTCCCTCTGCCACCCAATGCTCTGCCCAACTTCAAACATAGGTTGTGAATGGCGGGCAGAACCTGGCATTGGTGGGTTCGGCTGACACGGGAGCATGCGCGCATTGGGAACTTGCCATTTTCTCCAACTTGCTGCCTGTAGTGTTGCATTATTGTTCCTTTTCTCCCACTCTTCTTTCTAACTAGGTTCTGCAGAGTTTTGAAGCACTATGGACCTCTTCCAAAGCTCTGAATCAAGATGCAAGTTGGACAAATGTACACGCCTGCCTCACTTATCAGTGAGACAGGGGAGTGGTGCGACAAGGTCCCAGCAAACAGGGTCCCAGATGAAGGCAAAGTGACCTGCACCAGTGCTGTTCAACAGGAGAGAGGGTCCTGCATTTAGAAGTCAGGAGTCCTGCATGAGCAGGGGCGCTGTTCACTACGAGCTGAGCATGCAAATCTGTCCTTACAGAGATGTAGCTGCAGCACTTAAACAGCAGGCACTGGAGGGTTTTATAGCAGAAGCTACTGCCTCATCCCTTCTCAGAACCTCAGCAGGGCCCTGATCCAGGGTAGGCTTCAGTACAGACTGTGCTCCTCTCAAGTAGGATGAATCATGGAAGGGAGGCCTCAGGTTGCCAACAAGTGCTATGCCTTCAGCTCTGGACTTGGTACAGTCCTCCGTGCCCTTCTCTCGAAGTTCTGGGGGTGATGACAGAAGGTTGGAGCTGGGGTGGAGGTGTGCCTCCAGTGTGGCAACTTCAGAAGTGGCCACCTCAGGCTGACCCTCTGAGATTACTGGCTGGCCTTGGTCCCTGCCTGGGCTAGGGGGCAGCAATGGCCTCCTGCCCCTCTTCCGAGGAAGAGGTCTCCTCTGTGTCAGGGTCCAAGGCATGCTGACAGCACCATGGGCATTCATGCCCCTATCGTCAGAAATCATTGTCTGTCAAGAGTATATGCCTTCCTCTGAGGAAGTTCCTCACTTCATAAAGGTGTATCCTAGCAGGTGGGAGCTTTAAAGAGATTTCTGCTGGTTGCATTTTCAAGACATGTCAGAGAAATGTAAAGGTGTGACCACCTCAACCCCAGATACAAGCAGTGCCCAAAATAGCATTATTCACAGGTAACACTGGACAATTTAAAAGTAGGGATGTGCGTTTCGGGAACAGAACAATCTGTACCTGAAACTGCCTGTTTGGGGTGATGCGTTGCCAAAACGAATCAGATTCTGACCCAAAAACAAATTGAGGGTGTTTCGATTTGGATCCAAATTGAAACACCGAAAATCCAATTTGCACATCCCTATTTAAAAGCCATTAGGTGGGTAGTAAACATGGCTAGTAAACATGGCTTATTATGCATCTAAATGCACTGCTTATTGCAATCTGGATGGTTGCCTCCAGTCCCATCAGTGACAAATCAAGACAGACCTGATCAGTTAAATGAGAGTCACAAATCGTCCAACAGAGTATTTTCACCTCTAAAATTCCAAATCCTGCACCAAAGATTTAACTGGGTTGTCCCCACAAATGATCAGAAATCCACCTTTTAAATCTGCCTTGCAGAATCACATAGAATATCCGAACTATTTCTGTTCTGGTGCAGCAAATCCATAGAGCAGGCTTGCACAACTTCGGCCCTTCAACTGTTGTTGGACTACAACTCCCATCATCCCCAGCCACATTAGCCAATAGTCAGGGATAATGCAAGTTGTAATCCAACATCTGCAGGAGGGCCAAAGTTGTGCAATTCTGCCATAGAGGAACAGAACACATATTTTGTATGAGGATGTTCACCACTCAATAACTGCAACATTAAGTAAAATGGCTGTCACGGATTAAATACTACTCTAGAGGTTTTATTTCATGCCATGGCACAACAAAACACTATACTTTTCCCATGGCAGCCATTTATATGTTCAGTTTTCAGTGACAACAGTCATCAAATGACAAGATCACTAGTGATTTAAGCTTCCTGGGGCTGAGACCTGCCTTTTTCTTTACAATGCTCCACAAAGTGCCACATCCATGGGTGGCACAATATAAATATTGTTAATACCCACACATTTGTGAATCCGCCTCACCAGCAAAAGCTGTGGTCAGATTTTGACAACTTCTTCCTGGAACAAGGTTGCTCACCTGTGTTGGGTGAAAGATGCCATTGTTTAATTTGTCTGCATTTGGTCATTGTCTTGACTGTAAAGAGCACCAAACTCCAGAGCAAAAATAAAAATAGAATATGCCTAGATATTTACAGGCAAATAATTGACAAGTTATTGTGTGTACTGAACTCCATTTATTCTAACAATTCTTACACTGCAGCTTATTCAGTTCTCTCCATCTGAATTAATTTTTGCCTATAAATATATATACATACACACACACAGTGTGTGTGAGTGTGTGTGTAGATTGTAACATAGATATTTTAGCAATTTCTCTCTCTCTCTCTTTTCCCCCAGGATGTCAGCCTCACATTTGCTGCAATTCCTCTCTATCTTTGCTACAAGTCTCTTTCTTTTTCATACCCAATCCTCAGGCTTTATTATGAACTGACTATCATGTATAGGACAGATGACGGCTCTGATAAAAGCAATAGCCTCCTCTATAAAGCACAAGTATTTTGTTACAATCCAGAAGGGAAATCTCACTAGACTTGCCACTCATACAGAGCATGTGAGTTTGTAGTATCTGGCCAATACATCCTGACATGTAGCGTGACGAGCAGAGGAAAAGCGGTACAGATGCATGCCCACAAATTTAACCAGTGAATCACTAAGCTTTTATTCACTGTATTATGTGTGTAATACAGGCAAACCCGGGTATCCGCAGGGGTTTCGTTCTCCATTACAACTGCTGATAATGGAACCGTGGAAACAGAGTCATCAGTGGGACTCACGGATTTTGGTTCCTGGAGATGACAGAAACTGAAAAACGTCAGAAAGGAGCTAAAAATTGGGGTGGGGGGGGGAGAGCCTTACCATGCACCAAAGGTCTCCAGGTGTTCAGCAATGTCACCGCCCACCCCCCACCCAGTGTCCCAAATCTAGGGTTTTTTCTGCAAAAGATTTCAGGGGTGGGGTGTGTGTGTGTGTGTGTGTGTGTGTAAACAAATGAGCCACAAAATGGCTCTTTTCCTCAAAATTGCTCCGGAAATTAGTTCAGTCGTCATTTCTGGCCACGCTGAACCTGTGAATAAGCGGGATATTTTGACCCTTTTTTTGCGCATATGTCGAGGTTGGGTGTCAATTACCCAGCCACGGATATGTGAAACCATGGAGGCTAGATCCACGAACGGCAAAGTTTGCCTGGACACATCTACGGCTCTCATTACCCCAGTGCTACAGGCCCTGGCCAGGGAGTATACATATGAAATCAGCCAACCGCACATTTCGCCAGGCATGCTGCTTATCCATACTGCATTTCACATTCCATGTCACAAAGCCAAGGAAGCTAATCAAAATGCTGAAAACAAGAGGGGAGGAGATTTCAGTGACAAAATGAAGCACAAGTTACTGTCACTGTGGAAAACTATTACATCTAATGATCTCATGGACTGGGGCCGCAGATCAGTGGTAGAGCATCTACTTTGCGCACAGAAGGTCCCAGGTTCAATCCCTGGCAGCTCCAAGTAGGACTAGGAAAGACTCTTGCCTGAAACCTTGGAGAGCCACTGCCAGTCAGCGTAGACAATACTGAGCTAGGTGGACCAAGGGTCTGACTCCATACAAGACAGCTTCCCATGTTCCTATAGTTCTAACCAGCCAACCCCAAACACCAGAATATCATGAAAGAGACCAAAACTTCAGCATGACAGTTCCAGGATTTGCAATCAGCAGCTAGAGTCTCCATGCAAATAATTTGATTGTTCTTGACCACTACCAAAAGTACTTTTTTTTAAAAGAGTTTGAGAAACCTACGGGGAATAACCACTCACTGACTATTTTTCATGATAGCCAAATGGAGCCTCCATGTTCACAGGCAGTATAACTGAGTAGCGGATCAAGCAAAAGAGGATGGTGGTTGCCTTCATGCTCTGTCTCTAGAGCATCTGGCTGGCCACAACTGGAAAACAAGGAGACTGGACTTGAAGGGCCCTTGCTCTGATCGAACAGATGATCATCCAAAACATAAGTTATATAAAACTAGTCCCTGCTCCATCCCAACCTGGGGAGACCATAGAGAGGACCTAACTGACCATTTTACATTCTATACGTTCAGTTATACAAGTATTTGGGCCTAGTAGGCATGACTGGTTCCAGTAGTCAGAAAGACGAGGCACCTAAAACTACAGACTTTTGAGTTGGGCGGAGGTCTTCAAGATCTTCCTGCCCAGCCACCTTCTCAGTGCAAGAAACTGCTACAGCCTCTCCCTGATGGATGCCTGACCACCCTCTGCTTGAAAACCTTCAGTGACTGCATAACCTCCATCACTGCACACAAGGCAGACGGTATCGCTGGAGAATGGCTCCTACAGTTAGGGAATTCTTCCCATCTAGCCTAAGTCTGCTTCTTTGTAATTTCAACCTATTGCTTCTACTCCTGCCGTCAGGTGCAGCAGAGAACAAGCCCGCTCCTTCTCCTATGGGGCATCCCTTCTGCACTGTTCCCTCTAAGGCATGCGCAAGTGCACATGCTCACAAGTTTTTGGATGTCCGCTCAGTTCATTTTAGACCCCACTCAAGTTGAATCAGGAAGGCCCCATTCTGAATGCAGGTGTGCACACACTGCCTTGATACTGCCACCCAGAACAAAACTCATTCTGCACAGAGATGAAAAAATTAGAGGGAACACTGCCCTTCAGATATCATAAGGCGGCAGGGGCGGAGCCACCATTGGGCCAATGGGTTCAAAGAACCCGGGCCACCGACCAATCAGGGGCCATGTCTCGCGGCCCCTTTGGGAGCTAAACAAAGTGCAGCGCCAGCCAGGAGCAGCTCTTCCCTGCAAAGGCAGGGAAGAGTCGCTCCTGGTTGCGCGCTGCAAACCCAGCGCCAGCCTATGTACGGCCCCTTCAGGAGTTAAAAGGGTGGCGCTGCTTTTGCAGTGCAGCCCAGGAGCGGCTCTTCCCTGCCTTCGATTAACTGCCGAAGGGACCACGTGGCCCCTTCAGCAGTTAAACGGCAACTCTCCCGGACTGGTCCCGAACGGAGCCTCAAGGCTCCGTTCAGCCAGACCACGCCCCCGTGTCTGATGTCAGACGTGGGGGTGGGGTCAGCGGGGCCGCCGTGGCCACCGCACACAGGCTACCAGCGGTCCTGCTTTGCCAGTGTAAGGCGGCATTCACATCTCCTCTTAAGTCTTCTTTTCTCCAGGCTAAACATAGCCAGCTCCTTCAACCGCTTCTCACAGGACTTGGCTTCCAGACTCCTTGACATTTCTATTGCTGCCCAGAGTCCAGTACTGGGTCCATAAAGCTGAGAGAGCCATCGGTTGGATGTTGTTATCCTCTCACCTTATGCAGGATGCCTGGAAAGGCCAGAGGCACCCAGTGTCCCTCGTGCTGTTCTGGACCTTCCTGGGAGCTGCAGGCAACATGATAGCCAAACAACATGATAGCAGGAAATATACACACACAGAGACACATATCAAACTCTCTGCAACATCCTGACGGCTCTAAAGAAGACAACCACAGAGACAGGTGCATACCAGAAGAAGGGACAGTGACTGAGTCCATGTATGGCCAGAAGATTCTGGGAGGTTTCCACAGGTTGCCCTTCTCTTGACCTCCTACCAAGGAGGCAACCTGATAGCCACCTGCCCACAGGCCCACAAAATGCTGCAAATGACTTTGCTAGTAGGTTTTTAGTTACCATATTTACCCGAATAGAAGGTGACCCTGAATTTAAGACAATGCCTTAAAAGTTAGAGGTTAAATACAGGTTATACCTGTATTGACCCCAATGAAAGAGGACTCCGAATTTAAGACAGCCCCTCCCACACTTAACAGGAAAGAATTGGGAGAGGGAGACCCCTCATCTTCAATTCAGGTAAATATGGCACATTCTGAACATGGAAGGGCTGTATTTCAGTGGCAGAACACATGCTCTGCATGAGGAAGGTCCCAGGTTCAATCCTCGCCATTTCCCGATTGAAAAAAGAAAAATAAGGTAGCAGCTAGTGATGGGAAAAACTCTGACTGGTAGTGCTTGGAGAGCTGCTACCAGCCAAAGCAAAAAATATTAGACTAACAGTCCAAATCAGTGTGAGACACAGCCATAAGCACAGGGTATAACCAAGCCATGAGACTATATCCCAATGTATAATGCCCAGTCTTGAGAAGTTCCACCCCAGAAGTCTCCTGCCTTTGTTACCACAGAAGAGAAAGCGCAAAGTACCAGAACCTACTGGAGTAGGTAGGTGTCAGCAGCAGCAGCCAGGAACACAAGCAGACACAAGCTGGGGGAAGAGTGCAAAAGAAAAGCAGAGGAAGAAGAAAACTTGTTTGGCAATACTGAAGTAGAGAAAGTATTCTCTTCTTATACATGTGTTATTTTTCCTGTTTTCAGGCTTTTTAACTGCATGTTTTTTCTCTTTAAATAAAATTGTTTTACCTTGCTCTGGGAAACAGAAAACTTGAGTGGAGAACTCCATGGGTGTCAATTGAGGATCATCTATTCATTCATTCACCCACTAGCACCCCTTTTGCCTACAATTTCAAAGCCTGTGTTTGCTGTGAGGAATAATCTGCCTGCCCCCCACCCAAAAGGCAAGTAAAGTTCAATAGGCCTAATTTTAGACTCATGTAAGGACATAGTTCCTTCAGTAAGACTCTGGAACTCACTAGACTTGTCCCTATACTCAGGGACATCGCAGGTACCAATTAAAATTAACAGAAATGAGCAAGGCACATGTCCCCCCCCCCAAAAAAAAAAAATTCAGAGCAACAGGTGCTACAATGCCCGAAACTACAGATTAGATATCAATCCCCTAAATTGTGGTGCCACTGCAAACTGGACGAAGGAACTCAAGAATGTTCAGGCTATGATACAAACGTAGCTGACCACAATCTTCAGGATCCTGTTATGAGATTATCCCCAAGAGCTAATCCCTATCCCACCCCCAACTACTGTACTGAATCTAAGTCTGACTGGGATCAAGGCTGCTGTGCAAGGGAAAGGAGTCTAACCCTTTCCCTCTGCACTAGAGCCCCGATTCAAACATTTCACGATTACAAAGAAAGCTGATTTATATCAAGTCTGACACTGGTCCATCTAATTCAGTACTGTCTACACTGACTGGCAGTGGCCCCTCCAATGATATTTCCCAGTCCTACCTGGATGCCTAGGGCCTTTGGCGCCCAAAGCAGATGCTTTTCCACTGGGCTATGGTCCTTCTCCAAAGGTGTGACCTCTCTTCCCCCACTGCATGGGATTATCCAAGAAATGAACCCAGAACTTCTTTCACCCACAGCAAGAATCATGTCCCTAGACAGACAAGCTGGAAAATATGTGTGTGTGTATGAATATCAGCAAGACATATCTGTTTCTCTTTTAATGGGTTTAGCCACATGGCTTACATTTCATAATTCACTTTGGGGAAGAGAATCAATTCCAATCATAACTTCTACCCATGCAGGTTGTAAATGCATGTCAATGTAATTTGTCTATTTCAGAGCTGCAATACTCATTTGAAAAACATATGGGCTTTGCGGCCAAAGGTCTGCCTCAGTCTGAACCCATCCTACAGTTACACTGGAAACAAATGAAAAATGAGGGACTGAAAAGAAAAAGGAGAACTTAAAAACAGTAGTAGAGAAAGGAGATATGGTTGGAGGGGGAAAGAAGGACTGAACATGTGATGTTCCCCAGTGAGTATGACAGGCAGTCAAGGACAGAAACTAAGAGAAAGAGTAAAGGAAAGAGTTCTCAAACTTGGGTCTCCAGATATTGTTCAACTGTGGCTGGGGGTGGTGAAAATTTAGTCCAACAACATCTAGGGACCCAAGTTTAGGAACCACCAGGTTAAGGTGATCACAGTAATCGGCCAGAAAGATAAATGTAACACTTTCAGACTGTACTGAAAGGGAACAGCAATACACTGAGCTAACAAGGAAGAGCTTGGCAGAGATTAGACAAGGGCGTGAAGAACAGTTTTAGCAGGCCAAGTACATGCAGGAGTAGATAGCTTTGCCATAATTATCCATTCCCTGGTAACACAGGCTTCATTACTGCAATGTACTGTATGTGGGGAAGACACCGAAAACTATTCAGAAATTTCAGCTGATTCAGAATATGATCAGCAGATCATGACAATAACTATTGGAACACATCTTCTCAATTAAAACATCTTAACTGGCTTCCAGTTCTTGTCTGGCTACAATTGAAAGTGCTGGTTTTGATTTATAAAGCTCAGCATAGCTAGGGACCAGGGTATCTGAAAGACCATCTGCTCACATATGAACCTGCCCATTCTTTAAAATCTACATCAGAGGTGCCATTGTCTTCAGAGGCGAGACAGTTGGCATATGAAGATAGGGCCTCTTTGGTGGTGACACCCCAGTTGCGGGATATTCACTCCAGAAACACTAAGGTGGTACCTTCTTTTTTAGCTTTTTACCATGTTATTCTCCCGATCCAAAAATGGATCTTTTATTTTATGCCAATTCTTTCTCTGGGTCTTTTTGCTGCTTTGATTGCTATGGTTTTTAGTATATATTTTTGTTTTAATAGAAGGTCTTGAATGTTATTTAAAAAAAATACATTATAGTTATCTACACTGGAAGCCTCTTCTAAAAGGCAGGATAGAACTTTTCAAAAATAAATAGCTAGATAGAAGCAACATCAAGGTCCTTTCCACCAAGTGATGAGTACCATGCTTCTGTAATAACTGAGAGTGTAAATAGATTAATATTAGGCACCCAAATACATACATGCAATGCTGGAATTGACTCAGAAATGAAAGTTTTGGAATCACACCAGAATAGCAGTTGTAATGAACTTGCAGGACTATACCTCACTCTTTCGAAAAACTTGCATTAGCAAAGGTGTTCTGTTACCATTCAGAACTAAGCCAAAGACTTTCTGCCAAGGTATTTGACAGAAGTACAGGCAAGACATTTGAAAAATGTTCCTATAGGGCCTGCAACATCCTCCAAGAATATAAACACAATAGAAATCACAGATGTTCTCCTATAGAAAAGAGTATGAGATTTGCTCTCATGACCCATTGGCCAACATTGTTCCACCCCCATAATTACACATCCTGCAGACCTGGAGTTTTTAATTGCATTTGTACTACAGAGACGCAACATTATATACCATCAGGAGTTGCAAGGAAGACGGAATCCCTCCAAAACAATTCCGTGCAAAGTTATCTGCTGTCTAAGCTTTCCCAGGTCATTAATATTTTGCTTTCATATAGCCCTGAACTGGTTCAGGGCCATATGCTTCCTTTTTATCCCCCTTTTAAACATAAGCAAGAGGAAATGTTTGAAGTAATCGCTAGTAAAACCTTCCCTAGTCTGTCTCGCCTCTTTCCCCCCACACCCACCTTGCTCTCTCCACTTCTGCCTCTTGAGGATTTTAACACTTCAAGAACAACATAAACCAGAAGGGAAGAAAATGAGTCTAGCTTTGAATCGCCTTTTAAAAGAGAAGGGTAGCTTTTCCCCCAATTGTTTTGTAGTCACATTCAGCTGTGAAAATGACAAAAAAGAAAATCGGTGAAAATAAGTGTGATTACTACATGCTGTCAGGCTGAAAGGGGAAGTGTAATAAATACAGCAGAACTTCAGGTCTACAAACACTTCATGAATGAATGCAGTTGTTAAGTCCTTTCAGTTTGACACCTGACCACCCCTGCCCCCTGCACGCATAGCTTGCACCAGTGCACCTACTGCCTGCATCCATAACCTCCAACAGCTTTTTCCATTCTCAGAACTGCACGTGCTTGCCCTAGACCCTCCATTCTGCTCTCATTCATCTGCAATCCCCCCTCCCCAAAACGCATGGCCCTTTTTGCCAGCTTTCTGCCGAGCTTCAATTGCTCAGAGAAGCCTTCTGACCAGCTGCAAGACACCCCCACATAGTCTGATTCACTGTGGCAACAGTTACTGCATACTGAGCAGCAGAGTAATACAGGGAAGGCGAATTTGATAGATTAGTCATTTTGAATCTCTGGGCTTCATATCACTGAGGTTCCAGCACAGTGAAAGCTGTTCCACAAGAATGTACAGTGGAATGACACTCTCTTAAGGGAAAAGGAAACCAATCCTTTCAGCAACTTGGCAAAATGTTCCTCCTTATATTTTGGGGAAATAACCAAAGACACCACCCTCGTGGGTCTTGATCAAATAATACACTACATGATGCATTCACCCCCTTGCAGTTAGACATGCTATCTCTTGCAATATACGGCTTCTCTCCTATTTCACGAAAAAGGCGCAGGTAAGCATCATCGTTCAGTGTTAAAACCAACCATCTAGGAACGCTTGCGTCATCATCTGTCGACACAGTCTCCCCATTCAAAAATCTTCTAGGAACTCAACTCTCTATCTCAATCCCACAAGCTAAATTCTCTTTATTTTATTTTTAAGAAAGGAAATAGAATTACAGACAGAGAGACACATGTAAAACTAGCTACTGCTTTCCCAACCTTCCACCAACCCAAAACTCAACATTCAAACCACCAAGAGTGACACCTGTGCTAAAACAGGTGCAAGCAAGAGAGAAAGCATACCCACCTTCCCAATCTGCCCTACTTTAGAGGCATGGCATTTTGCAGCATTATACCTTTCAAACTCCCAGCTGACCTTGGTTGCTTGTGCAACATTCAGCAAATGCAGCAAATCATGCATGGTTTGCTCTTCCTCCCAGTGCCTACCCACTGCCCAATTGTCACATGTCCCCTCCCCCCAAGCATTTATACCACACAGGCTTTTTATTTTATCTTCGCAAATGGGTCAGACAGTCTTTGTGGATACTGGCCAGAGCAGTGGTGGCAGGGGAAGAGGTGACAGCGTGTGATGGGTTGAAGAAGTACCATGTAGCATTGCCGGAGGGTCCACATGGCTCCCACACACTCCCAGCTGCCAGATCTAGCTGGAGTGCTGCAGAGCTGTTCTAGGAGGGAAAATCTTGCTAATAACAGGCAGGGGGTCCTTGCAAAGTCTACATCCAAGGCACGCCCCCTACAAAACCACCACCAAGCGCTTTGCCCTCTCTCTCCCCCTAATCCCGGCTTGCTAGAGCCAGGCTGGGGCAAATCCCAGGGACCGGGCTTTAAACACCCGCCTCGCAGACACACAAGGCAATGCGGCAACAGCAAGCGTTTCCCCCCAGCCTCTTTCCTTGCAGCCGCGGCTGTCCTCAGTGCAACAACATACCCCGGCTCTCTCAGCTTCTCCTCCTCCTCCTCCTCCTCCAGGTCCTTTTCTCCCAATCAGCTGCCACTACCGCCCGCCCAGCCCCGGATCTACCTGCAGGACCCGAAGCGAGCTCCAAAAAACACCCGGGGGGGGGGGAATGCACCCTTCTTTGCACCACTTTCCAGCCGTCTGCTGCACTCCCCCCGCCCCGCGCCCTCCTCCCACCCACCCCAAAGGCACCCAAACTGCCACGACCGCATGCCTTGGAAAGCCGGCGCCCGCCCCCTTGGATTTCACAAATACACGGAACATGTTGGGGAAACGCAGTCTCTCGCCCGGACTGTGCCGGCATTCCCAAGACGCCGCCGGCACGCTCCGCAACAGACGACTTTTCGCTCCCCGCCCCCCTTCCTAAAAGCCTGGAGTTCGCCCTCCTGCCGCCGCCCCCCAGCCCGCCCGCCCCACTTTCCCAGCGAGCGGTGCAGAGCCAACCCGAGCTGGCCACGACGAGTGCGGGACTCGTGGAAAAAGAGCCCACTACCTGGCCGCCTGCAGGGTCCTCCTCAGCGGAGTGCTTGTCTCCTGGGGCGCTGCTGAGGGGATGGGGCGGGCTGGGGGTCTCGTCCTGAGCCCCCCTACCACCAAACTCTCTCCTCCGCTTGTTGAGTTGGTCCTTTAAATGTCCCCATCCTCGACCCGGGCGCACAGGAAAAGCAGCAGAAGCGGGGCGAACGCACACCCGCGCAGGCAGCCCGCCCTTGGCGCCGGAGCAACAGCCGCGATTAATCCAGCCGCGAGAGGCAGCAGGCAGCAGGGCAGAGCAGAGGCTCCTCCGAGGCTGCTGCCCAGGCACTCATGTTGTGGCGCTGTCAGGAGAGTGCGGAGTCTGTGCAGCAGCACGAGCAGCAGGCGGGATTGGCAGCCGGCGCTGTTTGTGGCGAAGACGGGGAGGGGCGAAAGGGGAGGCGCTTGCGTGTGTGGGGTGTGTGTATGTGTATGTGGGCGCTGCGTGTCTACGGTCGCGCAGTTGCCACCACCTCCCTGCGAGGGCATTGCGGAGCGGCTCTGCCGGCTTGGGAGGGGAGAGGCGCAGCCGCCGACGCCTGAGCCGCCTCCTAGCAGGGGATTGACACGGAGGGCTGAAGGCGCCTCACCTTGCTGAGCTCTGAGTCAGCAGAGGGTGAAGCAGGTTTGTTTATGTGGCTCCTTTGCCTTCGCGAGCCACGCTGGGGCAGGAGCCGCCGCCGCTGCTGTTGCTGGAGAAGAGGAAACGAAGACCAGTTTTCCATTTTTAATTCGGGGTGGTGGTGTGTGTTTGTTTCCCCTCCCCTCTCTGCAGTGGCTCCGTGTAAACGTGCAGGGAGTTCTTTCCTGTCTCTGCCACGGTTGGTTTCCTTCTTTTTTTGTCTGGGTCAAACCTAATCGCTTCCTTGGAAGGGCTTAGGGCGGTGCACACAGGCTTGACGAGCAGCTCCTCACTTGAGTGGGGGCTGGGCACTTGTGGGGAAAGAAGAATGTGTTTGGGGCGAGTTCGGTAAAATGAAGGGAGATGCACATGCTTAGGATGGGGGATCTGCACCCCCGAGGCTTAAAGTGGGGGCGAGCACCGGTTGGGGCAACTTCTTTTAAGAACTGCACACAAATTATTACCGATTAGTCACTGTGTGCTCCCAGTCAAAAGAGTTAAAAAGTGCAAAAAAAGAAGGGGACGGGGAGGTTATCTTCTACGTTGATGGTCATGAGTACAGAACCAAGGGGTGATAGTTGTTCCAGAATAACTAATCCAAAATAAATGCATGTGCTGGAAATCTGAGGGTGGTGTTCGTTCCAGATTAGCATTAAATGGTGCGATCTGTTTGTGTCCTTGGTGCTCACAGTCAAGGTCATTCGGAAGGCCTTTTTTTAATCGAGAGAGGAGTCTTCTCCAAGCACCCACTTTCAGTGTGTGTATATCGTGGGAATGCTGATCCTAATCTGCATTGATCATTGTCATTATGACCACAGCAGTTTGGGAAGACTAATCCAGAGTAAAAGGAAGGCTGTAATCTTATCAGTGCATTCTCTCCTCCTTGGGTCTTGCAGAATGGACTCTGAATTGGGGATGGTAAATGGAGGGGAAATCTCTTTTCCCTCTGCCCCTTCTCTGACACTTAACAGGTGTTTTTCTAGGCCATGTGAGCGGAAAAGAAATCAAGACAACTGCTTCACTATGACCTTGGGATGCTTATTGTCTGATTGCTGTCTGTCTTGAGGTTTCTGTGTGTGTACATAAGTGAGTGAGGGGGGATGGAAATAGGGGTTGTTTGTTTATTATTATTATTATTATTATTATTAAAGCCTCCTTAGCCAGGAATCAACCATAAGGAGAGCTAATCAAACTCCAGCCAAGGAAATGTGCATGTGTTCAGTGTATTAATTAACTTTATGTTTGCTATCAGCATGGGTGTGCCTGCTTGTATTATTGCCAGATGGCCCTTCTTTTACGGCAGAGATGGCTGGGGGGGGGATCTAAGGGCCAAATGTGAGGTGACATAAGAGATGAGCTGGTGTAGCTCAGTGAATTAGAGAGGCTGGTTGGAGAGCCAGGGGCTGTGAGTTCAAGTCCCTGCTGGGGCATTTGGAAGAGAAATATCAAGAAACTGCTTTCTTTAGAATTGGGATGGCCATAGCTTAGTGGTTGAGTATCTGGCTTGCATGCAGAAGTGTCCCAGGTTCAATCCCTGACATCTCCAGGTAGGGATGGGAAAGGCTCCCACCTAAATCCTTGAAGACCTGCTGCCAGGCTGTGTTACAATACCGAGCTAGATGGACTCAGGTTCTGATTCCATATAAGGCAGCATCCTCTGTTCCTAGATCTGCAAGCAGATCAAAAGCTTTGGCTAAAAGTCGCCACAGAGAGGGACAACTTCGGATGGGGTTGTGGCACTGTGCCTTTTCCCCAACTTAAATAATCCTTCCCCCACCACACACAAACACAGTTGTTATTAGTCTCAGAGAGAGAGAAGGACAGATGCAAATATTGTACCTGCCTTTCCCCCCAGCAAAGCTATTGGCGGGGGTGGGGGTGGATTTGAAGCTGAGGACACAGCTTGCAGGGAAGGGTTAACCCTCACCTCCAGCAGCACAACCCAGATTCAAATTGCCTCCCTGGACACACAGCTGCTTTTAGTCTAAGAGAAAGATTTAGGGACATAGGAAGCTGCCATATACGGAGTCAGACCATTCATCTATCTAGCTCAGTATTGTCTTCACAGACTGGCAGCAGCTTCTCCAAGGTTACAGGCAGGAGTCTCTCTCAGCCCTATCTTGGAGATGCCAGGGAGGGAACTTGAAAGCTTCTGCTCTTCCCAGAGTGGCTCCATCCCCTGAGGGGAATATCTTACAGTGCTCACACTTCTAGTCTTCCATTCATATGCAACCAGGGCGGACCCTGCTTAGCTAAGGGGACAAGACATGCTTGCTACCACAGGACCATTTTAGGAGATGCAATCACAGGTTTTCACGTCACGCAGCTAGTTTGGTTCCTGAGGGATGCTCTGTTCTCCAAACAGAAGTCCGGGGCCAGAAATGTATTGTGCTGCCCAGTTCAATCCTCTCATTGCTGCTCTGATTGTATAATAAAATTAGTGTTATTTAGTAGTAAGAGCTTCATAGCTAAGCATATGCACTTGGGCATGGTCCGGGTATTATCTCTCTGTTTTGTTATGTACATAATATTGCCATGTAGGATCTCTCTCCCTCCCCCCACCCCACATGCACACACACCACTTTTGAAGACTTTCCTTTTTCTATATAAGCAAACATTTTTACTCCTCCTTGATTACAACTTGGCATGGCTGGTGTGGTGGAAATAAAATTACTTTTGGGGTTGGATCTGGCCCAAGATCCAGTTGGCCGTCCTTGCTTTTAGAGGATTTTCTCTTATTCCACAGCATCCAAGATGGATAGACCACAAAATGAACTCATCTTCATAAAAAAAACTCAGTTGTGCAGTGGTCCTTTCCTTTTAGAGTTTTGACTAGGCATCCCTAAATAGAAAAGAAATAAGTTATTTGTATATGAGCCAGTTCAACTCTCAGATCTGCCAGATCAGCTCTCAGATATAGCTTTTATTGGCTTAACCCCAAAACACAGCCTATCTACATGGGGAGTTGCCATTACACATAGTCATTATTGCCCCTATATTTCTCCTATTCCCTCCCCCACTGCTGTAATTTATAACGTAATTTCCTTGGGGCAAGATCCTTCCTTTTTTGGCATTTGTTACTCTGCAAAGTGCCATGCCACTGACCCTGATTCAACTAAACACAGTCATCCTTATATTCCTTTAACTTCAAAAGAACTTAAATACAACAAATTAAAATTCAAACAGGGCCACTATCTGTTAGGTTCCATACTTAATCAGTAATATAGGGATTAGAATTCTTGCAACAGGGATGTTGCAAGGAATATTGAGATAATGTGTGGGAAGCACTTTGAGCCCTTACAGCCTGATCCTAAATATGTTTCTCAGGAATAATTTCCTAGTGGGCAGGTTTTCACCATCATTGCAAAATCTATTAAACAAAAATCCAAGGTCCTGGTGGGGTACGCCCTCCTGTAGAGCATGTCATAAGAACTTGGAACTTTTCCACCAATCCCAAATCCCTGCCACAACCCACCAACTTTTGTCTGAGATCTGTAACCTAAGATTTGAATTAGAACGGTCAATCTTGGGTAAAGGTTGGTGGGACACAGCACAGATCTGGGATCAGCAAAAAAGTAACTTGTGTCTATCCTATTGTTGTGAGCCGTCCCAAGCAGTAGTGCACTGGAGGGGCGGGGTGTGTGTGTGTGTGTGTGTGTATTTATTTATTTAGGTCACAGGTCAGGCTTTTCCTTCTATCTGTAAAATGAGGATTATAACTGTGATTTACTTTATGGAGATATTGTAAGGATTGCCGTTATAATATAAGGGAAGAACTTTAAGCACTTATAGTCTGATCCTAACTGTGTTTCTGGGAAGAAATTTCCACTAATTTCAGTGGAATTGTACTTTTAGGATTGTCCTGTTAGTAGCAGTGGCTGGCACACTATACAAGAACATATCAGCCCAGTAATACTGCATTTGCGTAAGCTGCGCAAATGCAAAATTTGTGCAGATTGTGGTGCACAAGCATAGGCCCATTGAAAATAATGGACTTACTCTTGTGTGACACAATTTGTGTAAATGCAGCTTTACTAGGCCGACATACTCTTGTGCAGTATGTTAGCCAGTGCTGTATAAATATTAATATGGATGTATCTTTTATTGTAATGCCTTCCAAACTGTATCTAAAAAAACATTGCTTTGTCTATTTTGTATTTCCTACGGTCACCTTAAGTGGTGCAGTGGGGAAATGCTTGACTGACAAGCAGAAGGTTGCCAGTTCGAATCCCCACTGGTACTATATCTGGCAGCAGCGATATAGGAAGATGCTGAAAGGCATCATCTCATACTGCATGGGAGGAGGCAATGGTAACCCCCCCTGTATTCTACCAAAGAAAATCACGGGGCTCTGTGGGCGCCAGGAGTCAAAATCAACTTGACGGCACACTTACAGTCTTAGACCAACTTGACAGCAGCAGCCTATAATAAATCAATATAGTGCAACAACTTCATTTCCCATTCCCATCCTGGTTTATGCAACATGGTTTGCTCTTTGCTATTGTACTTCAGTTTCATATGCTGCTGTTTGTTTGCTTTTTAACGAGCCAGACCAATAATACAATGCGGGGCATAAAAACAATGGCAAGAGCTTTTACAACTGTACATGCTGATGCTAAAGAAAAGAAGATTGGATTGTTATGTTAATTATGTTGCAAATCCAAAAGGATGAGTATATATTCATATAATCTCTCCAGTTTTGCCAGATTTCTAAGCAGTATATTTGCAATTAGAGTTTCTGTTCCCTGAAGAAGGAAGTAAAAAAGGAGAAACAGGTTTTGTTTTGAGTACTGTTTTTGCTCATTTTCAAATGAGTCTTTTCCTGCAAGTTTTAGTGAAATAAATCATGCCCAGCTAAGGAAAATCACTCCCACTCTTGGTCAATAGCTTTCCACAAATGACTGTGGACGATTCACAGAGCAATGATCGTTCAGGGATTGCACATATAACGTTATGCATCTCAGTACCCCAGTGACTTCATTAACTTTACATTTGTACTGAAATTTTAGCTGCTGTGTTTTTATATTCTTTTGATCTGTTAATAAATGTAAGAGAGATATTTAAAACTGGCAAATGTGAAGGATCTTGAAAATGTGTACAACTTTATTATAGAGAAACGGGGGCAATTAAAATGTATCTTCATGCTTACCTTGTGGAAGAGTAACTGTAATGGTGTCCCGGTGGCACTACCAGTAGCTGTTCTGTAGTTCTCCACTGGGTCACTTCTCAAATTTGTGGGTGTTGCTTAGGGAATTATTGAAGGCATTGGCCTTGTTCTCACTGAAGTGAGCCTGTGTCTGAGCTGTACCACGTTCAGTCTGCAGGTGCGAGTTCATATGATTGGATGCCCTTTCATAAAAGCAATCCATGCAGGTAGAAAAATTGCGTGCCAGGGAAAAGTTGGAAGCTTTCTCCCTGACCTCTTATTGCTTTATGCAATTTAATCTTTATTATATCCATAAAAGAACCACTGGCTATTTTTGATGTCTATATGGAACCACTGTGCTCAGAGATAATCTCTTATAATTACTTACAAAAGATCTTACATATCTATTTCCAAAAGAGCTGGAAATGCTAAGATCCTTATGGACACATAACAGGAGCACCTGTGACCAAGAGAGAGGTACCAGCAGACCTGGGTAACCTGCAGATACATAGGTTTCACCAAAACCCTCAGAACTCCCCCAGTGTGACTCAATGAAGTAGAATGTTGATAACTGGACAGAAGGCACTTGACAGACAACTGGATGGGCGGATCTAATAGAAGTTGGTGGCAAGGAGGGGGTTAAGAAGGCCTTAACCCCTTCTTAAATTCTTCTTAATTTCCATGGGAAATTTCTCAACTCCAAGACAGTCACAACCCATTCTGCTTCTTAGGGGGAAAACTAAAACGCTTTAGTTTTCTCGCCAGACATTTCACACCTTTGTGTTTCACACCTTTGTGTGTGGAGTGGAGTTTGAAATGTAAACTCTTGGTGTGGAGGGTTAGCTTACCCCTCCCCCGGTAACATAGAACAATGATGTGTGTGTGTGTGTGTGTGTGTGTGTGTGTGTGTACGTGTACTCTCCTGAGGGGAATGGAGGGGGAAGTTGCACATAATCTATTAATCTACTGCACACTGTATATGTGAATGCACACACAGAGTCACACAATGAACTCACAATATCCACTACTTTTTCACACCAAGGATATACTGCAATGTTTGGTTGCAGCTCTATACTTGTGCCACTCAATACCAGTTGCTTGGGAAGCCACAGTGGAAGAATACTGTTGCCTTCAAGCTCTGCTTGTGGGCCTCACAGAAGTATCTGATGTACATGGGGACAAGCAGAATGCTGGACTAGATGGGCCTTTGGCTTGATCCAGCAGGGCACGTTTTTTGTTCTCATCTTTGCTGAGAACGTTCGTCCCTAATCCTGAAACCTGAAGTGACAGCTCTGTTTGAACATATGACTCGGGGAGGGATGTGGCACACTACAAGAAACGCCATCAGCCAAGTGAAGAATTTCTCTTCTGCTAAAAATCCCATGTGAATTCTGACCAGTGCTTTGTGTTATGCATAATTAGGATATAAACATTTCCAGAAAGGGATGCTGTGGTCAGTATCACATATTTTTGACCCTGAACCATTTTGGAAGGGCGGTATACAAATCAAATCAAATAAATAAATAAATATTGCTCCCTTATGTTTGACTTCTCAAGCCCAATGAGTCATGGTGACATCTGCAGTTCAGCATGCTGAAAGTGGCTTTCCAGTGTGACATTAGGCCTTCAGCTTTCAGGAATGTAGTCATTTGGCCACAGTGGGGCAATGTGATGCTAATGATTCTGAAGTGTTTTGGTTGTGCTAATGTTCTCAGTGAGTTGCCATAGTTTTAGGTTGTATTGATTTGCATTATTATGCTTGTAAAGTACCTGGCAGCCACCTAATGGCACACCAGGGAAGTAACTTACCTAGGGAGCAAGAGGTTGTTGGTTCGAATCCCCACTGGTATGTTCCCCAGACTGTAGGGCAGCAGCGATATAGGAAGATGCTGAAAGGCATCATCTCATACTGCACGGTAGGAGGCAATAGTAAACCCCTCTGTATTCTACCAAAGAAAACCACAGGGCTCTAGTTGCCAGGAGTCAACACCAACTTGACAGCACAACTTTACCTTTAAAACACCTGGCAGTCTTAACATGAACATGGCTGGATATAGGTAAAATAAATTAAAAGTGAAATGTTGATTTATCTTTATTTTTGGAGATGCACAATAAAGTGTTTGCACAAGAAGAAAAATCTGATTGGAATTTGTGTTTGGTTTGCCAGATCTACAAGAAAAATTTGTTTCAGAAAACAAAGTGACTATCAAATCTTGCTGTTCATACATGCAGATACACACAGACACTCTTTTGCCTGCACTGAATATTCCGCCTAAGGGCTGTGCCTCTTGACAGTTTATGCAAATATGATATGACTCTCAAGAATGTCTGTGTCTGCATACATGTGAAAGGATCTTGTATGAATGATTCACAACCCCAACCACCTCCTTGACTGGTTTATGAACTGCATGAATTTGGGAACACCCTGGCAATTGACAGGTCTCTCAAGTTATCTATCGTGTTTGTATTATTCATACAAGAGTCTTTCGTGCAGAGGCAGATTCCAGGGTGTCGTTCGGGATTATGATGGCATCTGCAAAGAACAACAAGAGAAACAGTCTTGAGTAAACGCTGTACAATTATTGTCAAGTGCAGATGCATAAATAGATGATGGTTAAAAGATGGAATCCTGACCTCACTGGAATCGAAACTCATAAAAGTCCCATTGCATTTACTGAGGTCAGGGTTTCTCTCCTCAACTGTCTAGACAATCGAGGTCTACGTATATAATTCTTTCTATACATAGCTAGTCCATTGAAGTGCAGCCTGTTCCACTATAAGAGGCACTTAACCTGAAAGTGCTCTCGTGTCTTTCTCCTATCTTAGTTTTGCTGCTCAGTTCCAGTCTTCCTTGTAATGCTGAATAATAAATCTATTGTAGATTATGTAACGTACAACGAATCCTATCAGGCCTAGGGGAGCTTGAGTACACTACAGTACAAGATATTTAGGAACATGAAACCAAAAGACAGAGATAAGGAAGTGTTGGCGGGGGGGGGGGTGTTCTGCCTAGGCTTACAGGTTTAAAATATTGCATGGAGGATGATTTCTAAAAATAGATTGATAAATGTGAAATGATATTTATAAAATCAGCATTTCCTATAACTTTTACATAGCAACCCAACACAATTTGATCAGCACCCATATATTGGTTTCCTGCTACGCCATCCAAATAGCATCCTCATCTTTTCCCCTTGCCCCAATAAAATATAGCCAAGCCCAAAGTCACCACTAACTGTGCTGAAGCTCAGGGGTTCCCATCCTTGAGTCCCTAGATCAGGCCTGCTCAGCTTAAGTCCCACAGCTGTTTTTGGGCTACAACTCCCATAATCCCCAGCCATAGGAGCCAATAGCCAGGGATTATGGGAGTTGTTGGCCAACACCTGCAAGAGGGCCAAAGTTGAGCAGCCCTGCCCTAGATATTGTTGGACAGCAGCACTCATCATGTTGTTGGATTACAATTCGCATCAGAAGTTGTAGACCAGCAACATCTGGGGACCCCTGCTGAGAACCTCTGCTATAGCCAATCCAAAGTGTGATCAGGGGAGCAACAGCAGGAGAGAGGGCATGCCCTCACCTCTAACTACCCTCACCACCCCTGCTAACTGAGCAAATAGACACCTTTTTTAAATGGTGATTCTCTTTAAGGGATAGAAGAGCAGCTGTATGTTTGCATGCAAAAGGTTCCAAGTTCCCTCCCTGGCATCTCGAAATAGGGCTGAGAAAGATTCCGGCCTGTAACCTTGGACAAGCTGCTGCCGGTCTGTGTAGACAATACTGAGCTAGATGGACCAATGGTGTGACTACGGTATAAAGCAGCTCCCTACATTCCCATCACAAACTATGCATTGAGGTTTCCCTATGTGTCTGTACAACAGTATGAAATTTGGTTCAAATCGGTCCAGGCATTGCAAAGTTGATAGGGACACCCACAGAAAGAGCGAGGGCCAGGTGATCGCGTGAGCTAACTTTCCATAAGAAAATTGGGCTAAAGGGGGGGGGGGTGTTTACTACATATGTGTGTGTACAACCAGTCAGATCACGCTGGCAACTTGTGAGAAAGCCCACAATTTATTGGTTAATCATAATAATATAATATAACTTTATTTTGGACAGACCCTTAGCGCTTAGGGGTCTATTGAGTTGAGAACAGTTCAGTTCTCCAGTTTTTCATCTTACAAATCTGTGCAGTTTTATTTTGACTCACTGAAACTACTGCTTGCTTCTGCCATTGGTCTACCACAACCTTATTTCACTTTTGCTATTTGAGAAGACCCATAGAAAAGTGTGCAAACCTTTCATTCCTGTGGAACTCCTGCTGTTGCAAATGCTGCAACAAGAGAATTAGGCAACTTATTTTAAAGAGAGAGAGAGAAATATGTGGGTGAAATCCTCACAATTAGTGAAGTCAGTGAAAGTTTTGGTACTGTCTATAAAAAGCCCACTCTAAGGAGCCAGTAGTCTTAACTTAACC
Source organism: Hemicordylus capensis (assembly GCF_027244095.1). Taxonomy (NCBI): domain Eukaryota; kingdom Metazoa; phylum Chordata; class Lepidosauria; order Squamata; family Cordylidae; genus Hemicordylus; species Hemicordylus capensis. The sequence continues at coordinate 23,495,119 of NC_069661.1, read as the reverse complement.
AGGGACTCTGACAATGGGCCCAAACTCCTCTCTCTGTGCTGCCATGGTAGCTTTGCCAGATAAAAAGCCAAAAATGTGCCATCAGCTGGCCCCAAAAAGCAGCAGGGTTCCACCTAGTCATATAAAGTTTGTGGCTGATATACTGTATGATTAAATGGAAGGCTGCATATGTTATGTGTGCATTGCAATGTAATGTCTGTGCAATTGTGCAAGTGCACAAATTCTGCAATACTACAGCCATTATTTCCAATAGCCATACTGTTGCGCAACTCCATTTGTGCAATGTTTCACTTGTGCAACTGCACAAACATAATATTGCAACCAGTGTTCTCCATAACACAGATTCCCAGATGTTGACTACAACTCCCATCCTCCCTAACTGCAATAATTTCTGCCTTGTGGTTATGGGAGTTGTAGTCAACATATAGAAATCCCTGTTACAGGCAACTCTGGTTTCAATATGCACTTAACATGTGGCAAAGCCAGCCTTTGACTCTGACCTAGCTCTGAAATATGAGCAACGTGTTGCTTGAGTACAGACTCAGCTGCAAATCAAGTGATGATCCCCATGAATTCGCTCCTCCTTCGCTTCTTGGCTGCTTTCCATCCTGACTACCTGCCTAGATCCTCAGTCCTGACAGCCACAGTCTTAAGTCCTCAGAATCCAGGAACTCTACCTCATCATCAGACTGATGTGAATGCATCAGCATTTTTGCTTACATACTTGGCAGTATGTCTATAGGGCTATTCAGACAACTGGGAAGGCGGGCGGGTAGGAAGCCAGAGACAAATCTACCTTCCCTCAGACGATCACCATTCCAGTCTTTGGCCAGCTGTCACATGCCCACACAATCCACACCGCTCCTGGCAGCATGACTCTCAGGAGGCCTAGACAATGAGTGCCAGCCTCCAGATATCCCACAATGCACTGCATGATGAACGTGGTGCATTGGGGAATACCCGCATGAGTTAGGCGCTCTAGACGCCTGACTCTGTGTGTGCTGGGACTGCAAGCAGCCTGAGTACACACACATGTGACAGGGTTTAAGGGTGGGCTTGCACCTTAAACTTGGCTAAAGGCCGGGGTAAAAAGTAGAGTTAGGCTGCTTGTGAGAATAGGCTTCATAAATCTCATGAAGGGCTAAGCAGGAGTATGGCCCCTCCTCATATACAAGTGAGAGGTCACTTGGATATCAGGGGCAAGCAGAGAACCTACTGGCTCCCAGTTAGATTCAATTTAACCCCCCTACTCCCTCAAACACAACCCACTTTCACCACTAGAAAACCCACAGTTCTCAAAGCGATTAGATGATGGAATCATTTTGACAAATAAATGAAGCTGCCTTACACTGAGTCAGACCCTTGATTTGTCTAGCCCAGTATTGTTTACTCTGATTAACAATGACTCTTCAGGGTCTCATAAGAATAGCCCTGCTGGATCAGGCCCAAAGCTATCTAGTTCAGCATCCTGTTTCACACAGTAGCCCACCAGATGCCTCTGGGAAGCCCACAGGCAAGAGGTGAAGCCATGCGCTCTCTCCTGATGTTGTTCCCCTGCAACTGGCATTTAAAGGTATCTTGCCTCTGAGGCTGGAGGTGGCCTACAGCTCTCAGACTAATAGCCATTGATAGACCTGTTCTCCATGAATTTGTCTAATCCCCTCTTTAAGCCATCCAGGCCGGTGGCTCTCACCACATGTAGTGGCAAAGATTTTCATAGGTTAATTATGTGTTGTGTGAAAAAGTACTTCTTTTTGTTCCTCCTAAATTTCCTGGCAGTCAGTTTCATGGGATGACCGCTGGTTCTAGTGTTATGAGAGAGGGAGAAAAATTTCTCTGTATCCACCTTCTCCACACCATGCATGATTTTATAGACCTCTATCATGTCTCCCCGCGGTCGTCTTTTTCCCCTAAACTAAAAAGCCCCAGGTGTTGTAGCCTTGCTTCGTAAGGAAGGTGCTCTAGGCCCCTGATCATCTTGGTTGCCCTCTTTGGCAGCTTCTCCAGTTCTATGATGTCCTTTTTGATATATGGTGATCAGAACTGTGCACAATACTCCAAATGTGGCCACACAATAGATTTGTATAAGGGCATTATTATATTAGCAGTTTTATTAAGATTCAGCAAGAGTCTTTCCCCAGCCTGATACCTAGGGATGGGGCAAGTTTAACCGCAGGTGCCTCGGGTTGCCCTTGGAGTTTCGGCAACTCATGTGCTCTACAACTGAACTGTATTCCCTCCACTGCCTCCCCTCATATTTCTGGGTGTGTCTTCTAGATGCATTCCAGTTGTCTTGTAATAATGATCTTTGGAATTCAATGACCCTGAAAGGCTGCCTTTCATCAGAGGTTGACACCTAAGCCCTGAACTCCAGAAGAAAGCCCCAAGGCTATCAGGGCCCAAGCTGTATGATTAGAAAGGTGTTTAAATAGCAATTTTCCATGATGGATGGAATTTCTGCTTGTGATTTGTTTTTTAAAAAGCCCTTTCTGCTCCACCCCAGTATTTCTTGTCATACACCATTTTTTCATCATGCTCTTGTGCCCATCCTTGTGATTTCACAGCACACCATAGAGCTTCATTCTCCTTGTTGATAATATTTTGTTCTTTCCAGGGTGCTTTCCAGACTAGCTGCTCAACAGCAGCAAAGTGCCTCCATTCAGGCAAGTCGCATTGAAAACGTAAACAGCAGGGGGGGCAGTCTTGCGCTGCTGAAGGCTCTAGCAGACATGGCACTGGTGCTGTGCAAGACTAACTTGAGCATCATTGATGTCAGACTTAGTGATGACTTGGTCTGGATATGGCTCAGGATTTTCAAAACTAGCAAAAAGCATATCAAGTGAATGCATGATTCCTTAAGCAAATGCTCTTCAACATGATGTGGCTCGCAGCAACTAACAACCCGAAAAAACAGCAACTTCCTTACGCCGGATATACAACGTCCTAGCTTTATATCACAGTGATTAAATTCGAGACAAGGCATTGGCAATGTGAACAGCACCCTACTGTCCGCATAGGGACTGCGGTGTCATAACACAGGAAGTGTGAAAGCACACTTCTGAGATCTGACATGACCCCGTTGCAGGGTCTAATCTGGAAAGCACCCAGGAGAATCCCAGAGCTTTCAATCATTTGCCTATGGCATGCTGATGCCTATAAAGCAGGGCTACACAACTGCAGCCCTCCATTAGATATTGGATTACAACTCCCTTAATCCCTGACTAGTCGCCATTGTGGCTGGGGATGATGGGAATTATTGTCCAACAACAGCTGGAGGGCTTAAGTTGCACAGCCCTGCTATAAAGCCTCAGTTCCTTCAGACAAAGATGAATATTGGGAGGAAGTTATTAAACCCTATCCCCCATGTCATTTCCCCTACGTAAATCTCTCCCTCCCCAAAGCTGCTCTTCTCTGAGGGGATGGACAAAGACACGATACACCTATACTCCCCCCCCACTCCCTCAGCAGCTTCTGGAGGCAATTTAAATAAGAGAAATTACATAGGGAGGGTTAACCCCCTCTCCTCCTCCCCAGTATCATGGCCCCAATCAAAATTGCCCCCACTGCTGAATTTAAGAAAAAGATATCTGGAGATTGAATCATAGATCTCCCATGTCGTGACTATTTTGGACTTGAATGCTGACATTAGGATCAGGTGCATTGGCGGAGATTTATATCATCAAGAGCCACAGTTCTCTACCAGAGGATGGTGTTCTCATGGACACTGTCCAAAAGGTAATTGGGGTAGGTGTGCACCCACTTTCCTGACTTCAGATAAAACACACACACACTCTCACTCACTCTTCCTAGGGATAACCACCTGAAAAAAGTTAATTACAACTTTGAAAATGGAACATTGGAACATAGGAAGCTGCCTTATACAGGTGCCCCTCGTTATCCGTGATCCTAGCACCCGCGGTTTTTGCTATCTGTGGTCAGGCCATGTACACCTGGCCTCATTAGTAACCTGTACCGTGTTGTGATCCTAACATCAGCATTCAAGGCCTTGTCTTTTTTCTAAACTAAAATGCCCAGTTCCCCCCTCCACCCCCCAACACCAATTCTCCAGAGTAGTTTTGCACTTTAAAAAGAAATTAAGCAGTGATGAATGAAGGAATAAGCAGATATATGTCTCCTTAACGAAATGGCTCACATGTTCCACAGCATTAGAAATGGAGAACAGAAACTGTGTCCATGCAAGAGGCTGCTTCAGAGCTCAGCCAGATCACTGCTGAGCAGCCAAACATGCACATAGTGGGCAGAAGGAGCAATTTTTTGCCTATCTCTCCATCTAAAAATGCTCTTTGGCTGCCAGGAATATGTCATTGAGAGCTGTGTGACCCTCAGGGACATATTCCTGGCTACTAAATAGCACTTTTAGAGGCAGGAGAGATAACTGAAAATTGTTCTCCCTTCCCCCTCCATGCATGTTTGGCTGCTCATCAATAATCTCACTGAGCACCGAAGCAGTTTCTTGCATGGATGCAGCTCCTGTTCTGCACCTCTAATGCTAAGAATATGTGTGCCAATATGTTTAATTGAACATATTGCTTACATGATACACTGGGGCAGCAAACAAGACTGACAGATGAATCAAATTTCAATTCACTGGTATGTACATTAAATTCAAATGGGAAAATCAAGTGGATTTCATGGGAAGCAGCTTTATACTGAGCCAAACCATCGGTGTAGCTACAGTAACTCAGTATTGGTTTTCCAGGGCTTCAGACAGGGATCTTTCCCAGTACTACCTGGGATGCTATCTGGATACAAAGCAAGTACTCTGCAACTGTGGTACGGAAGGTGGGCTTACAGTCTGGCTGAATAACTCATTAAGGTTATTCTCATGAACAATACCAGGGTGGGGAGGGCAAGTGAGGGGGGAGGCAGGGTTCTACCTACCTACCCCCAAGATGATCTCTCTGCTTGCCTTCGGTGCACAAGTTGCACGCCCACATAATCCACGCTCCTGTAAGCAATGCAGATCTCCAGAGGCCAAGACAACACATCTCGGCCTCTGGATACCCCACAATGTACAAGTGTGTTGCATTGGGGGATACTCCCCATGAGACGGATGCTCTAAGCAGCTCTAGGGCTGTTTGTGTGTCAGCAGCCCGAGCTTACACACAATTCCAGAGCTGGGGTTAAGTGTGCATTCACACCCTTAACCTTGGCTAAACAAAGTGGGATTAGGCAGTTGGGTTAGGCTGTTAATGAAAACAGCCTTTATATCTGTCTTCACTCTAATTTCCTTACCTACTCGTGATACAGTGAATGAATCCATGGTTCTTGGTTTGCAGTCCTGATGCCAGTATCCACATAACTCAGTAGCCCTTCATACCATCATGGGATTCTCCAGGAGCTCCTTAAAAGATCAGCCTATTTAATTGTTATGAGCAAAGGAATGTTTCAAAGCTGGATCATACAACATGCTTTCAGGTTGAACAATGTGGTCTGCTTGAGTTTTCATTTCTTGCTGTTCCAAATCCTGTTTCCCCATAAATTACAGCTTAAAAATTTTTGACGTTCTAAAAATACTTTAAAATTAAATGTTAATGGTTTGAATGGATGACATCCCTATTAATGTTATATATTGGGGACCTTTTTTCCTTGCAATACATGAGAAAACTGAAACTTAGATTTTCATTCAAGTCAGAAAAGGCTGATCGTGCTGAGCTTCTCTCGCTTTCTCCAGTAAAAAGACCTTTTTGATTATTCTCCAAATTACCAAGGACAAAGTAAAAAGAGCTCGTTTCATACCACAGAATGGTATGAAAGCATGTGACATAGCTCTAATGCTGAAGCAGCAGCTGTGGTCTGGTAAGCTGCCTAAATGTGGGACCACCTGAGAAATGTATGCAAGTTGCTTTGACTTCCCTTGGAAGGAAAATAGAGTTTAAATGTAATTAAAGGGGCATGAGAGTGCCCCTTTACTTAAGGTAAGTAGCAAAAAAAAGGTTCCACCATTATAAGCCACAGGGGTGGAACTGTAATTGTGCGCACCAGTTGCAAGAACCTGTGTGCAGTTGCCATCTGGGCTCACCATGATGGGCACCCAGTGGCAGTCCCCCAGGTACCCTTTCCCCCACTGCCGCACACAGCATCCCTTCTCCCCATGTGCTTGTGTGGTAGCAGTGGCGGCGGCGGCAGCCTCCCCAAGGGAGCAGCCTGCAGCCACTGCTGCCACCACCACAAGTGGCAGGGAGAGAAGGAGCACACCACATGCAGTGGAAAGAAAAGGCAGGCCACTGGGGTGGCACCACTGGGGTCTGCTGCCGATTGGGGGGGAGCAGTCCAAACACATGCCGCCTATGCCCTCCCTACACTACTGATAAGCCTCAAAATTCTATTGCGTATAAATATGACAACAGTTAAGCTAATAACTTGAAACTTGGTGTGTGCGTGATCTACTTGATGAGGTCTACAACTGCACCTAATTTCAAGGAGATCTGACAAAACATGCCACAGCTACAGAAGAAGATTAACAAGTGCTGAAAATTTATACTTCGGTTCTTTTTGTCCAAATTGTATCCAGGCATATCATATATTTCTTTTAAATTTTGATAAAAATGACTGGTGTAATCTGTTCAGGCTTGTATAGGAAGACAATCCTTTGGTAGTCTTGTGAAGTTTTGACCAGAGGTTTAAACATTATTAAGGTTTTTCTGCTCCATTAAAGTCTATGGGTAACATGCTGGCAAAGTTATGCAGAGGGTGACTGATTTGAATTTATTTATCATATTTACATTATATACCGCCTGATATGTATATCTCCAGGCAGTATAAAGAATTTAAAACAACAAATATAAAACAGAGTAAAAACAACAATTTCATAGAAGAAGAAAAATGAAAAAGACCTTTTTAAAATTCTATTTTAGTTCATCGAATAAAAAAGACAAATTTCATGGGATGAAAACAATTTAAAATTGCTGCATTCTGTAACTATTATAGTTTCTGGACTATGTACAAAAGCAGCCCCACATAGACTGCATTACAGTTACCAGCATACGCACCACTGTTTTAAGGTCATTTACCTCCAGAAATGGATGCACCTGACATATCAGCTGAAGCTGATAAAAAGTGCTCCTGGCCACTGCCTCAGTCTGGGAAACCAGAGAGAGTTTGGGGTCCAGGAGCACTTCCAAATGGACACTGATCTTTCAGGGGGAGTGTAGCCCCATCCAGAATAGGCAGGATGAGGTTACATCTCTCGGGTCCCAACCATAAGAAAAGCCCTGCTGGATCAGGCCCAAGTCAGTACCCACAGTCAGTACCTCTGTCTTATTTGGATTCAACTTCAATTTATCATCCCTTATCCAGCCCATGACCGCCTGCAGGCAGGCATTTAGGGAAGTTATGCCATTTCCTGATGAGGTGGATATGGAGAAATAGATCTGAGTGTCGTCAGCATATAGATAATACCCTGCCCCACTCCCTGATGATCTCTTCCAGCAGTTTCATGTAGCTGTTAAGAGCATTAGTGACAGTATGGCGCCTTGTGGAACGCCATACAGCAGCTCTTGCTTTCCAGAGCAGCAGTCTCCAAGCAATACCATCTGGAATCTACCAAAGAAGTTGGAATGGAACCGCTGTAAAACAGTGCCGCCCAATCCCACCTCTCTCAGGCGAAGGATACCATGGTCGATGGCATCGAAAGCCGCCGAGAGATCCGAAAGGAATAACGAAGCTAGAATGTTGACTCGTTTTGCCAGTCCTCTGTCGTCAGCAGGGGGAGCCAGCTAGTGGGTTCTGCTGCAACTGCAAGTCCAGTGCCTATTCCTTTAGAGATGGAAGGTGAGCTCTCAGGGAAAGGTGGGAGGGGACACAATGAATGGACAGTTGGGGAAAGCCACACGGATAATTAGAGCAATATGGAAGAGAAACCGTATAGGGGGCTTAGTTACTTCTGAGTAAGTCTGCCCACGATTGCTGCATTTCCACCCCCCATCCTCTCTCATCTGTCAAAGAGTGACTCCCTCACACTTCTTCAGAATTACCTCAGTTGACACTGCCCATCCCCCACTTGCTGCCCAACCCCCACTGTCAGAATGCTGACTGGGAAACGGCACTTGACTTCTGCAACAAGAAGGTCCCATCGACTTAATGGACTGGGCCACTTGGATCACACCTATTTTATTTTTTTAAAAAAAAACACTGAACAAAATTTAGGCGACTTACTGCCTATTTATCCCACAGTTCCCAGGTCGCTAATGTTCTGTATGTTCCTGTCAAGCCTTGAGGGGGCTTGTGTGGTGGCTCTGCCCATAGGATCTAGGAAGCTGTCTGGAGTGTCCTGTATGCAGAAGAAAGGAGCTGTTTTGAACTGGATTTTAGTCCCCAGTCGGTAGCCAAGAGGTAATATTGAGGCAATGGAAACCTCCCAATCCCCCTAGGAGTCAGGACTGGGTGCATGGCCTGCTTGAGTTAGTAGCACATGAAAAATGGGCCCTCATAAAAGTAAATAAACTGGATAAATGGTCAGAAATCTGGGACAACTTCCTTGAACTATTCTTAGGATAAAAACCCCTCTGATCTACCCACATCTACTGGTGCAAAGGTGAGTATCTCTTCTCCTCTTCCCTCCCTCCCTCCCCTTGGGCTCTCCTTGGTACTTTCCAGAATAGCTGCTCAACAGCAGCAAAATGCCTCTGTTCAGGCAAGTTGCATTCAAACTGTAAACAGCAGGGGGAGCAGTCTCGCGGAAACTAACAACCTGAAAAAACTGCAACTTCTTTACGCCGGATATACAACATCATAGCACTATATCATAGAGATTAAATTCGAAACAAGGCATTGGAAATGTGAACGGCACCCTGCTGTCCGCGTAGGAACTGTGGTGTCACAACACAGGAAATGTGGAAGTACACTTCCAAGATACGACGTGACCCCGTTGCAGGGTCTAATCTGGAAAGCGCCCTTCTCCCTCTTTCTCTTTCCATCTCTTCTTTCTTTTCTTATCTCCCCACAACCAGCACTGAATGGGGAAGGGGGGTTCGGGGGCAGGGCGGGGGGACTGGGAAAGATGTTTGTAAAATACAAAATGTCAAAAAAACCCATGTTTTTAAAAAGGAGCTGTTACTGTGGCTTCATGTCCAGTGTTCTATGTGGCTTGCCCATTTAACAGCGGCGATGAGGATAGGGATCCACACGTGGTGGTAGTACTGCTGCATCTGCACTGGAAATATCCACAAAGTATGAGTAAACGTTTGGTTGGTTATCATAGACCCAGAGGCCTTGCCCAGTTCTAGGCCTTTTGCAGGCAGGAGGACATTTGAGACAATTTGCTAGATCCTACAGGCAGAACACCTTAAGTGGCGCAGTGGGGAACACACTTGACTAACAAGCAGAAGGTTGCCGGTTCGAATCCCCACTAGCAGCAATATAGGAAGATGCTGAAAGGTAAATGGTAAACCCCTCCTGTATTTTACCAAAGAAAACCACAGGGCTCTGTGGGTACCAGGAGTCGAAATCGACTTGACAACACACTTTTCCTTATAGACAGAACAACCACACAAGACCCTAGAGGCTTGACAGAAGTATACACAACAGCTAATTTCTCTCTCCTATCTCCTAGACCTTGGAGTGGTGGGGTGGGGGGGAGTCTTTGGTTTTACAGTGGAAAAACACCATATATCTTCACTATTTTTCAAGTGGGGGCCACTTTGGTTAAAACAAAAAAATCAGTGTGAGAGCTATTTCCCACCTCCATGCAGTGCTGCTCTTTCCCCAGCACTGGGGGTGGAGGGGAGGGCAGTGGGAGGGAGGCTATAAGAATAATAAGAGTCTCTGTAAAGCCCGAGTAAGTAACATTATTAAAGCCACACACACAGAGTGTGGGTAAGTATCATCTGCAGTGTTCCCTCCAACGGGTATTCCCAGATGTTGTTGACTACAACTCCCATAATCCCCAAGCAAAGGCTATTGCAGGTCAAAGTGCTGGGGAGAAGGACACTTCCCAGTGCTCTGTGTGTGCCTTTCAAGGTGGACCTGGGGCTTTTCAGAGATCTGTCAGCATACCCTCCCCGTGGCCTCCCCAGGGCTGGAAAAAGCATAGTACTGCATGAAGGTGGGAAATGGCTCTCACACTGGAGATTTTTTTTTTTTTAATCAATGTGGCCCCCACATGTACCTTCCAAGATACTGTTGTGCATACTGTCCTTATTTATTTATTTTTACATTTCTATCCCGCTCTTCGTCCAGGGAGCCCAGAGTAATGTGCATGGTTATGTTTATCCTCACATCAACCCTGTGAGGTAAGTTAGGCTGGGAGAGAAGTGACTGGCCCAAAGTCATCTAGTGAGTTTCACGGCTGAATGGGGATTTGAACTCAGGTCCTCCTGGTCCTAGTTCAACACTCCAACCACTACACCACACTGGTTCTACTACACCATTTAATGTAGAATAACCTACAACTGTTTCAGAAATATATAAAATATAATGCACTGCACTATATTATATTATACAGTGTTCATTAGAATCAACACTAAATGTGACATTGGAAGGTACTGGATTGCCAACACTGTAATGGTAAATTTCCTTTTCACAAGCTGGGAAATTGGAATCTAAGGCTGAGGCCTTAACAGGTGTGCCACATGTTCAGTAATGATGTACAATGTCACAAATCGCACTTGCTGAAAACTTGCCTTTGATGCACTCACATGGACTCCGTGGGGGATCTTTTACTGGTGCCATACACTCCATCCTCCCCATTTTCAGTTTGGCCTTAAAGACCAAGGAGAAGTGTGGGTGCATGGGGGGGGGGGCTGGTTGAAAGCGAGCATAATTAGGGCATTGCACAATATCATTATTGATCATGTGGCACATCTCTTAAGGCATCAACCTTAGGTTCTAGTTTCCCGGCTTCATGGAGCTTGAGCCAAAATGAGATAGCCTTAACTCTGGTCTTAAACCAGCAGGTTGTTTTTTTTTTTTTTAAACTATCTAATAAATAATATTCCAGATATTTTATATTTATTTATTTATTTATTTATTTGATTTATATACCGCCCTTCCAAAATGGCTCAGGGCGGTTTACAATTAAAACAAACCACTAAAACAATAAAAAGCTAAAACAAATTAAAAACAATATAACAACGATCAATAATTCAAAAACATTTTAAAACAGCAATTAAACAATTCCAGTAATTAAAAGCCCCAAATACATTATATATTATACATTAATAATTAAATTAATAATACATTAAATACATTATATATATTATATATTAATATCCCAAATACAATAATAAATACTATTTATTAATATAAATAGCATTATTATTATTATTTACATTTTATATCCTGCTTTTCCTCCAAGGAGCCCAGAGTGATGTACTACATACTTAAATTTCTCCTCACAACAACCCTGTGAAGTAGGTTAGGCTGAGAGAGAAGTGACTGGCCCAGAGTCACCCAACAAGTCTCATGGCTGAATGGGGATTTGAACTCAGGTCTCCCTGGTCCTAGTCCAGCACTCTAACCACTATACCATGCTGGCTCCATTAATAAATACTATTATAAATACTATTTAAAATAATATCCCAAATACTATAGACAAGCCAAGGGCACTTGCCTATTGTATTTTAGAGTTCTAATGCAGCCAGACAAGCATATCTGACACCCATGGTCCATGTGGATTGTAAGTTCAGTCATACTAATAAACCATGCAGTAGATGGTTGTTACTAGCTAGTTCCAGAGCTATGGGCACTCCCGAAATTTGATTTTCTGTGAGGGGGGAAATGAAGTGGGAGCAGCAGCAGGATGAGAGGACTTTCCTTCCTCCCTCATTTAGTAGTTGGGAAGGATCTCTCTGACTGGAGGGGGGCGGCTTCTTGCCACCTTGCTGGTGCCCCAGTAATCTGGTGCCTGAGGCGATGGCCACACCTCACCCTGGGCCACCCTGAGGTCGGAAGAGGCCATGATGTCAGGTGGCGAAACTGTATGTTTATTAGCACATGGGACAAGAAACTGGGGTGACGTGGATGTGGGGCTCATGTCAGCGTTACTGAATATGACTGTGAGCTCCTCCTCTGCCCCTCAGGACTTCTTAATTAATTAATTCATTCAATTTCTATACCACCCTTCCAAAAATGGCTCAAGGTGGTTCACACAGAGAAATAATAAACAAGATAAGATGGCTCCCTGTCCCCAAAGGGCTCACAGTCTAAAAAGTAACAGAAGATAGACACCAGCAGCAGTCACTGGAGGTAGTGTGGTAGGGGTGGAGAGGACCAGTTACTCTCCCCCTGCTCAATAAAGAGAATCGCCACGTTAAAAGGTATCTCTTTGCCATGTTAGCAGGGGTTGCATTTACTTCTTGCATTTACCTGAGCAGCCTGGGAAGGAGCTAAGCTGCTTTGGGCTTCTCCTATGCCTCAAGTGCAAGAAGAGAAGGGGACCCATAGTGTAAATAATATAATTCATTTTCTTGGGCCTATTAGGCTTTAAACAGATTGAAAGCAAGCTTTTAAATTATGCAGAGCGCTTCTTCAGTTGCACTGCAGGGGGCCAGAGGCACTCTTACCCCTGGAGTTCCAGGTGGGCCTCCACCCCACCCCCACCCCCACAATCCTCTTTAGACTGCCCCGGGTAGCGTGGTCACCGTGCCACTGGCCCACACTGCTCGAGGGGGCTGAGCGTGACTGGGACCTGCGCCTGGCAGCCAAGTGTGACTTCTGCTTTACAGACAGAGAGGGGTGGGGTGGGGAAAGAAATATGTGGGGTGGGAACATGTTATGTTGCATGTTAAAATGTTTCCGCTAATGCATATTTGCCTGCATACTTTTTTAATATTCTTATATTCTTGTGAGTTCAGTTGCTGTTTGTGCCCTCAAGAACCCACATGTTCAAAATACTGTCTGTGTCATGGTGTGTGTGGGGGGGGGGGGGGGCGGGGGGGCGGGAATGGTGCTTAACTTGCAGCCAGGGGGTGGGGGCGGTTTTCCTGCTTTCCTACTTTTCAGAACAAAGGAGGAGACCACAGCAGACACTATGTTAATTAGATTAAAAACAGTTAGGTCTTGCTGAGAGTGTTCAAGTTATAGAAGGCTCTCCAGAGACAAAGCAGTAGATAAGAAATATCTGCTTACCTTTCGGAATAGAGAGCAACCCAAAGTAAGGCATACTTGTATCTCTGGCTGTGTGCAGATAATGCACACAGCCTGTAATCCTTCACATAGACTGCTTAAATCCCATTGAAATAAATGAGAGCGAAGCAGCCTTAATGTATGCAGGATTTCAGCCAGCTGCAATTCAGACGTTGGTGAAACAGCCACAGGGTCTGTGGTAAACCTGTGCTCCCCTCCACTTCTCTGCCCCCCCCCCTTTTACTGCCACACTGTTATCACTGGTCAAACAGATTTTGCAGGTTTTGAAGTATTACAAAAGCCTGCAATGCCTGTTGGACTGGAGACGAGGTATAGTGGGGAAATGCAAAATATTTCTAAGGGCAAATCCCAGGGATTTCTGTTGTTGGTAAGCAAGACAAAAATTGATGAAGCAGCTCAACTACAGTCTTAATGCTGTCACTGATCAATGCGGAAGCTTCAGAGGAAGGCATAAAGACTATGCTATACTGCCAGGGAAATGTTTCTCCCCCACCTCTAGATCGCAGCTGGTGACCAGTTTATATGTACTGAAGCAGGAGGCCTGATAGACTTTGTAATGTCATCCGAGATAGCTTCCCTATTGATGTTTTTTCCTATGCATATACATGCGGTGAACAACATCAAACATTGACTTTTTCTGTGCTGTTCTTTTCAAAGGGACAGAAAGTCTTGATGGTTACATGCTGTGGTGGTAACCTATAGACCAGCTTCTGGGTTCAAGGGCATTCACATGTTTTCAAAGAAGTTCATCTCAGTATTACAACTGACACATCCAGCAGTTCAAAATGCACATATTTGCTGCAAATTTCTGCAGAACTGCAGTAATTTATGTCAATAGGTTGCTTGACATTTATTGTCCCTATTTGCTGTGGCCTAGAATAAGATTTTCATAGTTATCATGACAACCTTGAAATTACATCTAGGTAATAAAACAGCCTTCTTCCAAGTTACCTTGCACTGAACCAGATAAATACTTCCACATTTGTCAGCGGTCCTATTTTTAATATTTGCGTGCGCGTGTGCATGTGTGTTTCATACATGGATGCCTGGAGCTCAGTAAAATAACTCTTAAAAGTAGGTATTAAACAAAGAATGGGAAGTGAAAATGAGCACTGCCACTTGTAAACTGCACCAGCATATTAAATGTGTGTTCATTAACAAAAAATAAATTAAAAATTGTGTTGCATCCCCTAGGCAGTGGTGAGTTATGCCTCAGCAACTGCATGGATTTATGTTCCTAAATGCTCTTAACTCAGTAAATGTTTCTATGCCTTCCATCCTGCCATAAACCAAGGTACAGCCTGTGGTCTACACATTCAGCAAAATGAGGTGGTAGAATTCTGAGGTGGTCGAGTGGACTGTACCAGAGGTGCAGCGAGGTAATTTTGGACCATGGGTCTAATGATCTTATGCCCCCCCCCCACAAAATAAACATCCTCTCCACACACACACTCACATACATACATTTCACTACAAATCCACAGGTCCAGACATTTGGGATAAAGAAAAAGAAAGACTACACATATGTGCCCAATTTCAGAACTCTAAGCCCATCCATTCTGGAAATATAAAGGGTTGGGGAAAGGGGCAGGGAGCATGCCGCACTTTTTTATGAAGGCAAAGGACATAATCCTTCACATGCGGCTGGAATGATGGTCCAAGTGCAGGGGGGCTTCGGTTCCAGAAGTGTTCGTCATATTCTACCATGAAAACAAGCCACATAGGACTTTTTTAAAAAAAGTTAAAAAAAAATGAGTTAAAAACTACAGATTGATCAATCTGCTTCAAGGTCAATGCACAGTTTCCTGCTAACCTGTCCTAAACCGGTGCCCAGTTTCAGAACTCTAGCCCAAGCCATTCTGGAAATATAAAAGGGGCGTGAAAAGGGGTTGAAATTGACCCTTTATTCTGAAGGCATTGGGCAAATTCCTCCACATGGGGTGGAATTATAGTCAGTGGGGAGGGCTTCAGTTCCAGAAGTTTTTGTAATTTTTCTTCCCTGAAGCAAGCAATTTATAGGACTTTGTAGGTTTTTGTTTAAAAAAATTCAAAACATCATTAAAGACCAACACTATGGAACGGGTCTCATGATCAGTGAGACCCAGTTCAGCAGTTTGCTCAGGGAGGGAGCCCTGGGCAGCTGGACCGGCCGCCCACACAATGGCCGGCTCCGTGACGGAGCTGGTGGGTGTTGGGGAGCTGCGCAGCCCCTGGAAGCCCCAGTATGCTCTGCGCGAGTGCGCAGGGCATACTGGGGAGACCCCTGGAGCTGGGAGGCGGCTTTTCACCTCCCCTCGGGGGTCTACTCGCAAGTAGCCGTGGCTCGGAGCCGTGCCACAGCTACTCACAATCAGATAGCCCGGGTTTGCAGACTGCTCGCTCCGCAAACCCGGGCTAAAGGGAGGGGTACTTGAGCGGCTTACCTGCTCTAGAACCACCGGGCTCACAGCTGAGCCCGGTGGTTCTCACGGTCAGCAAAAATCGGGCTAGCGGAGTATACAGTGTACTGTGCTTGATTGGCCAGCAAACTCGCCTGACCTGACCCCATAGAGAATCTATGGGGCATTGCCAAGAGAAGGATGAGAGACATGAGACCAAACAATGCAGAAGAGCTGAAGGCCGCTAATGAAGCATCCTGGTCTTCCATAACACCTCATCAGTGCCACAGGCTGATAGCATCCATGCCACACCGCACTGATGCAGTAATTGCTGCAAAAGGGGCCCAAACCACGTACTGAATACATATGCATGCTTATACTTTTCAGAGGTCCGATATTGTTCTATTCTACAATCCTTGTCTTCTTGGTTCCATGTAATATTCTAATTTTCTGGGATTGTGGATTTGGGGTTTTTATGAGCTGTACGCCATGATCATCACAATTCTAACAAATTAAGGCTTGACTTATCTCGCTTTGCATGTAATGCGTCTGTCTCATATATCAGTTTCACCTTTTAATTTGCATTACTGAAATTAATGGACTTTTGCACGATATTCTAATTTTCCGAGTTTCACCTGTAAGGTGTTACAGATTAGGAAGGCCTTGGGTTTCACTTCAGGGTCTGAGACTGAAGAGGGTGCAAGTTTAAGCCTTTCCCAACCTGACCAAGGGCACCTGACTGAGAGGGTTAAATACACAATCAGGTGTTAAAGGCTGTCCTGACAGACAAGACAGGTGCAAGAAGAGAAGTAGGCAGAGAGAAAGGATCAGATCCAATTCACTATCTGTGAGCCAGTGTGGGGTAGTGGCTAGAGTGCTGGACTAGGACCGGGGAGACCTGAGTTCAAATCCCCATTCAGCCATAAAACTAGCTGGGTGACTCTGGGCCAGTCACTTCTCTCTCAGCCTAGCCTACTTCACAGGGTTGTTGCGAGGAGAAGTCTAAGTATGTAGTACACCGCTCTGGGCTCCTTGGAGGAAGACCGGGATATAAATGTAAAATAAATAAATAAATAAAATTTACTAGTTTCTAGTTACAAGGAGTTTGCTTGTTTTTACATAGGGCACAATCCAAAATTTATTTGTTTGTCACATTTCTATACCACCTAAACCAGTGATCTCAAAGCTGTTGATCCCTGCTTGCAATCTTAAAAGGTATTCTACCACCTCAGGACGTTTCTACCTTGTTCCTACTTCATTCTCCTGCAAGGGAAGACCAAAGTCTTGACAGAAAAGGGAAATTTATATAGGGACAATGACCAATTATGGTGGACAAGGCAGAGGTTCTCACACGTTAGTCCCGCTGTGGCTGGGGATGGTGGGAGTTGTAGTCTAACACTATCTGAGTACCCAAGTTTGAAAACCCCTGGAATAAGGCAAAGAGACTTGGGTCTCAGGAGGCTTTGGGTTTCAAAAGTGAAGCAGTGGCTTTAAATGCAGGCCTCTAGCTGAGATCCTAGGAAGTCTACACTTTGAGTCCACAGGTAGTAGCCATGAAGAAACATGAAAGAAGTGAATGCTCTCACCCCTTTTGCCACTGCGCCTCCTCAATTCAGCTGGAAGTCCAGTCTTTCAAATAAAGCTCTAATCATAAACGTCAACAGTGGGGAAACAAGCAAAGTTGTCTTCCACTAAAGACTGGTTTACATTTTTTGTATG
This sequence comes from Hemicordylus capensis, assembly GCF_027244095.1. Taxonomy (NCBI): domain Eukaryota; kingdom Metazoa; phylum Chordata; class Lepidosauria; order Squamata; family Cordylidae; genus Hemicordylus; species Hemicordylus capensis. The sequence goes on along the minus strand of NC_069661.1, from coordinate 23,477,915 downwards.
TAGTAAAATTCTAATGAGATGATTTGTACCTCTCAGCTTTCATTTGCAAACATCCCTACTCCATGGGGACACTTGTGACTGACCATGTGAGAAAAGGGCTTGAGAGCTCCCCAGCTCCCCGATGTTACCAAGTGTTCCTGCACAGCAATGAATTCAAAGAGGAAATTTCCCCTGCAAAACAAATGAGTTAAATGCATTTCAGGCTGACTTGACCATGTCAAAATTGTTTCTTCATGAACAAGGGACTCATAATTTGAAACAGGGCTCACCACATGAACAAACCACTGTCATAGAATTTGCTTCCACTCTCTACTGAAGTTTTTACACAATAATGTCAAAATATACATTGCTCTGCAGCAAGAAGTTGTGTGTTTCAGTGTTTAGATGTAAGTGCCATACCCTTACTCTGGAAATGACCTATTTATTGATATAATGAGCCTCACTACCCAGGTTACCCCACTCCTGACCTGCTGCAGCTAATAGCCTCACTATCTTAGGAGGTAAACATGATGGTTCGTGTGGGGAGATTTTGTCCAGTATGGATTATACATTTGTGGGGCAGTAATACTGGATGATTTTGCCCATTATTATTTGATTTTCCATTTGATTTCAAAGACATTACATTATGCCTTAGAATGTCAGCTTTATGTCAGTACTAGAAATCATCCAGAAATTTTGTTAAAATAGTTTGGAGAGTCATTTTTATTACAAGGAGATAATATGTGACTCATAATGTAGCTTTTTGTGTGTGTTTAAAGCCTCTATAATTAGGGAAAATGGGGAAATAAATGATTGACAATGGCTGAAGATTTTTATTAACCAAAAATGTGTGTAATAATAATTGCATAAGTTATCTGTTGTGTTTAGTTAGTGAGAAGATTTTAGTGGCACTGTGTGTTACCTGTGTAAAGGTAAAGTGTGCCATTGAGGTGGTTTTGACTCCTGGCGACCACAGAGCCCTGTGGTTTTCTTTTGGTACAATACAGAAGGGGGTTACTATTGCCTCCTCCTGCACATTATGAGATGATGCCTTTCAGCATCTTCCTATATCGCTGCTGCCCGATATAGGTGTTTCCCCTTAGTCTGGGAAACATACCAACGGAGATTCAAACTGGCAACCTCATGCTTGCTAGGCAAATCATTTCCCTGCTGGTCCATTAGGTGGCTGTTTTATCTGTGTGCTGTATTATATTTCTGTTTTTATTCTTCTTGTTTATTGTAAATACTAACTCTGGATATTTTATTACATGATTATGTAATTCAAGCACTGTATTTTAAATTGAGCATGTACATTGACATGGCCTGAAAACTAATTGAATAAATTGATATGCACCTCTGAAAGCAAAAAAGATACAGTGGTCAGATGCATTACAAGAATTGTGCCTTAATTGTTAGCAGAATACATGCCTAGAACTGTTAAAATCTTTAAAAGAAAAAATCCTCCACACCATCTGTTTCCATTTTGTTCTGCTTCTGTGAGAGTTGTCAAGCCAGCAGATCTACAGTACCTGCTAAAGCCATGATTCCCACCTCAGCAGGTACATGCAAAAGGGTAGATAATTATATGTTTGAAATATAGCATTTCAGGAACCTTTTACACACAGCTCTCTCCTCTTCTCTGCTTGTTGTGCAGTATAATCTAGATCAGGGATTCTCAACATTGGGTCTCCAGATGTTATTGGATTTCAACTCCCATAATCACCAGCCCTAGTGGCCTTTGGTTGGGGATTATGGGAGTTGAAGTACAATAACATCTGGGGACCCAACGTTGAGAATCCTTGATCTAGATGACCTGGCCTGGGCCATGAGAATGATATGGAATGTAGGTATCATAGATCAGTCTGGACAATACTAAGCTACAGGGGCATATCTAGGGGTAGGGCAGGCAGGGCACATGCCCCGGACGCCACCTGAAGGGGGCGCCATTTTTTAAAATTAATTTTTTTAAAAAAATGGCCACTGAAAACAAAATGGCCACTGTGCATGCTCAAATGGCCTCTGTGAGGCCCCCATGCCAGGCCTCGCAGAGGCCATTTGAACATGTGTGGAAGCCATTTTGTTTTCAGCGGCTATATATATATATATATATATATAAATATAAATATATATATATATATATATATATATATATATATATATAAATGGCCACCACACATGCTCAAATGATCCCTGCAAAGTCCTAGAGGCCAGCGAGGGGAGCCGGGAACCTTTGCAGCCCCACCCCACAGCCTTTAGGGGCTACAGGTTTTTTGTTGTTTTTTTTAAATTAATATAATATAAGTCACTGTACACATATTCAGTTTGGCACTATGTACAGAGAATCAGGGCTTGTGAATAATGAGCTGAAGCTTATGAGCTAGGATTGTATTCATTTGCTCTTTGGTTCTTGTTATAAGTGAGTTAAATGTGATGGCTATTAATGGTGAGTTTGTCTTAAATCAGTGTGAAATTAGTATTAATTAGCCTTAGTATTAAGGCCCACTGGGAGTTTCTTGCTCTCTTTCTCTCATTTTAACTGTCTTTCTGAAATACTAGAATATATTCCAAGCAGTGACACAGTTTACTCTGCATATCTTTTAATTATTTTCAGAGTAAATAGGGAAAAGTCAAATTCTCCATTTCTTTTAAAAACTTATGTAATAGTGATGCTACAATGCATAGTAGAGAATTAGACATTAGTTTTCCAAGTATACCTCCACATAGTATTTGGGTATTTCATGAGCCCCAGCGTATTGAAATTTGCAGTTTTCTAAATTGTTTTTGAAAAATTAAAAGATTAACGAGCTTGACTTGTATTTTTCAGCTGATATTATGGTAAAGTTATCTGAAAGATGGGTGTTGGATGTATGGACAAGGGGCGCAATTTCAGTGCTTGCCCTAGGCGCTATTTTCCCTAGATATGCCTCTGCGAAGCTAGATTGGTTACTATCCATTAGTAGTCAATACTGATACTAGCCCCTGCTAACTGAGCAAAGAGGCACCTTTTAAAAGTGGTGATTCTCTTTATTTAGCAGGGGAAGAGCAACTGGCCCTGTCCATCCCCAGCACAGCAGCCCTCCAGTGGCTGTTGCTGGTGTCTATCTTATGTTTCCATTTTAGATTGTGAGTCCTTTGGGGACAGGGAGCCATTTTATTTATCTGTTTGTTTATATCCATGTAAAACGCTTTGGGAACTTCTGTTGAAAAGCGGTATATAAATATTTGTCATATTCATATTTGTAGATGATGCCTTGTCGGTTGGACAGGAGACAACACATACTCGGGGGGGGGGGGGATCATTTGATATGGCCCTCTTGGAATGTGCTTCTTCAGAATGCAGTTGGGGAATCACACGTTTGAATGCATCCAACATCAAAAGCTAACTACCCACCAAAAGCTAGCACATCAGGGTGATGAGATTCTAGCCTAGCTTTCTTTCTGACATACTTATTTCTTATGTGCAGGGAGTTGTTTTATATGAACCACCCATTGCAAGCGAACCAAGCCAAATAAATGCAACACTAGGAACATATGGACATAGCAATCTGCCTCCTACCGAGTCAGACCATTGGTCCATCTTGCTCAGTACACAGACTGGCAGATGCTTCTCCAAGGTTGCAGGCAGGAATCTCTCTCAGCCTTATCTGCCAGGGAGGGAATGTGGAACCTTCTGCATGCAAGCATGCAGGTGCTTTCCCCAGAGCAGCCCCATAAGGGGAATATCTTACAGTGCTCACATGTAGTCTCTCATTCAAATGCAAACCAGGGGTGGACCCTGCTTAGCAAAGGGGACAATTCACACTTGCTACCACAAGACCAGCTCTCCTGCCTATGTGCTTCCATTCTGTACAGCATCTCAACAACCATCATGTACTTTGCGTTGCATCTGGGAAGTCAGAAGAAATGACTGGAACACAGTGCAGTGGTCTGCAAACAGAGAGCAGAGATTCTCATCTCACCCCTGTGTGCCTGTTGTGCATTTCTGCCACACACCCCATGCGTGTGGATGAATTAATCCATCGTCTCAATTATACTTGAACACTGTCAGATCTACCCCTCTCCACTCATCCCGATGGGCTCTACTCACCTCGATGGGCTGCCATCAGTCTGTGCTAAGCTATCAGGCTTAGGCCCAAAGAGGCCTGGCCTTCACCTCTGCTAGTGAAGAGGAAGGCAGTAGCCCCACTCAGACATTATAAAGCACAGCAGAGCTCACAGTTACAGCTTGTAAAGTGGGGAGGTAGTTCTACCCCAGCATTGTTGCTCACCAGTCAGCTGCTCACGGTTATGGCACTGTTTGTGTGAAGGGGGAAGCACCATAACCATGATGGCTGGTGCTTCCATAAGTGGCACCTGAGTCGCCCAAGGCTGCTGCTCACAGAAATGCCAGCCACCCCGGCCATGACGCTTCCCCCTTCACACAAACAGTTCTGTAACCTGACTGGAGGCAGTAGAGTGACAGTACCCTGGAGGGACTTCCTCCCTGCTTTTAAAACTGTAACCGTGAGTGCCACTGCACTCTATAACATTCAGGTTCAAGCCTTCCATCTTACCAGGATGTGGTAACAGTGCAAACTGATATGTTGATGAAATCAATCTCCATTGTTTTCAGGCTTCGGCCTAGTCTGGCTGTTGTCACTACTATTGCTAAAGATGAGTGGAAGGACACGGACGGTGTCCCAGAATGAGCCTCACTAGGATGAGTAGATTTCCCCAGGGGCAGAGCCAGCCGAATGGTGGCATGTGTTCGGCCCCACCCGGCAGCCCCTCCAGTGACGCCCCATGCGTGTGATGTCATGCGCACGGGGTGTGTGGCTCGGGCTCCAGAGAGCCCAAGCAAGGTCTCCCCTTGTCATTTCAGGCAGCATTTGCTGCCTGACACATTTATTCCCCTTTCTCTCCCTCCAGTGAGGGAGAGAAAGGGGAATTAATGCTGTCAGGCAGCAAGTGCTGCCTGAAATGACTGGGGGAGAGCTCGCTCGGGAACCTCCAGCACTCGAGGCCACACCCCCATGCACGTGACATCACACACACAGGGGCTTTCAGCAGCCTTTTTCATTGGCGGCCCAAGTTCTTTGAACCCGTTCAGTCAATGGTGGCTCCGCCTGCAGATTTCCCTCATTCTGTTCATTCCTCTCTGCATCCCACTCTTTCTGGATTCCATTTGAATTAGGGCAGTTCCTAAAATTAATTTGCACAATTTGTTTCAGCTTGGTCCATTTCCATCTTTTTTCCTGCTCTCTATATTATCAACATACACATTGATAAAACACTATCCCAGAAAGTGCACAACCCCCCCACATGTTTGCTTGATTTTTGTTTTTTATATTTTAATTTTTTTAAAATATTTATATTCCACAGTTCCTCCAAGGAAGTAAGTGCAATGTACATGGTTATTTTTATCTCACTACAACCCTGTGAGGTAGGTCAGGGTGCAGACTGGCCCAGAGTCACCCCGTGAGATTAATGTCTGGACAGGGATTTGAACCCTAGTCTTTCTGGTCCTAGTCCATCACTTTCTGCAAAATCACATCAAGTTTTGTGCAGTATTTTAACATTGTGTATGTGTGCTCCTGCAGCAGGCTAAAAAAATAAAACCTCAACAATCCAAAGGAACTAGAAGCTGCAGAACTGCACACGTACAACCTTTTGTACAACATACAGAAATGAAAAATGGAACAATGGAAGATTTCTAATACTTCGGTTCCATTTTAGAAACAAGATCAGGTAATTCAGAACTCCAAAATCCAGGGGGAAATGCAGACTACAAGAATGCTAGAAGCATCCTTAAGGCCAGCACGGGAAGGGAGCTTTCCCAAGCCTCCAGTAAGTTCCTCCAGGAATTCTCCCCTAAGATGCCACATTGCATTTATTTCCAGAATCCAGTGGTAACCTTATTTTGAGGCAGAAATGTAATTAACATATGTGAGCCTTGCCTTAAATATTGCTTGAAATGAAATGAGTGAAAAGTGGATACCACAAGTCGCCATTCTTCCATCCCACTTTGTTTGCTTCCAGAGAATTAGAAACAACAATAAACTATGAAATACCAAACTGTATATCGTTAACCATCAAAGGACCTTTTATGAATAAAAGTCTTGAGGATATAAGGATGTAAATTTGTTTTAACGAAATCGCACGTGGGGGCATAGAATCACGCACAATAGAGTCTCATTTTCCTGTGAATAGTAGCAGAATTTTAACTAGCTCCATTTTTCTGTGCTTTGCTTTGCTTCAGAAAGATACGTGATCTCATATTGTATAACCACCAGACTGTGTTTTCTGTAAATGCAAAACCAAGGCAGGGTGGGGAGGGGGCTAAACTCCAACAGGGCTCACACATGTGAAGGTTTTTGAATTAGCTCTGATAGTCTATGTTGTGTTTGAATAAAACTGGAGGTTAGGCTCCATTGTCAACCTCAGCCTTGCTTTCACACCCTAAATGGTGTGAAAAGGGGGAAATGGTGGCAGAAGTGCTAATGCATTTTGTTTGAAGTGTGGCTATGAGAATGAGAATTGGAACTGAAGTGCAACTACGTAGGGAGGCATGAAAGCCAGTTTCTTGGCCTTCTCCTTTTCTTGTAGTGACAAATAATTACAACTCTCTCTAAAGATAACAGCACCGATTTCACTTATCTGACACAGATATTGTTTTTACTTAGATTTATTTGAGGGTTCTTTTAAACCATTTTTTGTAAATGCCACTCACAAAATATGCTACACAGACTAGCTAGTAGAAAATCTGTCATTCTATGATTCACCCATGGCGCGTTGCCAGTAATGAGGGAGTGCAATTACCACCAATTTCCCCCCCGTTTAATTAGTGTGGAAAAAAATTATCTAAAAGGACCATGTGGATTCTTTTCATAGTGAGGAAGTTTCTGCCATAGATACTCCAGAGTGGGAAAAAATCCAAGTTGTTTAATGATAAAGCTGAATTGATCATTTAACAAGACATTCTAGACATGATGGCTTCTTGATGCAGCTGAGCAGAGGAGGAACTACAAGATGAGGGAAGCTATTGCATTTGCCTTCAGACATCTGCCACTGCAGTTGCTACATTAAAACAATGCTAGATTTGTGCTCCAGTAAGCCTGGAGACTAACAACAGTCAAAGTGAGCTTCAAGTGGGCTGCTTTTATTGAGTTTTGATTAGGGCTTCAACCTTTAATTTATCAATTGTCTAAAAAGATACCCCTGCCTAATTGTTAATTCTTTGTAATATGAGTCTTTATACAACCTGAAGATGGTAATTTCCATCTTAGAAGATGCATTTCCCCTTTTCACTCACATAAGAGGAGATGCCTCTTCCAAGATGGCTGCTGCAGCAACATATATATCCCTCTTTATTTACTGATTGATTTAATATGATTTGATTTGTATACCGCCTTTCCAAAATGGGTCAGGGTGGTTTACAATTAAAACACACCACTAAAACAGTAAAAAGCTAAAACAAATTAAAAAACAATATAACAATTAACAATTTAAAAACATCTTAAAACAACAATTAAACAATTACAGTGATTAAAAACCCCGAAATCGGGTTTTGAATTTTAAAATAAACCAGAAATTAAACCCCCCACAATTTAGGAAGCTGAGAAAGCTTGGGTGAAAAGAATTGGGTGATTGATTGATTAAGTGCTGTCAAGTCGGTGTCAACTCTTAGTGACTACATAGATAGATTCTCTCCCTCTTACTAGGGAGTAAGTCTCATTGAACTCGGTGGGACTAACTTCTAAGTAACATAAGCTTAGAATTGCATCGCATGTAGCCGTGATAGCTCAGCATTGATCCTTATTATGGTTAAAAGAAGGAAGGGTCCAGCATTAAAAATGATTGTGTAGCATGGTGTTATCATCATGTATTATGCTAATAAATGCAGTTTACATTCTGGGAGCAGAGATACTTTCCTGGCTGCCACTCCCACTGTCCCAAACTGATTGGCGGTGGTATGAAGGATTCATAACTCAGGGCAGAGCACTTGCTTTGCATGCAAGATGGGGGATGGCAGGAGCCAGGAGCGGGCCCTTTAAAAAGGAGTACAGCAGGTCCTTACCTGCTCTCTACTGCCCCATGCAGTTTCCTGTTGCTATGGCGCTCCTCACAACAACCCAAGCATGGCACCAGCATGCACATGGCCTCCGCTGACCATGCAAATGGCATCCATGAATGCACGGAGGCCAAGTGCATGCTGGTGCCATGTGTGGGTTGTTGAGGGGACTGCCATCACAGCAGGAAGCTGCATGTGGGAGTTTAGAGCAGGTTTAATTCATGCTTAATTCCTTGTTCTTTTAAGTATTGCTCAATATCCTTCCCAGTACATTCCCCACCATTATCAGTGCACAAAGTCTTAGATTCTCTTCCAGACTTGTTCTTACTCTAGCCACATGTTCTTTAAGTTTTGGCAACACCTCATTTTTCTCTCTGTAGATAAGTGAGAGAAATCATCTATGGTGATGAGAATATAGCAGATGATATAGTAGATGAGAAATCGTCTATATAGTGAGCAAAATCATGTATGAAAGTCAGAAAATAGATATTCTTTCCTGGTGCCTTTACTGGAAAGGTCCCACAAATATCAATGTGAATCAAATCTAAGACTTCACAGGGTTGCCTTTCTGTGGTTGATGAATATGTGCTTCTTGTTGCGTTTGCTTTAACACATTCAGTGCATTTGACCAGATTTGCATGGTTTAACTTGTAGGTTTCTTGCAAATTGTTCTTTTACTGTTTTTGAAATGCACTCCTTGCTTGGATGCCCAAATTGGCGATGCCACAAACTCATGTAATCTTTGTGTGCACACTCACTTGCAACATTAGCTTGCTCTCTTTTCCAGTCTATTTCACACAGTTGATCATCTTTCAAAATGCCTTTCATCAAATGTTTTCCTCTTTGAAAATACAGTCATCCCTTGCCAACTGCAAGGAAAACCTCATGGAAAACCCCATGGTTGGCAAATTCGTGGTGGACAAGGCATTAAAACCAATGGGAAACAGGGAGTTAGGGGAATTGTGGTCAGAAAAAGACCAGAAAAAACAGAAAAAACACCCCCTGACCCCCTGAAAACGACCCCCTGACCCCCAAAATCCCCCTCCCCCAATTTAAAAAAAAATCTTGCCAAACTGCAGATACTCTGGTCACAGTTGGTGAGACCTGCCACAATTTCCTAGTCATGGATACTCAAATCCATGACTGGGAAACCTGCAGTTGGTGAGGAACATCTGTAAAGCAATGGTTCCTTCTGAAAAGAACTCTGCATCCAAGCCTTATGGCTGTTTTTACACTAATTGAACTGTTTTGCAAAATTGGAACATAGTATGTCCCTGGAATATATACTTCATTCACTCTATTTGTGCCAAGGTTACATTTCAGTTAACTGTCACTTTTCCTTCTGCAACAATTTGCTGCCCATTAACAAGGTATATAGGACTTTTATGTTCCATGCCTATCTCAGAGAAATCTTGCAAATTATTGAAGAAATATAAAGTAGCTTCACTATCCAAATATATTTTGTTTCTACATTGACTTCCATCCACCCTGCAGATTATTTCCTTTGCTGCACATAATTTTTCATCAGTCTCTGCATTATTTTCACTGCTTTCACTTTTGCATAGGCAAATTTGTTTGTTAGGAAGTCCATTTTCTGGAATGTCTTATTCCCTTTTCTCTGTTGAGAACAATCCCCTTGCTCTTTACTAGGACAAGCATTCCTCAAATGCAAGATGCTTCCACATATAAAATATTGCCTACCATCAGTAACTTGGCAGTCTTAATTCTTAACTGATTCCAATCTTTCTGTTTCCCTTTTTCAAGTTGAAATCTTGCGAATGCTCCTGCACAAGACTTAAAGTAACATTTTCTTTTATTTGCAGAAAGTTAACAATATTATCATATATTTTTAGGCAGGGTATTAAGCAAGAGTCCAATTGCTGGTTCAGGTATATTTATCTCCTGCAGTTCAATTTCTTCCAGTACTCCCAAAAATGACCATATGTGCCCTTTTAAACTCTCTCCCTCTTTGAATCTTTTACTGCGCAACTGCAGCATAAGATAAATGTGACTATTCATGGTTCTTTGTTGAAAGTCCACTTTCAATCATTCCCACATCTCTCTTGCTTTATTTTTGTCTTCTATATGATAGATTAACTGCTCACTTACAGTCAGAGACATGGTCCCATGGCTTGCTTGTTTGCAGAATCCCATTCTTGTTTTCTCTTTCTCTGTTGGTCTTTGTTCATCCAGAGCATAAGACTGTTGAAGTGTATTCAGCAACATCTTCACTCCGAAGGACCATCTTCTGTAGTTTGTTTACGAAGCAGTTCAACAGTGGGATGACTCCCCACAGATGCAAAAGTAGTCATCTTGTTTAGCTTTCTTGCCTACAAACTCTTTGTCATCTCACAACTTATTGCTTCACAACTGGGCCCATAACCCAATGCTGCAGATAAGGTACTTATCCTAGAACATAAGAACATAAGAACAGCCCTGCTGGATCATCTAGTCCAGCATCCTATTTCACACAGTGGCCCACCAGATGCCTCTTGAATCCTACAGGCAGGAGTTGAGGGCATGCCCTTTCTCCTGCTGTTAATCCACTGCAACTGGTACTGAGAGGCATCCTGCCTTTGAGACAGAGTATGGTATTTATTACTAACTAAAACATAGGCTGAGAAATAGACTAAGGCCACATTTGCATGTAACACAAAACTAGAGGTGAAGGGGCCTCCAGTTTCAATTTGTGTACATCCAAATGTGGGCAACTACAGTTAAGACAAAAATGGACCCACATTGCCTTAGACACATTCAAACAAAGACAAGCATGCACCACACAAAGAACTGAAACAATGTCTATGGTAAAATCTCAGAATCCATAACACTACACATCATGTCAACTAGTGTGAGTAAATCTATACAGTTTTCAGACTTCCGACCATCAGAGTTCCTTAGCCTACACGTGAGCCACATTTCATCTTGCTGCTGATTGTGGAAGTGCCTTAATAATCTTGATATTCTCAACCATCAGTGAGGTCCAAGTTTCATACATAACTTTTTAGAATGTGGTATTTATTTATTACATTTATTTACTGCCCTTCCTCCAAGAGCTCAGGGCAGCATGATTAGTCCTCTTCCCACTTCCCATATTATTATAATGACCTGCATTGGCCGACTGCCCGGCAGCTGCAAAACCACTCTTTTTAGAGGGGAAGGGAGAGCTGACAGACAGGAACAGAGACAAAGCATAGTCACAAAACATTGCAAGAAGTCAGTGCCGGGGATTCCACAGTCATCAGGATCAGGGGTGAACACAAATCATGGTCAGTCACAACAAACAGGTCCAGATTTCCAGGTGAAGATTGTTCATGATCAGGGCTGATCACCACGGATGTTGTTTCCAGCACAGATCTAGCTTTCTGGCTGCTCTAAATAGGCAGTGTGCTGAGAGCCCTGCCCATCACTGCAGCTGGGCCTTGTCAGGGAGATGCAGTTGGGTCAGAGTGACCTGTTCATTTTGGCCAGCCTCTCCGACCTATGGCATTCCTCCCTCTGAGCCTGTACTCTGCCCAAAGGCCACTGTTGGGCATCTGGGGCAGGCACCTCAACTTCAGCAGCCTCGGAGGCTTCATCATGAGGAGGGAGGAAAGAAGGCAGAGGGGACTGCAGGCCTGTCAGCTCTGACTCTGCTGACTTGACTGGAGTTTCAACCTGCTCCCCCTGCTCTGGGTCTTCATCTGAGGAATCGTCCTCCATGACCCCCATGGGTCATCACAGTTATCTTCACAAAAACCCTAACATTGGGCTGAGAGGTAGTGATTGGCCCAATATCACCCAATGAGATTCATGGCTGAGTGGATATTAACCAGTTAATTAATCAATTAAATCTGCATAGGTGAGCATGTGACTACAACAATAGTTTTGAAAGGGAGTGTGGAAGCACAATATGTTTTTAGATGGTGTATATACCAGTGTTCTTTACTGTAAGGCTCAGGGACCAGTGGCAACACCCATCAACCCTAAGTGCAGCTCCCTGATAACTATTCCTTGGACCTGTGCAAAGCTTTGGCCAAAGCTGAATACTCTGCACCATCCCCTCCATCCCAGTACCATGTGGTCCCGGACCATTCTCATGGTGCAGACAGTGCTGCACTTTGTCCAGTGCTATGCTTTGCCTCTTTAAAAAGGAAAGGGAGCCCTCTTGAGCCCCCACACCATCTTCGAAGGTGTGCAAAGAGTGCTAGGAAGCACAGCCCTTCCTAGTGCTTCCCCCACAGAGCTCTTAAGAGAGGGCGCTGTCACTTTTAAAGAGCTTTCCCAGCACTGAGATCGGTGCAGTACTGTGTGGTCAGCACAAGGGTGGTTTTTGTCTTTGTTTCTGCCAAGGTACAACCCAACCCCCCTGCTTGAAAATATAGTGAAGATCACTGCCTTAGTAAGTGTGCTTAGGATTGCAGCCTTAATAAATAATAATATTTAAAAATAACATACAATGAATTGGATAAAAACAATTGGGCATTTCTTCTGCAATAATGTATATCAAACTATATTGACAATTGTAGAGACTGAGCTTGGATGTGTAAAAAAAACATTCTACCGTAATGTCTTTTCTCCTTTTTAACTAGGGAGTGCACTTGTCAACAACAGAGAGGTGGTTCCTTGGCTGTTTGCTGAGAAATTGCACTAAAACCCTTTTAGTATGGATCACTTCATCTCCCCGTGTAAGAGAATGGACGAGAATCCTCACTCTCGAAAGCCAATTCCCAGCATTGTGTCTAATACGAGAAACACAATTGTCTACTCTCTCTTCAGTTTATGGAAAGATCAGACCCCCTACTAGGAAAAATACACTCACATTCATTCTAGCACATACACTCTCCAAAGTGAAACATAATGAATCACTTTTCACAGGTACTTACATTCTAATTACACAAAAGAGAAATGAGAGACCATGTATCTGTAGGTGGGGAGGAGGAGGAGACGAGGTTTGATTTCTCAGCTGTACAGTGCAAAGGTTGGGAGAAAAGGTCTTTGCTAGGTCATCAGAAATAATTCATTTTCAGATCACCTGAAAAGAGAGAATTGTCAATACATGAGATTTTTCTACATAGGAATGCAGTAGGTGTCAAAGACAGCCAAGTGTTCTGCAGGCTTGAATATCTAGGGAGAGCTGTGGGGTTCAGCTTCTCTGACATCAATTTTGATCTGTAGGGAAACAAATATCATCAGGCTGCTATACCCCCCGCCCCACATCCCATTATCTTAACAAAAGTTAATTCTGAGTGATGGACTTGAACTGCTTAGGGTTTTAAAGTCTGAGATGGATTTTTTCCATGGGTAGGTTCACATGTAGCAGTGGCAAGTAAGCACAGAAGACCTGTCAGATCCTGCTCCCTGAGTTTGCTCCCCTTCTCCGCCACCATTTCTGTGTCATCAGAACCTAGAAATGTTGGATGGAGAATGTCGGTGACTCACTGAAGTAAGAACCATCAGAGCTAATTAAAGATTCTGGCTGAGGATAATAACTTCTTAAAGAAGTTAATACAAAATGTGGTATCACACTAGTGATATTTAGACTGGAGACAGACAATAGTTTTTAAGAGTGTTGAAAATAACACAGCAGGAATTATTTCCCACAATGTGTCTACAGATCTGTTGTGCTCTACTGGCCGAAAAATGCTTTTGCATCTCCGGATGCAAGAAGAGTCAAAAAGACATATGATCAAAGCACTGAGACAGTCTTTTATATATACACTCTCTTAAGTGTACTACTTACTATAGTACAGTATATTCACATCCTTGGATGGCATGTGCAGAAAAGGATATTAAAAAGTTGAACAAGGGAATGTGGAATAATCTGGGGGAATTTCCTGCTTTTGTGGCCCAGTTCATTCATGCAGTCAAACAGGTTTTGCAAGGATCTGAAGTACTACAAACACCTGCAAAACTAGTTTAACAGAGACAATAATGGGATGATTGAACACATCACAGGCAGTGATGCTACTTCTTACGTACCACCTTCAAGTCTCCAAAATAATATAATCTCTCCCTGGCCTTGGCTGTTTATATGGTGCTATTCTCTCATCAATGATATAATATTTACTCATGTGCCAAACTAGCGGTAAGTTCTGCTAATAATTACTGTAATATTTGTTTGCATATGCATACGCAGGTTACATGTAGAAGAAAGCTGGTCTTGTGGTAGCAAGCATGAATTTTTTCTTTGCTAAGCAGGGTCCACCCTAGTTTGCATGTGAATGGGAGACTACATGTGAGCACCGTAAGATATTCCACTTAGGAGGTGGGGTTGCTCTGGGAAGAGCACCTGCATGCTTGCATGCAGAAGCTTCCAAGTTTCCTCCCTGGCATCTCCAAAATAGGGCTGAGAGAGATTCCTGCCTGCAACCTTAGAGAAGCCACTGCCAGTCTGCATAGATGATACTGAGCTAGATGGACCAATGGTCTGACTCGGTAGAAGGCAGCTTCCTCTGTTCCCCATGGAATCTAGTGATGTATCACTTGTGATTACTACAATAAAAATGGTTGTGTTTATATGAGGGCAATGGCTCATTCAAACAGTTTGGACAATTATCTCTCTTGGCTCATGTCAATGCAGCTGAAAGAAGAGCTCTTTATTAGCTATCCTATGCATCTTTATGATGCCAACTCTGGATCCAAGCATATCGTCAAGAGTCATCATTACAGTGACACATTTTTGAAGGGCCTCTTAAAATATCTAGGGCAAAAATAGCTCTGAGATGGAGAGAAGAGTATATAATCACATAAAAATGATGGAGTCTTGTTATTCTCTATACATTATTAAATCAAGCCATGCGTATAAAATGAAGCGTAATGAGAAGATGCACTGCCTTGTTATTTCTGCACAAAGGAAGTTAGAATTATACTATTTTGTACCAGTGACTGGCAGCATTTCAGCATGAGAATGTGCCAGGATGGATCCTTATAGATTTATGTGGCCCTGAGTAATGCATCCGAGTCTTGGAAACCAACATGGACCAGCCAAACCTATACTACTACTTTTACAAATATGCATTGATTTAGTCCCAATGGTGTGGTACAATTTAAAAATCTCCCTTAGTTTTGCCAAGAACTTTTTTTCCCTTGGATGCCCAACTGCATAAATTACATCACTCCACATCCCAGGCCCCAGCAGAATACTCTGCCTGCAAGAGCTAAAGAAAGCTGACATCCATTAACTTGCACAATCTTTGCAATTTTCAGATTCCTGGATGTGAAGAGAAACTTCAGATGTGATCACTAACCAATATTAATTTTAGCTGTACATAAAGGAGAAGTCTCTTTCACACCCACACCCACACCCACACCCGATCTTACAAGACCATAGATCTAATCTTTCAAGGAACTCAAGTTTAACAAACTGAAATTTTGTCCTTTGTCAGACAGCTATGCCAACGCTTTGATTAGAATGTTCAGAAGCACAGAATAGTATTTAAATTTTCCTTTCAGTCTCAAAGCATCACAGTGTAAAATGATTTTCCCCCTGTTCGTTCACATTAAAGAATATGACCTAATGAATGCAATATTACAATTTCCATCTTGACTTTTAAGGTGTCAGTCACTAATTTATTATTATTATTTACCTATGATAGGGGCAGGAGTTTGCTCACATCTGCCCTGTTAGCATATAATGGGGATGGTATAATTTTTACAGCAAAAGGTACGTACCAGTGAGGGGATTAAGCCTTACCTTTCTTGCCCACACTCAGTTATTTCAGGAATGTTTCTCCCAGTTTATTTTCAGATATTAGAAGTAATCTGAACTCGAGAGAAAAGTAACTGTAGTGATTGAGTCCACTGAGCTAAGCCAGGAGCTGCCAGGGTTCAGTTTCCCCACCCACTTGAACCTTTTGTTATAAAAATTAGATCTTACCTCATTAGATATGCAAACAGGTCAGGCATATGAAAAAGCAAATACGATTGCCCTTACCACACCTACATGGGCTGTTATGTTGTCATGCCCGAATCATGTGCCTAGAAAAGTTGCAGTTGGGAGGTCCACTTCATAATCTGGAATGTGAGAAATTGAGGGCCAGAAGCAGGAGATGCAGTCAAGGTTGGGGGCTAGACCAGAACAATGAGGAACAGAGAGCCAGAGGCAGGAAACATGGTCAAATAAAAGCCAGGTTGGGTACCAAATAGGACTGCTGAGTAGAAAGGACCAGAGGGAGACAAAGTCAGAGCTGGGCTGATGGCCTGGTACTGGAGCACTCAAAGCAGAGCAAGGCACTTGGTGGGAATATTAACGTAATTGAGTGCATGTGCTTTTCCTTTGCTATGGAATTTTGAATAAACTTATTGGAGTTTTACCTTATTTTGGACATTGGAATTCAAGATATAACAGGTTAGAGTGCACTGTTACTGAGACAAGTGGCTCAGACTGTCAAGCTGTCTTGGACAGTTTTATAGGGCCCCATGTGTCCCCAGTGGGCCAAACGGTCAGCTGACCACATCCAGGATTGTGGTCAGTTGACTGTGCTCAGCCTGGCATTGTAGCCTAGAGGGTGCTCTTGCTCCATGGAATTTTAATTTATCTGACTTGCTGATGCCCTAGGGCACAAGGGATTCAGGAGGTAAGATGCTGAAGCTCTTCCTGGCATCTGTAGAAGCAGCTTTCCTTTGGGAAGTACAGCAACTTGTACAAAGCTCCTAGGCAGTCTCCAGTTTAAGTTCCAAATAGACTAAGATCTGCTTTTCTAACATAACCACACCATATGCCCTTAGTCAACTCTCTGGGCCATTTTCTTTCATTGAGTCAAGCTGCTGAGGCAGAGAATACAGATTTCAAGAAGGGTTACCATCTAAGGCCCTGTGCGTTTATGCAACTGCCTTCACACTGTTGTGTATGAGAACTCTTCCATGTAACAGGGGGAAACGTGATGTAGTGTGCCAAAAAGTGAGATGATGTATGGGAACCTTGATATCACACAGTAGCTATGTTGTGAAGTAGCCAGATTTACTGAAAGACAGATAGCAGAAGAAATTAGCAAGCTGTATATGGCAAACAAGTACACATGTGAAAAGCATTTGTGTGCAAATGATGAAGGCCAAAAGGCAGGACAATGGATGGGAGGAGGAATCATGTGAGATTTCTGTCAAGACTAATCACAGCAAGGTAAATTTATCATGAGAAAGGTATAAGACTGCCCACAAACCCTCCTTGTGTCAAAATGAAACATGAGGAACATAGAAAGCTGCCTTATACAACCGAACCTCACCAGTTACCACTGGTACGTCTGGTGGTGACTTGGAACCGGGCCTTTTCTGTAGCTGCTCCTGGTCTATGGAATGCACTCCTGGCAGATATCCGCGGTTTAGGTTCGCTGTCGGCCTTTAAGAGAGCCCTAAAAACTTATTTGTTTGGCCTGGCCTTCCAAGGCTTGTAAAGTGTTGTTGTTTTAAAAGTATTTTAATTGGTTTTTAATGTTTTAATTGTTTTTGAATGGTTTTTATATTGTTTTTAGCACTGTGTTTTGAATTCTGTGTTTTAATGTCTTTTTAAAAGTTGTTGTACACCACTCAGCCTCTGGATGGGGTAGTTTATAAATGTAATAAATAATTAATTAATAATTAAATAATTCACGGATCCAACATCCATGGTTCCATATCCACTATAGGGTAATTGACACCTGATCTCGGTATATATACACACACAGAGAGAGAGAGAGCTTTGCAAAGGGTTAATTCTGCATATCTGTGAGTTCAGGGTGACTGGAAATGACCTCTGAGATCATTTGCAGCTGCCATTTGGAGGAGAGGAGCCAGTTTGTGGCTCATTTGTGTGTGTGTGTGTGTGTGTGTTCATGATTTTTCACGTTGAAATGCTGGATTTGGGACTTGGGGGGGGTTACTGATGAACACCTGGAGACCCGGGGAGCATGGTAATGCGCTTTAAAAAAAAGTTTCCAGCATCTTTTGGGAGCCTTCAAGAACCAAACTCCCCTCTCCCCACCGAGTTCCATTGACTCAATGACTTGGTATCCGTGGTTCCGTTGTCCACGGTTGTATCGGAGAACAGAACCCCCATTCCTGTTCTGTTCTGAGTCAGACAATTGGTCCATCTATCTCAGCATTGTCTCCACTGACTGGCAGTGACTCTCCAAAGTTTCAGGCGGGACTCTTCCCCAGCCCTTCGTGGCGATGCCAGGGACCGTCTGCATACAAAGCAGATACTCTCGCAGATGCTCTACTGAGCACTGTCAGATGATGGGATGCAGTATGGACCACCTCTATGCACAATTAACAAACAGCAGATTGCATTTTTTTAAGGCATAGACAAATAAATGGAGGAAAGACCTATCAATGGCAATAAATCACAATTGCTAAATGGACCTTCATGTACAGAGGCTGTACATCTCTGAATACCTGGTGTTGGGGGAAACCAGGAGAAGGCTGTCACCTTCAAGCCCTTCTTGTGTTTCCAGAGACATCTGACTTGTAATTGGAAACAGAATGAGGGACTATCGGGATAGGCAACTTTTGGAACTCTAGCTGTTGTTGAATTGCAACTCCCATCATCCCCAGCCACAAAATTGTGGCTGAGGGTGATGGGAATTGTAGTTCAACAACAGCTGGAGTGCCAAAGATTGCCTCCCTTTGGACTGGATATTGGTTGGACCTCACAAGGCAGTTACTATGTTCATATATTGAACTGTGAGTTTAGGTGCACCCTAGAATAACATCTCCCTTTGTTTCCACAAACCTACTCTAAATGTAATTCTTTAAATGCTGCTTCATACTTATCTGACCAGCCTCCATTTACTGCGGAGGCACTGAAGTTAAATGAAGGGTGTATTTCGTCTGTATTTTTCCTTCCATCAACAATAACAACGTGTATGCTTGCCCTCCCTCCAGCCATTCGTAAAATCCTATCTATTTCAGAGGCCTGTATGCTCCGCTGACTACTTGTAACTCGGATTACTCTTTGGTATTTGTTTATCCCTTCCCTTCCCTTTCTAGCTTCCATTGTCTCTTTTAAAAAAGCAGTATATAGCTCCTAGTGCCTTATGCTCTCAGTGCTACCTTCTCTTTTGCTTATGTGCATATTTCTTGGCATGTAAGTTATAGCGCTCTGCACATTGACTGCTGTGCCCCAGAATAAATATGTTGCACTAACATATTCAGGTGAAAGCCTGAACTGCAAATTTTAGCCAGGGGCCATCTGGAAAATCACGGCTGAACATAGACACCTAAAAATTGGGAGGTTTATAATTAAAATTAATGATGGAACTTTAATGAAGGGTGGCATAAGAATGCAATAATGCTGTGAATTTAAACAAGCAGAGGAAACAGCAGCTACTTCTCATGGAAATATAGTTGCAATGGCAATTTATTTTAAAGCTCATTTATTTATTAGCTCCCCTGCTCACATTATATGTGAACCCCGAGTAAACTATTTTAAGTGTCTGGTGATTAATGTCATCACATGATTATGCTACACAAATGGGAGTTGAGACAGGGTCCATATATGCACTAAATGAGATTGTAATAATCAGGGGTGTTTCAAAGCAATATCAGATTAATTCATAGGGGATACTTAAATTGTTATAGTTCATTTATAATTTAAACATTGCAATCAGGAAGCAAATATATGCATACCCTTGGACTGTGATAAATTTGGTGCCTTGCATTCCTTAAGATGCAACTTATCTTCATTCATAAGCTGTATAAATGGAAAGGGGCTTGACGCAGCTTCGTTCAGCTCTGGTTGTCTGTTTCATCATATCTGTTAAAGTAGATTCTGGAGCAGAACTACAGACAGTGAATGAAAAACGGCAAATTGCAGACAATGCCTTTTGAGAAAACAAGGCAGAAGCTCACTGTAGCACATGCAGTGTAAAAATTACAGTTTGTGTGGCTAAGGGGCTCTAATTTCTCTCCATACAGAGCTATGTTGACACAAACTGTAAAGAGGAGTTTTGTTTTGTTTTAAGAACATAAGAACAGCCCTGCTGGATCAGGCCCAAAGCCTACCTGGTCCAGCATCCTGGTTTCCCACCAGATGCCTCTGGGAAGCCCACAGGCAAGAGATGAGGGCATGCCTTTTTTCTTGCTGTGGCTCCCTTGCCACTGCTATTCAGAGGCATCTTGCCTCTGAGGCTGGAGATGGCCTATAGCCACCAGACTAGTAGCCATTGTAGACCTAGTAGACTAGTAGACATTGTAGACTAGTAGACCTGTCTCCATGAATTTGTCTAAGCCCCATTTAAAGCTATCCAAGCAGGTGGCCGTCACCACATCATGTGGCAGAGAATTCTATAGATTAATTATGTGATGTGTGAAAAAAGTACTTCCTTTTGTTGAACCTAAATTTCCAGGCCATCATTTTCATGGGATGACCTCTGTTCTAGTGTTGTCCCACTCCTTCTACTCCATATTTTTGCTCTACTTCCCAAAGCCAAAAATAGAAGTGTGGCACCTAAAGAAGTCTGAAGTATGAAGACCCCAAACCAAAGCTCTCTGGAAACTTCAACAGGTACAAAAAACAATGGCTAGGATTTTAACAGGTGATATTATTTTATTATTTATTTAGTTATTATACATTTCTATACCGCCCCAAACCAAAGTCTCGGGGTGGTTCACAACAAGTGAAAAACAATGCAATCAGATTACGCCATTGATGTTTCAGTTGCATTCACTGGTTTCTGGGCACAGTTCAATGACTGGTCATTCCCTTTCAAGTCTTAAAATTGCATAAGACGAACATAGCTAAAGGAGAGCACCCCACCCCAGAGTCTGCTGACCTCTCATACCTCCGTGCGGTTCTATTGCCTCCTGAGGTTTGTTTCACAATGACATAATTTTTTAATTTTAACAAAATTGTTGCTTCGGGCATCTCACTGAGGGGGAAATGGAGTATAAATTTTTAAAAACAAACAAACCATAATTAAAAGGATTGGTCCTATTTAAACAATTCTTTAACCAAGACAATCACCTTTCTGAACATGTGTGTGTATCTGCATTTATGGACTATGAGTAAAGTATGACATGACCTCAACCATATACAGTGAACTGGAGATTTATAATGAGAGAGGAATGCAGGAATGTCTTCCTTCCTTGAATAAGGGATTCAATGTCAGCTCCAGACCCTGAAGCCTGTGACTCTGACCATGCAGGCTGGTCCCCCTAGGAATGAGCACACTAACTGCCAGAGGCTCCTCACTCATGAGCTTTTGGCATCTTCACCTGAGATGCCAAAAAAGCCCAAGCAACCACACCAAATCATTGGGAGATTACTACACAAGATAGAAGTGGGAGATTCCAAGCCAGAAAATACCTTTTAAAGTTTCTTTCCACGATCTCTTTCAAACTGGAACCTGGGCAGTCATGAAGTTCCTTATGTCACCAGGATTGAGGAACTCAACTTGTCAGAATAACCTTTCTGCTGCCCCAGAGCTGCCCCTGGTCTTGAAGAGTCTGCTTATCAGGATTCTGCTCTAAGAGCTATATGTTCTGCTCTCATTACTGGGTACCAGTTACTTGCAATGGCAACTCGGCATCAATCACAGTCTTCCTTCAGGTGAGTTCCTTCAGGGTTTTCTCCAGTACAATATAGACTCCACCTCACTAAAACAAGAAAATATAGTCTGAAAATCTAAAAGGGACATAATTATGTCAATTTTATGTTCTGTAAGCTCCAGGTGCTGTGCAACCTTCAGGGATTTATTTTCAGGTGGCACAGAAGGCTTCCTGGAGAAAGGGAGGGCACCACAAATTGCCGCTTCCCTGCTGCACCAGTGCAGTTAGTTGGGAAGTTCTATTAGGTTGCTCTCCCACTGTACCAGACATTTCTGCTCTGTATGTCAGCCACTCACAGTATTGGCAACTTTTACTAAAATGTCCTTATTGCATCATGTGGGTTAAAAAGTTCACACTGAGGATCTGTAGTAGTTCCAGCTGTTTTTCTAGTTGCCTTTCAAGGCAAAGGAATGGATCAATTTTGCACTAGTTAAAGTAGCAGAACAACGCGACTTATTTAGGAACCACATTGAGTGGTAACTGTCTGAAAGGCTGCTCTTGGAATGCACTCTAATGACAAAAGCACAGCAGGACTTCCATCAGGTTAGACGAACAGGACAGCCAGTTTTACAGCTCAGTTGGTGTTCCATGCCCTGGACAAAGGTTTTGTTTCTATTTCCCAAAGACTGGAAATATAGGTAGCCTATACAATGGTCAGAATGGCTGGACAATGGTCCGTTCTGTACAAAGAACTGAAATACTGGTATTACAGCTGGGTCCTCAAAAGAGTTTTGCGGGTATTGTATATGCATTAAGTACATGCAGTGCCATCTCCCACCACCACCACTTGAACATAAATCTTGGGTCTGTGCTATTCTTTCTAATACTCCATAGAAATCTGAGAACCCACCTTTGTATTACTGAACATTTCAAGTAGCTAAATGCAATGATAAATAAAAAGAGGGAGTGGATGGGGAGAAGGGACCAGCATGGATTGTCTACAGCTGTTTTCAATTACCTGTGCTAAAATGGCGAGAGTGAGCCAGGTTTCATTATGCCAACAGGCTCTTTTCTTTTCAAAATGGGAAATAGTTACAATAACATTTCTATAGCACACTTTCCCCTTCTCCCTCCCCCTGCATTTTGTTCAATACATTCAAAATTACAAAGAAAATATTCCTTTCTTATATCATTACAATGTATATTCCAGTATATGCTAAATGGAGTCAATTTCTCTCTCAGTTCAACTAGAGGGCAGGACCCAATTTTTCTATAGGCTTAATCATTATTTATCCATTTCAGCAATGTCCAGCCATTCCTCAGTGAGTTAGAGTTTTGGGTTTCTTCCAGTGTCAAGCCTATACTCAAGCCAAGTCAATCTTTGTTTACACTCATTGACCAAACAAGCCTATACTATCTTAGCAGCAAACAGAAGGAACCTGCAAGCCCATGAGATATTCTTATCAAGAAGATGCAATACCCCTAGTCACATGATATGTGCAACATCCATACAACCTGTGCACAATGGACACAGGTACAGATCTGTATGCAGGTACAGTTATTCATATGTTATGTTGAACACAGGTACAGCAGTACACTTCATATCTATATCCTGCATTTCAGGGGCCCTGTACCAAGGTTTACTTTCAAAATGAATACAGGTACAGTCCTCCACCACAAAAACATGTGCATATAAAGACTTCTGAACCCAGGTACAACATAATGTCTGAATAAGGCTGATATGATCAATGGATCTGAAATTTATATAGCCCATCTGAAGTGCCCAAAGTCTTTCACATACCTCATCTCAGCAATGCTTATAAGAATCCTGTAAAGCAGACCATTATAATTATCCTCATATATTACTCTGTGTGTGTGTGTGTGTGTGTGTGTGTGTGCGCGCGCGCGCACACATGTGCACTATGGTTGTGGAATAGCAACCTGCCTAGGGCCACCTAGTAAATTTGTGACTGAAGCAGAATTTGAACTCAGGATTCCTGTCTAGATGGTCCTTTGTTGCAAGTTACAACTCCAATTCCTATTGAATGTTCACCTTGATTACATGACTCCATTATTATTAGAGCCATGTTATTCGGTGGCTGTCAAGCAAAGAGACAGCTTACTTTTCAGTCTTGTATAGTTTGGCTTCTGAGCCTGCTAGTGTAACCCCCATCATTATTATACATATTATGGCTGTTGAGTATTTAGTAAGAGAGGGTCATCAGGATTAGTAATTTGAACTGAGGAGAGCTGGTCTTGTGGTAGCAAGCATGACTTGTCCCCATAGTTAAGCAGGGTCTGCCCTGGTTGCATCTGAATGGGAGACTTGATGTGTGAGCACTGCAAGATATTCCCCTCAGGGGATGAAGCTGCTCTGGGAAGAGCAGAAGGTTTTAAGTTCCCTCCCTGGCTTTTTCAAGATAGGGCTGAGAGAGATTCCCGCCTGCAACCTAGGAGAAGCCACTGCCAGTCTGTGAAGACAATACGGAGCTAGATAGATCAATGGTCTAGATAGTCCAATGGCCTGACTCAGTATATGGCAGTTTCCTATGTTCCTAACTCGGGCTTCCCTTATCTGAGTCCAACACTCTAACCAGCTGGCTGTTAAAGGGTATACTGAAATTCCCTCCTCCCCTCTCCATATTACTTTTGGAGCATGCTCAGAGGCTCCAGAGAGTCTTCTGGAATCTGTTGCCGCAAAAGGAGGGAAAACTGCTCCTGACCTGAAGAAGATAAGGGGGACTTTTGCAGCTTTCTGTTTTATTCACTTGCTTATATCATTGCAGCTTGTTTCTCTCTCTACAATCAAGTTTGTGCACCAACTCAGCTCAAAGCCCTGGACAAACCTGAGGAGTTCGTTTCATGCCTGATCTTCTGGTTCTGCATGCTCTCAAGATTTCTTAAGGGAGTGGCGTAAAAAGGTGACTTTTTGGACACTCCTAAAGAAAAGTGGCTGGGGTTTCTGTTGCATTCATATTTCCAATACACAGGCGTGTGTGTGTGTGTGTGTGTCTGCCTGCCTGCCTGCCTGTCACACACACACACACACACACACACCGTATTGGAAATATGAATACAACAGAATAGAAATGAAATGTCTGTTAACCCTTTGAGTTAGGTGCAAGGATTTCTTTTGTTTATCCTTCTCTGCAATCACTGGTGGAACTACATTGTCAAAGACTTGACCCCACCTCCCCCTCTTAAGTAGAAGAGGGGTTACACTAGTTTCTCACCAAAAAAGCCGGTTGTGGAAGGTTCTTGAAGGCTGGTAGAGAGAGGGGCAAAAGAGACAATTTGCACTGTTGAATGCATTTATTTATTTACTCCATTTATATTCTTCTCTTCCTCCAAGGAGCCCAGAGTAGTGTTCATGGTTATGTATTTCCTCACAACAACCCTGTGTGTGTAGGTTAGGCTGAGAGTTAAGTGACCAGAAGGAGTTTCATGGCTGAATGGGAATTTGAACTCAGGTCTCCCTTGTCCTAGTCCAGGGGTGCACAGCTCAAATGAACGAAAGTTTGGGCGGTATAGAAGTTTAATAAATAAATCTCCCAGCGGGCCAGAAACAACCATGACAATGTATGGGGGGCGGGCGAAGTCAATTCTCAGTGCATTGATTACTGCAGTAAAAATTAATTATAAAGACAAATATTAAAGCAATTACTAGTTAGTTGTGTCCTCCTTCCCTTCCCCTCACTGGCCCACAATTTTAACCAAGGATAGTGGGCAGAAAATAAGCCCTGTCCTTGCTCATTCAGTGAGCACATGACTGTACCAGCCCCCCGCCCCCCCATGCCAAATTTTGGGGCTCCTGCTGTTGATGGCTACTTGGGCTATCAAAAATGTCCCCGTGGGCTGGATCTGGCCCCAGGGCCTTATGTTGTACAGGGCTGTCCTAGTCCAACACTCACATCAGCAAAGAGAGAAAGGAGTTTTAACCTGAAGTTCTTGGAACTGGATGAAACAGTCTTGGGGTGCTTTTGTGGCTTGGAGTGGGGGAGTGGGCTACTGCTCTGGAACTTTTCACGTCACTACCTGGGAGCATAGGAAGTGAAAAATAGTACCTAATTAAGCCATATGCCAATTCGGAATTGGAGGCTCTAAGAGTCTAGAGATTTAATACACTCCTTACCTTTGTAGCACTGGAAGCTGTTGGTGGGCAGCTGAAGGGGGAAACTGTTTTATTGCCTCATGCACAGGACGATTGAGGGCTTTCACTATGATCACTGGCTAGTGGAAGATTGATTTTGTCCCCAAACTTTAGCAGGCATTCCTGGTTCACTGAGCATATACCTTCTGAACCATATATCTCTTGCATGTGTTCACCTGCTCCGGCTCTATTGAGAAGAGTTCATCCGACAGATCAGAACTTGAAATAAGAAATGGTTACGGCAAGTGCAGATGGAATGCTTCTTTTATTTTAAGAAAGGGATTCGAACAGGATGTCTTTGTAGGAAGAGGTCAAAGAGCCCCTTTGTAGGAAATGCTTTTGCAGGAAGAGGTGAAAAAGCAAGGTGGAACAAAACCCAGACTGAAAATATGTTTGTTCGGTCCACGGTCTAATCCTTTGGAGGGATCAAGGATCGGAGTTTCCAGCAGGTTTCTGTATCTATGGAATTCTCTTTTCCTTGAGATGTGAGGGGAGAAATGTAAAAAATCAGGATAATCTGAATATCCTCATGGGCAGGGGCATCCTTCGGGGCGGCATCCTCACCCTGAGCCCTGCACTCCCCAGCCTTATGCCAGTAGTAGGGAGATCTGAGCCTGGAATCTTGGAAGCTTTGGAATCTTGGAAGCTTTGGAATCTTGGAAGCTTTGGAATCTTGGAAGCTTTGGAATCTTGGAAGCTTTGGGCTTCCAGCAGCATCTGGTGGCCCACTGTGTGAAACAGGATGCTGGACTAGATGGGCTTTCGGCCTGATCCAGCAGGGCTGTTCTTATGTACTGTACTTCAACACTGATCGTATGTAAGCTACTATGAGCTCCTCAAAACGGTGGAGCAAAAGTGTAGTTTATATTATATTGTAGAGAGAAACCATACCCCACCCCCGGTCTGGATCCCTTCTAACTCATAAACAAGTTTTATAATAAAACTTATAACTAATAATATAATTAGTTAATATTAACTAACTAGTAAAAGAGTTAGAGAACACAGTGAGGTTGTTTTCATGACACGAGCTGCCTGGGTTACCCCAGTAAGCCTGTGTCGTCTGGAGCACCAGGAATGGAAGGCTCCCAGCTGCTCCAGAAGAGGGTGACTGATTGATTGATTAAGTGCTATCAAGTCGGTGTCAACTCTTAGCAACCTCATAGATTCTCTCCAGGATGATCTATCTTCAACTTGGCCTTTTAGGTCTCTCAGTGGTGCATTCATTGCTGTCGTAATCGATTCCTCTTCTTCTCTTGCCTTCAACTTTCCCCAGCATTATGGATTTCTTGAGGGAGCTGGGTTTTTGCATAATGTGTCCGAAGTATGACAGTTTGAGCCTGGTCATTTGTGCCTCGAGTGAAAATTCTGGATTGATTTGTTCCATGATCCATTTTTTTGTTTTCCTGGCTGTCCATGGTATCCTCAAAAGTCTTCTCCAGGACCAAAGTTCAAAAGCGTCAGTGCTTTTTCTACCCCAGAAGAGGATAGCCCGACATTTAAACCTGGTATTTTACCAAGGTAAAACGAACCTGGGATTCATTTTAGCTTGGTAAGCGATCATGTGAATGATCGCCCCCCCCCACCAGGTAAAAAGGCTTCCACCTGACCCACCACTATTTCCTGCAGCAAGCCGGGTGGGGGGTGGGTGAAGACTGGGTTCTGCGCTTGTGGCTTGAGGCACTCTGGGATGTGGGATGGGGACGCAGAGAGGGAAGATATTCTGGGAAAGCATCTGCTTCCCCACATACCTATCCAGTGGTGGTGTGACGTTGTGAGAACAACCTCAGTGAAAGCTTTAGCTGTTCAGCAGGCATCTATTCTGTTGCTTTCCCCTTCCGATCCATTACACCTTTTTGTCCCTCTGTGCCTCTGGGACAAGAAAGCTCAGAGTCAAATTGACATAACAGTGGCAGGTCTTCTGTAATTCAGCAATCTATATAGGCAGAGCAGGGTGTCATTTCATTATATATTCCTCGAGGAGACCAAAAGCTGAGTCTAATAAAGCACTGAAAGATAAGATCCCACTTACTCTGCCTATGGGGATTAGTAGTGGCGGGTACAAAAGTGATAAACAGAATGCAACTAGCCCTGTACTCAGAGGGAATAATTGAAAGGCATATGGCTGCAAGGACTCCAACCGTGGTTGGGGACTTCTCTAGGGATCCAAGGAAATTTGGAAGACAAATGCAACTGAAGATGCTTATAGGTCCTGGAAGAAATCATCACAGGCTTCATGTTTCAGTTATATGCAAAAGAACACTTTTCAATTTTTTTTATTTTTTATTTTTTGCCTTCTGGATATAATCTTCATTCATGTCTATGTCTTTGAGTTCCTCCCACGTGGGCAAATCCAGCAATGTTTATAGTGTAGTGGGGAATCCACTGCCCCTAATCCTCTGCCTAAATGACATCTTGAAATGTGGATCAGCAGTTATATGCTGATTTTACCCTACCTCAGAGGCCCAAATTCCTACTTAAAGGAAATTTCATAGTGTTGGGATTTGCACATGAATGTTTGGCCTAATTTCCTCATATCCTTTTTAGCATATTACAATAAAAACATGCAGGCAAAAAAACCTGCAGTGCTTTTGATTTATGCTTGTGAGTCAGCAGGAATACATTTTTGCTGTGGCTAGTGTGCTAATTCTGGAGACCCCCTGATGAGGTCACCTGTCTATTATTAAAGATAAGGTTGGAATCTTCTTTATTACTTAAATATGTATGTTATTTCCTTGACAGTAATTGTTGGAGAAACATTTATGTGATAACTCCCAGCCCATGCAGATTTGGCTGACACGCAGGATTAAGTTTTCAGCATGCATCGGCAAGCAAACATGTTTATTAGCTACTTTCCAATGTGCATTTAAAAAAAAAAAGGTGACGCCTGCACGTGGTGGCAGATGCATTCAATTGGCTCAAAAGAGCTCTTCCCACATCCACCCATGCACAGGCTGCTGACTGCCACAGAAATGCTTTTTAAGCACTTTCCCTGTACCTAGCTGTTGTTGGAATAGGCCCAACATATAAACTATAATGGAAAGATAAGAAGTTCTATGCACATCTATGCTCTAACATTAAAGATGTGCTATTGCTCTATGGCAATGATGTCAAAGTAGCAAACAAGCATAGACTCAAGTCCAGGAGATGATGCTCTCTTTAACCTGGTCCCTAGTTTACATTGGTTCATACCTACTGCACCTTTTTCTTTCAGAGGGGGAAATACATATTGCTTTGGTTTAGTGCAACAAGAACATGAATGAATGAAACAGAACCCAATTGCTTCTACATAATGGCTCTCAACCAGACTAGTGTTGTGCTAGCACAACGAGATAAGTTGAGCACACTTAAGAAGTTTGCAGAGCTGCACAGATTTGTTGTGTTCCACAATGTTGCACGAGTGGCAGACCTTGTCCAGGACATATACAAGACCTACAAAGTTGTACTTGCTAGTGGAAGAACTTGTCTAGGACATACAGGCATACCTCATTATTTGTGGGGGTTCCATTTCTTGCTTACAATCATGAGGAATGAAACCACAAGTCATTATGCCTATGGGAATTGGGGGGTTAGGTTCCTGCTGGGGGGGGGGCTGAAAAAACGGCAAAAAACAGTGAAATAATACAAAACGAGTATCATACCGTGCTCCATGGGGCCAGCAATGCCCCCCCCCAGTCAATTTGCCCAATTTTCTATGAAGAATTATGGGAGGAATTCTTTTTTCAAACCAGAGAAACCACAAAATGGCTCCTTTTCTTAAAATGGCAGCTGGAAATTGCCTCCAAGGTCATTTCTGGCCAACTCCAAACCACGGCTAAGCAAAATTAATCCATTATTTGCCATGTTTTTCTCACATATACCGAGGCCGGGTGTCAATCACCCAATCTCAGATACGCAAAACCATGGATAGCGAATCTGCATATAGCAAGGTCCAACTATATACAAGAATGCACTCCTTGAGTTAGTGCAACTACATTATGCTAGTGCAGCACTAGTCTACATGTGAGCTAATAGATTTATTTTAAAATTCTTACCCCTCTTATCTTTTAAAAGAAGAAACAAATAACATGTTTGTCGGTCTCTTCAAGATGAAGACCTGAAGTTGTGCATTTTGCATCTCCTGGAGCATATCTTTATGACTAGCTGGCTTTCCTTTGCTAGGCAGATCATTGGAGACTGCATTGATGCCTCTTTATGTCTTTATGGGATCTCATTGTCAGAAGAGAGTTTCTTGACATGGAGATCTCTCTTGAATAGAAAAGTAATCAGAGCTTGGGGATAACGACACATTCCACCTAACTAAGGGGAGGGAGCAGTGTGTGTGTGTGTGTGTGTGTGTGTGTGTGTAGAAACAGGGGTGAGACAGAAAGGGTAGTTCACATTACATGGTACATGTGTAAATATGTCTGCACACACATCCAAGTTTTTGAGTGAATGGTACTTTACTTTAAAAGTGAACTTGCGGACTAAGCCCCTCAAATAGAGTACAAACTGTGCATACTGCTGGGCATGCTGGACATAAAAGTCCTGCTAAAAGTCGGGCAGAGGTTGGAGGAGGCACATGTGCTCCCAATACTCAATCATCTGTTCACTGAAAATCCCCACTGGAACATCAGGAACTGATCGTGTGTGAAGCACAATCATAGTGTGTTGGGCAGCTGACCTCCACCATCCTAGATTAAATCTAAGATTACCCATGCCAGCTGTCTACAGTGACAAAGTACGATTGACACAATCACATCCCAATCCTCTGACTGGGATTTTTATTGCCCAGACAACCAAATATTGGGAGCAAGCAGACCCCCTCCTGACTTTTAGCGGCACTTTCATGGTGAGAACCAGCCTACTGTGTGAATTACTATCAGATCAATAATCTGTGTACAGATTGTACATGTGTACAATGTGATATGTGAATATTCCGAGAGAGAGAGAGATTGCTGTGAGAGGAAGGCTGAAGGCTGGGCTCTTTCTCTAGCGATCTGATGTGGGGGATCTGCTGACTAGCAGGAATGCCTGCTATTTGCCTCCACTTATGCTCTGCTTGTATGTTTTGTAAATAAAGCAAATATAATAAGGACACCTAAAATCTCCACTGTTCACTCACTCAGAGGAAACCAACCAAAACCTGGGTAGTGCTGCTGCAGGAAACTTCTCACCATTCAGGGAAGTGGGAAGCATGAAAGAATATGAATTTGCTTGACCTTTGAAATCTTCTATAGCGGTCCAGTTCGAATCCCCGCTGGTACTATATCAGCAGCGATATAGGAAGATGCTGAAAGGCAGCATCTCATACTGCACGGAAGGAAGCAATGGTAAACCGCTCCTGTATTCTACCAAAGGAAACCACAGGGCTCTGTGGGCTCCAGGAGTTGAAATAGACTTGACAGCACACTTTACCTTTACCTGTACTGCAGTCCTGCTCTATGGAATAGCCTCCCCAGTGAGGTTCCCCTGGTTCAATCACTTTGTTCTTTTAGACACCTGGCGAAGACCTTTTTGTTCACTTAGGCCTTTTAAATTTTGGTTTTTAAATTTGATTTTTAACTGATTTTAAAAGAGTTTTAAAATAGCTTTATATTGAATTTTGTATTTTCTTTTCCTCCTGTTTGGTCTGTTATTATTTAATGTGTTATGTGTTTTTAGTTCATGTTTTAAGTTTGTTATGGGGCAGCTAAGAAATAAATTTTATTTATTATTTTTTATGATGATGATGCTATTTACACACAGTCTACCAGATGTTATTAACTGGATTTGGTACTTTAATTTTCAGGCCCTTTCCAAGGGTATAGAATAACTAAAGAAGAATTAAAGATATTGTCGTAGTATTCATGCTGTCCTGAGTAGTGTGGCCTTCTGTAGTTGATGTGATGCAATTTTATTGATGCCCAGGGTGTTGATATGGTGTTCAAGTTCTTTTGGTACTGACCAAGGGCACCAACAACTATTGGCACCACTATTGTTTTCTTTTTCCAGAACCGCTCAATTTCAGTCTGAAATTCCTTGTATTTGGTTATTTTCTCCAATTGTTTTTCGTCGACTCATCTATCCCCTGGGATTGCAATATCAGTTATCAGAACCTGATTCTTCTCGATTCTTCTTTTTTTGTGTACTAAATGCCTATCAGTTTGTATTCGAAAATCCCAAAGGATTTTTGCCTCTTCATTTTCTGTGACCTTCTCAATCGGATGATTCCACCAATTCTTGCCTGCTGGCAATTTGTAATTCTTGCAAAAGTTCCAGTGGATCATTGCAGCAACTTTGTTGTGTCTTCTTCTTCATCATCATCATCATCATCATCATCATCATCATTTAGCTCTGCCTTCCTGGTGTTGGACAGGAGGCAGGTGGTTACTTGGACAGGGCATTCTTAGTTGGGGCACCAAAGACCAAAAACATCCTTCCAAGAGGTAAAAGAGGCACACCTAATCCCATCATGGTCAATCTTTAGAGAGACTATTTTATAATAATGAGCCTTCTCAGATCTGTATGTTAAGTAGACTTATCATTATTGTCTGGTTTGTCATGAAGTTATAGTGTAGTGTTCATTGTTTTTATCATTCTTGTTTTATTTTTGTATATTGTTGCTGAAAACCATGTTATTTATGATTTATTATTGATATATTAATAACAGAAGCCTTGTATAACTTATACCTTGTTGAAAAGTAAACTGTATAATTAATATCAGACTGAGACACAGGCAAATGCTGACAATCCCAATATTATTGTCTGAGGAGTAGGTAAGCCTGCTAAACCTTCATGGTGGGTTCACAGCTCTTAGTCCTCATTTTCCTTTGCACAGTTTCAGACAGCCAAGGGAAATGCTAGTCATGTTTTATTATATGAATCTATGGAGATGGATGGTTGTTAGGGGAGGATATGTCCCCAGCATCAGCAATGGATGCTAGCAAGACAGGATGCTAACATGGTCATGTTCTTGCTCCATTTGCTTCCCCTTTCCTCCTTTCTTCCCAGCTGTCTGCCAAAGACTGTAGTTAAAGTATACATTCCATCCATGTGATGTATGATTGTCAACAGAAAATCACAATTTTTTAGATTGTGAGCCCTTTGGGGACAGGGATCCATCTTATTTATTTGTTATTTATCTGTGTAAACCACCCTGAGCCATATTTGGAAGGGCGGTATAGCAATAGCAATAGCAATAGCAATAGCAATAGCAATAGCAATAGCAATAGGACTTACATTTATATACCGCTCTATAGCCGGAGCTCTCTAAGCGGTTTACAATGATTTAGCATATTGCCCCCAACATTCTGGGTACTCATTTTACCGACCTCGGAAGGATGGAAGGCTGAGTCAGCCTTGAGCCCCTGGTCAGGATCGAACTTGTAACCTTCTGGTTACAGGGCAGCAGTTTTACCACTGCGCCACCCAGGGGCTCTGTATAGAAACTGAATACATAAATAAATAAAATAAATAAATAAACAGGATTCCCTAGACAGTGTTTCAAAGTTCAAAATATCATAGACACAATCCATATAAGGTTCTGTTTATACTGTGCCTAGTAAATATATATTTGTAGTCACCTATAATTGGGCAGCAGCGATATAGGAAGGTGCTGGAGGCGGATGCGCACTTCAGTGACAACGGCAAAGGCATCATCTCCCACTGTGCGGGAGAAAGGCAATGGCAAACCACTCCTGTATTCTACCAAGAAAACCACATGGCTCTGTGGTTGCCAGGAGTCAACACTGACTCAATGGCACAATCTTCCCTTTCTTTTATACTTGGGCAGTCAATCATGGTTCCAAATTGTTAGTTTCTGATGGAGCTATTATAGTTACTGGAGGTGAGTACGAGGGGGAAATTGTTTTTCACCTCCTTCCTCTTTCTGATGTGCATAAATTTCTACCCTTAAAGACTTTCCACTGCCTAAACATTATGCAAATAGGTCTCTGGGAACTAAAAATAAGTCAGCACCTTTGATTTTATGCACATATATTTTTATGTAATTAAAAGGACTGGAGTGCAATGAAGATTCATATACAGCCTCGAGGAAGGAGCTTAGCATTGGACCTAAATAGTAAACATTTGGTGCTGAATCAGCAGCTTCGATATTTGAGGTAAGGAGGACCACTAAAGTCAATAGCTGTGCCTTCATTTTCAAGAACTGAAGACACTTGAGTTTTCATTCAAACCTTCAGGCAGGCTGAAGTTTTCATTCAAGTCTTTCCATTTGAACTTTCTCATGTTTTCTTCCACTTCTGAGGCCACAGCTCACAAAATATTCTCAAGTAGCTCCTTTTTCTGTGCTGGAAGTATTTTGTATCCAATGAATGGGGGCTATATAGAACACTGAGTTATTCTTGCTTTCTAAAGAGTGTCCTTATTTGTGGTTCATTATTTATTTATATAACGGGTGGCCAATCTGGGGCTCTCCAGGGTGTTGTTGGACTACAACTCCCATCATCCCCAGCTGCAATAAATTGACACTACCAGATATAGTGCAGTCACTGTCCATGGTACCTTATAGAAGGAATAAAAGAGCTAGGTCCCTCCCCAGAGGAGCTTGCAATCTACATTTCATCAGTGAGTGAAACAATGAAATGAAGGAAGAGTGGCAAGAGGAACAACAGATACATGCAGCGTGTGTGGAAAATTTCACTCTGCCTTGAAGGTGGTGACACCAGTCTTAGACTCTTTAAGCGTGGAAGAGCAGTTCTCCCCTTCAGTGGCTCTCACATCAAAATCTTCGATGAAAATATGAACATTCTAAAAGAATACACAAATGACTCTGTGCATTCCCTTAGAGCAGAAGCCTATCAGGCAGGGGTAGGCAACTTTGGCCCTCCAACTGTTGTTGGACTACAACACCCATCATCCCTAGCCACGATTTATTGTGGATGGGGATTATGAGCGTAGCAGTTCAGCAACAGCTGGAGAGCCCAGGTTGCCTACGCCTCCTGTTAGGTATTTCTGGGAGGTAGATGTGGAGGAGCAAAGACCACAGGGAGGACCAGAACAAGAAATAAGGACAGGGAGGTTCCTGAAACAAACTGTTGTAAATGCAAAGGCATTTACAACATTTCCCTCAAGACAAGGAACTATACATTTCGGGCGTGAAAAATATGAACATTAACACCAGTTTCTTAATCCTGCCCTCTGACACACACTTTGGAAATAAAAAGTGATGATATCATTTTCCCCCTTCCAATTAGGGCTGCCATGTATGCTTGAGTTTTTCATGCTTCACTGAGCAGAGAGTCCATCAATTCCGCAGCATTGCTGTGCCCACACTTCATAACATGGGACACAAATAAGGCTAACTGGCCTATTATATGAGTCAAAACACTCTGAGGCTAGGGCAGCTTAGCCTGCATTAGGCTGCTTGTGTGGAGTACCAGGATCTGCACAGATCCCGGCACTCCTGCCCAGCCTAACACCTCTCCCAAGCTCAGCTCTTACCAAAGTTATGGGAGCAAGTGCTCCCTTAATTTGGTTACCGGGATCGTGCATCTCCTCAAGCTGAATGCAGTCCGAGGAGACACAGAGACTGGCGCCTAGAGTGCCCATCTGATGGGGGATCCCATCAATGCACTGTGCTTGTGACGTGGTGCATTGTGGGCCGGGACATGTCATCCTGGCCTCTAGAGCTTGATGCAGTGTGGATCATCTGGGAGTGTGATCCACACTCCCCGCAGCATTTTTGTGCGCTCATCAGTGGGGAAGGTGAGTTTGAGTAGCCTTTCCCTGCCCCTGCCTGGTCATGTGAATGATCCCTCTATTTAGTTTCAGTTTCACTTTTGTTTTTATCAAAAAGCTCTTCTGTTTTTAATGCCTCTCCCTCCCCACATAATATCATCATTTTTTGGTCCACCTCTGGGACACTAACTACAGTTCAGTTGGACCTGTGCAAAAGGCCCCAAAGGCTGATATGTTGAGGCTCCAGGTGGCTGTGCAGTCCCCACTTGATTCCAGCCTTTCATATAGGAGAAGAGAAAGCCTGGAGGAAGGCTCATATGGTATGTATAGGAACCCTGCCTAAGCTTCACTTCTGTCAGGTAAGGGAACTCCCCTTTACTTGGTCAGCAGACAAGCTCAGATATTGCACAGCACTTTTGCTTGCACCTGAGCTGTTTTCTTCGGACTAGCTCGGGGATGACACAGTTTCCTGGAGCCAGAACAATCAGCCTTTTGCCCAGCTTTGTCCAAGAATGACTCCAAGGGAGAGCAAGAGGTAGTAAGTGCTCTCCCTAAAATATTTCCCATCAACCAGACTTTATAGCAAAGTGTCAGATAATTCAGTCATAATACGTTATGGTCCTGTATCTTGAATTATGTTGTTAAGGCCTCCACTGCTTAAAGAAGCCTGATTCACTCCTCTACCCTAGAACAAACAGCAGAACCCAGTTCAGCCAGGTAGGAAGGTAGGTAGAAGACTCCTCCAGACTTGAAAGAACCAGACGAATCCCTTGGTTTCCTTTGTGGCCTGGAACTGGGTTGGGTGAGACCATGTGTGCAGGGGAGTGGGGGGGTTCACCCCGCAGGTTTCAGCTGGCCTGGTCCCCACTGCAGTCTTTCCTGCCACATGGTGTTGGACAGGAAATGAAAACCTAGTCTGAAAAGCAGACTGGAAGGTCTGGCCAGATCAGTAGGCTGATTCTCACAACCAGCAATAGGTAGGACAAGAGTTCTGCACATGTTTGGGAGCTGAGGGTGGTGCCATTTTGTGATCATGTGCTTGTCAAAAGCAAGGAGGGAGTGGGGGAAGTGATAATTGGCAAAGCTCCCATGGGGTAGGAGGGCTCCATCCTACTCAGCAGCTGTACCTGACTACTGAATGTGGGAGGAGGAAAGCCCTCCAACCCAGTGGGAGCCTCACAGATGATCACTTCCCCCACCTCCTGTCTTGCTTTTTACCAGCACGTGATCACAAAACAGGAGCACATGCAGTTCCCAAACTTGGGTAGGAAACTTGTCCTATCCAAATAACGATTGTGTGAACTAGCCTAGTATTTTCTAAGAGGAATCTCGCCCATTTTCTGAATAAGTTTGAAAATGTCAAGCAAGCCCCATTAATAAAGCAAATAATGAACAACCTTAATTACATTAGCTCTATAAACATTTAACATATAGCAAAATCCTCACTCTCCTAATAATGTTCTTTGCCACCCCTTTGCTCCCCTAGACTAGTTGTTCTAGAGTTCTTTGTCCGAGTTGTGATTATTATCCAGTAGTTGGCGCAGTGGGGAAATGACTTGCCTAGCAAGCCAGAGGTTGCCAGTTTCAATCCCCGCTGGTATGTTTCCCAGACTATGGGAAACACCTGTACCGGGCAGTAGCAATATAGGAAGATGCTGAAAAGCATCATCTCATACTGCGCGGGAGATGACTATGGTAAATCCTTCCTGCATTCTACCAAAGACAACCACAGGGCTCTGTGGGCCGGGCACCAGGAGTTGACACCGACTCAACGGCACACTTTACTTTACCTCACTTTACCTTAGTCATATGAAAAGCAGATAGACATTTTCAGGGGGTTTTTTGGGTTGCAATATTTATTAGGGAAAAAACTGTTATTCTGCCTTTTTACTTCCAGATGAAAGCACTCAAGACAGCTTACACAGTTATGCCTGATTGGGGCCTGGGGTTTGACAAAAGAATGTTCATGTTCCTTCATAGTCACTTGGTATTTTGTAAATGAGAGTCAACTGTTAGGAAATGGTTTCCGGATTCAGAGATCTCTCTGTAATTTTTAGAACAAGGAAAGCCAGCAGAGTTTGAGGATAGTGACACATTCAGTCCCATCTCTAGCTAAGCGGAGGAGATTGATTTAAGAGATGTGTGTGTGTGTGTGTGTGCACACGTGCGTGTAGGCAGGCACAGAGACAAGTTCAGGGTCTCTTTCTGTGGATCCTGGTATGAAATAATAGGGCTGTTCTCAGGATGATAATGAGGGTAGGAAAACCCCCAACCCAAGTTCAGGAGTTGTGCACACTCCTGATTGGTCATAGTGAGAATTCTCCAATCAAGATAAGAGGAGGAGGAAATTCTTGTCTCCGAGCTGAGTATGGAGGTGGGAGGTGGAGGGAATGCTTTCCTTCCCACCTTGCTCTGGAGCTGGTTACAGCTCTGGGTTTGCCGCGGCCACCCACCTCTGTATCTTTATTTATTTATTTATTGTTAAATGGATACCCCACCTTTCATTAAGAAAATCCCAAGGCAGCTCACAATAAAATTTAAAAACAAGATTATAAAAAAGACACATAAAACATTGAGCTTAAAAATATATTTTAAAATATGATTTAAAAAAATTTAAATTAAAACACTAGCATAAAAAACACTAGCTTGTCTGTACCCAGCTCACAGGCAAGCATTCTCCCCTCCTCCTTCCTTGATTGTACAGTTTTCATGATGGCCAATCAGGAGTGCACACAGCTCCCGAACTGGGGCCGGAGGCTTCTCCTACCCTAGCAATAATTGTGAGAACAGGCCCCCCGCCCCTACACATATACACATAAATATATACAATCGTATCCAGGAGCAGACCATGGGATAGTGATTGATTTTGTCCCCCAGCTTGGGACATCTTTTGATGGCAAAGCTGTTCCTACATTGCGTTGCTAGCATTTTCAAGTATAAACGATAATAAATTGCAGTAGCATTATTAACAGATGGCTTAACTGGCATCTTTACAGATTTTACAAGCTCTCCCTATCCAGTCCTCCCTGAGGTCTGATCTCCTTAATACCCTTCATTTATGTAGCCCTTGCAACAGAGAAAGCAAAGCCCTGAAGTTAAGGTTTCGCAAGTAAATTAGTTCCTGTTAGTATTGATGGTGCAGAACAATAGAGTATCCTGGGTGTTTTGCATGTATTAGCAGTAGAGCTACCTTTGTTGTAATCTATATGTGGTGTTGATGATGGAACAGGAGTCAATTAGCCGATAGTCAGGAAAGGTGCACAGGAGGAATCACACCTCTATTTCCCCCCTCTGGATATAAAACCTGTGGTCATTCCTTGCTAATTACACTGTATGGATTACTTGAGTGCTAATGTAAGCTGCATGGAAAAGATAACACTCAACTCGGAGATGAGTGAAAAGGATCTAACCTCCTTAGTCAAGGTCATAGATAAGCATAATTATTCTGAAGTGTCTGAAGTAAAGATCTTGTGCACTATCAAGATCCCCAGGACATTTGATGGTATGGTGAATGAAATACCACCATCCCCGCCATAAAATAATGATTTCCAAACATAATAAAATGCAGATTCCTTTGCAATCTAAGACCTGCTGCACACACACGTATATCACTTGTTTGCTCTACACCTGACAACTAGCTGAATATATGAATTGATGCCATTAAAAAGCATTGCTTTGGGGTGTGGGGTGTGATATGAGGAGCATCAGCATCTCTGCCTGTAGTGTTAGAGCTGCTATGGCCCGTTCACATTGTTAGGACTGGAGGTCCAAAATTGGGCCTTCTGTATACTTGTTCACAGGAGGGTTCAGGAGCTAGACAGTGTTCAGCACTGTGACAGATGCAGTGCAGGGAGACTAGTCGAGGAAAGAGCACAGCTGCAGTGTCCCTCTTCATAGAAGCCCTGAATTGGGCACCCTAACATCCTACAAAGGCTTTCCCCTGTGGAAGCTTTGGCCCTCCTAAGACCTCAGGGTCAGCCTGGGCAGCTATTACTCCCATCTCATCCTCTCATGTAGTTGCACTCATGGCTAGTGCACTAAAGCCACTCAATCATGCTTCCTGGATTATCCAAATCTCTAGAATCAACACACCAATATCCTTAAAGTCTACATTTAGCTCCCATCTTAAGGAAATCTCACCTAAGTCGCTAACCTCCCACAAACCCATTGCTAGAAGTGTCCATGGATAACCATTAACCCAGAGGAGCACTGATGTAGTACACAAAGCATCTTCCTCCCTATAAAAGTCAGCCAGAAGCCCCCAAACTGTGCAGCCTCTGGGGTTCACCCTAGAGGTTGTGACTTTCTGCTCCTTCACCAACACACCTCTCCTTCTCCACTGAAGATCTGGACTCTTCCTCCATCACATCAAGACAAATCATACTGGGAGAGCCTCTCCTTTCTCTAGTCCTGGAAATTCCCATTTCTTCTCCACAATTCACCAATCTGAGTGAATTTTAGTGTTGTTTTAATATAAGCGGCCCTGGGCCATTTTTGGAAGGGCGGTATAGAAATCAATCAATCAATCAATCAATCAATCAATCAATCAAATAAATAAATTCCCTGTCCCCTTCCCTGGGTTTAAGCATGTATATGAATGCTCACGGTACCAATGAACTAGGCTAGGAGGTTCTTTCTCTAGTAGAACTCTTAGTAGATCTATTTTTTATTAGTAGATCAATTTTTTTTATTTAGTTTTAGCTTTTAAATCTGTGGTTCTGATATTCTTGGGAAATGGCTTGTTTTATAACCATGCTTACAAGCTCCCACAAGGGAAAAAGAACCTGCCCTTGTAACAACATGTGCAAGCTGTGGCTGAGTCACCGCTGAGGCACTTTTATTAACTGTCGTAAGTTGTGAAAAGCAAACACACTGCTTTTCAGATGGGAGATACATGAGTAGGGGGAAAGCAGTGCACCCTACCCACACTCTGAACTGGATTTATGACACTGCCGTATAGCCAAATCAGAGTGAGAGCAGGAAGCATTTCCCACACGGAATCAGTGACATGAAGTCATGTAGCCAAATCCAACTGGTTGCATGGCATTGTGACATCATCGTGATAGCTACATGGCCCCAAATGGGTTAAAACCACACAGATAAAAGAAGGTCTTTTTAAGGGTGTGTGTGTACCCAAAATGTTTGAATTTTTGGTGAACATTTGGTGAAGCCCTGGAACAAGCTGCATCCATAAAGGGATGAACATGAATATATGAACCACCCCTAATCAGCCATGTATTCCCAGATTCCCAAGTCCTTCCCACATATTTACTAAAAGCATTTCTATCCCCAATTTTCACCAGAGCACAATCTTACAATGATTGTAGCTAATCTAATTTTATCTATCTATCTATCTATCTATCTATCTATTTATTTATTTATATCCCGCTCTTCCTCCAAGGATCCCAGAGTGTTGCACTACATACTTAAGTTTCTCCTCACAACAACCCTGTGAAGTAGGCTAGGTTGACAGAGAAGTGACTGGCCCATAGTTGCCCAGCAAGTATCGTGGCTGAATGGGGATTTGAACTCGGTTCTCCCTGGTCCTAGTCCAGCACTCTAACCACTACACCATGCTGGCTCTCTTAAAGCAGATTACAATGTAAAACAGTAAAATATACAATAAAATAAATAAGACAAACTGCAAATAAAGACCCGAGAGATTCTCGATGGGGTTACACGCCCCCTGAAAGATCAGGTACATTGCTTGAGAGTGCTCCTGGATCCAAAACTCTCTCTGGTTTCTCAGGTTGAGGCAGTGGCCAGGGGCGCTTTTTATCAGCTTCAGCTGATACGTCAGCTACACTCATTTCTGAAGGTAAATTACCTTAAAACTTTAGTACATATGCTGATGGCCTCCAGGCTTGATTACTGTAATGCACTCTATGTGGGGCTGCCTTTGTACATAGTTCGGAAAGTACTACTGGTACAGAATGCAGTAGCCAGGCTGGTCTTTCGAACAAGATAAAGGGACCATATAATACTGATTCTGAAAGAACTGCACTGGCTGCCGATATGTTTCCAAGTGAAATTCAGAGTGCTTGTCATTACCTATAAAGCCCCAAATGGCTTAGGTCCAGGGTATTTAAGAGACCACCTTCTTTGTCATTTGCCTGTTAAGATCTTCTGAGGAGGTCTGGTTCATCTGGAGGCCACCTGCTTGTCTGGGGGTGACTTGGGGCTGGGTCTTCTCTGTGGCTGCTCCAGGGCTTTGGAATATGCTCCCTGTCAAAATAAGAGCTTCTCCATCTCCAATTGCTTTTAAAAAGACCCTTAAGACTCACCTGTTTTCTCAGGCTTTTAATTAAAATTAATTTTAACTGTTTAATTGTTTTTATCCTGTGAAATTATTTTGTTTCTCTCTGTGAATTGTTTTTAATTCCTTTTTATTCTGTGAAAGTGTTTTAATTGTTTGTTGCTTTTATATTGTGATTTGGATTGTGTATAGTGCCTAGAGATGCATATATTAGGCAGTATATAAATATATAGACAAACAACAACAACAACAATAATAGAACTGCCCAATGGAAGCAACATCAAGAACCTGGAAGAGAAAGAACATTACAAATACTTGGGCATTCTCCAGGTTGATAACATCGCACACACTGAAGTTAAAAGAAAAATTGGAAGTGAATACATCAGGAGAGTTAGAAAAATCCTCAAGTCCAAACATAATGGCGGGAACACCATACAAGCCATAAACACCTGGGCTATACCTGTTATCAGATACACTGCAGGAATAATAGACTGGACCCAGGCAGAGCTAGAGACGCTAGATCGTAAGACCAGGAAAAACATGACCATCAATCATGCTCTGCACCCCCGGGGTGATGTCGATAGGCTATACCTCCCTCACAGCTCAGGTGGAAGTGGAATGCTGCAAGTCCATCAAACAGTAGAAGAGGAGAAAAGAGGCCTTGAAGAATATATCAAGGACAGCGAAGAAGATGCACTTCAAATGGTCAATAATGAGAAACTATTCAACACCAATGAAACAAAGCAGGCCTATAAGAAAGAACAAGTCAAGAACCAAGCAGGAAAATGGAAAAATAAGCCACTGCATGGTCAATATTTGCACAATATAAGTGGAAAATCAGACATCACCAAGACCTGGCAATGGCTTAAGAATGGCAACTTGAAGAAAGAAACAGAGGGTTTAATACTGGCTGCACAAGAACAGGCACTAAGAACAAATGCAATAAGAGCAAAAGTAGAAAAATCCACAACAAACAGCAAGTGCTGCCTTTGTAAAGAAGCAGATGAAACAGTGGACCACCTGATCAGCTATTGTAAGAAGATCGCACAGACTGACTACAAACAAAGGCATGACAAGGTAGCAGGGATGATACACTGGAACATCTGCAAAAAATACAAGCTACCTGTAGCCAAAAATGGGTGGGACCATAGAATTGAAAAAGTTGAAGAAAATGAAGATGTGAAAATATTATGGGACTTCCAACTACAAACAGACAAACATCTGCCACACAATACACCAGATATAACTGTAATTGAGAAGAAAGAAAAACAAGTTAAAATAATCGACATAGCAATACCAGGGAATAGCAGAATAGAAGAAAAAGAATTAGAGAAAACCACAAAATACAAAGATCTACAAATTAAAATTGAAAGGCTGTGGCAGAAGAAGACCAAAATAATCCCAGTGGTAATTGGCGCCCTGGGTGCAGTTCCAAAAGACCTTGAAGAGCACCTCAATGCCATAGGGGCCACAGAAATCACCATCAGCCAATTACAAAAAGCAACTTTACTGGGAACAGCCTATATTCTGCGACGATATCTATAACAACAGCAACAACATTGACAATAAAATTCAGCCATCCCAGGTCCCAATAAATGTCTGGATAAAACAAACCAGTCAATAACACCTGTCTGACTGTGTAAATAAATAAATAATAAAGAAACAGCAAACATGTACTACCTCATACCGCAGATTTCTATGCTGTTGCAAATGCTCCTCCCTTGCCGCTTTCACTATAGGTGAATCAAAAGGTAATGCTTTTCATGAACATTTTTAGCAGCCCCTCCCTCCTTCAGCACAAAGGGGTCACAAAGAAGGAGTTTGCCCATTAAGCCAATTTGTAGTGAAGGCAATCAGTGATCCAAAATAATGGCTGAACTTAACATTACGCATACCACTAGTAGTGCTGTCACTGAAACGCCACTTCCTTTACTCTCATTGATGTCAGCACACAGCCAGATCTGATTGGCTATGTAGTACCATGATGCCATCACATTCACTTCATGACCCATGCTAGACTCACATCACACAGTTAAAAGAGAAAGTCATCTTAACAAAATGGGGATAAATGTTCTATTAGCAGAAGAACAGACTGAGGGAACACTGGCTGCAAACATGTATGAGAAAAGAATATTCTCATGGTAGGGTTTTTGTCATCAACTCTTTTGTGCCCATCGAAAGCACTAATTCTGCCCTCAAAGACAAAATGGATTAATATTCAGTGTGGCTCTAGTTGTCCCAAGCCCATAAGCTCCAATTCCCTTCCTACATCCCCCAGGCTTTCAGCTCAACATAAGTATCAGTACTGAGGACTGCCTCCAGTTAGATGACCTCTCTCACCTCAGCATTTAGATTAGCCTTAACTATGTCAGGACATTGGAATGTACAAGATTCCAGTCCAGAGAATACACCATTTTATTTCGGTTCCTGTGTTATTTTAAGAATTAAAATAAGAATTCGAGGGACAAAGCTTCTATTAAGATCCGAATTTATTTATGTGATTTTTAGAAGGCATTATAAAACATACAGCAAAGACAAAACATCATTATCAGAACAGAACTGATTACACGGGGCAGCATGTGATGTAATTTCAAGGCCCTCAGTCTCAAATCAAGATCTCATGTATAGCCTATACTTAAACTGCCCCCAAAACCAGGCTTGAGGTGTCCTAATACATTCTGACATCTTACTGAATCTGCCCCTTTTATCCTAAAAGTTTGCACGAGGAAACAGAAAATCTTTACAAAGAAATGTAGAACCCATTCTCATGACATGAGCTGCTTAGGTAGGAGAGAGTTAACCCAAGCAGCTCCTGTCATCTGTATGTGGCGAAACAAATGGCCTGTGCACATGCATGGAGGTCACAAAAATGGCCTACCCATGTGTGCAGAGGCCCAAATCGGGCCTCAGCTGGCCTGGGCCATCATTTGGGAGGCTGTTAGGGTGGCTGGAGGA
Source organism: Hemicordylus capensis (assembly GCF_027244095.1). Taxonomy (NCBI): domain Eukaryota; kingdom Metazoa; phylum Chordata; class Lepidosauria; order Squamata; family Cordylidae; genus Hemicordylus; species Hemicordylus capensis. The sequence continues at coordinate 23,433,428 of NC_069661.1, read as the reverse complement.
GCCCCTGATGCCGCCTCCGATGTCTCTGCCACCTCTGCTGCCTGCATTTTAAAGGTAACGACTATCTTTTCTCTTGCCCCCCCTCTATTTACTGTAGGGAATGCCCATTACTTGTATGTGGGGAATATTCAACAGATTCCCCTTTACAAGTGTATCCCCTGAGTCGGCCCACAAGCCATTTCAACCCGGTTCGATGGCCGAACCGGACCAGACCCGGTTCAGCTGAGCCTGATTGGCTCACACACTCCAAGCCCACACTTCAAGAGAGCCACATACATCTGAAGTATGCTTGCAGAAGCATAGGCTGTAGTGTTTTTGTAGTTTAGGAGTCTTACGTCTAGAGACTGTAATGCTCTGAGCACGCTCAGCCTTTCTCCATCATCTTATGGCTAATTCCTGCTTTAGTTTCTTTGTCCATCAGCTTCCCTTGCCTACTGTAGCAATCTGGAATCCAGTTATGTCCCACAGTAGACTGGGGAGAGTATGGACAAATGGGTGAAAAAGGAACAGCATTTATTTCCTTTTACCTCTTAGGCCAAGTCATATTCTGTTCTGTTCTGTTGCAAGTTTTGTTGCAAATGTTTTAGTTTTGTTTACTTTTATTGATGTTTTTGATTGTAAGCTGCCTTGTGCTCCTCTGTATGGAGAGAAAATATGGGATTGAAATGTGTACAGTACATACATAAATAATTGCAGCAGAGTTTTCACTTTCCCTATAGCTACCCTGAGCCCTGTGATCGCTGTCTGAATAGGCCTTCATACTTTTCCAATTGCAGAATTTGTTAGCTTTTCCATCAAAATGAGAGCATTGGCCATGCAATAAGCAGTGAAGTGTCACATAGTCTATACTGAGTTATTGGATGGTGACAAGTGAGAGTAAATTAAGGATCAGCATGATGTTAGGGTTGATAGATCAAAATGTCTGAATTTGGCACTGTAGAGTCTGTGAAAGGAGAATATTCTGTTCTATGGAGCCGTGATGGAAAAAATGGGCAGTTTTGCAGTGTACAGTCAGTTATGCATGTGGTTTAACAGTAAGCGCTTTCTTATATTACCTGAATGGTCTGGAAGAAACTTGGGTGCAGCTGTAAGTGGATACCGAATTAGTAACTTGATACTGAAAATTAGATCACGTGTTGAAGCTTCAACGTTTTAAACAAGTAATTTATCAAAATGCTATTTTTGAAATTTGAAAAAAAAAACTTTTACTTATTTTAGCTTGTACTAATCTTACAGATTTTATGAGGGGTAAATTACATAGTATACATAAAACAGAGTTAGCAAAATATGACTAACTGTTCAAACAATTCCCAGCTTGGAAGTGAGAGTTATTGTGCTGGAGCAATAGGAATAAATATATTTCTGTTAAATGGAGTGGGTGACACTCTGACCACCAAAGTGTCCACACTTTAAGCAGCTGCAGGGACACAGTGACAGTTATGAAGGGGAAGCCAGAGATTGCTGGTTCGAATCCCCACTGGTATGTTTCCCATACTATGGCATGTTTCCCAGACTATGGGAAACACCTATATCGGGCAGCAGTGATATAGGAAGATGCTGAAAGGCATCATCTCACACTGCACAGGAGGAGGCAATGGTAAATCCTTCCTGTATTCTACCAAAGAAAACCACAGGGCTCTGTGGTCGCTGGGAGTCGACACCAACTCAATGGTGCTGCTTTGCTTTGCTTTGCTAGAGCATTAATATTTCGGGGGGGGGGCTCCTGTGCTCCAGAAGTGGTTTGTGGAAACAGAAACATGTCCTTGCCTTAAAGGATATTTTTCCTCTTCTACAGAGTGCTCCCTTTGCATGGGAGAGCACCCTGAAATATTAGTGCTCTTGTGCAATTGCGCTCATGATTCAGAAAGCAATGGAGCAGCACACAGGCTCTCTCTGCATCCCCACAACTGCTTGAGTGGACACTTCAGTAGACAGGATGTCGGGCAATGTGTCTAGAAATCTGTCTAGAATCTTAAAGATGTTCAACATAGGAAATAAATGAAGCCATAGTGCCATAAAAGAACAATGCATATATTCCACATCCAGAAACAGATTGCATGTCCAATCTATATATGATCTAAGCACTAATTTTATAAGGATACTGGTGAAAGTGTTGGTTTTAAAATCAATGCAAGTACATTCTTTCTCATGAATGCTTGTGCAGGCATTGAGGATAATGTGTGAATGATCCTAAAGTTAGGATTTTTGCCTGCTTGGAAGTTTTTGACCATGTACAAATCTTCTCCAAACTCATTTCAGGTTACTGCACTTCAGAAGATTGTTTTGGAGATTTCCAGTTAGGTGCTCCATAGGACTTTGTTTCTCTATATAATTGTTCCAGAAGGTCTTTGAAACTGAAATTTTCCATTTGCAATTCTTCCCATGTTTTGCCCTAGGAAGAACCTTCAGATTTTCCTCAAAATTTCACTTTCAGCAAAATTCTGTATCAGTTCTACTATCCTACATATTAAACTGCTTTTGAAAAACATTTGTTCAAGTTAACATCGCTACCTCTCCCTGTGGTAAGGAGGAGGAAGAACAGCCTTTGTGTATTTACATGTTAATGAACTGAAATGTATGCAAATATAAAATGGCTCATTGCAATGCCTAATACTAAAGAGGAATAAAAAAAGAGGAAACAAGTGGCTAAAAATCTGGCTAGGTCAGGTTCAAAATGGCCCTGCTGGACAATCCTGTGCCAAAGCTTTTTCATATACAAAATACTTTATTTTTTAAAAGGCCAGACACGCTGCTGAAAGTTCCTTCCGCTCCCCTTAGGCTTTGTTTCTTTAGGAAGTCTGTTCCAAAGATGACTCCTGTAACTAATGTACTCGGTACTATTATGCGCTCCTTTGCTGGATAATTAAGTAAGAATTTTCAATTTTACTTGTGCCTTTACTAAATTAAACTCTGCTCACATTAGTCTGATCCATATGGTCATTAGCCTAGTAACATTTCATGTGCGCGAGATAATAAGATGGAATTTATTGTCCTCATCCTAACAACTCCAGATATGGTTGCATAGACATGGGTTGGAAAAGTTAATTCCCCGTCTCTGTCCCTTCTTTCCCCGTGACAGCCATGGCAGCTTAGAAGGCAGATATTATGCCAGTGATGCCTGACAGAGAATGTTAAAAAAAAAGATATACAAAAAGATGAATATAATAAACTCCAACTGGCTAAAATTGCCAGTTTATACTGATTACAAAATTGTAACCTAGCTTTGAGTGGTGGGGAGGTGAGTTAAGCTGAGCTGAAGGAAAGGACAATAAATTACGTGTTCCCAAACAAATTATCTTAATTACACAAGGCTTTCTACTCCTGTATCTTGCTCGTTATTTTGCTGGATGATGAATAATCTAGTTTCTCTCCAGAGGAAAGGGTGACCAGGAGGACCGGCCGCCCTCCAATACCTTGAGTACTTGTGTAGCAAATGGAATTTGCTACACAAAAACTGTACCTTGTCATACAGGGAAGAGAAAAGCAGCAAGGGTACCCGCCCAGGTCCTGTGCAGCCAGACTTACCTATATGTGAAGACACAGAGTGTGAGTCTTCAGAGGGCAGCCACCTGCAAAATGTTTTTCAGTGCATGGTAGTCCAGTTGTCAGCCAGTGTATGGTAAAATAGCACTATTTTCACTTACTCTCTGAGCTCATGCAAGGAGGCAGCCATTCAGGTCTCCCGGGCAGTGAGATCCAGAGCCCAGATGTCATGATAAAAAAGCTGTGCATGCACATCCCCCCATCTGCACAACACTAGGTGGAGGGACATGCATCAAGGGCTCTCCCTGTTGTCCACAGCTGCAGGCAGGTGACTCTCTAAGAGCATTTGTGTAGGTCATGTTTTTTGTACCTTATAATAATGGGAATGATGAGCACTCCTGAGGTATAATCACATAAGGTATGTAATGTGGTGTGTGTGTGTGTTTGTGTGTGACTATACTTCTTGCCCTCTAGAAATCAATAACAACAACAACAATAATTAATAATAATAAAAAGTATTATTTATTATTATTATTATTATTATTAATTAATAATTATTAATAATAATAATTATTAATAATAATTATTATCCCGCTTTTCTGCGGAAAAGGTCTCATAGTAGTTTTCATGGAAGAAGAGAATATGGTCCCATCTCCAGTGTTCCCTCTAAGGCATGCACGAGTGCATGTGCTCACACATTTGTTGATGTTCGCTCAGTCAATTTTAGATCCCGCTCATGTTGAATCAGGAAGATCTCACTCTGAATGTATCTCTCACTCACACTGCTGCCCAGAACAAAACTGCTTATTCTGCACACAGATGAAAAAAAGTAGAGAGAACACTGTTTCCAAAGGGCTCACAATCTAAAAAGAAACATGAAATCGACACCAGCCACACTTATTTGGGGAGATGCTGTGCTGGGACTGAATAGGGTAGTGTTCTTCAGTGCAAACCTGGGAGCTAGTAGCAGCTTCCATCAAGCCTAAGTATTGCTCCCTGACAGTTTATTAGGCCTGTGCAAAGCTTTCGCCAAAGTTGAATACACCACACTGCCCATATAGGCACCACAGCACCATTCAGAAGCGACTGCTCACTACACAGTGTTGAGCTTTTCCTAGTGCTAGGGGGCCTCTTTAAGTAAAACAGAGCTTTGTTGATCCCCCATGGCATCTGGGAAGGTACACATGGAGCTCTGGGAAACGTAGTCCTTCCCGGTGCTTTCCCCTCGAGTTCTATGGCTGGGGCTTAATATGACTCGGTTTCTCTTAAAGGCACTGATAAAAGCATAATGCTGCACAGAGGTCAGTGCAGTGGCAAATGGGTCTCACATTGAAGGTTTTTTTGGGGGGTTGGGGGGCAAATGGACTCTAGCTGGAAAAATAGTGAAGAACACTAGAATAAGGACAATTGCTCCCCCCCCACCGAAAAACAGAAAGCGAATCAAGAGACTCTTTATTCTCTTTGCACTGTTGAAAGGTGCTTCTTTGCCGAACTAGGCAAAGGGGAAAAAGCAAGGGAAAAAAGCAAGGGGGGAAAAAGCTGCATTTATCAGAATTCCTTCTGCCCTGTCCTCTTTTTACTCTAACAGTTGAGCCATGGTAAAAGCAGCTGCCTCTCTGCATGTGTTCCATCATCCCAACACCATTAAGAAAAACAAAATAAAGGTAGGTTCAACTCCCATCTCTTCTTCACTCACCAGCATCGGTGCTCAGAGCAAGTTGGGTATTTCAGGCATTTTGCTCAGTGGATGTCAAGAAAGCTGCAGTCATAGAATATTATCTTGTCACATCCACTTACGTACTCTGTTATAAAATCTGGGAAGGAAAAAAATCTAGGTCAAAATAGTTTATTATCCATCGGCACCAGCAAACATATGTTGACTTCTTTAAGGTGAAAATCTATGTTAAAGGAAAAAAAGAAAGACGATAGAAGAAAAAAAATGGGGAAGGGCTCCTTTCATGATGATAGGACTGAGAGAATATTTTGTATTTGCAAACAGCCGCATCTCATTGTCGAGCGCGGAGACTCAGCTGGTAGTGCAAGTGGGTTAATAGAACAGAAGGAGAGAAAGAGAAAGAAGAAGGAGTATCACAGGGAGAGGATTAAGCAAATAAGTGCCCTCCCATATAGATGTATTCAGGTATGCCGTATTGTAAGCAGGCTAAAAATATAGAGCAAAACACATATTTGCAGAAAGCGGTCTGGATTAAGCACTGGGATGAATATGCTATAGCTTGGCACCCTGCTGCATTGGGACTCCCACCATGATGAAACTTCCGTACCTACCTCCCTGATCTACCTCCCTGATCGTTGCAGCCAGTTCTGCTATGAGTGGCATCTGCAAATTCAGGGCCTGGATAATCCGTTTCAACAGGATCATATCCAGGACAGGACTGGGCACAGAAACCTAACGGTGTTGGCTCAAGATACTTTTGGGTGTGAGGCAGGGTGCCAAATGTGACTTGTGTCTGCCTGTAAATGACCACACACGGTCTTTCTCCTCCTTTTTGTTGGTGGCAGCCACAATCGCCTTATTTGACAGTTCCATGCAACATCTTCTCCATCCTCCTCCTCCGTCCAGGGCATTTGAAAAGAAAGAGGGCCAAATGGAAGAGGGAGGGTGGAGGAGTCAAGAGGAGATGAGAGGCCTCTCCTCTCCCTTTTCAAATGCCCTGAGTGCTGAAGATGGATGGGGCGGCTTGTTGTGCGTTGTGGTGGCAGCCTCTGAAGGGAAAGGAGGAAGAGTGCAGTCACAGGCCCCTGACAATCCACAACTGGAGGTAATTGCCTCAGATTGCATCATTATGGGCCTGGTTCCGACCAGAAATGCAAACAGGAGGCAGACAGGCAGATAAAAATGAGAGCAGATATCCAAGGTTTAAAACACACACACATACAAAAACACCCCAAACCCTAGTACGGTAACATCAGAGATACTAGTTCTAGGCCAGTAGCGAGTTTCTTATGCAGAGTAACCTTCAAAGATGTGCTTCTCTTCTGCACAGTCTGATGTGGTACAGTCAGTGCTGTGACATGTGACAGCTCATACACATATTCCTGTTTGGGTGTTCAAAGAGAACGCCATGGAACATGCTTACAAGGCTGAAAGGGGGTTAGAATCCCCACTCCAGCCTGTCACTCTCCTGCCCCGCTCTTCACGCTTAGAGCAGCGTTCGTCTGAAGGGATGGACAATAACAAGGCAGAATGGGGGAAATCTATTCATTCCTAATTTTTACCTGCTACACAGCCATTCAGACCACTGTAATAAGTCAGGGGAAGGGGAAGGAGAATGACAATGAGAAAAAAATCACAAAAGAGAAAGAGACAGGAAGGGAAGAATGTTTGAAACGGAAAAGGTCATTCTTTACAAGCAGGCTGCATAAAACAGCAAGACAGCTTGCCTGTTTGGCTTCTGCTCTCTGGTATTATCGACAACAACTTCCTGGATCTGGGTCTGCTCTAAAGCATAATGCTCCCAAATCTTGTGCCAGAAAAAGGCAAGGCATGTAATTATGCAACACAGAATAGGCTGACACGATTCCAGCTGATACAAAGCTAAATGACTGCAATTTCTCCTTTGCCATTTTCTTCCCTTGGAGTTCTAGGGAGTTGGATTTTTTGTGGTTATTGTGTTGGGTTTTTTTAACCACTCCCCCCCCTTGCAATCCCCCCTCCTTTAGAGCCATCAAGTCTGGCAGTTGTTTGATTTTTTAGTTGTACTCAAAAAAAATGCTGGAAGAAGACAAATCATAGAACAGCTTTTTCTACAGCATGGGAACTGTCCAATAGGTGTCTGTGGCAGCTGCCCTTGTTCTTAAGAGCAATGAGGATGCTAGCTGTGGAGTGAATTGCATTTCTCCAGCAAACATTGATTGCAATTACAGTGCTGGGATCCCTTTTAATGGAGGTGCAGTCTGGAGGGAGAAGTCCCTTTGCAACAGATTAGATTCCACTGAATCCCCATTGCTAAACAAGAGAGAGAGAAACATCTGTACACAGTTGTGTAGCCCAATCCATGTAGGTTTACTTGGGAGTAAGTCCAATTGATTTCAATGGCCTTTGGCATGTATTTGCCTTTTTACCTTGCATACCCACCCACCCACCCCAAGATTTTGTGTATGCAAAATCTCAGGGGGGAAAGGGAAGGATTACAAGAAAATACTTTTAAAAAACTTGTTTAGACTAGGCAGACTCATAGCAAAAGAAAGCGCCCGGGCTACAAAGCTTTCAGATGTGTCAGATGAGGTAGACGGTAAAGCCAATTTCCTTGGAGGGAAGTCTTCCTTCTGGATTTCAATCTGATCACTCACAGTAATAGAAAGGAATTAGCAACTGTGGAGCAGAGCATCCCTCAGGGGAGGTTTACCAGCAGTAGTCCTGTATCTTGTGCCTCCCTGACACCTACCATCAATCAGTATTCGGTGTGTATTTTGTGGGGAGGGAGGGGGAGACAATCAGCCATGCATTTACTGACAAAGTCACAAGAAATGTCTGAGACAAAAACAGACCCAGGAGACTCCATAGAGTTTGCTTAATTGTTCCAATCTGAGAATACAACTACGGGGTTGGTCTGTGCCTCCTGAATGGCTTATGACCCAATCAGTCAGTATTAGAGACAAATTAGCTGCAATTCCTTCTCCTACACCATCCAACATTAGGCCGTTGTGGGGGTCATGCCTCAGTACCGTTTCTCTCGCAGACTCATAGAACTGGGGGGTCTCAAAGACTATTCCCTTCATCTCTCTACTTCAAGGCAGGGCCATTCATCCTCCAACTTCCTCTCTGAGCAGCCCACACAACCCAAAACCACAGGAAGCAGTAGCACAGGCAGCTGTATTCCACCTGTGCTCTGTTAGAGTTGCTAGATACAGTTGTCACTATTGGAAATGACAACTGTTGCTTTAATAACCTTGGGACAGGGAAGTGGTGCCTCCCATCCCTGGACTAGAGTGGTCCATTTGCCCACCTTCCTCTCTTGTTTGCACTGGACTCCAATTTTATGCCATAGCGTGTGAGAGGGATGGACAGGTGACTGGAATGCTGTAACACAGGTGAAATGGAAGATTCTCTGACTCCAAACAGTTCTAGAGCCTCTGAATGAGAAGCAGCTTGCATTCCAAAGAGTAGGTAAATCAAGGGTTCCCAACCTTGGTCCCCAGACACTGGACTACAACTCCTGTCATCCCTAGTTGCAATGACCTTACATTGTGTCTGGAGATGATGGGAGTTGTAGTCCAATAACATCTGGGGACCCAAAGTTGTCAACCCTTGAAACAGCCAGCACGAAGCTGCCGGCAGAACAGAAAGTTCCAGATGACTGGGGCAAGCTAGCTAACCTGCCCCAAACACTGCATGGGAAAGCCAAAAACACTTCATTTCAAATTCTGCATGGGCTAATTTAAAATATTTTTGCTACGGAGCCTCCCAACAGAATCTGCTTAACCCTCATCTTGCAGCAAAAAGCAGCAACTACACCGCCTTCCCAAACTAGGGTTGTTAGTTCCAAAAGGGCTATGAGTCATTGATGAATTCCAGTTTTGCCATGACTATTTCTCAGCTGCCTTGAGCACTTGCTCAGAATTGGAAAGACAGACGATCCTCCACTGCTCCCGGCAGCATAAAGGATTGGGGGCCAGGAAATGTCATCCTGGCTTCCGTAAATTCTGTAATACACTGTGTGAGTGCGCAGTGCATTGTGGGGATTCCTGTATCCATCACTGTTACAGCACCGGCTAAAAGCACGATTTTTAAAAAATCTGCACACGATTTAAAAAATAGGGCTAAGGGAGCACTCTCTCCCTTAACCTCATTTAAGAGGCTGGCTCCACAGGCGGGCCGGTCGACTCCCAGAGGTTCACACACGAAGCCAAGAGTGGGCTTGGCTGCCTTCACCTGGTCTTGGCTGCATGTGTGAACAGCCCCCATGTGTACTAAGTATTTTACAATGAATGCAACTCCACAACAGCTTTTATTGCACTGGGTTGCTTTCACTGTAGTACAAAAGCAACCCCCATCTTCTCCTTCCCGCCAGACCATCCTGAAAATGGTACTGAAGATATACTGCTTTGTCAGGGCTGGAATACACACACACACACACACACACACTTCGTTATATGTCCTACACAGAGATGAAAGGAAAGATTATGAAGCTGTATTGGGAAAGTGTGGAAAATGGCAGGGAATGAAAATAAACAGAGAGAATTGGGAACAGCTTGCAAGAGAAGGAAGTGGGGGTGGGAAAAGGAGGAGGACGAGAAGAAGCATAATGACTTATTCCCAGCTAATAAGTCTAACAGCAATAACAGCAAAGAGATACTAGAGGAAAGCAGATACATTAATAAATGAAGTGGGCAATTGAATTAGCAAGGCTTTCATTATAGCAGAATCAATGAACTGATGTTATCAGTTGTCTAGAAGGGAAAATAAAATGGTAAGAGGGATAATTGGGGCCAAACTAAATATTACAAGAAACACAGGTCAACTGCCCCGAATGGCAGCCCTGTGCTGAAGTCTCCCCTCCCTCTGAAAAACTTACTTTTGAGTCCTGATGTCATTATGCTGTACATTTCTCGACTCCACACTGCTGACAGGCAGGAACAGGAAGACATACAAGGGCAATTCACAGGACTGAACTGGGTAGGAGAGAAGTCCTTCCTAGTTTTGGGAGTGGGATGCCCTCCCATTTACAATTAAAATGTCGGAGGTGGGGAACTTGAACATCAGTCAAGCCCCCAGCTGGTAGGATGATTTTTCTGCCTACCGCGATCAGAAGCTGGGTACAGAATCTGTGTAGGATGCACTCATCCTATCCAGCTGTGGCTTGACTGACAATCAAGCTCTCTGCCTCTGACTTTGTTTTTATCCCACACACAATTGGAAAATGGCAGCCCAGCTGCCAAAACTGGGTAGGACTCGTCTCCTGTCAGTTTATGGTTATGTGAACTGCCCTACAGTTTGGTGACATCAGGTCATGGGGGGATAGGTTGTACAAGACTGTCATGTCCCACCAACTTGAACTTGGCCTCGATGGGATGCCCTTGGTCAAGGTTGAGTCACCAGATGGAATCTGCAGAGTTGGGGATATGGAGCATCCCACATGGCAATACTCTCCAGGTGGGGGCTTAGCTACAACTGAACAGTGTGAGGGGGAATGTCCCTGGGTCCCTGAGACAGAGGGCCCGCTGATTGGGTGACAGCTTGCTCTTTGCTTTCCCCTCCGTGCCTCGCTAAAGAAGGTGGTGAGGGATGGGCTCATCTCCACATTTTGTCCCAGCCCCACTCCAACCTTTCTACACCACCCTTTCCAGGTCCAAACTCTTCACAATCACCTCCACCTGCAACGATCACTAGAGTAGATGGCAATGTGTTTACATAGGAACATAAGAACCTGCCTCACACCAGGTCAGACCACTGGTCCATCTAGCTCAGTATTGCCTACACTGACTGGCAGTGGCTCTCCAAGATTTCCGGCAGGGGTCTTTCCCAGCCCTACCTGGAGATGGCAGGGAGTGAACCTGCAACCTTCTGTATGCAAAGCAGATGTTCTGCCTCTGAGTTACAGCCCAATCCCCTGAACAACACATGGCTGGCAGCACGAGATGCTGTTTCTGTGAGCCCAGGTTGGGTGGAGAAAACATGAACGCAAGCCATGTCTGGTTCAGGGTTCCAGAAATGCTCCAGAAGGAGTGGAGCAGCAGAGTCAGCTAAAACCTTCACTTAATGCTTAGATGCAGCTAGTGCAACATCTTTTTGGACTAACTCATCTGCCCTAGATTCTTGCAGAGGTTACCTGAAAGCTCCTCTGCTGTTTCAACAACCTTGCATGGTGACCTGCTCCTTAACACTGCTGATAAGCTCCCTGCTTTGCTGCTAAATGGAGAATCTGTGCCTTGCAGATCCTGTCTTGGTAGGAATGGGCTATAGAGGAAGGGGGACTCAGAAGTCAACACAAGGTTGCCATTTTGTGTGCAGCCCCGCATTTCTTGTGAAATGTGGTTCCATTTTGATTCATCAGTGAAGACCCTGGGCACATAATGGGAAGTTCTCATATGCAAGCTCAGTTGAAATGAATGAAAGCTGCACAGTAGCCTTGCAGATAAGTGTAAAGTCCATACACCTTGCTTCCCCCTCCCTGGGAGGAAAAATTATCTGCTCTAACTGCCACTTGCCTGGGGACTGTAGAAGTGAAGGAAGCACACTTTAGATTCCCCATCAGCAAGGGGATTAAGGACCGCTGGGAGACTGCATTCTCTGCTCCCAGGAAGAACTTCATGGCAAGAGGAAAACCTGCCTGTTCAGTAGCAAGGTTGAAGTGGGCCTTGGGACAAAAGTGAAGATGCTGCATCCCACCACACGTCCTTGCTGCAGAAGAAGTGTAAGGACATGGTGGAAATCAAAACATTCCCTGTACATCCTTTTTCTCATTCCTATGCAAATAATGTCACACACACTCCTCACACAAGTAGATACATCCACACCCATACTTCCACATGTGCATTCCTCTGACTCAGATTTTAAACGCAGACACAACACGCACACAGACACACCTCTCTCTCTCCAGAAGAGGGCTCATCTTGTTTGAAGCCAAGATGAGTCCTCCAATCAGGAGCCAAGCCAACAGCATGCCAGTGAATCAGAGGTGAGTCAGGGGAGGGGGAGAGTGAAGAGTAAGCTCTAACCCAGCCAGGGAGCCCCCTTTCCTCGGGGGGGGGGTTATTTATTTTATTTATTCGATTTCGATACCGCCCTTCCAAAAATGGCTCAGGGCGGTTTACACAGAGAAATAATGAATAAATAAGGTGGATCGCTGTCCCCAAAGGGCTCACAATCTAAACAGATACATCAGATAGACACCAGCAACAGTCACTGGAGGTACTGTGCTGGGGGTGGATAGGGCCAGTTACTCTCCCCCTGCTCAATAAAGAGAATCACCACGTTAAAAGGTGCCTCTTTGCCAAGTTAGCATGTTCAGTTATAGCTATGCTCCTCAGCCTAGCCCTCCATCCCACCACCTCTGCTGGAAAGAACTCTGTGCCAACTGCCAGACGTCCTGAAACAGAAGAAGCAAAGGACGCTCTAACCTCTGCCATCAGCCCGAGGGATGAGAACTGCTGTGTGTGTGTGTGTGTGTGTGTGTGTGTGTGTGTGTGTGTGTGTGTGATCTTACAAGAAAGACTCCTTGAGGATAATGCCATCAAAAGGCAGGAAATATATCTTCGAAACAAACAAATTAAATACTAGCTTCTTTCCATTGCACATACCTGTGTGCCAAATGAGTTTGACAAGCTACTCAACTGGAAGGGATTGCCACTAGCTCTGGGCAACTGGCTAATTTCAAGACTATACCGTACCATTAACTTGGAACTGCTCCCGGGTTAGAGGGAAAACATGCAGAAAAAAGGAGAGAGACAGAAAACCATGTGTCTACAACATGGAAGGCTATAATGAGAGAGAGAGAGAGAGAGAGAGTATTGTGGCAGGGAAGGAGGGATGGAGGAATCAAGTAAAGCAATAAATGGATGGTTAATAGAAGAGAAATCAATGGGGATTATTTTAAAAAGAGTTTTTGTTCTTCCTTTTTTCTCTTGTCCTCAGTAGGCAAGTCATCAGTTTCCGATCAAGGTAAACTGTAGCATGAAAGAAGTCAATGACATGTAATTGGTTCTTTTAGCAATATATTGTAGAGTAGCAGTGCTGCTTGACACTTATTATAACTGAACACAACGATTCCTTCTGTAGACACAGGTTTTATTTTTAAAGGAGCTCTGAATTAAGATATAAAATATGCGGATGCTCTTAACTGCTCGTGCCCCACCCATACATGCAAAAAGGAGCACTGTGCTAAATTATAGATGCAGAAAACAGAAACGAAAGAACTGCATAGCTATTCAGTAAAAGAAAAATGGACTTCCCCCCCTGCAAAATTGATGGTCAGAGTTGCGATTTATAATTATGGAAGGGGACAATTACGCACTTTAAGACACATTAAGTCCCAGAAACATGTGAAATGTCAAGCAATTAATCTTTTTCCACAACACATTCAGTGCAAGCTATACTTATTTATAAACAAATCAGCATTTGAATATAAAATAGCTGCATGTGCATGAATGTTGTATTTGAATAAAGACTGTCTGACTTGGGAGACAGCAGAATTACCTTCTTTAAATGGCTTAAGGAGATACTGGACAGTGATCTGCCTGGAGGTGTGGTTCAGCTGTAGGGTTTGTTATTTTATGCCTGGGGCAAAGGTTGGATCAAACCTGCTCCCCTGGCTCTATAGTTATGTTTAATCTGATTTTTAAATCAACAGTGTAAATAAAAATAAAACAACACAAAATTGTACTCTTAATGAGAATAGCTTTTAAATGTGCATCCATTTTTAAAAGGGCTGCCAACTTGAATTGATGTAAAAGTAGATTAATTGATACAACACAGCTGAAGGGCTGTCACACAGAAGAAGGAACAGAGCTTTTCTCAACCTGTGTGCTGAAATTACACAAAAGAAAATTTGAGATTTTACCTAGATAGTAGGAGGAATTTCCTAAAAGTGTTTGACAGTGGAATAGTCTGCTTCATGCAGTAGTGTTATCTTCCTCTCTAAAGGTTTTCAGACAAAGGCTGGATGGCCATCTGCCAGGGATGCTGTAAGGTTTTTCTACACTGACCAGGAGGTTGGACAAGGCCTCCAAGGTTCCTTCCAGCTCTAACATTCTAGGATTCCGATGTGTTTCTAGGGAATAAATAATTAATAAAGATCGAGTAAGGATTCCCCTTTACAGCCAAAGGGGGATTGCCTTTCTAAAAATGGGGTTGTAGGGGGCGAAAGGGCACCTTACTGGCTTTCGCAGCAGTGGCTGTGGCAGCAGCTCCTCAGCCGCTCCTCTCGGCCCCACAAGCACTCCCCCTCACCCCACACTGCAGGCTGAAAATCTGGAGGGTCTTCCTAGGGCAAAACCTCGGAAGAACTGAAAATGGAAAATTTAAGTTTCAAAGACGTTCTGGAACAATTATATAGAGAAACAAAGTCCTATGGAGCACCTAACTGGAAATCTCCAAAACAATCTTCTGAAGTGCAGTGACTTGAAACGTGCCTCTGTGCATTCACCCATGGAGAAACAGGAAGTGTTTGGGCCTTCCACACTAGATAATGGCTAGTGAGTCAATTTGTGTGATTGATGATAAATCACCCCTAAACCCCATCTCCTTCCTGGCTGAACCCATGTGGTTCCTTGGTTGTCCAAGGACCTGAAAACAATGAAGTACCAAGGATGACTACTGGAGAGACCCTGGGTTGACAAATCCAGGCTTGGACTGGCCCACAGGGCAACAGGGCATATTCCTTGCACTCAGCACCAATGAATACTCCCACCCTTAAGTAAACATTCTGCTCAAAAGCTGGCACCCTCCCCACATACCTCCCACTGCCCTCTCAGTGCCCCTAGTCTGGCCCAGGGCAAATCCAAGCACATATGGGCCAGAGCTCTTTTAGGGACTATTCCATGGTGACAAGGGCAGCAAAGAGATCTTACTTAATGACTGCCACTCACTCTTCACAATGCAGGCCACTGAGTGGTTCCAAGTGCAAGTCTTTTATTATTTTCTACGCCAACATATGAGTGGGAAAGTGCCCTTAGTGGCCTATTGTGACATTTGTTCAACATGTTGCAGATAAAATCACATGCATCCATTGTGACTTGGACTCTAGAGTATTTGCAACATCAGTGGATGTGATGTTGGTCAACACTTGTCCTGTTGTTTTGGCCACCTTTCAGCTTGTTTTCCAGCTTGTTTTCCATTCCTTCTGCCTTTTGAGTGTCTTTGTAAAATGCACCCATTTCACCATCCTTTTAGAACACATTAAGGGGCCCTTTATTTGTTTTTGTATTTTTAAACTATTGTTTTATTTTTGTGATTAGTAATTTATATATCTTTTGTTGTACACTGTTTTTAATCAATGGATGCTGCAAGGTTAGAAGCAATGCACACATTTTTTAAAAAAATCATGTGTCGCAATGGGCCTGTGTCCGTGTATGTGTGTGCATCAAGGGACAGACAAGAGGAGGGCTCCATTGGGCTTTATGACATCCCTCAACATGCTGGGCTATTCTGATGCCAGGAGGGATCATGGTAAAGTTACCTTACACTTTGTTCTGTCTCAAACATTGGACTACCTCTGATGCATACATTATCTAGGTAACATGATTGCCTCCTAAAACCCTTTCCCATGCGGTGCTGTTCCATGGTCTGTCTGCAGTAGTAGCACCATTTGCAAGAGCCAATCACGCAAGTTTGCCTGGATTGCATGGTGTCTTCCTATGCCAGTGCCAGTGATTCCAATGGAAACATGGCAATTTGGGTGACCTATGTCACTGGCCTCAGAATATATTACTAATATGAGGTAGAGCCCCACAACATGTAAGATTTGGGTGGCTACCATATTATCTAGCTAATACATGAATTGGATGAAGGGGGCAGGATGAGGGACAGAGATTGAGGTTTAAGGACTGCCTCCTGCAAGTGTGACATACTCAGGGACAAACAAGATGAGATATCCTGTTACTGAAGCAACTGCAGGGGTAGAGTGTGAATCTGGAGTGTGTCCACAACTCTAGAGGAGGATTTTAAAAAACCCTTCCCTCTGCATTGTTTTCACAATAAACATTTCCTCCCACCAAAGGTACTATTGTCATCATTAGTGTAAACTTACCTGCACCCATAGGTTTTCCATTACAGGATCAATAGTTGCTTTGGAGAGTCAATTTCATCAAGAAAGTTGTGCAAGGGGAAGGATTAACCCACATCAACATCAGCATCCTGATACAAATCACAAACCACCACCATGGCTGCTTTTAACAAATATTTGAAGAGATGGGAGAGATGATCATGGATCTCTTTCATCTCAGTTAGCTGGTCTATGGTGTCACCCATTCACAAAGTACAATTACAAACAATTTAAAAATTATTTTTGCATATAATAATTCCATTTTTTAAAAAAGAGGATCCTTTCCAGAATTCTGTTTGCCTTTTAAAAAAAATCCTCCTATTTATCATTTTAAAAAGTCTTGAGCAGTAACTCTGTGGAACTTGAGACTGTAATGTATAAAATAAATGACTTCTGCTGAAGACGTGATTAAATTTCAAAGGGGCGTAATCCCACCTATTAATAACTACTCACATTAAATGAAATCCTTTGAAAACTATATAGAAGTGTGAGAATTTTATTTTTATATGATGGAACAAAGGGCCAATATTACTTTAGCAAATGCACTATTGGTAAAGAGTGTCTTCAAATGAATAGCTGCTATGGAATATCGTATTTGTCCATCTCCACAAAGAAAATGACACTGTATTGTTTCCTTCACGCTATGAGGCCAGGAACAAAGTGGGGGAGAAGAAAAAAAGTTGGAACTCTAAGCCCTGCAGGATGCTGATTGACACAGGTTGCCATTCTTATCTGACCTGAAAGCATAGTGTCAGTGGATGTTCTTTGGAGAAAATGTTGTGATTCTAACATGCGAAGAATAACTGACCCACAGGTCTCTGTTTTGCATTTGTTACCTGAACTGAAGCATTTCCCCCCTAAAGGCATCTAGATAAACAAAAGAAATTATTCTCTTGAAATCCATTTGTCATGTTGCCTCCCTGGTATCATTGCAAGCCTTTCAAAACCGTAGTACACACACCTAAATAAAACCAAACGCGCTGTGGCAGAGAACAGCTCCACCTCTTTATTATCCCATTAATACTCAATACCAGTTGGAAATGGAAGTCGTTTTAGTGTCCTGAAAGTAATTTTAAAACTCAGGCAACTGGGAAAGCAGAAAAAGCCCAAAGTTCAAATACACCTCATACTTTCTTTCTTTATTTATTTATGACAAAGCAATTTACAGAAAAGCCGAAATAAGCAACATGTTTACATCTTTACATGCTGAACTCTTTAGACTCACTTCTTTCTTTCCTCCTCCCCTCCGAGCAAGATAGCTAGCTTTGTGGTTACTGTTGGGAAGGGTGGGGCCACCTCAGCAGGAACAGGGAAGCTGGATGTTGTTAGCTCTCCAGCCTCTCTACTCTCCTCCTCTCTGCTCTGCTCCTCTCCTCTCCTCAGAGCAAGATCACTAAGGTCACCAAGGTAATGGGACAAGTTTTTGTCCCACCTAGAGTCTGTGAGTGCATTGTTTTATGATGCTCCTGATGTTAGCTGGTTTGAATCTTTTTAGGAAGAGAAAAGTAGGGTACAAATTCTAAATAATCACCAATGATCAGTCGTCGTCGTCCACATTATTTTCTCCCATGCAAATGGACTGCCATCAGCTTCTAAGGCAGTCCCTTGTGGACATCACTGTGGTGGGAGTAAAGTCGGCCCCATGACCCTGACATTGTATGACCACTTAGAGCACGGTCAAGAACCTCTGCCCTTCCCTCAGATTATCAAAAATATTAATAGACTGGGAAGCTAGGCATGCTGGAAACAGTGCAAGAACCTAGATCGGTTTTCTCTGTCCAGCATATTTTACTTTCTCCATACTCCAAGAAAGTACCCCAGAACTCCAGAAACATTGCAGAAGATTCTGGAAGAAAGCCCACATTTTGCACGCAGAATCGGCCATGCTATAAACAGCATGAACATGTGAAGCAACCTTCTACTCAATCAGACCATTGTCCATCTAGCCCAGTACTGTTCACTCTGACTGCCCGTGCAACACCTCAAGTCTTTTCCAGTCCTGCTGCCCAAGATCCTTCTACTCACGAGATTTCAGGGACTGAACATGGGAGGTTTTGCATACAAAGCATGTGCCCTATCACTGAACCCTCCCCTAGTTCCATTTTGCTTAGTATAGCTTGCCTGGAAATGAGTTAAATCAACAGAAGCTAAGGATGTGAATTTCCTTTGTATAGAGAACTGGTTACAAGATCTCTTTATCTCCTTTGGTTCCGCCGTCCTTATCAAATCCTCTTTCCTGACAAATTCAGACATTTCTGAGGCCTGGGTATTTTTAAAAATCAGCTGTACTGCTACTTCCTTACAAGCTTTTTCAACTTCTTTTTCTGTACAGTTTTTTTCAAAGCTGGGTTTAAAAAAAACAACCCTACTCAAGCCTAGACTACCGTGCTTTCCCTCCTGACACGTAATGTATTTATTGATCTCTGCAGGAATCCTGATGGGAAGCAAATGAAAAATGCAAATAGAGCCACCCAAAATATAATAGCACCAGACATTTTCAGGGGAGGGAAGGCCACTGGGTCATCAGAGCTTGGTTTTACCTTTCGTAGCTTGCTGTCGCCATGCAGCAGGGGGCTTCTGGCTATAATTGTCTCATGAATTATCTTTGGCTTTAATAACTTAGCTTTTTAAGCAGCTTTTCGATAAATTCCTTATTCTGACCATGAACAAGCCATTCCTCCTCCTGGCTTTGGTGTCTGTCTTTAAAAAGAAATTGTGCAGGAGTCTTTTTGCGCTTGTCTAGAGATAGCATGTCATTGATAAACAACCAAACAGTAACATTTTAATCATGCCTTTCCAGTTAGACCTTCACTCAAGTGATTTCACTTGAGTGGGAAGAATATATATTTGCTGTTGACATAGTCATAGTTGTTGTATATATCCTTAGGAATGGTTTTGTGTGACCTTTCCATGGAGATCCATATGCCATGGAGTCATGAGATCATCATGTATTGTAATATGACACTTTGAGTCTGATAGACATCATCATGATCATCATCATCATCAACATCATCATCATCATCTCGATTGGGGCCCCAAATACCAATGCATGTTGGATCTTATTTAGGGTTACTTTAGGAAGTCATCTTTCTGTGAAAAAGAAGAAGGTGTGTTGAAGCAGCTCAAACCTGGCAGCTGCTTTTGGCAACACAGCCCTAGCCACCTTGCTGGCCCCACTCCCAACATCAGCCAGGCACTGATACTGCCCCACCTCCATGCAATTGACTCTAGCAGGCATCCAGAATTAGGAGGTGGTTTCTTTTTTTGCTAAGCCAGCTGACTGGCATGCTCTCTCTTGTGCATGAGAGAGAGCATGCCTAACAGTCAGCTAGTGTGGTGAAACTGCCATTGCTGAATGCCTGCTCTCTCAGCAGCAACAATGCAAAGGAGCAGGGGCGTAGCAAGGTTGGAGTGGGCCCAGAGACAAGATTTTAAAATGCCCCCCCCCAATGAAGCTCAGCTCATGAAGTAAAGAAATCTTAAATGAGGCTGAATAGTGGTAATAAAAAGCATAGTAAAATTTGTATTATAAATGTATATATATACCTAATTGTGGATGATGCAAATTATTTAATGGTCCTAGAGAAAGACAGGCTGTTCTGGTCGCTCCAAGTCTTAACACTCACATCAATTTCGAAGGATGAATACAACTGAAGGAAGCCCAGGCGGGTGCGTGGCTGGGGGAGTCAGTCATGTGACTTGCCTCTGGGGGGCCCCCCAAGGCAGTGGGCCCCCAGACAACTGTCTCTCCTTGCCCTATTATAGTTACGCCCGTGCAAAGGAGGCAGCAGAGGCAGGTGAGGCGATGCCCTATGTAGAGGTGAGGCAGGGGCCCTGGATTTGTCACCCCATGGTGCAGTTGCCATAGAAGGCCATTGCCTCACTTTACCTCATTAGAGAATGCACCCTGGGTGCGTGCATTCACTCGAAGATATCCAGGCCTTGGAGAAAAAGGAGAGATGAATCTATGGAGAGAATGTAGGGTTGGCCCTTTTCATAAACGTTCACATTCCCAACCTTCTTTGCTTTCTGTAAAAGTTGGGGCAATTTTGGTGGTATTTCAAAGCAGGAGTAGAATTTGGGGGTAAAGCTTATTAATAACAGCAGCAGTGTTTAGCATTATTCTTCCCATAGCATTTCTTCAGAATACACTTTGGAATGATGCTACATGATGATGAAGTATTGCTCTCCAAAGCACAATTTAGGGGGGAAATGTCCACCTGCAAAAGCACTTGACTCCCCCCCCCCCGCTTAGGATTGTATAGCAACTATTCACACATTATATTCAATACTGTGACAATGCCTACTACTCTTAGCTTTCTTACTACGCCTATTTAGGTTGGAGTCTCAGTTGCAGGGGAGTGGGTTGATTTCACCCAGAGTTCCTCCTGCCAGATGTTGTCATGACACGAAGTGTGGCCTCTCTGAGTTCCAAGACTTTCCCTCTGCTCTGCCTGCTTCATTATTGGCTACCGCTTGCCTAAATAGTGAGGCACATCCCCTTAGACCTCGCCCTCCCCTCTTCCACCTTTATTTGCCCTTCCCCTTTGTTGTTCCCTTCTCCTTCCCCACATGTGTTTCTCCTCCCTGTTCTGCCATTCCCACTTTCTCCCCACTCCCTCGCCCTCCTGCTTTCCCTTGACTTCACCAGCTGCTTGGCTCCATCTTCCACCCTTGGCCGGTGGACTTCATCCAATTTCACGGAAAGCCCTGTTGCCTCTGCTTCCTCCAGCTGGCCAGAGAGCCATGGCCCACACCTCTGTTCCATGCTGCAGGTATCTCCTGCTCCATCATATGACGGAGCCTCACCAGGATCACCAGGGTGTTCAGCCACCATTTCTTGGACCCCTCCAGCCAGCCAGGTGAGCAGGGCAGGGCTGGTGGCCAGACACACTCTTTTGAGTATTCAGCATACACAGATACTCAACTATAGAGGTACAATTATTCACATGTTATGCTGAACGCAGGGACAGCAGTACACTTCCCATCTGCATCCTGCATTTCAGGGGCCCTGCACCCAACTTCACTTTTAAAATGAATGCAGGTACAATCATTCACATAAAAATGTGTGTACAGACAGCTGAATGCAGGTAAAACATAATGTCTGAATAAGGCTTACTAAGAATAAAGAAGGTTTCAGCATGCCTGCTTGGCCCTAGAATGACTGGCTATCTATCTATCTATCTATCTATCTATCTATCTATCTATCTATCTATCTATCTATCAATCATATTTTTATACCGCCTGATATGTACCTCTCTAGATATGTACATCTCTATTGTACCCAAAGTAACCAACATCTCTATTGTACCTATTGTAACCAAAGAGGGCAATGTAACAAATGATGCTGCTCTGCCTTCCTCCTAGCCATATTACCCTAAGGTATGGCACAGGGTTTGCTGTCCTGTTGCCCCCTTACCTGTCATTAGGCAGAGAAATCTTGTTTAAACGTGTGTGTTTTTTAATGTTGAAAACACACACAAAACATGAAGGGAGAGTGACTTTAAACAGAAAGCAGCAAATGTGCGGAAGGTGAGGTTACCGGGGCGGGGGTGGGTGGGTTCATACTTTTTATTTCAAAGAGCACAAAGCATACATATCCTCTGACTAACATAATCTAGTCTGTTTACTTACAACTTCACCCTAATTCAACTTAGCCTATTTCCTCCTGTGTGTTGTTTACCAAAAGCACCTTTCAGCAGCCACTCCTGACAGTCAGCCCTTTTTTAAATTCCAAAGGTTAGAATGGCAAACCTCTGGACCAATGAGAGGGCAGAGATCCGTTTCCCCAAGCAACGAGGCTAATCCCCTTATCCAAATATTCCGAGGGAGACTACATTGGTGATGGGCAGCACTACAAGCCCCAAAGAGTAACCAGGTCCAGTGGCCACAGGTGACAAATTTATTAGGAAAAATCATATCATAGTCCCAACATGTTCCGAGCATGTAATACAGAAGCATTGGCACATACTTTAAGACAAGAGCAAAGCGTGGTTGGAATGGGCCCAGGAACAAGGAGGGAAGATGGGCCTCTCGGCCCCCTTCCTTCTTTTTCTCCCCAGCCCTGTATCTTTGCTTCAGAAGAACTGTAAGGTGGAAAACAAAACATTCTCAGCATGCCCTTTCTCTAGTTTCTATGCAAATAATATCACACACTCCCCAATAATGCAGACAGTTTCTTGTGTGCACACATTGCCCTGGCTCAGAAACATCTTAAACATATATACCTACTACAACCACCTCATATATTCATAGAGCTCCAAGAGTGAAGAGTACAGTGTCACCCTGCTCGCAGGGGAGCGGGCAGGCGGCTCCTCCCTCAGCGGCCCAGGGACATTTGTCCCCCAGCCTGTTCAATTATAGCTACACCTCTGCGTTTAGAATGTCTCATGAAACCAGCTCCCAAAGGAGCTGCAACCTTCCGCAGGAAGGGCTTGCCATAGTACGCCCTTCTTGTGGGAGGCTGTGGTTCCTTTTGGAGCTAGCTTTGTAAGAAGTTGTGCTCCAGCAAGCAGTACATTTGATTCAACCCACCATGAAAGGGAAGAACCAAAACTCTAATGAGGTCTCTCAAGGAAAGGCCTTGCCACACACTGTAATTGTTCCACTTCCTTTGGTTTGCCATAGCACTCGGTAGCTTTGGTTTCTCCGTTTGCCCCCTTGACTGCTTTTGTAGGCTGTCTGAGCACTTTGATCACTTCAGTTGGATTAGCTTAAAGGAGCCTGCCATATGTCTCTTGGAATGTGCGCTCAGAAACACTTTCCTTATAGACAAGCGCAAGACATCCCTCCTCCCCATCTGAATTTCCTTTCCCTTTCATCATCAAGGGCCGTCCCTGAGCCGTGTTTAGATGTTTAGAGTGTCTGCTACTTGAATGGCTTTCTGTTTTAATGAGGATGCCTTGGCTGACTTTTTATCCAAATCTGAAACAGTGCTGTGAATGGCCAATTAGCTGAGGTTGCTGAGGTCAACAGCTTCTCTCATGCCATTGTGGCAATCCAGTTGTTGTGCTTGTATGCCCGAATGGCTGCAAATGCTTCCACATCAAATATACACCAGGCAGGATGAGTGTAATTTAGTGCTGCTTGTTGAGGTTGCATTTATGATCAAAGTATAGAGAGTGTCGGCCTTTCCATTTTTCCTTTTTAGGAGAGGGAGAGAAATCTGACATGAAACTAGGAAATTGTTCTTGTGTATTGATAGTTCCATTTCCTGTTCTTTTCCAAAGCGTGCTCTTATGTAGAAAAGAGATGAGTAATTGTGAGTCATGTAATAATTTTAAGGCTATGGCTTTTTTAAAAAAATGCAATAGCACATGATGGTTGTGTGTATATAGATGGCCACATACCAAGGCTATTCACATGAGCAGCCCTACTTGGGTAGGGCTGCTGATGTGAAGCACTGGAATTGCGACAGATCCCAGCGCTGCCTCCCTGACCATCTTGTGTGTTATGCCCAGGCTTTTACCTGGGTTAAAGGGTGCGAGCGCACCCTTTACCCCAGGCCAGGGATCATGTGAATGCTCAGGCTGCAACAACAACAAAAAATATTTTTATACTACTTTTCAACAAAAGTTTCCAAAGCGGTTTACACAGAGAAATAATGAATAAGTAAGATGGCCCCCTGTCCCCAAAGGGCTCACAGTCTAAAAAGAAACATAAGATAGACACCAGCAACAGTAAATGAAAGAACTGTGCTGGGGGTGGAAGTACTGTGCAGGAAGCTTGAGCAGTCACAGGGTGCCTAGAGAGCCCGGCTTGAGGCAATCCCTCAATGCACCACGCTCCTCTTGCAGTGCATTTTGGGATTCCTGGAGGACAGGAATCATTTCCCCAGCCTCTGGAGATCCACACTGCTTGGAACAGCACAGATTTTGTGGGTGTGCAAGTGGTGCACCCACACAAAGAGTCAGAATTTCTGGGGGGAAGGTAAGATCAATATTGCCGTCCCTCGCACCCTCCCCACCGGGCTGCAATGGTCATGTGAACGACCTTACCATGTACTGCCTACTTAAGTCCTATTCACGTTATGTGTACAGTATACCATGTAGAGATCTGTACACATGTACAGTTATTCACATGCTTTGTTTAATGCAAGTGCAGCAGTACTTTTCCTGTCTGTATCATGCATTTGAGGGGGCCTGTACCCGGGTTCATTTTAAAATGAACACTGCTACAGTCATTCACACAAGAACATGTACAGACATCTGAATGCACATCCAAGAGAATGTCTGGACATGGCTTCAAAAAGTGCCACATAGCAGCTTTAATAGAATCACATAATTTTGGAGTTGGAAAGGTTCTAGCAGATGCTCTAGTCCAGCCCTATGCTCAATACAGATCAGCTACACCATCCAATCTCTGTATGAAATCCTCCAGCCAAGCAGAGCCCACCAGTACACAAGGCAGATTGTCCAGCTGTTGGACAACTCTTAGTGTCTAGCCTGCATTTGCTTCCTTATAATTTCAACTCGTTTTAGCTCTGCCCTCAGGAATAACAGAGAACAGTGACAGTCCGTCAGATATTTGAAGACAGCTATCATACCCCACCTCAGTCTTAAAGGCTAAAGGTGCCTGCTAACTTGGCAAAGAGGCACCTTTTAACGTGGCGGTTCTCTTTATTTAGCAGGGGGAGAGTAACTGGCCCTAACCCCCGCCCCCAGCACAGTACCTCCAGTGACTGTTGCTGGTGTATATCTTGTGTTTCTTTTTAGATTGTGGACCCTTTGGGGACAGGGATCTAGCTTATTTATTTGTTGTTTCTTTGTATAAACTGCCATGAGCCATTTTTGGAAGGGTGGTATAGAAATCAAATTAATAATAATAATAATAATAATAATAATAATAATAAGCAGAAGAAGACTAAAATAATCCCAGTAGTAATTTTATTGGTGCCCTAGGTGCAATTACAAAACACCTTGAAGAGCACCTCAACACCATAGGGGCCACAGAAATCTCCATCAGCCAATTACAAAAAGCAACTTTACTGGGAAGAACAGCCTATATTCTGCAGCGATATCTATAATAACAACAGCAACAACATTGATAATAAAATTCAGCCATCCCAGGTCCTTCGGAAGGACTCGATGTCTGGATAAAACAAACCAGTCAATAACACCTGTCTGACTGTGTAAACAAGAAATAATAATAAAAAAAGAGACCCTGTTCCCTTAACCATTCTTCATAGGACTTGGTTTCCAGACTCTGCACCATCTTTGTTGTCCTCCTCTCAACCTGTTCCATTTGATCAATGACCTTGAAATGCAGTTCATACAATATTCCAAGTGAAGTCTGACCAGAACAGAGTGGGACTGCCACTTCTTGCCTATGCTCCAGTGGTCCCTACTACTGACAAGGGACAGTTATTGTACCTGTTCTTTGTAAGCAACTGTCTCGGTTTTTCCTTTCGGAGAAATTTTGAGAATGTAGTTGTGGTTTCTTGGAATGTATTGCTAGTGTGAAATACTAGTTTTTAAATTTGATTTTAAAATGTATATCCCACCTTCTCACTGATGCCTCAAGACAGATAAGAGTTGGCATTCATCAGACTTTATCTTCCTGTCTCTGGACTCTAGAACTTAAGTCTCTGGGTGCTGGGGAGGAATGCATCTTGTTCCCAGTGCACCTGCATATTTTATTTTATTTTATTTTATTTATTTTTTTACATTTATTTCCCGCTCTACCTCCAAGGAGCCCAGAGTGGTATACCACATGCTTAAGTTTCTCCTCACAACCCTGTGAAGTAGGTTAGGCTGAGAGAGAAATGACTGGCCCAGAGTCGCCCAGCAAGTCTCATGGATGAATGGGGATTTGAACTCAGGTCTCCCCGGTCCTAGTCCAGCACTCTAACCACTACACCATGCTGGCTCCAGCGTTTATACCATTTATACCATTTATGCAGAGGCACCATGCAGTGCATAGTCTGCCATTTGACAAACAAAATATTATTGGGATCATTTGAGGAGGTCTGATTACAGCTTGTTTGGTGACGACTTGGGACTAGGCTTTCTCTATGGCTGGCCCAGGGCTTTGGAATACACTCCCTGTCAAAAGAAGAATTTCTCCATCTCTGACTGCCTTTTAAAAGACTCTTAAGATGCACCTGTTTTCTCAGGCTTTTAGTTAAAAAGATCTCTAAACTGTATTGTTTTTATTCTGTTTTTATTTTTGCTGAATTTTTAAACAATGTACACTAACTAGGGATACATGTCATATATCAGGTAGTTTACAAATATGACAAATAAATACATAAATAAAACCAGTGAGGTTCATTTTGAATGGTTTCTGACAAATTATAGGACAAGTACATCCTTCCTGAATGAACAACAACAAAAGAATCAACCTCTGTGTTTATAAATAAGTGCAGGGCAGACTATTACTAAGAAAATGAATTTATTTATTCATTTATTTGTGTATTTACTGTTAATGCAGTCTGCCTTATGCACTATGGATTCAAAGCAGCTATTTAAAACCATAGATATACAGTTTTTAAAAATACGAAAAACTGAGCACATTACAGGCTGAGAAGAGCCTTCAGCAATACATAATGGGGGCAGTGATGTGAGAAACAGGAGTTTCACGAGTACTCAGGAGTGTCCCTCCCTATTTTCATTCATAAAATGTTGTTAGGGTATTTGGTTGCTTATCAACTCCAGTCACATGGTGAGCTGTTATTAGGCCTGGAAGAAACCCCTTGGAAGTGTGTGTGTGTGTGTGTGTGTGTGTGTGTGTGTGTGTGTGTAAAACAATTGCCAATAGATGGAGGCTTATTTTTATTCTTAATATAGTGACCTTCATGTACAGGTGAAACTCGGAAAATTAGAATATCGTGCAAAAGTCCATTAATTTCAGTAATGCAAATTAAAAGGTGAAACTGATATATGAGACAGACGTATTACATGCAAAGCGAGATAAGTCAAGCCTTAATTTGTTATAATTGTGATGATCATGGCGTACAGCTCATGAAAACCCCAAATCCACAATCCCAGAAAATTAGAATATTACATGGAACCAAAAAGACAAGGATTGTAGAATAGAACAATATCGGACCTCTGAAAAGTATACAGTGTACTGTGCTTGATTGGCCAGCAAACTCGCCTGACCTGACCCCATAGAGAATCTATGGGGCATTGCCAAGAGAATGATGAGAGACATGAGACCAAACAATGCAGAATTGCTGAAGGCCGCTAATGAAGCATCCTGGTCTTCCATAATACCTCATCAGTGCCACAGGCTGATAGCATCCATGCCACGCCGCATTGAGGCAGTAATTGCTGCAAAAGGGGCCCAAACCAAGTACTGAATACATATGCATGCTTATACTTTTCAGAGGTCCGATATTGTTCTATTCTTCCATCCTTGTCTTCTTGGTTCCATGTAATATTCTAATTTTCTGGGATTGTGGATTTGGGGTTTTCATGAGCTGTACGCCATGATCATCACAATTCTAACAAATTAAGGCTTGACTTATCTCGCTTTGCATGTAATGCGTCTGTCTCATATATCAGTTTCACCTTTTAATTTGCATTACTGAAATTAATGGACTTTTGCACGATATTCTAATTTTCCGAGTTTCACCTGTATATGACATTACATTTACGTTTGCATCTCACTTAACAAAGTAGGCGATGACTGGTCCCTACCCAAAGGGGCTCAAAATCTAGATACTGACCACAAGGGAGATATCAGAAGCAGATAGGGAAACAGAGGCAGGGCTAAGTAGAGGAAGACGATTACGTCAGTTACACATGCTTTGAGATATAACCAGCTGCTCTGTGGGAAATTTCAAAAGTCACCACCTCATAGTAAAGAATCATTCATTAGGATTTGTCAGGGATCAGGCAGTTCATCTGTAGAGGGAGGCTGTGCTCAAACATGCCCATGTGACATCCAGTTGCTTGCCAGCATTGGGAAAAGGGAGTCAGCTGCATCTTTAGCTGACCATTCATAAAAGGGCGTGGCTGATGGACAACTGACAGGACAATGGGGTGGCCCTCATAAGACTCCTGGCAGTCTTGCAAGAGAAGGAACTCTCACCTCATGTGAGTTCCTCTTCCCATGAAATGTGCAGAAGCTATAAGGCCCTATTTAAGTAAGAGGCCAATGATGACCAGGAGTGACTTGAGCAGGGCTGACAGGGTCAGCACCCAGATAGGTGCTACATCCACCCAGGGAGAAACTTCATTGAGGAGTGTTCCCTCTAACAGGGATTCCCAGATGTTGTTGACTACAGTTCCCAGAATCCCCAGCTGCAATGGCTTTTGCTTGGGGATTATGGGAGTTGTAGTCAACAACACCTGGGAATCCCTGTTAGAGAGGGAACACTGTGCTATACCCACAAATATGTTGGAGATCTCAGAAGGGAAAATTGAGCTTGCAGAGAATAAGGTGTCTGAAGCTCCCCACTCTCCATTTTCCTATGCTGAGGTTTAAAGGGGACTGTAGAAAGGATGAGAGGGAAATCCTATAGTATCCTTATCATCCTTGAGAGTTAGTGTAGTGTAGTGGCTAATAAAATGAAATAAACTGTAAACTTGGAAGCCTTTTAGTTGACATTTTGCCTGGCACCTTCTGCCTGCAAAGCAGATGCTCTACCACCGATCTAAAGTCCCAACCATGTAGCAGTTCCACTTTGGAAACAAGATCCGGAAATTCAGAACTACAAAATCTGGGAGAAACTTCATTGAGGAGAATTGTAAAAGCATCCCTAAGGATACATGAAGCATTCTGAGCAATCTAAAGCATTATATAGAAATGCTAAGCATTACAATAGTCACCATGTATAGTTGATTGGAATGCTATATGCCGAAGTGCTTGAGCTATCATCAGTGCATCTCCATTGCAGAGGAAATAAAAAGTAATCTTCCCCAAAGCTAGTCTCAAGCAAGGCTTCATGGGCCTATAGATTTCTCTTTCATTTGCATTCAATTGGCTGTGCAATGGCCATCTAATCAGCTAAATGCAGGGCAGTGAGGCCACCTTCCAGCCTAATCAGCAGACAGTCAGCAATGCTGATATGGGCCATTGTGTGAATATTGCTATGAGAAGACAGCAGGCTTTTGGAGATGTTGCAGCCATTTAAGATACCAGAATGGAAATTGACCAGCTAATGACCCGTGCTCAAATTACAAGAGAAAAAATAGGGAGGTCCTTAATGAAATCTACAGCCCTCCCCTCCCTTGCCTGACCCTCCCAATTTTAGTCAACTCTGAAGTCTTTTAACAATTGTACCAGAGTTTATCACAAAAAGCAAATGGATTAAGCGCTCTCTGCCTCCGCCATTGGAATGTGAGTAGGGAAGTAGCATATTTGCTTATGTGATGGCTCATTCGTTCGTCCATTCATTCATAAGATTTCTGTACTGCCCTTCCAAAAATGGCTCAGGGGGGTTTACACAAAGAAATAACAAACAAATAAATAAATAAGATGGAACCCTGTCCCCAAAGGGCTCACAATCTAAAAAGAAACATGAGATACACACCAGCAATACTCACTGGAAGTACTGTGCTGGGAGTGGATAGAGCCAGTTACTCTCCCCCTGCTCAAGAAAGAGAATCACCACATTAAAAGGTGCCTCTTTGCCAAGTTAGCAGGGATCATTCAAACATGCAAGCCACCATCACTTGATGTTAATCATCAAGGGATGATCCGGTTACAGTTGCCTCCAGCTCCTCTGGGGACAACTCAGGGCCTGGTCTTCTCTGTGGTGCCCCAGGGCTTAAAGACCCTTAAGACACACCTGTTTTCTCAGGCTTTTAATTAAAATTAATTTTAAACTGTTTAATTGTTTTTATCCTGTGAAATTATTTTGTTGCACTCTATGAATTGATTTAATTGTTTTTATTCTGTAAAAGTTTTTTAATTGTTTCTTTTTATTTTTATATTGGAATTTGGATTGTGTATGTGTACACTGCCTAGAAATGTATGTATCAGGCAGTATATATATATATATGGTAAACAAACAAATATGCATGTAAGAACCAGCCCTGACTTTGGACTATAAGCTCTATGGGATGACATCTTTATTGCAGCACAGATTTCTATCATATATAATGGACAATTTTTTACTTCAATTCATTGCTACCTGGGGCTAAATTCCTATTCTGACATTCGGAATGATAGGGAGGTGGTTCATCCTTCTCTATGCATGATGTATTGTTGACTGATCTTCCATTCTTTTCTTTCCAATCCTAGTTCTACTTATTTTCTAAAAGCCGTCACCCGCATTATATCTGGTCCCCTCACCCTAAATCAGTCAGCTTTTAAACATGGTAGGAATTGTACAATCTGGGTTTAATCTCATGGTATCATATCATGCATTTTCCCCATTTGTAGCAGAACGCAAACCACTAGTGGTGCCACACATTACAGTAGCATATCTGGGCCCCAGTTATGGGTGAAGCTTAGGTGATGTATATCTCATTGTAGGAATGAGATGTTCAGGTGTGTTGCATTTCAAAGTATCCAAACTATCACTGTATCTAAATAATCCATCAAAACATGACAAATTCTAATCTACAATCAACACATGACATATTATAATCTACAATCACAAAAACTATCCTAACGAACAAGCCTCATACAAGTCTAAATGAGACTACACTCTAGTCCGCTTATAGAGAAATCTTGAAGTTATTTAGTAACCTTGAAGATGGTTTGGCATATGCATGGAATATAGTTTAACATGGGCAGGATTTCAACTGCCTCCCCATTATTATTTTAATGAATCTTCTTGATATCCACTTATAGTCCCTTGGAAAGTGAGGACCTAAAAATATAAATAAATGAATTGTGTATATATACACCCACTTCTGCTTATAGGTTATTACACCTCTGTAAGACAATATCATTTGTAATGAGAAATCCTCAATATGATAGGTGTTTTGGTTAGGATACATCAGAATGGTTAATCTGTGTCTTGTGTCTAATATATGGTGTGGTAGGTTAGGATGAAAGTAGCTCTTTGCTGTTCATTGACATGATGAATTGCATATAGACATTTCACACAGTGCACTTATTTAGTAACCTTGAAATCGGGCTTCGCATTAATCACTTGGGTGAATGTTTGCTAGGGTTCTGCACCAGGTTTCCTATAACTAGGAATGTTATCTGGCAATGGTGTTTTGTTCTTTTCAGTGGGCCAGTTTGATTCTTACTCTTCACGGAATGGCCCTCAAATTACACCAAAAGTGAATTTTTAAGAAGAATCTGGAGTGCCCTGCTTGTTGGGAGGAGAGCTGGTCTTGTGGTAGCAAGCATTACTTATCACCTTAGCTAAGCAGGATCTGCCCTGGTTGCATATGAAAGGGAGATGATGCGTGAGCACTGTAAGATATTCCCCTTAGGGCATCGAGCCACTCTGGGAAGAGCATCTAGGTTCCAAGTTCCCTCCCTGGCTTTTCCAAGATAGGGCTGAGAGAGATACCTGCCTGCAACCTTGGAGAAGCCGCTGCCAATCTGTGTAGACGATACTGTGCGAGATGGACCTATGGTCTGACTCAGTATATGGCAGCTTCCTATGTTCCTATGTTGCTGTTTCCAGTCCCAGAAGCATGATCTTCCCTTGAACAATTTGTATATATTTGCTGCTATAATTTTGCTCAGAGGGAAGACCTCCAAAACTTTATTTCTACTTTCTATGTGTCACCTTAGCACCCTTCCGGTTGTAACTATTAACTAATTCCTTTTACTTGCTGCTTTTCTAAGGACTGGTTCAGACGTCACACAGAACGTCAGTTAAAGCCAGGCTCAGTGCAACATCTCTGAGCCTTGGGAGCATGTGATCCCCTGCTCCCAACCCCATGCAAGCATCCACTTCCCATTTAGGTTAAAATAAACCAAGTTCATTTGTGATGTCCAAACTCACCAATTTTGGTTTATTTGAGCCTACTTTCTTCAGAAAAGATGAGATCTGTAACTTACTTCAAAACTTGGGTATAGATTTCAGCTTATATGAAGTATTATTAGAATGCTAGTTTTTCTGGCTGCTGCCCAGGTAGACCAACTGGTCCCACCCTTTCCCTGGGGAGGGTGCTGGTGTTTAAAGGAGCCTTGCCCAATTTTCTAAGTGCTGGTTCTGGTGGTGTTGGGGGACCTCTACTAGGGCTGGCAGGCCAGAAAGGGTTCTTCTGAGTCAGACAATAAGGGCAGGGCTGTGTCCTTGTGTCATGGTAGGGGTGCTGGCTTGGGTTCCCCTGATTCTTTGGGGCGGGGGGGGGCTGGTGGCACAAGATCTCCCAGGGTGTCGATTATAGGTCTTCCCCTGCTGTTCTTTCTCCTGAACTTCCCACCTCAGCCCCGCAACTGGGAGGGGATGGCTTCTGTGTCAGGACAAAAATGTACAAGGGAGGGTAGTGTCAACAAACTGCCCGCCACGTGATTATGAAAACTCAAATCACATGCTGGGATGGGGTGCAGATGTGTATGTTTACTTCCCTAATTGTGGGTGGGTGGGGCCAGGCTTGACTGTATCATCCAAACTAGCTTTGAGGATATTTAAAATGCAAGCAACCCCAGCAATGGGTTTGTGTATTAGACCCCTCTCTGTTCTTTGGGGTCATCGTCCCTAAGACTGTTGCTCTGCACAATCTGCTCTTCTTCACAGGCTTGCTGACACTTGCATCCGGAATGAAACAGATACACTTGGGCAGCGGTTAACGCATTACGTTTTACATACATTCCCGTCATGTGTATTAATCTCCATGTTGGAGGAAGTAACGATGTGAGGCGGCCCTTCATTTCCTATTACTGGTGATCTCCTAAGCTTCCCATCCCTTTCAAAGGAACAGCTTTCTAATGAATACATTCTACATTCAAAATGATGAATGGTTTCAATTAAAAACAATCTTTGAGAAAATGTTGCTGTTGTATGGCAAACGAACATATAGTGTTATTCATTTATTCTCGCAGGCCATTGGAGCTAATGTGTCAGTTCAGTAAATTAAATGTTTGTGTGAATCAGGATGGGGAGGGGGGAAGAGACCCTTTAAGCCTGAGCACCATAAAGCCTAAGGAAAGCAAGTGGTTTTCTTTCTACTAACAATTAAACAGAACCTGGGAGCTCAGAGAAGCAAAGCAGGGTGAATGGCTGGCTCGCTCCCTGTGCCTGCGAGAAAATTGCATTGATATTTATGGAAGAAAAGATCTACCTGAGCTTAAGGCTTTATAATTGTTCGAGGTGTCATTTATAAAAGACAGCGAGGGCCGTAAATGCGTCAATGTCAAGAGAGCTGCATGATCTCAGTAACTGCAAGAGGAAAACCCCACTGTTTCTCTCACTCCTGTGAAGTTGTGAAGCCTGGGAAAGGAGGGCAGCTGTTGCAGGCTGAAGCTTTTAATTGGAAATTTCATTCCTTTCTTCCCTAACTCAGGTTATTTTCCTACTGGGAACCTGCTGCTGCTGCTGCTGCCAAACCACACATGCATGCCATCAACCCTACTTGCCCGTAGCAAACAGAAAGCTTAATGCAGGGGTGAGAGGGCAGCTGAGATGATAAAGCACTCTACATGATTAGAATTAGGGTAGGACACATGTCCTACCTTAATTCGGGAGCAGTGTGCACTACAGTTTTGTGATTGTGTGTGAGAGTAAAAGCAAGGTTGGAGGGGGAGGAAGTGATCTCTGGGACAGAGGGGCTACATCGGCTGCTGCTGTCCTACCCAGCTTTTATACCCAGCACTTTATCAAAGTTGGAGCAAACACAAGCTGACCCAGCTTCTCTCTCCCAGACGATCACTTCCTCCCCTTCCAAACTTGCTTTTTACCGCACACACAATCACAAAACAGGAATGTGCAAATTTGGATTTAAAAATTCAGATTCTATTTATTTATTTATTTATTTATTTAACATATTTTTATACCACCCTCGTCTCTGGGCGGTTTACAACAAAAACAGAAAAAAAAACCATTAATTAAAACAGATTTTATCAGAAATTGCACAGTGAAAATTGGCAAAACCTGGATCCAGTTGTTGTTTTTAAATTGGATTGTTAAAGTTGGAATTAATTCCAAAATATCAAAATTAATTTCAGAAATACTTTGGAATTCCAGAATTTGAAGAGAATTGGTCAATTACCTGATTTTTGGTGCATTTTTGAACATTTTATTTAAAATGGCTAAAAATTGTGAAATCTGGCTTTTTTCAAGCTGATTGATTGATTGATTGATTGATTAAGTGCTGTCAAGTCGGTGTCTACTCTTAGTGACCAGATAGATAGATAGATAGATAGATAGAACATAGATAGTTCAAGCTAGAACCTTACAAAAACTTCTGAAACTGAAGAACCTCCTTGGATCATCATTTTGCCAGCATGTGGAGGGATCTGCCCTTTGCCTCCGTGAAAAGGGTAACAGCATGCCCCTTTTGCCCCCCTCTTTATATTTTTGGAATTGATGGGCATACATCAATTAACCCCTGCTAACTTGGCAAAGAGGCACCTTTTAGCGTGGTGATTCTCTTTATATAGCAGGGGGAGAGTAACTGGTCCTATCCACCCCCAGCACAGTACCTCCAGTGACTGTTGCTGGTGTCTATCTTATATTTGTTTTTAGATTGTGAACCCTTTGGAGACAGGGATACATCTTATTTGTTTATTATTTCTCTGTGTAAACTGCCCTGAGCCATTTTTGGAAGGGCGGTATAGAAATTGAATGAATGAATACAGTTATGAAATCTGGCATACATGAAGTCCACATTGGACTCTTATTTTTTCAAAGCTATGGGTCACTCCTCTGATGAATTTGTGTGAATTTCTTTTTGGGGGGGTTAAAAATGGCTAAAAAATGTGAAATCTGGCTTGTTTCATACCAGAATCTTACAAGAAGTTCTGGATCTGAAGCCCTCCCTAGGACCTTAATGCCACCCCCATGTGTTGGAAAAAAATGACATTCAGATCCAGAACCTTTTGTAAAGTTCTGGCTTGAAACAAGCCAGATTTCACCATTTTTAGCTCCTTTCCCACATGTATGGAAAGTTTCATGGCTCTCAGACCAATCAGAGATTTTTGCTGATTTTTAAAATTTCCCTATTGGGGAAAAAATCTGAATTTGAGTCAGAATGTTGATTTGAATTCTGAATCTGGTCCAATATCCCACATCACCAAAACCCATAGAATCCGAATCCAACTTTGTTAAATTCAGATCTGGATCCAAATTTTCAGTGTGTGCACAGGCCTACTAATTATAATTAAATGAACTGTGTTAATGGCACCTGTCTGTGAGCATTTCAGTTCACTTGGCCAATGTGCATGATCCACTTTTCTCCCCAAATTAAGCTGGTCAGGTTCCATCTTCTTCAGGTTTTCAGTCCTTACTCAGGTCAAACTAACACATGTCCACTTGTCCACTGACTGCAGTATTATCCATTGTTTACACTTTTTGCCATAAAGAAATGTAACTCTTATGGCAATCTTTTGACCACAAATTTATCATAGTTTATGGGACTACTTTTATTGTTATATTACTTTCCATGTTCAATGTGCTTTGCATGCTTTATCTTGTTCATTTTTACAGTAGCCTCACAAAGTAAGTCACTTAATAATAGGTCTTATTAGAGCTTCACTATTTAACTGATTAATCAGTTAGATGAACAAATTAAGAACTTTTAATTGACTAAAAATTAAGCAGTGCTAGCCCAGGTAGGACTGGTCATGAGAAGAACCGGGATCAAGAGTGATCCCAGCACTCCTCTGCCAGGTAGCCTGGGTATGAAACTTGGGCTAAAAGTTAGGTAGGATGCATGTCTCCCACCTCACTGCCCAGTCATGTGGGTGCACAAGCGGTGGTGGAGCAGGCTCAGATCGGGGTGGGGGAGGGAGGCAGGGAGGCTCGTGCCTTCCCCCACACCCCTCCCTGCTGCAGCTGATTGGGTCATGTGAATGAACTCTGTATATATCTTAAGGCCATATACACAAACTTACCAACACTCAGCATCTGTTGACTAGAAAACCTATGATGCAGTGGAGCTGAAAGTGAACTTTGAACACATGAAAACATCCAGCACCTGTAGCTGATGGAAACAATCATAGACCAAGGAAGTACAGCAGTACAAACAAGATCAGCTGAAATTTCACAGGGAAGATGGATTGTCCATGGAAATCAGTAGCCCTTGCTTCAGAAAATGAACTTCAAGGCAGAGTTCATTCAGGCAAATCCATATAGCCCCCCTACTTTCAATATGGGGAAAGTGCTTAGAGCACGCTGACTTTTGGTATGTAACTTGCATTGAATATCAGTCCAGTACTGCATGTAAAAAATAACTACCTGAAGATTTAGTTTGTTGAAAATTGATCCAGCTGATGATACTTTCACACAGATTTTGATTTTGAATCCACCTCCCCCACTCAGAATAAGTGAATCCCTCATTGTTCTATATTTGCCCCATGTAACACTGCAATACTGTTTGAAATTGATCCAGATGATATTCTTTCCCAAGATTATAATATGATGAATGTCAACACTGCATGTCAAATGTCAGTGAAAGAGTAGCAAATATGGGCTGTCAAATGTCACATATTGGCTACGTCAAATATCGGATGCCAAATGTCAAATATCAAACACTGAACTTTCAAATATTTGACAAACAGCTGACAGTAAAATCCACAATAACAGCATCTACAAAAGGGTGGGGCTGATGGTGGGAGCCCTTATTAATTTCATTACTGTAGTATTTGAAGGAAAAGATTGTGAAGAGTGGAAATTCATCACATACAGATATTATAAAAATATTCTTGTGCTGTTAGATCCCCATATAAAGTGCCATATGAGCTGCAAATGAGTACCAGCCTTCACCAACTGGATGTTGATCTCAAGGGGGCTACATAGGATTGGCCTGCTATAACATTTCCCACGTCAAAGACTTGAGTCTAAGGTCTTATCAGACAAACATTTATCCAGCACCCCATGTCAACTGCCCAGAGACATATGGGTGCCCAGGGCAGTATATAAACATGTTTTTTAAAACAAACAAACCAACCAGAATTGGATGACTAGACTAGCAAGACCTGTTCTTTCCTGTGTGAAAGTCAAGCGTCTAAGTCAATGTCTGTCTATGCTTGCATGAGTCTTTGTGTTTATCTCTTGATTTCATTCCCATGGTAACTTCAGAAATGTTAATGTGCTTCTGTAGTCTCTGCACACACAGTTCAATTAGTGATTTAACTGCTCCTCTTTCCCCTGGTTCATCATGATGCATCCTTGCATACCAAGAAAATTTGGGGGCTGTCTCATGATCCCTTGCATTCATGCTTACTTGGTGGGCTACCCTGCTGCTACATTTTGAAAAGGAAAAAGGTGTCCAAAGTTCGAGACATGGAACTCACATGTCCCATATATTCTGACTCGCAGACTTGTCCATTCTTCTGGGTCCTTTACCTCCCTAAGAGCAGAGTGAGAGAGATTTGGGTGTCCTGATTAGACAGGCAGCCCTTGGATCACAAACTAAATCACAGCTCTCAAAGAAGAATAACTTTATCAGCTTATAATGTTTCAAGTTATTGGTGGTCATTTTAATTTTTAATGTGATTTAAGATTTTAATTGTTGTGGTTTGGTTTGTAAACCACTCAGAGATTTTATATGGGGTGGTAAATGCAAAAAAATAAATAAATGCAATAAATAAACTGTTCAGAATAAACTTCATGGAGGAGAGGTCTATCAACGGCTACTAGTTGGAGGGCTGTGGGCCACCTCCAGCCTCAAAGGCAAGATGCCTCAGAGAACCAGTTGCAGGGGAGTAACAGCAGGAGAGAGGGCATGCCTTCATCTCCTGCCTGTGGCTTCCAGCAGCATCTTGTGGGCCACTGTGCAAAACAGGATGCTGGACTAGATGGACCTTCTTGGGCCTGATCCAGCAGGGCTGTTCTTATGTTCTTATGTTCAGAGCACAGTCCACTGAAAGCAACTGAAGCCCATCAGCAGACTACTTCCTGCTCTACAAACCTTTATGCAGGCCCCAAGCGTGCTCTGGAAAGCCAGTCTGAGCATATGTAACAAGCAGAGCACGGCTGATAAAGCACATGATGAGAGACGGAGCTGTAACAGGGAATGCTAAAAAAACACAGTCGAGAAGGTGCAGTGAGTTCCTCTCTTCCCTTGCATTTGGACAAGCCTGGTAACAGGTCTCTGTTTAGAGCCCTGCCAGTGAATTGTATACAGCCTTGCTTAACAAACCTGTTAAGATACCAGTATCTGTGTGGAGTCTGAAAGTCTAATCAAGGTTCAAGAGACAACCCAGTTCAAGTGTGTTCTGTGCCTCATCCTGGGAGTAATCCTAGCAGATGAGAGACTGAACAAGACTGAACCCAGAATTACCCAAATTAGCAACAGATAATGCTAATAAATGATCTTCACTATTTCCCAAGTGGGGGTCGCATTGGCAAAAACTATTCAATGTGAGACCAATTTCCTACTGTGCTGTAGGGATGTGCATGAACCTGTTTGGAGGCCCTTCTATGGGCCTCCGAACAGATTCTAACACTGGGAGGTTCAAAAGTTTGAAGGCGAGGGTGTGTGTGTCGGACTTTAAGGGCGCGGGAGGGTGCACTAACCCCTCTCTCTGCTTTCCTCCTGCCAGCGCTCAGTTTTCATAAAGTCCTTTGGGGCGGCAGTGTACTTCCCTGCCGCTCCATCCCCTCTTCATCTGGAAGTGGCTGAAAGTACCTGGCATGTGTGCCAGGCGGGTGTGCATGCCGGGCTCTTGCACACACATGTCGGGTGGGCATGCGCGATGTGCATGCGCACACACACCAGCTACTTCCGGCTGAAGAGGGGACAGGGCAGCAGGGAAGTATGCTGCTGCCCTGAAGAACTTTACAAAAACCAAGAGCTGGCCCCCCGATCT
Source organism: Hemicordylus capensis (assembly GCF_027244095.1). Taxonomy (NCBI): domain Eukaryota; kingdom Metazoa; phylum Chordata; class Lepidosauria; order Squamata; family Cordylidae; genus Hemicordylus; species Hemicordylus capensis. The sequence goes on along the minus strand of NC_069661.1, from coordinate 23,394,387 downwards.
TCGAACCACCCCCACCCGGTTCTGTGCACACCTCCATATAGTCCTGAGCTTTTCTCAGTGCTGGAAGAGGGACTTTTAAGAGAGCTCTTTAAGAGAGCCCTCTCTTAAGAGCTCTTTGGGGAAAGCACTGGGAAGGGACTACACTTCCCAACATTCTGTGCATGCCTTCTAAGATGGTGTAGGGGTACAAGGGAGCTCCATTTCCCTTAAAGGAGCCCCACCGCTGTGCAGTACAGCACAGTCGGTGGCAGTCGCCTCCATATGGTGGCAGTGGGACTGTGCAGAGTTTTCAACTTAATCTAAAACTTTGCACAGGCTCAACAGACTCTCACTACATCAGGGAGCTGCACTTAAGGTGGATGGGAGCTGCCACTGGGTCCTTACATTGAAGAACATTGCTGTAAATAGCAGCAATACAGTGAGCCACACTTTCTTTTGAAACCAACGGTCGTCATTGTTAGTTCCAAGCAGCTTAATGCCAGCCAGTATGTTAGGGTTAATATTAAGCCTCTGACAGAAGTGAGACATCTAGAGAGAGAGAAATGAAAACCAGTGGGGAAAGATGAGAACAGCGTAGCAAATAGAGCCATTTGCATAAAGCGACTCTAGAGATTGATTGGGCTCTAATTCATAGATAATAGGGAAGTCTTTAACCTGTGGAAAGATTCCCATGAATCATAGATAGCTGCTGCAGACTGCCATGGACAAATATTTCAGTGAAAGGCTTAGCAATCGACACAATATTGTAGAGTTGCAGAATGTTATGAAACGATGTTCTGGAAATCCTTCCCTAAACATTCCCGCAAATGTTTCATCTGAACAGGCTTCATCCTGCACCTTAGGGAAATTCTGATAAGGAATGAGGGCCATCCATTCTCAGTCAAGTGAGGTAAAGCCAAGACATCACGGACATGTGATGCTCCATGCTCAGACTGCACAGGCGCACCCACTGCAGAGGCCCACTGTGCCTGCCATTGCCACAGGGATGGCCATGGCCTGCTTGGCCCAGCCCACCCCCCAGTGGTGAGAATTGGGAAATAGTGGTGGGGCACCAGTGGCACAGCAGAGTAACGGTGGGGCAGGATCAGTGGGGCTATGGGGAGACCCCTCGGGAGGAAGGAGTGATAAGCGGGGGGGGGGGTATGGACTGGTGGTATCTTCTAAGAAAATTAAGGGTTGGGCCTCCGAAGCCCTTCAGGTCCAGGTATCAAAATTACCTAAGTGTGGCCTTGCCTACAGGCAATAGGCAAGGGGATGCCTTCACTCTTGCTGTTGCTCCCCTACAACTGATATTGTTGTAGAGGTATCGTGCCTCTGAGGCGGGAGGTGGCCCATAGACACTAGATAGTAGCCATTGATAGACCTGTGCTCCATGAATTTGTCTACGCCCCTTTTAAAGCCATGCAGGCTGGTGGCTGTCAATACAATCTATTATAGCTTTATCTTCAACCAAAGCTTATATATCCATGACACAAGCCTGGCAAGCGGTTATTTGGCTGCGTAAACTTCTCTTTTGGAGTAGTTGCACTGAAGCCTACTATAATGTATGAAGACAATTAAAGTTATACTAGCTGGCCCAGGCGCAGAGCATCTGTGCCTCTAGTTCTCCCCACTCCCTCTGGGCTCCCCCACCATACTCAGTCCTTCCGGCTGCCACATCCTTCCCCTGCCACCGTTTTCTCCCCCACCACCACCACTGCTGCCGTTTTCTCCCCTCTGCTGTCGTTTTCTCCTCCACTGCCATTTTCTCCCACTCCCCTGCCGTTTTCTCCCCCTGCTTCCACTGTTTTCTCCCCCCCTGGCTGCCACCATTTTCTTTTCCCCCTCCACCCACATGCCTGTCTGCCACCACTTTCCTCTGCCCCTCTCGGCAGCTCACTAGCAAACTCTCGTGAGAGCTGCCACACATGGGATTAGCGACGGGTACGTCATAGAGAATTATATATAGATAGATTATTCTGTCACAAAATGAGAAAGTTACACAGACAAAGAAGTAAACATATTGATCTGAAATATCATTTTGTAAGAGAATTACAAGAGAAAAATATTATTGATATAAAATATTGTGCTTGAGAAGAAATGGTCGCAGACATATTGATAAAACCATTAACCAGAGGATGGCTATTGGTCTTATAAATTAAGGAATAAGACAATGAAAAGGGGAATGTTGGGATTTATGTGTATATACATTGTCTTTGTTCTTGCCACTGCTCGTATGCGTATCTGTGTATAGGCTTGTGGTAGGGTTTAGAATATTTGTGTCAATCATCAGTTCTGTAGACTGATTGGTCATTTTGCATTTTGGACACTTGAGACTGTTTCTCCCCTCTCCTGTTAGAGCAGCACTCAGAGTAGGACTGTTGTTTAAAGCCATCTAATGGCTCAGTGGGGGAATGACTTGACTAGCAAGCCAGAAGTTGCCGGCTCAAATCCCCGCTGGTATGTTTCCCAGACTATGGGAAACATCTATATCGGGCAGCAGTGATATAGGAAGATGCTGAAAGGCATCATCTCATACTGCATGGGAGAGGGCAATGGTAAACCCTTCCTGTACTCTACCAAAGACAACCACAGGGCTCTGTGGTCACCAGGAGTCGACACCGACTCGATGGCACACTTTGCCTTTAATAGTTAAGGAATAAACCTTAGTAACTTTGTTCAATAAACTTAACAGCCTTCTTTTCCTGCTCTGTTACAGTCTGCTACAATTGATACCTATCATGAACCCCAAGTCTACACCCATCGCACCTAGGTACCATCGTACCTGGGTCCGACACAGAAAACTCACAAGAAGAGGCAGGACTTGAGGGGCCTCTGACACCAGGGTCCCCTGTACCTGTTGACCCCCTCAACGCTCCCCTACTTTGTCTTCTGACTCAGAGGATGAAACAGAGACACTACAACTTCCACTAGCAGCTACTCAACTCCACCACAGCTAGCACCTGGGAAACAGGGCACAGGCTAAGGCCTGGGACATTTCAGACTTTCATGGGGCTGCATTTCTGGCTGCTCTACTTATTTTATTTTATTTATTTATTTAAAATATTTCTACCCCATCCCTCCAGTACGCTACTGCTCAGAGCACCTCACAACATCAATAAAATAGATACAATGTAAAATAGAAAATGAATAATGTCAAGCAAGTTAAAAGACCAGACTAAAACCACAATTAAAATTACAATTTTTATTTTAAAAGTTTCAAATGGAAAGTTATCAATAAAAAGCTAAAAACTGAGAACGATAAAAACTAAAGAACCTACTAGATATAAGCAGCAAATAAAATATTAAAAAGCCTCTTTTAAAACTATGTTTTAAAAATTGGTTTAAAAAAAACACTGAGGGAGGGAGCGCGGCAAAGCTCTTCGGGGAGGGAGTTCCAAGCAGGAGGGGCCACAACCGAAAAACTTACTTAAGGCTTCAATTTGCCTCTACCTTTTGCTGAAGCCACCTTGTTGAGGATGTGCTCTGGTTGAGTTCCCTTCTTTTGTGATTTATTGGATTCTGGTCTCCTCCTTGGCTCAGCCCTATTGAACTGATTCCCTGGCCCCCGATCTCCTGCTTTTTTCTTTCTTTTTCTCTCCCCCGCCCTTTTTAAAAAACAACAACTCTGGCTTAGCTTGCTCCTGTTCAAGTAACTACCTGGCTCCTGCTTGTATTTGACTCTGGACTAGTCTTGCCCGATCGTTGCTTCTTGCCTCCACATTTCCTGGCAGACTGCTTTGTAATGTACTTGCCCTGCCCACAACAATGCCAATTCCTGGAGACTGTATTCTAGGCCAGTTCTGGAGGATTAGTAACCCTAGCCTATGGTCATGCTGTGGGTTAAGGCATGTCTCCATTTCTCTCATACTAGATGGCTGCAGCCTTCAGAACAGAAACACTGGTTACCTAATCCATCAAAAACCAGTTTTCATAGCTGACTGTACTCTCTTTGTCCTTAGCAACATAATGTGATATTTTCCAAGGATAAGAAAGCTTTTTATATAAGAAGGCTCTCTGCCCATATTGCTGTCAGCACAAACACTCTGCTTCCAGCATCACTTTAGAACTGTCAAGTCGCAAGCAGAAGAGCATGCAGATCTTCTGTTCTGAGACGTTTGTTGTCTGCCGTTCCCAGAGACAATAATGCTACTGAAATAGATCCTGTTCATTTTGCATGTTGCTGCATTTCAGAGACATTCAAAGTGCTTGCTCAGTGGCCCATTCATAGCTAACCAAGCAAGGAATGATAGGGAAGTCAGAAGGCGTTAATACAGGTATTGCACTCATTTCATGTGACTGGCTATTGTGCCTGAGATCATTGCTCAACGGCAGAGCACATACTTTGCATGCAGAAGGTCCCAAATTTAATCTTTGGAATCTCCAGTTAAAGGGTTCTCTGGCAGTAAGCCTGGTAAAGACCCTCTGCTGGAGATTTTGGGAGAATTTCTACCAAAAATGCAGTACTGGCCAGGGGCGGAGCTGTTATTGTGTACACGGATTCCAAGAACCAGTGCTCAGCTGCCCTTGGGATTCACTGTGATGGGCACCCATCAGGACTCACTGTGATGGGTGACTTACTGGTGGTGGCCCCTGGACCCTTTTCTCCCAACCGCATGTAAGGTGCCCCTTTTCTCCCTGCTGCATGCGTGCATGCAGTGGTGGCAGCAGTGGTAGCAGCAGCCTCCCTGGGGGAGCAGCCCAGGATAGGCTGCCCTGCCCCGCTGTTCAGCTGCCACTGCTGCTGCATGCATGGCAGAGAGAGAAGGGTTACCACTGGAGCCCGCTGCTGCTGGGGTGGGGGCAGCCCGAACAGACCACCTATGCCCTCCCTACACCACTGGTACTGTCTCAGAATAAAGATGTTCCATATATGAAAGCGCATCATCTCCAGTGAGTTGGGAGGTCTTTTATTCCAAGATCAATTGTCTTAGGCTTGATTACAGAACTATTTGATAGCTTTCTCATTTGACCACTTCAGCATACAGAGCCATTTGGAAATTCTGGGTGTTCAGGCTCTAAGCCTGTGGTCATCTGAATCCACTGCTACATTAGTTATGATTTATTTATTTTTTATTTATCGTATGTATATACTGCCTCTCCACATAACTGCTGGAGGTGGTGGATATTTATATCCCACTTTTAAAAAAGGTTCTCTAAGTGGTTTAGACACCAAAAGGAATGGGAAGATGGTTTCCTATCTCAAAGGGGCTCACAGTCTGAAAAGAAACACAAGGGAGACACCAGCAAAAGCCTCTGAGAGGGACTCTGGGCTGGGCTGAATAGAGAGCATTGCTCTCCCGCAGCTAAATATAAGAGAGCCACCACTTTAGAAGGTACTTCATGTCTTTGCCCAGTTAATCAGGATGCTGCTTTTGCCACAGCATCACAGACAGTTGGGTTCTTTGAGCATGTGTTGCCATGAGCCACCGCTTGGACATGGTGGTTAATTCACATAAGCGGTTACCCAGTTGCCCATGCCTGGGAGCAAGAATATGCAGTGTGTGTGTGTGTACACACACACACACACACACACACACACACACACACACACACACACACACACTTACACACTTTCATATATAAAATTGTAAATAAAACTGAGCACAGGGTTGGATATACTCATTATCCTTATTCCAGCATTGCACAAATCACATCCAATTTTCAATAAATGCATCATGTTTAACATCACTCCCTTAAGCTATGCAGCTACACAACTTCATCGTCACTGCCCTTTGCCTTCTTGCTATCCTTGTGGGCTTCCCAGAGGTGTCTGGCTGGCTACTTGGAAACAGGATGTTGAGTTAGAGGGACTCTTGGGATGATCCAGGCTGTTCTTACATTCTCATGGCTCTAGGGTGGCCACTTCCTTAGTTTTATGTTTACTTGGACAAGTTTCCATGAGCAATTCACATGCCCCACCACATTTTTTTCATGATAGACTGACAGCTCCGTCTTGATTACATTTCATTCTTGTGCCATGTGCTTATGATGGAGCCACAAAAAGAAGCAATATCGGCAGATGCTTCCCGTGGAACGTCCTCCGCAGAGATTATTGAGAATTAAAGCGGTGTTGGCTGGCAGTACTGGCTTTGTCATGAAATTGTGTGATTTTCCTCTTGATGTTTTACACACTGTATTTTTAAAGGATTTCTCTTTATGTTTCTGTCAGCCCATCTAGCATGGGCAACTCTATAGTTCTACATCTGAAGTACCACTAATCACTGGACGTGTCTCATGCACCCCAATGAAAGACAAGTATTTTGTCCTAAATTACCGTCTGTCAGATCAAACCTCTACAGGTCACTGCTAACCACAAGGCCACTCCCCCATTCCCTTAATCCTCCTACAAGGTTAAAAGAGGGGGGCGTGTATACTGATTTCCCATTATGACCCACAGTATGGTACCATTAAGTGCCCCTTTTCTGTATAGGCTTAATTGGCCAATATAAGATCATTCCTATTGACTCTTTGTATTAAGAATACAGCACACTGTAGTTGCAATGCATATAATTCATTATGTCAAAGTCATTTTCAACTGCTAGTATTGTTCATCCCTTTCCTTCTCCACTCCCCCCAAATTATTATTCCATGTGAATTTCCAACATAATTAAGTGGCTTGGTTGTGGTTTCAAAGCACTGCAGGAATGACAAAGGGGAAAAATTGCCTCCTGAAACTGGGTTACATTCAGCATTGTTTGCTTAACCATTAGCTTAGACCAGCAGATGTCAGCCTAAATTGAAAAATGGACCAAAAAAAAAAAAAAGGTGTGTGTGGGATAAATACTGTATCCTCATCTCGTGTGCCAGATGGGAGTTTTTCACAGAGTGACAGGAGAGTTAGCCAACAGTGGTTAAAATTCAGTTTTGGATCTTGCTTGGTGACACTGCACATGTTGATAGCATTTTTTTTTGCGGTGGGTGGGGGGAATTATAGGACTAATTGTATTATAGATCAATGATACTTTAATGTATGAGGATTGATTTTGTTAATTCAAGCAGTTCAAAAGACAATGTTAAAGCTTCTGTTCGTTTAATTGGCACTTGCTTGAGATTTGCTCAGGCTACTGCAAGATAAATGACTGCATATAGCTAATACCTTTTAATAATTCCACGGTTTGTCTATTTAGTTTAACACCTGTCTCTTTCTGTGATTCAGATTTAAATGAGAAGTGTTGACTATGCTGAGAGCTTAGTACACCCATACCAGCACCTATATTGGTTTGTTGTTTTCTTCTAGGCAAGGAGTTGAACTATTAAAAATTTGGGTTCAGTTCTGGTTCAACAGGATTTTTAAAATTATCTGCTTCTGATTCAGTTACTTTAAAAAGTGGTTTTGTAACTGATTCAGGCAGACTGAACCAGTTCTGAAATGGTTTAAGGTAGATTTCATGTAGAATAACATCAGACCTTTTTGTTTGCAATGCAAATCTTTGAAATGAGTTCAATAATATCATCCTGAGGAAAAAATATTTTTTAAATTGTGCATTATTGAATTTTTAAGCGATTGCAAAAACAGATAACAAACTGAATCTGTAAGAACATATATTAAATGTTTTTAAATGGCTTGTACCCTACACTTACGCTACAGCATCATACCATGATGATTATTCTGTGGACAGTTAGAAACTGTGATTCTTCCCTAAACTTATTGAAGTTTAGGTTTACAGGCAAAACACACACACACACACACACACACACACACACACACACGTGTTTGCCTGTAAACCTAAACTTCAATAATCAAACAAATAAAATGTTTACTTGTTTTTAATAGAAAATGGTTTTCTGTTTTTCTGGGAATAAATAGTCCTCTAATCTTAGAGTATTAGTGGCCAGAAGAGAAAAAACCTTAGGCCCAGCCTAAAGAGTCTCAGTGGTAGACCAAGATAGGCCAAGGCTTTCCTACCTTGGGAAAGCCTCAGGTAAAGTTGTAAAGTGATTATTAATCAGATTTTCCTATCCATCTCCTTTCCTCCAAATGTATTAGGGCTCTCTCTAAATATGCATTTCCTCTCTCTCACCTAGGAGCCTATCCTAACTGGACAAGGGCATAGGAAGTTTGAGCCCCAGACAACCAGGGCTAGGCAATATTTTCTGCTTTTCAGATGGCTCACTAGGAAATATAATGTCCTTCATATATTTCTCCTGGAGCAGGGAGGAGAGCTGATCTTATGGCAGCAAGCATGAATTGAATTTGGTTGAATTCAACCAAATTTGATTCAACTGTAGGGCAAATTTGAATTGATTTGAGCAAATCTCCACTCTATTCAATGGTTTCAAATTCAAATCGATTTGAATTTGATTAGAATTCAGATCAATTTGAGTGAATTTCATGCACAATTTGTGCACGAGTCAGCTGTTCTCAAGAGTCTCCCTAAAAAGCCATGTAGGGCAATAGAATCCTATTCATGTTTGCACAAAAGCAAACCCAGCAGTGTTCAATGGGGCTTACTCTTGGGTAAGTGACCATAGGATTGCAGCTTCAAACAGGTGATGGAATGAACTCAAAGAAGGGAAGGCAATCTGCAGTGTTTTGGGGAAAATGTTTAAATAGATTATATGGTGGTGGTTGTTTTTAAAAACCCTGTTGAAAATACAAATATAACGTAATTTTAAAATGTTTGGGGCAGTCTATGCAAACTGACTTAGCATATTATAGATACAATCCATCAACACCTACAAGCACTTGAATTAACAAAGCCAACAATTCTGGGAAATTGGGACTGAACAGTTGGAAATGTACTGGAAGTGCTCTATGGGGGCTTGTAGTGCTGTCTATTTCCTTTGGAGCACCTGGAACTGCTTACAGATAGAGACAGGATACTGGGATAAAGCGACCTGAGTCAGTAAGGTACACAATATATGCATCAAGATAAGCTTCTTGACTCTTTTGTTAGATGGTATAAACCTTTACCAGTTAGGCAGTTGGCTTTCTTTACATTTCCTGTTTTTCTAAGTTTTCCTGAAGCATTCCATATTCTTCTCTTGTTTCTCATTTGGTTTGTTGATGAGCTGCCAAATAATGCATTTCCTCTGTCACTTCCTGTTTTGCCTGTGCGATTCCATTGACTTTGCAATGTTCAGCAAAGCAGAGCGGGTCCCCCCACCTTTCATTTGTTGGCTCTCTCCTCCTGCATCTGTTTCCCACTATTTCTTGTTTGATATAGACATGTTATTGAAGTATTGAATCCCATAAAATGTGAAATATAAAGCAGATAAGCAGATACCTTTTATTGGATCAATTTCCCTATTTTATTTGATCAGTAAAAGGTATTGTCTGCCTGCAGTGTGCTTCTCATTGACTATTCCAACCTGCTCCTATGGAAAAGGAGGATTTTGGCTTGTTTGTAATGAGAAGTCCCTCTCTCTCTCTCTCTCTCTCTCTCTCTCTCTGTTGCTCTCTCTCTCTCTCCTAACAGGGGTGTGCATGGAACTGCTTGGGCCAGTTTGGTTCAGATTGAACCCTTGGGGGGCCGGTCCAGTTTGAATTCAGACCGACTGAACTGGGCCGGTTTGATTCGAACTGCAGTTCAAATCGAGCCATGTGCGCAGCCGCACGGTCACCATAAAGGCCAAAAACCAGTCGAGGAGTGGCTGAACTGGCTGAGGGGGTGATTTTGAAGGCCAGCGGGGGGGGGACATCTGTGGGACACCCCCCTGCACCGCCTCCAGGAACTCCCCCGAGGGGAGTAAAAGGTACAAAAATGTTAATTAAAAAAAAACAAAAACGAGGCTCGCGAACTCCTTCGTACCGAACCAAACCGGGGTGGGGGTGGGTGGGTTTCAAGGGGGTGCCAGAACGAACCAGCCCAGCTGGTTCAGTGCACATCCCTACTCCTCAGATGAACTTAACGTGCAGACGAAGGCCCTCTCTAAGATAAGCTGAACCTAAGTTGTTCAGGGCTTTAAAGGTAATAAGCAGCACTTTGTATTTTGCCCGGAAACATATCAGCAGCCAGTGCAACTGTTTCAAAACAGGCATAATATGGTCTCTCCAGGTTGCCCCAGAGACCATTCTATTTGCCACATTTTGAACTAGCTGAAGCTTCTGAACTACGTACAAAGGCAGCCCCACGTAGAGTGCATTGCAATAGTCAAGCCTGGTGGTTACCAGTTGGTGCGCCAATGTTTTGAGGTCGTCCTCTTCAAGGAATGGACACAGCTGTTGAATCAGCTGAAGGTGATAGAAAGCATTCCTGGTCATAGACTCCACCTGAGATACCAGGGTGAGGCCTGGGTCCAGGAGTACTTCCAAGCTTCGTACCTGCTCCTTCTGGAGGAGTGTAACCCCATCCAGCACAGGAAGATCTAACTCATCCTTCAGATTCTGAACCCCTACAATGAGCACCTCCATCTTGCTTGGATTCAGTTTCAATTTGTTATCCCTCATCCAGCCCATTACTGCCTGTAGGTGGATATGATGCTAAGACACATACCAAAGTAATTTGTAGGTAGATATGATGATAAGACACATACCAAGGTCACAGAAACTTGGTTCAAGGCTTAGACAGGACTGCATTATGTAGCAGAAGATTTCTCCATTTATTTATTGCAGATGTGCACAACTTTGGCCCTCCAGTTGTTGTTGGTATAGAACTCCTATCATCCCTGACTATTGGCCATTGTGGCTGGGGATGATGGGAGCTGTAGTCCAACAACAGCTGGAAGACCCAAGTTGTGCAGCCCTGCTGAAGAGAAAGACTTTGCATTTCTGAAGATAAAAATAAGCATTCAGGCAAAACATCTCCCACAATCCCCCAACAAACCCTCCTTAAAGAGAGAAAACTGGTGTAGCCCTTCAGTAAAAAATATTGAAATGAGCAGGTGAGAGTTCTCAGCATGCCTACATGAAGCACGCCCGCAAAGTGAAGATGAAGGGATGAGTTAGATGTTGGGAGGAGAGCTGGTCTTGTGGTAGCAAGCATGATGTATCCCCTTTGCTAAGCAGGGTCCACCCTGGTTTGCATTTGAATCTGAGCACTTACATGTGAGCACTGTAAGATATGGGGCTGCTCTGGGAAGAACACCTATATGCTTGCATGCAGAAGGTTCCAAGTTCCCTCCCTGGCATCTCCAAGATAGGGCTGAGGGAGATTCCTGCCTGCAACCTTGGAGAAATCGCTGCCAGTCTGTGTAGACAATACTGAGCTAGATGGACCAATGGTCTGACTTGGTAGAAGGCATCTTCCTATGTTCCTAGTCTCTGTTGATGCCCAGCCAGGATCCCATGACTAGGAAAGACTAACAGAAGAATTTGAAAAACCCTAGAAGCATGTGTTTGTTGTGGTACCATCCTACATCATCCATGGCCAGGAATCAAGCCCCAGAGCTCAGATGATGATATAGAAAATGGGGTCCTGGGTAGGATGTAAAGTGAACCTGGCTGATAAGCAGAAATGGAAAGTGGGTAGCAACCAAAACTCCTTCCTGAAACTTTGGAGAGCTGCTGACAGTCAGTGTAGACAATACTGAGCTAGATGGATCAATAGCCTGACTCAGAATTAGGAAGCTTCCTATGTTTCATTCTATCCATCAGGTGATCATTGGGACCTGATGGCTCCTTTAAATTACCTAAAGACTTTGAGAGGATACATGGAATTTGCTGGGTAGCTTTCAAGAACCTGAGCTAATATTTTATGGAAGGAGTTATGCAGGTTCCAGCAACTATTCCAGGGACATCAACGGGCCACCGACTGGACATACTGCTCCTCCCAAACCCTCCCTGCTCCTCCCAAACACTCTTTGTTGTTTTTTATGTGTTTCAGTATCTTCATCCATGTTGTCCATGTTGCCCATGACCATGGGCAGCATAGCCTCATTGATTCATTTCAATGGGATTTGTGACAGGAAACTTCCTGCTGGATTTTATTAAATTATTTATTATTTATTTACACAGTCAGACAGCTGTTATTGACTGGTTTGTTTTATCTAAACAAGGAGTCCTTCCCAAGGACCTGGGATGGCTGAATTTTATTATCAATGTTCTTGCTGTTATTCTAGGTATCGTCGCAGAATATAGGCTGTTCCCAGTAAAGTTGCTTTTTGTAATTGGCTGATGGTGATTTCTGTGGTCCCTGTGGTGTTGAGGTGCTCTTCAAGGTCTTTTGGAATTGCACCAAGGGCGCAAATTACCACTGGGATTATTTTGGTCTTCTTCTGCCACAGCCTTTCAATTTCAATTTGTAGAGCTTTGTATTTGGTGATTTTTTCTATTTCTTTTTCTTCTATTCTGCTATCCCCTGGTATTGCTATGTCGATTATTTTAACTTGTTTTTCTTTCTTCTCGACTACAGTTATATCTGGTGTATTGTGTGGCAGATGTTTGTCTCTTTGTAGTCGGAAGTCCCATAATATTTTTACATCTTCATTTTCTACAACTTTTTCAATTTTATGGTCCCACCAATTCTTGGCTACAGGTAGCTTGTATTTTTTGCAGATGTTCCAGTGTATCATCCCTGCTACCTTTTGCCATGCCTTTGTTTGTAGTCAGTCTGTGCGATCTTTTTACAACAGCTGATTAGGTGGTCCACTGTTTCATCTGCTTCTTTACAAAGGTGGCACTTGCTGTTTGTTGTTGATTTTTTGACTTTTGTTCTTATTGCATTTGTCCTTAGTGCCTGTTCTTGTGCAGCCAGTATTAAACTCTCTGTTTCTTTCTTCAAGTTGCCATTCCTAAGCCATTGCCAGGTCTTGGTTATTTCTGATTTTCCACTTATATTGTGCAAATAATGACCATGCAGTGGCTTATTTTTCCATTTTTCTGCTTGGTTCTTGACTTGTTCTTTCTTGTAGGCCTGCTTTGTTTCATTGGTGTTGAATAGTTTCTCGTTTTTAAGTGCATCTTCTTTACTGTCCTTTATATATTCTGCAAGGCCTCTTTTCTCCTCTTCTACTGTTTGATGGACTTGCAGCATTCCTCTTCCACCTGAGCTGCGAGGGAGGTATAGCCTACCTACATCACTGTGGGGGTGCAGAGCATGATTGATGGTCATGATTTTCCTGGTCTTACAATCTAGCATCTCTAGCTCTGCCTGGGTCCAGTCTTTTTTTTTGCATTTTAAAATTTTATTGATTTTAACAATACCTTAACAATCAAGTTACACTTCATTAAGTAAATATTGACTTCCCGCTTACCAGTCTGCGTGGTTCTTGTTAACTATACATATAAGCCATTGCTATAATAATACAGAACATATATACTCCATCTTACAATTTTACCGTACCCCAACCTGCTGTGATACTAAATTTCAAACCGTGCTAAAAGGTCCATGTTAGAAAAATAGTTCTTTAAGTAAAGCAAGAAAGGTTCCCAATCTTCTTTGAAACTTTCCAAGTTTTCATCCCTTATAAATGTTGTAAGTTTTGCCATCTCTGCATATTCCAAAATTTTTATCAACCAGTCTTCTTTTGAAGGCATTTTATTGTCTTTCCATTTCTGCGTGTATACTATTCTAGCCACCGTGGTTGCATACATAAAAAAAGTTAAGTTTCTTCTAGAGAACTCTCCTTGAGTTATTCCCAGCAAGAAGGATTCTGGCCTCTTAGGAAATGTCATTTTAAATTTTTTCTTCAACTCATTATATATCATATCCCAAAAGGCCTTTGCCTTCCCGCATGACCACCACAAATGAAAGTTCCTTCACATTGTCCACATTGCCTGGGTCCAGTCTATTATTCCTGCAGTGTTTCTGATAACAGGTATAGCCCAGGTCTTTATGGCTTGTATGGTGTTCCCGCCATTGAGTTTGGACTTGAGGATTTTTCTAACTCTCCTGATGTATTCACTTCCAATTTTTCTTTTAACTTCAGTGTGTGTGATGTTATCAGCCTGGAGAATGCCCAAGTATTTGTAATGTTCTTTCTCTTCCAGGTTCTTGATCTTGCTTCCATTGGGCAGTTCTATTCCTTCTGTTTTTGTTATTTCCCCTCTGTTCATTATTAATGCAGCACACTTGTCTAGTCCAAACTCCATTGCTATATCGCTACTGAATATACGGACAGTGTTTAGCAGTGATTCAATATCTGACTGGGACTTTCCATACAACTTCAGATCGTCCATGTACAGCAGATGGTTTATTTTACCTGATGTTTTAGATGTTTGGTATCCAAGGCCTGTTTTGTTTAGTATTTGTGAAAGTGGAGTCACGGCGATTACAAACAACAGAGGGGATAGTGAGTCCCCTTGGAAAATACCTCTTCTAATGCTAACCTTTCCAAGTGTCTCGCCATTGATTGTTAACTGTGTATTCCACATGCTCATTGCTTTTTAAATAAATATCTGAATGTTTTTGCTGACACCAGTTGTTTCTAAACATTTTAGTATCCATGTGTGAGGCAATGAGTCGAAGGCTTTCTTGTAGTCAATCCATGCAACACTTAGATTTGTTTTTCTTCTCTTGCAATTTTCTAAAATCATTTTGTCAATCAGCAGCTGGTCTTTTGTGCCTCTGGTGTTCGGGCAATTTCCTTTCTGCTCAATTGGAAGCTGTTTGTTAGTTAATAAGTGTTGCATGACTTCATCTGCTGTTATTCCAGTTAATAATTTGAACATGGTTGGCAGGTAGGTTATCGGTCTATAATTACTTGGAACTGCACCTTTTGCTGGGTCTTTCATGATGAGATGAGTTTTCCCAGTTGTTAGCCATTGTTCAATATCACCTCCTTGCAAAATGTGATTGAACTGTTTTGATAGTTGTTTATGAAGGCTTGTTGGGTGTTTAAGCCAAAAGCCATGCAGTTCGTCGTCGCCTGGGGCAGTCCAATTTTTAATTTTCTTTGCTCTTTCACTTATTAATTCTGGTGTTATTATTAGATCTTGCATTTGCTGGTTACATTTTTCGACTTCTTTCACCCAGCCTGCTTTTTTATTATAATCTATTGGATTGTCCCATAATTTCCCCCAGAATTGCACTGTTTCTTCTTTATTTGGTGTTTCTATGTTTCTTGCAGTTTCTCCTTCTATGCTTTGGTAGAAACGTCTCTGATTCGATTGGAATTGGAGATTCTGACTGTGTTGTGTAATTCTGGTTTCGTATCTGCTAATCTTCCTTGACACTGCTGTTATTTGCTGCTTTATTATTTCCAGGACTTCTCTAATTTTCCTTGAATCTAGGTGGTATTTTTGGATCAGATACTGTTTGGTGTTTTCATTCTTCAGCTTCTTGTCTTTCATATCTTTCAATTTACTAGCATCTGATCTAAGCCTGGTGATTTTATTTTCCGATCTAATCTTCCATTTAGGTGATGTACTACTTTCTTTTTTTACAGGTCCACTGATCTTATATCCGAGCTCTTGTGTTGTTATTGTTGCTGCACTGTACATTAGTTTGTTTGTTTCTTGCAAATTCTTGGTTGTTATTTCTGCAAGTGCAGCATTGACATCTTTTAATGCCTGAGCAAGTTGTTTTTTGGCAACTGTTTTTAGAGTTGGAAGTCGAACCCTGGTGGTTGTTTGGTTCATGTGCTCAGTTATTTTTTGCTTTAGTTCTTGTTGCTTTTTTGTTAAACGGCATTCAGGTTTTTGAGGTGAAGGCAAAGGGGAGGTTGCCTGGTTTTGATTTTGAAACAGTTCAGCAACAGTGGCATCCTCTATTTCCAACACCTGCTCCACCTGCGCCTGGGCAACTTCTTCAGTTGGTTCTTCTTCTTCAACTTCTTCCATATCTTGAGCCTGTGTTGCTCTTTGCGGTTCTTACAGCTCAACTTCTGTGAATACTTAATTTCTTATTATGAATCTTCTCTGGTCTGCTGGCCTTTGTTCTGTTATTTCTGTATCTGGATGCTTCTCTTTCCAAATTTGGTACATTCTTTTTAAATAACCACTTCTAGTTGGACTAGACTTGTAATAGCAGATCATTATTTCCTTGTTGGCATTTTTCGTATTTTTTTTTTTGGTTAAGCGACGTTTCTTCCAGTAACCTTGCAGTCTCCAGCCCTGGTTGCTCAACTGAAGATCCTGAATCCTGTAGCCCACTTGCCATCAGATGTCCAAGGACTCCAGCACCTGGCGCGGTCCTTGTTGACCTGGGTGACGACCGATCCAGTATAGACTTATTAAAGTTACTTCTCACCATATTGTTGATGGGAGAGGCACTCTTCATCTGGTTCCTCTGGTGAGACCTTTCCAGTATGGTTGGACCTCTTGCAGAGCTCTCACCTTCCTCAGAGCACGCAAGCCCCACAACCACGCCAAGGTAGTGCCTCACTGGGGGATATTATTATTATTATTATTATTATTATTATTATTCTTAAGCACATTTGTATACAGCCAAAAACTGTCATCTCCGGGTGGTTTACAACAAAACAATACACATTAAAACAAAATAAAAAAGGTTAAAATATTACAACAATTTAAAATTTAACACACTATACAAAAACTATTTTAAAAACCTGTAATTCTGCTTAAAAGCCTGAGGAAACAAATGTATCTTAACTGCCTTTAAAAAATTTGTTAGAGATGAGGAGGCTCTTATCTTATCCCCTGCTAACTGGGCAAAGAGGCACCTTTTAATGTGGTGATTCTCTTTATTTAGCAGGGGGAGATTAATTGGCCCTATCCACCCCCAGAACAGTGCCTCCAGTGACTGTTGCTGGTGTCTATCTTGTGTTTTTTTAAGAATGTGAGCCCTTTGGGGACAGGGAGCCATCTTATTTATTTATTATTTCTCTGTGTAAACCACCCTGAACCATTTTTGGAAGGGCAGTAAAGAAATCAAATTAATCATCATCATCATCATCATCATTTCATCAGGGAACGCATTCCAAAGCCTCAGGGCAGCAATGGAGAAGGTCCGTCCCTGAGTAGCCACCATAAAAGCCGGTGGCAACTGGAGATGAACCTGTCCTGATGATCTCAATGGATGGTGGGGTTCATGGCGAAGAAGACGTTCTCTTAAATACCTAGGGCCTAAGCTGTTTAGGGCTTTATAAATTATAACCAGCACCTTGTATTTTGCCTGGAAACTTATTGGCAGCCAGTGCAGCTCTTTCAACACGGGAGTAGTTGTCTGGAGGTTACCAACAGATGTACCACTGTTCTCAAGAAACATTCATCTCAAGAAACAGATGCAGCTGGCGTATCAGCCGAAGCTGATAAAAAGCACTTCTGGCCACTGCCTCAACCTGGGACACCAGGGAGAGGTTTGGATCCAGAAGCACCCCCAGACTGTGTATCTGTTCCTTCTGGGGAAGTGTGACCCTATCCAGAAAAGTCAGATCAAACCCGTCGCTCAAGTTCTGACCCCACACAATAAGTACCTCCATCTTATCTGGATTCAATCTCAGTTTGTTATCCCTCATCCAGCCCATCACCACCTCCAGGTAGGCATTTAGCGAGGTTATGCTGACATGGAGAAATATATTTTGGTGTCATCAGCATGCTAATAACACCCTGCACCAAAATCTTCTGATGATATCTCTCAGCTGTTTCATGTAGATGTTAAACAACATTGGAGACAATATGGAGCCCTGAGGGTCACCATATGAAAGTTCAGATTTTGAAGAATGTCTCCAAGAGACACCATCTGTAAGCTGCCCAACAGGTAGGAGAGGAACCACCTCAAAGCAGTGCCTCCCATCCCCAACCCCCTCAGATGCTCCAGAAGGATACTATGGCCAATAGTATTGAAAACCACCAATATATTGAAAATGAACAAAAGAGTCACACTCCCTCTGTCAATTCCCAATTACAGATCATCCATAAGGCTGACCAAGGTAGTATTCACCCCATAGCCTGCCCATGGTGCATATAGGTAATTTTGGCACCCGGGCCTGAAGGGCTTTGGAGCCCCACCCCCGCATCCTGGGGAGCCACGCGACTCCTTTCCATTTTCACTGCCACCATGTGCGTGGTGTGGGGGGTGAGCCAAGCTGGCCTCGGCCTCCCCTGTGGTGGTGGCAGCCGGCGGTGGGCACAGCAGCTGGTCCTAGCATGCTGTGCAGTGGGAGTATCAAGTGTCGCAAGCCTGTGACGTCATGGGTTTGTGACACTCGATACTCCCACGGTGCAGGTGCACTCAAGGCCCAGATGGATGGTCCTACCAGGCACTGTGCCTGCTGCCGCCACCATCACCACAGGGGAGGCCAAGGCCTCCTCGGCTCACCCCCTCTCCCCAGCCACGCACATGGCAGTGGTGAAAATGGAAAGGAGCAGTTTGGCAGGTCAGCAGTGGGGCGGTCATGGGGCAGCGGCAGGATGGGTGCAGGTTGGTGGTAGGAGCCCCACCCCAGACTCAGGAGGCCATGGATCTGAGCCCCAAGGTCCAGGGGTAGGAGTGCCTCTGAGCCTGCTTGAAAACCAATTTGAAATGCTTCTAGATAATCAGTATCCAACAAGACTATCTGGAGCTGGGAGGCCACCACCCTCTCAGTTACCTTGCCCAGCCACAGAAGGTTTTAGACAGGCCTATAGTTGCTTAATTCTGAGGGATCCAACACAGGCTCCTTCAGAAGAGGTTTAATGATTTCTCCCTTAAGGTAAGGAGGCATCCTACCCTCACTCAGATAAGCATTTATAATCTCTTCCAGGCCTTCTATTTTGTCACAACAGTCAGCAGGAAATGGAAACGTTGCCCTGGTCAGACATCTACAGGGCAAGAAATAATTTTGTCAGACGTTGGCAAGAAACACTCCGTGAGTCTTTCTGTCCAACATTTTTATTATTTTTCTAAAATGTCCTGCTTCAGTTTCTTTCTCCTCCCCCACACCTCAAATGTAATTTTTCCGTTTACATTCTTTGGCTTTGATGGTGCTGCATATCTGCCAGTTATAAAGCCATGTTCATGAATCTCTAGGGAAGAGTCTGTCAGAATCATCTAGTTTGTGATCATTTACAATTGTTGGCAGGCAGCGTGTAACTGATCACAAGGCAAACAGAAAACTGAGAGCTGGTGTAGTGTAGTGTAGAGAATGAGAGAGTGAAACGGGAAGCTCTTGTTTCGGATTGCACCTCAGCCATGAATGCAGTAGGTAGCTTTAAGCAAACTACAATAACTTAGCTTCAGTCTATCAACTGCAATATGGGGAGAATAATGCCGACACACCAGACAAGGTTGCAGTCAGGATTATTTTGATATGTGTAGCAGTTTGAACTTTCTAGGATGCTACATAAATGTGTATTATTAAAGAGACACATAAGCCTTATTCAGACATTATGACATATGGATGTGTTGATGTCTGTACACTTGTACATGTGTTTGGGTGGATGACTGTACTTGTGTTCCTTTTAAAAGTGAACCTGGGCACAGGGTTCTCAAATGCATGATAGAGACAGGAAGTGTACTGCTGTACCTGTGTTCAACATAACATATAAATAACTGTACCTGTGAACAGATCTGTACCTGTACACTGTACCCTCCTTGTATGAGGAGAGCTGGTCTTGTGGTGGCAAGCATGACTTGTCCCCTTAGCTAAGTAGGGTCTGCCCTGGTTGCATATGAATGGGAGACTAGACGTGTGAGCACTGTAAGATATTCCCCTCGGGGATGAAGCCATTCTGGGAAGAGCAGAAGGTTCCAAGTTCCCTCCCTGGCTTCTCCAAGATAGGGCTGAGAGAGATCCCTACCTGCAGCCTTGGAGAAGCCACTGCCAGGCTGTGAAGACAATACTGAACTAGATAGACCAATGGTCTGACTCAGTATATGGCAGCTTCCTATGTCCCTATGTTCCTATGAGTATTGAGCATAATAAGGTCATTCACACAAGCAATTTACCTGGCTCCTACCTGCCTCCCCACAGATGAGCAGGAGGCTCCTTTTACACTCTGCTGCTTGCATGCCCTGGAGTAGCTAGTGGCAGAGCAGGGATCTGGAGGAGGATGTCCTCCAGCATCCCACAATGCACCATGCGAGGAGTACAGTGCATTAGGAGCTTTCCCCACTCCTTCTGTCTGGCTGCTTGGAGGAGGAATGTCCGGATTGGTCCCGATCCCATTGCTTCACATAACACAGTCTACCTGGGTAGGGTAGTACAGTCATGTGAATGATCTCAATGTGTCAATAGGGCTATACTGTCAGGATCCTAAAGGGTCAGGCCACAAATGGTCAGTTGGAAGGACTGAGACATATGCAGATTCTGGGTCAGGCCAAAGTCAAGGTCAGAAGCAGCAAACAGAGATCAGAGCATGCAGAGAAAGGTATGGAGTCAAGTTCAGGCAGGTGATCAGTTTCAAAAGGAAGCTTTCCAGGGGAAGGAAGGGAAAGCGAGGCACAGAAATCTGTATCGCTACCCTGAGAAATGGCTTTCTCAGTCTGAGGAACCAAGCCTGAAACTAAGATCATATTAGGTCAGCCAGGACCTATTGGCTCCCTAGATCACCTGGTCTGATGAGCTGATGAGCAGCAGTACCCACCTCTATCCATTATCTGAGTGGTGCTGCCATGCTGGAAAGAACAACTTAGTACTTTCCTCTGCCTTAGAGCTTCTGTGGTCTGGGTACCTGGGCTGGAATTCCTGGCTTGCAAATCTTGGCACCTTACACACAGCCATGAACAGACAAGCTGACTAATTAGAGGATAATCAGCACTGGTGTGTGTGTCCTTGATTGTCTCTTCTGCAGTGCTATAAATGTACAAACTGTACAAGCACTGGCTCTCTCTACATATCACATGTACAGTGCCTATACTCATAGATTCTGTGCAGAAGAGGCAGTCAGCATCTCGGCCACATGCAGGGTCAATGGGTGTCCTCCACTTCCACACCCTCCACAAACTGCTTATGCCCAGACTGTCTACTACCTGCTTATGAAGGGCACCTATTAAACTGGTCATTAGATTAAACATTATAGCTCTGACATGTAGGAGAATGTCTGCCTTTGGACGTCATGGGGAACCTGAGGCAAACTCACTCAGGTTTGCCCCCGTGATGTCTGAATGATCGGAACCGCAGTTCCAGTACCCAGTCATGGTTCCTATTCTTCCCCCAAACCTGGGAATGAACCCTCGGTTGGAATTAAGTCTCATTCGCCAAATAGAGGGTCTGTTACCTCCAACGTGTCATCCGGTTTGTGCAGCTTGCACAAACCAGAATTAAGTGTGGGAAGCTCTTCCCTCTCTTAAACTCAATTGGCTGCCATGGCTGTCCTCCTTGCATTGAAGGAAGCCCTCATGGCCAGTCCCTCCCCCTTTGCAGTCTCCCAGTCTGCAAATGATGATTGTCTGGGAGTGTGCCCAGGGAATGGAGGCAAACTGTGAGTCTGTTGGACCCGTGGTTTGCCAGTATGTCCAAAGGCAGCCATAATTATTATTATTATTATTATTATTATTATTATTATTATTATTATTATTATTATTTTACACAGTCAGACAGGTGTTATTGACTGGTTTGTTTTATCCAGACATCAAATCCTTCCCAAGGACCTGGGATGGCTGAATTTCATCATCCTCATCCTCCTCATCATCTACATTTTATATCCCGCTCTGTCTCCAAGGAGCCCAGAGCGGTGTACTACATACTTAAGTTTCTCCGATATACTCCAGTTCAGCCTTGCATGCACACAACAATGGTTAAAAAAACCAACAAACAAGATACTGATCTCTGAAGTGCAAAAGCAAATACCTTTTCTTTTCTTTTCGCTATTTTTGCTGCACAAAATAATAGATTTCCTCCACGACTTTTTAGGCAATATCAAGGCTTATAGAAGACACCGTTCCCACAATCAATACCATCACTGTCAATAGACAAGCCCAACAATGCAGAGCTGGCTGCATGCTGTTATCAGCATACATGAGCTCATGATAGGAATGCAACTCTGCAAAAGGGCAGCCATCATGCTGGGGAGAGATCAAAACCCCAGACAGAAAATTTCTCATTAAGGTTGTTAGTTGAGAAGCAGCTTTGTATCTGGTCTGTCATTGTCAGCATTTTTTCCAATGATCTTAACTAGAAGAGCAGCAAATTAGATGTCTTTTTTTTTTTAAGGAAAAAAAATTGCTCCAAGTCATCAGCACCACCCACCCTCGTAGCTTTGTACTTTGTGTGTGCGTTTCCATATTTTATTATTTTTTCTTTCAGGCTAGATAAAAATGCAATACCATTTCATATGTAGGCCGGGCAAAATTTGAAGCATGAAGACAAGTGTAAGTATGTCTTAATGAGAATGCTATTTAGTACTGGGCTCATTCACACATGTGCATGTACAGTCTGTGTACATTATACACAGTGGGCAGCTTAACATGTGACACCAAACCTGAAGCTGGATGGAGCCACTGGAGTCCAGGGAATGCATTGATGCTCTGTGTCCGACTTTGGGCAGGACATGGCGGGATCGGGTATGTCGTGTGAACCCACCAGTCTTGGCATGCTCTATCCTACTTGTGGAACAGAACCCGACATCTGTCCTTCACTTCAAATCTGAGGAACAGATTGGAAGTAGGGTGCACACACCAGTTGCAGTCTGTTCGGGTGGGGTGGCGGGGGGGAGAAAATAAGCCACAGGTACAGCTCGGTCCCATTCTCCTCTCCCCACCCTAGCTGCCTCCCTCTCCCTCGTCTGACTTAGAACCTAGATGCTCTGGGCTGCTGAGAGACTTGTGTGATTTCCGTACATCACAGTACAGCAGGCCGGCCCCTTTTCACTCTCCTCTCCTCACCCTGGCTGCCTCCCTCTCCCTCGTCTCTTTCTCCGCGGTATTAACCCCAGACACATGTGCTAGTGATTTGCCCTGTTTTCCAAACCAGGTGAATGACCAGCCCACACACCTGGGGTTGACGTGGCAGGGAAGGGGAGGGAGAGCCAGGCAGCTAGGGTGGGGAGAAGAGAGTGGGGATGAGTCACACCTGCCGTTCATTTTTCATCCCGGGCCCACTCATGCAGACCGCTACTGGCGTGTATATGTTCCCAAGGCTCTGGCAGTTCCGCCGAACTTTGGTTTAGCGTGACATCTGAATCTCCCTGATGTTTGTCTTTATGCATACACCTTTCACATGTTATCTAAACAGCACATTAATGTGTGCTATGGAGCACAAATTTAGATCACACTGTTTTGGACAAAGTACCCCCTTGCCTGATTGAATGAATAGCTTTATTGTGATTGTTGATCAGACATACACAGAAACCAATAATTCAGATAAGAGTTCTATCATACAGTACACATCCACACAATAGCCAGTTTATAGCGGCATCTAAGAAACAGAGCCAGAAGTTAACTGCTGGCGGCTCTTGACAGCAGCCGCACAAAAATTGGCAACATTATGAGTGATAGAAGATTTCTTATCAGCAAGAAGAAGTGTGGCATAAAATTCATCTGTTAAGTTGGGGAGATGTAATAACAGGGGAATAATAAGATTATGATGACTAAGTATAAAACAGACAATATAACAGCACCTGGTGGACAGATTCAACCTTGCCTGAACAACAGTGGCAGGTCCAACTGGCCAAAGGAATTTTCGAACATTTCCCAAATAAAACAGCTTATGGTAAAGCATAATATTTTGCTCTGAGAAACACTCTGTGATGGCTAGATAGAAAAAGTGACAATAGATAACTGGCAGGTTCCTGGTTAAAATCGCTAAGGCACCCTCTTATAGTCTCAGAAATACAACTTAAGTCATTCTGGTGCTCAGTGTCCAATATCCTGTTTGAGGATCAACTTGGTTTGTCTGTATCCTGAATCCTGTATCCTTGGTTTGTCTGTATCCTTGGTTTGTCTGTATCCTTGGTTTGTCTGTATATGAAAGAGGAGGCCAGTGGAGGGAGGCTGGTGGTGGCTTGGGTGCTGTCTCCACTGCAGGCCCCCAGCCCTGCCCCCTGCATCTGACATCAGACACATGGAGTGTTTAGCCACACCCCCACGTCGGACGTCAGATGTGGGGGCATGGTTTTGCTTCCAAACAGGGCTGTGTGGCCCTGTTTAGGTGCTCAGTTGGCCAACACAGTGTTCACCGTGCGGCCAGAGTGACTCCCTCTGCCTTTTAAAGGAAGGGAGAGCTGTTCTGGACATGCTGAGAATGCAGTGCTGGCCGATCTAACTCCCAAATGGGGCCGCACAGCCCCGTTTGGGAGTGAAATTGGCCAGCACTGCCTTTACAGCATGGCCAGGAGTGGCTCTCCCTCCCTTTAAAAGGCAGGGAGAGTTGCTCCAACCGCACTGCAAATGCAGTGCTGACTGATTTCGCTCCTAAACCGGGATGCGCTGCCCCGTTTGGGAACGAAATCATGCCCCCTGCATGTGACATCAGATGCGGGCTGCAAGGCGCGGCCCCTGAGGGGCAGCAGCCCAGATTTTTTGAAAGCCCAATGGGGAGCCCAGTTGTGGCCCCGCCCCTGTCCGTGGGCCCTAAATATTGCTCTTATATACTTGGATTGAGTCATCTCCAGTGGCCTATAGTTAGAGTAGGGGCTCATTTGTGCACCATATAGAATTTGGGCCAGTGATCTGGCAATTAACAACTTTAGCACTGCATGGATAACCTCTCTACCTTTGGAGTGAAACAAATCTTAGTATTGCTGATGTACTTACTCCTTTGTGCCTTTTGGACAATCCACATAGGTTTTCATTGACCCAGTGGCATGGAAAATCACACCCAAATATTTGGAGCTGTTAACTTGTTCTATCCAGTGACCCTCTATATACCAATTAAATCTCATTGGATTCATTGCAAAGTCATCACTTTAGATTTCTGGATGTTAATTACCAGATGGTTATCCTTACAATAATTAGCCAGAAACCTAAGAGTTCTCCTAAGACTTACTGGGGTTCGTGAGATGATAGAAGCGTCATCTGCATACAGAAAGATTGGAATGTCTACCTTCGCAATATTCGGAGGGTGTAATCCTCAATCTGAGATATTCTTGGCTATAGTGTTTATATACAGATTGAACAGGGAGAGTGCAAAATTGCACCCTTGTTTAACTCCTTTGCTGGTTGCTTTGAGATGTGAAAGTGAGCCTTGAGGAATCCCTTGCATGATTTGAAGCAGCAAGGCATCCTGGGAGGGGAAGGGGGGAAAGGACTATGCTTGCATAAATCCCTAATTGTGCAATAGGCAGTCTGGCTTCGACATATCATCCAAATTAGCCCATTACGATCAACACTTGTAGATCAGTACATGCAATCCTCCACTGCTGACATGGAAACACAGTGTGAGCAAGGGAAAACTGAATTATGGCCGGCCTTCATAATTTAAGCCCCCCTCCTCCTCCAACATAAATGCAGCCAGCCAAGGGCTTGACTCCACATTATCCTGTATTTGAATACCCGGGCTGTTTATTGGTGTAAAAAGGCACCTTTTAAAAGTGGTTTATTTAGCAGGGGGAGAGCAACTGGCCCTATCCATCCCCAGTACAACATCCCTCCAGTGGCTGTTGCTGGTGTCTATCTTATGTTTCTTTTTTAGATTGTGAGCCCTTTGGGGACAGAGAGCCATTTTATTTATTTGTTTGTTTAATCATTTATATCTATGTAAACTGCTCTGGGAACTTGTGTTGCTAAGTGGTAGATAAATATTCGTAGCATTCGTATTCGTATTGAGCCCTGATGGACTGCCACAGATGGCTGCTGAAGTGTGTTCTACTTAGTAGTCTACAGGTTCTGCAGGCCTCAATTAAGACCTGATTGGTCGTACTGGCACTCTTTTGAGAGGAACAGTGCCATAATTAGATTTTAATTAGATATATAGTTTAAAATTTTTAATGTTGGTTTTAAATGATTTTAATGTTAATGATTTTATTGTTTAAATGATTTTAACTGTTTAATTGATTTAGTTTTATTTTAATTGTTAATTGATTTTAATTGTTTTTATTTTAATGTAAACTGCCTTGAGCCATTTTTGGAAGGGCGGTATATAAATCAAATCAAAGAAAAACAAAGAAAATCAATCAATCAATCGATGGAATGTTGAAGATTCAAACATGGATGTACTCATAGTGGATGGCATCCTGACTAAATTTACAAGGGGACATCCTATGGAAATTTAGTAGTCCTTTAGTTTTCTCCCTGAGTAGTACTATTGTCAATCAATCAACCTTTATTACGGTCAGAGACCAGCATAAAATTATACAAGTAAAAATTTGTCTGTTGAAAGTATAGGAGAATAAACGTGACTGCAAATATGATACATATAGAAGGGCTAAAATTAGACTAATTGCGATTTAAAAACAGATTAAGATAAAAGATTACTTACATATACATTAATAATAATAGAACTAAAACGACTAAGAATAAGAAAGATAAAATGGTACTATTTCTGTTATAAAACAGTGCAAAAAGGATATAAATGATTAAAAGAGCATAATACTGTTTCTATTACACGAAAGCATAACATGGTAATCGTAATAGCATAAAATGGTAATAAAACTGGGCAAGACATTACAAGAAGCAATAATAGCAATAAAAGCAATAAAAGTTAAAATTATCCCTGAGTAGTACTATTGAGAAATTTGGTCAGGATGTCAGCCAGCATATCATGCATATCTATAATGACCCAAGGGCATCCCTGTATCTTCTGAACTAATGGCTAAGCCTTGCAGACTCATTGCTGCCTTAGCCATACGCTACATAGTAAATATATTGATGCTCCAATTCAAGTAGGGTTGCCAACTTTTTTCTGACAGTGCTCCTGTGCCTTAACACTTATGTGACAAACAGAAGTCTAAGATGTGGAGTTTTCTTATCACTGCACCTCCCTGCAAGGAAATACTGCACCATTTGATGTATCAGCCTGTTACACAACAGTTTGACACAGAGGAAGTCTGCCAGGAGAAAAGATGGCAACCTTAATTTCAAGACAAATAGAGTGCCAGCTGTATGAACTCTAGAGATTCATAGGACCAACCAATTAACAACCCAATGAGTCTTGTTAAGTAAGTTGAACAAAGAAGCCATACTCTACCCACAATGCAATGGGTTGTTACTGGCTTTTACCCTACATACAAATGTATCATCCAGCAGCAGAAAATTGTGTTTCCCTGGCTTGTGCTAAGAAAACTCTGTCAAAGATACTGGTTTCTTTTCCCACAAAAGAAGTTAACATTTCTCTCATCATATCACTTTCCCTCTGATAAAAGCATTGCATATCTCCTCAGCCATCCATATCTTGTCATGAGGGAAAAAAATAATATCCAGTTTGGAGGGTGGGGGGAATATGAAAGCGATGTGTTGAATGACAATGTTTTTTACAACTTCAGCATTTTTATTCAATGGCCAATAAAAGTTGTTAAGGCGGGTTATTAATTTATTCTTTTCTTTTCATTCTTCATGACATCTCCTGTTGATACCCTAATGTCACCTTTCACTTTAATTATATCACCTCTGTTATGCTATTAGTGTAACATAGGCAGATAAATAACATGCCTTTTAATCTTAAAATGTAATCTCACAAAAAACATTTCTATAATGTTGGGCGCCATCCATTGAAATATGACATTTGTGCAAGCTTCCTTGGGATAAATGGGGAATGTGCATTTAGTGTTGGCATTATTGCAAAATGATCTATAGCCTCATATTTTACTGCATCATAAAATCATAGATTCATGGATGCAGGAACACACCAGAAACCCATCAGGTCCTACCGGCTGCTCTCAAATATGATTCTTCACATATTAAATACCACTGTGCCAAAAACAGAGATCCAAGTCAATATATTTCAGAGGTTAAAGGTGCTGCAGAATAACCAGTTCCAGTGACTCAACCAAGAAACTAAATGTTTGGTTTTCTTCTGTTGGAACTAAAAATGTCAGGAAAGAGAATCCCCTGAATCCTCCATCTGTGATTTTCACAGCAGGGGAGCTTACCAGTAGTGGCAGCAGCATGCCTCTTGGCAGCTGCCAGTGGCTGCCATTTCCCCCCCCTCAGAGTTCCCTTTGGAACAATACTGCATGATGACATTGCCTGGTTCAAAAGGGAATTGTGTGGGAAGACAGTAGCCTCTAGCCAGCAAGAGAAGCAAAGTGGTAGCTAGACAAAGTGAGCTTTGGAAGAGGTTTCGCTTCCCCCTTTTGCCCTCCATACTCCGCAAATCCAAGCTCAGATTCTGTGTGGAGAATGTTTGGGCTCAGCTCTAGTTAGAAAATGTGACCCTGATGTTTTAGCTTTCTGCCCTCCGGAAGTTTTTCCCACTGGGGAAGGCATTCACAAATAGCATTTTCCTACTGCCATCTGAAGTGGAGCAGTCCACGAGGGATGTGCGAGCCGGCTGTGAGACAACCACAACCACAACATATTTATATACCGCTTTTCAACAGAAGTTTCCAAAGCGGTTTTACAGAGAGAAATAATAAATAACTAAATAAATAAATAAGATGGCTCCCTGTCCCCAAAAGACTCACAATCTAGAAAGAAACATAAGATAGACATCAGCAATAGTCACTGGAAGTACTGTGCTGGGGGTGGATAGGACCAGTTAGACCAGTTTGGTTCTAATCTAAAGAGATTTCAGGAAAGCTTCAGTTAAAAATACAAGGGACACCACACCAAAGTGGAGATGGCCTTCATTTTTTTAAAAAAATAATGCTTTAGGACCAGGATACAAAAAAAGGTTAATGCATTGATTTTTTAAGACGTGATAAATGTACTGCAATAGGGATGTTTTACACATAGAGAATATATATTTTCGCTATATAATATTATTAACACAGAGATATAAAATAAGTTATAACTGTCCTGGTTCTGTCTCCCCTCCCCTCATCACAGTAGGAGTTCAGCATATACAAAGCAACAAGGACTAATCTCACCCCCAGACTGATTTGGTTCAAATCTGGACCGGATTCAAACCAACCTGGCCTGGTCTGGGCTTGGCCTCAGCCAAACTGGGTCTGTTCCGGCCATAAAACTGGGCCGAACCAGCTTGTGGGCCGGCTTGGGGGTGATATACTTGTAAAGGGGAATTCGGCAAAAATTCCCCTTTACAAATAAAGGGAATTCCACCCTAGCTGGGCTCTGAAATGATGGCCTGGGCCGCCAGCCCTGTTTAGGCTCCTGTGGACACGTGGAGGTCATTTTTGTGACCTCTGTGCATGTGCAGAGACCATTTGCGTGTTATCATGCAATTTTACTCTAGGGAATGCTTTTAATTCCTCGCTGGATTCTCCTGTACAAGTATACTCCCTGAGCCAGCCCTTAAGCCAGTTCTTCAAACTGGAGTTTGGTCCAGTTCAAACTCAGAACGCTCAGACCAAAGTGGTTGAAAAGGTGTAAGAATGACCACTTGGTTATTCTTAAGCACCTCAGCTGGGATGCAATCATTGCTAAGACTGTCCCACTGGCCAAGGCATTCGTGTCTGGGCTGAGCTTTTCTGCTTTAGCTCCTTGTTGAGCTTCTCTCTAACAGGTACTTCTGGCAATGAGCCTAGTGCTAAAATATAATTTGCGAATTGTGCGGTGATCTGTTACTACAGAAACAGCTGCTAGTTAAGTATCTGTGGTGCATGTTTCAGGTCCATCATGTGAACAAGAGTTAACCTATATGCATATTGCCGGCTGCCTTATTACACACATTGAATGCTTTCAACTCCAGCTGAAATAAACAAGTTGCTTGCCGTACTGAACCAGAATTGAGCCCTGTATCTCGAGGCCTAATAGATGTTTCCTTTGGGCAGTATATAAGCAGACAGCGCAGCACAATCTCTGACAGTAATAATCATAAACAACCTTCCCTCACGTATGTCCTTCTACATGATAAAAAAAAGAGATAAGAACTACAGTAATGGGTCACTGAACTCCTTTTCTCCCCTTGCAAGGCAATTTGCAGAGGTCAGATTGTTTAGATAGACTGGAGAGCGATTCCCTCTCTCTCACCATCTATCAGTTTTGTCATGTGAGTTTTTAATTGCTATCTCTCCTGGCTTTGCCTCAAGATAACAAGGTAGGAGGCTGCAGTTCAACAGATATTTCTCCTCAGTTGTGTGTGGTTCCCTTTGGAGACAAATCGAGGCTTCATTGCATCTAACCTTTGTTAAAAGGAAATGCTTTCTCTGTGTTACAGGCTTCTTTGGGTCACTGGACCAAGGTAGTCCCCTTGCCCACAAAACAGACCTGTGTGGAATTCACCTGTGCTTACCTGCTCCAGCAAACCCCAGCCCTTCTAAGCACATGTTCACACAAACAGATCCTGCAGTTTAACTGAATTAATGAGGCCATCTTGGGCAAAATGGCCTGTCTAGCCTGCCAGATCACCTGTGAAGTTGCTTGTGTGCCTGCACGTCTTCTCCTTGCCTGGTATGCTGTAACGCCATTGCGTAATTGCACGGGGGTGGGGTGGGGGCAGAACATCAGAATCTCCTCAAGCAATTTAAACACTACTGAGGTCATTTACACAATCAAAAACTGTGTTCTACCTGGCTTTGGGAGCTGTGTGTGCTCCCAAACCCAGTTAGGAGGAAAACCTGGGTAGAAGTGATTGTGTGGAAGCAAAGTAGGAGAAAAACCTAGGTAGCTTTTCCTCCTACCTTGTTTCCACACAATCACTTCTACCCCCGTTTTCCTCTTACCTTGCTTCCACACAACCTAAATATTGATACAACCTCAATATTTACTACTATTGTCCAAACTGGCCCATCAGTGGAAATGATGAGGAAAATTATTGAAAATAATCCCATTGAAATTTAAAAAGTTAGGCATTGCCTAATTTGTCCTTTTAATTTCAAGGGACTACTTTGGGTAATTTTCCTCATGTCAGCCAAGGGGGCTATTCTCACGAGCAGCAAAAATTGGGCTAGGAGAGCCTAGCCCGATGTTTGCTGCTTGTGTAAACCACCGGGCTTGCAGGCGAGCCCGGTGGCTTACAAGCGGCTAGCCCGCTTTTGTAGCCCTCCCCTAAGCCCGGGTTTGCGGAGCAAGCACTCCGCAAAGCCAGGTTTCCCGATCGTGAGTAGTCGTGGCGTGGCTCTGCGCCACGGCTACTTACGAGTAGACCCCCGGAGGGGAGGTGGGAAGCCGCCTCCCAGCTCTGGGGGTCTCCCCAGCGGCCCCCGAGCTCCCCAGCCCCCACCGGCTCCGTCATGGAGCTGGCAATCGTGTGGGTGGCTGATCCAGCCGGCCAGGGCTCCCGCTCTGATCGTGAGCAGGGACTTAGCCCGCTCTCCCTACTCTGCTACAGAAACCAGGTCTCACTGATCGTGAGACCCAGCTCATTATGTTATGTCACTGGGGCAGAGATTTGGAGAATCTGTCTGAGAGAGAAAAATGATGTTTCTTTTTGGGTAGAACCTTAACATCCCACTTCAAATTCCAGTTTCTCTTTGAGAGGAATTTTGAAATAATTCTCTTTCAGACTTCTTTGGGGAAATTTTTGTTCCAACCCTAACTGGGCTGGATATTAGCCAGGTTTGGAGCCAGGTGGTGGGGCCCCGGAGTAAAGTTCTACACTGGGGCCCCTATCATGCATGGGGCCATTGCCCCATGATGCCATACAGGTGAGTATTTGGCTCCCACCCCCATGATGGCTCAAGGCCACCACTCAGAGGCATTCATTTGGTGGCTACAAGGGGCACCACATTTTCAGTAGTGTATTGCAGTTGACTCCAATTGGTCTCACCATAAAAATGGGCCTCAAATGGGCCTCGAATCACATGAATTGGTTCAGACTGAAGCAGAATTTATTCTCCTTGACCCTGAATCAGGCCCTTTATTTTGGGGGTGATTTGATTCTAGGCTGAATCTCCAAATCATCCCTGATTCGACCTGAATCAATTTGAGGCAAAATTGAATTGCACATCCCTAAAATGTATTAATTAATTAATTAATTCCCATTAACGTTCCATGCTAAATATATTTTTCTGTTTCATTGATATTGAAAATTCTCTTCCTTCACCCTGTTTCTTACATGGCAGGTTAAAGTCAGCTCATGAAGAGACATATTCCTAAAAAGAAAGCACTCTGAGTATGTGAAAAGTACCTTTCCTTCAAGTAAATGCAGGGGACCAGCAATGGAGTAGCAGAGCAAGATATTTGTCTTGGGGAGATGCTCACCTTTCTGTATCGGTGTATCCCCCCTAGTGCCACCTATGGTTACCAACTTAAAATGGAACAATTACAGAGCTAAAATGCTGCAAAATGGGTGTTAAAACCAGGTTTCTCAAAGGATAGTACAGCACATTAATACTATAATGTAAAGGATAAATAATATAAAAGTCAAGAAGAAGAAGAAGAGGAGGAGGAGGAGGAGGTGGAGGAGGAGGAGGAGGAGGAGGAGGAGGTGGAA
This sequence comes from Hemicordylus capensis, assembly GCF_027244095.1. Taxonomy (NCBI): domain Eukaryota; kingdom Metazoa; phylum Chordata; class Lepidosauria; order Squamata; family Cordylidae; genus Hemicordylus; species Hemicordylus capensis. Next base: position 23,362,272 of record NC_069661.1, on the reverse strand, counting down.
GAGATAATAATAATAATAATAATCAGTGGCTTCATCCCCCCGCCCCACATTTTATCAGTTGTGGGAATGCTAATATCACAGCCCGATTAACAGTCAGGGATAGTTCCTATTAACAATTGGCTGAATACAGAGAAAGCATGGAACTGTCATGTGCATAAGATTAGGTAAGATCATTTGGGAATTCACTCTCCCAAGAGTTGCACATTTGACACCCTTTAAAAAAGGGTTAATCAGGTCTCTGAAGTTGCTAGGTAACTGGGTGATACATTCATAGTATGATCAGTCGATGAGAGTTTGATTTTTACATTACAAGCTCATCAGGCCAGGAGCCGTGTCTTTATCTTTGTCTTGTAAAATGCAAAGTACCCTGTCAGCACATAATTAACAATGCTAATATAATACTTGCTACTTTTTATTTCCCTGTTAGAGCTGTGTTGTGTATGGAGAGATCTGAGGCTGGAGGAATCCTCGGCATTGCTCGATTCAGATTTGTTTTTAGGGTGTGCTTTCTTTAGAAACGTTCACTCGAAAGCACCTAGAACCAAAATTCTAAGGGTGACCCAGAAGTCACTTTTTAGGGAAGGGCTAGGCTTCAGTGGTAGAACATATGCTTTGCATGCAGACGATCCTGGGTTCAATTTTCAGGTAGCGCTGAGATGGAAAGGCCCCGCTCTGCAGTTGTGAAGAGCTGCTGCCGGGAGGTGTAGATAATCCTGACCTATATGGACCAATGGTCTGACTAAGTAGAAGGTCAGGGTCCTATGTCAGTAAGTCTAAGAAAGACCCATTCACATGGTCCTTCTTTTGAACATACATGTCATCTTCGGCACACTCGGATAGAGAATAGACAAATCAGCACTCAAAGAATCCAGGCAGCCCGCATCAGCTCCTATTACAGCAGCTGGAAATATTGACAAGTACTACTGTGGGCCACCCAGTACTCATTTATTTTTCTCTGACCACAATCACACAGCTGGCCAAAGATGGACCAGGACTGCTCACATGTAGTTAAAAGGATGCATGAACCAGCCCTTAGTTCCACTGACTTGCCTTAAAGCTCTGTCTTAAAGCACTATCTTCACTTATCTGGTTCAGACAGCAGTGCTGGGTGATAGGCGGATGGACCAGCCTTTTCTGGAAAGGTCTGATCTAGCTACAGTTATCTACACTCCATCACAGTAGATCGAACTGCTGTGGTGTGTTCTTCTATGTGGCTTGCCCATGAACAGCATTTGGAAACTTAATTAGGGTACAAAATGCAGCAACCAGGCATTTAATGTTAGGAACACCGCCACTTTACATCACCCCAACCTGATCTGCATTGGTTACTTATTTATTTCCAAGCTCAATTCAAGGTGGTGGTCATAAACTTTAAAAGCCCCATTCAAGTTGGGACCTGAGTTCCTCAGGACTATCTTGACCTATATGTGCCTTCCTGTACATTTCAAGCATCACCTCAGATTCTGCTCTAGTTGCCCTAGTCTTTTAAGGTGTGGTAGGCATCAAAGCAGGGCCTTTTTGGTGGTAACACCAAATTGTTCTACCAATTGTGGAATACACTCTCCACAGGTGCCTGGTTGACCCCTACTCTGCACGCCTTCAGATTTTTTTTGGTGAGAACCTGGCTGTTTCATTGGCCTTTTGTGGGAGGCTGATGCTCTGGCTCGTGGTTGGGTGGTGATTGCTAAGTTTTGGTTGACGATTGTGGATTTATTCATTCATGCTACATCATCCATCCAGCCATCCATGGGACTGGGCAGCAGGAATAATGTTTAAGCATCTGATTGAGGCTGTTTGCTACTCATGATACTCAACAACATAATCCCAGAAGAACTCCCAAATAACATTCTGAAGAAAGGGAAAGCCTTCACTGAGAAAGGGCAGGATACCATCTTGTAGGCAATGATTAGACTTCTTATTAAGAAGCCTACTCTGGATCCCCTGGTGATGAATAATTATAGGCCAGTCTCCAACTTCCCATGGTTAGATAAGGTGATTGAGAGGGTGGTGGCTGACTAGCTCCAAGTGGTCTTGGAGATTATGGACGACCCATTTCAAATTGGCTTTAGGGTGGGCTATGGGGTTGAGACATCAGCCTGATAGATGGCCTTTGCCAGGGAATTAACAGAGGGAGTGTGACTCTGCTGGTTCTTTTGGATCTCTCAGTGGCTTTCAGTACCATCGACCATGGTATCCTTCTGGATCGCCTAAGGGATTTGAGGGGGAAAAGGCACTGTTTTACAGTGGTTCCACTCTTACGTCTTGGGTAGGTTTCAGATGGTGTCACTCTTCAAAACGGGAACTGCTATATGGCATCCCTCGGGGTTCCATTCTGTTGGGCGAGGTCATCAGGCGATTTCGTGCTGGGTATTATCAGTATGCTGATGACACCCAGATCTATTTCTCCTTGTCATCAATATCAGGAGATGGTATTAAATGTTTGCCTACTGGCAGTAATGGGCTGGATGAGGGATAATAAACTGAAGCTGAATCCAAGCAAGACGGAGGTGCTCATTGTTGGGGGTTGTAATCTGCAAGATGCGGTAGAACCTTCTGCTCTGGATGAGGTTACACTTCCCAGAAAGAACAGGTTGGTAGCCTGGGAATGCTCTTGGACCTGGGTCTCACCCTGTTGCCTTTGGTTGAGGTTGTGGCCAAGAAGCACTTTATACCAGCTGCGATTGATTTGACAACTCCGCCCATTTCTTGAGAATGACCTGAAAACAGTGGTATACCAGTTGGTACCCTTCAGGATGGACTACTGCAATGCACTCTGTGTAGGGCTGCCTGAAGTTCCAAAACTTTAGTTAGTTTAAACTGCGGCAGCCAGATTGGTCTCTGGGGCATCCCGGAGGAGAGGCCACATTATGCCTGTTCTTAAACAGTTGCACTGGCTGCTATGTTGTCAGGCAAAGTACAAAGTTCTGGTTATTACTTTTAAAGGCCTGGATGCTTAGGTCCAGGCTATCTGAGAAAGCACCTTTCTCTACAAGATCCCCACCGCTCATTAAAATCACCAGGAGAGGTCCGTTTTTGGGTGCAACAAGTTCATTGGCCTTCTCAGTTGTCACCCCAGGTTATGGAACCCCATGGATATAAGTGATTATCTTCCTTGGAGGCCTTCAAGAGAGCCTTCAAGATCCATCTTTTTACTCTGGTTTTAAGGATATTTAGCTCTAATTGTAATTTTAATGACTTTAACCTGGTTGAAATGTTTCACAATTTTAATTGTCTTATTAGATGTCTTTGATATTCATGTAAACTGCCCTGAACTACTTAAGGAAGGGCGGTATGTAAACCAAAGAAACAATAAATAAATGCACTGAATACATTGAATAAACAAAGAAGACATGCTGTGAGGACTCTAAGCCTCTACTGACGTGGGAGTTTCGCTTTAGTGTTGCAAGTGGTTGCACTTCTTGGAAGTGGTGGCGCTCCTTTTAAAGCTGTGAAGTTAAAAACCTGTGTAAATCGCTGGATGCTGAAGGTCAGCAATTCCTTTTCAGTTTCTCTACCAGGGAGCTTGCAGATAAAGTGAGTGACTAGTACAGGTTAGCTACACAAGTGGGGCTCCAGCATGGTCAAAAACCCCAGATTGCAGCAGAATGGGGCTGGGGGGGGTCGGGGGTCAGAGGCAAAGCTGGCAAATGAATTCAGGGATGGCTCACTTGACATAAATGAGGAAATGACAGTGCAAAGCACCACGATAAATTGGATGGGCTTGTCGAAGCCAAAACAGATAGAAAGGTTGCCATGGTAATTGGGCTATCCAAATATACAAGGAGGCTGTTTGCTGGTTGCTGGGTGCTGAACTTGGATACCTTTTTGAGCTTTGGGTAGAGATAAGCACCTGCACTCAGATAATCACGAAAAGACATGAAACGAAGGTGCTACTGTAGAAGCTGTTTACACTTATTCTTAAAGAAGGTAGCAGTGGAGAGTGGGGAGGGAGGCGCACAAGGCCCATGGGAGCCCCAAGTGATTGATTCCATGCTTTTCTGCATAATGGTTAGACTCACTGATTTTATTGATCCGCAGTTATGCTCAGTGTCGAATGCTTCATTAGATGAAGCCGCTGAGAGCCTGCTTGCCCCTTTCTAGAACCACTGAAACTGCACAGGAGTGTTTTGAGATCGGCTAAATAGGATGCAGGGGTTCAAGTGGTAGCATTGGGGAGATAACCTAAATGATTCATTGGCACAGCAGTAAGAATGATGAAATCTTGGAGGGCTACAGCTTCAAGTCAGTGTAGACAATACTGAGCTAGATGGACCAATGGCGTAACTCTGTATAAGGCAGATTCCTGTGCTGATCGGGCCAAAGTTCAGTTCTAGAGCATTCGCTTTGCATGTAAAAGGTCCCAGGTTCTATCTCTGGCATCTCTAGATAGGGCTGGGAGAGACTCGTGCCAGAAACCTTGGAGTAGGGGTGTGCACGGACTGATGTGGGTGGTCCAGTCCGAATCTGGCAGCAAGTGGCACCATTAGATGTAAATTAATGGGCCCTTACCATGGTGCCGCTGCTCCAGGCAGCTTCTAGGTGTGGTGGTACTTCCCCCAGCAGCCCACACGGAGGTGGTGTGGCTCCAGCACTCAACTGGCCTCTGCGCATGCACAGAAGCCATTTGCATGGTCAGCATGCATTGAGGCCAGTGAGTGCCAGAGCCGTGCTGCCACCTCCACCACTGTGCAGGCTGCTGTGGGCGGGAGAGTGCCACCACACCTAGAAGCCCCCTGGAGCAGCAGCATCGTGGTGAGGACCTGCTAATTTACTTTTAAAGGTGCCTCTCGCCACCCCTACAGGCCCTTGAACTGCCGAATGTGTTCGAGCTGGGCCACCACACTCGCTGAACTGGTTTGCGGACCCACAGACTGGTCCAAATTCAGACCAGACCGTGAACATTGTTCCGCACACACCCCTTCCTTGGAGATCCACTTTCAATGTGTAGACGATACTGAATGAGAAGGACCAAAATGCCTTGGTTTCTGCTGCTTTGGATGGCAGATTTAAAGGGATACTACTAAGGAACCGGTTATGCCCATGTGGTTCGGATGACACTGAATCCGTCTTACGTGTTCTTTTACAATGTACCTACTACAGAGACATTCGTACTATCTGGATTGAACCATTCTTTAAAAATAGGGCTGGTCAATCAGAAGAGTATTACATCTCCTATCTACTGGCAGATCAACATGCAGTTGTTACAGCAGCAACAGCAAGATTCTGTGCGGCAGCCTGTGAACTGAAACGGGAGCAATTGATTAGTTGTAACTGAGATTTCTGTAACCTGATGTTTTGTTACTTAGTTTTACTGCTTTGGTTTTGTATTCTTTTATGCTAATTTGTATTTTGGTGTGTATGTTGACTGGTCACTGACCGTAATAAATGTTCTGTCTTGGTATAAGGCAGCTTCACATGTTCATATGACTGACTGGATGTTAAGATTAGATGTGGCCTGAGCCTGCCATAAAAATTTCCAAACAACGTGGAAGGTGTATTTAGCATGCACAGGGTAAGAACGGACTGCATACTGCTCACCAGTGTTTCCTGTAACAGAGGGAACATTTCCAGATGTTGATGACTACAATTCCCATAATCTCCAGCCAAAAGGCATGACATCTGGGGTGCTGGGAGTTGTAGTCAACAATGTCTGGGAATCCCTGGAACATGGCTGCTCACCTATGAACCATGCTAAAGATCTTCCAGCCATGAAACAGATAGCTTTACAGACACATAGGCTGTGGTGGTGGCCAGAAGTGCTTTCTTTCAGTTTCGGCTGATATGACAGTTTGAGATGAACAACCTCAGAACTGTGGTACATCTGCTGATAACCTCCAGACTGGATTACTGCAATGTGCACTATGTGGGGCTGCCTTTGTACATAGTCTGGAAACTGCAGTTGGTGCAGAATGCAGCAGCCAGTTTGGTCTCGGGGTCATCTTGGAGAGACCATATTACTCCTATATTATAATAGCTACACTGGCTGCCAATAAGTTTCTGGGCAAAATACAAGGTGCTGGTTATAATCTATAAAGCCCTAAACAGCTTAGGCCCTGGGTATTTAAGAGAATGTCTTCTTCCTCATGAGACCCACCACCCATTGAGACCATTCAGAGAGGTTTGCCTGCAGTTGCCACCAATTTGACTGGTGGCTATGCAGAGATGGGCCTTCTCTTTTGCTGCCTTGAGACTCCAGAATGCACTCCCTGCTGAAACAAGAGCCTCCCCATCTCTAACAACTTTTTAAAAGCCCCTAAAGTCTTATTTTTCACCCAAGCTTTTTAATTTGTGGTTTTAAATTGTTTTAAGGTTTCAGTTTTAATTTGTTTTATGTTGCTGTAAACTGCTCAGAGATGGAAGTTTGGGGTGGTCTACAAATCTGAGAAACCAACCAACCAACCAACCAACCAACCAACCAACCAACCAACCAACCTAGTGTGTATGCAGCATACTATACAGCATACAACATACTATACAGCATACAACATACGACACACATCAGAGACTGCTGGTTTGGGACTGTAGAAGCTGGCAGTAGAAGCCCCATCCTTCAAAGCCTGCAGCAGCCAATAAAAACCTGTGAGGCTGTGCATACGATCAGCCAAACCCCGGCTTGGGCAGCCCTGCCTGGGTTTGACTGCCCATGTGCACCACCAGGATTGTGGGCGATTCCAACACTGCATCCCCCACAAGCCCTGGAATTTACCCCAGGTTTTAACCTCGGTTAAAGGGCATGGGTATAACCTTTATCCCAGGTTTGGGGGTGTACGTTTGGGCTGTGCACAGCCCAAGCATACAGAGAGTCAGGTGCCTAGAGTGCCTGACTCCTTGGGGAATGCCCTAATGCTCCGCACTGCATCTGACTTGATCCCAGCCTCCGGAAATCCGCACTGCATGGAACAGTCACCATCACTGCTGCTTCTAGAACCTGAACCAGATCCAGAACCTGATGCTGAACCAGAATCATCATCCAATTGGCTAGATTCTCCACTAATAATAATAATTTAGCGAACATGGAAAGAAAGAAAAAAGTTAGGTATGTAATGTATTTAAGGACACACAGACATAGTCCTGGTTATTTTTCTCCAATTTTATTAATGTTTTTTTGTTTTGCTACACCATCCTCCTGAGAAGATAGGAACCATATCAAATAATAAAAGGGTGAACAACAACAACAACAATAATGGATTATAACAGGATGAAGACAGATGTAGTATTCCAAGAGGGGTTATTGCCAGCGCCACCTGCTCTGGAAACCCAGCTCTGCAATTTGTGTTACATTTTCTAATGCTGATCCGAAATGTTCCTTCCACTTTGTCTACTATGTCCTCAGGAGTGAAAATGGTGTGCTATTTTGGCACTTTTCCTGGCAGGCTTGAGAATTCTCAGCCTACTGAGAATGAACTAAGTTATGACTAGTGGTGGCACCACTGCCTGCAGAGATGCGATGGATGGATGAAAGGAAAGGAAAGGAAGGAACCTTTTTGTTTTATGTGGCACCTATGCATTTATTCATACGTATGTCATCTTGCACTTTACAAAAATAATAATAAACATGTTGAAAATGGTTGCAAAACCGCTCTTGTGATGGAGGAGGAAGTATGTGGTTAATGGCCTGGGTATGTGGTTAACAGGCAATCACTACAGTCAGCTTTTTCTCAGTTCAAACTGAACCATCACTAACCCCCCACCCCCGCAAAACTGGCACTATACAGAAACAAAAGTTGTTTTGAAGCATCATGGTTAATATGTTACACCTGTCTTTAAAATATAATACCTGTCTCAACCCATAGAATATCATGTCTATAAAAACTCATCATGTTATACCTACCCATATATATAATGGTTAAATCTCAAGGGAAGGAGAACTATGGAGACTTCTTTCTCTGCATGCATGTTTCTTTCTTTCTTTCTTTCTTTCTTTCTTTCTTTCTTTCTTTCTTTCTTTCTTTCTTTCTTTCTTTTAAGCAAATTGGGTGTGGTATTTCATTCCTAGTGCATCCTGAGTATTTATACTTATTCTAGATATTTTTGTTTATGTGTTGCTTTGAAAGGCCTCTAGGTCACAGGTCTGCTCTAGGGAAATTATTTTTTTTGTAACTGGAAAAACAAAACAAAAATAACAAGGGAACCTATCAGAAATCAACATTAGGAAGAAAACAATTAGCATCTCTGAAGAAGGAGACCTGGCTTGAAGGATTTAGTAGGAAGGGCAGGAAGGGCAACGAAAGTCATATTTAAAGAGAAAGATGCAGCCTCCGGTGGGTCATTTGAATTTCATCTGCAGAGTAATTTCCACGCCATTTAGCCCTATCCATGGCAGGAATAAAGGGGACTAAACAGGTTATTAAACTGACAAAGTCATACAAGGGGTGGGGAGGGATTTAGCCATGTGGGCAAGACATTTGATAAAATTCAATGATACGCTAGGATAGGTTAGTGACAAACTGGGGATTTTAAGTATTTACAGAAAGATACGGTACACCAGTGGAAGAAGAGGCTGAAATATATACATTCAGGGTTCGTGGTGTGTTGAAGATTAATCTTATAAACAGAAGACAGGATCAGGTGTGGACTGAAACTATTGTCAGTGGTGTTGGTGGGGGTCACACACACACACACACACACACACACACACACACACACACACAGCTTTTCTGTTTTTTTTCACTTGACATTTTAAGCATCACGAATTCCTTATCAGACCACAGTGAATTTTGTCCTGCAGGAAGTCAGGGGATGAAAGCGTTAATCCCTTAATTGATGCTATTAATTTTCTAATTTACGAACTGCAGATTAAATATATGGATTTTTAATCAGATTTTCATCAAAGCTCTCCCCTGCAGATGGGTGTACCATGCTGAGGACAAGCAACCCATATACCTCTCTTGAAGTAGGCAATGTAAAAGATTATTTTTCTTGACAATTAATGCTTTTTTAAAAAAGCCAAGAGAAAGCATAATCATTGGTCTCCTGAAAGTATCACCCTTGCTTTAGCAGGCTGATTAATTTATTAATCTGTTAAAAGCAAGCCAGTCAATTTATTTAAAAGCTCTAGTAAATACACTAGTATTGATAAGTATCGCCTCCTGAAATCCCAGTGTTTAAATGAAGGCTTTTCTGATTATATGTATGCCTTACATGTATAACCAATTAAAAAATATAGTATGAGCGAAGGAAGACAGTGGGTTGTACTATTTGGCACAGAATGTAAGCTGATCCAATGTGACTATGCACAGAACTTTAACTAAGTATGAATCTAGCCAAGCTGGGCAAGTTAGGACCCAGATCTAAGAACACTTGGCCAGGTTGGGACTGGGATCCAATATTTCAAAGGTGCTTTCTAAGGCTGTCATCTCAGAAACACACCTGGTGGAAGAAGCTCCTTGTGGTGCCATCCCATGTTGGCTGGAGATATATGGGGAGATTCCATCCCTTTGGGTGGAGTGGATCACATGTGTCTTTTTCACCCTACTGGCACTTTCCTTATAACTACGGTCTCCCAAAAGGGAAGCAGCTGCATGGTCTAACTAGTGTGTAACCAGATGCCAATAACACATGAATGAAAAAAGATACTGAAATCAAATTCCCTGAACATTGCCGATAATATTCATAAACTGCTCTATATCCTTGTTCTGGTGCAAATAGCTGGGTAAGTCAGAGCATATTGAAAATGTTCAGATAATGAAATGTCAGGGTAAAAAGGAGAGTAATTTAGAAAGATTTCCACTGAGTCAACAAAAGGTAAGTTGGGATAGCTTGGAGTTTTGGAAATTTAAAGTTCAGTAAATGGTCTAATGAGATTAGAGTTGCCACCTATTGAGGCTGTTCACACAACCGGAAACTTGTCCTATCCAGTTTTTGGTTGTGTGAACAGCCTCATATTCTGGCATGATGTTTTGCTTTAACAACTGAATGAAAGGCAGACATGCAATTGATAAAAGCTTTTCCCCCCAGCACAGAGATACATTTCACGTAGCATTTCTGCCTCTTGTGCAGTTGATAAACTGCAGAAAGGGTAGCAACCATAAGCGAAGCTCACCTTATTGAACAGAACAGATTTAGAAATAGAGAAGAATTGTGCTTTCTCTTTGTAGAGAATAGCTTTTACGTATGTCTGATTTATGTACGGTACAATAAGTAGCCACTAAATGTAGTTACAGGTGGATATCTGGCTGGGATACTTCCTGTTTCCAGCTTGAGCCAGACTTCTTGGCCATAGTTCAGTTCCAGTAAGGCATCTCCAGTAACCACTCTGTCAATGTAGTTGTTGTTATTTGTGTTTCCAGACTGGAAAGCCAGCTTGTCTACTCCATCGACCACCAGATAGCCAGAGATGAGCGGACTATTGGATTCAATGTTGTATTCGAACACATAAACACCAAGATACGGCACACGGAATCTTCCATTCGCTGGGACATAGGAGGATCCATAGTTGACATCCAGATTATTAAATCGAATTGGGCCAGGAGAATTCATCCCATAGGTATGAGAAGCAAAGAAGGCCACCATTGGGGCATACCTGTAAGATCCTTTTGTAAAATCTGCAAAGGAAGAACATTGGAAGGATAAGCAAATCTGGTAGAGTCTTTGAGTGGAACCAGTTAGATCTCTGAACCTTGGACCTTTGCATGCAGAGTATGCCACTGGGATGTCCGCCTTCCGCAAACATATAGCATACAGTGAGTGTAACTAGACATTATGAAAAGGAGGGGGAGGGTTAGATATGGAGCTGCCATTGTCAACAGCAGCCTCAAGTCTGCCACACCATCTAGACCTGTTCTTTGTCTTCTACTCTTCATGTGGAATTGCAGATTTAAATGGGATCAACTCTGTATAACAGACACAGGGGTAGTTGCAAACTTTCCCCTCAAGCCTCCTGTCAAGTTCTCAAGAAGCTAAAGAAAAAAAGCAAAATGAATTCTTAAGTACTGTATAGAAAGCAATTTTCTCCACAATTAGCGTCAAACGCACCAACAAAAAAGAGAGTGTCCCCCCACCACCTTTCAGAAACAGCAAGAAATTCTCAGTCTTAACTGTGCTGCATTATTAGGAAGAAAAGCTTTCATGCCTCTCTCAGCTCTGAGGTCTGTGTCACAGATTCCTACAAATGTAACACGTTTGCATGTTTTGCAGAGCCTAGAATTGTGCTCTCAATCTCTCAAAAGATATTGAAGAAAGCTGGAAGCTTAATAATAATAAAAGATGGGGAAATAAAAATATTACTTGTTTCTTTTCCTTCACCCGTGGCATATAAGCCAGTGCCTGCCTGACTGTTAAAATGATGGAGAAACAACAGAATAAAGGCTGAAAGAGGCATAAAACACAAATTTCACGTATCCTGGATGCAAATCTTAGTTTATTCATTTTTATGGCAAGTGTCACCGTGACTGTGCCTTCTGAAATGAACCTTCTTTGCAGAGCACCGTCTAACGTGGCTGTAGAAACATCAAGCCTGATATAAATTTCCCCCTGATTTTTCACAAATGTTACAAATGTCTGGCGGCAACTTAGACTCGGGCCTTCTCTCAAGCTTTGGAGCACACTCCTGGCCAAGATAGAAGGTTTGCCCTCTCAGCTGGCCTTTAAGAGAGCTTTGAAGACACATCTTTTTAACCAGGCGTTTTGATAGTTGTTGCTCTTAACTATTTTTAATTGGTTCCGTTTCAGTTTTTGTATTTTAAACTGGTTTTAATGGGTTTGAAAACCACTTAGAGATTATTTTTTTAAAATTAGGTGGTATATAAATGTAATAAACAAATAAATAAAAGGCTTCTGGGCCTTTTTACAAATTACATTTTGATGTGTGCATCTATAGTGTTTTGAAGTGAACGCCTAAAAATGCAAGGTCTGAGTGTTACATGTAACGTAATGTGGTGTGTCAGTGGCTGACATGCAGTGGAGAAGCTGATCCTGGAGAACCAGAATTGTCTCACCTTTGCCACCCACACCTCCCCAGTCCCTTCCTCTTTTTCAAGGAAGGGAAGTAACTGTCGTTCACCTGCATTTCTTCTTCCTCCGGAGCAACAAGACAGGGACGGAAGGAGGGTGGGCATGAAGGCGTATATGGGCTGGGAATAAGCAAAGCCACCTCCCTTACACCATCACAGCACAGCAGCTGAGCCTGGCGGAAGAGCAGCCAAAGCAGCAGTGATGGTGCTGGTGGGAGGAGCTTCTTGCACGGGCGAGTCAGCCAATCCCTCTGCAGCCTCAGATGCAGCAACAGCAGCGCCCACCAGGCTTGCCGGTCTTGATGACCATGTGAACCTCAGCCACCATGGTCGCTTCCTCCTCCTCCAGCCCACACACCAGCAGCTGTCCAGTGGGGCCTCCCTTCCCATCGTAAGTGTTGTAAAAAAAACCACAAGGTGGGAGTTTACAAATGCCTAAGTGCCATTTGTCTCAACCCGGAGTGTCTTAAGTCAAGGACTGCCTGCACATATTAATCGTGGTCATCGCTGCAAAGTCTATAGCCCTTTTCCGACAACATGCCCATGTTCACTGAACACACAGAGGGAGGGGAGTTGGATTGCACTTGTTGGCCCCATTCTCAACCTCGGTCATTCAGCCAATGATCTGAAGTTGGGCTGCGCATGAAGCTTTTCACTCCCACTGGTTGACATTCTGGTGATTGCTGGGTTACAACATTGGTGGGGTACATTCAGTCTAACTCTAAAGTAAACACAGTTTACGTGTGCAGGCCCTGCACATACAACCAGGGATTGTGGGGCGTTTTTGTTTGTTTGTTTGTTTGTTTGTTTGTTTGCAAGGATCCTGCTTGTCCAGAGAGAGCGTACACTAGCACAGATAGATGAAAAAAACTGTGTTGCTGACTTTGCCTAGACTGGTGGTGATCAGCAGTGGGGACCCAAGGTGTAATCACAATTTTCCCCTCCACTTGTTCAGTGGCCATATACACAACTCTCTAGCCCTCTTCACAAGTCTGGCAGAGGGCACTGTGCAACTGGGATGGCAGGCTTCATGCTGCTTTATGTATGTTCATATGTATGTCTTTGGCATGTGCATAGACAGCAGATCATGAGAGCAGGAACAATGAAACAGCAGGGATCCTGATCTCAGGGAACCCTGTGCATCCATTGCTCATATGTGAATAGGCACACGGCAGACTGGTCCATGACAGATATGGAGGACTAGAACCAATGGGATAGGAGAGCTGGTCTTGTGGTAGCAAGCATGACTTGTCCCCTTAGCTAAGCAGGGTCTGCCCTGGCTGCATATGAATGGGAGGCTAGAAGTGTGAGCACTGTAAGATATTCCCCTCAGGGGATGGAGCCACTTTGGGAAGGGCAGGTTTCAAGTTCCCTCCCTGGCTTCTCCACGGTAGGGCTAAGAGAGACTCCTGCCTGCAACCTTGGAGAAGCTGCTGCCAATCTGTGAAGACTATACCAAGCTAGATGGACCAATGGTCTGACTCAGTATATGGCAGCTTCCTATGTTATAAGAAAGTGGATTTAGGTGAGTGATGGGGAAGAACTTCCTAATTATAGGAGCTGTTTGGAAGTGGAACAGTCTTCTTAATGCATTGCTGGTCACTGGAGGTTTCTAAACAGAGGATGGACGGCCATCTGTCAGGGATGCTGTAGCAATTTCCTGCACTGAGCAGAGGGTTGGACTAGATGATCTCCAAGGTTCCTTCCAGTTCTAAAAGTATTTGATTCTATAAATGTGCACACAGTGTGAAGTAGGAGAATGCCATCTCCACTCTGGTGAGCATGGAGGATGGCACTGACCATGTGAAGAGGGCTTCACAGCTGAGTTTTCCCAGCTTCTTTTTTTTAAAAAATGGAGGGAGCAGCTTAGCCACAGATGTAATTTCCCAATAATGCAATTTCACAGCTTTTGTTAAAAAAAAATTGCCAACTTGCTCTGGTCTGTTTATGATAGAACTGCTTGGCTAATAACCATCTTGTTCAATCCACCATAGACCTGCTGGTTATTATATTTTTTATGGATAAGCCTCTGAAAGAGATCAAATTTTATACTTTGTGATGCAGGACACATCAAAAGAGAGGACTATGGACTCTCCTCAGGAACTGAGTGTTTAAAAATAAATAAATGACCATGCCACCAGGGTGCCCTTTTGTTGCGGGAAACTAGTGGCGAGAACTTGATTGTCCCCTTAATCTCTGGACTATTGCAAGAGAAGCAGGGGAAGTGGTGATGTTTTTGACTTATACTTGCCTACAGCTGGAGCGCCTTCCTCCGCCATCTTTGTACTGCAGTTGGATCCTCCGAAAGGGTAGCGGCAAGCACAGACAAAGCCGTTCCTTTCGTTGACACAGGTCCCCCCATTTTGGCACGGAGAGCTACTGCAGCTCAAATGTTCACCTGTACAGAAAAGGGAAATGTGTGGTGGGAATGGTCACTGCATGATTGTATACAGAAGCAAAGACTCTCTGGCAATGGCTTTGCACACACTCTGCCTTGCAAACCCCACAGCAACCTTTAAAACCCTCCAGGGCTGTGTTTGAATCTAAAGTGGAGGCTGACACCTTTCCTAGGTATGTCGGGGGTGGGGGTGGTAAGGCAGCAGTCATTCTGTATTTGCATATAAATTGATGCTGTTTTCCAGAATTGTGTCGTTTGCTTCCCTAACGTTATTGTCACAGGGGAAGCTAGTCAGACAGGGTTGGCTTGCGGACAACACTTGTTGTTGGGATCAGGCCTTGGATGGCTAACCACTCCTCATTTCTACCAGTCGAAGGTATAAGGGAAGCCCTCAGCCTCTGCCTGCATGCCCAAATATACTGGCTGACATGATGCACAGCATACCCTGGGTGGTTCTGCACCACCTGTGCTGTTGCAGGCATCTTAGAATAACATCAGTGCTGTAGAGCAAGAGCACTATTGTGCTAAAAGGTAAAATCACGCAATCACGCTTGCGCATTGCTACGGCCATTATTTTCAATGGCTGTAGCACTGTCTGAGCACGGTAATGCAATTTGATGTATTTGTGCAATTTGATGTATCTGTTTGCACAACAGCACCAGCATTGTTTTAGACACCCGCAGCAGGCGGACAGTGCAGAAACACCCACGGCAAACAGCAATCATGTCAGTCACTGTCTATATACTTGATTAACCAGTTATATACCACTTCAGTGCTTTACAGTCCTGTTCCTATTTTATAGATAGGAAACTGTATGTATTAACTTGAAGAAGGTCAGGTATTAACTTGCAAAGGGTCAGGTCCAGGGCTAGCCTGAAATTTAAACCCAGTTATCCTATATTGGACAACTGGGCGCATGCCTGTTCAGTCACATGCATAATAAGAACATAGGAAGCTGCTTTAAATTGAAGTCAGACCACTGGCCCATCCAGCTCAGTATTACCTACAGTAACTGGCAGTGACTCTCCAAGGTTCCAGGAAGGAGTCTTTCCCAGCCCTACCAGGAGATGCGGCTAGGGATTGAACTTGGGACCTTCTGCATGCAAGCAGATGCTCTACCACTGAGCTATGGGCTCATCCCTGAACAATCTCTGATATGGCTGAGATGAGATTTTAATTGGGGACTAGATTTCATTTCTCTTTCCCCAGACATCAAGACACCAGGAGAAACCTGGCTCCCACCCCCACTTAAGTAGCTGTCTTATACTGAGTCAGACTATTCATTCATTCATTCATTCTCATTCATTCATTCATTGCATTTCTAGACTGCCCCATCCAAAGGCTCTGCGTGGTGCACAACAGTTTTATTTTTTTAAAAAACATATTAAAACAAACACCATTTAAAACACACTGCTTAAAATAATATTAAAACAATTTTAAAACAATTCAGAGCCATTTAAAAAACTAATTAAAATACTTAAAAACAAATTTAAAAACCTTGGAAGGCCAGGCCAAAAAAGTAAGTTTTTAGGGCTCTCTTAAAGGTCAACAATGAGCCTAAATTACAGATATCTGCTGGGAGTGCATTCCATAGGCCAGGAGCAGCTACAGAGAAGGCCCGGTTCCAAGTCGCCACCAGACGTAAGAAAGAGCTCTCTAAAGCAGCCTGGACCTAAGCCATTCAGGGCTTTAAAGGTAATAACCAGCACTTTGAATTTTGCTTGAAAACATATCGGCAGCCAGTGCAACTGTTTTAAGACAACTAGACAAGCATAATATGGTCTCTCCAGGTTACCCCAGAGACCAGTCTGGCTGCCGCATTTTGAACTACCTGAAGTTTTCTAACTATGTATAAAGGCAGCCTCATGTAGAGCGCATCGCAAAAGTCCAGCCTGAGGGTTACCAGCTGATGCACCACTGTTTTGAAGTCATTCCCTTCAAGGAATGGATGCAGCTGTCAAATCAGCCAAAGCTGATAGAAAGCACTCCTGGCCATAGCTTCCACCTGAGATACCAGGGTGAGGCCTGGATCCAAGAGCACTCCCAGCCTGTGTTCCTGTTCCTTCTGGGGGAGTGTAACCCCATCCAGCACAGGAGGATCTAACTCATCCTTCAAATGCCAATCCCCCACAATGGGCACCTCCATCTTGCTTGGATTCAGCTTCAATTTGTTAGTCCTCATCCATTACTGCCTGTAGGCAGGCATTTAGGGAGTGAATGCCATTTTATGATGATGATGATGATGATGATGATGACGACGACGAGAAGGAGAAACAGATTTGTGTGGCATCAGCATACTGATGACACCCTGCATCAAATCTCCTGATGACCCTACCCAGAGGTTTCATGTAGATGTTTAAAAGGATTGGTGACAGAATGGAGCCCTGAGGGACTCCATATAGCAGCTCCCATTTCAAAGAGCAACCGTCGCCAAACTCCACCATCTGGAATCTGCCTGAGAGATAGGAGTGGAACCACTGCAAAGCAGTGCCTCCTATCCCCAACTCCCCCAGGTGATCCAGAAGGATACCATGGCCGATAGCATAGATCGCTGCCAAGAGATCCAAAAGAACCAACAGAGTCACATTCCCCCTGTCAATTCCATGGAAAAGGTCATCCATCACACCGACCAAGTCCGTCTCAACCCTATAGCCTGCTCTACAGCCAGTTTGAAATGGGTCTAGATAATCATTTCCTCCAGAACTGCCTGGAGCTGGTTAGCCACCACATTTTCAATCACCTTGTTCAACCATGGACAATTGGAGACCGGCCTATAACTATCCATCACTGAGGAATCTAGGGAAGGCTTCTTAAGAAGTGGTCTAATCATTGGTCTGTCTAGTTTAGTATTGTCTTCTCTGAGTGGAAGCGGGTCTCCAAGGTTTTGGGCAGGAGTCTTTCTCAGTTTGTGCAGATACTTGAACTGCATGAGTCTTCCACATCAAATAAGGAAGGGAGAAGATTGTGCGATTTGTCCCTCAGCATCTATGAGTGTCTGTGTAGAGATGTTCTATTATGAGCATGGTGTGGGTGGGCCTGCCTGTTCCTCCATCACAAAAACAGAATCTTTACTAAGCATCAGACCTGAGATTCCACCCCCAGGATGACATTGGCTCTCAACCCATAGCTGGTGTTCTTTGAAGCCCATTACATTATTCAAACCAGCAACAGCACTGGCCACCTTCATACCTGGAGCATGATGTCCAGTTCCACAGGCCAACTGGGGCTGACATACTGTTCTGCCGACTTTTATCAGAATATGCACACAGTTGTGCAAGAACACGCATGCACAAGACTCAAGAATTGTGCAAATGCGGTTGTGCAATGGATGGCCATTGGAGACAATGACCACTGGAGACAATGGCCATCCATTGCACAGTTATGTTTGCACAATTCTTGCATTATACACAAAAAAGCTCTTGCCCAGCTGTTGACATGTTCCATTAAAAGGCATTCAGAAAGTTCTGCAGCAAAAGCCAGTATGTTGTGTGTGAAAACCCTATATGAAACTGAATATTGGGCAATAGTCCCCCGATTGTATTGTCCAAGTCAAATCTTGGCTTTCAATATGTTTATACATTTTCATGCAGTAATGTTGACTTTTAAAAGGTCCACACCGCTGAAACAGAACAAGCTCCTAACCACATGGATGGGTTTCCAGTATGTCCATTTGAGTAAACGTTCTTGTGTTATATTTGGTTAAAATTCAGAGTGAGGCCAGGGATGTAGGCATGAGGAGGGGTGGGATTCTGTTGGAACTTGGTCCTCTGCATTGTGATTACAGATCTACCAGAGACTTTTCAGCTTACATTTTAGAATGAAAAGCTCTAGCCCTTTTATTTGTGAAGATATAAGGAAAAGGATGTGGAACATATTCAGCCCAATTGCACACTAGCAGATAATGCAATTCAGTTAGTTTAGACATACTAGGCTATCTGTATTTATGGTCTAACTCACGGCTAGACAAGCGTGTCTCATAAATAAATAAATAAATAAATGGCAGCTGGGGATGATGGGAGTTGTAGTTCAGCAACAGGTGGGGAGCCAAGGTTGCCTACCACTGGTCTAGCTGGTGAGATGTCTGTTCAGGCTGCAACTGGAGGTTGGCATGTTTACATGCTTTCCCACACACACCCTTTCTGGCGTGTAGAAAGCTACCCTATCAGGATAATTTAACCTCTAGCCTTCTCCCTGGCCTGCTGTTTTTCTACAGGTGTGGAGCTTTTTTCAGCACTGAAACGTACAAACCCCCACCTGCAGCCTGAAGTGGCACAGTCCTGGCAAAACATTACCACCTGATTCCATCGCATACATAAACTAAGCCTAAGAGACTCTGGCGGAAGGTTTCCCCCACCCCCTTGAACCGTCCTTTGCAAATCACTGTACTCTATCATCTTGGGATTAGACAAATTGAATTAGTGGAGACTATTCAACAAGCTCCGCTCTTCAGACTCCTGAGCGGTGACAATAGGGGCATGTATGTTCTTGTGACAAGATTGCAAGCAGGCCAGCCTCAGCGTCTTGAAAGAATAGTTCAGTAACGTTCAAGCGGTGGGTAGGTGTGGGTGATGAAAAGGGAGTTTCATAATAAGTGCTGATTGCCGGCAGATGTGTGGAATTGCATCTTTTCACACAGGCACTTCACTGGCGCTCTGAGCTATCTTTAATTTCCAGCCCAGTCATTTCAGATGGCATTGCGTTCCATCACAGCACTTCAACGGTGATGAGTTTGAGTTTGCCAGGCTGAATGCAAAGCTTTGTGATCTTTGTATAAAATGTACTCCCCAACCCCCCACATTCAGTTAGACTGATGAGGTTTATGGACTGAAATGTGCTGAGAAGTTTCTGTATGACTTAAGTAAATCTTTTCTCCCCTAACATATTGCGTTCCTGGATAAAGCAATGTATAAATGCAGTTCAAATTTCAGGAACAGGTGAGGAAATTCTGGCTTACTTAGCATTATATTTAGGGTTGCCCAGAGATTTAAAAGAAGAAAAACCAAACAGACTTCCAGACCCTACCACAGGCAATGGGTTAGTTCTCACTGAGGTGGTAAACCTGTGACTGGAGTGTGTGGCTTCAGATTGCAGGTAAGTCTCATATGAAGCTGCCTTATACTGAGTCAGACTATTGACCATAAACATAGATAGCCTAGTATATCTAAAATAACTGAATTGTATTATTTACTAATGTGCAGTTGGGCTGAATATGTTCTGTATGGTGTGGTGTTTTTGGTTAATCCATTCCTTGATCCAGGCCAGCATTGGAAGGGGTTTTTAGTTGTATTCCAGTCCTGGTGTAGAGGTGGGGCTAACAAACAGCCAGCAGCAAGAGCACTGAAGGCAGACTGCACTTGCCTCTCTGTAAAATAATATCTGTCAACTTCACTAATAGTCAAGTTATGATCCAGTTAGTGAAGTTAATAGTCAACCACTACCTTGTCCTTGCATATCACAACTCTTTCCTCTGGATTCTATACATGGTTTTCCTTATATCTTCACAAATAAAGGTATTTCATTCTAAAGTGAAAGCTGAAAAGTCACTGGTAGGTCTGCAGTCATTATGAGGAGGACCAAGTTCCAACAGAACTTATGTACTCATCCCTACTGGATCAGACCAAAGGCCCATGGATTCCAATATCCTGTTTCCCATCGCGGCCAACCAGATGCTTCTGGGATGAAGGTGTATCTCCTCTCTTGCCAATAGTCCCCTGCAACTGGTATTCAGAGACATGCTGCCTAGGAACATAAGACTCTGCCTTATACTGAAGCTATTCCACAATCGGCAAAAATTGGGCTAGGGAAGGCTAGCCCAATTTCTTCTGATCGTGAGAAGCAACAGGAGCCATGCAGCTCCTGGAGGTGGTTCAGCATCAAGCCCACTTACGGAGTCCATCATTAAACCTGAGTTTCAGGTGCAGGGGCACCCTCAAAACAGGTTAAACAATCATGTGTTGCCATGGTGTGACTCTGTGCCACAATGACTCACGAGTAGCCTCCCGACCTGGAGGCTACAACAAGCCTCCTGGCCTCAGGAGGCTCCTCAAAAGGCACTGTGCACTCACACAGTGCCTTATGGGACTTCAGAAGGCTGGGAAGCCCCCAAACCACACTGCCCCAACCAGCTCTGTGACAGAGCTGGAAATCGTCTGGGCGGCCAATCCCAGGGAGGGCTCCCTGATCGTCTGCGGGGAGAGTGGGTCAAACCCACTCTCCTCACAGAACCTATTTTGGAGCTTCACACCACTCGTGTGAAGTGCCTCACTGAGTCAGACCTTTGGACCATCTAGCTCAGTATTGCCTACAATGACTGGCAGCAGCTCCTTCAGGCAGAAGTCCATCCCAAGACTTCCCAAGTCCCTGCCTGGAGATGCCAGGGCCTTCTGCATGCAAAGCAGATGCTTCGCCACTGATCTCAACCCCATCCTCATCCCTGCCTCTTAAACTGGAGGTTGCATATAGCCATCAGAACTAGTAGCCACTGAAGACATGTCCTCCATGAATTTGTCGAATCCTCTTTTAGATCCATTTAAACTAGTGGCCTTCACTACTCTTGTGGCAGCTAATTCCATAGATTTATGATGTGCTGTGTGAAGACGTACTTCCTTTTGTTCATCCTGCAAGTTGGTTTCATTGGATGGCCCTGGTTCTACTGTTATGAGAGACGGAGGAAAACCTTCCTCTCTGCACTTTCCCCACACCATTTATAATTTTATAAGCTTTAGTCATGACCTCTCATTAGCCACACTTTTCTAAACTTAAAAGCCCCAAACATTGAAGCCTTTCCCCATAAGAGAAGTGGTCCAGCCCCCTGAGCTTTTTGGTTACCCTTTTCTGCACCTTTTCCAGTTCCACAATATCCCATCTGAGATGCGATGATCAGAACTGCATACAGTATTCCAGAGATACCAAATTGGTCTTGGCAAATAGTATTTTTAACTTGGGCTCTCACAAAATAATTGGAAGAGGTGCATGGGAAAGAGAGACAGTTACAAGGACAGAACAATAGTCTCTTCCCAGAATAAGAATGAAGTTAAAAATAACACCGTGTCTAGCCAGTCACCTACAGCTAATTTTGCTGAAAATGGAATTTTAAGTGAAATATGAGGTTCCACTTCAGGTGAAACTTCCAAGGAATTTTGAGGGACAGTACGTTTTATAAGACTAGAGAAATCCCACAGGGAAGTGTTACACATCCCTATCAACGATTAACTGAAAAACAAAAACACTATGAATTTATTGTGGGGTGGGGGGAGGAGGAAAGAAGAGAAGGCTAGAGCATCCTGTTTACAACTGAGCTTCTTTCGCAGTCCTCTCTTTCCTTGCACTATTGACCAGTGCCAGTGAATTATGTCCCAACTGTCCTACTGCTATTACTGCTGATGAGAAAGTAGAGTGGGGAATTAAGCCCCCCCTCCCCTTCATTTCATTTGTGGAGTTATTTTTGTTCATTAAAGGACTTTATCCCTTTCTCTCATACAAGAGATCCAAGGCACCTCAGAAAATCAGGGTGCCACATGGTTATTTTTAAAAATCAATACAGAGTTAATGAAAACAACACATCAGAACTACAAAATAAATAAACTGAAAATGCTCCTGAAGCTCTCCTGAGTTGGACTTGGAAAAGAATTTCAGGGGCTCTCAGAAGGTTCCTCGAACACTGGCAAGCTTTACAAGTCCCTGGATTCTTTTTCGTCTTGGCTCGAAATCTGAGCAGAAGTACTCCCCACTTCCTGTTCCCTGTTCCTGTCAGCATTCCTCTCCCCCAAAGCATTTTCCCTTCCAATCTACCCTCAAAAGATCCTTCCTTTCGCTTACACAAACAGCAGCACACAGGAATGGCAGCAGTGCATTGGTACTAGAGAGAACTACACTTTTCATGGGCCCCGGGCTATGCACCACACACTGCAATGCAGCACCGCATGCCATGGCAATGCAGAGGAAGGGAGCAAGGGACATCTCCCCCCCTTCCATTCTCCCCGCATACTGCTGCAGTCACCATTTAAGGAGGTCATGGGAGGGAGAAAGATGTTTGAAGGTTGGCTTGTGGGGAGGCACTTTGGAATTGGAAAGGCTGACACAGTGGAAAGGGGGGGGGAGTCATTTCCCCAAGCATCCATTTGGACAATAATACAAGTTTTTCCTGATTCTGGAGAGGAAGAACTCATCATTTCCAAATTAATCTGATGCAAGTGGGGGGGAGCTTGCATATTTCTACCAAACCCATTCCCCCCACAAGAAACCATAAGACAATCACAACCCCTTCCACGTCTGAGGGGGAAAGGTGCACAAAACCTTCAGCATCCTTGGGCACAGGCTCAGGTAACACACAAACACCAGGGATGTATTGCAGCATTTTGTTGTAGATCCATACTTGTTTATCATTGTGAATTACATGTGCATCCCACCTTTTTTCTATGATGGAACTCAAGGCAGTGTACACTGGATTCCCAGGCAGTCTCCCAGGCACTGACCAGATCCAAGCCCACTTAACTTTAGCGACTCTGCTGTATCATACACCTTCAGACTATAGTCCTGGAACCATTAATGTGTCCCATACCAGCTCAGTATTGTATAAATAAAAGATTCTCATTGTTTCTGTCTCACGACTTTGATTGGGAGTTGGAGTAATAATAAGATATTTTAGTATATTTGTGGTTCATGGTGGCCAGTATTTTTGTCTATCAGCTAAAGGGACCTGAGGACAGAATGAGCTGAGGGTACACAAAACTATTCTCTTGGAATGGACAAGAGGTCAGGTTTGGGAGGCCGGGTGTTACTGCGACAATAAGGAACTGCTTCTCTTGTAACCACTCCATTTTCTGTTAGAGTGTTAGTAGTCTGTAGCGCTTTCCCTCCATGCTAAATTACAAACAACAACAAAACCTTCTTTCATCTGTCTCCTGCCCTATCACACTAAATATGCAAAGTTGAAGCATGAAGAGTCAAACTGAATTAGGATAACGATCAATCTCTTGCAATTAAAACACAAAGTGCAAAACACATTCCAAGCAGCACTTTGGCACTGAACAACAAAGGCACAATGAAAGCCTTGGTGTTCGGGATAGCATGTATCAGAATGTATGTTTAAAGCTCATGCATTTTTCTTTGGTACCCAATTCTCCTACGTAGGGTTCAGTGTTCCCCCTAACAGGGATTCCCAGATGTTGTTCACTACAACTCCTACAACTGTTCTGCTCACCCTGCAATTAGCTGTGATTTCCTTTTGCAATGGGCCTAGCAGAGATGGGCCATTAGTGTTTGGTAAGGAAACATGGGGGCTATTCTCACGATTAACAAAAATCAGGCTAGGAGAGCCTAGCCCGATTTTTGTTAATCGTAAGAACCACCAGGCTCGCAAGCGAGCCTGGTGGTTCTTGAGCAGCTAACCGACTCAAGTAGCCCACCCCTTAGCCCGGGTTTGCGGAGCGAGCACTCCACAAATCCGGGCTAGAGTGACTCCGTGCCATGGCTACTCGCGTGTAGACCCCTGACCGGGAGGCGAAAACCCTTCTCCCAGCTCCGGGGGTCTCCCCAGTATGCCCTGCATGCTCGTGCAGGGCATTCTGGGGCTTCCGGGGGCTGCACGGCCCCTGCTCCCCCCAGCCTCCGCCAGCTCCGTCACAGAGCCGGCAACCGTGTGAGCAGCCGATCCGGCCGCCCAGAGCTCTCTGCTTGGTCGTCTGTGGGGAGAGCAGGCTTAGCCCGCCCTCCCCGCAGTTGGGCAGAAAGCGGGTCTCACGGATTGTGAGACCCGCCTCATGTATTGTTAACCATTGTTAACCAGCTAGCAATTTACACAAGAACCTAGAGAAAAAGAGGACCTCCTTTTTTGCTTAGCACAAAAGAATGCCATGGCTCATAACAGCACAACAACCCACCTATTCTTACCAACTTCCTAAAACACATCAACGAGGATGGGGTTATACCTTAGTGGTAGAGCTGCTTAGCATGTGAAGGGTTCCCAGTCCAGCTCCTGGCATCTCTAGGTAGGGCTAGGAATGGCTCCTGCCCGAAACCTTGGAGAGCTGCTGCCAGTCAGAGCAGACAATACTGAGCTAGGGGAACCAAGGGCCTGACTCAGTATAGGGCAGCTTCCTACGTATACTCTTTTCCATGCTGTTCTCAAAAATGCCAACTGAGTAAGCAGCTTTGACTGAAACATAATAAAGTTTTGCATAAGAACTGGAATATAGACTGCAAAAAGAGCAAGGCACTCCATCCACATACTGTAGCTCTTCTGAGGTTGTGCTGCTGAACAGAAGATGCTTCCAGGGGTTTAAGGCAGAAAGAGTAAGCAGCCAGATATGAAATAAAGTGGAAATATTACTGAAGCCTGAATCCACTTTAAACTTCTTGCGTGCTTGATTATCAGATGAACTGCAAGCACTTGACTTTAGGCATGCCTTGAGCGTGTGCACCGAGGTGGAAGGAATGGCAATAAAGAAAAAGATGATGGGAGACATAAAAGAATGAAATGCCTTTGCTGTTCACCAATTTACCTTATTGTGCGCAAAACAATGTTGTTTCGTCAAAGTTGTTTCTTTCAAAAGATCATTTACAATAGGATCTTGCACTGCTAGCTCAGGGCCAGTAGCAACTGGACTGATTTGGGTGCCAGATTGTCACTTCCCTCAAGAAATAGATGCTCAACAGCCCCCTTCCTCTGTTGGGGACTTGAATGCCAACCCATCCTTATTCACATAACCATTTGATTACATAACCCCAGCAGAACTGTGATGCCATCAGGGAGAGTGGATTAATGGTGCACTGTTCCCCTACATACAACCTAGAGCTCCCCTTCCTCCCCCTCCCCCTCCACCATTTTCTCCCCCTGCCTGCCGCCACCATTGTCTCCCCTCACCTGCCCGCCGCCGCCGCTTTCTCCCCGCCTGCTGCTGCCATTTTCTCCCCCCACTCACCACCTCCATTTTCTCTGCCTCACCCGCTGCTGTTTTCTCCCGCCACCCACCGCCATTTTCTTTGTCTGCCAGCCACCGCCGCCACTGTTTCCTTCGCCCGCCCATCCGCTCCCGCCGCTGCCATTTTCTCCTTGACCACTTGCCTGCCTGTCTGGCTCTGCCACTTTCCTCTTCCCCTGCCGGCAACTTGCTCGTAAACTCTCACGAGAGCTGCCACGCATGGGATTAGTGACAGGTACGCCTAAGAGAAATATATATAGAGATTGTAGCAGATTAGTTTTAAAATGTATTACCTGCTTCCAAAGTGGTATCTGTGTTTCTCTGACTCCGTCCAGCCTGGTTTGTGGTGGTATTCATTGGTATCTTTTTTCCTGGTGGCTTTTTTACAACCTGAGGAGTGGTCTTCAGACGTTTGGTCACAGTGTCTACTGCATCAGCGAGGGACTTGTTTACATACCAGGTTAGATTGGAGAGAATCATTCCTGCTTTTATCTCCAGCATGGATTCGGTGAGTTCTTGAAAGCCTTTCTGAAACAGCAAGCTGTCTGAAGGAGGACCTTTTACTAACCGGGGAATGGTGGTATTCATTTTTTGGAGACTTCCAAAGATCTCCTGACACAAACCCTGTGCTTCATAGGCTGTCTTGTTTAACAGAGGGATTATCACAGAGATGCGGATAGATTTGGCTTCCAGCGCCCTGATTCTGGAACTCAGGGCCTGAAGCTGAGCAGATACAATTTTGTCCTTTTGTGCTACTACAGCTTTGACATTTCTTTCTGTGACACAGTTGTTTGCCAAAAACTTGGCTATCTTTGCCTCAACGGCCTTCAGGCGAACTTCGTGATCTTTGAGCTCTTGTGTGGGTTGCAACTGGTGGCCACTGTCTTGTTTATACTCTTGCAAGTTTGTTGTATTTAGATCTTGGTGATCTTTTTTGAGATGGGGGATGTCAGGTTCATCAGAGAAAAGACCTGAAAAAGGTCGAGTTCTTTCTGAAGTAATGCCACGTTTCTGGTTCTCATTGACTAGTATCTGAAGGGATTCATTCATCTGTTGGAACTGAGGTATTAATGTCAATACACTTTCTATATTCTCAGCACAGGTTTCCGTCTCGTTTTTGAAGGTATACAGTGTTTCTTTTAGCACATAGTTATCCTGGATAGAATCAATGGCACTGTTGATAACCACCATGGTCTTGTTTAGGCCGTCCTCCATTAGAACAAAACATTCATTAATTCGCCTCTCAGAGACTTCATCATGAGCCTGAACTTGACCTTTGAGCTCTTTCTGGTTTTGGGTAAGTTCTTTGACTGTGGAACTCAGATTCATCATGACACTGGTTAAATTTTCCAGCTTTTTGTTCATAGCTTCTGTTTCAATCTGCTGTTCATATTCTGATGGAAGGCTGAAAGGCACTCCTTGCTCAATCAAGGGCTGGAGGATCTCCATATCGTAACAGAGGTCATTAACTTGCTCCTTCATTTTGTCTATTTTATCTTCCAAGGGAAACACAAGGTTCTCTAGAGTTCTCTTTATAGAATGCATGTTCTCTTCTGCACCCTTCAGTTGCTTTGTGAAGTCCACCTTGCATTCAGACAATCTGTCATCACACACTCCTTGTAAGTAGTCTCTCTGGATCTCCAGTGCCACAGTGAGATTACTAATCTTGCTGTCGTGGACTCTGAGGTCATCATAGAGCTGCAGAACCATCAAACTCTGTGTTTTCACTTTGTCATGTAGACTAATCATGTAGTCTGTAATGTTATCACTCACTGATTTGCCAGCTGTAGGAATGTTTTGGTCCGAAACCTGTTCAGCTGATAACAGTTGCTCATGCACTTCTTTCATTTGACTCAGAGTTCTGTTCAAAGATTCATAATAAATATCACTCTTTGAACTTTGATGCTCCAGAGCAATTTCCATGGTCTTCTGCTTTTCCTGCAAGTCTTTGATGGGACTTTCACATGTTAAGCTGATCTCCTCCTCAATGTGCAGGATTTGGGTCCTTATGTCTAGGATTTCCACCCTCGTAGGTCTATTTTTCACCTCTGTGGCCAATTTTTGCTGAGAAGCATTCAAGTGCTTGACTAATTCTTTGGTGCTCTCAAGGTCTTCAGACAGAACAGACACACTCCTGTAAATCTGGGCTACTGTCTCCTGCATTTCACTTTGGAAGACTTTCAACTGCTCTCTTACAATATCTTTGATTAGTTCATTAATGCTTTTGGACTTGAGACCTAGGGAGGAAGAGACACCCATTAATAAACAGCAAGATGTTCTGTTATTTTAAAAGAAAACCAAATATCCAATAATAAAGCAAACTTCATTAAGTGCCCTTCGATCCCAAGGACATTCTTCTTCTGGCTCTGCTTTGAGGAAGAAGGGGGAAAGAGAGCTTTCCAGTCACTTCCCTACTCTTGTGAATGATTGCCTTGGCTGAATCTCAGAAGGCCCTGTGTTTGAATAGTGCTTTGGCTAGTCACTCTCATCCTTTTAATCAATCATGCTGTCCTGGGGGAGGAGCCATAACATGTGTGCAACCACAGTTTCTAGCATAATAAACCAATAGCTTAAAGGCCCCTATCACGGTAGCAGAAATGCAGCAAGCTTTCTCGGGAAATGATGGGCTGCCAGCCCAGGAGACAGTAAAGGTACTGAAAACATGCTAATTCTCAGCCATCTTAGCACCATAAGCATGTTCTGAACTTTGTTATTTGTAAGGGGAAAAGCAGAGCTAAGCTGTTTTGTTTCATCAGGGAGTGCCTTTTAAAAAGGAAAACAGCAGCAGAAACCTGTAATACCTTAGACGAATACATGCTATTTTAATGGTTTTAAGCATTTTAATGCTGATATTTTAATGGGTTTTTTTTTAGTGTGAAAACTGCCCCGAATATATATATTTTTTGTTAGACTGTATAAAATTGAAATGAAATTGAATGAATGGATGGATGGATGAATGTATGTATGTATATATGTACAGTATGTATGTATTAAGGTCCAAGCTCTCATAGACTGGACTCTACTTTGTCAGATGGATCTCATGAAGTGAGTTGCAGGCTACAGAGAGTTCTGTCACAACCATGTTCTGTAATTTTGTGGCCAAGTCCAGCAGCAGTCCAGTCAGGAGATTATTTATTGCAAAATTACAATGATTCAATCTATGAACAACAGAGGTGTTTTTTTTTAGCAACACAGCAGTGCAAATATACTTGGCAGCTCTTTCAGGGCTTTTAACACAGGACTTGTCTTCAGAATAACCCTTCCCATCACTTCCACACAAGCTTCCAGAACATTATCTGGCTTCAAGGACAGCCTTCACACACATATATGCACAGAGCTGGCCCAAGATTTATCCATGCGTGAGACAGGACACTCAATGCGATCCCTGTTACCTTATGGTATGCCAAGGAAAAACAGACACTGCCACTCCTCCTTTACCATGCTTCCTGGATTTAAGGAGTAATAGTGGTACATCTGCTGGTAAACAGTGGTACATCTGCTGGTAACCTCCAGACTGGATTACTGCAATGCGCTCTATGTGAGGCTGTCCTTGTATGTAGTCCGGAAACTACAATTGGTCCAGAATGCGGCAGCCAGGTTGGTCTCTGGATCATCTAGGAGAGCCCATATTACTCCCGTGTTGAAGGAGTTACACTAGCTGCCGATATGTTTCTGGGCAAAATACAAGGTGTTGGTCATAACCTATAAGGCCCTAAACAGCTTGGGCCCTGGGTATTTAAGAGAACTTCTTCTTCATCATGAACCCCATCGCCCACTGAGTTCATCAAGAGAGGTCCGTCTGCATTTGCCACTGGCTCGTCTGGTGGCTACTCAGGGACGGGCCTTCTCTGTTGCTGCCCCGAGGCTTTGGGATGCGCTCCCTAGTGAAATAAGAGCTTCCCCATCTCTGACAACTTTTAAAAAGTCTTTAAAGATGCATCTGTTCTTTAAAGACTTTTAACTGATATTGTTTTGATTGTTTCAATGTTGTTTTTAGAATACTGTTTTAAAAATTTTAAATTGTTGTGTTTTAAATTTCTTGTTTTTGTTTTTAACTAATGTTTTTAATTGATTGATTGATTGCACTTTTATACCGTCCCAACTCGTGTCTCTGGGTGGTTGACAATGATAAAACAGTCAAAAACACATATAAAAACACAGAAAAACAATTAAAAACTAACAATTTAAAAGTCAATCACAGAATTAAAAACCTATTAAAAAGCTGAAAAAGCCTGAGTAAAAAGATGGGTTTTTAAGTATTTTTTTTTTATTTGTCAGAGATGGGGAGGATGTTATCTCAATAGGGATCACATTCCATAGTCCCGGGGCAGCAACCAAGAAGGCCCGTCTCCATGTGGCCACCCGATGAACTGGCGGCGACTGGAGACGGACCTCCACGGATGACCGCAATGGACGGTGGGGCTCATAATGAAGAAGACGTTCTCTCAGATACCCAGGGCCTAAGCTGTTTAGGGCTTATAACTAGCACTTTTTATTTTGCCCGGAAATCTATAGGCAGCCAATGTAACTCCATCAGCAGAGGTGTAACGTGGTCTCTCTGAGATGACCCGGAGACCAACCTGGCTGCCGCATTCTGAACCAACTGAAGTTTCCGGACTATGTACAAAGGCAGCCCCACATAGAGCGCATTACAGAAGTTAAGTCTGGAGGTTACCAACAAATGTACCACTGTTTTGAGGTTGTTCATCTCAAGAAACGAGCACAGCTGGCATATCAGCCGAAGCTGATAGAAAGCACCTCTGGCCACCGCCTCAACCTGAGAAACCAGGGAGAGGTGTGGATCCAGAAGTACTCCTAGACTGCAAACCTGTTCCTTTTGGGGCAGTGTGACCCCATCTAGAACAGGTAGATCAAAATTGTCTCTGGAGTTCTGACCCCACACAATAAGTACCTCCGCCTTATCTGGATTCAGCTTCAGTTTATTCTCCCTCATCCAGCCCGTTACTGTTTCCAAGCAGGCATTTAGGGAGTATATGCCAGCTCCTGAAAAAGTTGACATGGAGAAATAGATCTGGGTGTCATCAGCATACTGGTAACACCCAGTTCCAAATCCCCTAATGATCTCTCCCAGCGGTTTCATGTAGATGTTAAAAAGCACTTGAGAAAGTATGGAGCCTTTGTTTTTATCTTGTTGCAAACTGCCCAGAGATGTAAGTTTTGGGCGGTATAAAAATATGTTAAATAAATAAATACATTAAATAGATAGATAGATAGAGGCATGGAGCAGAAGAAGGTGCGAAGAGGAGGAAAGTGGTGATCTCCTGGGGGATGTTATCGCACAGGGACAGGTAGAAGGTCATGTGCAAGTGATCAGTAGCTCCAACTGTAGTCTAAAGTCACTCCTGAAATTTGGACTGTGAGGCTCACTGAGCATCCATGCGCTCTTCCTTTTCTCCCATCTTGTGGAGCCCCGCTGCTGCCACCACCATTACTGAGGGGTGAATGAAGTGGAGCAGGCGAGTGGAAGCAGTGGAGGGAAAAGGGAAATAGTGGCGGGGCATCGGGACTCTGAGGAAGCCCCCCAGAGCATTTGGAGGCCCCCCAGGAAGCTTGAGGCCACGGACCCCTGCCCTGCGGTCCGTGCCTAAATGCACCTCTGACAACACCTCTACCATAGTCCAAGGTCGCACACACATACGTCTTCCACAGCAGCAGCTGTTAACCGAAAGATTGGTGGTTTGTTAGGAGAGGAGAGCTGGTCTTGTGTTGGCGAGCATGACTTGTCCCCTTAGCTATGCAGCGTCTACACTGGTTGCATATGAATGGGACACTTGATGTGTGAGCACTGTAAGATCTTCCCCTCAGGGGATGGAGCCACTCTGGGAAGAGTAGGTTTCAAGTTCCCTCCCTGGCTTCTCCAAGATAGGGCTGAGAGAGATTCCTGCCTGCAACCTTGGAGAAGCCACTGCCAGACTGTGAAGACAATACTAAGCTAGATAGACCAATGGTCTGACTCAGTAGAAGGCAGCATCCTATGTTCCTATATAGTACAAGGAGGCACTGCAAATGTTCTTTGGAGGAAGTGTGTGCATGTGCAAAGGTGTGGCTGTAAGGTAAGCTGAGGTGCTGTGTAGGAGCTGGGAGAGAAGAAAGAGCACGCTGAAGCATAGAAAGGATAAGGAAGTGTGCGTAAAAATAACACAAAATCTTGTGATACCTTCAAAAGCAACACATCCATTTCATCCTATGCTACAATAAATTTATTAGCCTTGAGCTGCCACAAGATTTTTTTCTGCAACAGACTAACAAGTGTGTGTGTGAGAGAGGGGGCGGGGGAGAATGAGTGAGCGAGCGAGCAAGAGATCTTGCTTAAAAGAAAGGGAGAAATACTTTAAGAAAGAAAGGGATATAGAGAGATTAAATAATGCCCAGTGCCTCTTCACCACATAGGCATTTTTATGTGATTTGAGCTGCACTGCTTTCAAGGATTAGCTTTAAAACCTTGAGCTTCTTCTTAAAAGAGGCACTTTCACATCTTAGATGTAAATTTTTGTACTTTCCACTGTTTTGCTGGTAGCTTGCAAGGCGCTGACAAAAAGAATTATGTAGCTCTTAGAAGCCCAAATTCTTCCTCCCTTTTCTAGTCCATCATTTGCCTCTTCTCCACACTTCTTCTTCCACTCTGTTCCCTTCTTCCTTTTCATATCGAGAAAGTGTGGGAGGAGGAAGGGGAGGAGGAGGAGGAGCAGTAAAGGCAGATGGCAGAGGTGGGTGGAAGTGGACCATAAAAGCAGTCTCTGTTCCTGCCAGTCCTTTCCCAAGTGAATCTCTCTATCTGTCTGATTGATAGACCAGCCCTTGCACACACACCTCCCTTCCTCTAGAGGATGCTTATAGAGATGTGTGAGGCATACACTCCACACTCGAGTACACTAATGTGTTAAGGCACCGCATGACTCTGTCAGTTTTGTTGCAACAGATATCCCATAGCTAGCCTTGTGGAATATCTTTAAAGCTGGAGCACTCTAAAGGGTGATGATGTTTGAGCAGATTAAAGGTGAGCGAAGAGGGAAATTGCAGAATATCTTACCTTAACTTACACCTTTGCTCTCCACAAGGAAAGGACAATGAAGTAGTGGTAATATGAACAAGGTTACCCCCCCCCCCACCAGCCCTTTATCAGACATCCACTGAGAAGGGTGATAAAGCCATGATTAGAAGGCATAAGAGGTGCATTTTCATTTCAGAGCCAAATCCCTCCAGGATCCCTTGTATGTTGACCAGTTTCCAACTGAAAGTTTGGGACGAAACCAGTAGCAGCCACCCTGTGTACTGTGTCATATGATGGCTGTACTGGACTCAGGTGAATCCGAAATAACAGCTAGCTAGGCTATCTATCTATCTATCTATCTATCTATCTATCTATCTATCTATCTATCTATCTGTTTTACCCATCCTGCCTGCCTGAGAGATCTTGTACATTAGTACAGCATAATTGGGAATTAGACTGCATAACCAACAGGGGTCAGTTAGGTGAATTAGCTTTGACTGAAGAAAGCATCTGAGTTCAATGTGTTCAGCTCATCTTTCATATTGATAATTATGGACTAAAGTGACAATATGCATGAATGATAGTTTTATTATGTTCTACAGCGTACACATACCCACACCTCAAAGGACTATATTAGATAGAACTTGATGAGATTTACGGCAGTATAATAACTGGAATAACAATGTACCAAAAATAACAAATCTAACCTGAAAGAGAAGGTTTAACTGATACAATGAAGGATTTGTGAGGAATTGCATGTGGCCCACATGGTGTCAGAACAAAGATTTGTCTTGTGGGGAGTCAATTAAAGAATTCCCTCATCTCTTGTCAAATCCTAAATGTACTAATTGGCTAAAGAAACTTGAGCAATCACTAATTGTTTAATACATTAAAACCCACCCAAACTCAAATGAAACAATCTCCTCAACAGATAAAGGCTGCATTTGCACATAACATGAAGCTGGAGGTGAAGGGACTTCCGGTTTCAAAAATGCACGAAACTGCAGTTTCACAAAAAAATGGACCTGCGGTTTCCCTTCAAAGACAGTGTACCTTCAGTCTGTACTGAGGTCCGCCACCTGGAACTCCAGTTCTGTGGTTCCAGCATTTCATCCTAACGCTGGCACCACAGTCTGGTTTCTTTGGAACCAGGGTTGAGGGAGGAACCTCATCCCTCAATCTGGCTGCTATTGGCTGCCGGGGCTGTCCTTCAGTAAAGAAGGAAGTGCAGGCAGCCTGTTCCCCCTCCTCTCTTCAATCAGTGAGACTGCAGAGAGGGAGCTCTCCTGAACATCCAAATTCAGATGGGAAGGGGGGGGGAGTGGAACCGCGGGTCCAATGGATCAGCAATTCTGTGTTATGTCCAAAAACGACCAGCATGTCTGAGGGGCTCTACGAAGTCTATAAAAACCTAGAGATGAGAGGAATGACATTAAAACCCATAACTTAGAAACTGCATACTTGCCCTTGTATAAAGTACATTGTGTTCAAACAGCCTAGATATCACCCTCAGCCAAAAAACCCTTATCCCCAAATATTAATAAATAAAAGCAAAAATTTTAGGGCAACAAAGCACTCAAAGAAATGCAGGAAATATCCAGAACACTATCTGAAATGGCAGCTTTACAGTTTTCTCAGGGCTTCACATACATTACCTCAGTAACATTTACAACAGTCCTGTGAGGTAAGCCAATCATTCTCCCCAAATTGCAGCTAGGAGGCTGACACTGCGAAAACCTTGCCTGAGGCCACCTACTGAGTTTGTGGTGCGATGAGTTTTGAACCAGGAGTTTGTACTTTTAGTCATTACTAGTGATGGCTGAGTTCCCGCCAGCTCACATCAAACTAGTCTGGAAATAAACTCAACTATTTTCCCCAAAATTAGCTGCTCCAAATCTGTATTGAGTCCCTTTCTCAATCATTAGTACCCCAAAGCCCAGCCTCACATATTGGCATGATGGCAGCAAGCCATGGAAAGCAGGGAGAGGGAAGGAGACATCTCTCTTTCCCCTCTTTCCAGCACCTGGAGCACGTCATCAGTTGCCCCTGCAGTTTTTCCAAGGGAAAAACTAGCATGACTTTGGGGTGGTTGGTTGGTAGGTAGTTAAGTAGGAGGGTTATTCTTTTCTGGCTCAGTTTAAAATCTGAGTTGGAGAAAAAATTGGGAGTCGCCATACTTGCTCATACTCGAGGAAAGCATTATAAGTCTTTGAAACTCATGTTGTCAAGCACATAAATACAATCTCATTGATATCACCAGTCACTACGTCTCTCTGTCACTGCTGGAGGCACACAGAAAGAATGACTGTTTGCTTCCAGATGGGTTTCATGTGTTACTAGCTACCCGGAGGTCTGGTAACATGCAGCAAGAATTCTGCTCCGTATATTGATGATATGCACAGAACGTCACAGCCAATTGGACCATCAACTGCTACCATTGTCAGGCTACGACTCCCTCATCTTTAAAGGACTCTGAAATCTTGACTAAACTTTCTGCATCCTGAAGAATTGCAATGAGACAGAAATGAGCCAGCAATGAGCCATCCTGTGACAGGATCTCCGTCTTCTTCAGGGGAGGAGAGACTCTCCGTATGAAGCACTAGCTCTGAACAATGTCCAAAAAAATGGAAGGGCAAGGGACAGATGCAGCAGCAATATCTCTGCATTTTGCTAATGCCAGATGTGCTCCAAGGACTGCATCTTTGGACAGCTTTAAGGTTACATGAAACATGCTTCTGTTCAGTAAGTAAAGTTGTGCCCTTGAGTTGGGGTTGACTCCTGGCAAACACTGAGCCATGTGGTTTTCTTTGGTAGAATACAGGAGGGGTTTATCATTGCCATCTCCCATGCGGTATGAGATGATGCTTTTCAGCATCTTCCTATATCCTTGCCTGATATAGGTGTTTCCCAGACTATGGGAAACATACCAGTGGGGATTCAAACCAGCACCTGTATCTATATATGGGAGTGCTGTTTGGGGAGTGGCGATAACCCACAATTTTTGAACTCCAATTGAATTCTGAGCTCATGTGCAAGTCTTTCAGCTTGAAAAAGCTGCTGACCAAATGGATAATATCAGCTTTCTAGGAAGCATAAAAAACGCAGTGTGCATTATACAGTGTATGGTGAAATAGCCCGGTAAACTCTTCCATTGCTTACATGAAGAGGCTGTCAGTGCTTCTGCCAGAGGGTTTTTCAAGCTGAGTGGTATAATGGGAAGGAGGTTCAAGAGGAGGGAGAGTGCAGCAAATATGCCATTGCATAAAATGGCATGAAGATCGCTTGGCCATGCACACGCTCTTTTACAATGCAGCATGGAGCACAGAGGTTTTCATAATATTTTTACACATAGGGAAATAGAAGGAAAGAGGAAAACTACGACACTTCCCACCTTTCTCTTAATTTCCACATAAAAGCAAATCAAATATTGAACAATTGCCAGGATTATACCTATTTATATAGTGCCATCCATAAGTGAGAACTTGTGGTCAAGCCACATAATATCCCTTTCATTCGGTGGCAACTCCACTATCTTTTCTGCTGAGTGATGTATCTTCATACAGATTTAATAGGGCATGTCATACTTGGACATTCATCCTTCTCGCCTGCCCTCAGTGTTTGCAGATGGTATTTTCTCTTCTTCCCCAGCTATTCTCTGCTTGACTTTTAATGGGGGCAGGGAGAGGAGGACCTGCAAAAGGTCATATTAGGCAATGCAAAGGTCATATTTGAAAATACGATGGAAGGTTGAACAATACAAATGCAGAAGGCATGACAAATCTAGTGGAAGAACGGACAGCATAAATCTAATGTGGACAGAAACCATCGAAGTAGGAGAGATATGGGCAGTGTTTAACCTCTGAAGCAAAGAAGAGGTCAAGCCTTCATTGTATTTGCTTTATTTGTGATGGAAGCCTGATGTACAAATTAGTGGATCATTTCTAGATATTGTGATTTAGAGAGAAGGAAACAGAATTTAGGGTGCATAGGTGAGCAGAATTTGGGGAACAGAATTTAGGGTGCATAGGTGAGCAGAGAGAAAACTTCAAGGGCAAGATGTAAACGAAATAGGATATAGTCCAAAGGCACACTCCAGTTAAACACTTGTAAGTCCCACTGATTTCATCGTGAAAGAGTTGAGCACATGCTTCACCCTCCAATTGAAATCAATGGGATTTAGGAAGCCTTAACTGGCTGGATTGTGCCCTAAATGACTCATTCATTCACGTTTATATCCTGCACTATACCACATAGTCTCAGAGCGGGTTACAACAATTAAAACACATGAACAACATTTAAAAATTTTAAAACATTAGCCTATGAAAACCAACTAAATGATTAAAACAACATAGTGCAAAAAACCAACTCTACTTTGAGCCAAAGGCCAGGATAAAGAGGTGCATCTTTAAATCATTAAAAAGTATATAATGAAGGAACCTGATGCACCTCAGTGGGGAGGTCATTCCATAACCCGGGGGCTATGATGGAGAAGGCCCTCTCATGTGCCACCCCCCTTGAACCACTGAGAGAGGTGGCACTACCAGAAGGGCCTCTCCTGCTGGTCTTAATACCTGGTCTATATGGGAGGAGATGTTCCTTTAGATATCTGGGGCACAAGTCATTTAGGGTTTTTTATGTCAATGCTAATACATTAAATTGGGCTTGGTAGCTAATTGACAACCAGTGCAACTCCTATAAAACCAGTGTGATGTGCATCCAGCCAGAAATACCCATCAGCAGCCTTGCTGCTGCATTCTGCACTAGTTGCAACCTCCAAACCATCTTCAAGGGCAGCCCCATGTAGAAAGCATTACAATAGTCCAATCTGGAGGTTACCAGAGCATGGATCACTGTGGACAAGCTATCTTGATTCAGGAAGGGCTAGCGTGATGTAGTGGTTAGAGTGCTGGACTAGGACCGGGGAGACCCGAGTTCAAATCCCCATTCAGCCATAAAACTAGCTGGGTGACTCTGGGCCTGTCACTTCTCTCTCAGCTTAACCTACTTCACAGGGTTGTTGTGAAAGAGAAACTCAAGTATGTAGTACACCGCTCTGGGCTCCTTGGAGGAAGAGCGGGATATAAATGTAAAATCATCATCATCATCATCATCATCATCAGAAGGCACTCTTGGCCACCACGGCCATCTGAGCTTCAAGTGACAGCGATGAATCCATTAGAACCTCCAAACTATGCACCTATCCCTTCCAGGAGAGTGCAATCCCATCAAGAACTGGCCATCTCCCTAATTCCTGGTCTCGAGATACTGAAACAAACAGTACCTCCGTCTTGTCGGGATTCAGCTTCAATCTGTTGGTCCACATGCAGCCCATTACTGCCTTCAGGCAATGGTCAAGCACCTGGACTGCTTCTCCTTATTCAGATGCAATGTAGAGATAGAGCTGAGTGTCATCAGCATATGATGGCACCTCACTCCAAATCTCCTGGTGGCAGCTCCCAGCGGCTTCATATAGATGTTAAAAAGCATGGGTGACAAGACTGATCCATGAGGAAGCCCACAAATTAGTTCCCAGGGTACCAAACAAAAGTCTCCGATGACTACTCTCTGATATTAGTCCTGGAGATAGGAGCAGAGCCATTGTAAAACAGTGCCTCCAACTCCCAATGCCTGCAGCCGTCTCAAGAGGATACCATGATCAATGGTATCAAAAGCCACTGAGAGGTCAAGGAGAACCAACAAGGTTGCACTCCCCCATCCCTCTCTAGACAAAGATAATCAGTTAGGACAACCAAGGCAGTTTCAGTGCCATTACCAGGCCTGAAGCCAGATTCAAATGGGTCTAAATAATCTGCTTCTTCCAAGCATGCCTGCAATTGAACTGCCACTACCCTCTCAAGCACCTTGCCCCAAAAGTGTATTGACTGAGCGATAGTTGTTCAACCCTTTTGGGTCAAAGGAGGTTCTCTTGAGAAAGGGAAACACCTCCTTTCTTTGAGGTTCTCTTTGAGAAAGGGACACACCTCTTTAAGAGCCAGCAGGACAACTCCCTCCCTCATTGAGGCATTCACCATGCCCTGAACCCACCCAACCTTTGACTCACCTTTATCAGCCATTTTGGGCATGGGTCAAGAGAGCATGTGGTTGCCCAGACCCCTGCAAGCAGTGTGTCTACATCCTCAGACCGCAATAATAGAAACTGATCCAAAATAACTGGAGATAACTGCTCCAGACGCCTCCAACAAACTGTCTCCAAATGTGGAGTCAAATTCCCTGCAAATCTGAGCAATTTTATCTTGAAAGTGCTTTGAAAATTTGTCACAGCAGGCCACTGATGGTGATAAACCTTTCATCCTCTGGCCCGATATTATGAGGACATTCACTACCCAGAAAAGCTCTGCTGGACGGCTGCTCAAGGATGTAATGGTGGCAGAGAAATAATTTCTTTCCACCACTACCACGATCACATGGTAGGCATGATAATGTGCTCTCACCTGTGTTCAATCAAACTCACAACAGGATTTTGGCTACTTATGCTCCAGCCATCATCCTTCCTACTTCATTACCCATAGTTTCCTGGAATACTGGGGTGCCTTATGGGTTCCACAGCATCGCCGAGGGCACTTGGGAGCAACTGTGTTGATAGTCCTGATCACCTTGCAATTCTACAGCGAGTCCAGAGCCTCGACAGGAGCACCATCCAAGTCAACCCTAAAATCCCCCAGAGCATTCAGGAATCCAACAGATTCCACAAGTCTCCTAGTGTGGACCATCTGCGGAGGGGTACTGCCTATGTAAGCCCAAATCTCACCAGTGAGTGATCTGTCCATGACAATGGGCTTATCTCAAGCCCTCCTATTAACAGATTCTGACTGACCAAACTCCTTAGCAAAAATCAGGACAAGAGTATGTCCAGCTACATGTGTTGTACCCATGAGACAGACCCATGGAGGCCATGAAGTCCTGAGCCAACCCATTAGAGGCAGCCTCGGCATTGATATTGAAGTCCCCTACCAACACCATGGAGGGAGGCTTCTAACACCACATCCAAGACAACCTCTGCCAGCTCAGCCAGGGAGGCCACTGGGCAGTGGAGTGGGCAGTACACCTGCAGCATCCCTAGTCTGTCTCTCTGATCCAACATTAAGAACAAACCCTCGAACCCTAACACAGAGTGGATCGCCCTCCTGGCAAGAGGAATGGCATTTCTATGGACCACAGCAACTCCCTCTCCCCGTTCTACTGGTCTAGAATGGTGTTGTATCCAATATCCCAGTGGGCAGAGCTGGGTAAGCGATGGACCTCCCAGCTCATCAGCCCAGGTCTAGTAACACATATATGTCAGCCCCCTCATTCAAGATCAAATCATGGATGATAGATTATTTATTATGGGCTGGTCTGGCATTCAATAACACAACCAGAGCAGAGGATTGGTTGACAGGTATCCCCAAATTCTGCTGGTTGGAAGGCAGACCAGACGGAGTGAAAATCTTGAGATGTCTAACACTCCTTCACTCCATCCTCTTCTGCCTCCCAGCGTCATACCTCCCTTTGCCCATTCTTACCGGAATAAAAGCCCCACATACCTCCTCCTCTCCCCAATCCCTGTCCAGGCACATCACTCCACCCTCCTCAAATCCTAACTCAATGCACTATAACATAAAAAATATATATAAAATACTAACTCATCACCACCGCCACACTACCAGC
Organism: Hemicordylus capensis; assembly: GCF_027244095.1. Taxonomy (NCBI): domain Eukaryota; kingdom Metazoa; phylum Chordata; class Lepidosauria; order Squamata; family Cordylidae; genus Hemicordylus; species Hemicordylus capensis. The sequence goes on along the minus strand of NC_069661.1, from coordinate 23,322,321 downwards.
ACACACACACACACATACACACATACACGCCTGGGCCAGAGAGACTAGCTCTCACCCTCATTATCCCCCCAAAGGGGAAACCCTCTTTGGTGTTGCCCCTTTGGTTGGAAACGGTGCTGGTGGCGGGCCTGCTGCCACAGGCAGAGTTCCTATATACGAATACGAATAAGACAAATATTTATATACCGCTTTTCAACAGAAGTTCCCAAAGCTTTACATAGGTTTACATAGATATAAATGAATGGATGGATGGATGGATGAATTAATTAAAATGGCTCCCTGTCCCCAAAGGGCTCACAATCTTAAAAAGAAACATAAGATAAACACCAGCAACAGCCACTGGAGGGATGCTGTGCTGGGGATGGATAGGGCCAGTTGCTCTCCCCCTGCTCAATCTCCACTTTTAAAAAGTTGCCTCTTTGCTCAGTTAGCAGGGGATATAAGCCAGAATTAATTAGTTTGGGCAAGTGGTGCTCAGAAACTGCTGACTCTCCTCGAGCCCCAGTCCTGCACAAACTCCCCACAAAGTGCCATCAGCTGCTAGAGCTGTGCACAGAACTGGCTGGGGGCAGCTTGAGGGGGGAGGGAGATACCTTTAAGGGCGGTAGAGGGTGCTCTTACACCTCCCGCCGTGTTTCCCCCGCTGGCGCTGCAGTTTAAAAGGGTTCTGGCGGGGCAGCAGCGTATTTCCCTGCCACCCCGTTGCCCCATCATGACCAGAAGCACCCGGTTCGGGGGTTCTAAAGTTTAAAAAAAAACTTTTTAAACACTCACCACTGGGTCTGGGAGCCTTATGTGGGGGGAGGGATGCCACAGTCACAGAGGTTCTCCACCATTTCCCTCTTCCTCCACTGGCCTCCCCATAGTCTTCTAAGGGCTGTTTTGGCCCATTCTGGCCCTTTCTCTGGTGGTGGCAGCCATTTTGGAAGCTGCTGCACATGTGCCCTGGCCATTTGCGAGGCCAGGTCGTGACCTAGGCTACGCAAATGGCCAGGGCGCATGCACAGCAGCCTCCAAAATGGCCCCCACCACCAGAGAAAGTACCGGAATGCTCCCAAAATAAGGTCCAGGTCTTCTGACCAGGGGGAGGCTGGGGGGGAGGGAAATGGCGTAGACACCCCCCCTGGTGGCAGCACCCCCTGAGGCTGCCAGACTCGGCCATGAGTGTTTAATTTTTTTTAAAATGCACTGAGCTGGGTGGGGGGGTGTTGTTTGGGGGCACAATACTGATCCGGGCAAACTGGTTTTGTGCACACCCCTAGTAAATATGTATTCAACTAAAGTATACTGGACAAAATGGACCAAGGTACTGATGGTACAAGTTAGCTTCATATGTTCATATATTCAACAACCATTACTCAAGTCTCCACCAGCGTTCCCTCTAACAGGGATTCCCAGATGTTGTTCACTGCAACTCCCAGCAACTGCAGTTGCAATGGTCTTTGGTCATATTATGGGGATTATGGGAATTGTAGTCAACAACATCTGGGAATCCCTGTTAGAGGGAACACTGGTCTCCACCCTCCCTATTTGCATGCCCAGCAACTGACATTCATCAGTAAGGAGGTAAAGAGTTCAAATGAATGTGGGCATACAAAAATGAAGTCAAGGGTTGGAAACACAACTGAGTGATGAGGCAATGCAGGACATGAAACAACAGGAGAGATTAAGGACTCAATAGGGGCAAAGAAAGGGAGGAAGCACGGGCCATGGGAAAGAAAGATGGGGCAAAGTCAGCTGAAAAGGTATGTTGGGGCTGGCATTCACCTACATATGCAACTGCAATGCATCTTTATGGTCATATTTCCCTACATATTCCCAGCATTTGGTGGACATTTAATTAGAAATTATTATTATTAAGGGCTTCTCCTAGTCCATGGGAAGGGAGGGAGGGAGGAGGGAGAGAGAGAAGGGGAGTCAGGAAGCTGGACTGCATTGTTAATCTGTTGTGCCTGGATATAAATAAGTACATAAGAACAGCCTGCTGGATCAGGCTCAAGGCCCATGTAGTCCAGGATCCTGTTTCACACAGTGGCCCACCAGATGCCTCTGGGGAGCCTACAGGCAAGACAGAGTTACTGAAAGCTCTGAATTACTGAAATACAGAGTCTTCTTGGGCTGAGAGAAAGATGGAGAGAGAAGGATGCAAAGGAGTGGGAATTATCTTCCTTTTGGGAGCCAGAGAGTCAGAGAGAAAGGGAGGTTGAGATTGGGAATCAATCTTGTTTTGATGGAAGTGTTCTTTGCAGTGCTGTCAGAACAATATAGAAGGAACAGTGCCCAGACACCCTGGAGAGCAAGAAGTTCTTTTTAAGTGCTTATGAAAGAGCTCAAATGGAAGGCAAAAGGGGCAGAGGGGAAGGTGGGGAACATATCCTGCTTCTTCAGTGGTCTGTCTCGCAGTCCCACCACACACACACACACACACACACACACACACACACAACACACACACGCCTTGCACCTCTGCAAGGGTCAAGCCTTGTCGAGTCCCCAGGCTTATAATGAAAAGCTAATAAAAGAAGCTAATCGTAGCACTTTCATAAGACAACATGGTCAGGAGGATAACCTGATTTGTAAATAACTAACATAAATCAAAGAGAAAGCAAGCAGACAGCGAGTGGATGGATTTCAGTTTAGCTCGGGACAAGGCTGGTGTTAAAGTAGTAAGAAAATTTAATAAAAAGCCTCTAAAACAAAATGCCACTTTTATAAATGCAGGCCATGTACAGCGCTCAAATTGCAGGGAGCGCCAGAAGGTGCTCAGATCATTTGCCTGATGTTAACTATTGCATGTTGAAGGTTATGGGAGCCATGATCTGGCAAAGGTCAGGTAGTGGGGAGAGGTCAGGGTGGGAACTGTGGATTCATTAAGGACCTCTCCACCATCATTCAAGCATTGCCCATAAAGACAGAACCAGGCCATCTGTACAAAGAGCTGTCCTTGGGGCCCAGTGAGCGTTGAAATATTGCCATAGACATTGTCTTGGTTCTTTGTATGGGGCATGCTTCCCTATGTGAATGTGTCTATGTACTGGCTTGGGGGTGGAGTTACGGTTTGTTTGTCTGCTCCTTACTTGCTGCCTTGAATTCAAACTGAGAGGTTCTCCCTTTCTCTGCATAAGAGACTGTTAGTCTGTTTATTGTTTTCTTAGCCTAAGTTTAGTTAGTAATAAATATCAAACTCTTGTTTCTCAGTTAAAGTTGACTTCCTGTTCAATTATGTACAGTGGATAAATAATTACTCTGCAACCGTGAGAACTGTCTGAGGATGCTTAAATCAGGAGTTCATAATCAGGAATATTGCTTAAATCAGGAGTTCATAATCTTGAGTCCCCAGATGTTGTTGGATGACCACTCAGAGCTTATCATGTAGTCCTTCCAGACTGTGCAGAAAACCTTCCATACTAGCACCACCTGCTATCAGGAATGTGTCCTGATGGCATGGAGGGTATGGACTACAACACCCATAATCCCCAGCCATATGATGCAGATGATGGAAGTTGTAGTCCAACAACCTCTGGGGACCCATGGTTGAGAATGCCTGACTTAAGTGAAGGTGTGCAACTGATCAGGGCCTCAGTGGGAAGGAAACCACTCCAAGCCCCACTCTGAGCCTTCAAACAAAGAGCAAGAGATTTAAAATTAAAGAAAAGGATGCCATCCCTGCAGGGGCTATCCTCTTGCTATTCAGTGGATATGGCTACATCACCATTGGTTGCCAATACTGGAAGATTCAAATTGAGTAGCATCAGGTGAGTGGGTGAACAGATCCCACCTCAGATATGAGGACAGCCTTCCAGCTTGAAAAGTAGAGGCCATGGAGACTCAACTTCAATTTGATGCACTTTAACTTTGGAGTGAGTCTCACTGAGCACAGTGGTACTTACTTCTGAGCTGGGCTGCATAAGAGTTTTGACAAAGTTAGAGACATTCCAGAGGCAGATTTTTGAAAATTTTGGGGTTGCCACCACTTTTTGCCTAAAGAAAAATTCAAGGAAATGTCTGGATTTTCCTTCTGGGGCAAAATACCCAATGAATTTCAAGGAAGTAGGGGTGCGCACTGACTGTTTGTGGTGGTTTGGGCCAAATTTGGACTGAACCGTCTCTCCGTGAACTGGTTTGGTCGAACTGACTGGCTTGGCTGGTCGAACTGATGAACCAGCTCAAAGCAGTCCAAAGCAGTTCACGATCGAACTGGCCTGGTTCACAGCAGACTGGTTTGATCGAGAACCGGTTCTGCACATCTCTACAAGGAAGCATCAGATGCAGGTGGGCAAAAAATAGTTTATGGTCCTCTGGCCAGTTTCCAAAGAGCCACCTAGCAGCATATGCAAATTGCTGAGATTTGGAGTGGGTGGGTGGGCAAAATGGAACTTGGTTTAATGCTGTAAAATGAAAATGCATTGGTGGACTCCAGGGGTATGAGAGAGAGAGAGCGAGCGCCACATGGTACTACTCAGTGCTAAGTCTAGTGGACATTTCTTGCGGGGTGCGATATTCAGAGGTCTCTGAATATTTGGAGATCTCTATTTCAAGAGAAGAACAAAATCAAAGGATTGGAAGTAACTTCATAGGATAATTGGTTTCCTTTCCTTTCTGTTGAATTAAAGTGTAGCTCTGTCTATCAGGCATACACATACTTCCTCTATGCACTGCTTGGAGACAGGGAGAAACTAACACTGCATTCAGTAGATGTCCCATTTCCAATGATGTGCAAAGAGACAGGCATTTTCTAGAACAGCAGCAGTTGAGCTATAGAGCAACTAATTGTGAGGCTTTGTGTGAGTTGATGTGAGATTGTGGATATTGACTTACTCTTTTCAGATGGCCACATAGAGAGGACTTCACACAAACACTGAACTCATCCCAATTGTCTTCTGAGTGTGCCTGCATCTGATCTTACTATGTATTGATAATGAAACTGAATCCAAAATGTGGCACAGGGTGGGAGAGAAGCAAACATCTGGGTTCTACCAAAGCATCTCAGAATGTATGTGGAAGTGACCGATTAAACTGAAGGGAACACAGGAAGAGTTGGAAAGGAAGCAGGCAGGAAATGAAAAATGTCCAAGTGCATATTAAGTGCACACCCTAGGGTCAGGAGTTCCATACAGCAATAAAATACACCAGAGGGGTGGGGGAAGCAGGATAGATGGGAAAGAAAGTATACATACGCCTCCAGGTAAAACAATGCTATTTGAGAACAGTATGCGGAACTTAAAACTCCAGAGAGAAGCAAGGAATGCAACTATAATAAATGAAGCTGTCTTCATGCCTATTGGAGACTCAAAGGTGTACTAATTAAACTAACTGTGTAAGGAACCAAATTCAATGACGACCAAATGGCACTGAAGACTGGAGTTCAGGCTAAAGAAGCAAGGACACATTCTATGAAAATGTTGCTAGATCAATGACATGAATGTTTGTCACATTACTTAAAGGTATTTGTTTTGTACATGTTATAGTCAACATGTGGGACCAGTTTGAAATGGTGGCTGACATATTGCACAATGTTCCATCCATCCCATAACAGCACAAGTTGCACAAGTCCATTCTTGTGCAAAATGCAAGAATTGCACAAACACAGTTGCACTATGGACAGCTGTTTGAAATAATGCCCATCCATTGCACAACTGCATGTGTGCAATTCTTGCATTTTGCGAAAAAGGGTTCTTGAACAACTGTGCACACATTTTGCATAGAAGGAGCGTAGTGCAGTATGTCAGCCAGCATCCTTATCATGTCTTTTCCATACCACTGCCTAAAGAGCAATGTGGATCGTCATGTGGTCCTTCCAGATTCTGCAGAAAAGTTTCCACACTAGCACCACCTGCTGTCAGGAATGTGTCCTGCTGGCATGGAAAGTATTCACATGATGTTGATCCTAAAGCTTGTGAATGGATGTTGGTGAGATGTAGTGTTTTGAAGCACTACAGAAAACCTGCACAACTTGTTTAACAGTGATGTTAAACAAGGGCATAAACAGCTTGGGCATAAACAGCTTGAGGAGGGGCCATCACTCAGTTATAGAGCACATCCTTTCCCTGGCATCTTTAGTCAAAGGGATCATGGAGCAGATGATGGGAAAGACCTCTATGCAAGAGCCTCTGGAGAGCCACCATCGGTCAAAGAAGACAGTACTGGGCTAGATGGACCAGTGTATATACAGATGGTCCATGTATAGATGGATTCCATATATGCCAACTCCATATTTTTGTAGTGTGGGCACTGATGGCTTTATCATATGGCATTCCACTCTATCATCTGTCTTCTTTTAAAAAGAAATTAACAGAGCAAAGCAAAATATACTTCCCTTTGCAAAATGCAGAATAACGGAGCAGGACACTCTAAGCCCATTTCTGATCATTTCTTTATTTCTTTTTTGTTCTCTCCCTTTGTTTCCCTGGAACTTTTAACTGGGTGAGTGATTGCATTAATTTCTTTCTTTTACCTTTTAGAAAAGCCTGGAAGTCTCTGCCCTTATCTTCATTGATTTTGCCTTCCAGAGAGGAGAGTGTCTTGCTCACATCACTCATGACGACCGAAATGTTGTCAACCTTCTTCTGTAGCAAAGTTAGTTTCATCTCCTGGCTGTTAATTTGCTCATTCATTTTTTGTGCAACTGCTAGATAGGGAGGGGAAAAAGAGAATGGAATGAAAGAAGGTGACTAAATAATAAGTAAAAAGCAGAAAGCACAGAAACAATAAATTCCATGAACAATGGCCAGAAGTTGAGTGAAAAGTTTCTGTGGTTATAGATAAGAATGAGGCATTTTGATTTTTGTCATGTATCTTGAGTTATGAGTGACATTCATACAAGCACAGTAGCAAATAATTGCTGAATAATCCATATTCATTACAGAGTACTTATAATTCCAGGAGAGTATATGGCATAGTTAACAGAAATTTAATGAGCATAAGTGGAGCCTTCTTACCTAGTTGGTTTCCTATGGAGGATTCAATTTTACTGTTTTAATAAATGCATTATACTCCTACAGACTGATCCTAAGAATCAGTTTCACTGCCAGAGTGTAAGCTATAGTTAGCACTGCAAAAACTTAAGCCATATCCAAAACCTGGCAATTGAGGCAAAGACATACTTCTCATACTGGAGATGCACAAATCATACCCTCCACTATTACCTGAGAATGTTGCTAGTCTTGTCAAAATCTTTATGCTGCCCTCAGAATTCCTTATATGTGTCTTCCAAACAGGGACCTTCACATTTGCTTTCAAATTTCACTTTGGGTGAAATTTGGAGGCATCTTTAGTAGAGATGTGCAAATCAATTCGAGCTCAAAATGGGCTGTTTCGAGTGATTCAAACTAAAAATGAAACAGCCTTAAAATAAAGAGTCTGTTTCAAGTTTAAAAAGACCCCATTTTGAGCTCAAATCGATTTGAGTGTTTTGGGCACCATTTTGGTGGGTTTTCCCCCTTGCTGATTGATTTTCTGGCACTGACTTCTGATTGGCTTGAGATCTCGTTGCTTCTTGGCTGGCTTGTTATCATACAGATCAAGTGTTGTCATGGGCAACTGTGCCCCCATTGGCTGGGGGGAGGGAGGAGGGAGGGAAGTGAGTGAGAATAAAAAAGGAGGGAATTTCAAAATGTTTTCAAAGGGCCTGGGGAGGGGACGCAGAGAGAGCCCTTAGTGTGCCCTTGAAAAGGATACATCAGGAAAGGAGGGAGGGAGGAATCAAGGAAGGTTTGATTTTGTGGTTTTCTTTTCTCATAATATAATATAATATGCTGTGCTATCACTGCTATATTATATGTGGTTTTGTTGGTTCTCAGATTGGCAAAGGCAGAACTTGGGGATGCCTTCCTTCCTTCCTTCCTTCCTTCCTTCCTTCCTTCCTTCCTTCCTTCCTTCCTTCCTTCCTTGAGTTGTGGTTTATTTTGTTTGTGAGATAGTGTTGTGACAAGAAATGGACAGTGGCAGCTCAGCTCTCTCTGTATAATATTTTTTGGCAATTGCTGTGAGATGCGCTCCATGTCAGGCCTTGAGACTAACTTGTGCTTCACTCACTGCTCTGGTCTGCTCTACAATCTGCATTGCAAGGTGTACTCAGTCAAAATGTGGCTGAAATTGCTCTAGTTGAGCTTATGGCTATGCTTGCTGCTAAGGATGCTGCTGTGGCAACTGTTGCAATGGAGTCATTGTGTGTGAGAAAGCAGCTTCTGCCAATGATATTATTGCAGCGCTGGCAGTGGATTCTGGTCAGTTATTATTTTTGGCCATTTTTTTGGACTGTGTTTGAAAAATGTATCTTCTGTTCCAGGATAGACAGATTCCTTTTTATTGTCTGCGTCTAATCTGCAATGTTTTTCAAGTTGCAATGCAAAACTTGCCATGTGCACTCTGTGAGTGCAGCTTATTTCAGCCATAGGGAACAATGGGGATCACAAAACACCCTATTGTTCCCCTTGGGTAGCTCCTAGGGTCACCAAAGTGGATTGGGTGGTAGGGCATGATGGGTGCTACCTACCACCCAACCCACAAAAGAAATGGGCAAAGGTGATTTTTAACAAATTTCTAACGTTTCCCCCAAGCCCCCATTGGATCCTCACCCTTCCATGCAGGAAGCTGCGGATTATTGGGGCATCAGTGAGGTGGCAAGATCCCCTCCCTCCCCATGCTTTAAAAAGGGGGTAGCAGGGTGCACACAAAGGGTCACCATTTGACACCCTGCCTCCGGTGCACAAAGGCCTTGAATCACCACTGAACCATGTTGTTCAGGGCAATCTTTCCCAAACAAGGTGCACTGAAGCAACAATGACATTATATCTGAAAGTGACCCACCACTGAGCAGTGTAGATCTGCTCCATCCAGGATGTGGGAAATTACCATGTATATTTTAGAGCATTTATTTCTAATTTTTGCCACAAGGCTATGCTGTTTATGTCTAAAACTTAATTTAAAAAATTATCTTGCATATGCTACTTTTCTAAGATTCCTGCTATCCACAGCATTCTTAAAACTGCTCCCTTGGGTCCCAGTATTTATCTAAATCATTACTGAAGAACGCAGAAGTCATAAACATTTAAAGCAAACTCTGTTTCTTCATTCACATTTATTAATATCATGGTTTAGTGTTGACAGTATCCTTATGGAATTTATTTGCAGCACTGCTTTCTTTCTTTTGAGATTGATTTTTGTACACAGATATAGATATAGAGAAGCTCAACCACCATTCACTTCCTACCCTTCCTCTTGTGTCTGTTTCTAGATTGTGAATCCCTTGGGGCAGGGACCTGAACTCTCATCTGTTATGTACATGGATCGCATTATATAAGAGTATCAGTAACAACAATAACCATTTGGGAAACATATTTCCCAGTTGCCGCACGGGTTACCCATTCACTTCCGAATTCAATTCAAAGTCCTGGTTCTTACCTTCAAAACCTTGTGGGGCTTGGCACCTGTTTACTTACAGAATTGCCTCTCCCATCCAGTTACATTCTGTCCTGTTAGATCATTTCAGATGGCGCTTTTGTTGGTCACTGATTTTCAAGAGGTTCGGAGTTCTAGGACCCGCGAAAGGGCTTTTTTGGTTGCTGCCCCACTTCTTTGGAATTCTCTTCTCCTTCAGATTCGTCTAGCCCCTTCTCTACTGGTCTTTAAATCCTTACTGAAGACCATTCTTTTCCGATGGGCAATTGCCCTGTAGTTTACTTTATTTCCTTTCCATTATCTATTTTAGTTTGTATTTTTAATGTAATCTTTGATTGTAATTTTTAATGTTACCTTATTTACATGTCATTGTACACCGCCGGGTGTCTTTGGAGTGGGTGGTATATTAAATGCTTCTAATAAATAAATAAATATTTCCAAGGGACAATGACAGATGAAACAACTGGGGTGGCCAAGGTTTTGCTGTGCCTGAGACAGGGTGCCAAATGCTGCCTAGCCCCATGTCCCTACTGGAGGGGCACCCACCCCTGCTTTCCAAACTGACCCTTGCAAGCTCCGAAAGTGGCAGAGGGGCAGGGAGGAGGGCAGGTTGCCAGCTGCCTCCTCTTCTCTCCCTCCGCCCAGCTCTGGAGCCCCAGTAATCTGCCCGCTGGGGTGGCTGTCTCACCTCGCCTCATGAAAGGACCACCCCTGGGAAGCAAACAAAGCACTCATACCCATGAAGGGGAAATCAGCAATGAATCAGCAAAGGTTCTTGGGGCACACAGATGTCTTCAGGTGCTCTTTAAATGGGAGAAACGTATCTTAGCTTTCATTCATTATTTTATAAGACCTGTTTCCTATCTTCTGTTGCTGTAAGCTGCTTTCAACACTCATGGAAAAGTGGTATATTAATGTTTAACTTATATTAGTAAATAATAAGGACCACTGATGGAGATGGTGGGGAGGATGTTCCACACTGAGAAACCTACCCATAGTGCTTCCACCTGGCAAGCAGGACACCAGCCTCAATCTTGTATATCTCCCAATGCACTGGTAGGTAAGGCAGCTGAATCTCGTCCTGCCTGTTTCCTGCCTTATCCTTTCATTGGTCACATTCCCTTCCTTACTGTGGAGAGCAAGTGTGCAGCACAGCAAGTGAGGGAGAGGAGTGGATGACAGGGCCAGGGAGGAAATGGGGAGGGGAGAGTTGCAGCTACTGTGTCTCTCATGGCAATGGGAGATCTAAACGTCTGAGTGGTGATGTGGCAAAGCCACTTCCCATTGCAAAAGGATGATTGCCTGCCTGTAGTCATCTCTGGATCACTGATGGTGTCGGCGACTAATAACAAAATTAATAACAAGTTAATCTATGCCAACAGAGCCCCTGTCCTTGTATTGCTTTTGTTGGTTTTATGGGGGTCATTGTACCTAGGAAGCTAGTCCTGGGAAATGATTTCTCCAGCAAACACAGTGGTGCTCGTGAAAGCTCCCACTCCATAAATACCCTGCTTTGCCCCCTCACCTTTCTGAACAGACCCCACAAAGGAAACAAGATTGCAAGAGACTCCAAGCCTTCTTCACATTGCTTTTGGTGCCCAGGGGGAATTCTTTTGTTCTGGTTTTAATAAATAGTGTTGACAATGATTGTGTTAGGGACTTTAGTAATTACAGCCGCTGACCTGGGTTGCTGGGGTCCTGCTGCTGCCGCCGCTGCCGCTGGTCTCCTGGTGTTCCCTCATTGACAGCTGCATTGCTCTCGGCCTGGTTGCTGTGTATAAGCAATTGGTTCTGTTGGGCTAAACGAAGGAGAAGAATACAGGTGACTGAAACATTCAGCATGACGAATTTGTCCAATACGCAGCAGTATCATTGCTGTTGCTCTTTGGTGCCCTCCAGATCTTACTCAGCTAAATCCTAATCATTTGTGATGATGCCGGAGTTAGCTGCTTTGCCCATCTGGACCACATACGACGCCACCATATTGGTGGGGGATAGTGGAATGGCTTTAATTTGTACCAGAGAGGATTAGAAGTGTCTCCTTCAGGTTGCAATTGATGGTGATTTGCAGAAGCTTGTGCTAATGCAAGGTTCACCCTCCCTTATCATTAAGAACACTTGGAGAGCTGCAAGATTAATGCTGAAGTGGAGGCTTAAAAAAAGGGCACAGAGCAAGCCCAGCATAGTAATTACATCGTGCCCATTGCTCAGCTCCAGCGATCATGGGGGATGGTAATCCAGGTGGTAATGGGTTTGTATTAGGGATGCTGTGGAAGTTTGTAAGATTTAGCTCTGGATTTCAACTTTACCCTTTTGCAAAGCTCCAAGGATTGTTGAGGTGCTCAAAAATCTGCAGCACATTTGGAAAACTGTGCTGATAATGGGGAGAGGGATTTATTTATTTATTTATTTATTTAGTAAACTTCTATACCGCCCAAACATTCGTCTCTGGGCGGTTAACATAAAAACAATTAAAACACATATAAAAGTTAAAACTATGCAACAATTTAAAAACAGCCATAAAATTAAAAAACACAGTTTTTAAAAGCTGGGAAAGCTTGGGTGAAAAGATGGGTTTTCAGATGTTTTTAAAAAATTGCCAGAGATGGAGAGGATTGCATCTTAGCAGGGAGAGCATTCCACAGTCTCGGGGTAGTGACTGAGAAGGACTGTCTCTGTGTAGCCACTAGATGAGTTGGTGGTAACTGGAGATGGACCTCCTCAGATGACCTCAATGGGCAGTGTGGGTCATAGTGAAGAAGACGCTCTCTTAAATACCCAGAGCCTAAGCCATTTACGGCTTTATAAGTTACAACTAGCACTTTATATTTTGCCCGGAAACCTATTGGCAGCCAGTCAAGCTCCATCAGCAAAGGAGGGATGGGGTTTCACTGATGTCCAAGCTCCTATAGCTCACCTTTGTGTTGCCTATTGAACCTTGACTGCTGAATTCAGACTCCACACAGGTACTTGCAACTAACTGGTTCATCTAATTGGGTTCTATATAGGTCCCCTGCAGCAGGGTTTCTCCTAGGCCAGGGAAGAGAGGGAGGGCAAATCTGTACTTAAGGGACAGCCTACAGTTAATTCATGCTCAACACAATCTTAATGTCAACTGTAAAAAAAAAAGGTCATTCTGGAATCCTAAAAATGATCATAATTCAGATTTTAAAACCTCAGGGTTGTCACAGAACTTAGGGAAGAAAGAGCATGTGCAAGACAAACAATGTCAGTTTTATTTTGAATAAATGAATGTTACTGACTTGCATGCTCAGCTGTGGAGCCTTGCTCCATCCTTGCCAGGAGCGAACACTACGCGGTGTTTGCCTTGCAGCTGCAGTGTGCAGAGAAGGGGGAGACAAAGCAGCTTTTCCTCCCTGCAAAAGTCCTTTTCATGTCCAGAAATATGTCTGTGAGGGCTGTGCATCCCGCTGTCCCTCCCTGTATGAGTCAAACCTTCCGCGCTGTATACTGGATGCTTAAAACTGTACTCTTATGCACATTCACTCAGGAAAAAACTCAATGAACTCAGTGGACTTGCTTCTGTGTAAATATGCCTAGGATCTGGCTATACTACTTTTTTTTTAAGAATGACCCCCATATAATCTATTGTGCACATAAAGCGGAATCAAAATGTTAAAATACTTGGACCTAATAACATACATTCTGACTATAATATCTAGTGAAGCAGTCAGATTTCACAGTGGTATTCCAAACTATGAATTTTTGCAGTTCAGACCACAAGCTTGTTTTAAATTGGGCCCGGAACCCTTTGAAGGTTGCACCCACTATGAAATAGATTGAGTCTGCATCTTTTGCATCTTTTCTGCATCTTTTCTCTTTGCCAAAGAGAAGTGATGTCAGGCAGGGCTCACAGCATCCTTGGCCTCAGGTTTCTGGCCTAGATATTGCAGCAAGCATTCAAGGCAGTATCAGATTAGTGCTGGGAAGCATGGGTAATGTAGTCCTTATGCTTTCTTATATCAATGGATGCTGCTGTACATTCTGGTGGCTGTTTCCAGGCCTTACGCTTGAGGTCTACATCATCACAAGCACTTCCTGTTACCATGAATCCTTGCTTGGGTAAGTTTGGGGAAAGGGTGGGTGGAACCGGCGGTGAAGGTTTACAATGACATCTTCGGGGGTATAGTAGGGCTCACTCTGGAATTGTATCAAGCCAACATGATTTATTTCCAAACCTTTATCTATCAGTCTTTAAAATATGTTATTCTACTCAAACTCATTCTGAGTCAGGCTAGGGGGAGTTTGCCCATCACTAAGAATATCACACTCTGTGCTCTAGATATGAATGAGGAATAATTAAAACTATATTGAGAAGATACCCAAGGGGTATGCAAGAGAACTATATCATTTTTAATAACGAAGGAACAAAATTGCTCTCCAAATACTTGAGAACACTCTGAATTGATCTCTTAAGACATGCACTTTCCAGTAAGCATGAGCAGAATTCTATAGTAAATTGCCACTATTTGCAGTGCCTTTTCTGTTTTATAGAAAATAGTGTCCATGTACAGTTGAACTATTTACACAGCAGTTCTGATTACAAAGGGTGTAATTGCACCAAACTAGATTAATACTTAGCATTCATGTGGTGCTTTTTGAGTGTTCAAAGTAGTGCTAAAGTGAAATAGCCTCTCCACCCCAAAGGCAGTGAAAGTAAAGCATTATTTTGGTGTGTTTGAGGGGCAGCTGAAATTTACTCTGCTCAAGGAGGAAGAATACGCTTCCTTGCTTGTCAGAAGCAGGAGGCTGCCTCCACAGGTGAAAGAAAGAGAAAAATCAGCCATGGCAATATCACAAGGGGCTGCTTCAGATGAGCATGGCCCCCTCTGGCTCCCTACATGCAATGAAGGCAGGGACGCACCGAGAATGTGTCTGCCCTAACCTCACTCAAAGGCATGCTAAAATCTTAATGATAGGGATGTGCACAAAACCAGTTTGCCCAGTTCGGTTTGAATCTGAACTGGATTTGAACCGGACTGGGCATGTTTGGTTTTGCTCACCTCAAACATGGACGTGGTTCGGTTCAAATTCAAATGGGTTTAGGCCTGGGTCAGGGTGCCGAGTGGTGTTAAAATTGTGGTTTTTTAAAAGGTTGGCTTACCACCACCAAGGGTTGCGGTGGCTGCAGGGGCTCTCCGGCAGCTGCCCCTCCCCCCGGCTTCCCCCTGAGACTCCCCAGGCCAGTTTGACTCATTTGGGGGGTGTTTCCGCCCTCTGAGCACGTGCAGTGGCCATTTTTTGGACCACCACACTGTGTGGGCAGTTTGCATCATGGTGATGCAAACTGCCCGCGTGCATGTGTGGCGCTCCAAAAAATGGCTGCCACATGTGTGGAGAGGGCTAAAATGGCCACGAAACAAACTGAAATGGCCCACGGAGACTTGGGGGGGAGCTAGTGGGGGAGGGAGAGCCACCGGAGAACACCCAATGGCCACCGTAGCACTCCCCAAGTCCTCCATAGCCCTTGGCTGCGGTAAGTCAACCTTTAAAAAAAACCCTAATGCCACTCAGCACTCCTGAACTGGGCCCAAACTGGCCCGAGAGGTTCAGGCCCAAGTTCTGGTTCACAGTCAAGTCCTTGAACTGAGCTGGTTTGAGCTCAAACTGGCTTGAAATCGAGCTAGTTTGCAGATCCCTTGCAGGGGCGTAGCTAGGGGAGGGGGGGCCTGTGTTTATCCCTCTCTCTGGCGGCCTTCCAGAGTGAGGGAGATAATGAAGAAAATAGGGAGGGGTGGAGCTGGAGGGCCCTCAGGAGCTGGGGGCCCGTGTTCTTTGAACCCTTTTGCACAATTATAGCTACGCCCCTGATCCCTTGTTCTCGACATCCTTTAATCACGTGTGAGCAATGTTTATCAGAATCATCTCTTTTGAAGCACATGCAGGGGGGCAGTTCTGATGAACACCCCTCACACGCATATAAAGAATGTGCTGAGACTGTGTTAGCACTTCCTTGAGTGACATTGGCCTTGGTGCCATTCTCAGGGCATCCCTGCCTTCATCATATGAATGGAGCTGGTGGGGGCCATGTTCACCTGAACTGGTCCAAGGTCTATCAACAGAAACACTACAAGAATTGTTTCTACTGTGCCTTAGCTCTTTTTAAAAAGGTTTCAGTGTACATCACCCTGCACAATTCGTGACTTGCCAAGCTAAACACAGCCCACCAGCAAGTACTATGGCTTGCCAAGTGCATATCAGCACCCTCCCCCTTGTTTTTGTAGCCTTGTGAAGCAGCAAAAGCAGATAGTATCTTGAGCATCGGCGGGGGTGGGGGGACAGCAAACGGTGGGTAGGCAGCAAGTAGCCTGGTTGATCACAAGTTGTGCAAGTTTCACAGTAACACAAAATGCTTGCATACATTGAAAGATGTCTAAGCAATACATGCCTAGTAAAGCAGACTGTGGAGTGTGGGGAGGGAATAAAAAGAATAGTCCGCATGGATCTCAGCAATGACCTTAAACTGAATTTAAATGAAAATCCTTTCTTTAGGTACAAAAGGATTAAGAAAAATAGTACAACTCTCTGTCCCCCACCCCTTATCTTGGT
This sequence comes from Hemicordylus capensis, assembly GCF_027244095.1. Classification (NCBI taxonomy): domain Eukaryota; kingdom Metazoa; phylum Chordata; class Lepidosauria; order Squamata; family Cordylidae; genus Hemicordylus; species Hemicordylus capensis. The sequence goes on along the minus strand of NC_069661.1, from coordinate 23,306,352 downwards.
TTCAACAGATCTACTGGGCTTGCTGCTGTTTGCAGATAAATACCTCGAGGGTCACAGGGTTGCCAAGAAGAAAGAAAGAAGAGAGCTGATGTTTGTTGCCCGGTTGACATGATTTCCAACCCCTAATGCTATTTTGTATAGAAAAAGCAGTTTAATATTAGGATCCGGCTCTAAAATCTAGTCTGGCTATAACCTGAAGGATCGAGCAGGACTGAAGAGGATATTTAAACCTCTGATTGCATCTACATTTCTGCTTTTCCATTTTCAGATGTGGACTTACAGATGTGGTTGCCCTGAATACAGCCTAGATTTGCATCCCCCTTTCACATGCTATAATTTCTAACATGTGAAGCTGCCTTAAACCATTGGTCTATCTAGCCCAGTATTGTCTATTCTGACTGGCTGCAGCTTACCAAGGTGATTTCCTGTCCTGCTCCCTCAGTGACAAATACACAAGATGCTTAAAGCACCACTGTGCTTTGTCTATTGCCTTCTTTTTTCATAGCAGATGGAGGGGAAGGGCTGACCTGGGGCAGAAATGTGGTGTGGGGGAGAGGGGGCATAACCTCCCCCCAACTGTGCTGTGCTTCTAATGAAAATTACCCTCCCTCCGAAGCTGCTGTTTGCCCTGGGGTAAAGTTGCTATCAGCACTAGCTCTTCCTGAAGGCAAATGGCAGCTTGGGGTGACAGGACAGGGGGAAAGATTCAACCCCTCTCCCCTCACAGTGGTCCCGATCCAGACTCTAGTCCTTGCAACTGTTGTTTTAACACAAGAAAGGCGCACGCACAATGGCCAGGTTTGGGGCGGCTTCACTAAACAGTTGGAAAGCAAGTTTGCGGGAGGAATTGCTGGTTCCTGGCAACCATGCTTTCCCTTGGCAGTCACTTCTGCTCATTTCCCTCCACCACCTGATCGTTTATGCTTTTAAGCTGTAAATCACCCAGATAACCTATATGGGGCAGTACTGTATAGAAATGCGATAAATGAATTAAATAAATAAATAAATAAGTGTCTGCTGCCCAACCTCAAGTGGGTGGCAGCAGGGGTGTAACTATAATAGGGCAAGGGGAGACAGTTGTCTGGGGGCCCACTGCCTTGGGGGGCTCCCCAGAGGCAAGTCACATGACTGACTCCCCCAGCCACGCAGCCGCCTGTGCTTCCTTCAGTTGTATTCATCCTCCGAAATGGATGTGAGCGTTAAAGACCTGGACCTACCAGAACAGCATGTCTTTCTCTAGTACCATTAAATGACTTGCATCGTCCACAATTTACAGAACCTTAAAAAAAAAAATTTAAGATGATGTTCAGCCTCATTTAAGATTTCTTTACTTCATGAGCTGAGCTTCAGTGGGGGCAGGGGCATTTTAAAATCTTGTCTCTGGGCCCACTCCAACCGTGCTATGCCCCTGGATGGTAGAGGGAAATGCTGCTTGGGAACTGGATATTGGTGGATTTGGGTGACATAAAATATGCACAAACGCAAGTTCCCACCAGCGGGACTTGCTGCGGGTACTCTGGACCCATCTTTACTACCATGTCTACTTTGACTTTAAGATTCCTTAATTAGAGATGCCAGGGATTGAACCTTGGTCTCTGCAAAAAAAAAAACAAACCAACCCCACAAAACCACACATGTGCTACCGAGAGCTGACCCAGCCTCAGCAACTCTTCTTATCTACAGAAGCACTACCTTTCCCTCACCCTTTCATCTTAACTGCTCTTTTGCTATAGCCTCCAACTGTGCCCCAGTCAGCTAAGCTTCTAGACTGAATGAGAGAGGACTTAAAACACTCCTCTGGCAGACAGCAATTGGGATAGGCATTATTTGGAGGCATGTCTGTTAATGGGCTGCCACCTAACGGTGCAGCGGGGAAGTAACTTGCCTAGCGAGCAAGAGGTTGCTGGTTCGAATCCCCGCTGGTATGTTTTCCAGACTACGAGAAACACCTATATTGCGCAGCAGCGATATCGGAAGATGCTGAAAGGCATCATCTCACACTGCGCGGAGGATGGCAATGGTCAATCCTCCTGTATTCTACCAAAGAAAACCACAGGGCTCTGTGGTTGCTAGCAGTCAACACTGACTCAATGGCACAACTTTACCTTTACCTACTGGTGGACTATTTCTCAGGTTCACTTTCTGGGACATGAAGTGTCCCTTCTAGCCAGTGGAGGGATGGGACTCTCTGAAATAGATGCATATTAGTATCTGTGATTAGGCCTGATCTGCACACATACACACACCCCTCCTCCATTTTCAGTGCCCCTTTCCCAGTCAGACAATATGGTGCTTTGTTCAGAATTTTCAGAATGATGGAACAAAATTCTCTTGAGTGTTTCAGAGACAGGAGGCTTACTGATGGCTGGTGGTATGAGGTATCTTTTCTTTAAAAAACAACAACAACAAATTACACACACACACACACACACACACACACACACACACACACTTTGTCCGCACCTCTGTGCATAGCAGTGACTGACAGCAATGCTATAAGCCATCCTTGCAGGCTGGGGCGTAGCTATAACTGAGCAAAAGGGTTCCAAGAACATGGGCCCCCAGCTCCCGAGGGTCCTCCAGCTCCATCCCTCCCTATTTTCTGTTGGAAGTGAAGGACTTTGCGCTGTCTCTTGTCTCAATGACAGTGGAGGACAGACTAGTGAGTCAGAGGGCTAGAGGGTCAAGACATTGGTCATCCCTTCTCTACTTCTCTGACACTATCCCTTTGGAATGTAGATTGCTACTCTCAGGGACTAACTTCCTTCCAGCCACTCACTTCCTCTCTCCCTTCTCTTCTTGCTCGTTCTATCTTGCAACATGCAAGCCCCTCTTCCTGCACCATGTGTGCAGAGATGCAGAATCCATCTGCATCCAGCTAGCTAGCTAGATTAGAGATCCTAACTCCTCACTTTCCTGTCTAGAATGGAGTTCTTTAATAAAAGCCATATATATTGATTTGAAACTATGAACTGGCTCCAAGTTACTTTACTCTCAGCATACACGCATGCCTAACCAAATTCCGCTGTGTTGTGCCTCTGTGCACTCTGCTATAATGAAAAAGGGATTCTCTTACCAGAGAGAATTCCCAACATTTTCTTCATTGTTTCCCTCACTCTGGGGGGCCGCCAGAGAGAGGGAAGAACACGGGCCCCCTCTCCCCTAGCTACGCCCCTGCAGCCTACTCTATCTAGCTGCCATTTCTCCCCAGAAAACCTCTAAGAGATTCACCATGTCATGACATGGCATAATTCCCAGAGCACTGGCGTGGGGTGATGCATTTCTGAGCTGACCATCAGGAAGACTTCCAGTGCTTCAGCTACCATCACTGCTGTCTGCAGAGGTGTGGCACAAACTGTACAAGAAAAAGAAAAAGAACACCATGCCCAACAAACAGTGCCCTCCCTCAAAAGTTTACAAGGCTTTATTGCCCTCCTCCCAAAATTGCCCTGGTTTGTCTCCCACTCCAAATCCCTTCAATATTCCCGAAAGTCACTAAAAATGCTCATTAGAAAATGTTTGGCTGAGCTCTAGCTGTGATGAGCGAGAGGTTGCATTCAAAGTTGCTACAAATACATTTTATATGCTGTAATTATAGGAAGCAACAATTAGGTGCTCCACAGGGGTGTGTGAGATCTAGCTGTCCTTAAAGCCTGTCAGAGTGGCAGCCAGAGTTCCAATATAATCTGAAAGCGCTGTTCACCATTTCAATGGCTGCCGTTATCTTCCTGTGGCCGTGGCTGTCAACAGGAGTTAAATACTTGCATTCATCCCAATTAATTACATAGGATTTCTCAGGTGGCAATGTGACGATATAATCTATGACAGGGGGAATCAGTTACACTCCTGTGATAACGGACCACCTAACGGATGTCCTTTTATGCTTTCCCTTACCATTCTTTTGTTCCCAAATATATTTGCTGCCAGTTTGATGGTGTTATTCTCCCAGACAGTCAATCACATGATGTAACACCCTTCTCATTAAATCAACTAGTTGGTTTGCTTCAAGATATGTGGCAGATTTCACAAACCGTTACAGTTCTTTCAGCTTTTACCATTTTATCTTTCTTCATAGGAGATGTGATTGCCTTTCAGATGTGGGCCCTTTCACACGTTACCCAGAGGCCAACATGGGTTTGCCACTGAGTGGACACTCAGACCAGAAGCTGCAGCCTATCACAGCTCTTTGATGAGTGAGTATAGTGCGTGTTTGCAAAATGGCATTTCTTGCATTAACCCTTAACATCTTTCAAGCACCTATTTAACAGACTTTAGTTGTGTACCTAAAAAATGTGATGTGTGAAGCAGATACATTCTCTGGCAAATTCCAATGACAATCATGCCCCTTCATTATTTGATGGCCAGCATCAGAAGTCCTATAAAATGATACGAGACAATGTGTAGAAATAAAATAGCCAGCTGACAGAAGAATGCAATGCCATATTGAGCATGTCAAGAAAGTTCTGGGAAGCTGGATTTATGAACCATTGGGCACCACTGAAACAAAGTCTATCCCCACTTCAAATATCTCTAGGGAGAGTGCTAGAATCTGATGTTGCTCAGGAGGCTCCTCCTGTCCATTATGGCTCAGAGCATTGGTTTCCAACCTTTCTAACTTCAAAGAACCCTTTGCAGAGGAATCCCTGCATGTCTGCCAAGGATCCCCGGTCGCAGAGAATTCTGAAGAGAGGACATGTTCTAGGGTGCACTTTGATACATGTAGAATGTAGGACTCACTGTCAGGGGAGTATCTAGGGTAGGGCAGGCAGGGCACGTGCCCCGGGCGCCACTTGAAGGGGGGCGCCATTTAAAAAAATTAAATTTTGTTTTTTAAAATGGCCACTGAAAACAAAATGGCCACTGTGCATGCTCAAATGGCCTCTGTGAGGCCCTAGGCCATGCCAGGCCTTGCAGAGGCCATTTGAGCATGCATGGCAGCCATTTTGTTTTCAGCAGTCATTCATTCATATATATATATATATATATATATATATATATATATATATATATATATATAAATGGCCACCACACATGCTCAAATGGTCCCTGCAAAGCCCTAGAGGCCAGCGAGGGGAGGGGGAACCTTTGCAGACCCACCCCACAGCCTTTAAGGAAGCCCCCGAAGGAGCTACAGGTATTTTTAAAAATTTAATATAATATATCACTGTACACATATTCAGTTTGGCACTATGTACAGAGAATCAGGGCTTGTGAATAATGAGCTGAAGCTTATGAGCTAGGAATGTATTCATTTGCTCTTACTTTGCTTCTTGTGATAAGTGAGTTAAATGTGATGTCTTAATAATATGGTTATTAATGGTGAGTTTGTTTTTGAATCAGTGTGAAATTCTTAGTATTAAGGCCCACTGGGAGTTTCTTGCTCTCCTTCTCTCATTTTAACTGTCTTTCTGAAATACTAGAATATATTCCAAGCAGTGACACAGTTTACTCTGCATATCCTTTAATTATTTTCAGAGTATCTGGGAAAAGTCAAATTCTCCATTTATTTTTAAAACTTATGTAATAGTGATGGTACAATGCATAGTAGAGAATTAGACATTAGTTTTCCAAGTACACCTCCACATAGTATTTGGGTATTTCATGAGCCCCTGCATACTGAAATTTTTTTTCAGTATGTCGTTTTCCAGCATTTTTTGTCTGGCTCAGTCCACTGCTAAATAGTTTTTGAAATATTAAAAGATTAACGAGCCTGACTTGTATTTTTCGACTGATATTATGGTAAAGTTATCTGAAAGATAGGTGTTGGATTTTTGGACAGGGGGCGCAATTTCAGTGCTTGCCCTAGGCGCTATTTTCCCTAGATACGCCTCTGCTCACTGTCAATCATCATGAGCTTAGGGCTCCTCTAGAACAGGGATTCTCAACATTGGGTCCTCAGATGTTTTTGGACTTCAACTCCCATAATCCCCAACCAAAGGCCACTGGGACTGGGGATTATGGGAGTAGAAGTCCAAAAACATCTGGGGACCCAACGTTGAGAATCCCTGCTCTAGAACATACCTGACACTCTTCTGTGGAAGGGATTGGGTGATGCTTCCCTGGCCCTTGGGATTAAAAGGGGGAAGTGCCAAGAACCCGCCCATTATGTGGACTTTCCATTTTGTGGACTTCCTAATGATCTCTTGGCATGTCCCTTTATCATGCAGGGAGACTGTTCATCCAAACAGGAGCTCTACTTATGACCTTTCCCCTGCCTCAAGTTGTTTAAAGGGACTTTGGGGCAGGGGACATGACTCTCAAGAGAGGATGAACACATTGCAACAGTGGCAAACAAAGCTGTATTTGCCTGGATCCTGTTTGGAACATAGGAAGCTGCCATATACTGAATCAGACCATAGGTCCATCTAGCCCAGTATTGTCTACCCAGACTGGCAGCAGCTTCTCCAAGGTTGCAGTCAGAAATCTCTCTCAGCCCTATCGTGGAGATGCCAGGAAGGGAACCTGGAACCTAGATGCATTTCCCAGAGCAGCTCAATCCCCTGAGGGGAATATTTTACAGTGCTCACACATCAAGTCTCCCATTCATATGCAACCAGGGCAGACCCTGCTTAGCTAACGGGACATGTCATGCTTGCTACCACAAGACCAGCTCTCCCCCCTTGCAAGCATTCAAGCAGGGGTGTTCAGTTTTTGTGTGCTCTACTCGATTGCTCACAACACCCTTAACCAGTAGATCCTGCTTTACCTTCTGCACAACCATAGGTCAGAATGTTGGACTAGGACCAGGAAAACACCAGTTGAAATCCTCACTCAGCCATAAAAGCTCACTTTGGGCCCCTCATTCTCTCTCAGCCTAACCTACCTGACAGAATTATGGTGAAGATAAACCATTTATGTGACCCTTAGCATCTTGGAGAAAGGATGGGATACAAATGCAATAAATAAAATCAAAATAGCTTCAAAAAACAAGGAAGTGTGCCCTTACAGGAAGCTGCCCTATACCAAGCCAGGCCATTGGCGCATCTCGCTCAGTATTGTCTTCATCAGGGATTCTTGACGTTGGGTCCCCAGATGTTATTGGACTTCAGCTCCCATAATCCCCAGTCCCAGTGGCCTTTGGTTAGGGATTATGGGAGTTGACGTCCAGTAACATCGGGGGACCCAACGTTGAGAATCCCTGGTCTACATTGACTGGCAGCAGCTCTCCAACATTTCTGGATAGTCTCAACTCTACCTGGAGATGCCAAGGATTGAAACTGGGACCTTCGGCATGCAAAGCAGATGCTCTGCCACTCAGCTATGGCCTTATCCCCTTCTCAAAGCCTTATCAAACGATTAACGAAGGTTTTAGTTGATTAAGCAAACAACTGAAACAAAGCTGAACGTGATATCGGTTCTAAAAGTGATATCTGTCTGTCTAGCTGTCTATCTACATGCACACACATTCAGAGATAAATGAGCTTTGAATTTGACACAGCTGTTAATGTACTTCAGCCAATTGTTATTGTCCTTGTGAAGCATGGCACTTTACTTTTGGAGAATGTGCTATGAATGCAACTTTTCTGCACCGTTTTTAAACTTAAAAAACTAAAGCCTTATCATGGAAATGCAATGGGATGCCAACAGCTTTTATTGGCTGCAACCTGTAAGATTCCACTTGACGCGATATATATGATGGCTGTTCATGAAAGCGTATGCTAAATACATATGTTGCTCTTTAAGGTGCTACAACACATTTTTGTTGTTTTAGCCTCCCTCCATTCCTATAAATTGTGCTTAACTTCACAACATACTTTACATAGCTATTTCACTTACGGCTTATTACGAAACTCATTCAAGTTAACAGAAAAAGTAAAATACTTCCATGGACTCTAAGGCTCCACTCTCACTTGGGAATAAGTCCCATTGTACTTACTAGGACCTCCTCCTAAGTAAACATGCACAGGGTCTTGAAATAAGAACCAGAATAGCCTTGTTTACGCAATAAGTTCAGTGGATGCACAAACTGTATACAGTGTACAGATCTGTAATTACAGTTATTCACACATTATGTTTAATGGATGTACAGTAGTATACTTCTTATCTGTGCCCTGCATTTGAGAGGTCCTGTACTCAGATTCACTTTTAAACTGAACACATGTGCAATCATTCACTAAAAAAAAGAAAAAGTACAAATGTCCAGGTACCTATATGCACATAGAATGTAATGTCTGAGTGTATGAGGGTGAAATCTAGCCTGGTGAGATACCGTGGACTTGTGGCACTTCAAGCTCCAATTGAAGCTACTGACTTTGTGAGGCAGAAGTGGCAAAATGCATCTTCCCTATGTGGACGTGGGTCCTAGCCTGGCTCCATCATGATGGAAGAGTCCTGTGGTTTTCAAAAAGCAGCCTCACCCCCTCATTGGATTGAAGCTATGGCATAGGAGTGGGGGCTTAATTCCTACCCCTGTGCCATGAACCGATAAAATCTTCTCCAGAAACCGCTGTCAACTAGTATTGTGGCATCAGCACAAATAGTCCCTGCACACAGGTTTAGAGCTATAATGGAGCAGTGGGTGGGAACAAATGCCCCTGGGCTGCTGGTGCCCATGGAACTTCTGGGGGCTACCAGACACTTGCCTGCTGCCCTCACCCCTTGTGATCTGTCTCTTGGGGCACCAGGACATTGGGAACCCAATGTTGCTGCACTGTGCTGCTGCTGCCCCCTCCCCCCCATTGCTGTCGGTGCCGCTGCTGCCAGGCATAGGGTTCCAATGCCTTCATAGCCCCTGCTGGCTGTCTGGTCACCTGTCCTGGTTGACTGCTGCCATCGGCCTACTTCCCTTGGAGGTCGGTATTGGAGGTATGCAACAATGTAGTCTAATAAGGTTATGCTGTTGGCTTGTGCCCATGTAGTGACATTGTTAGACCATGATGTAACCCAACCCTGCAAGGGGAAGGGGATGGGAGGGCATGCGGAGCGTGAGCAGCAAGTGAGAGGTGGCAAGAGTGCCAGCAGCCGTGATGGGGGCTGCCCCCCAATCTTGTTCCAGGGCCGCCCTCATTGTTGCTGCACCACTTCCTATACATTTCCCCCTCTGTAGCTACTAGCAGCTTAGGGGCGATGCAAGTGAGGGAATCAGCATGGGGGATTCCCAACCCATGGACTCAGTCCAGACTAGGACCCCCAGCAGCTGCTTCTTCAAAAAGAAAATGGCATTGGAAATTCTAATCATGGAACCCACACGTTGCATTGTCTTTGGCTCTCCACTCCAGCTTCTGGTTGAGGGTCAAAAATCACAAAGGGCACAAGCTGTTGCTCACTATTGATTTCCAACCAAATGTTGCTCACTATTGATTTCCATGTGAGTGGTCTAAGAAGGTGCTCAATGCTTCCAGGGGGATTGAAAAGTGTGTAACTGTGCCTGGATCACGCACCAAAACATGTTTCAGGAAATAAATTTGCTCGTGCTACTTTTTCTTCCTGTAACTCCTTTGTTTTCATGCAACAGAAGCCAGTAATGGGAAGCAAACACAAAAACAGGCAACGATTCATTAAAGGAAATCCTTTCTTCTTAGGAGGCAGTTGGTTGCCAATATATACTGATGTAATAAGCTCCCCTTAAATTAGTATATGTGTTTAAGCATTAGTCCTTCTCCTTTGTCTGCTGCTCTGTACTGTAGTTGACTTTCCTTTATTGTAAACATTATACAGCCATCTACTGGGAAAACTCCATAATTGTAGGACCTTCTTTTCTGTTTAGAATTAACAATACTTTAGGATTCAGCATCCTACCAACCCCCACCCCCACCCTGCCCCAACAAAACCCAGGTCCTATTATAAGGAAACTCAAGTGGTTCTTGGAATAAATTACTAAACCATGAGAAATGGCATATATTCACAGAAGTGTCATGCGTTAGTCCAAATTATATTTGTGCTTTTGCAATATGCTGACAAAAATTAGGGCAGTTGAGGACAATGGTCACCTATCTGTTCCATCAGTTTTGTAATCCTGGTCTATGATCACCCCTATGAAATTTTGATTGTTTTATCAATAGTTGTTTTATCTTCCCACAAAGTTCTTTGGAGGTTCTAACAAAGGGCAAAGTTCTCCCCTCATTTCACACTCACCTCATAATTAATTCCATATTTTTTTTCTGAATTTGGCTGAGAAATCTCAGGGGTGGGGTGGAGGCAGGGGAAACTTGGACCTTTCAAACCTTTTTCTGAGAAAGCTCAGAAAAACCAACCTTGGGAAGCTTGTCCCCAGTGCTCCCTACCAGTCTTGTTCCCAAGCCAATTTGCTTTTGTGAAGGGGGAACCAATGGTAATAAAAGGATGTTGCAGATAGAAGCCTTGCAGGCCTCATTCTTAAGACCCTGACATACTCAGTAGCATCACTTACTACTAGGGTGCATGGAATCTGTAGTTTCCTATGCCTCCTTTCCTAGCCAAATTCATTTAATAGGGAGGCATACAAAATGACACACCCTGGCAGGCAATGATTAGGGGTGTGCATTTTGGAATTTTCTTGTTTCGATTTGTATCCAAATTGAAACATCCTTGTTTTGTTTTGTACCCAAATTTTCTGAATCTGAATCAGCCCTGTTTTGTTTTGTAGCCAAATTTTCTGAATCTGAATCGATTTGGATTTTTAAAAAGGGTCCCAGGGCAAAAAGAGTGGGTGGTGGTGGTAGTGTCCAATGGGTGGAAGCTACCACCCAAATTTCAAAGGAATTGGGCAAAGTGCTGATCTTTTGTGATTTGTTGAAGTTTACGTTCTTTAAGATTTCTCCCATAGGGAATAATGGAGGTTTCAGCAGCCCCATAATTCCACTTGGGGGGGGTGAGGGGTTGTGTAGTGCACATAGAGTGCCAATGACCTCCATACCCACAAGCCCTTGGGGTACTGGGTTTTGTTGTTTCTGAGGTGTTCATTGTAGGTTCTCTGGTAGCATATGAGATTTTCAGTGAAAAACAAGAATCCACTCTCATATGCTACCAGAGAATCTACACTCAGAACACCACAGAAACAGCAGAACCCAGCACCCCATGGGTTAGCAACCCTTCCCCTGGCCAATGTGGGGTCAGTAAGGAGTGGCAAGAAGCAAAAGAGCCAACGTGGAACAAGGAGGGAATTGTCAGCAGGTCAGCCCATGATTTAGGACACCGATCAGAAGGCTGGAAGGGTGGGAAATTCAAAGAGATGTCAAACACAAAATGGAGACTGACTCAGAGATCACCACAAAATGGAGGTCCAAAACAACAAAACATTTTGTAGCCGAAACAGGGACGTTTTGTTTTATATACAAAACTTTTGGATCTGGAAAATGGGTGTTTTGTTTTGTCTACAAAACACCCGAAACAGGCTGTTTTGGGTACAAAACGTTTTGTATCCGAAACGTTTTGCACATCCCTAGCAATGATGCCCCTGAGTATGTCTAGACCTTAAGAATGATGTCTACAAAGCTTCTCTTGTCTTCAGCAGCCCCTCATAGCTGCTGGTTCCTTGCTGTCTTTGCAAGAGTAAGCTTGCCTTGGAAAGGGGGAGATTGGCAGGGAGGCTGACAAATGGCAAACGAACTACAGCCTGGACCAGAACTTTAGAAAAGTTTGGAACTTGGCTCATATCAAGGGCATGATTTCTGAAAGTCATAATTCGCTTTCCAAACTCTCCAAGTTCCAAATTCACCCCATTCATGATGGTTCTGCTGGGCAAGAACCTCCAATTCACTTTGTCTACTGTGTAAGAGAGTTACTTCACCAGTTTCAGACTCCCAACAGGACAAGTGTTAGCAAAAAAGCAGAAAACACCATAACATAATTTCACCAAATATCTTTATTCATGTTTGGGGGTTGGGGGGGTGGGGAGGTAGTAAACACATTGATAATTTTTGCTCATTTTATTGCAACTCCCCTCCCCCCATTGCTTTCTTTGAAATTCATTGGAAGTTTTGCCCAAGCAGGACCTTTCAGTTCCAATTTTTGCTTTAAATAAAATTCAGTAGCAATTTAGCTCATGACATGTTGCCAATTGACTCTTTGACTGCTCTCACAAATCACCTTTCCAGATTCAACGGCACTATTTGAAATTTGTGTAAATTTGCTGATCTGATGTGTGCCCACCAAAATTCAAAATGGTAATATATTGTGCCATTGGAAGAAGGAAGGAAGGAAGGAAGAAGGAAGGAAGGAAGGAAGGAAGATCTTGAGCAACTTGAATATATATTAACTTAATGGAAGAGTTTTCTCCTGTTAAAATGGGCTGCACTTGGCTGAAACCCCAAAGTTTGTTCACACAATCAGTTTACCTGGGTGTCAGGAAGACTGGTTGGGAGGCAGGCTCTAACCTGCCTCCCCACAGATGAGCAGCAGATTCCTTAAAACTCCACCACTCCCACGCCTACACAAATGCCAGGCTGTAAGTGGCAGAACATGGTCCTTCAGGGACCCAGAATGCAGTGCACGAAAAACAGAGCTGCTGCTCTCAGTATGCAGCTGCTGCTCTCTCTGTGATCGCTCGTTCCCCTTGGCTCGCTGCCTAAAATAGCGGTAGGCTACTCGGGAGCCCTGCTACCCAGGGTGATCATGCACACAATCGCCTACCAGGGCAGGTTTGTTCTGCCTCGGTAGAGGCCTGGGTATGAGAGCTGGGCTTCGCAGGTCTGGAGCAGCTGGTACTGAAGGGCTTCTGGTGCTCCGGATGACACTGGGTTACCCCAGGCAGCTCATGTCATGTGAACAGCCTCATATTCTCTCTTTTCTTTTATAATAAATTTTGGCTGGGGGTGATGGAAGATGTAGTTCAACAACAGCTGGAGGGCCAAGTTTGCCTACTCCAGTGTAGACAATAGTGAGCCAGATGGGCCAATGGTCTGACTTGGTATAAGGCAGTTTCCTAAGTTCCTGTCCATCTGGCTTTGACCAGACCAAGATGTGCTTAGCTTCAGCAAGATAGATGTATCATGTGCTCTCAGACCACACCCTGGGGACTGATTCAGCTTCCCCTGGAAGATTCAGAGTCAGCACCTAGATTATTTGTCTTCAAATGATGGGTGTTGGGCCCACAAGTGAGTCATTCCTTGACCTAAGGTGGGTTGCATCCGTGGCATCATCACCATATCCATTCATTTTTATCCTTCCTTTCTTATGGTGGACAGTGTGTCTGAAAAGGTTGACATGAAGATGTATTGAACTAGGGCACAATCCACCAGGTTGTTCTCCTGAGCAAACTCCATTGAAATGAATGCTTTCCGTACTCCTCTTCAGCCTCATGCATTTCAGTGGGCTTGTGCAGGAGAACCTTCTTGTAGACTTCAGGAGAAGAATCTCTACTGTTGCCTCCAGCAAAATTGACCTACTGGGCACTACTTATCCTTCACTTACATTAGTCCTTCATCAGTGCCCAGATGTTAATTCTTCTACGATAGTTACCTGTCACCTTCATTTAGATTTCACTTTTCTTTCCTTGTTTTAATATTTTATACTTTAACCGACCCTGCCCACTCACCCAGCCCAACTAAAAAATTGTTAGATTCATCATGTTGCCTGGATTTATAGATGTAAAACCTTGGCAAATGAACAGACCCTATTAAAGTTCACCCCAAACCTTTACCTTTCCCAGTCATGTATAAGAGAGAATCTTGTTTCCACGGGGATTCCACTGCTGCCAGTATTAAGACTTCCCTCTCTTGGATGCAAACAGCAGTGACTTCTCTACATTTCTGCACATAAATTTTTAATCACAGCCTCTTCTCTACCGCCGGTGATTGAGTTCCCTACCGCAGCTAATGGCATTTCTTGTAATATTCATCCATTTAAAATATGTATGTGGATGCCATATCTTATTTTTCAAGGGTAACTTGTATAAAGCCATGAGCAAGTAATAGCAGTCATATGCCTGTTAAATGACTGTGCGTTTGCCACATATTTGATCACTGGGGCAATTGTAAAATATGGGCCTCCTTGCCTCAAACAGGCAATGTTTTACACAAGGTTGGTACAATAGGCTGTGTGGCATTTTGCCATCTGCCTCAGTCTTAATCCAAATGGAACTCGGGATATAAATTACCTTTGACTTCAATGGGAATGGGACTGCGTGTCTAAATGTATGCCCTCTGGCTGGAATATATTCAGAGATGTTTCTTTAAAAGTCAGAAGGGTCAAGCTGCTATAGGTGAATTAATTTTTAAACAAGAGGCATTCAGGAGGCCATGATTTAATATCCCTGAGTAATTACTTTATGAAATGATTCCTTGAACGGGGCAGGTTTTCTCTGGCAGGGCTGAATTAACCAATCAGTGTTCCCTTCCCTCTAAGGCGTGTGCATGTGCCAGTGCTCACATGTTTTTTGATGTCCACTCAGTTAATTTTGGATCTCTCTCAGGTTGAATCCGGAAGGCCCCATTCTGAATGTACTGTATGTGTGCACAAATTGCCTTGATACTCTCGCCCACAACAAAACTCATTCCACACACAGATTTTAAAAAAGTAGAGAGAACACTGTAACCAATATACTAACTAAGCTGCCGAATAGGGCCCTAACCAAACTGGGGCCACTAAAATGATAAGGATGGAACACCTTCCTTTTAAGGAAAGGCTGAAGCATCTGGGGCTCTTTGGTTCAGAAGCAGAGCTGTCTTGTGGTAATGAGCATGAATTGTCCTCTTTGCTAAGCAGAGTCTACCTTGGTTTGTATTTGGATGGGAGACTACATGTGAGTGCTGTAAGAAGCGCTGCTCCTCTTTTCCTGCTTCTGCTTGCATTTTTAATGGGGTTTTTTTGGGGGGGGAGTGTTATGGTTTTTATAATTTAGCTGATTTTAAGGTTTTAAATGTGATTTTTATGGAGACCTACTGTAGTTTTATTTTTGTAAAGCGTATTGAGATGTCTTATGAAAGGTGGTATAAAAACTGAACAAACAAATAAATAAGGGCTGTAGCTCAGTAGAAGAGCATCTGCATACAGAAGGTCCCAGGTTCACTCCCTGGCATCTCCACTTAGGGCTGGGAGAGACTCCTGCCTGAAAGCTTGGAGAGTCATTGCCAGTCAGTGTAGACAATACGGAGCTAGATGGACCAGGGGCATAGCAAGGTTGGAGTGGGCCCAGAGACAAGAGTTTGAAATGCTGCCCCCCTCACTGAAGCTCAGTTCATGGAGTAAAGAACTCTTCAATGAGGCTGAACAGTGGTAACAAAAGGCATAGTGAATATATATATCTCTCCTATGTGCCATACTAGAACATCATTCTAAATTATTTTTAAAAAGATTTTGTAAATTGTGGATGATGCAAGTCATTTAATGGTACTAGAGAAAGACATGCTGTTCTGGTAGCTCCAGGTCTTAATACTCACATCCATTTCGGAGGATGACTACAACTGAAGGAAGCCCAGGTGGGTGCACGGCTGGGGGAGTCAGTCATGTGACTTGCCTCTGGTGGCCCCCCCAAGGCAGTGGGCCCCCAGACAACTGTCTCCCCTGGCCCTATTATAGTTGCTTTTACTGTTTTTATTGTTGGTAGGTGTGTGTGTGTGTGTAAACAGCCTGGAGATGCCGACATCAGGCAAGCTATAACTATAATGAATAGATAAATAATTGTATGGAATTAATTGCTATGGGATGTGATGGTGGCCACTAGTTTAGATGGGATTAGACCAAATAAGAGAGGTTCGGTCTATTGCTGGCTATTAGTCATTACATTATTACCCCTCAGGGGTGGCCCAAGGTATTGTGGCACCTGAGATGAGGAACCAAATTCTGCCTTGCCTCACTCAACCGGTGGCGGCCAACTCCCTATCAAAACAACCCTTGCAAGTTTTGCAAGGGGCGCAGGGGGTGGGGAAAGTGAAGGCTGTCGGCAAACTTTGCAAGGAGTGTGAGAAGAAGTGCAAGGGTCAGATCAATTCCAAGCTGCTGCGATGGCTGCAGTGGGGGATATCTTGCCACCAGTAATTCACCGCTTGTCTTACCTCACCTATCAGTCAGAGCTGCTGCCAGTCAATGTAGACATTACTGAGATAGCTGAACCAATGGTCTGTCTTAGTATAAAACAGCTTCCTGTGTTCCTTTGCACCTGCATCAGCTTGGGAATTATCTCATTCTACTCTCAACAATTCCCAGGATCTGTGTGCATATGATTAGATACCCTGCTGAAGCTAAGCAGTTCTAGGCCCTGATCAGTTATTGCTTGTCGCCTTGAGTTCCTTGCTGGAAGAAAGATGGGGTATAAATGAAATAAATAAATGACTGACTTGCAGCCTAGTTATATGGCAATCACCTTGGTTTGCCATGTGGCTGCAGGGTTTCTGTTTCAGGACCCCTGTTGATGGTAAGGGCGGGTTCATATGATGCAGCAAGTAGGGGAGGGAGAACCACCAGTTCGCACTGCGAATTTGTTCCTGTTTCTGCTGCAGCTTTCGTGCTATGAAAACCCAGAAATGTTGGGTTGGTACAGGACATTCTCTGCCAACATTTCTGATTGTCACAGCACAAAATCAGTGGCAGTAGCAGAAACACTCACCCAGCAGAAATTGGTGGTTCTCCTGTACTTACTTGCCACTGTGTCATGTGAATCTGCCATATTTACGATCTAGATGAATCTCCATTTCCATCTGTCGCAGGTGGATTTGACTGCCTTGCAGGCTGTCTCAAACAGTTCATAAGGAAGGGTTAATATTTCCAGTGTTTCATGTACCTGTGGGCTGACACGTTCCTCCACTGTATCCTGGACAGCACCTCCATTCCAGTGATGTCACAATCATGTGTTTGATCCTGTAAGCTTGGTGAGTCCTTGACTGGGAGCTGCAAGGTGATTTGGAAAGCAAATGTTAGTGGGGGTCTGTCTCAGATGAATGGACATGATACAGAATGGTACATCAGTAATAGGCCACCGAGGGATTATTTTTGAAGTCTATTGATTGCATCCTGTGCAAGACCACAAGCGAATGCTTTTTACAGAATAGCCTCATGTCAGAGCAAGTGAAAATAAAGACTTCAGGAGCACAGCTAAAATGAATATAGAAAGGGGGGGAAATGCATTTGACCACCAAATTGTGGCATAAGTGGTAAGAAGTCATTTTACGACACACACCCACACACCCATTTAAATGTGCCCCGTTTCCTGACTCGTTCTTTCTAGCACGATTACTACTACGGATATTTATTTACCACTCTTCAAGCAAAGTTCACAAAGTGGTTTACATAGAAAAATAAACAATACATCAATAAGATGGCCCCCTGTCCCCAAAGGGCTCACAATCTAAAAACAACGCAACAATCACAACAAAATCTGAGCTTCACAACAAGACCAATTTCCAGTCGGTATTGCCCAAAGTCTAGTTTTGTAACCTTCAAAACCATTTCTTCACATTCTCGTTCACCTTCAGCCATTTTAAATATGAGTTCTAGCTTTGATGGCTTTGAGCAGGTACACAGTTGGAGCAGAGGACTAAGGTGTAGATTCTCACTGGTAGCCAGCTTCAGGCAGTTGTGTCTCTGTGTTCAGATTCACCCCCCTGAGTGCCGGCAAGTGTCAAGTTTCACATTATCTTGCCCCAGTCCTGACAGACCAAGGCAAGGCTTTCAGCTGATAGGACCTTGGTGTGCCACTTCCATAAGAAGAGTGTTGTTGGGTCAGGTTAAGGCCTGTCTAATCCAGCACCTGCATTTCTCATAGTGGCTCACCAGATGCCTTTGGAGTTCTACAAGCAGGAGAGAAAGGCATGCTCCTATTCTACTGTTGCTCTCCTGTAACTAGTGTTCAGAGGCATCCTGTCTCTGAAACTGGAAGTAGCCTATAACCGTGAAGTCTTGTAGCCATTGATAGACTT
This sequence comes from Hemicordylus capensis, assembly GCF_027244095.1. Lineage (NCBI taxonomy): Eukaryota > Metazoa > Chordata > Lepidosauria > Squamata > Cordylidae > Hemicordylus > Hemicordylus capensis. The sequence goes on along the minus strand of NC_069661.1, from coordinate 23,288,581 downwards.
GTCCTCTGCTTGGAGAAGTTCATCAAACCTGCCACCTGGCAGTCTGGACTAATGGTCTGTGGTCTTTATGGAAGATTTATGGTCCATGTGGCTATAGCCTCGCAGGCTTCTGATATTGATCAGGAACAGGTAAAGTGCAGGGCTGTTGGAGTGGGGGTGACTGGGGGCAACAAGGAATCCACCTGGTAGCTGAATACTCATAAGAAAGCAAACAATAGTGCCAGGAGCCACCCAATGACGGCATGAGCTGTGGAGTCGCTGAACAACATCAGAGCCAGCAGCCCAGGTGGAAGGGAAAGAGGAAGATCAGAGTAGAACAGGAAAGCAAGAGGGTAGGGATGTGTGGAACCTGCATAGGGTTATTTAAATTAGCACAGGGCTGTGCTGAGGAGGAGACAGATGTAACCTGAGGGGTTAGCCTTGGCTCATAGTGAGAGTCAAGCCTAAAGGGTGGAGGCAGAGGCATTCTTAACCCTCGACTTTGTGGCTGAAGTCCAGGACCTCCATACACCCTGGGGTTCCCCAAATCCTCTTTGGTCTGTCCTGGGTGGTGTGGTTTGTGCCCTCAAGAAACCATGTGTTAAAAAATGATGCTTAACTTGCAACGGAGGGCAGTGTTCCCTCTAACAGGGATTCCCAGATCTTGACTACAACTCCCATAATCCCCAAGCAAAAGCCATTACAGCTGGGGATTCTGGGAGCTGTAGTCAACAACATTTGGAAATCCCTGTTAGCGGGAACACTGGTCAGGGTGTGTGGGGCTCCAAAGGCCTTTAGGTCCAGGCGCCAAAATTACCTAGGTGCACTTCTGGGTGGAGGCCCTGGGAGGAGAACAAATAGGGTACGGAAACTCCCTCCACATCTGAGGCACCATTGCAGGCTAGTCCCCCCAAAGGGCCCCAGAGGCAGGCTACACTGTGGCTGAGGGTTGGAGAACCAGGTTGGTGACAATGGCATTTACTGACTGAAAGACTATGAGGCGATGAAGGGGATGAATAGGTATTGGTCCACAGGGACTGTAGCTAGCAGCACAGCCATAATGACAACCGCATACTATGCTGCCTGTTGGGGATGATGGGCTTTGGGCCTGGCCTTCTCACCCCCATGGCCCCATGAAGCATATGGGAAGCACCAGGGGCTTAACAGCAGACACTCCTGGTCATTGCATCCCTGCCATGCAGATAGTCTTGTGGGACCATAAATGCGTTATTATTTTTGGCATAAGCATAATAAACATGAACGCTACCAAAGGACTGGAAAGTAGCAAATGTAACACTGATTTTCAAAAAGGGATCCAGGGGCGATCCAGGAAATTACAGGCCGGTTAATTTAACATCCGTTCCAGGCAAATTGATGGAAAGCATCCTCAAGGATAAAATTGTAAAGCACATAGAAGAACAGGCCCTGCTGGGAGAGAACTAGCATGGCTTCTGCAAAGGTAAATCTTGCCTCAGCAAACTTTTGGAGTTCTTTGAGAGTGGCAACAAGTGTGTGGATCAAGGTGATCCAGTTGACATAGTATACCTGGACTTCCAAAAAGCTTTTGACAAAGTTCCTCATCAAAGACTCCTGAGAAGGGGCTTATCATCGATAAGACAAAGGGAGACAAATTTCTCCTGACCCACAGCCTATGAGGGGCCCCCAAGGCCTGACCTTGCCCTCTCTCCACAGACAGGACTGTTCAAGATGGTGAAGGGAAGGGAAGGCAGGAAGGGAAGAGGTGTTGTCTCTTTTTCTGTGTCTTTCCCCCTCACAGGTCCTTTGAAAACAGGTGAGTGAGACCGTGAGAGCAGAGGAAGAGAGGTTGCCTCTGAGAGATGGGCGGTGCTGGAGACCTTCGTACTAAATGCTCCTTTGCAAGAGGATGGTGGTGGTGGAATTCGCCTCCTGATTAAGGGGATGGGGATGGACGTGTTGGCTGAGGCTGATTTTCAAAGAAGAAACAGCAAGGAGGTCAGGGAGGGGAATCGGAGCAGTTGAAGATGATATGATGTGAAATGTTTCAGTTCAAAAGGATGTGGATATTTTATATGCCCTTTTTGATATTAATCACTGAATTTTGTTTGTATATTTTTAATGTGATATTGTTCATATTACTGTTGGTTTTAAATGAACAAATAAAATATATTGCTTAAAAAAAAATCCCACCATGCTATGGCCCTGACAAAAACTGTTAAGCTTGGAACAGAAGCTTCCTTTGGAACCCAAAGAAGAGGGGAGATCTAGTCTTGTGGTAGCAAGCATGAATTGTCCTCTTGTATTTTACGAAGTTGATACTGTTGTATTATTTGGTTTTGCTGTTGTTTACACCTTGTAACACTCATGAAGCTTATGTTTCTATTCATCTTTTAGTCTTTAAGATGCCACAAGAGTTTCTTTTGTTTTCTCTTCTGTACTGTTCAGCATTTTTGGTTACCCTTGGGGCACCTTTAAAGCTGCAATCCTGTGCACAACTCAGGATGCTAAACACAGTTCAACAACAATCTGACTTTTGAGTAAACCTGCCTAGGATTTCACTGGAAGTGTTCTTTCATGACTCCCACTCAATAGGGCTTGAGGGGAAATTTCTGATGGATCACATATTAAATAAAAAAGTTTATTTTGCCCTAGTTGATAATCAGGATTGGGTCCCTTTATGAAGGACAAAATGAAGAACGAAGGTGCTTACAAGAGAAATGAGAAGACCATGACAAATGCCATAGGAATGGGTTATGCTCATTTCTCATAGAGGAAAGATCTCATTAAAAACAGGAGGACGAAAAGGATACCTTAAATTAAAAACAACAACAATGTAGAAGTCATCTTATCTGGCATTCTTGCCATCAGATTTTCTGTTTGCATTTTCATTCCTTCTCTGCATGGAAAAAAATGTGTGCATGAGTGTGGTGGACTAAGGGCAAACTGGGTAAATATTCAGTTTTAAGTAGCTAAAATTATGCTTTCAAGCTTCAGCATGACTATGAATAAGCAGCCGTGCAAATGTGTGTCATTAAAAGCATGAAATTTGGTTCCAAAATATTCATGTCCACTCAAAGCTTCCACTCAAGTGAGTCCCTAGAAACCTTTTTGGGTTTCTAGAGCCACAAATAATTAATGGAGAGATTTCCACAACCAAACTGCTCTTGAGGATTTGTTCGTAATGTACTTGTGGCTTTTTTTTTTAATCTTATCAATGGGCCCTGACCAGGACAGCTTTGCATGTTATGAACAAGCCACAACAGCAGATGCTTCAGTGACCTGAGCACCTGCTTTACATGCATCTGATGTAAGGTGCAAAGAAGAAGGCATGCATCTACCCGGCAGTGACAGGTGTGGCTCCTCATTAGAGAAGGGAGAGGAGAGCGGGTCTTATGGTGGAACGCATGAATTGTTGCCTTTGCTGAGCAGGATCCAACCTGGTTTGCTTTTGAATGGGAGAGTACATGCTAGCACTGTAAGATATTCCCCTTAGGGGATGGGCCGCTCTGGGAAGAGCACCTGCATGCTTGCATGCAGAAGGTCCCAAGTTTCCTCCCTGGTATCTCCTGATAGGGCTGAGAGAGACTTCTGCCTGCAACCTTGAAGAAGATGCTGCCAGTCTGGGTAGACAATAATGAGCTAGATGGATTGAGGTGGGTGCTTAGAGCACCTGTCCCCTGGAAGAATCCCCCAGTGCACTGCACTCAGCGTGCAGTGCATTGTGGGATTCATGGAGGCCAGTCATCCACGCTGCTCCTGGCAGCACTCGTCATGTGAGCACACGGCTTGCACACAGCCCAGGCTCAGAGTGGCTGTCTGGGAGGGTAGGTTGAACATGAAGGCAGGTGCCATTATGTGAATAGCCTTGTAGTGTCATTTTAAAAACACAAATTCATTATGATTTATTTTGAAATGTTAGGCTCCATCTTATTCCCTTAGGCTCAAGGCTAATTTTAAACATAAAAAACAATAAAATATGCAATAGAAACATAGCATAAACATTCATACCAAATGACAGCAGCAAAATCACAGCAATTACACACTGCCAACACAGCCAGCCAAAGAGTAACTGAGGGAATGATATTTTGGTGAGAAATGGAACTTAACTTACTGCAAAAGTCCCACAGAAATCCAAATAACTGGTTTTGCAATAGAACTCAATAAAAGACCATTTCATACAATATGCTGAGACTCACCTGGGTTTTGCCAACAAGGGGCCTTCCAGATGTCAAAAAGGTGCAGGATGTGAGAAGTTGTTTGTGCAAATTCTAAACATGAGTGTACTCACCTTCTACACACTCCTGCAGGCATCTGTCCTACTTCCCAGCATAATCTCACAATCTGGTGATGCGATATTCAGATGCAGAACAGGGACTTTGCACAATTCTCACAGCATCACTTTCTGTCCCTTCTAAGAAGAACCAACCCTTTCCTCCATTTCCCAGAAAAGTAGTACACAGCTATTCTTGGAAGGCAAGGTCTGGTCAACAGGTGGCACTGCAAAAACTGTGCAAGGTCTCTGCTTTGCATCTGAACAGAGCGTCAATGTAAGAACCTGCTATAAAGTAGGATAGAAACCTGAGAGTTTGTGTGGAGGGTGAATATGTGCACATCCTGTATCTTTTGAATATGTGCACATCCTGTATCTTTTTGCCATCTAGAAGGAGCCTAAGTGTACACTCAACAGAGAGATGCTGCCAATCATAAAATCCTTGGGAGTGTACCTGTATGACAGAAACATGTCTGTGACATTCACACTACATTTTTAGGTGTGCAAATAGAGAATGTAATGCAGTGCTTCTTGGCCAGTTGTGGTAAAGAGTGCCACTTGTGGTATTTCACAAGCACATGGTACTTGGCACTGTTGTCATGGAGTCCACATGACACTGCTCTGCCTGATCCAGTCCTGCTAAAAGTGGAGGTGGCTGGAGCAGCAGTGCACGGGTAGAAAGGGGTGGTTATGTAACAGTTCAGCCTTTCAAAAGAGGAGCAGGTTGGGCAAGAGCAGAGGGAGAATGAAGAGTGGAGGAGAGAGCAGAAGGCAGCAGCAATTAGGGAAGCCTCAATGGCTTGATTATCAAGCCAGAGGTTGCTGGTTCAAATGCCCGCTGGTATGTTTCCCAGACTATGGGGAACACTTATATTGGGCATTAGGGATATGCATGGAAATGGCTAGCCCGGTTTGTTACAAGTCCAGACTGGACTCAAACCTGACCGGACCAGTTCAGTCCGGCACCCTTTAGAACCCCATGCCGGTTTGGTCCAGGGAGGTTTGCAATTTTTAAAAAATGTTTACCTTTAGCCCCTTCGGGGGGTTTCCTTTAGGTTGCAGGTGTGTGTGTGTCTGCGAAGGTTCCCCCTCCCCCCACCAGCCTCGTCCATCACCACCACGGCCCATTTTTGTATGCTACTGCAGTGGCCATTTCCGCCGCACATACGCAAATGACCTCTGCGAGGCCTTGGACCATGCTAGGCCTCACAGAGGCCATTTGCACATGCGCGGCGGAGAAAATGGCTGCCATGCCAACATATGGAGGCCCAAACGGCCCAAAAAAGGGAGTAAGATGGGCCACGGCAGTGATGAACGAGGCCAGCGGGGGGAGGGGGAACCTTCCTGAACACCACCCCCACACAGCCTAGAGGAAGCCCCCCAAAGAAGCTAAAGGTTAAAAAAAATCGCGAACCCCCCAAACCATCGGGAGTGTGTGTGTTGGTCCGAGGTCGGACCGAACAGCGGGGTCGGGGTTCAGTTCGAGTCCCGAACCATCGAACCAAACCAGTTCTACATAGAACTGAAATCCCCTCGAACTGTTCGCACATCCCTATTGGGCATCAGCGATACAGGAAGATGCTGAAAGGCTTCATCACACACTGTGCAGGAGGCGGCAATGGTAAACCCCTCCTGTATCCTACCAAAGACAACCACAGGGCTCTGGGGTCGCCAGGAGTCGACACCAACTCGATGGCACACTTTACCTTTACCTCTCATTGCACAAATGTAACTGTGAGGCAAGCCACCCACTTCCGCATATAGCAGCCATCTCTGTTGGCAGCAGTGCTTGGAAAAGCGGTACCCACAAAGATAGTACTCAGAAAAGGGAGACTCACAAAGAAAAGAGTATTCAGAGAAGGGGTACCCACAAAGATGGTACTAAAAAGGGATAACCGCACAGATGATACTTGGGAAAAGGGGTACCCACAAAGATGATACTCTTAAATGTGATACTTGCAACAACAACACAAAGTCAAGAAGCCCTGATAATGTACGTGAAGAGGCCCTTATGATGCTCCTTCACAGATTACATTTATCCTATGCAGAGGTAACCTTGGTGCAGAAAATAACATGTTTACCACAGTGTTTGAATTTGGTGTTTATTTTGCTGCTAATAACATGTTCAAAGTCTCCTTGCTGCCATCTGTCACTGAGCAAGCAAAAAGATTTGAATAGCATGTCAGGTTTAGATAAGTCTTTAACCAGTTCAGCATTACAGAGTTTTCCCATCCTCCTCCTCCTCTTCATTTAAAATCTTTCTACCTACGTTCAGCTCTGTCAGAATAAATAAGATGTCTGGTGTGCGTTGGATTGTAAATCTATTGCACCCAGCTCCTTACGTTGTAATCTAAGGTAAAAGGAAGCCTGACTTTACTTAATGAAGAAAAGATTCTGTCAGAAATCCATGCACAGTTCAAATACAAAATGGCTCTGGAATCAATTCTTCTGTTAATCTTGGTGGGAGACTATCACTATACGAGGGGGAGAGTTGAAGATTGGAAAGGCTTTGAGTTTTATGAGCAGAGTTGGACTAGATTTTAAATTGCTCCTGGACCTCAATTGTATCGTATATATGGGCAAAACAGCCACCTAGTGGAAAACAATGAGCTGAATGAATAGCTTTGTAAGTAGGAATGTGCATGAACCGCAGTTCAGCCCGCAATTTGAACACACAGTTTGGTATTGCAGATTGGGAGCTTTAAGAAAGTGGAGAGCAGGTCCTTACTTGCTCTCTGCCACCCCTTCCAGCTTCCTGCTGGGGTGGCATGCATCCCAAAAAGCTGTGTGTAGTGCCAGCAGGCACATGATGCCCGTGCATGCAAGGACGCCATGTGTGTGGGGCTTTGGGGGATGCATGCCACCCCAGCAGGAAGCTGGAACGGGTGGCAGAGAGCAAGTAAGGACCTGCTCTTCACTTTTTAAAAAAGCTCCTGAACTGCAGCACCAAACTGTGCTCGAACCGCGAGTGAAATCACAGTTTGTGCACCTCCCTCTTTGTAAGGTACTAAGAAAACCTCCACATCCTGCCCTAGGATTAGAGAGCTGGTAGATGTGTTCCATCCACAAAGTATGGGCACTTAATTTTCACCTGGGTAATTAGTTCTCTCAGTTAGCCACTTCTCAGCTGGCCCCACGTTTCCGCACATGTATTTCTGAAGCAAGGATGAACCACCAGGAGGTTTTACAGACTGGGCTTCCCCTCCTAATCGACTTCTGATTGGACTGTGCCAGTTCACATATTCGCTGGATTTAACCCGACCTCCCTGCGGGCTATCAGGGACCGGGACAGACAGGGCTTTATTTTTCTCCGAAGGGATGCTGTGGATTCTGGCTTAGCCCAAGCTATGTCCCAGGTTCAAAAAAATCCTCCATTTCCAGCAGCTTTTGAAAAAAAACTCCGGGCCTTCTGCTTTCTCCAAAGGTGTTGATGGAGGTGCTGATGGCTAAGCGAAGGAGGTGCTGATGGCTATGCGAATGGTCTGTCTAATCCCTCGAACTAAAATGCCTCGAATCTGCTGTGAAGCAGATTTTCTCTTCAGATACCCCAGGCATAGAGCCGTTCGTGAAAAACCTCCAGGTGCTTTTTGCCCAGGCTTCGCACACAAGATATACAATTCTGGCTCAGCAATGACCAAACACTCCTTGTGCTCACCTTGGAATCACTTGATATTTACAAGCTTCTCCAAGAACTGAGAAAAAAAAGGGCTGGGTCATTGTTCAATCGTAAAGCATATGCATTGCAAGCAGAATGTATTTGGCTCAATCCCCACCACCTCCAGACAGGGCTAGGAAAGATCCTGTCTGAACCCAGAAGGATCCAATCATGGTAGGCCAAACTGAGGCTCCTAACCCTGGGTCCTCAGATGTTGTATTACAATTCCCATCATCATCTTCAGCCATTGCAGCTGGGGATGATGGGAGTTGTAGTCCAAGAACATCTGGGGACTCATGGTTGGGAACCAATACTAACCTAGATGCTAAACAGATGGTTAGATTCAGGATAAGGTAGCTTCATGTGTTTACATGAAGCTTGTCTGTTTTGATTAATGCCCAGGTTTTGGATGAGAAACACATGAAATACAGAGGACCAGTTGAAAATGTGCTGTCTGCATGTGGGCAGCGTCTCATTTTACAATCCAAATGGAGAAGTAGTTTTTGATGCTAAGTTCATAATATAACCAAGAATTAGGAGCAGGACCAATTCATATCCAGAACCAGGTAATTAAGGACTTTGCCAGCATCACTACTGCTATATAGGAACAGGAGGTCCCCTGTGCCTGACTATGGCAGAGAGCCAGCCTATACTCCTCTTGGCCCCTACGGGGGGCTTGCTTCTTGCTTGTCAGCTCAATAGATTAGAGGCAAAACCACCCCAAGCCATGGGGTGGCTTGTTGCATATATTGTATCATACTGAGCCGGGTCTCACGGTCAGTGAGACCCGGTTTTTGTGAGTGCGCGGGGAGAGCAGGCTAAGCCCACTCTTCCCACACACGAGCAGGGAGGGAGCCCTGGGCGGCTGGGGCAGCTGCCCACACGATTGCCGGCGCTGTGACGGAGCCGGTGGGGGCTTGGGAGAGTGGGGGCCGATTGGCCCCCGGAAGCTCCAGCATGCCCTGCGCGAGCATGCAGGGCATGCTGGTGAGACCCCCAGAGCCGAGAGGCGGTTTTTCACCTCCCCTCTGAGGGTCTTCTTGTGAGTAGCCATGGCGTGGAGCCACACCGCGGCTACTCATGATCAGGAAACCCGGGTTTGCAGAGTGCTCGCTCCGCAAACCCGGGCTAAGGGGAGGGCTACAAAAGTGGGCTAGCTGCTTGTAAGCCGAGCCTTGTGGTTTACACCATCAGCAAAAATCAGGCTAGGCTCTCCTAGCCCGATTTTTGCTGATTGTGAGAATAGCCCCACTGTCTTCTTGTGAGGACTTGCTCATATCTGGAGTTGTCTTGTGGCACACTTGCTAAATAGTTGGCCACCAGTGGCCTAAAACTTCCCATGATACTTCAACTCTCCCAGCACTTCTGGTTTCACAACTTAACATGGCCTTCCTTTGCACCTGCCTCCAGAACGAAGCCATGAGTTGCTGATGCCAGTTCCTCTCTTCAGATTGGCTGCTCAGCCATGCTGTTGCCCAATAGGAAGTAGTGGGAGAAATCTGGGAGGTTTCCACAGCCTCTCTCATCTTCCTGTCATGGCCCTGATCTCAAATAACAGCCAGGACTTGTATCCCAAGGGGGAGCTTGTGGACAAAACCCCACCACCACCACCTTTGGCCTAAGGTGCCGGACCCAAGCCTTGGCAGCAGGGATGAACCAGGCAGCAAGGCCTGAAAGTCTGAGCTCAGAATCCCGAGACAATCTCCCCTGAGCCTGATTTATCCATGAGGTCAAATTCTTCAGGGTCCATTTTCCAGCATCAGGCAAGAGATGGTGGAGAGGTAGCAGAGAACTTGGCTTCAGGCCTGGGGGCTACCCCCTTAAATATCTTCACTTTGCAGCTGAAAGATGGAGCCCGAGTGAGGTAATTGGAGCCAAGAGACCCAGAAAGTGCTGGGTCAGAGCTAGTAATCCGTCAGATTGCAGTGTCCCCTCAGGAGTTCTCGGAGGTCCTGAAAATCAGCTTTGCTTGACCTCACCCCATGTGGAACCAGGACAGAGCAACCCTTCATTAATCTGAGACTCATTAAAAAGCACTTATGTGTTTTAAACCACGTTACTTACTTCGTTCCACAGGGCCCAGTAATCCACGAGCATGGCTTGGCTTTACCCGATACATAGCTTTGCACATTGTCAACCACTATGGTGGGCTGCAGTCTTGTGTGAACATAAGCACACCAGTTCCTGTGGAAGCAAAATGAGAAAGAAACAAATGAAGATTTGATTTATTTTTTAAATGGAGCATACCTGACACAATACAACACGAATATTGGCATGAGGAAGGAAGCACAACTTTGGGGAGAACACTAGGCGGAGACTACACAAATCTGGTTTCCAGTCCCAGCCTATGCCACCAATTTCCTAAGCAACCCTGGGCAAGTTATTTGTCCGCTCTGTGCTGCTGTTTTCCACCCGCAAAATACAGATAATAGCTTGATACAGCAAGGGAGAACCCATATAAGAGCAACATTTTTAGTGAGTTGCAAATGCAAACAGTCACACATTCCCATAAATATCACATGATGCTTATCAAAGCCCTGTTAAATTTGTGGGGTGCTTCTTTTTATGCACCTGGCGTGGGGAAGTATATCCACACCTAGGCTACCAGTTTTCTATATGATTAGTTGCCTGTGAGTACAGCTGAACTGAGGCCAATATTTCTTCTTGTCTTCCTTTCCCATATTGCCCATTTAGAGTGCCATCTTAGTGACTATTATAGCTGTGAAGCTTAATGCAGTGAAGGGGGTGGGGAGACCAAGCTTTTAACCTCAAAACACTTATGGTGATGGGTATTCAAGTGAGGTCTAAGCTGACTAAAGCACTTGAGAGTCAGTAACATGAACAAAAAGGGGGAGGGAATGAGGAAAGGGAAGAATTAAGATCTACCTACTATATAGTGATGCTATGGTCTAACAGGTCACACGTTACCCACTGGAGATGCTGAGGGTTAAATTTGGTACCTTGTGCTCACAACACACAAGTTCTGCCACTGGATTATGGCTCTTATTAAAAAAAAAGGCAGGTTCACACATAACACGAAACCTCAGGGTCCCCCAGCCTGAGATATGGAGGGAACGTGGAGCTGACGCTGTAGCAATCACATATCTTGGTTTGTCGGGAGTTGTCAAGTTGAGCCAGAGGTATGCCCCCTGGATGCTATCCCAGCCTGCCCTGGATGCTATCCCAGCCTGCCTTGTACTGCCCTTCGACTGGCAAGCCTTCCCTACGTCTTCCCCTTTGCAGTCATTAGTCCCAATGGCAAAGGGGGCTGGCTGACCTGGAACAAACTCATGAAGAGCATGGGTTCAGATATCGCATACATCTCAGGGCAAGCAGCACTTGGTTTGGGAAGCTGATTTCAAATCTTGGTTACACATCTAGGTTTGAGGCCTCGAGTAAACATCCTGTTCCTGCCTTGGTGTTGGTTCAGATCACGGGTGTAGCTATACTTAAGCAAGAGGGGGACAAATGTCCCTAGGCCCCCAGGGCAGAAGGGGGCGACCAGCTGAGCAACAGTTTGCTCTTTGCTTTCCCCCTCCTGCCTCTCCAGAGAAGAAGGTGGAGGTAGAGGGGCCCATCTTCACATTTTTGCCCCAGAGCCCACTCTAACCTTGCTATGCTCCTGGTTCAGACAGTTGCAGTCAAGACAGTTACCGACTTTGCAGGGACATTCCACGTTATGAGTGAACCCACCCAATGTGTAATAAACCACCATCCAAGCAAAGGTTGGCCAACCTGAGGCTCTCCAGCTGTTGTTGGCCTACAACTCCCATCATTCCCAATGGCAATTTATTTCTCTCCAGCTGAGACATTGGGAAGGGGAGCCTGACTCCCATCACATCTTCCAGTAATTCTACCCAGGTGCAATTACTTGCCCTCCTGCTCATGCCAAGCAATGATAGGAAGACCCAGGCAGTGTCATTGAGTGGGTCCAGAGAGCTGGACACAGACTGCACGCAGATTTCCGGGGCTGGTTGTGTAATTGGTGGGTGCTTATTCACTTCCATCCAAAACTGCCATCTAGGGATGTGCATGAATTGTGTTTTGAGATGCGATTCAGGACACAGCCTTTGCCCCTCTAAAACAGAGGAGAACCAGTGCATACTTGCTCCTCCACTGCTCGCTGCCACTTCCTGAATAGGCAGTGCTTCTCCCAGCTATCTTCACATGCCGGTGGCACTCTCCCCCAGCTGCCACTGCATGATGCTGGCACACACATGGTCGCCACACATGTGCAGAGGCCATGTGCGTGCCAGCATGGCACAGGGGCAGCTGGGGGAGAGTGCCACCGGCATGTGAAGATAGCTGAGAGGAGTGCGCCTATTCAAGAAGTGGTGGTGATCAGCGGAGGAGCAGGTATGCACCTGCTCTCCTCTATTTCAAATGGGCAAGGGCTGTGTTCTGAATCACGTCTCGAAATGCAATTCATGCACATCCCTACTGCCATCTGCATTTACCCCGGAATATAAAGTTGATGCTGAATAAAAGGGTACTGCCAAATCTTTGCCACACTTCCATTCTGTTTGTTGTTTTCCCATTCTGTGAAATATTTTACTGTTAAAGAACACATTCGGAGCCAAAGCGTCTTGTCTAATGTCTTTGATGTTCTTTCTGCTGTGCTTTGCATGGGCTTCAAGGGATTTACAGCAGGACAATCATTCTTTTTAATTGGCATGTGTACATAAAAGTCAATATTTCTGTATGAGGCTTTGTTTACATTGCTTTTGCTATAATAAAGTTGTAGACTTCATTCACTGGTTGTCTTTTGTGTTGTGCTTGTGTAAGAGAGAAGCAGCTCAAGCCTTGGCTTGAAATAAAGATGAATTATAGCATCACTGGGGTTGTATTTCAGGGAAAAAACTCCGACACTGGAACAAGGGATTTAACCCAGAATCTCTCTCTCTATAAAGCTGCTTTGGCCTCACTCACTGACATGGAACTCCCAGACCAAACCATGAAACATAGAAACATGCCATTTTACAGGTAGGTTCCAGTCTTTACCCAGATTATGAAAAAAATGTAAAACCCCAGGAAAATCGATTAATTTGCTGGGAAATGTGGGGAAACTCTCCTATTGGAAATGTATGAGGAATGAATCCTTCCAACAAAGTTTGGCAGTTTTCTCAGGTATTGTTTAAGATGGAAAGTCCAGACTTTCACTGAATTATGAAGCAATGCACAAGCCATACTTTTCCGGTTCACTGCATTCCAATCCATGCCAGATTTCCATGGAAATTGCTTAGGGAATTGAAAAACACACACACAAAAAGCTTAAATACTGTCAATTTAAATACTGTGTTCTAAACACATAAACTTCTCTGGACATCAACTAGCAATGAGTGAAGGGAGAGTGCATGGCCATTTTGTGGTACAGGAGGGATTCTTGCAAACTGCAAGCCTGTTTTACTAGTATAGAAAGATAGATACATACACACCACACAGACACAGACACAGACGGGCAGATCCAAACACCCCTGTTCTTTACCACCCCATATGTTGATAATGAACATTTTTTAGTTTTCAGTGGAGCTGACAATTTCTACCAAGAAGGCTGACATCAACCCCGCCCCCAGAAGCCCCCTTGGAATCAGGGGCAGTCCTTTCATGAGGTGAGGCAAGATGGTTTCCTTGGTTAGCAGATTACTGCTGCATGATACCCCCTGCCACTCCATTGAAGCTGCTATTTGGACCAAACTGACCGTTCCAAGCTCCGCACAGAGCCCCTCTCCCCATACTCTTTGCAAAACTTGCAAGAAACATCAGGAGAGAACAGGGATCAACTTTCCCTCCCCCACCCCACATGCCACTTTCAAAGCCTGCAAAAGTTGGTTTTGAAAGGAGGATGGTCCCCACCAGGGGTGTGGGGCAAATGAAATGTGATGCCTTGTCTCGGGCACTGTAATACCTTGGGCTATCCTTGCTTGGAACAATGATGAATTGTGATGTAGTGCCATTCCCAGGGCATTCTTTGGGGTAAAATCATGGATGGCCAAAGGGGTACTGGCCACCAAAACCTTTCTACCACAGAGTCTGCCACCACTGTAAAAGTGCCAATAGAAAAATTTAAAAGGACACCTTTGCAGTTGTGTGACACAATGTCTATTGGAAATAACAGATATTATGTCGCGCAACATTGATTGCACAATTTTAAGTTACAGCAGAAACCCCTGGTCCACAATTGTACTAGTGATGCTTGAGACATGCACAGAGACTCGGGTGGTGCTGATCTTGTCTGTAGTGGCCATGTGACTGTAGGTTGGCCAGATTTCTGTACATATGCCACTGTTAGCCATGTAGGCACTAATTGGTTACACCCTGCTACTGATGCATTTTGGAACCACAGTGTTGAAGCTTTAGCAAGTGTTTTGACCTTGTTCAGCCTCTGGAGTCTGTCCTGAGAGTTGATAACAGTGGTAATTTTGGGAAGCAAGGTACATTGAACAAAAAGATCCAGGAACATTCTTGCAGGAATCAAACATGAGATGAACGGAATATTAGAAGCCCTGGCTGCAGCACTATAATCCAAAGGGAGTGTCGTCTGTTGGCTTAAGGGTTTGGCCAGACTTCTGTGCCTTCTATCCATATGGTGCACTTGGCAGCCCAGGCACTAATTGGTTACACACTGATATGTTTTGGAGCACTCGTTTCTCAGTATGCATTCCTCCAGCTTCTCTGGACCACCTTGCCTGATGCTGGCAAGATGCCTCCATTCTGTTCATTTCCCCATCACCGTGCCAGTCATGTGAAGATTTATTCATATGAGATGAGAACACCACTTGCCAGTTGACTTTGGCAAACGGCAAATGCATTGGGCTAGGCGAAGTTCCCTTCTGCACCTGTGAGGCAGGAAAGTGTGATTATCTTCAGCTTGCAGATCTGTGGGGGAGGGAGAAGCAAATAAAACACTGTAGCCCACTCTCTGCCAAGACAACGTGATGGACTGGAAAAGAGGCCAGAAGAAGTCAGAGGGAACTGGAGGCGCTTATGCCAGAGTGGATTTCAGAGAGGAACAATGAAAAGGCTCTGTGTTTCTGGCTTTGTTTTATTCTTGGAAAGGTGGGTTATGAATTTGAAGGCAAAGGGTCAGTCAGTTCAGAGGATGCATCCACCATCAGTCCTTTCAAACATTTGGGGAAGGGGCACGGGTGTTATATGTTCCTTCCACATCCAGCATACTGCCCCCCTCTGCCTATTCACGTGGGGGACAGATCATCTGAGCCATCCCTCATCGCATGGATGAAATATTACAGGAGTGTCAAACTGCAGCCCTCTGACAGTTGGACTACAACTCCCATCATCCTCAGTCGCAGTGGCCAGGACTGATGGGAGTTACAGGCCAACATCTGCAGGAGGGGTGCAGTTGGACACCCCTGAAATGTTACTTTAAAATAGTATGTTGCTGGCTGGTTGAGGGGCAGTTTGGATGAACGCCAGCATTCTTTAGGCAGCAATGAAAAGGGGGGCTAGATGGGGGAAAACACTCCCCACACTGTACTCCCCCATGTTTGAGAGGTCTGGTGGATGTAGCGTCCAAACCATTGTGTTCGAGAACTGGAGGTGCTCAAGGGATCTCTGCTGAAGCTGTTGAATATATTTGTGTATTTACTAGAGAGGCCTGAATTGGAAAATGTGTCTGACTAATTGAAATCAATAGATGAAATTCATATCCTCGTCCCCAATGTGATGCCTCTAGAGCAGGGGTTTACTTGGCTAGGGATGTGCACAAACCCGTCTGGAGGCCCTTTTACGGGCTTCCAAAAAGGTTCGAACACCTGGCAGTTTGGTCAGTTTGAAGGCGGGAGGATAACTTTAAGGGTGAATGAGGTGTACTTAGACACACACACCCCACTGCATTTCCCCCGCTTGTGCTCTCTGTAAAACCGGTCAGACGGGGCAGCAGTGTACCTCCCTGCCGCCCTGTCCTCTCCTTGGACCGGAAGTGACTGGAAGTAACTCCTGCACATGCACACATCGGCACAAGTGCATGCATGTTACACATGCGCCCAACATGCGTGCACGCACAGGTGTTCAGCATGCGCACGTGTGCAAGTTACTTCTGGTCAGAGGAGAGGATGGGGAGGCAGGGAAGCATGCTGCCACCCTGCCGGACCTGTTTTACAGAGAGTGCCGGCAGGAGAAAGGCGGTGGGGGGTGGATAAGTGCACCCTCCCCCCCTCAAAGTTATCCCCCCTGCTTTCAAACAGGCCCCCGCCGGTTCCGTGCACATCCCTACCCTTGGGCTCCCCAAGGCCATGTGTCTGGGGATGATGGGAGCTGTAGTCCAACAAGAACTGGGGATTCAAGGTTGGGAACCTCTGCCCTACTAGAGCGTTGCTAAGTACTTGGCTAACCTACCTGCAGACTTACACACTTTCCCCCTGCTTCTCAGCCCATGGCTTACTCTGTCTCTTATTTCAGCTCCCAAGGACCTAGGACTTGTAATCTTGGCGTCCCAACTTTTGACTCTTCTTCCTTTTCTGCCCTTAACTGCCCCAACACTCTAAACATAAGAACATAAGAACAGCCCTGCTGGATCAGGCCCAAAGCCTATGTAGTCCAGCATCCTGTTTCACACAGTGGCCCAACAGATGCCTCTGGGAAGCCGACAGGCACAGGATGAGGGCATGCCCTCTCTCCTACTGTTACTCCCCTGCAACTGGTACTCAGAGGCATCTTGCCTCTGGACTGGAGATGGCCTATAGCCCTCAGAGTTGTAGCCACTGATAGACTTGTCTTGCATGAATTCATCTAAACTTCTCTTAAAGTCATCCAGGCTGCTGGCAGTCACCACATCCTGTGGCAGAGAATTCCACAAGCTGATTTAGTGTTGTGTGAAAAAGCACTTCCTTTTGTTGGTCCTGAATTTCTTGGCAATCTGTTTCATTGGATGACCCCTGGTTCTAGTGTCGTTATTTGAGGGGCAGAAAAGCCCTCTCTCCACACCATGCATGATTTTACAGATCTTTATCGTGTCTCCCATCAGTTGTTTTTTCCCCTAAACTAAAAAGCCTGCTTCAGCCCCTCCCCTTCTGCAGGGGCCTTCAACTTCTCTTGTTTTTCGGTGCTGTGTGAAGCTTTTCTCTCATCCTCTGATTCAGCTAAAATCAGTCATGATGTAAGGCCCAAACTAGACATGATGTAGGAAATCCATGATTGAATCAACTACATCCTTTTCTTCAGTTGTGTCCCATTGAAACCAGCTGTGCGAGGCATGAGTTGAATCCTCCATGATGATGGGGGAAGGGGAATCGGGCAGTTTCTCTGTCATGAATCACCCCCACCTCCAAACCTGTTGTTAGTTGCAGAGTGGAAACAAGGCAGACACATGGATTTCCCCCCTCTTTTCCATGGCGAATGCATTTAATTCTTATCCTTCTATTCATCTTAAGGAGTTCACAATGGCAAACATGCTTCCCTCATTTTGTTCACAACAAGCCTTTGAGGAAGGTTAGACTGATAGATAATCAACTGGCCCAGTCACCCAGTGAGCATTATAGCTGTATGGAAATATGGACCTGGGTCTTCCTGCTCATAGTCTGATGCTTTATCCACTACACCACATTATCTCTAATAGCATTGTCCGGCAGATGTAGGTGCTTTTAGCCCAAGAAAAAGATGGGATCACCAATCATGAATCCTTCACATCGTTTCTAGTTTAGCCCTAGCACCTGAACTCGTGTTAATCAAGAATATTTTTTCCCCATTGGTTTCAATGGGACACAATCCACACCTAGCTGGATCAGAGCCAGAATGTTTGTGAACATTCCACAGCATCACACACCAGCTCAGTAAATGCATAATAGAAAGGAGCTCATAGGGAAGTTGCCTTGCTCCAGGGCCACCCAGTGTATCCCTGGCTCAGGGACCTTAGAGTGGCATGTCTATCTAAAAAAGGATTGTGCAGATTCACATTAAAGATACATAATGTTTGGTGCTATGTAGAGTTTAGCTAGGTTCAGAAAAATAAATTATGTATTGAAAACATATTAAGAATAAGACATTCAAAGAATGCCACCCTGCCCACCCCCCAACCTTTCAAAATCTATTTCAGGCTTGAAATATGGACAGTTTAGTTTTCAACAAGTAACCTACTTTTTAAAATTCATAATGCAAATCCAGAGATTATCATAATTGTATTTGAAGCAGCTAACTGGAATGACACAGTTATGAAACATGCAGATACAAAAAGAAACCATCACATTGAAGCAGGGAGAACCCTATTTCTAAATAAAGTTATTAGGAATGTCTGCATATACCGTATATCTGAGTACAATTCTTTCCCTTAATATTTCTTCTGGGATATTTCTTCTAATCTAAGGTGGTCCACTATTGCTGGACCATGAGAGAGACAGAGCTTCAGACATTCACTTGATGAAACTTTAGCCCAGAATTAACTAAGGATCCGTTTGATTAATCAATTAGAAACTTTGAATAGGCTGAAAAGATGCCCCTGATTAATCAAGAAGCAGATTTTTAAAAGAAAAGAAAGGAAAACGTTTTCTTTTTAATACAAGTACTTTAAAAAATGCAAATTTGTGTTTTATTTCATTTATGTTTCACTTTAATTTCACCTTCCTTGCTTCTATCATGGAACTCAAGGCAGCATGTATAGGATTCACAAGCAGCCACTCATTTAGGCATTGACCAGATCTAGACCTTGTTGTTGTTGTTGTTGTTAGCAGTTGCAGCAACAAGGTGGACATATGTGTTTTTAGACCATGCACTGGCAAGCACCACCTTAGCTCTGCAGTATTCCACATATTTAGACAGGAGAAAATCCAGTCACACCTATTCTCTCGTAAATCCTAAGGAGTTTAAGAATGCAGCCTAAAAGAGGTACATCTCTTCTCTTTAACATAGGATGAAATATCTCTTCTAAAACTATGGCTGCTATGACACATAAAAAAACCAGAAGATGTTCTTTGCTTCAAACCTCTTGTTTTCACCTATATGCAAATATATACAGATTTGATAGACAGGGAAAGGGGCCATAGTTCCACCGTAGACTAGAGCATCTACTGAGCATGCAGCAGATCCCAGGTTCAATTCCTGACATCTCCATGTAGGGCTGAGAAAAAAATCCTGCCTGAAGCCCTGGAGAGTCTCTGTCAGTCTTAGACAATGTTGAGTTAGATACACCAATGGTCTGACTCAGTAGATGGCAGCTTCCTGTCTTACAAACTCATACAATTAGTCAACTTAGATTTCTTTAACTGGCTGACAGCTTTAGAATTAATCTTTGGCTGTTTAACCAAAATGGTTAATTCTGGACTGACGTTGCATCAGGCGAATGTCTACAGCTCTGTGATTCTCTTACATTGGATCCAGTGGTGGATGGAGAGGCAGAATAGGCATTTGCCCACCTCAAATTTTGGCCCACCTCAAATTTTGCTGCCCCTCTCTGTGGGCAGCGGTGGCTGCAGCAAGGGTGGAATGGGCGAGGAGAAAGTTCCTCCTTTTACCTTTAAAAAAAAAAAAAGGCAAACCATTTTTGTTTGAGGTAAAGGGGCAGCAAATCTGCCTATGGGTGGCAAAAAGCTTAATCTGCCCCCGGCTGGACCAGCATAGATAGAAAGAAATATCCCAGCCTCTTTGAGAGTTATAATTAAATTGATGCCACCAGTGAAATAACCGAACTCATTAAATGATGTTAAAATGTAAGTAGGATGCCAGTGCAACCCTCTTAATATGATGCAAATTGGATTTAAATAGAAATATGTATACTTGCCCAAGAAGATAGTAGCAAGTCGGCAAAAAAAACAACGGCTGTAGTAACTCAAACACAAGGCAGCTGGTTTAACTATGAATGAAATTTGCCCTGAGACATGCCCTTCTTTGCCAATCTCCCTCCTTTCTCTTCCTAATGTAGCAGTATGACCTCAATTATTCTACACACTACACAGAATGAGGTGATAGACTGAATTTGTAGAGTTGTGGACTGTTCCATTCGAATTGCAGGTGGGGAATTAAATTTTTTAATCCTACCCCGTGCCCCACAAACAAGCAAACAAACAAACCAAATCCTGCATGTAATAAACCAGGAGATCAGGGAGTCATCGGAACTAACCTCTCTCTCTGATATGTTCATTTTCAATGAACAGCAGGCAGCAGTATGTAGTTGCAAACCTTCACTTGCTGGGGTAGGAAGTTATGATTTGTGTGGTGGTGGTGGTAAAGGGAGGCAGAGCTCTTCATTTGTCATTGAAGTGTTCATAGGGATAGAGGGAATAGGACCAAGTCTCTGACCAGAGGTGGACTTTCCATTGAGGCATGGTGAGGCAGTCACTTCAGCCAGCAGGTGTTCAGGGCTCCAGCAGATGGCTACTTTCCTCTGCCAACCCCACTTAAGGCACAGCCTTTTGCCCCCCCCCCCATTTGTCACTGTCAACTGCTTTGGTGTGGGTGCTCAGATCCGCTTCCACCTCCTCCCTTTTATACGCTGAGCTGATTATAAGTTCCTCTTCCTCCCCCTTTTCATAATCAGCCCACCAGCTGAACATGAGGAAGGAGGTGGAGGAGGCTGTGCACACCTCCTGCCAAAACATGGTGGGCAGAGGTAGCAAAGAAGATGAAGAGGGAGGAAGTGGAGGTCTCTGAGCCCAGTTTTGTTTTTCAATAGATTGTGTTGGCAATCAAGAAAGGCATAGTCTTCCCTTTCTCACCAAAAAGATTTAGATTGGAGGCCAATTTCCTTAAGAGGAAACTTCCTCTGAACTCAGTTCTATTCTCCAAAAATCAATTTATTGGGGGGGGGGGGGAGGAAGGCAGGCACATAGCTAATCTGCCTACTTTCCTTTCATTATCCCTAGAACTGGACTAAATTTGGTCCAAATTGAGGTCCACAAGTTAGACCACTTGCACCTCAAATGTTCATGTGTCCACCATCTTGGATCAGTGAAGATGACATAACTGCAAACTATGCCATTGAGGTGTCCCTGTGTGTTAGTCACTACAATTGTACCAAATTTGGTTCAAATTGGTTAGAAGCTCCACAAGTTAGCCCACTTGCACCTCAAATGTTTATGTGGTTGCCATCTTGAACTGGGGTGGATGACATCATCACAAACTATGCCATTGAGGTGTCACTATGTGCCCCTACAACTGTGCCTGATTTTTTTCATATTGTTCCAGGCACTGAGAAGTTGATGGGGGACATACACACATGGACACATGGACACACAAAATGCCAGGTGATCTCATAGGCCTACTGGAAAGTAGGCTAAAATGAGTCCCTTTTTAGCTCTTTCTCTTAGCAATTCCTTGAGGATTCCCATTTGTTGATAATTAATACTTAATTGAAGCGTGGCTGCCCTCTGACCAGCTATATGTTGGCTTTTATTGTAGCCTGACTCAGAGAAATTGTAGCGATTTCAGATTTACTGACATGCAGATAAGTGATGAAGGAACTTTAATTTCTGCATGTCAAGTTGGAGTAAACTGAACATGCAGAGCAGCAGACCAGTACAGAATATTTAGCTCTGTCTGTGTTAGAAACAATCTGATTGTCTGAGAGTAAAATGATCTAAGTTTCATATATTATTAATAAGTACCAGCAGATGGCAACCTTTCCCAACATACAAGTGATGCAATGTTTTACTTCTCAGGCAGAATTAGAGGTTTTCTATCTCATGTTGCACTGCTTTCTATGTATTGCTGTGCCTCCTTTTGATTTGCATTGCATAACACAACTAAGTAATAGAGGAGCATTGAGAAATGGTTGGCATGGAAGTCCTATTCATACGTTTTGTTCAACCCGCGTGCAGTTTGTATACAGTGTATGCATATGCAGATCGAAGGAAACAAGCATCCAAGATCCCTTCCAACTCCAAAATTCTATGGTAATAGCCAAAGTTTAAAGTTCAAGTTGTAGAGTTTTTATCTGCATTTTAAAACTGTTTTAATTGTTGGGTTTTTGGATTGTGAACAGCTCAGGGACTTGTGTATGGGGCGGTATAGAAATGTGTAAAATAATTTTTTAAAAATGCAGTTATTGATTTGTGATGTTCAATGCATATACAGCAGCACACTTCCTATCTGTAGCCTGAAACGATACATCATTTCACAACAAGGTCTTTGGTTAGGATCATGGAGAAGACAAAATGGCAGAGAAGAAGCAGGAGAAAGACAGCTCATTGTGGCTGTGGAGTTTGCAGGTAACTGCAGAAGAGGCATGGGAACATAGGAAGATATGAAGCTGCCTCATACCGAGTCAGACCGCTGGACCATCTAACAGCTTCTCCAAGGTTGCAGGCAGGATTCTCTCTCAGTTGTATCTTGGCGATGCCAGGGAGGGTATGGGAACCTTCTGCATGCAAGCATGCAGGTGCTCTTCCCATCCCCTAAGGGGAATATCTTACAGTGTTAATACATGTAGTCTCCCATTCAAATGCAAACCAAGGCAGACCCTGTTTATTCACACTTGCTACTAAAAGACCAGAAGGTATGTTTTGTGGGGAGTTTTCCAGAGGTCATTTCATGCTACACAAGCTCCCCTTCATCCCAGTGGCAGCTGGTGGTTCCTGGGACTGGGGGAGGTACTTAGCAGAACTACAGTAGTGTGTATATTTGTATCTAGCACAGCAGGATCAAAACACAAGCGCGCGCGCACACACACACACACACAGAGATCTGTACAAGCCAAAAATAAAGTACAGACCAGCTACAAAAGGCTGCTGTGAAACTCACTGGGTGACTCTGGGACAGTCACCTGTCTCTCAGCAAAAGCTTCCTCATAGGGCTGTTGGGAGGATAAATGTAACCATGTGCACCACTCTGGGCTTCTTGGAGGAAGCACCGGCTATACATGTCCAAGTAAATAAATCTATTAAGCCACAGGTCAAGCAGAGACCAGCTACAAAAATGGAGAACAAATGCATTCTGAAGTTACAAGGGCAGCGCTGCCTGCGTATTTTAAAAAATGCATACACAAATAATAGAAAAGTCACAGGTTTTTCAATGATGCTTGCTGCAGCTATGAACCATCATAACTTTGAGGACACCAAGGGAAGCAAAGATGCATGGGGACACCATCTCTCTACTCCACACATGCTGAACAACTGGGTGCCACTCCCTGCCCAACTTGGGTGCCTGCCATTTAGCCTGGGTGTCCATTCTAGCAAGTAACAAATGTTTTTTTAAAAATAAAAATAAAAATAGAGATCGCTTCCTTAATCCTTGCCCAATGAACCATAATAACCGGTGAACATATTAATTTTACAGAAACTGGCCACAATCCAGAGAAAAACCTGGTTAGCTCTCTGCATAGCAAATGGATTTTAAAAATCATTTTCCTTCTAACAAAATCCAGTCCTTCTCTACATAGACCACACCCACATGGGGAGCCACTTCTGCAATCTTTATATTTAAAAGCCTTAGGACGTATGTAGCAAGTTCTGTAGTACGTGGCACATCTAGCGATGGTTCTGACAAAACTCGGTGAGAGAGAGAAGAGAAGGCATGGAGGAGAAGGGATGAGGAGTGGATGGAGTCACAACCAATGAAAACCGGCCCCACCAAGGAGAGCCTTCTACCAACCGTCTTCTGTCTCACGTGCTGGCAATTTGCATGCTTGCTCTGAGGGGAAGGGGCCTCTACCCTGACTTCCCTCACCCTTGAGCACCGACTTGAAGGGAAGGGACTTGAAGGGAAAGAGACTGTATGAGTTGAGTATGCTGCTCTGTTCTTAGGGGGTCTCCCCTCCCCCCACCCTACACTTTTGCCAGGCTTTCCTATGTTCAGAATTCAACAGGGATTCCCACTCACGCCTACACCGCAAACATACATCACCTCTCAACCTCCAGATGCCTCCAAGCCTGAAGGGAAAGCAGGATGTCAGGCGCAGACAAGGGAGCACAAATTCCTTCTCTCCTTCTCCTTCTCCCCCACTAAAATGCTAGAGACTTCTAGGCTGATCCCTAGAAGAACCAGTCTCAGTACTTTCCAGCACTTCCCCCCCTCCACCCACCATCCCAACCAACACGATGGGGAGGGGGTTGCAAGTAGATGCGGGTGGGAATTACAGGGTTTGGGGCAACTGAGGGACTAAGAGAAAAGAGGTGGATATTAAGCAGGAGGTGATGGGGTGCTAGAATAAAGGGAAGGACACAGGGGATCTCTAGACTCCCCCCCCCACCCACTAAGTGAGTCAGACCATTGGTCCATCCCACTGAATAAACTTCATTTTGCAATTTATGTACATCAGTTTAGTCCTTAACTACTAAGGGCTCTGATCCTGCAATGTGCACTTAAGAATGAATAAAGGAAAGAGAGAGAGGGTGGAGAGGTCTCTGGGGTGAGGGGGCTGTGGCAGAGGTCGAGGGGAGAAACCAACTACTAGTGTGCAAATGCTTAAGAATAAATTCAACAGAAATCATTGGGGCTTACTTACAGATGGTAAAGCGGTCTGGCCACATTTCAGGAGTATTTTATGACAGGGCTCCTCTTTGCACCCAGCCCTCTTTGCATGCACGAGCGCATTTGTGTGGTCATCGACACCATGCTGACCATACAAATAGTGCTCATGGATGCGAAGATGCCATGTGTGTGCTGGTGCTGTGTGGGGGTTCTTGGTCCAAGTGCCAGCACAGCAGGAAGCTGCTAGGGATGTGTGAAACTATTTGGGTACAAAACGATTTGCAACCAAATCTGGCCAATTTGTAGACAAAACAAATCACCCTTGTCGTCAATTGCCCAGATTTGGGTACAAAACAAATCACCCCAGATTCGGACCCGAACATTTTGGAGATTTGGACCGCCAGTGTTCTGAGAGTAGATTCTCTGGTAGGAAATGAGAGTGGATTCAATCACAAACATTGAATCCTGTCAGAACACCTCAGAAACAACAAAACCCAGTATCCCATGGGCTTGTGGGTTTGGGGATGGTTGTCACCCTATGTGCACTACACCACCACTTGCTCTGGGCTACTCTGGTGACCCCAAGTGAAGTTATGGGGCTGCTGAAATCCCCATTATTCCATATGGGAAAAAGCTTAAAGACACACAAACTTTAGAAATTCTTTAAAAACCACCCCTTTCACCAGTTTCTTTGAAATCTGGATGGTAGCAGGCACGCATTAGGGCACTACCACCTGACCCACTCCTCTGCCCCTGAAACCCCTTTTCTGCTCCTTTTCTGCCCCGAAGACATGCCATCTTCAAAAATTCTTTAAAAATCAGCCCTTTGCTCAATTCCTTTGAAATCTGGGTGGTAGCACCCATTGGGCACTACCACCCACAACAACCCACTGTGGGCCACCCTGGTGCCCCCCACATGGAGCTATAACTCTGCTGATGTTCCCATTATTCCCTATGAGAAAAAGCTTAAAAATGCACCAACTTCAAAAATTCTTTAAAAATCACATCTTTGCCCAATTTCTTTGAAATTTGGGTGGTAGATTCCATGCATTGGGAACTACCACCCACACCACTATTTTGTCCCCAGGACCCCTCCCCCCCAAGCGATTCAGATTCAAATTTGGAAAATTCAGGTACAAATCAAATCTAGGGTGATTCAGGGGGGAGATTTGGACCCCAAACAAATCTGGGGGGGTTGATTTGATTCAGGTACAAATCAAAACAAAAAATTATTCGTGCACATCCCTAGAAGCTGCATGCTGTGGCAGAGAGCAGGTCAGGGCCTGCTCTCCTTTTTTAAAAGATCCCACTCCCCACTCCCTTTCCCACTGTGCCAAACCAGTTCAGACAGTTCAGACCAGTTCAGTGCTGAACCTGTCTAGTTTCACAACTTTAGTGAAAATTTTGAATAAATATTTGGCTTATCAGCATTTTCCTCTTTTATTTAAATTGCTGCTTCAGGAACCAACTGAAATTGTGCAGAAACTGCTAGTGATTCCTGGATCAAAGTTCAAGAACTTCTGCTTTACCACTAGGCAGACATGTGCACTGTCTCGAAAGTAATTACACCCGCTGGTGGCAATGGCAGATATTCCACAAATGATTATTTCAGTCTCTCAGAGCTTCATAGAGCAATAGAAATCATAACTGCAAGACTTCTCATGTCTTGGGGAACTTTTGGGTTAAATTATTTTATTTTGAAATTTAATTTCCAACATTTTGAAATTTTATTTTGAAAATTTGTATTTCAAAAGTTATTTTGAAAACTTGCATTGAAAACTACACCTTATCCATACAGAATCAAGCAAGGCAAAGCTGGAAAATTAGCTATCAGTAAAGATTTCAGGTATAACTCACCTCACTTGAGCACATGCCAAGAGAATGGTTTTCTTGTCCAAAAACAGGCTGCACATGACTAATAGGGGGAAATAGTATTTGTGTTCTTTAGGCCCTGACACTTTGTACCTCATTGTTGCAGATTCTTGCTCTTCTGTCATCGTTTGTTTCCTGTGTCACTTGGAACTACTATTATGTTTGGACTGCCAATAGTTCCATTCTTGTGTTCAGGTTTTGTTCATTTTTGACCCCAGGAACCATCATGACATTTTTTCCACATCCTGAGCTCATAAATGTTAAATTGCCACATTCCCTTACTATTTGCAGGCCATTTCTGAAGTTCTGTGTATGGGGCTCAGGATGGTCCCCAAGAACCAGATTTTCAGAGTACTTTGGCAATGGTTTGTGATGCTCAGCATTGTGCACAAAATTCACATAAATTGATTCCAATTCAAATCAAATTCAAATTGATTCAATTTGGAACCATTGAACTGAGTGGAGATTCATTCATATTGATTCGAACTTGCCCAAATTTGAACCAAATCCAAGGGAATATGGGGGAATTAAATCCAAATTCTGGAGAATTTGAATGAATCTCCACTCTGTTCAATGGCTCCAAATTGAATCAATTCGAATTCGAATAGATTCATGTGAATTTTGTACACATCCCTAACAAGCATAGGCAGCTCCAGAGAAAGAGTGAGAGGGGGCAAAAGTAGTTTGCCCCCCACACTTGGTTCTCATTTCTAAATTATAAACCGGAAATTTGTAATCCAGTTGCCATGGTAAGCATGCTTACTTAATGGTTAATCAAAACCAATAGGACTTTCTTCAGAGATAATAACTCTCATCCAGATAAGATTACTCAGTAGCACTACTCAAGAGTTACTCTAAAGGACTACTTAATCTCAATAGGACTACTCAGAAGTAATTTAATCTGGATGTCAGCCAGTATTGTTTGGATAATAGGAGCATTAATGTGAAAAATACTGTTTCATTTTTTTAAGAAATCTAACATATATATTCAGAGGTGATGCAAGCGTGGTGGGGAGGGAAGAAGAGAAAGAAGAGGGTCCCTCCCCCTGAAATACACTTTGCCATTTTATGCCCCACCGAATATATCTTTTCCGATGTCACCATTGACTTCTGATGCCCTCTTTTTCTTCTCCTCCCCACCATACACCCCGCTGTCCATCACCTCTGGATGTGTAGCTGAGGAAAGCAGTGTCAGATTATTGTTAAATGTAAACAGGCAGATGGGGGGAGAAGAGAAAGAGGGAGTGCCAGATGACAAAAGCTGGTTGAAAAGTTGCCCATTGTGCTCTCTTCTCGGGCCTGGAAACCATCATACAAAATACAGGGGAAAGGGAACAGAATGACAGTGGATGGAAGTATGTGTGTGCATGAGTTATTACACTATGACCCCAGTTCATACGTAATGGGAAACCAGAGGACCCTTCACCCAGGGCTGATGGGGGGGGGGAGGGAAAGCTGGTACAAATTACTGGGGCCCGGTGGTCCAGAAGAGGGCCCGGGGCCCAACTATGTTGCATATGTTTTTGTCTTGCCTCCTGCTGCCACCTCATGTTTGCAGAGCCGCCGCAAGGCTGAACCGCTCATCTTTACAATAATTCTAGCTGCCATGTGCGGCTGGGGGTTGGTGGAGGGCGAGCCGAGCACCCTCCTGTGGTGGAGGTGGCAGGCAGAGTGGGAGAGGCCGCTGGGATGGCCGGTCGGGCTCAGCAGCCACTCCCGCTCCACCTGCCACTACTACAAGGCGGTGCTTGGCTCACCCCTCAGCCCTCCCAGCTGCACACATGGTGGCTAGAATTATTTTTAAGTTTGGTGGTTTGGCCTTGTGGGGGGGGGGCAGTGGGAGGGCCTTGCAGCGGGAGCCCCCCCAATTTTTTTTCACTGGGGCCACCAACCTGCACTTGGTGGCCCTGCCTTCAGCTCCAGTTCCCAAGCTTGAGTGTATAAATGGGGGAATTACAGTTACAAAATTAAAAAAAAAAATTATTTCCCTCCCCAAACTGCGCTTTGTCACCTTCGGTTCTCTCTAAGTTTCATCTGCTCGACCTCCAGTTTGCCTGTGCCAGTGTTATATATGAGTGCTGGGCTCGCAGTTTCACCTCTCTAAAACTGGAGCTCCTCCCTCATTCTAGCTCCTATTGGCTGTGCATGCTGTCCGTCAGGAAGGAAGGAAGGAAGGAAGCCCACACAGCCAGCTCCCCTGCCTCTCTGCAATCACATTGACTGCAGAGAGACTGTTCTCCTGAATGTACAAATGCCCAGAATCTAGTGAGATGGATTAGGCAGACACACAGTGGCACCCATCCAGAGTTAGTTAGTTAGTTAGGAACACAGGAAACTGCCTTATACTGAAAATGTACCCTGGGACACACTCAGCATTCCCCTGTGGTGGGATACTGCAGGGGAAGATTGACAGTGATGGGCAAAGCTTTCTTGCAAGGACATTTGCCTGCCATTACTGATAGCCTCAAGAACCCCTGATAAGCTCTTGAAGAACCCCAGAGTTCCCCTGAGCACTGTCTGAACACCTCTAGTATCACATTGGTTCTCCTACATCATTATCATTAACTATTCCATTTTGGTAAAGAAAAGCAGAAAACAAATTGTGACATAAAGCATATAATAAAAGGCAGAGTTTGTAAACCTCGGGACAGAGGGGAGCAGCAATAGTTTGAGCTCAGCTAAAATAACAGGATAAACAGTATAGCAGTGAATTACTTTACAGTTGTATTTAATGTAGGTGTAAATTAATACTGCTTAAAAAGAGGAGTGCATTGACATGAAGGGTGCTTAAGGCTACAGGCTTAAACTGAATCTGTGAAAAACAGAGGTGAGTTTAAATGTCCCCTTCCACTTTACCACCCTGTTCTTAGGCTGCAAATCAGAGGGGGCACTTTGGAGGGGTACAAACAGAGGTGAAATATGATTGCCATCAGCAATCACATTCCTGGCCACTGCTGGTGTCATCTTTTAACCCCAAATATTTCAGAGTGAGGGCAGGAGTGAGTACCTTCATTCCGATTTGGCTTCAGACATTACCATATGGTATCATCCTGAAGCCAAATCAGAGGGAGGGTACTGCCTCTTGCCCTCACTCTAGAGTCTTATGGTCAGCAAAACAAGATTTGGGGGTAAAAGAAAAAGCTCCTAGAAGCCACTGCCACTGACAGGACCTGGAAAAGGTAACGTTGAGTGGAAAATGAGGAGCAGCTTCATGACACCTTTTGTCACCCCCAGCCTTCACTTCTGAGCTGAAAAACTTCTAAAAGGAACTTTTGGCTTAGCCCTACAGCATAATATTAATGGCAAAAAGATCTAGTGGAACTTGGGCTTCTTAGCATGACAATTGCTACTTACACTGCTTCTATTTTCCAACAGGTGGCAGCCTAAGAAGCTACTTCTCAGACTATAAGGAGGCACCTTATTGAATTTCCTCTCTACTGGCTGTGTTCATTGCAGGGCTTTGATTTCCTAGAGTGTTAATTACATCTTAGTGTTCTCTATGCAAATTGAGCTAGATGCAGCAGGTGCATCTTGTAAGAAATGCAGCAAAGAGATGTGTGACATCCCTAGGTTGAATGGTCTGGAACGAAAGCCGAGCTTAGGAAGGCAGTTTGTTAGCAGAAGGTTGACTTGTTTGAATGGGAGTATAAATGTACTATGCAAAGGTTTCTGTAATATTTGCACAGGAAATTAAACATAAGACTGCAGAGTACCATCAATAATGGGTTCATAATTCATTTAATATGAGGAAGAGGAATATGTGTTGCCTGTTTCAGAAAGAACAGAATCTTCATTTTGAACAGCAGCTCCTACAGAACACGATGTATTGTAAATACTACTGCCAGACTCTTTACTGGAGGTCCAAATAAGGTACTTTCTCCCCCTTTTGAGAATAATCTTATAGCTTCATCTTCTCAGTAAACGGAGTTCTGAGAGGCAAATTAGATAGCTTCTTTGGAGGTGTGTTTCCCACACTGTTCAACAAGCACACAATGTCATCATGATACCCAGTAATCTTCCCTGCATGAGGGAGGTTTGGAAAACATGTACTTAGATTTCGTTGTCCCCCCGGCCCAAGCTACTGTGTATGTTTTCTGCAATTAACGTCTTTATTTAAAGCTCAGACTTAACAGCTGCAGGGGATGTAACAGTTTTTTCTTTCTAAACGTTGTAGGGCATAGGCTAGATGGATAAGAAGAGACTGACTGTTGAATTATTGGCACCAGTTCTCACAGAATTACTCTGAGAGGGCCAAGAGGCAGTATTAGATTGCTTGGGTCCTGACAGCTCATATAGACAAGGCCCCCTCTCCACACAAGCACACTGCTCACCGCCACTGCGGGCACTGGCACTGGCTCCCTCACCCACCCAGCAGCCCATGGGGAGGCAGCCCTGCCCCACTGTTCTGCTGGCCTCTGTGCACATGTGGTGGCCGTTGGAGTGGTCGGCATGGCAGCCAAGTGCCATGCTGACCACTCAAAGGCCCATTGTACATGCACAGAGGCCAGCAGGGTGGAACGAGCAGGGCAGTCTCCCTGTGGGCTGCTGGATCGCTGAACCTGCTTTGGAGGCTCTGGACTTTGGCCCCGAAGTCCAGGGGTAAGAACGCTGCTGGCAGGGCTGTACATATGTCCTTATTAAAGTGACATGTGAATCCAGCAATCTCAGCATATTCTACCCTACTTGTGGTTTGGAACCTCATATCTGCTCCTGAGATTTGAAGTGAGGGACATACTACAAGTGGAGTAGAATATGCTGAGATTGGTAGATACATATGTCACACCCAGTCTCAGTGTATCCTTCTGACACTGGAAGTATAGCTTGCTCATGACCTTGGGATTCTGGTGGCTCCATTGTACCACTGGTTCAGCCTGCTGTGTGAACCTACCCAGTAAGTCCCTCTTTTCATTTTAGGCTGAAGGAGTGCACTCACAGTGACATCTTCCATTGCATGGCAGCGATCTACATCTGCTCTTTAATATCCTGTCTTTTAAATTACTGTGTCTATTCCTTTAAGGAGCTACTGCTTCTTTGAATGTTCAACATATTCACCTTTATGCAGTACTACATTCCAAACAGTTTGTTTATGCTGCTTTCTGGAACATTTTAATACTTTTTAGAAACCGGATTTCTCTCTAGGCTTTTTTTTTTTTTTAAATAGTCCTTTGAAACTCAGTCTGCTTCATATTGTTAATTTACCTCCATCATATAATGCTAGCCAATTGTTGTTATTTCAACATGAATTTTTTTTAAAAAGCACAAGGGGGGGATGCTGACAATTTCAACACTTGTATAATTTGTACAATTTGTCCCCATGCATGCCATCTGAACAAATAGCTTAATTTTGTCACATCACAGTTATTCATATTATTCAAGCAAATGCCAGAAAGAGAGAGAGAGAATGAGAGAGAGAGAGAGATATCTGGGTTATTGAAATGGATTGCAAACATGTTTCTTCAGGGCCTTGTATGTTATGCAGTCCAGTTCTGCGTATGTTGTATGCAACTGCATGTAATGGGGCCAACTCCCTCATTTGGGGAGGAGAGCTGGTCTTGCAGAAGCAAGCATGACTTATCTCCTGTGCTAAGCAGGGTATACCCTGGTTCCTATTTGGATAGTTGACCATAGGGTTATAAACAGAGGGTTATGCACAGTTTGAATCCAAACCGAATTCAACCAACCCGGCCCAATTCGGTTTGGATTCCAGTCGAACCGATTTGTAGCTTTACTGATAAAGGTGAATCTAGTGAGGATTCCCCTTTACCAGTAAAGGTGTAGGGGGGGGGTTCTCTAAGGGTAGAGCAGGTGGGAGGGGGTTAATTTAGTACTTACAAGCCCCATTGGTGGTGGCCACCGTGGGAGGAGGGTGGTGAGAGCAGCGGTGACTCCCCCCCACCCCCATCCCCACCCACAGTGTAGCAACAGCTGGTGGTGGCCCAGTTCACGCCTTCTCTGGCCTGGGCCTCTGCACATGCGTGGAGGCCATTTAAGTGATCTCTGCACATTTTAGAGACCCCGAACCTGTTGAGCCAAGCCAGTTTGACGTTGAGCCCAGCTTGAAACAAATTGGCTCGCTTGTGTGCAGAAGGTTCCAGGTTCATTCCCTGGAACTGGAATGGGCTGGAAGCGTCTGATTCCTGCCTGAAACTTTGAAGAGCTGCTGCCAGTCAGTAGAGCTAGTACTGAGCTAGATGGACCAATGATCTGACTCGCTATAAGGCAGCTTCCTATGTTCCTCCCAGATTAATTAATTGGAATACTGCCCTTCATCTGAGAATCCCAGAGTAGTCTACAAATGTAGTAAAAGCAATTAGACAGCATTAAAACCAGAGTGTAAAGAGAAAAATGAAAACAAAAGTAGTCCTATGAAAATAACATGGGAACAGAAGATCAGCTCTGTGTCTACGAGCACAGTAGCAAGTTTAACCACCTGGCTCTTGTTAGTTAGAATCTACAGCTTGGGTGGATAATATTGGTTTTAACAGCCTACAGAAGGTCAACAGAGAAGTAGCAGTTACAAATCAACCAGGAGGGGATTCCACAATCTGAGGACAGTAACAGATAATATGCATACACAGCATTATAGCCTGAGGCTGTGAATGATTCAGTAAAAACATAGAAATAATAATAAATGTTGCCTTTAAAAAAATATGGCACCATACATAAGTCTTTGCTGTAAAGAGTAGATTGCCATGTTCCTTTAAATGAAATCAGTTTAATTTAGATAATGTAGATGTGCCACACCCATGTAGCTTT
This sequence comes from Hemicordylus capensis, assembly GCF_027244095.1. Lineage (NCBI taxonomy): Eukaryota > Metazoa > Chordata > Lepidosauria > Squamata > Cordylidae > Hemicordylus > Hemicordylus capensis. The sequence continues at coordinate 23,255,717 of NC_069661.1, read as the reverse complement.
CTAAGGATTTTAGGAATGAACTGAACATCGCATGAAATATTAGATTTCCTGATGTCTTGGCAGGGTGGGGGTAGTTAAAAGTGGCCAGGTCCAGAGAGAGAGTTGGATCAGGGCTACTGTGCTTGGGCTAATCTTCTTCCCTGTGTCTTCTCTTCAGTTTAAATTGCTCCTACTGTGCAGCTCTTAGGCTCTGGTGAAGAAAAGAGTCATAGTGCTTACCTGGCACTATAACAATGGTGGATGGTGGCTAGGCAGATGATGTGAAGGAACTGATTAAAGGTAAACCCTCCTCTACCACCCCAGTCTGATTCTGGACCCCCATCTTGTGGCCACTTTTAGAAACAGAAAGATCCAGCTGCTATCAGATCTCTCATTCCACTTCTACTGTAGTTTGCCTCCTAGCTTGGCCACTGAACTTGCAAGACAAATAATAAGGTGTGCCATCAAGTCAATTTCAACTCCTGGTGACCACAGAGCCCTGTGGTTGTCTATGGTAGAATACAGGAGGGGTTTTCCATTGCCATCTCCCGCACAGTATGAGATGATGCCTTTCAGGACCTTCCTATATCACTGCTGCCCGATATAGGTGTTCCCCATAGTCTGGGCAACATACCAGCGGGGATTCGAATCGGCAACCTCTGGCTTGCTAGTCAAGTCATTTCTCTGCTGCACCATTAGGTGGCTTAGGACAATGGATGTGAAATCAGGTTGCCGGGGATTGAACCTGGGTCTTCCTGCCTGCAAAGCAGGTGCTCTGCCCCGAGCCAACACCTCTTCCCGGTGCTGCTGCTGCATGGTTTGGGAATACTAAGTACCCACCCACAGATGAGTGGGGGCATCATATTGTTCTTTGTCTCAGGCAGCAAAATGTCTTGAGCTGCCCCTGCCGGACTGCCTTATCTCTTGCTAAATTGGAAGATGTAAAGGTCTGTGTCTTATGCAAGATTTCATGCCTAATTCAAAGGGCTCTTCTGCTCCCAGCAAGACAATCCTTAGGTTCTTCTGATGCATTTATTATTTCCTTAGGGTGAGGGCATGGGCATTCTACTTCTGATTATGAGACGGCACAACTTAGTGAATACATAGGAACATTCACTTTCTATTACTCATGATTAGGGAGGTGCAGAACTGGCTCACTCGTGAACCGCCGGTTCGAGTGGTTTGATCGTGAACTACTTTGAACTGGTTCGAGGCGGTTCGTTATTGTGCACATAGTTATGCTGCAGCTATTTGAGTCTAGCACTCTAAATGATGGCTTGTCCTAAAAACAGCGCATCGCTCTGTTCTCTCTGTTCATTGGCAATGTAACAATGAAACCCTTTTGTCCACAACTATATACTGCAGATAACAGTAAACTGTTACACACGCCTCTCCCCACCTCATATTTCTATCTAACAGATATTTGGAGCATTTTGCATTGCTGACATGGGTTGAAATCCTGCACATATTCAGGCTGCTTTATATTCCATTGAAGTCAGTGGGACTGAAACAGCCTAATTATATGCAGGATTGATTGCAGCTGCTATTTCCAGCACAGTATCCAGGCCATGCAGTCACCCCTCTTTAGTTATGCATATATAGACAGGCAAGTAACCATTGCTTACATGCATTTTAACATATTTTTAAAAGCCAGGAGGAGTTTTGCACAGTCTGCTGTGATTTGTACCAGTGGCCAGCATTCTGACTAATGTTTAAAATGTGCAACATGAAACGCACACCTATACAGTGAAAGGCTCCTGCTACAGTGATTGTGCATGGGGATGGGTTTAGTTCATCTCCCCTTCCCATGAAAGTGCCCTGCCCCACCCCAAAATATGTGTCTGAGAGTCTCACAGCCCACAGGGACATATTTGGGGTGGCACAGGAAAGCAAAGATTGAAAAGATTCACCTCACACACACACACACATGTGAACACTGGTGGTGTGGTAGTTAGGAAACTACCACACGGTGCTCAGAATGGGTATTTCTTCCCATGGCATGTGTGCAGGCTTAGTCAGGATGCTGGACAGTGTCTCTACATATTGAGCAGATAAAAGAAAAGAAGAAAAGAATATGGGTGTGCTTACTTTCCCCGGGTAGTTTCAAAGCTGGGTTTTTGGGTGACTGGGTTCTGCCTGGCCTTGCTGCCACTATAGTCCATATGCCTGGAAGACCGGTTTGCAGTGATGCCTTTTTGACTGTTAGGAGCATCCCTTTGAAGAGGGCTGTTTCTCGGATTGATTAGTGAAGGATTATTAGTTAAGCCTGGAACCTTAGCATTTGGAGGACTGTCATCGCTAATTCCTCTCTTGGGAGTCGTAAGGGTTGAGGGTTTATTTTCCTGTACAGAGTTTGCTGGAGTTTGCAGTCCTTGATTCTCTCTCATGGGTAGAGGAGTGCTATGTTTTCCATCCTGGTCAGTATTCACTACAGTGATTGTCTTCTCTGAAGCAGGAGGTAGGAGGGTCATCACCACATCTCCAGGGCTTTGTGTTTCAGTAAAAGTCAGGCGAGTTGTTTCCACATCAGCGTCCACAGGTGTGACCAAGTCCTTGCCAGTTGAATTGGCTTCTGTGCTTCTCCATTCTAAGGAGAGTAAAAACATCAAGAATATCTTCTTCATTCTCTTAGCTTCTCTTCATTCAATAAGTTGCTCGTAGATTCATAAGGGAAGCTCTTTGTGCCGCTTTGTCCTCAGCTGCTATTTTCACAATGAACCTGTCGAGAATGCCCCGCCGAGAATTTTATATGCAGCAGAGAAAGGAAACAGGTTTTGGTGCTTCAAGCCAGAGCAGGGAAGCCTCGTTTCCTGTTTCTAGCGATATTTCTGTGGCCTGTGTTCTGTTGGAACTGTGCAGCCAGAAAGGGAAAGGCAAAGGGGATGGTCTTCATGGAAGGTACAGGATGAGGAATAATGGAGAATGTGAACACGGAAATATACTAGTGGTGAAATCGCCTCAAGAGACTGGGTGGGAAAATCAGAACTGCTGAGTAACTTCCCTTTCACGTTGATTCACAGCAGACAACACGAGAGTCCTGTCAAATGTTCTATCCGGATAATGTCGTAAAGGTACGCCACTATGCTGAGTACACCAGAGTGGTACATATTACATACAGCTTGTTATTTGTCTATATTTATTTGGAACTCATTGTGACATACATGGTTCTTCCTTCCCCTTGTTATCCTCAGAACAGCCCTGTGAGGTAGGTTAGGCTAGGAAACTGGCTCAGGGCAGTTTACACAGAGAAATAACAAATAAATAAAATGGATCCCTGTCCCCAAAGGGCTCACAATCTAAAAAGAAACATAAGATAGACACCAGCAACAGTTACTGGAAGTACTGTGCTGGGGTTGGATAGGGCCAGATACTCTCCCCCCTGCTAAATAAAGAGAATCACCATGTTAAAAGGTGCCTCTTTTGCCAAGTTAGCAGGGGTAACCTGGGTCTGAACTTGGGTCTCCCAAGCTCTAGCCCAGGGGTGCACAACAGCAGCCTTCCAGTTGTTTTTGTACTACAACTCCTATCATCCCCAGCCACAGTGGCCAACAGTCATGAATTATGGGAATTGTCGTTCAGCATCGGCAGGAGGCTCAAAGTTGTGCAGCCCTGCTTTAGCCCAACCACTTCACCACACTGGCTCTTTAATTGCATCATGTTAGCCACCTATAACTCGGCTCATATTGTGGCAGGACATGGTCATTCCATGCTACACTTTGCCCCCAGGAAGCTGAGGACAGGCCTTCACCATTGTGACCACTTTGCATGTCACTGTGGATAACATCACTCATATCCACTCCATCTTGAACTCCAGGTTAATCACAGTACCTCAGGCACCATCTGGTGTAATCTTGAATCTGTATCCATTGATGTTGTCTGAAGATGTTGACTAAAACATCTGTAGTGTGAGGGCAACATCTGTAGTGTGAGAGCAAAATACCATAAATACTCAAAGAGGTGGTTGTGGATCTTCTCTTGAAACCCTCTCTTGACTCTTCCAGCTTAGACAACTCAAAGTCAGTTTAATCTCCCCTTTCTGGCAAGGTAATAAATGGTGTGGTGGTGTCTCAGCTACAGAGGGTCTTGGATGATGTAGATTAGCTTGATCCTTTTCAATCTGGCTTCCACACAAGGTTCAGAACCAAAACTGTCTTGGTTACCCCAGTGGATGATCTATAGCAGGAGCCGGACAGGGAAGTGTGACCCAGTTAGTTCTGTTAGTTCTGCTGGACCTCCCAGTGCAGGCTGATACCATCAATCGTGGTATGTTTCTGGGCTATTTCTCTCTGGATTAGGACTAGGACATACAGTCTTGGACTGGTTTTGATCCTACTGTGGGGGGAGGACCCAGAAGGTGTCATTGGGGGTCTTCTGGTCAGCCTGTTGGCCTGTAGGGTCTCACAAGGTTTGATCTTGTCATCCGTGTTTTTTAACATCTACATAAAAAAACAGCGGGCGGGGGGGGGAGTTCCTTCCAGAAATTTGGGCTGTGGTCATGTCACCAATATCCAAGTGACACCCAACTCTATCTCGCTTCATCATCATATTCCAGGGAGTCAGTGGACACTCTGAACCAGAGGTTAAAGACAGTGATGGGCTGGATGTGGGCAGACAAATTGAGGCTTAATCCACATAAGACAGAGTTATTGGAGACCAGTAGAAGAGCTCATTGGGGAGGAATAGTCCAGCCTTCTACACTCCATATGAAGGAACAGCTGCACAGTCTGGGGGTTCTTCTGAACTCAGCATTGCTCCTGGCAGCTCAGGGGACAGCCATGGACAGGACAGGAGTGCCTTTCACAGCTCAGGTTGGGTGCCTGCTGGGAGTCCTCCTTGAAAAAGCAAATCTGGCTACCATTATCCATGCCTTGGTCAATGGCACATTTGGATCACAGCAATCTGCTCCACATGGAGCTGTCTGTGAAAAATGTCTGGGAATTTCAGCTAGTGCAAAATGAAGTTGTCTACTGGGGCCACATGGGTGCATCGTATCACCAGAATACTGAAAGCTCTGCCCTGGATGCTGACTCATTTCCTGGTTTAATTCAAGGTGCTGGTTTTAACCTTTAACACCCTAAACAACCTGGGACCTAGTTACCTGGAGGCTTGTCATCTCCGAGGTGTATCTATCCACTTTACGAAGTCTTCTGGGGTGGAGGACTGCTCTGCATACACACATGGGTGCGGGGGGGGCACTGTCTGAGACACTACTCAAGTTTCAGTCTTCCTAGGGACTAGGCATTTCCACAGTTGTGCAGGAGCACTCTTGTGCAAGACTGCACGATTGTGCAAAAGCAGTTGTGCGATAGAGGATCTCTTTTCTAATGGCCCTCTGTTGTGCAACTGCATTTCTGAAATGGAGTGCTCTTGTGCAAACACTCCCTTCCTAGGCTGATGAAGCCTTGCACTTGTGCAGTATGTCAGTCATCATCTAGATTAGGGGTAGGCAACCTTGGCTGTCCAGCTGTTGTTAAACTACAACTCCCATCAGCCCCAGCCACAATTTATTGCCCCTGATCTAGATTTTCCACTTCAGACTCCACATTGCCTTCACCCGGCAGTGGCTGCAGTGTGAAAACCTCAAAGTCTGCCAGAGTTCATCTTAACTGTAAAGCAAGCTAGGTCTGTGTTGCCTGACAAAGACTACAGCATGCTGACTGATTGAAACTGAAAGGTGGGCATCTCTTCCTCTGAGCTTGTCTGGGCAGCTGCTGAGGCAGCCTTCTGATTTATCTGCTGTTAGTGTAAAGGTTCCCGGCATCTCGGTGGCTGGCAGCATCTCATTAGCAGCACTCCTTAGGAGCAGGCAAGTGCCGCTGAAGACATCAACAACTCTGATTAGCTGGACAGAGCTGCTGTGCTAAGTTACGCCTGTAGCAGTCAATAATGTTCTGGGCAGAATTGGAAGGGAGCCAAGGCGGTGACAACTGAGCCAGACGCAGGAGATCCCTTGTGTTTGTGCTGCTGTCTGCTTTCAGAAGCAAAGTACTCAGGTTTTCAAGGCTGGAAGACACCTCCACAAAAGGGTAATTGCTATGTAGGTGTGTCTAGGAGGAGAGTTGAATTTTATAGAACATATTTTATCAGGAGATGGTGCCTAGATATCCTGGTATTTAAGGGTAGTGGATAAAGAGTTCTGGTCAGAATCAACTCCCTTTCATTTCAAGCACATTTTAGTGAGACATGATGACAATCATGTGCTTGAATTTAATTAGAGAAGGCAGAGAGGGCCATGGCGGAACATACACAGCCATTTTTGAAGGGAGGGGGGCCTTGCCTTCCTGGTCTTTTGAGGAACCAACCATTTATCTGGAAATCCAGAAAAGAAGCAAAGGAAGTGGTGGATGCAGTGATGACGGCTCCCGGTGTCAGATTCGATTGTTTACATGCAAACCTTTTATCACCTACACAGTATCTGACATCTACTCATCTGTACAGTTAATTGCTCAAATGATTACTAGAGACTTCGGTGGATGAGGCAGACTTCTGTCTATGGGAAGCATGCTTGATCCATTGCATTCCACTCCAGAATATTGGGCTTCCAAAGCCTACCTGACCCCTTTTCAGATATTCTTACACGTACAGAATGAGCACTGGTAGAGCTGTATGTAGGGGAGCTCTGTCCAGGCATTCATATAGGCTGAGATGAATCATACCACTGCAGTGCTGCCCCCTGCCACATGTTCATTCTGTGCACATCAAAACATCTGAAAAGTGCTCTTCTTCTGTGTAGCCAAAGTGATGCCAGTATCAAACAGCAGTCACTATTAAAGGTACTTGGACATCTCTCAGTTCACCTCAAAAATGATCACATTTTTGTGAGCATTCCCTTTGAGCACTTGCAAAATCTAGAGGTCTCTTGCAAGTATTCAGAAAGAAGGCTCCCCAAACCCCAGTCTCCCCCTCCTTCACAAGCTAAGGTAAAGAGAAGGGAAGGGTCAAGTTTTGCTTGCAAATGGATGGGTAACTGGAAGCGAGAGAAAGCCCATCTGCACCTAGGAAAGCTGTTGCTTGGAGTAAAAATGCATCTCCTGCCAGGAAACTTCAGGGCAAAAGGGTCCCTTGAGGGTGGGACCCTTTTACCCATTTTTGAGAGTGCAGGCAGTTTAAATCCTCCACAGACTCTAACAAAGCAGCTCTCTATAGGGAAATTAAGAAGCCTCCGTTCCCAAAAATGGCCAACAAGGATGAGAAGCCCTTCCCTCGCAGAGGACCCTCTTGCCCCAGTAGTCCCCTGGTGATCTATTTATTTTAACTCCCAGCAGCAGAATTCCTGTGTGGATTCCTTCAAAGAAACACTCTGTAGTCTGAGAAACTCTCTGCAGGGCTTTCATCAAGGCGCTTTTCGCATCACACGTTGCAACAGTTTCGCAGCATATCCTCTAAGTGTGCTTCTGTACACCCTGCGAGCCAATATCACTTGCAGTGAGGTGCGGACCATATTTCTGATGCCCTAATTCGGACACTACAACTTTGCATCTGTGTTGCAGGAAAGTAACAGTATTTTTCCGTTGGAGGGTTGCAATGATGTTGCCCTGGTGTAAGTGGCATGATGTGGACAGTTCTGGAGGGGGGGCGCGATCTGTCCATATTGCCCCTTCCCGCTTTGATTTTATTTGTCTCTTTTGATTTTATCTCCCCCTCCCCATTTTTTCTGATTTTTATGCTCTGTGAAGGGGGAGCAGAGAGCGGGTGGGTGGAGCCTTAAGAGCCAAGAGGTTCTGCCTGGGCTTGCTTTGCTCACCATTTGGGGGGGGGCAAAGCAAGAGGACAGCTGCCTTGACTCCCCCACCATGACCCGCTTGTTCAAAATCTACCTTCCCCGATATCTATCTAGGGGCCCTCTCCACCGTGTGTGTGTGTGTGTGTGTGTGTGTGTGTGTGTTTTGGGGGCTGGATTGCTTGTGCAAGGGTGCAACGCTTCAAGTAAATTCTCGCTTTGGAGCAGCGCTTTCCCTGCCATTGATGCTTTTTGTTTGTTTGCTTTGTTTCACTGGATTGCTTGCGCAAGAGTGCAATGCTGCAAGTAAATTTTTGTTTTTGAATGGCGCTTTCCCTGACAGCTTTGCGCAAGGGAGATGAGTTTTTTTTAAAGATGTCACATCATCTCCCTGCCTCCTCCGTGTCCCCATTGGCCCAGAATGGGGCAGGAGGAGGGGGCAGATAACACAGTTCAAAGAGAATATGGACACCCCCTGCCTAGAAACCACATTGCAATGGACAGCAATATGAACAGCCACCAGCTTACCACGAAGCAGTGAACAACCCTTTACTCGCGGTTTGAAACTGTTGCACCATTCAGTTGCACCTTGCAACACTTCTACCGGCGCAAAGCTCATAATCTGGAAAACGCCCAGGCTGTATAACCATCCCAGGGCACCACACAGCCTAAGAACATCCCTGGTGGTGTGTGTGTGGTGGGGGGAGGGGGCGGCCTTGATCTTGCTTGCCACCATCAAGTTCTCCTTCAAATTCATCCCATTGTTAACCACAGGCTTCATCTAGTTCTTTTAGATGGAGTTCTTCAGAAACCATATCACAGGGGGTGGCACACTTCTCTCTGCCTCTTAAAGGACAAGTCATAAAGTTCTTCATTCAAGTCGTAGAGCTCAATCTCTCTCTCGCTCCCCTCCTCCTCCTCCTCCTCCTCCTATCAATATTTATATACCGCTCTTCAACCAAAGTTCTCAGGGCAGTTTATATAGATAAATAAATACATACTGTAAGTAAGATGATCCCCTGCCCCCCCCAATGGCTCACAGTCTAAAGAGACACACAAGGGTGTGTCTCACCAGCAACACACCAGCAACAGCCACTGGAGGGATGTTGTGCTGGGGTTGGATAAGGACAGTTGCTCTCCCTGCTGCTAAAAATAAGATAATTGCCATTTAAAAATATGCCTCTTTGTTCAGTTAGCAGGAATTGGCTCAGTTAGCAGGGATGCTCCTAGAAGAGCATCTCAGCTAGCAGCACACTGTTCCAAAGTTGCTTGTTCCATACTCTAACCCTGCTTTTGATTGGCTTGAGCTAATACTCCAAAGAGATACAGGGGAAGCAGTTTCTTTCCACAGACATCCTCAAGCATGATCTACAGGGGTCCACAGATTTAGGCTGAGCTCAATAGCCAGCCATTGTTTGTGCTCACTCGCCACCAAACCCCTTTCTTCCTCCATTTTCTGGAACACAGGCATAGGAAGAAAGCAGGTCTTTTTTTCTCGTTTCCATCGGGGTATGAAGGGAGCAAGAAACAATGGGAGCCCTCTCCTACTGTTCAAAAAAGGATTGCTGCTGTTTCTTTCTGTCTTAAAAATGGCATTGGGAATGAGAACTCTTGGGAGGAGATCTGGGTGGTGATGGGTGTCCTGCTCGCCAGACGGCCAGGGACACTTGCCACTTACAAGATGGCAAGTGGATTTGTGGATGCCTGATGACCTACAATTAAGCTTCAGGTTTTATCTCAGGCTGTCCCCCCCCCCCCACACACACACCACCATTAGGCTCAATTAAAACATTACCTCCCCCCATTGGGCCCTGGCAGTATTCCCTATAATAAGGATTTCAGATGTTGTTGACTACAACTCCCATCATCCTCAGCTGCAATGGCATTTGGCTGGGGGTGATGGAAGTTGTAATCAAATCTGGGAAGCTCTGTTACAGGGAACATTTGACCCTGGCTTGATTGATTGATTAAGTGCCGTCAAGTCGGTGTCGACTCTTAGCAACCACATAGATAGATTCTCTGTCTTCAACTTGGCCTTTAAGGTCTCTCAGTGGTGCATTCATTGCTGTTGTAATCGAGTCCATCCACCTTGCTGCTGGTCATCCACTTCTTCTCTTTCCTTCAACTTTCCCCAGCATTATGGACTTCTCAAGGGAGCTGGGTCTTCTCAAGGGAGCTGCGTCATATAATGTGTCTGAAGTATGATAGTTTGAACCTGGTCATTTGTGCCTCGAGTGAAAATTCTGGATTGATTTGTTCTGTGATCCATTTGTTTGTTTTCCTGCCTGTCCATGGTATCCTCAAAAGTTTCCGCCAGCACCAACGTTCAGCAGCATCAATGCTTTTTCTATCTTGCTTCTTCAAAGTCCAGCTTTTGCATCCGTAGAATGTCACGGGAAAAACCATTGTCTAAACGATTCTAATCTTTGTAGGTGTAGATACGTCACAGCATCTAAATATCCTTTCCAAGGCCTTCATTGCAACCCTATCAAGTGCTAGTCTGTGGCGTATTTCTTGAATGCTGGATCCTTTACTGTTGATGGTCGATCCTAAAAGGCAGAAGCTATCCACCACTTCAGTGTCTTCATTATCAGTTCTGAGGCTGGTTGCTGTGCCCGTTGTCATTAGTTTAGTCTTCTTTATATTTACTTGTAGTCCCATTTTTTCACTGTGCGCCTTGACTTTCATTACAAGAGCTTGCAGATCATTGGCATTCTCAGCTATCAGAGTGGTGTCATCAGCATAGCGCAGGTTATTGATGTTTCTTCCTCCAACTTTAAAACCATGCTCATCTTCTTCCAATCCAGCTTCTCTCAGCATATGTTCAGCATATAAATTGAACAGTGAAGAAGAAAATATACAGCCTTGCCTTACTCCTTTGCCATTCAGGAACCAGTCTGTTTCACCACGTTCTGTTTGGACTGTGGCTTCTTGTCCTGTGTATAGATTTCTCATGAGAACAATGAGATGTTCTGGGATGCCCATTTTCCTAAGGATATTCCACAACTTGATATGGTCGATGCAACCGAAGGCTTTTCTCTAGTCAATAAAGCACATATAGACTTCTTTCTGGTATTCTTTGGCTTTCTCAATTATACAGCGTGCCTCAGCAATGATGTCTCATGTTCCTTGGCCTTTTGTGAAACCAGCTTGAACATCCGGCATTTCCCTTTCCACATAGGGCTCCATTCTGCGTTGGATGATCCTGAGCCTTATTTTGCTAGCATGTGAAATTAAGGATATTGTGTGATGGTTTGTGCAATCTGTTAAGTCTCCTTTCTTTGGTATGGGTATGTAGACTGACCTCTTCCAATCTGTGGGCCCTGGCTACATATGTATGCTCATATGTGGCCCAAAAGAGAGGGAGAGGGGTGACTTTCTAAATGGACCTCTGCTTTTAACATGGGAAATAATAGGAAATAATAGGTCTCAAGGACAAGGGCATATAGTTGGACTATGAAATTCTCCTCACCTGAATTTCTCCCTAGATGTTGGAGTTCCAAAGTACCCAGTAGAGTTTTTCAAGTGAAACTGATGCATTAGGAATGCTCCATTGCTCTGTGGGGTTTTTTGGTGTTTTTTTTTTTAAAGATTTCCAAATGTGGTACAAAACACTGGCTTAAATATGGTGCAGGCAGTGCCCCACTACTGGAAGTGCAGGGCAAACACACACACTAGATTCTTGAGTGTTGAAATCCTATTGATGCTGCTCACAAACACGCAGGGTCTCTGTGGCTCTTAAGGATTGTGTCCGCCATGTCAGATGCTTCTCCCACTGGGAATAATGGGAGAAGCACCCTAAAGTGACGACACCATCCTTAAGATCCATGGAAGCTCTGCGCTTTGGCAGACAGTATCAACGGGCTTTCCACACTCACAGAGCCAGGATACACACCCTACACTTCAACAGGGCATAATGCAGTATCTAAGTCTTATGGGATCTTATGCAGTATCTAAGCTGGTCTTGTGGTAGCAAGCATGACTTGTCCCCTTTGCTAAGCAGGGTCCACCCTGGTTACATATGAATGGGAGACTACATGTGTGAGCACTGTAAAATATTCTCTTTAGGGGATGGAGCCACTCTGGGAAGAGGATCTGCATGTTTGCATGCAAAAGATTCCCTCCCTGGCATCTCCAAGATACCAATGGTCTGACTCAGTACTGTGTGCATGCACAGTTTGCTTCAGCTTTCAGGTCCTTCTGTTCATTCATGTCTTTCTGTCAGCCTTGTATTATCAGTGTGCCTATTGAAACAACACTGCGAAACATAAATCTGATGTAGTTCTGCCAATGGTGTATCAAGATGCTTTTGCATAAAGTTTTATTGATGTGCAGACATTTTTATTTTATTTATTTTCACATGTATACCTTGTTCTTCTTCCAAGGAGGCCAAAGGAGTGTACATGGTTTATGTTTATCTTCACAACAACCCTGTGAGGTTAGGTTATCCTCATGCAAGCATTCTTAAAATTACATCAAGATTGCTTTGGGGGGGGGGAATGCTTTATTGGTAAGGCAGAGGAGGGGAAGAGGCAAATGAATGAACTGAAGGAACGGGAAGCCAAGGCAAACTGCAGATGCTCCAGTTCCAGAAATATTTTAGTTCACTTTGGATGATACTTTGTCCAACCAGCCTGGTGATGTGATAGAAGACAAGAATGCAACGTTCCCACGCTGCCCCATGCACTGCTCCTGAATTATGTGGGAGCAAGTTCATCTAAAGTTCATCATCTGCTACGTGCAATCAAAATGTTATTTTAAAGTGGTGAACCACCATCACTTCACGAATGGTGTGCGGTGGGAGAGATGCATGCCTGCAGCACACTCACATCTTTATCATGTGCCATGGACTGGTCAAGACAAGTATTGTCCAAACTATCTCCTAGTTAAGCTGGAATGCAGATGACGTGAGAGGGATGCTGGGCACAGTGAACCAGAGAAACAATAGAGGAACAGACGAGGGAAAATCCTCACCCCCGGGACGGGAAACTTTATATTCAGGGGGTTGGTTAACATGATATACTGGAACAACGTGCGCATTTTCAGTTCTATGAAAAGAGAAGTGAGAAGTATTCAGTGAATTCACGAGGCTGGGGAAACTCGTAGTGTATGACTAAATACATTGCAACACCCCAAACATGCAGCATTTCTTAAGATAACCACGTTACTGGGTAAGAAAGAGAAGTGAAGGCCTGATATCCAGGAAAGGAGTGGAGGAAGATGTTTCAATCAAAGGTTTTGTGTCTCCCACCCTCTAATTGCCCCCTTACTACACATATACATTTAAAAATGTCATATCATGTTTGGAGAAAACGAACATCTTGGCTTATTTTTTAGTACAAGGAAGACAGAAAACAGATATATGGGGCCAGTTTGGGCAATCCTTCATCATTCTTCATGGATCCCACTGCCTATTAAAATAATCAGGGGAGGTTCAGTTGGGGTTGCCACTGTCTCGGAAGTTTTACAGTTTTTAATCTATACACTCTATTTTTTAAAATTGTCTTATTGTTTTGATTATTGTGTTTTAAATCGTAAACCGCCCGGAGATTTCTATATGGGGCAGTATAGAAAATGTGCCAAATAAAATATAAATAAATAAAATCTGCTAACCTGACCACACAAAATAAGAACATGAACATACTGTGAGGATATCCATCCTCCCCTTTCATGGCACACAGGGATACCTTTCCCGAGTCACTCTACTGAGAGTCAAACTGTGTATGGTGTCAGGAGATCCCTGCCCTTTCGGAAATGTTTAGCAGCCACTCTGGCTCCCTGATTTAGATTAGGATTGCAGTGTTGGTAGGGAGGGGGTTAACCCTTCCCCCCCAACATGATTTATCCCATTCGAATCCCCTGTGAACCTATTTATCCCATAAGGGGGGAAATATAACCACTGTACAGTGGCTTACATACCACACAGCCAGCCACGCACCCAAGAGGGATACAATTCCTCTGGCTCCATGGCACTCACTAGCATGTGAGTGCTTCTGCTGATGGCGGATGAGGCTCTATGCATCCTAAGTGCTGTGTTGGAACAGTTGCAGCTGGCTGCCATCATACCCAATGAGAGTCGGTTGCAATTGCTCCGCTGCAGTGCTTACAATGCTCGGAGCCTCCCCTGCCATCGGTAGGAGCATCCACACACTGGTGAGTGCTGTGGAAGGAGCAAGATTCCATCCCTCTTGCTAGCTGTGGGGTACATAAGCCAGTATCTGTATGTTTCCTGTCATGGGGCAAATAGCAACTCTGAAATAAGAAACACATGTCAGGAAAAACCACACCCTGAAAAAAAGATTAACACTCCTTCCCCAAGCACTGTGGCCCCGGATTGATTTGGACTCTTCCAGTGGCTATTAGGAACAGGTTTTCAAAAGCACAGGAGATCCGATCATAGATGTTATGATATTGTGTCTAGCTTGGCCAGGACACTGTACAGTTTATATAGCCATTCCTGTGTTCCATTATACATACCGTAAGCTTTTCTTTAAAAACAACAACACACACACACAAACACCATTATTTCAGGAAAGAGCATGAGAATTGGTCATAAGGTCTTCTGTTGCCAAAGCATATATTCTGAGAATACAACAGAAATCCGGAGTCAACCTGTGAGAGGGAATCCTGAATCACCCTGTGTACCCTCTGCTAACTAAGCAAAGAGGCACCTTTCATGGGGTGCTCCTCTTATATTTGGAACAGGTCAGTGTTCCCTCTAACAGGGATTCCGAGATGCTGTTGACTACAACTCCCATCATCCCCAAGCAAAAGCCACTGCAGCTGGGGATTCTGGGAGTTGTAGTCAATAACATCTGGTAATTCCTGTTAGAGGGAACAGTGGTAGGGGTACAACATCTTTCCAGTGGCTATTGTAGGTATCTCCTTTTTAAATAAAGATTGTGAGCCTGTGGGACAGGGAATGATTCATTTATTTCTATGTGAACCACTTTGTTAACTTCTTGTATAAAATATTCTAAAATAAACAATAAATAAGTAAATACACATTTTAACAGCCTCATCCTGGCATCTCTACTCAGAGGTAAATCTCACTGTGTTAAATGTGGTTTCAGCTGGGAACACGTGTGCATAAGATTGCAGCCTTAATATGACTGTAAGAGCTTACAGATGCCTAGACCTAGGTACATGGGAACATAGGAAGCTGCCATAAACTTGAGTCAGCTTCTCCAAGGGTACAGGCAGGAGTCTCTCTCAGCCCCATCTTATAGATGCCAGGGAGGGAACTTGGAACCTACTGTATGCAACCATGCAGATGCTCTTCCCAGGGCAGCCTCATCCCCTGAGGGGAATATCTTAGAGTACTGCTCACACACGTAGTCTCCCATTCAAATGCAAACCAGGGCAGACCCTGCTTAGCAAAGGGGACACTTTCCATGGTTCAGTCACGACTAGGCCTACATATTACTCCATCACATCTTCCAGGGTCAGACATGTTCTTGTGTATGTGCCTGGTGGATGCTTTCATCTAACCTCCTAATAAATTCTTTCCCACTAGATGTCTTGGTTTTATCCGTTTTGTTTCGTTTTGTTTCATTTTGTTTGTTCTCTGTGTAAACTGTTTTGGAAACTTTTGTTGAAAAGTGGCATATAAATATTTGTTGTTGTTTCACTCTGATGCAGCCGATGACTTGGATTTGTGATGTGGACAAAATGACCCTCTCTACCTTAGCAAACATTGGCTCCATATCTATTGCCAGCTGCTTTTCCTGCTACCTTTATGTAGGCCTCACCCTGCTAGAACATACAGCTCTGTTCAAGCAGACTAGGGCTGTTTTCATGACCATTAAGGTAGGTCGGAAGAAGGGGAAGTGATTGTGTGTGAAGAGGGTGCAGGCTCCGATGGCATCATCCCACCCAGCACGTTGACCCAGCATATGACTAAGTTAGGAGAAAACACCTTCAGAGCCAGCGTCTGCCTCCCATATGGTCACTTCCCCCCCACCTCCAATTTCGCTTTTAACTGATACATGATCTAAAATTGGGAATGGGCACAGCAGGATGACCAGCAGCAAAGTGGATGGACTTGATTACAACAGCCACGAATGCACCACTGAGAGACCTTAAAGGCCAAGTTGAAGACAGATCATCCTGGAGAGAATCTACAGTATCTATGTGGTCACTAAGCATCGACACCGACTTGATGGCACTTAATCAATCAATCAATCAATCACAGCTCCTGAAGCTAGGAGGACACTTTTCCTTCCCACTTAACAGTCATGAGAACAAGCCTACTGTCTACCTCTTTGACAGGTTCTGCATAAAGTGCTACTAAAATGGTAGGGACCATTTATATGAATGGAGTCAGCAAATGGCTTGGAAAATTCGGATGCCATAATTTTGTTGAGGCTAAGCAAGTGTGATCTTGATCAAAGAGGACTACGGTTGCTTCCAAAATTATCCTCTGTGAATTTCTCCCTACAATGCCTGTTTCCACCCCCAACCCCCAAAGTGAAACCAATGCTTTAGGAATGCTCCATTGTTTCAATTTTTTAATCCCCAAATTTTGCACAGACTGTTGTGCATATGTGACTTACCACAGCTTTCCATACATTTTTGTTTCTTCTTCTCCTTTACATTAATGGTGTGCCTTAATAAAACATTGCAAAAAGGCAAGCTTGATGTGACCAAATGCATGGTTGTGGTGGTGGTGGGTGGTGGTGGTGGTGGGATTTTACCAATGATAACATCAGTAGAACACCAGGGGTGTGTGTGTAGAAGGATCTTGATGCAATTAGCATATCAAGAATTCTTTTTTTACAATCTTATTTGTAACAAGGAAGGGAGGAGAGATACAAATGAACTGTAGGAAATGAAAGCTGCAATAAGCTCAAGGGTGGCTCCCCCATGAGGCAAGCTGAGGCAAAGACCTCATAGGAACATAGGAAGCTACCATGTACCAAGTCAGACCATTGGTCCATTTAGCTCAGTATTGTCTACAGAGACTGGCAGCAGCTTCTCCAAGGTTGCAGGCAGGAGTCTCTCTCAGCCCTATCTTGGAGATACCAGGGGGGGAACTCAGAACCTAAAAGCTCTTCTAGGAGCGGCCCCATCCCCTAAGGTGAATATCACATGTGCTTCCCATTCAGTGTTTCCTATTCTAATGCAAACCAGGGTGGACCCTGCTTAGCACAGTGGACCATTCATGCTTGCTATACCACAAGCCTAGGTGGCAAGTACACCACAAGGCAATGAGTGCAGGCACTTTGCCCTGCCAACCACTGCAGGTGTCACCCACCTGTCCACCATCGCATTCACTGCCTTCCCTGTGTGTTCCCCCCCCCACCTGGAACTGGCACTGATATTGCCCCATCCTCCATGCCAGCGCTGCCCCTACCTAACTAGCCCAGATGCTGCCCCTCTTCCTCATGGGGCAGCCTCACCTTCCAGTGTGCAATGCCTTCTCGGTGCTGAAGTGATAGCAAGAGAGAAGGCAATGAAGAGATGTCAATGGGGCACTGCAGCCATGAACTGGAGCTATAAACAGTGGGGCAGGCTGCCCAGAGGGCAGAGCCTACTGGAAAGTGAGATTGGCCCAGGGAGAGAAGTGGTGGCCTCTGGGCTGATGAAGCGAGGAGGGGTGGGACTAGCGAGGAGGGAGGCTGACATCACCATCAGCTCTAGTCATGGGGCAGGGCCAGTGAGGGAGGAAGGATAGTACAAAGGTAACAAGCCCTGAACAAGCTGCATATATTCATTTTCAGGAATTAATTTTAGAAATTATTCTAGCCAAAACAGAATTGATTGATTGATTAAGTGCCGTCAAGTCAGTGTTGACTCTTAGCGATCACTTATATCATCGTCTTCTTCTCTTGCCTTCAACTTCCCCCAGCACTATAGACTTCTCAAGGGAGCTGGGTCTTTGCATCATGTGTCCGAAGTATGGTAGTTTGAGCCTGGTCATTTGTGCCTCGGGTGAAAATTTTGGATTGATTTGGTCTATGATCCATTTGTTTGTTTTCCTGGCTGTCCATGGTATCCTCAAAAGTCTTCTCCAGCACCAAAGTTCAAAAGCATCAATACTTTTTCTATCTTGCTTCTTCAAAGTCCAGCTTTCAAATCCATAGGGTGTCACGGGGAAAACCATGGTCCGGACGATTCTAATCTTTGTAGGTATAGACACATCACGGCAACTAAATATCCTTTCCAAGGCCTTCATTGCAACCCTGCCAAGTGCTAGTTGCGGCGTATTTCTTGACTGCTGAATCCTTTACTGTTGATGGTTGATCCTAAAAGGCAGAAGCTATCCACCACTTCAATGTCTTCATTGTCAATTCTGAGGCTGGTTGCTGTACCTGTTGTCATTAGTTTAGTCTTCTTGACATTTAGTCGTAACCCTGTTTTTTCACTCTACTCCTTGACTTTCATTGCTAGAACTTGCAGATCATCCGCATTCTCAGTGGATGAAGGAGAATTAAAACACAGCACTGAGTGAACTTCCAGAAGGAACAAAACAGGAACAAAACAGGACAATCCTTTCTGATCTAGCAGGCACTTGGAGATCAATGGGAGTCCTATCAATTCTGCTTTGAACTTTCAAAAGGAAGAACAGGATGTAAGTATAATAGATAAACTATCTCAGGAACTTTTCCTGATGTCTTCAGACTATTGATTGAGAGTCTCTGAAAAGGAGAGTTTGTTCTTTGAGCAATTTGCTGCCTATATCATCCTTTTGAACTTTCTAAAGGGAAGCACAAGACTTAGATTTGTCATGCATTTGTTCCACTACTTATCAGGCAAGAGAGGGTGCTTAATTCTGAAAAGAGAGAGACATGCTCTTGACTCTTTGACATAATGTCTTAACATGCGCTCATCTTCTTGGGTGTGCAATATTCAACACAGACAGAAAATAAAAAATAACTAAGGTTCCTGAGCAGACTACAAATGTAGATTTTATAACTTCTTTGCCCTGCTGAAAATGGCACTGAGAAGTTTAAGGCAATGATATACGAAACTGCAGAGCATTAGACTGTCCATAGCATGGCTTCTGGCCAAGATTCTGTGTCTGGAAAATGATATAACCAGGTCAGTACAACAACCTTAGCCTTTGTGAAACTTCTTGTGCTTCCAGTTATGCAGTCCATTATGATACTCCTTTTGTTCTGTCTTTTCACAGCAAGAAGTTGGAGAGCCTGAGAGGTGTCTGTAAATTCAGCTGCTGCTCACAAGGATTTACTATACATAGGTGGCTGCCTTATACTGAGTCAGACCATTGGCCCATCTAGCTCAGTATTGTCTACACTGACTGTAGCAGCTCTCCGGGGTTGAACTCTTTCTCCGACAGGCTAAGAGGGGAGACATGATAGAGATCTATAAAACCATGCATGGTGTGGAGAAAGTTGATAGAGAGAGGTTTCTCTCTCTCTCGCATAACACTTATGGGGTTCATCCCATAAAACTGATTGCCAAGAAATTTAGGACCAGTTCCAGGGGAGTAACAGCAGGAGAGAGGGCATGCCCTCAACTCCTGCCTGTGGCTCCCAGTGGCATCTGGTGGGGCCACTGTGCAAAGCAGGATGCTGTGACTAGATGGGCCTTGGGCCTGATCCAGCAGGGCTGTTCTTATGTTCTTATGACCAACAGAAGGAAGTAATTTTCACACAACACAGAATCAAGCTATGGAATTCTCTGTCACAAGATGTGGGTGACAGCCAACAGCCCAGATGGCTTTAAGAGGGGTTTAGATAAATTAATGGAGGACAGATCTATCAATGGCCTGAGGGCTATAGGCTGCCTCCAGCCTCAGAGGCAAGATGCCTCTAAATAAAAGTTTCAGGGGTGTAACAGTAGTAACAAAAGACATGCCCTCACCTCTTGCCTATGGGCTTCCCAGAGGCATCTGGTGGGCCACTGAAATAGGATGTTGGACTAGATAGACCTTGGGCCTGATCCACCGGGGTTGTTTTTATGTTCTTATGTAGATGTGAAGGTCAGGCCGGGGTTGGTGGGGTGGGGTGGAAATGGGAAAAACCTGGAGGGGGAGAGACTGTTTTCTCTTTTTTTCTGAGAAAAAGTAGTTTTTTTCCTAGGCCTTCTGATCTCTAGTGTCAGCTGGGTGACAGTTTGCTTTTTGTTCTCCCCTTCATGGGGGAGAAGGTGGGGTGGGGGGACAAGGGTCCATTTTCACTTTTTGCCCCAGGGCCCACTATAAGCTTGTGACACCCCTGGCTGCATTTCATGTTCTTGCTTTTGGTTAGCTCAGCTCTCAACGCACTAGCACAGTGGATGATGCCAGAGGAAGCTATTGCTGATTCTCACAAGATGACTTCCCCATGGAGGACACTTGAAATGGCCTTCATGGAGCAGATGCTCCACACAATGAGCAATCTGTGCATATTGTCGGCCACTTGGAGGAGTGCACTACTGCAGGCTTTCTCAAACTTGGGTCCCCAGATGTTGCTGAACTATTACAACAACAAATATGTATATACTGCCTTTCAACAAAAGTTTCCAAAGCAGTTTACATAGAGAAATAATAAATAAGTAAGATGGATCCCTGTCCCCAAAGGGCTCACAATCGAAAAGAAATGTAAGAAAGACACCAGCAACAGTCACTGGAGGTACTGCTTTGGGGCTGGATAGGGCCAGTTACTCTCCCCCTGCTCAATAAAGAGAATCACCACATTAAAAGGCGCCTCTTTGACAGTTAGCAGGGGATTTCTAACTGGCCCTATCCACCTACAACTTCCATCATCTCCAGTCACACTGGCCAAAGGCTGCCACAAGCCACCAACAGAGATGCTTGGCAAAATCAGGTAGGCATACAAGGCAGTTCGGGCCAATACATAAAGTGAATGGCTGTCCTACAAATCTGGAGATACAGTAAGCGTCACTCAAACAACCAAGCTTTCCACTAGTTTCAATAGTTTTGTTTTTACATCCAAGGCATGCAGGTAACTTACAATGGAGGCAGTGGCTCGCAAAGAGTTGGTGGTTAGGTTGGAGATGAAGTGGAAGAAGATGAATCCTTGAGGGTTATGAATTGTGGAAAGATGTGTGTTGGATGAAAAGATCTGTGGCTTTGCTAACTATGAAAATGTCCAGAGAGAGCATCCATCACTCTCTCACCAGTAAGATCGGGAAACAAAAGGCAGAGTTGCTTACTCTGGATTGGTTGAGACAGAGGAAGCACCTCTGTCCTGCTTCTGGATAATCCTAGAGCACATACAGTATATAGACTAAAAACCTGAGACAACTACATAGGTTTGTGACTAGACCACACAGCCAGGGTCGGTCCAAGGGTCAGGGCTAGCCCAGACAAAGCTGGCTTGGGCATCCCCTGCCTGCCCCTGTCGTCTTCCTGGGCACCCCCACCTGCCCCCATCACTAGCCAGGCACTCTCCTGGCCATAGCAAGTGGTGGACAGGAGGGTGGGTGCCAGGAGATGGGGACTGTGTGCCTGCCTTCCTTGCTGCTGCCTTGAAAAGGGTGGGCAGGTGGGTGGGAGGTGTGGAACACCCACCCGCTCACCCACCACCACCCACTGTGAAAGAGGTGGGTGGAGCCAGTAGCAAGGTGGGCGAGCGAGTGAGTGGGCAGATGTTCCCCATCACCCACCCACTCTCCTTGCCACCTCTGCCGGAAAGCGGCAGGTATAGGCAGCAGTGGTGAGGAGGGCAGGTGCGTGCTCCCCAACGCCCACTATGCTGCCTGCTGCCCACTGTGGCCAAGAGAGTGAGCAGGCAAGTGAGCAGGTGGCCGTGGGGAGGGGGCAGAGGGTGGCGACCCTGGGTCTTAGTGGCTCAGGCTGTTGCCACCCTTGCAAGCTTTGCGCCCTGAACAGGCACTTAGCTTACTTCAATGGGCGAGTGGGCGGGTGGGCCCTCCTGCACACAGTCATACCCGGCTACTGAGGAGCTAATTGTAGTCACCTAAGAGAAAAAACACAGGGCTCTGTGGTTGCCAGGAGTTGAAACCGACTCGACGGCGCACTCTACCTTTAATGGTGCAGTGGGGAAGCAACTTGCCTAGAGAGCAGGAGGCTGTTGGTTCGAATCCCTGCTGTTGTGTTTCCCAGAATATGGGAAACTCCTATATCGTGCAGCAGCAAAATAGGAAGATGCTGAAAGGCATCATCTCACACTGTGTGGGAGGAGGCAATGGTAAACCCCTTCCTGTATTCTACCAAGAAAACCACATGGCTCTGTGGTCTCCAGGAGTCGACACCGACTCAGTGGCACAACCTTTCCTTTTTAAGGAGCTAGTACATAACCTACTAACTCTCTAGACTGCATGCATTTTAAACCTGTGATACCCTTGTAGGAGCACAAAGACACACACCATGAAAATGGAACACATGCCACAGATAGGTCATTTCACAAGCGGCCAGTCCAAAGCAGCTGTATCACAAGAGCTGAGTCATATTTCTGTCCTGAGGTGATCCTATTTTAGAAAAATAATGAGCAGAGTGTGAGTACTGTTGAATGACCTAAATCTTTCTTCTATCTGTCTATCGCTGTAATGCCCTGGATTGACTGAAAAGCCCCCACAAAACGGCTTTCCACACAGTGAGCCACTTTAATAAACTACATTTGATGACGAGGTGCCAAATATGAGATGAAAGCACAACAATGCACCCCCTCCTCGATAAATTGCTTTCCTTTTACAGTCAAGTGTACATTGCAACATCCAGAGCAAAACGTGTGCTTCGTTAAGTTCAGGGCTGTGATAATATACTGACAGCAGCTTATTAAAGTTTCTTCATGCTGTGTATTTTTAAACCTCTTGCAGTATAGCTGGAAACAAAGGCATAATACATGGCATGCTCACTGTGTATGAGTGTTAACTCCCAATTTTACAGAAAATCAAGAGCTCTTCATTTTGTTGAGGGGGGTCCAACCAGTACACCATCCAGACCACCTGCCACCCCCACTCACCATGTAATTAAATGCAAGGTGCACAGCACATGTCTTTCCTTGCCCAGCCTGCAGTTCTGCCTCACATATTTGCATGGATGACAGACCATTCAAACTGCCCAAATCACATAATGTAAATAGTAGTATTAAAAGGATATGGTTGGGAGCCGTTTGAATGTTTCATCTCCATGTGGCTATACAGGGCAGAGTGGCATACCGGAGAGTTGTAGGAAATGTAAAACACTAGTTACTTTTAGGAAGAAATAATGTAAAAAATATTTTTAAAATTCATTCAAAGTATTCTACTGGATTTCTTCCAACAGGAATGTAACGACATCCAGAATTATACAAGCACAGAAACATGATGTTTTTGCCATGGAAACTGTATTTCATGTCACACTTTGAACAGCTTGTGCTAACTGTCAAGATGCTTTATAGTTTTACTTTTTAATTTAACCATCAGCTAAATGATTAGATTTGTATTAGGACAGTAGGGGTTCTTCCAGACAGTGATATATTCAACCTTAGTGCAAATTATGAGAAGTCAAATGAGAAAGCCACATGACCTACAGGAATGCCATATAATATTCTTAACACCATCTATTGGTAATCTGTGGCAATCCATTTTGTCTCAGGTTAGAATAAAAGGAGTTTTTATTCAATTTTCCCCCAATTTAGAATTAAAGAAGTTTGAAAAGGCACAGTTTATTCACAAATTGGCATAGATCGCCAGCAGATGGTGCTAAGAATATTACACACCATGCCATTAGGACATCCCTATGTGTCCCTACAGCTTTAGCAAATTTGGTTCAAATTGGTTAAGTGGTTCACAAGTTAGCCCACCTGCGCCTCAAAGGTTTACGCATCTACCATCTTGGATCGGGATAGATGACATCATCACAAACTACACCATTGAGGTGTACATATGTGTCACTCACTGCAACTAATTTGGTTTGAATTGGTTAGACAGTCCACAAATTAGCCCGCTTGCACTCAGATGTTCACGTGTCCGCCATCTTGAATTGGAGTAGATGGCATCATCACACACCATGCCATTAGGGCATCCCTATGTGTCCCTATAGCTGTAGCTGTAGCAAATTTGGGCCAAATCGGTTAAGCAGTTCACAAGTTAGCCCACTTGGGCCTCAAAGGTTTACACATCTGCCAACTTGAATTGGGGTGGATAAGATCATCACAAACCATGCAGTTGAGGTGTCCCTATAGGTCCCTACAACTCTACTCTACCCAATTTGGTTCATATTGGTCCAGGTGTTGCAAAGTTGATGGGGGGCAGGGGGAGAGACACATGGACACACACACAGAGAAAGCCAGGTGATCTCATAAGCCTCCTGGAAAGTAGACTAAAAAATTATTTTAACCGGCTGAGTACTTAGCCAGACTGGCTTACACCTGCTTCATTCACACAATCACAAGGAACCTGGTTTGTTGGTTTGTTTCGTTGTTATTGAATTTATATACTGCCTAATATAGAACTCTCCAGGCAGTGTACAGAATTAAAACATAGTCTAAAATAGTAAACATTTAAAATTCATAAAAAGTAATAGTTAAAAGTTAATCAGGGTTAGTGAGACCAGCAGAGCTGATTGTGTGAATTCATAATTTCAGGGCAATCCTTGTCAAACTATTCTGGTAACCTAGCATTTAATCTAGATAGATAACCTGACTGTGTGAATGCAACCATACTGTGCAGGGAACCGCTGATCCAAATGCTAAGTGCACATGTGCAGGTCCGTAGCCAGCTTAAATGTTTTTTTGGGGGGGGGTGTCAAAAACATTGGGGGGCAGCTTATCTGGCTGCCCCCCAATCAATCCTAAGTACAAGCAACATTCATTTATTTGACATTTGTTTGTAAAGAAAAAAGGTGGGGTGGGGGGAGAAAAATGTAGGATAGGCCAGGCCCAAGCTAGCTCCTGCCCACTGCTGACTGCAGGTCTACAGAGAGCCACTCCAAAGCCCACCCATGCTGTTTGTGAAGGCTGTTCCATGGCTACTAAGGAGTGCATCATCACAGTTGTGAACTTACTCCCCTAATTCCCACCCGAATTGTGGTGTCACAACTGTGGCAACACACTTTTTAGTAGCCACAGAGCAGCCTCACCTTTGCAAACAGCACAGGTGAGCTTTGGAGTGGCTCGCACGCAGTATGTGTGCCTCTCACTTGGATCAGTGCTTCTCTGCACAGTATTTGTATATGTGGGCACTCTGCACATATGCATCTGCCCGGGCCCTTCGCTCATCATCTTGTGCATGGCTCATAGTTCCACCATTGATGGAGATTCAGTTGGTGGGGATAAGAGACAGGGCCTTTTCAGTTGTGGCCCCTCAGCTCTGGAATACCCTCCCAGAAGAGCATTGCCATGCCAATTATTCAAAATTTAAAAATAGCAATAAAATATCTGTTACTCTGCCCTTCACAGTTTAAAACAAAACTTCCAGGGTAGTTAATGGCATGGAGATAAACAACAAAACAATGCCATTACAAAAACAATAACTAAAACAGCAGGGCCTTTTCCAGATTACACGCTGTAATGTATTCGCAACGTATCCGCTAAATGCCTTTCCGTATTGTTCATGTTTCCACATCGGTGTTGCTGCATTGTCAGCAGGGTGCCATTCATATTGCCCATGTCTTGATTCGAATTTTAATGATGGGTTTTTGCCCTACAATGTTGTAAATGCACTGTGGGGAAGTAGCTTTATTTTTTCCATTGTAAGGAGCCTTGCCCCACAGTTTATGCATTGTAGCATGTTGCAGTATGGGCAGTACTTTCCCCCTCCCTGTGCTTGCTTCTTCCACCTCCTTACAGCAGGGAGAGAAACAGGCAGGGAGAAATCTCGGCTTTCCCCTCCTTTTCTCCCCACAGATCACAAACCACACACCTCCCTCCTCCTCTGCTTGCTTCCAATATAACTCGAACTTGTCAACAGAGAAGGGGAGGGGAGAGCAGCTGAGCCGATTTTTGAATCCAACCCTTTCTCGTGCACTTTTTACTGAAGAGCAAGCCCATTGAACGAAATCATTTACTTCTGTGCAATCCCGCTTGCTTACTGCAAGGCAAAGGGCAGGGAGAGAGAACAGTCATTTACTTAAAAGGAAGCCCACTGAACTGAAACATCATTCATTTACTTCTGTGCAACCCCACAGCCCTCACTGGAGGAGCGCTCCCCTCCCCTCCGCCTCTTCCCTCCTATTTATTTATTTATTTATTTATTTCTCTGGAGGTGCACTGCCACCATCCTCAGGAGAAGGCCCGGCAGGAGGGAAGCGGCAAGGGCGACAGCGAGAGGAGAAAGGCGCCCTACCGCTGCTGCAAGGCTCCCTAGCCCTAGCGAGGTTCTGCCTGGGGCATCGACTGAGGAGGAGTGGCGGAGGCTGCTGTGCTGCTACGGCAGCCCCGGCGGGAGAACTGAGGCTGGCCACCGCCGCCATGGAAGAGAGTGCCCACCCATGCATCCCAGTTCCTCTCTTCCCCCCTTCCAGGCTCACCACAGAATTCCCTTTTGCTCCTCCATTTAAAAATACATTTAAAAAAATATATATATATCCCTGGAACCACTTGTGCAAGGATGCAATGACAGAAGGTTTTGTTTTGGAACGGCGCTTCCCCCTGCTGGCGGATTAGCACAAGGCAGTCGAGAAATTACATATATATATATATATATATATATATATATATATATACACACACACACACACACACACACACATACACACACACACACACACACACACATATGTCGTCTTGTCACACACACTCCACAACTCCATTGGCCCAAATGGAGCAGGAGGAGGGGCAGATAAATGCATTTCAATGAGAATATGGACACTCCTGCCTGGAAAATACGTTGCAGTGGGTGGAAAATATGAATGGCCACCAGCCAGGGATGTAGCTATAATGGAGCGAAAGGGTTCAAAGCACCTGGGCCCCCAGTTCCTGAGGGGCCCCCAGGTCCACCCCTCCTTATTTCCTTCATTATCTCCCTCGCTCCAAAGGGCCGCCGGGGAGAGGGACAAACACAGGCACTCTCTCCCCTAGCTATGTCCCTGCCACCAGCTTACAACGAAGCATTAAACAACCCTTTACTCTCATTTTGAAACCACTGCACTATTCCGTCACAGTTTGCAACACATTGATCGTTGCAAATCTCTTTGTCCAGAAAACGCCAAGGAGAGCCTAAAAGTAAGGGGAGCATCAAACACATTTTAAAAGAAATTCAAAGCAGATTAAAAGGCCTAGGCTAATAAAAAGGTCTTCACCTGATACTGGAATGATATAAGACTTGTTGCAGACAAGCTGTCCTAAGGAGACAATTTCACAGATAAGGTGCCATCCCTTTCCTACCTTTTGTCTTTTGCATAATTTCTGTTCTTTTGCAAATTTGGTAATTTTAACTATTTAACATTTTTATGCCACTAGGGATTTTAAAAAGGTGGGAAGAGGGATTATTTTGTGGCATTCAATCATCCTCTGGGAATCTGACTTGGCAACCTTCTGAAATTTCACCACAAATTGGCCAAACCCAGGACTAGAAACAATTTTTTAAAAAAACAACAGAAAACAAACCCTCTGCCATTCTCAGGAAGCTGCATTTCTATGCCAGTGCCACCTTCCGTAGCTTTTCTGCACTCCCACAGAACTGAGGCAAAAACAGTCCTGTCTGTGACTAACTTTTAATTCATTCCAATCTGCTAAGGGCTATACAGCAGATTCACAGCTTTCAGATTACTCACAGATTACTCTCCCAGGGAAGGTAATCAAAGTTAGAGAAGACAAGTGAGTGCGGAGATCAGGACTTGCTTAAACACTAACAAGAATGGCATTGTGATTGGAAGAAGAAAGTTGGGTGAGAGTAAGGTCACATTGAACACCCCCAGACGGTGACTTTACTTTCCTTCCCCGTGGAAGGGCAGGTGTGCATTCACATATTGTCCAGATCTACATCGCAGTTGCTGTGAGCTATCAGGGAGCACTCCATACATGATTTGGGTTTTTCATTGTGCACTGGACCTTAGCCCGATTTATTTTGAGGGGTTTAAAAATCCACTTTTTGCATCTGTTTCCCCCCATCTTTGCTAATAGATGCCATCTAGGATACACCTCTCCTGCACTTAAGCCCATATTTAAGCCTGCTGTCTAGGAATTCTCATTGGTTAGGAAAACCTTTGCTGAGGTTTTAAAGAGAGGAAGGAGACTGCTTACTTGATGGATATAGAATGGAATCTTCAAATAGCTGAAGGGCTGTTACAGAGAAGGAGAGGGCTCTGTTGCTCCAGAGGGAAGGACTAAAACCAAAGGGCTGCAATTACAAGGAAACAGAGTTAGGCTAGACAGTAGGATAAATCTCCTAACTGTCATTGGACAGTGGAACTATCTGCCTCATGTAGTGGTGGGCTTTCCTTCACTGGAGCTTTTCAAACAGGGGCTGGATGCCATCTGTCAAGGATGCTGCTGCAGCACTTTCCTGCTCTGAGCTGGGAGTGGGACTAGAAGACTTCAAAGGTCCCTTCTAACTCTCACATTCTATGAATGTAGTTTTAGGCATGTCAGGAGGCTTACAGGAAGAAGGGCGGGGGAAAGGGAAGGAAAAGGGTTTTGAGCACGTGAAATGAAGCAAACTTTGCAGCAATGAAATGTTATCAGTAAAGGCAAAATTGCTCTGAGCCTCTGCCTGTGCCAGCAGACTGTAGCCCCATGCATTCAGAACATAATGAGTCCTTGTCTGGAATGATCTGTGACTCTGAATTTATGACCACCTGTGTTATCTTTCTCCTCACCACATAGTGGTAGTGAAACATAAGGTATCGATAGTCTGTGTAAAAGGCGTGTGAGTAATGCAGAGATAAGGCCAACAGAATGAAAAATGAGAAGGAGTTTCAGGGAAATTGGGAGGTCACAATCTTCTGCACAGGTTTGACTGCTGGGGTGGAACAGCAGGTTACCTCCGAAGAACACTAAGACCCAACCAGTTAATAGTGTGGTTTGTTTGCTCATTCCTCATTAGGGGTGTGCAATTCGGGTTTTTGGTGATTCAGTTCGGGACCTGAACTGAATCACCCACGATCTGTTCTGTGCCCGAATCTGGGCCACCCAAATCACCCCGATTCGGTTCGGATTTGGATTAAATCCGAATCTGAATCAAAATCGATTCGGGAAGGAAAAATGGGTCTCAGGGGCAAAATAGTGGGGTGGGGTGGCAGTGCCCAATGGTTGAAGGCTACCACCCAAATTTAAGAGGAATTGAGCAAAGGGCTTATTTTGGGGGAATTTTTGAAGTTTTAGTGTCTTTGGGGCAGTTCGGGGCATAGAGTGGGATCTGGGCAAAAAGAGTGGGGTGGGTGGTAGTGCCCAATGGGTGAAGGCTACCACCCCAATTTCAGAGTGATTGGGCAGAGGGCTGGTTTTTGGGGAATTGTTGAAGTTTATGCGTCTTTAAGGTTTCCCCCCATAGAGAAGCATTGAGGTGTCAGCAAATGGATAGCTTCACGTGAGGGGCAAAGGGGTGGCCTAGAGCAGTGTGGGGTTGGTGATAGTGCCAGGTAGGGTCAAGGAAGCTACCTGAATTTTTTCAAAGGATTTTGGCAGAGGGCTGATTTTGGGGAAAATGTCAAAGTTTACGCATCTTTAAGGTTTTTCCCCATAGAGAAGCATTGAGGTGTCAGCAGCCCCATAAGTGCACTTGGGGGGTGCTGGGGTGGCCCAGAGCGAGTGGTAGTGTAGTGCACATAGGGTGCCAATCACCCCCATGGGTTGCTAACCCATGGGGTACAGGGTTTTGTTTCAGAGGTGTTCTGAGTGTGGATTATCTGGCTGTTAACAGTATCTAGAGATAGTTTATTAGAAAGATAGGTCTCAGCTGTAATGGTGAGCTATTTAACTGTCCAAATAGCCTTTCCTAAGAATATGAGGGAGGGATGTGTACTTACGTTCTCTTCTCCACCAGGGTCCTTGTGATCACCAGGACTTGTTCCAGGCTCCCCCGCACACTTCCCGCTAAACTCCTGCAAAAATCCAAAGTCCTGTTCGCTATCCCTGTTCACTATGCTCTCGGGCCTTCACCTCTTATGTAGAGAATAGTCTTCAAACTGAGACACAGGATGTGAGTCAAAGGAATGTCAAAGGAATGTGGGGCCTCCCCCAGCCCTAGCTGACTCCACCCCCTACAGGCAGTGACAAACTAAAACACTGGAGTTCGCTAGCCCTGGCAAATAACACACACACACACACACACACACACACACACACACACACACACAGATTTATCCCTTAAAGAGAAGCCAGCCCCTGAAAATCTCTCCTCCTGTTAGTTTGAAGTGGGGAAAGGCTGGATGTGTTGAAAAGCTTGTTCACGTCCTGAAGCTGTGTCTGCTCTGGAGAGACAAATGGAGAATAAAACTGGAAGAACAAAGAGGGGAGGAGTCCAGCACTTTTATCCATGACCCAATCCCCCCAGTGGTCACTATGAGACATTTCAGCTGAGAGCTGATGCTGCCAGGGTCCTAGCTCCAACAAATTTCCCTTAAAGGAGCTCCACTAGCGTAAAGCACCAGTGGGTATGGATGTGTTGTATTCTATCCAGTAATCTTTTGCAGTTTGTTTGGACATTTGTTCTGGGCAGATCCTGTAGAGAGTGTGGGGGAGGAGTTAGAAAGGGAAAGGGAGGGAAAGGAGAAAGAGAAAAAAGGAGTTGTTGCTGAATAACCCCTTAATTAAATCTACATAAGATTTCCTTATTTGTATGCAGAGGTATAGCCACCATTGGCTGAATGGGCTGAATGGGCTGCTATGCCCCTGAGGCCACTTCTAGCACCCCAGCCATGCCCCTGCTCCTGATGTCATGTACCCTGCATCTGATGTGAGACGCAGCAGCATTCATTCATTCATTCATTCATTTTAAAAACTTGTATACCGCCCAAACCTTCGTCTCTGGGTGGTTAACATAAAACAATTAAAACACATATAAAAGTTGAAACAAATCAACTGTTTAAAAACATCCATAAAATTAAAACAGGCAGTTTTTAAAAGCTGAGAAAGCTTGGGCAAAAAGATGGGTTTTCAGGTGTTTTTTAAAAATTGCCAGAGATGGGGAGGATCGTAGCTCTGCAGGGAGTGTATTCTACAATCTCGGGGCAGCGATCGAGAAGGCCTGTCTCTGTGTAGCCACCAAACAAGTTGGCGGTAACTGGAGACGGACCTCCTCAGATGACCTCAATGAGTGGTGAGGCTCGTAGTGAAGAAGACACACTCTTAAATACCCAGGGCCTAAGCCATTTAGGGCTTTATAAGTTATAACTAGCACTTTGTATTTTGTCCGGAAGCCTATTGGTAGCCAGTGTAGCTCCATCATTAAAGAAGTAATGTGGTCTCTCCAAGATGACCCAGAGACCAACCTGGCTGCCGTATTCTAAACCAACTGAAGTTTCCGGACTATGTACAAAGGCAGCCCCACATAGAGCGCATTACAGAAGTCATGTCTGGAGGTTACCAACAGATGTACCACAGTTTTGAGGTCATTGATCTCGAGAAACGGGTGCAGCTGGCGTATCAGCCGAAGCTGATAGAAAGCACTCCTGGCCACTGCCTCAACCTGAGAAACCAGGGAGAGGTGTGAATCCAGAAGTACTCCCAGACTGTAAGCTACTCCCCTCAGAGGATGGAGCCACTCTGGGAAGAACAGAAGGTTCCAAGTTCCCTCCCTGGCTTCTCCAAGATAGGGCTGAGAGAGATTCCTGCCTGCAACCTTGGAGAAGCCGCTGCCCGTCTGTGAAGACAATATGGAGCTAGATAGACCAATGGTCTGACTCAGTATATGGCAGCTTCTTATGTTCCTATGTTCCCTGCCTGCCCATAGCTACATTTGAGTAGTGCCTGTATTGTTTTTTAACTACATCAGTCTGCTGGTTCAAAAGGCCTTAGAGGGCTACAGTAAAAAACAGTTTGACTTATCTCTCTGGTATCTTTGAAGATCTGTAAAGGGGGTTGATTGTCTCAGCCTTAACCGAATCAATACCAGCTTTACACAAGTTGATTTTTAAGATGTCCCTAGATAACCTCTCACAGTTAGTAATTCCCTTGAAGTTGCTCAGTTGTGGATGCAGCTCTGAAAAACCCTGGGGTGTATCTCTCGATTGCAGACTCCAAAATTAAAAGATCTATCCATGAAAATCCCCTTTTGGCATTTCCATATCTAATGGGTTTCACTGTCAGGGACTGAAAGGAATAAGTAGATGAATGGGGTGGGAGGGTGGAATGAGTATTTTCAAACTCAGTCATCAGTACTAGGTATACATTCCTACATTGTCACTGGATTTCATCTAAAATGAAATTCAAAATGAATTTGGTAGTTCCTCCTAAGGCGGGTGGGAATTGTGAAGGAAACTGAAAGGATTTTAATCACTGGGATTTCTCGGTAGGGTTCTACAGATGCCTAGGCTGTGGATGGATTTCAGCTAGAGCAAAATGTGAAGCCAGCCTAAAGGCTCCTCTTCAGGTGAAATATCTGAGGAATTTTGAAACATGCCAGACGAGTTGATAAGAGGAGAAAAATTTCACTCATCCAAACACTTTCAACTTACCTTGATCGTCTTCAGAGGGTTCCAACGTGCCCACAACTGAACTTTTAGAAAATAAATCAAAAAGTATCCTTCATAGTACACTATTGAGCTAGAGCTCACCAATGCCTGGCCTCAACAAACTTGTTTTTCAGGCATCTTTGAACATATGGGGTGGGTTCAGACATAATGGTGGCATCAGACAGGGGGACATGCTTCCCCCCATCCCCACATAGGCCTCTCCTTCTTTTGTGGGGTCTGATATGCCAAGATGGGTCATGTCATCTGAACCCACCAATCTCAGCATATCCTGCCCTACTTCTGTTAGGGATCTGGACAGCTGTAACAGGATACCTGGAAGACTGCCTGCTTCCACAGGTTTCTGCCTGCCCAACAAGATTGTCGGGGGGCCTTTGTTCCCTGTGCCTACATTGAGAGAGGCTAGATTGCCATGCACATGGGGCAGGGCCTTTTCTGTTAGTGCCCCTGGACTCTGGAATGCTCTCCCAGTGCTCTGTGACAGCTGTGGCTGCTTTTTAAAAACAACTAAAGACCTTTTTAGCCTAGTTTCCAGTAGGCTTATGAGATCACCCGGCTTTCTGTGTGTGTGTGTGTGTGTGTGTGTGTGTGTGTCCGTGTGTCAGTCCATGCCCCCCCCCCGCCAACTTCAGAACACCTGGACCAATATGAACCTAATTGGGTACAGTTGTGGGGACACATAGGGACACCTCAACAGTGTAGTTTGTGATGATGGCATCCATCCCAATCCAAGATGGCAGACGCGTGAGCTTTCGAGGTGCAAGTGGGCTAACTTGTGAACTGCCTAACCGATTTGACCCAAATTTGCTACAGCTGTAGGGACACATAGGGATGCCCAAATGGCATGGTGTGTGATGATGTCATCCACTCCAATTCAAAATGGTGGCCGCATGAACATCTGAAGCACAAGCAGGCTAATTTGTGGACTGTCTAACCAATTTAAACCAAATTAGGAACAGTTGCAGTGAGTGACACACAGGATAACCTCAATGCTGTAGTTCGTGATGATGTCATCCACACTAATTCAAGATGATGGACGCATAAACCTAGGAGCATAGGAAGCTGCCATATGCTGAGTCAAACCATTGGTCTAGCTAGCTCAGTATTGTCTTCACAGACTGGCAGCGGCTTCTCCAAGGTTGTAGGCAGGAATCTCTCTCAGCCCTATCTTGGAAAAGCCAAGGAGGGAACTTGAAACCTTCTGCTCTTCCCATTGCAGCTCCATCCCCTGAGGGGAATATCTTACAGTGCTCACACATGTGATCTCCCATTCATATGCAACCAGGGTGGACCCTGCTAACTTGGCAAAGAGGCACCTTTTAACGTGGTGATTCTCTTTATTGAGGAGGGGGAGGGTAACTGGCCCTATCCACCTGCAGCACAGTACCTCCAGTGACGGTTGCTGGTGTCTGTCTGATGTTTCTTTTTAGATTGTGAGCCCATTGGGGACAGGGATCCATCTTATTTATTTATTATTTCTCTGTGTAAACCGCCCTAAGCCATTTTTGGAAGGGTGGTATAGAAATCGAAATAATAATAATAATAATAATAATAATAATAATAATAATAAGAATAAGAAGAAGAAGAAGAAGAAGAAGAAGAAGAAGAAGAAGAAGAAGAAGAAGGGCAACTTGAAGAAAGAAACAGAGGGTTTAATTCTGGCTGTGCAAGGACAGGCACTAAGAACAAATGCAATAAGAGCAAAAGTCGAAAAATCCACCACAAACAGCAAGTGCCACCTTTGTAAAGAAGCAGATGAAACAGTGGACCACCTAATCAGCTGTTGTAAAAAGATCGCTCAGACTGACTACAAACAAAGACATGACAAGGTAGCAGGGATGACACACTGGAACGCAAAAAATACAAGCTACCTGTAGCCAAATATTGGTGGAACCATAACATTGAAAAAGTTGAAAAAAATGAAGATGTAAAAATATTATGGGACTTCCGACTACAAACAGACAAACATCTGCCACACAATACACCAGATATCACTGTAGTCGAGAAGAAAGAAAAACAAGTCAAAATAATCGACATAGCAATACCAGGGGATAGCAGAATAGAAGAAAAAGAAATAGAAAAAATCACCAAATACAAAGATCTACAAATTGAAATTGAAAGGCTGTGGCAGAAAAAGACCAAAATAATCCCAGTGGTAAATGGCGCCCTGGGTGCAGTTCCAAAAGACCTTGAAGAGCACCTCAACACCATAGGGGCCACAGAAATCACCATCAGCCAATTACAAAAAGCAGGTACAGTTGCAATGAGTGACACACTGATTCAAGATGGCAGATATGTAAACCTTTGAGGCACAAGTGAGATAACTTGTAAACCGCTTAACCAATTTGAACCAAATTTGGTACAGCTCTAGGGACACATAGGGACACCTCAATGGTATAGTTTGTGATTATGTCATCCACCCCAGTCCAAGATGGTGATCACATGAACGTCTGAGGCTCAAACTGGCTAATTTGTGGGCTGTCTAACCCATTTGAACCAAATTGGGTACAGTTTCAGTGAGTGACACACAGGGACACCTCAATGGCATAGTTTGTGATGATGTCATCCACACTGATTCAAGATGGTGGACCCGTAAACTTTGGAGGCACAAGTGGGCTAACTTGTGAACCGCTTAACCAATTTGAACCAAATTGGCTACAACTGTAGGGACACATAGGGACACATCAGCAGCGTAGATTGTGATGATGTTATTCACCCTGATCCAAGATGGTGGATGTGTGAACTTTTGAGACACAAGTGCACTAACTTGAGGACTGTCTAACCAATTTGAACCAACTTTGGTACAGTTGTTGTGAGTGACACACAGGGACACCTCAATGGTGTAGTTTGTAAATAACCAGCTGCTCAAGGCGGGTAATTTCATGATCTACTTGTTGGTTTCCAAGGGACATCTGGCTGACTACTGCAGCAAGCAGGATGTTGTGCCAGGAGGACCTTTGGTCTGACTCAACAGGGCTCTTCTTATATTCTACTGTTCTTACATTCAACCCCCTCATGCGCAAGGAAAAAAGATTCCCCTTTAGAAGATATAAACTCTCAGGTAGTGCCAAGTCCCAGTATCTCCCATTCTAGAAACCCGACACTGAATGTTCTGCTCCTGTTTCCACATTTGTCTCATCATTTCAAATAGCAGCAAACCCAGAACAGAGAAGAGGTGTCTCTGGTCCTTGATCCTTTGCATGCAATGTCTGCTCCCCTGCACACTTCTTTTTAATGTGCAAGGTAGTCATTATGTTGAAAAACCTGGGCTCCATAGAGAAGGAACATGATTAATGTCAGTCACCATTCAGTGCCCCAGCTGGGTGAAAGAGGTAAACCTCACAGATATCAGCGCTTTAACTTTATCTAGTACATCACAGGCAAAATGATC
Source organism: Hemicordylus capensis (assembly GCF_027244095.1). Lineage (NCBI taxonomy): Eukaryota > Metazoa > Chordata > Lepidosauria > Squamata > Cordylidae > Hemicordylus > Hemicordylus capensis. The sequence goes on along the minus strand of NC_069661.1, from coordinate 23,220,143 downwards.
CAGTATTTCACAACGAGGGGTCAAAGCAAGTTTGGTTTGATTTACGCAGAAGAGAAAGCCAATTTAAGTCCATGTATTAAAATTACTAGCTATTAAAAAGTGGTGTTCGATACCATCAAACATGGTATCCTTCTGGACCGTGTCTTGAGTATAGGGATAGGAGGCACTGCTTGGGAGTGGCTTTGGTCCTTTCTTAAGGGTCCAGAACATGGTGCTAGGAGACTACTTGCCTCCATGGCCATTAGCTTGTGGGGTCCCGCAGGATTCGGTTTTGTCTCCCATGCTGGGGATCCAGGTACTAATAACTTGGGAGATCCAGGTACTAATTCCTGTTCAGCCATGAAACTCAGTGGATGACCTTGAGCCAGTGGCCAGTATCTCTCTAACCTACCTTACAGAGTTGTTGTGAAGATAAAATAAGAAGCAGGGCACAAAACATTTAAAATATAAAACCATAAAAACTACACAATAAGAATTAAAATGAAATATAAAAAATACAGGTCTAATTAAAAGTTTTAAAAATATGTACAATAACCATAAGATACAGAGCATCAGCAAAAAACAAACAAAAACCCCACTCATTTAAAAGCCTGGGTAAAAAGCCAAGATTTTACTTGCTTTCTAAAAACTGTGATGGAGACTGAGGATTGAATGCCCACTGGGAGAGCATTCCAAAATATGGGGGCAATGACTGAGAAGGCCCTGTCCCATGTGCACTACAGGCGAGTAGGGATGTGCATTTTGTTTCAGATACAAAAGGTTTTGTGCCCAAAACAAAGCACCCAATGCTCAAAACAGAAAATTTTGTAGCTGAAACAAAACGTCCCTGTTTCAGATAAAAAACATTTTGTTGTTTCAGCTGTTTCAGAACTCCATTTTGCAATCGCAAAAAGTCTTTCTCCTTCAATCTCTATTTTGAGTTTTGACATGTGTTCGATTTTCTGGCCCTTCCAGCCTGCAGATTGGCCAGCAAAAGCATGGGCTGATCTGCTGGCAATTGCCGCCTTATTCCTTTTAAGGAAATTTAAGTGTAAAATTTATCCTCATTGGTTAGTGGGGCAGTGTGCACACTGCATGAGGCAGTGTGAATTTCATTGTTGTTGCTTCACACTCTTGTGTGTAGATCAATTGCATTTCTGTGGGGGACGTGGATGTGCATGACCTTTAGAAATCTGCCTGGTTCTTTGCAAAACTCTGCTGTTGTTGATGATGTGTGAGGTTGATGTTATTTGGGGTGGATTTGGAGCAGAAAGGTGGCTTTGGGGGCAGAAGAGTGGGTCAGATGGTAGTGCCCCAATGGGTGCCTGCTGCCACCCAGATTCCAAAGGAATTGGGAAAAGGGGTGATTTTTAAAGAATTTCTGAAGTTTACATGTCTTTGGGGCAGATTTGGGGCAGAAAGGGGGCCTGAGGGGCAAAACAGTGGGTTGGATGGCAGTGCCCCAAGGGGTGCCTGCCAGAACCCAGATTCCAAAGGAATAGGGCAAAGGGCTGATTTCTTAGGAATTGTTGAAGTTTACGTGTCTTTAAGGTTTCCCCCCCTAGAGAAGAATGGAGGTTTCAGCAGACCCATAACTCCACCTGTGGGGCACTGGGGTGGCCGGGACCGAGTGGTGGTGTAGTGCACAAAGGGTGTCAACCACCCCCATGGCTTGCTAACCATGTTTCTGAGGTGCTTCTGAGGTGTTCTGAGTGTAGATTTTCTGGTGGCATATGAGATTTTCAGTGACAAACCATGAATCCACTCTCATATGCTACCAGAGAATCTACACTCAGCGCACCTCAGAAACATGTAGATTTCTAAATGAAACCACCGGGAGAGGTCATCCAGGAACTTGGACTGAGCAGTCAGCAATATGCAGCTCTATCTCTCCTGGTCACTTGATCCTAGGTAGGCAGTGATTATGTCCTGATCGGGAGCTGGAGGCAGTGATGGGTTGGATGTGGGCTAACAGAGACTGAATCCAGGCAAGACGGAGGTACTGTTGGTCAGTAGGAGAGCCAATGGGATGAGGAGAGTCTACCAGTTCTGGATGGGGTTGCACTCCCCTTGAAAGAGCAAGTGCACAGCTTGGGGTTACTGCTGGACCCGGCTCTGCTTTTGGAAGCTCAGGTGGAGCCCAGAGGTGCCTTTGCATGGCTTCAGCTAGTGCGCTAACTGCATCCCTTTCTCAAGAAGGCAGATCTGACCACTATTGCCCATGCCTTAGTCATGCCACGGCTGGATTGCTGTAACACGCTCTACGTGGGGCTGCCCTTGAAGAATATTCAGAAACTGCAGCTAGTGCAAAATGTGGCAGCTAGCATGTTATCCGGAGCTGCCTGCTGGGACCATATTACTCCCATTTTGAAAGAGCTACAATGGCTGTCAATATGTTTCTGGGTCCAATTCAAGGTGCTGGTTTTGACCTTTAAAGCCCTAAATGGTTTGGGCCCTGGAGTAGATGGCTACTGGGAGAGCATTCCAAAGTCTGGGGGCAATGACTGAGAAGGCCCTGTCCCATGTGCACTACAGGTGAGCCTCCCTCATTATCAGCACACAGAGCAGCCCCCCCTCAGATGACCTTGTCAAGTGGGCAGCAACCCTTGGGAGCAGGCGGTCCCTCGGATATCCAGGGCCCAAACCATTTAGGGCTTTAACGGTCAAAATCCGAGGGATCACCTACTCAGTCCTTGGCATCTCCAGGTAGATCTGAAAGAGACTCCTGTCTGAAACCTTGGAGAAGTCCCTGCCAGTCAGTGTGGACAACGCTGAGCTAGGTGAACCAAAGGCCGGACTCGGTAGAAGACAGCTTCCTATGTGCTCTCATGCGCTCCCGCCTGTGTCCTGCCAACCCCAGCCGTGTCGCTTGGTCTCCTCCATTGCAGGAGGAGTCAACGGTGTTGGAGAGACAGCAGAGCAGCAGGAGAGATTTGCTGCTCAAGCAGTGGCCGTGAGAGGCCAGGGGGTGAAGCTGCTGCTGCTGGAAGCGCAGCCTGGAAGAGCAAGCAGTGGCATGGGCCAGAGGGTAGGCTGTTGAGGGGAAGTGGGCAGTGTCATGGCTGGTGACACTGGAGATGCGAGGTGGGCTGGTGTGAGGGGCAGGGCCAGTGATGGAGAGAAAGCCCAGAGCATCAGTGGAGACAAAGTGAGCCAGTGGCAGGCGGACTGAAGCCCACAGTGGGGGTCAGGCTGGAGTGCCTGCACTCGCGACTCCATGGCACACTTGCTGACTGAGTCTGCCAACTCACTTTGCCTCTTGGGAGAGCCAACCCTACCTAGATGTCTTGCCAGTGGCAGAGAGTTCTCACACTTCTGCATCATTAGCTGGGCTATATTTTGCAGAGGGAGGAGAGCTGGTCTTGTGGAAGTGATCATGAATTGTCCCCTTTGCTAAGCAGGGCCCACCTGGTTTGCATATGAATGGGGGCTATGCATGAGATATTCCCTTTAGATATTGTAAGATAATCCCTTTAGGGGATGGGGCCATAGCTGAGTGGAAGAGCATCTGCTTGCATGCAGAAGGTCCCAGGTTCACTCCCTGGCATCTCCAGGTAGGGGACAACTAGAGAGACACCTGCCTTAAACTAGATGGACTCAGTGTTCAGTTGAGTTCAATTTTATTAAGGTCATTGACCAAAAGAAAGCAAGTAAAATAAGTAAATACAATATCAATAAGACATAAAATCCAATACACAAGTAATTAAAGGGAATGAAATTACAATTAGCATTAGTAGAATGCAGGAATAACTAGCTAAGAAGTATTCATAGCCTCTAATCAAATCCTACCAACAATATAACAAAATTTGGCAACCCTCCAAAATTTGGCTTCATTCTGTTCTGTTAAAAGAAAAGATAAATAGGAGTTATCATCCGAGGCTGGGTTTGAGACAAGTTCCAGGCGAATAAGCTCAGATCTAATGGCATTGTAGAAATGGCAGTGTAAAATAACATGGGCCATATTTTCGATGGACTCAGTGTAAGGCAGCTTCCTGTGAGGTTGCTGAGGTGGAGACAAGTTGCCAGAGTAGGAGAGAGTCAGTGTGGAGCTGGATGAGAAGCAGGACATGGTTGGAGTGGAATCTCCTTCACAACTGATACAATGGGCTTAGAATGGGCTTCTCAGAGGCTGCAGCTCCTTCCCGGTGTGAGGGGGCAGATATTTGCAGGGCGAGTATGGTTACATGTATTTCAAATTTACTGCAGTTGCGGATGAAGGCTGGAGGGATTAAGTAAGGGCTTATCTGATCTCTGTTTTTTAAAGAAAACATATTCTTGAATGAAAATAAAAGAATGACCATTCAAGATATTTTACTAGGGAAAGGATGGATACTCTTGAAACCGTTTTACAATTCAAGAACATTTAAACAATATCTCCAGAGGAAGTACTAGGTTCAAAAGGCACCGGGTTTGTTTGTTTGTTTGTTTGTTTACGTGATCTGCATAGTCTTTTTTTTCCCTTATTGTAATTTAATATTTATAAAGTACCTATAATATAATAAGTGCTGTGCAAATATAAAAACTAGGCAAGCCCCATCTTACAGGCTTATGGTCTAATTTGCCTTCACAGAGCAGGAAAGAAAAGAGGGGCTGCTTGAGAACGTGGTGTTATTCATACGCATGCCAGTTACCTTTCATCGTACTTTAATCTCCCTGGAAATTCAGTAACTGAAAACATGAGTCAGAAAATCCAGGCTTGAACCTAGGACTGAGCCAAAACAGCCCCAAACTTCTCAGCCCTCTTAATGGTGTGTAACAAGGGTCCCCTTTCAGTGATTATTCAGAGGAATGTAAAAAAGGAGGCTCAGACTGGCCCACAGGGCATATTCCCGGTGCGCCCCAACTCCCACCCTTAATTACCTATTCTGCTCAAAACTCGGCGCCCTCCCCACATACATTCCACCACCCTCTCAGTGCCCCCAGTCCGGCCCTGGCAGCCTGGTCTGATCTCATTCATCCTGTATGTAAGTGCTATTGCTATTGCTATTGCTATTGCTATTGCTATTGCTATCCTTGCACCAAGTACCCTGAACACTGCCACCCTATGAGCATTGTGATCTTTGAAATGCAAATGACGTTTCACAAAGCACATGTGGAAGTCTAAGCAGTCCTAGTGAAGCCCCCACCCCCACAGGGGTGTAGCTAGGGGAGAAGGGGCCTGTGTTCACTCCTCTCCCTGGTGGCCCCTCAGAGTGAGGAGTTAGTGGAGAAAATAGGGAGGGGTGGAGTGGGGGGCCCTCAGGAGCTGGGGCCCCCAGGTTCTTTGAACCCATCCGCTCAATTATAGCTACACCTCTGCCCCCACAATTCCTCAGTGGTGAATAGTCAAGTTTAGCAATGCTTTCCCTGTCTTTCATTTTTTCCTTTCAAAGCTCTGTATTTCCCCTGGACAGTTAAAGTGCTTGAAAAGGAGAGCTGGAAAGAAAAGGCATTCTGTTCTGCCTGTCCATCCTCTACTGATCTGGAACAGAGCAGGTTATCTGTAAATCTTAAAGGTTCTCTCTGGGATCAGAAAAGGCTGCAATTGCTTTGCTGTCAGACTGGAGGAGCCATGTATGAACGTGCTAAGCAGCAAAATGGGGAGAGATGGAAGTCAGAGGGAGTCCCTCCAACTCACAGCAGGAGGAATGGCTTGTGTCTCTACGAAAATCTTGCTGTGGAGAAGAGTTGCATCTCCTCAACCTGTCCCCCTGTGACATCACTCTCCTCCAGTAGGGGTTGTTCAATATCAAAGGGCCCAGGTATGGGGTGGGGGGGAAGGCTGCATGAATCATACTTTCCCCCATGCAAACCATGGAACATTGCTGGGAGTACGAACCATGCACCTACATGATCTGCTGCAGGTATGGTCTCAGCCTCCAGGTATCCCACAATGCATTGTGCACTGTACATTGGAGGATTCCCACAGGAGATGGACGCTCTAGGCACCCATCTCTGTGTCTCATCGGGCTAAATGCAGCCCGAAAACAACCCTGGAACCTGGGTTAATGGTGCACAGGCACCATTAACCCAGGCTAAGAAGTCAGGCTAGGCAATGCTGCCCTGCCAGGATTGGGCCTGATCCCAGTGAGAGTGATTATCATGCACAGCCTAACCCAGGGTGGGCATCCCTAGCCTGTGTCAGGCTGCACACGAAAACGGCCTCACTATTGTGATCAAGGATACATTTTGCATACTGTTATCAAGGATGCAATATTGCATACTATTATCTATCTTTCCAGATTCTAGAATGAGTACAGGTACATGTAGTCTAGAGCACTAAGGAATATGTTTCTTCTCCCCTGAGAGAACACCACCAGAAAAACAGTGAACTAAATTACTTGCTCAAATCCCTAGAGATCTTGTTAGTTTGGAATAGAACGTAGTATAGCAAAGCAAATCTACTTTCCAGTGGCATTTGGGATTTCCAGTTAAAACGTTTGTTTTAAAAAGAGGAGATTGAGAGGGGAATAATATGGCAGAGTTAGTGCAAATTAAGTCCATATAGAAATGCAACTCACTCCTAAACACTAGGCAACAGGTACCATTGTTTTCAATGAGACCTCCCTTCAAATACACCTCCTTCTTACATTACGCCGTCAGCTGCTCTTTGCTGTGCTGTTGGGATAATGTAAGAAGAATAAAGAATAAACCAATAGGGAAAGGTTCGTCAATGAGATTAAAGTAGAGAGAACTGTGGGGAGAGTGACCATGTAAACTTGGAATTCTTGATACTATGGAAAGCTAAAGTGAGCACTGTCAAACAAAGTACCTTGGATTTCAGGAAAGTTGCTTTTAAGAAGCTCAGACGAGTGCTAGGTAGTTTATCTAGCCATGGAATCTAGCAAAATGGGGAAAGGAGCCCAAGACGGGAAGCAGTTTCTAAAGGTGAAGTTACTAAAGGCACAGTCCCAAAGAACTCCAATGAGAAAGAGAAATGGGAGGGAGAAGGAAAAGGAGAAGGAAAAGGAGAAGAACTACTACAACTACTTTGTTTGTTAGCCTCCCCCCATATGGGTGGCTCACAACACAGCATTCATAATTTTAAAACACATAACATATGAAATCACAACACACCAAAAAACAATAACTCAAAATACAAAATGTAATAAGGCATTTTAAAACTTTTTAAAAGTCAATTTTAAAAATCAAAATTCAAAAGGCCTGAGTGAACAAAATGGTCTTTACCTGACATCTAAAAGAACAAAGTGATGAAACCAGGTGAACCTCACTAGGGAGCCTGTTCCATAAACAGGGTGCCACCACCGAAAAGGCCCTCTCCCTAGTAACAGCCTGCCTCACCTTGTTTGGCAGGGGCACTCGGAGCAGGGCCTCCGAAGAAAATCTGAAGTTCTGAGTCAGGACATATGGAGCAAAGCGCTCTCTCAGGTAACCTGACCCCAAGCCATTTAGGGCTTTAAAGGTTAAAACCAGCACTTTGAATTGAGCCTAGAAATGGACTGGGAGCCAGTGTAGCTGACGAAGCACTGGCATGACATGATTAAAAAACATCCAATCCCAGTTAATAATCTCGCAGTCCTATTTTGTGCCGCTGCAGTTTCTGGACCATTTTTAAAGGTAGCCCCACATACAATGCCTTGCAGTAATCTAAGCGAGAAGTTACCAGAGCATGAGGCTATTCACATGAGCATGCAAAACTGGGCTAAGGGAGCCCCGCCTGGTTTTGCATGCTCATGTGAACCACCGGAATCGCACCCGGCTAAGTAGCCTGCTGCTAAAATGAGGTTAAGGGAGTAAGCATTTTCTTGAACGCAGCCGCAGTGGGCACACTCGAGGGTGTGTGTCCCAGTAATGTACCGCACATTTGCGTGGTGCATTATTTAGGCTCCGGGGGGTGGGGCGCCCCACAGCGGTACTTCCCTGCACCCGTCCCCTGGTGCCACTAGCAGGAGCCGGTGCTCATCTGGGCAGGTGATCCTCCCACCCAGGGAAGGGTCAATGATTGTCTGTGGGGAGGATAAGTGAAACCTGCTCTCATGAGTAACTGTGGCCACGCTATCTCTGTTTTGGTAAGGTTGCAGTTGGCATATCAGCCGAAGCTTATAAAAGGTGCTCAGAGCCACAGAGGCCACTTGAGCCTCTAGTGACAGTACTGGATCTATTAGCTTCCCCAGACTGAAAACCTGATCTTTCAGCAGGAGTGCAACTCCATCTAGAACAGTCTGAACATCATTCACCCAGGCAGAGAAGCCACCAATCAACAGTATTTCTGTCTTGACTGGGTTGAGTCTCAGCTTGTTCACCCTCATCCAGTCCATTACTGCATCCAGACACTGATTCAGGACAGTCACCACCTCACCTGCATCTGATGCAAAAGAGAGATACAACTGAATGTCGTCCATATACTGATGACACCTCATGCCAAATCTCCAGATGACCTCTCCCAGTGGTTTCATGTAGATGTTAAACAGCATAGGGGAAATAATTGAACCCTGCCGAACCCCAAAGCATAACTGCCAAGGGGTTGAGCAGTAATCCCCCAGCAGCACGCTTTGGAAACAGACCTTGAGATAGGAGCAGAACCACCTCCAAGCAGTGCCTCCCACACCCAACTCGGCCAGCCTATCCAAAAGGATACCATGGTCAAAAGCCACTGAAAAATTGAAGGGAATTAAATTAATTAAAATTGAAGGGATGACTGTGCCCAGGTCATCCCACAGGGCGATGAAAGCAGTTTCTGTCAGAAGCCTGATTGAAATGGATCTAGAGAATCAATTTCCTCCAAGGGTGTCTGGAGCTAGTCAGCCACTACATGCTCAAGAGCCTTGCCCAGGAAGGGAATATTGGCCACAGGTCAATACCGGTAGCTATTTAAATCCTCTGGGTCCAGAATGTGTTTCTTTAGGAGTAGTCAAATAATAGCTTCCTTCCATGAAGAGGGGACCACTCCCTCTCTCAATGAGGCATTTAGAACCTGCTGGACTCAGCTGGTGGCGCAGTGGTAAAACTGCCACCCTGTAACCAGAAGGTTACAAGTTCGATCCTGACCAGGGGCTCAAGGTTGACTCAGCCTTCCATCCTTCCAAGGTCGGTAAAATGAGTACCCAGAATGTTGGGGACAATATGCTAAATCATTGTAAACCGCTTAGAGAGCTCCGGCTATAAAGTGGTATATAAATGTAAGTGCTATTGCTAAAAATTTCCTCCCTATTAGATTTAATAAGCCATAGAGGGGAAGGGTCAAGCATACATGTGGTCAGCCAAACTCAACTAAACACTTTGTCCACATCCTCAAGCACCAATAATTGAAACTCCACCAGCAAAACTGGACCAGATGTTTTTCTGGACACCTCTCCCAATGACATTGCATCAACTATAGAGTCTAAGTCATTGCGAATGCGAGCAACTTTACCCTCAAAATACTGTGCCAACACATCTAATACATCTTGCCTGGGACCAGATTTTAAGAGGCCCCATGGCTACAAAAAAAGCTTCATTTTGAGCATACAAAATGGAAGGAGGGACCGATCATCACACATCTGAGTGTTCTAGGTAATTTCTTTAAAATTGTGTAATTAATTTATTACAGCAGTCTCTATAAAAATCACAAAAAAGCAAAACATGAGCAACTGTTTTGAGTGCACGTGAACCACAAGAGCAAATACGGTTGTCATAGGGGGTCCCATTAAATCTCCCCTCTAGCAGAGCAGATGGGAGAATGCTTGAGCTCTCAGGATCTACATTTTGGGACTCTTTTTAAACTTCGGGAGTGGGGAGAAGGCATCTAAGCAATGGGACTTGACAGAGGTTTATAAAACTCCTAATTGTATGGATGAAGTGGAAAGAGATATGTTTTTTCTCTCTTATGGCAGTGGAACTGAGAGTCATCTAATGTCCAGCTATACGTCCCTGTCTCCTTTACCCAGCCTGGCTAGGTCCAGCCTCAGAGCAGGGACAGGGAAGGTGTTGAGCATCACCCTGGGCAGCCTCCTCCATCCCAGGCTGCTTGCTCTTTGTGTCTGCCCCTCTCCGGGTGTGGGTGTGGGTGTGGGTGTGGGTGTGTGTGGTGATGCTCTCCACCAGCCAGCCTCTCATCCCCAGCCTGCTCCTTATATGCCTCCTCACAGGCTATGCATCACCCACCCCCAATTATGGGGCCAACACCCCTCTTTATTACCTGTAATTGGCTGCCTTTTACAGCTGTTGCCAATGCCTCTCCCCCTTCTGCCTCCTCCTGCTCAGATCCCTTCCCTTCAGGAGGCATGCTGCTGATGTTATCCTTGCTCACCTCCCCTTCAGCCTTATCAAGGCTCTGCTCCTCCTCCTCCTCCTCCACCACTGGAGCTGACTCAGTCCCTGCCCATTGGCAATCTTTCTTCTGTCTCTCCCCAGCTGCTGCCTATCTCTGTCTCCTTGGGCCCTCTCACCACTCCGTCCTGGGAGGTAAGGACAGCCGGCCTCACCGGACATCTAACTAAACTGATTGGCAGGACAGACAAAGAAAGGACTCCTTCACATATCCCATCATTAACGTATGGAATTTACTGCAACAATATATAGCGATGGCCATTCATTTCAGTATTTGACAGCCAGACTAAATTACTCATGAGTAGTCCTGTTGAAATTGAGTAGTCCTTTACAGTAACTCCTGAGTATGTTGAGTAACTTAGTCTGGATGTCAGCCAATGATTTTAAAGAAGGATTTAACATATTAGTGGAGAATAGGCTTGTGGGTCATGATAGCTAAATGAAACCTACATGTTTCCATGTATACCTATGATTACCAGATGCTGGAGGCAACTGCTTTCGCCTTTATGTGCTGCTTATTACTTTTGTGGTGGCATCTGGTTGGCCATTGTTGGAAACAAGATGCAGGACTAGGTGGACCATTGTCAGATAGGGGTGTGCACAGAACCGCGGAGCTGCGGTCTGGCACTGGGGTGGGGGGTTCCATTAAGGGCGGGGGGGCTTTACTTACCCCTCCCGCGTTTTCCCAACTCTGGCGCCGTATTTACTTGAGAAATTGGGCGGCAGGATACCTCCCTGCCGCCCGCTTCAATCCCCGCTTGGCTCCTTTCTCCGTTAAAAATCAGGCGGCAGGATACCTCCCTGCCGCCCCCTTCAATCCCCACTTGGCCGCCCCCTTCAATCCCCCTGCCGCCCCCTTCAAGCCCATTTTGTCCTTAGAAATCGGGTGGCAGGATATCTCCCTGCCGCCCCTTTCCCTGCTTGGCTGCAAAAGGCAAGAAGCCTTTTGCAGCCAAGCAGGGAAAGGGGCGGTGCTCCTTTTAGAAATCGGGCGGCAGGATACCTCCCTGCCTCCCCTTTCCCTGCTTGGCTGCAAAAGGCTTCTTAAAGGAGGTATCCTGCCGCCCGATTTCTCAAGTAAATACGGCGCCGGAGTTGGGATAATGCGGGAGGGGTAAGTAAAGCCCCCCCCCTTAATGGAACCCCCAACCCCAATCCTGCTGAACTGAACCGCCCTGTGTCCGGACCGGTCTGGAGGCCTGTAGAATGGCCTCCAGACCGGTCCGTGCACATCCCTATTGTCAGAGGCAATAATGCTCTTGTGTTCTTATGCCTACAGAGACCTAGCATAGCAATCCTAGAGAAAGGTAAGGGTCCAGCTAAACCTAGGATGGATCCTTAATTGTGTGTGTGTGTGTGTGTGTGTGTGTGTGTGTGTGTGTGTGTGTGTGTGTGTAAAAAATAACTGCAATGGTATGTAGAACCAAATGAATTTTGCAAGGATGGCAAGTTTTAAGTTGCATTCTAAACCATCCTGATACATTTTCATTAGCTGTTCGATTCTTATCAAATGAATGAAATATATTTTTCCCCAAAGTTAGCCCAGTTAGGGAAGCTATCAAGAAGTAACAGACACAGAGACAGATTTAGCTATAATCACAGTCCAAGATTCAATACTTCTGAAAATAACAGATTCGTCTGCAAGAACTAGACTTCAAATGAAATGTGAATTAAGTTGAATTGCTGAGATAGGGTTCTCTCTTCCTTCAGCAAATGTTTTTAGTTCCCCAGAATGGTTACCATAGTTTTGAATTGTTCAAGAAAAAATAGGTACGCTATACTAATAAAGCTCCCATTTTCTGTGTTTATTTCATCTCTGCCTAGCTCATTGAATTTAATATTTGTTGATAGTTTAAGGAAATACAATTAAACTCATCTTGGGTTTTTCTGTCTGAACCTTTATCATCAGGTTAGACCACCAGGACATGGGGATGAGCCATTTTTGGAAGGACGGTATAGAAATCGAATGAATGAATGAATGAATGGATATTCTCTCTCTCTCTCTCTCTCTCTCTCTCTCTCTCTCTCACACACACACACACACACACACACACACACACACACACACACTTCCCTTACTATTCTTTAACAACAACAGAAACTACAGTTCTTGTTCTTTATCTTCCCAGCATGTAGGAAGGACATAAATCTTCTATTAAACTTCCCCTGCAGTCTAATGGCTGAACTTCCTGTGTGAGCCAGATGAAACACATTTTTCTAAGACAATTGCTTTAAAAACAGACAAAAGAAATCATGTGGAGGGCAGTTATATAAAGGAAGAAAGATCTGTAGCTCTACCAGATGCCTCTCTGATCTGGAAAAGAAATGGCATTGCTGTAAGAATGGCTGGCAGAAGTATTATGAAGGAGGAACCATATAAAAACTTTATTGGGTTCTTCAGAAAGGAGTTAAACTTTTACAAATGTAAAAGGAGCAAAGCTGCTGACCTCAAGCTTGAGATGGGAAGATTAAAAATAAAATAAAACCTTATTTTAAGGAAGAGAAGGATACTATTTTGTTTATCAAGGCTCGTGGCTAAAAGGTTGATTTCCTGCTGTAGCTCTCTGAACCATAGCATTGTCACTGAAACTGTCAAACTGGTATTGGAATATTTGCTCAATGAGCAGGGACAGCTTTGGCTTTTATGGGGCCCTTGGCCTCATAGGAGCTCGTTCCAACCAGGTTGGGCCCCATAAGAATAGCTCAGCTACTATCAGATGAAGGCTAGTACAAAGGTAATCTCAGAGATCAGCACTGACCCTTAAAAGCTGTCTGATGCTGACCCCTGATTACTGACAGCAGCCCTGTCAATGAGCATTGATGACTGGTGGTTACTAGCTCCTGAATACACCTGCTTTTGTAGTGGCCTGCTTTACAAAGGGGCCATGGTGAGGGAACAGTTTGGAAGTTCAGAATGTGGCCCAGTAAAGTCTGGGTTCTCCAGCTGACTGGCAAAACAAGACATCTTGGGGAGGCATGCTCCAAAATCATGTGTGGTGCTGTTTTAAAGACTAGTGTGGAGGCTTGTCTGCTCTCCCATAATCCACTTGCATATTTGCAAACAAACAGTTATTTTAAAAGAGTCAGCATGGTGTAGTGGTCAGAATGTTGTACTGGGACCAGGGAGACCCGAGCTGAAATCTCTGTTCAGCCACGACATTTATTGGGTGACTCAGGGCCAGTCATTTATCTCTCAGCCTAACCTACCTCACAGGGTTGTTGTGAAGATAAACATAAACCATGTACACCACTCTGGGCTCTTTGGAGGAAGAGCAGGATATAAATGAAAAAACAAACACACACACCCCCCACCAAATAACCCCAGACAAACCAGGAGGCTATTCCCACACGCAGCAAAAATCGGGCTAGGGAAGCCCAGCTCAGTTTTTGTTGCATGTGAGAACTGCCAGGAGCCCCGGTGGCAGCTCGGCAGCAAGCCCGCCTAAATACCCTCCCCCTTAAACGAGGTTAGCAAAGAGAGCACTCCGTTAACCCCATTTCTCCGGTTGTGTGTCTGCCGTGGCTACTTGCACACTCTGACACACTCGTGTGGGGCTCGGGGGGGGCATGGGGCTGTGTGGTGGCACCTCCTTTCACCTGGCCCCCGGAGCACCTGAGCGAGCCGCAGCCGGGCATGGGAGCATGGGAGCATTGGAGTGAAGCTTCCGCTCATCTGGGTGGGCGATCCACCCACCCAGGGAGAAGGTGCTGATTGTCTGTGGGGAGGCAAGCACTTCCGGGCTTCCTCACCACAAAACAGGGTAGCCCTTCCCACTTGATTGTGGGAAGAGCTTCCAGGCTTCAGTGTTCTTCCCTCTCAAGGAACTGGACCCTGTAAAAGGCTGTACCCAGAACTTCCCATTGCTCATGCTAGAGTGGAGCACAATACATGATTAATACTTAAGGAAAGCGCCATATAAACATTGCTAAGTGCTCACTGCATTTTCCCCTCAACGATCTCAGTTATGTTTGCAACCACCTTTAAAGGAAATTCATGCTGGGAGAGGGTTGAGGAGCGAAGGCAGAGATAAAACAGCTTGTTTAGGAACATTAAAAATGTAGGTAGTCTTACTTACCATTAGAGAACAGGGGCATATCTAGGGTAGGGCAGGCAGGGCACATGCCCCGGGCACCACTTGAAGGGGGGGCGCCATTTTTCTAAAAAATTTTAAAAATTAAATGGCTGCCAAAAATAAAATGGCCATTGTGCATGCTCAAATGGCCTCTGTGAGGCCCTAGGCCATGCCAGGCCTCACAGAGGCCATTTGAGCATGCACGGTGGCCATTTTGTTTTCAGCGGCCATTTAAAAAAAAATATTTTTTAAAATGGCCACTGCACATGCTCAAACGGTCCCTGTGAGGCCCTAGAGGCCAGAGGGAGGGAGGGGGAACCTTTGCAGACCCCCTCCCATGGCTTTTAGGAAGCCCTCCGAAGGGGCTACAGGTAAAAAAAAATTAAAAAATATATATATATGTCACTGTACACATTCAGATATGTGACTTGTGTGTGACCTTCAGACTTGTAGTTTTCAGCTGATACTATGGTAAAGTTATCTGAAAGATGGGTGTCAGAAGTTTGGATAGGGGGTGCAATTTTAGTGCTTGCCCTAGGGGCTATTTTCCCTAGATACGCCTCTGTTAGAGAAATCTGAAAACTACATTGTAGTGACATCCGGAGCCCTTTCTCGTGATCCCATGAGTGGGCTTGAGGGCGGGCGGCAGGGAAGGTTTGCATTTGGATGGGTGACTACATGTGAGTGCTGTAAGATATCCCCCTTAGGGGACTGGGCCATAGCTCCGTGGAAGATCTTCTATGTGCTTGCCTGCAGAAGGTTCCAGGTTCACTCCCAGGCATCTCCAGGTATGGTTGGGAGAGACTCCAGTCCATGAAATGGTGAAATTGACAAGGTTTTTCCTGATGCTGTCAATTTCACGAGCGATGGGGATGGTGAAGAATGCTGCAAATGCCCATGGACATAAGGAGGTGGGATCAGGTTAATGGAGCCACACCAATCAATAGTGGCAAAAGAGACACTTCTGTTTAGCAGAAGATAAATATGGAGGGAGGCCTTTTCCACATGTATGCCACTCGATTAAAAAAGAAATGCTATTGTCAATCCAGCCACCTAATGGCACAGCGGGGAAGCAACCTGCCTAGAGAGCAGGAGGCTGTTGGTTCAAATCCCAGCTGGTGTGTTTCCCATGGGAAACTCCTATATCGGGCAGCAGCGATATAGGAAGGTGCTGAAAGGCATAATAATAATAATAATAATAATAATTTGATTTCTATACTGCCCTTCCAAAAATGGCTCAGGGCAGTTTACACAGAGAGATAATAAATAAATAAGATGGGTCCCTGTCCCCAAAGGGCTCACATTCTTAAAAAAAACACAAAAAAACAAGATAGACACCAGCAACAGTCACAGGAGGTACTGTGCTGGGAGTGTAGGGCCAGTTACTCACCCCCTGCTAAATAAAGAGAATCACCACGGTAAAAGGTGCCTCTTTGCCCAGTTAGCAGGGGTAATCTCATACTGTGCGGGAGAAGGCAATGGTAAACACCTCCTGTAGTCAACCAAGAAAACCACATCATTCTGTGGTTGCCAAGAGTTGATGGCACAACTTGATGGCACAACCTTTCCTTTCCTCCTGTCAATCCGCCTTCCTGTATAGTCATCATTTGATTTCTGCTCAAAAGCATCTTTCACTTTATCATTGCTTTAAGTGGCGACATGTGAGATTTGTCTTGGAAATTAAAAGAGGTTTGAGGGCTATGTGAAGCAACAAAGTAAGCTAAAAGACTATCAAATGATATTACAGAAGGGAGTGCTTTTGGACAATGTACACAGTAACTTTCATTTCTGACATATTGCTTCTGAGATTAGAAGTCCAAGATTCCGAGGAAGAGGAATGACGGACAGACACACAGGTGAAAGTCAACAGGTACAGAACACTGGTGTAAGGTTTAGCAGTTTTTCTGGGAGCTTCCCTTCTGAGACAAAGAGCAGCCATTGGAGGAGGTGGAAAGAGGGTGGTCTGGATTGAGTTAAAATCTCCACACAAAGAGCGTTGTCCAAGAGGGGCCAGATCTGGCAGCTATTTAGGAAAAAAGATGACACACAAACACAAATTAGCATGCAGAAAACATCTCATTTAGTTTGAAATTTGGGCCGTGTTGTCAGGATACTGTCAAGACAGTCAAGGAGGGGCAGGTCAGGTGCAGTGTTCCCTGTAAGAGGGATCCCCAGATGTTGTTGACTACAATTCCCATAATCCCCAGTCAAAGGCCATTGCAGCTGGGAATGCTGGGAGTTGTAGTCAACATCTGGGAATCCCTCTTACAGGGTACACTGGCCAGGTGGTGCTTCATTTCCAAATAGAAAGGTGCTGAAGCTCTGGTCTGTAAGGGTGCTGTGATAGAAAGCCCTGAGCAAGCAAAATAAAATACTTCAGTGATGTATGGAACTCACTGCAACAATAAGTGTTGAAGGAAACTCACGGCTTTAAAATGAAATTGGAAACATGCATGGAAGGGCAAGTCTAACAATGGATGTTAGCCAGGAAAGCCAAAAGGAATCTCCAGATTCAAGGGCAGCATGGCCCTGAATATCAGTTGCTTGAAGACAAACAGGGCTGTTCCTTCATGTCCTGTTCGAGGGCTTCCCAGAAGCATCTGGCTACCCACAGTGAGAAACGGGATGTTGGAAGAGATAAATATGATCAAGCAGGGCTATTCTCAGTTCTAATTTCTAAGTGGAGGAACATGCTGCAGTTACTTGGTGGCAAAGGAAAAACGCTCTGTATGTACTCAGAGAGGTCCGTTTCTTAAATTATCTATCTGCTTCTTTAAAGAAGCATGGCAGAAGATGAGAGGGGTGGGGACAGGTGGGCGTGGTTAAGTCACGATGGGCGGGGCCACACGCCTAAGATAAACACTACGTGCGAGAGACTTTTCTCTTCTCACACCTTTGGAAGGCAGGTACAACGCTCGTTTCCTTAGCTCAAGTCTTCTTACTTGTTGCAAATCGCATTCATATCCGAGGCGGGGGCGAAGCCCCGAGATCCGTTCCTCCCTCCCTGCAAAACAGGCACTGTTCTCTGAAGGAGGCTGTTTGCCACCGGGCGGAGCCACAAGAAGATGGAGACAGGGAGTGGGAGGGCGGTGTCCTCGCCCGGGGTGAGATCGTGGGCTCTGCCTATCTTCCCTACCTGACAAATCAGGCAGAGCGCGAGGAAGGGGAAGGCGGCGGAGGAGCTTGTTTTTTTCACACTCCAGGCGCGTTGGGGCTGGGGAACAGGTCTCTCTCTCTCCTCCCTCCTCGCCACAAGCTTCCCTTCTTCCTCTTTGCATCCTTGCCTTGCTGAAGTGGGACTAGGGTACCACACTTGCTGTTGGACTCCTGCATCCCTCTCTGCATCCCTCAGCAGTGATGTATTGACCAGAGAAGGGGAAGCATCCTTGGGAACTCTCTGGGCTTGTTTGTTCTGTTCTCCTCTTTACCCCATACCTTTAAAAATTCTAGAGATCGACCAGGGAAAGGAGCGAAAGGGTAAGTAACCTGGAGGGGTCTATAGCTTGTTTTCCCCTTGGGATCACAGGGGAGGAAGGGGCTTGCATAGGGATGTGATGATCTCGCCGTTTGTAATCCAGTGTCCACTTACTTTGGAGTAAGTCCTATTGAACTGAGTGAGTTGGACTTCTATGTAGGCTTGGATAGGATTGTAAAGCTGTAAATCTATGCATACTTAATTTGCAGTAAGTCTCATGAAAATTAATTGTGTGGGTGTTTATTTAAAATACATATATCCCACCTCTCGAGAGTAATAAAGGTTCAGGGCAGCTCACAAAAATAGTAAAACAATCAACAGGATAAAGCAATGAGCAGCCTGTGAGCTGCAGTTCTCTCCAGTGCACACTTACCTGGGAGTAAGCAGCACTGAAGACAGTGGGTCTTACTTCTGAGCAAACATGCGTAGGATTGCTCTGTTTGTTAACAAACACATGGCCGTGCTGTAAAGCATCTTTTGCCTGGGCTGTGGGTGCAGATATACATTGCAGCTGGGAAATGCTGTGCCTATATACGGACAGAGGGAAACAGGTGTCTAACCCAGGACACTTTCTCACCAGGAGCATCAGGTCTGCCAGTGCTTGCATCTTGTCTTGAATTAAGGAGTGTGTCCTCTTTTCCCCCCCAAGAGTGCAGGTCTCTCTGTGCTTCTCATTTCACCTGCTTGCTTCTCTGGTTTTTCAGGAAAGGCTGGCAATGATAGGGCACCTTAGAGATCTCACTGGCTCATTTGTGGCATGGGGTTTCACAGGGGGCTTCTACAGCAAATGGGCAAAGTGGGTGCCCAGTCAGAGGTGGTGGAAAAGTAGAGAGCAGAGTCGAGTCCCCTGCTCCCTCTACAGCCCTACATGGATATGGGGCTCATCCTAAGGAGCAGCAGCCCTCACCTTTGGAGTCTTGCACTGGCAGATCGAAAATTGCACCCATTCTAGCAAGAGTTTTCTCTGCAACAGCTCCTATATGCAGACAGTGTCCCTAAGGTTTCCAAACCATTAACCAGATGTCTTAATGCTCCCCTCCCTCAGGCTGATGGTGTGTGTGTGTGTGTGTGTGTGTGTGTGTGTAGAGAGAGAATAGAATAGAATAGAATAGAATAGAATAGAATAGAATAGAATAGAACAAAACCACACCTTTATGGGTCACAGTATCCAGGGATCTTCCTTCCTTTCACTAGATGGAATTAGATCCTCTTCTTCACAAGTCCGAGGAAGTTCTGGCTCTTGTCCCAGGAATTGCTAGAATACAGGCAGATCTTTGAGACTTGTTTATCTCGTTATCACTAGATGGTTGCAATATTCCTCTTATCATTCAGGGGGAGAATTAAAGATATGCGCGTGGTGGTGGGGAGTTTGTATTAAGGTTTTATTTTGTTTTTTGTCTTTTAACTGTGCTGCTACTGTGAACAAGTAGATCAGCATCAAGTAGCCTGTTCCTCACATCTGCTACTGAGATACCCATGATCTGACTGTAAATGTATCTCTGTGTTATTGGTATTTGCCTGAACAGTGAACACGGGCAATATTTTTCCCCCATTACTGTAAAGGGCTGCTTGAGCATGATAGCTGCTCATGTGAGAATCCTCCTCTAAGACAGCCTAATGCTCCTCCCCATCACCTCACTTCCAAAGAGTTACCGCTCCCCGCACCCCCCACACCTCCCAGGGTGTGTTAATGACAACTCACACTTCTATTTTTAAAGAATTACTCATTTGAGCACTGTTTGGAAGGACATGCTGTAGCACCACTTGAGCTCCTATTTGTTCTGTCATTAGAGAATGGCAGAAATAGGACCTTAAAAAGATTATGTAATAAAAGAAATTGACTACCAAGTGCTAACCACTTAAAGGAACAGGCAGCATCTGGCAGGTCACTGTTTCGAACAGAATATTGTACTAGACAGACCTTGAACCCATTCAGAAGGCAGCTCTTCTAGTCATGCAGCCTGATCCTGTGCATATTTACTTTGAAATAAATCCTGCTTTGTCCAATGGGCCTTGCTTGCAGGTAAGTGTGCATAGGATTGTAGCCTTTGATACTAAAATCCAGTCACTTTGGAAAATGCAAATTAAGGTGGCTATCCTATGCACACTTATTTAGGAGTGAGTCGCATTGAGGATGCTTACTTCTGAGTAACCATGTATAGGATTGGGCTCCATGGCTGCAATATTATCCATTTATATTAAAAGAATAAGCCTAACTGAATATAGTGGGACATGACTTCTGAGTAAACATGAGCCATTTGGATTATACCCACACCTGTGGTGCTTCAAGCATTCTTTCTCTTGTACTAGTGTGCTGCTTTCTTTCCTTGTTGCCATATTAATGACGCTAGCAAACCTACAGGGCGGAAGACATAGGCTGAATTCAGATGTAACACAGAACTGGAGTTAAATGGGGCAGAGGTTGGAACTCCAGTGCATCTACATTCGTGAAAGCAACCTGTGGTTTGCCTCATCAAACTCCAGTTTGAACCTTCTGTTTGCACAAAGATTTGCTGCTGAGACCTCTGGTTTGGCCACAGAAGCATTACATCCAATCCTGGATGCTGCCATAACCACAGTTTCGTGCCGATTTTGAAATCGCAATCATAGAGATGTTGGAGCAGACCTGCCCAGGATAGCGGCCACTCCATGGCTGTGACGCTTCTCTCTGGTTGCCTCTCCAAGCACCAGCCCCGCCCCTCCTATCACCTATCCAGCTATGGAGTTGCCTGGCAACAGAGATGCCACCACGTCCAATCCCAAGGTTGTCAGCCTGTTAAGCAGCACATCCACACAGGGGCATTCGCTCCTCCCACTCTGCCCCTTACTCCCTCCACCTGGCAAACAGGAGGGAAAGGGGACAGGATGGGCACTAAGTGCTTTGCTTCCTGAGAATGAAGTGGCAATGATGTATGTCCACAAGCACAAACACTCCAGGTGGCAACATAAGTAGGGCACCCCTTCTCAGTGCTGAGAAGGCAACAAATTGTGTATGTGTGCGCGCCTGGGATCAGGTTTAAAAGGCAGCCCCAATGAGGGATTCTCTAGCAGCCAAGTTTTATTTTTTTCACTGAAAGGTTGGGGAAGGGAGCCCCATCCCCTTCACCTTGGGAGTTTGTGGTCTCTAGGCTTGTTCATGAGCAGGGCCGGACAGCAGGATCAGCATTGCTTCAGTGAAAGGAGCAATCCCTCATAAGAACAGTCTTGCTGGATCAGGCCCAAGGCCCATCTAGTCCAGCATCCTGTTTCACACAGTGAACCACCAGATGCCTCTGAGAAGTCCACAGTCAGGTGGTGAGGACATGCCCTCTCTCTTGCTGTTGCTCCCCCTGCAACTGGTATACAGAGACTTCCTGCCTCTGAGGCTGGAGGTGGCCTAAAGCCCTCCAACTAGTAGCCATTGATAGACCTCTCCTCCATGAAGTTATCCAAACCCCTCTTAAAGCCATCCAGATTGTTGGTTGTCACCGCATCTTGTGGCAGAGAATTTCACAGGTTGATTATACGTTGGGTGAAAAAGTATCTCCGTTTGCTGATCCTAAATTTCCTGGCAATCAATTTCATGGGATGATCCCTGGTCCTAGTGTTCTGTGAGAGGGAAAAGAATTTCTCTCTATCAACCTTCTCCACCCGTGCATGATTTTATAGGCCTCTATCATGTCTCCCCGCAGTCATCTTTTTTCTAAACTAAACAGGCCCAGGTGTTGTAGCCTTGCCTCATAAGGAAGGTGGACTAGACCCCTGATCATCTTGGTTGTCCTCTTCAGTACCTTTTCCAGTTCTACAATGTCCTTTTTTAGATGTGGTGACCAGAATTGTATGCAGTACTCCAGGCGTGGCTGCACCATAGTTTTGTATAAGGGCATTATAATATTAGCAGTTTTATTTTCAACCCCTTTCCTAATGATCCATAGCATGGAATTGGCCTTTTTCACAGCTGCCACACATTGAGTGGACACTCAGGTGGACCACTCCGAAAATGCATGACCGTGTTTGATACGTCCCTTCAAGATCGTGGCCAATCACGGCCACTTCACCAATGTCCTGATGCTTTGCCCAGTCTGGCCATGGAGCTTGCTGGGATTGGCCTTGGTGGCTGAGGAGCAGAGAGGGGCTCCCCTCTCCTGGAACCAGAGATTGGCAGACTACGATTGGATGAATGTCTGCGATGCGATTTACAGTTTAAAATTGAAACCATGGGTTTGCCAACCTCCAGTTTTGTGTAACATCTGAATTCGGCCATAGGCAAACTTTGTAATTGCACAGGATACTATCAAAGATCCCAAATAAGGAACTGGGAACACAAAACTCTGTTGTTGTGGGAGCTATTTCTAATGGCAGTGGAATGTTCAGATATTTGAGGGGTCTTGAAACTGAAAGATCAATTAATTGATGAGGCTTTTGGTGAAGAAGATAAATCAGTGATATAAGCTCTGGTTCTTTCCCAGACTTTAGTGGGCAAAAAAAAAAGTATGCATGCTAAAGGAAATGATAAGCACGTGTATCATGTGGTGGCAGTCTCCTTTCCTCAGTGTCTTTTCACTTGAAGACTCACAACTGAGTGTGTGGCTACCTCCAATGAAAAGAACTATAACCAAGGCAAGAGCCAATGTGATGTAGTAAATAGAATGTCCAAGCTGTATCTTGGAGACATGAGTTCAAGACCTCATGCAGGGTAGCCTTAGGCCAGTCACTATAGAATTATTCACACATCACCTTTATTTATCTCTCTATCATTAGATTTATATACCGCCTCTCATAAAATGATCCCAAGGCAGTTTACAAAAGTTAATACAATAACATTGCATAAAAATCACATTAAAATATTAAAATCAATTAAAACCATAATAGCACTCCAAACAGCATAAAAACACAACAGAACATTTGCCTTGTAAATGTGTAAAGAGAGCCAGTGTAGTGTAGTGTTCAGAGTGCTGGACTAGGACTGGGGAGACCCGAGTTCAAATCACCATTCAGCCATGATACTAGCTGGGTGACTTCTCAGTCACTTCTCTCTCAGCCTAACCTACTTCACAGCGTTGTTGTGAGGAGAAACTTAAGTATGTAGTACACCGCTCTGGGCTCCTTGGAGGAAGAGCAGGATATAAAATGTAAAATAAAAAATAAATAAAAAATAAAGATGTCTACAAATGTGTAGAGATTTCTGTGTGAACGTGCATTCATTTGAAAGGTGAACATGGGAGTGGGACTCCTCCAGTTTAGAATACAGTGTGTGCATATTACTATATCTGCATTGAACAGAATATGTGAATGACTGCATGTACATATAAATCAACAATCTGTGTACACTGTGCAGGTTTTACATGCATGTATAAGAAACGTGTGAATAGTCCTTATCTCTCAGTCTATCTCTCAGAGAGCCAGTCTTGCAGAAGGGAGCATGAATAGCCCCCTTTGTTAAGCAGGCTTCCCCTTGGTTTACATTTGGATGGGTAACTGTTTGTGAGAACTGTCTGCTGTAAGACACTCCCAGTAGGGGGTGGGGCCATAGCTCGGTGGTAGAACATGCTTGCCTTCAGCTCTTTAAAGGAAGGATGGGATAAAAAGAAATATAGAAGGTGTTACGAAAGCTGTGCCTGTGTTTGATGTGTAGTGGCCATTTCACACATGCAGGAACAATGTTTTGCTATTGCAGAAACTGAATGAAGATCATGTGTATGGGAACTCTTTCTTAGGGCAATTGGGCCAAATCGATTTCCAGTTAAGCACTGCACTGACCTGGCTTATAATGAGGCAAACTGAGATGGTTGTCCTTGGTGGTAGATAGTGGTGTCATCATCTCCATTGATCTTGCCCAAAGATCTCCCTCCTTCTCCTCTTTGGTGCTCTGGATTTGAAGAGGAGGAAGGAGACAGAGCAGAAGAGGAATTGGAGAGGAGAGGAGAGTGGTGGGGTGATACTTGAGCTGACCGTTCTCTTGTCTTCTGTGCCTGCTCTTCCATTCTGTTGCCCTCCTCCTTTTCAAATCTGGGCTACCAAGGAAGATAAGGAGAAGTGGCATTTTGCACTGACTTGGAGCCAAGCAGCTGGAGTAGTTAGTGGGGGAGGGGTGATGGAAAGAGGGGTGGGAGGTGGCATTTGTTGCCCTGCCCCAGGAACCCAGTGATCTTGGACCACCCTGATAAACTGGTTGTTAGCAGCCCAATGCAGCCTCCATTCTTGTTGTCCATTACAACTGCCCAGTCCTCCTCTATTAGGTTGGAGAGAGGGCAGTGGGGAGAGCCTCTACTCCCACGTAAGGCTGGGGAGGGCCTACTTGTAAAGCACTCACTTTGCATGTATGAGGCTCTGGGTTCAATCTCTGGTGTCTCCAGCTAAATTCAAGGAGCAGGGCAGAAGAAAACCCCTTTCAGAGTTCTTGGAGAGGCTTCATGAGTCACAGGTGATGACAGCAGGCTAGGTGAGGCAGTTGTCTGCCTCAACTCAAGACAGCCCCCTAAATCCACAGAAACTATTTCACTTGTGCTTATTGGCCACTTCATGACAGGAAACCTGAAAAGGTGTGAGGTGCTCTAGAGAACTGCTTTCTTACATATTGAACTTCACCTTCTGCTGCAAATACGAAACATTGCCAGAGTCATTTCTACATGGACGTAACCATTGAGAATATGACGATTCTTACAGTTGGGTCATACAGGTCTACATGTGAGAAACTTGTGTGTATATATGCAAGTCTACATGATCTCTGTGCAAATGACTCAATGGAGGGAAGAAGCAGTTGGCCCCACTCCTGACTGCTATTGATTGATTATTTCTTGCACAGAACTTCCACAGGTAGGCTTTCTCTGTGCAGTCTGTATCCCAAATTTGTGCAGAGCACAAACCTTCATACATCCAGCATGTACAGACGTAGGCCCTGTGCAGAAGAGATCTATTTAAAGCACTTCTGTACCACATTTCAGGTTAACCGCTGTTAACTGCTGTTCCAATATTTTCCAAAAAAATATTGGAACAGCAATTATCAATAAATTGAACAGAACAGAAAAGACAGAGTGGCAGGAAAAAATATTTGTAAAAGTCAAATGAGAACAAACTGCCAAAACTAAAACACTCTTAAAAGCTTGGGCAGATATATGTATTTACACTTGATGCCAAAAAGATAGCAAGATCAACACCACACAAGCCTTCCTGGGGAGAGCATTCCAAAGGCGCTACTGCAAAAAAGACCCTGCTACAGTTCATCATCCACCTCACTCACTGTGGATGGTAGGGGCAGCTGCAGAAAGACTTCAGGTGAACATTTCAGTGCTCAGGCAGGCTCATGGGAGGAAGTGATCCTCAGGGTATCCTGGTGCCAAGCCTTTAAGGACTGTGATCAAGATAAGATCAACAGGTTGACGTTGGGGTTGAGTCACTGGGCATGATCCACTGCTCCCTCTGTGTATTGATTATCTCTACATGTAGTGGTCTGCACAGAGCTATTGACCAAAGTGTCAAATTGTACCTAGATAGGCATCAAATATTGATTCCATGCCAAGCATATGTATTTTTTTTTTCATCCATTCTGTTATGTTTCTTTCCAGTGCTGACACAGACACTCTTTGACCATGGATGTATTCATGAAAGGATTTAATAAAGCCAAGGAAGGAGTTGTGGCAGCAGCAGAGAAAACCAAGCAAGGCATGGCAGAAGCAGCAGGGAAAACGAAAGAAGGCGTTCTCTATATGGGTAGGTGGGCAACAGGATCTTAACTGAAGGATCTTAACTTGACGTGTTTCTTCTTTTTCCTGCTTTGAATGGTGAAATGTAGAGGATAAGATACAGCAATCATTTCTCCACACATTCTAACACATGTCCGCTGTTGATGTGTGGCAAATTCTTCTTACCACTTGACAGGGTGATGAACAAGCTTCCCTGGGAAGGCAGAGCTTATCTGAGGATAGTTTGGGGGTTTTGTATGGGAAGGAAGAGCAATGCTGGGGAGGAGTTAAAGTGGCATGATATATAAGTATTGACTGACATTCTTCCCAGTGCTACAACAACAGAAGAAGAAGCACTACTGGGACTCAAAGAGGTTGGAAACTAGCAGGGCTTCTTCCACAGCCCAGCAGCAGATTGGGGAGAGTGGTATTCTTCTCTTTCTCTCTTTCTTTTTTCTTTTTCTTTCTTTTTTTCCCTTTTTGCTGCTCTCTCCTCCCTCCTAAAGGCTATTCACTAGCAGGAATATGTCCCTGAGAGTTACATAACCCTCATGGACATATTCCTGCAATTGAAGAGTATTTTAGGAGGGAGGAGGGAGCAGCAAAGATTGTTTTCTCCACTGCTGCTGGGCTCTGGAAGAAACACTGCTAGTTTTCAACCTCTTTGCATCCCCACAGGGCTTCTTCCTTTATCAGAGCACTGTAGGGAATGTCAGCTACTCTTAAATATTTTTTTTTTTAAACCCAGGAAGCACATGTGTTAATGATGTGCAAACTCCTGGGCTCAGTTTGGAATTGGCTTAATATTTACAAACATTATTGCTGAGCATTCAGAAAGAGCTTGTTGGTCTTCCAATTGCTCTCAGAACACTCAACATGTGGATATACATACACTGGTGCTGGTGTACACATGTGCACCATAGTATTGCCCCTTGGGAATTGTACTTTGACTTCACTTTATATGCACTCACCTCTAAACATCAGCACAGCTGATGCCAAAACCTTTGGGTGCCTGACCTGCTGAACATTATCTATATAAATGTAGAATCTAATTTAATATGCTGAGCTGTAAAAGACCTTTTGGGGAAAACTGAGTTCACTGCATGATACAACCAAGTCATATGAGCTAGACAAATTTTATATCCAACCAAGTAATTAAAACATTCCAAAATATGTCACTAATTTATGTAAAGCTACTGCAAGGAAAAAAAGTCTAAATTGGACAATGACTGTGCTATATATGAATGGGAGAGAGAGGGTACAAGGAGAGTACAAGCAAAGGCGATGGAGCATATTGCTTTGTGGTTTATATCATTTTAATTGCCATGACTTCTCGCATAGAACCCTGGGAATTTAAGATTGTTGAGGGTTTTCTGCTTGAGATTCTCAGCCCTCCTCTACTACAATTCCCAGGATTCCCTGGAGGAAAGGAACCACTGTTCAGTCAAATTAAAGCTGGAGTATAAATACACCCAAAGTGTGCTACCTTTTCAGAAGCTGCAGTTTTTTGGGACGACATCCCAGGTGATTGAAGCTAAAGATTGAGAGACTGACTAAAGCAGCCAGATGATGGTGAAGTCCTGTTCCTGGAAATTCACTGCAAATCAGTAATCATAGTTAATGAGAGTGATTAAAAAAAATAATCCCTGAAGGTGTGACTATCACACATACATTTCTCTGGAGAAACTCATTTCCACACATACACCAAACACATTATGCTCACTAGCAAAATGTCTGTCATTATAATGGGTAATGTTTGTGTGCAGGGATCAGAGATCCATGAATCCATTTAGCAGGAGCAAGTGCCTCTGGTGAGCAGGACACTTGGCAGCATGCAAATCCCTTTCCCAGCATCCCCAGCTGCAATGGCCTTTGACTGGGGATAATGGGAATTGTAGTCAACAATGCCTTGGAATCCCTGCTTCACAGAAATCTCATTCCAGCACCATTGATGGAGAAGGTAAGAGTCCCTTCCATGTCAAAGGGGAGATTTCTGATTTGTTCTCGCCTTCCTCCATACACCAGGTTATGAGAGGTGACCCTTCTTCACTCTCAGGCCCTCTGAGCATTCCTTAGGACTTAATGGAGAGGAAAGGGAGAGGGGTTGGTGCAATTACAAATAATGACTATTAACGAAACCAACATTTGTGGACCCCTAACAGGGAGGACCTTTTTATGTTGCAGGCCACCAGAGAGATGCATCACACTTGGGTGTGCTCTGTGGTCCCTCTTGGTGAAAGTTGTTCACTTATAGAAGAAAAGGTGTTCTTGGGGTCACCGCTGGAACTGGAGATAACCTTGTCACCTGCTCTAGTGTGGGATGAGAGGCAAGTTTGTTCCTGGCTCCCTCTTGGTCATGTGTCCCAGACCATGAGGCTCTCCCAACAAGCAGTGTGGAGAGCCGGATGGAGTTAGGCAGGGAGAGCGGGTCAAGCCGCACACAAGCGGCTAGGCAGCCGGATCGTCCGCCCACACAATTACCAGCTCCGTCACGGAGCTGGTAGGGGTGGCAGGGATCAGAGGCTGCCTGGCCCCCGGAAGTCCCAGGATGCCCCGCATGAGTGTGCGGGGCATTCTGGGGAGACCCCCAACACCTGGAGGCTTGTTGTAGCCACCCGGTTGGGGGTCTCCTTGTGAGTCTCCATGGTGTGGAGCCACCCCATGGCAACTCACGATCCACAAAACAGGGTTAGTAGAGAGCTCACTCGGCTAACCTCATTTTAGGGTGGGGCATTTAAGCAGGTTTGCTGCTGGGAGCCGCAAGGCTCCTGTTGCAGGACACGACCTCCCCAAACCGGGCTGCACTCCCTTCGCCGGATTTTGGGAGGTCATGAGAATAGCCTCCATGCCTATGATGGTAGATCATATACTTTGCTCTACACCAGGGCTGCCCAACTTTGGCCCTCCTGCAGATGTTGGACTACAACTCCCATCATCCCTGACTATTGGCCTCTGTGGCTGGGGATTATGGAAGATGTAGTCCAAAAGCAGCTGGAGGGGCAAAGTTGTGCAGCCCTGCTCTACAGAACACAATTTGAGCCACTGAGAGGCTCCTCTGTGCAAAGTCTCACCTTGAGTTCCTTCATGCTAAAGTGGGACTGAACTGGATAGATATATAATATTCCTCCTTGGATGATTTAGCTGGGATCCCTATCCGTGCAAAGACCTGAGCTGGATTTTTTTTCCCCTTTGTTGCATGATTGCATGATTCATATTGCCTAGCTGGTGTGAGGACAGCTTTTCCATAGAAGCTCTGCGTTAAGAGTATTCATTTTGAGCTTCATTATCGCGTATTCTCCCCACCTATCCACCACCATATGGGAAGTCAGCTGTGGAAGAAAAGAAAAGCACTTTATTATTGTCCTGCCTTGAGGAAAAGCTTGTGGCTCCCTATCATTATTAGGAAGGAGTTCACAGTCATGGCTGCATCTTCCCCCAGCTGCCAATAAAAGAGCAGGGATATCTTCTTTTGCACTGTGAAGAATCTCCTTGTGGGTTCCTCCCACCTGGTGATTATAAGAATTTTCTTTCTTTCTTGGGTGGTATTCTGCTTTCTTTCTGTTAATAAACTGCATCACACCTTTTGGATTAGTAGAATATTAATTGGAATGTTTTGCAAATCAGATTAGAGGAATTTAAGAGAGAGATTTATTTTTAATTGGCAAGGGTTATTTTAGGGCTGCACACCCTCAAACATTTTACAGGCAAACATCGGGACATGTTTATGTCTTAATTCTAATAGTGAAGATCAGGACCAGAGTTTCCTGCTCCAATATTACACATTGCTAAAGGTCCTTCTCCGGCTGGAATTTTATAGGCTGCATTTATTTATTTGCCAATGGGCCTACTTTTGAAAACAAAACAAAAAAAGCTGTTCATTCTTCTAGCTAAAGGTATCCATACAGAATGTAATTGTCTATAATATATTGAACTTCTGAAAACATATCTCTGCAGCTGCACTATGGTGCATTAGTGTTCATGTGCACAGACTACATGCATGTGCATTAGACACAAGATGCGTCTGTTCCCTACTCCATCTGGCATCCAGACTGGTGCTGTTAATACAGCACTGGCACTGTGGGGAGGGGTAATTGCAATCCATATCCCTTTCCCTCTGAAGCAGACTTTGGCTCCTGAAAATATGTCCTTGAAGAGTGCATGCCTTCAGGGACATATTTTCAGGAGTCACAGTCTGCTTCAAAGGGAAGGGGAGACTGATGAAAACTGTCCCTCTCTTATAGCACCACTGCAGTGTGCTTTGTTGGTCTGGGTGTCAACCAGGGATTTTAACAACTAGAGACTCTGGAAAGGGAGTTGAACCCTAAAGGAGAATGAAGCAACTCTAGCTACTCATCTTAAAACAACAACAGCATGACCAAAATTGAAATGATGATTTACCATGGGACTGATTTACCATGAGACATTTAGAAACAGGGACTGTCCCTGGTAAATAGGGACTCTTGAAGCCTTTGAGGCTATTCTGCATTTTGAAATGGCAGTTAGGACTGTGCAGAACCCGTTCTATCCAAACCACGTTTGAATAGAACTGGACTGGTTTGACCAGCTTGGACTTGAACGGGACTGGACCCCCCATAAGGGGTGCCGGTCCGAGTTTGAGCCGAACTGGTCCAAGTTCTAATGGAACTGGTTAGGAACCAGTTTGGCGGTTTGAGGGCATGCTTGTAAAGGCAAATCCAGTGAGGGTTCCCATTTACAAGCAAAGGGGGGGTCCTTCTTGCCTTTTAAAATACTCCTAATGGGGGACGACAAGAGGGTACCTCGGCAGTGGCATGGCTCCTCTGAACTCTGGGCTGGGTCTGTTGCTCAGCACATGCATGGATGCTGGAACTGGGCCATGCTGGAGTGATGGACCTGGTCCAGAGTTTGGAGGAGCCGCAATGCCGGCAAGAAGGTGCCCTCTCGCTGCCCACCCAAGTATTCTATAGGGAGGCAGGGTTCCCCCATTTGCTTGTAAAGGGGAATCCTCACTAGATTCCCCTTTACAAGCATGCCCTTCAAGCAGAATCAAACCAGTTCTGAACCAGTTCAGCTCAGTTCAACCCTCGGACTGGACCAGGAGCCAGTTTGACTCAAACTGGCTGGTGTTCCAGCAGCAGTCTGGTTCTAATTCAGCTCAAATTAAAACTGAACTGCTGGAATCTGTTCCGTGAGCACCCCTAATGGCAATTTGCTCCTCTTCCTACTCTAAAAAATTTACAAGTTCTTGCTTTGTGTGATTTTATTGTTGAGATTTTCTCACAGGGGGAACCCTGATCACTTCTCACTTTCTCTTTGGGGAGGTTACTGCTGCAACAGAAAGGGAATTTGGGGGCCCCGGAGTGTGATCTAGAAACACTGGATGGTGAAGTATTGTTAAAGCTCAGCAAGTGTATACTTTTAGTGGAAGCAAAGCTCAGAAACAGTACTTTAGTCAGGAGACCACAGAAAGCTCCTGGTACAAGAGCAATATAAGTATAATAAAAGTATTATTTTGGTTTTGTAAAAAAAGGGGGAAATTTTCTGTTTTATTCCTTGCCAAGTACATATGAACTGCCTCATACTGAGTCAGAGCAATTGGCAATCTAGCTAAGTATTGTCTGCTCTGACTGGCAGCAGCCCTCCAAGGTCCTGAATTGGAGCAGTCGATTGCTCCGACAGGCAACAGCTCTCCAAGGTCTTTCCCAGCTCTCCATCTCTGCAAGGATTGAACCTGAGATCTTTGGCATGCAAAATATGTGCTCTATCACTGAGCTATAGCCCCTCCCCACAAGTACAATGCCAATACTACATTATCACTTTGCTGGCTTTTTCATACAATTGCTCTAGAAAGTTTAATGTGGGAAACATTCCTGCCGGGTACTGAGCAGAGCATTTAATGACATGGCATAATTTTTAAGCACTTTAATCTTCCCACTGACTTCAAAGTGTGCAGCAGATTCTTTCTTGCATTTGATTAGTTTTGTGATGTTCGTTCATATTTCATTTTGCTAATTGTTGTTGTTCCATTAATTTTAATTGCCATTATTCCAATTCATTGCAAGCCCTTAGTAGAAAAATAGCAAGGATTATTAGGGACTTAGAATTCCTGTCCATGAAATGCAATGTAATATTAGCATGTACATGTGAATCGTGTCATTAGTACTCAAGTTTCAGGATTCAATCAGGGCGAGTTCACACAACTATTCCAGACTTGTTTTTGACGTGATGAAGGCATAGATACACAGGTAGTGACCTTCTGCCGAGTCAAACCATTGATCCATATAGCTAGCTCAGCATTGTCTACACTCCCGGGCAGCTGCTTTCCAGTGTTTGACAGCTATTTCCTGGCCCTACCTGGAGACACTAGGGGTTGAACCTGGGACCTTCTGCATGCAAAACAGATGCTTTTCCATTGAGCTATGCTCCTTCCCAGAGTAGACTTTGCAATCTTTCATATGTAGCTGCACAGCATGGGCTCTACTTCCCTATGGTGGGATTGTGTACTGCTGCAGAATATGTCTGAATGAAGCAGCCAGAGAGGCAGGGACAGTTGTCTGAGTGTCTGCCATCCCCCCTCCCTCTCCTGGTTTGGTGACCATAACAGACATTGAAGCTCTTCTCACGATCAGTGAGAAGAGCGTCTTCCGGGTTTGCAGGGAGAGAGGGCTTAGCCCGCTCTCCCCGCAGATGATCCAGAAGCCAGCCCTGGATGGTCGAATCAGCCACCCACATGACTGCTGGCTCCGTCATGGAGCTGGCGGGGGTTGCAGGGATTGGGGGCCGTGTGGCCTCTGGAAATTCCAGGATGCCCCATGTGAGAGGCATCTTGGAGAGACCCCAAGGGTTGGGAGGCTGCTTGCAGCCTAACAGTTGGGGGTCTACTCGTGTACGTGCTGCGGCAACACACGAGCAAAAAGATGAGGTTAATGGAGCTCCATTAACCCCATCTAAGGGGAGGGGTAATTAGGCAGGCTAGCCGTCTTGGGAGCACCGGGCTCGCTTGTGAGCCCAGTGGTTCCCATGATCCCTGGAAAGTGGGCTAAGCTCCCTTAGCCCGCTTTTCAGTGATTGTGAGAGTAGCTTCTCTGACATAGAGCAGTTTCTGAAAATGCAGATAGGAACATCTTATACTATTTTGCTACCAGACCCGTGAATTATAGAATAGGCTGGTTCGCACAACTGACAGCTGGATATGAGGAGCATACAGCCAGGCCCCACACACACTCCTGAAAAATGTCTGTGTCGGCAAAAGTCAAAGTAGGAGGAGGGGGAAATAGCCATGTGCTAGCCACGATCTGGGTAAAATGGTGTAGTATGTGCTTTCCCTCCACCCTCAATACAGCTCTGAATACACAGTGTGGGTTGGCTGCCACCATCCTACCCAGATTGGGCTAGCACATGAGCACTTCCTCCTCCTGCCTTGATTTTTGCCAGCACATGACCATTTGGGAGGAGTGCACGCCTGGCTTGGAGCCTCACTGGACCCTCCAGCTGTCAGTCATGAGGAGCAGCCCAGTGAGTTAATGTGCATGCAGAAGATGCTGAAATATCTTAAATATTCTGGGATCATGGGACTTGAAAAACCACATGCCCTTGTAGGACTCGACATGCAGGGCTGGCATAGGAACATAGGAAGCTGCCATATACTGAGTCAGACTCTTGGTCCATCTAGTTCAGTATTGTCTACACAGACTGGCAGCGGCTTCTCCAAGGTTGCAGGCAGGAATCTCTCTCAGCCCTATCTTGGAGAAGCCAGGGAGGGAACTTGAAACCTTCTGCTCTTCCTAGAGCGGCTCCATCCCCTGAGGGGAATCTCTTATAGTGCTCACACATCAAGTCTCCCATTCAGATGCAACCAGGGCAGACTCTGCTTAGCTATGGGGACAAGTCATGTTTGCTACCACAAGACCAGCTCTCCTCTCAGAAGCTGACATAAACGAACAACCACCAAGGACCTCAGAAGGGCTCCCTGCCAATCCCTGAGACCACAATTGTGCCCATAGCATTGTGCAGTGTGGTGGAGTGATGCTTTTTGCCAAGGAAAAACCAAAACCTTTCAGCTTCTGTCTGTCTGTGCCAGCTCTAAGGAGGCTTTAAATACATACATCCACTCCCTGTATGAGACTTTGCCTCCCGAAGGCTCACCTGTTGGTTCTGCCTGTCCTGCAGCCCTGTACCACAGAACCCTCTGCATTGCATTACATCACATTTATTTATTTATTGTTAAAGTTATATACCGCCTTTCATTAAAAACAACCCCAAGGCAGTTTACAAAAGTTAAAAAAACAAAAAACCATACAATAAAATGGCAATAAAAATATTAAGCTAAAAATATAAAACCAATCTAATTTAAAATCTATAAAATACAAACATAAAAACTATACACGAGTAAAACACATAGAAGCAGCAATAAAAACAATCATGTAAAGGCCTGGATAAAAAGCCAAGATTTATGAAGCTTTCTATTATTCATTCATTCATTCATTCATTCGATTTCTATACCGCCCTTCCAAAAATGGCTCAGGGCGGTTTACACAGAGAAATAAACAAATAAGATGGAACCCGGTCCCCAAAGGGCTCACATTCTAAAAAGAAACATAAGATAGACACCAGCAACAGTCACTGGAGGTAATGTGCTGGGGGTGGATAGGGCCAGTTACTCTCCCCCTGCTAAAAACTAGTTTAGTTTCTAAAAACTGTGATGGAGTCAGAGGAGTGAATGGCCACTGGGAGAGCATTCCAAAGTCTGGGGGCAGCAACAGAGAAGGCCCTGTCCCAAGTGCACGATAGCCGAGCCTCCCTTATTGTCGGCACCCGGAGCAGAGCCCCCTCAGATGACCTTGTCAAGTGGACATCAACCCTTGGGAGCAGGCGGCCCCTCAAGTACCCCGGGCCCAAACCGTTAAGGGCTTTAAAGGTCAAAACCAACTCCTTGAATTGGACCTGGAAATGAACTGGCAGCCAGTGCAACTCTTTCAGAATGGGTGTGATGTGCTTCACTGGGCAGCTCCAGATAAAACCCTAGCTGCCGTGTTTTGCACTATCTGCAGTTTCCGGATATTCTTCAAGGGCAGCCCCACGTAGAGCGCATTACAGTAATTCAGCCGTGACAAGACTAAGGCATGGGTAACTGGCCAGATCTGCCTTCTCGAGAAAGGGATGCAGCTGGCGCACTAGCTGAAACCATGCAAAGGCACCCCGGGCCACCTCCTCCACCTGAGCTTCCAAAAGCAGAGCCGGGTCCAGTAATACCCCCAAGCTGCGTATTTGCTCCTTCAAGGGGAGTGCAACCCCATCCAGAACCGGTAAAATCTCCTCATCCCGATTGGCTCTCCTATTGACTAACATTACCTCCGTCTTGTCCGGATTCAATTTCAGTTTATTAGCCCACATCCAACCCATCATGGCCTCCAGCCCCCAATTCAGGACATCCACTGCCTCCCTAGGATCAGGTGACAAGGAGAGATAGAGCTTAGTGTCATCTGCATATTGCTGACAACTCATTCTAGATCATTGAAAACACACCAGAACTAGGGAGGGAGACGGGAATCCAAACGGATTATTTAAAAGGACAAAGCTGCTGAGTCTTTGTCACGTGAGATGACTTCATTATGGAGGCAGAAGGTAGCCTGCTTAGTGAACATATCAGACCTTCTGTGCTGAAGGAGGCTGTCTCTCTGCTAAAGGAAACATTGTGTTGTATTTCTACTTCAGAGCCGAGCTTTGATTTGGAAGGGAGGGAGGAATGCATATATATTCCCACTCTTTTCTCTCTCTGTGGTATATTTATGTCCTATATTTATGTATCAGCTTTCAAAAGTAAAGCCTCTTTGCAAGGCATTAACTTAAAATAATAAATGTACACATATGCCCTTGTTCAATTTATGGGGAATATTGATATATCACTTTTCAACAACAGTTGAAAAAAGTTCTCAGAGGTGTACATAGAATGAATGAGAAGATGGCTCCCCATCCAAAAAGGACCTTGGACCAAAAGGACCAAAAAGAAACACAAGAGAGCAACAGCCACTGGGAGAGATGCTTCACTGGGCTGAGTAGGGACAGTTGCTCTCTCCCTACTAAATTTAAGAAAGCCACCTCTTAAAAAGGCATCACATCATCCATTTAGCAGGAGTTAGAGGGAGAGTGTGCATGAGTGGTGGGGATTAACTGCCCACCATTCAAAAAAGAGATGTTTAGTAGTGCCAGGGTGTATCATTCACATGCATATGTAAAACCAGGGAGAGTGAAAGGAGTGTGAATGTGTGTACAGGATACTGAGAAATGAGTACATATCCAGAATTCATGCCTGCAGCACTATCATATAATATATCACAGATGAAAATAGGGATAGATGTGTAGCATTGCTATTCTCATGCCAAAATTCACTCAAGCCTTGCCCACCCTGCAAGCCACATTGCCGGAGCTCCATTTTGTTGGCTATAGTCATTTAGTCTGCAGTTGCCTGTGGTTGGACCAGTTGAAAAGCCAAGACTGCATCTGTTGCTTCATTTACATATATGCCATAAAAATCGTATTGTCCTACTTCTACTATTTATATACTGCAAACTCTGGTTTCCGGACAAAGTAGCTCCTTCCTCTTCCTGGTCTGCTAGGGCTGCATTCCAGCAAGTTCCGTAGCGTATGTGTCGCCATACCGCAGGCAAAGCATCAGCACATCACTGGAACAGCTGCCATTTAACCACAGTCTTCAAGGGTGCATGCTCAGCGCGGTCATGCCTTTTCGGAATGGTCCATCTGTCCTCTGCAGGGAAAGGGCATTTAATCCTTTTAAATGTCATGCCATGCCACCCCTTCTTCTGAGAGTGATTGCACCACAATCTTCCTAAGAGCCCTGAAACAAAACTGTCTTGCACAAGCACAATTTTGGGGAGAGGGGGGCCTTGGTGGGCATTATTACCCTATTACTCGGGAAAGGAAAGGGAACCTCCAGACTTTACTATTGCAATGTGCTCTATGTGGGGCTGCCTTTGTGCATAGTCCGGAAAGTGCAGTTAGTCCAGAATGCAGCAGCCAGATTGTTCTCTGGGTCATCTCGGAGAGACCATATCACTCCTATCTTAAAAGATCTACACTGGCTGCAGCAGGGGCGTAACTATAATAGGGCAAGGGGAGACAGCTGTCTGGGGGCCCACTGCCTTGGGGGAGGGTGTCCAGAGGCAAGTCACATGACTGACTCCCCCAGCCACACCCCCACCCGGGCTTCCTTCAGTTGTATTCATCCTCCGAAACTGATGTGATCCTGATGTGATTGTACTCTGCTTTTTGTTACCACTATTCAGTCTCATTTAAGATTTCTTTACTTCATGAGCTGAGCTTCAGTGGGGGGGGGGGGCGGGGTGCGTGATTTAAAGTCTTGTCTCTGGGCCCACTGCAACCTTGCTACGCCCCTGGGCTGCAGATAAGTTTCCGGGCAAAGTACAAGGTTTTGGTTATAACCCAGAAAGCCCTAAACAGCTTGGGCCCTAGGTATTTAAGAGCACATCTTCTTTGCTATGAACCACACCGTCAATTGAGATCATCTGGAGAGGTCCGTCTGCAGTTGCCACCAGATCATCTGGTGGCTACTCAGGGACAGGCTTTCTCCATTGCTGCCCCGAGGCTTTGGAACACACTTCCTGCTGAAATAAGAGCCCCCCCCCAACCATCTCTTACAACTTTTAAAAATGCAGTCAAGACACATTTGTTCTCCCAGGCTTTTAATTAGATATTGTTTTAATTGTTTTAATTGTGTTTTAATAGTTTTAATATTTTAAATTTTAATTGTTGAAATGTGTTAATCTTTTTATTGTTTGTTTTTATTATCTTGTAAGCCGCCCAGAGAACTTGCGTTTTGGGCAGTATTAAAAACATGATGAATTCCTAGGAGGAGATATGTATATGAGGGAGGGCAAAGGATCTTGGGGTCTGGCCCATTGTGACCAAGGATGCTCTTGCAAGGGCACACCCCAGCAAAGCAGTCCATGCAGAACAAACCACACTCCTGCCCCTGTGGTGGTTTACCGCCAGTGGACTAGCACTCTCATGAGAGGACCAGTCTACTGGGGAGGACTTTAGGATCGAAAACCTTCGGTCTTCCATCAGACTGCATGCTCATGAGTTGAGCTAACCCAACAAAGGGGTCTCCACTTGCATGGGGTCCCTGTTCTCTCTGTTTAGAACTTTTACATAGCTACCCCCTCCTCTCCTGGGAAGCCTTTCATACACTCAAAGGAGATTTTGATGCTCCATGTGCCAGAGCCTAGCCGCATGTGCAGACTAGGGAAACACCAAGTGCAGGGATGGACCTTTATTCTCGTTCAAAATTTCCAGGTTCGGACTGGCGTGGTGCTGTATGTAGATCTGCCATGTTGGGAATCATTGGAGAGGGGAGTCCTGATTTCTAAATACCCCAGGAGAGTGGGGTCACCATTCTGGGCAAAATTAAAGGTGGATGTGTTCAAATGGTAGGATGGGCTGGCAGAGGGCATGCTTTGACAGCTTCTTGGTGGTGTGCCCATTCCTGTGGCTTATATAAAGCAACCTGGCTGGGCAGCATCTGCCATCTGGCCCCCATGACCCAACACTCTCATGAAAGAGCAGTCCATGGGAAAAGGAGAATTGTCTTTGCACATTATTAGTGATCTGCCCAACACTCCTGACCCCACAGATGGTTCTTCTCATGAGTTGTGATGGGGTATCTCCAAGGCCTTACACTCTTATGAGTGAGCAGTCCACTCAGGAACAGCATCCATCCTCATCACATATGAGGAATTGCTTCTTTCACTGGGGCAATGCTGATCCTGCTACGTGGCCCTTCTTATAAGTAAGCCTAGTGACCTCACAGGTACCCCCAAAGGAAAGAGGCTGGGGCCCCCTTCCCCAACATAATTGTAAGGGGGGGGGGAGACCTTAGCCATTCAAGAATCCCTGGTTGGGGCTGCCTTTTAAACCCAATCCCGGGTATCACCGCCATGCCAAAAGTTTCCATCCCAGAGTTCTAATGGGGTTGCCCTGCCTGTGTTGCCATCTCAAAGGGGTGTGCTTTTGGACATACATCACTGTCCCTCCATTTTCAGGGAGCAAAGCACTTAGTGCCCATCTTATCATCCCATCCCCTTTCTCTCTTGCTTACCATTAGCTGGGGGAGCACGGGCAGAGAGGGAAGATGGAATTCCCCTTTGTGACTTTGCCACTTGACACGCTGACTAGCTTGGGCTGGGATGTGGCAGTGTCCCTGTTGCCAGCCAACTGCTTTGTTGCATTGGAGATGGGGTGGGGCGAGTGTTTGGAGAGGCAGCCAGAGAGAAGTGCAACTGGCATGAAGTGGGCATGATCCTGGACAGGTCTGCACTGCCATCTCTATGATTGCAGCTCCAGAAAGTGAATAAAACCGTGGTTATGGCACCATTCAGATGTAACACTGCCGAAACCAAACCTCAGGTTGGGGTGACAAAACTTACTACAAACTGATGGTTCAAACTGGAGTTTGGCAAGGTAAACTACAGATTGCTTTCACCATGAAACCACATTTGCATACATTCTGACAACAGAATTCAAACCTTTGCCCCATTTAACGGCAGTTTCACATTACATGCGAATGTGGACTTTATCCAGATGCCATTTAGAAGAACATCTGTCAGAATCTTCAACACATATTGTTGAAGATCAACTTTGTTCTCCACATGAGAGATTACAAAATTATGTATTGCACACATCTGTTAGACTTCTGGGTTCTAAGGAACTGCACTGTCAAGATTTCATACCTGGAACATTAGCTTCTGTTCTCATGGCTGATTTATACATGACATTTTTCTATATCTTGCAGATACTAGAATCATTTATATGTGTGTGGAGGGGTTACTTGGTGGCTGAGTGTATGTGCAAAGATCCAGGCATGGATCTGCCCTGTGGTCTCAGTTTCTGACAGTTAGTGTGATCAGTTAGTGAGATCCATGCAATTATTGCTTTGTTTACCTTAAGCGATGGCCCTTTCGTGAGGCAGGGTGAGGTCATTGCCTAAGGCAGCATATAACTGGAGCACCAGCAGGGCAACAGATGCCCCCTGACATCTCTATTGGAGCAGCTCTTTGGGACCAATCTGATCTCTGCAAGGAGCGGCTCTCCTTGCACTCCTTGGCCCTTGCAGGTTTTGCAAGGAATGCCTCCCCCCACACTCTTTGCAAAGCTTGCAAGAAGCGCAAGGAGGGAAGAGGAGGCAGCTGGCAACCGTCCCTACTCCCTGCCCCCCCTACACTTTGAAAACTTGCAAGGGTCAGTTTTGAAAGGGATTTGGCCCACTGCAGGGGCATGGGGCACAGCAAGATTGTGTGCCTTGTCTCAGGTAACACAATACTTTTGGCCACCTTTCTGTACCTTTTTTCATCTTTTGTACCCTACCCTTTCCCCAAGAGACACACTGGTGACTCTTGGATCTGCTAAATATGTATTTAAAAATGACTTGTGAATTGGCCCTTAGTCATGGAAATTATTCCAGAAGTTATCCTCTTTGTGGGAAATGGTCATTCAGAATATAGAGCTCCTTGTTTCTTGAGTAATGAACAAGCTGTGCCCACGGGATTCCAGATATTTCCAGAGTCTGTGTGGAATCAGCACTATTTTGCTTAGAGCACTTGAGTCAGCCTTCCATGCTCAATACACATATATAGAAAGCCTAAATTCTAACTTGTTTTCTGTTATATTGTCAAGACAGTTAACCTCACCTTAACATTCTCTTGCGTTATTTTCTTTCAGTACCTGGTTTTATGAACATTATGCCCACTTCAATCCTTCTCGCCCACCAATTGTTCACTGAACACAAGAAATGCAGGAGGACCCCAGTATTAGCAGGGGTTCCATTCTCCTCAATTACCGCAGATAAAGAAACTGAGAATACAGAGTCCTTAGGGCAATGGCATGGTGGAGGGTTAGATTCCTGGAGACCCGAACATTTTGGAGAAAATGTGCAAAACCTGGGGGTGGGGCAAAGTAAAATGCCCTACCGTGCTTCGCAGGCCTCCAGCAGTCTACCAATGCCCCCTACAAAAGTCTCATATCTGGGGGTTTTCCATGAAAAATTGCAGGTTTTTTAAAAAATCCACAAATGAGCCACAAAATGGCTCCTTGTCTTAAAATAGTAACTGGCGATTACCTCGGAGGTCATTTCCATCCACCCCGATCTGTGGATATGCAAATTTAACCCCCTTTCCCAATTTTCCCCTGTGTATGTCAAAGTTGGGTGTCCATTGCCTGATCGCGGATATGCGAA
Organism: Hemicordylus capensis; assembly: GCF_027244095.1. Lineage (NCBI taxonomy): Eukaryota > Metazoa > Chordata > Lepidosauria > Squamata > Cordylidae > Hemicordylus > Hemicordylus capensis. The sequence goes on along the minus strand of NC_069661.1, from coordinate 23,179,460 downwards.
ACTGCGAATGGAGAATCCACTGATAGTAAGGTTTGCCTGAAGGTCTGAAAGGGAGAGTGCTGATTATTGTCAATTAAGGACATTTTGGGATGCAGCCGTTCTGCCTGAGTGGGAGCTGAAGGATACTGTTTTTTAAAAAAATTGTATTTGGCCAGAAAAAGACTTGGAGATTTCTTTGTAGCTGGGAAGAAGCAGTCTTGGGAGGGGGCAGGGCTGCTATTCCTTTGGGGGCCTGAGGTGGTTTTGGAATAGGCATGTCTTCCCTGCCCCCCGTGGTTCAACCTATGCAATTGTCAATAAACTCTTACTTACCTAAGACGTCAGAAGCCTCTACTACAGGCATGGCCATTCCATGAGGCAGGGGGAAGCAGTTGGCCTCAGGCCCCAGCATGAGAAGGGGTGCAGGCAGATGTAGGGCTGGATTATGACACACTGAAGCCTTAAACTACACCAAGCTTAAAAGGCTCAACAGCATTAGAAAAATGCTTTGACAATGAAAAGGACAATAAAAAAAGAAATAATAAATTTTTATTTTTGCTTGGCAAAGATGCAACAAAAACGAATAATCTAACAAAAAGAGTTATCTTGCAATAGGCCTATTTGCATTTGAAATATCTTTGAATGAAAATACATATGTAGAACTTGAAGTTTAGTCATTTTTAAAATTCAGAGACTCCTTACAACGTGAGGCCCTAAGTGAAGCTTACTTCACTTGTGCCTAAATCCAGCACTGGGCAGATGCCAGCCCTTCATCACCATTGGAACCACCCCGTGGACTTCCCTGCCGCCCACAGCTGCCACCCTTCCTCACCCTATGGGACATGCTGTTCGTTTCCTTCTCCTTGCCCTACTGGAGTGCACGTCTTCTTTCCCTCTTCCCGCTCCCAGTGCCAGCTAGGAACACCCTTGCATCCACTACCTGACTTGGTGGCATAATCTGAGAGTGCTTGCGTGCTCCTGCTGGTGTCTCAGTAGCATGGCCTGAGAATGCTGAGCACCCACCCACAGATGGGGAGGGGGGCGCACGTCATCTTGTCCTTCACCTCAGGAAGCAACGTGTCTTGGACGACCCTTGCTCCAGAACTCCCTCCTCACAAGGATACTGACAGTGAGGCTGTTCCCACAATCAGCCAAGACCGGGCTAAGAAATCCAAGCCCAGGCTTGGCTGTGTGTCAGAACCGCTGGCAACCATGCGGCTGCTGGTGGCACCTCAGCAGTAAAGCCACCTGTGGAGCCAGCCTCTTAAATGAGGTTAAGGGAGTGAGCACTCCCTTCGCCGCCCTTTTCTTAATCGTGTGCAGCACTGGCTGCTTTTTTTTTTTTTTTGCTTTAAATTTTTATTGATTTTAACAATATCTTGAACATCTCATTACATCCAATTAAACAAAAATTGACTTCTAGCTCACCAATCAGCGCAAATCACTAACTATACAATTAACCCTTGCTATAATAATTCAAAACATATATCCTATATCTTACCAAACTCAATTTTAGTCTACTCAACCTGCTAATATTACTAAATTTCAAACCCTGTTTAAAAACTCAGTATTAGGAAAATAGTTCTTTAGGTACAGTAAGAATGATTTCCAATCTTCTTTAAAACCTTCCAAATTTTGATCTCTTATCAGTACTGTAAGTTTTGCCATCTCCGCATATTCCAAAATTTTTATCAGCCAATCTTCTTTTGAGGGCAGTTCATTGTCCTTCCATTTCTGTGCATATACTATTCTGGCCGCCATGGTTGCATACATGAAGAATGTTAAATTGCTTTTGGAAAACTCTCCTTGCGTTATTCCCAACAGGAAGGATTCTGGGCTCTTAGGAAATGCCATTTTAAAAAAAAAATTTAACTCATTATATATCATGTCCCAAAAGGCCTTTGCCTTCTTACAAGACCACCACATATGAAAAAAAGTTCCTTCACAATGTCCACATTTCCAACATTTGTTTGAAACATTTGTATACATTATCGCCAATTTTTTAGGCGTCAGATACCACCTGTACATCATCTTATAATAATTTTCTTTTAAAGTGTAACATGCAGTGAACTTTAAATCAGTTTTCCATAATTTTTCCCAAGCTGCCATATCTATATTATGACCCAAGATGCCGCACCGGCTGCTTTTAGCACCACTCACCTGTAGCTGCAGGGATCCCCACAATGCACCACGCACTCGCATGATGCATTGTGGGATTTCTGATGGCCGGAATAACGCATCCCAGCCTCTGACCTTCCGCGTCCCTGCCAGAGGCAGCCCGTGTCCGTTTGGGAGGGCGATTTGTGCGCCCAGCATGGACCTAACAATCGTCTTTGGGGAGGTAAGTTTCAGAAGCCTTCCTCCACATGTTCCCTCGAGCCCTTTTCACTTCTCACTGATCGTGAGAAAGGGCTCAGTGTGTGTGAGTGTAGGGTTGTACTGGGGATAAATATAATGATGTAGATTGTTCAGGGCTCCTTGGAGGAAGAATGGGATATAAATGTAAAAATAAACAAAATAAAATATTTAAACTGCAGGTGGCAGGCCCTAAATTAGATGAGTCATTTCTGTTCATGCTCACATGGGCTGCTTCTTTGAGGATGATCCAATACATGTGCATCATCTAAACACAAAAAAATTGGACCCTTTTTGCTTTCAGACTGCAAATCTAATTGGTTAAACAATAAGTTAAATAACTGAAAATGCATGATTAATCAACTCAGATGTCTTTAATTGAATTAAAGCCCTAGTCAAAAGGTGATCTCTAGAACTTGCTAATATTTGGGGATGTTAGAAATACAAAACATTATGATTCATTAAATGTATGACTGTATTTACTAAGAGTTATTCCTGTGAGCCTCGTTGATCACTCCTTTTTCTTTTTAAACAGGTTCAAAGACCAGGGAGGGAGTTGTTCATGGGGTCACAACAGGTAAACCCACAATTGCATTTCAGTTTCTAAATCAATGGTAAATCTCCCACCTCTCTCTCAAAGTCATCTTTATCTCTGAGTGGGCTCTGATGCGCAGAGACGAGTGGGTGTGTAATAAATCTAGCATGCGGACAAGCATGCATTCAGTCTCACTGGGAAAGGAATGTGCCTGTAGGTATTGTATATATTTTTATGAGCTTGATTTGTACTTTGGTTCTAGTTTCATTGATCTTCCAAACCCCTTGGCACACCACATGAGAAAGCTGTAAGCGTGCTGTGTGCGCCCACATCTTCCCCGCCTGTGCGCCATTCCTTAATTGTATGAGGACACAGTTCATCCAAACGGTCCCCTACACATGTTCCAAACCTCACTTTAAAGTAGCATTTTGACTGTGTGTAGAGAAATGGTTCAGACTAACCAGGCCCATAAGAGTGTAAGAGGAGCCTTGCTGGATCAGGCCCAAGGCCCGTCTGATCCTGCATCCTGTTTCCCACAGTGGCCCGCCAGATGCCTCTGGAAAGCCCACAACCAGGAGATCTAGGCACACATCCTCTCGTGCCATTGCTCCCCTGCAACTGGTATTCGGAGGCCTCCTGCCTCTGAGCCTGGAGGTAGCCTATAGCCATCAAGAATACTAGCCATTGATAGACCTGTCCTTCGTGAATTTATCTAAGTCTCACTTGAAGCCATCCGAGAACATAAGAATGTCTCACATGAGAGGCAGTGTGTTGTAGTGGTTAGAGTGCTGGACTAAGACCAGGAAGACCCGAGTTCAAATGCCCGTAACTCTGGGCCTGTCACTTCTCTCTCAGCCTAATCTACTTCACAGGGTTGATGTGAGAATAAACAAAGCCATGTACACCACTCTGAGCTTTTTGGAGGAAAAGTGTGATATAATGTATAAATAAAGAAATGATTAAGGAATGGTGCATTGTGGGGAGATTAAAACACATGTGCTCCTGTTGTTATCACGTAGGGCGAGCCGTTCAGACAAATTATCATCCAAGGAGGGCGGAGATCCAGATCAGGATTGTCCTGAGGGCCAAGGGTTAAAGCCCCCTTCCCCTCACGGAGCAGGCCCCTAGGGCTGCTTTTTCCTGAGTAAATGACTGCACTCAAGTACAGAAAGGCAGCAGCTGAAGGCAAGAGCTCAAAGAAAGAGCTGTTTGTTTGTTTGTTTGTTTGTTTGTTTGTTTGTTTGTTTGTTTGTTTGATTGATTTCTATACCGCCCTTCCAAAAATGGCTCGGGCGGTTTACACAGAGAAAAAATAAATAAACAAATAAATAAGTAAGTAAGTAAGAAAGAAAGATGGATCCCTGTCCCCAAAGGGCTCACCATCTAAAAAGTAACATAAGATAGACACCAGCAACAGTCAGTGGAGGGATGCTGTGCTGGGAGTGGAGAGGGCCAGTTACTCTCCCCCTGCTAAATAAAGAGAATCACCACGTTAAAAAGGTGCCTCTTTGCCAAGTGAGCAGGGGCAGGGGTTGAACCAGCAGAGGCTCGTTGCAGATAGAGGGGTTATGTAGGAGTGAGGAGCCCCTTCCCTTCCTGGAGCTCAGACTGGCCCTGATTCTAAACAGGTGCCCGAGCTGGCCTCGCCTTCCTCCCAAGGAGGCCCATTGGGAGGAAGATCCAGAGTAGCCAGGTGAGCACTCTAGTGTAGTTTGCCCCCTCTGTGTAGTTTGCAGTGTGACCTCTGCTTCTGGGGCCCTAGAGGCAAGAGAGGGCACTCTGGGGCCAGGACAGGAGCCTCAGGCACCCAGGGCTGCTCCGAGGAGGCAACTACAGGACAGGCAACAAGCCCTGACTGCTCAGGGTCTGTCTTATCTAGGGGGCTTTAATCTGGGGGTGTGTGTGTCTCGGATGTGTGTTCTCCCCCTCTGAGACGGTCTCATCCAAATTACATTCCAGGTACGTCCTGACAGTAAAGGGCAAGCCTGTCTGCCTTAATAGTGGGCTGCTCCAGGGCTTTGGAATGCACTCCCTGTCAAAATCAGAGCATCTCCATCTCTGGCTGCTCTAAAAAAAACCAAGATCCTTTGTTTGTTTGATGAATTTGTATACTGCCCACTACCGAAGTCTCAAGGCAGTTTACAGCATAAAACAAACCAAGAATAAAACAAACCAAGAATTTAACAGTTAAAACATAAAAGATTAAAAAAATCCATAAAAACATCAACTATAAGTTTACCTTCAGATTGCAAGGACTAAATATATGACTGAATCCAAGTCTAGGACCTGTTTTCTCTGGCTTTTAAAATTAATTACTCAATCAATTAATTTTAAACAGCTTTTTTATTTCATAAACATTGTTTTAATTGTTTTATCCCATTTTATATTTGTATCTTAAATTATGTATACTGCCTAGGGATATACATATCAGGCAGTATATCAAGACAGACAGACAGACAGATGGATAGATAGGATGGATAGATAGGATGGATAGTTTTTTTGGACCTGTGTGCTGCTAGTTTAAAGAGTGAGGGGTTTCAAGAGTAAGGGGGCTTGATCAGTGAAGCATTAGATGAGATAAACTAACAAATGCCCTGTGCATGGGGAGACATTTAGCAAACTGGTAGCTCAGCTTGTGTGGGCTGGATCCCTGCTGCTGGAATGTGTGGAGCAACAGAACCGTTGCTATCTAGGAAAGGCTAAAGAAGGACCCACTGGGACGCACAAAGTGTCTGCTCATGAATTATGCAGGCTTCCTGTGGACTTGGGCTTTGCAGTGGCACCAAGATTCAGGGAGGAAACCTCAGGGCCCATTTCCATCTGCTGTTCATTATGGTTTTGAATGGATTTGAACACAGGATAGCAGCAAATTCTGGCTGCTCTTTATGGGGTTTGTGGAGAGAGGGTATTTCGTCTAGGCATGTCTGCAGTTGCACATTGTTACACAGCAAAATGTTAATGGGCATGCAGCTATTATAAGGATTGCTCTTAGATTATTTGTATCTAAAATACTAGGGAAAATGGGCTTGTAGTAAAACCAGATGATCCTCCAAACCATCACACACAGTTTCCCTTCCAGTATACTGTGATGTCTAAATATGCAGACTCGGAGCCAAACTATAGATGATGAAGAACAGGTTCTTCTTAATTTTCTAATGCCGCAGAGGACTCCAATCAGCAGCCTCACCCTTTGTGGGGGATGGGGATCAGGGCCATCGCCCAGAGCCCATGCTGCCCGGAGCCATGTGCCAGCAGTGGTGGTGCAGGGATTCCTGCCTGCACCACCACTGGCCCCCAGAGCATGGCTCCTGCTGGGGTAGCTGTGCTCCAGACCCCCATAGTGGGCTCTGCTGGGCTGCATAGCAGTGATTCTGGCTGGGCTGCTCTTCTCTCTGGTTTTGCCACTGGGCAGAAGCACAGCTCCTCTGGTGGGACACACGCTCTGTGGGCTGGTCGGGGGGGGGGGACCGGGAGATGCCCGGAAGAATCTCCATGCTGCCGATTCACCTTGTTGGGACTAAGCCTGCGCACATTCAGAAAATTCAGATTTGGATTAGACGCAATCTCACTTTGACAGTTTTGGATTCAGAGTCAATGGGCTCTGGCGATGTTGGATATCCAAATCCGAATTCCGACTTAAATTTGGATTTCTTTTCCATAGCTGTCAATGGGGAGATTTTTTTAAAAATCACCAAAATTCACCAGTTGAACCTAGAACTATGGATGTGCAAACTGGCTAAAGCTCGAGCCAGATCGACATTGAACTTGGCTGGCTAGGGGGCTCGCCCCCAGCTTGCCCTCGAGCCAACCCTCCCCTCCCCATGGCCAGTCTGGGGATTCTAACAAAACTTTATATATCTTTTTAGAAGAGCTTACTGCCTTTCTGGGGGAATGCTGCTACCGCTACTGAGGTGGGTCTCCGGAAGTTCCCCTTCCCCCCACCGGCCTTTCCCTAGTCTCAGACTGCCCCAGTTCAGGTGGTTTATGGGCTGTTTTCTGCCTGTTCTGGGCCTCTTCGCACTGGTGGTGGCCATTTTGGAGGCCACCACAAACCGGGCCATAAACCGTCTGAACTGGGCTGGATTGAGACTGGGGGGAGGCTGGTGGGGGAAGAGACATGCACTGGAGACACACACACCCCTGTTCTCCCCTCGCAGCAGCACCCCCTAGAGGCAGTGAGTTCTTCTTAAATATATATATATATATACACACACACTCAAACCAAACATGCCCGATTCCATTTAAGTCCACTCCAGACTCAAACTGAACCGGGCATCTTGGTTTCATGCACACCCCTACCTAGAACCTTAAAACTCGCCACACATATGGAGAAGAGGTCAGATCATAAAAATAGCCCTGCTGAATCAGGCCCAAACCTTATCTAGTCCAGCATCCTGTGGCCCACAGTGACCCACCAGATGCCTCTGGGAAGCCCACAAGCAAGAGGTGAAGGCATGCCCTCTCTCTTGCCATTTCTTCCTCTCAACAGGTATTCAGAGGCATCCTATCTCTGAACCTGGAGGTAGCCTATAGCCATCAGGACAGGGGAGCCTTCACTGCTAATTGTTTCTCGACGCCCTGCACTTAGATTTGGATGTGAAGCGTTAGTGCAACTCATCCCTTTTCAACTGAGCCTCAGAGACCCTCAGAAAGTCTCTCTGCTTTCAGAAGTCTCATAGCTTTCCAAGGGTCTCCAAGGCTCAGCAAATTATTGTGGAAAAGCCTGGACTTATCCTGAGGTGAGAGAAGCGTGGGAGTCTTCCTGATGCCATCCTGACTTTGGAGACACTAAAAAAAAAAAGGAAGTAGGTCTTCTTGCTGCTTTCTGAGTGCTTTCAAAGTTCCATCCAGGGCCAGGGAAGCTCATCTCTTCAGGCTCAGGAAAAGAGTAGAGACTTTCCGTAATACTGAGCTCTTTTTGTCAGAGCAAACAATGCATCCACCGTCTGATAAGGTCATTTGTGGGCACCTGGGGAAGGAGCAATCCTCTCAATGCTTTGCCCATGGCACACTGTGCAGACGTGTTCTAGAGCATAGGTTATGGCTCTGAGCTGGAAATGGCCTGGCAAAAGAAGATGCACAGCTCAAGAAATCTGCTCTCCTCGGGAAGCTGATTGTCAAGTCCTTACCAGAAATGTCGGAGCTATTTGAAGCGTTTCGAAACAGATGGGAGTATGTACAGGCATTTGCTTATACCTACACCATCAGGGCATCCTCAGAATAGCAGCATCATATTTTCACCAAGTACAAAGCTGTGAAAATAGAATGTGTTTCTGCCTTCTCCATTTTCACCTGTAGGATGGACAACATATCCCCATGCCCTGGTTTTCTATGTGCACTTTGTGCCCTGCCTCCCTAGAACTCAGGATCAACCAGTAAGATTAATTGGCAGTAGATTCAGAACAAACCCATGAAAGTCTCTTCTTCACACAATGCATGATCAATTTCTGGCAGGAGTGGCCAACCTAAAGGCTCTCCAGCTGTTGTTGGACACCAACTCGCATCATCCTCAATCACAACAATTTGTAGCTGGGGTTGATGGGAGATGTAGTTCAGCAGCTGCTAGAGAGTCACAGGTTGGCCTCCTCTCATTTACGTCATATGAAGCCAGAAGGTGTGGTGATGGCCACTAGCTTAGAAGGAGTTTAGAAATGGATTAGACACATGCAGGTCTCTTGATGGCTATTAGCTCTGATGGCTATTTGCGGTCTCAAAAGTAGTATGCCACTTAGGTGATTGCTAGAAAGAAGAGGGCTGTTTGCCTCCATGTCCCATTTCTGGGCTTCCCAGAGGCATCTGGTTCGCCATTGTGAGACTGGGTTGGATGGACTTTTGGTCTGATCCAGCAGGGAATTCCCAGCACTGAACTTCTTTGTTTATATTTTTAGCTATGTGACGATAAAAGCATCCGGCAACATGATGTCGTAGTGTAATGGTTAGAGTGTTGGACTAGGATTAGCGAGGCCTGAGTTCAAATCCCCTTTCAGCCATGAAACTCACTGTGTGATTCTGGGTCAGTCAATCACCTCTCAGCCTAACCTACCTCACAAGGTGGTTGTGAGGGTAAACATAACCATGTACACTGCTCTGAGTTCTTTGGAGGAAGAGTGGGATATAAATGTCAAATAAAATAAATATGGAATAACAGTATGATTGTATGCATGTTTTCTTGGAAGCAAGTCCCACTAATGGGACTTCTTCCAAGAAAGCTAACATAGGATTGAGCAGGCTTGTAGAGAGGGGAGGACTGTGGTAATGAACATGAATTGTGCCCTTTGCTGAGCAGGATCTGCCTTGGTTTGCCTTTGAATAATGACGACATATGAGCACTGTCTGCTATAAGATATTCCCCTTAGAGGATCAGGCCATAGCTCAGTGGTGAAGCATCTACTTGACTGCAGAATGTCCCAGGTTCACTCCCTGGCAGCATGTCCAGAGCGCTTTCCAGATTACACTCTACAACAGTGTCACCACATGTCTGTGAAGTGTGCTTCCATACGTTTTGACATCCCAGTCCCTGCACTGTCAGCAAAGGGCCATTCACATTTCCGATGCCACCTTCCGGGTTTTATCTTTGCGTTACAGTGCTACAACGTTGCAAAAAATAGCTGTATTTTCCTGTTGTAGGAGGTTTGTACAAGCGAAAAAAGACTGTTCCCCCTGCTGGTGGCTTTGCACAACACCCTTTATTTATGGTTTCAATACGATCCTGCCAAGCCGAAGTAAACTACCTCTGTTGTAGTGTGCAATCTGGGAACCGCCCAGGTAGGACTGGGAAAGACTCCTGCCTGAAACCTTGTAGGGCTGCTGTCAGGCAGGATAGGCAATGCTGAGCTAGATGGACCAATGGACTGAGTCAGAATAAGGCAGCTTCCGGTGTTCCTATGAGCTTCTGGTCATGTCTCCTGCTGCAAATAAGAATTCCCTCCAGGCGAGTTATTGTATTAGCATGCATACGTTGTTTCTTGAAAACACTGCATATATTATCCAAGTAATCCTTTGGAAAACACTGTAATATAGTCTGGTATTAGTATTCTCATATTGCATAGGAAAGCCTGAGGCTGGGAGAGAGTGTGTGCCAAAGGCCATCCAATGATTTCATGGCAGAAGTGAGGCTTGAACTGGTAACTTCCTGACTCACATACCTAAAGTGCTATGCTGTGCTAACTCCAGAGCACGGCTTTTGAAAATGGGAAGAGTGTTGTTATGGGTTGTTCCCCCCCACCCCCCGGCTGTTAATGTGCTACAAATAACTAATGTAACTATGCTTGGATAGACAGGCTACTAGATACACCGGGCCAAACTACATATGTGGCTGAGGGGCGGGGGATGGAATTAACTTTTTCTGCACTGGCTGTTTTTTGCTCCATATTGGCCTTTTGCCACCATATTTGTTTGTTTTTAAATATTTATCTAAATCAACCAATCAGTTCAGGCTCTCATGATGTCTCATGAGGAGGGAGGGGATACTTGGTGCCCCACCCCAGACCTCCATGGCCCAGACTGTCGCCTCCCCACCCCACACTTTGCTCTATTGTACCTATGCCTTTGCAGGGAACTCTGAAGGAAGTACTTAAAACCATCTTGGTTGGGTATACTAATGTAAATAACATGAGGCATCCACATTTGCCTCACATCTCCAACTTGAAACATCTCACCTTTTGCCTCACTTGCCTTTCACCTTTTTTACAGTGGCTGAGAAAACTAAAGAACAAGTGTCAAACGTTGGGGGAGCTGTAGTGACAGGGGTGACGGCAGTAGCACAGAAGACAGTGGAAGGTGCTGGAAATATTGCAGCAGCCACCGGCTTTGGCAAGAAGGACCAGCTGGGCAAACAGGTTGGTTTAGCTGCTCTTTATTAACAAGGGTGGATTTAAACTGGGATTTTTCCTGTAAATCTTAAACATCTTATAAGACTTAATTAGGTGCCTCTGATCTGTGTGATTTTCCCCAAAACCAAGCTTCCTCCCCACAATCAAGAGGAAATTGTGGGGGTATTTTCTGGATTAGTAGTCTTTCCAAGGACTACTGCAATGTGCACAGCCTTTGGAAAGACTATTAGCCCCCAAAGTCTCCATGCCTTTCCATTAACTGTGTGGGCAAAGTTGGCAGGGGGAGGAGAACCAGTTTGCTGCCACATTCTTTGAAACATGGAAGAGAAGCTGCCAGTGCTCCCACTTGCTGCCCCAGGGACTTTAAGTAGAGGGTAGTAGGGAGTGGGACCTCTTTGCGACATCTAAGTAAACACAACTTGTGATTGGATGTTGTATTATGCCTTCTCCCATCCTGCTTCCCATTACTGTCTATCGGGGGCAGGACAATGCCCAGTGCTGTGACATCACATCACGTGTGTGTTTTATTATTAACAACGCTTTTCTCCCACCATTCCTCCAGGGAGCATGGGTGCCTTACAAGTTTGTTCTTTTCCCTCCATGCCCCTGCCCCAACAACCCTGTGAGGTTAGGCTGAGAGACAGACTGCCCTATGGCTAAATTTAACACATTGAGTGAGTTCATTTGTCATGCAAAACTTCTGCTAATGCTGAGTTCCACATGACATCCCACAGCCTCGGGAGCGTGTGATCCCCACCCATCCCCACACAAATGCTTACTTCCTTTCTAGGTTAGGATAAGCCGAGATTGGTCATGAAATCAGAACTGACCAATTTTGGTTTATGCTAACCTCCTTACTTCAGATAATCTGTTGAAGTGAATTTCAGATCTTGGGTTCTCTGAATCAGATAGGTTAGATTAAGCTAAGATTGGTTGGTTCAGATGTCACAACCAATCTTGGTTTATCTTAACCTAGAATGGAAGTCGGCGCTTACACAGGGAGGAGAGGGTGCACTCCCAAGACTGAGGGACATAACGCAGAGCTTGGCATGGACAGACGTGATGTCTGAAGCTGTCAGTCAAACAAAGCAATTCAGCCTTGTTCAAGCATTGTGTATGCTGAACAACAGGTCAAGTGTCTGAGTAGAAGGCTATTGTAAGCATGCCAGCGAGGCCTGCAGCACCATAATGGTGTGTTCTGTATCCATACATCCCTCTCTTCCTGACTACACTGTTGCTCTGCAGTCTGTGAGGAAAGCAGAGGCATGGCTACAGATCCTATTGAGTACCCAGAATGTTGGGGGGCAATATGCTAAATCATTGTAAACCGCTTAGAGAGCTTCCAGCTATAGAGCGGTATATAAATGTAAGTGCTATTGCTATTGCTATTGCTATTGGTGCCAGGGTGTGCATGTGACTAGCCAGCACGCTCCCTTTCCTCTGTACTTGGGCACAACTTATTCACTGGCTATTTGTCTCTCCAGACTCTCATAACACCTAGAGCTGGGTCTCACGATCCGTGAGACCCAGTTTTGCAGGGTGAGTGGGGAGAGCGGGCTAAGCCCACTCTCCCGCTCATGAGCGGAGAGGGAGCCCTGGGCGGCCAGATCAGCCGCCCACACGATTGCCAGCTCCGAGATGGAGCCGACGGGGGCTGGGGGGAGTGGGGGCTGATTGGCCCCTGCAAGCTCCAGCATGCCCTGCGCAAGCACTCAGGGCATGCTGACGAGACCCCCGGAGCCGGGAGGTGGCTTTTCACCTCCCCTCCAGGGATCTCCTCGTGAGTAGCCATGGCGCAGAGCCGCACCATGGCTACTCATGATTCAATAGCCCGGGTTTGCGGAGCGCTCGCTCCACAAACCTGGGCTAAGGGGCAGGCTACTTGAGCGGATTAGCCGCTCAAGAACCACCGGGCTCGCAGCCGAGCCCGGTGGTTCTTACGATCGGGGAAAATCGGGCTAGGCTCTCCTAGCCCGATTTTTCCCGATCATCAGAATAGCCCCCTAGTTAAATACTTTGTAAACTGCATTTTCTGTCATATGTTATTTAAAAAAACAAATTGTGTGTTTGTAAGACAGTTCTCTCTCGAGATATTGTAAAAGGCTTTTTTGCAAGGAGGAGGGTTCCCATATATATCAGAGAGAAAGAGTGCACATCTTGATGAAAGAGTGAAGGTAATGCTTCTTTACTGTGCATTTGGCTCGAGTTCTTTGTATAATGCCATTTTCAAGTTTTTGCAACTTCACAACTAATGAATCACTGGAGAATATGGAACATAAGTGAAAAGCTATTACAAAGAAAGCCATAATGTCTTTATTGCTTGTGGGTGTCCCGCTTACCGGATTTAGAAAAGCAATTTTATTCATTCTTTTTACATAGCTCTCTGAAAAGTGAGTCAAATGTGTTAGTATAGCAAAGATCTAGGAATACACTAGTGTCAGCTGGGAACTGATGCCTCACAGTGGCTCAGTTCTCACTGTGGAGGCAAACCTATGTCTGCACTGTACCATCTCAAACTTTAGGTGGGGTTCCCACTGAATACTCACCCATACAAAACATAGAACAATGCCCTTCATGCAGCACAGTGGGTGTTAAGGAGAAAGGTGCTAGCCTAGCCTTCTTCCTAACATGCTAGTTTTCTATGTGTGGGCATCCTTCTTCAGCCTGTTACAGCATATGCTACATGTGGCAGGCCATACGCTTGACTTGGTCTTTGGGTCAATGGTGGACAGTGGTGCTCCATGGATAGTCTAGGAGGCTTCAATACCGTTATCATGGATGGATCACTATCTGGTGAATACTGAACTGAGGGTGGACCCAATACACTGCAGGGGTCGGGCATCACTGACCAGTTAGGATGGTCCTCCCTCGGAGGTTTATGAATCCTAATGGATTCCTGATGGCTCTTGGGGAGTTTCCTGCTGAGAGAGAGAATGATCCTGTTGACGCCTTGATCTCCCTTTGGTATGAGGAGATAGGTCAGACAATTGACACAGTTGCGACTAGGCTCCCTCTCCAGATCCACCGAGTCCAAGCGAGGACCCTGGTATACAGGTGAGTTGCGGACAATCAAGTAGGCTGGTAGATGGCTTGAGCATTGTAAGCGGAAAACTCAGAATGAATGTGACCGAACACAGGCTAGAGCCCATATTAGGGCCACTCTATGGTGGCAATGGCAGCAAAGAAATCCTACTTTTCTGCCACCATCATGTCTCCTCAGTGTCGTCCAGCAGAGCTTTTTCAAGTGGTTCGGGGCCTCCTAGGTGAGGACCTCAAAGACCATCAAACAGAACGGCAGCCCTCTGTGACCAATTTGTGTTACATTTTGTGGATAAATCATTTGTATCCATTCTGACTTGGATGCTAAGATTTTTGCGGCACCAGAACTAGATGTTGCCAATGCACCATCTGGTCTTATTATATTGGATGGTTTTCAGACTCTGTTGCCTGAGGAGGTGGACAGGCTGCTTGGAAGGCTGAGGCCTACCAAGTGCATCCTTGACCCACGCCCTTCATGGTTGGTGAAGGCTTCTCGGGAGGGACTGGGTACATGGGTGGCAGGGGTGGTGCCCCCTCATCTGAAGGAGGCAGTCTTTAGGCCCCTCCTAAAAAAGCCCTAATTGGACCCAGATGACTTAAATAACTTTTGACCAGTTTCAAACCTCCCTTTCTTGGGCAAGATGTTGGAAAGTGTGGTGGCATCTCAGCTCCAGGCAGTTCTGGATGAATCTGATTACTTAAATCCTTTCCAGCCTGGCTTCTGACCTGGATATTGTTGTGAGCTGCCCCAAGCAGTAGTGTACTGGAGGGCCGGGTATACATATTTTAAATAAATAAATAGAAGTTGGCTGTCTCTAACTACTGTCTTGATCAGCTACCCTGTGGCTTGGCTTTGTCATCAGCTGGTTATCACAGCCCTTACTTCAGATGCTCTAGTGAATGGGAGTGGGACCACAGTTGTTGGATAGGATGTAGTCATGCTATGTGAGTAGCAGAATGACATAGTGTAGCTGTAGTTGGCCTGCATCATTTTTCAGATCACAAGTGGTAGATTCTATGATCGAATGCTTGTATGTAGACATTAAAAGTTTCACATCAAAAACTGGCATGTCAGGAAGAAGAATCCTAGCTTTGCCAAATTTTCTATGTGCAGGGAGGGTGTTGTTTTTTAAAGGGGACATTCAAACATGCAAATCTCACCAACATTTTGAAGTTGTACAGTCCCAGAATGCTGGACCACGTGTTTTTGTGCCCTGAAAATTAGCTCTGACAGATGTCTCTTACTAAGGGGATCAGATGTGTGGTTCCAGGGTGTTAGCTCAGGCCTGGCTCCCACCCATCTATAAATTTGAAGATGATCCATTGCAGGATCAGTGCAGTAGCTGAAGGCTGTATGCCTGGCTATCCAATTTTCCCACCTAGGTTTCTGGGGAGAATGATAGCTGCACATTAGGGGACATTTTTCCACATTCCATTGTTGCACATAGCAGCAGCAATGAACCAGGAGTCAGAAAGCTTTCTCTCAGCCAACAAAGCTTTGCTGAGGAAATGCACGAACATTACCACTAAGCTATATTTGTCTATTGATTTGAATCCTGCTTCCTGTAATTTTTCCTCCTTATAGCAACTCGGGTAGTGGAGTGCCTATGAGTTTGAATGTGAAACAGAGCCACCCTCCAAAAAGGATAGTTGTTTCTCTATTGCTGGGGGTGGGTGGGTGGGATCCTAGGTATGCAGAAGTATACAAATATACATGTCAGCAAATTAAAAGGGTGGGGGGAGATGTTAAAAAGTAAAATAGCCTTCTGATTTTCCAGGCCCTACAGAATTTTGAGGGCTCTTTAGCTCAGATGTCAACTGTAGCAGTTTATAGCTGGTATCCTTGAAGAAGGAGATTGAGCTTGTGGGGTACAAGCCGTGAAGTTAAAAACCACCCCCCTTGCATTATACAGGGAAGTTTCAGGAGGAAGGAGATGAAAAATGAATCCTTTTCACTCTCTAGAACTAGCTTCCTCCTCTTCCCCCTGTATATTTATTTACCCAAAGGTCTCAGAGCAGGTTACAATAAAACCAATATAAAACATAATTAAAATACATCTCAAAATAGCAATTAATAGCATCTCCTGTAGCAATAAAATGCTCAAGTTTGAGGTTGGTTGCTCGTCACCTCTAGTGCTATGCAGTGGCGGATTTAAGCAGAGGAAGAGTAGGCACTTTCCTACAGCGGCAAAATTTGAGGAATAGCAAATTTTGGCACTCAAATTTTGCCACCTTTCTCTCTGGGCGGGGTGGTGATGGAGCCTCTCTTTTTTTCTCCTTAAAAATCACCACTGTGTGTGGCAAGATAAGGTCAGAGAAGGCCACACAACAGCGGCTGTGGGGAGGGGGGGGAGGGGAAAGACCCCCTTTTCCTTTAAAATGCCGCACAGGCAGTGGGGCAGCAGTGGCTGTAGCGGGGACAGTGGTATTGGGCTGAGAGGAAAGTTAGCCCTTTTAGCAGTGCTGCAGCAAGGGAGAGCTCCTTATCCCACCACGCACAGCAACATTTTTTAAGGAGAAGGGGGGCTTTCTCCCTTCACCCCTACCCTCGCTGCAGTGGCAGGGGCGGCAAATCCTTGGCCACCTACAGGTGGCAGAAGTCGTACTCCACCCCTGGTGCTTTGTAGTATAGCAGGAGAAGGCCTCAAGGGAGCGGGAAAGAAAAGGCATTGCCTTTTCCCTTCCCTGCCTACTGAAGCCTCGCTTGAGGCCTGAACATCACTTCCAGGCAGGCTGAGCCCTGAACAGGAGTCCTCTTGTAGTCTGGAGATTCACTGTAACATATTACTGCAGATCCCAGTGGTGTTGATGATCCTCCACTTTATCAGATTAAAACCTTAGTATTCCATCTGCTCACCTTGACAATAAAGCTCTTTGTTTTTGAGAAAGTAATCTTATTGCTGGGTTTTAAAGTCTAATCCTGAAGCTTCATTTTTAATGAGCTCATCTAAGCCGAAAATTCCTCTGCACTGCCACTTTGTCAAATTGATAATGTCCTTAGAACAGAAGATGATCAGAAGCATCTACTCAAATTTCATCCTATTGTCCTTTTAAGAAGCACCCTGATACACTGCTGAGAATTGGAAGGAAATTGTATATGTAAACATGCTGGTATGTTGTGGGTAGCTGACTGTATCTATGGGCAGATCTTTTTTAAAAAATATATCTTAAGACACTTTGGAAAACTTTATATCCAGATCTTTGTAAAGGGCAAAGAGACATGATGTGGGGGGTTCATGATCCTATCTCCAGGGTTGATCAAAATCGATTTTATTATTATTATTATTAATTACAAATCAGATTTTTAAAATTTAAATTGGATTAAGCAATTTATAAAAAATTAACCTAGGTCAAAGCTCATGAATGTTAATCATAACTCCTAAGTACATTCTGAGTGCTTGTTAACAGCAGTATAAGGGGATGAGAGATAACAGAACTGATCAATCCTATTCTACAGGTAGTGTGCATGCAGTGCATGCACACGCACAACCACACACACTCAAGCCCTTGACTCCCCTCTCTCTAAAAGTGCAACGACATTAGGCCCTATCACACACTATGTTTAATACTTGTACATCGAGTGTACAGTGTACAAAGGTACAAATCTGCACAGGCCCAGTCATTCACATGTTATGCTGAACACAGGTATAGCAGTTCACTTCCTTTCAGTACCAAGCATTTGAAGGGCCTGTATCCAGGTTCACTTTTAAACTGAACCCAGGTACAGTAATTCACACAAATATATGTACAAGCATACAGAGCTATACACAAACATGTCTACAAGTTTGTATCTGTACATTTCTTTAGCCCAGTTCAGGCATTATGCTCCTACATGATGTACACTTCATACAGCATAACATCTGCATTGGGCTGAAGAAGGCCAGTGAATGAGGATTTGGGAGCACGGAATAGATCTGAGCAAGGAGGAGAAGTCTGGATATAAATACAAGGGATGGGGAGGGGAATAGAAAGTGAAACCAAAAGTGAACAGAACGTATTTATGCAGTCCTGAGAAAGGTTTTTCTGTGCGTATCCTCCATTTTAGAAGGGAAACACCTATCATAGTAGCAGGTCGTAAAAAAGACCCCACTTGGGGATATTTTAATGAAGTTCCTGTACCTGTGGGTAAGATGGGCATGCATGCAAAATGCAAGGCCTGGTGGCCCAAATGAAAGAGCATTATGAGAAGTATGTACCTATTCTAATATGTACCTACCTTCTAAAAATGAAATCTACATCTCTGGATATGTATTAAGGTTATATTGGGCAAGAATGTGCTTTTACTAAAAGAAAAAAAAAGATGATTAAATAGAATCTTCATGATTAGCTATTTAAATTGTGTTTTAAATCATTAAAATTGAATCCTGTGAAGTGATTTAAATGATTATTTAAATCAGTTTGATTTAAATCAAATCAACCTTGCTATCTCCTATTTTTAAAGCAGCCATGGCAGGGTCCCATTTTGACTGGGGTAACAGCACTGTGAGAGTAAGAGCTTAACCCTCTTTTTGGCATTGTTTTCCTGTCCTAACTGCACCTCTGGGAGCTCCACTGGAGAAATAAAAAACAATAATGATGATTTCCCATCTTTAGAGAATATAAAATCTATCTATTATTGTTTCCTGGTCCCAGTAGGGTTGATTGCATCCTTAAATCAGTGACCACATTCTCATGTAATGCCAAACTGGCATTGGATGGGGCAGAGGTTGGAATTCATATACATCTGAATGCGTGAAACTGCAGTTTTGCAGCAAAAGTGACCTGCAGTTTCCTTTGCCAAACTCCAGTTTGAACCTTTGGTTTGTCATAAGTTTCACTGCTCCAACCTGAGGTTTGAAGGCAGCAGCGTCACATCCAATTGCAGACACCACCGTAACCACGGTTTCATGCTGTTTCTGGAACCAAAATCATAGAGAGGGCAGCCCAGACTTGCCCAGGAACGTGCTCACTCCATACCTGCCGTGCTTCTTGATGGCTGCCTCTCTGAGTACTTGCCCCAGCCCCCTGTCTCTGCACTCTTCAGGCCGTTGCCTGGCAGGAGGGATACAGCATTGTCCCATCCCAAGCTTCTAAGCCTGCCAAGTGGAGGAGTCACGTTGGGGGATGCCTGCTTTCCACTGCGTCTCTTGTTCCCCCCCTCTGGCAATTAAAAAGAGAAAGAGGATGGGATGACAAGACAGCCACTATGTGTTTTGGTCTCCAGAAATGATTGGATAAAGAACTATGTACACAAGCACATGCACTCATGGTGGCACCATAAACCAGGCAATCCAATTAGATCAATGCAGAGATAACATATGGCAAGGCAGCAGTACTCAGGGTTGAGTTTAAAAGGCAGCACTACCCAGGGATTATTGAATAGCTCTGCTTTATTTATTTTTTATTTTTTTGTACAATAAAGTTGAGGAAGAGGGGCCCTTCCCCTTGGGTAAAAGCATGAGGTCTCTGGTGTTACTCTTGAGAAGAACCCTCTTCCTCAACTTTATTCTGTGTGTTTCAATACATGTCCAGATGACTGCAACACAATCGGCTTGTACAACTTTCTCCCCGCCCTCCACCGCCCTCACAGTACCAGATTTATTTATTGGACTGGCTGGCTGAGCGGGACATGGCCACACCATTTTCCTCTCTCTTTCTCCAGGTACTCAAGATTGCTTTTACTTTCTCTCCCATTTATGAGGCTGTTCACATGAGCAGCCCTACCCAGTCTGGGCAGCCCTACCTAGGCTGAAGTGTGGAGTGCTGGGATCGAGGCTGCCCAGGAATGTACCCTGGGCTTTTACTTGGGTTAAAGGGCACGAGCACTAGGGGTGTGCACGGAACCAGCTGGCTCGATTCGGTTCAAGTCTGAACCGGACCGGGTCAGTTCGATCCAGCACCCCCTCAAACCCCCGCCCCCAGTTTGGTTGGGTCTGGAGGGGGGTTGTGAATTTTTTTTAAAAAAACTGTAATCACCCCCTCCAGGGGACTGCCTCTTGGTGGGGGGCGGGGTCAGAAGGGTCCGCGCAGGTTCTCCCTCCCCCTGCCAGCCTCCTTGCCACCCTAACTGGCCATTCAGCCAGCTCTTCGGCCCATTCAGGCCTTCCGCCTCTAGCATGGTGGCCATTAGTGCCTGCACAATGAGCCTCTGTGGTTAGGGCCAGTTAGGGTGGCAAGGAAGCCGGCGGGGGGAGGGAGAAACCCTGCTGACCCCCACCACCTAGAGGAAGTCCCTCAGAGTGGGTAAGTGATGGTCCGAGGTCGGACCGACAGATGATGGTTCGGTTCAACCCCAAACAGACAAACCGAACCGGCTAACATGTTTGCACACCATTAACGAGCACATCCTTTTACCCAGGTCCCCTCCCCAGTCATGGGAATGCTTGGGCTACATGAAGCATACACAGAGCTGGGCACCTAGAGTGCCTGACTCATGGGGGAATCCCCCAATGTGGGATATCTAGAGTCCAGAACACCACATGGCAGCACCAGTTGTGTGGGCATGTGATCCGCACAACTATGATCACTGCTGGATTGTCTGGAGGGAAGGTAGGTGCTCTCCTGCCTTCCTCCCACCTGCCTGCTCTCTCTGGACCAGCAGAAGGTCATGTGAACTACCTTAATATCCAGTTTCTTCCCCCACAAAGCAGCCTCTCTTGTTACCCTCCTGTATTGCAGCAAAATTCTTCTGGAATTCAGGGGTTTGAATAAAAATCAAGTTAAAATCCCTTGATGTAAATTTATGTGCAAGCTGCCATTTTGCAATTGGTTTCAACTCCCCAAGCTGCTATTTCATGCTGGCAGCCCCTGAGGCTCTAGCAAAACAAAACAAAAGTTCCTCCTGGAAGCCTTAAATCTGCCCACACTTGCTTAAAAAAAAAAAAAAAAAGTACAGCTGAGTTCTATTGGATCAATTTGTTCTCCTCCACCAGGATATGTTCATTTTAATGAAAATTTCAAATCCATTCTTTTCTTTCTCATTTTCATATGAGAAGATCTCTTCATACTGCAGTTTCATATTTGCAGTTCATACAACTTCTAGCATTTTGTTGGCTTCCTTGAGGGTTTTCCCTCATTCCCCTCAAAGCCAACCCAAAAGCTTAGGGCAAGGAGGAGGCAATCACCCAGCCAGGGACTCCAGGACCCTTAGCTGAGGCAGGCCTGGGCTTATACTACAAAGGGATGTGTTATGTTAGTGTCATTGCTTAACACATATGGAATTGGTTTAAAGTGCTACTGACTTGTGCAGAACCATTGATTCATTATCATTTGAAACACAGCCTATTTAAAGATGATACTAATCTTACATTAAATCAACCCACGTCGAGATGAATTTATGATGCGAGTCGATGATGCAAGATAAATGCATCCACTTCTAACAGCTTTTGCACTCATCTGTCATAATAGTTTAATTCCTTGGTCATTTACTGAATCCCAGTGGACAGTATTTTCATCGGTCAGAGCTCTCAAGGCATAATTTAAAACAGATCCAATCAGCCTCTAATATATGTATAGAACATCTGCTGTGGAAGAAGAGGTAAGGGACTTGAACAAGCTTGCAGATGGAATACATTTCCAGGCATAAAGAAGATTTCCTCCCTCCCAGAAGATCTAAAGAGCAATTATTAGAAAGGAGATTCAACTGTGGGACATCTTTGCTGATGTTCAAGAGACTCAAGTAGGAGCAAGGTCTTTGCTGCATCCTTAAATTCATTGTACATTAATCCAGTAAGACTTGGAAAGAGCTAGATGTGCAACTGTGAATGCTCAAAAGTGTTTTCTGTAGCTCAAAGTAGAATAGGGCAGCAAGTGCAGAGCTTCTGTCAGAGAGCTGATCGGGTCCCCTGGGCACAGCTACTGACAAAGTAGACTGCTGAAGGATCTTAGACCCTTTAATATAATATTTCTGTTTCACTAGCACTTTGGCAAGGGAAAGGAAGGTTTCAGTTCAGTGGTGGGGCACATTGTTTGCATATAGCAGATCCCAGGTTCGACCCCTGGAATCTCCAAGTAAGGGCTGTGAAGATGCCTGCCTGAAATGTTGACGGTCTACTGCCAGTGGTCAGTGTAGACAACACTGAGCTAAATGGACCAACAGATCGTTTTGGTATCAGGCAGCTTCATATGTCCTCTGGACATGAATAGCCTTTGAGCATTATTTGGAGGCTGTTCCCATACACTGCCTAGCCCACGCTCACTGGGATCAGGCCTGATCCTGATGGGCTAGCTCTGCCTAGCCTGGCTTTTTAGCCCAGCAGTTACCCGAGGTTAAGGGAGCAAGCATTCCCTTAACCCAGGCTTGCTGCTTGCTGCTTCCAGCTTGGCCACACACAGAGACAGGTGCCTAGAGCGCCTGTCGCTTATGGGAATCCCCCAGTGCATTGCACATGTCATGCAGTGCATTGTGGGATTCCTGGAGGCCGGGACAATGATTGTCCCGGCCTCTGTTTACCTGCACTGCCAGGAGCAGTGCATAGATTCATCTGCATTGCTCCTAGAAGAGCTGGTCATGTGGGTGTGCAGCTTGCACACCTTTGGGGCTGTAAGGAGCCGT
This sequence comes from Hemicordylus capensis, assembly GCF_027244095.1. Lineage (NCBI taxonomy): Eukaryota > Metazoa > Chordata > Lepidosauria > Squamata > Cordylidae > Hemicordylus > Hemicordylus capensis. Next base: position 23,157,187 of record NC_069661.1, on the reverse strand, counting down.
CTGGAAGAAGGTAGGTTGAACCCTGCCATCCCCCCCCCCACCTGCCTGATGGCACACTCACACAGTTGTGTGCACAGCTCCCTATGCTACTTCCCATCTGGGCTTGGAAAGAAAAGCCTCTTGTCTCGTCTTGTTTTAAAACCTCCTACCAAAGAGGTCATAATTTTGATGGGTGAGTAGATAGATCTTGTCTACTGCAGTGATTCTTGGGGGGGTGATGCTGGACAGCTCTGTGGGATTCATATCTACCTTAAGGACAGTGAAAAGATATACCATTTTAAATCAAGGGTCTCAAGTTGAGGCCCTCCTGCTGATTTTGGACTACAGTTTTCATCATCCCTGGCTGACTATTATGTCTAGGAATTATGGGAGCTGTGGTCTAAAGACAACTGTAGGGCCACAGTTTGGGACTTTTCTTTCAGATAATGAATGGATGTCAGTGAGGAAAACGCCATTCAGTAGTAGGGATGGAGGACAGGGTTTGCTTTCTCAGCAGTGTTGCGAAGTGCATTATGCTTTACTTTCCCACATAGGAGTGAATGGCAACCATTCACTTACCTAAGAGAAAGTGAAGTGGTGCCACTGAATGGAGAGGTGGGAGAAAGGCAATGTCCTGATTGTCATAAGGGCCAGCCAGTCAGCATTCCGCACAGCTGGATGGGGAGGTTGGAGAGAGGTAGCTGTGTGATTGTCATAAAGGCTAGCCAATCATTATTCAGCAGAGCTGGATGGGGAGGTGAGAGAGGAGTGGTGTTCTGATTGTCATAAGCGTCAGACAACTAGCTCTTTGCAAAGGGAAGGTGGGAGAGACCTATCTGTGTGGTTGTCATAAGGGCCAGCCAGTTGGAATCCTGCATGGCTGGATGGGGAGGTGAAAGAAGTGTGGCTCTCTGATTGTCATAACGGTCAGCAAATCAGTCCTCTGAACATTTAGCTTCTCCTGGAAACAGACGTAATGGCCAAATTCAGATGTAATAGGAAACCAGATATCCCTTCACCTCTGGTTTCCGAAGTTGTACATCCAAATGCAGGGAACCACAGTTTTGACAGAAAATAGACCCACAGTTTCCCTCCCCAAACTGTGAAATAAACCCTCGGGTTTCACTGGGTTTCACTGCCTCCAACTGTAGTTCTGCGGTGCCAGTGTTCAGCAGTTTCACCACTGCAGTTTCAAACCAGTGTTGAGGAAGCTCCTCCCTCACTCCTGCTCTGATTGGCTGTGCAGGCTATCCTTCATGAAAAAGGAAGCCCATATAGCCAATTCCCACTCCTCTCTGCAGTCTGCGAGACTGCAGAGAGGAGGCTCTTAATTTCGTCCGAATGTAGACAGGAGAGAAGGGGAGGGAGGCATTAGACCTGAGGTCCCACATTACGTCTGAAGGCAGTCAACCTGTTGTTTCCAGTCTTGATTTAACTTTGAGATGAAAACATCTCTTATAAAATAGATGGCTGCAGATCCACAGTGAAATCAGCCCTCAAGATATGTAGGTCTGTGCCATGTCAAAATTATATCTTTAACAAATTTACTCATTCTCAAAATGGTTTATCATAAATAAACTCAGTTCAGCCATGGAGAAGAAAAGTGAGTGGGTTTTCCCTGCAAATCAGGCAAAGGGCTCTGACTTGTGTATTTTCTTCAAAGCAGGGCTATACATAAAGTGGGGCTTGGGCTAGTACTTCCTTTCTTTAAACTAGGGACAGCATTTTATTCCATAAATTAGCATATATTTTTAGGGCATGTTGTGTGAAGCACATTCACAGGATTGAATGCATATTTAACACTCATCCTTCCCACCTCCTACACAAGCTATGAGAAGAGTTTTTCAAGTTGCTGGAATTCTCTGCAGAGATTTTTGTTCAGCTCATTTTTCTGATATGTGACTTGCTCTGAGAACAGCGAACAGTTTCCTGCAAAGTGAGCTTTAAATTAGGGAAGGATGAACTACACTGAACTAAAAGCCATGAGAGATCTCCTCAGGGAGGAGTCAAGAGGACAGTCCCCCTTTCCTCCTGTATTTTTTCTTTTAATGTTGTTATTGTTTAGGAGCACCTGCACTTACTTGTTAAGAGGATGTTTTTTTAAACCACAACATATGCTCTTAAAACACACTTTTTACTTTTATTTTATTTATTTGCAATTTAATCTTGACTATTTTAGGAAGGAGCAGGCTTCTCCAGCTTTGTTCTATGGGTTTGCTCTTTTCCATATTCCCCTTTGCCATCCTCCCAATCTAACATAGAGAACTTCTAAAATCAGTGCTGGAATTGGTTCATGTGCAGCTTGCTGTAGCTTTTGGGGCCTTCTGTTCACTCACATCTCCCCCCACCCCACCGATTCCAGCTTCTTTTATTTACTTGAACTATTTCTATGCCTCCTTTCTGCTACACAGCAGTATTCAAGACAGCTCACAAGGAGATATAGTAGGGTTGTCCAAAAGTGACCCGTACAGGCAGGGCAGGTTGGGGGGGGGGCGGTATGGTAAACTAGTCTCAGGTACAACTCATTCCCTTTCTCCTCTCCCTGCCCAGGCTGTCCCTCTGTGCCTCATTTGGCCCACTACTACATTAACCCCAGGCACATGGGTTGGTTATTTATCCAGCTGGGGAACTGAGTGGATAATTAGCTTGCATGCCTGGGGTTAATGCAGCGGTAGGTGAAATAGGAACATAGGAAACTGCCACATACTGAGTCAGACCGTTGGTCTATCTAGCTCAGTATTGTCTTCACAGACTGGCAGCAGCTTCTCCAAGGTTGCAGGCAGGAATCTCTCTCAGCCCTATCTTGGAGAAGCCAGGGAGGGAACTTGGAACCTTCTGGCTTCATCCCCTGAGGGGAATATCTTGCAGTGCTCACACATCAGGTCTCCCATTCATACGCAACCAGGGCAGACCCTGCTTAGCTATGGGGACAAGTCATGCTTGCTACCACAAGACCAGCTCTCCTCTCCTGAGCACAGTGAGGCAGCCGGGGTGGGGAAAGGAGAGCGGGAATGAGCCACACCTGCAGCTCATTTACTGCCCCACTGCCTCGCCTGTACAGGCCAGTCCTGGGTTTGTCCCACCTGAGGCTCCGCAGCTGTTGTTGGACTACAACTCCCACCATTCCTAGCCTCTGTTTATTGTGGCTGGGGATAATGGAAATTGTGCTCCAACAACAGTTGGGGAGCCTCAGGTTGGCCACTTCTGGGATATAGAATTGATCTCATTGACAGAACAGGAAATTGGAATAGAACAGTAATAATCGACAGAAAATAAAAATCCACACCAGAGTCTAAAGGCATATCCAATCTGGGCTTGATAGGCCTCCCTGGAGAGTACAGTTCTCCCTGAAGAATTGGTGCCACTACTGAAAAGGCCCTGATCTTAGTGGATGCCTGATGTATTGATTGAGCAGAGGCACCTGGAGCAAGTCCTTGGATGCTGAACAGAGTGCACAAGCTAGCATGTGTTGGAGAAGGTTGTCCTGAAGCTACCCAGATACCAAGCTATTTAGGTTTATAACCAGCACCTTGAACTGATCCCAGAAACAAACTGGCAACCAGTGCAGATCTATCAATGTGCTCCGACTGGCCAGATGGGGTCAAGTACTGTAAACAGTTTTATTGTACAGCAAATGAGCTTCTTATTGCTCCGTGTACCTGATTTGATCAGAGTTGGAACTCAGGCTGTGTCACTAAACATCCAGTCTGTGTCCTAAGCACCACCCTTACAAAGAGACAGATCATCAGTTGTCCTACCTGTTCTTAAAACAATTTTTCAAGAGAACAGAGTTTTTTTAAGACAGAAAGCCCCTGGATAATTGTAGGTGCTGCAATAATATTTTGGAGTCTCTCTGGAGAACCTCCTATTTCATGCTCATTCCCTGCTTGGAAGGATAACTGACGTAACAGAAATGGCCATGGCTCCCTTCCAACTTTCCATGTACAGCACCATTAGCAGTTGCTGCGTTACGGTATCTCATCTGCCATCTCTTGCTTCTTGCTCAGGCGCCAAACACTGTCCACAGAACGGCAGCTGAATTACATTATGATGCTCTGTGTCATCTTAAGCATTACCAGTTTCTAAACTTTATAGCCGAGTGGTATTTTGATGTAGCACTTGGGTGGGAATGTGCTTTAAAAATTCCTCTCATCTCTGGTTTTTGGTTTCGATTTGTTTTGTCCTTGGCTGGCATTTTTTTAATTGTCTGGAATGGATCCACCACAGAAGTGTTACAATTCTCCATGTGCCAGAACCCCTGCCATAGACTCAGGAGAACAGGCTTCTTGGAACAACTCATAGCCAAGCAGTAAATCAGTTACTTTTCAGATCACGGTTCTAAATGGGTTCATTTTGGAAGTCTTTTTCTCTCCACTTAAAATGCCACTAAAATAACGTGATCATGAGTTTGAAGGAAAATGTGCCTATTAACTAGATTACTTGGGCATATAAAGTTGGTGCTTTTTATGAAAGAAAATTTTGCGGTACTGCTGCCTAACTATGTACTACTAGCTAAAATTATTGTTCATTATATCTGGCTGGAGCCAGTACCTTATCATAGTGCAACAACAACAATTACTACTACTACTACTACTACTACTACTACTACTACTACGCTGAATTTCCAATGGGCAAATAAGATATTCTCTCCTCAAAATATTAATGAGTCAGAAAACAACAACTTGGTGGACAGAACTGAATTTAGCATCCTGAGAGTCTTTACTGGATTGCTTTTTTAAAAACCATGTTTCTAGCCAGGAAGGTTCTTAGCACGATGGTGGGAGAGAGGGGGAAAGATGTAATCAGTAGACACTTAATGAATTATGAGTAAAGAACCAAAATTGCATCATAGATAGAACCTTGGACTTGCTAGGAAGACCCTGGATTCAAACCACACTTAGCTGAACCAACCCCTAACAGCTCTTGTGCGACATGGAGTACAAATATGGATACAATGAATATATACTGCATTTCAACAAAAGTTCCCTAAGTAGTTTGCACAGCTATAAATAAATAAAAGGGCTCACAATCTTAAAAAGAAACATAAAACAGACACCAGCAACATGCTGTGCTGGGGATGGATAGGGCCAGTTGCTCTCCCCCTGCTAAATAAAGAGAATCACCACTTAATGGATCAGTATAGCCCCCGCCCATCTCTGAACAAATAAAGCAGTTTCCTGGCAACAGGGACACCACCACATCCATCCCAAGATTGTAAGCAATAAAAATATATGTTTACAAACACATGCAGTCACGGTGAGAAAATAAACAGGGCAATCCTATTTGATCACTGGGACAGTAACATATGATAGGGCAGCGATACCCAGGGTTGGGTTTAAAGCACAGCCCCAACCCAGAATGACTCAGGTCTACTTTTTGTACAATAAAACTGGGGAAGTGGGCCCCTTCTCCTTCCTCTTGGGTTAACATATGCAGTCCCTTGGCTTACTCATGAGAAGAGCCATGCAGCAGGAATGCTGATCCTTAGCGGACCACTCACTCATGAGAGTGGAAGACCATGGGGATACCCCTTCACAACTCATTTGAAGATCCATTCAGGGGGACAGGGCAGTTCGGAAGAATAAATAATGTGTGACGAAAGCCCTTCTCCCACATACTGCTCTCTCACGAGAGTGTTAGGCGATGGAGACACACCTGCAGGCCTGATGGCTGATGCTGCTCAGCCTGGCTGCTCAACACCAACAAGCCACAGAGATGGGTACCCAGGCACCACCTCTCTATGTCTTGGCTACTGCTGCAGTCAAACCAGGCCCTCTGTCTCCGTCTCCTGGGGTCGCAAATAACCAGGGTTCCCCTCTCCCATGATTACCTGCATATGCCGCAACACCGGTCTAAATTGTGCTTGTGCAAGACTGTTTTGTTGCAGGGCTCTTACAAAGGCGTCGGTGTTATCGCTATCCATTGAAGGGCTTGCATGGCATTTAAAGGGCCATACAAGACGATTTAAATGCCCTTTCCCTGCCAAGGGTGGGCAGTCCCTTCTGAAAAGTCGTGATCATGCACGGTATGCCCCTTTGAAGATCATGGCCAATGGCTGCCTCCCTGCAGACCTTCTTGCCCACAGTCTGGCAATGCGAGCGGTATGGGCTTGCTGTGATGCAGACTTGGCAGACCAAGAAGAAGGGACTCCCTTGCTCTGAAAATGGAGGTTGCTAGGCTGCGGTTGGATGAATGTCTGTGATGCAGTTCATGGTTAGAAACATTAAACATGGGTCTGGTTTCACGTTACCTGTGAATGCAGCTATACTGTAAGGCAATCAGTAATAATCCAAAGGCATCATGCAAGAAGTGCCCACAAGGTGAGGTATTCATGTTTGTTTACTTATGATGATCGTATTCTACTCTTCCTTCAGGAAACCCAGAGCAGCTTAGACAGGGTTCACAGACAGTCTTCTGTTCAGGCACTGCCTAAGCTGATTAGCTTTCAAATAGAAGCATGCGTCCTCTAAGAGTTATTTAGCACTCAGATTGCTACAGCTGTCTCCTTTATAGGCCCTCCAGTCCTGAGTCAGGACTACAGATGCAAAGCTAGCTGTTTCATAGGAAGGAGGAAACAAGAGTTGCTTGCGCTTCCTCTTTCTTAGATTCCGTTGAGAAATGAAGGCAATTGATTTCTAGGATTCGGAGGTCACTTTCTGAAGAAACAGTTGACTTTGCCCATGTTGTATTTCCTATGATGGCATGGTGATATCACATGGGTTTACACTATTCATGTTCTAGTGAAATCTTGTGCACTCTTAGAAATGCTTTGCCTGCAGTTTTCTAGGGGGAGTGGGGAGATGCCACTTTCCCCAGAAAAAGTAATGGGTGCTATGTTTTTCTATGCCAAGGGTTCCCAACCTTGGGTACCCAGATTTTGTTGGTCTGACCAAAGGCTAATGATCAAAGGACAGTGTGGCTAGGGATGGTGGGAGTTGTAGTCCGACAATATTTGAAGACCCATGGTTGGGAAACCATACTCTATGCCACAAACGGTAGTCAGGGATCGATAATGTGTGCATCCATATGATGGTGTCCCATTCATAGGCCAGGATTTTTTTTTAAAGCCCCCTTGTACTATATGTCAAATAGGGGTGTGCACAGAACTGGCTGGCCTGGTTCGGTTCAGATCTGTACTGGACTTGAACCAGACTGGCCAAGTTCGGTCCAATCTGGAGGGGGTTCAGGAATTTTTTTAAAAAAAATTTAACACACACACAAAATACCTGTAGGCCCTTTGGGGGGGTTCCTGTAGGCCGCGGGTGTGTACGTGTCCGCAAAGCTTCCCCTTCCCCCCGCCAATCTCTGAAATCACTGCCGCGGCCTGGTAAAATGACTCTTTTTGGCCTGTTTGGGCCTCCATAACCACATGGTGGCCGTTTTGGCCGCAGCCGTGCATGCGCAAATGACCTCTGCGAGGCCGTGGTCTGACTCAGTATATGGCAGCTTCCTATGTTCCTACAACTTGCAATTTCATGAACAAAGGCGCCGGTTAGAAGGGAAAGCCATCTTAAACATTTTCTTTTTCATTCCAACGGAACAGAACTAACAGAGCCTCAAAAAATGTTTCTGGGCAAAATAAGGTATGTATCTGGGCAAAATCCTTAGGTTAGAGCTCCACCGATTTGCACCCCCATCAATTAATCAACTAAAGCTTAGGTTGATTTAATTTACCAGCTAAACAAATTTCCATATGGTCTTTGCATACTTGTTGCATGAAGGTAATTTTACTGCAAAGAAAAGGAATGTTCATAAATAGTTGATAATGTTGAGTGTGATGCAATGGCTAGCATGCTGGCCTTATAGTGCAGCCCTATGCAAATGCCAAATGAGACTTCTTCTTCCAAGTAGGTTTTAGACTAGGAAGATCTGGGTTCAAATCCCCACTCAGCTCCACAGTCCACAAAATTCTGTGGGCCAGTCACTTCTCAACTTATCCTACATTTATTTGTTTGTTTGTTTTTGTCGTCCCTTCCAAATGGCTCTGGGCGGTGCACAACAATAAAAATAAAACCCACAAATCAATTGTTTTTAAAAACAATCATTACAGAACAATTTAAAAACAGAATAGAACCATTAACAATTTAAACATTTAAAAGAGTTTAAAAACCCTGGAAGGCCCAGGCCATGCAGAGGCCATGTGCACAGGCGCGCGCGGCCACCATTTCTGGAAGGGCGGTATAGAAATCAAGTGAATGAGTAAATGAATGAATAATGGCTGCCGGGCCACCAGGTGAAGGCTGAAAACTGGCTGAAGAGCAGCCGAACCAGCCGAGGGGGGCATGAGGAAGGCCGGCGGGGGAACTTCCATGGAACCCCCTCCCACCGCCTCCAAAAACTCCCTCGAAGGGAGTAAAGGTTTTTTTGGTTTTTTTTACCATTTCAAGCTCCTGAACCAGACGGTTCAAGGGGGGTGCCGGACCAAAGTGGCCATGTTGGGGTCGAGGCGGGTCTGGCCTTGAACTGAACTGGGCCAGCCAGCTCCGTGCACATCCCTACCTCTGAATCAACAAACATTCCACTCCATTGAGACAGTTTGAGGTTATTGTTTTTTGCCCACTTAGGTTGTTTTTCTTCAGTTTTTATCCAAACTGTTGTATCTGCAAGTTACCCTGAGTCTGCTGATACCTCCCTTTCGCCTGCAGATGCTGCAGCTATGCATCCATAAGGATCATAACATTTCTAGCTCTTTCTGAAATTGATATCAGATAATGTCCAAAACAGGAGAAAGGTTTTTTAAAGCACCAGTTCTTGAAAAATGGTGATCACATGCTTGTCTCTAGAAAAAGAAAGTAAATGAGAGAAATCTATCACTAGTTATTACCAGCTTTCTGTCTATCCCTGAAATTGTCTAGTGATGCACCAAAGAGCAGAAACATTTGGCATGAATGCTGTTGGGGCACATCCTGATTGCCTTTGTGCCAGCTTTCCCTACTGTCCAGAAAAAAAGTGTAGGGTATTAATCATGAAGGTATCATGTTGCTCTTCTTTGGCCTTGTGTTTCTGAGGCATGCTGCTTTTGTCAAGCATGCAAACAATTGATGCTTCCCCACACTGGATTAGGGACATAAGTGACCAAGCAAATGCATCTGTGAACACTGGGTGGGTGGCGAAATTAGCACTTAATGCCTTGGTGCTGGAAACATAAGATGCTTCATTACCAACTAGAATGGCACCCCAGTGGGCAGAATTCAGAATCTATGGCAGTATGTGAGGGGTGATTCACAACAGCTGCTCCAGTCCAGTGTTGCAAGGTTTCAGATAAGGAATATTTGGGGATTTTGTTGTTGTTGTTGAATACCAGACCATAGGACCCCAGTGGAGGGGACACCTGTAACCCAGAACTGGGTCATAATTCAGTTGATCACTCCAGGGCTCCAACTCTGTTTTGTGTGTGCAAGTGTTTATAAGATAAGTACAGGAGAAAAAAGAATAGGACAATGAGAGACAGAAAGAGAGAGATCAGGAGCAATCAATCACCTTCTGCTTTCTTCTCTAATAAACTCCTGAATATGATTGTAAACTGAAAGTCATATTCCTGGGCATAAGGGACCATTATTAAAAGGGAAGGAGGGAGCTGTCTTTAAAAGCAAGGAAGTTGCTCAAGAAACCACAGGGTAGCAACCTGGCCTTATCAGTTTCAAGACAGATGGGTTTCCTGTTCCTGCCCGCTGCCCCTTTCAGGCCCAGCAGTGCAGACTCCTCCAGCTCCGGATGGTGTGGAGAGAGAGAAGTTTTTCTCCCTCTCTCAGAACACTAGAACCAGGGGTTGTCCCATGAACCAAATTGCCAGGAAATTTAGGTCAGGAAAAAAAAGGAAGATTGTTTCTTTTCATACGGTGCATAATTAATCTATGGAATTCTCTGCCACACAATATGGTGATGGCTACCAACTTGGATGGCTTTAATAATAATAATAATAATAATAATTATTATTATTATTATTATTATTATTATTATTATTATTATTATTATTCGATTTCTATACCGCCCTTCCAAAAATGGCTCAGGGCGGTTTACACAGAGAAATAACAAACAAATAAGATGGAACCCTGTCCCCAAAGGGCTCACATTCTAAAAAGAAACATAAGATAGACCCCAGCTACAGTCACTGGAAGTACTGTGCTGGGGGTGGATAGGGCCAGTTACTCTCCCCCTGCTAAATAAAGAGAATCACCATGGTAAAAGGTGCCTCTTTGCCCAGTTAGCAGGGGTAACAAAGGGGCTTAGACAAATTTACAGAGGACAGGTCTGTCAATGGCTGCTAGTCTGGTGGCTATAGGCCACCTCCAGCCTCAGAGGCAAGATGCCTCTAAATTGTTGTTGTTGTTGTTAATTCGATGCCTATATTGCCCTTCCAAAAATGGCTCAGGGGAGCCAAATACCAGTTGCAGGGGACCAGCAGCAGGGGAGAGAGGGCATGCCCTCACTTCTTGCCTGTGGGCTTCCCAGAGGCACCTGGTGGGCCACTGTGTAGAACAGGATGCTGGACTGGACAGGCCTTGGGCCTGATCGAGAAGGGCAGTTCTTATGCACTTATGGACACAGACAACTGTCCTACTTTGCAGTCCTGATCATGGCCTTTTCCCTGAGCAATGCTCAGGATTCAGACCCGGAAGGGGAGAAGCTGGCCAGATTCATGTCACCAGCACTGAATGCCAATAGGCAGGACCGGGGCCATGACAGTGGGTATGAATCACGCAGCCAAGGGTCACAAGAACTTGAACCTCAACCCCCAGTTGCTTTCCTATATAGCACATTACTCCTTGCAGGGTCCTGTGAGAGGCCAAGCCAGGGCACTCCTATTTTGAGCTGGCTTTACAATTAGATGGGAAGCATGGTAGCGGACCTCCTTTGCAAGGAGAAGAAGAAGGTCCCAGTTTCAGTCCCAGGCATCTCCCAATAAAAGGATCTCAGGCAGCAGGAGCTGGGAAGACCTCTCCCTGTGACCCTGGATAGTTGCTGCCAGTCAGTGCAGACAATACTGAGCTAAATGGACCAGTATTCTGACTCAGTATAAAGCAGCTTTGTATGTCACAAACGCACCATGTTCTCGAACAACTGAATTATTAAAAATCCCATTTATCAAACCTTGTTGGTATCAGATAATACATCAGCCAGTAAACAAAAGACTGCATTCTACACAGTTGAATGTCATGAATAACCAACATAACTCCCTCATAAAATTACATTACTGAAGAGAGTAACTTAAGGCCATTAGAGGGTCCATTTTAATGCCGCCTTTGTTCATGCAGGGTTTGTTGGTTTCTCTCAGTTTGCAAAGGAATGGCAAGATTCCTGAATGCTGCATTGTAGAGTTTATCGTCAAGGACGCCACAGTTTCGTAGCTGACATATACAGGCATCACACAGTGTTCCATGAACTGAGCATCGGTCCTTCAGTATCTGGAAGGACAACATTGCAAAACAATATTGCTCCTGGCTGCGAGAATTGAAACACATCGTTTTTATAGAAATCACCTTTGACTGCCAAAGACAGGATTTCAGAACTGGTGTTTTCTAAAGACTTTAAATACATACTTTAATGCCATGTAGCACTTACTTAAAAATGTATACAGAGTAAAGGATTTTAATGTGGAGGCCCTCACCTCCCCCTGTTGTTGAAGTATGCTGCAGATTTCTGCATTTGCGTAGGTAACAAATAGGATCACATCTGTTTTTCCTTCTTTAAAATGCTCTGAATCCAAAGGCTAACCAGTTAAACCCAACATCCAACAAGTGTGAGAGGAAAGCACTTCCATGCACAGGGAGAGAGTCACTGACCCCAGGAGTGGCCTAATGTACTTTGGCACCCGAGGCCTTGCCCCATGCCCCTAGTGGGGCCAGCCCCCTTTCACAATCAACCCTTGCATGCTTTGAAAGTGCATGGGGAGGGAAGGTTGCTAGAGCCTCCTCTTCTCTCCTTGTGCTTCTTGCAGGAATTGCAAAGGGCAGATCAAGCCCAAAGAGCTGCTCGAATGGCAGTGGTGGGGAGCATCTTGCTGGTGCCCCAATAATTTGCTACCTGAGATGACTGCCTCACCTTGCTCATGAAAGGGCTGTCCCTGACTGACCCAACCCCCAGACTTCAACCCCATGCCCCCCACCAAGCCATTCCAAATGCTTAGTGGATCCTCTGGAGCAGCATGCAGTACGGCGCAGGGAGAAAGCTCAGGCTCACTAACTGATCAACAAAGAAAGGGGCTGGAACTCTGTGGTAGACTGTGCAGTTTGTCTGCAGAAGGTCTCAGGTTCAAAACCTTGAATCTCCAGGTAGGGCTGATAAAGACCTCTGTCTGAAACCCTGGAGAGCCACCGCCAGTTACTGTAGACAGTACCAAACTAGATGAACCAATGAATCATCTGGCTCATTAGAATGCAGCTTCCTGTGTTCATTTCCAAAGTCGTACTCTGACAATGCCAACACAAATGCAGTGAATGTGTATGGAGAGGCTGCAGCAGCAAGCCAAGGTTTGATCTGCGTGTTCACTCCCTCACGTGTATGGTTCCTCTGCCAGGGGCATATCTAGGGGTAGGGCAGGCAGGGCACGTGCCCCGGGCACCACTTGAAGGGGGTCACCATTTTGTAAAATTAATTTTTTTTAAAAAAATGGCTGCCAAAAACAAAATGGCCACTGTGCATGCTCAAATGGCCTCTGTGAGGCTCTAGGTCATGCCAGGCTTTGCAGAGGCCATTTGAGCATGCGCGGTGGCCATTTTGTTTTCAGTGGCCTTTTTAAAAAAAGATTATTTTTAAAAACGGCCACTGCACATGCTCAAATGGTCCCTGCGAGGCCCTAGAGGCCAGAGGGGTGAGGGGGAATCTTTGCAAACCCCCCAGCCTTTAGGAAGCCCCCCAAAGGGGCTACGGGTAAAAATAATAATAATAAATATATAATATAAGACACTGTACACGTATTCAAATTGGCACTATGTACAGAGAATCAGGGCTTGTGAATACTGAGCTGACGCTTAAGAGCTAGGATTGTATTCATTTGCTCTTACTTTGCTTCTTGTGATAAGTGAGTTAAATGTGATGTCTTGCTAATATAGCTATTAATGGTGAGTTTGTCTTTGAATCAGTGTGAAACCCTTAATATTAAGGCCCACTGGGAGTTTCTTGCTCTCTTTCTCTCATTTTAACTGTCTTTCTGAAAGACTAGAATATATTCCAAGCAGTGACACAGTTTACTCTGCATATCCTTTAATTATTTACAGAGTATCTGGGAAAAGTCAAATTCTCCATTGATTTTTAAAACTTATGTAATGGTGATGCTACAATGCATAGTAGAGAATTAGACAGGCACTTCTGTTTAGTTTTCCAAGTACATCTCCGCATAGTATTTGGGTATTTCATGAGCCCCCACATACTGAAATTTGTCGTTTTCCAGCATTTTTTGGTCTGTCTAAGTCCACTGCTAAATAGTTTTTGAAATATTAAAAGATTAACAAGCTTGACTTGTATTGTTCAGCTGATATTATGGTAAAGTTATCTGAAAGATGGGTGTCAGATGCTTGGACAGGGGTGCAATTTCAGTGCTTGCCCTAGGCGCTATTTTCCCTAGATACGCCTCTGTCCTCTGCACAGGTGAATGTATGCGCCTAGGTTCTATACATGCATCTCGGGACTTTGCTTTTTGCTATCCTTTTATTCAACACAAACATTCATTTTATCACAATAATTCATTTTAACAGGCCACAAAGCTCTACCTGACGAATGGCCAGCCAGTAGGCAGCATGATTTTCATGCTTGTTAATGCTCTTTCTGAACAACTGAAGGGCCTAATTCAACAGCTAATGATTCAGGAGCAAATTGTTGAATCCGGCAGTGCTGCTTAGGAGAACTTCTGAAGAGTCACTGCCTGCCCTTCTGTTGTAGAACAACCTCAACAGAGATCCAAGGGGTCAGAATCAAACAGCAGGCTGATTAGGTTTCTAGACAATTCAGCATTAGGCCAACAAACTGCTACGAATGTCGGTTTCAAGATGCTAGCTACAAGTGCAAAAAAACAAAAAAAAGCAGCAAGATACTATCACTATAGAAAAAGCAGGATAATTTGCCTGCTGAAAATTTACAGGAGGAGAGCTGGTCTTGTGGTAGCAAACATGACTTATCCCCTCAGCTAAGCAGGGTCTGCCCTGGTTGCATATGAAAGAGAGACTAGAAGTGTGAGCACTGGAAGATATTCACCTCAGGGGATGGAACTGCTCTGGGAAGAGCAGAAGGTTCCAAGTTCCTTCCCTGGCTTCTCCAAGATAGGGCTGAGAGAGATTCCTGCCTGCAACCTTGGAGAAGCTGCTGCTAGTTTGTGAAGACAATACTGTGCTAGGTAGAACAGTGGTCTGACTCAGTATATGGCAGCTTCCTATGTTCTACGTTCCTAACAGGAATGGTAAATGATGAATGGGGACAGAGGAAGGGAAGGAATCAAACTACAATGAAAGAGAGCAGAAGGGAAATACTGTCTATGGAAATGTAGGCAGATGAACTAACAGAATCAGTCTTTTCCTCCTTTACTCAGGGGTGTCCAATACAGGTCACTCAGGAGATGAATCCGAGGTGAGTTCCAGGCTTCAGAGGTATCTAACCCAACTGCCCTCCATGGCCCTCACTGAGCTGAGTTAGCCCCTAGAGATTCCCACTGTCCTCAGCACTCTAAAGTGATTGACATAGTGGTGGCCTCAGGCTCTTTTGACAGCCTTGCTAACCCCTAATGCCAGTACTGGATGCAAGAGGACCAAAGAAAGATGGTACAAGGTTGTGTATTTGTTTTGCTGGGTGGGCACTGAAGTCTGGAAGAATTATTTTTTGGCTCTCACAGGTAATTATGATGTCCTCCCCCCACCCCCCGCCACCAACGCCAACACACACAATATAAACTTGATACTTCAGTTCTTCAGAAAGAATCAGAGCAGTTAAATAAAAATACAGCCACAATTAAAACAAAAATTTAAAAAATCACAGCCAAACACCATTAAAAAATGGCTGGTGTTATGAGGGAAATTACTCAAAGTAGTCCCATTGAAATTGAAAGGACAGGTGAGGCAATGTGCCACCCAGATTTGCTTCCCCCACAACAGGTAGGTAGGGGGGGTCAAAGGCAGCAGTGGGAGGCAAAGAAGGTGGCAGTAAGGGGGGGACACAGAGGTGGTGGTTGCACCCCCACTGGTAGGGGCTGCAAGGCAGTGTTGCCATTATCATTTCTACTCCCCTGACTGCACCCCACGCCCAAGGCCATGTTAAAGAGCCACATTTATACTTGGCATCTGAAAACATCCAACGTGGAGTTACTTTGATCCATGCTTTCGTATGGTGCCTTTCATTTCAAGACATGAAATAGCCAGAGATCCTGATAGCATCATCAAAACACTGTATTCCTTTGCGCTGTGGACCAAAGAAAATGCCTGTTGAGCACTCTAGTGGCTTTTAACAACCTAGAAACATGTCACAAATGAGTGTATCATAGGAAATATGTAATTGCAGAGACAGGATTGTCAACAATTGTGGAGATCAATTTATAAAAGCTTTCCTGTCTTCGGCCTCCATAAATCCTTTGTTCTGTCTGTTAAGATTGCTCCTAAATAACAGGTGTTATCCCAGTTCCGCTCTCTATACAACTGCTTTTCCAGCTGTTGAAACAGAGAAGTACAGCAATCAAAATCTGTAACTTTGTAGCTTCACACCAGCTATTATTCAGAAACTTCCTTTCATTGCAGGGTATAAATTGGATTAGTAATGATAGTTTTTTATAACGTTGCTCCTTTTCCTCTTGATTTTACATAGCTGGAGGTCTGAAGCCGCTGTCCTGTTCCATCTCCCAAAACCTATGAATATTCTTTAAACATCTATTATGCTGCTCGGCTATATTTATGGGTCCCACCAGATACTTTCTGCAATGCACTGCGGCATTGCTGGCTCAGCCCTGCTAATTATTCGAGTTCCATTTGTCTTGTAATCAGCCTTCCTGATTCTCATAATCAGTCCTCATGCATTTCCACAACATCTGCCCTGGTCTTGTGGTAGCAAGCATGAATTGTCCCCTTTGCTAAGCAGTGTCTGCCCTGATTTGTATTTGAATGAGAGACTACATATAAGCAGTATAAGATATTCTCCATAGAGGATGGGGCCGCGTGGGGAAGAGCATCTGTTTGCTTGCATGCCGAAGTTCCCAAGTTCCCTCCCTGGCATCTCCAAGATAGGGCTGAGAGAGTAGGAGTGTGCAGATCGATTTGAATTTGAATCTATTTAAATTTGAATCAATTTGAAATTGAATTGATTCAGATCACTTGAATCTGGGTGACTTGAGTGTTTTGAATTCAAACTGAATCACCCCTTAAAAGGGCGATTCAATTTGAATTCAAATCGAATTTTCGAAATTTGATTCACATTCAATTCGAGAGCACCTTTTAAAAACCGCTCAGGCCCCCTGATTGGTTGTTAAAAGGTGCCCAGCAGGGGCAAATTGATTCAAATTTCCAGACCAGATTCAAATTCAAGTTTAATTCAAAATGAATGTTTGGAATTCGATTCAAATTTGAAATGAATTTTAAAAAATTCATTTCATGCACATCTCTATGAGACAGACTCCTGATTGCAAACTTGGAGAGCCACGGCCTGTCAATGCAGACAATACTGAGCTAGATGGACAAGTGGTCTGACGTGATATAAGGCGTGTTCCTATGTTCTAAAAGGCTGTTGCCCTGCCTCCATAAATACAATTGCCCATGCAGAGAGTTGTCTTGCTTCCAAAGCTGTAAATCTTTTATGCCTCATTATTTGCATAAGGTTGCCATTACGTAGGCTAATTATTACAAAACAAATAGGACTTCCTGCCATCACAGTACAATTATGTGCAGTGCTTCTAATCACATGCTCTTTCTAATCACAGTGCTTCTAATCACATGCTAATCACATGCTCACATACTGCACAGTGTTTGGCATGCTTTTCAACACAACATGCACGCAGTTGCATGAAAGCACTGTTGCACACATGTCAGAATTTCATGAACACAGTTATGGAATGGCATCGTCATTGGAAATAATGGCTGTCCTGTTGTGCAACTGAGTTTCTGCAATCCTGGTGTTTGCAGAACAGTGCTCTTGTGCAACTGTGTGCATATTGTGTTAAAGCGCATGTGGGACACCATGTAATACGTCAGCCGGTTCCTACACCAGGGCTGCACAACTTCGGCCCTCCAACTGTTGTTGGACTATAACTCCTATCATCCCTGACTATTGGTCGCTGTGGATGGGGATGATGGCAGTTGTAGTCCAAGAACAGTTGGAGGACCAAAGTTGTGTGACCCTGGTTTACACCTAGGCAAGGTAAAAGGCTGAGCTTATGAATAAATTAGGGCTAAACAAAAGGGGACTTTAATTCACATCACTAGACCTTGCGGGCTGGCTTTTTCCAGTAAACAGCACATGGGGTGAACTGAATCTAGACCATTATGTGACTAGGCCAGGGCTGCACAACTTCGGTCCTCCAGTGGATGGAGGACCACTTGCGCTCCAGTTGTCTGCCTTGCTGCTTCAGCCCCCGTAGTTCTTCTGTATACCAAGGGGCCAATTTTGCAGCGGGTTGAAGATGACACCATTTCCCAGGGCAAATGGCATTATATAACATTATATATTCCCAGGGCAAATGGCAGTATATAACAGAGGCCCAAGCAAGTGTCACTTGTCCATAGTGGTCCACACTGCTTCACTGTGGTCCACCCAGCTACAATCTGCTGCTGTAATCTATGTGTCTACTTTGAATGTATATACGTGTATCTGGACCAACTGAGGACTGTAGATCATGTGAGTACCATTTAACTCAATACATGCTACCTGTGATTTTACTCTTGTCTCTGAGTGTTCTTACTACAACCACGTTGGGGGTTAGCAACCTATGCTCTGCTACGACGGCGCTGCACTTGGTGCAGTGCCTATGCCCCTTAACCACGATTGGAATTGGTGTGATAGGAACTCAGTACCTCTATCAGTTTGGAGTTCTGCTACTGTTCTGCTACTGGTGCAGCGCCGGTAGCATGTATTGAGTTAAATGGCACTCACATGATATACAGTCCTCAGTTGGTCCAGATACACATATATACATTCAAAGTAGACACATAGATTACAGCAGCAGATTGTAGCCGGGTGGACCACTGTGGACAAGTGACACTTGCTTGGGCCTCTGTTATATACTAGCCCTAACCAATCATGTTTAGCCGCTATCTATCTATCTATCTATTTTATGTATTACATTTATAAACCACCCCATCTGAAGGGGCGGTTATATTGTCTTTCATTTTAAAAATCTCAAGGTGGTTTACAATAAATTTTAAAAAACAATTTTAAAAAACTAGTAATCAGTTAAAACAATACAAATGTTAAATTGGGATATAAGAAAATATTCAAATCTATTTTAAAAGTTTTTTTAAAAAAAAATCATATACACAATAAAACCATAAAATACAGCACAGAAGCAGCAGCCACAAGAAACAGCACTCATATAAAGGCCTGTGTAAAAAGCCATAATTTGATTTGCTTTCTAAAAGCTTTCTTGAAGTCTGAGGAGCAGATGCCCCCTGAAAGATCATTTCAAAGCCGGTGGGCGGGGGCAATGACTGAAAAGGCCCTGTCCCACTTGCATAACAACTGAGCTTCCCTCATCATTGGCCTACAGAGTAGAGCCCCCTCCAAGGATCTTGTCAAGCAGGCAGAAACCCTTGGGGACACATGCTAGGAAGGGCAATACAGAATGGGACCATCTGGGGTAGGGTTGAAGACCCCACCCTGGCTGTGGTCCAAGTCTGGTTCAGCTGGATTGTCTGCTCCTTACAAAAAACAAAACAAAACCCAATCATGCCAGCGCCAATGACATAATTAAAATCACATCTAGGGTAGCTCTTATAGAGCACCCGCCCCAATAGAAGTCACTGGGGGACCCTACTACTTATTCTCCTTTTATTGCGAGAACAGAGACAGTTCTTACAATCAGGTTTGTCAAGCTGGATGCATCCCAAGCCCTGAAATTTCTGAGGCAGAGCCCAGTAATGTCACAAGCTGGGGCCTAGTGAGATCACAAGACTGCCATCCCTTGGGGGGAGGGGGGTCTGGTATTGGTGAAAGGCCAAGTGGTGAGGGAGGGCAGTGACAGCCCAAGAATGGCTTGAGTAATCTTTCCTGTCCATCCGCCGGTCGGGTGAGGGAAGCCAAAAGCTGGGAAACGGCCATTTTTCAACAGAGCCAGATTCAGTTCATGGCACTTCTAGATAAAACTGAGAGAGAAGACCCCCATCTGAAATGCTGGAGAGCTGTTACTGGTCAGTAACTGACATCCAGAGCAAGGCATTGCGGATGTACCAGGAAGATGTGTCCACACTGCGGGAAGCTTTCCTACTACAAATGTGCTTATGCATGCAGCAAGGGAAGGGTCAAATTTCAACAGTTTGCATGCAACACCCCCAGAAGTGATCTATGTCATTCAAAAATATGTCTCTGAGGGCCGTGCAACCCTCAGGCACATATTCTTGGTGACACAAGACACTTCCTGTGCAAATTTTCAAAACTGGCAGTGCAAATTGTCAAAATTCACTTCTCCCTGCTGTTGCATGGCTAGGAAAGCTCCCCACAGCATGGATGCATCTTCCTGACACGTCCGCAGTGCCTTGCTGTGAATGTCAGCCAATGTAGATAAAACTGAGCTAGTTTAGACCAATGGCTTGATTCAGAGTAAGGCAGCTTCACATGTTCCAGAATATCCATTATGTCTTCTCTTTAGTCAAAGCAGATACAAGTCTTGTATAGAGGAGGGACATTTGTTGATAGGGCATGCTGTTCCTCAGAATGATGACCCAGTAAAAAAACAAACCCTGCTTCTAAAAATATTTGCATATCATGCATTAACAAACAGTGTGTGAAGCAGCTGATTGGCAGCTTCTACCCCTGCTAACTAGAACATTTTGTTTCTAAAAGCAGAATTTCCACTCTTTCTCAGGCAGTTTAGGCAGGTATTACTCGAACATGGAGTGGGGAGGCGTGTGTGGGCAGGAATAATACTTATTATTATCGGCTGACAAAATATGAATTGCAATTGAGTTTTCATTGTTTGGTAGCTAACAAACCATCGTGGCCATTAAAAAAGCTCTGCTGGATCAGACCAGCATCCTAAGCAGATGCCTCTAAGAAGCATTCAAGAGGGCATGGAGACAATACTCCCTCCCTGTTGAATGCCCCTAGCATCTGGAGTTAAGTTTCAGATATGCTTCCTTTAAACATGGAGTGAGGTCGTTCTCATGACTGGGCGAGTGGGGTGTGGGGTGGGTGGGAAGCAGGGAAAGCTGCAGAAGCCCGCCATCCCAGCAGATGATCTCCAAGGACTGTATAGGCATGCAGATTGCACACCCAAGTGATCTGCTGCTGCCCCAGGGAGTGCAGAGGCATGGGAGCCAGGACATGTCATCCTGGCCCCCGGAAATCCCACAATGCACTGCACGGGTGCGTGGTGCCTTGTGGGGATCCCCCCTGCAATGGGCAGGTGCCCGTCAGTGCTTCAGCACTGGCTGCAATCAAGGACACATGATTTACATGGTGGGCAGGTGTTCCACCAAAGTACCACTGGAAACCACATGCCTCCTGGCAGTTCTTGCAGGCAGCCAAGCTTGGCTTCCTTAGCCCGGTCTTGGATGCTTGTGAGAACAGCCTCAGTCTTTCCCAGATTCCTCCTGACTTTAGTCTGTTTCATACTAAAATGTAGATAAAAACCAACCATTAAATGAAACCTGATGGCTTATTTGAAGGACATTCCTGACACGGGAAGGCATTCCTCAAGGGGCAAGAAACTGATCTCTTTTCCTCTCCATTTTTGTGGGAGACCTCATCACTGTCCTGTCACACATGGAAGTTGCCAGGTTGATCTGTGGCAATTAGGGATGATCCCAAAGTGTCCTGGCGTCTCTTCAGAGAGGCAGCAAAACGCTTCGGCTCCCTGGGGCTGAAACGCTTCGGCGCGAGGTGAGGGGCTCCCTTTGGAGGAGACAAGCATGCTGGCCCCACAAATGGCATAAACACATTTACATGCTGAAGCTGTGCGAGGGATGCTGGGGAAGCATCCTGTTGCTGTGGCATGGCATTTTCAAGGAGAAAGCAGCACAAGCGTCCGCTTACATAGGGGCATTTCTGGATGAACAGCACTGCAGTAGGGCAATGCGGGATGGCAGGGGCTTGGACGATGGGCAGGTAGTACCTGCCTGCCTCCTTTTAAGGGAACCCCTCACTACCCTTGGGATGGCACTGAAGCATTTCGGTGCACATCCCTAGTGGCAATTACTGCAGTGAGGTATCGACTCGGATTATTTCATCACTTAAATAGGAACGGAGATTCTTTTGAAAAGATGGACTCTTTTTGTCTGGAAAATATGTATATGCACATGAGGTAAAATTGTCACAGCATGAGGAAGCCATGTGCCGGTCCCTGACCTTTGAGTCCTCAGTTGGGTGTCTTTAAAGTGCCTCTGAGGTGATGGAGACAGTTGGTGGATAACCAGCAGGCTACCTAACTCGGATCCTCCTTTTGGCTCTTGCTCTCAGAATTAACTGGAAACATGGGAAGGCCTAGACACCCTGGCTGACATTCAGACTAAGTTACTTAATAGGACTACTCAGTAGCAATTTGGTCTGGTTGTCAGCCATTATAAGTCATGAAAGATCAGTGAAGAGGAAATGGCAGCAAGAAATGTCCTTGCAGGCAATTGCTAGCAGCCTCCCAGAGGTAAAATAGGACGTCTATTAATAATTTCTGTACTCTTTTAGTGTGCAAAGAACTATACCAGTGTTCTTCATTGCAAGGTCCAGGTACCAGGGGTAGCTCCCATGGATTCTAAGTGTGACTCTAGGACTCGTTAGGCCTCTGTGAAGCTTCGGCCAAAGCCAAATACTCCACACAGCTCCTCTGGCACTGGGTGGGGTTCTTTTATGAGAAACGTAGCCCTGTCAAGCCCTTCCCTACCCTTTCCCTGTAGAGCTCTTTGGGGACAGTGCTGAGAAGGGTGGCCCTGCCCAGTTTCTGGGGTTCAACAGGGCTCTGTTTCTCTTCAGCTCCCGCCCCCACCCCACACTCATAGTGTAGCACTGTGTAGAGGTCAGCACAGTGGGGAATGGCTCTCACATTAAAGTTCTTTTTCATTTTCACCAAAGTGGTATCCACTCAATAAATAGTGACAACCACTGAACTATACAATCCTTGTCTCATTTCTCACACTCATAAAAGCTCTGCCATAGTAAGTTATGATTTATTCCTAAAAAATAGAGATTTGCTCAAGGCTATCCAGTGAACTAGCATTTGAACCCAGGTACTTCTAGAACTATAAACATACATATAAACATATGAAGCTGCTTTCTATGGATTCAGACCACTGATTCACCTAACTCAATATTGCATCAACAGAGATAGACGCTCTAATCCAGGAGTTGGCAAACGTGGTTCTCCAGCTATTGATTGATTGGTTGGTTGGTTGATGGATTAAGTGCCATCAAGTTGGTGTCAACTCTTAGCGATCACATAAATAGATTCTCTCCAGGATGGTCTGTCTTCAACTTGGCCTTTAAAGTCTCTCAGTGGTGCATTCATTGCTCTCATAATTGAGTCCATCCACCTTGCTGCTGGTCGTCCTCAAATACTGTGTGGAGTATTTGGTCGTTCTACAGCACCAGAATTCAAAAGCATTGATACTTTTTCTATTTTGCTTCTTCAAAGTCCAACTTCCATAGAGTGTCATGGGGAAAACCATTGTCCGGACAATTCTAATCTCTGTAGGTGTAGACACGTCACGGCATCTCTAAATATCCTTTCCCAAGGCCTTGATTACAACCCTACCAAGTGCTAGTCTGCAGTATATTTCTTGACTGCTGAATCCTTTACTGTTGATGGTCGATCCTAAAAAGCAGAAGCTATCCACCACTTCACTGTCTTCATTGTCAATTCTGAGACTGGTTGCTGTACCCTTTGTCATTAGTTTAGCCATAGTCCCATTTTTTACTGTGCTCCTTGACTTTCATTACTAGAGCTTGCAGATCATCCACATTCTCAGCTATAAGAGCGGTGTCATCAGCGTAGCGCGGATTATTGATGTTTCTTCCTCTAATTTTAAAACCACGCTCATCTTCTTCCAATCCAGCTCCTCTCAGTATATGTTCAGCATATAAATTGAATAAATAAGGAGAAAATAGACAGCCTTGTTTTACTCCTTTGTCGATCTGGAACCACTCTGTTTCACCATGTTCCATCTGGACTGTGGCTTCCTGACCTGTGTATAGGTTTTTCATGAGAACAATGAGATGTTCTGGGATGCCCATTTCCCTAAGGATATTCCACAACTTGACATGGTCAACGCAATCGAAGACATTTCTGTAGTCAATAAAGCACATATTGACTTCTTTTTGGTATTTTTTGGCTTTCTCAATTATCCAGCGTGCATCAGCAATGATGTCTCTTGTTCCTCGGCTATTGCTGAACTATGACACCCACCATCCGCAGCCACAATAAATTGCAGCTGGATAAGATGGGAACTGTAGTTCAGCAGCACCTAGTCCTATTCAGATATTAAGGCTGTTCTCACCAGCAGCCCAACCCAGGCTAAGGCAGCCCACCCTGGATCGGGCTGCTCATGTGAGTGCCAGGATCAAGTCCAATCTCGGCGTTGCCCTTGCAGGTAGCCTGACTTTTTACCCCAGCCTTTAGCCAGGGTTAAAGGAACGAGTGTGCCCTTAATCCCAGTGCTGGAGTCATATGTGTGCAAGCAGCCCATCTGCTCATAGAGTCAGGCAGCAGGAGCTGACCCCGGAATGCGGCAAGGGCATAGTACACCGTGCTCCTGGCACCAAATTTAGAATCAGGCAGCAGGAGCTCAGGAAGGATCCCTCAATGCACCATGCACTTGCCACCAAATCTCTGGCGTGGTGCATTGAGGGATGCCGGAGAACTTCCTTCTCCAGTTCCCTACTCTGCCTCTCTCAGCAGTTCGTGTGGCTTGTGTGCCTCAGCATGCGTCCAAGTGTCTATGCACAAGTGCAGTGTGTGTGTGTGTGTGTGTGTGTGTGTGTGTCTGCATGTGAGTTCATTTAAAAAGTGAACCTGGGTACAGCCCCTCAAATGCAGGGCACGCATAGTACACACATCCTATCTGTTCTCTGCTGTGCATGCATTAAACATGGACTTTGGAATGTGCTCCCTGTTGAGATAAGAGCCTCCCCATCTCTGACAACTTTTAAAAAGGCACTGAAGATGCTTTTATTCACTCAGGCTTTTAATTAGATCTATGGTTCTCAAGAGAAAAAATAAGCTTTTTTCATTTTTCCCTTTTTCTTTTTAAAATGCTGGGTTTTAAATGTTTTAGAATTTTTAATGTTTTAAATGATTTTAATTGTTAAGTGATTTGATGTTTTAAATTTTAATTGTAAACTGCCCAGAGACCCAGGTTTAGGGCAGTATAGAAATGAAATAAATAAATAAAATAAAATAAAATAAAATAAAATAAACATGGGTAAAGATGTTCTGTGTATGACATCCTCTTTTGGTGTCGAAAGGAGTCTTCAGAAATACATTCAAGGTACATCCACCACAGTGCTTGTTTTTTAATGTATGGCTGATTGGACTAAACTGCATGCACTTAGCTGTAATGTAGATATCCCCAGCCCTTCAGGAACAGTAGGAATAAAAGCAAGCTAGCTTTTGCATGTTCCAAATTGTGAGATTATCATGGTGTGTAACTCCATCCCTGCCTTACTTCTTTCTCTCTTCCTCTGGCTTTGAACATCTATGCAAATGTGAAAGAACACACACAACTTGAGTCCTGTAATGGCGCCAGTAAGCTCTTAAAAGCTGTTATTGCCACATAATTCTAGACAGCTTGTCAGTATTCATTAGCTCAACCACAAATGTTACCTGTGGGAGGGAGAGCTGCATGATAATTATCCTCAGGTTGCTCCTACTGTACTGGTGATCTGAATAGCCTAACTTCCTATTTACTCTTCAACTGTGTACTATAATCTCAGTTGATGGAGCCTTGTGATCACTTTCCCAATTATCTAATGTGGCTACTGTGATAAGCCAAGGAAATGCCTTGATTTTATTGTTACAAACTGCATGTGTTTTAAAAGGAGGGTTGGGCCTTACACCGCTGAAGTTCAACCCATTGCTAGGGTTGAAGTTTACGCATCTTTAAGGTTTTTCTCCATAGGGAATCATGTAGGTTTCAGCGGCCCCATAACTGCACTTTGTTGCACTATATTTGTTTTTCTTTGTTGTGGGGAGATTCAGTTTGGTCACTTAAAAGAAATGAGTTGGTGCACAGATGTCCAAGAGTAATTGCTAATACCCATATTAATACTCCTGGTAATTGCAGTTTCCTGCCAGAAAATCTTAGATTTTATCATTACTATTTGCTCAGATAAGGATCTCAGTTAGTCACTCTTCTGTAGTCCGTTGTCTCCCATCAGGTGAGGAGCTGGAAAGAAGGAATTTATCTCCTTGCAGGGCCAGTTCAGACAATTGCCCACTGACGCACGTAATCAGGATAGGGATATGCCAAGGGCACAGCTGCTCTGACTTGCATGAGGTCCCAATGCCCTGTTAGGGCATCCTTTAATTGTGTGTGGGAGCATTTTGGAGTACATATAGAAGAATGATTCAAGTTAATACCCCCTTCACATGATTAAAGGATAGGGATATGCACAAACCACAATTTGTACTCCGATTCGAAAGGTCCATTCGGGCACCTTTAAGAGCGAGGCAAGTAGGTCTGTACCTGCTCCTCTGCTGCTTGCCACAGCTTCCTACTGTGGAGTCACAATCCCCAGCACCCCTCGCACAGAGAGCAGAGGAGGGGTAGGTATGAACCTACTCTCCTCGCTCTTAAAGGTCTCCAAACTGACCTTTCAAATTGTGCATGAATTGTGATTTGTGCATATCTCTATTAAAGGGTGCCCAACAATGGATACAGATGTCCTGCAGTGACATCAGGGCAGGCATTCTCCCAGTTCATGGCCAAAATGATCATGGTGCTGGTGGATTATAGTCCAAACGAACCCTGGGAGGGCTTGCAAATAAAGACTAGGACACCCCAGTTTCTAATTTTACTCTTCTTATATAAATGTTTCTTAGTTTAAGTTAAATCTGTTTTGTCTTGGGGATTCAAGAGGCTGCAGCTACCTCCCTCAACTGAGTGTGCTGTAATTTGGTTCAGATTTCAACGGAGCTTCAGATTGACCTGTGAATTTTGGATGTCTAAGGCAACAATCTTAAAGACACTTACTTTTGAGTATATGCACATGGGATCAGACTTTAGTCTTACGTATAGTTAGAAATAAACCTCTTTGAACTCAGTGGGACATTTCCCAGTAGACATGCTTAGAATCAGGATGCACCAAAATGTGGCCAGGAAGAGGTATTATGATACCTATAAGCGTAAATCGGCTCTACTCACCACATGGCAATTTCTTATGATTTATTATTTATACCGCCTTTCTGCCTTGACAAAGGTCCAAAGAGGTTTACAATACTAAAAGAAGCAAATTACAGAATGTTAATAAAACGTTGTCTCAGGCTGTTGGTCTTTTCAGGAGCTGAGGACAAGAGCTCCCTGGCCTGGGCGCCTCCTTCCTTGCCTTCCTCTCAGGGCACACGGGTCTTTCAGTACTCCTGGGAAAGTGGGCGGGAGGTGCTGCCCCAACAATCCTCACAGGCCAGAGCTGGTCTCTATGGGGGCCGATGTTCTGTTATGCTCTCCCCCTCGCCTGGGTGCCTCCTTTCATGCCTTCCTCTCAGGGCACCTAATTTCATAGGTCTCTAGAGCTGCTTGAGATAAAAGCTTTGGTGGTGACACTATAAGCATCAACCAATTGATCAAGCAATTGATGGGGTCATAGTTCAGTGGTAGAGTGTTTGCTTTGCATGCAGAAGGTCCCAAGTTCAACCCCTGGCATCTCTGGGTAAGGCTGGGAAATACCGGTCTGAAGCCCTGCTGCTAGTCAGAGTAGACAACACTGAACTAGATGGACCAATGTATTGTTCAGCTACAACTCTCATTATCCTCAACTGGCCAGAAATGATAGGAACTAGCCAACCCCGCACAGAGCATCTGTGCACTCTTTGGGGGTGGCGGTTACCCCCTCTCCCCCACCTTATGCCCCAGTCTCTCCTGTCCTCCCCCACCCCACCTCCTGCCCCAGTCTCTCCTGCGCTTCCCCGCCCCACCTCCAGCCCCAGTCTCTCCTGCCCTCCCCCGCCCCACTTTCTGCCCCAGTCTCTGCTGCCCTCCCACCACCTTCTGCCCCAGTCTCTCCTGCCCTCCCCCACCCCACCTCCTGCTGACCCTGCACAGAGCCTCTCACCTCACCAGGTGGTGGGCTGCTATTTCCATCAAGTGCTTGTCAGCCGTTGGGCAGCCCAGAAGCTCCCGAAGGTACCTCTCCTCCCTGCTTGTCGTCCTTCAGCCAGTCAACCGTCACCTTCCTCCCTCAGCTGGTCAACTGTTCACCTCCCTCAGCCATGACCTCCCTCAACTGCGACCCCTGTGGAGTCTTGCCAACCGCCTCCTGACACGCGCTCCTCCACTGGTCGTGGCTGCAGCAGGGGGCGGAGCTTGCCACATCCCCACACATCCCCCTGGTCCATTTACAGGAATTAATAATATAGATTGTAATCCAACAGCATCTGAGGATCCAGGTTTGAGAATTCCTGGCTTAGCAGAATCAAATATTATGAAATCAGAGGTAAGGAGGTTAATTCCCTCATACAAACACACACCCCTCATAAAAGCTGAAAGCAATCAGCACACCTGGGTTCCTATCACTTTTCATAGTACAGAAGAACATCTGGCTCTCCATTTCTTTCCTGCATGTGTTCAAAGTGATTGAGTGGAATCATATATTTGCAATAAACACATTACATTTTGACGTAATAGGAAACTGGAGGTCCCTTCACCTCCGGTTTCCAAAGCTGTACGTCCAAATGCGGGGAACCACAGTTTTGACCAAAAATGGACCCACACTTTCCCTCCCCAGACTGTGAAAGAACCTTCGGCTTTCACTCAGTTTTGCTTCCTCCAACTGTGGTTACGTGCTACCAGTGTTACATCTGAAGGCTAGCACCTCAGTTGTACTCCTCTGAAACCAGAGTTGAGGGAGGAAGCTCCTCCCTCATTCTGGCTCCTATTGGCTATGCAGGCTGTCCTTCATGAAAGAAGGAAGCCCGCATAGCCACTTCCCCCTCTTCTCTGCAGTCAGCGACACAGAGAAGAGGTAGTTCTCAATTTCATCCAAACATGGATAGGAGAGCATGGAGGGGGTCACAGAACTGCAGGTGCATTGAACCCATGGTTCCATGTTATGTCCAAAGATGGCAAATCTAGTTAATTCTGAAATGTTGTAAAACCATATTAAAAGCTGCGTTCATCTTAGGATAAATCGCTTTGCCAATTCAGAAAGAAAGTGCAGTGTTTAAAAATGGGAGTGCAATATGTATTACTAGCTGACCGGGTGCATAGCGCCTGCGCCCCTAGTTCAACTCTTCCCCCACCCTTCTGCCCCTTCTCCCTGACTCTGTCTTCCGGCGGGGATATCTGACGCCTGCCAGCCCACTTCTCTCCCCTCCCCCCCATGGTTTCTCCTGCCTCCTGCTGGTTTCTCCGTCCCCTCTCACTGCCGCCTCCTCTTCCTGGTAGCCCAGCCACCTCCTGACCCTGGCGGGCACGTAGCCTGCCACTGCCTCACTGTGGCTGGGGCTGCCGCTGCTGCCTCCTCTCATGGCCGCAGCCATTTTCCCCTGCAGCAGCTCAATGACCTCCTGCCGCCCAGCCAATCCAGCGCCTCCGCTGCCCAGCCAATCCGCTGAGTGCTGAGACGCATCCCCACAGGCACGTTTTCAAGGATTAATTATAAAGATAAGCAATGCATATTCAGATCCCCTGAGAGACATTTTGCCCATGGGAAAGGTAGACACTGTTATATAACCCTTTATATACTTTTCTGTGGTGTGAAGTGGAAGAAAACAGGATTAGGGGGAAATTGCCAATTAACAGGAACGTAAAGCTACTAGTGGAGACAGAAAGGCTATTCACACGATGGGACGAAATCGGGCTAACCTCCACTAGCCTGATTTCATCCCATCGTGTGAACCACCAGGCTCGGCTGCAAGCCCGGTGGTTCCTGATCGGGTAACCTGCTCAAGTAACCCGCCTCTTAAACCAGGTTTAAATTGTGAGACCCGCCTCAAAGAGTTGGATGCCAAATGGGACTCTGGTAGACACTGCTTGGTTGAGGAGGATCTCATCTGTGTTCTTTTCAACTTGTAGAGGATGGAAACATTGGGAAACAATGTAGACCAATGTAGTGTTCTTTACTGTAAGGCTCGGGGGCCAGTGTTGGCCCCCTTTAACCCTAAGTGCAGTCCCCTGACTAATTGTTTATTGGGTCTGTGTGAAACTTTGGCCAAAGCTGAATACTTTGCATGGTTCCCCTGTCCCCATGCAGAGATTACCATTCCCACAATGCAGTTCTGCACTTTGCCCATTGCCCCCCTTTAAGGGAAACAGACCCCTTGAGCCCCTGCACCTTCTTGGAAGGCATGCACAGAGTGCTAGAAAGTGTAGCCCTTTCCCGTGCTTTCCCCACACAGAGCTCTTAAGAGAGGGCTCTGGCCACATTCGCATGTAATGCGGAACTGCAGTTTAATAGGCCTGCAGTTCCACAGATGTTATGTCTGAATGAGGGGAGCCACCGTTGGGAATGAGGAAAGTGCAGTACTGTGCAGAGGTCAATACAATGGGGAATGGCTCTCACATTGAAGTTTCTTTGCTAATGTGGCCCCTGCTTGAGAAATAGGGGAGGTTACTGGTATAAACTCTACTGTTATTTTATCTGTGGCTTTGTAACCCTTGATTTTTTATTTCTGTCTGAAATGCTAAGCAGAGGAAGGGAGTGATTGCACAACAGTTATCACCTCCTTGAATATCTGTTGTTTACATGAGTAGTTTACCATCACTGAAAGCTTTCTTGTTCTAATCATCACTGCAGGTGCTTTCTTCAACTGAGTGATGCCTTTTCTTCTAACTGGCAAAAAAACCCGTTAAACATCCTTTGGATAGACGGAGGGTAGTGTATACCTTGTACTTAAGCGAGCGCTTGAGAGAGAAATTCACAATGTCAATAACTGCAGAGCAGCCACTTTGAAAACAGCAAGAGGTTGTTTTTCCCCCCTTCTTTCACTCTGTTATAAATTTTCAAAAACTTTCAGGTGTTTGGTTGCTTACTCTCTACTACTATTCTTTAGTTCTATAGTCTGAAAGGAGAGAACACTGTGTTAATTGTGTAGTTTTAGGCTCAATGTTGCAGGTAGAGGTGCTCAGACAAGTAGTGCGTTCATACTCTTTGTCAACGCATGGCATGAGGACAGACTTTAGACAGCAAATAGGCTCTGTGGCAGGTTCCATGGTGCTGTGTATGTTCCATGCCAGTTTGCTTCTTGAAGTGCTAACTCAGAGCAAGCAAGCAGCATGTCTGCTACTGCCAAAAGTGTTGTTCTAGTAAGAACCAAGCTGCCTACTTTCCTTTCACTTTTCCTACAACTGGACTAAATTTGGTCCAAATCCGTTAAGCAGTTCACAAGTTAGCCCACTTGTGCCTCAAACATTCATGCATCTGCCATCTTGAATTGGGGTGGATGACATCATCACAAACTATGCATTTGAGGTGTCCTTATGTGTCCCTACAACAGTACCAAATTTGGTCCAATTCAGTTCCCACTTGCACCTCTAACATTCACATGTCTGCCATCTTGAATCAGGGTGGATGACCCCATTACAAACTACATTCTTGAACCAACCCTTTGTGTCCCTACAGCTATAGCAAATTTGGTTCAAATCAGTTAGGCAGTTCACAAGTTAGCCCACTTGCGCCTCCAGTGTTTATGCATCAGCCATCTTGAATTGGAGTGGATGAAATCATCACAAACTACACCATTGAGGTGTCCCTATGTTTCCCTACAACTGTACCCAATTTGGTCCAGATTGGTCGAGGCATTGTAAAGTTAATAGGGGACACACACACACACACACACACACACACGGATGGACACACAAATGGAAGTTTGGGTGATCTCATAATCCTACTGGAAAGTAGGCTAATAACCACTTACTCCAGGGCTGTGTGCCTTCCAAATTTATGAAACATAAAAGAGTTCCATAGGCTTAGGAAGCCTGACAACTACTCCTATAGGGTATTTAGCATAATGGTTATTACAGCCCTGAGAATGCTTTTTATAACTCTTAGGCAGGTAATGTTCTGTAGTATCTTATTATACTAAATTTATTGTGACCTTGTGTTGCCCATATTATTGATAACATCAGATTGTTACCCCTATGGAATACATACCTTAACACAATCCAGCCATTCAGCTTGAATGCAGATATTTAAATGGTACCATATTTACCTGAATACAAGACTTAAGGTCCACCCCCCTCCGCAAGTTCTTTGATGTTAGAAATTGAGGGATCATCTTAAATTCAGTCTCCTCTTCCTTTAGGGTCAATATGGCTATAACCTGTATTTTTAAAGGGGGGAGTGGTGGAGTCATCTTTTATTCAGATAAATATGGTATTACTTTAAAAAAAAATCCTCTGTCTAATATACATCCTAGGTACTGAATTGTTAATCATGCTAGTCATCATAAAATGAGATGTTTCTAGCAGAAATTAATAAACATATAATTAAGAATATGACCCTGGATGCTATCTTTCAATTTAGCTGAGGTTACAGAATTTTCTTGTACAGAAATAGTATTCTCTATTAATCATAGGTAAGCCCAATTATAGTTCTCTTACCCCATTCTGAGAAGCAAAATAAGATGCAGAGCGCAGCCCAGTCAATCCTAGTGACCCCATATTTTACACTTATTAAGGTTTAGTCTAGAATTTTTTCCCCAGAGGCATTTGCCTGAGATTACAGAAGGAATAGGTTATGTATTAAAAATTGATCAGGTAATATCACTCATTTATACATCAGAGTTTTGCAAATGCAGGAATCATTTCTGCATCTGCTTACAGTATATGCTTTATGTGTGAAATGATTCTGCATTGATTCCCTTCTGGTACCTTCAGGAAATACAACCAGAAGATCTGTAAAAGATAGAATTCTAAAATGAATGAGGTCTTAAATGGATCATTTCAGCAAGTCAGACTTATGTGTTACTCATATACAAATCTGTACCTGTTTAAGACTCCTGTGTTTGTAAGAGCAGCTAAGCCCGGGCTTGGCTGCCCATGGGAACCCGTGGGAACTGCCAGGAGCTGACTGGCTCCCTGCAGGGCTAAGAAGCCAGGATCTTAAATCCTCCTGCTATGGAATTGCCAAGCTACAGAGACACCAACACACCCCATCCCGGACCGGCCAGCCTGCCAAGCCACTTAGGGGGCAACGGGCACAAGTGTCCACAAGCACAAGCACCCCAAGTGGAAGCACAAGCAGGGCACCCCCTCATGGCGCCGGGAGGGGGAAGCCCAAAGGTAGACCCAAGCAGGGGCGCTGGAACAGCCAAGTTATCTTGTTCACAAAGAAAGGGTGGGGTAGGGAGGCCCATCCCTTCCCCAGGGAGGATTTCTGCTCCCTGATGAGAAGCACCAACCAGGGAAGTGATCAGAATTCTCCTGTGGTCCATCTAGATATTGCCCTGCCATTACAAACCAGGACTGCTCTCTCATGAGAATGGCAGGCCATGGAGCACACATGAGGACCTGAGGGTTGCAGATGCCCAGCTGGGATACTATGTCCCTGCAAGCACCGGGGAAGGATACCCCAGCAACACCTTTCCCAGTCTCAGTAGATGGCGGACAGCAGGTTCACAACCACTCACCTGGCAGCCACCTGTCCACTACCAGAAATCTCTGCGCCTGCAGATCTACATATGCGAAGATGCTGGCCCTCAAATGGCTGGATGGGCGCACTCTGCAGCCCACTACCTGCACTATCCATGTCAAAATATTTTTCTAGGAGTGCAATTGGAGGAGTCCAAAAGGCAGACCCCAGAAGGGATTCCAGAGCAGCCAAGCTTTATTTTTAACCAGGTACAGGTGGGGAATGCCACCTAATGGCATTATCTCTTACCTCTGCTAACTTGGCGAAGAGGCACCTTTTAATGTGGTGATTCTCTTTATTTAACAGGGGGAGAGTAACTGGCCCTATCCACCCCCAGCACAGTACTTCCAGTGACTGTTGCTGGTGTGTGTCTTATGTTTCTTTTTTAGATTGTGAGCCCTTTGGGGACAGGGTTCCATCTTATTTATTTATAATTTTCTGTGTAAACCACCCTGAGCCATTTTTGGAAGGGTGGTATAGAAATTGAATGAATGAATGAATGAATGAATGAATGATGGCGCTGCGGGGAAATGACTTGATTAGCAAGCCAGCGGTTGCCAGTTCAAATCCCCGTTAGTATGTTTCCTAGACTATGGGGAACACCTATATCAGGCAGCAGCGATATCAGAAGATGCTGCAAGGCCTCATCTCATACTGCGCGGGAAGAGGCAATGGTCAACCCCTCCTGTATTCTACCAAAGACAACCACAGGACTCTGTGGTCGCCAGGAGTTGACACCGACTCAACAGCACACTTTACCTTTACAGGTGGGGAAGGGAGTCCCAGCTCAGCCCCTTCCCGGGGGTGGGGGGTGGGGTGGGGTATTTGCTCCCTAAGTTTTGCTCACGCGAAGAACCGTCTGTGGGGAACTAGTACAAACTCCGTAAGGAAGTGCTGCTGTTGGAAAAGAAGTTGCCATTCATGGATTTGGAAATGACGCCAGGGAGAAACCCCCTAGTCTGCACTCTTGCAAGAGTAGCAGACTAAGGGGAGTGAGAGAGGATGCTCCATGCCGGAAAGCTGTGGGGATGGGCCACGCGTGCAAGTGCTTTTCCCATCTTGGTGTGCGCTGCAAAGCCAATGCCAAACCATCTCACCTGCCAGTGTAGAGAAGTGCACCCCTATCTGTGGCCCCCAACATGTGAATCAGCCATACTGGGTCGCAGGTGACCGGTGCTCTCTGCTCCTGGGAATCATTGTGCCTCCAGATCTATATACACTGCAATGACAGCCCTGGCCCGGGAGTTTCGAATGTCTTGAAGGTTCCGCTCCACAGCCCACTGCCCACACCATCCACACAAATGGTTTTGTGTTGGGGTGCTATAGCCGGACCTGAAAGGCAACCCCCCGAAGGGATTCCAGAGCAACAAATTAGAGGGGCCCAACCCCTTCCCCTTTGGGCGGTGGATGCCCACAGAGCTGGCTCATGAGCAGGACAGGTCACCAAGGAAGGTCTTGGGTCCACGGGGATCCTTTTTCAAGGAAACCTCCATCCGACACATGTCTCGGTGGCCAGGCATGAGAGTGACAGGCCATGAGGACACCCCCAGACAGCTCATGAGAAGGACCGTCAGAGTGGAGAAGAGAGAAGTGTTTTGCCCAGACAAATCTGCTATGAAGTCAGTGGCAAAACATAGACAGAACGAGGATGGGTTGCGACTTGTGGGAGTGCCCACTCAGCCATGTGTGCAGGTGTACCCTTTCCAGCGCTACAGAGCAACAGCCCCACTCCCCGGCGGTGTCCAGATTGTGGGTGTGCTCCACTCTTCCATCCATCCCTACACCCATGGCTCTACATACGGCAGGTTGGAGGGCCATTAAGCAGGAGCCCTGGATGGGTGGACAGATGCGTGCCTGTGCTTAGCCCTAAAGCAGCACTGCGCATGCACCAGGATGAGGGTGATGTCCTCTTGGAGCTTCTAGGTACACACATAGGAAGAGTGTGTGGAACAATGGGGGTATCTACTCTATTTTTGGACAAAGAAAGGGTGGAGAAGGGGAGCCAAGCCACTTCCCAGAGGGGCACGCCCCCCACTACTCATGAATAAGGCCAGGTCTACTCAGAGGCAGGCAAAGTATGATGATGAGTGTGGCACTGCCCACACGGAATACGCCCGTTCACAAGAGAGGCAAGCCACAGGTGCTTTAATTTGATCCAGTGGGCAGAGGTATCCCGACAACTGCTTTCCTGCTCCCAGTGATGGTGGCTGAGGTGCCAGGGAACATGGGCATATCTAGGGTAGGGCAGGCAGGGCACGTGCCCCGGGTGCCACTTGAAGGGGGGGCGCCATTTTTTAAAATTTAAAAAAATCGCCATCGAAAACAAAATGGCCATCACACATGCTCAAATGGCCCCTGCGAGGCCCTAGAGGCCAGGGGGGAGGGGGAACCTTTGCAGACCCCCCCCCCCATGGCCTTTAGGAAGGGGCTACAGGTAAAAAAAATTAAATATAATATAAGTCACTGTGCACATATTCAGATTGGCACTATGTACAGAGAATCAGGGCTTGTGAATACTGAGCTGAAGCTTATGAACCAGGATTGATTCATTTGCTTTTACTTTGCTTCTTGTGATAAGTGAGTTAAATGTGATGTCTTAATAATATTAATGGTGAGTTTGTCTTTAAATCAGATTGAAATCCTTAGTATTAAGGCCACTGGGAGTTTCTTGCTCTCTTTCTCTCATTTTAACTGTCTTTCTGAAAGACTAGAATATATTCCAAGCAGTGACCCAGTTTACTCTGCATATCCTTTAATTATTTTCAGAGTATCTGGGAAAAGTCAAATTCTCCATTTATTCTTAAAACGTATGTAATAGTGATGCTACAATGCATAGTAGAGAATTAGACAGACACTTCTGTTTAGTTTCCCAAGTACACCTCCACATAGTATTTGGGTATTTCATGAGCCCCAGCATACTGAAATTTGTAGTTTTCCATCATTTTTTGGTCTGGCTACATCCACTGCTAAATAATTTTTGAATTATTAAAAGATTAATGAGCTTGACTTGTGTTTTTCAGCTGATATGGTAACGTTATCTGAAACATGTGTATCAGATGTTTGGACAGGGGGCGCAATTTCAGTGCTTGCCATAGGTGCTATTTTCCCTAGATATGCCTCTGCTAGGGAAGCCAGCCCCCTTCCCAGCTGGCCTCACCTATGCACAGGTGCACCATTGCCAGCAGCCCCTGCAGTCGAAAAAGCTGCTCAAGGAAGCTGAGGAAAGTGCCCACTCACTAGATTCCCCGTGCCCGCTCATCTACTAGCAGCGCACAGACAGACCGGACCTGGGAACTTTGAACTTTGAAGGATGTGCTGTCCTGTGGGACCTTCCCATGGCCAAGCGCATGTCCAGGCTATTGATGCTGGGGTGTGGGAATGTCCTCTGGAATGAGCTCAATGCAGAGGAAGGATGAGGGGAGAAGGAAGGGGTTTTTTGTTTTGTTTTTTGTTTAAATAATAATTTGTTTTTAAACAAGGATAGTTGGGGGCCCAATAGAGCAAGGGGCCCTTGGATTCCCTGGTGGTTAATTCACCGGCTCAACTCGTGAGCTTGCAGTCCATGGGTGGGAATAGCATCTTAGTGGGCAAAGGCATATCCCCAATAGACTGGCCCTCTCATGAGAGTGTGAACCTACTGAGCAGGAAGCTGCTTGCAGTGGCTTTTGGATGGCTCTGGCTGGAGTGCTCTGGTGGGGTCTCCTCTTACAACATCTTCCCTGGTCATGGTGGGGCAGACCCTGCCCAGCATCCTTTGCCCTGCTTCTCCTGCACATCCCATTCTGGAAAATGTGGGCTCTCCCCTCCCATCCCGCAGAGAAAGCGGGATTCCATACCTGTAGGCTCCTGCTCCCCATAGGGGTGGGAGTTTGAGTGGTGCTTTTGGGGTACAGGGTCACTTGTAGGGGTGGCAGTGCCATGGCTGGCAGAAGCGGCACTGGCATTGCAGAGCATTTAAAGGGCTCTTGCTGCACTTCCCCTGCCAAAGGTGGGCTAGGCGCTCCAAAAATGCCCGATCTTGCAAGGCATGCCCTGCTGGAAATCGTGTGCAATTGCGGCCAAGTGGCTGATGCAGTGACACTTTCCCCACAATCTGTCCACAGAGCTGCCTGGGATCAGGCTGGGAGGCTGCGTGGCAGGGAAGGGCTCCTTTCTCCCTCCACTCCAGTTAGGCTAGCAGCAGTTAGCTGTACGTCTGCAAGACGAACTGGAGCTAGAGATTTTAACTCCATTTAGCGCTAAATACAATCCCCTGCTAACTGGGCAAAGAGGCGCCTTTTACCGTGGTGATTCTCTTTATATAGCAGGGGGAGAGTAACTGGCCCTATCCACCCCCAGCACAGTACTTCCAGTGACTGTTGCTGGTGTGTGTCCTATGTTTCTTTTTAGAATGTGAGCCCTTTGGGGACAGGGAGCCATCTTATTTGTTTTATTTCTCTTTGTAAACCGCCCTGAGCCATTTTTGGAAGGGCGGTATAGAAATCGAATTAATAATAATAATAATAATAATAATCCTGTACATGTGAACCGGCCCAGTGTCATAAGTGTGGACTGCCTGTAGAGGACCCTTCTTCTGCTCCACCTTCACAGAGGTCTCCATTGCATCGAATCTCTTTCTTAGGCGTCTGGAGTCTGACGGATGGCAAAGAAGGAACTTTTAACATCTAACTTCCCCGTATTTGAAACTGTCCTATTACGGGTTTTGTTAAACTAAATTACCTCATTAGGAAAGGGTTAATCTGGTAACAGAAGAAATGTGTTAAACATTTCCGTACTAAAGAGCAGCGACCAGTGACAGGAAATTATGATAACCTCTGCTGATTAAAAGTGGTAGATTTCTAAAACATTGAAACAAGGACAGCTATCAGCCTGTTCTGTAGAGCTTCCTATTAAAACAATAAACCCAATTTGGTATTTGCTTTTGCTGTCACAGATCCTTCAACCCTGTCTAAATGATACAGTATATAGAAATATAATCTAAAATATCAGTTCACCTTTGCTGAAGGATATCACTAGCTAGATAAACATGTTCAACAAGCTGTAATAGAATTGCTTGTCTTACTAGCCAGCCAAAGACTTCTCATATCTTGCTAAGGTTGATTGCCAATGTGAAAGCCTTAAAAAAAAGGGGCAGTAGATCCATTTCTTGCTTAGCATAGAGTAATAATTGAGCACAAATAAATGATGAGAGTCAGCTATTGAATTTCAGTCTTCAAACAGGATATCAAGAGCCTGGATAACAGGTGCGAGAGTATTCCTAGGCATGGAGCTAAAAGCCAAGATCAGGGTCAATTCTGTAATTGTCAGTTTAAAGAGCAAGTAATTATGATGGCAGAAACACAATAGCTAAAGCAGTGCACAACTATAGTGAATGGTAGACAGTCAGAAAGCCCACGAAAACTTGTGGCTGATTCATGAACTTGCCTGTCCAAAGATTCTCTCTGTGTAATAGATGAGGGAGCACATACACACATACAAACCTATGTGCAAATAAGGTAACTGTGGATTAGTCACTCTATGCATTCACCTGTACGTGCCTAGACTTGATTCCCATGATGTCTATCTTCCCACTTTGTGACGGCAAGGATCATTCAGTTCATAGGAACATAAGAAGCTGCCGTATACCGAGTCAGACCATTGGTCTATCTCGCTCAGTATTGTCTACATAGACTGGCAGTGGCTACTTCAAGGTTACAGGCAGGAATCTCTCTCAGCCTCTATCTTGGAGAAGCCAGAGAGGGAACTTGGAACCTTCTGCTCTTCCCAGAGTGGCTCCATCTCCTGAGGGGAATATCTTACAGTGCTCACAGTCAAGTGTATCTAGAGTGTGCCCATGTGGATCTGGCCATATCGAAACAACCGCTCATGTCCTGTTGTACTGTGATCACTATAGAGAAGTAAGATGTAAATTAATAGCCCTGCTCATGAATAATTTCCTGGGTCATCAAGATGAATTTTATTTAAATTATCTGCTTACCAACCTAAATTCTGATGTTGTAGATACGGTGGCTAAATTTTGCTATATAGCAATAGCAATAGCAATAGCACTTACATTTATATACCGCTTTATAGCCAGAGCTCTCTAAGCGGTTTACAATGATTTAGCATATTGCCCCCAACATTTTGGGTACTCATTTTACCGACCTCGGAAGGATGGAAGGCTGAGTCAACCTTGAGCCCCTGGTCAGAATGGAACTTGTAACCTTCTGGTTACAGGGCGGCAGTTTTACCACTGCGCCACCAGGGGCTCTTTTTTTTTCATATAATATGTCAAATGCAGACTCACATGGTGTAATGAACTTTCTATTGTTGTTCCTATTTTCATTTTTATCTGTTTTTATTTTATTTTGTATTACTGGTCTATGACCAAAATAAATATATATTATTACAGTATATTACAGTGCTCACATGTGATTTCCCATTCAAATGCAACCAGGGCAGACCCTGCTTAGCTGGGGGGGGGGAGTCATGCTTGCTACCACAAGACCAGCTCTCCTCAGGTGTGTGTGTGCGTGCGTGCATGCACCCATGTGTAGAATATCTGGGACATATGTGAGAACAATACTGTAGCTCAGTGGTAGAGCATCTTCTTTATATGTAAATAGTCCCAGGTTCAATCCCTGGCATCTCCAGGTAGGACTGAGAGAGGCTCCTTCCTGACACCTTGAAGAGCCATTGACCATCTGACTCGATATAAGGCAGCTTCCTATGTTTCTTTGTTTCCTTCATTTCTCTGAGGCATGTCTCATCCAGAGCCAGAACCCGTGGTTTAACAGTGGTTTACAACCACAATCACACAATATCCTTACTTTCACATACTAGCAAAATAATGCTCAGGATCATACAATGCAGATAAGAGCCCTATGTGGAAAGCTAAATGTCGGATGTTCAAGCTGGTTTCAGAAAAGGCCGGGGAACAAGAGAAATCATTGCTGATGCATGCTGGATAATTGAGAAAGGCAAAGAACACCAGAAAGACGTCATACGTGCTTTGTTGACTACAGAAATGTCTTTGATTGCATCAACCATGCCAAGTTGTGGAATATCCTTAGGGAAATGGGCATCCCAGAGCATCTCATTGTTCTCACGAGAAACCTACACACAGGACAGGAAGCCACAGTCCAGATGGAACATGGTGAAACAGACTGGTTCCAGATCAGCAAGGGAGTAAG
Organism: Hemicordylus capensis; assembly: GCF_027244095.1. NCBI lineage: Eukaryota > Metazoa > Chordata > Lepidosauria > Squamata > Cordylidae > Hemicordylus > Hemicordylus capensis. Next base: position 23,117,144 of record NC_069661.1, on the reverse strand, counting down.
ATAAGGCTGTATACTTTCTCCCACTTTATTCAATTTATATGGTGAACTTATGCTGAGAGAAGCTGGATTGGAAGAAGATGAGCATGGTTTTAAAGTTGGAGGAAGAAACATCAATAACCTGCGCTATGCTGATGACACCACTCTGATAGCTGAGAATGCAGATGATCTTCAGGTTCTAGTAATGAAAGTCAAGGAGCACAGTGAAAAAAATGGGACTACGACTAAATGTTAAGAAGACTAAACTAATGACAACGGGTACAGCAGCCAGTCTCAGAATTGACAATGAAGACATTGAAGTGGTGGATAACTTCTGCCTTTTAGGATCCACCATCAACAGTAAAAAATCCAGCAGTCAAGAAATACGCCACAGACTAGCACTTGGTAGGGTTGTAATGAAGGCCTTGGAAAGGATATTTAGATGCCGTGAAGTGTCTACACCTACAAATATTAGAATCGTTTGGACAATTGTTTTTCCTGTGACACTCTATGGATTCAAAAGCTGGACTTTGAAGAAGCAAGATAGAAAAAGCATTGATGCTTTTGAACTTTGGTGCTAGAGAAGACTTTTGAGGATACCATGGACAGCCAGGAAAACAAACAAATGGATCATAGAACAAATCAACCCAGAATTTTCACTCGAGACACAAATGACCAGGCTCAAAATATCATACTTCAGATACATTATGCAAAGATCCAGCTCACTTGAGAAGTCCATAATGCTGGGGAAAGTTGAAGGAAAGAGAAGAAGAGGATGACCAGCAGCAAGATGGATGGACTCAATTACGACAGCAATGAATGCACCACTGAGAGACCTTAAAGGCCAAGTTGAAGATAAAGAATCTATGTGGTTGCTAAGAGTCAATACCGACTTGACAGCATTTAATCAATCAATCAATCAATCAATCACAACCAGGATTAGATCCTAGTTTCATATCCTGGTTTGAGAACAATAGTTAAATCTTAGGTCCTGGGTTCAGATTATACACTCAGTGGTGGTTGACTAATCAGGATGTTGTAGGCATAGCTCCGCAATGGAAAAGAGGAAGAAAGGGGAGAGACAGGGAAGAGAGTGCAGGCTCAGGGCTCATTCCTGCCATGTTCATGATCCAAGAAACCATGATCAATAAAGCCCTGAGAGAACCTTCAGCTAAAGAGATCTATTGGGTCCTGATGTTTAAGCCCTGAATGCAGCTTGGTTACCAAATGATCCTTTCATCATTGTTAATAGTCCTGGCACAGTGAGCAGGACTGTCCTTAAGGTGGGGCGACCGGGCCGATTGCCCTGGGCCCCGCTCTTGGACAGGCCCCGCAGTAGGGGCACACACTGTCCGAGCAAATGGAGAGCCTGCCTCTTTGCTCGGCTGCAGCCGCTAACCCATCCTCGCCCTCGGCTTGCACCCGTACACCTGCTCGCCGCTGCTGCACTTGGCTGTGCCCTGCCCTGGCAGGCACAGCATCACTATCTTGCCCCCCCCTGCACATAGCTGGGATAGGCCAATCAGAGATGGGGGGAGGCCAGATACAACACCAGCCTGCCTCCATTCTACAGCCGCTATTACATCAGCGTAGGCGGCAGCCAGCACGACAGGGAGGATCACTGCTGCTGGAGCGCTCCCGATGAGCAGGGAAAGAGCAGCGCACCCACGTGGATGGGCCAGGAGTTGGGCCGGGGCCGGGCAGCACAGAGGTGGCAGCGGCAGTGATGTCATCGGCAGCAGGGTCAGGAGTCTCTTCGAGTGGCGGACGAGTGGTGGAGCAGCAGCAGGGCGCCGAGGCCCTTTGGTTTGAGCATTCCCCACTACGTAGCCCCCCTTTAACCACCCTAGGAGCCAGTTTTCGCCACGAACTGCTCTCCTCCTTGCCCATGGAGTCTTTGGGGGTCTGGCTGGGCACCCGCGAGGGCATGTTGAAGCAAAGCACCCAGGCCCCCGGCCACGATTGGGCAGCCCTGTGCCGGTAGCCAGGCAGCCCCATGAAGTTGAACAGTGTGTGCGAGAGAAGTACTGTAATCTCAAAGTGTTTCGTGTGTGAGAGAGAGAGAGACAGACAGACACAGTAAACTTTCAGGGGTGAGGCAAGAGGGATAGATTTTAGAAGAGCTGGAGGAAGTGGGACGGGAAGCAACAGGATCAAGCTGTGGTTTGATATTCTTGTCTGTTTTTTTTTAATTTATTATTTATTTACATTTAACCAATAAAAATGGTAAACACAAAGAATTTCAGTGCACAAATTGTACAAGTTTTGCTGAATCATACCAGTTTTTCTTCATGGTATCCCTGTTTCTGTGGCAGAAGCAAAGAAAGCAATGCATTTGTATGCTTCACAAACTGTTTTACTGTCCATTTAAAGATAGGAGCAACTATCATATCTGGGTTTCTGTCCAATATATTCAACTAGCAGATGAGGCTTGTTATTGATTGGGCAAAGTCCTTTTGCATAGATTGTACTAATAAAGGATTTAAATATAGTTAATATATATTTTTAATTAATTGTAATTAATTACACATTTAATTAATATGTAAGGGAAGTAGAAGAACAGTTTGAAATCTGTAGGATTCAACTTCAAATGTTTTTCATTTTATTGAATAATGAATATATATGGCAAGTTTGAATCTGAGAAAGATCTGCTGCTTTGGGGCATGATGTGGTTTGGGAATTACTGATCTGATTATTGAGTGGTGAACATCTGTTGAGAACAATGACAGTTAAAATTTATTTATTTACTTACTTATTTGATTTCTATACCACCCTTCCAAAAATGGCTCAGGGTGGTTTACACAGATAAATAACAAATAAATAAGATGGATCCCTGTCCCCAAAGGGCTCACAATCTGCTAGTTATATTAAGGATTTCTTCTAAATAAAATACAAGCAAATGATATTTAAACCTCCCCCCACCCCAGCATATTCTAGTGTAAATAGTAGTGCATTCGGCTAATTTCAGTGGCAGGGTTGTTCATGCAAAATCTGGTATCAGTAGGTCATTACGCAGTATTACTGCATTTCCCATAAATTATCCAATATATATAATGGATTGTTTAACTATAACCTACAGAATGAGCTTGATCTAGTGATCAGTGAGACCCGGTTTAGCAGGGTGAGTGGGGAGAGTGGGCTAGCTACACGAGCAAGCGGGAGCCCTGGGTGGCTGGATCGGCCGCCCACATGATTGCTGGCTCCGTGACGGAGCCACCGGGAGCTGGGGAGCTCGGGGCCGCACAGCCCCCGGAAGCTCCAGTATGCCCTGCATGAACACACAGGGCATACTGGAGAGACCCCTGGAGCCGGGAGGCGGCTTTTCGCCTCCCTTCCGGGAGTCTCCTTGTGAGTAGGTGCAGTGCGGAGCTGCGGCTACTCACGATCTTGAAAACCAGGTTTGCGGAGCACTCGCTCCGCAAACCTGGTTTTAGGGCAGGGTACTCGAGCGGGTTCCCCTCTCTAGAACCACCGGGCTCGCAGCCAAGCCACGGTGGTTCTCACAGCTAGCCCGATTTTCTGCAGTCGTGAGAATACCCCCAATGGCTGCCATCCAACTTTGAGTTAAGTGTTGAGAATCCAAGTGTCTTCCTTTAAATGAGATTTTTATGGCAAGAGAATTCAATTTTGGAATTCAAGTTTGGAATGCAACAATGTTAAATTGTGTATGTTTGTTTGTGTCTGTAGTTTACATATTAGAATGTCATGTTAAGGGGGGGTGGCCCACACAGATTAAGGGCCCCCCTGCATATGCTGATTTGCCCCTCGCCCCACTCACCCCCGCCCCCAGGGATGGCCCCGATAATGAGACACCTTCTGTTTTCCTATGACTGTTAGCACTAGAACACACATTCTTACTGTGGAACCTCAAGAGTAATTTTTTAAAAAGGTTTCACTTGACACATTTCAATGCTGGCCAACCAAAGGAAAAGTATGCTCTTTAATGACAGGGTGATGTGGATATGAAATGTTGAGCTCATGATCAACATACTTCCTCAAGCTTCAAAGTCAAGAATCAGTCTGATGGGAGAGAAAATTCCTTCTTTCTTCCAAATCTTAAAGGGAGCGGATTTTTAAGTTATTGGTATCTGAAAGCTTAGTCACCTAATGGCACAGCAGGGAAGTAACTTACCTAGAGAGCAAGGGGTTGCCAGTTCAAATCCCCGCTGGTATGTTTCCCAGACACTGGGAAACACCTGTATCAGGCAGCAGCAATATAGGAAGATGCTAGAAGGCATCTTCTCATACTGCGCAGGAGGAGGCAATGGTAAACCCCTCCTGTATTCTTCCAAAGAAAACCACAGGGCTCTGTGGTCGCCAGGAGTTAACACTGACTCGACGGTACACCTTTACTTAACTTTATCTGAAAGCTCGGAGACCAGACTTTTCCATTTTAGTGTCATATTATGCACTAAGCAGCACTACCCTAGAAACCTAAACAAATGCCTGATTTATCATATTCTAGTAACAGCGGGTGAGCATGGTCTCATGGGAAATGAGATGGGAGATAACAGCGGAGAAGTGAAACAGATTAATATGGATGGAGAGAGACAAAGGAGAGCAGTTTGTAACTGAAAACATTTTTAAAGATCTGCATGTTAGGAGTGTGCATGAAGAGTTCATTGTGAACCAGTTTGCCTTGAGCCAGGCCTGGTTCAGAAGTTTGATTGTGGACTGAACCAAACCAGACCCGGTTTGGATGAACAGGTTCAGAAACAGTAAGGTGAGGCCGGTGAGAGAAGTAAATCAGCTGGCAGCTTGGTAAAGGAGGGAGCACACACTTGGGGCTGTGCTGGGAGGGCAAGTGGTAGCGAGTGACAACGCGTGATCCACTTGTGGAACTCTCTGCCATAGGATGTGGTGACAGCCAACAACCTGGATGGCTTTAAGAGGGGTTTGGATGACTTCATGGAGGAGAGGTCTATCAATGGCTACTAGTCAGAGAGCTGTGGGCCACCTCCAGCCTCAAAGGCAGGATGCCTCTGAGTACCAGTTGCAGGGGAGTAATGGCAGGAGAGAGGGCACGCCCTCAACTCCTGCCTGTGGCTTCCAGCAGCATCTGGTGGGCCACTGTGCGAAACAGGATGCTGGACTAGATGGGCCTTGGGCCTGATCCAGCAGTGCTGTTCTTATGTTCTTATGAGTGGCAGTGCTGGCAACCATACTGGAGGGGTAAGGAGCTTATTACCTCTCTTACCACCCAGCCACCCCTTACATTTGAAAAAGTCCACCACCCCTGTACTTGTAAAGGGGAATCCTCACCAGATTCCCCTTTACAAGTATATTGGCCGCCTAACTGATGAATTGGTTCAGTCAAATCGACCCGAACGGCTAGTCAGTTTGACCAAATCGGTTCGGAGCAGAAATTCTAAAAGGCGGAAGCTATCCACCACTTCAATGTCTTCATTGTCAATTCTGAGGCTGGTTGCTGTACCCGTTGTCATTAGTTTAGTCTTCTTGACATTTAGTCATAGTCCCATTTTTTTCACTGTGCTCCTTGACTTTCATTACTAGAACCTGAAGATCATCTGCATTCTCAGCTATCAGAGTGGTGTCATCAGCGTAGCGCAGGTTATTGATGTTTCTTCCTCCAGCTTTAAAACCACGCTCATCTTCTTCCAATCCAGCTTCTCTCAGCATATGTTCAGCATATAAATTGAATAAAGAACAAACTAGAGGGTCTTGCTTTCTTCCATGCTGAACCTGTAAAAGGTGCCTGTGAACAGTCATAAATGGAGTAGGGCTGTGCATGGAATCAACAGATGCGTTGCTCCGAACTGTGTCCAGTTCTGGGTGCTGCACTTGAAGAAGAATGTTGACAAATTGGAACAGATTCAGAGTAGAGCAACCAAGATGGGCAGGGGAGGCTGGGAAATGAGTCCTCTGAGGAAAGGCTGATGGCACTGGGTATGTTTAGCCTACAGAAGAGAAGACTACTACTACTACTACTACTACTACTACTACTACTACTACATACTGCTTTTTGGCAAAAGTTTCCAAAGCGGTTTATATAGAAAAATAAATAAATAATAAATAAGATGGCTCCCTATCCCCAAAGGGCTCACCATCTAAAAAATAAACATAAGGTAGACACCAGCAACAGCCATGGGAGGGATGCCATGCTGGGGTTGGATAGGGCCAGTTGCTCTCCTCCTGCTAAATAGAAGAGGGTCACCAATTTAAGAGATGCCTCTTTGCTCAATTAGTAGGAGTCCCCTCAAGACTGAGAGGGACTATGGTAGCATTCTTCAAAAACCCAAAGGATGGTCAGTCACGCAGAAGAAAGCAAACACTTGTTCTCTGCTGCCCCAGATTGCAGGATGAGGTCTAATGGGCTTAAGTTACAGGAAGGAAAGTTTTGGTTGTCCATTAGGAGAAACGTCTAAATGGTAAGCGCAGTTTGATGATCGAACCCATTACCTTAGCGGGTGGTGGGCTTTCCCTTACTGGCAGTCTCCAAGCTGAGACTGGACAATTCTGTTGGGGGTGTGCTAGCTCTGGTTTTTCAGCATCATGCAGGGAACCGAATGAAATGACCTCTGACTCTACTATTCTAAATGCCGGATTAACTGGGGGTGTTTTTTATTCTATTATTAAGGCCTTTAGTTGATTGATCTAACAGCTTGCTTACAGACTGTAGCTCTGTGGGCAATGCAATTGTACTCATCTGCAGGGCAGATTTTGCCAGTTATTTCACATGGATATGTATGACCCTTTGTGTTAGTACAGAACTAGCCTGAGGCTGCAATCATTCGCACACTTCCCTGGGAGTAAGTCTCAGTGATTCTGAGTAAATGAGGATTGTAGAGCTAGTAGTAGGGAATGCATCTGGAATTTACCACTGCTTAACTATAATATTTTTTAGAGAGGGGAAAAAACTATAGCAGAATTTTGAAAAATGCATTTGGGGGAGAAAATTAAGTGGTTGCTAAAGGAGAGGAAGTGAAAGCAAAGAGAACTCGTTTGGTGATCTTTTTAAGAAGTGAAGTATCAAAGTTTCAGTCAGTTTGAAAGAGTGATCACTGCTTGTGAATGCACCCACTTCTGATAAACAGGTTTGGCTGGGTTTTGTATTGTTTCAAAATCATACGGTGCCTAGAGACTTTACACACAGGGCTTCTACCCCAAATCTAGCTTATCTTGACGTATTTTCGGATTTTTAAAATGCTGGCTTCAAGCTACTTTTTCTGAAAATGCCAGAGCACATAGAGAGAGGCACTGATGTAGAATCAATAGCATGATAAGAGGGATGCTCTTTAGAAATGCAGATATCAGTCTTTAGGAAACTCTCCCCCTGCCATTGGCTAGAAGGAAAACACGGATGCATGCCATGTGAACGTGTTTCAGAACAAAACTCAAGAGCAGAGGGGAGAGGCTGCTTCCCTCAATGCCGCAAGCGCAGTTTGAAGTGGCTTCGCTCAACATGTACCCTGAAGCATGTAGCCATGTGCGAATAACTCCCTGGTAGAGCAGAGGCAACAGTGGCTGATATTGTGACTAATGAAATGCCGGTGTAATGGGAGAAGCATTGGTGTAGCACCAGTGCTTCTGAAGAGTTCCAGACTAATGCTGCACTAGTGCTTGGTGGGGTGTGTGTGCAGAATTTTAACAACCTCCTCTTCCCCGAAAACCCTCTGTGTTGCCCAAAAATATGTCCCCAAGGGCAGTGTGACCCAGAGGGACATATTTTCAGGTGGCACAGAGCACATCTGGGGAAGGGGGGAGGGTCATCAAAATTTGGCCCTACTGCTCAGTCTGCAATGGAATGGAGTTAGTTGAACACTGAAGTACCACTGCTTCTCCTGTTGCTCCAGTGCTTTGTTAGGATGTCAGCCAGTGTGTCAAAAGAAATATGTGTGTGCACCATAGGAAGCAAAGCCTTTCTCAGGCCACTTCCCACTCCTTTAAATATTATCCCTAGCCCTCAGAATATGTGATATAGCTTCTGCTGTGCAGTATGTGCATAAAATCATGAAACGCCCTGGTATAATTGTTTGACTGGAAGCTCTGTAGGTGAAGCCCCGTGGGGCATTTCGGTCCACATCCTTAATGAAATAAGAAGAAAGTGAATCATACATTGTGCGACCCTTTCTTTGCAGCCCTCAGTTTGTGTTCCAAAGTGCACATTTAGGCTGTCAAATTTATATAGCCATTGCTTTAAAAGATTGTCAAGGGATATGTGCTTCCCTCCCCTCTGCCCACTTTGGGGCTCCTGGGAAATATTTTGGGGCTGCAATGCCCCACTGAGGACCGATTTTGGTGAGAGTCACATCTGAAATGCTGTTTCCAAGTTCCCTTCAGGTCACAGCTCCAAGGAGCGGTTGCCAGTATTGGTGAAGAGCACTCTGCCCAGCTAGTTGTCAAAATCCAGAGCATAAAGTGGAAGCAGCAGCTGGTGCCAAGGCACTTAATCTAAATTAGAAGGAAGAACACCCCCCAGAAGACATTGTGGGACAGGTTAATCAACCTAATACAACTGAGAACTGGTCTGCTGTCTATTTTATATGTCACATATTGATACTGCATCCAGTAGCCCATTAGTCTGCGAGCCTGAAGGAGTTAGGAGAGAGAGTTTTGCTTCTACAAGTTGTTGCTTTCCTACCTTTTGCCTGCATACTCCATCATGTCTGTCAAATATTTCTTAGCCTACCAGTAATTGCTCCTTTTGAATGATCTATGGCTTCTTGCATCTTGCAAGTCTGCAGCTTGTTAAAATTGTTAACCAGAAAATCATCGTCGGAAGGTACAATCGGGGCCATCTAGTCCAGAGACAAGAGCTTCTGTGTCCTCCCTTGAGAGGTGAGCTGGTCTTGTGGTAACAAGCATGACTTGTCCCCATAGCTAAGCAGGGTCTGCCCTGGTTGCATATGAATGGGAGACTTGATGTGTGAGCAATGCAAGATATTCCCCTCAGAGGATGAAACCGCTCTGGGAAGAGCAGAAGGTTTCAAGTTCCCTTCCTGGCTTCTCCAAGATAGGGCTGAGAAAGATTCCTGCCTTCAACCTTGGAGAAGCCGCTGCCAGTCTGTTAAGACAATACTGAGCTAGACAGACCAATGGTCTGACTCAGTAAATGGCAGCTTCCTATGTTCCTCCCCAACAACAATCAACCTACACAGTAGCAAATATAATAACAATGTCATGTTACTCACTAATACTGATAACAGTATTCCAAACAGTTTTTTAACAAAAACAAAAACATTTAAAAACAAAATGTGAATCAAAGGAATGATGGATGCAGTGAAGTGGCAGGGAAAGGAGGGGGCATTTCAGCCTTTCTTACCTGCCATTTTTCTCTTTTCTACTCCAAGTTTGCCCCCAAATGGTCCCCATGGGGTTTGGGGCGAGGCCTTAGCTTAGAGGGAGAGTGCATGCAGAAAGTTGCTGGTTCAGTCACTAGTATCTCTTGGTAGGGCTTGGAAAGACACACACACAACACAACACAACACAACACACACACATGGCCTGGAGCTCTGGATAGCTTCTGCCAGTCAGTGTTGACAATACTGAAACAGGCGGGCCAGTGGTCTGACTCAGTATAAGCCAGCTTAATATGCCTGTAGGTTTCAAATGTGCGCTTGCCCACACAAACACAATTTTTGAATCCTGCAAGAGAAAAGTCACTGAGGAGGGGGCTATTTGGAGCAGATTAATTGTCAAGGAATGAATTAAGCTCCCTTTCCCTCCCCTGTTGTTTCACCTCTCTAAATGTCCCTTCTCAAAAGAGCTTTGCTTTATTTTTAATACATTAGCATGGAACACGTATTTCACCTCTGAATGTCTGCTTTGGAGTGGGTTAGGGTAGTGGAGATCAAGGGGCAGATTGTGGTATCTCTATTGTCTCTGAAGCCCTGCTTCCACATCCCTACTACCGAGTGCATTCTTTTTGTGCTATGGAAATGGCACAAATCTATTTTTACAAGCTTTACATGTAACAAAAAATGTGCCAATTTCCATGTGGGTTTTCATGGAGAAGTCTGTGAGGCTGTCATAAAATGCAACAGCATCATCTACATTACTGTTGGCTTGGGGACGGGGCTGTAGCTCAGAGGTAGCTACTCCCTCTCCCTGGCAGAATCTCCAGGCAGGCCTGGGAATGACTCCTGCCTGCAACCTTGGAGAGCCACTGCCAGTCAGTGTAGACATTACTGAGCTAGATGGACTAAGGGTCTGACTTGAAACAAGGCAGCTTCCTATGTTTCTTCGTTTCTTTCATTTCTATGTGAGATGTCTCATCTAAATCCAGAAGCTGTGGTTTAACACTGGTTTACAACCAGGATTAGATCCTGGTTTCATATCCTGGTTTGAGAACCATAGTTAAACCATGGGTCCTGGGTTCAGATTATGCACACAGCTGTGGTTAACTAATTAACGATGTTGTAGTCATAGCATCTTCCAAGAATTAAAGTAGAAAGACAACGAGCCTTCTCTTCTTCATTTTGTTCCCCATTGTGGGGAAATTTCTAAGTTATTCGTTTTCTCTGTGAAAAGAAGCTGAGAAGATGAAATAAAATTTTATGTTCAATACTCCATTAACTACACTGAGCCACAAAAATACTTTATTGGAGATGAAGAGTGATGGGTTATATTTCATATTAAATGAATAAGAAATCTGTGTCATGCTTTTGTTTCCTTCCATTGCTTACAATAATAGAATGAAGAAGGTATCCCACAGGAAGGTATGATGGATAACACAGACGTGCCAGCAGATCCTGAAAACGAAGCCTATGAAATGCCTCCTGAGGTAATTCCTTCTTTGATGGTTTCTCAAAATATGCCAGCAATGGACATGTGAGCGATAGAATTATTGGGTCAAATGTTTTTGGAAAATTGGAAAGCAGTTTCTGTAGAATCCACATAGTATAAAGTTATATATAGTTAACAATGCTGATAAGGCTTAGGACTAGAGTACCCACTAAATTTATTCTAAAGTAAAATTTTGAGGTGAATTTGTTGGCTCCAGAAGAAACTCTGAGGGAAGGAAAAAGAGTTTTGATAAGATAAATTTTATTTATCAGGGGGATTATACATACTGTATCTCTAAGCTCACAAGCTGCCTGTGGTAACTATTTACCAGGAGCCCCTGGTAAGCCCCTGGGACTACCCTGGTAAGCCCCTGGTAAGCCCCTGGTAAGCCCCTGGAGGAGCCCCTGGTGGCGCAGTGGTAAAACTGCCGCCCTGTAACCAGAAGGTTACAAGTTTGATCCTGACCAGGGGCTCAAGGCTGACTCAGCCTTCCATCCTTCTGAGGTCGGTAAAATGAGTACCCAGAATGTTGGGGGCAATATGCTAAATCATTGTAAACCGCTTAGAGAGCTCTGGCTATAGAGCGGTATATAAATGTAAGTGCTATTGCTATTGCTATTTCTTATAACAGCAGGAGAGAGGGCATGCCCCCAACTCCTGCCTGTGGCTTCCAGCGGCATCTGGTGGGCCACTGTGCAAAACAGGATGCTGGACTAGATGGGCCTTGGGCCTGATCCAGCAGGGCTGTTCTTATGTTCTTGTGAAGGGCCACCACATGGTAAAAGCTTAATCTAAACATATAATGGTACCTTTCTCTGTCATGGATAAATATTGGCTGTCATGATGGGGATGGGGGGGGGGGTTTAAACGATATATTTACTACATGAAACTGATAGGCCAAAATCACTTTGCAACGGCTTTACCAAATCAAAATGTAAATGTCACCTAGCACTTAATTATGCCAAATAAATTAATATTGATTGGAGGGCTAAAAATATTGGCTGACGTGCCCCACAGGCTTATAAGGCAGAGCGAAAGTTCAGTCCTTGCAAGGATCTAACTGCATACAAGGTTTGTCTCACAGCTGCAAGTACACAAAGGAAGAGGGAAGCTATTTCTGCTTCTCTCCCCCACTCTGCAAAATCCCTTTTTGGGTTCAATATGTCCAAAATGTCCACAAGGGCTGTGCAGCCCTTGAGGACATATTCCTGGAGGCAACAAGGGCTTTCGCAGGAATAGAAGAGAAGCAAAAAAAAAAAAAAAGAGCTCAATTTTGAAACCCTCAGTTTTGATCCTCAATTTTGAAATGTTGATAACAGATATTGGACAATAATTTTAATCCCTTTATAGTTAGTTTGTTTGTTAGTTAGTTAGTTAGTTAGTTAGTTAGTTAGTTTATTGCACTTATATTCCACTCTTCCTCCGAGGAGCTCAGAGTGGTGTACATGGTTACTTTTAGTTCGCATCTCCTCTGGAATGGAGGGTGCGAGTCCACATATCTAAGTTTCTAAATATATGTTTACAAAAATTTAAGACTGACTTCCTAAAGAAAACATATTTCATTTATTTTTGTTGCCTTTTCATAGAACTTTACAGGTTACAAGATCTTTATATTGAAAACATAAATATTTAATTTTTCTGTCCCACAAGAACGCCCTGATGCAATATTTTTAAAAAGCAACTTAAAAATAACCTTCAAAAATACCTGCTTCAGCCAAAGATGTTTGTAATTTTAGTTCTACTTCTTCTTTGTGTTCATTTTGGGTAATACAGAACCTCAATATCTGTGGGGGGGAAATGATGGAGGTGGATTTTGTAAGCATTTCTAGTTAAAGAAAAAAGCAAAGCAATTTCCTGCAGCATGAAAAGCTTAATCCATGATGTATTGCCAACCTTAATGTTGACCAGGTCCTAAATCAGCATGAGAAACACACTCAAAATGATTCTTATTTTATGCAGTGTGAAAACATTTGTAAATCGTGCCTCTCTGGCCATGCTGCTTCTTTAAACCTATTCATAATTGTAGAGTTTAGTTCTTTCATTCTGCAAAACATGTTTCTCCCCTACTAGTTGCTTTTTTCCATGGAGAAGCTACAATGATACCTACTCAAATTCAGATACAAAATTACAGACTTTAATGGACAATGTCTGAATCACAGTGTTTTTCTAAAATGATCTCCATATTAGGGTTGTACACAAAACAGATTTTGCATTTTGATTTGAGCTCAAAACAAAACGCAGAAGGCTGAAACATTGCACCAAAGCAACAATAGTACTGGTTGTTTTGATTGAACAAAGCTCAAAACCTTTTGGGTGTTTTGGCCATAGGGAACAAACACGAAACACCCCATTGTTCATCCTAGTAGCTCCTAGGAGCTACCCATGGGGAACAATGTGGTGTTTTGAGTTTCCCCATTGTTTCCTATGGCCGGAACAAGCTGCACTCACTGAGTGTACTGAACAAAAATATTGCATTGCAATTTGCAATGCATTTTGCAACCCTGCCTTGGAAAATACTGCAGAAGCAGTAAACAGTAAAAGGGAATCTGTCCCTCCCAACACAGAACACACATTTCAAACACAATCCAAAAATTGACTAAAATGGGATCGGTGTCCCAGAATCCACTATCAGCCACAGTGCCTGTGCTACAGTAACATCACTGGCACAAGTTGCTCTCTCACACATAATTATGACTCCTTACTTCCTAGCATTGCAATTTGCAAGAGCTGCCACAGCAGGACCCTTGGCAGCAAGCACAGCCATAAGCTCAACTAGGGCAACTTCCTCCTTTGGGGTCCCCCCCACACCAGCCAATGGGGCCATAGTTGCCCATGACAACACTTGATTTTTATGATAACAAGCCAACCAAGAAGCAAGCAGATCACAAGCCAATTGGAAGCCAGTGCCAGATAACCAATCCTCAAGGGGGAAACAGGCCTCAAAAATGGTGCTCAAAACCTCAAAACATTTTGATTCGAAACAGTTTTGTTTTCTTCCGAGCTCTAAACAGGCCCTTTGTTTAAGGGGTGTTTTGTTTTAGTATTTATTTATTTATTTATTTATTTATTTATTTATTTGATTGATTGATTGATTGATTGATTGATTGATTTATATACTGCCCTTCCAAAAATGGCTCATGTTTTGAACTTGAGACATGTGAAACAGCCCATTTTGAGGCAAAATGTTTCAATGTTGAAACATTTTGCACATCCCTACTCCATATCTAGCTTTCAGACTGCATGTCCAGCTTAACTAAAAGCAGTGGCCATTAAGTTTTGTCTTTCTATATATTACAGCTATGCAAAAGGATAGTATGTTGTGTTTTTCTCCTTAAGGGGAGCAGAGTTAGGGTCGAGCCTCTAAGGCAGGGTTTCTCAACGTGTGGGTCCCCAGATGTAATTGGACTTCAACTCCCATAATCCCCAGCTTCAGTGGCCTTTGGCTGGGAATTATGGGAGTTGAAGTCCAATTACATCTGGGGACCCACACGTTGAGAATCCCTGCTCTAAGGAATGTGTGCTTTGGTCTTGGTGACACTTGGAAGCCCTCTTCCCACGAGTTTTGAGTGATAGGACTAGGAATACCAGATAACCTTTTCACCTTTGGTGCAGGAGGAAGGATCCACTTGGGCTCTCCAAACCAAATTCAGTGCAGAACAGGGAAAGAGAGCCAGTGATGGGACTAAGATGACCAGACAGTCTTCACTTGAGCCTCTCTCCAAACCAAGTTCAGCCATGGTGGAATACTTGTTCTTGCTAGCTGGCAGAACAGAGGAGAGCACATTTGAGTTGCACCACTCTCCCTTTCTTCACCTCAGCAAAGATGCAAGTGACATGAGCTGTTGCTGAACCCACCTCATCCAGCCATATGGTCACCAACCATCCAGGATTGGCCTAAAGTCCCTAGGAATTGCCGTCAATCTTCAGGAAATATTGACAAGCACTCCTGGGGGTATCAGTGGCTCAATATTATACAGAACATTGCACCGAGGGATGGATATCTGGGAATAATATCAGTCTGGGAATAGAACAGGCAACCCTGTTCAGCCAGAGTGTGGGAAGTGTAGGCATGAGCCACCCAGCCCATGACCTCCCACAAAGTGAACAGGAAACCAACCACAGAACCATGGGAAGCCTCCAAGAACATTCAGGACCAAAGCCCATCAAAGATCTCAAGGAAAGCGGACTGGTGCACCTCCACAGCACCTGTATCTGGAGATGCCAGGGATTGAATCTGGGTCCTTCCACCTGCAAAGCATGTAGCACTGAATTCATGAGGCCACCCTCTCCATCAGTAAGGAAATATGAAATCCAGCCCAAACCCTGCTTCAACCCCAGTAACCAAGGACTCTTCTGATAGCTGAGATGGTCCCAGATCTGCTTCCTGTGTCAGATCTAAAGCCTCTGTAGGGTCCTCCAAGGATGAGAGGGTTGTCTCAGGATGAAAGGGCTACAGAGCAATCCACCCAGGGCAGGGGTGTGTCCTGCTCCCCTGACAACTAGATGTTGTGGAGAAGAGTCCTAGGCTAGCATTTCTGTCTGAAACGCTGGTTTCCAATATGTGGGCCATATCTTTCCTCCCCACCGCCTGCCCCACCCACCGCAGAGGAGCATTCCATTTTGTAAGCCTCTATCTCAGGGGTGGGGCATCTTGGCCCTCCAGATGTTGTTGAACTATAACTCCCATCATCCCCAGCCGTAATAAATTGCTGGAGGGCCAAGATGGCCCACCCCTGCTCTATCTGCGGTCTGCGTTAGTACAGCCCAGGAACAGGTTTACCCACCTCAATGGGAATTGTAACCCCTGTAGATCATATAACGAGATTCCATTTGTTTTTCATTTTTTACCAATGTTGACTCTTGCTGTTCCCAACAGGAGGAATACCAGGATTATGAACCTGAAGCATGAGCACCATTCCCTTCCTTCTGTCTCCTGTGGCCTGCTAACAAAGACATCCTGTCCTGTACAAGTGCTGAGTTCCAATGTGCCCAGTCGTAAACTATTTTTATAGTTTTTACAGTGTCTTTTGGAGTCTTCCATCAGCAATGATTGGAGTATCTGTAACTGCGTCCAGTTTTCGTTTCAGTGGCTTCCCTCCCTCTGAAACGGAGATCTGAGTGTCAGAACCATTGTTGTTGTGTGGATATTGTGGCTTCAACTTCTAAAAAGTTTGAAACGGATTTTCAAAAAGATACACACCTAAGTGTCTACTCCTTATTTCTAAAGCTGTACATGTCTTGTTGACAGATTGTTGGTAATTTGGTATTGTTTATGATACAAGAGGGTTTTTTTTAATGTTTCCTATGATAATTTTTTTCTGTCCAGGGATGACTTATTGTGAAAGTTGTTAATATATTTCTATACATATATACATATATATAAAGTAATTGAGCATGAACTATGCAGCTATAAATATTAACTGTGAAATTTTATTGTTCTGTGACATGTTTTGCTAACTTGTATCTGTAAATAACAGTGCCCAACTGAAATAAATAAAATGGTATCTGTTCAAAAAAGCATTTTTTAAAATGGCGGTGAATAATTAGCTCCCTTTCTTTCTTAACAAGTGTCTGTTGGGGATTAGCCAGTGAGGGGCTACAGCTCAGAGACAGAACACATGCTTTGCATGAAGAAAGTCCCAGGTTCAAATCCTAGGATAGCCCAGGTAAAGGTGTGTGGAAAGACCCTTGAAGAGCTGCAGTTTGGTCTCAAATTGCAGCCCTTCAGCTGACATCACCCCCAGTCACAACGGCAGTAGCCAGGGATAATGTGAGTTGTACGCCAGCATCTGCTGGAGGGTTGGAGTCTAAGACCCCTAGTATTGACAGTACTGAGCTCGATGAACCAAAAGTGAATTGTAGTGTTCTAAGACTCTTGGCCAATTCATCCAGTCAGAAAACATAGTACAGAAAACATGGCTGAGAGAGAGAGAGAGAGAGAGAGAGAGAGAGAGAGAGAGAGAGAGCTTGTTTAATGAAGTTAATGAAGTATATCTCTACAAGACCTCCCTACTGTGGTGAAGGACTGGTAGGGGAAGGCTGGCTTGCTGGCAGCAGTGGTGAACTGGTGGAGCTTGGGTCTAGCTCATAACTGGATATCTGAACTGGGTTTGGAATTTGTCTTCCAACCCCCCAACCCCATCCCACCATTCCCCCAGTTCCGAAGTCTACTGCCATCACTAAATGGAACTTACTGAGAGCTGGTTCAGATGGACAACGACCTGGCACAGCCCTCCACGTGATTTATGTCAGGGTCAGTGATGTGACTGCACAAGCCCCGGCATCATTACAGGGCCTGCTGACACAATTGCACACGTCCTTTAATCACGTGTGAGGAGGGGTGATCATCTGAATCACCCCTCTACACATGTTGCATAACCCTGTTGAAACGGGGTTTTGCAGTGCATGTTGTGGGGTAAATCGGATGGTCACCCCCCCACACACACTACTAAATAACGTGCCAAGAATGCAAGCCAGAAGTTGCCGGTTTGAAACCCCGCTACACCTCTATTGGGCAACAGCGATATAGGAAGATGCTGAAAGGCATCATCTCATACTGCGTGAGAGATGGCAATGGTAAACCTCTCCTGTATTCTACCAAAGACAACCACAGGGCTCAGTGGTCGCCAGGAGTCAACACCGACTTGACAGCACACTTGACCTTTACCAGAATGCATGGGCACATCCTTTAATGACATCAGGGCAGACACATTCTCAGCTCATCCCTGCCTTAATCATACATAGTGGGGCAGTAGGGGCCATGTCAGTATGAACTGGCCCTTAGGGATGTGCACGAACCGGTCCGGAGGCCATTGTAGAGGCCTCCGGACCAGTTTGAATGTGGCGCAGTTCAAAGGTTTGGCACTGCGGGGGTGGTTCTTTAAGGGCAGGGGGTGCACTTACCCCTCCCACCACTTTCCCCCCGCCAGCATTCCTTTTTAAAAAAACTTCTTGGGGCAGCAGTGTACCTCCCTGCCACCCCTGCCCCCGTTTTCAGGCGGAAATGGCCGGAAGTACCGTGTGCGTGCACATGTTCCGTGCATGGCGGCACAGTTCCATGCACACCACTACTGGCCCTAAGGTTTCAAGCCTAATCCTGTTGCCCGGCTACACTGACAGAACCTGATGTAGCCTAGGGGCAAAGGGTCTGAGCTTAGGCAGCTGAAAATCCTTCCCTATGCATCTGTTTGCCTCCAAAGTGGTAATTTCAAACAGCTGCTTTAGGGACAATTATCGGGGGGGGGGGAGCACAACAGGAAGTTCAGCTCTCTCTCTCTTTCTCTCAGCATGGGGGCCTTGGTTGTTTTTAATAAGGCCTTGGTTGTTTTTAATAAAATAAGAGGCACGTCCTGTTTGGAGCGCAGCTCTACCTGTATAGCATGCATTTGTATGCATATCTAGTTTGACCCCTATTTGTTTACCCCAATCACAGTAACCAAAGCTACACTAGGAAACATCATGGAGGAGCTTCCTTCTTCCCTAGCAACTACCCACACATCCTTTGGACAGTGCTGTGTGATTCCACAGGGCTGTGTGATTCCACAGATGCAAAGGAAAATGTTCAGAAGGTGGTGCTGCTGGGTGTAGAGAACCCAAAAAGTGTAGAGTCCAAAAAGCCAAGCCTCTCTAGCCCTTATGGCCATGAAGATATGCTTGAAAGTGTGTGAACTTTGCAAGGCCTACTGGAATCTCAAAAGCCCTCAGAGGTGGTTGGAAAAGATTTCCAGGCGCTGGGATGGCATTCAGTGCTCTTTAGAATGCCTTGCCTCTTCCCATTATTCTGCCAAAACCAGAATAAATTATTCAAAAATAGTAAATATTGCAGAATAAATTATGCAACATAAGATAAATGTATCTATCCGTTTATCACAATGGCTAAATCAAACTTCCATGTTCAGGAGCAGTATAGCACTGAATATCAGAAGCTGGGGACAAACAGAGCTACTCTGTATTTCCTTCATGTCCCCTGCTAAGCTTGTGGGCTTTCTAGAAGTTATTGACTGGCCACTATGGGACGCAGGATACTGGCCTGGTTGGACTTTCAGGCTAGTCCAGCAGGGCTGCTCTTGTGCTCTTAACTGTGTTCAGTTTTCATAATTCACACAAATCACAGCATTCAGCTTTTCTTGGTGCAGAAGTTCAGTTGCTGAGGTACAACTTTTTAAAATGTTTACATTGCAGACTACATATTGGCCTGGCGACATTCTAGTTGGACAACAAAGTCTCCAATACATGCTTTTTCAAGCTCTTTAATAACATAGTTTCCCTTAGGGCACAACAAATTAAAACAGTGCATTTTTCATAGATAGGCACGAAGATTTTGATATTAATTATTTAGAGTGTGTGCTGGGTTACTGTCCTATTCCAGTTCTAAGCCTGTGCACTCAGAAAACATGAAATGAATAAATTCATCCCAAGAAATATGAGCCAAGAATGTTTATTTTGGGAGGTTAATCTTTTTCCTTTCTAGGTTAACATCAGCCAAACCATTAGCAGTTCAGGGCTATTTGCAATAACACTGTCAGTGAAGTCTTGGTTCACGTGCCTTGTTGAAAAACCTACCCTCAGAAGGCCGCAAAGGTTGCTGTCCATAGGTTCTCGTGGTTTCCATGGCGACCCAGTGTGTGTGATGCAGTGCACAAGTAATATGCTGCATTTTAATGAAATTCCTCTAGGGCCGCCGAAGTCTCTTTCTCAGGTAAACTAAATGCCAGATTTTGCTGTATTACCTGCAGAATTATGGAAGCCGATATCTGGGCTGCAAAAGTCAGAGCTGAATTCGACCTGAGCAAAAACAGATCCAAAGAAGGATCAGGTGAACAGGCTCCAACAATAGCAACAACAGAATGTGTGTGCTGAATGTACACACTGCCTGGAGACTAGTGTGTGTGTGTAAAGACAGAGGTGAGTAAGAAAAAGAAATGCTCCTTCCCAGTGAGTGACGCTCTCTCTCTCGCAATCTCTCTCTCTCACACGCACACACAGTGGGTTGACTCAAACATTAACCGTGTGTGTGTGCCAATAACCATTTACTGAGAGGCAATTTACAATTTACATGCAGTCCCTTGGTAAGCTGGGATAAGTTTGGGTGGATACCAATGTTCATTTTACTGCACATCTGCATCCAGTGTGTGTCAAAACTCTCCTTCCCACTCAGCATATGCTGCAGATGACCAGGTTGCCTTGGGCATCAGAAGCTGTCAGAACTCGAACCAGGAACTTTCAGAACTGCACTCTTGTGGCGAGCCATTCAGATGCAGCTTGAAAGTTTCCCAGGCTGTGATTCCAGCCAGCCAGGCAGGCAGCCCGTTTGCTTCCATTGACTTGGTAGGACTATGAAAAATCCTGGGCCAGCTTTGATTGTGTCAATCTTTTGTGTAGGTGAGAATTCATGTCACTGGCTGAATGGGATTATAGGGGGTGGAGCTGTAGCTCAGTGGCAGAGCATCCCTGGCATCTCCAAATAGGGCTGAAGACTCCTGCCTCAGTCCTTGGAGAGCTACTGTTGGTTAGTGTAGACAGTACTGAGCTAGATGGACCAATGGGCTGACTCGGTATAAAGCAACTTGATTGGAACATAGGAAGCTACCTTATACCGAGTCAGACCATTGGTCCATCTAGCTCAGTACTGTCTACATAGACTGGGTGCAACTTCTTGAAGGTTGCAGGCAGGAGTCTCTCCCAGCCCTATTTGGAGATGCCAGGGAGGGAACTTGGAACATTATGCATGCAAGCATGCAGATGCTCTTCCCAGAGTGGCCCCATCCCCTAAGGGGAATATCTTACAATGCTCACACATGTAGAGCCCTTTCTTACGAGCAGTGAGAAAGGGGTACTGTTTTGCAGGGAGGAAGCCCGAAAGCAGTTACCTGCAAGCAGACTAGTGTTCCACTGTAACTGGGCAGGCAGATCGTCCGCCCAGATGAGCACCGGCTGCTGCCAGCAGCTCCAAGGGTTGGGGTGCTGGGATGTGCCACCGCATATCACCCCACTCCCTGGAACTCCAATAATGCACTACCTGAGTGTGTGGTGCATTATGGGGATTCCCCCCTCCCCTCCCTGAGTCTGCCAGCCATGGCTGCTTACAGCTGCTGCAGCTAGCAAACGATCAAGGAAACGGGGTTAGCAGAGCACTCATTCTCCTAATCCTGTTTTCAAGGGTGGCTCCATAGGCGAGTTTGCCGCCGTGGTGTCACCAGGATTGAGTCTGATCCTGGCAATTCAGACGTGTGTGCAAAACCAGGCTGGGCTTCCTTAGCCCAGTTTTGCATGTGCATGTGAATAGTCCTGTAGTATCTCATTCAAATGCAAACCAGGGTGGACTCTGCTTAGCAAAGGGAACAATTTGTGCTTGCTACCACAAGATCACAGCTCCTCCCATATTCCTGTGTTCCTACATTCCTATGTAAAGAATAAATAAAAATAATATTTAAGTAAGAATCATGCACTTTCAGATCACAGTCCTGGATCAATGCATTGGCCAAAGGGGGAATCCTGGGCATTGACAAACCCAACTGATACATGTAACTGGTGATAGGATTTCTGTACCACAACTCACTTGCCACATTCACATGTAACACAGAACTATGGGTCCAATGGACCCGCAGATCTCCCCCTGCCCCACACATGCGATTACCTGTCTAAATTTGGATGTAACCAGCAGGACTCTCTCTGCAGTTAGGGAGACTGTGGAGAGGAGGGAGAAATGGCTGCATGAGCTTCCTGCTGGAACGAAGGACAGCTCTGGCAGCCCATCAGAGCCGTTGCAAGAAAGGAGCATCCTCCCTTAACTCCGGTTAACACAGCGCCCAGCATTCAGATGTAATGGGCCAAGAAGGGAACCTCAGGTATGAGTGACAAAACTCACTACAAATCAAAGGTTCAAATTGGAGTTTGGGGAGGGAAACCTTGGGTCGCTTAGGTGTCCGAACTGCAGTTGCACACATTCTGGCATACATCAAATTCATTCTCAGGCCCCTCAAAGTCTGGTTTCCTGTTACGTGCAAATGGGGCCACTCTCTGTAGTGGGGTGGCCAACCTGAGATTCCCCAGCTCCTATAGGACTACAATTCCTACCATACCTGACCACCAGCCATTGTGGCGGGAATGATAGGGGTCACAGTCCAACAACAGCTGGTCTTCAACCAGGAAAAGAGGGCCTAATTTGAACATTAGCAGAACCATGTGCAAGTATCTCATACTTCTGGTTGTGGTGCTTTGTATGCACATTCAGCACCTTGCCAATCTTTTCCCCATAGATGTCCCCCTTCAGACATTTCGGCATCAGAAACAAGAAGAATTGTGAGGCTCTTCCACAACTGGGTGGATGCAAGTAAGCTAGGGGTTCTCAATCTTGTCTCCCTAGTTGTTATTGGATTACAACTCCTATCAAGGCCATTGCAGATGGGGGTGATGGAAGTTGTAGTCCAACAACATCTGGAGACCCCAAACATGGTCTTCTGCAGTATATGCTGAGTGCCCCACACTGGATGCCAATGTGCAGTAAAACGATCCCCTCTCCTAAAGAATCTTGTATTTTTCTGATTTTTGTAATTTTTTGTCAGTTCAGAAGCATTTTCTTCCTTTTACATTTAAATGGCATGCTGTATCTGATTTCCTTTCTAAAGGATGCAATTTGACTTTTTAATTGCATTCTGTGCCTTGGGGTTTTCAGTCGCTGCCTACTCCACTTCACTGCTATGGCACAGGTGTACTAGACTGATACCAAAGCCAGGTGTTGCTTATTAGAGGAGTCTAAGGCCAGAACAGTTAGATGGTGGCAATGTACTGAAGTACTGTAGTTTTGGGATTTGGGGGAAACTGATGGGGTTGCAGGGTAGAAGATCAGGAGAACACCTCCAAATGCACCCATAACATGACAACGACAGCATGTTGCCAACTGGCTTTGAGATCATTAGACAGAGGTCATAGTCCTCATCCCTACCAAGAGTTCCTGAATCTTGAGTCAGCTCAGGCATCCTAGCTTCCTTCCCCTGTTTACTCCAGTGGTGTAGAATCTGGCACTTGACCCCATAGCCAGTTACTGGCTACGTTACAAGCTGCTCTGTGATGCAATCTGTGCAAAGACCGTGGAGACTGCAATTGCTGTACTAATATTCCACACTCTTTTTATTGCTTCAGCCCCCATAATACTTCCATACCCAGCTAGCCAGAGAACTTTGGTCAATGCCATATACAGCTGCCAGCAGGCAAGTGCTAATATCAATAATAACTTTTGTCTGTCTTCCCGGATAGGCTTGGTAGCACAACCAAGGGAGGGAGATTTATTTCTGCTGTTACATTAAACTCAATAAATCCAGGCACAGAATGTGTGATAGTATAATATTTCTGTGGCATGAGGAAACTATTATCAGATTGAATTCAAAGAGATAACTTTTTCAACTAAAAGTCTGATTATTCAGTGTTGGAGTCACGCACTGAACGAGAGCCATAAAGTACACAGTGGGACATATCTGAATCTGATATTAAATGTACCCTCAGAGAGAGAGAGAGAGAGAGAGAGAGAGAGAGAGAGAGAGAGAGAGAGAGAGAGAGAGAGAGAATATTTACCTGAATTTAAGATGAGGTTTTTTCCCTAGTTCTTGCCTGTTAGATATGGGGGGGAGAGTTCTTACTTTTGCATAAATATTTAACCTGTATTTAACCTCTGTCTTTTAAGGCATAGTCGAATAGTCAAAAATCGCCTTCTATTAATGTAAATATGGTAAGTAGGTAGGTAGGTAAGGTAGGTAGCTGGGTATGTGCACAAAACCAGTTTTGCCGATTCAGCTCAGTTTTGTGCCCATTTGAACCGGACACACTGAGTTAGAACTGAGCCAGTTTGAATGGCTTGGGCCGCTACTGGCAAAGGGGAATCCGGTGAGCATTCCCCTTTACCAGTAAAGGGGCAGGGGGGCTTGCCAAAGGGTAGAGCAGGCTGGAGGGGAGTAAGTAGGTACTTACAAGTGCCACCACCATCTGCGGGGGATGGGGTGGTGGCTCCCCTCACTCCCACCAGCCTCCCCCAGAGTAGAAGGCCAGTTCAGGCTTTCTTCATCCTGGTTCAGGCTTCTGCACGCACATGGAGGCCATTTGCGTGACTTCTTCTGTTTCCCCAACATCTGAGTCGCTCTTCATCACGTGGTAGCACAGCCACTGTTCACCAAAGAGCAACTCCTCTCCTCCTGACTTCCTCCTCCCTTGCTGCTAAGAGAATGCAATGGGAAAAGATATGGGTTGTGGGCAACAGGAAGTGGCTGAGAGTTGTTCTATGTGAAGAAGGACCTGCCCCTTCACTGCTGAAAACCACTCCAAGATCTTCTCTGCAGTTGCTAGAAAGGTCAGGACCAGTCGCATAATCCCTCAGCCTACACGGAATTCTAGCCCCAGCAGCACACATGGAGAGGGGCCGTGTGACTGACATCAAGGCATATTGCTTCTGGACAGAGTGACTTTTAGCACACCACTGCAAATATCCAAGTATGACCAGTTGTGTTGCTGTGCTAGAACCCAATCCATGCACTCACGCAGTATGTGTGGGAGCAGAAGCTCTCAGCGTGTGCTGCCAGAGTTGGAGGTCAGCAGAAGTGGAACATCTCCTGAGTAGAAGCAGGTCATATGACTAGGCCCTTAAGTTCTTTCTAATGAACGCAGAGGTTCTTAAGACTTCTATCCAAGCTTCCACATTCCATATTAGATGCCCTGTCCCACAACCCATGGCCCTATCATGGGTGGTGCATGGTTTAAATATCTGATTTGGAGTTCATTGGTCATAGCTTTCTCTTTGATCCCTAGCTCTTCTGCATAAAGGAGAAAATCAAGCCCCTTCTCAAAAACGCCCTTCCTTTAAAATGTGAAAATATAATGAACGTAAAAGTGGACACAGGCCTTTAAGCAATCTACCTGACATTTAGAATAAAATTCAAGGGGGCTCCTCTGATCTAAAAATGCCTGGCAGATGGGGAGGCAGTAGGTGGGAGAAGAGATGAAATAGCCAGAAAGACAGGAAAGTAGGTCAGATGAGCCCTATAATTTTGAGAGAATTCCAGAAATGGGGGAGGAAATATTCTGCAGTTAGACACAAAATTAATGTCCTTTTCAATCTAGAATACAATGAGATGGTAAATAGAGATAGGCAAGATCTCTCTCTCTCACACACACACACACACAAACACACACACACATACACACGGTGGATTGACTCAAACATGAGCCATGCTATTTCCCCCAAAATTGGAAATTACCCTGGTTATTTCTGATCCAATACAAATTCACTAGCACCCCCAGATTTGCTATGACACGCTCTCCCACCAAGCCCTCTCCTTTCATTCATATTTCCCACATCTCCCAAACCCTCTTCCCCCTTCTTTTAAACAAGACTTACCAGGCCAAAGTTGCAACAACAGCATTCCAGCCACGGGGAGAAAAAAGATCTGACATGTTCCCTCTCTTCCCCACTACACGGAAAGTGCCCCAGGAAGAAATGCCCTGGTGGCATTTGGAAAATTTAATTTTAGTAGTTTTGTCAGCATTTCTAAAGTTAGTTCTGTGTCTGAACTATACCACTTTGGATTGCAGACATGGGTTCATATGACTGAATGCTGAAAGGAAAGGAAAGGAAAGGAAAGGAAAGGAAAGGATAAGATTTTTTTTGCTCTAGCATTCAGTCATGTGAGTCCTACCTGCAATTTGAAGGTTAGCCTGCAGATAATGGGGCTCACATGACTGCAACCTCCACCTTTAAAAAAGACCATCCTCTTCAGTTAGAAAGCTAGATGTCAGCAAGAAAGATTCTGAGTTATCCTCCCTGACATGCTAGCTTTCTATGTGGAGGGTTTTGTTTTGTTTTTAAATAGAGGAACAGACCATTGTGGGGACCTCAGATGCAATCTCAGCTGGCACAGCCCAGACATCCGTTTACCAGTTCAGTAAGAACTAGGTCTTTATTAAAACGGGGCTAACAATCACATTGGGATCCCGATCTAGAACTGGCTGATATCCTCATTCTTGATATTAAAAGTATGATGTGCCTTGAAATTGTTCCTCCTTCCTGCATCAGTACTACACTAAAGGCATGTTCATACATGCACAAATATTATTTAACGACTTGTGCAAAACAAGCTATTAAGTAAGATCAAACATCACAGACAAAGCATTGCCTCAGATACAATGATGTTAGTTCACATGCTCAGCTGCAAGACATCAAGAGCTGGTCTAGATGTTATACTTAACAGAGGATTTGGATTCCCACATGGTGAATTTCCTGACCCCAGTACAGTTGTTTGGTAAAACTAGTGGTTACATGAGGTCATCAGGAGGTTTCCTATAGGCAGGCCCATCTATTGGGCGGGGCGACCAGGGCGATTGCCCCCAGTCCCGCACTCCAACAGGGATGTGCAAACCGGCTCGACGTCAAGCCGGTTTGGTTCGATGGCTTGGCGTCGAACTGAACCACACCCTATTTGGTCTCACTCTGGACCGAACCCCAGGGGGTTCACAATTTTTTTAAAGTTTATTTTTTTTAACCTTTACCCCTTTGGGGAAGGTGCTCGAGGTGGTGGGGGTGGGGGTCCGTGGATGTTCCCCCTCCCCCACCGGGCACAGTTATCCCCCCTTTTGGCCAGTTCTTTGGCCCATTCGTGCCTTCGCAGATCAGCGCACCGGCCATTTTGGATGCCACCACACATGCACAAATGGCCTTGGTGAGGACTGGCACGACCCAAAGTGGAGCAAGTAGCCAAAGGTGGTGGGCGCCAGCTCTGTCCCCTGCCATCCCATCAGATCCAAGTGGCTTCAGCTCAGAGGGAGAGTGGGCTGGGAGACATGAGGCTGTTAATGAAACTGCCTTGAGGGTGATTGGCCTGCACCCCCTAGTTTGGGCAAATGTGGGGAATTTAGCTCAAAGGGAGAGACAGTTCCAGTCAGCCTTAATTTGTGCAAGCTTATGAACTCAAGAAAAATGGCTTAAGAGAGAGGTTTGAATTAAATCAAAAAGGAGCTTATTTAAAGCAAAAAATAACAAGACTAAATAAAGTAGAAGCAATGCAAATATGTTTAAAAATAGACTATTGTAAGGCACATCTAGCTTAAAGTTCTAAATTGTGTATAAATTCCCAGGCAGGCTAGAGAGGCAAGGGAGACAAGATAGAGGGGCAAGATTTCAGAAATAAGAGAAAAGGATAGTTTCAGCCCTGAAGAAGCCAGGCAAGAGGCTATATCACCTGTCCTGAAGAAGGGAACACCAAGGTGGAGTTTCTTGTTGCAGTCTGCTGGGGTCCAGAGTGAGAGGCACAAGGGAACCCTGAGATGTTTCTCAGTGGGAGTCCCAGGTGTAACAATACATGAGGAAGAACACTGGGTCATGGAGTTATACTTATATCCCAAAATGTGCCTTCAGGGCACTTGTCTTTTGTTCTGCTCTGCTGAACAGGGAAGCCCAGACCACCTTTTTTTTTTTTTTTTAATGCATTGTGTCTTAGTCCTTTGTGGGTAGGAATATCTCCCTACACTTCTAGTCTCTCTTTCAAATGCAAGCAGGGCAGACTCTGCTTAGCAAGGGGGACAAGTCATACTTGCTACCACAAGACCAGCTCTTCAAATTTTGCATTTGGCTCCGCCCCCAGCCACAGGAAAAACCCACTGGAAAATAGCAAGCTGCCAGGGACTGAACCTGAGACCGTCTGCATGCAAAGCAGTTCGTCCGCAGTCTCCTCGCCTCAAATTGCCAAGTCATAGGAAGCTGCCATACACTGAGGGAGCTTGTGCAGGGTTCAACACTCAGCACTGGCAGCCCCCTGGGGCAAATACTGGACATGCAGCAGTCAGAGGAGATGTCCACGCACACCCTCAGTGATGTAGTGTCCAGGATGGGGAGTGGGAGAACATGCTGGGGGTTGCAGACAGGCCCCTTACTCGAGGAAGGTGCAGGTTCTTTTTTTAAAAAACAACAACTTTATTTTTATTAGTTTTCTGAATACCAATGTGACTTCCAGTTTATCTTTCAACATAGTTATACTAAAACATCTATATTTGCTCTCATGTAAATATTTTCTTCATATTTATATATCTAGTTATTATGTCCTAGTCCTTATTTTCATCACCATAGTAATCTTTTAATTTCATTACTATAACAAATTCCCCAACTATTATTTTTACATTTCAACCCTCATTAATAA
Source organism: Hemicordylus capensis (assembly GCF_027244095.1). NCBI lineage: Eukaryota > Metazoa > Chordata > Lepidosauria > Squamata > Cordylidae > Hemicordylus > Hemicordylus capensis. Next base: position 23,089,248 of record NC_069661.1, on the reverse strand, counting down.
ATCCAAATTCACATTGTTTTTCATATGCCGCAAAAAAGGGTTTCCAATCTTCTACAAAACTTTCTATATGACTATCTCTTACTAATACAGTGAGTTTTGCCATTTCTGCATATTCATATGCCTTCATCAACCATTAAGGAAGGTGCAGGTTCTTCAGACTACACGTGTGAAGAGCCCCTTTACCCCCTGGAAGAAACACCTGGTGAGTGCTGATGTCTCAAACAGCAGGAGACCCAGGGGTCTGCGTGTGGGTGGGGGCTGGGTGGCATTGGTTGACTGGTGGTGTGTCCGCAGCAGGGTTTCGGACTTGGGCTTGGGGAGTGTTGCTGGGGGGGCATGTGGGGGCACAGGGGGTGCTGGTGGGGGATGTCCATGTGTGTTGGGGTGTTTCACGGGGCACAGAAATGTCCTGTTGGGGGGAGGAGGTGCTGGGGAAACAACCCTAAAGCAAACAGGGGAAATACAGGCTTGTGAACAACTACTGCATGGAGGGTGTTTCCCTATCCTCTCACTCCTTGCCTGGCCACCAGCTGAGGGTGGTGCCCTGTACCACTCCACCATGGCCCACATGCAAGAAGTACCACAGCCAATTTGGCAGCGTTCCCATGGTTCCTTGGACCTTGGGGGCTAAGGTATGCATAACGAGCAATCATTGGGTTGTTTCCCCCACCCCCAAGAAACAAACTGAGTGACCTGCACGGCAAAGATCTACTGCACTTGAGGCGGCGAAGTCCTGCCAAAGCAACACCTCAACAAAAGATCCACCTGACACAAAGGAATATCACACCCTTGCACCACTGGCTAAGCCAAAGGTGACTGCTTTTCCACTCCCTTTCCAGGGCCCTAACTGCTTGCAACCGTACTCCCTCCGGGGGGAGCCCTCAAGACACAACTGGCATGTTGCTTGCCAATGAGCCCCTATCATTGGTGGGTTGTGGTGCCCTAACAAAGCTCCCTACTAATCTATCCCTCTCCCTCCACCCTGCAGGGTCATCAGTTCAAGAGCAGCCACTGCCACCAATGGAAGAACCCGCCTGCCCTGCAGCGTTGGAAAAGAAGCCCGCATTTGCACCCAGAATGCTAGTGACCAACGCAGAGTGGGCCGTGCAGCTACACAACGGGTGGACCACCTGCAGCTTGTGAAGGACCTTGTCTCCCAGCGTGCTAGGAGCTCCCAAGCCATCTGCTCCCTACACCAGGAACCCAGCCAGAATGAGGAGCAGAGGCATACGGGGGACAGGAGGGTCTTCCAAGCAGTCTGAGAATGTGGTGCTGGAAGTGGTCAGGTCCTCGTCACGCACTGTGTAGGAGGTCATGGGTGCCACGGAGTGCTCTGATGCAGCAGCCAAGAGGAGGTACAAGTGCCACGTGGCCTACCTGCAGCACATGGCTGATTCTCTCTCCAGAACTGCAAGGCAAGCGCCAACTTATCCTCCTGCACAGCAGCAACGGTTCCATCCACAGTTGCCCATGCCCACACCCTACCTGCCCACACACCTGGGGCATTCCCAAGCCACTCCGGCCTCTCAAGCCCCACAGGCACACTTCAGGGGTGCTCTGTCCCTGGGCTGTCCCAAGCCAAAATGCCCCCAGGGCTGCCACAGCCACCTTTCATGGGCATGCATACTGCATGTCAGCCCTGCACGCTGGCCACACCACTGAGGCTCCCCGTCATGGGTCCACAGGCAGGACCATCCAGAGCCAACCCTGTCAGCGCTGCTAGCCAGCCATCCTTCAAGGGTACAGATGCCGAGCACCCGCCATTTGGGGGCCACTCCGCCACTGCAGACACCCCTAGGCACTCCAGGCAGGCCGCCTGGAGAAGGCTCCTCGCAGGCCACTCCAGGGCAGCCCCTGCAGAAGGGTCCAAAGAGGGCAAGGGTTTCCCACCGCACTCCTCTGCAAGCTCACAGTCTTGTTGCCAAAGGGGTGCACATCCCCCTACCAAGGTGTGGCACCCCCCCTCACATCCCCCCCCAAAAGGACTGGCCCATTGAAAGGCAAGGGTACGGAGGCACACTCCTGTGTGGGTTGCCCCAAGAAAGGGGAAGAGGAGGTTGGAAGAGGAGATGGGGAAGAGGAAAGGGGGGGGGGAGGAGATGGTGCCCATGAGAAGCAGAGTGGTGGTGGTGGGGAAGTAACCTCCACAATTTTCCTCCTCCTCAGGCAAGAAATGAGGCTTGGTGAAGCTTTAGAAGCTCCTGGATTGGTGCATGCCCGTGAGCGGTCACGCCTGTTCTGCAGGCTAAGTTTCTGAGTTTGCTCTGCAGTTTCTCTCAAAGGGGGAATCCCCACAAAGGTTGTTACCCACACCAATGTTCCCAATGCGCGCGCACGCACACACACACACAACCATTTAGTATTAGTATCTTTGTTTCAGAGCACGTCACTTGATGGTATTTCCAAGAAAGGGCCACCGAAGCTCTGTTCTCTGTTTTCCCCTGTTAAACTTGTAAAGACAAGTTTAGAATGTTCAAACACCTCAGACTCCTCTTTGGGTATAGTCTTTGTGCAAGTTCTATGGCCACTTCTCCGATTGCAGGTACTGCTGCCCCCACAAAGCAGAGGCAGAGAGATCTGCACAAGTAGCTGCCTACGCAGGCCTGCCTGCACCCAAACACTCGCTGCAAGAACAGGGCCTGATAGGCATTTGCACACTTTTTGCTCAATGGGGTGGAGGTCTGTGGCCATGCTGGCGAGCTCCTGTAATGCCTTCCAACCCCACCCAAAAAACACCCCACCTGCTGTTCTCCCTTGAAACATGGATTGAAGATGTGTTTGTGACACCAAAATGGGCACCGTGTGCTCACTTCTCACCAGGAAGCCTGGCTGGGGCACCAAGCCTTCTTGAAAACTTCGTGTGGTCAAGGTTGCTGTGGGTGGATTGGTAGCATTCCATGAAGTGCCCTGGGAGGTGCATGCCTGTCATTCCCCCCCCCCGCCCCCGGTGATGCAACCCAAAGCCTGTTTTGCCATCCCAAGGCAATCTAGTAGGCCCATGGATCTAGCAGTCCGTGGCAGGGAGGGGCATTTTAGTGTAAAGGGACCAGATGCAGTCAAAAATTAAAATCTCAGCCCAACAATTGGTTTAGATATTTGGTATGCTAGTATCTGATAGATAGAAAGAGAGAGAAATAGGTAAGTGGTAATTGATACCACTTAAGGGTGTCACCTTAAGTGGTGCAGTGGGGAAATGCTTGACTAACAAACAGAAGGTTGCTGGTTTGAATCCCTGCTGGTACTATATCGGGCAGCAGCATATAGGAAGATGCTGAAAGGCATCATCTCATACTGCACGGGAAGAGGCAATGGTAAACCCCTCCTGTATTCTACCAAAGAAAACCACAGGGCTCTGAGGGCACAAGGAGTCGAAATTGACTTGACAGCACACTACCTTTAATTGATATTGGACTACTTCAGTTACTATAGTAAGTGCATGTGCTTTTGAGTTACACAGCACTGTTCATCAGCCAGAGGGACTCTGTCTAATTCAAAATGCTGCTTGTGATTCCAGAAGAAGAAAATGATGCTATTAAAAATGTTATGTGACCTCGGGCAGGGGCAAAGCCACCATTGGGCTAACGGGTTCAAAGAACCCGGGCCACCACCAATCAGGGGCCACAAACACGGCCCCGACATGCCCCCTGCATCTCATGTCAGATGCGGAGGTGTTATTTTGGTCCCAAACAGGGCCGCAGGGCTCCGTTTGGAGCCGAAATCAGCCCGCGCTGCATTGGCAACACGGCCAGAGTGACTGTCCCTGCCTTAAACGTAGCAAGAGCTGCTCCTGGTCTTGCTGCCAATGCAGCGGGGCTAATCGATCTCCCTCCCAAACGGGGCCGCACGGCCCCGTTTAGGAGAGAAATTGGCCCATGCTGCATTGGCATTGCGGCCAAAAGGGCTCTCCCTGCCTACGAGGCCCCATTTGGGAGGGAGACCACGTCCCCTACTTCTGACGTCAGGCGCAGGGGGCGGGGCAATGGGGCTGCAGTGGTGGCCGCACACAGGCTGCCGCCAGCTTCCCTGGGGTTTGTTTTGCAAATCTCAAATCAACACTAGGAATCAGGCATTACAGGAACATTTAGAGTTACCAGCTGGTCAGGGAAAAGCAAGGCTGGCTTGCTCTTGTACCTTTAAAAGTTGCAGAAATCAGCAGGTGAAGCTTTTCACAGCATGGAGATAAACATTAGCATTGCTAATTGCTGCAGATTAAACTGTTGTTAAAGTAACAGAGACTGGTTCAAAAGTTGGCAATCCACAGAGGAAAAGAGCACAACATGTTTCACTGGAATAATTATGAAGAGTAAATAACTAGGCGTAAGGGTATCACATTTCATTAGAATAATTACAACAAAAAGGATACAAACAGACCTGAACAACCCTTCATCCTCTTCCAGCCCCATCAAGCACAACGACACCTTCCTTGTTAAATCCAATTACATAGCTGAAAATCTTGTGAGATAACACATAAGAAAAAAGCACTCCCCCCACTCCCACAACAGAGTCACACATTTTATGACCAGATGGGCACTTTGCTGTAGACACCTGGGTTGTCCTCCATGCTAAGTAGGAGTGCTTCGATGCTTGAACGTTTGCTGCTAACTGCACCTGATGGAGGACTGCCAAAGTTTTATTTGGAAGCATGAACAGGGGAACTTCATGATATTGCAAAAGGTTCTAAATCTAAGCTGTTCCGTTCAAAGATTTGCAAGCCTCCTGCTCTCAAGAAACTCTTTCTACACAGGGTTCTGCCTGTAGAGAAGCCCTTGTGTGTTGCAGAATAGCGATGTCCTGAAAGACGCACTCCCATTATCAGCCTATAGTAACATGATGTGCCTGATGAAACAGCAGCAGCCTGAACATAAGCCCTATTCAGACATCACACTGTACATGCATTCAGGTGTCTGTCTGCATGTACTTTGAGTGTGTGTTAATTTTAAAAGTGAACATGGGTGCAGACCCCCTCAAATGTAGGGCATAGATAGGAAGTGTGTGTGCGACTATACATGTGCTAAACATCATGTGTGAATAACTGTACAGATCTGAACATGGATACACTGTACACACAGGTTGCACATGCATTGAGTATAACATGTGGATAAGGCTATAGGGAGAAACCTTACAGTGTACTAGAGCACAACTCTTTCTCCCCTGATAAACTGGGCAAAGAGCAGGGGTATCGCTATAATTGAGCAGATAGGTTCAGAGAAGCCAGGCCTCCTCATCCAAAAGCTTCCTGATCCAAACTGGACACTGAAGGCGTACCAAACTCTTGAGAGACATCCTTTATGGCCCTTTCGCTTTGGTCAGTAACACCTGGAACTCCGCTACAGTAAAAAGGCAGGTGGTGCCTGAAGCGGCAAACTGTGTTGTATTAAAGTGGGCCTCCAGCTCCTGAGGGTCCCCCAGCTCCATCCCTCCCTATTTTCTTCATTATCTCCCTCATTCCGAGGGGCCGCCGGGGAGAGGGGTGAACATGGACCCCCTTTCCCCTAGCTACCCCCTGGCAAAGAGGCACCTTTTAAATGTGGCAGTTCTCTTTGTTGAGGCACCTTTTAGAATTGCTGGTTTTCTTTATTGAACAGGGGGAGAGCAACTGGCCCTATCCAGCCCCAGCATGGCAAGCATCCCTCCTGTGGCTGTTGCTGGTGTCTGTCTTACATTTCTTTTTCAGATTTTTAGCCCTTTGGGAGAGGGATCCATCTTTGTTTATTATTTAAAATGCTTTGGGAACTTTTGTTGAAAAGTGGTGTGTGTGTGTGTGTGTGTGTGTGTGTGTGTGTATCCATCATTGTATATCAATATCCATCGTTCGTTATCAGAATTGAGCTCTTTTGAAATTCTGCTTTAAAATACGACCTCCTTGAGCCTTTCTGACAATCTGGACTGTTGGTTCAGAATCAGAGCTGTAATGCATGGGTTCTCAACCTTGGATCCTCAGATGTTGTTAGAGTACAACTCCCATCATCCCCAGTCACAATGGCCCTGATAACACTGTGGTTGGGGATGATGAGAGTGGTAGTCCAATGACTTCTGGAGACTCAAGCTGGAGAACTCTTGCTGTAGTGGATCCAGGGAGGAGACCAGTGTAAGAAGGACGCAGATGTTTTGATACATGCTTTATTGCTCACACTGGAAATGGCCTATGATTCATTTCCCGGGTCTGACTGGACTAACATTCATAGCTGAGGAAAGGGCTCTTGAATTTTCAGTTCTTATTGAGCTGGAAGATGCTATCACTCTGTCACGCTTAGACTTGAGCTCAGATGGAAAACAGCATCTGCTGAGATGGAGAAGAAAAGCAGACAATCTGCTTCTGAAGGATTATTATCCATGCACATTTAACTCCTCACAGAATACGGCAAACGCATTTATTTCACATTGCTGAATTCTAATCACTTGCCCCAGCACTCAGTTTTCACTTGGGTCTCCATTATGCTGGGTTCAGATAGTAGAGCTGGCAGCACAGTTCAGCTTGAAGTGATTGATTCGACAGTGCTTTTATTCACATCACAAAATGAACATGTTTTCTCCTGTACTTAAGGTGAAAGGAAAATATGCCAGCCTCTTCATGCTCAAAGACCCTTGGGGTCCTGGGGGCGGGGTACCTCTAGCATTGAGATCCCCATGTTATGTCACTTCTGCAGGTCTTGCATTAGTGAGCATGCATTGTTCCCTTTGCTAAGCAGGGTCTACCCTGGTTTGCATTTGGATGGGACACTACATGTGAGCGCCATCTGCTATAAGATATTCCTTTTAGGGGATGGGGCAATGCATGTAGGCTTGCTTGCAGAAGGTCCCGGGTTCACTGCCTAACACCTGAATCTCCTGGAAGAAATTCCTGCCTGAAACCTTGGAGAGCCACTACCAGTCAGAATAGACCAGGGCTGCCCAACTTCAGCCCTCTTGCAGATGTTGGCCCACAATTCCCATAATCCCTGGCTATTGGCCACTGTGGCTCAGGATTGTGGGAGTTGTAGTTCAAAAACAGCTGTGGGGCTGAAGTTGTGCAGGCCTGGTATAGACAATACTAGGACTGTGAGCATCAGAAAAGGGGGGATTCCAGTGTCAGAATTCCTGGCCTCCACCATCAGGAGGGATCAGAGTGCGGGAGAAGTTCTGAGCGGGACTAAAATCCCCAGAAGCCCACGCATCCTCCCAACAGTGTCACTCCCTGCCCACCTCTCCAAGCTCCCAATGTCCAATTTCGCTACACTGCTCCAGTGCTGGGCAGGCATTTAAAGGACCCCCACCACCCAGGGGCAAAGCCAACATTGGGCGAACAGGTTCAAAGAACCCAGGCAGCCACCAATCAGGGACTTCGAGCGCGGCCCCAGACACACCCCCACGTCTGATGTCAGATGTGCAGGTGTTACTTCAGTCCCAAACAAGGCCGCAAAGCCCCATTTGGAGCCAAAATCAGCCCGCGCTGCGTTGGGCAGCACGGCCCAAGTGACTCCCTGCCTTAAAGGCAGGGAGAGCCACTCCTGGTCTCGCTGCCAACACAGTGGGGCTGATCGATCTCGGAAGGGCTCTCCCTGCCTTTAAGGTAGGGAGAGTCACTAGGGCCCATGCTGTTCATCCAAATAGTCCCCTCTACATGCAATCCAGATACTTTTTTGCACATAGAGGGGCTTTTCAGACAAACAGTCCCTGCTCCATGATAAAGGGATACTCCATAGGGGCATTGAGACACCAATGGATGATGTCCCACTGGGTTGCTCTCCCCATGTCCCATTCCTAATTGTATGTACCAGGGGCTGTATTATCAGAAGACACCTTTTAAAGTGGTGACTCTCTTATGGGGAGAGTAATGGTCCCTATTCAAGCCCAGCATAGTGTTTTTCCAGTGGCTGTTGCTAGGGTATGTGTACATACACACACACACACACACACACACACACACACACACACACACACACATTTTTTAAAAAAAGATTGGGGACAGGGAATCATCTTTGGGGACAGAAAATCATCTTATTCTTGTTTCTTTTTCTGTATAAACCACTTTGTGAACTTTTTGTTGAAAAGTGTTATATAAATATTTATCATCATCATCATCATCATCATCATCATCATCGGGGCTCTTCATCTCTACACTTGTCTTTATTTTTCCCACCACTCCACCTTCAGTCCAACAAGCTGGACTCACAGTCATCACATTTAATTCAACACTAATTATATGATAAACACACTCACACACATCATTAAGAAAAAAACTTCAGCTAGCAATGTGAACATTACATTAATTACTGCCTTAACTGGGACTCTAAGGAAATAGCAATTGATCAAAATTCATCATGGCAAGACACTCATTGCTTATTTGTCACACCAGAAACGGATCATCAGCTGAGTGAGTGTGTTGAATCACTTGTGGAATTTAACAGCAGCCATTGGTAGCTACAGTATTAAATTTTGCTTGTCCCCCTTGCTATATTATTTATTATTATTTTTTTTATTATTATTATTATTATTATTATTATTATTATTATTATTATATTTACATTTATATCCCACTCTTCCTCCAAGGAGCCCAGAGCAGTGTACTACATACTTTGGTTTCTCCTCACAACAACACTGTGAAGTAGGTTAGGCTGAGAGAGAAATGACTGGCCCAGAGTCACCCAGCAAGTATCATGGCTGAATGGGGATTTGAACTCGGGTCTCCCCGGTCCTAGTCCAGCACTCTAACCGCTACACCATGCTGGCTCTCACATGGACGAATGAGATAATCAGGACTAAGGCGATTGCTTTACAAGGAAAAGAACTGATATTTTGATAACAGAACTTCACAAAACTACTCAGACATTATTATTATTATTATTATAAATAATAATAACCATCATCATTATCATTATCTATATATTTAATATGCTAAGGTCGTGCGTGGCAAGCCCCATCCCTGCTGCAGCCGTTACCAAAGCCCCGCCCTGCTGCATCGCCCATCCTCTCCACTGCCATAGGGCAGCTTAAGGCGGGCGGGGAGGGCCGAGCTGGGGGGGTGGAGCAAAGGGCAAACGGTGGGGAGAGCAATTGCCGAGTGGCGAGTGGGGGGGGAGGCACGGGTGAACGGCGAGCAGGGGGCGGGGAAGCAATGGCTGAGCAGGGGGCAAGGGCAAAAGGCAAGCAGGGTGGAAGTCTCACGGGGGAGGCCAAGCTGGGGGGAAAGGCTGAGTGAGGGTGCCTTCTGCCACCCCACCAAGTCTCTGAGGTGGGGAAGGCTGACAGAGGCGGGTGGGGAAGCCGAGTGCACTAGCGCACAGATGAATTGTGAGGGTTCAGCTTGCTTATTTATTAATTACGACTACGACTACGACTACCTGGCAGAGCACCTTCTTCTGCATGATCCCCACTGCACATTTAGATAATCAAGAGAGGTCCCTCTCCATATATCCCTGGCTCATCTGGCGCTGACTTCTCTGTTGTCACTCCTGGGCTATGGAATGCACTCCCTATAGACATTTGTGGTTTAACATCTTTACCAGCCTTTAAAAGAGCCCTTAAAACACATTTTTAAGGCAGGTTTTTAATAATCTCTGAATGTTTTTTAAAAAATTAATGGCTGTTTTAACAGTTTGTTTTGTTTTGTCTGTATTGTGTTTGTTTTGTGAACTGCCTAGAGCCTTTCGGGTCAGGTGTTGTTGTGATGATGATGATCTATATATTTCCTTCTCTAATATGTACCTGTGGCTAATCCCATGCGTGGCAGCTCTTGCGAGAGTTCAAAGAACTGCCGGATAGCCAGGGGACAGGTGGGAGGGAAGAAAATGGTGGCTGTGGTGGTGGTGGCAGCCGGCTGAAGAAAACCGGTGGGCAGGCAGCTGTGACCAGGGAGCAGGTGGGCAGCGAGTGTCTGCAACTGGGCGGCAGGCGGGCGTGTGGCTGTGACTGGCAGCAGGGAGGTGGCCATGGCCGGGAGGTAGGCAGGCAGTGGCCGAGCAGTTGCGACCGGGCAGCCGGCAGGTGGCCAAGTGGCTGTGACCAGTAGCGGGCAGCCAGAAAACAGCAGTGGAGGCAGCGCAAAAGAAGATGATGGAGGTGGCGGGCGGGTAAGAAGAAGATGAAGGTGGCTGCAGGCAGGAGGGTGAGGGTAGAAGAAGATGGCGGGCAGGCAAAAAAGCAGGGGTGGGTGGGGTGAGGGGAGAAAGCGGCAGCGGTGAACTAGCGGCGCAGATGCTCTGCGTTAGATCAGCTAGTTATTATTATTGCTGTTGGAACTTGGAACGGAATATGACTGGCTATTACCAGTTTCTGTGTCTGAAACAGAATCATGTAGCATTGAACTGTCTTATGGCAGTAAGCATGAATTATCCCCATTGCTAAGTAGGGCCCACCCCGGTTTGCATTTGAATGGGAGACTACATGTGAGCACTGTAAGATGGGGGGAGGATGGGGCCAGGGGCAGAGCCACCATTGAGCGGTAGGGTTCAAAGAACCTGGGCCGCCCATGAAAAGGGCTGCCAGTGCCCACCTTGAGCACGACGTCATGTGCAAAGGGGTCATGGTCACACACAGAGGGGGCATGGCCCGGGCTCAGGAGAGCCATGCAAGCTCTCTTGAGCTCATATCCAGTCTGCATTTGTTGTCTGGCTGTGTTTATTTCCCTTTCTCTCCCAGCGAGTGAGAAAAAGGGAAATAAACACATTCAGCCAGCAAATGCTGGCTGGAAATGCAATCGGGAGGGCTGGGGCAGGCCCTCTGACAATTGAGCCACACCCCTTTTGTACATGACATCACATGCACGGATGTCATGCATGGAGGGCTCCAGTGGGAGGGACACGGGCTGCCCTTCCACTGGCTACCCCACTGGATGAAGCTTCTTGCATATAGAAGGTCCCAAGTTCCCTCCCTGGCCTGGGCAGACTGAGTTCCCACTAGTGTGATGTTTGCAGGTACAGCCTTCCTCATGCAAGTTGAATGTGCAACTGCACAAAGCATAACCATTGGGTGTGCTGGTGTTGGGGGCCGGGGACAGCAAGCTTGATCCCATTCCCCATTTTGTTGTTGTTGTTGTTCGTAGTATTATTATTACAAATATTTGTGTAGTACTTCAGGTAATGTTCAGTAGATACTGAGATGGTTCTGTGAGAAGGAGGCTCCTGGGGAAATGCAATTCCATCCCCACCTTAGTTTTTCATGGATGCATTTGCTCAATATTCCCACGAAAATAATTAAGCTGGGGGTATTCCTAGCAGCTCATCTGCTGAAGGCTAATAATCCTGTTTCATAATGCTGTTCATCAGCTGATGGTTGTTCTTTTGAAACGTTTATGGATACTTTAGCCATTGAGTTAATGAGTTTGTTGATATTTAGGAAGAAGAGTGGAGGGGTACAATAAAAGCCTAGCTTTTAACATAAAAGGCAATTAAAGATTCATGGGTGGAGAACCAGATTACTTGAGGAATTAACAGGTATTGCATTTCCGTTTGGGAGTGTTAGCACTTGCTTGCCCTGAACCAGGAAACAGCACCGCCGTTCATTTTTAGCGGTTAACCACCTTGAGGTTTCTGTTTCATTACTGGCTCATTATAGTTTAGTTTCCTATAAGGTGCTGCTCGGCTAGGCCTGGCATCCAGGATAAAAATTTCTAATTAAGATTGCCCACTTTTCAACTGTTGCAGCTGTGCTTTTAAAAGCCACTTGATCTGCAGGCATGAGCAGGTGATAACAACTGACATGTTGAGCAGCCGTCTGCTATCTTAGAAGAGAGCGGCATCCCTGTGCAGCAAGGCTACGAATGGGAATATGGGAAGCTGCCTTATATTGAGGCAGTCCATTGGTCCATCTGTCTCAGGACTGCCTACACCAGGGGCTGCACAACTCTGTCCCTCCAGCTGTGTTTAGACTACAACTCCCACAATCCCCAGCCACAGTGGCCAATAGTGAGGGATGATGGGAGTTGTAGTCCAACATCTGCAGAAGTACTGAGGTTGTACGGGTTGTTGACTACAGCTCCCAGCATCCCCAGCTGCAATGGCATTTGGCTGGGAACTGTGGGTGTTGTAGTCAACAACATCTGGGAACTCTTTTTACGGGGAACACTGGCAGCAGCTTTCCAGGTTCCGGGCAGGAGTCCCTCCCAGCCCTACCTGGAGGTGCCCGGGATTGAACCTGGGACCTTCTGCATGGGAAACACATGCTCTACCACTGAGCTATGGCCCCATCCCCTAAATAACATAGGAAGCTGCTTTGGTCTATTTCATTTAGTATTGTATTTAGTATTTAGACAGGCAGCAGCTCTCCATGGTCTGAGGCAAGTATTTCTAGCCCTATCTGGAGATGCCAGGGTTTGAACCTGGGACCTTCTACATGCAAAACATGTGCTCGACCACTGAGCTACTCTGAGTTCAGCCCACGTCTAATTGAGCAGCAGAGAGCATACAGGATGAGAGCAATGTGGTTTTTGCTGATTCCTCCTGCCCCCACTAGTGCTCTATCATCCAGAAATATGTCCCTGAGGGCTGTGTTACCCTCAAGGGCATACTTCTGGATGGCAAAGAACACTAACATTAGCAAGGGGAATCAGCAGTTAGCTCCACCCTCATCCCATGCACACTCTGTTGCTCAACAAGACGTCAGCTGAGCTCAGAGCAGCCTCACCGCACAGGGACGCTGCTCCCTTATGGCAGTGGAAGGATGCTCAACATCAGCCAATATTTATTTGCATGTTGTGAAAAATATGACCCACTGATTCTCTATGGAATTGATTGCTTATGAAAGAAGACTAGCTTTACAAACATTTGGGGAAAAACTTGGGTCCACTCTTAAGAACATGGAAGAGGGAATTTACACTTTGATCCCAGACTGATCCCCCTACTTACACTACCCTCAAAACTGCTATTTTCCCTGACACAGAGGGGAAATGGGCACAAACACTGTGCCTAGAGGTATCCCCTTCTGTGGCCAACAACCCTTTAGGGAGGAAGATTTAAATCGGGGAATTTGGGGTGGGATGGGGGTGGGGTTATTAGAGGCAAAAGATCCGTGGCCCAGCCCACTTAAAAGATATGGGGCACAAATCCACAGACCTCTCCCATTTTGATAATTAAATTAAACCATGCCACCCCTGTAATAATTAGGTATTTCAAAAGTATGTTTTAAGCATTTTGAAATTAATATTAATATTAATATTAATAATAATAATAATTATTATTATTATTATTATTAAACAATATTAAATATTAGCATTTTGCACACACAGTTATTATAACAGCAGCAACATTAGCATTTCTATGCTCTGTTTTTATATCTTGAGTAATACATGATGAACCTTTTGAAACTAACTGCAGTTTTCATCTAGGCCACATTCGCACGTAACACGAAACCGTTAGTCCCTTCACCTCCGGTTTCAGAAATTGCATTTCTAAATTAGGGCCACCACAGTTTCAGCCACCTGCAGTTTCTCTCCTCAGACAGAGATTTCTACCTTCAGTTTGTAGCGAGGTCTATTACCTGGACCTCCGGTTCCACAGTGCCAGCGTTATGTCTGAATGGTGGCACCACATAGTTTCTCCATTCTGAAACCAGAGTTGTGGGGGGAAGCTCCTTCCTCGCTCAGGCTGCTATTGGCTGTGTGGGCTGTCCTTCATGAAAGAAGGAAGCCCGCATAGCCAGTTCCAAACCCTTTCTGCAGTTAGCAAGACTTCAGAGAGGGAGCTTTCTGTTTGGTCCGAATTCAGATGGGAGAGTGGGAGGAGTGGGAGAGGAACCCACTGTGGGTCCAACCTGTGGTTTTTGTTTTGTTTTGTTTTTCTTACATTTATATACCACTTTATAGCCGGAGCTCTCTAAGCGGTTTACAATGATTTAGCATATTGCCCCCAACATTCTGGGTACTCATTTTACCGACCTCGGAAGGATGGAAGGCTGAGTCAACCTCGAGCCCCTGGTCAGGATCGAACTTGTAACCTTCTGGTTACAGGGCGGCAGTTTTACCACTGCGCCACCAGGGGCTCATCAGGTCATCAGGTCACCAGGTTCTGTGTTATGTTCAAAGGCGGCCATAGATTCAAATCCATTCTTATGGTTTAACATTTTAATACAATATACAGATTTTATTCAGGTTGGAATACTCCTAAATATACTTGGGTACAGTGTGGCTCATCCAAACTGGTTCACTCTTTCCTCTTTTTTCAGTTCTGCATTATATGGCTAACATTCTAGCTGCATTATAGAAACCCTCGCCAAAATTAAAACGAAACAAGACAAAAATTACTATTCAGATGTTGGGATCAAACATAACCAAACCTGATCGAGGAGAAAAAGGTGAGTTATATTTTGTTTACAAGCTTTCCTTCAGGATGAGGAACATTTTTACAAAACATTTATTGCATACTTGTGTAAAGAAATTTCAGTTTTGCTCAGGTTTGCAAAGGCTCTTCATCTTAATTGTTGTTTCTTGTGAATTCTATTTTTACACCTCATTTGAAATATGTTTGCCCTTTGACCATATAGCTCCATCTTACATTTTGAAATGCATCTGAACCCTGAAAAGTGGGGTGCTGGTTGTTAAAAGATGAACTTAGGACTTAGTTTTGAAAGCCTGACTGATTTGGACTTTAGACTTTCTATCCAGTAATTTATGTATATTAGATGAACAAGTCCAAGTAGGATTTCATCTGTCTATGAATAACAGATGTTTTCACCCTGTTAATATCAAACATTCTTTTGTAAAAGCTTATTTTTCTCTGATGGAAGAATAATTTAATATAAAAGTTGTATCCCCAAAGACTCAGAACCTTCTGAAGTGATTGACTTCAGTGATCTTAGAATCAATCCCGTGGCATGCTGCTATTAAACAAACATTTTTCATAAATATTTCAGACCTGACAGATACTTTCTTCCTTATCATCAATCAATGGAGTGTTCAGGAACACCAGATTCATAGTATTATGCAAAGACTTGGCACACCAGCTTGAGAACTCCTTGCTGTTTTTGCACATCTGAGTTCTGGTAGAGTACATACAGTTCTGGTAAAAGGAAGCCAGATCTTTATCCCTGTCCACCTTGCTTTGTTTGGATTTATTGGGTTATTTTGAAGGACATGGGGGAGTTGCTTATGCAGTCTTTGGCTAGAGTCCAATCTTATTTACTAAACATGCTGTGAGTAAATAGTTTTCTCTTATCATTTTTCATTTGATTGTAAAGATAATCTGGGCATACGCTACAACTCTTAAGCTGGTGTATTAGCTGTTATGTTTCTGGGACATGCAGGACTCTCATCAAACTACAAACCCTGGGATTCTTTGCAGATTTCCATCACAATTAAACTAATAGACACCTAACATTGGCATAGCCCTGGAATCCAAGTTATTTTGCATCAAAAGAAGAACCAGAACATAAAGGATTCTGAGAATGCAGGAGACCACCCCCGCTACCTGCCTGGGCCACCTAGGAAAGCAGAGATTTCCATGAATGAGGACTAGGAAGAACCCCAGGGACCATGATGCCTCTGTCCCCAGAGGATGTTTCCTTGTCAGTGTCCTTGGATACCAACGACTGCTCCCCAGAACCTCCCTCAGCTTTGTGGAGCCCAGCTTCATCACCTCATCAACTCCAAAGGCAACAGGGGCAGTGTTCCCTGTAACAGGGATTCC
Source organism: Hemicordylus capensis (assembly GCF_027244095.1). NCBI lineage: Eukaryota > Metazoa > Chordata > Lepidosauria > Squamata > Cordylidae > Hemicordylus > Hemicordylus capensis. The sequence goes on along the minus strand of NC_069661.1, from coordinate 23,073,652 downwards.
CCAGTGTTGTTGACTACAACTCCCATAATCCCCAGCCAAAGGCCATTGCAGCTGGGGATGCTGGGAGTTGTAGTCAACAACATCTGGGAATCCCTGTTACAGGGAACATTGAACAGGAGGTGTGTGTGTGTGTGTGTTCACACTTCAAAAACATGGCCAGATCACTAATGAGGCATGGTGAGATGGTCACCTTAGGTGATGAATGGACAGAGGCATGGATTAGCTGCTTCTGTTGGCTCGCCATCTTTGGTTACATGCCTCACCACCTGCCTCACTACCAGCTGGCAGCAGTGGCAGTAATAGTGCCACTGCCTCCACTGAACCACTGCTCCTCCTCCCACAGCTGCTCATCTTACACACCCTGTAAGACAGAGGGTGGGACACTGAGCAGAAGGAATTGTGGAGTCCTCCACACACTTCTTTCTTCTTCATGTCCTGCTCCTTGCCTTTCAAAAGGCAGGGACAGCTTCCAGGTCAGACTTACATACCGGTCTGAAGAACTGGGGGCTCTTCCATTTCCCCCTGTTCTGTTTACAGACCACCTTCACTGTGCCTTGCCCAACTTAACAGGAATTGGTCTGACAGAAGCCCTAGTTAGACGCTGAGACCAAAGTGGGGAGGGCTGGGGGGAAGGCGGGATCCTACCTGCCTTCTCCCATGCAATTGGAGCCTGCTCTGGGCTCAGTTGCTCACACATCCACATGACTAGCATGGCAGCAGACTCCCAAAGTGGGATCAGGAGGAGGAAGTCCGCCCATATCCCACAATGCACCATAGGAGCAGTAGGGGTGTGCAATTCAGATTTTCGGTGTTTTGATTTTGATCCGAATCGAAACACCCCCAATTCGTTTTTGGGTCTGAATCATCCAAATCAACCCAGATTCAATTTGGATCCGAATTAATACAAATACAAATACAAATCGATTCGGATCAAGAAAACGGGTCCCCGGGCCAAAAGAGTGGGGTGAGTGTAGATTTTCAGTACAAACCATGAATCCACTCTCATTTGCTACCAAAGAATCTACACTCACAACACCTCAGAAACAACAGAACCCTGTACCCCATGGGTTAGAAACCCATGGGGGTAGTTGGCACCCTATGTGCACTACACCACCACTTGCTCTGGGCCACTCCAGCACCCCGCAAGTGTAGTTATGGGGCTGCTGAAACCTCCATTATTTATACCTTATGAGGAAAAACCTTAAAGATGCGTAAACTTCAACAAATCACCAAAAGTCAGTCCTCCGCCAAAATCCTTTGAAAAAATTCTGGTAAATTCCTTGCCCCCCTTGGTCACTACCACCAACCTCACATCACTCTAGGCCCCCCTTTCCCCCGATGCGAAGCAATACACTTCCATTATACCTAATGGGGGAAAACCTTAAAGATGCATAAACTTCAACAATTCACCAAAAATCAGCCCGTTGCCCAATCCCTCTGCAATTTGGGTGGTAGCCTCCACCCATTAGGCACTACCACCCCACCCCACTCTTCTGCTCCAGATCCCACTTTATGCCCCAAATCTGCCCCAAAGACACTAAAACTTCAACAATTCACCAAAAATCAGCCCTTTGCCCAATCCCTCTACAATTTGGGTAGTAGCCCCCACCCATTAGGAACTACCACCCCACCCCACTCTTTTGGCCCTGGGACTAGGAATTCAAGTAGACATCAGATCGGACCTTTTTGCATTGAAGTCAATGGGAGGCAAAAAGGCGGGAAATTCAAATAGACGTCAGAACTCAAAATGGAGGAGGAAGAAGAAGCACTTTATCGGCCACAAAATGGAGGGCCAAAACTACAGATAATTCAGAGTCGAAACGGGGGTGATTCGTTTCGGCTCCAAAACATTTCGGGAGGGCAAAAAATTTTGGCGTCTGGACCTAAGGGGCTTTTGAGAACCCACCCCCCGCAAATTAAGCATCATCATGCTCGGCCAGGTGACCACACCACCCGGGAACAGTCTAAAGAGGATTGGGGGGGGGCTGTGGAGGCCCTGGACTTTGGCCCAGAAGTCCAGAGGTAAGAGCACCTCTCATTGAGATCCAAGCCTTGGACCCTCCTTGGACCCACCCTACCCAATCTTCCTAATAGAACAGTTGTTGACACACTCCTAGCAGCTAAATGGCATTTTTAGAGGAAGGGGAGGTCAGCGGAAATTGCTCCCCTCTCCCTCTTCACGTGTGTGAGGGCTGCTCAGCAACGATCTGAATGAACTAGCTGAACAAGCAGCTTCTTGTGAGCTCCTGTTCCGCTCTTCTATCACTGCAGACCATGTGAGCCAAAGTTTCTGAAAGGGACACTTCTTAAAGAAAGGACAAAATGTCAGCGCAACATGTGATACCAAAAGAGGCCTTTGGTCTGAGTAAATACTGATAGAATCCAACTAAAGGGAATTTAGAAGCTGCCCTGAGGTTCCAAAGTAGCCTGATATGCAGAAGAGCAAATCTCTCCAGTGAAACCCCATCTCTCCTCCAAATGCAACTCCTAGCATTGTAGACTTCTTAGCTATATGAACTATTCTAATTTTCTGCAGATCAGCCAATGCAAAGGGCTAGTTAACAATGGGGAGTGAATAAATTGTGAGGTAGATGGGCAGCTTTATTCAAAGAGTGGTTTTTGTTTTATCTCTGTGACCAACCCGTTCTAATGCTTGTTAGGCCGGCAACATGTTGGCAAAGAGAAACCACACTTACATGGAACAGCAGCACATTTTAATTAAATGTACTCACCTTGTCCCTTGCTCCTCGGTGGAGGAGCATCTCCTTGCATGCAGAAGGTCCCAGGTTCAATCCCTGGCATCTCCATGTAGTGCTGGGAGAGGAGAGCTGGTCTTGTGGTAGCAAGCATGACTTGTCCCCATAGCTAAGCAGGGTCTGCCCTGGTTGCATACGAATGGGAGACTTGATGTGTGAGCACTGCAAGATATTCCCCTCAGGGGATGAAGCTGCTCTGAGAAGAGCAGAAGGCTTCAAGTTCCCTCTCTGGCTTCTTTGAGATAGGGCTGAGAGACTCCTGCCTGCAACCTTGGAGAAGCCGCTGCCAGTCTGTGAAGACAATACTGAGCTAGATAGACCAATGGTCTGACTCAGTATATGGCAGTTTCCTATGTTCCTATGTTCCTATTCTTGCCTGAAACCTTGGAGAGCCACTGTCATTCAGTGAAGACAATACTGAGCTCAATAGACCAATGGTCTGACTCAGTAGATGGCAGCTTCCTATGTTCTTTTTCATGTTGAGCATTCTTGTCCCTTCTTGTGTAAGGGTCATTTCTTATCTTTTTCTCTCTCCAGGCTTTACTCTCTTACTTATCAGTGATTAAGCCAGTTGCTTTGGCTTATGTTGTAAGGACAAGAGAAGTTATAACCAGAAAACATGGCAATGAAACAGTAGCAGAAAGGGGCAACAAACATTTTTATTATTGCTGTGCACATGTGCACTGGGGCAGGGCATTTTGATTATTTGCACTGCCTCCAGAAGTGCCCAGTGTCATTCAAAAAGATGTCTCTGAGGGGTGCATGACCCTCAAGGACGTTTCCAGATGACACAAGACACTTCCAGAGGCAGTGCAGATCTTCAAAGTTTTCTCCCCCCACAACTGTATGCCTGACACTGCACGGCTAGGAAAGCACTTTGCAGCATTGACACACTTTCCTAAAAACATGTCCTGAAACATCTGGGTCATTTAAACATCTTTGAAAAACACTAACCCTGTTCAGAGGGTTACATTGTACAAGAATACGTTGTACAAGAATACGGATGTCCATACAGCTGTACATTATTTATTTATTATTTATTATTGAAATGTTTATAGTGCCCTTCCAAAAGGCTCAGGGCGGTTTACATTAAAACACCATTAAAATCAATTAACAATTAAATTGATTTTAATTGTTCATTAAGAAAGTAAAGGCCTCTCAAATACATGATAGAGACAAGGAGTGAACTGCTTCAGCATAACATATGAATAACTGTATGTGTATATAGACTGTGCCTGGGTACACTGTACACTCATATGAGTGTTGAAATTAATGTGTGAATAGGGCTTCTGTGTTTCAGGTACAAAGGTCATAGGTAAGAAGGTCATCATCTCCAGGCCTAGCTGAATCAAATTAAATATGGAGAAGTGGGGTAATATTTTATTTCAGTATCTGTGATGCCATGAACATGGATGATGGTATGTAAACAAACAAATAGTATGAAATTGAATATTTTACTCAGACAGTGGAATCAAAAACACTATCCATTATTAAACCAACTGGCTTTATTTTTGACTGATCTGGTCTCCTTTTCCAACTTTCTGCAGTAACTACACCACAAAGCACTCATTTAATATAAATGTATCCTGAGGCTAAAACTCAATGTAGCTTGAGACTAGTACTCATGAATCATAGCATAATGACACCTGTGCCAACACACAAGATGATATCAAGCAAATATACAGTACTTCTAGATCTTCTGAATTTCTAAACCAGACATGAGAACAAACATGTCTGTGCCCTGTATAGGGGTGTGCTATCTATCTATCTATCTATCTATCTATCTATCTATCTATCTATCTATCTAATATATCGCCTAGTATAGAAATCTCCATACTATAGAGAATATAGAAATAGAGAGTATAGAAATCTCTATACTAGGCAGAATTCAGATTGAATTGCACCAAGGCGAACCAGTTCAGTTGAACCAATTGGCTGGGCCGGTCGGTTCAATGAACCAGCTCGAACTGATTCAAGGTAGTTCTCAATTGAACCGCTTGAATAGGCCCATGTTCGCGGTGGTCCAGTTCGCACATTCCTAGCCCTGTAGCTATCAGTGGCCATGTAGTAATTTGGACAGGGCAACTATAATTGGTCATGTCAGGTTCACAAATCAGTGTAATTCCTACTGGAGGCTGTTAAGAGAGAGTGACGATGCCACTTAGTAATCATCTGAAGACAGCAACCATGATTTGCTCCCCTCTGCCTGTTGTCTTGTAAGCTACTGAACTCTGTCCTTCCAGAAACGAATCCTTGTTCCTGCAATTGTTCCACAAGAGAAGTGGAATTATCTAGACAACGTTAAGAACATTTAATATGGCTTATGCCTGGAAATTCCATCCAGAACATCTACATGTCCATCAAAGGAGATACAGACACACGGAATAAGAAGGCATCTACAACTCAGAGGCGGGCGTTCTCTGTAGCTGCTCCTGGGCTATGGAATGCACTCCCAGCAGGAATTCGCAATCTTAATTCCTTACTGTCCTTCAAGAGAGCCCTTAAAACTAGGGATGTGTGGACGTGTCCGGCGGTCCAGTCCGAGGGTTTGGGGTTGAACCGAACCACCACCACCCCAGTTCCGTCGGACTGGAACCGGACCGCTGGGTCCGGTCCGGCCGGTCCGTGAATTTTGTGTGTGTGTTTTTTTAATTCAAGTAGATTTTAAGTACCTTTAGCTTGCTGAAGCCACGGGGGAGGGGGGGTCCGTGCGGGTTCCCTCTCCCCCACCCCCCGGCCTTCCTCATCACCACCGCGGCCCGCCGCGGCTGGGTAACTGAGCATTTTCAGCCCTTTCGGGCCTCCGTACGAGCGCGTGGCTGCCATTTTGGTGAACCTTGAGGCTTTCACATGCTTGGATAAGTTTGATTGTTTAGAAATGCTTTTCTACTTTTATCCTGTACTAATGGGAAACAGCCCCTGATGAACCTTTTGGCGAAACAGCTCCTTATCCCGGGGTGGCTGTCGTGTGGTTTTCCCTGGCGTGATTTGTCTTCCATCATCAGTCATTATTAGTCATCACAGAGTATGTTGTTTGCTTTTTTTGAATGAAGGATTCATGACTTGAACTATATGCATTTACAACATCTCACTGAGTACATCATTTCCTCCCTTTTGATTTGAAGACTTATGACCTGTACTGCATGTACTCATCATTTTCCTATTCTGAAGACATCTCAGACTCTGTCTGGATTCCTGTATACACTGTTTTCTTATTTTTCCATTGTATATTGTATTTTCATTTGGTATTATGTCATTGTATTTTTACATGTGTTATACAGATGCATTTGATTATTTTCATGTGTGTTGAGAGCTGGTTATTCATTATTTATCATTCATTATTTATCATTTACTACTCATTATTTTTTGTTCACGGGTTTTGCATATATATTTTTTCCTTCTCTGATGGTGGAAGATGGCATATACATAAGAAATAAACAAATGATCTTCTGCGACTTGGTCCAATTAAGCAAGGAACTTTTCATGACAAGAATAAATACATTTATCCAACTCAAACTATCATCCAGTATCTCCACCCCACCCCACATCCTCTCCTTCTCCTTTGAGCACAAGAGTGAGATTGAAAGTGAGGCTATTCTCATGATGGCAGAAAACCAGGCTAAAGGAGCCCAGCCCAGTTTTCTCCCATTGTGAGAACCACCAGACTTGTGGCTAGCCCACCAAAGAAGCCGGTTCGGCCGCCCAGAGCAGACTGACTGCTTGTCTGTGGGGAGAGCGGGCTTAGGCTGCTCTTCCCGCTAACCCTCCCCAGGCTCTTCTCACCAATCATGAGAAGAGCCTTTAGGACTTCCAGGGGCCAGGTGGCCCCCGATCCCTGCAGCCTCTACTAGCTCCATGACAAAGCTGGTAGTAGCGACAAAAACGGCTGCTCATCTGCGGGGAGAGTGAGCTAAGCCCGCTCACCCCGCAGAACCCTCCCAGGCTCTACACACGAATCATGTGTAGAGCCTCAGATTCTCACACTTTTGAATTAGCCACAGTTCCGTAGTACATCTGGAGAACCGCCCAGAGATGTGAGTTTGGTTCGGTATAAAAATATGTTAAATGAATAAAATAAATAAATACATCTGAATATGGGGAACAATGGTTTGTTCAAACTACAGTTAGTTGAAACAAACCAGGATCAAACCATGGTTTGATGTTTTGTTAACCAACCATAATTTGTTGTTACAGTTAAACAGGGCTAATGAGTTGAATTAGTGAGACAAACCAGAGTAAACTTGGCAGAGCAAGTTTAGATAATGCTGCCCGGAAACTGTGAAGCTATTAGGAAACTGTGAAGCTATCTCCAACCAATTCCTGAGTGAGATTTATGTGTGTGGCAAATATTTTGTTGTGTTCCCAATGAGCAGTGAACTAAAATTCTTGAGGGATGTCGTAGAGTATGAAAACAGAGAGAAGGAGCAGCATATCTGTTGATGCTTCCTACAGAGGTTCCCTAAGCTCAGTTTTTCCTCTGAGAAAAACCAACAGCTGTGGATTGTACATGCTGTTAATTCCCTCTTTCCGCTTTGCTGCAGAGCAGCAAATTGTTACCGATTATAAAAGAAAATGCACTTATGAATGCAACATTGGCAAAACACTGCAAATCCACAGCCCATCTGGTAATTCAATTTGCAAATCCATTTGCTTCTCTTTGGAGATTGTCATGTCACTTCTGATAGTGCCTTTCATAAGATAGATGCATGTCTACCAGGAGGAGTAGTCTTACTGCTTGTGGTCAAGCTAGATCAATCTCTATTAGAGAAGGATTGAAAATGAAATGGCAAGGTTCATAATGCCATTATGTAAATCTGTGTGTCAAGGCCTTGGGAAAAGTCAGGTTTCAAAATCCAGTGAGGGCGGGCGAGGGGGGAGGCTGTCAATCCATGTAGGTCAGAAGTAAGTGCACAGTCAGAACCAGGCAGAGGTTGATTCCAGACAGGGCGGCCCTTCCATGAGGCAGGGTGAGATGGTTGCCTCATGCACAGGCATGAGGAATGGCACAGGAGGCAGCAAGCTCTGCTCCTGTCAACACAAGTGGGTGTACCTGCAGATGGGGGGGGCACCATATTCTCCTTTGTCTCAAGCAGCAAAATGTCTTGGACTACCCCTAAGTCCAGAGCAGTAATCGGGGGTAGGGAGCTAGGCAGTGTCCTCACACAAGAGACACACTGCAGGTCCAGGCTCAGCCAGAGGGGCAAGCTCTGAGGCTAGAACTTCATTGTTGGAGTGGTGGTATAGGACTGCCCCCTTGTTCTCTCTCATTTCTTGTATCTGCTCTAAGTCTGTTCTGATTGGTAGACTGATATTCTTAGACACTCCCCTTTTCTTTGTTCCTTCTTCTTCCTTCCACTAGGGATGTGCACAGAACCGGGCGGGGTTGGTTCGAACGTAGGGGGTGTTGGACTTTAAGGGTGGGGGAGGGTGCACTTACTCCTCCCTCCACTTTCCCCCCACCGGCACTCAGTTATGCAAGGCTCCTTCGGGGCGGCAACATACCTCCCTGCCGCCCCATCCCCTCTTTGGCCAGAAGTACCTGGCGTGTGTGCGTGCACGTCACGCTTGCGCTCAAGTGTGTTGGGCGAGGGGGCACGTGAGCATGATGTGTGTGCAGACGCACAGCAGGTACTTCCAGCCACTTCCGGTCAAAGAGGGGACAGGGCAGCAGGGAGGTATGCTGCCACCCCAAAGGAGCCTTGCATAACGGAGCGCTGGTGGGGGGGCAGAGGGGGGGTAAGTCTGATAACTCCCTGACCTCCAAGCCTTTGAACCTGTTCAGAAGCCCATAAAAGGGCCTCTGAACAGGTTCATGCACATCCCTACTTTCCACTATGAGCTAGCTAGTACAGGGTGCAGCCTTTCTATCTAAGTTTGCAACTTTTTCAGATAAATCTTTACCTGTTTTAAACTTTAGGTAATTGTCTCTAGATCTCCTCGGTGAGTTCTATTCTCATCAAACTGGGTTGCTCTGCTACATACCCCTGCTAACTTGGCAAAGAGGCACCCTTTAAAGTGGTGATTCTCTTTATTGAGCAGGGGGAGAGTAACTGGCCCTATCCACCTCCAGCACAGCATCCCTCCAGTGACTGTGGCTAGTGTCTGTCTTAAGTTTCTTTTTAGATTGTGAGCCCTTTGGGGACAGGGAGCCATCTTATTTATTTATTATTTCTCTGTGTAAACCACCCTGAGCCATTTTTGGAAGAGTGGTATAGAAATCGAATGAATGAATGAATGAATGAGGGGTTGACAAATTCTCCCCTACATTTACAAGGCCTGGTAGACAAGGATTGGCCTTTGGGAGTCAGCTGACTAAGCATTAAGGCAGGCTGGGACTGCAGCCCAGATGGTGCCCTTGGGGCCCAAAGCGAAGTCTGCCAAGCTTGCAATGGAAGCAGAGCACTGGTGGTGCAGGAGGTAAGACACCAGCGCCTGGCTGCTGGGAGTCCAAGCTTGAGACACACACACACACACACACACACACACCTCATCTTCAAAAGCCTGCTTCAGGGAAAATAGCTGTAATGAATCTGCATAGTGATTCCTTAGATGCCCCTGCTAACTTGGCAAAGAGTCGCCTTTTTAACATGGTGGTTCTCTTTCTTTAGCAGAGGGAGAGCAACTGGCCCTATCCACCTCCAGCACTGTACTTCCAGTGACTGCTGCTGGCTGGTGTCTGTCTCTGTTTCTTTTTAGATTGTGCGTCTTTTGGGGACAGGGAGCCATCTTATTTGTGTATTATTTCTCTATGTAAACCGCTTTGGAAACTTTTGTTGAAAAGCAGTATATACATCTTGGTGGTGGTGGTGGTTAGATGTGTCCCTTTTGCACAAAGCAGGGAAGCATTCTCTGAAACCTGCCACGCCCAAGATGTTTCTGTTGGTGTCAGCCATGGCCCCAATCCTGAGCAGCAGCAAGGACTCAGATCCCAAGAGGGAAGAGCCTGAAGCAGTGGTGTATCTGCAGGGACGCAGTCCCCTGGTCCTTTTTTTCTCCTCCAGCATGGATGCAAAGTCCTTTGCCTTCTAAATGGAAACAATACGGCTCTTGCTATCCCAACAGTTGGTTACATAACTGAACATTGGACTGCAATGGATTCTAATCTTCCTGTCTTCTGTTACAAGGAGGATCCTCCACCCAATCCAAACGGCTCTTCTGGGTGAGTAGCTACATGAGGTCCAAGCTCTGCATGAGTAGGGAACTATCTTTGACGTCTTGTAACAGAACCCCACAAATTATTTCATCTATCTGGCAGGGGTGGCTTTTGGAATGGGTATGGCTATGGAGGCTGTCACAGACACTTCTGAATTAGTGACTACACCACTGGCCTGAAGTCTGCCCCACAGTGGTCTATGGGATCTATGAGGCTGTTCTCACGAGCAGCCAAGACCGGGCTAGGGCAGCTAAGCCTAGGCTTGGCTGCCCGTGGGAACCTCCAAGAGCTGACTGGATCCCTGCAATGCCTTAGCAGCAAACCCAGCTAAAAATCTAGGCTCTTAAATGAAGTTAAAGGAACAAGCACTCCCTTAACCATGTTTACCTGTCAGGCGCCCACTCCACCGCTTGGGAGATCCACACACCTGCATGGGAGATCCCACTCACAGTGCATTGTGGGATTTCCAGGTGCTGGAACGACGTGTCCCGACCCGCGGACCATCTGGGTGGATTGTCCGCGCGCCCGGATCCACCACCACCCCACCTCTGCCACCAATCCAGATCATCTGCAGGGAAGGCAAGCTTCTGCTGCCTCCCCTTCCTCCCACCCTCAAGCCCTCTCATGCGATCGTGAGAAAGGGCTAAATGTGTTAGGCATGGCACAGGGCTGCCACCAAAACCAGCATCCCTGTGTCACTTACCATTTGGTGATGTGGAAGGAGGGACTGGAAAGCATGATGTGATACTTGTCTTGTGGTAGCAAGCATGACTTGTCCCCTTTGCTAAGCAGGGTCCTCCCTGGTTGGATATGAATGGGAGACTAGAAGTGTGAGCACTGTAAGATATTCCCCTCAGGGGATGGAGCTGCTCTGGGAAAAGCATCTAGGTTTCAAGTTCCCTCCCTGGCATCTCCAAGACAGGGCTGAGAGAGATTCCTGCCTACAACCTTGGAGAAGCCACTGCCAGTCTGTGAAGACAATACTGAGCTAGATAGACCAATGGTCTGACTCAGTATATGGCAGCTTCCTATGTTCATATGTTCCTATACAACACAAGGTAAATGTAGCTATGTGTGACAAAGCAGGAGGAGGTGAGTGTGAGATGAGGATGTCGTTTTCCATGGCAGCCCCGGGTGACATATCATGCTAGTTCCACCCTAGGATAGGATGAAAACCCTGAAACCCTTGCATTTAAAAGTAATGAGCTAAAAATCTAACACTGCACTACATCCCCACCTGGTGGATTTATCATTTCCAGTACATTTTCTATGAAATTTAAACCAATGAAATAACAAGGCAAAGCATGGTGACTCTTGTGAATGGCAGAAAACAACACCCACCCACCCATCAATAGCCTGCAGGAAGATATTACACAGACAGAATATGTGAACACATGTCCTGCTGTATGTACTGACCAGGTCTGGAACATAGGAAGCTGCCTTATACTGAGTCAGACTATAGGTCCATCTAGCTCTGTCCTGTCTGTACTGACTGCCAGAAGCACTCCAAGGTTACAGGCAGGAGTCTCTCCCAACCCTACCTGGAGATGCCAGGGAGTGAACCTGGGACCTTCTGCATGAAAAGCAAATCCTTTCTCACTGAGCTATGGCATCATCCCATAGTATATCTTACAGCAGACAGTGCTCACATCTAGTCACCCATCCAAATGAAAACCAGGGTATACCCTGCTTAGCAAAGGGGACAAATCATGCTTGCTACCGCAAGAACAGCTCTCCTCTGTCTGTAGATTCTCTGTAGCTTTGGAATCTAGATCAGGGTGGCCAATGGTCAATCCATGGACAAGATCCACCACAAAGCAACTTTATCCAAAGATAAAGTTGTGCTGTCGAGTCGGTGTCGACTCCTGGCGCCCACAGAGCCTGTGGTTTTCTTTGGTAGAATACAGGAGGGGTTTACCATTGCCTCCTCCCACGCAGCATGAGGAGGTAATGGCTTTCAGCATCTTCCTATATCGCTGCTGCTGCTGCTGCCCAATATAGGTGTTTCCCATAGTCTGGGGAACATACCAGCGGGGATTCGTACCAGCAACCTCTTGCTCCCTAGGCAGGTTACTTCCCCACTGCACTTTATCTACCAATGTTTAGACAAGATATGGTTTTAAAACATTATAATAGTCTGTTCTGCAGTACCTGTATGTTTTCCCCAGCTGGACTAGCAGTAGCTTCAGAGGTAGATTTAGACCAGAAAATGGTGCAGGGGAAAGAGTTATGCCAGAGTCTCACATGGCTACTTTTGTGTAAAAATATAAACATCAGGCGATCACCTTGTGGATCTCCACTATCTTATGTAGTTTGGTCCTCCATGGTAAGAAAAAGAAGCAATGAGTCTCGTAGCGGTTATAGCTGTTAGACTAGGGCTGGGAAGACCCGAGTTCAAATCCCCATTCAGCCATGAAACTCATTGGGTGACTCTGGGCCAGTCATGTATCTCTCAGCCTAACCTACTTCACAGGGTTGTTGTGAGAATCAACATAACCATGTATACCACTCTGAGCTCCTTGGAGGAAGAGCAGGATATAAATGTTTTTTAAAAAATAAAACTTAATAGTTCTTTATTTCAGAGTTCTTTCTTTCAAGGATTTATATCCTACTTTTAAATTCAGAAAATGTCCAAAACAGCAAACATCTAAAACCATTAAAATCAATGCTGACATCCAGATTGTTACCAAGTAGTACTACTCAGTACTATTTAATTTCAATAAGACTACTCAGGAATAATTTTGTCTGGATGTCAGCCAATAATATTTTTTAAAATTACCAACAGGTAAAGATTAAATAAAAAGTGCCAGAATTAAATTAAATTAAATTAAATTAAATTAAATTAAATTAAATTAAATTAAATTAAATTAAATGCAATTAATTTTTAATTAATGAAAACATTAAAGCAGCAGATAAATAAAATCACAGTTCATGGAACAACTCAGGCAAATAAAAAGGTGTTAACCTAATGCAACTAAAATGTAGAAGCTAAATCACCATGTGTACCTGAGCGAAGAAGACGTTCTGGAAACAAGGTGCCACCACCAAAAAGTCCTCTCTCCAGTCTCAGTTTACTCCAACTCTAAAGGCGTGAAAGAAGACTTCAGACAAAGGCCTGAATGCCTGGTGGGCAGCTTTGTATGGGAGTAAGCCAGAGGGGTTCCCACACTTGGGTCCAGGCGTGTACCTAGGGAAGAGTGGGTTCCTGTTTGCCCCTCTCCCTCAGCGGCCCCTTGTGTATGCCAAGCCACGCCCCCTCGGTGTGACACCACATGCAGGGGGTGTGCCCAGAAAGGCCCTTGCATGGACTTTTGCAGCTCATTTCCTAGCTGGGTATTTTCTTCATTCTCTCCCTCGTACAGAGTGAGGAAGAGACCAGAAAAATACCCAGCCGACAACAAAGCCGGATGGGAAATGAGGCCAGCCAGAGCTTGCGAGAGCGGCAAGGGGCATGCCAGGGGGCTCCCAGGAGCTGGGCAGCTGGGTTCTTTGAGCCTGCCCACCCAGTTATAGCTCCGCCCTGCTTGGGTCCCCAGATGCCGTTGGATGACCACTTCCATCACGAGCCACAATGGCCAATGTCTGGCTGAAGTTCCAGTCTAACTACAGTGGCTGAAGTCTGGCTGATGATGGAAGTTGCAGTCGAACAACATCTGGGGATCCAAGTCTGAGAACCCTTGCAGTACGCACACCTTCCAGTACCCAGGCTCTGAGCTATAAAGGGCTTTAAAGGTTAAAAGAAACCAGCACTTTGAATTGTGTCCAGATGGGCAGCCAGTGACATTTTTTAACCCTGGTAAGATTTGTCTCCTGTAGCTCAGGGGTCAGTGACCTATGGCACACACGCCAGAGGTAGCATGCAAAATGGCACTTTTGAATGGCACTCACAGCCAGCTGTGCCATGGCCATCACCCAAAGCACTGGAGGATACCAGGCTAGCGGCACAGCATTCCTAGCCAGGAAATCTAGGACCAACAAACGGATGTATTTTTTCACACGACACATAATCAGCTTGTGGAATTCTCTGCCACAAAATGTGGTGACAGCCAACAACCTGGATGGCTTTAAGAGGGGTTTGGATAACTTCATGGAGGAGAGGTCTATCAATGCCTACTAGTCGGAGGGCTATAGGCCACCTCTAGCTTCAAAGGGAGGATGCCTCTGAGTACCAGTTGCAGGGGAGTAACAGCAGGAGAGAGGCCATGCCCTCAACTCCTGCCTGTAGGCTTCCAGAGGCATCTGGTGGGCCACTGAGTGAAACAGGATGCTGGACTAGATGGGCCTTGGGCCTGATCCAGCAGGGCTGTTCTTGTGTTCTCTTGGAGCAGCACACCTGTGGTAGTGGCCCCAATTGCAGCCAGAAGCAGAGGGATGAAGCTGTAGCCCCAAACAGAGGCAAAGGGAGACCCAGATCTGAAGGCAGGCATGGAAGGGTGGGGCAGGCAGGAACAGGGTGGTGGAGGCTTGAGAAAGGGGGAGGGAACCAAAGCAGGAAGTGGGAGGTGCTTGAAGGAGTGTGGTGATTGTGCCACTTTCTGTAACCTGGGTGCTTTCCAGGTTAGCCGCTCAATAGCGGCAAAATGCTTCTGTTCAGGCAAATTGCATTCAAAACGTAAATAGCAAAGCAATCTCACGAAAACTAACAACCCAGAAAAAAACAGCAGCTTTTTTAACACCAGATATGCACCATTTTAGCACTCTATTGCAGCAATTAAATTTGAAACAAGGCATTGGAAATATGAACAGCACCCTGCTATCAGCGTAGGGACTGCGGTGTCACAACACAGGAAGTGCAGAAGCACACTTCAGAGATACGTCGTGACCCCATTGCAGGGTCTAGTCTGGAAAGCGCCCTGGTGGGGCCGGTGATGAGAGGATGGAGAGAACAAGAGGCCTGGATCCCCTGCAGAGAGGCCAAGCCAGCTGAAGAGACATTGTCTTCATTTTTCTTATTTAGATTGTGAGCCCTTTGGGAACATCGAGCCATTCTATTTATCTATTTATATCTATGTAAACCGCTTTGGAAACTTCTTGTTGAACAGTGGTATATAAATATTTGTGTTATTTGTTTGCCATATTTGGCAGGAGGAGAAACAGAGTGAAACAACTCCCTCCCCACCTCTCTGAGGCCCTTAGCAGTATTATGCAAAACCATGAATAAATGAAGACTTGACACACCACTTCTGAAAGCTCGCCCACCCCTGCTATAGCTAATACCAACCACTAACGGCTGTGTTTTGCAGTGCATCTGTGTACATGCATGCATATGGATGCGCACGCACACAGACACAGACACACACAGACACACACACACACTCGTTATGACTGCCAACAAAAGTTGACCATCCCTGGTCTAGCTCTCTGAATAAAGCACCATAACAGATTATATGGAGAAGTCCCTGTTGAGACCAAAGAACTTCACCTTTGGCTTCTGATATGCACAACTAGGAGGAAAAGTCCTTTTCTTACATATGACAATCACTCAATGTTCCACTGTCATCTGTCCTCTGTGATAACAGCCAGAAAAGAAAGTGTGCCTGCTGGCGTGTTGTACAGGCGGTTGCAAATACAGGCGCTGAGTTGGGAGGAGGAGGAAAAGCTCGCCTCTCAGGAGCTGTGAAGCTAAATTTGGCTTGCGGTGTTTTGCCCAAAGGACTTCTTGAGGGCATGCCACAGCTAAACATCCTTTGTCAGGGCTGTCCAGTGTTTATCTTAATATGCCGCCATCTGACTCACTACACAATGCTGAACAATGTGTCATGTGACCTCTGGGAAATCAAAAGAAAAGGCATCCCAAATTTAACCTATTTGTGTAAGCAGCATCCCAGGAGAGGTGGGAAATGGTCTATTGTAAACCCACAAGGCGGAGCGAGCCATTTCAGAGCTGACTAGGCTTGAATAGACTAGACAGGGAAAAGAAATACGGGAAGACAGAGCCATAAGCCACTCAGTTACATGTCCATCTATTACATATGGTACCTCCTTCCCTGCTAGGTGTGTCTACAGCCAAAGTGTATCAGATTTCTATCTAACAATGCAATCTTTCCTCCCAGTGTTGCTATTTACCTTCTAAAATACAAGTTTCCTTGCTGTTACTTGAAGAAACTACTAATCTACTCCAATTTTCTTCCTATATCATAATACTAGAACTGTGAGTCACCAATGAAGTTCATCATGGGGCTCTGGAACACACTCCCAAATGAAATCAGAACTTCCTCATCTCTGGTGGTTTTTAAGCAACTATTGGAAATGCACCTATTTTATCAGGGTTTGAGTTTATAATGTTTTAAAGTTTTATTGGTGGTTATTTTGATTTGTTTTATATGATTTAGGGTTTTAATTGTTGTGTTTTAATTTGTAAACCATCCAGAAATTTTACATAGGGCAGTATCTAAGTGTGGTAGGTAGGTAGGTAGATTATAGTAGAAGTTATTTTACATATCAACACTATCTTGAATATTTTTAATGACCAGCAGAGTTATACATATTTAAAATACATAAATAAACAATAAAACAAATAGCCCCTTGCATCTGGAAGTTCCTTTCTCTTCCCATTTTTACCTTATAATATCTATAGGACACATTGCTCCTGCACAAGAATAACCTAGCCCACCAAACAACTCACGGTTTGTACTTGGGGAATCATCACCAACATTGTAATAAAATGGCCAACTGTGTCACTCATTCTGACTATTTATAGAGCAGTGAACCCTGCTGCTACATGATTATCATTAGATCATTTACTACTGGTAATTTAGAATCTCATTCTCCTTTTGCAAAAGCTGAATCAAAATAATTGAGCGTGTGTGTGCCAAACAGGATGGGGAAAGAATGAAAGAAAAGAAGGCAAGGTTCTATAAACAGAGCTACCCCTGAGAGACATCTAGTGGTGGAGAGTTGCTAAGACTAACGCCTAGAATTCAACAAAGCTGCAAGACCAGCTTTGGATATAATGTTTACATAGGGCTATTCATACTTTACGCGAAATGCTAGTACAGGTGTCTGTCGGAAGAAACATGGTTTTGTGTAACTAACAGCAACATGCATTCATTTGAAAATTCAACAAAGGGATTGGACCCCTTGAAAATATAGAATGCAGACCTTGTATACTGTTTTACACACACTGAACGTGGGCAACACTGTATGTGTGTTATATATAACATGTGGATGATCAAAGCGGCTGCCAAAAAAAATAGGTTTCTTAGCCACTTAGATCATTTTTTAGATAGCGGGAGGGAAATGGAAAGAAAGAAAGAAAGAAAGAAAGAAAGAAAGAAAGAAAGAAAGGGAACTGCAAGGCAAATTATTTGAGCCCTATCTATGGTTCCAGTCCCTTGATGCTTGTAAATGTGAATATTTTCTATGTCGAACAGAGCCATGGGTCTGTGTGTGATAAGTCTATTATTATTACTATCTCTATATATAATCCACTAAGGTTGTATGTGGCAAACCCCGCCCCCACTGCAGCTGCGGCCAATGAAAATGTGGAAGTGTGGCTTTCACGTACAGCCTGGCAGGCCCATGGAAGGAGCTTTTGCCACCATCTTCACCACCAGCACCCCATCATTGCCCGTCCTCTCCACCGCCATGGAGCAGCTTAAGGCAGGGCGGAGGTGGGACAGGGGGCTGAGCGGTGGGGAAGCAAAGGCCATGGGGGATGGAGCTCAGCAAGCGGGGAAGAGGGTGAGGAATGTCCAAGGGAATGTCCAAGGGAGGAAGTCCAAGCAAAGTCTTGGCGGGAGGCCAAGCGGGGGGAGGCTGAGTGAGGGGGCCTTCTGTCACCCCACCAAGTCTCTGGGGTGGTGAAGGCCAAGTGAGGGGGTGGGAAGCAGTGCTCCCTCTAACAGGGATTCCCAGATGTTGTTGACTACAACTCCCATAATCCCCAGCCAAAGGCAACTGCAGCTGGGGATGTTGCATGAGCCAGTGTGGTGTAGTGGTTAGACTAGGACTGGGGAGACCCGAGTTCAAATCCCCATTCAGCCATGATACTAGCTGGGTGACTCTGGGCCAGTCACTTCTCTCACAGCCTAACCTACTTCACAGGGTTGTTGTGAAAGAGAAACTCAAGTATGTAGTACACCGCTCTGGGCTCCTTGGAGGAAGAGCGGGATATAAATGTAATAATAATAATAATAATAAATAATAAAGTCCAAACTCAATGGCGGGAACACCATACAAGCCATAAACACCTGGGCTATACCTGTTATCAGATACACTGCAGGAATAGTAGACTGGACCCAGGCAGAGCTAGAGACCAGGAAAATCATGACCATCAATCATGCTCTGCACCCCCGCAGTGATGTCGATAGGCTATACCTCCCTCACAGCTCAGAAGAGGAATGCTGCAAGTCCATCAAACAGCAGAGGAGGAGAAAAGAGGCCTTGAAGAATATATCAAGGACAGTGAAGAAGATGCACTTAAAATGGTCAATAATGAGAAACTATTCAACACCAATGAAAGAAAGCAGGCCTACAAGAAAGAACAAGTCAAGAACCGAGCAGAAAAATGGAAAAATAAGCCACTGCATGGTCAATATTTGCACAATATAAGTGGAAAATCAGACATCACCAAGACCTGGCAATGGCTTAAGAATGGCAACTTGAAGAACGAAACAGAGGGTTTAATACTGGCTGCACAAGAACAGGCACTAAGAACAAATGCAATAAGAGCAAAAGTAGAAAAATCCACAACAAACAGCAAGTGCCGCCTTTGTAAAGAAGCAGATGAAACAGTGGACCACCTAATCAGCTGTTGTAAAAAGATCGCACAGACTGACTACAAACAAAGGCATGGCAAGGTAGCAGGGATGATACACTGGAACATCTGCAAAAAATACAAGCTACCTGTAGCCAAGAATTGGTGGGACCATCAAATTGAAAAAGTGGTAGAAAATGAAGATGTAAAAATATTATGGGACTTCCGACTACTAACAGACAAACATCTGCCACACAATACACCAGATATAACTGTAGTCGAGAAGAAAGAAAAACAAGTTAAAATAATTGACATAGTAATACCAGGGATAGCAGAATAGAAGAAAAAGAAATAGAAAAAATCACACAAAGATCTACAAATTGAAATTGAAAGGCTGTGGCAGAAAAAGACCAAAACAATCCCAGTGGTAATTGGCGCCCTGGGTGCAGTTCCAGAAGACCTTGAAGAGCACCTCAACACCATAGGGGCCAGAGAAATCACCATCAGCCAATTACAAAAAGCAGCTTTACTGGGAACAGCCTATATTCTGCGACGATATCTATAACAATAAAATTCATCCATCCCAGGTCCTTGGGAAGGACTCGATGTCTGGATAAAACAAACTGGTCAATAACACCTGTCTGACTGTGTAAACAAGAAATAATAACAACAACAACAACATCTGGGAATCTCTGTTAGAGGGGACAGTGGTGGGAAGGCCGAGTGCACTAGCACTAGCACACAGATGCTCTGTGTGGGTTCAGCTTGTTGTTGTTGTTGTTGTTATAGTATCTAAGATTTTTAGACATGGTACCAAGATTAAAGGACAATACACTCCCTGCCCACAGGTGTACAATCTAATAGACATGACATCAAAGGAAAAGGGAGAAAAAATAACTCTTTACCTTAAGGATTAAAAACAGTGGCCAACATCCTGACTAAAATGGTGTGTGTGTTTGTGTGTGTGCACAAGCAAAAGAAGCACGTGTGCAGCAGCTGTGCTCCTGCTTCAGAAGCATGGGGGCTCATACACGAGAAGGTGGGGTTTGCTATCTCCCCTTCCTCCAGGAGCTCTCTGTGCCACCCACAATTATGTCCCTTAGGGTTGTGTGACTTTCACTGCTATAACTGCAAGTCACACAGAGCACTTCCAGAGGAAGGGGAGATGGGTAACCCCCCCCCGTCATGTAACCCCACCCCATTCAGAAGTGGAAGTGCTGCAGTGGTGCCTCTTTTGGTTGAGTGTACACACAGCTTCAACCAGGATGGCATCCAGTGCACACAAACAATTAATTGGGAATTATAACTATGTATGAACAATCAGAGCAAAACCCACAAATGACCCAACCTCAGACCATTGTTAATATTATGGCTATGTTGCCATTTGTTTCTCACCAGCTGAACAGCAGTCAATTCCTGGCATAAAAGCTCCCTTGATGGCACAGGAGGTTGGTGGTGCTGCAAGGGAGGAGGAGGCATTTCCTCCCATAATGCCTTAGCATGATGCTGCACCTGGGAAACCATGGGGAAGCCAAAATGGTGGTTGCCAACCAGCAGCTGTGCAGAAGAACTCCCTGGCTGCCAGAAAAGCCCCACATCCCTCACAAATGGCAGTGAGTAGAGTTTTGAGGTGTATTGATTTCAGTATAGAAAAAAACCTGAACCAAACGGGTCTCATTATGTTCCATTTTTTTATTTGTTCCAAAATGCACACCCATCCCTATACACATAGTACACATTCTTAACATGGGACTCCATAACAAGAAGCTGAAATCCACAACCCATTTGCTACAGCACAGTCTTCCCCTCAACCAATTTTTTTTTAAGTCTATGGGATGTTAGTAAGCAAAAATGTTAGTAAGCAAAAATTAGATGCAAGGGTCTAATGTTTGCACAAGTGATCATAAAACAATAGAGGTATTCCCAAATCACAAGCCTGATGTGGGCTGTGATTTGGGTGTTCCTCTATTGTTTTATGATCACCTGTGCAAACATTAGACCCTTGCATCTAATTTTTGCTTACTAACATTCGATGCTTACTAACATTTGATGCAGGGACATGCACGCATAGATCTAATTATGCAAATTATTCCCTTA
Organism: Hemicordylus capensis; assembly: GCF_027244095.1. Lineage (NCBI taxonomy): Eukaryota > Metazoa > Chordata > Lepidosauria > Squamata > Cordylidae > Hemicordylus > Hemicordylus capensis. Next base: position 23,052,948 of record NC_069661.1, on the reverse strand, counting down.
GAAAACAGCTCAGCAGTGGAAACGTGTTGCTAGCGGTAGTTGACGCCAACTGTTTTTAATAGAAAGATTCCTATTAAGTACTGACTTCAGCATCCTGAATTCCCTTAACACCAGGCAAATTACAGCATATTTTCAGGCAGCCCCAAAGTACATGGTTTAGAAGTGCATAACCTTAAACACCAGGGGAATTGTTTTCTACAGTGACTCAAGAACCCTATGTCTTCATTAAGTAGTTTTCAGTTCAATTGCCCATTAAACCATGTATCGGGAGCATGTAGAGCACGGAGAGTTATAATACATTTAGTCCTCGTGATAACAGAAGGGGAGCCACGAAGCTGAGTCAGAGACCACTAATCCACCTAGCTCAGCATTGTCTACCTGGGTTGGCTGGCAATGGCTCTCTAGGGTTTCAGACAGTATCTTTTCCCAACTTTCTTTGGAAATACCAGGATTGGAATCTTGAACCTTCTGCAAGCAAAGCATGTGCTCATCCACTGAACTAAAGTCCCATCTCATATGCAGCTAGGTAACTTATGGGGAAAGGGTTTTCCTATCCCACCAACAGTTCATGGAGATCTAAGGCCTGGGTAGGCTATTTTGAATATATAGCATGGGCGGGCACATGGGCATATATGGGCATATAGTATGGGCAGACACATACCTTCCCATATTTGATGGAAGAAAACAAGGCAAAATAGTTTTTACATTAAATGCATGGCTATTTGCATTGCATGAAATGCAATAGTGGCAATAACTGGCAAAGAGGCACCTTTTAACGTGGTGATTCTCTTTATTTAGCAGGGGGAGAGTAACTGGCCCTATCCACCCCCAGCACAGGACCTCCAGTGACTGTTGCTGGTGTCTATCTTATGTGTTTGTTTGTTTGTTTGTTTGTTTGTTTGTTTGTTTGTTTGAATTGTGATCCCGTTGAGGACAGGGATCCATCTTATTTATTGATTGATTTTCTGTGTAAACTGCCTTGAGCCATTTTTGGAAGGGCGGTATAGAAATTGAATTAATAATAATAATAATAATAATAATAATAATAATAATAATAATAATAGCAGCATGATACACTGGAACATCTGCAAAAAATACAAGCTACCTGTAGCCAAAAATTGGTAGGACCATAAAATTGAAAATTTCAATTTCAAGCCTATATTCTGCAACGATATCTATAACAATAACAACAACACTGGCAATAAAATTCAGCCATCCCAGGTCCTTGGGAAGGACTCGATGTCTGGATAAAACAAACCAGTCAATAACACCTGTCTGTGTAAATTAATAATAATAATAATAATAATAATAACAATAAGTAGTAGTAGTAGTAACAGTAGCAAAGACAAGTCCATCATTTCCATGTGATCTAGTAGCTGTCTTGTGTAGAGTTTTAGACACTTGCCAAATCTGTTTGTCCAGAGATGACAGAGGTGAAAACAAATGAGTGCAAATACAGTGAGAGAGTCTATTTCTTTTATTACTTTTTATTTTTATTACCTTTACAGTTTAATGCCACCTTTTGCTTATGGCCTCCAGGTAGCTAATGTGAGCTTTAAAACAACATACAATTAAAAAAAAAACCCAAACATACAGCAAATGTTAATAAACAATCATAGAAAATGCAACAGATGAGTTCTTGACAAATAGTGAAAAGCATAAAGTGATGAGGCCAGCAAAGACCATCTTGTGGCAGCTTCATTGGTTACCGGGCTAGATTCAAGGTGCTGGTCTTGACCTTTAAAGCTCTGCACAGCTTGGGGCCGGGTACCTGTCAGACCACATTCACCCATATGAACCTGCCAGAGCCCTCTGCTCAGCATCTCAGGCCCTGCTCATGGCCCCGCCACTAACAAAGATCAGGTTGGCAGAGTCTAGAGACAGGGCCTTTTCGGCTGTGGCCCCTCGGCTTTGGAACACCCTCCCTGAAGATGCTCCCCCCCTCAGTGTTTTTAAATAACGATTTAAAACACATCTTTTAAAAGAGGTTTTTTAATGTTTCATCTGCTGCTTATATCTGGTAGGGTTTTTTTTTTAAGTTTTTTAGTTCTCAGTTTTAAACTTTTTATTAATAACTTTTAATTTGAAACTTTTAAAAATTGTAATTTTAAATGTGGTTTTAGCCTGGTCTTTTAACTTGTTTAATTTTATTAATCTTTTACTTTACCTTGCATCTCTTTTATTAATGTTGTGATTCACCCTGAGAAGTAGTGTACTGCAAATTGGGGAAAGGGTTAGACCCTGCATTTCAGAGGGCCTCTACCCAGGTTCACGTTTTAAAAGAATGCAGGTTCACAAAACACAATCCAAAGCATGTACAAGGGTGCAGACATCTGTACATTCGTAAAACATAATGTCTGAATGGGGCTATTATGTTGTACAAATGTACAGATGTTTGTGTGAATGACTGAAGTAAAGTGTGCCACTGAGTCAATTTCTACTTCTGGCGCCCAGACGCTTTGCAGACTAGCTGCTGGAACAGCAGCAAAATGCCCCCATTCAGGCAAGTCTCATTTGGGATGTAAACAGCTGGGGGAGCAGTCTCGCAGCAACTAACAACCCGAAAAAACCCCAGCAACTTTTCCACACCGGATGTACGACGTCCTTGCTCTACATCGCAGCTATTCAATTCGCAACAAGGCGTTGGAAATGTGAACGGCAGCCTGCTGTCCCCGTAGGGACTGCGGTGTCACGACGCAGGAAGTGTGGAAGCACACTTCCGAGAGATGTCCTGAGCCTGTTGTAGAGTCTAGTCTGGAAAGCGCCCCACAGAGCCCTGTGGTTGCCTTCGGTAGAATACAGGAGGGGTTTACCATTGCCTCCTCCCATGAAGTATCCCTTTCAGCATCTTCCTATATCGCTGCTGCCTGATATAGGTGTTTCCCATAGTCTGGGAAACATACCAGCGGGGATTCAAACTGGCAACTTTCTGCTTGTTAGTCAAGCATTTCCCCACTGCGCCACTTAAGGTGGGTTGTGATTTACTGTACCTTCATTAATTTTAAAAGTGAACCTGAGTAGAGGCCCCTTGAAATGCAAAATACAGACAGGAAGTATATTGTTGTATCTGTGTTCAACATTATGTGTAAATAACTGTACCTGTATACAGATATGTATGTGTACACTGTACACTTGTTGTACAAGTGTTGAACATACCATGTGAATGGGGTTCTTCTCTTAAACAAATCTAAGTATGGAGGGTTTTTCCCATTCTTTAGATGTCCTCCTTGCACAGCCAAATGTGTTTAACAAAATGTCATTTCCCCCTCCAAAGCACATTTGTTGTATGTTCTCAGCAATGCAAATTGAGAAAAGGTTTCCATTAAAGAATGAAGCTTATTATTGTTCAACAAAGGTATCATTTGGCTAAATGATGAGTACGGGCGAGTCTGTACAGTTTTGTGCACAGCATAATATCCTGGCAGACTGATGGCTGAGCTCTTCAAAATGCAGATTATAATTAAAATGGGAACCACTGAGATGTGTGTTTAAAAAAAAAATTCTGTCACTGCAAGCTTCAGTAATTGGATAGACAGAATCTCAAATTGGAAAGTATTGCAGCCATTACAAAGAATGGTTTTGATTATACATATTTATTCTGTGAAGATCACCAAGCTGGGCAAAAGCATTTTCCTACCAGTTGCCACACACTGAAAATAATAGCAAGTTTATAGTAGAATTGTGATTGATCAATGACATTCAAAAAGTCCTTTATCAAACTACGAAGACTCTGTTTCCCACAACAAATAGTCACAATTTTAGTACTTCCTAGTTTTAATAGTTTAAAAATTAAAAATAAATAAATAAATAAACGTTACTAGGCTAACAGACTGTGGCACCATATGTCAGCCGGTATATTTACATGTGTGTGTTAATTTAAGTTGATTTATAAATATCAGCCCTTTGCTGTCCGTTTTGTCTCAAGGGCCACATTCGCACGTAATGTGTAACCAGTGGGACCCCTACTGCACTCAGGGAGACTGGAGAGAGGAGGGGGATCTGGCTACCCCGGCTTCCTTCTGGGATGGACAGTCCATGCAGCCAATCACAGCCAGACCGAGGAAGGAGCTTCCTCCCTCAACTCCAGTTAGAGCTCAGTGTACTGTTCGGACATAACACTGCCATATCAAAACCTCAGGTAGGAGTGGCGAGACCCACCACTACAAACTGAAGGTTCAAACTGAAGTTTTAGGAGGGAAACCTCAAGTAATTTTTGGGTCCGAGCCATGGTTGCATGCTTTTGGACGTACAAAAATGTCAACCACTGGCCACTTCAACTCCAGTTTCCTGTTACGTGCAAACGGGGCCTAAATTCCTTGCAGTGTTGGTCTCTGGAATGTGGATTCTGGGTAAAAAGTGAAAGGTTACACTCACACCCCATCACTGACAACAACAGAGTTTGAAATGTGTCTGTAGGGTCCAAGGAAGAGAGAGAGAAGCTACAGATTCTTTTTTTTAAGGCCTAACAATGTTCAGCAACATTCATCTTTACCTGAAATTATTCACGTTTTACAGTTTAGGTGAGTCAGAGACAGTAGACATATCTTTAGAGTGGATGGTGGGCAGCAATTTGGGGGAAAACTCACTGTCAAAATATCTGTCAGTTTTAAGACATCAGTTAGGACAACAAAAGCTCATTTTTAAACTGGAGCATAATAGAAGCTATTACTCCTTTACATGAGGTACCTTAAATGGTAGCAAATACAAGTTTTCACAGCTGTGTGTACTTACTACATCGCTGCTGATGCGAAAAGAATATCGCAAAACACAAAATGTGCTACATAGAACATATAGAGGCTGCTTGTTTGGAGCGCCGGGATCCACGCAGATCCTGGAGCTCCCACCTAGCCTAACTCCACTCCTAAGATTGGTTCTAAACCAAGGTTAAGGGAGCAAGCACTCCCTTAACCCGACTGCCAGGTTCATGTGTCTCCTCGGGCTCCACGCAGCCCAAGGAGATACAGAGATGGGTGCCTAGAGTGCCTGTCGGACGTGGATCCCATTAATGTGCCATGCTCATGGTGTGGTGCTGTGTGGCGCAGCGCAAATAGTCTGAGAGTGCACTCCACACTCCCAGCAGCCTTTTTATGATCATCTGGGGGGAAGGTGAGTTGGAGCAGCCTCCCCCCTGTCCACCCACCCCCTCATCCACCCAGTTGTGTGAATGGCCCCATATTGGATTAGCATGATACAGCATGTACCATATCAAACAAAAGTGCTTTCCAATGAACTCAATACAATTTGAGTCCTACTGACCCTGATGCACCATGTACCACTGAGGGCTGGACCAAGGCTGAAGAGGAAAGCACACACCCTTTCCCCCCACAACGCCTTAATGTAGCATTTCTCAGGGGTATTGTGGGATGAAAAGTGGTAGTCACTGGCTGCCAAGTCCTGCATTTAGGTAAGAAACATCAAACCCACAGGTACAGGATGAGGCAGCTCCATCTTGGCAGCAGTACATGTGAAAAGGAACTAGGTGTCCTTTAGCAACCCACAAGTCAAACATGAGCCTGCAGTGTGATGCAGCTGCTAAAAACCCTAATGCAATCCTGAGCTGCATTAACAGAAGCATAATGTCCAGATCATAAGCAATAATTATGTTTTATTCTACACTGGTCAGGCTTCACTTGGAATGCTATATCCAGTTCTGAGCACTGAACTTTAAGGAGCACATTGATGAACTGGAATGAGTTCATTTCACATTTGACAAAATAAGCCTACAGGATTAATCTGATTCTAGAGAATTGTATGAAATGACAGCTTATAGGTATATTTTTTGACTGCAAAAGAGAAGGCAGGAAAACCAAGTGCAAATTGAAAACTGAGTTATTCCTTTACCTTTCTAGCATTTTGCTCATACTTCTTGAGTGATTTGAGACATCCTGGGACTTCTGCGTTGCAAGATGAGAATACAGAAAGCACTATGATGGTCATTCTACTCCCAGGTAACCCAGCTGCCACCACTCAGACCATTTTTGACAGGTCTGAGACCAGTATTAAAGTCTTAAGAAGGCACTGGCTGCCAGGACTTGTGCCAGGACTTATTCTTTACTATACTTCCCCTTCTGATATGCTGCTCTGTAGCATGGTGTAACACTTCTGGTAAACGTGGGAGAGGCAAAAAAAACCACATTCTTCCACCTTGGTAACATTAAAATATTCCAGTTTAACTATAATACCTTCCCTCAGAGAATTGTGGGAACTGTAACTTGATGAGGATGCTGAGAATTCTTCATTAGGACTTCCTCACAGAATCCCCAGGGTTCCCCGGAGAGGGGAAATTACTATTAAAGCAGATTAAGTTGTGTAATGTATGCTAGGCCGAGTCTCATGTGGGTTGCCAGGATCAGTTATCTAATCTGGCCATTTGCATAGTTTTGCTTCAGGTTCGCTATCAGGTCTACTGTTGAAGGGAACATGTATTTCAAACTGGGTGGTGAGATTTATTTATTTACCCCATAACCTAATGCAGGAGTTTCTAATAGGGGGTGCCAGTACCCCTAGGGGTTCGTGAAGGACTTCCAAAGAATACTTAGTGCATACCTGCCTCCCCATGCTGCAGCTGCGCTATTTGACCCCCATCTAAGGATCGTCGGCTTGATGCTAATGTGTACTCAGTGATGTGTCTGCTGCAGAAGGGGAGGGAGGAGGTAGAAAATCCTCCTCTTCTGCTCCTGATTGGCTGCCTACATCCTGAAACTCAGCATACCCCTTCTCCTGGCCTGACTGACAGGCTTCAGAAAATCAGCACTCATCAGGGGCAGATTAAGCCTTCTGCCACGTGTAGGCAGCCTAGGATTTGATGCCCACACTGCTGCAGCGAGGGTAAGGGTGGAGGGAGAAACCCCACCCCTTTTCTCCTTAAAAACCGCCACTGTACACGGTGGGATAAGGAGCTCTCCCTTGCCGCCCATGCAGCAGCAGTGCTAAAAGGGGTAACTTTCCCCGCGGTCCACTATCACCCTCCCCACTGAAGCCGCTGCTGCCCTGTCCCCTGTGCGGCATTTTAAAGTTAAAGGGGATGTTTCCCCCGCATCTGCTGCTGTGCGGCCTTTGCTGACCTTATCCCGCCACACAGCGGTGGTTTTTAAGGAGAAAAAAGGGGAGCTTTTCCCTCACCCACAGAGAAGGGCGGCAAAATTTGAGGAGTGCCAAAATTTGCCTCTCTTCAAATTTTGCCGTCGTAGGCAAGTGCCTCTACTCTGCCTCTGTTTAAACCCGCCACTGACACTCATGAGTACTCTCACTGAAATGTATAGGATGAGTAAATTTGTCCCATTAATTTCAATAAGATTGCTTATGAGTAACTTAGTGTGGATGTGTGAGCCAGTGACTGAAGTAGCCAGTCTCCCTAACTGTAATACTTAAATTTGTGTTTTAAAGTATATATGTGTGTGTATACACACACACACAAACAAACAAACGTTATAGTTATGATATGGGCTACTCCAATCACTGGCTTACATCCATACTAAGTTACTCATAAGGAGCATTACTGAAATGAATGAGACAAGTTTACTTGTCCTATACATTGCAAAGGGAGTACACATAAATAACAGGACCTCCTCTGTTGTTGCCCCAGGCTCCTGAACACTCTCCCAGTGGGTGTCCGTTCTCCGGCATCTGTGGCTGCTTTTTAAAAAAAACACCTAAAAACTCTTTTATTTGTTCAGACTTTTATCCCATAGGGGTTGCCCATCTCTCTTTCTAGCTGCTCTTTCTTTCTTTTTTAAAATGGCTTCTGCTTTATGGTGTTACGTTTTTATGGTTTTAATTGACTTTAATGTTTTAATGTGATTTTATAGAATTTTATTGTATTGACTTTTGTAAACCGCCTTGGGATAAGTTTTATGAACAGTGGTATATAAATTGAACAATAAAAATAAAAGTAAATTTAGACTGGTTGTAAGCCAGCGACTGGAGTAGTCTGTTTCATGACTGTAATATTTACATTTTTGTGTGTGCATATCTATTACACACACACACACACACACACACACAATCTCTATGGGATACCTGAGCTGAAGGTTTGCCACACAACCAAAGAGTTATACTCAGTAGCTCCTGGGAGCTTTCCAGGTTAGCCGCTCAACAGCGGCAAAATGCTTCCATTCAGGTAAATCACATTCAAAATTTAAATAGCAAAGAGCCCAGCAGGGGGAGCAGTCTCGCAAAAACTAACAACCCCACAAAGACAGCAACCTTTTTACCCCAGACATACAATGTTTTGTCAATCAATCACAGTGATTAAATCCAAAAGAAGGCATCAGAAATGTGAATGGCACCCTGCTATCAGTGTAGGGACTGCAGTGTCACAACACAGGAAGTGTGGAAGCACACTTCGGAGATACATAGTGACCCCGTTGCAGGGTCCAATCTGGAAAGCCCCCTGGTGATCACCACCTGTATCCAAAATGCTCTATGGGGTGGAGGCATCCAACCTGGCATCCCATGGGCCGGCTGCCCTGCCCCTGCTGCTCAGTTGGCCTCCACACACATGCAGAGGCATTTGAGCCGGTAGTAAGGCACAAACAACATCTTTGGCAGTGAGTGGGTTAATAAAAGTGTAATATTGGAAATATGTCTTTGCTACAATATTGTTCTTCAGTGTCTGCTGCATATCTCACTGTTTGGGGGATGCGGTTTGATGGTTAGGCGGCTGTCCCGTGCTATCGCAGCCATTCTGCCATTACATTCCGCTTTTGGCTGAAAGGGTTGATAAAGGGGGATTAATAAAAGTGCACAATTGGAAATATTTCAGGGCTACAATATTGTTTTCCAGGGTCTGCAGGCTGCAGCACATCCCACTCTTTTGGGGATGCAGTTTGACTGTTAGGGGGCTTTTTCAGGCCGTTCCAGCTATGAAGGGGTTAATAAAAGTGCAATCGCCCAGGCTGATGCAGGCCATTCAAGGCCGTTCCATTTTTGGCCTTGGAGGGGTTAATAAAAGTGTAATATTTGAAATATTTCAATGCTAAACTATTGTTCTCCAGTGTCTCCAACATCTCACTAGTTTGTGAATCCAGTTTGATTTTTAAGGGGTCATTACTGCCCGTTAGGGCCCATTACGGCTTTTACCAAGACCCTGTAACATGAAACCAGACTGGCATCTCTTTCCATATTGAGTACTTTGTGTGATCACCTGCAAAATATACTACAGTAGCCACTCCACTATTTTCCTGCCTTCTAATACGGCATGCCATCAAAAATGTTTTCCTAACCAACAGCCGATGATGGTCCTGATTCTATTGATAGAGCATTTTACCATCATCTCCTTGCCACCTGTAGGACTGAACCAATTTATCGCCACTGTGGGTGCAGTGGTTATCTACTATTTCCATTTGACTGAAGGGAAGCACAAATTACCTATCATGATGTAGCCTGTCTCTGAGCCAGATTGCCAGCCAAACGAGCCCATTCCTTGTACTGCTGGAGACACACTTGCTACAGTTCACAAGCGGTCTAGATTTGAGGAGGGAGCCAACTATTTTATTTTATTTATGTTATGTATTGCACTCCTGCTCAGTTTGATTTGCCAGGCTCTAATTCAGCCCTGCTGGTGACCATTTTTCTGAAGTTGTTTGGGGAATGATGTAGCCTCTTTACAGAGTATCAAATGAAGTACTATCAGCTGAATGCAATGAATGGACAGGATGTCTGCGGAATGTTGATGGCTCATAAGGATGGTTTCAAAGTAGGCAAAAGCCAGCTTGTCACTCTTTGGCCACATTCACACGTAACGGGAAACCAGAGGTCTCTTTGTCTTCGGTTCCCAAACCTGAATATCCAAACTGGGAATTGGAGAGACAATTTTTGTTTTTAATGGGCCCGTGGTTTCCCAACCCAAACTGTGTTTTGTCCCTTTCAATTCTCTCTCAGTTTCCTCTACTGGGCCTCTGGTTTTCCTGTGCCAGTGTCATTACATGTGAATGCTGGCACACAGTTTCATCGATCTAAAACCGGAGTTAAGAGAGGAAGCTCCTCCCTTGCTCTGGCTCCTATTGGCTGTGAGGGGTGTCCTTCAGGAAAGAAGGAAGCCCACACAGCCGGCTCCCCCGCCTCTTTGCAGTCTTGCTGACTTCAGAGAGGCCCCTCTCCTGAACATACGAATGTGTACAGGAGAGCAGGGGGAGGGGGCATGGAACCACGGGTCCACTGGACCCACGTTTCCCCATTACGTGTGACTACAGCCCCCACACTCTCTCTCTCAGACAGACAGACACACAGAGAGAGAAATGTACAGCACAATCCTGTACCAGTTTACTCAGAGGTAAATCTCAATGCATTCATTGGGGTTTACTCTCAGATGAGTGTCCATAGGCTTCTAGCCTTAATATACTAAACTAGCATCTGATAAAGAAGATGCTTAGTTAATGAGAAATCAGACCTAGGGCAGTGTTCTAGATCTAAATTCTTATTAGAGTCTAAGGCGTGCGCATGTGCATGCACACACATGTTTTTTAAATGTCTGCTCAGTTAATTTTAGACCTCGCTCAGGTTGAATCAGGAAGGCCCCACTCTAAATGCATGTGCGCGCGTGCATGCCTTGGTATTGCCACCCAGAACAAAACTTATTCCGCACATACATGGGGGGGGGGGAAATCAGAGGGAAGACTGATCTAGCTAGGGGTGTAGTAGGATTGGAGTGGGCCCTGGGACAAGAAGCGAAGATGGGCCTATGGGTTCCTCAGCTTCCCCTCCTCCCTCCAACACTGTGTCTTGGCTGCAGAAGAACCATAAGATTCTCTGTGAAAGACAAAGCATTCTCGGCATGCCCGTCTCTCACGCCAGTGCAAACAACACACACACACCATGCATGCAGACACTTACACACACACGCTTGTGCACATGCACCCCCCTAACTCAGATGCACTTTTAATGCATCTACCTACTACAATCACTTCATGTATTCATACAACATCAACAGTGAAGAGTGAGCTCTCACCCAGTTGGTGGTACACCCCCCACCCCAGGGGTCCAGGGACATTTGTGTGTCCCCCACCCTTGTTCCATTATAGCTACATCCCTGATCAGATCAATAACTAAAATGTTGCCTGAAAAAAGACAATGAAGCTATTCACATGACCAGGCGGGCAGGAGATTGGGTGGGCAAAGGGGAGGCTTCCTTCCCTGCAGATGAGCAAACGATCCCTCCTTGGGAGCACTGAATGCGCTCCCACACTGCCTGATCTCTGGAGGCCAGGATAATGCATCCCGGCCTCCAGGTATCCCACAATGCACCATGCCCCGAGCATGGTGCATTGGGGGATTCCCACAGGAGATGGGCGCTCTAGATGCTTGTCTCTGTGTCTCCTTGGGCTGAATGTACCTTGGGCTACCCGAAATTCCAGATGACATGGCAACCCTAGTTCACATTTACCAGGCTGGCAATCATTTTGGGAAGTTGAGGAATAGGGGACACACATCATGCAATGTTCAGTGCAGAGTGCTCAGCACCCAAGAGATTGTTGTTCTGGAGGGGAAGTATTACACAAACCACACACTCTGTGTTCATGAGGATCCCAGTCTTGGGGCCCCAAATATTGTTGAACTACAACTCCCATCATCCCCAGGCACAATGGCCGGAGGAGTTGTTGTCCAACAACATGTGGAGGATCCAAGTTTGGGGTCCCCTGGATTAGAGGAGGGTGCACCCACCTTCTTCACCCCATGCAAAGGATTTCCCACCCAATAAATGAATGAAGCAAGCCACAGAGAGCGAAGCGAATAACTGCATGTGAATTCTTCCTGGAAGAATTCGTGGGGTCCCAAAACTTCCTGGAAGAATTCACAGAGGAAAGCTGGTTTTGCTGTACTAGTGAGCATGCATTGTCCCCTTTGCTAAGCAGGATCTGTCCTGGTTTGCATTTGGATGGGTGGCTACAAGTGAGCATTTTCTGCTGTAAGATGTTCCCACTAGGGGATGGGTCAATAGCTCAGTGGTAGAGCATCCAGAAGGTCCCCAGTTCAGTCCCTGGCATCTCTTTATAGGGCTGGGGGAGGCTCTGCCAGTCACTGCCAGTCAGTGTGGACAATACTGAGCTAGAAGGACCAAAGGCGGATTCCTATGTACCTTTCTCTCCTGAAAAATGGAAGGCCAAGATTGTTTTGACAGGCTGACTTTTGTTTATGAGTGTGTGCCAGCAGCAAGCAGGAGAGAACATGATCTTCCTACCAATGAGTCTGGAAGCAATGATGCATTTCCCTCTTTTACACAAGAGCAACAGCCAAAGGCTCCCAGTCCTGTCTTCTAGCAAGGCCTCTGATTTGGCTGGTGGATCAATCTAGGTCAGTGCGCAGGAAACGACGGGCCCTGCTTTGGTGTGGTGTGTGTGTGTGTGTTTGAATTAGGGAATAGAAGCAAACTTAGAAGGTTGCATGTGTAAGTTCTTGCATTATTATGATTATTACTTTTATCAATACAGACAAGACATATAATTTTACAGGGCACAGAATTCATCTTCAAATCTCAGCTTTTAAAAAAACACAACACTCTGTTTCTAGCTCTTTATGGCTGCAGAGAGGTATGTTTGAAAGTCTGTGAGCAATTAATGCCTGCTGAAACCCCAGAAGCCAGATAAGTTACTGAATAAGATGTTTACTAGTTGGATGCAGGGTTTCAGTTCTCAGTATATCACAGCAGTTTCCTATCATTAGTAAAACCAGGACAGATTGTGCACAGTAAGAGAAATGTGCATAATTTGTATAGGTTTCAAAATTTAGGTTTTCTTGGTACAGGATTTAGATTACCTAAGTGCAGGATATCTCCCTCCCTCCCTCTGTCTCTCTGTCTCTCTCTCTCTCAAACTTTTGTTGTGTACTGGCTCTTTAAGATGTAAACCCCAAAGGCCCCAGAATGAGACAGGTCATGTAAATGAACTGGAGAAATGGTTTCCGTTTTGTAACAGAAGCCTGTATGAATGATTGGGACTGTGATCTCCAGGGGCCTTGAACAGTCTCCAGTCCAGACTAACTAGAAACTACAGATAGAACAATAATGGTTGATGATGATGATGATGATGATGATGATGATTTCATTGTTCTAAGTGTGCACTGGGCTTTCCCAGTGAGTTGTAAGCAAAAAATACTGGTGTTATTGTTGGAGATGGAGTTCCAGTGCATCGACCTTTTGCACCAACTATCCTAATGACCACTAGGGGCGCTGGGAGTAGAGGTAGCTAGTGAGGGTCCCCTTACCTGTCCCTGCTTGCCTTACCTGTCCCTGCTTGCCTCTAATCTATGACCCCTGTCTTGACTCCTCAGGTACTTCCTGTAGTAAGTCGGTCCTCTTCCTTTCCACTTAGAGAGCAGATGGAAACATCTCTCTCTCCCTACCTATTCATTAAGGCTATTCTCACGAGCAGCAGAAACCGGGCTAAGGGAACCCGGCCCAGTTTCTGCGGCTCATGTGCTGTAACGGGAGCCGTGTGGCTCACGGCAGCCCGCCCTCCTAAAGCCCGCCCCCTCCCCCATTAAAATGAGGTTAGCAGAGCGAGCACTCCACTAATCCCATTTCTCTCTCTCGTGTGCCACCACGCCATGGCAACTCACAAGGAGACCCCTGACGGAAAGGCTGCAACAAGCCTCCCAGGGCTCCCCAGAATGCCCTGCACACTCGCGCGAGGTATTCTGGGACTTGCGGGAGCCTCCCGGACCCCAATCCCCACCTCCCCAACCAGCTCTGTGACAGAGCCGCTCATCGTGTGGGCAGCTGATCCGGCCTCCCAAGGAGGTCTCAGCAATCATCTGCGGGGAGAGCCCCCTCACCCCCTTACGGCTCTCCACACTACACATTTGGAGAGCCTCATTATGTAGCTGATAGATAGGATAGGTCTTTCCTAGCCCAGATGTATTTCACTTATAAACCTTTTTAGTTTAGATTGTACAACAATCCCCATGCATGTTCTTTAAATAACGGCAACAGCTAAACTCAGCACTCTACGCTGTACCTGGAGTGGGTAGATTCTTTTGGCGCTTTGCTAAATAATTTACAAAACCCAACAGTTATTAGAAGATGTGTGGTGTGTGCTTCACTTCTCGCATACAGTATTCAACACCATTACCGTGCAGTGTACAAGGCCCTGTGTATATTTCTCTGTATTTCTGGACAGGTGACTGATCCAGATTAAATGGCGCTTCATAAAGCATCTCATGTTCCTATTCCAATGTTGCTTTGACTAGGACAAGCATAACTTAGAGAAAGGGGACATTATATTAAAAATATTTTGTCATCTTTGGACAGCGTTGAAAGATGCCACGTTTTCGAAGGCCATTCAGGGGCAATTTAGGGATTGACATGACACATCAGCCCTATTCATACATTATGTCGAGCACTCATACAATGACTGTACAGTGTACATAGATATAGATCTGTACACAGGTACAGTGATTCACACATTATGTTGAACACAGGTACTGCATTACACTTCTTATCTGTACCCTGCACTTCAGGGGCTCGTACCCAGGTGTCCACTGTTAAAATGAATGCTGGTACAATCATTCATACAAAAGGATGTACCTGTGTACAGACATCTGAAGTGAACACTTGTACACCTTAATGTCTGAATAGGGCTATCTGCAGGCCTCTTTGATAATACATCCAAGCCAGTCTCACCTGCACACAATAGGGATGTGAAGCGTGTGTACTGCTCCCCCTCTTAGTGAACCATTCCCTTTCAAATTGGAGTGGGGGCGATATCTGAACTGCTTTTAGTTTTTTAAAAATTATGTTTTAATTGTTTTTAACTATTTTAATTGCCTTTGCCTTTTAATTATGTTAATTGTTAATTATTGAATTATGTTAACACACTACACATCTTCACTCAACAAAGGTTTTAAATATTTTGAATTTTGTGTAAACTGCCTGGAGATCAGGTGGTTTATAAATTTAGTAGAGAGAGAGAGAGAGAGAGAGAGAGAGAGATGCACACACACCGAGGGGCCATTCACATGACCAGGTGGGCAGGGAAGCGGGCGGGTGTAGGGAAGGCTGCATGAAGTTTATTTTTCCCCCAGACAAGCCTCGGGACATTGCTGGGAGCGTGAACCGCACTCCCAGACGATCCGCTGCTGCACCAGGCAGCACAGAACTCTGGAGGCCAGTACGCCAGGTATCCCACAACGCACTGTGCGCCAAGCACAGTGCATTGGCGGGATTCACCCAGGAGACGAGCACTCTAAGCACCCCTCTCTGTGTCTCCTTGGGCTGAACGTAGCCCGCGGACAGAGACACGCGATCTCAGAGCCTGGGTTAGCGGTGTGCTGGCACTGTTAATTCAGGCTAACAACCTGGCTGAAAAGCCAGGCTAGGCGGTGCTGCCCCACTAGGATCGGGCCCGATCCTAGAGGTTCTCAGTGCAGCCTAACCCAGGCTGGACTTTCCTAGCCTGCAGGAGAACAGCCTTCGAGTCTCTCCTAAACCATTCAACCCCAGGCTGCTAAGTGTCTCACCAAAGTACAGCACAACTTAAATACTAAAAGCAGATTTT
The DNA here is from genome assembly GCF_027244095.1 of Hemicordylus capensis. Classification (NCBI taxonomy): domain Eukaryota; kingdom Metazoa; phylum Chordata; class Lepidosauria; order Squamata; family Cordylidae; genus Hemicordylus; species Hemicordylus capensis. The sequence continues at coordinate 23,037,457 of NC_069661.1, read as the reverse complement.
TTTAAAAAAAATCCTAACCAAAAAACATTAGGCGTTTAAGGAGAAAATGGTGGAATACAATCAGGGGCGTAGCAAGGTTGGAGTGGACCCAGAGACAAGATTTTAAAATGCCATACACACACACCCTGCTCACTGAAGCTCAGCTCATGAAGTAAAGAAATCTTAAAATGAGGCTGAATAGTGGTAACAAAAAGCATAGTAAAAATTCTCTCTCTCTCTCTCTCTCTCTCTCTCTCTTTCTCCCCTGTGCGCCACAATAGATCATCATCCTAAATTATTTTTTAAAAGGTTTTGTAAATTTGTTAATGACTTGGATGATGCAAGTCATTTAATGGTCCTAAAGAAAGACATGCTGTTCTGGTAGCTCCAGGTCTTAACACTCACATCCATTTCGAATAGCCCAGGCAGGTGCGTGGCTCGGGGAGTCAGTCATGTGACTTGCCTCTGGGAGGGCCCCCAAGGCAGTGGGCCCCCAGACAACTGTCTCCCCTTGCCCTATTATAGTTACGCCCCTGAATACAATTCTTTCCCTGCTCAGTTTTTTGCTCAGCAAACTCAACAGTTATCAGAATCAGATATTGCCCAGATTCTCTACACAGTTGTTTTGCCAGGGAGGGGACACCCCCTAATTTACACCTGTGACTTCAGTGCGGGGCGGGAAGGAATGTTTTACAGTTCTCCATTTATACATTCCCTTTCCTTCCTTTCATTGAAAACAAAGGGAAATCCCAGATGATCCCCAGATGCTCTCTTCTTTCCTTCTTTTTCTTTTTTTGCTTGTTTTGTTTTCTGTGGCTATCAGGCAGCACATCACTGTTCTTACTACTCACTCAACAAAGGGTCAGCTGTAGGTCACAATGACTAAAGCAACGGCATCATTTTAAACACCATGGTTTGGTTGTTTGTGGGGCAGAAATATTAGCCTCCTAACAAGTTCATACTCTTGGATAAATATGTATCCAGGACCCAACATTTTCTAGGAACATGTGCCTAGTTCAAACCCACAGGTTAGGGCATAGAACCCACATAATGCAGGACTGCACAACCTAGTAGTTTCATGCTAGCCATCTAAACAAAGGAAGAGAGCTGGTCTTGGGGTAAAGTGCAGTGTGCCGTCGAGTCAGTGTCGACTCCTGGCACCCAAAGAGCCCTGTGGTTGTCTTTGGTAGAATAAAGGAGGGGTTTACCATGCCTCCTCCCATGCAGTATGAGATTATGCCTTTCAGCATCTTCCTATATCGCTGCTGCCCGATATAGTACCAGTGGGGATTCGAACCAGCAACCTTCTGCTTGTTAGTCAAGCATGTTCCCCGCTGTGCCACTTAAGGTGACTATAGCAAGCATGAATTGTCCCCTTTGCTAAGCAGGGCCTAGTGTGGTTTGCATTTGAATGGAAGACTGTGTGTGAGCACTGTGAGATATTCCCCTCAGGAGATGAGGCCACTTTGGGAAGAGCATCAGCATGCTTGCATGCAGAAGTTTCCACGTTCCCTCGCTGGCATCTCCAAGCTAGGGCTGGGAGAGACTCTTGCTTGTGTAGATAATACTGAGCTAGATGGACCAGCGGTCTGACTCAGTATAAAGCAGCTTCCTATGTTCCAAAGTTCTTCTCTTTTTAAGTTATAGAACAGAGGGGATAATTTTAAAAACTTCTTGAAACATAAAGGTAGACACCAGCAACAGCTACTGGAGGGATGCTGAGCTGGGCCTGGATAGGGCCAGATGCTCTCCCCCTGCTAAATAAAGAGAATCACCACTTGGTGATGGAGCAACGGTGCCTCTTTGCTCAGTTACCACACTGAGCATCAATCCCGCCATGCAATTTCCCTTCCCCAAGAGCCCCATCTCCCTTTTTGTTACCCCTTGGTGCACACAGCACCATCCCCCACCCACCCCCAGTCTTCTTACCAGGCTGGTATGGGTAGGGTCAGCAGCCACCGCAAGGGCATGTCCTCCTTCCCCCACAATTCTTGTCCTTCCCTCCTTGACTTCGGAAAAGGCAGGGGCAGGAAATGGAGCATCAGGAAGTGTGAGTCGCCACTTCCATCCCCTGCCCTCTGCCTTTTCACAAGACAAAAGGACGGAACAAAAGTAGCAGTCGGAGGACGAGGCTGAACGAGCCGCAGCATCAAGCTGGGTAGGGTGAGGTGGCAGCAGCGTGGGTGGTGCACCTCTGCTGCCCCATCCTCCAATCTGCCACCTGAGGCAGGCATCTCACTAAGCCTCACCGGTGGGATGGCCCTACTGGTGGACCACCTTTGGCTTGGTGAGTCATGAGTTCACACTTAGCAACACTGCACAGGCAAAGGAAGCCGAACTCACTTGTAAAACCTCCATGCGCATGCCAAGAAATTACTGTCTTGGCCCCCAGTACACATTGCCAAAATGTGTACTCTGCTGCCTGCTTGTATTCATTTCCTCTGCAATTGCCTTTCCTATATTGCTTTCTAAAAACCAGGGGGGTGGGGGTTAGTTCTTTGGGTTAGAGAGGTGTTTGGAAACATAAATGGTCCTAAAATCTGTTATCAGACATTCAAAACGAGCCTCACTGGTACATGAAATGGCAGCTTTGTACTCCATGGTGCTAGAGATGAGAGAGAGCTTCCCCTGCCCCTGGAATAAGCTCAGTTAGTCTTTTTAAAAATCAACCAGAAATGCCTACTTTTCAAATGTCAAGATTCTTGAGCATACGCATGCGCATATGCGCGCGCGCACACACACACATATTTTACAGGAGTCTATTGCAGATCTCTGGGCTCTGTGGCGCATGCCCTCCCTCCAGCTCCTGAACTAGGGTGCTCTGTGATAACAACGCCCCAGAAGTAGGCTAACAGGAGAAGTGATGCCCAAAGCAACTGTGTTCCAAAGCATGTGATGACGTGTTGATTAAGATCAATACTTTAAATAACACCGCAGAGCAAACAGCAAGGCTATGAAGCACAAGTGTAACATATTCCCACCAGGCAAGAGTCTTCAATAGCCAAGCAGCCTCATTTTGCCCTAGCAGAAGCTTCCGAGGGTACCACTTAAGGGTTACATTGTTGGAACTCAACACAGATGTGTATTTTAGGGATAGGTTTCACACACATAGGTTGCCTTAGGGCAGTGTAATTGTATCGGGCTCTGCCCCAACACAGACCTTGTATGATGGCTAAATGGAACCTCCAAGTTCAGAGGTAGTATACCAGTGGATATCCAGCGCTGGCCTGTGATGTTCTACGTCTTGAAGGGGGGCACCAAATGCACTCCCTCCCTTTCCTTCACTCCATTTTCCCATTAAAATTGCATCTCCAGCTTTGCCTTTCTTTCAAATCTTTCTCCTTTCCTTTTCTTCTTCTTATTCTACTACGACTGCGACTGCTACTACTAATAATAATAATAATAATCCACAAAGGGCTCACAATCTAAAAGGAAGCATAAGGCAGATACCAGCAGCAGCCACTGGAGGGATGCTTTGCTAGGGTTGGATAGGGCCAATTGCTCTCCCCCTGCTAAATATAAGAGAATCGCCACTTTAAAAAGTGTCATAACTGCACCCAGACAGTTATGAGGATAGAGCCACTAGAAGCCTGACACACAATCTCAGTCCAGCTCAGGAAGGCCCATGACTGCTTTTTGCCCCAAGAGAGATGTTCCTATTGTTGCTAATCAGAGCTTCTCTCCTGGTGTAAATAGCATTCATGTGGGAAGGCAACTTGATGTGCATTGGTACCAGATTGAAGAGTAACACCCCCAACCCCATGCCACGACACTGAGGGGTCTCTCCACCTTTGCTTTTTACATTTTTAAGAAAGGTGTAGGGCCAAACTGAAAAATAGATGCTATTTGGCTCTTGTGTGCCGATTTCTGTCCCCCTCCTGCCCATTCATTACCAATCATTAGTTAAAGGCAACAGTTCTCGTTCTTTTGCATCACAAGCCAATGTTTCAGGGAACAACACTCAGAGCTGGAAATGGAATGGCTCCTTTGGCCAGCGGAGCTGAACAAGTGTAATTAAATCCCGAGGACTTTCCATCAGAAAGTCATGGAATTCATTTCATACCCTCAAGGTCATTCTAATGAAATTCATTGGCTTTTTCAGATTAGGTTGCTCACAGCGCTCCCGTACACACACGGCTGTGTCCACACACCAATCTAATCCTCTCTCTCTTTTCCCCCCTTCCCCTCATTATCTCAAAGCCAGAAAGGAGCTGTGAGCCATAAAGCCCTTCTTCTCTCAGGCCCTGCAAGTCAGTGGTGAGAACCCAGCCCCAGGTCCATGATTTTGCTTTCAGTGTGTATTGCCAAGCATTGTGGGGAGCGGGGGGAGTTTGCTGCAGAGTGCCAAAAGCCAAATCCTATGCAGGGTGGTGTGTGTGTGCAGAAATGGCTTGCTACAAGCTGGAGGCCACCATGTACAGGCTTTTAAAATGATTACAACATGTGCAGATGGTTGTGTGAAGAGAGCAGGGGCGGTCCTTTCATGAGGCGAAGTGAGATGGTTGCCTCGGGTGGCAGATTATTGGGGCGCCAGTAGGGTAGCAAGATGTCCACTGCCACCGTCCTTGGAGCAGCTCTACAGGACTGCTCCTGAAGCATTGCAAGCTTTGCAAGGAGAAGAGAGAAGGCTGTCCTCCTCTTCTCATGCTCCTTGCAAAGTTTGCAAGAAGCACAAGAAGAGACTACTGTCTCTGAGTACTCCCTGCTAACTGAGCAAAGGGCACCTTTTGAAATGGTGATTCGCTTACATTTAGTGAGGGAGAACAACTGGCCCTATCCAACTCCAGCACGGCATCCCTCCAGTGGCCTGTTGGTGGTCTTTATCTTATGGGTTTTTCTTAGCTTGTGAGCCCTTTGGGGACAGGGAACCATCTTGTTTATGTATTCTTTCTTTTTCTATGTAAATCACTTTGAACGTTTGTTGGAAAATGATATATAAATGGTAGTAGTGGTAGTAGTGGCTACCAGCAACCTTCCCTACATCATTTTCAGTCCTTGCAAGGGTCCATTATGAAGGGGGCTGGCCCCCAGCAGGGCCATAGGGCAAGTCAGGATTCAGTGCCTCACCTCAGGTACCGCAATACTTTGGGTTGCTCCTGGCAGAAGGTCTCACGCAGGAAGCAGGAGAAGAGAGCATTCTCCCACTATGTGTGTGATGACACTAAGCCTTCCCTAGGACTGGTCAGCCATATTAGCTCTGAAAATTCCACTACTGTGTTCATTAGGCTGGTGAGTCCTCTGCTCACGATTGCTGGTTTTCAATCTCTTTCAACAGTGTCTGCCTCACATCTTTCTACCCCGTCAACACTCCCTGTTCACCAGCACATGTCCGTTGTTGTTGTTATAAGTTTTGGATAATGCTTTGGAACTGTGGGACATTAGATGACTGGCCAATACTTTGTGGGTTAATCAGTGTGTGGTGGGCAAAGAGGCCCAGAAGAAGCTTCTGACTGTTCTGAATGAGTAATGCCATGATGGTCTGGAAAAAAGCATGTAGGAAGCACCCGAAGGGAGAGGCTGAAAGTGATATTGCTTTCACCCCACCCCCCTGCAAGGTGTGCCAGTGTATAAAGAACAGATGAGCTGCTGGAGGAGAGATCCAAGCAGTAGTAATCTACTACCGGATTCAAGACAGAAAGCTGCAGTGTCTCAGGATGTGGGGCTGGCATTTCTGAGGTAATCTGCTGACTTTTCTAAGAACAATCTGTTATCTTCTCAACTTCATATGATGCTCGGCTTGAATACTTGTGTATGTAAATCATATATCACAAAGACATCTTAAGCCTGCAGTGACCACCCTCCTTCCAAAGCAAACCAGAATTCAAGAGGTGCTGTGGACCCATGAAACCTCTCACCACTCAGGGAATTGGGGCCTCCAAGGCAGCGTAACAGTATATTTGATCTAAAATATTATATTCTCTCTTGGACCCACTCATGCTATAACCATTTGCTTGTCTAACTTTCCCATCAGCAAGGGAGGGAGGGAGGAACCTGTTCTTACTGGGATCAATGCAAAGAAGTGGGAAATCTAGACCAAGAGCGCCCAAGGCACCAGCACTGGCCTGAGAGACCTCTGTTTTATCTTTTGTAACACGTTAGCACTTGACACTGAGCCCAGAAATAAAAAGGTAACCAGTGTTACCTGGATAAGATTGGAGTGACTTGAGTTGACATTGTTATTATACTTGTTTCACTTCTACTCTTTCCAAACGTCCCTGTACAGGTCGAGTATCCCTTATCCGGACTGCTTGGGACCAGAAGTGTTCCGGATTTCAGACTTTTCTGGATTATGGAATAGGCCAGTTTAAGGGTTAACCTGAGGGAGTCCAGGTTCCTAGAGAGGCAACTGTGAAGAAACATTCAGCATGGGTGCCTTCCCTTCCGGCCCCTCCCCCAAGAAAAGAGCCTTTGTGTCTTTTCCTGCCTGCGGGATCTGCAGCCCGCCCCCCCTTGAAGAAGAGAACTCGGTGGTTGCCAATGTAGCTGGGGTGCGTGGGGACCCCAGAACTGTGGGCGGAGGCGATGCAAGGGAGGAAAGCAGGGAGTGGGCTTGGGATGATGGAACCAGGGGAGAAATGTCCCGGGTGGGCAATGAGGGGGATGAGATGTGTGCAGCCTTCTCAAGTAAGTTTTGACTGCATGTTTTTGTTACGGCATGGTGTCCGGATTTTGGAGCATTCCGGATTTCAGATGTCCAGATAAAAGATACTCAACCTGTATTCATATATATTCAGATCCAAACACACTCTAAAGCTATTCTCACGAGAAGCCTATCCCAGGCTAGGGCAGCCCAGCCTGGGTTCAGCTGCTCATGTGGAGCGCCAGGATTGAGGCCAATCTTGACATCGATGCCCTGCTTAACCCGCCTTTTTACCCCAGTGCCGGCGTCGGGTGTGTGCTCAGGCTGTAGGCAGCCCACACACACACAGAGCCGGGCGGCAAGAGTGCCTGGCTGTAGGAGGATCTGCCAATGCATTGCGCTCCTGGCACAGCGCATTGAGGGATGCTACCTCTTCCGGGTCACTGCTCTGCTGCTCATGGTAGCGCAGCTTGTATGCCACACGAGCAGCAGAGTCTGTACACAAAAAACGATCGTGTGCAGGGAAGCAGGCAGGAGCCTACAATTTTGGCCGTGGGAATGACCTTTCTGTGTTAATCAAGGGAAGGGTCAAACTTTAGTATTCCTACAGGGTACGATCGGAGACTTATTCCAAAGTCTCAAATCATTTAACCACAATCAGTTTCTAACGTGAACTTTAGAATCAAAGAACACGCCACAACTTTTCTTTTTTAAAGGCTAGTAGTCAAGGAAACGGAAAGACAAAGTAAGATTTAAGCAAAAATATGATACAGATGATGGATGATGGGCAAGAGTAAACAATCGTTTACTTTGACATGAAATGGTTGGAAGGGGAAAACATGCTGATTCTCCCACCAACACTGCATCACTCATGGCAATAACTATGGAACGGGATGGAATAGAGCAGAGATGTGATGACAGAGAACTACTACAAACTGCTACTACAAGCTTCTACAAAAATACCATTTTTCAACAAAAGTTTCCAAAGCGGTTTACATAGAGAATGTATGCCACCTCCTCTATAAGCCACCTACAGCCTCAGAGGCAAGATGCCTCTAAATACCAGTTGCAGAGGAGCAGCAGTAGGAGAGAGGGCATGCCTTCAGCTCTGAACTATGGGCTTACCAGAGGCATCTGGTGAGTGAGCCACTGTGTGAAATAGGATGCTGGACTAGATGGGCCTTGGGCCTAATCCAGCAGGGCTTTTCTTATGTTCTTAGGAAGTGAAGCAGAATTAACTGCTCTCAGAAGAGCCCCACTGTGTTTCCGTAAGAGGTTACTATTTCTGCTTCCTTCCATTGAGGGGAGATGCTGGGAGCATTTATTTTAATGGGTAGTGACCTCATGGGAGGTCATTTCTACTCTTACAGAATCCCAAAAATAAACTTTTGGAGGTATAGCAATAAAGTGTGTCTCTTTCCGGGTTGGGGCGGGCGTGGGGGTGGGAAGCATGCCAAAGCTATGAAAATTTTGTGGAACTCAGTTCTTTCTGGCCTGCAATGTTCTGGCAGCTTATTTATTTTGATTATTAGTTAATTATTTTAATAGTTAAGTATAGCAAGGGAAAATAGGGTCCTAATGACAAAAGGTCTTTACAGCCAACGGCTATTTCCCCATCAAGAAACATTGCCTTGAAGTGGCATGAATTTGATGGCAACGGCAATCTATATCAATAGAGGACATATTGATTCTTTACAGCTATCAGAGGGGTGAATACATTATCCCTGACATTCATCATTCATAAGAACTGTTCCTATGATTTGCTGAAAATCCGATACTTCTAAGAAATAACACTCATAATAAGATTAATATGCATTATGGGCAGAATTATCAAAAATATAAACAATCAGTTATTGAATTGCAAGGGTGGGGTACCCTATCTTTTGTGACGGCCCACTTAGCTACCATATTGTTTTTAGAAGACTCTATGGACCAGTTCTCACACAGAGAACAATGCCCAGTAAACAAAAATCTTGGCAGGATGTGTGCTCCCACGTAGTGTGTCAGGAGAACTCGGCAATTTTCTCCAAACTTTAGTTGGCTCCATGCCAACCCAACATTTACTCGAGATCATTAAACTTGGATTTGAACTCCGGCTGCCAATCTTGGGTAAACATCAGGTTCAAGTAGAGCCAACCAGAAATCAGGGAATCGGGTTCTCATGAAACAAAACTTTCAGGTTCCCATGAAATGTTATGTGGAAGCACATGCACTGCCAAGATCTCAGGTTTTCATATACTGGACATCACATGCATAGAGAAAATGGAGGTGGGAGGGACAAATGTCCCTGGACTGTAGAGCTGAGACTGTAGAGCTGGGACAAATGTCCCTGGACTGTAGAGCTGGGGAGGCACCAGTGCACCTCCTTGCCCCAAATACCCCTCCCCCCCCCCACGCTTCCCAACCATCACTGCTATAGCTGGGTGCACTAGTACCACATACTGGCCACCTCTTCCCCTGCATTATGTTACATCACCACCACCACCCCAAGTCTTCATCAGTCACCACCACAAGATTTACTATGTTTATTCTATATTACAGGGGTTATTAATCTTTGGGGACCTACAGTCCACCACCACCCACCCACCCCCAGATTTTCAAGTATTACCCATGGTTCCCCACCACATTTATACAATATATTTTCATAAGACTCCAAGAAAAAATAGAAGAAAAACTACATCATCAGAATAGTTATTTTCAAGAATTTTATTTTGACAACAGGAAGTAAATTAAATTCAGTGCAGCAAAGGTTTTCCATGGACCACCTGGACCTACCCCATGAACCCCAGGTTAAGAACCCCTTTCACGTTTTGCCTGTTGCCTTAAAGTCCTGTTATCAAGCAGAAAGGTGGAGTGTAAATATCTCAAAACGAACAACTCTGTAGCCATGGATCACAGCTGAAGTTGGCTCCCACAGTTCTTCCACTTCCATCACACACCCCTGTATGCACAGGCATTAAGGCACAAAGTATTTTTTTCCCCTGCGCAATTTAAAGAGTCGCCTATGCATATTTTCAGAGCTTGAAGCAGAAGAAATTAATTGCAATGAGCATATTTCTTTGAAAGAGCAACATCTTCTTCATCTTTCTTGTTTTCCTCCCAAGAATATGCTATCTTGAGGGCAGCAATCACTGAAGATTCCCTTGACCATCTCTTTCAATCTCTTATTTTTCTACATTTGCATCTTCCTAGATTGCAAATCTAGATTGCAAAGCTCCCATAATGCAGCTAAAATGATCCACACAAAAAATACTTTGAAAGTGTATCTCGAGTTAGTTTTTTTTATGCATAGGAAAATTGAGAGTGATTCAGGAAAAACATCCAGTTGAGATGTGATGTTTTCTTGGATGTTACAGCATAAGGAAGATGAAATTTGGCTATCGCCATAATCATCTAGCTAGTGGTGTGATACAAAATTGAAAGTATAAAATAGGCAACAAATTAAGAAATCATTTTAATGTGTACAAAACACACATTAATGCAATCTAATATTTATTCCCTCAACCACTAATAACCTTATACAGGTAAAAATGAAATGAAAACAGGTCTTACGGGAGTCTCAAGAGGCTCCAGTCTAGGATTTTGGCAGATCACAAGGCAAAAGATAATCCCAGAGGCAGGGAACATCGGCATCCAAAGATAGCATCCCAAACGTCTACCTAGGATCTCCTTTCAATCATCCTGACCAACTACTACAGGTATATAAAGCTAATTCCAGACATTCAGCAGAATACAAATGTGAATATAAATATGATGAATATTTATATACCACTTTTCAACAAAAGTTCCTAAAGTGAGAGAGAGAGAGAGAGAGAGAGAGAGAGAGAGAGAGAGAGAGAGAGAGAGAACATGGTTCCCTATCCCCAAGGGATAGGGCTCACAATCTAAAAAGAAACTGAGAGAGAGAGACCAGCAACAGACACTGGAGGGATGCTGTGCTGGGGATGGATAGGGCCTGTTGCTCTCTTCCCTGCTAAATAAAGAGAATCGCCACTTTTAAAAGGTGCATCTTAGCTCAGCAGAGGTTAAGAAGGAGGTGGTAGAGTCCTGAAAATTGACTGTATTATGGCTGAATGGACAAATAGGCATATTACCGCAGAGGCAATAGATGCAATTGCCTACGGTAGCAAATCCAGGGGGAGTGGCACAAATCTTGGGGCGAGGGAAAGTTCTTTCTTTCTTTCTTTCTTTCTTTCTTTCTTTCTTTCTTTCTTTCTTTCTTTTTAGCTTTTAAATCTGCCACTGCATGGCAGTGGCGAGAGATTAAGTCTTTTGCCGCCTCCACCACTGCAGTGAGGCGGGTAGGGGTGGCAGAGGGAAGGAAGTCTCCCCATTTTTCTTCTAAATGCCTCCGCAGTGGCGGTTATGGGAGGCAGTGCCAGCGAAGGCCACACAGCGGCTGCTGCGGGGAGCGGGGGATGAAGACCCCCTGCCCTTTTACACAGCCAAGGTCCAAAACAAGCTGTGTCGGGGCGTGCACTCATTGGGGAGGGGGGAGGGGAGCTGGAAAGAGCTCTCCATCACTGTTCCTCCACACCCCGGCAGGCAGCGGATGCTGCTTTACGGTAAATGGGGGAACTTCCTCCCCCAACACAATCCTCCCCACTGCAGCCGCTGCAGCCCAATTCTGCCGCGCAAGCAGTGGCATTTTAATGTAAAAAGGTGAGGGGAACTTTCCATTCGTCCCCCGCTTCCCTCAGCAGCCTCAATGAGGCCTTTGCTGGCACTGCACCCCCCCCCCATCCCGCCACTATGGCAGCATTTAGAAGAAAAATGAGGAGACTTCCTTCCTCCTGCCACCCCTACCTGCCTCGCTGCAGCGGTGGGGGTGGAAAATCCTTGGCCACCTATGGGCAGCAAAAGGTTTAATCTGCCCCTGAATGGACTGTGTTGTGGCCAAGTCCCCCCCAGGGGGTAACTCAACATCCAGAGGTATAGGATGGTTAGCCAGGAACATAGGACGACAATGACGCAAGACATGCAGAGTTGCCAAACAAGAACCAGCCGCGGATACTCAAATCCATGATTGAGAAGCATGCGCTTGGAGAGTGACGACTGTACTTACAGGCCTTCCCATTTCCCCAGCAGCTCTCAGCCTGCTGCTTCTTCAGGGCCCTCCTGGGACAGACTAACCAACAGAACAAAGATTTCTCCTTTCCCATAGGTGGCTGTGTGTGCAGTTCCCGGGCTTTTCCATCCTTATTTCCTTATCCACCCCCTCCCACCCCCACCCCTTATTTTTCTTATTTGGAAAGGCCCACACTCCCAGCAGTTGCTCTAAGTGAAGCCTAGTCCTCCTTCAAAGCCTTTCCATCATTACATAAGCACAGCGTAGTTTTTCGCTAATTGTTTTTTCAGGATTTACTGTATCTGCCTTACTGACGTTCTTTCTTGAAGTGAAGAGATGGAGATTGTAGGGTGGCAGGTTTCCATTGGCTCTGTCCAAAACAACACGTTTCCATGACTGTAAATGAATAATGGCACCGTACTCAGTATTGGAAAGAGAGCCAATTTGAACAGATTGTTTCTCTGTCTCTGGAATAGCCTTCAGCACCAGTCATCTGACACTGTTCTGTTTCCTGTGTATTAGATAGAATTCTCCTTCCAGCTGCCTGCATACCAAATATACAAGCACAAGCCAACCCAGCAGACAAACCCACAGATTCTGGCCTCCTGATCGGAATTATATAGCTCTCTGGCACTGTTAAATACCTCTTTTAATTGTGCACAGGTACATTGAGAACTGCCTTTTGGTTCACACAGTTCAATATTGTCTAGAATGTGTGGCATTAGTTCTTCGGGGTTTCAGATTGGTATTGCCCAGCCTTACCTGGAGATGCAAGGGATTGAACCTGAGATCTTCCTACAAAGCAGATGATCTTCCACTGAGTCCATCCCACTATGCAATGATGGACAGTTCATTCACGTTCACCCATCATCTGTTCTTGCTCCACAGAGCACATCTCTGTTTTAGCAGGGCCAGATTTAGGAACAGGTGACCCAGGCAAGCACCTGGGGTGTCAATGCCGCATCAGGCATTCTTATAATTATCAAACTTCTATAAGATTAGAGAAGATTTTTAGTTGCTTTACTCGGAGGAGTGCCGGTCTTATGGTAGCAAGCATTAATTGCCCCTTTGCTAAGTTTGGTCTGCCCTGGTTTGCATTTGAATAGGAGACTACTTGTGTGAGCACTGTGAGATATTCCCCTGGGGATGGAGCCACTCTGGGAAGAGGATTTGCATGTTTGCATGCAGAAGGTTCCAAATTCCTTCCCTGGCACCTCCAGATAGGGCTGAGAGACTCCTGCCTGCAGCCTTAGAGAAGTTGCTGCCAGTCTGTATAGACAATACTGAGCTAGATGGACCTATGGTCTGACTCAGTATATGGCAGCTTCCTATGTTATATGAGGAGAGGAGAGCTGGTCTTGTGACAGCAAGCATGACTTGTCCCCATAGCTAAGCAGGGTCTGCCCTGGTTGCATATGAATGGGAGACTTGAAGTGTGAGCACTGCAAGATATTCCCCTCAGGGGATGAAGCCGCTCTGGGAAGAGCAGAAGGTTTCAAGTTCCCTCCCTGGCTTCTCTGAGATAGGGCTGAGAGAGATTCCTGTCTGCAACCTTGGAGAAGCCACTGCCAGTCTGTGAAGACAATACTGAGCTAGATAGACCAATGGTCTGACTCAGTATATGGCAGTTTCCTATGTTCCTATGTTCCGACATATGTCATGAATTAATACAGATATACAGATCCATGCATGCACATTTAACAGTATATGCACCAGCAAGAAATCATGCATGGTGATTGTAGACCAAAGTTGTAATATGCAGTTTAAAAAGGAGGTATTCAGAATCTGAATGGGGTGCCAAATGCACTGTTTGCCTGGGTGGCCATTTGTTCTAGGACTTGTGCTGCTCATTGTGGAATTATTAATTCTTTCCAGGATACGGTTTTGTGGGACCAAACTAATATACTTTTGATGTTCCTTATCACAAATCCACTGCTTAAGAGCCTTCTTGGCAAGGATAATTTAAAAAAAAAACTTAGAAGAAAATTATTAAGTCAATAGTTTAGATTCTAATGTTGTGCACCAGGTGGATCTAAAAGTAATCACTAATATCAAAGGTGTCAAGGAGGTTAGGTTTTAACCTAAATATTGAAAGCCAAATTTTGGTTTCCACCTTTAAAATTCCAGCTTCAAGTCTTAAAACTACATTAGGAGTGAATTTAGCAACTTGAAATATTGCTCTTAAAAATTTGGATTGCACAATCTCCAGTGGAGAAAAGTTTGAATACAGCCCCAGTTGAGCTCCATAGAGGAACTGAGCTAATATTTTGGCCTCAAAAAGCCTAATCACTGCAGGTATATAATTTCCACATGTGGTTTGAAAGAAATTTAAAATGGCTATTACACTCCTTTGCGCAGTCTGAATGAGATGGTTAACGTGTGCATTTTTGCTGCCGGAATCTTAGAAGACCACTCCCAGATATCTAAAACAATTTGCTTGTTCAGTCTCCATCCCATTTATAAACCATTTGTGTTGCTTGGGTCTCTTAGCAAAAACTACCACTTTGGTTTTGTGATAGTTGATTATCAATTCATTGTCATTGCTTCACTGGGCCAAGGTCTGCAATGCTTTCTTCAGGCCGATCAAGGTTCTCAAGCAGATCATTACATCATCAACATATAATAGGGCCGAAATATGCTTATCAGAGACTTTAGGAGAGTGATAATCCTGGCCCGCTAGCTGCAATATGAATGAATTAATATAGGAAGTAAATAGTGATGGAGACAGGATGGAGCTTTGCTTTACACCTCTCTGAGTCTGGATCTTATCAGTAAGATGTCCCTGAGTATTGAACCCTAATACAGTAAGTGTTTTGCAAAAAGTTTACTAATGAACCCCTGCTAATTTGGCAGAGAGGCACATTTTAACATGGTGATTCTCTTTATTTAGCAGGGGGAGAGTAATTGGCCCTATCCACCCGTAGCACAGTACCTCCAGTGACTGTTGCTGGTGTCTGTCTTAAGTTTTCTTTTTTAGATTGTGAGCCCTTTGGGGACAGGGATCCATCTTATTTATTTATTATTTCTCTGTGTAAACCGCCCTGAGCCATTTTTGGAAGGGCGGTATAGAAATTGAATAAAATAAATAAAATAAATAAATAATGATGTTTAGAAGACTGATTGGACAAAAAATTGCCGTATCTTCCCTACTACCCTTTTTGAAAATGGGTACAATAATTGCGACCTCCCAATCTTTTGGTATCAGTGCTTTCTGATCAAAAAATGAAAATAAAGAGGCCAGAATTGGAAGCCATATGATGAATATGACAAATATTTATATACCGCTTTTCAACGAAAGTTCCCAAAATGGTTTACATAGGGGTTGAATTGCAAGGCTCTCCTGGGCTCTAGCTTCCCCTGGGCCCTAGCTGCCTTTTACTTCTTATTTCTTTTGCAGCAGGAGTCAGGCACCTGCTATCCTACATCCAGACATTCATTCCCATGCAAATTAGCAGGATCCAGCGAACTGTTTGTGTTGGGCACAGATCAGTCCCTTCCATGTTTCACATCACACATAATTCTACTTCAGGAATGCCTGTATTTCTGACCTGCACAGTTTCTATACAGTGAGCAAAGAATGCTCCCTTCCCGCCCTTGAAATGTTCACCTTTCCACCAATCTGAAACAGTTCTCCTTGTATGATTTCTGATATCAACAGCTAAAATCATCTGTTCTGATAAAGCTAAAGCAACAATGTGTGTGTGTGTGTGTGTGTGTGTGTGTGTGTGTGTAAATAATTTTAAAAGTGAACACAAAAAAGAAAGCTAAGCCATAAAATATTTTTAATGTGATAATTGCAATAGTATACACATGGCACTAACAGTGCAGACTAAACTTTGCTAGAAACGGTGTTCCTGTCATGATTCTGTTGCACATTCTCAGAGTGTGACATTGAATGCACTGGAATAATGCCTTGCTAACTGGGCAAGCCAACACCATTTAAGGTGGTGCATGTCTTAGATTTAGCAGGGGGAGAACAACTATCCCTGTATAGCCCAGCAGAGCATCACTCCAGTATCTGTTGCTAATAGAATCTCCTTCATGGTTTGCTTGTTTGTTCAATATTATGAGTCCCTCTATGTGCCCCTTAGGCACTGGGAACAATTTTTGCATACTCTTTGCTATGTAAATCGCATTCATTTATGTGGAAAAGCAGTATACAGATTTTTAAAATAATAAACATTGTAATATCAAATGCACTCCATAAAACCTGTCTTATTTCGAGTCAGGCCATTGACCCATGAAGCTCAATGATGTCTGCCTTAACTGACAGTGGTTCTTCAAGGTTGGAGATGTTTCCTTGTCCTGATTCATGGATCCTTTTAACTGGAGTTGCCAAGGATTGAAACGACTGAGATTTTGAAACAATGAGACTGTTCTTACGACCAGCCAAAAACAGGCTAAGGAAGCCAAGCCCAGTCTTGGCTGATCGTAAGAACCTCCGGGCTCATGCCCAATCCCAGTGGCACTTTGGTTGCAAACCCGCCAAACAGGCTGGCTTCTTAAATGGGGTTAAGGGAGTGAGAGCTCCTTTAGCCCCATTTTTCGATCGTCCACCAGCACCGGCTGCTTGCAGCAGGAGCTGGGAGACTGCGGGCCTTCCACCTGTTGCTGGGGAGAATGCGCACTTGCATGGTGTGTTATGGGAATTCCTAGCTGACGACCGTTCGCACTTCCAGAGGAGGCAGCTGAACACCTGGGCGAGCAATCTCCGCGCCCAGACCAAGGAAACCGATTGCCTGCAATTGTCTCAGTTAGGGTGTGTTCCTCCTCTGAACGGGTCTCCTCTGGGTCGGAGCCTGAATGGGTCCTGACATTTAGTAGGGACAGGTTTCAGACAATAGGAACTGCCCCTGTTAAATAGAGACCGTTGAAGTATATGGTACTACAGCCAGTGGCATTAAAAGCCCTGACCTGTGTTCACGATGTCAGAAGGGCTCTCTCCCACTTTTTTGGTGGCACCAAAGGCACCACTTTTTGGTGCCAATTTTTGGGAAGGAATTTGGAGGGAACCCAACCCCCGCTGCTGCTCACCCACTGCAAAGCCCCCACCCTACCCTGCCAAGTCCCCTGCCAAGGCCATTCCAATTCCTATGGGCCATTCCCCTTGGTGCTGCCCCCTGCTTTGCTGCTGCCTCTCCTCCTCCTCCTCCTCCTCCCACCATCACAGCGGCCATTTCCCTCTGGCTCATGTGGCCATAGTTACACCCCTGACTGCAGCTCCTCTACTCTAACAGCTGAACATATGCATGCTGTGATAGGATGCTGGTTGATCTAAACTGGACTTACTAGACTAAACTTATGCATCTCCCACTATGTCCGAAACATTTCCCAAACTTCGCTAGGCCAGCCACATTCCAAAGTTTTTGTACTGTTAACCTTTTGCCCTCAAAAGAGCTTTTACTGAGCTGCCAGAGCTAGCAAGATGACAAATTGAAATTTCATCATTGCAGCACCCAGGGCAACCCAATGTACATGATGAAGTTGAACAGGATTTCAGAGAGCAAGAGGCAACCCTTGATTTCCGAGAGGAATCCAATTGAGAACAAACATCAAGGGTCATGAGGAGCGAGTTAGACAGACTGAATGTAGCATTGCCTGAAGGCTTCTTTCAGAAATGAGAGAAGGGAACCAAAGTATCACAAAGCACCAGAGAAACACAAAGCAGGGCTTATTGGAACAAGTTCCATCCAAAGAAACACAGGGCAAAGATTCTGCACACACACACCCCAACAAATAATCTCATTTTTTAAAAAATGCATGCAAAATTTAATATTTATTTAAGATTATCTGTTTTCTCAGGCTTTCAGTTAAAATTACTTTTAAACTGTTTTGCTGTTTCTGTTTAAACTGTTAAAATGTTTCTCCTAGAGGAGAGCTGGTCTTGTGGTAGCAAGCATGGCTTGTCCCCTTAGCTAAGCAGGGTCCACCCTTGTTGCATATGAATGGGAGACTTGATTTGTGAGCACTGCAAGATATTCCCCTTAGGGGATGCAGCTGCTCTGGGAAGAGCATCTAAGTTCCAGGTTCCCTCCCTGGCATCTCCAAAATAGGGCTGAGAGAGATTCCTGCCTGCAACCTTGGAGAAGCTGTTACGAGCCTGTGTAGACAATACTGAGTTGGATGGACCAATGGCCTGACTCAGTATATAGCAGCTTCCTATGTTCCTACTGTTTCTAGGCTGCAAAATTGTTTGAATTTATTAATTCTGTTTTCTATTGAATTTTAAATTATGTACATCACCTAGGGATACATGTATCTGGAAGTATATAAATATGACTGATTGATAAATAAATAAATCTTATTTCTAGCCCACTCTGTGGACTCAGAGTGGCTTATAGCAGTTGCTCTAAATGCTAATACTCCTATTAGGGATTCACCATCTAAGTAATTAAAATGTTTGGGGGCAATAAGAAGTCAAATGAAATTAAAATGGCAGTATAGACACAAAATCTACAGGAAAACATGCATAGCAAGTACTGTGCCAATAGCATGCTATACATAACTAGTCCCAGCACCTACCAGCTAAGTGACTATTTGCTGAATAGGTGCTGAGAGCAGCCTGAACTGGGTGGGGAACAGAGGAGCACAAAAATGGGTATGCCGTTGAGGGTAACTCTTTGAGCTGTGTCCAGGAGACATGCAGTTCTTCACTCTCAGGTCCCGGAATACTTCTCCTCTCTAGCAGAAGCTCCAACCATCCGTGGTGGCCATCGGAAAAGGTGCTGCACAATGTGTTGGGCGGCAGGGCCAGATTATGACATGCTGAAGCCCTAAGCAATGTCAAGCTTAAAAGACCCCAGAGCATTACAAAGCAGAATGGAAGTTCCACCCCAGGGTGCATCACTCACCCCTACCTCGCTGCAATGCTTTGGGTTACAGCAGCATTCGTCTGAAGAGCTGAATGCTGCCTCTAACCACAATGGCAGGCCAGGGGCGTAACAATAGGGGGGCAGGGGGGGCACGTGCCCCGGGCGCCACCCCAGCGGGTCATGTGGGGGGCGCCAAAAAGTGGCTTCCCCCCGGCCCGCCCCCGGATCGCCCCGAGTGGCGGCGGGCGTGCGGCGATGTGGCGGTGGTGAGCGGCGGCGGCGGGTCGCCCGCCGAGTGTGGCGATGGCTGGCGGCAATGGGCTGCCTGTTCAGGAAGAGCGACGCCGAGCCTGCCTTCTGGCCCGGCATCGCTTCCCAACTGTGCAGGCGCGCCTGTGCAGTTCACAGAATGAACTGCACAGGCACGCCTGCGCAGTTGGGAAGCGACGCCGGGCCAGAAGGCAGGCTCGGCGTCGCTCTGCTTGAACTCCTCGGCGGGCGATCCGCCGCCACTCGGGCCGTGCTACAGCCCATCGCCGCCAGCCAGCCACCGCCGCACTCGGCGGGCAACCCCGGCCAGTAGGGTGGAGAGCTCCGCGGACATCCACATCTGGAGGGACAGCGCCGTCACGCTGCGGGCGGACAGCAGGGCTCCGAGGAACCCGCCAGGAGCAGGTAGAGTCAGCCGCCACCTAGCGAGGCTCAGCCTCAGTCCTGGATGTCCTGGCATCATCAGCTAGTATCGCCGCCGCCACCTCCTCCTCCTTCTCTCCATCTCCTCGTTGCTTTCTTTCTATAGGGAACGAAGGCTCCCTTCGCAGCGCCCCCCTCATCCCACCCCCACCACCCCGCACTTGTCTCCATGTCTCCCGTTCCTGGAGTCGGCACAGTGCAAATCCCCATGCAAGGTTGGGGGAAAGGGTTGTATCTCCCAACTTTTGCTTTCTTTTCTCCCTGCCCCCGTGTCTTCACTATTTATATGGATGGGGGCTGGCTCCTTTTGCCACAGGATGACGATATTCTTCCTTACCCACAGCACAAAAACCCTTCTATTCATCTTGTTTACCCAGCAGCCCGATTTCCCCCATAAACTATTCTATCTATATTAAGAGAGACAGCTATTTAGTACACTGTTTCCTTATAATGTCTTGCGTCTTCCTTGTGAATATGGTATCTTTTTTTGGTTTTGCTGGGTTTGACTACAGCGTTCTCATTTGTATCACCATACCTGTTAAAATCTTTCCTGCCTCCCCTTGCTGCATTATGGCTGATGTATAGGCCAGCCGTTCTGAGTCTGCAGGGTAGTTTAATTATATTTGAGCAGTTGCCCTGGTTTGTGTGAGAGGGATAGAAGATCTTTTTAAAAAATATTGCTAGAGTATTTTCCTTTTTAATATTGCAACATGGATGACTGTATCTGATCTAGACAACAGTACTGGATAGCTGGAAGATGTGTGTTTGTGTATTTACCAGAATTTCTTCAGCTCCTTCTGCACAACAGAATTTTCCCTTAAAGTTTCTTAAAACAACTATCCATAAAGTATAATGTAGTATGTATCATCATTCATTGCATCATGATTCTGATGTTTGAGATACCAGCCAACTTCACAGGGTTGTTGTGAGGAAAAAACACATATGTGTCAGTCAGATGTATGTTGGGGGGGGGGGCGGCGGGGGGGACGCAATTTCAGTGATTGCCCCGGGCACCATTTTCCCTAGTTACGCCTCTGTGGCAGGCACTGGCCCAGGTCTAATTTTTTATTTATTTACCAGTTATTTCTGCACAGATTTTATACACTCAGTATTGTAAATGATTGTGTCGTTATATACGTATATTTTTGTCATATTTGAACGAAGATGTCTGCATTAGAGTCTTTTTACTTCATTTTCAACCAATTGTGTAAAATTTGAAATTTAGTCATGGGGGGGGGGTTGTATTCAGAGGCCCCTTATAATGTGAGGCCCTAAGCTATAGCTTTCTTAGCTTGCGCCTAAATCTGGCACTGTTGGGCAGAGTGAGAAGCAGAGCTCTGTCCCAGGTGTAACGATGATGTTGTCTCTGAAACGCTGCCCATTAATTAAATCCCCACTGTTCTCTCGACAGCAGGAATGCACAACTTCAGCACTCCTGCAGATGCTGGACTACAACTCCCATCATCCCTCAGTATCGACCACTGTGACTGGGGATGATGGGAGTTGCAGTCCAACAGCAGCTGGCGGGCCAAAGTTGTGCAGCCTTGCTCTACAGCATAGCAGGAGTTCTCAAACTTGGGCCCATTCCCCAGATGTTGTTGGACTATAATTCCATCATTGCCTTTGGCTGTTGTGGCTGGGGATGATGGGAGTTGTAGTTCAACAACATCTGGGGACCCACGTTTGAGCATTCCTTTTCTATAGTGAGAAAGAGACTGAGGTCGTGGACAAAGTGCTGTTTTAATAGACTGTTTTATGTGGGTTTTAAAGCCGCTGGGTTTTTTAAAGCTGTAATCATTTCTGAGTCTGTTTTATTGTCAGTTATTTCCTAAGTAAAATGCTTTGTTAATTGGTTTTGAAAGCAGGATATAAATGCATTTTAATAAAGAAATATAATGCATGAGGAAGAGAGTCCATACCTCAGATCATTTTCATAGGGTTGCCCTTTTTCATGTTCCTCCAGACAGACAGACAGACAGACAGACAGACACACACACACACACACAGACACACACACACGAGTTTTCATTTGGAGCCACCTGCATTTTCCTGGGGGCAGACTTTGAACACTGGTGCCTTAATCCTTTCTTTTATTGTTACACATCATTCTGCCAAGACCAGATTTTTTTCTTAAGTGTTCCAAGGGAGAAAAACCACATAGACTGGGGAGCTTTTCCAGATAGCAGTTTATGCCCTCTATCTGGCTTTTTCTTTCTTTCTAAGCAGCTGCTGAAAGATGAATAATAGCAGTAGGCTAAGGAGAGCGAGCTCTAACCTCAAAGTGCTGTGATAATTTAAGGGAATTGCACTACTTACATAGTTAACTGTTAATGCCAGTCAAAGATTATCAATGCTTTGAAAAGCTTAATAAATAGAGCTTGTCAGGAAATGCCCAAACAAGCTTCCTACTGGGCAAAGTATCAGCTAGGTTGGTTGCTGCTGTAATTTTGCCTGAAGAAAAATATTTTTTGCCTAAGATGAAAACTACTCACATTGCTGGCAAAGGGGGAAAGTTCAGATGGAAAGAGCACTAGGGAGAGTATGTACTGTTCAATTTGTAACTTTCAGGATTCACATCTGCACACAAAAAAACACCCAACCAAATCTTAATCTTTTTACTTAATCTTTTCCTTTTACCCGAGTGAGCTCTCCCCCATCCATTTCAGGCAGCGTTTACTGCCTGACAGCCTTTATTTCCCTTTCTCTCCCTCCAGCAAGGGAAAGAGAAATAAACGAGCTGACCTGGTACAGAGTATCCACCCCCCAAGTCCTCCCTGTCTCTCCCCCGCCCATCCCTTTAGCCATTCTCCCCCCTCCTTTCAGCCCCAGTTGGTTCTTCCCCCCCTCCCCTCAACCCCAGTTGGTTCTCCCCCCGCCTTCAGTCCCAGTTCATTCTCCTCACCTGGTGGCCGGCTGGCCTGGCCGCCACTTCCTCTCGCTGCCCGGCGGCCGCCCAGCCAAGCCACCACTTTCTCTTACTGCCCAGCGGCCAACCTGGGCAACCAAGCTTTCTCTCACCACTTGGTGGCCGGCCTGGCTGTCGCTTTCTCTCGCTGGCTGCTCACTTTCCGCTCCCCTTCACCTTGCTCACGAAATCTCACCACTTTCTCTTACTGCCCGGCAGCCGACCTGGCAGCCACTTTCTCTCGCCGCCTAGTGGCCGCAGGCTCAGACTGGCCCACAGGGCAACAGGGCATATTCCTGGTGCGCCTCACCCACATGGCACCCCTACGCTCCAACTCCCACCCTTAATTATGTTTTAATTGTGTTTTAATTAATAATTACCCATTCTGCTCAAAACCTGGCGCCCTCCCCGCATACATTCCACCGCCCTCTCAGTGCCCCCAGTCCAGCCCTGAGTTGCCGGCCTGACCATTGCTTTCTCTCTCTGCCTGGTGGTCGGCCTGGCCGTCGCTTTCTCTTGCTGGCCGCTCACCTCCCTCTCCCCCTCCCCCTCCCCTTGCTCACGAAATCTCGCGAGAGCTGCCATGCATGGGATTAGCGACAGGTACGCCTTAGAGAAATAGAGAGAGAGAGATGCTGTCAGGCAGCAAGTGATGCCTGAAATGGATGGGGGAGAGCTCGCTCGGGCTCTCCAGAGCCTGAACTACGCTCCCATGCACATGACATCACACGCACGGGATGTCACTCGAGGGCCACCGGGCAGGGCCGGACACAAACTGCCATTCAGCTGGCTCCATGCCTGTGTAAACCCTTTGAGAACTACTTGGAAAGCGGTATATAAATATCCGTCGTATTTGTAAAATTTGATGCTGGTTCTGAAAAGGGGGGTGGGGTTCAAAATCTTTTTTGAATTGAAATACTATGGGCAGGGGCATAGCTAGGGGAGAAGGGGTCCGTGTTCATCCCTCTCTCTGACAGCCCCCCAGAGTGTGGGAGATAATGGGGAAAATAGGGAGGGGTGGAACTGGAGGGCCCTCAGGAGCTGGGGGCCCGTGTTCTTTGAACCCTTTCACTCAATTACACCTACGTCCCTGACTATGGGCTTGTTCTCACAACAGCTTCTAGCCATCATCTGGGTGGGATGGCGATGGACAAAGCACATCGTGTACCCAGCACTGTATCGAGGGTGGAAGGAAAGCCTGCCCTGCCCCATCCTACTCCAGATCGCAGCTAGCACACCATCATTTCCCCCTCCTCCTATCTCAGTTTTTGCCTAACTACGTCTGTTCCTCGTCTGTTTCTCGGGAGCTGGCACGGGTCTCGGAGTCTGGTTGGAGAGACATTCCTGCTGCCCAGCTGTCAGTCATGAAAACAATCCTTTTATATTTCAGTCCTGACAAAAGGGTGTCTCTTGGCAACTAAATATCTCTCAGCAGCCGCCTTAAAAAAAAAAAGACTAAATTTTTTTTAGAACTTTAATGGAAATGCTTGTGTTATATAATCAGAAGAACAAGCCTTAACTATGCCCTCCTCCTCCTCCTCCTCCTCCTCCGCCTCATCACATTAAATCTCAACAAAGCAGGATCACTGTCTTATCAAACCCGCTGTGATGCATGCAGATCTTTAATTGTATACTGTCACCTACAGTACAGTCAGAAAAATGCCACCAGCTTCTTTTTCTTATAGCATTCAAGTGTGTATAGATGTTCCAGAGTATTGCAGGTATTGTTTTTCACTGCATTTGACCAGAATAGAGCGATGCCCTGCTTTGTATCCCTGACTATAAAAATTCACTCTGCATTATTTATTGTTGTTGTTGTTATTTAAAATATGCATATACCACTTTTAAATACCCTCAAAGTTCTCAAAGTAGTTTACATAGCAAAAGAAAAGAGAAGATGGTTCTCTGTTCCAAAAGGACTCACAACCACACACACATATACACTCGACACCAGGAATAGCCACTGGGAAAGATGCTATGCTGGGGTGGACAGGGGCAGTTGCTGTCCCCCTGCTAAATATAAGAGAGAGAGCACTTTAAAAGATGCCTCTTTGCCTGGTAAGCAGAGAGCTTTATGTAATGTCTTAACAAAATACGAATCCGAATATGAAAAATATCTATATACTGCTTTTTGAAAAAAGTTCCCAAAGCGGTTTACATAGATATGAATGAATAAATAAATAAATAAATAAAATGGTTCCCTGTCCTCAAAGGGCTCACAATCTAAAAATGAAACATACAATAGATAGACAAACAAAACAAACAAAATAAGAGCATTAGAACAGCCCTGCTGGATCTGGCCCAAGACCCATCTAGTCCAGCATCCTGTTTCACACAGTGGCCCACCAGATGCCACTGGAAGCCCACAGACAGGAGCTGAGGCATGCCCTCTCTCCTGCTGTTACTCTCCTGCAACTAGTATTCAGAGGCATCCTTCCTCGGACGCTGGAGGTAGCCTATAGCCCCCCCTCCCTCGACTAGCAACTGTTGGTAGACCTGTTCTCTGTGAATTTATCCAAACCCCTCTTAAAGCCATCCAGGTTGTTGATTGTCACCACATCTTGTGGCAGAGAATTCCACAAGTTGATTATGTGTTGTGCAAAAAAGTACTTCCATTTGTTGGTCCTAAATTTCTTGGCAATCGATTTCATGGGATGACCCCTGGTTCTAGAGTTATGCAAGAGGAAGAAAAGTTTCTCTCTATCCACTTTCTCCACACCATGCATGATTTTATAGACATCTATCATGTCTCCCCGAAGTCATCTTTGTCATTACCTGACTGTGAATTTAGCCAGTCTATGTGTGGGATGCCATAGGACAGATAGTAAATGGTTCAGAGAAGATCAAACAGAGATGGAAGGAGTATACTGAAAATCTGTACAGCAGGGATGTCGACATCCAAGATAATCTAGAAGATATTCCCTACTTGCAAGAACCTCTAGTACGGGAAGATGAAGTTAGATCAGCACTCCGGTCATTACCAAGTCGGAAGGCTACAAGAATTGATAGAAAAGCTACAGAAATATGGCAGGCAACAGAAGAAGAATCAGTCAAGGCTCTAACCAAACTATGCCAGCAAATTTGGAGAATCACACAGTGACCAACAGATTGGAAGAGGTCAGTCTACTTACCCATACCAAAGAAAGGAGATTTAACAGATTGCTCAAACCATTGCACAATATTCTTAATTTCACATGCTAACAAAATAATGCTCAGGATCATCCAATGCAGATTAGAGCCCAATGTGGAAAGGGAAATGGCGGATGTTCAAGCTGGTTCCAGAAAAGGCCGAGGAACAAGAGACATCATTGCTGATGCACGCTGGATAATTGAGAAAGCCAAAGAATACCAAAAGAAGTCAATATAGCAATAGCAATAGCAATAGCACTTACATTTATATACCGCTCTATAGCTGGAAGCTCTCTAAGCGGTTTACCATGATTTAGCATATTGCCCCCCAACATTCTGGGTACTCATTTTACCGACCTCGGAAGGATGGAAGGCTGAGTCAACCTTGAGCCCCTGGTCAGGATCGAACTTGTAACCTTCTGGTCACAGGGCGGCAGTTTTACCACTGCGCCACCAGGGTGCAGTGGTAAAATATGTGCTTTATTGACTACAGAAAAGCCTTAGATTGCATTGACCATGTCAAGTTGTGGAATATCCTTAGGAAAATGGGTGTCCCAGAATGTCTCATTGTTCTCATGAGAAACCTATACACAGAACAGGAAGCCACAGTCAAAGATGGAACATGATGAAACAGACTGGTTCCAGATCAGCAAAGGAGTAAGACAAGGCTATCTACTTTCTCCTTATTTATTCAACTTATATGCTGAACATATACTGAGAGAAGCTGGATTGGAAGAAGATGAGCATGGTTTTAAAGTTGGAGGAAGAAACATCAATAACCTGTGCTATGCTGATGACACCACTCCAATACCTGAGAATGAGGATGATCTGCAAACTCTAGTAATAAAAGTCAAGGAGCACAGTGAAAAACTGGGACTACAACTAAATGAAAAGAAAACTAAACTAATAACAGGTACAGCCTCAGAACTAATAACGAATACATTTAAGAGGTAGATAACTTCTGCCTTTTAAGATCAACCAACAACAATATAGGATCCATCAGTCAAGAAATACACCACAGACTAGCATTTGGTAGGGTTGCAATGAAGGCCTTGGAAAGGATATTTCGATGCCGTGACGTATCTATACCTACAAAAATTAGAATCATTTAGATAATGGTTTTTCCCGTGACACTCTATGGATGCAAAAGCTGGACTTTGAAGAAACAAGATAGAAAAAGTATTGACACTTTTGAACTTTGGGGTTGGAGAAGACTTTTGAGGATACCATAGTCAGCCAGGAAAACAAACAAATGGATCATAGAACAAATCAATCCAGAATTTTCACTCAAGGCACAGATGACCAGGCTCAAACTATCATACTTCGGATACATTATGCAAAAACCCAGCTCCCTGGAGAAGTCCATAATACTGGGGAAAGCTGAAGGAAAGAGAAGAAGAGGCCAACCAGCAGCAAGATGGTTACAAGAGCAATGAGTGCACCACTGAGAAACCTTAAAGGCCAAGTTGAAGACAGATCATCCTGGAGAGAATCCCTGTCCTTTCTATAGAGTTTATATCCAGGGTTAACAGTGTCCCACTGGTTTCACTGTTTTATTTATTCATTTATTCATTCATTCATTCATTCATTCATTCATTCATCCATTCTTACATTTATATCCCACTTTTCCTCCAAGGAGCTCAGAACAGTGTGCAGGTGAAACCAAGAAGACAAGGATTGAAGAATAGAACAATATCGGACCTCTGAAAAGTATACAGTGTACTATGCTTGATTGGCCAGCAAACTCACCTGACCTGACCCCATAGAGAATCTATGGGGCATTGCCAAGAGAAGGATGAGAGACATGAGACCAAACAATGCAGAATTGCTGAAGGCCGCTAATGAAGCATCCTGGTCTTCCATAATACCTCATCAGTGCCACAGGCTGATAGCATCCATGCCACGCCGCATTGAGGCAGTAATTGCTGCAAAAGGGGCCCAAACCAAGTACTGAATACATATGCATGCTTATACTTTTCAGAGGTCCGATATTGTTCTATTCTACAATCCTTGTCTTCTTGGTTCCATGTAATATTCTAATTTTCTGAGATTGTGGATTTGGGGTTTTCATGAGCTGTACGCCATGATCATCACAATTATAACAAGTTAAGGCTTGACTTATCTCGCTTTGCATGTAATGCGTCTGTCTCATATATCAGTTTCACCTTTTAATTTGCATTACTGAAATTAATGGACTTTTGCACGATATTCTAATTTTCCAAGTTTCACCTGTATACAGTTATGTTTATCCTCACAACAACCCTGTGAGATAGGTTAGGCTGAGAGATACATGACTGACCCAGAGTCCTCCAGTGAGTTTCATGGTTGAATGGAGATTTGAACTCGGGTCTTCCCTGTCCTAGTCCAAAATTCTAACCACTGCACTCTGCTGGCTCTTTCTGTTCCACCATGTTTCTGTTATGCCCACTATATCTATTTCTTCGTTAGCAAACAAGCACTCCAGCTCACCCATCTTGGTTCGGAGGCTTCTGGCATTGGCATATAAGCACCTGTTCACTTAATCTCTTACCTAGTGTATGTTTTCTTTCTTTTGGCTGTTTGATCTCTTTGACCAGCTAGCACAGCCTTCTGTCTGCTCTTTGTGTGGTTCTACTCTGCCCTCTTCTGTTTTATCTGAATCTTTTACACCCTTGCACCTTAAGGGATGGCATTTGCCAAACTAGATACTGCCCAGCTCCTGTCAGCTATTCCCCAGGCATCATTTTAAAAGTTGTTCTGCGACCTTTTTGATTTTAAGTGCCAGCAGTCTAGTTCCATCTTGGTTCAAGTGCAGCGCATCTCTTTTTTACAGGCTTTGCTTCCTCCAAAATGTATCCCAGTGCCTAATAAATCTAAATCCCTCCTCCCGGCACCAGGTCTCATCCACGCATTGAGACCCCGAAGCTCTGCCTGACTCACTGACCCTGCGTGTGAAATAGATAGCATTTCTGAGAATGCTACCTTGGGGGTCTTGGACTTCAGTATGCTACCTATCAGCCTAAATTCGGCTTCCTTGACCTCCTGACTACATTTCCCGACATCGTTGGTGCCGACGTGCACCATGACAGCTGACTCCTCCCCAGCACTGCCTAACAGCCTATCTAGATGTCACACAAGGTCTGCAATCTTCACACCAGGCAGGCCAGTCACCATGTGGTCTACAGGCGGATCACAGGCCCATCTCTCTATACCTCTAATCAGTGTTTCCTCTAACAAGAATTTCCAGATCTTGTTGACTGCAACTCCCAACATCTCAACATCTGTTGGTCACTGTGTGATTCTCCAAATTGGCTGGCATAGTTTGGTTAGAGCCTTGACTGATTCTGCAATGGCCTTTGGTTGGGAATTATGGGAATCGTAGTCAACAACATCTGGGAATCCCTGTTAGAGGATACACTGCCTCTAATGATTGAATTGCCCACTACAAGGGGGCCCCCACTCCCCCCAGAGGAGTATCCCGTGTGAGAGGTTATGGGCTCATCATCCACGGAAGGGGTCCCTTCTAAAGGAGCATTTCTCTCTTCTTCAGACTGATGTCCCTTGAGACCTTCATTCTCCCTGACATACAGGTGAAACTTGGAAAATTAGAATATCGTGCAAAAGTCCATTAATTTCAGTAATGCAAATTAAAAGGTGAAACTGATATATGAGACAGACGCATTACACGCAAAGCGAGATAAGTCAAGCCTTAATTTGTTATAATTGTGATGATCATGGCGTACAGCTCATGAAAACCCCAAATCCACAATCCCAGAAAATTAGAATATTACATGGAACCAATAAGACAAGGACTGTAGAATAGAACAATATCGGACCTCTAAAAAGTATACAGTGTACTGTGCTTGATTGGCCAGCAAACTTGCCTGACCTGACCCCATAGAGAATCTATGGGGCATTGCCAAGAGAAGGATGAGAGACATGAGACCAAACAATGCAGAATTGCTGAAGGCCGCTAATGAAGCATCCTGGTCTTCCATAATACCTCATCAGTGCCACAGGCTGATAGCATCCATGCCACGCCGCATTGAGGCAGTAATTGCTGCAAAAGGGGCCCAAACCAAGTACTGAATACATATGCATGCTTATACTTTTCAGAGGTCCGATATTGTTCTATTCTTCAATCCTTGTCTTCTTGGTTCCATGTAATATTCTAATTTTCTGAGATTGTGGATTTGGGGTTTTCATGAGCTGTACGCCATGATCATCACAATTATAACAAATTAAGGCTTGACTTATCTCGCTTTGCATGTAATGCGTCTGTCTCATATATCAGTTTCACCTTTTAATTTGCATTACTGAAATTAATAGACTTTTGCACAATATTCTGAGTTTCACCTGTAAGAGGAGCTATCAGCCTTACAGTAGGATGCCTCTACCACGTCCCTGAAGGTCTCATCTGCATGCCTCTCTGTCTCTCTGAGCTTCTCCAGATCCACTACCTTGGTCTCGAGGGAACTAACCTCTTCCCTGAGAAACAAAAGCTCCTTGCACTGATCACGCAAGAATTCTGCCTATGGAGGAAATATTTATATATTTTTATTTATTTATTTAGCAAATTTATTGACTTAGACTCAAGGTGGTTTGCATAAATTAAAACAACAACAATGAAGACGGGGGGGCCACACTAAAAATGAAAAGTCTGGCAAAATAGTCACATATGTGACACTCTGTGCAATACACTGGGAAGGGCCCCTTCTCCTGCTGGCTTTCTATCTTCATAACTGGTTTTGTTGGCTGTTTACAGTATTTAGAGATTGTTTATTAGAAAGTTAGGTCTTAGCTGTATTGGTCAGCTATTTAACAGTTCAAACTTCCTTTCTCAAGAATATGAAGGAGGGATTATTATTTACCTTTTCTTTCCACTGGGCTCCTTGTGATCAAGGGGACTCGTTTCAGGCTCCTCCACACACTTCCCTCCTAAACTCCATGGAAAACACCAATGCCATGTTTGCTATCCCTGATCACTAAGTTCTTGGGCCTTCACCTCTTATAGAGAGAGTAGGCTTCAAACTGATACAGGAATGTGGCTCACAGGAAGGTGCCCCCACCACCAGGTGTGACTCACTGCAGCCCTAGCTGACTCCTCCCACTCCAGGCAGAGAGAG
Organism: Hemicordylus capensis; assembly: GCF_027244095.1. Taxonomy (NCBI): domain Eukaryota; kingdom Metazoa; phylum Chordata; class Lepidosauria; order Squamata; family Cordylidae; genus Hemicordylus; species Hemicordylus capensis. The sequence continues at coordinate 23,007,186 of NC_069661.1, read as the reverse complement.
AGAGAAACTAAATGCCACAGAGCCCCCAGAGTAAGCCCTGGCAAATGCTAGCCCTGGCAAGAAACAAACACAGGCACGGCATGTATGTCTTCTTCCCTCTGTACAGCATCTGCAGCACTCTAGTGCTCTTTCTTTATTTGCCCTTCTCAGAGGAGCTCTTACCCCTGGACTTATGGGCCTCCACACCCCCTGGGGGCCTCCAAATCCTCCTTAGTCTGTCCTGGGTGGCACTGGCCTGCCACTGTGCCGGGTGGCAAAGCATGACCTCTGCTTTAGAGACAGAGGGGGAGTGGGGTGGGGGATATGTGGGATGGGAATATGTTGTGTGTTGAAATGTTTTTGCTAATGCATAGTTGCATAAATATACCTGTTTTATATTCTTTCATTCTTGTGAGTTCAGCTGCTGTTTATGCCCTCAAGAACCTGCGAGTTAAAAATACTAAGTGTGTCATGATGGGGGCGGCTCCAAAGGCATTTAGATCCAAAATTACCTAGGTACGCTTCTACCCTTTCTGCTTCCTCCCCCTTCTTGTTATTATGACAACAGCAAATGAGCTAGGAGAAAGCATCAGGAATGAGGTGGAGAAGGAAAAAGAGGAGGAGGAAGAAGAAGTGGAGGAGGGGGAGGGGAGGAGGGGGAGGAGGAGGTATGGAAGAGCTGCTTGGATGGCTGGGATGGCAGAGTGAGGAAAGTGAGGTGTTGCAGAGCATTTTGCCACCCTGCTAAGTCACCACCTGAGGCAGACACCTTATCTCACATCATGGAGAGACCACCCCTGGGGTGATTTATATTGCATATATTTAATATTCTACAAGCAAGCAAATCAAAATGGTAATCGTTGGATCCCAAGGTTTTTCTAGAATAGAAATCACATGACTGGTGAATACTCCTGGTGCAAAACTGTGGTGCCAGAAGAAAAAGTGAATTTCATGTACTGCTTTCCGCCTAGATGTTTAGCCACCTGCTCCATCCCAGCCTCTCCAAAACTGCAACCCCTGCTAAATGAACCAAGAGGCACCTTTTAAAGCAGTGACTCTCTTGTCTTTGGTAGGGAGAGAGCAACTGTCTTTATCCAGCCCCAGGACAACATCCCTCCAGTGTTGCAGGTGTATTTGTACTTCTTTTTCTATTGTGAGCCCTTTGGGGACAAGGATCCATCTTTATTTATTTATTTTTCCTATGTAAAACTGCTTTGAGAATTTTTGTTGACAGGTTATATACAGTATAAACCAACATAGTTATAGTAGCCGTTGTTTTTGCTCTTTCCATGGAGATGCAGCAAACCCATTCCAGTAGGTCTCTGTTTTGTGGCAGGTTCCAAATGGTGCTCTACCCCCATCCTTGGGATGGGAAACCCAAAAGGAAAGAACGGACAATTAGTACAGGTTTGTTTTGGAAAAGAAAGCAATATTCTCAGCTGGAACAGAAATCTTCTTATGCCAGCAGAGAAAGGAAAAACAGAGAACTTTGCAATAGGTGCCTCTAGAGAAGAAAAAGCCTCATCATACTTTGTCGTGGGAACTTTCTCTCTTCTCCATGCCATGTTTTATTGGTCATGCTGAGGAATTCACACTATGGCAGCTAGACAGTCACAGACAGCCACAGTTCTACAGAAGTCAAAGCAGTAATGGCAGTTGACATGACAACGATTTGATGCAAAAAGGGGTCTGCTAGCTTTGAGCATATCCTCTTTCTATTATAAAATGCAGTCCCAATTCTTATTTTGTGGTTTCCATGTTTCGGCACCATGGTTAAGAGATGAGTAACAGGTTAAGAGATGAGTAATGGGTTAAGAGATGAGTAATGACTTGCAGTAGCTTGCTGCAGGGAGGTCCATGTTCAGCATGCTTGCTGTTATTTTCAGTGGGCTAGGCATTAGACAATGGCCACCAGATTTGACACTTCCCATGGACCCCTTTTCTCATTGCTAAAATGGTCCAGAAAGGAAGGGCTGAAAAACTCACATCCTTTAGGTTTTCATTCCCTGATCATATAGCCCATCAGTCTGGCAAAAATAAGCAAAATACTGGAAAATGATTTTTTCCATTCCTTCTTATCTGTTATGACAGGCCTATTGAACTTAAGAGTTCTTTACAGGAGAAGCTTTCTTCTGTTTTTGTATTAGTAGGTCAGGTTGTTAAAAGACATTAAATATTTTTGGCCTTTCATAGATTTCCCTAAATTTTATCCATTTAGCAGCGGAACAAATGGTATTATTCAGTACTCTGCTTGGAATTATTTTAATATTTTTACGAGTCAACCAGAGGAACTGGGATGGAAAAGATTAGAAAAGACTTGAGCATTTGGGACCTTATTTCAAGAAAGCTTCTGGATAATTTTTCTACAGGTTTTGAATTAAAAGGATGAAATTTATGTAGGGAAATTATATTTATTGGTTTTATGGATCTGAGTGAGATTCATTTATGAAGGTTTTATTTTTATTTTTTTGTTGTTGGGTTTGATTTTTTTCTTGGCCAGTCATAAGTTTTTGTTGATATAATATTAAATAATAATATGTTTATTAATACTTTTTGAGCCTGTGGGTATGGGATGGGATACTGCGGATGTTTTGCTCTGTGCCTGAATCAATTATAACATTCATGTATATGTTTTTTGTTTGTTTGTCTTGACTCTCCCCTCAATTTAGATTGCTAGATTGGTTTAGAGGTCTGAAATTTTACTGGTAAGATTGAGGTCCATGTTAACATTACGTATTCTATAATTATATACACACGTATAAAAATATATATAATTACTATTTGTATCCTGCATATAGACGATGTTTTCAGGATGGATGTGTTCTTGTATGTATTCATGTATGACTCTCAGAGATGTAACCTTTTCTGTTTTTACTTATATTACTAATAAATGCAAAATTATTCTGGCAAAAAAAAAAAATACTTAAGAAGAATTCTAGTGGCCACCATGCATTCCACATGTGTCTGCCATGTGTTTGGAGAACATACATGGCACAAAGTTGGTTCAAGATCAAAGTTGATCCAAGATTGATTGATTGATTGATTGAATATACCGCCCAATCCACAGACTCAGGACAGTGTACAAACAAGAACAGCATCCGAGCTTTAAAATGAGGGAGAGAGAGAGAGAGAGAGAGAGAGAGAGAGAGAGAGAGAGAGAGGTAAACACCTGGCGGAAAAGAAACGTCTTCAATAAGATCTTAAAGGCTGAAAAGGAGGAGGCAGACCAAATCTGGGGGTGGGGTGGAGAATTCCAAAGTGAAGGGGCAGCAACAGAGAAAGCCCTTCCACAGGCCCTAGTACTACGGACCTCTCTGAGACCAGGTACCAAACGATGGGCAACCTGAGAAGATCTCACAGGACAGGACAGAACTGGCCGGAAGAGGCAGTCCTGAAGGTAAGCAGGTGCTAAGCCCTGAAGGGTTTTAAAGGTGAGAACCAGCACTTTGAATTGGACCTGGAAGCAAATAGGTAACCAGTGCAGTGACTTCAGGAGAGGTGTCACACTATCATATCTCCTAGTGCCCATAAGCAGGCGGGCCGCCGCATTCTGGACCAACTGAAGCTTCCGGGTCGTCTTCAAAGGCAACCCCAGGTAGAGTGCATTACAGTAATCCAGACAAGAGATGATGAGGGCATGAGTTACCGTTGCCAGTGCCTGCTGGTTAAGATAGGGCCGCAACTGGCGGACCAGCCGAAGCTGGGCAAAGGTACCTCTGGCCACAGCCTCCACCTGCTGTTCGAGCAGGAGCCGTGAGCCCAAGAGGACGCCCAAGTCGCGGACCACCTCCTTCAGGGACTGTGCAACCCCGTCCAGGGAGAGACTCAGAGTCGGCAATTGGCCAGATCAAGAAGTAAGCAAAAGCAACTCAGTCTTGGAGGGATTAAGTCTAAGCCTGTTTTGGCCCATCCAGACCCTGACAGCCTCCAGACACTTGGCAAGCACAGAAATGGCGACTCTGGAGTGTCCTGGGGTGACAATATACAATTGAGTATCATCGACATATTGATGGAATCTCACCCCAAACTGATGGATGAACTGCCCCAGCGGTTTCATGTAGATGTTAAAAAGAATGGGGGCAAGAACCAAGCACTGAGGCACCCCACAAAGGAGTGGCCACAGGGCAGAGCATTCGCCACCAATACACACTGACTGAAAGTGCCCACTAAGGAAGGAACAGAACCACTGCAAAACAGTGCCCCCAATACCTAACCCATGCAGGCACTCCGGAAGGATACCATGGTCGATGGTATCGAAAGCCATCTTGAACTGAGCTGTTTTTGTACGATGCAAAAATTGAATCATGTATTTCTTTGTCACTTCCATGCCTGATGAGGGCTTGCCCCAAAACTTTCAGCTGATGACACCCAACTGTACCTTTCATTACTATCTCTAGCAGGAAAGACTGTGGCAGTTCTTAACCAGTGTTTGGGGTCAGTGGCTGACATGCTGCGCAGTCTTACGCCAGTGTTTCCAATTGGCCTGCACTGCTGCAAGCATCTAAGGAAGTACCAGTGGTCTTGTGCAAATGTGCAAATACTTGAATTTGTGCATTGGCATTTTAGAAGCTTTGAAGTTGTGTTAAATGGAAGCTGTGTTCCCAAACTGTGGACATGCAACTTTAAGTATTTGCACACTTGTATTCTTATGCAAAACTGCCAGTGTTTCCTCAGTTGCCCACAGCAGCATAACCCAATTGGAAATGCTGGCAGAAGAAGCCCCAGTCAGCCAGAATTCTGCTAGATGACAGTGAAAAAGCTGAAATTAAATCTAGACAAGAGAGAGTTCTCTTGTTCAGGGAATCTGCTGGTCTGCTGTTGAGTTGTTAGCTTGTTCTAGATGGGGTGGTGCTCCCTTTGAAAGGAAAGGTTTATAGCTTGGGAGTACTCCTGGATCTGATCTTGAGTCTACTTCAAAAAGGCCGGATAGAAATGTTTGATAGATAGATAGATAGATAGATAGATAGATAGATAGATAGATAGATAGACAGATAGAAAGACAGATAGATAAATAAAGGAAGTCATGAAAACCCAGTACCACCCCTCACTAAAGGCTCATTCTCACTGACTATGTCTGGACTCTTCAGATAGTCCAGACTGTGGACTCTCTCTTCAGACTATGTCAGGGGATTTAGCTCTTCCATATAAATGTCAATACAAAAACCCTGCACATAGAAAACAGGACGTCATGGAGGACGCAAAACTAGACTGTTTCTCCCTCATGTGCAGACGGGTTGAGACTGGTGGGGTTTAATGGTGGAAGCCTGCAAACAGGGCATGAAATTATTCACAGGTGTTTGCCGAAAGCAAATTATTCAGAGGCAAGCCACCTCTAATCCTAGAAGTTCTACCTACCTATCATGCCAAGTAGCCATTGAATAATAGATCTGCTACTACTATGGATATTTATATACCTCTCTTCCACCAAAGTTCTCAAAGCGGTTTACACAGAAAAATAAATACATAAATAAGGTGGTCTCCTGTTCCCAAAGGGCTCACAGTCTAAAAAGAAATATAAGGCAGATACCAGCAATAGCCACTGGAGGGATGCTGTGCTGTAGCTGGATAGGGCTAGTTGCTCTTCCCCTGAAAAATATAAGAGAATCACCACTTTAAAAGGTCTATCTTCCATGATTTTGTCTAATCCCTTTGAAAGCCATAAAAGCTAGTGGCTCTCTCACCACATCCTGCAGCCGTGAATTCATACGATAATTGTGCATTGTGTGTAGACAGTAAAATGGTGGAGGCTCCAAACCTCTTCTGAAGGCACTGTGAACATGAGAAAAGTGAATACTGGAGTGTTGCTTATGAGGGGCATTGCAGTGAGAGCATGAGATATTCCAGTCATTCATAACTATGGTTCTTCTGGCCATAAAGCTGCACATTTGGAAACTGTCTCAAAAATCATGTAGTCATGCTCCTCTGTACTATGTCAGTATCTGTTCATCTGATCTAACCAAGCAATACATTTTGTGATCATCAGGCCCACAACAGGAGACTGACTGATGCCACAGATACTGTCTCTGTCGACAGGAAGTCAAAAATGATTCTGTCCTATTTTCTTTTCTGCTCTGAAAATGACTGTACTATAATATTCAGAGACTGATTCTGGTGCACGCTTTTCTTTATTTCTGCTGTTATGTTTTTGCAAAGGCTCTGTGAGATTCAATCAGTGCCAGAGACAGAGCCACATAACTGCTGACGTTTGTATGCTCAAAGGGAGAGGGTTCATTGCTTCTTTATCCCAGGCTGGGTTCACAGAATCATAAGGATCCTGGTTAAAAAATTAATCAAGATTAGTGAGCTCTGTGGAGCTGGTCGTGAGAATGTAGAATTTCAGGACAATCCTGGTCAAACTGCTCTGGTCAACCAGCATTTAGCCATGATAGATAACCATCGTTTAACCAGGGTAGATAACCAGGATCATGGTTAACCAGAGAGGTTTGACCAGGATTGTCCAGGAAATCTGCATTCTCCCACCCAACTCCACAGGGCTCACTAATCCTGATTCACTTTTAAATCAGGATCCTTGTGATTCTATGAACCCAGCTCCAGTATGTCTGGCCCTTGACACATCTTGTGGCCTTTTTGCACAATCTAATCTACTTAGCCTGCCATGAATTTCTGAATTACAGTCTTAAGGCCGTAACATTCTGTGGACTGGGCTTGCATCACTTTCCCCAACAGGACCATCTCTTTCTTACAGCAACCCTCCGATTCATTTCCCCCTTTTCTTTTTGTTAACATGAAGCCTTAAGAAGAGTTCTGTTAAGCTCAAAGGTTTCGTTTACTCCTTTATTATTATTATTCTGCTGTTTGTCCTAATCAACCCATTGTTCTGCTGCCTCTGATGCACGCATGCAATTTTTCAGAGTTGTCAATCAAATGTACAATAACTTAATTATGCCTAGCCTCCCCCTGCATAGAAATCCAATTCCCAGGGTGCCTTGGGAAGGAGTGACCATTAAATTAGTTTACATCTGTCATATGAATGCCAGGTGTCCAAGGCTGGAGTCAGATGCTTCTGCTGGTTTTTGAAGCACGGCAAAAAGCACTACCATTGACAAGAGGCAGGAAGGGGGGCGGGGCGGATTTATATACACCACAGTCAGTATAAGTTCTTGCATACCAACTTCAGCTTTCCAAAACAAAAACAAAAAACCCACCAACCTTACAGTCTGTCTCCAGCCAGAAGCAAGAACAGATTTCCACCAAGCCACTAAGTGGCACTGCATTCCCATGTTGGTCAGACTCTGAATGCAGAATTACCCAGAGCTTAATTCTCCGGAGCTTAATTCTTCTGAATTTCAGCTGAAAAAGAGAGAGGAAGCCCATCAGCTACTGATTGTGACTGGATCCATCCTGGGGTTTATTCAAGACTTAGTTTTGGTTGAAAGAGCCCCTTCAGTCTTCCTGTCACTCACAAATGTGCAGTGTTTGTGTATGAGTGAGAATTACAGTTGCCAACCAGGGACTTTTATAGAGGACATGTTACTATTTTGGGGACCAAATGACCCTTCCTTCCTTCCTTCCTTCCTTTCTTTCTTTCTTCCTTCCTTCCTTCCTTCCTTCCTTCCTTCCTTCCTTTCTTTTGCATTAGGAGGAATAGAGACTATTTTGGGGACCAAATGACTTTTGTCCAAAGGTCTGGAGAGCAGCTGGAACATGTTGTTCACTCAGAACACTTTGCTCTCATGAGCAGCTTCTCTTCCTCGGTCTCCTCCTCCTTCCCCTTCCTACTGACCAAAGGGAAGCCAGAGGGGAGGTTCTACTTCAGTGGCAGGTTGCAGAGCCACATGATGCAGGAGCATGGATAGGTGGACCCAACAGGTGCAGCTTGTATCCTTCATGTGGTGGTGGCAGGGAGAAGTTAGCAGTGAACTAACTAGCCTTACTCAATTAGTAGCTACCCCTGCTGAGTAAAAAGGCACCTTTTAAAGTGGTGGATCTCTTCTATTTCTCATGGGGAGAGCAACTGGCCCTATCTAACCTCAGCATAGCAGCCCTTCAAGGGCTGATACTTGTGTTACCTTGCATTTCTTTTTGGATGGTGAGCCCTTTGGGGACAGGGGAGTGTCTTATTATTTATTTGTCTTTGGAAACCACTGTGAAACCTTCTGTTGAAAAGCTGTATATAAATGTTTGTAGTCACAAAGAACAGCAAGCGAGTGGGAGACTGCGCATGCCCCACTGTGCCAGCATGCAAAGAGGCTGGCCCGGCAGCTAGCTAGCTGCCCTGCCTCGAACCAAGACGTGAAGCTGCCATTACATTATATCTGAACACTCCCTTGCTCAGTTCTTGGATATCTAGAATGCAGCTCTCAATTTAAGCCATGACTCCAAAAATACAGAGCAGACTGAATTTACTCAGATGCACAACATGCATCTCCTCTGAAGCCAGTGATGCCTCTGACTTCATCAGAAATGCATCAGAAGTAACTTCATCAGAAATTCTGCTACTGCTCAAGGCTCTTGAAAATTCCAGCTTGAAGGCATATTTATAGCTTAGCTCAAAGCTAGAATAAACAAGAGGGCTCATTGTCCAGCGCAGAGAGTGAAGACAGATGTACTATTTCAACAGTACTTATCAGAGAGAACAGTTCTTCACTGGTGATGTGATCCTGGCTTTGCCATTTGTCTCACACACACATATGCTTCTGGTGAGCTGTCTGCCTTTAAAACACAACCTAAGTGGTATATATAAGTCCAAAGTGAAAGTAAAGTAATGTGCGCCGTCACGTTGATTTCAACTCCTGGCACCCACAGAACCCTGTGGTTGTCTTTGGTAAAATACAGGAGTCTAGATTACATAAATATATGTTCATCACGCACTTTATATAAAATGTTTAGAAAAATTGAAATCTGCCCTGGAATTTGTGGGGATGTGTGTTAACAGCGGCATGGGTGTTAGCCAGTAGGTAACCTTCATAGTCAACTTCTGTCCAATTAAAACTAATCCATGCTGGAAAACTGTAAAATGGCCTTTTCAGCATTTGCCCCCAAACAGAAGAATATATGCTTGCAACTGAATATGGTGAAGGTGTTAATTCATACTCCCTCTGCTGCCTGTAGGAACATGGCATTTTAAGAGCCTTTAGCCAGGGTTAAAAAAGCACAAGTGCATTGATTTAAAGCAGGCATAATTCCCCATTGGAATGTTGCCAGAGATCCTAAGCAACTGACTTGAGCTAAGTAAGATGCTCCTCTAGGAAAGATAATTAACAGCTAGCCTCCACAGAGCCTTTATCATGAAATCAATAGCAGTCAGGCCTGATTTGCCTTTGTCTTTATATTGCATAGGTTTTGTTCTAAGTCAAAACATGGTGGCTTTTGTCTTTTTTTAAAAAAAGATAGCTCAGTGGGAAAAGCCAGTCAACCTAAGATTTCTTACTTGCTGAGCCACTAAACATGAATGGGTTGCAAAAAGAAAAAAGAAAAAGGTTTTGCTAGCAAAACATTGGGACCCATCTTGCACATGCTGGAAATGAAGAGCACTCCAGACATAAGTATCAATCCCTTTCAGACAAACACTGAAAACACAGCTGGCTAGGGGGTTCTGGCGAGCAGGTGCATCAGCATTGTGGGGTGCTTAGCAGGCTCAATCCTGCTCCCAGATTCCTGACAAGAGGTTTCCCCAGAAGAACAATAAGGAGCTGTGTCAAGCTTCCAGACCTGTGCACCAATGGGAAATCTGTTTGTACAGGAGCCCGGAATCTGAAAAGCCTCTCCTAATTGCTGGAAATTCTCACACCTGTCCCAGTACTCTCAACAGAGTTCCATAAATCTGAGCTTCACAGCTTCATGAGCAAGTTGGTATCTATCAAGTTTTCATCTTACCCTTCCTCCAAGAAGTTCTCAGAGCAGCACATTTCGTCTCCTCTGTTTATCCTCACAACAAGCCTGCAAGGTAGGTTAGACTGAGAGCTAGTGACTGATTGGAGCAGGGGTCTCAAGGTGTGACCTCCAGCTCTTGCTGGACTATAAGGCCCATCACCCTCATCACAAGGGCCAGCAACCAGGGGTGTGATGGGCAGTGCTGTATTGTTGGGATGCCATGTTAGCTGGTTCCTTGTGTAACCCTGTGGAGTCTAGAGAAGGGTGTGGCATCACTCTTGTGGGGCTTTTGTTCCCTTCAGGGGGCAGTAGGGATTAGGGATGTGTACGAACCTGTTCGGAGGCCCTTTTACGGGCCTCCGAACAGGTTCGAACACGGGGGCGGTTCTAAGTTCAACAGGGGATGGGGGTGCCACTTTAAGGGGAGAGGAGAGCTGGTCTTGTGGTAGCAAGCATGACTTGTCCCCTTAGCTAAGCAGGGTCTGCCCTGGTTGCATCTGAATGGGAGACTTGATGTGTGAGCACTGCAAGATATTCCCCTCAGGGGATGGAGCCGCTCTGGGAAGAGCAAAAGGTTTCAAGTTCCCTCCCTGGCTTCTCCAAGATAGGTCTGAGAGAGAATCCTACCTGCAACCTTGGAGAAGCCGTTGCCAGTCTATGAAGACAATACTGAGCTAGATAGACCAATGGTCTGACTCAGTATATGGCAGTTTCCTATGTTCCTAAGGGCGGAGGAGGTGCACTTACCCCTCCCACCGCTTTCCCCCCCACTGGCGCTCATTGCTATTAAAAGCCTTTGGGGTGGAAGCGTAACTCCCTGCCACCCCGTTGCCCTCCTCAGCCGGAAGTGGCCAGAAGTACTCCAAATGCTTTTAACAGCAATGAGCGCCTGCAGGGGTGGGGGGACGGCGGGGGGGGGAAGTGCACCCTCCCCAAGCCTTAAAGCGGCACCCCCGCCACCTTCGAACCACCCAGCCACAGTTCCGTGCACATCCCTAGTAGGGATGAGAAGAGTCCAGGCTGGTCAAGTCCCAGTTGGGTTGAGAGGACAAGGCAGGGAGAGCGGCAGGGACAGCTCTAGGGAGACAGCTAGATTGGGTGTGGCAGGAAACAGGAAGCCAGGTCAGGAAGGGGGCGGGGCTGGAAGTAGGCTTGAAGCCCTGTCAGCTCTGCACGGGGGCATTTAAAGACAAGGCAGCTGAGGAGGAGGAGGGGCTGCTTCTGAGTATGGGAGCTAAGAGTTCTCCAGGAGAGGAAACTGGTTGAATGCAGCAAGCCAGGAGGAGGACTTGGGTGACAAGCTAACCTCCTCCCCTGGCTGTTCCGGAGGCTGACCGTTTGTGTGTGTGCTTACCCAGTCATTCTGGAGTTCAAGAAGGGCTAGGAGCCCACCTCATGCCCTGGCAGTCTGACATGTATCTATAATGCCCCGAGCAGTATTGTACTGGAGCAGTGGGATATAAATATTTTTAACTAAATAAATAAAAGGGTGCATGTGTGCCAAGAATATGAGCCAACCCGGAGGCCCTGCTCACCTGCCAGCTCCCACTCCTGCGTCCTGCAGCCTGCTTGGCTACCATTTCCGCGGCAGCTCCACTAAGCCCGTAGCTTAGACAGTAGGTGAGCAGGTTCATGGCTACTGTGGACTTAGTTGAGTTGCCCAGGAGGCAACAGCTGATTAGATTGCAGGGCCACTGGGGAGGGAGAGGGAGAAGCGGCAGTGGCATGACCAAAAAATCTGGATATGAGGCTGCCCCCAGCATCACTGCACCACTGATGATGGGTTGATGGGTGTAGTAGGCCAATATCTGCAGGGAGTTATTCACACATGCCTTTATGCTGTGTGGTATCTGAAGAGCAAATCTGCTTCACAGCAGATTTGCAAGATGTTTAATTCGGGGGATTAAATGGACAGTTCACATAGGCTCGGCTCCTCTCCGCAATCCCAGGCAGATCTTTTTCCTGTGTGTTCCCACACTTTGCTCCGGGTTTTTCCTCCAGCCAATCACAAATAAGAGGAGGCGGCAAGAGAGCTTTGTTGTTGTTGTTAGTTGGACAGCTCATTATGGAAGAGCGGAAGAGCAGCATGACATGTTGCCAAGCCTTGCCTTTGTGAGTGACTGTCTCTCTTTATCACCTCATGTTCCACACACACACACACACACACACACACACCCCAGACTATTTCAGAGGCAGGGTGCTTTCTCTGTGTCATGAAGAAAAATGCAGCCAATGGAATTAGCTCAGGTTACACTGAGGAGAGCAGCCTCTAGACATAACAACCAGAGCTCAGTGTGTGTGCGTAAGGAGGGGAGCAGTCTGCTTCCAAGCGGCTGCGGGATTCCCTTCTTGCTCCACTAGGACTCTAACTGGACAGGGACAGCAACAAGTAGCCTTTGGCGCACTTGCAACCTGCTCCCCTCTTCTTTAACCTGCGCTCAGACCCGCTTTGAGCCTCGCCAGGTTTTCCATGCTCGGCAGTTCCCATAAACGAATTTCTTCCTCACAACATACCCAACACGGCAGCTGTCAAACTCCCCTTCATTGAGTTTTGGAAAACATTGGATTACTGGCATGGCCACTCCACACATCAAGGGAAAAGCGGTGGGGCAAAATAGAAGGCTCGGATTTTTTCCCCAAAAGCCATTGAAACTAGAGGATTTTTTTAAGCCGGACATACTTCGGGCTAAGCCAGAATGTGCAGCCTTGATTCCGGGGGAAACAGAGTCCTGTCTGTACTGGTCCCTGATAGCCTGCAGAGACTTCGGGGAAAATACAGCTAATACAGTATGTGGACTGGCACACTCCATGCCGGAGGAGATTCAGACCAAAAGCCCTGTGTGTGATGCCTCCAGGAGGGGCACCGTTTGAGACCCCTGGGTTGGAGTAAATTGGGTAACCAATTTACCCAATGGGTTTTGAACACAGATCTCCGCAGTAAGTGTAGCACCACACCAGCTCTCATATCCCATCTTAGAATTGGAATTATATCTCCAGTCTTCATTTAGTCAATGAGAACTCAGACAGGCAAAGCTAAAAGAGTATATTATGAACTAATTTACTAGAACAGTTGGAAATTTCTCTTTGCTATTTGCCCTGCTTATTCATTCATCCTTTTAAATCCTGTTATGGGAATATTTTTTCAACTCCTCTGTGTTATCAACGCCAGACAATGGGGAATAAGTTATTGCCCACAATAAAGAAGAAAGGTACAAAGGCTATGAACAAGTGTTATATATATTATATAATATTCTAGATTCCCCCACACCTGCCCACACACACACACACTCCAAATCTTGTATTGATTGCTCCCCTTACAAAATGGGGAAATGAAATTAATAATTAAATACTGAATGTAAATTTACATTTTGCTTATATTTTGTTTGCCAGCGTCTTGTGTTTACTTTGCCGATATAAACCTTTCCAGACACTGGCCACTCTTGGAGCAATAAATAAATATTATCTTTAAATAGAAGATCTGCATCATTGCAGACGTAATATGGTAGAGGGGGAAAAGGCACCAAATAATCACCATAAGTAACAAACAGTGATTTATCAGTACTTAGCTGTCAGTCAAGAACTGCCCTTTAAAATCAGTGAGTAAGAATGTTCTGACCTTAAGCTGCATGTAAAAGCATAAAAGATGGCCAAGAATATTCACTGTAAAAGTAATCTGATATTGAAGTTTCTTCCGTAGTTTTTAAGAGTTCTCCTTTCCTCTTTGTCTGAAATGAATTCCAGGTATGTACAAAGGAAGGACAAGAACATCACCCAGAGCATGGCCTAAAGGCACACAATACAGTCACCTTGCTGAAGCTAAGCAGGTCTTGGTGTGGTCAGTGCCTGGATGGGAGACCCATGTATGCCAGCTTGAAGAGAGGAGTCAGTCTTGTGGTAGTGAGCACAAGTTCTTCTCTTTTCTAAGCAGGGTCTGCCTTGGTTTGTATTTGGATGGGCAACTCCACGTTAGTGCTGTAAGATATTGCCCTTAGTGGATGGGGCCAGAGTTCAGAGGAAGGGCACCTGCATACAAAAGGTCCGGATTCGCTCCCTGACATCTCCAACTGGGTCTCAGAGAGACTCCTGTCTTGAAGAGTCGCTGCTAGTCAGCATAGACAATACTGACCTAGATTGACCAATGGTCTGACTCAATATAAGCTCCGCTTTCTGGGTTCCTACAGCAGTCACATTATTGTTCTTGGCTTATTTAGCTTATTAAGGAAGCTTGCTTGACATTTCCAAACACATTCAGGAAATGGACCAGATTCCACTTAGAAAATACAGGTTTTTTGGACTAGGCCAAACTTTCCAGTCTGCTTTCCAGGCTAGTTTTCTCTTCCTGTCTAAGACCATGAGGCAGGAAAGACTGGTGCAGCGAAAGAAGTCCGTACCAGGCCCGCTAAAATCTGCAGGGGAGATGAGCCTGCACCCCCCTGAACACATGGTTTCACCCAGCCCAGTTCCTGGCCCGGAAGGAAGCTAATGGGTTGGCCAGGTTTCTGGGAGGCTGCAGGAGTCTTCTATCTACCTGGCTGCCCTGGCTTCTGCTGTTTGTTGTGGGGCAGAGGACCGGGTGAATGAGGCTTCTTTAAACAATGAAGGCCTTTAAAAATAATTCATGCTATAGAATCATAATATACGATGACTGAACTGTCTGACACTTTGCTGTTAAGTTCCAGTTGTGTGCATGAAGGAGCAAAAAGGGGAGCGGGAAATATTTGGGGAGGGAGCACTCGCTAACCCTTGAAATCATCCCTAAATTGAGAGTCAGATCTCCCAAAGATCTGTCAGTAGATCACAATCTACTTTCTGCCCAACCCTGACCTAGCAAGCAGCCAATTGAAAGGGACTCTGAGAAACAGATGAAGATGCATTGTCTTACCACACCACTGCTACTGAAAAGGAAGTCTAAGAAATAAAAGAGAGAGAGAGAGAGAGAAAGTTTAAAACTTACTTACACAGCAAATTCTTTTTGTGGCTCCATCAAAACTTCCAATCAGATACTGTCTGTCCCAGCTGCAATCCCAGGGTGTTTAAGAAACTGAATGGCATAGAGTGCAATTCAATTGCTGCATGGAAATGTTATTATCTCAAAAGTTATTAAGCTTTTTCTAAATTGGAATGATTGAAAACTCCAAATTAGGATGCCTTGCTTATGATTTGCTAAGCTTCATATAAAACATGCAGAAATTGGGATTTTGTAGGTTGTGCTGTGTTATCTAACTAGCAAACTGGGGATATGTTTAATTTTGAGGGGTGTTTATAACAGGGCTTATGATTATTTATTGTTCCTTTTGGGTAAAGTGCCAAGTATTCTAGCAGAGTGCTGGGGAAAGCATACACTCCAGTTATAGAGTATGGAGTCTAGTTGTTGCAGCTATTTAAGGAACATGCATGGAGATCACTGTAGAGTCTAAATCACTTAACTAGTTTATTAGTGAAATACATTAGGATAGGAAAGGCCTAATCCTGTCTAATAGCTACATAATGGAATTCTTCTCATGATCATGGAGAAGAGTCACTCACCCTCCCCAGCGGATCGCCCACCCAGACGAGCGGTGGCTTCCCCCGCGACTTGCCTAGCGGCTCTGGGGGTTGGGTGCAGGGAAGCGCTGCTGTGCGGTGCTCCGCCCCCCCAAAGCCCCAATAATGCACCACACGAGTGTGCAGTACATTATGGGGAACCCCCCCCCCAGTGTGTCTGCTGCATCTGCTTGACACACAATTTTTTTAAAATGAGGTCAAGAAAGCGCTTGCTCCTTAACTTCATTTTAGCAGGAGGCTACTTTGGCGGGTTTGCCGCTGTGTGGCCACCAGGATCAGGTGCGATCCCGGTGGTTCACACGAGCGTGCAAAACCGGGCTTGGCTCCCTTAGCCCGGTTTTGCATGCTCGTGTGAATAGCCTCAAAGAATAGGTAGGGAGAGAAAGAGATGTTCCCATCTTCTCTCTAGGAGGAAAGGAAGAGGACTGACTCAACTCAGTAAGTGCCTGAGGAGTCAAAGCAGGGTTCAGAGAGTAGAGGCAACCAGGGGCAGGTAAAGAGACCCTGGGGCTATTCTCACAATCAGCAAAAATTGGGCTAGGAGAGCCTAGCCCGATTTTGGCTGATTATGTAAACCACCGGGCTACCAGGTGAGCCTGGTGGCTTACAAGCGGCTAGCCCGCTTTTTTAGCCCTCCCCTTAGCCTGGGTTTGCGGAGTGAGCACTCCGCAAACCCAGGCTTTCCGCACCGCGGCTACTCACAAATAGACCCCCGGAGGGGAGGCGAAAGGCTGCCTCCAGGCTCCAGGGGTCTCCCCAGTATGCCCTGCGCACTCGCACAGGGCATACTGGAGCTTCCGGGGGCCGCGCAGCCCCCGAGCTCCCCAGCCGGCTCTGTCACGGAGCCAGAAATCGTGTGGGTGGCCGATTCGGCCACCCAGGTCTCTCTCCCCATGCACCCTCCAAAACCGGGTCTCACTGATCATGAGACCCAGCTCCCTCACTAACTACCTCTACTCCCAATGCCCCTAGTGGCCATTAAGATAGTCGGTACAAAAGTTCAATGTCACTGGAATTCCATCTCCAACAATAACAGATTTCTTTAACACAGAGAAAGGAAATACTGTCTGTCTAAGTTGCTAGACATTTCCTGTATCCAAGGAATTATAGTCTGGGTGCAATTCCTGCCTGAGAGATTCTATCTTGCACACCCCGCCTGCCAATTTTCCAAGAGGTGGGCCTCAAGAGCAAGCTAGGAGAGCAGGAAGATTTAGGGTAGCTAACGCTCCAGGATTGGCCTGGAGTCTCCAGGAAGCTGCATCAATCTCCAAGGGACTACTGAAAGCAATCCAAGAGATTTTAGTGGCTTAATATTATGAAAAATATTGAAATTTTTTTGGTGGATGGAGAAAATTTCAATGAATAGCCTCAGTAAAAACGGACAACTCGAAGTCCATGCTCATATGGCAGAAGGTCTTAAGGTCCTTAGAGCTATTAATGGTTTCTTTTTGCCCCATATGAATTAATGGAAGAGTTTTCACCATGTGTCTTATTGAGACAGATAAATGACCCAATTCAGCTCAGCAGAGCATCTCTTTCATGTCTGTTGCTGGTGACTTCTTTGTGATCTGTTTGTTTAAGAATGTGAGCCCTTTTGGGAGAGGGAATCATTTCCTTATATCTTTTACTATGTATAGTAAATCACTTTAAGAACTTTTGCTGATATATGCAATCTAAATATTTTTAACAACACTATATACTGGAAGTGCATGAAATAAATGCTGTCATGTTCTGCACTGGCATTCTCCCATGCCAGGTCAGATCAAGTTTAGACTGTCCAGTTCTTTCTGCATAACTTCTGGAAATGAAATATTTAATGCCAGATAATTGGTTTTAAAACCAGAAATAAAGCCATGTTTTCCCAACCCAGCAACTGTTACCAGTAAGGAAACTTCTGGATTGGAGATCTAGAGGTTGGGCCACTCTCTGCATCTACAGGAGTCACTTAATACTCTAGGCCAGGGGTTTTCCACCGTGTTGAGTCCCCAGATGTTGTTGGACTACAACTCCCATCATCCCCAGGCACAGTGGTTGAAGGGTGGGGATAATGTGTCCAACATCTGGGGACTGAAAGTTGAGAACCCCTGGCCTAGGCAATAGTTAATTTCTGATCAGCTTGCTAACATCTAACCCAGAAGGGAAATCTTCCAAAGCCTGAAGCAATCCAGGTCAAATGGCCCAGGGTATTTTCAGAAATAGCCAAAAGCACCTCCAAAGTCTGTAAAAACATGATGAAAAGCGGTGATTTGATGCTTCCTGAGAAAATGGCTCTCAAAGAATTTCTGTAAAATGCATAACACTTTATTTTCTGTAGCACCATTTTCCACTTTGCCCGCATGAGGGTTTAATTCTTGCCTTCCAGGCACCTATTTTTCAGAACAATTTGCTTCTATGTTCTGTGTTTTTCCCCATTTCTAATGCTGAGAGCTATAAATTCAATGGTGCTTTAGACAAACAATTCTCTCTCGTATTTTTATTGCCCCGAGACAATTTCTCTCAAATGACTGCATACTCCATAATTCAAACTGAAAGACTGAAGGGAAAAACACAACCCAACTTCAGAGATGTATTTAGGCCAACATGTTCATTATTGTGACAACCACTCTAAAACAATGAACTAAACATGTAGCTAAATGTCACCAACATGGCCGAATATTATAATCTATTCTGGTATCATGGCATTACTTCTTCTTTTTTTTAATGTTTCGTGGGTGGCTTTTTTTAATGTGCATTCAGGTACACATATATGTGCTGTGTAAATGACTGTACATGTATTCATTTTATATTATGATGTTTTCCCACCCACACTCCACACCACTGGCTACCTGCTGGTAGGAGCAGGGAAACACACAGTGAGGCTGTGTTCACAAGTAGCCAAGCCCAGGCTTGGCTGCACATGAGAATCGCCGGAATCCATGCGGATTCCAGCAGTGCCTCAGTGCCAAACCCTATGCTGAAGCCCAGCTTTTAGCAGAGGTGAAGGGCACGAATGCACCCTTAACTCGGCTGCTGGTATCGCGTGTCAGCGCAAGCCCAGTTGCCTGCTGTTCTTGGAGCAAGAAGAACAAGTTTGTATTTCTTCCTAAAGAAGATACCAAGCAAGGGGAAACAGCAGGAAATTAAATAAACAAATAAATCGCCAAGAAGACAAGAGGGGAAGCAGAAGCCAGGTTTGTTAGGCCTGGTGATTTTCTAGAGTTTGATTTCTGACCAGGTAGAAGTGTTTGTGTCTTTCACAGAGGAGTAGCCTGAGTGGGGGATTCAGTCCAGGTGAGTGCCTCAGCTTGTGGGAGAGGTCACATTCCTGAGGAGAGTCAGTTTGCTTGCCGGTCTTGAATACAAGGCTCAGAGCAGAGGAACTTTGCTTCGAGGAATTTTGCGAACAGATATCGAAGGTGTTTTGCAGGGGTTTAGTGGGAGATTACCAGGGAACTATGAGGGGAGGCACACAAGTGGGTCCTCCTTCATCACAGAGGAGACACCCAGTGCAAGAATAAGGGGAGTACTACCCAACTTTTGTAATTTTCTTGGAGGACAACACTAAAAAGCTTTAATTAGCTGACAACTGTACCCAGTACATAGCTTCAAGCCCTATATACTCTAAATAGCCAATAAAACTAGTTATGAAGGGAGAATGCCAGCAGGGGAGGGGGTGCTTCCCAGTCTATTGCACAGAGTGTCACATGTATGACTATCTGCCTGAGGGGTAGAAGTTGTGGGTGTGCACTCGGTGCAAAGAGCTCCTGGCTCTCAGGGAACAAATTTATTCCCTTGAAGCCAAGGTGGCTGACCTGGAGAAGCTCAGGGAGGCAGAGAGGTGTGTGGATGAGACCCTCAGGGATGTGATAGAGGCATCCCACTCCCAGGCTGATGGCACTTCTGAGGTCATGGAGAATGAGGGTCGCAGGGAAGGAAGACATCGGTCTGAGGAAGAGGGAAACACGCCCTTTGCAGGGACCCCTTCCTTGGTTGATATGCCCATATCCTCTCCCACAAGGGATACTCCTCAAGGGGGTGGGGGCCTCCTAGTAGTGGGCAATTTGAACATTAGGGGCATAGAGAGATGGGTCTGTGACCTATATGTAGACCACACTGAGACTTGCCTGCCTGGTGTGAAGGTTGTGGACATCACGTTGCATCTAGGTAGGCTGTTAGACAGTGCTGTGGAGGAGTTAGCTGTCGTGGTACACATTGGCACCAACGATACTGGAAAATACAGTCGGGAGGTCCTGGAAGCCAAATTTAAGCTGATAAGTAGCATACTGAAGTCCATGACCCCAAGGGTAGCGTTCTCTGAAGTGCTACCTGTTCCACACGCAGGAACAGTGAGACAGGCAGAGCTAGGGGTCTCAATGTGTGGATAAGATGGTGGTGCTGGGAGGAGGGGGTTAGGCACGGGATACATTTTGGGGGAAGCAAAACCTGTACAAAAGGAATGGGCTCCACTTGAACCAAGATGGAACCAGACTGCTGGCGCTTAAATTCAAAAAGGTCGCAGAGCAGCTTTTAAAATGATGCCTGGGGGATTGCTGACAGGAACTGAGTGGTATATGCTTATAAAGGTAATGGGCAGGCGTGGGAGAGTGATTTTTACAAACAAAGAACTAGACACACAGGAGTGTTTTAATCATGAACAACTGGAGTAACAAAATGCAAAACTATTTTGCACATCTCTATTTTCTTATTCTAAAGAAGTGACCACAACAAATGGTTGTAAAATACACTACAGTTTTTTATAATTTAATCTTGAATTTATCCAAAAGCATGCCCTTAACACTTGCCCACCTCACTCTGGAGCTTGAAATGGCACTGCATGGGCAATGTTGCAAGATTAGGGCTGAGAAGCAAGTTTTGGCAGAATCCATGCTGATTCTGCCAAGACAGAGCAAGACAGAACAAAATAGCACTGCTGGGTCAAACCAAAGATCCATATAGTAGTCCAGTAGCAGCCAGCCAAAAGCCAGTAAGTCACTTACATCTAGAACATGGTTGTGTTGCCAAGGCAACATGGATTTAGCATACATGCATAGTAAAAACACTATGGTTTTATTGTGTTGGCCTTACTACTAGTCTATGTAGTTGTCTATAATTTCTTAGTCTATATTTTGGAAAATTACCCAGAAGCACCTGATTTGTGTAAGCACTCAGCCAATCAAAAGCAGGCAGCTCACTCCTTTGTTTTAGTTGAATTTTTGCACTTGCTGCCATGGAAATACTCCAAAAAAGATTCTTAGAAAAGTATCAGCTAGATAAAGCCATAAGTCTTCTTACCTAGCAATCATCTTTCCACGTGTGCAACCTCCAAGAATTCACCTCCTGGACTTTGACCTATATTTTGAATTGCAAACCTGCAGTTGCAAACATCCAAGTGTAAGTTGTTTGCATGCCTTGGGGGTAAAATAAAGCTTTATAAACTATTGGGAATCGTGGTTGTTTTGAGTGAACACTTACTGGGGTCCCTGAACACCCAGACAACGATAGCAAGAGACCTTCCCTGTTGAATGCACTGCTGTTATGTTTTCCCACTGGTATGTTTCCCAGAATATGGGAAACACCTATACCGGGCAGCAGCGATATAGGAAGATGCTGAAAGGCATCATCTCGTATTGCACGGGAGAAGGCAATGGTAAACCCAGCCAGTGTGGTGTAGTGGTTAGAGTGCTGGACTAGGACCGGGGAGACCCAAGTTCAAATCCCCATTCAGCCATGAAACTCACTGGGTGACTCTGGGCCAGTCACTTCTCTCTCAGCCTAACCTACTTCACAGGGTTGTTGTGAGGAGAAACATGAGTATGTAGTACACTGCTCTGGGCTCCTTGGAGGAAGAGCAGGATATAAATAGATAAATAACCCCCTCCTGTATTCTACCAAAGACAACCCCAGGGCTTTGTGGTCGCCAGGAGTCAACACCGACTCGAGGGCAAAACTTTCAAGTTTCAGATAAGTTGCCACTGAACTTGGAGGTTCCACTTTTTGTTTAAGCTGTGACAGGCCTATTCTCCATTATCTTCTCTCATCCTTAAAAAAAAAAAAATTACCTAAGCTAGTGACTATCATGACTTCTTGTAGTCATGAATTCCATAAGGGTATTTATTATGCCTCATCCAATGAAGTACATTCTCTTTGTATACCATAAACCTACTCCCATTCATTTGCAGGAACACCTGGATACTAGAACAGGCAAGAGGTTGGTGGCCAGCTGGTTTTACCAGCTTCTGTCTTTGCCTTTAACAGCAGCGTAGAGTGCAGACAATAGCAGGTGAGAATGCTTATCTCCATGCCACCATGGAAACAACACCCGGGCGCTTTCCTGCTGGCTTCTACATGCCAAGTTGCTGCTGAAGGAACAGGATCAAGACAGGCTGTTTCCCCACACACACACACACCTCGACCCCCTGCTCCTTCCAGACCAGCTGGTAACCTTAGGCAACAAGACACAAAAAGGGAATTCAGAGCAGGCAGCCATTTCAAGAAGAGTCTCCATAGAACAGGCAGGACAAGCATAACAAAGTCCAATCGCAATTCCGGTTTGGTGAGCCGGAGCTCATTGCAAAGTACAGTCAAGTCGCTAAGCAAACACCGGTGGCCAGCTTCATACAGTACATTCCATCTGTCTCCATTGAACAGGAACAGTCCATGTCTTCTGACACCAATCCCTGTTAAATCACCGTCCCTGGTTTGTACCTATGTTTGCCTTCTGGAGATCCTTTCCTAACGTCATGTGGTTATTTCTTTTAAGCCAGTGGTTCCCAGGCTGGCATTCCCAGATGCTGCTGGACTACAACTCCCAGCACCCCAGCAGTGTTCTCTCTAATTTTTTTTTCCCTGTGTGCGGAATGAGTTTTATTCTGGGTGGCAGTATGTGCTCACATGCATTCGGAATGGGGCCTTCCTCATTCAACCTGAGCGGGATCTAAAATTAACTGAGCGGACAGCCAAAAAACTTGTGAGTGCACACATGTGCGCACGCCTTAGAGGGAACACTGCACTCCAGCTAGAATGGCCAAATGCCTGTAGGAAGCTTATAACCAGGTGTGATAGCCGGAGCCTTTCCCAACTGCATGCACTGGTGGTGTGCTTGAGGGTAATGGGAGATTTGGTGGTCCAGCAACCTCTGGGGACCCCATAGGAAGCTGCCATATACAGAGTCAGAACATAGGTCCATCTAGCTCAGTATTATCTACACAGACTGGCAGCAGCTGCTCCAAGGTTGCTGGCAGGAATCTCTCTCAGCCCTACCTTGGAGATGCCAGGGAGGGAACTTGGAACCTAGATGCTCTTCCCCCCAGAGCAGCCCCATCCCCTGAGGGGAATCTCTTACAGTGCTCACACATCAAGTCTCCCATTCATATGCAACCAGGGTGGACCCTGCTTAGCTAAGGGGACAAGTCATGCTTGCTACCACAAGACCAGCTCTCCTTTCCTGTTTGACAACCCCAGGTTTGAGCCACTATTTTGTTTAATATAGTGCCATGAATGTGCATAGCACTTCACAAAGAATGAGAACCAGGCCCCTGCTCCTAACAAAATTTAGAATTCAACTTTTAAACAATAAAATGTTCTCTCTCTCTCTCTCTCTCTCTCTCACACACACACACACACCAAACAGAAGAGCGGGGAGGGGGGTGGATCCAGTAAATGCTCAGGAGAATAAAATGGTCTCTCTCTGGTCCCTAAGATTTAGTATAGAAAGTGCTAGTCCAGTGCCTCTGGGAAGGATATTCTAAAACTAAAGGGTCACCCCCCAAAAGGCCAAATCTCTAGAGACCACCCGTGAAGGTGATGGCATCCAAACTAGGGCCTCTGTTGCACATCTTACAAAATGAGCCACTTCATATGGGAGCACGTTTCTCTCTCTCCTGGCCCCCCATCTGTAATATGGGGGGCCACCACTGGGCAGCCTTGCAAGGTTGTTGTAAGGATTGCCAGAAGAAACATGCCTGTGAAGTACTTTTATTACTTTTTAGTGCATTAAGAATGCTAAGTGTTATGAATTTATTTTTATTATTGCAAGGGAAAGGCTGTGGTCAGTGAAACCAGAGCAGCAGAATTCTGTCCAGCTGTTCCACATTCCAGATCAGCAAGGCCCGGTTAAGGTGCGACTCCCATCAGCAACCACAGCAGCAGTTCACCCCGTCTGCAGCGCAGATGACAGGGTCAATGGCCTTCACACACCTTCATTATTCAGTTGTGCAGCATATAATCATAGCAATAGCAATAGCACTTACATTTATATACCGCTCTATAGCTGGAAGCTCTCTAAGCGGTTTACAATGATTTAGCATATTGCCCCCCAACATTCTGGGTACCCATTTTACCGACCTCGGAAGGATGGAAGGCTGGGTCAACCTTGAGCCCCTGGTCAGGATTGAACTTGTAACCTTCTGGTTACAGGGCGGCAGTTTTACCACTGCACCACCAGGGGCTCTATTATTCATAGGCTGCAATTCTCCCTTTTTTCCAAAGATAGTCCATAATTTCTGGAATCTGTCCCTGGTAGATCACTGTCCCTATTTTATCTCTTTTTGCCCCTTTGAATGAGACTCATGTCCTAAGGCAAGGATTGTCTTTCAGAGCTTATTTGTCTCAAGTCCTAAGATCAAGAGTGGACTGGACCCCTTGGGTGAAATTTAAGTACTATGTCATCCAAGGATACATAGATAATTTAAGGCAATGTTTGCAGTTGTCTTTCAAATATATATGGACAACAAATAATCTTACATTAAGGCATCGAGGACTGCAATGGGAATTTTTAAGAATGAAGTTTTCACAGCAGGCTGGCTATCTGATTCCATTCATACTTCTATGATGCTGTAACTGTGACTTAAAACTTAGAGTACTGGTGATTTTTAGAGTCCCATTCTGTTTACTATAGCTGAAACAATAAGAGCTGATCATTATTCTTATTCATATGGCACTATCACTGTACCTGATGCTTTCCAGTATATGCAAAAAAAACCCGTTTTAATTTTAATCTGATTTCAATCTTTTTAAAATTTTAATAGTTTTATTATGTGTGTTTGATTTTAATGTAAACCACCCTGAGCCGCTTTAGGAAGGGCAGTATATACACTGGATGGATGGATAAAATAAGTCCCTGCCCCAATGAGTCTACAATCTAACTTTTGACAGTGGGGAGAGAACATCGAGGTTGCGCAGGGGACAAGGGATAAATATGAAACAATGCAGTTAAATGCAGAAAGGAGGGTTTATTTTCAGATATTTAAGTTACTTCTCAGGATGAAGGCTAGTTGCCATGGATATAACTTCATTAGCCCTAGGGGCTCACATCCTGACTAACACTGCATGTGTGGAGCCAAAAGAAGCATACATGCAGCCATGCATTCTTGTTTCTGAAACAGGTGCTTATGTACGGAGGACAGTTTTTAACAATATCCCTTTTCCTTGGAAGCGTGCTGTGTATTGAGCAAATATCTTTGCTCAGACAGCCTTCAGGGACATTTTTGTCCTTTTCACAGAGCACTTCTGGGGGAAGGTAAGAGATGAAAATTGCTCCCCCAGATATGAGCTAGGGATGTACACAAACTTGTTCAGCATTCTATTATTAGAACACCGAACAGGTTCGGAACCCCCACATTCGGACCGGTTTGAACACAGGAGTGGGGGTGTCTTTAAGGCGGAGGAGGGTGCTCTTACCTCCCCTGCCATGCTTCCCCCTCCGGCACTGCATTAAAAATCGCTGGCATGGGGCAGCTGTATTCCCTCTTGCTGCCCAGCATAATATTGGAAGTGTCATGCACGCCTGCCCTCCTCCTACCTTGATTTTTGCAAACACACAGGCACTGATCAGGAGTGCTCTGCTAACGCTAGCGCTCGCTCTGCTAACCTCAGCTAAGGGGAGGGGGAATTTGGAGGGTTTGCTGCCGGGAGCCGCATAGGTCCCTTGGCAACAGACAATCAGCAAAAAGCAGGCTAGGCTCCCTTAGCCTGCATTTTGCTGATCTTGAGAATCTCCTCTAGCTCTTCTTGGATCTGTGTCTACCGACCCAAACAATGGTTTTTCCCAGGGTCAAAATCAGAATGATATAGACATCCTTTTTCTGGATTTCCTGCACTGAACAGGGAGGTGGGCTAGATAGCCTACAAGATCCCCACATCATCCTGTGCAGCTGTACCTGGGAGTATGTCCCCTAGGGTTAAGCTGAAAAGCCACTGATTATGAAGGAAACACAGCTTGAGGAGATTCTCACGATTGCCAAAAAGTGGACTAAGGGAGCCTAGTGATCATGGCGATCATGTGCTCCAATGAGAGCCACACAGCTCTGGCAGCAAACCTTGCTAAATCCACCTTCCCTTAGCTGAGGTTAAAGGAGCGAGCGCTTCGTTAACCTCGGCGTTTTGCTCATGTGTTGCCGCGGCATGCGGCGACACACGAATAGATCCCTGACCTGGAGGCTGCAAGCAGCCTTCTGGGCTTGGGGGTCTCTCCAGGATGCCTTGCGTGGGGCATCCTGGAACTTCTGGGGGCCGTGCAGCCCCCGATCCCCGCAGCCCCCGCCGGCTCCGTGACGGAGCTGTCAGTCGTGTGGGCGGCCGATCCGGCCGCCCAGGGCTGCCTGGCGATCGTCTGCAGGCAGAGAGTGCTAAGCCCGGCTCTCCCCACAGACCTCATTTCTGCGAGTCTCACTGCTCGTGAGACTCACCTCCTTGTCTTGCCAGCTCCATCCACAGTCCTTTTGTCTGCCCTCCTCCCCACCTCTTTTGCGGCCCATCTGGAGTCCTGCTCTGTGGGAAGGAGTACAGACTAAAAGTCTGGAACAGCTAGAAAAATCATCAGCTCATCTATCTTCTGCAGAGGCGTATCTAGGAAAATAGCGCCTAGGGCAAGCACTGAAATTGCGCCCCCTGTCCAAACATCTGACACCCATCTTTCAGATAACTTTGCTATAATATCAGCTCAAAAATATAAGTCAAGTTCATTAATCTTTTAATATTGCAAAAACTATTTAGCAGTGGATGTAGCCAGACCAAAAAATGCTGGAAAACTACAAATTTCAGTATGCTGGGGCTCATGAAATACCCAAATACTACGTGGAGTTGTACTTGGAAAACTAAACAGAAGTGCCTATCAAATTCTCTACTATGCATTGTAGCATCACTATTACATAAGTTTTAAAAATAAATCGAGAATTTGGCTTTTCCCAGATACTCTGTAAATAATTAAAGGATATGCAGAGTAAACTGTGTCACTGCTTGGAATATATTCTAGTCTTTCAGAAAGACAGTTAAAATGAGAGAAAGAGGGCAAGAAACTCCCAGTGGGCCTTAATATTAAGGATTTCACACTGATTCAAAGACAAACTCACCATTAATAGCCATATTATTAAGACACCACATTAAACTCACTTATCATAAGAAGCAAAGTAAGAGCAAATGAATACAATCCTAGCTCATAAGCTTCAGCTCAGTATCCACAAGCCCTGATTCTCTGTACATAGTGCCAAACTGAATATGTGTACAGTGACTTATATTATATTTTAATTTTTTTTTTTACTTGTAGCCCCTTCGGCATGCTTCCTATAGGCCATGGGGGTGGGGTCTGCAAAGGTTACCCCTCCCACCGCTGGCCTCTAGGGCCTCGCAGAGACCATTTGAACATGTGCAGTGGCCATTTTTAAAAATACTTTTTTTTAAATGGCCACTGAAAACAAAATGGCCACCACGCATGCTCAAATGGCCTCTGAGAGGCCTGGCATGGCCTAGGGCCTCACAGGGGCCATTTTTGCATGTGCAGTGGCCATTTTGTTTTTGGTGGCCATTTTTTTTAAAAAAAATAATTTTAAGAAATTGCGCCCCGCTTCAAGTGGCGCCCAGTGCACGTGCCCTGCCTGCCCTACCCTAGATACGCCCCTGGTCTTCTGCTTAATCTGTCTTCGGCTTTGGAATGCGCTCCCTGCTGAAATAAGAGCATCTCCTTCTCTGTTTTTAGGAGGACCCTGAAGACATACCTGTTTTCCCAAGCTTTTAACGGAAATTTAAATTTTAATGTGTTTTTATCTATTGTGATTTCTACCTGTTTTATGAATATATTTTTTTAGATTTTACATTGTGTTTTAATTTGTACACTGCCTAGAGATTTCTATATCAGGCTGTATAGAAGTTCAATAAAATAAAATAATTAATCAGTAGGTTTAAAGCTACAGCATGAATCCCCAGGTTGTTTTTATATATACAATTCACAGCAAGCAAGCATGTAGTAGAACTTGAAAACATATTTTTCATATCCTGACAAAAACAGAATATGAGAAGGTAAGGAAGTACCCACACAGGTTATGTACCCACTTGGTACCCCCTTTAAAGATTCCCACAGTCTTTCTATATTCTACTTCCCACTTCCTGCCCATATTACTACATTTCCCAGCAGACATCATTCCACCGCACTTTAAACCCCACAGCTGCCATATGACTCTAAGGTTGCTACTTTTCAGCTGGCCATTGTGATTGTGCTTTTAAAAGTGGCGGGATGTGCAGATATTAGCAAATGATAATGCCTGCCAATATTTCTAGAGCTAGCTGGAGATGTTTTCTCAATGGCTTTTGATGACGAAAAATGCTTCTTCAATAAGCATTGATGATTCCTGGCTACTGGGGTAGGAAGTGATTCACACACTTAAATGGAGGCTGGAGGGAGAAGCAGTTGGAAGATGCAATGAAGGAGTCGGAAATCTAGTTTCTGCGACCAGCAGAAAGAAAAATCCCAGCGGAAATGCAGATGCCGTTTGCTTTGCACGGGGGTGGGGTGGCGGGCGGCTGCACTAGACTAAAAGCAGCATCTAGCTGTCTACATTCTTGTTTGCTTCCACAGACTCCAGAAGTATGCTTGTAAATAAACCCGTTTCCCCCAAATGTCGTAAATCTCCTGGACTTTCCTCGCAAGGGAAGTGACCTTGTGAAAGAGTGCTCCCCTGGAACTTCCTGCTGCTTGGGAAAACAGGGAAGTACGACAAAATAACATTTTTGTAATGCTTCATTAAAAAAATCTCCTTTTACAGCTGCTAGAACAACCTATTTCCCAAAAGTCCCTCTCTTTTTTTCAATCTCTGTTATCTGGTCCCTGTCATTGGTTTAAAAAAAAAAAAAAGTCCCTACTCTGTCCCTGGTTTTTGCTTACAGGAATGCCTTATTAAAAATTATTATTATTATTATTATTTATTTACACAGTCAGACAGGTGTTATTGATTGGTTTGTTTTATCCAGACATTGAGTCCTTCCCAAACACCTGGGATGGCTGAATTTTATTATCAGTGTTGTTTCTGTTGTTGTTGTTGTTATATTTACATTTATATCCTGCTCTTCCTCCAAGGAGCCCAGAGTGGTGTTCTGCATACTTAAGTTTCTTCTCACAACAACCCTGTCAAGTAGGATAGGCTGAGAGAGAAGTGACTGGCCCAGAGTCACCCAGCAAGTATCATGGCTGAATGGGAATTTGAACTCGAGTCTCCCCAGTCCTAGTCCAGCACTCTAACCACTACAGTCATGTCAAGACCTCTGGCTCTGTGTACCTGAGGCAGGTCACCAAATGCCACCCCTCATGCAAGCACCCTCACCCCGTCACTGTCCCCCTTTTTAAAGTGAGGGCAAAAATGGTATCTTGCTACTTTCCTGGAAGCCCAGTAATCTGCTTCCAGAGGTGACTGCCTCACTATAGCGTCCTTCAGACATTATTAAAAAGCCCCACTTCTCTGCCTGGCAACGGTGGCCATTCGCCACCATTCTTCCCCTCACCGGCTGGCCAGCTGCCACCACCACCATTTTCCTGATGTACCCTTGGCTATCTGGTCACTGCTCATGAACTCTCGCTAGAGCTGCCACGCATGGGATTAGCCACAGGTACATCTTAGAGAATTATATATAGAGAAAATAGATAATTTGGGGGGGAATCCCTGAGACAGAGCCAATTGCCACAGTGAAACACTGCAAACTCAAGGGCAGGGTTCCCCCCACCTGAGTCATGGAGGGATGTCCCAACGGGCACGCAGGGGAGGAAATAGACACCAAAACACGCAGATGAAGGCCTTGTCACTGGCCCAAGCAGGGAGGCATGGTCTTGCCATCAAAAGACGATGAAGCCTCCCAGGATTGGGAGCAGCTCTTGCGAATTATTGTGATGGGATTTCACTAGACCTGCCCCAGCTGTCAGGGCCTATATAAGGGAGGACTGGCCAGTGATGAGAGAGGTCAGTTATGAAGGTGGGCTCAGAGTGGAAGCAAGGAGCCTTGGGACTCTGACTGAGCAGTGGGGGTAGCTGGTGAATGTAACAAGGCCTCCTCCCAAGCCTGAAAACCTCCCCTGGCGAGAAACTGTGAGGCCACCTCAACCTCTTGGCTCATAGGAACATAGGAAGCTGCCTTATACGGAGTCAGAACATAGGTCCATCTAGCTCAGTATTGTCTACACAGACTGGCAGCGGCTTCTCCAAGGTTGCAGGCAGGAGTCTCCTTCAGCCCTATCATGGAGATGCCAGGGAGGGAACTTGGAACCTAGATGCTCTTCCCAGAGCAGCTCCATCCCCTGAGGGGAATATCTTACAGTGCTCACACATCAAGTCTCCCATTCATATGCAACCAGGGTGGACCCTGCTTAGCTAAAGGGACAAGCCATGCTTGCTACCACAAGACCAGCTCTCCTCTCCTAAAAAGTGTGTAATTTGCATAGTGTCCACCAGCTGCTGAAAGCAGCCTTTCTAGGTGCAGGATCAGAATATTAGGAACATAGGAAGGTGTCATATACTGAGTCAGACCTTTGGTCTATCTAGCTCAGTATTGTCTTCACAGACTGGCAGCGGCTTCTCCAAGGTTGCAGGCAGGAGTCTCCTTCAGCCCTATCATGGAGATGCCAGGGAGGGAACTTGGAACCTAGATGCTCTTCCCAGAGCAGCTCCATTCATATGCAACCAGGGTGGATCCTGCTTAGCTAAGGGAACAAGTCATGCTTGCTACCACAAGACCAACTCTCCTCTCCTTGAGGTGGGCTCAGTGGATAACAGATGGTCATACAATATGAGAGAGCCTCATACTGAGAGCCTGACAATAACAATAATATAATGTGTGTGAACATGAACAGCTTAACTCCATGTTATATAAAGTGTTGTGTAAAAACAGTGGTGTGTACATGCCACCGCAAAAGGCCCTTCTGAGGTCTGCTTGTCTCGTAGCAACTGAAATAATGGGAAGATCTGCTCGACTGTCAACCCTTTGGCTCAACTGGAGCAGCTGGACTTCAGAAGCTTGGATCTCTCACCTCAGGCTGCCCTGATGGAGTTTCTATATGTAGAAACTGTGTGCTGCAGTTGTCAAGACATTGTTTTCAAGGCCTTCAGCAACAATGTCCTACCTCATTAGCAATTTTGTATGATAATATCCTCTCTCTCTCTTAATATTTGGCTGAGATTGCCTTTTGAAACATGGGAGGTCATCCGGGAAGCTATAGTCCAACATGTGGAAGCTCAAGTTTGGAAACCCTGGAAGAGACTGTGTCAATTCATGCTGAAGTTGAGGGAAAAGATAGGCCTGTTCACATAATCGTTTGAATCCAGGTTTATTGTGGGTTACCAACATTAGTGCGATTGTGTGGACCCGTGCCAAGGTGGGATTCTCGGGCCATATACCACATTGGCATGGGCTCACACAATCACTTAAATGTTGGTAACCCACATCAAACCTAGATTCAAATGAATGTGTGGTCAAGCCTAATGTTAGGTTATACTCTCCTAATTAAAACACACAGTCACACTCACACCGGAGAACAATTCTAGCCCTGTACACTCTCCGGTGGTCTCGTTTTCTGTGTACAAGATGTTTTAAACAGAAGGAACATTCAAAACATGCAATTTCTCCTGCCTGCATTCTGCAGTGGTGCAGACTGTTCTAGGCACCTCAGGACTACTGCATGAGGGCCACCACCTCATTCTGCTGCATGTTTAAACTTGTGATGCTACACAAGTCCTGCAAAAGGCTCTCTCTGTGTTCTGGGTGACTGGTTGCATTCTGCAGACTGAAACCATGTTTGCATTTAATTCCTTTGTCTGGCTCTTTGGCAGCAGAATTCCAGAGCTATAAATCCTTCTCTCCCTGCCTGCAATCTCAGAATGCTTTATCAATAACTAGTCTGTACAGTTGTAATTGGAGTCAAGGACAGAAAGCTTGCTGGGGCTATTAGATTCCTGCCTTTCTTCCTCTCTTCCTTTTAATGAAAAATACAAAGCAGAAATGGAGGTTTTCTCCCAGCTGTGGCATATGCCTTTCCCTCACCATGGACCTAGACAGTTGCCTCAGAAGGCTTCTTGCTTTCTCCCACTCATTTTGTATGCAGCCCACTACACACATTCATGCTCTTAAGAGTGTGACTGACACTGGGGGTTGGGGGGAGTTAAGAGCACAACCAATCTCTGTGGTGCCTGGAAGGAGGAGGCAGCCAATCAGGAGTCCATTCCGATGTTTCTAAATTAAGCAACAAAACTGGAGCTACAGAACAGACGTGGGAGCCGAGCTTCATAAATCAAATTCCCCTGCAGTGATGGAACCGTGATGCAACGGAGGAAGCCAATGCGTCCCTCATGAATCCATTCACATGTCTGGAGCCTCGTGTCCCAGTTTCTCTGCTCTGTGGTGAATGAAAAGCACACACCGCAGTTGGGAGAAAACCTCCACTTCCTGTGCTGCCTCTCCATAAACAGACACTTGCAGGGGAGTCTGTTAAGAGCTCGTCACTGCTGATGTGTTAGCCCTGAGCTCTTCAATGAAGTCACTTAATGCATTCATGCTGTATCCCCATGTGATGCTTTTTATTAAGCATTTCTGTGCCTAGGGCAGGTTCCTGATTCTGCATCCTTTCCCTTCTGGTTTGGGGCACCATATTAAGGGAAACGCTCTAGCCCTCTTCAAACCAGGTGCAGAGCCACCATTGAGCAAATGGGTTCAAAGAACCCGGGCCACTGCCCCTCAAGGGCCACGCCTTGTGCCCCAGAGACGTCCCCATATCTGACATCAGATGCGGAGGGCGTGATTTAGTTCCCAAATGGGGCTGCGCGGCTGGAGGCTTTTAAAGGCAGGGAGAGCTGCTCCTGACCGTGCTACAAATGCAGCACTGGCTGATTTAACTTCCAAATGGGGCCACATGGCCCCATTTGGGAGCTAAACCATGCCCCTGTGTCTGGTGTCAGATGCCGGGGCGTGGCTAATGCTCCCTGCATCTGACATCAGATTCAGTGGGCGGGGCTAGGGGGCTGTGGCGGTGGCAGAACCCGCCACTGGCCTCCCTCCATGCCTGCTTCAAACATTAGCCCCATTCAGACATTATGGAGCGCACAGCATCACTCATCATTACAGCTTGAAGTCCTGCCCCAGCACTGTCACCTACCTCCTCCAGCCGGCCACTCAAGGCACTGTTTGTGTACCACCCATGGAAGTGCCGACCATCACAGTTACAGAATCCCCGCTTCACACAAACAGTGCCATAACCGTGAGCGGCTGGCCTGGAGTAGACAAGTGACAGTGCTGGGGTGGGACTTCCTGCTTTCCAAGCTGTAACCATGCGTGTCACTGCTCTCCATAACATCTGAATGGGCTGATTATGTTGTACGAATGTACAGATGCCGGTATACTCGTACATGTGTTTGTGTGAATGACTGTACCTCTAGTCCTATTCAGACATTAGATTTTTAAAGTTATAAAGTACAGCTCTCCTGGGCCCTAGACCAAGCTGCCAATCACGGAAGTGCTCACCATCCTGAGTTGCCATGCCCCCCAGATTTCCGAGTTCCCCCCAGAATTCCAAGTTTCACCTGGATTTTAAACATCTCACCCAGATTGCTTAGCCCACTCAGATTCGCCTGGATTTGAGCTTTCATTTAAAAAAGAAAAGAAAAGAAAAAGCTAAGCTCTAGCCCTTGTAGAAGCAGAGCTATGGAGCAAAATGTGCAGTCACTATTCCGTTCAAAAAGTATTTTCAAGCCAATTTACATAATATGTAAATTAGGCAACCAGGTTTGGAAAGCCAGAATATGGCAACCCTACACCATCACACTTACGGCATCCGCCTCTTCAAATGACTGTAGTAATTGTGAGCTCCGTGGGAGGAAGAGTGAGGGAGACTGATTGACACACTGGGGCGGGGGGGGGGCAGGATTTCTGTCCCTACCCCTCACCGCCACCCCAGCCTTTCAACAGTTGTACGTGAGTACAGCTTTTTAGACATCTGAACAAGGCTTGTGTTTGTGTTAAAAGTGGAACTGGGTACAGGCCCCTCAAGTGCTTGGTACAGATAGGAAACGCACTGCTGTACCTGTGCTCAACATTAGGTGTGTATAACTGTGCCTGTGTACAGGTCTGTGCCAGTGTACACGACACTAGTAGTACGAGTGCTCAACGTAACATATGTTGGCACATTCCAAAGGAAGGGCTCAGGCCTGGGGTGACACATGAAGCACAATGAAGTTGTAGCATGAGCTCTTCTGTATAAGACTGTGGATGTCACGGGCAGGTAACATTTGTTCATGTCCCCCTATGTCAAGAACATTTTGCAATTGGAAAGTCAGCACAGCTGGCAAAGGGAGCAGTGTCATTTAAAAAAAAATGTAATGTGTTTTTATCTATTGTGATTGTTATCTTTTTATGAATGTTAGATGTTTTATATTTTATATTATGTTTTAATTCTGTACACCGCCTAGAGATTTTGATATTGGGCGGTATATAAATTCAATCAATCAATCAATCAATCAATCAATTAAAATAAAATAAAATAAAATAAAATAAAATAAGTGGTTAGAGTGTCAAACAAGGACTGGGGAGACTCGGATTCAAATCTCCACAGTTTGAAAACAAGTCTTTGAGCTTTGGTGGCCATTTGGTCATCTTGTTTGCTTTAATATACTCCTGGAGAATTAATTATTAGCAGACATACAGGGATGGGGCCACAGCTCAGTAGAAGTGTATCTGCTTTGTACGCAGAAGGTCTCGAGTTCAATCCCTCACATCTCCAGTTAGGGCTGGGAAAGATTCCTGCCTGAAGCCTTGGAGAGCTGCTGCCAGTCAGTGTAGACAATACTGAGGTAAATGGATCAATGGTCTGACTCCATATAAGGCAGCTTCCTATGATACCACCTTAGGAGTATCTCATAATTACTATTCATATCGCTGAGTACAGATATAGTTTTCCAACTAATTCTTCTACTTTCCAACTAGCTTCAAGATGCTAGGGGGTCTCCATTTATTTCTTGAGGGGCTATTCAGACTTGTTTCCATTTTAGGACTTCATAAGAACTAATGCAAACCAAAGTGGGCTATAATGGTGTAGCAAGTTTGTGCTAATGAATGCTAGGGAATCTACTCTTTTGTTAGGCAAATCACTGATTCCTGATTCAGGAGGTGAGTGGAGGCCACAGGGGCGTAGCTATAATTAAGCAAGGAAGGACAATTGTCCCTGGGCCCATGAGAGAAGAGGGAAGCTGGCTGGAAAACTGCCCACTCTTTGCTCTCCCTTCCCACCTCCCTGACTCATTGGCAAGCTGCTGGCTCTTGATCAGAGTGTGGGGAGTGTGTGATCTTATTTGCATAGAAACAAGAGAAAAGGATGCTGAGAATGTTTTGTTTTTCACCATGCCCATGTAGTTCTTTTGAAGCGAAGACATGGGAGTGAGCAAGGAGAAGAGGCTGCAGAGGACCCAAGGGTCCATCTTTACTTCTTGCCCCAGGGCTCACTTTAACCTTGCCTGGGGAAATTAATGGCTCTGAAGGGACTTGATGGAGTAAGTCACAAGTCATGCAAGATGGCACACATACTTCACCTGATGTGTGAGTGCCAAAATAACAAAAGGATGTTTTGTGAGATAGAGGCCCTGTTCAGACATTATGGCTGTTCACACAAGCGAAAACTGGGTAGGACAAGTGTCCTACCCAGGATGAGGAGCTGTGTACGCTCCCAATTTTTGATTGTGTGGGAGCAAACAACTAGGTAGGAGGAGGGAGGAGTGATTGTGTGAGAGATAGGAGCTAGGCAGGACAGCGCCATCCTACCCAGCTTTTATACTCAGCATTTGACCAAGGTAGGAAGGAAAGCTGCCCTACCTAGCTGCTGTCTCCTACACAATCACTTCTCTCTCCTCCTAGCTAGCTGTTTGCTTCCACACAATCAAAAATTGGGAGTGCCTATAGCTCTCAAACCTGTTTTCAGTTGTGTGAACAGCCTCATTATGTTGTACAAGTTTACAGATGTCTGTACACTCACACATGTGTTTGTGTGGATAATTGTACCTGCATTCATTCTAATAGTGAATATCTGTGCTACACATTTAGGTACAGACCTGTCAAATGTGTGTTACAGATGCATGCTGTATCTGTATTCAACATAACTTGTGAATAACTGTAACCTGTGTACAGAGCCACACCTGTGTACAGAGCTGTATCTGTGTACACTGTACACTTGCCATACAAATGTTGAACATAATGTATGAATAGGGCTAGAGAGAGGCTGAATTTTAAAGAGGTTGGACTGAGAACCTGAGCAGGGAGCTGAAGCATTTTAGGATGCAGGGATTTCTCTACGGGGATTTGATGTAATCTTTTGCTGCTAGCAGAAGTGCTCTGCCTGTTCCATCTAATGCTCAACTTCTATATTAGTAAACAAAGCAAATATTACAGAAGCACAATATGCCTCCAGTGATTTCTCCTCCAGAGGAAGTCAAAATCTGTATCCTCTGGAACTACTCACCACTTGGGGAAGTGGGGAATGCATATGTAGTGACCATCCTTCCCTCCCTCTAAAGAGTGAACCCTTGTCTTGACAGCCAGGCTGGTGAACTCCAGGGCTCAGCCAATCAGCACACTAGGTGGGTGGAACCTGGAGAGCTGTTGACAGGAAGAAGGGAGTCCTTTGTGAGAGAGAAAATAGGTTGGAGGTGCTGAGAAGGACATATGGCCATAGTGGATGGCTGCAGGAGAATAACTC
This sequence comes from Hemicordylus capensis, assembly GCF_027244095.1. NCBI lineage: Eukaryota > Metazoa > Chordata > Lepidosauria > Squamata > Cordylidae > Hemicordylus > Hemicordylus capensis. The sequence continues at coordinate 22,970,864 of NC_069661.1, read as the reverse complement.
TGCAGATCCTTGAAAGACAGGAGGGCAGGAAGCTTGAATTCTCATCAGGCATTTGGTGAGTTCAAGACAAGGAGCCAGGGCTTATGGCTTCAGGAAGTTTAGTCAGACCTTGCATGAGGAATGTTATATATCTTTGGTGTGTGTGTTTTTGCATATTCCTGATACCATTCTATTATTGTTTACCTGTAACATAAAAATACGAAACACTAGTCTATGCCCATAAAATAAGAAACACTAGCCTACCTAGTGCGTTGCAAAAGACTCTATAAACATTTAAGCATGCATTAAGGCAACCTATTGTTGTAACTCTACTGAGTATTCTTAACTGTACCTAGAAGCTGAGAAAGCCTCAGACAGAAGCAGTCTGTAGTAATTGAATAAAACTTTTTTTTAGTTCTTAGTTAAGCCTCTCCGAGTTGATTTCTTACTCAGGAAAGGTGGTGGGAGGGGATCCCTCTGGTGCAAACATGTCCTCAAACGTTCAGCAGCGATCAGTTTTCTCACCACGTGTAGGCCTACACATGGAAGATTTTTGTACTTATTCAATAGCAAAATAAACAGAGTTTTCCCTGGGATTCCATCCCAAGCCCAGGGAGGTTCAAGCTCTGTCGGTAAGAGGGGTGGTGGCAGCATTTTGAACCTACTGATAATAGTTTTAGGAGAAGCCTAGCCAGGCAGCTCAGCAGGGATGATTCAGCATTTCTTTCCCTCACATGAGCTTGATCTGAGACAAAGGCTTTAATCTGCTACAGCGCATAAGGACATTATTACAACTATACTTTTTTGTTAGGCAAAATGTTCCTTTTGCTTTTGGCCCACACTCCAAATGAACATGTGTACAGCAAATAGGAAGGAGAAGATACTGGGATCCCATCAATCAGCTGTTTGTCAGGGAAGGGGCGATTGGGGAGGCCTGAATCCAGCCTGCCTCCACTCCCCTTCCCAATCAGCTGATACACGTGAATCCAACCAGCCTGAACATATGCAATCAGGATGCATGTATAGCATGGGAGTGCATGTTGTTTCCCCGCTTCAGCAGGCCAGGGCAAATTCAGTAGTTGTGTGAGGGCGCATATTAGCAAACACTGGAATTAGGTTCCAGTGATGTATTCTGTGCTAGGTCAAACCACAGTTTCATTCATTCATTCATGTCTAAGATAAATCACACATCCTCAAAGCTGTCCTTTAGAAGATTTTTTTGGTCCATTTTAGTCACAGTGAAAGATTCGAAATGAATCTTTGTAACAACAAACAAACAAAATAGATCTCCTGGATGATAACTTTGAGGATGCACGATTTCATCTTGTCTACGGATGGGTGAAAATGGTTTGACCTAACACAGAACACAGTAGAGGAACCTAATCAGCATTTTTAACGTTCCCTAGTATGCAGAGTCATGAGTGCATCTCCACACAGGACGGATAATAGGATTCTTTGTGCACATTTAATAAGATTTTGATCTTTTTAAGGCTGTAAGTGCATTGATAACTTTCCTCTGAAACCCTTAGCCTGTTCCTTTGAAATGACTTTGCGAAGCTATTGGTTTTAAAAGTCTTTGACGCTCTGTGGCTGCATGGTGTCAATTCTTTTTTTTTTTTTTAAACCTACTGGAGAATTCAGAATTGAAAGGCAGTTTTCACCACAGGGCTAATAAAAGCAGGGCCAGCCCTAGGATTTCTGGCTCCCTTGGCAAAGTTTGACTTGGGCGCCCACCCAGTCAAGATGCGCAAAGCCCCAGCTTTTAGCTGAGCTACGCAGGCTGTTCATTTACAGGGCCAAATGAACAGTCTACACAGACAACCAGCAAAAGACTAACCCACACTGGTCTGAGGATACAGTGGGAGAGAGTTCCCAGGCTACTATGGAGGCAAAAGCACTTCAGAGATGAAAATATGCTACTGTTGATTTGGAAATCCTGTCTGTCAACCATTTCTTTTTGGAAATGAATGCTGAAGCAGGAAATTCATATTCAAGAGAGAGAGAGTGCAGCTCATGAGACTAGCTGTTATTGGGTCCAATGAGCAAAGATGACTGTGTATTTGGGGGGAAAGGGTACAGGATTACATGTTACTCTCTCATTCTTATACCACTGTGCAGTATCTGTGCAGGGTGTAAAATAAGTATTGGCAGTGCCATATTCTGGCACTATTTATCCCCCCCGCCCCGCAAGAATTGGTGCCCTAAGCAACTGCCTAGGTCTGCCTAGCGGAGATGGGCCACACCTGCCTATTAGCATGACTAGCTGCAAAAGAAAAACATTATCACAGTCCCTTTAAGGGTTGCAGTGAAGAGGAAATCTTGTCATGTTATGTCATAGAACTTGCAGGTGGAGCTGCCCATGTTGGAGTTTCTGCAACTTCCCCACCGTGAAATGCACAGGAGTCCTCTGACAATGTGAAAGAGACTGGAAGTTTGAAAAGGAGACTTGCTTACTTAAAGCACTGTGACTGCAAGCAACCATTGCCACTGCCCTGATCCAATCTCAGCAACCCTAATTTGCCTTTAAATTTATTTTATTTCAGGTCAAGATAATGATCTTCCAAGTCCTGTCTGCTTGGGGCATAAGAACGTAAAAACAGCCCTGCTGGATCAGGCTCAAGGCCCATCTAATCCAGCATGCTGTTTCACACAGTGGCCCACTAGATGCTTCTGAGAAGCCCACAGGCAAGAGGTGAGGGCATGCCTTCTCTCCGGCTGTTGCTCCCCTGCCATTGCTATTTAGAGGCATCTTGCCTCTGAGGTTGGAGGTGGCCTATAGCCACCAGACTAGTACCCATTGATAGACTTGTTCTCAATGAATTGGTCCAAGCCCCTTTCAAAGCCATCCAAGCTAGTGCCCACCACTACATCCCATGGCAGAGAATTCTATAGATTAATTATGTGCCGCTGTGTGAAAAAGTACATCCTTTTGTTGGCCCTAAATTTTCTAGCCTTCAGTTTCATGGGATGACCCCTGGTTCTAGTGTTGTGAGAGAGGGACAAAAAGTTCTCTCTGTCGACTCTCTCTACTTGATGAATAATTTTATACACCACTATCATATCTCCCCATAGTCGCCTCTTTCCAAAACTAAAAAGCTCCAGATGCTGTAGCCTTGCCTCATAACCCAAGAGAGATGATTTAGATCTGCCTGTTTTGGATGGGGCTACACTCCCCCTGAAAGATCAGGTATGTCATTTGGAAGTGCTCCTGGACCCCCAACTCTCTCTGGTTTCTCAGGTTGAGGCAGTGGCCAGGAACGCTTTTCAACAGCTTCTGCTGATACATCAGCTATGTGCATTTCTGGAGGTAAATGAACCTGAATATGTACAGTGGCACATATGCTGGTAACCTCCAGGCTTAACTACTGTAATGTACTCTTTGTGGGGCTGCCTTTGTACGTAGTCCGGAATGCGGCAGCCAGTCTGGTCTCTGGGTCTCTGTAAACCGCCCTGAGTGATTTTGGAAGGGCGGTATATAAATTGAATAAATAAATTAAATAATTAATCCAAAGGGACCATATGACACCAATTTTGAAAGAACAGCACTGGATATCTGTATGTTTCTGAGTGAAATGCTAAGTGCTAGTTATTATCCATAAAGCCCTTTACAGCTTGGGTCCAGGTTATTTAAGAGAGTACCTTCTTTGTCATGAATCTTGCCGCCTATTACTATCTTCTGGAGAGGTCTGGTTATGGTTGCTGGCCACCAGCTTGTTTGGTGGCAACTTGGGACTGGGCTTTTTCTATGGCTGCCCTGGGACTTTGGAATGTGCTCCCTGTTGAAATAAGAGCATCTCCTTCTCTGTTTGCTTTTAGGAGGACCCTGAAGACGTACCTCTTTCCCCCGGTCTTTAACTGAAATTAATAATAACCTGTTTATTTTATGAGATTGTTTTTATTGTTTGTTGAATATTAATCTGTTTTTATTCTTTTATAATGTGTTTTAAATGTTGTACACCGCCTCGAGAGGTACATATAAAGTGGTATAAAATATGATATAAATAAAATAAATACAAAATAAAGAAGGTGCTCCATGCCCCTGATCATCTTGGTTGCCTTTTTCTGCACCTTTCCCAGTTCTGCAATGTCCTCCTTAAGATATGGTGACCAGAACTGTATGCAGTACTCCAGATGTGGCTGCACCACAGATTTCTATAATAGCATTATAATATTAGTATTTTTATTTTTCAGCCCCCTTCCTAATGATCCCTAGCATTGAATTAGCCCTTTTCACAGCTGCTGTGGAACTTTCAACCAGCTGTCCACCACGACCCCAAGATATCTCTCCTGGTCAGTCACCGGCAGCTCAGATCCCATCAATGTACATGTGAAGTTGGGGTTTTTTGCCCAAATATGCATCACTTGTTTACATGGAACCGCATTCGCCATTTTGTTTCCCACCCACCCCAGTTTGGAGAGATCCTTTTGGAGCTCCTCACAATATCTTTTGGATTTCACTACCCTAAATAGTTTAGTGTCATCTGCAAATTTAACCACTTCACTGGTTATCCCAGCTTATAGATAATTTATGAACAAGTTAGAGCACTGGTTCAAGTACAGATCCCTGGGTGACCCCACTTCTTACTTCCCTCCATGGTGAAAACTGTCTATTTATTGCTACCCTCTGTTTTTGTTTCCTCTCCTTCAACCAGTTACCAATCCACATATGAACCTGTCCACTTATCCCATGATTGCTAAGTTTACTCAAGAGCCTTTGGTGGGGAACTGTCAAAAGCTTTTTGGAAGTCCAAGTACACTATTTCAACCGGATCACCTTTATCCACATGCCTGTTGGTGCTTTCAAAGAACTCTAAAAGACTAGTGAGGCAAGATTTGCCCTTGCAGAAGTCATGCTGGTTCTCCTTCAGCAAGGCCTGTTCTATATTGTTTAGCAATTTTGTCTTTAAGTATGCTTTACATCATTTCACCCAGTACAGAAGTTAAGCTAATGGGCCTGTAGTTTCCCGGATCCCCCCAGATCCCTTTTTGAAAACTGGAGTTAGATTAGCTACTCTCCAGTCCTCTGGTACAGAACCTGATTGTAGGGACAAGTTACATATTTTTGCTAGGAGATCAGCAATTTCACATTTGAGTTCCTTCAGAACTCTTGGGTAGACGCCATCTGGTCCTGGCAATTTGTTAATTTTTAGTTTTTCAAGACAGATTAGAACACTCTCTCTCTTCACCTCAAATTGGCCCAGTTCTTCAGCCTACAAGCCCGAGAAGCTCAGATCTAGAGCAGATATATGGTTAGTATTCTCCACCATGAAGACAGATGCAAAGAACCCATTCAGCTTCTCTGCAATCTCCTTATCCTCCTTAATAATCCCTTTCACACCCTCATCATAAAAGGGTCTAACCGACTCCCTGGCAGGTTTTCTGCTTCAGAGAGAGAGAGAGAGAGAGAGAATTACCCTTGACATTCTAGCTATATGCTACTGAAGCTCTCTTTTTGCATCCCTGATTGTCTCCTTGCATCATTCTTCTTCTTCTTCTTCTTCTTCTTCTTCTTCTTCTTCTTCTTCTTCTTCTTCTTCTTCTTCTTCTTCTTCTTCTTCTTTTTTGCCAGAGTTTATGTTCCTTTCTGCTCTTCATTTGGGCAGGAGATCCATTTTCTGAAGGAAGGCTTCTTCCCATTTATGACTTCCCTGACTCTACTTGTTAGCCACACTGACGTCCTCCTGAATTTGGTGGTACCTTTCTTCCTTCTTGGTATACATTCCAACTGAGCTTCTATTATTGTGGTTTTTTGAATAAGTTCCATGCTTTCTGGAGTGATTTGAGCCTCCTGACTTTCCCTTTCAGATTCCTTTTTTCCAGTCCTCTCATTTTTGAGAAGTTTCCTCTTCTGAAGTCCATTGCATCTGGGCCTGAATCAGAAGCTGTTATGGGTCTACAGTCAGGTTGCCATTGCCAATTTTTTTTAACTGGCCCTGTTCTTATGCCTTTAAGATCAGCCCAACATGCAGAAGTGTAGTAAGTGATGCTTTTTCTAGCCTGCAGTTTTTCTCCCCACAGCAAGGCCATGCTTTCAACAGCAAGGCTACCCCCACACATACACTATGTGAGGGGAAAATGTCATGCCACTAACATGGTAATGCTAGTGTAAAGCTGAAAATAAAATCTAGGGTGGGTTTGGGGTTGTGGCTTCATTTGGTTCTCTGGAAAGGCTGCTCCATCTGATTCACAGCCACTTTTTTCTGGTGGTGGAAGTCAAAACAAGCTAACTTTTCTCAATAGGTCTTCAGGTAGTGAGCCATTTTTGGTGTGTGCTCAGATCACAAAAGATCACAAAAGTAAAATCAACTGGATCCCGCCCCCCCCCCCCCCAAGTGGGTTGAGCTCTGACATGTTGGCCTGGAAATGAGTCATTGCACTGTTTTCTGGATGTTTAGCATGTGTCCATTTTGTGATCCAGCACAAGAAAAGAGGGCTGATCTATATGTCCATAAAAGCAGGGCCAGCTCAAGCTTCAGTGCTGCCCGAGGCCATGTCAATGGACACTGGCAGCATATGGACATCGGGGGGTGGAGCCAGCAGCAGGGCACACACTGCCTACCAGCATCACCCAGTTTGCAGGCAGTTTGGTAGTCACCTGGACATTTCCTTTTCCCCTTCTCTCACTCCAAACGGGGGACAGAGGAAACCATCCTGGCAGCTAGTGAATGGCTCGCTAGCTGGGAAATGTGGGCCAGGGGGACAAAGTGGGGACAGCAGAAAGAGGCAATATGAGGTAACACTTGCGGGTGGGAGGGGGCTGGATGCTCACATTTGCTGCCCCTGGGTACAGGCACCTCCTGAGGCTGTCACCTCGCCTCGCCTCATGAACGAGCTGCCCCTGCATAAAAGTCATGTGGTAGAATCCTTCTAAGACTGTACCACTTCAGATTGAAAGGAAAACCTATATTTTTAAATGCTCCTGCAAGTTTGTTTGTTTGTTTGGTTTGTTTGTTTTAAACAGTCTCTCTGCATGTGAAAAATCCAAGCCTTCAACAAGGAAAGGGTTGGATGAGAACCTTTTCCTCTGACAGGCTAGTTTTCTGTTTTCAGCAAGTTGCTTACATAGGTGGACATTCAAAAATGCCATTCCCCCACCTGCTGTCTGAAGTGGTACAGTCAAGGAAGGCCTCTATTTTGCTGAATGCATAGCTCAGTTCTAGATGTACCATCACGAGGATCTCATCCTCACTTTCTTCATTTTGAATTTCTAGAACATAACTCTGAAGTTTTGTTACAATGCAGTGGAGTGAAATGTCATCCAAAATGCATACTTAGTATACATTTGGTATTACTTGGTATTAGCATAGTATATCCATTATGTATATTATTAATTCCTGAATCCAAATGAGGGAAAATTTCCACTCACCTGGAGAAAATGCTTTCAGTTTCCTCCTTGGTTCAGGGCCAGTCACTGACATAAAGGTGGTGTTATTCAGACTGAATTGTGTATCCATTTGTGAGATGCCTGAAACACTCAATTAAGTATGTGGAAAACAAAAGGCATTGGGAGAGGTGGTGCTGCATGTGGAATGAATATTTGCTGTGCTCGGGTTGCACGGAGAAAGTGCGTGATCATGGGCGGGGGGGGGGGAATGCATACGCACCCTACGCCACATGGCTTCCTATTTTCATTCTCTATACAGCTGGGTCTCTAATTGTACAATTAGCCACATCTTGCCAGAGAGCTGTGTAATCTGAAAGGACTTGGGTCAGCCTCTAAGAGCAAAGGAAAATAAGGTGGTTCATTTAGTTGTTTGTTTTTCTCTTTATTCATGGATGGAATCAGAGAACAAGAATAAGACAATCAAGTGCCATTAAATAGTCTCTTATTTTGGTATGACTGGGTGCATATGCACAAGGAATGTGTGATTTGACATTGTTGTTTTGATTGTGGTGTCCCTATTTTCAGGGATCTAGCCATAGAAAATCAGTAGCTGATCTTTCTGACTAAATTTACTAGAGGAAATTCTACTGAAATTTAATAGTCTTTTAGACTACTGCTGCTGCTGCTGCTACTGCTACTGCTACTGCTACTGCTACTACTACTACTACTACCACCACCACCATGACCACTATCACCACCACTACAAATATTTGTATAGTGCTTTTCAACAAAAGTTCTCAAGTGGTTTATAAAAATGATAAATAAATAAATTAAATCAAATCAATCAGTCTTTATTACAGTCATAGAACAGCATAAAGTATAAGGGTGATTACATGTTAAAAGTGAGAGTAGATAAAAAGTGATTACATATGGAATGGTACTTAAGGTAAATAATAATACTAAAAATACTAAAAACTAGCTTAACCCATGCAGAGCATCTGTGCACTAGTACTTGAGTACTCCCCTCACCCCCTGCCACAGTCCCCCTCACAGAGATCTCTCCACCCTCACCAGAGCTGCACTTCTGCTGTTCCTCCTCCTCAATCCCGTTGCTTCTATCCCCCTCACCCCTCTTGGTCACTCCTCCATCTCTTTACTCCTGTTGGCCAAGCTGCAGCCCCCTATCCCTAGAGACCTACCCACTCTCACCCAAGCTTTGCTCCTCCCCACAAGAGCAGCAGCAGCAGTTGACCGGGTCCTTCCTCACTGCCGCCATGGCTGCTTGATCCCCTCAGGCCACTGACAGGCCCGGGCCCATCCCTTGCCTGCCTCCCCCCTTCCGCTAATGGCCTCAGTAGCCCCAAACAGCAGCAGTGGTTGACTGGGCCCTTCCTTGCAGCCAATAGGCACTGTGATGGCCACTCATTCCCCTCAGGCCACTAACAGGCTCGGGCCCATCCCTCGCCCTTCATTCTTTCTCTCTTCCCCTTCCTTCTTTTTTTTCTCTTTCTCTCTCCCCCACTCACTCTTCCCTTCTGTCTTTCTTCTCCTCCCTTCTTTTCTTTCTCTCTCTCTCTCCTCCTCCCTTCCTGAGTTAACAGATCTTGTTCATCTTGTTTCCTCATCTAATCAACACAATGGCAGCCTCCTTCTCTTGAAGGGGCTCTTTCCTCCCTCACAACCCCTCTCTTTGCAGACCCCTGCTCAGCCAGAGTTGCCAGAACCTAAGGGGTATACTCATGGGTCAAATGGGCCGTAAGCCAGAATTTGGCTTTTTTAAAGCCAAATCTGGCCACCTAGCTGCCCACTATCCTTTTATATACATAGATTCCTCTCTTCTGCAGTCAAGAACATCTTCCAACCAGTAACAGTTGCATTTAAGCTGACCTTAACCATCACAGGCTCCTCCTTCTTATCTGCATATGGAACCCCCACTGCCCAATCAGCACACTGCTTCTGTTCACGAACTCTCATGAGAGCTTCCACACATGGGATTAGTGACAGGTACGTCTAAGAGAAATAAATATATAGATAGTAAGTAGAAAATGCACCAGAGCATGAGGGCATAAAAGCCTGAAAAGTAATAAAAGTCATAATATTGCATAAAAGGTATAAAAAAGGGAGCATAGAAATGGATGTAAAGAGATTAAAAGACATGAGAAGACAGAAATACATAAAAGCCTAAGTAATAAAACTGGATAACGGCCAGAATATAAGGCTATAAGGAGGAGTAAAAAGAAGAGAGGAGTGTAATTCTTTCTATTGAATCAATACTGAGTGAGCAAAGTGTAGAGCCCACCCAGAGTCACTGAGGGTCAGACTAAGGCTGTTAAGACTCATGGCCTACCATCTGCTGACGAATGCTGGTTGCTGCCGCACAGAACCTGGCAACGCTATATATGATGGTAGGCTTTAGGGGTGTGTCCGAACCGGTCTGGAGGCCATTCTAAAGGCCTCCGAACTGTCCGGACCGGTTCGGACCTGGCCGGTCCGGGTCCGGGTGGGGGGGTCTTCCTTTAAGGGCGGGGAGGGCTTACTTACCCCTCCCGCCTCTTTGCCCCCTCCAGTGCCCATATTTTCTGTGTAATTGGGGCGCTGGAAACCAGCAGCCCCCGCCGCCCCCCCCCATGAGCGGATTAGGGCCAAAAGTAAACTACTGCCGCTGTCGCCCGCTCTCCCTCCCTCCCAGCCGCCCGCCCGAGTCCTCACCACATGTTTTTCCAAAAAAGAGAGGAGCTCGCGAACAGAGCTCCTCTCTCGGCAAAGTCTCGGCTCCAACTGGGGCCTTGGGCGCGCGTGCGCCGCAAAGGACGACTGGGAGTTCCGCTGGAGGCCCGGTCTACCCGCCGGCAGGGGAAGAGGCCAGGTGGACCGGACCTCCGGCGATCGGAGGCCCGGTCTACCCGGCCTCTTTCCGGCAGGTAGACCGGGCCTCTGATCACCGGAGGCCCGGTCTACCCAGCCTCTTCCCCTGCCGGCGGGTAGACCGGGCCTCCGGTGGAACTCCCAGTCGTCCTTTGCAGCGCATGCGCGCCCAAGGCCCCAGTTGGAGCTGAGACTTTGCCAAGAGACTTTGCCAAGCTCTGTTCGTGAGCTCCTCTCTTTTTTGGAAAAAAATGTGGTGAGGACTCGGGCAGGCGGCTGGGAGGGAGGGAGAGCGGGCGACAGCGGCAGTAGTTTACTTTTGGCCCTAATCCGCTCGCGGGGGGCGGGGGGGCGGCGGGGGTGGCTGGTTTCCAGCGCCCCAATTACACAGTAAAATACGGGCACTGGAGGGGGCAAAGAGGCGGGAGGGGTAAGTAAGCCCTCCCCGCCCTAAAAGAAAGGCCCCCCTTCGGTGCCGGTCCGGACTGCTCCAGACCAGGCACATCCCTAGTAGGCTTAAAGTCAGAAAGCAGCAAGGAGCTGTAGAATTGGCTCATATGTCCCCAATACTTGCATAGTAATGGAAGGATGAGGGAGGCACAAATGTCTCTAGTATAGAACAAACAGTGGAGGAGGACATGCTCAGTAGTTTTGATCTGCCCCGAGCCACAGGGGCATAGTCGCGTTGCAAATGGAGTCCTATAACGGCTTTCTAGCACTGCTGAAGGGAGGCCATGACAGTGAGCCAGAGTGAATGCCATTCTGTGCTTTGGAACCTCCAGTTCCAAGTGTGAGGGTGATCTGGCCGCGACATCTGTCACCCCGTTGATTGCCAGGGTTGATTTGGCTGATCTGTCTGGCTAGACGGGTGTCCCCTTCCTCTCTCACCACTCTATGTGTGTCTGTCCCGAAGCTGCACGCTCGGTAGAAAAGGATGACCATCCCAGATAGTAGAAGTGTACCATTCTTCGGTCAAGGGTATATGATAAATTAAATTAAACGAGCCAACCCGCACAGAGCATCTGTTCGGTCTTTGAGGCTAGCTGTTCCCCCCTCCCTCCTGCCCCACTCTCCCTCCCCTTCTCTCCCTCCCTTCTGCCCCACACTCCCCACCGGCAGGGGCGTATCTAGGGTGGGGCAGGAAGGGCACGTGCCCCGGGCGCCACTTGAAGGGGGGTGCCATTTTAAAAAATAAAATAAATTTAAAAATGGCCACTGAAAACAAAATGGCCACCGTGCATGCTCAAATGGCCTCTGTGAGGCCCTAGACCATGCCAGGCCACGCAGAGGCCATTTGACCATGTGCGGTGGCCATTTTGTTTTCAGCGGCTGTTTTTTAAAAACAAAATTTATTTTAAGAAATGGCCACTGCACATGCTCAAATGGTCCCTGTGAGGCTCTAGAGGCCGGGGGGGGGAGGGGAACCTTTGCAGACCCCTCCATGGCCTTTAGGAAGCTCCCCGAAGGGGCTACAGGTAATTTTTTTTTTTTAAAATTAATATAAGTCACTGTACACATATTTAGTTTGGCACTATGTACAGAGAATCAGGGATTGTGAATACTGAGCTGAAGCTTATGAGCTAGGATTGTATTCATTTGCTCTTACTTTGCTTCTTGTGGTAAGTGAGTTAAATATGATGTTGTAATAATATGGCTATTAATGGTGAGTTTGTCTTTGAATCAGTGTGAAATCCTTAGTATTAAGGCCCACTGGGTGTTTCTTGCTCTCTTTCTCTCATTTTAACTGTCTTTCTGAAATACTAGAATAAATTCCAAGCAATGACACAGTTTACTCTGCATATCCTTTAATTATTTTCAGAGTATCTGGGAAAAGTCAAATTCTCCATTTATTTTTAAAACCTATGTAATGGTGATGCTACAATGCATAGTAGAGAATTAGACAGGCACTTCTGTTTAGTTTTCCAAGTACACCTCCACATAGTATTTGGGTATTTCATGAGCCCCAGCATCCTGAAATTTGTAGTTTCCCTACATTTTTTGGTCTGGCTATGCCCACTGCTAAATAGTTTTTGAAATATTAAAAGATTAACGAACTTGATTTGTATTTTTGAGCTGATATTATGGTAAAGTTATCTGAAAGATGGGTGTCAGATGTTTGGACAGGGGGCCCAATTTCAATGCTTGCCCTAGGTGCTATTTTCCCTTGATACGCCTCTGCCCGCTGGGCCATTCCTCCTCCTGAGTGGCGAACAGGGAAGTCCCGCTGCTCGGTTCCCTCCCACCCCAGCCTCCTATGGCTGGCCAAGAGCCACTTCCACGGCCAGGCCCAGCGCTTCCGTGGCCTGGCCCGCCACCACCTTGCCTCCACGGCCGGGCCTGCCACTGTGCCAAGTGCCACCTCCACAGCCCACCAGGCCCGCTGCCGCCGCTTGCCAAAGAGATGGCCAGCCCCCTCCCCCACCTTCTGTCCCCGTCTCCAGGCTGGCACAGGCCCAGGCTGCTGGGCTGAGTGCCACGGCCGGGCCCACCGCCTTGCCTCCACAGCCAGGCCTTGCTGCCGCTGCTTTGCCGTCCAGTTCTTCTAGGTACGCCAGCCAATCAGGCGCCTAGCCGCCCAGCCAATCAGCTGGGCCACCGGGTTGCACATTTGAAGGCACACCCAGGAGAAATATAGATAGATAGATATGGCTCCCTGTCTCCAAAGGGCTTGCAATCTAACAAGAAACACAAAATAGACACCAGCAACAGCCATTGGAAGGATGTTGTGCTGGGGCTGGATAGGGCCAGTTGCTCTCCCCCTGCTAAACATAAGAGAGTCACCACTTTAAAAGGTGCCTCTTTGCTCAGTCCCCCGCCCGCTTTATTCCAAATAAGATTACAGCAGCACTTATTACATGATGAAGGATAACAATTATATATCATTTAAAAAGGGAGAAAAGAGGAAATGGAGGGGGGGAGATAATAAAATGATCCCTTAAGCATGACTTAACATAATAAAATACTGTACAACCTGCCAAAGAAAACAGCAGGGAGGAAACAATTAACAAACACCTAAGGATTTCCCCTCCCAAACATAAACAATTCATTGAAATTGGACCAAATTGCTGAAAATTCCTCTTCTTTAACTTTCCATCAGAAAACCCCCCAGTTCAAATGCTGACAAGGAACAAATATCAGTTATCCAAAGCTGCAATTCGGGAGTAAATTTTTCCTTCTAATATTGTATTATAATCCTTTTGGTGCCCCCCCCCCCACCTAAGCACAAAGAATCCGAAATTCTTGATGCAATGCTAGATTCCATATGCTGGGGATGTACCCCAACAAAACATGGATGTCCTTGACAGGCAATGATTGCTGCAAAGTCATGCTAACAATCTTTGCTCAGTTAACAGGAGTAGAACTATTCAGTAAGTTAATCTAGATATCATCCACTCTCCCTATTTTGTCCTTATTTTTGCCTGCTAGGAAATTCCTCACTAACATTTTCTTTATGTGTGCTGCTAGCATTATCATGCACTAGAGTTTCACACCCTCCCCAGGGTCTCTAGAATTTAAGTTCTCAGTCTGACATCCTGACTAAATGACTTGTCAGAAGTCCTATTCGAAGTCCTTTAGAGTAACTCCTGAGAGGTACTACTGAATAACTTAGTCTGGATGTCAGCCTCTGCATAGGGAGAGTGGAGAGGATCAGGGCTGGATTAACATAGTAGCAAATATAGCATTTGCTACGGGCCCCACGTTTTCTAGGGCCCCGCATGCCTGGCTTGAACGTCTGCCCCTTCTTTCTGCTCTCTATTTGGTGCTCTCTGCTGACTCTCCTCATTGCCTGCTGCTGCCCATTCTCATCTACGCATTGCTCGAGGCTTGCACAAGAGGTTAAACATATATTCTTAATATTGTCAAATGGCCCTTTTAATGTGATGGCTGCTGGGATCCAATATGTTCTGCACACATTGGAATCAAACATCCACTGTTGTTTGCCAAAATTGCTAATAGGTTCAGATTTCTCAAAGTGCAGAATTCCTGAGAACCTTTTAATTTAAACATTCAGAGTTTTGTTCCCCACCCCCTTTCTCTTTGTGAAAATAACTCCAAAGGAGAACCCATGGTCAGGAGTCACAAAAGGGTGTGTGTGGGTGTTTTGCAAGGTTTCTTTAACTGGCTGGCTCAGTTGAGTGGAAGCATGGGGCGGTTGGTGGGGGGGCACTAGGCAAATGAAAAAATTGAATTACTTTACTATGCAAGTAAATAATTTATGTTTCAGTATTTATGTGCATTTTTAAAATTTGGTGCCCCTTCATAACATATGCTACAGGCCCCACACTAGCTTAATCCGGCCCTGGAGAGGATGCATCATGTCTCTTGTACAGTGGTCTTAAACTTCTTGAGCTGGGACTCACCTCTAACCCCAACCTGCACATGGGATCAACCTTCAAGAGCTGATGAACCCATTTGCAAAGCCCAATGGTAAAAGGTTGGGGCCCATGCATACAGGGGAAGAGCCCACAGAAAAAGCTGGTTTAAGGTCTACAGCCCTTCTGGGTGCTTAAAAGTCCCCTGCCACCAAGCAATAAATCGATACACAATGCTACAACAACACAGATTGCACATATGCAATCCAGACACCAGCTGTGTCACAAGCACAAAGGAAGAACTAAAAGTATATAACTTGTCTTTGTATGGCTTCCCCGAAGGTAAGCCCCATCCCAATACTATTTGACACAGTGCCAATATGATACAGCATTGTATCAATCAACTTGGTATGGGGCTGTAGGCTTAGTGGTAGAGCATCTGCTTTCCATGTTGAAGCTCCTGAGTTCCATCTCTGGCATCTCCAGGTAGGGCTGGGAAAAACTCCTACCTGAAACCTTGAAGAACTGCTGCTAATACTGAGCTACATGAAATAATGGCCTAGCTTAGTATAAAGCAGCTTCCTCCATTCTTGTGATTCCCTGTATTGGAGACATCTTTAATTGGAATGGATGAAAAATGCTTCGCCAGGGAGACATCTTTAATTGGAATGGATGAATGCTTCGCCAGGGCTTGCATTCTCTCATACCCGATTATCGGGCTGATGCGAGGCTGATCTGTTCTGGAGTGCTGGCTAAACACTCCAGGGCTACTTTTGGGCTAGTGTGGGGAATGAGAGAGATTATAGTGAACAGACAGTATCAATTTGTGCAACGTTTTGGTCTGGAAAATGAAGAGGAGTCGGAAATGTGGTGTAATCAGGTTTTTTGAAGCAGCATTTATTTATTTGACATATTTGTATACCTCCCACTACCGAAGTCTCTAGGCAGTTTACAGCAATAAACCCAAGAAATTTTAACAATTAAAACATAAAAATATCACATTAAAATCCCCATTAAAACTACCAAATAGCTGAAGAGCTTGGCTGAAGAGATGTGTTTTTAGTTGTTTCCTAAAAGCCAACAGGAGCAGCTATAATCTCACCAGGAAGTGTGTTCCACAGGTCTGCGGCAACTACAGTGGAGACGATCCTTTGAGTAGTCACCAGATGAACTGGCAGCACCCTCAGACAAACCTCTCCTGAAGATCTTAATAGGCGGCAGGGTTCATAATGAAGAAAGTGTTCTCTTAAATACCATAGGAACCTGCCATATACTGAGTCAGACCATAAGTCCATTTAGCTCAGTATTGTCTACACAGACTGCCAGCGGCTTCTCCAAGGCTGCAGGCAGGAATCTCTCTCAGCCCTGTCATGGAGATGCCAGGGTGGGAACTTGGAACCTAGATACTGTTCCCAGAGCAGCTCCATCCCCTGAGGTGAATATCTTACAGTGCTCACAAATCAAGTCTCCCATTCTTATGCAACCAGGGTGGACCCTGCTTAGCTAAGGGAACAAGTTATTCTTGCTACCACAAGACCAGCTCTCCTGGTAACCTTGGGCCCAAGCCATTTAGGGCTTTATTGGTAATAACCAGCACTTTGTATTTTGCCCAGAAACTGATTGGTAGCCAGTGTAGTTTTAAAAACTGGTGTGATATGGTCTCTTTGGGACATCCCGGAGACCAATCTGGCAGCAGTATTCTGCACCAATTGCAGTTTCTGGACTATGTACAAAGGCAAGCCCACTTAGATTGTATTGCAGTAGTCAAGTGTGGAGGTTACCAGCATGTGCACCACTGTCATAAGGTCAGTTGCTTCCAGGAAAGGGCACGGTTGGTGAATCAGCTGAAGCTGATAGAAAGCACTCTTGGCCACCGCCTCCACCTGAGATAGTTATTTATTTATTTATTTATTTAATATCCTGCCTAGTATAAAAATCTCTAGGCGGTAATCTCTTAGAGAGAGAGTGAATCAGTTCCTTCTGTGGGGAGTATAACCCCATCCAGAACTGGCATATGTATCCCATTTCCCGAATTGTGGTTTCCTACAATGAGCACCACCATCTTGTTTGGATTCAGTTTGTTATACCTCATCCAGCCCATTACTGCCTTGAGGCAGGCATTTAGGGAAGTTATGCCATTGCCTGATGAAGCAGACATGGAGAAATAGATTTGCACCAAATCCCCTGATGATCTCTCTCAGCGGTTTCATGTTGGTGTTAAAAAGCATTGGAGACAAGACGGAGCCTTGAGGGACACCATACAAAAGCTCTCACTTTGTAGAGCAGCAGTCTCCAAGTAGCACCTTCTGAAATCAAGAGGTATGAGTAGAACCAATGCAAAGTAGTGCCCCCTACACCCAGTCCCCCCAGTGATCCAGAAGGATACCATGGGTGATGGTATCAAATGGATCTGATGAGAGATCCAAAAGGACCAACAGAGTCAGACTCCCTCTGTCAATTCTAATTTGGAGATCATCCATCAGGCCGACCAAGGCAGTCTCCACCTAATAACCTGCCAGAAACCCAATTTGAAATGGGTATAGATAATCTGTTTCATCCAAGACTGCCTGGAGTTGAGAAGCCACCACCTTCTCAATCACCTTGGCCAACCATGGGAGATTGGACGCAGGCCTATAATTGCCTAACTCTGAGGGATCAAGTGTAGGCTTCTTAGAAGAGGTCTAATAATTGCCTCCTTTAAACAAGGAGGCATCCTACCTTCCCTTAGAGAAGTATTTATGATCTTGACCAGACCCTCTCCAACAATCTCCCTACTTGATAATATAAGCCATGTTGGACAAGGGTCAAAAGAACAGATGGTAGGACTCACAGTTCCAAGCAGCTCACATCCTCAGGAGTCACAAACTGAAACTGATCCAATTTACCCACACAAGAAGAGTTACTGGGATACCTCCACGTTGACTCAGGGGCAAGGCTGGGGCACCAGGAGCAGCCCCAGAGGCATTGCAGCCCGAGTTCTTCAGACCTGTTGGGTCAGTAGTAGCTACATCCCTGATATGATCTTAGATGTTTTGAAACAGAGTTCCAGGAAGAAGAGACAGCAAAAGAGAATGTTAACACTTTTTTCCCTGCGCAGAAGGCCTGAACATATCTAAAAGCAGAAGCAAAAAGTCAGTAGAAAAGGAAATACTCAAAATCAGAGACGAAAGTGATGCCATGGTCTCAGAAGTCATCCTCTTATGACGAGACTATGAGAAAGTACCTTGTTCTTGCCCAGGTCCCATTGATTTCTGAGAATTAGAGCTGTTTCTCTTTTAATATGAGACAATGGCTGAGGTTGGTTTTTTAATCCCCTTCTCATTTTGTAAATTACAGTGTTTTATTGTGATAAGCTGCTCAGTGGGCCTTTGTGACCCAAACAAGTAAATAAGAAATAAATGTTTTAGTGGGGCTTACACAGAGAATAGGCTGGAACCGAAAATTCTTGTCAAAAAAATTTGAAGAGTATTTCAGCGTTTGTACCAAGGAGAAACTGAAATTTGAAGAGAATGTCCTCCAAGGATAGAAGTTCAGAAAATATGGTAGAGCATCTGTGTTGCATGCAGAAGGTTCCAGGTTCAATCCCTGGCATGTCCATGTAGGTCTGGGAAAGACTCCTGCCTGAAACCTTACAAGGTTGCCGCCAGTCACTGCAGACAATACTAAATTAGATGGACCAATGTCTGACTTGGTATAAGGCAGCTTCCAAGGTTCCTACATCTTAGAATAGCCTTCTAAAGGTAGCAATATTATTGCGGATGGGGCTGTGTAGCTCAAGGGTAGAGCATCTGCTTTGCATGTAGAGGTCCCAGCCAGGTTCAATCCCTGGCATCTCCAGGTAAAGCTGGGAAAGATCTCCTGTAAATCGTCCTTGGAGAGCCACTCCCAGTCAGTTTAGACAACACTGAGCTAGCTGGACCAATGGTCTGACTTGATATAAAGTGGCTTCCTAAGTTCCTGGGGTCTTCAAAATGGGGCCTTTAAACATCCAGTGACAGCAAACACCTATTGGTCAGTACACTGATCACACTGGCCTGTAAGTCACAGTCATACCTACTGTTGTGGGTGGGAACTCTTGTATGACTCATGGGTTCTCCATCAAACAACAGGGCTGCTGTTAGTGCTTCCTATAATGTGGACTCATTAGCCACAATGTGCTTCTGGACTCCACAGGATTAGAACCAAGGCCCCCTCCATTGTCCTGGCAGGAATCCTTGGACAGGAGTGTCTGTTACACCTCTAACACTTCTAGATGTCGGAAGTATACCTTGGATATGGGAACACTTATGCATGTGGTTTCGTCTTGTCCTGTTATCAATCCATTCTGGAGACTAAAATTCATAAGATTGATCATACAGCTTTACAGATATCACTGTCAAAGGTTTTTCATTCTTTCATGTTATATCCCCAGTTTATGGAATTTATTTTCACATCAAGAATGATGGATTCTTCAGGCATGGGGAGTTACCAAAGGGATTATTATACAACACTGGAAGGAGAAATTTACTCCTGATTTCCAGCTTTAGATAACTGATGCATGTTCCTGGTCAGCATTTGAATTGCTTTATTTTTCCCCTGACGGAATGGTAAAGAAATGTTTTCAGCGATCTGGTTTAACTTTAAAGAAGAGGGTAACCAAGATGATCAGGGGCCTAGAGCACCTTCCTTATGAGACAAGGCTACAACACCTGGGGCTTTTTAGTTTAGAAAAAAGGCGACTGCAGGGAGACATGATAGAGGTCTATAAAATCATGCATGGTGTGGAGAAAATGAATAGAGAGAAATTCTTCTCCCTCTCACATAACACTAGAACCAGGGGTCATCCCATGAAATTGATTGCCAGGAGGTCTAGGACCAACAGATGGAAGTACTTTTTCACACAATGCATAATCAACTTGTGGAATTCTCTGCCACAAGATGTGGTGACAGCCAGCAACCTGGATGGCTTAAAAAAAGGGTTTGGATAACTTGATGGAGGAGAGGTCTATCATCAGCTACTAGTTGGAGGGCTAAGGGCCACCTCCAGCCTCAAAGGCAGGGTTCCTCTGAGTACCAGTTGCAGGGAAGTAACAGCAGGAGAGAGGGCATGCCCTCAACTTCTGCCTGTGGCTTCCAGCGGCATCTGGTGGGCCCCTGTGTGAAACAGGATGCTGGACTAGATGGGCCTTGGGCCTGATTCAGCAGGGCTGTTCTTATGTTTATGTTCTTAATTGCTTATGCTTTGAGGAAATATAGCCCAATCAGAACACACACGCACAAATACGCACACACATATATCTTTACATATTTTGTTAGTGATTAAGGATTTCTTTTTATTTCTTTTTTCTCTTATTTGTTATTATATTATCATTATGTTGTAATGCTTTATTTGATTTTTTTTTAAAAAAAATCTAATAAGAGCCTCAGCCAAATGGTGTCTTAGCTAAGTCTGCAGCAAATAATCACTTCAGGAAGACAGGGATTTTCAGTGGGGAAATAGCACAATAAGAAAAGGTTACTCTCTCCCTCCTCATGTGTCACTGATTTAAATCACACCCCCTCCACATGGCTGCTTTTAGTGAAAGAAGTGGCATTTCTGGGATCAAGCACACTTCTTTGAAATGCAGCTTGCTGCATGTCTAGTTTGACCTTCAGATATCTGTGATTCACTCTGGGGTTGTGAAAGCAGAAATGTTCCAACGTGAACTGTTCTGGCCATGTTATGATAGCCAACATTTCTACACACTTGCAGACAGCATCATTCCTTGTGAATTCTCCATCCAGTCCAATTCTCTTCTCATCGCTCAGATGTTTAGCAGTGGGAATGGTACCCAAATGTTCTCACCCAAGAGTCCCAAGTTGTTCTCTTTGATTGAACACATGGAGAGCTGATTTGGAATGTGGTATGAAAATGTGCTCTATTAAGGGAAGCCAGTTCTTTGACTGCAACTGGGGAAGCACCCAGGCACAATGGAAACATAAAACAGATTGTGACACAAACACTTGAGCAGTGTGTGGGCATCAAAGAAAATGGGCTAAGGAACATTTCCTTCTCCTTTTCTGCCCCCAACTTGCAGGAATCACAGATATCTCCATCTTCCCAAATCTTAAATTGCACTGCAGGAAAGAGAAAGATGAACCAAGTCTATATATTCTACAGCAGTGGTTCCCAACCTGGAGGCTTTCAGATGTTTCTCAACCACAACTAACATCATCCTCAGATACTAAATTGTAGCTGGGGGTGAAGGCAGTTGTAGTTCAACAGCGTCTGGAAACCCCCAGGTTGGGAACCACCACTCCACAGCTATGCTACCAAGAGGTGCTTTGTGGATCCTCAGAAACTGCAGCCCAGTTCAGATGACCATTTATTTACTTACTTACTTACTTACCTACTGACATTTATATATTGCCCCATCCAAATGGCTCTGGGCGGTGTACAGCAATAAAAATAAAACCCACAAATCAATCCTTTTAAAAATAATCATTACAGAACAATTTTAAAACAGCATAAAACCATTAACAATGAAAGCATGCAAAACAGTTTTAAAACCCTGGAAGGCCAGGCCAAACAGATTGGTTTTAAGGGCACTCCATTAACCTTGTCTTTTTGCTTGTGTGTTGCTGTGGCACACAAGCAGCCTCCCGGGCTCAGGGGTCTCTCCAGGATGTCCCGTGCACTCGTGCGGGGCATCCTGGAACTTCCGGGGACCACGTGGGCCATGATCCCCACAGCTTCCACCGGCTCCGTGACAGAGCCGGCAGTTGTGTGGGCAGCCGATCCGACCGCCCAGGGCTTCCTTCCACTCTCCCCGCAAACCCCTTACAGCTCTTTTCACTGATCATGAGAAGAGCTTCATTGTGAGCCTCACATTCCTGCATTTCCACTTCCTCTTGCCTGCCTGAGGGGAGGAGATGGAAAGCTCTTTTGGTTTTGTATAAACCGCTGTTCCTATTAGATCTGAGTTTGGGGAACTGATGTGCCTCTGACTCTGGTTAGCTTCAGGAAATCAGAATGAAACCATGGTTCGATATTCTGGTTTGTGAATGAATCACAGTTAGGACAAAGCAGAATTTCCCAAATTCAGACACAAAGCATGATTTCTCAAACTTGGTTCCCCAGAACTTGTTGGACTACAACTCCCAACATCTCCAGCCATTGTGTCTGGGGATGATGGGAGTTGTTGTAGTCCAACGATATTTGTGGAACCAAGTTTGAGAACCCCTGACATAAAGAGAAACTGCAGACTACTCCAAACCCAAACTGGAAGTTTTCAATGTTACATATAGTTGTGCTCTAACTCACTGAAGCCGGCCTTAAATTATTACTTTAATTTGAATAAAAATGGCTACCTTGCCTTATAATTTTTTATTTAAAAATATGAAGTCTAATACAACAAAGTCTAAACCTAGATGCAATCATATCAATCTTTCCCACAACAGTTTTTAAAAACAGAAGCAGCCTCAGGAGGCTGCAAATTTGAGAAGCAGAATGGTGGAGAGGGGGGACCTGCTTGCCTCTTTCCCCCTCCAGCAGCTTTCCCAAGTTGGGAAACCATTAAAAAAAAAAGATATGAGTACGAGTATCATTTAGGAAGCTGCCTTAGGCCAAGGGCAGCCAGATCAGCCGCCCACATGATTACTGGCTCTGTCATGGAGCTGGTTGGAGTGACGGGGATCAGGGGCCTCCCAGCCCCCGGAAGTGCCAGAATGCCCCACACGAGTGTGCGAGGCATTCTGGGGAGCCCTCCGTTGCCAGGAGGCTTGTGGTAGCTTCCCCACCAGTGGGTTTTTTTTTTTAAACTTGTGAGTCACATAGCTGGGACTGACGGGAGTAGTAGTTCAACAACAGCTGGAAAGCCAAAGTTGCCTACCCCTGGTCTATACCGACTAGTAGCTGCTCTCCAAAGTGTCAGGCAGGAGTCTTTCCCAGCCCTACCAGGAGATGTCAGGGACTGAACCTGGGACCTTCTGAATGCAAAGCAGATGCTCTTCCACTGAGCTACAGCCCCATCCTGCATGGGAAGAAAAGCAGGGGTGTATTTTGAGCAAGACATTAGCAGGAGGAGAAGTGGTGCCTCCCTCACCATTCCACACTGACAAGAGCCAGCGTGGTGTAGTTGTTAGAGTGCTGGACTAGGACCGGGGAGATGTGAGTTCAAATCCCCATTCAGCCATGATACTTGCTGGATGACTCTGGGCTGGAGTTTTGAGGAGAAACATAAGTATGTAGTACACCGCTCTGGGCTCCTTGGAGGAAGAGCGGGATATAAAATATAAAATAATAATAACTGCACCCAATTTTGTTCATATTGGTGCAGGCATTGTCAAGTGGGGGATACACACAGACACACACACAGAACGCCGAGTGATCTCATAAGCTTACTTTCCTTAAGGAAAGTGTCAGGAAAAGATACATCACCCCTATTTTGGGTCTTAGTGAAAGTTCTGAAAAGATCAGTCTGCAAACTGCATTTGGGGCACGTGTACGTACGTGTGTGTGTGTGTGTGTGCGTGTGCCAAAAGGCCCTCATAGAAAGAAAACCATTTGGTTGTCAGTATGTCTCTGAATAAACTGAGGCTAATTATCCTTTTGGATATTGCTTTGATAAATTCATCTGTTAGCCAGAACCTAGACTAGACACTACTGCATAAACAGGCTGATGTTTATAGATGCTGTGGAGATATAAATAGACTTCTAATGGCAAGCTGTGTAATAGGCTTTCCATTTTCATGATTCAGAGACAGCCAAAGAGCTTTAAAGTGTGTGGGGGCAG
Source organism: Hemicordylus capensis (assembly GCF_027244095.1). Classification (NCBI taxonomy): domain Eukaryota; kingdom Metazoa; phylum Chordata; class Lepidosauria; order Squamata; family Cordylidae; genus Hemicordylus; species Hemicordylus capensis. The sequence goes on along the minus strand of NC_069661.1, from coordinate 22,947,630 downwards.
GCGGGGGGAAGCTGAGAATCAGAACCAGGTATATCCCCACTTCCCAGGGTCTTATGTACACCACTGGAAGTACATTTGTAGGCTACCCCCGTAACATGCTGTACTCTGAAGACTAGTCAGCTGGGGCGAAATCTGGTAGCTAAGTTATTGGCTGGTGCTAACCACAGGGAACACATCTCACCAGTGTCACAACAATTCTGCTAGCGTCTATAACTTATTATTATGGCACTTAAGATATTTATGTACCCTTGCTAACAGGGCAAAGAGGCACCTTTTAAGGTAGTGGCTGTCTTACATTTAGCCGGGAGGAGAGCAAGCAATGAATTGTGGTAGCAAGCATGAAGTGCCCCCAGTACTAAGCAAGGCCTTCCTTGGTTTGCATTTGGATGGGTATGTGAGCGCCATAAGATTTCCCTTCGGGAAGGGCTGCACAACTTAGGCCCTGGGCTACAACCCATCCTCCTTGACTACTGGGATGATGGGAGTTGTAGTTCAGAAGCAACTGGAGGGCCGACGTTATTCAACCCTGCCTTAGGAAATGTGGGGCCATAACTCAGCAGAAGAGAACCCAGGTTCCCTCCCTGGCATCTCCAGGTAGGACTGGGAGAGACTCCTGCCTGAAACCTTGGAGAGCTGCTGCCAGTCAGTATAGACAATAGATGGCTAGGTGGATTGATGCGAGATGGACTAATGGTCTGACTCAGTATAAGGCAGCTTCCTTGCTCCAAGGGCTCTACTTAGCCCAACAAAGCGCATCTCCCACTTTAAACAAGTAGTCCCTTCTGCAATTCATTCCTTTTGAAGTATAGAGTCCAAGAAGATTGCTGGTCTTGTGGTAGCAAGCATGAATTGTCCCCTTTGCTAAGCAGAGTCCATCCTTTTTTGCATTTGAATGGGAGACATGTGTGAGCACTGTAAGATACTCCTCCCTCAGGGGATGGGCCACTCTGCATGCTTGCATACAGAAGGTTCCAAGTTCCCTCCCTGGCAGCATCTCCAAGATAGGGCTGAGGGAGACACCTGCCTGTAACCTTGGAGAAGCCGCTGCCAGTCTGGGTAGACAATACTGAGCTAGATGGACCAATGGTCTGACTCCATATATGGCAGCTTCCTATGCAACAACATGGTTTCATCAGGGAATCCATGACTGGCAACCCCTGATCAAACCATGATTTTGATCAAGGGTGGGAAGACTTAAGTCTTGCAGAGCAGCTTTGCTTTTTTAAAACTAGAATCTTGATATCTACTGACCAGAGACATGTGTGGAACATTGGCTCTTGAGTTTGGATGTAGACTTGGAATGAAGGCATGAAGTGCCCTGGAGCACATGCTCAGGAAATGACTTGACTAGCAAGCCAGAGGTTGCTAGTTCAGATCCCCACTGGAGTGTTTCTCAGACTATGGGAAACACCTATATTGGGCAAAAGCGATATAGGAAGATGCTGAAAGGCATCATCTCATACTGCATGGGAGGAGGCAATGGTCAACCCCTCCTCTATTCTACCAAAGACAACCACAGGGCTCCGTGGTCGCCAGGAGTCAACACTGACTCGACGGCACACTTTACCTTTACCAGAACTGGGCTCACAGTCAGTGTCCCCTCGAACAGGGATTCCCAGATGTTGCTGACTACAACTCCCATAACCCCCAAGCAAAAGCCATTGCAGCTGGGGATTCTGGGATTTGTAGTCAACAATATCTGGGAATCCCTGTTAGAGGGAGTACTGTCCATCCATGCTCCAGTCCACTCCTGCTTTCCCCCTGCTTTATTCATTTCAGCAGCCTAATTTGGGAAAGTGGAGTGGGTGGAAGGAAAGCTTTCTTCTTGTTGCTATTGTTAGACAGCTAGCAGCAGGCACATAGCAAACTGCCCGGCGGCCCAGGGACAAAGTCTTCCAGGGGCCCCAGTGCACACAAAGCAAGCGTACGCCACCACCCAATCCATGCCCCCTCCATCTGCAAGGGCCCCCCACTTGATGGGGGGGATTATGCTGCCCTCCGTGCCACCATTGCCCTCAGCAGCCCCGCCGATCATACTGCCCATAATCTTCACTGCTGGGGGAGCAGGCCACCCCACTTGGTGGCGGTGGAGGGTTTCTCCTCCCTAGTCCGCATGGCTTCTCTTGGGACTGTGTGCCTGCGCACTCCAGTTCTAGATAGCGTTGCATGTCTTGACGTCATAAAAGAAGCCGAGAGATGGCCAGAAGTGGACTGGGAGGAGAAGCCTGCCTGCCCCTGCCGCCGCCGCGGGTGGCCTGCTCCCCTTGGCGGTGAAGATTATGGGCAGTATGAGTGACAGGGCTGCTGCAAAACATTCAGAGACCCTGCAAAGCATTCAGAGATCCACTAGTGAATTCAATTTCTGATCTGCTCCGCTCATCCCTGGTTTCAATGGCTGCCTGAACTCTGCTTGCTTGAGGCTGCCTTTGAATTGTGTTTGGAAACTGCAGCTGGTCGGGTCTAATGGCTGGCATTGGTGATTGATGCCAGCTGGAGAGATGACAACACTGATTGTCAGGGAACGATGCTAATATGCAGTTGCTGCTTTCCGGCCCAATTTGAAGTGCTAGCATTGACCTTTAAGGCTCTAAGCAGTCTGGGCTCAGGGTGCTTAAAGCAACACCTCTCCCCCTGTGCTCTCTGTGCTGATGTAACTTAAGAACATAAGAACAGCCCTGCTGGATCAGGCCCAAGAAGGTCCATCTAGTCCAGCATCCTGTTTTGCACAGTGGCCCACCGGATGCCTCTGGGAAGCCCACAGGCAAGAGCTGAGGGCATGCCCTCTCTCCTGCTGTTACTCCCCTGCAACTGGTACTCAGAGGCCTTTGAGGCTGGAGGTGGCCTATAGCCCTCCAGCTAGTAGCCAGTGATAGACCTCTCCTCCATCAAGTTATCCAAACCCCTCTTCAAGCCATCCAGGTTGTTGACTGTCACCACATCTTGTGGCTTCTTCCTCTGCGAATCTGATGCTTAGGGGACAGCAACTAGGTCTCCAGCTTTCTCAAGCCTGGTCCTGCAATGGAATAAGGTGGACAAGCAGACGACACCCTTTCATATTGCAGTTGAGGGATAGTATTTTCCAACGAGCCTCTACCTTACAAATTCCCTGCAAGTACAAAGCCAGCACAGCAAGCGTAAGGTGGACTAGAACTTTTCTTCTTGCTGCTATGAATACAAATATAACGAATATTTATATACCACTTTTCAACAAAAGTGGTTTACATAGATGGGTGGATGGGTGGATAGATAGATAGATAATCAGATAGAAATAAAATGGCTCACTGTCCCCAAAGGGCTCACAATCTAAAAAAGAAGCATAAGATAGACACCAGCAACAGCCACTGGAGGGATGGATAGGGCCAGTTGCTCTCCCCCTGCTCAATAAAGACAATCACCACTTTTAAAAAGGCGCCTCTAGTCTGTATTGCAAGAGAGGCTTTTTATTAAAATGTGGCTGAGCTTTTGAAAGTGGTATCCCACACCGCATTTGTCTGATGTGGTACAGTTGTTCACACCACTAACCGTGTGGCTGATGGCCGGTGGTTGGATGTTTTGCTGCTGCTAGCCCCCAAACACCTACCCATCCCTCCCTCGCTCTCTCCCCCCCCCCACATCTACCCACCTCCTTCCCCATCACTGGCAGTGGCAAACAGATGGCCTGCGGACTAATGGCCCCACACTGCCTCAGGCTGCAAAGGTGGGCAGCGTATGCCTTGCGACTCCCCCAGCCCTGGCCCCATTGGGCGACCCATGTTCACTGCACGTGGTCGCCCAATGGTAGATCCACCCCCCGGGGTCACACTGCCGCTTCTGTTTCCCACCACCTCATCGCCACTTCATTTTGCGGCATGTTTAAGTTGAACCCCACTGAGTGGGGCATCTCTTACCAACCCATTGCTATTGCTATTGCCAAGTGAGGCTTCTGGCTCTTAGAAGACGTGTTAAGATCTTCCCTCTCACTCGGCGAGATGATCATTACTATGAGTATGAAGAATTAGAATTATGTATATATTCTACATAATATTGTATGTGAACCACCTAGAGACAAATGTTTAGGCGGTATACAAAGATGTTAAATGAATGAATGAATGAATGAATGAATAATGAAGAGACCACTTTTCAACAAAACAGACCACAAAGCCGTTTGCATAACAAAAGTAATGAGAATATGGTTCAGTGGCCCCAAAGGGAAGATACTAGCAACAGTCCCTGGGAGGGATGCTGTGCTGGCTCAAACACGGACAGTTGCTCTCCCCCTGCTAAATACCTTAACCCTAACCCTAAATAGAGGACCACCGCTTTAATGACAACCAACTACTAGTCTTGAATCCGCTTTTTTTATAGTGTAGTCACCTTAAGTGGTACAGCGGGGAAATGCTTGTCTAACAAGCAGAAAGTTGCCAGTTCGAATCCCCACTGGTACTATATCGGGCAGCAGCGATATAGGAAGATGCTGAAACACATCATCTCACACTGCGCAGGAGGAGGCAATGGTAAACCCCTCCTGTATTCTACCCAAAGAAAACCAGAGGGCACTGTGGGCGCCAGGAGTCAAAATTGACTGACGGCACACTTTACCTTTACACCTATTTTCACTCCTCCAGTCTGTTGTTTTAGATAGGTTTTGGACTTTGTGGTTTAGTTTTAAAGTGTTTATATTTGGCATCGTGTCATACGTTAGGTTTTCAAGCTTGGGTGCCCAGCACTGTTCCCTCTAACAGGGATTTCCAGATGTTGTTCACTTCAACTCCCAGCATCCCCAGCTGCAATGGCCTTTGGCTGGGAATTATGCGAATTGTAGTCAACAACATCTGGGATTCCCTGTTAGAGGGAACACTAGTGCCCAGGATGCTGGACTACTACAGCTTTCACCATCCCAGCCACAATGGCCACCCACCGGCTAGGTTTTGGAGCATAGGTAGCGAGCCAGACCAGATGAATGTCTCCCCCATGTGTCAGGGCGACCTCCCGTGACATCAGGGCAGGCACACGCTCGGCATGCCCCTGACTTTATCACATGTGCTGGGAGGTGTTTGTCCAAACCAGTCCATTAGGTTGTATGTTTGCATAAATCTCTGTGCACGTGTACATGTTTTTGTATGAATGCGTGTATGTGTGTTTAAAAGTGTACAGGCCCCTCATAGGCATGGTGCAGATAGAAAGTGTACTGCTTTACATGTGTAGAGCATAACATGTGCATAACTGCACAGGTACACAGATCTGTGGGTTAGTACAGAAAATACACAGCCTGGCACATATGATAAAGCCAGCAAACATCAAGATGTGCTCTCAGCATGTCCCTTTTATCATATGAGGGGGTTGTTAATCTGGATCACCTCTCTACAGGCACTACAAATACCTGTTTGGGACCACATGTAGGGAGGCAATTCAGATTAATGCACCTCAAAACAGTAGAGGTACACACATCAGTAGTTTCATCCAAACTGGCCTTCTTGAACACTGTACACAGAAGTTCCATTCACACATTGTGTCACTCATATGAGTGTTGCATATGAGTGGGAGACTTGATGTGTGAGCACTGTAGATAAATTCTTTATTTCGGTCATTGACCAGCATAGAGCATTGTAAGATATTCCCCTCAGGGGATGGAGCTGCTTTGGGAAGAGCAGAAAGTTCCACGTTCCCTCCCTGGCAGCATCTCCAAGATAGGGCTGAGAGAGATTCCTGCCTGCAACCTTGGAGAAGCCGCTGCCAGTCTGTGAAGACAGTACTGAGCTACATAGACCAATGGTCTGACTCAGTAAATGGCAGCTTCCTCAGTTCCGATAAGCATATAGTTTACACAGGTATAGCTCAGTGTCCTCTCTAATTTTTTTTAATCTGTATGTGGAGTGAGTTTTGTTCTGGGCAGTAGTATCGAGGCAATATGTGCGCACATGCATTCAGAGTAGAGTGGGGCCTTCTTGATTCAACCTGAGCAGGATCTAAAATTAACTGAGTGGACATCAAAAAAATGTGTGAGCGCATGTACATGCCTTAGAGGGAACACTGATATAGATCTGTACACAGGTACAGTCATTCACAGCTTATGTTGAACACAGGTACAGCAGCACACTTCCTATCTGTACCATGCATTTGAGAGGCCTGTACCCAGATTCACTTTTAACATGTATGCAAGTACAGTTGTCCCTCTTTCCATTCCTGGAAACCCTCGCAATTGGCGAGGTAGAATTTGCAGTTGGTGAGGCATAGAATTACATTGTAAACAGAAGGTTAGGGGAATTGTGAATGCCAAAGTGCCTAATATCCACCAAAAAAGGAAAAGAAAAAACCCTGACCCCCGGAAAAAGGTCCCCTGACCCCCATAAATGACCCCCGAATGCCCCCAAATCACCCCAACGCACCCAAAATTGCCCCCGGACCCCCATAAATGATCCCCTGACCCTCGGATCAACCCCCTGACCCTAGAAATCGGCCCCCCCAAAAGGCCGATTTTGTTTTTAATGCGGCAACTGCAAATACTCAAGTTACGGTTAGCAAGGGGGTGACAGTTTGCCAGTTGCAGATACTCAGATCTACGATTGGCAAACCCACAGTTGGCGAGGGACAACTGTACATTCACACAAACACATGTACGAGTGTACAGACATCTGAACACTCATACAACTTAATGTTTGAATGGGCCTAGTTTGTACATGCATTGAGTATAATATGCAGTGGGACTATGAACACATGTTCTCATGTACAGACATGTGACATGTCTGAAAAGGCTCCAGAAGTGAATGGAATGAGCACTCTGCAGGCAGCCAGAGATACTACTACGACGACGAATATTTATATCCCGCTCTTCAACCAAAGTTCACAAGGCGGTTAATACAGAAAAGTAAACAATTCATAAATAAGACGGTTCCATCCATGTCCTCAAAGGGCTTACAGTCTAAAAAGAAACACAGGGTAGAGACACCAGCAACAGCCACTGGAGGGGTGCTGTGCTGGGACTGGATTTGCTCTCCCCCTGCTAAATATAAGAGTATCACCACTTAAAAAGATGTCTCTGCTCAGTTAGCAGGGGACTAAAGTTGTGTTGTGGAGTCAGTGTTGACTCCTGGCGTCCACAGAGCCCTGTGGTTTTCTTTGGTAGATTACAGGAGGGGTTTACCATTGCCATTTCCCACACAATGTGAGATGATGCCTTTCAGCATCTTCCTATATAGCGGCTGCCTAGTATAGGTGTTTCCCATAGTTCAGGAAACATTCCAGCAGGGATTCGAACCCACAACCTCTAGCTCGCTAGGCAAGTTACTTCCCCGCTGCGCCATTAGGTGGCACTCAAGGGACTACTGCCTTCTTTATTCTTCGTCCACACGTTCCAGGCCTGCTTTCCAGGGTACTCCTTCACTGAGCTCAGATAGTTTCTCCAAATAGGAGTCGGCGGCGGCGGGAGGCTTTGATCTGCGTTTACGGGGAAGAGGGGGAGAGGCAGGGACCCAAGACTGCGTCTCCCCACCTGTGTTTCTGCTCCAGCTCTCCGGGGCAGCTTTGTCTCCTCCCCAGTTCTCAGCCGCCGCTGCCAGCAGCAGCAGCAATGCGTGCCTATGACGCGCCGTCTCTTTTCGCCTAGCGCGCTTCAGCTCAGCTCCTGCAGGCGAGCAGAGCTGCGGAAGGCGGCAAGGGGGTAGCGGCAGAGACTCTCTGAGCTGCTAGCAGTGGCAGCAACCCCCACCCGGCACGGCACGGCGCGGCGAGAAACGCCCTCCGGAGACACCTGGACCGCCCCCAAGGAGAGCACCTACTACACTGCTGATTGCGAGTCGCTGGAGAGCAGCCGCGTCTGTCTGTGCCTCCTCTGCCGACTTGTGGCTCCTTCCTCTCTGCCAGTTGGCTAGCGAGGCGTCGGGGTGGGAGATCCCGGCAGTTCCGCGGCTTGACCCTTCAGCGTTGCTGGGCTTTTGTCTTCGCACGACCGTCTGCGCGGGAAGGAAAAAAGCGGGTCGGCCCGCTTCCTGCTCCGATGAGGAATTTCTCTGCAAGGTCATCTCTCCTCTTGCCTGCTCTGCTGCAGCTGCTGCTGTTGCTGCTTCGCCCTGGTTGTTGAAGGTAAGCGAGGCGCAGGGGAAGGGAGCCGGGCTTGCAGGCGATCGCGTTGTGTTGGACTCCCCCCCCGCCCCCCACTCTGGTGCATCTGCTAAGACAGGGAGCAGAGCAGACATAATAATAGTAGTAATAAATAATCATAATGAGGCCTCGTTTCTGTGCAGGCTGCGGATATAAAGGCGGGAGAGGAAAGAACTCAGGTTGCAGTCCTAAACAACACACTTCCCAGCAAATGCATCTCATGGCCATAATCCGGAGTAAAGAGGGTTAGGATCATGCTGCAGGGTTGCGATCCTCCGAGCATTAGGGAGTAAGGGCCATTGCACTCAGTGGGATTGGCTTCGGAGTAGCCTGCTCCGGATGGTGCCGCACGGTAGTAAACCCAAATGAAAACATTCAGCCACCTTCCTAGCAATCTCTTATTTCCCGCCTTTCTCTCCTTCTCCCCCGAACTGTGTATATAACTGGGAGCTTTTGTTTTGGTTGAATCTTCATTGCGCTAGGAAGGAACCACCTGCATCCTAAAGGTGAACTTTGGAAACAAGTTTAATCACGGTTGCGTTAAGGCACCTTCAGAACTCAGTTTTTTATTTTCTTTGCAAAGGTCCCGAATTCCCGGCCAGACGCGAAAGACATGCAGAAAAAGGGTTGCAGGCGGCTCTTTGGTGGGGTGGAAATTGGGAGCTCTCAGACATGCATGGTTGACATTACAGTGCTGTCTCCCCTCCCGTCCACCTCTCTCCATGGAATGTAGGAGAGGAAATGGTGTCCTGGGGTCTCATCTGCAACCCGCGATGTACTCTTGTGCATTTTTAACAGGAGTGCATGAAAACAAATGTATGTTTGCTCTACTGCAAAACAATGTATTTGAAAGGGGATAGTTGCCTTCTCCTCGCTGTCACCGGTCTAATTTGCATCAGCTGTAAATTAGATCGGTCAAATCGTACACACCCTCCCACCCCCGGAAATAAGGTTTTTCTGATTTCCAGCCGATTCCCTCCTCTCCCTCTGAAACGCCTTTGAGGTTGTTATTCTTCTCTAGAAGGGAATGAGTAGGGATTGGAGAGGACTTCACAATGATCATCACAGGGAAGATGAACCAAGCAAACTACTTGGATGGAGGCCCAGATGCATGACATATGTACAAACTGTTTATGACTTATTTTGACGGTTAGATGATTTATTCTGAAATAAAGCACTGGAGGGAACTTTTGTCCAGATGCAAGGTCAGGGTGAAAGGCCCTGATGCTTCCTTCAGAGAGGCCAGACGCTTCTGAAGTGGTGTTCATGTACATGATCCTTCTGCAGTCTTAGACCTTTACTCCCTTTAACTCCTCTGTTTCTGGTTGAGCTATAAGCCTGAGGGAAATCAAGGTTTGCATGCAAGCAGGTACTTTATTTAGAGCACATACCATCACTCTGCTTTGCCCATATGTAACTTTGTGTGTGTGTGTGTGTGTGCGCACACACAGACACGCGCGCACAAAATCGAGCTTTTAATCCTCAACTAAGTACTTAAAAGAATGGGTAACAATTTTGGCAATGTTTGTGTGAATACAGGATTACTACAGGCACATATGTAGTTTGGGGAATGGGTCACAATTTCCACTGGTCCGTAGCCCTGTTCACATCTTACATTGAACACTTGTAGCCCTGTTGAGGCGTTATGTTGTACAAGTGTACAGATGTCTGTACACTCCTACATGTTTTTGTGTGGATGACTGTACCTGCATTCATTTTAAAAGTAAACCTGGGTAAGGTAAAATAACGTGTGCCGTCGAGTCGGTGTCAACTCCTGGCGCCCACAGAGCCCTGTGGTTGTCTTTTGATAGAATACAGGAGGGGTTTACCATTGCCTCCTCCCGCTTAAGATCCTTTCAGCATCTTCCTATATCGCTGCTGCTCGATACATGTGTTTCCCATAGTCTGGGAGACATACCAGCGGGGATTCAAACTGGCAACCTTCTGCTTGTTAGTCAAGCATTTCCCTGCTTCAGATTACATTTGTGGAATAATTTCACTCTTTCCCTTTTCAAGCACAAGATAGTGCAATCTTGACTTTAACAGGTGTTGCCTTTTCATTAACCTCTAAATCCAAGTGTTAAACATAACCATGAAGATAAGCAGAAGAATGATGCCTTTCAGCCTCTTCCTATATCTCTGCTGCCCTATATAGATGTTTCCCATAGTCTGGGGAACATACCAGCGGGGATTCGAACCGGCAACCACTTGCTTGCTAGGCAAGTCATTTACCTGCTGTGCCATGAAGTGGCACAGGGCCTTTAAATGCCTGATACACAGGGGAAATATGCTGCTGTACATAATATCCCATTAGCATCTTGTGTGGAAAAACTGTACCTGTGTACAGATCTGTACCTGTGCACACTGCACTTGGATGAGTGTTGGACATAACATGTGAATAGGGCTAGTAAAGATCTGTACACAGGAGGTCATTTGCATGTTATATTGCATGCATATACAGCAGTACACTTTCTACCTCTACCATGCACTTGAGGGAATTAGACCCAGGTTTACTTTAGAAGTTAATGCAGCTACAGCCATTCATACAAAAGTGTGTGTGTGTGTAGATAACTGAGTACAGGCACAACATAATGCCTGAATACGACTGTGCGAAGGCTGAATTTTATTAGAAATGGCAATGCTTTCTGGAGTAAAACTCCCTTTGTCTAAGTATTCCTGCCTCTCCACCTGTGACTGAAACCACTGGATTTAGGGAGCTTGAGAGAGAGGACATAATTTGCTCAGAATGAATGGGAGAACAGATTTGATTGGGTGCAAAGTTTTACTTAATCTCTAAACAAACATGTTGAGTTTCCTCTTCCTGTTTCCAAGGAGCTGCTTGTCTATAGCAAACCTCAGCAGCAGCAAGACATGTATGTTTCTGGCAAAAGCAGTTGCTTAATTGTTTATTGGCTTGATCATATTTATTTGGTGGTGCTTTTTTTTTTTTTACAAATGCAAGGTCTGGGTGGGGCACTTTTTTAAAAAAGAAAGAAAATTAACTGAATGGTAAAGGATTATTTGCTGTTTAAAAAATGGGGAGGGGAATTACAAATATGCTCTCTGTTGGAGCTTTATGTAGACCAAGAATCTGTGGGGTTAAGCATGCTTGGGCATCATCCAATACAGATTGTTCCTGTGTGTATCCCATTGCAATGAATAGGAGCCACACAAGAGGGTTTGCAGGAGCACTAACTGCTGGTTTTTGTCCATACCCGTTTTAGTTTTGCTGCTATGTGGTTTTGGATTTTTATTTTTTTGGCCATCCAGTAGAGAAGAGTCATTACCATAGCAACCCCACAGTCACAGAATAGAATTACTTCCTCTGCACAGGTAATGGAAAAACAAGACAACAGCCTGTGAAAAACGCAAGGCGGCCTTGTGGCATCTTTATTTAAGGCCCCTCAGATGCTCACATGCAAATGTGATGGATTCTGTCCTTTAAGAGGGAGGCTATTGAATGTTTGCAGGTGAAGTGTGTCTTTATATTAAAAAATGGCATTCAAAATATCGGACGTTTCCCATGTCAACTTGGCACATTCTGTGAGAAAAATTTATCTTTTGTTAAGGCCACAGAATCCTTGATTCACTGATTCTTCAGATTGCTCTGCTAAGCACTTAATGAAACACAGCAATATGACTGAGCCATACAGAGATCTAGCCATTGTGGTGAATGACAAGAATTATGGGTTTGCATGTGGAAGACTCGAGTCTCCACTTAAACCAAGGTTAAGGTTTCTTAACCTTGGGTCTCCAGATGTGGTTGACCCCATCACCCCAGCCACAAAGGACATGACTGGGGATGATGGGAGTTGTAGTCCAACAACATCTGGGGACGCAAAGTTAAGAAACCCTGACTTAAACTGATTTCCCAACTGAGCAATCCTGGGGAAGTTGCTGTTGGTTAAACGAACTGACTTCACAGGTTATGATGATGATGATGTATACTGTGTGTATATATAGTGGGATTTTTGCCAAAGCATGATGAGGATGGATGAAAACTATCATAAAACCTCTCACATTTGAGCTGAGTTTGGCTCCATGGGTTTGGTGGGGTCAATTGCAAAGGTGTCCAGTAACTCCTCTGGTTTGATTACAATGGATCAGTTTCAATTTGTGACTTCTGAGGATGTGGACAAGCTTCTTGGAAATGTTCAGCCTACCACCTATTCTCTGGGTCAGTGTTCCCTCTAACAAGGATTCCCAGATGCTGTTGACTGCAACTCCCAGCATCCCCAGCTGTAATAGCCTTTGCTTGGGAGTTATGGGAGCTGTAGTCAAAAACATCTGGGAATCCCTGTTAGAGGGAGCACAGCTCTGGGTCTGAGCCCAATACGGCTTATATCCTCTAGTAGGGAGGTGGTAGAGATGGCCTCGTCAACATCATAAATGCCTCACTGAGGGAGGGCAGGATTCCTCCATGTTTGAAGGAGACAATCGTGAGACTTTTATTTAAGAAGCCGACCCTAGAGCCCTCGATGATGGATAATGATAGATTATCCAATCTCCCTTGGTTTTACAAGGTGATAAAAAAGATGGTAGCTGATCAACTTCAGATAGCCTTGGAAGATACAGGTGGACTTCTATATCCGAGGGGGTTCAGTTCTCCATCTCCTTCCTACCTCCACAGCTCCACACCATGCATAATTGTATAAACCTCTGCCGTTGTCACCATATTCTTAGTTGCCTTTAAAAAAAGAGAGAGAGACCCCACACATGTTCACTCTTCCTTGTTTCAACACCTTGATCATTTTGGTTGCTCTTTTCTGCAGCTTTCCCAGCATTATAGTACAGGAGGACCTCAATATTTGTGGAGGTTCAGTTCCCACCTGCAACTGCGGATATGGAAACCATGAATATTGAATCATTGGGGGCTATGGGATTGCGGGGGTTAGGTTCCCAGATGTTTTGGGAAACCATTGAAAATGACTGAAAGTAGGCCAAATTTGGGGGGATAATGCTGGGGGAAGCTGCCTATGATACTTTGGTGGTCCCCTGAATCATGCTGTGCCCCGAAAATTGCTCCCCCACACTTTTTTCAAAAAGGAGCCATTTTGAGGCTCCAAAACAAAAAATGGTCGCCTGAAATGCCTTCCATGAGCATTTCCGGCAACCTGCAAATATACGAGGTCAGCATGTTCTTTTCCCTTTTTCTCCTGTGTATGCCAAGGTCAGGTGTCTTTTACCCAACCACGGATATGCAGATCTACAGATAACGTTTCAAAAATCTGTATGCTTTTTAAAATATGACCAGAACCATTCACAGTATTCTAAATGTGGCTGCACCTTTAATTTGTATAAAGGCATTGTGATATTTTTGGTCCCTTTCCTTATGATCCCTACATGAAATTGCCGTCTTTGTAGCTGTTGAGCACCGGTTTGACTTTTTATGGAGCTATCAAATGGATTTTGTCTGTCCACATACTTGTTGACAAATAACTTTAAAAGCTTAGTGAGGCAGCACCTTTGCTGATATTCTCCTTCAGCAAGACTTGTTCTTCAGACTGCTTGATAGTTAATAATGCTTTCCATCAGTTTTGCCAAAATTAGTCTTAAGCTAGCTGGCCACTAAATTTCCTGGATTAAAAGAACCAGTGCTATAGTGGCTACTTTCCAGTCATCGGATAGGGTAACTGATTTAAGGGACAAGTGACATATTTTTGTTAGAAGATCAGCAGTTTCACATTTGAGTTATTTAAGAACTCTTGGGTGGATGCTCTCCAGGCCTGGTGCTTTTTAAATTTGTGGTTCAGCCCTTCCTTTCTTGTCACCTTGATGTGACTCATTTCTTCAGACTTCCTCTCTGGAAAAAGTAAGTTCATTTACAGCTATCTACCCGACACCTTCTCTCCTGAAAACAGATGCAAATTATTGGTCCAGCTTCTCTGCAACTTCCTTAGCTTCCTTTAGCACATCTTGCATTCTCTCCCACCACCGCAGTGGTCCAGCTACACTTTCCAGCTGGTTTCCTGCTTCTGATATATAAACATTATTGTTAGCATTACAATAATTATGAATATGTATGGACCACTTTCCAACAAAAGTTCTTAAAGTGGTTTACAGAGAAAAATAAATAGGTAAAATGCTTCCCTGTCCCCCAAAGGCATATTTCTAAACAGAAACATAAGGTAGACATCAACAACTACCACTGGAGGGCCAGTTGCTCTCTCCCTACTAAATAGAAAAGAATCACCACTTTAAAAAGTGCCTCTTTGCTCAGTTAGCAGGCATTTGTTTCTGACTACATGAGAAGTACTGGTGCTGCTGATGGGTTTCACTAACACGGCCATGGCACACACACAGGGCAAATTTCAGCAACCTCCCTTTCCCCCAGATGTGTTGTGTACTACTTGGAAAGTATGTCCCTGAGGGTCATGCAGCCCTGAAGGACATATTTTCAGGTGGCACAGAGGGCTTCTGGGGGAAGGGAAAGTTGTGAGAGTTCATCCCCTGCCCCACCACATGCAAGCACCAGTGCTGTATTAGGGACTGAGTGGGGACATCCAACGCTTCTCATGTAGCACTTCTGCTTGGTTAGTCAGGATGTCAGCCCATTTTTCGGAAATATGCTCCTTGAATTCTTTTTTCACATCTCTTGTTGTCAGCGTACATGTCAGTTGCCAGTGTTTGTATTCTTTCCCCCCTCCTCATTTGGGCAAGGCTTCCCCGCCCCCCCCCAAAGTAAGCCTTCTTGCCTTTTAGAGCTTATTTGACTCTGTTCATTCACCGTGTTGGCATTCCCTTGTCCTTGGTACATTTCCCAATCTGTGGTATACGTTTAGCTGAGCTTCTGTTCTTGTCGTTAAATAACTTTCAAGGATTCCAGAGAGATTTTACCCTCAACTTTCCCTTTCAGCTTCCTTTTTACTAGTTCCGTCATTTTTGAGGTCCTCTTTTGCAGTCCACTGTAATTGTGTTGGAAGTTCTTGGAAATTTTCTGCTTGCATATGTGTTGAATCTGATCGTATTGTGGTTGCTTGTCCTAGTGAGTTCAACAACACTTTATCTTGCTTTGGTGCAAGCCTGGGTGACATTTCATCCAGGATCTCCTCCCCTCCAGTCAATTTCATGACCAAGTGTTCTACAGTAGAGGTATCCAAAGTGTTCTCCACCCCGCTGCAGACCACTTGAGAATTGCTTGGGTTCTTGAAGGACTACTTAATAAAACTCATCTTTATTTTACAAATCAAAGGACACAACTCATGTATAATATAAAAACATTAAGTGAAGGGCAAATTACAGATATTTCCATCTCTTCTGCAACTTTTCTGTGGACCACGTGGTGAGCATGCAAACCATTGGTGGTCCACAGATCACAGTTTGAGAACCTGTTTTTAGGTATTATCATTAAGAGTCACCATGATGCAGCGGGGAAATAACTTGCCTAGGGAGCAAGAGGTTGCTCGTTCGAATCCCCGCTGGTATGTTTCCCAGACTATGGGAAACACCTATATCGGGCAGCAGCGATACAGGAAGATGCTGAAAGGCATCATCTCACACTGTGCAGGAGATGGCAATGATCACCCCCTCGAGTATTCTACCAAAGAAAACCACATGGCTCTGTGGTCGCCAGGAGTCGACACGGACTCAGTGGTGCAACTTTACCTTTACTTTATGTATAATTACAGGTGACTCTCATTATCCATGTTCCGGGCTCCCACGGTTTCGTGTTTCCATGGTTGGACTATATAAATCAAACCTCGTTATCCATGGTTCAGAAAAATAGGCAAAATTTGCCTATCCGAAGTTCCTGGGTGTACGGAGATGTCCTTTCTGGCCACCATTTTGCAGCACGGAGTCATTTTGTGGCTCTTAAAAACAATTTTTTTCCTTTATTTTCCACCAAAAATCAGAGGAATTGGGGGTTGGGGTGGAGTATTCTTGTACAGCTGGAGAGCATGATACAGTATTTTATTGCTCTTATTTCTGCCTCCTCCCCACTTTTAAGCTCATTTTTAATCTCAGTGAACCTCCCCCCCCCCAGTTCCCATTAACTCAAGGTCTCATTATCTGTGGTTTTGTTATCCACGTCTGTAGGCTAGAATGGAACCCCTGCTGATAATGAGGGCCACCTGTATAGCTCCTTGGTGCATCTTGAGAAGGGTGCTGTACTTAGGAGGTTCCGGGAAAGGTAGTGGGCCTTCCCCATGTCCACCTTTTAGCTATGGACAGCCTGAGCTGAAGTTAAGGCAGATAGTACTGTCCCAGATCCTTTCATTGCAGAAATACAAAATGGCTGCAGATGGAAAGAAAAGAGTAACTCTTTCTCCACATTCCTTAGCTTCAAGCACTACTGTAGAAGACAGTGGGAATGGCCCAGTGTTCACTTCATTCTTTGAGAGCTCTGCAGTGACTGTTGGTATAGTGGCTACAGCAGGGCTTGACCAGTTTTGGGCACCAGGGAGCCATGTTGCCTTGACTAGGAGATTCAGAGTCACAGTTAATTTAATAAAATCTTTATTTGTCCTCGGCAGCTTTGTTTCTGTTTGAACTATGTTATTTGTAAAGGGGATAAAGGGAATCCCACTTAACCCCCCCTCCCCACAATGTCCGCCATCAAATTTGGTAATTTTGTCAAGTGTCCGTTGCCTGGCTCCTACATTTTGGGACTGGCTCCTAGATACAAGGAAAATTTGCCAAGGCCTAGGATACAGGCTAAAGGTAAAATGTGCCATCAAGTTGATTTCAACTCCTGGCACCCACAGAGCCCTGTGGTTTTCTTTGGTAGAATACAGGAGGGGTTTACCATTGCCTCCTTCTGCACAGTATGAGATGATGCCTTTCAGTATCTTCCTATATTGCTGCTGCCTATTATAGTACCAGCGTGGATTCAAACTGGCAACCTTCTGTTTGCTAGTCAAGCATTTCCCTGCGGCACCATTCGGTGGCTAGTGGGCCATAATTAAGGAGACCCAGGTTCAAATAGCTGATCAGTTGACCTTCAGCCAGTCATTTTCTTAAACGAGCATACTTTACAAGGTGGTTGTTCAAACAAAATGAGGGTGGTGGTGAGTGGGATAAAAATATTTATTTATGAAATTTGAGCACTCAGAGTAATTTGCATTCAGCGCAAGGTACAGCCCGGCTTCCTCCTTGACATTCTGGTTTTATATGTGCAAAGATGACTTTATTCCCCTTGGGGGAAATATCTAAATACTAGCTGGGCCATGCACAGAGCATATGCGCCTCAGGCCGGCACCACGGCTGCTTCCCCCCTGCCCAACGCTGGCTGGTTTTCTGGCCTGCTGGCTGGCCCGCTTCTCTTCTCCCCTCCTTCTCCAACCCTGCTCTCTGGCCACCTCCTCCCACCCACCAACTCCTGGCAGTAGCCTCCTGCCAGCCAGGCTGCTGACGCCTCCTGTTTTCAGCGGCCAGGCCGCCCCGCCCCCTGCACCACCTCTTGCTGCCCCCTCTTGCTGCCCCCTGCACCACCCCTGGTGGCGCAGTGGTAAAACTGCCGCCCTGTAACCAGAAGGTTACAAGTTCGATCCTGACCAGGGGCTCAAGGTTGACTCAGCCTTCCATCCTTCCGAGGTTGGTAAAATGAGTACCCAGAATGTTGGGGGCAATATGCTAAAATCATTGTAAACCGCTTAGAGAGCTCTGGCTATAGAGCGGTATATAAATGTAAGTGCTATTGCTATTGCTCTCAACTGGGCCAGCTGGCTGACCCGCTTCTCTTCTTCCCCCCCTTCTCCCCCCCTCCCCGCTTTCTGGTGGGTCAGAAATCCGGCCTGCCTCCTCCTCCTGCCTGCCCAACTCCTGGCAGTGGCTGCCTCCTCCTGCCTGCTGCTCCTGGCGGCGGCGGCGGCCGCCCCATTTGCTCCTGGCCGCGGCCGCCAACCCATTTGCTCCACACATGCAATTAGTGTCGGGTACATTTAAGAGAATTAAATTTAAGAGAATTAAATGTATAGATGTGACATGCACGTCCCCTTCTATCGGCACCTGAGGCCAGAATTGTTACTGTCCTGGAAGAACTTTAGCACTGTCAAAGAGTCGTATGCCCCATCCTGAACAAGCCCGCCAGTGATCCAACAGGCTCAATAGCCCTGATGGAGTGGATCAAGCCAGCAATATGATCTTTGCCAGCAGCAAAGTACCCACAAGGGCTGTCAGGTGGGGTGGGGCGGGGCCAGCACACCACCCATCAGCTGGCAGATGGGGCTGGCTCTGCATGCAGCCGTATGCGTGGGAAGCAGGAGAGAGGAAGGAGACCTCTCCTAGGATCGACAGGAAGTTGGAGGAGCAGGAACCACAGGCCACCAATTACGATAAAGCAGTGGCAAGAAGAGGTTTGCCAGGAGGAGACACAACAGGAAGAGGGGCGGGGACTCAGCAAGGCCGAGGGCAGTCAGTGAAGTGCAAGCAAGTCTGCCTCATATTATCAGGGAGGGGCAGGTCTCACACCCCTCCCCAACCATGTTCCCTCTAAGGCATGTGCACGTACGCATGCTCACAAGTTTCTGGGTGTCCGCTCAGTTAATTTTAGATCCCGCTCAGGTTGAATCAGGAAGGCTGAATCAGGATTGAATCAGGATCCCGCTCAGGATCAGGATTGAATCAGGATTGAATCAGGATCCGCTCAGGTTGAATCAGGATCCCGCTCAGGTTGAATCAGGAAGGCCCCATTCTGAATGCAGATGAGGACACAGTGCCTTGATACTGCCACCCAGAACAAAACTCATTCCATACACAGATGAAAAAAAAATGAGAGAGAACACTGCTTCCCATGACTCCGAGGCACACCAGGAAGCAACTGCAAACCACCAACAAGCCACAACCACATTTGTGTAGACTGACCCTTAGCACATCATGTTGCATCTGGACACTAAAGCAGTGCCAGGACAACCGTGAGGTCCTCATGCAATGCAGACTGCTGGTCACACCTTCATTTTAGCTTTTCTCCTTCTGATCTCAAGAACGAACAGCCAAATGTCAGCCGACATCAGAACACTGCAGCTCCCTGGAATGCTCTTTGCTCACTCTGCAGCGTTCTCCCCACCCTTTACAAAAAATAATTCAGCTGACAACAGACCTCCCAGCCTGCTCAGGCAAGGCAGAGGCACTCTGAATCTGTCAAAGAAACAGCCAGTGGGAAGTGTGGGGATAAGCTGTAATTTTGATTGCTCTTTAGCTTATAATGTTGAAAGTCGTTTCCGCGGGAGAAAGGGCAAAGTCAGCGAGCCATGTATTCTCACCCTATCCTTGCTTTGTTCTTTCTTTCTTTCTTTTTTTCTTTCTTTCTTTTTCACCGCATTTCAAACAAAAACTTGTTTGTTTCAACAACATTTTGTTGAAAAGCGGTATACAAATATTTGTCGTATTCGTAAGAAATGATTAAAACTTGATAATTAGATTTGTAGTTCGTGTTGGAAAGATCGGGGAAAGCTGTATTTTTATACAAGCGTTTTAGGAGGAGCTTGAGCACTATTTGCACGTTATGTTTAACACTTGTACAATCTTGTACACAGGTACACTTATTCACATGTTCTACTGAATGCAGGTACACCAGGAACCTGTACCCAGGTTAGCTTTTTAAATGAACGTAGGTACAGACATTCACACAGACACATGTACAAGTGTACAAACATGAATACAGGTGCAACACAAATCAAGATTTCCTCAGAATTGGGGTGGATTACCTGATTGGTGACTGAGGCCATAGCCACTGACCCTTTTGCAAGTGCCCAGTTTCCCTTGTTAATTTGAGTCTACCTTGTGCTTGGCTTGGCCTCAGTCCTACATCTGTGAATAGCATCAGCTAAAGTCAGGTTTACATATGTGTGTATCTGTCACTTGAGAACTGCAACATCAAGAGATGGCCATGTGCCTTAGTCTGCTCCCAGCTGACCCTGCCCACCTGACTAGATGCTCTGTATGCCAACACGTGTTGAGGCCCTTTTGTCAAGCACACAGGACAGGCCTTCTCAGTTCTTTTTCCCAGGCTGTGGAACTCGCTCTCAGCTGAGACCTGCATGGATCCCTCTCCCAGCCGTTAGAAGGAAAGTGTAGACTGCCCCTTTTAACCAGGCTTTTGCCCAGTGAGCTGTCTTCTGCTCTTTTTAAACTTCTAGCTGTATTTGTTCTGTGTTTATGTTTTAATGGAACTGTTTTTATCTTGCTGTTCACTACCCTCGGGTCTTACGACGAAGGGCGGAATATAAATAAATAGATTTGTAGGTGGCCGTATAGGCCATCAAGTCCAACCCGCTGCTTCATGCAGGAAATCCACAGCTAGAACATCCCCAGCAGATGATTGTCCAGCCTCTGTGTGATTTGCAGGCATGAATGGCCATCACAGTCAGAGATGAAACTATCATCATAGCCCTGTTCATGTGTTATCAGAAAGCCAGAGAAGCTGTACAGTAGGTTCCCCAGCATTGAGATCACGGGGGAAATCTCACTACAAGTACAGTGTTTTGTTTTTACTGACAAATGATGTAACCATGGACAGCAGGGGGCGAGGCTAAAAAGTGCACCAGCTTTGGGGTGGGGCTTGCAAACACATCCTTCGTAATGCTCTACATGAGTATGGCACCCCCAGTTTTGGTAATGCCTGGACGGGACTATAATCTCAAATGCAGTGCTGTTCAGTCAGTTCAGTTCACACATCAGCTGCTCATAATCAGCTGCATATGAAGAAATCAAGTGATACTTGATTACAGACTGGATTACTGCAATGCGCTCTATGTGGGGCTGCCCTTGTATGTAGTCCGGAAACTACAGTTGGTCCAGAATGAGGCAACCAGGTTGGTTTCTGGGTCATCTCGGAGAGACGATATTACTCCCGTATTGAAGGAGCTACACTGGCTGCCGATACGTTTCCGGCAAAATACAAGGTGTTGGTTATAACCTGTAAGGCCCTAAACAGCTTGGGCCCTGGGTATTTAAGAGAACATCTTCTTCGTCATGAACCCCACTGCCCATTGAGATCATCAGGAGAGGTATGGTGGCCACTCAGGGACGGTCCTTCTCCGCTGCTGCCCCGAGCTTTGGAATGTGCTCCCTAGTGAAATAAGAGCCTTCCCATCTCTGACAGCCTTTGAAAAAGTCTTTAACGATGCATCTGTTCACCCAGGCTTTTAATTAATATTGTTTTAATGGTTTTAATGCTGTTTTAAAATTTTGTTTTAAAATTTTTAAATTGTATTGTTTTAAATTTTTTGGTTTTGTTTTAACTAATGTTTTACTTTTTCTGTTTTGATTTTGTTGTAAACCACCCGGAGACGTAAGTTTTTGGCGATATAAAAATGTTAAATAAAGAAACAAACAAACAAATAAATAATACACATGCATGTGTGAACCAGCCTTGAATGTGGCATGTCTAAGAGCCAAGGTATCATCACAGATATGCCTCTGTGTTCCATCTTGCTGTTTCCTGCTGAAGGACAACTTTTTTGTGTTGTAATGTTTGGAAGACTCCCAAGTCTTTAATAGTGACATGTCAGGAAGATGTGCAATAGATAGAAGCTGCTCTTGTTGAACTTCCTGTCATGTGGCCTACAAAAGGCATAGTCAAACTGTGTGCTTAAAACAACCACCACCAAATAAAAAGAAAGCAAGATTCTAGTCCTTATGGCCATTACTGAAAAGTAATAGCCATAATGGCCACACCACCTAGATATATCTATGTATCAATCAGGTGGTGTATATAAATAATAAAAGGGCAGTCTTCAGGTTGTAAACCTTCTCTGCCCTATATGGCTATATGGCTCATCTTGATGTCCCCCAGTCATACGTCTTCAGTGTCCCTACATCTCTAAAACCACTTACTTTGCAATACATTCTCTCCTATCTCTCACACGCCATGTTGACAAAACGCAAACAGTCCACCAGAAGTTTGCAAACATTCCAATTTTTTTTTAAAGCACATATGTTAGGGGGGCGGGAATTGCACAGACCTTTGTATTTGCATAATTCTGAGCATACTTTTTAACACCTTTCCTCAAGTGGAAGTGTGGTCAGGTTTCTTTGCCCATGGTTGAATAATTTAACACCAAGAGAAGAAAGTAGGAACTTGTAGGCGGCACTGCTTTTTAAAGTTCTTATGTGCTTATATCGATGGCAGTTATATAGGGATTAACTGCAGGAAACATTTTTGCTGAGGCTCATTTGCAATGTCCCACAGTAAAGCAGTCTCCAATGTGTTTTAAATCATCATAGGGACTTAGAGTTTTCCAGTCAGTGATGTGGGCTGTCCATACAATTTCAAATTGGATTTTCCCCGCCCAGTGGCTTTACTCAGTTGGGATCTAAAATAGCATGTTTGTAACTTATTCAGTAAACAAAACTGAAAACTGCTATGTTCATTTTACTTTCTGTAAAAATATCTCTAAAGTCTTTTTCAGTAGTCAAAAATACTTGGATCAGAATACTTGGGGTGAGAGGGAAAAGTCAGGCATGCTGAGTGTGCTTTAAATTCTGAATTCAAACAATTCAAAGCTTTACATTGAAATCATTTTTAGTGGAACACTTGGGAATGTTGTGAGACACAACTCATAACATACATTTCCTTGCGTTGTTTAAACTGTATGGTGGGGGTGGAACTGAACATTGTTAACATACTAATTTTAGCATGCCCAACAAGTATGCCTATATTATATATTAATGCATGCTTCCTTACACTAGTCACTTGGAAAATATTAATTATAAGTTTAAAAGTGACCAATTCCTTGATATTGCATTCTTTCATTATGTTAATTTGTGAACAAGTTCTAGTAAGACCTAATCAGCCTACTTTCCTTTCACTACCCCCCAAAATTGGACTAAATTTGGTTCCAGATCGCTTAGGCAGTTCACAAGTTAGCCAACTTAAGCTTCAAACATTCATGCATCTGCCCTCTTGAATTGGGATGGATGACATCATCACAAACTATGCGTTCGTGGTGTCCAGATTTGATCCAAATGGGTTCCCATTTGCAAAAGTTCACATGTCCGCCACTTTGAATCGGGGATGACATTACAAACTATGCCCTTGAGGCATTGCTATATGTCCCTACAGCTATAGCAAATTTGTTTTAAATCTGTTTGACAGTTCACAAGTTAGCCAACTTGAGTCTCAAATGTTTACGTGGTCGCCATCTTGAATTGGAGTGGATGGCATCATCACAAACTACGCCGTTGAGGTGTCCTTATGTGTCCCTACAACTGTACCCAGTTTGGTTCATATTGGTTCAGGCATTGCGAAGTTGATAGTGGGGAAAACATGGAATGTCATAGGCTAAAAATGGAAAATTGTATGTGGAAAAATATAGCATCACTGGTTACACTTCAGGCCCTCCCCCTGCAGACTAGTATTCAGAGATAGGCTGCCTCTGTACATGAAGGTTCTGTTACTCATAGGTAGATGTATCCATCATGAAACTCTATAATCCAGGGGAGGCTCGACTGCTATTGTTTGACTACAACCTCCACCATCCTTAGCTACAATATTTTATTTGTTTCTTTATCACATTTGTACACCGCCCCAAACTTCCATGACTGGGTGGTTTGCAACAACATAAAACAAGTTAAAACAGAAATAAAAACCTTAAAACAAATGTAAAACCACAATCTAGTTAAAAAGCTTGGGTGAAAAAATAAGTCTATAGAGACTTTTTCAAAGAGTTGTCAGAGATGGGGAGGCTCTTCATGTATTTCAGCAGGAAACTCATTCCAGAGTCTCTGAGTGGCAAAAGAGAATTCTGCCCCTGTGTCACTACCAGATGAGCTAGTGGCAACTGCAGACGAACCTCTGGAAAATCTCAATGGGCGATGGGGCTCATAGTGAGGAAGATGTTCTCTTTAATACCCTGGGCCTAAGCTGTTTAGGGCTTTATAGGTTATAACTAGCACCTTGTATTTTGCCCAGAAACTCTTTCATAACCAGTGTAGCTCTTTTAATATAGGAGCAATATGGTCTCTTTTGAGATGACCTGGAGACCAGCCTGGCTGCCGCATTCTGTACCAACTGCAGTTTCTGTTCTACGTACATAGGCAGCCCCACATAGAGCACATTGCAGTATTATTATTTATTATTTATTTATTCAATTTCTATACCACCCTTCCAAAATGGCTCAGGGTGGTTTGCAGATTAGAGGGGGGGGAGATAAAATCAATCAACAATTAAAACAGAAATTTTAAAATACCACAAAAGAACAGTTAAATAATAAAAACAGTTTTAAAACCCTGAAAAACCAGGTACATTAAAACCCTTTACAACAATTTAAAAACCCTGGAAGGCCAGGCCAAACAGATAGGTCTTAAGGGCTCTCTTAAAAGCCTATAAAGAGTTCAAATTACAAATTTCTGCAGGGAGAAATCCGTACTCCTCTGCAGGGAGTGCATTTCACAGTCCAGGAGCAGCTACAGAGAAGGCCTGCCTCTGAGTCGCCACCAGACATACTGGTGGTAACTGGAGACGGACCTCCTCAGATGACCTTAATGTGCCGTGGGGATCATACAGAAGAAGGCGCTCTCTAAGATAACATGGACCTAAGCCGTTCAGGGCTTTAAAAGGTAGTAGTCAAGTCTGGAGGTTACCACCATATGTACTCCTGTTCTGAGGTAGTTTATCTCTAGAAACGGACACAGCTGGCGTAACAGCCGAAGCTGATAGAAAGGACCTCTGGCCACTGCCTCAACCTGAGACACCAGAGAGAGGCTTGGATCCAGAAGCACTCCCAGACTGCATACCTGTTCGTTCCAGGGTAGTGTGACCCCATCCAGAACTGGCAGATCAAAATTGTCTCCCAAGTTCTGACCCCACACAATAAGTACCTCTGTCTTATCTGGATTCAGTCTCAGTTTATCCCCCATCCAACTCATCACTGCCTCCAGGCAGGCATTTAGAGAGGTTATGTGTTCTTCCGATGATGTTGACATTGAGGAATAGATTTGGGTGTCATCAGCAAATTGATAACATCTTGCACCGCATCGCCTGATGATCTCTCCCAGCTCTTCCACAATATATTGTGTTTGTGCATGATGGGAGTTGTAGTCCAACAGCTGGGAAACCTCGAGTTGTTCCCCTGATCTAATCCTCTAAAGCTGTTTCAGCTAGTGAACATCAAGTCTTGTGGTAATGTCCTAATATTCAAACCCCCCCCCCGCCCAATCTCCTTGGCTAAAGAGAGCTTAGCCTTTTGTGCCAGTGCTAGGGGTAGCCCATGGCCATGCACAAGCTAATGAGTTTCGCTTTTTGACAAGAGCTTAGCTGTGCAGGTTGAGCATTTAAATTAGGCAATGCATTATAATGGATATTTATCCACTCCACCAGATAAGGCTGCTATGAAACAGGAAGCTCTTTTGTGATGCAGCTGGAATCCTTAATTCTTCCAACCCGTTGGGTGCTGCATAAAACGATGAATTATTTCATGAATCTTTATAAGTCAAGGACAAACTGCTAATGGAGCTCAGTTTTGCATCTCAAGCCCAGAGTGTACAGGGATCAGAATTCTTAATTTTATCTTAAGGGAAGGTAGAGCAGAGGCACAATGGCTAAATTATGTGCATGGCTACAAAAATAGTAACTGCAGTGAGTCAATTCAAGCATACAACCATGCAGTTGATATTAAAGCTGGCTTCTGTTGCTGGTCTTTGGAAACAGACAAATTTGCACATTCTCTTCTACAATATCTCTGTTTGATATACTTATAGAAGTGGTTGACACTGCTGTATTTTAACTGTTTAAGAAAACAACCTTAAAGTAATAGGTATTTATTGTTTGGATTTATAAATCCCCCTATTCCAGGGTTTCAGGACAGACCACCACAATTATCTAAATATGTGAACTGCTTCTCTGCTCTTCAGTGATTTGCAAGTTAACAAGCTGTTATTATGTTTACTTTGATTTTTAGTAGGCATTGAGCTGGTTCACATATACGTGCAACTCATTTGATGACTTGCTAAATTTGTGAATTGACTCCAGTGGAAAACTGTGATGGCTGATTCACACATACAGATTGACACTTGATCTTGCAGTCCCTCTTAAATCTCCCACTTGCTCTCCTTCATCTTCTGGGCCCACACCTCACTACCACTAGGTGGCGACTGCTATTGCTTCTTGCTCCTGTCCCAGTTCTCGTACTGAATGGGCAAGTGAGCAGCAATGGTGAATAGGAGCAGCAGCGGGGTGGGGGTGCTTGAGTCATCAGTAGTGAGACCCCTGCTGTGGGTTTACCCAACATTCCTGAGCCTTGAAGCCAGCCCCGGCTCATAGCGTAGTGGTTAGAGTGTTGGACTAGGACCAGGAAGACCTGAGTTTGAATCCCCATTCAACCATGAAACTCACTGGGTGACTCTGGGCCAGTCCTGTATCTCTCAGCCGAACCTACCTCACAGGGTTGTTGTGAGGAGAAAAATAACCATTTACACTACTCTGAGCTCCTCAGAGGAAGAGCGGGAGATAAATTAAATAAATAAATCTATCTTCTTGTCTGCCAGGGGCTGCCTGTGTGGAAGCTGAGAGCCATAACCCCCTAAGTGAAGCTACCTTGTTTGGCAGACCACTGAACTGATCATAGAATTCCCAGCCAGGCTGTTCATTGGATCTTCCTGGAGTAGGTAAGGCTTTCTCCTCGGAGCAAAGCTTTGCCACAGTATCAGGGTCTTCCTAGTTCTGATGTCTGTGATCCCTAGTTTGGCTTCACCTCCGGCTTTCAGCTTATGTCCAGACCCCAGTCCTAGTCTGTTCCTTTGCCCCTGGTTCTCTGCTCAGCCCTGGTTGGTACCAACTTCAACTACCCTGTGCTGGCTGCCCATGATCCATCCCTGACACTGTATTTCTTCCAGATTGAGTTGAAGCTGCCTCTGAGCCTGTGCACCCTCTCTTTTTCAGCCCATTATTTCCCTTGCCATACACATTATACTTGAATTATGGGGAGGGGAGAAGAGTGGGAGCCCGTCAGGCCTAGCACACCATTTCCTTGGGCAACTGCGCTCCATCAAGACCTAACTGATGCCTGTCCTTGGGGCACCCTCCCACCAGGAGGATTGGATTCCAACACCTGCAATTTAGTTGGAAGCTGCCATTTTCTTTTGCTTATGATGCCCAGTTGTCATGTCGTTCCAGGGCATTGTGGGAGGAAAAGGTAGGGCCTGCTATGTGTTTGCAGGCCAAAAACTACTTAAAATAAAGAAACAATAGATAGCACTTTGTGATGAGTGGAAATGCACATGTTGATTTTTAAAATGGCATTGCAGAGAGTGCTTTGGGTGGATAATCTGTTAATAAAACCATCATTGGTCTGTTGAAATCATAATGTGTATATGTAAATATCTATATCTCTTCTGATCTGTTTTGTGGACTTTGAACTCTGCAGCAATTTTGCTGAAACAAAGCCTTGTGGTGACTGGTATTCTAATCACAGGTGTTTAGTTACTTATTAAATCTGCAGAACTCCTGCATCTTGTTCAAAGTTAGTGCATACCTGCCAGCCTGTCCCTATTTTCCCATTTACCTGAATGGGAAGATAGGGATATGTTGGCAGGTATGTTAGTGTGGTGTGTATTACACTGTTAAGGTGAGGTGTAAAAGCTTCATTCCATTATTATAAACCCTGACCTGTCTATTGGTCATAGCATCCCAACTGTCTGTCTCAAATTTGGCACAAAGCAAATAGGGGACAAATGCCACCATCTGTTCAAGTTTGGTGCAAATCTGCTGACTAATTACTAAAATGTGGAAACTTGAAAATAGATCCCTAATGTGTCAGTTATCACGTGTAAGTGACTTATCCTTGGCCAAGGGTAACATACTTCTTTCTCTTTTTTTGAAGGGGGGAAAATCTTTTTAAATCTATTGGAAAATTTAGAACTACAGAAAAGTATGTGCTTTTGTTCTGAAATATGATCCAGTGAGTATTTCCTGAGTTATTAGCCTGTGAAGTCTTGGTTTATAATAGGGTAATCAGGTCCTAGTACACATGACACTGCATGTCAAATGGCCTGGTTGATTCTTCCAAATAGTTATCTTTTTCCTTAATAAAGATGGCTGCCATATTGCTTATGCTGAACTATGTGGATTGACTGTGCCATCATAGCTTGGGCCCTGGGTATTAAGAGAATGTCTTCTTCATTATGACCCCCTCTGCCCATTGAGGTCGTCTGGAGAGGTCCGTCTCCAATTGCCGCCAGAAGGGACGGGCCTTCTTGGTTTCTGCCACATGGGGATGGGCCTTCTCGGTTGCTGCCCTGAGACTGTGGAATGTGCTCCCTACTGAAATGCGATCCTCCCCATTTTAAAAAGCATTTGAAACCGACCTCTTCACCCAAGCTTTTTCAGTTTTTCAAATTTTTAGGTTTTAATCTGTTCTTTATTTTTAAATTGTCTGCATTGTTTTAAGTTTTTGTGTATGTTTTTAACTTGTTTTATGTTCTTGTTAACCGCCCAGAGACAAAAGTTTGGGGCGGTGTACAAATCTGATAAATAAATAGCAAGCTTCAGTATGTAAAGGTAAAGTGTGCCGTCGAGTTGATGTTGACTCCTGGCGACCATAGAGCCCTGTGGTTTTTCTTTGGTAGAATACAGGAGGGGTTTACCATTGCCATCTCCCACGCAGTATGAAATGATGCCTTTCAGCATCTTCCTACATTGCTGCTGTGGGGATTCAAACCGGCAACCTCATGCTTGCTAGTCAAGTCATTTCCCACTGCGCCTTTAGGTGGCTATTCAAACATTATGTTGTTCCTATGTTCAGATATCTGCACACACCTGCATGTTTTTGTGTGGATGTCTGTGCATGTGTTTATTTCAAAAGTAAACCTAGGGTACGGGTTCTTTAACTGTTTGGTACAGATAGGAAGTGTACAGCTCTGCCTGCATGCAACATAACAGTGAATAACTGTATCTGCGTCCAGATCTGTACCTGTGTGTGCTGAACACAGGTGTATGTGTGTTGAACATAACATGTGAATAGGGCTTAAGTGGATTCTCATTCAGAACAGAGACTGCTGATTTGATGAGCTTTTTATGTGTTGCATCAGCTGCCTCCAATCCTTACATTTACAATTCTTTGCATGTTTGGAACATGCAGTAGCATGTTTGGAACATGCAGTAGCATGTTTGGAACATGCAGTAGCATGTTCTTCCAGTCAGAGGTAGTCCTGCTGTTAATAAGGGAGTGGGGAAATGCTGTGAAGATCTTGGTGAAATGGGGGAGTCAGGGAAAAGCTGGGGTGGTGGATATTGGAAATCCTTTGTGAGGTGTTCATAGAACAATACCTTTTAAAAACATGGGCAGGGAGACAATCTCTGTAAAATAGAAAGCTCACTTTTTAAAAACCCAAGGGAAGGAATAATAGGAAGATCCCTTTAAACCAGAGGGAGAGAGGATAATGAAACCATCTCTGTAAAAATGAAGAGGGGCTAATGGAAAGATCCCTGTTCAAAATGGAATAATGGAACAGCATGATGAAGAGAGCTGGTCTTGTGGTAGCAAGCATGACTTGTCCTTTTAGCTAAGCAGGGTCCACCCTGGTTGCATATGAATGGGAGACTTGGGTGTGTAAGCACTGTAAGATATTCCCCTCAGGGAATGGAGCCCCTCTGGGAAGAGCAGAAGGTTCCAAGTTCCCTCCCTGGCTTCTCCAAGATAGGGCTAAGAGAGAGACTCCTGCCTGCAACCTTGGAGAAGCCGCTGCCAGTCTGTGTAGACAATACTGAGCTAGACAGACCAAGGGTTGGACTCAGTATATGGCAGCTTCCTATGTTCCTATGAAGGCCTCCGTGCTGATTGTGTTGGGAGACCTCACCAAAATATTTATTCTGAGACCACCTTGGCTGGCTCGGCTCTGGATTTAATGGCTGCCGTGACAACTGTGGCTCTTTCTCAGATTATATTGGGCCCAGCACCTGCCCATAACATGCTCATTGTGGTGGTCTGGATGTGAGGAAGGTGATCTGTGGATGGGGGAGCTGGTAATAACACACTTGTCAAGGAAAAGTCAGTACTTGGCCCGGTGACCATCACCACATCCCATAGCAGAGAATTTCATAGATTAATTATGTGCTGTGTGAAAAAGTGCTTCCTTTTGTCCGTCTGCACTCCATCAAGGCCTACTAAACTGATGCCTGTCCTTGGGACACCCTTTCCCACCATGAGGATTGGGTTCCAGCATCTGAAATTTTGGTTGGAAGCCGTGTGTGTGTGTGTGTGTGTGTGTGTGTGTGTGTGTGTGTAATGTGACTGGTATTAATATTTCACTATTCCTGCAAGGAGTTCAAGGCAGCATATGGCTATTCCCCAGCTCTCCCATGTTATCCTCAC
Organism: Hemicordylus capensis; assembly: GCF_027244095.1. Taxonomy (NCBI): domain Eukaryota; kingdom Metazoa; phylum Chordata; class Lepidosauria; order Squamata; family Cordylidae; genus Hemicordylus; species Hemicordylus capensis. The sequence continues at coordinate 22,917,304 of NC_069661.1, read as the reverse complement.
AGCAACCTTGCGAGGTAGGCTAGGCTGAAAGAGAGTGATTGGCCCAAGGTCACCCAGTGAGCTTCATGGCTGAGTGGGGATTTGAACCCAGGTCTCCCCGGTCCTTGTGATTTGTGCAGTAGTGCTCAAAGGCTTTGACATGATTATGGTTGGGATGAGAATGTGTTTCAATTGAGCCTTGTGGTGGACTCTTATCAGATCATGACTGCATTTAATAGAAGTCAATTAGCCCTGTGTGGCTTGGGAACGTCTTTGTTCTGAACCTTCTGCTGGCATGTGGCAAGGGAGAGTGATGTAAGACAACCATCACGAGTGCTGAAAGCGTTGCCTGTTTTCCTGTGTCTAAGTGGTGCTGGTTAAGCAGGCGGAGTTGGGAAACAAGGCTGCAAGGCCAGTATTACCTGCTACTTCACTGCTCCATGGTTCTCCTGATCGACTTGCCTTGTTCGCCTCTTTTGCCTCCGTCTCAGGGAAGGGGTTTGCAGACTATGAGGGAGGTGAGTAAAGTTCCAAAGAGTTGTGTTCAGGTCTCTCCCCAGGGCCCCCTATTGTCACCACGTCTCCTGAATCATCCAGCCCTGTTGACCTTTTCTTCTGCCTGCCAACTATTTCTCTATCTCAACATGACTTCTGCTTCATCCCTCTCTTTCTCCTACCATTTCCTGATCTTCAGTGGGCCAAGTGTGCTTGAAAGAGGCAAACCTCTGCACTTATTGGCAGCAGTAAGGTTTCTGTCTGGGGGTCCTTCCTTATCTGGAGATGCCAGGGATTGAACCTGGGACCTTCTACATGCGCAGCAGATGCTCTGCCACTCAGCTCTACCAGTCTATCAGCTCTACCGGTGAGTGCTCTACCACTCAGTTGAGCATATGCAGTGATAAAAGTGTATCTGGAATGGATGTACCATTTCATGCTGTGGGTGGGTGGATGGGTGTCAGCTCTGAATGCTCCTCTAAGCAAGTACTACTACTAGTAGCAGTTGATAAATCCCTGCATTTAGAAAATTAGACACTGGAGAGAAGGGTTCTAGCCAGGGAAGGCTAGCTTTCTGGATGGAGCATGGTGTCATGCGAGTACCCACATGCATTCTGAAGTGGTACAGTCCAGAAGCAGGTTTACTGCCTCATCTCCTCTTTTTGAGAACTAAGCTCAGCTCTTAAGAGTTCACTAGTTCAGTTTAAACTAGTTAAGTCCCTGGTCAAGATCTCTCCATAGTTTCCTTTTGGCAAGACTCTTCCATTTGTCTTGCAGGGCTCAAATAACTGAGACTATTAGGATTTGCTGCTGAATGGAGCTTTGATGGCTATCCTGCTGATTTCAGTGAAACTTAAGGTAAAGATAAAGTGTGTCGTCAAGTTGGTTTTGACTCATGGCACCCACAGAGCCCTGTGGTTTTCTTTTGGTAGAATGCAGGAGGGGTTTACCATTGCCTCCTCCCGCGCAGTGTGAGATAATGCCTTTCAGCATCTTCCAATATCACTGCTGCCCGATCTAGGTGTTTCCCATAGTCTGGGAAACATACCAGCAAGGATTTGAACCGGCAACCTTCTGCTTGTTAGTCAAGCATTTCCCCACTGTGCCACACCTTAATCTGGCTTGCACCAGATTGCTCTAGGGTAGGAAGGAAGGCATTCATTCTCAGCTTTTGGTATTTTTTCATGACACATTGTTGGCAGCTAGCTTATAAAGACATTCAAGTTGTATCTGTATTTGATTTCTTTCCAGTGAGGTCAGTCAGTGAGGTAGAACTTTATGATCACGCATCAGCAGTTGTTCATCCATCATATCCTAGAAGCCTGATGCCATTCAGTAGTGACAGAAAACACATTTCTGATAAATAGACCCTGAAGATCATGCTATTAATAGCAACATAGGAAGCTGCCATATACTGAGTCAGACCATTGGTCTATCTAGCTCAGTATTGTCTACACAGACTGGCAGTGGCTTCTCCAAGGTTGCAGGCAGGAATCTCTCTCAGCCCTATCTTGGAAATCTTGTCCTATAAAAAAAAATCTTGTCCTATCTTGGAGAAGCCAGGGAGGGAACTTGAAACCTTCCGCTCTTCCCAGAGCGGCTCCATCCCCTGAGGGGGATATCCTATAGAGCTCACACTTCTAGTCTCTCATTCATATGCAACCAGGGCAAACCCTGCTTAGCTAAGGGGACAAGTCATGCTTGCTACCACAAGACCAGCTCTCTCTTTGCTTATACTGTATTTTTCACAGGCTGTAGAGCATATGCTTTATAGGAACATAGGTAGCTGCCATATATGGAGTCAGACCATTGGTCTATCTAGCTCAGTATTGTCTTCACAGACTGGCAGCGGCTTCTCCAAGGTTGCAGGCAGGAATCTCTCTATTTGTAATCTCTCTGAGGTAATTCCACATGGTAAGCCCTTGTGGTGATTACACCCCAAAATGTTAAGTGATTAATATCTCAAAAGTGTCCTTTTATCAGAACTGAGGCGACAGACCCCTCGGCTATTAGAGGCAGAAGATGATCTTTTGGGAGCCTGGGAGACACTTAAAAAGAGGGTGGGCTGCCGCACTAGGGCAGTGACCAGCCGGACATATAAGATAGGTGTCAAAAATTATCAGAAAGTGATCACCCAACATCTGAGGATTGTTGATAAGATGAACAGGGGAGAAGCCTTCGATGTGGAATCATGCCGCCGCTACAAAGAGACAATCAGGACATTTCAAAAAGAGCTGCGGCATAGGCGTTTAGAAAATAAGCGGTATCGCTTCAAAGGGTCTGTAGTTGAAAAAGGGGAGTGAGCAAAGGACAAGATGCATGCATCTAGTTTGACATTCCAAGGCCTGCAATCGGATGGAAGTAGCCCACTAATGGCCGACCCCCACAATATGTTAAAGATCATGGCCCAGTTTTATACAAACTTGTATGCATTGAAGGATATTTCTGTAAAGGACATTCAATCCTATCTAGATAGGTTCTGCAGACTGAATGAATATAGTCTCGGCTATTCCCTCACTGAGGGGGGGAAAAGCTCTTTGACCCATCCTGTAATGATAGAAGAGGTCAGAGCAGTTATCTCAGCGGGAAAGAACACATCGGCCCCGGGACCTGATGGTCTGACATGGCCTTTCTATAAGATTTACGCAGACCAGCTACTACCAGTTTTAGTAAAATTATTTAATTTTGTCCTAGACAATGGGCGTTTAAATAGGTCCTTTGGGGACAGCCTCTTAATTTTTCCCCCCAAGAAAGGTGACACCACTTTACCACAAAACTGGAGACCGATAACCCTCACAAATATCGATTACAGAATCTTTGCCAAAATCCTAAATAATAGATTGGCGAAAGTGGCCCCTAAATTGGTCCACAGCTTGCAGACAAGCGCTATCTCGGGAAGAAAGATGACAGACTCATTGTGTCTGCTGAGAGAACTTTTTTACTCTATACAGAAAGGAAAGGTCACCTCCTTATTGGATCAAGTTAAGGCCTTTGACAAAGTGAACCACAATTATCTGTGGACATTGTTGAAAGCTAAAGGTATACCACCCCTATTCGTTACTTGGATACAGCTGCTCTATACGAATGCAAAGGTGACACCACAGATTAATGGATGGCGGGGCGACCTGATCATTTTGCATTCAGGTGTCCGCCAAGGATGCCCACTGAGCCCATTACTTTATGTTTTTGCCCTGGATCCGATCCTGATCAGGATTCAGAGAGAACCCCATCTCCCTCTCGGTCTCTATCCCTCCGCCCTGTGAGATCTTCCCGGTAGGAAGAGTGATGGGATAGCCAAACCACTCAGAACCGCATACTGAGTTTAGGGTAAAATTTGTAGCTCATGGCGATGATGTTACATTACTGTTATCGAATGAAAATGAAATCTGTGTAATACTAGACCTCTTCTGGGAATATGGCAAGATCTCAGGCTCAGAATTAAATGCTGACAAAAGTGTATTTGTTAAAATGGACCCCGGATGCCAACAAATCTCGTGCCTACCCATCTCTGAATGTAAAAGCGAAGGGGCCCCAGAGTCCAAACTGAAGTGGGTAGATACAGTAAACATTTTGGGGATTGAATATGGGATTAAGGAAAAAGACTGGGGGGGCGGGGAATTGGACAGATTGGGAAGAAAAAGTAATGCTTAAAATCACCATGTGGAAAAAACGGAGCCTTGCCATGTACCAGAAAGCGGTTTACATCCGGACTTACCTGATACCCCCGGTGCATAACCTAGCGGTAGTCTATCCTCCCCCGCTCGATCTCCTTCGGAGAGTTGAAAGCCAGATCTTCTGTCTAGTATGGCACACAGCGTCCTTCCCTTTGACCTGTGTGGTAGCATTTAAGGAGGTTGAGCGGGGAGGCCTAGCCCTACCTGCCCTGCAACCCTATTTTGTAACTGAATTCATGTCCTACAATTTTGGAAACTGGATTTTCGTGAATGTCCATAATATGTCCAACCTCCTGCAAAAAACCTGGGTCTCGCTTTTCGCTCTGCGTTGGCACAAGTCAGCATGGGGCATAGCATGGTGGGGGAAAGGATCTTTCAGTGGTAATATCACACAAGTAATAAAAAGAGAACACCCGGACTACTTGAGAGATTTGTTATTCACACTTAAAAAATGGAAGGTTGAACCGGATCTATTTAAAGGATCCTCCTCAGTTAAGCAGCTGAGGGGAAAAAATTATGGAGAGATTCTAGAAGTGGGTTTCTTAAAACCTGATTTAGAATGTAAACGCTACAAACACCGCACTTCACAGTACTTGTTGCAACCCGATCACCCTATCGCCCTCTTTAAGGAGAAAAAAGTCCCTTTCCATTTATGGGAAACAAGGTGGCGCTTATACCATCAAGTACTACCACTTAATGCGGCTAAGCCATGGCTCCCAGAGGACCAGCAAGAGTGCCCTAAAATTAGGGGTGTGCACCGGACCGCGGACCTGCGGCTCGGCACTGGGGTGGGGGGGTCCATTAAGGGCGGGGGGGGCTTTACTCACCCCTCCCGCGCTTTGCTGCTTCGGCGCCATAATTACTTTAAAAAATGCGCCGCAGTATCATTTGCCGCTCCGGGGCTCCTTCTTGACTGCAAAATCGGGCGGCAGGATACTTCCCTGCCGCCCCCAAAGCCCCCTCAAGCCATTTGAGCGCTTTAAATCTCGCCCCGGACCGAGTGCTAAAGCGCTCGGGCGGGCGGCGGGGAGATGTCCGTCCGTCCGCCCGCCCCCTTCCCTGCCTTCTGCGAAGTGCAGGGAGCCTTCTGCGCGCGCGTGCGCAGAAGCAGGGAGCCTTCTGCGCGCGCGCAGAAGGCAGGGAAGGGGGCGGGCGGACGGACGGACATCTCCCCGCCGCCCGCCCGAGCGCTTTAGCACTCGGTCCGGGGCGAGATTTAAAGCGCTCAAATGGCTTGAGGGGGCTTTGGGGGCGGCAGGGAAGTATCCTGCCGCCCGATTTTGCAGTCAAGAAGGAGCCCCGGAGCGGCAAATGATACTGCGGCGCATTTTTTAAAGTAATTATGGCGCCGAAGCAGCAAAGCGCGGGAGGGGTGAGTAAAGCCCCCCCCCCGCCCTTAATGGACCCCCCCACCCTAACCCTCCCGAACTAAAACCACCCCTTGTCCGGACCGGTTCGGAGGCCAGTAGAATGGCCTCCGAACCGATCCGTGCACACTACTACCTAAAATCACTTGCAAACAGAAAGCTAGTAAGCTAGGTAAAATATTCAGGGAAACCCACTCACATTTCTTAAAAGAGTGTGTGGTAGCCAAAAGAGTGTGGCAGGGAGTAAGCAAGCGGTTAGAGTGGCCTGATTTGGAAAAACAGACTTGGGAAGAACTAACCTCGGGTTTGAGCGATAGAACCTCCTTTCGAGGTCCCAGAAAGAAATCTTCAAGGAAACGGGACGGAACGGGTGCCCTCATACTAGGGAATTGGAATGTTCCCCTTCTCGTAATCAGGTTAGTAAACCTGTATGTCATTTATGCAATGCTCCTGCACAGGAATAGGGAGGGAAGACGCAACCAAGAGGTTCACGCAGATGGGACAGTAAATCTCTTCTGGAAAAGTTTGTATGGTTATGTGCAAAAAGACAAGAGTATCTCTTCTAAACAGCAGTGGGACAAATTGTGGAAATGGATGTTGGACGTAACCCCCCCCCCCCGATTACCTGATGTGCCTTGAAATCCCCCACCCCCGAGTTATAGTACTACCTGCATATCCTCTCTAATAAAACGCTTGGTGTCCGTCCATGGACGGACACCAAGCGTGCGTTCGTGCCTGCCTGTTCTGGGCATGCGCGCAGCACATGCCCAGAACAGAGCCAGGGGGACATGACCGCCAGCACCCGGTGGCCATCTTGGGCGGCCAGAATCGGCCACCCTGAAGAAGCCGGGTAAGCGGCGGAGGGGGACACTGGCCGAGGCGCGGCGGAGCCATGGCTGAGGCCTGGCCGCGCCGCCGCTTACCCAGCTTCTTCGGAGCGGCCGCCTCTGGTCGCCCAACATGGCCGCCGGACGAGGCGGCGGGGAAAACTGGATGCGGTGGTGGGCCCGGGCAGCGGTGGGCCCGGCTGGAGCCGCGGGCGGCCGTGGGTGGCGGGCCCGGCCGGAGCCGTGGGTGGCGGTGGGTGGCGGGAGGGGGAATGGCGGCGGGGGTCCGGAGCACACAGCTCCACTAGCGCCCGTTATCCAACGGGCTTAAAAAAACTAGTACTTCATAACCTTGTGGGTTTCCAAATCCTTGTGTGTAAATCTTTGTAGATATATCATGTACAAACAACCACTTTGTATATAACTGTGCTTTGGCAACATACTGTATGCTTTGGTAGTTTGTTGGTTCAATAAAAAAAAATCTTGTCCTATTTAAAAACAAAAAACAAAAACTTGTCCTATCTTGGAGAAGCCAGGGAGGGAACTTGAAACCTTCTGCTCTTCCCAGAGTGGCTTCATCCCCTGAGGGGAATATCTTGCAGTGCTCACACTTCTAGTCTCCCATTCATATGCAAGCAGGGCAAACCCTGCTTAGCTAAGGGGACAAGTCATGCTTGCTACCACAAGACCAGCTCTCCTCTCCTCTCCTCTCCTCTCCCATGGGGAAGGTCCAATTTCTGGAATCTTGAGGTAGGGTTGAGAAAAACTCCAACTTGAAATCCTGCAGACCTGCTTGCCAGTTGGTTTAGACAATACTGACCTAGGTGGACTGATTGTCTGACTCAGTAGAAGGCAGCTACATGGGCTCATATATAGAATATTAATCAGAGAGAATAAGTGTGTGTTTTCTAGAAAGGTAGTGAAGGATGCCATCCGTATAAACTCAGGAGCTGGTAGGTTAACTGAGTGTTCATGATGAAGCAGGCAGCATCACTGCTGGTTAAGAGCAGGGAAGAGATGGATTTCAGATCTACTGGGTGTGTGTGTGCACTTTCTATATGATATTCTAGTTTCCTTTTGCTCCTAGCCTGGCTGATTTTTGACACTCATTAAAAATCTGGCTATTTCACCAGACCTTGGTGACATCTTCTGTGTGTCTTTAATTGTCTGTCTTATTAGTCCTCTGAAATTGTATATCCGATCTGTGTGGTTAAGGAAAAACCCAAAGTTTCCTTTTTTTGGGGGGGGGGGGGGGTAAAAACTTAAAAAATATATATCAAGTTCCCAGAAGAAGAAGAAACAGCAGCAAGAGTAGTGCCACTGATGTGACACACATTAGGTCCAGTCACAACCGTAGTTGTAGGTGCCAGCTTACTAGCTGAAGATCGATGATGTTACATTAAAACATTTACAGTATACGAATTCTCAAGTGGCAAGGTGTGACTGAAATAATGTGTAGAAAGTCGCCAGTAAAAAGTGGGACACTTATGTAACCTAGATAATTCTTGTTTAAAGTTTTTATCCGATGTCGGGGGTGAGGGAAGCTCTACATGTCTCCTCCTTTTAATTTCCTTCTTTTGATTCTAATTAGCATTAGCTATCCATGTTTATAAGGCTCTGCCAGTTTGCCTGTAAATCTTAAAGCTGGTTCATATATATTATTATTAATAATAATATTTATTATTAATCTTAAAGCTGAGTCATATTTATTTATTCATGGTTCAATTTATATAATGTTTTTCATTAAAATAATCTCAAAGCGGTTTACAATATAACTAAAACAATGCATCAATAACAAAGTACAGATCATATTCCTTAGTCCTTTTTTCACTGTGGCACCCTCAGAAACATGACAGGGCTTGGAAATGGACTAGCACCTTAGCTAATGACCCTACATTAAAAAGCGGGATCAAAGTCTAGCTAAGGGAATAAAAATTTCCCAGCAGAAATTCGTAATCTTAATTCTTTACTGACCTTCAAGAGAGCCCTTAAAACCCATCTGTGTAGCCTGACCTTTCAGGGTTTTTAATTAGTTTTAATTGTTTTAATGTTAACCTGGTTTTCAGGGTTTTAATTGTTTTGATTGTTTGATTGTTTTTTAAGGTGTTTTAAAATTGGTGTTTATATTTGTATTTCTGTTTTAATTGTTTTTAATGATTTCTGTTTTTTAATTGTAAACCGCCCTGAGCCAGCTTGGAAGGGCGGTATAAAAATCAATTAATCAATCAATAAAAATCAATCAATCAATCAAATAAATAAATAAAATTAAAAGAAGTGAATGTAAATCCAGGCACTGTGAGATCTAATTTTCATTTGGTGACCTCCTTTCAGACTGCTGCAGGATGCTTTACAGTGAGTAGGCTGTCTAGGGCAGAGGAGAAGGAATGATTTAAAATGAACTACTAGCTGGGCCAGGCGCAGAACATCTGCGCCTCCATCCAGCCTACCCTGGATCCAGCCCCTCCAACCGCCTTCTTCCCCAACAGCCCGCACACTGCCTTTTTCTTGCCGTTCCCCCGCCTCCACTTTCTGGCTGGCCAGGTGCTGGTTTCTTCTCCTCCCCCCCCCACCCCCCCCGGTTGGCCTGCCCACTGCTGGCAAGCCGGGTGCCAGCTTCCTCTCCTCCCAATTTCTGGCTGGCTGGCTCCCCCCGCCAGCTTTCTGGCCAGCCAACGTGTTCTTCGTCAGCCACAGCTGCCATTTTCCTCCTTCCCACCCATCCCGTGGCTATCCAGCAGCTCTCCGAACTCTCGCGAGAGCTGCCACACATGGGATTAGCCACAGGTATTCCTTAGAGCATTAAATATATTTAAATGGAGACAACAACTCAGGAGATCGGTGTACGCTGTGCAAAGGTGTGCGGGGCAGGGGGAAGCTGTCCGTTCCGAACTTATGGATACTAAAGAAGAACATTTGCATTGTATAAAAGCCAAGGATGTGAGCAGAGGTATCCCTAATTCAAATTTCAGCTTAGATATAAATTATCCAGGGGCCAATTCAGATGGTACTTTGACTGGCCCTCTTGATCACTGCGGGGAGCAAAGGTGCACACACTCCCCCCTCCCCAGATCTAGTGCACCAGTCAGTGCTTTGTAGAAGAACGGCCTTCCCTCAGTGGAATAGCCCCTGTTTTGATAGCAGAAGGTTCCAGGTTCAACCCTTGGGCATTTCCCAGACATCTCCTTATAAAACCTGGAAGACAATTCTGTCAATTCAGTGTAGACAAAAGTGTGACTCTTCCTATGAGTCCTGTGTAAACCAGGGCTTGACAAATCCCAGGTGCCAGGGAGCCAGATTTTAATCATGGCACCTGGACTAGGATATTCAGAGGTGGCTGTGGTTGTTATTGCTTAACATATTTTTATTTTGCCCAAAACTTACATCTCTGGGTGGTTTACAACAAAGCAAAATAAATAACAACAGAAAGATTAAAACATTAGCTAAAACAAAATAAATTGCAACAGAAAAGGTTAAAATGTTACAACAATTGTAAAACAGTATTTTAAAACATTGTTAAAATTATTAAAACAATATTTAACTAAAAGCCTGGATGAACAGAGATTAAGGGCTGAGAGAGATTCCTGCCGGCAACCTTGGAGAAGTCACTGCCAGTCTGTGTAGACGATACTGAGCTAGATGAACCTGTGGTCTGACTCAGTATATGGCAGCTTCCTATGTTCCTAACTGGCAGTTTGGCTATGCTGCTGGTTCCCCATGTTGTGTGAACCCACTCAAGAATATATAATTCTCAAGATTCTACCCCCAGATTCATTCAGCCCCCTCCCTAGCTGCTTTTAAGGCCCTTCTTAAGACCTACCTGTTTCACCAGCCATTTGCCCTTTTAATTTTTTAAAATTGTTATTGGTATTGTTTTTCACCACCTAAAGGCAGTATATAAGGAAATTTTAATAAATAAATAAATAAATAAATAAATAAATGATATTGATAGCGATATTCATGAGTCCTATATATTAATCATTACATAACACATGATAAAGGTCAAAGCTGTCTAACGCTTAGGATTTTAAATCCTGAATTTAGGTTTCCAAACAAAAAGGAGCAAATCTCTTCACTCAACCGCAGTTTTATTAAATTCCTCAAGGCCTTTCATTGACCTAAAAGAAATGAGCAGCTGAGTGTTTTGCAATTATTATTTTTTTTAAAAAAAAACTTCAGAGCAACTCTGGGAGGTCCAGAAGTGTCATTTATTTCCAGTTTATAGACACAAGGTGAGCTTATAGGTCAGCAGGTTGAGATGGCTAGAAATGTCATTACTCTGGGAGGGTCACTGCTCTGGAACGGGTGATTTTTCAGCAGGTTTAACCCATTTAACAACATGGAAATACAGCTCCTATTTAAAAATCTGAATGATGATACCTTGCCAGAGGTTGCAATATAACTGGGTGGTAGAATCTGGACAAGGTTCATATTAACATTGGTGATGGTGTAATGCTGCCAAAAGGAGAGGGGGGGAGAAATGCATACATTAGAAGCAGGGAGAAGGCACCTCCGTGATTAAGGGATTCTGAATGTTATATTGGCAATTGGTTAATTTCTGCTTCATTTAGAAAACCACAGAACCTAAAAACCCAGGTGCCTTTTTTTGGTGGCAGTGGGGTGGGGGAGTCATAGCAGAAGAAAGCAAATTACCACCTACACAAAAACAGTTTGTTGGTCCTCTGCTTCCTGGACCCATTTTTTGAATGTGCTTTCAGCCTTGGCTACGTTGCCTCCTGTGTCCTCTTCCCTTGCCAGCTCATTCTGCAGTTTAATATATCTCAAGGTCAAAAAGCGTATCAGAATAAGCAGCATAAATACATGATTTTTCTCCCTCTCAGTCAGCCTGTTATTTTTAATCATACTGATTTGGAATACACCAAGAGCCACTTCATGCACTCACTCGTGCACGCACACTCACACAGCACTTTCTCTAAACAGAGGGACTCTAATGTGTTCTGCAGTCATTGGATGCCATTCCAGAATTAATTCAGTTTTTGTTTGAAGTGTCATTCCAAACTCTCTGTTCTTCTTAATCTCGTGGACCGGTGTCAGGAATTGCATTTGGGACTAGAACTGTGTGTTCCATTGCTCCTTGGTGTGATCTCTCCAAAGCTGCAGCACAGTGATGGTTGATACAGTTGATTGTCTTTCCAGGCTCCCACAGAGCTCCTCCCACCATTGATTTGTTTGCTCATTAGGCAGTTTTAATCCCAGGTGGAAGTTTATACAGTTCAAATAACTGAACACAAGGAACGATATAAACAAACTGCAGAGCAGAAAAACAAAACAACTCCCCAGGTATAAGAAATAGCTTCACAGCTACCAAAAATGCTTTTTTGGGGGGTGGGGGGTAGCAGACTAAGTCTTTTATAGTCTTTTTTATTGACCATGGAGCACTGGTCAAGAAGGGGCCAAGTGGTCCTTCCAGGACAGGGAGGTCTATATTCTGGGTGCAACAGAGAAGGCCCTGCCATTTAACCCCACCAACTTTACTTCAGAAGTTGCAAAGCATTCAGCAACTGCCTGCCCCATACACTCCTCAAATTGCCCTGCCTATCATCCAGAAATTCAGTGACAGTCCGTTTCTGACATGTAACTCTGCCACAAATTTGTCCACTTTGACCCTCAGCCTGTTTGCTTCCAGTTATTCCTAGGCCTCTAGCAAGATCTGTAAGGTGCCAGAGGTGGACTCAATCCAGCAGCCAGGCTGGGAAGCTTACTCTCAGGCTAAGGGAGTTATTGGCCTTGTCTTTGCTGTGCTGTAGCATCATCCAGGTGTCAGCCAGAGCAGGTGATGTTGCTGCTCCTCAGACTGACCTGGCCATTTGACCTGGAGAACCTGGCTAGCTTTATATGTAAACTGTTGCTTCAGGCTTCGTTCTTCAGTCTGAGCAACTGATGTCGCTCAGTCACAAAGGCTCTTGTGCCTCACCTAATTCTTTCTACTCACATATGCCTACATTGCCAACTTTGGAAACAGAGCTTGCCTCTGCTGATCTCTGTTTGCTATGCTGGAGCTGGACCTTGACTTGGCTTGATTTGACTCAGTTATGTACATCAGGGCTGCTCAACTTTGGCCCTCCTGCAGATGTTGGCCTACAATTCCCATAATCCCTGGCTACTGGCCACTGTGGCTGGGGATTATGGGAATTGTAGGCCAAAAGCAGCTGACGGGGGGCAGGCGTCTAAGTTAAGCAGGCCTGATCTGCATCCAGCCCTAGGATAAATAGCCTCCTGGGCGAGGAGTGTTTCCCCATCCCACCCCCAGTTAGTCTATCAGTGTTGCTAAGTTGGATGACTTGTGCAGGCCTAGTAGTGTAGCAAGCACTACTGCTGTTCCTGGCTTCCCAGCAGTGCCGTTGAAAGGAGTCCAGAACTACCTCTCAGTAATTGGCTGCTAAGCTGCCAGGGTTCTCCGGCTCCAGATCTGGGATCCCACTGAAGCCTCGCAGGCCTTCCTTCTGCAGCTTCTTCTTAAGCCTGGCCTCTTTCTCCGCTCAGTCTGGCACCCCCTTCAGGTAGGCACCCCAGGAGACCGCCCACTCACTCTTCCCAAGGCGAATCTGATCCAGCGCCTTGAATCCTTGTCTGCCTGCTTTGGAACTCGACTGGGAATCTTGCTGCTGGTCTCTGAACCCAGTTGCAGCCTGACAAGGCGGCTATTCTCACGACCAGCGAAAATCGGGCTAGGAGAGCCTAGCCCGATTTTTGCTGGTTGTGTAAACCACCGGGCTTGCAGGTGAGCCCGGTGGTTTAAAAGCCGGTAACCCACTGATTTGCCCCTGCCCTTAAACTGGGTTTGTGGAGTGAGCGCTCCGCAAACCCGGTTTTTAAAATTGTGTGTTTGTGCGGCTTCGTGGCACAGCAACTCAGGAGTAGACCCCCAACCGGGAGGCTAAAAAGCAGCCTCCCGGGTCAGGGGTCTCTCCAGCATGCCCTGCGCATTTGCACAGAGCGTGCTGGAACTTCCGGGCGCTGCGCAACCCCTGAACTCACAAGCCCCCGCCGGCTCCATGGTGTAGCCAGCAGTTGTGTGGGTGGCCGCTGTGGCCGCCCAGGGAGGGCTTGCTGATCGTCTGCAGAGAGAGCGGGTTTAGTCCGCTCTCTCTGCAAACCCGATTTGGCTCTCCTCACTTGATCGTGAGGAGAGCCTCAAGATCTGTCACTTCATTTCTTTTTGAGGTTCAGTTCTTCTAGAACTTGTATCTTTATCATCTGGCACTCCTTGATGCCTGTGCCCCAGTGGTGACACACTTGAGAGCAACTGAACACTATGGGGAAAGTGTACCCCTTAGAAGTGGCAAGCAAGATGGCACATGGGTTTGTCCCAGGCTCTTTCTAATTAAAATGTGATAACCGTACATGTTAGCAAACGGCAAAACCCAATTTATCACAAAGCACTGGAAAGTACCAGGGCAGGAAGCAACAGTACAGAATAGGGATGTGCAGAAGCAATTCGATCGCAAACCACCTTGAGCTGGTTCATCGAGCAAATCAGTTTGACCAAACTGGTTTGCATACCTGTGGTTTGGTCCAAATTTTGGTCCGAATTCAGACTGAATCGCACCAAACAGTCCAAACATACCCCAGTACAGAAGACTGTAGGGCTGCTCTCATGATGATTACTGGGGTAGGAGAAGCCCGCTACCCTAATCGGGGAGCCATGCATCCTCCTGATTGGCCATCGTGAGAATTCTACAAGCAAGGTAGGCAAAAGGGACAACGCTTGTCTGCAAGCTGGATATGGAGGCGAGAGGCTCAGGGAGTATTTTCCCTCCACCCGCACTCTAGAGCTGGGTAGAAGTTCTGGGCTCGCTACTACTGCCTGCCTCTGTCCCCAGCTCGCCGACAAGCATTTTCCTCTTCTCCTACCTTCATTGCAGGATTCTCGTGATGACTAATCAGGAGCACGCACCCCTCCCAAACTAGGATAGGAGGCTTCTCCTACCCTAGTAATCATCATGAGAACAGCTCTTGTATATCCACTTACAAGATTTCAGAGAACAGGACTGGTGGCAAAGTTCTACCTGCAGACTATATTTGCACACATTTGACTGCGCTTGGCTAAATCTGACTTGGTATAAGGCAGCTCCTTTAGATCCACTTCCACTTGAAAACAGCATTTGTTTATCAAAGCAGGGTTTGCTGGGAAAGTGCTAACCTTGGGAGCAGATGGCATTCATTATCGGCCCTGAAGGTGGTAGTTGCCGATGATGAATGGCTAGGCATGGGATGATGAATTGGAAGTTGGGCTTAATGATTCACAAAACTCTTTCTTTGCCATACAGCATGAGTCCAGTGACAGCTCGGAAAGTGGACATACGTATGTCATGCCAGCAATGAAGTCGGGTCAGAATAGAGCAGGAATGGTTGTGACCTGGGAGCAACAGCAATGGTCTTGGCAGGATTCAGTGCCCACAGTTATACAGGACTTCCAAATTGGGTCTCTTAGACCAAGGGTTCCCAGCCTTGGGCCCCCATATGCTTGACTACAGTTCCCATAATCTCCAGCGATTTTGGCTAGGGATGATGGGAGTTGTAGTCAAACACCTGGGGACCCCACATTGAGAACACATGTTCTTTGAGAACCCATGTCCTAGACAAATGGATGGCCCATCTGCCACTACTACTGAACTACGAATAGTCTGATGGCTTGATATAGTTTCATCTCTGAAATTTAAGCAGGTCTGGGCCTGGCTAGTATTTGAATGGGAGAGTTTGCCCACGAACCCCATGAACTCACTACTCTGAGTACATGGAGGAAGAGCGGAATGCAAATGTTATAGATATAGATATAGATTTTTTAAAAGTTTTGGTTTTTTACTTTGTAGTTTTCTTGCATACTTTATCTAATATAGGAGGAGTTTTATGTTTTTATTTTATTTATACTTATATCCCGCTTTTTCTCCGAGGAGCTCAGAGTACATGGTTCTTTTTTTTTAATCCTCACAACAACCCTATGAGGTAGGTTAGGCTGAGAGATACATGACTGGCCCCGAGTAACCCAGTGAATTTCATGGTTGAATGGGGATTCGAACTCAGGTCTTCACGGTCCTAGTCCAACATTCTAACCACTGCTATTTGAGCTATTAATTGGACATTTTATTATATCATTTTAACTTTGTAATTTTTTGTATTTTATATTTTCTCTTATCTGTGAAACAGTCTGTGGTCCAAGACAAGACACTGGCTGTCATCCCCAGAGCAGTGGAGCAAGGACACTGCAGAAGCTGTGTCTTAATGCAATCAGTTTAAGCACATGGGGAAAGGGGAGAGACTTTTGCTGATCTCCCTTGCCTACGGAAGTGCTCTATGCCTTCCAAAAACATGTCCCTGAAGATTGTTCAACCCTTAAGGAGGGAGAGAAAATCAGCAAAAATCATTCCCCATGTGTGCTCTGCTGCTGCGGAAGCCTGGGGCTGCATCCTTATTTCATTGCTCTGGATGTCAGCCACTGAGTATTAAAAAGTAAAATGAACATTTCTTTGATCCAGTAGTGTGATAGTGACATGGATTACATACTCTCGAAATAGAAACCTTTTCTACATATCTGTCAATATCATTTTCAACTCTGCCCAGTTATTTTTTGTTGTAATATAATTTAACAAAAATATAGCAGATAACTCCTTAAATTCTATTTACCAGATACAAGTGAACCTCATTATCTGCATGGGTTCTGTTTCCATATATTACTGTGGATAATGAGTCATTGAGTCTATGGGAACACAAGGTTAGGTCCCCAGATTTAAAAAAAAATACACACAAAACCCACAAAAAGGTCCAAATAACATGCCCTACCGTGCTCCACAGGTCTCCTGCCATCCAACAGTGCTTCCCAAATGCCCCAAGTTGTCCCCCAAATCAAAGATCTTTTAAAAAAAACAAAACTTTTTACCTGAAAAGAGCCACAAAATGGCTCCCATGGACAAAATGGTGGCTGGAAATGACTTCCACGGTCACTTCTGGCCCTCTAGGAACTATGTATATGTGTGCTTTAACCCTTTCATATCCGCAGATAATGAAACCGGGTGTCAGACACGCGTGAATATGTGAAACTGCAGATACAGAATCCAAGTATAACGGGGTTCTCCTTTACTGTATTTCTTTATTCATTTGTGCTGTCTTTTTCCTGTGGAGCAAGCTAGCCCATGGGTTATAATTATGTTGGAATTGCCCAGATAAACAGGAGAATCAATATAAATCAGACTGTAGGCAAACATGAATCCGGAAGACAAAGCTATTGCATGGGTACTTTAGGAGCTGGAGAAGATGGAACAACCACCTGAGGTTTGTCGTTACAAGCATGACTGTACACTCCGCCCTCCCATTCATGCACAAGGAAGATTGAAAGCATCCATACCTGATTGAAACAAACCACGGTGCCTTGTTTTTATCCAGATTCAGCAAACAGATTTTAGTCTTGCCTTGTTCACAAACTTATTCGAACAAACTGCAGCTTGCAAAGTTTGGATGCAACAAATTGTGATTCTGAATAAAGCAGATTTATCCGCTGCATCCCTGAGGGTACACCTCACAGCCATCTCGTCACACCATGTTACTGGTTCCTCCTTTCTGTTGTTGAAAAGGTTTTTTTAGGGGTTAGATTGTTTCCCCCCAAGTCGGCACCTACCTAGGACCTGTCCTTAGTCCTCTGCCTACTCACTCTCAAGGCTATCACCTCTGCGCATGCCATGTCAGTGAGCCCAGAGCCCTCTGAGCAGACCTAGCTTTCCTGCCTTTCCACAAGGATGAGGTCTCTCTAACACCAGACATAACCTTTCTGCTCACGGTGGTTTCCCAGTCCAACCTGCCTCAAGAGATCTCCCACCCAGTATTCTTCCCTGCCCCCCAAACTGTGAGGAGCAAAGGTGGCATTCCATGGATGTCCGAAGAGCCTTAGCCTTCTACATCCATAAGACATTTTGTAATTCCAACACACTTTTCTTCTGCTGTGGGGGACCAAACAAGGGTCTCCAGGTCTCCTCTCCGACTTTTTGCCTGGGATGTGCTCCACCATCAGGCTATGCTACCAACTGGCAAAAAAGCCCTTCTGTGCTCCAGTGCATGCCCATTCGTCCAGGGCCATAGCAACCTCTGCTGCCTTCCTTGCTGCAATTCCTTTGGACATGATCAGCAGAGCTGCAACATGGTCCCAGACCACCACTTTCATCTGCCACTACACCTTGGACCTAAGGGCAAGACACCATGCCGCCTTCAGCTCGACGATCCTATACACTGCTGCTGGCGTTATTCAGTAGGCTGTCCCTCCTCCAGGTGAGACTCTCTATCCCCTACATGTCTGATGCACAGAGACCTCGATGAAGAAGAACAGGTTGCTTACCTGTAACCATATTTCTTCAAGTGGTTTTCTGTGCCTTCACATGACCCACCCACTTCCCTGCTGCAGCCTATTCCCCTTAGGGGATGGAGCTGCTCTGGGAAGAGCAGAAGGTTTCAAGTTCCCTCCCTGGCTTCTTCAAGATAGGGCTGAGAGATCCCTGCCTGCAACCTTGGAGAAGCCGCTGCCAGTCTGTGAAGACAATACTGAGCTAGGTAGACCAATGGTCTGACTCAGTATATGGCAGCTTCCTATGTTCCCCTTTTCAGACACTGAGGCAGTGGTTCCAACTGAGAAGATAAGGCAGGACAGACACAGGGTGGATACGAAGGGGGCGGGGCTACCACCAAATATTCTCTCTCTCATCTCTGGGAGGTTCCAAGGCAGGTCTCTAAACAGACACGAATCCCACACGTGTGATGCACAGAAGACCACTTGGAGAAACATTGTTATAGGTAAGCAACCTGTTCTTTTGAGCAAGACATAGTTGGTTGCTAGATCTGAACTTGGGTTTTGCTTTTAGTAGGCCAGATCAGACTAAGCTCAGAAATTGTAGTATCTGAAGTTCAAAACAAGGATAAACCACCTGCCAGGAAATCCCTTTCTGTTTAGGAGCAAGCAAGGTAAATATCAGTACATTGTGCCCATCTCAGACACACTTTTTGTTCTGATCACAGAGATGCAGTCATGCTTATCTTGGCGCCTCTTTAAAGTAGGTCAGTATTGACTACTTCCTTCTCCTTAGGCACCACTCTCCTCCTTTTGCCCTACATTTATAAAGAACTGTGACTAAAGGCTTTTCCAGACACACACACACCCCCACACACAGAGTAACTGTGCAGTTCTTAATTAAGTTGCCTGGGATCCAGATCTTTTTTCCCCAGGAAGTACTTTGGTTACATGAAAATAGTATGTTTTAGCCTACAATCAATGAAATGGGATGTAATTATCCACGCTTTTGTTGCAGGCTTAAAGAGTTGTTGTATAGAAAGTGGAAGGCCTTTAACATTCTTTTGCTGAGGTTTTACACATGCGGTGTGATTTCTTATGGGGGTGGGAGAGAAATCTAACCAAAAACTAAACGCTCAGTGAACTGTTCGTAAACTACAGGCCAGATTTTTCCATGTTTTGTTTTGGTTTTAACAATAGTTATGCATGGTAATCAACATGATAATAATCCATTATCATTTGCGTGTGTGTGTGTGTGTGTGTGTGTGTGTCTATATATATATATGTGTGTGTGTACACACACACACACACCCATGTTTTTAATAATTTATTTGAGCTCCAACTGGTTTTATGAATGATTGTGCTCCTGTGCTTTTTTGATGTTTTGTTTTATCATAATTATTTGTGTGCAGGATCACTGTTCTGTGTTGTTATCTTAGTACACCACCTGTGAGAGTGATAGTCTATAAATTATAAAGTAAATAAGATGCAGTAAAGCCATTCTTAAGCTATCTTGCCCAATGCAGTATGTCTTGTGTATGCCAGTCAGGTTTTATACTTGGAGGAACAGGACGAGATGAACTTTATAGGCCTCTTCAGGTGATGCTGTCCCCATCCTTGTTGAATGTGAGGAAAAAGAAATGAAACTGAACAGTGTGCCCCATGCCAGTGCACCTGCTGGCTGTGCCCCCATGTTCCGCATTTTTCTGCAGGCAGCAGCACCACCAAATGTGGGAAGCGTCCCTCCATGCAGTGCTGGATTTAGGAAGAAACTAAGTAGGCTACAGCTTAGGGCCTCGCATTATCAGGGGCCTCTGAATACCAAAAATTGCCTAAATTACAAGTTTTACACAACGGGTTGAACAATAAAGGAGAAAGGGGGAAAGCCTCAAAGACATTATTGTTCTGATAAGAAAATATACTTAAGGCTACACCATTTTTCATACTGAGTTTATAAATCTGTGCAGAAACAGCTGTAAACTATATTGCAATTTGATTAGACCAGGACCTGGTTTAGACCAATGCCTGTCATCACAGTTACAAGCAGAATTCATCTCTTTAAGCGCTGCTGTAACCGTGATCATTGCAGTGATGGGCGGGTGGGGAGTGGGTGGGTGAGAGGCATCCTGGAGCGGGACATTCAAGTGATTTATTTTTTAATGCTATGGGGCCTCTTATGCTTCATATAGCTTAGTGCCTCAGCATGTCATAATCCAGCCCTGCCTCCATGCAATGTAGAACCTCAGGCATTCCACACTGCATGGTGTAAACCTCCCCACCCTTGGTGCTGTTCTTTTTAGGTACTGCACTGAATGTGCTGTAGCCCAGCGGGCATTATCAGTGAGCATGCCTTTGTGTGGGTAGGTCACACTCTCATCTGCCCCCTCCCCATGCATTTGGGGATAACACCCAAACAGAGCTTTGGCCCAGATGCTGTGACGTTTACCCCTGCTAACTGAGCAAAGAGGCACTTTTTAAAAAGTGGTGATTCTCTCGTATTTAGCAGGGAGACAGCAACTGCCCCTATCCAGCTGCAGCACGGCAACTCTTCAGGGGTGATTGCTGGGGTCTACCTTATATTTCCCTTTAGATTGTGAAACCTTAGGGTCAGGGAACCATCTTTATTTTATTTTAGGTTTCTATGGAAACTGCTTCGAGTGCTTTTATTGAAAAGCAGTAAATAAAGATTCGTAGTAGATCTTCATATACTTTCACAATCCAGTAGACCACGTCTGCTCTGGGTCTGGAAGGAGAGGGATATAGGGAAGCGGCAGGCAAGCACAAAGTGAAGGTTTCAGAACAGGAAAGAAGTAGCCAGGCCTATTTTTATTTATTTTATTTTTACATTTATATTCTGCTCTTTCTTCAAGGTGCCCAGAGCAGCGCACATGGTTATGTTTATCCTCACATCAACCCTGTGAGGTAGGTTAGGCTGAGAGTTAGGTGACTGGCCCAGACTCACCCAGTGAGTTCCATGGCTGAATGGGGATTTGAACTCGGGTTTCCCTGGTCCTAGTCCAACCCTCTAACCACTACACCACACTGGCTCCTGGCTACAGAGGGACATGCCGAAAACAACACTAGGGAGCCTGTCAGGCCGGGTCAAAAGATGGCTGCCTGTTGCTCAAGCAAAATTAGTGCTCAGCTTACAGTGGGACCAGAGAGGGCCTGTCTGTCCCCCTCACCTTGGGTGAAAGTGATCTTAGAAAGCCACAAGAGGGCCGTGATTTGACTGAAACGGATGAACTCCACAAACTGAATTGTCGATTTCATTAAGGGCCCACTTAATCGCCCCCCTCGATTAGTGCATTCTGCAAAGAGGCAGGCCTGACCTGGAAGTGTTTCTATACAGGCCGGGTCAGAAAGAACTGAGAGGCTGCCTGAGGGATGGCGCCCCGGATTATGGAGGGCAATTCTGCCCCTTCTTTTTTCTCCATTCTGAAGTCTTGAGTGGCTGGCCCCCAAGGATACCAATGCAAAAGCAGGCCCACCTGGTTTGAACCCCATTAGAGCCTGACATACCAGGCAGTAGTTTTTAGCTAGCTGCGCTATATCAGGCAGTCTAGGTATGAGTGGGGAGGGGTGTAGTGGTGTGGGTTCGGGATGTGCAGGGACGGAGCACCAGGACTTCTTGGCTTCTCTGGCTGTTGGGTTGGGCGTGGCCATGGGGGCTGTCATGGAGCACGCCTTCTGCGCTTCTGAATTTGCAACTATGTCACTGGGAGGGAGGATTTCTATATTGTGCTTTTTGCTGTAGCAAAATTAAAAGTTTTTTAATTTTTATTTAAAAGTATTTTTTTTTAATTTATGTATTTATTTATTACAGTTATAAACCACCCCATCCAGAGGCTCTGGGCAGTGTACAACAACTTTAAAAACACACAATTCAAAACACAGTGCTAAAAACAATATAAAAACAATTCAAAAACAATTAAAACCATTAAAAACCAATTAAAATACTTTAAAAAAACAACACCACTTTACAAGCCTTGGAAGGCCAGGCCAAACAAATAAGTTTTTAGGGCTCTCTTAAAGGCTGACAGCGAGCCTAAACTGCGGATATCTGCCGGGAGTGCATTCCATAGGCCAGGAGCAGCTACAGAAAAGGCCCGGTTCTGAGTTGCCACCAGACATATCAGTGGTAACTGGAGACAGACCTCTCCAGATGACCTCAATGGGCGATGGGGATCATACCGAAGAAGGTGCTCTCTAAGGTTGCCAGGACCAAGCCATTCAGAGCTTTAAAGGTAATAACCGGCACTTTGTATTTCGCCCAGAAACATAGCAGCAGCCAGTGCAGCTGTTTTAAGACAGGCATAATATGGTCTCTCCTGGTTACCCCAGCGACCAATCTGACTGCCTCATTTTAGCTGAAGTTTCCGAACTACGTACAAAGGCAACCCCACATAGAGCACATTGCTGTGGTCGAGCCTGGAGGTTACCAGCTGATGCACCGCTGTTTTGAGGTCATTCTCTTCAAGGAATGGACGCAGCTGTCGAATCGGCCGAAGCTGATAGAAAGCGCTCCTGGCCATGGCCTCCACCTGAGATACCAGGGTGAGGCCTGGATCCAAGAGCACCCCCAAGCTGCGTACCTGTTCCTTCTGGGGGAGTATAACTCCAACCAGCACAGGGAAGATCAAACTCATCCCTTAAATTTAGAACATCTCATCACTTGTAATATTGCAACTGTGTTTTGCTCTTGATTGATGTTAATGCTCAAGGTAGACTAAAGGATTATGGGATCATTGTCGGGTGCGGCATAGTACTAGGCATCTTCAGATGCACTTGCCAGCTCACCAGTGGCAAGTGCTACCGGCCCTCTGGTGAGCAGGGCACACAGCACCACACCGATCTCCTCACCAGAGCTCTCATTCCCACTGCCGTTTTTGAGAAGGTTGGAAACAGTTCTCTCTTAAGCCCTCTGTCTGTGTGCCAGAAAAGGATCTGAGTGATTGGCGGTGACCATAAATAATGCCTGGCTAGTAAGCTATGCCTGCATAGTACACAGAGGAAATCTAAGCAGAGTGCAGCATGATACTACCGATCATGCAGATTTTATTCTGATTTACATCATGGTTTGATCTCCCCTTTTCTGTTAGAACTCCCAGGTCACTCCAATGATTTTTATGTATCATTTCTTCTAGCAGATTATAAATTTCAGGTCACTTATAATGTAGACAAGTGTTGTGCTTTTTAACCTCTAGGTTGCAGCAGACAATGGTTAATGATTTGTATTTAGCTTGATTTATTCATTACTGTAATTTTCGGTAGAAACACTGTAGTGGGTACGTTTTTAGAAGTTGTTTTTTGCCGCCAGCAGCATTTATGCTAGAGCTGCTCAACTTTGGCCCGCCTGCAGATGTAGGCCTATAGTTCCCATAATCTCTAGCTATTGGCCACTGTGGCTGGGGATTATGGGAGTTGTAGTTCGAAAACAGCTGGGGGGGCCTAGGTTGAGCAGGCCTGGTTTATGCCAATGCAGTATTTACACAGGAATTTGGAACGAACCAGAAAAGTGCTCCCGCAACCCAAAAAATAAGGCTTGATGTCCCCCTCTAACTGCGGCGTTTATGCCAATGCAGCGTTTATGCCGAAAATTACAGTACTGTCAGATATTAACCTTCTTTGTTGGCCTTGGGCCATAATAAAGAAAATCTGAATCTACTCCCTACATAAGAACATAAGAAGAACCTTGCTGGATCCAAGGCCCGTCTAGTACAGCTTCCTGTTTCCCACAGTGGCCCACCATATGCCTCTGGGAAACCCACAAGCAGGAGATGAAGGCATGCTCCCTCTCCTGAAATTGCTCCCCTGCAGCTGGTATTCAGAGGAGTTCTACCTCTGAACCTGGAGTTAGCTTATAGCCACCAAGACTAGTTGCCATTGATAGATATGTCCTCCATGAAAACTGAATTATGGGCATTGCACCCCACTCTGCAGGTTTAATAATAGTGTTCCCGCCAACATTTTGTAAATGGAAATAAAGACAGTCTTGTGGACTTAACAACACTCCGGGGCTATTCTCACGATCAAGCAAAATCGGGCTAGGGGAGCCTAGCCCAATTTTGCCTGATCATGTAAACCACCGGGCTCGCAGGCGAGCCCGGTGGTTTACGGGCGGCTAGCCTGCTTTAGTAGCCCTCCCCTTAGCCCGGGCAAACCTGGGCCACCTGATCATGAGTAGCCCCCCGGAGGGGAGGTGAAAAGCCGCCTCCCGACTCCGGGGGTCTCCCCAGTATGCCCTGCGCACTCGCACAGGGCATACTGGAGCTTCAGGGGGCCGTGTGGCCCACGAGCTCTCCAACCCCCACCGGCTCAGTCACGGAGCCGGCAATTGTGTGGGCAGCCGATCCAGCCGCCCAGGGCTCCCGCCGCGATCGTCTGCGGGGAGAGCAGGCTTAGCCTGCTCTCCCCGCAATAGTGGCAAAAGCAGGTCTCACTGATCATGAGACCCACCTCTCTTATCCACAAACCAAGGATCACTGAACATATGAGTCTATGAAGTTGCCTCATCCTGAATCAGATCTTTGGTCCCATCTAGCTCAGCATCGTCTATACTGACTGGCAGCGGCTTCTCCAGGGTTTCAGAGAGAGATCTTTCCCACCCATACCTAGCAATGCCAAGGAGTGAACCTGGAATCTTTCACATGCAAAGCGTGTGTGCTGCCACTGAGTTGTGGCTCCTCAGTGCTAGACAGTTGCATGTTGCTGAAGGTTCTGTCCAAGGCTAACCTAAAGTCTCCATTTCCTTATTTTCAAAAGCATAAGAACACATGATAAGTAGGGATGGTTAAAGCGTGTGTGAGTCACATTGGGAGCATGAGAATTTCCCATGTTGCAGCTTTAAAGTATTACTCAAAGACTCAACTTTCAGACATTTATTTGGCTCGTTGGTGTATATCCCATCTTTCTTTAGGGTGTGTGTGTGTGTGGCCCCAGCCAAAGCAGCCATTAATCAATCTCCATCAGGGATGCAGTCACATGTTCTATTGTATTCTCCTGATTCGGATTAGAAAAAACATCTCTTCAGGAAATGGATTGCCTTGATCCACCACTTTAGAACATTAGACCTGCATGCATGAATGCATGCATTTATGTATCATATTTATATACCGCCCAAAACCTGTGTCTCTGGGCATTGCATATGGACATAGTAAGATGCCTTATACTGAGTCGGACCATTGTTCCATCTAGCTCAGTATTGTCTACACACTGACTGGCAGCAGCTCTCCAGATTTTTAAAAAGGGGGTCTTTGCTAGCCTTATCTCAGGATGCCAGGGTTTGAACATAGGAAGCTGCCTTAAACCGGTTCAGACCATTGGTCCATTTAGCTGAGTATCAAGACCTGCTCAACTTTGGGGCCCCCAGCTGTTTTTGGATGACAGCTGTAGCCAGAAATGATGGGAGTTGTAGGCCAAAATCTGCAGGAGGGCTAAAGTTGAACTTGACTGGACCAGTTCCGTTCCCCCGGTTTTTTAAAAAAAAAACCTTAATTTTTTTAAAAAAAAAATCATGAACCCCCAGCACTGTCGGGGTTTTGGTCCAAGGTTGGACCGAACCGTGGGGTGGGGTGGGGGGTCTGTTCGACCACGGAACTCAAACTGTTCGCACATCCCTACCACTGAGCTGTATCCCCATACCGTACAGGGCAGTTACCAGGACATAGCACAGCAACCAGGTTGAAAACTGCAAAGTGTGCATACATCCCAAAGGTGTACAATGAATGAACTAGCCTTCATCTTCCTTTGATTGCTGTCACTGCCAACTCAGCCTTGAGCAAGTGATGCATTGCTTGGAAGCTTACTTTGCCACTGGCAATAGTTTGGTTCTTCTTCAGGCAAACAAATTTCTGTTTTCAAGCATTTCCATTCATCATGACTGACTGGCCAATAATGAGCCCACACTTTTATTTATATAGCAATATCCCCGGAGAAGCAATGGGGTGTGTGTGTGTGTATATATTTTACCAAGCTGCTCTGTTCCCACTCTCAGTGGGTCACATAAATGGATTGACAATACATGTGAAATTCTATTTCCCTTCAAATTAGCTAAAAATATAGGATTTTGTGGTAAAGAACACATTTACAGCTGTGAATATGAATAGATGCATTAGCCAGAGTTCATGTAAGAACAGAGTAACTTGAATTTTGAGTGAACAACCTCAACAAAACTGTAATTAATGAGCATTACCTACGCATAGAAAATCGGGCTAGAATGCCTTTGCTCTGGGTGCTTTTGATATCAGAAGTGTGTCAGGCATTTTCCCCCTCAGGCTTTTAAAAAAAACTATTCTTCATTCTTTTTGGCAGGCTGTTGAAACGTAGCTTTTTAGTGGATGATTTTGGTTGCTTGTATTTAGAGCTTTTTCTGTACTGCAACTGTTAATTCTCTCTTCTTTATTTGTGCTCCTTTAAATTTTTGTTTTCTTTTATATGTACTTAATCAACCCCCCTCCATTTCAAATCAAATATTATAACATAAAATGGTAGAGTAATCGAAAATAACAGAAGAAAAGGAAAATGCTTAATGACTGACATAATATGTAATCTGTTTAATTCTTGTGGTACATTGCCATAGGTTGCCTTTTGGGGAAGAAATATGGCAGAAATTCCCAAACTTAGGTCCCCAAATGTTGTTGGACTACAATTCCCAACAGCTCCAGCTGCGATGACCATTGTACCTACACTTAATGTATTTTCAATACCTAGGCTTTTAGTCTGTGACAGAAGATGTTTTTAATTGCTGCCCTTTTTGTCCTAAGAACATAAGAACAGCCCTGCTGGATCGGGCCCAAGGCCCATCTAGTCCAGCATCCTGTTTCTCACAGTGGCCCACCAGATACGGCTGGAAGCCACAGGCAGAAGTTGAGGGCATGCCCTCTCTCCTGCTGTTACTCCCTGCAACTGGTACTCAGAGGCATCCTGCCTTTGAGGCTGGAGGTGGCCCTCTGACTAGTAGCCGTTGATAGACCTCTCCTCCATGAAGTTATCCAAGCCCCTCTTAAAGCCATCCAGATTGTTGGCTGTCACCACATCTTGTGGCAGAGAATTCCACAAGCGGATTATGCGTTGTATGAAAAAGTACTTCTGTTTGTTGGTCCTAGATTTCCCGGCAATCAATTTCATGGGGTGATCACTGGTTCTAGTGTTATGTGAGAGGGAGAAAAAAATTATCTCTATCCACTTTCTCCACACCATGCATGATTTTATAGACCTCTATCATGTCTCCCCACAGTCATCTTTTTTCTAAACTAAATAGCCCCAGGTGTTGTAGCCTTGCCTCATAAGAAAGTTGCTCTAGGCCCCTGATCATCTTGGTTGCCCTCTTCTGCACCTTTTCCAATTCTACGATGTCCTCTTTTAGATGTGGTGACCAGAATTGTACACAGTACTCCAGGTGTGTCCGCACCATAGTTTTGTATAAGGGCATTATAATAGCTGTTTTATTTTCAGTCCTCTTCCTAATGATCCCTAGCATGGAATTGTCCTTTTTCAGAGCTGCTGCACATTGAGTTGACACTTTCAACGAGCTGTCCACCATGACCCCAAGATCTCTCTCTTGATCAGTCACCGACAGTTCAGATCCCATTAGCGTATATGTGAAGTTGGGGTTTTTTGTCTCAGTGTGCATCACTTTACACTTGCCAGCGTTGAAGCACATTTGCCATTTGGTCGCTCACTCCCCCAGTTTGGAGAGATCCTTTTGGAGCTCCTCACGGATTTCACTACCCAAGAGAGTTTGCTGCTCTTTTACACTCACACTCACACTCTCACTCTCACTTTCTCTCTCTCTCTCTCTTCTTTTTTTGCTTGTGTTCATTGTTTTGTTCTTATTTTTGAAATTTTATTGTGTTAAGTTGCCATGAGAACGTTTCCCACGGAAAGGCAGGATATAAATGTTGGGGGTGGGGGATGGTCTACACCAGTTTCCAAAAGAATAAAAAGGGAGGGCTACGTGGTCCTCCCAGAGGAGGGAGTAGGGGTGTGTCCGAACCGGTCTGGAGGCCATTCTAAAGGCCTCCGAACTGCCGGACCGATTCGGACCTGGCCGGTTCAGGTCCGGGTGGGAGGGTCTTCCTTTAAGGGCGGGAGGGCTTGCTTACCCCTCCCGCCTCTTTGCCCCCGCCAGAGGCCGTATTCTACTTCGTAATTGGGGCGCTGGAAACCAGCCGCCCCCCCCCCCGCGAGCGGATTAGGGCCAAAGGTTAGTAAACTACTGCCGCCGTCCCGCCCTCCCTCCCCCCCGCCCCCCGAGTGCTCACCACATTGTTTCCAAAAAAAGAGAGGAGCCCGCGAACAGAGCTCCTCTCTCGGCAAAGTCTCTGGCCCAACTGGGGCCTGGGGCGCGAGCGCGCGATACGACACCTGTTGGAACTTCCGCCGGAGGCCCGGTCTACCCGACCTCGTCCCGGCGGGTAGACCGGGCCTCCGGCGGAAGTTCCAACAGGCGTCGTATCGCGCGCTCGCGCCCCAGGCCCCAGTTGGGCCAGAGACTTTGCCGAGAGAGGAGCTCTGTTCGCGGGCTCCTCTCTTTTTTTGGAAACAATGTGGTGAGCACTCGGGGGGGGAGGGCGGGACGGCGGCAGTAGTTTACTAACTTTTGGCCCTAATCCGCTCGCGGGGGGGGGGGGCGGCAGGGGCGGCTGGTTTCCAGCGCCCCAATTACGAAGTAGAATATGGCCTCTGGTGGGGGCAAAGAGCCGGGAGGGGTAAGCAAGCCCTCCCCGCTCTAAAAGAAAGGCCCTCCTTCGGTGCCGGTCCGGACTGCTCCGGACCACACACATCCCTAGGAGGGAGTTCCAAAGCCTGGGTGCCACAACCAAGAAAAACCTGTCCCACACATCTGCCCGGCGGCTGTGACCTTCTTTCTGTTGGTATGACTGTACATACAAAGACCTAAATGTGCCAATTGTTATGCCACAGGAAAAGAGGCAGGGAGGGATGGGGGAGATTGTGTAGCTTAGAACTTAATGCAAACAGCTTAACATAGAAAGGAACATAGGAAGCTGCTTTATACCAAGTCAGACCACTGTTCTGTCCATCTAGCTCTGTATTGCCTGCTCTGGCTGGCAGCAGCTTCTCCAAGGTTTCAGGCTGGAGTCTTTCCCAGCTCTACCTGGAGATGCTGCCAGGGATTGAACCTGGGACCTTCTGCATGCAAATCAGATGCTCTACCACTCAGCTACGGCCCCATCCCCGATACACACAGAGCCCTTGAATCGGATATTGCCTTCTGTGCATGGCGGAGGTCATGGGGGATAGGGGTACACCCGCTCTCTCACTATGGGAAGAGAATTCACATCTCAGGTAAGCATATGAACAAATCAATGGAAGAAAGGTCTATCGCTAGCTATTCGTCCTGAGGGCAATGTAGAACCTCCATGATCAGAGGCAGTATACCTCTCCAAAGCAGTTGTGGGAGAAGGGGGCAATACCAGGGAGGGCTGTTGCCATAATGTTCTGCTTGTGGGCTTCCCAGAGGTTGGCCACTTGTGGGAAGCAGGATGCTGGACTTGATGAGCCTTTTGGTCCAGTCCTTTTTATCTGACCCTCTTACTTTCTAACTAGGCTAGAGTTCTCACCTAACAGACGCGAAAGAGTATTTGCCAAGACCTGGGCGGAAAGAAAAACAAGTGGAAGGTTTTTCCAGTTTTATCTTCTAAGCATCAAAGGCTTGTGATACCCCCCCCCCGCCCCGCCCCAGTCATTTGATTTCTGACCAAGCCAGTTCATCCTCTAGAAAGTGGATCTAGCAATGCGGTCTTGTTTCTCTCATTTCAAAGAGCTGGGGGTTTTTGTTTTTTTTTTAAAGAAAGGACCAATTTGCGGAGATTGTACTGTGCCCGTTGTCACTGACAGATAGCTGGGGCCCTGGGAACACAGCAAAAATGCAGAGACCACCAAAGGAGGAGGGGGCCAGCAAGAGGCAGAAATATATTTTTAACTTCTTTCCCTCCAAGTCAGTACTTGGGGTGGTTTATTAATGCATTTATTCCTTCTTCTCGAACCTATAAGGCCCCGCCCCGACAAAGGTGGCTAACAAATACAAAATATAACAATCCATAAAACCAAGGAGTCAAACCAAACCCAGTCAGACTGTAGAGGCTTTTTCAGTGAACATTTATCTCGAAACTAAAATCTCTTGGTTGCCTTGAACCTGAATGAAACCCTGTAACGTACAAAATGGTAACTGATTCAAAACAACTGACTCAATAATTGAGCACTCGGCTTGAAATTGTACCATTTAGTGCAGTGGTTCTTAGCATGGGGTCTGCCAGAGGTTGCTGAACTCAGTTGGGGTCTGCCAGATGTTGGAACCACTGCATTAATGGTACACTTTTTCCTGGCATTTTATTTTGGATTTTTGTTTTTTAAGAACTTAAGCATTTTAGAAATAAGCCAGCATTTTGCTACTGAACATGTATTTGTCACAGCTATGCTGTAGCGTCTCTGTGAGGGTGTAGGCCAGGCCTGCTCAACTTTGGCCCCCCAGCTGTTTTTGGACTACAACTCCCATAATCCCCAAACACAGTGGCCAGTAGCCAGGGAATAAGGGAATTGTAGGCCAACATCTGCAGGAGGGCCAAAGTTGAGCAGGCCTGGTATAGGCCTTGTCTGCTGTCCAATGACTGTGAAGCATGTGGGCCAATGTCTTAACCAGAATTGAGCCAGAGTGTTGGAAAATACTGATTGACCTAAACCAGAAGCGAGTCCACATTCTTAATAGTTGTACTCCTTATGTAAAACAGCAAAAGAACTGAAATCAGACTAATTAATGTCAGAAAGGCAACTGAGGAACAAACACTCACATGAAAATGAAAGTTTGATAGAACAAAAATATCTTAATGACTGCAAAAAGGCCATTAAGGTGGAGGCCAAGCACTCTCAAGGGATGAAATCCCACAATTTGGGTACTTCTACTCAGAAGTGTGTGTGTGCACGAAAAGAGCATGGATTTAGCACTTACAGTAGTGAAGATCTGTTAGAACCTCTGAGCAATGGCTGCCGAATTCTCAGGCACCAAAGGAGTGGAGGAACAAGATTCCTCATGGTTAGGAACAAGGCATCAGTCGTATGCTTAGCTCATTCCTCTGAATGACTACAGAAATGAAAATGAACTTTAGATGTGGCTTTGCAGCCTACCCACTTTTTGTCTTGCTTGTTTGAGGCCTTTACTTGTTGCAAACGTAAAGGCCTCAGACCTTTACTCATGAGGAGACCTCCTACTGGCTTCAAAGGCCTGACCATCTGGAGAAGCTGACTACCCAGCCCTTCCATAGTGGGGCTGCTGTTTCCCATGGCACACTCCTTCCTACTTGGTCTTCCATTTTTCTCTTCCTCCCCTGCCATGGAGCCCTGCTCCTTTTACCTGGGTGCCTTAGCAAGGTGGGGTGCCTCCCAAGCCTATAGAGTTATATATAATAAGGGCACTTTTTCTAGACTTAAAGATAAAGGTAAAGTGTGCTGTCCAGTCAGTTTTGACTCCTGGCGCCCACAGAGCCCTGTGGTTGTCTTTTGGTAGAATGCAGGAGGGGTTTACCATTGCCTCCTCCTGCGCAGTATAGATGATGCCTTTCAGCATCTTCCTATATCGCTGCTGCCCGATACAAGTGTTTCCCATGGTCTAGGAAACATACCAGCAAGGATTTGAACCGACAACCTTCTGCTTGTTAGTCAAGCATTTCCCTGCTTCAGATTACATTTGTGGAATAATTTCACCCTTTTCCTTTTCAAGCACAAGATAGTGCAATCTTGACTTTAACCGGTATTGACTTTTCATTGACCTCTACTAAATCCAAGTGTTAAACATAACCAAGAAGATAAGCAGAAGAATGAATGACCATAGCTGTACAAAAGGCAAACAAGTCCTGTGGACTGGCCAATAAATAATATCCCTGTGGCCACTCTGGAGGTTGCCCAGAGCCATGTACAGAAGAACAACTTCTGTCGAAAGAAAGAAAGAAAGAAAATGACTCTTGTAACTGTCGCTTCATTGGACTCTTGTTTAACTACCATATGTGCTTGCATACCATTTCTCCTTTCCTTTCACCTTGGGAAGAGAAGTAAATCGGTTTGTGGTGCTGGGTAATAGTGAGAAATGTGTACATCTTTGGCAGAAGGAAAGGCTGTACTTTTGTCACATTCTGTAGCTTTGGAAAAGAGTGCAACTTTCTATATATTTGAAGAGGGGTGTGTGTGTGTACGTGTGTGTGTGTGTAGGTGTACACATGCATGCACACATGCATTCATTCATTTGTTCATTCCTTTTTTGCGACATTAGAAAGTGGGGTTGATGAGGTGTTTTTTATTTGTGTGTGTTAGCTTGTTTGCTTTCTGACGAGGTGCTGGTTTAGGGGTGGAGAGCTAGTTTTGTGGTAGCAGCTTGAATTTTGCACTTTGCTAAACAGGGTTCACCTTGGTTTGCATTTGAATGGGTGACAACACGCAAGCACTGTCTGCTGTGAGATATCTAGAAGAGAACATCTTCTTCACCATGAGCCCCACTGCCTATTAAGATCATCTGGAGATGGTCTCTTGTGGTTGCCGCCAACTTTTTTGGCAGCTACTCGGGAATGGGCCTTGTCCGTTTCTGCCCCTGGGATTTTGGAATGTGCTCCCTGTTGAAGTAAGAGCCTCCCCATCTCTGGCAGCTTTTTAAAAGGCACTGAAGACACATTTATTCCCCCAGGCTTTTAATTAGATTTATGGTTTTGAATTTTTAATGTTGGTTTTAAATGATTTTAATGTTTTAAATTATTTTAATGTTTTAAATTATTTTAATTGTTTAATTGGTTGCTTTTATTTTGATGTAAACCGCTGTGAGCCATTTTTGGAAGGGCGGTATAGAAATCTAAAATAAATAAATAAATATTTCCCTTAGGGGGTGTGGTCATAGCTCAGTGGTAGAGCATCGGCTTTGCATGCAGGAGGTCCTGGGTTCAATCCCTGGGATCTCCAGGTGAGCCTGAGAAAGACCTCAGCCTGGAATCTTGGAGAGTCAGTGTCGACATACTGAGCTATTTGGAGCAATGTTCTGACTTGGTATAAGGCAGTGTCCTAACTTGCCTCAGTCTTGTCTATACAAGGGGTCTCAAACTGCAGCCCACAGGCAGTTGCTTCAACTCCTGTAATCCCGAATCACAATAGTCAGTAGTAAGGGATGCTGGAAGTTACAGACCAACATCTGCAGGAGCCCCACAGTTTGAGATCCCTGGTCAGTGGCGGCCAGTGAGGGGCACCGCTAGGGGAGGGTGGCAGGAGTTACCTTTAAAACTAAATTAGATCGTGCCTACCAGCATTACTGCAGCATCTGTAAAGTGCAGCAAGCAGTGGCATGGCGCCCGGCAACCTGCAAGGTGGCTCCAAAACGCACCTGGCCTCTGCGCATGAGCAGAGGCCAGGTGAGTTTCTGAGTCGCTCCACCGCCCTGTGAGTTGCCAGGCGGCACACCTGCTTGCTGCACCTTGCAGGTGTGGCGGTAATGCCAGTAAGCACTATTTAGAGGAGAGCTGGTCTTGTGGTAGTAAGCATGACTTGTCCCCTTAGTTAAGCAGGGTCCGCCCTGGTTGCATATGAAAGGGAGACTAGAAGTGTGAACACTGTAAGATATTCCCCTTAGGGGATGGAGCCGCTCTGGGAAGAGCAGAAGGTTCCAAGTTCCCTCCCTGGCAGCATCTCCAAGATAGGGCTGAGAGAGATTCCTGCCTGCAACCTTGGAGAAGCCACTGCCAGCCTGTGAAGACAATACTGAGCTAGATAGACCAATGGTCTGACTCAGTATATGGCAGCTTCCTATGTTCTTAGTTAGATTTTAAAGATACCTCCCACCGCCCCCAGTGGTGCCCTCACCAGCCACCACTGCCCCTGGTCCACACTGGCGGGCAGGCACTCTCCCTGCTTTCAGACAATCTGTCCCTGCTGCCACGGAGGTGCCCTGAGCAGACAGACAAAGGGTCTTTCCCAGCCCTTCCTGGAGATGCTGGGGATTTAACCAGGGACCTTCAGCATACATGTGCTCTTATCACTGAACTACAGTCACTTCTGTTGTTGTTAGTGCATTTCTGTTTTAATGGTTTTTAATGATTTCTGTTTTTTAATTGTAAACCGCCCTGAGCCAGCTCGGAAGGGCGGTATAAAAATCAATCAGTCAAATAAGTAAGTAAGTCTGTGATGCTGTGGCAAAAGCATGCCCACCATGGTATTGAACAGAGCACTGGACAGGTCTGAGCCAAAATGCTGCCCCCATTCTCAGACAGAATTGGGGGGGGGGTGCCTTAACTGCAGTGTTAGCAGCACTTGTCCAATGGCTACCTGACATTTTCCTTTCCCATAAAGTCACCAGGGAAGGATGCTGTGTGATGTCACCTCCTTCCCTGTAATGCTGCTGTGATCAGTACAGTAGCGCTTTCTGCCCTGCCCTGTTACTGCTTTTGAGTGAAAATGGAAACGTGAGGAGCCCTAATCGTGGATCTGCAGCATTTTGTGTAGCTTAGCTCTTGGCTCATGAGCTGAAGCTGTTTAGGAATATGATTCCCTGGGATAAACAAGCCCAGCGTCTCTTATTGCCACTGTGTCCTCCTTCATTCAGAAAAGTCAACCCTGAACAACAGATGGTGCATGTCTCAATGCATCGAAGTTCCAATGCATTCATATTTTCTCTAGGAAATCAAGCTGACAGCCGTATCACAAATAAATGATATTCATTTTGTCACTAGCCAACCCTGTGAATGCACCCTGTCCCTCTAAGGAGGAATGGCTACACACCAGCACTAATAGCATTCACATCCTCGTGTGGAAGGGCAGTGAAGCTTATAAAACAGTCCTTGCTTATAGCTTCAGCCTTTTCATAGGAAATTTCTTTGCCAAACTGCAACAGACTTAAGGAAAGGAGATTGCTCTCCACTTCGTTAAGCTGGCCACGAAGAGTTCCACAGCTCAGTAGGGGTGTGCATGGAACCGACTGGACCTGTTTTGTTTTGCACTCCCTCGAACCCCCACACCCCTGTTTGGTTCAGTCTGAGGGGGGTTCGCAATTAAAATAATAATAAAAATTTTACCTTTAGCCCCTTCGTGGGGCTTCCTCTAGGCCGTGGCGGGGGGGGGGGTCAGCGAAGGTTCCCCCTCCGGCCTCAGTCATCAACGCTGTGGCCCATTCGGCCGCTTTATCATTTGGGCCTCTGTATGTAGGCGCAGCGGCCATTTTGTCCACTGCCTCCATGCATGTGCAAATGGCCTCTGAGTGGCCCTGGGCCATGCCAGGCCTCTCAGAGGCCATTTGCACATGCACGGCGGTGGACAAAACGGCCACTGCGCCTACATACAGAGGCCCAAACGGACCACAGCGGTGATGACTGAGGCTGGCAGGGGGAGGGGGAACCTTCCGCCCCCACGCAGCCTAGAAGACGCCCCCCAAAGGGACTAAAGGTGTGTGTGTGTGTGTGTGTGTGTATATATATATAAAATTTAAAAAATTGCAAACCGCCCCCCTCCCCCGAACTGTCGGGGGTGGGGGTGGTTTTGGTCTGAGTTCAGACTGAACTGGCGGCAGGTTTCAGTTGAACCCCAAACCATCAAACCAAACCAGTTTGGGGTCGAACCTGTTTGCACATCCCTAAAGCTCAGCAGATGTCAGTAACCTAGTAAGGGAGTATTTCATTGCATACAAAGAGCCCCTGGTGGCGCAGTGGTAAAACTGCTGCCCTGTAACCAGAAGGTTACAAGTTCAATCCTGACCAGGGGCTCAAGGTTGACTCAGCCTTCCATCCTTCCGAGGTCGGTAAAATGAGTACCCAGAATGTTGGGGGCAATATGCTAAATCATTGTAAACCGCTTAGAGAGCTCCGGCTATAGAGCGGTATAGAAATGTAAGTGCTATTGCTATTGCTATTGCTATTGCTACACACACCCTCTTTTAATTAGAGACATAAGAAGCTGCCTTATACTAAGTCAGACCCTTGGTCCATCTAGCTAAGTATTGTCTACACCAGTGTTTCTCAACCAGCGGCCCGTGAGGCATTGGGTACCGGTCCATGAGGCATCACTAATAAAAATCACACACACACACCCCAAAAAAACCAATTTTGGGCTGGCAGGGGCCACTGGAACCTATCCAGAACTCATTTCCAGGCAGACCTTGCTTCTGGATAATGTTCATTTCACTTCCTTGAAATGAATATTATGCAGCAGTGAGGGCTGCCTGGAAATGAGCTCCAGAGAAGTGCCTGAAATTGTTTTTTGGGGGGTGCCTGGGGGTGGGGTTGGGGGTCAGGGGGGTGACCCCTTTACTAACTGCTGGTCCAGGAAATGGCGCATGTATAATGTACTGGTCCATGACTCCAAAAACGTTGAGAAACACTGGTCTACACTGACTGTCAGTGGTTCTCCAAGATTTCAGGCAGGACTCAGTCTCTCCCAGCCCTACCTGGAGATGCTGGGGAGAGAATCCTGGGCCTTCTGCATGCAGATGTTCCTCCACTGAGCTATGGCCTCATCCCCTAAGAGTCCTGCTCACATGCAGTCACCCATCCAAATGCAAACTAAGGCAGACCCTGCTTAGCAAAGAGGATGATTTATGCTCACTATCACAAGACTAGCTCTTTTCCTGAGTTGTATGGCCCTAAAGGTATTGTCTGAAACACCCACCCACCCCTAAAGATTGCAGATGGGGGATAGAAAGTTTTAAGAATCATTAATACAGATTTTTTTAAAAAAAACAAAACACCATCACTTTCCTCCATGTACAAAATTAGTTTGTCAGGAAGAAGGCTAACTTAGAACTATCTCCTAGTTTGTATGGAGCTTTGTATGTAAAGGGATCTCTTTTTTTAATATAGTGGTTCAAATAAACCTGGTCTTCTTCTTAGCCAGTCTTGTACAACCCATTAAGATTTCTGTCTTGCTCCCAAGATGCTGGCCTGGTTTGTTCAGACTCAGGTTGGTTGTGAGTATGTTGGCCGCAGTGAGGGAAGATGGAGTTTGCTCCCAGTACCTGTTTCAAGGTTTGGCAAATCCCAGGCCCAGGGAGCCATAAAACCTAGAAATTTAGCCATGGCACCTAGACTAGGATATTCAGAGGTAGAGTTATTTAATAAAATCTTTATTTGTCCCAGACAGCCCTGCTTCTCTTCTTAGTAAAGGAGATAAAGAGAAGCCTATTCATCCTCCCCACTCTGCAATGTCCATTTCTAAGTCTGGTAATTTTGGCAAGAATCCATTATCTTGCTCCTGGATCTAAAGAAAATAGATCTTGTTCTACTTTGAGATTGACCTACCTTTTGAATCTAGTTGCAGACCACCTAGAAATCTATTTGCAGTCTTGGTTCCTATCAGACAGTTCAGCACAGACTTTGGTAATGATGTAGGATTTTGATGTCTTATTTCAGTGAAATTGCTTTATTTAACTGTTTTAACTTTTGGACTTTTTCCAGATTACACGCTGCAGTAGTTTCACAACGTGTCCATTAAGTGCCCCTCCGCATTTCTCATGTTGTGACATCGTGGTCACTGCACTGTCACCAGGGTGCCATCCATATTTCCGATGCCTTGATTCGGTTTTATTGATTCGTTTGGGCCCTATAACGTTGTAAAACTGTTGTAGGAAAGTGCTGTGTTTTTCTGTTGTACGGAGGCTTGCCCCATTTTTGATGCATTGCAGCATGGTATGTCTGGTTCACTTGGATTTCCCAATTACATCCCCTTTCTGCCCATTCCTGAAATAATGTTGCCACTCATGTAAAAATGTAAAAAATAAAAATAAAAATTCAATGCGAGTTAAGGGTGCAACCCACAGTGGTGCAAGGGTGCAATTCATTTCTTATCTACTTTCAGCTTTTGATTTAAATCACTCATGTTCTTCATTAAGACTTTTTTAAAAATAGTTTCACGCTGTGGATTTGCTGGCTCATTTGACAGATTGAGGATCTGTTGATATGTAAAGCCACACAATATATTTTTCTTAATATATTGTCGCCTCTCCATTTTTAATTTCTGCCTTGGGCCCTAGGTTTCGGTCACATATGTCTCTGGAATTTGACCTGTAAAGCTGATTTTTTTCTTTTAATAAATATATCTAATGTATTTCTGCGCCGTTTCATTTTGTCTTTTGTCCTTGGCTTTTGATGCCATTGGTCTCACGCCCCACGTGTTCAGTCCTTCTGCTTGCTCAGAGGAGAAAGTTGTTGCATCTTTGCATAACAGCACCGATAAATTTTTATTTATTTATTTATTTAGAGTTTGTTGTGTCAGCAGTTCCCCACCCCCTCTGAAACCCTATTGGCTGGAAATGGAGGAGGAGGGAGCAGTGAATGCGATCCAGGTGGAATATGGACATCTCCTGCCTGGAAAATCCACTGCAGTGGCAGGCAATATGGACAGCCAAAAAAACCCCTGTCATGTTGCATAGAAAACCACTGCCTAAATCCACTGCACTTTGCAACACTTTACCACTGTAAATCTTGTAGTCCAGAAAACGCCTTGGTGATTGGACTTTAAACCCCATTTTTCTAGATGTGTTGGACCAGCTGAGATTGGGGAAGTAAATCATTGAAGTACTTCCTTTCTCTATCCCCGAAGTGTTTTATGCTTAGCCACTGGAAGAAAGGGCATTTTTGAACTTTCGTGGTTGAGAAATTGCCTGTCATTTGCTGACACTTGTCCTACCTTTTCATTTGTTTGAATAAGCAGGGCAAGTCATGAAGCTTTATGAGAATGGACTTGCTTTTTATGAAGCCAGGGGTGCCTTGGTTGTAAGAAATTGTGCTTAATTCAGCTATTTTCGAGGCTTTCTAAGAAAACTAAACCTCAGATGTTTGCTCCAGGCAAAACACTGCGTGCATTCAACTGCCAATTCTGCTGAGAAGGGTTTCACATTGGTCCCTTTCCTGACATGATATGTGTTTGCAGTTCTGAGATGGGCAGACAGAGAAAGATTTGAGGTGGAAAGTGTGTGTGTGTGTGTGTGTTTGTGTGTGTTTCATATTTGTAGGCCACACCAAACGTCCATCTCTGGGCAGTTTATAACAACATTTTAGATCTGCCTGTGCTGGATGGGGTTACACTCGCCCGGAAGGAACAGGTACGCAGCTTGGGGGTATTCCTGGACCCAGGCCTCACCCTGTTATCTCAGGGTGCTTTCTACCAGCTTCGGCAGATTCGACAGCTGTGTCCATTCCTTGAAGAAGCCGACCTCAAAACAGTAATTCATCAGCTGGTAACCTCCAGGCTCGACTACAGCAATGGGCTCTACGTTGGGCTGCCTTTGTTTGTAGTTCAGAAATTTCAGTTAGTTCAAAATGTGGCAGGCAGATTGGTCTCTGGGGTAACCCGGAGAGACCATATTATGCCTGTTTTAAAACAGTTGCACTGGCTGCCAATATGTTTCCAGGCAAAATACAAAGTGCTGGTTATTACCTTTTAAAGCCCTGAACGGCTTAGGTCTGGGCTACCTTAGAGAGCACCTTCTTTGGTATGATCCCCATCACTCATTAAGGTCATCTGAGGAGGTCCGTCTCCAGTAACCACTGGTACGTCTGGTGGGGACTCAGAGGCGGGCCTTCTCTGTAGTTGCTCCTGGGCTGTGGAATGCACTCCTGGCAGAAATCCGTAGTTTGAGTTCATTGTTGGCTTTCAGGAGAGCTCTTAAAACCTGTTTGTTTGGCCTTGCCTTCCAGGGTTTTTAAACTGTTTTAAATGTTTTAATTGTTAATGGTTTTATGCTGATTTTTAAATTGTTCTGTAATGAATGTTTATAAAAGAATTGATTTGTGGGTTTAATTTTTATTGTTGTGCACCGCCCAGAGCCGTTTGAATGGGATGGTATATAAAAGTAATAAATAAAAATAAATAAATAATAACATAAAACAGATTAAAAATGAAAACCTTAAAAATTTAAAACTACAGTCCAGTTAAAATGGTTGGGCAAAAACAACTTTTAAAAAGTTTTCAGAGATGGGGAGTCTTAATTTCAGCAGGGAGTACATTCAGAGTTGGGAGGCAGCGACAGAGAAGGCCCGTCCCTGTGTATCTACCAGGCGAACCTCTCCAGATGATCTCAGTGGGTGGTGAGGCTCATAGTGAAGAAGACATTATTTTACCTTTTTGCTTGGCTACCTGAAAAACTTTTCAAATATAGTTAGGATAAATTAATGTGGAGGGTTTTTTTTTCTCTTTAACTGTATAAATAGGTCAAATAACACACCAAATCAGACCATCATGTATTTAGGGCATCAGGAAAATTTGTATAGTAAGTGTTAAATAGTTAAAATTGTATAGTAAGTGTTTTTAAATTTTAAATAATGTTAACTTTATGGAAAGTGTTCTGTTTTTAATCTCTGCTATGACTGGCCTTGTGCTAATGTCTTATGTTTCATCCTTAAGTGTTCCTCACCTGTAAAACAGGTGTATTAATGGGTTGCTTTTTGACCAAATGCTTCTGCTAGCTAATTTTTAGAGTTATGAAGCACTTGCAAAGAAATAAATAGCACTCTGAGACTAACTGAAAATATTATAGGATGGTAGTAACCTTTGGCCATTGTGGCTGGGGATGATGGGAGTTGTAATCAAACAGTATCTGGGAGCCCAAATTTAAGAACACCGTGACTGGCATCCATCACATCTGTGTTTTATCTGGAGCAGTTAATTACTCTTGGGAGCAGGTGAATGCTCACACATTTATTTTTCTGGACTCGTGAGGCGGAGCCACCATTGGGCGAACGGGTTCAAAGAACCCGGGCCGCCACCCCCAGAGGCTGCGCCTCATGGTCCCGGACACACACACCCTCCGCGTCTGATGTCAAGACGCAGGGTGTGTGTGTGTTATTTTGCTCCCAAATGGGGCTGTGTAGCCCCATTTGAGACTGAAATCGGCCCACGCTGCGTTGCCAGTGCGACCGGAGTGACTCTCCCTGCCTTTCAAAGCTAGCCATGCCCCTCACTTCTGATGGCAGACACGGGGGCGTGGTCTCCCTCTCAAACAGGGCCGTGCGGCCCCATTTGGGAGCGAAATAATGCCGCCCACGTCTGCCTTTAAAGGCAGGGAGAGTTGCTCCGGCATGCACTGCCCAATGCAGTGCGGGCCGATCTCCCTCCCAAACAGGGCCACGCGACCCCATTTGGGAGGGAGACCAGGCCTCCACGGCTGACGTCAGGCACGGGGTGCTTGGCTAGATGCCCCCCTGCGTCTGACATCAGATGTGGGGCCAGGGGCGGCCGAACACAGCTAGCCTCCCTCTGTCACTGCTTGATTGATTGATTGGCCGTGATGCACTTCACAACACATTGGGAAAGTCTGGTAATGCTTCCCAAGATTTGAAAGTAATAGAAGAGGCAAGCTAATTTCTCATTCCTGGAAAGATGTTACAATTTTGGGGCAGTGCCCAAATCCAATTAAAAGCAAGAAGAGTAAATATTTAATATAATGATTTCATATTTGGTTTGATGTAGGCATTCTAAAAAGGTGTACTTTGTTTTCTTCTAAAACATTTTTTTATCTGTGAGTGTCATCTGCATCACAGTAACTTTTTGGCTTGGACTTCCTTGCCCCCATCTCTGCTGGAGCATATATGTCCCTCTCTATGCATTTTATAAAAATCAGTTTGAAGTAGAGAGATGAATTGCTCACAGCAGATGACACAATTGGCTAAACCCCCAAAGACTGGGAGCTGCATTAATTTTCTAATAACATGAAGTTCAGTCACATAAATATCCCAGGGGCATGATTACAGGGTCAAAACCCAGCAGAAGGACAGGGAAATGTAGGTTGAGCTTTCTTGCAAACCCAGCAGAGGTTATTGTCTGAGAATCGGTTTGTTCATTATGGCAGGGATGTGTTCAAGTATCAAGTAGCTGTGTGCTGCCCAATGGGATGTTGTTGGGCTTGTGTTTCTCCAAAGCTGCATTCCAAGCCACATGTTGAAACTGGAGGGACTTTGCAAAGCAGAATGTGATTTGGTATTGAGAGGGGGCAATCATCTGGTCTTGGCATGCCAAACCCATGGAATTTGGATCCTGACATATATTTTTCCTACCCTGAGATAATTCCCATGTGGAAGGAAAATCCCATACAAAGTTGCCTTTGGGCATCCCTTGATGGAGAAAAGGAAAGCATCTGATTAACCTATGGCCCATTTGCAAGCAAATGTGTGTAACTGAATCCTGCCCTTTTATTTTTCAGGAATAGGGAGCAGTTTTGCATCAACATAAGGTCACCTTAAGTGGCGCAGCAGGGAAATGTTCGACAAACAAGCAGAAGGTTGCCAGTTCAAATCCCCACTGCTACTGTATTGGGCAGCAGCGATATAGGAAGATGCTAAAAGGCATCATCTCATACTGCATGGGAGGAGACAATGGTAAACCCCTTCTGTATTCTACCAAGGAAAACCACAGGGCTCTGTGGGCGCCCGGAGTAGAAATCGACTTGACGGCACACTTTACTTTTGCATCAACATAAGAACAAAAGAACAGCCCTGCTGGATCAGGCCCAAGGCCTATCTAGTCCAGTATCCTGTTTCACACAGTGGCCCACCAGATGCCTCTGAGAAGCCCACAGGCAAGAGGTGAGGGCAGCATGCCCTCCCTCCTACTGTTGCTCCCCTGTAACTGTCCACCAGTAATTTGTCTAAGCTGCTTTTAAAGCTTGTGTCCATCACCTCATCCTGTGGCAGAGAATTCTATAGATTAATTGTGCACTGTGTGGAAAAAGTACTTCCTTTTGTCGGTCCTAAATTTCCTGGCCTTCAGTTTCATGGGATGACCCTTGGTTCTGGTATTGTGAGAGAGGGAGAAAAATCTCTGTCTGCTCTCTCTAGATAAAATGTGCCGTCAAATCGATTTCGAGTTCTGGCGCCCACGGAGCCCTTTGGTTTTCTTTGGTAGAACATAGGAGGAGTTTACCATTGCCTCCTCCCGCGCAGTATGAAATGATGCCTTTCAGCATCTTCTTATATCACTGCTGCCCGATACAGTACCAGTGGGTATTTGAACCGGCAACCTTCTGCTTTATTAGTCAAGCATTTCCCCACTACACCATTAGGTGGCTTTTCCATGCATAGTTTTATACACTTCTATCATGTCTCCCTGTAGTCAGCTCTCTTCCAAACTAAAAAGCCAGGCCCCTGATCATCTTGGTTGCCCTCTTCTGCACCTTTTCCAGTTCTACATTGTCCTCCTTAAGATATGGTGACTAGATCAAGAAGCAGTGCAGGGAGGGAGAGTGCTGACTTCATTTCCCTCCTGCCTGTTTGATTTGCTCTAAATTTGCTCCTCTCCAGTTACATTTTCCTTTTTGACCCTCAGAAGTACTTGTTTGGAACCCCATGGAGGGGAACTCAGCTTGAAGGGGGGTGATTTGGAGCAGAAAAGCAGCC
This sequence comes from Hemicordylus capensis, assembly GCF_027244095.1. NCBI lineage: Eukaryota > Metazoa > Chordata > Lepidosauria > Squamata > Cordylidae > Hemicordylus > Hemicordylus capensis. The sequence continues at coordinate 22,874,311 of NC_069661.1, read as the reverse complement.
AGTCGGGAAAGGATCCACCACCATTTCTCTGTGAAAAATTACTTCCCTACCAGAGCGGCTTTGACAAGGAGCAAAACATTCAAACATGCATTTGCATGTAACCTGTTAAGGGCTTAGACAAATGATTCATACAAGACTCTTTGCATCATGGAGTCCAGTTTTTGCCTATGAGGAACTGGTGGTTTGAAAGTGCTGTATTGCGGTGTGAGCAACTGGAGCAGCCCCAGTAGCCCCCGATGATAGCAGGTATTGGATGCTTCCTCCCCATCCCATTCAATCCTCTTCATTGTCAACCCCCCAATTTCCCCTACCATGATCCATGTCACCCATACTTGCTGGGTGACTCTGGACCAGTCACTTCTCTCTCAGCCTAACCTACTTCACAGGGTTGTTGTGAGGAGAAACTTAAGTATGTAGTACACAACTCTGGGCTCCTTGGGATATAAAATGTAAAATAATAAGAATTTCTCACCCCAGGTGTTTTCCATCTGTTAATTGTAAGCTCCGTGGATAGTTCCTATTTCTGTGGTTTCTACTGCTCCTAGCGGTTCTAAATGAATAATTAGTAGTATTTATTTATTTAAAGTATTTATATCCTGCCTCTCCAGTGCAATACTGCTCAGGGTGGCTTACAACAGTAACCCATAAAGACTACGGTCCAATTCAGACACTTGATGGACCCACAGGGTTGGGTCCTGTGGGATTCTGATTCTGTGGGAGCACAGGAAAGCTGCAGAATATGAGACCAAGTACAGAATACACCTTCTCATCCTAGATGCTGGGTTAGAACTAGAGATGGGAGGAGCAGCAGGCTGAGAAGGAAATGCTCTCTCTGGCCTGGAAAGCATCATGTGGTAATTTGTGTTTCTCCTTGCCAAGTCCTCATTCCTTCCCTTCCGAGGACTATGATTATAAGGCAAGCCTGTGTACAACTTGTGACCCAAGAAACTAAATGTGATCCACTAGCTACGCATGGGAGCTTAAGACGTGCACGCATGCACGTACGCGCATGTCTTTTGTTCAGTTTCAAGGGTCATGTGATGCAGGCTTAGGATGGGACCATGACTGAGATCCAAAGAAGCAGATGGCTGAAGATATTTTGGACATGTGTTTCTTGGACCAGCTGTCCACACTTGCATGGCACACGCTATCTTTGAAAGAAAGAGTTGCACAAGCAAATTGTGCTGCTGCTCTTTGGCTGCTAACCGTTGACCAGATAGGTGAATTATGGCTTTGAGTTCTTCTTCAAAGATTTGTGCATAATATAGTTAGTGAGTTTCCTGGAGTCTGCTGAAGACTGCTGTAAAGATACCATAACTATGATTTTTGGTGTGTCGGTGATTGGTAGCTTTCCGTGTCACTTAAGAATTGGACTTATACCCTCAGCTTCTATCAGTACATGATGTCCTTTTAACCAATTTAATTTCAGGTTATCTTTGTAAACTTCTGCAACAGACTTTCTGCTTAGTTCAGGAAATGCAGCCCAGAGGATGGTGTACAGGAGCAGTGCAGACCCCACAGGGCAAGATATATTAGAGACACAGCCTTATAGCCTTGTATTGTTTAGTCTTGCTTTACTGAGGGGTATACAGTTTGAAAGTTCATAATGTGCCTTGGTGATTTCCTATCTGCTTAAATAGTTTACTGTTTCTGTTTTGCTTTGGTTGTCCTCCTTGGGCCCAGTTCCTTTTTCCAGACCACATCCAGGGCATCAAATCAAATTACAGTTATACATTTCTATTCTGCCTTTCCCTCCATGGAGCTTAGGGCAGCATCTCCCTGTTCAAGTCAGAGGCCAGGATTGAGAGAGCCAGGCAACCAGTCAGGGATCAAGCCAAAGGATCATGGTCAAACCGAGCTGGTAGTCAGGCAGCAGGGGTCAAGACGGTAGCCAAATGTCAAGCATGTGACAGAGGTTAATCCAAGCAGTCAGTTCACAAAAGCTGGCAACACACTCACACCAGAACGGGCCTTCTATGTTGCAGCTCCTGGACTTTGGAATCAGCTCCCTGTTGAAATAAGAGCCTCCCCATCTCTGGCAACTTTTAAAAAGGCACTGAAGACACATTTATTCACCCAGACTTTTAATTAGATTTATAGTTTTAAATAATTTTAATACTGGGTTTTAAATGTTTTTAATCTTTTAAATAATTGTTAATTGATTTAATGTTTTAAATGATTTTAATTGTAAACCATCCAGAGACGCAAGTTTTGGGCAGTATATAAATATTTTAAATAAATAAAAAATAAGAATAAGGAGACCTTGACACTGAGGCTCAGCATGCTTCGAACAGGAAGCATTTTATCCTTCCTGCCAATGGTATCTGGAGGACTTTTTCCTGGGGGCCAAAGCAAGCAATCCAGTACCCCCATTCCTGTGAGTATGCAGTCCGGGGGGGGCAGGTGCCCCCTCTTCCCCACCCCATGGATACCCATGCTTCCTGCTACAGGGGGGAGCCAGTGAGTGATCCCATAGAGCATTGCCTGGAAGCTATGCTTGAGAACCTGCTGCAGTATAGCAAGCTGCCAGAAGGGGCAGCAACATGCAGAGCCTCATGGCGGACAGAACAACCTCCACACAACCTTCGCACAACAACCCTGAGTGTAGCTTAGGCTGAGAGTTGGCAACTGGCTACATGGCTGAGTGAGAATTTGAACCTGGGTCTCCTTGGTCCTAGTCCAGCACCCTAACATCTACTTTGTACCTTTTGGCTTGCACACATGTGACTTTTAGTTGGGATCTCATGGAGGCACTGACTTTGTGGACTTGCACTTCCACAGGCCAGGACAGGTGACCAGCCTGATGGATCCCTTTTCCATATTGTTGTGCTTGTGCAAATTGCAGCATATGGGCCTCATGTGGAGGTTGTGTCAGTGCCTCTGCGTGATTCCTGCCAAGTCACAAGCCCAATGGCGATCCCATTGAGCAATCCTGTGGGTCCACCAAAGCCACCCCAAGCAGTATTACACCTCAGAGGCAGGATATAAAAACTTGAAAGAAATACGACTAGTTATCCATTTTGAACCGCTAGGAGCAGTAGAAACCACAGGAAGTGTCCACGGTATTTACAGTTCACAGATGGAAAAAACCTGGGATGGGAAATAAATTGTGGCGGGGAACTCTGGGGGTTGACAATGAAGATTGAATGGGATGGGAAGGAAGCATCAAATAGTTATGCAGGAGCCACAATCCTACACACACACACACACACACACACACACACACACACACACACACAACTGCTTCACACTGTCATGTGATCGGGCTCAGTACTGCCAACCCTGACTATCCGTGGCTTCTCTAAGGTTTCAGGCAGGGGTCTTTCCCAGCCCTACCTAGAGATGCTGCCAGGGACGGAACCTGGGGCCGTCTTAATGCGAAGCACGTGCTCTACCACCAAGCCACAACCATATCCCCAAATCAGTGATGATCAACTATGCCTTTTCCATCGTATCTGTTTTACCACATGGAGGAGTGGGAATGGGGCAGCACATTTATAGACTCACAGAGTTGTTGCACACACATACACACACCGGCCCCCTTTCTGGCTTATATATGTAAAATGTGTGTAAATCAGAGGTGAGCAGCAACTGGCTCGTATGGCCTGGACAAGCTTCCTCTCCACCTTTGCTGCCGTAACCGCTGGCCCGCATGTCGATTGCCACGTGGAGGTAGTCTGCAGAGCATATTATTTGGTGCAAGCTCATCATAAGTGTGCTTTGCTTCCTAGCTTACACTTGAGACTTCCATTGCTTTTCTTGGATTGTATTAATAATATCTTTCTCTGTGTTCTTCTTTAACAGACTGGTTGCAAGGAAGAGTTGCCCATAGCTACACCCCGGTCTTCAGAAGCCCTTTCCCAACGGAGCTTGGACGGGCACTGAGCGACATTGACTGCACCTTGTAACTCCTCCCACTTCCATGGGGACTGTACCAGATCCTTTGAGGTCTGCCAGGCTTTCGCTGGTCGCCGCTTCTGAGGAGGAAAGCGGTCTAAGACAGCGGCAGTCCCCCAAACACCAGCACAGTCAAGCAAGCATAGAGACGAACAGTAATGGGTTTCCTTTTCCGGCCAAGGGGCAGAACGCTGGGGAGCTCTTGTTTGAAGTGAACTCGGCCACAGAAGCTGATGATCCAATGGGTGAACAGCATTGTGGGTATGACACTAGACAACCAAGCATGTTTTCTCCTGGGTCCTCCAGCCCTTCCAAAGAATGCTGCCCAGCAGCTCTGGAGCCACTAAAGAATTCTCAGCAAGAAGGCAGCAATGGCTCCAGAGACGAAGGCCAGCCCACAGCAGAAGGCTCTTCTCTGGGGCCTGTTGCAGACAAGGTGCCTCCTACCCAAGAAGCCAGCGAGATGGTGCAGATCGGTGCTGGAGAGCAGCTCTGTAGGGCAGTTGATGAAGCAAGCTCTACTTCTGGAGCAGGCAGCCATGCCAGGGAGAGCAAAACCCATGAGAATTCTGCTCTCACTACCCATTCAAATGCCCAGCAAGATGCCTCAGTGGCAAAGGAAACTGGGGGTGAAATGACTGGTCCTGAGAAAACTCCAGCACCAGCTTCAGTGAGGGAATCTGAAGCTGCTTCTGATCTTGGAGGGAAGTCCCATGTTGGCTCAGAAGTAGAATTGAATGGTACAAAGGATGCAAGCTCCCATCTTAGGACTGTGCCAGAGTTGGTACCCAAATCTGACCTTGAGAGCACGTCACGGCCATCATGCAGTGCAGAGGCTGTGGAGGAGGCAGCGCCAGAGCTCTCCAAGTTCAGAGACACTGGTACGATGACCGTGCAGGCCGACAGTAAACCTGGAGCTGGGGAGGCAACAAGCACGACCCATCAAGATGCCGAGGTTCAGGCTGTAGCCAGCATGGAAAGCAAATCGGCTTCCACCAGCCCAAGTATCTTTGCTGCATTCTTAAGAGAAAGCATGCCTTCTGAGGCGAGACCGAAGCAAGAGCAGTTGCACGTGATTTACACAGGAGCTGGAGGGAAAGAACAATCCGAAATTGTGGATGGGTTTGTGCCACTTGTCCAAACAGCGCCATCCACTGGTGTCATGCCTGAAGTGCACCTTCCAGCCTTGGCTACAGGAGGTGCGTTGGGAGTGCACACTGTCCAACTTCGAGACAGCCCAGCAGGCACACATGATACAGTCCGCTTGTCTTTGTTGGACACCACAAAGAGTCTGTGCCCACTGGCATCTGGTGGTACTCAAGAAGCATCTGTCAACAGGGTAGAAGCACAAATAGCCGGCATGGCTAGTAATCTCAGTGATGTTTCTCAGCAGCCGTTAGACAGTTCAATCTTGTTGAAGACAAGACCTGTTTACCAGATTACTGTCAACACCAGTAATCAGCCTGGGCCTCTTCCACAACCTGTGCAACCTGTGAACACTGAAACCAAGCTACCTCCATTAGCTGCTCTCCCAGAATTCCACAGCAAACATCAGCACTCTGGGCCCTGTGCTAAGGAAAATAGCCAGGCATCGCCATCCTGCCGTGACGTATCTGAACATGCCAAGGCTGCAGTTGGTGCTCAAGGTAGCAATTATGAGGAGAACCTGCAAACCAAGACTGTTGGTGACCTTGGGACAGGTGCAGCTAGCTTCCACGTGGATGTAAAACCACAGAGGGAGGAAAAGCTCATCTCTCTTGATCCTAAAGGACAAAAGATAAGTCATACAGGAGCTGCTGCTGCTGCTGCTGGCACCCCGACAACATGTACTCCAGTCGTGACAAAGAGAGAGCATGGTGGATTCCCAAAACATAAGAAAGAGATGCAAGCAGCTGGGCTGGAGTCTGAGTTGAGTAGAAATTCTGCCCCAGGTCTTGGAAGTCAAGTCATTAAAAGCAGTGAAACTAGGAAGGGACCAAAGCTAGATCCACCAGCAGCTCCTACGTCTTCTCAGCCTGTGCCGGCTATTGGCGAAAAGAAGAAAGAGCCCCGGCCTGCCACGGACGCCAAAGTGCAGCTGAAGCAGTCCAAGCGCATCAGAGATGTCGTGTGGGATGAACAGGGCATGACCTGGGAGGTTTACGGGGCTTCCCTAGACCCAGAATCATTGGGGGTCGCGATCCAGAACCACTTGCAGAGGCAGATCAGAGAACACGAGAAACTGATTAAAGTCCAAAGCACCCAGAACCGGAAATCCATTTCTTCAGATACGTCCTCAAATAAAAAACTCAAGGGGAGGCAGCACAATGTTTTCCAGTCCGTGCTGCAGAATTTCCGGCGCCCCAATTGCTGTGTTCGCCCTGCTGCTTCTTCCGTGTTGGACTGAAAGAGTTGGGAGTGTGGGTGGGGAGATGATGTGTGGCCATTTGTATCTGGGTACACTGAAATCCATGGAAAATAAGTCCTGACGCTCAGCTTCATTGCTATAGAATCCGAAGCGAAGAGCAGGGGTGGGGGAGAAGTAATGACGCTATATTATATTCTCAGTAAGTCAACACATCTTCACTGTCTTATTTCAGCAATGGGCACATGCTGCTTTTTTGTTGACTTGGAAGGCCCTGACCCCAGTCTGTTCCCAAATGAAAGATAAGCACTTAAAGAAGCACAATTCAAAATTGCCGATGCGCTGCAGCAATCATGGCAGCTCTAGAGATGAAAGAGAGGCAGGGGGAGCGGGGTGGAAAGAGGCATCGGATCCTTTTACATCACTGTTGTTGACATGTAACTAGCTGTTATGCAGACTGTTTTAAATAATGTAGACCATGATGTGGCCAATGTTTCCCACCTGGGGAGGGGAAAGCATCAGTTTGAAATTCCTGAGTTGGGCAGGGTTGGTGCTGAAAGAATTAAGGGCGCTGATTCTCTTACATTTTTTAAAAACCCTCAAGAGATATTTTAAAAAGTATAAGGGGATGCATGCTCTATTTATTCCCATAGAACAAGTTAATGCCAATTTAAGAGGCCTACCCAGAGGAGGAGCTCCAGAAGCCATCTTGCTTCACAGCGTTGGAGGATGCTAACCAGAGGTGGGCCTCCTGTGCCAATAATATACAACACACAGGGCCATTTCAGATGATCCATTACCAAATTGCACGATTCGAAAGGTAAGCATGCCAAGAGCATGCCCCTGAGAACATCTTGCATGGAAGATGTCCTTCCTGTATGGGAGTAGACGGTCCATCCAAATAGCTGGGACATCCCGGGGGGGAGGGACGCTCTCAGCGTATCCACTTTCTTATTGTGTAGGCCAGTAAAGTATTGTCTGAACCAGCCCACATTTGTGCCAAAAGTCCTCTGGATGAATGTTGCAGTGGGTCTTTGGAATCCTCTGGCATCCCTTCCAAGTTAAAGGTGCTTAGGACTGGAGAATAAGGGACATAAAGACCCAATTCCCCACCCATTTCAGTGGGTGCCAGATATTCTTAAAAACATGCCGGGCTGCTACATGAGGTGTTGACTGTTATTTGTTCATTAATGAGTTTCTGCGAGTGGTATTAGTAATACTTTTCTTTTTGAAATGGTCCTTCCAAATAGAGCTGGAGGAATTACCAGGGTTCTCCACAACATATACATGTAGAAAGAACTAGAAAGATTAGGAATGTTGTATAGCCCTTTTTAACGTCTATTTTGTACACAGAGGAATTGCCGGCCCGTAAGAAGGAAGTGATGGTGGCTTGCCTGAGGCAAAAGCTTTGTGTTTTCACTTCCTGCCGGCTGCCTGACTTGGCAAAGAAAAGCTCCCCTTGGCAAAAATGTGTTTAAATAATGGTATTGTGTTTCATGAAGCTGTTGATTGATTGTCACACAGAGCAATTAATGTCTATTTCTTGTGGAGGTAAAGCTTTCTTGCACATCCTAAAGCAAGGGTTCTCACAGTGCAAGGGAAGCACTCCTAAAGGGAGGTTGGAGAGAAACCACCACCAGTGGCCAAACTGTTTGTTCCCTGAGTTGTCGGGTCCCCCTAGTGTTCATTTTCAGTGGGCCAAAAGTGCCAGTCCAGCATCAGCATCTGATTGCCGCCATCCTAGACACTATGCCAGACTCCTTGTGTTGATGGTCAGTCCTGGGGACCAATAGGGGCAAAGCTACTGTATATTTTTCTCCTGCATTGTGTTTCCCTTCAGTTCCTCTCAGACGAACCTGTGGGTTTAAATGGCTGCTTCTATCCTTTTGACCTGTTTGCTACTATGCTGAGGACAGGCATGAGCATTTACTTTTAGGGCTGACCGTATTTTAGCTGCATAGGATCTCCTGCTGCATCCTCCCTGGCACAGGTCACATCAAAAGTTCCAGGACAGGTGCGAAGCACCTACGAAGTAGCCCCTCCCAACTCCAGAGTTGCTCCATTTTCTGGACGGGACAATACCAGTATGGGAATTGCCATCTTCTCCCATCTGATCTTAGAGTGACACAGGAAGATGCATGATAGGGGCTCCCATGTCACAGAGGTAACATTAGGAGGGGTCTTTAGCTGCACTTCTGTTTCCATGCTCTAGGAAGACTTGGAAGACCAGTTGTAAGAACCTTTGCACTTACCGACTTTGGCCATTTAAAACATCAATTCCAAATCATTGTCCTTTTCTACAAATTGGTGGTGGTACCAAGCTGCAAGGGCCCAGTAGGCTGTTAATTCTTTTTATAATGCCAATTATGTGACTAGCACTTTGTGGATAAAAACAAGACAAAGAGAGAAAACTTAGGGGGGAGGGAATAAGTTTCCACATCGTTGTCCAGACGTCATCTGACTTTGCTTTCCTGAAGTGGAACGCTCATAGTCCCAGAGAGCTGGCTGCATGGTCTGTAAGCGGAGTAGAAAGACCAAAGGGACATCTGTTCTGCTATAATCATTGCTCAAAATCCAGTGGGTGCAAGGCTTAAGTATCGCAACAGAATCTGCTCAAGCACGGTAGAATGGATTTGAAGAGCAAGATTTGAATGTTCTAGGCACAATACTTGCAAATGGATTCTGGAGGACTTTCTGCGTGGAACTACACGTTACAAAACTTGCTGACATGTGCCCCTTCGCCCTCCATGATGTGTACCAAAACATACCTCCATAATCCAATGTCATCGTGTTGCATATTTCCCTGCCCTTGCGCCATGTGATTAGCTGACACGGCTGGGGAAATGCACTTCATGAAATCAGAACATAGGACATGTCCTGCACATTACGGAGAGAAGTGGGAAAGCTTAACCCAGGGATTCCATTTTTGGAGGCAGCCCTCGGCTGCTCATAATGGAGTGGCATCATATTACAAGATTTGCAGTCATACTAGAGCAGGGCTGGATACATTTGGACCTCCAGATGATGTTGAACTACAACTCCCATCATTCCCAACCACAATAAATTATGGCTGGGGTGATGGGATTTGTGGTTCAACAGCACCTGGTTGGCCAAGTCTGGCCAGCCCTGCACTAGAGGGCAATTCCAATGGTAACAGAATCAGGCACTTTACTTCTTTTTCAGTGATTGTAGCCTGTACCCACTGGCAAGAGAGTCTTAAGACCACATTTTTATGAAATCCTTAAATATTATAGATATTGTCTGAAATGTGCAAAATACATTGGTAAAAGGATTAGAATTATTTTACATCACTTCTGATACCGTTGCCAACATATTTTGCACATTTCAAGCTATAGTGATTTAAGGGTTTTGTAAAAATAAGGCCTTTATAGAATATGTTATCTTGCCAGTGGGTATATATACAACATCAACTTGGAAATTTGCTTATGGCTACAGTTCCTGAATTTGTTAGCCTTGGAATTGTCCTTGAGTTCACTTACGTTTCAGCTCTAGTATGAAGATGTTCCAGAACTGAGCAGGTCTTCTATCCTGTCCTCTATCGTGTCCTCTTTCATGATCTCCTGATCATGAGTTATTTCGGTTTTGTTTTAAACAGAAGACAGACCTACCACTCAGCGCAGTCTGAATATCCAGGACTGCCTGCCCAGGAAAAATATATACCTGTGTGTTTCATCAATGAAAGAAAACAAACAGACAGACATACTAGGGTAATGAAAATTCACATTGAATTGATCAACTAAGGTTTTCAAAGGCTCCTAAGAGCCAGGTTCATTAACTGGTTAAGACAAACTACTTGAACTTGATTCCCAGAGAAGTCAGGACTCAGCTGGCAGTCCATATGTTAGTGCTTAGGGTTTCATTTTTCACCCTAGAATGTTAGACTTGGGGGTAAATTTAATGAAATTGATTGACAGTAGATTTCAGGATAGGCAAAAGAAAACATTAATTCATACTAAGGCATTAATTAGTTTTCTGGAATTCACTGATACAAGATATGGTAATGGCCACTTAGCATCGCCAGAGGTTCTCAAATGTGGGTCCTCGGATGTTGTTGGATAACTCCCATTATCTGCATAGTTCTGGGGAAGATGGGAGTTGTCCAACAACATAGGGAGACCCACGTTTGAGAACCTCTGATTTAGATGGCTTTAGATTAAAGTGGTTCCCAACCAGGGTTCCGTCAGATGTTGCCGAACTACAACTCCCATCATCCCTGGCTACAATTTATTGTGGCTGGCGATGCTGGGTGTTGTAGCTCAGCAACATATGGAGGAACCCTGGTTGGGAACCACTGATTATTATAATTTTATTTAACATATTTCTATACCATCCAAAACTTGTGTCTTTTCGACAAATAAATGGAGGGGAGATGTTTCAATGGCTCTTAGTCATGGGAACTGAATGAAACCTCTGGGTTAAGAGTCAGTATGCTACTGAATATCCGTGGCTGAAGAGCAAGAATGGGCAAGGGCTGTTTCCTTCAAAGCCTGCTTATGGGCTTCCTAGAAGCCTCTGAATGATGGCCTGTTGTATCCAGGACACACAGAGATAGGGTCCACACAGTCCTTTATTAATAGCAGTGTTGTAGCATAGTTCAGCCATCAGGAGCTGAGCAAGCAGTCAGTCAAGCCCAAGGCAAGACTGCTTTCTCAGTGCTCTCTGCTCTCTTTTATACATTAGACACTGATCCCTTTCAGCCTGTTCTCATAATCAACCCCTTAAAGGAACAGTAATTTAAAATCTCATCACCACATGGCGCTTCGGCTTGATCCCTGGAGGCTCCTCTTGTTACCTTTGTAGTGGTTTGTTCTGGTGCCTAATCATTCTAGACCGTCCTCCTTTGGAAACTATATAAATGGCAGTCAATTATGCTATATAAGTTGGTGCCAATGGAGGCTATATGCCTCGGTCCTGCTAATTTTAAGCCCATCTATATCCCATTAATCTCAATGAGATAGTAAGGATGGGTGTAACTCTTTCCAATTAAAATAGAAAGGACCCAAGAGTGCTTAATTTCGGCTGAATCATTTCTTTTTTTTCTTTCTAAAAGAAAGTGAAATCAACTCCCATCAGCCCTGGTCACAAAGGCCATTGTGGCTGGGGATGATGGGAGTTGTAGTCTAACAACATCTGGGGACCCACATTGGAGAAACCCTGGTTTTTACTGCATTTATTGCCAATTGTACACATTTGTTCCATCAGCACGAGGCCATTTTTTCCTTCTACTCTAAAAAAAAAAAAAAAAGCTTCAAAGTTCTGCTTGGAGATCATAGCGGTGACTTGGCCTCCAGCAGCCATGCTGTCGGAATGTGCTCAGACGGATGTCTTGTCAGGTCTTGCTTTATTGTTTGCCTTGCAGCAAAACAGGCTGTTCTGAGGGCAATGCAGCAGATAATTCTTAGTTTTTAAAAAAGCCTATTCTGCAACCTCTCCTTGGAAAAATAGCTTTTAAAAATTCTCTTTAAAACCATTCATTTCAGTTGCATTAAAATGTCACCATTGTATTTTGAAGAGATTGTATCTGCATACCTTATGGAAAGATTTACATTGTCTAGGTGCCCACAAACAGAACTAGGAGAAAACATTCAGCTGCTGAAGGAACCGAGTATGTGTTTAGTCTTGAGACAGGAAGATTTAGGGCACTATCAATCCCCATACTGGCCCACACGTGAAGGAATTGTCATAGGCTGCTTCTCCCTTTGTGTGTGCCAGGCCATTAAAGGAAGCACATCGATCTCCTTTCCCTGTTTATCTCCATCCATTCCTTTTTTGCACCTATGCAGGTGATCTGTACTCCTAGTGCTAGTCAGGTATGCTGTCCAGGGATGTGCACAGAACCGGCTCGGAAGCCCTTTATGGGCCTCCGGACCGGTTCGGCGGCAACAGGGGTCTAACTTTAAGAGTGGGGGAGGGTGCGCTTCCTCCCGCCGGCGTCCATTTCTGTAACAGCTGGTCGGGGCAGCAGTGTATCTCCCTGCCGTCCCGTTGGCCGGATATGGCCGGAAGTTCCAGACGTGCTGGCGTGTGCTGGCAACGCACGTGCACCCGGAACGGGGGCAGCAGTAAGGTATGCTGCTGCCCCGATTAGCTGTTACAGAAACGAATGCTGGCAGGGAGGGGGGAGCAGCGGGAGGGGTAAGTGTGCACACACCCCGCTCTTAAAGCGGCACCCCGCCACCTTCGAGCCTCCCCGGCACGGTTCCATGCATATCCCTAATGCTTTCCCCAAGGTAGGAAGGGGAAGGAACAGGGCCGAAGTGAGTTCTACGTTGATTCCTCCCCATGCCAGCAGCTGTACTTAAGTGAAGATGGATTGCATTCCAGAAAGGCAACCTTTAGACCTGTCTCTTTGACTGCTTGACATGTGCATAAGCAATTAAAGTAGTTTTTAAAACAAGCAAAACAGACCTGCTTCCTGATAACTTCATTTTAAAAACATCTTTAGCCTATTTTTAACTCAAATTGGGTCATCGAGACGGAAGTCCTTTCAGAAGGACTGGCTATTAAAACTTGAATCCTGAACATTTTTCGCATAAGGAACTGGTGTAGTGACATAGCGAACAGCCTGAACTGTGGATTGGGACTTTGTTGGTTCCGGTCTCACCTCTGCCACGACCTCCCAAGATGGTCTTAGGCCACTCCCTCTCAGCCTTGACCCCACCACCTGCAATATACAGATAGCAATACTTGCCTACAGGGTCGTCGTATGGATTAAAACCATATAATTAATGTGAAGTACTTTGAATACTCAAAAGTGCTATACAAATGCTAAATATCTGAAAGAAAGATCCACAAATCAGTGAGCAAATTTTCATATGTTGACCTCCTGACTAATGCTGCACATATGCAGTCAAAACAATCATAAGAAGCCACACATATGCAGTGGCTACATTCCTACTACAGCAGTGCAGGCATTTAAATGCCAGGAAGCATTTTTCCCTATTTCCCATTCCCCCAGAAGCACTTAGGACAGACAAGAGGAAGTACCTTTTCACACAGTACATAATTTATGGGATTCTCTGCCACAGGATGTGGTGATGGCCACTACCTTGGATGGCTTCAAAAGGGGCTTAGACAAATTCATGGAAGACAGGTCTATCTATGGCTACTAGTCTGGTGGCTATGGACCATCTTCAGCCTCAGAGGCAAGATGCCTCTGAATAGCAGTTTCAGGGGAGCCACAGAGAAGAGAGGGCATGTCTTCAGCTCTTGCCTGTGTTTAAAGTTGTGTGGTAAAGATGGAATTTGAAGAGATCCTTGAAACCATGGTATTTACTTTCAAGTGAATATGTTTAGGACTGGGGTGTTAGCTTTTTTTTTGTTTTTACTTCGTCCTGTTCTCTTGACTTTGTCAGTAGTTTAGGTTCAGAAATCCCAACAGGTTAAGCTTTTCCTGTTATGGGGGAAAGTGGTGTAGAAGGTTTCCCTAGATTAGCTTCTATGGGTCCGGTTGCTAGTATAGGTGCAGGGACAGGTTTTTTAAAAGTCAGTCTTCACTGTATATTAATTTTGTTTGCACGTCAGGCAGCAGGACAAACTTTCACATTGGTTGCTGAGAGCAATGGGAGCCCTTCACTTTCTACTGGAGTGGATGGGGAGAACTCCCATTGATTATAATGGGACTGGATTGAATCCAGTGGTTTTAAACTGCAGGGATTGGAGGCTACCTGTAACTTCCTGGCCTTAGTTCAAAGAATCCATGCTTAATGCTTAACAACACTAGTCACAATAAATGCAACTCCCACAGATTTCAACAGGATTTAATTAACCTTCTGCATTTGGGCTCCTAGCTAGAAGGACCAAAGCATGGAATCTCCTTCCTTTGAGATGTTTGAAATGAGACTCAACAAACAGCTGTCATGTAGACCAAATTATCTCCAGATTCTAGTTCTATGACTCCATGAAATTCCCAGGGGGCAGCAATAATATTTTAAGCACATGAGTAATAGATATGGACTTGGGCCTTATCTAAGTAGTATTGATCATACTGTATTTACCAGAATTCAAGAAACCATTTTCTCCAAGTTCTTTGATATTAGAAATAGGAGGGGCATCTTGAATTCAGAGTCCTGTTCCTTTTGGAACTGGTCTTTAATCTCTGTTTTTAAAGAGGTCATCTTAAATTCAGAGTCATCTTATATTAAGGTAAATATGATATATGCACTCTTTAACATTTGTCCATTCCTTAATAGCTGTATAATTTCCAATGACATGCAGTGAAAGATGGTTTTGAAAAGAAAATGAAAAAAAAAATAATTTTGAAAATATTGCCCCAGAGAATCTGGCTATGTAGTCTTATTTCTGCTTTTCACAAAATCCATCCTGCACTTTGCTCATCTTCTGCATAATTTCCATAGCATCTGTTACATGATGAAAAAGGCATAATTTGAATGGCTTCATTATGTATGGAGATAGGATTACGAGATAGGACCTGAATACAAGTAGATAAGATATTAGGCAAGTGGTGAGTCCAGTATTTTGCTATCTGGCTATAATATAGTAACTATTACATGATCTCTCCAATGTATGTATCCTCTACATTGTGCAAAATAGAACAATGTCCTCCAAGATATTTCCAATCAGTTGTTCTGAATATTTCTCTTCATAGTCAGGGAAGAAGCTCTTTCCAATTACTCTTCAGTACAGAATAGTGTAAGGGCTAGGACTAAACTGCAGATTTCCCCCCTGCCCTTGTCCCTGAGTTAAAACTTAAATGTATTTAGAGATTTAAATTCATTAAATCTTATAATTCTTATGCTTTTATTTCTCTCTCATGTTGCAGCTTTGACAAAAGTTTTTATTTTTATTTTTACCATAGCTAGCCCTAATTTAATTTGTAATTCTAAAAAATATTAGTGGAAGCAAAATCTGTTGGGCCAAAATTACTCCAAAATACCAAATTGGTTGGTTGTTCCTTTTGTGAATGTGACACCTTGATTGTAAAGAGCTGCATGTCTGGATGGCAACACCACAACAAAGTTGCTATAGCACTGATGTAATCTCATAATGTTTGAAATTGCACTTGTGCTGATCAAAATGGTGTCAGGGAGGCGAACATGTAAACGGGTTTATCAGACTGAAAAAACCAGAATGCATATCCCAGCAGTTGCATTGCCCTTTCCCTGTGTTTGCTGCACAGAGCGTTAAAAGAGCAGTAGTTATGATCTACCCTCTCCTAAACATTTATTTCTTGAAGAAGTATGTTCAGGAACACATTCATAAGGAGATATTGGGACTCTAAAACAGGGACATTGTTGAATAGATCCTGGACCCACAGCCCCACTGTTGATCATTAAACTCAATCATATCCCCCCAAGAATAATTGAGTGTGTGTTTTAAGTTTTCTAATATACAGCACCTATGAAGGTGGAAGCTGCAGAGAGATGGATGAGGCTATGAGCTCTCTCCCGTGCTCTGTGCAGGTGCCTCCACAGCTGCACTTGCTTTCTGGAAGAGGTCATGAAGCAAGGAGGTGGCTGATGAGATTCGGGGCTTTGAGCCATTGGGGGTGGGGTGCCCCATGGGCCATCCTGATGACTACCCTGCCCTGAAGCATTTATAGATATGTACAATACAGTAAAATACAGTGGTAGGCAATTTGCAGCCCGCATTATCAAGTCAGGCCTTTGAACTGTGGCCAGAAAGCTCACTTTTTATCTGCCCCCAAATGCATTTGTATGTCAAGCCCATTGGCTCCAGGCACTCTTTTCACTGCCAACTTCAGAAAGTTGAAGAGACTGGCAAAATATATGACTTGCACCAACTTTGTACTGTCCTGTAGTACAAGGTTCCCAACCCTTCACTTTCCAGGGTGAAGGAGGGGTCTGCAGACTCCACCAAATGTAAGCATACTGGCATCAACAAGTAAATTAAGAGCCCTGACCATTGGAATAAACTCTTAATATGACATCTTGTTAGGATTTGATTCCACTTTTCTCTCCTACATTTCATCTGGCTTTTGATTTACTTCTAATCTTCCTGTTGATATTTGAACTGCCATGTTAGGAGATTTGTCCTTTAGATGCCTAATAGTGAAAGAGCTCTGTAATCTTTACTCCCTGTTATTGTCCAAAATGTGAACGTTATGTGGATTATTTGAATGGTAGTAAATGTTGATGATATTGTTGGGTAAGAGTTGTTGTTTGGCTTCTCTTACCACCGTTGTGTTGGCACTGAAGTTTGTTTCCCCTCTCGGTGTGTGCTGCCATGTTTTCGACTGTCTCATGTACAAATAACCTAAAGTTCCTTGATGTTTATTCTTGTGCCTTCAGCTTTATTGTTTTTCCACCCAAATTGTCCTCCACTGCTGTCACAGATTGTGAAGTGATGTCCACTAATGAATCTTCTGCTCTTCCACTCTTCTCATCATTATAACTCTTCTCATCTATAACTCTGAATCTTGAGTTACTCTGAAAGATTTTCTTGTGGGAATATAGTTAAAACCTGAGACTATGGATTGTTCAGAACGCCTCAGAAGAATAGAATAAAACAGCAAGGGAACACATTCATATTTCAGTTGACCTGAAACTCATATGAAAACTTTGGATATACCTTCTTTTGTTTCCTTATTTACAATTTATTGCTGGCCTTTCAATAATGGACGGACTAATTGTGGAGATGAACATGGACAAAAACAACGGAGCTTTCTCCTCCGTGAGGAAACTTTCAGATCTGTCTTAAAATTCTGCAGCTTCTTTCAGCTGTGGAATTCAACCCACCTCACATCACAGCTAACGCCTCTTAACAATAGTGTTTCCAATACATATATATATAGAGAGAGAGATATTTTTTAAAAACTGATAATTATTGAATAAGAGAAGGCTTCCAGGTAGTTGAGGGCACATGAGTGGAGAGAGCAGTTGATAGAATTCAGCTACGATACAATCCTTGTAAGAAACAAAAATTGGAACTCTATAGTGTATTGTCTATACAATACACTATAGTGATGTATAGTGGCCCTGTCCACCCCCAGCACAGTACTTCCAGTGACTGTTGCTGGTGTCTATCTGATGTTTCTTTTTAGAATGTGAGCCCTTTGGGGACAGGGATCCATCTTATTTGTTATTTCTCTGTGTAAACCGCCCTGAGCCGTTTTTGGAAGGGCAGTATAGAAATCGAATTAATAATAATAATAATACATGGGCACATGTGCTGGAATGCCAAGCAATACTGTGTCCTCTGCTTCCCCTCACCCCAAAAGTCCACAACACCAGCACACCCCATGTTTTAAAATATTGCCCTTTATTTTTTCAAAATGTTGCTCTCTTAGGGCAGAGTGTAAGCAGCTTTAACTGCCTGGGTATGATCACTGTCTTGGACAAAAGACCATTTTAGAGTGATCCAAAGCAGCCTACAAAAGGTACCTCAGTGCTATTGGCCAACGGACAGATTTTTCCAAAAACTAGCATTCCAGTATAAATCAAATAGCTATCCATATGCAATGATGAAATATCCCATGCTGTTGCCCTATTAAAAATATTCCATTAGATTTTACCTGCTTTGACAATAAGGTAATGAAAAATGCATGCTACCGGAAAAGGGAATTAAATTGGAAAGGAAGTGCAATTTTAATTTATTCAGAAGACTTTTTAAATCATGTTTATGATCAGTGTGTATACTGGACTAGGTTCGGGGAGGCCCAAGTTCAGTCGTGCAAGTCACTGGGTGACTCTGGGCCAGTCACTTCTCTCTCAGCCTAACCTATCTCCTAGGCTTGGTGTGAGGGCAAACGTGTCCATGTTTAGACCTCTCTGGACTCTGTGGAGGAAGAGTGGCATATAAATGTAATAAATAAACTTGTACGGCCTTGTTCAGAATGAGGTGTTCTGGAGGGGTTATTCGTATAATGAAGTGGGCTTGGCTGGGAAATAATAGCTAGTCCAGAGTCACCTGCCTCATGCCCAGGTGGGGATTTGAATTCGGGTCCTTCTGGTCCAAGTCTCTCTTTGTAACTATATACATAGAGTAGCAAATGATGGGGGAAACTTTACCCGCAAACCTGGAGAGCCACTGCCTATTGGAATAGACATAGGAAGCTGCCTTATACTGAATCAGACCATTGGTCCGTCTAGCTCAGTACTGTCTACACCAGTGGTTCCATACCAGGATTCCTCCTGATGTTGCTGAACTACAACTCCCAGCATCCCCAGCCTGGTTGGGAACCACTGGTCTACACTGGCCTAGAAGGGACCAGTGGTTTGTTTCATGATCGGCTGTGGCTGTCTGTTGAATGTACTTCCAGTGTCAAAACCAAGTTGCCGGCATTTATTTATTTATTTATTTATTATTTGGGGAGGGGGGGGACTTATCTAGGGAAAGATGAGTTTGTTACTAAGGTTGCCTCCATGGATTCAGTGATTATGTGGAAATGCACATCTGTACACACAGAACAACTGAACTTAAAATTGCCAAAATATTAGAATATGAGCATAATGCTCTTGCACAGGGACAAATAGCTGGAGAAAAAACCCGGAAACATACAGTGGTAGTGACCCTGTTGGAAGACCTAACAATGTTGCAAAGCATAGCTGGATCTATATTAGAACAGCAGGGAAGCATGATGGCAATAATATAAGCATATTATATATTTGTCTCCAAAGCAAAGTCTTAATGTTATGCTGAAGAATGAATGGCATGCACTCCCAATATTGTAATTGCGCAGGGACTTGACCTTAAATTCCTGACTGATGCAAAAGATCACTCTAAAATGGCCACAAGTTTGTCTACAGAAGATTGATAGGCTTCTAAAGCTGCCTTGCATTCTTCTATTCATTTTATAGGTTAAGGGAGGAAACTCCTGAATGTGGTGTACTGTACAAAACAGAGCTAGTTCTAGCCTTCTAGCCGTACCGTAGCTTTATTTTGGATATTACCTTTAGAAACTTGCATGTGAACAACCGTCCTATGATGATGATATACAGAAGTTACATTATCGATCGGGTCAAATCCCTTTAGGAAATTCCATGTTTTGCTGTTTTACATCTGATTTCCACTGTAATATAATATAATAAACTATCTTTATTAACACAGATTTTTTGTTTGTGGGCTTGTGAACAGAGAGGCACTCTTATCCCTGGACTTCCAGGCTGAAGTCCAGGGCCTCCACACCCCTTGGGGGCCCCCAAATCTTTTTTAGTCTGTCTGGGGTGGGGTGGTTGCATTGAAAATGTGTTAGAAATACTGGGGGGGGGGGTGCAGGGGCCTCCAAAAGCCTTTTAAGTCCAGGCTCCAAAATTACCTAGGTGCACCTCTGCTTGTGCGAGGGGACCTAGGTTTAAAAGAAGACACTGAAACATGCAAACAACATAAGAACAGCCCTGCGGAATCAGGCCCAAGGCATACCTAATCCAGCCTCCTGTTTCATACAGTGGCACACCAGATGCCTCTGAGAAGCCCACAGGCAAGAGGTGAGGGCATGTCCTTTCTCCCAATGCTCCCCTGCAACTAGTATTTAGAGGCATCTTATAGGCTGGAGGTGGCCTATAGCCACCAGATTATTAGCCTGTCCTCCATGAATCTGTCTAAGCCCCTTTTAAAGCCATCCGAGCTAGTGGCCATCACCAGATACCCATGGCAGAGGAGTCCATAGGATAATTATGCACTGTGTGAAAAGTACTTCCTTTTGGTCCTAAATTTCCTGGCTTTCAGTTTCATGGGAAGACCCCTGGTTCTACTGTTGTGAGGGATAAAAATTTCTCTCTGTCCACTCTCTCTACTCCATGCATAATTTTATACACCTCTCCCTGTAATCATCTCTTTTCAAAACTAAAAAGCCCCAGATGCTGTAGCCTTGCCTCATAAAGAAGGCGTTCCAGGCCTCTGATAATCTTGGTTGCCCTCTTCTGCAGCTTGTCCAGTTTTACAATGTCCTCCTTAAGATACGGTGACCAGAACTGGATGCAGTACTTCAAATGTGACCGCACCATAGGTTTGTATAAATACATTGTAATATTAGCATTTTTATTTTCAGTCCCCTTCCTAACGATCCCTAGCAGGGAACTTTCCTTTTTCACAGCTGCTGTACCGAGTCAACACTTTCATTGAGCTGTCTACGATGACCTCAAGTTCTCTCTCCTGGTCAGTCAGTGACAGCTCAGACCCCAGCAGGGTATATGTGATGGGGTATTTTTGCCCCAATATTCATCACTTTACACTTGCTTACATTGAACCTGTCACCAGAACTGCCCCAGATTGGCAGTTCTTCCTTGCTTGCTTATATTGAATCACGGGGCGTCTCCCAGCTGCCCCTGTGCGATGCCACCATGCACATGGCCTCTGCACATGCACAGTGGCCATGTGCATGCTAGCATCGTTGGGAGCAGCTGAGAGATGCCCCACCGGCATTCAATCATAGCTGGGGTGGAGTGCAGTGATTACGGATGTGGCAGTGAGCACAGGAGGAGCAGGTATGGACCTGTTCTCTGTTTTAAGGGGGCATCATTTCATACTGTGTGGGAGAAGGCAATGGTAAACCCCTCCTGTATTCTACCAAATATAACCCCAGGGCTCTGTGGTTGCCAGGAGTCGACATCAACTCAACAGCACACTTTACCTTTATAAGCCCTTGGTTTTAAAGTGATTGTGCTGCAATTCAGATGCTGAATTATGTTTTGAGACTGTCCCTTTCCACTTCCTTTTTGCCAGTCCCCTCATTTTTGAGAAGTTTCCTCTTCTGAAGTCCGACACATCTGTTGGACTTGGCAATGCTCCACTTGTATATAAGCGAAATTGGATCACACTATGGTCACTGATCCCCACTGGTTCTACAACTCTGACATCTCTCACCAGGTCCTGAGCACCATTCAGGATCAGGTTCTTCTCTCTGGTTGGTTCCACTACCAACTTTTCTAAGGCACAATCATTTCACATGTATAGAAATTTTGCCTCTCTGTCGATACCCACATGTGAATTTGCCCAGTCTACTTGAGGGTAATTGGAGTCATCCATTATTCCAGCTCTGTCTCTCTGACTCCTCTCTGATTTGCTTCCCCAACTCCAAGTCACTCTCAGCATTTTGATCTGGAGGGCGATAGCATGTCCATAGTAACACGTTTCCTTTCAGTCCTCGTACAGAAAAGAGTCCAATAGGTCAAGAAACAAAGGGTAAACTACATCAGAGAACTGGGGTCTGGTATTTGGGGGTGGTGTCCAGGCCTTAGACTCTGTGGAATAATGTCAGTAGAAGCTCCTCCCTCCAGGGAGGGAACTTGAAACCTCCTGCTCTTCCCAGAGCAGCTCCATCCCTGAGGGGAATATCTTACAGTGCTCACACATCAAGTCTCCCATTCATATGCAACCAGGGTGGACCCTGCTTAGCTAAGGGGACAAGTCATGCTTGCTACCACAAGACCAGCTCAGTATAAGCCCGGCATGTGCAGCCAGGTCTTTGCTAGTGGAAGCTGCTCTTAGAGTTGGCTCCCACAATCTCTCTTCCAACCTGCGTTCTACCCCAACCTTTCTTGCAGCTGTTGGCCCAAACCTTTGTCTTGCTCTCATTCCTCCTTCTCCTCCCTGGTTTCTCTCTCCTGCCTCTCCCAACCTTGCGCTCTGTCTCTAACCCTGGCCTCCAACTTGGTTTAGTTGCCTAGCACCACAGCCACCTCACCCTGCTTA
This sequence comes from Hemicordylus capensis, assembly GCF_027244095.1. Lineage (NCBI taxonomy): Eukaryota > Metazoa > Chordata > Lepidosauria > Squamata > Cordylidae > Hemicordylus > Hemicordylus capensis. The sequence continues at coordinate 22,852,437 of NC_069661.1, read as the reverse complement.
GCCTGGGCATGGGCAGCAAGATAGCAGCCTCACCAAGCCTTTCTGCACGCTTCTCACACTTGCAGAACTCTACAGTTCCCCCAAAGGAGCTCCAGTGTGGATGTGCCCTAGAAGAAGGCTGCTGTTCCGGCCTGTGCCAGATCCCAACAGCCTTTTGCTGGTGCCACTGACTCTCTTCCCTTTCCACTTTTGATAACTGCCAGCCTTGTTTTATTAATGAACTCGTGTGGATTCTGCTCTGCAGAGCTTGGTTCCCTCTTGGAGCATGCCCAGATGACGATTTTACTTTGATGAATCACAGAAGGGTGGCCGTGTGTTCACACATCATCCGGCTTTGAGCCGAAGTCCCTGTGAGCCATCGGGCAACACTCCATGCACGATTTCGGTTTTTCATTGTTCATTGGAGCTTAGCCTAATTTATGTCCAGGGTAAAAAAAAAAATCCACTTTTTGCTTTGTTTTTGTAAGGCAAATTTGAAAAATCCCTAACTCGCAGTACTTCACCCCTCTTAATCCCACAGTAAAGCCTGCTGGCTGGGAAAGCTACTGGTACCATTGTCTTGCATGACTTTGCAGGGACCCAAGGTGCCTGGGAGTTATTTTAACAAAGGCCACGGGCAGGGGCGGAGCCACCATTGGGCAAATGGGTTCAAAGAACCCAGGACTCGCCAAATCAGGGGCCACGCTTCATGCCCCCGACACACCCCCTGCATCTGATGTCAGATGCAGGGGTGCTGGTTTAGCTCCCGAGCAGGTGGTGTGCAGCCCCCATTTGGGAGTTAAATGGCCGCTGCGTTCACGGTGTGGCCAGGAGCAGCTCTTCTCTGCATGGCTAGCCCCCTCATTTGACATCAGATGTGGGGGGTGGGCTGAGTGGGGCTGCCGCCGCGGCCACACACAGGCCGCTGGTGGTCAAGCTCTGTGCCTGGCCACGGGCTCTTTCTGAACTTTACAGCCACCTGCAGTGGTGACAACGGCCTCCTGTTTTCAGCCACAAAACACTTTCCAAATTCCTCCTCTGCTTTAGCTAGAACCTTGATCTGCATGCAACCTAGGGAAAATGAAAGGGTGATGCTCAGAAGCAGAGCAGCTGCTTTCATGCAGAATATCTCCAGGTGCATCTCCAGTTCAAGGATCAAGTGAAAGATCCTTCCCTGAATCCCTAGAGAGCCACTGCAGGTCCGAGTAGACAATACTGGGCAAGATGGATCAATAATCTGACTCAGTCTAATACAGCTTCATGTGATTTTTCCTGCAAGGTGTCTGGACATTGCAGTTTTTACTTCTAAAAATATCACTAAAGCCTCTCGAGGCCACTTACACTGGAATAAAATAATACATTAAAATAATCAGATTGATAAACTGAACAAAATGCAACATGGACTGCAAAACAAGACAAGGAAGAGCCATACAGAGCCAAGAAATTTTTATATATATACACACACACATTCTCTCTCTCCCCTCCCCCCTCCAGCCAAACCATTCTATAAAATGAACAGCATAAAACAGGGGTTCTCAAATTGGGGCTCTCAAACAATTCAAGAGAGAGCTATAAAGAGGGCAGGGGCCTTACAAGGTGTGGATAGAGTCAAGGACAATGGGACGCAGATGGAGACAGAAGCCAAGAACAACCAAGTAGGTATGTGCTCAAAGCGTTTCGGCACCTCTATTCCGAGGCACTGAAATGCTTCGAATTGCCCTCGCCAAATCGTTTTGGCAGGGGTGAGCTGGTCATTTTAACGGTAAGGTGCCTGGTCTTACCTGCCCCTCCGTTACTCCGCCACCACCCACCAACCAAACCCCCACTACCCCAGAGTGGTGCTGTTTGTATTAAGTAGCCAGGCTGTCTGTTTGAAAAAGCCACATGGATCCAGCTACATCACTTCCCTTTTCCCAGCAGCCTTTGGGCAGTGTCTGGAAGGAACTGGCACCTGAGCATGTGTGGAAGCCATCCTGAGCAGTCTGCAACCCCATGCAGACCACTCAAGATGGCGTCCACACATGCTCATGCCATTTCCTTCCAGACAAAAGCCTGCTTAAACAGCGCCACGCTGGGGCAGCAGGGGGAAGAGGAGGAGCAATGGAGGGGCAGGTAAGACCTGCCTTACTCCAGTTAAAGTGGCCACTCTCTGCCCCCCCCCCGCCCATGTGCACATATACATTTATGCCAACAACACTTTGTGCACATCCCTACAAGCAAGTTCGTCCTCACTTTAAAAGGTCAATGAGCATTTGCGGGCTTCCCAAGTGCAACTGGTTGTCTGCTGCATGAGGCAGGACGCTACACTGGATGGGCCTTGGCCTGATCCAGCTGGACTTGTTCTTATTGTTTTATGTTCATTGTGAAGCCATTGGGTCATATCCTAAAGCTCCCTTCCTCTCAAAGATGAAACTTCCTCTACAGGAAGAGGTCTTTCCTCCTGAAAAAGAAAATCTTAGGAATAAACATAAGAACAGCCCTGCTGGATCTGGCCCAAAGTCCAGCATCCTGTTTCACACAGTGGCCCACCAGATGCCGCTGGAAGCCTGCAGGCAGAAGCTGAGGGCATGCCTTGCTCCCTTGCAACTGGTACTCAGAGGCATCCTGCCTCTGAGGCTGGAGGTGGCCTATAGCCCTCAGACTAGTAGCAGTTGATGGACCTCTCTTCCATGAATTTAACCAAACCCCTCTTAAAGCCGCACAGGTGGTTTGTTGTCACCACGTCTTGTGGCAGAGAATTCCAAGTTGATTATGCGTTGTGTGAAAAAGTACTTCCTTTTGTTGGTCCTAAATTTCTTGGCAATCAATTTCATGGGATGACTTTTGGTTCTACTGTCATGTGAGAGGCAGAAACATTTCTTTCTATCCACTTTCTCCACACCATACATGATTTTGTAGACCTCTATCATGGCTCCCAGCTGTAGTCTTTTTTCTGAATTAAAAAGCCCCAGGTGTTGTAGCCTTGCTTCATAAGAAAGGTGCTCTAGGCCCCTGATCATCTTGGTTGCCCTCTTCTGCACCTTTTCCAGTTCTACCATGTCCTTTTTTAGATGTGGTGACCAGAATTGTACGCAGTACTCCAAGTATGGTTGCACCATAGTTTTATATAAAGGCATTATAATATTAGCAGTTTTATTTTCTTCAGTCCCCTTCCTAATGATCTCTAGCATGGAATTGGCCTCTTTCACAGCTGCCGCACATTGAGTAGACACTTTCAACGAGCTGCCCACCACGGCCCCTAGATCCCTCTCTTGGTCAGTCACCGACAGCTCAGATCCCATCAGCGTATATGTGCAGTTGGGGTTTTTCATCCGAATGTGCATCACTTTACGCTCGCCAACACTGAACCGCATTTGCCAGTTTGTTGCTCACTCACCCAGTTTGAAAACCCAGTTAGTATGGAGACTAGGGAATGCACACTGACTACAGCACAGAGTGTTACCACTGTAAATACCTTTGCTTTTTTATTTTAAAAAGTGTGTGTGTGTGTGTGTAGGCCTGGAAGCAGCCCAGCCACCTTGCCCCCCCCCCGCAATGAATCACATTTGGTGAATTTCATTTAATTTCTGCCTTTGTTGGTTCTGCCTACAGTAGAACATACATTTATCCAAGGGGGTGGGGGACTCCAGACACCAACATTAAAAGGAGATAATGCATTGACTTGAAGGTGATAATGCATTGACTTGATGATGCATTTACATTCGGAGGATGACTCTGAATTTTAACACAGCTAGGATTGCCTCATTCTGGCTTTCCAAATCCAGGTACCTAATTTACATATTATGTAAATTGGCTGGAAAATAATTTTTGAGCAGAATAGTGACTGCACGTTCTGCTCCATAACGCCGCTTCTACAAGAGCTAGTGCTTAGCTTTAAAAAAAGAAAGAAAGCTAAAATCCAGATGAATCTGAGTGAGATGCTTAAAGTTCAGGTTAAACTTGGAATTTGGGGGAGCATGGCACCTCTGAAAACAACTTAAAATATACAGGTTACAAACAGGTTATACCTGTACTTAAGAAGAGGACTCTGAAGTTAAGATTACCCCATGATTTCTGACATCAAAGAACTTGAGGGGAAAGCTAGTCTTGGATTTAGGTAAATAGGGAACAGCAGCTTGGCTATCTGCCGGCAGCAAGCATGTCCTTTCGCTCCACTCCCATTGTCACGTGGCAGAGGAGAGGCTGCCGGATCCTAAGCACCATAGACCACTAGCCCAATGCACTCCAGCTGTGCGTGAAGAGTGCTTTGTGCCATGTCCTGTAATAATGTTTCTCTTTACGGTCTTCTAGGAATGGATGAGCCAGATGGGGAGACACTTGCCAAAGAGCCCTCAGAGGTCAAGCTGCTTTTCACCATGAATTATAGCATCTCTGCCGGCTCCAGCACTTCTAGGCTAGGCTAGCTTCTACTGCAGACAATCCTCTCATGCAAGGCACTTAAAGCTTGAGTCATTTTTAACACCCCCTTGCTGGAGTCTCTAGATTAGGTCAAAATAGGAGGTCTGTGGTTTATGCCAAGAAAAGAGAAGGAGGAACATTTATTTTTATCTAAAGACAGACGCTACATCTCATCCTGCCTCTGAGCACAGGTACAGGTCAGGCTCTTTTCAGCTGCGGTCCCTCGACATAGGAAACATAGGAAACTGCCATATACTGAGTCAGACCATATACTGAGTCTATCTAGCTCAGTATTGTCTTTGCAGACTGGCAGCGGCTTCTCCAAGATTGCAGGCAGGAATCTCTCTCAGCCCTATCTTGGAGAAGCCAGGGAGGGAACTTGAAATCTTCTGCTCTTCCCAGAGCGGCTTCATCCCCTGAGGGGAATATCTTACAGTGCTCACACACAGGGGCGTAGCTATAATTGAACGAAAGGGTTCTAAGAACACGGGCCCCCAGCTCCTGAGGGCCCTCCAGGTCCATCCCTCCGTATTTTCTTCATTGTCTCCCTCATTCTGGGGGGCCGCCCGAGAGAGGGATGAACACGGGGCCCCCTCTCCCCTAGCTACACCCCTGCTCACACATCAAGTCTCCCATTCATATGCAACCAGGGCAGACCCTGCTTAGCTATGGGGACAAGTCATGCTTGCCAACACAAGACCAGCTATCCTCTCCTCTCGACGTTAGAACACTCACCCTGCCATGTCTCTCCCTCAGCATCTTTGGGAAACAGATAAAGACTTAAGAGTGAAAGGTAGTGAAGAAATTGACCTATCAAATGCTACATAGGAAATCTGTTCCTTAATTTATTGCAGCATCCTCCATTTTTGTGGTCTCTTTTTTAGCCTTGGCATGATAATGAATCTTCAGTGATATCCCCTTAGTTTTCTTCCATATGGGGTTCCAACTTACTGACCACAAAACCTAGCCAAGGCTGTTGAATCTCCTCTAAAAATGTAACTATATCCTAGTAGCGTGACTCATTTTATTGCTTTATGAGCTGTGAATCAATCAAAAGGCCAAATCTGAGGTTTAAAATGTAATTGTAAACATGTTTTTTTAAAAAATCAATCCAACCAGGGCCTCTTACCCAGCTGGGGCAAGGGATTCCTAATCCTACAGAATTTAAAGAAATACCTGTGAGAATAAGATGTCAAGGAAGGATATTTCTGGCCCGAGCATTTGGACCACAGGGAATGTTCCTACAGTCTTGAGAGCTATTTAAGTGGAGCTTTTTGGGGGGTTGGTATGAAGTTTTTAAACATTTTCATCATCACTCAAATCAGTAAAATATCCACATGGTGGTCAGGACCCGACAATACCTGTATCCTGCTAATATCTCCCCTAAAGATGAACAGGAGCAGGAGAGGAGCCCTGAGGAATCAATACCTCCTGAGGGATGGCCAGATTTTGCCTCGATAACACCCCACCCACTGAGCTGAATTAGGGACATCTAACACTCCCCATCTGGACTTCACCGAGTTCTAGATTCTTCCATTTCCCTGGGATTCTGGGAACAGTGTGATGAGTGGCCAGGAGCATTCCCAGACTGGGCTTTTAGCTCACTTCTTTACTAGAATGGAGGGTGTGCATTCACATATCGGCCAGATTTACCCTGAAGTCTGTGCGACATATCTGAGGGGACTCCATGCACGATTCGGATTTCCCCCTGCATATTGGAGTCTAACTTGGTTTATATCTGGGGTAAGAAAAAAAATCCACTTTTTGCATCAGAGTATCCAATATGCCCTGAACTTGCCACAAAGCCTCGCAATAAACCCACAGTGAAGCCTGCTGTCTGGGAAAGCTCAAGTCAGAAACCCAGAACCAGCAACAAGGTACCTGTTTGACTGTCCCAGGTCTCCATTCCTGCAGTCCTACATGGGAGGAAGGGGCAAATATAAGTACTTGCTCTGGCAGAACAGCCAGCTATGACAAAAACCCTCCCGCCTCTCTGTCTGCCATCTACTGGTGCAATGGCTCTGTGTATGGATGGCTCCTCCCAGACCAAAGCCACTCTGGTCTCATGCAGCACTGATGCCTTTTCAGGGGCCAGGGGAATGGATGATGGTCAAGTTCACTTGTTATTCAGTGAAGACGAGGGAGGGAGGGAGGGAGAGAAACGCTCCCTGTGTGTTATTGTTATGGCTGGCATTTGTTTCTCAGGATAACCACAATAAATAAATACATCAAAATGGCCTGCATGTTCTTTGGACTGATCTGACCTACATCCTGCTTTTCAGCTGAAAGGATGACATTCCTGGCCTTTACCCGTGGGAGCTGCTGAGACATCAAAAACACAAACAAGCCCACGGACTGCTTAGTCTCAATAAGGAAAGGGCGTCTCCTCCAGTTCTATGGAAGCAAGTAAGGATTCCAAAATGGTGACTTGGGGAAAGCCCTGTTTGTATAGAAGTGTCAAGGCTCTTGGCCTTTGCAGGGCCTTGGCAAGGCCCCAGCTGGGTGCTGCTGATATACAGACTAGGGCCAGTACAGGAGGCGATGCCACCTCTGCATGTGCAGTTAGGGAGATGGTCAGACTGAGAGTGCGTTTGTCGTCATGGGGCAGCATGGGATCTGCCGATGTGCTCTCAGGGCATCCCTTTATTGTGTGTGTGTGTGGGGGGGAGAGACTGTTCATCTGAATCGCCCCTTTCCATGCTCTCTGAATACCTGCCCTCCACTGGGCTCTCCAGCAACAACACTGGGATCGAGGGCACCCCCAAACTGTGCACCTGCTCCTTCCGTGGGAATGCAGCTCTGTCCCAAAGGGGCTGAACACTACTTCACCCAGATCAGTTCTCCTATTGGCCACCAGCAGTTTGTCAGGACTGAGTTTCTAAAGAGGAAAGGATTAAGTCTGAACTTGTCCACTTGCAGCCCCATCGCCCCCTCCAAACACAGATTCAGGACATCCAGCAACTCCCTGGGATCAGATGACACAGTGAGGCAGAGCAGAGTGTTATCTGTGCATTGGTGACACTGCAGCCCAAATCTCCAGATGCTCCCTCCATCCCAGCTGTTTAATACCAACGTTAAATAGCAGGCTGTGTTTCCTGTAACATAGGGGCTCCCAACCAATGTTCCCTCTAACAAGGATGCAGTGGCATTTGCTTGGGGATTATGGGAGTTGTAGTCAACAACATCTGGGAATCCCTGTTAGAAGGAACACTGTTCCCAACCCATGGTACTCCAGATGTTGCTGAACAACTCCTCCCATCATCCCCAGCTACAATTTATTGTGTCCGGGAAGGATGGGAGTTGTAGTTCAGCAACATCTGGAGTACCACAGTTTGGGAAACCCTGCTGTAACAGATATTCCCAGATGATGTTGGATACAACTCCCACTATCCCAGCCAAAAGTCATTGCAACTGGGGATTATGGGAGTTTTAGTCAACAACATCTGGGAATACCTGTTTCAGGGAACACTGTCGGTGGGGACAGAATCCTGTAGGAGAAGAATTACAGGGGAGTAACAGCAGGAGGGAGGGCATGCCCTCAACTCCTGCCTGTGGCTTCCAGCGGCATCTGGTGGCCCACTGTGTGAAACAGGATGCTGGACTAGATGGGCTTTGGGCCTGATCCAGCAGGGCTGTTCTTATGTTCTTAAGAATGACAGTTCAACTCCCATTAGCAGAGCAGAGCCAGTTTGGGGAGAATTCAGCCAAGCAAGAGCTCTGGAGACTGTTCTTTAAATCTGAAGAACAACAAGGATTTATTTAGAAGTTACAAAAGGAAAGGAAAGCTGAGCTTAAGGCTGAAAGGGGAGAGAGACTAAACAAACAGCCATCTCTAGAGAGACAAAAATGGGGACTAACATTGGAAAAACAAAGAGGGGAGGAGTCCAGCACTTTTATCCATGACCCTAACCGCCAACCGCCCCAGTGGTCACTATGAGACATTGCAGCTGAGAGCTGATGCTGCCAGGGTCCTAGCTCCAACAAATCCAACCCTATGAGACCCCAATGGTCAAAGGGCGGTAGTCCTCTAGAGTAGATCTTGACCATTTTTCTTTGGAGTTGGGAGCTAGACAATGGACACCTGACAAAATTACTGGACACAGTGATGGACATTGTGGAAGAGGAGGGTAGATGGGCTTCTCTTTATCTCCCTTGCAAGTAACATACTTAGAACAGAAACAGGGCTGCCTGGGACAATATTTTTTTTTTAATGACTCTCAGAATATCCCAGCCCAGGCCATGGTTACATTTTTAGGCATCCTGGCTCCCTGGCACCTGAGGTTTGTCAAGCCCTGCCCAAGAGATAACTTCGGGACCCTCCCCTCTAGATAGAACCAGCAAATCTCGGAGCAAATACACATCAGATGGGTAGGACCCATATTTACTTAAGTGCAGAGAAAAAGCCACTGCAAACCTTTTGTGAAGACATTAATAGCCAAAACCTGCTCATGGTTGGTTCAAAATCTGGGCATGATAGGTGAGATCTGGAAGTCACAACAACATCCCTCCTTTCAAAATTGTTTTGTTTCGGAGTGGGGAAGAAGGAAAAAAATCACTCCCCATTTGGTACAGCTTGCACAATGAATAGCGTCAGGGTCTTTTTGAGAAGAGGGGGAATAGCTTCGCGCTCCACACATGAAAGGGTCCCCATCCAAAGTATGGTTCAGTATTTGAAATATTTGGATTGATCCTTTTCATTCAAGGCAGTAAAACTGATCAGTTAAAATATAACCCCAGGTTCAAGAGTTATTTCAGTATTTGGGATTCATAGGAACATAGGAAGCTGCCTTATACCAGGTAAGATCACTGGTCCATCTAGCTCAGTATTGTCTTCACAGACTGGCAGCGGCTACTCCAAGGTTGCAGGCAGGAATCTCTCGCAGCCCTATCTGGGAGATGCCAGGGAGGGAACTTGTAACTTTCTGCATGCAAGCATGCAGATGCTCTTCCCAAAGTGACCCCACCCCCATGGGGAATATTTTACAGTACTTGCATGTAATCTCCCATTCAAATGCAAACCAGGGTGGACCCTGCTTAGCAAAGGGGGCAATTCATGCTTGCTGACACAAGACCAGCTTTCTCTTACTTTGACAGAGGATGGCTGACATACTGTGCAACAATACACACGTGGTGGAACATAAGGTTTGTGGTATTTGGCAAGTGCAAAATTTGCACAAATTGAATTGTGCAACAGGGTAGACATTATATATGATGACCACGGTGTCACATAACGCTATATGTGCAATTTTTGCACTTGTGCAACAATGCTCTTGCACAACTGCACAAATGTTATGTTTCACTGCATGCATAACATTGCACAGAATGTCATCCCGAGAAAAGTGGGGCAAGAGAGCTCAAATGGACATTCGGCCCCCAGGCTTCTCAGAGTCTTAAAACAGCCCCAATTTGTATATTTAAGAAAGGTTTTGGATTAAGTAGCATGCTGGAGATGAATGAGAAAGAGACAAACGATCAGGAAGGGAAATTGATTATTCCCAGTTTGACTTTGCTTATAAAAGCAGAAGCCGGGTTGCGTCAATGCATACTTCACTTTGAAAGAGTGTTTTCATTTCATTAGATGTTCGTCTCCCTGCCCCCGCCCTTGCTATTTTTTTTTTTTTTTGCACATTTCATCTAAGTAGCTTTATACTTAGACCTGCCCTGCTAATTGTGTTCCTTCCTGAGGCACTTGGGAGTGTGGCCTCACCATTGCTGAAGACTCCTGAGACATCTCACCTTACTGAATTTAATGAACTACTCAAATGCACAAAGCAGGAAGGGCTGTAATAAGCTCTGCTAGGAATCCGAAAGCACTCTCAGCAGCACCTCGAATCCGGCAAGAGCCCTTGGCTGAAAGCAGAACTGGAGGCTGGTTTGACTTTCTCAGCAGTTAGTAATAAACTCCAGTCCCTGTGAGATTTGAGAGAGAGAGAGAGGAGTGCATCTGAAGAAGCGGAATGCCTTCTGAAGCGTAAAAGCAACACTTTCTTCTGCATGTATAAAGTCCCCAAGAAATGCAGTAGAAAACGATAAACCCCAGTCTTAGTTTAAGAGTGTGGCAGAGGCCCCATTCATGCATGATGGAATATGTATGTACAGGTATCTGTTGGTTGTGCTGTCGAGTTGGTGCCAACTCCTGGCGACCACAGAGCCATGTGGTTTTCTTGGTAGAATACAGGAGGGGTTGATCATTGCCATCTCCCGTGCAGTATGAGATGATGCTTTTCAGCATCTTCCTATATCGCTGCTGCCTGATTTAGGAGTTTCCCATAGTCTGGAAAGCACACCAGCGGGGATTCGATCCAACAGCTTCCTGTTCTCTAGGCAGGTTGCTTCCCCGCTGTGCCATTAGGTGGCACAGATATCTGTACTGTACACATATGCATATTTTGTGGGTATGACTGTGCATGCACTCCATTTTAAAAGTGAACCTGGCCACAGGCGCCCTCAAAGGCAGAGTACAGATAGGAAATGTACTAATGTCCATGCTTGGAACGAAGGGGGCAAATAACTGCAAGTGTGTACAGATCCGTATGTGCATACAGTACATGGTACAAGATTGCATGTGCATTAAATGCAATATGCTAATAGGGCTTGGATGTAGAATAATACCACTCAAGTGGTCAAAATATTCTGCAATGCCCACATCATCAGCCAGCATGGCATAGTGGTTGGATTGTTGGTCTAGGACCAGCGCGACCCAGGTTCAAATCCCTGCTCAGGACGTCCTGGGAGTGGCTTCCTTCTTCCCAGCTCTCTCTCTTTGAATCCCATGTAGCTAGTGGCTAGGGATAGGTCTTTCCTATCATCGTGTACTTAAATCAATCTCCATGCTTTTACAAGCGGAAAAGCATGAGACCCTGAGACTCTGTTAGCTTCTGCTGTTATGGGAGTGAGCTAGCTCCTGAAATACTCTGAGATACACACACACACACACACACACACACACACACACGTACATACAGGGGTGAAGAAATGTTGGCTCAGTTTATCAGCCAGGCAAAATATTTTACTTGTCAAGCTATGCTGCTACATTGCTCATCAGGACTTTTTTCACTTGCCAGGCATCACTTTTCACTTGTCACGGACTAGTAGACTATTTCTGCAGCCCTGTATGTGTGTGTGTGTGTGTATGCATGCTTGTTGACCAGAGCTAGACTTGCTTAGCTGCAGGTGGCTGTATCATGTGCCCTCAGACCATGCCCTAGAAACCAATATAGTTCTTGGATGGTTTTCTTGTGTGATTGTTTTTCCAAATAGAAAATGGCAGCCTAGGATTAGCTGAGCACCACAGTTTGGCCTCCATGTTTCCTTTTATAGTTCTGGATTCCAAGTTGCTGACAGCTGTATTAAAAATGACCTTTTATTTTCTAAGGAAGCTGATCACTAAGTCAGCTGGCAACTTCAAGGAGGATGAAAGTCCCCTGGAAACAGGGGCTGTGCAGAGGGACCATAAATAATGTCTGTGCTGTAGATGAGAAGTCAACATTCTTTCCGTTCAACAAGATCCCAAAATGTGAAGGGATGTTTGTGGTAGAACAACACCAGGCTTCCAATATTTACAGCAACTACCCAGCACAAAATGCAGATGCCCTTCGGAAGAAAACGGCACACAGTGTTGTCCTTTTATCAGGGATACTGTCATAACAGTGGGATCTTGGTGCACAAGGGTGCCTGCTACTAATACACACATTCCACAGCATCTGGAGAAATAATTTTTAGACTTCTGAGGTAAGGTTCCTGTTTATAATGCCTATCACAGTTTGAATTTGCAAAAGGCATTAGGATGGGTGCCTCTTATGCCCCCATGGCAGCCCTGTGAAGAAAAATCATGGGGTTTGGGGCTGTTGCTCAGTGGTAGAGCATTTGTGTTGCATGCAGAAGTTCCAGGTTCAGTCCCTGGCGGCATCTCCAGGTAAGGCTGGGAAAGACCCCCGTTTGAAACCTTGGAGAGCAACTGCCAGATAGAGCATGCAGTACTGAAATGCACCCATGGCCTGACTCAGTATAAGGGAGTTTCATGTGCATATCAGAAGTATCTATAGCTCAGTGGCAGAGCACTTGCTTTGCATGCCAAAGGTCCTAGGTTCAACCCCTGGCATTCTCAGGTAGGGCTGGGGGAAAGTCCCTGTCTGAAACCCAGGAGAGATGCTGCCAGTCCGTGTAGACAATATTGGGCTAGGTGGACCAAGAGCCAAGCTCAGTATACAGCAGACTCCTTTGTACAAGACTCATTGGTATTTATGGTGAGATAACAGTGACCTTTATTTATTGGTTTGCATTTTTATCCCAGTGTTCCTTCAAGGAGTGTAGAGTGGCATACATAGGGCCTAAGCATGCCGGGGAGAATCGTTATGCTTTATGGAGTTTATCAAGAGTCAGGGCAAAGCTAGTAGGGAGAGAGCACTCAGGATAGGTGCGGGGTGGGTGCAGAGAGGCAGGTTCAGGCAACTGAGATGCTGGCTGAAGTGACAGGCCAGATGCTATGTGGGGACATCTGAATACCCTTGGCTTAGTGGAGTGCTGCACAGAATGTGAGCCAATCGCCCTCTTCACATTATAAACTCACCTCACTATAGAGGAAGTCCCGCCCCTCCTGTGTCACCCACCTGCACGCCCCGCCACTCATGCTTACAGCCAGGCTCTTCTGAAGAGGGCAGAGCCCTACCCATGATTGTGGGACCTTCACTCTCACAGTCATTGGAACACCCATCGACATGGGTAGGGCTATGCCCTCAGGCTGTAAGCGTGAGAAGTGGGGTGTGCAGGTGAGTGACACAGCAGGGCTGCGACTTCCTCCCCCTTCGCCCAGCTGCACATGGCTATAGTGGGGTGAATTTATAACACCTGGAACATAGGAAGCTGCCATATACTGAGTCAGACCATTGGTCTATCTAGCTCAGTATTGTCTTCACAGACTGGCAGCAGCTTCTCCAAGGTTGCAGGCAGGAATCTCTCTCAGCCCTATCTTGGAGATGCTGCCAGGAAGGGAACATGAAACCTTCTGCTCTTCCCAGAGCGGCTCCATCCCCTGAGGGGAAGATCTTCCAGTGCTCACACTTCTCGTCTCCCATTCATATGCAACCAGGGCAGACCCTGCTTAGCTAAGGGGACAAGTCATGCTTGCTACCACAAGACCAGCTCTCCTCTAAGCCAGCTGAAGCTGCCTTTTGTCATTCTAGCTGTGTGCCCACAACCTTTCTGCTCCACAATGCCTCCCTGACATAGAATGGGGATGTACCACATCTGTCAGGGGCATTGGGTGGGGGCGGGGGAGGCGAGAACAACATTACTTCTACTTCTGCTGCTGCAGTGGCAGAAATACAAGCCCAGTGAGAGAAAGGGAAGGTCCCTCCCTGCTGAGGTAGGAGAATGCCCACAGGTAGCCCCCCCCCAGCCCCCCCCCCCAACCTGGTGCTCACCCTGCTCTTAAAAATGGCAAAGTGGGTGCCAGGCAGAGCTGACTTATGGGGCAGAATCTCCTGGGAGGTTCTCAGGTGCGAGCCCCATTGAAAAGAACGAGAGCTATATGCAAAAGAACAATGGTTCTGTCGCCCCGCTCCTGTCCATTTCAATGAGGCTTCTAACGTTCCATGGATTGTTGGGCATTAACTGAGTATGTGATGGATTTAGATTTTCTTCCTCGAGCACCAAAATGTCTTGGGCAATCCTGGACTGAACCTATTAATAACTTCAGGCACTGAGGTGGAGGTTTGAGGGAACTGTTCTCTGGAAGCACTTGGTGAGACTCCGGCATGAGAATAAACACTGCCATCTTGTGTTGAGAGGTGAGAGCTAGGTTTTTAAAATGTTGACTTAAATAGCTGTACAGCTGTACTCAGTACAGTTTAAAAACCTCTAATATATAACCTTTCTGTACCTTTTCAGTAGACATGCCTTTTCTCTCTTTAAGGCCATATTTCTACTGTGCAATCCCGTGTGCAAATCAATCTTGGAGATGGGGCTGAAGTTCAGTGGTAGAGCATCTGCATGAAACCATTCAGAAAACCTTGAGAAAGTTTCAGTCCCTGGCATCTCCAGGTAGGGCGAAGAAAAATGCCTGCCTGAAGCCCTGGAGAGCCTCTGCCAGTCAGAGTTGACAATGGGCCAATGGTCTGACACAGTAGGCAGCAGCCAGCGTGGTGTAGTGGCTAGAGTGCTGGACTAGGACCGGGGAGACCCGAGTTCAAATCCCCATTCAGCCATAAAACTAGCTGGGTGACTCTGGGCCAGTCACTTCACTCTCAGCCTAACCTACTTCACGGGGTTGTTGTGAGGAGAAACCTAAGTATGTAGTACAGCGCTCTGGGCTCCTTGGAGGTAGAGTAGGATATAAATGTAAAAAATAAATAATAATAAATAAAACAAAAATATCCGAGTTCTGTAAGAAGTATGCCTCCCTGTGTTCAATGGAGTTTACTCCAATTAAATCAATCTGATTGATTTATTATTTCTCTGTGTAAACCGCCCTGAGCCATTTTTGGAAGGGCAGTATAGAAATCAAATAAATAATAAATAAATAAAATAAATAAGTATGTGTGCACAGCATTACACACAATCCATCCTCTAGGTCCATTTAACTCAGCATTCAGCCACGAAATTTCTGCAGAGCCCACCAGTAGAGCATGGAATATAGGAAACTGCCTCATACTGACATAGGCGAAACTAGGGAGGGGGCAGCCAGGGCATGTGCCCTAGGCGCCCCTGTGGGGGGGCACCAGTGCCATGCTGCCCCCCACCCCCTCCTCAATTTGCAGATTTTATTTTTTAAAATTAACATTTTTAAAAAATCTGTAGCCCCTTCGGGGGGACTTCCTAAGGGCCGCAGGGAGTGGGGTCTGCAAAGGTTCCCCCTCCACCCACTGGCCTCTTAAATCACTGCCGCAGACCATCCGGGGTGATTTTCAGGCCTGTTTGGGCCTAAAAAGATCAGTGCGGTGGCCATTTTGGAGGTCACCGCACATGCTCAAAAGGCCTCTGCAAGGCCTGGCAAGGCATAGGACCTCGCAGGGAGCATTTGAGCATGTGTGGTGGTCATTTTGTTTTTTAAAAGGCTACTGAAAACAAAAATGGCCACTGCACATGCTCAAATGGCATCTGCAAGACCCAAGTCTAGATTTTTCCTTGATCTAGGGAGTCAGAAGAATGCAAAGTTGTTGGCAAGGGACCTGAGCATTTAAAAAACAGATATAAATGGCACAAAAGTAAGTGGAAAAACATCTCTTTAAAAGACAATGTTAGTTTAATATCTTGTAAGCTGGCAAAACTGAAGGGTAGTGGGGAGAGGCAAGGAATAAAATGGAAATATTCACTCGCATGCTGTTTCTCTATACAGAGCTCTATCTTTATCTGAATATTTATCAAGCAATCTGATTATAATGTTTGTGGGATTTCAAACTTGGAAAGTGCCTGCCTTTAACTTGTGTGGTGCTTAAAAAAAACAACACCTGGATATCACACTGTTTTGCTCTTCTGTGGCTAGCTGCAACTTCCACCTTCTTCCTGATCAGGCTGCTGGATCCAAGCCTATTGCAAGCTGCTGGATAATTTCAGATTGTTTCCTGGGACTTCCCATGCAACCATCTCCCTTTAAGGCAAAAGCTGTTTGGACAGGGAAAAAACCATCCCTGAATTTCTTGGAGGCAGCAACCTGTAGTGAGGTGTGCTGAGGTGGCAGAGCATTTGCTAAAGAGAGCTTTCACTGCTTAGCTCTACGGAGGCATGCCCAGCACATGGATGTGCTGCGTTTCCTTGGGAAGGCGACTGGCACGTATGTGCCACATGTGTGGTTGTGTGTGTGTGTATGCATGTGTGTGTTGCAAAAGTGTCTGGAGTTGTATTTTTGAGCTGATATTATGGTAAAGTTATCTGAAAGATGGGTGTCAGATGTTTGGACAGGAGGCGCAATTTCAGTGCTTGCCCTAGGTGCTATTTTCCCTAGATACGCCTCTGCATACTTAATCAGACCATTGGTCCATTTAGCTCAGTATTTGTTGGTGTTTGTAAATTATTTAGCAAAGCGCCAAAAGAAGCTACCCACTCCAGGTACAGAGTAGAGCGCTGAGTTTAGTAATTGCAGTTATCTAAAGAACACACATGGAGCTTCTTGTACAATCTAAACTAAATAGGTTTAGTGGTGAAGCACATTTGAGATAGGAAAGACCTAGTCCTATCTATAAGCTACATAATGATAGAGCTTATGTAGCTCTACATAAGCTACATAAGGTAGGGAGAGAAAGATGTTTCCATCTGCTCTCTAAGAGGAAAGGATGGAAGAGGACTGACTCTCTACAGGAAGTACCTGGGGAGTCAAAGCAGGGGTCACAGAGTAGAGGCAAGCAGGGACAGGTAAGGAGACCCTCACTAGCTACCTCTACCCCCAATGCCCCTAGTGGTCATTAGGATAGTTAGTGCAAAAGGTCATCAATGCACTGGAACTCCATCTCCAACTGTATTTTCTACACTGACTGGCAGAGCTCTCCAATATTTTAGTCAGGAGTCTTTAGGAACATAGGAAGCTGCCGTATACTGAGTCAGGCCATTGGTCCATCTAGCTCAGTATTGGCTTCACAGACTGGCAGCAGCTTCTCCAAGGTTGCAGGCAAGAATCTCTCTCAGCCCTATCTTGGAGATGCCAGGCAGGGAATCTGGAACCTAGATGCTCTTCCAAGAGTGGCCCCATCCCCTAAGGGGAATATCTTACAGTCTTCACACACATAGTCTCCCATTAAAATGCAAACCAGGTTGGATCCTGCTTAGCAAAGGGGCAATTTATGCTTGCTACCACAAGACCAGTTCTCCTCCCATACCCTCCCTTCCAAGCACTTCCTGGAGGGACTGAACCTGGAACCTTCTGCATGCAAAGCAGTAGTTCCACCACTGAGCTGTGGCCCCATCCCCCCGTAATTTCATGACCATTTCAGCTATTGTTATAGTCCAACATCTGGCTTAGCTTATGAATGGCAATCGCCAATACCCCAGTTGTGGAGATACGGGTTTAATCACCACTACTGTTATAGCTGATGAACTATAGATCTCTTTGTAGATCCTTTTTTCCTATGTATTTAAAACAATACAAGGATATTTTTTTAAAAAACTCTCTGGAAAATCTCCAGGCCTCCTAGATTCTGCTTGTGCTTGCATACTTATATGTAGACATTTGGTCCCAATTCTTCCCATAAGATGTACCTTTTGCCAATATTTAAAGGCAAAATGTCTCTAGACAGATTTTTCTGATTGGGTAGCAATGCTGAGAGTCATCAGCATTTATCTCTGCTCATAATATAGTTCCTCTTCAGTAGTTTAATAATAATGAGAGCAGGCTCAGCTGAGATGAATGGCTCCATCTGACTGTTCGTAAAGCTCATAATTATTCCCGCAGGGCTTTTGGCAAATCTGAACTGTCTCACAGGAAATTTGTTAAAACCTTTTATAGTCTCCGCTTCACCCTGTCACCATTTCTACACTGCTGCCAACCAAATGCCAGAAGCCCACACAGGTTCTCAGCCTGGATGACTGCACGAGTATCACTATGCCAATTAATTCTGAGTTGGTCCAAACATACAAAAACAAGACAGTCCAAGGAGGGCTGTACCACTTCTAGGTCTGGAAATTCGAAGAGTATTTTAGGGTCCTTCCCAAGGAAATTTTTTGAAGAATTTCCTTAGATGGTTTCTCTCCTTCAGAAAGCAGGTGAGTGTATTGTTTTGAGTATTCCTCCCACATTAAACAACACCCGAACCTTGCAGTACAGTGTGTGGAAAGCTGGAACACATCAGGGAAATGCTTTCCCCATGATTTGCTGGCTGTCCATGTATAGGAAATTCCCCCCCCCTCTGCATTTTTTACTTTTCACTCCCAACTTTCCTCCAGGACGTTGTCCAGATTACTCCCTGCCACCGGCTCGCTATGCGTCTGCTAAGTGCCCCTCCAAATTGCCCGTGTTTCGACATTGTGGTTGCTGCACTATCAGCAGGGTGTCATCCATATTTCAGATGCATTGTTTTGAACTTTATTGATGCGTTTCAACCCTATAATGTGGTAAATGTGTTGCAGGAAAGTAGCTGTATTTTTCCATTTCTAGGAAGCTTCTTCCATTGTGCATTGCAATGCAGTGTAGTGTGGACAGTGCAGTGGGGCGGGCGGGCAGGCAGGGATGGAAGGAAGGAGGGAGGGGAACAAGCTTGGGGCGGAGGGGAGCCTTGGAATGGGTTGTGTGTGTTCAGCCTCTGGAAAAAACTCCACCTCCTGCCTGCCTGACTCCCTTTTCCCCAATCCACACATTCAGAGAGGGGGCCAGAAAAGCAGCCTCTCTTCTTAGAGGTTCTTAGGTGGACTTGGCAGCAGGTGTGTGTGTGTGTGTGTACTTGGGCTTGTGGCAAAGAAGAACAAGATGGCGGGGGCATGCACATCCTCCAAAGGTAAGGTGAGCTCCTGGCAGGCTGCTCCCCACTCTCTCTCTCCCTCGCCGTTCAGTCCCGGCTTTTGCACGGTGCAGCAGCGGCATCGATTTGGGGAGGCCTCTCTCTTTCAAGGCTTTGCTTCTTCTTCTTCTTCTTCTTCTTCTTCTTCTTCTTCTTCTTCTTCTTCTTCCTTCACACATCTAACTGCTCTCTCCTTCTCCAGCAGCTCCAGCAACAACAGGGGTGGGGAAAACAGTTCAACTGCTTCTCTGGGTGACCTAGGCAACACCCACCCCACCCCGTCCCCTCCTGCCTTCTCCCAGGCATTGCCTGCTAGGCGACATTGTGATGGACCTGGAAGAAAGGCCAGACTCAGGCAGATCTAGCAGTAAATTACAGGGGGTGCAACGGAATCTCCCCCCCCCCATATTTAAAAACTGGGGGACTTGGATTTTCTCTCTCTTGCAGATGCACTAGGCCAGGGGTGTTAAACTCAAATCTGGTGATGGGCCAGATAATTGGATTCCAATGAACCTCTGGGGAGCCACATATAGTTTTGTGCCGCCTCCTGTCACCTCGCACCCACCTTGCACCACCTTCGGTCTCCCCTCCCCCCACTTTTCAGGCCCTTTTATTGGTTTTGTATGAAGCTTCAGCCACAACTGAATACTCTGCTCCGTCCCGCTGGCACCATGCAGAGGTGACTGTTCACATTATGCAACACTGTGCTTCACCCAGTGCAGAGCTCCTTTAAGGGAAACAGACAGAGGCACTCTTCCCCCTGGACTTCTGGGCCGAAGTCCAGGGCCTCCACACACCCCGGGGGGGGGGCTTTAATCTGTCCCAGGTGTGCACCGCTGACCCACACTGTGCCAGGTGGCCGAGTGTGACCTCTGCTTTAGAGATGGAGGGGGGAGTGGAGAAAGAAATATGCGGGATGGGAATACGTTAAGTTGCATGTTGAAATGTTTCTGCTAATGCATATTTGCATAAATACACCAGTTTTATATTTCTACATTCTTGTGAGTTCAGGTGCTGTTTGTGCCCTCAAGAACCCATGTGTTAAAAATTATGTGTGTGTCATAGTGTGTGTGTGTGTGTGTGTGTGTGTGTGTAGGGGGGGGCGATGCTTAATTTGCAGTGGTGGGGCTCCAAAGGCATTTAGGTCCAGGCTCCAAAATTACCTAGATGTGCCTCTGGAAACAGAGCCATCTTGGGCCCATGCATCACCTTGGAAGGTGTGCATGGAGTATTTTAAATGTAGCTGCCATGCCTTGGCCTAGCCTTTAGAACGTAGTGTGTGAGAGACTGGCAGTTGGAGTCGGTTGAGGGAGGAGAGAGGGGCAGAAAGCAAGGTGGGCTTTTGTTGTTGTTGCGTGGGAACCTGTTTACAGCCCTGGTGGCTGTCTGTGCCCCACTGAGCCTCTTAGAATCTGCTCCCAGCTGTGACCTTTTTTGTGGATTTTTAAATGTGCCCTCTTAAGATGATCAGCACCACAGAGAGGCATGGCCACCACAAACCCGCTGGAGAACCTCCAGGTAGAAGCCAGCGATTCTGTTTGCCTGGAGTGCCTTAAAGACCCATTGATCATTGACTTTCTGCCAGGTCTGCATCACCGGCTGGTGGGAGGAGCTGAACGGTGACTTCCTGGGCCCCATCTGCCACAAGACATTCCACCACGTGGAGGCTCAACTGGCAGCTGGGCAACATGGTAGAGATAGCCAAGCAGCTGCAGGTCTCCAACAAGTGCAAGGCGCCTTTTAACATGGTGAGACCCCTGCTAACTTGGCAAAGGGGCACCTTTTAATGTGGTGATTCTCTTTATTTAGCATGGGGCGAGTAACTGGCCCTCTCCACCCTCAGCACCGTACCTCCAATGACTGTTGCTGGTGTCTATCTTGTGTTTCTTTTTAGACTGTGAGCCCTTTGGGGACAGGGAGCCATCTTATTTATTTATTATTTTTCTGTGTAAACCGCCCTGAGCCATTTTTGGAAGGGTGGTAGAGAAATTAAATAAATAAGATGAAATAAAAAATAAGGTGCAGGACGAGAAGTGGCGTGAGAAGCTTAATGAGGGGCTCCGCCTGCAAGGAGGAGCAGGAGGCACTTTACCTGGTGTGCAAAATCTTTCACCAGCACCGCTCTCACACGGTCATGCTGATGTGTTCAGAAAACCAAAGAAACTCCATGTTTGCCCAGAATACCTCATTCTAACTTAAAGTAACCCCAGCCCAGCCCAGGGACATCATTGCCTCTCATGATCAACGTCATTATCTCTCTCCACTAAATTGTATCTATGAAACTTGGTTCTCACAAGGTTCTCACTGTTTTTCGCTGACAGTTAAGAAAACAGGATTTAACCAAATAAGGAGTAATCACCAGATGAACAATGAATCATTCGCATGCATACTAGATACTTAGACCACCATTTTATTGTCACATATACTGTGTCTAGGGTGTCAGCATCATTCAAATTGTTTGTATAAATGTAAGATGCACCTATAACCAAACTGTAATCGGTTGGAGAGCGTAAGCCCAGTGATTACCTATTGCTAAACCAGTGGCGTATCAGGGGGAAACGGCGCCCAGGGCAAGCTCTGGCCCTGAAATGGCGCCCCCCGCCCCCCCCCCTGGCCCCCACATACCTGTGCCGGCGGCGCCCCGGGTGCGGCGGCGATTCGGCGGTGGTGGGCGGCAGCGGGTCACTCACCGAGTGCGGCGGTGGCTGGTGGCTGGTGGCTGGCGGCGATGTAGCGGCCCGAGTGGTGGCGGATCGCCCGCCGAGGAGTGCAGGCAGAGCGACGCTGAGGCATGCCGTCTGGCCCGGCGTCGCTTCCTCGGCGTCACTCTGCCTGCACCCCTCAGCGGGCGATCTGCCGCCACTCGGGCCGCTACATCGCCGCCAGCCGCCGCCGCACTCGGCGGGCGCCCCGCCGCCACCCCCCGCCACTGCCGGATCGCTGCCGCATGCCTGCCGCCACACTCGGCGGGCGATCCGGGGGGGGCGCGGGGGGATGCCACTTTTTGGCGCCCCCCCACGTGACCCGCCGGGGTGGCGCCCAGGGCACGTGCCCTGCCTGCCCCCCCCATCGTTACGCCCCTGTGCTAAACTGCAGTAGCAATAAAAGCCTCTAAATGATTCCCACTGAGTCTGTTTGACTGACTAAGAGGCGGACCCAGGGACGAACCATGTTCACATCAATACCCCGGATGACATTCCCCTGCAGTAGAAGGGGAAATGGCAGATGTGCCTGGAACAAAAGCTGCAGGGCATGGCCCACCACAAATTCCAGGAAGAGAAAACACCTGGGGAGCTCAAGAGAAAGGTCAACATCAGCTGATCAGCAGCAGGTTTGAGGAGCTGCATCAGTTCCTGGAGGGCGCTTTCCAGATTAGACCCTGCAACGGGGTCATATTGTATATTGGAAGTGTGCTTCCACACTTCCTGTGTTGTGACACTGCAGTCCCTACGCAGACAGCAGGGTGCCATTCACATTTCCAATGCTTTGTTTCGAATTTAATCGCTGCGATATAGAGCTAGGACATCGTATATCCGGCATAAGAAAGTTGCTGTTTCTTCAGGTTGTTAGTTTCCGCGAGACTGCTCCCCCTGCTGTTTACCTTTTGAATGTGACTTGCCTGAACGGAGGCATTTTGCTGCTGTTGAGCAGCTAGCATGGAAAGTGCCCAGGAGGAACAATAAATGTTGTTGTGGCAGTTAGAGAATAAGGAGAATGAAGTACTCCTCGAGGAAGCTGGAGAATGTTTTTTCCTAGCTCAGTGGAGATCAGTCTCAACTCTTTGGCCTGCACCTCTTCACATCTTTCAAGCGTATTCTCCACATCCTTGAACATCTCTATGCCTGACTGCAGTTACTCCTACATTTCCGTGATGAGGCTCTTGAAGGAGACCCACTGCTCCAACAGCTCAATCACCTTATCCTTCCGCTCCTGCAGAATCTCTTTCTGCACAAAGTCATCAAGAGGCTGATGAAAGATTTGACCCTTGACCCCAAAACAGCCCACCCCAACTTAGTGCCCTCTGGGGATTGCAAGAATGTTGCATTTGTGGAGCAGCACCTACAAGAGCTGCCCAAGAGTCCGAGGCTTTTCACCGCCTATCCCTGCATCTTAGCAGCAAAAGGCTTCACCTTAGGCTGCCGCTACTGGGAGGTGGAAGTGGATGAAAAGACCCACTGGGTCCTGGGGGTCTGCAATGACTCAGTAAGCTGTAAAGTGGAGACAACCTCCTTTATTGACATGTATTGGCATGTATTCAATGGGGACAAGTACACAGCCACTATCACCCCGCTCAGCCCCATCAATGTCACCATCAAATCCAAGTGAGTGAACATCTTTCTGGACTATGAGGCTGGCAAGTTGTCCTTCTACAGTATCACAGACCGCTCCCATATCTACACTTTTACTGACACCTTCACTGAGAAGCTTTGGCCTTTCTTCTATCCAGGGATCCTTGCTGGGGGTAAGAATGCTTCCCCCCATCATCCTTCGACCTCCCACGGACCAGGAGTGACAATTGTGAACCACTGTCCGGACTCTCTGTCTCAGCTGGTGAAGAATTGCTCTTCTCTTCCACCTGGGTGTTGGTGCCCAGGAAACATGCCATGAATTCCGTTTTCAGGAGTGCCCCAAGGCTTGACCTGCCCTGCAGGAGGAAAGAGGCTGGATGGCACAAGCTGGCAGAAGTCAGGGAAGTCAATGAGGCGAGGAAATGGGAATCCCACGGACTCCCTAGTGAGAGAAATGAGATTGCTGAGGGGAATTATGTCTTCTGCTTGCCCTCTTTGCCAAAGCATGTGGGCCGTCTAAACCAGAGGGGTCTTGGTGCTGTCCAAATGGAGAGCGGGGATTGGTGCCCCATCCCCTGTCTTTTCCTGAGCCAGAGTGAGGCAGAAGCCCTCCTCGCGTGCGCCTTTCTGTCTTGCTTGTGAATCCAGGAGACACAGGAGAGCCCAACCCTGCCATCATCTCAGTCTACCAACTCCAGAGCTGCCACCATCCCTGCGGGTGCCACTGCTCCACCACTCTCACTGTCAGTGATGCCATCTTCTTCGCAGCCTTTCCAACCACCAGCGCCAACTCTGCCGCCACCCGCATCTCTGCTGGTGCTTCATACTGCCATCACCAGCACTGCAGCCTCCCCCAGTGGTCTGCAGTACCCATGCTGTGGTAAGCGCTTCCCCTCCACTGCAACACTGTCTAGCCAAGACTTGTAGTAGCTTCTTGAGCTTCAAACCAACTGTCTGCAGAAGGTCCCGGGTTCAATTCTTGGGGTCTTCAGTTAAAGGATTTCAGGAAGCAGGGCCAAGGAGGACTTCTCTTTGCCCGAGAGCCACTGCTAGTCAGGGCTAGATGGACCGTTGGCTAGTAAAAAGGAATGTTCACGAGTTTGAAAAGGAACTTACAGAACTGAACTCAGGCAGTTGTTGATGCACGGCTGACCCTGCCACTAACAGAGATCCGGTTGGCAGGGACTAGAAACAGGGCCTTTTCGGTTGTGGCCCCTCGGCTTTGGAACGCCCTCCCTGAACAGCTTTGCCATGCTCCCTCCCTCAATGTTTTTAAAAAACATCTTAGAACACACCTTTTAAAGGAGGCTTTTTAATGCTCCATTATTGGGTTGTGTTTTTTTTGTCATATCTGGTAGGTTCTTTAGCTTTTTATAATTTTCAGTTTTAATTTGGACCTAATAATGATAGTGGTTTTTAATCTGACAACTTTTTTGTTGTTTAATTGAGTTAATTTTATTGCTTTTATTGTATCATGTCTATCTTATTGTTGTGAGCTGCCCCGAGCAGTAGTGCACTGGAGGGGCGGGGTATAAATATTTTAAATAAATAATAAATTAATTAATAGCCCTAAAGAAAGGCACTTCTTATGGGGCTAATCCAGACAGCACTAAAGGGTAGGATTTAGAGAGGAACATAGGGAACTGCCTTATACTGAGTCAGGCTATTGGTCCATGTATTTCAGTATTGTCTACACAGACTGGCAGCAGCGTCTCCAAGGTTGCAGGCAGGAATCTCTCTCAGCCCTATCTTGGAGAAGCCAGGGAGGGAACTTGAAACCTTCTGCTCTTCCCAGAACGGCTCCATCCCCTGAGGGGAATATCTTGCAGTGCTCACACATCAAGTCTCCCATTTATATGCAACCAGGGTGGACCCTGCTTAGCTAAGGGGACAAGTCATGCTTGCTACCACAAGACCAGCTCTCCTCTCTGAGACCAGCTGTATGGGGGAATGTTTCTTGTATGGGGGAGCATTAAGGCATGTGAGCAGTGCCTACCTGCAACTTGAAGGGGTACAGGTTGCCTCCACTGAGATGTGAGAACTAGGCCTAAGGTCTTGACTGAAAGCCATGAGGCTCGAATTAGTTATTTCCTGGCTCTGAAGGGGACTTAGTCATTAGTAACCATTGGTGGGTTGAAGCCTACAGAGCCAACCCTGGGCTGCCACAAAGACTAATTCCTCTCCTCTTCTCTCTTTTGCAGGATCAAATTAAGAAGAACTTGGCAGCAGTAATGCCTTTCATCATTCATATTTTATATTATATTACTATGATTAATATTATTGTTATATTTACTGCATATTATGATTATATATTAAAGGAAGATGAAAGTCTGAGGCTATTTTTTTGAATAACAGTTCTTGTTGCAGTGTTTGTCTTAATGTTAAAAATATTGTCAATGTTTAAAATATTCTATTTAATTATTGTAGAGATAAGAGACTTTATAAATTGATGTTTATTTCTCTGTAAATCCAAAGACAGTGAGATGTATTCTCGTAAAGATATTTAAAGCCTAATATGCTTTATGTATGTTTCAGTAAAAGTCTTTTAAAAACAAAGCAAAATCTCCTATAGTATCTATCTCCTCTGAGATTTTATAGTATGTAAGTACAACCTTAAAAACAACAACAACAAAACCCCACCATTCTCCTGACACAATTTAACCAATCTAATTTTGAGTTGGGACGGGAGCTCGCTTTCTTCCATGCTAAAGTGATACATACACTGGTGGCTGCTGTTAAAAGATGCATAAGTGATTTCAAATCGGATTTCAACACATCATCTCTTGTATATCCAATCAGGAACACTCTAGCATCATATGTCAGATGATGCCCTGTCAGTATTTTCTTCTATAAAATTTCCTCTGTATGCAGTGTTGCATATGGCTGCTTTCACTTTGAGAGGGCTGGATTATTTGGGCAACTAATGAGAGGAGGAGGGCTTTTCTTCCTATATTCTCTTTTGATTGGCAAAACATAAAAAAAATAAAAATGCCAGATCTCTGAAAGAATAATGCTAAGGTACCTTCCTTCAGAAAAAGTTGCAACAGTTATACTGAGGAGCATTTTATAAGTAGTGCAAAGTGTGTGAGCAGGGCCGTTCCTAAGGGTGTGTGGGTGCGGTTGAGGCTTTGGGCAAATCAGAGTGTGCGGGACTTCCTTATCTAGCTTTTGCGGGTGATAAAAGTTTGCAAGAGCCCTTATGATGAATCAATATTGTATTATTTATTTATTTATTTGTGTTAATTATGCCAGCCTGTCTTAATGAGAAATCTTCATTTTTGAACTAAAGTAGTGGGGTGGCTAAATGTTAAGACTGGCTGGCATGGTCTCTTTTTTCTCTCCAATCCAATACCCCACACAACTGAGACCCCGTGTGGTGTAGTAGTTAGAGTGCTGGATGAGAACTGGTGAAGCGGGTACAAATCCTTCCCTACTCAACCATAAAGCTCACCAAGTGACCTTGGGCCCAAGGGCAGATCCGGCGCATAGGAGACAAGCGGCAGTGTGGGTGCAACCCACCAGCGGTGACCCCTAGGTGCCCTAACCACGCCCGCTGCATCTGCTGTCAGTCTCTCTGCCTTTCGAGGCAAGGAAAGGAGCTCTCAGCCAGGTTGGAAACCCAGCACTGGCTGAAGTGCCTTGCAAACAGGGCCGCGCAGCCCCAAATCCGCATATGGCCATGCCCCCTGCATCTGACAGCAAGTGCAGGGGGCGTGACTAGGTTGGATGAGGTGGCTCCACAGGGAATGGCAGCCAGGTTCTTTGGACCCGTCCACACAATGGTGGCTCCGCCCCTGGGTGGAGCTCATCATCATCAGTTTTATTACAGCCATTGGCCAGCAAAAATGGTAGTAACAAATATACACAATACGTCAATAAAACAATGCTAAAACACAATATGACAGATTACAATCAATAATAATAAATTATTTAAAAACAACAGACAGCTCTCGCAGTGGAGCTATAGTTGAGGACAGGGGCGTAACTATAATAGGGCAAGGGGAGTCAGTTGTCTGGGGCCCACTGCCTTCGGGGGCCCCCCAGAGGCAAGTCACATGACTGACTCCCCCAGCCGCGCACCTGCCCAGGCTTCCTTCAGTTGTATTCATCCTCCGAAATGGATGTGAGTGCTAAGACCTGGAGCTACCAGAACAGCATGTCTTTCTCTAGTACCATTAAATGACTAGCCTCATCCACAATTTACAAAACCTTAAAAAAAAAAAATTTAGGATGATGTTCTGTTGTGGTATATATATATATATATATATATATATATATATATATATATATACACACACACATGCATACATATACATATACATATACATATACATATACATACATACATACATACATATATATATATATATATATATATATATATATATTTCAGCCCGTTAAAATAACGAGCACTAGTTGCCTTCTCCGCCCTCCCCCGCCGCCTCCTCCTGCCCGGGCCTCCCGCCTCCTGCGGTGATTTGGGGGGGGGGCTCCGCGGTGGTTTTGGGTGGGGCGGGGCCTCCACAGTGGTTTTGGTTTGGGGGGGCCCTCCGTGGTGGTTTTGGATGGGGGGCCCTCCGCCTCCCCTGGTGGTTTTTTTTGGGGGCCTCCGCCGCCTCCGGCCTCCCCGTCTGGGCCGGGCCCTTCGCCTCCGGCCACCTCCGGCCTCCGCGTCTGGGTCAGGCCCTTCGTCACCGGCCTCCGCCAGCCTCCGCGGCCGGGCCAGGCCCTTCGCCTCCACTTCAGTTTGCGCCGCCGGCCTCCGCAGCCGGGTTGGGCCCTCCGTCTCCGCCCGGGCCCCCGCCTGTCAACTGTGGCCGGGCCGCCTTGGATGGCCAGCTCCGGCCCCTGCCGCCTCACGGCCTGGCACGCTGCCGCCTCGTGGCCATGGCCTGCCGGCTCTTTCGCTTAGCGGCCTGGCCCTCCGCCTCCTCTGGCCGAGGCCGCGGCTCCGCCGCCACCTCAGCTGTTCCGTGTCCTCACTCCTCGTCCGCGGCTCCGCCGCTGCCTCGTCCACGCCTCCTTGGCCGGCTTCCCCCACCACCCCTTTCCCCCCGCCCGGCTGCGGTGGCAGCCGCTTCTCCTCAGACGCCACTTCTCCTCCTCCCGGCCAACATGGCGGCCGGCGTCTGCATCCTTGTCTCTTTTGGCGTGTTCTGGGCACGCGCTCCGCGCATGCCCAGAACACCCATCAGAGACACAGACGCAGACACCTAGCATTTTATTATATAGGATATATATCTGGTTGTGAACCGCCTAGAGACGTAAGTTTTGGACGGTATAAAAAAACTGTTTAAATAAATAAATAAATAAATAAATAAGAGTGTGTGTGTGTGTGTGTGTGTGTGTGTGTAAATTTTACCAATCTTTTTGTTACCACTATTCAGCCTCATTTAAGATTTCTTTGTGGCATATATGTGTGTGTGTGTATACATTTATATTACTATGCTTTTCGTTACCACTATTCAGCTTCATTGAAGATTTCTTTACTTCATGAGCTGAGCTTCAGTGAGGAGGGGGGCATTTTAAAATCTTGTCTCTGGGCCCACTCCAACCTTACTACGCCCCTGGTTGAGCAGATGCGTTCAAAGGACAGGAGCCACTCACCGCCAGGAGCCGCCTCTGGGGCTCCCTCCCCACCATCCCCAGCCCTCCAGATTGCCTCTCTCCTGCCCTCGGCCCTCCAGTCCTTCCACCTGCTCACTTGCCATCTCCATGGTGGCTCCTAAACCTCCATGAGCCGCAGTGGGGGTTCCTAAGCTTTCCCTGGCCACTGGCCCTTTACAGACATCATGGCCCAGTGCCTGTGTCACCCTCCCATTACATTTTTATAGTGCGCAACAGCTGGGGGGAATTTAGGAGCCGCTGCTGCAGCTCCAGGAGCCACCACTACTACTATCACATTATTGGCTCCTAATGCTCCAGGGGCCACAAGCCTTTTCTAGTTGCTGATGCTATAAAAGCATCAGGGTCCTGGTGCGCCACACCTGGAAGTTTTTATCGTCATTGTGCATGGCCTGGAAAGCCTAAGAGCTGCCGCTACTGAGCTTTAGGAGCTGCTGTTGCTCTTGTGGCGGTTTAGGGAAAACAGTAAATGATCTGACCCAGAAGAATACAGTATAACTCTTGAAGATGCATCTGCGCTTGTTCTAGACTGGAGGAAAAGGTATTCTGGGATTTCCTCCTCCTCCCTGCTTTCTGCTGTGAACACTTCACGGAGGGGGAGGGCACATCTGCTTCAAGCCAGTGATTCTCAGGTGGGGAGCAAATAGTGCAGCTGCAGCACAGGAAGCAGTGATGGAGTCCAGGCATTCAGAAGCGCAGAAGGCACTTTCCATGACTGCTCCCAGGGCCATGCCCACCCCAACAGCCAGAGAGTACTTGTTGGGAATCCCTACTGCTATAGTTTCAGGGCCGGATTAAGCCAGTGAGGGGCCTGTAGCATATGTTATAAAGGGGCCCTAATTTTTTTTTAAAATGCACATAAATATTAAAACATAAATTATTTACTTGCATGGTAAAGTAATTCAATTTTTTTCATTTGCTATATTTTGGAGTATGGGAGACCAAGCCACAAACTCACACTTACTACAACAACAGTGAACATTTATATACTGTTTTTCAATCAAAATTCTCAAAGTGATTTTCAATCAAAATTCTCAAAGTGAAAAATAAAGAGTGGATAGATGCTTCTCTGTCTCCGAAGGGCTCACACTCTAAAAAGAAAAATGTGGTAGGCACCAGCAACAGCCACTGGACAGATGCTGTGCTGGGCCTTCTCTTAAAAGGCACATTTAGCAGAAAAGGGATATTTGATCTAATATGGACCAAATAAAACAGGTAAAGTTTTAACTTTAATTCCCAGTTGGAAGCCGGGCATGTGGGGCCCTCAAAAACGCGGGGCCCGTAGCAAATGCTACATTTGCTACTACATTAATCTGCCTCTGTTTAGTTTAGATGATCCAAGGGATGAATCCCTAGGGATGAATCCCCAGCAACGAAAATAAATTCTGGGGTTGAGTGCTCATTTGTACACCATGCAATTTTAACAGTAACGTCCAGACCACTCCTGTCCTATAATAACAAATGAACCCGGTCCAGACTGAGTTGCTTGTAGACTATATTCTTTGCCTGCTGCTAGAGCTTTGCTTGATCTGACCGATGGAGCATCCTTTCTTTTGATCGCACAAACACACATCCTAGCGTGGGTACTCCCCAGCTAGAACGTCGTCGTGTTGGCAGGCGATATGGAGGAGCACGCTGAGCCTCAAGGTGGCGCTGCTTGCTCTTAGGTCGCCAACTGAAAAGCTCCAGTTGCAGCTCTTCCGGACGGCTACAAGCTGTCCTAGACCGAATTGCGCGCTCTGGTGGACTCGTGCGCGCCTAACTTTGCATAGGATCGGGTTGCAGTAGAGACTCCACCCGCGTGGAGTATCCGCAAGGATGCCAATGGTTCGCGGATGGTGCAGCGCCTAAAGGAACGGTGAATTGCCAGGAAAAGAGTGTAGGATTTTTATTTTTTTTTTGAGCGGGGCGGAGTGGAGGCGGTATTGTTTTGGTTTTTGCAAGCAGGGCTGGGGAAGAAGAGCTGCTCCTCTTTTGTAGCCAACATGTTCCGCCAAAATCAGTTTCAGGAGCAGTGCTTTCTGGGCGGGGCGGGCGCAAAGGGGGAGACGGGCTGCTCTACTTAACCCCTGCTAACTTGGCAAAGAGACGCCTTTTAACGTGCTGAGTCTCTTTATTGAGCAGGGGGAGATTAACTGGCCTTCTTCACCCCCAGCACAGTCCCTCCAGTGACTGTTGCTGGTGTCTGTCTTACATTTCTTTCTAGATTGTGAGCCCTTCACGGCCAAGGATACATCTTATTTGTTTGTTATTTCTCTGTGTAAACCGCCCTGAGCCATTTTTGGAAGGGCGGTATAGAAATTGAAATAATAATAATAATAATAACAACCATAGGGGCTACAGAAATCACCACCAGCCAATTACAAAAAGCAGCTTTACTGGGAACAGCCTATATTCTGTGACTATATCTATAACAACAGCAACAACATTGATAATAAAATTCAGCCATCCCAGGTCCTTGGGAAGGACTCAATGTCTGGATAAAACAAACCAGTCATTAACACCTGTCTGACTGTGTAAACAAGAAATCATAATAATAATACTCTCATCGCTATCAGCAGTTTCTGCCCACAGTCTCACCGATGCACCACAGGTATTAGGCCAGGTGGGGAACAGCTAATTCCTCCCACTCAAGTTTGCCACAAGCCCCCCAACAACCTGGAAGAACTATCCTGTTTCATCCCAGATGCAGAGGAAGAGAGGAGATGGGCTGTAATTTCTCATTGGCCAGGCAAATGCGCATTGTATGTACTCAGTGGTGCTTTGGCAATCCCTTGGTTCGGAGGGTGATTCTGAGACTCATTCCTCTCTGGGTTCAAATGCACTCCCCGTCAAAACAAGAGCTGCTTCATCTCTGATTGCTTTTAAAAAGTCCCTTAAGGTACACCTGTTTCCCCAGGATTTTAATTAAAATTAATTTTAAACTGTTTAATTATTCTGTATTACAGGGCAGGTACAAAAAAGCCCCTTATTCCGCATGTCTTTGTGTGGTGAAAAAGCATTTGGGTCAATTACTCTTATTTTATTTTATTGTAAACTTTATAATGACTTCCGGGTTGCTCTTATTGATCCATATCTAAGAAATTGTTATGGCTGTTCAGATCAATCTTGTATTCGCTATTTACTTTCGGATCGAGACACTGAGGTTACATATAATGTGGCCAAATTTCTTTTGATTGCTAATAGGATTAGACAAGTGATGATATCTTCCATCTTCTATCTTCTATATACTTAATTCTCCAAGCATACCCATGGCTAATTCTGTGCATGGCAGCTCTTGCAAGAGTTTGCAAGCAGAAGCACCTGATTGGGCAGTGGGGATTCCATATGCAGTTAGGGAGAAGGAGCCTGTGAGAGCAGAAGCAACATGGTAATTGGGCAGTGGGGATTCCATATGCAGATAAGGAGGAGGAGCCTGTGATTATTAAGGACAGTTGGAACGCAACTGTTACTGGTCAGAAGATGTTCTTGATTGTAGAGGACAGGAATATAGATAGAGAGATAGATAGCAGGCTGGGGTCTGAAGAGAGGAGTCGTGAGGGAGGAAAGAGCCCCTTCAGGATAGTGATGTGCACGGTCCGAAGCAGTCCGGACCGGCACGGAAGGGGGGCCTTCCTTTTAGGGCGGGGAGGGCTTGCTTACCCCTCCCGCCTCTTTGCCCCCTCCAGCGCCCGTATTTAACAGAATAACGGGGCGCTGGAAGCCAACCGCCCCTGCCGCGAGCAGATTTTGCACAAAAGCTACCAATACCCCTGCTGCCGCTGCTGCCGCCGTCGCCCGCCACCCCTCCCTCCCTCCCTCCTTCCCAGCTGCCCGCCCGCCCGAGTCCTCACCCGATGTTTTCGTAAAAAACGAGAGGAGCTCCCGGACAGAGCTCCTCTCGCTAGCACGGCCTCCATCATACTAAAGCTTTGCGCGGCCGCTTGTTTGTCGTTGCAGGCGGCTGCCGGACAGCCACCGCTCCCCCCATTCCCACCTTCAGCCCCTGGTATTGGGGCCCACTGCGGGCTGCCCTTCCGCTGCCGGGCCGGCCCCGCAACCACCAACCGTCGCCGCGGCCGCCACCGCCATGGGCCCCACTCGCCGGTTCCCGCTTGTTCTCCTTCGTCACTGCCGCCTCTGCCCTCCCCGGTTCCCGCTTGTTCTCCTTCTCCCGGTGCCCATGACCGGTTTTGCGGCATGGCTGGTCCCGCCGCTGCCGCCTCTGCCCTCCCTGGTCCTCGGTTCTCCTCCTCCCGGTGCCCATGGCCGGTTTTGCGGCTGGGCTGGTCCTGCTGCTGCCGCATCTGCCCTCCCCAATCCTCGGTTCTCCTCCTCCCAGTCCTGATGTCCTTTTTAAAGGCAGGGCTCCTTCCACCACTGCCATCTCTTCCCTCCCGCTTCTCCTCCGTCTGGCCTGGAAACAACATGGCCACCGTGTCCCTGCGGCTGTATCTTTCTCGGACGTTCTGGGCATGCACTCCGCGCATGCCCAGAATGGCCGAGAAAGACACGGGCAGGGACACGGGCGCACACTCAACCTCTTTATTATAGAGGATAGCTGTTGGATACTGTGGTTATCCTCTGATGTTTTTCTTGATATATACCCCACCCAATCCCTTTTTTCCTGTTCAGTGACCAAATAAAGAATTATCTATCTATCTGTTTTAATTGTTTGTTTTTATTTTATATTGTAATTTATTTACAATAATAAATAAATTTTATATTGTAATTTATTGCATCTGGCGGGCCACTGTGTGAAACAGGATGCTGGACTAGATGGGCTTCTTGGGCCTGATCCAGCAGGGCTGTTCTTATCTTCTTATGTATATATCAGGTGGTATATAAATATTATTTATTATGATTATCTATTTATTTATTCAATTTCTATACCGCCCTTCCAAAAGGCTCAGGGCGGTTTACATAGAGAAACAATAAATAAATATGATGAATGAATGTGAGGAAAGAGGCTAGGGCCAGGAGAGACTGGTGTTGACAGTCAGAACCCTTCAACTTTAAAAATGCCCGGCACTAGATACCTTGCATATTTTGTATTCTTCCCTGATCAACACAGTATGTCAGAAGTAGTGTGCATGGAATCGGCGCCTACCAGTTCGAAGTGGTGGGAATCTCTTTAAGGACAGGGGAGGTGCTTTTACCCCTCCCACCACATTTCCCCCCCCCCCCGGCGCTGCCTTTTAAAATGGTCCGGTGGGACAGCAGCGTACTTCCTTGCCGCCCCAGTGCCGCCTTGGAGGTGCACACATGCAGCGGCAGCTTCTGGTCACTTCCAGTCCAAGGAGGCATCGGGGCGGCAAGGAAGTATGCTGCCGCCCCACTGGATCGTAATAAAAGGCAGTGCCTGCAGGGGAAATGTGGTGGGAGGGTTTCCCCCGCCCTGAAAGCGATCCCCCCCACCTTCGAACCAGTCAAACAGCCGGCCTTTCGAACCAGTTTGGAGGCCCATAAAGGGCCTCCGAACCGGTTCCATGCACATCCCTAGTCAGAAGTTCTCAAACTTGGGGTCCCTGGATATAGTTGGACTGGAGCTCCCATCATCCCCTTTGACAATTGTGCCTGGGGATGATGGGAGTTGTAATCCAACCATATCTGGGGGACTTAAGTTTGAGAAGCACTGCAGTAAGTAATAAGAGTTAGCACTTTCAGTACTGTAAGCAAAGGGCTGCACAATGTCCCTTAGACTAAGCCCTGGGCATTGCACAGACCAAATAGCCAGCCTTTTACTGCCCCTCTTCCCAGTGAAAGCCACCTAATGGCGTAGCAGGGAAATTACTTGATTAGCAAGACAGAGGTTGCCAGTCCAAAATCCCCGCTGGTATGTTTTCCAGACAATGGGAAACACCTATATCAGGCATCAGCGGTATAGCTGGGTAAAGGTACCCCAGTCACCACCTCCACCTGAGCATCCAAAAGCAAAGCTGGCTCCAGGAATACACCCAAGAAATTGCCATGTGGGCACACAGCCTGCCATTTTACACCTTGCAGCCTGCATACAGAAATACCAGTTTGTACAATCAGGGCCCCACAGAAGCCCATTAGCCTCTCTGAAACAGTAATTGCGTGGGGGCTGCAGATTGTCTGTCTAATCCACTAATGTACTTTCCCCAGAAGTTGCAGAGAGCTGTTGTCTTCTTAACCTTAATTTCCTTTTACTTAAATTAAACCAGACTCCATGATGTACACTTTGGTCTGCACAGCAGTTAACAAGTAGATAAACTTATCCATCAGCACTATAACTGTTACTAGTGTTGCCAGCTTTTAAAAAATGTCTGCTCTCATGCATTTAGCAGCAGCCTGTCAGGCAGAAATTTAACAGGTGAAGCTTTTCTCGCCTTTT
The DNA here is from genome assembly GCF_027244095.1 of Hemicordylus capensis. Classification (NCBI taxonomy): domain Eukaryota; kingdom Metazoa; phylum Chordata; class Lepidosauria; order Squamata; family Cordylidae; genus Hemicordylus; species Hemicordylus capensis. The sequence continues at coordinate 22,817,386 of NC_069661.1, read as the reverse complement.
GATAAAGGGGGAATCATTACCTCCTGCATGGAGGTGCTCTGGAATGTGCTTCCTAATGAAACCAGAGTTCGCCCTTTTCTGAATGTTTTTAAGAAGGACCTGAAAACACCTGTTTAGCCAGGCTTTTAGTGTGTAGTTTTAAAGCTTTGGGTTTTAAGAGTTTTTATTTTTAAAATGTTTTAATTGTGTTAATGTTTTAATGTTTTTTAGACTGTGACCTGCCCAGGGACATTTTTGAACGGGGCAGTATAAAAACGAAACAAACAAATACATACGTTTTTGTGAGTCAGGCTGGTCTTAGAAAGTCCCTGGGAAGTAAAGCTTTGGCTGGTGCTCCAGCGGTGTCCCTTGAAAAGGCAGAACTGGCCAGGGTTGCCCATGCTTTAGTTACATCACAGCTGGATTACTGTAATGTGCTCTATGAGGGGCTGCCCTTGAAGCCTATTTGGAAACTGAAGCTAGTGCAAAATGTGGCAGCTAGGGTTTTCCTGGGGCTGCCTGCTGGGACCATAGCCCACCCATTCTGAAAGAGCCTACATTGGCTGCCAATGTATTTCCGGGTGCAGTTCAAGGTGGTGGTTTTGACCGCTTTGGTCTGCACAGCAGTTTACGAGTAGATAAACTTATCCATCAGCACTATAACTGTTACTAGTTATAGTTACTAGTGTTGCCAGCTTTTTTAAAATGTCTGCCCCCCATGCACTGAAACCCTTAACAGTTTGCGCCAGGGATATTTGAGGAACTGCCTGCTCATAAAGGTTTCTGCTCACCTAACAAGATGGGGCTCTGCTTTATATGCAGACAGTGTGGGAAAATTGATTATTGTACACGTAGCACAGGCCCTTCTTGGTCCTTGCCCTCAAACTGGGTTACTCCGGGCAGTCACGTATCTCTGAGCCTAACCTACCTCACAGGGTTGTTATGAGGATAAACAGAACCATGTACACCGCTCTGGGTTCCTTGGAAGAGAGAGCAGGATAGGAATCTAAACATAAATTAAAAATAAAAATAAAATGCCCAGTAGGCATCCACTCCACAGTTTCCATCACAGCTTTTAGAAGGCAGGTTAAAATATGGCTTTTTACTCAGGCTTTTATATATGAGGGTGCTGTTCTCTTTTGTTGCTGCTGATTCTGTGTGCTGTATTATATTGTGTTTATGTTTTTCTAATTTTAAAAATAGATTAATACTGTTTTAAATAATCAGATTTAATGTTTATTGTTTTGTTTCATAGATTTGTTCTATTTTTAAATATGTCGTGAACCGTCGGGATTATTTGTAATGAAAGGTGGCATATAAATCAAACAAAAAACAAACAAACAAAATGTATTTTCAAAAGGCAAAAAATAGAGACAGCTACACAGAAATTTGGAACAGTTGGAGTGTGCGTGGTCTAAGAGTCTTGCATGCAGGCAGGCATTAGATCAGTCTAACGCTAGAATTTGAAAATGGGAAATCAGTTTCTGTTGACGCAAATCTATACATTGGGATCTTTGTTTTCCAAATTATCCCAGATCCTTGGGCAGAGGCATGTTGTGCAAGGTTGTGCTGCTGATGCATTCTGGAGACGGGAGAGAAGCTTGCTTGCCAGAAATCCCTGGAACTTCACAGAAAAAAGGTTGATGGCTTGAAGTCCTGGGTCACGTGACTCCGCCTGCCAGCCAATGCGAGACTCGCTGACTCAGATTGCAGTTTCAGGCTACTGATTTCAGGCATGTGTATCCACAGAAGCAAGAAGAACGCAAAACTTTCTGAGAAAAATACTGCAAAACTGCTGGGCGGCTTTTGACCTGAAAGCAAAAACAAAAGGCAAAATGCTCAAGTTTCCGTGGCTTGGAGGGTTGTGAGTCTCCTGTTGTAAAAAGCTTAATGCTTTCATCCGGTCTTCACCACTTCTTCCAGACACTTCTGAAAGAATGGGGGCAGGCGCATTAGCCATCTGTGTGAGTACAGCCTGTCGCTTGTATATGGCGATTCCTCTTAAGTGTGTGGGTGTGGAGATGGAGGGGAGGCTAGTCTGGTCTGAACGGTGTAAAACCAACCCGATGTGTGTGCATCCGGGAGATATTTTGAAAAAGGACTTTTTAAAAATTGTGGCGTGTTTTGCAGTGAAGGCAACTAGCCAATAAGTGTGGCTCTTAGCCAAGATTTTGTTTTTGCCTCCTGCAATGTATCGCTGCTAGAGTTGAGGTCCTCTGGGATAAAGAATGCCATGGAGGGTCTTTTATCACTCAGTCCGAAACTGGGGACCTCAAGCAGTTCATGATTAGAGCCTGAAAAAGATGTAACTTCCTTTGTTTGTTCAGACATGGATATTTCAAAACTTTTTTTTGGAAATTTTGATTTCGCAGTTTTTCACGAAATTGTATTTTGTTTCTGCACCTCTTCTGCTTGCTTGCTTATTTTGATTGTCCTTTTCCAAATCGGCTTCAGTAATATTTAGATATGACCAGGCGTTTGGCAATTTGTAGATTTGTACAGTGAGGAAGTTGCAGAAGTGTCGATGTGGTGTGTGCTAGGAAAAAGAAGTGCATAAGATAAGCCCAGTTTTCTTTCCAAAGCAGGACTTTTCCTTCTGCTTCTGTTGTTGTTGTTGTTGCACTTTGCTAGTTAAAATGTCTGTAAGTCTGTATGTAGCTGATCTCAACAGGGTTTACCTTAAGCAAGTATGTGCATGTTTGCCACCAATATGTGTATCTTTGAAGCTGTGCTTAAACAGTGCAGCCATTCATAGGGATCTCGAGGTGTGTGCGCCCAGGGTCTCTCTCTCTCTCTGTGTAGTGTGTGTGTATGTGTGAAAGGAGTCTTTGGCTTTTTTTGTAATTTTCAAAACCCGGCAAAATTTAACTTACTCTTAAAGACACTCTCAGAGCTGAGTTGAATCTGGTCTTTGTTTTTAAACTAACAACTTTCAAGGTGACTTTCTGAGAGAAAGATTGTATTTATCCGTTTGTCAAAACTGAGTGGATCCCCGCCTTCTGAAAGCATGTCCCTGAAATAAGAGGGAAGGCATTGGAATGAACGCCTTGTCCTTTCTCTCACCAACTGTTGCATCCTCCCTCCTGTTTCATTCCAATCAAAATGTCACTTTTAATTCTCAAAGTTGAGTTTGTATAGGAGTGGACATTCTGCCCTGTTTTCCTTGGTTCACTCACAGAATGTATAAGAACGGAAAACAGATGCTTCGGACCAGGTCTCTCCCCCCCGCCCCCCCCCATCTTCAGGATGGAAAAGTTTGCCTCAGCTGAGGAATACTATGAGTAACGTTTTATGTAATGACTTCTAGCAGACCTGGAGAGTTTGTCACCCACTAAGCAGCTGTGTGTGGTCCTGGCTATCAGGGGCATGATAAAGCTCCTATTTTTGCTGCTAAGAATATAAGAAGAATCCTGCTGGATTAGACCAAAAATCTGTCTGGTCCAGCATCCTATTTCCCACAGTGGCCAACCAGATGGGAAGCTCTTGAGCGGGTTAGGAAGGCAAAGAGCCTTCTCCCATAGTTGCTTCCCAGCAATTGATATTCAGAGGCACATACACTGACTGCGCCTGAACCTGAAGTTAGCATATAGTCAGGCATCTACATATCCACTTGACAGCTCAGTGCTCCCGGTCCTGATAATCAGGACATTCAGGCACCACAGAGATCTCTTCACCGGAGATCTCATTTCCATCACAATTTTTTAGAAGGTAAGAAACAGCAAGAATCTTTTTGGGGCTGTAGGAGAGGGCTCCTCTGTGTCTTACCATCTCCATATCCCAGTGCAAATGGCAGAAGTCCCTCTTCTCTCCTATACCTGTGGGCCAGAAAAGAATCTGAGCCGAGGGGAGAGAGAGGGATTGGTGGCAACCACAAATAATGGCTGGCTAGTGAGCCACCTAATGGTGCAGCGGGGGAATGACTTGACTAGGAAGTCAGAGGTTGCTGGTTCGAATCCCTGCTTGTATTTCCATCGTCTGGGAAACACCTATGTTGGGCAGCAGCAATACAGGAAGATGCTGAAAGGCATCATCTCATACCACGCGGGAGGAGGCAATGGTAAACCCCTCCTGTATTCTACCAAAGACAACCACAGGGCTCTGTGGTCACCAGGAGTTAACACCGACTCTACGGCATGCTTTACTTTTAGTGAACTAAATCTAAACTGTTGGATACGTGCATTTAGCTATCCGGACTAATAGCCCTTGATAAACTTGTTGGCCGTGAATTTATGTAATCCCCTTTTAAAGTCACTCAGGCTAATGGTCATCACCACATCTTATGGTAGTAGATTTCAAAGATTATGTGCCATTTGTTAACTTCTTTTTGTCTGCCCTGAATCTCCTATCAATCAGATTTACTGAGTGGTTTGCCTAAGACTGCAAAAACTAGAGAGGGGGTTTCAGGCAACTGGTAGGTCGCAAATATATAGCTGGTGGGCTGTATTTGTTCTGGTGGGTCACAGGTTGTATGCAGGCCTGGTTTAGAGTGTGTGAAACACTTGTGTGTTTGCCAGCTACAGACATAATGCTTCTGAGGACTTGACCATAGATAGGAGATGAGGAAAATGTAGGAAGCTCTCATGCTTGCTTCTGATTTCTCCCCTCCCTTTCTTCTTTGTCATCAGTCATGGTTGACTATGTCTACATCAGTCTTCATGCTAACCATGGCTAGGAGCAGTTGTGTACTGAAGGAGTGAGGTATAAATATTTTAAATAAATAAATAAAGCTGCATACCAGAATTTGTAACCATGGGTAGAACTGAGCTTCAAACTGTGGCTTGAGCTAACCATGGTTAGTGTCAACATTGTGGCACATGTAACACGAATCATTGTTTGAAAAGTAAAGCGAGGAGAATGTATATAGAAAAAGGAGATCGTGTGAGCCTATGACATGTTCCCATTGGGAACTTCCCAGTAGTTAGATCAGGACTGTTATCCTCAACTATCTGCACCAGACCATGCTCTCAATTATCTTTACAAAACTCTGTCAAGTAGGTTGACATTCATGTCCTTTATTTATAATTTAACTTTTAAAAAACTTCTGTGCCAAATATATGTTGATTTAGAAATGTTTGAAATCTTATGTAAATTTGTAAAAAACAAATCAACTGTTTGTATGTATGTGTGTATAGAATTTTTTTTAAAAAAAACTTCTGTGCCACCTTTCTGCAAATCACACTCAAAGTGGCCTATTTTACAACAAGCACTGTAAATGTACAATAGAAAAGTACAAGTTGTAGGCCTATGTTGGAGATGGGGACTGAAACCACATGGGTGGAAGTCCTAACATGTACTTGGTGCATTATGAGAGCAATTGTGGAGGCAGTGGTGACCACACTATGAATGTATATGGGTGCAAGTGTGTTTTCATGAAACTATTACAGACATAACCTCCAGTGTTTCAGAATGACTTGCTGTGTCATTTTAGGCTCCGGTTGCTATTGCCCCCATCTGTAAAATCAGGGCACTTATAAATCACTTTTCTTAAGTAGCAATGTGAGATGGAATGAAATAAAAATGGCAGAACACTAGCAATAACATTGTCAAATGGGTGAATAGCAGCATTAGGGTAAAACCACTTCCAAATCAACAGACAATTTGCTAGGCATAATATTTAGAGCCAATAATAGATCTATCCAAGCCAGTTTTAACATTAAAGGTAAAGTGTGCCGTCAAGTCGGTGTCGACTACTGGCGACCACAGAACTCTGTGGTTGTCTTTGGTAGAATACAGGAGGGGTTTACCATTACTATCTCCCTCAGAGTATGAGATGATGCCTTTCAGCATCTTTTCCTATATCGCTGCTGCCCAATATAAGTGTTTCCCATCGTGTGGGAAACATACTAGTGGGGATTCGAACCGGCAACCTCTGGCTTACTAGTCAAGTCATTTTCCTGCTGTGCCATTAGGTGGCTGTAGTTTTAACATTAGTGGTGGTTTACACTGATTGGTTAAGGTATTGGTGGATCTTGCAACTTGAGACTGGTTCACACATTGATGCTCATTGGGCTGTTACTTTCATGAGCCATTGCAGATCTAATACCACTGATAGAACTTTCATTTCCCATCGTGCAGACTTATTTTGGCAGAGTTCAGTTTTTACTTTCAGTTGTGAGGTATCAGATAATCTAAAGATTTACATGCCTGCATGAACTGCCTTTAATCTATGTATGCATAGAAATGTGCCATTTTGAAAGCAGCGGAGGAAGTTTTAGTTCTTTGTAAACACACACACTTTGGCTTTAATGTGAACTTTTAACTCAAACCTACAGAGGTGTGTGTATGTGTTTTAAAGGTTTACCTGTGGAGGGTGCTATTGGCTGGTGTTGTGATGTCATGAATCACCTTCTTCCCTCCCTCTCTCATTCCTGGAACCGTCTGCCATAATGTATAAACCAGCTGTCCCCTGAATAATCCAGGAAGTGCTTTTGTTTTGTAATTTACTTTTATAAATTCTGCTGTACTGCACTCAGGGCAGCTTACAAATGATTAAGAGAACCAGACAACTGACTCCTCTTTCGGCTAGACTGAAGTGTCTTCTTGTTCAATTTTCTTGTTTAAGGTGGAAAGCTAATATAGCTTTAATGTTTGTTCTGCTTTTCATTGATGTCCCAACAATGGTTCACAATGTTGACATTTATTAAAGAAATAAAGTATACAGTAATACAGACACATTTCATAACAATCCACTATAAGGTAATTTTAAAAATCCATATCAAGCATGCTATTAACCATACTAAAATATAACTACATAAAATTAAATATATACATACTTTCTGCTGTCTGCATAATTCAAGTTACTTTAATGCCACTGAGGTTATCTATCTGTCTGTCTATCTATCTATCTATCTATCTATCTATCTATCTATCTATCTTATATACTTTCTGCTGTCTACATATTACTATATTACTACTATATGACTCCTATATTACAGGAGTTACACGGTATTTAAGAGAGCATCTTCTTCTGCACGATCCCCATTGTCCACTGCGTTCGTCAGGGGAAGCCCATCTGTGGCAACCTTCAAGTCGTTTGGTGGCTACTGGGGGACGGGTCTTCTCAGTTGTCCCTCCAAGACTTTGGAATGTGCTTCCTGCTGACATAAGCCTTAAACTGCCTTGAGATTGTTTTTAATGAAAGGCGGTATATAAATTCAACAATAAATAAAATAAATAAAAATAAACAAGACTGTCTCCATCTCTAGATCTTTGAAGACCCATCTTTTTAACCAGGCCTTTTAGCTTTGTAATTTTAAATATTGTAAATTATTTCGCGTTTTAGGCAGCTTTTTGGAGTTTTAATTGATTTTAATGTTTTGTGCTTTTGTATTGTTTTATTATTGTGAACTGCCCTGAGACTTTGGTTTGGGGTGGTATAGAAATGTATTAAATACATACATACATACATAGTCCTGGTTACATAGTCCAGCAAATGTTGCTAGAGGCTGAGGTAAAATCATACCAGTCATTTCTGTTATGGTAAATACATATATGAAAAATCCAGTTTGTAGATTATCTTATCTGGGTATTGTTGTTCTGTAGTAGTGTCCAGCTGTATAACATCCATTTTTCATTACCATGTTAGGACTCTAAGCTTTGTTCAGGCTGCTAGGCTATTTACCTGTGTGTTTATGGGCTCTGTGGTCACCGGGAGTCAACACCGACTCGACGGCACCGACTCGATTACCTTTACGATGCCTCAGACGAGAACGGCTTCCGTTCATTGAGTATCTTTTAATTCTTCCCCACCTTCAGTCACTGTGGTGATGTAGTTTGGATGTTGCTCTGGCAACGCTCAGTTGCTTGGCTATGGATCTAAGTTCCTCCCCTCGACTTTCTTTTCCCTTCACGCTGTGTGCTTTTTGCCCAGATCTTTTCGGAGGCCTTACTCCGCTGAGATTTCGCTGTGAACGAAACACAAAGGAGTCGTCCGCTCCGCGAAACCCGCAGAGACGTTCTTTCTAGCTTATGTGTAACCTGTGTGTGTTGAACCATGCAGCCCCCTATAGTCACTATGACGGACTGTTCTCTCTTCCTTTGCTCTTTCAAGCAAAGTAAATCGGCAGTGAAGCTGAGAGAAGACATGAAGAGGATTGCAGCAGCCCCTCTGAGCAGACAGAAGGGGACGTCTTGTCGGAAGGTGTTTGGCGTGAGCCTCCAGGAACTCCAGCAGCAAGGGCTGAGCAAGAACGGAATCCCAGCTGTGGTGTGGGATGTTGTCACGTATTTGACCCAGTATGGTAAGCTGCTAGCGGAGCCTTTCTGGTTTTGTTTGTTTGCTTGCTTTAATTTTAAAATGTATCTAAAGCTGCACTCGGGAGCAGTCCTTCCATGAGGTGAGGTGGCTGCCTCAAGTGGCAGGTTATTGGGGCATCAGCAGGGTGGTGAGCAGTATTTCCTGCAACAGGGATTCCCAGATGTGGACTACAACTCCCAGCATCCCCAGCTGCAATGGCCTTTGGCCGGGGATTATGGGAGTTGTAGTCAACAACATCAGGGAATCCCTGTTACAGGAACACTGGTGGTAAGACTCCCTCCATCATTCTTCACTGCCTCAGATTTTTAAAAAGGAGGTGTGCAGGGAGGGGAGTCAGGATTTGGAACCCTGCCTTGGACACCCTGAGGTCTTCAGCCCTCGTGCCTGCATAGCAAACTTAAACTCGCTTTATGCCAATTTAACTATCATGGCTTCTCTTAGAGAATCCTGGGAACTGTAGTTTGTTGGGGGGGGGGGCCCTGAGGCTTCACTGCTACAAATCCTTGCAACTCCTCGCCCCTGCAAACCGTAGTTTCCTGGGGAAAGGGAACTACTGTTATATTACTTTAAGACTGCAGACCTGCATGTGCTTTCTTGGGAGTAAGCTTCATTGAACTTACTGAGACATACTTATTTATAAAGTCCCTAAAACTTTCTGGCCTGAGTCACGCAGAGGCCAATTGCGCAGGTGTAGCGGCCCACCAAATGGCCACTGTGCCATAGGGGGAAGGCCCGAACGGGCTAAAGAGCTGGCCGAATGGCCGGTGGCGGCATAAAGGGAGGCTGGTGGGGGGAGGGGGAACCTCTGCAGACCCCACCTCTGCCACTACCTCCAACAACTGCCCCGAAAGGGGTAAGTAAAAAAAAAATGTTCGCAACCCCCCCGGACTGGACCAGGGGCGGGGGTTGAGGGGATGCCGGACCGAACTGGTCCAGTTCGGGTCCGGTTCAAACTCGAACCAAACCGGACCAGCCTGTTCCATGCACATGCCTACATTAGACTGCATGTAGGAGGAACCATTTTTGAATGTTCTTCTGCATGAGAACTCTCGGCAGGTGGAAAACTAGCATAATCGAGGAGAAAGATGCTAGCCCAACTTTCTTCCTGCTGTACAACCTTTTGACTTACAGGAAGTCTTTCTTTGTTTTCTTATCATGGGGAAATAGTAAGTGTGATTCCCTCCAATTTCAATATGGTAGTGAGTCCTCAGCGCTCTACCGCCTCATGCTGCTGTATCTGTAGACCCGAACTGTGAGAAATTGAAAAGGTTTAAATTAAAATAGCAGCATTAAAAAGCCTTGGGAAATAATATACTACATGTATATCTTGCTCCTCCTCCAAGGAGCACAGAGAGATGTGCATGGTTATGTTTATCCTCACAACAACCCTGTGAGGTAGGTTAGACTGAGAGATAAGTTACTGGCCCAGAGTCGCCCACTAAGTTTCATGACTGAACTGGAATTGGGTCTCGCTGGTCCTAGTCCAGCACTCTACCCACTATACCACACAGAAGGAGCCTGACAGAGCTGCCTATAGTGCTATTGTGAATGTTCCAAAAATATGGTACCACCCCTGAAAAAGCTCTGTCTCCAGAACTTATAAAACGAATCCTTCTTTTGCAAAACTACCAGTTCATACAATCAGGAATACGGACTCCTGTTTAAATTATGCACCCTTGCTCTGTATTTTCTCCACCATATGCATATATGCCCTGGAATCTGTTTGAAAAGTTAATTTCTTTGGAAGTGGTATGTAATCTGTACAGTACATACATCATGCTCAATTTCGGATATAAAACAACCTTTTCCCCCTGCAATGTGCCCTGTTGTCCAGTAGATGTCAGAACAGCTTTTCTGTCCTGATGGTTTGATGACCTTTCCAGATGGTCTATAATTAGCATTTGTACAGTGCAGGCATGCACAAATTTGGCCCTCCAGCTTTTGGGGGGGCTGCAGTTCCTATCATCCTCGGTCACAGTGGGCCGATGGGAGTCCAGCATTTGCAGAGGGGCCAAAGTAGTGCAGCCTTATTATGGAACCTTAGTGTGGAATTGCTCACCGAGAGCTCATGTAGCAATCTGGCTAAGAGGATGAACTGTGTGATCCAGAAGGTTGCTGTATAAAACTCACCTCTGCATGAAGTCACTCATAGCCATAGGCAAGCCCTTCTCTCTCAGCCTCACCCGTATCTGCAATATGGGGATAATAAGTAAGTACCTGCAACAAAATGTTGCACTATATCCCTGATGTGCATATGTTACTTGAGGCTGTGCCTGAGCATAGTGAACGTTTTAGGCAACTTTCGCTCTCAGAAGCAGAAGGTGGTGAAAGTCTTGAGGGAGTCTTCTTCAAACTGAAAAATTCCCCACCCTTTTTGTTTAAGCCCGACTCCATTTACGAATACAACAAATATTTATATACCGCTTTTCAACAAAAGTTGCCAGAGCGGTTCACATAGGTATAAATAAATAAAATGGCCCCCTATCTCCAAAGGGCTCACAGTCCGCTCCTCGCTACTGAGTTCCATTAGCTCTGCCCACCTGTTTGTCTGTTAACTGCTATCTGAATCTGCAAGCATTCTGCTCCATTGAGTTACATTAAGTCAGATTAGGGAATTTTTGGGCTCCCTTAGTTATTTTTCTTCAGATTTTTGTGAAACCAATGTATCTGCAGGTTACCCCAGGTCTGCCGATACCTTCCTCTCATCCACAGGTGCTCCAGTTATTTATTTGTTTCTCAAATTTGTAGAGTGCCCCAAACTTCCATCTCAGGGCAGTTTAGAACAACATAAAACAAATTACAAATGAAAACCATTTAAAACCATAGTCAAGTTAAAAAGCTTGGGTGAAAAAAATTAGTCTTTAGGTACTTTAAAAAAGTTTTCAGAGATGGGGAGGCTCTTATTTCAACAAGGAGCACATTCCACAGTTTCGGAGCAGCGGCAAAAGGCCCATCCCTGCGTAGCCACCAAATGAACTGCGGACATCTGCAGATGAACCTCTGGATGATCTCAATGGGTGATGAAGCTCATGGCAGAAAAGATGTTCTCTTAAATACCCAGGGGCTAATCTGTTTAGGGTTTTATAGGTTATAACCAGCACCTTGTATTTTGCCCAGAAACGTATTGTTAGCCAGTATAGCTCTTATAGTATAGGAGTAATATGGTCTCTCTGAGATGACCCAGAGACCAACCTGGCTGCCGCATTCTGTACCAACTGCAGTTTCCGGACTATGTACAAAGGCAGCCCCGCATAGAGTGCATTGCAGTAATCAAGTCTGGAGGTTACCAGCATATGTACCACTGTTCTGAGTTCATTTATTTCAAGAAACGAATGCTGCTGGCTTATTAGCCAAAGCTGATAGAAAGCACCTCTGGCCTCTGCCTCAGCCTGGGACACCAAGGAAATGTTTGGATCTAGAAGCACTCCCAGAGCGTGTACTTGTTCCTTCTGGGGAAGTGTGACCCCCATCCAGAACTGGCAGATCAAAATAGTATCTTGAGTTCCGACCCCAACTACAAGTACACCCATCTTAGCTGGATTCAGTCTCAGTTTATTATCCCTCATCCAGCCCATTACTGCCTCCAGGCAGGCATTTAGGGAGGTTATGCCCTCTCCTGAAGAGGTTGACATGGAGAAATAGATTTGGGTATCATCAGTATACTGATAACAACCTGCACCAAATCTCCTGATGATCTCTCCCAGCAGTTTCAAGTAGGTGTTAAAGGGCATTGGAGACAGTATGGAGCCCTGGGGGACACCATACAAAAATTCAGATTATGAAGAGCAGTAGTCTCCAAGTGACACCATCTGGAATCTGCCTGAGAGGTAGGAGCAGAACCACCGCAAAGCAGTGCCTCATACCCCCACCCCCCTCAGATGCTCCAGAATTTTTTAGTCCTTTTTTTTTTAAGCTCAAGGAACCTAACCACCCAATCCCCATTGACTCCAGGAGGCTATTCCCACGAGCACTGGAAAGTGAGGGTAGGGGAGCTTAGCCCGCTTTCCAGTGCTCGTGGGAACCACCGGCCTCATGGGCGAGCCTGGTGCTCCCAAGGTGGCCAGCCCACCTAAACTACCCTCCCCCAAATGAGGTTAACGGAGTGAGTGAGTGCTCATTTCTTTGTTTGTGTGTTGCCACGGTGCGCAGCGACACATGAGTAGACTCCTGGGCTCGGGGGTCTCTCCAGGATGTCCCGCATGCTTGCGTGGGGCATCCTGGGACTTCCGGGGGCCACGTGGCCCCCGATCCCCGCAGCCCCTGCCGGCTCATGTGGTCATGTGGGTGGCTGATCTGGCTGCCCAGGGCTCCGCCGCTGATCGCTTCTTGGTGATTGAGGCCGCATTGAGGCGCTTCACAGCAATCGTGTGAAGCGCCTCAAGGTCTCATTATTCACCACTTTGTTATCCATGGAAATTGGCGGGAACACAAGCCCCACAAATAACGAGGGCCAAATGCGACTCCTTAATCACAGGAGATCCATACATCTTTCTTAGCTCCCCAAACAGCCATGCCTCTTGGAGACATTCCGCAGCAAACTATTGTTCTTGGAAAAGAGTAATTTAGACTACTGTCTGGAACATGGTTGTATGAGTGGCAGCCATCTACCTAGTATAACAGGGGTCCCCAAGCTGTGGTACTCCAGGTGTTGTTGAACTGCAATTCCCACCATCCCCAGCTACAACCTATTATGGCTGGGGATGATGGGGATTGTAGTTCAGCAACATCTGGAATGCCGCAGGTTGGGAACCCCTGTATTATAACATCTAGTTCTAACCTTCAAAAAATTTCCAAGTTGCTGTGTGAAGTTATGCTTTACTCCAGCATGTTCCAGTTTTGCAGTGGTTAACATATTGAGGAGTACGGTCTCATTGAATAGCCCAGGTCAATGGAAGCTGGGACGAGTATGTTGTTTGCTACATCGGTCGTCTAAATCTGCTTTTTGCTGATGTGCAGCAGTCATGACTAGGGGTGTGCAATTCGGGTTTTCGGGTGATTCGGCTCGGACCCGAGCCGAATCACCCCCGTTCTGTTTTGTGCCCGAATCTGGGTCACCCGAATCACACTTGATTTGGTTCGGATTCGGATTTAATCCGAATCTGAATCCGAATCGATTCGGGGGGGTAAAAAGGGGCCCAGGGGCAAAATTTTGGGGTGGGGTGGTAGTGCCCAATGGGTAGAGTCTACCACCCCAATTTCAGGGGGATTGGGCAAAGTCCTGATTTTTTGTGAATTTTTAAAGTTTTAGTGACTTTGGGGCAGTTCGGGGGCATAGCATGGGATTTGGGCAAAAAGAGTGGGGTGGGGTGGTAGTGCCTAATGGGTGCAGGCTACCACCCCAATTTCAGGGGGATTGGGCAAAGGGCTGATTTTTGGTAAATTTCTGAAATTTTCATGTCTTTGGGGCAGATTGGGGCATATTGGGGCAGAAAGTGGGGCCTGGGGCAGAATAGTGGGGTGGGGTGGTAGTGCCTAATGGGTGCAGGCTACCACCCCAATTTCAGGGGGTTTGGACAAAGGGGTGATTTTTTGAGAATTTTTGAAGTTTGGGTGTCTTTGGGGCAGATTGGGGGCAGAAAGTGGATCTGCCCCAAAGGAGTGGGGTGGGCTGGTAGATAGTGCCTAATGGCTGGAGGCTACCACCCATCCCCAATTTAAGAGTGATTGGGCAGAGGGGGGAATTTTGGTGAATTCTGAGGTGTGAATTCTCATTCTATCATAGCAAATGAGATTTTTTTCAATTAAACAACTCTCATGACCCCACTTTCACTTTTTCACACTTTCCTTTACTATGAATAATATGAGGAAGTAATTTAGCACACTTCACCTTATGAAGACAAACCTCATAAAAATAAATTCACCAAAATTCACCCCCTGCCCAATCACTCTTAAATTGGGGATGGGTGGTAGCCTCCACCCATTAGACACTATCTAGCAGCCCACCCCACTCCTTTGGGGCAGATCCACTTTCTGCCCCCAATCTGCCCCAAAGACACCCAAATTTCAAAAATTCTCAAAAAATCAGCCCTCTGCCCAATCCCCCTGAAATTGGTGTGGTAGCCTCCACCCATTAGGCACTACCACTCCACCCCACTCTTTTGGGGCAGATCCACTTTCTGCCCCCAAACTGCCCCAAAGTCACCAAAACTTCAAAAATTCTCAAAAAATCACCCCTTTGTCCAAACCCCCTGAAATTGGGGTGGTAGCCTGCACCCATTAGGCACTACCACCCCACCCCACTATTCTGCCCCAGGCCCCACTTTCTGCCCCAATATGCCCCAATCTGCCCCAAAGACATGAAAATTTCAGAAATTTACCAAAAATCAGCCCTTTGCCCAATCCCCCTGAAATTGGGGTGGTAGCCTGCACCCATTAGGCACTACCACCCCACCCCACTCCTTTTGCCCAAATCCCATGCTATGCCCCCAAACTGCCCCAAAGTCACTAAAACTTTAAAAATTCACCAAAAATCAACCATGAACCGAATCACCCGAATTTTTTGTGCCCGAAATTCAGGTGATTCGGCTCGTGCCCGAAAAAAATTCGGGGGACATCAGGGGTGATTTGGTTCGGCCCCGAATCACCCGAAATTGTTCGTTTCGGGCACAGATCGTTCTGTGCCCGAAATTTTTTGCACATCCCTAGTCATGACCACCTGCAACAACACATTGGCAAAAATAATCACATCCGTGAAATTTTCTAATGCACAGTCACCATTCATCTAGATGCTGCCCAGTGAATTTTTACTAGAGAGCAGTGGGAGTGCTAGTTTATTTTCTCTTTCCTAATATACAATTACAGGGCTGAACCAGGAAGGTCTTTTCAGGGTGAATGGCAATTTGAAAACAGTGGAACACCTACGAGTGAAATATGAGAGTGGAGAGGACGTGGAGCTGGCTGCAGAGGGCGACGTGAGCTCAGCTGCCAGTCTACTGAAGCTATTCCTGCGGGAGCTGCCTGATGGAGTGGTCACATCTGCAGTGCATCCCAAATTCATCCAGCTTCATCAAGGTGACTCTCTTTTATCCATTGCACACCCTGCACACAGTTCCTTGCCTGGCCCACTAGATTTATAGCCTCATATATGCCTCACGGGGTACAGACATTTTGTTCTTATTGGCTGACAGCCTGACTCAATTACTCAGTGGAGGTCCTTTAGAAATTAAGAGTAACTCCTGAATAGTACTGTTAAGTATCTTAGTCTGGATGTCAGCTTCTGAGGCGGTTCTCACGATGGGGGGAAACCGGGCTAAAGAAGCCCAGCCTGGTTTTTCCCCATTGTGAGAACCAGCCGGTGAGCCCGGTGGTTCTCTGGCGGCTAGCCCTCCAAAGTAGCCCTCCCTTAGCCCAGGTTAGCGGAGTGAGCACTTTGCTAACCCGGGTTTTCTGATCGTGTGCCGCCATGGTACAGCTCCGCGCCATGGCAACGCACAAGGAAACCCCTGACCGGGAGAATGCAAGCAGCCTCCCGGGCTTGGGGGTCTCTCAAGGATGCCCCACTCGCTCGCTTGCACGGGGCATCCTGGAACTTCTGGGGCCGCACGGCCCCCGATCCCCGCAGCCCCCGCCAGCTCCGTGATGGAGCCGGCAGTCGTGTGGGCGGCCGATCCAGCTGCCCAGGGTTGCCTTTTGATCATCTGCGGGGAGAGTGGGCTAAGCCCGCTCTCCCCACAAACCCCCTTACAGCTCTTCACACTGATCGTGTGAAGAGCCTCACTGTCATTTTCATTGTCTCTGAAAGGAAAGTTGCAATTACAGTCTGGAAAGCCTTAAGCTGAGACGTTCCCGTTCTGTGCCCCAAGGTATCCATTTTCTCCGTTACAGAAAAACAAATTCTTGCCTCCAAAATAATGTGTGTGAGTCAACATAATAGATGGAAGTTTATTTTACTGGAAGGGCTGCTTTGCTTCCTTGATCAGCTGCTGCTTTTTGGTGGGAGCTGTATGCAGTGCTCAGTCTGAAGTGGCACAGCCCTAACACAGGCTTACCACCTTAGAGAGCAGTAAGCCATTGTGTTAGGGCAAAACATGCCTCTCAGTGTAATTCCAGTCTCTCTCTCTGTTGTATCCCAGAGCTGCCCAGTTTCCTATTGGTTAAAGGACGAACAAATTAAATTCCTGTGTTTTTCGCTTGTGACATGCAAACGATCATTTGCAGTGCAAGTGACAACAGCCACTGGCTCTTGCCATTCAGCTGAGCATTGCATAAAAAGACGCCTGCTAGTCTGCTATTTTTGGCCACTGAGTGGCAGGGTTCCTTTTCAGCACTCCTCGTCCCTTGCTCTCGAACTTGTGTTTTGATAAGATCAAGGTTAACTGTGAGGAAGAAGAAGAAGAAGAATCTCCTTGTTTATGGCCATAAAGGCCCCAGATACTTATCGCTCGGCAAAGCACACTCAGCTCAGTTTTGTGTTGGGAATAACATTCAGCAGAGCAGTAATAACAATCCAGGGACACAAGTTCCTGTTCTGTTTACAGATAAAACAAACGGTGCTTTAGGAAGTGGGTTAGAGGGCCTGACTGTGCCTCCTTCGTCACAGAGTTGGGTATTTTTTTGTAGATATTGGAGCAGCTTTGGACAATGGAAGACTCTGTGCAGGTCCTGTTGGCATATGGCTTGTCATAACATCAGAAAAGGAAGCTGCATAGAGAGGATGTGCAAGCTGATTCTCCACTCAACTCCCGTCTTTCTTCTCTAACAAATAAGCTTCCATGTGTTTCTGAGGGAATCTCCCATTCAGGCACTCAACTGATCCAGACCTCCTTAACTTCAGCAAGATTACTGCTCCATACCCTGGAATCACAGAATCTATCTATAGCTTTTAAAGCTGCCATTAACTTAACTATTGGAGACTGCTATTGGGCACCTCCAGACAACAAGAATGTGCAGGATATTTAAAGCTTTCATGCAAGTTACAAGCGCAGTCTTATTCCCCATGCACATACTGCTGCAGACTTCCTCACTACCTCCTATACAACCTTACCCTCTGTACACATGCCGAGCAAGGACCTTGTGTCATTTTCACAGCGCCACCTGCTGGCCAGCTCTTGTATTTCAAGAAAAACCCACCCTTTTCCCAGCTGGGAAAAAGTGGTAATGGAAAAGGTGGTTTCTCAAGATGCAATTCCACCTGCTGACCAGCTCCTGCAAAGTCATGCAAGGTCCCTCCTCAACCTTTGTACAGATGTTAAAATTGGGCTAGGAAGTAGTAGGGGTGTGCACGGAACCGCCAAACTGCAGTCCGGCACTGGCGTGGGGGGTTGCTTTAAGAGCGGGGGAGGGTTTACTTACCCCTCCCGCTGCTTTCCTGCTCTGGCGCCCATAATTTTAGTAGTAATTGGGGCGGCAGGATACCTCCCTGCTGCCCCTTCCCCGCTTTCGCTATGAAAAGCTCCCCCGGCGGTCCCTCTTAATCATGGCCTCAGTTCCAAAAACCAACAAAATAGAACCAGAGTCCTATTCCATTATTCCTAGCTGGAGTATTCCGGCGACTGGCCTGCTTTGAATACTCTGATTGTTTCAAAGTAGACTTTTTCAAAGTAACTCTTAAATGAGTTAAGGGAGTGAGTGCTCCCTTAACCTTCTTTTTGCAATTGGGTGTCAGCTGCAGCTGCTTGCAGCTGTGGCCGGCACACTTGTGCTTGCACAGTGCATTATCGGAGCTCTGGGGGGCAAGTCAACAAGCAGGGGCTTGTCCCAGCTCAGTCGCCTGTGGGGAGGGTGAGTCAAACCCGCTCTCCCCACAGACCTCCACGGTGCTCTTCTCATGATTGTGAGAAGAACTCTATTATTGCCACCTGGAAATGCCCACAGTCTCTTTTTCTCTTTTCCACTTCACCCCCGTTTCCTTTACATTTGGTCAATTTGATCAGGCTGTGAGACTATCCCCAAATACACTGCTGTCTAGAAAAAACAAGTGCATTTGCAGCATAACCCTTTTCTTCTCTTGCTCTTCTGTTAATTGATAATTTGCAAATCCTCTTTAAATGAAGCTTTTCAAGTACACGTGGCAAGCCCAGCAAATACTTAGCACGTGCCTGACCATTCATTGTCGAACAGCAATTCAACAAAGTTGTTGACTGAAGGACCTTGCAATGAAACTGACTCTTTTATTGTTCACATATGGATCTCCAAGGAGCTTGGGATGGCATACATGAGGTTTGCAGATTCTTTTATGCAGGCACCCATCCTGTGATAGAGGTTGTGGTTGTTGTTGTTGTTGTTGTTGTTGTTGTTATTATTATTATTTACATTTTATATCCCGCTCTTCCTCCAAGGAGCCCAGAGAGGTGTACTACATACTTAGGTTTCTTGTCACAACAACCCTGTGAAGTAGGTTAGGCTGAGAGAGAAGTGACTGGCCCAGAGTCACCCAGCAAGTGTCATGGCTGAATGGGGATTTGAACTCAGGTCTCCCCGGTCCTAGTATAGCACTCTAACTACTGCACCACGCTGATTAGACTGAAAGATAATGAACCTTTTCTCACGACCAGTGAGAAGGACTCCGGGGCAGTCTGCTGGAAGAGCGGGTTACACTTCCCCTTCCTGCAGACGATCATCCTTGCTTCCCTGGGCAGGCTGATTGCCCACTCAGACAACTAGCAGCTCCGAGGGTCGGGGTGCCGGTATACACTGCCACGTGTTGCCCTGCCCCCCCACCGGAAGCTCCGATACGGGAATCCCCCCTCCCATCCCCAAGTGTGCCAGCTGTGGCTTCCAGCAGCCGCGGCTGATACACTAGCGAAAAAATGAGGTCAAGGGAGCGCTTGCTCCCCTAACCTCGTTTTAAGGGGTGGCTAAATAGGCGGGTTTGGTGCTGTGCAGCCGCCGTGATCGGCCCGATCCTGGTGGTTCATATGTGCGTGCAAAACCAGGCTGTGTTTCCTTAGCCCGGTTTTGCACACACGTATGAATAGCCTCAGTGGCTCAGTTCAGATCTGCACCTCTCTTCATAGAAGATTTCTTGGTTTGATGTACCACAATTTGCCACAATGTCCAAACAAGGAAACTGGTTTGAGCCCTGCATAGAAACCAGGATCAAACCGTGATTTGTAATCCTAGTTTGTAACCAGCCCTCAAACCACAGTTTCAGGGTTCAGATGTCACAGCAAACTGTGGCTTAACAAACCAGGAAGTCTTAGAGACGGGTCCCATGATCAAGGAGACCTGCCTTTGGAGGGTTAGTGGAGAGAGCAGGCTTAGCCTGCTCTCCCTGCACACGAGTAGGCAGTCTGCTCCGGGCGGCTGAAGCGGCCACCCACACAACTGCTGGCTCCGTTACAGAGCCGGCGGTGGCTGGGAGGATCGGGGGCCGCGTGGCCACCGGAAACTCCGGCATGCCCTGCGCGAGTGTACAGGGCATACTGGAGAGACACCCCAAGCCGAGAGGCTGCTTTTCAGCCTGCTGGTCAGGGGTCTACTCGTGAGTTGCCATGGCGCGGAGCCGCGTCACAGCAACTCACAATCATAGAGCCTGGGTTAGCGGAGCATTTGCTCTGCTAACCTGGGCTTAGGGGAGGGGTAGTTTAGCGGGTTAACTGCTTGGAGGCCACCGGGCTCGCCTGTGAGTCCGGTGGTTCTCACGGTCAGGTGAAATCAGGCTAGGCTCCCCTAGCCCAATTTCCCCTGATCATCTGAATAGCCTCTTATAGTAAGCAAGTGCATGAGCAGAAGAGGAAATGGGAGGAGGGAGCATGCAGGTACTTGGTGCATTCCTGATCCAACAAACCATGATTTACTGAACCAGAAATGTGATGTCTGAACTGGGCAGTGAATGGGTTGCAATATCGATATTTTGGACCTCTCATAAAACAAATTCATCACACCGAAAAGAATCATATTGCCATTTCCACATCTTGAAATATCCTTAAATGGAAATTGGTTCCTAACCCTAAAACTAGAAAATGCTAAGAAGGGAGTGTTTGGTCTGGACCTGGTTCAGGCATCGCAAGCCAAATCCTCCAAGCCACACTTTGGAGGCTTTCAGTCATGCCATGGAGTTGCACATTGCCTCTTACATGTGGGTTTCCTCCTTCGCTATCTTGTATGCAGTGACATCTGCATCTGTGAAAATGGGTTAGTGCCCTGGCCTCCAGACCAGGAGCCGGGTCTCACAATCGGTTAGAGCAGGGGGAGCGGGCTAAGACCGCTCTCCCTGCTCACGAGCAGGGGGGGAGCCCTGCTCGTGAGTGAGCCAATCCGTGAGCGAGCCAATTTGGCCGCCCACACGATTGCCGGCTCCGTGATGGAGCCGGCAGGGGCTGGGGGGAGCGGGGGCCGATTGGCCCCCGGAAGGTCCAGCATGCCCTGCGCAAGCACACAGGGCATACTGGGGAGACCTTCGGAGCCGGGAGGTGGCTTTTCACCTCCCCTCTGGGGGTCTCCTCATGAGTAACTGTGGCGTGAAGTCGCGCCGCGGCTACTCACAGTGATCAAAAACAGGTTTGCAGAGCACTCGCTCCGCACACCTGGTTTAAGAGCGGGGGTACTTAGGCGGGTTACCCACCTAGGAACCACCAGGCTCGCAGCTGAGCCTGGTGGTTCACACAATGGGGCAAAATCGGGCTAGCCTCTGCTAGCCCGATTTTGCCCCATCGTGTGAATAGGCTCCGGGTTTGCAACCTTCAAAGCAGCTGTGCACCAGGGAGGCACGGTACTAACCAAAGGCAAATGTTGCAGCAAATTATGGTTAGATAAAACCAGGATGGGGTGTAGGGAAACTGTGTGCAAGAGGGGAAGGTGTATGCAAGCAGGTAGCATGTTCCTGAGCCTCCATGAATGAGAGGGTTGAGTTTGTGGCCTGAGAACCTGGGAATAGTTTTGGGTGGCTTTGTTATATTTCTTGTATTGTTCAGAACCTTACTGGATAATACATTTAAAGAGAGGAGGAAGTCAGAGCTGTTCAGTTGAACTCTTCTGGGACCAACAGACTAAAGATTTTGTCTATGGAATATTTAGATCCCACAGAAGATTAGCATCTTGCTGTTTTTTTCCAAGGGATGAAAAGGACCTTTGTTAAAGTGGAAAAGTACTAAATGAGCTCAAGTGTCAGCAGGAGACTGTAAGAGTCAGCCCTCCATGGCACTTCCTAATCAGGTGGATAGCCAGAAAACATGCTTCCCTTATGGACTGGATTAGGTCTTACTGTTTATAATGGAGCTTTTGTGGTGACATGTCATGCTGGTCACTGGCGGGTCACCGGAGAGGTGGCATAGCAAAGTGGCTACGACTGTGACCTCTAAATTCCCCAGTGGAAATTTCAGCTGAGCTGTATGCTCTTTATGCATCCGTGGGCAAGCCACACAAGCCCTAAGAACATAACATGTTCAAAGCATATATGATGTGTGTGCACATATAGTTCTGAACACAGATTAAACAGTTATTCAGACATTGCACTGGGTCAAATGAGATGCCACCTGCAACACGTGATCAGGATGGAGTCGTGCTGAGAGTGTGCCCATCCTGATGTCACTGTAGGACATCTTGAAGCACTGCCAGGGTGTCCCTGAATTGCATGAGGGGGTGTTCATCTGAATTGCCCCCCTGGTTTTGGAGTGCATGTAGAGATGCGATTCAGAACACCCGCCTTGCACAATTGAAGAATTTCCTGACAGTGCGTCAGGACATCTTCCTGTGATGTCAAGGTAGGCGCGCTCTCATCACGACCCCATCCTGATCGTGTGTTGCGGCTAACGTCTCATCCCAATCAGCCCATTCTGTTCAGCACGGTACAATAGGGCACTTTTTATCTGTACCCTGCATTTGAGGGGGCCTGTACTGAAGTTCACTTAAAATGAACACAGGAATGGTAATTCACACAACACACACACATGTATACAGACACCTGTATGCACGTTCAGCTTCAGCATAATGTCTGAATATGGCTCAGGTTTGCCAAATTTATCTGATTATTCATCTGTTCTGGAAGCATGAAACTAACGAGTCTGGTGTTTGTAGGTGAAAATCTATCAGTGCTTCTGTTCTTGACAGCTTCCTAAGTGAAGGGTTTTTAAAAAAATAAATATTTTATTTATTTATATACCACCCTTCGTCCTAAGACTCCAGGCAGTTAACAATAAGGTAAAAACAATTAAATTCCAATACAAACTTAACAAACTCAGTTACACATTTAAAGAAAGAAGGGGCTTTCTTCATATGGGTTTTTGTACCACGTTGCTGCCTCTCACCCAAGGCCCCTGCCTCCAGGCCTGCTGTGTGGTGACTCCTCGTCCTCTGTCATCCAGTTGTTCGGGCAGCAGGACGAAAGCACTTTTCTGAGGCAGGTTTTGGTTGGCTGAATCAATAGGTGGCCCATAAGCCATATATCCTCTTCCAGGAGCAGGTAGGTCAACCTGTTACAAATTAGGGCTGAGTTTTATTTTTGGCTCATGGGTATTTTTCTGCTCTCCAGTTCAGACACTAACTTTTTAAAAGTAGTTTAGTAATTGGTCCAGACAAATTGGACTGTTTTTGAATCGGTTTAGATGCATGTCATGCAGAATATCAGATTCTTTTGAATACTATGATGATGATTTAACTTGAGAAAATTATTGGTTTTTAAACGGTTTTTGAATTACTTTAAATATTTTTATAGACAAAATACATACAACAGGATAAACATACAGGAAAATAAATCATTAATACAAATGGAAGCTGAATGCCTGACATTGAACCACTTATTTTGAACGAATTACTACTTTTAGTGTTTAAGGGTTTGATTCAGTTCAAGACAACAAAAAGGTTTAAGGTTCCGGATCAGTTCTGGTTTAGTGAAACTTCTCTGCATCAGTTTTTGGACTTGGGCTCAGATTTGGTTTGACTCCTTGTCAGGAGACTTTGCTTTAAGTGTAGACCGGAACATCACTATTTTGCATAATGCTAAACAGTTACTTGTACGCTTTCTCCTTCCCTTGTGTGCTACAGTCAGAAGCTTCTGAACATGTTTCTAAAGTTTCTCCTGAAACCAGGCTTGTGAACCAGAATTAAGCCATAGTTTGCAATCCTGGTTTCAGGACAAGATCTGCATAATCCATAGTTTACCAGGTTTGGACACATCAGCAAACCATGGTTTGTCTCTTAGAAACTTCTAATCATTGCATGTGAGGGGAAGAGTCATTGCACAAATTCAAGACTTGACTGTTTGTGGATGTAACCGTGGGTTGGCATTTTAGCTGAGAGTGGGAGTGGATGTACCCGCCTATATTTGGGTGAATACAGATGGCCATTGGTCCATTTAGTATGGTGTGCGTATGGAACTACTTGATAAGCTGGTATTATCTTGTCAGAGAGTGAAGAGTATTTCTTCACATAACAGGTGCAGTTATGTGGTCAGCGGCCATTTGTACCTATCCATAAAAAGGCCTGTTCTATTACTTTTGGGTTGGGCATCGGAGTTCTCCTGTTATTTTAAAAGAGAAGACATGGTATTTATGCAACAGCTGTTCAGTTCATTGAGTTAAATGGGATGTGTAATCGCTGTAGCCATAAGATTCCAGCCGTAACCTCATAACGTAATGTCCTATCCTGTCATTTGAGAAGCACTTGTAGTATGCAGGACTAGACCTGTTTCGAAATGGCTCATGCTTGGCTACCCACGGCTGTCTCAGATTCTCCAGCTAACTGGGTTTGGGCTTCTTTAATGGACATCAGTGTTTGGGGCTTCAATCAAGGACATTCTGATCTAAGATCACAAGGCTTTACTGGCAGAAGTAAGGAGGACAAGCCATTTGTAACAGTTGTGTGCTCAAGCTAAGATCATATAGAGGGTCAGTGTCAGACTCTACCAAAAGCTAATCTCCCTCTAAATCTTAAATTTAGGACAGTTAGGGATGTTGCAGTTCAGTCATGTTGCCTTCATGAGATACAGCAACAGACGATTGATAGGATTGCTCAGCCTCAAGTATATTTTATTTTATTTTATTTTATTTTATTTTATTTAAATTATATGTCACTCTTCGGTTACCAAGCTGTCAGGGTGACACACACAATCACAAACACAGATGAGAAATATAAATAACAATTTAAAATAATACAGCATAAAACAAAAATACAGTCGAAAGAATTTTTTTAAAAATCACCCAGTTTAAATACTAATTGGCTTCTAACTGTCAAGATGAACAGTACTGTGAAGGGGTTGGTTCCAAGCAATTCTGCTTTAAGAGGGTCACATGGGGGATTAGCCCTCAGTAGTCCTTAATGTCCTGGGGATTATGACTGACGGAGGAAGGATGCACTGTTGCAATAAGAAAGCAGTCTAACAGTACTCCCCAACTGGCTGCACAGTTGCAATGGGGAAGCGGCATTTTTGATGCCTTCCCTTTCCCCTTGGAGAAGCCGCTGCCAGTCTGTGAAGACAATACTGAGCTAGATTGACCAATGGCCTGACTCAGTATGTGGCAGCTTCCTATGTTCCTAGTAAGCTCCCTGTGCTGTCTGAAAATATGTCCCTGAGAGCTGCCCTCAAAGACATAATTTTGGGTGGCACAGAGAACTTCCTGGGGAAGGGGAGGGTGCCATATTCCACTTCCCCGCTCTATTGGTACAGCTAGTTGGGGTGTTGTGTTAGGCTGTGCTTCCCTGCTCTTTATGTCAGCCTTTAACTGGTGTTGCATAGATCTTACTTTTGGAGTAAGTGCAGATGACCAGTTTTGTTTTGTTTTTTAAAAAATTGTTTTTATTTTATTATTTATTTATTGTTAAATTTTTATACCATCTGTCATTAAAATAATCTCAAGGCAGTTTACAAAATATGTAAAACAATATAAAAGCATGAAAATTGCACAATAAGAATTAAAATGGAATATAAAAACAAATCTAATTAAAAAAATTTTTTTAAAACACGTGCAATATAATTATAAGATACACAGCAGCAGCAAACAAAACATTCATTTAAAAGTCTGGGCAAAATGCCAAGATTTAACTTGCTTTCTAAAAACTGTGATGGAGACTGGGGAGCGGACGCCCATTGGAAGAGCATTCCAAAGTCTGGGGGCAATGACTGAGAAGGCCCTGTCCCATGTGCATTCTATACGAGCCTCCCCCATTGTTGGCACATGGAGCAGCCCCTAGTGATGTGCATGGACCGGTCCAGAGGCCATTCTACAGGCCTCCGGACCGGTCCGATCATGGGGCAGTTCACAGTTCGAGCGCCGGGGTGGGGGTTCCTTTAAGGGCGGGGGAGGGTGTGCTTACCCCTCCTGCTGCTTTTCCCCCGCCGGCGTGCATTTTTTAATAAGCATTTGGGGCAGCAGGATACTTCCCTGCCGCCCCTTCCTCCTCTCGGCAGCAAAAGGCTTCAGAAAGCCTTTTGCGCATGCACATGTCACGTCTACCGGACTCTACCCGGAGTCTACCCGGGTCTACCGGAGACGTGGCATCCATGTGCAAAAGGCTTTCTGAAGCCTTTTGCTGCCGAGAGGAGGAAGGGGTGGCATGGAGGTATCTTGCCGCCCCAAATGCTTACAAAAACATGCGCACTGGTGGGGGGAAAGCGGCGGGAGGGTTAAGTACACCCTCCCTCCACCCTTTAAGGAACCCCCACCCCAGTGGCGGACCGCAGCTCCGCGGTTCCGTGCACATCCCTAGCAGCGCCCCCGCCCCCGATGACCTCGTCAAGCGGGCAGAAACCCTTGGAAGCAGGTGGTTTCACCACTGTGGGTTCCTAGAATGACCCACAATAGCAAAGCTGTCAAGTTGTACAATTGCCTGACGGTGTAACATAGCATATACTGTCCTTTGATCACCCCGCTTTCTCGATGCACCAGTTTGATCTTTGGGCCTAATGCTGCTGCACTTCTGCTGTTTTGTTTGTGATATCTAGCCCAGAGGATACATAGACCTATTTATCGTCTTCTCTTTCCCCCCTTCTCTACAGACATCCGGACATATGGCCCTAATGCTAATGCTCTGAGAGATCTCCTGAGACAGCTGCCTGAGCTCCACTACTGCCTGCTGAAATACCTCTGCCGGTTCCTGAGGAGAGTTGCTGAGCATCATTCTGAGAACAGGATGACTATTTCCAACCTTGCAACAGTTTTTGGACCAAATTGCTTTCAGTAAGTTCCTCACTTGAGAGAAGCTCCCAGTCTGGAGTAGAAATTAAATCAGAATGCAGAGTTAGGTGCTGTCTGAACTATCTGGTGTACTGATTTTCTAGAACAAATTGTGTGGATACAGAAGCCTCACTTGCACATTATTCAAAAGGACGGTGTCCTCGAGGATACTGTCCCAAGCGGGAACAGAAATTCCACTCCACCGCCGCGTCTGTCACCCCCCCACCCCCTTGTCTGTCTCTCACTTGCCTGAGTCTCTTGCTTCCATTTCTAAATTTCTTTCCATACAAAGCAATTTCTTGGAAGCAACGTGTGTGGGATGATATCCATGTTCTAAATGTGATGTCTCATACAAACTTGCAAGTCATCATTAGATGGTTGATCACGCTAGGTCAGGTGATGAATATGTTTGCGTGAGTCAGCTTCTGAGTCCTCTAATAGAGCTGTAAATTTACCAGTTATGGATTAGGGAATACAACTTCTGAACTGTGCAAACTGAGGGATTATGTGGCCATACATAAGAAAACAGCCAGGAAAATAGACAACTTGCTTCCTTGAGAAGGAATAGACAACTTGCTTAGGGTACTTCCCCCCACTAATGACTTTGCCAGTACTAATTGGGATTTTAAGCTCCTAATTTTGTTGTATGTCAACTGGATACTCTGTTTAGCAGTTCAGTAGGTCTGGCAATTGGTATGTTAAGCCTAGCTTTTCATAGAGGAGAGCTGGTCTTGTGGTAGCAAGCATGACTTGTTCCCTTAGATAAGCAAGGTCCACTCTGGTTATATATGAATGGAAGACTAGAAGTGTGAGCACAGCAAGATATTCCCCTCAGGGGATGGAGCTGCTCTGGGAAGAGCAGAAGGTTTCAAGTTCCCTTCCTGGCATCTCCAAGATAGGGCTGAGAGAGATCACTGCCTGCAAGCTTGGAGGAGCTGCTGCCAGTCTGGGTAGACAATACAGAGCTAGATGGACCAATGGTCTGACTCAATATATGGCAGCTTCCTATGTTCTCTTCATTTTATTATTGCAGTTGCTAGAGGATGCTTTGAATATGCTTCATGGCCTTTGCCCTTGGAGTCCAAACCTTTTAAATCCAGCTTATCAGTAATCTTGGAAGAGGGATCCTCTTACTGTAACTGGACAAGTGGCAAGCATTCTTCTTGTCTCTTTTTCTGTGGGAGGGGCGGGCCCATAGCTCTGTGAGAGAGCACATGCATTGGATCTTGAAGGCCTCAAGTTCAACTGCCACTCTTTCCAGTTAAAATTATTTTAAGAGTACCAGGGCCATGAGAGACGCTCTGTCTGAGACCCTGAAGAGCCACCGTCTATCAGAATACACAGCACCAGGCCAGGTGGACCAAATGTCTGATTCCATATAAGAGGTGGTTCAAGTGATATGTGTGCTGGCATGTTGTACTTACAGTAGTATTTAATCTGCATGTTGAGGGGCAATTCAGACAAATCGCCCCCCTGTGTGATTAGGCAGCTGGATGGCATAGTGTAGGAGCGGGGAGAGAGACTTGTACAGACATTCCTTCCCCGCAGGACCCGAATTCAACAGCATATGTATTGTCCAAACTGGCCCCAGGTTTATCACTTATATCTAGCAGATCTGTTTACTTCTTAAAGAAGGCAAGAACAGTCAAGGGCAAGCATCTCATGTAACCCTCATTTAAATGTTGCTGTTTTCAGTCTGTCTCAGTGTGCTCTGTTTTGATATCTGGTTTTAATTTTGTTGTTGTCATTATCCTGGTTTCGTCTTTATTCCTTTGTTTTACTGCCTTGAATGCTCCTACGTAGCTCCCTTAAATACTCCTGCAGAAAGGCAGGGTAGAAACCAGCCAATCAGTAATAGTTTTCTTTTCATTTTATACCTTGGTATTATCCAGTGCAATTGTGTGGTAAAGATTCAGGGCAGATAGGGGGAAAGTCCTCTGCACAATGCCCAATTAAGTTGAGGGGTTTGCTACTGCAAGATGTGGTGATGGTTACTAGCTTAGGGGACTTTAAAAAGAGATTAGACTGGGTTTTTCAAATTTGGGTTCCCAGCTGTTGTTGGACTACACCTCCCATCATCCTCAGCTACAATAGCCATAGACCATTGTGTCTGGGTATGATGGGAAGTGTAGCCCAAAGATCTTGGAGAACCCAAATTTGAGAACCCCTGGGTTAGATAAATTCATTGAAGAGAGGTCTATCACTGGTGATTCTTCTTCTTCTTCTTCTTCTTCTTCTTCTTCTTCTTCTTCTTCTTCTTCTTCTTCTTCTTCTTCTTCTTCTTCTTCTTCTTCTTCTTCTTCTTCTTTCTTGTTTACACAGTCAGACAGGTGTTATTGACTGGTTTGCTTTATCCAGACATCGAGTCCTTCCCAAGGACCTGGGATGCCAGAATTTTTATTGTCAGTTGTTATAGATATCGTCGCAGAATATAGGCTGTTCCCAGTAAAGCTGCTTTTTGTAATTGGCTGATGGTGATTTCTCTGGCCCCTATGGTGTTGAGGTGCTCTTCAAGGTCTTTTGGAACTGCACCCAGGGCGCCAATTACCACTGGGATTATTTGGGTCTTTTTCTGCCACAGCCTTTCAATTTCAATTTGTAGATCTTTGTATTTGGTGATTTTTTCTATTTCTTTTTCTTCTATTCTGCTATCCCCTGGTATTGCTATGTTGATTATTTTGACTTGTTTTTCTTTCTTCTCAACTACAGTTATATCTGGTGTATTGTGTGGCAGATGTTTGTCTGTTTGTAGTCGGAAGTCCAATAATATTTTTTACATCTTCATTTTCTACCACTTTTTCAATTTTATGGTCCCACCAGTGTTTGGCTACAGGTAGCTTGTATTTTTTGCAGATGTTCCAGTGTATCATCCCTGCTACCTTGTCATGCCTTTGTTTGTAGTCAGTCTGTGTGATCTTTTTACAACAGCTGATTAGATGGTCCACAGTTTCATCTGCTTCTTTACAAAGGCGGCACTTGCTGTTTGTGGTGGATTTTTCAACTTTTGCTCTTATTGCATTTGTTCTTAGTGCCTGTTCTTGCGCAGCCAGTATTAAACCCTCTGTTTCTTTCTTCAAGTTGCCATTCTTAAACCATTGCCAGGTCTTGGTGATGTCTGATTTTCCACTTATATTGTGCAAATATTGACCATGCAGGGGCTTATTTTTCCATTTTTCTGCTCGGTTCTTGAATTGTTCTTTCTTGTAGGCCTGCTTTGTTTCATTGGTGTTGAATAGTTTCGCGTTCTTGACAATTTGAAGTGCATCTTCTTCACTGTCCTTGATATATTCTTCAGGGCCTCTTTTCTCCTCCTCTACTGTTTGATGGACTTGCAGCATTCCTCTTCCACCTGAGCTGCGAGGGAGGTATAGCCTATCGACATCACTGCGGGGGTGCAGAGCATGATTGATGGTCATGATTTTTCTGGTCTTATGATCCAGCGTCTCTAGCTCTGCCTGGGTCCAGTCTATTATTCCTGCAGTGTATCTGATAACAGGTATAGCCCAGGTGTTTATGGCTTGTATGGTGTTCCCGCCATTGTGTTTGGACTTGAGGATTTTTCTAACTCTCCTGATGTATTCACTTCCAATTTTTCTTTTAACTTCAGTGTGTGCGATGTTATCAACCTGGAGAATGCCCAAGTATTTGTAATGTTCTTTCTCTTCCAGGTTCTTGATGTTGCTTCCATTGGGCAGTTCTATTCTTTCTGTTTTTGTTATTTTTCCTCTGTTCATTATTAATGCAGCACACTTGTCTAGTCCAAACTCCATTGCTATATCGCTACTGAATAGACGGACAGTGTTTAGCAGTGATTCGATTTCTGACTGGGACTTTCCATACAACTTCAGATCGTCCATGTACAGCAGATGGTTGATTTTACTGGATGTTTTAGATGTTTGGTATCCGAGGCCTGTTTTGTTTAGTATTTGTGAAAGTGGGGTCATGGCGATTACAAACAACAGAGGGGATAGTGAGTCCCCTTGGAAAATGCCTCTTCTAATGCTAACCTGTCCAAGTGTCTTGCCATTGATTGTTAACTGTGTACTCCACATGCTCATTGCTTTTTTTAATAAATATCTGAATGTTTTGGCTGACACCAGTTGTTTCTAAACATTTTAGTATCCATGTGTGAGGCAATGAATCGAAGGCTTTCTTGTAGTCAATCCATGCAACACTTAGATTGGTTTTTCTTCTCTTGCAATTTTCTAAAATCATTTTGTCAATCAGCAGCTTGTCTTTTGTGCCTCTGGTGTTTGGGCAATTTCCTTTCTGTTCAACTGGAAGCTGTTTGTTAGTTAATAAGTGTTGCATCACTCCATCTGCTATTATTCTAGTTAATAATTTGAACATGGTTGGCAGGCAGGTGATTGGTCTATAATTACTTGGAACTTCACCTTTTGCTGGGTCTTTCATTATTTATTTATTATTATTATTATTATTATTATTATTATTATTATTATTATTACTACATTTCTATCCCGCTCTTCCTCCAAGGAGCCCAGAGCGCTGTACTATATACTTGAGTTTCTCTTTACAACAACCCTATGAAGTGGGTTAGGCTGAGAGAGAAGTGATTGGCCCAGAGCCACCCAGCTAGTATCATGGCTGAATGGGGATTTGAACTCATGTCTCCCTGGTCCTAGTCCAGCACTCTAACCACTACACCATGCTGGCTCTCTTAGCCATGGTGCCTTTGTAGATATCCTCTGTGATCAGAGGCATTATTCCACTGAATACCAGCTGCTGGGGAGAGGACTGTTGACCTCAGGTCCTGCTTGTGCACTTCCCAGCAGCATTTAGTTGGCTACTGTAGGAAACAGAACAGTGCCCTTGATCAACCTTTTCTCTGATCCAGCAGGGCTGCTGTTATATGCTTCCTGATTTAGATTAATCATGCTGGGTGAACTCAAATGCACAAGGAAATATTGCACCAGAAAATCAACAAACATGCTGTGATAAGAGCACTGCGTATGCTAACATGGTTTGGGCAGAGTACTAGTTTAGGTGTGTGTTATTATGGACTAATAAACTATGACATGTATATATTGGTTTGTATGTTAAAGCTGCAACCCTACTAGGATAGATGTCATGCATTTCTATGGCCTTTTGAGCTAGTTGTGTGTTTATTATGGGAAGGAATGCTGGGCTTGTGTAGCTAGCAAGAATTGCCCCCTTTGCTAAACAGGGTCTGCCTTGGTTTGCATTTGCATTTGGATGGGTGACTACATGTGACTGCTGTAAGATATTCCCCTTAGGGGATGGGGCCATAAGCTTAATGGTAGAGCATCTGCTTTGCATACAGAAAGTCCCAGGTTACTTCCTGGCATCTTCAGGTAGGGCTAGGAGATCCTGATATGGACAGTTTTCAAGATTACAGGAGTAATATTAGTGGAGTGCAAGTGTCATAAAAATAACAAGATACTACAGTATTCGATCAGTCCTCCTTCCTGACTTCTCCCTCTGTCACCAGATCCCTTGCCTTTTTCTTTTCTTTTTCTTTTCGCAAAACTAGAAGGAACTTAGTTTCAGGTTGGCACTGGTTGTGTAGGATGAGGAATGTCTTTCTTTTGAGGACATTTTGCTGCTGATTTTGGTACACTCGTTCATGCCTTTCCCCCAGTCTTTTGTGACTTGTTTGTTTACGGCCCTACAACATCTGGAAAGCGCTGACCAGTGGGCAGCAATAAAAGCAGACTTTATTTGTGCAATATGTAAATTGGGTTGTTGACTGTCTTATATTTCAATATTTCTTGACAAGCACTATGCATTTCTAACATGAAGCAAAGGGGGA
Organism: Hemicordylus capensis; assembly: GCF_027244095.1. NCBI lineage: Eukaryota > Metazoa > Chordata > Lepidosauria > Squamata > Cordylidae > Hemicordylus > Hemicordylus capensis. The sequence goes on along the minus strand of NC_069661.1, from coordinate 22,785,309 downwards.
AATTGACAGAGCAATATCTGAGGCAACGAAGGCATGCATTCAATGTGGTGTTGTAGGAAGCTAGCCGGGAGCAAGGAGACAGAGAAAGGAGCTCCTAGTCAGTGATTCAATGAACCACTGACTGGGGAAACCCAGCAATGGTGCTGAATGGCCCCATCCCCACACTGACCATGCCCCCTGAGTCCAGTGTGGATGCAGAGGGCATGGTCACTAGGGATCCTTCCCAGGCATATTTTAACGTGTACCCCTTAGGGGGAACACTGACTGGCGGTTGAGGGATGCTCGTCCTCCTTTTGCTCCATTGTCTCCATGGTCCTGATTCAAAGGCTAAGAAAAATATGTGCAGGTGGATTTGGTGTTTGACACATCTGATCATCCAAGTAGAAAATCCATAGCAGTGGTAGCGTGCGGGGTTTCCACGCATAAGGATCCCCATTTGAACTCAGCATCTGCAGTAAAAGAGGATGGCTGGGAAAGACTTGGAAATACTTGGTTCCCAGTCAAGATAGAAAGTACTAGATGGACCAATGGTCTGATTCAATACAAAGCAACTTAATATGTTTGTGTGTGCCTTCAGCTAGTTATATGGAAATGGAAAACTGTCGTGAATAGTTTGTAGCTCTGGTCTTGAGTTGAATCATCATCCTTTCCGGACTTGGAACTACCTTCAGCTCCAATTTACAAGAAGGGAATTGCTTTCATTTGTGTATTTATTAACCTCAAGTGTCCCCTTGTTTGTTTGTTTTCTCTCTCTCTCTCTCACGCTCTCTCGTGCTCTCTCTCTCTCCCTCCCCCCATCAGAGCTGCTCTACTTCGGCCGTCCTGCAGATGTTGGCCTACAACTCCCATAATCCCTGGAGATTGGCCACTGTGGCTAGGGATTATGGGAGTTGTAGTCCAAAGCCAGCTAGGAGGGGGGCTAAGTTGAGTAGGCCTGCTCTGCATTGCCTCACCAGTTATCTCCACCTAGAAAGGACCCTATGGTGAGGATGCGCAACTTGGGACCTCTAGCTATAGTTGGACTACAGCTCCTATCATCCCCAGCCAAAATGGCCAATAATCAGGGATGATGGGAATTGTAGCCCAACTACAGCTGGAGGGCCTAAGTTGTGCATCCTTGCCATCTGCTCTATAGATATGTACTGGTCTGGTTCCTTTCTACCTTGGTCTCATGTGCTTGCAGCTTCCAGAGGAAGAAATGCGGCAAAAACGGCGTATACCAGATATGTGGTGAGAAGAGGCCCTAATGCAGACAGCTGCCCAAACCCAGGGTAATAGGGCTTTTCCCTGGTAGTGAAAGGTGTTATGCCTCGCCCTTCTGACAACGTTGAAGAACTTTGTGGATAGGGGTGTGCACTGGTTCGGGCACTGGTTGGCAGCGGGGAGCGGGAGCATTAAGAAAGAGGAGAGCAGGTTCTTATTTACTCTCCGCCTCCACATGCAGCTTCCTGCTGGGATGGCACTCAGCCCAAGTACCCCCATTTAGCACCAGCATGCACATGGTGTTGCACATGTGCAGGTGCTATTTGCATGGTCAGCATGGTGTTACTGACCATACAAATGGTGCCCGAACGTGCACAGATGCCATGTGTGTGCTGGTGCCACACAGGCTGAGCACCGCCTCAGGAGGAAGCAGCATGGGGAGGCGGCGGCCAGGTGAGGACTCCTCTTTCTTAAAGCTCCTGCTCCCCCCTCCCAAACGGGGCTCCAACAGCGGTTCAGGCACACCCCTATTTGTGGATAGATTGTTTCATAGTTGCCAACAACAGAGATTTTGCAAGTTCCTGGGAAGCACAGAGGATTTAGTCATTCTTCAAAACAGGATATTGGAATATGAGTGCCGATGATCTGATCAGGCACAGCATCCTTACACTTCCTGAATTAGTCATCCTTCCACCTGCTTTTACTGCTCATCTCAAGGCAACTGTTGCCAGGAAAAGTGTGTATATGCACACGTACCTGTTTGTGTGGACTTTATCTCCTTTTATTCACTGCTTACACCTGCCAATCCCACTTTGTCCCAAGTCAAATTGCAAGAAAAGCAGACAGCAGATTGTGTCTTTGTTTGGATTACATAAGCACTTAATCTTTCATAATGACTTTAGTTACTCTGAAATCTCATTATCATTTTTAATATATTGTTTTGGAGAATGTTTAACTCTGCAATCCTGCCTCTCATATCCCCGTTCAGTGCCCAGTTTTGTTTCGACATCATCTTTCTATACCCGAGTCTTTAGAAGTGACTGACTGATGGGATATTGCCTAGAATAATAACATGACTGGGGTTGGGGGATACTGACGTCATAGGAGCAAGGGCCAGATTTGACTTCACTGCTTAAAATCAAATGCATGGATGACTGCTTGCTAAATAGATACTGGCTTGGTCCAGACTAATGCCCAATCATGATTTCCCAGCCATACATGCAAATTATGGTTTTTATAGCTTCCCTCTTCCCCTGGCTGTACTGAAATTCCCCAGATGTAATCTGAAACAGTGAGGCTATTCACACTAGTGAGCAAGACCGGGCTAAGGGAATCCAGTTTTGCTTGCTCGTGTGAAGCAGCGAGATCGGGTCCAATCCCGGAAGCGACACAGTGGCAAACCTGCCAAAGTAGCCACCTCGTTAAATGAGGTTAAGAGGGGGCGAGTGCTCCTTTAACCTCATTTAATTGATCATGTGTCTGCCGCGGCTGCTCGCAGCCATGGTGGGCACACTCGGGCGGGGGCGGGGGGACTCCCAAAAATGCGCCATACACTCGCTCAGGGCTCCGGGGGGCAGGCGGTGCTGCATGATGACGATTTCCTGACCCCCGGAGTGACTGAGTGAGGTGCGGGTGGCCCGCAGGAGAGCCGATCATCTGCGGGGAAGGGAAGGTAAACCCTCCTTCCCCACAGTTAGCCCCAAAGCTCTTCTCAGTGATCATGGGAAGAGCTTCAGTGAGCTGGGTCTCGCGATTAGTGAGACCCGGTTTGTGCTGCAGAGCGGGGAGAGCGAGCTAAGCCCGCTTTCCCCGCAGACAATCTGGGCAGGAGCCCTGGGCAGCCGGATCAGCCGCTCACATGATTGCCGGCTCTGTGATGGAGCCAGCAGGGGCTGTGGAGCTCGGGGGCCACGTGGCCCCCAGAAGCTCCAGTATGCCCTGCGTGAGCATGCAGGGCATACTGGGAGACCCCGGGAGGCGGCTTTTCGCCTCCCCTCCAGGGGTCTACTCGTGAGTAGCCATGGCACGGAGCCGCACTGTGGTTTGCAGAGTGCTCGCTCTGCAAACCCGGGCTTGGGGGAGGGCTACAAAAGCGGGCTAGCCGCTTGTAAGCCACCGAGCTCGCCTGCGAGCCTGATGGTTTACACGAGCAGTGAAAATCGGGCTAGGCTCTCCTAGCCCGATTTTCACTGCTCGTGAGAATAGCCCCATTGGCTTCTTAGAGTGAAGTAATGTCCCAAACCGTAGTTTGTTAATTTGGATGTAACTGCAAACCAAACTGTGGTTTGCAAGTCAGCTTCAAGTTAATTATTTTTTTTATAAACTGCCTAACACAGAAATCTCAAGGCGATGCACAACAAAATTATGGCTTCAGATCCTGGTTTGCTGGCCACTTGCAAACCGTAGTTTGCCCAATGATGTTTGTTCAGACATAATGTTGTGTACCTGTGTATGAGCCCCTGGTGGCGCAGTGGTAAAACTGCCGCCCTGTAACCAGAAGGTTACAAGTTCGATCCTTGTAAGGTCCTTGAGACTTGCTGGGTGACTCTGGGCCAGTCACTTCTCTCTCAGCCTCACCTACTTCACAGGGTTGTTGTGACAAGAAACCTAAGTATGTAGTACACCGCTCTGGGCTCCTTGGAGGAAGAGCAGGATATTAAATAGATAGATAGACAGACAGTACAAACAATGGGATAACTATTGCCCTTTAGTATTTCACAGTTTCTTTTCACATAAATGTTTCTTGCAATATTGTAGCTATATATGGCAGTGACCTTTACTGTGCTTTTAGCTCTAAAGTGTTGTTTAAGTGGTCCAAACTATGGCCATTGTGGTTGGAGATGATAGGGGTTGTAGTCCCAACAACTTCTGGGGACACAAATTTGAGAACCTCTGGACTACAGAAATCGCTCTAAAATTAAAAGATGCACTCTATTAAAACCAGATTGCTTCTGTAAACCTTGTGGATTTTTTGGGCAAAGCTCGATAGTTGTGGACCTATTCGGTGACTACCCAAGAGGTCTTAATTTGGGGCTATGAATTACGAGCCTGTCCAACATCTGAGATCATCATTGGAGGCTCTTCTCTGGAAAGCAACCAGAGGAGGGACTTTTCTTTGGTTGCACCCCAATTATTGACATCTCTCCAAGGGAGATAAGCCTGATGCCTTTGTTGATACCTTTTATGTGTCAGTCAAAATCTGCCCTGTTCACTTGGGCTTTTGATTCATTGGTTCATCTTTAAACTCCTTATATAATTGCTCTCAACTGCTGCATATAGATTTTTAAAAAAACATATAATGATAGGAACATAGGAAGCTGCCATATACTGAGTCAGACTAGTGGTCTATCTAATTCAGTATTGTCTACACAGACTAGCAGCAGCTTCTCCAAGGCTGCAGGCAGGAATCTCTCTCAGCCCTATCTTGGAGAAGCCAATGAGGGAACTTGAAACTCTCTGCTTTTCCCAGAGCAGCTCCATCCCCTGGAGGGAATACCTTACAGTGCTCATATGTTGTTTCCCATTCAAATGCAACCAGGACAGACCCTGCTTAGCCAGGAGGACAAGTCATGCTTTCTACCACACGACCAGCTCTCCTCTCCATGATGCCCAGTGGTGATTATTTGATTAGTAAAGATGTGTTTTATGATGTTTTAATCATATGCTAACTACCTTGGATCCCAATAGTGGGAGAAAGAAGCCATATTATCGTAAAACATTAATTAAATATGAATTGGCTTAGTCTCATGATGCCTTTAAAGTGTCTTTAGATACGATATTCCTTGGTAGAGCTTGTGTCAGAGTATGGTCCATAGGCAGCCTTTCTTTCTCTCTCTCCATCCTGGGCCTCAGAGCTTGCCTGTGGGGAGTTTCCAACCACAGAATCCCTGTCCCTGTCTCCCTCATCAGGACTGCTCTCCCCACAGCCCAATAGACACCTCAGGCTCTTCATTCCCTATTGGCAGCATTAGCCCTCACCCAGTCTCTCCAAGGCCTCATTATCAGCCCCTGGCTGTTTAAATAGTCCTTGACAGGAAAGTTAATCTGGTTAGTGGGAGGAGAGCTGGTCTTGTGGTAGCAAGCATGGTCCCCTTTGCTAAGCAGAGTCCATTCTTTTTTGCATTTGAATGGGAGACATGTGTGAGCACTGTAAGATACTCCCCCCTCAGGGGACGCGCCGCTCTGGGAAGAGCACCTGCATGCTTGCATACAGAAGGTTCCAAGTTCCCTCCCTGGCATCTCCAAGATAGGAGGACCAAAAAAAAAATTGTTTTATTTTAGGACAACAATTTTTTTTTTACTTGAACCAATAAACGACCAAAGCATACAGTACGTTACCAAAGCACAATTATATATAAAGTGGTTGTTTGTACATGATATATACAAAGATTTACACAAAAGGATTTGGTAACCCACAGGGTTATAAAGTATATGCAGGCAGTACTGTAACTCAGGGATGGGGGATTACAAGGCACATCAGGTAATCGGTGTGGGGCGAGGGGTGTTTACGTCCAACGTCCATTTCCATAATTTGTCCCATTGCTGTTTAGAAGAGATACACTTGTCTTTTTGCACATAACCAAACAGACTTTTCCAGAAGAAATTTACTGTCTTATCCACGTGAACCTCTTGGTCGCGTCTTCCTTCCCTGTCCCTATGCAGGAGCATTGCATAAATGACACATAGGTTCACTGACCTGATTACAAGAAGGGGAACGTTCCAATTCCCTAGTGTGAGGGAATAGGGCTGAGAGAGGCTACTGCCTGCAACCTTGGAGAAGGCACTGACAGTCTGTGTGGAAAATAGAGAACTAGATGGACCAATGTTCTGACTCAGGAATATAGGAAGCTGCCTTATGCTATGAGCTCCCTCTCTCCCAAGATCCTGTACTCATTGTCTGCCTGCCTGTCCCATTGTCCCAAGAGGAACCACTCCTCCATGTTGGTTTGTGAACAGATACAGCAGTCCGACTGTGTCGGCATCAGCAGAGGATGCCGCAGCACCCAGGTACAGAGTCTTGCCCCGCCCAGTTGCCATCTCTTCCTGCTCCGGCCGCCGGCAAGCTGCTTTCCAGTGGCCTATTAAAAAACCAATGTAGACATTTGGACTGGACAAATGGCATCTGTTGCTTCCTGGGTGGGATGAGGAAAGACTTTCATCCTTGTGGGTTGTGTGTTGGAAGTAAAAATTTGGCCAAACTGGTGTCACTGCAACTGGATTTGATTCACCTGGAATAATAGCGCGTTACTTCCACATCGTCAGATTCCTCAAAGTTGTTGAATGAAATGCTAATTGGTTGCAATCAGATTGCATCAGACTGAATGATTCAGGGACTAGTAATACAATATAAATAGGCTATTCATATGCACGTGCAAAACCGGGCTAAGGGAGCTCAGCCCGATTTTGCACGCGCATGTCTACTGCCGGGATATGGCCGATCCCGGCAGCACCACAGCAGCAAACCTGCTTGTGAAGCCTCCTTTTAAAACGAAGTTAAGGGAGTGAGTGCTTCCTTAACCTCGTTTTTAAGATCATCTGTTAGCCGCGGCTGCAAGCAGCTATGGTTAGCAGACTTGGGGAGGGGAGGGGGGGTCCCTATAATGCACCACGCACTCGTGCAGTGCATTGTTGGTGCTCCAGACGGCGAGGTGACGGATCAAGGCACCCCGACCCTCGGAACTTCCAGCAGCAGCTGGGGCTTGTCTGGGCAGGAGATCCGCTCACCCAGGGAAGGTGGAATGATCGTCTGCGGGGAGGTAAGCTCTTTAGTGCTTCCTCCCTGCAAACCCTGTCGCCTTTTCTCACTGCTTGTGAGAAAGGGCTTGACATTTTTCAAATGTAGGTCTCTGGTTCAAACCAAGATCTCCTTTGTACTGCAGAGAAGGTGGCATTGATTGGATAGCTACAGAGGGGCCAATAAAAACTACTCTTTCAATTGCCCAATGTGCTTTTAGTGAGGATGAAGTGGGGGGGGGGGTTGCATAAAGGGACAGTGGAGGCAAGGGGCCAAGAGAGGGAAGAAGACGCAAAGGGCTGAAGGGCGGAGTTCTAGGGGATGCAGAAGCCAGATGAGCCCGAGGAAGGGAAGTTGGGTCTGAAGCCAGTCCACTTGCTCAACGACATCCCATCTTTATGGCCACATATCAATACCTACTTTTAGCATTTGGACATTTTGCTAGCAACGCGAATCTGGATGCGTATTCAGATAGAAGCCCTCTTCAGACTTCTTTTTTTTTTTTAAAGGACAGCTCACTTATGTACGCATCCGAAGTGTGTCCAGAAGTCACACTCTTGACACTGTACCTTTGATCCATCACTCACACATCCCCACCTTTGTGCTGCTCACAGTTAAAGTGTTCATCTGAAGTGTTGAAAGCTGTAAGTATGGTGGCGGGTGCTTCCATGGTCAAGAGGATGCCGTAACAGTGGACAGCACAGAGGAGAAGTGAATGAGAGGCCAGAGACTGGACTTCTGGACTTGCTCAGGAGTCAGGCTGCATTCACAGATAGTTGTCCTTTTAAAAAAAATGTCTGAAGAAGGCTCTGGACCGGGTCTCAGAATCAGTGAGACCCAGTTTCTTTTGAGTGTGTGGGGAGAGCGGGCTAAGCCCGCTCTCCCCACACACGAGTGGGAAGGGAGGATCGGCCGCCCACACGATTGCCAGCTCTGTGGCGGAGCCGGCGGGGGCTGGGGAGAGTGGGGGCGAATCGGCCCCCGCAAGCTCCAACATGCCTTGCACAAGTGTGCAGGGCATGCTGGCGAGACCCCCAGAGCTGAGAGGCGGCTTTTTGCTTCCCTCTGGGGGTCTCTTCATGAGTAGGTGTGGCGCAAAGCCTCACCGTGGCTACTCACGATCTACAAAACCAGGTTTGTGGAGCACTTGCTCCGCAAACCTGGTTTTAGGGCAGGGGTTCTTGAGCGGGTTACCCGCTCTAGAACCACCGGGCTCACAGCTGAGCCCAGTGGTTCTTACGACCTGCAAATATCGGGCTAGGCTCTCCTAGCCCAATTTTTGCAGATTGTGAGAATAGCCCCTCTATTTATTACCCATTTTGCACATGAGACGGTAACTCTCCGCTCACACTAGGGGTGTGCAGGAATCAGTTCGGCCGCAAACCAGGCCAATTCGATCATGAACTGGTTCGAGCCATTTTGGTGACCCAACCGGCCCAGCCAGTGGGTTCAACCAAAGTGGTTCAGCGACTCGTGGTTCATTCCAAATTTGGTTTGGATTCAAACTGCTGCAACATGAACACCCCTAACTGAGACCCACTCCCGTAACCTATGTTCCCCTAGTTTGAGCCCTCTCAGTCCATCTTTTTTGGGCACTCACTCACACAACCATCACTTCTGCATGATAAATTTTGGTTGCTTTACCTGCACACTTTGGAGGGGAAAAATATTCCCCCTCCTTTCCAATTCCATGATCACTCTGATTTTCTTAATATCCCCCTTTCCACTACTTGCTTAGCTTTTTAAGGGCAGGACTGCTGTAGATCGGTGCAAGGAAACTGCACCTGCCATAATTGTCATTACAGCAGCATGTGCAGGAGTCTGATAAATAACGAAGGAAGTATACTGTAAGCCCTGTTGCCAGAGTGTCGCATCCTCTGGCAGGTGAGGGAGGTGGTGCTGAGGGTGGGCAAGCCAGCAGGAAACAAGACAAACTTGCTTTGTATGCACGAGCAGCCGTTGGTGAACAACCCTGCCCAGAAAGCTCTTAGAGGAGTTGGGGGTATCACATGACCCACACTGGCCTATTTGTGTAAAGAGGCTTCCTTGGCTGGTATGGCTGGTCTTCCTGAAGTTCCATGGATAGACCTGGATGGTGGCACACAGAATGTATCTCTTCCTGACATCTCTTAGGTCCCCAGCTCGAAACCTGCTGTGGGCTTGAGTCCTGAACAGGGGTGATAAGTAGGACTTGAGGGGTCTTGTTGTTTGAATGTAAATGCCTTTTCACTCTTGTTTCTCTTTGCTCTTTTCCTACTAATTCCGTTCTGGTCAAATGCCAGTTCACCTCACCTCATCCTGAAATGGCCATTTCAGGATGTGAAATGGCATTTCCCCAGAATGCCATTCCTGCTCTTAAAGTTTAATGTTAGTTTGTTGTACTTCTAAAAATTTTATTTGAGGCAAGGCAGTTGGGCAGGAAGGTTGGAGGCATCAGGAGGGACCTTTTTGAAGTGGTGATTCTCTTTATTGAGCAGGAGGAGAGCGACTGACCCTATCCAGCCCCAGAACAGCACCCCCCCCCAGTGGCTGTTACTGGTATCTGTCTTATGTTTCTTTGTAGGCTGTGAGGTTCTTCTCACAATTATGGAGAAGCGCCTGGGTGGGGTTTGCGAGGAGGGCAGGCTAAGCCCACTCTCTTCGCAGATGAGCAGACAGTCTGCTCTGAGCAGCCGCAGCGGCCGCCCACACAACTGCCGGCTCCGTCATGGAGCCAGTCGGGGCTGGGGAGTTCGGGGGCCGCGTGGCTCCGGGAAGCTCCAGCATGCCCTGTGTGAGCACGCAGAGCATGCTGGAGTGACCCCTGAGCCGGGAGGCTGATTTTCAGCCTCCTGGTCGGGGGTCTCCTTGTCGGGGGTCTCTGCACCGCGGCAACTCACGATTGAAAAAACCAGGTTTAAGGGGAGGGGTACTTTAGCGGGCTAGCCGCATGTAAGCCACTGGGCTCGCCATTTGCATGAGCAGCAAAAACTGGGCTAGGCTCTCCTAGCCCAATTTTTGCTGCTCATGGGAATAGCCCCTGTGAGTCCATCTCTTTATTTTTATTTATCTATATAAACCACTTTGGGAACTTTCATTGAAAAGCAGTATATAAATATTGGTTGCTGCTGCCACATTAGTTCTGAATGGGAGCTGTTGAACCAGCAGAAGACTGGTGCCAGCAGAGGACTTATGTAGCTGGTGAGAGCCCCACCTCTTCCTGGATCCCTGTTCCAGAGGAGTAATCGGAACTGGCTTCCCCCTCCTCCCAAGTAGGCCCATCAGCCAGGTGAGGGCTCCACCTTTGGAGATGGAGGCCCACCCTCATGCAGCATTGCCTCTTCTCCCAGGGACTCCCGGCAAATGGGGGGTTAGAGGGAGAGGCAAGAACCCTGCCCTGCTGGGGGAGGGGGCACTGGGTCTGCAGGACTTTAGGCTCTGGCTGCTCCAGAACTAAGGGACCTGGGGGCTGGTTATCTAGTCAGGGTTCCAGGCTGGGATGGGCTCCTCTTCTGATGAAGAATCCTCCAGGTTGATGTCTGGGCAAATTCCAACTCTGATAGTCATGCTCCCAGCATGGGCGGCACCCCAAGGGAAGCAGCCCTGGGAGGAAGAAGAGGAATTGAATGCCTTATAAACCCTCTCCCCTCCTTTGCTGACGTCCCCAGGGGAGTTCCTTCACACTCACCTTTCCCTTCTTAGGAAATTATGTAGGGTTCTGTCTCTATTTCCAACGTGTTTACCCTGCCTTTTACACAGCACTCAAGGTGGCTTACAGCAGTGAAATCCAATAACACAGTAACAGTAAATTATACAACGAGCAATTACAGTCAAGTCTGAAAAGACTAAAAGTGGAGGAGCAGCAGCAGTCAGATCTCTATTAAAACCAAGATTCTGGGAAAGGCAGCTGAAATAAAACCATCCCCATTGTCCTGAAGTCAAGCTGTGATGGGAGCTAATTTGCCGTTTAAGAGACTCTTCCATATTTGGGGTGCCACAGCTGAAAATCTGGGTACCCACCAGCTGTACATCCAACAGTGTAGGAACTGAAGAAGCATCTCAGAAGAAGCATCTCAGAACCGACTTATATCAGCTTGTCGACTCTCAGGAGGAAAGAGGGGAACATAGGAAGCTGCGTTATACCAAGTCAGACCATAGGTCCATCAAGCTCAGTATTATCTACATCAGTGTTTCTCAAACTTTTTGGAGTCAAGGACCGCTAAATTCTTCGTGCAGAGTTTCAAGGACCGCTACATTCTTCATGCGCAGTTTCCCGGACCAGCAGTTAGTAAAGGGGTTTCAAGTCTATCTATCTATCTATCTATCTATCTCTCAGACTTCTATACTGCCCAAAACTTGCATCTCTGGGCAGTTTAGAATGAAAATAATATAAGCATTAAAATAATTAAATTTGGAATCTTTTGCAAACATGGAATATTAGGGATTCTTAACCTTGGGTCCCTCAGTTAAACTCCTATAACCCCCAACAACAATGGCATTTGGCCATTATGGCTGGGGATTATGGGAGTAGAAGTCCACCAACGTCTGGGTACCCAAGGTTGAGAACCCCTGAATCTAAAAGCCTGGGTGAACACATTTGTCTCCAGTATGTCTGGAGTGGAGGTGCTTGTGATTACTCAATGGAGAGGGGATGTTGGGCCATTAGAAAAATTCAAAAGCTACATGGGGCCAATGAAAACAACATACAAGCAAGCCCCACTGATGCAAGAGGGAAACAGCGTCCCCTCTCAAGGCGCCTCGACCACAACAGGCAGCTGGGTTTCAATCAACCAACCTTTGGCTGCAACCAATGAGCGTGCAAGAACCAGCAGCCCTTCAAGTGGCGCCCACTGCCATACTTTTTCCTCCATGCCCCTGCACCGCATACAGTTTGAAGCTGTAAAGATAGGGAATAAGATAGCTGTAGGAAGATCTCAGCAGCACGTGGAAGCAAGGCACAAGAAGGGTCCCATGCCTCCGTGATACTCTTCCTCTTCCGTGCCATGTGCAAAATTGAGGAAGTGAGTGCCTTGATTTCAGTTGAGGGGGGGTTGACTCCCAGTCAGGGACCGGCACTCAACCCTTCGGGGACCGGCAGCGGTCCAGGGACCGGTGGTTGAGAAACACTGATCTACATAGACCAGCAGCAACTTCTCCAAGGTTGCAGGCAGGAGTCTCTCTCAGCCCTATTTTGGAGATGCCAGGGAGGGAACTTGGAACCTTCTGCATGCAAGCAGGCAGATGCTCTTCCCAGAGCGGCCCCATCCCCGAGGGGAATATCTTACAGTGCTTACACATGTAGTCTCCCATTCAAATGCAAACCAGGGTGGACCTTGCATAGCAAAGGTGGCAATTCATGCTTGGTGCAGGGCCGAGCTTTCTGGCTGCACCCTGAATGTGGCTGCACCCCAATCAGCTTTCTGGCTGCACCCCGAATGTGTCTGATCAGCTCCATATCTGAACTCTTTGTATTCAGTGCAAGGTCAGACAGGGGAGGGCCTGCATGTGTGCACTTGTACACACATTGACACCTCCTTTCAGACTTTTGGCCAAACCTGTGAAGGTTGTGTGTGTGGGGGGGGGGCAGAGCAAGCAGGCACACAGTAATCTGGGCAATGCTGTACCCCTCTTTCATGCATTGTCTGTGCATAGGAGAAAAGTATGAGGAGAAAGGAGGGAAAGTATAAAGTATGAACAAGGCTATAGTTGTGAGTAATTCAGCACTAAGCCACCTAGTGGTGCAGCTGGGAAATGACTTGATTAGCAAGCCGGAAGTTGCCGGTTCGAATCCCCGCTAGTATGTTTCCCAGACTTTGGGAAACTCCTACATCGGGCAGCAGCGATATAGGAAGATGCTGAAAGGCATAGGGGCTATTCTTACGATCACAAAAATCGGGCTAGGAAAATCCTAGCCCGATTTTTGTGATCGTAACAACCACTGGGCTCGCAGCTGAGCCCAGTGGTTCTGGAGCAGCTAACCCGCTCCTGTAGCCTGCCCCTTAGCCCGGGTTTGCGGAGTGAGTGCTCCGCGGACCTGGGCTCTCTGCTCGTGAGTAGCCGCGGTGCAGCTCCGCGCAGCGGCTACTCGTGAGTAGACCCCCAGCCGGGAGGCTTAAAAGCAGCCTCCTGGCTCGGGGGTCTCCCCAGTATGCCCTGCGCGCTCGCTGGGGCTTCTGGGAGCTTCACTGGGGCTTCCGGGAGCCACGTGGCCCCCGCTCCCCCCACCCCCCGCTGGCTCCGTCTCGGAGCCGGCCATCGTGTGGGCGGCCTATCCAGCCGCCCAGGGCTCCCTTCCCACTCAGCACCCTAAACTGGGTCTCACTGATCGTGAGATCCGGTCCATAATCTTTTACTGTGTGGAGATAGCAATGGTCAACCCCTCCTGTATTCTACCAAAGACAACCACAGGGCTCTGTGGTCACCATGAGTCAACACCAACTTGACGGCACACCTTTACTTTCATTCAGCACTGGACTGAGAATAAGCTGACCAGGAAGCATAAATCAATAATGTTTCAAGCAGGTTGTAGTTGGAGGCTTTATTAGAGATGGTTTCTCTCCAACAGAACACAGTACTATTTGTATGCATTCTCTCTACTTCTTCAGTGCTTGAGCTTGCAAAATGATGTTGCCCAATCCTAAATCTTGCGTCTGTTGGAAAGCTTTCCATTGGCAAGGGAAGGCACCATTGTGTAAGAGTCTGCAGGAAGAGAAGAAGTGGGCCATCCAAAGGGTTAATAAAACAGAAGATGAGCAGTTGGAATGTGCTGGGTTTAAGTGCTCTTGTCAGAGCACTGGTGATAGTGGGGGAGGGATTTGTATAAAATGATGACAAATCGAAGTATTTGTGGCATCTAACAACATGCATTTTTGAAGTGGGACAGTGATGTGCCGGACTGTGTTGACACCATTTTCCATAAGAGGGCAGAAAAACTGCAAAATGTTACCTTGACAGCTACCTGGGGCACTCTGCTTTCATTGAAAAAAGAAAAATAAGCTTTCTAGCCCTTATGGTGGCAAAGGTGTGCTTGAAAATGTGGGGTAAGAGCCTAGTGAGATAAAGTGAGATAAAGGAGTTTTGACAACGATTTCTAGGGGTAAAAAGGTAGGGTTTTAGTGCCATCTCTAGCTCGTAGCCCTCCCCCCCACCAACTTGTGGAAACAGAATAAATTGTGCAAAATAAAAGAAGTCATTCAGGTTTGCATAATTTGTACAGGTTGCAGGAGTCTGCTTTTCTTGCCCCAGAATTAAGATTAGGGTGGTGTGGTTTGTTTATTATGAAAGCCCAGGTATTACACGTTTGCTTTGTTTATTTTGAACAGTAAGGATTGCAGACTTCTTCAGTGGCATGTATGGACTTGTGAAATCATTTTCCCACACTGCTTGTTCTCTCCACTGCTTGTTTTTGAGTTTCTGTGTTGTCCTGTGGGACTGCAATAAATGGACTTTTTACTCTGACCCATTCAGCCAATTCCTATATTTTTCTTTCTCCCATAAAGAGCTACTACTGCCAAACAATATAAAGCATGTGAATCCCTGAAGCTATTCTCATGATCAGTGGAAAGTGGGCTAAGTGTGCTTAGCCTGCTTCCCACCGATAGTGAGACTCACCGGGCTCGCAGCCGAGCCTGGTTCAGTCAAAGCGGGTCACCTGCTTAAGTAGCCCTCCCCTAAGCCCGGGTTAGCGGAGCAAGTGCTCCGCTAACCCGGGCTTACCGACCATGAGTTGCCACAGCGTGGCTTCGAGCTGCGGCAACTCACAAGTGCAGCCTCCCGGCTCAGGGGTCTCTCCAGCATGCCCTGCACACTTGCACAGGGCATGCTGGAGCTTCCAGGGGCCACGCAGCCCCTGATCCTCCTAGCCCCCGCCAGCTCCGTAACAGAGCTGGCAGTTGTGTGGGCGGCCGCTTCGGCTGCCCGGAGCAGACTGCTCGGTCGTCTGCAGGGAGAACAGGCTAACCCTCCCCAGGCGGCTCCCACTGATTGTGGGAACCGCCTCCCTGTTTTACCCCAATGAATGAAAATCATTGTGAGGAGGAAAGTGATAGAGGCGCTTCACATGACACGTGGATTGGCTGCCCACACGACTACCGGTTCTGTCACGGAGCTGGTGGGGGCTGCAGGGGTCGGGGGCCACCTAGCCCCCAGAAGTTCCAGGATGCTCCACGCAAATGCGTGGGGCATTCTGGAGAGACCCCCGAGGCCGGGAGGCTGGCTGCAGCCTCCCGACCAGGGGTCTACTCGTGTGTCACCAGACACCGCGGTGGCACACAAGCAAAAAAATAAGGTTAACGGAGCACTCGCTCTGCTAACCTCATTTAAGGGGAGGGGAAACTAGGCGGGCTAGCCATCTAGGAACCAGCTAGGTTAGGCTCCCTTAGCCTGCTTTCTACTGATCATGGGATTAGCTTTGTAGTCATGCATATTTGTTTAGGGGCTGATGACCCACCTCTGCACTGCTTCTCCCACTTGTCTGCTATGATGAAGCTCTGTGTGAATCAAGCATGTTTTACTATTTGAGTGCCCACCAGTGGCAGCTGCTTCTTGCCTCAAGGAAGGGCCAATTGCCTGCCTGGAATGAAGTCTGTTAAAGAAACCTGTTATGACCAGTGGTCCCTCTTATTTTTTTCATCTCTGTGTGGAATGAGTATTGTTCTGGGCTGCAGTACCAAGGCACTGCGTGCGCATATGCATCTAAAATTAACTGAGCAGACATCAGAAAACTTGTGAGCGTGCACACGCCTTAGAGGAAACAGTGGTTATGACCAAAGAAATAGTGGAGCTGGAGATTAAGTGGATTTGGGATGTGATTTCAGGCCAATTCTCTTTGCTCCCATTGAAAGTGATAAAGTGCATAGGGGGCTCACAACCTATTATTTTTTTTATTCATTTTTGCATTTATATCCTGCTCTTCCTCCAAAGAGTCCAGCCCAGTTACGTTTATCCTCACAACAACCTTGTGAGGTAGTTTAGGACAGTGTTTCTCAATGATTTTGGAGTCATGAACCGGTACATTTTTTGTGCAGTTTCCCAGACTAGCAGTTAGTAAAGGGGTCGCCCCCCTCACCGCCACCCCCTACCCCCAGTGATGTCATGTGCAAAGGGGGTGGAGCTCTCCCTCGGCAGAGCTCATTTCTAGTCAGGCAGCCCTCACTGCTGGATAATGTTTATTTCGCTTCCTCAAAATGAACATTATCCAGCAGCGAGGGCTGCCTGGAAATGAGCTTCAGAGAGCTCTCGGCACAGCCCCCGCTGGCCTGAAATTGGTTTTTTGAGGGGGTGATTTTTATTAGTGATGCTTTGCAGACCCAACGCCTCATGGACCGGCACTGGTCTGCAGACCAGTGGTTGAGAAACACTGGTTTAGGAGACTGGCCCACAGTCACCTAGTGAGTTTCAGGGCTGAATGGGGATTTGAACTCGGGTCTTTCTAGTCCTAGTCCAACACTCTAACCGCTACACCATGGTTTTTAGAAGAAATCTGAGTGGAAAGTTTAAACCAAACTGTTGGGCTGTGATCCAAAGAACTGTGGAACTATGTTCATGCAACCAAGAGGGCTTGGACATGTTTGCAAATGATTTTTGCAATGGAGGGAAGTTTCAAAAACCATTTTGCAAAGCGGGGTGGGGGTGGGGATCACACTGGGCTATAGTTTTATAGCTGTTGGTCAGGATCTGTAACTTGCTTAAACGAAACTCTCAGACAATAACTGGAACTTCCAAATGTGTAGATTGTGCACCTTGAGCTCATTCTCACAATCAGGGAGAAAGGGCTCCAGGCTGCCGGGGAGGAAACCTTCAAATGCTTACCTCCCCTGTAGACGATCCTTATCTTCTGGCTGGGCAAGCAGATCGCTCGCCCAGGTGTTTGCCAGCTGCTACTGGCAGCTGGAAGGCTTGCGGGCAGGAGACCCCCGGAACGCCCATAATGCATTGCCCATGGTGCATTATGGGAAGCCTCCCTATGCAGGCCAGGAGGCTACTTGTATATCGGTGCCACACGGCACTGAAACAAGATCAGTGTGTCATGATGTGTCATGCAGCACCGACACATGATCAGCACATGTTCTTGGCAGGGGTAAGAATGTGCTCATGCCCTTAACCCTGGCTAACAGCCAGGGCTCCCTACCGGATTTGCCACCGTGCTGCTGCCAGAAGCCACTCGGCTCCCGGCAGTTCGCACAAACAGGCAAAACTTGGCTGGGCTTCCTTAGCCCAGTTTTGTCTGCACGTGTGCATAGCTCCTGTGTGATGCAAATGCAAACATGTTTGTGCTAGTGTAACACTAGTCTGGTGCGCAAGCTCCAGAATTAGTGCAACTGGCTAGCGCAACAGCCTTGCACTAGTGCAGTGCCCTAGTGTTAGTTAGCCCTTCAGTAGGGTTTGGCTTAATGTCTGAAGTCTGCCCGAGGCAATACTTGATCTCTGGGATTCTACCAATGGGCAGTGTGGGAGCAGCATCCCTTCCTCCCCTGCTCCCTTCACTGCACGCACAACAAAGCAAGGGTTAAGTGTTCTTTCCAAGTCAGCCTTTTGTCCTTCCCTTTATTGTTCAGCCATCTTATTTGATACTGTTGAGGAAGCCACAGCAGAATAAATAAGACTCTGACAGATTCGTACTTGTGCAACAGACTGAATAAGAAAAGAACTGGCAATGATCTGAGCAAGGGAGGCTAGACCTTACCTCTCCATCCAGCCCTAAGAGGGATGCAAGGAGAGATGGGTTCATTTCTTGTCCTGCAGGGTGCTTTGGAGAAGTTGAGGAATTTCAGCTATGCATTACATAAGTTACATAGGAAGCTGCCTTATACCGAGTCAGACCTTTGGTGGATCTGGCTCAGTATTGTCCACACTGACTGGCAGCAGCTCTCCAAGGTTTCAGGGGGACATTTCCCAGCCCTACGGGAGATGCCAGGTGTTGAACCTGGAACCTTCTGCATGCAAATTAGATGCTCTTTCACTGAGCTGTGGTCCTTCCTCTAATAGCAGGCATCCACCACCGCCCCACTGCTGCCCGGCAAACTATTTCTGTCCTCCAAAGCTCTCTGCAAGTGAGAGAAGATCCTCTGGTAAGCAGAGAGTGCTTGTAAGAGAGGCGAGGATTTTTCTCACTTGTGCCGGATTTGTTTGAATAAGAAACTAACAGCAGGCAATTCAGCCAGCCAATCCAGGTTGCAGGGGAAAGGAGGGAGAAATCTCCTGGAATGCCTGGAGAACTACTGCACTTCAGAAAAGTGTCGGAGCTACGACTACCGTAGTAGCTACCTAGTGCACACCCCAAAAACCTTCCCTCTGCATACAGAGCCTCTCCCAAGCCTCCTGTGTTTGCACAGCAATTGGGGGAAGGTTAAAAAAAAGTCAGAAGATACTCCTGTTTGTTTTCTTATTGTCACACCGAAAGGATAAATGAGGGAAATCCTTGCCTCTTCTGGAAGTCCTCTGCCGGAGGAATGAGGTTGGAATTGGTCGCAAGGACAGAGAGAGGCTTGGCTCATAAGCTAAGCTGATATTTGTTTATCCCAACGCCCTTCCTTATATTCAACAAAAGTTTTCAGTAACCGTATGAATGGTGTTTGGCTGGTTAACATCATTGTCCTTGTGAGATTGGATCGTGCTGGCATTAAGAGGACAGGAAATAACTGGCTCCTGTGAGACGGCAAATCCCAATTTTAAATCACATTATTAATGGTAGTTTAGTTTTGAAGGCTTGGGGAGGTATAGTGCTGTTCTGGTGAGGCTTTGAGCCTCTTCTCATGATGCATGAGAAAGGCTCCAGAGCGGGCTGCGGGGAAGGCAGGTTACACCTATCTTCCCTGCAGACGATCCAGGCACCATTGCTGGGCGCGCTCTCCACACTCCCGGATTATTCTCAAATACGCCGAGGCAGTGGGGAGGGCTGGGGGCCGGGATGTGTTGCCCTGGCCCCTGGAAACACCATGATGCACCGTGCATGGTGCATTATGTGGACACCCTTCCTTGGGCTCCCCACGGTCTGGCAGCCATGGCTGCCAGATGATTTAAAAATCGAGGTTAAGGGAGCGCTCGCTCCTTTAACCTCATTTTCAAGGGTGGCTCTTTAGGCGGGGTTGCCGCCGGAAATGGCCTGATCCCGGGGGTTCATACACATGTGCAAAACCGGGCTGGGCTCCCATAGCCCAGTTTTGCACATGTGTGTGAATAGCCTCTTTATCTGGGCTATCCTGTTCCATTTACACATCATAGTTCTGGAAGAATGATGACTAAGTTAGAAAGGATTTAAACAGTTGAATCAAGCGATGGCCAAGGATCCAGAAGATGCATGTTGTGAGGAAAGGCTGAAGGAAATGGTGTTGCATGCTGAGTGTGAATCAGGAAGTTTCTGGTTCAATTTTTATGTCATGGATTGGTGTTATGCAAATCGGCCTGGAAGGATCCTTGGGCTCGCTCCGTCCCATGCATCCTTAGAATAACCTGAAAATTTTTTAAAAATTGACAGATTAATGGTTTTCTTTTGCATTTGCACCAGCAAGCTGTGGTTTGAGCTTACCTTACAAACCATGGTTTGATCTTGGTTTGTGGAGCAAGCATGAATCCAAATTTGTCAGCTCAGATGAAAAGGCAAACTATGGTTTCAATCAAATCAGGAAGAAAGGGGGAAATAGCAGTGAAGGACAGGAGGAGTCCACATGATCTTGAGGCTCATTCTTGGCCTGTTCTCATAATGCCAGATAGTGGTTTGGTGTTAAGTCTGAACAGTGATTTCAGGCAAATCACTGAAGCTCTTCACACAATCCATGTGAAGAGCTAGCAGACTATCTGTGGGGAAGAAGAGTCTTACTTACCTTCCCCGCAGACGATCAGAAATGGTTCCCTGGGCAGGCAGATCACCTGCCCAGATGAGCGGCAGCTCTCCTGTGGGCCGTCCGTGTCTCGTTCGGGGGTTCCGTGGGTTGGCCTCAGGGAAGCACTGCCATGCTGTGCCCTGCCCGCCCGCCCCCCCCCGCGAGCCCCAATAATGTACTGAGCAAGTGCGCAATGCATTCCTGGGAGCGCCCCCCCCAAGTGTGTCCGCTGCAGCTGCAAGCGGCCATGGCAGACACATGGCATGATCACATAGCCCAGTTTTGGGGCGCACTTGCCCCAAATCCTTGGCTAATCACTTGCGCCCAAATCCTGGCTTAAGTAGTGGGCTACTTTAGAGGGCTTGCCGCCAGCAGGAGCTGCCCAGCTCCCAGCGGTTCTCACGTGCAGCGAAAACTGGGCTGGGCTTCCCTTCGCTGTATTTCAGACTTTGTTACTTTCCAGCAGAGATTTGGGTTTTCCGGAAACTTTTGAAATGAGGAGTGAGAAAACATTCTAGAAATGGCAAATGAGAAAACATTTTGAAATGTTTTCTAATATGCATGATTTTTTTTCTCATAAAGTTTTATTATACAAGGTTCCCTGATGCCCTTAATAGATTGCGATCCAATTTCATATGTTGTTTGACCTATATATTTAGTTAGAACAACACCACCATCACATTGCACTCCTGTTTCCAAATCAATAAAACACATGTATTCTCTCTCACACACTTCCTAGGGATAGTTATCTGGAAAACATTAATTACAACTTTGAAATTCCTATGCTTGCCTAATATTGCATTAGTATCCATTCATTGTTACTGATGCAGTTTATGAAATAATACATATTAAGAATGAAAAAATTTCCATGGAAAAATAAGGTATGGGGAAACTTTCTAGGTTTTTTTGTTTTAGAAAGATTTTCTATGGAGAAAAAATCAAACCTCATATCTCCCCCACCCCGCACTATGCAAGATGGTGGTTTTTTCTGAATTTCTGAAATCTGGGAGTTCTTCACACAGCAGGCTTTACTGGGGGTTTCTGCAAGGCTTTACTGCAAACTCGAAGTTATTCGGGAAAAGGGATGCAAAAAAGGGCGGGTTTTTTTTACCCCGGATATAAATTGCGCTGCACTCTCTAATGCACAGTGAAAAACCTGAATTGTGTGTGGTGTTCCCTAATAGCACACAGGGACTTTGGGGGTAAATCTGCCTGATATGCAAACGCACACCCTCCATTCTGGTAGAGATGTGAGCTAAAGGGCTTTAAAACTCCCTGGTGCACTTTTCTCTGAACTAAAATTGGAGGTTCAATATTGTACCCAAAATCTTATACTTTATTATGTATTTCTAATATTTCTAGAACATCATTCAGCAGAAAACTGTTCAGTAAGTGGTTTACAGGTGATTAAAAACACAAATAAAAACACTTGTAAAATGGGAAACCAAAATAACTAATGAAAGCAAAAATATTACATAAATACAGGATGGATCTGCCCTAATCTCCAAATTAGGTGATCAAAATAAAAGGTGATCATTAGATTGAAGATGCTTCAGACATAGAATGTTCCATTATAAGGCAGGAAGTTGGATAGAAGTTGGCGTCCTTCTGTACATCTGCCCGTCTGGCATCTTCCTTATGAAGCAAGGCTACAGCATCTGGGGTTCTTTAGTTTAGAAATGATAGAGGTGTTTAAAATTATGCATGGAGTAGAGAGAGTGGACAGAGAGACATTTCTCTCTCACACACACAACACTAGAACCAGGGGTCATCCCATGAAACTGAAGGCTTGGAAAATTTAGGACCGACAAAAGGAAGTACTTTTTCACAAAGCATATAGTTAACTTTTGGAATTCTCTGCCCAAAGATGTGGTGACAGCCACCAGCCTGGATGGTTTTAAAAGGGGCTTAGACAAATTCATGGAGGACAAGGCTATCAATGGCTACCTGTCTGGTGTCTATGGGCCACCTCCAGCCTCAGAGGCACGATGCCTCTGAATACCAGTTGCAGGGGAGCAACAGCAAGAGACAGGGCATGCTCTTACCTCTTGCCTGTGGGCTTCTTGGAGGCATCTGTTGGGCCACTGTGTGAAAAAGGATGCTGGACTAGATAGGCCTCGGGCCTGATCCAGCTGGGCTGTTCTTATGTTCTTAGTCTATGGCTCACATAATGAGCAGTAAGCCGCCGATCTGAGCAACGCGACTCAATGTGCAGCAGCTATGAAAAATGCCAGTTCCATGCTAGGGATCATTAGGAAGGAAAATATATAAATCTATATATTTAATTCTCTAAGGCATACCCGTGGCTAATCCCATGCATGCCAGCTCTCTCGAGAGTTCATGAGCAGCTGCTAGATAGCCACGGACACGCCACCGCTGGCCACGGGCAGCGAGAGGAAGCGTTGCCTCCGGGTGATGAGGGAAAGCGTCTGCTGTCGGGCCGGCAGGTGGTGACGGTAAGTGTCTGCCAGGCCGGCTGACAGCAAGGGAAAGCACTGGCCAGGCCAGCGGATGGGGAGGGAAGGGAAAGCAGACTGAGAGGGGGAGAATGGACTGTGCCTAAGGGGGTGGAGGAGCATGTTCTGGGGCTGAAGGGTACAGATGCTCTGTGCCAGGTCAGCTAGTTGAAAATAAAACGGCTAATATATATAATGCCCTTATACAAAACTATGGTATGACCACACTTGGAGTACTGCGTACAATTCTGGTCACCACATCTTAAAAAGGACATTGCTGAACTGGAAAAGGTGCAGAAGAGGGCAACCAAGATGATCAGGGGCCTAGAGCACTTTTCTTATGAGGAAAGGCTACAACACCTGGCGCTTTTTAGTTTAGAAAAAAGACGACTGCGAGGAGACACGATAGAGGTCTATAAAATCATGCAGGGTGTGCAGAAGGTTGATAGAGCAAAATTCTTCTCACATAATACTAGAATCAGGGGTCATCCCATGAAATTGATGGCCGGGAAACTTAGGACCAACAAACGGAAGTACTTTTTCACACAACACATAGAGGCTCTTCTCACAATCGGTGAGAAGAGCCTCTGGGGGTTGCGAGGAGAGTGGGCTATGCCCACTCTCCTCACTGACGAGCAGACAGTCTGCTCTGGGCAGTCACACGACTGCCGGCTCCGTGATGGAGCTGGTGGGGGCTGGGAGGATCGGAGGCCACGCGGCCCCCGGAAGCTCCAGTATGCCCTGCGCGAGTGTGCAGGGCATACTGGAGAGACCCCCGAGCCTGGAGGCTGCTTTTAAGCCTCCTGGCTGGGTGTCTACTCGTGAGTAGCCATGGTGCGGAGTCGCACCGCAGCTACTCATGATTTTGAAAACTGGGTTTGTGGAGTGCTCTCTCCACAAACCCAGTTTAAGGGGATGGGTAGTTAGGCAGGTTAACAGCCTGGAAGCCACTGGGCTCACCTGTGAGCCCGGTGGCTCACACAGTCAGGCGAAATTGGACTAGGCTCTTCTAGCCCAATTTTGCCTGATTGTCAGAATTGCCTCACAATCAACTTGTGGAATCCTCTGCCACAAGATGTGGTGACAGCCAACAACCTGGATGGCTTTAAGAAGGGTTTGGATAACTCCGTGGAGGATAGGTCTATCCACAGCTACTAGTTGGAGGGCTAGAGGCCACTTCCAGCCTCAGAGTCACGATGCTTCTGAGTACCAGTTGTAGGGGAGTAACAGCAGGAGAGAGGGCATGCCCTCAATTCCTGCCTGTAGGCTTCCAGTGGTATCTGGTGGGCCACTGTGTGAAACAGGATGCTGGACTAGATGGGCCTTGGGCCCGATCCAGCAGGACACGTTCTAACGTACCCATGCTGCTTCTGAACTCCTTTAAACCCTACCAGTGCTGCTTGTGAAGGCAAGGGGGTGGTTTCTGTGGCTACTAAGGAGTGTGTGATCACAGTTCTGCTGCTACTGCCATTATTCCCAATGGGAGTAGCAGCAGATACGAGTACACTTAGATCAGCAGCTCAGTTCACAGTTTGTGAGCCTATGACTATTATATAGATGTGGAGCATATGGCCTGGTCTGACATTATTTTCTCCAACTGGTATGAGAAAAAGTGACTGACTTGTGCATGCTTGCTCTCCCCGTTAGAAAGCGTTAGAAAGTAAGTATATTTTGACTCTTGCAAAATATAATGTTCTGCTGTGTTTGGGTTCTCCTTGAACTTGCTGATTGTTGGATTGTGTATCCAGGTGTACATCTGTGGGGCTAGATCTTGAGTTTCTCCATGGGGAGTGTGGAGCAATGGAGCCTGAAACTCGTCTTTGCATACCAAGTTCAGGAAGTAATGTCAGACCATACCCCACTTCTGATCAGTGTTCCCTCTAACAGAGATTCCCAGATGTTCTTGACTGCAACTCCCAGAATCCCCAGTTGCAATGGCTTTTGCTTGGGGAATTCGGGGAGTTGTAGTCAACAACATCTGGGAATCCCTGTTAAAGGGAACACTGTTTGTGATATCCCCCTGGTAGTTTCCATCCCCTGATGACTCGAATGGCAAACAAATGGTTGTCTGAATACAAGTCAGTAAGTACCATACTTGTTTCTAATGCTTCCAACTGTTGCTTATTTTGCAGTGTATCTTCTGGATTTGATGGCATGAAGGAGCAGGAAATCTGTAACAAAATCATGGCACAGATGCTGGAAAACTATAGCACCTTGTTTGAATGGGAACATGCAAAGAAAGAGAATGAAAAGCACCCGTGTGAAGAATTAGCCAGAATTATATTGGTAAAAGTGAGTGCTTGTAAAATGGCTCTTTCTCCTTTTGAACATTTTTTGGTGAAGAGAGTTGTGAAATTGCAGACAGTATCAAAGTGGTACGTATAGGTAGCATAAGTGATATGTACAGGTAGCATAGTAATGGCATAGTAATGCAGTGGGGCAGATTTTGAATTCTGCTTCTTGCGACATGGGAGTGGGGAGACGCTTTTGTTTCAAAGGATGAACTTAGTGCTACTCTTTGAATGTTGGTGCATTTCCCCCATCTTTTTTTTGCTTTGTTATTTTGGGTCAAGCTACAAATTAAACACAGTTGCATATAACTTTCCTTCAACATGAGTGTGAGTGTGTGTGTGTAGTAAAACACAGCTGCAAGAGGCTGTAGTCAGGGAACAAAAGAAGATCATGTAGAGAGGAGGTGCTTAGCTCTTTACCTGCCAATCATTTTCCTCCTCAAATCCACTTCACCCTGCAGGGGTGAAATAAAGCAGGGGGAAATAAACTAGCCTCTGCATATTTTCCCCTGTGGGGAGAAAAACAGCTGGGGGTATAATTTTGAACAGGAAAATAGCCTGAGGGGAAAGGGTTAAGCATTCCTCCTTCCCTTTGCTAGTCCTCAACTCAAGGAGCTTTCCCAGATAGAAGGCTTTACCGTGGGTTTACTGTGAGACTTTACTGTGAGTTCAACATTTTTAAAAACAAACAAAAAACCAGATGCAGGATCCCTGTCCCCAAAGAGCTCACAATCCTGAAGCAGAGCAGTGATGGTAGTCATAACTTGAACTGTCCTCTTGCTTTCTGTCTGGGAATAAATGGAAGTTGCTACTTTTCCTTTTCCATTTTCCTATACTTTTGAGTTCAGACTCTTTACTGCCAGCTGTCATTACATCCTGGAACATAATGCCATAATTTGGCAAGCAAGCATCAGCCCTGTTATCTGGAAAAACCTGATACAAGAGGATTGTGGCTATTACAGCCTTGCTATCTCAGCACATGAACTGTGTTGATCTTGAATCTCCTGTGTGAACTTGCAAGACTCCTGAAGCCTTGGAGTTTGGGAAGGTTGAGATGTTTCAGTACTGTAAAAGTTTACATTTGGTTCTTTAATATTCTCTTAAGAACATCTGCATCACACAAATATAGAACTGGCAAGTAATTATACCCTCATTTCCCCATAAAATGCATATTTGGGGTTCATTCAGATAGGCCTTGCCCCCTAGCACTATAATTCTCCCCTCCCTCCCGAATCCAATTCTTCCATTGCTTTCTAGGGCTGGATTAACGATTATACTTATGTGTGTTCCAGCACAGGGCTGGAGACACCACATTATCAAAAATTAGATAAATTTAATTTATGAGGCGGAGCCACTATTGGGCAGATGGGCTCAAAGAACCTTGCTGCAAGCCTCGAAAGGGCTGCACGAGCCCTTCGAAATTAATTCCCAGCCAAGGTTGGCTGGCTGGGTACATTTATTTCCCTTTCTCTCCCTCGCTGGACCCAACCAGCAAACGCTGGCTGGGAATGCACTCCAGAGGGCTCGGGCGTGTCCTCCAGTGATGGGCCACGCCCACATACATGTGGGATCACGCATAAGGGGTGTCACTGGTGCGTGCGGTGCGCACATGGCGGGGCTGCCGGGGACAGGGCAGAACTTGGGCCTCCATTCCCTGCCTCCACCACAGGTGTAAATAAATATCCAGTAGTTTGGGGAGTGCTGGTTAGAGTACTTTTAACTTGTGCACCTTAAATTGCCATTCATCCTCTCTAGTAATAACTTATGTGAGTATCTCAGTTGTAAAATCTGGAGTAGAAAGCAGAATACAGGCATTTGTATGACAAGGGAGTATTCTGGCCAATGTAAGTTTGACATTCAAATTACAGTAATTGAGGAAAAAACAGCTTTAAGCCTCATGTGTGAAAATGCCCTCTTGAGATAGTGGATTCTGACAACCTCAGACTTCATCTTGAAGTATGTTAGAAACTTTCTTCTTCCATTCCCCCCCACCCCCTTGCCTTAGGGCGGGTTCACACAGCTCCAAACCTGAGGTTTGGTGGAGTGGCCAGAGCCCTGGAAACATGTGCACCCCCTACTTCTGGCCTTGAAAACGATATGCCAAATTTGGGCATGTTGTGCAAACCCACCAATCTCAATATATTCTGCCCTACATGTGATATGGAACGTAACATCTGTCCCTCACTTTGAATCTTAGTTATAGAAGTTGGGTTACGTACTGCAAGTAGGACAGAATCTGCCAACTTCGGGCATATGATATGTACTCACCAATCTCAGCATATTCTTTCTGAGATTGGAAATAGGGCACACACATGTACCCAGTCTCTGACCACTCCGCTGAACCTCAGATTTGGCACTACGCGTGAGCTTGAGTGTAGTGGTTTAATTCCCACCATTTGATGAAGATTATTTTGTTCCAGAGAGATTTTAGTTAAATAACTGCTTCTTTTCTAGAGTGTTTAAGATGTGGCTATTTTTAACGTTGCTAATATTTGTAAATTAATTGCTTTTAGCAATTGAATATAGCACATCCTTTATCAAGGGCTCTTACTAGTACTTGCACCAAATCTGGCTGAGGCTAAGAAAAGGCAGGAAGAAAGAAAGAGTTATTTTCTGACACCAAGTGCAATATTTGAATCCCAGATAGGGCTGTAACCTATCATCAGTGAATCAGTTAGATTACTCGATTTTTTCAAAAAGCAATCCTAATTTATCAGACAACACATTTCTTTGAAAAGTATTAATTATCTTCAGTATCAATATTTATGGAAACTACACGTGGCAGATCCTGTCTGAGAAACATTTTCCTCTTCCAAGATAGCCCTTAATGCAACACATAAAATGAACTATCTAAAAATTAATTCAAAACAGTTGAATAAAAACCTTTCTTCATTCAAAACAGTTATTTTAGTTACATGCACATTTATGCAGATGCAATAAATTCAGACAAATTTGATTAAGCAATTAATTTATGTAACTGGGTGACAGTCCCAATCCCAAGGTCTAAAGGCCAGGCTACAGATGTCAGGCCTCATAGTCATGAGATACAGGTATCATTCACATGGTAAGCCTTTGAACGGATACTCTGTCGTCTCTTTGGTCATCTGAATTACCCTTACTCTAGAGTGAATATCAGAAAAAATTGAAATATGAACCTTTGCTGTTTGTCAAAGGTGAGATAACTTCTGAGTCAAGGGTTAGGTGGGTGTACTCTCCCTAACCAAAGAAGTTCAGTCTCCTCATTGTGTGGTATACTCCTGCTGTTAGGCTCTTCCCATATGTAATGTCTTCTCTCTCAGACCAAACTTCATGCCACTGGGGTTAAAGTGGTAGACGTGAGTGGAATATTTGGAGCAGAACATTGAAGCCATCTTTTGAAATCTTGTTTATTTCCCTGATTTATGTTTCCTCTCTGCCAG
This sequence comes from Hemicordylus capensis, assembly GCF_027244095.1. Taxonomy (NCBI): domain Eukaryota; kingdom Metazoa; phylum Chordata; class Lepidosauria; order Squamata; family Cordylidae; genus Hemicordylus; species Hemicordylus capensis. The sequence continues at coordinate 22,757,406 of NC_069661.1, read as the reverse complement.
AACATGTTCTTCTCACTTATTATTTTGAACTTGGTTGAGCAGATGGCTATGTTTTATAATGGAAGCTTTAAAAAAAAAAAGAGGACTTCAGACTGAATTTAATACATTCTTAAATGAGGAGGGAGGGGTGAGGATTAGAATCCCTTGTAGGTGAAAGTTTACAAGCTTCTAAGTCCTTTTACCTTTGGTACTCCTTTTAGCTGCCAAGGAGGGAGAGAGTTAGTCACTTTTAACGTACCTTCGTCAAGCTGGAGTCATCACTTTGAAATTTCTTTCTAATTATAATCACCTTGCAGCCTCAAATAATAATTATCTCATGTTAACAAATATGTAATGGGGTGTGTGTAGCGTGCACTGTCTGTCCTACTGTGGCTCAATGCATACATAGCACCAAATTGTGGTTTGAATTTACACTAGTCATAGAACTCAAGCTGTGGTCTGAGCTTCCAAATGTATAACCAGCACACCATGGTTTAGAGCTCTTCTTCCAAGTCCTCTGAGCACTCAGCTGCATAACTTCACTCCCATTTCCAGGGGACAGCATTCGGAAGCAAAGCAATGGCCTTCATTGTGGCTCATCGATTCAGACACTGTGAGCCGGGTCTCACAATTAGTGAGACCCGGTTTGGGAAGCTGAGCGGGGAGAGCGGGCTAAGCTCTCCCTGTATGCCCTGCGCGAGCACACAGGGCATATTGGAGAGACCCCCAGAGCTAGGAGGCGGCTTTTCGCCTCCCCTCCGGGGGTCTACTCATGAGTAGCCATGGCGCGGAGCTGCGCCACGGCTACTCACAATCAGAAAAATCTGATTTGCAGAGTGCTCGCTCAGCAAACCCAGTTTAAGGGGAAGGGTACTTAGGCAGGTTAACCGCCGGGAGGCAACCGGGCTCAGCTGCGAGCCCAGTGGCTCCCACGATCATCTGAAATCGGGCTAGGCTCCCCTAGCCCGATTTCGGATCCTAGCCCAATTACGGATGATCGTGGGAATAGCCTCTGCACCAAAGTGAAGTTAGCCCAAACCACAGCTTGCAAACCATTTCAAGCCATGGTTTCAGATTCTTGTTGGCTGGCTGGCCAGTTGCTAACTATTAGGGTTGTTTAGACGACTGTGTCCTACCCACCTTTGGGAGCTCTGTGCACTCCTGATTTTCAGTGTGAGTTTTAAAAGTGTGTGAATTAAAAGCTATGTTGGAGGAGGGGAAAGTGATTGTGTGGGAGGTGGGCACAGGCTTCAACGTCCTTTCCTCCCCTCCTACCTTGGTAATATTCTGGGGGGAAGTGCCGTGCCCACCTCCCATATTTTCACTTTCCCCTCCAAACTTGATTTTAACTCACAACCGAAAATCAGGAGTGTGCCTTGCTCAGAAAGTTTGTGTGAACAACCTTAAAGGGTCACACTTAACGTTTGTGTGAACAAGCCTATTGTTTGTCAGTTCAGACCTCAGTCTCAAACCATAGGAAATAATAGAACTGGCTGCCCTTGCCCCCACTCCCCCCGTAATAGCTGCATATTCAACAGTGGGGTAAAAGGGGTCCTATATGCATAGAGGTATACAAATACAACGAATATTTATATATTGCTTTTCAACAAAAGTTCCCAAAGTGGTTTACATAGATAGAAATAAATAAATAAAAATGGCTGCCTATCCCCAATGCTGGGAAAAGTTGAAGGAAAAAGAAGAAGAGGGCGACCTGCAGCAAGGTGGATGAACTCGATTACGACAGCAATGAATGCACCACTGAGAGACCTAAAAGGCCAAGTTGAAGACATAAGAACCGGCCTGCTGGATCAGGCCCAAGGCCCATCTAGTCCAGCATCCTGTTTCGCACAGTGGCCCACCAGATGCTGCTGGAAGCCACAGGCAGGAGTTGAGGGCATGCCCTCTTTCCTGCTGTTACTCCCCTGCAACTGGTACTCAGAGGCATCCTGCCTGTGAGGCTGGAGGTGGCCCTCTGACTAGCAGCCGTTGATAGACCTCTCCTCCATGAAGTTATCCAAAACCTTCTTAAAGCCATCCAGGTTGTTGGCTGTCACCACATCTTGTGGCAGAGAATTCCACAAGTTGGTTATGCATTGTGTGAAAAAGTACTTCCGTTTGTTGGTCCTAGATTTCCTGGCCATCAATTTCATGGGATGACCCCTGGTTCTAGTGTTATGTGAGATGGAGAAGAAATTCTCTCTGTCCACTTTCTCCACACCATGTATGGTTTTATAGACCTCTATCATGTCTCCCCGCGGTCGTCTTTTTTCTAAACTAAAAAGCTCCAGGTGTTGTAGCCTTGCCTCATAAGAAAGGTGCTCTAGGCCCCTGATCATCTTGGTTGCCCTCTTCTGCACCTTTTCAAGTTCTACAATATCCTTTTTTAGATGTGGTGACCAGAATTGTACGCAGTACTCCAGATGTGGCCACACCATAGTTTTGTATAAGGGCAGATCATCCTGGAGAGAATCTACCTATGTGGTCACTAAGAGTCGACACCGACTTGATGGCACTTAATCAATCAATCCCCAAAGGGCTCACAATCTAAAAAAGAAACATAAGGTAGACACCAGCAACAGCCACTGGAGGGATGCTGTGCTAGGGATGGATACAGTTGCTTTCCCCCTGCCAAATAAAAAGAATCACCACTTTTAAAAGGTGCCTCTTTGCTCTGTTATATACAGATGTGCATGCATCAGTACCCTTATATGCCACTTCTAAATGCAAGGCCAGAAGGGGGTCACAGCCAGTTGGTGTCAATGGTCCTGCTTCCCTGCTTCCTGGAGTGGAGAACTAGTCTTGTGGTTGCAAACATGACTTGTCCCTTTAGCTAAGCAGGGTCTTCCCTGGTTGCATATGAATGGGAGACTAGAAGTGTGAGCACTGTAAGATATTCCCCTCAGGGGATGGAGCCGCTCTAGGAAGAGCAGAAGGTTCCAAGTGCCCTCCCTGGCTTCTCCAAGGTAGGGCTAAGAGAGATTCCTGCCTGCAACCTTGGAGAAGCCGCTGCCAGTCTGTGAAGACAATACTGAGCTAGATGGACCAATGGTTTGACTCAGTATATGACAACTTCCTATGTTCCTATGTCCCCCCTTGTGCATTCATTGTAGGCAGAACAAATGTGTGACACCGCTTGCTGACGTCTCCGAAGCTGGAGTAGCTAGAAACAAGGCTTCAGTGCTGTGCATAATGAACCCCAGGACATGCTTCTTAGGGCCAAGGCACCTTTCTGAAGCTCAGCAGGATCTAGTCAGTGTCTGTGCCAGCCCAAGGAGAAGAGGAATATCTGGGCTTGAATCGGGGAAGGGGTGTGGCTGCAATGAAAATGCAGATGGCAGCTTGGCCCGCTGCCTCAGGTGTCAGTAGGTCAGTGGGAGAGTATGGGCTTAAGAGGCAGAAGGTCCCAGGTTCAGTCCCTGGTGTTTCCAAACAGGATTGGGAAAGACCCCAAGCCCAGGAGAGCTGCTCCATCAATGTAGACACCCCTGAGCTCGACACAGCAGTGATCTGCCCTAGTATAAGGCAGCTTTCTCTGCTCTTTTGCTGTGCCTCCATGGGTATCTGCACACACGTTTTTGTTAACTACGTTATAATATCTCATTGTAGGAGGCCAGTTGCATGCGGACCCTGCCAGTCCTGACCGGCATGGAAAGAGAATTGCCAAAGCCAAGTCCAAGAAACAAGGTACAGAAAGTGAGTCCTAAAGCTTGGTCCTAATCTTAGCCCTCATGCTTTCCGTTTATGGTTTCCGCTTGTCCCTGTCCAGCTCTTTGCATATTCCTCTACAGGTGTGTTGCCTTCTGTCAGGAGTTGGGGCTGGCCTTTGACTTAGGCTTACTCACAGGGGAAGAGGGGAGGGGCTGACTGGCAGAGATACTGGCAGGACTTTGAGCCTGGACTTGGAACTTCAGAGATGTCAGGCGAGGATTCAGCCTGTGAGCCACCCCCGAACTCCAGCCAAAAGAGCAGCAAGGATGGCTCCTCACAAGCAGTAGGCCCAAGTGGGTCATGTGGTGCTCTTGACCTCATGAAAGCTTCCAGGTCAAGCTTGTTGACTAGTCTTAGCAAGAAGGAGAATCCCTTTGTGTGTGTTCTTTAGAAGAGGCCACACTCACCTCTACCTTGCTTTGCCTCTGCCTTTCCTTTAGGAACATAGGAAGCCGCCATATTCTGAGTCAGACCATTGGTCTATCTAGCTCAGTATTGTCTTCACAGTCTGGCGCGGCTTGGGGGATTCCCCTGTCATACGGGTGCTCTAGGCACCCGTGTCACCTCAGCTCCGCGGAGCCCAAGGAGACACATGAGCCCGGCAGCCGAGTTAAAGGAGTTCTTTCTTCTTTAACCTCTGCTAAGGGCTCGGCTTAGGAGTGGAGTTAGGCTGGGAGGGCGCCCCACAATCCACGCGGATCCACACCTGGGCTAGGCTGCTCGTGAGAACGGCCTCAATAGGTTGTGGTTTTAACCCGAGGCTTTCCGGTTCAAACTCTTAGCCACTGCTCTAGCCCAGCTAAAGGCCAGTTTGGGCAATACTTCTCTGACCAGTCCAAGCAAGCACAATAAGGATGTGTGTGCCCCATGAGGGTACCAAGGCGCATTTCCCTCATCACATGGGAGTGTGATCCATCTGAACCTCTCCTCTCCATGAGCTATAAATACGACTAGCAAAAACAAAGTAGAGCAATTACGAAAAGTTGCCTTGGTGTGCTGGAAGCAGAGAAGAACAACATGTGCTCTCATCCTGCTCAGAGAAGTCTTGTTCAAACTGTGTCTCAGTGTGTGAAGAATTGAATGCGTGGAGACATAAACAATTTGACGTCGGGGGGAAATGAGGATGAGTTTGAGGCATCTCTGTAGGAATGTGAAGTAGTTGGGAGCAGTGTTTCCTCTGACAGGGATTCCCAGATGTTGTTGACTACAACTCCCATAATTCCCAGCAAAAGGCCACTGCAGCTGGGGATGCTGGGAGTTGTAGTGAACAACATCTGGGAATCCCTGTTAGAGGGAACAGTGGTCGGGAGCTGTGTAGGGATGGAAATAAGCAGGAGAGACAGGATATTTCTTAATGAAATGCAGACATGTCCACAATTTAGAAAGAAAGATAAAGAAGAAAATAATTATTTGATATTGTGGCTGGATATTGGGAAATGGCAGTGGGCATGGAGGAGAGTTGTTGTGAAATGTTTGTTTGAACAAGCATAAAGTGCAACTGGTAAAATTGGTAGAATCTGTTTTAAGAGGTAGGAACTCTCATCCTAGGAAACCTGAAAACAGAGTGGTGGTCCTGCCTTAATGCTGGGCTTTGTGTTGAGATGACAAGGGCCCCATGATATTTCCTGGTAGCAGATCCCATGAAGTTCACCAGTGTGCCTGATTGGAAACCAAAATAGAGGTGGTCATGTACAGCTGCAAAAATTGATGTTAACTCTGCATTGTGAAATACTAGACCATTACACGGATTATGCGATGGTTTTTGTTTGTTTCTTTTTTTCAAGTGCCCTGAGGTAATTTGAATTGTATGACTGGTATAAAATATGCAAGTTAAGCACTTTTGCAGAATTTATTATTATGCACATGTTCTGTTTTGCATAATTTGGGGGGGGGAGCAAGTAGCTCTTGTGGACACCCCAAAACACTGGAAATCTTACTTAGCTGCCCATCTGGCTTTTGACATTTCAGTAAGCATAGGCCACAAGTTTCCAAGCATACTTTGACATTCATAAGGTCCAGAAACCTGCTCTTTTAAAAATGAAGTGATGAAGCTGAAGTCTACAGGCAGCATCATGCGATTTGTGCCACACCCCCAGTCCTCACCATACCGTACTTCTGAAGGATTGAGGCTTACCCTAGTTCTCTCCTACCTCACCCCACCAGAGGAGGTATAGCAATAAAGGCATTCACAAAACTCTAATTTTCACTTAGGTAGTAAACTGTGAGGCGCTTCACACACAATTAGTGTGAGGTCTCGGGAGAGTTAGGGTGGGGAGAGCGTGCTTAGCCTTCTCTCCCCACACACGAGCAGAACACTCACCCTGGGCAGCCTGATCAGCTGTCCACACAACTATTGGCTCTATCACGGAGGCGGTAGGGGTGGTGGGGATCGAGGGCCACCCAGCTCCTGGAAGTTCCAGCATGCCCTGTGTGAGTGCGTGCGGCATGCTGGGGAGACCCCCGAGGCCGGGAGGCTTGATGGAGCCTCCCGGTTGGGGATCTCCTTGCAAGTCACCACGGCACAGAGACGTGCTGTGGCGTATCACGACCCCAAACCCCAGGTTAGCGGAGCGCTCGCTCCGCTAACCTGGGTTAAGGGGAGGGGTTTTATGGCAGGCTAGCTACCAGAGAACCACCGGGTTCGCCAGTGAGCCTGGTGTTTCTCACGATCGCGCAAAAGCGAACTGGGCTGCATTAGCCCTATTTCACATGGTCATGTGAATAGTTTCTGTTTCTGTACCACTTCAGCCTACACATGGGGGCTCACGTGGCTGAGTACTCCTCTATAAACAATTCCCTGCACATAGAAAATTGGTATGTCAAGTAATGGGGCAAGCTGGAGCTCTTCTCCTTGATATGCTTGTTTTTCTGTATGTAGGGAATTTTGCTTGTAGCATTCCAGGAAGGAGTCTATCCCAGACATAGAGGCTATTCTCACAACTGCAGGAAAGTGGGCTAAGGGAACCCAGCCTGCTTTCCCGCTTAAGTCCCCCCTTAAACAAACTTAACGGACACTCTGCTAACCCCGTTTGACTGATTGTGTGTCACCGTGCCGTGGTGACACACAAGTAGACCTCCGACTGGGCGGCTGCAAGCATTCTGGTGGTCTCCACGAGGGGGAACTAGGGGGGGCTACTTTGGCGGGCTTGCTGCCATGGAGCCACCGGGTTTGCCCTTGAGCGTCCAAAGCCAGGCTGAGCTCCCTTAGTCCGGTTTTGCATGCTCATGAGAATAGCCTCCTTGTCTACTATGGGGAAGCAACACACATCTTAAGCCTGTCTTCAAGTTATAAAACTGGTAATAACACTTGCCCAGTTCTCCTAGCCAATCTATACACAATGCTCAGTCCAGTGCAGGTTGGCCCTGAGAACTGGTCACTGGACTGAGCATCACGTGTTGTTTGGCCCTGAGAACTGAGCCAGAGTTATTACTCGGAGGCATGCTTAAGATGTGCATTAAGTTTTTCTTTGTGTGGAGTAACTGGCACAGCAGATGTGGGATTCGCTTGGGGCCAGAGTCATGACCTCCACCCGTTACAATCAGTTACTCTTCACCAGAACGTGGTCAGCCGGAACAGAGAAACTTATAAATGACCTAAATTCTCTAAGCCAGGAATTTCTGCAGCACTTCATAAACCCTCTAGGTTATGTTGGCTTGCTGGATGGGTCCGTTTCCTCACCCCCACCAAACCTGCCCCACGCCCACCACCAGTGTATTAAAATTAAGGCTGGGCCAAAAGTTCTTCAAAGACAATTTCTTGACATATTTCGGTCAGAGAGGGTGAAGGAGAGAAGTAAAATTAGCCTCCTATTTTCAAAGCGTCCATGACTTCCATTATTATTATTATTATTATTATTATTATTATTATTATTATTAATCCAATTTCTATACCGCCCTTCCAAAAATGGCTCAGGGCGGTTTACACAGAGAAATAATAAATAAATAAGATGGATCCCTGTCCCCAAAGGGCTCACAATCTAAAAAGAAACTCACCAGCAGACACCATTGTTGTCTGTTTTTGCTGTGATGGGTTCAGCACTCCTCCCAATGGCTGTTGGATGGTGGCTGCCATTTCCTCCACAGAATGCTCCCACAATGCTCCATGATGAGACAGCATTTCTAGGAGACACATTTTGGGAAGAAATGTTGACTGCTAGGAGGAGCACTGTGCTGTGGGTATTAAGTTTGCTCCCTCCACCAATGGCCAGAATTGTCCCCCTTTTATCACGTGTGAATGAGACAGCGAGGCTATTCTCACAGTCATGCAAAATTGGGCTAAGGGAGCCTAGCCCGATTTTTGTATGCGCACCGGGCTCGCAGCCAAGCCCAGTCTCACGAAAGTGGGTCACCTGCTTAAACAATCTTCCCCTAAGCCAGGTTAGCAGAGCGAGTGCTCCGCTAACCCGGGCTTTCCGATCGTGAGTTGCCGCGGCTCTGCACCGTGGCAACTCACAAGTAGACCCTGGACCAGGAGGCTTAAAAGCAGCCTCCCGGCTTGGGGGTCTCTCCAGCATGCCCTGCGTGCTTGCGCACAGCATGCTGGAGCTTCCGGGGGCCATGCGGCCCCCGATCCTCCCAGACCCCTCTGGCTCCGTAACGGAGCTAGCAGTTGTGTGGGTGGCCGGTTCGGCGGTCCAGAGCAGACTGCCTGCTCGTGTGTGGGGAGAGTGGGCTAAGCCTGCTCTCCCCGCTAACCCACTCCAGGCTCTTCTCACTGATGGTGAGAAAGAGCCTCTATGCTTCTTGAATCCACCGGCAAGCATTTTTACCTCTTTGAAAAGCTGCATAATGCATGCATCACTCCCCCGCCCCAGTTCAAGAATTATCCGAGATGCTAGCCTGAAGAGCTTCACGTTCTCTCAGAACTAGATCATGTTTTTCTTCATGCTTGAATTGAGGATTGCTTTACAGTAAATAGACAGACTGGGCACCTGTTTCTTAAAGAAGCAGACAAACAACAAAGCTTCCTCCGCAATGATCCCAGCTAAGTTGTTCTGTAAACATATCCTCGGCATATTTCAGCACGTATTTTCAGCTGTTTGGAGACCTGCCAAGGGGTTTTAGCCATTCCACTGTCACGTGGAGGATGGTTTGGAATTTTGGTGTTAATGTTGACCCTGGTACTTTATCAGCCCACCCAACCTTAATACTTACCGCAGGGGTTCTCCAACGTGGCCATTGCAGCAGGTGATGATGGGAGTTATAGTCCAGCTGTATCTTGGGACCTAAGTTTGCGAACCCCTGAAGTACAGAATTCGAGTAATCATTAGTTATATTTATACTTCTGTTGGTTCGGTTCCCAAGGGCATTAGATCCATAGACGCTTGGATGTATAAGGTCAGGTGTGCCAAAGTGGGGGAATGTGCTGCATATAGATCCTGTCTTCCCTGAACTCAGTTAACTTAGTATTAACTCAAGCTGGGCACTTACCATCCCAGACGGTTGGGAACATCTGCCTCTCATGTTTGTATTGTCGACTAAGGAGCAGATAGTGGGAAAGTGAGCCACCCTTAAAATATTGTTGGTGTGCCCTTTTCAAGCTCAGGATTGACAAGCTCAGCATGTGCTAGCAGCCTTGCCATGTTGACCCTTTGAGGCATCTGCTGCACTGTCTGAGTTGGCTTATGAGATCACTCAGCTTTCTGTGTGTGTGTGTGCCCGTGTGTGTGTCCATTCGTTTGTGTGTCCGTCTGTGTGTGCCTCCCTATCAACGTCACAACGCCTGGACCAATATGAACCAAATTGGGTATAGTTGTAGGGACACATAGAGACACCTCAGCAACATAGTTAGTGATGATGTCATCCACCCCAATCCAAGATGGCGGGTGTGTAAATGTTTGAGGTGCAAGTGGGCTAACTTGTGAACTGCTTAACCGATTTGAACCAAATTTGCTACAGCTGTAGGGACACATAACGATGCCCAAATGGCAAGCTGTGTGATGATGTCATCCACTCCAATTCAAGATGGCAGCGACATGAACATCTGAGGTGCAAACAGGCTCATTTGTGGACTGCCTAACCTATTTGAACAAAATTGTGTACAGCTGCAGTGAGTGACACATGGGGACACTTCAGCGGCATCGTTTGTGATGATATAATCCACTCCAATTCAAGCTGGCAGACGTGCAAACATTTGAGGCGCAAGTGGGCTAACTTGTGAACCGCCTTACCAACTTGAACCAAATTTGCTACAGCTGTAGGGGCACATAGGGAAACCTCAGTGCCGTAGTTTGTGATGATGTCAACCACCTCAATCCAAGATGGCGGACGCGTGAACATTTGAGGTGCAAGAGATCTAGCTTGTGGACCTCAATTTGAACCAAATTTAGTCCATTTGTAGAGACAGAGAAAGGAAAGTAGGCTGATTAGTTCTTATTAGAACAACTTGTATTTCATAATATCTGCTTTTCCTCATGAGTCACATGCCAGTTTAATTCTATGCCTTCTGTTGAAATCTATTTTCAAGAAACTGTTTTAGGAATTCTGGGAAGAGTGACAAGTCCCCTTTCGCCAATGAAGCCTTCCAGTAAGCTGGGATGACCAAGAGACTTAGTACTGAGTCACTCTCTCTCTGAATTGTCAGATATACAGTAGAAACAATCAGCTGGAGATTCCTTTTTTCTCCCTTGGTATGTGTAAACTCTGAAGCTCAAGTAACTTGCATTATGTAGAGCAGAAGGGTTGGATGAAGGGAGTTTTGTATAGAATTCCTTTTCTGTTTAATTCCATGGGCTGTGCCAAGGGATAGAGCTATTACCCTTGCTAACGGAGCAAAGAGACAGTTAAAGTGGTGATTCTCTTATATTTAGCAAGGGGAGAGCAACTGGTCCAATCTAACCCCAGCACAGCATCCCTCCAGTGGCTGTTGCTGGTGTCTACCTTATGTTTCTTTTTAGATTTTGAGCTCTTTGGGGACAGGGGACCATCTTATTTATGTATTATTTATTTTTCTATGTAAACTGCTTTGGGAACTTTGGTTGAAGAGCCGTATAGAAACATTCATCGTCTAGTAGTGGTATGTATCTGTTGTCCTTTATTGAAACTACACTAAAAAGGTTCATCTTCTAAGTACATTGTTAAAACACACATCCCATAACACTTAGATTTAAAATCTAAAATATACACTGAATGACCTATGGGCAGCATCCAGATTAAATTATCTAGAGACCCATTTCAAACTGGCTTTAGGGTGGACTATGTGGTTGAGCCAGCCTTGGTTGCTCTGTTAGGTGGCCTTTGCCAGGGAAATGACAGAGGGAGTGTGACTCTGCTGGCTCAGTTTGGATCTCTCAGTGGCTTTCAATGCCATCAACCATGGTATCCTTCTGGATCGCCAGAGGGATTTGAGGATAGGAGGCACTGGACCTGGTCTCACGATCAGTGAGACCCGGTTTGGGGCAGTGAGCGGGGAGAGCGGATTAAGCCCGCTCTCCCTGCTCACGAGCGGGCAGGGAGCCCTGGGCGGCCAGATCTGCCGCCCATACGATGGCCAGCTCCAAGACGGAGCCTGGGGGGAGTGGGGGCTGTGTAGCCCCCGCAAGCCCCAGTATGCCCTGCGCAAGCACGCAGGGCATACTGGGGAGACCCCCCGAGCCTGGAGGCAGCTTTTCGCCTCCCGGCCAGGGGTCTACTTGTGAGTAGGCGCGGTGCAAAGGCGCGCCGCAGCTACTCACGATCGTAAAAAGCAGGTTTGCTGGAGTGCTCGCTCTGCAAACCTGCTTTTTATCAGGGGTTCCAGAGCGCACCGGGCTCGGCTGCGAGCCCAGTGGTTCTGACAATCAGCAAAAATCGGGCTAGCAGAGGCTAGCCCAATTTTTGCTGATTGTCAGAATAGCCCCACTGTTTTACAATGGTTCCACTCCTATGTCTTGGGTAGATTGCAGATGGTGGCCCTTGGTAACAGTTGCTCTTCAAAACTGGAGCTGTTATATGGAGTCCCTCGGGGCTCCATTCTGTCACCAATGCTTTTTAACATCTACATGAAACCGCTGAGTGAGGTCATCGGGGGATTTGGTGCTGGGTATTGTCAATACGCTAATGACACCCTATTTGTCCATGTCATCAATATCAGGAAATGGCATTAGCCCCTTAAATGCCTGCCTACAGTCAGTAATGGGCTGGATGACAAACTGAAGCTGAATCCAAGGAAGACGGAGGTGCTCATTATTGGGAGTCGTAGTCTGCAAGATGGGTTAGAACCTCCCATTCTGGACAAGTTTGCACTCCTCCAGAAATAACAGGTTTGTAGTTTGAGAGTGCATTTGGGTCTGGGTCTCATCTTGGTGCCTCAGGTTGAGGCTGTGGCCAGGAGCAATTGTTACCAGCTGCGATTGATTCAACAACTGCATCCATTCCTTGAGAATAATGACCTGAAAACAGTGGATCACCAGCTGGTAGCCTCGAGTTTGGACTGCTGCAATGCATTCTACATAGGGCTGCCTTTGTACATAGTTTGGAAACTTCAGTTAGTCCAAAATACGGCAGCCAGACTGGTCTCTGGGGTGTCCTGGAGAGACCACATTATGCCTGTTCTTAAACAGTTGCACTGGCTGCTAATATGTTTCTGGGCAAAGTAAAAAGTGCTGGTTATTACCTTTAAAGCCCTGAATGGTTTAGGTCTGAACTACCTGAGAGAATACCTTTCTCTACAAGAACCTCACCGCTCATTGAGATCATCAGGAGGGGTCAATCTTCAGGTGCCACCGGTTCATCTGGTGGCGACCTAGGTTAGGGCCTTCTCTGTTGTTACCCCTAGGTTAGGTTGTGGAATGTGCTGCCGTGGATATAAGAGGATTATCTTTCCTGGAGGCCTTCAGAAGAGCCTTAAAGCCTCATCTTTTTAGCCTGGCTTGTAATGACATCTAGTTTTAATTTTAATGAGTTTTAATCAGCTTTAAATGTGTTTTTAATTTTAATTTTTTTAATTATGTGTTTATGATTTTAATGTAAACCACCCTGAGCCACTTTAGGAAGGGGGATATATAAGATGAATGAATGAGTCTATTCCTACGATCAGGTGAAATCGGGCTAGGGGAGCCTAGCCCAATTTCGCCTGACTGTGAGAACCCCCGGACTCACAGGCGAGCCCGGTGGCCTCCAGGTGGTTACCCCGCCAAACTACCCCTCCCCTTAAACCGGGTTTGTGGAGCGAGCGCTCCGCAAACCCAGTTTTTTTGCTCGTGAGTTGCCGCGGCACAGCTCCACACCATGGCTACTCATGAGAAGACCCGTGATCGGGAGGCTGAAAAGCAGCCTCCCGGCTCGGGGGTCCCTCCAGCATGCCCTGTGCACTCACGCAGGGCATGCTGGCGCTTCTGGAGGCCGCGCGGCCCCCAATCCCCCCAGCCCCCGCCAGCTCCGTAACGAAGCCAGCAGTCGTGTGGGTGCCCAGGGCTACCGCCCTGCTTATCCAGGCTAAGCCCGCTCTCTCCGCTAACCCCCTCATGGCTCTTCCCACTAATGGTGAGAAGAGCCTCAGTGAGTTAGTCATGACTGATTCCTCCTGGAATTAACTGAAAATCAGTAATGAATAGCTTGTCTAATTTATTTCAGTGCTGCTTCATCATGATTTATTCGTCTAGATGTTGTCCAGTATACCGGCAAGGAATCTGTGATACGTCCTAATCACATATTTCACTGGCTTCTTTAACACAGGAGCCCTGTTCAGACGTTATGTTTTATGGGCACACAGATCTTTGTGCATGTGTACAAGTGGCCCTCGTTATTTGCAGGGGTTCTGTTCTTGCCCATAGGTGTGAATATAGAAACCGTGAATAATGAAACCTTGAGTCAATGGGGATTGGGTCGGTTAGCTTCTCTGAGCTTAAAAACGGTTTTTAAAAAAGAAGCAAAAATGAATGTAATAAAGCATAGTACCTTGCTCTCTAGGCCTCCAGCTCTCTAGAAAGCCCGCACCCTGCTCCATCCACAAATTGTCCAAATTTTTGTGAATTTTTTTCAAGAATTCTTGGGGAAAGCTTTGAGGGGGGGGGCACAAAATGGCTTCATGCTGCAAAATGCTGGCAGGAAATGACATCAGAAGTCATTTCCAGCCACCCAGGAGCTTTGGATAGGCAGATTTTGCCTGTTTTTAAACCATGGATAAAGAAACTAGGTTCCTGTACTCCAGCCATGGATACGCGAAACTGTGGATGCTGGGATCACGAATAACGAGGGCCACCTGCACCTGTTTTTGTGTGCATGATTGAACATGCATTCAGTCTGCTTCAAAATAAACCTGCTACCACCCCTCAAATGTAGGTAGGAAGTGTTCTACTGTACATGCATTGAACATAATGTGTGAATAATGTATGTGTGTATACTGTACACAGATTGTATGTCCAATGAATATAATGTGTGAATACTGCTAGGGTAGGAGATGTATGGCAAAGTAGTTTGCAAGTTATTAAACACCATATTGTTTGATCGTTTCCCATTCTTATATCAGAACTTTCAGGAAATGCTGGTTGTCATGTAGTCCAGGGCTTGACAAATGCCAGGCGCCAGGAAGCCGTTGGCACCTAGAAATTTAACTGTGGCGCCTCAGCCAGGATATTCAGAGCTAGAGTTCTTTAATAAAACCTTTATTTTGTCCCCGGTATCCCTATTTTTGTTCTAAGTATGTCACTTGTAAAGGGAATAAAGAGAAGCCATTTATCCAGTGTCCATTATAACATCTGGAAATTTTTTCAAGTGTCCATTGTCTGGCTCCTACATTTTGGGGCTGGCTCCTAGATCCAAATAAAATCTGTCAAGACCTGATGGAGTCCCACTTTGTCTAATAATATCTGCACTAGAAGTGGTGTTTTTAAAAGGGGAGAGAAAGGTGATGCTGTCAACATTCTGGATATCCTTTTTACAGGTTTTCCTTCATATACTCTCTCTCTCTCTCTCTCTCTCTCTCTCTCTCTGTGTGTGTGTGTGTGTGTGTGTGTGTGTGTGTGTGTGAGTAAAAGGGAAATAAACGAGAACTGTATGCTACTGTAAGTCTATAATGAAGAGGAGAAATTATGGCATCCAGATAAGACCAGGAGCTTTCCCAGGCAGCAGGCTTTACTGTGGGTTTACTGAGAGGCTTTACTCGAAGTTGCCCCCAAAAACTGATGCAAAAAGTGGATTTTTTTTTTACCTTGGCTATAACTTGGGCTACACTCTAAAGTGCAATAAAAAACCTGAATTGTGTGTAAAGTGCTCCCCGATAGCTCGCAGGGACTTTGGGGTAAATGTGGCCGATATGTGAACACACACCCCCTCCATTCTGGAGGAGATATGAACTAAAAGCCGGGTGTGAAAAACTTCCAGGCTGTGCTTTTTCCAACTCCAGTTCTATTGAATCTCTGGCAGACTGGTATAATGTAGTTGTTCTTGGAGAAAAAGGGTAAAGCCAGGTTTTGATCCGTTTCAGTTTTTCGTTCAGCATGCTTGGTGCCAGCTTGAAGATTTTGGGGCCTCTTGGAAACAGAGTTGGGCATTTGATCAGTCAAAAAGATTCGACCTATTGACTGGTCAAATAATGGTTCTGTATTTCTAGTGTGTTAACCTGCCATAATTCATGGAACAGTTCTTCCTGGCTTTTATCCTAGGACACCAGGATGAACCTACAGTTACAGGTTTTTCTTTCAAGAGAGAAAGAAAGAAATAGAAATAAAGCCAAGTAACAGCAGCTATTTAAAGCAAAAACAAAGGGAAGCTGAAAAGCAGTTGTGCTCATTAGGCAGCAGACTAGTTCTTCAAGCATTATGGTTTCATAGAATATTTCTCCATGGTTGCAATAGGCAGTCAGTTGACTAGTGTGCCAACCCTGCCTGGATAGGGCTCTTCCAGCCACCCACCAACCCTGCAACCTGGAAGAGATGTGAGGGACGTGCAGACCAAGAATGATTTCACAGCAGTCTTGAGTTCCTTTGCTGCATTGTTCGGCATGAGGACAGTGGCCATATTCGGACTATGCACGCTTGCCTGTTTATGGAATTGGCACATGGTTGACCACGGAAGTGGTGTTTCCTGTGACTCTTTGTCAGCTGTGGCAAAAGCAGAGTGTCAACAGCAGTCTTAACAACTACCTATTCTTTTGTTTATATAAACAGTTATGCTGACTTCAAATCCTCTGTCAACGTTGATGTTTACCCTTTACTTTATGCAATCAGTAGAAAGCAATTATTGCTTTGACTGGGTCACACTGCAAGCAGGGAAGGAAGGCTGTCAGTGGTAGGAAAGGTTTTCTGTTGTTTCTGCCGTATAGCAGTTCTGTGTTCAGGGACAGAGAGATCGAATTTATGAGTCCCAGAGCAAATGGGAGTTGTCCTTTCCTCCAAATTTTGGAACTGGCGGGCATTGGCTGACATCTAGAGCAGCCTAATATGGGCACTATGGACATCCCCATGTGCTGTGCATGCTCTGAAGCATGGGTGGTCTTGTGCAAGAGCGAAAATAATTTTTTGAACTTGCCTATGCTCTGGAAGTGCTCTTTTGGACTGGAAATATACACTATCAGCAACCTGATTCTGGCCTTAAAGAGAAGTTCTGGAGCATGTGCAAGCTGGAAAGGGTTTTTGCAACATCCTGCCCTTTGCAGAGAGTGAGCAGCAGCACAGGGATATTTGGAGCGCCCGTATGAGGCTGCTCTGGGCCTCAGCCATTATTCTTGGCCATTGCTTTCTCTCGGCTCCTCTCTCCCATCCTCCTCAGTCCAATTCTCCTACCTGGCCATGGCACCTGGCATCTGTTTGAGGTGTTTGCTGGAACTTTCATTTCCTTTGTCCCTGGACCAAACTAGACGTGACAGGGCAGCCATGCATCTTAACACACACACTTCTTAGTCTGCTCAAAGCAGAGTGTAGGAGGAATGTAAATATTGACTGACATTCGACGCATTGGAACAATTCGGCAGGCTGCATTGAATCGATTTGTGCACATCCCTAGGGAAGAGTGGCCCAAGCAATGCTATGAATCTTCATTGTGAAGATTGCTCATCACATTTGTAGGAAAGAGCAAAGAAATGCTGAATTGCACTCATAAAACGAAATGCAAACATTGTGTGTTTGGTGGTGATGTAAGAAAACGTCAACTCGCCTATTGCAATTATATAATATCAAAAAAACTGTTTAAAAGATTGATGTGCAGTGTTTTCATGTGCTGTGTACACGGTGAAAAACCTGCCCTCTGTCACCTTTTAAAAAATGTTATAACCAGGAGCTGCAATGTTTAGTCTCTTTGCAGTGCAGTCTGGTGCATGTGATGGCAGAACTCAGTCCCACTGCGTTCAGTGGGGCTCACTTCCTAGTAAGAACATTTTTAGAATTGCAGTCTTAATTGGTTGAAATAATCAGTTAATGCTTTGATTGCTTAAAACCGCGTTCTTCGCTGGAAAAGGCCCGGAAACCAGTGGCAGCCCACGTAAACCCTAAGTGTGGTTCCCTGACTTATTATTTATTCGGCCCGTGTGAACAGGGCAGTCCCTAGCAGGTTGCGGGGCTGGGGGCAAAGCAGAATGTGCAGGGCCTCCTTAACATTCATTTGATTACAGAATCATACAGACTGATGACATATTGTGTAAATTGAGTGAGTGAGTGAGGCTATTCTCACAACCAGCAAAAATCGGGCTAGGAGAGCCTAGCCCAATTTTTGCTGGTTGTGTAAAACACCAGCCTCTCGCAGGCGAGACCAATGGTTTACAAGCGGGTAACCCACTTAATTGTCCCTGCCCTTAGCGAGCGCTCCGCTAACCCTGTCTTTGTGCTCGTGTGTTGCTGCGGCGCGGCTCCACACTGCGGCAACTCACAAGTAGACCCCTGACCGGGAGGCTAAAAAGCAGACATACATATATGTGTATATGTATACACACATACATGTTTGAGTGTGGATGAGACCCCCTCCAGTGCAGGGTACAGATAGAGGCTGTGCACATGAGCAGCCCTACCCAGGGTAGGGAAGCCCTACCTGGGTAGGGCTGCTCGTGTGCAGTGCCGGGATTGAGGCTGATCCTGGTGCTGCCTCTGCCGGTAGCCCGAGTTTTTTACCCAGGCTTTTACCTGGGTTAAAGGGCACAAGCATGCTCATTACCCCAGATCCGGGGCCATGTGTATGCTCAGGTTGCACGCAGCCCGAGCATACACAGAGTTGGGTGCCTAGAGCGCCTGACTGCAGGGGGAATCCCCCAATGCACCGCGCTTCTGATGTGGTGCATTGTGGGATTCCTGGAGGCCAGGAAAACAAGTCCAGGCCTCCAGAGATCCGCGCTGCACGGAGGAAATCATCACTCACCTGGAGGGACTGCCTTCCCCTCAACCCGCCCTCCCCTCCCAACCAATACTCAAGTGTATGGCCTTAATGTGTACTGCTGTACATGCATTGAACCTAATGCGTGAATAACTGTATGTCCACACAAATATTCATGTGCCCACACTTCATACGGATTGTATGTGTGTTGAGGATAATGTTGGAATAGTGCTATTGTGATATAAGGCCTTGTAGAGTGTTCCACAGAAGCTTTTGATAACAGATAAATCTGTTGGCCTTTAAGGTGCTCCAAGGCTTTAGTCTCTTTGCAGTGCAGTCTGGTGCATGTGATGGCAGAACTCAGTCCCACCGCGTTCAGTGGGGCTTACTCCCTAGTAAGTCTGTTTTTAGAATTGCAGTCTTAATTGGCTTATCAAAGTTGCTTATCAAAGTTGGAGGTTGGCAAAGTGCATATCTTGGTTAACGTGCTTTGTAGCCTAAACATAATAAAGCTGGGTATTTAATGACATTGTGGATGTTGCTAATGGAGATATTTTTATTACAGGCTGTAAAGCTTATATAATCATAACATGCCCCCGCGCACGCACACAGACCTCTCATTCTCAGCAGGTTGTCCAGCCTTAACATGCCGATTGTAGGGTCGGTGGGTTGGTTTGTGTCCCTGAAGATTGCCAGGTAGTGTTTTCAGATGTAAGACAAGCAATCTGTACAGGTTAAGCCAGGGGTTCTCAAATTTGGGTCCCCAGATGTTGGACTACAAGTCCCATCATCCTCAGCCACATAGGCTGTGGGGATGATGGGAGTTGTAGTCCAACAACATTCAAAGTGTAAACAGCCTGTGTGTGTGCGCACACACACACACCCCCCATGTATAGATGACTGGAAAGCTGCACAAAACCCAGCTCGTTTTCTGTTGAAATGGCAGCTTGAAGTCTACAGTCATACATGGTTTTCTCAAGTTTGCCAGAAAGGTTTCCTTCTATCAGTTCATGTCATTTGAGTTAAAGCCTGACGATTAGCAACTTTCCAAACAGAGGAAGCCAATATATAGTTCAAGCAGGATGAATATGATTTACTCTCACCTAGGCTCATCTAGTGCCATTTTTTAAAGTTCACCTAGTGCTGTTTTCGCATTGAGACCGAATGTCCAAATGGTGGTGCCCACCCCAGTAAAAGAGAGCTATTGTCATATAGTGGTTAGAGCAGCAGATGTGGACTGGGGAGGAATGGATTCAAATCTCACTCAGCCACAGGACCTCCTGGCCTAGCCTCTCTCTCAATTTAACCTATGTCACAGGGTACTGTGAGAATAAAATGGGGGAAGAACCTTGTTATACCAACTCGAGCTCATTGGAAGGATGGCCTGAGATGTGGAACTCCCTTCAACCCTTGGTTACAGATCTTGGGTTATTTGAAGCTATTAGGTTAGAATAAGCTGAGATTGGTGGGTTCGGACAACAGGACCAATCTCGGGTTATTTTAACCTAGATAAGAAATGCACTCGTGGAAGGGTGGAGCGTGCATTCCCAAAGGTCAAGGATGTCATACAGATGTTTTGCATGGCATCTGAACCAGTCCTAAGTCTTCTAACACTAGTCATAGGAGGAGTATTCTTAGAGAGGATGGAGGGTCCTGGGCCCTCCTCAATGACCCCAAAGTGGACTGCGCACAATCCTTTATCACTGTTAGCTCTAGGTTGGCAGTGGGGTGTGATTTTAGGGCTGCCAGATTATCCCAAGTCAGATAATTGGTCCATCTAGCTCAGTATTGTCTACACAAGCTGGCAGCGGCTTCTCCAAGTTTGCAGGCAGGAGTCTCTCTCAGCCCTGTCATGGAGGTGTCAGGGAGGGAACTTGGTATCTTCTGCATGTAAGCATGCAGGTGCTCTTCCCAGAGTGGCCCCATCCCTGAGGGGAATATCTTACAGTGCCTATGCATGTATTCTCCCATTCATATACAACCAGGGTGGACCCTGCTTAGCAAAGGGGACAAGTCATGCTTGCTACCACAAGACCCACTCTCCTCTGTGATTTTCATCACAGGACAGAGAATCAACAGCTAGCAGCCAGCCTCTTCCAAAGCCTCTTGGGAAAACCATGTGTTATCCAAGCAATGAAACACACATGGTACAGGCCGAGCAGGCTTCTTTAGGGAGGCTGTTCCATAATGTTGGTGCCATGACTGGAAAGGCCCTGCAGCTGCAACCAACCTGCCAGCAGCGGGGACAGAGAAGAGGACCTCTCATGCTGATTGGAGGGAATAGGGGGGTGGGGGGAGAAAGTGGTCCTGATGTTCCACCCTTTCCCAGTAGAGATCAAGGCACTGTACACAGCCCTTGCAGTGGCCTCCCATTCAAACACTGCCCAGGCCTGCTTAGCTTCATCATGCCCCTTCAGACCATATGCACAAAGACCTCTCGAAAGTCACTGCTTTCATACCACCTTCTTGGTGCTCCTGTTGAGATTTTCTTTGTATCTTTCATTTTGGTCGCTGTAAAAACTGGCCTTTGAACAGCGGGAAGTCCCTCTTGCTCTCCCAGGCGCGCCTTTTTCCACTTTATGTTGTAAAGTAAAACTAGCCTTGAAGCAACCAAGGCTCTCTGCCAAGTAACAACATCCTGACTAATCATTCCCTTTTTGGAAACCAGCAGGGGGTTGGGGTAGGCAGGGTGAGAACGCTGGATTTACAGGGATGGGTTGGGCTGCCGGTCTGGACTCTTATGTAACATCCAGAAAAAGTATTTGACTACCAAAGTCCTGAGCAAACCTGAATCACCATGATCAATAATGGAGGGCAAAAAAGAGAAATGGTGTCTGAATGTCTTTTAGAATAACTCTGGAGCAATACTATTCAGCAAGTTAGTCTGGATGTCAGCCACTGTCTGCAGTTATGTCACTGTTGGTGTCCATGGCAATTAATTTAATAGCATGCTGTCAAAATATGCAGCTTTCTTTTTTATTTCAGCTCCGCAGAAAAGAAAGCATTGATTTAACCTCTCTAATTCTTTCAGTCACAGGTTTTCTTTGCTTTTCCTCAAAACTCTCCTGGCTCAACATAGACTGCATTCATTCACTGAGGTTGTTCATAAAAATGCCCCAGTTGAAGAAAGATAGGTTTCGATTGTGTGTAGATATGCTGCACTTCTAACGTTCCCCCCTTCTGCTTATAAATTTGTTAGTTTTCATTGTTATAACAGTATTCATTCTGGCAAAGGGAGAGGGAGGGAAAGGAAAAAGAATGGAGGAAACAAGGAGGGGGTATAATAATCATTACCTGTAACATTTCCCCCCCTTAAATACACAAAAATAAATCCATATAGTTCTTCCAAATTTTGGCACAAATATCTTCTTCAACATACGGTAATATAGCAATAGCAATAGCAATAGAAGCTATGAAAGGGCTTTATAGCCGGAGCTCTCTAAGCAGTTTACAATGATATAGCATATTGCCCCCAACATTCTGGGTACCCATTTTACCGACCTCGGAAGGATGGAAGGCTGAGTCAACCTTGAGCCCCTGGTCAGGATCGAACTTGTAACCTTCTGGTTATAGGGCAGCAGTTTTACCACTGCGCCACCAGGGGCTCAGTTAATATGTTGTTAACTTAGATGTGGCCACGTTGGAAAGATCTTCTGCCCATTGATCAACT
This sequence comes from Hemicordylus capensis, assembly GCF_027244095.1. Taxonomy (NCBI): domain Eukaryota; kingdom Metazoa; phylum Chordata; class Lepidosauria; order Squamata; family Cordylidae; genus Hemicordylus; species Hemicordylus capensis. Next base: position 22,735,832 of record NC_069661.1, on the reverse strand, counting down.
TAAAGGCTGTTTTTACGGGCAGCCTGGCCCACGCTAGGGAAGCCCAGCCTGGGTTAGACTGTGTGTGAGAACCATTGAGATCAGGCCCAATCCTGGTAGGGAAGCACTGCCTAGCTTGGCCTTTTAGTCTGGCCATTAGCCAAGGTTAAGGGAGCAAGTGCTTCCTTAACCCGGGTTTGATTCTCATGTGTGTGCTAGGCTGTTTCCAGCCCGGCTCCACACAGACACAGCAACTAGAGTGCACACCTCCTGGGGGAATCTCCCAATGCACTGTGCTTGGCGCACGGTGCATTGTGGGATTCCCGGAAGAATATTCCCGGCCTCCAGAACTCCACACTGCAGCACATAAGAACAGCCCTGCTGGATCAGGCCCAAGAAGGCCCATCTAGTCCAGGATCCTGTTTTACACAGTGGCCCACCAGATGCTGCTGGAAGCCTACAGGCAGGAGTTGAGGGCATGCCCTCTCTCCTGCTGTTACTCCCCTGTAACACGGATTGTCTGGGAGCACAGTCCAAGCTCCAAGAAACAACCAGTGCTCATGTGGGTGGGAAATGACTACTACCAGCCTTTCCCCACCACATCTGCCTGCCGCCCTACCCGCTTGATCATGTAAACGACCACTTAAGGTCAGATATGATCTTCCCAGTACTGTAAAATAACACATTTGGCAACCAGAACTGCATGGGATAACCACAGCCTGTGTTCTCCTGAGAGGCTCCAGATAGCCAAGAAGGGTGGCTGTGTCATTAAATTTTAGGTATACCTTCAGTGTTTAGCTTGTCCATGAAATCTTTATTCAGAAGCCCTAATTCCACGTCGCGTTGAACACTCATAAAGATCTGTATACAGGTAGAATTATTCACATGTTATGTTGAACACAGATACAACAGTACACTTCCTGTCTGCGTCTTGCACTTGCGAGGCCTGTACCCAGATTCACTGTTAAAATGCACACAGGTACAGCCATTCACACACAAACTGTCAAGCGTACAGACATCTGTACACTCATACAGCATGATGTCTGAATAGGACAAGAGTTCCCATTTTAAAAAGAATATAATAATTAGAAGCTATGAAAGGGCCTTGCTTGAAGGATCTGAAATCCATGCGTTGGAATCACAATCAAGTATCAAGCCCTCATTCTCTGAATTGCCTGTACTAGAATTCAAGACAAGACAGGGGTGTTGGATCGGCTAGTACAGGGGTTCCCAGTCTTGGGCCCCCAGATGCTGTGGGATTACAACTCCCATCATCCCCTGGTACAATGGCCTTTGGCTGTTGTGGCAGGGGCTGATGGGAGTTGTAGGCCAACAACATCTGAGTGCCCAAGGTTGGGAACGCTTGTATTAGCTAGATGAACAGCAGATGGGAAACAGTGGCTATAGTGCTGGGGGTCTCTTTTTCCTGCTTTCTAATTTCTGATCACATCAGGCTGAAGGGAAGCAGAAGTCAATGGTGTTTATGCGATCTCTCTGCAGCCCTTGAAAGACCTGGACATTTCTGCATGATTTATGGCACAGATGTAACAATGCCAACAATGTCAAGGAGGCACCCAGATTCTTTCATTGGTCTGTCATTCTGTGTTGTGGGTGTTAAGTCTAAGAATACCATAAATGGAGAGGGACAGGTTTCCTGGCAAGGCATTCTAACCCATTTGGTGTACATAAATGGACTTCAGTTGGGCAAACTTTAATTATGGCACAGCCATTACTTTTGTGAGCAAGTAAACTTCTTAATGACCCCCCCCCCATATTTATATCCCAAAGCATGCTGGAATGATGGCTATGACCACCACTTTGCCTCTTGTTGCAAAATTCCTGGATGATTTCCACAGTGGTTGGCCTCTACCTGATTGAGAAGCTGAAACCAAGATGCTAGTGTTGATATGTAAAGCTCAAAACACATTTTACAGACCACTTTCTCCTTTGTGTTCCATGATAATCTTGACAGTCAACCTATAACTTCCTTTATTGCTATTGTAGTCACCAGACAAGGCCACAAATCTCTATTCAATGATAATTATCTCCATGCATTCCAAAAAAACCGCGCTTAAGACCACTTAAATGATTTAGTGAATGCATTTTCTGTGATCTTTCAAATGCTTTCTCTAGAGAGAGGGGTGTGGGTGTGGTTTTTTTGCACTTATATATATATATGTGCGTGTGTGTGTTTGTGTGTGTGTGTACACACACACACACACATACAAACAAACACACAGTGAAGCTATTCACACACGTGTGTAAAACAGGGCTAAGGAAGCCCAGCCTGCTTTTGCATGCACATTTGTACCACCGGGATCACAGTAAACCCTCCTACAGAGCCATCCTCCAAAACGAGATTAGGAGAGCAAGCACACTCCTAACCTCGTTTTACTGATCTTCTGCCAGCTGTGGCTTCTTGCAGCCAGGGCTGGCCAACTGTGGGGTCCGGATTGGCTTACAGATCGTACATATGCACATGCCTCATTATTCATCGTGCTGCCATGGGCACTGACTAATAGTTGCCTGTTGCATGCAGCCACAGTGCACACTGTTCCAGGAACATAGGAAACTGTCATATTCAGAGTCAGACCCTTGGTCCACCAAGGTCAGTCTTGTCTACACCAGGGCTACACAACTGTGCCCCTCCAGCTGTTGTTGGACTACATCTCCCATCACCCCCAGCCACAGTGGGCAGGAGTGAGGGATGATGGGAGTTGTAGGCCAACATATGCAGGAGGGCCACATCTGTGCAGCCCTGGTCTACACAGAGTGGCAGTGACTCTCCCAGGTTTCAGGCAGGAATCTTTCCCAGCCCTACCTGGAGATGCCAGGGATTGAACCTGGGACCTTCTGCGTGCAAAGCAGATGCTCTATTCTGGTGGATACACCAGGAATAAAATGTTTTCTTTCCCTAGTGACAAAACCTTGCAGTGTTATTGCTATGGAAATACTGCCCCCACCCCCATCAGCAGTGGCTGGGGAAGGGGTGAGTGGGTGGAAGATTTTCAGTCCACTTCCAACAGAGGTGGTAGGGTGCCCTACAGCAGCTGAGTAACAATGGTACACAGGTTTCTCCTGCCATTAAACAGATATTTAGAACAGGGATGGCTCACTGGTAGCCTGCACAGCAACCTTTATCTGGGCCCCAGTGACTAAGAATTTTAATCAAAGCCTCTTTCTCTAGTTGCAAAAGGCCTCCAGGGGAGGTGGCCTTCAGGGATGGGGCTGTGGCTCAGCGGCAGAGTATCTGTTTTGCATGCAGAAGGTCTCAGGTTCACTCCCTGGCAGCATCTCCAGGTAGGGCTGGGAAAGACTCCTGCCTGAAACCTGGGGGAGTTACTGCCAATCAGTGTAGACAGTACTGAGCTAGGTGGGCCAATGGTCTGGCACGGCATACGGCAGCTTCCTCTGCCCCTGTTTTCCTGGTCGTTTCTTTGGCCAGCTGTTTGGGGAGCTCCTGCTGATCAGTCCAACCTTTGCGGCTTCTTTCCTCCCTCGTTTACAAGTTGGGAGAGAGAAGCCCTGTCCTTGCCTCCCACAGAAGGTACTGGGACTCATTTCTCTGCCTGGTCCTGGAAGCTTCTTGCTTCTTTCCTTTTGCTTGTTGTTCACCTTCAGCTTCCGGTTGGTCTCCTTCAGTGGAAGAAGTTGCGGGGATAGGGATCCGTAGCTAGGGGGTGGATTGCTTCATCAGTCGTTTTAAAAGGAGTAGTACAGAGGGGCTGTTCTCACGCACAGGCAAAACCGGGCTAGGGAAGCCCAGCCTGCTTTTGCCTGCGCGTGAGAACCCCTGGGAGCCTCATGGCTCCTGACGGTGGAGCGGCAGCAAACCCGCAAGAGAGCCCCGGCTGTTAGAGCAGGTTAAGGGCGCAAACGCGCCATTAGCCTGGGCTAACTGATCGTGCGACAGTGCCACACAGCTCCATGCGGCACGTAAACACCAGCAGCCTCCTGGCCGGCATCGGAAAACTCCCCATAATGCACCGCGCACTTGCAGCCTCCAAACCTCCCTGCTGCCGGCAGAAGCCGGCAATCGTCTGGGTGGGTGATTTGCCCAGCCAGCAACAGGGAGAGGACCGTCTATGGGGGAGGTAAGCCTTTTGAGGCTTCCTCCCCTCGCCCCTTCAAGCCCTTCTCAGGGATCGTGAGAAAGGGCTCATGTTTTAGCAAAGTCACACAGATTTTGATGTTGTCCTTGGTTTACTGTTTTAAGCGAAGAGCCCTTGCGAAAGCAAGTGAAATAGTGATAATTCCTAGAGGCCTCCCAGCAGCTGAAGCCGCTGGGTGTGATGAGTGCAAGCGCATACATCTTAGCTTTCCTTTTGCCCAAAATACCTCCTCAGAGGCCGGCTGATGGGTAAGAGGTCACTTAAGATGGGTTCAGGGATTCTCCTTTCTGCCAGAAATGGCCTGCAAATTCACAACTTACCTGGAGTGCTCCCCAATGCTTGGAAGCACTTCATAATTAGCATTGCATGGTAATCCTTTGTTCCTTTAAAAGCACTTCATAATTAAAAGCACATCCCCTGCTAACGGAGCAGAGGGGCACCTTTTTAAAGTGGTGGTTCTCTTTATTTAGCAGGGGGGAGAGCAACTGGCCCGATCCATCTCCAGCACAGTATCTTTTGCTGGTGTCTGTCTGATGTTTCTTTTTTAGATGTGAGCCCTTTGGGGACAGGGAGCCATTTTATTTATTTTTATTTCTCGATGTAAACCGCGTTGGGAAATGTCAGCTTGGGACAACTTAAAATGTCAGCACTATTAAGAAAATAATGGTGCTAAGAAAATAATAAGACAAGACTCTTAGCTCACTCTCAGCATTGTGATTAGTCTCTTTGTGTGCTCTGAGATTGCCATTCTGGTAGATCAGGAGCTGTAGTTGTATTTTTGTTGGAATGTCGTGTGTGTGTGTGTGTGTGTGTGAGAGAGAGAGAGAGAGAGAGAGAGAGAGAGAGAGAGAGAGAAGTTGGAAGCATTGATGGATGGAAATATGTGGATTGTTTTCTTTGGGTGGTTTGGGGGGGTGGCTTTGGAGGAACTTTTTCCCAAAGGGTCACTCAGGGAGGAGTTCAAACTGGGACAGCTGCTGCATCTTATATAAACTTTTGTAGCGGCAGAGGTAACCTGAGGAAGCTTTGCTGCAGCAAGAAGCAACAGCAGCCCTATGACTCTCTCACTTTGCTATCAGTTTCTGCCAAGGGAGTCACTAGGCACTGCTGGACATGTCAGTGGAGAAAGGGAGTGCTTTCCCAGTGAGGGCCAAACCATAGTTTAGGCTAAGTGCCTTGTTAAGAGTCTGGCAAAAAAAGTTGCCATGGGCCCCCAACTTGGATTGGGACTGCAGTGTGTGGGGAGGGCAGTTAACCCTTTTCCCCTGCCCCCTTTTCACTGGTGGGAATTGTCCCTAAGAGCTGTGGTTTGCCCCGGAAGGAACTGTTTAGCATAGGGCCAGCATTCAAAACAAGCCTGTGCCCAGGCTTGGTGGAACTAGGCATCAAAAGCTGGAGTTGAGAAGAGCTCCGTAACAGAGCTGTTGCCCAGCAAAGGACAGGCCCTTGGGGCTTATTGTGGAGCCCCACCTCTTCCTGGAGCGTCATCCGAAGCAAGGTCCTAGGCATTTTCTCCCTCCATGGGGGACTCTCATCAGGACTAGGGGTGCTGACTAGGACTTGCTCTTCCTCCTCCTCCTCTGAGAGGCCTCCTTGGATCTGAGCCCAGGTGGGTCCTGACACCCATACTCTAGCAGGGGGGCACCACTGAGAGCCCCTTGGCCCTGCTGCTGCTCACTGTTGCCAACTGCTTGCTCATCTGCCATCTCCCTGTGGCCCAGGGGGCAAGCAGTGGCAGTGAGGAAGAGGAACAGTTGCCACTACTTTCTTACCCACCGCATCTCTTCTTGGCAGTGGTGAAGAGGAGCAACAGCAGATGCAGCTGGTGGCAAGGGTGGTGAGGAACAGAAGCACATGAATGAGTTGCTAAAGAATACTTCCGGGATACTTGATCTTGTGGTTGCAAGTAGGAATGTCCCCTTTGCTAAGCAGGGTCAGCTCTTCGAATGGGAGACTACATGTCTGAGCAGTGTAAGATATTCCCCTCAGGGGAGGGGGCTGCTCTGGAAAGAGCATCTGCATGCTTGCATGCAGAAGATTCCAAGTTCCCTGCCTGGCAGCATCTCCAAGATAGGGCTGAGAGAGACTCCTAACTGCAATCGAGAGCCAGTGTGGTGTAGTGGTTAGCATGCTGGACTATGACCGGGGAGACCTGAGTTCAAATCCCCATCCAGCCGTGATACTTGCTGGGTGACTCTGGGCCAGTCACTTCTCTCTCAGCCTCACCTGCTTCACAGGGTTGTTGGGAGGAGAAACGTAACTATGTACACCGCTCTGGGCTCCTTGGAGGAAGAGCAGAATATAAATGTAAAAAATTAAATAAAAACCTTGGAGAAGCCGCTGCCAGTCTGTGTAAACAATACTGAGCTAGATGGACCAATGGTCTGACTCGGTATGAGGCAGCTTCCTATGTTCTTATGTAATACTACTTGGGAATCTCTGAGGAAGCTTTTGTATGGAGCTTTTGATAACCAAACTGTGCTTTCTGTCTGCATGGACACTGTGAGACCATTCCAGGCTGTGCATGGGTAATTCCATAGGCCATATGCAGGTAGAACTGGGAAGCACATTTTTTAAAATATTGGGGAGGGCCCATAACTTACTGATAGGGAAACTGGTTTGCATGCGCATGATGCAATCCATGATCCACAGATGCAATCCATGGCATCTCCAATTAAAGGCTCCTAGGTAGTGTGGCTGGAAAGGCCCTCTTGCCTCAGACCCTGAAAAACTGCTCTCGGTCAGAGTAGACCATGGAGGTCTGCCAGAACTCTAACTTGAACATAGCTGAGCATGTGGAACTGCCTTATCTTGCATCAGACCATTGCTCCATCAAATTCAGTACTTCATATGTTCAGCTATGCTCAAGTTAAGAGTTCTGGCAGACCTCCAGGCCAAGGAATTTAAAATATTAAATGTCTGCAAGCATCTTGCCTTCTCCTTCCCCAGTCATCTCTAGACTTCCATGCATTAGGTTGAAGAACAGATATTGCCTGCCTTTGGTCTGTTCCATTGGTACTATTCATGTGTCCAACAGTGAATGACACATTAATTGAACCAAGGTTTGGCACCAAGGTTTGAAGCAAATGTACCTTGAAGCCTGACCTCTGCAATGAACACATTTGTTGTAGCAGCTAGCTAGTAAAGAAAACCATATGACTTTTGCCTCATCCACCTTGGTATTCAGGTTGTCCTTCAATTTCAACATAAGATACCAATCATGCATATTTATCATTTGATGACATCTTTGTTTAAAAAATGGCTTCGTTGTGTGAGTCAGCTTGGTGAGCCACCAGTCCCCATGGCCTGCTGCTCTAAAGATATAACGCTGTTTGGCTTTTCAGTTTTTCCCCGGACAATACCTGCCTGTTTCCCGGCTGTCAACAAAGGGGACACTGTAGAACTTGTGTAGTGCACTGATTAAGAGGCTGAATTACAAATCAAGAAGGCTTCTGTCTGAATCTTACCTCTGTCATGAATTCCCTGAGTGACCTTGGAGAAGACACTTACTACCTCAGATACCTAATCTTAGTTTCAGCCCCCTCATCTACAAATAATACATGGATGATAATGTTGACTGATGAAAATAGTTTGACCCTAATAGTGGGAGCAAAGAAGAGTGAGTGTGTGAAAGATTTTGTTTCAGTTCTTGGGGTCCTTGAAGCAATGCGGCAAGTTTGGTGGGTTCATACATCCAACCAGTCTCAGCATATCCTAACCTAGAAAGGAAGTAGGTGTTGTGCGCGGGGATGGAAGGGGGAGCATGCACTGCTGAGACTGAGAGGTCCTGTGAGTCTCAGGTTCTGCATTAAGTGTGAACTCACCCTGTGTGAGAGCCTTGGAAGGGTGAAGCTATTGAAACACTATTGTGGTTCAAACCTCAATGTGAGGCCATGGTTAGGACAAGCCAACCAACTTCAAATCCTGGGTTCAGATTGTGGTTTGATTGTCCAACACAAACCACAGTTTGTTGAGTGGTGATGGTTCAAACGTAGAGATTATCCACAGTTAGATAAAGTAAACCATGGTTGCACACAATGAGGCTCTTCTCATGATCACTGAGAAGAGCCTCTAGGGTGTTTGCGGGGGGGAGCAGGCTTAGCCTGCTCTCCCTGCAGACGAGTAGCAGTCTGCTCTGGGCGGCCGCCCGCACAACTGCCAGCTCCATCACGGAGCCGGCCAGGGCTGGGGAGTTCAGGGGCCACATGGCCCTTAGAAGTTCCAGCATACCCTGCGCGAGCACGCAGGGCATGCTGGAGAGACCCCCGAGTTGGGAGGCTGCTTTTGAGCCTCTTGGCCAGGAGTCTACTCATGAGTAGCTGCGGCGCCGCACCACGGCAACTCACGAGCAAAGAAACCCAGGTTTGCGGAGCGCTCGCTCTCCGCTTAAGGGGAGGCTTACTTTGCCGGGTTAACTGCCTGGAGGCCACTGGGCTCACCTGCAAGCCTGGTGGTTTTCACGGTCAAGAGCAATCGGGCTAGGCTCCCTAGCCCTATTTCTCCTGATCGTGGGTAGCCTTAATGTCTTAACCCACCCAGGGTCTTGTTGCTGATACATGCTCAAGAATTGAGGGTAAAGTTCCACATTTTCTTCCCAACTTCCACTTCCTTTTGATCATTCAGGTGTTTGTGTTGTTGTCGTTGTTTTTAAATCAAGAGGTAAAGCTTTTCCAAATGTATATGGTTAATGTGAAATGTAAACAGTTAACCTGCTGTTTCTCTTCTTGATATCTGAACGAAATCACCTCTCTCTTGATTAGAGAGAGCCAGTGTGGTGTAGTGGTTAGGTTAGGATTGGAGCGACCCGAGTTCATAAGAACACAAGAACAGCCCTGCTGGATCAGGTCCAAGGCCCATCTAGTCCAGCATCCTGTTTCGCACAGTGGCCCACCAGATGCGGCTGGAAGCCACAGGCAGGAGTTGAGGGCGTGCCCTCTCTCCTGCCATTACTCCCCTGCAACTGGTTCTCAGAGCCATCCTGCCTTTTGAGACTGGAGGTGGCCCACAGCCCTCCGACTAGCAGCCATTGATGGACCTCTCCTCCATGAAGTTATCCAAACCCCTCTTAAAGCCATCCAGGTTGTTGGTTGTCACTACGTCCTGTGGCAGAGAGTTCCACAAGTGGATCACGCGTTGTGTGAAAAAGTACTTCTGTTTGTTGGTCCTAGACCTCCTGGCAATCAATTTCATGGAGTGACCCCTGGTTCTAGTGTTGTGTGAGAGGGAAAAGAATTTTTCTCTCTCCAAATTCTCCAAACCATGCATGATTTTATAGACCTCTATCAGGTATCCCCGCAGTCGTCTTTTTTCTAAGCTAAAAAGCCCCAGGTGTTGTAGTCTTGCCTCATAAGAAAGGTGCTCTAGGCCCCTGATCATCTTGGTTGCCCTCTTCTGTACCTTCTCTAGTTCAACAATGTCCTTTTTAAGATGTGACCAGAATTGTACGCAGTACTCCAAGTGTGGTCGCACCATAGTTTTGTATAAGGGCATTATAATATTAGCCGTTTTATTTCCAATCCCCTTTCTAATTATCCCTAGCATTGAATTTGCCTTTTTCACAGCTGCCACACTTTGCGTCGACACTTTCAACGAGCTGTCCACCACGACCCCAAGATCCCTCTCTTGGTCCGTCACCGACAGCTCGGATCCCATCAACATATACTTGAAGTTGGGGGGTTTCGTCCCAATGTGCATCACTTTACGCTTGCTAACATTGAACCGCATTTGCCATTTTGTCGCCCACTCCCCCAGTTTGGAGAGATCTTTTTGGAGCTGCTCATAATCCGTTTTGGATTTCACTACCCGGAAGAGTTTGGTATCATCTGTGAATTTGGCCACCTCGCTACTTACCCCTGCTTCTAGATCATTTATGAATAAATTAAAAAGAACCGGTCCCAGTACAGATCCCTGGGGGACCCCACTTCTCACTTCCCTCCATTGTGAAAACTCTCAATTTATACCTACCCTCTGTTTCCTGTCTTTCAACCAGTTAGCAATCCACACATGTACCTGTCCCCTTATCCCATGACTGCTAAGTTTCCTCAGGAGTCTTTGATGAGGAACTTTGTCGAAAGCTTTTTGGAAGTCCAGGTATACTATGTCAACTGGATCACCTTGATCCACACACTCGTTGACACCCTCAAAGAAGTCAAAAGGTTGGTGAGGCAAGATTTACCTTTGCGGAGGCCATGCTGGCTCACTCCCAGCAGGTCCTGTTCTTATAGGTACTTTACAATTTTATCCTTGAGGATGCTTTCCATCAATTTGCCTGGAATGGACATTAGGCTAACTGGCCTGTAATTTTCCGGATTGCCCCGGGTCCCTTTTTGAAAATCGGTGTTACATTTGCTACTCTCCAGCCCTCTGGTACAGAGCCCGATTTCAGGGATAAGTTGAAAATTTTAGCAAGGAGGTCGGCAATTTCACATTTGAATTCTTTGAGGACTCTTGGATGGATGCCATCCGGCCCTGGTGATTTGTTAGCTTTCAGTTTTTCAAGACAGTTTAGTACATCATCTCTTGTCACTACTATCTGACTCAACTCTCTAGCCTCCATCCCTAAAAAGCAAGGTTCAGGAACAGGTATATGCTCAGTATCCTCTGCCGTGAAGACAGATGCAAAGAACTCATTTAGCTTCTCTGCAACCTCCATATCCTCCTTAATAATCCCTTTCACTCCATCATTGTCTAATGGCCCAACCACCTCCCTGGCAGGTTTCCTGCTTCTGATGTACTTAAAGAAGTTTTTGTTATTCCCTTGATACTTTTGGCTAAATGTTCCTTAAACTCTCTTTTTGCCTCCCTTATTGTCACCTTGCACTTACTTTGCCAGAGTTTGTGTTCCTTTCTGTTCTCTTCATTTGGACAGGCCTTCCAATTTCGGAAGGAAGTCTTCTTCCCTTTTATGGCTTTCTTGACGGTACCCATTAGCCATGCTGGCATCCTCCTGGACTTAGTGGTATCTTTCCTTCCAAATCCGTGTTTGGCCATGAAACTCACTGGGTGACTCTGAGCCAGTCACTTATCTCTCAGTCTAACCTGCCTCACAGACTTGTTGTGTGAGAGTAAACAACCATATATGCGAGTACGCAGCTTGGGGGTATTACTGGACCCGGCTCTGCTTTTGGAAACTCAGGTGGAGGCGGTGGCCAGGGGTGCCTTTGCACGGCTTCAGCTAGTGCGTCAGCTGCGTCCCTTTCTCGAGAAGGCAGATCTGGCCATAGTTACCCATGCCTTAGTCACGTCACGGCTGGATTACTGTAACACACTCTATGTGGGGCTGCCCTTGAAGAATATCCGGAAACTACAACTAGTGCAAAATGCAGCAGCTAGGCTTTTATCTGGAGCTGCCCGCTGGGATCACATCACATCCATTTTGAAAGAGCTGCACTGGCTACCAGTTTGTTTCTGGGTCCAATTCAAGGTGCTGTTTTTGACCTTTAAAGCCCTTAACGGTTTGGGCCCGGGGTACCTGAGGGACCTCCTGCTCCCAAGGGTTGCTGCCCACTTGACGAGGTCATCTGAGGGGGCTCTGCTCCGGGTGCCGACAATGAGGGAGGCTTGGTTGTCATGCACGCAGGACAGGGCCTCCTCTGTTGCTGCCCCCAGACTCTGGAATGCTCTCCCAGTGGCAGTTCTCTCCTCAGTCTCCATCACAGCTTTTAGAAAGAGTGTAAAATCTTGGTTTTTTTTGCCTAGGCTTTTATTTTATTCTCTGCTGCTGCTCTTTGTACTCTGTATTGCTTTTATGCTTTTGTTTTAAATTTTTAATCAGATTTGTTTTATATTTTAATTGTGTCTTTTTTACAATCTTGTTTTTAAATTTTGCTGCAAAGCGCCTTGGGATTGTTTTAATGAAAGGCGGTCTATAAATCTAAATATATATCTATATCTATATCTATCTATCTATATACACACACACACACACACACACACACACACACACACACACACATATATATATACCACTCTGGGCTCCTCAACAGAAGAGTGGGATATAGATGTAGTAAGTAAGTAAACATATTACGGTAGCACATTAAATTTTGGGAATGAATTGCCTTGTCTTCAAGAACTTTTCTTTGAAGGTCACCAGCTCCTGCACCACGGCTTTTGCCACTTTTTTTTAACAAGAGAAAGTGCGTTCAGAGATTATATGGAATGCAGAATCCCTACTCAGCCAAACCACAACCTTCAGCGATATCCTTGTTGGTAGCTCTTTCACACTATTCTTGGTCAGAACATGGCAGATCACATTCCAGCTTGGCTTCTGCATATATGAACGGGGCATCCCTGACAGAACTGTCTGCTACAGAGACATAATCAATTGATAGCAATGGTTCCTGAATAGACTTTAGTCTCCTCTCTGGCTTTGAGCTCAAATCTTGAGGCTAGCCTTCCCAAGGGCACATGCTTGGGAACCATCTGATTAATCTAAGTTGGCTTTACCATTAACGAACAGGCGGTCTGAATGGTTTGCCGTCTGTCCAGCTTGCCACCTGGTCTGGAATGAGTGGGCCCATTTCCCTCATCACAAACAGTTGGAAAGCTGGATTCACCCAGAACACTGGTTTGGCCCAACAGGGTTTGATCCAGGTTGTCCGGTCCTAAGAACTGGGGAGGCTGGTTTTCAGGCTGGGGGCTGGGGGGAGTGGTGGAGACAGGGCATAGTAGAGCACTGATAGCACACCTGCTTTGCATGCAGAAGATCCCGAGGTCAACCCTTGGCATCTACAAGCAGAACTGTGAAAGACTCTTGAAACCCCAGAGAACTGCTGCTAGTCAGAGTAGACAGTGCTAAGCTAGATGGACCAGTGGTCTGACTCATTATAAGCAAATACACTACCATTGACCTATGCACCCTCTTCCCAATTTGCATATGCAAGGAGCCTCTGGACTGAGGCACATGCTATCAGCCAGGTTGCTCTTTTCTAGTTAGTTCTTTCCATGTCCTTAAACTAGAGGAGGGATGGGAATATTTCCTATATTTTCTTTTTCCATGGAAATTTTTCATTGAAATCTGGGCAAGCACTACTCGTGGGCAGCAGTGTGCGTTCCAGACTACCATTATGTTATCACTTGAGCTTGGGAAGGGACAATGTTTGCCTATCTCTCTTTCCCCCTGAAGCCCACTATACATCACCAAATGATGTCCCTTAGATTTGCATGACCCTCAGTTGGATGGGCAGTTATGGAATTCCCACTGCAGCACACGTGCAATACTAGTCCAGAATTTGGTCATTGTTTCACAAGATTCAGAAGTGATAATGAATGAATGCCAATGCAATTGTAGGCAAAGTTTGTCAATTTCAAAGTTGTAGCTAATGTTCTTCAAGTGATCCTCCCTAGGAAGTGTGTGACAGAGTACATATGTGTTCATGTTGATAACTTCCATATTAAGCAAAACTTTGTGAGAAAAAAATTAATGCAAATTTTATGCAAATGAGGAAAAGTTGGATGGGGGAATTTTCCAGAAAAAATTCCAATTGAAAAATTTCCAGAAAACCCACAATTCTATCTTAATCTGCATTAGAGTGTATATGAAAACATGAGGTACATATTATAATAAATAATAAGTATTATTCATAATGTCCTGTTCATTATTATATTACATTTCCTGTTGCAGAGGACACACACACACACACACACACACACACACACACATATACATATACATATACATATACATAAAAACCCACACACATTGTCTAAACATGCAAGTTAAGAAATGTCATTCACATAAATAAAATAGTTTTTAAAGCATTACCTGTTACAGTACCATAAATATAAATGAGTCACCGCAATTATTCGTCTTTTTAATGCCTCTACTAACATGATGTACTAGCACATAACTTTGTGCTCGTATTTCTTTAATAGTAGTCTAAGCTCCATGTAACATGTCAATTACATAAAATAAATAATAAATATTTAATAATAGTAATGTTATCATTATTATTGGCTACAAAAACTAAATAATAACTAAAACACACCTAGAAGACCTTCTCACAGGGCAAGATTGCCATGAGGTGATAATTTACTGGGCAGAAAAGTAACACACAAAGTCTTTGCACAGTCCACTGTGCTATTACAACCCATTAAAATGCCTACCTTAGCATAAATTAAATTCACTCTAATGTGCTACAAAAGTCTTGACTGATGCTCCTTGTCATGCTTTCATGCCTTCTAGCAGGAAGTAGGGTTTTTTGATCCTTTGGTAGGAAAATTTGCTGACTCATTCTTTGCTGTGAATTCACAGCACTGCTTTAGAAAAAATATTGTGCCTTCTGCAAATGAAGCTGGAAGGTTTCTCTACTCATTGTCCATTTCATCTTTTCTTTTTTACTTTTGCTTCCCTAGATTGCAAAGTCCAGGCAAGAAGGATCTACTCTGGGATGCTTCGTGATGCAGCCCAGGCTGTCAGATGGAATTCCCCGGGTTAGCATCCATTTAACAGACTGTCAGCGTTCAGAGGAGATGGATGTCGCTGATGAAATCTCCTTCGTCAGCAGTGCTGCATTCCTCGCCAGGTTAGTGTTCTTTCTTTATTTCCATCCCATGCAATGTATAGCTTGCCAATAACCGTTCGGAGGATTAATGCATTTGCAAGGCACACAAGCCACATTTGTAGCACTGCAGCAGTGCTGTGGGGATTTAAGTCTCTTGGAGCGGCCAGCCATGTCCGCATTAAATCAGACTGCTGTGTTTATCATTAGCATTCAAAAGGATGTTTTGCTTACATGTTCGCTTAGAACTCTGGAATGCTAACAGCAGCCAGTGGGAAATGTGCCCCAAGACATACGTGATTTAAGACTGTTGTCATAAAACTTAATGATCTCAGGAACTACTGAGCAGTCAGATGCACTCTGAAGCCATTTGTGTGACAAATTAGATTCTGTGTTTCTTGGGGAGATAAAAGGCAGTTGTTTCCATTTCTTCTGTTTTGGTAGGAAGCAAGGGGGGATTTAATTGATTCAGTTTCTTAAGACATGTTTCTGATGAAAGGAAAGAGGTTGGCATTTGCGTCCATCCTGGCTTATGAGAGTTCTTTTAAGGCTAGGTTGAAAATACTGCAATATCTGAACTGCCCGATCCTGATGGCCTGCTTAACCACAGTGGCACAAGCAGTGGTCTGTGTCTTGCAGCTGGAAGAGGCATCCTACACATGGAAAGTGGGGCAGAACCTTACAGCTCTGCCCTGATTGCGTTATAAAAGCTGTAATGTAGAAGTCAAGATATCTATCCAAAAGGGGGGTGGGATGCATGGATGAGGATGACAGGCAGCCAGCCAGGCAGACTAGAAGTGGACAAAGAAAAGTAATGAGCCAAATTGTCTGTGCCCAAGGCTAGCAAGGCAGCAACTCAGTAAAGGAGCTGTTGACCAGCAAAAGCTAATTCCAAATGGAGGGGTTATATAATTGCTAGGACAGCACCCTGCCTCTTCCTGGATCTCAGGCCAGTCTCAATCCAAAGCCAATACCTGAGCTGGCCTACCTTTTCCCCAAGTAGACCCAGTGGGAGGTCCCGAGCTGCCAGATGTACAATCTGCCTCCAGAGCTGGAGCTTAACCCTGGCACAATGTTTCCTCTGCTCGTGGGGTCCTGGAATGATGGAAGGGAGTCTAGGGGTAAGTTAGGAGCCCCATAAGGGGGGCTCCAGATCCTCAGGGCTCCTCCGAGGGGCTGATGGATAGAGAGGCAACAAGCTTTGTCTTCTCCAGGTCTGATGGATCTAGGGGGCTTTTGTCAAGTTCAGGGGGGCAGTTGGGATGGGCTCCTCCTTCTCCAACAGGATTTCTTCTAGGTTAGAGTCTGGGTGGGTCTTGTCAAAATTTGAAAATGCCCAGGCAATACTCTAGGAAGCATTTCTAGCTAGGCTGGTTCAGGCAGATTGAGTGAGCTATCTGGGGGCAAAGCCATGCTAGATGCAGAATAAGACAGAACTGTCCCTCCCCCCCCCCTTTTTTTTTTTTTTGCCTATCATTTTGTTGCCTTGGTGACTCATCACAAAGGGCATTGGTATGCAGACTGGAAGGCTTCTGGTTCAAGTCCTGACAGATCCTGATCTCAACAGGCTGTTTGCACACAGACCCAATCCAGCAATGACTTGAAATGCATGAAGACAATAATAAATAGGAACCAGGTTTCATGCTGGCCACTCAATCATTCATTCATTCATTCATTCATTAAGATTTTTATACTGCCCTTCCAAAAGACTCAGGGCGGTTTACATTAAAACACCATTAAAATCAATTAACAATTAAAACAAAAATTATAAACTGCATAAAATAATAATAATCAGAGTTGTTGCTGCTCCTCCTCCATCATAGATCTTGAAATAAATATGTGGTAAAGTTTCTACCCCCTCCTCAGAATGAGTAACCCTATGCAAAGAACTGAAAATTTCCAAGTGAAATTTAAAGTGCTAGTTATCACCTTTTAAAGCCCTGAACAGTTTAGGCCCAGGTTATCTGAGAGAATATCTTTCCCTGCAATATTCCAATCGCTCATTAAGATCATCAGGAGAGGTCCGTCTTCCAGTGCTACCAGTTGTTGTTGTTGTTGTTGAGAGGTCCATCTTCCTGTGCTAACAGTTCTTCTTCTTCTTCCTCCTCTTTTTCCTCTTCTTCCTCTTCCTCTTCATCACCATATTTCAACATCAGTTCTCAAAGCGGTTTACATAGAAAAAGTAAATAAAATAAGATGGTCCCCTGCCCCCAAAGGGCTAACAATCTAAAAAGAAATAGAAGGTAGACACCAGCAACAGCCGCTGGAGAGAAGCTGTCCTGGGGTTGGATAGGACCAGTCGCTCTCCCCCTGCTAAATATAAGAGAATCATCATGACTTTAACACATGCCTCTTTGCTCAATTAGCCAGTGGCAACCTGGGATTGGGCCTTCTCGGTTCTTGCCCCTGGGCTGTGGAATGCGCTCCCCGTGGGTATAAAAGGTTTAATGTCCTTGGCGGCTTTCAAGAGAGCCATAAAGACCCTTCTTTTCAGCCTGGCTTTTAATATTTAATTAGTTTTAAAAGGTTTTTAAAATAAGTTCCATGTTGATGTTTTAACTGCTTTTATTTTATTTCATATTCTATGTTACATTTTGATGGTTTGAATTTTGGATGTGAACCACCTTGAGCCCTTCTGGGATGGGTGGTATATAAATAAATAAATGAAATGAACTAAATAAAACAAAACACTGCAGGTTTATTTCCACGGTCAAGTGCCGCTGTTCCCAAAACGTTCTCCTTGACTTCTGCTGGATAAATGGCTGCAATCAGGGACCAGAAAGATGGCATGCTTGTGGCTTAAAGTGGCTGTCCCTGGCAGTACAGGCTGGATACCTGGAGTTGCATGGCTTCTATCCCTTTCCTTCTTCATTCTCTGTTGTGAGATTCCAGTATGGAGCACTGCAAAAGGCCAAGGATGTTGCTAGAGTTCAGCACCTTGAGCTGCAGAGTCCTAGTGGACAGCTCCCTGCTTTACTTGTAAATGCCTAGTTCAACACTTTCCTGCCTCCAGCTGAGGGTTAGTGTGTGTGTGTGTGTGTGTGTGTGTGCGTGCGCGCGTGCGCGTGTGTGCACGTGCACCCATGCGCATGCATGAATGTGCAACTCATGTTGAGCAAAGCCTTTGCTGAGGAAGGCAACATCTCACTCTTCCCCTAATACTGCCCTTAGCCACTTTTCTTCACCACTTTGCTCCCAATAGGCTTCTCCAATCTTCAGCTAACCCCCAGCTCTTCTACCATCATAGGTACATAGGAAGCTGCCTTATACCAAGTCAGATCATTGGTCCATCTGGCTCAGTATTGTATGTTCTGACTGGCAGCAGCTCTCCAAGATTTCAGACAGGAGTCTTTCCCCAGCTCTACCTGGAGACGCCAGGGATTGAACCTGAGACCTTCTGCATGCAAAGCAGATGCTCTACCACTGAACTATGACCCCATCCCCAACATCATCCCTGCTGTTTATGCCCTGCAGTGTCTGTCAATTGAAAGCACTTCAGCCTGGTAGTAGGGAAAGCAGAGGAGAAGCACAGTAGCTTGTGTGCAAGGGGAATCCAGGTGTCTTCTGTACTTTGCTCTTCCATGGCTATTCAAGGTAACCAAGATGTCACTAACAAACGTGTCCTTCAGCACCTAGAGAAAGTATTGGATGTTTCTAAGGGGTTGAACATGCTCAGATGTGAGCATATGAAGCTATCTGCCGTTGATCTGCTCACTTTTTCTTTTCTTTTTTTGGTGTCTTCTGGCATCATATTGAGGTTTGTTGGTATAACTAATCCTAAATGTGTTTGTTCTGTTCAGGCAAATCTTAAGGGCAAATTACATGTGATATTCACAGTGTTAGTGTGTTTTAGTCTACACACAGAAGGACTTATTTAAAGGACAAAAACAGTAGCACCCATGGGGAAGGAAAATGGGATGAAACTAAGGAAGGGGATTTAATCCTTTGGTCCAGCACCATTTTCCAGTAGCAGCCCTCCTGGGGCAACTTTGGGGAGGAATTGATTTGGGAAAATGGCACTGAGCAAGTGATTGTAGAAGCTGCACCTGTTGAATTTCTGCCTGGATGCATCCCTCCTCAGCTCAGTGTCTAGCTGTGAAAGACTAAGGCAAAGTGTGGCTTCATGGAGCTTCATTTGTTAAGCCAGTGTAATATACAAAGTTATACAAAGTCTTTACCACTTATTATGGCACAGAAGTTAAGACGGCATCTTAACTTGCAATTTCCATGTTTGTTAGAACACAAGTGAAAATGTAAAGCCATCTTAACTCTCATCTTAATCCAAAGGTTTTTTGGATGACTGAATACATACTTCATGCATCTGATAAAGTGGATCCTAATCCAGCTTATGCCACAATAAATCTGTGAGACTTGAAGGTGCCACAAAATTCTACGTAGCATTTCTATAGCATGTTTAGAGGGTTCAAAATGCTTCACATATGCTGTTTTAATAATCAACAGCCCTGTCAGGCAGTATTTTTCCCATTTTGCAGATGATAGGGTATGAGACTGGGAGAAAGTGGCTTGCTTAGGACCACCTAGTGAGTTTAGATCGGCCTTGTATTGAGATGCAGGAACTTTCCCACCTACATATGTTTGTCTTTGCCTGCTTCGGGGGCATTGGAGGGGGCGGTTTCATGAGACTGGCATGAGCCAGCCCCTGGGAACGTTATCAGCACTCAAGTCCTGCCGAAGCTGTGGCTATCGGCTGAGGCGCAGTGGAGACAGTGAGGGATATTACATCACCTCCTCCAAGGCTATTCACCCAGACTTACATACAGTAAGTTCCAAGCTGCTAGTGGTGACTGGACAAGTGGCTAGTAGTGAGACTGGCAGTAAACTAAAGCAGCCCAGCCACCTGATAAAACCTCTTTATTTGTCTGACAAAGTCCATGCAATCTTATGCCACGATATGTTGATTAGTCTTCAAAGTAGCACAAGAATATTTGCCCTTTATTTTTATTTATTATTTATTTTATTTTTACATTTATATCCCGCTCTTCTTCCAAGGAGCTCAGAGCGGTGTACTACATACTTGAGTTTCTCCTCACAACAACCCTGTGAAGTAGGTTAGGCTGAGAGAGAGGTGACTGGCCCAGAGTCACCCAGCTAGTATCATGGCTGAATGGGGATTTGAACTCGGGTCTCCCCAGTCCTAGTCCAGCACTCTAACCACTACACCACGCTGGCTCTATATGAACATGACTTAATATTTGTCCAGTGCTCCACTTGATTTTGTTCTTGACAGGAAATTCCAAAATGTTGTCCAAGATTAGAGCATAGGAAGCTGACTTATACTAATTCAGACCATCGATCGATCTTGCTCCAGATTGTCTACTATGACTAGGGATGCGCTTGAACTGGTTCGGTGCCTCCTTAGGGAACTGCCAAACCGGTTTGGGCACCGGCATTCAAACCGGTTCAGCTGGGTGGGGGTTGGTTCCTTTAAAAAGCAGGTAAGCGGGACCTTACCTGCTCCTCCGCCACTTTTCTGGGCACAGTGCTCATGTGTGTGCCGACGCTGTGTGTAGGGTGCTAGGAGCAGCGCTGCAGCCTCGTGCGGCCTTCTGAAAAGCAAATGCCACGCCCAGGAAAGCAGTAGGGTGGCGGAGGAGCAGCTAAGGTCCTGCTTACCTGCTTTTTAACAGAACCGGCCCCTGCTCCGCTCGCAGCTGCTCCAGCTGTTCATGCACATCCCTAACTCTGACTGGCAGCAGCTCTCCAGGATTTCAGACGGAGGCTTTCCCTAACTACCTGGAGATGGCAGGGACTGAACCTGGCTCCACCATTGAGCTAGAACCCCATCTCCAATATTCAAGAAATCTTTTACATTTTATTTTCCCCCTTACAGTCCTTTAGCCATACACATCATTTTTTTAAAGCTAGTAGTAGTAGTAGTAGTAGTAGTAGTAGTAGTAGTAGTAGTAAAAATAAGCCACCTAATGGCGCAGCGGGGAAATGCTTGACCAACAAGCAGAAGGTTGCTGGTTCGAATCCCCGCTGGTATTAAATCGGGCAGCAGCGATATAGGAAGATGCTGAAAGGCATCATCTCATACTGTGCAGGAGGAGGCAATGGTAAAGCCCTCCTGTATTCTACCAAAAGAAAACCACGGGGCTCTGTGGGCGACAGGAGTCAACACCGACTTGACAGTACACTTTACCTTTAGTAGTAGTAATACAGTGGTCCCTCTACTTATGAAATTAATCTGTTCCGAATACACATTTGTAAGTCGAAAAATTCGTAAGTCGAAAAGCGGTTTCCCATAGGAATGCATTGGGAACGGATTAATGCGTTCCGGAGCCTAGAAAAAAGACCCAGACCCCCAGTAAGGCTTGCAAACTGCACAGGAACATTTCTTTTCAAGAATAAACAGGCAGTAAACAGGCAGGCAAGTCAAGGAAACCGCATGTAAAATTTGTAAGTCGAGGAAACCCCATCTAAAAATTTGTAAGTCGAAAAAACCGCATCTAAAACTGGATCTAAAACTGCCGTTTGTAACTCGAAAAATACTTATGTCGAGTAGTTTGTAAGTCGAGGGACCACCGTATACTGCTTTTCAGCAACAAAGGTTTTCAAAGCAGTTTACATAGCAAAAGAAATTAGAAAGTGGTTCCTGTCCCAGAGGGGCTCCCATTCTGAAAGGAAACAAGGTAGACACCACCAGCAGCCACCGAGGGTGTGTGATGCTGGGGTGGAGTAGGGACAGTAGTTCTCCTGCTGCTGCAGGTAAGAGAGCCGCTATTTTCAAAAGGAGTTTCCTTTCCCAGTTAGCAGAGTTCTCACCCAAGCAGTCGTCTGGCATTTCTGCTATTGTTGCCATGTGTTTATTTTTCCAGTTTTGCACAATGCATAGTTTCACCACTATTAACTGGTGCATAACGAACTCTTTTGTCGGACGAGGACTCCGTGTCTGTAGATGCATGAATATCATTGCCCTGCTGTCTCCTCTGAGCTCTGGCTGGCAGAGTTCACCAGGGCTTCAGCTAGTAGGGCTGGAGAAAACAGTGGCCAGAGATCCTAGTTGGTTGGTTTGTTATGGGGAGATACCAGGGCTTGTATCTGAGGACCTTCTTTATGCAAGCCATGTGCTCAACCACTGAGCTGTGGTCCCTCCCCAAAGTAAATTGGTTTAATGTCCTTAAAATACAGACATTAGCCTCCAGCTCATAGTCTGTTTCTGGCCTGGCCCTCCAAACTGTTACCCACCCTGTGCAGAAATAGCAGTTCTGTTGGAACAAAAGTTCATTGGCACCAGTTGAGGAAAGTAAGCAGGGTTTTAATGTGTTTTCAGTGTATCCTGCCAGAGCTCATAAACTGCTGTTCATGAGTGCAGTACACACTCCTTTGGTATCTGCCAGGGCAAGTAACCCATGTCACCTTACGGGTATGCCTGAAAGTTTCCAAAGCGAAGCTCTGCTTGTGCCAGCACAGCACTTCACAGGCTGACTTGTATGGCTTTGTGTTCCAGTTAGGAAGAGTATATTAATCACATGTTCTTAGAGCAGCTTCATAAACAAGGTGAAACTCTGTGTGTTTTTGTGCGTCAGAGGCAGTATTGGAACACCCTTGCCCCATATTCACAAGTGCTGACTCCCACATAGAAGCACTGGGAAGAACTACACTTCCCAGCACTCAGTGCACACCTTCCAAGATGATGTTTGGGCTTGAGAATGCCCCATTTCCTTTAAAGAGCCTCCCCAGCATTGGAAGAAGTGCAGCCCTGTATGGTAGAAACTGTCACCCCCACATGGTGCCATGAGGGCTGTTCAGCATACAGGTGGACCTTGCTATACACGGATTCACGTAACTGTGGTTGGGTGATTGACATCTGTCCTCGGCATAAGCGAGAAAGACCTGACAAATAAAGGGTTAATTTTGCTTATCTGCGGTTTGAAGTTGGCTGGAAATGACCTCGGAGGTCATTTCTGGCCACCATTTTAAGAAAAGGAGGAACCCCCCTCCCCAATCAACAAGGTATGCCTGTATTTGGCTTTAGCCACAGTTTCTCCTAGGCTTAATAAACAATTGGTCAGGGAGCCACACTTAGGATTGATGGGGGCCTCCATTGTCTCCAGGACCTTTCAGTGAAGAACACTGATTTAAACACACCATCATGACTTGGGTGCATTGTTCTCCCATGTGCCCAGCCAGATTTGGTAGGCAGTTTCTAACAAGATTGACCTTTTCTTTGCTCACACAAAAATGTAATGGATTGTTAGAGGTGGTGGGGTGGGCGGATACCCTCAATGCTAAAGTAGGGGAATACCTTTATTAGGTGGTGCAAACTGAAGCTTTTCTTGCACCTAGCAGAGACTGTTATTCTAATAAGTCTTTGCAAAAGCTCCTGCACACCATCCCAAGACTGTTAACAAACTGTAGAGCTTGGGAATTTGTCATTATACCCAGCTTTTTGCACACACACACACACCCTTTACATCCTGCTTTGCCTAACATCCAGCTTGAAGAAGAGTTCTGGAAAACTTGAAACCTTGATCACTATTTTGTGATGTTTTAGTTTGGTCCAAATAAATGTATTATTTTGAGGTATAAATGACCTTATTTTGAATCTCTTGGCCATGTTATTAGACGGGGGAAATACTCCTTACTGCAGTTTCTCATGCAGGGAAAGATTAAAGGAAGAAAAAGTGTCAGAAGACAAAGAACATCCTGGCTGAAAAATTTGCCGGAATGGTTTGGATACATATCCTTATAACATTTTAGAGCAGCAGCATCCAAAGTCAGAGCAGCCTTAATGACAGCTAACCTCCGGTAGGAGATAGCACCAGAAGAAGAAGACCTTACTTCGGCTTTTATTATTTTTGTTGTTCATGGACTCAGTTTTGTGCCATGGAAAAAATCCTTGCTGGTAGGGGGAAGCCTTCAAATAAACACTCTTGTCTCAAGACTGCAACTATCCAAACATTGGCAGGGAAAAACTACATGTATAGCACAAGAGCCTTTGTTGCCTGGAAGAATGTATTTCTCAAAAACTTTGCTATGTAACATTGTTCACGGTGCCAACATCCCACGATGGAATAAAGGATGGGATTGATTGCATAGGAGGGTGGAGACAAAATGTACTTCTCAAAAATTAAGTGAGTCAGCTTGGAAAAACTTAACGCATGTGCCTGAAGAGAGATGGATACAAAGGGAGAGAACATATCTCAAACAATTTTGGGTCACAAGATGATTACTTATTAACTAGAAAGGGCAGCAGCTTCTCAAATGAGCTCGACAGACCTAAACATGAAAGTAGCTGACATCCATACTAATGTTAGGGTTGCGAGGTCCAGATGGTGAAAAAAGTCGATATCCATCACCAAAAAAGTGGAAACAGAGGATGCTTTTCACCAAAAAGTCTCCACTTTGCATAAACTTTGCATATGTTTCTTGGTATTATATGTGCATATTTTGATAAAAACGGGATAATTTGAGAATAAATTCAGCTCACCCCTGTGAAGCTGATGACCAGGTGAACTGTATGTCTGCTCAGTCTGCTGTCTAGGTGCTGAGTTCTCAAGGCCCCAGCTTCTTCACCGTAAATTCATCTCCTGGTTAGGTTTACCACACACACTTATCCCTTCTGGCTTCGATTTTGAATGTTTACTTTTATGAAGAAGAAATGTCTTGGAAATATAAGTTTTGGAGGGAAAACTCATATACTTTACAGAGTTTAATTCAGGACAAGTCTAAAGTGAAATCTTTTCAAATGTTGTTAAAACAGATGTCTCAACAGCCCCCATGGCTTCAATGTCTTCAGTTTAGTTTGATTGCGCAGAAAGAGCTACGAAGTCAAGGGGGGACACTTAGAAAATTAACTGATTTTGAGGACTTGATAAACCGAAATGTTGACCATAAGTTAGGTGCAATATATAAGCTTTTACTGAAATTAATTGAGATGGAAACTGAGCAGATTAAAGAATGTATGATAAAATGGATGCAGAACATTAATAGAGTGATAGTTGTTTCTGATTGGTAATATCAATGAAAGAAGAATATCAAATTTACTTTAAGTAATAATTTGAGGGGAAATTGGTATAAGATGTTTTTCAGGTGGTATACAACTCCATTGATTATTAACAAGATGAATAATCGTTTTTCGAAGGATTGTTGGAAATGTGACCAACAAGTGGGGACATGTTATCGTATGTGGTGGACTTGTAACAAAGCTCAATCATTCTGGAAGTTGATTCATTCTAAAATGGAGCAAATTTTGCAAATTAAATTTCCTTTTTTGCCTGAACTCTTTCTTTTAAACTTGTTGAAACCGTATATCCCTACTAGGCTTACTGAGTTATCTCTCTATATGGTTACTGCAGCTAGAATTATATATGTGACTAACTGGCATACTTCGATGATTCCATCTATAAGTGACTGGTTTTTAAAATAATGGGACTGTGCTTCCTTTTCTAACGTTACTGCTTATATGAACAGTGTTCTGATTGAATCATTTATGTCTGTTTGGGAGCCTTTTATAACTTTTAATGCTCAACAAGGCCAACATACGTTTTTGGGATTGGGGTTTGACGTTTAGACCGGTTTGTATAGTTATGGTAATTATGTTTGAATCATGATTAGATGTGGTGTGGGGTTGATTTATCCCTGTTGATCTCTGATTTACTTTTTCTGTCTTACTTGGTTTCAAGAGCTATAACTATGCTCTCTTTTTTAATCAATCAATAAAAATTGTTTAATAAAAAGAAAAGAAAAATGGTTTACCACACACGCAATCCTCCTCCCCCATGGGTCACCCAGCCTGCTCTCCCCAGCCAGGCCAGCAAGTTCACCTCTTGGCTCCAGGCAGGGCACCCAGCTAGCTGCCAAGCCAGCCTCTTTGCATGCTGACACAGTGGTGCATGCACGGTCTCCCACTCACTCACTGTTCTCTGTAACTACAAGCATTTATATGCAGCTTTTCAACAGAAGGTTTCACAGTGGTTTTCAAAGAAAAATAAATAATAAGATGCTCCCCTGTCCCCAAAAGGCTCACCATCTAAAAAGAAATGCAAGGTAACACCAGCATCAGCCACTGAAGGAATGCTGTGCTGGGGTTGGATAGGGCCAGTTGCTCTCCTCATGATAAATAGAAGAGGTTCACCGCTTTGAACGGTGCCTTTTTACTCAGTTAGCAGGGGTAGCTGCTAATTGAGTAAAAGTTAGCTAACTGAGTAAAGCTGGCTAAGTGCTAACTACTCACTGCCGCCGCTGCCACCACCACCACCACCACCACATGAAGCAAGCCAGCTACACCTGTCAGGCCCACCTTTCTGTGTTCCTGTATCATGTAGCTCTGCAAGCTGCCACTGAAGCAGAACCTCCCCTCTGGCTTCTCCATTGGATGGATGGACAGTAGGAAGGGGAAGGATACACAGGAAGAGGAGCTGCTCATGAGAACGAAGTGTTCTGAGCTAACAAAATGTTCCAGTTGCTCCACAGAACTTCAGACACCACAACACATGCCACCAAAAAAAAAAAAAAAAGGCATTTGGTTCCCAAAGTAGTCACATGTCCTCAATAAAAGTCCCTACTTGACAACCCTAGCTAATGTACTGAATGGTACTACACAGGGAGTACTCTAAAACAGTGTTTCTCAACCACCTGTCTGTGGACCGGTGCTGGTCTGTGAGGCATTGGGTACTGGTCCATGAGGCATCACTAATAAAAATCACACACACACCCCAAAAATAATAATTTTGGGCTGGTGGGGGCCACTGGGAGCTCTCCGGAGCTCATTTCCAGGAAGCCCTGGCTGTTGGATAACGCTCATTTCACTTCCTTGAAATGAACATTATCCAGCACAGAGGGCTGCCTGGGAAGGAGCTCCAGAGAACTGCCTGAAATTGTTTTTTGTGAGGTGCCTGGGGGTGGGGGTGAGGGGGGCAACCCCCTTACTAACTGCTGGTCCAGGAAACTGCACATGAATAATGTACCGGTCCATGACTCCCAAAACACTGAGAATCACTGCTCTAAAAGATTCAGGGAGTACTCTCAAAATCCTACTTTGTTACCTGAGGCCCTTTTTAACCAGAGACGGTCTTGGGGGGGGGATCGTATCAACTCCCGCTGCACCTCAGACTGGGGATACCACAAATACCATTAAAGTGCCAATACGAAGACATATTTTTGGTATGTAAACCACTTTGGGAACTTTGGTTGAAAAGCGGTATATAAACATCCGTCATATATTCTCCAAAAAATAGCAGCAAAATAAAAATATCAAAAATTAGACAGGAAGCAAACGAACTAATTGTTGGTGGCCTACAGAAACACCTGAGGAAAAACAACATGATAACTTGTCACCTAAATGAAAAGCCAAGTAAATTTCCTTGGAGAAGCCATTCCAGAGGCAGGGTGCTATAACTCAGAAGGCTTGTCTTCTGTCATCACCCACATCACCTCCAAAGATGCAGGTACTTGAAGCAAAACCTCCACTGATGATATCCATGGACATTCCGGTATGTGTCATAACCTTTGACACAACTCCTTAGTCGAGAAGTCCTCAAACCTGGGTCCCCAGATGTTGTTGGACTACAGCTCCCATCTTCCCCTGCCACAGTGGTTAAAGCCTTCCCTCCTGCCCTGCACAACCATACACATTGCTTTAGTTTGGAAGGTGGTTGCAGGAGAAGTGCTCGTGCTTCATTTGTCTGCATCTCAGCTAATGTTGCTATTATTATTATTGCTATTTATTATTTATTAATTTGATTTATATACTGCCCTTCCAAAAATGGCTCAGGGTGGTTTACATCAAAATAAAAACAAACAGTTAAAATCATTTAAAACCAACTTAAAAAATTTAAAACCATGAATCTATTAAAAGCCTGGGTGAACAAATGTGTCTTCAATGGCTTTTTAAAAGTTGCCAGAGATGGGGAGGCTCTTATTTCAACAGGGAACACATTCCAAAGTCCACGGGCAGCAACGGACAAGGCCCAATACCGTGTAGCCACCAGACGAATTGGCGGCAACCGCAGACGAACCTCTCCAGATGAGCTTAACGCGGTGGGGCTCATGGTGTAGAAGACGTTCTCTCAAATACCTAGGGCCTAAGCTGTTTTTGGTAGTTCATTATTTTTATTAAGGTAGATGTATGTATATCATCATGGTATTTTTATACCATGAATAATTGCAGAGGCAAAAGCACCTGCTAATATAAACTAAACCCCCAATGAGGTGGGAATCATTTCCAGTTGCTACTGCGTTCTAGCGATTTAGGCTAGTGGCAGACAGAGAGTAAGGGTGGGGTGGATCCTCTCATTCATCACGCAGCCCTCTCATGCTCCTTCATGGATCCTAAAATATTTCTGTGGGAGTCAAGTGGCTTCCAAGATGCACACATTCCTAACTCAGTCATTCTGACATCAAGCAGCTATAAGCTGTCCCCCCTGCCAGGTCTTTGCAAGCTCGAGCATTCCTCTAAACTGCTGTCTCAGATGTTCACTTGCAGTGCCTTTTATCTTCTTCAGCATGACCCCGTGATTCAGAAAAATCCTGCCTTGTAAAAAAAAAGATACACCATGATGGGTGGGGAAAATGTTGCGTGTGACGGAGAATGTCAGAAAGGTGTATTGAGGAGTGGAAAACTGGGGGTTTGCGAGTTAATTTTGGATTAGGGGAGCATGGTGGCAGGATATCTTCATGGATCAGAAAAGAGCATGCTGGAAGTTAGGCATTTCAGTCACATGTGGACTACTTGCTTTGGTTCTTTAATGCCTCTTTGAAGACTCCTTGTTCTATTGCTCTTTGCCTGCTGGAAATAATGTGCCATCATGTTGTTCTGTAAAGATGTTTCTTGCTGAGAAATGAGTGGTGTGGTTCTCTCATATTCAGTTCCCCTGACAGTCATGCCAAATCTCGCTGTCCTCTGTTGCTTGATTAGGCTCAATTATATTCTCAGAGCAGGAAGGAATGTTTGCCCTCCCATGTGGTCCTGACCCAATGGGTGGGTTCACACATGGCACAGAATGTACAACATAAGAACAGCCTTGCTGGATGAGGCCCAGGACCTATCTAGTCCAGCATCCTGTTTCTCACAGTGGCCCACCAGATGCCTCTGGGGAACCCACAGGCAAGAGGTATGCATATGCCCTTTCTCCTGCTATTGCTCCCCTGCAACTGGTGTTTAGAGGCATTTTGCCCCTGAGTCTGGAGGTGGCCTATAGACCTGTCCTCCGTGAATTTGTCCAAGCCCCTTTTAAAGCCATCCATCTGCTACATGGAGTTGTGACACAGGACAGCCAGGTGGCTTCAGGTATCATGGAGGGCTGTGGAAGGTTAGTTGGAGTGTGACCGGATGGTCAAGGCTTCTCCAAATCGTGTGATCTGCTCATGTGCCCTTTTAAATACAGGTCAGGAGAGCGGCCACTTGTGTGCATAGAAATGCTGTAGTGCTCTTGTTTACTCGACTTTTTTTGTTATTAATAGGGCCAGGCGCAGAGCATCTGCGCCTCCACCCCCGCAGCCAGGCCTGCTTTCCCCCCACCCCATGATTTCTGGCTGGTGGGCCGGCTGTAAAGCTGGCCTGCCCCCTCCTCCTGCCAATTCCTGGTGGCCAGGCTAGCCCGCCGCTGCCTGCATCCACCAGTCAGGCCAGCATCCCTATTTTCTCCCCGTCACAAATTGGGAGCTGCTCCCGAACTCTCGCGAGAGCTGCCACACATGAGATTAGCGTCGGGTACACCTAGGAGAAATAAATATATAGATTCATATAACACGTTTCAGTGAAAAAGTATGGACCCAGAACAAAATGTTGCAATAAGTCCCTAGTGTGAAAATAATGTGAATGTTGTGTTTATTCCGTGACTGTGTGTGCACATGCCTTGATTAGCATATTCAGTGTGCAACTTCTACCTCAGTAACTCAGGAGAGTTCACACGCACAGACTGTTGTCACGCACAGCCTAACCCAAGCTAGGGAAGCTCGGCTTTTTAGCCCAGCTTTGAGTCAGGGTTAAGGGTACCAGTGCGCCATTAAACCCAGCTCCCTGATTGTGTGTGAGCTTGGGCTGCTTCCAGCCTGGGCACACAGCTAGACAGGCCCCTAGAGTGCCTGTCTCCTGGGGGAATCCCCCAGTGCACTGCACTCGGCATGCAATGTGTTGTGGGATACTGGGAGAGTGGGATGTGTCATCCCAGCCTCCGCAACTGCACACTACACAGTGCAGTACTGCTCGTCCGGGAGGATGGCCCAAGCTCCCAGCAACGTGTGTGATCACTTGTGGGGAAGGTAAGATTTGTATAGCCTTCCCTGCGCCTGGTTGTGTGAATAGCCCCACACAGTTGTATGTGATTGGTAAAGGGGAGGGGGGGTTAAATGAGTTCAAATGGGTCAAGCCCCTTCCACCTCAGAAACACATATGGCTGGTGAGAAAATTAAAGAGTTTTAGACACCTTTTCCCCCTCAGCCGCAGAAGGAGTTGTGACCGTCTTGAGGGAGTATTCTTCAAGGTGAGAAATTCCCCGCTCTTTTTGTACAAGCCCCCCCCCCCGGTGGAGTTCCATTAGCTCCATCTACCTGGTTGTCTGTTAAGTGCCCTCTGAGTCCACAAACATTCTACTCCATTGAGTTACATTGGAGCAGTTGTGGGGGTTGCCCCCTTAGGTTTTTCCCCCTTCAGATTGCTGTGGAACCAACATATCTGTGGGTTACCCCAAGTCTGCCGCTACCTCCCTCTCATGCACAGGAGCTCCGGTTATGCAATCATACCGATAATTTCGAGCTCTTTCAGAAATATATATAAAATGGTTCCCTGTCTCCAAAGGGTTCACGGTCTACAAAGAAACATAGGAAGACATCAGCAACAGCCACTGGAAGGACACTCCGCTGGGGCTGGATAAGAACACTTGCTTTCCCCCTTAAATATGCGAAAGCCATAACTGCGAAAGTTATCTCTTAGCACAGTTATCAGGGAACTACGTCTCTGTGGTAGAAAACCAGTCGGGTCAGGCGGCACCCAATTTCCTTGCAAGTTGAGGAAATAATACTTGTAGCACATTTCAAGTTTTCAAAGCACTTCACACAGATTGAGGAGATCCTCACGATCCATCAAAAGCAAGCTAAGGGAACCTGGCCTGCTTTTGGAGGATCGTGTGTTGCCACGGGAGCTGTGCGGTTCCTGGCAACAAAGCCTCCTAATTCCTCCTCCCCTTAGACGAGGTTAGCGGAGCGAGCATTCCGCTAACTGCGTCTGTTTGATCATGTATTGGCACGGCTCTCTCCATGGAGACCCCCGCCGGGAGGCTGAAACAAGCCTCCCAGTCCTGGGAGTTTCTCCAGGATGCCTCGCGCCCTCGGGTGGGGCTTCCTGGAACTTCCAGGGGCCATGCAGCCCCCAATCCCCGCAGCCCCCGCCGGCTCCATGACGGAGCCTGCAGTTGTGTGGGCGGCCAATCCAGCTGCCCAGGGCTGCAGGAATGATTGATTGTCTGCGGAGAGAGCGGGCTAACCCCCATTCAGGCGAGTCTCACTGATTGTGAGACTCGCCTCATTATCTCAATAAACCTTACAAAGAGCCCTGTAAGGCAGGCTAGTATTGCTAAACTTATATTTCAAATGCAGGTTGGAGACTGAGGCACTAGCGACTTGCCTGTCACCACCCAGAAGGTTTGGTGACTGAGGTAAACGACAACAACAACAAATATTTATATACCGCTTTTCAACAAAAGTTTCTTAAGCGGTTTACATAGAGAAATAATAAATAAACAAGATGGATCCCTGTCCCCAAAGGGCTCAGGATCTTGGAAGAAACGTGATAGACACCAGCCACAGTCACTGGGGGTACTGTGCTGGGGGTGATAAATGATGAACCAGGAGCATCTTGGCTCAGCTTTCCTACCTATGATCCTACACATATATTAGAAAACAACCCGAAGTCCTACACATGACAATTCCAGAGGAAATATAACCTGAAACGGTTCTCAAATTGAACCGTTTGTGCTGTACCATCTTGACTGAGTGTCCCAGTGTGTCAGGATAGTTGCAAGTGAAGGGTCTAGGGAACTGTTCCATCTGCTGTTCCAAAGGCAGATTGAATGACATCGTTTTAATAACTTGATATGTTCTCGGAAAGCCCTTTGAGAAACTTGTTCCCAGTCCTCTGCCAAGGAAGTCAAGAAATCATATCCGTACCTCATCGTGCAAGGTAGTCGACTGATAGAGTGAACTTAAAGCTCTTGATGTTGGGTGTGGCATCTCACATAAAAGCCAAGTGTTTCTTTTTAAAGACCAGCCATGACTTCTCATCCGACGTCTCTGGGAGAGATGATATTTCTGGGTAGCCACTTCTAGGACAGCATATTTGAGTGGCTATTTATTGGCTGTGGCTATTTATTGGCTTTAGTAACTACAGCTACAGTTGTCTTTGCTGTCTTTGGTGCCCCTGTCTGAGGTAACTAAAGGCACAATTATGTAAGATGCAGCCTTTCATACAATTTTAACTATCTTGTCATAACACATCAGTGCTGAGAAGCAGACAGGCAGAGGAAGTATAGAAGATGACCAAAGAACATGAAGTCATATCTAATCAGCTTCTTTTAAGGTCTCCCAAGGCAAACTGCAAACAGGCTCCCAGTAGAAGGGGAAATTGCCAGTTACTTTTGCTATAAATTGATTGAAGCCACCATAGCTGCTCTCATACTTAGAGGTGCAGGAGAGCTGGTCTTGTGGTAGTAAGCATGGCTCATCCCCTTAGCTAAGCAGGGTCCACCCTGGTTGCATATGGATGGGAGACTAGAAGTGTGAGTACTAAAGTAAGATGTTCCCCTTGGGGCATGGAGCTGCTCTGGGAAGGTCATCTAGGTTCAAGGTTCCCTCCCTGGCTTCTCCAGGATAGGGCTGAGAGATCCTGCCTGCAACCTTGGAGAAGCCTCTGCCAGTCTGTGTAGACAATAGTGAGCTAGATAGACCAATATATGGCAGCTTCCTATGTTCACCTAGGTAATTTGAAGCCTGGACCTAAAGGTCTTTGGAGCCGCCTCCACCCACCGGCAAGTTAAGCATCATCCCTACACACACACCCCGTGACACAGGCAGTATTTTTAACACGTGGGTTCTTGAGGGCACAGACAGCAACTGAACACATAAGAATGTAAGAACATAAAAAGGTATATTTAGGCAAATAGGCATTAGCAGAAACATTTCAACACACAACGTAACATATTCCCATCCCACATATTTCTTTCCCCAATACCCCCCTCTGTTGCCCGGCACAGGTCACAGTCATACTCGGCCGCTTGGCACAGCGTGGGCTGGCGGCATAGCATAGCAACTACACCATCTGGGACAGACTAAAGAGGATTTGGGGGCCCCAGGGGCTGTGGAGGCCCTGGACTTCAGCCCAGAAGTCCAGGGGTAAGAGCACCTCTATTCATACTGAAGGCATGGAAGAGCTTCCTAAGTTTCTCTACAGGAAGCCCTCAAATTTACCACCACCAATTGGTCATAATTGGTTATTGAAAACTGTGTCTTAAGTCAAAATGGAGCCTACTTTTCCCTTAGGACACAATGTTATAAATGGGGATTTGGTTTCTGAACCAAGCTCAGATACCCTTTTGTCCCTTGCTGCTGTCAAAGCTTGTTGTGTGTTTGTCACAGATGAGCAGACATACAGCAGAGAAGTCGATGGTGGAGAATCAGAAGTTGCTCAGCCTGGCCACCCAGTCCCTTCCTGGTTCCTCCTCACTTTTCCATGGAAGAAAGGGAGGCAACTGGTGAGCTTGTCCTCATCTCCTCCTGCTCCTGGGTATTGGTTAGGCAAGGAAGGGAAAAGAGTGGGCAGAAAGCCGTGTGTGGGCTGGGAACAGGCTGGGCTGCCTCCCTTGTGCTGTCGCAACACAGTAGCTGGCCCTGGAGGAGGGACAATTCAAGCGGCAGCGTCTTGAACAAGCAGCTGCTGCCTCCTGCTCTAGCCCACACACTAGCAGCCATCTAGTGGAACCTCTTCTCTCATGGCCAGTGGTATAAAGTTGAAACAAGATGGGGATTTGCAAATGTCTTAAATGCTGTTTGTCTTAACTCCGAGCATCTTAGATTGAGGACTGCCTGTCATCTTAAGTAGTGTTCCATCGGAGCCTGTCTCTGCAGTCCATGCTTAGTGAAGATGCTTAAAAAGAATTTGATTAAGTCACGGGTTTCCAACCTTGGGCCCCCAGATTACATTGGACTCGAAGTCCCAGCATCCCCAGCAACAGCTAGGGGTGTGCATGACCAGTTCATGCAGAACCGGTTAGCCTTGAACCAGGGCCAGTTGGTAGGTTCGATTGTGGACTGAACTGGGGGCCATTTGGTTGTGACAGAACCAAACCAGGCCCAGTTCGAGCGAGCTAGTTCTGCACGAACAGGGGCAGCCAGGCAGCTTGGTAAAAGGAGAGGGGAGTGTGCTTGGGGCCTCCAGGAGGGTGAGCGGCCGCGTCGGCAGGGTAAGCTGCACTTTACATCTCTCGCCGCCCCTGCCCGGCTGCCCCTTACCTACAGAAGGGCCCCCCACCTGCCTGTACTTGTAAAGGGGAATCCTCACCAGATTCCCATTACAAGTATATCCCCTGAACCGGTTTGGCCCGGTTCGATGGCCTGGCCCAGACCCAGGCCAGGTCGGTTCAATTCGGATCTGGTTTGGATTCGAAACAAACTGGCCAAACCAATTCCGTGCACACCCCTAGCCACAATGGTCAAAAGGAGTTGTAGTCCAACATCACAGGACCCAAGGTAGGGAACACCTGGGTTAGGGCCTTGTGGCTTAGTTAAAGTGACTTTAATCTTCATTCTAGCTCCTACTCCATGGCACAGCGGGCAAATGCTTGGCTAACAAGCAGAAGGTTGCCAGTTCCTAACACCTATATCGGGTAGCAGTGATATAGGAAGATGCTGAAAGGCACCATCTCATACTGTGCAGGAGACGGCAATGGTAAACCCCTCCTGTATTCTACCAAAGACAACCACAGAGCTCTGTGGGTGCCAGGAGTCGAAATCGACTTGACGGCACACTTTACCTTTACCTTTAATCTTCATTCTACTTTCTCTGTTTTTTCTAACAACACATACTGACCTACTTCTCCAAGTGAATAATGATTGTCGTTGGGCAAGTAGATGGGGAAAACTGGGCAACATTCAGACTAGATCATCATGACTAAGCACACTGAAATGAGACAGTCACTTAAGACCCATCAATTTTAGTGGAACTTAGTCTTTGATTTCAGTGGTGCTTAGTCATGATGACTAACTTATTCTGGATGTAGCCCATTAGCAATAGCAATAGCACTTACATTTATATACCGCTCTATAGCCGGAAGCTCTCTAAGCGGTTTACAATGATTTAGCATATTGCCCCCAACATTCTGGGTACTCATTTTACCGACCTCGGAAGGATGGAAGGCTGAGTCAACCTTGAGCCCCTTGGTCAGGATCGAACTTGCAACCTTCTGGTTACAGGGCGGCAGTTTTACCACTGCACCACCAGGGGCTCATCTCCTCCCAGCTGCTGCTGCACTCTTTTCCTTGGTTCTCTGTTGCTTTGGCCTCTCCCAGCATAAAAGATGGACCAGGGAGAGTAAGACAAAGTCATGACAAATTGGAGTGGATTGTCTTGCATCAAGTTTTTAAAAACAAATCTTTGCAAGGTAGGTTTTACATGTACAAATTACACCAGTCTGAAATTTCACACAAGGCTACTCAAATGCTTTTGCAGCTTAATTTGCCTCCTAGCTATACCATATTTACCCGAATAGAAGATGACTCTGAGTTTAAGACAACCCCCTTTAAAATACAGGTTAAATACATACTATACTATATGTATGTGAAAGGAAGAGGGCTCTGAATTTAAGACAACCCTCTGTTTTCTAACATCAAAGAACATGGGGGGAAAACCTAGTCTTGGATTCAGGTAGATACAGTAACTGAATAAACTGTGTGATTTTGTTTGTTTGTTTGTTTGTCTGTTTATTAGAAACCTTTAATATACCGCCCACTCCAAAGACTTCGGACAGTGTACAAAAACATGTAAATAAAGCAACATTAAGGATTGCATTGTAAATTAAAAACTAAAGTAGGTAACAGAAAGCAAATAAAGTGAACTACAGGGCAAAAGCCTGGAGAAACTGAAAAGCCTTCAATAGAGATTTGAAGATCAGTAAGGATGGGGCTAAACGAATCTGAAGGGGAAGAGAGTTCCAAAGAAGTGGGGCAGCAACCGAAAAGGCCCTTTTGCAGGCCCTAGAACTCCGAACCACTTGAAAATCGCCCTGAG
Organism: Hemicordylus capensis; assembly: GCF_027244095.1. Taxonomy (NCBI): domain Eukaryota; kingdom Metazoa; phylum Chordata; class Lepidosauria; order Squamata; family Cordylidae; genus Hemicordylus; species Hemicordylus capensis. The sequence continues at coordinate 22,700,001 of NC_069661.1, read as the reverse complement.
ACCTTGGGTTAGGGCGGTATAAAAATGTGCTAAACAAACAAACAAATAAATAAAATCAGGGACCGACAAAAGGGCCATCTGAGATGATCTAACAGGATGGGATGTAACTAGACGGGAGAGGCGGTTCTGTAGGTAAGTAAGCGCCAAGCCCCGCACGGCTTTGAAGGTAAGAACCAGGACTTTAAATTGAATTTGGAAGCAAATGGGTAACCAGTGCAGCGACTGCAGGAGAGGTGTAACCCTGTCATATTTTCTGGCACCCATGAGTAGGTGAGCCGCTGCATTCTGGACCCATTGTAGCTTCCCGATTGTCTTCAGAGGTAACCCTAGATAAACCCTAGATTTTCATCAGTGAATTCTTTTACACTTCCCTATGCAGTTTCCTTTGACTGGCAGCAGCTCTTAAAAGCGTTCAAAATGGCTTTGCATGGCAAAGTAACTTTTTGCTAGCTGTTTTTCTTTTGATCGAATTCTTTTGATCGAATTCTGCCCTACCCCACACTTTCATTTGCAGATTGAAATCATAGTTTCCCCAAATTTGCATGGTAAGGCCCATATTTTATAGGCAGAAAGCGCATGTACAAATGTCTCAATTCTAAGCTGGTAATTATCATTTATAAAGCATCTAATGTTGGTTCCACTGTTGCTATGTTGTGCGGAGCACAAATGCTAGCTTAGATTTGTGAGTGTTGCTCTTTTTCCAGCTATGTACTGTAAAGTCAGACTTCTGCCTGTATCCTAACTAGGAGTTGCTAGTGTCTCATGTTTCTGGAGAAGAGAAACTGCTACATAATTTAGACAATGTTGGCAGCATACCTGGAAGGCAGTAACTTTGGACTTCTTAACCATGTAGCAAGTGAACAGAATTTAAATTTCCATCTGAAACGATTGGTGCTCTCTTTTCTTCATATATTTGTCCTCTTTCTATGCTGCAGGCCAGTAAAAGGAAGCACTGGGAAATGATTGCAAGGTTTTTGCAATTTAAGATCTGTTGATGCGATTATGCATAGGTGCTCTGGCCTTGCAGGGAATGAGCAAATTTAATTGCTTACTTACTTGACTGAAACTCGTGTGATTAATAAACTTAAGATTTTTTTAAATCAAGGTTGAATCAAGCCATACTAATAATGAATCCATCTGAGGATTCATAAACTAAAATGCTGAAGGATATTGCTTCAATTAAAGCACACATGTATTTCTTCAAAGCTGCTAAAATTTGCATTTCTGTTTGTTTTTTTAATTCAAGGTTTTGACTCTAGAAATTTGGGAAATGTAGGAAGTTTGCATAGGAGACTTTGCATTTGGGTAAACATGGAAAGGGCATTGAAAGAGAAGTGTTTTTAGGATTTCCAAGTTCTGCCTATGCACATTCAGACTTAAGGTGTAAAAAGAACATAAGAGGTATAAAAACCAGTTGACTTCACAGTAAGTTCGTGGCTTTTAATATCCTGTCTAGATCTGGTTGTTTTAACGGCAGATGGAAGAGTTAGGAACAGCCTGTTGGTGAAATTTCAGCATTTGTCTGTTTTTGATTAAATGGAAAATTCCATCTCTCTCTCTCTCTCTTCTTATGAATGGCTTGTTCTAGATATGCAGAGGCTTCTGCAGTAACAAAAAGTAAATGTTCGTGTCTTGTCTTAGAATATTGACACATAGAGCAGCTTCCCAGGAGAGAGAAAGGTTTGCCAGAAATTTGGCACTGCAGATATCTACATGCTCAGAAAGTATGCATTTCACTGACTACCAGTATTTAAAAAACAACAAATATGTATCCTTGAATTAATCCAAAATCCAAAGTAGGGATAGTACTAAAGGTAAAGTTGCGCTGTCGAGCTGGTGTCGACTCCTGGTGACCACAGACCCATATGGTTTTCTTTGGTAGAATACAGCAGGGGTATTCTGATGGCCATTGCTATCTCCCGCGCAGTATGAGATTATGCCTTTCAGCATCGTCCTGTATTGCTGCTGCCCAATATAGGTGTTTCCCATAGTCTGGGAAACATAGTCTGGGAAACATACCAGCAGGGATTCGAACCAGCAAACAAGTCCTAGGGGTAGCTAAAATATAACAAAACAGTGAGCCACGCTTTCAAATTCTCTGAAACTATCCATCAGACTGGATGTAAAATGATTGGGGAGAAATTTTTTTTTAAAAAAATGAACAGTTATGCAATTCCTCCAGTGCTAATTGGAACACAGGGGTTCCTTCCAAGGCTGAGAGGTAGTGAGAGTAATTGATAATATTAACTAGGCTGACCAAGTGGCATTTTTTAAAGACACATTTCCCTTTCTCTTCCATCTTGATTTGTTCTAACTGGATTTTATTTCAGGCAATAATTGCTGCAAGTAGATTTGCATCACTATTTCCACACAAGCATTTTTAGTGTGCCTTTTTAGCACTATCCAAAAAGCTTATAGCTTGTATTAAAAAAAGCCAAACGGTAGAACTAAAAGCAGTCCACATATTAGTAATTGGCTGACATACAGACTATTGCTGCACTAGTGCAAGGATAGGAACATAGGAAGCTGCCTTCTACCGAGTCAGACCATTGGTCCATCTAGCTTAGTATTGTCTACACAGACTGGCAGCGGCTTCTCCAAAGTGGCAGGCAGGAATCTCTCACACTCTCTCAGCCCTATCTTGGAGAAGCTAGGGAGGGAACTTGGAACCTTCTGCTCTTCCCAGAATGGCTCCATTCCTGAAGGGGAATATCTTACAGTGCAAACACTTCTAGTCTCTCTTTCATATGCAACCAGGGCAGACCCTGCTTAGCTTAAGGGGACAAGTCATGCTTGCTACCACAAGGCTAGCTCTCCTCTCTTCTTCCTCAGCTCATCCTCAGCCATGGGAAAGAAGGGCAGCACTCTTGGCTAACAGTCCTTACGCTATTGGCTAATTAATGACAACTTTAGTAAGTGTTTGTTGCAATATATTGGCTAAATAGTTGAGCTGGTAATGATGATACTTACTGGTGCTGCAGAAAGTCGGGATGTGCACGGATGTTTCAGTGGCCTCCTCCTCCCACCCGACTGCTTTTCCAGGCGCGGAGCTGCGCTGCTCAATTCTGCACACGGCCACAGTGCTGCACCCAACAGCCTGTGCGCAGTGGTCACGTGTGTGGTCAGCATGGTGTTGCTGATCGTGCATGCATGGTGGCCCTGTGCATCCCACTGCTGTGCGCAGGCTGCTGGGTGCAGCCTCATGGCCACGTGCTGACTTCTGAGCAGCTTTGTACCGCTCTGCACCCAGAAAAGCAGCAGGGGAATAGAGGAGCAGGTAAGGACCTGGTTTACTCATGCTTAAAGGTACCACTCCCTGCCCCGCATAAACAATTCGGCGGGCTACATTGAATCAATTTGTGCACATCCCTAGGGAAAAGTGGCCCAAGCAATGCTATGAATCTTCATTGTGAAGATCGCTCATCACATTTGTGGGAAAGAGCAAAGAAATGCTGAATTGCACTCATAAAATGAAATGCAAACATTGTGTGTTTGGTGGTGGTGTAAGTATACGTCAACTCCTATTGGCATTATATAAGCCTATCGCCATTATATAATATCAAAAAACTTGTTAAAAAGATTGATGTGCAGTGTTTTCATGTGCTGTGTGCACGGTGAAAAACCTGCCCTCTGTCACCTTTTAAAAAATGTTATAACCAGGAGCTGCAATGTTTAGTCTCTTTGCAGTGCAGTCTGGTGCATGTGATGGCAGAACTCAGTCCCACTGCATTCAGTGGGGCTTACTCCCTAGTAAGAACATTTTTAGAATTGCAGTCTTAATTGGTTGAAATAATCAGTTAGTGCTTTGATTGCTTAAAACCGTGTTCTTTGCTGAAAAAGTCCCGGAAACCAGTGGCAGCCCACGTAAACCCTAAGTGTGGTTCCCTGACTTATTATTTATTGGGCCTGTGTGAACAGGGCAGTCCCTAGCAGGTTGCGGGGCTGGGGGCAAAGCAGAATGTGCAGGGCCTCCTTAAAATTCATTTGATTACAGAATCATACTGACTGATGACATATTATGTCAATAGAGTGAGTGAGTGAGTCTGGACATGTTGAACAGCTTGGACATATAGTGCATTTGTAAAGGGGAAAGTTAAAAGCACAACACATGCCCCTTGCTTCACAGTTCTCACTCAGACTTTCTGGACTGCAAACCAACTTGAGCATAGTATATGTACTATATGGACCCTGCTTAGCTAAGGGGACAAGTCATGCTTGCTACCCCAAGACCAGCTCTCCTCTGTAAGAGAGACTTGTATTGGCCTGGTGCAACAGGATGGGCTTGTGCCTCCTACTGTAAAAGCTTCCTCCCTCCATATAAGTGGCAGGGAATGGTGCACAGCTATGTTGTTGCACAAGTGCAGTGCCTACAGAAATGGACCAGGAGTGCAAGAGACTGAGCAGCTTTGATCATCCACTCAGCAACATGGCCTTACATAAGAACATAGGAAGCTGCCTTCTACCAAGTCAGACCATTGGTCCATCTAGCTCAGTACTGTCTATCCTGACTGGCAGAAGCTTCTGCAAGGTTGCAGGCAGAAGTCTCTTTCAGCTCTGTCTTGGAGTTGCCGGGGAGAGAACTTGGAACCTTCTGCATGCAAGCATGCTGGTGTTCTTCCCAGAGCAGTCCCATCCCCTAAGAGGAATCTCTTAGGGTGCTCATATGTAGCCTCCCATTCAGATGCAAACCAGGGCAGACCCTGCTTAGCAAAGTGGACAATTCTTGCTTGCTACCACAAAACCAGCTCTCTCCACAAGCCCTTCTTGTGTGAGTGTATCTCTCTTCGTTGCACAAGCGTAGCATTAGTCTGGATGTCGGCCATTACACACAGTTGTACCGCTGTTTTCAAAACAGCCAGAAAAAAAACTCCTTTAATCAGTGTGATGATTTAAGCATGAGGGGAGTACAGACTGCAGAGTGAATGATGGTGATGTAGTGAACTCCCCCACCCACCCACCGCCCCCCAATCAAGACTGAATTCACAAAGCATTAAAATCCAAGACAAAACATCCTGTCTGAAAAGTGCCCTGAATGTTTCTCCATGCAAAACTAGATATCGGGGAGAAGGGGTTTTGTCACCTGTGTGAGTTCTCACCTGCAGTCTGAAGGGGTACAGCCCAGCCACAGCTTACCCCAGTGAGAACTGGTTTGGTGGGATGTTACTGGCTGAAAATCGTACTAGCTTGATGAAGGGGTTATAAACACTTGTGTATTGTGTCCAGACTCCCTCGTGCTATATCTAAAGAAGTCTGCAAGAATTTGGCTTGCACTCCACAAATTGAGCTCTCTCTTCCACCACTGCGCAGTTATCCAGGGAGTACAAAGTGGGACTGGTGAGGCCCGAAGCCTAAATGTATCAACACAGGCATCGTTACTAAGGGTTGCACTGCAGAGGAGAACTACAGTTCCCATAATGCCGCACAACCAACCAGTAAAGCACTACATATATGCATAAGTGTCCAGATTCCTTTTTCACATGTTGTACTGTATAGATGGGGGCAAGAACTTGTCAGGAGGCATCCAAACTGCGCAGCAGCAGTGGCTCCTCTGTGAGGCAAGCTGAGGAGATCATCCTCAGGGAGGATGGGGGAGCCTGGGATGGGGAGGCCCTGACACCCACACAGGTCCAGAAGCAGCAAGAGACTGGCGTAATCCTGCCCCCCACGCTAGCCCCACCCACTGCCTCCTAAGCCTGGGCGCCACTCTCTGCACATCGCCATGCGCCTGGTAGCAGGCAACAGAGGGCTCCTGCTGCTGCTGCTGCGACCACCTCTAGCTTACTGGTGAGGCAGCATGGACAATTTATGTATTGATTTAAAATATGTATACCCCGCTCCTCCAGGACACTACTGCTCGGAGCAGCTCACAGCGTTAATCAAATAGATACAATGTAAAATAAGACCAAACAAGTTAAGTTAAACAAGTTAAAAGACCAGGTTAAAACCACAATTAAAATTCAAATTAAAAAAAAAAATTCAAATTAAAAGTTATTAAAAAAACTAAAAACTGAGAACTATAAAAACTAAAGAACCTACCAGATATAAACAGCAGATGCAACATTTAAAAGTCTCTTTAAAAATATGTGTATTTAATTGTTGTGGAGTTTTTTTAAAAAAACCCTGAGGGAAGGAGCATGGCGAAGCTCTTTGGGGAGGGCATTCCAAAGCCAATGGGCCGCAACCAAGAAGGCCCCACCAGCCGGATCACTACCTCCTACCAACCAGATCTCTGTTAGTGGCAGGGCCATTAGCAGGGCCTGAGATGACGAGCGGAGGGCCCCTGGCAGGTTCATAGGGGCGAATGCGGTCTGGCAGGTACCCCGACCCCAATCCAGTCAGCTTCCTTCCAGGTGCACAGCAATGCTCTCTGCAAAGAGTGGCGCCTGAGTTTGGGAGGTAGGGATGGGATGGGGCTAGCATGGGATGGGGTTACCTCAGCTCCAGCTGGGGGCAAGGCCAGCATTGGGGGGAGGGGTGTCATTTTTGCCAGCCACAGATGCAAACAGATGTTGAGCCAGCATGGCTGCACAGCATCCAGCTGTCAAAGTCGGAAGAGAAACAGCCAGCTATTGAAGCTATTCCCATGATCCACAGAAATCGGGCTAAGGGAACCCAGCCCAGTTTCTGTGGATCATGAAAACTCACGAGCAAGCCCGGTGGTTCCATTGCAGCTAGCCCGCCTAATTCCCCCTTCCCTTAAGCCAGGTTAACAAAGTGAACGCTCCGTTAACCTGTGGTTTTTTTGGTCGTGAGACGCCATGGCACATCTATGCACTGCGGTGACTCATGAGGAGACCCCCGACCAGAAGGCTAACACAAGCCTCCCGGCCTCAGGGGTTCTCCCCAGGATGCCCCGTGCGCTCATGCGGGGCATCATGGGGCTTCCGGGGACAGGACAATCCCCGCCGCCCCTACTAGCTCCATGACGGAGCCAGTAGTCATGTGAGCAGCTGATCCTGCCTCCCAGGGATGGCTCCCTGCTCGTCTGCAGGGAGAGTGGGCTAGCCCACTCTCCCCACAGAGCCTGGTAAGGCTGGACTACACACCAATTGTGTGTAGAGCCTCATTGTTTAATAAAACACAAACAAAACACTAGCAACAGTCTGGCACTTCAGAAAAGAGCCATTTCTTTGATTTCACCACACTGTGTAATGTAATCAAAGTATTCTTGCTGTTTAATTTTGTTTTTAATATAGCGGTTGTATTTTTATTTTTGAGATTTTAGCTGATTGTTAGCCTTGGGGACTTTATAAGGCCTGCAAGGCAGGATATACACAACAAGACAAATAACGAAAAAGGAAGTAAATCTGCAGAGGGCTGCTTCTCAGCTAGTCTTCCAACAACAATAAGAAGCATTAAACAAACAGCTTTGCTGTGCACTAAAGGGGGGGCCGCGTCACAGTTTATCAGCTTCTTTTATGTACTTCTCCACACCCGTCTCTTCTTGAGGCCACAGTTGCATGACAGTTAATTGTTTATGTTTTCAATGGACATGTTTCCCTTCCCTGCTGGGTGAGCCCCGGAGGAGCAAATTTTAAGCTTCCGTGCCTAATGCTTTGCAGAGCTTTGGTGGGGTTGTTTGGTTATAAAAAGGAGCAGACTCTGCTCATGTTTAAGTCATAGGGGCTGTGTTTACACCAGTGCTCTAACACATAGCTTAAAAGTCACTGGCTATAGATTATCCCTAAACTAGTGCCTGGCTCTTCTCATATTCCCATCTGGCATGGTTCCCTTGCATTAAAACAGCAAGATGGTATCTTTCAGGGGAACAACGAGGAGCTGAAACATGATGCAGGCTTTCTAGCTTCACAGAACTCTCTGTTAGGCAATAGAATTATTCAGACACACACACAAAAAGAAGAATAAGCCCTCTTTTACATCCCTCTCAGTTTTAACATGGTCCGCCGGATGTCTAATTAGCACCCAATCCTGCATCTTGTCCACAAAAATACCATAGACCCTAATCTGGCCTGCATGTCTTGAATCCCAGAGAAAACAGCTTTCACAAAAAGTAGGGGAAAGTGATAAGTCCATGAACTGCTCAATTTCAGACTGCAGGTGGGAACTTCCTTCCTTCCTTCCTTCCTTCACCCTCAGGTCAGTTTACAATTAAGAAAAAAACCAATCACTATTAAAATCAAGTCCAAAACAATAATATTTGAGTGGTGGGGGTCACATAACTTCCATGATGGAATACTCTCCTAAAGACATTCCTGCACGCAACCAGCATGACAAGGGCTAGCTCCTTGACATGTCATTTGCTTTGTGCCTGGTATTTTGTTGTATGAAAGAACGTTCAACTGTGGGAGCTCTCATCTGCAATTTGAATGGGGTAGGGGCTGATTTTTTTAAGGGGAGAGCTACCCTGTCCAGAACAGTCTGTCCATCTGAATCTAGAGCGACTCTTCCTCTAACTCAGAGCTTTTAAAATGTGAAATCAGACAAAAAATGGTACAATTCCAGGGGGGAAATAACCAAAAGAATGCTTGGGCAGTTCAAAAATGCAGGTCATGCAAACATTGTATTAGTTAGCTGATGTAAAAAGTGACTAATAACAATGCGAATAGTACAGTCCAGGCGCCTCTAAAACCCCAGACCCTGATACTGGAAGCAAGTGAGTACCATTGGAGAATAAATTGTCGTCTGTTATGCTTAATAATGCTTATACACATTTATTTCCTACGTTTATGTATCTGTTGGTGTCCAGACCTTGTGAGATATCCTGGAGGAATGGGTCTCTGGACTTCAGAAGAGTTCTTTGCCAGTCACCAGAATACAATACACGTATTGTAGTGGTGCATGCAATGTGTATAAATTTCAATCACATACCACTGTACAGGTCCCAACTTTCCTTTTAAAAAGTTCTGTCCTGACCAACACCTCTGTATCATCTGGATTAGGTCTCAGCTTGTTAACCCACATCTAGTCCATCACTGAGCTCAGTCACCAGTGCATTTCATACAGCCATGAACTGGGTAGGAGGCAAGTCCTACACCAGTTTCATGAGCTGTATGTGCTGCTGTTTTGCAGTCATGTGTTAGGAGGCGTTGAGCTTCATCATCCGTCAAGCCGCAGCTGGGGCAGGCAAGCCTGTCCTTCCCAGATTCCGTCTCTAGCTTCTGAACGGGTTAGGCAGAAAAATTGTCCTACCCAACTGAGGCTTGACGGATGATGAAGTTCTCCGTCTCCGACCTTGTTTTTATCTCGTATACAATCACAAAACGGGAGTATGCACAGCTCCCAGAACTGGGTAGGGTTCATTTCCTACCCAGCTTATAGTAGTGAGATCTGCCCTACCGATTCAAGACCTCCACCAGATTCCCAGGATGAAACTGACAGTAAGTATTTGTATATAGTACGGTCCAACAGGTAATCCATGTGGTCAGCTCTGACACTGCCCATTAACAGTTTGGAGATGGATGGATTGTAGATTGCTTCCCTCCTTGCGAAGGGAAGCTATGGGAAGAGAGCTGGTTTTGTGATAGCAAGCATGCACTGTCTCCTTTGCTAAGCAGGATCTGCCATGGTTTGCATTTGAATGGGAGACTACAAGTGAGCACTGTAAGATCTTCCCCTTAGGGGATGGGGCTGCCCTGGGAAGAGCATCTGCATGCTTGCATGCAGAAGGTTTTAAGTTCCCTCCCTGGCATCTCCAAGATAGGGCTGAGAGGGATTCCTGCCTGCAACCTTGGAGAAGCCACTGCCAGTCTGTGTAAACAATACTGAGCTAGATGGACCAATGGTCTGACTCGGTATAATGCAGATTTCTATGTTCCTTTTCCACCAGTGGTTGAATGGTACTGTCAGAGGAGGATATTCTTATGTGGATCTCTGGACTGGGTTATTTTCTAGTCATAAATACATTTCTGCATAATATTACCAGCAAATCTATATCTAGGAAGTCTATCTGGATATGCCAGGCAAACTTAGGTGCTGCCAGGAATCTGGGGGAAAGGCAAACGAGAATACAACTATTGTGACTCATTGTGGGATTTGAGAAGGCATTTGTCCCAAACTAATCCTGAAACAAATTGCAGAGAGGGACGTCTATTCTGTATTTCATCAAAATGCATTCCCATGACTCATGTTTCTGGATTTGCCAGTAATATATACACATACATGCTATGTTAGTCCTGAATCTTACGTACGAGAAATATGCCAGAGCAGATTCAGAAGTGATGGAAAATCCAGGCCAGTGCATAGAAGAAAAGGGCTGGCCTGAAATATTTGGGTTACTTTACAGCAGATATTTCCAGAAAATTATAGTCTAGTGTCTTCGGCCAGAAGAGAAAAGGCATACATTGCAGTTGACGATCAACAGCTACTGAAATGGAGCAGAATTTTCTAGATTTGGCCAGCCACATCTAGATGTGTACAAGTTTCCAGATTGGTGCATTAACACTGTGCGTATTTGCACAGAAGTTTCTGAATTTAGCTAGTCACATTCAGATGGTGCATTAAGTGTGTGTGTGTGTGTGTTCGCGCGCGCGCGCACAAGCCAATGTCTGTGTGCGTCTGTGTGGGGTGAGGGGCAGCTTCAGCTATAATGGTGACTTGCTGGTTTACTTGAGCTGCCAGAGCCCCAGAATTATGTGGGCGCTCCCTACTTCTGGTGTTGGGAAGGACATGCCAAGATTTAGTGTGTTATCCAAGCTTGCCATTCTTGGCATATTCTACCCTACTTGCAGACAAGAATGCAACATCTGTTAATAGATGTACAATTATCTGTAACTGTAATCTGGAGGAGAGTTGGTCTTCTGGTAGTAAGCATGAATGGTCCCCTTTATTAAGTAGGATCAACCTTGGTTTGCATTTGGATGGGAGACTACATGTGAGCACTGTAAAATATTTCCCTTAGGGGATGGGGCTGTAGCTCAGTGGTTGAGTATCTGCTGGCATGCAGAAGGTCCCAGGTTCACTCCCTGGCATCTCCAGGTAGGACTGGGAGAGACTCCTGCCTGAAACCTTAGAGAACCGCTACCATTCAGTATAGACAATACTGAGCTAGATGGACCAACGGTCTGACTCATTATAAGGCAGCTTCCAGTTTTTATAAGTAAGAACTGGACAGATTTTGAGTTCAGGACCACAAGTAAGGTAGAATATGCTGAGATTGGTAGGTTTGGACAATACACCTAATCTTGGAATGTCCTTCCCAAGACTGGAAGTACGGCATGCACATGTTGCTGGGGCTCCACTAACCTGGGTCAACTGGTGCTCTGCCGTAATATCTAAAACTGCCCAGAGAAAGAGAGATGTGTTTTCTGAATGGTTCTTAATTAATTAATTATATCCTATTACTTTGTTGTTTTTCCTCCAGAGAACAGTCTTGATTTGTTTTCCCCCTACATGTGATTATAATTTTAGCAAGAAAGTTAAGAAAGAACCTGGCGTAAGACAACAGATCGTTCCAAAATATACAATAAAAGGTCATCCACACAGCACTATAACAGCACAGTAATGAAGATATAAACAAGGAAACTCTGAGTTTAATTCACCAACAGTCTGTTGACTGGTATTTGTTTTCATACAGAGGGAAAGGAAATGAGATATAATCAGCCTGATAACAGCAAATAAATAATAAACATTTGTCAGTGATCTGCCAACACAAAACAAATGCTGTTTGGATGGTGGCAACTGCTAGAGGGGTAGCCATGTTAGTCTGCTGCAGCTGGTGCATTTCATCATATGAATTTGCTCACTTGCATTAGTTGCAAACTAGAACCGCTGATTTGTACAAAAGTGGTCTTATGCCATATGCAGTCTGACTTTATACATCTCAATCCCACTGCGTCTAATGGGACTTGCTCCAAAGTAAATGCCTGGTTTTGCCTGTGTGTGTGAATAGCTTCATAGTATTATAGAAGCAATACAAGAACAATAAAGACCTTGACTGACATATTGACTTCCAAAGCAGGCACATTAGTAAGGTCTTCAGGGAAGCAGCAGGAGCCCTTGCACACTCGTGCTGTTGCTTGCACTGTTTTGCCCACACTCGGAAGTATCAGTGCTCTTGTGCAACAATGGAGAGGAGAGCTGGTCTTATGGTAGCAAGCATGACTTGTCCCCTTAGCTAAGCAGGGTCTGCCTTGGATGCTTATGAAAGGGAGACTAGAAGTGTAAGCATTGTAAGATATTCCCCTTAGGTGATGTGAAGACAATACTGAGCTAGATAGACCAGTGGTCTGACTCAGTGAGGTGGGTCTCATGATCAACGAGACCCGCCTCCATAGGGTTAGCAGGGAGAGTGGGCTTAGCCCGCTCTCCCTGCAGACGACTAGCCTGAATCGGCTGCCCACACGACTGCCAGCTCCGTTATGGAGCTGATGGGAGTTGGGGGGATCGGGGGCCGTGTGGTCCCTGGAAGCTCCAGCATGACCTGCACGAATGCGTAGGGCATGCTGGAGAGACCCCCAAGCTGGGAGGCTGCTTTTAAGCCTCGCTGTCGGGGGTCTACTCATGAGTTGCCGCAGCGCAGCAACACACTAGCGTAAGCCTGGGTTAGCGGAGCACTCGCTCTGCTAACCTGGGCTTAGGGGAGGGGTACTTAAGCGGGTGACCCACTTGAGAGCAACTGGGCTTGCCTGCAAGCCCGGTGATTCTCACAGTAGCCAGAAAGTGGGCTAGGCTCCCTTATCCTGCTTTTTGGCGATCGTGAGAATCGCGTCACTATGTGGCAGCTTCCTATGTTTCCGTGTTCCTAATGCAAGCGCAGGGGGCAGGGGAGTTGCACGAGGGCTTCTGCTGTGTCCCTATAGACCCCACTAACATGCATGCTTCATTAGGATGTCTAAGTTAAGGCAACATCACAATTTAAGACCTTAAAACATACCCCTGCTAACTGAGCAAAGAGGCACCTTTTACCATGGTGAGTCTCTTTATTTAGAAGGGGGAGAGTAACTGGCCCTATCCACCCCCAGCACAGTACTTCCAGTGACTGTTGCTGGTGTGTGTCTTATGTTTCTTTTTAGAATGTGAGCCCTTTGGGGACAGGGAGCCATCTTATTTGTTATTTCTCTTTGTAAACCGCCCTGAGCCATTTTTGGAAGGGCGGTATAGAAATCAAATTATTATTATTATTATTATTATTATATTGAGGCTATTCACACAATGGGGCAAAATCGGGCTAGTGGAGGCTAGCCCGATTTCGTCCCATCGTATGAACCACCGGGCTCGGCTGCGAGCCCTGTGGTTCCTAGGCAAGTAACCCGCCTAAGTACCCCTGACCTAAAACCAGGTTTGCGGAGTGAGCGCTCTGCAAACCTGGTTTTCAAGATCGTGAGTAGCTGCAGCTACTCACGAGGAGACCCCCAGAGGGGAGGCAAAAAGCCACCTCCCAGCTCCGGGGGTCTCACCAGCATGCCCTGTGCACTTGCGCAGGGCACGCTGGAGCTTCTGGGGGCCAATTGGCCCCCCAGCCCCCGCCGGCTCCGTCATGGAGCCGGCAATCATGTGGGCGGCTGATCCGGCTGCCCAGGGCTCCCGCCGGGATCATCTGCGAGGCGAGCGGGCTTAGCCCGCTCTCCCCGCAAAAGCGGGTCTCACTGATTGTGACACCCCCCTCATTATCCACTGTTTTGTGCATAATGCTACAAAATGTGTTTTAGGAATACAATATGCAGTACAATGCTATTATGTGTAACCACTGAATGCGATTGTCATTAAATTATAAGTATCACTTTTCATCTTTTTCGGAAGAATATGTCACTTTTAGGAAGAATATGTAACGTGTCCCTGCGGTCGGGCTCTGTACCAAACCTTTTTAGTTGAGTCAATGTGGATAAAAACCAGCAATCATCATTATATATTTAGGATGTTGTGATCATTGTGGCTTTGACCTGTCGGAGTGGGGTTGGCTATCCATATTTTGGCACAGCTGTTTTTATTTATTTGTTTTATTTTATTAATATGTGCACCGCCATCATCCTTGCCTTATTGTGGCAAGGATGATGGGGGGGGTGGTGTCCCTCAGAAAAGCCGTTGCCTCCACTGCCCCCAATTTCTGTTTTAGAAATCTCCGCGCCCCCCCCCCCCAATGTTTGTCCCTGATGCAGCTAGCTAGCTCCTGCGTCCTAGGAGCGCCTTCTGCTACTGTTTTCCTTCTTGTTTTGGCTTCACGCTTTGGGAACGGATTGTTGGCTGCCTTGGACTTCTTGGGAGGAGGGACCTCAATCCAAGCAGTCAGTCCTCGGAGTCCTTGTGGAAGAGGGGCCAGGCCAGGCCAGGCCAGGCTCTGCGTTGGAAGGAAGGTGGCGGGGTCTGCCCCTCTCTTCCCAGAGTGAGGGGCGACGTGCTGGAGGGACGTCTGTCGCGAGGCTGCCACAGCACGTGGGGCCTAATCAGCGCCTGTGGTGCGCGGCGAAGGCGCACGTAGGAGAAGGATCGCTTCCCCGGGAGGAACCGGCTGCGGCTTGGTTTTCCCAGCACGGCACGTCATCGGATTGAGGCGTGTGTGTTTCTGGGCGGCCGCATCTCCCTCGCCTTCCTTGCCATGCAAGCTGCTGGATCCCCCCCCCCCTCCCGGCTGCATGGAAGGCCGCCCTCTCCCCCGCCCCCGCCCCGCTTCCCATGACTTCGGGACCTGTTGTCATGCTGAGAGGTGCCTGCCACTCTGGCCCAGGCGCCGCTGCCGATTGGCCGCCCTGCCCTCTCGGTTGTCAGGCGGCGGGCGGAATTGTTGGGGGAAAGTTTCAAGTTACCCGGGATGGGGAGTCTCCTACAGCAGAGCAGCAGCAGCAGGAGGAGGAGGAGGTAAGCGAAGCAGCCTGAGCTGGTTGTCACTTGCTGCTATTTCTGATTGGCTGGATGCTTCAGCTGCTTCCTCGGGAACAAAAGGTCAAAGTGTACTGGAGGCTGGTCTGCCCAAAAAAACAAGGGGGGGAACCGCAGCCTTAAAGCGTCCCCTTTGCAGCCAGTAAACGATTGCAAGGGGTGTGAGAGATTGAGAGAGAGAGAGAGAGGCGCTGGCAGCTGAAAGCTGTCGGTGAAGTCTGATCGGGCAAGGAAAGCCCAGCCCCGTTGGCAGGCTTGCGGGGCTACAGCACTGCTCTCTGCAGGCAGGAGACTTTCAGATCCGTGCCGGGCTAGCCCAAGAAGACTTTTTCACAGCGGAGGAGAGAGGTCTCTTCTGGAAGAGCCAGATTCCAGGGCAGGGTGAACTGTCAGGCATGGCTTGCGAAATCATGCTTCTGCAAAGGTAAATGTCAGTTTGGGCTCATGTTTGGTTTTGATTAACCTTGTGGTGGTTTTATTTCACTCCCTTTTTAAAAGCTATGATCATATTCCGGGTTCTGAACAAGACTGGCATTGGGAGAAATTTAAACTGAGCTCTCTGCTCTTTTTGATGTCTTGTCTTTCTAACATGTTTTCTTCTGTTTTCCCTCACAGTTGAGGGATGTTGGGTATATTTGCAACAAGGGGAAATAATTGCATCACTGCATACTGTATTTTAATGCTCCAGAAAATAAGACCCATGGGGGAGGGGGGTGGAGGGAGGGAGGGAGGAAGAGAGCAAGTTGTGTGAGTTACATATATTTTGGTCATGTTATATTTTATTTTAAAATGCCATTTATGTTAAGATGTACTACATTCATTTATGTGTGTGAGTTAGCGTGTCCCCCCCCCCATTTAGATTCTCCAGTTGCTTTTAGTTAATTCAGTGTAGAATGTAGCTTTTCTTTTTCCTCCTGCATGTGGAACTGCTTAACATCAAAGAGCTGTAATAACAGCATGTCAGCATAAAGTCATCCTAGGTGGCTTCTTTCAGAATACATTCAGTCCATAGTGCAGTCCTAGGCATGTCTACTTGGAAGTAAGTCTCACTGTATTCAGTGGGACTTACTTCCTAGTAAATGTGTTCAGAACCACAACCATAGAAACACTTTGGAGCCAGGAAACCTTCTTTTGATGAGGAGGGGGGGCATGTTGTCTCCTCATAAAGAAGAATTTAACTGCAAGCATGATATCTTAGCATCCTTTTTTCCTTACTGAAGCTACAGTCTTAAACCACACATACTAATTAGTGTGTACTTAATGAGACTCGCTTTTGAGCCCTACTGGCATTCAATGAGACTAGTTTTGGGGTGAGCATGCAGAGGATTGCAGTGTAAGGTGCCCTAACATATTTGTCTTGTATTTCAAGACAAATATGTATTTCTTTTAAATTCACTAGGATTTATCTACCCAAATAGATATTTTGAAGTTCCATAAAGAGTATTCATTGCGGTATAACATTACAGTGTCCTATTGAAAGTGGAGCCAAAGTGCCCGGATGCTCTCTGAAATCTTACTCTGCAGATTTTTTGCAGTGACTCGTCTCTTTTCAAAGTTGCCTGGGAACAGTTGAAAAGTTGCCTTTGCCTTTTTAATTCTGGCCTTTCTCTTCTTTACCAGTGTCTGTGAGAGAGTGAGTAACAGAGGGAGTGTGGCTCTTTCACAATAGAGTATGGTGAACTATTTTGAAGCCGGACTTTAAAAAATGGGAATAGACAAGTGTGTTAGAGGGAAACGTATAAATAGCTTTTAACATGCTACAGTGATCAAAATAGTTTCCAAGGCCATGTTTGGCTTCCTAGGAAAGGTATTTGTGTCGTAATGTTATAACTATGGTGCCTACTGAGCTTAATATAGAAAATAAAACGGAGTACACTTTGAATATTAATATTGAGATCATTTTTTTGGCCTCGCAGAGATCTTGGTTTTGCTTAGAATTAAAAGCAATGGAAATTGCTGTCTTAACATCTTTTGTTAATGTTGTATAAACTGCAGAGTAATAGGCTAATTCAGTCCTTCTCAAGTAGAACGATCCAGTTTTGCTGTAGACTGCTCTCAAGAGAATTACATCTTCAATTCTTAGAACTGCTGCTTCAGTGTTTCATTGAACAGTTTTGGTTTGTGATAGAACAGCTTCCTCTCTTTAATATCTTGGGGACTCTGGGGAGTGCAGCTGCTGGCAGAACAAGCAGGCAGTTCATATGTCTTATTTGAGCACCTTCTTGACTAGAAATAGGTTACTAGGGAAAACAACATTCTTGTACTGAGCTATCTTGATTCTGCCCCGAGCCTGTTGTCAGTGAAATATGTAGCTTTCAGATGAGCTTGGAAATGGCATATGCTGAAGAAGGACCCTCGCTGCCTTTATTTTAAACAAATGCTTTTACAAAATCAATTTATTCTCTTCTTTTCATACAGCTGAGATTCCTAGTCTACAACTCATTTTCAAGAAGAGCTAGGCTTTGGTAGATAGCAGGGATCTTGAGAGGCACCTTTTAAAGTGGTGATTCTCTTATGTTTAGCAGGGAGGGAGCAACTGTCCCTTTCCAACCCCAACACTACATCTTTCCAGTGACTGTTGCTGGTGTCTACCATATATTTTCTTTCAGACTGTGAGCCCTTTGGGTACAGGGAACCATCGTTATTTATTATTTACTTATGTCTCTATGTAAACTGTTTTGAACACTTTTGTTGAAAAGTGGTATATACATATTAATTATCATTGTAGTAGTATACCTGTGCTAGACATTTGACTCATTTGGCTTAGGTCTTGTTCCTACAAATAGCAGCTGAGGGCATTCAACTGTGTTTGGACTATATCATTCTGGACCACAAGTAGAAACTCATATGTTTTCATATACAAAAACTTCCCTTATCTAGGAAAAAATCCAGATTTCTGCATAGGAAGGAGAATTCTGTCATGTGAGTCCATACCTGTAATCTGAAGTGGTACAGTCTGGACACAAATCTGTAATTTGTGAGGAATGGGCCTCAACTGTTAGACAAGGCAGAGACTGTTTCCAGGAAACAAATGACACTTCATTGGATGAAAACCTCTTATGCAGTGAAGTTTGCTCTCCCCTTTTTTCTTCCCCAGAAAATGGAAATCTTGTTCTTATCAGCCTTGACTAATCACACTATGAGGCTATTCACATGAGCGTGCAAAAAAGGGCTAGGGGAGGTTAAATGAGGTTAAGTGTGTGAACGCTCTCTTAACTTCATTTATTTTATCGTGTGTCAACAGCTGGCACATGGGGCGGGGTCCCAGTAATGCACTGCACACTTGTGTGGTGCATTATTGGGGGCCTGGGGAGGGCAGGGCGATGCACAGTGGTGGTGCATCCCAGCACCTCGACCCCAGGAACTGCTGTTCATCTGGCGGGTGATCCACCTGCCCAGGGACTTGAGGGAGATAGTCTGCGGAGAGAAGGTAGGTTAAACCTCCCTTCCCCGCGGATCACCCTGGAGCTCTTCTCACGGATCCCGGAGCTCATATTAGTCATGCACTCAGAAGCACATGCATGAGCCCATGCCAAATCCTGGGGGCTGTAAACACAAGCAGTGGCTTTTATGGTGCCAAACAGCTACCACAGCTACTCTTACCGCAAGAACCTTTTGTTGTTAAACAGTGAAGCCAAAGGTTAAGTAGTGTATCAGTACAAACCCAGTCAAGTACGTTTTTCTGTGTTGCCCTTGAACACTTGGGAGGTTGCAGCAGGTGTAAAATGGGTTGCCAGGATGGTTCAGGATTCACTTTGCACCCTGGGTCCACACAGGCTTTTATCTGCTTACCTTCCACAGCCAAGAAATAGCCCCTTCCCCACGATCCTTGCACCCTCGCATTTTGAAACAGTACATGCTGTGGTAGTAAGCATGACTTGTCCCCTTAGCTAAGCAGGATCCACCCTGGTTGCATATGAAAGGGAGACTAGAAGTGTGAGCACTGGAAGATATTCCCCTCAGAGGATGGAGCTGCTCTGGGAAGAGCATCAAGGTTCCAGGTTCCTTCCCTGGCATCTCCAAGATAGGGCTGAGAGATACTCCTGCCTGCAACCTTGGAGAAGCTGCTGCCAGTCTATGTAGACAATACTGAGCGAGATGGACCTATGGTCTGACTCAGTATATGGCAGCTGCCTATGTACTGCCTGTGTGCCAAGTCCATAGGCTATGCAAGAGGCATTTGTGTTGACTGTTCCAGGATTCTCTTGCCATTGAGACGTGCCAAAGCCCTAGTAGTCTTCCCCAAATGCTGTTATGATATTTGTTTTATGACTCGCCTTTAAGTATGTATTGGGGTAGAGCTTAGCACTCGCTCGCTCACTCGTTCTCCCTTTGATTCATTGAACACCTGTAGAGTTTTTATCTTAGTATTTTGTATGTGATCCAGACATGGATTACAAGTTGGCAAGGGAGAGGAAAATAAAACCAGACACAACAAAAGCAATGTGGTTGCAGCATGCATGTCTTATTTGTTTGTTATTTCTCTGTGTAAACCGCCCTGAGCCATTTTTGGAAGGGCGGTATAGAAATTGAATAAATAATAATATAGTAATATAATAATATAGAGATACAATGGCCCAGATAAAATGCAACACTAAACCATGGTTAACTGCACATTCCCCTCTCCTCTCTTGCAACCAAGAGGAGGAGAGTGGAAGCCTTTGCTCTCACTTTTAAACCGACCACAGCTTCCTGTTACATAAGAATTCTGGGAACTGTGGTTTGCTAACTGATTATAGTTAGAACAAGCCAGGATATCAAACCATGGTGTAATCTTGGTTTGTTATCCTGGCTTGTTTCAAGTTAGTTAGCAAACAGCAGTTCCCTGAGTTTGTATAAAACAAGGAACTGCAGTTTGCTCTTAAAGCAAAAGCATCAACTACCATGTGCAAGATAATAGGAGGGGAGGGGAGAGAAGTGAATGGCCATGCAGTTTCCTTAGGCTTGTTCAGGTGAAGCTAAACCATGGTTTGTATCTTAACCGGGCCATTGCATTGGAATACTGAGATGTTCTTCAAATGCTAAATTAGGACCCATGTGAGCCGCATTTCCATGGGTTCATCCCATGGTGATGCTGTAATGTGGCTCATAATCATATGGGCCAAGCAGGTCTTATGGATTTTTACCATCAAATCAGCATTGAGACTTTCTGATAAGATTGCTTGGAAAGTGGGTGCTGGTCTTGTGGGAAAGACCCACACAATCAGATTCATCCTATGTGACTGCATCACTGCAGCACCATGAGATATACTTCTGGGGGGGAAATGGCTTCCACAGCATTGCATGTAAAAATTGAAACTTCCTGTTCCACATGGTGTTGCTTGTAAGAATGGACAGTGGGGCTGTTTGTAATGGACAGTGCCACACTGGGGCAGCGGAGGAGCAGTGGAGGGGCAGGCCAGACCTGCCTCCCTCCATTTAAATCGCCCGCTCCCCCCTGCCAAAATGTTTTGACTGGGGGAACTCAAATTGTTTCAGCGCCTCGAATCAGAAACACCAAAATGCTTTATGCACATCCCTGCCTGGGCCACTGGGTTTGGGCAGGGCTCTACCCGCCCTCCGGCTGGCAAATGAAGCACTTGCCCCCTGCTCCGCCTCCATTCTGAGGAGACTGGGTTTGAATAAAGTGGCTTGACTGATGGAGAGTGGGATTCTGTGTGAGGCACAGGGAGCAGCATGGCAGAAGTCAAGAAGCGGAGCTAGGAACAGATGCCTACATAGATTGCATTAGCAACACATTGACCTTTTAGCATTTTAGCATACATCTCTGTCAACAGCATGGCTGTCTTTCTGTCTGTCGGACATTTAGTGTGCATTAACACATTTATTGTGACGTAAACTGTAGCCCACAAAGCCATATGCCAGAATAAATGTATTGGTCTTTAAACAGGGTGTGCATTTTTGCTCTCTCTTTTCCTGCAAAAGACTCACATAAGTACCTTTTTGGAGCTGATGTGCATTGTTAATCACCTGTTAAAACAAATTTTTAAAATGGGATTTTAAAGGGGCATGGATGTGTTTGTAAATGCAGTCCTTTAAACTTCTCCTTTATTTTGCATTGCAAACCTGTCCCAAAAATGGTCTGGGGCTAAAACTTCGGGTAGCCTCCAGAAATGTGCTTGTAAGTGATAAAGGACATGATACTAAACCTGCAAATGTGATTAAGCTCTGTGTACGTGACCAAGTAGCCTCTTTATGGCCACCTGCAAATAATTAAATGGGGAAGAGAAAGATAATCTAAAATGCTTCAAGCCCATTTGTGATAAGCAAATTGGTAACAGAGCTGGGTTCTGACCTGTGCACCCAAGCACTGAAGACATTAGTTGATATATAATCTCTCATTAGCTTTTTAATTGCCCTCTCTGCTTCAGGAATATAGTTTGTTTAGAGTGCAAAGGGAGTTGCTATTCTGGTGCCACCATAGAAACTTGTTTTCAACTTGGATCACGGACTGGCTGTTTGTGCACATACTTTCTAGACAAGGCCAATGAGAAAATAATACTGATATTTTGGACTTCACATTTCGTTGAGACTCCTCTCAACATACTTTAGAGTTGAGCAATAATAAAATTAAGCTAGATGAGACATTTGTAAAACAGACCACAGCTTTTATATGTGCAGATATTTATATGTGCTTTTATGTGTGCAGATAGACAGGCTAGATCAATAAATGCAAGCTAACTTATGAAATAACTTCTGAATGGTACCATAAACTTGACTACAGCCCCAAATTTATTTTTAACCTTTCCTTTCTCCAAGGAATGTAAAGTGTGCATATGGCATACCTTGAAAAATTTTCTTCGGATCTAGGATCGAGCCCCAACATTTAGGAGCCACATAACAGACATTTAACAAAATTATCAGACTTAGTGATGAACATTGTGGAAGGGGAGGGTAAATTGGCTTATTTATATCTCCTTTACAAGTAACACACTTAGGACAGGAACAGGACTGCCAGTGACAAATAAAGATTTGATTAATTAACTCTACCTCTGAATATCCTAGCCTAGGCATCACAGATAAATTTCTAGGTGCCATGGCTCCCTGGCACCTGGGATTTGTCAAGCCTTGGCATGTGGTTCTCCCCACCTTCTATTTTATTCACACAACATCCTTATGAGGTAGGTTAAGTGGGGGGACAGAGAGAGAGAGTAACTGGCCCAAGTTTTACCCAGCTATATGGCAAAGTCAGGATTGAACCTGCACCTCGCCAGTCTTCGTCTGACACTCAAACCCCTACACCAGGTGTTTCCAACCTTGGGTCCCCAGATTTTGTTGGACTACCACTCTCATCATTACCAACCAAAGGTCATTGCAGCTGGAGATTATGGGAGTTGTAGACTAACAACATTTGTGGACCCAAGTTTCCCAACCCCTGCTCTACGCCATGGCTGCATTTGCACGTAATGTGGAACCGGAGTTGCATGGGGCAGAGGTTTCCCTACTGTTACATCCGAATGTGTGCAACTCTAGTCCTGCTCCTCTAGCAACCCAAGGTTTTGCTCGGCAGACTCCAGTTTGAACTCTCGGTTTGTAGTGAGTTTCGCTGCTCCTAAACAGAATTCCGTTCTGCCTCTATTACATCCGAATGCAGCACTGGAGGCTGCATTCTGTTGGACTGGAGTTGAGGGAGGAAGCTCCTCCTTCTCTCCATGTGTGATTGACTTTGCAGGCTGTCCTTCAAGCAAGAAGGAAACCCATACAGCCAGTTCCCCCTCCTCTCTGCAGCCTCACTGACTGCAAAGAAATAACTCTCTGTTTCGTCTGAATGCGGACAGGAGAACAGGGTGGTTGGAGCAGAACCGCGGGTCCATTGGACCCACGGTTCTGCACTACGTGCGAATGCGGCCCATGTTGGCTTATTCTGCTAGTCTAAGTCACTATTTCACTTCATTGAAAACAATGGGAGTTCTTTTAAATTGATTTCAGTAGTCTATGTGCAAAGGCAAATTGAAGCCTTGGTTTCATCTGGCATTACTAGTCAATAGTCCTGAGAGACGCTTATTCATACAAGTGTGGTGCATCTTTATCTGAACAAATTGCATTGGGAAAGTCCTGAGACTGCAGTTCTTCTGCATATAATTTTAAAGGATTGTAAAGAGGAGAGTTTACTCAATGTTGCTAATTTTTGTTATATTTGTGGTATTCGGAATGAAGTTGTTAATTCTGAATGATTTTATTTTTGTAATTCTGGCCATTGGCTGTACTAATAAAGACAATAAAGACTGAAGTTGTTTAAATCCCATTGGAATCTGTAGGATATGAGTTGATTGTGTACAAGATTGCGGCACCAACCATTAATATAATCAGAAGAAATCTTTATAACTGAGAGGGTGGGCAAGGGTGGTGGTTTTTCTGGTTTTTTCCCATTGAGTAGAATTAAGAACAGCCCTGCTGGATCAGGCCCAAAGCCTATCTAGTCCAGCATCCTATTTTACACAGTGGTATCTAGATGCCTCTGGGATGCCCACAGGCAAGAGGTGAGGGCATGCTGCTGTTGCTTCCCTGCAACTGGTATTTAGAGGCATCTTGCCTCTCAGTCTGGAGGTGGCCTATAGCCACCAGCAAACTAGTAGCCATTGATAGACCTGTCCTCCAAGCCCCTATTAAAGCAACCCAAGCTAGTGGCCATCACCATCCCATGGCAGAGAATTCCACAGATTAATTATGCACTGTGTGAAAAATCATTGATCTAAGGCTGTTATGCAGGGCCATGTAAAGAATCCATATTACTAGGCATATGGGGTAGTTGAGTTTTGGATTGTCTGAAGAGCCCAGTTAAGGGTGGCAACGCTTTGTCCTGTTAGATGGCTTTAGTCATTTATCTTCTATCAGAGCTGGGATGGTGAGAATGAATTACCCTCTGTGCTAAGCAGAGTTTCCCTGGGTTTGCATTTGGATGGGTTACTACGTGTGAACACTGTCTGCTGTAAGATCACTGATATAGGGGATGTAGCTGTAGCTCAGGGGTCTAGCAGGTGCTTTGCATGCAGAAGGTCTTAGGTTCAATTCATAGTATATCTAGGGAGGGCGGGGGAAGACTCCTGCATAAAGCCTTGGAGAGCCACTGCCATTCAGTGCGTACAGTACTGTGCTAAATAGGCCAGTTTTGGTATAAGGTGGCTTATGCCCCTTTGTAAAAGCTCTACATACTTTTGGTGCTATGCTTAATGGATCCTTGAAAAGCACCAACTTCTCTAGTCATCTATGGTGAATAAAATCCTTTCCAGGTGACCAGGCAGGGATTTTTTTCTTTTTAATTCATAAGTGGAAGAGGTCTTGTTGGATGGTTTATTTGAAGCCTTAAGGTACTACAGATGTCTAAAGACAGGAGGGCAATTTTAAAAGGTCATGTAGGGCGGTAACTTCTTTGGGCATATCTGCATGCCGCCACCTTGTTGCCTAAAATGAATGCTGCAGCTGGACTTTTTGCCAGCCATCAATCACGAAAGCATGCATCTTGCATCTAGAATTGGAATATACCATCCATGAAGTGGAATGTTTAATTCCTTTTGTAGAGGAAGAAGAGAAATCTCTACTTTCCTACTGAAATATTGCAGCTTGACACTTAACCAAGTTTTCCAGAAACAGCCCTGCAGTGAATAGTTGTGGTTGCTTAGGAACCCGACACTTGTGCTCTTATTATTATGCAACTTAATTTGTGTTTGGTGTGTATTACATGCCACTGTCAAATCCAGAGGAAGGGCGCAGTTTTGGCTCGAATGCATTTGAGTCATTCGCTCCACCTCTTCTGAACCCATTTTCTGCCTTACCCATCCAGGGAGCCTTGCCAGACTGCAAACCATAAGCAGATGAGACTCTTCCAAGTCTTCTAGCCTACTCTCCTCTTCATTTTAATCTTTAAGAAATAAAGCAGCAGGAGCTGAATGGGCTCCTGTATCCATGTAAGCATGTTATTAAGAACCTAGTGTTATGATCAGAGGGGCAATTGCAGCTCTTAGCCAATGTGACATCTATCTGAAATCAGAATGCTTTACAAGATCTTCCACATGATAATGGAGATGGGTTCAACAGAGTGATGTGGTCAGTTATTGCATAACCGACTTTGATTTTATCGCATGGACATTTTGTGGCCCAGAACCAGCTAGTCTGGGTAGCCCAAGCCATGCCACATGAGTAATTGGGGCTAGGTAGAGTGTTACAATTCCATGTTCTGGGAATGGGACTCTCCAGTGAATTTGGAAGCTACTCTCTCCCCACCTGCTGAGTAAGAGACAGTTGCCCATAAGATACTGTTGAAAGAATCCAGGTCTTAAGGACAACTGTGATTGGACAGCAGTGTGTCCTACTTCCCTCCCAAGAAAAAAAAACCCTGGAAGGTTATGCTCTTTCTAATTTGGATCTTCATATTGAAATTTTAAAAATCAGTTTGCAAGCTTATTTTTTACCTTTGGATGTTATAAAATGAAATATTTAAGACAAACTGGAAGCAGGTATAAATGTAGTCCAACTGAATGGTGGAAACATGGCATTCTTTAGTGTGCAGTTTTCATGCCTACAAGTAGGTGGGATTATATTATATAGGTGGGATTATATTAGAGTTCTAAGTAAGGCTGGTCAGCAATTTGGTGGAACAGGCTGGTGAAATGAGTGAGGTCAGGAGCAAAGCCAGTCTGTTGGGGTTGTAGAATCCTAGGCTTCAACATTTTCCTGGAGGGAGTTAAGGAAAGGTGGATGTCTCTTAAACCCCACCCTATAAAATGACATGCCAGCAAGTTGTCACCTTCCCCATACTGTGTTTGCACCCAAGTTGACAATGGTGGAGGGACCGAGCCTGCATTCCTTAGCATAGCAGTTCCCAGCCTTGGATCCCCAGATGTTGTTGTACTACAACTCCCATCATCCCCAGCCACAATGACCGAAGGCCGTTGTGATTGGGGATGATGGGAATTGTAGTCCAACAACATCTGGGGACCCTGCCTTAGCAGACCAGTTGCTAACCCCTGTCATAGACTCATATTTTTGGGAAGCACTTTGTGGATCAAGTCATACTCCTTATTAGAAGCAGGAATCCTGCCTGATGTCAGATATAAGCGATAATTAGCAGAGGATTCAGTGTTCCCTCTAACAGGGATTCCCAGATGTTATTGACTACAACTCCCATAATCCCCATCCAAAGGCCATTGTTGCTGGGGATGCTGGGAATTGTAGTGAACAACATCTGGGAATCTATGTTAGAGGGAACAGTGAAAGGGTTATTTTTAATTGTATTATTATTATTATTATTATTATTATTTTATTTACATTTATATCCTGCTCTTCCTCCAAGGAGCTCAGAGCGGTGTACATGCTTATTTTTATCCTCACAACAACCCTGTGTGGTAGGATAGGCTGAGAGATACATGACTGGCCCAGAGTCACCCAGTGAGTTTCATGGTTGAATGGGGATTTGAACTCGGGTCTTCCCGGCCATAGTCCAGCACTCTAACCACTATGCTATGCTGGCTCCTGTTCTGTGCTCTCCTGTTCTGTGCTGGCTTCACCTCCAGCCAAAAGTTCAGTGGTTAAATCATCACTTTTTAGGTCAGCTAAACTCCTCTTGTCAGATGCCCTGAACTAATTTAGAATATGCACTCAGTCTTTCTGCACAAGCCAAGGGCGTTATTCTTTGTTTACTAAAACTGATTGGTTTGCCAAGCTGTACCTGAATGATAAGGAGAGAAAACTAGATCCAGCATTCCAAAGTTTGCAGCCAGGTTAAGCCAAAACTAACACGCTCTCTGTTTACCTGATAAGCCAGTGAAGCTAATTCTGCTGTTTTTCTGCAGCAAACGCAACCAAAAGGCTTGTGGTACCGTAAAAGCTGACACATGTATTGTGGCATAACCCACCGTCAGATGCATGTGTTACCCTTGGTTGACAGCTGTGTAAATCTCCTTGGTCCTTGCCTCACTCGTTCCACCAACCTGCCCATCAACCTTGCTATGGACCCAGAAATGTAGGTTTGAGCTCTCCATGCGGCAGCATGAGGTGGTAGAGTGGACTCGGCCACTTCAGCCTACAGGTGGGTAGTCACATTTCCTAATGCTCCCTTTGTGAAGAACTCCCTGCAAATAGAAAAGCAGCACAGCTGGCACAAGACAGGCATGCCGCCTTTCTTCTTGCTGTGCTATTTTTCTGTTTGCAGGGAGGTTTTTTATAGGCTTGTGCCCGAAACGTTTCAGAGGCCATTATAGAAGTCTCCGAAGCGTTTCAGCCACCGGGGCCGTTTTGGATTTTGGAGGCGGTGGGGGTGCTCCCTTAAGGGTGGGGGAGGGTGCATTTGCCCCCCCAGCCGCATTTGCATTTCCCTCGCCGGCGCTCCGTTGCTTCAAAGTCCCTCAGGGCAGCAACGTACCTCCCTGACACGCGTGCAGTCGTTGTGTGCATGCGCACCCGTCTGCCATGCATGCACACGCATGCAATGGGTGCACGCTTGCTCGGTACTTCTGGCCGAGGACAGCAATGGGGCGGCAGGGAAGTCTGCTGCCGCCCCGAAGGGCTTTGAAGCAATGGCACGCCAGCAGGGGAAATGTGGTGGGAGGGGTAAGTGCACCCTCCCCTGCCCTTAAGGGAGCACCCCCACCGCCTCCGGAACGTGGAGGAGCGGATCTGGGCACATCCTTAGTTTTTTATCTGAATAAATATCCAAAATTGGAGTTGTCCACCTGCAGTCTTGACATGGTGCAGTTCATTCTACCACTTTACTCCCACTTCCTAATTGCGGGAGGTGGCGGGGGTGGGGGAGTCCAACCCAGCCCCTCACAGCAATCCAAATACTAATAAATATATGTAGCATTGGATTTAAATCAGGGCTGCACAACTTCAGCCCTCCTGCAGGTGTCGGACTACAGCTCCCATCATCCCCAGCCACAGTGGCCAATCATCAGGAATTATAGGAGCTGTAGTCCGACACCTGCAGGAGGGCTGAAGTCCTACAGCCTTGATTTAAATACATGTAGTGCAATGCGTAAGAAACTGCCTTATACTGCCTCATATCATTGGGCCATCTAGCATTGACTGGCAGCAGCTCACCAAGGTTTCAGGCAGGGGTCTTTCCCTAGCCCTCCCTGGGGATGTCAGGAATTGAACTTGGGACTTTGCATGCAGAGCAGATTCTCTGCCACTGAGCTACAACCCCATTTGGTAGTCTGATTGGATGAACTACCCTCCACACACCTAGGAGAAGGGGAAAGGTGCACCCGATGCGGGACACACAGATGAACATCCTTAATTGTGCAATGGACCGGACCAACGCAGATGCTTTGTGCAAACTGACCCTTAAGTCTTTAAGACCCCACAAGACTCCTTGTTGGTTTGGGTACGACGGACTCACATAACTCTGGAAGCTGTCTTTCTGTGGGGCTGTTTTTAATCCGAGACTCCTGCAGAATGCCATAAAATGTTATCAATTGTTTTGATTGCTGAACTATTTTTAAGTACGCAAATATTTGATGAGAACGATATGGCCTGCAAAACAGAGCTTTCCTTTTAACATCTAACCAGCGAACAAATACGGAGCTCCAGTGACAAGGTGATTTGCAAACATTTCCCATGGTCAGGGCCGTGACCTCTTCTGCTCTCTGCGGGCCTTTGCAGACAGTCAGGACTGTTCATCTTTGAAGCATGGTCATTTGTAGCCATTCCAACGTGAGATGAGTACTTCTATGTAGTGGGTGGGGGGAGAGCATTGCTGGTTTTGCTGGTGTGCTGGAAAAGGTGCTGTGCTGTTCAATGAGAACCAGAAAAAAGCAAACTCTAAGAACTGTGGCAAGGGGCAGAGGCATTCGCTTAGGGCAAGGGTTGTCAAAACTTGGGTCCCCAGATGTTGTTGGATTACAACTCCTGCCATTCCCAGACATGATGGCCAAGGACTGGGGATGATGGGAGTTGTTGTTCAACTACATCTGGGGACCCAAGTTTGACAACCCCTGTCCGGGGGGCTGAAAGCCAATATAGATGTGATGTTTCTAGAAGTGCCAGAAAACTCCTTGACGCTGTTCTCACAAGCACCCAAGCCCAGGCTTAATCAACCAAGCCTGGGATTGGCTGCCCATGAGAACCGCTGGGATCCGCTCGGATCCCAACAGTACCTTGGCTCTAAACCCAGCATCAAAGTCCAGCTGTTAGCTGAGGTTAAGGGTTCCAGTGCACCCTTAACCCAGATCCCAGGATCATGTGTTAGCAGCTTGCAGCTCGCAGTGACACAGAGACAGGCGTCCATCCCCTGGGGGGATCCCCCAGTGCATTGTGGGATTCCTGGAGGCCTAGCCTCTGATCGATAGGAACATAGGAAGCTGCCATATATTGAGTCAGACCATAGGTCCATCTTGCTCAGTATTGTCTACACAGACTGGCAGCGGCTTCTCTGAGGTTGCAGGCAGGAATCTCTCTCAGCCCTATGTTGGAGATGCCAGATGCTCTTCCCAGAGCAGCTCCATCCCCTGAGGGGAATATCTTACAGCACTCACACTTCTAGTCTCCCTTTCATATACAACCAGGGTGGATCCTGCTTAGCTTAAGGGGACAAGTCATGGTTGCTACCACAAGACCAGCTTTCTTCCCAGCTGCTTCTGTGCTGCTTCACGATACTTGGAGCAGCAGAGATCGTGTGTGCACTCCACGCTTCCACTGAATTTTCAGATCTTTCTTAATTGGCCATTACAGTGCTTCCCAGAGGAGCCAGGAGAGGACGTAACTGAAGGAATTTTGTCACTGCCAGGACTGAGGATGCGTTCACATGAACGTGTGGTGTTAGGTCTTTTTATTTTTATTATATATTTTTATTTTTTATTTAGTTCCTTCTTATATAGAGTAGAAGGTAGACTCCAGAGTGTAGGGCAGATGCCATCCCTTTCTGAGGACGGCTCTGCTCGCTAGAAAAAGAGAGGCTTTATCTCTAGAAAGCAGAACAGAAGAGAATTCTGGGATATGGACCCATGATTACAGAGAAGGTCACCTCCAGAAAAATGTGGTGTAAGACTCCTAAGAGGTGCCCTTGGAAAGAGATGGAATGAGTCCAGATCTGATAAGACTCACATGAACAAACAGTACAGGAGTTAAGTAAATGGGCAGCTTTTGAAAAACACGTCCTTAGTCCTGCTCCACCTTCTTCCTCTGCCTGCCTGCTAACGAGCCATTTGCGTAGCAACCATCTTTATCAAGTGGCACATTTTGGTTCCTAATGGATGGAGACTGATGAGAAAACCATTTCATGACCAGCCGTCTTGCAGTGGAAGCTTCAGATTGGCAAGCTAGAGTTGTAAGGAGCTTTTACGCTCTTGTGAGGGGGGGATTTGCCCCCTGGTGGTGGAAAGCACCCTGTCCCACTGTGAGCAGGGCTGGCATTGCGGGGTCAGCATAGTTGGACAGGGTGCTGATCCCCGAGACCCATCAAGGCCCACCCAGGAAGAAGGGGGCCCATGGAGGCAATTTCTTGGAGGGCTCTCTGAAGCCATCTCTGACTCTGGGAATGGTGTCCAACACCCATTGTACTGTCAGTGCTCCTATCATCTGGTGGCATGCAGCATTGGCCCCCACACTGTTGAATACACTCCCCAAACTATGGGCACATTTGTGCTAGAGGGCATGTACTTTCCAGAGCTCGCTGATGCTATGGAAGTGCTGATTTGAAGCTTCCACCGCTCAGTGGCTGGCCATGAGGTAGTCTTCTTGCCAGCTCCAGAGCACTTCCAGAGTGCAGGCAAACTCCAGAAAGTACTTGCGCTCTGGTGCATAAGTATCCAAAGCTTCGGGGAGAGCACTGAACATCAAAGAGGTTAGCGCTGCGTTTAGGAGTGCCAGTGGCACAGCAATCTGGATGTCGGCCGGTGCCTCCAACTCTGATCCTGATGAATTAATTCATCCCTTCCTTTTGCTACTGGCTGGAAGAAGCAGGTTTACAGCAGGCAGGGATGGGAGCTGGACAAAGAACATAGCAGCACCCCTTGCACTTATGCTTCCGGGGCAGGTGAAATGATTAATACCCGATTGCAGCCATCACATGAAGAAATCTCCTTCTAGCACGATTGCTTTATTGTGTAGTAATACTTGTGGGTTTCCATGTGATAAAATTGCAGCTGTTCATGTGGTTGCTTGATCATGGGAAGCCATTATTGCTGATAGGCAATCCTGCTTTGTTCCTCTCGTGTTAAACTAATAAGAAAGACCTGTGATTAAGAGCTTCATGCAACCAACCAAGAGCTTCATGCAACCTACCCTGAAAGTTTCCAGGGTAGGCAGTGTGAGTTCTGTTCCTGTAAAATATCCAACACATCTTAACCTTAAAATCTGCATCGATAGCCAGCATGGGCAGAGTGCATCCGGATTGCCAGTTTGTGTCTCCGTTTTTGTAACCGAGGTTTTAATCTTTTTTAGCAGGCAATTATTCACTTCTGGAACCATAACAAACCCCTGAGTCCTGGCTTATGGTCTTGTCAGATCTGTTGTAGCATTGCTATAGAAATAGTCCCTGAAATATTGCAGAACTGCCATGGCTCTTGACCGTTTGCAGTTGATCTAGTTCTGTCTTGGTGGAGGCTGGCCAACGAGTTAGGATTTTGTATCCTTGAAGAGTGTGATTTAACACTCCACCCCGCTCCGGAAACCACTGCGGTTAAGAGTGCAGAAAAACATGGTTATCAGCACACCTCTTTTTCAGCCTCATTGTCTTTCAGTCTGATCTTGATGATGCAGTTTGAATTCGCTTACAGACAAAGAGTAGAAAGATCTGTGCTTGTGACAATTTTTTCTTATTTATTTTCAGCTCCCAAGAGGATGAAAGGCCTATGTCACCCTTCTATCTGAGGTATCTAGTTCTATTTGCTTATTGATTTATGCTCTTTTGGAACTCAGTTTGTACAGGTAGGTTCAGACGACATGAAGAACCATGGTTAGTTTTAACTAAGGCTTTTAAAACAAACCTGGATTTGGGTTACCAAATCTTGGTTTGTTTCAGCATTTTGTGGTTTGTTTGAGCCCGCCTCGTCTCCTTTCTCATCATGATCTAGGTTTGCCTTCCTCTATATCAGAACCCTGCAAGGATGGAGCTGCTGTAGCAAACCAAGATTAAATCATGATTACAGATTCAGGCATTGTGTGGGACCCTGGTTAGGGCAAACTAACCAACTTGAAACCTCGGGTTTAGATTGTGGTTTGACTGTCTGAAATAAACCATGTTTGGTGACTGGTGTAGGTTCATATAAACTAACCACAGTCAAAAGTAGCCATGGTTTCACTTGAGGTCTGAACCTGTCCTAATAAATCACTGCTGATTATGATGATGATCTTTATATATATTTCTCTTAGGCATGCCCATCGCTAATCCCATGTGTGGCAGCTCTCGCAAGAATTAGCAAGCAGCTGCCAGAGAGTGACGGGAACAGGTGGGAGGGAAGAAAATGGTGGCAGCAGCCAGCTGGTGGGGAAAGAAAATGGCAGCTGCCAGCCAGCCAGCGGGTGGGGGAAGAGGGTGTCCGAGAAGAAAATGGCGACAGCAGTGGGAGGGGGAAGTAGTGGCAGGTCAGTGGGTGGAGGAACGGTGGCGGAGGTTGGCTGGCAGATGGGGGAGGAGATGGCGGGCGGGGAGGAGAACGAACTGGGGTGGTGGAGGGAGAATGAAATGGGGCTGAAGCGGGGGAGAATGAAGATGGGGGGAGAGACAGGGAGAACTAGGGTCACAGATGCTCTGCACCAGGTCAGCTAATTATTAATTATTTCAATTACCACACACTCAGAAGTACATCCCACCAAATTCTGGGTGGGTTCACACATATGGTGTCACCTGAGGTTAGCCTGTGTGCCCCACTGCCCATCCCTATTGAGCCTATGTTTCCGTTCCAGTTTCCAGTATGCCAAGATTGGTTGTGTCATCCGAACCCACCAGTCTTGACATATCCTGCCCTACTCCTGCCAGGGAACCTGACATCTGTCACTTACTTCAAATCTCAGTCAGATTTGGCAGGCCAAGATCTGCCGATGCCAACATTCTTAGCAAGAATCCCAGGAATTGCTAAGCGGACCACCAAAAATTGACCAGTGGAAGACTGGCAGGCTGCTGGATCGGGCCCAAGGAGGCCCATCTAGTCCAGCATCCTGTTTCACACAGTGGCCCACCAGATGCTAATGGAAGCCTACAGCAGGAGTTGGGGGCATGCCCTCTCTCCTGCTGTTACTCCCCTGCAACTGGTACTCAGAGGCATCCTGCTTTGAGGCTGGAGGTGGCCCTCCGACTAGTAGCCGTTGATAGACCTCTCCTCCAAGAAGTTATCCAAGCCCCTCTTAAAGCCATCCAGGTTGTTGGCTGTCACCACATCTTGTGGCAGAGAATTCCAAAACCTGATTATGCGTTGTGTGAAAAAATACTTCTGTTTGTTGGTCCTAGATTTCCTGGCAATCAATTTCATGGGATGACCTCTGGTTCTAGTGTCATGGGAGAGGGAGAAGAATTTCTCTCTATCCACTTTCTCCACTCCATGCATGATTTTATAGACCTCTATCATGTCTCCCCGCAGTCGTCTTTTTTCTAAACTAAAAAGCCCCTGGTGTTATAACCTTGCCTCATCAGGAAGGTGCTCTAGGCCCCTGATCATCTTGGTTGCCCTCTTCTGCACTTTTCCCAGTTCTACAATGTCCTTTTTTAGATGAGTTTACCAAATGCACACACAAAATGCTGTTTTCCCCATAATAGATTGGTTTTGTAATGAGAGTCCTGTGCAAATGTATTTTGAAAATGGTACATATGAAGGAACAGGAACATAAGAAGCTGCTTTATACCAAGTCAGACCATTGGTCCATCTTGCTCAGTTTTGTCTACACTGACTGCCAGCCGCTCTCCAAGGTTCCAGTCAGGAAGAGTCTTTCCCAGCCCAACCTGGAGATGCCAGAATTTGAACCTGGGACCTACTGCACACAGAGCAAATTGTGACTGGGAGTTGTAATTCAGCAACATCTGGAGAGCCAAAGGTGGCCTACCCCTACTATAATAGATGGATACAGTAGTTTCATCTCAGGAATATCCTCGTGATGGAAAAACTGTGCTGTGTGAATAGTTCCTGGAAGCCAACTGGTAGTTCGCCCAATAAAGCGATGTCTAGTCATTAAGCCCAATGAGCAATCCGCTGCTGTGTGACACCATCCTCTGTTGCACAGGCTGCTTCTTTTGTTATTTCACTTAGCATCATAGTATCCCTCTGATTACATTTGGCAGCGTTCTAATGTTTTTCTGCTCTGTGTTGCACACCAGAGATGTGTGGCTTTGGGACTGTTTGCCAAGAGGAGTGGATTTTGGC
The DNA here is from genome assembly GCF_027244095.1 of Hemicordylus capensis. Taxonomy (NCBI): domain Eukaryota; kingdom Metazoa; phylum Chordata; class Lepidosauria; order Squamata; family Cordylidae; genus Hemicordylus; species Hemicordylus capensis. Next base: position 22,665,940 of record NC_069661.1, on the reverse strand, counting down.
AGGCTGTGTACTGGCTGGCGCTTCAGCACTTGAGAGTTCTTGTGGCAAGAGGCAGATGTTCTCACTGAAGTGACTTGTGCCATTTCTCTTCCCCGCCTTGCAGCGGAAATCAAAGGGCAAAGAGACCCAGCGAATCTGTGCCAAAGGCTCTTTTGTAGGGATCGTTCTTTTTTGAGTTGTTTTGTGGACTTTCTGCCAGTCAAGCTTGCCTTGATGTAGACTTATTTATGTGATATAACAACTGAACAATTAACGTAAACACATGGAGGATGTGGGCTGCAGCTTTTATACAGTACAGTGATTGAGAGCAGACAGTTATGTAACGCTTTGGGCGGTTGCAAACAAGAGCTGTCCAGATTCCAAAAAAACTGCACAACACTTGAGGCTTACCAGTTAGCAGGAACATTGTGTATATCTTTTTAAAAAAAAAAAAAATCAGTGCCGAAAATGTTGTAAAGATTTTGATAAGCACAGGAACGCATTTTCCTGTGTGTTCTTGTGATCTCCACCTCCATTTCAGCTAAAGGCGGTGATCCAAAGCATGCACTGCACTGGAATGGTTATATACCAGTGAGCGTCACTATTTTTCAAGAAGGAGGTCCTTTTGACAAAACACCTTCAGTGTGAGAGCCACTTCCCACTGTGCTGACCTCTGCATAGTACTGTGCTTTTCTCAGTGCTGTGAGGGCCTTTTACGTAAGATGGAGCCCCCTCTCAACAGCTCTAGAAGGAGAGCCCTGGGAAGGACTACACTTCCTAGCACTCTGTGCACACCTTCCCAAATAGTGCAAGAGTTCAAGAGGGCTGAGTTTCCCTTAAAGGAGCCCACCCCACCCCGGCGTTGGGCAAAATGCAGTCCTACATGGTAGAAATGGTCTTCTCCACATGTGAGAATAATCATCTCCGCGTGGCAACTGGGGGCTGTGCAGAATATTCAGCTTTGACCAAAGCTTCATACAGGCCCAATAAGCAATTAGGGAGCCTCCCTTAGGATTGATGGAGGCTGCCACTGGCACCCAGGCCTTACAATGAAGAACACTGCATTATGCAAACATATGTTAGAAGTGAACTTTAGTTGCCTGAAACTCTATTTCTTGGTGCATCCTCTCTCCTCCCCTATATTATCAAATATGCAGTCCAGTTCCATTCAGATCAATGGGAGGATTCAGTGTGATGTTGCTTGCACCATCAAACATGGGCCCACTATGTTTGCAATTATGATTTTTTGAGAATTTGAGAGGATTGGTGTCAGAGGGCTGGCCTAATATTTTGAACTTGTAATTTTAATTTTATTGAAAAGCGGTGTATCTCATCATTTTCTTCAGATCCAAGACAGTTTACATCAACAGTAAAATAACAAGAGGAGCATTTATGAAATGACAAAAAGATAGTATAAATAATAGGAATGCCAGACCAAGATAAAAATAACTGAGATTAAAACTATTCAAGGGCAGGAAGAGGTGCTAAAAAGCCTGCTGAAAAAGCTAGGATTTTACACCATTCTGAAATGTTAAAAGAGAGAGGGGCAACCTTATTTCCTGGTGCAGGGAAGTTCCACAGGTCAAGGACCATCATCGAGAAGTCTCTTTTTTTCATGGCTGCCAGATTTTCTCCCACAACACACTGAAATAAAAGGAGAATGTTATAGTTTAACTTTCTAGATATTTGTGCATGAAGAATGCTTTGTGCCTTTTCTTTCCCATGATAACCTGGGTATTTTTAGCACTGAATTTGTTAGATAAGCAAGGGCGTGCTTCAGAAAACCTGAAACAACAAATTATGAATGTCAACCAGATTAGATAACGTTGTTGCAGGTAATCCAAGGAGACCCTGGATAAGGATGTTTTGGCTACCTAGGTAAAAATGATCTGTTCAACAGGAAGAAAGTCATGTTCTCTGTTAGATTTTATAGATGTTTGGCATGGATAAGAGGAGACTGTTGTACTAAGGGTAATCCGACATCAGGGATGTCTGTATATGAGCCAGATAAATGGCTGAATTCATGTTATGCCATCCAATCTCAAAGCAGCTGGTCATCTAAAAGAATACGAATAGACACATGAGATGATTTATTTTTATTTTATTGCAGTGCCACATCCTGCCTTGAAATTGAAAATATCAGATATGTCTTCCTAAGGAGGCACCAGTCATGGAGAATGTCCCATCTCTTCACTAGCTATTGAATCCTTCAGATTATAAACAGTCCCATTTTCTAGACGCTGGCTGACACCCATTCTAACACTGCATGAGCACAACAAAGACACACAGACACGGAGGTTGTTCAGTTGAGAGGATGCTCAAAGATGTGCATTATCTTGCACTTTCAGTCCACTTGTACAACCAGGATAGCAGATAGCCTTACATAATTCCCAGCAACATATATGGGCTAAGGAAGAAGTTTCACAGCAAGAGATACACCACAAGTTGTGCAAGCGCACCTTTTTGCGCTGGTATAACTAGACAGGAACTCAAACTCCTGAGTTAGCATAACGAACTGTTTTTTGCACTACTGCAGTATTAGTCTGGGTGTTAGCTGCAGTTATTAGAATCAAACACTGATATTTTCCATGACTAGTATTTTACAAAATACGCTCTAGTCTAGGGTTAGGGTTAGTAAGTCCCCCTACTCACTAGATTTCCCCCCACTTTATCATTGTAATTGTTACACATTTGTGGTACTGTGCCCTCCTCCTTTTCTATCCCTGTTAGATGTGATAATCCAAAGATGTTCCATCGGTCATCTTAGTAATTTCACATCTACAGAAGGCATATAGGTGATGTTCTCTGCAGGTAACATTATGGAAAAATATTTATCTTAAGAGTCTGATAAGCTAACATTATATTAATTTTTATAGCCCACTTAAAGGAGAGTTCAAAACAATCCCATTGCCCTTGATTTTGTGGAGTTGTTGTTTAATGCGAAAGGGAGTAAGGTACTAGAAATGACTATGCATTTCCTACACTTTGCAGCTGCCTAGTCTTAGTGAAAACCTTTGTCCTCCCTAGAGTAAATTTCATCTCTTAACTGTAGGCGTCACTGTACACAGTCCTGAGATATTATTCAAGTAGAGGAAAGTGGGATGAATGTGCTAAAGTAAATAATTGCTTTTCACCAGTTGCATTAACTGGCCTGATAACAAATTCGTACCCTTACAAACGTGCTACATCAAAATAAGTTGACTTATTCGTGGCAGTGTGAAATGTTGACTTGGACTCATGGCACTGTGAAAATGTTTTAGGAAGTGCTAATCTAGAACAAATATGCTCCAGTTCATGGTGAAATGTCACATGTGAAGCAGCTTTGAGTTTCTTCTCAAGCTGATGGAAGTCTTGTGTTTTTGTTGATCTATTCCTTGTACATATATTTTGTTCTTCATTATGTCATCTCCAACCTGAGACAATTTGGATGGGCTGGAGACACACATCTGATAATTAATAAATAATTATAACTAGTGCCTTAAGTTGTTTTTGGGGTAAGAAACCCTAAAAAACCTTCATGGGCTGTACTAAAGGTATGAGAATATGTTTTGCACCCTTATTCAGCTTTGGACAAAAATGTGTTTGAGCAAACCTTTGGAAACAGAGAGAAATTCTTTGGGCGACATTCTGCACTGCAAACCACAAGCATTAGGGACCCACCAGGGATGCTGAGCATGTGAAAGCCCTGGGGGGTGTTGCAAAAGAAGGTATTTGCATGCAGTGACCGAAAACAGCAGGAACTTGTGTTGCGCAACTTCTGTTTCCAATGGAAGCAGCACTGCAGCTATGTCCAGGGGTTGTTTTAGGTCATTACGCAACTTTGCATCTCCACAACACTCCCGGGGCTGCCTTTCATGTGCACAGCAGCCCCTGTGGGTCCCTAATGCCAGTTTCCCACTGCATGGAATGTTGACCATTACTAGTTAGAAAATGAAAGCGGGGGGGCGGGGGGGAATTCAGCAAAGTACCAACAAGACGAGGCCACGTTTCAAGATGCTTATCAGTATTTGTGGATGTTTTATTGGAAGATCAAAGTGTTCAGCAAAGGAGGCCTCCTTCAGGGGCACCTATATATTACTTAAAAGATTCTTAATACTCAAAAAAGAGTTTAAAAAAATTACATCCAAGACCTCTTGTACGGTTTTTAAGGAAGTCCTTTTTGGCCCTGACGTGTTGGGCTTCTAATAAAACACCTAAAAATGCTTATAAGTATCTTGAGGCTTGGTCTTTTGTTATTGGCCATTATAAGTCAACATTTCTCTGTAGAATCTATATATTTAATTCTCCTGGGTGTGCCTTTGGAACATGCGTCCCGGCAGCCCAGCTGATTGGCTGGGCTGCGGGGGCGCCTGATTGGTCCTGGCGCACCCTGGAGAATTGCCTGGCTGGGTGGCTGCGGAGGCAAGGTGGCGGGCCAGGCCGCGCCGCAGGCCAGGCGGCGGCGGCACTCTCGGGCCCGGCTGCGCCGGCGGCGGCACTACTAGGGGCACAGATGCTTTGCGCCCGGTCAGCTAGTGTCCTTTAATTCCTCTGAGTTACTACTGTGTTTGCGCTTATTGAGGTGTTAGGTTTTTTGCAGCTTTTGTTTTACAGTGGTTTAATTATGAAACGTTTTGTTTCTACAAATGCTTTGTAAGCCACCTTGAATCTTCAGAACAAGGCAGAGTATAAATCTTGGAAAATCAAATCAGTGAATAAAAATAAATGGCCTTGAGCTTCAGTTCATCCACAGGCTCTTAGGATGCTCACCCTGACATTAGATGAAAGTGAGCAATTTCTCTGCTTTTCACTGCTTGCTGATTAATAGAAGTACTAACAATACTGGAAGAGATAGAGGAAACCTTTTTAAAAATGAAGTCGCTTAAACTAAAACAGCTGCCCTCGGCAGTAGCAGTGTATTGTTCAGTGAAAGCCTAGCATAGCTTTCGCTAGACCCTCCTGTAAGGTCACCATGTCATGTTGATTTACATACAAGCAGCCCAGCCAGATGGGCTAACTAATTCTCTTGCAGATAAGAGGATCAAGCCAAATGAAATGTTTTAAGCTCATAAGGACTGGTTTAATGAATACTGTCTTGTTGGGGTGAACTTCAGTAAATGTCACATGGCCACCTTATCTGCAAAGCTGAGTCAGCAGGGGAGTGGCAGTGGCGGCTGCGGATAGAAGACAGGACTCCTCAGGTCTGGGTCTAATCTAGCCGTACAGTTAAGAGAACTGGTCTGGAAGCACCATGCATAGTGGCTGCATCTCCTTGCTAGGGAAGCAACAGCAATGAGTTGAATTTGGGCCATGCTAGCACTTGTTGTGCTGGGGCTTGGGCTCAGTGTTCTGTCTAAGGCATGCACATGTTTTTTGATGTCCGCTCAATTAATTTTAGATTCCACTCAAGTTGAATCAGGAAAGTCCCATTCTGAATGCACATGCGTGCACACTGCCTTGATCCTGCCGCCCAGAACAAAACTTATTCCATACTATGAGAAGAATTCCCAGCATTGGGTCCCAGAATGTTATTGGAGTACATCTCCCATCAGTCTCCAGCCACAATGGCCTTGTCCACGTCTCCTCAACTTAGACTCCCCCCACCAGCTGTTTTTGGACTACAACTCCCATAATTCGCAGCCACAGTGGCCAGTAGCCAGGGATTATGGGAGTTGTAGGCCAACATCTGCAGGACGGCCAAAGTTGAGCAGCCCTGGCTGCTCAACATATTGCTTGTTGTAGTTGCACTACAACAATGCATACTGCTTGACCTTGTTGGGCTACAATACCCATCATCCCCAGCCACAGTAGTCTTTGGCCATTTTGGCTGGGGATTATTGGAGTTGGAGCCCAAGAACATCTGGGGACCCAAAGCTGGGAACCTCTGGCTTATGAGACGGCCAACCAATGAATGAAACCAAGGACGTCCTTGTAGTTCTTGATGGTGTTTTTTCTACACGACGTCACTTACGTATAAGAAAATATGTGCTTGTGTGCATGTACACCATTGCTGGTGATAAATGCACATATGTAGCTTCTGTCATATGTACTGCCACAAAACAAAATATGCAGGTAGGCTGTATTTGGTATTTGTCCTTTCTTGGGAATATAGGAACTGCCTTTCTGAATCAAACTGAGAGTCTATCTGGCTACTCAACGTCAGCCCTGCTGCAGATGTTTGCCTACAAACCGCCCAGAGCCTTTGGATAGGGTGCTTTATAAATTTAATAAATAAATAAATAAATAAATTTCCATAATCCCTAACTATTGACTACTGTGGCTGGGGATTATGGGAGTTGTAGTCCAAAAACAGCTGGAGGGCCAAAGTTGAGTAGCCCTGGTCTATCTTGTCCACCCTCCTCCGCTCACAGCAGCCAGCCAGGTGCCTCTTGGAAGTTCACAAATCAGGCATGGAAGTAACAACTCTGCCCTGTTTTCAGTCCATCAGGTATATGGGGTACACTGCTTCTGGACATGGACATTCTCACACCTGTTTTGATTAACAAAGCCAATTGATGCTTTACACAAGAGGTGCATTAATCACACTATAATGCTTGATGAACAAGCAGAAGGTTACTGGTTCAAATCCCCCGCTGGTACTATATCAGGCAGCAGCGATATAGGAAGATGCTGAAAGGCATAATCTCATACTGCACGGGAGGAGGCAATGCTAAATCCCTCCTGTATTCTACCAAAAAAACCACAGGGCTCTGTGGACGCCAGGAGTCGAAATCGACTTGACGGCACACTTTACCTTTAAAACTCTGGAAGGCATAAAGTGGTGGTATGTGTCTGTAAATATGTGGTGGGCATGCATTTCTACACCATTTCTCCTTTTGCATGTACAGATACTTCACGAGGTTCACAGGGAAATGTACTATCTATCTATCTATCTATCTATCTATCTATCTATCATATTTTTACACCGCCCAAAACTTACTTCTCTGGGCGGTTTACAACAAGATTAAAAGTAAAACATTAATTTAAAAAAAAATTTAAAAGCAAGAAATTTGAAACACAATTTAAAAATTTAAAACAATATTCTAAAAACATTAAAACAATCAAAACAATATCAGTTAAAAGTCTGGGTGAAGAAATGTGTTTTTAGAGACTTTTAAAAAGATGCCAGAGATAGGGAGGCTCTTATTTCACTAGGGAGCGCATTCCAAAGCCTCGGGGCAGCAACAGAGAAGGCCCATCCCTGAGTAGCCACCAGACGAGCTGGTGGCAAATGCAGACGGACCTCTTCTGATGATCTCAATGGGCGGTGGGGTTCATAACGAAGAAGACGTTCTCTTAAAAACCCAGGGACCAAGCTGTTTAGGGCTTTATAGGTTATGACCAACACCTTGTATTTTGCCCGGAAACATGTTGGCAGCCAGTGTAACTCCTTCAATACTGGAGTAATATGGTCTCTCCTGGATGACCCAGAGACCAGCCTGACTGCCGCATTCTGGACCAACTGTAGTTTCCAGACTACTTACAAGGGCAGCCCCACATAGAGCACATTGCAGTAATCCAGTCTGGAGGTTGCCAGTAGATGTACCACTGTTTTGAGGTCGTCTAACTCAAGAAACGGACACAGCTGTACTAGGAACATGCAGCACAATTTTACCTGTCGTGTAAAATGTATTTAGCTATATTAATTTAGTTGCATGTTCTCTTAAAAAGCCCATCCATTTCTTAGTGTGCTGATTTCATTGAAAGGTGCATTTTAAAACTAGGTGTAAAAACTGTGAAAGGGAGTAGAAATTTGTGCATCTGTGTTTTGTTATAACCTGCTTTATCCTATGGGCTTAGGGTGGGTCACAGCAAATTCACCAGAAATAGATAGGGGGAACTCTAAAGGGCTCCACTGGGGAGCAGAGGCAGCCCTTCTGTGAGGCGAGGTGAGGTGGTCACCTCAAGCAGCAGATTTTCGGGGTACCAGTGAGGTGGCAAGATGCTCACCCACCCCAGCTTTAAAAAATGGAAGTGGGGAGGGTATGCACTACAGGGGTAGCATTTGGCACCCCTTCTCAGGCACACAGTAGTCTCGGGCCACCACTAAGTGGGAGGGACCATAGCTCAGTGGTACAGTGCATGCTTTGCATGCAAAATGTCTCTGGCTCACTCCCTGGTATTTCCAATTAAAACATCAGTAACAGGCGAAGAGAAAGACCTCCAGCCAAGACCCTGGAAGGTGGCCTCCAGCCAGGATACACAGTACTGTACTGAGCAAGATGAATCCATGATCTGAATTGCTGTAAGGCCATTTCATACATTCACAATCCAAGGGCTGGCTCAGCCATGCATGTTCATCACTAGATTCATGAAATACCATTGGGTGACTTGCATGTATGAAGGGGCCATCGCAAATAAAGCCCTACAAAGCCATCACAACTCCTCAAATGTGTTGCTTTTCAAATGAGTCGCTTCACTCATTTATCTGATAGTTATCAGGGTGTACAGAAATTTGGCAATGTGATCTGTACATGCGAGCCAGCTCTAAGTATAGTGTCTAAGTGCATTATTTTTAGAAGGCAATTCCCTACTTTTTTAAAGGCTACTTTTTGCTTCTCATTTGCTCATCAGACCTTTTTGTTCATTCAGTGGATCATGCACCATTCAAAAGAAATACTGAGAATATGTTCACAGTTGACTTAAAGTGCTTTGACGCTCAGATCTAAATCTTAGCTTTTCTTTTTGTGCAGTGCTCATGTGTCCCAAGTCAACAACAACAGCATCCCAGCTACTGGAGAGTAAGTGACTATTTTATTTCTTTTTATTTCTTTGTTTTGTTTTTGTTTTTAAACTCAGTCTAATTTGTTCAACTTGTAGGGACAATAACCTTGATAAAAATCGCTAATGATTGACCCAGATCAGAGTAAGGCTGCAGCAATGTAGATAAATGATGGATTGCCTAGTCAGAAATGCCCAACCTTTGGTCCCCAGATGTTGTTAGACTACATTTCCCACCATCCCCATCCACAACAGCCTTTGGCCAACAACACTTGAAGACCCAAGTTTGAGAGCCCCTTGAAAGCTAAATGCCTTCTGGTTACCGAGATTCTTGCAAAGAATGGAGGACTGACTCTGGGTCTGATCCAAAAGGCATTTCTTCTGATCTATAGCAGCCAATGTAGACAATACACGCATTGCAATAGTGGCTTGTGGTTCGGGGGGGGGGGCGCTAGGGAGAACAGCTGATGGATGGAGCCACAGGTAGTAAGAGGTGGAGCCAATTGTGGGCAGCTGTGGAGGAGGAGCCAGGACTAGGTGGGCTGCCTTAGCAATAACTGGCAAAGTGTGGATTTGTATCTAACAAGTGGGATCAAAATACAAACACACACACACACACACATCCTAGTTGCTCATCAGCAGAGATACAGAGAAATATGAAAAACATCACTTGCTTTATAGTGCTTAACAGGACTACAATAGTGTATAGATTTGTATCTAACATGGCAGGATCAAAACACAAGCGCTCGCAAACAGAGAGAGAGCGTGTGCTATACAAGCCACTAGTAAAGCACAGACCAGCTACAAAAGGCTGCTTCTGTGGAGAGTGAATGCATTCTGAAGTCATAGGAACATAGGAAGCTGCCATATACTGAGTCAGACCATAGGTCCATCTCGCTCAGTATTGTCTACACAGACTGGCAGCAGCTTCTCCAAGGTTGCAGGCAGGAATCTCTCTCAGCCCTATCTTGGAGATGCCAGGGAAGGAACTTGGAGCCTAGATCCTCTTCCCAGAGCGGCTCCATCCCCTAAGGGGAATATCTTACTACGCTCACCCTTCTAGTCTCCCTTTCGTATGCAACCAGGGTGGATCCTGCTTAGCTTAAGGGGACAAGTCATGCTTGCTACCACAAGACCAGCTCTTTTCCAGGGCACCAAGTCATCAGGGCAGCTTTACCTGCCTGATTATTTCAACAATGAATACTACTAATAAACAACAACAAGAAGAAAGAACTCTGAGCCAGAGTGGTACAGTGGTTAGTATGCTAGACTAGGGAAATCCAAGTTCAAATTCTCATTCAGCCATGAAACTCACTGGGTGATTCTGGGACAGTCACTTATTTCTAAGCATAACCTTCATCATAGGGCTGTTGGGAGGAAAAATGTAACCATGTGTACCACTCTGGACTTCTTGGAGGAAGCACAGGCTATACATGTGAAAGCAAATAAATCTACATATGCCACAGGTCAAGCAGAGACCAGCTACAAAAGTGGAGAACAAATGCATTCTGAAGTCACAAGGGCGACTCTGCCAGCCTATTTAAAAAATGCATACATAAATGATAGAAAAATCGCAGGTTTTTCGATAATGCTTGCTGCAGCTTTGAACCATCTCCTGTAACTTAGAGGACACTATGGGAAGCAAAGATGCATGGGGACACCTTCTCCCCATTCCATGCCTGCTGAACAGCTGACTGCCATTCCCTGCTTGCATTGAGTGCACATCACTTAAGCCTGGGTGTCCATCCTAGCAAGCAACAGATTTTTTAATAGAGATCACTTCCATAATCCTTGCCCGGTGAAGCATAACCCCCAGTGGACATATTAATGTTACAGATACTGGCCACAATCCAGAGAAAAACCTGATTAGCTCTCTGCATAGCAAATGAATTTTTAAAATTATTTTCCTTCCAATTCCTTCTCTACACCACACGCACATGGAAAGTCACTTCTGCAATTGTTTGAAAAGCAGTTTGGACTCAGAATCAATGCATACACCATAAAATAACTTTCTGGCTTCTTATGCCAGTTTCTAATCTAATTAGTCCAGTCTCACAGTTCGCTGTTCTTTCCAATGTTTTATGGCATGTCATTTTGGGAATGAGCCATAATGCTTTGCGTGCAGATCAGATCAAAGAACAAGGAAGAGAAAGCAGAGGTTGCATGCCTCCCCTCCAAACAAACACAAAGTCCCTCTCTGTTTAGTTTATAGGGTGGGCCTAGGACCGCCCACTTTGCAAAAACAAAAGCGAGCATGCTTATTGGCTCCTGCCTTATTAATATTTTAAAATATCTGGGGCTTTGTAATTGTTCTTTGAGGTTGGTGCTACCGTCGCCCACCTCACAACTCTTAAAGCAGCTGCGGGCAAGAGCAGCAAAGGGAGGCAGTAGGGGCACAAAGTGGAGGCAGAGGCAACATGGCTGACTGAGAAATTTAAGGTGAGCGCTGCCCACTCTGCCCGTAGATAAGATCTGGCTCAACTCATTGCTTGATTTGGGTCTGGCATGTTGGTTTTCTTATCTGTAAATAGCAGCTTGCGGGGCAGGGGAGGGTGATCCAAGATTGGGAGCACAGCATGGGGGATGGCTTTGTGCCTGCCATGTTCATGATTCGTATCAAATGGCCCCTTGGCCACTTCCTACCCCTGAGAATATAGGAAACTGCCTTATACCGAGTCAGGCCATTGGTCCATCTAGCTCAGTATTGTCTACACTGCATAGCAATGGCTCTCCAAGGTTTCAGGCAGGAGTCTTTCCCAGCCCTATCTGGAGATGCTGCCAGGGAACAAACCTGGGACCTTCTGGATGTAAAGCGGATGCTCTACAGCTGAGCTATGACCCCATCCCCAAACTTTATTGGCACCAGTTGGAGCTTTCCTCCCAAGACAAATATCCATCCTGACTGGGACTGTGGAAAGAAGGAAACCTTAAGAACCCCACACTTTCCCCACACTGTGGTCCCAGTGCAGATTGGGAGCCCAGAACTGGATCAGAGTGCTTTATTTATTATAGTTATATCCTGCCTTTCCTCAAAGGAGTTCAGGGCAGCATCCATTGGTATCCCAAGATATCTGCTTTCCAGCCACTCACCACACCCAGACATGCTTAGTTCAAACAAAGGTGCTGCAAGTAGGGGTGGGCACAAAACCAGTTTGCCCAATTTGGTTCAAGTCCAAACTGGATTTGAACCACACCGGACATGTTTGCTTTTGCGCACCCTCAAACACCCCTGGGTTTGGTTTGAGTTCAAGCTGGTTCGGGGGTTAAAAATATATATTTTTAAACAAACTCACCACCTCTAGGGGTGCTGCCATGCAGGGAGTGTCTCCAGAGATTCTGCCTCCCCCGGTATCATAATGGCCCAGTTCGGATGGCTTTCGGCCCATTCCGGGCCTCTGTGTAGTTGCAGTGGCCATTTTGAAGTCCCGGTCACACAGGTGTCCATTGTGCAGCCTCCAAAATGGCTGCCACAACTACACAGAGGTCTGGAACGGGCCAAAAACCGCCCGAACCAGGCTGTTATGATACATGGGGAGGTTGGTGGGGAAGGGGAAACCTCTGGAGACACCCACCCTCCTTCCGAAGCAACACCTTCGGAGGCAGTGAGTTCATTTAAAAAATAATAACACAACCCCCGAATCGTCCAGGGGTGTTGTTAATAATAATAATAATTCGATTTCTATACCGCCCTTCCAAAAATGGCTCAGGGCGGTTTACAAAGAGAGATAACAAACAAATAAAATGGCTCCCTGTCCCCAAAGGGCTCACATTCTAAAAACTAAAAACAAGATAGACACCAGCAACAGTCACTGGAAGTACTGTGCTGGGGGTGGATAGGGCCAGTTACTCTCCCCCTGCTAAATAAAGAGAATCACCATGGTAAAAGGTGCCTCTTTGCCCAGTTAGCAGGGGCAAACTGCTTGTTTGGCTTGATATCAAGCCACATTGGGGCAGGTTCAGTTCGAGGCTGGCTCGACACCGAGCCCTCGAACCAGACCTGTTCAATGTCGAACTGGTTCGGATTCAAACCAGTTCGCACATCCCTAGCTGCAAGGTGCACCTTCAAACCTGTGAAGCAATGGCAGTATTTCGTTTTAAGTAACTTTCTGTTCATAGAGGTGTTTGTTGTTTGGCGCAAATGTGAGATCGACTGTTGTATGTATTTTATTTATCTATTTGGTTATTTATTTGCTTGACAGATACTTAGAAAAGACCATCCGGTCAGCTGTTGAGCAACATCTGTTTGACATTCATGGCTCCAGTGGTCAAAGTTCTGAAGACTCTGAATCTGGAACGTCGTCATCAACCTCCTCTAACATCTCTGCTCGGCAAAGGAGGCGGCATCACAAAGAACAAGATGAAGCCCGAAGGAACAGAGAGATGTACGTTGGTGACTTCTCTCTCTTCTCCCCCAACCCCACCACCCCGAAATCTGATTTAACAATTTCCAGATCATTTCTGTAGGAAAACATTCATTCTCCAGGGCAGCTAAGAATATTCAAGTCAATAAATCAGTCAGCCATTTTATTACAGTCAGTGACCAGAGCAAAAGTAGTTATAAACATATAATGGAAATACAATAAAACAACATGGGCTAAATATCTACAGTATCTATCCATTATTCAACTAGTAAAACCATCACCTAAAAAAAGTCTACTCCTATAAACAGTTAATCAAGAAAGAACAATATATCAGCAACCTGTTCAATGGTATTATTGACAAGCTATTGACAGAACCAGAGAATTAACACGTTAACATATTAATATGTTGATTGGTCAGTGCATCTCTTCCAAATTCTACAGGCAGCTACACAGAATCTAGCAAAGTTTAAGATAAATCTCAGGTTTTTTATCTGAAAGGAGGAGAACAAGAATATTCATGTGCTTCTGGGCAAATGTTTCACAATTTATTGCGGTGGGGGTGGGGGGATATTGATTGCCTTTCTGAGGCCAGGTTGCTATCTACAAATATTAGCAATACAAATAGTTACATCAGGAAGATAACAACATGCCAGCCGACATCCAGACTAATGAAGCGCTTGTGCAAATGTGTTGTGTGAGTACAAGGATGATGTGTGTGCTAGATAACTCTGCTGCGTCAGGAACTTGACACAGCCTTGTATAATGCTAGCACAACCACCCTCTGCCTGCGCAAGGATATACAACCTTTGATGTGCCTCCTGCTGGGAATCCTCTTCCTCCAAATGTTTACATTGTCCTTTAGGAAGATAGGGAATCCCCCTGCCCTTTAGAAGAATAGGTCAGGGGGATTCCCAATCCCAGAAATGTCTCAGATGGTGTTTCTTGTGTTACTAGCCATGCAGTGAGGTATCTCAGGTAAGTAGGTCAGAGGTGGGCTAGTGTATGTGTGTGGCAGCATGCAGCATTGCAGATGAGAAGTTTTTTGTCTCTCTTGTGCAACCTTCCCATTGAATTGCAAACCTGTCTTTTCTGTGTCTCTATTGCTTTTTCTCAAGTCCTGCCTTTTGCCCCGGGAACCCCACATAACCAATGGACTGTAAGCCCACCAGAAGCCATTGTTGAGTGGCATCTGCAAATTGGCCCATTTATAGCATGGCTATAAATCCATTGTGGTGAGCGGTAAAAAGCCAGGATTTTTGAGAAGCTTATTCTTCAGCTTTATGATCTCTTCCAAGTTTGAGCACAGATCGAGTATGCAACCTGTAAAATGGGACCACAGCAGTAGTGGCCAGTGTGGGCCCCACTGGGCAGGAGCGAGAGGCACCTTTTAAGCATAAATTAGTAGGTGATTACCTCTACTCCCCAAGTGGCACCCCGCCAAGTGGCGTCCACACTGGCCACTACTGGATCACAGCAAGGCATTAGAAAGGCTGCTGGAATTTGTATGCATGGAATCTTGCTTTGGAGGATTTTTCATTTCCTTATAATAGAGCTGTATTTTTCAACATTTCAGTCCTCATTCTTTTGGTAGTAGTTATGCCTTAAATTTGAGGGAGCACAGAGAAAAAAGGAATTCTGATAATGAAGTAGACATTATAAATATTTTATTTTTCCAAAAAAAATTAAATTATGATTATTATTGACTAACATCCAGGCTGTTTTACTCATAGATGCTGTTCTCACGATCCGCTGAAACCAGGCTAAGGGAGCCCAGCCCGGTTTCGGCGGGTCGTGTACTGCAGCAGAAGCCGTACGGCTCTCAGCAGCAAGCCACCTTACATGCCACCCCTCCAAAAGGAGTTTAGCAGAGCACACACTCCACTAAACCCGTTTTCCAGATTATGTGTCGGCACAGCTCCCTGCTGTGGCAACTCACAAGCAGTCCCCCGACTGGGAAGCTACAACAAGCCTCCCAGCGTTGGGGGGGCTCCCCAGAATGCTCCATGCGCTTGTGTGGGGCATGCTGAGGCTTCCGGGGCCAGGAAGCCCCCGATGCCTGCCACCCCACCGGCTCCGTGACAGAGCTGGTAATTGTAACCAGTCTGGACGCCCAGGGCAAGCTCCCTGCTCATCTGCGGGGAGAGCAGGTCAAGCCCATTCTCCCTGCTCATGTGCAGAGCCTTGTAGTATTACTCGGGAGCTACTTTTAAAGGACTGTTTAATTTCAGTGGGACTACTCAGGTGTAACTCAGCCTGGATATCAGACAATATTTATATCTCACTTTTCAACCAAAAGTTCACAAAGCAATTTACATATCAAAAGGAATGAGAAAACGGTTCCCCTTTCGGAAGGGGCTCATAATCTAAGAAACACCAGCAATAGCCACTGAAGAGATGCTATGTTGAATTGAATAGGGAAAGTTTATTTTTTACATTTTATATCCCGCTCTTCCTCCAAGGAGCCCAGAATGGTGTACTACATACTTACATTTCTCTTCACCACAACCCTGTGAAGTAGGTTAGGCTTCCCAGAGTTGCTTTCCCACTCCCCGCTCCACCCGTGCTAAATATATGAGAGCCACCACTGTAACTTTAACAGGTGCTTTATTACCCAGTTAGCAAGGGACTGAAACGTCATGATCATTCTAACCCCATGAGCATATATATGGAGAGTTTGCAGAAACAGCTGCTGGCGTGCCTCTGTTCCAGTTTTGCTTTCCAATATGGTGCAGACTAATACGCTTTTAATTGCAAATATGCCCAAAACTCTTTGTCCCA
Organism: Hemicordylus capensis; assembly: GCF_027244095.1. Classification (NCBI taxonomy): domain Eukaryota; kingdom Metazoa; phylum Chordata; class Lepidosauria; order Squamata; family Cordylidae; genus Hemicordylus; species Hemicordylus capensis. The sequence goes on along the minus strand of NC_069661.1, from coordinate 22,650,122 downwards.
TGAAGTAAGTCACAGATGTAACCTAAGCATTGACCCGCAGTTTACTAGCCTTGTTGGGTGGTGTTTTGTGTCATTCCTTAAGCAATTAATAACTAAGAGGATTTGTGGCTAAGATTTTAATTAATATTGTAGTTGAATTGGACCCATGTCTGTATGGCATTTGATTACATAATAGATTATATTTTCAGGAAATAATCCATACAAATTAGAAACAAGTCTGTGAGGGAAATTCCAATAAAGCAAATCCTTTATTTCTGCTGTGTGGGGAACAAGAAAATTAATACAAATCTGGCTATTGAGAATACACTTGTTTGAAGAGAAACTAATGCATATTTTTCAATTGGAGTTCTTCTAAATATTCAGGTTTCTTTTTCCATCCCAATCCAGGTGATCTGTTCCTAAATATTAGACCCTTAAAGGGGTTGATATTTCAAGATGCATTGTGTTTTTTGTAACTGAATTAATTTCTGTTGCTAATTTTATGACAAACTTGTATGCCCATTTAATTTTTTGCATGACTTACTTCCAGAAAAAGTCAACTTTTTCCTGAGGGGTTTGCCATTTGGCTTTACACTACCCTAGAAGTAAATACCCTTGAAATTGCCCACTAAATCCAACTGCTGGTAACAGAATCAGGCATGTTAGCACTTTTTCAGTGACAGTAGCCATAAGCAAATGTTCATTGATATTGTACATACTCACTGGCACGAAAACATTTCCTTAGAAACAAGGCCATATTTTTACACAACCATTAAATATTATAGGTAGCAAATGAAATGTGTAAAATACATAAGTAACGGAATCAGAATTTTTGGGCATTGTTTCTGATTCTGTCACTGATGTACTTTGCACATTTCAGACATGATCTATAATATTTAAGGGTTTTGTAAAAATAATGTTCTTCTGCCAGTGGATATATATAGTATTAACTTGAAAATTTGCTTACATGTCTGATTCCATTACTCTTGGAATTGCCCTAGTACAGCAATGGAACATGGCAAAGCATGTAAAAAGCCCCAGTTTCCCCCCAACTGCACTAGAAAAACTCCTTGGTTGGCCTTCATGAAGTCCCTAAAATAATCTGTAATGATGCAACTTCTTTCTACATAGGGAGGGCATCAATAAAGAGAATATTCCTTCTGGCTTCAGCAGCATTGAAGAGTGTATGCTGACCGCTCAAGAATCTGAAAAATTGCAGGAGAACAGCTCTGAGTATATTGGAGAAAGAAGTAAGCCAAAGCGGCAGAAATCCAGCACCAAACTTTCGGAGCTGAATGACAACCAGGACAGCCCTCTGGTAAGCAAATTGGTGGATGTCACTTCTAGAGGCATTCTGCTGAGACTCAAGGGGAGGTGTGCTGTGCTGCTCACTGCCTTGTCTGCTTGCTGTATGCCCAGCCGAGCTGCTCATGGTAAACATCTTGTCTTTGGTTGTGGCAAATGACACAAAGACATCACCACTAGGCCTCCTCCTCACTGTGGCCTTAGTGCAGGGGTAGACAACCGTTGGCACTCCAGCTGTGGTTGAATTGCAACTCCCATCACCTCCAGCCACAGTGTATTGATTATGGGGGATGATGGGCATTGTTGGCCAGCAACCGCTGGAGTGCCAAAGGTTGCCCACCCCTACCTTAGCAAACCCATAAGAGCAGCCACACAACTTGCCTGTGGCAAGTAGCCACTGCCTCTTGGTGGGCAACGAGAGCCGTTGGAGCACTGCTCTGGTGGGATAGTCAGCTGCCTGCCCATTTGCCCATTGTTCCATCCTAAGATGGAACAATGGACAGTACTTAGCTACGTGGACCAATGGTCTGAGTCAGTATAAAAGGCTATTCACACCTGCGTGCAAAACTGGGCTAAGGCAGCCCAGACTGGTTTTGCACGCGTGTGTGAACCGCCAGGATCGAGCCGATTCCGGCATCACCACGGCGGCAAACTCGCCTAACTAGCCACCTTATAAAACGAGGTTAAGGGAGCAAGCACTCCCTTCACCCCATTTTTTAATTGCGGCTGCCAGACTGTGGAGAGCCTGGGTAGGGGAGGGAGGAATCCCCATGATGCACCATGCACTCACGCAGTGCATCATGGTATTTCCGGAGGCCAGCACGACACAGTGGCCTTCTCCACTGCCTGGGTGCGTGGGGAATCGTCTGGGCGTGAGGGGAGCGCACCCAGCACAGGAGGAGCAGTCGTCTGCGGGGAAGGTAAGTCTAGCCCGCTTTCCCCGCAGCCTGCTCTGGAGCCCTTCTCACTGCTCATGGGAAGAGGCTCTATGGCAGCTTCCTATGGGGCTGTGGTGCAAAGACCGAGAAAGGGAAAGCAGGCTTCTGGGGAGAATTCAGTAGTAGCATAATCTCTGGGGACCCTTTTAGGAGTGGCCTAAGAAAGGCATGGAATGAACTACTGGTTCTCAGTCGATTCCAAATCCAGGTTAAGCTCTCCCCAGCTTGTCACGTCTTCACCACAGCTTGCTAGAAATCCCTCTTTGGCCTTCACAGCAGCAGGTGGCTGCCCATAGCAACAAGGTGTGAACCTTGCCGACACCTCGCCAGTGCGTCCTCCTGCAGACAGGGACATCAACTATAGGAACAGACATTTGCATCTGTAGGTCAATAGGCTGACCGGCAATGCAGCACAGTCCGCAAAGTCTCACAGAATTATGAATTATGAATGCTTGGATTATTAATCTAGCGCAGTTTGGGCATTAGCAAAGCAAAGTTAATGGCAAAGTTCCCATCACTTACGTGGTTAGATTTGTACAGGTTGTCCCACAATGGCACTCTTTAGATCTTGAAGCCTTTCTTAATTCTTAGCATGAGATATACATATATTCAGATTGTGTCTCTCTCATGCCTTGGAAAGAAGAGGCTTTGGGCTAATGAGCAAAAGGCAGCAAGCAGTGATCAAATTATGGCGGAAAGGTCAGGGGGTCCTTCATGCCATCCACAAGTCCCCTGCCCGATTCGCCTTTCCCCACTTTTAACCAAATCATACCCCCATAGATTTCTAAAATCTCCTGTAATTCTGAATATTGGCCAAGAGCATATGTTGTTATAGGGTTGCCACACAGGACCCTGAGAGGCCTTGCAGCTCGTGAACACGTCAGATGTGGCTCTTGGGCAGTTCAAAGGAGAGGCTCAGGCTCTTGCCAGATGGGACTATAGTTCAGTGGTAGAGTTATCTGCTTGACACACAGAAAGTCCCAGGTTCAAGCCTTGGCATCTCCAGGAAAGGCTGGGAAAGACTCCTGCCTGAAACTGGTTCTCCAAGAGGGTAAGGAAGAAGGTATTGTGGTGAGACCTGTGGTGAAGAGGCTGCTGGGAAGGGAGCAGTACCAATTAGGGTTGTGACTCTATGCTAGAGATATATATCTATATATAATTCTCTTAGACGTACCCGTTGCTAATCCCATGTGTGGCAGCTCTCACAAGCGTTCATGAGTGAGCTGCTGGGAGGGGGAGAAGAAAGCAGTGGCGACGGGGAAGATAAGGCCAATGAGTGGGGAGAGAAATTGGTGACGGGAACGGGGGAGAGAAGGCGGCAGCCAGCCAGAGAGAAAAAAAACATTGAAAGAGGGAAAGTGGGGGGAGGGTTGAGAACAAGGGGCCGAGGATGAGGGAGAACTAGAAGTGCAGATGCTCTGCAACCGGGACAGCTAGTTTAACTTAATTTTTGCTTTCCCACTAACTCTCACCTCACAGATCTCTGTCTATGAAAGAACCTGCTCCCAGACATGCGTTGTGGAATGCCACCTTCACCCCAAATCCCTATCCTTCTCTCTGTGCTACAATCATTATTCTGTGATAGATAAATGCAGATTATGTGCTTGTGGCTTCAGGTACCAGTTTTTTAAAAAAACATGATAGTCTTAATATAAAAACCATGATAGTCTTAATATTCCATGTTTTGCAGACCATGGAAAGTTTCGCTTCCTTGAGACCTGTGGACAGAACAGGACCTGATGACATGGAAGTGTTTCCTGAGAACAGGTGACTTGCTTGGAAATCATTCTGGCCCTTGCTTTCAGTGTTACTGAAGAATATGCTCACACTTTTGAAATTAGATTGCCGACTTCAAGCCCTCTTTATTAGCATTAGGCTTTCTGGCTCTCGATAGCCTTTGCCTGCATATGTTCAATCCTGACCAGGGGCTCAAGGTTGACTCAGCCTTCCATCCTTCCGAGGTCAGTAAAATGAGTACCCAGAATGTTGGGGGCAATATGCTAAATCATTGTAAACCGCTTAGAGAGCTCCGGCTATAGAGCGGTATATAAATGTAAGTGCTATTGCTGCTATTGCTATATGTTCCACTTGAGAGCCTTGTTCTTGAGCTCTTCAGGATGCCTCTCCCCCGCCAAGCAAGCAGCCGCGGCTGACACACGATCAAACTAACGAGGTTAATGGAGCACTTGCTCCGTTAACCTGGTTTAGGAGGAGGGGTATCTAACCTCATTTAGGGGGAGGGCCCGGTGGTTCTCATGATGGAGGGAAGCCGGGCTGCGCTCCCTTCGCCCGGTTTCCCTCCATTGTGAGAATAGCCTCAGCATGTCGGCCATTGCTTTCAGTCATTTCTTTTCAAAAATGTAGCTCTAACAATAGCTGCCATTGCATAATGCTTCTGAGTATGTTGCTTCCTTCCATTGTGGCATTTGATCTGAACTGTTTCTTCTCCTTTGCAGCAAAGACAATGAAAATGACGGTGATTTGTTAAGGCACTCTCAGGTTCGTTTCTTTTTATTATTATTAGTTCAGTCCTTGGCCAAAAAAACAGAAACAGAACAATATGAAGCAGACGTTTCATATCATTAAAAGATTGTATTATTCTGTTTTTGAGACTTCCTCCCTAGAGACTTTTCTGTGGCACCAACTTTATTCTCTTTTAGACACCAAAGTAAAACAATTTTATTCTTTGGAACATTTGATAGAGGACATGTTTCTACTGCTTTATTTTAAAAGGTTCTTGTAAGATTTCAAACTAGTGCTTTGATTTTGTTGTTGCTGCTGCTGCTTATATGGATTTGTTTTGTGATGAGCCACCTTGAAGATTTTTAGTGGAAAGTGGGGATAGAACTGAATAAAATGAATAAAAATAAAGAAGGAGCCTGTGATCGTGACTGGAAATGAATCCTTGAGAACCAGTGTGGTTTAGTATGGCTTGATGGTTGCACTGGGACCTGGGTTCAGACCTGTCAAGGCCTTGTAGGGTCAGTCCTATAAGCAGGCAATTAGAAGGGCCAGAGGAAAGTACATAATCTGGGTCAGGCCAAAATCAAGACTCAGAGCAGTGAACCCTTGTTCACCAAAGGAGCCACAGGCAGGTCAGTAGTCAGATCAGGTTCCAAAAGACGGCAGCTGAGGGGGAGGGAAAGGAGGCAAGATGCAGACATCTATGTGGTTATTCTTAGTTACTCAGAGTAGTGGAGTTGTCTGCCTGTGGAGTAGTGGTTATATAAGGCCAGCCAGGCCCCTGTTGGCTCCCCAGATCACCTGATTCGGCTGGGCTGATGAGCTGCAGTACTCGTCTTGGCCATTGTCTTGGTGGTGGTGCCAATCCAGTGACTCGGGGCCCTGCTGCAAAAGTTCCTGGACTCAGCCCCTTGACTCCTTACATGATTTTTGGTGGCATTTTGGAAAAGTCACAGCCAGTGTGGTGCAGAGAATAGTGTGTACGATTTGGAGCAGGGAGATCGGGGTTCACTTCCCCTTTCAGGCATGAAACTCACAGGGGTCTTGGCCCCAGGTCATAGTCTCTGAGCCTTACCACACGGCTGTTGAGAAGATGACTCTGAGTTCTCTGAATGAAGATCAGGATGGATAAATAACAAAATCATTAGATTCTAAAAAATCAGCTGGCTATCTGTGAGATGAGAATAATAGTAGCTTATCTCACAGGATTGTTGTGAAGCTCCATGAAACAAGGAAATTTAAAAGCTGTAGTCGTAAAGCACACTGGAAAGTAACACTTGAAAAGGCACACCTGAAGGTGCTACTTAAATCTGTGGAACTGACTTCCAAGTAAATGTGTTTGTAACTGGGATGCTATGGAAATGATTATTAATAAATAGCAATAGTGCAGAAGGAAGCCTCTTGAGATGAGATAAGTGGTTGCTTCTCTGAATACAGGTGATCTAAAGGTAACTTAAAGATCAGCTTCAAGCTCTTCCATCCTTGCTTGCCAAGAATAATAAGATCATTATGGTATTGAATGGGACTTGAGAGTGGGAATGGAGCATATCTTAAGCAAAGGGCCAGCTTCTGACTTTTTTTGAAGCAGTAATGCACCAGGGAAATGATGCAGTGTCGTGAAGTTGCTTTCTGCCCTGGTGCATTCCAGAGCAGTAGAGCAGTGGGAAAGGCTTTTTTTTTAAAATGGGTAGGGATGTGCATGAAATGTGATTCGGAATTTGAATCGCATCACATCCCTTTAAAATGGGGATTCCACATCCCCTGTAACATGAAGGAGAGCAGGATCATACCTGCTCCTCTGGCACTCACCGCCATTTCCTTAAACGCGGCACTCCGCAAGTATCAATGTGCACTGGCTGCGCTCTCCCCCAGCTGCCCCTGGAATCCCCCCATTTTAAAGGGATGTGGCGCAATTTGGATTCCAAATCGAGTTTCGTGCACATCCCTAGAAATGGGACCGCTGTGGCTGCCCAAAGGCAGCTGCTTTCTTCGCAGAAGCCGACTCTTCAGAAGCCCCACAACACCTCCCATTCTGATACCTCAAGCTGATAACTATTATCGACTGAATGTGATCTTGACCACCCTCTGCATCATTAGTACAAAGTGATCATGGCTGGGATAAAGGGTCAGTAATTTGGCCCATGCACAGCCCTAGTTTGCATCCTAGCTTGTTGCTGAGTTTCATAACGAATGTAATCAGAAGGGCCATGTGATTCATTAGCTCATTGTGACATGAGAGTAATTTGTGTTCCTGGTTTTGATTTTATGAAATCTCTGTTCTTTTTCTATATGTTTCCCTTAATCTTGGTGGATGCCCCCACTTCCCTTAATGTTTTCTTCGGCGAATTGAAAATTTGTTCCTTTACTTTGGGGTTTAGGGATTAAAAGAGGCCAACCTTACATTTAGAACGAGAACTCTTTGTTCCTTGTCAGTTCTGTTTTCCTTCCTCTTTTTTTTTTTAATTGGTTCTTTCTTATGGTCTTTGCCATATTGTTCCTTAGAAAGCAAAGGGACTCTGGTGCCTTTGTATAAACAGAGGTGGTGCTACTTGAGGATTTTTTCCTTTTTCATGTAGAATTCTGCATCTCCACAGAAGAAACTCACAATCTCATAGTGTAGAGAGAAAAATAAGCAGGGCTGGGTGTATTTGATGCCTATTCTGTGCCAGCACAACTCGAATTCTATGGCCTGTATAAATTATGAGAATGTGCATGGATTATCTTTCCATCATTTATTCTGTAAATATTTGCATAATCTATTCTGCTTCCGCAGTCCCTGGGAAGGGACAAAATCCTACAGAGTGCTGAGCTCTGTCTTCTGACTACTGGGAAATCATTTCCAGAGACTCCTCTGTGATTTCAGACAGATAAACAGAACAGCTGCTAGGGCTGGTTCCCATTGCATTTCAGTAAAAACTTTATCAAGGTACTGTTTAACCCCTTTATAAACCAGTGCAGGGAAACTGCAGTAATTTGCCAGAGGTCACTGCAGTTTTCTTGAGATGGTTTATGAATGTGTTACATATTCCCTTGATAAAGATGTTTATGTGTGGAGAGCATCAGTCCTCACAGCTGTTCCCTTTATGTCTTTGTGGCAAGTTTATAGCTGTTTTTGATCTTTTCCCATTTTCCTTCTGTGATTTCACCAGCTATTGCTCATGTGCTTTCAAATGGATGTTAGTGACCCTAAGAACTAGAAACATAGCTTTAAAAAAAAGATGGTTAAATTCTCAAGAAGCTGAATTTATTCTGTGGCTTGCTGTGTGTCCACAGAATTGTGGCTTTCTTGAAGCCTGGAAATAAATGGAACCAGCTAGTGCTGTTGAATCCAGTTTAGGCTTTGATCAGGCCCATAACCAGCCTAAAGGTTTAGGAGTGGGGGTGGGGAGCAAAAAAGTGGGGGTGGAGAGCAGGTTTTACCACCTTAGTTGTTCTTCATTACATTACAACATAGCAATTTAAAATTTATTATTTTGTAAAAAAAACTGGGGGGGGGGGATTTGGGCCTGCTTTAGTGGCCACATTTGTAGTACTGTGTACAGTTCTGGTCATCATACCTCAGAAAGGACATTATAGAAAGTGCAGAAGAGGGCAACCAAGATGAATTCATGGAGGACAAATCTATCAATGGCTATTAGTAGGGATGTGCACAAAATCGACTAGATTGGTTCGCATCTGAACCGGGACTGGACCAGGCCAGTTTGGTTTTGCACCCCCTCGAACCCCCCGCACACCAATTCGGTTACGGGCCTCACCCCCGTGGTGGCAGCCATTTTTGGAGGCCATCACTCATGCCCAATGGGCCTCTGCATGGCCTGGGTCCCAGCCGAAGACCACCCAAACCAGACAATTTGCCACATAATGGAGGCCAGTGGGGGGAGGGGGAGCTTCCGGAGACAACCCCACCCCACGGCCTTGGAGAAGCCCCCCCCCCCGAGGGGGTGAGTAATAAATTAAAATAAATTTTAAAAAATGGGGGGTCGGTCCAATAACAAACTGAACTGGGGGATGGGGTTGGTTCAATAGTCTGAAGGCTATAGGCACCTCCAGTTTCAGAGGCAAGATGCCTCTAAATGCCAGTTGCAGGGGAGTAACAGCAAGAGACAGGGCATGCCCTCAGCTCTTGCCTGTGGGCTTCCCAGAGGCATCTGGTGGGCCACTGTGTGAAACAGGATGCTGGACTAGATGGGCCTTGGGCCTACTCCAACAGGGTTGTTCTTATGTAGCCCCTCCCTCATCCCGGCTATGGCTTTGGCTTTGATCATGCCCACATGTTGCCAGGGACTGTCTGTACTTCTCCATGTTGTGCAATTACAGAAATAAGAGTATGAGGGGAAAATTGGTAACTGATTACTTGAGATTCCACCCTCCACTCCCGTGATGAGGTCTCCAACACAGAGCACCATTGGGGAGGGGTCATGCCATTGTCTCAGCCCAATATACCTCACACAAATGCTAAGAATAAAATGCAGGGTGGGGAAATAAACTTGCATAGTACCCTGAACTTCTTGGAGGAAGTGTGGGATAAACATTCATTAAATTTAGCCTATTCTTTCCTGCTTTGTGCTGAAAAAGGTGGTCAACATTCTCAAACGCTTAGATGCTCACTGATTTCAAGGACTGGACATGCCACCTCAAAGCAGACTTTTTTTTAAAGAATGGGACATCAAACTATGGTTTTAAAAATGGGCTTAGAATGATTTAAAACGCAGTAGATATTTTCACCACAGGAAAAGGAATAGAATTTACCGAAATCGCATTATCCGGGTATTACAGGGTCAAGAGAATGTTACATTCTTTTGGGTTAGTTTTACATTCCTCGACTCTTCTAAGCTGTTGCTTGGGGAGCTTAGGAACATACCTTTTATAACAAACAACTATATTCAGAACTCACAAATAAGAATGGGTTTCTGACCTTCTCTCTGTCTGTCCTGCCTTCAAATAAGGATGGAGGCATCAGACAGCCAGAGCTTGCAATTGTCCATACTTAGGGCAGGTACAGATGTAATGTAGAACCACAGTTAAATGTCAGCACTACGTGTTATCTTTCAGCTTCAGGAGTGTGCACTCCCTCCACCCTCATCCACACACAAGTTGGAAGAATTCTGCTTCCGAATAAGTTTAGGCACAACCCTAGATCAGCCTTGACATTTGTTCTAACCTTCTTTGCTTGAACTAAATCAAGATGTGAAACCCATTTCAAACCTTGGGTTCACATCTTGGTTTATTTCTTCGGGGTGTACTGTTTCTTTTTATCTTAATTTCCTCTTGGCAGATCAGAATGATTTTAGATCTTATAATGTGGCCAAGTTCTGCCTTATAGCTAGCAAAATTCATTTAGAGTTTAATAAGAACTAAACATTTTAGCGCCTGTATGTATGTTGCGTCCACTTTTCAGATATCTGTTGCCATATGTAGTATAGAATACAATATGGTATGAGATTTAACACCGTTCTATATTAGGCACATAATTTTGCTGTCTTGCCACCTTTATACTCAGTATCATTCTGATACCAGTGTTGATGAATTTTTACATATAGTTTTATGTTCATAGTCTTAACTTTTAGTTTCTTCTACTCACTAGCTTCTTCTACTCCAGGGTTGGGAGAGACTACTACCTGAAACCTTGAAGAGTCACTGCCAGTCAGTGTAGACAATACTGAGCTAGATGGACCAGTGGTCTGACTCGGTAGAAGACAGCTTCCTATGTTCAGTAGGGATTTGCTAACCCCTGCTAACTTGGCAAAGAGGCACCTTTTAACGTGGTGATTCTCTTTATTTAGCAGGGAGGGAGTAACTGGCCCTACACTCCCAGCACAGTACCTCCTGTGACTGTTGCTGGTGTTTATCTTATGCTTCTTTTAGATTGTGAGCCCTTTGGGGACAGGCATCCATCTTATTTATTTATTATTTCTCTGTGTAAACCGCCCTGAGCCATTTTTTGAAAGGCGGTATAGAAATCGAATAAATAATAATAATATTATAATATATTTGTTTTAGGTAATTTTATAGATAGCCCCTATTACCTTGTAGGAGTAGATTGTCTTAACTGTTCTTTTGTTTACTTTGTTGTTATGCTGGTCAAAGACCAAAATAGAGACTTGAGACTTGGTTTTATTTCAGATAAGTAGAGGAGGAGAGGAGCAGGGAAGGGAAGAGATTGTTCTTCCTTCCCTTTGCCGCCCTCTTCTGCACTTGCCTTCCTTAGTGGACCTACAAGATTTATTTGTTTGTTTGTTTGTTTGTTTGTTTGTTTGTTTGTTTAGCATATTTTTATACCAAAATGCAAGTTCTCTAGGCAGTATACAAGATGGAACTAATGGACAGGACAACCCTGCAGCCAGTGGTGGAGAGTTTACTCCCTTGGAAGTGAAGACATTTAATATTCAACAAGTGCTAATACTGTTCTTGAGGACCTTGGTCAATTGCCACTAACCTCAGCCCCCAACGAGCACACAAGGCTGGCTGTGCCCTTCCCACCCTGTTCTTCTCTTCTTCCTCCCTAGTTAGCACATGCATGCTCTCCTAAGTACCTGAGAGAGCCCAGCCAAGTGACAGCCCAAGACCCAATAATGAGAGAGGGGAGGAAGCAGAAGAGGAATTGAGGAAATAGCATCAGGTCCTGTAGACAGTCTGCAGTGCTCTGGGTCATAGTCTCCTTTGCTCATAGCCTCCTTTGCTTCCTCGCCTTTCTCATTATCAACTTAGTGGCAAAGGAGGAGGCGGCAGGAGGAGAAGAGGAGCTGCTTTTTGCTGACTCCCACCACTCAGCAAAGAGCTACTCAAAAGGCAGGGAAGGGGGAGACAAGTGAGGTGCCGGGCGCATCTTGCCACCCTGCTGGTGCTCCAGTAATTTGACACTTGAGGTGAGCACCTTGTCTCATGGAAAGCCCATGCCTTAAGAACATAAGAACAGCCCTGCTGGATCAGGCCCAAGGCCCATCTAGTCCAGCATCCTGTTCCGCACAGTGGCCCACCAGATGCTGCTGGAAGCCACAGGCAGGAGTTGAGGGTATGACCTCTCTCCTGCTGTTACTCCCCTGAAACTGGTTACTCCCTTGGGGCAGTCTAGAGCTAATATGAATGCATTAGCTGTGAGCTGTTTTGGCGGGGGTGTAGAGTTGTAGTCCTCTCCCCCTGTTTTCAGGCAAGACTAGGGCATCCTTACTATTACCAGAGACTCCTTGCTTTTCTGGCAGCCCATTCAGAAAGAGCTATCCTCATCAGGGTTCCCTCGTCTAAGGTGTGCCCATGTGTGTGCATGCTCACAAGTTTTTTGATGTCCGCTCCGTAAATTTTAGATCCCGCTCAGGTTGAATCAGGAAGGCCCCACTCTGAATGCATGTGTGCACACAGTGCCTTGATATTGCCGCCCAGAACGAAACTCATTCCGCACACAGATGAAAAATATTAGAGAGAACACTGATCTCCATGTAGGGAAGGGCCATGCTACAAGTCTTATTTTGAGAGTGCTTGAATGTAAGTTGCCTCTGGCAACCAGAAGCAAAAATAGAACTGCGCTTGTGAAAACATCCAGTGTATGTCTTAGAATCTTATTGCACATGAACGGTGTCTCCCTTGGGTCTGAGCCCCCATTATTCTTCAGGAGGCCTTATGGATTATTCATTGCATCAAGAGCTGCATGAATGAGCAAGTAGCCCGCGGAGTGTAACTAACCGTTATGGAGAACGCAGAGAGCGCCCCTTTTATTCCAGACTGTGAACTCCGCTAAGCAGCTTCAGAGGCAAAACAGGGCAAGTGCTTCCAAGGTTGCAGAAATATTCCGACCCGTTGTGTGTGCTTCACACCTGCTGTGAACGAATAGATTGGAATTCGAAGGCTGTTGCAGAAGTACACTTAATTCTGCAATATTATAAATAAGTCCAGTGGCAGATTGTACTTGTTGACAGTATGCCTTATGAATCTCCTGTTTACTTCTTGTGACTGAAGAAAATGTTCTGGATGTACGATCTCAGTCATCGTACCCCAGTTACTACTGTAAAATCTTTTTAAAAAACCTAACCTTTTATTTCGTTGCTAATGGTCTTTCAAAGTAATCTTAAATTACAGTGATGTGACAACACAAGTGCAGATTAGAGACTGGTACAGCTTGTCTTACGGGAAAAGGGGATAAGGCTGTTCATTTCTACCTTGAGACAAATCCTGTTACTAAAGTGTTACTATAGTCTTCAAGTTCTCCATTGGAAAATACAAGAATCCCAACTTTCGTAGATTTCAAAGACATTTCTAGAATATTTTTGCATTTCACTGGTATGGTTTGAAGAAATTTGCATTGTTTTTCTTGCTTTTTTTAAATGGTTATGAACGTTAACTGAGAAGAAAAGGAAGTAGAGTTGTGCAATTGATTGGGGTCAGAGCGGTTCAAAGACAAGGGCTTTCGACAGCAAAGATCAGGAGCAAAATATTCCCTTCACCCTGCCTCCACATTGAGACTTTCCCTCTGTACTAGCCACATGCCTCCTGTCATTAAAGGTGGAGTTTGTATACTTAAAGAACTCCTGGAGGAATAGATGATGAAGCACGCTGCAAGATACTTAGCACTAGCCCTGCTCATATTACCTGAAGCGAAAACAAGGTTTCCCCCCAGTTCTTTCCTATTAAATATAGGGAAAGCCCTTTTATCAAGCCCTTTCCCCCGCCCCTTTTGGGTAAATACAGGTATAACCAGTATTTAACCTCTGTCTTTTAAGGCATCATCTTAAATTCAGAGTCACCTTCTGTTAGGGTAAATATGATATGTCCTGTTCAACACTTGTACAAAGAGTGCACCAGATGTGTACATAGATACAGTATTTCACACATTATGTTGAACGCAGGTACAGCAGTTTACTTCCTATCTGTACCATGCATTTGAGGGGCCTCTATCCAGGCTTGCTTTCTAAATGAACGCTGGTACAGTCATTCACACATGTACAGATGTCTGTACACAGGTACAACATAATGTCTATGGCTAAGCGGGCTGGACCATCCGGGCATCAAGACTAGGGATGTGCCGGAACGCGATACAGCTGTCCAAATTGCCGGCACCTCCCTTTAAATTTGAGGGCTTACACAGCATGCCCAGAGGCCATGTGCATGCCAGTGCCATGCAGGGGCAGCTGAGAGATGTCCCGCCAGTGCGGGGGCATAGCTGGGAGGAGCGCCAGGATGGCGGCAAGCAGAGGAGGAGCAGGTACAGACCACTCTCCTCCACTTTAAAGGGGCTGTGTAAGCCCTCGAATGTAAAGGGAGGTGCCGGCAACTCAGACAGCCGAATCGAGTTTAGCTACAACTCCCACTGCCCTCAGCCACAATATAGCTGAGGATGATGGGAGTTTGGCTCAACAACGGTGGGAGAGCCTCAGATTGGCCAGTCTTGCACTAGAACCTCAATGGAATGTTGGGAGCGAGTTTTCATATCAATGGTTCAATGTTCTTTGCTTTGGTGAATGCAAACAATAAAATCCTCAATTGTTGTGTGTGTGTGTGTGTTTTAAGGCAAGGTGCAAAGGCTAGTCACATGTTGCACTGTACACACATACAGGTGTTCGTGCATACGTACACGTTTTCCTGTGAATAACTGAACATGCATTCATTTTAAAAGTCAGCATGGGGACTGGGTTCCTCGAAAATGCTGAGTGCAGGTCACACGTGTTGCTGTGCATGCGTTGAATGTAATTGTTAGTAACTGAATGCATGTATGTCTCAACAGTCTGGGCGTTTCAGAAAAGACATTGGTGGCCTGTCCCTTTCACTGCTGTGCTAGTTTTCTTACAGGGAGTGGGTTTTTTGTTTCCCAAAGAGGGAGCATTCAAAAGTTTGATTCCCCACCTGTAATCTGAAGTGGTACAGTCTGTCCTTCCACCTTTAATCTTTTGCATATGAAGACCTAAACTTTAAAAAGGGCTGAAAATGTTTTCGGTGGGGATGGGGAACCACAAGAAGTAATGCAGTCTATCTTGTCTAGGGTGTGTGTTTCTAATTAGTTTTACTTCTGAATCTTTATAAATGAATGAAAGATGATGGTGTGAGGCCTCTCTGACTTGGCTGCCTTGCAAAATATGATTAGGACAGCAAACCCATATGGAGTATAAGGAGCGATTGAATGGCGTGTTGATTTTGACACTTCATTGATGTCACTTTGAAAATGGGAATGAATTCAACCAAGAAAATATGCCTGTTTTGAACACCAAGTTCTCTCTCTTCTTGGAGCTGGTTTGGCAGAAGCATGCAGTATCAAGTATATTATTATTCTAGTTCTGGAGCTTCTGTGGTCTGATTGTTTACCTTCTGTATGTCATTTTCCTGCTAGGCAGAGTCTTCTGGCAATCAACTTAACATGTGTTGTTTTATAGTGGTCCCAGATTTCATACTTAGGGCTTGTGGGAAGTATTTTTGGGCATGCTGATTAGTAATTGGAAGCTAATTATTTCTCATAATTAAAATTCTGTGCATTTTAACTCAGACTCTAGAGGATGATTGCACTATATACCCAGCATAATTTTCCATTTGTCAGTGCTGGTGCATTTGCCTGATGTAGCATTTTCCTTTTAGAAAACAGTAGTAAAAAATGGGATGCAGTCATTCACAAATGGGAATGTTCCCATTGATTTCTCTAGGAGTCATTGTACCTCTTAAGGTGCAGCCTTGTGCGTACTTACTTGGAATCGAATCAGTGGGTTTCACTTCTGAGTAAATACATCTAGGATCAGGATCAGGATGCAAGATTGTGATCTTCAGCACATGTACTTGGATGTGGGTTCCACTGAAATAAGTGAGACTTGCTTCCCAGCCAAAATGCTTAAAATCAGTGGCCAGCATAATGCGCAACACAATGTCAGCATTACTGATTGGCTGGTGCTGCTTTGCACATAAAAGTCAGTCCCAGCAGTGTTGAGCAAGAATGCAGTTGCACAGTTACTTAAAAACAAAACAAAAACCAGTGTGTGTGCCCTTGTGGAAGGGATTCCAAGAAGTTGCGCAATTGTGCTCTTGCGCAAGATGGCCAAGGCTAATGTTTGCAGGTGAAGCAGTGCCAGCCAATTGGTAATGCCAGCATTCCATTGTACATCATGTCAACCAGTACTGAGCACCACTTTGAGTACACTTGAAATACTTTAAGCATGTGGATTGTTGCTTCCTGTGTAACAAATTGGGAAGAAAATAACTCAAGCAGGGGACTATGGTTATGCCATCTGTGAATTTTGGTTGGGTCCCACCCACCCCCAGCAGCAAATTTTATTAAGATACAAAAGGAGATTACAAAATAGATGCATACAAAAAAAAAAGTACACCAACTCTTAATAGTTGCAATACATAACATTTTTTTAAATGTATCACCTTCAAGATTGCACATGTGCGACAGCCCAGTTGGAATCATTTATTCCAAAAAGAGGTTACTGGGGTGAATTTCTTGGTCATTCTATATAAGTGTAGCTCAGTGGTACAGAAGGTCCCAGTTTCAGTCCCTGGCATCTCCAGGAAAGGCTGGGAGAGACACCTGCCTGAAACCTTGGAGAGCCTCTGTCAGTCAGTGTAGACCAGGGATTCTCAACGTTGGGTCCTCAGATGTTATTGGACTTCAACTCCCATAATCCCCAACTAAAGGCCACTGGGGCTGGGGATTATGGGAACTGAAGTCCAATAACATCTGGGGACCTACATGTTGAGAAACCCTGGTGTAGACAATACCGAGCTAGATGGACCAATGGTCTGACTCAGTGTAAGGCAGCTTCTTGTATAAGAAACTATTCATTTTCACGAACAAGCATGTTTTGACCATGGAGAGGGACCATAGCTTAGTGGTAGTTCATGCAGAAGGTTCTATGTCAGATAGTAGGACTGAAAAATACCTCTACCTGAGACTCTGGAGAGCCATTGTCAGAATAAGCAATACTACGTGGATGGACCAGTGGTTGTACACCATGAGGCAGCATCATGTTCAACTAGCCGTGCTCCTACTGAGGATGATATAGCATTTCCATTTGGGGCAATAAAGCAGCATAGTGTAACATTGTTTTATTAAAAAAAGGTTTTTCTAGAAGAAGCTCTGTTTGGGGCATCTTACCCATTAGGCTAAAATTAATCTAAACAGATAAGTGTTGGTAATGTAACTGCCCTTTGGAGGGAATGTGCTGAAGTTAAGCTAAATTGAACAAAAGTCAATCTGTAATTTTTTAAAAAAGGTGGTATTGAAAATACACTAATTGAGACAAGAGGTACCTGATAACATAATGGTTGTCTTGTGTTTAGCAGGGGGAGTGCAACTGTTCCTATTCAATCCAGCATGGTGCTTGTGCTAGGCTCTCCCTTGCAATTCGTTTTAGATTGTGAGTCCCTTTGGGAGAGGTAACCACCTTCTTGTTTCTTTTACTAGGTGATTCCCCCCCCCATCCCATGATGAATTCATGGAGGATAGAGCTATCAATGGGTACTAGTCTTGATAGCTGTGTATTTCCCTCCAGAGCAGAGGGGGCATGCTCCTGAACACCAGGTGCTAAGGAATGCCAATGGGACGAGTGATTGCCCGATTCCCCCTCCCGCTCACAGGCTTCCCTGAGCCCCCTGGTTGGCCCTTGTGTGCAGAGGTGCTCTTACCCCTGGACTTCAGGGCCAAAGTCCAGGGTGCCCACAGCCCCTGGGGGCCCCCAAATCCTCTTTAGTCTCATCCAGGTGTGTGGTCACCCAGCCGAGCATGATGATGATTAATTTGCAGGGGAAGGGGGTCCTCCAAAGGCCTTTAGGTTCCAGGCTCCAGAATTACCTAGGTGCACCTCTGCTTGTGTGAAGCAGGATCCTGGACTAGATGGCCCTTTGGCCTGATCCAACAGGGCGTTTCTTATGTTCTTAAGCCACTCTGAGAATGTTGTTGTTGAAAAGTGGTGTACAGACATATTTCCCCTTTGCAATGATAAGTATCTATTTGCAAGCAGAATCCCATTTTTCTAAATATCCAAGTTTTCTCCCCTTTAGCTTTTGATGGCTGTTAAGAATTAAAAGCAGGCCATTCAGATCTGTCAGCCTGTCTTTTCTCTCCCAGCAGTATTTTCCACCCTTCCATAATGGCACAGAGGGAGGAATGAGGATCTCTCTCCACTGCACTCCCTTCTCCCTAGCTTAGATATGAAGACTTTATCTTTTTCATTTATAGAACCGAAGCATCATAGGTACTTTGATCGCCTCTCTGGACTCTGATTCATGTTATAGTGAGAGGGAGAGCACCCAGTCATAAGCTCAGAAGACAAAGCCAGATAGGTTAAGCGTACAAAACAAATAGCAGCACTCCAAAGCAATGAATTCTGTGTACACAGATGTGCAGCACATTTCGGCTCTCTTGTGGGAGAGCAGTGGAGCAGCAAAGAGAAGCTGTTTTCTTCTCCAGTATAAATTATAGATCACCTACTTGGCAGCTCCATGCTTAGGCAGGGGGGAGGAAGGGGGCAGGGCGAAATGGAAAGCCTTCCCGTCTTCTGGCTTCTTTCCCAGGGTCCGCACAGCTTCCAGTTGTGAAATGCCAAAACCCTACTCCGGTGTGGGTTTGCGCAACCCAGGCCTGTAATATCCCAGAGCTCCTCCATAAATAGTCCTGCTCTCCCCCACGCCCAGCTAGAAAACAACCACAGGAAGCCAGGGGACGTGCAGCCAGTCCAGCTTATCTGGCACTAATTGATCTAAGCTAGCAAGGCTTGCTGAAGAGCTGCCGTGTTACCGTTCCTTGCTTGCGCTCCTGAGAGGGGAGGACGGCAGTGGCAGTGTCTGCTTTCAAGAGGCACTCGGCAGCTATACCAGCCTTAGCGACAGTGACATCCTTCGGGTTTTTTGGCTGGTGTGTCTCAAAAAGTCGCACACATTTTAAGGGAAGGCGCATCCCTCGTTCTGTTTCCCCGCCGTGTCGTTCCTTTCAGTAACCGGAGGCAGGGTGGTCTGCTTGCAGTTTTGCAGAGAAGCAACCGCAGAACTGTTCACCACAGACGTTCTAGCAGGAGAAAGTGTGTTTCTGTTTTTGAGGAAAGGATTTTTTTCTACAAGTGAGAGCAACCAATTGGGAGTAACTGAGCCAGGCGCTTGCTTACAAAGCTGGAAACCCCAGAGACTGTTGTTTTGTGTGTATCTCTAGAAAAGGAGGCGTGTGGTCACTGCAACTCTTTACAGCTCTGCTTGTGGAGGATTTTGTTGTGATTGTTAAACTCTGAAGGCTGCACATTTTTTGAGTGTCTGTTTCTCATCTGGGGGACTGTTGCAGAATTCAGGCATGAAGATCCAGGAGCATCCCAGCCTTCCGGAAGCCAAATTACAGAGAAACCAAGAGGCCGATGGCCAGGAAGAGACCTTCGTATCGGAAGTGCCTCGGCTGGACCTGACCACTTTGTGTAGTGACAACAGCTGGGAAGGTAGGGGCTGCTTGTTGGTATGTGCACTAGAACCCGAAGGACAGTGTGGGTGCACTTTTTGTGGGTGGTTGGGGTGGGGTGACTGATCTGCACCAGCAGAAAGTCTCTTTGAACGTGAAAATTTAAACTTTTACAGGGAAGGCGGTACTGGAACACTCGGTTCAGTATGATGGTTTGTGGCAAAAGAAAGCGAATGTTTTGTCTCATATTCATAATGTTGCTTGGTTGATCTCTGAGATTCTAAAATATTGGCACCCCTGTTTGTTGAATGGCCAGATCCCAGAACAGCAAACTACAGGGGCTTTCCCTCCATCTTTCCAAGCTGAGATGTAAATATCAGGGTTGAAGGCTGTTACATTTCCTATTTCTGTGGTCCCATAGGACTGACTGAAGTTCTGGGGTGGGGGTGGTGATATTGTCCTATAATTCTATTCATCCGAAGTGCTTTTTCTCTCATGATCTTACATTGATTGTTTTGCAAATTATCTCAATACTGTTTCTCAATTTTTGCATTAACCATTGTATATGTCCGGGCACAGATACATTCATGAATGTGTGTGTGTGTGCGCGCACACACACACACACACACACACACACACACACACACACACAAACACACACACACACACTGGCAAAGGGGAGGAGAAAAGAGAATCACTTTCACTTGTTTGTTTACATTCATGGAAATTGCGGTGTCAAGCAGCACGTTCTTATCGTTGCAACAACAACCAACAAAAGGAAGCTAGCATAATAGTCACCTTTCAGCAAAAGGGCCTTTCCCCCGCCATTCCCAGCAAGAAACAACTTGCTGTCTGAAACAGCAAGGAAACTTACGCCATGGTCCTGAAAAGCAAACATTTAGTCTCATCCTGGGAACGCACAGTTGGAGGTGTCCAGTATCTCTTAGGATTATGTTCTTTGAAAACTCTATTTCTTTGTGTGCTGACAAGGACAGTGTGTTTTGCAGTGTCCTCATATATTCAAAGAGGGGAGATGGGCTTTCTGTCTTGCCTCTACAATAGCGAGTTCTGTTGCATCTGTTTTTCTAAACTGAGGCCTTTCAAAGGAGATGTCCTATTACATATTCATGTTCAAATTTTTTTCAGCCAAGTCAGATACGGTAGCTAATGTTCAAACATGCAGCATCAGCAGCTGCAGGGGGTTCTTGATTGAAGATACCAGGTGACACTGTTTTCTTTTAGCCAGCTGATAATATGCTAGGTGGTGTCCCATTGCATCCTCATTAGAATGTAGCCTTTGTTTCATTACAGCTCCTTAATATTCTAATTAGCCATGCCACCAAAAGGGACCGTTTTGGTTTTCACTTTTCCAAAGGTGACCTGGAAGACAGCTGCTCCTGCTTATTCCCTGTGGATTCAGCTGTCAGTGCTTGAACCCATGTTTAAAATTATCTTGTCCCTTTTGAAGTTTTTATATGAAACCCTTACAGGATTGTAGTGTGAAGTGGGTGAAGGGAAGAGAGCTTGAAATCAAATGACTCCTACCTTACCTTACCGCCTAGAGACACTCATACCATTTGATGCAAGCTCCTCTTTATAGCAAGGAAAGTAACAAGTGTCTTTCCAGACCTTTTTCTTTGAAAACTGTCAGATACGATGGAGGTGGGAGATCATTGTATAAGAGGTGGAGGCTCCATTATATACGATGGAGGTGGGAGATCATTGTATAAGATGATGTCTATTCTAGTCCAAGATCATGTGGTAAATAAAGAGCAAAACGAGCATTTTGTCCCATATGGCCCTCTTCTTCACCTTGTCTCAGTCTGTAGCACAGACTCCGAGGGTATTCTCACGATCAGTGGAAAATGGGCTAAGGGAGCTAAGCCCGCTTTCCACGGACCGTGGGAACCACCGGGCTCTCAGGCGAGCCCAGTTTCCCCAAAGTGGGTAAACCGCTGAAATACCTCTCCCCTTAAACGGGGTTAGCGAAGCGAGCGCTCCGCTAACCCCAGTTTTTTTATCGTGTATTGCTGCAACACAGCTCCACGCCGTAGCAACACATGAGGAGAACCCCCGGCCGGTAGGCTGCAAGCAGCCTCCTGGGCTCGGGGGTCTTTCCAGCATGCCTCGCGCACTCGCACAGGTCATCCGGGAACTTCTGGGGGCCGCGTGGCCCCTGATCCCCGCAGCCCCCGCTGGCTCTGTGATGGAGCTGGCAGTCGTGTGGGCGGCCGATCCGGCTGCCCAGGGCTGCAGTAATGGTCATCTGTGGGGAGAGTCCGCTCTCCCCGCAAACCCACTTCCAGCGAGTCTCACTGATCGTGAGACTCACCTCTCCCTCTCCTTCCTGGAAGGTGGCTGGGGGAGGGGGTGCATGTGACTAGAATCAGTGTTGTGAATACTCTGTGCATCATCACTCCTCGCACACCACTTTTAACGATTCTTCTGAAGGTTTTCCATAGCATGGACAGGTCTTCTGAGCTGTAGCTGTCATTTTGTGATCACAGTTTGCAACTTGCCACAAGATCTTCCAACAGTGTGTTGAACCAGGGTGTGATGTGTGGCAATCTGTACATGAAGCATTAAAACAGGAGTGGTTCAGCACACTCATAATACCTTATAAGCATCAACCTGGGTTGACATCACCACTTGAAAAAAGTTAAGTATACCTACCATTAATCAATAGCCACTGGATTCCTGTTCTCTTAGGTGGTTTCCAAAGTGTTTCCATTAAAATATTTCCTTTTCATTTCTTCTTCTCACCCTTTTGTGGCACAAAAATAATTCCTAGGACCATTAGGAGTTTTATCATTATTTCATTCTACAAAACACTTTGTTGTTGTGTTGTTGTGCTTGGCTGGATATACTTCTGGGCTGAATGCAGCCCTGTGGTTGTGCCCGCACTATACTTAGGAAGTCCTTTAAGGTGTTGGGTTTTATCATTGAGGTGGGTTCCAAATATGACATTCCCCCCGATTTTTAAATGCATTTTCATTGGGAGAAAAGGACACAGTTCAACAATAAAGATGAAATGAGCATTTAAGCAGATCAATGCACAAAGAAGCTTACTGAAAAAGGTAAAACATGACTATAACAGCAGTCATCACTATATTCCAGTAATGTAGAGTCAAAGATAATTTTTTCTTGCATTACTCTGCCCTCCTATCTTTTATTATATTAAATGTTATATGTAGTAAACTAAGACTCAAAATAAGGAGTTCGACAGATCATAAGTCTCTAGAAAAGGAAAGGATGGGTACAGATTGAGGTCCCAAGAAGCAAGCTTGCAGTTCAAGAAAACTTTTCCAAAATGTTTTATTTGGTTAGCCTGTTTCTCAAATGCTTTGTTCCATATTCTCATGCTATGTTGCTTTTGCTTTTGTTACTTCTCTGGAATTTTTGCTGCTGAGTCCAGCAGTCAGGAAGTGCAGTATATTTCATTACGGGGAATTCCCAGATCCAGCTGAGATAAGTAATAGGTGGAAGGTGGAAGTGTTGAGTATCTTGAGGTAGAAGAGCACTCTGGGGAAATCAAAGTCCAGAGTAATAAGCAAGCAACATCCGTGCAGGAAATCCACTTGTTGGAATCTTTATTTAATACAGAGAAGGGAGGGGTTATTCTGCCTTGCTAGAAAGGTCATGATGTCTACATGTATTGGCCTTTTACTGGTGGAAGTTGGGGAGATTAGGCTTCAAACACAACAGTGAGCTGTAATATCGACTGCTGTTGCTTCCCACCACTTACATGAAGCACTGGGGCCATCATATATGGCTGTTCAAATCACCTTCCTTCCAGCACTGTTCGTATTCCTATTTTGTACCCATGCATCCCTTCTGCCCCTTGTAATAATGTTTTCCTTGACTACATGCACATCGGAAAGTAGGGAGCTGCCATATACCGAGTCAGACCATTAGTCCATCTAGCACAGTACTGTCTACATTGACTGGCAGCAGCTCTCCCAGGATTCAGGCAGGAGTCTTTCTCAGCCCGATTTGGAGATGCCAGGGATTGAACCTGGGGCCTTCTGCATGCAAGCAGAATGCTCTGAACCACGGCCCCATCCCCTAAGGGGAATCTCTTCTAGCATACAGTGCTCACATGTCACTCATCCAAGTGCAAGCCTAGGCAAACCCTGCTTAGCAAAGTGGACAAGTCATGCTTGCTGCCGTAACACTGACTCTCCATTGCAGACCCCATGTTCATATTCCCACTCACGTCTTCCTCCTAGTTGCCCCCTCGTCCCCTTCAACTTACTAGCATCCTGTCCCCTCTTCTTTTTCTCATGGTACCTTTCCCCATCTACCCTTAGGCCCAAGAGCTACAAACTCTGTTGCTCTTAAGTTCCCCACTTCTTCACTTTTTATTGCTAGGTGCACCACAGTTCACTTCACAATGGGTCCCTTGACCCCATACTTTTAAATTGGATTTTTAAAACTGATTTTTAAAAGTTTTATAATTTTGTACTTTGTTTTTATCTTGTGTGTGGTGACTTCATGTGGGGTTGTTTTTTTTTTAACTCATGGCTAACAAAGTTGGATGATGATGATGATGATGACCCATTGCCCACCATTTCTCTTGGAACTCCTCTTGTGCACCAGGACCTCATTGAAAACATCAGTCCTCTTGACCTTGCTGCCTGAAACAAACTGCTTTATTATGGCACAAG
The DNA here is from genome assembly GCF_027244095.1 of Hemicordylus capensis. Classification (NCBI taxonomy): domain Eukaryota; kingdom Metazoa; phylum Chordata; class Lepidosauria; order Squamata; family Cordylidae; genus Hemicordylus; species Hemicordylus capensis. The sequence goes on along the minus strand of NC_069661.1, from coordinate 22,626,420 downwards.
CATGTTTAGACAGTATCCTTCTTTACCAGCTGTATCTAGTGTTGCTGAAGACATTTGTTGAGTGCTTTTACAAAAGCACAGATAAATTAAAAAAAATTCCCTTCTGTGTAGAAATCAAGTAAACTTATCAGAACTTGCCTCAATAATTCCTAGTAGTCACCCTTTGGCCAGCATCGTTTCTCCGCCCACTGCCCACCCCTGGCCACAGCTTCTTGGTGCCATATACACACAAACACACACAGCTTCAACTCTCTCCTCCCCCCTTGGATTAGTCACATCAGGGGCAGCCCTTTGATGAGGAGAGGTGAGGCAGTCACTTCAGGTGGTTGGTTACTGAGACACTAGCAGGGTGGCAAGATACCCCCTCGCTGCTGCCCTTGGAGCAACTCTTCGGAACCAACCTAACCCTTGCAAACTTCTCTCCAGGAGCACGAGGAGAGAAGACGAGGCTGCTGGCGACCTGCCCTCTTCCCCTCCTCTCGTGCCACATTCAAACTTTCAGGGGTCAATTTTGAAAGGGGGGCTAGTCCCCACCCAGGTTGTGGGGCAAGGCAGCATTTGGTGCCTTGCCCCACAAGGGTCGGGACAGTACATAGCCGATCACACTTGTCTGCATGCTGAAGTTCCTGAGGGCACTTTAAACAAAGAAGCCAGCATTTTCACAATGTGTGCCAAAAAAACCCAACCCAACAATAATAAAAGGTCTAACCAAAGAGGCATTTTTGACACTGCTGGAAATGTTTGCGACAGCTAGTATTTCAGCTAGGTGCTAGACAAGCAATTTTCCTATCCTCTTGTGCCTTTAGTCCTCTCTGTTTGCTGTATCAGTATGTATTACTTCAGTGGCTTGTAATGCCTTCCTCACTGGCATCATTTGGCACTTCTGGAGTATTTTATTGAGAGTCAGCACTATAATATGCACCTACGCAATTGCGGCAAGCATGGAGAACAGATGGCTTGAACCTGTGAAGAACTCCAGCCTAACTTTCTGAACAATCAGTTTTTGCACCTATGAAGTGCGAAACCTCCCTGTCATTCTTCCCCAGTTGCTTCCCCCCCCCCCACTTTCTTTTTTTAAATAAATGCAGTCCAGGTGATGAAATAGATGTATAACTGCAGGAAACACATGGTTAAATTTCAGTGAAACCAATTCTGTGGTTGAATCTTTGCTTCACCCTATCCTGGCATATTCATAAGAGCAAGCGACTAAACACAGAAGAATGGCAGACCAAAGATCCATCTAATCTAGAACTTGGGTTGGCCATTTTTTGACAGCATAGAAGTAGCCGTTAGACCCCTAAAGGACGGGGCCATAAGCTTAGTGGTAGAGCTTCTGCTTTGCGTAGACAGGGTCCCAGGTTCAATCGGGCTGGGAGGGACTCCTCCTTGAAACCTTGGAGAGGGGCTGGCAGTCAGTGTGGACGATACCAAGCTAGATGGATCAATGGTCTGACTCGTCGTATGGCAGGTTCTAAAACCCTAAACTGCTGCCTGTAGCCACATCTTGTGTAGGAAGTTCCACTAAGTCCTCTACTCCTGTAGAATTTTTTTCAAAATGTTTAAACCAGACTCGGTTCCTCTCTAGTCCTTTGCTACATGACATCTAATCTGCCCTAGTCCTTTGCCACATGACACTCCTATTTTCTCCCCTGCAACCACATACCCCACTAATTTTTCTCATGGTTTCTCCCTCCTCCTCCCCTCTCCCTTGGCATGTGCAGAGAGAGGATCAGAAATCTGTAGGATCTTGGAGACTGGAAGGTTCTTTTCTTGAGGAGTGCAGCTGTGTGTGGCTGGGAAGAAGAATTTGCAGGTGGAATGAGAGGGAGGAGTAGAGGACAACTATTATGGGATTTTTCTCATATGGCACACTGTAAAGCAACTGCACGGGTTTACTAGTTCCCCAATTTAGTAACCGTTTCATTTGGAGCTATAGTGAATGCCAAAATATTTCACAATGTTATGGGCAGTGAGAGTTTTAGGCCTGATGCATACATCCATCAGAATCTAGCTTTTCTGAGATCATATGATTTGAGACTCCATGGTGAAAGTATGCATGCTTGAAGGCTCCTCCTTTGGAAAAACAATTTCTCCCTGCACCAGGAAGGAGGCTTGGCTGAGTCCTTCTCCCTAACATGCTAGCTTTTTGCATGCAGAGTGTCCTACCTGTGAAGTAGCATTGAACCAGGAAACTGCCCCTCTGCAGCTTGGAGCGATTTAGACTAGGAAAAGCTTTATGGCATGATTCTTCTGAATGTCTAAAGCTGGGGTTTGTGGCGACAATATTTCAGGGGAGAGTTGATAAGGAATTATTGTGTATGACTTTGCTAATCAAAACAAAGAGCTTCCAGTATCTAAAGATCTGGTGACCAACTGCTGCAAGTTCAGACTTAAGCACTTGAGAAGCAGGAACAGCATTATTTGTAAAGCTCCTGTAAGACCTTTGCCGCAATTCCGCTTCCCCCCAAAGTTCTACCTTGTGTTGGGGGCAGGAGGCAGTTTGACTCCAGAATTTCTTTTTACACTTACAAGTTCAAAGCCACACTTTTTTAAACCATCTAATCCTGGGGAGCTAAGTAGGAGCATGCAAACCAGCTTAGTAAACTATCCAAATGCAACCTATTTAAGCATCCTCGTGGTATCTGGTGGGAATGGTCACAAGACCAGATGGTTGGTTGCTTTCATTGTGTTCCAATACGCTGCTCACCGTTTGATTTCCCAGTCCGGGTTGCTACCCCAAGCATGTTGTACTCTTGAAGTTAGCTCATTAAGCCAGTCAACAGAGGAAAGAGATCTGCGTCACAATCTGTAGTGTTAGTCTGAGACGGGAACTTCTAGTGTCCTGTTATATGACAATGGCATTGGTTAAATTGGTTAAGCTTATTATTTGCAGAACTTGAAGAAGGCATGAGAGAGAGGTGTGATGTTAGGGATAAACCCCTGCTGTGTGTTCATTTCAAAGCAATGGAAACTTGGTTTTAAATGCATGAGTCGCATAGGGTTTGATGATGTCACAATGGAAAGGTTGAAAGCTTATGCAGAGCATTCTGGGAAGGGAAGAATGGTCCCTCGGCAGGTGGAAGGGCTCCATCTTTGGAAGAACAGGAGGTGCCATATCAGGCCTGAACTTCATGGTCATCCAAAGAAGTTAGGGGGCTCTTGCTCTAATACTGTAGCCTCCCAACAGTTGTTTTACAGATCTGCCATCTATTGAGTATCTCAGTAGTCTCAAACATGGCTTTCAGGGTTTCTTCAGGGTCCTAGACAGACTTCTTTCTCAGCCCAGACACCTGACGTTACTCAACTGAAATTTCCATAGATCCAGCCTGCAGTTATCTGCATGCGTAACACTGGTGCCACCATTGAACCACAGCTTGTGTTCTTGTCTTCGAAAACAAATGATGGAATGTTAGTTTATTTTAAAACTGGATACGCGACAACAGTCCTAAGTGCCTTTATTCATTGTCCATTGTCCTCCAAGTAACTGCTTCTCCTAGCTTTATAGTAGTACAACAAACCTGAGAATAGATGCTGCTTTGCATTGCACTGTGAAGTAAATGGTTGATGGCTCTGACCTCTTACAGACTCGCAAAGGGGCCAGCGCTCAAATATATTGGATAAGGGGATTTTTTAAACCTAATCTTATTGCTGTAATATTCCGTAGTAAGTATAGAAAGTATCTTCTTAAATATTGTTTATTTTAAAATAGAAAGTGAGTCAGGAGAATAGGCAGGTGTTAAGGTAGTTGAGACTTTTGGAAAGGGGGTTAGAAGAAGCTTAGATTGGAGTGGATTTGACAGTGGGTGGGTTGAGACATAACGGAGAACAGGCAGCTTAGAAAAACCGCCAGTTCCTGGAGCAGACATGCAAGTCTGACTTCTGGTGTGCCGTCCAAACCCACCAATTTCAGCATCCTGTGTTCTGCTCTGCTTGCAGTCCGGAAGCTGATATCTGTAAACAAGATATGACAGCCGTCCTGACACTGGAAGTCAGCTTTGCATGTGCGCTCCAGGAATCAGCGGTTCAGCCGAGCTGCTTTTTCTCTGTGGTTTTTGAACACACCCAGTGCCATGGACAGTCTTAGCCCCCATACCTTACTGTAGCTAAACCTAAGCATGTATAACTGACTGAAATAAGAACATATTCTTAGAAGTAATAGCATACTTTTTCACATAATGCATAATTAGCCTATGGAATTCTCTGCCACAAGATGTGGTAACAGCCACCAACCTGGATGGTTTTAAGAAGGGCTTAGATAAATTCATGGAGGACAGGTCTAGCAGTGATTACTAGTCTGTGGACTATAGGCCACTGCCAGCCTCAGAGGCAAGATGCCTCTGAATACCAGTTACAGGGGAGTGGCAGTGGGAGAGAACCTGTGGGCCTCCCAGAGGCATCTGGTGGGCCACTGTGTGAAACAGGATGCTAGACTAGATAGGCCTTGGGCCTGATCCCGCAGGGCTGTTCTTACCTCTGTACCCCTTTCTTTGATTTCCCCTACCCTTCCTTTGATTGTGACAATATCCAAACTGTAAGCTCCTGGAAGCAGAGACCTGCCCTCTGATTTCTTGTAATAAATCAGTCATTTATATAGCACCCTGTATAAAGATGGTGCTATATAAATAAGTGTGGTGAGGGTAGACCAAAGTGTACTCTCTCGGGTGGGGAGGCTGTTCTCCTAAGTGACAGTATTAAAGTAAAATGTGCCATCAAGTCGATTTTGACTCCTGGCGCCCACAGTGCCCTCTGGTTTTCTTTTGGTAGAATACAGGAGGGGTTTACCATTGCCTTCTCCCGCGCAGTATGAGATGATGCCTTTCAGCATCTTCCTATATCACTGCTGCCCAATATAGTACCAGTGGGGATTCGAACCGGCAACCTTCTGCTTGTTAGTCAAGCATTTCTCCACTGCACCACTTAAGGTGAGAAGTGACAGCATTACTGATGACATTCTCTGCCTAACAGTAGGTTCTGTTATAGGGCCAGTATTTCGGCACTATGGAAATGGTGCATTTTGGAGATGAAGCAAATGGTGGGCAGCCTGTGGGGAAAGGGAAATGTCCCACCATGTTGCTGCTTGTTCTCCGCACCCACACATTCATTCATTCGGTGCGGCTAATCCTTTGGATTGCTGGCAGTGGCTTCACATTTAGAATCATGAGCAAAGGCTCCTTCCGGTCATTAGCCCCAGATCGATATAAACCTAGGCACTTCCAAGTCTATTTATTTATTTTATTGTACTTCGAATGTATTTATCTTTGTATGCATAAAACCTTGCCTCTGATGTGGGTTGTCACATTAGATAGTCAAGGATCACCTGCACATAGACATGCACTCGTCAGTAGGCCTGTGCTTCATCACAGCTGGAACTGGATAAGTTGTACCATCTCCTTGGTATTGGGAGCAGGCAACTGCTCCCAGTGCAGCCACCCCCGTGCACGACGACAGGGTTCCAGGGGCAGGGGGCTCCTTTACAGGAAGCTGAGCCCTGTACTGCCCCAGTGATAGCTGGGACGGCAAGAGGAATGCACAGGGAATACTGGGAGGAGTCGTCCTTTCAAGCATTTCCCCCATGGTAGCACCTCCTCCTGGTACCAAAGGGATGGTGCACCTTTTTTTGAGTTGTTCACACCAAAGCACATGCCTAAGGGTCAGCTTTCAGGCATGTACTGTAGCTTGCCAAACACACAGCTACCTGTGTGTCAAAGAAGCTGGTATGATACTTTGTGAGGTGGTCGTCCCTTTCCTTTCCTTTTAACGCTTCTTTTTGAAAAGCTAGGATAACCCAGGAGCCAGACATTTTGATCTAGGACTTTATGAAACTGTCCAAGATGCTACCAGATTAGAGCTTAAAATGAGAGACTGTTGCCTTCATGGTTCCCTCCCTTTTGGTTTGCAGAGCCTGCCCCTGCCTTCTCCTCCTGGCAGCGAGATGGTTTAGATTCTGATGAAGCCCACCTCTCCCCTCAGGCCGGCCGCCTGATTCGCCAGCTTTTGGATGAGGACAGTGACCCGATGCTGTCGCCTCGTTTCTATGCCTACGGGCAAAGTCAGCAGTACCTGGATGATACAGAAGTGCCTCCTTCCCCACCCAACTCACATTCGTTCATGAGGTAGGTCAGTGGTAGCTCCAAGGGGGATCGTGATTATTGCTGTGAGTCGCCCCAAGCAGCATTTTGCTGGAGGGGCAGCATATAAATTTTGTATATGGTCAAAACAGTTCTACAGCCTGTCACATCATCTCTTAATAACAACAATAATATTTATATAAACTTTATTTGTTAGCCGCCCCATAACAAATTGTCCTCTGGGTGGCTTACAACATGACTTTAAAACATGAGATAAAAACACACATTAAATCATAACAGACCCCAAAAAGGGAGAGAAAGAAAATATAATACAGAAACAGTTTAGAAAACTTTTTTTAAAAAAAAAATCAGCTATATTAAAAAAATATGTTACAAATTTAAAAGGCCTGTATGAACAAAAAGGTCTTTGCCTGGCATCTAAAAGAACAAAGTGATGAAGCCAGGCAAACCTTACTGGGGAGGCTAATTCATAAACGGGGTGCAACCACCAAAAAGGCCCTCTCCCTAGTAGCCACCTACCTCACCTCATTTGGCAGGGGCACCTGGAGAAGTGCCTCCAAAGAAGATCTTAAGGACCAGGTTGGGACATATGAGGCAAGGCGTTCTCTAAGGTAACCTGGTGCTAAGTCATTTAGGTTAATACCAGCACTTTGCAAACAAACCCTTCTTATGCAAACTGTTTTTTGTTCAGGTGCCATTTGCTTTTAATTCAGGATCTGCAAACCCCGTTTCTTGTTAGTCTGTGTATACCAAATTCATCAACTGTGCCGTCCCTCTCCTTATAGGCGAAGAAGTTCGTCTTTGGGGTCTTACGAAGATGACCGGGAAGATCTCACCCCAGCACAGCTGACCCGCAGGATTCAAGGACTAAAGAAAAAGATTAGGAGGTTTGAAGACAAATTTGAAGAGGAGAGGAAGTACAGGGTAAGCTGTTGGCAGGCTTTGTTCATCGATCAGGAGAGGTTGTCCATTCTTTCCCTGTTGCCAGAACGAGAACTGTTGCAAGGCTGGACACCCTTGGGGATTGTCTAACTCAGTGGCAAATTTGTGCAGTTGCTAGCACAGCAGAGGAAATGACAGGTTACCCTTTAGGACTCTCCTTTCTTAGGCCGTTCCTGCTTTCTTGGATGTAAATCTTCTTGAACTCAATGGGACTACCTTCTGAGTGTGAAAAACTGCATAGCTGCTGATCCTTTTGCACTGATTTTGTAACACTTCTAAATCAATCTAAAAGGACTAATTTTGTGCTCAACGGGGAAGCAGGGTTTAGATTGCATATTTATGCTCAGGTATTTGTTTTCCTCATTTGCTCAATGGGGGAAGAGCTCAATGGAAGAGCATCTGCTTGGCATGTAGGTTCAGTCCCCAGCATCTCCAGGTAAGGATGAAAAAAAATCCTGCCTGGAACCCCAGCGAGCCACTGCCAGTCAGAGCAGGCAATGCTGAACTAGATGGACCAAGGGTCTGATTCAGTAGGCAGCTTCCTATGTTCCTGAAAGACTGTCTGGCATAGCATCCCGTTTCCCACAGTAGCCAACCATATGCCTCTGGGAAGCCAACAAGCAGAGCATGAAGGCAACAGCCCCCTCCAATTGTTTCTCCCCAGCAACTAGTATTCAAAGGTACACAGCCTATGAGCATGGAAGATCCACGTATCTTTGATCATGCTAGACCCGCCCTTCCTCAATCTGGCTAATCTCTGCCGTTTTCCAAGCCACCTAAGCTAGTGGATACCACCACATCCCATGGCAGCAAATCCCATAAACTAATGATGTGTTATATGAAGAAGTATTAACACCAACGCAAGGAGAAAGGGCAGACAAATGTCCATTGCTTTCCTACATTTCTATTACCTCGTGCAAAGGAGAACCTCATGTAAAGGCAAGGTGTGTGAGTTGGCCCGTATGCAAGCTTCCCCCTGTGCACAAGATGCCGGAAGGAGGATGCAGATGTCCCTGGAGCAGTCTCGACCCTCTTCCCCATCACATGCAAAACAAAGATTCTTAGAGGTCGGGTGTTCTCTGGCAGTTATCCAACGTGAAGTGGAGTGAATGAACTTCATGAATGCAGCCCTTGGTTTCGATTTGTGCTTCTTCCAGTCACAAAAAAATGTTGCCATCTATTTATGTTCTTTCCCCTGCTCCTCTTACAGCCCTCACACAGTGACAAGGCTGCCAACCTAGAAGTGCTGAAGTGGACCAATGACCTTGCCAAGTTTCGGAAGCAGCTGAAAGGTAGGAGGCCATCCTAGAAAGAGTTCTCCCACAGACTTGGGGCCTGCCAAACTTGTGACTCGATAGTCTTCCTTTGGTGCATATTTCTGAACCTTGGTCCCCTTGCCCCCACTCCAGAGTCCAAACTGAAGTTGTCAGAGGAGGACCTGGCTCCTGTGATGCGTCAGCGTAGCAACACGCTCCCTAAGAGCTTTGGCTCTCAACTGGAGAAGGAGGAAGAGAAGAAACCAGACCTGTGCGATAAAGCAGCAAAGCCCGCCGTGGAGGCCACCTTGGGATCCGTCCAGAAGAAGCTGCAGGAGAAAAGGACAGAGGCAAACCGACCTGAAGACATTAAGGTACAGCTGAAAGGATGGATGGATTTTTAGTCCCCAAGAAGAATAATGGTAGCATCCAGACTAGTTGGTCATAACCGAGCACAATTGAAATCTATGAGATTAGTTAGTCATGACTGACTTGGGTTCCCATGCATTTAAGTGGGATTTTATCATGACTAACTTATGGCGCAGCAGGGAAGTAACTTGCCTAGGGAGCAAGAGGTTGCTGGTTCAAATCCCCGCTGGTATGTTTCCCAGACTATGGGAAACACCTATATCGAGCAGCAGCGATATAGGAAGGTGCTGAAAGGCATCATTTCATACTGCGCAGGAGATGGCAATGGAAAACCCCTCCTGTATTCTACCAAAGACAACCACAGGGCTCTGTGGGCGCCAGGAGTCAACACCGACTTGTCGGCACAAGTTTACCTTTAACTTAGTCTGAGAGCTAATGATAAATCGGGGAGGCAACCCTTGGCACTCCAGCTGTTGTTGAACTACAACTCCCATCATCCCCAGCCACCATTGATTGGTTAAGTCATTGGTTTAAGTCAGGTTTCCTATTTTGTAATCATGCATTTTTTTAAAAAAAGTGCATGCCTGTTGGGTGATGCGACAGTGGAAACAATTGTGTGGTTTTATATATAAAGCAGGGCTTCTCAGCCTTGGGCCCCCAAATATTGTTGGACTACAACTCCCATCATTGTAGCTGAGGATGATGGGAGTTGTAGGCCAACAACATCTGGGGGCGCACGGTTAAGAAACTCTTGATATAAAGTGTTTTACTGCCTAGGAGCATATCTGGGTAACATTGCAGCCCACATGCCTTTTGTACTTAAGAATTAAATCTGCTTATAGATAAGAGAGGTAGTTATGAACTTAGTGGATTTCTGTCAACTCCATACACATGCAAGATCTGTACACTGAGCAAGATTGCTCAGTTGAAGAATAAGGCTGCAATCCTGCGCACGTTTAAATAAGAGTAAGCCCCATTTAAATCAGTGGCACTTGCTTTTGAGTAAATGTAATAGGATTGGACTGTAAAGCTGTAATGCATACATACATAGACGTCATACTTATGAGAAGGTAATTTCCATAGAACTCAGTGGGACAATTCTGAGTAGAAGGGCTTTTAATTGAACTTTAAGTACCCAGAATCTTCGGAATCAATGGCTGATAGTTACTCAGCAGAACCATGCTTCTGCATGAGGTGGACACTACATTTCCACGCTGTGTGGTTGGTAAATAGTCATAAATTGAGAACTGCGGTATTGAAGAGGTTGATAAGGAAGTACAAGGTCACTCAGGAATATGGATAATGCACACATAATATCTTTTCTATATTCATAATAGACCAAGTTCTTATTTTCCCAATATCTCTACAAACATTTTGGGGTGTAAATCGTTCCCCAAGAATACTGCAGACGTGCTGTATCATTCTGGTTTGGGGGTAACAAGTATCCCAAGTTATTCATATACTTTAAAAACCTGGGGGTTACATTAAGCATGACACCAGCTGCAAACTAGTCAACATCTTATTTACTATTCAACTTTTTATGGGAAGGAGTAAAATAACAAAGAAGGCACTGGAGTACATATCACCTGGACATTAGAAAACATTGAAAAGATACTGTCAGCCTATCTGATCCAAGTATCTCTGGACATAGAGTGATTACATTATTACAGCAGCATTTGGGGGGGCTTTTTGACCCCTTGGCACAAAAAGTGCATAGTGCTTTCAGTTCCTATGCCATGCACTGAGAGTTGTTCACACCCTAATATTAGTATAAACTATAATTGTAAACAGTATTACAAGGGGGTTCTGGATTAAACACCACAGAACACTTAACCTCATTGAGGTGAAGTCTGACCTGGAACATGGAGTTGCAAAACACGAAAAACAAAGTTTTATTTGGGCGGGGGAGGAATGGGGTGACATTAGTAGGAATAGCAGCAGAACCAGTTATGCGACAAGTGACCCCTCTCCTGCCCTTCCTTGCTTGATTTTTACAGGATATGACTAGAGATCAGATAGCAGCAGAAAAGGTGGCACTTCAAAAAGCCCTCTTGTATTACGAGAGTATCCATGGTAGACCAGTAAGTATCACAATGTTCCTATCAAATGCTCTTGAAACTGGCTCATCACCCAGCCAATGGGGAAATTCCTGTAACTTTTCTTAGGAAGGTCCTCAAACCTCCTTTCAGAACAGAGTTTCTGGCTTCCTATGACGGGTCTTATGTTCCTGGCCTTGAATTGCATTCCATACTGGTTTGCCTCAAGTTCCTGGCCTCCTCCTATTTGCCTGTTTTTCAGTATTCATCAGAATCAGGCAGTAGATTAAAATTGGCATCCTTGAGTAGAAGGCGTTTAGTGGTTGTAAGTTATGCAGCCGCATTGTGTGCTCAGCAGCAAAGCCTGCTTCTCATGACCCCTCTATTTCCTCTAGTGTTGGATCCTTACAAAATCCTACAGACAATTTGGAACGCAAGGGAAATGGTTGGAAGAGAGCAATATTATTGGTTATTTTCCCCATTCATTCTTCTGGTGATGTTTTGTTCTCCCCTCTCTCATTTCTATTATGCCTGAAATATGTGCTATTCAGGTCATTGTTTAAACATTTTAGTTTCCCCCTTTTCCTCCCCTAGAAATACTTTTTCATAGCTCTGCCTAAAGACATGATTGTTACTGTCAGTACTTCCATTATGGATTTCAAGGAATGTTACAGTCTCAGCAAGAACAAAACCATTTCAGACAAGTAAATTATCTTGTCTGCCTCCTTTCAGAAGATGGGCACTACTCTAGGGATGTGCACGAAACAGGTTTTATGTTCTGTTTCGAGCTCGAAACAAAACGCAGACAGCCGAAACATTTCGTCAAAACAGTGGTCGAACCAGTTGTTTCGATGGAACAAACCTCAAAACGTTTCAAATGTTTCAGCCATAGGGAACAATGGGGAAACTCGAAACACCCCATTGTTCCCCATCGGTAGCTCCACGGGACACCGAAGTGGACGCCAAAGACCTTACTTCCTTTTCCAACCTGGTTTTGGTGGTCAAGATGAAACCAAACTTAGAATGGCAGAACTGGATTGTTATTATTATTATTATTTTACACAGTCAGACAGGTGTTATTGACTGGTTTGTTTTATCCAGACATCGAGTCCTTCCCAAGGACCTGGGATGCCAGAATTTTATTGTCAATGGTTATAGATATTGTCGCAGAATATAGGCTTTCCCAGTAAAGCTGCTTTTTGTAATTAGCTGATGGGGATTTCTGTGGCCCCTATGGTGTTGAGGTGCTCTTCAAGGTCTTTTGGGACTGCACCCAGGGCGCCAATTACCACTGGGATTATTTTGGTCTTTTTCTGCCACAGCCTTTCAATTTCAATTTGTAGATCTTTGTATTTGGTGATTTTTTCTATTTCTTTTTCTTCTATTCTGCTATCCCCTGGTATTGCTATGTTGATTATTTTGACTTGTTTTTCTTTCTTCTCGACTACAGTTATATCTGGTGTATTGTGTGGCAGATGCAGGGGCGTATCTAGGGTAGGGCAGGCAGGGCACGTGCCCCGGGCGCCACTTGAATGGGGGCGTCATTTTTTAAAATTAAAAAAATTTAAAAATAGCCACTGAAATGCCATGCCAGGCCTCATAGAGGCCATTTGAGCATGCACGGTGGCCATTTTGTTTTCAGCGGCCATTTTAAAAAAATGTATTTTTAAAAATGGCCACCGCACATGCTCAAATTGTCCCTGCAAGGCCCTAGAAGTCAGCGAGGGGAGGGGGAACCTTTGCAGACCCCCCACAGCCTTTAGGAAGTGCCCTGAAGGGGCTACAGGTAATTTTTTTTAAAAAAATAATATAATATAAGTCACTGTACACATATTCAGACTGGCACTATGTATAGGTGAATACTGAGCTGAAGCTTATGATCTAGAATTGTATTCATTTGCTCTTACTTTGCTTCTTGTGATAAGTGAGTTAAATGTGATGTCTTACTAAGATGACTATTAATGGTGAGTTTGTCTTTGAATCAGTGTGAAATCCTTAGTATTAAGGCCCACTGGGAGTTTCTTGCTCTCCTTTTCTCATTTTAACTGTCTTTCTGAAATACTAGAATATATTCCAAGCAGTGACACAGTTTACTCTGCATATCCTGTAATTATTTTCAGAGTATCTGGGAAAAGTCAAATTCTCCATTTTTTTAAAAAAAACGTATGTAATAGTGATGCTACAATGCATAGTAGAGAATTAGACAGGCACTTCTGTTTAGTTTTCCAAGTACACGTCTACATAGTATTTGGGTATTTCATGAGCCCCAGCATACTGAAATTTGTAGTTTTCCATCATTTTTTGGTCTGGCTACATCCACTGCTAAAAAGTTTTTTAAATATTAAAAGATTAACAAGCTTGACTTGTATTTTTCAGCTGATATTATGGTAAAGTTATCTGAAAGATGGGTGTCAGATGTTTGGACAGGGGGCGCAATTTCAGTGCTTGCCCTAGGCACTATTTTCCCTAGATACGCCTCTGGGCAGATGTTTGTCTGTTTGTAGTCGGAAGTCCCATAATATTTTTACATCTTCATTTTCTACCACTTTTTCAATTTGCTACAGCGTCCCCAACTGATGGCTGCCCTTCAGTTTGAAAATCTCTAGTGAAGGAGAGCCCGCTACTACACAGAAAAGACTGTTCCACTGTATTCTACCTGTGTTTTGGAGCTGTGTGAGCTCTCAGTTTTTGGTTGTGTGGAAGCAAGGAAGGAGGAAAACCTGGGTAGAAGCAATTGGGAGCTCACACAGCACCCAAACCTGGGTAGAACACAACTTTTGACTATGTCAATTACCTCTGTATGTTGTTCATATGCAAGTTTCCTGCCTTTTCTTGATCTTGGTTGGAATCTGCTACACAGGCTTCTTAACCTTGGGCGCCCAGATGTTGTTGGCCTACAACTCCCATCATCCTCAGCCACAAAGTCCATGTCTGGGGATGATGGGAGTTGTAGTCCAACAACATCTGGGGGACCAAGGTTATGAAACCCTGTGCTACAGCATTCTTAACAGATGGTTGTCTGGCAAGAGGATCTGTAGAGGACAGTGAAGTTGTTGAAGGTAGAGAGAGCGATTGCTGCTCATAAAATCCCTTGCCACTCACATGCAGCCAACACGTTCTTTCCTTCATCAGGTAACAAAACATGAACGCCAGATGATGAAGCCCCTGTATGACCGTTACCGCTTGGTCAAGCAGATCCTCTCAAGGGCCAACAGCATCCCCATTATCGTGAGTATGAACCTGTTCTGGGTGTTCAGTTTGGGTGGGTTTGTTCACGTTGCTGGCAGAGTGAGCAGGAGAATCCCATCTTTGTGCACTATAGCAGCCATGTTGGTTCAGCTGTGACTCAGTTTCCCCTGTACACCAGCTGGTCAAAGTTATGTTCACCATCTCAGACCAAAGGGATAGGAAGTGTGAAGAAGAGATAGTCTCTTGGTGTCATAGGGGACTTCCACATGGGGTTTCTCCAGCTCCCATTTTGGCCACACTAGGTCTGGGAGAAGTTCTCCAAAGGTCGGGTACAATGTGGCACTGGAGAATCTCATACTAAAATTGCACTTCGATTCACAACAAGGACATTGTCACTCCTGCTGGCCCTTTGCTATGGCTTTCATCCAACATGCTAAGAAAATGTGGAGCTGGAAGCCATGCTGGCTCATCTCAGGGTGCATACAGCACATGGGCACCAGATGTGCTGAACATCTCCAATCCCTTCCAAAAAATACCTCTCCATAAAGTCTATGGAATTTATTGTCTGGAAGGGGTCAGACGATGCAGATTACCCTGTTCTGTCCCTGCACTTGCTATCAGTGACACTCTAGGCCAAGAGTTTCGGCTGCTTACGATGGAGTCTGTGCCAGGAACATAAGTGTGTCTTGGCTCCCATAGCTTTGAGGACTGCACTAGAGCCAGCAATCCCTGGTCATGCCAAGCCGTTCACCTTTGAGTCTCCCTTTAGCTGAAGGGAAGGGACAGACAGATGAGCATCTTGTTTCTGACCCTTGGAGAACATATGGCAAACAGAATGTCTTCTTCAAACACAGCCATGCTAGCAGAGAGAGGATGAACGGCCATTTGAGCAGAATCTAAGAGATCCCGCCCTCACCAACTCTTAATGCATTTCTGCAGACCCTCACAAAGCCCATCTGCTAGGGCTCTTCACAATGGCTGATATCTGGACCAACGATTCCCTGGTACAGTGAATGCACAGCATGCGTGATGAGGGAGGGGTGAGTTTCGTTGATCTCTCTTTGAAGCCCACTGCGCCTCCCTACAACACGTTCCTGAGGGTCATGCAGCCCTGATGCATTCACTGCACCAGCACTTTGTTCTTCTGGATGTTAGTCAATTGTAACGCAGAATGTAGGATGCAGACTGACTTACAGGCTGAAATTCCACATTTTAAAAAATGTGATCAGAAATTACCAGTTAGGGGAGCTGGGCACATTCAGGGTTTATTTTGGTTTCAGAGGCTGACAAGATGCACAGTTCTAACATCGCCATTAGAATTTGGGGCACTGCTGCTGCAGATCCAGAAGCAGGGAGGGGTGCCCCACTGGAGAACCGGCAGTCGCACTACCAGCATTACTGCAGTGTTTCTCATCTGCAACCATGCAAATACATGCGATAGCACTGGTAGTGCTCTTGCTGATTCTCTACAGCAGCGCCACTGCTTCCAGTTTTGCTGCTGCAGCTTCATGCGTTCTAGCAAAGATGTGAGATCTGCGCATCAGAATTTGCAGCCATTTTTAATGAAAAAAGAGAGCACCAAACTGCATTTTGGATTATGGCTGTTCTTGAGCACTCTGTAGTTCATTCATTCCAGTGCTGCTTCCTAGGCCTTGACCGTTGTATCCCAGCCACTGTAAATGTGTGGTGTATTTTCAGCCCATTCCTCCCCGCTCCTCTCCATGAATAAGAGTTTATTTTTACTCCTTTGCTGCTACCTCACCATGCTTGTGTCTTGGCAGCTATGTCTGTTCTTTTAAAAAGGATTGTGGGGGGGGGGCTCTGTTCAGATGAATGGATGGGATGGGGCCTGGTTACTCAGGGTTCTTGCACATTCCCTGGCAAGCTCATCTTTCTTCCTTGCCTAGAACATGATCCCTCCAGAGGCTTCCTTGATCTGAGTTCCATTGAAATGAAAGGGTGCTACACAAATGGACACCTTGTTCCCATTCATTTCAGTGGGGATGTAAGCAAAACACATTTCTGGGTGGATTGTTTCCAGCAATCGTCCCACCACCCCCAGCCCATCCTGCAAACGAACAGATATTTCCAAGTGATAGGCTTTCTTTGTTTTTCAAAGATATATCCTACCTGATACAAGTATGTCCAGGGTGGCCAACAGTTAACACATCCCAGTTTACTACTATTAGGAACATAGGAAGCTGTCTTATACTGGGTAAGACCCTTGGTCCATCCAACTCAGAGCTGTCTACACTGACTGGCAGTGGCTCTCCAAGGTGTCAGGCAGGAATGTTCCCCAGCCCTACCTGGAGATGCTGCCAGAGATTGAACCTGGGGCCTTCTTCATTCAAAGCAGATGCTCTTCCACTGAGCAATGGCCTCATCCCTAAGGAGACACTCTTACAGCACTCACATATTGTCACCTCATCCAAATGCAAACCAAGATGGACTGTCCTTAGCAAAGGAGACAATTCATGCTTGAATTCATGCTAGCCACAAGGCTAGCTCCCTTCCTCCCAACAACTGCTGTTGCTGGCTGACATCCAGACTAACGAAGCACTTGCACGACAAAGTTGCACACCCATAAAAAAAATTGTGTGGCTGTGCAAAATCTGGAAATTGCCCTATTGTGCAAATGTTCCCTGAGATCTTGATGATGATGACTATGTCATCTATGTACATCTTGCTTTACTGGGAATGAGAAGAAAAGTCCCTGCCCCAAGGGGCCTACAATCTAGAAGCAAGTGCAAGCAGTAGCATCTTGAAGCAGATAAAACAACCCAAGATACCTCAGCAACACAAGATACTTTTGCAGATATTGCAAAGTATCTGCAGTAAAAACTGTACCATCAGCAGTTAAACCGCCTGGGAAATTAAAAGAGATCATTGCCTGGAGCAGAAAAGACAGAAGGGTAAGCTGCCGGGTGAGCCGCTTGTGGGAGAGTGTTGCGGAGACAGTGCCACAAGTAAAAATGCCCTCACCAAGCACCACTCTTCAGTTGGCAGGGGCATCTGGAAGAGGCCCTCTAAAGATGACATCAGTGTACGGGCAGATTAATATAGGAGTAGATTATCTATCAGATACCCTTCTCCTGACATGTGTCCCAGTCCTTAGTTATCCACATCTCAGCTGCATCCTTGTGGTCCAAAATCCGCATGTAGTTTTATTGAAACCCAGACTTGAGTGAGGAAGTGCCTACTCACCGGAGAACTCCACTTGCAGCTTCTGTGTGCAAAGCAGAATCTCTGGATTGAGGCTCGTGTGCTTTGGCCATAGGAGTAACATGGAGAAATCAGAGTGGGAGAAGCCACTGATAAACCATTGTTCCCCCTTGAAGACCTTTTATTTTTTCTTTTATTTTTTTATTTTTAAATGATGGCAATGCGGCTTTTTGTTTTAAATGCACACTTGGGTAGAACTTGATTTTTGATTTGGAAATGAGTGATGAAGAGATTTGAGAGGAGAGGGTGGAGAAAAGGGGCCATAATGTAACCTGCTTGTTAACGCCTGTCACAGGGTTCCCCCTCCAGCAAGCGGAGAAGCCCTTTGCTGCAACCAATTATCGAGGGCGAAACTGCTTCCTTCGTCAAGGAGATCAAGGTGAAGAAACTCCTGCTGCGAACTAATCTGCTCAGTCTGCCTCACTTCCCCCTCTCCCACAATGAAAGTGATTGGCTTGTGTTCTTAATTGCTGATTCTTTTGCAACGTTTCCAGGAAACAAAATGATTAGCTGCTTGAGCTTGGCTCTTTGTCCATATTCTGCCTGTCTGTTGCCACTGTGTCTGTCTCTACACTTTCTTGGTTATTTTTGGTTTTGTTTTCTTTCTGTCTCTCACACATACACCTTTTGATTTGCAAAATGCACTGTCTTAGTTGCACCTTATTGTCGCCTCCTTTCTAAGATACCCTTTTTGTGTGTGGTTATTATAATTCCTGCCTGTCTCTGTGCACTGGGTCAGATCTACACCTGCCATACAATGAGGCACTAGAGTGCTTAAGTGGACTGGACTGTACCATTTCCAACAGGGGAAGTGCAAGATCTCATTTTTGAAGGCTTCCCACATGTAAAAAAAAAAGCCTCCCTGCAAGTAAAAATAACTCCTTTCTGCTTTGGTTTTCTAACTGCAGAAAGCTTTTTATGGAGCAGATCATTTAAAACCGCAATTTGATGTCTGAAGTGGAACCGTTCATTCCGTCTCCGTTTCCACCTTGTTCTACAGCATGCATGGAAATGGTTTTGGTTGGACCTTTGCAAGCTCATATTCATACCACCCTTCATTCTTCCAGGAATGGTATCTCCCCGTGTGGTCCCATCTTTGTTATGCTCAGTACTAGTTTTATCCCTTGAGGAATCCCTCTTTAGAAGCCAAGGAGCAATTCATTGCCTTCTTTTTCTTTGGCAACATTTCTCACCCTGTGGCATGGTGTGATTTTATTTTTGCAGGGTGGGAAATCAATGTTCCCAGATTCATTTCTGGGGAGAATGCATGTTCCCATCTGCCAAATGAGAGTGATAATAACAAACTGTCTTATAGCATTGCTGGGAGGATTACTGAGTGAAGTGTTTTAAATGATGCTGTCTGTGTGCAATGCTGATCCATTGTAGTGGGGAATGGCAATATCTTCCAGATGTATGACTGTTCCACACCACAGTATGTGGCTGGCAACTTAAAATATGTATGCCTGAATTAGAAGCCGCTTGATTGGGTCACATCAGTTTTAGAAAGCTGCCATAAACTGAGTCCTCCCACGGCTCCATTGAGCTCAGAATGTTTGACACTGATTGGCAGCATCTTCTCCAAGGTTTCAGGCAGGAGTCTTTCCTAGCCCTACCTGGAGATGCTGCCAGGGATAGAACCTGGGGCCTTCTGCATGCAAAGCAGATAGTGAGGCCATTCACACAATCAAAAACGGTGTGCTACCTGGATATGGGTGCTGTGTGTGCTCCCAATTTTGCGTTGTGTGGAAGCAAGGTAAGAGGACAAACTGGGTAGAGGTGATTGTGTGGAAGCAAGGAAGGAGGAAAACCTGGGTAGCTTTTCCTCCTACCTTGCTTCCACACAATCACCCCTACCCAGGTTGTCCTCTCACCTTGCTTCCACACAACCGAAAATTAGGAGCACACACAGCTCCCAAACCCAGGTAGAACACAGTTTTTGATTGTGTGAATGGCCTCACTCTGTCACTGAGCTATGGCTATAGTCCTGCGTCAGGCTGGCCTGGGACGGCGGCAGGTCTGCAGAGCCTTGCTTCTCTGCCACACCGAGGCTCTTCACCGTTGGAGCCACATCTGCAGAGTGCTGTGAAATGGCAACAATATCATAATTTTGCGGATACTGTATTGGCACAAATCCTTAAGGCTTAGGGGGCTTAAGGAGTCCTGTTGGTTCATTTGGGAACCCAGCCGAGGCATCCGTCCCCATTGCTTCTTGAAGGACTATCAGCTCCTCATCTTTCAGTTCTCAGAAATGAATTCTTTGAAGATTAAATGTGGCTGTGGATGTTAGTGCCAGGTTCTAAGGGCCCAGAAACGACAGTGTATGGTGCTGTCTTAATCTGGTTACGGTTCTGTTTGCCTGCAAGGTACTAGTTGGCAGAAGTCCCTTGCATGAGAATAAAGCCTTGGCGGCATTTGCTGTGGGAGCGCAGCAGTTAGAAGAGAAGCAGAGCTCCCCCACCAGCCTCAGAATCAGCTCACAGCGGTCGCCTCCGTCGGCTTCATTTGTTCACAGTCAGGCAAAGTGAAGCCATAACTGTCTGAAGTCATACATGGGAAGTTCTGCTTCGACTCCCCCCCCCCCCCCCGCATGGGTTAAGCTCTTTGCAGGGGAGATCAAGCATGTGGTGGCCTCATACCAGCACGATGACAGGAGTGCATTCCGATTAGAGGGCAGCTCTTCCTCTGCCCGCGCAATGGCTCTTAGGCCTTTCCCCTTTCTCCAGCTTCCCTTGCTGTCTAGGCTATGCATGGGGGACTTGCGGAAGGCCACACTCAAGGGGCAGGGCTCGAAGCAACCTTGTGAGTTGTGCTAGCCCAGAGGTCCCCAACCCTGGTTCCCTGGATGCTGTTGGACAACAGCTCCCATCTTTCCCTTATTCCCATGGCAGCTGTCATCCATCAGTGTCTGGAAACCCGAGGCTGAGAGCCCATGGGCAAGAAGCACCTCTGTGGACTGCAGATTGAAGCTGAGCTGTACATTGCCCGGCCCTCTTCCAAAACACTGCCATGCGGGGACACTAGGAGATATTGAACTTGCATGCTTTTTTTTAAGGCTATATATTTTTACTACTGTTATTCTATGATAACAGTAGCATGACTTGTGCCTTGTGTCTCGTAGCTTTGGAAGGGCTTCTGGTTATATCAGGAATACTCTAAAACAAGAAACCAAGATTAACATGTTTTTATTTCCTTCCCCCCACTCCCCCCCCCCAGTGATCTTGCTGCACTGTATCTCATTAACCAAGAATAATTTGCAGAGACTGTTCTTTATTCACCAGGAGCTGTGCTTTCATTGCTGCAGCTTTGGTAATCTTGTTATGTGAGGTGCATTAAAGTGCCTTCCATAGGGTGGCTGTTAACACATGCCCACCAGTCTTAAGTGCCTCACAAGTATTTGTGTGCACCAGCTTGTCCCATAGTTCAGTCTGTATTTTTCCCCAAGGTCACAGGGAGTAACTGAAAGCAGCCTTTATGTGACAGCCATATTCTGTGGGCTGGTGTTAAACTGAAAGCACTTGATCTGTCTGCCTCTTTTTCTGCTTTGGGAGGTAAAGCATGCATTTGACAGAAAAATTTCTGTGTTGCCTTTTCAGGGCATCATGTTAATCAGTCGTGTCAAAATATCTCCACAGGAGGAAGAGGAAGGTTCTGAGGAAGATAACAACGTGAAACCAGATTTCACAGTCACCATAAAATCAGACTGCAACATGAGAAGTTTCTTGGAGCAGTTGGAAGATGACATGGATGGCTTTGTTTCTCCAATGGATGACAGGATTCCTTCAAGAAGCAGCCAAGACATGGGGTTATCCAACCTTCACGCCGCCTCTATGTAAGTCATATTTCTAGAACTCGGTGTGTTTTGCGTTAAATTTCACTTTAGCTAAAATTAAGTAGGGGAATGATATATATTATTATGATATAGTTGTGTGTGAAATGCTCACAACAAGAACCTAACTATGATCCATTTTTCTCAGCATCTCTCACATGAGGGTATCACTTAAGCTGGTGGTTGTTTGAATTTTTGTAATTGTTGCTTTTCATTTTAATTTTTTATGTCAAATTCTGTAGGCCAGAACTTGTAGAGCAGCTTCAAGAAGTCAGAGAAGAGAAAAAGAGGATCAGGAAAAAACTCAGAGATTTTGAGGATAATTTTTTCCAACAAAATGGAAGGTAACTTTCCTCCTTATTCACTTTTACCTTACCGAGTCTTTGTTTACTTTGTGCTCAAGCCATGGCTTAGTGTTACAAGAATGAATCTCAAGATGACATGCACCTCTCTCCCCTCTCATGTGAAAAAAGATGCTTTCGCTTTAGAACAAACCACAGTTCTGTGGTTACATGCAACCTCCGAGAACTGATGGTTTGTTTTAACAGTAATTAGTTAACAAATCTGAACAAGAAGTTTTATTTTAGTTTAACAAACTGCAGTTAGAGTACACCTCAATTTGGCAAGTTCATACATAAACCAGAACTTCAGTGAAAGCAGTAGTTTTAAATCTCTTCCTCACGCATGCAGGAGAGAAGGAGAGGAGGAAGCATGCAAAACTATGGCTGTGAGAAGCTCAGTTTCATAGCACTAAACCATGATTTAACATTGCATCTGAGCCAGGCCGCTGTATTTGTCCTCCTTTATATCCCTTTACAAGTGTCCTGCTTACAAAATATTGTACTTCCCATGTAGTATTAGCATTTTAAGAAATGAATGTTTCTTCATCTTTGACAATACAAGACCATCTACATCCTTATAACATGGGCCTTTATAGTCTTCAAGCATAGCTGCAAGCCTCAATTTTGCCAAACATATGTTGGGGGATCTAAACAGACACACATGGACCAATTCAGAAGTTGCTTTGTCCCTTGTATTCAGGCTGCTTCCTGACTTGGGCTGGAAACTTCCAGGCAACTGGGCATTAGGGAAAACTAAGTAATGGGAAATTCAGTGCCACACTGATCAAAAGCACATCTGAAGATGTGTGCTAATGTAATGTGGAAAGTGTAGTATATGGGTTTTCTTTCCGAGAGAAAGCTTTTTAGTTGCAGAATGGTTTCCAAAGCCACATTGGAATTTCTCAGCCACTTTGGAAAACAAATGGATATTGCCATTCTCATGTTACATACACTAAGCCCTGGATGTGATTCACTAGAGTGCATGGTGAGGTCTTGAAACTTCCTTCTTTAAATGGCAGCCCAGGTTCTTTGTTCTGTGAGGAACATCGACAGTGCACTGAAGGGTATGATATCTTGTCTACCTCTTTAGTACACCTTTATTTTTATCCTCTGTCAGGAAAACAAATTGCCATCTTTGCTAATAGGCTAGAGACAGGTAGATGTCCAAAAGCTTTGTGCCCCTCAATAGGAGGAGAACGATGTTGTAAAAGTTGCTCACATCACTTCTGGGTTTGTTTGTTTTTTCAGAAACGTCCAGAAAGAAGACCGTACTCCTATGGCTGAAGAATATAATGAATACAAGCAGGTTAAGGCCAAGCTGAGGCTACTGGAAGTCCTCATCAGCAAAAGAGATATTAGTTCCAAGATCATGTAATGAGGGCACCCTTGATCTTGCCACTTGAGTTAAGAAGTTGACCAAGATGAAGGATTGCTTGAAGAACTCAGCAAGAGCCTCATCCTAAGGGGCTTTTCAGCAGCTCTCCCAAGACTGTGGCTAGCAGGAGGTGAGGAAGGATGGGGGCATGATCCTGCATCTTTCTTTAGACTTGTGGACTGTTCTGTCTCCAAACTGGCCATCTAAGCCAGCATCAAGGGAGAGGATGATATACTAAGACTCGAAAAGGGTCCTTTGCTTTGCACAGCCCGTGACTTCTGAAATGGTTAGACTAACAAGAGTCTGATGTATACCTTCTTCTCTGGTGTGTCGACACAAGAGAGTTCTGAGTTGTCACAGATCGCCAAACAATTGTCTGTGATTGTCAGACCAATAAAGCGCTCAGGTCTGTTCTGACAGGGAGGGACTTGCTATTCTGAGATGATTCTGTGGTCTGAAAAATAAGAGAGAAAGAAATCCTTGTTCTCATTTTTGACTGCAGCTTCAGTAAGTTGGTATGCAGCCTTTTCTGTTTGCTTCAATTAAATGTTGAATTCTCACTCAGTGGGAAGCACGATCTGCTGCCTTAGCCTTTGCTATGGCTTTTTTTTTTTTAGAGCTATATCTTGGTTTTTGGTTTTTTGTAAGTCATTTCACAACTGCCTCTTCTTTTGAACACATATGGAAAGAGAAGCTGAGAAAATGGACCTTGGAGATTTAGTTATTGGGTGTCCTCAAAGCTGGGAGAGATCTTGATAACGGGGGACATTCTGATTGGATGAGACCTGTTCCGGGGAGAGGACACCATTTGAAAACCCCTGTTCTTGTCCACTCTGAATGTCCCCTGCTATCAATGTCTCTCCTAATCAATATTTGCCCAACTTGAGGACACCCAGTATAACTATCTAAATCAGAGCCCTCCAAAGTACAGGGTGGGAGGGTAGGGGCCTGTAATTCCTCAGAAACACTATTGGAGGAAACCTCTTATCAGGGGAATTCACAATGAGAAGATCAGTAATGGTGAAAGTTTCCCTGTCCTCCATTATCACTTTCCCCCTGCAGTTTTGGTGTGTGTCTCAGTTCATGTGCAGTCTCAGTTCATGTCAAGCAGTGGTGAGATCCGCCATGCTAGTCCCTTGGAGCACTTTCCAGAATCTTCTGCAACTTGCAACAGTTCATGGCAGGTGTACAGGCCCTGTAGCAGACCAGTCCATATGCAAAGAGTTCCCCATAGACAGACAGTTGGGCAACCAGTGGGCAGTGTTCAATGTAAATGGAACATAAATCAGATTGTGCTGCATCCTAATAACATTAGTTGCTCTTTGAAATGCGACGGATCTACCAGATCCAGTGATGAAGCCGCACCATTTTAACGTTTAGCCACAACTGTTGACGTGGCAATCTCTGTTGCTGTACTTTTGAATAGCTTATGTAAAATTGTAGGTACAATGATGCACTTTAGAGAGAGACTTTATATTTTTTAAAAAAATTAAAACTAATTAAGAACATAACCAAAATTATACTTTTAAAAACGAAAAAAAAATTGTCTACCTGATTTTTTTGTTCCACTGTTCTCTTAGGAAGGAAAAATACATCTGCCACAGAGCTTTAAGTTTTGTGTTAAGAAGCAAGCAGCTAATAGGAAAGTCTGTCATAATAATCAGAAACCTTAGAGCTGGTGTTGGAAAGAAGCTTTAAATGTGTGTTTGATATGATGAATAATGTCTGCTCAAAGTTTATGGAGCTGCCTTTGCTACCTGTGCAAATCTATTGCATTAAAAACTCGATATGGAAGTACTGGTAATGCCTCTCCAAACTGAATCTCAGTTGCTAAAGCTTTTATGATCAAGTGATGCAAAAAAAAAATAAAAAAATACCGAGGGGAAAAAAGGCCTGATTCCAAAGAACCATAGCTGACAGCCAGACTAAATTACCCCCCAAGTAGTCCTACTGAAATAAGGTAATCCTTTAGAGTGACTTTAAAGTAAATGTCAGACTCCCAGGGGACAAGGTGGGCTCCTAGCCGTTCTTGAACTCCAGAATGACTAGAGCACCCCAAAAAAGGTCAGCCCCGGGAACGGCCAGAGGAGGAGGTTAGTTTGTCACCCGAGTCCTCCTCCTGGCTTGCTGCATTCAGCCAGTTCCCTCTCCTGGAGAACTCCCAGCTCCCATACTCAGAAGCAGCCCCTCCTCCTCCTCAGCTGCCTTGTCTTTAAATGCCCCAGTGCAGAGCGGACAGGGCTTCAAGCCTACATCCAGCCCCGCCCCCTTCCTGACCTGGCTTCCCGTTTCCTGCCGCACTCAACCTAGCTGTCTTCCTGGAGCTGTTTCCTGCAGCGCTCCCTGCCTTGCCCACCCCACTGGGATACGACCAGCCTGGGCCTTTCTCATCCCTACTGCCCCTCAAAGGGAACGAAAGCCCCGCAGGAAGGATGCCATGCCCTTCTCTAGACTCCACAGGGCCACCCAAGCAACCAGATAACATGGCATCCCAACAGTAACTTCAAAGTAGTTATTTAGAGTAACTCCTTTAGAGTAGTTCCTGAGTTGTACAGCTGAGTGACTTACTCTGGATGTCAGCCCATGAAACCAGTTCTGTGAGCTCAAAGGATGTTAGCCTCCTTTTTCCTGAGCCCTTTCTACCACATGGCAATCTGCTTTTGAAACTGAGTGGAGTTTCAAAAGCAGTGTGTGATACAGCTTTTGTGGGGGTCAGAACCTCCAGAAATACAGCCAAAACCATTGTTCTTGGCCAGATAAAGCCATTTTTATTAAAGTAGTTCTTTGGATCTTGGTCCAATTTTTTTAACATGGCTTTTCTTACGAAAATAACTGCTTGCAGAATTTTAAATTTTCATGTTAAGTAGAGATGATGTAGGTATATCTACTTCAAAGTCTGGATTAAGGTCTTCATGTGAAAAATGTCTGCAAGGTTGATGTGTGTGTGTGTGTGTGTGTGTGTGTGTGTGTGTGTGTGTCTTAATTCCCCACCTGAGTGCATGTTTATATATATTTCAAAATGTGCATATAAATAAATGAGGTTGACACTTATTTTAAAGCAAAATGATAATGAGAAACAAATGAACCACTTATACAAATGATTCCTAGAATTACAAATAAGGACAAACTTGCAATTTGTTCACAGGGTTTGCTCGAGTGAACCATCAAATCATTAATTTTTACATTAAAATAAATGTGGAGCAATTAACACATCATCTCCTCTTAATCATTTTTGTTAGGCTTCCAGGTTTAATTTGTATATAAGTGTATGTGCAGATGATAAAAGCCTGAGTTGCTTTTTAATATATCAAAACTGAAGCACTCCTGGGCTCAAGCTGCGAAATGTGTGGGCTACCAGCATCGTTGCCAGCTTCCTTATGGGATGAATTGCACAAATGGTGATTGGGTACCAAAACAGAAGCCAGCTTATTATCTAAGGGACATATTGTGATGGCAGTTAATTGTTGCGGGGTGGGGTGGAGGGAGATCTAATTGCAGGTTCCTTAAGCTCACACAGTCTCATCCTCAATCTTCTTACTGTTGGGAGAAAATAACGATCAATTGGGAAATGTCATGCTTATTTGGGAAGGTGATCTTTCATCTAGATGCTGGAAGATTAAACCTTTTAAAAGAGAGTTTATGTTCTGAGAGTCTCAGGGGAGATCCAGCCCTTAAATAACCATGCAGTATAGAGCTTGGGGCTCACCTCTCCTGTGGCAAGAGAAGCAAGTAGGAGGGGGTATGGCCATCTCCTTGGGGACAGTCATAATGTGCCCATTGAGCCTGTGCTAAGATAGTAAAGTCCTGCCGGAAGTCAGATAACTTTCTATGCAGCTTGAATAACACTTTTGTTTCTGCAAACGCTCCCAGTGCAGCAGTGTGTGGATTTTGAAACTTTGAGCATGCCGAGTTGCCTTTTTCTCTTGCGTTCCACAGTGCTGGAATTACTGATAAATGGAAAGAGCCTGTGTTTGTAGCTGCAGTGGTGGGAGGTGACGGGTCTGCATTCCGGGATGGCTCAAATATGTTGGTAGCAAGTGATAGGGGGGAGATTGCCATGGTTTTGATTTCTGCATAAAAATTAATTTAAGGTGTCCAAGTAGCTACTTCCTTTGTTGCCACTTAATTGTCTCTGTAGTCAGCAGCCTTTAGAGCTGGCAGGCAGACAGGTGCTCCCGTCCTCCACACGCATCATATCTCCCTGCATTCTTCCAGTGGTGTGAGCTTTCAAATAAGCAGTTTCCCACATGTAGGAGGCGAGAGCCTCCCCAAACTACAAGTTCCAGAATTCTCCGGGGCAGCTGAAATTGGTATAAAACTTATGCCGTTTTTAAGCGTAGTGCTGCCCTTTTTCTCCATTCTCATGAATAGTGCACACTGTCCATTCTTAGAGTTATGGCATATCTCCCCCTTCCACTTACTATTTAATTCTGTGAAAACAATTCCACCATGTCTTCATAGTGAAGTTTCTATGGAACCAAGGCCATGCCCCTCAGAATTCTGCATTTTTTGTTTGTTTCCATTACTCTACTAATGAAGACATAGACCGGGATACTCTAGCATTTAACGCCATCCATATTTTATAATGATGAGTGTCTGTGCTTTGGACAATTCTTCCTCAAGTAGCCTTGCTGTTGTAAGTACTCTGAAATATCTTGGGTTTTCTGATGGCAAAAAAACACTCCTGGGAGATTTGTAAAACATCCTTAGATCTCCATAGAAGGAGTCTGTCTATCCAAACTTATTTCCAGTGGCCCACGAGATGTCAAATTGTATTCCATTTCTGTAACAGCTCTGTAGGTTTGCTGGGGAAGCAAAGCATGCTTGAAAGCATATGTTCAAAGTGATCTCTGTGCCTGTTTGATCTTCTCTAAGGACATCTGCATGCATCGACAATCCATCTCTATTTTGTATGTCTGTATATAGTGAGGAGTCTATAATTATATGATGTCAAACACAACTGGGGAAAATTCTACTCATAATCACCATTGAACTGGAAGGATAGTAGTATCCTGGTCATTTTCAGTGGGTCATATACAAGAGAAGTTCCCCATAGATTTTAACTTTTTGTGTTGATGTATATACAGCTTGGTTACCATTGGAAAGCTGAAGCCAATAACCACCACTCATACCAATGACTATACAATTCCTTTGTCAGACTTCTTTACTCTACTTGCGAACAAATACACGATCTTTTATTATTGACGATCTGTTTCATGCACCAGTTAAAATCTTATGGGCTCGGTTCTATGTTTACATCACTTAATGTTGGCAAAATTCATTTGAAGCATTGCGTCGTTTAAAACATGTAAACTGATTTGACAGATGTGTTGTGTACATTTTCGTACATGATCGTATTTTGTATAAAACAAAGAAAATAAAACCTATTTTTGACTGCAAGAGTCTCCATCAATCATTGATAGCAAGACAACAGTGATGTCGGTATTTCTCTAAGATCCAATAGTTTCTGATGACTCTGATCCCATTAGTCAATGACTCAGCCCCATTTAAACCAAATGGAACTTAAGCTAGGAACAAGTCACTACCAACATTAGCTACATCAGAGCCAATGGGATGGTGGAATTCAATAATAAATTGTGCTATTGATATAAAGAGTACAGCGTAATTCTTAAACACAGTTAAGATAGCTCTAGATCAGAATATAATTATTTTTTTCCTGAGTTTGAACATGATGGGCCACAACATAAAAATTGCCTTACTCACAAGAGTGTCCACATAGTACAACATTGGTTTTCCAAAAATGGGGGAAATCTGGGAAGCTGCCTTACACTGAGTCAGACCATTGGTCCATCTAGCTCAGCACTGTCTACTCTGATTGGCAGCAGTTCATTCAGGTTTCAGGCAGGAGATCTGTACCTGTGAACACTGTACATTCATTGTATGAGTGATGAGCATAATGTCTGAATAGGGCTAGGGAGATGAGGTGTATATACATCAGATGACTGTTCTATTTAAAGACTTCCAGCAAAAGAGAGCTCACGCCAATGGGGGTGTATACTGAACCAGTTTGGCACATTTGGTTTGACTCAACCGAAACGGGCTGGGTAAGTTCGGATCCAGTTCTATGTTTGGGCAAACCGGGTCCAGTCTGACCACCGAATTGGGCCGAACCAGTTTGAGGGAAATAAACTTGTAAAGGGGAATCCAGCGAGGATTTACAAGTAAAGGGGAATACCCAAGGCAGCCATGGTAAGAGGGGAACTGGCGACGCGCTACCACTTGCCCTCCTGGCACGGCAAGTGTGCACCACCCCTTCTTTACTGAGCCACTGCTGAGCCAGCAGCTCAGTAAAAGATGGAGAAGCATGCTTGCTACTTTTGTTGATTGCTGTGCCAAGACGGAGAGCGGTAGTGAGCAACTTTCCCCCCCTCTTGCCGCCGCCTTGGGAATGCCCCTTACCATCCCGAACCAGTTTGCCAAACAAGTTCACCCCCAGTTCAGTCCACAATCAAACCTTCAAGCCGTTTCCAGTTTGTGGATTACCAATTCAGAATTAACTATCTGTGTACGCCACTACTACAGGGTAATTTGTTCCGTTGTCAAACTGCTCTTGTTCAGAGGTTTCTCCTAATAGTCAAACAAAACCTGTAACTTAAGCCCATTAGAGCTCATCTTGCCCTCTGGGGCAGCAGAACAAAGCTCTGATCTCCTTACAGAGGCAGAAATTCCAGAGGTTAAGCTTCTTCTGGCACAGGAAAAGCTTTGGCTTTGCCAGCAGGAGCATGACTACAGTAATTCAAGGGCTGGAACCTTCTCTGTGCTAGAATAAGCTTAACCTCTGGAATTTCTGCCTCTCTTGTTGCCGTTGAAGGTGCAGAAGTCCTGCTAGAAAGAAAAGGATGGCATGATTCATTGTGGATGGATGCTGATGGGCTTTGCCCTTCCCGAGTTAAGTATCTAAAGCTTGAGAGTCCAATTTAAGGCATTAACTCAGTGGTTCAGTTTGACAAGTTCTCACAAATCTGCCTTCTGAGCTGCAGCTTGGGACACAGGGGCTAACATACTGTGTAGGATTATGCATGCCTTGTAACAGAACATGCACACAGTTCTGCAAGAGCAGTCTTGTGCACAATGCAAAAATTGCACACAGTTGTACAGTAGACGGCCACTATTGTCAATCACCACCACTTTTGTCAACAACCGCATTCGCACAATTCTTGCATTGTGCATAAGAGTGTGCTTGCACAATTGTGCACACATCGCATTACAAAGCACACTGAACACTGCACAATATGTCAGCCAGTCACTGCTCACAGATGTCAGATCTCAACAACTTTGCTTCATTCCATCTTCAGTGCTCAACTACAATACCACAACAAACACCAGCAATGCTTTCTAGAGTAAAAAAACCCACTACTGGATTTTTGTACTCTAGAAAACCAAAACGGGAAGGATTATTAGAAGGAACAGGAGAGAAACAGCTTTGAGGAGATTATTTTGTGCTTCCCAGCATCAGAGTGGAAGGGAAGACAGAGTTCAGCCCACACTGGAGTTTGGCTTAATTATGCCGGCAAAGTGCATGTAACTCTAGGATTAGCCATACTAACCCCGACTTTGGAAAGGGGCCAGAAGCCATGTGATAAGTAACTTTCTGCCAAGATGGATATTTGCCTATTCCAGAAATGTTCCCAAACTGTTGCAGAAGCACAAGGGCTTTCCCAAAAACAAGCAAGACAAGGGCTTGGGATCTTCTCAACCACCCGCCTTGTGCCTCCCCACCCTCAGTCCTGGTGTGGTTTCTGTAGTGAATGGTTTGGATACCATTTAATAGGTATGTGGATGATTCACCTGTGGTACTGCCCCCTTCTCCATCTTCCCCTCACACTGGTAAATAAGCCAGAATAATTTATTTATGTATTTGTTCGATTTATATACCGCCCTTCCAAAATGGCTCAAGGCAATTTACAACAAGATAAAAACAATTAAAACAAGTAACAGTTAAAATCAGAACTATAAAAACAAAATAAAACCAATTAAACAATTCAACAGCTAAAAAGCCCTGGAGATCCTGTGCAACCATTTAAAACAATTTTAAAACAATTTTTCAGTCATTTAAAACCCTAAAAAGCCAGGCCAAACAGATAGGTCTTAAGGGCTCTCCTGAAGGACAGTAATTATCTTGAATTACGGATTTCAGCCGGGAGTGCATTCCACAGCCCAGGAGCAGCTACAGAGAAGGCCTGCCTCTGGGTCACCACCAGGTGAACCGGTGTAACTGGAGATGGACCTCCTCAGATGACCTTAACGTGCAGTGGGGATCATGCAGAAGAAGGCACTCTCTAAGATAACTAAGATGACTATTTTTAAAAAGGTACTTACCAACTGTATATGTCGGCAACATTGATTCCACTCTGGAAAATTTCACTGGAGCCAGGAAAATTCCCCATTCTACTATGGCAAAATTAAGGTGTGGGCAGTAAAATCTGGGATGGATTTCTGGATTCTGAAGAGCTGCTTTTATTTTAAAGGATGTATTGAACAACGATATATATGGTGATGCCATGCACATATTAATTCTAAACACTTCTTCCACGAAGATCTCTTTATTACCCAAAGGTTAAACACCATCCACTAGATGTGTTATAAGTTAAAAACCAAACCAGTTTCAATGTTGTTCTTAAATTCCTTTCTCACGAGGTAAGCAGTAGGCAGGGAAGAAAAAAGGGGGAGGACAACATAATAGCTGCAACAAGTGTAGTATAGTGTTTAGAGTGTTGGACTAGGGCTGGGGAGACCTAAGTTAAAATCCCCATTCAGTCATGGGGTGACAATGGGCCAGTCACTTATCTCTCAGGCTAACCTACCTGGCAGGATTGTTGTGAAAATAAGCACAAGCATATACACCACTCTTTCTTGGAGGAAGAGAAGGATAAAAATGTAATACATAAATAAGGAACAATTACCTCAGCTGGAACAAGGAACAATTAACTCAGCTTGTATTGTTCTGAGACTAATGAACTTCATAGCCGAAACCATCTCCTCCTTAACATTAATATTTGGTTTTAATTTCTCTATATACATAGCTTCCTTTTTTTTTTTTATGCTTCTGCAAATTTATTTCCACCACCAATATTTTAGCTTTGCATAATAAAGAGATTTTGGTGAAGTATATAATAATATATAGCTACAAATAAAGTATGTAAGACTGTAAATATAATCCCTCTAGGCCTTGAACTATATAAACAAATATCTATACCAGAATGCATCTCACTATCTTTGGATTTACAGAGAAATAAACATCAATTTATCAAGTCTCTTTTCTCTACAATAATTAAACAGAAGCTTAAAAAAAATAAGGTCATTAAGACAAACACTGTAACAAGTGGAACTTTTCCAGAAAAACAGCCTCGGGCTTTCATCCTCCTATATAATGTAATCATAAATATAGGTAATATGTATAATAATAAATAATAATATCAATATAATAAAACATATGAAAGGATGAAAGGCATTACTGCTGCCAGCTTCTTAATTTGATCCTTCAAAAGAAAGAGAAGGAAAGGAATTAGTCTTTGTGGCTGGCCCAGTGTTGGCTCTGCAGGCTTCAACCTATAGTTACTAATTACTGGTATTACTAATTACTAGTTACTAAATATTACTAATTATTAGTAACTTAAGTTACTAATTACAGTTACTAATGTCTAAGTCCCCTTCAGAGCCAGGAAATAACTAATTCGAGCCTCATGGCTTTCAGTCAAGGCCTTAGGCCTAGTTCTCACATCTCAGTGGAGGCGATCAACCTGTACCCCTTCAGACTGCAGGTAGGCACTGCTCCCATGCCTGAATGCTCCCCCATACAAGAAGCATTCCCCCATACAACAGAAGACTAATGGGGCAGGGAGAAGCCATGCCAGACGCTCAGCACAGCAGTGGGGACTTTTCTAGTTCCAACAGGACCGGAACAATACTTAATCATCACAGAGGGCCATACAAACTAATTTTGCTCCAGGTCCCGCACAAGGTCAGGGGCGTAACTATAATAGGGCAAGGGGAGACAGTTGTCTGGGGGCCCACTGCCTTGGGGGGGGGTGAGGCAAGTCACATGACTGACTCCCCCAACCACGCACCTGCCCGGGCTTCCTTCAGTTGTATTCATCCTCCGAAATTGATGTGAGTGTTAAGACCTGGAGCTACCAGAACAGCATGTCCTTCTCTAGTACCATTACCGACTTGCATCATCCACAATGTACAAAATATTTTTAAAAATAATTTAGGGTGATGTTCAGCCTCATTTAAGATTTCTTTACTTCATGAGCTGAGCTTCAGTGAGGGGGGGCATTTAAAAATCTTGTATCTGGGCCCACTCCAACCTTGCTACACCCCTGCACAAGGTAGAGGCAGCCCTCTAATTTAACGAACTTGGACTCTCCTTCAGTCAAAGATCATGACATTTTAAAAGTTACCTTTAAAAAAACCCCAACAACTTTATTTTGGTCCTAGACCAGTATGAGTAGTAGAATACGTGAGGTACAGGCAGGGCTACAATATAAATTATAAAACTACAGTTATGAAGCTATAAAAGTGTAGGATAGTAATAAGGTAGATTTTTAAAAATTAAAATATAAAATTTAAACTAGAACTGAGACTGTTTGAGAGAGAAGTCTGCATCCTAGTAAACAGTTGGCCAGAATGTCTCTACATGTAGGAGTACTTACAAATAATTAAGAGTGTTTAAAATACATAAGAAAAATTAAAGTATGCAAATAAAAGGAGGTTATAGTAGCTTGTGTAAGACTGGTTTTTGTAGGCTCAGCCCATGGTCCCGCTAGACAGGATCTGGTCTAGTGGTTGCAAGCATGACTTGTCTTCTGCTGGCCAATGGCCATAATAAAATTGATGGTGATGACTTGTCCCCTTAGCTAAGCAGGGTCTGCCCTGGTTGCATATGAATGGGACACTTGATGTATGAGCACTGTAAGATATTCCCCTTAGGGGAGAGAACCGCTCTGGGAAGAGCAGAAGGTGTCAAGTTCCCTCCCTGGCATCTCCAAGATAGGGCTGAGAGAGATCCCTGCCTGCAACCTTGCAGAAGCTGCTGCTAGTCTGTGAAGACAATACTGAGCTAGATAGACCAATGGTCAGACTCAGTATATGGCAGCTTCCTATGTTCCTAGCTGTCATGGCCCTGCAGATTCTATACGCTGCAGTACAGAACTTTGCAGTATTGTGTGCAATGGTGGGGTCTTCATCTGAGAGGAGCATCAAGGAATAATAATAATAATAATAATCAACAATCCCATAATAATAATAATAATAATCCAATAATAATCAATCCAATAATCCAATAATAATCAATAATCCCATCAACAATATGGTGAGACGTAACTTTAATAAATCTATACCGGATCGGTCGTCGCCCGGGTCAACAAGGACCGTGCCAGATGCTATAGTCCCTGGACATCTGGTGGCAAGTGGGCAACAGGACTCAGGATCTTCAGTTGAGCAACCAGGGCTGGAGACAGCAAAGTTACTGGAAGAAATGTCGCTTAACC
Source organism: Hemicordylus capensis (assembly GCF_027244095.1). Taxonomy (NCBI): domain Eukaryota; kingdom Metazoa; phylum Chordata; class Lepidosauria; order Squamata; family Cordylidae; genus Hemicordylus; species Hemicordylus capensis. The sequence goes on along the minus strand of NC_069661.1, from coordinate 22,592,262 downwards.
GAAAAAAATATACAAAATATGCCAACAAGGAAATAATGATCTGCTATTACAAGTCTAGTCCAACTAGAAGAGGTTATTTTAAAAGAATGTACCAAATTTGGAAAGAGAAGCATCCAGACACAGAAATAACAGAACAAAGGCTAGCAGACCAGAGAAGATTCATAATAAGAAATAAAGTATTCACAGGAGTTGAGCTGGAAGAACTGCAAAGAGCAACACAGGCTCAAGATATGAAAGAAGAATTATCACCAACTGAAGAAGTTGCTCAGACGCAGGTGGAGGACGTGTTGGAAATCGAGGATGCCACTGTTGCTGAACTGTTTCAAAATCAAAACCAGGCAACCTCCCCTTTGCCTTCATCTCAAAAACCTGAATGCCGTTTAACAGAAAAGCAACAAGAACTAAAGCAAAAAATAACTGAGCACATGAACCAAACAACCACCAGGGTTCGACTTCCAGCTCTAAAAACAGTTGCCAAAAAACAACTTGCTCAGGCATTAAAAGATGTCAATGCTGCACTTGCAGAAATAACAACCAAGAATTTGCAAGAAACAAACCAACTAATGTACAGTGCAGCAACAATAACAACACAAGAGCTCGGATATAAGATCAGTGGACCTGTAAAAAAAGAAAGCAGTACATCACCTAAATGGAAGATTAGATTAGAAAATAAAATCTCCAGGCTTAGATCAGATGCTAGTAAACTGAAAGATATGAAAGACAAGAAGCTGAAGAATGAAAACACCAAACAGTATCTGATCCAAAAATACGACCTAGATTCAAGGAAAATTAGAGAAGTCCTGGAAATAATAAAGCAGCAAATAACAGCAGTGTCAAAGAAGATTAGCAGATATGAAGCCAGAATCACACAACACAGGCAGAATCTCCAGTTCCAGTCAAATCAGAGACGTTTCTACCAAAGCATAGAAGGAGAAACTGCAAGAAACCTAGAAACACCAAATAAAGAAGAAACAGTGCAATTCTGGGGGAAATTATGGGACAATCCAATAGATTATAATAAAAAAGCAGGCTGGATGAAAGAGGTCAAAAAATGTAACCAACAAATGCAAGATCTAATAATAACACCAGAATTAATAAGTGAAAGAGCAAAGAAAATTAAAAATTGGACTGCGCCAGGCGATGATGAACTGCATGGCTTTTGGCTTAAACACCTAACAAGCCTTCATAAACAACTATCAAAACAGTTCAATCACATTATAAAAGGCGGTGATATTGAACAATGGCTAACAACTGGGGAAACTCATCTCATCATGAAAGACCCAGCAAAAGGTGCAGTTCCAAGTAATTATAGACCAATAACCTGCCTGCCAACCATGTTCAAATTATTAACTGGAATAATAGCAGATGAAGTGATGCAACACTTATTAACTAACAAACAGCTTCCAGTTGAACAGAAAGGAAATTGCCCAAACACCAGAGGCACAAAAGACAAGCTGCTGATTGACAAAATGATTTTAGAAAACTGCAAGAGAAGAAAAACCAATCTAAGTGTTGCATGGATTGACTACAAGAAAGCCTTCGATTCATTGCCTCACACATGGATACTAAAATGTTTAGAAACAACTGGTGTCAGCAAAAACATTCAGATATTTATTTAAAAAGCAATGAGCATGTGGAGTACACAGTTAACAATCAATGGCGAGGCACTTGGACAGGTTAGCATTAGAAGAGGCATTTTCCAAGGGGACTCACTATCCCCTCTGTTGTTTGTAATCAACATGACCCCACTTTCACAAATACTAAACAAAACAGGCCTCGGATACCAAACATCTAAAACATCCAGTAAAATCAACCATCTGCTGTACATGGACGATCTGAAGTTGTATGGAAAGTCCCAGTCAGAAATCGAATCACTGCTAAACACTATCCGTATATTCAGTAGCGATATAGCAATGGAGTTTGGACTAGACAAGTGTGCTGCATTAATAATGAAAAGAGGAAAAATAAGAAAAACAGAAGGAATAGAACTGCCCAATGGAAGCAACATCAAGAACCTGGAAAAGAAAGAACGTTACAAATACTTGGGCATTCTCCAGGCTGATATCATCGCACACACTGAAGTTAAAAGAAAAATTGGAAGTGAATACATCAGGAGAGTTAGAAAAATCCTCAAGTCCAAACTCAATGGCGGGAACACCATACAAGCCATAAACACCTGGGCTATACCTGTTATCAGATACACTGCAGGAATAATAGACTGGACCCAGGCAGAGCTAGAGACGCTAGATCGTAAGACCAGGAAAATCATGACCATCGATCATGCTCTGCACCCCCGCAGTGATGTCGATAGGCTATACCTCCCTCGCAGCTCTGGTGGAAGAGGAATGCTGCAAGTCCATCAAACAGTAGAGGAGGAGAAAAGAGGCCCTGAAGAATATATCAAGGACAGTGAAGAAGATGCACTTCAAATGGTCAAGAACGCGAAACTATTCAACACCAATGAAAGAAAGCAGGCCTACAAGAAAGAACAAGTCAAGAACCGAGCAGAAAGATGGAGAAATAAGCCCCTGCATGGTCAATATATGCACAATATAAGTGGAAAATCAGACATCACCAAGACCTGGCAATGGCTTAAGAATGGCAACTTGAAGAAAGAAACAGAGGGTTTAATACTGGCTGCACAAGAACAGGCACTAAGAACAAATGCAATAAGAGCAAAAGTCGAAAAATCCACCACAAGCATCAAGTGCCGCCTTTGTAAAGAAGCAGATGAAACAGTGGACCACCTGATCAGCTGTTGTAAGAAGATTGCACAGACTGACTACAAACAAAGGCATGACAAGGTAGCAGGGATGATACACTGGAACATCTGCAAAAAATACAAGCTACCTGTAGCCAAGAATTGGTGGGACCATAAAATTGAAAAAGTTGAAGAAAATGAAGATGCAAAAATATTATGGGACTTCCAACTACAAACAGACAAACATCTGCCACACAATACACCAGATATAACTGTAGCCGAGAAGAAAGAAAAACAAGTCAAAATCGACATAGCAATACCAGGGGATAGCAGAATAGAAGAAAAAGAAATAGAAAAAAATCACCAAATACAAAGATCTACAAATTGAAATTGAAAGGCTGTGGCAGAAAAAGACCAAAATAATCCCAGTGGTAATTGGCGCCCTGGGTGCAGTCCCAAAAGACCTTGAAGAGCACCTCAACACCATAGGGAACAGAGAAATCACCATCAGCCAATTACAAAAAGCAGCTTTACTGGGAACAGCCTATATTTTGCGACGATATCTATAATAACCAACAGTATTGATGATAAAATTCAGCCATCCCAGGTCCTTGGGAAGGACTCGATGTCTGGATAAAACAAACCAGTCAATAACACCTGTCTGACTGTGTAAACAAGAAATAATAATAATAATTCGATTTCTATACCGCCCTTCCAAAAATGGCTCAGGGCAGTTTACAAAGAGAAATAACAAATAAGATGGCTCCCTGTCCCCAAAGGGCTCACATTCTAACAAGAAACATAAGACACACACCAGCAACAGTCACTGGAAGTACTGTGCTGGGGGTGGATAGGGCCAGTTACTCTCCCCCTGCTAAATAAAGAGAATCATCACGGTAAAAGGTGCCTCTTTGCCCAGTTAGCAGGGGTATAGAATTGACTTGAGCAACCAAGGTACTTGAGGAGTACTGGCAGGATGAGGTTGGCGCAATTATCTCTGTAAAAGGGGCAGAAGAGGAGAACATGCTATAGTTTCAACCTGCCCTGTGTCGCAAGGACATAGTCTCTCCGCAGGTGGAAACTTCCTCAAGCTGCCTTCTGGAACAGCTGATGGGAGGGCATGGCAACGCGCCAAAGTGAAGGCCTTCCTATGGGCTGAGATTTCCAGCAGTGACAGAGACGCAGCAGGAGAGGGGAAATATCTCAGAATGCCAAACAGACTTAGGCAGGGTCCCAGACTTCCCCACATCGGAAAGTCTATGTCCATTATCCTTTGTTTAAGCACAGATTTGGTCTGGTCATATCCCATAGCTAGTAAAAGGGGAAGGGAGAATCCCAAGCTTGACAATTTGGTCTGGATAGCTCTTTTCCAAGAGGATAGGAAGGAGTCCTGTAGAGTCACGAGGTGGGGGGGGGATCCATGAGGAACGAGGACTAGTTTAACCATGTAGGTAAGGGTGGCCAGTCATACTCTAGCCTCCACCTTCATCATTCCTGTCTCTAGTCGTAGAGTGACATTTGAAACGCAACATGGGACTTGGAGGGCAGCTCTTTAAAAAATGGGATTGTACCAAGGGGGCAAAGCTATTAGGGGGACCCAATTGTGCATAGTAGTGCCAGCAACTTGGCTTCAAATAATTTGAGTGCCACAGGGATGTAGTGGCCTCCTTTGGCCCGGAGAAATTTCAGGATGGCAAAGGAACCCGTTTGCACAGCGAGGGCAACATGTTTGCTGTGGGCCCTGCCAGAGGCATACAGAACCACCCCCAAGTACCTAAAAGAGATGACCTGCTCAATCTTGTGGCCATCTATACTCCAGGAACAAGTCTTGGGTCTCTTAGCGAAGGCCATGATTTTATTTTTCTGAAAGTTAATTCCAAATTGTTCATCCTTGCAGAACTGAGTTTGAGCTGCCAAGGCTCTCCTTAGCCCAGCAGGGGTCCTTGAAAGAATTTGAGCCTCGTCAGCATAGAGCAGGGTGGAAATGCATCTTTCAGGCAGCTTGTGGGGATGGAAGTCTGGCCTGTTTAAATGGCTCACCATATCATTGATGAAAAAGTTGAAGAGAAATGGGACAAGTATGCATCCCTGTTCAACTCCCTTGTGGGTAGGAACTGGGTTCAAGAGGTGGCCTTAAGAACTGCACCTGACCTTAAGGGACGTGTCTGTGTGTAGGATACAGATCAGGTAAAGAAGGTGTCGATTAGTTGAGGCGGCTTCCAGCTTCTCCCATAACTTGACTCTCGAGATGGAGTCAAAGGTGGCCTTGAGGTCAATAAAGGCTGCATATAGAGAGGTTGTACTCTTGGTGGAATATTTTTCAATGAGGTGTTCTAGGTGTTAATCAATGTAGACATTGATCAACCGTAGATCGGCCCTCCCTAAAGCCTGCTTGCTCCTCTCCAAATTTTTCTTGACCTATTCAGTCCCTAAGTTTCCATTGCAGTTGTCTTGCATGAAGCTTGCTGATTGTTTTGAGCAAGCTGATGGGCTTGTAGTTGGCGGGGTCCTCTTTGCTGCCCTGCTTGCATATGAGAACTATAATTGCTAATCCCCAGTTACTAGGGATATGCCCGTACGAATCGATGTAGGTGAAAAGTGCATCCAAGACCACGGCCAAGCCCATCGCTCGGACCAGGGGTTGGGTTTCGATGGGGGGCCGGACCAAACTGGCCCTGTCAGGTTTGAGTGCAAACTGGGCTAGCCGGGTCCGTGCACACCCCTACTGCAGAGTCAGACCCTTGATTTTCTGGCTCAGTATTATCTACTCTGATGAAGCTACCTAAGGCTTCAGGGAGGGCTTTCCCCCTATCCAGCTTGGGAGATCAGGAAAACCTTCATTCTTCCTCCCCACTAGAGAGCCGGCACACTTCCATGGGGTGGGGGGAGTGTTCCCAGTTCCACCACATTCATGCCAGCGCACCTTTTTTCTCAGTTCCTCAGAGCGCAGCTCCTCCACAGCTTCTCTACTGGACACACAGCAACGCTCCTCCCAGCTATTCCAAGAGCCCGACTGCAAGCTCAGGGGAGTGAGGGCCAGCATCTGATGTGCTCGCCTCACTTCCTTTCAGCCTGAGTGTCGTCTCCACTCTGCAGATGGGGACCAGCAAGGATAGTGCCGGCGCCAGGAAGACCAAGGAGGTGATGGACGGGGCTCCTTTTGCGGCAGCAGGAGATGCATGCACACATGCACCCAGAGAGATCCACGTGATGCACAGTGCAATCAGGTTGGACACACAGCATGAGGAGTCCAACACCAGCACACGCAAAGGAGTTGCTTTTGTCGCTGGAAGCTCGGCACAGCATCCTCCAGGGGGAAGTGCTCGGTGTCCTCCAGCAGGTGGCACCCCGATGCAGTGCATCGCTTGCTTACTGTGATGAGCTGACCCTGGGTGCATTACACATGATCACTGCACATGATCCCAGATCCCTTCCAACATGTCTCATCTGAAAATAGGCATGCACTTGAAACAGCCCATTCACATCCCAAGGAGGACTGCCTAAGTCCCACCCCCGCTCCACCCGGCATGATTACGTCAGCATGTATGTGTCAAGTGGACCACAGGCAGAGTGAACTGGCCTGGTGGGTAGGAGGAAATCTGCACTCTCAGTGTGCCTTTGGCCTGTCTTGCACAAACAGCAGAACCAGGTGGAAAAAGGGACTGTACCACTTCAGGCTGCAGGTGGGGAAACTGCATATTTGAATGCTCCTTTAGGAAGCAGGACTTTGCAAAGCTTGAGAGATTATATATCAAATCTGAAGTGAAACAGGCACTATTCAGCTTGAATTGAACTGCTGTCCAGTTCAGGTCAAAAGGAATAGAACTGGGCAGAATAAGGCCCAAGTAGATTAGATTCAGATTCAGCCTCCAGCACCCTTAAGATCCTACTCCCCCCCCACACCACACACACACACACACACACCCCTTACCAGGTTGGTCCTGTGTCCTCCATGCAGTCCAAGGGAAAGCACAGATTCTTCTGGATAGGGTTGTGCAAATAGATTTGTACCCGAATCTAGCTGATTCAGGTGATTTTGAGACAAAACAAATAATCCCTGTGGTCCATTGGCCAGATTTGGATCCAAATCGAATCACACCTGATTAGATTCGAATCGATTTGAGATTCAGATCCCTCTTATTAATTTCCCCAGATTCCCAGCTTTCATTTTTTTAAAAAAGCTAAGCTTTTGTAGAAGTAGAGTTATGGAGCAAAATGTGTGGTCACTATTTTTAAGTGTTCGGATTATTTGGTGTATAATAAATTTGGTGCCCCTAGGACCTTGTTAAGTGGTCCAAATCGGTCCAAATCCAAATTGAATCGAAGCAAATACAAATCGAATCTCGGGGGAGGTGGGGGGTGGAGTAGATTTGGACACACACAAAATCAGGGGTGATTTGTTTGGGGCACAAATCGAATAAAAAAAATTGGTTTGTGCACATCCCTACTTCTGGATACTGTAGTCTTTTCAGAGACTGTGCCCAGATCCCATATTGAAGAGAATGTCTGCTTTACTATGAACCCCATAGCCCACTGAGATCATCCCGAGAGATCCATCTACAGTTGCCACCTGTTTGTCTGGTGGCTGCTCTGGGACGGGCCTTCTCTGTTGCCCCCCTGAGGCTATGGAACGCTCTCCCTGCTGAAATAAGAGCCTCCCCATCTCTGACAGCTTTTTAGAGTTTATTTATTCACCCAAGAGTTTTAACTGGAATTGTGGTTTTAAATTGTTTTAAAGTTTAGTTTTATGTTGTTGTAAACCTGTCCAGAGACATGGGTTTGGGGCAGCGTACAAATATAATAAAGAAAAACCCAGCAACCCTTCAGATCGGCCTGAACCAAACTGCTCCCTTGAAGCACCAAGTTGAACTCGAGGCACTCAAAGAACTGAAGCACACTCCAAACCGACTCCCTTCTCACTGCTGTAGCATAGACATTTAGGAGAGGATTCGGGTAGAATATTTTGTGTGTGTGTGTTTTAAAAAATTTTTTACATACAGGGTAAAGTGTGTGTGTCTATGTTTGTGTGTGTGTGTACCCACACACACACCACCTGCTCCTGCTGTCTGAAATGGTATTGTCCCCTCTACCAACTTAGGATTCTTCCTCATTTTCTACACTCACAGAAGTTAATCCAAACTGGGGCCTTAACCTCCTGGTCCAGGTATTAAAAAAATTGTAAGGCCTCATCCATATTGGTCATATTTTTTACCATTTACTTAATGGTTTTACTAAACATCTCTTGGAGAGAATTTATTTTTTCTTTAAGGAAGCCAGCTGCAACATCTGAAGGAAACATTAAATTTATTGCATAATACCGGGCTATGTACACACACACATAGAAAATAAACATTTGATAGAGCTGTATTTAATGCTGTATTACAAAGAGGCTGATCAGCTACCAAAGTAGCAAAACCAGTCTGTTTATTTTTTAAAAGCCCCCAGGGCCTTCACAGCCTTTCATCAGTAGGTGCAAAATATGGTTTAATGCTATGATGAAACAAGGTACCTAAACAGTGCAGCCCCAACCCAAAGAAAGTTAAAATTGTGAGCAAGTCCCATTGAAACCAAAAGAACAATTCCACTGGGGCCTGCTCACGTGCCATTGGCTTTCTATGGGTCTCTGGCATGACTAAACCTTAGCCAGAGTGGGGCCACCATGTTACATAAATAAATCCATGTTCCCATAGTGGGGATTTGAGCCAAGGTTTACCCTGGATCATGGGAAACAAAGCGGGGTTCATCATGACATTTGGGTGAAGGGGTCGTTTCGAGGGATGGCTTGAGGAGGGGACACCAGAAAACTGCTTCATCAGTTTACGACCTCACCCCCTAGGGTAAACAATGTGTGGCAGGCCCCAAGGAGGCGTGAAGGTGGTGGGGGCACTGGTTATTTCCAGGGGAAGACAGGTGGACCTCGAGCTGAGTAACATCATCCAGAAGTGTGGCAGTGCATCCAGTGCCTTGTGTGCCTTGTTGAGGTGAAGTTGGGTGTGACTGGAGAGCAGAGGAGGTTGAGCAGGGCCTTGCAACGGACTCCCAGCTGCATGTGCAGTGCAGGGAAGGGGAAGACGGATTGTGCTGAGAGACTGTGCCGGAAGATTGCCTTTAGAATCCTGTCCCCGAACAGAAAGAGATGCTGGCAACACAGTACACTGCATTCAAGCACGTAACACCCCTCACCTCCACCTCCTTCCGTCTCCCTATATTCTTCGGGAGAGAAAGCAGAAAATGGAGACCTCTTTGCGCTCCAGCTCTCGATTCGTAAAATCTTCATCATGCCGCCCCCGTCCAGGGCTAACCTCTGTGTGGAAGGACAGTCTTAAGATCATATCTATATCTAGAACACAGTTATCGGGTGCCATTCAGGAAACAAGGCAAAAATTTCTGGTTTTACCACAGAACTCATCTGTGGCTGTGGGAGCCAAGCGATAGCCGGGAGAAGAACTTGGTGAATATTTGGTGCGTGGGGTGGGGAGGAATGGAAAGGGAATTGGGGGAGGGCAGTAGGGAGGACAGTTCCCCCTGGTTATCACAGACTATCTTTGGAAATGCAGAGCTATCTCAAAAGGCTGACGACAGTTTTGACAGGAGTTGGGAGGAGAGGGAGGGGAGAAAGAGACTTTTTAAAAATAGCTTCAGTCAATAGATGCAAGCTATTTTGTTTGAGAGAGATTGAACCCATCCCAGCTGAAGCCCCTGGGAATGCTGACAGGGCTGCGGTCCTATGCTCTCTTTCTCAACCCCACTGCCCCCACACTGAGCATCCGTGACCTATTGCCTTACAAAAATAAAAACAAGACAATATTTTCTTCTATACAGAATTGTCCATGTTGGTGGTGGGCCTCCCCTCAGGCCAAGCTGAAGCCCTCGTAGTGGTCGATGGCTTGAGTCAGCCGCGTGCTCAGGATGTCTTTGCTGCTGTACTTGGGCAGGTCGAGAAGGTTGTAGCAGGTATGGGCCACGGGCAGGTACTGCTCCCCACTGGACGTGGACTGGATGACGATGCGCAAACTCGACATGCCGTAGATGGGGATGCGGTCGCTGCCGGTCAGAAACACTGCGAGAGAATGAGAGCGAGAGAGACTCTGTTGAGCAGCTGAACCAGTCCACAAGCTGGGACCAGCAATGTTGGCCCTCGATGCCATCTCAGGGGTCAGAGAGATTTTTGGCAACGTCTACCTAATGGCAAGCCGGAGGTTGCTGGTTCGAATCCCTGCTGGTATGTTTCCCGGACTATTGGAAACACCTATTATCAGGCAGCAGCGATATTGCAAGATGCTGAAAGGCATAATCTCACACTGCGTGGGAGGAGGCAATGGTAAACCTCTCCTGTATTCTACCAAAGGAAAACCACAGGGCTCTATGGCCACCAGGAGTTGACCCCGACTTGACAGCACACTTTACTTTACACCCCCCCGCCCCCAAGATGGAAAAGAGGCAATAGCGTTGTTGCAGTTGCAGCTTTCTGTGTGCTGCCCCCCGCATCTTTATCCCTACCCTCACAGGGTAAAACTGCAGACATTTCTGCACAGAGGAAAGACCTTAGTGTTAGGGCAACAACGAACAAATCTCTCTCCATGAAGTACTCTTCGGAGGACATTCCTGCCAATTTTAATTTCCATTCCTCTGACAACACTGATTAAATTGTATAGCAGTTTTTGTGTTTTAAAAACTTTTTAAAGCTCTTAAAACATTATTGCACATTTGGCTGCTGCACGCCCAATGGCCAGGGCAATAAAAGCATGATCACACACTGAAAGGATTGCAATGCTATCACCTATTTTCCAGCTCTAGAGCTGCAAACCTTGTCAAAAATCACAATGAGCGTTCATCCCCCCAGATGGTGCTAACCACCCCAAGCTGGCTCATGTTGAGAAGGTTCATCCAGAACCTTCTGTTCTGGATGGAGATATTAAACAGACATTCAAGGAGGCTGCACTTCCCCTGAAGGGGAAAAAAAATCAAGTTTACAGCTTAGGGGTGCCGCTGGACTTTGTTTTATCCAGGGTTGGTTTGCCAAATGAGAGCCCCACCTAGAGGGAGAGACGTTTGCTTCAGTTAGCCACACACTGGTTACATCCAGACTAGACTTCTGCACTGTGGTGTATGTGGGGCTGCCTCTGAAGGTGGTTCAGAAAACAGAGCCGCTTTTACCACAGCACTGGTGAGCAGGAACAAATGGACCAAGGGACAGCACCGGTACATGGCCAGGGTGAGATGAAGGGTGTATTTCAACTAGTCGACGTTTTCTGCTCTTTCTCCAAGTGACTGGCCCAGGTGTTGAAAAATGCAATTAGACCAACAAAGAGGCAAATGGGGTGGGGTGGTGGGATGGTGTCACATGTTGCTTTGGAAGCTTAGTTCTTGAAGGGACATAGGAAGCTGCCATATATGGAGTCAGACCATAGGTCCATCTTGCTCAGTATTGTCTACATAGACTGGCAGCAGCTTCTCCAAGGTTGCAGGCAGGAGTCTGTCTCAGCCCTATCTTGGAGATGCCAGGGAAGGAACTTGGAGCCTAGATGCTCTTCCCAGAGCGGCTCCATCCCCTAAGGGGAATATCTTAAAGAGCTCACACTTCTAGTCTCCCTTTCGTATGCAACCAGGGCGGATCCTGCTTAGCTTAAGGGAACAAGTCATGCTTGCTACCACAAGACCAGCTCTCTTCCGGACGTGGAAGCAGGGAGAACAGGATGGGGTGGGGAATCTGCTGCAAAGTCTGCCATGACCAAACTGGTGGATCTCCAACAAAATCACATGATAATGTCCTCTTGGACTATGCCACTCCAGACTGCAGGTTGGGGAAACCACAAATAACCCCACCCCCGTGTATAAACTTCCTGCAAGCGGAGGACATCAGAGAGGCCTAGTCCTGAAAACTTCATGATGTACTAGTTTTCTACATGCAGGCAGCATGGAGGCAAAATATGGAACAGGCACTTCCCACCACATCATTCACAGGCTTAGCCTCTACACTACAGCAAGTGAAAGAACAGCGCCATCTCGTGGAAGATGTCAAATATAATATTCCACCAGGCAGCGTCTGCCTTCGGTTGTCAGAATCACCACTCTGGATTAGGCTACAGCTCTAGTGCCAGAGGAAAACTGCCAATACCCTGAATTAGATACTTACATAGAAACTTCTTTTTCTTTTCCAGAGGAAACTCATGGAAAGCTTCCCAGAACATTCTCACAGTCGGGTGTGTCACTGAGTAGTCTCCCTTGTAAATGGCACTCTGAAGAAACAGTCACAAATTTTAAAACTCATTTTTAAGAACTCACAATCAACAACAATAATCATAACTTGAGAATGCAAGTCCAAATAATCATGTTCTCACAGATGGCCCACAAATGTTGCTAAATCTCTGTACATTGCTATTTAGAGATGTAGCAGGCATTCCAAAATTGTTGGATACTGCAATGTTTTACAAAAGGGGGTGAAATTGCAACTCCCGCCCCTCAATGTGCTAGATTATCTGTGCACCAACAACCTCGAAACATCACTGAACATATGATGCACCCTTCATACCCTTGGTCCATCCCACTCACTATTGTCTGCACTGCACTGACTCCAGGGTTTCAGCCAGGGCCTTCCCAGTCACAGGAACATAGGAAGCTGCCTTATACCAAGTCAGACCATCTAGCTCAGTATTGTCTACACCAGTGTTTCTCAACCACTGGTCCGTGGACCGGTGCCGATCTGCAAAGTGTTGGGTACCGGTCTGTGAGCCATCACTAATAAAAATCACCCTCACCCCAAAAATTAGCTGCCTGGAAGAGCTCCAGAAAGCTGCCCCAAATTGTTTTTTTTGGGGGGGGCTACCTGGGTGTGGGGTTGGGGGCAAGAGGGGCAACCCCCTTACTAACTGCTGGTCCAGGAAACTGTGCACGAGTAACATACCAGTCCATGACTCCAAAAATGTTGAGAAACACTGGTCTACACTGACCGGCAGCGGTTCCCCAAGGTGTCAAGCAGCAGTCTCTCCCAGCCCTACCTGGAGATGCCAGGGAGTGAATCTGAGACCTCCTGAATGAAAAGCAGATGATCTACCACCGAACTTCAGTACCATCCTCTAAGGTGAATATCTTAAGAGCAGACAGTGCTCATATGTCAGCCCATCCAAATGCAAATCCAGGCAGACTCTGCTTAGCAAAGGGGACAATGCATGCTTACTGCCGCAAGACCAGCTCTCTCGACCTATAGATTCCAAGGATTAGGTCTTAGAACTTCTATATGCAACGTGCGTGATCTACCACTGAGCAACCTGATTTTATCTATTTCTTGGTATCTATTCTTATCTATTTCTACTTGGTTTTATCTATTTCACTCTAGGTCTCTTACTCCTCACTTGTTTTGCTTTCCCTCCCACTATCTGGTCCCCTGTGTCACTTCTCCCCTTCTGGCTCTGTTCACTCTATGACACTCCAACTTCTCACCACCAGTATAGCAAAAACAGGATGAAAACGTAGGCTATAAATGTATTAAGTGAGGCCACAGCAGCCAGCGTAGGCAGGCAGAATGAAATATTATGGCACGGCATGACATCCAGGCCATATTATGCCGTGCCCTGGATTACGCTGAAGCAGCCACCTCTGAGGTCCTGTTGAGCTCATGCCTGAACTGTTGCTGTGTGTCTGCTTACCTCCTCCAGCTCCTTCCAGTTGTAGTTGCTGTTCCCTACTATCATGGCTCTCAACTCAGTGGGCTGGAACAGTTCCAAGACCTTTCCCCCACACACCTTCAGGAAGCCTGTGGAGAAAGCTTTGTACCACTCGTCTACTGAAAGGTTGAAGATGTAATTCACATAGGCATCGACAAATTCCTCCCTGAGGGATTGGAAAGAAGAAGCGAGGGGGAAGCAAGAGTAAGGGCACTGCACTTGAAGCCACTGGCTGACATCCAGACTAGGTTATGCACACCAGAGAATATTCTGAGCCTGCAAGAGGGGAGGGGGAATTTATGCCACTCCCCCTTCCTTCTGCAGCCCTCTGTGCTTCCTGGAAACATATCCCTGAGGGTCCTGCAACCCATTTTGGGGAAACAAAAAGGACTGAAACATGAAGGAGGCAGGGGCCGAATCAGCAAAAATCACCCTCCCCATGTCTGAAACATCATTCGGTGCATACCTTAATCGGGATGTCAGCAACGGAGTCTACCCAAACAAAATACATAAGTCCAAATGTTGCTTGCAAGAGCATCCAGTCAGATCCACATGAAAGCAACTGCCTTGTGCATTTAATACAAAACATGGGCACAGCTATTTTCTGCTGCCATTATGCATTCTTTCAGTAAGCAGGGTAAGAAGCAAGAATGCAAGAGAAGTTCTGCCTAGATCAAAAGCTCCATCGTCCAGCCTTCTGTTCCTCAGCAGTCCACAGCAGGGCATGCATAGCCCTCCCCTCAGTAACTGGTATTCAGTGGTATACTGCCTCTGAACATGGAGGCTCCACCTAGCTATCACAAAAAATAGCCACTGATAAGAGCTCTCCTCCACTGATTTGTCTATTCTCTTTTTTAAAACATCAAAGCTAGGAACCATCACTTGTGGCAAAATATTAGTTATACACTACATGAAACTTGCTTCTATCCTGAATCTCCTGCCCATTAATTTCATTCGGGGACTCCTTGCTCAAAGGATGTAGTACTTCCACAATACAGGCCTGCACAACCTGCAACCTATCAAACTGAATGCAGCTCCTGGGACTGCAAAAACAGTATTTTTTATTTATGAATTTATCAAATTTGTACACCGCCCTACACTTTAATCTCTGGGCGGTTTACAATAACATAAAACCAGTTAAAAACATATGCAAAAACTTAAAACAATTTAACAATTCAAAAATAAACCAGAGATTAAAACCCAAAAGTATGTTGCAGGTGTGTGTATGTGTGTGTCTTTGTACATGGGCGTTGTACAGCTTGATGGGTCACAAATTGTGCAGGCCCTAGTGCCTGGGAACTGAACATATCCCATCCAGCTACCATCATTCATGTGGCCATAATTGTTCCCTCTAACAGGGATCCCAAATGTTGTTGATTACAACACACAATAATCCCTAGCTACAATGGCCTTTGGCTGGGAATTATGGGGGTTGTAGTCAACATCTGGGAAATCCTGTTACAGGGAAGACTGACAATCACCACAGAGCCAGGCCTTCTCCAGCATGGAACCAAACACACCTGTTGTCCTTCTGCACTGCAATTTTGTCTCCACCAGGAACTAGGTTCTTCTGCTCTGCCACGCCGTAGCTTTCTCTGCATATCTGTTTTTCCCACCCAAAAAGAGACAACAGATTGCTTCATTCTGTATCTTATCAACACAGCTTTAAAACGAAAGACAAACAAGTAACAATCTTTTCCCACATGCTCACTGAAAGTGCTGCAGGGGAAAGAAGAGAGCTAAGAACAAGGGCATACGGCTTTTATTAAGAAGGATATTGAAAGGGGGGAAAGTGCACCGTTGGTGTAACCTGGATGCATGAGCAAAGGAGCCATCTCTCTGTGCAGCCCTGCTTCCAATGGGCCATACAGCCAAGCACCCATCCCACCTAGAAAGCCAAGAGCTCATCGCACTGAAAACAACACAAAACACAACAAAGACTCCATCTGCACGCAGATGTGCAGCCCATTTATTCCACCCTCCTTTAAAACTGTGAAGGCGTAGTCCCTTCTTACAGCTTACAGGGCCCAATGTGCAGAGAGAAGAAGAGTCCTGCAGCTGAAGGCTTTTATTTCCCGTGTCCAATTCCATCCTCCCGCTAAATAGGAAGTGAACATCCCTCCCTTGCAGTTTAAGGGATATTTTGTGTGCTGGGGTGGGAGAGAACTGGGCTAGGAAGGAAGGACACGGGGCCTCAAGCGTGTGTCTGTCAGCCCCATATCTCACTCCTCCCTCCCTACACACACTTTAGACTCTAGGCTGAAGGAAAGTCGCTTGTTCTCCAGATGCATCCATGGGGCAGAGCTCAGGTGTACCTCCCCTTCCCAGTGAACCTCATTTCCAATTCAGAGCCCCAAGCACACTCTTATGCATGCAAAACTCCGAGGGCTGCCTTATTCATTTCCCCGCAAGCTGCCTCTTCTACCAACATGGCGACAGCTCACTCATCATGCTACAGGGGCACTGCACGCACCCACTGGCGTTCCTACAGCCATAGCAAGTCGCTGATCATAGCCAATGAGGTGCAATCCAGAGAAAAGATACATGGGAATAATTTGCACTGAAGTCAGTCGGGTTTCAAAATGCTTTTTCTGTTTTGTGCCCACAGTGTGCATTTGATTAACAGATGCACAAAGACAGGGGTGGCGTCTCAGAGGGCATGAATACAAACAAACCTCTTCCAATCCAATAATTAATTGGGTTTTACTGTCAGTCAAGTCAAGTCAAGTTTATTTACAGTCAAAGACCAGAATTCAAAACATATGTACAAATAAGAATCAACAGTGCTTACAGCAGTTTGGTATAATGTCCCAAATAAACCCCAAGTTACGCGAGCTGGTCTACTATCTGATGCCTCGCTTTCCTAGCCACCACACAGAACTTGGCGACATTAGTCGTTATCTCCTCCTTGTGATCAGAAAGCAAGTAATTAACAAAAAATATGTGGTCTTACTGTAAAATATAGGCAGAATGTTTCTTCAACATCCTCCCCAGGGTAATCTAGAAGCTGTTGAAGACTCCTACAAATGAAAGAGACAGACAGACAGAGAGCAGGGAGGGAGGGAGAGAGATCAGCACTTTAAGATGAAAAGTTGTTTTGTGCACTGAATAAAAGCCTTCCCTTGTTAAAAACACTAAGGTTTTCTAGAACAAAATCTTAGGAATAATTGAGGAAGTTTGTGCTACAGAATTCCTACTGATCCAAAAATAGTTATTTGAGGATTTTAAAAGAATACAATCACAGGTGTTAATTTGGAATTATTGATTTATTCACTACGGTAAAAATATGTACAGCTTCATATTGGAAATGACTAGTACCTCCACCATGCATAGACTGATATAAACTTGTTTGGAATGTGACACTCTTAACCCAAATGCCTTGGGGGAGGTAAGAATCACAAACCAATTTCAGATTGGTGTTCAACTTATATAGCATTTCCCTTTGATAAATATGATGTACAATTGTACTATCTGGTTTTGAGGGGGGTTTTTTAATTGGATAATAATTCTATTGAATAAATAATTCTAATAAGTACATTCAAAGCTCCAAACGTATGGGGCAACAAGATTCCAATTCAAAATGTCATCGGAACCATACAAAGGATATTACAACAGAAGACTCATTCCTTCTTCAAGCAGCCTGTTTTTCATGTGGGCTACACCCATCTAGGTTCCACTTCCCCCCAACTCTGAACACTATTACAATCCTACACTGATTATTCATGCAAAATGTACAGGAAGACATACCCTTAAAGCTTCCTACCTTCCTTCCGTGGGAGACAGCTCCTTCAGGTCTTCTAAGCCGGGCTTCACGTTCAGGAGCTTCTTGTATAGAGCCAGCGGGAAGTGAAGATCTACCACAGTAAAGTTGTATATAGCCAGTCCACAGATTATGCCAATTAGATGAAACCAATTGTGCTCTACAAAACACTTCAGACATACAGAGGGAAAGAATCATCAATGGGAGGGAAGCGTAGACGTAGATCTAGAACGCTGCTAAACCCCTCCCCACAATCTTTCACATCCACCTCCCAGCATTACTTAGCAGGTACCCTAGTACATCAGTCACATGCATAAGCCAACAACTTACGGTATCTGAAAACCACAGCAGGTTCGATTCCGAGTAGCAGGTGAACATTCCATAGATGGGATTCAGGAGCTCTTTCAGCAGCAGAAGGAAAAATTCCTTTGTGACTCCACCAGCATCGACAGCCTCCTCACCATCAAAGATCACCTGCCACAGTGCACAAAACCACCTTTAACCACTTTTAACAGGGCTCTTGGGCTTTTGGAGCCGACTTGCCCCATTATGCACCAGGAAGGATGCATCCCTCCTGGTGCATAAGCAAGTGAGTCAGCTCCAAAAGCACTGAACTCTGTGCTACTGGAGTTGACTCGCTCCCTTTGGGCTATTTATGCCCATCAACAATGTATGTTGCTGCACTAGAGAGGAAGGAAGGCAAAAAAACAGAAATGCTCAGCATGGCAGCTTTGAAATAGCAAGAAAAGAAAAGAAAAGAAAAGAAAAGAAGGAAGCAAGGAAGTCTTTTTTTTTTTTTTTTTTTAAGGGCAGCATGCTTCAATTTGTTGTTCCTGAATGTAAATGTCCTTCCAACAAAGGTTGGGAGATAGCATATCTCAGAGCAAGATTATGCATGTTTGCAAAACAAGAACTATTATATTTGCCAGGAATTATAACAAACATTTATTGTTGTTAAGACTTTTAACTAACATTTTATTGTTGCTCCAATTTTAAAACAATGCTGTTTGATGTTCTTACTGTGTCATGGTTTCTGCATACTGACACCAAGTTTTCTATGTAGAAAGACTGGGCATAAGAACATAGGAAGCTGCCGTATACGGAGTCAGACCATTGGTCTATCTAGCTCAGTATTGTCTACATAGACTGGCAGCGGCTTCTCCAAGGTTGCAGGCAGGAATCTCTCTCAGCCCTATCTTGGAGAAGCCAGAGAGGGAACTTGAAACCTTCTGCTCTTCTCAGAGCAGCTCCATCCCTGGAGGCGAATATCTCACAGTGATCACACATCAAGTCTCCCATTTATATGCAACCAGGGCAGACCCTGCTTAGCGAGGGGGACAAGTCATGTTTGCTACCACAAGACCAGTGTGGGGCTGTACAAAGGAGCATTTAGCCACCTGATGGAAAATCATAACCAAGATGATCAGGGGCCTGGAGCACCTTTCTTATGAGGCAAGGCTACAATATTTCAGGCTTTTTAGTTTTGAAAAGAGGAAACTATGGGGAGACATGATAAAGGTGTATAAAATTATGCATGGAGTAGAGAGAGTGGACAGAGATTTTTCTCACTCTCTCACAATACTACAACCAGGGGTCATCCCATGAAATGGAAGGTCAGGAAATTTAGGACCGGCAAAAGGAAGTACTTTTTCACACAGCACATAATCATTCTATGAACTTCTCTACCATGGGATGTGGCGATAGCCACTAGCTTGGATGGCTTTCAAAGGGGCTTAGACAAATTTATGGAGGACAGGTCTATCAATGGCTACTAGTCTGCTGGCTATAGGCCACCTCCAGCCTCAGAGGCAAGATGCCTCTAAATACCTGTTGCAGGAGAGCAACAGCAGGAGAGAGGGCGTGCCTTCATCTCTTGCCTGTGGGCTTCCCAGGGGCATCTGGTAGACAACTGTGTGAAACAGGAGGCTGGACCAGATAGGCTTTGGGCCTGATCCAGCAAGGCTGTCCTTATAGTCTGAAGTGGCAGAATCCAGACGCAGGTTTGACCAACTCAGGGACAACCGTCTAGAGACATGAGTTGATTACTTGATGAAATAAAAACAAACCAATCCATACCCAAACACCCATTTCCTGTGAAACTGATCTGTAACCACCAGGCTCTTACCTTCAGAGGCTTTTTCAAGTCAATATCCGAATGGATGCTTAACTCTCTCAAGGCATCACCAACCAAATTGCTCCGACGGACGTGAAGGACTAGAAAAGGACTCCGAGCCAGGAGGGGCTCCAGGGTGAGAAGCATGAACACATTCTGCAAATTTGCTCCGCTGATGGCCACCTATAAACACATACAGAAGTCGGGGTTAGAGAGGCGGGAGCCGCCAGCTTTTTTCTCCCCCACCTGCTCCCCTTGCAGAGGAAACAAGCAGTTCTCAGAACAGCCATCTTGTAAAACGAGCTGCCAATCATGGATGGTCTCCTAGCTCCTGCCAGTTATTTGGGAATATTTTGACTGGGCCAGGAAGAATATTCATCTGGCCCCTCAAAGTATTTCTATCAGCACAAAGTGGTGGGGAAGGGAAGAAGCCACGTGCCTTCCCATGTGGAGTTTGCAGGAAAGATCCAAGAAGCAGCAGGCATCTGGTATATTGCATATGGATCTTAACTGCAACTTCCACACAGGTTTCTCAACCTGCTGCAATATTTTCCACATGTAGTCTTCCAAGGAAATTTTTCTTTGGAGGATTTAAAAAAAAAAAAAAAGAGTATATACATTACTTCAGAAGAAACTATAATAAGCCCTTCTCAAAGGAGAGGTAACTACGATTTGTACTAGTGCCATCTACTGGACAGTACACACCAGACTTGTTCTGGTTGGGGTTCTTGCCAAGCCAACTGCCGAATTCAGTCTTCATACAGCACTGCAAAAAGGTGGCCCCAAATTACACCTGCTTGTTTCCTCTATAAGTGCATTGTAAACATGCCCCAATGTAGTGATTAATGAGAGAAAGACTCACCCATGCTGAACTAATCACCACTCTAATTAGAGCCAAACTACACATTACATGGGAGAACCACAATTAGGTCTTTTTACTTTAAAGCAGACAGCAGTGTAGCATTTTGGATCAGGAAAGCAGCACTGGGGAACTTCCTTCCCCTCGTTGCTTTCCTGATCTAAATCACCCTCCCGAAGCTGCGGTCGGCCCTATAAAAGGGAGACATAAATCATTACAATGCCTGCAGCAGCTTTTGGGGAAATGGGCTTTAGGTAGGAGGAACAGCCTGGAGAGAAAAGATTAAACACCACCTTCCTCAGCAGACCTGCTCCTCATCCAATTCTGTCCCTCCCACATCTGGAAAGCCACAGACCTCTCACATAACATAGTTCAGCCCTCAGTTACGGAAACACACAATTATGCAGTGCTTTTCCTAAAGGCTCCGAGCACTGTCCTTAAGTAAGCTCAGCCATTCATAAGGCCACTCTGTAAGGTAAATCAGCTGCATTATGCCTCATATTACAAACGAGACCCCCAAAGAAGGGAGGAGGCTTGCTCAAGACCTCTGTCAATGCCTGAAGCTGGGCTGAAGCAGAGCTGAGAACCTGCCAGCACTGAGCTCATCTTAACCAGCACACGACATGGACTTTCATTTTCTTTCCAGGGATGAATACAATCATAGGTTGTTTCTAACATGAATGCAAGCACTGGTTTTAAAAGTGGAGGATGCTGCATCGTCAGCTTTCTAGTCTGAAAGCAAATGTAAGCAACAGCCTCTTCTCGGGCAATTCCAACTTTTCTCTAAGCCAGGGGTGGGCAGAATTCAGTCTTGCAAGATCTGCTTTTAAAAACGAGTACCCAGAGGCTCACCAATTACAGTCAGGCGCACAATAGTGTGGGGGGGCATACTCTTAGGAATAAGAAATGGGGTACCTCAGAGTACAGCCTCAGCCCAGAAAAGCATTTTTCAGAACCAGAACTATTCACAGTCCTTTCATGAGAAACATCACTGCCTGGGGTTCCCGTTTGCTGGTCAATGACCGAATAACTTATAACTAACTTCCTGGGGTTCCCTTCAGCTTTCTTCATTTCACCAACATAACTGGGGTGTGTGAGTGGTTGAGAAGCCTTGCTCTTAAATAGGGGGAGCTTTCCCAGACAGCAGGCTTCACCACGGGTTTTCTGCGAGTTCAAAGTTGCCCAAAAACACCGACGCAAAAAGTGGGTTTTTTTGAAACTTCCGATATAAATCAGGCTCCACTCTAACACAGGGTGAAAAACCCAAATTGTGTGTGAAGTGCTCCCTGATAGCTCGCAGGGACTTCGGGGTAAATTTGGCTGATATGTGAAAGCACACCTCCATTCCGTAGGAGGAGATACAAACTAAAAGCCAGGTGTGAAAAACTTCCTGGGAATCAAAAACTATGGATGATCTACTACATATTATCCAGAGATTTACCAGTAGATCCTGATCTACCTTCTACCTGCCCCTGATCACAGCAAAGAGGATTTCTGGATATCTGATCATTGCTAAACTGCATGCATAGCTGTGTCAAAATACGAAATATTTTTTTTTTAATTACTTCTTTCCTGTACAGGGAAAAGGCAAAAAAGGCAAGAAAAAAGACTTGCCAGATACCTGCATTTGCAGCTCAGCATCCGTCTGCAGCATCTTGGTCTTTGCTTGTGCATCAAAGATGAACGGGTACGAACACAGGGTCACGGCATCCTGGAAAGGAGGAGCAGTTCAGTTTAATGGAAGCAGCCTGGACATCTGCTGAAAACTACTGTGGCAAGAGTAACTGGTATGTTTACCTGCATGATCGATGGTCTTACTTTCTGCAGAGGAAGGAGAGAAAAATGCAACAACATAAGCTTTGGGCCAGAGCATTATTTCTATCCCCCACTGCCTCCAGAGATCTTATGGGAGACACATGGCGAATGCCTCCCTTACCCTCACTAGCAACGCCGTGGGGTAGGTTAGGCTGAGAGACAGTGAAAGTGGGAGCTTTGTGGCTGAGCAGAGATTATGACTGGCCTGTCCAGTTCCAATCACTACACCCCTAGATGGTTTTGGCTTTCATGCTTTAGTGCCTGCATGCACATACACACACACACACACTGCAACCCCCATCCCACCAGGAGGAAAGGGCACTCATGTCCTCCACCAAGAACAGGACAGGTCAGAGCCCACTAGAGAAGGGCTGGATGAGTTTTATTCGAAGCCCTTCCTGTTCCTTTCAGAGTCAAGTTCTTCTAAGTTTGTTTCCCTCACACATGCCCTTCTCCCTGGGCCATTTCACCCCTTGAGGCAGGGCCCTCCTCTTCCAGTGGCTGTAGGCTACCAGATGAGCTTGCTTCCCAAGAGTCTCCTCTAACCTGAGCAGCCCACTGCCTTCCTGGCTGGAAGGTTGCCCTTCTTCACTTCCTAGCACTGCTGCCTCAGCTCCAAAAGATTTGCCCAACAGCATCAAGGTGGGAGGAAGAAGGTTGATGTTCAAGAATCACCTTCTAAAGGCCCACTGAGCACATACAACTGATCTTGTCTTTGGTTCCAGGCTAGTTTTTATATACACGCACATACAACTTATCACTGTGAGAATCTCCACCTTCAATTTTAAAAAGAAGTTACTAGCCCTTATTGTTATGGGGGAAACTCTGAAAACACCCCTGGAACCCACATGGACTTCTGTACCCCGCTCAGTTCCCTGTACTTCTCTGCCATCTAGTATCACCTGTCAACTTGTCATCAAAATTTTGAAAACAGATTACATATGCATGTTAATAACCTGCATCCATTTATTGGGATGGATGGGGCTGTTGCTCAGTGGAAGAGCATCCACTCTGCATGCAGAAGGTCCCAGGTCTAGTCCCTGGCATCTCCAAGATAGGAGACTTCTGCTTGCAACCTTGGAGAAGCCGCTGCCAGTCGGTGCAGACAGTACTGAGCTAGATGGACCAAAGGTCTGACTCGGTAGAAGGCAACCTTCCTACGTTCCTATTTTGTCTACAGAATTTGCAATAGAGTGCACATGGGCTTAGAATTTCACCCTCCTATTCCTTTCCCTCCACCCCACCAGAGGTGAAGTCTCTTACCATTCCCGCTTCATGCAAAAACCACATCAGGTAGTCTTCCTGAATATCCACCAGACTGGAAATCTCTGGGATATAAAACTTGTCATATTCTACATGTTTAACTTTCTGATTTACCTGATTTGGAAAAAACAAAACAAAAAACAGAACAGGAAATGCGGTGAGAGGGGCAACAAACACTTCCTTCATACAGAGCAGCAAGAAACCCAGACAAGGAAGACGTCTAAAGTGGTACTGAAGGTCACAATTTCACTCAGCAGCATCCAGACTAATGCTGCCCATGCATTAGAATGCTGCCTGTGTGCAGTGATATTTCCTAGTCTCTCCACTCCCTTCTGCTGACCTTGATGTATGCCTCCAAGGGCCCTCCAGCCCTCAGGGACATATTTTCAGAGGACATCAGGGGACAGCAGAAGGAAGGGGAGGATTGGGAAAAATCACTGTGCATGGGCAACATTCTAACACAAAGGATGTTAATCTGGATGTTGCTCACTGTTCCTAAACTTGTTATGGTTGAGAGATCTGCCACCTACAGTATGTACCAATAACAATGAGGTTATCACAGTAAAATTATTATTATGTAACCTAACCCCATGTGGATGGTTGGAACATATATAATTTTTCTGAGGGCAGAGGGCAGAGAGAACCAGAGTTAAATTGGCCTGCTCCACTTTTTATAACCTACCTGCCCTGGCCCCACCCTATCTGTTGCTCATGCTCTGGATTTCACAGCTGCATAGGGGCCTACACACCTAGAGCCCAATATGCAGACTCGATGGTTTTTAACCCAGCCATTTTGGGTTCTATGCATATAGGCCCCATGATAAATGCAAAATCCAACACATGCAAGTTGGCAGGTTGGAATGGGCGGCTGGTGTGTGCCATAGGGTACATGGTCCCACAATTGCAATCCAACCTCCCACTGTGTGTAGTCTAAATAACTGTAAATACATGCCCAGTGCTGGCACGCTCTCCCTCTCCCTCCCTCACACACACACACACACACACACACACACACACACACACACACACACGAAATACTGTCTTACTTTATGAAGTTTCTCCAGAAGTCTTAGTGCAGCTGTGATGTAACTACTATACAAGACAGGGATCAATAATGTTTTTCTTCCATTCAGAAGGTAAACTACGGCACCTTTATAGAGATCCACCAGCCTCAAGAAGTATGTTGGGCACATCTGAGACCACCAGTTATCTGAATAAGATTAAGCAGAACATCACATTATTAGCTTTAGTATTACTACAGCCCTTTTCACAGAACCCAAGGGCAGAAATGCTAGCCTCATTCTACTATCATGTTCGGGGGCGGGGGGGATGTGCGCGGAATGGGATTTGCATTATGTTCCGAGCTCAGGATAGAACGCAAATGCCTGGAATGTTATGACAGAACAAGCCCTTCATTTGAAGGGTGTTGCATTTTGGCTCGGAACACTCGAAACAGTCTGTTTAGAGACAGAACGTTTCTAGCTTGAAATGTTCTGCACATCCCTTCTGTCTGTCTGTCTGTCTGTCTATCTATCTATCTAATTCTCTAAGGCGTACCCATGGCTAATCCTGTGTGTGGCAGCTCCCGTGAGAGTTCACAAGCAGAAGCACTGTGGTGATTGGGCAGTGGAGATTCCACATGCAGATAGGGAGGAAGAGCCTGTGATGGTTAAGGACAGTTGGAATGCAACTGTTACTGGTCGGAAGATGTTCTTGATTGTAGAAGAAAGGAATCTCCATACACATGCACAAAGACACACACACACACAGAAAGGATAGTGGGCAGGGGTCTGCAAAGAGAGGGGTTGTGAGGGAGGAGGGAGGAAAGAGCCCCTTCAGGAGAAGGAGGTTGCCCTTGCGTGGATTAGATAAGGAAACAAGATGAACAAGATCTGTTAACTCAGGAAAGGCGGGGGGGAGAAAGGAGAAGACAGACAGTGGGGAAGAGCGAGTGCAGGAGAGAGAAAGAGAGAAAAAGGAGGGAGGGGAAGAGAAAAAGAAAGAAGGGCGAGGGACGGGCCTGGGCCTTTCAGTGACTTGAGGGGAACGAGCGGCCATGGCGGTGGTGGCAGCGAGGAAGGACCTGGTCAACTGCTGCTGCTGCTCCTGTGGGGAGGAGCAGGAGCAGGGCTCGAGTGAAGGTGGGGAAGTCTCTGGGGATAGGGGGCTGCAGCATGGCCCATAGGTGCCAGCAATGCTGCAGCCACAACCAAGACAGGTGAGGGGGATGGAAGCAACTGGATGATGGAGGAGGAGCAGGAGTGCGGCTCAGCTGAGGGGGGCTGTGGCAGGGGGTGAGAGGAGCGCAGGGGGTGAGGGGAGCAATCAAGGACTAGCGCACAGATGCTCTACGTGGGTTAAGCTAGTCTTGACTAAAATTCCAATGTCTTCAAGGAGATCAAGTTTGCACTTTGGGAAAAAGCACTGTTCCAGGCACAGCCCAATCCAAGGCATGGAAGTAAGCGCCATAGAATGATGGGGTTTATTCTCAAGCAAGAAACTTTAGACTTGGATTCCTTCCATGAGCCTCTGAAAAGCAGGATGACAATCAAGAATGTCAGCACTGGAAGGAACCCTGAAAGTCTTCTAGTCCAACTCCCTGCTTAGTGAAAAGCTCTGCTGCAGGTGATCACCTCCAGAAGCGTGGCAAGTATTGCCTGGACCATTTAGCAGCTGCTTCACACAACCAGCTTACTGTCTGGAGCTGCAACCCCACATTTCAGCTTCAATGGCCGCTCAGTGGGGCAGCCTGTGCATATGAATTAGGCTCCAATATGTAGAAGGGGGAGGTGGGAGGCATAAAGCAACTCCAGAACAGAAGTTATCTGGGAGTACAGAGGTTAGCATTAGCAAGGCTTCTAAGGACCATCCTAATGGCCAAGGGGATAATCCTACAACACTGGAAATCAACCACTGGCTCGGTACTGGATTGCGATGCATAGGGGAAAGTAAATCTGGCAAAACTTTCTTGAAACTGATCAGTCTCTCAATCAGGCTCTTTGCATGCTGATCAATGGGTACCTCTTCATTACCCTTAATGCCTGTATATAGTTGTAAGCTGACAAGCAGGAATATTGGGAGTCTCCTTTCCCTCTTCTTCCTTCTCTGTTTTCACTGCTCTTCAGTTTTAGGATAGGGCGGAGTGGGAAAGGGGAAGGTAAGATGTGTTTGTATTTATCAGTTAACATCCAAACTAAAGCTGCATCAATACACCAGCATTTTCCATTGCAATGGAAAAGGGGCAATTTCTCCTTCCTCTCAAATCACCTGTCTCTCACAAACCATGTCCCTGAGGGTCCTGCAGCCTTCAGATACATAGTTTTGGGAGGCACAGGTGACTTCCTTTCAGAAGGAAGGGAAGATTGCAGCATTAGTCAGGATGTCAGTCATTATATTAAAACAATACAGATAGATTAATTGAAATATAAATAAATGATCTATCTAAAAAGCAAGGTTCCATTGGACTCTTAGGAAAAGGGTCAGCATGAAAAGTTATAGCAAATGCCCACCAAATTGTGACAAAACTTTACGGAAGGATGTGTTGTAGATGTGGATGGGCTGGTTATTGCTCAGTACGTGCACATTTTATTCCTGACTATTAATGTCTGTCCTCCCTTTGTGCAAGATGTGCTGCTTGCCAGACATGCAAATAAGTCAGAGGATGAAGACTGATATAATGGCAACCAATATCACAGAGGCCCCAATGCAGGGGTAGGCAACTCCCAGCATCCCCAGCTGTAATAAATTGTGGCTGGGGTGATGGGAGTTGTAGTTCAGCAATATTTGGAGGGCCACACCTTGCCTCCCATTGCACTAATGGCTTCTCAAAGCATGAGATGTTCCCCTATGGTGCCATGAGGGGCATGGGGCGGGTGTGGCACAGCAAAAAAGGTGGGTGTGCATTAAAAAGAACCAAGAAGCTGAAGTGCGCACTTTCCTACCTAAGACTTTGCTGGGGTTTCTGTCCAGGCGCAGGATGGCCATTGCCAAGGGAAGGGTTAACGTTACGTAGTACTTGGAGTCTTGAAATGGTGGAAATTCTGGGAGAATCAAATAGATTCTCATGGCTTCAACATCTGGCGGGGAGCTGGGCAGCTGTGGGATCAGAAAGCTTTCAAAGCTCTTCAAGATCTGGGAAAGGTACAAAGAAGAAAAATAAACAATGAGGCAAAGACCACAGTTCTGTTTGAAGATCTCGGAGTTCCTACAGCATGATTTTCCTGAGCTTTTTCTGGCAACGTTTGGAGACCACCAAGCACAGGGAAGCTCATATCCAACTTCTTCACTCATCCTCGCTTGATGTGGTACTACAACCCCTACCTGCTAGTTCTCCACCCCCACCCTCACCCCATCCCTAGAAGTAACTCTGGCAAAGGAGAGAAGGGCTGTCAGCAGAAAGGGCTGGTGTGGAGGGTTCCTAGCAGCATCCAAAGCCTCACGCTTAAAGCTTTTTGTAGCAGTCAGGATTGGCTATTTGAGAACCTGGGGAAAAGATGTTCTCAGTGCCTCCCAGCTCAGTGAATCAAGCCAGGAAACGTCAGCAACTCCTTTTCCCAAGTTCCTGGGCAGCAATACTGGGTATGCTGAGACCAATTACCAGCATTTATGTCTTAAACATGAGGCTTTGGGTGTCAGTGAAAGCCCTTCTCAACAGCTCTGCCATGGATCGAGGTAGATGGACCAATGGCCGGACTCGATATAAGGCAACTTCCTATGTTCCTATATAAGGAGTGTGTGTCTCCAGAGCAGCAGGATGGGGAAAACTGAAGGGGCTCACTCCTCCAATCATCTCTAAAGGCATACGAAAATTAGCCGTGTTCTGCCACTGGAGCATGTGAGAGGAGTTAACCATCCTGGAGGACCTCCTGCACCAACAGGGAATGGAGGAGACTAGCAGGGAGAGAAGCTGTGCCACAGCAAGCAACTGTAAGCCTACCCAGAGTTTGGGAGGATCTTGCCCCAGGTTGTAATTGTGTTCTGGGAGGAGAGGGGGCTGGTTTCCAAACCTTCCAATGACATTTACAGTGCCACTGCACAGGAGAAACAGCTGTCAAGCTTTAGACTTGCATTTGAGGCAGAATGTAAGTCCACACTTACAGAAATGGGGGGGAGGGAACTGTATGAGTTTTGACAAAGCTAGTCTTCAATTAGGTGTGGACCAACAGTTTATTCACACAAGCGAATAGACTGTGGGGCTCTGAAGTTCGACTGCATACAAAATTTCTTCTTCTTCACTCATGTGATTTGATAAGGAATCAACACACACCCCCCAACAGCCCTGCAGAATGCAAACAGTTTGTTTTAACGCGATACCTTGAAGTTTGTACCTGATCGAGCAAGATGGAATGCTGAGCTGTCATTAGTTTATCAAACATCACTCTGGTGGAGTTCAAGTTGATCCCCGGAATTTTGGGGCTCGTTTTAAAGTGCTCGTCTATTCTGAACAAAAACAAAAAGAATATTTATTTTTTAAAAGAAGCAGCGTGAGATGCTAGCTATGCAGTGAACCCTTTCTCACGATCGGAGAAAGGGCTCAAAGAGAGGAAAGAGGAGGAAGCCTAGAAACATTTACCTCCCCTGTAGACGATCCTCTCTCCCTTGCTGGACAAGCGGCTTGTTTGCCCAGATGATGGCCAGCTCCTGCCAGCAGCAGGGAGTTTCTGGGGCCAGGAAGCCTCCAGAATTTCTATAATGCACCGCACAAGTGCACAGTGCATTATGGGGAACCTCCCTATGCTGGTCAAGAGGCTACTCGTGTGTAGGTGCCGACACATGATTGATTAGCCCAGTTTCTGGGCACCTTTGCACCCAAACCTGGGCTAAGTGGTGGGCTCCCTAAGTGGGTTTGCTCTCGGCAGTTCACACGTGCCAGAAAAACCGGGCTGGGCTTCCTTAGCCCAGTTTTGCCTGCCCGTGTGAAAAGCCCCAATGTGTTTACAAATGGCAAATGGATTATAGTTCTAACCTACCAAGTCTGTATGAACAATTCTAAACAGACGCCACAGCGGGAATAAATGATCTGTAGAAATGTAATCTTATCACAAGTAGCAGGAATCCCTGATCATGAGTCAAAGAGCACCTTAGGTTCACTCGAGAGGCCTGTGTGCTACCCCAATGGAATTGAGCTTTTACACACACACACACACACACACACACACACACACACACACACACACAACTCACCTGCATTTCAGAAACAAATAGTGAGTGGAAGAAGAGGAGGGAAGAGACAACAGCCCTATTTAGACATTACAATGTACATGTGTACAGGCATCTCTGCAAAGAGACATGTGTTTGTGCGAGTGACTGTACGTGCGTTCATGTTAAAAGTGAACCTGGGTGCAGGCCCCCTCAAATGAAGTGTACAAACAGGAAAAATACTGCTGCGTGTGTACTGATCATAATGCACAAATGACGATACATGTGTACAGTTCTGTACACACATACAGTGAGGGAAATAAGTATTTGATCCCCTGCTGATTTTGTCCGTTTGCCCTCTGACACAGAAATGACCAGGCTATAATTGGAATGGTAGGTTTATTGTAGCTGTGAGAGACAGAATAACAACAAACAAACCCTCAAAAGCCCAGTGCCCAAAAGTCAGCGATGGATTTGCATTGTAGTGAGGGAAATAAGTATTCGATCCCTTCACAAAAGATGTCTTAGTACTTGGTGGCAAAACCCTTGTTGGCAATCACAGAGGTCAGACGTTTCTTGTAGTTGGCCACCAGGTTTGCACACAACCCAGGAGGGATGTTGTCCCACTCCTCTTTGCAGATCCTCTCCAAGTCAGAAAGGTTTCGAGGCTGATGTTTGGCAACCCGAACCTTCAGCTCCCCCCACAGATTTTCTATGGGATTAAGGTCTGGAGACTGGCTGGGCCACTCCAGGACCTTCATGTGCTTCTTCTTGAGCCACTCCTTTGTTGCCTTGGCTGTGTGTTTTGGGTCATTGTCATGCTGAAATACCCATCCACAACCCATTCTCAATGCCCTGGCTGAGGGAAGGAGGTGCTCACCCAAGATCTGACGGTACATGGTCCCGTCCATCGTCCCTTCGATGCGGTGTCCCTTCGATGAAGGTGTCCTGTCCCCTTAGCAGAAAAACACCCCCAAAGCATAATGTGTCCACCTCCATGTTTGACGGTGGGGATGGTGTTCTTGGGCTCATAGGCAGATTTCCTCCTCCTCCACACACGGCGAGTTGAGTTGATGCCAAAGAGCTCGATTTTGGTCTCATCTGACCACAACACTTTCGCCCAGTTCTCCTCTGGATCATTCAGATGTGCATTGGCAAACTGCAGACGGGCCTGTACATGTGCTGCCTTGAGCAGGGGGACCTTGCGGGCACTGCAAGGTTTCAGTCCTTCATGGCGTAATGTGTTACCAATTGTTTTCTTGGTGACTATGGTTCCAGCTGCCCTGAGATCATTGACAAGTTCCCCACCGTGTAGTTCTGGGCTGCTTTGTCACCGTTCTCATGATCGTTGCAACTCCATGAGGTGAGATCTTGCATGGAGCCCCAGACCGAGGGAGATTGACAGTTGTTTTGTGTTTCTTCCATTTGCGAGTTATCGTGCCAACTGTAGTCACCTTCTCACCAAGCTGCTTGGCGATAGTCTTCCTTTGACAGCTCTTTGGTCTTGGGCATGGTGGTGAGTTTGGAAGCTGAGTGATTGCTTGCTTCTATGGACAGGTGTCTTTTATACAGGTACTGTAACAAGCTGGAATTAGGAGCACTCCCTTACAGAGGGTGTTCCTCATCTCAGCTCGTTACCGGCATATAGTGAAAAGACACCTGGGTCAATCTTGCTGGTTGACAGGGGATCAAATACTTATTTCCCTCACTACAATGCAAATCCATCGCTGACTTTTGGGCACTGGGCTTTTGAGAGTTTGTTGTTATTCTGTCTCTCACAGCTACAATAAACCTACCATTCCAATTATAGCCTGGTCATTTCTGTGTCAGAGGGCAAACGGACAAAATCAGCAGGGGATCAAATACTTATTTCCCTCACTGTATGTTGCACACAGATTGTACGTGCACAGAACATGTGAATAGGGATTATATTTTGAAGAAAGAAAGACTGAAGCCTCTGTGGACCCACAGAACTGAAGTTTTATAATCCTTTGCATACTGGATCCTCTTGCCCATCTCTAGGTGGGTAAAGACTTGAAAATATTCATAGTTCGTGTGGTTCGACAAACCCTGCACTAGGACGGGTTTCTCCCTGACACACACCTCATAGGGAAGCTCAGCAAGCCACACATTCCTGCGCAAGTGAGGAATTATGACAACTCTGAAAAAATACTAGGACACAGAGAAATGTTTCCAACTCCACTGTCTGAACCATCCAAGTACCAGCTTTACTACTCTTGGGTGTGTGAGCACTGTAAGATATTCCCCTTAGGGGATGGAGTTGCTCTGGGAAGAGTGTCTAGGTTCCAAATTCCCTCCCTGGCAGCATCTCCAAGATAAGGCTGGGAGAGATTCCTGCCTGCAAGTCTGTGTAGAATGCCAGTCTGAGCTAGATGGACCTATGGTCCGACTCAGTCTATGGCAGTTTCCTATGTTCCTATGGGGACATTAGCTTTGTGTATCATTAGAAGCTTCAGTAAGCCAACACATTCAGTATTTCACTTTGCAGCTTTATCCCCACTGCCCAAATACAATGCCCTGAGGAAGTATTCTGAATTGGCGCTCTGAGCTGATGGCCTTGTCAACAGTGTCTTGTTGGCTACTTATCGGAGGGCTACAGGCCACCTCCAGCTCAGAGGCAGGATGCCTCTGAGTACCAGTTGCAGGGGAGTAACAGCAGGAGAGAGGGCATGCACATACCTCTTGCCTGTGGGCTCCCCAGAGGCATCTGGTGGGCTACTGTGTGAAACAGGATGCTGGACTAGATGGGCCTTGGGCCTGAACCAGCAGGGCTCTTCTTATGTGCTCCATTCAGTGTTCCCTGCAACAGGGATTCCCAGATGTTGATGACTACAACTCAACTGCAATAGACATTACACCTGAGGATGAAGGGAGACAGCCAACAACATCTGGGAATCTCTATACAGGCAACACTAGTCCCATTGCCTGCAAGATTTCAGAGGATGCTACCTGTATGACACGCACCTGATGCAACCTACGACGTTCAATCCAAATGCTGAGCTAGTAGCATCTTAGTGTCATTGGACAAAACTATATACAGGCAAACCTTGTTAATCGCAGACCTGGCATCCACATTCGGGTAACTGCCACTCAACCCGGATATATTCACAAAAATTGGCAACTAAAGGGTTAAGACTCACATATCAGTGGGTCAGGTTGGAAACCTGCAAGGTCATTTCCACCCACCATTTTAAGTAAGGGAGCCATTTTTGGCTCATTTTTGTTTTTAAAATAACAGCCCATGATTTTCTTCGCTGAAAAAAATGCAGAATTTCAGCATTTTGGGGGGCATTGCTGGACAGCTTGGGACACATAAAGAACAAGAGGGCACTCCCCCTCCCCAATTTTCCCCACTTTCTGCCCTTTCTAGGGAACCTAACCCCCACAATGTCCCGTTATATGTGGTTTCACTACCCCCCGCAGAATGGAACCCCCGTGGATAACAGGGTTCAGGAGAGTATAAGCTTTCATACTCATCTTCACAACTATTATGCAAGAGTCATAATAAACCCTGTTTTTAAAAATAGGAGAAATCAAGATTCAGAGCACCAGTTTCACAAAACCACCCAACAAGTATCACGGCAAGATCTGAACCTCACTCTCCCAAGAGTCAGGGAAATAACCTCCATGGAAGAAAACATGAACAAAATGGTCAAGACGATCAACATCAGCTGAGAATAACCACAAAATCAAGAGCAGCTGCAAAATAAGTCTTCCATTCTGTAGCAGCTTTTGTTTTTGTGAAGAAGACATGTACCCAGCCATGAACAACAATAGCATTAATGTCAATTTTGCCACACTTAAGTGTGTTAGCAAGCCAGTAACACATTTCTCACAGAATAGGAACAAACTCTGGCAAAAGAAAGGCAAGACAAGAAGGGATATAAAAAGGGAGTTTGAGGAGTATATAGCTCCAAGTGTTAAGGGGAATAATAAAAACGTCTTTAAATATATCAGAAGCAGAAAACCTACCAGGGAGGCAGTTGGACCCTGAGATGATGAGAGCATGAAAGGGATTATTAAGGAGGATAAGGAGATTGCAGAGAAGCTGAGTGAGTGCTTTGCATCTGTCATCATGGCGGAGGATACTGACCATATACCTGCTCTAGAATTGAGCTTCTCAGGTTTGGAAACTGAAGAACGTGGCCAATTTGAGGTGACTAGAGAGGATGTTCTAAACTATCTTTGAGAAACTAAAAATTAATAAATCACCAGAGCCAGATGGCATCCACCCAAGAGTTCTGAGGAAACTCAAATGTGAAATTGCTGATCTAATTAACTCCAGTTTTCAAAAAGGGATCTGGGGGAGGGATTTGGGAAACTACAGGCTGGTTAGCTTAACTTCTGTGCTTGGTAAACTGATGGAAAGCATACCTAAAGACAAAATTGTTAAACATTTAAAAGAATAGGCCTTGCTGAAGGAGAAAAAGCATGGCTTCAGCAAGGGCAAGTCTTGCCTTGCTAACCTTTTGGAGTCCTCTCTCAACAGGTATGTGGGAAAAAGTGATCCAGTCGACATAGTGTATTTGGACTTCCAAAAAGCTTTTGACAAAGTTCCCCACCAAAGGCTCTTGAATAAACTTAGAAGTCATGGGATAAGGGCACAGGTTCATGTATGGATTGGTAACTGGTAGAAGGAGAGGAAACAGAAGGTAGGAATAAATGCATAGTTTTCACAATGGAGGGAAGTAAGAATTAGGGTCCGCCAGGGATCTGTACTGGGACCAGAGCTCTTTAATTTGTTCATAAATGATCTAGAAGTTGGGGTAACCAGCAAAGTGGCCAAATTTGCAGATGACACTACACTATTTAGGGCAGTGAAATCTACAACAGATTGTGAGGAGCTCCAAAAGGATCTCTCCAAACTGGGTGAGTGGGTGACAAAATGGCAAATGTGGTTCAGTGTAAGCAAGTGTAAAGTGATACATATTGGGGCAAAAATCCCCTACTTCATGTATATACTGATGGGATCTGAGCTGACAGTGACTGACCAGATCTTGGTGGACAGCTTGTTGAAAGCGTTGACAGTGTGCAGCCACTGTGGGGGAAAAGGCAAATTCCATGCTAGGGATCATTAGGAAGGGGACTGGAAATAAAAATGCTAACATTATGATGCCCTTATATACAAATCTAAGGTACAGCCATCTGCCACATTTGGAGTACTGTGTGCAGTTCTGGTCACCGTATCTTAAGAAGGACATTATAGAAATGGGAAAGGTGCCAAAGAGGGCAACAAAGATGATCAGAGGCCTGAAGCACCTTCCTTATGAGGAAAGGCTACAGCATCTGGGGCTTTTTAGTTTGGAAAAGAAGTGACTATAGGGAGATATGATAGAGGTTTATAAAATTATGCATGGTGTAGGGAGAGCGTACAGAGAAATTTTTTTCTCCCTCTCTCACAACACTAGAA
The DNA here is from genome assembly GCF_027244095.1 of Hemicordylus capensis. Lineage (NCBI taxonomy): Eukaryota > Metazoa > Chordata > Lepidosauria > Squamata > Cordylidae > Hemicordylus > Hemicordylus capensis. The sequence continues at coordinate 22,557,518 of NC_069661.1, read as the reverse complement.
CCAGGGGTCATCCCATGAAACTGAAGGCCCGGAAATTTAGGACCGACAAATGGAAGTACTTTTTCACACAGCGCATAATTAATCTATGGAATTCTCTGCCACGGGATGTGGTGATGTCCACTAGCTTGGATGGCTTTAAAAGCGGCTTAGACAAATTCATGGAGGAAAGGTCTATCGATGGCTACTAGTCTGGTGGGTATAGGCCACCTCCAGCCTCTGAGGCAAGATGCCTCTTAATACCAGTTGCAGGGGAGCAACAGTGAGAGAGGGCTTGCCCTTGCCTGTGGGCTTCCCAGGGGCATCTGGTGTGAAACTGGATGCTGGACTAGATAGGCCTTGGGCCTGATCCAGCAGGCCTGTTCTTATGTACATATTCCACTTATATGGCAGTTTATCTTTATGTAGAAACAACATCATAGGTGAAGCACTTGTGGGTCTAAAATGCCACAGTATGTCATGAATACCAGTTGCTGGCCAGGGTGGGCTGTTGCTTGCATGCCCCGTCGAGTGGGCTTCCCAGATGCATGTGCCTAACCACTATGGGAAACAGGATGCTAGACCAGATGGACCTTTGGGAAGGACCAAGGAGCTTACTGGAAAAATATCTGTTTGCCATGCAGAAGGTTCCATTCCTGGCATCTCCAAGTAGGTCTGGGAATTACCTATCTGAAACCCTGGAGAACCTCTGTCAGTCAATATGTAGACAAATACAAAGCCAGTTGGACAAACACTCTAAGCTGGTATAAAACAGCTACCTATGCAACCTTTAAAAAGATCAGGCAGAGGCTCTTCTTATGTTCTCTAGTTGATGGAACAGAACAAAACCAAATGCAAGACAACATGTATGATGTAATAAGCCAGAGCAGGCAAAGGGCCTGCAATATTGCTAATAAAACAATATAATTCCTTGTCCTGAACATGCTTGAGGAGTTGCATCATATGCTTCTATTGCAAGCAAAGCCTATTAAAAAAAACCTGGCAGGTAAAACAGAAGTCCCACGAGAACGTCATCAGTCCCAAATGCCAACCTAGAATCCCTGGCGGGCACACTGTAACTATCTAGTCATAAAAGGCTGCAACAGCAACCGATGATCTCTTGGGGGAAGAAGCTCCATTTAAAAATCACATAACATCTTTGCCAGTTCATCGTTAATGCTCTAAGGATATACAGCACTAAACATAGCTTGTGACGGTTCAACTACCATTGCCATAACAACACAGACAACGTTGGTGAGAAGGTTCAGTTTCTGGAGACCCACATCATGCATTGCTTGAGGCTGCACGCAGCATTGCTTCCGACAGTAGGCAAGTTCAGCCAGGGAGAGGCTTCTTCTATGCCTGCAGCAACAGCCAGGAATCTTGCATACGCCACTCAGCCAGAGTCCCCGCCCCTACTAGCAAATCAGGCCCTATGCTGGGAGTTCTCTTCTGCAATCCTCACTCATTTCAAGAGGGTTCCCGGGGAGAAGTTCCTGGTGAACTGGGTTCACTCTTTTCTTATGCTTTCCTTTGCCAGTCTTTCCTCTGACAAGAAGTCAAAGCTCTCATTGGCCCTTGCTGGGCCTTTCCAGACGGCAATAAATGCTGCACACTTGTATGTTGTGTGATGCGAAAAGTTCTAATGCAAGTTCTAAGCAAAAGCCTGCTCGCCCTCCGCACACTCCCACAGGTTTTCTGTCCTCTTTCCAAAAAGGTCTCATTCTCTGTTCAGACATCTTATGTGAATTTCAAAAGCACCACGTACCAGCCAGCTCTTGCTTACGGTGAATAATCTGACCCTTTTCACTAGTACTTTTCCAGAGAGCAGGGAAAAGGTTCTGGTTATTAGAAAGCAAAAGCTGGATGGCATGCAGTGCTGCAAAAATCACACGAGGTCCCTGCTCAGCCTTTAAACACAGCACCAGATCCCACTGGGAAAGAGGACAGAAGGCTATGGGAGTGTATGGAGGGTGAGTAAGCTCCTGCTTAGGACTTGCATGCAAGCTTCTCCATGCAGTTTTGTTGTCCTCTGGAAATGGCCACTGGTCCAAATCCAACTTTCCCTCACTGATCTGCATTCCGTGCTTTGCACCTGCTCAAGATTCATCATCCTAGTCACTATAAACAAAAATTCTCTGTGCTTTTTCTGTACATGCTGAAGCCACTTACTTCATTTCCAGAAAGCTCCCATTCCAGCAGGCAGCTGAGGACAGAATCTGCACAACCTCACTGTATAGAGTGGTGGGAAAGATAGACAAAAACACGAACATTACTGCTTATGAATCCATAGTATGTTATTTTCCCCCACATGATGTTTACTTCCTTCTTTCTTAAGCAGTTGTCCCCCACACCTAGCCTCTTCAGATCAGGTTTAGGCAGAAGATACATCAGCACCTACAGGTAGATCACTGGGCAGTATATCGACAAGGGCATCTGACTCCCAACTGTTTAACAATAAGGCTATTTCAATCCCTGATCTGTAGTAACTCAAATGATCCATGTATATGCAGGTCAACCCAGTGTATGGCTTGTGGAATACAGCAGACAATTGGCCCCACCCCTTTAACCACCATTTTGCATCCAGTTTTCCTCATCCCACCATTTTGAACCTGGTTCCAGTTGGTGGACCTCAAGGTTCACTTCAAGGCTGGCAGTTCCTGCAAGCCGGAAGTCTTCCGGACACAGATTTCCAAAACAAGGAAAAGGAGAAGGTGGGTCCTGCAGCTGTAAGTTATGCCTGCCACATGTGGGGTGGATAAGTCAGCTTCTACACAAGATGACGGTTCCATGCCTCAACAGTACCATGTAGAGCACCTCAGCACATAGTCCCTTGCCCTTCAAACATCACATGGGTAGCTTCCATGACTCTGCCACATGTTCCTGGCAACCAGCATGGATAGAATAAGAATTATCCATATGATGCAGAGAGATCCACATGACAAACTGCTCTGTGTACTGTAACAATGGCCTGGAGCACTTGCCAGGATGTGTCTCACATGGCTGGAAAAAAATTGTTGACAAGCCCTCAAAGACTTGGAATTATTTCTACACATTGCCCATTGGTACTCAAAATAAAAATTAAGTACTTATTTTAAAAAAATTCAACAGCAAGCCAACACTTCTGCCTAAGCAACCAACAGCTGTAATACATTTCATTTCATGCGTGCCTCCATTGACCAGATCTTCTTGAATGCCATCTGGCCTTTGCACACGTGTGGTCTACCAACCAGTCATAGGCACACTAGAAATACCAAAACGTTGTTTAGGCTAGAAGAAGAAAAACTAACTAGTGGCTAGAAATTTGTAAGAGGTAAATGTAGCAATAAGCTTTTGCCTTAACAAAACATCGCACTAAAATACACCACCACAGGAGGAGATGGAGAATCTACCCATGGCCTCAGCTTAGTAGATGTAAAGCACTACATTAGTTATATGAACTGCACTGCTACAGGAAAAATAAGATTGGAAATTCCATCTATTATCAGAGGATACAGCACTCTCATTGGCCACTCCTGGGATACCAACATGGTGCATGATAGGAAATGAGAGCTAATGTTCAGGTGCCACATCATGGCACCCATCTTGGGGTGGAGACAATTAGTCAATTTGGCCATCAAGAGGGTATATTTTAAGGATCATTTTGGAGCAGAAGCTCACGGGGTTCAAGTAACAGCATACCAAAGGGCAACAACATTATTTTCAGAAACTTTCCTATCCTAGAAAATAAAGGATTTCAGAAGGGGAGAGGGCTGAACAGTGTGTTAAAAAGCCAACAACAATGAACATACTTCACTGAATTAGGGTTGTTTCTTTCCGAAAGCTTTTGCTTCCACACATCTATCGTATCATCATTAATTGAACAAGTGTATTCACTTCTATGTATGGTCCGGAAATCATCAGCTGGAAGAGAATTCTGTAAGAGGATGTAGGTCTCAGTATTCAGAGAGAAGGATAAAAATGACAACAGTTTCTTCATTCAGTCTTCCATTTCTCCCATAATGCTCTTTCCCCTTTGGAATGGATTCTTACCAAGTGGGTAGGAAGGCCTACCAGACTTTTCAGTAATGCCTCTGAAATGTCTGAGGGCAGCTTCCCTGTACAGAAGTCATGGCCTTGGTTACCTCCCATGAGCAACACCTGCCCCCCCCCCAAGAACCACATAACCCTGGATGACCTACACAGAGACTGTATTCCCAAGAACCACCCTCCCCAGTGGCTGTATGAACATTACTTCTCCACTTCACTTTGTGCACTTCCTCATCTCTCTCTACCTGCCCATAACCCTTGGGTGCAAAAATGAATGCCCATATCAGGAGATCTCACATTTATTTGAATACTGGATTCCAGATGCTAAATAAATTCTGAGTTTGCATTATATTCTATCCTGCCTTTCTTCAATAGAACTTATGGTATAGACAGAGGTTTTTTTGCATGCAGTCTCCCACCCAGACACTGGGCCTGCTTAGCTTCAGCAAAGTTGCAACATCACATCCCTTCAGCCTGTGAGCCAAAAGAAGAGGGTCTTGAGAGCTAGTCTTGAAGTGAGAGGAGGGCTGGTCTTGTGGTAGCAAGCATGAATTGTCCCCTTTGCTAAGCAAGGTCCGCCCTGGTTGCATATGAATGGGAGACTACATGTGTGAGCACTGTAGGATATTCCCCTTAGGGGATGGAGCTGCTCTGGAAAGAGCATCTGCATGCTTTCATGCAGAAGGTTCTAAGTTCCCTCTCTGGCATCTCCAAGATAGCCAGCGTGGTGTAGTGGTTAGAGTGCTGGACTAGGACCGGGGAGACCCGAGTTCAAATCCCCATTCAGCCATGAAATTAGCTGGGTGACTCTGGGCCAGTCACATCTCTCTCAGCCTAACCTACTTCACAGGGTTGTTGTGAAAGAGAAACTTAAGTATGTAGTACACCACTCTGGGCTCCTTGGAGGAAGAGCGGGATATAATAGTAGTAGTAGTAGTAGTAGTAGTAATAATAATAATAATAAAAAGAAGACAGGGCTGAGGGAGACTCCTGCCTGTAACCTTACAGAAGCTGCTGCCAATCTGTGTAGACAATACTGAGTTAGATGGACCAATGATCTGACTCGGTATAAAGCAGCTTCCTATGTTGTCCAAGGCCCACTTTTAAAGCTCACTGTGCACAGAGCAAAGGCAGGCAAGTAAAGCTGCCCCCACTGCCTAAAGGTCAATCCCCACCTCCAACCCACACTATTTAGAAAGCGAACTACTTTCTATTACCTCAGTTTCAGAGCAAAGTACAAACGACTGGTCACCTCCAGAGAAGATATGTTTAACAATGAAATATGTACAGGCATCTGCTGAAGGAGATCGGCACAAGTTAGTTAGGCTCAGCAACAATAAACATCCTACTTCCTTTCCCCCTGGGAACCATGATTGCAAAAGCCAGATCACAACAACCCTTTTGGGCTGGTGTCTGACTGCCACAGCTCAAAGACAGACACCAAATGCCTTTGTGAACTTTTAGATCCACTGCCATTACTTTGCTTTGCAGTTCTAACTATCTTCCCCTGCTAACTGAGCAAAGAGGCACTTTTTCAAAGCAGTGATTCTCTTTATTTAGTAGGGGGAGAGCAACTGGCCCTACCCAACCCCAGCACAGCATCCCTCTAGTGTCTGGTGTCTATCTTATGTTTTAAAATTATCCTTTGGGATCAGGGAGCCATTTTATTTTATTTAAATTTATTCATGCATTCACATCATATATATATATATATATGTAGACCGTTTTGGGAACTTTGGTTGAAAAGCGGTTTATAATATTCATCATCATCATAATATTCATCGTCTCTGTGAAATGATGGACCGTCTCTTGCAGCTGAATGGTGGCAGCATTCTCCAAGAGCACAATCCTAAGGATGTTTACTGAGAAATAAGTCCCACTGAGTTCAACGGGATTTACTCCTGACTGGGGACCCAAGTCTGAGAATCCCTGACTTCACACACAGGACCGCAGCCTTACCAAGTTTGGATCAAGACTTAATTTCACGTTGGAGATGGAAGAAGCATAAAATACAGTTCTGAGAAATAAGTTAGTCAGCTGTGTGAAAGACAACAGCAAGCCCAACTGTGGGAAGGCTTATAAATGCATACACAATAAAACAATCGGTGGGAAAATCACCACTCAGGGGTGCTCTTATACACAAGCGCTGTCATAAACAGTCATAAAAATGTGCCACATGACAAGAGAGACGCAGCAATATATTTTAAGGTTGCTTTAGCCTCCTGCACCAGTTTAACACTAAGGCCAGTTCAGAAGACTTTTGCTTGGGCTTTTCATTTGAATCTGTAATGACTTTCTTTCCTGCACCTCTTAAAAAAGAAAGAAAAAAGAATAGAATTGAGGGGGAACTTAAGTTTGCACATAACTGTCGGAATATATACCAGCAGTGCCTAATCATGATTTCTACCACCTCCACCATCACCCACATGAAAGGCTTCATCCACAGTCCATCTTGAAGCGGACTCTTCATTTAGATCCTCCAAGGGGGCAGAGTTAGTGCTGCCACCTGCCTCATAAACCGGGGGTGGGGTGGGGCAGGATCTGACCTTGCCCCAGAGTCCAGGGGAACTGGATGCTGGCCTTGCATTAACCAAAACCTCAGTAGTAGTCACTGCCTGCTCGACACACTTACCTGCTCTACCAAAAATCCTCTCATTGTGAGCTGCCCAGTGGCCTTTTACTGGGGAAGGGCATTTAAGATTGCAGGTCTGCCCATTTCCCAGCTGGCCTTTGGTTCCACAGCCAAATGCATAGATAACTCCTGAAGAAGGCACAAAAGCTAGCGTATGTTGCCTGCAAACACAACAAAAGTGCTATGAAGCTTATGAGAGGCTTAAACGAGTATTATTTTCTGTTTAAGATTTGCTCTCCCCCCCCCCTTTTTGGCCTTTTTAAGAAGTCTGCAACGCAGTCGGTATACAGTTGAACAGAAACGGGTTCATCCAGTTTGTCTCCCCATCCCTGATCCCTTGTGTGGTTTTCCAAAACATCTGGTGAGACACTGTGGGAAACAGGATGCTGGACAAGACAGGTCTTGGGTCGGATCCAGCAAGGTTCTTTTTATGATCATTCTAATTTTGCACTTAAAAGCTATCCTTAATTTTCTCCAACTTGTTAAGCTTTTAAAATAAAGTTGCTAGTCCATGTGGCTAGGAAGTGTAGACACAATGATAAGGTTGTCCCAAAATTTGAATCTGCAGCTCGCAGGAATGTCCATGTCCCAGCCTCTTAGCTACAACTCTCTGGGGTGGAGGGGAGGGATGGGGAGGAGAGGAATCAACAGCCACCACCCAGTCCTGTATACAGAACATAGTTCAACAACTTCTACAAAAAAGTATGCAATACTATTACTTAACTTCGGCCACTCTAGATTCCTAGTCATAAGAACAGCCCTGCTGCATCAGGCCCAAAGCCTATCTAGTTCAGCATCCTGTTTCACATAGTGGCCCACCAGATGCCTCTGGAAAGCCCACAGGCAACAGCTGAGGGCATGCCCTCTCTCCTACTACTACTCTCCTGCAACTGGTATTTAGGAGCATCTTGCCTCTGAGGCTAGTGGTGGCCTATAGCCCTTAGACTAGTAGCCATTAATAGACCTGTCCTCCATGCATTTATCTAAAACCCTCTTAATGCCATCCAGGCTGTTGGCTGTCATCACATCTTGTGGCAGAGAATTCCATAGGTTGATTTAGATTACGCATTTGTGTGAAAACGTACTTCCTTTTGTCAGTCCTAAATCTCTTGGCAATCAATTTCATGGGATGACCCCTGGTTCTAGTGTTATGAGAGCGGGAGAAAAATTTCTATCAGCTTTCTTCACACCATGCATGATTTTATAACCTCTATCACGTCACCCCTCAGTCATCTTTTTTCTAAAATAATAGCCCCAGCTGTTGTAGCCTTGTCTCGTAAGGAAGCTGCTCTAGGCCCCTGATCATCTTTGTTGCCCTCTTCTTCACGTTTTCCCATTTCTACAACGTCTTTCTTAAGATATAGTGACCTCCAAGTCCTCCAATTGCTATTGCTTAAACAATACCGATATCCACCACGCACACAAGACCACTCACCTACCACAAGCGATCTGGGACACTTCACTGCCCATCAGTTCCAGAACCCTTCTGGGGTTTACTTCATCATTCAAAGAATCATGGCCAAGTTGCCCACAGGAACCTGCACCAAAGGTAAACACCCCTCCGCTCTGGTGAGCAAAGCAGAATCAACACATTTCCACTTAGGGGAGAGCAGCTCACAAATGGCTACAGCTGCTCACTCAGCTGAATTTTTAGCTTAAAATGCAGCTTGCCTCTTCAGCCACACAAGTGGCTGCAGTAGAATGCCAAAGATGAATCCAGTTGCACAGTGGTCCCCTACACCACCCCCATACAGATGCATAGGCCTCACAAGCATAAACAGGAAAATGAGGCAACAGTGTTCTGAAATAGTAGAATGGTTAGTACCACTTCAGACTGCAGATTTAGAAAACTATAATGTAAAAAGTTACCCTACCTAAAAAAAACCCAGCACCACCTCCCTGCAAGTAATAAACTGGGGCAGCAGAGAGCAGGCTGAGGTTTTTTTTCCTAGCTTGCTAAATTCTAAAAATAAAGTTTCTAGTCCATGGGGTTAGGAACATACGAAGTGTGTACACAATAACAGACTACGCTGAGATATGAAACGGTGGGTTCTAGAAATCCCCAACCTTTCTACCTGATATACTAGCTCTTTTCTTTCAGAGGGACTGTTATATGATAAAACACTGAAAAATGGCATCTCCCACTTGCAGCCTGAAGTGGTAAAGTCTACTGATCCATCTTGGGTTTCTACCACATCATTCTGATCAGTGGCTATAGCATTTTCAGATTGCAGCCAATAGGAGATTCTAACCCATCGCAAATATTTAATCTCCTTTCTAAAAAATCTTTCACCAGTAGGCCAAACACAGCCCTCAGAAGACCAGGGAGGTGTGGCTGCATATTGCTCAGTGATGAAGGAAGTGTCCAAGGGAGTACTTCCAATTTTGATTTCACCTCATATTGATTTATTTAAACAGGCGGCGTGGCCAAAGCATAGGAGCAGGTGATGACAAATGGGTGTGGCTAAAGGAGGAGGGGCGGGCCTACAGAGAACAGTGCCTACAAGTGGGATCTTTTAAGGACCCCAAGAGGCTCAGGAACTGAATTTTAACTTAAAGTCTCTCTTCCTTTTCTTTTCAGTTGGAGTGAACTGTCAATGTTGAGGTGCCCCCCATCCCCGTCCCATGCGAAAGGCATGACACTGCCCTCCCCCTAAAAAAGGCCTAATTACAAACATTTTTGTTCCCCAGCCCCCTTTACAATACTGCCAAGGCTTCAACCAGGCATTCTTTTACCTTTGTCAGGACAGCTGTGTGCTCATTTCCACAGCTGATATATACGACCTTTTGCGACCTTAACAACTTCACATGGCATGGAGACTCCCGGTCTGCATTAGAGAGAGAGCATAAAAACAGACGCGTCACAGATACACATTATTAAATATTTCAGAACTCACAGGGCAGCTTTGGGCAAGACATAATTTCTCCAGCTCAGTTTCTCGGTCTATGAAAATGTTTTATACGTTCTAAACATGGAATCACATTGCGTCAGAAAGGACTGTCATCAACTCTACTATAAATGGTCTTCTCAAAACTGAAAGGTGAAAACAGGAGGCTGTCAGCTGTGGACAAGGCTTGGCAGCGCCTTCATAGGATCTCACATCAGATTTGACTACCAAGTTATCCACTTTGTGGGGGCTAGGCCAAAATATATGAGGGGTGTTCACTATCTTAGGTTCAGAAAAACCTGTCTGCTCAACTCCATGCAGAACTGTGGTGTTTTCAAAGCACTCACCGGCAATCAATTTAGCCAGAGGGACATATCCAGAAAGGGAGCTGGCCAACAGGCCTATGAGCAACTTCAGTTGCTGTAGACTCCAGCTATTCCTCTCTCTATTCTCTCCATGTGGTCGCTAAGAGTCGCTACGTGGTCGCTAATAGTCGACACCGACTTGATGGCACTTAATCAATCAAACTCTCTCCATGAAAGACACTCTTACCTGCCCACTCCTCTTCCTCCAAACCATGCAGAAGAGTTCTGGAAAGTTCAGACTGAGGCCTAGTTGAGACCCTTAAAATTCTCCACACCAACACTCTCACGAATGCAGTGGTATGAAGGAACAAACATCCAACTCAGTTCAACCACATTGACAGGAGCCACTTCCTAGGGGAGGAGAGCTGGTCTTGTGGCAAGAAGCATGAACTGTCTCCTTTGCTAAGCAGGGTCTGCCCTGATTTGCATTTGGATGGGTAGCTATATGCGAGCACCGTCTGCTGTAAGATATTCCTTTTAGGGCAGGGTTTCTTAACTTCGGGCCCCAGATGTTGTTGGACTACAACTCCCATCATCCCCAGACATGGCCTTTGTGGCTGAGGACGATGGGAGTTGTAGTCCAACAACATCTGGGGGCCCAAGGTTAAGAAACCCTGTTTTAGGGAATGGGGCTGTAGCTCAGTCGTAAAGTATCTGCTTTACATGCAGAAGATCCAGGTTTAAGCTCTAGCATCTCCAGGTCTGGGAGAGACTACTACCCTGAAACCTTGAAGAGCCGCTGCCAGTCCGTGTAGACAATACTGAGCCAGATGGACCAATGGTCTGACTCGGTGGAAGGCAGATTCCTATGTTCAATAGGGATTTGTGCAAATGTAGCAGTGCATTCTTTAGCCATCCTGCTAGAAAGCAGTGCCTGCCGACATGGTTGCATTCGGTCAAGTGTTACTTCTAATATGCCACTGTATCCAAGGGGACACTCGACATGGAGGACATGTGTGTGAACCATGCCTGAGCACAAGAGAGAAGGATGTGATGGACGGAGGAGGAAGCTCTCTTCATTACCTTTCATCACTTTCTTCCCTTCCAAATTGGAGCTGTTTCGGGGTGTGATTGTGGGGAGGAGAAAGCGGGGGTGGGGGGGATGGCAGCAATCTTCTCAGGATGGCATGAGTGAGGATTTGGCTCAGGCTGGAGTTTCAACCAGTAACTCCTGCTAGACATTTCAGCAGCATAAAAATGTTTATTTTTTATAAACATTTCATTTTATAGACATTTCAGCAGCAAGGCCTTCAAGCAAGATTCTGTCTCGTTATTGGTCTCATAACGCCATACACAATAAAACAGAGATGGACCATTTGTAAAAAAAGAATGAATTGTACAATGGAATTCCTCCTCCGCTCGGCCAGAAAGGAGTTAATTATTCACAGGTGGGCTGTTCAAGATACCTCGCTCATCACTCAGCCCCAGCTGTCCTGAGGTGTTCTTCCCCCAACCAAACACAGCTCCAGAAAGAGACAAGGCGAAGCTATGTGCTCCTCCTGCAGCGACCTGAGCCAAAGGGATCCCGTCAAGCGATTTGACACGCTGAGGACTGGCTTGTGAGGGGAATTCTTTGCCCAGCCCAAGCTGCCCGTGGTTGTTCTGTCCCCAGGCGAAGAACTGACCATCTGAAAGAAATGGGAGAAAGGAAACAACAGTCAGGGAAGTCAATGTCCTGTCATCTTGCGAGTCATGGCCTTGAACCTCTGTGTGCATGAGACAGAGTGTCAAATGTGTCATTTGTGCGTGTACACACAGCTGCCCAATGTGGTGCATGGGCACCTCTGCCTCCCTCATGCAAGCACTGGTCTGCCTGAGAAAGGGAGGGGGGATTGATGAGGTCATGTGAAAAGGGCAGTAGGAGGGGCATAACAAGTTTAGAGTGGGCCCTGGGATGAAAAATGAAGATGGGCCCCTGCCCACTTCCACCATCTTATTCAGAGAGGCAGGTGTGGGAGAGCAAAGAGCAAGCTGTTGCTCAGTTCAGGAGCGGAGCCACCACTGGGCCAATGGGTTCAAAGAACCCGGGCTGCGCCCAATCAGGGGCCGCGCCTTGTGGCACTAACATGCCCCCCGTGTCTGACGTCAGACGTGGGGGTGCTGGTTTAGTTCCCGAGTGGGGACCATGCGGCCCCTTTCAGGAGTTGAACTCCAACTCCCGAACGGAGCCTCAAGGCAAGATACGCAAGTCTGTCACCCCCACACCCGTGTGTGCCAAGGCTGGGTTTCTATTACCCGATTGTGGGTACGTGAAACCGCAGATGGTGAGTTTGCGATTAACGAGGTTCTCCTGCATTTGTATTCATACAGCAGCAGGGAGCATCTGGCCACCTTGCTGTCACCCCAATAATCTGCTGCTTGAGGCACCCGCCTCCCCTCCCCTCACAGAAGGACCTCACCTGTATCTTGCAGTGGTGTATGGACATAAAATCATTCTGCTGAGGAGAAGGGGACGGGAGGAGGGAGAGGGTACTGTGTCCTGAAGTAAATACTAGGCACTGCAGTAGAATATAAACCCCAAATTCAAAACTCAGTTCAAATCTGACCTCAGCCAGGAACTCTGTTCCTGTATATAGTTGTATATAGTTGGCCATATACAAGCCACTTTTTGTGAAGACTGCTGAGATAATCACATGTAAACATTGCTCACATTATCTCAGTAACATATTATTGAGCTAATGTGTGCTTTGAACAATTAGAAGGTCCTATATAAATGCGATTATTATTGGTGTGTGGGTGGGGTCATAGCTTAGTGGTAGAGGACGTCCCTTGCAAGCAAAAGGTCCTAGGTTCAATCCAACACATACAGTTTTTAAAAAACCCAAAAAACTCAGGTAGGTTGTCTGGGAAGGGCCTCCACTTGGGAGAGCTGCCCATCAGAACAGTTTAGCTAGATAACCATAGCCCAATACAGGATAAGGCAGATTCTTATGTTTGTACTGCAGCGTCATATTATTAATACATAAGCTTAGCATTTCAACTAAGGGAACCTTTACACAAGTTATGGTGGTTGGCCTCATCAGCCACTTTTAAGAGGCTGCATATCCCAAGCCAGGGGGCCTTGGCTTTCTGGAATTTAACCCGGATTCATCATTTGAACAGGATGCACTCAAAAGCACAGACTCGCCAGTAGCTTTGCTCCCCGAGAAAAGCTACACTCAGAATTTTAAAACATGGTTACAATTAGAAATGTGGACTAGAGAAACCTTAGTTAATTAATCATACAACTGTTAGTCAATTTGTTTATAGGTAGAAGAATGTAGCATTGTTGCAGCTTGATCTTAGCATTCCCTTCTGTGCAAGAAAGAATCTCTTCCTGTGGCACCTACTACTTGAAGTTTTTTGTTAGAATTTGTATTTAAAACAGGGTGTTTTTTAAAGAGATCCCTCAATTAATTGAGCCACAAACATAAAAAAATAATAATTAACCAGTGTTGCAACCCTAATGAGACGATTTCACTATTACATGGTGATATTATCATACCAGCTGCAAGAGCTAGGCAATGCCAGTTGCCACAGGAGACTTGAAGGATCATCTCTTGGTTCAGCTTCTTTATTAACCTAAGCCACAAAACAAAAAATGATTTTTAAAAATAGCGCGCGCACACACACACACAGAATCTACCACACCCATTTTCTACAGACATATTCTTAAATAGCAAGGGGATATCAAGCACATAAGTAAACACAATGCTGGCCCTAAAAACATATTGTGTTCTCAACAGACCATGGAGAAATGCTAGATACAAACAGAATGAATTTTAAAGTGTATTGTGCCACAACCATGTTTGCGTCTTGCATCAACTAGTGTAGACAGTCTTACTACTATGGTCCCTGGTGCACTTTCAGATGATTTCTGAGACCAAAATGAAAACAACAGATTAAAATGCCAAACAGTTAAGAGGGTTCCACCACCGACTGAAGAAGCAGTCCTTTTGTCATTCAATCTTCTTTATATTTCTTTTTCTAAGACATACCTGTGGCTAATCCCATGCGTGGCAGCTCTCGCAAGAGTTCGGAGAGCTGCCAGATAGCCACGGAACAGGTGGAGGGGAAGAAAATGGTGGTGGAGTCTGGTGGGTGAAGAAAGCTGTGACAGCTGGGTGGGCGGGCAGGCCAGTGACAGGGCGGTGGGCTGCACAGACAAACAGCGGTGATGGAGGCAGGTGGGCGAAGGAGAAAATGACGGTGGCCGGTGGGCAGGCTGAGGGGAGGGGGAGAGAAAACAACATTGGGTGGGCAGAGAAGCGGTGGTTGGGGGGGGGAGCTGGAGGTGCAGACGTTCTGCACCCGGCCCAGCTAGTTATATTATCTATCTATCTATCTATCTAAGACGGTCCATGCATGGTAACCTTTCGCGAGAGCATACAAGAGTTCTGGAGTGGAAGGGAGTTTGGTGACTGTGGGTGGCTGGAAAGCCGAAAGGAGTATGACAGTTGGCTCTGGGGGCTGCGGGCAACTGTCAGTTGGCGGTGTCACGGCGTGAAGCGGCAGGGAGTTCGGAAGCTGGGGGCAACTTTGGGAGTGGCAGGGAGTTTGGTGGCTGTGAGTGGTTGGTGGGCCGCTAGGCGGCCACTCCGGAAAGCTGAAAGGAGTTTGGCAATCGGCTTTGGGGGCTGCAGGTGGCTGTCGGTTGGCCTGGCTACCGGGAGGAGGAGGTGGGAGGCGGCGGCGGTGGGACACCCTGGCCTGCCCACCAGGGTGAGGAGGAGATGGCAGCGGTGGGCCCTGGCCGCTGGGAGGAGGAGGCAGTTGGCAGAGGAAGCACAAGAAAGTGAGGTTGGGTGGGGGAGAAGCGGGTGGGGGGGAGCCAGCCGGCCAGCCAGAAAGCCAGGTATGCCAGCGGGGGCACAAATGGCGGCGGCGGTTGGGCTGAACTAGAGGCGCAGGTGCTCTGCACCCAGGTCCACTAGTTATTTTTAAGCACCTAAAAACAAGATGCTGTACAGCACATAAGATTTGACAAACAGCAACATTCTGCTTGCAGGTGTGCAGGCTAAATACTTTTTATTTTTATTTTTAAACTGAAAAGCAGCTTGCCTTTTCTGCCATGCAAACAAGTGTACTAGAAATTTTAAGCACCTTCCCATCCCTCGGTGTGTGCATGATCCCAATCCCCATGCGTATGCACAGATCTTTTTGAAGTTGTGAGTGACTACTTGTGATGAATGCAGAATTAAGGGTTGAAATTGAACCTTTTCCAATCACTCTCTCAGATGGTGGCCACAAAGTTAAAATAAAAATGGCAAAAGGACAAGCCAACCAGAAGAACGCATTTTCAGAACAACCATACGGGGAGGGAGAGGGGGCCATGATAATTCAAATTACAGTGCAAGCATGTGCAAGACAACAAGAGAAGGTCTTGTATGGGGCTCCCAGTGCCTTACCATGCAGAAGGTCCCAAGTTCAATCCCTGGCATCTCCAGGTAGGACTGGGAAATATTCCTGCCTGAAAACCTGGAGAGCTGCTGCTAGTCAGTGTAGACGATACTGAGCTAAATGGACCAAGGGTCTGACTCAGTATAAGGCAGCTTCCTACGTTCTGCTGCAACCATAGCATGTTGAGCTTCATGTTTTAAGGGTGTTATCCAGGCTGCAGTACCAGCCTGTCTGAAGACTCAGCTGACCCCTAGGCCAATCTCTATCTACCTACTAAGCCCTTAAAGCTCTAGAGCTTGCTCCATAGTCTGAATAATTCAACTTGCATGTAAGGACTCTAGTCAAGGTTCAGCTTCCATTCCCAGACTGTTGCCCTGTATCTCAAACCCTGCTCAGTTTTGGCTTGCCTCTGGCCCTTCTGATCCTCCATTCCTGCCTCAAAACTCAACTCCTGCCTATTCTCCTCAATTGAAACCATATAAAGTTTACACCATAAAAACTCATACTTCACTAAATAACTTTCTAGTACAAGTTGAGTATCTCTTATCCAGACATCCGGAATCCGAAATGCTCCAAAATCTGGACAGCACGCCCATAACAAAAACAAAACGCCTCAGCTCACTCGCTTGCAGATTTCCAATTTTGCTGCTTTTAAACATGCAGTCAAAACTGACTTATTTCAGAAGCCTGTTAGTGACGGGGTTTTGTCTGTAATATTGTGAAGCTTTTAAATGTTTTTGATGTTCTCACTTTGGTGCTAGAGGGAAAAGGGAAAGCCCCCCTCCCTGCTCAGTCTGGCGCCTGCTCTGTTGGCATCTGTTTTGGCGCTCTGGATCCCATGCCCAAAATATCTCCTTATGCAAATATTCCAAAATCCAGAAAAAAATCCAAAATCCGGAACACTTCTGGTTCCAAGCAGTCCGGATAAGGGCTACTCAACCTGTACCCTCACCTTAAATATCAGCAAAAGCATGCTTTTGTGCCCGCCACAGAGGAGACCTTGCATTTTCCTCTGGCAGTTCCAACATAGCCTGTGAAGCCTCCCACTGCTGATTTAGGATTGGAGAAGTTACACAGGAAATCTCAGCATCTGATCGTTGTTATGGTTACCTTGGTACCGCCACCGATTCTTCTGTAGTAGTGAGTCCCAGTTGGCCATCACTACCTGCACCCCAGGAAAAGAGCTGGCCTTGGTCACTGAGGGCCACACTGTGGGACTCTCCACAGGCAACGTGGACTATGTGTTGATCAGACAGAGCTCCGATTTGCTCTAAAGAAAAGAAAAAGAAAATGTCACTTGCACACGCACAAAGCCACGAAACACCTGTTACCAGCCGTTTTTTAAAAAACAAAACCAAACCAGTAGTTCTGAGCAGACAGACAGAGCCTATTTTCCACTTCTTTTAATATGGTGACCCTTTCCAAGAACCCCTTCCCATGTGCTGTGAATTTGGTTTATGTCCAACTATCAGCACACGTTACAAAGGAGCATAGCTTGGATTTTGAGTGACTGCCATCATAAAACAAGGTGACGGATTGAGGGGGAAAGATAACCTTGGGGCCTCCTCCCATGTGCTGTGAATTTAGTTTGTATTGGACTGTAAATGCAAACATCATGAGAGGACAAAGACACACACGGTAATCTCATAAGCTTTCTTCCCTTTGGAAAGTTGGCTAGAAACTCATTTTTAATAAAATTATTTCACATTTGTCCACCTTGAGACACTAATAATGGGAAACAAACTAGTCAGATACCCAAGCAGATGAGGAACTGTTGCTCCATGCCAGAATATGTTCTTTGGCTGTGATCCAAAGAGCTACTAGTGGCATGACTTTTGCCACTTCCGGCCGCCATTTTGTCAGGAGAAGCCATTTTGTAACTCATTTCTTTAAAAACAAACATTTTTTTCACAGTTTTGGGGGCATTCCTGAGCACATGGGAGCATGGTATAGTAAACAGTTTCAATTATTTTTGCATCTTTTTGCTGTTTTTTTCAAGGATTTTTCACCTTTTTGGTCCATTCTGGAACCTAACCCCACTTTCCTCATAGGCATAATGCCTCATTATTTGCAGTTTAGCTTCTCGTGGTAGTAGGGGAGGAATGGAACCCCTGCGAATAATGAAGTTTGGTACTTCCGTCTGCCGTCACCTGAACCAGCTTCTTGTTCCAGCAAGGTAAAATTTTAAGCAAGTTCAGTGCATAAACATGCACACAGAATACTCTCAACGCAATGAGAGGTTCTGAAATGTGAAAAACATTGGCGTCTCAGCAGGGCCAGATCAGAGGAAAGAGTGGCAGCCTTGTTTGATCATATCCACTCATTTGCTTTTAAAGCAGGGACAAGGGTTCAATTTTAACATCAAAAGAGGCACACAACTGAAGGGAGCTTAATTCTTCACTGCTTTACCTCTCTATGGTCAGTCATCCAAACTCCTTTTTTGCTCTGGCCGAGCACCAATATCAGGGCTGGGAGGGGAAAGGAACCTGGAGCACTGCAGGGTGGGCAGAATTCCCCATATCTGTGTCCCTTTCAATGCTTTCATTGGACTGTAGGTGGCCTACCTAACCCCTCAACCCCTCCCCGCACTTTGTATATGAACAGGGAATACATTGTTATGTGCTGAAGAAGGGAATAATTATTTTGGGGGTAGCCATGGTAATGGGAGCTGGTTCGGTTAGGTAGACTTGCTTTTTGCTAAACCATCTATATATTTAATTCTCTTAGCTGGTACATGTCCTCCTGGATTTGGCGGCGGAACTCTTGCAACACATTGCTAGAGTTCCTGGGCCCAGCGAGAGTTGAGGGGAAAGAAAAAATGGCGGCGGTGGGGGCGGGCCACAAAACGGCCAGAGGAGGTGGCCTCGGCTGGCTGCTCGGAGGCGGCGGGACCATCCCAGGTATGGAAGAGGTGGCAGCCCGACATGGCGGGAGGTGGCGGGGCGGCCTGGCTAGGCCATTCCAGGTATGAGAGGCGGCAGCAGCCTGACCTGACCAAGCTGGAGGCGGAGGCAGTGGGACGGCCTGGCCTGGCCGACCAAGATATGGAAGAGGCCGCCGGAGGCATCAGAGGCCGGGGAACTTTTCAGCCTGCGGCCACCCTGGTAAGAAGGACCTGACTGTGGTGGGAGGGGGAGAGGGAGGGGGGCGAGAGAGTGGGTGAGGGGGCCGGAGGAAGGGGGGTTGCTTTATATCCTCTATAATAAAGCCCTAGAGTGTAATCCCGTGTCTCTCGGCCAGTGTCTTTCTCGGCCGTTCTGGGCATGCACAGAGCACATGCCCAGAACGTCCGAGAAAGATACGGCCGCAGAGACACGGCGGCCATGTTGGCTCCCGGTCCGGGAGAAGGGAGCAGGGAAAGACAGGGCAGGGAAAGATGCAGGGCAGGGAAAGGCGGCGGCGGCGGGACCGGCCTGACCGGGGGGGTGGGAAACGGCGGAAAAAGGCGGTGGCAGCGGGACCGGCCCGACCAGAGAGAGGAGAAAAACGGCAGGCCGAGGATCCGAACCGAGTGCAGGGAAGGAAGGCAGAACCGGCCGACTGTTGTTGAGGGCAGAGGCGGCCGAGAAACGGGCTACGGGGAGGGCAGAAGCGGCAGCTGGGGGGCCAGGAGGGCAGTGCCTGAGGAGAGCCGCCCTCCTTCCTTGGGGCCAGGCAGGCATTACGCCGCTGCTGCTGCGCAAAGCGGGAGTGGGGGTGGGTGGGGTGCGAAGCCAACCTGAGGGTCACCCTGGTAACCCTGGACAGCTGCCCGCCCGCCCCTCAGCCGCACTGGAGGGCTACGTAAGCCACTCTCGCTGTCGCCCCGGACACGGAGCACCTTCTCCTCCTTACCTGCAGCTCTCTGTGGCTACAGGCGCCGGCGGCGCGGCTTCCTTCCCTCCCTCAGGAAGGATCCCGCGGCTGGCGGCCTCTCTTAGGCTGGCCCTCGATGCCCGCCGCCGCTGCTCCTGCGAGGTGTGAAGGGTTGTCGGGAAGAGAAGAACGCAGAGCAGCCACAGGAGGCGGCGATATCTGGCCCCTAATGTCTACTAGCGCCCGTTAATTTAACGGGCTTAAAATCACTAGTCACTCAATAACAAGCTAATGTTTAACTACTGCAGTCTTTGGCAGAGTGTCTGAGGGAAGTATGGAAGTTAGGGACTTAGCAGCTATTTGGGACTATGAGAAGCCACACGAGTCTACTCCCCATGGAATAAGAGAGCCAGCGTGGTGTAGTGGCTAGAGTGCTGGACTAGGACTGGGGAGACCCGAGTTCAAATCCCCATTCAGCCATGATACTAGCTGAGTGACTCTGGGCCAGTCACTTCTCTCTCAGCCTAGCCTACTTCACAGGGTTGTTGTGAGGAGAAACCTAAGTATGTAGTACACCATTCTGGGCTCCTTGGAGGAAGAGCGGGATATAAAATGTTAATTAATTAATTAATTAATTAATGATGGTGTCTCCTGATGATGTGGAAGGATGGATACGATCCTGAGATAGAAAAGTCACAGGCCCTGTGAGAGCTAGGGATGTTCTTGGAACAACCGGTATGGCCAATTTGGTTCGAATTTGAACCAAATTCGAACTGACCCGGCCCAAATGCCAAACTGGGCTGAATCGATTCACGGACTGGTTTAGGTCAATACTTGTAAAGTGGAATGCGCTGAGGATTCCCCTTCACAAGCAAAGGGGGATTCCTGGGGGGAGGAGAAGGGAACCTACCATCCCGGCGGGGTGGGGGGCTCCCCTAACTCCCCTCCCAGCTTCCCCAAAAGCAGCCCAGCCTGGAAGCTACGGCCCAGTGTGGGCCTCCGTTTGGTAACTGCAGAGTATGCAGCAGGCTCCACAAATGCACGGAGGCCATAAGAATAGAGCACCTGGTGGTCTTGAACAAGAGAACTAGACTATTCTAATGGCGTCCGCACATCTGCGGAGACCTGCTGCACGCTCTGCAGTTACCACACAGAGGGCCCAAGCTGCTATTGGGGAGGGTGGCAAGGGGTTTAGAGGAGCCCCCACCATTCCCATCACCACTGGCGGGAAGGTAAGTTCACCTCTTCTCCCCCCGCCCTTTGGGAATCCCCCTTTGCTTGTAAAAGGGAAATCCTCAGCAGATTCCCCTTTACAAGCATTGTCCCAAACTTGGGCCAGTCCGGTTTGAACTTGGACCAGCGCCCCTTTTGGGGGGCTGGGCCGGTTCAAACCCAAACTGGTCGAACCGGTTCACACACCCCTAGTTGGAGCACCCTGACTCAGAAGAAACTTTGGGGTAATTTCCAGCTGCTGAGTTAGCGGTTCTCTTCACCCAGACCTCCTGAAGTGGGGTGACCAGGAGAAGAGCGGACCAGGAAGATCTTTCCTTGCAATCTGGCTATAAAGGAAATGACTTTTTGGGAAGAATATCAGAGAAGCCATCAGAACCAGGGGACAAGGGCGCAGAATCAGAGCTTCTCTCGTCCCTACCAGATCGGTGCCAGCTGATTCTGGGACTTAGGCCAAGAAACGGATACACTTTTAAGTGAACTTTGTGTGAGTGAGAGTGTGTGTTTGCTTGAGGCTGCAAAGCTAGTGGTTTTGATTTTAGTGGTGCTGCTTCTTATTAGGATTGTGATACTCATATTATAGGGCTTGCTGCACTGCTTTTTTTCTTGTCTGTTATACTCAAAGTTGTTCAGTGATTTTTTCCTTCAGAGGGTCTTGCTGTAAGGTCACCCCAATCTCGCATAACAACATTAACTTTTAAAAAAACCACAACCCACCAACATGGCTGCTGTCACCAGATCTAGTTTGACCCTCAGCAGGAGCTAAATTCTTCAGGAACACTGGTCACCCCCTCATGGGCAATAAGCAATTCTAAAAATAAGTTACTCATATTTAAATATGAACTACAAGTATGATCACATATAACATCAAGCATTTTGCTTGTTTGTTTTACATTTATAACAAGTTGTTCTGCTAAGAACTAATCTGCCTACTTTCCTTTCGCTATAATCTTAATTGATAATTGCCATTCTCACAAGTTAGCCCACTTCAGCTTTAAGTATTCACATGTCCACCATCTTGAATGGGGGTGGATGACATAATCACAAACTACACCATTGAGGTGTTCCTATGTTTGTCCCTATGTTGGGTAGAAACTGTACCCAATTTGGTTCATATTGGTCCAGTCATTGCACGTTTAAAAATCATTCTCCCATTTCAACATCACAGAAATTCTGAAGTGTAGATTTAAGGCAGGCGACTGCCCTAGTTGGAGACAAGCCATCTATCGCAAGGGTTCCAAACTTGGGTCCTCAGATATTGATGGACTACACAGCCCCAGTAGAATGGCCAAAGGGGTAATGAGAGTTGTAATCTAATATCTGAGAACCAAGTTCGGCAGCCCCTTGGCTAGATGGACCAATACTTCCTATGAGATTGAGGTCTTTCTCAATACTGTTACCCAAAATGTTCCAACTGGGGATGATAAAATCCCTTTGTATTGGTTTAACATTAAATTATTTCCTGTTCCAAAAATCAAAGAGGGCTCTCTGTCTGCTGGGAATGCACCAGAGTGAAAGTCGAGGGGTTCTCCAGCCATTTACTGGAGCTAGAGAGAGGCTTAGGTACAGATAGTACCTCATTAAAAAGTTGACTAGCTGTTAAGAGCATGTTCAACTGAAAATAGCTGTTCATGGGAACAGCCTCCATTTTCTCCTTTAAAGCTGCACAGACAAGCATTAATCACAAGCAGATGGAGCAGTTCCTTTCCAGATGGAATGTGCTTTTGGATGTAGCTGCCTGTCCCTTTAATGTGAGTTGAGATCTGGGGGTGGGGGGGGAGAGGCGGGGAGACAGAATCCCCACAGAAAGCTTGGAGTCTTCCAATGAAAAATGTCAGGATGGAGAAATGATTTGCCTCCTTAAAGAGTGAGGAGGAGAAAAGTGAGGCCAATTCTTCAACTGATAAATCATTCACTTTTCTTCTTAGCTGTTGAACTACAACACGTCTCCCTTTATCTTCATTACACTTGCTAAGATGAATTTGCAGATGTGTCTACAAAACACAGTGGAAGAAGCTTCACTGGAGAGAACTATCTACAGCACTGCCTGGATCTGAAGCTACACTGTATGCTCTGCAGCGGCAGCACTACGTACCCTACAGATGGCCTTCATCTTAGCAACAACGTGCATAGCCTCTCTCTTCTTTGCCTGACAAATGATTAGCTCCAGATGGATTACAGCCTTTTTAAAAATATCAAGAGGCAACAATGCATTGAAGAGCTTCAGCTCTGTCTCTGAAAAGGAAGCTAAGGGCTTCCTGTCAGATTGTGGAAGACTATGGTGTGTGTGCATGGCCAGCAACTTGGCCATGCACACAGGGGCAGAGCCACCATTGAACGAACGGGATCAAAGAACCTGGGCCGCCACCCATCAGGGGCCACGAGCGCGGCCCCAGACATGCCCCCGATGTCTGACATCAGACGTGGGGGGCGTCACTTCAGTCCAAATGGGGCCGCGCAGCTCCGTTTGGAACCAAAATCAGCCCATGCTGCATTGGGCAGCGTGGGCTGGAGTGACTCTCCCTGCCTTAAGGGCATGGAGAGCCGCTCCTGGTCTTGCTGCCATAGCAGCAGGGCTGATCGATTTCCCTCCAAAAGGGGGCCATGCAGCCCCATTTAGGAGAGAGATTGGCCTGCGCTGCATTGGCAGCGCGGCCAGAACAGCTCTCCCTGCCTTTAAGGCTCCATCCCACGCTGCCCAACACAGCACGGGCCGTTCTCCCTTCCAAACGGGGCCACGCGGCCCCGTTTGGGAGAAAGACCACATCCCCCGCATCTGACGTCAGACGTGGGGCCAGGGGGCTGCCGCTGCAGACGCACACAGGCCACCGCCAGCCTCTCTATGCTGTTGCATGCACACACACCATAATCTTCCATCAGTTTTTTTCAGAACAGTGTAACCCTATGCACGTGTTATGTTCAACACTGTAGCCCTATTCAAACATTAAGTTGTATGAGTGTACATAGGAACATAGGAAGCTGCCATATACTGAGTCAGACCATTGGTCTATCTAGCTCAGTATTGTCTTCACAGACTGGCAGCGGCTTCTCCAAGGCTGCAGGCAGGAATCCCTTTAAGCCCTATCTTGGAGAAGCCAGGGAGGGAACTTGGGAACTTCTGTTTTTCCCAGAGCAGCTCCATCCCCACAGGGGAATCTCTTCCAGTGCTCATACTTCTAGTCTCCCTTCCATATGCAACCAGGGCAGACCCTGCTTAGCTAAGGTGACAAGTCATGCTTGCTACCATGAGACCAGCTCTCCTCTGGTCTTGTGTACAGATGACTTTGTGTAAATAACTGTATGTGTGTGCCTTTAAAAAAATGTATCTGGGTAGAGAATGAGATCCTTCAAATTAATGGTACAAACAGGTACTGCTGTACCTGTTTCCAACATAAAATGTGAACAGAGGTGTACCAAGGTACTCTTGGAACCTGGACCTAGAGGCCTTTTGCCGCCCCCCGCAAGATAGGCAAATTTGGACCCTGGACCTAATGCCCCGCCATGCAACATAAGGATTCTCTGCACACGCATACACACACACACACACACACACACACACACACACACCACATTTATCATGCTTGTGCGCGAGAGATCTAGCTAATTGCTTCTTTGAAGCCACACGTGGATATACACATTTAGACATTATGAAAGCACCTGTAGAATAAACTAAGTGTAGCAAGCAAAGTCTCAGAAGACATCTGTTTCCTGCTTTTCCACCAGTGACATAGTCTTTAGGGCACCTTACAACAGATCCTCAAATAAGCACTGCAGATAATAAAAATCAATGATGTATATAGCCATGCTAGCTGGGGATAAGCAAGAACTCTTTATTCCCTTCTGTCTTTAACCCTTTGTTATGCTCTTATCTAAACTTCATTGTGGCCTTGAAACTTATATTATACCATTATATCATTGTATAATACCATTTTATCGTACCACAGGCACCATGAATATTGCAGTCCCCAAGCTTTTGTGAAGACAGTGGCATTTACCATCATTATTTCTGCCAATATTTACATAACAGTGGCAAACACAGATTCAATCCTGCCACTTAAATGAGCTTACACCACAATATGCTTAGGGAAAGCTTAGACTTTCTTTTTTTTAAAGAGGAAATTCTGAATCAGATATTTCCCACTGACCTGCAGATACCACATTTTGCATGGACAATCCTGCCACTTAATTTAGCTGAACGCACTACTTTTCATACCACAATGTGCTCAAGGAAAGGTTGAAACATTTCAGGTGTGGGGGGAGAGATTTTTAGAAGAAATTCTGAATTGGAGTCTTCCCAGTAACCTGAAGATACAAATTGTGTATGGACAGTGCAACCACTCTCCCCTCTGTTTGGATCCCAACTCAAAAGCAAGTGGAGGAAGGGAAGAAACAAACAAGCCCCAGTGAGTGGGGAGGAATCAGGAAAGTGTGCATTCAAAAACCACTGGTCCAATCAAAACAAAACGAAAACCACCACAGTTGAATCTTTGCAAAACATGGAAGGAAATATAAATTAAAGGCAATACCTAGAGGATGGCAAGTTTTGGATCAGGCTAGGCATGTTCCATGGAAGAGAGCAAACAGGCCACTCCACAGATTCCACCCCCTCGCTGGAGCTGGTTCCCACCGCCACTGCGAATCACTGGGGCTGGCCTGGTTCCTGCCACCACCACGTTCCTTCCCCCCACTCTTCCTGCGATGATTTCAAATAGCCAGGCCGGCCAGCCTCTCACTGTATAACTGTTACTGGAGGCGCCCTGCGGGCCTGCAGCTGCTCCCTCACAACACACTCTGCTCCACTGCCTCTCGTGGTGTACACTAGCTCATGCACACATGGCACATGACGTGGGTCACCATCATATGCTCTCAGCGCAGGCGCACTGCTAGGCCAGGAAAAGAAGCAATTCTGGCTGCTCTCCTGCGCAGCACCTCCTGCTCACGGCCTGGCCAGGTCCACCACTGCAGCCAAGTCGCTGCGGAGTGAATGCAGAGAGCCACAGACATGGCTGGCCACACTCATTCCTCTCAGTCCCTGGGGCCCCCTCAGCTACAGGAGAGGGGTAGTGAGTGGGCCACATATTGGCCATGGACCGCCCACAGCACAGTCATGTGCTCGGCTCCCAGCACAGTGAGGCCCCCGGAGGCCAGGGCATTTTTGAGGGAATTTGGGGGCCCCAGGTGGAGTGGGTGACCAGACTTCCACCCGGAAGTCTGGGGGTGGGTGGGGGGCTGCATGTGAATAATGTACCCATGTACAGTTCTGTACCATTGTACACTGTACACAGAAGCACCATTCAGACATTATGTTGTATGACTATACAGACATGTACACTTGTACACATTTTTCAGCTTCTGCTTCAACATGCCTACATATTGTAGGTCATATCATGCCTGCAAGTAGTATTAAAAAACAACAACAGACAAAACATCACTTGTTCACCTATGATGCTTCATGTATTCTACTACAGTAAAGGAAACAATTCTCCTGTCTTGTTTCAGCCTCTTCCTTTCACTGCAGTGCTTTGCTCAGTTTCTCTTAAAAGGCTCTGGCGTTATTCAGACAACGAAACATTGGAAGCTACCGGATATCTCAATGTCTGCAACCCGATAAAAACTTTTCTTTACAAAATGAGTACTTTCTATTGATGTTGCCATTAAAATAAGGTGCATTCAGTATTTGTTTGCTTGTTTTAAGCAACAGCCTTTGAGTTGTGCAAGTAAGGCATCTGGGGGTCTGCCAGACCCCACAGGAATTAATAGGTCCCTTGCACGGTTGTACCTCCATATTATAATCAAAAGTGCTGCACATGATATCCTATTTCATATTAAACTGGAGCCATTGTAAAATATATAATCTTACTGTGTTCCTCCCCCGCTGCCAACACCAATTCACGTAACTGGGATCTACTAGATCCCAACATTAATTAGTTATGTTTTTGTTTGTTTACCCAAACATAGGAGGGCTTGAACGCATTCCATTCTGTCTACACCCTTCTTAAAGTGTGGTGCCCAGGGACATAGGAAGCTGCCTTCTACCAAATCAGACCATTGATCTATCTATCTCAGTACTGTCTACACAGACTGGCTACGGCTTCTCCAAGGTTGCAGGTAGGAATCTTTCTCAGTCCTATGTAGTGATCAGACTTCCCTACCCCTAAAGAGTTACCAGAGAGTGAACCCTTCTCTTGACCGACATGCTGGTGAACTCCAGCGCAGCCAATCAGTACACCAGGTGGGTGGGATCTAGAGAGTAGTTGCTGGGAATTCTGGGAACAATGAGGATAATCTTTATTGGAGAGCAGCATGCGTGGAAAGGCTTAGTGAGGGGAAGTGGAGTTTGCATCCTCATGGTCGAAGCCAGCATGGAGGTTTCTCTCATGGAATAACTCTGTAGATCCTTAAAAAAAAGATTGCAGGAAGCTTGATTCTCCTCAGAAACTGGGTGAGTTCAAGGAAAAGGGAATTCAGCATAGGGAACAGTCAGATCGTGCGTTAGAAACTTATTTCTTGGGGGGGGTGCTTTTGCATATTTCTGATACTGTTCTATTATTTTTTACCTGTAATGTTATTAAGATAAGAAACACTACCTTATACCCATCCTACCCAACAGACTATAAACATTTAAGAGTGCATTAAGACAATCTATTTTGTAACCTACTAAGTATTTTTGAGTCTATTTAAGAAAGCTAGAAGCCTCAGACGGAAGCAGTCTGTAGTAATTGAATAAAACTGGTTTTTTAGTTCTTTTTATTTTGACAAGCCTCTCCAAGTTGGTTTTTAACTCAAGGAAAATAGGGGGCAAAGGGGGATGTGCAATCATGTCCTCAAACAGTCAGAAGCTATCACTTTTCTCACCTTGTGCAGGCTTGTATGTGGAAGACTTTTGTACTTGCCCAAGAGCAAAATAAAGAGAGTTTTTCCTGGGATTCTACCCCAAGCCCAGGGAAGTTCAAGCTCTGTTGATAAGAGGGGTGGTGGCAGCAGCATTTTAGATCTACTGAATATAGAATAGTTTTAGGAGAAGCCTATCCAGGCAGCTCAAGCAAGGATGATTAAGCATTTCTTTCCCTCACATGAGCTTGCTCTGAGACAAAGGCTTTAATCCGCTACACTCTATCTTAAGAGATGCCAGGAAGGGAACTTGGAACCTTCTGCATGCAAGCATTCAGGTGCTCTTCCCAGAGTGGCCCCATCACCTAAGGAGAATATCTTCCAGTGCTCACACTGGAGTCTCCCATTCAAATGCAAGGATACACCTTCTGTGTTGCTGCCCTGAGCCTCTGGAATACGCTCCATGCTGAAATAAGAGCCTTTGCATCTCTGACAACTCTTTAAAAGTCCCTAAAGACTCATTTTCTCACCCAAGCTTTGTAATTTGACTGTGGTTTTAAAATGTTTTAAGGTTTTCATTCTTAATGTATTTTATGTTGTTGTAAACCACCCAGAGATGGAAGTTTGGGGCAGTCTACAAAGCAGAGAAATAAATAAGATAAATAAGACTAGGGCTTAACAAAGTGGACAATTCATGCTTGCTACCATAAGACCAGCTCTCCTCCTATCAAGGACCCAGAACTAGATGATGACTGACTAATGCAGAACAATTACTTCTGATTGAATTAAAAAATTAAATGCAGAACAGTTATTAACAATTAATTAATTTAATCAACAATTAAATGCAGAACAATTACTTCTGATGACTTACTTTGTTAATAATTAACTGTTGCAAAGCACACTGCATGGTCAAGTACATTTTACATGCATTATGAAAAATAATAAAAGAAATAAGGCATAGCCTTAAAGTAGGAACAAATTCTGAACTCCTGCAGCAATCCAAACAACCTTACAGGACACACTTTTTAACACTCCTGGACTGACACCTCCCTTTCAAAAGAAGAGCAGACAAGTTTCATTTCAGAATGTCTCCTAATGCAGAAGTTTAACCAGATTGCCAATGAGCCTGTGCATGTTTTATGCCTTGCAGCACTACACAAAGAACCTTTCCTGATCAAAAAGTACAGAGTGTTACAGCCAGCTAGCACAGTCCTTGGAAACCCACCCGTCTAGAGGGCAAAGGAAAGGCAGCATTGAGAAAAAACAACCCGATTCTTGTGAACTAATCTTGGGGTGTGTGTGTGTGTGTGTGTGTGTGTGTGTGTGTGTGTGTGTGTGTGTGCGCGAGAGAGAGCACTGAAATAGGATACTATGATGCAGAGAGTAAACATTTTTGAATAAAAATTCCAAAAAGAAGGATGTGAAGGGGCCCTTTTTAAACCTCCAATACGCATTTGGAGTGGCAGTCAGGACAAACTGAATTTCGCTGTACTTTTCTTGACTCACAGTTGGCCTAATTTGCACAAGCTGCAGAAGACACAACTACAGGTGCTCACAGATCTCAAAATATAAGGATTTACTATATTTATATTCTTCCCTGTTCCATAGGCTTATAGCAGTGTACAGCAATTCCACCCATAACCATCTCTGTCCCCAAAAGATTCGGAATCTAGGGCTGCAATCCTATGCACTCTTTTACAGTGGCCTGAAGAACTTCCTTTATTCTATAGTACCTCCATCTTCTTCCTCTGGAATTGCCCTGCACCACCCAAAAATTATGTCCCCGATGGTTGTACAGCCCTCAGTGACATATCTCTAGGTGGCACAGGACACTTCTGGGGGACGAAGAGATTGGCAAAAATTGCTCACCCCACCTTGCTTGATACAGAGCCAAATAAGCTTTCTGTGCGGGGTCAGGACGCATCTTCCTGGTGCGCAGCCACACACTTCATCAGGATATCAGCCAGAGGGACCTACATCTGAATAAGCACGCACAGGATCACATTGCATATTGCAGTCTGGATGGCACAGCACATCCAAAGTAAAAATAATATATGTATTTCCAAACTAAATATACAACCTATGCATTTCCATTCATTAACAATTTCTCATTAGTACTTCAGGGAAGGATTGCAGTAGCAAGAGGAAAGAGTAGCCTGTTTTTGCCTCACTTGTCAGACACAGGATCAGAGATGTGCGTTTTCCAGAAAATTTAGAATTGGAACATATTCTGGAAAATAAATTCCCACTCTCACACTGCTGCATATGCTCAGAGCTAATCTGGATGTTCCAGGTTGCGAAAGGAATTCTTCAGGGCAAGACATAATGTTCTCCCCTCTGCACTCCTGCAGGGTAGATACTCAAAAGTGCCACAGGCTGAGAGAAACTGTCCATGTGCGGCAGAGGAGATAGAAACGATCCAACATGTCTTGTTATACTGCCCCTTTTACATATCTTGGACTCCCGAATAAGATATATTTCCCCTCTACTGCAAAGGCATCCGAACAGACTGGAGGCGTTCTATACTAAGCTACTGCTCTCCGATACAAATCAAATCACAACCTGAATGGTAGCTAAATTCTGTGTAGCAGCAGTGAAAACACAACAACTGACACAGTCATGACCCAGTTGGTTGTAATGTTTTTATTGTATTGTTTTTGTTTGTTTTAAACTTTGCATTTCATTGAAATAAACATTGATTGAATCTGGATGTTGGCCAATATATTCTTAGAAATGGAAAATTTTCCATGGAAAAATAAAGTATGGGAAAAAATTCCACTGCACATCTCTGTAGAGGATGCAGCTTTAGTTGTGGGGGCAAAGGGACTCTGGGGAATGCAACAATGTTGATGAATCAGATATAATGCCAGCCATAGAATGCTAGCAAACTTTCAAATGTCTGGATAAAAAATGGCTGCCATGTAGGCCAAACTGAACTAGGCCAATGCCCATCACTCCAAGTAGGATGGAAGCAAAGTGTCATTTACATGTGGCAGTCTCTTGACATGCCATCCTACAAGCTGCTGACTCAGGTTACTTTGAGATCAGCCAAAAGGCAACATGAGCCAGATGTTATCAGCTAGCTGAAACTGAAATAGCCAGTATCAGCTACAGGAACTGATGGAACGCCATCAGGAAAGCCCCCTATGTATAAACTGACCGCAGCACAAACATCTTGAACTGGATTGCCATTATTTTTCCTGCCTAGCCATCTGAAATTGGCTCAATACAAATGCCATGCAACAAGACTGCTGAGTCATAAAGCTTGTAATCAGGGATCACATGCCTAAGACAGTAAACCCACAGCCCACATCCCATAGTTAGAAACTCAGTAGTACGCTGACTGGCAGTGACTCTCCAGTGTTTCAGACTGGGGCATTCCTCAGCTCAACTTGGAGATGCCAGCGACTGGACCTGGTACCTTCTGCATACAAAGCCAATGCTCTGCTAGGGATGTGCATGGTCTGGCATTCGGCGGTTCAGTGGGGGGTTACCTTTAAGGAGCAGGGAGGGTGCCCTTACTCCCCCCACCCCACACGCACATAAACGTTTCCCCTGCTGGTGCTGTCTCCAAAATCACTGGTGTGGGGTGGCAGTGTACAACACTGACTGGGGTGGCATTGGCAAGGAGGTACACTGCCGCCCTGCACCAGCGATTTTGGAGACAGCGCCGTGGGGGAAATGCGGTGGAGGGGGCAAGGGCACCCTCCCTGCTCCCCCCCCCATCACTGAACCGGCCGGACGACAGACCAGCACATCCCTATGCTCTGCCACTGAGCTACAGTTCCTCCCCATGCTGCATACGAGATAATCAGAACCGGTTTAAATATTTTGCATCTGCAAAACAATCAAGGTAAACATTTGGGAAGCAGAATAATACATATTTAGTTATATACTATGCTGGGAACAAAGGTTTACAGTTTTAGGTACCAGCATCAAATCTTAAAGAACCACTGCTGGGATTTTCCCACTCCTGATTTAGTATATGTAGTTCTTTGTGTGTGTTTTTAAAGTTTAGCTCCTACTATGAGTCAGGGAACAGCAGGGAGCAAGGTGTGGGGGAAATGATCACCAAGGTGTTAATCTGCCCAAATATATTTCTCCTGCCAGCCTTTTGGCAACTTAGTCTATATACTCTAAAAGGTACTTGGAAATTGACCTTTCCTTTCCTGACCTACTCGTCACTAGGGCCTATCAGGGCACAGAACATCGAATATACATTGTAGCAGAGCAAGACAGGGCCTGAATCCTATGGCTGCTGGCCCTTGCCTTATTCATCTGTTATTTATTTATTTTAACATATTTAACATATTTATTTATATACCGCCCAAAACCTCTGGGCAGTGTACAACAAAAACAATATAAATTAAACAAAATTAAAAATGATTAACACATTAAAATCATTTAAAATCCAACATTAAAAACTATTAAAATTGTAAATCTTATTAAAAGCCTGGGTGAACAAAAGTGTCTTCAGTGCCTTTTTAAAAGTTGCCAGAGATGAGAAGGCTCTTATTTCAACAGGGAGCGCATTGCAAAGCCCAGAGGCAGCAACAGAGAAGGCCCGTCCCCAAGTAGCCACCAGATGTACCTCTCCAGATGATCTTAATGGGCGATGGGGCTCATGTCAAAGAAGACATTTTCTTAAATACCCAGGGCCTAAGCTGTTTAGGACTTTATAGGTAATAATCAGCACCTTGTATTTTACCTAGAAACTTAGCAGCAGTCACTGTAGCTCTTTCAACACAGGAGTAATATGGTCCCTCCGAGATGACCCACAGACCAGCCTGGCTGCCACATTCTATACCAGCTGCAATTTCCGGACTATGTACAAAGACAGCCCCACAGAGAATGCATTGCAGTAGTACAGTCTGTTGGTTACCAGCAGATGAACCACCATTCTGAGGTTGTTCATCTCAGTAAACCAATGCAGCTGGCTTATCAGCCAAAGCTAATAGAAAGCACCTCTGGCCACTGCCTCAGCCTGCGATACCAGGGAGAGATTCGGATCCAGAAACACTCCCAGATTGCATACCTGTTCCTTCTGGGGAAGTATGACCCCATCCAGCACCAGCAGATCAAAATCATCGTGCGGGTTCCCACTCCGCACAATATGTACCTCTGTTATCTGGATTCAGCCTCAGTGTGTTATCCCTCATCCAGCCCATCAACACCTCCAGACAGGCATTTAGGGAGGCTATGCCTTCTCCCGATGAGGCTGACAAGGAGAAACAGATTTGGATGTCATCAGCATACTGATAAGACCCCGCTCCAAATCTCCTGATAATCTCTCCCAGCAGCTTCATACAGCTGTTTGTTTGTTTATTTATTTGATTTGATTTCTATACTGGCCTTCTAAAAAATGGCTCGCGGCAGTTTACACAGAGAAATAATAAATAAGATGGATCCCTATCCCCAAAGGGCTCACAATCTAAAAAGAAATATAAGACAGACACCAGCAACAGTCACTGGAGGTACTGTGCTGGGTGTGGATAGGACCGGTTACTCTCCCCCTGCTAAATAAAGAGAATCACCACATTAAAAGGTGCCTCTTTGCCAAGTTAGCAGAAGTTAATGTTAAACAACATCGGAGACAATATGGAGCCCATAGGGACACCATACGAAAGTTCAGATTTTGAAGAATGTCTCCAAGAGACACCATCAGGGATCTGCCCGAGAGGTAAGAGTGGAACCACTGCAAGGCGGTAGGAGCGGAACCACTCCCAATCCCCTCAGATGCTCCAGAAGGATACTATGGTTGATAGTATCGAAGGCTGCCAAGAGATCCAAAAGGAGCAACAGAGTCACACTCCCTCTGCCAATTCCCAGTTGGAGATCCTCCATCGGGCCGACCAAGGCAGTCTCCACCCCATAGATTTTCAAATGTGCTCTATGTTATAATCTCTTGGATTCAAGTCAAGTCTTTCTCCACTTGGACTCTAGTTGTCCAACTCACCGCTTCAGCCCCGGTAGCTCTTCCATATACCAAGGGGTAGGTTCAAAGCGGGTCGGAGAGGACACTTAGGAGTGATTGTGTCCATTGCCCTGGTGAGTTGGCTGTTTCAATTCTTCACCGAGGTATCAACATGGTCACCGGCAGAGCCAACACTAAATCCCTCCAAGGCTTCTTGGGATCCTATTGGATCCCAACCAAGACACTTGCCTTAGAGTGCAAGTCACACCAACACAACTGTAAAGTCGCAAGGAGAAGGTGATTTCAAGCAGAAAAGAGATGGGCAGGAAAGGGGTGTTAAACCCACCCCCCTTCTGCCCTCCCCCAGGTCATTTTCCTCATCACTAAGGTTATTTCCAATTTGAGTCTAGTTCGGCTTGGGGAGGAATTAAGCATCCCTTCCCTCCTGCTGCTACTTCACATGAAATCACCCCACCCCACTTCACTGCATTACATCTGCTGGACGCAGCCTGAATTCTAAGACACTGGCCACACCAGTATGTATAACCGGATAGCAACAATCCACACACCAGTTCTAGTTCTGAATATGTGGCACTCCCAAGAAACATTTTTGCTTGTATAAATTATGCCTGAAAATCAAATTGCCACATTGTGTCCCTCCTTGCTTCCTTTTAAGTTGACAGCAACAGAGGAAATCCATCAATGGAGCACTACCATTCACTGCAAATCTTAGACTAGTTAAAATTCACACATCACATCTTAACCAAGGAGAAAGAGGAGAGGGCTCAGACAAACACCCATGCAACCATCCTGCCCAGCTGCATGCAGGAGACCCTAAAGAGGGTCGGAAGGGCCCTCTTCTCTGCCCACACTAGACAGCAGAGAGTGGGGCAGAATTCACAATGTGAAGCACTCTTGTGGTTCCCACAATAGTAAACTCTGGTTCTTCTCTTCATGTCCCGTAATAGGAGGTTTCCCATCCATCAAGCAGCCAGGAAGGCCTGGAGTCAGAGAGTGAGGACATCCATACATACAGTGCAATCCTATACCCGTTTCCTCACAAAGGAGTCACACTGTGTTTAGTGCGGCTTACTCCCAGGTAAGCAGCCACAGGACTGCAGCAGTCTTAGCATGTTAATACTAGTCAAGCATCTAAACGGGTTCCAAGACTCTGACACATTTGCTCACAATACCAAGATGACACCCATCAAAATTGGCTATATGTTCACGGGCCTTGGGAATCGTCATTGCTGAATTTGTACTATGTTGCCCAGAATAAAGCAGGGCTGCAAAATTTTGGTCCTCTTGCAGATGTTGGACTACAACTCCCATCAACCCCAGCCACATAAGCCAGAAGTTAGGGATGATCGGAGCTGTAGTCCAACATCCACAGGAGCAGGAGGGCCCAAGTTGTGAAGCTCTAGAATATAGAATCTGAAACACAAAACGCAGTTGATATGAACAAAACAGGAAGAACCACAACTTTCACTTTTAAAAGCAAGGCTCTAGTCCATAAGCCTACAGATTCAAGCCTGAACATGTGTCCGTGGCTTTTGTTAAATAAAACCCTTGTGGGGGGAAAGGATTGTCTAGATGAAGATTCCAGTAAACAGCAGGTATGAAGAGGTTCCAGCGGGAAGTTCCTCTACCCCAGGCAAAAAGCAGTTGCCACATCTTTCCTTAGATTCTGCCAACTCTGTGCTCCATTTCCAAGGGACATGGTTGGTTCCAAGTGTACAGAAACAACATACCTGGCCTGTTTCCTTCCCTCTCATGGCCTAGCTGCCCTTTGGTGTTCACGCCACATGTATAGACTTCGCCATCCTCCAGCAGGAAAATAGAATGGTTTCCTCCACAAGCCACTTCCTTGATGCTTCTCTCGTGAATGAACCCGCTGATCCGAGGCTCCGGGATGATCGCCTGGAGACTGCTAACTGCTCCGGGATGTCCAAAAGACCAATATCCCCAACATAACATCTTTTCTTCTTTTAGCAAGTCATGTAGCTTGATTTTTTTTTTCCTGAGAAAGAAATGAGAGAGAAAAGAACACATCAACAAAAATGAAGCATCATGCACAAACTACATACAGGTCACAGGAAGGGATACCAGTGAAAGAAGGTGCTTCCTGGTACGTTTCCAATTATATCCCTATAAGGTAGGTACGTCTCCAATTATATCCCTATAAGGTAGGTACGTCTCCAATTATATCCCTATTCAGAGAGGACAGGAAGTATATGGGTGGGGGGGGGAGTGGTTATTGGAGTCTCCTAGATTTCTGTGACTAAGCGTCACACACCAATATTTTCATATGGGTAAAAGCTATTGACCTCAACACAGCTAGGAAAATATGTGAAATGTCTAGACATCTAGACTTTTGGGTCCGAAGATGCAGCAACATTGCTTTTAGACAGGTCTCTCCTTGATAGAGCAAGCAGAGTCATCCCATATACTGGTAACTTTAGGGTTGGATTACATTATGTGTGAGCCACAGCAAACCTTAGGCTTGGGCAGGGGAGTGGAAAGAAGGGCGAGTGTAAACTTCCACTTTTGCTTTTGAATATACTGCAGTTGTTTGCTCCCTCCAAATGCAGGAAACTATGGTTTACTCCAGGGCTTGAAAATCCCGGAAACCATGGTACCTAGACTAGACTATTCAGAGGTAGAGTGGATATATGTGTTAGACGGTTTATAAATGTGATAAATATGATGGATGGATGGAGGTAACCAAAGATATACTGCCACTGAATATGGAGACTCTGCAGAACCATCATAAAAATGTTAATGCCTTTTAACCTTAGTGGTTTAAATTTTTATATTACAATTTATGATTAGTTATTTTTTATTTTTTCCACAGGTTTAGAAAGACAGTCGATATATTTGAGAAAGAAATACTATTTAACAGAAGCCAGTCTATTCGTACCACCCATCTGCCTTTGTTTTCCTCTGAATGTCTGTACACAGGATGCTGTTGACAAAAAGGCTTCTACAGAAACCAAACATCCATGGTAAGGCGGCATTTCCTAAGCAACGTGCTTAAGCAACACTTTATTTTCCTTCAGCATCAATTGGCTTCACGGAGTGAAGCTTAATGTTGTCAGTTGCAAGAGGTGCAGCTCCTACAAAACAATGCTTTCAGATTTGGGGGGAGTTGAAATGGCTTGAAGAACCCTAGACCATCACAGAATTACACTTCTTGAGAATGGAATCATGATGGAGATCCGGAAGATGAAGGAATGGCAATTACTGGTTTAGTTCTGTGATGCAGACATGCTGTCAGGAAGACATGCTGTCAGCTTTAATGAAAATACCCATACACAAAAAGAGATAAAAATATTGTGGCACCTTCCAGGCTAACGGATTTACTGTGGCATACATTTTTGTAATCTAGAGCAGAGGTTCCCAACCTGTGGTCCTCCAAGTGTTGCTGAACTACAACTCCCAAAATCTCCAGCTACAATAAATTGTAGCGGGGAGGGTGATGGGGGTTATAGTTCCAACACATCTGGAGGACCAGGGTGGGAACCCTGGTCTAGAGCACAATACCAAGCTCTAGTATAAGATTACAACAAATATTTTAATTGCAATTTTCAATAAAAAGTTCTCAAAGAGATTGACATAGAAAGATAATCAAATAAATAAATAAGATGGCTCTCTAACTTAAAAGGGCTCACAATCTAAAAGCAGCATAAGGTAGAAACCAGCAACAGCCACTGGAGGGATGCTGTGCTGAGGTTGGATAGGGACAGTTGCTCACCTCCTGCTAAAGATAAGAGAATCACCACTTTGAATGGTGCCTCTTGGCTCAGTTAGCAGGAGTACACAAATTTATGCAACAACAATTATGCTTGTCTATCCTCTAAGGAGATCAAGATAGTTCAATCTCTAGTCTACATCTCCTTCCTTGTAATTTTAACCCACTGGTTCTAATCCTGCCCTTATGAGCAATAATCTATTCCTTCTTCTGTGTGGCAGACCTTCAGAAAACTGAAGGCGGCTATCATATCTCCTCGAAGTCTTCTCTTCCAGGCTAAGCATACCCAACTCCTTTAACTATTCCTCACAGGACTTGTTTTCCAGATCTCTCTCCACCTTCAGCTCTGTTGTTCTCCTCTGATCCTGTTCCAGTTTAGCAACATCCTTCTTAACATGCAGGGCTCAGAATTGAACACAGTATCCCAGGTGAGATCTGACCAGCACAGAACACAATGGAATGATTACTTCTTGTGATCTGGACACTATGCCTCTCATTAATGCAACCAAAGACTGCATTCGCTTTTTTTAGTAGCTGCACCACACTGCTGGCTCTTGTCCAACTTGTTGTCCACTAAGACACATTAAGTCTCTTTCGCATATATTGCTGCAAAGCTAGGTCTCCCCCATCTTGTACTTCTGCATTTGATTTTTCACACTCAAATGCAGGACTTTACATTTCTCTCTGCTGAAGTTCGCCTTGCTGGGTTTTGACCAATATTTGACCGTGTCCAGAATGATCTTGAACCAGATTGAACAAAATCTTGATTCAGCCAATGAAGTTTCATGTCATCTGCAAATGTGATAAGCATCTCCTCTACTCTCTCCTCCAAGCCAATTATGAAAAGGTTGAACAGCACAGGACCCTAGACAGAGTCCTGTCCACTCGATGATGCAGAGCTATTAATACATATTCACTGGGTACAGCTGTCCAGCCACCCGTGAATCCATCAAACAGTAGCATAATTTAGCCCACATTTTGCCAACTTGTCAACAAGGATATCATGGGGCACTTTGCCAAATGTTTTGTTGAAATCAAGATATACTATGTCCACAGCATTCCAATGATCTACTAAACTAGTAACTCTGGGGGGGGGGGTTAGAAAAGATATGAGCTTAATTTGGTACGATTTGTTCTTGACAAACCAAAGCTCGTTCCTACCAAACTCCTTTTTTGAGCTCTCACAGAAAGAGGGCATCTTGCCTAAAAGACTGCCACAAGAATCTATTGTGTGTGTATTGTAACAAGCTAACACAAAAGCCTTAATGAAGTACTCACTGCTGAATGGCTAATTTCTCCTAAGCAGAAACTTAAAGCTGTGCAAAGCAGTCTCAGTCTGCCTGCTCAGCTTCTTCTTCTTCTTCTTTTTTAAGTAAAAACAATAAAGCTTTCAAACACAACAATACATAAGCAGAGCTGGTTTAATCATCAGTGGGATGACTCATTCATACAAGCAAGCTGTCATCCGATGCTGGGTGCTTTCCAAATTAGCTGCTCAAAAGCAGCAAAATGCTTCCACTCAGGCAAAACGCATTGGAAACGTAAACAGCAGGGAGAGCAGTCTCGCGGAAACTAACAACTCAAAGAAACAGCAACCTTTTTACGCCAGATACATGATATCACAGCACTATATCACAGCGATTAAATTCGAAACAAGGCATCGGAAATGTAAATGGCACCCTGCTGTCAGCGTAGGGACTGCAGTGTCACAACACAGGAAGTGTGGAAGCACACTTCCGAGATCCACCGTGACCCCGTTTGCAGGGTGTAATCTGGAAAGCACCCTTCAGTCAGAGAATCCTACTCTGCATTATCACGTTAGGTGCAGGATGGCTGTGTAGTGTACCTGAACACCAATTTATTTAAATGAATTTTGCCATCTTTATTATGAAGCCCATCCTCAACTGGTGTTTAGATACATGCATTTTGGTAGGCTACAGTTCAAGACAAAGTGGCATGGATGCCAAGGGTCTTCCTAAAAGCAATCAGAGATGGAAATGCTCTTATCCTGACAGGGAGCATATTCCAAAGCTCGGGGCAGCCACAGAGAAGGCCCAGTCCCAAGTCACCACTAAATGAGCTGGCAGCAACTGTAACCGGACTTTTCCAGAAGATTTTAATAGACAACAGAATTCATGACAAAGAAAGCACTCTCTTAAATACCCTGGACTTAAGCTGTTATACAGCCACCTAATGGCTCAGCAGGGAAATGACTTGACTAGCAAGC
Source organism: Hemicordylus capensis (assembly GCF_027244095.1). NCBI lineage: Eukaryota > Metazoa > Chordata > Lepidosauria > Squamata > Cordylidae > Hemicordylus > Hemicordylus capensis. The sequence goes on along the minus strand of NC_069661.1, from coordinate 22,518,501 downwards.
CAGAGGTTGCTGGTTCGGATCCCCACTGGTTATGTTTCCCAGACTATGGAAAACCCCTATATCGACCTATATGAAAGGCATCATCTCATACTGCGCGTGAGATGGCAATGGTAAACCCCTCCTATATTCTACCAAAGACAATCACAGGGCTCTGTGGTCGCCAGGAGTCACCACCGATTTGACGGCACACTTTACCCTTAAACCATTAGAGGTAATAACCATCACTTTGTATTTCACTCGGAAACGTATCAGCAGCCAGTGCAGTTCTTTTAAAACCAGTGTTACATGGTCCGTTCGGGTTGTCCAGGGACCAGTCTGGCTGCCACATTCTGTATCAATTGTAGTTTCTGGACTACGTACAAAGGTAGTGCCACGTAGAGTGCATTACAGTAGTCAGGCCTGGAGGTTGCTAGGATATGCACCACTGTTTACCTCCAGAAATGGGCGTAGCTGACGTATCATCCGAAGCTGATAAAAGCACTCCTGGCCACTTCCTCAACCTGAGAAACCAGAGAGTTTTAGATCCAGGAGAACTCCCAAGCAATATACCTGAGGTGGCACATTTAAAGTAAAGTAAAGTTGTACCGTCGATTCGGTGTCAACTCATGGTGACCACAGAGCCCTGTGGCTGTCTTTGGTAGAATACAGGAGGGGTTTTACCATTGCTTCCTCCCACGCAGAGTGAGATGATGCCTTTCAGCATCTTCCTATATCGCTGCTGCCCAATATAGGTGTTTCCTATAGTCTGGGAAACATACCAGTGGGGATTTGAACCAGCAACCTCTTACTCCCTAGGCAAGTTATTGCCCCACTGCGCCATTAGGTGGCTGAGGTAGCACATTTACCACCTCAAAAACATGCTGAGTTCTGCCATCTGAAAAAGAAAGTACTCCAAAATATCTGCGATTGCCAAGATACTACATGAACTTTGCCCATTTTGCACCCCTGCAAAGACTGCACCCAGTCCCCACCACCCCAGCCTAGCAGTGCAACCGAGAACAAGCTAGCTTGTTATGCCTACAGTACACAATGCAACACTGCACATGTTGCTAGAAGAGCCTCCCTTCTGGAAGTCCAGCACAGTGCTCAAAACGAAGCATGTCCGGCAAAGAATGTTTCCTAAATGCTGCTTGCCAGTTGGCACAGCACTCCCAGCAGCACATAAAACTTCACTTCTGTTGTTCATTGCCCATTAACGCTCTAACAAATTTGTTCCTGCTGACAGTGCCTTCATTATGCAATTTATGACTTGTTCCTTCCACCAAGCCTCCACGGTTGCTACGTGGGAAGCACTTCATGTCCTCGTTGCTCAAGGGAGGGGCCACAGCTTAGTGGCAGAACACACATTTTGCGAGCAGAAGGGTCCAGTTCAATGGGATGTCGGTGAGGGGTAGAGCATCTGCTTTGCATGCTGAAGGGCCCAGGATCAAACACGGGCAAGACAGGATCGATCTCCAGGTAAGGCTGGGAGAGACTCCTGCCTGTAATACTGGAGATCTGCTGCCCATCAGTGTAAACAATACAGTACAGCGCTAGATTGATCAATGATCTGAACATAAGAACAGCCCTGCTGGATCAGGCCCAAGGCCCATCTAGTCCAGCATCCTGTTTCACACAGTGGCCCACCAGATGCCGCTGGAAGCCACAGGCAGGCGTTGAGGGCATGCCCTCTCTCCTGCTGTTACTCCCCCTGCTACTGGTATTTAGAGGCATCCTCCCTTTGAAGCTAGAGGTGGCCTATAGCCCTCCGACTAGTAGGCATTGATAGACCTGTCCTCCATAAATTTATCTAAACCCCTCTTAAAGCCATCCAGGCTGTTGGCTGTCACCACATTCTGTGGCAGAGAATTTCATAGGTTGAGTATGTGCTGTGTGAAAAAGTACTTCCTTTTGCCAGTCCTAAATTCCTTGGCAATCTGTTTCATGGGATGACCCCTGATTCTAGAGTTATGAGAGAGGAAATCCCCCCCCCTATCAACTTTCTCTACACTATGCATGGTTTTATAGACCTCTTATCATATCTCGCCTGTCGTCTTTTTTCTAAATTAAAAAGCCCCAAGAGTTGGAGCCTTGTCTCATAAAGAAGGTGCTCTAGGCACCTGATCATTTTGATTACCCTCTTCTGCACCTTTTCCAGTTCTATAAAGTACTTTCTGAGGTGTAGTGACCAGAACTGTACACAGGATTCCAAATGTGGCTGCACCACAGATTTGTAGAAGGGCATTATAATATTAGCAGTATTACTTTCAGTCCCCTTCCTAATGATTCCAAGCATGAAATTTGCCTTCTTCACAGCCACCACACACTGAGTCAACACTTTCAACGAGCTAAGTCAACACTTTCAACACTTTCATGAACCCAAGATCCCACCCCTGGTCAGTCACCGACAGCTCAGACCCCATCAGTGTATACGTGAAGTTGGGGTTTTTTGCCCCAATATGCATCACTTTACACTTGCTTACACTGAACCGCATTTGCCATTTTGTCACACACTCATCCTGTTCAGAGAGATCCTTTTGAAGCGCCTCACATTCTGTTTCTGAATTTCACTACCCTAAATAGTTTGATGTCATCTGCAAATCTGCCACCTCGCTGCTTACCCCAACTTCTAGATCATTTATGAATCGTCCCGGTTCAGATCCCTGGGTGACCTCACTTCTTACCTCCCTCCGTTTAGAGAACTGTCCTCTTATGTCTGACTCAGTAGAAGGCAGGTTCATATTCTCACATTTTACTGCAATTCAGGGATTCAACCGAGGACATCTAAGAAAGACTGGCTCATCCAAGAATGCACCACCCCAAACCAACCAAGGCCATCTGCTCACAGAAAAAGCTGTTTGTGTGGAGCCATCCCCAGCTAAACCCCACAAAAAGGACTCTGCCAAGGTAGAAGACACCTCCTGCATTCAGGTCCAGGGCTTGTGCACTCACACACCCCAGAATTTGTCTAGCACTATTGTTGCCACTACATACAGGTAGTTGGCACTGATCATGTGTTTGGTAAGACAAGGAGGTCCATACTGGGTTAGTGAGAACAATCCAAATGCCCTCCACTGCTTCTTGTGGTACAAGCAGAGGCCTCTGCTGCGACAGCAACCATGGAATCCGGTACAATATAAGCCAGAAGAGTTGCACACCTCCATGCACTAATACACTGTTACAGCTTCTAGCTGATACAAGCATGCACAAGACCTAGATCCACCCTATATACCTTTTAGAATGGGGGGCACAAGAGCCTTCCACTTAAAATGCCTTTTATATGATGTAGGGTTATAACACAACCAAACAGGGGCATTGTTTGAAAATTTTGAATTCCAAGATTATCCCATGTATAATTTTACTATATAATATAATAATTTATATTATACTCAGATAATTTTACTATACAAGTTTCCTTGATACCCCAAATTGATTGTGATCTGATTTGACATGTAATTTGACTTCTATATTTAGTTAAAAACAAACAAAAACCCACCATATTACCCTCCTGTTTTCAAATGAATTAAAAATATATTCACCATCTCACACACATCCTAGCAATGATCACTTGAAAAATATTAATTACAACTCTGACTCGGCCTGGGGAAGCCCAAGTTCAAATTCCTAGTCTGCCATGAAACTCATCGAGTGACTCTGGGCCAGTCACTTCTCTCTCAGCCTAACCTACCTCACAGGGTTGTTGTGAGGATGAACATAACCATGTATACCACTCTGGGCTCCTTGGCGAAAGCATGGGATACACATGTAAAAATAAAGAAATATTGCATTGGCATCCATTCATAGTTAAAAATGCATTTTATGAACAAAGGATTTTTGGAAAGGGGATTTTTCCTTAGAAAAAGGTATTAAAAGGTTTTCCCACAGAAAATTTCCAACCCCACATCTCTGAAAACAAACACCCCACTGCCTGCATCTGTTGCTGATTCAGTACAGTACATATGAATACATGAAGCTGCTTTATCCTGATTCAGAGCACTGATCTGTCTACCTTGGTATTGTCTACACTGACAATCTCTACACTGAATATTGTCTACATATACAATGCATTGTCTACTACACTGACAATCTCTACATTGACTCTACATTGCCTCTCTGGTGCTTCAGATAGCCCCCCCCCCCCATTTCTTAACCTGCTAATGCCAGGGATTGAACCCAAGGTCTTTGGGGGCCAGTTCCCTACAGCGGGGCTCCCTTGTGCCAGCAAGAAAAAGCTTGTTGAACTTACTCTCCAAGCAATATGGGCAACACAAGATCAGGTTTGAAGCAAGTTCTAAAATATAAATAACTGAAACCAAATATAGACAGATCACAAAGAGGTAACATATATCATAGTTGCTAAAATTCCCAAAATACTGACGGCAAAGTCAGCAACTGGCAGCCTTGGGCCAAATCATGCTTGCAAAGTGGCAGCTGGCCCCACAGGGAAAAGCAGAGTGTGGATATGTAACACATGCTAGAACGGAACATGGCAGCAAGCCATTTTGCTGGGTGGCAGTCATGGGTCTTTAATCCACCACCAGCACTATCCTTCTCTCATTTAAGCTGCCTGAGGCAAAACTGATTGCCAACTGGAGCATTAACCGTTTTAAGAATATTCCTCTATCAGCTACCTTAAGCTGACATTAATTCAGTAATCCGTGGCCTTTGGTCTCCCAACTCCACTATCTTCAACTGTTCAAAATTTCTCTCATTGCTCCCTCAAATGCAGGGGTTCCAGACTGCAGCTCTCCTGCTAACTGAGCAAAGAGTCACCTTTTTAAAGTGGTGATTCTCTGTATTTAGCAGGGGGAGAGCAACTGGCCCTCTCCAACCCCAGCACAGCATACCTCCAGTGGCTGTTGCTGAGGTCTATCTTATGTTTCTTTTTAAGACTATGAGTCCTTTGGGGATAGGGAGCCATTTTATGTATTTAGTTATATCTATAAAAACCGCTTTGGGGACTTTTGTTGAAAAGCACTATATAAATATCCATCGTATTCCAATCCCTTCCTCTGCAGTATCTCATGTCCACTGCTTGCTCCTTGGGGCAGGGACCTACCCTCTCATTTTCTATACAGCAATCAAAATAGCGACAGGGGAGGGGGAAATATCCCAGGAGCGTGTGAAAGCTTTATTCTGTTTTATGCAGTGCCAGTGCCTAGAAATTCTGGGACTTAGAACCTGAGATATTTTCCAGTACTGTTTGTTTACCAAAAACTATTTCATTTTAGACATTATTATACCCTGTCCTGTTATTAAGTGAAGCTGGCAATCCACTAATCTCTCTGAGACTGGGATGGCTTACACTGCAAGAACATAAAGTTTCAGCATAGCCACCCGTCCAATGTGGAGAATAATTTCACAGAAGCAATTGAAGCACACAGACCAAAGAGGGAGGCTGTATGTGAATACAGCCTCCCTCTTTGGTCTGTGTGCTTCAATTGCTTCTGGCACTTCCTAGTTCGCAGAAACCAGAGATTGCTGCAGTGTCTCAATTTGGCAAAAATAGGGTATCCCCAAAGCAGAGTTTGACAACAAACCAGAATTGGGAAGCACACTTTGAAGTGGATTCAGCTCTGGTTTGGGGGACCCATAGTTTGCCTCTTCAAACACCATGGCAAACTACAGTTACCATGACATTCAAGAGGGAATGAGATCACACTGGGCAAGGAAAATGAAGAACACAAGCCCAGAGCATGCTCCCCACTGGCCATGATGTCTGAGCTGGGGCTAAGCCAGGGCTTGACAAATCCCAGGTGCTAGGGAGCCATGGCACCTAGAAATTTAACCATGGCACCTAGACTAGGATATGCAGAGGCAGAGTTATTAAACAAAATCTTTATTTGTCTCAGGCAGCCTTGTTTCTGTTCCAAGTATGCTACTTGTAAAGGGGATAAAGGGAAGCTCATTTACCCTCTCTCACCCACCACAATGCCCACTGTAAGTCTGGTAATTTTGTCAGTGTCCATTGACTGGCTCCTAATGTTTTGAGCTAGTTCCTGGATCCAAAGACTATGTGTCAAGAACCGAACTACCAATAAAATAAATCCTCCTCAAAAGGATACAGAAACAAATCAAAAGCATTCAATTTTTTTATTCCTATTTCAAAAGTTAATAAAGTTTGACTATGTCTTTTCAAAAAACTGTACAGATAGTCTACCATCTCTTAACCGAACATGTTGTCATTTTTGCGACTTTAGACAGCCGTTCTGAAACGGAAGAGCTTTTGGACTGCACTATTTGCTTGTTAACTAAGACTTCAGCAGTGGCTAAAAACCCCCAGATTGATTCACAGACCATTTTGTTCATAGGATTATTTAAACAGCCCATTAAAATGGGACAGAGCAGTATAGCAATGTGTGCGATTTTCCTAATTGTAATCAAGTACTTTCTTCCAGTATATTGCAATACATTGTTTTCCCACCAGCTGTGGCCACTCCAAAGTAGATTTTTGGCACATTTCCAGCATTTATCTTGGGCAGTTTATAAATCTCATTGATTCTATAAGAAGTACAGTCATATAACCATTTATAATAATGTGTTAGATTTACAGAAGGGAATGCCACTAGACCCTTTGTGAAGATACAAAGTCAAGTACATTCTAGAATATTATACCTTGCCATCTTTTCCCTTAAGAGTTAAAATTACTGCCAGTTCCATCATCTAAGTTTAACAGGCATTGATATATTTTTGACAAGACGTCTTTGACACTCCTTCTGTCAATGACTACTGTTTCAGATGCCATCAGGGAACATTTCAGTTTAGAGTTTCATAAATAGTCTCTTAGTTGGAGATACTGAAACCATTAGAGGTTCACATTTCCCATTTATTTCACCTATATTGCCAGGAGTCAAAGTAAAAAAGGCATTATTATACAGAGTTCCCAGCTAGCCTAAGTTAAGCTAGTAATGTTTTTGTCAAGCAAGAAACAGGGTGAAATTATACATACAAATTAGGGTTGCCAACTGTCCTGCATTGTGCGGGATGCAGTGTTCCCTCTAAGGTGTGAGCGTGCGCATGCACTCACACGTTTTTTGATGTCTGCTCAGTTAATTTTAGATCCCACAAAGGTTGAATCAGGAAGGCCCCATTCTGAATGCATGTGCGCACACACACAAACAGCACCTTGATACTGCCGCCCAGAACAAAATTCGTCCCGCACACAGATTAAAAAAAATTAGAGAGAACACTGGCAGGATGTCCCTATTTCCTGGGGATAAATTATTGTCCCATTCGGGACTCAATTTCTCCCACTTTTTGACCTTGTTTTATTTGATTTTTAAAGCAGCGGGAATGATGGCGAGAGCTCTGCGCCCGCCTCCCAAACAAACCATGACAGGTGAAGTCGGGGCCGGTGGGCGTGCTGGAAGCAGGCGGAGAGACAGCAGCGAAGGAGCTCCTTCCTCATTCACAGAGGCCTGAAACTGGCCCGATCTGCCTCATCTGGGAGGAAGGCAGGCCCGAGGGAGGAGCTCCTTAGCTGCTGTCTCTCTGCCTGCTTCCAGTGCACTCGCCTGCCCGCCACGACATCACCTGTCATGGTTTGGGAGGCGGGCGCAGAGTTCTCACCACCATCCTCGCCGTGCAGTGGCAGCTACGACCACCAGTAAGCACGCGCTCTGGCCATCTGAGGCCAAGTCCCGCCCCTAGGTGGCCCCCAAGACTCCCCCCCCGACCCCCCACGTGTCCCAATTTTGGCCAACGCAATGTCGGCAACCCTAATACAAATGTATACATAAAGTGTTTGATATCAGACTTAAGGTGCCTGCTACCTGCTTTTGAGACGGATTCTTTTACCTCTGGCCCTGGACTGCAACTAGCGACACAGAAGAATCCAGCGTACAGATGAAACCTTTGATTCTTAGCTATAGCTTCTAGAGACAAGATCAGAAGTCATGAATACCGCCAACACATATTTAATAGGCTTATATTCATCTTCGACAGCTTCTGACACCTTCAAAGGAGATCAGAAGGTCGTTAGCAGATAAGTCAGTGGCTATTAGCTAAGATTACTAAGATAAACGACCATAATTAGAGGCACTGCACCCACTAAATATCAGTTGTGGGGGACAGGGAAGCACAAGAGAGTTATTGCCTTCATAGCAGTCCACCGCAGAAGAGAGGATGCAAAAGTAGACTAGGGATCAGTGTTCCCTCTAAGGCGTCTGCATGTGTGCGCGTTCACAAGTTTTTTGATGTCTGCTCAGTAAATTTTAGATCCCGCTCAGGTTGAATCAAGAAGGCCCCACTCTGAACGCAGGTGTGCACACACTACCTTGATACTGCTGCCCAGAACAAAACTCATTCCGCACACAGATGAAAAAAATAGAGAGAACACTGCTAGGGGTTCCCAATCTAGAGTCCCCAGATATCGCTGAACTACAACTCTCATCATCCTCAGCCATAAAGGTCTTCTGGGGACCCAAGGGGACCCAAAGCTGGGAAACCCTGGTGCACTCCTGCATCTTGTTTCCTACAGTGAACAATCAGATGGGGATCTCTGGACTAGGCACAGCCTTGGTTTGATCTAGCAGGGCTCTCTTGTGTTTTTTAGAACTATAGAACCTACCAAGAGAATGACCACAAGGGCGTTCCCAACATGTGCGCGTAGGTGAGCAGCTGGGAAACAGATTAGGAAGATTTTCAGGGATATTCCACAAAGAGAGAAAGAAATAATACAAGTGTCAACCAAAATCTCATGGGTCAGTTTCGCACATTCTAAAGTAGCAATGACAATATTGCTCTTTTGTGCAGAGCGATAGAACAGGATGGCAGGGAATCCAGGCAGATCCCTGCCTCAACCACTGCAAGAAATAACTACCACCCCTTCCTCACAGCTCAGAGGCAGAAGCAGCAGCAGAGAGCTCTGGGGGTATCCTGAGTCATCAAGCCCAAATGTCATAAGGCTTGATATCCCAAACCATCCCCAAAAGAGGGTTGTACAACCTTTGCTTGCAAAGCTTCCCCAGAGAGCAAACAAAGCTTCCTTATGCCGAGTCAGATCATTGATCTAAGTCAATATTTTCTGCACAGAATGGCAGCAGCAATCCAGGATTCTGGATGGGTATTTCTCAGCTCACCTGGGCACTTTCCAGATCAGACCCTGCAACGGGGTCACGTTGTATCCCGGAAGTGTGCTTCCACACTTCCTATGTTGTGACACCGCAGTCCCTCTGTGGACAGCAGGGTGCGGTTCACATATCCAATGCCTTGTTTCAAATTTAATCGCTGCGATATAGAGCTAGGACATTGTATATCCAGCGTGAAAAGGTTGCTGGTTTTTTCGGGTTGTTAATTTCCACGAGACTGTTTACGTTTTGAATGTGACTTGCCTTAACGGAGGCATTTTGCTGCTTTTGAGCAGCTAGTCTGGAAAGCACATTGGAGGTGCCAAGGATTAAACCTGGGACCTTCTACATGCAAAGCTGATCTTGTGGTAGCAAGCATGACTTGTCCCCTTAGCTAAGCAGGGTCCATCCTGGTTGCATATGAATGGGAGACTAGAAGTGTGTGCACTGCAAGATATTCCCCTCAGGGGATGGAGTCACTCTGGGAAGAGCAGAAGGGTTTCAAGTTCCATCCCTGGCTTCTCCAAGATAAGCCTGAGAGAGATTCCTGCCTGCAACCTTGAAGAAGCCGCTGCCAGTCTGTGAAGACAACACTGAGCTAGATAGACCAATGGTCTGACTCAGTATATGGCAGCTTCCTATGTTCCATATGCTCTGCCATTGAATTGTAGTTCCTCCCCAGTGATGTTCTTTGCCAAGGTGCTCCAACATTTAGGCCTCTTCCCTTAACGTTTAGCACAACAGCACCAAACTAACACACAAGATGCCCCAAGAACCAAATCACACGATCAACAGAATAATGTAATGCATTAACTGCCAGACCATACCACTGCAGATTTGGGGGTGGGGGGTGGCAAAGACTCAACTGTTCTCCTTAATAAAATATTCCACCATGTCAGAATCTCAACATGCCTATTGGGAGAAGCCATTCCTCAGTGGGAGGAAACATGCTCTGCATGCAGATAGTCCAAGATTCAGTTTCTGGCACCTCAAGTTAGAAGGCTCTCAGATACCCGGGCTAAGAAAGCTACCTTTTGGCACCCAGGAGAGCCACTGCCAGTCAGAGTACTCCATACTGGACTAGATGAAACCGAGTGAAAATAAAGGAGCATCATATATGTAGGGGTATTTATTATGATCTGAATGCTCTTGATTACTATGGAGTAAACTATGCTCCCATCTCTCTAATCACTCAATAACCAGAACTTTCTGCCTCAGTTGTGGAGGGACCATAACTAAGTGGGAAAGCACATGCTTTGCATAAAGAAGGTTCAAGGTTTAATTCTTAGCATTTCCAATTCTAGGGTCAAATGACCGGTGGTAAGGAGAACATCTGTGCAAGACCCCAGAGCAGGGGTGGGCAAACTTGACTCTCCAGTTCTTGTTGGACTGTAATGCCCATCATCCCCAGTCACAAGTTATGACTGGAATTGCAGGTCAACAGCAGCTGGAGAACACCTAGATTACTTATACTTACCCTTGAGAGTCACTGCCAGAGAAGCCAGTATCACCCAGTGCTCTAACTCAGTACAAGGCCATTTGATTTATTCTTTAAAGCAGAGGAATCCTGAAAGCCAACAGAGACTGGAAGGCATGGATTGAGGAAGAGGATAGGAACATAGGAAGCTGCCATATACTGAGTCAGACCATTGGTCTATTAAGCTCAGGGTTGTCTTCACAGACTGGCAGCGGCTTCTCCAAGGTTGCAGGCAGGGATCTCTCTCAGCCCTATCTTGAGGAAGCCAGGGAGGGAAATTGGAACCTTCTGCTCTTCCCAGAGCGGCTCCATCCCCTGAGGGGAATATCTTGCAGTGCTCACACATCAAGTCTCCCATTCAGATGCAACCAGGGCAGACCCGGCTTAGCTAAGGGGACAAGTCATGCTTGCTACCACAAGACCAGCTCTCCTCTGCCCAAGAGAAAGGCATGACCCAGACATCTCTTGAGGTTTAATAAAATGGCAGTATATCCTCAAGGAGAGGAGAGCTGGTCTTGTGGTAGCAAGCATGACTTGTCCCCATAGCTAAGCAGGGTCTTCCCTGGTTGCATATGAATGGGAGACTTGATGTGTGAGCACTGTAAGTTAAAGAGCAACTGAGAGTCTCTCTTGGCCGAACGGAGCCTCCAGGCTCCGTTCAGCCAGACCACACCCCCACCTGACGTCAGAGGCGGGGGTGGGGTCAGCCAACCTGCCAGCGTTCCCACTACGCCACTGCAATCAAGTCTGGACAAAAAGGTAAAAGGTAAAGTGTGCTGTCAAGTCAATTTTGACTCCTAGCGCCCACAGAGCCCTGTGGTTTTCTTTTAATAGAATACAGAAGGAGTTTACTATTGCCTCCTCCCGCACAGTATGAGAGCTGTGCTATATGTTTCGAAGTGGGGGAAGCACACCTCAGTATGGGGCTGTGATTTTCCCCAGATGCCCCTTGGCTCTTGAAACTGTCTTGCAGTTCATCCTTCCTTACTTCCACTTTGCATGCTGTCTTGTTTAGGGTTGCACACTCTGTAAAAGGCAGCTCAGTTTAATGAATCCCTGCAAGTTAAGCAAAGGGGCACTTTTACAAGTGGTGCCACTCCTACTGGAGGTGGCGGGGCGGAGAGAGCAACTGTCCCTATCCAACCCCAACACAGCCTTTTCAGGGCAATGAACCATTTTCTTTTGCTACGGAAACCATCCTGATAACTTTTTGTTGTTGTTGAAAAGCAGACTACTTTTAAATAAATAATAATGAGCATGATCCAGATTAAGCAAGACAACTGGAATAAACGAGACATGACAAACTGGAGTCTTTAAGTTAGTCACAACTAAGCACCATAGGAATTAATCTGGAACCGGCCCAATAATATTGAAGAAATCATCCCATCTCAACCTTTCTTTCTTTTTTGCATTATGCTTTGCATTTAACCGTACCGATGTCTCTGCATAAACAGATGCCAGCAGAGGATAATCCATCTTTGTAAAAATTAAAATACTGCGCGATCAGATTTGCCAGATCGGGGCGGGGTGGGTCTTTAAATGGAACAAGATTTGGGAAGCTCCGCCCTAGCGGGGTGGGGCTGCCTGCACATCCCATTCATTGGTCGCGGCAGAAGAACGCGTGGGGGTGGAGAGAGAGGTCAGGGAGGGAGGAAGGAAGCCTGCACATGCACGCACACGCCAGCAGGAGCACGTACACCCAACACGCGTGGGGGCGCGCGCGCACTCCTAAGCGAGCCCCAAGCCCATGGAAGCGGCATGTGCGGAAGGGGGCACGTGCCTCTGCGCCTCTCTCTCGCTGCTATTTGGGGTTTTTAAGCCAGCCGGGAATGCCTCAGCATCTCTAAGAGCCGATCGAGCCAAAGACAACCGATGCTCTCCCTTTTAGGGGAAGGGAATGCATTCGAGATGTATAACGGCCACCACTGCAAACTTGCCTTTTTTCTTTCTTTCTTTCTTTTTTTCTAGGAGGCATTTTCAAAATTATATCTCCTACCATTATGATATCTCCTATATATAGCAATTGGAGTGGGTATAATAATTGCATCTTCCCATCCAACACACACACCCCACGTCAATCAAATATCAGCGGAAACGCACACCCTAAGGCTGAATCGGGACACAATTTGCAAAGGGTTTTGTGGGGTGGGGGGAGGGCGGTGCACTATAAAACGATACGAGGATGAGATCATCGTGAACTCTTGGAAACTGGCGGGTGGGGGGGGGGCTCCCCTTGCTCGTACAACTCGGTGGACAACCAGGAAAGAGAGACAGTACCAGGCAGCAGGGAGACTGAACGTCATCACCTCCTCTTCCCATAAGTGCAAAGATCAGGAAACCAGCTGACTGACGCCCCCTTGATCTACCCAGAGAAAGAGCCTCGATCTTCCTGCACGGATTTCCAGGTTTTATGCGCCTCCCGGCCTGTAAGATCTCTGCTTTCTATGCCCACAGTGCAGACGCCCCTTATAAGCCATCCTCAGAACGTCCCTACAGACTATAGGATCGTCTCTGAAAGAGTACCAATGGGGCGAAGGGTCCCTAAAAAGGCCATTGCTTTTTCACCACCACAGTCTTTAATAATAATACCGCAAATGACTCTTAACGGTTTAAGAAGCCACAGCACACGAAGCCTGAAGGAGGTAGCTGGTTTTTCAAGCGCTCTTCCTACAAGACAGCACGCGCATAACACCGTGGGAAGTTCCCTTGCGGAAGCCACACGGAACGAACGAGATCGGCGCAGTAGCTGTGCCTTATGTAATTAGATCTTACAGCTGAGAAGATGCAAAAGAAACAGGGGGAGGAGGGAAGTGGCCGGGTGGATGGAGAGATACAAACGATGCACGCACACCCCACTGAGGACATTGCTACAAGATGCAGTAAGAGTTATTAAGCGTAGGTGCCTTTCAGAAGAAGGATATACAGATGAAAGGATCTATCAGCCGTGATGGTTAGATGGAACCTCCATGTTCCGAGGCAGTATATCAGTTGCTGGGGAGCAACAGCAGAAGAAGGCGATTGCTTTCGTGGCCTGGTTGTGGGTTGCCCAAAAGCATCTGGTGAGCCACTGTGGGAAACAGGACGCTGCACCAGGTGGCCCTTTAGTCTGATCCAGCAAGGCTCTTCTACAGCCGTATACACGACTGCGGATAGGATTGTGGAAGTTGTAGACCAGCAACATCTGGGTCCCGAGGTTACGAACCCCTGTTATACACAGCGAGCAATCGTTTGGGACCTTTCTCCCCATTTCACAGAAAGAGGGGGGTGGAGCATACAGTAAGAGAGATGAGGGACGCTAAGCAGATCCGGATATGCCCCCCTCCCCAAACCCCACATCTTTCAGCCTTAAGTATATACAGAATAGCCTCCCTTATTGCACTGCTTGAAAGGGGAAGGGTGGAACAGCCCAAGCAAACCTGAGATTTGGTTTTTTGCTAATGACAAAAAAGCAGTCCCTTCCTCCTTTTCTTTCGCCCCCTTCCCCCTCAGTAGCAAGAGAACGGCAGAAGCAAAAAAGACAGCGAGGCCATATTAAGAGCGGAGACCGAGCCTTGCTAAGGAATTTCTGAGGGGTTGCTTTGGGTATGCCCCTTTAAGGTGGTCATCCTATGCACGCTTATTTGGGAGAAAGGCCCACGGGACGCAGGAGGCTTACTTCTGAGTAAACGTGGCTAGGATGCAACCCCTCCACCCCCACTGAAAGCTGAGCAAAGGAGTCGCATTTCCCCTCCCCATCCTATATCGGCTTGCAAGGGGGGATCCGGCGTCCTGAGCGCGGCCAGCGCGGCCTCCGAACGCTCACCTACTCCAGCTGTTTCTTCTGACGCTGCACCCCGGGATCTCCAGCTGTGGACACACCTCTGGTTCAGGTTCCTGCTGTGAGTGTCACAATAACAAGGAAGTTTTTCTTTCCCCAGCAAAGGAGCCGAACCCTGCCTACATGATCGACGTATCGCTCCATCCAATGGGAAGCTAAAGAGCCTCTCCGATTGCACCAATAGCTGCTTTCCAGAGAGTGTCATGAAGGAGAGGTGGAGCGAGGAACCAGTTTGGTAGGCGGGGAAAGGAGGGCTGGTGGTTAACCCTAAAAGCGCAGAACGATCTGTCTCGTGGTCGTGATACACTTTGCAGTTTGCTAAGCTGGACATAGTATAGGCAGGAGAGAATGTAAGAGTGTACAAGCCTTAGAGTTACACAGAAATCACCGCCACACCGGAATGCAGGGCTCTCAGGGGGAGGCCTATCCTATTTGATTTTTATTCTATAGGTCTTAGCAGAAGTATATTTTTTCAGACAATCTGCAGCTGCATACTCAGGACTGGACCTGAGTGTACATGAGCTCCAAGCAGGTCAATTGATAAAAGTCAATGGTGGAACACAGAGATGGTTTTAGGAGCTGTTTTCTGCAAGCTTTGCCATGGAAAGTGTTTCTGCTAATTCATTTTCAGATGCGTTTGGACTGTGGATAACATTATCTCTGGGCCTCATTCCAGCTTGGTATTGTCAAGTGTTTCAGTTTCCAGTATTTGTAAATTGAATGAGAGAAGCATTGATCAGTAATGACATTCTGTAGAGCTCTTTCCCACTTGTTTTATTGTATTAGCACAATTCAGAAGTAAGGTACTAGAATATAAGACATTCTTGAGGATCACTTATGAAAACCTTTATTCTTTACACACCTATGGCTGTCTATACATTTTATTTCACATTTCTATCCCATCCTTGCTTCAAAGCTCTCGGGATGGCATACATGCATTACCTCTATGAGGTGGGCTAGGCTGAGAGAATGTTTCTGGCTCAACCTCTTTCAACTACAGTACACTTGATCTTAGCCCAATGGCCGAGAAGCAATACATTCAACTGAGTCTTATGGCTAAATCGGGAGGCAAACTCAGGTCCCTACTGTCCCATTCCAGCACTCTATATCGCAATGGTGATTGCAATTTTGACAACGCCCTTCAATTACTGGTTACTATTTACAGGTAAGATGTATGGAACAATTCTTTTAGCAATAGCAATAGCACTTACATTTATATACCGCTCTATAGCCGAAGCTCTCTAAGCGGTTTACAATGATTTAGCATATTGCCCCCAACATTCTGGGTACTCATTTTACCGACCTCGGAAGGATGGAAGGCTGAGTCAACCTTGAGCCCCTCCCTGGTCAGGATCGAACTTGTAACCTTCTGGTTACAGGGCGGCAGTTTTACCACTGCACCACCAGGGGCTCATTTTTTAAAAAAACAACAACTGGAAACCTCTTTTTAATGTTCCATTTCTATCTGTTTATTTATCAAATTTGTACACCACCCCAAACTTCCATCTCTGGGTGGTTAACAATAGCATAAAATAAGTTAAAACATATACAAATACTTAAAACAATTTAACAATTTAAAAATCAACCACAGATTAAAACCTAAATATTTTTAAAAGCTGAAAAAGCTTGGGTGAAGAGGTGGGTTTTCAAATGCTTTATACAAATTGTCAGAGATGGGGAGGATCGTATCTCAGTAGGGAGCACATTCCACAATCTTGGGGCAGCAACCGAGAAGGCCCGTCCCCATGTGGCCACCAGCCGAGCTGGCAGCAACTGGAGACGGACCTCTCCGGGTGACCTCAGTGGGCGATGGGGCTCATAATGAAGAAGACTTTCTCTTAAATACCCATGGCCTAAGCCGTTTAGGGCTTTGTATTAGCACTTTGTATTTTGCCCAGAAAACTATTGGCAGCCAGTGTAACTCTATCGGCAAAGGAATGATGTGGTCTCCAAGATGACCCAGAGACCAACCTGGCCGCCACATTCTGTACCAACTGAAGTTTCTGGAGTACATACATAGGCAGTCCCACATAGAGCGCATTACAGAAGTCAAATCTGGAGGTTACCAACATATGTACCACTGTTTTGAGGTCGTTCATCTCAAGTAACGGACGCAGCTGGCATATCAGCTGAAGCTGATAGAAAGCCCCTCTGGCCACCGCCTCAACCTGAGATACCAAGGAGAGGTGTGGATCCAGAAGTACTCCTAGACTGCAAACCTGTTCCTTTTGGGGAGGTGTGACCCCCATCTAGAACAGGGAGATCGAAATTGTCTCTGGAGTTCTGACCCCGTACAATAAGCACCTCAGTCTTATTTAGATTCAGTCTCAGTTTATTCTTCCTCATCTAGCCCATTACTGCTTCCAGTCAGGCATTTAGGGAAGTTATGCCATCTCCTGAAGAAGTTGACATGGAGAGTAGATCTGGGTGTCATCAGCATACTGATAAATCTCCTGATGATCTCTCCCAGCGGTTTCATGTAGATGTTAAGGAGCATTGGAGAAAGTACGGAGCCTTGAGGGACACCATACTTTAGCTCAGATTTCAAAGAGCAACAGTCTCCAATCGACACCACCTGCAGTCTGTCTGAGAGGTAGGAGCGGAACCACTGTAAAACAGTGCCTCCCACTCCCAACACTCTCAGATGTTCCAGAAGGATACTATGGTCGATAGTCTGTCCATGACAATGGGAGATCACAGGAGTCTGCACCCACAGAACACCACCCTGATCAGAATAAAATACCAAATCAAGTGTGTGACCTGCAATGTGCATCTGTCCAGAGACCACCTGGGATAGGCCCATAGAAGTCATGGCTTCTATGAACTCCTGAGCCACCCCAGGCAAATTGGTCCCAAAATGAACATTGATGTCCCCCAGCACCAAAAGTCTGGGAGACTCCAACACAAGTTCCGTTTCTGTTCCGTTCGTGTTTATAGTAGCTTCTTTAGTTTTTATAGTTCTCAGTTTTTAGCTTTTAAAATAATTCTTAATTTGGAATTTTAAAATATATATATAATTTTAAATGTGGTTTTAGCCTGGTTTAAACTTGTTTAACTTAAATTTGGTTAATTTTATTAGTCTTATTTTACATTGTATCTTTTAATATTGTGAGCTGCCCTGAGCAGTAGTGCACTGGAGTAATGTACTGAATAAATATTTTAAACAATTTTTTTTAATGTTGCATTAAAAACAAATGAGAGAGAGAGAGAAATGTAGGGTATTTAACTAATGCTGCATCCTTATGCACACTAACGTGGAAGCGTCCCACTTAATTTAATGGGACTCACTTCTGAGTAAATATGAATAGGATTGGGCTGCTGAGTGCAATCCTATGCCTACTTTAAAAATAAGCCCATTTACTCAATGGGAGTCATTTCCAGCTAAACATGCACAGGATTGGGTGGTACAGTGCACAGGAGGATTTGTTTACAGTTCTCGTGAAGGCCCACAGTACGTGTCCAATGTCATATTGAGCCTGAGGTGTAGCTTGACAACTAAAGAGAATTAAAATAGAAAAGAATCCTTCAGGTGCAGGGAAAGAGTTGGAGGCAAGCACTCTCCAGTTAGTGGAAGGAGAAGACTGCCAACATGAGCCATGCATAATTCACAAGCTCACAGAGGGATGTGGATACATGGCAGTTCTAGTTAGAGCCAAAGGAGCCACTTAGAGTAATTTTCCTTCAGGAAGAGTCTCCATATGTAAGTATCTTCCCTACTTTCTTCTTCTCTTTATCCTTGATTTTTTCCAGATAGCTCTGCTACATCATTCTTTTCCCCCATATTTTTTTAATCACTGGGCAAACTCCTCAGTTTCCATCACAGCTTTCAGAAAAAATGTAAAATCTTGGCTTTTTGCCTAGGCATTTATTTGATTCTCTGCTGCTGCTGTTTATAATCTTTATTGCTTTTATGCTTTTTGTTTTGAATTTTTAAATCAGATTTGTTTAATATTTCCCCCCCACTTAATATTTTAATTGTGTCTTTTTTACCATCTTGTGTTAAATTTTTTTTGCTGTAAACCACCTTGGGATTGCTTTAATGAAAGGCGGTATATAAATTTAACAATAAATAAATAAAATATTCTCGAAGACTATTTAATAGAGATGTTCACAAACTGGTTCGGTGCTCCTTTTCTGGAGCACCGAACCAATTCAGAAGTCCAGCGTTCAGAGGCGGGGGGGGGGCCTTTAAGGGGCAGGGAGGGTGCCCTTACCTCCACCGCTGCTTTCCACCCCAGTGGAAATCTCCCCATCATACCGTCACCGTCATACCAGAAGTGACCAATGCATGTGTGCACCCCCCCTACCTCCCGGGTTCATGCACATCCCTACTATTTAATAGTTTTGCGCTTCCTCCCAGGAATGAAGTGCTACTCTGGCTCCCTTTGGAGGATTGATCACTGGAGGCTTATGGTGTCTTTGTAATCGTTGGTTTATTTACATATACTCAAGTTAAGCATTAGAGGAATCTCAAATAGCAGAGCACTCCTTCAAGGCAGCAACAGGCTACATCAGATCTCCAGAAAGCAAACCCTGTACCCTAAAGTGCTTCAACTCCCTGCCCAAATTCTCCATTCCAGACTCTTCACTGCAGTCCTAGTCAGACAGTATACTGTACGTGCATTCAGGTGTCCACACACATGTACATGTTTGTGTGAATGACTATACCTGTGTTTCTTTTAAAAGGTACAGGTCCCTCAAATGCATGGTACAAATAGGAAGTGTACTGTTATACATGTGTTCAAAATGTATGAACAACAATGTATGAATAACTAAACATGCATATAGATCTACACATATACACATTGTACACAGGCCTATTCAGACATGTTGTGTATGCACATATGTGTTTTTGTGTGAAGGCTGTACATGCGTTCACTTTAAAAGTGAACCTGGTACAGGCCCTCTCAAATGCACGGTACAGAATAGGAAGTGCATTACTGTACATGCATTTAACATAATATGTGACTGTATATGCATACAAATCTGTATGTGCATTGAACACAATCCATGAATAGCGCTGTGTCTCTCTCAATTTTCCCTTCAGAGAGTCAGAAACCCAGAATACCTTTCAGAGTCCTGAAATAATTTTAACTTTCAGCAGATCTCAAGGACATAGTGATTCTTACTTCTCACTGTACAGGGTCATAGTCATGTTTACAATGCAAACAAACAAACAAACAAACAAACAAACAAACAAACAAACAAACAGGAATCAGTTACCAATCCCATTGTGATGACATCATTTGAAAAACTGAATGAGAACAAGACCTTCAGGATCATAAGGAGCGAGGAAGTGACTTATTAGTCTATGATTAAAGTGTCTGTCATGCCTGTTGGCTAACCAAATCTCCCTACAACAGATCAAAGGGTATGCAATGTAGTCTGCACAGCTATGAGCAAGCTGGCTGCTGGCTGCCCGCCAGCACTTGGCTGTCTCAAAACATCTGTCTCCTTATTAAAGGTAAAGCTGAGCGAGTCAAAGCAAGGACCCGTAGGTCTTATTGGCTTAGGGTATGTGCAAACAGCACAGATCCTTTCCAGGAGCAGGTGGGGCCAACTGTTCCTTCTCATCTGCTCTTTGCGGGATGTGGACTTTGCACCTTCAAAGAACAGCCTCAGCACCATATGAATGAATGAGCAACCCAGCTGAGCTGTGTATTCATGAGAAAATATGCTGGGTTGGAGAGCACCAGCTTCTTGCCTGAAACGGAGCCCTTCCTAACAGGCAGCCAGACCTGCTTCAGGCCTTGCAAATCTGCCAGGCTGAGGGAGAAATAGGGGGGTCCGTGGGGGGCAAGGTCTCAAGCAGAGCTAGCATGTCTGCAGTAGTGATCGCAGACCAGCCCGCTAGGAAAGAGGATTTCAAATGGCTGGAGTTCTCCCAGCCAGCAGATCTGTTCCTCTGTGCAGTGTGTGTGCAGACACTGCCCCGAACATGGCGGCAAAAGTAAGCTTCTTTAATGAGAGACACACTTTCCATGCAGCCAACCTAGAGGTGGGACACTCAGTAGTGACTCTGCACTGGTGCAAACAGCCCAAGTGGTTCCGGGGGGGGGGGTGAAGTTGCAAACACAGCTTCCCAAACACACAGCAGATGCCCTTGCCAGGCCGCCTATTCCTCTGAACCGTACTTAATGTAATACCTATTCTGATTCCAGGAAGAGGCTATAATACTAGTGAAGAGAGCCTGGCTAAGAGCCAGTTGTGGCTCAAGGGCTCTTCACGTGCATGTTTCACATATCTGGAGATCAGGCGGAGTGTTAAACAGAAAAGAAAAATGACTTCCTTCCATGAGAACATGTCCACATTACAGCTGCCTGTGCTCACAGTCAGGGCGGCCCTTTAATTAGGCAAGGTGAGGCAGTTGCTTCAGGTGGCTGATTACTGATACACCAAGATACTCCACACCCAATGCTGTCTTAAGTGCTGGCCATGCCCCCAGACACAGATGCCAGTGTCAAGCAGAGGCACTCTTACCTCTGGACCGTGGGGCCCCGGTCTGTGGCCTCTAAGGTCCGGGGGGGACCTCTAAAGGCTGGGGGGCCTCCTGCCAGCGTGAGCAGGCAACCGATGCTACAACCCCAACCGATGCTACAAGGCCAAACCGCAGATCACCATGTGCGGGCGTGGGGGGTGGGTGAGCCTCAGCAGGCCTCCCCCCGTGGCGGTAGTGGGCTGAGTGGGAGCAGCTGGGCTGACTGTCTGCTCAAGGGTTGCTGAAGGCTTCACCGTCACATCTACTCAGCTTGACGGGCCACAGACTTCAGAAAGTAGAGTTACAGTGAGAACTTCGGTTTCGGTCTCCCCCCAAAATCTACACACACACACACACACACACACACACACTTTTACACTAAATAAGAGCCAAGTTCAAGAGTGCCTGAATCGGTTTCTTTGCTGCTACTTTTTTGAGGGCCAGGAAGGAACGTGCTACCGCCCGATAACAAAACTCAGGCATTCTCCATTGTGCTCTGTGGGTATCTCGTTCTTCTGTTGGGAAGCAGGGAGAGGGAAGAAAGGGAAAGAGTTGTGTGAGGGCCAGGAGGGAAAAGCTTTAAAGGTACGTGGAAACCTCTCCTGTCAACAGAGCTGTTACTCTGTTCTACTTCTATGTCAATGACAGTTCCTGGGTTGTAATGGTGACAGTGGGAAGGAAAATGACTGGAAGTGGGAAGCAGAGACCCCAGGTGGCCGTGAAGGGGCTGGAACTGGTATCTGCACCATCCGCCGCCACCCACCTCAGCTGCCTTTATGTCCCTTCCTCATAGGAACATAGGAATATACTGCCATACACTGAGTCAGACCAAAGATTCATCTAGCTCAGTATTGTCTACATAGACTGGCAGCGGCTTCTCCAAGGTTGCAGACAGGAATCTCTCTCAGCCCTATCTTGGAGATGCTGCCAGGGAGGGAACTTGGAAGCGTCTGCTCTTCCCAGAGCAGCTCCATCCCCTGAGGGGAATATCTCACAGTGCACACACTTCTAGTCTCCCCTTCATATGCAACCAGGGCGGACCCTGCTTAGCTAAGGGGACAAGACATGCCTGCTACCACAAGGCCAGCTCTCCTCTCCTCATTCCTCCTCCTCTTCTAGGCACAAGTCCAAAGAAACCACTCTCTCCGGGCTCAGTTCTCAGCCCAGGAGCTTGTGGAATCCTGAAGAACATGCCTCTGAGCATGTGCAGAGCGCCTCCCCCATTACCCTCCAGGATGGGAGGTGGTGAGCTCCTTCCAGCTCCGCTCCCTCCTCCTGAGTGACAGCCTCTTGCCTCTATGCTTCCTCCACATGGAGGAAGGCCGCTTAGCAGTGAGGCGAGAGGCCGTCACTTGGGAGAAGGGAGTGGAGCTGGACGGGTTTGCCACCTCCCATCCTGGAGAATAATGGGGAATTCTCCCCTCCTTGCCCCCACCTTCCCGCAGCTACTGCCACTGCTGCACAGTGGCGTTTCTCCTCCCCACCACAACCACCATCACGACGGGGAAGGGCCCCGAAGCCCTTCAGGTCCAGACTACCAAATGACCTGGGTCCACCACTGATGTCAAGGATCTAGACCAGCTCTGTCCAACCTCTTCTTCTTCCACTCACTGGATTCTGGGCATGCAGGGTTTTTAAACCCCATTCCCATATGCTGGGGAGGCAATGGGTGGAATGGGGAGCCTCAGGCTGGTGAGGCAACACCCACAGGTGGCAGGGGCAGGGTGGGATGCCCAAACTGGTCACCTCAAGGTGGTCAGCTCACCTCATTAGGAAGCTGTCATATACTGAGTCAGACCATAGGTCCACTGAGCTCAGTATTGTCTACACAGACTGACAGCGACTTCTCCAAGGTTGCAGGCAGGAGTCTCTCTCAGCCCTCTCTTGGAGCTGCCAGGGAGGGAAGCTGGAACCTAGATGCTCTTCCCAGAGTGGCTCTATCCCTGGAGGGGAATCTCTTCCAGTGCTCACACATCAAGTCTCCCAGTCATATGCAACCAGGATGGACCCTGCTTAGCTAAGGGGACAAGTCATGCTTGCTCCCACAAGACCAGCTCTCCTCATTAAAAAGCCACCTCCACCCAGCCATCAGAGCATTTCTTTGGGACTGATCAGACCCTTGCAAACTTTGCAAGGAGCGCCTCTCCTCACACTCCTTGCAGAACTTGCAGGGAGCACAAAGAGAGAAAGGGAGGCTGCAGGCAACTTGCCCCCCTCCCTGCCCCCTTTGCACTTTCAAAGCTTGCAGGGGTGGGCTTTGGAAGGTGTCTGGCTCCCATGGGGTTGGGTGGGGTGGTGGCGGCAGCATTTTGCACCTTGCTGTAGGTGCAAAATACCTTGGGCCACTTCTGCTCATGGTTGAGTGAAACAATCCAGGCTGTGCGTAAAGCACACCACCACAGGTTCACAACCTTAGATCCCCAGATGTTGTTGGACTACAACTGCCATCCCTCCCACTCGCCCACCCAAGGTTTTGAACCCCTGCACCACAGTCAGGAAAGCTGAATCCTGCAACCTTGTCTGAATTCCTTGTTTTTAAAGCATGTCTGCCATTTGGGGGCATTGGCCTTCGAACAATCTCACAACAGCATGGAAAAGCAGCAACATGCATTCAGTTAATGTTTTTTCAAAACAAACCAACAACTGCATAATCAGAAAACAAAAGATCCAGCAAATTATTAAATCAAGGGCACAGATCAATTCAGACTGAAGGCTGCAGAAGGCCAAGGGCGGGGGGGACGACAAACAAAAAGGCCTCCTAGAGGAGGAAAATGAAGCACATTTGAAGCTGCCTTGTACCAAGTCAGACCATGCATCCAATATTGTCTACTCTGACTGGTAGAAGCTTTCTAGGTTGTTGGGCAGGGCTCTCTATCACTCCTGCTATGGGAGATCCTTTGGAGATACCAGGGACTGAACCAGGGAGCTTCTGCATGCAAAACAGGTAGCTTACCATTACCACTCAGGCTTCCAGATATTTCCTTGGGTATTGTCCAAATATCTTCATGCAAGGGTCCTCCAACTTGGGTCCTTATTGTTGGACTACAGTTTTCATCATCCTTTCAGCCGTTGTGGCTGGAGATGATGGGAGTTGTAGCCAGTGGTCCTGGTAAGAGGGATTCCCAGATGTTGTTGACTACAACTCCCATAATACCCAAGCAAAAGCCATTGCAGCTGGGGATTCTGGGAGCTGTAGTCAACAACATCTGGGAATCCCTGTTAGAGGGAACATGGGTTGTAGCCCAACAAACATGTGGGGACCAGTGTTCCCTGTAGGACGGATTCCCAGATGTTGACTACAACTCCCAGCATTCCCAGCTGCAATGGACTTTGGGTGGGGATTATGGGAGTTGTAGTCAACAACATCTGGGAATCCCTCTTACAGGGAACACTGGTGGGAACTCAAGTTGGAGAACCCCTGCCTTGATGCCTATCTTTGCAGCCAGAATAGCTATAACATTGCTTTTACAAATAAATGCTGAGAATCATGTGCCCAACACAAATTTGCACCCTTACATGCAATTGAGGGATGGCCCCAGCTATTTAATTCACACAACCAGAAGTGCAAGAGTAATTAAGATAGATACTAGTTTGCCCTACTACCTAAGCCCTATTCAGATGTTATGTTGTATGTGCATACAGGAGTGCAAACAGGTGCATGTTTTTGTGCATGCATGAGGAATGTGCATACATTAATCTTAAAAGAGCGCCAGGGTACAGATCCCTTCAGATGGAGGATATAGACAGGAAGAGTACTATCTTGTGTGTGGAACATGGTATGTACAGTAAATAATTACGTGCATACAGAACTGCACATGAATATGCTGTACATAGTTTGATCATATGTGAACATAATATGTGACAAGGACTATCCTCTTGCTGAACTTGAGAGGCCAGTTATGTCATGGGAAGGCCAGCCCCATTACTCATGTGGAGGTAGGGAACCCCTGTGGACGGAAGCATCCCAGTACACATGGACTGTGGGTGACTGCCATGCAGCACATGAGCATGACCAAATGACCAAAATGAGCATTGCACTGATGTGCCCTGAATATTTTTGACATGCATGGCAAGGCAGTCACACATTTGTTTTTGTTTTTAATAATTATTTTATATGCATACCACTTTTCAGTTTAAAAACAAAATTTTTACGTGAACACATCGATTGGTTGTTAAAGATAGATAATGAATTAGCATAAAGCCCTAGAATTAGGGCTTCTAGAATTAAAGCATAATTCTAGAAGACCTCCAAAGTTTCTTCCAGCTCTAAAATTCTATAAAAACAGTCTTTAAGGAGATCATTTTAAAATGTAAAGGATCTGGGGCCACCCCGCCTGCTTGCAATTCAAGCCCCAAAACAAAAACACAGAAAGAAAAAGAAGATGACTCTCCCTAAATGGTAAATAAATAAATAGATTTCACTCAATCCTAAACATGTATATTTGGCAGTAAATCCCACTGAGTTCAGGGGGATTTATTTCCCTGAAAGTATGCTTAGGACTGCAGACATAATATACCACTTGGATGACACAGAAAATTTTGTATGCATGTATACCCTGGTGTACCATCAGTTTGTTTGCACTGCAGAGAGTGCTAGTAAAGCAAAGCGTAAGATCTTCCAAAATCATTTCAGGAGAAAAGAGATGCAGGCATTTCAATCTGCTTGCGAAGAGGCAAGTCTTATAGGAAAAGAGATCATAGGAGGAGAGGTTTAATGGCCTATAACATTTTCCCAGCCTTTATCTCCCATGTGCCAGCAGCAGCACATCAGACTAGAAGGTAGAGATCTTAACCTGTAAATAGACCTATAATCTTTTAATCTCGGATAGGTTAGCAGTGAAATCCGAGAAACAAACATCTTACTGGAGAATCACAGCAATTAGAACAGGCGTGCAGAAACTCAGCTGCTTGGTTGCTTGAATAACTGAGTGAGTACCTTTGCTACTAGAAATCACCTAATGGCACAGCGGGGGAAATGACTTGACTAGCAAGCCAGAGGTTGCCGGTTTGAATCCCCGCTGGTATGTTTCCCAGACTATGGGAAACACCTATATCGGGCAGCAGCAATATAGGAAGATGCTGAAAGGCATCATTTCATACTCTGTGGGAGGAGGCAATGGTAAACCCATCCTATATTCTACCAAAGACAACCACAGGGCTCTGTGGTTGCCAGAAGTCGACACTGACTCAACGGCACACTTTACTTTACCTTTGCTACTATCTTAGGATAGAAAAGAAGATGGCTCTACCTCCTTATCCACCAGTATAATGACTCCTGTCTCCTTGGCATGGGTATTGCTGGGAACTTAAAAGATCTGAGGCCTGGGCCTACAGCCCCACCTTTGATAATTAAATTCAATCATGCCCCCCACCAAGAAGAATTACATATGCTTTTTAAAAGTCTTCAATATTATCATACAGCACCTATGAAGGTGGAAGCAGTGGAGAGCTAGGTGAGGCTGTGAGCTCTCTCCTTTGCTCTGTGCAGGTGCCTCCACTGCTGCACCTCCTCTCTGGAAGAGGTCATGGAAGAGGGAGGCGGCTAATGAGATTCAGGATGCTGAGCAAATCATTGGGGGGGGGATGCCCAATGGGCCACTCCTGATGTTACCCCTGCTCCTTGGTCAATGTCTTCTGCAGCCCTGGCAGTCATGTTTCATAATGCTACTGCATGAACACCCATGTAGATAGTTAAAGATGGCTGCTGCATATGACACATTGATGTTCATCAGGCTGAGCAAATCAGTCTGGAACTGCTGTTTTTCAATAGGAGCAACTGGGGGTAGGAGTGGTGGACTAAACTAGAAAACATCCCTCCAGTTTTCACAATGGAGAGAAGTAAGAAATGGGGTCCCCCGGGAATCTGTACTGGGACCAGTGCTCTTTAACTTGTTCATAAATGATCTAGAAGTTGGTGTAACCAGTGAAGTGGCCAATTTTACAGATGACACTAAAGTATTTAGGGTAGTGAAACCCAAAATAGATTGTGAGGAGCTCCAAAAGAATCTCTCCAAAATGGGTGAGTGGGTGACAAAATGACAAATGTGGGTTGATGTAAGCAAGTGTAAAGCTATGTATACTGGGGCAAAAAACCCCAACTTCACATATATGCAGATGGGGTCTAAGCTGTCAGTGACTGACCAGGAAAGGGATCTTGGGGTCATGGCGAATGCCAGACAGCGCATTGAAAGTGTTGACTCAGTGCTCAGCAGCTGTGAAAAAGACAAATTAAATGCTAGGGATCATTTGGGAGGGGATTGAAATCTAAGTTGCAGCCACATTTGGAATACTGCATACAGTTTTGGCCACCGTATCTTAAGGAGGACACTGTAGAACTGGAAAAGGTGCAGAAAAGAGCAACCAAGATTATCAGGGACCTGAAGCACCTTCCTTATGAGGCAAGGCTACAGCATCTGGGGCTTTTTAGTTTGGAAAAGAAGCGACTGAGGGGAGACATGATAGAGATGTATAAAATTATGCATGGAGTAGAGAGAGTGGACAAAGAGAAATTTTTCTCCCTCTCTCACAATACTAGAGCCAGGGGTCATCCCATGAAACTGAAGGCCAGGAAATTTAGGACCGACAAATCACACGGTGCATCTATGGACTTCTCTTCCATGGGATGGGGTGTTGGCCACTAGCCTAGATGGCTTTAAAAGGGGCTTAGACACATTAATGGAGATCAGGTCTATGAGTGGCAACTAGTCTGAGGGCTATAGGCCACCTCCAGCCTCAGAGGCAAGATGCCTCTAAATACCAGTTGCAGGGGAACATCAGCAGAAGAGAAGGCATGCCCTCAGCTCTTGCCTGTGGGCTTTCCAGGGGCATCTGGTGGGCCACTGTGTGAAACAGGATGCTAGATTAGATGGGCCTTGGGCCTGATCCAGCAGTGCTGTTCTTATGCAGGCTAAATATGGAGCAACTAGGTGTGCATATACTGAAATACTGGTAGACATGTACGAGTGAACACAAGTTGCCCTGATTTTGAAAATCTTCGAAACCAAGATGTATGCACAAATAATTTATGACACTAAAAGATAATGCTTCTGCAGAGCAACAAATTTGGCATTTTTCCAGGATACCAATGAGAATAGAAACTCAAATACTTCCAAAAGAAACAAGAGACTATTCACACTCCCTGGCTTTAATTAAGTCACACGTCAGATGCCAAGTTCTTAAACCTTTAGCTGAACCATTTCAATGCAACTCTACCAGATCAAGTACCTGGTTCCATGAAATCATTTAATTTGAATCACATCATATCACTTTCCCAGGAGTAATTTAAATGGAAAGCAGCCACTGGCTGTTAAGCCAGAGTTCAAACAGCGCCTTAGGCACGTTTGAGTCCAAAGAAATTTATCTCTAACAGCAAATGTCAAAACAGCACCCTGGTATGGAATGATAACATTTCATCATGCCTAGAAAACTGTTTACTTGAGCTTCTTAAGTTTGCTCTGAGTTTTAAAAAAATGCCCACTGCAGTTCTAAAAAGGAACAGCTACACATAGCAAACTTCTTCTGATAACTCAACTATTTATTAATAACGTATTTGAAATGTCTAGTGCATAATACTCAGATTGGTGATGGTGGTGGTGGTGGTGAGAAATCAGCATATTTTCTCTAGTTTCTAGTCCATCTAGGCCTCGGACTATTTAGCTCCTGAGGAGATCATAGAGGTCCAACCACTCACACAGGCTTGGGTGAGGCCCAATCACTCACAAACCTAAAATTGTGCCTGTCAGTTCCATGACCTTCTCATCCTGAGGCCTTCTCACCTTGCTTCTTAAAGCGATGCTACACAATACTCATTAAAAATAATTAATTATGTGATGATGTAGCAATCAGCCTCCCCTCCCTCTAAGGAGTTAACAGGAAGTGAACCCTTGTCTTGACTGACAGGTTGGTGAACTCCAGGGCAGCCAATCAGTACACCAGGTGGGTGGGACCTAGAGAGCAGTTGCTGGGAATTCTGGAAACAAGAAGGGCGGTCTGTGCTAGAGAACCATGTGCAGAAAGGCTTAGTGATGGGCATAGAGTTTTTGCTCCCTCATAGTCAAAGCCAGCATGGAGGTTTCTCTCATGGAACAACTGCAGATCCTTGAGACACAGGATTTCAGGAAGCTTGATTCTCATCAGGTGTTGGGTGAGTTTTCAAGGGAAAGGGGATTCAGCATAGGGAACAGTTTGTTAGATTTTGCAAAAGAAACATATTTCTGTGTGTGTGTGCTTTGCATATTCCCGATATTGTTCTATTATTGTTTAATTGCAACGTAATTACAATAAGATACACTAACCTACACTCAACCCACCTAAGGCGTTACAAAAGACTCTGTAAACTTTTAAGCATGCCTAAATGCCACCTGAAACTGAAGCCTAAGACAACCTATTTTTGTAACCTACTAAGTATGTTTGAGTGTATTTAAAGCCTCATATGGAAGCAGTCTGTAGTAACCGAATAAAACTTTTGTTCTTTTGTTTTTACAAGCCTCTCAAAGTTGGTTTTTAACTCAAGAAAAAGGGAGGGTGGAAAGGGGATTTCTTTGGTGCAAAAGCGTCCTCAAGTGTTCAGCAGCTATCAGTTTTCGCATCACGTGTAGGCCTACATGTGGAAGGTTTTTGTACTTATCCAACAGCAAAATAAAGAGTTTTCCCTGGGATTCCACCCCAAGCCCCGGGAGGTTCAAGCTCTGTCAATCAGAGGGGTGGCGGTGGCAGCATTTTAATTCTACCGGAAATATAGATTTGTTTTATGAGAAGCCCAGTCAGGCAGCTCGTTACAGATGAGGAGATAGTTGAAGATATTTCCTCCCAGGATGGGAATCCTATGCCTGAGAATCCTGTGTATACTGTTTTGAATGCCATGATGGAAGAGATAAGTTCATGAATTACACATAACTCCAATAATAATATAGAACACTTTGTGAAGAAAAAGCTGGAGGTGCAGCTACATTAACTCCAGGCTGCGTTTGCGATTTAGCTAGTCTCCATGAAACCATGCATGACATGCTGGTATCATTTTCATTGTTGCTTCACCATTTCATTGTTTCACTACTTAACCTACATAATTGCAGTAGGTGCAGCAGTTCTTCAGTAAAGGTAAAGTGTGCCGTCAAGTCAATTTCGACTCCTGGCACCCACAGATCCTTGTGGTTTTCTTTGGTAGAATACAGGAGCGGTTTACCATTGCCTCCTCCCACGCAGTATGAGATGATGCCTTTCAGCATCTTCCTATATCACTGCTGCCCGATATAGGTCTGGGAAACATACCAGCAGGGATTTGAACCACCAACCTTCTACTTGTTAATCAAGCATTTCCCCACTGCGGCATTAAGTGGCTAGCCTGGCCGAAATGATGGCTTGATTTTATTTTTATTTATTTATTTATTTTTACATTTCTACACTGCCTTTCATTAAAAGAAAACCCCAAGGCGGTTTTCAGTCAGAAATTCCCAAAGAGGAAAAGGCTGCATTGTTTTCCCAATAATCCTTTGATTGGCTCCTATTATCTTGCTTATTTTCATTTAATTTAAGCCCCCCCCAAAAAAAAATGGGAAGGGGGGGATTGGCACTCTGTCTTCTGCTATCAAGTGCCTCTAAATGGAGGCTTGCCATGTTTTTATTTTATTTATTTATCTTACATATATATCCCTTCCTTCCTTCAAGGAGCCCAGAGTGGTACACACGGTTATGTTTATCCTCACAACCCTGTGAGGTAGGTTAGGCTGAGAGATAAATGATCACCCCTCTACACACGCTTCAAAACCCAGGGGTGTGCAGTGTGTGTGTGTGTGTGTGTGTGTGTGTGTGTGTGTGTGTGTGTGTGTAGAGGGGCAATTCAGATGAACACCCCCTCATGCAATTAAAGGATACCCCAATAGTGCATTGGGACATCTGCTGGTGATGTGGGGGGGCTCTCGGGGGGGCCTCTCGGGGGGGGGCGGCTCTCGGGATGTCCCCAGTCTGGTAATGGGGTCTTATGTAGGTTTACAGGAAATAACTGGCAAGCGTAACATGCTCAGCAACATTTCTAGGCTTTTGTATATAGTACATTTGAGTTTTGCCTGGAAATGATGCAGATGGTACCTCTCTTGCTTCTCATGGCCTTAAGTTACAATCTTGGTTCTCTATACTCATGTGAATCTGACACAGTAAGCTCTGTTCCTCAAAAGTTTATGCCACAATAAGTCTTCCAGTCTTCAAGCTGCCACAAGACTCTTGGTTGCAGCTCATGAGGGAAATGCAGCTGGACCCAGGCGGACACTACAAGGGTACTCAGGAGCTTTCGAAAGCAACCTTAACATTTTGTACCAATCAGATATGAGAAGTAGCAGGCAAAGGAAAGGCAAGCTCTTCACCACAGCCTTGGGTGATGCTGATATGCTGTCATGAACGATAAATATTGTGAGGAAGCATGTCAGAGTCACTCAATGAGTCAGGCAGTGTCAATAAGTCACCACTGCCAGCAGCTACAGTGTAGTGCCTGGCAGCGCTTCAAACCATCTTTGAAGATAATATGCAGAAACAAAGCACAGAAAGCAAGAGCAAAAATAAAAAATAAAAAAATGTGAGGAACATCTCACTAAACACTTTAGGACAAACAATACAAACTTCTTCAAAAATATCAAAAGAAGGAAAACATTCTAGACTGGTTCAGGCTGTTGGGCAACAAAGGTGTTAAAATACTGCGGAAGGATAGGAGCTTTCCCAGACAGCAGGCTTTACCACAGGTTTACTGCAAGTTTGAATTCATCCAAAAAACAGACACAAAAGGTGCATTTGTTTTAATCGTGGACATACATTGGGCTAGGCTCTAACACACAACGAAAAACCCAAATGGTTTATGAAGTGCTCCCCAATATCTCGCACAGACTTTGGCATGAATTTGGCTGATGTGCAAACGCACAGTCACACACCCTCCACTCCGAGCTAAAAACCCCATCTGAAAATGCTGCAGAATGAAGAATGTCGACTGAGTTCAATGGGGCTTATTTCTAAGGTGATTGATTTAAATAACCAAGGGTGGGGCTATTTAAACTGCTATTTAAAAATTCATTTTATATTAAGTGTTTCCCAAATAAAAGTGCATACTAATTGGTCACTAACCATTAAAAACATCAGTTTAAAACTGAATAGAAACCTTATGTAGATTTTACGGTGACCATTTTTATGGTCAGTCGGTGACTGACCAGGAGAGGGATCTAGGGGTCGTGGTGGGCAGCTCGTTGAAAGGGTTGACTCAATGTGTGGCAGCGGTGGAAAAGGCCAGTTCCATGCTAGGGATCATTAGGAAGGGGACTGAAAATAAAACAGCTAATATTATAATGCCCTTAAAGCCAACCTGGATGGCTTTAAGAGGGGTTTGGATAACTTCATGGAGGAGAGGTCTATCATCGGCTACTAGTCAGAGGGCTACAGGCCACCTCCAGCCTCAACGACAGGATGCCTCTGAGTACCAGTTGCGGGGGAGTAACAGCAGGAGAGAGTGCATGCCCTCAACTCCTGCCTGTGGCTTCCAGCAGCATCTGGTGGGCCACTGTGTGAAACAGGATGCTGGACTAGATGGGCCTTGGGCCTGATCCAGCAGAGCTGTTCTTGTGTCCTTTATACAAGCTAAGAGGGCACCTCAGGGACATAACAAGGTTGGAGTAGGCCCTGGGACAATGAGGAAGATGGCTTCCCCACCTTCCTCTCCCTCCTCCCATGTCTTTACTGAAGAAGAATTGTAAGGATGCCCCGTACAGTGCAAGGAGAAGAAGATGACAGGACTTTGGCAGAGGGCGTGGCCCTGAGAAAAATGTCCTACCATGTTCCATGATGACTATACCTGTAGGCACACTGTGTCATATAATTGCCCTTCCTAGCCCCACCATTACCACACACACAGTTATTTCAACAAGTAGCAAGAATGTTAGGAGCTACTGGCAGCTCAATGCTGTCCAAGAGAGGGAAAGTAAAGTATCAGTGTTCCCTTAGTGGTAGGTAATTATAAATGACTGGTAACTGGTAGGTAAAATAATTGATAGGTAATTAAAATTATAAATATTAATCATTATAGTTATAATAGTCAGTGAGGCCCATTGTTGATTGGCCAAGTCATTTTGCATAGATTACACTGCTAGGAAAGGTCAAGAAATGAAATGCAGGAGGTCCTCTAATATTGTGGGAGTCCACTTTAAGTGGCGTAGTGGGGAAATGCTTTGACTAACAAGCAGAAGATTGCCAGTTTTAATCCCCACTGGTACTATACTGGGCAGCAGCGATATAGGAAGATTCTGAAAGGCATCATACATTTTATGTATGAATTAAAAAAATTTTTAAAATTAGATCTGTTTTTATATTTTAGCATACTATTTTAATTGTGTAATTTTTATAGTCTTGTTTTAACTTTTTCTATGTGAACCACCTTGTGATTGTTTTAATGAAATGCAGTATATACATTTAACAATAAATAAAAATAAATAAATAAAATCTCATACTGCACGGGAGGAGGCAATAGTAAACACCTCTTGTATTCTGCCAAAATAAAACCACAGGGCTCTGTGGGCACCAGGAGTTGAAATCGACCTGACGGCACACTTTACCATGTTTGTGGAAACCACAATATTGGAGTGCTTGACCTAACCCCCAAATGGGGTTGGGTTCCTTAGCTAAACAATCCACTCTCAAGGCAAGAAGAGTGGATGGAGCAGCCTGCGTGTAGACAGAATGGCTATGTAAATTCTAAATCTCCCTGTGCATCAGCTGAGAAATGTGGGGAGGTTTAAATAGTCACTCTCTCCACTTCTCTGCTGACGTGTGGGAAGGTTTAAAGAACCAGAGCACGAGGCGAGAGGGGATGTGCCGACTTCTTTAGATCTCCCCATGCAGCAGCTGAGAAGTGGGGAAAGTGGCTATTTAAACTTTATGCCAATTTAGTTGGAGTGGGGAGGCAGGGTAGAAAACTGCAAATAACCAACACTATTGTCTGTGATAACTCAATTAGTATACTGTACAGGGAGGTAGCCTGCAAATAGGCAAAATTGCTATTCAAGGGCCACCTGTTTATGTCACAAATTTTTATTAATGTTCTTGCAAAAGGGAAGTAAAAGAATGATTCATTTTATTGAATTATTACCATATATGGAAAATAGGAATCATACTAAAGTGAATCTGAGAAAGATCTTGTGATTATCTTGGCATGATGTCATTTTGGAATTATTAAGTGTTAAAAATCTGTTGAGAACAATATTCAGAATTTCTTCTAAAAATACTTAAAAGGTTATCTAAAGATTTATTCAAGCATATTCCAGTGCAAAAAGTAGTGCATTCAGCTAGTTTAAATGGCAGGATTGTTCATGCAAAATTTGGTATCTAGGTACTCAGGAAGTATGATATTCAGAATTTTAAAAACTACAAAAAATATTTAAATTCAATGAGCATATTCTGGTGTAAAACGTGGTACATTCACCTAATTTCAGTGGCAGGGTTATATATGCAAAATTTGGTGTCTGCAGAGAATTCTCTACACAGCAGTCTTTACCACGAGTTTTCTGTGAGGCTTTAGTGCGAACTCAACTCTATCCAAAAAAACCTGATGCAAAAAATGGATCTTTTTAACTAAATCTGGCTGCATTTGGGTTGCATTCAGACAAGCAGTGAAAAATCCAAATTGTGTGTGAAGTGCTCCTGACCCTGATAGCCACAGAGACTTTGGGGTAAATCTGCCAAATATGTGAATGTGCCCACTCCATTCCGGAGGAGATGTGGGCTAAAAGCCGGGTGTGGAAAACTTCTAGGTTATCGAGAAGTATGACTTTATTTTGCACAAGTCAACCAACCAACAAATTCTTCAAAATATATAATAAATAGTTATAAATTACAACAGACTCAGAGGCAACTGAAGAAATCAGCTGCTAGAAATCAGGCAGGAGTAAAAGGTCACTGAGATGTATAGTGGATGACAGCTGTGGTCACTTCCTAATCTTTGCCTGCCCCCCTTACACGCACACTTTCTGCCAAGATCAAAGATACAGAGACTAATCCTAACGCAGATTCAAAAGCAAATAAAAAGTGTGCACATTTTTCTACCAATAATTAAATGCTCTTTTGGTCTCAAGATATCTAACAGAGAAACCCTTAAAATATCAAAAATATCATTCCCCATGGAAATTCCAGAAGTTTTAACTGCTGTGCTGCTCATTTAGATACTTAGAATGTAATATGAATGTAAGTGTTTTTGCAACTAATTTCCAGATGAGCATTGCAAGGGTAGAATGAGGAAAGCAAACTGTTCAAGGTTGATAATCATAACCATCATAACACCATTATGATGGCCTTTCCTGAAACTCCACAGTCAACAAGTATAAATGGAAGCTAAGCAAGAAAAAACAATGAAGAATTAAAGCCTCAATCTGCTGAGCAGCTTTAAAGTGTTCCCTCCTTCTGTAATTTATGGGGCCATGCACCAGATTTATGGAAACCCTCTTCAGAAGTTACCTCTCTGCATTTGCTGCATGCAGGGCGTGGGAGCACAAAGACTAGCCACACACCCCACAACATCATCCCCACCGGCTCCCACTTACCTGGATGGACCACAAGAGAGCTGCTCACCACTACCACATGAAGGCTGCAGGAACAGGCATTATTGTAATGATCTTGGGTCCATAAATGCAAACTAAGAAATGAGGTCTGACGTAGACCACAACTTTATTTGTAGGAGATCTGAATGGCAATAGCACACCCACCCATTAAGCCAAAAACCTTCCATTTAGCTGGAAGACCCATGTGACCTTAGGGCCTGTCCATAAATTACCATTTTCTAAGGAAGTGTTGGTCTTAAGGGGATGTCTTTTACATAGTTTATAACTATCACTGCAGTGGTCTTGGGCTTCCAAAGTGGGCCCCTACTGAGCAGGGTTGGTCCAAGTTATTTTGCTGCCTGAGGCAAAACACCATATGATGCAGGTAGTGGTGGCAAGGACCAGTGTTCCCTCTAACAGGGATTCCCAGATGTTGTTGCCTATAACCTCCAGCTGCAATGGCCGGAAAGGGGGCTGCCCACCTCCCCAGACATGAGGCAAGGCAGCATTTGGTGCCTCACCCCAGATGCTCACTATCTTGGGCCACCCCTGCTATAAACACATGTGATTTCAAACACAGAAGAAGGGAGTTCCCCTTCTTGCTACCCCTCAATGACACATATGTAGGTGCTTGTGAGCTCATTTCATCATAATGCTGCACACACCCTTTTCCTGACACAAGTATTAATACCTTTATTGGCAAATGACATCAGCTGATGTAGAACACACCTATTAAAAACACTGGCTGACATCTAGACTAAATTGCCCCTGAGTAGTCCTATTAAAATTAAGTAATATTTTTCAGCAGGGTTAGGCAACCTTATCTCTCCAGCTGTTGTTAAACTACAACTCCCATCAACCCCAGCCACAATGATGGGGGTTGTAGTTCAACAACAGCTGGAGAGACAAGGTTGCCTATCCTTGCTTCAGAGTAACTCCTGAGCAGTAGTATTGCATAACTTAGTCTGGCTGTCAGCCACTTTCTCCCCTCCATCTTAAAAACCTGCACTGCCCCATACCTGAACACAAGATAGTGCATTGTCCTATCACCACACGCTGGCAACGCTCAAGACGACATGGACCCTTCTCAGCCGGATGGTCTTTCAAATTCCGGCCACGGCACCAGCCTCATAGAGGCCTGTGTTTCATTCCCACCCCAACAAGTGAAGGAGGACTAAGCCAATGAGTTCATAAAGGTCATCCTTAGTTAATGACCTCACAGATGTCTTGATTTTGACTCAGTGGTATAAGGCAAGGTGCCTACAAGCATAGCTAGGGGCAGGGCAGAAAGCGAGAGGCCTACAAAAGCCATCCCCAACTGGGAATTATTTCTGTCTAGAAATACTAGACATTCTAGAAGTGTGTCCTAGATCAGTGTTTCTCAACCACCAGTCCGTGGACCGGTGCCAGTCTGTGTGGAGTTGAGTGCTGGTCCATGAAGAATTAACCCTGCAAAAAACAATTCCAAGCTGGTGAGGGCTGCCACCGCCGGGAGCTCTCTGGAGCACCTTTCTAGGCAGGCAGCCTTCCCTGCTGGGTTTACGTTCATTTTTCTTCCTCGAAATGAACGTAATCCCAGCAGCGAGGGCTGCCTGCCTAGAAATGAGCTCTGGAGAGCTCCCAGCGGCGGCGGCGGCCCCCACCGGCTCAAAATTGTTCTTTGGGGGGTGCCTGGGGGTGGGTGCGAGGGAGGAGGGTGACCCCTTTACTAACTACTGGTCCGGGAAACTACACACAAAGAATGTACCAGTCCATGAACTCCAAAAACGTTGAGAAACACAGTCCTAGATTATCAGTGCCTGACTTATGTGGGGAAAGGCCAGGGAACTGTAATTAAACCCACTGCCCTCAACCCCCGGTTTCCCCTCAATATTTTGCCAAACTATATAG
This sequence comes from Hemicordylus capensis, assembly GCF_027244095.1. Classification (NCBI taxonomy): domain Eukaryota; kingdom Metazoa; phylum Chordata; class Lepidosauria; order Squamata; family Cordylidae; genus Hemicordylus; species Hemicordylus capensis. Next base: position 22,481,234 of record NC_069661.1, on the reverse strand, counting down.
CCTCCTAAAAACAGTCGCTAAGGAGGCCATTGCAAGAGACAGAGGCAGCTTATGATTCACGCTGTTCCAGGAAAGTAAAAAACTGCAGCCTTGCCACCTTCCACCTGGATCTGTCCTCTGGATGAGCCCAGCCCTTTCACAGCCCTGCCTGCCAGGTCAAAGATTGATGCCGCTACTGACACTCCCTTCTCTTCCCTCCCAGCCACCCACAGTTTTGCTAGCCTCTGTGTCTTGCCGTGACAAGCTTTCCCCACCCCAGCACCAAAAACCAACAAGCTTGGTGCTGGAAGGAAGACTATGGCACCAGGCTGCCAGCAAGACACAGGGACCACGAGAACTAGAAACAATGCCCACAAACCTGATACAGCAAGAAACATTGTGCAGCAAGCCAGGATGAATACAGAGCAGGGGCATAAGTATAACAGGGCAAGGGGAGACAGTTGTCTGAGGGCCCACTGCCTTGGGGGTGGGGGCAGAGGCAAGTCACATGACTGACTCCTCCAGCCGTGCACCCACCGGGGCTTCCTTCAGTTGTATTCATCCTCCGAAACTGATGTGAGTGTTAAGACTTGAAGCTTCCAGAACAGCATGTCTTTCTCTAGTACCATTAAATGACTAGTCTCGTCCACAGTTTACAAAACCTTTTAAAAAATAATTTAGGATGATGTTCTATTGTGGCACATAGCTGTCAATCCTCAGATTGTCCACAATTTACAAAACCTTTAAAAAAATAATTCAGGATGATGTTCTATTGTGGCACATAGGTTATACTGTATATATATACTATGCTTTTGCTACCACTATTCAGCCTCATTTAAGATTACTTTACTTCATGAGCTGAGCTTCGGGGGGGGGGTTAAAATCTTGTCTCTGGGCCTCCTCCAACCTTGCTACACCCCTGATACAGAGCAGATGCTGCTTACTGGGTCCAACAGGGCCTGCACACACTAGCAAGTCAGATCAGGACTTGACATCAGGGCACAGGGTAGGGCACAAAGCCAAAAAAGTAAGTGGGACCAGGAAAGAGTATGAATCAGGCAAGGGCTGGGACCAACACCAAAGCAGGAGCTCAATACCATGAATGCAAGGCTGATATGGAAGGCAGAAGCTCCGCCCCTTCCTGGAGCTCAAGATGGGATCCCGACCCTGACCTGAGGGAGATACCTGAGCTGGCCTCCCCCTCCTCCCAAGTAAGACCATTGGGATAGAGACCTCAAACAGCCAGACGGGATCTTGCCATCAGTGCTGGAGCTTAGCCTTCATTTGGCACTGCTGGGGTTCTGGGGATAGGATAGCAGTCCCACTGGGAGGCACTGGATCCTCACCGTTCCTGGGTTGCTGCAAAGGAGCAACAGTGGAAGGAGGAAACTGGTTGTTCAGAGTCCAGCATGGGACCACCAGGGAGTGGAGTTCTTGTTGGCCCCAGAGGGAATGGAGCCTGCTTCTCCTCCTCTGAGAGGGCCTCCTCAGGGTGTTAGTCCAGGTGGGCCCCAATGGTTGGGTTGTGGCCAATATCGGAGGATCAGTATTTCCATTACATTTACATTTATACAACCGCCTTTCACTAAAAAGCTCCAAGGCAGTATACAATAGTAAGAGTGTACAATAAGAATAAACCCACAACAAAGCACAGGCTCTCTCCACACCGGTCCCCTTTTGCTCTTTAACAGTCTGTTAATTCATTTCCAATTTGCCTAGTAGAGATTTATTCAGCACTACCTCGCACAGGGAATATCAAAATGTGGTGGACAGGATGTGTTTCTTGCATTGATCTGAGCACCGGGTTCTTAGCTTGAGGCGAAATTCAAGAAAAAACAAAGGTGACTGAAAGCAGGTGCTAATAAAGTCAGACACAAGAAGCTGACATTTAGGATAAGAGGTGGGTGCAAGGGTTGCACGCAAATGAATTAGGCTTGTCTCACCAACCTCATTTATTTTTTGGAATCACTGTGAAGAGCTATGGAAGCATTGCTCTGAAGTGGGGGATGACTGCTTGGGTGAAGAAACAGGAAACTGCCAAAAATAATTAAGGGTTTAGCTTCATCCTGTACTTTGATGCAAAAATGCATTGGCTTTCCCCCCCCAGTTAGCCAATTCCCTGGTTTCTTGAGGATGCTACATATGGTGCTCCCAGGTTTGTGGATCTTCTGCTAGTGTGTAGGTTCTCTTGAACTTTAAGAACTAACTCGTTTATAAGAGTTGTTAGAGCTACAGAGTTTGGATACTTGTTACCTGAAGAACTCGATTACCAGCGCTGGGGGAAAGGAGGATTGCTATAGCAATTGGTATTGTACTCCTGAGATTCTTACAATTTGGCTCACAATGAAGATATTGTGAAAATGGGTTCCACGACTACTAAGCTACCTGCCAGCCAGCCAGCCAGCCAGGAATCAATTTGGGATTTGATTAATTCAATGGTGTTCCAGCTCAAATTGTGATTTGGCAGGAATAAAATCAGTCAGGTTTTTCAAATGGTCATTTTGTGACTTTGTACTATGGTTACTGTATTCTCATTCTCAACAGCTCAAAGTTTTAGGTCATTATATAAGTACTTCCCTTAAAAACCTTTTCTATCCCTGTCTCTATTATTTTCCACATTTTGAGGTTTGTGCAAAACAATTTTCTTGAGTGTGTATGTTTAGGTGAAGAATCAGGATAAGTGACAGAAATAATAGGTGGTCATGGATGTATCCAGACATCCTCCAAAGCAAACAAGAACACGGCACTTTGTGTTTTTATGGTGATACATTCTTTTTTCACCCCTGCTTTAAGATGTATTGATTGTGTGTCTCAGCTCATAGAATGGGCCTGAGTTAAGTGGTCTGAAGGCAGTTTACCAAGGGCTTAATTTCTAAAACAAAACATTCCAGGGCTCTGGATATGCTGGAAGTCAGAGGAAGGGCATTCTCGGATGTGCATGTCCTCCACTCAAAATCCCAGATGTGTGGAGGACCAGTGTCAGCTTCTCAGAGTGGTTAGTACCACTTCCTTTGCTTATAATCTTTCCCCATACATGCAGGGAGGTTTTCTACATGAGACCTTTTATAGACACCACAAAACCCACCCAAATATTTTAGCTGGGAAGTAACTAGAGCCAGTTACAACTTCTGAAATTAGCCTCCACAAAGCATTACTCCTTTGTCAGAATTCATTATGCACACAAGCCCTGAGTCCGGGGTTCCCAAACCTGAGTTTCCAGATGTGGTTGGACTACAGTGCCCACCATCCCCAGCCACAAGGGCCAAGGGAGTTGTGGTCCAGCTACATCTGGGGACCCAAGGTTTATTTAGCTATCAAATTTAGTTTAGTTGGGAACCTCTGCCCTAAACAATTAAGACTGCTGCCAATGGCAAACCAGATTGTGATTCAGAGCAGATCAACACTGACCTAGCCTCATGAACTGGGCATTTTCTCTCGCACGATTGACCTCTGAAGTACAAACACATTGGTTCTGCAAGTCAAACTAGTTCATAGAGCAGACAAGGAGCTGCCTGAGAACTGGCAGAGGTGGTGTTTTCCCACATGGCTGTATTCCCATAAGTGAGTGCAGGGGGAAGATTTCCCAGGTGAAGCAGTCATATGCATCCTCTCCACTCATGTGAGCACAGAGATAAGGCTTAACCCTCTTGGGACAGTGGACAGCAGTAATAAGATAAGGAATGTATATTTCCACAGCAAAAGGGGAGTGCACTGTGAATCTGAAGATGCATTTTTCAGCAGGAATGCATATTCCTTATCTTATTGCTGCTGCATGCTGTACTGAGAGTTAAGGCTTATCTGTGTGTGTCCTTGTGTGCTCACAAGTGGGATGCATTACACACCACCTAGCATTCCAGAACCCTTTAATGCAGTATCTAGCCTTTCTTGCCAAAGGTTCCCAAAGGTTGCTAACAATGGATGACATCCTGATAACACAGCAAGAATGTAGTGGGAGTTGTATCCTTGCAGTGAAAGGCTGCTCTTATGCAGCTGGAAATCTGCTCCACTACTGTTGTGCCTATTTGGGGGCAGGGGGTGGTTCAGCAATCTTCTCTGCTTTTGTTACTAAGAGCCTGTGCTTTTTGAAAATATGCCTGAGGGCCATGCAGCCCACAGGGCCATATATTTTTGCAAGATATGAAGCACTTCTGGAGTCAGAGAAGATTTCCAAAATCACTTCCTCCCCTCCCCCTGGTATATACTCAGTGGCAGTGGGAAAGCTCTCTGGTGCAGGGATTCTCAACATTGGGTCCCCAGATATTATTGGACTTCAACTCCCATAATCCCCAACCAAAGGCCACTGGGGCTGGGGATTATGGAAGTTGAAGTCCAATAACATCTGGAGACCCAACGTTGAGAATCCCTGCTCTAGTGCACAGATGCATCTTCCTGGTGTCCAAGCTGACTTTGTCAGGATATTAGGCAATAAAAAGCAACAGGACAAATTATAAAAACACAAGGAATTGTATTATCGCCATAAAAGGACAGCCACACCCCACACACACAAAAATAATTAAGAAAAATCCACAACATAAATCAAAAGATTATTCCCTACCACCCTCCCCTAAAGGCAAAATGAAAAAAAACCAAAACAAAAAAACAAAAAAACCAGGGCATAACACAGCATCTGAAGGAATATAGGAGACCTCTGTGGGAATGATATTCCAGAGTCAACACCACCACCAAAATGTCCCTGCTCTTGGAGGATGCCGGCCATACTTCAGAGGGCACAGGCACCTGGCTTAAGAGCTCAGATGTGGATTAGAACAGGGATTCTCAAACGTTGGGTTCCCAGCTGTTATTGGACTTCAACTCCTATAAGCCCCAACCCAAGGCTACTGAGGCTGGGGATTATGGGAGTTGAAGTCCAATATCATCTGGGGACCCAATGTTGAGAATCCCTGGACTAGAGTATATGGCAAAGCATGTTTGGGTGAAAATGGTCCTTAAGGTACTCAAATCTCAAACTGTTTGAGGCTTTCGGGATTATAACCAGCACCTTGAACTGAATCTGGAAACAAACTGATAACCGATGAAGATAATGTAAAGTTAGGGTGATGTGTTTTCAACAGGCAGCCTCTGTCAATAGTCTGTCTGCTATATTTTGTACCAATCTAGGCTTCCAAACACTCTTCATCAGCAAGTCTATTCCTGTAGTCCAACCTGGAGGTAATCGGAGAATGGCTAACTGTAGATTGAGCCCCTGGTGGCGCAGTGGTAAAAACTGCCACCCTGTAACCAGAAGGTTGCAAGTTTGATCCTGACCAAGGGGCTCAAGGTTGACTCAGCCTTCCATCCTTCCGAGGTCGGTAAAATGAGTACCCAGAATGTTGGGGGGGGGGCAATATGTTAATCATTGTAAACCGCTTAGAGAGCTTCCAGCTATAGAGCAGTATATAAATGTAAGTGCTATTGCTATTGCTAGATAGACCAGAGATTCCCAGATAAGGCCACATCTGGTCAGCCAAAGTTGATAAATTTGGCCTGTATGTGTATGCACATGTGCATATATTAATTATTATCTATCTATTATATTAATTCTCCTAGGTGTGCCTTGTAACGTGCATCCCAGCGCCCAGCTGATTGGCTGGGCGGTGGACACACCTGATTGGCTGAGGCACACCCAGGAGGATTGGTCGCCATGGTGGCGGCGGGCGGGCCGCGGAGGTCAGAGGCAGCAGCAGGTCCAGGAGGGGGAAAAGAAAGTGGGGGGGGGCAGAAGTGCCGGTGGGGAGGAGAGGTAGCTGGGCCTGGCCCGGCCCGGCCGTGGTTAGGAAGAGGAGACTGGGGCAGAAGGGGGGGGGGAGAGGTAACTGCCGGCCCCAAAGAGTGCACAGACGCTCTGTGTGGGGTCAGCTAGTTATTATTATTTATTCAATTTCTATAGCGCCCTTCCCAAAATGGCTCAGGGCGGTTTACACAGAGAAATAATACATAAATAAGATGGATCCCTGTCCCCAAAGGGCTCACAATATAAAAAGAAACATGCGATAAACACTAGCAGTCACTGGAGGTACTGCTTTGAGGCTGGATAGGGCCAGCTACTCTCCCCCTGCTAAATAAAGAGAATCACCACATTAAAAGGTGCCTCTTTGCCAAGTTAGCAGGGGTTAGGCAGCTTCCCAAGACATCACACTTCACTGCACTTAGGTAATACTTCATGCTGCTTTGTATCAGTTTATTACTTCTTTCCCAATAAAAGCATACCCAGTGTGCATTAGATTTCTATAAAAATATATTATATGATCCCCGCCCCCCGCGTTCTCCAAGGAGTTTAGGGCAGTGCACGTGGTCCTGCCCTTTTATCCTCACAACTAGACATTAAGCCTGTTACATTAACGGGCGCTAGAAGAGTTGTGTAGAAATGTTTGCAAGAACAGTCTTTCTTCAAGGGCAAGAGACGTGGACCTCCTTCTGCTTGTTGCCTCATTTTTTTGTATGATATATAATTTTTTAAATAAGAGTAATTTAAAAAAATGTAACTTCTCAAATCATGTTTAATTTAATTATATATGTAACACAAACTGTAAACATATAAAACAGAAAAGTATATGACAATACAGTGAGGGTAAATACTATTGCCTAAGTATAAACCTTTGTAACAATCTTAAATATATAATATCTGAAGAAGAGTTCTTAAAAATATTTTTTCTTGTTTTAGTTCATGTAATTTTTCTATAAAATTTCCTTATAGACAACATTCCTTGTGAATATTCTTTCTGAGTTTGCCAATAGTTTGCCTTGGTCAGGGCCTTCTATAACCTTTACCACGACGTCAGAAAAACTCCTAACTCTTGATAATGCCACATATAACTGACCGTGGCTGAATACTGTTTCTGGCAAATAAATGCCAACTTTTTCCAAGGTTTGCCCCTGAGCTTTATTAATTGTCATGGCTAAGGCTAATTTAACTGGAAATTGTCGCCTTCGTAAGGTAAAGGGTAAATCAGTGGAGGATGGAACCAAATCAATACGGGGAATAAAGACTATGTCCCCTTCAGCTGAACCTGTTATCACTTGAGCAATGATGAGGTTGCTCTTCAAGTATTTTACGATAAGGCGGGTGCCATTGCACAATCCTTTTCTGGTGTTGGCTTCTGTTTTGACATATGCGTCAACTATATATTGCTGTGTAAGGCGGCCAGCATTTAAGAAGGGGTTATATACATCTCTGATGGAAAGACGGTAGCTATAATATTGCATTTGGCTTACCCTAACTCTAGGAGTTCGTGACTGATTTGTTAAGCCTAATAAGGCTTGTGGTCTGTGTTGCAAAGATATGTCATTTCCCCAGCTTTGATCCCCATAGGGGAACAGCAGTGGGTAAACCATCGGTTCCAGATTGGGATCAAGGACACTAACTGTTTGTGTTCTCCTTTGGTTTGGCTCGCCTGCACTTGGTTTGCAGTGTATAAGAAGATGTATAAGAAGATCTCTTTCAAGTGGAGGTTCTCCGTCATCATTTAGAAAAATGAATGCAACCTCATTATATTTTGGTGCGTTATACCGCCTTGGGTCATTTCTGCGATCTCGCATTATTGTCATGGACACTTCCTTAATAACATTGCCTGTTCTGGCGGCATCCTCTTGATATTCTTTTTCAACCTGGTGCAACATTTTGCAGGCCTCTGCAAATGGATTGTATTGCGCCATAAGTGTGCTTAGTGTTTGCAAAAGCTGAGGATTTATTCCTGAGTTGGCTGAAATTTGCATTTTTTGCTCAGCAGCTTCAGAGGGATCTAAAATGTATAATTGTGCAAACTGTCTGTTTTGGCCCTGTTGCGGGTGCAGCGTGCCTACTCTATGACAAATTGAGCCGTGGATCCGGAAACAGTATGGCCCATAGCCAGGAGGTGGAGCAATGTTTGCTCCCATGGAGGCAAATGCTAGGGCACTATTTATGGATCTTATATTATCCATGAAATTCCTGCTATACTGATGCTGACCTGTCATGAGCTGCTGGATGAACGGATCCGTTGTAACTGGGGGAAGATTTACTTTTCCTTTTGAGCAACATTTTGAAAATTTCCGATCAGAAGGTCTTTCTGCTTCAAAATGTTTTGCATTACAAAAGTCGCATATCTGATCTAAATATCCACATGTGTGGGGTTTGATGTCGTCCTCTTTAATATTCACAATGTCATTAAGAACTGCCGTTGCTTATATTGCAGCCCCTGATTCTTGGGTTCGGACTCTTTTCCTCTGGGCCAGTTGCTGTCGTTGTAATTGTCGTTTATCAGAAGCCAGATCTCTTATCCTGGCTCTCTCTTTTTCGGCGTGTTGCTGTCGCTGTAATTGTCGTTCCTCCGGAGTCAGACTTGCTCTCCTATCTCTGTGTCTTTGTGCGTTTTTGTGATGTTCATTTTCGTGTTGTTCAATAGATCTATTTGCTTGTCTTTCTCTTTCTCTTTGGGCCTTTCTCCTGTTCAACTCTACCTGGTGAGCTGACTGCTCTTCCTCTATATGTTGCTTGCATCTATTTTGTTGTCTTTGTCTTTTGGCCTTTGTCTTCTTGACCTCTACCTGTTTTTGGGGGGGCATGTTTGGTTAATTGCGCAGGTTTGTGTTTCTTTAATTTTTAAGGGTTCATGTTTCTTTAATTTTCCAAGTTCATGTTTCTTTAATTTTTGAAGTTTGTTTATTTAATTTTTCAAGTTTATGCTTATTTAATTTTGCAAGTTCATGTATGTTTGATTTTGCAAGTTAATGTTCCTTTAAGTTTTTCAGGTAGATGTTTCTTTAAATATACGTGTTTGGCAGGTAAGTTGTCTTACTTTTTTAGGTTTAACGGGTTGCTACGCGGACCTATGACGCAGATACGGTAACTATGCACGCACGCATTTGTTTGCGTAGTTACCGTTGCTGCGTACGTGTGCGCCACGCATGTGCAGAACACCTGCAAGAGACACGGACGCAGGTACCTCACCGTTGCTGCGTATGCACGCACCACGCATGCGCAGAACACCTGCAAGAGACACGGACGCAGGTACCTTAGGGTTTTATTATATAGGATAACCCTGTGAGTTAAGTGGCTGAGAGAGAATGTGAGTGGCCCAAGGCCACCCAGTGAGACCAGGGAATTGGAGCCCAGGTTTCCTTGGCTACATCACACCAGCTCTATAACTGGAAGTCCATTATTCTTGGCAGAAACATGTATCCTATTCCCCTCCACCTCCAGTAAACAGAAGATGTGTGAAGCCAGTTTCTGAAAAAATGACATCAAAACCACATCCGGGCCTTAGGACAGGCCAAATTTTTCATAGTGTTCTAGAGCAGTCAGGAACATTTCCTTGAGAATGTCTCTAGTAGTGTATCTAGGCAACAGCAAGCCTCGAAAGCAGGTCTCGGCTATAGGATACCACTGGTCTGGGTTTTCTTTTCTTGGATCCACAATAGTAAATGTGAACCTTTCCATCCCTTGAGCTCGAATGTGATCAGTTCCTGTGAGGAAAGCTGTGGAGAAGGGGGGGAAATAAAACACAGCCAGAATATGCATTAATAAAACAGTAATAAACTAGTTGGCCTGGGCGCAAAGCATCTGCACCTCTAGTTCCCCCGGCCGCCGCCTTCTCCCCCACCCCGCCATCGCTTTCTCTCCCCGCCCACCTGGCCTGTCTTTTGGCCCTATGTTCCCTGCCACTGTCACTTTCCTCTCCCCCTCCCCTCACTTGAACTCGCGCGAGAACTGCCATACATGGGATTAGCAATGGGTACATCTAAGAGAATTATATATACAGAAGATAGATAGATGAGCTGCACAATATCAAGTTAATGATTTATTTTGTCTTTTTAAAGAAATATTTATTACCGAGGAAATCCTTCTTTTTTTCTTCTGGAAGGTCATAAAACACAGCCCAAAAATTCTTGATGGTTTCATCTGATTTTTCATAACCATGGTATTGTGCATTCTGTCACAGAGAAGGAAAATAACCCTACTTGGTTAATCGTTCAATATCTCTTTATATAAATCAACAATCACGACACAGTATAATCCTGTTAAGTATTTCAGTCACTCTTATGACCTCTTGAAGATGGAATTTGAGGGTCACTACACTCATGATACACCAGCAAACCCAGGTGCAGTAACACATCTGATTGTCAGAAAGCTACAGCCAATCCAAGCTGCCTGCTGAATGAGTCTACATATTAGATAGGACTCAGAGTGCTTTGGCTCTGAAACCTGAGAGATGTCAGGCAGGGATACAGTCTGTGCACGACTACCCAGTTCTGGCCAAAGGAAGCAATGGCAGGCCTGAGGCTCTTAACAGTCAGAGACCAAAGCAGGTCAGCAGGTCTATGAACCTATAAAGGCTTCCCGGTCACTGGCCAGAGCAACTAGAAGACTCTGTTGGCTAGAGAATTGCCTCAGCTCCCAACATGATAGCAGCTATTCTTAAAAAGCCAAGATTGGACACACTAACATGCTGCAATGCCTTCCAGGTCGGCTCAAATCATTTGCTGCCCCCAAGTAGCTCCTCTGTGCCATCTGAAAGGGGCATGCTGGGATCCCTTTCAGTACTGCAGAGCATGCTGGGATGTGAATATGCAATGCTGCATCAACACCTGTAAAAACATGGCTGCTCCAGGGGACTGTAGCATCCCTCTACATTTTAAATGCTGTTCCTGTGTATGCCTCTCTGCAGGGCCAGATTAAGCTAGTGTGGGGCCTGTAGCATATGTTATGAAGGGGCCCCAAATTTTAAAAATGCACATAAATATAGAAAGATAAATTATTTACTTGCATAGTAAAGTAATTCAAATTTTTTCATTTGCTATACTGGCTGAGTGGTGGGGGCATAGGGTGGTTGGTAGGGGCACTAGGGAAGATCAAGGGGCAGAAATGCAGAGTGCTTGCTGCTTATAATATTGGTCTATGGGCGAAGAGGGAAGGGCAAGGCAGGCAGCCAGCTAATTAGAATCACTCGGCCAAGAGGGACTGGGGCTGGACTGGAGCAGAAGAGACAGGAGACGAGAATGGAGGGGCGGGGAGCAGCGGCAGCAGCAACCAGGCAATGACGAGAGTCAGCACGCTGCCAGCACCAAATACAGAGGGGCAGACCGACGTTACGGTTCGAATGCACACACACAAGCGGGGGAAATGACCAGTGCGTGATGTGCCAAGTAAGCACAGCTCCTCCGCTCATCTGGAGAACAGAAATGCGCCTCAGTCTCAGATGGCCTCGAGTGGGAAGCAGGGCCGCCCTGAGGAGGGTGCGGGGCTGGGGGCAAGCAGCACTCCCCCTCACTCCCCTTGGATACTCAGCAGGGCACTCCCGGTCCGCAGAGGCGGCTCCTCCTCGCACCCCATTCCCTGCCCAGAGAAATGAAACGAGCTTCTGCAGAGGAAAATTCCTTAATTGCTTTAGGGTTGATTTAGCACGGAGCGCTATAGACTTGCACCGCCTCCCTCCTCCCAGCAAAGAGAGGCTTCAAGCCAGGCATGTGTATGTCCCAGGCAGGCATGACTGAGGAGGGAGCGCGTGCACGCGCCGGGAAGGCTGCCTGCACACAGCCCCAGCAGCCCTGAGAACTGAAGTGAGTGACGGCGCGTGTGCAAACAAGGAGGCTCAGGCAGCCAATTAGAATGAGAGATAAGATGGTGGCGGACGCTTGGACACTCGCAGCCAACCCAGGAGGGACTCTCCTCACTGCCTGCTGGCAGCTGTGATGTGCTACCACCGATTCTTCTCATCTCCCGTCCCAACAGGAGATTAGAATGGGCAGCAGCAGCAAGGAATGCAATAAAGAGACTGAGTCAGCACGAACAGTTGAGCAGCAACACACGACGAGAAGTTCAAGCCAAGCGTGTGGGGTCCTTGAAAACGCGGGGCCCGTAGCAAATGCTACATTTGCTACTACGTTAATCCGGCCCTGCCACTCTGTATATTCAGTAATTGCGATGAGTCTTCTTTTCCAACTGTCTTTCTTTGGTATGATTCTTTCACAAAACTTTAATAATCTTCCACCCAAATAAGTGATTATGCATAAATCTGGTGATCTCTCTCTCTCTCTCTCTCTCTCACACACACACACCCCTCCCCCACAGTGCAAGGAATAATAATTATTGGTAGCCCCTTGTGCACACTAAACCATGAAACACAATATACACACTGCATGGCAACAACCCTGAAAAGCAAATCAGGATAGACTGGCAAGAGATGTGTGAAAAAGCAGACACAGTTCTATTGCATAGCATATTTCACCCAATGGATAAACCAGGTTTGAACAAATATACATCCTAATCATGCCTGTAGTACCTTTTCTAGTTGTTCCCAGTCATATTTGGTATGTCCATGCAGAATGACTCGGAGTTCAGCTGGAAGGAACATTTTCCACTTTTCCATCGGGCAGCCTTTTAAAAATCCACGCATGAAGTCACCAAACTGCTTCTCTACGGATTTGTTGAAGATGTAATTCACGTAAGCATTGACATATTCTTTTCTGTAAAATACATTAATCAGTTTTTTCTTACTTTGTTATATTTGTAGGCTGCTTTCTGTGATGCACACAAAGTTGCGTACATGTTGTGTACACATTTATGCTTAATTTGAATCGTAGCCACCCTATTGTACCAGCTGGAACCTAGGAAGCTGCCATATACTGAGTCAGACCATTGGTCCGTCTAGCTCAGTATTGTCTACACCAGGGACCAGGCTTAATGCAAGGTTTTTAATTTAAAACATTTTTAAAATCAGTTTTTAATTCTCTGCTTCATATCGTTGATCTTTTAATGTTTTATTGCTGTTTTGTTATTTATTATCTATGTTTTAAATTGTATTGTTATGGTGGATGCAAGACTTTCAACATGAGCTTAGCAAAGTGGACAATTCATGCTTGCTTCCACAAGACCAGTGCTCCTTCCTTGGTGATCACCAAGAGAGGAGCACTGGTCTTATGGAAGCAAGCATGAATTGTCCATTTTGCTAAGCAAGGTCTGCTCATGTTTGCATATGAATGGGAGACTACATATAAGATATTCATTCCCCTAAGGGATGGGGCTGCTCTGGGAAGAGCACCTGCATGCTTGTATGCAGAAGGTTCCAAGCTCCCTCGTTGGCAACTCCAAGACAGGGCTGAGATTTCTGCCTGTAACCCTGGAGAAGCCGCTGCCAGTCTGTGTAGGCCAGGGATTCTCAACCTTTGGGTCCCCAGATGTTATTGGACTTCAACTCCCATAATCCCCAGTGGCTTTTGGTTGGGGATTATGGGAGTTGAAGTCCAATAACATCTGAGGACTCAATGTTGAGAATTCCTGGTGTAGACAATACTGAACTAGATGGACCAATGGTCTGACTCAGTATATGGTAGCTTCCTATGTTCCAGCTGGTACAATATGGTGGCTACAAAATGAACTACATATTAGGTAGTACACAGTTCAAATTTCACTCCTGCAGTGAACTCACTAGGTGGCTTCAGCATAAGCTACTCTCAGACTTGGCCTGCTGGAATTTGGGGATAACAAAACTGATCTACCTTACAATGTTGTTGCAAGAACTACAATGTCTTGAATAAATAAATAAAATACAAGATAGATATTTTGAAGTGGTGTGAACACTTGAAAGCAATATATAAATGCTAATAATTACTGCTACAATCAAAGAGCTACTGACTTGTTTTCTGTGGTATTAGCAGAGAGTCTTCCTGATCTTCCTCTCAGTCCTCCAACATGAATTGCATATGTACATATTTTCCTTGTAGCAATTTTTACATTTGGCTTTACCATTTCAATACAGTAATTCCTTGAGTATGTTTCCAGTTTTTTTCTGCATTTCTACCCTTCTTTGTTTTGGGTTTCAAAGTGCAGCATGGTACTTTGCCCCTATTGCTTTTATATTCCCTTCTCCTTGAGGGCTTTTGGAATAGGAGAGAGGCTTTCTCTCTTTTTAAGTAGTAAGCTTCATTTTGAACTGGAGATTTTGGTCTTATCTATTATTGGGGGGTTCCCTCTTTTATTTTTATTTTTTGGACCCTTGACCCATAAGCTGTTCCCCTAAAGGATTAATGGAGTGCTTCCAACAGAGTGTTTCTAAAGGTCTCTCCCACCTGAAGACTGGCAGATGTCAATTTTTTAATTTAAAAGAAATGTTTCCGTCATTCCTAGATATTGGGACAATTAGGTGGATATTAGCCTTTCTTACTACTTTAAACTGCTCTTTTGTGTATTCAGATCGGTTGTGCTTTATTTTCATGTAACAAGTCTAAACATTTTTAGATTGTGCCCTCACAACACAGATGGAAGGGAGTGCAGCTGAAGGAGGAATGTTCTGGAGCAGAGTGCACCCACAAGGGGAGTGGGGGCCATTTGCTCTCTCCTTCCTCCTAGAGGGCCTTTTGCTTGCAGAAATATGCTCGAGGACTGTTCAGCCCTCAGGGACATATTCCTGTAAGTGAGAGAGTTATTTAGGAAGGAGTGGGGGAGCAACAAAAATCCCACCTTTCCCTGTTAGTGTGCTGTGCTACTTAACATGCTTCCTTCAGCTGAGCTACCTTCCAGCCACATTGGTTTTTAAAAAAAAATTTCAAAAAATTATTGATTAACATATTTTTATACCGCCCAAAACTTACGTCTCTAAGTGGTTTATTGTGAGGGCACAGTCATCCTCTGCTCTTGTAATGTTTTAGTAGACAGCCTGTATTTCTTTTCTTTAATAACTTTTGATGCCAGGAAATTTAGGGTTTCTAAATCATGAATGCAGGAGAGAGGGGGAGGAGATAAACTAACGGCATAGTAAAATGAAAAGCTAGTCATTGTCCCTTTAGAAGACTGTTTTGTATTCCAATGTATTGGAAATTCATTTTCCTCCGTTTATGTTTTCTTATTACATTGATTCACATGTTCTTACTTTAATTCTTATGCCCCCGCCAAAAACAACAACCCCTCACTTTAATTTGTTTCAGTAAAAACCAATATGCCAGTACTCTTTGAGTTGATGTTTGCCTCTTTGGTTATGCATTCATCTCATTGGTTTAGCCCACCAGGACAATAAAAGGGCCCAATCTTCACTCTTCTGCAAATGCCCCCCACATCGTAGCCACTTTTGTTCAGCTAGGCTCACTACCAATTTCAGAGTTTGAGCAAAGAAGGCTTCATAAACTACTGAATACTGGGGGCAATGGCATTTTCAGGGGACAATCCGCAAGAAGGATTGGACTACTGGCCAGTCCATAAGCTGAGAACATGTCAGTAAAACTGAGCAAAGAGGCCCCTTTTTAAAATGCTGATTCCCTTAGATTTAGAAGGGATAGAGCAACTGGCCCTATCCAACCCCAGGAAAATAATGACCATCAATCATGCTCTGCGCCCCTGCAGTGATGTAGATAGGCTCTACCTCCCTTGCAGCTCAGGTGGAAGAGGAATGCTGCAAGTCCATCAGACAGTAGAGGAGGAGAAAAGAGGCCTTGAAGAATATATCAAGGACAGTGAAGAAGATGCACTTCAAATGGTCAATAATGCGAAACTATTCAACACCAATGAAACAAAGCAGGCCTACAAGAAATAACAAGTCAAGAACCGAGCAGAAAAATGGAGAAATAAATCCCTGCATGGTCATTATTTGCACAATATAAGTGGAAAATCAGACATCACCAAGACCTGGCAATGGCTTAAGAATGGCAACTTGAAGAAAGAAACAGAGGGCTTAATACTGGGTGCACAAGAACAGGCACTAAGAACAAATGCAATAAGAGCAAAAGTAGAAAAACCCACAACAAACAGAAGGTGCCACCTTTGTAAAGAAGCAGATGAAACAGTGGACCACCTAATCAGCTGTTGTAAAAAGATCGCACAGACTGACTACAAACAAAGGCATGACAAGGTAGCAGAGATGATACACTGGAACATCTGCAAAAAATACAAGCTACCTGTAGCCAAAGATTGGTGGGACCATAAAATTGAAAAAGTTGAAGAAAATGAAGATGCCAAAATATTATGGGACTTCCGACTACAAACAGACAAACATCTGCCACACAATACATCAGATATAACTGTAGTCGAGAAGAAAGAAAAACAAGTCAAAATAATCGACATAGCAATACCAGGGGATAGCAGAACAGAAGAAAAAGAAAAAATCACCAAATACAAAGATCTACAAATTGAAATTGAAAGGCTGTGGCAGAAAAAGACCAAAATAATCCCAGTGGTAATTGGTGACCTGCGTGCAGTTCCAAAAGACCTTGAAGAGCACCTCAACACCATAGGGGCCACAGAAATCACCATCAGCCAATTACAAAAAGCAGCTTTACTGGGAACAGCCTATATTCTGCGACGATATCTATAACAATAACAACAACATTGACAATAAAATTCTGGCATCCCAGGTCCTTGGGAAGGACTCGATGTCTGGATAAAACAAACCAGTCAATAACACCTGTCTGACTGTGTAAACAAGAAATAATAATAATAATAATAATAATAATAATAATAATAATATCAGAGAGCACTCCATACATGATTTGGGTTCTTCCCTGCATATTGGAACTTAGCTTGATTTATGTCCAGGGTTAAAAAAATCTCACTTTTTGTGTCAGGTTTTTGGGGCAAATTTGAACTCGCAACAAAGCCTGCGGTCTGAGAAAGCTCCAGCACAGAATCCCTCCAGTGGTTTTTGCTGATGTCTACCTTACTTTTCTTTTTAGACTGTGAGTGCTTAGGAACCATCTCATTTATTATTTATGTTTCTGTGTGAACCACTTTGAGAACTTCCATTGAAAATCAGTATATAAATATTCATAGCAGCAGTAAAATGTCAGCAACTGACAGAACGTGCTCCCAGTGGGCATGACATGTGAACCTGCCCAAGCCTGCTTCCTGTGCTGGATTCTCAACATGCACCAAATATTCTCCACCCAACTTCAGTCCTACATTTGAAGTTGGGTGGAGAATGTTGGACAGATGTTAGGAATCTGGTGCGGGAGCTGAACTTGGGTGGGTCCCATGTATGTAAATAATTCATAAGATATAAATAATCTGTAATCGTATTATGCATACCCTTCTACCAGTTCTCCCTTGCAATTATCCCTGCCCCCAACCCTGCATTAAGGAAACATAGGATTGGAAATCCTGTATTTTCCTTGTTACATTTAATTAAAAAATGAGAAAAAAATTATGCAAACTTGCCTGTTCCACCTAGAGACAGGTATGTTCACTCCATTTTCTTTTAATTCAATGCAAACTGGAGAGCCTTCTTTTTCCTTCATTATCTAAATGGGTAAGATCAACAGTGACTATGGATCATTAACACCCTAAAATTGCTTGTCCACATATGTATTTGAAAAAACTGGCCCTATTAAAAGGGTATCAATAATGTCTCTTACTGTGAAATCCAGGCAGTAGTTTTCAATGATGTCATCATACTGTTCATCCAAGACTACTTGAAGGTTCCTAATGGGCAAAAAAAGAGGCCAAATGAAAAAAACTAGTATCTTCATCTGAAAACATATTCGCTTAGGTGTAATTCCATTCATTACAATGGCTCTTATGAATAAATGTGTTTAAGACTGCAGCCTTAATGCAGTGACCTCTCTATGCCAGGGATTCCCAATCTTGTTGCTGGACTACAATGGCTGGAGGTGATAGGAGTCGTAATCCAAGACCATCTAGGGACCCAGGGTTGAAAACCCTTGCTCTATATAATTAAGCACACACACACACACACACACACACACACACACACACACACACCCCCCTCGGAATCCAGATCCTAAACAAAAGCATTTTAAAAATTTAAGAAAATCAATCCATATCACTTTAATCACAAATACATGGAAGAGGTATTTTCTTTAGCACTGCTTTATATAGTTTAACATCAGTAGAAGGATTATTATTCTGTACCTTCCTTCCGTTGGAGAGAGTTCTTTTAAATCTTCCAAGGTCAGTTGAATATTTGCCATCTTCTTGAACAGAGCAAGAGGGAAAGGAAAGGCAACTATCTTCAGGTTAAAGAGCGCCATTCCAAACAGGGTCCCAATCAGAACATATATGTCTTCCTGTGCTGGCACCTAATTTGAAAAGCCAAATGCATGTATTTAAATGTACATATGACCAGGGTTCTCTCTGAAGGCACTCACTGGAAATGTTGCTCCCATTCTGAAAGGGTTGCACTGGCTGCCGATTTGTTTCCAGATTGTTGGGGCTCAAGAAGGCTTATTCTCCTTCAAGCCCACTTCCCCAGCAGTGGGGAAAGTGTAGCACTGCACAGTGGGAACAATCACTTTCATGTGGTGCCAGGGGAGCTGTGTGGGGTATTCAGCTTTGGCTGAAGCTTTGCACAGGCCCAATAAACAATGAGTAAGGAAGCCACATTTAGGGTAGATGGGAGCCACCATTGGCTCCTGGGCCATGCAAAAGACATTCCTTATGCTCTTTCAGGTAACACAGTTGTTTATGTGCAGTTGTGGAAAAGCAATAGAGACATTTTACAAACACACAGACAAGAGAAGGTGTGTGTGTGTGTGTGTGTGTGTGTGTATATATATATATATATATATATATATAACTGCAGCATGGAAGTAAAGCCATCTTTGCACATACCTGACTGGAGAACCAAATGAGCTGGGACTCTTCAAAGTGCGTAAATATCTGTGTTTCTGATGCACACAATTCCCTTTGGAGGATGGTGAAAAACTCCTGGGATGGCCCTCCAGCATCTATCCCGGGTTCTCCCTCAAAACGCACCTGAGCAACCAAATAAAAATGAGTCCAATTTTTTTGTATTACATTTGAACACAAGCCATTCTCTTTCAAAGGTAGAGGACACCTCCTTATATTAATCAGTGTCACTAACAGTCCTGTGGGATCAAGTCACTATTACTCCTATTGTGCAGAAGTCAAACTGAGGATGACAGAAGCTGAAGGCAACTCAGGAAGTTAACAGCTGAAATAAGAACTATTTTTGACTGATCAATGTGTCTTCATTAGAAGGCCTGTGCATTGGAAGCTCAGATTCTGACACAAAAGTACCTTTCCCTCAGCACTGCGTGGAGGTGGCCCTCTCGGCACAGGACCTGCTATTTCCAGTGCTGGGGTGGGTAAAAGTAAAGTGTGCAGTCGAGTCGGTGTCAACTCCTGGCGACCACCGAGCCCTGTGGTTATCTTTGGAAGAATACAGGAGGGGTTTACCATTGCCATCTCCCGCACAATATGAGACGATGCCTTTCAGCATCTTCCTATACTGCTGCTGCCTGATATAGGTGTTTCCCATAGTCTGGGAAGGCCTTTTCACCAGAACCAGGGCCACGGGGATGCACATGGCGGCATCTGGAAACCGTCATTTCTCCCAGAGCTCTCCCCCATGGCAAACTACCCCGTGCACCTTTCTGAGATCCCCACTGCACTCTTCCAACATTCCCACAACCTCTGGTTTTGGTGAAATGTCTCCCCCACACCCTTAGTCAGAAATGACAGGTTCTGCATGGAGGTGGCTGTGTCAGGAGCACCCTTTTCTGTGTGGCATTAGGGGGTGGTTCATTTTTGTCAGAATCAGATATTCTATTAGGCCAGATATTCTATTAGGCCAGCAGGGTGTAGTGGTTGGCATAATGGAGGACTGAAAAGACTTGCATTCAAATCCCTGCTCAGCCATGAAGCTTGCTGGGTAGCCTTTGGGGCCAGTCATACTCTCCCTCTCAGCTAAGACCTACTTCACAGGGTTAAGAACACAGGAAGCTGCCTTCTGCAGAGTCAGACTATTGATCTATCTAGGTCAGTATTGTCTTCACAGACTGGCAGTGGCTTCTCCAAGGTTGCAGGTAGGAACCTCTCCCAGCCCTATCTTGGAGATGCCAGGGAGAGAACTTAGAACCCAGATACTTTCCCCAGAGTGTCCATCCCCTAAGAGGAATATCTTACAGTACTTATGAAGATAAAAGTAAGCGGAGAAAGAACCACGTCTGCCACCCTGAGCTCCTTGAAGAGAAAAAGCAGGATACAAATGCAGCTTTTAAAAGTGCATGTTTTACTCAGAAGCAAGTCCCACTTAAATGGAACTTACGCCCAAGGAAATGTGTGCCCCACGGAGTTCAGTGGGGCTTACTTCCAAGCAAGCATCAGAGGCGACACTTGCGGGAAGGGGATGGGAGGGGGGCAGATTATCTGTCCGAGATGGGCACGTCCCCCACCGTATCCAGCACGCACGGGGGACTGCGGTCATGCCACCCTATCCTCCCCGTAGCTTCCTCCGAAGCAGGACGACTAAGTACAGTGCAGCTCTCACTCCCGTGTTGATGCGCACCGGATCGCAGTCCTAAGCGCCCCATATACTCTCCTTAGCTCAGCCGCTCTAATGCCAGCTCGCACAGAGACTAGGAACTGACTGAACGAGCTCAGCGAGCCAGGAAACTGGGGGCAGGTTTTGCCTTGCCGCGCTCAGGAAACAGGCTTGCAGCAGCAGAAGCGTCTCCCCGCCCGCTCCGTTCCCGGCGGCCGCCCTTGAAGTCTGTGTGGGCTGCCTGCAGCACAGAGACGGCGCAGCTGCGGATCATGCTGGCCCTGCCCGCCTTCCGGCTCCTGGCTCGCCTTCTGCAGCACGGGAAGCCGATAGCAGCGGTTACCCGACGCGCATTCTGTGCGGAGCAGCCGGCGAACGACGGGAGAGTTCCTGTCTCCGCCAGTCAAGGGCAACAGCAGCAGCCGCCCTTCGATCTTGGCCTGCTGGAGATCCTCGTGTGCCCCTTGTCGAAGAAGCCGCTCAGGTCAGCCTGCGCCCCTCCGCCCTCCTTCAATTGCACCCCTCAGATTTCTGCTGCTTGCAGCACAATCCCCCCGTGCATGCTTACTCGGGAGCAAAGCAAGCTCCAGCTAGTAAGGAAATCCTCCTACACACACCCCATCCAGGTTCTCCTTTGGCCTGGATGCGATCATTGAAGGGGACAGGCGCTTTATTGTTTACAAAGCTAGGAGCGGGGAGATTTTCAACGTGGGAAGCGGGAAGGATGCCATCTCCTTCGGCGGCCCCGATCCGGTTCTCTTCCCGCCTGCCCCCATCCCCGGTCGTATTTGCCTTAGAGAAGGCGCCTTCACAGACTTGTTTAACGCCATGTCTGGTTTGGCCTTGTACAACTCCTAGACTAGTTGAGAACAAGTTTTTTGGCGCTGTCTCCCGGGAAGAGTTGCTCACCGGACGTTTCTGTATTCACATTCTCTACCCCTGGTTTCGACTGACTGCCTTATGTATTGTTTGCACCCTTAAACAACGCACCCTTTTGCATCCATGTTCACACCTTTCACTAAGCCTTATTCACATGTTACGCTCGACCCTCATAGGAGTGTAGGGTAATTCACATATTTCAGGCTGGTTCACTCAAACATCCACCCAACCAACAAAGCGGGGGGGGGGGGGGTGATGTGACTATGCCCAAACTGACGTTATTTTGTCTATTTATTTGATTTATATTATATACCGCCCCTCCAAAATGGCTCAGGGCGGTTTACAACAAATAAACCTGAAGAATGTTATCTGATGAACGCCCGAGGCACTTCAATCACATTTGGGGCCTGTTCATCTCAATGACCCCCTAAACAGGGGCTCTAAAACACCATAGTCCAAGAGCCTGTGCATAAAAAAATAATAATCATGATGAGGTATAAAAGGATTGACAATCTAGAATTGTTAAACTAGTTTTGGCATTTCCAAAAGCGCCTGCCTTCTGAGTGGCTGCTGGGATGGTTAGGGGATGCATGGATGAAACAAGCAGTATCAGTTGGGGAAGAATGCACTTAATTCCAAACTGTCTAATCTAACCGATTTTGTTGTGGTTTAACCCCTTTCAGACTTCTCTGAAAAGGGGAAACGGGCCATGAATTACACCATAAGGTATATGGCTGAAACTGATACCACTGGTAGAGATGACCTTCCTGCATCTTAAAATGTGCAATCTGGGAGGGGGAATGGAGTGAGTGGGCAGAGAGCTTCCACTGTACTGATCTGGAAATACATCATTTCTGAAATTATGAACTCTATTAGCAATAAAGTCAAATACAGCTTATATCTGGTAGGCTTTTAACTTTCTATCTTTAATTTTCAGCTTTTCAATTTGGTTTTAGCTAGGTCTGTTTTTAGTTTTGATAAAGTTTACTAATTTTGTATTGTTTTATATTGTTTTGCTAATTTGTGAGCCACCCTTGGCAGTATTGCACTGGAGGAGTGGGGTAGCACTATTTAAAGTACATACACAAATAAAGGGGGTTTTGCTACAAGAATACACATTATATATTGTGTTTATCAGTTATGAAAACACTGATCAACACTGTTCATAGGACTGGTACTTCTGGAAATGCCAGTACTAGTTTAACAATTCTAGATGGTCAAACCTTTGTACCTTATCACCCTTTATTTTTTATTTTTTTACACAAGCTCTTGGACAACTAAAACAATCTGGTGATCACGGAACCACCCACCTTAATGCTCATGGCACATGCTCTTCAGACCGACTGCAGTAATTGAGTGTCGGTCGGGAGAGGAGGGGGAGTGAGGGAAACTGACATACTGGGGAGGGGAGTCTCCCCCCCATTTCAACAGCTGCATATGAGTACAGCTTTTATATCATCATTACTCTCGCAACACTAAAATCAGGGGTCATCCCTAGGGATGTGCACGGAACCAGTTTGGAGGCTCTTTATGAGCCTCTGGACCAGTGTGAACGGCAGGCAGTTCTGCCGGGTCGAAGGTGTGTGCTCGGGGGTGCATTTACCCCTCCCTCCACTTTCCTCCTGCCAGCGCTCCGTTTTCTTGAAGTCCATCGGGGCGGAAGTAACTGGAAGTATCCAGTGCACGCAGGCTTCTGGAAAAGGGGGCAATGGGGCAGCAGAGAGGTATGCTGCCGTCCTGATGGACTAAGAAAACTGAGTGCCGGCAGAGGGAGGGATAAGTGTACCCTCCCCCCCAAACACACCTTCGAGCCACACCCACCTGGTTCCGTGCACATCCCTAGTCATCCCATGAAACTGAAGGCCGGCAATTTCAGGACCAACAAAATGAAGTATTTCTTCACACAGCACATAATTAATCTCTGGAATTCTCTGCCACGGGATGTGGTGATGGCCACTAGCTTGGATGGCCTTAAAAGGGGCTTAGAGAAATTTACAGAGGACAGGTCTATTAATGGCTACTAGTCTAAGGGCTATAGGCCACCTCCCAGCCTCAGAGGCAAGATGCCTCTAAATACCAGTTGTAGGGGAGCCACATCAGGAGAAAGGGCATGCCCTCACCTCTTGCCTGTGGGCTTCTCAGAGGCATCTGGTGGGCCACTGTGTGAAACAGGAGGCTGGACTAGATGGGCTTCCTTGGGCCTGATCCAACAGGGTTGTTCTTTTATTTGTACACGCCTATAAGATTGATAAGTGCAATGTACAATCACAACCCTCTATATATTACTTCCATGCATCTATAAATTGCACTTCTCTGCCTAATGTTATTAATACCTAATATAGATTATAGTAAGAACTAGTTGTAGTTTTATTCATTATTTAAAATATTTATATCCTGCCCCTCCAGTACACTACTGCTCTAGATGGCTAAGTCAGTAAAATCAATTCACTATAATAATTTTTAAAAACCCTATATAAAACTAAGAAAACAGAGACTAACTGAAAACAAGCACAAGTTAAAAACCAAAATCTAAAACTACAGTACAAGTTTGAACGTTAACACCAGATATAGTTACAGCTAAAATATTAAAACATCTCTAAAAAGATGGGTCTTCAACCATTTCTTAAGGTCTCTGAGGGAGGGAGGGAGCGTGTTGGAGCTCTTCCGAGAGGGCGCTCTAAAGTAACATTTTGTTACTGGAATGCTCTCCTGGTGGTTATTCACTCCTCAGTCTCCATCACAGCTTTTAGAAAGCATGTTAAATCCTGGCTTTTTACCCAGACTTTTATATGATTGTCTCTGCTGCTGCTCTTTGTACTTATGCTTGTGTTTTAAATTTTATATTTTTAGCTTAATATTTGTTTTATATTTTTAGCTTATTTTTAGCTTTTTAGATTTGTTTTATATTTTTAGCTTAATATTTTAATTGTGTCATTTTCCCCATCTTGTTTTTAAATTCTGCTGTAAACTGCATTGAGATGGTTTTAATGAAAGGTGGTATAGACATTCAACAATAAAATAAATAAATAAATAAATAAATAAATAAAAATTCAAATCTTCTGTAGCCAAAGATATTTTTCTAGTTTTACTATTCTTTTGCAATGAGTATTTTTGTTGTTACAATACTAATATTGCTTCTAGTATTATTTTAAAAACACTATTAGACACCAAAACTATTAGACACCAACTAGTTTTGGTGTCTAATTGCCTGTTTACCTTTTTAAGGCCCCACCATACACACACAAAATCAGCTTCATCTGATTGGCTGCATTTCTACTAATCTCTTTAGCCAGGTGGCCTAGCATATACTGAGAAACTCTTTCCAGCCAGGATTCCATATTTTTGCCATCTGGCAAGCGCTATGAGGCAAGCCTTCCTCTCAGCCTTGCAGCGCGAGTGGAGATTGCTGTAAACCATCCAGAGACTTGCGTTTTGGGCAGTATACAAATATGTCAAATAAATAAATAAATTGTCCGTGATAACAGTGCCAGATCCTGTTATGGGATGGAAGGCTGGGGGTTGTTTGGCTGCATTGCTAAGGTGCCCAGAATGCCTAGGCTACGCAGGACCAAATGAGCAAACTCTGCATCTCTTTTTCCTGCTCTTGAGTACGAAAGGTAGTGGCAAAGAGTGTGAAGAAACACCTCCCTGGTTCAAATTCCTCCTTGGCTATCAGATGGCCTTAGGCAAGTCACTGATCTCTCCACCTCCCATCTGTAACACAAGACTCCTTGTAGGCTTACCCTACAAGGTTATTGTCACAATTTTTCTAAGAATATATGGAACACTTTGAAACTCTGAAACACTATGTACACACTTTTGAGCTTTTATAAATAAAAACAGTAAATCTGTCAAAACTTGCTGTCTTTTCTAGGTTTGATGAATCAACTAATGAATTAATTAATGAAGAGCTAGGCATTGCCTATCCCATCATTGATGGCATTCCTAATATGATACCCCAGGCTGCAAGGATGATTAAGAAAGAGAAACATGAAAGGGAACCCAAGGAGACCTAGATGATTCGCCTCTAAAAAGAAAAGGCGAGAGACAAGCACCAAGAGAGAAAGAAAAATGTTCCTGTCGTTCCCTACGATGACTGTGCTTGTGCCACTGTTGTCTTTAGCTGGTCTGTTTTATTCGGCCAGCACGGATGAGAATTTTCCCCAGGGATGCACAAGTACAAGCAGCCTGTGTTTCTACAGCCTACTACTTCCAGTTACGATCCCAGTTTACGTCTTCTTCCACCTTTGGACTTGGATGGGCCTCAAGCTCTTTCGGCACAACTAGTCAGCTGTGGGCCTGGAATGAAGAACGCTGCAGTGCTCCTTTTGTTCACTGTCCAACACTTTGCTCCTAGCAATAGTGGACTACCTTTTCTATAATGCAGTTGTCACTGAATGGGGAGAAAGAGGCAAGGACTTTTGCAGAGGAAAACTAACTACTGTATCGCTGCATAACACTTGCTGTAGTTCTGTTCTCATACTTTTCTCCTCTTCCCCTATCTTGCCTCTCCATCCAGTTTTCCCACAGAGGAGTTTGTTCCTCCTAATGTAAAGCTCCAGTCCAGAGCACACTCACAAAGAATAAATCCACATTTTAAGGCATATCTGCACAGACTCTTCTGCTGCTCCTGGTTCAGCATTTTTGAGTGTGAAACCAGATATGTGTGAGAAGTCAGCCAAACAGGAAAGTACACACAACATTTATTGTCAATGTTAGGCCTTGTACGGTTCAGACAGGTTATTTATGTTGAATCTCATTCTCACCCCCATCCAGATAGGGGAGGAACTACAGAAGGATTCACTGCAGGCACATATATTGGGATGGGGAGGAGGCCAGTGCACCCCCCACAAGCTAGATTTGTTTTCCAAAACAGTCTGTGTACAAGAGACACACCCACATTAGGAAATAGCTACAGACTGTAATTCTTGTGCATTCAGATGCTCGGCATGTTTTATGTGGGAATTTGAAAATGCACGAAGTGGCCCTAGATATTCTCAGGTTATTGCTCAATTAAATTAAAGCATGGTGATAACAGACAGACCTCTGGCTTTTGCCTTTGATTAAGCTACACTGTTCTGCAGCTACACAGCTGACAAGTTTGAACTGTTGGGTGCTAAACAAGTTAGAATCAACACCATTGCTATTAAAACAGTCAATCTGCAATACAAATAGCATTCAATAATGAACTCTTGTCTTTTACAGAACACTTTGTTTTACACAATAAATAAGGGAGCCGGTTGCTTATTACTGGAATGCGATAATTAATTAAAGCTATAAATGGCAACTACTTTGGCCCGTCATTAAAAAGCAATGTAGCCTTGAACATCATCAAGTAGCCACCATGGTTTGGTATAAACCGGGGTGGGCAAACTAGGCCCTCCAGCTGATGTTGAACTACAAATCCCATCATCCCTAGCTGTGGCTGGGGATGATGGGATTTGAAGTTCAACAGTAGCTGGAGGGCCTACTTTGCCCACCCCAGTACAGGCAATTGTTGCTGTAAACTCAGATACAAACTAAACTAAACACGACTAATCCAGAGAATGTCACTAAGTCCCTTTAAAATTAAAAGGAATTAAATTAATTGCACTTAGCATGTTCCACTGATTCCAGGAGGACTTGAATGTGAGGAACTTCCTCTTGGCATGAACATTTATGCTACAATAAATAGGCTAGTCTTTAAGGTGCCAAAGGACTCTTATTTTGTGTGTGTGTTCCCCACCACACTTATACAGCTACGACTCTGGAATTTTTACAGATTCTGAATGTTTTATTGAATTCATTTCTTGGTGGCAGCCATAAAAGACACATGCTTTACAAAAATCTGCATTTGGTGAAATGGAGACGCAAACAAGGATGATCTTTCTGAATAAGTATCTTAAGCCTCAACAGCTGCTGTTTAAGCTTAGTCAGACCATCAAAAACATCTTCAAGTACTGTGCTCTGGCCTGCCTAGGAGAATGTGTATATCAGGCCTCGCAGATATACCTGCAGGGACTCTGAACTGCTTCCTATGATTATGGCAGCAGAAAACTGAAATTCAGACATTATGTTGTACCAACATTCAGATGTCTGTACACACATGTGAATGTGTGAATGACTACCTGCATTCATTAAATGTGAACCTGTGTACAAGCCCCCTGAAATGCAGGATACAGCTAGGAAGTGTATTGCTGTACCTGCATTCAACATAACATGAATATCTTACCTGTGTATACCATACACAGATTGTATGAGCGTTGAATGTAACATGTGAATAGGGCCATTATGGAAAGCAAAACTGGGAAGCTGTGTGTTGGTTGATGTCTTACTATGCCCCATATCATGTTCAGTGCAAATGCAGAGACTACAAGGCTAACTATAAGGGCCAGCCAAAAGAGTTAGACCCCTGGACATCACAGAAGTATATTATGCACACATTTGCACTGCTATACTGTTTTAAATTATATCCCATGCTCTCATTTTGTTTGTGATGGTCACTGCAAGGAATCTGGGCCATTTTTACACGTGCACAGCATTTGATGACATAACTTGAAACCTGCAATCCTAAACTCACTTTCTAAAGAGTCAATCCTCATTGGGCTTATAATGTGATACAGACATGAAACCTTGCAGTTCAAGATGTTAATTGTAAAGCATTATATTTGAGGCAATACAAGCTCTGTGGGAGGGTTTCCCAAACAGGTCCCCAGATGTTTGGCTACAATTCTACAAATCCCTAGCCAAAAGCCATTGTGGCTAGGGATAGTAAGAGTGGTATAGTCCAATATCTGGGAACCTGTGTTTGGAAACCCTTGCTCTCTGAGTTTGATCTGTGATGGTCTCTAGAACATACAAGTCACTCCTTTATTGCCCAAACACAGCAACTATCAACATGAATGTTGACACTTAAGAGTTGGAGAAGATATAGAAATAGGATGATTAACATAATCCAGGATGCAGTGTCTAAAGCAGAGATTTTTTTTTTTTTTTAGGAGGAGAGCTGGTCTTGTGGTAGCAAGACTTGTCCCCTTAGCTAAGCAGGGTCCACCCTGGTTGCATATGAATGGGAGACTACATGCATGGGCACTGTAAAATATTCCCCTTAGGGGATGGAGCTGCTCCAGGAAGAGCATCTAGGTTCCCAGTTCCCTCCTTGACCATCTCCAAGATAGGGCTGAGAGATCCCTGCCTGCAACCTTGGAGAAGCCGCTGCCAGTCTGTGAAGACAATACTGAGCTAGATGGACCAATGGTCTGACTCAGTATATGGCAGCTTCCTATGTTCCTAGTTTATGAAGGTGTTACTGGCTATGTAGAGAAAATCATTTAGGGACCAGTGTCAAGGGAAAATGTCCCTCCAACAGCTAAGCAAATTTCGGCTGTTCAGCCCACTCTCTCGCCTCAGAGGGGCTGGGGAGAAGCTCCTGCCTGGATGGAAGTAGCCAAAGACAGACATCAAATGGTGAAGACAGAGGATGAGGGCAGTTAATTCTACCTGAATAATTCTGACACCTCATGGAAACTATTCTTTCTGTTCCAGATCCTAAATTTGATACGCGATTTGAATATGATTTTACTATGAGGATCTTTCAAAAGCTGCTTTGAGAGACTCTTAGGACTATAAAGCGGAATTTAAGTGTCTAAATAACATTCCTCTGATGCTGCCCCCAGCGTAACAAACCAGTAGCTTTGCTGCATCTGGATCAGTACGCGAATACAGGCTGTTTTGCTTTTTAATTGCAAAACATTTCATTTTAGTTCCACATAACCCTGAAGTGATTCATTGCTTGTTCAGAAGTACTGATTTTTAAATTTACCTTTAAGTTGTACCAAAATGTGTCTGGTGTTGAGCTCCGTATACAACTCCAGGCATCATGTACCAGGTATTGCCGCCGCACATGTAGTTCCCTGGAACGACCAGTGGTTAGCTGGAAAAGACACAAGTATATTGACAAGCTTTTAAGTTTTGAAGGAACTAGCCATCCCCGCACAGAGCATCTGTGCGCTCTTTGAGGCTGGCGGTTACCTCTCCCCCACTTCTGCCCCAGTCTCTGCTTCCGGGCCCAGCCACCTCTCCTCTTCACTGCCACTTCTGCCCTCCCGCCACTTTCTTTCCTGCGGCCGGGCCAGGCCCGCCACCTCTGGCCTCCACGGCCGGGCGGCAGCAGCAACCAATCCTCATGGGTGCACTTCAGCCAATCAGGCGCGTCCGCCGCCCAGCCAATCAGCTGGGCTCTGGGACACACATTCCAAGGCACACCCAGGAGAAACAATAATATAGATGCCTTGCCCTATATGAATCTACTTGCCTGAGATAATCTGGGGAGACCTGGCTCTAGGTTATTTTGCTGCCTGAGTTGCAACTTGATGGGGATTCAGGAAAGAGCCTTCTCTGTGGTTGCACCCAGGTTGTGGAATTCTCTCTACTATGGAGGCTCATCTGCCCCACCCCCCTGGATTGCTGTCTCCAGGAGGATTGTTAAAACCACCCTCTTCTGCCAGGCTTATGACCTGGTGTGAGGTTCTTGATAGGTAGGGCTGTGTGAAGCTTTGGAGGCCCAACTGAAGTGGCTCGATTTGAATTGCAGCCAGTTTGGCCTCCAGATCAGCACTCTGGAACCCCCTACTGGAACCCATACTTCCCCTAACCCCTGTGCTTATTGGTGGGCAGGAGACAGGTTATGCTACTTTTTAACTGTATTTTGCTCCTGGTGGCAAGAGAGCAGCAGCTGTGGCCATGTCACTTAAAAAGAAGCAGCAGCAGCTGCTGCTTCCGACAGCATTTGTTCGGTCGCCAAGACCATGCTGACTATGCAAATGGCACCTGCGCATATGTGGACCCCATGTGTGTGCTGGCCCCATGTGGGGGTACTTGGGCTGAGTGCCGCCCCAGCAAGAAGCTGCATGGGGCGACGAAGAGCAGGTAAGGACTTGC
The DNA here is from genome assembly GCF_027244095.1 of Hemicordylus capensis. Classification (NCBI taxonomy): domain Eukaryota; kingdom Metazoa; phylum Chordata; class Lepidosauria; order Squamata; family Cordylidae; genus Hemicordylus; species Hemicordylus capensis. Next base: position 22,451,253 of record NC_069661.1, on the reverse strand, counting down.
TCTCCTCTTTCTTAAAGTTCCTACTTCCATCCCTGCACTGAACTGGTGCTCAAACTGCGGTTCGAGCACACCCCTACACTCCACAGGAGCAAAATAGAGTAACTCCCCAGTAAGTACAGCGTTGGTGTACGTGGGGGATTTATTGAATCTGAAGGGGCTTCTAAAGATTGGGCCAGTTCAAATTGCATTAGCCCCATAAAGTACCAGGCAGGCTCTGAATCAAATGAGCTCTGAACTTTTAGTATGTGACATTTTGACTATTTACATTATTATTACTATTTTATTATTAATTACATTTATAAACCGCCCCATCCAGAGGCTCTGGGCAGTGTACAACAACTTTTTTAAAAGACATAAAACCCACAATTCAAACACAACGCTAAAAACAAGATAAACACAATTCAAAATTGATTAAAACTATTTAAAACCAATTAAAATACTTTAAAAAACAACACCACTTTACAAGCCTTAGAAGGCCAGGCCAAACAAATAGGTTTTTAGGGCGCTCTTAAAGGCCGACAGCGAGCCTAAACTGCGGATATCTCCTGGGAGTGCATTCCCTAGACCAGGAGCAGCTACAGAAAAGGCCCAGTTCCGAGTCACCACCAGACGTACCAGTGGTAACTGGAGACAGACCTCTCCAGATGACTTCAACAAGCGATGGAGGGATCACACCGAAGAAGGCGCTCTCTAAGGTAACCCGGACCCAAGCCATTCAGAGCTTTAAAGGTAATAACCAGCACTTTGTATTTCGCCCGGAAACATATTGGCAGCCAGTGCAGCTGTTTTATGACAGGCATAATATGGTCTCTCTGGGTTACCCCAGAGACCAATCTGGCTGCCGCATTTTGAACTAACTGAAATTTCCAAACTACGTACAAAGGCAGCCCCACGTAGAGCGCATTGCAGTAGTCGAGCCTGGAGGTTGCCAGCTGATGCACCACTGTTTTGAGATTGTTCTCTTCAAGGAATGGATGCAGCTGTCGAATCAGCCAAAGCTAACAGAACGTGCTCCTGGCCATAGCTTCCACCTGAGATACCATGGTGATGCCTGGATCCAAGAGCACTCCCAAGCTGCATACCTGTTCCTTCTGGGGGAGTGTAACCACATCCAGCACAGGAAGATCTAACTCATCCCCTAAATTCCAATCCCCCACAATGAGCATTTCCGTCTTGCTTGGATTCAGCTTCAATTTTTTATCCCTCATCCAGCCCATTACTGCCTTTAATCTACCTCTCCTTCCCACTGTGACTCCCAAAAACATGTCCTTGAGGGTCATGCAGCCCTCCAGGACATACTTTGAGAAGCTATAGTAAGCTAGTGGAGATAGAAGGAAAGATGGATTTGATGGATTAGAATCCCTTCTCTTGTGTAATGTGAGTGCAGTGTTAAAACAGCAGCACTGTGTTAGTCTGGATGTCAATTTAAAAGAAATTGTATATCACCCTTGGGTGCTTTTCTAAAAGGAGAAAGGCAACTTAGAAAAATTTAAATAAATAAAAACAAAAATGTAAAACATTGCAACCATGAAAAGCTCTTTTTTAGATGTACTTACTACATCTAGCTTTGTAACCTGCAGCAATGTGCGGCATATTTCATACACTTCAATTTTATTTTCCATCTCAAAGATACAAGGGAATTCAGCAAGTTCTTGTAAGAGAGACGTAATCTGCAACGCAAGACAGATACTTTAACATCATTGGCTGACATTCTGTGCAGCGGTACCCCTAGTGTTGGGGACCCGCTGAGGCTGCTGCACAACATGAAAGGCAGCCAAACAGTGTTGTGTGAAAGGCCAGTCGCACAACCACTTAAGATAGTCCCCATGCTGTTGCATAATGCTATTTCCCCTTGTGGAAGCAGCGTTATGCAACTGCATGGGGACTGTTTTAAGTAATTTTGTGCAACGGCTATCATGCAACAATGCCAAGGCTGCCTTTCACATTGTACAGTGCCTCCGGCGGGTCCCTAACAACAGCATTCTGCTGAGTGCAATGTCAGACATCATTTGCAAGTCTGTGGGGCACAGATGGCTAACTGAGGGCCCACAGGCCAGATCTGCCCCCAAATTAATTTATTTAGCCCCAGAATGCCCCGCCAGATTTTAATTCTTAAAATGCCCACTGTTTCACTTCCATAGGACACAAAACATGTTTTCAGGTCACAAGAAACAAATATATTGCACACATTCATGTTAAGGCTTTTTTTGGTGTTTTATATGTAACAAGTGAATTTTGGCCCGTTGAATAACTGGCGCTAGTAATGGCGCTCCTGGCCCCCCGCCGCCATTCCCCCTCCCTCCGCCGTACCCCCCTACCTTTAAGGGCCAAATCGGCCCAGGCACTTGCCCCCGCCAGGCTGGGGAGACGGAGGCCGGGACCAGGGGCGGAGCGGAGGCCATGTAACTTAAAAAAAAAAAATTTACTCCCGCGGCCGCCGCCGCCGACCGCCCACCCTCCCTCCCAGCTGCCGAGTCCCCCTTACCCTGGCCGACTGCTGTCGGCCGAAGACTGCCCTCAATTTAAGAGGCAGAGAGGAGCTTGCAAGCAGAGCTCCTCTCTGTGCAAAGCCTCTTGCCGAACTGCTGCTTTGGGCGCAAGGGATGCAAGCGCCCAAAGCGGCAGTTCGGCAAGAGGCTTTGCACAGAGAGGAGCTCTGCTTGCGAGCTCCTCTCTGCCTCTTAAATTGAGGGCAGTCTTCGGCCGACAGCAATCGGCCAGGGTAAGGGGACTCGGCAGCTGGGAGGGAGGGTGGGCGGTCGGCGGCGTCGGCCGCGGGAGTAATTTTTTTTTTAAAGTTACATGGCCTCTGCTCCGCCCCTGGCCTTCATCTATTTTGGCCGAGGCGGCGGCTCTGCCGCCGCCTCGGTCACTTTCCCCCGCCGCCGCCTCTCCGGCTTCTTCGGGGCGGCCGCTTCTGGCCGCCCAAGATGGCTGCCGGTGCCGGCGAGCGTGTCTCCCTTGCCCTGTTCTGGGCCTGCGCTTTGCGCAGGCGCAGAACAGGGCAGGGAGGCACGAACACACGCTTGGTGCCCGTCCACGGACGGACACCAAGCGTTTTATTAGAGAGGATATATAAATGTATTTATGTTAGTTTCAGTTTACATATTTCATGACTGGAAGGACCTGGGAAGATAATATATATGCTGTGATGGCCCTTTCTCAGTGGATGATAGGAAATTTTACATTACATCAAGTACTTCTTGCCTTACATTCTCCTGAACATTAATTCTATTCCAGTACTGAACTAATAACAGCCAGTAACTTCTGTGCATGTTTACTTTTCAGTAAGTTTCTTTGGATGCCTCTTAATAGATAAGTAGGTTAAAAATATTTTAAGTAGATAATAGTGGTTGACATCTTTTCTAGCAAAATGCCAACATTACTTGAGAAGCGCGAGTGCTACTGCTGAGTTCTAGATTACTGCAGCATCGACACTTGTGGGGCAAATTTTAACAGCCTCCCCTTCCCCCAGAAGCACTCTGTGCAACCTGGAAATATGTCCCTGAGGGTTGGGGAGCCCTCAGGGACATATTTTCAAGTGGCACAGACAGAGGTGCAACTAGGTAATTTTGGAGCCTCGACCTAAAGGCCTTTGGAAGCCTCCCCCGAGCTAGAGTTGTCCCCCCCCCCCGCAATTAAGCATCATCCCCCTACACGGACCCACACCATGACACATGCAATATGTTTAACACATGGGTTCTTGTGGGCACAAAAAGCAACTGAACTCACAAGAATGTAAGAATATAAAATTGGTATATTTATGCAAATTAGCAGAAACATTCCAACAGGCAACTTAACATATTCCCATCCCACATATGTGTTTCCCCACTCCGTCTCTAAAGCACCCAGCACAGGTCACAATCACACTTGGCTGCCTGACACAGTGCAGGCCACCAGGGACCACACCACCCAGGACAGACTAAAGAGGATTGGCGGGGGGCAGGGTGTGTGGGGGCCTGGGACTTCGGCCCCAAAGTCCAGGTGTAAGAGCACCACTGGCACAGAGTGTTTCCAGGGGAAGTTGTCAAAATCACCCCACCTCATGCAAGCAAGCAGTAGTGCTGCATAACTGAACCCAACAGCAGCACCAGTGCTTCATTCAAATGTCAGTCACTAATAATAATCCCATCCCGTTTTGTGTGTGTTGTTGAACCTTAAGATGGTATGACTGGAGCTTGCCACAGAACAAGGCTGATAAAAAACCGTAACAAAACCTCTGGTTTCCACTGGCAGGCACTGCTTTCTCTAGCTATCTCTAACTGACACTAATTATATAATACTAAACATAAGACAACAATTCATAGAAAAATAAAACAACTGTTATCCTTACCAATTGAACCTCCACACACTGTTTATAAATTGAATTTTAGAAGAACAGAAGTGTTAGCTGCACATTTTATGATAAGGGTATTGGATTGCCAACTGTAATGATAAATTTCCTTTTCACAAACCATGGAAATTTGATGGTCAAAAAACCTGTCAGTTTAAGACTAGAGTTAAGACTCTCTCTTTTGGCTCAAGCTCCACAAGGTCAAAAAATTAGAACCTAAGGCTGATGTCTTAAAAGATGTGTCACGTGAGCAGTCATGATGTGTAGTGTCACAAATTGTGCTTGCTTACAACTTACACACCCACCCACATGGAAAACTTGGAGGATCTTTGCTGGTGCTATGCACTCCATCCTCCACATCTTAATTTGGGCCTCCAAGATCAAGAAAAAGTGTGGGTGCATGGAGGTCAAGTTGTAAGTGAGCACAAGTTGTGTCTTTGCACAACATCATTACTGATCATGTGGCACATCTGTTAAGACATCAGCTTTAGGTTCCAATTTCCTGTTTTTATAGGGCTTGAGCCAATGAGATAGCCTTAACTCTGGTCTTAATACAACATGTTTTTTGACCTCTGAAATTTAGAATACACAAATTTTTTACTTGAGAGAACAAATGATAATTCAAATAGATGCGTGAAGACAGGTATTGCCATTTTTGCCTGAATTGGCCAAAGCAAGAAAACAGCAGTTGTGGCAGGGGTGGATGGATAGAATTCCAAAACAAGTATGAATAGTGTTAATAGAACATATATGCTTTACCTTCAAGATAAATTGTGCAATTTCACCTTCAAATAATTGCTCCATTATGGCTCCGAAGTCCTGTGGAGGGAAGTGGCACCAGACACCTCAACATGTGATCAACACAATCCCAGTTGAGTCCACCCCTCTGCCCAGTGTTGGATGTGGGGCTTAATTCCCACCACTACACCATTTTGCATTCCTATTAAATCACAGCCATAGCAGAAGATCTGTTTCAACCTATTTATATTCATTATAGATATTCAACATATTTATTCTTAGATCATACTGAATGTTTATAATTGTAAAAATAATTTCTACTTTGTTCTATTGTGACTTTTTTTTAGTTTAATGCACATTCCTCACAATCCAATTGTTTGCTTGCAGGTATGTTGGCTCCCACACACAGGTGACTGGAGGTACCTGCAAAAAGCTGCCTCATTCAGTTCAATGGGAACGTGCCCTGTTCTGCAAGTGAGGTGAGGCAACTGGGACTGTAGAACTCTGGAGAGCTTCAAGTGCACAACTTGCTGTGAGGAAGGTCAGAACAGGGATTAAGGTCTTAAAGACTTCCGGGCTCAGACCACCCCTTCTAGGCTCTACCCCCACCTGGAGGTTTTACAGAAAGGACTTTTTCTCCAAATTCATTCCTGATTGGAGTGTGCCAGTCCACATATTGGTTGATTTAACCTGACCTCCCTGCAGGCTATCTGGGACCAGGACAGGCAGGGCTTTGTTTTCTCCCCAAGGGAGGCTGCGAATTCTGGCTTAGCCCGAGGTATGTCCGACTTAAAATAATCTTCTATTTTCAGCAGCTTTAGGAAAAAATCTCAATGTTTCTGCTAAGCTCCGGGGCTTGTCTCTGATATGTGTAGGCAAGCAGCCGAGGGCTATGTGAATGCTCCACCTAATCCCCCAGATTAAACTGTCTCGAATCTGTTGCGAAGTAAGTAGATTCGTTCCTCGGATCCCCCACATCATAAAGCCCTGTCTGTAAAACCTCCTGGGTGGGTTTTTTTGTTTTTGTTTTTACACAGCAGGCTTTACTGAGGGTTTACTGCAAGCTCAAAATTTTCCCAAGAGTGCACACAAAAAGTGGACTTTTTAACCCCAGATATAAATCAGGCCACAGTCTAATGTGCAATGAAAAACCTGGTTTATGTATGAAGTGCTCCTAGATAGCTCGCAGGGACTTCAGGGTAAATGTGGCTGACATGTGAATGCACACCCTCCATTCTGGAGGAGATTCAAGCTTAGCTAAAAGCCCTGTGTGAAAAATGCCCTGGAGAGTCAAGAGCTTTAAAAGGGCAGCCCTCAGACCTGGAGACTTGCATTTCTCCTGTGCTCCATTAGAACCCTACATGCCGTGTTCAGGCTTAGAGGAGCACAAGATGCTTGGGATAGATGAGGCCAGTTCATCTGGAAGCTCAGGCTCAGTGAGTTCTAGTCCCGGGATCATTGGCTCGAAAGTCTCTGGGCTGGCTGGCTCAGCGTCCAGGGCTTGGAGTCAAGACTAGGTTGAAGGTTGGCTCTTCCAGTCTGATTGCTCTCCACTCCTCTGGGGAGCAATCTGTATTACTACTCAGGGTGAAGGTAGAGTTGTCCCCCAGAATTCATGTCCCCCAGAATTTTAGGTTTCACCCGGATTTTAAGGCTCCCACCCAGATTTCAGATTTCATTTAAAACAACAACAAGAAAGCTGAGCTCTAGCCCTTGTAGAAGCAGAGTTATGGAGCAAAACGTGCAGTCACTATTCTGCTCAAAAATTATTTTCAAGCCTATTTACACAATATGCAAATTAGGCACCCGGATTTGGAAAGCCAAAACATGGCAACCCTAGGTGGGGGCCACAACAAAGAGGCATCTCTATAACCACATCCCTTTGTGTAGGGGGAGCTGCTCTCATCATTGAAGCCAGTGGGAAGCCAATGCTATGCAATCAGGACGCAAGTGACGTAAGGGAACTTTGGGTGACCCAGAACACACATTCTTCCTTAAATAGATGTCTTCTTTTGAAGAACCATGCTCAAAGCCCAAACTTTACAATGGCAAGAACTACTTATAAATTATACTTACATTTCCCCGGATTCGTAAGAAAGTTTCATTATGAAGGATCAGCAGCTTTTTCACTTCTGGGACATAAAAGTTGTTTTCTTGGATTTTGTAGCCAGCCCTACAATTTACCTGCATTGGTAAACACAGGATTAATAAGCCATTCAAGCAAGTGGTGGTGTTGGTGAGACAAGAGACTGAGCTGGTTCAGATGTCATGTGGAGCCTTGGTGAAATCCTGGCTCCACACAATGACCCTGAGCCTCAGGAGTACCCTCTGCAGCCTACGCAAATGTCTGCTTCAAATTATATTAAAATTAACCTAGATTTGTTTATTTTCCACTGGGGGGCAGAAACAACAAAGGAGGTGCCTATCCACCCAATCAAATCTGTAGGAATAGGTCATACTATTTTTGTATTGTAAATGTGTAGTAATAAATAATACTATAAATAATTAAAAATATATTTATTATTAACCACCACATTTTTAACCTGTCCTACCCTGAAGCAACTCAGGGCTGTGTATATGGTTCCCCCGTGAGGTAGGTTATGTTATTTATTTATTTATTTGATTTCTAGACCGCCCTTCCAAAATGGCTCAGTTAAGCGAGAGACCCAAGGTCACCCAGTAACCTTCAGGGCTGAGTGGGAATTTGCATCTGAGTCTCTCCAGTCCTACTTCCACACTAACTACTGCACCACAGTGGCTCTCCCCACTATTAGTCTCCAATTCTCTTTACAACACATCTTAACGCACCTGTCTTTCTGTGCCTTTTTGAGTTCCCTACCTCATAAAGACTCTGTAGGACTGAAAGAGGCTGAATGTAGTCCTTGAAGCAACGTGCAGAATATTTCTTTAAGTCTCTGATGGCATAAGATAGTTTGATACTTGAAAGTTTCCGATACAGGTTCACTAGATCTTTGATGAATGCTATTTCAAGATTGGACCACAGAGATTCTGTAACAAAAATTGCTTGTTAAACCAAACAGGCCCAACATCGTATTTATAGTTAAGGCAGAGGGATAAGACAGTGTTTGTACCATTACAGGTCCTGAGTAGGGATGTGCATGGAACTGGTTCAGAGGCCCTTTTACAGACCTCCGAACTGGTTCGAAAGTCCAGCAGTTCCGCCAGTTCGAAGGTGTGGGCATAGCTTTAAGAACTGGGGAGGGTGCTTCCCCCCACCCCGCTGTTGCTTCTCCTTGCACTAGTGCTGCATGTAAAATTGGTCCTGCAGGACAGCAGAGTACCTCCTTGGTGCCCCGGTGCATTATGGGCCATAAGTGAACAGTGCGCCTGCCACTTCTGGTCCGTGACGCACCGGGGAGGTCAGGAGGTATGCTGCCACCCTGTGGGACAAATTTTGCACACAGTGCTGGCGGGGAAAATGCAGCAGGGGTGTGTGTGTAAGAGCACCCTCCCCAGCAGTGGCACACCTATGGCAAAAAGGAGCCCAGACCTGAAGGGCTCAGGAGGCCCCCCATTAATTTTTTTCCTACCTGTGGCTACTGCCACTGCTGCTCCTGTCACTGGGGGGGGGGCTCTCCAAATGATCAGGGGGCCTCTCTAGAGCCCCATCGCTGCCCCATGCCCGCCCTGAAGTTGCCCCACCAATATTTATCATCCTCACCACCAGGGGTGGGGTGGGGGCACTGTTCCCTCTAACAGGGATTCCCAGATGTTGTTCACTACAACTCTCAGCATCCTCAGCTGCAGTGGCCTTTGGCGGGGGATTCTGGGGACCAGTGGGTGGGGGGTGAATGGTTGAGCAGAGCAGGCCTCCCCCACCACTGGGGGTGGCAGCGGCAGGCTGCGGATGCAGTGGCTGGTTGGCCTGTCGGCGGGTGCACCTGCGCAGTGAGTATCGAGCGTCGCATGCCCCTGATGTTATGGGCATGCAACACTCCTCACTGGGCAGGTGTGCCCACTACTCTCGACCGCTCACCCCCCGACCCCAGTGGTGAAGATGATAAATATCGGCAGGGCAGAGGCGGGGTAGGCACGTGCCAAAATTCAGTCATGTGCCAAAAAAGCATGGACACTGTACATTTTGATTAAAACATTGCTATCTGTGTAGCACTCCTTTTATGCCACTTTTGTTTGTCCGAATCTCTTTTTATGAATTGAACAGAAATTTGTAGAGGGAAATAATCAACAAACAAACAAGCATGCTAGGTGTGCACATATATGCATGATATGATCATTTATTACAATGACTGACATCCGTACTAATGCTGTGCACATGCTTCTAGTGAAAGTATGCATGCAGCACAAGCCTCTATCACATGAGTGCTCTTGTGAAAGAGCGCAACAATTTTCACTGCTTTGCCCAGGCTCTGGAAGCACACTGTCACGCAGCCCTGAGGGACATGTTTCTACTGTTGAGCAGCACAGACTCAGTGATATAAATAATCATGCTCTTATCAGTAGTGGCTCATCCTGACGAGATGGGGGAGGGGCATCAAAACGCATTTTTTTACTAAAGCCTTCTCAGGTTTTTAATTTAAAAATACTGTTGGGTTTTTTAATGGTTTTTAAATTATTGTATTGTTTTAACTTCTATATGTGTTATACGTTTAACCGTTTTAACTTTTTATGTGTTTCAATTGTTGTTAGCCGCCCAGAGACGCAAGTTTGGGCAGGGTATTTATTAAATAAATAAATAAATAAATCGGTGTAGCTGGAGCCAGGGGAACATCAAACGCGGCACAGATAGAGTTCTCATGTTGGATTGAGGTGAGGTTGTACAGCTATGTCCAACTACGAATTCTTCCTTACCCAGTATTTGCCTGTCTTTTTGCTGGAGTTTCAGTATAGCATCTGCTAGCTGTTCAAGTGGAGAGTCAAAGAAGACGTCCATCTTTCGTAAGATGATGGGCACAATGAGGAAGACTCTGAGTGCTTCAGGGGAGGCAACAGAGGCCGGAAGAGATGGCAGGAGTTTCTTAATGGCATTTATCACCTGGGGTGGGGGAGGAAAGAATACAGCACTGCAATAAAGCACTGCAATATATAAGCTTGGAAGCACTTAATTTACAGCAGTAATGTCAGTTTCCCTAGAAGATGCAGTGAAATTGTACTCCTTCTTAGCTTTATCTGTCATGCTTGATACCATTTATTTTTGTTAAGTGACTGGTTTGCTGAACAAGGAAACAAGTAGCCATCTCACTGTGTGAAACAGGATGTTGGACTAGATAGGCCTTTGGCCTGATCCAGCAGGGATATTCTTATAAAACATGCTGTCTTGCTGTCAGAGACCTGGAGTAAGCCTGATGGGTTAAAAAAACAAAACAAAAACAGCATGGGAGATCAATGTGAGGGTTCCCATTCCAATAGACCAATAGCTCTCTCTGTGGACTAAGAAATGCTTACATTGTTTTTGTCATAGTTGGAGAATTTGTCATAGTTGGGGAACTGTCTGACAATCCTGCTGCCAGTCTGTGCAGACAATACTGAGCCAGATGGACCATTGGTCTCACTCGTTATAAGGCAGCTTCCTATGTTCCATAGGAACATTGCCCAACTGTTAGTACAGCTCCCAGCAGCAAATAAAACCCCGCAGCAGGCAGCAAAATCATTGATCCTACATCAGATTCCAAAACTGACAACGTACACATCTGGAGCAACCCTGCTCCCCTCCAGGTACTTCCAAGTCCTGCTAAAACTCAAAAGTGACCTGCTCAGTCTAGCCTAGGTAAAACTCACAGTTCTCTGCTCATTCAGAGTATCTGATTCTGCTTCAGGGTCCAAACCATTCCATTCCTCTGCCTCTCCCACTACCTAGGAATCCACTTCCAAAGGCCAGAGAGAGATTTCAGGACCTTAAGGAACTCCAGCATTCTTTTGTCATATGCCTGATCCCCATTGGGCAACGGACATATTTATGCCAATCTAGAAAACTGAAACTCATAGCACTAGTATTAAGTGTGTAATGTAAATAGCACTTCTCACCTCTGTGAAGACTGTAGGCTTAGAAGCAATCTTCTCAGAGAATAGGAACACAGCTGACATATCTATGCCTGCAGCCTCTTGGGATGTTCTGAAATGTTCGTCTCTGCTGGAAAACAAGGGCAGATGATGACCATCTCAGCTTTTTTCTTTGCTGATCTACTAGACAAACTGAAAGATTTTGGTTGTATTGATGCAAACAGAACTATGGTGGTGATCATCACAGGAACATGAAACTTAGAGAAACTACCAGCCTGGTTCTCAGTACTGACTGGTACACATATGGACATATATTATTATTATTATTCATTTGATTTCTATACCGCCCTTCCCAAAATGGCTCAGGGCGGTTTACACAGATAAATAATTAATAAGATGGATCCCTGTCCCCAAAGGGCTCACAATCTAAAAAGAAACATAAGATAGATGCCAGCAACAGTCACTGGAGGTACTGTGCTGGGGGTGGATAGGGCCAGTTACATATACATGAACATAGGAAGCTGCTTCCCACTGAGTCAGACCACTGGTTCATCTAGTTCAGTACTGTCTACCAACCTCGGCCCTCCTGCAGATGTTGGCCTACAATTCCCATAATCCTTGGCTATTGGCCATTGTGGCTAGGGTTTATGGGAGTTATAGTTCAAAAACAGCTGGAGGACTGGCAACAGCTTTCCAGGGTTTTGTACAAAAACCTTTTCCAACCTTTGGAGCTGAAGCCATCTTGAACTTCTTGGAGAAAATGCAAGATCAAAAGCCAATAGGGGTACAGTCACACTGTTAATCAGCGATTTCATTCCGTTGCGAAGGCTCAAATAATATTTGCTTGCACATATTGCTTTCATTTGATTTTCCAGTAGATAGGCAGGGAACAAACAAAATCCATGTTTAATCTCATTGAAGAATGGAAGCCATGTTGGATGGAATTTTGTTCCATTGAATTGCATGCCTTACAGTTCAGGAGAGCTGGTGTTGTGGTAGCAAGCATTACTTATCCTCTTTGCTAAGCTGGGTCCACCCTGGTTGCTTATTTTATTTATTTATTTAACATATTTCTATACCACCCAAAACTTGTGCCTCTGGGAGATTTACAATTAAAATCATTTAAACATTAAAATCATTAACATTAGAATCAGCTAAAACCCAACATTAAAAGTATTAAAATCATAAATCCAATTAAAAGCCTGGGTGAATAAATATGTCTTCAGTGCCTTTTTAAAGTTGCCAGAAATAGGGAGGCTCTTATTTCAACAGGGAGTACATTCCAAAGCCCAGGGTCAACAACAGAGGAGGCCCATCCCCAAGTAGCCGCCAGACGAGCTGGTGGCAAATGTAGATGAACCTCTCCAGATGATCTTAATGGGTGATGGAGCTCATGGTGAAGAAGACGTTCTCTTAAATATCCAGGGCCTAAGCTGTTTAAGGCTTTATAGGTAATAACCAGCACCTTGTATTTTGCCCAAATATTTAATCGGCAGCCAGTGTAGTTCTTTCAACACAGGAGTAATATGGTCTCTCCTAGATGACCCAGAGACCAACCTGGCCACTGCATTCTGTACCAACTGCAGTTTCCGGACTACGTACAAAGGCAGCCCCACATATAACACATTACAGTAGTCCAGCCTGGAGGTTACCAGCATATGTACCACCACTCTGAGGCCGTTCATCTCAAGAAATGGATGCAGCTGGCGTAGCAGCCAAAGCTGATAAAAAGCACCTGTGGCCACCGCCTCAACCTGGTACGCTAGGGATAGGTTCGGATCCAGAAGAGCCCCCATGACCCCATCCAGAACTGGTAGATCAAAATCATCTCCTGAGTTCTGACCCTCACAATAAGTACCTCCAATCTTATCTGGATTCAGCCTCAGTTTGTTATCCCTCATCCAGCCCATCACCATCTCCAGGCAGGCATTTTGCTATTATTTGTGATTGTTTAGCAAAACACCAAGATGAAGCTGCCCACTCCAGTTACAAAGTAGTGCAGAGCCTTAGCGTTCCAGTTAGTCATGAACAAACATGGAGATTGTAGTGCAGTATAAAGTAAATAAAATTTATTAGGTTAAGTACATTTGAGATAGGAAGCACCTATCCTAACTATGAGCTGCCATCTGCTCTGAGAAAGGAAGAAAGGAAGTAGAACTGACTTGCTACAGGAAATACCTGAGGAGTCAAGGCATGGGTCATAGAGTAGAGGCAAAGGAGAGACAGGTAAGGGGACCCTCACTAACTACCTCTACTCCCAATGCCCCTAGTGGTCATTTGGATAGTTAGTGCAAAAGGTCGATGCAATGGAACTCCATCTCCAACACAAAGTTCAGATTTTGAAGAACAGTCTCCAAGAGACACCATCTGGAATCTGCCCATGAGGTAGAAGCAGAACCACTGCAAAGCAGTGCCTTCCACCTTCAATCCTCTCAGACGTTCCAGAAGGATACTATGGTTAATAGTATCGAAGGCCACCGAGAGATCCAAAAGAAGCAACAGAGTCACACTCCCTCTGTCAATTCCCAATTGGAGATCATCCATCACGCTGACCAAGGCAGTCTCCACCCATAGCCCGCCTGAAAGCCAGTATGAAATGGGTCTAGATAATCAGTTTCCTCCGAGACCGCCTGGAACTGGGCAGTTGTAAGATATTCCTCTTCAGGGATGGAACTACTCTGGGAAGAGCATCTACATGCTTGCATGCAGAAGGTTCCAAGTTCCCTCCCTGGCATCTCTAAGATAGGGCTGAGAGAGATTCTTGCCTGCATCCTTGGAGAAGCCACTGCCAGACTGTGTAGACAATACTGAGCTAGATGGACTAATGGTTTGACTCAGTATGGTAGCTTCCTATGTCCCTATGAAAGTACATCATGCACATTTTACAATTCAGTACTAGCTTCAAATTTAACGTAATTAAATTTCTAAAGCACTTGAAGACTTGATTGGTCCTTATATGACAATTACCTCTTATCCAAGAAACTTCCGTTGACACAGCCCACTGATGTGAAGATTAACTTAATATCCCTAGTGATTGATAAAGAACAAAGGCAATAGTGAGTCTTTGGCTTTTGCTTGGAGAAATTAACTGGACGTTACTGAAATAAAGCTGACAACTGGTTTTGCTTTGAAATAATTGGTGTTAGCTTTTGTGCAAACTCCCTCCTTTCACACTGAGTGTTTCCCCCGCAGTGCTGGAGTGCACCTTTGTCAAGCCTTTCAAAATGGCAGAGGACAGGGGAGAAGAGACAACAACTTTGCTATCCACTTTTCAGCTAAGCCAGGGTGTAGCCAGGAAAAACTGTAAAATTAATTTAAAAACATTGATGGACAGAGAGCCTAAATTACTCCTGAGTAGTTCTACTGAAATAAAGTAATCCTTTTGAGCAGGCGTTTTCAACCTTGAGTCCCCAGATGCTGGTGGACTTCAATTCCCATAATTGTCAGCCAAAGCCCATTGTGGTTGGGTATTATGGGAGTTGAAGTCCACCAACATCTGGGAACCCAAGGTTGAGAGCCCCTGCTTTGATTGATTAATTGATTAATTGATTGATTGATTATTAAGTGCCGTCAAGTCAGTGTCAACTCTTAGCAACCACATAGATTCTCTCCAGGATGATTTGTCTTCAACTTGGCCTTTAACGTCTCTCAGTGGTGCATTCACTGCTGTCATAATCAAGTCCATCCACCTTGCTGCTGGACGTCCTCTTCCCTTTCCTTCAACTTTCCCCAGCATTATGGACTTCTCAAGGGAGCTGGATCTTCACACAATGTGTCCAAAGTATGATAATTTGAGCCTGGTCATTTGTGCCTCGAGTGAAAATTCTGGATTGATTTGTTCTATGATCCATTTGTTTGTTTTCCTGGCTGTCCATGGTATCCTCTAAAGCCCTTGCTTTAGAGTCCTACTAATACTCTAGTACTAGTACTACTAGAATACTACTACTATGTACAGTAATAAGTACTAATAGTACTACTGAGTAACTCAGTCTCTCCAGCAGACACAAGCAAACGTGGTATAAGATGGTTGACACAGAGACTAAATTACTCCCAAATAGTACTACTGAAATTGAGTGTTCCTTTAGAGCAGGGATGGGGAACCTTGGCCCTCCTGCAGATGTTGGCCTACAATTCCCATAATCCTTAGCTATTGGCCTCTATGGCTGGGGATTATGGGAGTTGTAGTCCAAAAACAGATGCAGGGCCAAGGTTCTCCACCCCTGCTTTAGAGGAACTCCTGAGTAGAACTGCTGAGTACCTGAGTCTCCCCAGCAGACACAAAAAGAGTGTAGTTGTAGGGGAAGATGGCAACTTCCATTAAACTCTGAGATTAAAAGGCTTCTGAAAATGGAAGGGTTCAGAAGGGGGCGGAACACTGGAACGGGCAGCGTTTGCCTGATCTTGCAAGGCTGGGAATTCTACAGCCTAAGCACCACTACAGATAAGTCGCTGTCACATGTGAGCCTCAGATATGTCTCTGAAAACAGCCGGATGTGCAGAAAGGCCGCAGCAGATTACTTTAGGAGTCTGTAGTTAGATATGGGCAGAAGCAGTCCTTCAGGTACTCTGGTTGCAAGCTGTGTAAAGCTTGAAAGGTACCATCCTGCTGCTGCCAGATTACCAACTCCATCCATTATGCATAAACCGGATAATGTGCCATTCTCTTAGAATCGGGAATTGTAAGGCTGTCCCATTAGGGCTAAAATGCAATAGGGGCAGGGTTCAAGCTGCTGTCCTCAAACTTCGTGTCTGCACAAGTGTCAGAAAGCAATCAGCAGGGTGGGGAATACTCACTGTTTTATATTCTGCCAGCAATTAGAATCCGGATTAGAAACCCATTTCTCCACCTTTTCCTCTTCCACTGTGGCAAGTGTTCGGTTTAGACAAGCATAAGCATTCTGTACAAAAGAAACAAGAACCCTTAAGGATCTCAAAGGGCTTATAAAGACATCTTCTCTGATTGTTAATGATTAAGTAGTGGCCTCAGGAGAAACAGTCAGTAGATGTGTCTCCTTAAATTTTGGCAACACATAAGGATGATGCAAAAAAATATGGCATCAGGAGCACATAAGAAGAGAAAACTTTATTTTTGCAGCCCACTGCAGAAAGACAAGGTGGCCTTTTGGGCTTTCCAGGCAACCCGTTTTTAACTCAATAAATGTTCCTTGTTTTTCTAGGCCCGATGTCTTCCCTTAAAATGCACTTCTGTTTCAGGTGAACTGCTTTTACGCAGTACTGGTTGTACCTGGGAAGGTATGACTTTCCCCACCTATAATGCATCCATTCATCCTGAGATTGCTATAGAACATAGTTGGATGTCTCTCTCACACAGCCCTAGAAGCAGGGGTGATCCAATCAAACTGATTGGCAGGAGATTTAGAATGGGCAAAATAAGGAAGTACTTCTTCACCCAGTACATAATTAATCTATGGCATTCACTACTACAAGGTGGATACTATTTTAGATTACTTTGAAAGGAGTTCAGACAAATCCATGAAGGAGATATCTATGAGCCCACATGACCTAAAACTGGGACAGCACCATCCTACCCAGCTTTCAAACTCAGAATTTGACCAAGGTAGGCAGAAAAGCTATCCCACCCAGCTCCTGTCTCCAAAACAATCACTTCTCCCTCCTCCACCTAGTTGTTTGGTTCCACACACCCGAAAAATGGGAGCACACACACAGCTCCCAAACCTGGCTAGCTAATTTTTGTCCTACCCAATTTTTGGGTGTGTGAACAGCTTCTGTTCATTGTGTGAACAGCTGTTGTGTAAACAGCTGTTGTGTGAACAGCTACTAGTCTTGATGGCTATGTGCTACCACCAGGTTCAGAGGCAGTGGCCGTGCTTTCACCTCCTGCTTGTGAGCTTCTGAGAGGCATCTGGCCGGCCATTAGATGCTGGATTAGATAGGGCTGATCCAGCAAGGCTCTTCTTACATGTGCCATGGACACCTACTGCATACTTGTATGCAGATAAGCAATAGATTCCCCCTTCACTCATCTAGCCTTAACAAGCAGAGAATCATTACATGCCTATGGAATGCCAAGCAATATAGATAGTCACATGAAAGTCAAAATGTGGCTGAGAAATGAATTTGCAGACTGAAAGGAAGGCAGGCAGGCAGGCAGGCAGGCAGGCCAAATGTAACTTACCTTTTCCTTCAAACAATGCACAATACTTTGGTTCTCTCCAGCAATGATGTTTACCATTTCCTCTGCAACAGATAAGAAAGCAGGCGATGATTCAAGTAGCTATTTCTGCCAAATGGGCAAAGAGGCATCTGTTAACATGGTATCTCTCTTTTGTTTAGCAAGAAGAGGAGAGCAAGTATTCAGCACAGCACAGAGCCTTTCCACTGGCTGATGAAGGCATCTCCCTGGTTAATTTTCTCATATCTTTTTGCTATATAAACAATTTTTGAGAACCTTCTTAGTTAAAAAAAGCAGTCTATAAATATAAATAAATCATCATCATCCTTATGTTTAGAATATGCTCTGTAGTTCACAGACGTTTAATCAGTGAATCTAAAACAAGGCTAAAAACGTCAGGAGGAGATCTCACTGTTGGATCAGAATCGGCTACATGAACTATGCTGCAACTCCGTGTAGTGGAATGAGGACTTAAATATCTCCAGGCTCAAACTATCCCTCTCAGGTTCTGTCTGTGTCTGAAGAGCCGAGAGATTTAAAGGGGCGGTCATCAAGACTTAGAGTCCAGCACCTCTGCTCCATTAAGTATCTCCTGGCCTGGTGCTGTTGTGCTGGTTTGGGGGAGCAGGAGGTATGGGCTGTAGAAGAGGCCAGTTCATTTGGGGGGCTCAGGCTTCATCAGCACTGATCCCAGGATCTCCAGTTCTGGGGTTTCCTAGCTGCCAGGCTCAGGCTGGAGCCTGATGTCAGGGTTGGGGGCTGGGCCTAGCTCCTCTGACCTGACTACTCTCTCCACTTCACAGTCAGGCTCTTCACACTGGTCTTTTGGTAGCAAGTATGCATTGTCCCCTTTGCTAAGCAGGGTCCACCCTGGTTGCATTTGAATGGGAGACTACATTTGTGAGCACTGTAAGTTATTCCCATCAGGGGATGGGGCCCTTCCTTTGGGAAGAGCATCTCCATGCAGAAGGTTCCAAGTTCCCTCCCCGGCAGCTTCAAGATAGATCTGAGAAAGACTCCTGCCTTCAACCTCAGAAAAGCCACTGCCAGCCTGTGTAGACAATACTGAGCTAGATGGACCTCTGGTCTGACTGGGTATATGGAAGCTTCCTATGTCCTGCTCAGAGGGCCCTGACAGTGGTCCCATCCACATATTTTCTGCTCCCCAAATCCCCTAGTCCAACAGCACCTTGCATGCATGCACGTAGCCCACCTTATGTATTACAATGAGAGGTGAAACTTAATTAAGGATAGGCTGGTTCAGATGAACAGTGATCTCCACAGACGGTAACATCAGAGCTGCAGTGAGAACACACCTATCCCACTTCAGTAAAAGGACAAGCCAAGGCAATCTTGGGAAGTCTATTGATGGTGTGCGAGGGATGTTCTTTTGAACTGCCTCTCTACACACGCTACAAAACCCTGCTTAAGCAGAGTTTTGTAGCACACGCAGAGGAGCATTTTGGAAAAACACCCCTCACACATGATTAAAGGATGTGTCGAGATTGTGTTGACACATCCGTTAGTGACATCAGTGCAGGCGTGTTTTCACCATGGTCCTGATGTTATTGCGCGTGGGGGCCGCTGAACTGGCCCAATGTCCTTGATTTGTAACCGGAACACAAAGTTCAGCTTGCAAAGATAACAAGCATGACTCACTCTGGCTGAATGTTCTGCCATTCTTCGTCAATGGAAGAGGAAGTGGTATCAGGCGGTCACATTTTCCTCTCTTTCCAAGCTGGCCTTCTGCTCCAGAACCAAACGAGTAGACTTCCTGCAGGTCTGGGATGTAGGCAAGAGTGTGCCATCTGTTTTGTGCAGAATAAAAGCGATTATATGCAGACCTGCCACTGACTCAATCCAGCTCTCAGAAAGATAAACTGAACATTTGCTTTGGCTACGAGAGGGCAAAGAGTTTTAACAACACACTGTTATTGCTTTCACTTTTTTTAACCAATAGCAATTAACTCCTGTGTAGTGGCACAGGACTTGGAGTTGGGGCCAGGAGATGCAGCGATCCAGAACCAGCCAAGGGTCAAGCCAAGCAGACACCTAGGAAGCAGGGATTAAGCAACAAACAAGAACTGAGGCTCACACCAAGGAGGAAATCCAAGAATTTGGAATCAAGCGGCAAGCCAGAAATGAACTGAGTTAAAGGCCAAAACCGTGCAGAGTTGGGAGCCAGGGGTTGAACAACAAGCTGGACTTCAGGAACAAAGTTAAGAGTCAGGAAGCCAAATCATCAGTCCAGGAGAAGCAGATGCAACTCACCAGGAGGAAGGCGGCCTTGAAACTGAGGCAAGGCTGCATCAGGCAAGGTCACAGCCAGCAGGGAGGATGTGGGACATTAGAACTGAAAGCCCAGAACCAGGAATCATGGAGCCTGAACCAGAGTCCCCCAGTGAATCAGCGTCTTCCAGACCAAGTACCTTGCACTCCTGAAATCTGCACACTACTGCCAGCAAAGGGCCAGGAGGGAGGTGCCACCTAAGAGGGGTAGTCTGAGCCTAGAAGTATTTATGACCTCACATAGTACAAGACCTCAACTTGATTTGTATGATAAGAAGCCAGCTAAGCACTATGAGATCACAAGCCAATCAGAAGCCAGTGCCAGAACCAGTAAGCAAGGGGAAAACAGGCCCCCAAATGGCACTTGGAACACTTGAAACATTCTGAGCTGTCAATTCCTGACCGGTTGTTCCAAAGGAACGTTCCATTCCAAGCTCGAAATGGAACGTGAATCCCATTCCGAGCACATCGCTACTGGAGGGAAGACGTTGCCAAAAATCACTATAAGCATTTATCTTCTGAGATGGTATCTATGGCCAAACTTTGTGGACCTGGCTTATGGACAAACTCCACCTCTGGCCCATACTGGAGCAAGTTGCTTCCCGGGAGCTGTCCAGGGTGCTGCAACCCCAGCTGCCTCACCTTGCCAGTTTCCTGATTACATTACTGGACATCCTGATTTAGGGCCAAACTAGAAGTTTAGGGGCCAAATCCTGCCCCCAATTAGTGCTGCATTTCTGGGTGTGTGTTTTTGTTTTTTTAAAAAACTAAAAAGCTTGGACAGCTTTAAAAAGGGGCTTAGACAAATTCATGGAGAACAGGACCATCAACGGCTACTAGTCAGCTGTGATCTAGTGGTTAGAGTTCTGGACTAGGACTGGCAAGACCCGAGTTCAAATCCCCATGCAGCCATGACACTTGCTGGATGACTCGGCCAGTCACTTCTCTCTCAGCCTAACCTACTTCACAGGGTTGTTGTGAAGAGAAACTTATGTAGTACACCACTCTGGGCTCCTTGGAGGAAGAGCAGGATATTAAATGTAAATACTACTACTACTACTACTACTACTACTCATCATCATCATCTGGTGGCTGTGGACCACCTCCAGCAGAGGCATGGTGCCTCTTAATACCAGTTGCAAGGGAGCAACAGCAGGAGAGAAGTCATGCCCTCACCTCTTGCCTTTGGGCTTCCCAGAAGCATCTGGTGGGCCAATGTGTGAAACAGGATGCTGGACTAGATAGGCTTTGGGCCTGATCCAACTGGGCTGTTCTAATGTAGAACTGTTTCAGCCATATTAAAAAAAAGGTACTAATAGATAGTTTTGACACATATTTCATTATGCTCTTTAATAGATAGTTTTGACACATATTTTGCAATGCTCCTCATCCCAGCCATTGACCCCACCTGTCTGCCTATTAATTTGGCTGTGTCCAGGTCCATCTATTTGCAAATTTCTATCAATAGATGCCTCCTTGCTTGCTTTCTCATTTCTAACTTTGAACACCACTTGACTACATCAAACTACAGTAGCACCTTGCATGCTTTCTTGATTTATTTTAGCAGCAATATGTAGAGAGGTGGTACTGCTGCTTGGGAACAGACCCAGGAGTGGGCAAAGTCCCTTAGACAGAGACTGGCAGACAGCTGAAGGCTCATGTCAGGCAATCTGAAGGTTGCACCTGGTATCACAAAATGAGGACCTGGTATATCAAATAATATAGCATATTATCATCTATCAGTTAATGGCATTGGCTTTCTGATGTCATATGACTTCCCAGGCCAGGGAGATTATGGGCTGTGGTGTTAATGACTAGAACTATCAGTAGTCTCCTCTGCTGATCAGCAGACTGTTGATCAGCAGAGCTGGTCTTGTGGTAGCAAACATGACTTGTCCCCTTAGCTAAGCAGGGTCTACCCTGGTTGCATATGAAAGGGACACTAGAAGTGTGAGCACTGTAAGATATTCCCCTTAGGGGATGGAGCTGCTCTGGGAAGAGCAGAAGGTTTCAAGTTCCCTCCCTGGCTTCTCCAAGATAGGGTTGGGAGAGATTCCTGCCTGCAACCTCGGAGAAGCCGCTGCCAGTCTGTGAAGACAATACTGAGCTAGATGGACCTATGGTCTGACTCAGTATATGGCAGATTCCTAAATTCCTAAAACTTGGTGGTATAGGGAATCCATAGGCTTCACAGTTGAAGCCCGGCAACTCCTGGCATTCATGACATTTTTTTAAGAAGAGCCCAGTCCAGCAGAATCAACAGCCTATTAATTCAGAGAAGAGGAAGTGTTCACAGACAGGAAATGCATTAGGAAAAGGGCTGAGAAGATTGATGGACAGGAGTCAGAGGAAAAGAAAGCATCTGCTGTCACCTGGCCTTGGCGCAGTCAGTTTAAGAAATTCTGCTACTGAAGACCTATGCATGGGACCCATATCTGAATGGAATACAGTCGTCTTGATTGCTGTCATCGCCGTTGCAGGTGGGCCCAATGTTTGAAAACAGACATCTTTTCCTGATTCAATTTTTAATTCCCTTTCCTGTGATAAAATTATCTCTGTGACAACATTATTTACTTACTTATTCATTCATTTGATTTCTATACCACCCTTCCAAAAATGGCTCAGGGCAGTTTACACAGAGAAATAACAAATAACTAAGATGGCTCCCTGTCCCCAAAGGGTTCACAATCTCATGTTTCTTTTTAGACACCAGCAGCAGTCACTGGAGGTACTGTGCTGGGGGTGGACAGGGCCAGTTACTCTCCCCCTGCTCAATAAAGAGAATCAGCACGTTAAAAGGTGCCTCTTTGCCCAGTTAGCAGGGAAGAATAAGGTTATTCTCATGAGCAGCCTAACTCAGGCCAGGGCAGCCCAGTCTGGGTCAGGCTGCTCGTGTGGAGCGTTGGATTACTCTTGATCCTGGAGCTTCCAACCCGCCTAACCTGACCTTTTACCCCAGCCTTTAGCAGGCAGCAGCCCATGCAAATATAGAGTGGGGTGGCAAGAGCGCCTGGCTGAGGGTGGCCCCCTCAATTCACCACGTGCATTGAGGGATGCTGGAGGACTTCCTCCACCAGCTCCCTGCTCTGCTGCTCGCTGCAGCACGCCTTGTGTGCTGGGCAAGGGGCAGAGCCTTTAACCGGAAATCGATCGTGTGTGGGGAGACCCGCCAGCCCTCTGCCCTGCCTCCATTTTTGGCCGTGTGCACCACCTTAATATGTCCGGAAGATCCAAAGATTCTTACCTTCCACAGGCTACCTGAGAGACGCGAGCGCCAAAGAGTTCTGCCACCAAGCGCGGAAACAGTTCGTTGCGTGTGGAATTGTGGCCAAGCTGCCCACAGCTGCCAGCTCCAAAAGTACAGACCAGGCCATCCTTGTTAGGAAGTTAGCAACATGTTATTATTTTACTTTATTTATTTATTTATCAAATTTGTTCACCGCCCCAAACTTTTGTCTCTGGGCGGTTAACAATAGCATAATGTTACAGACTTAAGCAAAAATGTTTCTTGTTACAGAGCAAGGGATTCGTAAAGATTGATATGATCACCAGTAGGGATGGGCCATGCTGTATGTACTCTGCACTACAACACAAAACCCGAAACTTACACCAAGGTAACCTAAATCCTGTGCAATAAAAGCTGGAAGCTACATAGGAAGCTGCCATATACTGAGTCAGGCCATTGGACTATCTAGACCATTGATCTATCTAGCTCCGTATTGTCTTCACAGACTGGCAGTGGCTTCTCCGAGGTTGCAGGCAGGATCCTCTCTCAGCCCTGTCTTGGAGAAGCCAGGGAGGGAAATAGCCAATGATGTGAGACAGGGGCAGGGAGATGCAGAACAATGGCATCACAAGGTCTGGAAGAACACTGTGTTCTAAACATTAATGGGGTAAAGAGGAAAGAGATATGGAGTAACAGCCACTCCGCATCTCTTGTTTCGTCTTGTTCTGTCATGAGAGGCTGCAGACACAAGGCGATCAAAAGGAGATGTCTGTACTTTACACTTAATCAGCCTGTGGGACTCATTGCTGCAGGAGATTGAGATGACCCCTGCCATAAATAGCTTCCAGAAAGATTAGATAAGCTCTCAGATGTGGAGTGAGGGTACATATGAAATAAAAACAACAAATCATATTTTAAAGAACAAGACAAACCTTTGAAAGAACTACAGTGTGTTCTCCACCACATGAAATGAACACAGTCTTCTTATGCTCTAAAGCGGTCACGTAGGTAGGGGAATCTCTGTCTGAGGAGAAGAAGGTGAGCTTAAGTCATTTTGAGAGGGAGTCAACAATTCCTTGGGGCGTGTGTGTGAGGGGGAGTTGCAACGGGGCTGGTCACCATTGCTGGAAATAATTTGCTGTAAAAATCAATAAATCATAAACCTTATTATTTATTTTGCTTGCATCTGTATTTTGTACACATACACCAAAATTGAAGATATGACTTTAAAATGTTACAAAAATATATATAAACTTACAGTATTAGATAAGGTAATTAGAAAAGGTGAATTAGTACATAAAGTTCATTTGCAGAGCTAGCAAAGTCATTGGGTAGCTCTGATGCTAACCTTCTACAGCAAAATGATCATACAAGTGCTCCCTCATGTGGCAAAACCCCATCAACGTTCAGTGCCTGAAATCTGTAGAAGCAGCACCTTACTTTCACCAGATGGGGCATATTTGTTTATGCCATAATACAGGAGAACCCTGTTATCTGTGGGGGGTGGGGGGCAGGATAGCGAAGCCGTGGATAATGGGGCATTAGGGCAATGGGAATTGGGGGGGGTTAGTTTCCTGGGATAGCAAAAAAGGGACAAAATGGCCTGAAAGTGGGGAAAATTGGGGGTGAAAGTACCCTATCGTGCCCCAGCTGCCCAGCAATGTCCTCCCAAATGGGGGAAATTGGGGGTGAAAGTGACCTACCATGCTCAGTGTGTCCCCAGCTGCCCAGCAATGCCCCCAAAGTCTAAAATCACATGTTCCTCCCACAAAAAATGGCTCTCCTATTTTTCCCCACAAAAACAAGCCACAAAGTGGCAGATAAACGAGACTTAACCCTTTAATGGTCAGATTTTTTTCAACCTCGTTATACCGAGGTTAGGTGGCACTTACCATGGATATGTGAAACCGTGGGTGCTGGGTCCATGATTAACAAGATTTGCCTATATATTCACAAAACCGTAATAATCAGAGGGAAGTGCCGTGGCGTAAGGCAGCTTTGCATGTCCATGATGGCCATTTCACTGGTATTCCACAAATACAACACATCAGCAGCACTTCTCCTTACCAATGGTGTCTCCGAGGCCCAGCTGCCCATAAGCATTCTTCCCCCAAGAACAGACTGTTCCGGACAGAGAGAGGGCCATGCTGTGAGCTGCTCCGGCTGCAATCTTGGCCAGAGGAATGCCTTCAAGCACCCGCACCTGTTGTGGTTCCTGGATGGAGCTCATATTCCTTCCCACTCCAAGTTGGCCGTGTCCATTCTGACCCCAAGTGAAAAGCTCCCCTCCTTAACAAAAAACATACAAGAGGAAGCACACTAGCTACATGCACATGACTCTCTTGGAGAAGGTTCACACATTCATTTCTCCGACAGTAATTTATTCCAACTTCAGCGCAGATTTCCACGGGACATATAACAATGTGCTCAGATGACATTAAAGGATGTGGCACAAATTCATATCATCACCTGCTGACAATCCATTAAAAAGCCATCTCTTTTCAATGCTACTAATATTGAAAAAAAACCTGCTTTTTCAGAGAATGTCAGCAGTTAGCCAGCAGATGGTGCTGTGAACTTGCACAATGCACTTTAACTTCAAATACATTGTTATATCTCTTGTCGACATTTGCACTGAAGCTAGAATAAATTACCATCTGGATAATAAGCCCCTGGAAACATTGGTCATCAGGTGGGGAGGTTCCCCACTCCACAAAATCTACCAATCTATGTGCCTATCTGTATTTACCTTTTCCTCCAAGCAGTTTAACAGAATATATTTTTAATATCCTCCATTTGTTGCAAGGTACATACCATTAAGATACATGTACAAGCGTGGGAAGCTCTCTTCTTAACAAAAAAAATAAGCCATGGGGGGTGGGGCTCAATCCTGACTGGGACCATAGCACACAAGAAGGTGTGTGTGTGTTTTTTTAAATACCTTTCCCTCTGCACTGTTTTCCCACTGAAAATATCCCCACCTTGTTTAAGTAGTTTCAAGGAGCTTTCTGTTTGCACTCTTCAGTGGGGGGAATGGTACAAGGAAATACAGCACACCTACCCCTCCATGCACCACAGTCCTGGTCTGGATCACACACCCCACCCCAATTTGTCCCTGCTTTTTGTCAGAGACATTACCAGTCTTACACTTATCTGTTAATAATGCATTTCTCACAATGGGTCCTAAAATAAGTGAGATTAAAAGAGAGCACCAACTTCCTGATACTATCCCATGAGGACCTCAACATTCACCGTGGTTCCGAAACTATGAATATTGAGGCATTGTTTCAATGGGGAACTGGGGCTTAGGTTCCGGTTTGCAGGGGAAATGGCCCCAAATGCTGGTTTTCCAGTCAAATCGGGGGGCGGGGGGGAACGTGGGAGGAAGTTCCTCAACATGCTTTGCTGCCTCCTGTGTTGCGCTGTCCCTCCGAAATGTCCAAAAAACACCCCAGAACCACAATTTTGTTTTTTGTTTTAAAATGGGAACCAGTTTGTGGCTCCAAGAAACAAAATGGCAGCTGGAAATGACCTCCGCAGTCATTTCCGGCCACCTCCGACCTGCAATTACACAAGGTTGACGTTTCCCCCCCTTCTTTTTTCCACGTATGCCGAGTTTGGGATAATGAGGCTTCCCTGTATAATTTGAGACTGCAACACAGAGTAGACTGCTTGTACTATTGGTCCCCATCAAAATTTCCCTGCCCATGGAAAACTAGCATGTCAGGGACAGGTTTGTGGCCTGAATCATTCCCCTCATTTCTATGCGTACATAGTCTTTTAAAGAGCCTATAGGCCCTCCCTTGCTCACGTGGTAGACCGCTGATGGTAGAAAGCCACTTTTCCACACAGCATCCTGGTAGTCCTAGAGCCTTCCATCTTTCCCCTTTTCCTCTGCCATTTAGGGCCAAGTTGGGGTTGGGGGAAGGAGAGAGGAAGGATGGTGTTCTGCCAGGTTGCACAATGATCTCAAGGGCGACAGGCCTCTTCCTGCCTCATCAGTTTGTGAAGTTAGGTCTGGGCCGATCGCAGATGGGGTGAACAGAGGGAAGGCCTGGAGGACCATGAACCTTATTTCTCCCCAAACCTCAGTAATTCTTCCCTGCCTCAGGTTTGTCTTTGGCCACAAGGAGAGATCATCCTAGGGAGATCCATCCTAAGGAGGCACCTGGGGTTCTTCCTTTCTCCAGGCATGCTCAACACCCCTTGGCAGGAAACGGGGCCCCATAATTCTCCGACTTAACCGCTGATATCCCTCGTGATCATAAGGACTGGCTGTAGGAAAGGTGTTTAATACCTTTTGATAATGCCATGGAATGATGGTCTCCACATGCAATTTGAATAATTCGTCTGCCTCCTAATTCTTTCAGTAGCCTGTTCAAAAAGCACATACAATTAATATTTCTCAGGTCTGGATTGGACAAGCAATTCAAGCATAAACTCCCATCTTTGAAATGTGCATGTCGCAAAGTAGTTCTGTGATTTTATTTCGGCTTTTTTTCTTTTTCTTTTAAGGCAGTCAGGATGAGCATGGGGGCAGATGAGTTTAAGGTCAATTTTGTGTTCAACTGTATGCTAATATTTTATCACAGAAGCTTCATGTCATGTATTTGATAGCCATCCCATCTCCAAATGAGGCTGGGAAAGGCAAAATGACGAAGAAGAATACGAATATTTATATACCGTGTGTGTGTGCGCGCACACACACACACACACACCCCTACCTAGATAGACCAGTGCTCAGCTACATTATACTATTCAGTATACATTATACTGGCACAAGGGTGCCTACATACTTACGGTGAGTGGGATTTCTGGATTCTATCACAAGTTCATTTGAGAGAATGCAGAAAACCATACTTAGCTAAGTTATACAGGCATGGAAGTGCCTATTTAATCAAGCCTCCATCCTTTGACCATTGGTCCATCTAGCTCAGTATTGTCTGCACTGCCGGGAGAGGCCCTTTTGCAAGTGGGATTTCATGCGACTTTGGGCACATGCTTGTACCGGCACAGGCGGATTTTTGCAGCCACTAGCTGCTGCTTTGGAAGCAAACTCTAACCTAAGGGTGGATAGACCCAGAGAAAAATACACCGAATCCCAAATAACTGGACCATCTGTGCAGGTAGGCTAAAAGCTGACCCTTGCCCAAAACAACATAGGGACATATATCAGGGGCAGCAGAAGAAATGTTGTGGTGGTGGGGTCAGCAAAAATGACTGCATATACAGGTGAAACTTGGAAAATTAGAATATCGTGCAAAAGTCCATTAATTTCAGTAATGCAAATTAAAAGGTGAAACTGATATATGAGACAGACGCATTACATGCAAAGCGAGATAAGTCAAGCCTTAATTTGTTAGAATTGTGATGATCATGTATACAGTGTACTGTGCTTGATTGGCCAGCAAACTCGCCTGACCTGACCCCATAGAGAATCTATGGGGCATTGCCAAGAGAAGGATGAGAGACATGAGACCAAACAATGCAGAATTGCTGAAGGCCGCTAATGAAGCATCCTGGTCTTCCATAATACCTCATCAGTGCCACAGGCTGATAGCATCCATGCCACGCCGCATTGAGGCAGTAATTGCTGCAAAAGGGGCCCAAACCAAGTACTGAATACATATGCATGCTTATACTTTTCAGAGGTCCGATATTGTTCTATTCTACAATCCTTGTCTTCTTGGTTCCATGTAATATTCTAATTTTCTGAGATTGTGGATTTGGGGTTTTCATGAGCTGTACGCCATGATCATCACAATTCTAACAAATTAAGGCTTGACTTATCTCGTTTTGCATGTAATGCGTCTGTCTCATATATCAGTTTCACCTTTTAATTTGCATTACTGAAATTAATGGACTTTTGCACGATATTCTAATTTTCCGAGTTTCACCTGTACAAAATGCCCTTAGTAATGTTAATAAGGGCAACATTAGTCTGCATGTTGCCCAATGCAATAAGGTCTTCATGAGTAACAAGTCCCATTAATCTCAATGGAACTTAGCCATGACTAACTTAGTCCAGATGTTGTCCATGATTTGTTAATATCTGCATACCAGGTTGTGATCACATCACAGACCAATTTGCATCAGCGAAAGCAAAGAAGGTGCAGTTATAATTTTCATGTAGTGCCATAATTTGTTAATTAAAAGAATAACGAGCTTGACTTGTATTTTTGAGCTGATATTATCTGAAAGATGGGTGTCAGATGTTTGGACAGGGGCGCAATTTCAGTGCTTGCCATAGGTGCTATTTTCCGTGGATACGCCTCTGCTAGAAGAAGCTCCCCAGGATTTCGGAAAGCGGTCTTTCCCAGCCCTACCTGGAGATGCTGCCTGGGATGGGATCGGACCTGGGAGATGATCTCCATGCAAAACATGTGTGCTACTATGTTATGGTCCCTCTCCATTGACTATCGGCCAGGCTGCACGTGAAACAAGACTCAGGTAGGGCTACTTTGGTTATGAGGGCTGACATCCCAACTGAATTACTCTACAGAAGTCCCGTTGAAATTAATAGGAGAAATTAGACATGATGATCTAAGAAAGGAAAATAACCCCAGGTATTTATATATTGTATTTTCCTGTCAAGGTAATAAATGTGACTCCAGCTGTTGCAGAGTCCCTGTTCCTCAACAATTCTGAGGCCCTCCTGAAGAAAACAACTATGGCCATCATCATACAATGGAAGGTTTCCTACCTTGGCTTCGATTTATCCCTTCTGGATTCCATGCTGTGCTCAGAAAGTTTTCCTTCACATGAGAGAATGAGCAGGTGAGATGCTTGACAATCCAGCAAATCCACTTTGGCGGGACGTTTTAATTTAATGTGCTCTATAAAGTCAAGCAAGACAGAAATCAACATGATGCTTAGACAGCAAAACATAATATTTAGGCAGAACTGTTTGGATGCCATGAATGCACCTGCCCAGAGCAGAAACTTAAAATGGATGCAGAGTTTAGCAAGATGGAAATCTTAGCTTTAAAAAAGAAGGGGGAGGAGTGTCTAGACCTGATGAGAAAGTGTGTGAGCCATGCCTGATAAAACCAAGTAGGATTTCCAAGATCAGAAGATAAGATTCCAGTATCTACATCGTGCGTTGCTTTTCTCGAAGACTATCAAAAATAAAACAAATTACACCCAAATAAGCAAGTATATGGAATAAATCTACACAGGATGCAATGACTGATTTTGTTTTATCTTAGTAAACTAAGCTTGCAAAATCTTAATAAATTGAGCTGCTTGGTCAACTGTGGCAAGAATGAATCATATACAGGTGATCTGTGGCTATGAATTCTTTCTGGTTGCTTCCGCACTTACCCTCTTCTCTGAAATTGTCAGCCTTTGTTCAATCACTTTTTATGGAGAAGCTAGTTGTCAGAATTGTGAAATCATTGCATGCATTCTTATGTTGTCTGTATTGCCTTTCAATGCTTTTTCAGACTTTTGGCAAATGGGCAGGGAAGGGTGCAATCGCCCCATGTGGACAGGCAAAGTGCAATTATAGCTTCTCAAGGATACTGTGCCTTTAACCAAAAACTACTAGTTTGCAGGTTCTGACCATTTTATTACTTCCTGTTCAGCACAGAGGGGGAACTACTAATACTAATCCCAGCATTGGTCAGCTCCTGTCCCTAGGAGGTGGGGATGGGTGGGCTTTAATTACTAATTTATTGTCATTATTTGCTCTTAGTAAAATTGTGGTATTTTCTCCCTGACCAGAAAACAAAACAGAACAGGTCCAGCAGGCCCTGCTGTGTCTGCCATGCCAGGTGAACAAAGAGGGGTTAGCTCTCCAGTTTGTTTATTTGTGCATTGATTGCACAAGGAAGCTGCTGCTACCATCAGTTCACAGGACGCCCTGGCTCCAGAATGAAAACTGAAACTGGTAATGAAGTCAACAAAACAGCTGATAAATGAAACTTGCTGAGGGCGGAAATAAGCCTGAGAAAAGCTTCCTGTATTACAAGCTCCTAAATCACCAGAAATTTTCCCTCTAGAGACCAAAAAAAGGCAAACAGCCACTGTCAAAGGGAGCATGGCTCATTTTTTGGTCTGGATCCCCTGGTGATGGATAATTACAGTATAGGCCAGTCTACAACCTCCCATGGTTGGGTAAGAGGATTGAGAGGGTGGTGGCTGACCAGCTCCAAGTGGTCTTGGAGGAAACTGATATAGACCCATTTCAAACTGGCTTTAGGATGGGCTATGGGGTTGAGAAGAAATAACTAGCTGAACTGCAAGCTCTTAATCTAAAGATAAGAAGCAATGTATCAATTGTACTAGCTCACTTCTGTAACCCAATGAGCCATGTGATCTTGACAAATTGGAATGCTTAGGTAGTACTTACGAACGGTATGTATGAAGGAATGCATGAGTGAGCAACATGAAGAGCGCCCCTAGTCCCCACTCCCTCTCTAACACAGACAATGTTTGGAAAGATGCCAAGGCCCGAAGAGAACCAGGGAGGACTGCCAGTGACGCTGCACGGGAAGAAAGAGCTGAAGGAGACAGGATGGGTACGTCTTGTAATCACAGAGATTAAAGTGGACTGCAAATGTACCAACCGGAACTGGACTAGAAACTTCCCTTTATAAGTCAGGCAGGAAACCAGAAGACCCCTGAGAAGCACTAACATCCCAAGCGAGGCCTCTACGCTTCTTCCAACACCCCTTTCAAAGACTGATCACCTTTGGAGTGGGGCTGGGTGAGTATGTGTGTGTGTGTGTGTATGTGTGCGTGTATGAGTTAGAAGCTAGCTTGCTGTTTTGTTGGCTATAATAAACATGGATCCTTGATTGAGTAAAACCAGCTGGTGTCTGTGTCCGTTTCCTGGGGCTACCTTGTTGTTGTTGGTGCAGTGCTAAAGGACTTAGAGTAAATAAAGGTCCCACACAATTGAATTATGCTAGCTTTGTAATAGTAGTGATATATAATGTACTTGGCTAACTTGCAAGTTATAAAATGTAGAAACAAGAAACAATATATTAATGTTCAATATTGTAATAACTGGCTGAACCGCAAGCTCTTAAACAATGTATCAATTTGTACTAGCTCACTTCTGTAACCCATTGAGCCATGTGATCTTGACAAATGGGAATGCTTAGGTAGTACTTACGAACGGTATGTATGGAGAAACGCATGAGTGAGCAACATGAAGAGCGCCCCTAGTCCCCACTCCCTCTCTAACACAGACAATGTTTGGAAAGACGCCAAGGCCCGAAGAGAACCAGGGAGGACTGCCAGTGACGTTGCAAGGGAAGAAAGAGCTGAAGGAGACAGGATGGGTACGTCTTGTAATCACAGAGATGAAAAGTGGACTGCAAATCTGCCAACCAGAACTGGACTGGAAACTTCCCTTTATAAGTCAGGCAGGAACCCAGAAGACCCCTGAGAAGCACTAACATCCCAAGCGAGGCCTCTACGCTTCTTCCAACAGCCCTTTCAAAGACTGATCACCTTTGGAGTGGGGCTAGGTGAGTATGTGTGTGTGTGTATGTGTGCGTGTATGAGTTAGAAGCTAGCTTGCTGTTTTTATTGGCTATAATAAACATGGATCCTTGACTGAGTAAAACCAGCTGGTGTCTGTGTCCGTTTTCCTGGGGCTGCCTTGTTGTTGGGCGGTGCAGTGCTAAAGGACTTAGAGTAAATAAAGGTCCCACAACGCCCTGGCTCCAGAATGGAAACTGAAACTGGTAATGAAGTCAACAAAACAGCTGATAAATGAAACTTGCTGAGGGCGGAAATAAGCCTGAGAAAAGCTTCCTGTATTACAAGCTCCTTAATCACCAGAAATTTTCCCTCTAGAGACCAAAAACAGGTTGTTCCAAAAGGCAAACAGCCACTGTCAAAGGGAGCATGGCTCATTTTTTGGTCCGGATCCCCTGGTGATGGATAATTACAGTATAGGCCAGTCTCCAACCTCCCGTGGTTGGGTAAGAGGATTGAGAGGGTGGTGGCTGACCAGCTCCAAGTGGTCTTGGAGGAAACTGATATAGACCCATTTCAAACTGGCTTTAGGATGGGCTATGGGGTTGAGAAGGCCCTGGTCAGCCTGATAGATGACCTTCACCAGGGTACTGACAGTGGGAGTGTGACACTGCTGGTTCTTTTGGATCTCAGCGGCTTTCAATACCATTGACCATGGTACTCTTCTGGATCGCCTGAGGGATTTGGGGGATAGGATTACATAGGATTACTCCTATGTAATCGGGTAGATTTCAGATAGTGGAGTTTGGTGACAGGTGCTCTTCAAAATGAGAGATACTGTATCGAGTCCCTCAGGGCTCCATTCTGTCACCAATGCTTTTTAACATCTACATGAAACCAGTTAGGTCATCAGGGGATTTGATTCTGAGTGTTATCAATATGCTGATTACACCCAAATCTATTTATCCTTGTCATCAATATCAGGAAATGGCATTAGCCCCTTAGATGCCTGCCTACAGGCAGTAATGGGCTGGATGAGGGATAATAAACTGAAGCTGAATCCAAGCAAGACGGAGTTGCTCATTGTTGGGGGCCGTAATCTTCAAGGATAGAACTTCCTGTTCTGGACAAGGTTACACTCCCCCAGAAATAACAGGTTTGTAGCTTGGAAGTGCTCTTGGATCCGGGTCTCACCCTGGTGCCTCAGGTTGAGGATGTGGACAGGAGCACTTTTTACCAGCTGCGATTGATTTGACAACTCTGCCTGTTCCTTGAGGAGAATTACCTGAAAACAGTGCTAAACCAGCTGGTAACCTCCAGGCTGGACTACTGCAATGCACTCTATATATGGATGCCTTTGTACGTAGTTCAGAAGCTTCATTTAGTTCAAAATGGGGCAGCCAGATTGTTCTCTGGGGTATCTCAGAGAGACCACATTATGCCTGTTCTTAAACAGTTGCACTGGCTGCCGATATGTTTCTGGGTAATGTACAGAGTGCTGGTTATTACCTTTAAAGCCCTGAATGGCTTAGGTCCAGGTTACCTGAGAAAGCGCCTTTCTCTACAAGATCCCTGCTGCTCATTGAGATCACCAGGAAGGAACAGTCTTCGGGTTCATCTGGTGGTGACCTGGGTTTGGGCCTTCTCAGTTGTCTCCCCTGGGTTGTGGAACGTGCTCCCCTTGGATGTAAGAGGATTATCTTCCTTGGAGGCCTTCAGGGGAGCCTGAGACCCATCTTTTTAGCCTGGCTTTTAATGATATCTAGTTTTAATCTGGTTTAAATGTTTTTAAAAGTTGTTTTATATGTCTTTGATATTAATGGAAATATATTACATTACATATATTACAATTTATATACCGCTCTGTGCCACTTTAGGAAGGGTAGTATATACACTGAATGAATGAACGAACAAACAAAAACAACAACATAAACCCCATTGAAAGCCAAAAGGAACAACACATCAAAGTACTGATGACTGGTCCCAAACTGAATGCTGTCTCATACAGGGTAACCACTGGCCAGGCCCTCTCAGAGGTCCAGAGAGGCCCAAGCAACTTCTAGCTTTTAGCCAAAATAAAAACAATGTCCAGAAAATCCTGATGTGTGTCCTCACAAAACTCACTGTAGAAGATTGTCCTCACAAGTTTTCACCTTGAATTTGAGCCTATAACACCTGTGATGATGGCCAAGCTACCAAGTTAGGGCTCAACCAACCAGCCACCTCTTTTAGCAACCATATGAAGATAATAATGAGAAATTCTCATACATAAATAATTCCTTAGTCAACTAGAAGTAGAACTGTAAGGGCACAAAAATGTATCAATTATTTGCCTTTCCACACACACCTGATCCACCACCAGCCACTAGCAGTGGTTAGTTTGTGTAATTAGCTGACCTGAGAGAACACGTTCATCTCATCTTAGAGATGTTTCATTATGTGCCTGCACAAGTAAATGCTGTGGACTTGCCTCATTTCAGTTAGGAGGTATGCTCAGAAGAGTAACACACACACTCAGGTGTGCTTCAAATTAGGGGTGTGCACAGATTTTTGGTGTGGTTCAGTCTGAATATAGACTGAACTGTGCCAAATTGAACCAGTTCAGGTGAACTGATTTGCTGGACTGGTCAGCTCGACTAATCAACTTGAACTGGTTCGAAGCAGTTCATGATCATCTAACCGGACTGGTTCACAGTGGTCCAGTTCACAAGTGAACCAGTTCTGCACATCCCTACATCAAATCATGGACGCTGTACCTGGATACATCATCCACAAAAGCATGCCTGTAAGCCCTGCCCCAACACTGATGTGTGCTGAAACCCTGCCTCCATATTGTACTAAAGTACAAAGTTTGTCTGAAAGACAATTGCTGTATGTTTGATTCAGGGGGAAAAAGTGCCTTGGCTAGGAGAACTTCTGTAAACATGAGCAGAACTTTTGTAAGCATTGTTCTAGCCCATATACACTATGACCCAGGAGGACCATCCTTCTTCCTGTTACTGTCACGCCCTCAGTCTCAGATAGTGAGGAGGAAGGGGATGCTGACAGCCCTCCAGCTGATGCAGGGGTGCCTGAGGGGCAGAGCCCGGCTGTTGGTTCCCTAGAGATGGCTGAGGCAGGTCCAGCTGATGTCCTGGAGCAGGCACAGCAGTCTGAAGCAGCAGAGACAGGGACAGACAAACTGGAGGATGAGCTGTGCAGGCAACCCCCATTGACTCCACAGCAAAGATGGGTCACGAGACGGCAAGCGCAGTTGGAATCCATCAGGAGAAGTAAACGCCTCTTGCAGAGGGCTGATAAGCCTTGAATCTCTGCCAGCTGAGAGTTATCAGCTTGGACTATAAAGCATGTCTGTAGCTTGCAGTGAGCCGCTGGAAGACAACGTATGTCATCCGTAGTGTCAACAGCCTGCAGCCTGAGCCAGGGAGAGATTCCGAGTTGTGCTTTAGCCTCTGCAACCCAGACTTTTGTTAACTACATCCTAGACCCCGCTGCCAGGTGCCTAGATTACTGACAGTTACTGCTTGAAATGGGTGGAAAGTCACATTTTCTTGCCAGAAAGGCACAAGTTGCTCTTCAAAGACTAAAAGCTAGCAACCTGTTATGTTTCATTAAACAGAACTTGCAAAGGTGCTGAGAGCTGAATAGCCACTGTGGTACAGTAGTTAGACTAGGGCTGAAGAGACCCAGGTTCAAATTTACACTTAGCTAGTCATGCTCTCTCTCAGTTATATCCTACCTCACAAAGTTGTTGAAGGGATAAAATAGCAGGGGTGTGGGAGAACTGTGTACACCACCCTGAGCTCCTTAAAGGAAAGGTGGGATAGAAACAGGAGCAGCCCTTTCATGAGGCAAGGTATGGCCAGCACTCAGGCAGCAGATTACTGGAATGCCGGAAGGGTGGCTAGATAAACATAACAACATATGAACAGCCCTGCTGGATCAGAAACAAGGCCCATCTAGTCCATCATTCTGTTTCACACAGTGGCCCACCAGATGCCTCTGGGGAGACCACAGGCAACAGGTATGTGCATGCCTTCTCTCCTGCTGTTGCTCCCCTGCAACTGGTATTGAGAGGCATCGTGCCTCTGAGGCTGGAGGTGCCCACAGCCACCAGGCTAGTACCCATTGATGGACCTGTCCTCCATGAATTTGTCTAAGCCCCTTTTAAAGACATCCAAGCTGGTGGCCATCACCACATCCCATGGCAAAGAATTCCATAGATTAATTATGCGCTGTGTGGAAAAGTACTTCTGCTTGTCGGTCCTACATTGCTCAACCTTCAGTTTCATGGGGTGACCCCTGGTTCCAATGTTGTGAGAGAGGGAGAAAGATTTCTCTCTGTCCACCCTCTCCATTCCATGCATAATTTTATACACTTCAATCATGTCTCCCCTTAGTCACCTCTTTTCCAAGGTATAGAGCCCCAGATACTGTAGCCTAGACTCATAAAGAAGGTGCTCCAGGTCCCTGATCATCTTGGTTGCCCTCTTCTGCACCTTTTCCAGTTCTACAATATCCTTCTTAAGATACGGTGACCAAAGCTGTACGTAGTACTCCAGATGCGGCTGCACCATAGATTTGTATAAGGGCACGATAATATTAGCATTTTTATTTTCAGTCCCCCTCCAAATGATTCCTAGCATAGAATTAGCTTTTTTCACAGCTGCCATGCACTGAGATGACACTTTCAATGAGCCGTCCACCACAACCCCATCCCCTATGCCCCCTGCCGTCCCCATCAGAGCAGCTCTTTAGGACCACTCTGACCCTTGCAAACTTTTGCAAGGAGCCCCTCTCCTCACATTCCTTGCAAAGCTTACAAGAAACATGGGGAGAGAAGAAGAGGCTGCTGGCAACCTTAGGAGCATAGGAAACTGCCATATACTGAGTCAGACCATAGGTCCACCTAGCTCAGTATTGTCTACACAGACTGGCAGCGGCTTCTCCAAGGTTGCAGGCAGGAGTCTCTCTCTGCCCTATCTGGAGGTGCCAGGGAGGGAACCTGGGACCTTCTGCATGCCAGGCAGATGCTCTACCCGTGAACTTCAGTACCATCCCCTTAGGAGAATATCTTAAGAGTAGACAGTGCTCACAACCAAGGCAGACCCTGCTTAGCAAAGAGGACAATTCATGGTTGCTGCCACAAGACTAGCTCTCCTCCCCAGTCCCTGTCCCCCATGCACTTTCAAAGTGTGCAAGGGCTGGTTTTACAAGGGGGCTGGCCCCACCAGGGCCATAATACCTTGGGCAGCCCCTGGACAGAAATGTAATGAAGTTTAAACAAACAAACAAAAGATGACCCACCACTGCCCTCTGGAATGAGCTACTCACTGGGATTCCTGGCTTGGTTCCGGTGTCCTCCATCCTCTGCTTTATCAAAAATGACAACCGTCCTGTCTTTCTTCACCACCGCCAGGTAGCCTTGTCTGCAGCTGATTTGGCGGATGTCTCCAGGCTTCTGCTCAGACAAACTGGGAGAGTAGCCATCCTTTGGGAACAGCAGCAGCAACGAACCTTTGGGTTGCGGTGCTGAAGAAGTTGGTGGTTGGCTGCTTCTCGCCTCCTCCTGCTTGGGTGCCTGACTGACCATTGATGTTCTTGTTGGCATCTTCCCTTCCCTCCCTCGGCCTTTTTTCTGCTTCGGCATCTTCTCTTCATCAACCTTCACAATTCCTCCTGCAGAAACAAAGTCCTCCCAACAAACACCAGCCCTTTATTCCAGGCCACTAAATGTTTCTTCCTCTTGCCTGGAGAGCGAGAGGGGAGGAAAGGCTGCGAATGGCCAGAATTTCAGAGTGCAGGCGGGGGAAAGCACTGAGGCAGTCAGTAGCCAGGGGGTGGCTAAACGACCTCCCCAGGTTTTCCTTTGAGTCCAGTGCTAAGAATGTCAGTATGTTAAAGCTTTCAGGAGGAGGAGGGACCAGAAAGTAGCTGTTTCTCACTAGCAGTTTCGTTTTGCTCTTTCTGAGTTTGCTTTCCCAACGTAACAGGGAGGTGTGTCTTCCTAGGAAACAGAAACTGCTTCTGCTGCTGCCTCTCGCTCTGTAGACAGAGATACTGAAATCTGCTTGCCCCTTGTAGAATCCAGAGGAAAGAGTTGTGGTATATGCAAGGACAAGGCAGTGGAGTAGAATCAGGAATATTAACCATTTACATGAGACAGATATTATGTACAGAGAGGCAAGTCTGCCTTCAGTACTCTCTTGCTGCTGGCTGTTTGTTAGCCCCACCTCTACTCCAGGACTGGGATAAAAGTAACTAAAGGACCATTCTAAAGCTGGTCTGCATCAATGAATGGATTAATCAAAACACACCACACCCCTGTGTGGCACTGCACAACACAACCCACACTGGCATGATGCCAGCCCCACTTAATACATGCACACACACACCCATCTGTATATGGAAACAGGATCTCCGTGTTTAGCACAGCAAAGCTAGGAAGAACATCTTACTGCCAGTTACTGACGTTGTGAATGGTCACTTTGTGCTGATCTTATACATGTCAGATTTAAAGCAAAACATCACAGACTGTAGTTCATGTAAAAGATGGTTGTCGTATTTTTTGGCTCCATGGTTTATCATTCCCACCCCCATGGCTCTTCTGTATGTGTATACATGGAAAAGAACACTTTATTTTTAAAACATTCAGTTTTATTTAAGATAAAAAGTGGGGGGATTACATAATCATCTCTTGAGCTTCACAATACAATGATTATATATGAGTTAAGAGCCAGCGTGGTGTAGTAGTTAGAGTGCTGACTAGGACTGGGGAGACCCGAGTTCAAATCCCCATTCAGCCATACTACTTGCTGGGTGACTCTGGACCAGTCACTTCTCTCTCAGCCTAACCTACTTCACAGGGTTGTTGTGAGGAGAAACTTAAGTATGTAGTACACAGCTCTGGGCTCATTGGAGGAGCGGGATATAAAATGTAAACAATAATTTAAAAATTAATATGAATACCGATCCCAAAATTCCCCTTCCACGCTTCTTTCGTCCTCGTCCTGTAACAAGAATTACAAACCAATATAGATAATGAATAAGCCAACCCTCATTGTTAAGAAAAACCGAACCTTGGGTGTGGATGCAAGGAAAATAACACTTTATACATTTGAATGAATAAATCTGGTAGCCTGATCTTAGAGAGATTTACTCAGAAGTCAGTCCTATTCAGTTCAATAGCATTTACTCTCACATATCCAAGACTGTGACAAAACAGTCCTGTCACCATTTTTAAAAAATGAAAGGTCCCACATTCAGCTACCAGACAAGCCCTGCTAAAGGCAGATGAGGGAATTTACATTGGGGGGGGGGTCCATAAAGCAAGGGTACTTGCTTTGCATGAAAAAGACACCAGGTTCAAATTATTGTTTAAAAGGTTTTGTAAATTGTGGACGATGCAAGTCATTTAATGGTACTAGAGAAAGACCTGCTGTTCTGGTAGCTCCAGGTCTTAACACTCACATCAATTTCAGAGGATGAATACAACTGAAGGAAGCCCGGGCGTGTGTGTGTGTGTGTGTGTGTGTGTGTGTGTGTGTGTGTGTGTGTGTGTATCAGCGAGGGGCCCATTTTAAAGTTTTGTCTCTGGGCCCACTCCAGCCTTGTTACGCCCCTGTCCTCCAGGTTAAAGTTTCCCTGCAAGTTGTGAATGCACCTGATGGTATTGTCAGCTAACCAGCATTTGATCATGTTGCTAACCAAAATAAGACAGGAGGCTTTGTCAAATGCTTTGCTGAAACAAAGATATATTCATTCATTCATTTCGATTTTTATACCACCCTTTCAAAAATGGCTCAGGGCAGTTTACACAGAGAAATAATAAATAAATAAGATGGCTCCCTGTCCCCAAAGGACTCACAATCTAAAAAGAAACTTAAGATAGACACCAGCAATAGTCACTGGAGATACTGTGCTGGGGGTGGATAGGGCCAGTTACTCTCCCCCTGCTAAATAAAGAGAATCACCACATTAAAAGGTGCCTCTTAGCCATTTTAGCAGACATCCACAGTATTCTACTAAGCTAGTAACCCAATTAAAAATAAAAAGGTAAGATTGGTAAGGTTGGGCTGATTTAGTCTTGACAAATCCATGTTAATTTATAGATTTGACAACTATGTAATAGGCTTGTTCACATAACGTGTGTGTGTGTGGCACCTAGCCTGATTGGAAGCACGCAGCCAGAACCTCTATAAGAACATAAGAACAGCCCTGCTAGATCAGGCCCAAGGGTGATCTTGTCCAGCATCCCGTTTCACACAGTGGCCCTACATTAAGCATGCTAGTCTTTAAGATGCCTCAAGACTCTGTTGTTGCTACAACAGGCTAGCACAACTTCCCCTTGAAATCTGACATCTATATAACCCTATTCACACATTCTGTTCACTCATACAATAGGAACATAGGAAGCTGCCATATACTGAGTCAGACCATTGGTCTATCTAGCTTCACAGACTGGCAGCAGCTTCTCCAAGCTTGCAGGCAGGAATCTCTCTCAGCCCTATCTTGGAGAAGCCAGGGAGGGAACCTGAAACCTTCTGCTCTTCCCAGAGCGGTTCCATCCCCTGACGGGAATATCTTATAGCGCTCACATGTGGTCTCCTATTCAAATGCAACCAGAGTGGCCCCTGCTTAGTTAAGGGGGCAAATCAGTTGCTACCACAAGACCAGCTCTCCTCTCCAAGAAGGACCCAAGATTTAAAAGCCCAACAGGTGTGGCTCTCACCCACTCTATCAGGCAAACCCAGCTCAGGTGCAAGGTGTTGCAGCAACTAAAGTAAACAAAACAACAGATAGCAGCCATAAGCAGAAGTGTCCAGAAGCCACAGCCAGAATCCTTCTCCCAATCCAGAAGGCGGGAGGAGCCAGATGAAACAATCTCCTACATATGATGAAGCATTGCCTAGAAAAGCACATGCCACAATAAACTATTTAAGCTTTTACAGTGCCAT
The DNA here is from genome assembly GCF_027244095.1 of Hemicordylus capensis. Taxonomy (NCBI): domain Eukaryota; kingdom Metazoa; phylum Chordata; class Lepidosauria; order Squamata; family Cordylidae; genus Hemicordylus; species Hemicordylus capensis. Next base: position 22,410,145 of record NC_069661.1, on the reverse strand, counting down.
GGGGCAAATGGCTTGTTCATTCCCACAGGTGCTCTTCTAAAATTCACAAGCACTTACAGCGAAATCCTATGCATTCCTCTCAGATAAGTGTGCACACAATGTTCAGTATACCCAGGTACAGAACTGTACACAGGTAGTTATGTACATTATGTTAAACACAGGTGCAGCAGTACACTTCCTATCCATCTCCTGAATTTCAGGGGCCTTGTATCCAGGCTCTTTTCAAAAATGAACACCAGTACAGAGTGTTTAACACAAAACATGTACATAGCAATAGCACTTACATTTATATACCGCTCTATAGCCGGAGCTCTCTAAGCGGTTTTACAATGATTTTAGCATATTGCCCCCAACATTCTGGGTACTCATTTTACCGACCTCGGAAGGATGGAAGGCTGAGTCAACCTTGAGCCCCTGGTCAGGATCGAACTTGTAACCTTCTGGTTACAGGGCGGCAGTTTTACCACTGCGCCACCAGGGGCTCTTTACATGTATACGTACTGTTAATGGAACTGCTCCGGGGTGATTGTTCAACACCCCAAAATGCTTTAGGGCTTTGTGTGGGGAATTAGCGAGCTGGGATGGAGCAGTCCCAGGCAGAATAATTTTTGTGCAAAGTTCTGGTCCCCGGGAAATGAACTGACAGAGAGGTTGAAGTTCAAAAACAAAGTAAATGTTTTATTTGGGGTTCAGCAGTACTGTGGAATAAGAAAGTTGATTAAAGCAACGTTTTTGGATGTAGACAGAGACCAGGGATAGAGAGAGCCCAGAGGGGCGCAGCAATAATCATACAACCTCGTCCTTCCTTTAGTGGTGACTAGACCCTTGTGGCTCTGGTGCAACCAAAGGACCTCTTTCCTCAGGCATGGAACCAGGCGATGAAGAACCGAAAGCAGCTTGGGGGTGAGGCAGAAGGGTAAATCCAAAAGGTGTCTGTTTTCATGTAGCCAGCTTCTAGCAGCAAGGTGAGCTGGATAGATCAGGCTGGTAAGGCAGATCTGGGAGTGTGAATGGCACGAAGAGCAAGACACGGTCTTGTGTAAGGACGGTTGTCAAGTCTAATATGGAGTATGAGTTCTGGTGACAGAGGTCTCAGCCTGGCCCGCTGGGCTATGAGTTCTGCTCCAACATAAGTGACCTAGACCACAACATATCCAACTTGTGTATGTAAAAAATCTTCCTAAAATGCATCTGTAAAGGCATTCCACAGTGATAGCATTTGAATATGTGCGAGACAGGAAAACAAGCCTGACCCTTGTGTTTCTTGATTACAAGCTGCACAAACATTGCGAAACACCTTTCCATAGGAAATGCTGGATCACCCCTACCTTCACAAAGCAATTACCATTTGTCACAAAAACAAGTCATGAGACCTGGATGCCATGTACTGATCTGTTCATTCAGAGTTGAGTGAGCCCTTGCATCAGTACCTCTGAGCTGAACATTGCTATCGGAAATAGGCCTGAGTTCTGAACCAAATTCTGAGTCCAGTCCACTGATTTCGGCCACGCTGGTCGTAACAAGGGCAACATAGAAGACACATGCACAGACATCTGAACACAGGTACACTATAACGTCCAAATAGGTTGGTGTTTTTTAAATAATGACATGCCAGTAAAGTGGGCAGAGGTTGGGTTGTATGTGATGGGAGCCAATTATTTTTTACTGCTGCCAACCTCACTGGTATCGTGAGGATTTTGTTAACCCCTTCCCATCTATTTTTGTGGGTTTAAAATTGAATTTATGGGTTTTTATCATGACTAACCCTTTCCTCATATTGTCCAAATATAAGTATACCATGGATGCCTCCTGTCAGGTAGAAAGAAAGCATAGTAATTTTTTAAAATAAATATGACAGGCAGATGTTCAGATGGCATCCCCTTCATTGGGGAGAGAAGACCTTACTGGTTGTATTTCTAGATGCCATGCAGCCCTTGGTGGAATCATGCTGGAAAATTTTTAAAAATGAAGTAGGGCTGCTTGTACTGTACCAGGCAGCAGCTGCTGCTGCTTTTTGTTTTAAAAGGACAAAGGGATTTCTGTTCCAGCAAGCCTCTAGCTAGTCTTCAGCTTTTTCATTGTATTTATTTGCAACACTGGTATTGACAACCAAGAGAGAGTTATTGATAACAATAATTTAAAAAATAAATAAATCAGAGTTCTCTGGAAACAATTTGAATAACTCAGTTGCAAGCGGCTCCAGGTTCGGCCATCAAATTGACTAGGCGACATTGAGCCAGATGAGACTGAAGATCATCTCATCCTAGCCTACCTCACTGGGACGTTGTTAGGACAACGCAGGATAAGCCTATGCATGCTACCCAAAATATCTAGGGAGGAAGGATAAACAAGCTACCATTTAATCCATCTATGATGAAGGCAACAGCAAGGGCTTAAAAAGCAAAGGGTTTTTATTAAAAGTAGCTAGTTCCTTCTCAACAGGCCATATGTAGCTGGCAGTAAAAATAATTGTTTGAACACCAACGAATTCATGATAGCCCTATTAACTTTTCTGGGAAGATCTCCTCACCTGGTTTTTAAAATGAGTAGCATGTCACCAGTGACAGGTTTATATTTAAGCTCATCTTTATATAGAAATGACAAAAGCATGTCCAACATTACGAACTGCAGAAGTTTACAACAATATACAGTAGCAAAGACCCTTCAAGGCATTTGAGAAACTTGAAAGACCACCTAGTGCTATGCAAGAAGCAACATTCAGTGTTCTGTGGACCTTGTTCCCTAGTAAGCGTGTTTAGGATTGCAGCCTAAACCCAACTCAAAGAGTTGTGAATGCTGAAGGTCATCTTCCTTTAGAGAAATATAATCAAGGAGGAAGAGCATCTGGATTTTCTTCTCTGTCTCAGATGAAAGGAAGAAGTGGGTAGCTCTACAAGTGAAGTAGCATGCTGCTTCAGACAGAGATTCCCATATAGGACATCACCCTGTCACAGGTGGGAAGAAGCCAAAACATAAAGTTGGTTAACACAACACACAGCAAGCTTTAATTCAGAGCAGGAGACATGCTCAGCAATCTGTTCCTGCACATTGGTTACATCTTACTGCAAGGATGCTCAACCTTGCATCCCCAGATGTTGGGTCATAGGAACTCCCATCACCACCAAAAGCCATTGGGGCTGAGATGATGGGAGTTGTAGTCCAACACCACTTGGAGACCCAAGGTTGAGAAACTCTGTCTCACCAAACTGGAACAGTGCTATACATGAATTTTGTTATGCCATTAAAATTAAAGGTGTTTCCAGATGATGACAACCTATTTTTACTTGTTGCTAGTTCTATACTAGTGCTAGTCCTGCCTTGGGGCAATTGTGCTTTGTCTACACAAAGGACTGCCAAAACTTAAGTTTTAACTGCTCTTGAGCATTTTGGAAGAGATTGTACAAAGCCCTGGTCAAAGCATCACAATCTGAACAAGCACATGTCTCCCCTGATACTTCAAGACCCCTTCCTGCTCAATAGAGTTGGCTGCACAGGGAAGCCTAGCCAAGACTGATCCCCTCTTGCCAGACCTATGGAAAAGAACCATCTTTGGAAACTGCTCCATCAGTCTTCGGGCTCCAATACTTTAAAGGTACGTCCCTACCTGGAAACAGACAGTCCAGAATGGAGGGTAGTATTGTTCAATGGGGGCAGGACTCCCCCCCCCAGTGGGATTCCCCCCTTCTCTTTGTGGACAGTGTGAACTCCACAAGCAGTTCCCTGTAGCAGAGAAGACTGATGCCTTTTCTGAACTTAATTTCTCTTTCTCACCCCCTGGGTTTTATAGACACCCCCTCTTTCCCCATGCTGTCACTACTACTCTGGGGTTCTCCTCCCTCACCCACCCCCCGCAAAAAAGACTGTGCACACACCAGTATTGGAATACACCATGATCTTTTAATTAAGATAAAGCAAACACCGACTAGGATTTTACCCTAATCTCTGCAGCATCCAGAAGAAAGGCCTTCACTGTGGTCATGCAATTGACAAGAAACTTCTCCACAGCAAAGGGGAGCAAGAGGACAGGATGGTGAAGGTAATAGTGGAGACACAGGTGACCAGATTAAAAAGTGGGGATTCACATATCACCACTGACTATGTTAAAAGACACTAATCAACATTTCCAATCCAGGTGAGACGGTAGCACTATATGTCAGTTTACATTCAAATCTTTGCACTTTTGTGATGGAAGCTTTAAAATTCTCACCAAGAAAAAAAAAAGTACTGTTTTTAATCTGACTGAGGGAAATGCAAATGTTTGGGAGGAACTTTGTTTGGATTCTGAGGAATAGCCAAATTAATGGTGCCAATGTTCGAGAAAGAGACAAGATGTCGAAATATCTGTTTGAGTAAGAGATGGAACTAGTTTAGTTAACTATTAACGTAGCAAAGCAGGTTACCAGCAAATAAAAAGCAATGCTTTAGAACTGAGAAAAACCACTGACAATCAATTGACCAGAGTCCCATTAACAGGCCAGCGAATGGTATCCCACATAAGGCAAGGCAGTCTTTCTTCATATCTGAGAGAGGTTAAGTTGCAAAGTGTGCCGTGCAAAACTCACAATACAGATCGTCAGGTTTACTGTTTGCCAAAGCCCCGATTGTTCTCAATAGCTTGGAGAAACTTCTCCTTCAGTTTTCCTTTTGTAGAATAAGGCGGCAGGAACAAAATAGAGAAGCAAGTCTGGGCTTCAGGGATGTGATCTTCTGTGAGTAGCCTATGTGAGTGGATTGTAATCTTCTCCGAGTCCATTCCTGTTACGGGGATTCGATCACTTCCTCTAACAAATACTGAAAGAAAAAGCAATGATTAGGCAACTCATGAGTAGAGTTAGAAAAGATCCAGACATTTCCAAATATGTTCAGAGTATTTCAACAGGATGGTGAAGTAAGTGGTACATAGAGGTAATAGCCAGAAACTGATATCTCAAGGTAGTAGATTATTCCTGGTGGCGCAGTGGTAAAACTGCCGCCCTGTAACCAGAAGGTTACAAGTTCGATCCTGACCAGGGGCTCAAGGTTGACTCAGCCTTCCATCCTTCTGAGGTCGGTAAAATGAGTACCCAGAATGTTGGGGGGCAATATGCTAAATCATTGTAAACCGCTTAGAGAGCTTCCAGCTATAGAGTGGTATATAAATGTAAGTGCTAAGTGCTATTTTTACACTTCTATCCCGCTTTTCTTCCAAGGTGCTCATAGTGGTGTGCATGGTTATTTTTATCCTCACAACAAACCTGTGGGGTAGGTTAGGCTGAGAGATACATGACTGGCCCAGAGCCACTCAGTGAGTTTCGTGGTTGAATGGGGATTCAAACTCTGGTCTTCCCGGTCCTAGTCCAACACTCTAACCACTATGCTACATATTGGTCCAGGGGCAAGTTGATGGGGATGGGGGGACCACATACACACAAGGCCGGGTGATCTTATAAGCCTTCTGGAAAGTAGGCTAAAAACAACTGCTTGCAGGATTTCATACTTACACAGAAAGCCTTTTTTGTCATCCAAAGTTAGCTCATGGAAAACCTCCCAGAACATCTTTATGGTAGGGTGTTCGGCACTGTATACCCCCCAGTATACAGTATTCTTCAAGAGAACAAGAACACAAAATTAAACAGATACATGTACAAATGCAGCCTGCAATAAACTGAGCAAAGAGGCACCTTTTATTGAGCAGGGCGAGAGCAACTGTCCCTATTCAACCCCAACACAGCATCCCTCCAGTGGCTGTTGCTGGCAATGTGAAATGATTCGGATTTTCAGGCCTAGGTGCTTTGCTTTAGAACTTTTGGGCCTTTTGTAATCCTATGACAATCTGTTCTTGCACTCCGTTCTGTTCACAGCCACCCAGAATAGAACTTTGTTGAGAGGAAATCCAGATGTGGTTGTGGAGACAGACAGCGGTCAAATAGTTAAGTAAGGAATTGGCTTGCCAAAAAGGAACAGAGTGACCTTTGCTCAGTCTCCAAGTTCCTAAGAAAAACAGTCTGCATATTTGGAATGAAATTCTGTGCTTTGCAGTTTGTGCTTTGCCGTTTAGAAATCAGTGCACTAGAGCAGCTTTCAAGGAACTGGAGACAGAGACGGTTAAACTGACTGGGAGAGTAACATGCGTAAACAGAAAGGGGGATTTTAAAAATTGTTAATATCATTCCCCTATTCTTGGAATTTCCCCCTTATGTGGAAGAACGGGCAGAACATCATGATTGCCAGATTCTGCCAGTAGGATCTATTTTTCTGGTTTTGCTTAGTCCACACAGATGGAGTGTGTGCGCGTGCTATAAAAGATTGATACACACTTTGCGAGGGGTTCCTCAGCCAAGATCGAAACACAGGGATGAAGCGCACCATTTTACTGAGACCGACCCTGCCTTGAAGATTAGTGCACTGTCACTTGAGAGACTGACCATCCCTCAAGCTGCAGGAGGTAAGTATGAATTCTGCATGAATACAAACTGCATAGGATCTGAACACTGGCAAGCTGTACAGAATTTGAAATCTGATTTTTATACAGTTTGGGCTGTGCTGCTCTGCAGCTACTAACTGGAATTACTATAAGTATGGAAACTGTATTGTACTAAATTACAGGTAGTATGGAAACATGCTTTATTTATATGTATTTGGTTTGAGAGAAAACAAGTCTTTTAGAATCTGTAACAATATCTATGCTTTATCCACCTTAATAAAACCTTATTTTTTATTCAAATCTTCTGCTTTGTCAATGGTAAAAAGGGAATCTCTAAGTCACCACTCATCTGCCTCAAAATGCCCCTGGAAAGCTCCAGGGGGAGCTTAGAAAGGTGTTGTATAAAACTCACCTTTAACACTGGTGTCTATCTTATGTATCTTTTTTTATTGTGAGCCCCTTGGGGACAGGGATCCATCTTGTGTGTTTATTTTTCTGTGTAAACTGCTTTGAGCACTTTTGTTGAAAAGTGGTATATAAAATATTTGTTATAGTAGAGCAACATTTAATAGGGTCTCAGAACATAGTTCCATCTCTCCTTCCACCAACCTTTTCCAGTTTGTCCCAGTCATATTTTTCATTCCCAATTGCCACTTCCATCAGTTCCTGAGGCTCAAAGAAGCCAACAATCCGCTTGTCAAGGACTTTATAAAAACCTCTCTTGAATTCTTCAAAGACTCCATTCACTGATTTGTTGAGGATATAATCCACGTATTTGTTGACAAAATCCTTCCTTTGAAGAAATAAGTGCAAGTCATTAGTGGACCTGCAGCTTTGCATTAGTAGAGAGAACAGCACAGTTCCAGTTTCCAAGAAACTAAATATTAAATGAAAACTAACTTCTTTGTAAGTTTATCAAGATTTCCTGGGGGGAGGGAGGGAGGGATATTGTTGTGTGCAACTTTGGCATCATCCAGGATAAAATTTGTCAAGGATAAAATGATATTCAGCTCTTCCCAGTACCAGGCAAGTATTCTATATTACATAATGCACTGCTCTTTAGACTTGCTTATTAAGAGGAAAAGTTTCTTTATTGGAAAAATTGTAACTACTCCTAGGATCTCAGAGAATTCCCACTTCAGGGCCCGCTGGCGATCTGCCATAGTACATTTTGCATCAGTAGCGCCAAACATTTGGTAAAAGAGAATTAGGGTTTTAATCAAGATGGCAGAAGATTGTGCTAACTAGCTGCGCTAAGCCTGGAGCTTGTGTTCCAGACCAGTGTTGCACTTGAACAGACATCTTTGCACATGCACAAGGTGTGCAACCTGTGGCATTACTCAAGAGTTTTGCACAATAGTGCAATTCAGAAAATCCCCATGATTTATAGTATAGCTTTGTGTTTGTGACCTTCTTGCACTAGCACAACTTTGTTGTGCGAGCACAGTGTTAAGTCTGGATGTAGGCCTTTGTCTTTTCCTACTTTCCTCTTCTACGTGCCCTATCATCCAAATCAAAGGGGCCTTCCAAGTTATTAATGCACAATGCCCATTATCCACCCCGAGCACTGGGGTGGCTGTGAATCTAAGAAAAGAAACAAGTCTTTGTGACATACTTGTTTGTATTGTTCACTGCTACCGAACTGCCATTTGGAATTAAATCTATGTCCAAGTTGTCCCAGGATATCTGAAAATAATGAAAAGAAAAAATAGGAGCCACTAGCATCATTTGTGAAAATACTCTCAAAATCCACATTGACACCAAACTGAAGACTCCCTGCAAAAGATATCACCATAAAGGTGCATATTGCAGGGTAAAAGGGGCAGGGGAACCTAAGGCAATGAGACAAAGTGAATTTTAGCAGCTGGTTGCTTGCAATTACATGAACATGTTGTAAACTGCCTAGAGATGTCGGTAATGGGTAGTATACAAATATGCTAAATCAACCCATTAATCCCAAAATGTTACCACCTGAAAATGCACAATACCAGTGTAATGAGTTACAAAGCTTTTAGAGATACTCACAGAATAACACAGCTGAAGCTTTTCTTCAATATCGTCATGCTCATAATCAAGAACTGCCTGTAAACTCCTTATTAAAGGAAAAAGAAAAAACTTTGAAAATCACTTTGTAAAGTGATCTCACCACCTTAAGTGGTGCAGCAAGGAAATGCTTGACTAACAAGCAGAAGGTTGCCGGTTCAAATTCCTGCTGGTATGTTTCCCAGACTATGGGGAACACCTATATTGTGCAGCAGTGATATAGGAAGATGCTGAAAGACATCATCTCATACTGCACAGGAAGAGGCAATGATAAATCCCTCCTGTATTCTTCCAAAGACAACTACATGGCTCTGTGGGCACCAGGAGTGGAAATCGACTTGATGGCACACTTTACCTTTAAAGTGATCTCAGCATATGCCAGAACAGTATTGTTCAGCTAAGTGGGGTGGGCATTTGGCTACTACACATCATGTGCGGGCATCTCCCCAATCTCTTCAACTTGTGGTGGGTCCTGGCCAGTGTTCCCTCTAACAGGGATTCCCAGATGTTGACGACTACAACTCCCAGAATCTCCAGCTGCAATGACTTTTGCATGGGGATTATGGGAGTTGTAGTCAACATCTGGGAATCCCATTAGAGGGAACACAAGTCACCATAATTCCTTATGACAACACTGTGCAACAAAGAAACACAGCAGAACACGCAGCTATGTCCCCCAAGGACCACCTTCTTCTCCCACTGAAAAACTGGGCTGTCAACTACAGAGGGCAAGTTTTGCATTTATGTTTTAAGATGGCATGGGGAGCTGTGGTGATCAGCCACTCCTCCCCTAAAGAGTTAAATGGAAACGAACCCTGTTCTGACTGACAGGCTGGTGAACTCCAGGATCAGCCAATCAGCACACTGGGTGGGTGGGACCTAGAGAGCCATTGGGAGGAAGGAGAGTTTCTTTGTCAGAAGCAGCAGACTGGGAGTGCAGACAGGAAGACATGTGGCCATGAGGACTGGCTGCAAGAGAATGTCCCTTCTGCAGGTCCTAGGAAGCCAGGAAGCTTGAATCCTCTACTAAAGTTGTGTGAGTAAAAGAAAAAAAAGGAAGCCAGGGCTTTTGGCTTCAGGAAGCTAGTCTAGGGGAAAGTTTATGTAGTCAGAATGTGCGTTAGACCTTCAGTTACCTTTGTGAGTATTTTGCATATTCCTGATAAAGGTAAAATTGTGCCATCGAGTCAGTGTCGACTCCTGGCGACCACAGAGCCATGTGGGTTTTTTTTTTTTGTAGAATACAGGAAGGTTTTATCATTGCCATCTACTGTGCAGTAGGAGATGCTTTTCAGCATCTTCCTATATCGCTCCTGCCCGATATAGGTGTTTCCCATAGTCTGGGAAACATACCAGTGGGGATTTGAACCAGCAACCTCTTGCTCCCTAGGCAAGTTACTTCCCGGCTATTATTGCTTACCTGTAACGTAACTAAACTAAGCAACACTAGCTTTCGCCCATCCAGCCAGGGCGTTGCAAAAGACTCTGTAAGCTTTTAAAGGTGCTTTAGTGTTTTCTAACAAACCTATTCCTTGCAACTGGGTAACCACGATTTTTAACGTGTGCCACCCCAGCATCATTCGGAGTGCTTTTTGAAGTATTCTTGTAATCTGAGTATTTTTACTTGTAACTAAAAGGTGAGAGTGCCTTGGATGGAAGCAGTCTGTGACATTTGAATAAAACTGTTTTTTTCTTTTTTTTCTTTTCTTTTACAAGCCTCTCTGTGTGGGGTTTTTAACTCAGGAGAAGGAGGGCATGTGAAAGGGGGTTTCTTTGGTGCAAACAAGTCTCCTCAGGCACAGCAGCTATCAATTTTTCTCATCACATGTAGGCTTGCAGAAGATTTACATGTGGAAGATTTTTGCACTTTTCTAATCACAAAAGAGTGTTTCCCCTGGGATTCAACCCCAAGCCTGGGGGGGGATTTAAGCTCTGTCGATAAGTGGGTGGCAGTAGCAGCCAGTGAGGGCGCCGGTGGAGGGGCAGCAAGAGGCACTTTTAAGAGTAAAAGAATAGTGCTTACCTCCACTTTCGCCGCACCTGAACATTGCTCAGAGAAGCAGCGTGCCAACCAGCACCTCCTGCGGCAGGAGATCACCTCAGCAACCCACCTGGCTCAGCCACCCAGCTGATCTCCCACCCGTGGCCAGGTGAGTGACGGAGGTGATCCCCCGCCACAGGGGGTGCTGACGGCATGCTGCTTCTCCGAGAAGTGTTCAGGTGTGGCAAGAGTGGAGGTAAGCACCTATTCTTTTACTCTTAAAGGTGCCTCTAGCTGCCCCTCCACCAGCTGCTACTGGTGGGTGATGGTGGTAGCCTTTAGAACCTACCAAAAAACAACACCACAGGAAAATTTGAGAAGCTTTGCTCAGAAAGTTCAGAGGGGATGATTCAGCATTATTCTTCCCATCATGTGAGCTTGCTCTGAGACAAAGGCTTTAATCTGCTACAGGAGTATCTTCCCTTTTCCACAGCTCAAATTGCCACAGAATCATTTCCACATTAGCTACTGTGATAAGGAACAAAGAAAGCCTATGGAGAAGGGTTGTAGAATAATCCCCATAATCCCTGTTCTAGAATATGGAGCTGTTTTCAGAGTACTGCCTTCCAGCTCAAGCTGTAAACGAGCATCTCTTTCATCAATACCCACCACTGTGCAACTGCAGGGGTGGGGGGGGAAGCAACCCCATTCAATCCCTATTAGCCAGACTCCCCAGTTATGCAGCTGGAAAGAACAGAAAAGGGTACTCTGTGCAAAAGCTACTGACAGAGATATGGGGTTCATAATTCGGGAAGGGATCTGGCTCCCCCAATCTAGAGTAAATATATGTACTTTGTCCATAAGAGTAGAAGCAAATGACAATCACCAGGGAAGTTGACACTTAAATGAATTCAGGTTGAGACTTGTAGAACTTCACAGATTCCAACATTCTTAAATCTATCTCAGGACTGTAGTTCCATCAGGTTTGTAGTGTTTCTGCCAAAACTTCTGGCTAAACATGAAAACAGCCTTTATTGTAAGTTTCAAAAAGGTGTTACACCTCTACGGAATCCAGTTATGATGTTTAACTTGGTCCAGCCAAGAGACATAGGAGATGGGAAATACAGGGATGTTCTCAGAGAATTTCAGCTACTTACTTCCCTAAGACAGGGCTCAGCTCCTTCAAGTCATCCAGGGAAGGTTTCTGGCCTGTCAGTTTTTTGAAGGCAGCAAGTGGGAAAGGCACATAGACAAAAACTCTGTTGAAGAGGAAGAGCCCACAGAGGAGCCCAAAGAGGAAGTATTTGTTCATTTCTACTGAAGGCTGCAATAACAAACAGAAACACAAGATCATTTCATTCATTCGCCAACTTTCTGTAAGGTATTATGCCTACAACAAGTTACAATACATAAAAACACACATATATAGTACATGAGGACCTCAATATCTGTGGCTTTGCATACATGACACCCAACCTTGGCATACATGGGGAGAAAAGAGAGAGAGAAAACCACGTTGACGTCATCTGTCATTCGCGGGTTGGGGGTGGCCGGAAGAGTCTGTGGAGGTCATTTCTGGCTGCAGTTTTGTGTTTCGAAGCCTCAAAATGGCTCCGTTTCTTTAAAAAGAAAGAAAATTGCCATTTTTGGCTAATTTGGGGGCATTCCAGGTCACAGCATAACTCAGGGGGAGTAGCAAATCATGGTAGGGAACTTCACCCCTCCACACATTTCCCCCCATGATTTGGCTGATTTTTGGTAATTTCAATGATTTCCAGACGATCAGAAACCTAACCCTCGCGATCCCATAACTCCCAATGACTCAATATCCACCATCTCCATATCTGTGGTTGTAGCTGGGAACTGAACCCTCACAAATGTTGAGGTCCTCCTGTATAAGCAACACAACAGCAGGATTGCAAAGAATTCCCATCTTGCCCCCAGCATAGTCCCAGATGCCAAACGCTGCTTCCACATACAGGGGGACCTCAATATTCACAGGGGGTTCCATTCTCAGCTAGTTCCATGGATATCGGAACCACAAATACCAAGACCTTGGAAATCTAGGGGTTAGGTTCCAAAGGGCAGGGCAATGGCAAACACCAGGCAAGACAAACACACACACACACACACACACACACACACACACACACACACACACACCCAAGTCAAATAAAGTGCCCTACCGTGCTCTGTGGAAACCTAGTGTTGCAGCAATGCCCCGCAAAAGTCTTCACCCTGGCATTTTTTGGCAGAAATTTGTGATTTCAAAGCATTTTGTTCTTTGAAAACAAGCCACAAAATGGCTCCTGCGCTCAAAATGGTGGCTGGAAATTACCTCCAAGGTCATTTTCAGTGACCCCTGATCCATGGTTACACTGATTAACCCCCCCCCTTTCCTCACACATACCGTAGTCAGCTGCAAATAACCTAAACACGGATATGTGAAACTGCAGATTCTGGATCTGTGAGAAGCAAGGTCCTCCTGTACATACAGTTTATGCACCCTGGCCATTTACTCTCTCTCTCTCTCTCTCTCTCTCTCTCTCTCTCTCTCAAACTGGGACACAGGCAATAGGTTCTTTATGCATGTACACCATCACCACCCCCCTGCTTCCAGTACAAAAAAGGAACTGAAGCTCTGGCTATGCCCTCCTCTTGTTATGGCTTTTATCTGCTCACTCCTATACACAACAAAAAGTTGCCATGCTAAAGTCTCTCTTAGTGTTCACCCTGGGGGAGCTTTTTGGCTGGTCTTGGCTTGCATGGGAGTGAATCGGCAGGTGGAGGGGGGGCAACACTGCTGGTTCTTCAGCTCTTGCTAAATTGACAGCACTGCTCCTATAAAATATCAGTTGCTAACCAGGGCTTGTCCAGGCTGCCTGCTTGAATGTGCAGAATCACACCCAAAGGTTCCCTACCACTGGACACAATTGTTTTGTCCCCATGCCCAGTGGTAGGGACCTTTGGGTGCGATTATGCAAACACATGCAGATATCTGTACAGGTGAAACTCGGAAAATTAGAATATCGTGCAAAAGTCCATTAATTTCAGTAATGCAAATTAAAAGGTGAAACTGATATATGAGACAGACGCATTATATGCAAAGCGAGATAAGTCAAGCCTTAATTTGTTATAATTGTGATGATCATGGCGTACAGCTCATGAAAACCCCAAATCCACAATCCCAGAAAATTAGAATATTACATGGAACCAAGAAGACAAGGATTGAAGAATAGAACAATATCGGACCTCTGAAAAGTATAAAGTGTACTGTGCTTGATTGGCCAGCAAACTCGCCTGACCTGACCCCATAGAGAATCTATGGGGCATTGCCAAGAGAAGGATGAGAGACATGAGACCAAACAATGCAGAATTGCTGAAGGCTGCTAATGAAGCATCCTGGTCTTCCATAATACCTCATCAGTGCCACAGGCTGATAGCATCCATGCCACGCCGCATTGAGGCAGTAATTGCTGCAAAAGGGGCCCAAACCAAGTCCTGAATACATATGCACGCTTATACTCCTCTCTACAAGAACTTGAGTAGGCAACCTCAGCTCTTCAGGGGTGGTTGAACTCCCATCACCACCAGCCACAATTTATGTTATTCAGCTGGAGCGCCAAGGTTGCCTGTTCCTGGCCTAGGAGATTCTTTGAATTGGGTCACACCTTCATCCACCTACCTTGGCAGGAAACCACATTGGAGAATTGTGCTCACAGTACATGAACATGCCATATTCTGGATGTGTCATCTCCTCAAATAGATACCAAAAAAATTCTAGTAAGACCCCTCCAGCTTCATGTCTCGCCATCTCTCCTTCAAATTCAACCTGTAAGGAAAATTGAGACAATAGTGTTTGACCTCACAGTCTGAGGGGGAGGGAAATACAAGCACTACACCCTCCACTCACTGGGACCACCATTGCTCTCACAAGGCTCTGGTCATGGATCTGCAGTGAGATTAGAACTGTGGGCGCATGGCAAACAAAGTGATGCAGCAACAATGGAGTCCCCAAATGTCCATTTGGAATTATGAAGTTTCAAATTGCGAACCACCGTAAAAAGATCGAGTCCTATGTATATCCAAATGTGTGGTAAAAATTGTAAGCGGAGAGATATACATGGACTTAAGTTTCAAATTGCAAAAAGATCAATTCCAAATGGACATTTGGGGACTCCATTGTTGCTGCACCACTATTTATAGTCCCTTTGCCGCGTACCCACAGTTCTAATCTGTTTGCGGATCTACTACTACTTTTTGATTCGATGCATTTTTATTGTCAATTTGGAAAATCTGCTTTTATGGATTGGTTGTCAAAACTGTATGAAATGCCAATTTAAAAACCACTTTATTGAATGTGTCATACTATTTTGAAACATTTGTATACACATTTTGAAGATTTTTAAAATCAGTGTTTAATAAATATTATTTAGGATTCTCAGTGAATCATTGCAATTTCCCCCAGCACAGTATCTCTCCAATGACTGTTGTTGTTGTCTGTCTTGTGTTTCTTTTTTAGATTGTGAGCCCTTTGGGGACAGGGAGCCATTTTATGTATTTATTTATATCTATGAAAACCGCTTTGGGAAGTTTTATTGAAAAGCAGCATATAAATATTAGTCATATTCATATTTTTAAATCCAATACATATAGGTTTTTTTCCTAACCCATCTTTGCAGCAACAATGGAACTATATTTCAGAGAAGCTACAATGGCCATGTTGCCTTCCCTCTTTTCCCCACTTGCAGGCTTCCCATGGGCACCCGACTGGCTGCTGCATGAGGCTGGACTGGATGGGCCTTGGCCAGATCCAGCAGGGCTCTTCTTATGCTCTTTCCAACTCTGTGATCATTTTACTTTCCCAAACAGCCCAGAACCCACACTCTTAATTCCCTGCAAGTTGCACGCAACTCTTGAGCCATCTTCTTCCCCACTCCATCTGGATCTACCTGCTAAGAGCATCTCAACAGGTTCCAGAGCTTAGCACTGAGCAACACAAAGGGGATAGTGATAGTGTCAACAGGCCAGTTTACCATCAATTGACATCTCAGGCAGGAATCCTCCACCCGACTCAGTTTGCGCAAGGTGCTTTCCACAAGGTTATGGCGCTGCACCCGGAGGAGAAAAACAGGCAACTTGGGGGCCTCGCCACTGCTCTGCAGTCGGTTGCTTAGTAATGCTTGTCTGGCATTTGCCTTTATGCATTTGGGGTGGGGAAGCAAGGAAAATAGTGACTACAGGTAAGGATTATCTATTTACAATTGCTGATCTGTAAGAAAAAAATATAGCAGATATTTCATAACACTTGGCTTGTACCATACAGACCTTTAGGTTTAAGCTAGCATGGTTCCCCTAAAAAAAGAAGAAGATGGCTATCCACACAGTCAAACATTTTGCTGCCCCCCACATCCCCAAAGCCTACTAGGGTGGCCCAATGCACTTGTAACAAAGGAGGAGAACAGGCATGAAGAACAAGCGACAGGGAAAACCAACATCACACAAGTGTGCAGAGGGCCAGGCAGATTGCCAGGATAGAGAGCCCAAACAATAGGAAAGGTCTGGCCTCGGGGAACCCATTCAGCATTCATTAAGCCCCGCTCAAGGGCATTATCTCAGGACATTTTCTGAGAACACATGATACAGGCCCCATGCAGGATCTAAGCAGCTACACGTCTCAAATGGGGACCACTTGTGAACCCTGTAAATGGAGAGCTGAGAATGCCAGTCGCAGATTATTAAAGCCTCCACACACCCCAATTGCTCTCCTTGAGCCTCTGCTGTCACCACCTCCTCCTCAATTCACTCTAAAAGCACAGCAAAGAGGGCCAGTCTCTCTTCTCTCTCTCTCTCTGGGTTTCTTTATATTGGGGCTGTGCAACTTCGGCCCTGCAGCTGTTGTTGGACTACAACTCCCATTATCCCCAACCACAGCTACCAGTGGTCAGGGATGGTGGGATTTGCAGTCCAACACCGGCTGGGGGGATGAAGTTGTGCAGCCGTGCTTTATACGTATTTTATGGACTATAAGACTCACTTTTTCCCTCGAAAAATATCCGCCAAAATTCAGGTGCATCTTATACTCGTAACTGCCCAACAGGTTCGAGGGGGGGGTATCCCCCAGCAAAGCCTGTACCGATGCTAAAGCAGGGGCTTGGGGCGACCCTCTTTTAACCCCGTGCCGCCTGAGGACTGCCACTCCAGCTCACCCTCCGCCGCTTGGGCTGTGGACTCCTCCTCCTCCCCTGTTGCGCCGGTGGCCTCCGAGGATCATGCAAGTTTTACATCACCACCAGCAACACCATCGTTATCAGCTCTTCCTCCTGTTTTACTTTCTGCAAACATGTTCAGCTGAAGAAAGTGCAAAGAAGTAGGAGAGCCGAAGTGGTGGCCGCTCCCTCCTCTGGAAGTTCATATGACCCCTGCCTGCCCACCCCCCAAGTATGTGCATTCTGGTGAGGAGAAGGAAAGCTCAAAAACGAAAGAGGTGGTGTTTTTTTTCAATAGGGTCAGAAGCGAGGTTGAAGAGAAAACAAGGAATGGAGTAGGAGCAATTGAAAGAGGACTTATCTGAGGCAAGAAGAAAGGAGAACAAACTGAAGCAAGGCTGAGAGTCCTTTCCTGGAGCTAGCCGGACTTTTCGGTACAGTTTTGATAACAGTTTAATATGTTAAAACTCTGAAAAACTGGATTAAAATTAAGGTGCGTCTTATATTCTGTAGCGTCTTATAGTCCATAAAATACGGTAGTTCTTTCTGGCTATCTTCTCTCTTTTAGGAGAGCCTTTTTATTATTATTATTTTATTTATTTTATTTATTTAACTTATATACCGCCCAAACTTTAGTCTCTGGGTGGTTAACAGTGATATAAAAACAATTAAAACAAATATAAAAGGTTAAAACAGTTTAACAATTTAAAAACAGCATAGAATTAAAACCTACAAATTTAAAAAGCTGAAAAGGCTTGGCTGAAGAGATGGGTCTTCAAATGTTTTTTAAAAATAGCCAGAGATGGGGAGGATCGTATCTCAGCAGGGAGCGCATTCCACAATCTTGGGGCAGCAATCGAGAAGGCCTGTCTCTGTGTGGCCACCAGACGAGCTGGCAGTAACCGGAGACGGACCTCCTCAAGTGACCTCAATGGGTGGTGGGGCACATAACGAAGAAGACGTTCTCTTAAATACCCAGGGCCTAAGCCGTTTAGGGCTTTATAAGTTATAACTAGCACTTTGTATTTTGCCTGGAAACCTATTGGTAGCCAGTGTAGCTCCATCAACAAGGGAGTAATGTGGTCTCTCCAAGATGACCCGGAGACCAACCTTCTTAGCCTGGCTTTTAATGCCATCTAGTTTTAATTGTAAATTTAACCTGCCTTTAATTGGTTTTTATTTTAATTGATATGTATTTATTATTTTATAAGGGCCGCGCGACCCCTTCAGCAGTTAAACTGCTGCAGCGATCCTGAACGGAGCCTCAAGGCTCCATTCAGAAGCCAGACCACGTCCCCATGTCTGAATTCAGATGCGGGGGTGTGGCTATCCCGTGTCTGACATAGGCGGCGGGGCTATCGGGGCGCCTGCCACGGCCCGCCAGCGGGCTAGCTACTCCCCTGACAGGAGTGGACCTTGTACTTCAGTCAAGGCATCAACCCATCTAGCTCAAATAATGTTTCCAGAATTTCAGGCAAGGATCTTTCCCAGCCCTACCTGGAGATGTTGCCAGGGACTGGACCCGGGCCAATCTCGTACCACTGAGCTACAGCCCTAAAATGGATGCCTGAAGAGAGAGAAGTCTACTGGACAGGGGCAATCCTGCTTTCCCTCCTTGTCTCTTCTTGACATACAGAGTGCCACTTGAACCATTTCATAGTGTTGACCGAAGGCTAGAGACTCAACAGCGACAAATATGACACTCTAGAACCCCACTGTACAATGGAGAGAGAGAGAAAACAGCAAACCGGAGAGTCCAACAACCTTCTGGATCTCACACCTTACCTCTTGCTGGAAATGAGATGACCAGTAGAATATCCACATCTTGGACTGTGGATCGAAGACAAAAGGAAAGCGGCAGAAAGAGACCGGATACTTATCCTCAGGGACAGGCAGCTTGTAAAAGACAGAAGAATGTAGAAATATCTTTTTTTAAAAGGTGTGTGGGTTCTCTTTTGCCGGTTTTCTTTGCCACACGGGATCTCCATTGTGCATCAAATACTGTTGTACTCTTTTTCAGGCAAGGGGAGTGGAGCAGGTTAAAGCAGGGGTCTTGGGTCCCGATGTAGTTGGACTATAACTCCCATCATCTGCCACCACAATGCTTTTGGCTATTGTGGCTGGGCATGATGGGAGTTGTCATCCAACGTCTTCTGGGGACCCAAGGTTGAGGATCCCTTGTCTTTAGATGCAAGGAGGAGATCTTGAAGCAAGCAACTCCTCCCAACAGATTTCATAGGTAGGGCTATTTTTAAACACCTCCCCTCAAAATAGACATATAGCGGGTTCCAAAGTATTGGTAGCACCCGAGGCTGTGACCACCTTGGGTGTGCAGGTGCCCCACCCCAAACCCACCCCATTTTCAGTTCCAACATGCCTAGACTGGTCGTGTCATCCGAATCTTCCAATTCAAACATATCCTGCCCTACTTCCCTCAGGGAACCCAACATCTGCCACCTTCTTGACATCTTGATACAGATAGCGGGTTTCCCAAGGCAAGTAGAGCAGGATATGCTGAGGTGGGTGGGTTCAGACAACACGGACAGTCTCCGCATATCAGAACCTATAAAGGAAGTAGAGGCCTGTGTGGAGAGGGGGGTGGGACCCCTCAATCCCCTTGCAGGGGCAACCCGAGGTGCTGTGGGTGAGTGGGTAGGGGGCATTGCACACACATGCACTCCCAGGGCAGTGGCAACCACAGGCGCTGTTACATCTGAAACTGCCCGCCCACTCTCCCTGCTACACACAGAACAAGACAGGAATCCCCTCTTAATGGGAGAGGAGGGTTTTATTTTGGGGCTCCATAACTTCTGCAGGGTTTACAACTATTCTCAGCTGCCTCCTTCCCTTTCGAGCCTATCCTTCCTACTGATCACATTTCAACTAGAGCGGAAAAGACTAGGAACACAGAAAGTTGCCTTATAGCAAGCCCATCTAGTTCAGTATAGTCTATTCTGACTCATAGCAGCTCTCTGAGATTTCAGACAGGGGCGTTCCCCAGCCCTACCTGGAGGTACCAGGGATTGACCTGGGGAACCTTCTGCCTGCAAAGCAGATGCTCTACCACTGAATTACAACCCCTACCACCTCTATTTGCCCACCAAGTCAGACAAGAGGATCTAACCTAAGGCACCAGGAAGCATGATGGTGACTTGCTAGGGAGCCAAAAAGACCACAGACAGGGAAAAATATTTGGACAAGATAATCTAATCTCTTCCTCCTCTCCAGATCAACTGAAGAGGGGAAGCATCCTTCTACACCACAGGGGAACATTGTCAGGGACAGCAGATCTTAGTGTTCCTCAAGCCCAGGAAGCAAGATAGAGGAGAGTTTTGCTACTGGCCAGGGAAGGTGTGGTAGAAGGTAGGGATGTGCACAGACCTGTTTGGAGGCCCTTTTACGGGTCTCCGTTTCGAACACGGGGCCGGTTCGAAGTTCTATGGAAGGTGGGGTGCCGCTTTAAGGGCAGTGTAGGGTGCATTTACCCCTCCTGCTGTTTTCCCCCCACTGGCGCTCGTTGCTGTTAAAAGCCTTCGGGGCAGCAGTGTACCTCCCTGCCGCCCCGTTGTCCTCCTTGGCCGGAAGTACCGGGTGTGTGTGCTTCTGGCCACTTCTGGCCAAGGAGGGCAATGGGGTGGCAGGTCGGTAGGCTGCCGCCCTGAAAGCTTTTAACAGCAACGAGCGCCGGTGGGGGGAAAGCGGCGGGAGGGGTAAGTGCACCATCCCCCGCCCTTAAAGCAGCAGCCCCGCTGCATTTGAACCGCCCAACCGTGGTTCCGGGAACATCCCTAGTAGAAGGTGCCACCTGCGGTCTCTGTAGAAGAGATCTGGTAGCAGCAAAGGTCACTGCTTGCCTGGATTTGGGAGTAGTGGCACACCTGTGACTTAGCTTGATCTCCACCCCACCTTCTTGATCAAGAAGACGGTGGCGCAGGGTCTGGGATCCACCTACTCCACAAACGAGGATATGCTCACCCACCTCCTAGGAACACAGGCAGCTGCGATTTATTGTGTCCATCCAGCTCAGTATTATCTACTCTGACTGGCAGTGGCTCTCCAGGGCTTCAGGCAGGGATTTATCTCAACCCTGCCTGGAGATGCCAGACATTGAAACTGGGACATTCTGCATGCTCAGCAGGCTCCTTATCAATCAGACCATTGGTCCATCAAGTCCAGAACTGTCCACTCCAAAGAGAAGCAGCTCTGCAAGATCTCATGCAGAGGTCCTTCCCAATACCTAACAAAGATCCTTTCACCTGGAGATGCTGGGGGACTGAATCTGGGGCCTTCTACAAAAACCATCGCGTTCTAGAAGATCCTCCTAAGATCAGGAGGAATGTTTGCACTCCTGAAAATTTTCTGTGGAATGTGCATGCAAGAGCACAGCGATTGCAGCCTGGAGGCAGCATAGTGTAATAAATACTTACAGACTTCTCAATCCAGATGTACCATCTTCTTAAATCTTCAAGGCCAACTTTCTTCAAAATTTCATTTATGTAGAAGTTGCTAATCTGGAGCTTGTAATTAGCCTTCTTGTTTACCTTGAAGAACAATTTTTGAGTCACTCTACTCTAATCTGCTGACTGTAATTAATTAACTGATATGTGAGTCAAGCTCTATCTTCTTCATGAGGATTCTCAGCTTAGAACGTATGAGTTACCAGGCACACCTACCTTGTATAGCTTTTTAAGCACTTCCAGGACAGGAACCACTTCCAAGCAGTGGGGATGTGCCAAGTAGTAGGGCAGCTGAGATATCACTGCTCTCTTAAGCATCTGAACTACTCTGTCAAAAGTAGAATCTGGCAATAACAACCAATACTTCTCTGAAAGAGAAGGAAAAACATGAAAGTCTTCAGCTTTTAAGAATGATCTTTAGAGATCGCACCCCCCACCCACCGTTTTCTCCCATGCTAAATGAGCAAAGAGGTACCTTTCATAGGGGCAATTCTCTTTATATTTAGCAGGGAGAGAGCAATGGTCCTTATGCAACCCCAGCATAACATCTCTCCAGTGGCTGTTGCTGGTGACTCCCTTGTGTTTCTTTTTAGACCAGGGTGGGTAAATGTGGCTTTCCAGCTTTGTTGTTGAACTACAACACCCAACACCCCCAGGCTGGGAATGATGGGAATTCTAGTTCAACAACAATTGAGGGCCACGTTTACCCACCTGTTCTGTGAGACCTTTGCGGACAGGGAACCATCTTGATTTTTCAGCGTCAACTGCTCTGAGGACTTCTTGTTGTAGTTGAAAAGCAGTATATAAAATCCTAAGCACTTCTCCACTCAGCTAGGATTTTTATGGAAGGGGGACACACTAGTCACAGCAGGTCTACCTGGCTCCCTTTCTCACTCCAGTCTACCAAACTGTTATTTGCAACAAACTCTCTCCCATCATAACCTCCCTCCTTTTATTTATTCTCTACTTTCCAGCCATGACAGGCTCCCAAAGTGGTTTACGATTTCAGTCAACTAACAGGTGCAACGTATGACAGCAGGGGTTCCAACCTTGGGTCCGCAGATATCTGCAGACTACAACTCCCATTGTAGGGACAGCAAGGCCATTATGGCAGAAGATGATGGGGCTGCAGTCCCACAACATCTGCGGACCTCATCCTTGCTTCTCTGTCCAGGAAAGACTTTTTCAGAAGAGAAGCAAGGATGAGGTCTGCAGATGAGGTCTTCCTGGGATTCCTTGATCTCTTCTCAATTCTGTATAGCCTGTCATAGCCTACTTGGTAACAACATATATTAAATAGCAGCTAACTGCATGCATCAGACTCCCCATGCTCTCAGCACTGGAAATCCTGCTCACCCCACCTCTGGCTTTGAGATTTCACCAAGTATTGCGAATACTTCCAAAAGCTGCTCTTCAGGGCCTTAGGGGTTGGAAACATTGTCAAGAATCTGGCACACGAGGCCTTAGTTGTTCAGCCTCTACATCGCACAATTACTCCTGATGGGATCTGGCTGTTAGTGGCAGCCATTTTACAGGCAGACACCCTGAATCCCCCCAAATGCTCAAGGGAATGTTTAGGTGTGCAAACACGAGTATTCCCTGAGGTCTAAGGGAAACCCTACAAAATACTAGAGCCTTTGTGTAGCTATAGCCAAAGCAGTTGTGAGTAGGCCTTAACATGGTAGAACAGCCAGCACTGTCCCAAGTTATAATAAAAAGTTTAGTTTAAGACAGTAAAATAAAGGAACAGTTTGCATGCAATTAATGGATGAAATGAAAGCATAAGACATTATTCATACCTACAGGTGAAACTCGGAAAATTAGAATATCGTGCAAAAGTCCATTAATTTCAGTAATGCAAATTAAAAGGTGAAACTGATATATGAGACAGACGCATTACATGCAAAGCGAGATAAGTCAAGCCTTAATTTGTTATAATTGTGACGATCATGGCGTACAGCTCATGAAAACCCCAAATCCACAATCCCAGAAAATTAGAATATTACATGGAACCAAGAAGACAAGGATTGTAGAATAGAACAATATCGGACCTCCGAAAAGTATACAGTGTACTGTGCTTGATTGGCCAGCAAACTCGCCTGACCTGACCCCATAGAGAATCTATGGGGCATTGCCAAGAGAAGGATGAGAGACATGAGACCAAACAATGCAGAATTGCTGAAGGCCGCTAATGAAGCATCCTGGTCTTCCATAATACCTCATCAGTGCCACAGGCTGATAGCATCCATGCCACGCCGCACTGAGGCAGTAATTGCTGCAAAAGGGGCCCAAACCAAGTACTGAATACATATGCATGCTTATACTTTTCAGAGGTCCGATATTGTTCTATTCTTCCATCCTTGTCTTCTTGGTTCCATGTAATATTCTAATTTTCTGGGATTGTGGATTTGGGGTTTTCATGAGCTGTAAGCCATGATCATCACAATTCTAACAAATTAAGGCTTGACTTATCTCGCTTTGCATGTAATGCGTCTGTCTCATATATCAGTTTCACCTTTTAATTTGCATTACTGAAATTAATGGACTTTTGCACGATATTCTAATTTTCCGAGTTTCACCTGTACTTCCTGAATCTGAGATGTTAAGGGATCAGGAGGTTAACCCTCTTAGTTGCAAAAAGATAGATTGTAGAATCTCAGGCCTAGAAGCGCGATCGTACCAATCCTTGTCCCAGTTAGGACAAAGCAACCGCTCAGTTACCGGAGTTTTAAACCCCAAAATGAAGTCTTTGAACAAGATTTAAAGAGAAACCTTTCTTCACAAACACACTTTATTTCCCCAAATGAAGCAGAGGATTTTCATGATGCTGAATTCCAGGGCCAACTCCCATGCATGGACGACGTCATCTACAAAACCCAGGGCATAGGCAGGACTAGGTGTATACAATACCAAAATCCTATGGAAGTGCAGGGGGAGAAGGCACAAGATTCACATTCCTGAGAATCACCACTCATTTTTTTAAAAGGCAAGTTTCTAGCCTTCTTAGAGCTGTAAACACAGTCCATGTAATGGAAAGTATCCCAAGCCAACTCAAAACTTTCAGTCACCCCAGCTTGGAAATCTACTACTACAAATAAATATACCACTTTTCAAACAAACAATTCCAAAGCGGTTTACATAGAGAAATAAAAAGCAAATAAAGATGGATCCCTGTCCCCAAAGGGCTCACAATCTAAAATCAAACAAAGTTAGACACCAGCAACAGTCACTGGAGGAATACTGTGCTGGGGGTGGAGAGGGCCAGTTGCTCTCCCCCTGCTAAATAAAGAGAACCACCACTTTGAAAAGGTGCCAATTTGCCATTTTAGCAGGGGGTCTGGTGTTAGATCATGTGGATGTGTGCTAAACTGATCTGGAGCAAAGGTTTCTGCTTGAAGAAGCTTGTGGTAGTAAGCATGACTTGTCCCCCTAGCTAAGCAGGGTCTACCCTGGTTGCATTTGAATGGGAGACCACATGTGAGCACTGTAAGATATTCCCTTCAGAGGATGGAGCCACTCTGGGAAGAGCAGAAGGTTTCAAGTTCCCTCTTTGGCTTCTCCCAAGATAGGGCTGAGAGAGATTCCTGCCTGCAACCTTGGAGAAGCCGCTGCCAGTCTGTGTAGAAAATACTGAACTAGATAGACCAATGGTCTGACTCGGTATACGGCAGCTTCCTATGTTCCTATGTATACACACAGATCTCCAAACTATAGTTTCAAGCAATCTGCAGGGGCAAGCTTCAGTAAATGATAACCACAGCCATAGCCTGATGTTACATCTGAACTGGGACTACTGCAAACCACTCAGGGGAGGCTGTATCCATGTGCAAGAGGGAGAAAGAGAAGAAACACACAAGCTCACAGCACTTTCTGGGTCTCTGGACCATGGTTTGGAAACTAGGAATGTAATGTCCGATTCGAGCCAAGGAGGAAAATGACGGAATCCTCTGAACATACCTAGAATCTCCAAAGAGCGCTTGCTCATGCTACTGATGGCTTTGGCGAAGGGCATTGCCAAGGACTTCAGGTTCTGTGCTTCAAGGGCTGCAGAGCACTCAGGGAGCAGGAGGAAGCTAGAAAGAGCCTCCTGGTGAGGAGAATTCAGCGGGAGGGCAGGAATCAGGTGGTTCAGCAGAGAATAACAAACCTGCAGCCAATTGGGAAAACAGCACGTTACGGCAGGCATGGCTGACAACCCTCTCCCACTCTGCTAATAGAGATGGACTCCAGAGGAATGGCTGAGGCCAAAAATGCCAGCCCACACAGCTTAAAATTAGGCAACTCTGCTATCCGTAGGGCTACAGCATCAGTAAGTAGGAAGAGGTGGGCAGCAGATTTACTGTATTGACCCAAATAGATGACTCTGAATTTAAAAGGATCCCCTTAAAAATACAGGTTATAGCCATATTGTCTGAAAAGAAGAGGACTCTGAACACACACGCGCACACACACACACACACAGGTTTTCTGACATCAAAGAACCTGAAAAAACCCTAGTCTTGGATTCAGATGAATATAGTACTCCATAGTGCCTCCCCAAAGAGAGGGAGAGCATATACACTAAGTAAAGGTTGCACAGGAGAGGGGAGAGGGATTGGGGTGCTCCAAGCCTCCTGCGCCTCATTGCAAGACCTGGGTGAGTAAGAGGGATCAACACCACCAGCCTTGCCACAACTAGTTACTCCCAACCTCAGCACACAAAACACCTCAAAATACTGTTACTAGGAAAGAGGTCTTTATACTCTGCCAGCAATCCAGTCCTTTTGAGTAAGCTCCTTGAATACTTCTCCTGCTTTTTGTAGATCAACAGCTATACAGCAGCCAAGTTCCAAAGCAGACCTGATGGAGGTTGAGGTGGAAGAGGACAGAGGGAGAGAAGGAAGAAGAGATACACATGTCAGATGCTATACACAGAGAGCGAGACGCCTTGTTTGCCACCAGTTTTCTGAACAAACACCCCCGCCTTGAATGCAGCCACTTACCTTGGTTTCAAAAAACTTGCTGTTAAGCAAGATGGGGAAGAAAATATTGCTTCTATTTCTCTACAAAGACAGAGACAAACACAAGAAGCCGGACAATTAAACAGTTATATGAAGAGCAATATGTCTACATTCTTAAAGGCATGTTGGGTTGGGTTTAATTTGATATTGCAGGCATCCTATTTGAAGGAGGGTCAGTCACAACATGCAATGGTTGTGATTTTCACTATTTTTCAAAACAGGGCCACTCGGGCAAAAGACCTTCAATGTGAGAGCCATTTCCCACTGTTTGGACCTCCACACAGTACTGCACTTTTCTCAGTGCTGGGAGGGCCCTTTAAGAGAGACCAAGCCCTCAAGAGAGCTCTATGGGGAAAGCATTTCCCAGCACTCTGTGTATGCTTTCCAGGATGGTGTGGAGCTAAAGGGAGCTTCATTCCCCTTAGAGGGGCCTCACCAGCACTGGGCATAGTGGGAATGGGGAAGCTTGAAGGGGCTGATCCCTCCCACAGGCTCAATGTGTCATCTTCTGATTGGCCCTGTCTCTGAGCAGGTGGGAGGAACAATGCATCCTTGGATACACTCCTCCCAACTGCGAGAGAATGCTCACCTCTTCGTGGGCCAAGGTGGAGTACTTAGCTGTAGCCAAAGTATGTGCATGAACCGGTTTGGAAGCCCTTTTACGGACCTCCAAACCAGTTCAAAGTTCTGGCTGGTTCGATGGTGGGGGGGTGTTACCTTTAAGGAGCAGGAAGGGTGCTCTTACCCCCGCCCCCGCATTTCCCTCGCCAGCACTGTGTTTAAAAACAATCCTGCGGGGCGGCAGCATACCTCCTTGCCACCCCGGTGCATGTTGGACTGGAACTGCCCGGTGTGCATGTGCACATCATGCACCGGGCACTTTTGGTCCGATGCACACCGGGTGGCAAGGAGGTATGCTGCCACCCCGCAGGATCATTTTTAAACACAGCACCAGTGAGGAAAACACGGGGCGGGGGGAGAGCACCCGCCCTGCTCCTTAAAGGTACCCCCATCTCCTGCACATCCCTATTGATGGGAACTGCCACAGGCTCCTGGGCCTTGCAAGGAAGAACACTGCGCTATGGTGACCAACAGAGGGAGAAGTTGCATAGAAATTTTGCTCCCCAATTCTCCTGAAGTACAGCCATTCTTGTGGTTTTGCAGCTCAGAGGCTTGATAACACAGATGCCCAGGGCCCTATTCTGTTCTTGCTTTCCCCCCTCTAAAGAGGCAAGAGAAAAAATGGCCACCTTTTAGCCGTCTGTCGCATTTCACTTTCTGCTCCCGCCGACATCCATTTATCGATCAGCACCCTGTCCACCTGGCTTATCTTCAGCAAGGATTCTACACAGGAGACGGTTCTATTTGCGCATGTAGGCGTCTTTTAAAAACAAAACAAATGCCAGGAGTAGAAGTGTCACCCCTTCCCATCATACAGACTGTCATTTCGAGTACAAGGTCCAAGCTAGACAATACATTCTTCATGTAACAGTCTGCTCCAGCGATTCTCAGCGTTGGGTCCCCAGATGTTATTGGACTTCAACTCCCATAATCCCTAACTAAAGGCCACTGGGGCTGGGGATTATGGGAGTTGAAGTCCAATAACATCTGGGGACCTAGTGTTGAGAATCCCTGGTCTGCTCCCACACTGAAGACATAGCAGCCAGGAGGACATGATCCTGATCATGACCACAGGCGCGCTCTGTGTGTGTGTGTGTGTGTGTGTGTGTGTGTAGAGAACTTTAACTCTTGGCCCCTGTCGTAGTCCCAAAGTGGATTAGAACCCTTCCCCCAACCCCTGCTATTTGTCTTGGGGAAAAGTTCCCACTGGCACCAACAGGAACTTTCTGGCAACACAAATAGCAGCTCCAGGAAATAGATGAACATGTGATAAACATGTTACCCAGGTCTTTGGCCTTATGGAACAAAGATTGATTTCTTATCCTCCCACAGTGAAGAATGTATTACTAGTACTATGACTAAGCTACATTGTCCAAATGTGCCATGGGCAAATGTTCATTTATGAACGCCAGCAATTCCATCTAGGTTTTGTGCACATCAGCGTTCACTGGTATACATGACCTGCCAGGCAGGATTCATTAGGGTGTGCCTGACAATCACATTTAGGAGATACAACACTCGGACCATAGGAAGCTGCCTTATAGAGTGTCAGACCATTGACCCATTTAGCTCAGTATTGTCTACACTGACTGGCAGCAGGTTTCCAAGGTTTCAGGCAGAAATCTCTCTTTCCCAGTCCTACCTGGAGATGCAAAGGATTGAACCAGAGGCGTTCTCATAGGAACATAGGAAACTGCCATATACTGAGTCAGACCATTGGTCTATCTAGCTCAGTATTGTCTACACAGACTGGCAGCGGCTTCTCCAAGACTGCAGACAGGAATCTCTCTCAGCCCTATCTTGGAGAAGCCAGGGAGGGAACTTAAAACCTTCTGCTCTTCCCAGAGCGGCTCCATCCCCTAAGGGGAATATCTCACAGTGCTCACACATCAAGTCTCCCATTCAGATGCAACCAGGGCAGACCCTGCTTAGCTATGGGGACAAGTCAAGCTTGCTACCACAAGACCAGCTCTCCATGCAAACAGATGCCCCTAAGGAGGATATCTTGCAGAAGTCAGTGATCACACAGTCACCCATCCAAATGCAAACCAAGGTGAACCCTGCTTAGCAAAGGGGACAATTCATATTGACTAACAAGCAGAAGGTTGCTGGTTCGAATCCCCGCTGGTATGTTTCCCAGACTATGGGAAACACCTATACTGGGCATCAGCGATATAAGAAGATGCTGAAAGGCATCATCACATACTGCACAGGAGGAGGCAATGGTAAACCCCTCCTGTATTCTACCAAAGAATACAGGGCTCTGTGGGTGCCAGGAATCAAAATTGACTTCACAACACACTTTACCTTTACTTTACCACAAGACTGGCTCTCTACGCCAAGAAGGTCAAAATGTAAGACTGGCTTGCCACCCCAAAATGTGAAAGCAGCAGCAGCAAGCATAGTCTGCCAGAGGAGACATAACCCACAAAGGGACTTTAAAAGCCATCAGAACAGGAGTGTTTTTACAGCTTCACTGAAAATGGGCAGAGAATGGGCTGCCCAGAGAGAGGGATCTCCATCCACAGTCCTGAAGGCTTCACCTTGCTCGAGTCCCCACCAACTTTACCTCAAGATTAGGGGAAAGTCTTCCTTGATGAACTGAATGGACAGGCAGAATTAAGCAAGGGAAAGAACATCCTTCAGATACCCAGGAACCAATCTATAGTATTTAGAGCTTTGAAGGCAATAATTAGTTCTTTGAACTGGGCTCAGCAACCAACCATGTCCCAGTGTAATTCTGGGTAACACACTCCAAATGTTGCCAACCCACCCACTCACCCGGCAACAACAGTTTCTGAATATTCAAGGAAGAAACAAGCAATCTACCTGTGATGGACACATGCTGGCAAAGCTGACGTATGTTCCAGCAAAAATGCATTTGACTTGGACGCTTGACAGTTCTGCAACAACAACATGAAACCAGATCAGTCCTAGATGCTCAACCCAAGCTGCATATTATATTTGTGGCGTTTCCCCCCTTCTACATGTTGCGATCCTCAGTGCAACTTTACAAGACACTTCCAGGCTGTTGAATTAGATCAGGCATAACATGTTTCTTCCCCACCACAAACTCTCTCTTTCTTGTCGACTTTCTAATGCAACTTGGGATGTAGCAATGCTTATTGTTCTCAAATGACACAGCTGTGTCAGGGCTTTTAAAAATATTTTTCTTTTTTTATGCAACCAGACACAAAATGTGCAGTTCCTCCCTGCACCACATAAGGCGACGTTCTAAAAGAAACTTTGTGCAGTTCAAAACTTCCAAGTCATTGCAAAAGTTGTATTATGCTGGATGATGTAAAAAGTGACCAATAACAATGAGAAAGAGTGAAGTAGTTCAGGCTTCTCAAGAACCAGGATGCTGATCAAGCGTATCCATTTCTCTTCCCCTGCCAAAGATACTTCCCATGGATTCCCTGCTACTCCCCACAGAATATTCATCAATGAATACAACCTTCTTCTGCAATAGTCCCATCAAATTTTTGGTTCTGAGGATTTTCTTCCACTCTTTGTAGACTTCTAAAATATATGGGATGTGACTCTTCGGCAGGGGTTCCCAACCTGTGGTATGCCAGATGTTGTTGAACTACAATACAACTTATTGTGGCTGGAGATGATGGGAGTTGTAGTTCAGGAACACCTGGAGCACCACAGGTTGGGAACCACGGCTCTAGGCCAAGCATAACAAGGAAAATACACAGGTGTCTGCTGTAGTGGTGTGTGTTACACATGCGAGTTACACTCACATACCATTATGCTGTTCTCAATTTTCCTTTTTTAAAAGCCCGGGAATGTGTTAATGCTGTCTCAACAGTAAAAAATAAATAAATCTGCATCCAGGAAATTCCAATTTGGCATCAAGAAAAGTAGAATTCTGTGACTTGAATAAGTTACACAAATGGAAAAAGTTCACACAATTTCTCATCTCCTAAACAATCTTTTTTGGATACTTTATTCTGATCGGTGGTTGGGAATGGGGCCACTGCAATTAGCCAAAAATCTTACTCCGCTGGCTTTCGAGATCTCAGTAGGCATCACCCACACACCTTCCAAGCACAGAGGTGCTTGAATCTGATTGGAATACATCCACTGTGTTACAGTACTAAGGGTTTTAAAAAAGAAAGAAAGAAAGGGGTACCATTAGGAGAAATAAGAGAACTGATGTTAAAGCTCTGTGTATTATACGGTTTGCTGGGAGATGTTCCACTTCCATAGCGTTGCAGGGGCCCACGCCCAAATGATATAAGCTGGCCAGAGGCAGATAAAACAAGAGTGTGATAGCTGTTAAAGAAAAGGGCGGGGGGGGGGGAGAACAAACACTTGCTAGTCAGACTATATGAAGAAAATATAAAAAACAAAGTTTAATAATGAAACTAGATTTCTCTTGTATCAGCAACCAAACAATTGCAAAATGCACTGACCACTGAAAACAGAGCTTCCCCACCCCACCATGGGGTCTCCAGGCATTATCCTAACCTCAGGGCCAATTGACCTGGGCCTCAAATTTAGTCACCTGTTAATTTAGTGCCTTGTTTTGTTTTCACGACTCATTTTAGCCTACTTTCCTGTAGGCTTATGAGATCACCCGGGATTCTGCGTGCGGGTCCCCCGCCATCAACCGCAACGCCTGGACCAATATGAACCAAATTGGGTACAGTTGTAGGGACACCTCAACGGTATCATTTGTGATATCATCCACCCCAACCCAAGATGGCGGATGCGTAAACCTCTGAGGCGCAAGTGGGCTAACTTGTGAACCGCCTAACCGATTTGAACTAAATTTGCTACAGCTGTAGAGGCACATGGGGAAACCTCAATGCCATAGTTTGTGATGATATCAACCACCCTGATCAAAGTTGGTGGACGTGTGAATTTTTGGAGGTGCAAATGCATTAACTTGAGGACTGTCTACCCGATTTGGACCAAATTTGGTACATTTGTAGTGAGTGACACACAGGGACACCTCAATGGTGTAGTTTGTGATGATGTCATCCACCTCAATCCAAGATGGCAGGCACATGCTGGAAAATAGGCTGATTAGTAGATTACTAGAACAAATTGTTTATTTTTGTTACGACAAGGGGCCTCAAAAGCTGGAAGTGACCCAAGGCCTCTTTGGACCTCTGAGAGAGTCTGCCTAGCCCCAACACCTCATGGAAATTAAGGCTTCCTGAAAATTAGGATGACTAGCTGTAATCAACTACAGCCCTGATTGAGAGGATCAAATTTTAAAATGACAAACTACAAAATGTTGTTTCTTTCTCCAGTATACTGCCCACTTAAAATACCATTCAAGAGGGACCTCATGCAATGGATTCTTTTCTTTTTTGAGGTGCGAGTGTGTGTGTGTGAGAGAGAGATCTGGCACAGAATTCAACTTATCTGCAATGGTTCTTAAGTTATTTCTTTCATCCCATAAACCAGGGATTCCCAACTTTGTAGTCCAACACCATCTAGGGACCCAGCTCCCATCATACCCAGCTACAATGGCCTTGTAGTTGTAGTCCAACATTTGGAGACCCAAGGTTGCAGTTGGGGATAATGGGAATTGTAGTCCAACAACATCTGGGGACTCAAGTTTGGGAACCCCTTCCAAAAGCCACATATATAGGCTTGTATATGTTGTGAGCTGTCCAGAGAACAATTTGCTATGCGGTGGCTAACAAATAAAAAATTTATTATTATTATACATTTCCCTTACATGCCGACACAGGACATAAGCTGTGGTACATACCTTCCACATGCCAGTTGGGAAACTGGACCATCAATCCAGTCAACCTTTTGCGGGCCAGTCTTTTGGGCTGAAGAGCTATGGCCCAGTTGTCCAGCACTGTCATCTCCAAACGTGAAGATGCTGCCATTCTGTTTTAAGAGTTGCAAAAAAGAGCAGCTCTAGCATGACACCATGGCGATTATCTTGTTAACAACTTCAATCATAACTGTTCAGACTACAAAGTGCTTTTCAGTTCTCATTTTATTTATCCCTAGGACATTAGGCTGGAACCAACCAGATCAATGGTCAGATGCAAGGTACGACCATCCAAAACTACAACAATAATCTCTAGTCTATAACCTTTTATGGCAGGAAGGAAAGAAACCCAGGCAGATACAAATGCTCAATATAGTTGATTCAGTTCAACCACTGTACTTTAAACCCTCAACACCCAATTGCCCTGATCGGACACAGGAAATATGTATCCAGAAAGACTTCTGCATGTATAACTGATACACGTCCATCCCAGGAGAACTGTAACATTTCAATTATCTCTTAGAGGTATAATAACTTGTGAAAACCATTTCCTAGCTTTAGGACGCAATCTGTTGTGAGCAACCTAGAAAAGGCACCTAATGCAGGAGGTGGTCAACCTGTGGTTCTCGAGCTGTTGCTGGACTACAGCTCCCATCATCCACAGCTGCCATTGTTATTTATTTTAGTACATTTGTATACTGCCCAAAACTCATGTCTCTGGGTGGTTTGTTGTCGTGGCCAAAAGTAGCTAGATAACCTCAGGCCAGCCATGCCTGATCTCTAAAGCATACCTCGGTGAGAACAGCAGTGTGCTCATCTCCACAGCTAATGTAGGTCACATCAAGGCTTCTCAGAGCAGCTACTGACATTGGTTTGAAGACTTGCTCTGTGGGAGAAACATACTGAGGTACTCTAGCTCAGTGGCTCCCAGCCTCGCATCCCACATTTTGTAGCCCAAGACGACCTGGGGTCCCAAGTTTGAGAACCCCTGATCTAACACACAAAAGGGAGGAGAGGAGAAACAGCCTTCAAGGTGGCAATATTTTCTTGAGGAATCCGAAGACAGACATACCTCTTGTGGGGGTCGGACTTAGACCCAGCTGATGTGCATGGTTCCTTCCCCAGCCATATGCGACTCCAGAAAGAGACAACGCAAAGCTATGCGCTCCGCCCGCAGAGACCTGAGCTAATGGGATGCCATCAAGAGCAGGAACATGCTGTGGTGTCGCCCGGGAAGAAACTTCTTTTCCAAGTCCCAGCTGGCCATGGGTATTCTGCCCCCATGAGAAGACTCTGCCATCTTTTTTTTTTTTTTTTTTAAAGGAAGACAGACAGACAGCACATTGTTAGAACATCCTCACCATTTGAAGAATGGCTTTGAAGTCTTCTACCTTGAGGGAATCTTTTCCCTGTCAACTTGTCTGAACGAGCCACTGCACGTTGGCTATGGACCCTCATTGGGCTGGTTCAGATGAACTTGAGCCCGCCATCCCTTTTACATGTGAGTAAAGGACATGCCGAGAATGTGTTGGCATGTTCTTGCGCGATGTTGGGGCAGGCATGTTAGAGATGAGGCTACAGCCTTATTGTGTGTAAAAGAGGTGGTGGGCTGAGGTTTATCTGAACCGGCCCAATGTGTTGCAGAGGATAGAGATTATATTCTGGTATATAGAATATACCATTCCTGCAGGGCCTCACCAATGATGACAACCAATGGTGAGGCCTACACCGCAGCCAAGACCAGCAGAGATGAACTAACAGTTTTTCATGGACATTTGTCCACCATTACTGATGATCAAGCTGAGGGACCCCAAGACCAGGCCTGGAGCCATAAGTGTTGCTATAAAATCAGAAATCATTCAATTGCAAATACTTAGAGTCAAATATGTTTCAAGTAATTTAATTGTATTAATTCTTAGTGAGGAACTGAGTTGGCTATTACCTGCACGCCTTACATTATAGTTTCACAAGGCAAAGGTATACATGATGATGATGATGATTTTAAAAAAGATTATGCTGAAGATTCAGGGATGGGGGCCTGGAATATTGTGGAGGGGGCCAGTTAGGGGTTCAAGAGGCTAACTTAGGGGTTCCAACTTTTGGATGTTGTTGGACTACAACTCCCATCATCCACAATCACAACTCCTTTTGGCCAATATGGCTGGGGATGATGAGAATGCTAGTCCAATCACATCTGGGGACCCAAGGCTGGGAACTCCCGGGATAGGCTGTAACCTTAAAGTTTTAGAAACCCACGATAGAGAAGAGGCCATTTCCAGTGAACAAAATAAATTACCTTTTGCCAGTGCTATTGAGTGATAGTTTCCACAAGCAACTTGGATTACTTTAAGCGTAGATAAACCATCTATTTTCCTATAGAAATACAGAGAACAGCAAGAAAAACTGTGTTTAGGTTTTGATGATGTTTTAAATGCATTATAGATAGGTCTTTATTTCCCCCACCCCACCCCCATCAGACAGTATGCTTAAGGTTGCAGCCTTATTGTGCTCATTGCTCTACCTTTTTGTTTCATTCACCTTCATTATTTATTTATTTAACATATTTTTATACCGCCCAAAACTCAGGTCTCTGGGCGGTTCACAACAAACAAATACCTGCCTTGCAAGGCAATCATTACGACAATTTTACACACACAGAACAAAATGCCGGGCTATACATTTCTCATCAGATGAAAAATAGCCGAGCTCTTCCTACGCAAAATTTCCTTATAGGAAAGGAAAGCTGGAAGGGCTTAAAGCACAGGCAACGCCTTCCTCCACCCCTTCTGCTTATCTTCAGTTCTCTGTCACTGCAGCTAATCTTCCCTATAGCAGGGGGGCGGGGGGGGGGAGAGAAAGGAACATTGGTGAAACTTACTATGGAGGATTCTTTCTCCTCAGTGTATGGAGGGCATCCCTTTAAAGTGGGTTGTGCAGTCCAGTTGCTCCCAACAGACAGGGCAGAATGCAAATCAGAGGCAGTCCCATGATGCCCGGTGAGCAGGCACCTCCCAGGTTCAGGACTGTGTAGCACATGAAAGGAGGAGCTTCAAAGGGAACACAGCCAACTTGCAACCATTATGATCAAAGATTAATAAACATGTACAAATTAAGACAAACTATATACAGTGTAAAAGACAAGAGAGGAAGTTCCCCTAGGAGTCCATTCATAATTCCTTGTAACCTCATCCATAAACCAGGGTGGCTCGGATACCCTCCATGAAGGAGAAAGAACCCTTCATGGTAAGATTTACCAATGTTGCTTCCTCCCTCAGGGTAGGAGGGTATCCCTTTAAGACAGGACGTACCAGAGCGGTGAGAAAAGTGGGAGGAACTGGTTTATGGCTGAGGAATGGACTACTTGCTGAAAAAAACAGTGCAGCCAAAAGCTCCTTGAGCTGTCTGATACACTTGCAGCTTGTAATGTCTGGAAGACCATGTCGCTGCTCTGCATATTTCTGAGATTGGTGCGTAGGCTGAAAAAGCTGCAGAAGTTGATGCACTCCTGGTTGAGTGGGCTGTGATACTTCCAGGAGAACAAAAAGAGAGGGATTCGTTGGCCATCATGACAGCAGGGAAGTGTAGCTTTAGAAACTTTAGTACCAACTGTAGAAGGATGAAGAGAGATAAAGAGAGAGTCCGACTGGTGAAATCCTTCGGTGCACCTGAGATAATTTTTAAAGCTCGCCTCAACCAAGTGTGTGCCAAATCTTTTCCTGAAGGTGTTTTGAAGAGGTACAAAATGAAGGGAGGTTGATGTCCTGGTTCCTAGGAAAAATGGCATTAACCTTAGGGCAAAATGTAGTGTCAGTCTTCAGGACCACCGAGTCAGGTTGAAAAAAGCAGAGCTGTTTACATACTGTCAGAGTGCCTAATTCAGAGACTCTATAAGCAAATGTTATGGCAACCAAAAATAGTACTTGTAGGAGAGTATCTTCAGTGGTACTGACTTGAGGCTCAAAAGGATGTTTAGTAAGAGCATTAAGGACTTTGTTTAGGTTCCATGAAGAGAACCTATGCACTGGTGTGGTGTGTGTGTGTCTGTAATGTTCAAGTGCCACACAGGAACCTCTTGAAGTGAGGATGAGAGGGCTAGAGGAACCTTGGAGGAGGAAGGGAGTACTGAGGCAAAGCTTGTCTTCGAAGGGTGCTCAACTTAAGACCCTTCTCTAGACCCAAATGCAAAAAGGAAAGCGCATGAGAAAAACTTGCCTTCAGTGGTTCAATATGGTGGGTTCTACTCCAGAGGAGGAATACCACCCTTGTTGTCTGGTAGATCCTCACTGCGGATGGACATCTGGAAGCTAGAATAGTGTCCTGGATAGCCTTAGAATAGCTCTTTAATACTAGGATCTGATGCGCAGCTTCCAAGTGTGAAGATGAAGCCACGAAGGATCTGGATGATGAATGGGTCCTCATGTGAGCAGATCTGGATGGTTTGGAAGAGGCAATGGTGGGATTGTGGTGAGGTCTAGGAGATCTGAGAACCAGGCCTTTCAGGGCCATTAAGATGACGTCTGCTTCCTCCTGTCTGCGTTTCTGAATTATTCTGGGAATCAGAGCAAACAGCGGGGAGGCTTAAAGGAGACCCTGAGGTCAGGCAGATGTGAAGGTATCTGCCTGTTCTGCTAGGCGGTACTGGTATCTGGAATAGAACCTGGGTGTTTGGTTGTTGGCTGGTACAGCCAAGAAATCCAGGATAGGGGGACTGAAACACTGGGCTATGTCCTTGAATACACTGGGATGAAGTCTCTACTCCACTTGATCCAGATTGTGGCAGCTCAACCAATCCACTGTGGTGTTGTGTTCTCGACTCAGATGACAGATGCTAGATGTTTTCCTGCCCATGCTAACAGAACACCAATTTCTTTAATCAGGGATTGTGATAGAGTCTCTCCCTGTCTGTTGATGTGGGCTTTGGTGGAGGTATTACCTGTGCATATCAAGACATGCTGACCTTCGACATGCTAGCCCACAACTCCAACCGGTTTATGTTGTAGGTCATTTCTGACAGACACCACAGCCCCTTGTGCCACTTAGGTGCAGCAATGAGCTCCCCATCCTGTTACCTGTATCAGTAGTGAGTTTGAAAATGGGGAGGCTCTTTGAGAGGGAGTCCATGAGATGGTTGTTGATGTCCCCAATCAAAGAGAGTGTTGTAGTGATGGGCGGGAGGGGGGGGATCGGAATTTTGATGTGAGCTTTTGCTGTGATTTGATCTTGATATGGAAGAAGGCGCCACTGGAGTGGTCTGGCGTGTCAACCATGGGACAGAGCCCAGGCACAAAACCATGGATCCCAGTAGTTGCATCACGGCCATCAGGTCTGCTAATGATTGAGATAGGACATTTTGGATTTGTGCCCAAATTCTGTTCCTTTGTTCCAGAGGTAGCGTATTTCCCACCAGATGTCTATTGTTACACCCAGGTGTGTACAGCTCTGAGAAGGGATAGTTGAACTCTTTGCCAGATTTACCAAAAGCTGTGGTTTGCAGGATCTAGATGGTGTGCTGAATGTCTGTCTCTGCCCCGTAGAAGAAACGAGATCTGATTAAAGGCCTGGAACAGGGATTCTTAATGCTGGGTCCCCAGATGTTATTGGACTTCATCTCCCATAATCCCCAACTAAAGGCCACTGGGGCTAGGGATTATGGGAGCTCAAGTCCAATAATATCTGGGGACCCAACATTGAGAATCCCTGGCCTAGAAGGTGCCTGTAGGCCACCAGCGTCACCATTACTTTTGTAAAAACCCTGGGTGCTGAGGAGAGTCCGAACAGTATGGCCGGATATTGCTATTGTTCCTGGGCATACGCAAAGCACAGGAAACGATGATGTGCAGGGATAATTAGAATACGGAGGAAAACCTCCATGAGGTCTGTTGATGTTAGAAATTCCCTGGGCTGAATGGTGCACACAGTTTCCATTCAGAATTTGCAGTTCTAAATGAACTTGTTGAGGTGCTTCAGGTCCAACACCACCTTCCAAAACCCATCCTTCTTTGGAACAAAAAAGAAAATTGAATAGGGGCCATGGCATCTTTCTATTAAGGGCACTGGCTCTATTGTCCTAATCTGTATCAGACGGTGGATGACTAGATTCCTTATTCAACCATGAAACTCACTGGGTGGCTCTGGGCCAGTCATGTATCTCTCAGCCTAACCTACCTCACAGGGTTGTTGTGAGGATAAAAATAAGCATGTACACTTATCTGAGCTCCTTGGAGGAAGAGAGGGATATACAGGTGAAACTCAGAAAATTAGAATATCGTGCAAAAGTCCATTAATTTCAGTAATGCAAATTAAAAGGTGAAACTGATATATGAGACAGACGCATTACATGCAAAGCGAGATAAGTCAAGCCTTAATTTGTTATAATTGTGATGATCATGGCGTACAGCTCATGAAAACCCCAATTCCACAATCTCAGAAAATTAGAATATTACATGGAACCAAGAAGACAAGGATTGAAGAATAGAACAATATCGGACCTCTGAAAAGTATAAGCATGCTTATGTATTCAGTACTTGGTTTGGGCCCCTTTTGCAGCAATTACTGCCTCAGTGTGGCGTGGCGTGGATGCTATCAGCCTGTGGCACTGATGAGGTATTATGGAAGACCAGGATGCTTCATTAGCGACCTTCAGCTCTTCTGCATTGTTTGGTCTCATGTCTCTCATCCTTCTCTTGGCAATGCCCCATAGATTCTCTATGGGGTCAGGTCAGGCGAGTTTGCTGGCCAATCAAGCACAGTACACTGTATACTTTTCAGAGGTCCGATGTTGTTCTATTCTTCAATCCTTGTCTTCTTGGTTCCATGTAATATTTTAATTTTCTGAGATTGTGGATTTGGGGTTTTCATGAGCTGTACGCCATGATCATCACAATTATAACAAATTAAGGCTTGACTTATCTCGCTTTGCATGTAATGCATCTGTCTCATATATCAGTTTCACCTTTTAATTTGCATTACTGAAATTAATGGACTTTTGCACGATATTCTAATTTTCCGAGTTTCACCTGTAAATGTAAAGAATGAATGAATGAATGAATCCCTGCTAACTTGGCAAAGAGGCACCTTTTAATGTGTTGATTCTCTTTATTTAGCAGGGGGAGAGTAATTGGCCCTATCCGCCCCCAGCACAGTACCTCCAGTGACTGTTGCTGGTGTCTATCTGATGTTTCTTTTTAGATTGTGAACCCTTTGGGGACAGGGATCCATCTTATTTATTTATTATTTCTCTGTGTAAACTGCCTTGAGCCATTTTTGGAAGAGGGGTATAGAAATCAAATGAATGAATGAATGAATGACTGCGTTCTTGCATGGGGTGTTGGACAGAAGTGCTCTGAAGACTCTGAAAGGCAATCGAAGGAGTACCCCTTCCTGATCATGGATAGAACCTGCTAATCCTGAGCAGACCTTTGCCATGATGGGAGAAGTTGAGGAGACTTCCCCCCACTGGAGGGGAGGGGTAGTCATTGCCGATTTTGTTTCTTGTTGGATCTGTTAAACTGAGAGTTGCCATAGGAACTGTTGGATTTGAGGTGTGGATCTGAATTGTCTGTGCCTGTGTCTGAGATTCTAAGTGGCCTGCCAGGAGGACTTGTTGGCTCAGTTGTCCCTGAGTCGAGAGGAACAATCCTGTTAGAACGAAACAAATTTTGATCGGTGGGGTAAGGCTTTCTATTGTCCGTTCTAACGGAAGGCACGGCTTTCTTTTTGTCCTTAGTCTCAATAAATACTTGGTCAAGAGACTCCCCAAAGGGCTTAGAACCCTTGAATGCCGATGTAGCCAAGCTGAGTTTGGACCTTGTATCTACATTCTGATTTTTTTTTAGCCAGAAACCTCTTATTGCTGCATCGGATGCCAAGACTTAAAGCCTACGGTTGCGTGGCCCCAGACAAAGCCTTTCCTCCTCCTCGCTGAGGGCTGGCCACTAGAGCATGTCTGGGGCTTGGGTTGTGCCCATGATCTGAGACCAGGCAAGGGACCACAGGTCTGCTCAGGCTTTTCAGCCATGATGGAGGATCGCGTGCACATTCTAGAATGATCCCTTTCACTTTCTCTGCCCCTTGATGAGAGTGAGGGATCTTCTGATTTAAAAAAAGCAACCTGGTCAGAATGTTCCATGGTTGAGGACAAAGAAAGAGTGTGTGTAAAAAGTGAGGAGAAGGGACAGATGAACAAAAAGATCAGATCAAGGTGGCTTAAAAAATTTTTTTTTAAGGGGACATAAAGAGAAAAAAGATTGAGAAATAGGAGAGAATGGTGGAGCTCTTCCAAAGCCCTGTTTCCAGGAGCTACACAGTCCTAGAACTGGGAAGTGCCTGTTCCCTGTGCACCATGGGACCGCCTCTGATTTCAATTCAGCCCCGTCTACTGGGAGCAACTGGACTGCACAACCCATCTTAAAGGGACACCCTCCTACACTGAGGGAGAAGATTAGCTACAACAGAGAACTGGAGATAAACATTAAACTTGCCTCATTGGGTTTTTGTTTGTTTGTTTGCTTTTGCCTGCAATGAAGGAACTTTCAAAACTGAGCTGCTTTTAAAGTGGTAAGCACAGGCTAGGTCTGAGACAGAGGAAAGATATCTTTTCAAGCAAGTAGTTCGCTCACTGACTTTGAGAAGCAGTTTGGTATATCAGCTAAGGCACTTCGCCAGGTTCACACAATGCGAGGTGCACCACCAGCATTTTGGAGTTGTGCCTGGAAGTGGGCTGGGAGTCCATGCAGTTGTTTTAAGCACTGGCAAAACCAGTGATGTTTCTAGCTTTTATCTATCTATCGAATTTGTACACTGCCTCAAACTTCCCTATCTGGGCAGTTAACAACAACATAAAACAAGTTAAAACATGCACAAAAATCTTTAAACAATTTAGGCAATCTAAAAATCAAACACAGGTTAAAACTTGAAGATTTAAAAAGCCGAAAAGGCTTGAGTGAAGAGGTGCGTTTTCAAGTGCTTTTAAAAAATTGTCAGAGGACCCAGTGCAAAAAACAGTTTGTGAAGGGGCCCCTCCTATGACAAATCAATGTTCCCCCATCCCTGCCAGGATTAGAAGAGTCTCTGTTGCTGTGTTACAGTGTGAGGCCCCCATACGTGTGGGGCCCTGGGCAACTAACCCCCCAGCCCCCCTTTCAAACAGTGGGTGAAACATTTCCATCATGCAGTCCCAGTTAGTCATATTTGGAACTAGCTTTTTAGTTCATCTCAACTCACATTTGCCCAGGTGCGGTCCAGCATCAAACCCTGGTTCCCAAGAAGTCAACTACTGATTCAAGGACTTACTTTGGAATTATACGCTCTCGAAGTTCTCCAGTGCCCAGCTGTCCAAAAGTGCCAGCTCCCCAGGAGAAAACCTTGCCATTGTTGCAGATAGCCAAGGAGTGTTCCTTTCCACAGCTCACATGGACAATATTTTGTGCTCCCTGAATTTGGATGGGCTCTTTCAGGGAGGAAGGATAGTGGAAAAATGCATTTGAGTAGCCATAAATATTGATTTTTATAGACATCAGAAGGCTGTGTGTATCTCCATCCTGTGTCTACTGCTGCATAGCATGGAAACTGACACAGGATTCAATTTCCAATGGAAGTTCAGCTATTTATATAGTTACCCAACCCAAATCTTATATCTGATTGCAAAAGAGCTGGAAAAGATCTGATCCTTAAGGACACATAATTGAAGCACCTGCAGGCGAGAGGGAAGTACTGGCAAACTTGGGGTATCCCACAGATAGGAAAAATCTGAAAACTCTCTCAAAACTGCCAAGATGTAACTCAGTGGAGCAGAATGTTCGTGGACTTGGGGGGCAGTTAACACACAATCAGGTGGGTGGCATTAATTGAACTCAGCAGTGAGGGGAAGGAAAGGAGGGCTTGAGCAGGACATTTCTCAGCTTGAAGAATACTCCCTCAAGACACTCATGGCCACTTCTGCTTCTGAAGGGGAAAGCAGTAGCACCTAAAACTTTCACCATGCTCAGGCAACACATGTGCACCGGGGATGTACTGCAACATTTTGTTGCGAGTCCA
The DNA here is from genome assembly GCF_027244095.1 of Hemicordylus capensis. NCBI lineage: Eukaryota > Metazoa > Chordata > Lepidosauria > Squamata > Cordylidae > Hemicordylus > Hemicordylus capensis. Next base: position 22,367,644 of record NC_069661.1, on the reverse strand, counting down.
TACTTGTTAAGGATATTTGCCACAAATCCTTCTTCCGCTAGTCACGAAGCAGGGCAACAAATTGCAAAGGTAGTGATATCACATACCAGCTATTCTACTGAGATTTTACTCTCACTAGGTAGATTTGGCCACCTGCTTTCACCCATCTACTTTCAGGGCAATTTCCACATTCCTAAAGTCTAGACATTCATCTTAAGAATTAAAAGGTGAAGTTCCCAGGATGCTGAATTCTGAATCCAAAAATCAGATTTTGCACATGCATGAAATTATTGGACATACACAATCCTGTCTTTGGCCTTTTCTCTTTTCATGAGAAAGTATGATTGAAATAAACGGATGCTTTCTTAATAGAGGCAGATTGCTGTTGGCACAGAGAATTCAGGAAGGCTCTCAGCAACTAGATAACTACTAATAATGTACTTTAAAAGAACAGCATTTGCAAGGTGTTCACATGTGCCTGCTTGTTGCCTTGACTGATCCTTGTGCACCTGTTTGATTTGCACTTTGAGGAGTTGCCAGTGGATGGCATTTGCCTGAAGCCCACTGACCCACTGGATGAGACACTTTACACCATGCAGTGTTTGGAGAAGATGGGTAGAGAAGACGGGGCAGAAGCTTTCTATGCCAACTTCTTGTAGAATTTACAGGTTCCAGCAAAGGACAGATGTCAAGTCACACTATCTCCAAAGTGACTTCTCTCCCTTGCTCCATTTTGCTCCTAGTCATGCAACTGAGGTAGTTTTCAAGACACACAAGTTAATCTTCCCACTTGGGAGACAGGAAAGCAGTCTCATTTCTGCATATCTCCTCTCGGCTTTGCAAGCATTCTGAAGGAGTCACACCAATAAAGACACCAACACCCAGATTTGTTTGCTTGGCTATATTTGCCCTCTCAGATACAAAATTTGATGCTCTTTGATGCTCCAGCCTACCCAATTCAGAATCCCAACCTTCCACTGACCTACAGCCACATCCTCATAAAGGCAAAACAAGTTTAGAAGGGGAAAAGAAAATGCAAGATGTTGGAAAAACTCTGGATTAAAGCTGTTAAAGAATTAATCTGTGTTAAATAATGATTTTGCTCATAGTGACACACTTTTGCAACCATGATGGTCTTCAGCAGTGGGTGATGCGAGTTGCAGGTCAACATCATCTGGAAACCCACAGGTTGACAGCCTCTGATGATGATGGACTACAACTCCCATCACACACTGCTGAAGACCATCCTGGCTGCAGACGATGGGAGTGGTAGTCCAACAGCTTTTGAGGAACCAAAGCTTGCAGCCCCTGGTATGCTGCTTCAGTTGGATATATCAAAGATTCTACTCTGCTCATAATATAAGATTTTTCAAGAGACACTTACTGAAAAAGCATACAGTACTGATGCAAAGGAAGTACAACCCACTGCTTTCATACCCTCACAAGCCATTCTTTTCCTGCTCTCCATATCAGCCTATGCCCAATGAATGCATCATGAGCAAGCACCCAGGGGCACCATTAGGCATGGGCCTGGGGTCCCAGATTGTGCGCCCACTCCCATAGAGGGCCCCAAGATGTTCCCCAAGGGAAAAGAGGCCCCCTTTTATATTTCCAGAATAGCTTGGCCTAGAGTTCTGAAACTGAGCACAGATGTAGGACAGGATAGCAGGACTCTGTGACCTGGTACTGAAGCAGATTGGTCAATCCATTGGTTTTTAAAGACTTTTTATGACCAGACAACATGCCCCACCCCCCACTTTGCCCAACCCTTTACATTCCTAGAATGGCATTACATTTCCAGAATGGCTGAGCTTAGAGTTCATATGTAGCCCAAGATGGCAGAACTCTTATTTTATTTCAAGGCAATTAGTTGATCTTGTGATTTTAATGGTTCTTTTCCTACTGCAGTAAAGCTGCCAGAAACCGTTATCTCTAACCATAGAGTACTTCACACCTAGTGAAAGTGGAACCAACCGCTACATCTCTGAACAAACAACATTTTGTTTTAGCACAAATGCACTATGCTCAAGTTGGTTTGTGTTCCAAAAGGTCTGCATGAAAACTGTGAAGCAAGGGGCATGTGTTGTGGCTTTCATTTATTTTCCTTACGAATGCACAATATGTCCAATTTGGTTTCGTGTTTGAACTGTGGAGCATGGGGCATGTATGGTCCTGTCCGGCCTCCCCCCGCAAGTGCACTATGGCCAAATCTGTGAATTTGTGGTGAATGATCAAGATGATGTATGAATCCTTTGAGGGTTGTGTAGTCCTCCCCTCCACCTCATCCACTCTGGCCCAGACCTGTGGGTTTGTGGTGAAATGTATAAACACACACACAGAGGGAATGCTAATTTTGCAGGGGGTCCTGTAAGCTAATTAGGTGGGCCCATGGACTAGAATTCCCTAGCTGCAAAACATCCCTATTTAAAAACTTAAATTTTAAGTTTGTCAGAATCCCAGGGGAGGAGGTGGGCTCCTAGCTGTTCTTGAACTCCAGAATGACTGGAGCAACCCCAAAAAGGTCAGCCTCAGGAACAGTCAGGGGAGGAGGTTAGCATGTCACCTGAGTCCTCATCCTGGCTTGCTGCATTTAGCCGGCACCCTCTCCTGGAGAACTCCTGGCTCCCATACTCAGAAGCAGCTCCTCCTCCTCAGCTAAATTGTCTTTAAATATTCCAGTGTAGATTTGACAGAGTTTAAAGCCTAATTCCAGCCCTGCCCCCTTCCTGTTTCCTGCCACACCCAACTTAGCAGTCTCTGGAGCTGTATTCCTGCAGCGCTCCCTGCCTTGCCCACCCCACCGGGATCCGACCAGCCTGGGCCCTTCTCATCCCTACTGCCCCCCCAAAGGGAACAAAAGCCCCACAGGAGAGATGCCACGCCCTTCTCCAGACTCCACAGGGCCACCCAAACGACCAGGTAACATGGCATCCCGACCAAGTTTTTTGGTTTTTAAAAAAAATTTAAGTCCCTATTTAAATAAACAAAGAAAAACGAGACTTCAACTACTGACTCAGCAGCGCTGCAGCAGGGAGAGAGAAACGAAAGTGTTTTCAAGAATGATTCGTCCTCATAAGCTGGGAGGACCGACGCAACCAGAAACGGAAACTGAAACTTAAGAGAGTGAAAGCGCATTCCATGATCTCTCCAGCTTATCGTCGTCCCTAGGAAAGGGACAGAGACCTTTTGTCTCTGACTGGATCACAAACGGGGAGGATTCAGCAGCCTCTGGCGCCCCACGCACTTTAGGAAGGAGGTTCTCCTACGCCCACATGCTTGCCCCCCTAACGGGGCAAAGCGCCGCTGGCGGGGTGGAGAGCGGCTTTCAGGAGAAACAGCGCCCCGGGGAAAACGGCCACCGGGTCTGAATCAGCCCTCCAGACTGCTGCTAGTTCCAAGAGTGACAAGAGAACGGAGATGCACTTACGCATCTTCGTAGTCGCGTCTAGTGCGGCCCCCTCCACGCCCAAGATCTTTCCAAATCGCCCACATACACGCTCCGGATTAGTGCGTCGTGAGAACCACCAACCAGATCAGAAAAACCGAGACTTGGTAGCTCGCTTATCTAGGGAGGGGAAGGAACCGTAGCGAGCAGTCCTCATGACTCCTGTCTGACTCTCCGCCCAGCACCTCTTTTCGCCGCTCAGACACAGAGAGGCTCCCGAGGCCATCCAGACGTTTCATCACCGTCATACCCGCTTTACCAGGGATCTTTGCAAGATTGTAGTCTCACGCACTACTCGGGAATGAGTCTCACTGTTTACGAATATTAGGGCTTCAGCCTTCAGAATACCCCCTAACAGGATTGTACGGCGGAGAGCTCCGCTATTATCTAAACGCCCATCTTAGCAGCTGGCCGAAAGGAGCAGCGGAGAGGAAAGGAGATTTCATCCAGATTTCATCCAAATGCAAAATGCGAGGAAGAATGGAGAGAAAGGGGGCCTTGTTCTTCCACAGGGGGCAGAACAGACCTTGAGTTGCCGTTATGCTTGGATGGGGCGTCGTGAAGACGCTTTCCAAGTTGGGGGGCGCGCACGCGTGTCTATGAGGAAAGATCCGGCTCTCACGGATGTGTTCGCCACCGAGGTTTTTTCCCCTCTAAGAGAGGATGGGTGGATACTCCCTTAACTTCACCCTGCATGCCTCCCTACAACACCGCCCCCCCCCCGCCTAAATTCCTCTCCCGGAAAAGAGTCGAGTTGCGACGGCTGCAAGAAAGGAACGCTACTGACGGCCATCAGTCCCTAGATGTAGCTGGACTACAACGCCCATCATCCCCAGTCGCAATGGCCGGGGGGGGGGATGCCTAGGTAGACGCCCTAGGGGAGCCTGGGTAAAGGCAGAAACCGCCCCCGCCCGCCCGGTCCGATCCCCTCGAAGACCTCGACCCCGCTCGCTGCTCCAGCCCTACCTGGCACGTAACTGCGCTGCCGCCCCTCGAGGAGCCTCCGGCCCAGCTGCCCCAGGGCGTTGTCTCCGCAAGAAGCGACGGTGCCGTCGGTGAAGAGCAGCAGCGTGTGCCGCTCTCCGCAAGCCACAAGCCGCACTTCGTGGTGGCCCCCGGCTGCAAGTTCTGGACCCCGACGGAAGGGAGCCGAGGCCGCCGCCTCCTCCTCGCCCAGCCCCAGCTGCCCGCAGGAGCCGTCTCCCCAGCAGTAGAGCACGCTCTTGCCGCCGCCGCTGCCGCCTGCCTTCCTCGACGCCCAGATCCCCTCTAGCCCTGCAAAGGCCATTTCCCAGGCAGCCAATTCCACCGGGCTCTCGTATAGGACCCGCTCAGCTGGAGGACTCAGCAGTCAGCAGCACCCTCCAGACAACTCCGCCCCTTCCAGAGAGCCCCGCCCACAAAGGGCTGCCGCCTTTTTGATCAGGCAGGGCGTCTGTGACCCGCAGGAGACAAACAAAAGGGGAAACTTTTCTCATCACTGCACCCATTTCGGGGGGGGAGGGTAGCTTTACCTGCTGAATATCCGAGGCAAAACTTGAGGACCAGCTTCTCATTTATTTAAGCGGGGAGGAGAGGAAATACGCTTGGACTTGGTGGTGGTGTGGGGAGGATACGAGTTGTTTGGCGAGGGAAAGAGTTCAGATACTTCAAATACTTACGGGAACATCTGCGCACCCGTTCAGGCAGTTAAAAATGCACGTGTTTGGTTTTTTTAAGGTTGTTGCTTTAGTTGGCCTTTTTATTTCCTTACAAGGCTCCTCAGCTGCCCACAAGGCACAAGTTCAACGAGTGAAGCAATTCCTACAGTGTTGCAGGTTGTCGGTGTATTGATGAGTCCTACCAGTTGGATTTCTGCCTGTTCAAGAAACCTTGTTAGGAAGGGGGGGCAAGCCTATGTCTTCACAGAAAACAGCTTTTATTTTATTTTATTTATTAATGTATAATCCCCTGCTAATCCCCTGCTAACTGGGCAAAGAGGCACCTTTTACCGTGGTGATTCTCTTTATTTAGCAGGGGGAGAGTAACTGGCCCTATTCACCTCCAGCACAGTACTTCCAGTGACTGTTGCTGGTGTGTGTGTCTTAAGTTTCTTTTTAGAATGTGAGCCCTTTGGGGACAGGGAGCCATCTTATTTGTTTGTTATTTCTCTTTGTAAACCACCCTGAGCCATTTTTGGAAGGGTGGTATAGAAATTGAATTATTATTATTATTATTATTAATTAATCCCTACAACAACATTAGCAGATAAGTATTCTTAAATCCACACTGCTTTTGATGATCTGATGAAGTAGCTTGCCTAAGGCAAGCATGAATTGTTCCTTTGCTAAGCAGGGTCCACTCTGGTTGCATTTGAATGAGAGACCACATGTGTGAGCCCTGTAAGAAATTCCCCTTCGGGGCTGGGGCTGGAAAGAGCACCTGCATGCTTGCATGCAGAAGGTTCCAAGTTCCCTTCCTGGCATCTTCAGATAGGTCTGAGAGAGACTCCTGACTGTACCCTTAGAGAAGCTTCTGCCAGTCTGGGTAGACATTACTGAGCTAGACGGACCAATGGTCTGATTCAGTATATGGCTATGACTTTGGATCCCAGTGTGCTTGGACTAAACTCCCATTGTCCTCTGCCACAATGGAAGTTAGGTGGAAGTGGTAGTCCCACCTCACCTGGTGGGAATTGGGAATCCAAGGCTAGTATACTAGTACTAGTGAGCCCATGACAGAGATGAGATTAAAACCAGAGACTTCTTCGTTTCTCAAGGAAGCCTTTTACTCATTACGGTACAGCAGTTCAACTCTGTCAACAGGAGACAATGCAGAAACAAGACTTGACCATTGTAGTGCTTTGGGTGGTGTTCCCCGCCCCACCCAAATGACAGAGGCAAGGACAGAAGGTCTTGTTCTTTCAAACTCAGGCCTTCTTGTGCAGGGGGGAAATGTGTTTTCTGAGCTCAGATGTAGCCTTTCCCTCCTCTTTATGTAACTTCCGCTAAAATGATAATATGATCAAAAAGAAGAAAAAAGGGGAGAAACAAGAAAAACACATAATCAATAACATACTATATGAATAATATATCACCTTAAAAAAAAAAGACCCTTCTTCTAATGATGATTTCTTCGAAGCAAAAAAAGTTCATTAAAATTTGACCAGATTTCTGAAAACTCCTCTTCTTTACCATTTCGTCAGGGAAAAAAAACTCCAGTTCAAAAGTAGACAGGGTACACATATCAGTTATCTGAAGTTGTAAATCAGGAGTATATTTGTCCTTCATAATTTGGTCCTTCCCGTTTATTTTTAATTACCTGGCAATTTTTACCAAATGCTTCTTTTGCTATCACTCATAATAGAGAGAAACAAACGGTCCAGCATTATTATGCCTGTGCCACAGGCAGAAGTGGTGAAGTTGATTGATGATATTGCACCTTATTTGTGAGGCATAAGAGGGTTGAGGATGAGTAAGAGTAGCTTACAATCAGCCTGCAATGTAGGGGAGCGTTGTTCTTCCCATATTGCAGGCTGGGGGCTTGTGACAATCCTCCAGGACAAGGGTTCCAAATCTTTAGTACCTAGATTTTGTTGGACTACAAATCCCATCATCCATTGTGGCTGGGGATGATGGGGTTTGTAGTGCAACAAATCTGAGGACCCAAGGTTGGGAGTCTCTGCTGTAATTTAATGTTAGTTAGTTAGTTAGTTAGTTAATTAATTTAATGTTATTAAATTACAATAATGTAATGTGATTAACTGTTAACACCCCCATATTGCACTCATAGGGCTTTTGTGACCCCCACCAAGTGACATGAACTTAACATTGGGGGGCTTACAGGCCTTCTATCCGGTATCTCTTTCATTTGACATCTCTCGACTTTACTTATTGCACGGTCAAAAATTAATCTGCAGCTCAGCTAATATAAAAACTACCATGGAGCTCTCTTTTTCTTCTCCCCCCTGCCTTGCAAGGGACCCATGTGTCCTACCTAGCACTGGAGTCAGCTCTGACTGGCAAGTGATGTGGCAAAGATGACAAGCAGCATGATCTGTGTGCTGCAGGGGATGGAGGTGGCACTGTGTCATCTCAGGTGCTGGGGGCAGGTCAGGGGGCTGGCTGTGGTACCTAATAAACTTTGCAGAATGCACTCTCATCTTCATACTGTTACAAATGGCAGACATTGGGGTTTTAACATCATGCCCTATATTCCCCCTTTCCCCATTTTGTTCAGCGTCCAGTCTGATGAAGAGTTCTGTTGAACTTGAAAGGTTGCTCATGAATTGGTGACATTTGGTCCTAACAAAGGTATTGCCACACTGTGGGTTTAATTTTGGATCTTCTTCTATTGGGCCAACGTGACCACCTATGACTGCTGTACCAGCAGACATCAGCAGCGCATTCATATATTATTCCAATGCTGCCAAATTCCTGGAACAAAGATAAAGAACAGGGAATCACGGATCACCAGTCAATGAATACATGTGAAAAATATGCAGAATACACATGTAAAGGGTTAAAAAAAAAATACTCCAAGCATAATCTGATCCACAAACCGCAAAAGGCATCAACAATACAGAGACATGTAAATGCAAAAAATGTGGGCTAATGGAAAGCTCCACAAACTCACAGATATTCTTAACAGAAGCTGATGTAATGCTTGTAGTGCCAAATTGCTTGAAGTAAATCCTCATAGGTGAGAGGAAATTGTCCTGAACGAGAAACTTGACAGACTTCCTAGGTAAAAGTCAGTTTCGAAATAGTCTTCATCAGAAGTCCCAATAATCTGCACATCAATCAAACAAAATGATAATACACCGACAGTACAAAGTAAACAATGAAAATGTGTCAAAATAAAAACAACAACCCCAAAACCTTCTATCCGGAATAGCCTTGCCTCTTGGAGCAGCACAGTTACAGCACAGTCACTGAATTGAGCCAATATTGACAGGACAGAGTAGCTAGTGGTGTTGATGCCTTTTTGGCCAGTAGGGCTGGGAAGTTCAAAGCTCATGTACTTTCCCCAACAAAAACTGGCTCAAGATATACGATGCCACCTTTATTTAAAACGTGCCTCTCCAGCATTCTGCTGCTCAGGGTGGCACACCATAAAAATGCAACCATTAAAAAATGAATTATAGTTGAACAAACAAAGACAGACAGGCAGCATGATAAAGTGACAGGCAACATCGGGGGTGGGGTGGGGGGGAACTGAAACTGATTTTAAAAACTGGAAACCTGATTAAAACGAGTTTTAAAACACTTCTTGTACAAGGAGAGGTTTCAGATGATTTTAAAAACTTGTCAAGAAGGGAGACTGACATGGCACTTCGAGGAGGGCATTCCAAAGATGGGGGCCATACTGAAAAGGCCCTGTCCCTGGTCCCCACCAAACACATTTATGTCACTGGCTGAGCCCTGACAAATTAATATGGGCTAATGCAATCCTTTGAGGATGCCATGGACAGCCAGGAAAACAAACAAACGGGTTATAGAACAAATCAAACCAAATTTTTCACTTGAGGCACAAATGACCAGGCTCAAACTATCATACTTCGGACACATTATACAAAGACCCAGCTCCCTTGAGAAGTCCGTAATGCTGGGAAAAGTTGAAGGAAAGAGAAGAAGAAGACGACCAGCAGCAAAGTGGACAGACTCGATTACGACAAAAATGAATGCACCACTGAGAGACCTTAAAGGCCAAGTTGAAGACAGATCATCCTGGAGAGAATCTATGTGGTCGCTAAGAGTCGACACCAACTTGACGGCACTTAATCAATCATCAATGCAATCCACCCCAGTCCCAAGCTGTAGTTCCTCTCTGGAACTGGTCCTCCAAGTAACAATGCAATGTATATATTTACATATGTATGTATGTATTGTTTACATTTATATCCCACTCTTTCTCCAAGGTGCCCAGAGCAATGCAGGAAAGGAAAGGAAAGGTTGTGCTGTTGAGTCGGTGTCAAATCCTGGGGACCACAGAGCCCTGTGGTTGTCTTTGGTAGAATACAGGAGGGGTTTACCATTGCCATCTCCTGTGCAGTAGGAGATGATGCCTTTCAGCATCTTCCTATATCGCTGCTGCCCAATATAGGTGTTTCACATAGTCTGGGAAACATACAAGAGGGGATTTGAACCGGCAACCTCTGGCTTACTAATCAAGTCATTTCCCCACTGCGCCATTAGGTGGCAATGTACATGATTATATCTATCCTCACCAACAAGTCTGTGGACTAGGTCAGGCTGAAAGATCAGTAACTGGCCCAGAGTCACCCAGTGATTTTTATGGTTGAATGGGGATTTGAACTCGGATCTCCCTGCCTCTGATCTAAAACTCTAACCACTACACCATGCTGCCACTCACTGAAACATCAGCTCCATAGTTCCTACATAGGCAGGACAGGCCTACCAGCAGCCAGGGTGCACTGGGGCTGAGATTAATATTCTTTAGCAGGATTGGAGCAAAGAGAAAATAGTTTTGGGGCATTCAGCGTAGCTGGCACAGGAGAGAAAGGGCTGCATTTTGCATCTGGCTGGAAAAATGAGTAGTGGCCGTGATGTCAGTGGACACTGCTTGCTTATTTTGGAACTATGCTGGTTTCCAGAGAAGTGCTCCCTGCCTCTGCTCAGCTGTGCATAGTTGAACATGAACAGATGTTATGGAAGGCACCATCAGTGATCATGCATTCTAAAAGAAACTATGCTCTGGGGTGCTTTTTTCAGAATTTTCACTGTGTGGGAAAGTAGGAAGCATGTAATATCTTGTTTTATCAGGAACTGCAGCCACAAAATCTTGTACTGTGTACTGTAAACCATGATGCGAAGGCCAATGCAATTTGTATGATTAATTTCTGTTCTTGACATTCCTTGGTAGACTCCTGGTGGGGTGGGGTGGGGTTGTAGCAATGTACAATGTAGTAAAACTGAATCTCTTTTCTTTGGATTTGAAATGTGCCAAGTAACTGTTGGTATCCAGTTCATGGTATGAACCTAGGAAGCTGCTGTATTTTTATACAACAAATGTTTATATACCGCTTTTCAACAAAAGTTCCCAAAGCAGTTTACATAGATATAAATAAAAATGGCTCCCTGTCCCCAAAGGGCTCACAATCTAAAACAAAACAACAACAACAACATAAGATAGACACCAGCAACAGCCACTGGAGGGATGCTGTGCTGGGGATGGATAGGGCCAGTTGCTCTCCCCCTGCTAAATAAAGAGAATCACCACTTTGAAAAGGTGCCTCTTTGCTCAGCAGGGGAACAGCATAGGAAGTTGCTGTATTTTGAGGCTGACCATTGGTCAACCTAGCTCAGTACAGTCAGCTCTGCCTTGTAGCAACTTTCCAGGGCTTCAGATTGGTGCATTTCCTACCTGAAGATGTTAGGAACAGAACCTGAGATCCTCTATGTGTAAAATATGTGCTCTACTGTAGAGCTCTGGCTATTTGTGGTGTAGTGGTTAGAGTGGTGTAGTGGTTAGAGTGTTGGATTATAACCGAGGAGATCTGTGTTCAAATCCCTATTCATCCGTGAAACTCACTGGGTGACTCTGGAACAGTCACTTACCTCTCAGCCTAACCTACCTCACAGGCTTGTTGTGAGGATAAACATAACCATGTACACCACTCTGGGTTCCTTGGAAGAAGAATGAGATATAAATGTACAAATAAAATAAAAGTATTTCCAAAATGAAGAATAGTTTTGTTCTATGCTATCCTGAGAACTCAGGGCTGCTAACAGCAGTTTAATTGTGCATAACTGCACATTTGGTTCACTGTCTTTAAAAAGACTCTGAGTTTAAAAACAACAACAACTATATAGATGGATTCAGGAGGGAATAATAGAAAACAGTAGATCCCAACCTGGGGTCCACCAGATGTTGCTGATCTGCGGCTACAATTTATTGTGGCTGGGGATGATGGGAGTTGTAGTTCAGCAACATCTGGAGGAAGTTGGGAACCACTGGTGTAAAATATCAGTCTCAGCCACAGAGATAAGAAAGACATCATTGTTTTTTCTTCATAATCACAACAAACAATTTTCCTGTCCAGGAACGGGGCTTTTGAAGCCCTTTAACTCACATCTCCTCCGGAATGGAGGGGATGAATTCACATATCGGCTAGATTTACCCTGAAGTCCCTGTGAGTTATTGGGGAGCAGTTCACACACAATCCGGGTTTTGCACTGTGCATTAGAGTGTAACCCTATTTATATCCAGGGTTAAAAAATCCACTTTTTGTGTCACGTTTTTGGGGACAACTTTGAGTTCGCAGTAAAGCCTCCCCTTAAACCTGCGGCAAAACCTACTGTGCGTAAAAGCCCCAGGTAAGGGAGGGCACAAAGAAGGGGCCACTTGGAGCTGATCCAGAAGCAAGGGTGCCAATGATTTGGTGACACCACTTCTACACAATGAAATTACAGTGGTTTCTTGGAAGACGGTTGCAGTTTTCAAAGCGGTCCACAATACGAATAAAGCAACAATTAAAATGAATCTTGATGAAAGCAGTTTAATGTAAAATGAAACTTAGCAATTAAACAAAATTAAGTGAAACTTCAAATAGCAGCAGATACCCAACTATAGCACCGTATGAAAGGACCAAGACTGTCAGGTCAAGTGAAAAGGCACAAGTTCTAAGTGATGTTTCCCAGCCCTTCCCACTGGCTACTGTGTCTGTCACCGTGTGATGTCATAAAGAGACATGGCAGATAAGGGCTGGAACCGAACTAGAGAGGAAAGAGACAGGTGAAACAGGTAGGAGTGACAGGAGGCCTGGGAGGAGGAGGAGGGACCAAAAAATGGGGGTCATGGGAAAGAAACTGTTGAGAGATGGCAATTCACTGGACATACAGAAAGGAAAGGAGAAATCACGCTCACCTGGCCCCTGGAGTTCTTGATTCCTTAAAGTATTGCAAGGCTTAAAATAAGGTGAGAATAGTCCCGCAATTCTCTAAGAACATGTATGTCATGGGAGCCTATTCATTTTGGACGTGCCATCCATCATTTGGTGGGATTGAGACAGAAGCGCCCCATAGGACTTGGATAATAGGCCAGTTATGCTATGATTAAATCTCAAACTATAAAGGTAAAAAATAGTTAGGAATTGTACCTTTAAGTTAAGATGCTACTTCAAATAGTGTACTCTAGGAATATGCAGAAATGTTGTGAAGGTGTTTATGTAATTGCACGACCCCAAGATACCTCTTCTGGAACTTTCCCAGACAGCAGGTGAGTTCAAATTTACTGTGAGTTCACATTTTCTCCTTTCCCTTCCTTTTCTTTTCTGACTCCTACTATCCCCACACTTTCTACAGGATCCCTCCTGAGACAAATGTCCAAACAAACAAACTGAAAAAAGATTACTGCATAGAATTGAACAGGAACTTTGTCAAAAGCTTTTTGAAAGTCAAATATACTATGTCAACTGGATCACCTTTGTCCACATGGCTAACTAATATTTTTTTAGCCACCCCATAATAAATTATTCTCTGGGCAATTAACACCACAACAGTAAAAAGCATCCAATAAAACAAGACAAACCAATTACAATACAAAATACAATGCAAAACATTTTTAGAACTTTTTAAAAAATCAATTTTAAAAAGCCTGAGTGAACAGAAAGGTCTTCTTCACCTGGCATCTCAAAAAGAACAAAGTGATGACTCCACATGAGCCTCACTGGGGAGGCTTTTCCATAGACAGGAAAGGTTTACCATCAGAAAGGTTCTCTCCCTAGTAACCACTCCCCTCACCTCCTTTGGCACGGGCACTTGGAGCAGGGCCTTTGAAGAAGTTAAGGTCCAAGTCAGGACATATGGGGCAAGGTGCTATCTCAGGTAACCCGTTCCCAAATATTTTAGGGCTTTAAAGGCTAAAACCAGAACTTTGAATTGAGCCCAGAAATGCTGAACTTTGAAATGAGCCCAGACACTGCTGAACTAAAACTCCCATCATCCTCAGCCACAACGGCCTTCAGTCCAACAACATCTGGGAAGCCAAGTCTAAAGTCATTTTAAGTTCCTGTTCTTTTGTGCCTTGCCCACCAGGTGTCAGCAGAGGGCCACTCCAGGTTTTGCTTGCTTTGGCTCAGCTGGCCATCAAGGGGATGTTAAAAGTGTCTTCAGGTGAGTAGTGCAAAGCTTCAGTGGCCTATTCGGATGTGGTCTGATCCAGCCCAAACTGAACTGCTGTCTGGTTGAGACTTGAGCCCAAATTGAATTGGGTCAGCCCTATTTAGGTAGGCCACTAAAGCTTCACTTCAGCCTGACCTTCAGGATTGGAGCTGAACTTAAGGACAGCCCTGCTGGATCAGGCCCAAGGCCTCTGTAGTCCAGCATCCTGTTTCACACAATGGCCCACCAGATGCCTCTGAAAAGCCCACAGGCAAGAGATGAAGGTGTGCCCTCTCTCCTGCTGCTGCTGCTCCCCTGCAATTGGTATTTAGAGGCATCTTGCCTCTGAGGCTGGAGGTGGGCTATAGAGCAATGTAAAAGACCGGGGTGGGGGTGGGGGTGGGGGGGGGAAGACTAATATAATCCTATATATTTCTAAAAACTATGAGTATGGATATGAATGGGTATAAGTTCTACATAGACCAGCTTAACAATTAAAATCATTATTGAAAATTCTATCTATCTATCTAGATCTATCTATCTATCTATCTATCTATCTATCTATCAACATCTTCATACATATACCAATAAAATATTGTAAAAGTATCCCAAAATATGTGATATTGTGCTCACAAATAAGCTAAAATCTTCTTAAAACCTTGTCAAATTCAGTGCTGTGTTGCCAAGTAAATAGAAGTCTTCTTAAAGTCTTGTCAAGTAAGTCATACACGTTTTGACTTTAATGTCTTTCTCAGTGACTTTATCATATGTTATCCTGAGGGCATAATGCCTCCAGACTTCAAGTTCTCCTTCTCACTTAGTGGCACATTCTTCTACATGTAAGGCTCTTGTTATAAAAGTCAAAAAGTCAAACTACATTAGCTTAAAATGCAACCATCTACTGAAAAGTTACCAGGGCCATGAAATGAACCACATTTGTCCTATGGCCTATACAGAGCCCGACTAGTTGCCATTGATAGACCTGTCCTCCATGGATTTGTCCAATCCCTTTTAAAGCCATCTAAGCTAGTGACCATCACCACATCCCGTGGCAGAGAATTCCATCAATTAATTATGCACTGTGTGAAAAAGTACTTCCTTTTGTCGGTCCTAAAATTTCTGGCCATCAGTTACATGGGATGACTCTTGGTTCTAATGTTGTGAGAGAGGAGGAAAATTTATCTCTGTCCACCCTCTCTACTCCATGCATAATTTTATACACCTTGATCATAAGAACATAAGAACAGCCCTGCTGGATCAGGCCCAAGGCTCATCTAGTCCAGCATCCTGTCTCACACAGTGACCCACCAGATGCCGCTGGAAGCCTACAGCAGGAATTGGGGGCATGCCCTCTCTCCTGCAGTTACTCCCCTGCAACTGGTACTCAGAAGCATCCTGCCTTTGAGGCTGCAGGTGGCCTATAGCCCTCCAGCTAGTAGCCGTTGATAGACCTTTCCTCCATGAAGTTATCCAAGCCCCTCTTAAAGCCATCCAAGTTGTTGGCTGTCACCACATCTTGTGGCAGAGAATTCCACAAGTTGATTATGCGTTGTGTGAAAACATACTTCCGTTTGCTGGTCCTAAATTTCCCGGCAATCAATTTAATGGGATGACCCCTGGTTCAGTGTTATGTGAGAGGGAGAAAAATTTCTCTCTATCATGTTGTCTCCCCTGAGTCGCCTCTTTTCCAAGGTAAAGAGCCCCAGGTGTTGTAGCCTTGCCTCATAAGGAAGCTGCTCCAGGTCCCTGATCATCTTGGTTGCCCTCTTCTGCACCTTTTCCAGTTCTGCAATGTCCTTCTTAAGGCACCCTGTGTCCGGGAACTGCTGAATATCCGGAAGCTGCCAAACTCCCCCTTCCCTCCTCTGGCTGGTGCTGCCAGCCAAAAGCCATCTCCTTCAGCTGCTTGCCTGGCTCCCAGACTCCTCTTCCTTCCACCATCCAGGCTTTCAGATGGAAGGAGGCCATGAACATGCTCTCGATAGGCCAATGGAAGGAGGGTAGGCGGGCCTGGGAGCTGGACAGCAGGAGGAGGCTGGTGCCAGCAGCAATGGTGGGGGTGCCAGCCAGCCAGGCAGGTGGCCATCTGGAAAGGGGAGTGGGGGGGTAGTGCCACTGTAAGGCAGAGGGGAGGCAGGCTACCCATGTGAACATGGGCCCAGTCTCCTCTCATTATGTCCCTGGGCAAGCCGCTGCTGCTGCTCCCAAAGTGCTGGCATCAGGATGAACTATGTGGAGCCCCTTTCCTACCTGGTTCAGTAGATCTCTTCAGAGTCAGGAAAGAGGCAGGCAGTGGCAAAGCTTCAGCCCTGAATCGAAGCAAGGAAGTTCTGTTTGTTTAAATAAAACCTGCCATTTTAGCAGCCGCTCCTCTCAGGTTTCAGGCAGGAGTCTCTTCCAGGCCTACCTGGAGATGCCAGGGAGGGGACCTGGGATCTTCTGCGTGCGAAGCAGATGCTCTGCCACTGAGCTACAGCCCCATCCTGAATATCTGACAGCAGGTAGTGTTCATATGTTGTCACCCACCCAAATGCAAACCAACACAGTTCTTGTTGAGCAAAGGGGATAATTCATGCTTGCCACTGCAAGACCAGCTCTCTTCCCTCTTTTGAAGGGATCTGCTCCTGGCCAGCACATACTTTCCACACAGTTTGATGACTTTAGGATCTGTCTTTATCTGAAGCGATGGATCAAAGCCCTCCAGGGATCTGGCTGCAAACTTTATTGTGCAAGCTGTTTCAATTATCTGGCAGCCACGCCTGGTCCTCAAGCCAAAGGGCAATTCTACTGCACTAAATCTTCTACAGATCATTAAAACAGAGGCTCAGAACAGATCCTAGGAGGTAAGGAGAAGGGATGGGAGCTGAATAAACTATGATACCAAGAGACAAACCAAGGTTTGGTTATCATTGGTAGTGCCAATGCAGGGTGGCTACATCTATCTATCTATCTATCTATCTATCTATCTATCTATCTATCTATCTATCATTTCTCTATGTAAACCGCCCTGAGCCATTTTTGGAAGGGCGGTATAAAAATTGAATAATAATAATAATAATAATAATAATAATAATAATAATAATAAATAAGCCTTTGTTTAAATAAACCATGGTTCTGTGTGATGTCTGAACCTTCCTTGAGATGTTTTCCTGACTGGGCAATTTACCTGTAAGGTGAGGCCTGAGAGCAGTGCTCTGCAGCGTGTGTTGGAAAATAAATGGATAGGGTGTTTCCAGCTGTGGGCTCTGCAAAGTTTTTGTGCATGTTCCAAGCACAATCTTATTCATCATATAGATGCTACTGCAGGCTTCTACACTCCTTCTTAACACGATTTTACCTGCCATACATGTGCCAGGCAGGGACTTCACACTACGTTCACAGCACCAACTGCTGTCCAGCTTTGGGATTCTGAGAACAGCCCACTCTTTTTCATTACTACATTTCTGGAGACTGGGGAAAGAGTGGGTTTTTCTTGCAGTTCAAGAGCTGGCCAGCAGGTGGAGCTGCAGAAATTGCATTCGATCCCTGCTCTACATGGGTACACTAAAGCCACCTAATGGTATAGCGGGGAAGTAACTTGCCTAGGTTACTGGTTGCCAAGAGGTTGCTGGTTTGAATCCCCACTAGTATGTTTCCCAGACTATGAGAAACACCCATATTGGGCAGCAGCGATACAGGAAGATGCTGAAAGGCATCATCTCATACTGCGGGGGAGATGGCAATGGTAAATTCTTCCTGTATTCTACCAAAGACAACCACAGAGCTCTGTGGTCGCCAGGAGTTGACACCGACTTGACGGCACAACTTTATTTTACTACATGGGTACAGAGAGTAAGTTTATGCTTGGAAGCAGTGTGAAAGCTTACAGGAGTGCCTGCACTGTGAGTTACTGAGATGGTGTTTGGAAGTTGTGCAAAAGTTATGCAGGTCCCACACTTTGTTGCCATCTGGAAACACCCAGAGTTTAAATTTACAGACAGATTTAGGGGCATACACATTACATGCATTTTAAAGTTGCGTGCTTAGTAGGACTAGCTGACTCTCTTTCTGAACAGCATGCCTTCTTGGGACGGGGAGGGGAGCCGCTGATCTGGATCAGAACCATGACGTGCAGGAAGAGGGAAGTTAAGCCTTTCTCCCTGCACCATTTCCCAGCCAAATACCATCCCCAAGCTGTTCTAAATAGCTACGGTGTGGGTCAAAAGCAGCTTTGAGGGAGGTGGGGTGGTGGTTTCCAGTGAGAAAAAAAAGGTTAGCTTCCCTTTTCCTGTGTGATGGGGTCCCAGCCTGGATTGGGGCTCCCAGTTGTATTTTGTATAAAAAATGAGCCAGCCAGTTTTAAGCCCGACTTTAGCATGCATCTCAAGTAACATGTAGCTTGTCCCTTTGAAAGGCAGCGAAGGGGCTGAGAAATCTTATCTGGAATTGGCTGAAATAGATGATCTGTAGAAATTTGGTACAGGATTGAGTTAGGTTGTGCTATGCTGCCTTGCTGTGGAATCTAATTGCTTCCACTGTGTTTTTTCAAGGCACCATACATTCCCAGTGCTCTCTCTCATCCGAAAGCAACGGAACCCTGGAACAGTTCACTGCATGGGGAAGTGAGGAGTGACTGACAGCATTAATGCCAGGGGCGTAGCAAGGTTGGTGTGGGCCCAGAGACAAGATTATAAAATGCCCCCCCCCCTCACTGAAGCTCAGTGCATGAAGTAAAGAAATCTTAAATGAGGCTGAATAGTGGTAACAAAAAGCATATATATATATATATATATATATATATATATATATATATATGCCACAATGGAACATCATCCTAAATTATTTTTTAAAATGTTTTGTAAATTGTGGATGATGCAAGTCATTTCATGGTACTAGAGAAAGACATGCTGTTCTGGTAGCTCCAGGTCTTAACACTCACATCCATTTCGGAGGATGAAGACAACTGAAGGAAGCCCAGGCGGGTGCGTGGTTGGGGGAGTCAGTCATGTGACTTGCCTCTCGGGGGCTTCCCAAGGCAGTGGGCCCCCAGACAACTGTCTCCCCTTGTCCTGTTATAGTTACGCTCCTGATTAATGCCTTTTATTTGCCATGGCAAAGGATGTTTTAAACTGCAAGTTCAGTACACTCTGTTGGCACTGGCTGTGCATAGCATGTGAGTTGCCAAAGTTCAATCCACTGCAATTATCTCATTAGTAGAGCCTTCTTGTGGCAATGGGCCATTTGGTATAATGATTATCTTATACTGTAACTTGAGGCACATTACCACATATTCTGTGGCATTTACTTTTTATTTCCACCGCAATGGATGAGAAGTCAGATTCATAATTTGTATTAAGGATTTGTTCTATGCAAATCTTCACCTGGAAAACATCTAGGTCTAATGCTTCTGCTTGTATGTTTTGTTAGATAGTGAACTGTACTTTAGAGTCTCCTCTTCAAATGGGCAATCCCTTCTTGATCGTTGATTGAATGAGAAATGCAGAGGAAGGGAGGAATATCCACACACAGCACTTGTCTTATATGGAAAACACTTCCGTGAAGGATTGCACACAAGCCCCCAACACTGGGTTCCCAGATGCTGTTGGACTACAACTCCCATGACCCCTTCTTCAGACACAATGGTCTGACAATTATGGATTGGGGTGATGGGATTTGTAGTCCAACCACATCTGGGGACCCTGGGATAAAACTTCCTTCCTTCTGCACTGTTGGAGATGGAGTTCCAGTGCATCGACCTTTTGCACCAACTATCCTAATGACCACTCAGGGCATTGGGAGTAGAGACAGGAGTAGTGAGTGAGGAACTCCCTATCAGTCCCTACTTTATGGCCCCTGATCTGACTCTTCTGCACTTCCTGTGCTGAGTCACAACCCTTCCTTTCCTCTTAGAGAGTAGATGGCAACATCTCTCTCTCTCCTTACCTATTCATTATGTCGTCCTTTAGATTAGGATTAGGTCTTTCCTATCCAAGTGTACTTAACCAATAAATACTTAGTATTTAGTTCTATAAGGATCTCCATGTATATTTTCTCTAAATAGCTGCAACAACTAAACCATCCTCTGCTACCCACTCTGTAACTGGAGTGTGTGCTCTCTTCCTTAGTGTTCTGCTATTTACCTGCTGTTTACCCGCTTTGAAGCAGACCCCAATGCTGAATGTTTAAATCAGGGGTTCTCAATCTTGGGTCCCCAGATGTTGTTGTACTTCAACTTCCATAATCCCCAACCAAACGCCACTGGGGCTGGGGATTATGGGAGTTGAAGTCCAATAGCCTCTGGGGACCCAGCATTGAGAATCCCTGGTTTAGATCATTACATGGAAACACAAGGAGTGTGATTCTCCAGTATTAATGCCACTGATGAAGACCGCCACGGTCAAAATGCGTTTGGCGTAGGATAATATTTTGGACCAGCTGGCGTGGGACTGACAAGTCCCTCCTTGTGCTGTGCCTTGTCAAGAGAGGACAAGCGACATACAGACATTCCTGCCTGCAACCTTGGAGAAGCCGCTGCCAGTCTGTGAAGACAATACTGAGCTAGATAGACCAGTGGTCTGACTCAGTATATGGCAGCATCCAATGTTCCTACGACAGTTAACTCTACACTAGGTATGTAGAAGCTTGCCTATTCACGTGTCACTTTGAACTCTCGGTGGAATACCTTTTGTGGACTTTTTAATATACACTTCACGTGTTTAAATCTCTCGCTCTCCATAATACATTAATTTTAATGTAACAGTTAATGTGCCGAAAATTGACCTTGTCAAAACATTGACCTCACACATCAAGTCATGGATGGGTCTGGCCCACTGGGGCATTCCAGTTGTGCACTTCAGGTATAAAGAGGGTTGTGTCAAAGGCTTCATGGCAAAGGTGGGCTTTAAGAAGGGATTTGAAGGAAGAGAGTAGCGTCATATATATGTTCAGGGAGACCGTTCCATGTGTTGGGGCAGCAAGAGAGAAAGGGCGGAGCTACCTGGGGGAGCTGGAGCTTTAGGGGATGGCTGAGAGAGATGGAGCTGAGCAAACAAAGCTCATGGACAGGAATGAATAGGCATTATATAAGAGCGGAGAGAAAAGTCAGGGGAACACGGTCATGGAAGGCTTTGGACAAGGAAGCTGTGGGAGTGACCAGGAAGTCAGTGCAGAGATTTAAGGTTTAATTTAATTTTATAAGAATAAAGAACAAAAGCATCATAGAGTCGGAGGGTCCTTGTAGGGCTTCTGGTCCAACCGAATGCTCAATGTAGAAAAAACAGAACTGTAGCATCCCTAACAGATGGCTGTCCAGCCTCTGGCTGAAGACCCCCAGTGGGGGAGAGCCCACCCACTCTTGACCTTATGTAACTGGTTTCATTGTTGAGCAGCTCTTTCGGTTATGAAGTTTCTTCTAATGTTCAACCAAAATTTACCCTCCTCTAACTTAGGCCCATTAGATCTAGTCCTATCCTCTGGGACAGCAGAAATCAAGTCTTTGTCGTCTTCTATGTGATACCCATCTGATATTTGAAGAGTGCTATTACTGTGCTGTCTCAACAGCCTCACGGGTTTAGTATGCAATGCAAAGCAGCAAGCCAGGTTGATATTGTTAGACTTCCTGTAGGTTTATGTAACTCTAGGAGAATGATTTAGTCTGTGCCACTGAATGAACTAGAAGCCATGCTGATCATGTAAGCAGAGACTTGCGACTACAGCCTATTTAGAATCAATGTATAGGGAATAGCTTAGCTAGGGTTGTCTCAGTCTGAAAGCCAAGGAAAACACTGGTGCCTCCTTTGCTTTTGTATTCACCTCCTCCCTGCAGATCCTACCTGTAGTGGGAAAAATACCCTCTCGAATCCTCATGACCAGCAGCAAGGTGGATGGACTCGATTATGACAGCAACGAATGCACCACTGAGAGACCTTAAAGGCCAAGTTGAAGACAGATCATCCTGGAGAGAATCTATCTATGTGGTCGCTAAGAGTCAACACCGACTTGACGGCACTTAATCAATCATCAATCAATCCTCGCTTGAACCTGGCTGAAAACAACAGTCCTTATACAGTAACTAATGGGTTTAATGTCCAATCATTTTATTTTATTTATTTATTGTTAAATTTATATTTATTTATTGTTACATTTATATACCGCCTTTCATTAAAAACAATCTCAATCATCATCAGTCGGAATGAAGAAACTCAGAGGAAACAGCATCTGTGACATGCGGATTATTTTGCATGTTAGACCATAATAAAACCATTTAAACTTATTGGATGTTATCTCATTTGAGTAATACTGCATGGAATCATCTGATGTCCAAAACAATCATGTCCCCACTTGGTCTTCCCTTCTCCAAGCAAAACATACCTTGTTCCTCCAGTTTTACTTCATTGGGTTGTTTTCCATATCTCAGACCATCATCACTGCCTTCCTTTGAACCCATTCCAGATTGAACGACATCCTTCTTAAAATGAAGAACCTAAGACCAGACACATAATACAGTATGCATGAATACATATCCTTGGTAACTAGGCAAAGAGTTATCACCACTACCTTTCAAAGCGGTGATTCTCTCATATTTAGCGGGGGAGAGCAATTGGCCCTTTTCAGCCGTAGCACAGCATCCTTCCAGTGGTAGTTGCTGTTGTCTATTTTGTGTTGCTTTTTAGACTGGGAGCCCCTTGGGGACAGGAAGATCATCATCATCATCATCAGTAAACTGCTTTGAGAACATTCATTGAAAAGCAGCACATAAACAGTAGTAGTAATAGTAGTCAACATGAAAGACGTGTAGATTTCTGCACGTGACAATTGAACATTTTTATTATTTTTTGCTTGTTTTTATTTTTAATAAAAATATTTTTTATTATTTTTTGCATACATGTTTGATGTATGCATGCATGATGCAGGAAACTGTAATCAACAGAGCCTTCTCTGAATTTAGGCACGTATGTGATAATTAGATGTGGTGATTTATAACTGTGGTGGTGCAGTGGGGAAGCAGCTTACCTAGAGTGCAAGAGGCTGTTAGTTCAAATCCCCGGGGGGGTGCTTCCCAGACCGTGCCGAGGAAATACATTTGCAGTCACCTGTATCAGGCAGCAGCAATATAGGGAGGGGCTGAAAGGCATCATCTCATACTTGCAGGAGGAGGCACTGGTAACCGCCTCCTGTATTCTACCAAGAAAACCACATGGAATGTGATCGCTAGGAGTTGACATCGACTTAACGGCACAATTTTTCTTTTTCCTGTACATTACATTACCTGTTCCCAGGCTAATTCTTGGTGGGACGTCTCCTGCCCCTGGCAGTAAAGGTGAATGTCTGTTACTGTGTGACTTCTCCTTCTTGCAGGGAGAATTTCCAGACTAGCACCAGATATCCTGCCAAAGGTCCAGTGGTGCCAAGGCAATTATCTGGTGTGACTTTTTTGTTAAACGTTATTTCTTCTTTGAAATTAAATCGGATCCACATTTTCTGGCCTGTTAAAATGAACACATTACTTAATAAAATTGTCATTTTAGGCTAGTTACGCAGTCAAAAGCTTAACATTCAACTTGGGAATTATATTTTTGTTCAAACCCACATAAACTCTGCTTGCGCTGAAAAAACAACAACCAGGTTAACAAGATTTGCCTGGAATGACCAGAGGGCAGTATCCACAATGGTGGATTCGCGTATAGGCAGCTGCCTATGGCGGCAAATCTTGGGGAATGGCATCTTGGAGGGAAACTTAATTCTTCTTTTTTTCAACCTTGGAAAATGCCACTGTGTAGCGGCAGAGGCTCCGCCCACCTCCTAACCATCACAGGAGGTGAGGTCGGGCACTGGAGGTCAGCGGCGAAAGAGGTCCTCCCCCAAGCCCAACTTACTTACAAATGACACAGAGCGGGTGATTTCAGGCCTCTGTGCATGCACACTCAGAGGCCCGAAATCGCCTGCTCTGTGTCATTTGTGAGTAAGCCGGGCTTGAGTGTGGGGCTCTTTCTCTGCCATCCTCCATTGCCCAACCTCACCTCCTATAAGGTTTAGGAGGTGGGCGGAGCCTCTGCTGCTACACAGCAGCACTTTTAAAGGTAAAAAAAAATAATTAAGTTTCCCGCTCACGCAAGCCCCCTTACTCTTGTCCCTGGGGCAGCAAATCTTTGGCTGCCTATGGGTGGCAAAAATGATTAATCCGCCCCTGAACATCCAGACTACGTTAGTCATGACTAGGTCCCATGGGTTATCTGCAGCTTTCTGACAATGGAAGGAAGGCTTTGGGTCCAGAAGCAGCCTTCAGCATCTCTGCGCCAAAGGCTTCTTTGTGCAGTGGACCAAGTATGGTGTGGGTGGGAGCTATTTTTGCATCTCTCCCTCTCTCCCAAAGCCTTTTCCAGTTGTATAAATATGTTCCCGAGGGTTGCACAACCAGTGTTCCCTGTAAGAGGGATTCCCATATGTTGTGGACTACAACTCCCATAATCCCCAGGCAACGGCCATTACAGCTCGGAATGCTGGGAGTTGTAGTCAACATCTGGGAATCCCTCTTACAGGGAACACTGTGCACAACCCCACCCCCCACCCCGGTCTGGGCATAAAGAAGCTTTCTGTGCAGGGGCACTGAAGTCTCCTTGTGTCCCCAAAGTGCTCCGTACATTGCTGGCTGGTGACGGATCATGTTAGCCCCCGAAATTAATGGGGCTTAAGTTAGTCATGATTAACTTGTCTTAGTAATTTCAACGATGTTTAGTCATGACTCACTAGTCTGGGTGTTCCAGGTATGTCCAAAACAATTGCCCCTCAGAAATCCAAGTCGTCTTTCTGTGTTGCAGATGGAGACAGGTGGGATGGGGGCACAGGTGTGGCATACAGCCAGAGCACAGCAGGGGCTGAAGTAATATGTTAAAAACCATTTCAGTCATTTTGCCTTGGGGAGTATCAACTGGCTAAGTCAGTGACGTAATAGCAGATTCAGCAGTTTATCCCACCAAGACACCCATCTATGCATGCCATTGCCAAGATCTAACTCTCTTGCGTCCAGCACCTGTTACTGTTGTCACTTGCAAATTTATTGCGTGCTCACCAGCTGTCTCATGCTTGCTGGCTGTGGTCAGTCATATGGAGAGTTATAGCTACAGTGGGTCCTTCCCATGGCGATATAATTTCAGCCTCAGACAGCTAGCATTTGACTGCAGCAGCCCTGCTTTTTCGCACACAGAGGGCCAAATCCATGAGGAGGCCCTTGGTAAAGTTCCTGCCAATGGGCCCCCTCCTATGTGGGTGGGCCCTGCTGGGTTTTGGTGGAGGTGCTTCTTTCAGGGTGGGGTTATTGGCAGTTGCCACTTTAACTTCCCACAATGCCCTGAAGAGATGACATATTGGGGGCATTGTGGGAAATGAAAACTGTGGCTGCCACTGGTTGTGCAAAGAGAGAAAGTGAGCTGGGATATTTTTTTTTAATGAACAGAGGGTCTGCTTGGGAAGCACTCTTACTATAAAAGGTATACAGGAAGCTGCTTTACACCAATTCAGGTCCACTGAGCTCAGTATTGTCTATTTGGGTGGTAAAGTCTCTCCAGGGTTTCAAACAGGAATCTCTCCCACGCCTTCCTGGAGATGCCAGGGACTGAACCGGGGACCTTTTATTTTATTTATCTATTTAACATATTTTTATACCGCCCAAAACTTACGTCCCTGGGCGGTTTACAACAAAACAAAACAAATGACAACAGAAGAGTTAAAACATTAGTTAAAACAAATACAAGACAACAACAAAAAAATTAAAACACTAGATAAAATAAATGACAGCAAAAAAGTTAAAACGTTACAACAATTTAAAATTTTTAAACAACGATAAGACTATTAAAACAGCATTTAATTGGAAGCCTGGGTGAACAGATGTGTCTTTAAAGTTTTTTTAAAATTGTCACAGATGGGGAGGCTCTTATTTCACTAGGGAGCGCATTCCAAAGCCTCAGGGCAGCAGTGGAGAAGGCCCGTCCCGAGCAGCCACCAGAAGAGCTGATGGCAACCACAAAAGGACCTCTCCGGATGATCTCAATGGGTGATGGGGTTCATGACAAAGGAGACGTTCTCTTCAATACCTAGGGCTCAAGCCATTCAGGGCTTTAAAGCTCAGTGCTTTTGCATGCAGATCATTGAGCTATAAAGCCCTATCCCTTTTGTTGGCAGATCACTGAGAGCAGGAGATCAGTGATAAGGGTTTGAGGCGCACAGGGAGGAAGGCTGCTGAAACCTACCTCCCCTGCAGACAATGGTTGGGTCCGTGCTGGGCACGCGAATTGTCCGCCCAGACAGACACCCGCTTTCTTGGGCAGTGAGGAGGCTGTGTCATCCTGCCCCCCAGAAATCCCATAATGCACTGCACATGTGCAGTGCATTTTGGGGATCTCTCTGGCACTGGCAGGGAGGCTGCTCCTGAGATGGCGCAATGGGGCACTGACACACGTTCATTTAGGCTGGGTGAAGGGTGTGCTCACGCCCTTAACTTCAGTTACCAGGCAGGCCTCTTTAGGGGGTTTGATGCCGAGGTGCCTTCTGAATGGGGATCCGGCAGCCGCATGGCTGCCAGAGATTCTCATGCACAGCCAAGCCTGGTCTTGGCTGCATATGAGAACAGCTTTGGAGACTAGTTGGCTTAAATGTCTAACGGCTTGGCAGGGGGAAGTCACCAGAAAATATGGCAAGAAGTCACGGAGAAGGCATCTGCCAGAAGATGCTTGATGGAAAGTGTAAAGTGATGCTTCCCCCTCCTCCTTGCCCCCCTCCTCTTCCCGAGGTGTCTGTAAGAAGAGCTGTTTCAGACAGCTATGTTGGAATAAGGATACAGGGACTGACTAATTTAGGGCAGCCTGAGACAGAATCAGCCAGCCAGGAGCTGCAGCATCTTGGGAGACGCGGGCTGCTCTCTGGGAACCTGATGCAAGCTGGTGCTGACTTTTAGGTATGTTCTGCAATCTTCCAACTTCCTCAAGTACTCAACGTGTATTATGTGTGTCAATAAACCAAATCTGACAAAGCCATCACAAGTCTGCAGTAATCTGCCCTCCAAGGGAAACCAGAACCAAGGTATGCTGCAAACCCCTGGAACTTCTCAGCCCTCCACTCCAGAGAGGGGCTGTAGCTCAATGGCAGAGCATCTGCTTTGCATTCAGAAGGTTCCATGTTCAATCAATCCTTGTCATCTCCAGGGAGGGCTGCGAAAAACTTCTGCCTGAAATCCTGGAAAGCTGCTCTTCAGTGAGTGTGGACAATACTGAGCTAGATGGACCAATGATCTGACTCACAATACGGCAGCTTCTTTATTGGGGTGACCTAAGTGGGGTGACAGGCAGCCTAACAATATTAAGTTCAGGCAGATGTCCCTCTCCCTTTCCAATGAGTTCTGAAAAAAAACCATTGGCAGTAGTTTGCTGAAGACAGCACTCATTGGCTGGAGCTGGTCATGAAGCCATCTCGCTGTGCCAACCCTTTGAGCAGCTTTGTTTAAGGGGTCACAGGATCAATTAAGCAACATTTCTGGTTCCTCGTGGAAGGTGGCCATGTGCTGGGTAGGGGCAGCACGGGAAGAAAAGGGTGCGAGACAGCTGATGAGCATGCAATACATTTGCAAGTGACACCCGTAACAGCTGCTGGACACTCTGTACACTAGAGAGTTAGATCTTGGCAATGGCATGCGCAGATGGATGTCTTGATGGGATAAACTGCTGAATCTGCTATTACATCACTGTCTTAGCCACCAGTTGATGCTCTGCAGAGCAACATTCCTTAAATGACTTTCAACCTAGTACTTCAGCCACTGCTGTACTCTGGCTGTATGTGGCACCCGTGCTTCTATCTTGCCGGTCTCCAGGGCTATTGGCATCTGCATCATGGAAAGATGTCTTGGATTTCTGAGATACTTTAGAAAATACTCTCGGCAGCGCCCACATTTGTTAACTATAACTAAGCACCCTTGAAATCAATGAGGCAAGGCCATCAAGACTAACTTATGTCCTGTTAATTTAAATGGGACTTATGATTAACTTAGTCTGCCTGTATCACTAGCGTTCCATTGAGTCTATAATCCCTTGGGCTGAACCTCTCAGGCTCTGCCATGAAACCTTTCTGTGGTGGTAAGGGTGTTTCTAGCTTCCATTGGGGGAGGCAGGGGTGTGGAAGAGGAGAAGGAAGAGACATGGCTTAGAGGGGCAAGGAGGGGGAAATGAACAGCATGTCTCAATGAGATGAGGAAGGATGGTAGCAGAGACACCCATAGAGCAGCACATATGATGGTGGTTGTGGGGGACTTGCCATCCCCTGAGCCTTTCCTCGTGCCTGCATTTTATTGTGAACTACACCTGGTTTCGCACTCTGTATATGCTCAGAGGGAAAGAGGCAAGGTCACGTCATACACAAACTGAATTGGCTCTTGGAGACGGTAACCATGTAGGATCTGGGCGCGCAAACAGAGATAGAGGGAGACACACTCAGAAAGTTCAATGGGCTTTATTATAGAAAGTTGCTCATCAGGATAAAATAATCCAAATTAAAAACATATTTCCAATTCAAAATGTAGTGTAATGTGCCTAACTAACATATGTGTGTGCAATCAGTAATTACAGCTATCTAATAATCTAACAAATCCTAATAAAACATTTAGAGAGAAGCAGAGAAAGAAGGAAGGAGGGAGGGCTATGGAGAGGGATGGCAGTGATTAGTAGGGAGGAGGGAAGAGGGATCCAAGGCTTGTGGAGGCAGCATATTACCAGGGTCAGAGGCTTGAGAGCGGTGAGGCTCAGCTGAAGAAGAGATGCTGTAGCTGGAGAACAGGAACTTGGGAGCGATGGTCAAGCTTCTAGCAGTCAAGCAGGCTGGTCAAGCAGGCAGTTTGCTCAGAGTGAGGCAGAGAGTGAGAGTACCACGGCTGGGGAAGTCTTGATTTCTCACTGCGCAGCAGATAGAAGTCACAGACAGTTCCTGTCCATGGACAGAGTTCTTGCTTGTTGCTCCGCAGCTTTAGCAGCAAACTCTGGGATGGCACTGTATCCAGTATGCTTGTTAGGCAAAGATTGCTCACTGCCATGTGCAGAGACTCCCTTCTTATAGTGGTTCTAACCTTTGATGTCCGTTTGAGTCTCCTGGATCACAAAAGGTGTCCATTCCTGTTATCATCTGGATATTGTCTTTAATTATCAAAGTTAGCTCAGAATATTAGGTCAGTCAGTTCATCTCCTGTTAGTTCATCTCCTGTTAGCAGAGTATTGTTCCATTGTCATTTCCAAAGTAAATTTGCCTCTTGGTCCCAAGAATGTTAAAAGTCAGGAGTTAGTGAAAGAATTAGCTCTATTTGTGTGAGACAGCAATTAAATTACTTCTTGTGTACATCTATCTAGTGTGTAATTATAACAAAAAAAATGTTTAAAGTAACATCAAATGGGATACATGTGTGAGGCGAGTTAATCAATACATTTGACTAAGGCAGAAGAAGCATCCTGTCAATGAGGTAAGGGGATTACTGGAGAGCAAGTTAATTTTAGCAGTGTGAGACTGGTAATTATGCCTGACCCACTGTGTCTCTTGTGAGTTTCACAAACACTGATAAACAATGCTAGATTGCCCCTGCCTTCACAAATCATTTACCAGGCAATCATGAGATCTGGGTGTCATGCACTGGTCGGTTCATCTGAATTCAGACATTAATTGATTCCTTAATAAAATGGAATTCAAACACAGGCCTGGATTCCATATAATTCTGGGTTGGTAGCTCTGGGTTGAATGTTGGGGTCAGGGGGTCCCCAACAGCATCTGAGGTGACTGCCTCATTCTGCCTCATGGAAGGGTCACCTGCTAAACGGCTTGCTGTTTGAATTCACCAGCTCATAGAAGCACAGGAAGCTAGCTGTAAGTCAGACCAATGGTCCATCTCGCTCAGTATTGTCTACGCCAGGGCTGCTCAGCTTTGGCCCTCCTGCAGATGTTGGCCTACAACTCCCATAATCCCTGGCAACTGGCCACTGTCGCTGGGGATTATGGCTCAGCGGGAAAATGACTTGACTAGCAAGCCAGAGATTGCTGGTTCGAATCCCTGCTGGTATGTTTTCCAGACTATGGGAAACACTTATATCGGGCAGCAGCGATATAGGGAAAGATGCTGAAAGGCATCATCGCATACTGCACAGGAGGAGGCAGTGGTAAACCCCTCCTGTATTCTATCAAAGACAACCACAGGGCTCTGTGGTCACCAGGAGTCGACAGCAACTCGACGGCACACTTTACCTTTAGTCCAAAAACAGCCGGGGGGTGCTAAGTTGAGCAGGCCTGGTCTACATTGACTGGCAGTGGCTCTCCAGGGTACAGGCAGGAGTCTCTCTCCCAAATCTACCCGGAGATGTCAGGGGATGCAGATGCTCTTCCACTGAGCTATGGCCCTGTCTCCTAAGGGAAATAGCTTGCAATGCTTGAATGTAGTCAACCAACCAAGTGCAAACTAAGGTGGACCCTGCTTAGCAAAGGGGACCATTCACGCTCGCTACCACAAGACCAGCTCTCCTCCCTTACCCAGTTTAGTGTGTGGTGGGTAGTTGCAAATTCGGAATCGCAGGTGCTCTCCACAATAGCCCCCATGGCCACGCCCACCCCCACAGCCAGTGAAGTTAAGAAGTAACAGCATTCCTTCCTTGTGCATCCCCCCTCCGACACATCCCTAGGTGGTGCAATGCCATGAAATGGATGCATCACTGTCCCAGGCCCCACTAAAAAAAACCCCCAACAGTATGTTCACATCTGGTTTAGTACTGTGGTGGCAATCCAGTGCAAAAACTCACCTGAGAATAAGACCCCCCCCAAACACAGGCAAAACTGAGTTCTGGGGAACCGGAAATCGGATCAGGCTGCAAGCCACACAACAGACTTAACAGAAAGTTTGGGGCACAGAGCCCCAAGGTCAGGGGTGTTGACAGCATTGGGCCACCTGGGTATGTGCCTGGGCTGATTCTTTTGTGCCCTGGTCCTCCATTCTGCCAGATGCTGGTGGATGTATTGGTGATTAACGGCTTCAAACGCTGGAAGAGAGTGTTGGATTCCTGCAGAGAGCATGAAGATTTAATGATGGGTGGGCTTCAGCCAGGCCCTGTGGGTCCAGGGCCCCAGATATTTTAAGTGCCTAGCAATGCCCCTGCCTGAGCTGCCACGTAAATCCTGAGACCCAATTTCCTTTTGTTTTGTTTTTTAAATGGGCAACAGTACAACGTCCTCTGTTAGCAGTACAGCATTTGGACCTGGAACAAAAGCATTTACATAAACATAGCCTTATCTTTATCAGTAAAAACCAGGTGCCTCCTATCTGACTCATAGGTGAGTCATCCGCAGTTAATAGATCCTATTATTAACTGGCTTTCCCTTACAGCAGATAGCTGAGGAATGAACTCTCTCCTCTTTCCAAAGGAAGTTTCTTGGCTACCCAGATCTGCACTTGGTTACACAATACAGCTGTTATAATGGAGAAATAACCGGCATTATAACACTACTGCTATTATCTTTTGGGGAGGGTGGGTGGAATCGAAGGGAGGATTGTTTTGTGATGGTGCTGAGAATTTCAAGGTCCCTGACAGAACTGTAGCTCCCGGAGCTGATAAGGCTTCTTCCTCATAAGGGCCTTTCAGGGCTGACCGGGGTATTCCAGCACCTGAGGCAAGGAGCCAAATGCTGCCATGTCCCACACCCTGGTGAGGGGCCAGCCCCCTTTTGAAACGGATCCTTGCAAGCTTTGAACGTGGTGTGGGAGTTAGGGAGAAGGGAAGCAGCCCTTCTCCTCAGCTTCTTGCAAGCTTTCCAAGGAGAAATGCTCTTTGCAAAGCTTGCAAGGTTCAGATCATGTTGAAAGAGGGGCTCCAGTCATGAATTGTCCCCTTTGCTAAGCAGGGCCCACCCTGGTTTGCATTTGAATGGGAGACTACATGTGTGAGCACTATGAAATATTCCCTTCAGGGGATGAGGCTGCTCTGGGAAGAGCACCTGCATGCTTGCCTGCAGAAGGTTCCACGTTCCCACCCTGGCATCTCCAGACAGGGCTGGGAGAGACTCCTGCCTGCGACCTTGGAGAAGCCACTGCCAGTCTGTGTGGATAATACTTAGCTAGATGGACCAATGGTCTGACTTGGCAGAAAGCAGCTTCCTATGTTCCTCACTGGATTGGGCCAGCTCCTACTGAATTGAATGGGGCATACTCCCAGGGAGCGGCGGGGGTGGTGGTGGGGGTGGTATTGGATTGCTAATTTTGCCCCTCCCCCCACACAAGGTCCTGTAGAATGGCCATGGCTCCAATGCCTGCAGCAGAGCACAACTTCCGGCTTTGGAAAGGCTGGGGGGTGGAGGAAAGATTGTGCCAAGTCGAGTCAGTGTTGACTCCTGGCAACCACAGAGCCATGCGGTTTTTCTTGGTAGAATACAGGAGGGGTTTACCATTACCTTCTCCCTCACAGTATGTGATGATACCTTTCAGCATCTTCCTGTATCGCTGCTGCCCGATATAGGTGTTCCCCATATTCTGGGAAACATGACAGCAGGGATTTGAACCAACAGCCTCCTGCTCTCTAGGCACGTTGCTTCCCCACTACACCATTAGGGGGCTTTGTGGGCACCCCAATAATCTGCTGCCTAACCATCATATGCTGCTTTTTAACAAGATTTCTCAAAGCCGTTTGCATAGGTCTGGAATGAATGAATGAATGAATGAACTAAGAAACAACAACAGGCAGGGAAAACATTGGAATGTTGTGGTTTGGCATGGGCATTGTCTGGATTCTCTGTAAAAACTGTGGGGATGAATAATGTCCATTCCAGACTAGATGGCTAGTGTGGAAATAAATGGCGTTTATGTTTTGTTGTTTAGAAGTTTGCCCCAGTGGGGATCCTGTAGACTCTGTGTGTGTGTGTGTGTGTGTGTGTGTGTGTGTGTTTGGTGGGGAGTCAAAGGAAAAGGGAAGAAGGAAGGGAGAAGTTGCAAATGGAGTTCTTTCTGAATAAACTCTTAGTTAAATCTATATAAGATTACTTTGTGTTTGTGAGGGTAGCAGTTATAAAACACAGTCTTTGTTTGAAGACGTGATGGCTGAACGAGTTTAAAAACAGGTTACGTTCAGATTAGAGACACACCCTCAGAACAGGGACTGAGAGTGTCTTAATTCTGGTTTGGTTTTCTGGGGTTTTTTTGCTCCTTTTCTTGCCCTGCTCAGGATCTTATCAGTTGCTGTTTGATGGCACTAGATTTAATGAGTGGAGGAGTTTGCCCCCAAAGCTTACTGGAAACTTATACTTCTTTCGGTGTGTTCACCAAGCAACTTGCAAGAAACGTTAGCCGACTGCTGTTTCAAATTATCTCCTGGCATATTGCAAGTATGCACACAAAAGAAATATGCCTGCCAAATGTGGTGATCTCAGCATTCAGAAATGAGACCAAAAAGTCAAATCATACAAATGTCTCACGGGCAACATCAGTCAAAGAGAATTTTGTCTTTCTGTGAGCTGCTGCATTGACATCCTAATTCTGCCCCAAAATTGGAAACCCCATTCTGCCAAGGCAAAATGTGATAGCTGGCAAAAGAGGTAATCACTGGAATGTGTCAAATGTTTGCATGCTGCCAAGTCTTATCTCTATGTATGCCATTGACAAGAACTGAAAACCTGAGTAAACAGCAATATAAGGTTTCCAGTGTATTGTTGTGCTCCGGGGAGGAGAGTTGGTCTGGTGGTGGCAGGCATGAATTGTCCCCTTTGCTAAGCAGGATTTCCCTTGGTTTGCATTTGGTGGGCAACTACATGTGGGAACTGCCTGCTGTAAGATATTCCCCTAACAAGCTGCAGGCAGCTGCTTTGGTACCAGCAACCCACTCTCTTGTCGTCTTCTCTCGTTGTCTTCCTTGGCTGAAGTTAAGCCGTGCAGGTTGCTCATTCTCCCAGTTAGAGGAATGACCAGCGTTGGGGATTCCCTCCCACTCTACTGGCCACATGAGCAGCTTGTACAGCTCAGTTTCACCTGGGACGAGGCCAGAAGAGAGCGGGCTGCCAATACCAAAGCAGTTGCAGCTCATTCTCTGCCCCTCCAACTCATCAAGAAGGGTCACTACTATTTAGGGCAGAGATTCCCAAAAGGGGGTACTACCCCTAGGAGTACTTGAAAGACTCATGGGGTACTTGGAGTCCTCTTGCCTACCCATACTGCAGTCATGCTATTTGTTCCCCATCCAAAGATGGCCAGCCTGAAGCCTCAGTAATGTGTCCCATGTGGAAGGGGTAGGAAGAGGATGAAGACCCTCCCCCTCCTCCACTCCTGATTAGCTGGCTACATGCTGAAGCTCAGCATAATCCCTTTCCTCAGCCTGAGTGCTTCAGAAATTGGCACCGAATAAAGGTAAAGTGTGCTGTCAAGTCGATTTCGACTCCCGGCGCCCACACAGAGCCCGGTGGTTGTCTTTGGTAGAATACAGGAGGGGTTGACCATTGGCTCCTCCAATGCAGTATGAGATGATGCCTTTCAGCATCTTCCTCTATTGCTGCTGCCCAATATAGGTGTTTCCCATAGTCTGGGAAACATACCAGCGGGGATTCGAACTGGCAACCTTCTGCTTGTTAGTCAAGCATTTCCCCACTGCGCCACTTAAGGTGGTTTAGCACCAAATATTCACACTAAAATTATGGGACAGGTACAATTAGTACTTAGACAAGTACAGCCCAGTGGTTGCTCCCCCCATTGCAACTGGCGGAGGGGTGGGGAAGAGGTTGACTACTCAGTCCCCACCCCCAGCAGCCACCCCTCACCCGCGTGGCAGCTCTGTTTTTAAAAAAATGGCACATAGGCATGGGGTGGCTGTAGGAACCCCCCTGGCCCTTTGGAGGGCCCCCCAGACCTTGGAGGCCCCAGACCGGGACCCCAAGGTCCGGGGGTTCGAGCGCCTGAGTACAGGCAATATTGGTCTAGATCAGGGCTACTCAACCGGCTGTCCTGCAGATGTTGGCCTACAACTCCCATAATCCCTGGCTATTGGCCACTGTTGCTGGGGATTATGGGAGCTGTAGTCCAAAAACAGCTGGGGGGCTTAAGTCGAGCAGGCCTGTGCTTGATGGACCACTGGTCTAATTCAGCATAAGGCAGCTTCCTATTTTCCTGTTGTGGCATAGTCTGAGCGCCATGTTCTCTCTCTCTCTCTCTCTCTCTCATTTTTTTCATCTGTGTGCGGAATGAGTTGTGTTCTGGGCAGGAGTATCAAGGCAGTGTGTGCGCACCTGCATTCAGAATGGGGCCTTCCTGATTCAACCTGAGCGGGATCTAAAATTAATTGAGCCAACATCAAAAACTGTGTGAGCACATGCACATGTGCGCACCTTAGAGGGAACACTGCCTGAGTGTGCTCATTTGTGGCCACCACTGCCTCCGATGCATGACCCGAGAATGCAGAGCAACTGTCTGTTGATTGTCTTTTGCCTCAGGCAGCAAAATGTCCTCGCCTCGCTGGGCTTCAGCCTCAGTTTGCTATTTTGTTGTAGTGTCTGGGGATGATGAGAGTTGTAGGCCAGCAACATCTAGACATTTGAGAACCCCTGCCCTAAAGCATTCAGGAACTCTGCATTTGACCTTGATACATTTTAGGGTCCCGCCCCCCTTCCCAAACATGTGACAGATGCTTTAATTCTCTTTACAACTAGATGGTATTATGAGCCAAAAATGCACATCAAAGCATTCTTGTGTGTTCTAGCAGCTGCTGCAATTTCCTTGCAAAGAGAAGAGCCTGAAATGTAACTTTCATGCTCAAATAGTAAGTAACTGGGAGACTGCTTTCTTTGTGTTCTCTGCCGTTCTGCAAGACAGTTCTCAACATCAGTTGCAAACTACAGTCATTTGTACAGAAATGGAAAAGCTGAAGGAATGGGGGCATGGGAAGGAGAGAGACTTTACAGTTGCTGGATAAAGGACTGGCCAATAGCAATCCAAGGGAGACCTTAATGCCCATTTGGTATTTGCAGTGTTCAGTTTGCAGAAAAAGGGGGCGAGTCTCTGCATGAGAGGAAGCCCAGCTGATACTGCGCTCTCTCTCTCTCTCTCTCTCTCTCTCTCTCACACACACACACACACACACACACACTTACCTTCCTTTCTCTTGGGTATACTGACTTCACAATCTAAGCTGAAATCAGAGATATTTAATGTATTAAACAGTGGGGTATTTAATGTATTAAACCTTTTTATGAAGGCAAAGGGCAGATTCTTCTATATGGAGGTGGGATGATGGTCTAAGGGTGGAGGGGGCTTCAGTTCTAGACATTTTGTAATTTTCTGCCTTGAAACAAGCCACTTATAGGACTTTTTGGTGGGTTTAAAAAAATTTAAAACCAACAATTTGTCCAATCCACTTCAATTTAAAGATACATATTCCTCCTACCCTGCCCTACATCTCTGCTCAATACCAAAGGTCTATGGCAAGCCAAACCCTAAATATTCAAGGGCGGAGGAGATAACCACAAAAAGGAAATCACATCATATCTCCATTACTAGGGATGTGCACGGAACCACGGTGGGGGTGCCACTTTAAGGGCGGGGAGGGTGCACTTACCCCTTCCTTTGCTTTTCCCCCCACCGGCGGAGGGGAACAAGATGGCAGGGAGGTACACTGCCACCCTGAAGGCTTTTAACAGCAACGAGTGTCGAGCATCAGCGGGGAAAAACAGCGGGAGGGTTAAGTGCACCCTCCCCCATCCTTAAAGTGGTGCACCCTCTCCATCAAACTTCAAACCGGACCCATGTTTGAACCTGTTCGGAAGCCCATAAAAGGGCCTTCGAACAGGTTCGTGCACATCCCTATCCATTACTAAGGCTGGGCTGGGCAGAGGGTCTGCTGAGAGCTCTGGTGCTGAACACTCTGCCTAGCTTCCTGCCTGCTTCTTTCCTGAGCTTCAGGCTTCAGCAAAGCCTGCATGGAGGTCTCTCTGAAAGCCCTGCCCACCCGCCAAACAGCTGAGAGGCGGGAGCTTGCCTGGGAGCATTTCAAGCTGCACACAGACACAAAGGATGGCCTGCGGGGAAAGATAATTGGCTGGGACTGGAGGAAAGAGGAGGGCAGGCTGCACTGCAGTGTGCCAAAAGTGGGGCCTGTGCTAGTGCGGGGCTTGGGGCAATTGCCCCAGTCGCCCCGCCCTAAGGACAGCCCTGCATACACATGTGTCCCAACAATCAGTCCCTAAGCAGGCACAAACTAAGTCCCTAAGCAGGCACAAGCCTCTGAGCTTCCAGAGGGACTCTCTGCACCAACCTGTGTATTCAGGGGGCCAACCGCCTCCGAGCCAGCCAGCAGGTGGGGTACCTCCTCGCTTGCTCTCTGTCTGTGTATGTGCACAGACTCACCCCTCCATCTTCTCAGGTGAGTGAGAAGAGAGGAGACGGAGAGCACACACTCTCATGCAGGCACACACCGATGGTGATGGTGGTGGGGTGGTTTGCTTGAGCAGAGCAGGGGCTGCTGCTGCTGCTGGCCAGGGCCAGGGCTGTGCATAATATCACTCTGTGACTCTGCTGGTGGCGCTGACTGAGTGGGAAGAGGGGGGAAAGAAACATTTTTAAAAGTAAACAAAAATGGAGGGTTTTGTTTTGTTTTGTTTTGTTTTGTTGCAGATGTGGGGATACCAAGCTGCATAATATCATCACTCTGTGACTGTGATTCTGCTGGTGGTGCTGCTGCTGACTGACTGAGTGGGGAAGAGGGGGGAAAGAAATTTTTTTTTAAGGAAGCAAAAAGAAAAAGGAAGCACTACTTTCCTGCCCTTCAGATGCTTACTTATATTATTAAATCCTAAGAAACTGGGATGACGCCATGTATGCCGTCCTGTTCTCTGGTTTGAAATCACATTAGTGGTTATATTTATATAGTCTAAACTGATTGCTAGTAGTTGATTTCTCTTTCCGTCTGGCATAAATGGCACTGAATGGGGCGCATTTGTTGGAGTCATATGGCTAAATGTCAGCATAAATATGAAAATGTAGTATGCACATCATGTATACATGTGTTTTATCATGACACTTGTATCCTGCCC
The DNA here is from genome assembly GCF_027244095.1 of Hemicordylus capensis. Lineage (NCBI taxonomy): Eukaryota > Metazoa > Chordata > Lepidosauria > Squamata > Cordylidae > Hemicordylus > Hemicordylus capensis. Next base: position 22,330,072 of record NC_069661.1, on the reverse strand, counting down.
TTCCTTTAAGTGGCTCAGTGTGTATGATTCTTTCTTCCTACTTTTATTCTTACTACAAGCCTGTGAGGTGGGTTAGGATAAAAACTTTTGCTATAAACTTTTGTTGTGGTTGCTGTGACAAACACAGGCCTCTGTCATCTTGAAGCATCACTCCACAACGTCTAACAGACCCTCCCTTCACCAGTTCCCTAATCTTATCTGACACAGGAGATAGGGCCACTTTCCATCTGACCACCATCACCTCCCTGCTAGGGATGGGTCCGGACTGGTCCGGAGGCCATTGTAAAGGCCTCCGGACCGTCCGGACCTGGCCGGTTCGGTTCGGGTGGAGGGGGTAGCTTTAAGGGCAGGGAGGGGTTACTTACCCCTCCCGCCGCTTTCCCCCCTCCAGAGCTCGTATTTATTGTAGTAATTGGGGCGGCAGGATACCTCCCTGCTGCCCCTTGTCCCTCTGCAATGCAGCTTCCAGGACGGGGCGCGCACACGCGCGGCTCTGCAAAAGGAAGATCCTGTTGCCGAGGGACTCACGTTTTAAAAGGTAACTGCTGATGCCAATGGTAAACCCAAACGAGAAGCTGGCACAACACCGAGCCGGCCTCCGGCGCCTCTCCGCCCGGCGGCTCCCCCATCCTGAGCCGCCGCCAGCAGCCACTGAGAGGAGCTCCGCCAGGGAGGACGCGCCGACGCGCCCAGCCCACCCTCACTTCCAGCTCCCAGGCGACTTCCCCCCACATACAGCGTGGCCCGATGGGAGGAGGAGAAGGAAGGTAGCAAGTCAACAATTACAAAAATAATTCAAGAAATAGGCTTGCAAATAAAGCAAAGATTGCAAATGATGTAAAGAAAGTGAAAATATTTTCAGTTTTGTTGGATACTACTATGGATATTTCAGGCTATGATCAACTAGTGATTGTGCTTTGGTAGGTCTCGGGAGATGAAGTGAAAGAACAAGTGATTGCTTTTTAAAGTGTTACCGTAACAACTGGAGAAAATTTATTCAACACATTTCAGAAGGCTTTAGAAGATGTCAAGATTCCCATTGAGGTTTGCATTGCAAATGCATTTGATGGGGCATCCAATATGTGTGGCCAGTATAAGGGAGTGTCAGCAAATTAAAAGAAATGATTCTGAATCATGTCCATACTTGGTGTTGTGCCCATGTCCTTAATTTGTTGCTTATAGACACAGCGCAGAGTTTGACAGTTTGTATTTAATTTTTCAGTTTATTTATTTATTTATTATTATTTTATTTATTTATTTGATTTGTATCCTTCCAAAATGGCTCAGGGCAGTTTACAATTAAAACAAACCACTAAAACAGTAAAGAGCTAAAACAAATTTAAAAAACAACAATTAACAATTTAAATTAACAATTAACAAGGTTGACTCAGCCTTCCATCCTTCCGAGGTCGGTAAAATGAGTACCCAGAATGTTGGGGGCAATATGCTGAATCATTGTAAACCGCTTAGAGAGCTTCGGCTATAAAGCGATATATAAATGTAAGTGCTATTGCTAAAAACATTTTAAAAACAACAATTATACAATTACAGTGATTAAAACTCCCAAAATCGGGTTTTGAATTTTAAAATAAACCAGATATTAAAACCCCCCAAATTTAGGAAGCTGAGAAAGCTTGGGTGAAAAGATGGGTTTTCAGGTGTTTTTTGAAAATTGCCAGAGATGGAGAGGATCGTATCTCAGCAGGAAGTGCATTCCACAATCTCGGGGTAGCGACCGAGAAGGCCCGTCTCTGTGTAGCCACCAAATGAGTTGGCAGTAACTGGAGATGGACCTCCTCAGATGACCTCAATGGGCTGTGGGGCTCATAATGAAGAAGATGCTGCAGGAAACGTTTACTGCAGGAAACACAGGTATTTCTTAGAGAGTCTCACAAACATCTGCAAATCTATGAATCACAGAAGCCCAGTGTCTGACTTGCAGTAATAGGAGCAATCAGGTGGAGAAGTAGAAGTGATGCCACGGTAAAAATATTTGGTCTTCTGGATTATTGGACTGATGAGAAAGCTGTTGAAGAGACACCAGAACCTGTGTACATGGAGCTTGTGGCAGCACTTTTTCTCATTGCAAAATCAAATGAATTCAAGGCGAAGATATGCAACGCTAGTGGTCTTCTTCATAAACTCACCACATATGAGACAATATGTACTGCAATGATATTCCTTCAGATATTCAAGTTAACAACTCCATTGTCAGGTTATTTACAAACTAAAAATCTTGATTATGTTCAAGCTTGGCAGCATATTTCCTCAACTCGGGAAACTCTAAAAGAGGCAAGGGACAAATTTTCAGAAATTAAAGATGCTACAAAACTCTGTTTCGGTGATGTCTGACAAAATTGAAGAACGAGTAGAAGAGCCTGCAGTTGAGGGCTTAACTGTCGAAGCAGAACTTCCCCCAAAGCAAGTCAAGACTGTGAAAAGAATGCCAGGAGAACTATCAACTCATGAAGATATAGCAAAAACTGAAGAGGAGAGATTTTGCATAACTGTTTTCAATTTCGTCATGGATGAAATTATTCAAAGCATGGAATATAGGTTTGCAGCCCAGAAAAAAAATTATATCTGGACCTGGAGTACTTTGACCCAAGAAGATTTCATGACATTAGGAACAGCTTACAGTGAGGGAAATAAGTATTTGATCCCCTGCTGATTTTGTCTGTTTGCCCTCTGACACAGAAATGACCAGGCTATAATTGGAATGGTAGGTTTATTGTAGCTGTGAGAGACAGAACAACAACAAACAAACCCTCAAAAGCCCAGTGCCCAAAAGTCAGCGATGGATTTGCATTGTAGTGAGGGAAATAAGTATTCGATCCCTTCACAAAAGATGTCTTAGTACTTGGTGGCAAAACCCTTGCTGGCAATCACAGAGGTCAGACGTTTCTTGTAGTTGGCCACCAGGTTTGCACACAACCCAGGAGGGATGTTGTCCCACTCCTCTTTGCAGATCCTCTCCAAGTCAGAAAGGTTTCTAGGCTGATGTTTGGCAACCCGAACCTTCAACTCCCTCCACAGATTTTCTATGGGATTAAGGTCTGGAGACTGGCTGGGCCACTCCAGGACCTTCATGTGCTTCTTCTTGAGCCACTCCTTTGTTGCCTTGGCTGGGTGTTTTGGGTCATTGTCATGCTGGAATACCCATCCACGACCCATTCTCAATGCCCTGGCTGAGGGAAGGAGGTGCTCACCCAAGATCTGATATGGTCCCGTCCATCGTCCCTTCGATGCGGTGAAGGTGTCCTGTCCCCTTAGCAGAAAAACACCCCCAAAGCATAATGTGTCCACCTCCATGTTTGACGGTGGGGATGGTGTTCTTGGGCTCATAGGCAGCATTCCTCCTCCTCCACACACGGCGAGTTGAGTTGATGCCAAAGAGCTCGATTTTGGTCTCATCTGACCACAACACTTTCGCCCAGTTCTCCTCTGGATCATTCAGATGTGCATTGGCAAACTGCAGACGGGCCTGTACATGTGCTGCCTTGAGCAGGGGGACCTTGCGGGCACTGCAAGATTTCAGTCCTTCACGGCGTAGTGTGTTACCAATTGTTTTCTTGGTGACTATGGTTCCAGCTGCCCTGAGATCATTGACAAGTTCCCCCCCGTGTAGTTCTGGGCTGCTTTGTCACCGTTCTCATGATCATTGCAACTCCATGAGGTGAGATCTTGCATGGAGCCCCAGACCGAGGGAGATTGACAGTTATTTTGTGTTTCTTCCATTTGCGAGTTATCGTGCCAACTGTAGTCACCTTCTCACCAAGCTGCTTGGCAATAGTCTTGTAGCCCAGTCCAGCCTTGTGCAGGTCTACAACCTTGTCCCTGACATCCTTTGACAGCTCTTTGGTCTTGGGCATGGTGGTGAGTTTGGAAGCTGAGTGATTGCTTGCTTCTATGGACAGGTGTCTTTTATACAGGTACTGTAACAAGCTGGGATTAGGAGCACTCCCTTACAGCGGGTGTTCCTCATCTCAGCTGTTACCTGCATATAGTGAAAAGACACCTGGGAGCCTGAAATCTTGCTGGTTGATAGGGGATCAAATACTTATTTCCCTCACTACAATGCAAATCTATCGTTGACTTTTGGGCACTGGGCTTTTGAGGGTTTGTTTGTTGTTATTCTGTCTCTCACAGCTACAATAAACCTACCATTCCAATTATAGCCTGGTCATTTCTGTGTCAGAGGGCAAACGGACAAAATCAGCAGGGGATCAAATACTTATTTCCCTCACTGTAGCTCCTCAGGCTCTTAATGAAATATGTGAATTGCTCCCAAGTGTTGATAAAGGAAAACTAAAAGAGGAGTTAATTTCATTTGCGAGTGTATGGCCTCAAGTATGTAAAACGTCTGCAGAAGATAACTACAAGTCAGATTCACCTGAGAGAGAAAAAGATGAGAATGATGAATGGAAAGAACCAGAACCAGAAATGATATTAAAGCAAAAGACATGTGAAAAGAAGTGTAACTCATGCATCAAGTGTGTCCTCCATGTCCGCCATGAGTACAATATGTATTCCTTGCAGTACACTGAACTGTACAAAGTTTACAAGCATCTCCTGACTATTCCTATTCCTCATCACAGTAAGAAGTTTGTTTGTTTATTATTATTTATTCTATTTATTACATTTATATCCCACTCTTCCTCTGAGGAACTCAGAGCTCAAAATACATGGTTATTTTTATCCTCACAACTACCCGTGAGGTAGGTTAGGCTGAGAAATACATGACTGGCCCAGAGTCACCCAGTGAATTTCATGGTTGAATGGCGATTCGAACTCGGGTCTTCCCAGTCCTAGTCCAACACCCTAACCACTATGCTATGCTGAAAACCTCAAGGCCTTTTTTTGAATGCAATGTGGGCGAGACATTTTGTTTAAAGTTGATAATGACTGTGTAATCAACAAAATGGGAAATAAGGAAACTAAAATAATGAGATGTCTTTTATCAGTGTAGTCACTTCACTTTAAAATAACATAAAAATGTAAAGATAATGTGTGTAATTTTCAAGCTTGTATTTACAGTTATCAATCAAAAACCCAGTATTGAAGTACTTTATTAATTTCCTAACACATATATCCAAAGTAAAACTCAGCGCCCTCCCCACATACATTCCACTGCCCTCCCAGTGCCCCCAGTCCGGCCCTGGGGAACAATGGGATCTGTCATCTGTGGTAGCGCAGTGGGATAGCTATTCTTCCACACCCACGCTTCCTCCAAGGAGCCCAGAGCAGTGTATATGGTTATGTTTATTCTCAAAACAACCCTGTGAGGTAGGTTAGGCTGAGAGATACATAGGAACATAGGAAGCTGCCATATACTGAGTCAGACCATCGGCATATCTAGCTCAGTATTGTCTTCACAGACTGGCAGCGGCTTCTCCAAGGTTGCAGGCAGGAATCTCTCTCAGCCCTATGCTTTGGTAGTTTGTTGGTTCAATAAAAAAATCTTGTCCTATAATAATAATAATAATAATAATAATTTTAAAAAAAACAATTCTTGTCCTATCTGGGAGATGCTGCCAGGGAGGGAACTTGAAACCTTCTGCTCTTCCCAGAGCCTCCATCCCCTGAGGAGAATATATTACAGTGCTCATATGTGAGCCCCTGCTTAGCTAAGGCAGAGGCGTATCTAGGGAAAATAGCGCCTAGGGCAAACACTGAAATTGCGCCCCCTGTCCAAGCATCTGACACCCATCTTTCAGATAACTTTACCATAATATCAGCTCAAACATACAAGTCAAGCTTGTTAATCTTTTCATATTTCAAAAACTATTTAGCAGTGGACTTAGCCAGACCAAAAAATGCTGGAAAACTACAAATTTCAGTATGCGGGGGCTCATGAAATACCCAAATACTATGTGGAGATGTACTTGGAAAACTAAACAGAAGTGCCTGTCTAATTCTCTACTATGCATTGTAGCATCACCATTACATAAGTTTTAAAAATCAATGGAGAATTTGACTTTTCTCAGATACTCTGTAAATAATTAAAGGATATGCAGAGTAAACTGTGTCACTGCTTGGAATATATTCTAGTCTTTCAGAAAGACAGTTAAAATGGGAGAAAGAGAGCAAGAAACTCCCAGTGGGCCTTAATATTAAGGGTTTCACACTGATTCAAAGACAAACTCACCATTAATAGCCATATTAGCAAGACATCACATTTAACTCACTTATCACAAGAAGCAAAGTAAGAGCAAATGAATACAATCCTAGCTCTTAAGCGTCAGCTCAGTATTCACAAGCCCTGATTCTCTGTACATAGTGCCAATCTGAATACGTGTACAGTGTCTTATATAATATTTTTATTACTATTATTTTTACCCGTAGCCCCTTTGGGGGTCTTCCTAAAGGCTGGGGGGGGTTTGCAAAGATTCCCCCTCACCCCGCTGGCCTTTAGGGCCTCGCAGGGACCAATTGAGCATGTGCAGTGGCCGTTTTTAAAAATAATCTTAAAAAAAAAAAAAGGCCACAGAAAACAAAATGGCCACCGCGCATGCTCAAATGGCCTCTGCAAAGCCTGGCATGACCTAGAGCCTCACAGAGGCCATTTGAGCATGCACGGTGGCCATTTTTTTTTGGCAGCCATTTTTTTTTTAAAAATTAATTTTACAAAATGGCGCCCCCCCTTCAAGTGGCGCCCGGGGCACGTGCCCTGCCTGCCCTACCCCTAGATACGCCCCTGAGCTAAGGGGACATGTCATGCTTGCTATCGCAAGACCAGCTCACCTCCCATGACCCATGGCTGGCCCAGAGTCACCCAGTGAGTTTAACAGCTGAATGGGGATTTGAGAGAGCTACCACTATCTCTTTTTGTGACTTCAAAACTGCCAAAGGCTGTTTCTCATTGTTCTTAGATCCCCATCTCTGTAGCAAACATCTGCAGTTGTGGCTAAGGGACACAGGACTGTCAATAGGGCAGGGCAAGCAGACTGACTGCCCTGGGCCCCCACTCTTTTAACCCCAATTAAAATTAACTGGAAGCCCCCACACTGGCTGATTTGCTTCATGCCGCACAATAGATATTGGGCTCTATCTCCAAGGACAGCCCTGAAGGGACAATTAATTTTATTTTGTTGAATTCCTAACTTCTATCTCGAGGCATTTTAGGCAAAATAGCGAGAGCCATTCACAGTAATTAGGGCAGCCTACTTGATTGCATTTCAGTGGCAAGACCAGAGCTGCATTGCATCAGATGCTGGCTCTGAAGTGATACACATACAAGACCCACATCTTGTGGGGAGCAGAAGGATCCTAAGAGTTCTGCATTTCTAGGGGGTATAGGAGGTCTCTCCAAGTTCAGGGAAGATTCAGGTAAGTAGCTGACTTCTTTGTGCAGGAAAGGGGAAGAGACAGCTAATATCAGATGAGTTTTGATAGTTCATTTTTTGGGGCCCAGGATTATAAAAAAAATGAATGGTAACTTGTTTTTCAAAAGGTGCAATCAAGAAATATTAAGCTCTTTAATAGTTTTTACAACATACTTTTAGCAAGTAAGTAAGTAACAAGTTTATTGTTGTGACAGGTCATAATAACGTATCATTAGCAAGTAATAAAAGGTGAACTAACAAATCTTCTGGTGCATAAACCTTCATTCATAATATATGTATCCTGGAAAAGAGAGACACGAAGTATGTATTTGTGGGGGGAACTCCCATCATTTATTTACCAAATGAGGAGTAAAAAATGATAGTTACTTGTTAAGGTAACTAATCCATAGAATAACTAATCTGAATTTATGCACCCCACCCCCTAAAACAAGACTCTTTACACACTTACTGCAGAAGAGAATAAGCTTTATTGACTAGTGGATTTATTTCTGAGTAAATGGGCAAGCGGTTGGGTTGTGCACATGCTTTTATAAACTCACTTTCAATCTGCAACATGCATTGCCAACTTCTCAACCGGCAACTGTAGCTGTGCTTTTAATGCAGCTTCATGGGCAAACTGCTTCAAGTTCTCAGACAACGTGTATCTCTCTATGTCGTGAAAAGCTTCACTTGCTGATTCTTGCAGATCAAGAGGCACAGGCGCAGGCCCGGCCGGTCTTTATTTTCGTTTCCCTGGTCAGTTGGCAATCCCATTTGGAAGAGCTATCGCTCGCCCTTTCCAGGCTGTGCACGGGACGCCTTTGCAGGCTAAAGCTTCAGCGACCCATCTACAGCCCGGGCAACCTTTTCTTAGCCACACTAGTCTGTAAGCGAGAACTGCTTCCTTCTTGGGCTCCCGTCCCTAGGCCCCTACAAAATCCGCACACGGGAAGAGAAGCGGCCGCCAAGGCGCAAGCTATGCCCGGCTCCCATTGGCCCGCGCAGTGGGTGGGGACCTAAGGCGCTTTCGCCGCTGGCGGAGCGCAGTCACCATTTCATCCTGTTGCATCACACGCCTTGCCGCTTCGTGCTCGGGGCGCAACTAGTCCCTCCCACGGCGCCTCCGAATCTCGCTGTAAGGGAGGGAAGGGAAGAGGCTCGTTCGTTTTCCCGACGTCGATTGGTTTGGAAAGGGAAGGAAGGCGGCCGCAGGCCTCTCCCTATAGGGCAGGAGGGTTGTCACTCCACATGCGGGGGGTCAGGAGGCTTCTGCCTTTACTTAGAACGGTTGCGGCGGGCAGGGAAATATTTCGAGAATTCGCCGGAGAGGTGTGTCTGCTGCCCGGTCCAGGAACAGGGCAGCGGCCGCTCGCTTCGCGTGGATCCAGCGAGAGAGGCAGCATCGGCCTCTTTCCGACGCATTTCTTTTGTCAGGTATGGAGAGAACGTGTGCATGGGCCAGTGCGGCGGCGTCTGCCTTCCATCCACCCTTCGGTCCGCGATACTGGCTCTGCTCGTTTTAGTTTAGAGGTGGTTTCCAGGAGGGAGTGGCGGGAAGGATGCGATACTAGCATAGGCGCGATAGAGGTCTAGTCAAAAGTCTTAGCGTGTCCTGGGTCCCCCCCCCGCCCCCCCGTGAATGCATTTTCTGGCTTTCGGTGTGTGATCCAGACGCGTGCAAGGGCGAAGATGACTTCTGTCTCTGGGTTATTGTGATGACAGGCTCGGTTTATAGCAAGCCTCAACCCGCTTGTTCCAGAATAATCCAAGGTTGCACCAGTGCAAATTCGTTACCGTGGAATGAATAGCATTATAGCAGAATTCCCAAACCTGGGTCCCCAAATGATGATGGACTACAACTCCCATCATCTCCATCCGCAACGGCCTTTTGTTGCGGCTGGGGATGTTGGAGGTTGTAGTCCATCATCTGGGTTCCCATCCCGATGTCTCTGCCTGTTTACTCGGAGGAAAGATCCACTGACTTCACTGGGGCTTACTCACAAGTAAAATTGCTGCCGCCTGAACCTTACGAATACCTTTGCTTAAATCCATGGGAACATTCCTACATAAGCCGGTTTAAGGGCACAAGAGGATCCCGGATATCAGATCTGAGGCCCAATACTCTGCTTCTAAAAGTGGGTATCCAAGTGCTTCTGGGTAGCCCAGAAACCAGGTAGCAAGCTACTCCTGCTATTGCCCCTTCAGCAACTGCCCCTGAATATGGAGGCTCCATTTAACTACCGAGGCTACCGTTGACCGATCTGTCCTTCACGGATTTGTCCAATCTTCCTTTGGAAACTCGGAGTCAAATGCAGAGGTATTAGGTGTGAATCTAGCAATTCCGGCCCTTTACCATCTCATTCACCTCTTTTTCGTAATACCACCCACCCACCCCAACCCCCGCCCACCACATCCTTTTTAAAATTACATCGTCAGTTTCCGGGCTGCTCAGTGATGGATTCGTTTGCTTTAAAGCAAGAACTAGGTCATGCCTTTTCTCGTTTTTCGTTAGATGCGAGTGTTTGTGAATTTTCCAGTGTCGCGTTTTTGCAAGAGGGTTGTTTGAACAAAAGAGGCGCCCCCTAGATCCTCCCTGAAAATCAGTCGTAGGTACCAAGGTCGCTTTCGGGAGAAACGCAACTGTGACCTGTCTAGGATCAGGAAGGCGGCCCTTGTTTCCAAGCCAAACTTTCTGACTTGACCGAAGGCGAGCTAGCACGGTGCCTCTGGTTTCAGGAAAGAAGCCAGCAGCTGCTTCGTGAATTGTTTGGCCGCCTGCAGTGCAAATGGCGCTTGGCTGGAAAGCGGAGGCGAAAGGAAGAAGCGGAGGAGGAGGGCGGGCTGGAGGAGGCCACGGCGAGGACTTGGATCCGGATTCTAGAACGCGCCACCGGGGAATTCTAAATTGGAACGCGGAGCCGAATTCTGGAACGTGCCCCGGGGAATTCAAGATTAGAATGTGCTTGCCGGGCGCCTGGGAACATCCCTCCCCGGGGAGACTCCTTGCGCCCCCTATGTGGTGTTGGCGACACACACAGGCGCGTTTTTCTGTTTCTCTGCTGCACTTTTCCAGAGAAGTAGCTGTGTTAGTCGATAGCTGGAAAAACAACAAAGAATCTTGTGGTTCCTTAAAGGCGAACGCACATTTATTTCGGTGTAAGCTTTTGTGGACTGCAGTTTAGGAAAATGGAGATGTGCCTTGTACCTAAAAGGCTTCCCTTCTAAGTGACTTCCTTTCACAGATTCGATAACTACATTCAAAGCCTTCTGTCAGAGCAGGACCTTATATTTGTAGGTGATGTGTCCCGTCCCCCCTTCAAAGGCTCTGCACATCAGTCCTACATGGGGCCTCCTATTGTTCTGTTAATGAATTGAGATCTGATGTTGCAGAGATGCAAATCCTTAGGTTGAAGACATGAGCTTCTGAATTGTAGGTACAGGTATGTACTTGCAGGAGCTCTTAGACTATAAATTGCTTGCTTGCTTTCTGGTCGCAGATGTGCAGAAGGGCTTCCTTCAATCTTCTCTTGGTATCAGGTAACTACATATAATAAGATTATGTGAAAGAAGAAACCTGTGCTTGCAAAGTTAACTGTGTCTCTGGAAAGTCTTCTCCCATTCCATGGTTAATCCTATTTTAATAGAAGTGTACAGGTGAGGGACAAGAGAATAAAAAGGTAGCAGTTCTGTGCCTTTTGCATTCCCCACACAGGGAGCAAATATTTCACATGGGAATCTGTTTTTCTCCTTTTCTAGTCTCTGCAATGTTTTTGTAAGGCTAGGAAGGGGTTATTTTGATTGTCTCATTCTGCACTATGGAAATCTTCCATGTTCCAAAGAATTTCCACTTGTAGTGCTTGATAGCTTTTGGCAACCAGTCAGAAGCAAGGTCATTGCTCTAATTTTCCCCACTTCCGCTTTAACCTGTCTTAAGCCTTCAGGGGCTGCCAGCTCGGCTTGCCTTCTGTTTGGCCTTCTGTAGAACCATCGGTGGAAAATTCCACTGTCAAAAACCCACAGGAAGGCTTACCTTTCTGGCTTTAAAAGAAAAAGGACAGAATGCTTAAAGATGTGGTAATCTTTATGATTATATATTCAGGGCTAGTATTTTGGCACTGGAGCTCGGGCTAGAAAAGTACTGTTTTGAACTGCTCTGACCTTGTCATAAACTGATTCAGGCTGGGCATTAGAAGGAATGTCCTAAAGAGCTGTTCAAGAGTGGAATGGCCTGCCCCTCACAGCAGAAGGGTCTCCCTCACTACTGGTTTTCAAATAGAGGCTAGATAACCATCTTGTAGAGTTGCTGTAATAGATTCCTGTATTGAGCAGTGAGTTGGCTTAGAAGACCTCTAAGGTCCCTTCCAGCTATAAAATTCTGTATTCCTACTCTGTGTTCCTACTCAGACATTGTATGTATGTACAGGTATTTGAATGATTGTATGTGCATTCATGTTAAAAGCAAACCTATAAAAGTAAACCATGCCCCCTTCAAATGTAGGGCACAGATTAGTGTACCTGTGTGGACATAATGTGTGAATAGGGCTTATACCATCTTCCTTTCAGTTGCTACTATGGGCTAGGTACTTCTGCTGGGTCTCTCTCTGCCTCAGATGTGAATGGATAATTCAGATTGCTCCATGTTGCAGTAGAATTAATATATTTTCATACTGCCCTCTCTTCCAAAGAGATCTGACAGTGTGCAAGGTCGCCCTCCTCACAACAACCCAGTGGGTAGCAAAAACAGCCGAGAGTCCTATTTCACCTTTAAAGACTAACCAATTAATTGTAGCATGAGTTTTCACAGAGAATGGCCCACGTCATCAGAGGCATGAAGGCTTATCTTAATTAGGCAGGTGTGTGGGATATATATATAGAGAGAGAAAGAGAGGTTCAACCAGATATATATCCCACACACCTGCCTAAGTAGGATAATCCTTTCATGCCTCTGATGAAGTGGACCATTGTCTGTGAAAGCTCATGCTACCATAAACTTGTTTGTCTACACTTGTTTATATTGCCACCCCTGTCTGATGGGTGAGCATGAGAATTCAGCCCATCCTTGCATGTTGGTCATGAAGTAAAACAATAATCTCTCTTGAAATTGCCTTTCACCCCCTCAGTTATTGAACCATCTCTGCGGAAAGTTCCAATGCAAGCTCTTTTGTTTTCCTTTCTCCTAGGCAGCTTGCTCTTTGCTCTTTGTGTTTAAGACATTCCAAGACCAGCTTCCTGCCGTTTGTTTCCCATCAAGGCCTGTGGAACCAAGTTATGTCCACTGCTGCTTTAATTAGCCTGGTCAGAAACGGAGGGCACCACGTGAGGAGGAGAGCGCTGCTGACGTCCCGCCTCTTGCAAGACGACAAGCGGTTGATGGTCGTATGCCAGAGTTCCACCACTGAGCGCAGGGCTTCCCGCTTCGACCTGGATGGGAGTGGCCGCCCCGCCACGTGGGACTCCTTTGGTATATGGGATAACCGCATTGACGAGCCTATCCTCCTTCCGCAAAGCATAAAATATGGAAAGCCGATCCCCAAAGTCAGCTTGTCCAATGTGGGCTGCGCCAGCCATATTGGGAAGCGAAAAGAAAATGAGGACCGCTTTGACTACGCCCAGCTGACTGACGATGTTCTGTATTTTGCCGTTTATGATGGGCATGGCGGGGTAGCAGTAGCTGACTTCTGCAGTAACCATATGCAAAAGTATATCCAGTGAGTACTTAAATTATCTGGTGCTAAATGTGAACATTCTGCAGAATGATGGGGGAGATGGCACAATGCTGGGGTGGATGAGAAAGCGTAAAATGGCCCTTCCTTTAAAACTAGTGGCCAACAAGAACCAGTTGTTGGCATGTGCTGGGTATTGCCTATGGCCACAGTGAACAATTCTGCAGAGTTCTCTATGCATATACGGTACTAGTGACAGCTTCTTTTATTATGACCCATTGTGAACTCTTAAGATCAACCACAAGTGCCCTGATAGGGCATCAAGGACCCCTGCTAACAGGGCAAAAAGGCACCTTTTAAAAATGGTGGCTCTCTTCTTCCTTGTGATCTCTCTGCATTCACACCTGTGGGATCTGTGCCTGTGCACGGCATTGTTTAGAACCTTCTAAATCAGGGATTCTCAACCTTGGGTCCCCAGATGTTCTTGGACTTCAACTCCCATAATCCCCAAACAAAGGCCATTGGGGCTGGGGATTATGGGAGCTGAAGTCCAATAACACCTGGAGACCCAAGGCTGAGAATCCCTGTTCTCAATTGCTCTGAGAGCTCTTCTTGATGAAAAGTGGGCTATGAACAAACCATCTTATTCATTATGGTAAGCCAAGCTTACCACGATGAAGTAATATAAAGCAGTTGCTTTAGGTAGTAAACTCCAGAAGGGATGCCATTGTCCTGCCTCCTGCTTCAATCACTGTGTCACTGTGATTGAAAACAAAAAATGGAAAACAAAAAGCCCTCTTCCTTTGTGGCCCAGTTCAGATGTCTCATTCCCTGATCCAACAAATCATGGTTGGTTGGATCAGGAATGCATAGTGTACCCTCATATCCCCTTTCTTTTTTTCTGTCTCTCTCATGCCTGACTTAATGCAAGATTTCCTGATTTGTGAAACTTCTGTCTGTTGTGACAGCTGAACAGGGAAATGGTGGCTTGAGCACACCCTATAAACTAGGCATTGCAAACCGTGCTTTGATCCTGGTTTATAAGCAGCACTGAAACCCCAGTTTCCCAGTGCAGACATCCTAGTAAGCTGTAGTTTGACAACTCAGAAGTCTTGCCAAGCATGCAAGGGGAGGTAGATAAGGGAGAGGACAGAACGGAGACGTGGGACCCTGTGCATTCCAGATCCTATAAGCCATGTTTCCATAAATATGATATCTAAACAGGGCCTGTATCTTTGTATTTTCTTAAGGTGCAAAAATATTTTGAGTCCTGTGCTGTCTTCACTTCTGAACTTGAGCACAGTTCCAAACCTTTATAAGACCTGTTTAGATGGTGCCAAGTGTGTGGTTATTGGAACAGTATAGGGTGGGATATCCACCAAAGTAAATTAGCAGCTAAACTGAGATAGGAAATGTTTCAAAAATGTGGATATATTGTTTGTATTAGGTAGTAGGAAAGCATTTTCTACTAAAGTCATCTATCTATCTATCTATCTATCTATCTAATTTTCTAAGGCATACCCATGGCTAACCTCTTGTGTGGCAGCTCTCGCGAGAGTTCGCAAACAGAAGCACCTGATTGGGCAGTGGGGATTCTATATGCAAATAGGCAGGAGGAGCCTGTGGCACCGTGGTGAATGGGCAATAGGGATTCCATATGCAGATAGGGAGGAGGAGCCTGTGATGGTTAAGGTCAGTTGGAATGCAACTGTTACTGGTCGGAAGATGTTCTTGATTGTAGAGGAGACTAATCTCTCTATGTAAAAGGATAGTGGGCAGGGGTCTGTGAAGAGAGGGGTCGTGAGGGAGGAAAGGGCCCCTTCAGGAGAAGGAAGCTGCCGTTGTGACAATTAGATGAGGAAACAAGATGAACAAGATCTGTTAACTCAGGAAGGGAGAGAGAGAGAATAAGGGAGGGGAAGAAAGCCAGAGGGGAAGAGTGAGTGAAGGAGAGAGAAAAAGAGAGAAAGAGGGGAGGGGAAGAGAGAAAGAGGGAAGGGTGAGGGATGGGCCCGAGTCTCTCAGCGGCCTGAGGGGAATGAGTGGTCATGGTGGCAGCGGCAGCAAGGAAGGGCCCAGTCAAACACTGCTGCTGTTTGGGGCGCAGGCAGGCAGGCACTGGCTGGGCCTGGGCCTGTCAGCAGCCTAAGGGGAATGAGCTGCCATGGTGGTGGAGGCAGCAAGGAAGGGCTGCTGCTCCTGTGGGGAGGAACAGGAGCATGGCTCAGGCGAGGGTGGGGAGGTCTCTGGGGATAGGGGGCTCAGGTGAAGGTGGGGAGATGAGGGGTGCAATCAAGTACTAGAGCACAAATGCTCTGCGTGGGTTAAGCTAGTTTGAATTAACTTGGGGGGAAATGGTTTCCATGAAGAGCACACTTGGGGAGGAATATGTGTACATGAAAAAAAGGTGCCATGCAGATCCTCTTCTTCCTTTTCTCCATTTATCTGCAGCACCTGGCATGTCACAAGGGTGGTATGGTGTTGCATCAGGTTTGCATGCTCATGTCCTGAATAAATAGTTGGCAGGGTCAGCTTGACTACACCAGTGACCTGTTCACGAGGTGAGCAGAAGGGTGGAGATGATGCAGAAAACTGATTCAGTTGCCCCAACCACCAACTTCTCAGTGCCTTATGCAGCTACTTGGTATAGAGTATTATTATTATTATTATTATTATTATTATTATTATTATTATTATTATTATTATTATTTTTACATTTATATCCCACTCTTCCTCCAAGGAGCCCAGAGCAGTGTACTACATACTTGAGTTTCTCTTTCACAACAACCCTGTGAAGTAGGTTAGGCTGAGAGAGAAGTGACTGGCCCAGAGTCACCCAGCTAGTTTCATGGCTGAATGGGGATTTGAACTCGGGTCTCCCCGGTCCTAGTCCAGCACTCTAACCAGTACAACATGCTGGCTCTCTTTACTCTGTAGTCTCTGTACTCTGTGAAAAAGAAAATTTCGTGGTGTTATCATTTATAACACAAAATAGTTGTGTTCTCTTGGATATAATTTTAATTCTCTTCACCCTATCACTTTTTGTTTTCAGAGATTTCCTCTCTGTGGAGCAGAACCTGGAAAAGGTACTGATGAAAGCTTTTCTAGAAATAGACAAAGCATATGCAAGACACGCTCACTTATCTGCTAATGGTAGGTACAAACCTGTTCTCTTCAGGAGTGCAATGAGAGAGTTGATCTTCATGGGGTGACCAGTGGTTTTTCTACTGAAGCTTAAGGCTCATGTTTAAGAACACACAAGAATTTGCTAAAAGTCTGCTTGATAAAGTCAGTATTACTTTGGCTTGTGCTGTCAAAAATATGTAAAGAAAATTATTTGCAATGCCAACATTAAATGATGAACTGGTGCAGGATTAAGTTTCCTTGAAAACTTTGATTTAGAATGTAGATTGTAAAGTCACACTTATCCACACTTTAGTTTAAGGCTGAAATCTAGCAGGGTATTCCAGATGTGAAAGACAATTGGTTGGCATGTTGTGAAGGATAAATCTGTTCCCACTTGGATCTTAAAATGGCTAGCTAATGGGCATGTTAACATTGTGAGCCTAAGCACTTAGCTGGGAGGTAAGGCCCACTGTCTTCATAGGAATGTGTTTTCAATCCTAAACACATTAAGGCTGCTGCTACTACTACTACAACAAATATTTATATATCGCACTTCAACCAAACTTCTCAAAGTGGTTTACATAGAAAAAGAAACAGTACATAAATAAGGTGGTCCCCCTGGCTTTGGTCTCAAGCTCCATCAGCTTTTTTCAGTGAGTCTCATTTCACATGCAAGTTGTTGGATATATTGAAATATATCCGAGAAGCCAATTCTGTGTTAAAGGGAAGATAAATCAAAACTGAAATGGGGTTTTAAGCACCACAGCAGTCAGTGGAGACCGGCATAGTACATGGTGTGGTTCTGTGATGTTTTAGGTGGTGGTGACGGCTGTGGATAACTTACATGGTTGTCCCTGAAGTGGCTTGACCAAAATATAAATGACATAAATGGATGGGCTTTAAGAGCTCAATTTCTGTAATCCTTGTGGCTTTTTCCATCTTGCTTCCTTATGTAACATGCATGCAAGCCCAGTGCTTAATCTTGCTCTATTGGCTTTGCATACGCCTTTGGATTTCAGCTGAGTGGATTAATAATGTTCATCAAATGAAATGGAAATGCAGAACAGATTATGATTTGAACCATTTTTCTGTTTCATGAAGACCTTATTATATACACGGAGCCATTCTAGATGACACTTAGCTTCAAGAGCCTAGACCAGTTTCCTGTCCCTAACATTTGGGACCAATCTTGTCCTTAGATGCACCGTCACAGATGGGGAGTAACCACATTCCTCCAGCCTAGGCTTGTTGTCTTACCCATGCTTAGTTGAGAGTAAGCCCCTCAAACCCAATTGGGCATACTTGTGAGTACATGTTTAGGATGGGACTGCGTGGCTTCCACACTATACATAATTACTTGGGGAGTTCACCCCCACGAAACTGTAGAATTCACTCCATTGAATGAAAGAAGTTCTAAAATGCCTGGTAAAAAAGATGGAATTTTAGGGCTTTTCAGAGGCATTCATTAGAAGCCAGTGTTTGCACGGACCTTTAATATAGTTAACATTATTTTTTATTGTTTGGCTCTTGTGATTATGATAGTCACAATGACCAACACTCACACTAAAGTTGTGCTGACCCAACAGGGTATTCTGTTGTGAGGAGGGTGCACGATCTTGGCAGCCGTCTGTATTGCCTGAAAACATGTCCCTGTGGGTTGGAGTATCCTTGGGGACATATTTTCAGGAGACACAGATAGCTGCAGATGGGGGTGGTGGTGGTGGTACGGATTGCCAAAAATAATCCTGCACGACAGAAAACCCTGTCAGTGTGGCATTAGTTTGAATGTTAGCCATCATTGATGAGAACTCTTTCTTGCTTAGAAACACACACTGCCTACATTTCCTTGATGTAAAGAGGTGTGCCCTCTGATCAGATAAGTGCATACAACAATTCAGGTAGGAGGGACTTGCTCCTGCATCTGTGTATATGACACTTGATAATATTGTAAGCAAAAAATCAGGCCCCTGCCTCAAGAGGCATACAGATTAAATTATTTATTTATTTAACACATTTTTATACCGCCCCAAACTTGCGTCTCTGGGCGGTTTACAAGAAGATAAAAACAAAAAACATTAATTAAAAGCAAAACAATAAATCTAAAACCAAGAAATTTAAAACACAATTAAAATTTTTTAAAACAATATTCTAAAAACAACATTAAAACAATCAAAACAATATCCGTTAAAAGCCTGGGTGAACAGGTGCGTCTTTAAAGACTTTTAAAAAGTTGTCAGAGTTGGAGAGGCTCTTATTTCACTAGGGAGTGCATTCCAAAGCCTCAGGGCAGCAACAGAGATGGCCCATCCCTGAGTAGCCACCAGACGAGCCAGTGGCAAATGCAGACTGACCTCTCCTGATGATCTCAATGGGCAGTGGGGTTCATGACAAAGAGGAGGTTATCTTAAATACCCAGGGCCCAAGCTGTTTAGGGCTTTATAGGTTACTAGTAATTTTAAGCCCGTTATAATAACAGGCGCTAGGTTTTTTTTTCTTTATTCCTTCTTCCTTTCTCTTGTCCTTTTTCTTTTCTTTCTGTTTGTCTTCCTTTCTTTCCTTTCCTTCCTTTTCTCGCTCTTCTTTTCCCTCTCTAATGGGCGTGCTCTGTGGGGGGCGGTTCCCCCCCTTTGTTCTTTACTTCTATCTCTCCTGTTTTCCCTCCCTCCCTCTTTGTTTCCCCCACTTCTCTCTCTTCTCTCTTATTCCTTTTTTATTTCTTTTATTTTATCTATTGTTCTGTCTCTCTTCCTCAGTCCTTGTTTTCTGTCTCTCTGTCTGTTTTTCTGTCTGTTTGTCTGTCTCTCTTTCTTTCTGTCTTTTCCTTCCTCCACTCTTTTTTTAATTTACCCTTCCCTCTCCCGTACTCTCTTCTTTCCTTGCTTTGCCCCCACTCTGAAAAAGTCCCGAAGACGCCTATGTGACCGCGCACCCCACAGCTTGCTGTGAGCGGAGTCTCTCCCTAAGGAAGCGGCTTGCTCTCACTGCGCTTCTGCCTGAAGGCAGCGTGGCTCGGCTGCCACGAAACTGAAAGCAGTGGTGAGGACTGGAGCATCTGGCTGGGGCACAGACTACTTCCTCGCTGCAACTCAGCAGCACCGCCAGTTGCTCCTGCCGTTTCAGCGGCCCTTTAAAGGGACAGGGCCCAGTCACAGCATCAGTAAAAATTTACTCTGCGTTACAGAGCGGCTGGCTGAGGCCGCTCCAGTCCCGGCGGCGACGCTGCTCTCCCGGGAACAAAGCGGAGGCGGGAGCGTGCACGTGCGACAGCTACTCCGGCAGGCCGCCTTTGCAATCTCCAACTCAGCTTGCTCTGGGGGTAGGAAGAGGCGACAGGGGCGCCTCGTCATCGGCCCGGGCACCTGCTGAGGGATCGGGCAGCTGGGAGGGCGGGCAAGGGCCCCAAAGTCTCCCCCTACCCGGCTTCAGCGGCGCCGCCACCTCGGCTGGCTTCCCCCGCCGCCTCTTCCTCCCGGCCGGCTTCGGCGGCGCGGCCAGGCCTTGGCCATGGCTCCGCCGCCGCCTCGGCCACGCCGCATCCTCCCCGCTCCTCCAGTTTCCCCCGCCGCCTCTTCCCTGGTTTGGGGGGGCTTCCCCGGCTTCTTTGAGGTGGCCGCTTCTGGCCGCCCCACATGGCTGCCTGGTGTCGGCGGTCGTGTCTCCCTTGGGCTGTTCTGGGCCTGCACTTCGCGCAGGCCCAGGACAGCCCAGGGAGACACGGATGCAGACACCAACGTTCCAAAGGCACGGACACTCACTTAGCCTTTTATTATATAGGATGACCAACACGTTGTATTTTGCCTGGAAACATATCGGCAGCCAGTGTAACTCCTTCAGTACAGGAGTAATATGGTCTCTCCTAGATGACCCAGAGACCAGCCTGGCTGCTGCATTCTGGACCAACTGTAGTTTCCGGACTACGTACAAGGGCAGCCCCACATAGTGCGCATTACAGTAATCCAGTCTGGAGGTTACCAGCAGATGCACCACTGTTTTGAGGTCGTCTATCTTAAGAAACAGATGCAGCTGGCGTATCAGCCAAAGCTGATAGAAGGCACTTCTGGCCACTGCCTCAACCTGGGACACCAAGGAGAGATTTGGATCCAGAAGCACCCCTAGACTGCATACCTGTTCCTTCTGGGGAAGTGTTACCCCATCCAGAACAGGCAGATCAAAATTGTCTCTTGAGTTCCGACCCTGCACAATGAGTACCTCTGTCTTATCTGGATTCAGTCTCAGTTTGTTATCCCTCATCCAGCCCATTACCACCTCCAGGCAGACATTTAGGGAGGTTATGCCCTCTCCTGATGATGCTGACATGGAGAAATAGATTTGGGTGTCATCAACATACTGATAGCACCCTGCACCAAATCTCCTGATCAGGGCCGGCTCTGGGGGATCTGGCGCCCCGATGCAACATTCTATTGAGCGCCCCCCACTTATAGTAAAAAATAAAAATTCAAAATAATTACAATTAGTGTGTATTCAGAATTTAATACACAAAGATTTTACTTAATTATGTGCATAACATTGTATATAATAATTATGTACATAATATGTATATAATATAATTATAATTATATTACTCCTATACTTAAAGAGCTATTTGGCTACCAATATGCTTCTGGGCAAAATACAAGGTGCTGGTTATAACCTATAAAGCCTACACAGCTTAGGCCCTGGGTATTTAAGATAATGGAGCAGTCTTGGCTTGAATGAGAGAGAGAAAGAGAGAGAGAGAGAATGGAGCAGTCTTGGCGAGAAAAAGAGAGAGAGTCAGTTCCCCATTGTTCTGGAGGTCCCCGTCCACATCCTGCCAGAAGCAGCTTTCCCCGCACCTGACAGTGCTTTCTCTCCCCACCGGGCTCCCTTCCTCCCTGCCATTTTTGCCCACACTTGCCAGGCTCCCTTATGAGGCCGCTGGCCGCTTCCTTCTCCTCCTCCTCCTATCATCACTGCGTCTGGGGCCATTTTCTTCTCGCCACCTCCTGCCAATTCGAGCCACCGCACGGCTGAGGGGATGGCTGCGGGGGTGCATGTGTGTCCTTCTACTCCCCCTCCGGTGGCAGAAGATATCAGAGCAATGTCATGGCCTGCTGCTTGGCCCAGCATTGCTTCCCAGCTGTGAGGCGTGCCTGCGCAGTTAAGAGACTTAACTGCACAGGTGCACCTCGCAGTTTGGAAGTGACGCCCCGAGTCATTGGCTCAATGCCCTCCTGCAGACTGCGCCCTGATGTGGTGCATCATCTGCTTACTGGTAAGAGCCAACCCTGCTCCTGATGATCTCTCCCAGCGGTTTCATGTAGACGTTAAACAACATTAGCCACATGCTCCCAGAATAGCTGCTACAATCTGACTAGCCGTTAGATGTATCTATATCCCAGCCCCAGAACTGTGTCTATTACATTGACTTGTATATATTGCATGGTGAAAGTAGTGTTACTAAAAGAGTAAGATACTTAATACATTTTTCTTCTTGGTTTAAGAAGTTACCAATCAGAACCATGATTTTAAAACTTTACTGTGTTACCCTGCAACACTGAAGACATGAGAGAGCTGCAGGAATATAGTCTAAAAAAATAATTGAGTGGCTTTTTTGGTAATGCCTCCTACCTATATCTCTTTTCCTTGCCATGATGGTTGTGATTTGTAGACATTGGTCCTAGTCCAGTAGAATGCTCTTCTGTACAAGCTCCGCTGGAATGAAATGGGAACATATGCATCTTCTTTTCACCACTGTGAGTCTATGCAAGCTCCCAGTGAATTGTGCTCCCAGACTAGTGAAAATAATTGCCCTTAATATGTTTAACTTGGATTGTAACACAGTGCCCATTAAAGTAGTGACCTTTGCCTATCTGATGCTAACGGGCCTTTTTGATGAAGGCTGTTGGAACAAATCTTTCAGTGAATGAAAACGTAAAGGGGCAAACATCAGTAATGTTCCTGAATGATTTGGATTATTTTTGAAGGTCAAAAATGCAGACCACTGCAATAACAGCTCTTATTTGGAAATGGCCAATGTGGCTGTTTCATGATTTGGGGCATGTCTTAAGTTCTCCTCTTAATGAGACACACACTGCGTTATTTCCCTGCAATTTCAACTCGCTCCCTTGTTAGTTCTTTTGAACAATGTTGAATATGCAAATAGACTGGAGAGAGCTCTAAGGGAGAATTATACATAGTAAAATTGAATATAACGATTTCCACCCCACACAGTCTCTCAAAACAAAGCCCTCAAATTCGGAATGAATCCTTTGTGCTCTCTTGCAGCTCTGCTCCTCTCAAGTGTTGCAAGTTGTATTTATTATTCTTAATATTATTATTTTGAGCAAAATTCCTGGGTGAATTTCCTATTTGCCTCTGTGTACATGTTATTTGTGGCAGACACTGTACCTGACCAGCAGCTCTAGAATTGGAGGCCCGGGACTCTATTTGCTGGGCTTCAGTGGAAAGAGAGATCTGCTTAATGTGGTCCCAGGTGAAGGAGTCTGGCGGGTTCCTAGCCTGGACTACTGGAAGGTTCCCACATCCACTTTGTCACATTAGTTGAGATGACATGCTCTAAAAATGTCCAGTGAGTGTTAAGATACCTATTGAAAGATTTTAGATGATATTCTCTGTAGAAAACGGCAAATCTGATGTGTGTTTTTATAAAAAGTGTCAATGTTAACCAGCTTACGTTCTAAGGCAACATTTTCATGCTGCTAAATTAATTGGGATTTATAGTAGTATAGTGCTGCTGATTTGATGGGTGGTGTGATTCCTTGATTTTGGAACTGTGCTGCTAATTAGGAGTCTAAGCCACCAACCTGTGTTGACTGGCTTCCTGCCTTCATTCTTGGGGACCTACCAAAAGATGCGTAGGAACCTCAGCTGAGATTAAGGCAAGCGTGTTGCCTAGGAGATGTTGAGAGATCTTTCTCTTAGAACTCTAAATACTTGCTCCACTTCACTTAATGTAGCCAGCATTGGAGATGTGGGAACAGCTCTCCTTGCCTAGTACATGGGGAATGACCATCATAACATGGTGAGATCAGAGCTGTGGCTCTGTGGGGGCTCGTTTGGATGGTACCTTGCCCAATCAGCCCACCCTAAGTGATAAAGATATGAGTGTGCCATGAGTAAGTCCTTGACGTTTGTCTGAACTTTATACTAGCATTTGGAGTACATTTAGAGAAGCAGTTTGGACAAAGTGTGTCTGCAGGCAGTTCAGTACACAGTGGGAGGTACAGATGTGCATGCTCACATCTTTAACATGTGGGGTGGGGCCAGTTAGGCAAAATAGGTATTGCTTTCTAAGGATGGAACCAGGGTGGATTTGATTTAAATCAAACTGATTTAAATCATGATTTAAATCACGATTTAAATCACTAGCAGGGTGGATAAAAATTTTAAAAAAATCCGATTTAAATAAAAAAAATCCGATTTAAATCAAAAAAATCCATTTTTTAAATTTAAATCGGATTTTTTTTATTTAAATCGGATTTTTTTGATTTAAATCGGATTTTTTTTATTTTTATCCACCCTGCTCGTGATTTAAATCGTGATTTAAATCAGTTTGATTTAAATCAAATCCACCCTGGATGGAACATAAGAAGCTGCCTTTTACTGAGGTCCATCTAGCTTAGTATTGGTCCATCTAGCTTAGTATTAGTACCCCTGCTAACTGGAAGTACCCCTGCTAACTGGAAAGAGGCACCTTTTACCGTGGTGATTCTCTTTATTTAGCAGGGGGAGAGTAACTGGCCCTATCCAACCCTAGTACAGTACTTCCAGTGACTGTTGCTGGTGTGTGTCTTATGTTTCTTTTTAGAA
The DNA here is from genome assembly GCF_027244095.1 of Hemicordylus capensis. Lineage (NCBI taxonomy): Eukaryota > Metazoa > Chordata > Lepidosauria > Squamata > Cordylidae > Hemicordylus > Hemicordylus capensis. The sequence continues at coordinate 22,306,146 of NC_069661.1, read as the reverse complement.
TGTGAGCCCTTTGGGGACTGGGAGCCATCTTATTTGTTATTTCTCTTTGTAAATCGCCCTGAGCCATTTTTGGAAGGGCGGTATAGAAATTGAATAATAATTATTAATTATTATTATTGTCTACCCAGACTGGTAGCAGCTTCTCCAAGGTTGCAGGCAGGGGTCTCTCTCATCTTGGAGGTGCCAGGGAGTGAACTTGGAACCTTCTACATGTCCTCTTCCCAGAGCAGCCCCATTCCCAAGAGGAATAGCTTACTGTGCTCACACATGTCTCCCATTCAAATGCAAACCGGCTTAGCAAAGGGGACAACTTATGCTTGCTACCACAAGCCCACCTTCATTTTTGTGACCTCTCTCTTATGGGTAGTGGCCCTGGAGCTGGATATTCCCCTGTATCTGGCCTATTATGTGCTGTTGTGCAACTTGCATAATGCAGTGCATCTATTTAGAGATGTTTTAAGTGGATGGAATAAGAAATATAAATGTGGCATTCAAATGACTCCCTTAAAAATGGAATAGCCCTCATTAATGCCACCCTGAGCTCCTTAGAAGAGCAGTATAAAATGATCTGATTTTAATTTTCATTTAACCAAAATGTTAAACTATCCTAAGCAATCCTCTTTTGTTGCTCTGACGAATACTGGAAACACTCCCCGCTCCCACTCCATAAATCTTGCAGCCCTGCCTCTTCCTTTCCTTAAACGCTGCAGGCAAGCTAGGGGGGTCAAAGCAGAGAAATCCAGGGAGGCTGGCATGTGGAGCTTCCCACAAACCCTCACCAGCAAATCTGGAGAAGAAAATGAATTTAAATTAACAACTATGTCTCTTGCTTAGCACCCAGTAACCGAGGCCTGGGGACAGGCAGAGCTCTGCCATGTTCTATAGTGAAGTCACTATGAACTGACCGCCTTCTGGGCCAAGCTGTACTACTCCATCGTTCTGGATGTTGTTAGCCGTGACCTTGAGGCCTGCCTGAGCATTCCTAAGAGCAGATAATCCACCAAAGAATAGTAATTGTGTTGGCGCAGCGGGAAATGACTTGACTAGCAAGCCAGAGGTTGCCGATTCGAATCCCTGCTGGTTGCCAGGAGTCGACACCAACTCGATGGTGCACTTTACCTTTACTGCATAATTGCCGTACCAGAGAAGTCATTGGAAGTCAGCTGCTTAAGACTGGAGGAGGCTGCCTTACGCTGGGTCAGACCCTTGTCCATCTAGCTCAGTATTGTCCAGCCACAGTGGTCAGTAGTCGGGGATGATGGGAGTTGTGGTGTAACAAGAACTGGAGGGCTGAAGTTGTTCATCCCTGGTCTACACTGACTGACAGCAGCTCTCCAAGGTTTCAGACAGGAGTCTTTCCTAGCCCTACCTGGAGATGCCTGGGATTGAACCTGGGACCTCCTGCATACAAGGCAGATGATGTACCACTTAGCTACGACCCTTCTCTGAAAGTTGGGTAAGAGAAACAAGGCTGTGGCTCTTATCTGTAGGACAACCTCTTGCTATTGGGGTGGAGGTAAAGGTTCATGACACCTCCAGTAGTATCTGCAGTTGGCACCATGAGCTGTTCCTTCATGCCCACCTATTCACTGGCATGCAACTTTTTTGCAATTACAAATAATTGCCCTTCACTGAAGGAGCATCTGCTATACCTGGCCTCTTTGTTTTCTCACTTTGCATGAGTGGCAAATGAAGGTGGAGCCTGTAGACTTGGGCTTGATGCCTTAGTGCTCTGCTTGGAAGAGACATGGCAGTTCCAAAAGCAAGGAATAAAACTGGGAGGAGCTAGTGGTGGTCTCAGGATTTGGCTTCCAAGTTTTAGCATGGGCGTGGGGGAGGGGAGAAGATGAAAGCTAGCTGAACGTTTTTTACTGCTTTGTGTGCACTTGCTGGTTAAAACAGGTATTTTACTGGTAACTGTTAAGCTTCACATTGCCTGCTTAAATTGTATGCATAATTCTACTCCTCTCCTATCCATTTGGCTGGGGATGTTCCGATTAGTAATCCCAATATCACCAGGGGACCCAGGGTTGAGAATGCCAGCTTAAAGCAATGGGCAGACTGATCTTGTAACTGTTTTCTGACCATGCAAAAAAATCCCAAAGGGATGGCCCAACCTTACAGAAACGGATGGCTATCACTTTTTTAAGGCAGTGTTCAGCAGCCATTTAATGAGCTCCTTTGCAGTAACAATACCTGTTTTTAGAATAATACTGCCTAGTTTAGACATCTTTCTTTCTTGTCTAATTCCTCATTCTATGCTGTATTCATTTCACAACAAAGCTTGGAGCAATTCCCTCCCCCGTCCCCCCATTCCTCAAACGTTCAGTAGCTTCATCATTATTCATAAGGGAAAAGGGGCTGTGGGCTGGCATTATAATTCTGTGTGCACGTATGATGGAAATAAGGGCTTAGCTCATTGGCCTGTCAGAGCCTACCTCTCTCTCCTGTAGCCCAATAGTATGCATGAGCCACAGGGTGGATTTTCGCATTCAAAAAAAATTAGAAACGGAAAAAAGACTGCCCATTACAAAACTAGTTTCCAAGGAGCTAAACTGATTACAAGCCAACATCAGTCTGGGTTATGGTGCACAAGTTTATAATATTTAATATAGTGCACAAGCTTATAGTGCAGATATAAACTCTGTAGTCCTGGAAAAACTAACTTTCCCTAACCTACAGACATAGGGTGTATGATAAGAGCAAGTCCTTTAATAGTCTGAAATGGCAACTGGGCTCTTGAGGAAAACATGGTTATTTAATACAAAAACAAAAACTTCACTAGTGCTTATGTATTTGTGCCTCTGTACCCAAATGCAAAAAGTCAATTGTGTGAGGTGCCTGTGTTAGCAAGGTGAAGCGACTAAGGAGAACACCTTGCCACCTGCCCCCTAATACAAATACCAAATACCCCTAATACCTGCCCTCTACTACAAAATGACAGTTTCCTGGAGGAAGATGCCACAATAGCAAAACCTTCTCACAGAACTGCTCTGGCTGTAATCTGAAAGATCACAGGTCCTTTAGCTTAAGCCCTGGCAGCTGCTTTGTCGCTGGGGATGTCTTGCCTGTCGATAGAATCATTTGCCCCCGATCTTTCATACCTGAACATCTGTATCTTGCCCCTTTGCATGGAGTCATGTTGTAAGAGGACAGCCCTGTCCAGGAGTCTTCAAACTGTGGGTGCTGGACATGGCAGTGCCCCTGTAAGTCCCGCCCCTGCCCTCCTGGGTATGACTCCCTGACCCGTGCTGTACCCGAGTATAGCATTTGTCCGAGGAGACCAATGCTGTACTTTGGGGCAGCGATTCTCCCTGTGGCTGTACAGGATGGGGTACCAGCTTTTGCAATCATGGGGAGAAGGAGAGCACATCTGTAAACACAGCCCCATACCAGTGTTCCCTGTAACAGGATGCTGTTGACTACAACTCCCATCATCCCCCACACTGCAGTGGCTTTTGGGGATCATGGGAACTGTAGTCAGCGACATCCGAGAATCCCTGTTACAGGGAACACTGGTAGGTGAGTTGGGTTTACAGGTGTGCTTTCATGGATGCTATATCCAAGCATTCACTGTTTCAAGAATATCTGAAGAGGGCTTTCTTCTTGTTTTCTGTGCATGTCTGTCTGTCTGCCGTCTTTCTGTCTCCATAGCTTTAGGCTCAACAGCAGTTACACTCTAGTGGTGATGCAGAGTAGATACAGTTTTTAAAAACCTGAAAAGGTGACGTGGCCACAGGGTTTGGTGCCCAGAGCTGACAGCCTTGTCTTCTGTGATGGTTTTGTAGCGGCCTTGCTGAACGCGGGGACCACAGCGACCGTGGCACTGCTACGAGATGGGATTGAGCTGGTGGTGGCCAGTGTCGGTGACAGCCGAGCACTCTTATGCCGCAAAGGGAAAGCTGTGAAGCTGACTATTGATCATACTCCCGAAAGGAAGGATGAGAAGGAAAGGTACGTTGCACAGATTTCGTAGGAACATAGGAAGCTGCCTTATATTGAGTCAGACCCTTGGTCCATCTAGCTCAGTATTGTCTTCACAGACTGGCAGTGGCTTCTCCAAGGTTTCAGGCAGGAGTCTCTCTCTGCCCTATCTTGGAGATGCTGCCAGGGAGGGAACCTGGAGCCTTCTGCAGGTAGATGCTCTTCCACTGTGGCCCCTGCCCCTAAGGGCCACATCTTACAGTGCTTTGCACAAGAAGTCTCCTATTCAAATGCAAACCAAGGCGGACCCTGCTCAGCAAAGGGGACAATTCATGCTTGCTGCTACAAGACCAGCTCTCCTCCTTGCTTGCAAGAAATCTGAGGAGAGGCCCTTCTTGCAAAGCTTTTAAGGGCCAGGTAGGTCCTAAATAAGAGCCGCCCCTAATTTTTGCTGTTGAGATTTTTGCCCTTGTGATCCAGTTAAAGACCATTGCTGATCACCGTCGCCCAAAAGAATAATTTTGGGCGACGTATTCGCCCGGATAATGTATTCTCCTAAGTGTTTTCATAAAATCACAGTTGGGCAAAGCACACTAGAGCTTCTTGATTGCATTTCGCAGCTCATGTCTCCACAGCGCTGAATGGGAAAGCATCCTCACTAGTTGGCTGCCTCTGTTCAGAACAGCTACATTGTATATGTGGTGCGTAAGCTTAAATCTAGCAGTTTGAACAGGAACAAGCTATTACTTCTGTATCTGAATGTCTGTCACCTTACTTGAAAAATGTTGTGGGTGCTATTTTAAGAGAGCCTAGAAATTTTAATTGGTGAGGGACCCCAGTGCCCGATCCTGTCATGGCCCAATACAGGGTTGTGACAGTGTTTTGAAGACCGCTGATGTAGTCGATGGCCTGTTGGACTTGAACTGGGAGGGACTGGGGTTCAGATCCCTGCTCAGCCACTCACAGGTTTAAGCTGGCTTGCTTGCAGTCTGCTGTGATGTAAACCAATCTTGTAAACTGGGGGGGGGGTTATCAAACTTGGGTCCCCAGGTGCTGTTGAACTACAACTCCCAGCATCTCCAGCTCCAAAGGTCTTTGGGACTAGAGATGTGCGGAGTTGTAGTCCAACATCATCTGAGGACCCATGTTTGAGAATCCCGGATGAAAACCGGTTGTGTGAATTGATTTGGGGAACATGATGTATGTAACCGCTTTCTTTTTCTTTTTCCAAAGAATCAAGAAATGTGGAGGCTTTGTAGCCTGGAACAGCATAGGGCAGCCCCACGTGAATGGCAGACTTGCTATGACTCGTAGCATAGGGGACTTGGATCTTAAGAATCATGGTGTGATTGCAGAACCGGAGTCAAAAAGGATCCAGGTGAGAGGTCCACTGAGGCTATGCTTCTTAACCCCCTCACTCTCATAACTTCTCCTAAAGCTAATTTGGGCATTCTTAACTGAGATAGGAACATAGGAAGCTGCCATATACTGAGTCGGACCATTGATCTAGCTCAGTATTGTCTTCACAGACTGGCAGCAGCTTCTCCAAGGTTGCAGGCAGGGATCTCTCTCAGCTCTGTCTTGGAGAAGCCAGGGAGGGAACTTGAAACCTTCTGCTCTTCCCAGAGTGACTCCGTCCCTGAGAGGAAGATCTTGCAGTGCTCACACATCAAGTCTCCCATTCATATGCAATCAGGGCAGATCCTGCTTTGCTAAGGGGACAAGTCGTGCTTGCTACCACAAGACCAGCTCTCTTATTGACCTGCCACAACGTTATGAAGGTGATCAAGAAAACGACTTTTAGCACAGTGGCTTGCGTACAGCCCAGCAAGCTGCATATCCAAGAGGGATACGGACTCACTGGGTGCTTCCATCACCACTTCTAGTGAAGGTGTGCGAGGCTCTGTGCCAATGGCACTCTGCATCATCGCAGCTGCCCTCAGCTGCCGTTTGGAATTATGGGAGTCAGGCACAGCAGCGATGACACAGTCTCGTGGGCGCCAGCAGCAGCTTGTCCTAATAAGCTGGAGGGTGGGGTGGGGGGCAAAGGAGGCCGCTCAGGTAGCTCCTCTCTCTCCTGCCCCGCCTAAGAGCCACTCTGCCTGCAGGCTGGCCATTTGTCAGGTAGAGCTGTGTGATTAATTACACAGCTCTACCTGACAAATGGCCAGCCTGCAGGCAGAGCGGCTCTTAGGCGGGGCAGGAGAGAGAGGAGCTACCTGAGCGGCCTCCTTTGGTGCTCCTGGCTCATTAGAACAAGCTGCTGTTGGCGGCCAGAGAACCTTCTAGGACTTTGCTCAGAGCAATGATGGAGTCGTGAGTGCCACGTGGCCAGTGACTCCGTATCTCTCTCGGGTGTGCAGCTCACCGTGCTATATATAAGCCACTATGTACATTAAAAGTATTCTCAGAAAAAAATATTTTTAGAAATGAAATCCCGTGTGGGCGATGTATGTAGGAGTGGGGAGCACACGTCTGTTCTCAGTGGCTCCCATTAAGTCTGTGGGCTGTAGTTGAAAATGCAACTTTGAGTGGGCAAATCCTGTTCTTGTCCTAAGACTGGATGGCCAGTACACAAAGTTAAGAACATCCCAATGATAGGCATTTTACTACTGATTAACGAATTGCCGAGGGAGATGGGGAGATCTCATTTGTATCCCATATTTCTTTCTTTCTTTTTAAAAAGAAGACTGTGTTTCTGCTGAATCACTATAAAGCGGGGCAACTTGGGTATGCTTATTTGTGTGTTTGTGTGTGTCATTTCAGCTACACCATGCAAGCGACAGCTTCTTGGTCCTTACCACCGACGGCATCAACTTTATGGTGAACAGCCAAGAGATTTGTGACTTTGTTAGCCAGTGTCATGATCCCACCGAAGCAGCTCACATTGTTACTGAGCAGGTAGGCCTCTTCTGCCTTGCCACCCAGGAGCGATGCAGATTACCTTTGGACAGCTTTGCAAAAAGCAAGCAAAGCATGCCAAAATCCTGTATGGGGCACATCCTTCTGCAAATAAGTACAACGTATGATCTGATCATTTAGATGTACCTAGTTCCATAAATGTGTGTGGTGCCAGGGGTGGGACGTGGAGTAACACCACAAGTCTTGTCTTCCATGAGTTCTGTTGTCTTCTACAGCTCACAGAATTTCCTGGAGTGGCTTACATGAGGTTGTGTCATGGAGGGCACCGTGAGCTTGTATTTTTGCTTCACTTTTCTCTGGCACATACCAAACTTAGTTCAGAAAGAAAGTGTTGAAGAGCTAATAGAATTGCAGCACTTGCTCTGTTGGTCATTGAGGCTTGAAGACTTTGAACAGTGCAGATGGTCATACTATACAGGAAGACCTCATTAATTGTGGGTCCAGCACTGGCGGTTTTGCGTATCCACGATTGGGTAATTAGCACCTGACCTCAGAATATGCAATGTCAAACTGGGAGGGAAAAATGGGTTCAATCCACATATCCATGGATCAGAGGCAGCTGAAAATTAGCATGGAGGTCATTTCCAGCTGCCATTTTGTTGCTCATCTGGTTTTTTAAAAGTCCAAAAATCGTGATTTTTTGCAGGGGGGGAATATGGATTTTGGTGCTTTGGTGGGGCAGTACTGGAGGCCCGCGGACCACGGTAGGGTACTTTTATTTTGCGTTTCCTCCCCATTTGGGCCCGCTTTGACCGTGGTTTCCCAGCCTCCAGGAACCTAACCCCCATGATTACATTGTCTGTAATGACCTGGTATTTGCGATCGGGGAACATAATCCCTGCAAATACTGAGGTTTTCCTGTATATGTATACTGGGTTTCATGGTGTGTGGGTGTATGTTTACATACGTACACCCCCACCCATACCCACGCCGATCCGTTGATTTCTGGCTCACTCCTGATCCATAGGCCTGTGTACAGAGAGTTTGTCAGTGTACACTAGAACAGGGGTTCTCAAAGTTGGGTCCCCTGATGATGTTGGGTTTCAGCCACTCTGGCTGGGGGTGATGGGGGTTGTAGTCAAACACTCGGGGCCTCAAGCATAAGAACCCCTGCACTACAATGATGTGGCCTCCCTGGATTGTGTGTGTGTGTTCCTTTTACTTTCTTAATAGTTAGAATATCAAGCAACTAGTATTTTTAAGCCCGTTATAATAACGGGCGCTAGGTTCCCCCCCCCCCTTCTTCCTTCTTCCTTTTCTCCTGCCCCCTTTTTTTTTTGTTTCTTTTTTATTTCTTTCTCTTCCTTTCTTTCCTTTCCTCTGCAGTTACCTCTTTGAAACTATGGTCTACTTTACATTGGCTGTGTAGGAAGTTGTATATCAAGTCAGAGACCCTTGATCCGTTCATCAACCTCACTATTGCCTACTACACTGACTGGCAGCATCTCCCCAAAGTTCCAGGCAGGAGTCTTTCCCAGCCCTCCCTGGAGATGCTGCCAGGGCTTGAACCTGGGGTCTTCTGCATGCAATAACTTACTATGGAGTAAGCCTTGTTGAAATTGGTAGGGCTTACTTCCGAGTAAATGTGCACACTGCAGACTCAGGCTGGAAGTATTCTACACACACCACCACCCATCTCCTTTGCAAGCTGCGGTGCGGGCTGCGACGTGACACAGACACACACTAAGCAAGCCAGCCTTGCCTGGTATATGCTTGCTGTAGAGAGAGGCTTGGGTTCGCGGGGAGAAAAAGTGCTGGTGTTTCTCTCCGGTGGGGGAAACAGCGCAGAGAGCCTGACTGAGCTTCGCCCTTGCTGGAGTGAGAGAAGTGCAAAGAGGAAAGAGTTACCTCCTTGTTCTCTCACCTGCTGGCAAACAAATTGAGGAGGCTGGGAGCAGAAAAGCCTTTTTAGAGGAACCCCCCACCCGGAAAAGGAGGCATAGGAAGAAGCCGGGCAGAGGTGCCGCTGCGGCCGCCGGCGCCGGACGGGGTGAGGAGGCGGCGGCAAGAGGACCGCCTCCCGCGCCTTCCTCCCCGCTGAATTGCCTCCCTGCGGCCGGGTAGGGTGCACCGTCGCTGCCTCTGTGCTTCTGCTCGGATGGTGAGTGCCGGCCCCGCCGCCATCAGTGCCGCCCGCAACCGCTGTCTTCCCCTTGGCCCTGCCTCCCAGAGTGCCGCCCAGAGTGCTGTCCCGATTGCTGCCCGCCCCGGCCGTCTTTCCCTTCCCGGTGTCCTTTCCTCCGGGCGGACAGATGCGGCAGCAATAGAACCGGCCAGCATGGCCGCCTGGTGTCGGTGGTCCTGTCTCCCTTGGGCTGTTCTGGGCCTGCGCTTTGCGTAGGCCCAGAACAGCCCAGGGAGGCAGGGACGCAGATCCCCAACGTTCCAAGGCCACGGCCACTCACTTAGCCTTTTATTATATAGGATGAGATTAACAATGAGGGCTTCCAAAAAAAAAAAAAGTTCCTGGTAGATTTGCAAAAGCATTTTCCCAAGAGGGTTTAATGTGCAGAAATGCAGGATATGTGTGTGAAATGGTGGGTGGAATTGTTGGATAGCTACTATCCCTCTTTGCTGATTGGTCTGAAGGACAGTTACTGCATGGCCTCTCCTTAATTCTCTCAAGGAGGGAGTAGAGGCCCTTGCATGCACGTGAGGGGCTACGTGTTCCCGTAGAAGATTCTGGAATTTATTTATTTGATTGATTGATTTTATATACCGTCCTTCCAAAAATGGCTAAGGGCCTACTTTGCTTTACATAGTGATTGAGAGACTGCCTTGCAAGAGGGGCTGTGGCTTAGTGGCTGCATCATACTTGGTGTGAAGGAGGTCACAAGTTCACTCCTTGGCATCTTCAGTTAAAGCAGAAGGTCTCAAACTTCAGCCCTTCTGAAGTTTGAGATATTGGCCTACAACACCCATCTCCTCCTGGCTGCTGGCGATTGTGTCTGGGGACGGTAGTCAAACAGCTGGAGGGCCACATTTTGAGACACCTGAGTTAAAGGATCAGGTAGCAGGTGATGAAAGGCCATGCTTGTTCTTGGGTGTGTGTGAGTGTAAAATTGGCAAAAACCTCCCCCAAAATGGCTGAGCAGTCCTAGGCCTCCAAAGGCATGTGACTAAGGTAGACCCAAAATGCAGAGTAGCACACTTCAGCAACAAGGATTTATTAACAGATTAAAAGAAAAAGGTATGCAATAAGAACAATTGTCTTTTCATAAAACAATTGTAAGCAAGAGTTTCCATTAACCTGGCAATGCAGATTCCAAGCAATCAGTAAAGAAAAATAACTTCCCTGACACATTTAACTGTACTGGTCCTTATTACTCAAAGGCTGTGCGGCCTTCCCATGTCTCCAGCAGCTCAGCCCGCTATTTCCTCAGGGCCCTCCTGGGACCGACAGACTAACTAACAAGCCAAAGCTTCTGCTGGTGGCTGAGCCAGAAATTCCCACCCAGTCCTCTGGACTGGTCCCTTTTTGATTTGAACTTCCTGGGCTTTTCCCCTTATTAGGAAAGGCCCACTGTCCCAGCAGTTGCTCCTAGTTCTCCCTCCAATTCTTACTATCACTACAACAGTACTGGGCCAGATGGACCAGTGGTTCGACTTGGTAGAAGCTGGCTTAAGATCTTCATATTTGAACAGTGACATGTGACAACTAAACCTTTCTGCTTCCTGATCTCTCCCTCAGGCCGTACAGTATGGAACCGAAGACAACAGCACGGCCATTGTTGTGCCATTCGGAGCGTGGGGCAAATACCAAAACGCTGAGATCAACTTCTCCTTCAGCAGGAGCTTCGCTTCAAGCGGGAGATGGGCATGAAGTCCTTCTACAGTAAGATGTGGGAAGTGCTGTGCTGTAGGGGGCTGACGAGGCAGAAATTGGATCTGAAGAGAAGTCGTCAAAAGCATCTTGTCCATCTTTTTCTCCAGCAGCTAATATTTTCTGTCTGGGCAGCAAACTGTTGTAGCTTGATGTCGCATCTTAACAACCAGGTTCATTCCTGCTTATTTCTAGTCAACAGTTTCCCCCTCCTCGCTCCTTTATCAAGGGTCATTCAGTCTGTTTTTGCACAGACAAGATGCTGGCTTCTTGTACCTGGCTGACATCCCAATGTGGATTTTGTACTAAGTGTTAAATAAAACATGCTTAATATATATATAGAAGCCAAGAGAGCATGGCCAGTGCAAAACAAGTTCTTTGGATAACATGTCGGGGAGCAAATGTATCAGGAGAGGAAAGATCATATTTTTCTCCCCTACAGTCAGAAGTCTTTTCCTTCCTTGCTTGGAGAAATAAGAAAATAACAGCTGGGAGACGGGCTGTATCAGTGGCCGTATCTTGCTTTGAATGGCCCACTGGTGCCAGGTTCTGGTTGAAGCTAGTTCAGCTTTGCAGGGAAGTATTTTGAGCTCAAGGTTAATAAAACTCTACACTGCAGAAATCAAGTGATGGAGATTGTCAGGTGTGTGTGCGTGTGCGCGCGCTATCCTCTTTATGCCCCCTTTCTCAAAGGGTGAGTTTCACACTTGATTTGAAACTCACACCAGCTACTTTGCTGGTGGGATCTTTGGCCGGTGAATCTCTGGAGGGATGTACTACACACTACAGCCTTTGAGCTGTGAGTGCAACATTAACAGGGGGAAATACGTGGTGTACCTTCAGAAGGATGAACGCTACATAGGTTCTTTTGTTTCTTTGTTTTTACTTATATAAGCTAAGATTTTTAAAAATCACTTTAAAAAATACGTTCTGTGAGAGCTGTGTGAACATTTAATACTCCAGTTCTTTTTAGATACTCTTTCTTTCACTTCAGAATGTATGAAAAAAGCTGTCCCAAACGCACAAAGTTAACCTGGGGAAGTATTGTCAGGTGCACCTAGACAATGATTAAGTTCCAAGGTTTTGGACATGGGGACTAATTGGCAAGAAATTGAAGATCTCTGTTCAGTTTCCTCAACCAGCTATTTTATAAGGGAACAGTTGGGTTATACTGCCAAGAGTTGCTACCAAGTTTGACCTAAAGTGAAGTTTTAAAAGGCATTTGTTGGTTCTGCTTAGGAAAAATGCAGGGGGAATGTTGAGGGAAACAAAATGTTTCAACTTTGAGACTGCTGAAATTTCTTCAGAGGGTACTGTACATCCCTGTCTTACATTTTAGCTAAGTGAGATGGAAACGTTCTGCAGCTGGTATTGTGTGGTAGGACTTCAATAATAAGAGTATAAGCAGAAGGGCCATAGACCAAAAACATGATCCTGAGTGCCCACTTATAATTTGGTATCATGGAGGGGCCACTTCATTTTCTTTCGTCCCGGGGTAGGCAACCTTGCCTCTTTGGCTGTTTTTGGACTACAGCTCCCATCATCCCCAGCCACAGTGGCCAATAGACAGAGATTATGGGAGTTGTAATCCAACATCTGCAGGAGGGCCAAAGATGTGCAACCCTTTAGATCAAGGGTTCTCATTACAACCTTGGATCTCCAGATGTTGTTGGACCACAACTCCCATCATCTCCAGTCATAGTGGCCAAAGGCCATTGGGGATGATGGGAGTCATAATCCAAAAACATCTGGGGAGCTAAGATTGGGAAACTCTGTTTTAGATTACAATGGCTTCTGCTCCAGTGTTTGAGAAGCAACTTCTCTTAACTTGCATTCTACAGTTATTCTACACCCAGGCATAACCGCGCTGAGCTATTGAGCTAAACCCTGATCACAATGTGAACCATGGAGCACTGCTACTTTATGTCTGTCCTGCATAGGGCCACACCTTTTGTATGAATCATTCCAGTTCTGCTTCTATATGCCTGATCACAAAGCATCTTTTGAGCATGTATCTAATACTGTGTGAAAGATATTAAGTGCTTTGCAAATGGAAAATGCCCTGGCATTGTCCTGTTTACTGTATATTTTACATGTTTGTATAAAATTTATATATAGAGAGATGTGCATAAACTTTGTAAGTGAAAAGTGTGTAAAGAAATATTTGTAAATATCTAGCATAGCCTGTGCTGTCACTGTAGGTCGCCACAGTGGTGTTTCGATGTGAAGGCTGCCATCCTCTTCATTGCTTCCCCAACTCCTATTTTTATGGACATAAAGATTTGGGGGGAAACCATTCTTGGCTTTGCATAAAAGTGGGTGTTGGGCCTTTAAAATAAAAGGGATTTGATCAAACAAGATGGCGGTGAATGGAGAAGATCCATGGTGAATGGAGAGGGTCCATTGGTGGAGGGTTCCCAACCTTGGGTCCCTAGAGGTTGTTAGACCACAGTTCCCATGAGAATGATAGGAGTTGTAGTCCAACAACCTCTAGGGACTCAAGGAACCTCTGCATTAGTGCATCTGTTCTTCTCCCCCAAGCAAATATTTATTGTGTGTGTGTGGGGGGGGGATGTGACCACAACTCCAGCATGCTTCCATCAGAGGCATGTCTACTGGACATGCCACATCCCAGTGGCTGCACTTTCAGTGTTTGTGAGTAAAGTGTCCTGGTAGCCCATCTGATGCATAGCTGCGGTGACAGATGCACATACAGAGGACTTCTTCATGCAATTGAAATCCTGGTCAGCCGGAGTGTCCAGCTGAGTGAAGGAGCCCATACAGGTAAACGTGTTTAGGACCCATTTGCACAAATCTTGAATGTGTGGCCACCAAGAGGTGTAGCATGGCTAGCAGGTGCAATCTTGCACCCCCTCCCCCCAGCCTCCCCATGCGTTCAAAATATGGCTCAACAATTCTGACTTTTCTACTTCTGAAAGCACCAACCAAAGCATTGATATAATTGACACAAATTTAGGTTGGGGGTGGGGGAGTGTGTTGATCACACTTGGTTTTGGCACTACCATCGGTCATTTTGTTGCCATAGTCAACTTACTGAATGTACTGTAGAGTCTCTACTGGTTTTTCAAGGATCTGAAGCTGCTGGGCCTCTACAAAAGCAGATAATTCTTGGAAGGAGATTCCCATTCCTGGTTAGGTAGAGTGTTTTGGCAGCTCCACAAATCATAATTGCCGTACAATGCTGAAGTGCACTTGTGTAAATCATGTTGCAGATCTTGCCTTAGGAAACATGTAAAATTTGATTTTTGCTTGTGCAGCAGCCTCTGGGTGCAACTCAAAGCTGTTGGGTGATTCAGGTTCTGGTGCCACTTCCTGCATTTCTCCAGATGATGGTGGCAGATGATCATGGTTTCTGCACCAGTCCTTGTGAGAAACGCAGTGACCCCTTGCATTATGTGGTGTTGGGCTTGTGTGTTGCTAAAATGGCTGACTAGCCAAAGGCAAGACTACAGCTGCCCAGCCAATATGTTAAAAAGGTGTCGGAGAATTGAAATCTGTGGTGTCGCCATGATTGAATGTGTTCAAATATTGAATGTTTGGATTCTGCAGCCCAGCTGCTACTTAGTTTTAAGTGGTTGCTCTTTTTATTTCTTATTTGTAATGGAAGCAGGTTAAAGACTATGTCTGAACAATATTTTAATAAACCACTTGTTCCCAAGAGCTCTGTCTTTCTTCAGCTGTGTTTGCTTTCATAGATGAATAGTCCTGTGGATAGAGACGTAGAAGTGAAGACCTGGGCTCAGTTCCTAGACAGTTTTCTGCCACACCAAGGGGCACTAGCACTCAGTACCTAAAACCTATCAAAGTGTGGCTCATAAGAACAGCCCTGCTGGATGAGGCCCAAGGAAGCCCATCTAGTCCAGCATCCTGTTTTGCACACTGACCCACCAGATGCTGCTGGAAGCCATAGGCAGGAGTTGAGGGCATGCCCTCTCTCCTGCTGTTACTCCCCTGCAACTGGTACTCAGAGGCATCCTGCCTTTGAGGCTGGAGGTGGCCCACAGCCCTCTGACTAGTAGCTGTTGATAGATCTCTCCTCCATGAAGTTATCCAAACCCTTCTTAAAGCCGTTCAGGTTGTTGGCTGTCACATTTTGTGGTAGAGAATTCCACACGTTGATTATGTGTTGTGTGAAAAAGTACTTCCGTTTGTTGGTCCTAGATTTCCTGGCAATCAATTTCATGGGATGACCCCTGGTTCTAGTGTTATGGGAGAGGGAGAAGAATTTATCTATCCACTTTCTCCACACCGTGCATGATTTTATAGACCCCTTATCATGTCTCCCCACAGTCGTCTTTTTTCTAAACTAGAAAGCCCCAGGTGTTGTAGCCTTGTCTCATAAGGAAGGTGCTCTAGGCCCCTGATCTGGCTCAGAGGCACTGTGTGTGTGTGTGTGTGTGTGTGTGTGTGTGTGTGTGTGCGTGCGCGATGTGTGCGTGCACGCACCCGCACACACCAAGCAAGTTGGATTTTTAAAAGTGAATTTTGTATCCTTGGTTCCCTGTCTTAAAACATAAACTAAGGCACACAAATGGTCTGTCTTGGCACCATCCACTATGGTGTTACTTTCCTGTTGACTGGGCATTTGAGGGTACCTCCATGACCCCAAATATCCAGGAATGCATAGCACAACAGGGAGGTGAAGCACAGATGGGCGGAGAGCTTCAAATCTACAGATGCATTAATGCAGTTTGTTTGTTAAAGAGGCCTATGAGGAAAGTGGATAACTTGGACTTCAATTCAAACCGGACAAAAGCAAACATTTTGTCCCATAATGGTATAAAAAGCCATGGCATACAGATGCCCGGGCCATTTAATAATGTCCCAGATGCCTTAAGCCACATGTCCTTGGGATGCCCAACAACATGCCTTTTTATGGGGGCTTCTAGGAGCATGAGTAGAAAGGTGGGGTGGGGGAAGATCTCTAGCCCGTCCTTTAACCAAAGGTCTCAGAGCGAGTTGCAATAAAACCAATATAAAACATAAAACCATGTTTGTTTAAGCTCCCAGTTCTGATGGATGTAGCAAGGGTGTTCACCCAGGATGAGAAGAGTTAGTCAATATTGTGGTGGTCAAAGGAGTGCTAGAGGCAGTGCTTGTCAAAAGCTTATCAGGGAAGCAGATAAAACTAATTGGCCCACTCTGCAACATCTTTTCCTGCAGCTTGGTGGATGCTGTTGAGGAAGGAGGAGAAGGAGCATTCTTGGAGCTTTGAGTTGTCTATTTTCCTGCTGAGCTTAGCTCTAGAGACCTAACTTCCACCACATTTGGGATCTAGTGTTTGTTAAGATTTGGAGACAGAACTATTAAACATTTAGAAAAAATGCTGTAAGCTTCTCCCTGCCCATAGGATAAAGCAGGATATAAATGGGGGGGGGGGAATCCTAATAAGAGTCCACTGAATTCTGATGGATTTAGGAAGGGTGTTCACCCACCCTATACTAATGAAGGCTGATTCAAATTACTAGGAAAAGTAGAATGCCAGTTTTACCTAGCCATGAAATTGATATGCTAATGAATATCCCAGAAAAGGAAAAGCAGTTGCAAGTATTTTAAGTGAATGTGTATGTGAGCGTGCACACATGCACGCAGTGTTTGACAGACAAATACAGGCCATAGGTAACTTACTTTTCTGACTGCGAAAAGGAAGCTGTGCTTGCCCTCTTAAAATGAAAAATAACATCAAACAGGCCAATGTGAGTCACAACCAACATATGGGATTGTGCATGGAATGAGTCATGTAGGTATTATTGGCATGCTGAGGGGAGCCCAGAGTTTGCACTAGATCTCCCTGTCAAAATCTAGTACAGGAGATACAATGATTGAGCACATGCTTTGCATGCAGAAGGTCCTAAATTTAGTCCCTGGCATTTCCAAGTTAGAGTCTCAGACTGCAGTGCTGGAAAGACCCATTTCTGAGATTTTTGGAGCCTGGTGGCCAGCCAGAGTAGGCCATCCTGGGTTAGACTGAGTCAATAGCCCAACTGGGTGTGAGGCAGTTCCTTAGGCGATTGCATGGCCTTTTCAGCAAATTACCCACTGGTGTATTTTCACATATTCGCTGCTTGTAGCAGAACTGCAGCTCAGCTGTGTCTCCTGTTCCTCCGGTGACCAGGTAGCTGACATAAGCACCATGTTTGAGTTCAGTCTCAGAGTCTGAGGCTCAGATTCTAAAGATCCTAAAGAGGAGAGCTGGTCTTGTGGTAGCAAGCATGACTTGTCCCCATAGCTAAGCAGGGTCTGCCCTGGTTGCATATGAAAGCGAGACTAGAAGTGTAAGCACTGTAAGATATTCCCCTCAGGGGATGGAGCTGCCACTCTGGGAAGAGCAGAAGGTTTCAAGTTCCCTCCCTGGCTTCTCCAAGATAGGGCTGAGAGAGATCCGTGCCTGAAACCTTGGAGAAGCCGCTGCCCGTCTGTGAAGACAATATTGAGCTAGATAGACCTATGGTTTGACTCAGTATATGGCAGCTTCCTATGTTCCTATGAAACCTTTTGCAGGGTTGTTTTGCAGCTTGTGGACAATTAATTTTACAATCTATGAAGGCCTACATGACCCTTTAAAGCAGGGGCAGGCAACCTTGACTCTCCAGCTGTTGTCGTTGAACTACTTCGCTGGAGTTCAGTGGAGAGACTCACAAACAGCAAGAAGAACTGGTCTTGTGGTAGCACAGCATGACTTGTCCCCTTTGCTAAGCAGGGTTTGCCCTGGTGTGCATATGAATGGGAGACTGTGTACGAGCACTGTAAGATATTTCCTAGGGGATGGAGCTGCTCTGGGAAGAGCATCTGCATGTTTGCATGCAGGAAGTTCCAAGTTCCTTCCCTGGCATCTCCAAGATCGGGCTGAGAGAGACTTCTGCTGCAACCATGGAGAAGCCACTGCCAGTCTATGTAGCCAATACTGAGCTAGATGGACCAATGGTCTGACTCCATATGTGGCAGCTTCCTATGTTCCTAACTGCCTAGCTATAAATTGTGGCTAGGAATGATGGGAGTCGTAGTTCAGCAACTGCTGGAGAGCCAAGATTGCCTACTCCTGTTTTAAATGTTCTAAAACCCAGCAGTGGTGGCAGTTGTTTTTAAGCAAATGGTACAGTAGCTACAAAAGCGCAAGTGACATGATCAGTGTGGGAGGGTAGTGCACCATGCACGGAACTACAGAGGCACATAAAAACAGCCCTGCTGGATCAAGCCCAAGGCCCATCCTGTGCAGCATCCGGTTTCATACAGTGGCCTGCCAGATGGCTCTGGGGAGCCCACAGGGAAGAGATGAGGGCATGCCCTCTCTCCTGCTGTCCTGCTCTCCTGCTGCTCTCCTCTCCCCTGCACATAGGACTCCAGTTCTGCACTACAGTCCTGTCAAGATTAAACATCTGGCTGCTTAAAGCTAGAAGTCCACTGGTAAAGCGTTGCCAGTGTTTTTCCTTCTGATCTGCAGCAGTCAGACGTGACAGCCAAATAACTCTGAGTTACTTAAGTAATTGTCTTCAAATGTGTTTTCATTTTGACCCAGGCTAGGACCCTTACGTAGGGAAAGAAAATTGGCTGTATCTCTCATTGCCTCAGGAATTTGGTTGATGAGTTGCACTGAACATTTGGTGCCAAGGATTTAGGACCATGGCCAAGATGCTCCCGCTCTAGTGACATCTCCAATGACCCATGGATAGAACCCAATCCTTGCCAAAATACTTTGTAACAGGACACCATTGACTATGACGCACACTGAAAAGCATCTGCCCCGTCTTATACACCCCCAAAGTACCCTAGAGTGTATTTGGTCTCCCCAGGCAGCATGCTGTTTCTTTAAATGGAGGTTTTGTGGGTGGAAGCTAAATAAAATGTCTGTGTGGCTGTACTGCCAAAGAGATGTATTTCTGTGTTGGAAAACACAGACTAGTGTTTATTATTATTATTATTTTAATTATAATAGTCAACTAGTGTCAATTTTAAATTTAAGAATGTGTCGATTTAAGTTTATTGGACCCACCTCCTTAAATGATACAACCCAGACACAGGCTTATTAACTCAGGGAGAGCTAGGCCATTGTAATGTCCAGTAATGTAAATCTATGTTCAACATTGGTACAGTGTACACAGATACGGATCTGTATGCATGGACAGTTATGAACACATTGGGCCAGTTCAGAAGAACCGCAGCCGCTACATGTGATGATGTCAGGACCGTGGCAAGAATGTGACCACTCTGATGTCACTAAAGGAGGTGCCAACACGATGTCAGCATGCCTAATAAATAATAAAAATAAATAAATTTTATTTTTCAGTTGCTTCATAACAAATTGCTCTCTGGATTTAAACATCCAATTAAAACACACCACAAAACAAATAAGTTACAGTACAAAAATATCAACTACAGCATGAAACCTTTTTAAAGATCAATTTTATAAAATCCCAAGTGAACAGAAACTCTCCAATGAGCTTTCTTAGAGGGTTGAGAGCAATGAACAACATGGTTGCCTTATTCTGAGCTTTTATTTCTGACGGATCTTTCATGATGAGTCCATATTGTGTAGTGCTTTGGAGTATTTAAAAATGCTCCGCATGTACTTTCTTGCTATAATTCTGTAAGGTAAGTAAGTAATATTCCCTGGCTGCAGATAGAGGGCTGAGGCCTCCATAAGACCAACTTGTGGGTTCAGGAAGCAAGATTCAAGCAAGATTTTAAAAACTGGGGAAGTCCTGATTCCTTAGCTCAGCTATGCTACACCACCTCTCTCTAGAGGTCATCTTAGACAGCACACCCATGTCCTTGGAAGTTGCACCACGCCCCATCACATAATTCTTGCAGCATACCTCCTTATGTTTCCAGATAAAACATGGCTCATAAATCCCTTATTTTGTGTAAATAAACTGCTTAGGCCCCAGTTGAGTAAAACATCGACCCCTAAAACAACTCATGTATTTGAATCCTACAGAAGGGAGGGAGAAAGAAGTGATTTCAATCAGTGATGTAATATCAAATTCAGAAGTGCACGCGCTCTCTATGACAGCCCCCAAAGCCACACCCACCATGGCAGCCATGCCCATCCCAATGGCCACACCCCTCAGATAGATGCAACTATTGGGAGGGCTCTGTTACAAGAAGTCAAGGATCATCATTATTGTAGACTCTAGGGCAGGGCTGCTCAACTTTGGTCCTCCAGCTGTTTTTGGACTTCAAATCCCATAATCTCCAGCCACAGCAGTCAATAGTCAGGGATTATGGGAATTATAGGCCAACATCTGCAGGAGGACCAAAAATGAGCAGCCCTGCTCTAGGGCATGTACTAGAATGAATTACAGGGAATACTGACTGAAATGCATTGGTTCCTTCCAAATGGCCACAGGAATGCATGGAATTTGGCCAACTGGAAATTCCATGCATTCCATGGCAAGTTGGAAGGGACCAATGCATTTCAGTGGGCGTTTCCTGTCATTCATTTTACGATGTCCTGACACTAGTCTGCTGTAGGGCTTGCATGCTGACAGTCCTTGGTTCAATCCCTGGCAGCATATCCAGGGACGGCTGGGAAAGACTCCTGCCTGAAACTATGGAGAGCTGCTGCCAGTCACTGTAGACAATACTGAGTTAGATGGGACAGTGGTCTGACTCAGTATAATGCAGCTTCCTATGTTCTTAGGACAGGAAGTAAGGTAATAAATACTTGGAATAGCAAGAGGAGCAGATTATTTCCATTGAGAAAGCAAATGGCTTTACATCCCTGCTGAGACCCTGGAAGGAAAAAAAGTGCCCGGAATGTGTCCCTGTCCATCCCTGAAGCACCATACCACTGATTTCAATTATAAGAAGTGTGAGGCTCCATTATGGGCAAAAGTTGAGGTCCAACAATTGACTTTTTGGTGAAACTGCATTAGGATTTAGATATTTGAAACATTCCACTTGGTACAGTCCATCTATTTTGGCTGCAAGATCTGCTTGGAAAAATATATTGTTCTATTTCCAGACTTGTCTATCTGCACATGAGGAGTCAACATTATGGGAAAATCCCCAAATAACGATTGCTGGAAGACCTGTCTGTTGGCTGAATTGGGCTAATAATAATACATTTTTTTCTCTATCCCAAATAATATCCTCTGCTTCTGTTTTCAAACCTTTTCATCTTTTAGAACAGGAATGTGATCTAAAACCAAATGTTGCTTGACAACATATTCAGCAAAAACACAGTATAACCAAAAGGTTTGGTCCAGATGCTATGAGTGCTTCTGAAGTTCTGGTTATTATCAAATTATACTGTCATATTGATGAATCTAAGCAGGCTTATAAGATGTTTTACAACTTTATCCAAGCCCATGTAGCACCTTCACTTGATTCTGAAAGAATGAAATTGAGTTTGGAATTGAATGTTTCAATCTCACAACATCATTGGGGTCTGATTTTGGCTGAAACTGCCATAGTATCTTATGATTTGAAGCTTAAGTTAGTCCAACAAACAGTTTTTTGTTCTCATTGGACTTCTATTAGACTCTGAATGTGGGTTGAGCTAATTTTACAGTTGTTGGAGATGTGCGGAAGGAGAGGCAGGACTTTTACATCTGTTCCTTCACTGTAAGGTAATATCTGCATTCTGGAAAAAGATAAGTGACTATGTTAATTTAGTCACAGCAAGGGAATATCCCCTAGATCCTATTTCAGTTTTGTTGAGATTGCATTCTAATGTAGAAGGAATAACCCTTAAACAATGGAAATGGCTTACTAGGGCCTTTCTGGCGGCTAAATGCATTCTACAAAATTGGAAACGTAAATACCCTCCAGATATTGAAAAATTGATCTTTGGTTTACTTGCTTTAGCAGCCCACAATTTTATTTTAATTTCTTTTTAAATCTAACATATTTTTATACCAGCCAAAAGCAGCCCTCATCACCAGCTGCCTTGGCTTTAAATGCCCCAGTCCAGAGCTGAAAGGGCTTAAAGCTTACTCCAAGCCCCACTCCCTCCCAGGTCTTTTCCTGCTTCCTGCCACACCCAACATGGCTGCCCACTGGAGCTGTTTCCTGCAGCCCTCCCTGCCTCGCCTGCTCAACCCCACCAGGACCTGACCAGCCTGGAACCATTTCACCTCCGTTCCCTTTGCGGGAACACAGAAGCCCCAAAGGAGGGAAGCCCCACTCTCTGCTGAACTCCACAGGGCCATGGAGGCAACCAGGTAAGGCAGCATCCCGACACATTTCTAACAGCGTCGAGGCTGCCTGTGCATCAGCATCAGCCCTGGCATGGAGAGTTTTGGTGCCAGAACACCGTGCATTGTGCCATTTCCAAGGACATTTAATTAATTAATTAATTAATTAATTATTATTAATTAATGTTGTATATATATTTGTATATTGCCCCAAACTCACGTCTCTGGGCAGTTTACAACCAACATGAATTAAAACAGAAATTAAGCCATTATAAGCAGTTTAAAAAAGAACAACCCACAATTCTACAAATATTTATTTGCATTGGGTACAGATTAAATGGCACACTTTGTAGATGTTCAGGAAAAGAAACCCGGGGTTCAACCTTGTCTTTCTTGTCCACATGGGCGAATGGAGTTAATAACTGCCATAGCTTTAGCTCCATTGTCTTGAAATGCACACATGTATGTTTGGAGGAACCTAGGAAGCTGCCATATACAGAGTCAGACCATAGGTCCATCTAGCTCAGTATTGTCTACACCAGGGCTGCACACCTCAAAGGCCCTGGTGGGCTGGAACCAACCACAACATGGTATTACAGGGCCAAGGTCAATTTTCAGCACATCAATACATATATTAATGAAAGCAGTTATTCATTACTGGTGGATCTTTTCCCTTTGTCAAGGGACCTACAATTTTAACTAGAGATAGTTGCCAGAAAATAGGCCCCGTTCCTGTTCAGTCATTGTAACTGACCCAAAGGGTGGTTGTCTGCCTTTCTAGGGTGCTGTTGCTGCAAGATATCTCTATCTGCAGGCCAGCAAAAAAGTTCCCGTGGGCCAGATGTTGTGCAGGCCTGATCTACACAGACTGGCAGTGGCTTCTCCAAGGTTGCAGGCAGCAATCTCTCTCAGCCCTATCTTGGAGATGCCAGGGAACCTTGGAACCTTCTGATGCTCTTCCCGGAGCGGCTCCATCCCCTGAGGGGAATATCTTACAGTGCTCACACTTCTAGTCTCCCATTCATATGCAGCCAGGGCAGACAAGGGGACAAGTCATGCTTGCTACCACAAGACCAGCTCTCCTTTCTACATGCCCACTTGAAGCAAATGGAGGAGGGGAGTGGCTGTAGTTCAGTGGCATTTCCTGTAGAGGGTCCCCAGTTCAGTCCCTGGCAACTCCAGGCTCAGAAATACCTGCTTGAAACCTCGGAGAGCCAGCTGGGAGGGAGGAGGAGATAAGCTGCGCAGCCCTTCTGGGTGCTGGCCATGCCCCCATCAACACAGGGTGTGTGGCCAGAGCATGCTTGTGCCCATGGGCTGTGGTGGGGGGAGGAGCCACCAGTAGGAGCCCCTCCCCGGGCCACCAGTGAGCACCCTACACCCCTGCTTCAATGTGTGTTTTATAGAGCCAAAACAAATCAGACAGGAGATCTAAGATCTGCAATTTCCCACTGAAAGCAGCTTCTGAGGGTCCCTGGACTGGATCAAGGCAGATGGGAGATTTTTTTTTTTAACCCTTTCTCCACTCTTATTTTCTTGGACCCAGATTGTTCCTTGAAGTTGCTCTTTGCCTGTGTTTTCACCTATGCAGTAGCAGCTGGTGGGCACTGGGGTGTGGAGTGGGGAGGGGCAGAGGAGAATCGGATCACCAAGGCAAGAGCCTCCCCACTGCTTTCCTCCATTCCAATGAAGGAAAACAGAAGTGGAGAAAAAAGCAGGGGGAAAGGCAGAAAGCAGAAAAGGAAGAGCTAAAAGCAGAAGCAAAGAGGGACAGAAGGGAGAAAGCAGGGATTGCATCTCCCCCTTCCAGCAAGTAAACAAAAGCTACTAAAACTTCAGACTCACCAGCAGCCAAGGAAACCTTCAGAGTAGGGAGCTTTCTCCAGCCCCCCTCCCCCCGCCTGTAAACGCCTCTTTTGGTCTTACTGGCTGATTCAGCAAATCTGATTGCTAGGGGGCTCCTCCTGGAATTGCCCCCAGGAAGAAGGGGGAAGACGTGTAAAAAGCATAGTCCCTGAAGCAATCAGGGAGTGTATTTTTTACCTGTTATTAGTTCTGCCTGAGGGCAGTGCCAGGCGGAGCCCCCTAGGAATCAGACTGGCTGGAGCAGCTTGAGTAGCAGCTGTTCCAGCCAGTAAGACCAAAACAAGATGTTAAGGCAGGGGAGGAGGGGCTGGAGGGGAAGCTCCCTGCTCTTGAGGTTTCCTTGGCTGCTGCTAAGTCTGATCTTTTACTAGCTTGTTTGTTTTTGTTGGAGGTGGGCACAGCCCCATCTGAGCTTACTGACCAGCCACCACTGCACCTACGTGTGTGTCGGGATTGGGGGAGAGTGGATTAAATTGAGAAAATGGCACATTGAGAAAGGGTTAAACCCACCCTTCTCTAGCACTGCTGCCTTGAACAATTTGCCCCCACCACTGCGGCTACTTTTAAGTTAAATGTAACACCAGGAGATGAAATCCTGGATCCTTCTCATCTTGTCTGCTTTGGCCCAGAGGCAGCTTTTCCGTGAGGCAAAGTGATGCTGTCATCCTGGCTGGCAGATTACTGGTGCACCAGCAGGGTGGCAAAATGTTCCCTGTTACCACTGTGGGAGAAGCTCTTTGGGACTGCTCTGACCCTTGCAAGCTTGGGAAGCAGCACCTCTGCTCACGATCCTTGCATAGCTTGGAGGCTAATGGCTCCATATCTTCACTGCCCCCCAACCCTGTTTTGACAACAGAGGAAGGAGCAGTGGCTCAGAGTGCATGCTGGGTCGAAGAGAAATTAGAGGCAGTGACAATTATCTAAGCTTATCTTATCTAAGGTAAGCTTATCTTATCTAAGCTTATCTTATCCAAATTTATGTTATCTAAGCTTATCTTATCTAAGCTTACCCATCTTCTCTATCTATGTAAAGGTAAAGTTTGCCCTAGGTCATTGTTGACTCCTGGTGACCACAGAGACATATGGTTTTGTTTGGTAGAATACAGGAGGGGTTTACCATTATCTCCTCCTGCGCAGTTGCCCAATATAGGTATTTCCCATTGTCTGGGAAACATACCAGCGGGGATTCAAACCGGCAACCTCTGGCTTGCTAATCAAGTCATTTCCCGCTGTGCCATTAGGTGGTACCACCCTATATAAAATCTCTGTGCGGGTTACAATTCAAACCCAGCAATTAAAACCTTAAAACAAATTAAAATAACAATCAATACAACTTTAAAACATTGTAAACTAAAAGCCTGATAAAATAGGCGCATCTTCAAAAGTTGCTTAAAAACAGCCATTGATGGGGAGGTCCTGATTTAATTTGGGAGTGTGTTTCAGAGCCCTGGGGGGAACCCTAGAGAAGACTTTTGAGTCGCCACCAGGCGAGCTGGTACTAACTGTAGCCGGCCCTCCCCTGATGATCTGAATAGGTGGTGGCAGTTTTCATGAAGAAGGCGCTCTCTTAAATACCCTGGCAATGCTATGGAGGCCAGAGGAGAAAGATGGTAAAAATAAATGAAACCCAAAGAACCACGTGGCAGCTTTGCTGCTGCAAAAGGAAAAGAAAAACCGAATGGATGGTTTTTGAAAGAGGCACAACAAACCAACCACGTGTCAGCTTTGCCACCACAAAATCAATACACAAATGAAGGGGGTGGAGATTGGCGCCTGAGCCAGAACCTAGGGGCTCTGGGTCTTTTCAGTGCCTCCCAAAGCCTCCGCACTGGAATAATCCGAACACCCCCCCTGCTTTGACCCTTAAATTGAATTAGCCGTTTGGATGAGTAAAGCTTTGATTTCATGCCGTCCCTCCGTGACCTGTATGGAAGCTGCTGGCTTCCTTTTCTTGGGTGGCATTTTCTGTGCTTGACGTTGCTGGTCAGCCTCTCTCTTTCCTCCACCCTCGGACACTCTCCGGCAAACATTCTGTTGCTTGAAAACAGACATCTGATCTTCCTCCCCCGACAGCAGCCCAGGAGGAAGGGACTGGGAGCCAGACGGATCAGCACGACATTGGCAGCAGCAGGAACTCTAAATATAATTCTCTCTCTGTCAACACCATGTGCCTCTACTACCTTTGTGTGTGGGGGGGGGGGGGGGGTGTGAGGCCTGCCCTCTCCAATCAGAGCTTTTGCTGAGTGCCCGACCTCTCTCCAGCCCCCAAGCCTTGTAGCAAGCAAACACCGCCCTCCTGAGCCAATCTGTCCCAACAAAGAAGCCGTCTGTGTGGCTTTGTGCGCAAGGGACTCATCATGGGAGCTCCAGTCTACAGCTGCCAAATAGTTCCTTCCAGATTCTGTAAGGAAACCAAAAACAACCCCACCGGAAAATTTTAAACCGTAAAGAACACCTCCTGGGGAGAATGCGATCCTTGCTAACTGGGCAAAGAGGCACCTTTTAAAGATGGTGACTCTTTTAGATTTAGCAGAGAGAGCAATTGCCTCTGTTCGGTCACACATACTGTACCTCTCAATGGCTGTTGCTGCTATCTCCCTTCTTTTTAGACAGTGAGGCCTGTGGGGAAAGAGAACCATAGTAACATAGGAAGCTGCCAGATAATGAGTCAGACCAATGGTCCATCTTGCTCAGTATTGTCTTCACAGACTGGCAGTGGCTTCTCCAAGGCTGTAGGCAGGAATCTCTCTCAGCCCTATCTTGGAGATGCCAGGGAGGGAACTTGGAACCTACCTGTAGATGCTCTTCCCAGAGCACCTCCATCCCCTGAGGGGAATATCTTTCAATGCTCACAAATCAAGTCTCCCATTCATATGCAACCAGGGCGGCCCCTGCTTAGCTAAGGGGACAAGTCATGCTTGCTACCACAAGACCAGCTCTCCTCAACTATCTTCTCCGTGTTGTTGTTTTTCTGTCTAAATTGCTTTGAGAACTTTTTTTCTCAAAAGGCATAATAATAAATAATAAATGGTAATTGATTGCAGGCTGCTCTGCTAGGGTTGAGAACACTTAGGTTCTATCACTGGCATGTGGAAATGTGAACAATCTCTCTCTGTGACGTATGATCCAGATGTGTTGCACAGCTAGTTGGGGAAGAGAGTTGTTTTTGCGATAGCAAGCATGAATTGTCCCCTTTTCTTCACAGGGTCTGCCCTGGTTTGCATTTGGATGGGTGACTACATGGGAACGCTGTCTGCTGCAAGATATTCCCCTTAGGGGATGGGGTCATAGCTCAGTGCTAGAGCACGTGCTTGCATTCAGGAGGTCCCAGATTCAATCCCTGGCATCTCCAGCTCTCACCTCCTGCCTGTGGACTTCATCTGGTGGGCCATTGATGGGCCTTCGGCTTGATCCAGCAGGGCTGTTCTTATGTTCTTACAAGTAAATTTTAGCCCGTTGATTAACGGGCGCTAGGAAGGGAAGGGGCCCAAATTTGCCCTCCCGCTCTCCCTGCTGCCCGACTTCACCTTCCCCGCACCCCCCCAAAGGAATAAGGGCCTCCGCAGCCGCCCCTGCCGCAGCCAAAAACCGCCCTCCCGCCCTCCCAGCTGCCCGGGCCCTCCTCACCCAAGGCAGCCTGCAACAGCTGGGCAAAGTGCAAGCATGTTTTGGGGCGGCCGCCTCTGGTTGTCTGTGGTGGCCGCGTCTTGTCCGGCCGCCGCTAATGGCCGCCGTCTCGGCCAGTCTCCCACTCCCCTGCATTTTTGGTTTCTTTGGGGCGGCCGTTTCTGGCCGCCCAAGATGGCTGGCGGGTTCTGGCGTGAGTGTGTGATTTGCCGCCGTCTCTAATGGCCGCCATTGCCCCTTGTGTGCTGGCCGCCGCCATTGCCCCTGGCTCTTTCGGGGCGGCCGCCTCTGATTGTCTCTGGCGGCCGCGTCTTGTCCAGCCGCCGCTAATGGCCAAGGCGGCGGCGGCTCTGCCGCCGTCTTGGCCAGTCTCCCCCTCCTCCGCAGTCCCGGCTTCTTCGGGGCGGCCGTTTCGCGCATGCCTAGAACTGGCGAGGCACGAATGCACGCTTGGTGTCCATCCACGGACGGACACCAAGCGTTTTATTAGAGAAGATGTTCAGGTAGGGCTGGGAAAGACTCCTGCCTGAAACCTTGGAGAGTCCAGGGGTGGAGTCACCATTGAGCCAATGGGTTCAAAGAACCCGGGCCTCCGCCCCTCAAGGGCCACGCCTCATGCCCCAGTAATGCCCCCTGCATCTGAGGTCAGACATAGGGGGTGTGGCTAAATGCTCCCTGCGTCTGATGTCAGTTGCAGGGGGTGGGGCTAGGGGAGCCGCGGTGGCAGCAGAACCCAGGCCGCTGGCCTCTGTCCACGGCTGGGAGAGTCGTTGCCAGTCAGTGTAGACAACACTGAGCTAGACTGACCAACGGTTTGACTAGGCGCAAGGCAGCTTCCTATGTTCCAAGGCAGTGGCTATAGCTTGGGCACACAAGACAGACCCAGTCAGTGCAGGCAGTTCTGAGCTAGATGGATCAATGATCTGACTCGGTATAAGGCAGTTTCCATTCTCACCCACATCCCTTCCAGGGGCCCTTCCAGACATCAGTCCACATAATGAGCTGCAGATCCACGCAATTGTCTTAGCACCCATCTGCTGGCAATCTGCAACAATCCAAGAAGTAATTGTACACTCCACCCACCCCAATAAGTAAAAGGAGTTTGGAAGATTGTCAGTAGATGGCACTAAGAATATCATGCAGTGACCTTGTGCTTCATGTGGATTTCTTGTTTTATTTCTTCTTGTAATTTGCTTAGAAGTTGGAATAGATAATCGTCTGGAAAAGTCCCAGCTGAGCCTGTTGGAAAGGCATGACTCTTATTTCCTTACTGTGCGAAAGTACACATTTCATATGCGCCTTTCATCTCCCTCGGATTTGCAATTTGTATAATTTGTGCCCATAAGTTTTCATCTCTCTGTTAGCCTCTTCAGGGGAGACTTGATTGGTGCTTTGGCACAAGAGAGGGAAGAACTGGATCCCTTTCCCCTGCCTGCACCATGACCCCGATTCAAATCCCCCACAGCCACTTTCACACGAAGAAAATTATCTTTGGAATTCCAGCCATAAAGCTCTAGCATAACATGTAGCTTTGCCCTTCCTTTCTCAGAAGTGCGATTAAGATGCGCACTAAATCACTTGTCTGTCAGGGGAGAACAATTCCATCTTTATAGTTAAACTGCAGTGCTGTAGCCAGTAAAACGGTAAGAAAATAAATGCTTCCACCTAGTGGTTAAAAGGGGAACTGTGAAGTTTTAAATTCCCAGATGGAGAAGCAAACTATGGAAAAAACATCACTTTTTATTCTGCAATGTCTCTTTAACTGTATTATGTACTTAATAGGTATGATATCTATTTTCTCACCATTGGTGAGTGTCATCACACATGCACTTAGCATATTAATGTGAATGTTCTGCACACACACTTGGTTCAACATCGGAGTCCTTGCTCCGTGTTACCCTACCATCAGAAGTGCAGTGGGTAGGCATTAGACAGGGCCTTTTTAGTCATGGCACCTGTATTACAGAATGCTTTCCCAAAGAAGATCCACTTGACTCCTTCCCTTTCAGCTAGTAGGAAAAATATACTGGTTTCAGTAAGCATTTGGGCCTGTATACAAATATATACTCTGTGATTATTGGTCTTTTTAAATGGCTACTTTTAGAAATACACACTCTATCTATCTATCTATCTATCTAAAGTTGCTTTAGGGAGGGTCTTTGGCATTTGGCATTAGGGGTGAGAACGGACCATTTGGTGTAGTTCAGCCTGAATTCAGACTGAACTATGGGTCCACAAACAATTTCGGTTGAACTAATCGGCTGGGCCGATTGAACCAGCTCGAACCTATTCAAAGCAGTTTGCAGTCGAACCACTTGGACCAGCCCAGTTCACGGCAGTCCAGTTGGTGATTGAACCGGTTCTGCACATTCCTATTTGGCATATGTGCGGCCAATCAGTTGAACTGCCTGATTCTGAGTTCTAGAAATTTCTTTTATACTGATGCTGCATTTTTAAAGATTGTGTCAGTCCTCTTTCCCCTAAACTAAAAAGACTGGTCCTCATCAGCCTTTTCTTGTAGCAAAGATACTCCAATCCCTTGATAATTTTAGCTAACTTTTTTCTGTACCTTCCCCAGTCTACAACTTTCTTTTGAGATGAGATCACCAAATTGTACACAATATTTTAAATGTTGCTACACCATAGATATAGAAAATGACATCATTATACTTGTGGCTTTTCCAGTCAATTTTCTGTTCATTTTTAACACTGCATTTGCCCCTTTTCATTGTCACAATATATTGACAGGCCATTAGCCCAATGAATAATCCCTATATTTGGGAGACAGTAAGGAACTTCATCACCTGCTTCCTTCACTCTGAATCAAGGAGTTAACTGAAATAAACTGAACAGAAATTGTCTGGAAGTGCTCACTCCTATTCTGAGGACCAAAACACGTTGCATTGGAGCCCTGTGACTGGAAATCCCAATGTAACTTCCTTCTTGGAAAAGCAGCTGTGAGGACCCCAATCCCTGGCCCAAATCAATCACCCTCCTCATGGCTGTTTTTTAAAATAAGCAGACAAAAAGCTCTAACGTAACAGGTAGTTTTGCCCTATGTCCCTTGAAAGAAGACTGCTAGGTAAGGGGTAGGGAGGGAAAAGTCAGTAATGGAATGTTTAAAGGCAGTGAATGAAGACTGAGTTGAAAAAAAAGCTATAGAAACATAATTAAAATAACATACAAAATAAAATATCCCTTATAAATAAATTAACAAACCATTAAATTTACACATTCCAAAAACAATGATAGTTTTAAACAAAACACAGACACAATTTGAAGAGTTTGTGGATTTGCCTGTGCAAAATAAAGTCATACTTCTTGCTTACCTATAGTTAGCAAATTATGCATTCACAATTCTGCCACTTAAAGTAGCTGAATGCACTATGTTGTACCCTGGAATATGCTTGGTGAATACACACACACATATGCATATTCTTTTTATTTTCAGATAGATAAACTCTGAATATAAAAAGTATATTTATAAGTATATTTATAATATAAGTATAATAACTTTAACTGCTATTGTTCTCAACAAATTTTTAACACTCAATCATCAGATCAATAATCCAAAAACGGTGGATTTGATTTAAATCAAATCAATTTAAATCACAATTTAAATCACTAGTCAGTAAGACTAGATTTGAATCATTGTGTGTGTGTTTTTTACATAAAGACCCATTCTTGCTGGTATAATCTTAATATTTACAACCCGATGGTTTCATTTTCTAGATAGAAAAATTGCCCAAAATAATCTTACAGAAAATTCTGGAAGAGCATAACATTGTGAATGGATTAATGGAATTCATTTACCAAAAAATTTAAACATTGCATATATACAGCCTCATGATACATAATTAAAAACTAATCTTTATTTCATGATGAATAACCTTTGGACTATAAAGTATCTGAAATAGAAAACTATCTTTAGATAGATTTTCCCCTCAAAGTATTTTATTTAATAAATCTGATTTAAATAAAAACAATCCGATTTAAATCTTAAAAAATCCGATTAAAAAAAAAAATCATTGATTTTTATCCACCCTGTCCAAAAATGACATCATGCCCAAGAGAAGATCTTTCTCACATTCAAATTTACTATTATTAAAATTTACTATGTATGGTAATTATTCAATAGAATGTTCAAAGTTAAAATGCTACAAATTTTAAATTGTGCTTTTACTTCCCTTTTGCAAACACATTAATAAAAAATTGCATATATTTACTTTTTGGAACTTTCCTAGCAGTGTGATCTACACAAAATTACTTTGTCTGGGCCTCACGTACTTGTACATCTCTCCCCCGCCCCTGCTCTATATGAGAGAGAGAGGATTTTTAAAGCTGCTAAAATATAGAGTATATATTAGAGTACACATTGATTGATTAAGTGCCGTCAAGTTGGTGTTGACTCTTAGCGACCACATATATAGATTCTCTCCAGGATGATCTGTCTTCAACTTGGCCTTTAAGGACTCTCTCAGTGGGGCATTCATTGCTGTTGTAATCAAGTCCATCCACCTTGCTGCTGGTCATCCTCTTCTTCTCTTACAGATACACACAACTTATTCTAATGTTTCATACTCACGCACAAACAACCTTAGGTAATTTTTCTTTATCCTATTAAATCAAGAACCATTTGATTTCTAAATGAAACCAGTTTAACTGTCTTACAACATTTTAATCGCCTGCAGTCTTT
The DNA here is from genome assembly GCF_027244095.1 of Hemicordylus capensis. NCBI lineage: Eukaryota > Metazoa > Chordata > Lepidosauria > Squamata > Cordylidae > Hemicordylus > Hemicordylus capensis. The sequence continues at coordinate 22,274,129 of NC_069661.1, read as the reverse complement.
CTGGTCTCTTATAGTTAATCCTACTGGAAGATCAATTAGTTTGGATAAGAAGTGCAAGATGCTAGGGAAGGGCTTCCCAACATCACCAGTACTCAAGTCTCTCAACAAACCAGGGAGATGAGGCTCTGTGGGTCCAAGTTTGCCTTCTAGGCTATAGCGCTGACCTGGACTCTGTCAGCCGGTTCCTGGCCCAAGTTCCTGGCCAGCTGGTTCCTGGTCTGTGCCTGATCAGTTTGATTCCACAAGCCAATGGGAATGATAGTTCTTCTTTATTAACTCTCTGAAGCCATCTCATACGGCACCGGACTACTAGTATACCCAGTGTTTTCTCTAAATGGCTCTGGCTCAGATGTTTTCTCAGCCCTGCAGCCTGAGATACTTTATCTGAAGATGCTCTGGTTTGAACCCAGGACCTTTCATATGCAAGGCATGGCCCTTACCATTAAGCCATGGTGACCCTTTCCTGAAAAGTTGGAGTAATAGAGTGTGCTTTAATTGGGGATGGGGCTACAGCTTCGTAGCTTTGCATCTGCTTTGCATGCAGAATATCTGCTTTGCCTGCAGAAGGTTCCAGGTTCAATCCCTGGCATCTCCAGGTAGGGCTGGGAAAGACTCCTTCCTGAAACCTTGGAGAGTTGCTGCCTGTCAATGTAGACAAATATTACTGAGCTAGGTGGACTAACGGTTTGACTTGGTGTAAGGCAGTTTCCTATGTTCCTAGATGGTGGATATAGCTTGGGCACACAAGACAGAACCTGGTGATTTGTGGAATTTGCCCATGAATTTCTGCAACCCGTTTGCTCCTGTGGCACTGTCAGCTAGGAGAAGAATGTCAAGAGAAAGTGTGCCACAGTGCTTGCCCCTCCTTATAGGGAGGGGCAAGACCTTTCACCCCTCCCTTAATTGCAGCTGGAAAGGGGAGGGGTGAACTGTCTCCTTTACAGGAGGAGTTGTCTGAGTGAGAGGCAGGGGGAGAAAGCTGGCTTCTCTGTGGATTAGCCTTTTTTGTTGCTGCTGAAACGTGTCCCTTGGATGCCCCAGTCAGGCAGTGGGAAAGACTGTCCCTCCCTGCAAGCTGTACAGAGGGCTGGGATTGAGTGCCATCATTCTTTTGACTGGTTCCTCTCGGGCTCCTGGCATACTGTTTTATTCTGCTACAGTTGTCTCTACGTTCACCAAAGGTAAGTCCAGAATGGACCCCTAGGAACTTCGGCGGGGGGAGTGGGTTTGCTTGGTATTTTTGCTGAACATTTGCTAATTTTCTTTCCTGCAACATGGGTGAAGAGGCAAAGCATCAGAAAGTGCTATCCTTCCTTACACGCCAGTGATGGAACGAACAGGTTCCACAGCTGTTCTGCAATGATAGCCAAGAAAGCAGCCGGGGTGGTTATAACCTCTTGCTTTGTGCATAAACAAACGGTTCTAATTAGAGGAGAATGTTCAAATGAGAACAAAATTCACAGGCTGACAGAGGAAACTAATTGAAGACTTGAAGCAAAACTCTGGAGATAAGGATTGCTCTACCACATTGTTTAAAATGAGAAAAATGGGTGTTACTGGGATAAAAGTGACTGGAGATAAAACTAAAGTGTTGCCAATCTAAGCCTGCCTGGTAGTGATAGAGGCCCCAAACACCGAATGCTGCCCACACTGAAGACCCAGAGCAAAAAACAGGACTTGCAGGTTCAACAACATCCAGAAGTCCCATTGATTTAAACAGTATTGAAGAGCAGGTGTCTTTTTGGACATGGCAGGGCATGAATTGAAGGGTTTGGTGGGGGGACTGAGCCCATTCACGTTACTACAGACCTAATTGAAATATCCACGTCTTTAAGTTATGACTTTAGTTCATAACTATTATTCATAAGTTATGGTCTTTGGACTTCTGCATTTCTGCATTCCTTCTGCACAAATGGTACTTAACATCCCCCAAGCAATTGAGATCATCATGCTGTGTATGTATCCTCACATGCAGGCCCCAAACCAACTCAAGATAGTTCTGACTAAATCCCATTGAAACCAAGTAAACAAGCTAGTCACACCTAACTTAAGTTGGCTGGGGACCACTATATAAGCAATGGCTGACATGATGTGCAAAGCAGTGCATTCTTTTCCGACCACTGGCACTGCTCTGCCCATGAAAGCCACTTGTGCAGCATGACTTGCATTGGAAACAATACGCTGTGCAAGTACACATGCATTATTTAAAGCTGTTGCACACTTGCACTCCTGCATAACACCGCTGAGGCAGGCTCTCACACTGGCAGCAGTGCCAGCAGGTCAGAAATGCCAGGATTGCCTTGCGCATGATGCTGGTCAATGTACATTTTTTATTCTTTAAAATAAGGAGAATCAACTGTTTAAAACTTTTTAACCAGACAGACTCTAATACTGACTCCAATTGTTATACTTTAGGATGAACTGTTATTAATGTTTAACTTTTTAAAATCTGTCTACTTTGTATTGCTGCTCAGAGACTGAAATAAAACTAGAGCTCCAGAGAGGTGAAATGAAAGGCTATTCTACAAAGATAACAGCATCTCTCAAACAAATTTTATTTATGAATAGTTGTTGCGAAAATCCTCCTAAATTGTTGAGAAAATCCTCTTAAATGGCTTGATTAAAGTGAATACAGAACCTCACAAATAGTTTTGTGTACCCAGTGGGGGGGGGGCTTTGGAGTTCTTTCTCCAACCGAGCTCCCCAGACAGTGTGGACAAATTACATTTGCTATACAGAAACATTTCTCAAGAAGGTAATGGTCTGCTGTTCAAAGAAATAAAGTAAAGACAGCTGTCTTGTGTGCACATTAGACTGAGTGCATCTAAAAGAGCTCACTGCACCAAGTATGTACTGTCTGAATTCCATGCATGAATATCTATTAATAAAAGTTAAATATTACCTATACCATATTGTTTTTCCTGGACAGTGGTACAAGTAAACTTTGTACCTGTCACAAATGGAAGCAGTTGCTGCTTAACTCTTTGAATGGCTGATGCAGAAATAAGGTAAAGATGAGGATGCTTATTTTAAAAGGAATGCCCCCAATATCTTTAAAAACCAGTGGAAATTCAAATACTTCTCTATGAAATGACTAAGACTTGTCAAATATATATTTAAAAATAATAGGAAGAGAAGCTAGCAAGAAGAGAGATGATTTCTCATTTAAAGTTGTTTAAAGAAGTGTTCGTTTTTGGCTAGCACGCCTGGCATATTGTGGGGGAAAAGGACATGCATTTTCTTTGGACAATCAGGACTCCCTTTTCCACAACTGTGCCAAATAATGCAGATATTAGTGTAAAAACCACCAGTTTTTGTAAGTGGCATTGATGCTGGGTTTTGCATTTTTTCATATCAGTAACTGAAATGTTGAAGTGTAATTGATTTAAATGGGCTCTTTCTTTTCCATCCCATATGAATAACATTCACAACATTCAAGACTAAAAGGCGTCCTTAGCATCACTTGAGAAAATGGCTCTATGTATAGACATTTGTATTCGTATGTGTAATCTGTCTTGATTGTTATGGTTTGCAGGGCTGAAGCTTCTCCTGAAAAATGTCTCACAAGCCACAGGTCAGCATTCCAATGTCAGAGTCCAGCACAAACGGCGTCCCAAGCACTAAGCTTTCACCTCAGGACACAGCCAGGGCCACTGTTGTAACCTTTCACAACATCTGCTACAGAGTGAAGACAAAGAGTGGTTTTCTATTTAATCGCAAAATGGTCGAGAAAGACATTTTGAAAGATATCAAGTATGTATTTCTCAGTCCGGTTGTGTCCTCAATTACTTTACAAACATTTTATGCATTTATATACTGCTATTATTTATTTATTTATTTATTTACACAGTCAGACAGGTGTTATTGACTGGTTTGTTTTATCCAGACATCGAGTCCTTCCCAAGGACCTGGGATGCCAGAATTTTTATTGTCAGTTGTTATAGATATCGTCGCAGAATATAGGCTGTTCCCAGTAAAGCTGCTTTTTGTAATTGGCTGATGTTGATTTCTTTGGCCCCGATGGTGTTGAGGTGCTCTTCAAGGTCTTTTGCAACTGCACCCAGGGCACCAATTACCACTGGGATTATTTTGGTATTTTTCTGCCACAGCCTTTCAATTTCAATTTGTAGATCTTTGTATTTTTTTATTTTTTTCTATTTCTTTTTCTTCTATTCTGCTATCTCCTGGTATTGCTATGTCGATTATTTTAACTTGTTTTTCTTTCTCCTCGACTACAGTTATATCTGGTGTATTGTGTGGCAGATGTTTGTTTGTAGTCGAAAGTCCCATAATATTTTTACATCTTCATTTTCTTCAACTTTATTATTATTATTATTATTTTATTTATTACATTTGTTCACCACCCCAAACTTTCATCTCTGGGTGGTTTACAATAGTATAAAACAAGTTAAAATATATACAAAAACTTAATGTGCACAGAGTCTTCCACATACTCTTTGAGGTCCTTCTCATGACCAGCTCTACCTAGGCTAGCACAGCCCTACTCCTCAGCTGGGTAGCTTGTATTTTCTACCCAGGCCATAAGTGAGGGAGGAGGGTGCTTGCCCGCCCTTCTCCCTCACCACCCAGTTGTGTGGATGCTCGAGCCGCCTGAGCTTCCATAGAGCTGGGCAGAAGGAATGCCCAACAGTGGAGAAATCTCCCAATGCTCCATGCTCCTCATGCCTTGGGATTGTGTTTAATGAAAGGCAGTATATAAATTTAACAATAAAAAAATAAAATAAAATGCAGTGCATCGTGGGATTCCAGAAGACCTTCTCCTCCAGAAAACAGCTCTACTGCTTGCTGCCCTGGCACTCATGTGGATGTGCGAGTGGCAGAGTAAGGGGAAGCCTCCCTCTTGCCTGCAGGGAGCAGGTAGGAGCCTGCCTCCCCGCCTGCCCTCCCCAGTGCCAGGTCAGATGGTCATGTGAATGACCTTATTGTCTCGCATGTGTTGTTGCAGCAATACTTGCAACACTCTTGAAACATAGGCCAGTAATTATTATCCACATATTGCAGAAGGGAGAGTTGAGAAAAGAAGGCTATCTAATGAGTCCATGGCATGGTTGAGATGTGAACTGGCGGCTTCCTGGTCTACAACTTAGTCTTTTGGCCACTACCATATACAAATTTATTTTATCACAATGGGCGACTTTGCACGATCACTGCCAAGTCAGTATGGTGGGAACCTTTGGTGAGTGCACCATGCCTGGTGGGCATGGCATGTGAAGTCGCCAACCGACGGTTTCCATGCTGGGTTTCCAGGATTCTACTGAGATTTGCCTGACTTCCATAACCAAGGTTTGATGTTGAGCAGATGATCTCAGTAAAATCTTTGCAGAATCCCAGTAGAACAACTTCTGTGTCTAGCAGAGCTTTTTACAGTATAGGTATCGGAGCATTGCGCCTGGCCTGATGGAATGTTGCTGTTCATGGGAATTAACATGATGCCCATTTACTAATTTCAGGTGATATTGCAGCCCTAATGCACACATAGCTGGGAGTAAGTTCCATTATACATACAGGAATTTACTTCTGAATACAGGGTTACGCTAAATCGTAACTTATTTCTTGCCTTCGTAAAATGCTGAAGAGGCAAGCCACTGCCCACATTTTTAAAATGACTTGTCCCGAAGGATAGCTATAATCGAGCGGATGGGTTCAAAGAACCCTCCCTATTTTCATAATTATCCCCCTCACTCCGAGGGGCCTCCAGGGCAGTGGCACACCTAAGGCAAAAAGGAGCCCGGACCTGCAGGGCTTCAGAGGCCCCCCCCCCAAGGCTTCCAATTAAATTTTTTTAACCTGTGGCTACCGCCACTGCTGCTCCTGTCACCAAGGGGCGGGTGGGGAGAGATTGGGGTACCTTCCGGAGCTGCACTGCTTCCCCGTGCCCGCCTCACCACTGTCCCATGCCCACTGCTCCCCTGCCAATATTTGTCGTCATCAGCGCCAGGGGATGGAGGAGGAGTGGCTGAGCAGAGCAGGCCTCCCCCTGGTTGTGGTGGTGGCTGCAGTGGGCCATGGACACAACAGCTGGTTGGCCTGTTGGTGGGTGCTCCTGCACAGTGAGCAGCATTGCCTGCTCGTGATGTCTCGGGCATGCGGCGCTCGATACTCACTATTTAGAAGTGTCTGCCGACTAGCCTCTGAGGCCTCGGTCCGCCACCACCAGGGGGAGGCCTGCTCCACTCAGCTGCTCACCCCATCCCCCCCCCGCCAGTGGTGAGGATGACAAATATTGGTGGGGCAGCGGTGGGGCTCTGGGGAGGCCCCCCTCCCTGACAGAGGAGGCCACGGACTGGATCCCCAAGGTCCATGGCTAAATCCTCCTCTGCTCTAGAGAGACGGGTGAACATAGGCCTCCTCTCCCCTAGTTACGCCCCTGGACATGACCCTCCGAAAACAGGAAGTGAAACCATTCTTTGCAAGCAAAGTTTCAGCTGCATGTGCAATGCAGTTTTGGAACTACATGTTCCTTCTTTGGATCTCAGCCACATATTTTATTTTTCTTCAGCAATGGGGCATGTGATGTCTTAAACGTTCAGTATTATATAATATCAGTTCATTAGATAGCCACAAATAATTAACCGAATTATATTGCTTTGGGTGTGAAAGGTAGCTGGGTGTGTGAAAGGTAACAGGGTCACTCCTTGCAGAATGCTCAGCATCTTACTGTTAGATAAGTTGAAATGCTGTATTACGAAAGCAGAAGTTACCAAACATTGTGAACAATGGTCTTAATGTCAAAGTTTCAGAAAACGTCAGTGGGTTGATGCTTGTCATCTTTATAAGCTGGCCACTTTTAAGAATGCAATGTGTCTTCTTATTTCTTTGCTTGCTTTTCACGATACGTTTTTTGGAAACCAGTTATAGGGAAATATAGAATGTTTATATATTTAAATCAAAGTTAAGGTCCTCTGTTTTCAGCTCTTCCAACGAATGTGATCTAGTAGTTTTCAAATTCTGTTCAGTGGCAGCATCACAAAAATAAAATTACGGGGTGGGGTGGGGTGGGGGAGAGACAGAAAGAACTAAGTGCAGCTCCATGTCTGTGCACGCTCATGCGCAAGCTTTGCTCCACATGTCTTTCAGAAAGAGAGTAATGTATATTTCACATTAATACACTGCTAAAAAGCTATGGGCTATTGAAATAAAACTTTCAATAGCCCAGACTAAAATGAGTAAATCTTGGGATGTGCCCATTGTTCCACCTGCTCTTCTGAATGCCACCCTTCCTTGAATCCCCCCGCCTCCCACAGACATTTACTCCTAGTGGAATATATGTGGAGCCGGTGTGGTGTAGTGGTTAGTGTGCTGGACTAGGACCAGGGAGACCCGAGTTCAAATCCTCATTCAGCCATGATACTAGCTGGGTGACTCTGGGCCAGTCACTTCTCTCTCAGCCTAACCTACTTCACAGGGTTGTTGTGAGGAGAAATTTAAGCATGTTTTATACTACTCTGGGCTCCTTCGAGGAAGAGCGGGATAGACATGTAAAATAAATAAATAACTCCCATGGCTTAGTGGATAGTTGCCACAAAAGCTGATTGTAGGCTGCAGTAGAAGCCTTCTGTTTGCTTGGGAAGGCTCCTCCCCTATATTGGAGGGGGAAGAGATGAGAGCCAAAGTGGGAGGGAAGAGTGCTATAGATCCTTCCTTATAAAAGAAGCAGGGAGGAGGCTATGGGGGAAAGTGGACTGAAAGGCATAGCAAGGTTAGAGTGGGCCGTGGGACAAAAAGTGAAGATGGATACCTGCCCCCTACATCCACTTTCTTATTCAAAGAGGTGGGAAGGGGACTGTGAAGAACAAGCTGTCACTCCACTGTGGAGGCCTCTCTCCCAGCGGCCCAGGGACATTCCCCCGACCCCCCGTCCCATTATAGCTAAGCCCCCGAGTTGACTGTCAGTGGCTGTACTGTTCAGCTCCCAATATCTCTCCCTCATTCCTGTTCTGCCCAACAGATCGATGTGAGCCTATGGGAAACTGCTTTTTATATGTATTGATGGATGAAAATTCAGAAAAGCACTCTTGAGTATGTGAAAAATGCCTTCAGGTACCCACAGGGATCTAGCAATGAAGAGGTGCACTCGGGGTGACCCAAGACATTTTGTTGCCTGAGGCGAAGGACAATGGGACATCCCCCTCTCTGTGTGTGGGTGCTCAGCGCACTGCCGAAGCACCGATGGCAATACGTGAGCACTCTCGTGTCACCACGTGAGGCAGCGGTATCCAGTCTTCCCTCTGACAGGGATTCCCAGATGCTGTTGACTACAACTCCCAGAATCCTCAGCTGCAATGGCGTTTGCTTGGGATTGTGGGAGTTGTAGTCAACAACATCTGGGAATCCCTGTTGGAGAGAACACTGGCAGTAACAGGGGCCGTTCATAGTGCAGGTAGGGTGGGAGAGAAGAAAAGATGTGCCCCAGCAAGGCAGGGAAGGAAACATGAAAAGTGTCCCTCAGTGGAAAAGCAGCAAGTAGTGGACAGTAGGGTGGCACCCATCATGTCAGGAGCTTGACATGACATGACTTGTCCCTTATATACATACCTGCACCTGCAGAGATAGCCTCACCTTTCCTCATGGAAGGGCTGCTGCTGGGTGCACTTGCTTCTCCTCACCTCCCTTCTGCTCGCTCCCTTCTCCTCACCTCCCTTCTGCATCAGAAGGGAATATCCTGGGGCACTCTCGGCTTCCTTAAAAGTTTATCAGGGGTCTCTCAGGGAAAAGTTCTATAATGATGGGCACACTTCCACAAACATGCCCAATATTCCTGCCCTTCCTCTGCCATGTGGAACTGCAGGGGAGTATTTAATATATTTTAGGGCAATGCCACTTAAGACTTCCAATCTTTGTAGTCCCAGAACCTTCCTTTTTATACCGGTCTGCTAGATGATTACTTTTGACTAATGAGCTTATCTATGATGAAGCAACTTACAAGAAAATTATGAGAAATTGCACCATATCAAGTTTTTATTGTGGTCAACAGACCAGGGCTAGACTTATGAGAAATGTGCTGGTTTTGTTTTACAGTGGGATCATGAGGCCAGGACTGAATGCTATTCTGGGGCCAACTGGCAGTGGCAAATCTTCGTAAGTCTTGTAGCAATGAATGAACACGGTTAACTACAGGGTGACTTTAATTAATGTCCACCCCTCAAGGAAATCACCCAGACAGAAAGCATGGCTGCTTATTTTTAGCCCTGTGACCTTATAGCAGGGCAATCCTTTCATGAGGTGAAGTGATGCAGCTGCCTCAGATGGCAAAGATGCCCTCTGCCACCACCATCGGAGCTGCTTTTCAGGACAGATCTGACCCTTGCAAGCTTTGGAAGGAGTGTGGGGAGAGGAGAGAAGACTGCCCTCCTCTCCCTACCAGTGTTCCCTGTAACAGGGATTCCCAGATGTTGTTGACTACAACTCCCATCATCCCCAGCCAACAGCCATTGCAAAGTTTGCAAGACGCATGAGAAGAGGCTGCTGGCAACTTTCCCTCCGTCTTACCCCCATGCCACTTTCAAAGCTTGCAAGGTTTTGAAAGGGGAATAGCCCCCCCCACCATGGGCATGGGACAAGGCAGCAGATGGCATCTTGCCTCAGGGGCTACAATACCTTGGACCGCCACTGGGTAACAGGCCAGTCCTAAACATTTTTGTTGGTGTATTTGCCCATACTTGGGGGATTACATGAACAAGGCCTGGTGCTGATCCCCAATGGTCCTTCCATCAGTGTTCTGATCAAGCTGAGTGTCCTAATCTTGGCAAGGTGGAGCTAGTCAGAGCAAGAAAGAATGCTCCAATGAGTAGAGGGGTGTGTGTGGCAGTGAGCAGCATCTAGGTGGCTTCCTTAAATGACTTATTGTCCAGATTGAATGACAGTAGGGTTTATATCGGACAAAGAGGGATATGAGTGATTGGTTCCTCTTGGTCATCTGACTTCCAAACTAGGAATTTGTGCCCAGAGCTTTTCACCTTCAGCTCACACAGAAGGAGCAGCTGGTCTCCTCTTCTGACTAGTTGATCTGGTGGTTCTGGGAGTAAGGAGCTTATGCCTAGCTACCAGTTTGAGCCCTGTGGGGTCAAACATGGGTCTAACTTCATTATAGCATGGCTTTGTTTCATACTGGATGAGTGTGGTGTACATTGGGCTTATGGGATCCACACTAAACCCAGAACAATTGCTTGTGCAATCACTGCGTTGTGTAAAAATGGTGCAGGGTGTCTATTATCCTGCCATTTCACATGTTTAGAAGTCTTCATAATAGAAAAGCAACTTGTGATGTGGTCTTGCCTTTTCTTCTTCTAGGTTACTGGATATTTTAGCTGCAAGGAAAGATCCTCATGGGTTGAGTGGAGATGTTCTGATCAATGGAGTTCCACAGCCTGCCAATTTTAAATGCATCTCCGGATATGTTGTACAGGTAAATCATGTCTTGTCTTTGCCTTTATTATTTTACAGTTCAAGGATGCCACCGATAAATCAGAATTGTCTGATGTAATGTATAGTCCAGTTTTCTTTAACCAAATACGGTGAGTGAATATAGAGTATCCCACCCCATACTTTGCTGTATGGAGCAGCAAATGCCTGCAGAGCTCATATTAGGGATGTGCATGGAACCGCTGCTGGGCGGTTCGAAGGCGGCAAGGGTGCCTCTTTAAGGGTGGGGGAGGGTGCACTTACCCCTCCCGCTGCTTTTCCCCTGCCAGCACTCATTACTGTTAAATGTCTTTGGGGCGGCAGCGTACCTCCCTGCTGCCCCGTTGCCCTTCTCAGCCAGAAGTGGCCAGAAGTACTGGGTGCGTGTGTGCTCGTTGCGTGTGTGCGCGCCCATCTGCTGTGCATGTGCGCACATGCGATGGGCGCATGCATGCCCGGTACTTCCAGCCGAGGAGGGCAATGGGGCGGCAGGGAGGTACGCTGCCACCACAAAGACTTATAATAGTAACAAGCGCCATCGTTGGGGGGAGAAGCAGGAGGGGTAAGTGCACCGTCTCCTGCCCTTAAAGAGGCACCCCCACCACATTCGAACTTTGAACCCTGCCCTGTGTTTGAACCTGTTCAGAGGCCTGTTAAAAGGTTCATGCACATCCCTACTTCATATGTGCTTTGGAGCCTCTGTGAGTGCACCAGAACTACTGACTTGGGACTTATGTCTGGAAGCAGCTTAAATCTTTTCTTTTGATTGTTCAGGATGATGTGGTAATGGGGACCTTGACTGTAAGAGAAAACCTGCAATTTTCAGCAGCCCTCCGACTTCCAAAGACAGTGAGGGAGCAAGAAAAGAAGGAAAGAATTAACCAGATCCTCAAGGAGTTGGGTTTGACAAAAGTGGCAGATTCAAAGGTTATTATTATTATTATTATTACTTTATTATGCCATATTTATTATAGCTGTCACCTTAGAATTCTTAGTTGACTAATCCATTTAAAATGACTGATTAATCAATTATATCTGTATAAAGTTACATATGACTAAAGCATTCATTTTGTAGGAAAAAACTCCTTGTATACTTTATTAGTTTTTAGAAGGTGCCTGTATATATATTGCAGCAGGTGTCATCTTAGAAGAGTTCACTCTCTCCTGTGTGAGAGTGAAGGGAGAATGCTTATTCTGAGACTTGCCACCTGCAGTTTTGAGAAATACTTACATTCAAAATAGCAATTATAACTTTTTAAAAAAATGTGTTGTCCATTCAATCAATCAATCAATCAATCAATCAATCAATCAGAGATACCTCTTTCATTATTAAAAGGGGTTTTAATCAATTGATCTAACCAAATACTTTATTAATTGCATTGCTTACATCAATTAATAAAATGTTGCAGCCATAAATATTTATACATTTATATATATTTATCCTCTCTAATAAAAGCCTCTAATTATATATATTTATCCTCTCTAATAAAAGCCTTGGTGTCCATCCGTGGACGGACACCAAGGCGTGTGTTCGTGCCTCCCTGGGCTGTTCTGGGCATGCGCAAAGTGCATGACCAGAACAGAGCAAGGGAGACACGACTGCCAGCACCCGGCGGCCATCTTGGGCAGCCAGAAGCGGCCGTCCCGAAAAAGCCAGGTATGCGGCGGCGGGGGAAACTGGCCGAGGCGCGGCCGAGGCGGCGGCGGAGCCATGGCCGAGGCCTGGCCACGCTGCCAAAGCCGGGCGGGGGGAAGAGGCGGCGGGGGAAGCCGGCCGAGGTGGTGGCAGAGCCACCACCGAGGCCTGGCGGCGCCGCCGGAGCCGGGCAGGGGGGGGAAATTTGGGGCCCTTGCGCGGCCGGGAAGACTGGCCACGGCATGGAGGCTGGCGGCGGCGACAGTTGTTGGTTGCGGGGCCGGACGCGGAGGCAAGCGGGGGGGAAGGTGCTAGCGCCCGTTATTACAACGGGCCTGAAAACACTGGTATGTTATAAAAACTAGAAGTGTATGTGTGTTTAAAGTGCCAAATTTTAATCTGACTGATTTTTCTCATGCAAAGTATCACAGCTTTGCTCTCATATTGGTTTACCTCTGCTTGATTAGTACTGAGTTATGGGTTGATTGCCTATGGGGAAATAGCTAGAACATCTTCATGCATTTAAGTTATTTAGCTTAAATTATTTTCAGTGCAACTCGTATATTCAGCCACTCGCATGCTTGAACAATAAGGTTAAGATGAAATTGTTTAAGCCTCATACAGTGGATAGAGGTTCTGGTTTGGATTCGAAACTCCATTGAGCCCTACATTGGTTCTATATCTCCATTGGGTGACCTTGCACAAGAGCATGTCTCCACCAGCACCCCTCTGGGGCCATATTTTTCACTTTGGTTTGCTCCCTGTTGTCCTTCAGTGGCCCAGTCCAGCATCTGTTTCTGGTGGGAGTACTTCCTTCCTCCTCCTCTTGCAATTGTCGACTGTTCTTTGGGTTGATCTAATTCAAAAGAAGAAAACTGCTAGGTATGCACACTAGCAAGCGATGTTCTAAATTGGCTGGAAGACTCTAAATAAGAAAAACAGAAGAAGAAGAAGAAGAAAAGGGGAGAAGAGCTTGGGATAAATGAAATAGCCAAGGTGATACAAGGTTAAAAATACACACAAACATGCAGAGACAAAAAGGTAAAAAACAAACTCACTTAAGATGTCTGTTGACAGGGGCCTGTCGAATAGGTGGGCATAGAATCATAGGAAGCTGCCTAATACCAGGTCAGACCATTGAGCCATCCAGGTCAGTATTGTCTGCTCTGAATGGCAGTGGCTCTCCAAAGCTTCAGGCAAGAGTCTCTCCTAGCGCTACTTGACAATGCCAGGGACTGAACCTAGACCTCCTGCATGCAATGTAGACGCTTTATCACTGAGCTATGACCCTGTCCCCAAAGTGGAATATTTTACAGCAGGCAGTGCTCACATGCAGTCACCCTTCCAAATGCAAACCAGGACAGATCCTGCCTTGCAAAGGGGACAATTCATGTTAGCGACCAGAAGACCAGCTGGGCCCTCGCTCCAAGTGAGCCAACATTGTCTGAACAGTGGGGTATGAATATAGTAAACGCATAAAAATAAAAAAGTGGCTTGCAAATAAATCAATATCAATAATAAAAAAATCAATAATAATAATAACAGCCACCACCATATTACTAGGGGTATGTGGGTTTGTATGGGCTAGTCTCTTTTGGTGCTGCAGTCCTGCTTCCAGGCTCTTTCATTCAGAGGGAGGGAGCGGGCAAAAGGAGTTGGCATTGGTCTTGTGGTAGCAAGCATGAATTGTCTCCTTTTCTAAGCAAGGTCTGCCCTGGTTGGCATTTGGATGGGTGATTGCATGTGAGCACTGTAAGTTATTCCCCTTAGGGGATGGGACTGCTCTGGGAAGAGCACTTGTGTGCTTGCATGCAGAAGGTTCCAAGTTCCCTCCCTGGCATCTCCAAGGCAGGGCTGAGAGAGACTCCTGCCTGCAACCTTGGAGAAGCCGCTGCCATTCTGTGTAGACAATACTGAGCTAGATGGACCAACCAATGGTCTGACTGGGTATATGGCAGCTTCCTGTGTTCATTGAACATGCGGCCTGGCTGATGGTGAAGATGCCAACTCACAGGAGCAGCCCTTCCACTGATCTGTCTTCCGGACTTCGGCAGCTGGAGATGCAGCTCAAGTTCCATGCATAACTGGTAATGTGCGGAACATGTCAGATAACTGATGGATAATCAGACAAGAAGCCCATGTTTCAGATTTGCTACTCAGTCTTCTACTGTGGGGTGAACAGCCCCTATAGCAGGGGTTCTCAAACCTGGGTCTTCAGTTCCTGTGACTGTGGCTGGGGATGGTGTGGGAGCTGGAGACCCAACAAGATTGAGAATCTCTGCCCTATAGACAGGGGTGAAGAAATGTTGCCTCATTTTATCAGCCAGACAAAATATTTTACTCATCAAGCTATGTTGGTACATTGCTCAACAGGACTGTTTTTCACTCGCCAGGCATCATTTTTCACTCATCACAGACTAGTAGACTAGTGGATTTCTGCAGCCCTGCCTATAGAGATAAACCATTTCTGTATCTGAAAGATACAGAAATGGTTTATCAGCTCAGTAGTACTGAATCATTTCTTGTTTTGCACTTTTTCAGCTCAGTAGTACTGAATCATTTCTTTTTCAGCTCAGTAGTACTGAATCATTTCTTGTTTTGCGCTAGGTTGGAACCCAGTTCACTCGTGGTATATCAGGGGGAGAGAGGAAGAGGACCAATATCGGAATGGAACTCATTACAGACCCTGCAATCTTGTTCTTAGATGAGCCCACGACTGGACTGGATGCCAGCACAGCCAATGCTGTCCTGCTGCTCCTGAAGAGGTAATGACACAGGAATTGCTAGCTAATGAAGATGGTGCATGGTCTCTGATTGGCTGTTAAAGTATGTGTGGAATCAAAGGATGCCACTTTCTTTCTCCATAGGAACTGCCATGTCAAATATATTCTTATCCATGTCATTTAATGGATAGCATTTGAATTGGTCTGGGAGACCTGGGTTCAAAGCTCTATTAAGCCACAGAGTTCAATGTGTCATCTTCAGCCAGGCATTTTCTCTTAATCTAGCCTACCTCACAGAGTTGTTGTGAATAAAATGGAAACAAGTCCCTGTGTGCTGTTCAGAGCTCCAGTTTGGAATCTTGCTGCAGCATTTTCCACCCACACAAATTTCCAGCTGACTTCAAGGGCAGCCCCACACAGAGTGCCCTGCAATAGTTTTGAATAAGCAGTACAACATTCCACAAGACCACTAAATATTTGACAACTTTGTTAACATCTGTTCCATGTGCAGAATGTCCAGGCAAGGAAAAACAATTATCTTTTCCATCCATCAACCACGCTACAGTATTTACAGACTGTTTGATAACTTGACCTTACTGGCTGCGGGACAAATGCTGTATCATGGGCCGACTCAAGATGCCCTAGAATACTTCAAAAGCATTGGTAAGTTTTCAGAAGGCACTCTAGTGAAAACCAGGGGCATTGAGAACAAGACTGACATTGAGTGGCTATGCAAATAGTGTTGTATTTATTTTGTTCCATAGCTTGTCCTGCGAATCCAGAGATTCCAGTAAGCATCACTCAACCAAGATTTCCACTAGTTTATAAAAGCCTTATTTTACTCCCAAGGCATGTGGATAACTTTCTCTTAGAGGTTAACACGTCCAGGGAGTTGTAGTTCAAACAGAGATCAAAGTTCAGGAGATGAATTCTTGAGGGTTATTAATTGGAAAGATGATTACTAGGTGAAAAGATTTGTGACTTTGCTAATTATGAACCTGTTCAGGGAAAGCATCCATCACACTCTCACTGGTAAGACTGGAAAACTAAACTAACAACAAAGGGCAGAGCTACTTACTCTGGGCTGGCTGAGAGAGAGAAAGCCCCTTGCTTCTGAGTAATCCTATAGCATACAGTCTAAAAAGCTCTAGACAGCTACATTATAGGTTTGTGGCTAGACCACACAGCAACAATATATGGTTACAAAAGGGCTAATACATAACAACATAACTCTCTAGTATGCGTGCATTCTAAACCCATGAGCCCAAACACTCAGGTCTGAGAACCATCATTGACCCAGGTCTGAGCAGCAGCCAGGGATCAAACACAGAAAGTCAGAGACACAAGCAGATCAGGAGGGCCAGTGGTACAAGCCATGGAGGTGCTGGACCCAGATCCACAGACAGAGCTGAAGTGTCAGCTGAAATCTCTGGAGCTGAAGACCCCTGCAGTGGAACCCTTTGGAACAGCATACTCTGAGCCAGATTCCTTCCAGGGACTGTCTAGGGAAGGAAATGGCTACATCTCAAATTGGAACATTAGCCCTTTTCCCCAGCCATATGACAATTTGCCATAAGAGTAATATGTAATGACATGTTGGAGAACTTATGAATATTGGGTGGGAGAGATTATTTGGAGAATTCAATTTTTTTTAAAGAATTCAGTTGGTTTCCAAGACATTACCCAAGGTGCTTTGTGTTAGAGAGCTTGAAGGGGAGATTTCCTTGTCTGCCCCAGCAGAAGTGTGCAGGTAAGGAGAGCACTGCTAATTAATATTGAGGCTGTTCTCACAAGCAGCCGCATCCAGGCTTAACCAGCCAAGCCTGGGTTTGGCTGCTTGTGAGAACTGTTGGGATCCATGCGGATCCCAGCAGTGCCGTGGTGCCAAACCCAGCACTGCAGCCTGGGGCAACAAGTCCCGGCCTCTGTTTACCAGCGCAGCCAGGAGCAGGCGGAGAGTCATCTGTGCTGCTCTCGGCAGCATTGGGCGTGCATCTTCTGTGCTGCCTGCACTGCAAAGGGTCATCTGGAGGAAGGTAGGTTGAACACCACCTTCCCACCCCCCACCCACCCGACCACACGTGGTCGTACGAACAGCCTCCTTGTCTGGAAACATGGAGTTAAAGTTCCAAAGTCAGTAATTTATTTAGGAAATCCATCAGGGAGATAGATAAGGCCTACATGCCTAGTTGCTTCCTACATACAGGAAGTGGGGAATGGAGAAGGAAGTCTCTCTCTCCAGGTGAGTGAATGAAACCTGAGTATCAATCTAATGAAGGGGAGTCACAGAAAGCAGAGTCAGAGAGGGAATCCCCTTACTGGCTGTCTCTACCCCTAGACCAGGCCTGCTCAACTTAGCTCCCCCTAGCTGTTTTTGGACTACAGCTCCCATAATCCCCAGCCACAGTGGCCAATAGCTAGGGATTATGGGAATTGTAGGTCAACATCTGCAGGAGGGCCGAAATTGAGCAGCCCCGCCCTAGATGAAAGTTTCATCTCTGCCCAGAGACAAAAATTTGGGACGATGTACAAATTAGATAGATAGATAATGCCTCTAGTGATCAATAGGATTGCTGGTACTAAGAGTCAATGCCATCAGGAGCTGCATCTCCAACACTTTGTATCACATATTCACTATCTGTCAAGTAATGTCGGAATGCTGTATTTCTTTGTAGGTTATGAGTGCGAGCCATACAACAACCCTGCTGATTTCTTTCTGGATGTCATTAATGGAGATTCGACAGCTGTGGCTTTGAACAAGACTAATGAAATCGATACAGGTATGCAAATCATAATGCCTTTATAGAATTCCTCTTGAGTTTGCAATACATGTCTTTTGCATTTGGCAGCTGTGTCATACAGAAGTCATTCCTAGTGACACCAGGAGGTTTTACAGACAGGGCTCCCCTTCGCCCCCCGCAATCCACTCCTGATTGGAGTGTGCCAGTCCACATATTCACTGGAATTAACCCAACCTCCCTGCGGGCTTTCAGGGACCAGGACAGACAGGAGTGGAGGCTGTGAATTCTGGCTTAGCCCTGAGTTATGTCCAGGGGTAAGAAAATCTTCTATTTCCAGCAGCTTTTGAAAAAAAACTACCGGGCTTCTGCTTTCTCCAAAGGTGTTGATAGAGGTGCTGATGGCTATGCGAATGGTCTATCTAATCCCTTGAATTAAAATGCCTCGAATCTGCTGCAAAGCAGAATTGCTGTTCAGATACTTCAAGGCATAGAGCCATGTGTGAAAAACTTCCTGGGGCTCTTCCAGACAGCAGTAAAAGTGCTTTGAAGAGCTTTCAAATGCACAGAAGGCAAGAGCTTACTCAGCATCTACAAATTCTCACAGACTCCTGTTGCCTTTTCCAGCACAACCTCATGTGCAGGTCATACAGGCAGCAGGGACCTCGTGTGATTTCTGTAGCACCACACCTGCTGGCCAGCTCTTGCTTTCTGTGAAATTGAAAAAATGGTGGGTTGATCACAGAAAACAAAAGCTAGCTGGCAGGTAGCTGTGTGGAAATTGTGCAAAGTCTCCCTTAACTTCTATAGACCCAGCAGGTCTTATTAAATATAACCAATTTTCCTTCTTCTTTTTCTATAAAGAGATCATTGATGAACATAGCAGTTGTGATAAGACATTGGCAGAGAAATTAGCGGAGAAGTATTCCAGTTCCACTTACTACCGTGACACCAAAGCAGAATTAGAGAAGCTGTCTTTGGGGGGACAAAGAGAGACTACTTTCAGAGGAATCGCCTACACTACCTCCTTCTTCCACCAGCTCAAGTGGGTCTCCAAACGCACGTTCAAAAACTTGATAGGCAACCCACAAGCCTCCATAGCACAGGTAATCCTATTTAAATTGTCATTGAATCCAGTTTAAACGCCAAGCTTAACACATTTGCACCAGCATTATCTGCTTGTGAACCCGGAGGCTTTACACACAGGGCTTCTGCCCTGAATCTCCTTCGGGAGAGTGTGTGCACATTCACACACCAGCCAAACTTACCCCGAACTCCCGACGAGATTCTTGGACCCACTCCACACACAAGTCTGGCTTTGTGATGAGAATTCTAGCTTGAGGTATTTCCGGGTTATTAAAATGCTGGTTTTAAGCTTCTTTTTCTGAAAACGCTGGAACAAACAGGGAGAGGCACTGATGTAGAATCATTAGCATGATAAGAGGCATCCTCTCTTCACAATTGCAGATCTATCTCTGCAGGGGAGTTCTCTCCCCCACCTCCCATTGGCTAGACGCAAACACTGACGCCTGCCATGTACACTTGTTTCAAGATAAAACCAAGAGCGGAGGGGAGGGGCTGCTTCCCTCACTGCCGCGAGTGTAGTTCAAAGTGCCTTCGCTCAACATGTACCCCGAAGCCTGAAGCCAAGTGTGAATAACAGCTTGGTGAGGCATTACTGTGGACTTGGGGTTACTCTTACTTTCTGCAAGATACCTCTTAGAGGTTTTACAGATGGTTCCCCCCCCCCGAATCCAATCCTCATTGGAGTGTGCCAGTCCACATATTCGCTGGATGTAATCCAACCTCCTTGCAGGCTATCAGGGACCAGGACAGAAAGGACTTTGATTCTCCCCGAATGGAGGCTGCAGATTCTGGCTTAGCCCGAGTTATGTCCGGGGTAAAAAAATCCTCTATTTCCAGCAGCTTTTGGGGAAAAACTCCAGGGCTTCTGCTTTCTCCGAAGGTGTTGATGGAGGTGCTGATGGCTATGCGAATGGTCCATCTAATCCCTCAAATTAAAATGCCTCGAATCTGCTGCGAAGCAGATTCGCTCTTCAGATACCTTGAGGCATAGAGCCATGTGTGGAAAAACCTCCTGGAGCCATTGGTGCTTCAAGGTGTTTTTTATGGAGAATGTGCAGCAGGTACTCACAATCCAGAGGACATCAGTGTTTCCCCCCAGGTTTCTGGATAAATGCAGCAAGAAACAAAATGATCCTCCATGTTTTGCTATGGAGACAGTACTGGCTCCTCAGTGGATGGTGCTCATCTGGCCACTGCAGGAACCATCATTAATCAATCCCCACCATCCCCATTTCCTGCTTTCTGCTCTGTGCTGACTAACCAGGAATTTCCCTGTAGCTTCTTCAGTTGCTTTCCTCCTAACCTCAAGAAGCATAGATTGTGGAACCTTGACTGGTGCAAACCATCCGGGAGGGCGGGGTGGGGGCCTGAAGGGGAGAAATGGCAGCAGGAGGAACTGTGGAACTGCCCCCTGCTGCATTCTAGTTATTCAGTCTGTTCCTTGGTTCTGTTGCTGAATACATAGCAACAGAAATGGGTGCTATATAAAATTCATAGTTGGATCTATCTGACATCTTGTTCAATCTTTGATCTCTGCGGGGCAAAAAGGTCTTCAGAATCCCCAAGTTAACAGCCTTTGGATCTGTGTGTATGTTGATATTATGGAGATCCCTAATAATTGCTTTGTAAAAGCTTGACCCTGTGACAAGAATTATGCCCTTTTAGAGCTTGATAATCCCCCAGGGCAAATGGTTTTGACTTTTTTTTCTTTCTCACAATCATTTTGATCTCCCTAACCTCATTAGGGCTGGATTTGAAATGCAGTCTCTAAACGCTCCACAGCTCGTTTAGCCTTCTTAGCTAATCTTCTCAAATTGGTCTTGATATGATCCTCATTCCCCACTACAATTGCCTCCGCGGTCAGATTATCCCTGACATTTGGTCCTTTCGGCAGGTTCTTAGCACCACGGTACCATGGATGGAGTGCTCTTTAGTATTAAGGTTCAAGCCCCACGCTTTCTTCAAAAAAAGAAAAAAAGGACTAAACTGCCTGATACTATCAACTGCAATTTTAATAATTTCTACTTGATTCTTGATTTACAGTTCTAACTACTCTGATTGTGTTACGAATGAATGAATGATGAATATTTATATACCATTCTTCAACCAAAGTTCTCAAAGTGGTTTACATTGAAAAATCAATAATACATAAATAAGATGATCCCCTGTTCCCAAAGGGCTCACAATCTGAAAAGAAACATAAGGCAGATGCCAGCAACAGCCACTGGAAGGGTTGGATAGGGCCAGTTGCTCTCCTTCTGCTAAATATAAGAGAATCGCCACTTTAAACGGTGTTTTTTTTACTCAGCAGGGGTAACTCAGTTAGCAGGGGTGAGCAGTGTTAAGGGACCAACTGATACTCAGGCTGTTTTAAAAGACAAACTGTCCATCACACTTTTAAATTTGTTTATCACACTAAACTATTTATCAGTCTAGCACAGGCCCCCTCACCAAAATTATGTCTAATGCATCAAACCTGAGTGCTTGTTACAATATATTTGGCAACAATAATTGTTCCTAGCATGTTGCTGAGTGGATCATGTCAGGCTGAAGCCTTGGAACCCTGACAGGCTGAACCTGAATCCAGAATGTCCATCTCAGGATCTCTAAGGCCAGTGACTTGAGCAAGAAGCTGGAGCTTCTGATTGAAACACAAAAGTTACATTGCACACTCCGCCGCCATTCTTTTACACCCCTGAAAAGGACTATGACAGACCAACTCAATGCATACTTGTTGCTGATCTGAAACAAAGGTGTTATTGACCACCTTAATAGCAATAGGAGTGGCACCTCCTATTTTCAGTGATGCTTTGGGTAGAGATATTTATGGGTTTCAGCCATCGCACTGTGAAACTCTCCTATTTACCTTCACCTTATTTCTTCTGCAGTGATACAGATGCTCATAGCCCTTTTATTCATCACAGTGCTGGAAGGCAGGAAACCGTTTTCTCTCTTCCTGTACTGGGAAGAAAATGCTTGTTATCACTGCAGCTGCAAACCGTTACAGGATAAATAAACTTGAAGGTAGATTTGGGGTTTGGGGGTGATTTTGCATCCTGAATTATCTGCAGGGAGATACTTTGGCTCAGCCCTATGCATAAGAACATAAGAAGAGCTTTGCTGGATCAGGCCCAAGGCCTATCTAGTCCAGCACTCTGTTTCCCACAGTGGCTGGCTTACCAGATGCTTTGTGAGGCCCACAACTGAGAGATGAAGGCATGCCCTCTCTCCTGCTGTTGCTTCCCTGCAACTGGTGTAAAGAGGCAACAGGTCTCTGAGCCTGGAGCTAGTCTGTAGCCATCAAGACTGGTAGCCACTTATAGACCTGTCCTCCATGAATTCATTTAGGCCCCCTTTAAAGCCTTCCATGCTGGTGGCCATCACCACATCCTGTGGCAGAGGATTCCATAGATTAATTATGCGCTGTGTGAAAAACTATTTCATCACATGTCTACTCAAAGAAAGACCCACTGAGGTCAATGGGATTCCCAGGTCAGTGTGCATAGGACTGCAACCTGAAGCTCTAATGCATAGCCCATGGCCTCACACCAGGCTAGACCCCAGCCTCTGACCTTGTGGTTCCCAGTTTGAGGTCCAGAGTTCCCAACACAGCCCCCTATACCATGCCTGGGTTGGCTCATCACAGGTCATGATGTTGCAGATATGTGGCAGACATTGCATCCCAATTCGAACACACACTTGCTGGCTCACCAAGTTGTAGGATCAGAAGGATATAATGCTTACATTCTGACACATGTTCACTAATATTCTCCCAATCAGAATGCAAAATAACCAGCTGAATAAATCCTGCATGTGCAGGTTCTCAGCCTTTGGGACACCATTATAATGTCCGAAAAGTGATGTTTGCAATGGCGTGCCAAAAGTTGAATTCTATGTGTGGAGGTAGCATCACACAACCAGTTGGCCGCAGGTCAACATGCGCAGGAGTGAGTGCATTCCTTATGGCTACCACTGGTGCAGTTGTTGTGTGTGGAGAGGGAATTGTTTTTGAGACTTCAGCAGATTTAGGCTGCACAATGCCAAGCTTTTCTCTGGAACCATGAGGACGAACACCTAACATTTGGGTTTTAAATTAAAGTGGATAGTGGACTTCCGTGGTAGTAATGGCTTGCTTGGTGCTCCAGGGGATTTTATTGTTAATCTGGCATAATGGCTTGGATTTTCAAAAGAATACCAGCCAACATGCTACACAATCCGCCAGTGTTTCCAACCCACTGGGGCTGCTGCTGTCCATGCGAAAGGCAGGGCCAGAAGTGCTGCAGAGGTGGGTGGTTGTGCAATAACCCCAAACACGCAGGCACTTCTGTAGCTCTGCTTCCACTGGCAAGAATGGAGGTAGTGGGACACAAGTGCCTGCACATTGTTTGAGGCCATTGCACAACTGCTCACCTCCACAACACCTCCAGGGTCTTTTTTTCACGTGAGCAGCACCCCAGTGGGAATGCTGGTGTTGGATTCCACAGCATGTCAACCAATTTGATTTCTGCTGAAAAAGCACTTTCCATTGAAAATGTTATCCTTGAGTTACAAATCAAATCATCTTTATTACAGTCTTAGACCAGCTTAAGAAAGTACAAGCATAGAGTGTTATAGGAACATAGGAAGCTGCCATATACTGAGTCAGACCATTGGTGTATCTAGCTCAGTATTGTCTACACAGACTGGCAGCGGCTTCTCCAAGGTTGCAGGCAGGAATCTCTCTCAGCCCTATCTTGGAGAAGCCAGAGATGGAATCTGAAGCCATCTGTTCTTCCCAGAGCAGCTCCATCCCCACAGGGGAATCTCTTCCAGTGCTCACACTTCTAGTCTCCCTGTCATATGCAAGCAGGGCAGACCCTGCTTAGCTAAGGGGACAAATCATGCTTGATACCACAAGACCAGCTCCCCTCCCAATCTTATGTAGGGTGTGGATAAAATACACAGGACAAGGTATAAAATTGTAAGAATGTAAAAGACTATAAAAACTATTGAGTTGTTGAGCGGTATATGCAGTGTGTTAAAAACTCTAAATAGTTTTTAAAAATTTAATGTTTTTTAAAAAGATCTTTAAAAGTAAAGTGTCTAAGTGGGGTGTGGATAAAATGTGTAGAAACTGCACAAATGCAGGGGTCCTTGAGTTATATATATGTCTTCATTTGCGTACCATTCTGACATGTCACACAAAACTGCTGTATATGACACTGGATTGTTCATTTGTGTTTCAGCTGTGTGTTACCGTTTTCCTGGGCTTAGTTGTAGGTGCCATCTTCTTTGGTGTAACAAATGATGCTAGCGGCTTGCAGAACAGGTGAGTCATGGGGTATGTGTGTGCAGTGATGAAATGTGGATGTTTGTTTCCAGAGGGAACCTGAAAACATCTCAGGGCTGAGAACTTGGCTCTAACCACTTTATGGCACAGCCTTTTAAAGATAATGTATGGCTTTTGCTTGGATCTTGTCCATCTGTTTCATTCTTAAGCAGACATATAGGTTGCCAACTGGCAGCTGTGTTTCTGGCCTAACATGTAAAATCATGTTCTCTTAAGTAAGCTGTATACTGGGGTCTGAAAAGCTAATGAACTTCAGATTATGCCCTGGTTCTGCCCTTTAGCCCACCAGCTTTTTGCCCTGGTTACCCCATTGAACTTCCAGTTTAATCTCTGCTCTGTTACTTTTCTACCATGACCATTCCATGGATAAGTTGCTCCATGGGATGTGGGTAGGGGAAAGAAAGTGTTGAGAAAAACCCTTTCTGTGACTGGAAGAATTTGCTTTATACCAAGCCAGGCCATTGACCCATCTAGACCAATGTCTAAATGGGTCAACTGTCTGCTCTGACGGGCATCGTCAAGGCAAAAGCCTTCCCCAGCATCAGCTAGCTGATTCTTTCACCTGGAGACACTGGAAGCTGAACCTGGGACTGTCTGCATGGAAAGCTGGTGTTGCCCTTTGAAGACAGTTCAGAAACTTCCTTTGGCCCAGAGTGTAACCATCAGATGACAGGAGCAAGATGATCTGTGCATATTGAGCCTTGTTGCCAGTTTATTTCTGGGTGCAGTGTGCTAGCTATGAACTTGAAAGCCCAATATAGCCTAGGACCGTCTGCGCCTGTGCCTGAGCCAGCGTGGTGTAGTGGCTAGAGTGCTGGACTAGGACCGGGGAGACCTGAGTTCAAATCCCCATTCAGCCATGATACTAGCTGGGTGACTCTAGGCCAGTCACTTCTCTCTCAGCCTAACCTACTTGACAGGGTTGTTGTGAGGAGAAACTCAAGTGTGTAGTACACCGCTCTGGGCTCCTTGGAGGAAGAGCGGGATATAAATGTAATAATAATAATAATAATAATAATATGAACTTATTCAGCTCAGGCCCTGCAAATCTGCAGAATGCAGGTTTGTTTGACAGGGACCAGGAACACGACCTTTTTGGTGGTGGTACCTTGCTTGTGGAACTCATTTCCCAGGGTTATATCTATCGGGCCCCAACATTAGCTGTTTTAGAAAGGGCTGTGAAGGTGTTCCATCTTGCTTTGGATGCTTGATTCCTGACTTTTAATGTTGGTTTCATTTTCAACATTATCTTAATTGGATTTATCTTGCTGAAAATTGTCTACGGTTTTATGTTGCTTTGCTTATTTTTTTAAAAAAACTTGGTAGTACTTGGCTGACATGCTGACTAAATTACTGAAGGGAAGTCCCATTGAAATTAATAGGACAAGTCAGGGGTGTAGCTATAATTGAGTGGATGGGTTCAAAGAACGCAGGCCTCTGAGCTCCTGAGGGTCCCCCAGTTCCACCCCTCCCTATTTTCTTCATTATCTTCCTCACTCTGAGGGGCCACCGGGGAGAGGGGCGAACATGGGTCCCCTCTCCCCTATCTATGCCCCTGGGAAAAAGTGAGATATCACGAGTAACTTGTTCTATTAATTTCAATGGGACTTCCCTTCGGTAATTTAGTCAGGACATCAGCCTTTGTTATTATGTGTTTAACTGTGTTTGTTGTGAACTGCTTTGTGAAAAACTAGCATAAAAATAGGGAAAGGAGTTAAAGGGGAGATTGTTGGTAAGGGAGGAGAAAGAGAGAAAAAGAGGATCGTTTGGGGAAGAGTTTGTTCAAGAAGTGGGCTTTAAAGAGGAAAGCCAGCGATATAAAATTATACGTGTGTGTGTGTGTGTGTGTGTGTATGGCTGCTATTTTTTTTAAAGGGCTGGTTTTTTGCACCCTCTGATTTTTATCTTTATGATAAACTTTCCCCCCCTTCCCTCCATAGAGTTGGTGCCATGTTCTTTATGACTACCAACCAGTGTTTCAGCAGCATCTCTGCTATTGAACTTTTTGTTGTGGAAAAGAAGATATTTATGTAAGTAGAATATGACTGAGTGGGCAAAGCTACCTGTTGATTAGTCACTGCTGTATGAGAACAGCTTTTACAGAATTTGAAGGAAGGAAGAAATAAGAGATTTCTTACAGAAACCACTACATACAGAAGCATTGACGCACAATGATCACAACTATTGGGTATTATAATAGAACAGCACTCTGATAATTACACATATAGTTGTGAACAGAGCAGTATAAATCATAGAAGACTCATAAACCAGGAAGGAACCCCGTGTAACTCACAGACAGACCCGTGAGATATTATTTGTTAGAGAAATACATAGAACAACTACAAATCAATGAGATAAACTAAGAAATAGTCTCAAACTTCTTCAGCTGCATATTTCAGTGGAAGGAAATGCCTAACAGTCCTAAATGTATGACATCACAAATGATCAATGAAATCATTCAAGGCTCTGCTGTGTGGTCTCTCTGAAATCCATTTCTTGCTTCTCTTTCTTTTTAATTGTTTCTTGGTGTTCTATGGTTTTTAATGTTTAATTGATTTTAAGGTTTTAAATGTAACGTTTGCAGAATTTTATTGTATTTTAACTTTTGTAAACTGTCTTGAGATCCATTATGAGAGGTGTTATAAACATTGAACAACAAATAAAATATAAGAGACACTGAGGGGCTTCCTGTGGCCAAGCAAACGTAAGCTGTTGGGAGCCACTGGTTGCCAGCAAGGGTGTTTCTCCCGGCACGAGCAGCTATTTCAGCACATTTCCATTCCATGTCGTCTGAACCGCCAGTGAGCCGGGTCTCATGATCTGTGAGACCCGGTTTCTTCGGGTGAGTGGGGAGAGCGGGCTAAGCCCTCTCATGAGCGGAGAGGGAGCCCTGGGCGGCTGGGTTGGCCGCCCACACAATTGCCGGCTCCGAGCCAAAGCAGGTGGGGGCTGGGGAACTCAGGGGCCGCGCGGCCCCCGCAAGCCCCAGTATGCTCTGCGCGAGCATGCAGGGCATACTGGGGAGACCCCCGAACCGGGAGGCGGCTTTTCGCCTTCCAGCTGGGGGTCTACTCATGAGTAGGCACGGCACGAAGGCACGGCGTGGCCACTCACAATTGTAAAAAGCAGGTTTGCGGAGCGCTCGCTCCACAAACCTGCTTTTTACCAGGGGTTCCAGAGCGGGTTACCCACTCTAGAACCACCGGGCTCGCAGCTGAGCCCGGTGGTTCTGACGATTAACAGAAATCGGGCTAGGCTCTCCTAGCCCAATTTTTGTTATTTGTGAGAATAGCCCCAATGTCTGGTTTCCGAGCCACACTTCCTTCTGCCACCTGGCATTTGCCACTCAACTTCAAATGTAGATTACACATGTTGGGTTCCCGGAGGAAAATGCGGCTCCGAAGCCAGACACTGACAGGTTTGGACATGGTAATGGGTGGACGTAACTTTCATTAGAAGCACACACTTGCTGGGAACTGGTACTTCCTGCCACCTTCCTTTTCATGTGAAGCTGTTTGTTGGATTAGTTTGTTAGGCTGGAGGTTTGTTAGACTAATGCCATCATTGGTTCTTTGTGACTGAGAGATCTCACCAAAATGATACATATCAATGGCTCTCTGTGTGCCACAAACCTGTATCACTTTTAAACTTTCATTGTTGTAACATTTCCCCAAAGGATCCTGGGAACGGTAGTTGAACGAAATGCTGAGGATTCTGGGTTAGAAACTTCTAGCCTCCTCTCCTTGCTCCCAGCTACAATTTCCTGGCTTTCCAGGGAAGAGAGGGTGACTGTTAAAACCAGCTTAAGTCTACAAAGGGGATATTCTCAACATTTCTGTCTTAGATGAAGTCTTTTTAAAAGTATGTTAGTTTTTGGTGTAACATGTTCATGAACACCTGAGAAATCAGACTAAGCTGTGTACGCACTTTTGCGAATGCAATTTTTAGAATAATTATTCTAATAATTGCATAATTATTCAATTTGCACCAGGGGTGTAGCTATAACTGAGCAGATGAGTTCAAAGCACCCGGGCCCCAAAACTCCTGGGGCCCTCCAGATCTACCCCTTCCTATTTTCTTCATTATCTCCCTTGGGCTGCTGGGGAGACGGGCAAACACGGGTCCCTTCTCCCCTAGTTATGCCCCCGATTCTCACAATGAGCAACATCCAGACCAGTTAGTCACAATTAAACACCGCTGAAATAAATGAGACAAGCTACATGACTAACCCTAAGTTCCATTAATTTCAATGGGACGTAGTCATGACCAGCTTGGTCTGGATGCCACCCAATAAATTTACTTGGCCGGCTGCTTGCTAAAGTTCCAACCTTAGTTGGGCTTAGGCGAAAATGATTTGATTACTCAGAACTAACTTGGTAACAATCTGTCATTATATTATAGACATGAATACATCAGTGGATACTACAGAATTTCTGCCTATTTCTTCTCAAAGCTCATGGCTGATTTAATACCCATGAGGACCGTACCAAGCATCTTCTTCACGTGCATAGTTTATTTTATGTTAGGCAAGTATACTATCCTGATGCCTGTAAAGCTCAAATATGGATACAATGTTGAATCTAAACCACCACCTTTCCAGTGGTTGTTACCCCTGCTAACTGAGCAAAGTGGCACCTTTTAAAGTGGTGATTCTATTTAGCAGAGGGACAGCAACCATCCCTATCCAAGCCCGGCACAGCATCCCTATACTGGTTTCTGGAGTCTACCTTAATTAAAAAAAATATTGTGAGCCCTTTGAGGACAAGGAACCATTTGTTTATGGTTTGTTTTTCTGTGTAAGCCGCTTTGAGCACTTTTGTTGAAAAGCAATATATACATATCTGTAGCAGCAGCAGCAGTAGCTAACTAGGAGATCTGATTCCAAATCCTACTTCATTAAGTGGGGCTATTAAGGAATTGATTGGCCCAGGTTCTACCCAGGGTGAGATCAGAAGCGGGTCTTGAGTAGGGGTGTGCAATTCGGATTTTCGGTGATTCGGTTCGGGACCCGAACCGAATCACCCCTGTTCTGTTTTGTGCCCGAATATGGGCCACCCGAATCACCCTTGATTCGATTCGGATTTGGATTTAATCCGAATCCGAATCGATTCGGGGGAAAAAGGGGCCCAGGGACAAAATATTGGGGTGGGGTGGTAGTGCCCAATGGGTGGAGGCTACCACCCCAATTTAAGGGGGATTGGACAAAAGGCTGATTTTTGGGGAATTTTTGAAGTTTTAGTGACTTTGGGGCAGTTCAGGGGCATAGCATGGGATCTGGGCAAAAAGAGTAGGGTGGGGTGGTAGTGCCTATTGGGTGGAGGCTACCACCCCCATTTCAGGGGGATTGGGCAGAGGGCTGATTTTTTTGGGAATTTTTGAAGTTTTGGTGTCTTTGGGGCAGATTGGGGGCAGAAAGTGGATCTGCCCCAAAAGAGTGGGGTGGGCTGGTAGATAGTGCCTAATGGGTGGAGGCTACCACCCGTCCCCAATTTCACCCATCCCCTCAGAAGTTTTTCTGAAGGGATGTTATTCCCTTATTTTCTGAGGTGTGAATTCTCATTCTATGATAGCAAATGAGATTTTTTTCAATTAAACAACTCTCATGACCCCACTTTCACTTTTTCACACTCTCATTTACTAAGAATATGATGAATGGATCAATCTAGCACACTGCACCTTATGAAGAAAAACCTCAAAAATTCATCAAAATTCAGCCCTCTGCCCAATCACTCTGAAATTGGGGATGGGTGGTAGCCTCCACCCATTAGGCACTATCTACCAGCCCACCCCACTCTTTTGGGGCAGATCCACTTTCTGCCCCCAATCTGCCCCAAAGACACCAAAACTTCAAAAATTCCCCAAAAAATCAGCCCTCTGCCCAATCCCCCTGAAATGGGTAGCCTGCACCCATTGGGCACTACCACCCCACCCCACTCTTCTGCCCTTTCTGCCCCAATATGCCCCAATCTGCCCCAAAGACACGAAAACCTCAGAAATTCCGCAAAAACCAGCCCTTTGACCAATCCCCCTGAAATTGGGGTGGTAGCCTGCACCCATTAGGCACTACCACCCCACCCCACTCTTTTTGCCCAGATCCCATGCTATGCCCCCGAACTGCCCCAAAGTCACTAAAACTTCAAAAATTCCCCCAAAATCGGTCATGAGCCGAATCACTCGAATTTTTCAGCCTCGAAATTCGGGTGATTCGGCTCGGCCCTGAAAAATATCGGGGGCCATCGGGGGTGATTCGGTTCAGCCCCGAATCACCCGAAATTGCTCATTTCAGGCACAGATCGTGCCTGAAATTTTTTGCACATCCCTAGTCTTGAGCTTCCTGCCCTTTCCCTATTCCTTCTTGCCAGAATAAGTAGTTAATAATGCACCCAGGGGCTCTTACATTAATTTGCAAGCAGGATCTTCTGGTTGGTTGTGAACATCTTCTTGAGGTGAGCAGGGCAGGAGAGGAGCAGACAAATTATTTAGTTGTTGTTGTTGTTATTGGCTGACCTCCAGACTAACGCTGTCCTAGTGCAAACATGTTGCACAAGTGCAAGAATGTTATGGTGCCCAGTTCCGCTCAGTTGGGAGCTTGTATTTCTAACTAGTGCTGGTGCAGCAGGGTGGGCTCCTCCTATAAAACCTCTTCCTCAGTTCAGTTTCATTGCAGGGTATGATGCAGAACTATCCACTCTCCTTGTTGCACAGGCAGACAAAGCGTGCAAGACGCTGAGCAGCTCTGAGCGTCTGCTCAACTACATTACCTTCGTGCATGGTCACATCTTTGCTTGTTGTGCTCTTGCAGCATTAGTCTAGATGTCCGCCATTATTATTAAGAATATTGCTTGAGACCACTGCTTGACCAAGAATATTGCTTCAGACCAGCTCACCATCAAACATGGGGTAGCATCTCAAAAGCCACATTATGGCTGAGAAGGTCATAGGAAGCTGCCTTATACCGAATCAGACCATTGGCCTATCTAGCTCAGTATTGTCTACACAGACTGGCAGTGGCTTCTCCAAGGTTGGAGGCAGGATTCTCTATCTTGGAGATGCCAGGGAGGGAACTTGTAACCTTCTGCGTGTAAGCATGCAGGTGCTCTTCCCAGAATGGCCCCATCCCCAAGGGGAATAACTTACAGTGCTCACATGCGATCACCCATCCAAATGCCAACCAGGGTAGACTGCTTAGCAAAGCAGACTATTTATGCTTGGCCAATTTATGGACAAGACCAGCTCTCCATTAACTGACTATAAGTGGGTCATGGGGCTTTGATACTGACTAGGGCAGCAGTGCCAGTGGATTTGGATATTTAACCCTTTCTTGCTAGGCTGTTTTTCTGATCTAAATGGCCTTCTGATAGTATTAGCATCCCCTCTCCAGTGAAAAGGTTACTCTATCAAACCTGGATTTTTCTACTGCAGATCTAGTAGCATATTTGAGAGGGCAATTTAGGTCATGAGGGATGAGGGTTAAACCTGCTTCTCCAAGGGGTCCTGTGTTGCTAAAGATTAGAGTCCTTTGTAGCTCCTTTAAAGTAAAAAAACCGAACAAACAAAAAACATATTGGGAGATCCATGAATCTCTTCTGCAGCCATGAATATTCTGCATCATGTATGAAACTAATGTAACTAGTAATAGAGTACCATGTTTGCCAAAGAGCATACCAACACTAAGGTGGTTCTTTTTCTGTTCCCTAAGGTCTCAAACCAACGGCAGAGGCCTTCTTTATCATGATGTTTACCCTGATGATGGTATCCTATACAGCTACTTCTATGGCGCTGGCTATTGCTGCAGGACAGAGTGTGGTAGCTGTAGCAAATTTACTCATGACCATCTCATTTGTTTTTATGATTGTAAGTACACTTACATTTAGGGTGATAGGGAGAGTTCACTGCTATCCCTATTAAATCAGCAGTCAAGTGAGCAAAGAGGCACCTTAAAGTGGTGATTATCCTTATTGAGCAGGAGGAGAGCAACTGGCCCTATCCATCCCCAGCAGAGCATCCTTCCAGTGGCTGTTGCTGGTGTCTGTCATATGTTTCTTTTTTTTAGCTTGGGAGTCCTTTGGGGACAGGGAGCCATTTTATTTATTTATATCTATGTAAACCGCTTTGGGAACTTTTGTTGAAAAGTGGTATATAAATATTCATCATCGTAGTATCCTGCCTGCGAGGTGACAGTCAGTTGCTCCTGCTGTCTGTGCCATCTACCTCAGAGTTTGGAGAAATGCTGCCAGAGGTGAGCCTTTTAAGCTGGTTGTCCCCAGATTGTGGAACCTCTTCTCAGAAGAGGCAATGGAAGTTTCTTTTGTCTTTGATTTTATCAAGCCTTTGAGAGAAACTGCTTCTCTGAAATGTAATGCTGTAGCTTTAAGGGACAGCCCTTCCATGAGAAGAGGTGAGGCTGTTGCCTCAGACAGCAGATTATTGGGGCACCAGTGAGGTGGCACAGCCACCTAATGGCGCAGCAAGGAAATGACTTGACTAGCAAGCCAGAGGTTGCCGGTTCGAAACCCCTCTGGTGTGTTTCCCAGACTATGGGAAGCACCTCTATTGGGCAGCAGCAATATAGGAAGGTGCTGAAAGGCATCATCTCATACTGTGTGGGAGATGGCAATGGTAAACCCCTCCTGTATTCTACCAAAGACAAGCACAAGGCTCTGTGGTCACCAGGAGCTGACATCCACTTGATGGCACAACTTGACCTTTCGTGAGTTGGCAGGATGCTCTTTTGCCCTCTGCTTTTAAAAAGTGTGGGAGAAAGGAAGGAGCAGGCACAGAGTGAGGCTGTTTTCACAAGCAACCAAGACCGGGCCAGGGCCGCTAAGCCCGGACTTGGCTGCCCATGGGAACTGCCCGGTGCCATGGGGCCCTCGTTGGCAGCATCTCAGCGCCAAACCCGGCTAACCAGCCAGGCTGTTAAATGAGGTTAAAGGAGCAATCACCCCCTTTACCCTGTTTAATTGACTGTGTGTCGGCACCGGCTGCTTGTAGCTGAGCTGGTGCTGAAACAATGACAGGCACCTCCCCCCCCCCCACAATGCACTGTGCACATGCACGGTGAGTTGTGGGATTTCTGGGGGCCGGGATGATGCGTCTCAACCCTCGCAGCTCCATGAGTGGATTGTCAGCTGAGTCATGCAAGAACCTTGGCCTGTACTTAGTTGTCTGTTCAAGCTGACATGTCTAATGCAGTTTCCTAATAAATCTCCCCACTTCTGGTAGCAAGATGTTTGAAAAATAAAAACAAGTCCTCTTTGTCTTGATGTAGTACCAAAACATACTACAGTCATTTTTTGACAGCCTTGCTGCAATGTGGACTAGTACCTGCTTTTGGAACAATTGAATCAAAACAACCTGGATGCATTGTATTGGAGGCAAATGTATCCCGGTGCCATCGGTTGCTTATGCATCCCGATGTAGTTAAGTCAAATGACAAGGCTGACCTTTTCTGATCCCCCCCCCCACACTTTTTTTGCATCAGTACTGAATGGAATTCTTGGATGTTGTATTTCACATAGGACCTGCTCAGGGTTATACCTTTGCATACAGTGCTTGGAGATTGCTTGATGCAAAGCGTTACAGAAAAAAGGAACAGCAAGAACACATAACCATCTAAGGAGTTACTGGCGTTCATGGAAGAATTGTTCAGCCTAATGTTAATAGTAAAATAAAACTACAAAGTGTCATTGAAAACTGGGTTTTGATCTGTTATGGTTTTATTTGTATACAGATTTTCTCCGGGCTGTTGGTAAATCTCACCAGTATAATGTCTTGGCTTTCTTGGCTCCAGTACTTCAGCATCCCTCGATATGGCATGACAGTAAGTGCTCAAGTGTCGTGTGTTGTGCTTAGAAGCGTTCTTTAAAAAAAAAAAAAGGCACATCTCCATCTCTAATGGCCTTACATAGGAACATAGGAAGCTGCCATATACTGAGTCAGACTATTGGTCTATCTAGCTCAGTATTGTCTACACAGACTGGCAGCAACTTCTCCAAGGTTGCAGGCAGGAGTCTCTCTCTCAGCCCTATCTTGGAGATGCCAGGGAGGGAGCTTGGAACCTTCTGCCGCAATCATGCTAAGCTCTGGGAAAAGCAGAAAGTTCCAAGTTCCCTCCCTGGCTTCTCCAAGATAGGGCTGAGATTCCTGTCTGCAACCTGCAGCCACTGCCAGTCTGTGAAGACAATACTGAGCTAGATAGACCAATGGTCTGACTCAGTATGTGGCAGCTTCCTATGTTCCTATGTAAATATGCTCTTCCCAGAGTGGCCCCATCCCCTAAGGGGAATACCTTACAGTGCTCACAAATGTAGTCTCCCATTCAAAAAATAAACCAGGGCAGACCCTGCTTAGCAAGGCAGACAATTCATGCTTGCTACAAGACCAGCCAGAGGCCATGTTAGTCTATGGCACCAAAGCTTTTCGCTCCTTAAAATCTAACCAATCATAGCCCACAGTCATAGTTAAAGATGTATTAATCTTTAGGGTTCTGTAAGACACCTTGTTATCAGAGATTCAGCTCTAACTTCGAACTGCAGTAAACGTGCTTGTATGCCCTAAGATGGGGTGTCCAACCTGAGGCTCTTCAGCTACTGTTGGACTACAACTCCCATTGCAACTTATTGCAGCTGGGGGTGATGGGAGTTGTAGTCCAACAAGAGGAGAGCTGGTCTTGTGGTAGCAACGCAAGCATGACTTGTCCCCTTAGCTAAGCAGGGTCTGCCCTGGTTGCATATAAATGGGAGACTTGATGTGTGAGCACTGGAAGATATTCCGCTCAGGGGATGGAACCGCCACTCTGGGAAGAGCAGAAGGTTTCAAGTTCCCTCCCTGGCAGCATCTCCCAGATAGGGCTGAGAGAGATTCCTGCCTGCAACCTTGAAGAAGCCGCTGCCAGTCTGTGTAGTCAATACTGAGCTGGATGGACTGATGGTCTGACTCAGTATATGGCAGCTTCCTATGTAACAGCTAGAGAGCTTGAGGTTGGTCTCCCTCAAGCCAGGGAATTCATGTCACGTACACTCTCAGTACTCCTCACAACAATCCTGATAGGTAGGCCTGTATTAAGAATGCCCTACTTCAGATGTGGGCGGAGGCTAAAGAGTAATGGTTTACCTAGGTCCACCCTGAGCTGGTTGGCCACAGCACGCAATTATGAAGGAGATGCCCTTCCCTCGATTGCATCGTGGGAGCCATTCATCCCAATGGCCTTTTGGCATTTGTCCAATGCATTATATTTGTCCAAATGGCCCTTAATTGTTTAAATTGTTAATATTTGAAGCGGCAGTAGAGGGGGCCATTCCGATGAACAGTCCAAGCAATAAAGGGGTGCGCCGGTATAGCATCAAGACGTCTGCCAAGGATGTCCCAACAGGCGTCCCAACAGCCCGTCCCCTTCATAACTGTATTGTCTGAATCAGCTCCCAGCGACTTTTTAACCAAGTTGAGCACTAAACAAAGGACTTCTACCCTCACAGCTTATTCTCTAGCTTAGACCAGCCAGGAGAAAAGAATACCACCCAAACGACAGCACTGATGGCACTGGTGCAATGAAACCAAGCTCTCTTGCTTTGACGTGTTTTTATATCGTTCTGTTTTGTTCCTTCTCTTCAAAGGCAATGCAGATTAATGAGTTTACTGGTCTAGATTTCTGTAACCTTGCAACAAACGGAAGCTGGAGCCACCCCAACTGTACAGATGTTAGCAAACTGCAGATGTAAGTAAAGGTAAAGTTGCGCCATCGAGTCGGTGTCGACTCCTGGCGCCCACAGAGCCCTGTGGTTGTCTTTGGTAAAATACAGGAGGGGTTGACCATTGCCTCCTCCCGCACAGTTTGAGATGATGCCTTTCAGCATCTTCCTATATCGCTGCTGCTCGATATAGTACCAGCCGGGAATCGAACCGGCAACCTCTGGCTTGCTAGTCAAGTCATTTCCCCCACTGTGCCATTAGATGGCTCAATGCAGACATAAGTACCAGTCCTTTAATTCCAACCAGTCCTGCTCGATCAGGCTGGGGGCATGCACAGTTCTGGCAAGAGGGCTGGCCACACTCACATACCATTTGGGATACATACGGAAGAACAAGAACTTTGGGGGTGGGGGGAGGAGGGAAATAATATGTCATTATTATGACCTACTATAGGATGGTTTATGATGGCTGGCTGTAGTCCCGAGACCATTTAAATGAGGGATCCAGAACTGGAAACATCTGGGGCAGATCAGGCCCTGTGAGCAGTAGTGTCTGCTTTGCATTAAGTGCAAATAAGAAAATGGAAATACAGTATTAAAATATACAAAGTCTGCTTGCATTAATCTCAGTGGCTTGTACACTGCACAGACCTTGGGCACGGGTTGTGGAGGTGGGGCCCATCCATGCCTACTAAGCTGTGTCATTGCTGTTCCAGTGCTGCTCCCATCATTATTATTAATTATTATTACTTATTACATTTATATCCCGCTCTTCCTCCAAGGAGCCCAGAGCGGTGAGTGTACTACATACTTGAGTTTCTCTTTCACAACAACCCTGTGAAGTCATTGGAGCAGTGATGATACAGGCATGGAAGCTCCCTGCCTCCCAGAGGTGCCGCTAGGTAATTTTGGAGCCTGGACCTAAAGGCCTTTGGAGGGCCCGCATCTCCTGCTTTGGAGCGCATCCCCCCCACCGCCTCCACACTGTGGCACATGCAGTATTTTTAACACATGGGGTCTTCGGGGCACAAACGGCAACTGAACTCACAAGAATGTAAGAATATAAAACAGGTATATTTCTGCAAATAGGCATTAGCAGAAGCATTTCAACACACAATTTGACATATTCCTACCCCACAGATTTCTTTCCCCAGTCCCCCTCTGATTCTAAAGTAGAGGTCACATTCAGCTGCCTGGCACAGTGGCAGGCCAGTGCCACCCAGGACAGAGTAAGGAGGATTTGGAGGCCCCCAGGGGGTGTGCAGGCCCTGGACTTTGGCCTGGAAGTCCAGGGGTAAGAGCACCTCTGCCCCTTCCACAGTCAGCACCCATCTGCTTTTAAGTACAGTAGTTGCATCTCACTGAAACTGACGGTGGATTATGAAGTGTCTAAGCCAATATAATAACCACAGATGTAAAACAATTCCTCATGGAGTGTTTGTATGTGTGCAGAGAGCTCATGTACATTTTATCAACTTTGGCTATCGTTTGTCTGTAAATTTTATGAAAAGTCAGTCCAAATGGGAGTGATACAATAGTAGGCAGACTTCAGGCTTATGGGATCTACTGTGGTTTTTTCCTTTGTTTTATTACAACCCACCTAGAACCAGATGCAAAACAGTGGCTCTGGGAGGCAGGAATAAAACAAAGGTACAGGGTGTCTCTGAACATGTTCAGTTCTAGGATTGTTTTTCTAGTACCA
This sequence comes from Hemicordylus capensis, assembly GCF_027244095.1. Taxonomy (NCBI): domain Eukaryota; kingdom Metazoa; phylum Chordata; class Lepidosauria; order Squamata; family Cordylidae; genus Hemicordylus; species Hemicordylus capensis. The sequence continues at coordinate 22,236,803 of NC_069661.1, read as the reverse complement.
GAACTGACCTCCCCTTCCTTGCCCACAAAAACTAACTCCTGGTTTCTCGTTCCACCAAGCTTTCTTTCTTTCAGTCTACTACAGAAAGAAAGAAAGAATTCTAAGTAGAACAAATGGAATCTACTTTCCGCTTTTAACATGCTACTCTTACCAGGACCCGCCTTCTATATGCTATGAATTTTGTTTGTATCCAACTGTTGGCACATGCTTTACAGCGGGGTTTTACTTGTACTTGGAGTGGCCTCCAACTGGAACCACCATGGTGGGCCAGTGAAAGAATAGCCCTGCCAGGGTCCTCCAGGACCTCCTCCCATGTGATGTGGATATGGTCTTTTATCAGACCCATTGCACATTGGTTACTATCAAACCCATTGCAAAGGGGTTACAAAGGGGTGTTTATACTTTGTGTGGCTGCCATCTTGAAACAACATGGCAGAGAGGCAAAAGACAAACCCCACCTAAAAACACCAACCCTAGGATCCCCTCCCATGTGCTATGAATTTGGTTTGTATTGGACTGTAAATGCAAGAATTATTAAAGGAGGACACACAGTCACCCACAGAGGCATGGTGATCATATAAGTCATCTTTGTTTTGGAAGATAGGCCAGAAATGTCTTTTTGTTGTTTCTGCTGTGGTCCTTCCTGATATACTGCAAGTTGCCCAGTAGTCTAGCAGTAGATTGCAATCTGCCTACCCTTGATATAATACATAGCAAACAAAGGGTGGATTCTTAAAACCTCTGCTGGTGCTTCTTTGCAGGTGTACTGGAGAACAATATCTGAAATCCCAAGGAATCGATGCAACTGCGTGGGGCCTGTGGCAGAATCACCTTGCACTTGCTTGCATGATCATCATTTTCCTTACTATTTCATACCTGAAGTTGCTGTTCATGAAAAAGTTCTCTTAACGTGTAAATAAGCTGTGATGTCCTAAGTAGGAAGGCTAGAGAATAGGCTACTGTTTTGTTAAAAGTATTCTTGTGTACTTAATATTTTGTAACTGAACATATAATGAACAAAATATCTGCAGTTATAGTACACCCAAATGTTATCTTATGTGGACATGGTATAATTATATAGTGTAGCACTTGCTGCTCTAGAATAACATTCTAGAGCACGATTTATAGCTGGCATGATCCACTCAAGATTAAGCTCTGTCAATTTCAAAGCAAAAGAGTTCTTCTCCCACTGAAACCAAAGGGACTTAAAGTTCTTAATTCTGGCCAGAATCACACCCAATATTTGTTAAAATGCAACTTTGAGGCTCACCTCTTACTTTGAGAAACCTGGCCGGTAAAGGCATCATCACGCTAACTGCAATTCTAACATAAAAGGAAGCCCTGTTGAACACAGTGGGACTTATTTCAGAGTAAACCCATTTGGATTTCTGAAGTTAATCAGTTTTTGTGCAGAGAATTATAGAATACTAGTGTTGCTGTTAATAATATGACTATAGACAGCACTTTATCTCCAGTGCATGGTCAGGCACAGTGGAAGGGGCTAGCCACATGTTAGGCAATAATGTACCCATTAAAGTCTCAACACTAGTTTTAGTTTTTTGAAGAAATACAGCTTTGGGGGAGTGACTGGGTGGGGAGAAAGGGGTGCTTAATGCTTTCCTCACTTCAAATTGCTTCCCCAATCCAGGGGCTTCGCCTCCTCTGTGGGGTTTCAAATGATCTTGCCCACACATAGAAAATGAAAGCTATTTCATTGCATTGTTGGACTTGAACCAACATATTATTTACCTCAAGAGCCAGTCAGTCAGTTGGCATTCCTGATGTTTCATCTAGAAACATTTATATTTAGGGCATCCAGTAAGTGGAGTTTAGAATATAAATGAGCATATAGCTAATGGATAATGTTTTATCAAACATTTTACATAAAGGACCACATTCCTCAAAGTGCAATCAATTATAAACAACCAGTACAGTATCGAGTTTTTCTGATTTTCTAAAAAAAGTGTCTCCTTTCTGTGAATTTCTGTATCCCATTCTGAGCTCAGGGTAGCAGGAGGGGGGAACCTCTTGAGCCAAGGGTGGGCACCCCAGGACTTTGCACACATTGCTTTTGCTCTATTCAGATATTTGCATTATACATGCCTACAGGTGTCTATACACTCATATGTTTGTGTGAATGACTGTACCTGAATTCATTTTAAAAGTGAATATACAGTCACCCCTTGCCAACTGTGAGGGTTCTGTTCCAGCAAAACCTCGCTGTTGGCAAATTTGCGGTTGGCAAGCAATTGAAATTGATGGGAAACAGGGGATTAGGGGAACTGTGGTTGTGAAAAGGCCAAAAAAATCAAGGACAAAATACAAATAATTGCCAAAAATCACCCAGAATCCCTTAAAATCACCAAGAATAAGCAAAAGGAGTGAGCAAATTGGACCTCTGGAAAATTTTGAACCCTCCCCGAATTGCTTGAAGGCACTTTTGAACCCCCCCAAACCATTCAAAAGTCACTTTAAATCATGAGGAGATAGGAACATAGGAAGCTGCCTATGGAAGCCAGACTATAGGTCCATCTAGCTCAGTATTGCTTACACAGACTGGCAGCGGCTTCTCCAAGGTTGTAGGCAAGAATCTCTCTCAGCCCTATCTTGGAGAAGCCAGGGAGGGAACTTGAAACCTTCTGCTCTTCCCAGAGTGGCGGTTCCATCCCCTGAGGGGAATATCTTGCAGTGCTCACACATCAAGTCTCCCATTCATATGCAACCAGGGCAGACCCTGCTTAGTTAAGGGGACAAGTTATGCTTGCTACTACAAGACCAGCAAGAGGAATGAGCAGATTGAACATCTGAACCCCACCCCCCACCCCAAATTGTGGGGAATCCCCCCATCACACAAAAATCTCACCAAACCTATTACTCAGGTCATGGTTGGTGACACCAGTCACAATTTCCCAGTCCTGGATACTCACAACGACGGTTAGCAAGGTATGACTGTAAATACAAGCTGCTCTAATGTAGTGTACAGACAGGAAGCATACTACTGTAGTGTTGAATACAACTGGTAAATAACTATGTCTGCACACAGGTTATACATATGTTGAACATAATGTGTGAATGGAGCTTTTATCTCACTTTGATCTTCTCAAAGAGATCTTGTACCTCTACTATCAACCCCCTGCCCTTGCTATCTAGTTTCTTAAGCTTGTAAGACTGAGAGCAGGGGAGTTGCATCTGTTGTTCTTTATGTACAGCATCTTGCTTCTGCAGGTGCTCTAGAAATAAATAATAGTTTCAGAGATGAAGTCAGTTCATGGTTCCATCCAGTCTCCCTGAAAATAATCCATGCAAACAAACATTAGTGACCTGAACAGTTCTCAACTGGAGAAAAACCTGTCCTCAACTGGATAGATAGGACTAACTCGGGCAGATGCACCACACCGAATAAAGTTAATATAAAACACATAATTTCAAATAAAGAAACACATAAATGCAATTTTGCAGGGGGAGGGAACACCATATAGCTGCAAATAAAAACATAAATGCAACTTTGCAAAACAAAAATAAAACCCCGACAATTTATATCGCGACACGGAGCATAATTCAGTAGTCCCTGCTGCTCCGTCGACCACTTTGCTCTGCTTCAACAAGTCCCGCCCACTTCTGAGTACTCCGCGGGCGGGGGAGATGCGGCGCGTTAGAACCCGCGGAACGGACCAACCTGGAGCCGTTATTCAGCGGGGAGACGGGGAGGGGCCCGGCCCAGTTGGGACTTGCAAAGTTAGCCAATCAGCGGGGAAGCTCTCCGCTCCCTACGACGCTCACCTGGGCGCGTTGCTCTCTCTGCCGGCGGGTCTGCTGCATCTCAGCTGGATTCTTATCTCTCCAGCGGTATCTCCGCTGAGTACATTAAGGAAGATGATTCAGCGGTGAGGCGGGTCAAGGGGGAGGAGAAGGGGGATTGGTGGGGGTTAAAAGCCTGTGTTTCATACCTTGGGCGTTGTTGAGGAGGTGCATTGGTAGATTGCGGGGAAGAGAGAAATTTCTTTTTAAAAAGTTGGGGGGAAAGTGGAGAAATTCCCAGCCAGGGAACTGTAAACAGATACCAGCGTAGGGCTGCTACTTTCAAATTAGTTGGAACTGCCCGTTCCTGTGCCACACTGTACTCACCAGGTACTCATGTGCTTAAAAATTGGGGTGTTAGGGATACCTGGATCTTGTGTGTCCATTTGGGGGAGTGGTCTTATTTTAAACGAAAAGGAACATATCCTGAAACTGTGCATGGTTTCAGGTTACAAAACGTATCTTACCCAAGCACCCTTCAACATCTTGTCTCTCCACTTCATGTATTTGCTGAAGTAGGTTCTTGCCTAGGAAGCCTAATGGTGCAATATGTTTGCTGATCTTTAAGGTGTCCTAGCTGCCTTCGCTTTTGGTGCAGTGGCCGTTCTGCATGTTCACAGGCCAACCCAAATTTGTCACAATGAAGTGTTGCACCAGTCGCTGCTCACTGATGAGGGTACTCGTTGAATACATGCATGAGCCACGTTTATGCTCTGAGTTTTTAAAGTGTACACCTCCTTCAGACACTGGAGAGAAAGACACTACTGGGTGAGATTATTCATGTAAGACAGCTCCTTATACACTTTTTAGAAAGTCTGGCTCTTGTGCATAAAGTACACAGCCTCCAAGGACTTGAAAACACACACACACACACACACACATAGAAGGAAATCAAATGGTTTGCAAAATGGCGACATCTCTGTTGTGGGAGAAGTGGGAAGCCTTTTTCTTTGTGCTGTTCTTATGGGGGAAAAAAACCTGGATCAATGTGTATTATGTGCAGGACCTGTAAAGTGGGGAAATGCATAGATCCCAAAGAATTAAATAAAGTATAAAGGATAAGAGGAATGGGGAAGGGGAGCAAAAGAAAAGCCTATAGTCGTACAGGAGTTCCCAACCTTGGGTCCCCACATGTTATTGGACTACAGCTCCCATCATCTTTGGCTGTTGTGACTGGGGATGATGGGAGTTGTAGTCCAACAGCATCTGGGGACCCAAGGGTGGGAACTTTGCCGTATTATATTGCAGATATATCTAGCATGAAGCCCATGCAGCTGCATCTTGCACAGTAGTAACAATAGCTATGAATGGGGGAAGAATTACGTGTTCTTAGGTAGAAAATGAGTTCTTGTAATACATGTTATTCCCACAATAGGAAAATTGAGAGAAGTAAATAACATTAACATTAATCCTTAGATAGCACATAGCATGGGATTCTAAAAGCAATTCTTGTGTTTATAACTCAGCATTAAGCACTCCCAACTTGCAAAATGAGAAGCAGCTCTTTGAGTTTACTTCTAAAGCGCCAGAAGAATAACAAGAAACATATTAGCAACTAGGAACATCCAATTATCTGTCAGCAGGTGTATTTGTTTAGCCAAACAAAATTCACTAATACAAGCAGGTTAAAACAAGATTTAAAATCTGTGCTGTAGCCACATTTGGAAGACTGTCCTGGTTACTTCGTATCGTAAAAGATATTGTGCAAGAAAAGCTGCAGAAATGGACAACCAAAATCATTAAGATACAGAAACAGACATCCGAAATCATCAAGAAGTTGGAGTACCTCCCATATGAAGCTTTTTGATTTAGGAAAAAAAAGATGACTGTGTGGGGGAGATATGAAAGAGATTGATAAACGTAAGCATTGTGTGAGGACAATAGGTCCTCCCGCCCTTGGGATAATTTTATTAAAGTTGGTATATAAATCTAACAATAAAACCAAAAACCAAATAAACAAATTTGGACTGGAATTGGGGGTTTCTGGCCCCAACGCATGTTAAGGCAGTATGTCTCTCCAGTTAGCTAAGCTCACGTTCAGTCTCACAGGTTCAGATGAACAATCTTCAGTTCCATTGAAAGCATAATTTAAACACAAACCTCTTGTAAATGCCGGGGGCTGAATACTTGGCTGTGGGAAGATGGTAAATGAAAGATTAACAAGCTTGAATTGGGCAGATGAGACGAGGTAGGATGGGTTTGGATGGAATCAATGAGGTGTATAAGAATCCTATTTGCACATTATGTACACACATAATTCACACGTGTACTGTCTGCGTACTCATGTACAGATCTGTACACATATACATTAGAACACTTCCTATCATCTACTGTGCCTGCCCATTTTAAAATGAATCAATGTACAGTCATCCACACACAAAGACACGTGTGCAGACACTTGTATGCATGCACAACTTAATGTCTGAATAGGGCTAAGATGGAAAGAGGCTGGATTAGAGCCTTTTCCACACATTATGTTCAGCACATGTACAATCTGTGTACAGTGTACACATGCACAGATCTGTACACATATGTAGTAATCCATGTGCTATGTTCAACACAGGTACATTTCTTATCTGTACCCTGCATCTGAGGAGACCTGTACCCTGGTTCACTCTTAAAATGAATGTACAGTCATTCACAGAAAAAAGTATACCTGTGTACAGACACGTGTATGCGCATGGAATATCTGTATACAAGCCGACCCCGCACAGAGCATCTGTGCGCTCTTTGGGGCTGGCTACCTCTCTCTCCTCCCGCCTCAGTCTCCGGCCTGGCCGAGTGCGGCCGCCATCACGGCCGGGTCCGCTGCTACCTTGCATCCGGGCCTGCCGCCGCCTCCGCGGCTGCACCGGACCCACCAACACACCGGACCTGCCGCCTCATCTCGCCTCCGCGGCTGCCCGACCATAGCCCACTACTGCCGCCGCGGCTGCCCGGCAAGCCAATTCTTCCGCGGCTGGGGCCCGGGCCAGGCCCGCTGCCTTGCCTTCGCAGCTGCCCAGCCACCAATTCTCCTGGGTGAGCCTTAGCCAATCAGGCGCCCCTGCAGCCCAGCCAATCAGCTGGGCTGCCGGGACACACATTCGAAAGGCACACCCAGGAGAATTATATAGATAGATAGATACTTCTCTTAGGCATATCCGGCGCTAATCCCATGTGTGGCAGCTCTCTCAAGAGTTTGTGAGCAAGCTGCCAGCAGGGGAAGAGGAAAGCGGCGGTGCCGGAGGCGAGGCGGGAAACAAAATCGTGTGGGAGGGAAACAAAATGGTGGGGGTGGGCAGGAGAAAACCGGCAGGGGGAGAAAACAGCAGCGGCGGGCAGGGCAAGAAAACAGCGGTGGTGGGCAGGAGGGCAGGTGGGGGAAGCAAGTGGTGGTGGCTGGTGGGCAGGGAAAGAAATTGGCAGCGGCGGGCAGGCAGGGGAAACTAGAGGCACAGATGCTCTGTGCCTGGCCCATCTAGTAATATCTGAATAGGGCTTAGGTGAAAAGATAATGCGAGAATAGGTCTTTCCAAGCTGTAGCTCTCTAAGTTGGATTTAGGAGAGTGTTCTTGCTACGGTTCAAGCTTATGCTAACCAAGAGTAAAGCTACTAATTAGGGATATTCAATTACAGCCTCATAACAAACAGAAAGGTCTAATTAATTGCTCATCAAAGGGAAACTAAAACATTTCTAAATATAGAGGCTGGCGGGGGGGGGGGGCGGGGTAGCATACCAACCAAGACAACAGCCTCTTGGGGCAGAACAGGGGACATCTAGTCAAATGGATGGATTCTGATAGAGAAAAGAAAGAGCTTCTTCACACAACACATACTTGATTTATGGAATTCATTGCCAGAAGATGTGGTGATGGCCCTGAGCAACTGGGGAAGAGGTGGGATAAAAATGAAATGGAATAATTATCATAGAATTACCATAAGTAACTGTAATTTCAAAGTACTATTCCAAGGGTCCTTAGCTCAGGGGTTCTCAAACTTGGGTCCCCAGATGTTGTTGGACTTCAACTCCACTATCTCCAACCACAATGGCATTGTGGCTGAGATTATGGGAGTTGAAGTCAACAACACCTGGGGTGGAGACCCAGGTTTGAGAACCCCTGTCTTAGTTTCATGTGTGGTATTATGAGCTTATGGTGATGTTTCTAGTCAATGCTTTGTTTAATACTGCAGTGGCATTTGATTGATTGATTGATTGATTGATTTGATTTATATACCGCCCTTCCAAAACGGCTCAGGGCGGTTATTATCCCAGCTATGAGAAGTATTGAAATGACCCTGGGCAAAGACTTTGATCGGAGCTCAAGCAATTTGCCGAAGAAAACAATTATCTGTTCCGATTCCACATTTGCTGAAGGAACCACCATGACCTTTCACAACATCAGCTACTGCATGGAATTAAAGACTGGCTATTTTGGCATGCGCGAAACAGTTAGAAAAGAGATCTTGAAAAATATCAGGTGAGTTTTAATTACTAGCGTTTGCTGATCTGGGGTGTGTAATCTTGCTTATTCTTTGCTGATATGGGGTATAATCCTGTGCTGAGAGCAGGGTGCAGAGTGGCTCCGGTGGAGGCTCTTTCTGCCCTCACCACAGCCCTTTTCAGATGTTAATGTTATTTGTGCATGCAGGAGGAGATGCCAGCTAAAAGCCGTGTGTGAAAAACAGCCTGGTGGGGCTGAGAGATGCTATTCTTGGAAACCCTGGAGAAACTCCTGCCAATCTGTGGAGACCAGGGCTTCCCAACCTATGGGACTCCAGATGTTGCTGGACTTCCACCATCCCTAGCTACAATTTATTGTGACTGGGGATGATGGGAACACATCTGGAACAACATCTGGAAAACCACTGCTTGGGAAGCCCTGGTGTAGGAACATAGGAAACTGCCATATACTGAGTCAGAACATTAGTCTAGCTAGCTCAGTATTGTCTACACAGACTGGCAGCAGCTTCTCCATGGTTGCAGGCAGGAATCTCTCTCAGCCCTATCTGGGAGAAGCCAGGGAGGGAACCTGGAACCTTCTGCTCTTCCCAGAGCAGCGGCTCCATCCCCTGAGGGGGATATCTTACAGTGCTCACACATCAAGTCTCCCATTCATATGCAACCAGGGCAGACCCTGCTTAGCTATGGAGACAAGTCATGCTTGCTACCACAAGACCAGCTCTCCTCTCCTATGACCAGCTCTCCTCAGGGTTGTAGACAACCCTGAGCTAGGTGGATCCGTATCCTGACTCGGGAGCATTGCCTTACTCTTATGCAGGTCCAGTTTTCCTTAGTGGTGCTTGTGCAGGAGGCTCCCTAATTGGACTGTGCTATGTTAAAAGTTGGATCTGTTAATTTTCCATTCTACCATCCTGAATGACAATCAGAATTTGGAATGTGCTCCCTGTTGAAATAAGAGCCTCCCCATCTCTGGCAACTTTCAAAAAGGCACTGAAGACATATTTGTTCACCCAGGCTTTGCATTAGATTTATAGTTTTAATAGTTTTTAATGTGGGGTTTTAAATGATTTTAATGTTTTAATTTTATTTAATTTTATTTAATTTGTATTGTTTTGTTGTGCACCGCCCAGAGATGCAGGTTTTGGGCTGTATAGACATAAGTTAGCTAAATAAATAAATAATTTGCCTGGTGCCAAATAAAACTGGACTCTGGATTCAAGATTTTTCAGTTAAAGATTTATTTAGGAGAGCTAAACCAAAGCTAAAGAGATGATTTCTGACCTATGAATTCTAACCTCATGTGCCATTTGTCTGCTGATATTGAGCGGAGGTGCGTGGGCGGGCAGAAATAAGATGCTTCATTTTGAAACTGTGGGGAAAGTGCTTGGCCTTTCTAAATAATGGACTGTGTCTAGGAGAAAGACAAAGCCTTGAAGCTCTTGGAACATATTTATAGATTAAACAACAGACTAGTGACAAACGGATTTTCTGTTTCAGTGGTGTGATGAAACCTGGTCTCAATGCAATTCTAGGACCCACTGGCTGTGGCAAAAGTTCGTAAGTGTTAACATAATTTTAAAAGTGTTGTCGATTGATAAACGTAGCAATATTAGATTTAGTTTTTACCACAGGATCTTCTGCCTGTGACACCCGGGCTCTGGCACTCCCTCCCACAAGAGGCCTGCCCGACCCCTTCCCTTTCGGCCTCTAGAAAACTGATGGGCCTTCAGCTTTCGATAGATTCTCTTTAGATTGCTTTATGATTGCTGCTTGATATCTTATTTGATTATTCTTTGTTGCTATTTATTGGTTGCTGTGTTTTGATTTTGTCGTCTTTATAAATGTTATGCACTTTAATATCATTTTGAGCCACTCAGAAAGCCTTTTTGGGCTGAAAAGCAGCATACAAAAGTGGCACACAAGTGTTCGTTTATATATGTAATGAGAAAAAGCCATTGAAGACAAGATATTTTTTTCAGAATAACTTCAGTCAGGATGAACGTAAAATCATATTATGAGTTGATTTCCCCCCCTAGGCTATTGGATATTTTAGCTACAAGAAAAGACCCCAAAGGACTGTCTGGAGAGATTTTGGTCAATGGTTACCCACAGCCTCCACATTTTAAATGTATGTCCGGATATGTGGTACAGGTAAATAAAGACTGTAGTCACTGTACATAAGTTCTAACTTTGGGCTGGTTTGGACAACTGGCCATCCACCACAAAATCAGCACTGAATGCATGCATGTTGGGAGAGCCAGTGTGGTGTAGTGGTTAGCGTGTTGGACAAGGACTGGGGAGACCATTATTTCAGTCTCCATTCAGCCCTGAAACTCACTGAGTGACTCTGGGCCAATCACTTATCACTCAGCCTAACCTACCTCACAGGGTCGTTGTGATGATAAACATAAACACATGTATACCACTCTGGGCTCCGTGGAGGAAGAGCGGGATATAAATAAATGTCTTGCGGCTCATCCAATATGATGTTCCTGCTGCCCTGTATTCATAAACCAACCTGTGTTCCCTGTAAGGGCGATTCCCAGATGAAGAGAGCTGGTCTTGTGGTAGCAACAGAGGTATTCTTACCCACAGACATTGGGGCCCAGGTCCGTAGCCTCCAAAGACCGGGCGTGTGTGTGCCTCCTGCTGCCACCCTGCACCCGCTCTGCTGCTGCCCTGCCGTTGCACCAAACTGTGGCTTTTCTGTAATTTTAGCTGCCATGAGCGGGGTGAGGGGTGAGCTGAACAGGCCTTCCCCCCCCCCCCGCCCCGTGGCAACAGAGGATGGAGCGGCCGCTTGGCCTGTCTGTCCAGCCCAGTGGCTCTTGAAAACTGTGAGGCGTGCCTGCACAGTTAGAATAGATCATTGCAAGCCCATGATGTCACGGGCTTGCAATGATGTATTCAAACTGCGCAGGCGCGCCTCACAGTTTTCGAGGGCCGCTGGACTGGACAGACAGGCCGAGCGGGCCGCTCCACCCTCCGTTGCCACGGGGCGGGGGGGGGGGAGGCCTGTTCAGCTCACCCCTCACCCCGCTCATGGCGGCTAAAATTACAGAAAAGCTGTGGTTTGGCACAGCTGGGCTTTGCGGTGGCAGTGGGGCTCATGGGTGCCAAAATCAGCTAGGTGCACCACTGGGTAGCAAGCATGTGTCGTCCCCTTGGCTATGCTGCCCTGGCTTGCATTTGAATGGGAAACTACATGCATGAGCACTGTAAGATATTCCCCTTGGGATGGGGCTGCTCTGGGAAGAGCACCTGCACGCTTTCATCCAGAATGTTCCAAGTTCCCTCTCTGGCATCTCCAAGATAGGGCTGAGAGAGACTTCTGCCTGCAAGCTTGGGGAAGCCGCTGCCATTCTGTGTAGACAATACTGAGCAAGATGGACTGATGATCTAACTCGGTAGAAGGCAGCTTCCTATGTTTTTGAATACAACTCCCATAATCCCCAGCTAAAGGCCATTGCAGCTGGGGATGGTGGGAGTTGTAGTCAACAGCATCTGGGAATCCCTCTTACAGGGATCACTGGTCAGAAAGTTCAAACTGCCCGTAATCTCATGGTTGATATACTACATTAAAGCAGTTTCTCCATTGCACAATTACTCGTGGTTCAGATATTCCTTCACCACATGATTATGCTGCAGCAGGAATGGCAAGCCAACTGGGCAGAGATGTGCATGCACTTCTCAGTTTCACAGGGGGCAGGAGTATCATATTGTCCAAATTAGTTGCCTTCCGATTCACTGAGCTGTTCCACGCATTTTATGTATTCATGGATTGCACTTGTTCATGCGTATACAAATAAATGACAGAATAGTTTAAAAGAGAGAGAGATAAAAGTGCAATCCATAGGAACATAGGAAACTGCCATATACTGAGTCAGACCATTGGTCTATCTAGCTCAGTATTGTCTTCACAGACTGGCAGCGGCTTCTCCAAGGTTTCAGGCAGGAATCTCTCTCAGCCCTATCTTGGAGAAACCAGGGAGGGAACTTGAAACCTTCTGCTCTTCCCAGAGCGGCTTCATCCCCTGAGGGGAATATCTTACAGTGCTCACACATCAAGTCTCCCATTCATATGCAACCAGGGCAGACCCTGCTTAGCTATGGGGACAAGTCATGCTTGCTACCACAAGACCAGCTCTCCTCTCCGTACATAAAATGCGTGGAACAGCTCAGTGAATCGGAAGGGGAATGATTTGGACAATATGATACTCCTGCCCCCTGTGCAATTGAGAATAACGGGTATTATCCAACCATGTGTGCTGTATATGATTAAAGCGCCAACAAGAGTGCATCAGTGAGCCCCGCCCCTGTGTCATTGCACCCCTTAACCATGCGCCCCATTCTTCACGCATAGGTTTGTCTGCAGAGATAAGCACAGCACCCAGGGAGAGATCCTCCCTGTGCAGTTGAATGCTAGGCACATAGCAGGCAAGAACTGCATGCATGGAGAATGGGAGGGTGTGGTTAAAGTCCACAGTTGGCATGGCTGGCACGCTCCTGTGGGCACTGTATCTGGGAACAGCATCCATGGCTTTTTAACTCTTGAAAAGGGCTTATAGATTAAATAAGATCTTGTCTAACATAAACCCATCTTATACATTCCTGCCTTATGTTCTCTTGAAGCATTTTCAGATAGCAGGCTAATTTACTGCAGGTTTGCTGCGAGGCTTTACTGCAAGTTCGAATTTGCTCCCGCAAAACAACATAAAACTCCCAATATAAATGGGGCTATGTTCCAATGCCTAATGGAAAACCTGAATTGTGTGTGGAGTGCTCCCCAATAGCTCGCAGGGACTTCGGGGTAATCTTTCCGATATGTGAACGCACACCCTCCATTCTGGAGGAGAAGTGAGCTAAAAGCCCCACCTGGAAATGCTCTTGGGGATTGAGTCTATTCAAGTGCTGAATATAAGGGTGCCAGTTGTCTAAAAAATCCATAGCTTTCTATTCCTCCCGAATCTTTTTTAAATACGTCATCTTGTGCATTAGCTCCTCCAATGTTCAGTGATAGAAGGAGCTTGCTTTTTCCAGTTTCATGTTATCAGAAGTCAAGCCATAATGAACATATTGCCTATTCCTATCCTTCCCTTTGCCATTATGAGCCACATCTCTGTTGCCCCCAGCAGAAAGACAAGATGGTCCATTTATTGCATTGATTTCTCACCTTCTAGGATCGAACTGAGGGGGTGCACCAAGGATGCAAGGCATTATGGGCAGTCCATGCACTGGCCAGATGAGAATCACTCATCACATGCCTTCAGATCATGCTGTTAGAATTTGCAGTATTTACTGATGTAGAATCTGACATCTTGAATTGGAGCATATTTTGATGTTGTGTTCTTTTGCTGTGAATTTCATGGAGGAGTATTGTTTCATAATTCATTGTTTTCCCTCTAGCATCCCCTTTTTGTGGGATGTTCCATAGCTAATAGCCACTCGCCCTCAATGCTTATGAAAGAAACGTCTTCTAGCCATTAAAATCCATTCTTCAAGCACCTTCAGCTACCTTGAGCGACATCAACCTGCCATCAGTACCCTTTAGCAAGTGAATGTGATCTTAAAAGAACAAAATAGTTTCCTCTTCACTTAACACAGAGGCTCCCATCCTTGGGTGTTATATACTACAACCCCAATCAATCCCAGCCACAATGACCTTTCCATTGTGGCTGTGGATGGTGGGAGTTGTAGTCCAACATCTGGGGGCCCAAGGTTGGGGGCCCCTGATTTAACACAACAACAGTAGTATCCTCATAATAGTATCAGTGCAGACTAACAGTTCTGAAACGGTGATATAAGCTAGTATAATGTTCAACCGAAACCCTTTTTCGCCCATCTCCAAGGAAGACATAGTGATGGGAACATTGACAGTTAGAGAAAACTTAGAGTTCTCAGCAGCCCTTCGACTGCCTTCTTCCATGAGCTCTGAGGAGAAACTGGAGAGAGTTAACGTGATCATTCGGGACCTGGACTTGTCTAAGGTTGCAGATTCCAAGGTATGTATTATGTAGTGTCATTTAATAGAATCAAATCTTAGCTGCTTCATCATCACCATCACCATCATCAACACAGTGCTGTGTGCATGGTGTTGGTGTTGGTGATTATTTTAGCAAAGTGCCAAGGAAGTTACCACTCCAGTTACAGAGCGCAGAATTTAGTTGTTGCAGCTATTTAAGGAACATGCATGGAGATAACTGTAGAGTCTAAAAACTAAATTGATTTATTAGGTAAGTATATTTGAGTCAGGAAAAACCTATCCTATCTATCAGCTATATAATGAATAGGTAGAGAGAAAGAGAGAGATGTCTCCATTTTCTCTCTAGGAGGAAAGGAAGAGAACGTACTCACTACAGTTCTCCCTGCTAACTTGGCAAAGAGGCACCTTTTAACGTGGTGATTCTCTTTATTTAGCAGGGGGAGAGTAACTGGCCCTATCCACCCCCATTCTTTTTAGATTGTGAGCCCTTTGGGGACAGGGATACATCTTATTTATTTGTTATTTCTCTGTGTAAACTGCCTTGAGCCATTTTTGGAAGGGCGGTATAGAAATCAATCAATCAATCAGATGAATACATACATACATACATACATACAGGAAGTACCTGAGGAGCAGGGACAGGTAAGGAGACTCTCACTAGCCACCTCTACTCCCAATGTCCCTAGTGGTCATTAGTTAGTCGGTGCAAAAGGTTGGTGCACTGGAACTCTATCTCCAACACATAGTACTTTACAGGGACCAAGAAGATCGGTCCCTATCAGTGTTCCCTCTAACAGGGATTCCCAGATGTTGTTGTCTGCAGCTCCCAGAATCCCCAGCTGCAATGGCTTTTGCTTGGGGATTATGGGAGCTTTAGTTAACTACATCTGGGAATCTCTGTTAGAGGGAACACTGGCCCCTATCCCTAAGGGCTCGCCGTCTTTAAAAATGACAGAACTAATTATATGAACCCTTGTCGGATTATTTTAGACTAGGTCTGGTCTAAAACTTAAGACCTAGAGGCCATCTCTGCCCCCCTGTGTAGTTCCAAGTGCCCTATTGCAGTTCTTGTCCCAGCAGCAGCGACTCATCCTAACAAGCCAAGGGGGCGCCCAAGGAGGTGCAGCGGCTTCTGGTTCCCAGCAGTTGTGCCTGCCTCTCCCGCTCCAGGCCTGCACAGTTCTACCTGGTGAATGGCCAGCCTGCAAGCAGTGTGGCTCTTAACAGTGGGGCGGAATGGGAGAGAGAGGCACAACCTCTGCTGTCGGGAGCCAGAGTCAGCTGTGTCTTGTTTGATGCCCCCTGGATCATTAGAACAAGCAACTACTGCCTTACCCAGTGGTTTTGGGGGCCCCACCTTGTGTGTCACACTTGTGATTCACCTTGTGATTAGCCAGTGAAGCAAGGACTCTTCCCACCTAGCTCAAGGCTTCTTATGTTACTCATGTCAGTGCTGGGAAGAGGCTTTAAAAAATAAAATAAAACCAGCGGCACTTTTACATTATTTTCTGTAGGGGGTCATTTCTGTATTTTCAGTTTCTTTGTCGTTATGATTGTGTTCTGATCCTTTGTGAGACGCCTGAGTAATTCATATTGAGACAGAAGGGTGGGCTTGAAATGGTATAAATAAGTGTGGCCGTACCATTTTTTTTTTTTGTCATGGCTGATAGCCCGTAGATAGAAGCCCTATTTGCATGTCATGTTCAGTACGTATACAGTATATGTACATTGTACAGACATACAGAGCTCATAAATAATAATCACTGCTAATACTAATCATTCTACTTTGTATGCTGGCCTCCCCATAATAGTTGTTCTTTGTGTGGCTCCCAAAGTAAAACAATAAAACAGTTGAATAAAACATGCAACTAAAAGACATTAACCCCTGCTAACTGAGCAAAGAGACTCCTTTTGGAGTGGTGATTCTCTTGTGTTTGGCAGGGGGAGTGCAAGTGGCCCTATCCAGCCCTTGCACAGCATCCCTCCAGTGACTGCTTCTGGTATCTGCTTTACGTTTCTTTTTAGATTGTGAGCCCTTTGGGGATCATTTTGTTTATGTTTATTTAATTTTCTGTGTAAACCACTTTGTGAACTTTGGTTGAAGAGCGGTATATAAATATTCGTAGTAGTAGCAGTAAATTAAAACAAAACAAAGATTATAATAAACTACAATATTTGATTTAAAAAAACTTTTTAACAGGTGTGGGTGAACAGAAAGGTCTTCAACTGGTGTCTGAAAGAACAAAGTGATGGTGCCAGGTGAATCTCACAGGGGAGGCTATTCCATAAACAGTGTGCCACCACCAAAAAGGCCCTCTCCCTAGTAAGCACCTGCCTCACCTCCCTTGGCAGGTGTCCTCGGAGCAGGGCCTCTGAAGAAGATCTCAGGGTCTGGGTAGGGACATAAGAGGCAAGGCAGTCTCTTAGGTGAGGTGGTCCCAATCTGTTTAGATTGGTGTGCCTGTACAGTTATGCACACATTGTGTTTAATGCATGCATAGTGGGGCCCTTCCTTTCTGTAGCTTGCATTTGAGGGGGCCTGTATCCTGGTTCATTTTTAAAGTGAAAGCATGTGCAGTCATTTATATAAAATATGTACGTGTGTACAGACATCAGTACTTATTTACAGCATAATGTCTGAATGGGGCTTGAATCTCCCTGAACTGGTCTAGACTCAACCACTACTGAGACCAGTGTTCCCTCTAACAGGGATACCTACCCGTGTTTCCCCGAAAATAAGACAGTGTCTTATATTAATTTTAGCCCCCCAAAATGCACTAGGGCAATTAGCAGTACATCAGAAACTACTGCTAGGTCTTACTTTCGGGGAAACAGGGTAGATGTTGTTGACTACAACTCCCACACTCCCCAGCCAAAGGCCATTGCAGCTGGGGATTCTGGGAGTTGTAGTGAACAACATCTAGGAATTCCTGTTATCGGGAACACTGACTGAGACTGACTGTGATACTGGTGTGACAGTGAGGAGTGGGAGAAGGCAAACTAAAGGTTGAGACTGATTAGGACATCTTTTATGTGGAGGAATTTAAAATGTTTTATTCTGACTGCAGAATTTTCAAGCAGTCCTCCTCTAATATCTGAAAAGCTGTCACATAGGAGATGATGCAGATTTGTTCTCTTTTGCTCCTGTGGGCTAGAACCGGTGGGTTGAAATTACAAGGAGATAGCTTTAGGTTAGACATTAGAAAGGATTTCCTAACTGTGAGAGCTGCTTGACAGTGAAACAGTTTTCCTTGTGCTGTGGTGGGCTCTCCTTTAGAGGTTCCCAAACAGAGGTTGGATGGCCATCTGTCAGCAGATTCCTGCATGAGCAGGGGATTGAACTACAAGACCCACCCAAGCTCCCTTCCAGCTCCAAAATTCTAGCATTCTACAAAATGTTTTCCTAGGTGGTTTTCACTACAAGACAAAGAGCCTCACTTAGAGATTTCCTTTCCCACGCTAGATTGGCACACAGTTTATTCGTGGAGTTTCTGGCGGGGAGAAGAAAAGGACAAGCATTGGGCTGGAGCTCATTACGAACCCCACAGTATTGTTCTTAGATGAACCAACGACTGGATTGGATGCCAGCACAGCCAACGCTGTCCTGCTGCTCTTGAAAACGTAAGTTGTAGTCGCATCTGGGAGTAGGATATGCCCGAAGCGCTGTTCGAAGCACGGTTCAAGTCCTTTGAAGGAAATTAGAAAGGGAACTTCAAGAAAACCGAGAGCAGGTGCTTACCTGCTCTCCGCCATCCCTTCCAGCTTCCTTCTGGGCTGGTACGTGTCCCCAAAAGCCCTGCACACCATTGGCACACACATGCCATATGCATGGTCAGCATGGTGTTGTGGATGCCATGTGTGTGCTGATGGCGCATGGGGCTTTTGGGGACGATGTGCTGCCCCAGCAAGAAGCTGGAAGGGATGGCGGAGAGCAGGCAAGCACCTGTTCTCTGTTTTCTTAAAGATCCCTCAAATCGCTTCGAACAAAAATTTGGATACATCCCTATCTGGGAGGCTGCAGATTTTGGAAAGAGATGTGCTCTCTGTATGAACAATTTACATGCATCCTGACCAGAATATTTATAGACTGATGTTCCTTATCCTGAATGGTATTTTTGAGGCCTCCAGGAACCTAACCCCCGCAATGCCACTGAGCTAATGCCTTGAGATCCACAGTTTCCTTATCCGCGGTAATTGCAGAGAACAGAACCCCTGGGAATACTGAGGTCCTTCTGTAGTTCTGAGAGCCAAGCTAGACATGATGTGGGAATTCCAAGAGGCTGGAATGCAGTGGAGAGCTGGTCTTGGGTTAGCGAGCATGAATTGTCCCCTTTGGTAATTGGGCTTTGCCTTGGTTTGCATTTGGATGGGTGACTATATGTGAGCATTTCGGCAAGTTATTCCTCTTAGGTGATGAGGCCATAACTCAATGGTAGAGCATTTTCCTTTTGCACATTTTGCACGCAGAAGGCCCCAGGTTTAATCCCTGGCATCTCCAAGTAGGCCTGGGAAAGACTCCTGCCTGAAAGCTTGGAGAAGCTGCTTCTAGTCAGAGTAGACAGTACTCAGCTAGATGGACCAATGGTCTGATTTAGTATAATGCAGCATCCTATATTCCTACTATGAATATTTACTGTATATACCACTTTTCAACAAAAATGCTCAGGGAAAAAGTGCTCAGTTTACACAGGGGAAAAAATCAATATGATATAATTAATTAATCAATCAATCATTCAATCAATTAATTAAACTTCTATACCACCCAAACCTACGTCTCTGGATGGTTAACATAAAACCAATTAAAACACAGATAAAAAGTTAAAACAATGCAACAATTTAAAAGCAGCCATAAAATTGAAAACAGACAGTTTTAAAAAGCTGGGAAGCTTTATATTGATATTATCTGTACCTTTGCATTTTAATTATGCATTGTTTTAATTATATTGTAAACCGCTTTGAGATTATTTTAATGGAAAGCGGTATATAAATCGAACAAGAAAGCAAGAAAAAGAAAGAAACACGAGGCAGATCCTAGCAACAGCCACTGGAGGGAGGCTGGGCTGGGGCTGGATAGGGGTAGTTGCTCTCCTGCTGCTAAATATAAGCGAATCGCCACTTTAAAAGGTGCCTTTTTGCTCAGTTAGCAGGGTTATTAGAATGGGAAGGGACACTTTTAGTCCAACTCCCTGCTCAGGGCAGGTAGTTGGAACTCCCCATGTCTTTTAATGTCTCAAAACCAGCTGTGGGAGAGGGGCATAGATTATTTGTTCATATTTATATACTGCCGCATCTCTAGGTGGTTTACATACAACATTTAAAATCCAGCAGAAATTAGAAACAGACAACAGTCAAAGGAGAGCTGGTCTTGCGGTAGCGAACATGAATGGTTAAGCAGGATCTGCCTTGGTGTCCATTTGGATGGGTGACTCCATGTGAGTGAGGGCTGTAAGATATTCCCCTTAGGGGTCAGGGCCATAGCTCAGTAGAAGACCTTCTGCATGCAGAAAATCCCAGGCTCAGTCCCTGGCATTTTAATGGAAAGTGGGGGCATTTCCAAGGAGGGCTGTGAAAAATCCCCTGCTTGAAACCTTGGGGAGCTGCTGCCCACCAGTGTAGACAATAGTGACCTAGATGGACTGTTAGTCTGACTCTATAAAGCAGCTTCTTATGTTAATTTTTTTTAAAAAAAAAACAATATAAAATTTAACTTAAAAGCTGGAGTAAATAGGTGTGTCTGAAAAGTAAAATTTTGAAATCAGCCAGAGACAGGAAGCTCTTATTCTGACACGGGGCGGAGCCACCATTGGGTCAACAGGTTCAAAGAACCCGGGCTGCGCTTAATCAGGGGCCGTGCCTCGCGGCCCCGACACCCCCACCGCATCTGACATCAGACTCAGGGGTGCTGGTTAACTCCAGTGCGGGGGCCGTGCGGCCCCTTCGGGAGCTAAACTGAGGCTGGCACTGCATTCGCAGTGCAGCCACAAAAGGCACTTCCCTGCCTTAGCAGCAAGGCTCTGTTCGGGAGTCAGACCACACCCCTCGTGTCTGATGTCAGATGCAGGGGGCGGGGCAGCGGCGGCAGCCGCACACGGGCCGCCAGCGGTCAGGCTATGCACCTGTTCTGACAGGGAGTATGTTCCAGAGTCCTAGGGCAGCAATTGAGAAGGCCCGTGATTCCAAGTCACCAAGAAATGACTTTGATTCCGAGTCACCAAGAATGATTCCAATGGTTTCAAGTCACCAAGAAATGACAAGTCACCAAGAAGTGAGAGAGACAGCGTGGTGTAGTGGTTAGAGTGCTGGACTAGGACCAGGGAGACCCGAGTTCAAATCCCCATTCAGCCATGATACTAGCTGGGTGACTTTGGGCCAGTCCCTTTTCTCTCAGCCTAACCTACTTCACAGGGTTGTTGTGAGGAGAAACCTAAGTATGTAGTACACCGCTCTGGGCTCCTTGGAGGAAGAGCAGGATATAAATGTAATAAATAAATAAATAAATGAGCCTTTGGCTACTGTAACCGAACCCCTCCTAATGATCTCAGCAGGTGGTGAGGTTTGTAACAAAGAAGGCACTCTCTTAAATGCTCTGGGCCCAAGCCATTAAAGGCTTTATAGGTGATAATCAGCACTTTATATTTTGCCCGGAAATGTGTGATTTGGATTGGGGCTGCAGGGGAATTTAACTCTTCCTCCCTAGTATTGCAGCCCAAATCCAAATCAGGCTCCTTTTCTCTAGAGAGGAAAACTTACAGGAAGGGCCATAGCTCAGTGGTACAACATGCACTTTCCATACAGAAGATCCAGGGTTCAGTTGCGAGCATCTCCAGGTAGGGCTGGGAAGACTCAACTCTGAAACCCCGGACACCTACTGCCAGTCCGTGTAGACCAGGCCTGCTCAACTTCAGCTCTTCTGCAGATGTTGGCCTACAATTCCCATAAACCCTGGCTATTGGCCACTGTGGCTGGGGATTATGGGAGCTGTAGTCCAAAAACAGCTGGGGGTCCTAGGTTGAGCAGGCCTGGTGTAGACAGTACTGAGCTAGATAGACCAATGGGTCTGTCTCGGTATAAGGCAGCTTCCTCTGTTCACTGTGATATTGCAATCTTATCTACATGTATTTGGCATGCTATTCTTTCCCAAGGGGAAAAAAAGGGAGGGCTGCAAGACTCAATGGCAGACATCCTGGCCAAGTTAAGTAATAATATTATTCAAGAGTTACTCTAAAGGACTACTAAATTTCATTAGGACTTCCTCTAGCAAATTTAGTCAGGAACTCATCAACCAATATCTGCAAGATATATGCCCCCAACCGCTTCTAGTAGTGCTAAAGATACAGACCAAGTATTTATTTATTTGTTTGTTTGCTCCGTGAACAATTTTCTATTTCTAAAATTTCTTCTTTTCTTTTCAGATATAGTGAGGGGAAATTAATATTGTGGAGGTTTTCCCCCACGACCCCATACATAGTTCAAATAACATATTGAATCAGATCACAATCTATTTAGGTGTCATAAAAACTTGTATCATAATTTTTTAAAAGGAAAAAATAACAATTCATGCAAATGAAGGGGAAATTTGCATGGGGAAATTTGGGAGAAAAATTTCCAATTCCAAAATGTCTGGAAAATCCATATCTCTGAAGGTTCTTTCTTTCTTCTGAAAGCACAGAGTTTAAAAAACAAAACAAAACATAACCCAAAACTGAAGGCAGCCTATAATTATTTTTCTTGTATTGCATTTAGGATGGCACAGAAAGGAAAAACAATCATTTTTTCAATTCATCAGCCTCGGTACTCGATTTTCAAATTGTTTGACTCCCTGACGCTCCTTGCTGCTGGAAGGGTTGTGTATCATGGCCCTGCATCCAATACTATTGCATACTTCAGATCTCTGGGTGAGTGTTCATGGCGTGTGCTCCAGTGCCCCACACTTTAGCCTCCCCCCCCCCAAATATCGTAAATTTATTAGTGAGTGAAAAGTGCTGGTGCTGCTTGGGAAAAAGGTTATCAGTAACACACAAAAGTGAACAGTAACACACAAAATCAAATCTGCCTGCCTGCTCCACCACATCCTCAGTTTGGTACTGGTCGTCAGGGCACTAGTCCATCATCATCCTGGGCCATGGCAATGGGCTGGGTGCATGTCTGGGTGTGTCAGCAGCACATCTGGTTTGGTGGTTGGCCAGGGTGGGGTGAGTTGGCAGTGGTGTTGCAGTGGGTGGTGTGGCCATGAGTCACTCGCCCGCCACATCCAGCTCAGGATAACCCAGTAGGGGGAGGTTGGCCTTCAGGAAGACCAGCTGCTCCAGCAAGCCAGCATCCAAGAGCGAGCAATGGGGCGTCACCACATCCTCAGATGTGAACGTTGGCCACATCCCTCTTGCTCTGACGTTGGTTGGCAGGCAGGAGAGGAACCATCTAGCAACTGCTGCCAAGTCTGGCCAGACTTGGCGATGCATTGCCCCAAACCCTGGATTGGTTCCATCTCTGGGTCTGCCACCAGCTCCTGCAGATACTGCAGAACAGGCTGCTCTGCACTGCCGCAGGGCTCAGTGGGCTCTTCCCATACCCCTGGCAAGGCGCCAAGGCACCCCCATTTGAACCACTGGGTGGAACTCCTTGGCAGAACTGCCGGCTTTGTTGGCACTTCCAGGAACAGCAGGAAATGGTGATGCCTCTGCTGGGGGTGGAGTGTGCACTAGAAGTAGGCATCATCTTTCCAGTGGCCAGGTGATGAGATGAGACACTGGCCAACCAGACTGCTTGTCCACCGATTGCACCCACTGTGCAACTGCCAACATCCTCTGCTTGAGAGCAGGAGTATCTGCCTTGCCGCTGCTAGGCAAGGGCACACCAAGCAGCCTCACGCTGCCAGCAGGAGCAAGGACCCCTGAGTGGTGCTGTTGCGGGTGCCTCAGCATTGCTGATGTCCCTAGACCCTTAGGGTCCTTACTCCTGCTGACCTGTGCCCTGCAGTGGATGCAGGCAGCATGTGTAGGGTCACCTTGGCAGAGCTCTCAGTGGTCCCTCACCATTCTGCTTTCAGTCCTGGAAGATTTGGTGGTGGTGGTACTGGGGCTGCTGGGTCCACCACCGCCCTCAGTCCAGGGCTGAGAAGGTCCAGGAACAACCAGAATGACTTCCTCCTGCTCCTCCTCAGCCTCAGACGGGGAGTGCGTCGCACTGCCAGTGGGGACTGGGGAGGAGGATGGAGACAGTGATCTGGCTGCTGGGCTAGCAGCTGATGACAACTTCTCCTCCTCGCGCTGCCGCTGTGGGAGCAGGCGGCCCCACCAGATAGGTGAGCCTGCATGTAACAACCTCTAGGGGGATGGTGGCGACTTGGGGAGTAGGCCCCTCCCCCATGAGCAGCAGCATCACCCCTCCCTCTGCCTGCCACTCGGCTCCTAGCTCTGCCCTGCACCTTCCTGGAGGACATCTTGTGGGTTTTAAATTAATGCCCCAGCTCTGTTGGGCAGGGAGAGGAAAGGGTTTGTGGCTGGGGATGGTCTATTTATTATGCTGTGTATGCCACACATGGTGCTATCTATGTAGTGCACACACAGAAGCTACAAAAATTAACACACACACACCCCAAATAAAGAAGCAGGCTTTATTTGAGGGGGGGGAAAGGCTTTTTTTGTGGAGGGAGCAAGTAACAATGGTGTAAGTCGAAGGGAAGGGAGGGAGAGGGGATTGCTGAGGCCTAAGCTACCCAGTACCCTCCTACCTCTGCTACCCAGCCCTCGTACCTACCTACCTACCTAAACCCCTTCCCCTAAACTAGGCCCCATTTAAAAGAAAGAACTCTAACCTAGCCAAGGGGGTTTGTGGGGTGGTTGGGGGGCTCACTAATCTGACGTTGTCATCTTTTGCTGTCTTCAGCTGGAGTCTGTCTGACCAGGAGCTCCAGGCAATCAGGCGAGGACATGCTGGCACTCAACAGCCGGGGTGAGGGGTGGGGCAGCTAGGGCTAGCAAAAAGCAGTTGGCATTGCAAAATAAAAAAGAAACAATGAGAGAGAGAGAGAGAGAGAGAGCGAGCACTCTCTCTCCAAAAGCAGAAGGCCTAGCAGAGCAGTGCACTGCTGCAGTGCACTGCAGAGTGATTCAGCAGCAAGCAGCGGGTCCAGCAGGGCTGTACAGAGCCCCAGCAAAAGCAGGGCAGCAGGCACAGCAAGGCAGCCAGCTCTCTTCCTCCAGATCCAGAGGCAGAGCGAAGCCAAGCACTGCCTGCCTGGACTTTAAATACACTTTGAAACTCCCTCCTTTTTGCTCCCCATCCCTCATCTCTTTCCTCCAGCCAATGGGGGTAGAGTTGCCCTGACAACACTTGATATGGAATGATAGCAAGCCAACCAGAAGAAAGGAGGTCGCAAGCCAATCAGAAGACAGTGGCAGAAAACCAATCCGCAAGGGAGAAAAACAAGTAAACAAGCAGACAAAATGGTGGCCTGAGGGCCAGTCCGGTTCGTAATCAAGCCAGATGAACCAACCTGAAGAGCCAATATATAAAAATATTGGCTCCTAATAGTGTGTTCTCTGGTAGATGTCAAGAGAAAACATATTCCCATGGCTGTGTGTTTACCAGGTAGTCATGGGAATTAACTAGTTTAATTTTAGCCAGCTGTCAGCATTGAATTTTAACTGGTTTAAAATGCCATTGCAGATTTATGTATAGAGTTGAGTGATTTTTTTTTTAATGCCCGACTTCCTTTAATGGACCCCAAATGACTCACTTTCCTGGGATCCCCAACACTCTCAGGCTTATGTTCAGTCACACCACTAGGCATTTACTGGACAATCTTCTGTTGCATGTGCTTAGGCTTCATTACGGTAGGGCAGAGGTTCTCCAATTTGGGACCCCAGATGTTGTGGGACTATGACTCCAATCATCCTAAGCCCCAATGGCCTTCTAGGAGCCAAGTTTGGGAACCCCTACAGTGGGGTATTTCAGGCTGTTAGAAAATGAATTTTCTTTCCTTTGCAGGCTATGTGTGTGAGCCGTATAACAATCCTGCTGATTTTGTTCTGGATATCATCAATGGAGATTCAACGGCTGTCACGAGTAAGGCTGACCTTAATGATCCTGAAGTTATAGGTATGGATGCTGAGAATCTTCAGACTAGAGATGTCTTGTTAAAGAAACTATTGATTCTGTGCATATTGAGCTGACCGAGTCCTTATTTGGGGGGCAGACAATGTTCTGAGTATGGTTAAGGTCTGATCTTAGAATGAGGTGGCAAAATGGACTGTACCACCATGGCAGGTGGGAGAAGCTACTTTTGATTGCTATACAAGCTTCCTGAAAAGTAAAAAGCTAGCACCCCAGGGAGAAAGGCTCTCTCCCATCTTATTCCCTGCTGTGCAAGTTTTCTGACTGTACAGCATTTTTTAAAAATCAACAACATAGGAGAGCATTCAGAAATGAGAATCTCTCCTGCTGCTAAATGTAAGAAGGCCACCACTTTAAAAAGTGCCTCCTTGCCCAGCTAGCAGGTGCAAGATCCCCCATACTAGTACACCAACATTCAAACTTCTATTACTCCTGTTGCATTGAAACTTCTCTACTACAGGGCCTTCAGGGTGAAAACAGAGATTCTACTGCAGACCAGTTTCAATGGGAACTCCACCCTAACCAGATCTTCTGAAGGCTAAATAAATGAATAATAGAATGAGAGCCCCAAATTCATTCTGCAACTGTGGTCAACCAGTCATGCAGATGGCCAGTGCACATTAGGGGTGTGCACGGAACCGCGGAGCTGCGTGCCAGCACTGGGGTGGGGGGTCCCCTTAAGGGCAGGGAGGGTTTACTTACCCCTCCCGCCGCTTTCCCCTCTCCGGCGCCCGTATTTCTTTGAGTAATTGGGGTGGCAGGATACCTCCCTGCCGCCCCTTCCCCCGCTTGGCGTGCAGTACTGTGCAAAAGGCTTTTGCACAGTACTGCACGCCAAGCGGGGGAAGGGGCGACAGGGAGGTATCCTGCCACCCCATTACTAAACGGATTTCCAAAGCGCCGGAGAAGGGGCGGCAGGGAGGTATCCTGTCACCCCAATTACTCAAAGAAATACGGGTGCCAGAGGGGGGAAAGCGGCAGGAGGGGTAAGTAAACCCTCCCCACCCTTAAGGGGACCCCCCACCCCGAACCACCCGAATCCGAACCGCCCATGTCCGGACCGGTCTGGAGGCCTATAGAATGGCCTCCGGACCGGTCCGGGCACATCACTAGTGCACATGCATGACAGCCTCCAAAATGTCTGCTGCCAGCGCAGAGAGTTCTGGAACGGGCTGATGCCGGCCTGAACTGGGCTGTTTGACACTGGGGGAGTCTGGCAGGGGGAGGGGGAACCGCTGGAGATTTCCTCGCTTCTGCGGCAGCACACCCTGGAGGCGGTGAGTTTCCCCCCACAAACATGTTAGAACCCCTGAACCAGCTTGAATTTGAGCCAAGCCAGGTGGTCTATTTTATGGGGGCAAAACTGAACATGCCCAGTTCAGTTTGATTCAGTTTGGACTCAAACCGAACCGGGCAAACTAGTTTTGTGCACACCCCTAGTTATGAGAGAGGAAGAAAAATTTCTCACTAAACACTCTCTCCACACCATGCATAATTTTATACACCTCTATCATGTCTCCCTTCAGTCTTTTTTTCTAAGTTAAAAAGCCCCAGGTGTTGTAGTCTTGCCTCATAAGGAAGGTGCTCCAGGCCCCTGGTCATCTTGGTTGCCCTCTTCTGCACCTTTTTCGGTTCTACAATGTTGAGATGCATCCCATAGACCAGCAGTTCCCCACCTTGGGTTCCTCGTGTTGTAGGACTACAGCTCACATCAATCCCAGTGTGGCTGGGGATGATGGAAGTTGTAGTTCTACAACATCTGGGGCCCCAAGGCAGGGAACTGCTGCCAATGGCATGCCTACAATCATGGGTGTGCCATTGTCCACTCACAACTGTGAGACAGTTGAGAGCACACGAGCTGTATGAACCAGTTTGTGTGTCTCACTTTTTTCGGCTTCATTTTTGTTGTCCTCCAGCAGAGATTGTTGAGTCAGACAGAGTAAACGAGACCATTGCAACAAGGTTGGCCGAACAGTTCTGCAAAACAGCTGCCTACAAAAATATGAAAGCACACTTGGAGGCAGTGTCGGCGGAGAACAAAAACAGGAGGATAATTTACAGAGCAATTCCATATACCACCCCCTTCTTTCATCAGCTCAAGTGGGTGTCCAGGCGCACATTTAAAAATTTGATAGGCAATCCACAAAGCTCCACAGCTCAGGTAACTCAAATGATTTTTTGCTTGGTTTTCCAGAAGTAATTATTAGGGAAGAAATGAAGCCTACAGGAAAACTCCGGTATTCGCGGGGGTTCCGTTCCCGGCTAGTGCTGGGGATACTGAAACTCCAAATACCGGGTAATTGGGACTATGGAACCGTGGGGGTTAAGTTCCCCCACAAGGAACCTAAGGGGTGGGGATGGGCCAAAAATGGTATTTTGGGTTGTCTTTTAAAAAAGAAGTTGGTGGGAAAATGGTCCCAAACCAGGTGAAAACTGTCCATGAGGGCTGGTCTGGACCCCATTTTGGGCCTCTCTGAGCATGCGCAAGTGCTCAGAGGAGCATGAAATGGGATCCAGACTGGCCCTCGCAGTCAGTTGGAAGAGAGGCTTGGAGGGAGAAGGAGCCCCCGTTGCTGCCTCTGCCACCATCCCTGCTGCTGCAGGTGCCTCCGTGGCGATTTCAAAAGGTAAAATGTGCCGCCTCCTCTATGCAGTCCCCACTGTTGCTGCTGTCATCTGTGGCGATTTTAGCAGGTAAAATGCGCCGCCCCCAGCACAATCCCACTGCCTCTGCTGCCCTCCTCCAACCCAATCCTTGCCAGATTCCCCTTTACAAGTATGGCCGTGGCTGACCCCTGACCTGCGGATACGCAAGCCTGTCTTTTTTCTTCTTCACGTATGCCGAGGTCGGGTGCCTGTTCCCCGACCGCAGACACACAAAACTGTGAGTCCTGAAATCTCGGATAACGAGGTTTGCCTGTATTTCTATCTGCAAATGAACGGACTTTTACATAACAAAGAGCTGCAAGCAGAAATGTGTATATAATGCATAGTATACGTTCTGTTCTTCCTTTCTTTACCTGGAACATGCCTGCTAGAGGAGAACAGGTAGTGGGACAGGGAATCGAAGCTGTGGGATCAGTTAACTGGCAAAAGAAGGATCCAGGAAACAATTGTAGACCCAGATACTCCAGCATGCATTTTGTCTGAGCTATCTTTGCTCTGGCTGATATCCCAATTAACATTGCACTAGTTAGTGCAAGGATGTCACACTAGTGCACTAACTAGTTCTGCTAAATTGGGTGCTTGCATTTCAGACTGTTTTTATTATGCTGATCATGATTTTAAAAAGATGTCTATGCCACCATTCTTCATAAATGAATTCATGGTAACAAAATTCATGAAAACACACAGTAAAGCACAAACCTCTAAATTAATAGAAAAATCATTAATCATAGAAAAATAAAAAGTCATTAAAACAGGGCAACCACAGAGAAGTGTGTAGAGTTAGGGAATGGCCTGCTGAGAGAGAGAAAAGTCTTCAACTTTCATTTAAAATTAAACAGGGAGGGAGCAAGCCTATGATCAAGGGTCAGGGAGTTCCAGAGAACTGGGGCCACCACTGAAAAGGCTTGCCCATCGGTCACTGAGAGTTGTGCTTGAGAAGGTGGAGGGATGTGTAGGAGAGCTCCTCTACCTGATTTCATGGGCCAGGCAGAGCTATATGGGAGTAGGCGATAGGCTAGACTGGTGGAACAGGGTATGCTTGTGCAAGCTGTGCCACGCCTCTTGCTGTGAAACGTCTTCCTCAGTCCATATATATGTTGCAGAAAATGATGCAAAGCTGTCACGCATTCAAGAGACGGAGCAATCAGCATCCACTCAACTACACAACCTTCTTGCGCAGGTTCATCTTTGTTCATTGCACTAGCACAGCATTAGCCCAGATGTCAGCCCGTGTTCCCTGTAACAGGGATTCCCAGATGTTGTTGACTACAACTTCCATCATCCCCAGCCGGATGATCTGGGAACTCCTGTTACAGGGAGCACTGATGTCAGCTATTGTCTCTAGAACAGCATGTCTGTCTTCTACTGTGTTTCCACTGAGCGCCTTTTTCAAAAAACTGTGCTGCTGTTTTTCAAAAATACAAAGTGTTTGCTAATCCTCTGTTCATGGTCCGTGAAGTTAAAAGCTTTGTGTGTGTATGTTGATATTATGGGGATCCCTATTAATTGTTTTGTAAAAGCTTGACCCTGTGACAAGAATTATGCTCTTAAGAGCTTTATAATCTTCCAGGGTTAATAGTCCTGACTTTTTTCTCACAATCATTTCTATCTCCCTATCCTCATTAGGGATGGATTTTCAAGGCATTCTTGAAAACAGTCCACATTTCCTTAAGCCCCTTTGGCTAATCTTCTTAAACTGGTCGTGATATGATCTTTGTTTCCCACTTCAGTTGGCTTAGCAGGAGAATTATCCTTGACATTTGGTCCTTTCAGCGGGGCCTTAGCGCCACGGTACCATGGATCAAGTGTTAAGGTTCATGCAAGCCCTCCTGCTTCAACACTGCTGAACAGCCTGTTACCATCATCTTGGCTAAGATTTCCATCACTTTTGCTTATTCTTAAGAAAGCACAGCAGACAGTTTTTAATCAGTTTGATTATTGTCATTAAATCAATTACTGTTTTAATAATTGGTCAGGCAATTCCATTTCTTTGATTTAATGTGTCAACAATACCTGGCTTGTTTTGAAACCCAGCAAACTTTAAACATCTTTCTGTTGGATTTTACCTTTCAGATGTTTTACTCTTCCCCAACCCTGCTTTAAACTCAAGTAAAATGTGTTCAAAAGATTTTTTTTTAAAAAGAAGTTTAAAAGCAAGGTTGATTTGATTTAAATCAGATTGATTTAAATTGCTTCACAGAAGGACTCAGTTTTAATTATTTAAATCACAATTTAAATTACTAGTCAGGAAGGTTCTTTTTAAGCATAGTTTTCTATAAAAGCACATTCTTGTTGTCTAATATAACCTTAATACAGTACATATTCAGAGGTAGATGCAGGTTTCATTTTTAGAAGGTAGGTACACTCTGTAATAGGTACACACTTCTTATAATGCTGTTTCATTTGAGCAACCAGGATTTTCATTGATTTTTTTAAAAAAGCAATTAAAAATCTGATTAAAATAAAAAATCTGATTTAAATTTTAAAAAATGATTTTTTGATTTTTTTTAAAAAAAATAATCGCTCTTTTATCAACTCTGTTTTAAAGTGAACATTATTTTATGAAGATGGGAAAAAGTTTTAGAAGCAGCTCAGATTTTAGATGGAGCTTCTTTTATTACACACAGTTCTAAGACCGGAGTGATATTTGATATATTTATTTATGACCCATGGTCAGCTTACAAATCAACTAGAAATAGTAGAATTAAAGGAATCCTACAAGAGGTTAACAGTTGCTAGAAAATAATAAAACATCAATCATATACAGTACCAATCAAAAACTTGACTAGCAATTGCTAACAATAAAATATAAATATAAACTAAAAATTCAGGAAGAACATACGCATGAAATAAAAAACTGACGTAACCACATAGCATTAGAGCAAAACTTCACCACCTTATATGTAATGGATGGAAATTGATCTGCCAGAAGATGAGAAGCACAAAAATCTTCTGAGCATCTTGGAAAGAGTGCCAGACAGGGAGATATCGACCGGAGTGGTAGAATACTTGTTCGGCATGGTGAAGACCCCAGGTTCAGTCTCAGGCCTCTCCAAGCAGCGCTGAGAAAGACCCTGGACTGAAACCCCGGAGAGTTGCTGCCAGCCAGTGCAGACAATATTAAGCACTACTGCGTAATAATGTATAAGGAAGTTCTGTATGTTGACAGGGGCGTATCTCTGGTGGGGCAGGCAGGGCATGTGCCCTGGGTGCCATTTGAAGGGGGGGCGCCATTTTTTAAAATTACATTTTTTTTAAATGGCCACCAAAAACAAAATGGCCACTGTGCATGCTCAGATGACCTCTGTGAGGCCCTAGGTCATGCCAGGCCTCTCAGAGGCCATTTGAGCATGCATGGTGTTCATTTTGTTTTCAGCGGCCATTTTTTAAAAAACAAAATTTATTTTAAAAATGGCCACCACACATGCACAAATGGGCCCTGCGAGGCCCTAGAGGCTAGTGGGGGGAGGGGGAACCTTTGCAGACCCCACCCCCATGGCCTTTAAGAAGCCCCCGAAGGTGCTGCAGCTAAAAATTTTTTAAAAAAAATTAATATAATATAAGTCACTGTACACATATTTACTTTGGCACTATGTACAGAGAATCAGGACTTGTGAATACTGACCTGAAGCTTATGATCTAGAATTGTATTCATTTGCTCTTACTTTGCTTCTTGTGGTAAGTGAGTTAAATGTGATGTCTTAATAATATGGCTATTAATGGTGAGTTTGTCTTTGAATCAGTGTGAAATCCTTAATATTAAGGCCCACTGGGAGTTTCTTGCTCTCTTTCTCTCATTTTAACTGTCATTCTGAAATACTAGAATATATTCCAAGCAGTGACATAGCTTATTCTGCATATCCTTTAATTATTTTCAGAGCATCTGGGAAAAGTCAAATTCTCCATTGATTTTTAAAACTTATGTAATAGTGATGCTACAATGCATAGTAGAGAATTAGACAGGCACTTCTGTTTAGTTGTCCAAGTACACCTCCACATAGTATTTGGGTATTTTAGGAGCCCCAGCATACTGAAATTTGTCATTTTCCAGCATTTTTTGGTCTGGCTATGTCCACTGCTAAATAGTTTTTGAAATATTAAAAGATTAACGAGCCTGACTTGTATTTTTCAGCTGATATTATGATAAAGTTATCTGAAAGAGGGGTGTCAGATGTTTGGACAGGGGGCACAATTTCAGTGCTTGCCCTAGGTGCTTTTTACCCTAGATACGCCTCTGTATGTTGGAGAAGGGCCATAGCTTAGCAGGAGAGCCTATGCTTTGCAGGCAGAAGGTCCCAGCCAGGGCCTGGCATCACCAGGTGGGCTGAGAACTTTCAGTCTGAAACTCTGGAGAGCTGCCAGTCCGTGCAGACCACGGGTGCACAACTCAAATGCCCCTGTGGGTCAGAACTGACCATAACTTGATGTGCAGGGGCAGGGGCAAGCACATGAATTATTATTACATTAAAATTAATTATTTAAAAATATTAAAGAGAGTGCAAAAGGTTGGAGTAATGGGGACAGGCAAGGGGGAAGAGGGATCGAGTCAGTAGTTGGGGAAAACCTGGTCTTGAGCAACCAACGGTGTTGAGCCACTGCTGCAGCTGGTCAGCAGGACATGCCAAGAGTGCTTCATGGCTCCTGCTGTTGCTGCAGGATGTTGCTACCTGCAGGCCATCAGAAAAGTCCTGAAGGCCAGATCCGGCCCCCGGGCCGTATATTGTGTGGGTCTAGTGTAGACAGTATAGAGCTGGATGGACCAATGGTTTGACCTCGGGAGAGCCATTTTTGGTGTGGCAATGCCATGGTCCGACTTGGTTTGGGGTAGCTTGTTCTATTCTAGACCATCTTTACCCACTATCTGGCAGGGCATGATTGCTGCCACTGCTGCCTTTCTGATTGCTCCTACGGGAGTTGTGATGCCAGATCCCCAATGTTTCAGGCAGGAGTCTCTCTCAGCCCTGCCTGGAGATACCATGGATTGAATCTGAAACCTTCTGCATGCAAGCAGGTGCTCTACTATTGAGCTACGGCCCCATCCCCTAAAGGGAATATCTTACGGAGCTCACATGTAGTCACCCCTCCAAATGCACCCGTCCAAATTGCAAAAAATGCAAGGTATATCCTGCTTAGCAAAGGGGGCAATTCACGCTCGCTGTCACAAGACCAGCTCTCTACACCTCACTCAGATGGAGTCTGCATTTCCCCCCAAATGTTTCCTCTCCCCGCTGCCGCATGCAAGGGAACCCCTGCTAACTTGGCAAAGAGGCACCTTTTACCGTGGTGATTCTCTTTATTTAGCAGGGGGAGAGTAACTGGCCCTATTCACCCCTAGCACAGTACCTCCAGTGACTGTTGCTGGTGTCTATCTGATGTTGCTTTTTAGATTGTGAGCCCTTTGGGGACAAGGATTCTTCTTTATTTATTATTTCTCATTTTTGGAAGGGCAGTATAGAAATTGAATAAATAATAATAATAATAAAATAATAATAATAATAAATTAATTTAATTGTTAATTTGACTCCCCCCCCTCTAGATATGCATTACAACTGTTCTGGGTTTAATTGTCGGAGCCATTTTTTCTGGAGTTAAAAATGATGCCAGTGGCATTCAGAACAGGTGAGTACATCTGAGGTATGCCTTTCGAAAGATGATTCAACATTGCATCTTTTGGAGTTGAAATTAACTGCTGCAGAAGACTTTAGAAAAAAGAAGAGTAGATCTCTCACGCTGTGGTCTTGAATATGCTTGTTTGGAGGGTCCTTTGACCATAAATTACTTGAAAGTCTAGTTGTGCAAATGTTTTAGGATGAGAAAGAGAGAGTGTGTGTAACCACTGTCTTAAGTACATTACACGTATACAATCCCATGAACTGACTGTCGGTCAGTGCCATCTGTTTCTGATTAGGTTTCAAATTTACCCTTGCAACTTGTTTTTAGGATTGAGATGCAAACTCCGTGCAAACCTGTTCCACTAAGGCAGGGGTTCTCACACTTGGGTACCCAGATGTTTTTGGACTTCAACTCCCATCATCACCAGCCAAAGGCCGCTGTGGCATGGGATGATGGGTGCTGAAGTTCACCAACAGCTGGGGACCCAAATTTGAGAACCCCCTGCGCTTAGGCCTGATTTACTGGATGGTATCGCTTTGCACTGCAAGTGAGAGAATGCAATTTTTGCTTACTCTCTGATATACCAAACTTTCTGAAAGTGCAATCCTAGCACACCTGGGAGGCAGGTTATCTCTCTCTCTCCTTTCCTGGTTTTCTTGTTTCAGCTTAGGGTGGTTTATTTTATTTTTTTTAAACGTAAGAGAGAGTTCAGCAATGCAGTTCCCTGGCAGTTGAATTCCAGTGGAGTTCCAACCTGCAATTGGAAGAACAGATCATTCTAACACCTTAGAACTCGTCCTCCTTATTTTATTACATGTGCACTACTTTATTCCTTGTACTGCAGGCCTAAGTGCCCATATTTGGGAATAAATCTCACAGTTTACGATGGGACACACTTCTGGAAAAGTGTGCCTGGGCCTGTACTGCCGTATCCAGAGTGCCCCTGTGGAAACATACAGCCCTCGTGGTGAGCATGGGCTGCCTTGTTCAAGGTCAAGGCATTGAAGGTGGCTCCTGTGCAGCTGAGCGCTGCAATTGCAACTGCACCATTGCAGGGCAGGAGGAAGCCTTTGCAGGGGAGGAAGCTGCATATGTCCTTTGTCTCCCCTGCACATGCAAAGAGCTTTTGGATCATCCCACTGTGCTCAACTGTGATATGTTCATTTTTAAAAATGTTCTTCCTGGTTTCTCAAACTGTGGGGTGGGACGCACCTTCTGGAAGCCCCAAGAAACTTCTGAGTGGTTGGGATTTTATGAGTGATCTTCCGCTGCTGCTGCTGCTGGAAAACAGATCCTTGTTTTCTCCTAAACGGGTGTTAGCGGGTGGTTCCCGGGTTCTGCAGCCCCGGGGTTGCTTCTGTGGCCACTGCAGGGTCTCCAGTGGCTTCTCCTCTCCCTGCTGGCCTCCCCCCAATCTCTGAAGGGCCAGTTTTGCCCTTTGAGAGTGTACAGCGACCATTTTTGAGGCTGCCGCACATCCACACTGGCCATTTGTGTGGTGACCTGGGTGCACAGAGGGGCCGAACCAGCCCCTTGGAGACCAAGGGGAGGCTGGTGGGGGGAGGAGAAGCCATCGGGGATCCCCCTGTGGCTGCAGCAGCATCCCCCACAGGGCCACTGAACCCGGCAGCCACAGTGAGTACAACTTTTTTTAAAAAATACTGCCCACTAACACCTCTGAACTGGCCCTGAACCAGCACAGGTGGGTTCGGTTTGAGCTCAAACCTGCTCACACATCCCTAGAAGGGAAAGGCTTAGGAGAAAACAGCAGCAGCTGAAGATTATTCATAAAATCCCATTATTCCCCAACCACCCCAGAAGAGTATGGCTTAAAAAAAAAAAAAAAAAGAATTGCCCGCGAACACCCGTGAACCGGTTCTAATTTGAACTGAGCTGGGCCCTCATTTGGGGGTGCCAGAACCGAACATGCCCGGTCTGGTTCAAATTCGGTTCGGGTTCATACCGAACCTTGCAAACCGGTTCCGTGCACAGCCCTACTCTCCCCCCGCCTGGGCCACCGCACTATAAAACTCGTCCCTACCAGTCTGGGGCATCACCTCACATTCCCTCTGACAAACCTCCTATCTTAATGAGATTGCATGGGATATTTTTTTTGGTGGATTGTGCCCTTTGTTTCCACTGGACTGATCAACTTGCTTCTGCCACTTCAGACCTATTCACATATTATGTTCAACACGTGTGCAATGAGAGTACAGTGTGTACAGATACAGATCTCTACACAGATACAGTGATTCACACATTATGTTGAATGCAGGTAGAGCAGTACACTTCCTATCTGTACTTGTATTTGAGGGACCTGTGCCCAGGTTTACTTTTCAGATGAATGCAGGCAAACACACACAAACGCGTATGCGTGTACAGACATCCATATACTTGTACAACATAATGTCTGAACAGGGCTCTTCCCTTGCTATAATGCGACCCCACCATATTCTCTTTCACTAGAGCTTCATGTCTGAGCCACGGGGTAGTTTTTTCCTGCCTAATGTTGGGATGCTTGTGTTTCCTTGCAGAGCCGGTGCGTTATTCTTCTTGACCGCCAATCAGTGTATGAATAGTGTGACAACCGTTGAACTTTTTATCACAGAGAAAAGGATATTTATGTAGGTAAATCTGCATCCTGATGGAAAATTGAGCTTATTCTCCTGTTAGTGGGCCTTATTTGTTTACCTGTCAGTTGGTGTAGTTGTGTGTCTGTCAGGGAACCCAGACGCATGATCATTTCACCACGGATCTGAACGTGATGTGTGATAAATCTTTCTTGCCACTTGACGGGATGGGCCCATAGCTCAGTGGTAGAGCAATCTGCTTTTCACGCCGAAGGCCCTAGCTCCAATCCCTGACAGCATCTCCAGGTAGGGCAATTAACAAAGGTTAATTGCGTTTAGCAGGCTATATTGCACCTGTTAATCTTTGATTCATATTGTTTAGAGCAGGGATTCTCAACGTTGGGTCCCCAGATGTTATTGGACTTCAACTCCCATAATCCCCAACCAAAGGCCACCGGGGCTGGGGATTATGGGAGTGAAGTCCAATAACGTTTGGAGACCCAGCGTTGAGAATCCCTGGTTTAGAGTCTTTACCACACATCTGCATCAGAGGTGTGGTAAAATCCTTCTTGCCACTTGGTAGGATGAAACTGAAGTTAGGCCCTAGAGCCTCTCTAGGAACAAGCCAATAAAATTGTAGGAAATGGAGGAGGTTGTGGCAAAGACACACGTTGTTGTTGTTATTTACTGTATTATTTATTCAAATTCTATACTGCCCTTCCAAAAATGGCTCAGGGCGGTTTACACAGAGAAATAACAAACAAACAAACAAACAAACAAACAAGATGGATCCCTGTCCCCAAAGGGCTCACAATCTAAAAAGAAACATAAGATAGACACCAGCAACAGCCACTGGAGGCAATGTGCTGGGGGTGGATAGGGTCAGTTACTCTCCCCCTGCTTGATAAAGATAATCGCCACGTTAAAAGGTGCCTCTTTGCCAAGTCAGCAGGGGGAACATACTGTGTTCCCCTAAAATGCCATCATTGCCTAAAAGTTGAGACCCCTTAGGTAACTGCCTTATACTGAATCAGACCATTGGGCCACATAACTCAGTATTGCCTGCACTGGCTGGCAGCAGCTCTCCAGGGTTCTAGATGGATCTTTCTCAGCCCTGCCTGCCTGGAGCCTTCTGCATGCAGACACAGATGACCTTCCACCAAGCTACGGCACTCCCCCATTCTCTTCCAAGTCACAAAGCTGGAATATTTTCCAATTCCAATTCCCCCCTCCCCTTTTTTGCTTTTCCATGTTTTTACGAGGCAAAACATGCTCCATTTCATGCCTCGTTTTTGCTGTGTAAACTGCTTTGAGGACTTTGTGTTGAAAAGTATAATTCCCACCACTTGTCAAGGTCAGCTGGAGAGGTAGACCAGCAGTTGCCACTGGCTCGTCTGGGGGCAGCTCGGGCCCAGGCCTTCTCCATGAGCTGCCTCTGAGCTTTGGAAGACACTCCCGAACGAGATACAAGGTTTGCCCTCTCTGCCAGCTTTCAAGAGGGCTGTGGAGGAATAGACACTTATCCCATCTATACTTTTACCGCTGCCACCAAGTAGACTTTTTGTATGGCTGGGTGTGCTACCACAGCCCTACACCTTTGCCAATAATCCCCCCCCCGCAAAAAACCCACACCCCTCAGTAGAGTAGAAAGGCTTATAGGTGTGGGGTGGAGACAAATAAGCAAGCTTCTAATCTTTATATAATAAAAAAGTTTACTTTGAGAAAAAATTGTTCAATTAAAACATTAACTTTTTGGGTTCTTTACACAGTAAAAATTTGAACACACAACAGTTACCATAAGAGCAATGCCCCTGAGGCAGGATTCTAGATGTTGGTGACACTACTGGGAGGGATGCAGACCCCAGAGAGCTCCAAGTGAAGCACATGTCAGGCGAAGGGGTCAGGACCTTGGATAGCTCCTAGCCAAAGCAAGTGAGCTGGATATAGCAGAGTAGATGGGATGCTGCTCCAGCAAATGTCTAGTGCTAAATGCAGGCTTTTGTAGCTGCTTCCCAGAGTGCTCTAGCTTGCTTTCCCTGGGGGATGCTCTGTAGCTTAAAGGGGTCTTGTCCAATTTAGTAGATGCTGACTCCAGTGGCACTGGTAGTCTCTAGTTTGTATCCACAGGTTGTAGCAAGAATGCTGGATTTGGTTTTCCTGATGTGAGGAGTTCTGGTGTAGAAAAGTTGCCCAGGTGTTGAGTTGTGAGATCGTACCACCTTACCTCATCCTCTGACCTGTCCACCTTGATCCCTGGGGGAAGGGATTCTAGAGCCAGGATGATGACAAAAACACACTGTAAGGATTCCCGGGGAAGATAAGCAGTGAGGCAAGCTTTCCTGGAAGGCTTGTCCACCATTACTGATCTTCTCATTGAGGAATCCTTCTGAGGAATCCCTGCTCCCAGGTTTTACTGTTTGCAAACAACTGCCATTTGTAAATGCATACGTTTGATGACATAAGTGAGGGATATTCATGCATATTTTTTATTGTAGGCATGAATATATAAGTGGTTACTACAGAGTGTCTGCCTATTTCTTCTCAAAGATAATTGCTGATTTGATACCCATGAGGACATTACTAAGCGTCATCATCACTTGTTTAAATTATTTCACGATAGGTAAGTATCCAATTAATTCTAATTATCCCCGCCCCCCTGCCACCCATTGTGAACATTGTGACTCTTCTCCTGCTTCTCTCGTGACATGTAAATTATATGATAAGTTAATTCTGAGTTAGCAGAAACTGTAAACATAACTGGTGCTCAGATGGCAGTGGTCCAGAGCAATGTTCCCTCTAACAGGGATTTTCAGATATTGTTGACTACAACTCCCATAATCCCCAAGCAAAAGCCATTGCAGCTGGGGATTATGTGAATTGTAGTCAACAGCATCTGGGAATTCCTGTTAGAGGGAACACTGGTCCAGAGGGGGCCTGACTTCTCAACCTTTTCTGACAACCCCTTTAGGTATTGATTTTGGAAGGCTATGGAAGGCATAATTTGATGGAAATTGAGAAATTGTCTATTTCACTAAGAGCCTACCTACCTCCCCCCCACAACCCCCATAATTCAAGCTCTGAAAATACCCTGATCTAGTTATCCCTTCCAGGTGCAAGAGCCCTAGAGCTCACATGAGCTTCATTCATTTCACATGCCATTGTGCAAGTCGAGCAATGGTCACGAATGGGGAGCTCTTCCAAGTGGGTGAATTTCTGTTTTCAAGGAGTTTGCTGGCCTGGGGTGCTTTACTGCCAGGCTATGTATCATGTACAATTGGTGTAGAACATTGCTCTAAATTTTCAGAATGGAGCCATCTCTGCAACAAGCTGATACCTATCATTTTATGTATGGTTCTAGTTTCAAGTTGTTAGTTTGATTTATATCCCACACTGCCCCACAATCTCAGAGTGCTTACAGCATTTTTGGGGGTGGGTGGGTAAAAAAATAATCCTGGTCCTAAAGGGCTCACCATCTTAAAACACAATTTTGGCATTCGCACAGCTTGTGTTGTG
Organism: Hemicordylus capensis; assembly: GCF_027244095.1. Lineage (NCBI taxonomy): Eukaryota > Metazoa > Chordata > Lepidosauria > Squamata > Cordylidae > Hemicordylus > Hemicordylus capensis. Next base: position 22,197,100 of record NC_069661.1, on the reverse strand, counting down.
CAACTTGTGCACACACAAGATTACTAGGCTGATGTACCATTGCACAGTTTGTCAGCCGCTATATTTAAATATTGTAATATTTTGCACACTAACGAAATGCAACCAGGGTGGACCCTGCTTAGCTAAGGGGACAATCATGCTTGCTACCACAAGACCAGCTCTCCTCTCCTCAATGCTAGCAGAAGAGCTGCTTTGTTTTGAGCATGTAATTGTGTTGTTGCCGAGAATCCCTAAAAACAACAACCACAACTCTAGTTGATTGAATGAGATAGATGAACTAAGGTATCTAGTGCAAAATGTTTCATGTTTTTTGATGTCTTAAGCGCGTTTCATGGAAATACAACATGGATAGAAATCCAGTGAACTAAAACAATATAGCTTGTTTGTTTCCTTATCATTCTGTGCAAGTCGAGACTTTCCTGTCTGTGATAGTACTTGAGAGAACTGCCAATGTGTGTCAGAAGGCATCATTCCCCATACTTTCCCAATGGGAGAGTTATCCCTCATTTTCTGGGAAATGAATGCATTTTCCCACCATTTCTGATTTTTCTGGTAGTGTGGACCATGTCTGGAACCTAGCTGCCAAATGGCATGTTCCTATATTTCGTGGTTTGATCTGGGAATTTCATGTCAGTGAGTGAGGCCCACGTAGCTTTATGTATTTATTTATTTATCATTTGTTTAGGTTTCAAGCCAACTGTAGAAGCCTTCTTTATCATGATGATCACTGTTACATTAGTCAGCTACACCGCCAGTTCTATGTGTCTGGCAATAGCGACAGGTCAAGATGTGACATCTGTGGCAAATCTCCTCATAAACATTTGCTTTGTCTTTATGCTTGTGAGTGCTCAATTGTCCTTCTTTCCTTTTTACCCCGTATATTTATCGTCTTGAAGGTGCTTTGTTGCATGCAGCTATAGTATTCTCAGGGCTTCCACCCATTTAAAATCTTAGTTGATTAACCACATGGATGTGAGTGTGTTGATATTGTTGCTACATTAACAGTATCTTGAGTAAAAACAATATTCCTGAAGCAAGAAGCAGATTGTTGTTAAGTGGTGCATGTATGTGTAGTTATAGTTAAGGAATTGGAATGTATGATGCTTGGATCTATGTATGTTTTCAAAATTGTAATCTATAACTTTGTATAAGAATTGCTGCACAATTAATTAAAGGAGGCACACTTTAAATCCACTTCTGGGCCACCTGCAGCTTCCACACATGAAATAACTCAATGGGTTCAGTTGAGGTCAAAGGCAACAAGAACAGTAGCCGAGATGAAATGCCTCCCTGCCCTGCATTTTCAGTGCCCCATTTGTTGGTGATATTTTGGCAATTTGATGTGTGTGTGTGAGAGAGAGAGAGAGAGAGAAAAGGGAGGGCTTACTGGTGACAGCGGCAGCTGTCGTTTTGGTGGCTGCCGTTTCTTTTCCTTGCATGCCTCTCTAGTGGTGAAAAAAATTAAACCCCGTAACCAGACTAAGGCCACCTTCAGACATAACACAGAACTGAAAGTCTGCCCCGCACCCACGTTCTTACCTGTAAGCATTGGCCTCTACTCTGCACTGCAGTCTGCAGAAAGGAGGGAGAACTGGATGCTGGCCTTCCTCCTTTGGCTGATGGATAGCCACAGCAGCCAATCAGGATGGAGACAGGGAGGAGCTTCCTTGCCTCAACTCTGGTCCCAGGGAAGGCTGCCTCCATTACTGAATTCGGACGTAATGGAGGCAGCTGCAAACTGGAGGCCTGAGCAGCAAACCTCACTTCAACCCGAGGGTTTGAACTGGAGTTTAGTGAGTGAACCCTCAGGCTGAGCTAGGGTCCGAACTGCAGTTTCCTCCATTTGGATGTTCAGGTTTGGAGATCTGACTGCTCCACCTCCAGTTCCCTGTTATGTCTGAATCCAAAGTTCGTGGGGGGTGGGCACCAACAAATGGAGGGGAGGCAGTTTATCTGCTCTTTTTAAGTCAACTTGTGGCCTGGGGAAGTTATACCATTGCAGCACTCGTGGGCGGAGCAAAAAAATCAACACCAATCAATGCATGAGTTCATTTTAGTAATTTGCAAAGTATTTCATTTTCATGTGATGTGGTTAGCTAAGGAAAACCTAAGTCTGGCAAACTGTTTCATTTATGCCACTTCAAATGTTTGTATGTTGAAGTAGTGCAAAAGTCTACAGAAGTTGCAGTTCTCTAATTCAGTCAAAATCCACATAGTTTGTAAGCAGTTTTTATCAATGTGTCAACAAAAGAAAAGAAAAAAGAATGATTTATATACAAAGTTTTTCACTAAGCAACTTCACCAATGGTTACTTTTCTTGCCACCAATTAACAGAAATGCTTTCCCAGACCTTTCCCACAGAGTCATTGCCTAGCAAATTGTCCTAAAAGTTCTGTAATAAATTTAATTATTTGTGAAAAACGTAGCAGCACCTCTGTAGCATGACTATGGCCCTGCTTTTCATCTCCAGACACACCCCCTCCCCTCACTTTGTCTTTAAAACTCTCTGCTAAGAACTCCCACTCAGCCCTAAGTCATCTTCAGTTTGCTGGACTTCAGAAAGAAGCTGTATCTATGCTTACTGTAAATAGAGATGAAAAGCTCCAGGTTATAGTCAGTAAATATGAAAGTCAAATGTCCAGATATGTTTTTGAATGGCAGTGAGAATGTTCGCTGGACCCAGTGCCTGCGTTGACACAAGTGCAGAATTCCGTAGGACTCTAGAATAATTTCCGTTCCTAAACAGCTCTGCTTTCCCCTGCCTTGTTTCATGTTTTGCAGATTTTTTCCGGCTTGCTGGTAAACCTTCCAACCATTTCGCCTTGGCTTCTGTGGCTGGAGTACTTCAGTATCCCTCGATATGGCCTGAATGTTAGTATGAACATTTTCATATAGAAACAACTTTTTGGCAAGAAATACATTTAGAACTGGTTCTCAAATACTGTCTGGACTGTGTTGACACAGCTGTCAGGCAGATGCTGTTCTCTTCCTCAGCATAGCATAAAACCCCCAAAGAAGCTGATCTCGTGCTTTGTTCCACAGAGCTTTAGGGAGGAGTTACAGGGGACAGGGATACCCAGATATTGTTGACTACAGCTTCCAGCATCCCCAAATGTAATAATGTCTGTCTGTCTATCTATCTATCTATCTATCTATCTATCTATCTATCTATCTATCTATCTATCTATCTATCTATCTATCATATTTACATACTGTCCAAAACCTGTGTCTCTGGGTGGCTTACAATAAAAACAACACAGATTAAAACAAAATTAGAAGAATGTAAAAGCAATGATGGAGTCTATAAGTCTAAATCTTGGATGAAGAAATGCATCAACAGCCCCTTTAAAAGCAGTCAGAGATGGGGAGGCTCTTATTTCAGCAAGGAGTGCATTCCATCGCCTCGAGGCAGAAGGCCCGTCCCCGAGTAGCCACCAGATGAGCTGGTGGCAACTCCTCCCCAGATGATCTCAACAAGTGGTGGGGAGAAACATAACAGAGAAGGCGTTCTCTTAAATAATCTCTCTTTGGCTGGAGATTATGAGAGTTGTAGTCAACAACTGTTTGTTTTTGAATCCCTGTTCCAGGGAACCCTGGTCCTGGGGACCTAGTCAGGAACACAGGAAGCTGCCATATACTGAGTCAGACCATTGTCTGTCTAGTTCAGTATTGTCTTCACAGACTGTCAGCGGCTTCTCCAAGGTTGCAGGCAGGGATCTCTCTCAGCCCTATCTTGAGAAAGCCAGGGAGGGAAATTGGAACCTTCTGCTCTTCCCAGAGTGGCTCCATCCCCTGTGCTAACACTTCTAGTCTCTCATTCATATGCAACCAGGGCAGACCCTGCTTAGCTAAGAGGACAAGTCATGCTTGCTACCACAAGACCAGCTCTCCTCTCCTCACTCTAGTCTCTCACTGGCTCTGGAGCTCACTGGCAGAGCACATGCTTTGCATGCAGAAGGTCCCAGGTTCAATCCTTGACATCTACAGGTACACCTGGTAAAGTTACAGCTGGTAAACGCCTGCCAGGAACCTTGGGAACAGGGGCGTAACAAGGCTGGAGTGGGCCCAGAGACAAAATTTTAAAATGGGCTCCTCGCTGAATACAAACACACACACACTTCACAATATATAGTCATGTGACTTGCCTCTGGGGGGGGCCTCAGGCAGCCACCTCCCCTTGCCTAATAGTAGTTACGCCCCTGCTTGGGAAGCTGCTGCCAGCCAGTGTAGACAGTAGTGAGCTAGATGTATCAATGGTTTGACTCTAAATACGGCAGCTTCCTCTGTTCCCATGTGAAGACACATGCACAGCAAGCTTCCAGAAGCGATTCCCCTGGTCATCATGGGTTGTCCTTCTGGGGTAGGTATATCCATTGTAATGCTCACATCGTGCTTTTTATAAATGTCAAACGTGGCTCTGGTTTGCATCAGTTTAGCTGCTTGACAGGCAGAAAATGGACAGCACCACCAAAGACCAGAGGGGAGGCAGAAGCAGAGAGATGCAAAACATACATCTAAAGACACTTCGAAGACCTCTGTGACTTTCTGGCTGAGAAACCGTGCAACATCAGCCCAGCAATGTTGTGTGCATGCAAGTGGCATTTAAGAAAAGGAAGCCCATTACAGAGAATGAGCTTACTCTTGTGTAATGCCATTTGCACAGTGTTTGCAGTTATGCAGCTGGCGTGCATGCAGTGTTATTGGGCTGATGTATCCTTGCGCAGTATGGCAGCCACTCACTACACAAACTTTGGATCTATATTGTGGAACGATCTCTTTTCCCCCAGCATTTCTTTCTGTTTGCAGTTAATCTAGTCAGTTAAGCGAGACAAGCTTTAAATCTCTTGTCTTCAGGAGGTTCCATCACTATGTCAGTCCTTGTGCACGCTGCAGAGGATTCTGGGAAGTGTTTTTGAGGATGCTCATGTGTGTTGCTGTCCAGGCCTGCAGACCCTCACTTTTACTATGTATGCACTAACTCTGTGTCCTGAAACAGGCTCTCAACTTTGGGTCCTTGGATGTTGCTGGATTACAACTCCCATCTGGAGTGTTGCTAGGTACTTTAAAAAATCTGGGTCTAAGGCCCACAGCCCCACCTCTGATAATTGAACTGAATCATATCCCTGCCCCCGCCTCCAAATAACTACATATGCTTTTTAAAAGTCTCCAATATTATCATCCAGCACCTATGAAGGTGGAAGCAGTGGAGAGCTAGGTGAGGCTGTGAGCTCTCTCCTGTGCTCTGTGCGGGTGCCTCCACTGCTGCACTTCCTCTCCGGAAGAGGTCATGGAGGAGGGAGGTGGCTGATGAGATTCGGGGCACAGAGCAATTCAGTGTGGGCCCGTGCCCCATAGGCCACCCCTAATGATGCCGCTGACCCATCACCCTCAGTTCTGGGTTGGGATGCCTGGCCCAGCTCCCCTACAGCTGGGCCAGGCCCAGCTCCCCTACAGCTGCATGAGGCAGTGGAGGATTGATAGAGGTGGGCAAACTGTCTTTCAAGGGAGCTTGTTTGCAATTACTCTTGATCTCAGTGGTTTCCAAGAAAGCCCAGGACTCTTCAGAACACACTGAAAAATCTGAAACTCGCCGCCATCTCTGTTGCTTAACACTGGCATCTAGTGGTTAATGCTGCAAACTGCATTTGCATAATGTTGCAAACTTACAATGCCACTCGTACAAGCTGTACTGGTGTGTATATTAGAATCAGACCAATACAGCTTACGAGGAGCATCACTATGCAGTTTGCAACATTATTAGTGGGTGTATTATTAGAATCAGAATCACCTTAAGTGGCGCAGCGGAGAAATGCTTGACTAACAAGCAGAAGGTTGCCAGTTCAAATCCCTGCTGGTACTATATCAGGCAGCAGCAATATAGGAAGATGCTGAAAGGCATCATCTCAAACTGTGTGGGAGGAGGCAATGGCAAACTCCTCCTGTATTCTACCAAAGACAACCACAGGGCTCTGTGGGCGCCAGGAGTCAAAACTGACTTGACGGCACCCTTCACTTTATTAGATATTCCTTCACGGGTCCTGGAGTAGATTTCTTTCATCAAGAGGTGTCTCCAGCAACCTCAGATGTTGCTGCCCTTAATGTCTGGAACCTCCCCTCAGATCACCTTTAAGATGCCTCCTCTCTTACTTCCTTCAAATCCCTCCTCAAAATTTGCAGTCTGGGAGTACTTCTGGATCCACACCTCTCCCTGGTATCTCAGGTTGAGGTGGTGGCCAGAGGGGCTTTCTGTCAGCTTCGGCTGATACGCCAGCTGCGTCCGTTCCTTGAGATGAATGACCTCAAAACAGTGGTACATATGTTGGTAACCTCCAGACTTGACTTCTGCAATGCACTCTAGGTGAGGCTGCCTTTGTACGTAGTCCGGAAATTTCAGTTGGTACAGAATGCAGCAGCCAGGTTGGTCTCTGGGACATCAGTGACCACATCACTCCTTTGTTGATTGAGTTACACTGGCTGCCAGTAGGCTTCTGGGCAAAATACAAAGTGCTAGTCATAACGTGCCATCAAGTCGATTTTGACTCCTGGCGCCCACAGAGCCCCATGGTTTTCTTTTGGTAGAATACAGGAGGGATTTACCATTGCCTCCTCCAGTGCAGTATGAGATGATGCCTTTCAGCATCTTCCTGTATCACTGCTGCCCAATATAGTACCAGTGGGGATTCGAACTGGCAACCTTCTCCTTGTTAGTCAAGCATGTCCTTGCTGTGCCACTTAAGGTGACTGAGAAGTGAATACCTGAACTGAAAGCTCCTACAGTAATTTGAATGTTGCATCTCCTCTAACTTAGGATATCGTGAAGTATAATTGTGAAGCATCCTTCCAGTGGCTGTTGTTGGTGTCTACCACATTCAGCGGCAAGAAATGTTCACCAGTTCTCAGTTCACCAGCCAGCCAAAATACTTTACTTGTCAGATGATTTTCCCAAGCTATGTTCATACATTGCTTGTCAGAATATTTTTCACTTGTCGGGCATCATTTTTTACTCATCTTGGACTAGTAGACTAGTTGATTTCCTGAGCTCTGTGTCCATTTCTGTTCAGATTGTGAGCCCTTTGGGGATACGGAACCATTTAATGAATTTATTATTTACTTTTCTGCATAAACTACTTTGGAAACTTTTGATGAAAATAGGGAGGTGCATGAATGTTTCGGCGGGGCAGGGAGCTGTACCTTTAAGCACCTTTAACCACATCTAAAAAAGGACATTGTAGAACTGGAAAAGGTGCCGAAGAGGGCAACCAAGATGATCAGAGGCCTAGAGCACCTTTCTTATGAGGCAAGGCTACAACACCAGGGGCATTTTAGTTTAGAAAAAAGACGACTGCAGGGAGACATGATAGAGGTCTATAAAATCATGCATGGAGTGGAGAGAGAGAAATTCTTCTCCCTCTCACACAACACTAGAACCAGGGGTCACCCCATGAAAATGATTGCCAGGAAATCTAGGACCAACAAACGGAAGCACTTTTTCACACAACGCGTGATCCACTTGTGGAACTCTCTGCCACAGGATGTGGTGACAGCTAACAGCCTGGATGGCTTTAAGAGGGGTTTGGATGACTTCATGGAGGAGAGGTCTATCAAAGGCTACTAGTCGGAGGGCTGTGGGCCACCTCCAGCCTCAGGGGCAGGATGCTTCTGAGTCCCAGTTGCAGGGGAGTAGTGGCAGGAGAGAGGGCACGCCCTCAACTCCTGCCTGTGGCTTCCGGCGGCACCTGGTGGGCCACTGTGTGAAACAGGATGCTGGACTAGATGGGCCTTCTTGGGCCTCATCCAGCAGGGCTGTTCTTATGTAAGCATGAGCAAAGCAGATCCTTACCTGCTTCACCACCACCCCGCCGTTTTACTGTGTGCAGTGCTGCATCACTCAGAAGTCTGTGCGGGGCTTCAGCCAGCAGCCTGCGTGTGGTGGAAAATCAGTTCTGAAACTGAACACGCCAAATTGATTCGTGCACATCCCTAGTTGAAAAGTGGTATACAAGTAGGAGTAATTTGTAGTTTCCTTCGTGAGTACCATGTTTATCTGAATCCAAGGCTAGGTTTTCTCCAAGTTCTTTGATGTTAGAAATTGCGAGGGTTTGTCTTAAATTCAGAGTCTTTTCATTTGGGGTAAAATACAGATATAATCTGTGTTTAGCCTCTGTTTTTCAAGGGGGTCGTCCTTAAATTCCATTGTCTTGTAGTCAGTTAAATATGGTATCCCTTTGTGTTTAACAACACTGCAGCGTACCTATTATTTTCCCCTTCACAAAGGTATGTCAATACAGAATCCTCTTCAGGACCAAATGAGATGATACAGTATGTAGTTTGTGCTGTTGGGGCCAGCATGGTTATTTTTAAAAACCATGTAAGTAGCAGCCATGCAAGACCCTGACTGGAACTGCAGTTGAAGCAAAGAGTTAAAGCCCCTTTCCCTCCACATCCAGATCAGGGCCCAATCTAGCTGTTTACATTAAATAAACAAACAGGCAGGCCCCAATCACGCAATTAATGTATCAGCTCGTTTGTCCCTCAGATATTAAGTGCAGGTATGAGCAAATAATTCAGTTGTTCATTTTCAAAGGCATTGCAGATCAATGAATTTACTGGGCTCCGGTTCTGCGAGACCTCCGCAAAAGGAACGAACACAACATGCATCACGCCCAGTCCATTTACAATGTAAGAGTTTTCCTGTATTGCAAACTGCAGCACTATTGGGATAAGATGAATTCTGATTTGGTTTTTAAAAACAGCTAAGTACCCCAGTCCCATTCTGCTGTTGGTATTCCTGCATGGGGGCACGCACACCTCTAGCTCTTTAAAAACAGTGGCAAATCCCAAGACAAGTGCTTTGCTCCCCATTCACCTCTCAGTTTCCTCCCATCTAATGGACCTTTTTTTTTTTTTTTTTGGCTGTTTAAAATGTTTTATTTTGTTCTTTGAAGACTGGTGGGGCATTTATCTACTCTGACTGTGATAGTGAAAGGAGACAAAACCTATCTCTCTCCGGGCATTGCTCTCCTTCCCACCCACCCTCATTAGAGCAAAATTGGTAGACACAATAGTTGCACTGGAACAAGGACATAGGAAGCTGCCATATACCGAGACAGACTTTTGGTCTGTCTAACTCGGTATTGTCTGCACAGACTGATAGCAGCTTCTCCAAGGTTGCAGGCAGGAATCTTTCTCAGCCCTATCTTGGAGATGCCAGGGAGGGAATTTGGAACCTTCTGCTCTTCCCAGAGTGGCTCCATCCCCGGAGGGGAATATCTTACAGTACTCACGCATCAAGTCTCCCATTCATATGCAGCCAGGGTGGACCCTGCTTAGCTAAGTCGTGCTTGCTACCATAAGACCAGCTCCGTTCCTGTCCTCAAGATTCCACTGGATTGGGAATACAGCAGGTCCAGACTTTAGAATGGGGAAAAAGGGGTGGTGGTGGTTTATAAATCTGGAAAAGGCCTAGGGGTGTGGTTTCATGCAGTTATGGAAGAGGGAGAGCTTGCTACTGCTGTGGCAGGTGTCTCAGGAAAAGCCTCAAATAACTTGATCCTATACTCTTGAGAGGTTTAGTACAGGGTAGATTAGGATTTCTGTCTTCCCCATACTGAGGTCATTCACACAATCAAAAACTGTGTTCTACCCAGGTTTGGGAGCTGTTTGAGCTCCCAATTTTCAGTTGTGTGCAAGCAAGGTAGGAGGAAAAGCTACCCAGGTTTTCCTCTTACCCTGCTTCCACACAACCAAAAATTGGGAGCCCACACAGCTCCCAAACCTGGGTAGAACACAGTTTTTGATTGTGTGAATGACCTCGTTATCTCTCAGCACCATTGTTTTAAATTACACTAGGTAGCAGCTTTTAGAACCAAACAAGAAAATAGGTAAATTAAGAATGTGCATTTTAAATAACTTTTATCCTGTTTTTGTTAGATGCACTGGAGAAGAATATCTGAAGATTCAAGGCATCAACATAAGTACCCGGGGCATGTTACAGAATTACGTAGCTCTTTTATCTATGACAATCGCTTTCCTCACGATTGCATACCTTAAATTGAGATTTCTAAAAAAGTTTACTTAAATAATGTAGGGTGAACATTCCTACTCAGCACTGCACAGTACTTTTATAGTAAACGTGTAATATTTGTAAAGTATATGGCTCATTAAATGTTTTGTTGATTTAAAGCACATCCTATACCATAAAAAGCTAATATGTGTGGCCGTGCTGCCCGTGTCTTTTTGGGCCGTGCTGGGCATGCGCGGAGCGCATGCCCAGATCGGCCCAAAAAGATATGGCTGCCCAGATACGGGTGGCCATGTTGGAGCAGGAGAAGCGGCAGCCTAGGAGAAGCGGCCGCCACCAACGGGAGAAGAGTGCTGGTGAGGCGGCGGAGCCGCGGCCTTGGCCAGAGGTGGCGGTGGCCGTGGCAGGGCGACTGGCCCCGATGGCGGCGGCGGCCACCACGGCGAGAATGCAGGTGAGGTGGCGGTGGCCGCGGCGGGCGACTGGCCCCGATGGCGGCGCCAAAACTGCGGGTGAGGCAGCAGCAGCCGCGGCGGGCCGACTGGCCCCCCATGGCGGCTGCCGCCGCCAAGGGACTATGGGCGCGGCGGCAGTGGGGCTATAGGTACGGGCGAGGCGGTGGGGGCAGCCAGAAAGGGGAGGCCGAAGGTGGCGGGGCGGACTGGGAAGGACTGAGCCCGCTGACGGCCGCACTCGGGGGGGGGGAGCGGGGGTGGTCTACTAGCGCCCGTTAATCTAACGGGCTGAAAATTGCTAGTAGACATATATTTAGAGAGAGAGAATTGCTTTTCCTACAAATCTGTCCTCTTCAATCAGTGGCCAAAATAGGTGACTTTAAGCATGGTAGTTTGTATCCTTGATCCAGATTGGGTCTGTGGGGAGGATGCAACTTTTTTCATTTCATGCTGCACTCCCACCATCACCCCACAGCTGCTATTGGTCCTAGCAGGGAAGCGGCCATTGGCATTAACAGTACACTGCCTCCAGTGGTAAAGAGCAGAAATAGCAGGTGCCATGATGTTAAATATAGGTTTTCTTCCTTTCCATGAAAAGAGTTAGAGGCTTCGTATTATTCATTAAAGACTGCAGAGTAGAAATAAGAACTGTAGCTCCCAGTAGTGCTTTCCCTCTGCTGTAACGGAATGACCTCGAGAGACTTACCGCATTTACTTGAAAAGAAAGAGACTCTGAATTTAAGACAGTGCTTTGAAAGAGAGAGTTTAAATGCAGGCCATACCTATATTTACCCAAAAGAAAGAAGACTCGAAGATGACCCTCACTATTTTTAACAGAAAAGAATTGGGAAGAAACTTCATCTTGGATATGGGTAAATACGGTAACAGCACCTAGTCCAGTCTGTGGATCTGGTGTATGTCACAAAGAGCCAGCGTGGTGTAGTGGTTAGAGTGCTGGACTAGGACCGGGGAGACCCGAGTTCAAATCCCCATTCAGCCATAAAACTAGCTGGGTGACTCTGGGCCAGTCACTTCTCTCCCAGCCTAACCTACTTCATAGGGTTGTTGTGAGGAGAAACTCAAGTATGTAGTTTTCTCTACATACAAGGAACTACTGGGCTCCTTGGAGGAAGAGCGGGATATAAAATGTAGATAATACTAAAAGATAATAATAATGCCATTCAGGCAGCAGCTGGTCACCCAATTCAGAGCCTTTTCTCATATTACACGTGCTGGAACAGAAGGTGTAAACCACTTTTGCTCCCCATTTCACACTTGCACAACTTCCAAAAAGCAAGTATGGGATTCTCTTCACTCCTCATTACACTCCTCAGAATTATAACGGCCAACTAAAGGTACAAACTTAGATTGTGTTCGCTGAAGAGCCAAGGCCCAAAGGAAGAACACAATGAACCAGTTCACACTTAATGAGAAACCAGAGTTTCCCTATGGGGGGGGTGGCTCCTGAGCCCCCAGGCTTCCTCCTCAATTTGCATGTAACATCTTGGTTTATTGAAACTGCAGCTTGTGTGAAGCCAGGAACTGTGGGTTAATTGTCTTTCAAACCAGGATGTGAAACCAGAGTCAAACCATTTTCTGGCTTTGCACAAGCAATACTTTGAGAAACCAGAATGCTGACACTGCAGCTCCACAATGGGGCCATGGAGTAGTGGGAGGGCAAGCATGTGGGCTTGGGAAGGTTAGATGTGGAGGTTGTTCTCATGATAGGGTGGGCGGCGGGAAAGGCTGCAGAAGCCCACCTTCCCTGCAGATGGTCCATTGCTGCCCTGGGGAGCATGGAGGTGCGGCATCCCAGCCCCTGGAAATCCCACAATGCACTGCACAAAGCATGGTGCATTGTGGGGATTCCCCCAATTATGGGCGGGCTCCCGTCAGTGTGTCAGCACCGGTCAGAAAAAACATGGCTAAGGGAGCGCTTACCCCCTTCATCCCGTTTAAGAGGCCGGCTTGCCGCTGAGGCACCACCAGGAGCCAGTTGGCTCCTGCGGATTCTCACGGGCAGTCAAGCCTGGTCTTGGCTGCTCATGTGAACAGCCTCGTCGTGTCCACTGAGTGAGAAATTATGGCTTCACTTTGTATCTGAACTGGCCTGATTTAAAAACAGCTGACATCTTGACTGAATTACTCAATGGAAGCCCCACTGAAATTAATAGGCCAGGTTAATCATGACTAATTTCAATCGGACCTCTGTTGAGTAATTTAGTCGAGATGCAAGCCAACAAAAAACAAGCAGGTTTTCGAGATACAAACTCTGTTCCCTCAGCTTAGCTCAAAAGGCAGGGAACTGAGGGTCAAGAAATTGTCCAGCCGTCCTGTGTTCATTTAATGATTATGACAAATATTTATATATTGCTTTTCAACAAAAGTCCCCAAAGCTGTTTACATAGATGTAAACAAAAACACAAACAAAATGGCTCCCTGTCCCCAAAGGGCACACAATCAAAAACAGCAATGCAAGATAGACAGCAGCAGCAGCCACTGGAGGGATGTTGTGCTGGGGCTGGATAGGGCCAGTTGCTCTCCCACTACTCAATAAAGAGAATCACCACTTTTAAAAAGGTGCCTCTTTGCTCAGCAGGGGGGGAAAGAAGCTTTGTTTCCCCCTGCCCCCATACAGACAAATCACTGCATACTGTATAAAAGCTTTATTGGGTGATGAAGTGGTCACTAGTAATTCAATACATCTTTGATTGCAATGGAAGACTCTGTATCAATAATAACTATTGACAGCAAAAAACATGTATTTTCTTTCCTAAAAAGACATTCTCCTAGAAACAGGACAACAGCACTGTGGGACATAAAAAGGATACAAACACAAGTACCTGAGCTGCCATACCCTAATTGTATGGTACATTGTCATATGCATGGATATCCCATGAAATCTCATTGCACTTCAAAATGAAGTTTGTTATGAAGTAACAACATGTTACAGAAATACAAACAAATATGATTATTAATGCAAAGCATTTTGGTTTTTGTGTACATGCAAAATAATATTAGTGCTGGCTATTAAGATACAACCTTAAAACAACATCAGGGCATGTTATGTCCCAATGGCAGTTTCCCATCTACTATGTGAGCAGTGGAGCACCTGAAAGAGCGCATGGGAAAGGGGCAACACTTTGCTCTGGGATATTCCCAGGCTCCACTAGTGGGCAACTATGTGGACTGCACTGCTGACACTGGCCTCTGCCACGTGGACCAGTTCAGAACCAGCATGGGCTAAGGCACTTCACATCTGGTCCCCAGCTATTAGCATTCAGTTGTCATTCAGTGTCCCTTGAAGATTCACACATGTAGGGGTTGTGGGGGGGATATGCCCACATAAAATGATCTGCTCTGCAATCTTGCAACACCACTAAACCAATCTCTTCAGTTTTTGTTTTTTTGGCTAACGAACTGTAAACTGTTCTCTTTCGGTGCTTAAGAATACAAGCTATACCCCATTTCAATGGCCATTTGGACATAGTGCTTTAAAACCGCTGCGTAAGTCATGCTGCACGTTATGCACTCCAATGGACATTCTCTTCTGTCATTCATTTTTATATGTTCCATTATTCAGAAGAACTGCTACTCACTTTGCTGAGCAATTCGTTGTTTGAGAAGCAGATTATATGACTAATTTGTCCTTTTGACTTCAATGGGACTACTCTGAGTAATTTTTCTCATGCTTGCCACTGATACTTACTTTTGAGTAAACAGGCACAGGACTGAGCTGCACTCCACAGTCCCAAAGGAAAAGGGAATAAGTTTGTTAAATTGCAAGAGGACAGAAACCCAGTTGTCTGGTATAATGGCAGAGCACATTGTTGACTCTATTTATTGCACTGCTTTTTGTTTTAATGTGCTTTATATATTTTACACAAAATAATTTCTAGATTAATGACGGACATGATGTGTAGCCTACTGCCTCCATAAGGATCCATGGCAGGGCTCTTGTGGATTTCAGAGGAAGCTCTGACACTGCTTTGAGGCAGCCTTTGTGGAAGCTGCATTTCTGCAAGCTTCCCAATTTGGGACAATGGGGAAACCTTTAGAAATGCAGCTTCTGCGATCACCAATATTTCCCCCCTAGAGGATTGATGATATTTTAAAAAGGAAGAAGCACAGAGTCCAGGGGAGAAACTCTCAATGTATCATATGCCCGATTTGTATGAACACATGTAAAACAGTTGCGTAGTCAATGGGCTGACAGTTAATTGTACTAGCTACCTATTCTTTTCCGTAAATGGAGAAACACGTACCATTTCAAGTCAAAATGTTTATTTTCTTATTAAAAATCTGGCCTTTAAAAGACCAGCAGGGACATAATGCAACAAGGCCGGCTTACTTTATAATAAAAACAAGTTAAGCTGTTTCTCTGTACAATGATTCTACCTCCTCCTGCCATTTAGCCAATTCACTAATGGTGGGAAATGCTCAAATTGTTTAGGCAACAGAGAACTGCTTCTAGATATGGACATTGTTCCCACCATTTCCCCCTCCTCCACCATCCATCCCTTCTGTGGATTGCGAGGAAGAAGGGCGGGAACTCCGAGTCTGGGATTGGCCATTGAGTCCCACTGGGGTTCCCAATCGGTGGCTCGCTTGGGATGCCGTATCATCTGATTCCCAGCGTTCCAGTTCTTCTCGAACGAGTCTTTCCATTTGTTCCCTGTGGATTTCAGTGTCATGGCCCAACCTTTCATCCTAGGTACAAATATGATAGTCTCCAATCATACAGAGGTTAACAAAGCCTTGGGGGGAAACACACAACCTGCACTGCAGGAAAACATAAATATTCCTAAATTCAGTCTAACTTTAATGAATTGTTCATGCTTTGAAGAAACATATCCTCAGAAGGTGTTCCCTGCTCCCTTTCCCCTTTCCTTGTGTTCATATCATATTATGAATTATATAATTATATTTACATCATATTATAATTCATATATTAATAATCAAGGGATTTTTCTTCTCCTCAATTGTTTGTATATCCTCCCCCCCCCCGCTTATCCTTGATTAAATTACATTATTATGAATGCTGGAACATAGGAAGCTGCCTTATACCAACTCACGACCGTCCATCCAGCTCAGTAATGTCTACACAGCCTGGCAGTGGTTTCTCCAAGGTTGTAGACAGGAGTCTCTCCCAGCCCTAGCTTGGGGATGCCAGGGAGGGAACTTGGAACCTTCTGCATGCAAGCATATAGGTGCTCTTCCCAGAGTAGCCCCATATCTTACATTGCTCACATGTAGTCTCCCAATTCAATTGCAAACCACAGCAGACACTGTTTAGCAAAGGGGACAATTCATGCTTGCTACCACAAGACCACCAACTTAAATGGTGCAGCAGCAAAATGCTTGACTAACTAGCAGAAGGTTGCCGCTTCGAATCCCCGCTGGTACTATATAGGGCAGCAGTGATATAGGAAGATGCTGAAAGGCACCATCTCATACTGCACGGGAGGAGGCAATGGTAAACCCCTCCTACCAAAGAAAACCACAGGGCTCTGTGGGCGCCAGGAGTCGAAATCGACTTGATAGCAAACTTTACCTTTACCTTACCACAAGACCAGCTCTCCTCAACCTTTTAGTTGAAATAAAAAGCAAAATAAATGAATACATACACACATATTCCTAAACTACGCAGTAATCAGTAACCTACTATAAATTACAATTGGCTATTCAAAGTAGCCACTTGACTTGGAAAAGAGAAACAGCACAAACAATAACCACAATGCCAAGCACATTACATTGGCCTGTCTGCCTTTTTTCTCAGCACAAGTGAGTTTACCTCTGTAACCCCATCAAGCAGCCTCCCTAGCAGATCTCTCCTTTTCAGTTTTGTTCTCTCCATCGCTTCCAGCTTCACAATGACTGCATCGATCTTCGAAACAATGCTGCCAATGGAGTGCTCCATGCGGTCCACGCGCCTCACCAGCCTAAAAGCAAAACACTGGTTATTGAAAACACACACTTTAACAACACAGATTACACAACACAGATTAAAGATTACAGAAAACTGGTATAGCTGTAGTCTGGCACATACTTCAGTCCCTAGGAACCACAGTGACTGAGTTATGAACTGGGAAGTTTCTGGTTTAAATGGCACTTGGGGTGGATGTTGGGAAACCACAATCTCTTCACCTCAGCTCTCCATCTCCAAACCTGAACAATTCTTGCCAACCTTAGAGAGTATTGTAGGAATTGTGACAAAACTATGTATGGGCTCTTAAACATACACTGGTTGACAGCCTCCGAGGCATTTAGTGCAGTGCCGCGCACTGCATGTGGGGGTTGCACAGCTGTCAGGGATCCAATTCTGGGCCACACAGAGCCCTTCCAGGGGAAGGTTTGTTGTTGTTGCTGCTGCAAAAACTGGGTTCTCTGCTGCTGCAATACAAGGATGTCTCAGTGTGGGTTATGCTTCTCCATGTGGCTCAAAGGCACTATGCAAATTAAGTGGAAGCCTTTAAGAGCCAGGGATCATAGCTCCACCCAGTTCTTTTAGTCCTGCGTTTGGCTCCAACCAGTTCTCTCTCAGCTTTTCCTCCGATTGCTTCCTTTTTTCTCCTTCAATGCTTCCTGCCCACTCCAACCTCCTGCCTACCCTTAAAAAACACACGAGGGTCTCACAGGGGCAATTCAGCATCTCTTGTCAATAGGGGCCATAGAGCATGTCCCAACAGTTCAATGGGGTACAGGCATCTATTCCATCATTTTCACGATCCCCCCGCAAACATTCTCAACTGCAAAAGTGAAAATTCCGCTTGGAGTCTTTAAGGTCAATCGCGGGGGCCTTCTCGACTGTCTAACCACAATGGACCTAAAGAGGCTTACTGGCCATCCCAATACATCAGGACAGTCGACACCTACTGCGCTTCCTTTACACAGGTGCACATTGTCAATACAAAGCACTCCCTCTCTGCCTCTTCTCAGCACCGTGCATATTTACAATAATCTGGTCACCAGGGCTAGTGCATCTCCACCTCCTGGGCACATGGATATTTGCGTATCTGCACAAACTGTTGCTAAAATCCTCTTCATTTCAGACAGCCCATGGGGGCCTACAAAGCACCCTTCAGGTGCTCCAGGACCACAGCTTCTTGATCAGAGAGAAAAGACAGCTCATCCCATCTCACCAACTGCTCCATCTGGGCGTTCTGATAGACATGCAATGGGACAAACTATTCCGACCCCCAGTGCACAGGTTCATTCTGGAGAATGAAGTGAGACAAGCTAGTGCTGATATCCCTTCCGCTACTTTCCCTTTCCAGAATCCTGGGGCTGATAGTGGCAGCCATGGAGGTGATGCCATGGACATGCTTTCATCTGAGGCCCCTGCAGCGTTTTTCTTCTACCATTCAATCCGGAGATTGCAGTAAAATCCAGCAGGTGGGTCACCCTGTCCCTGACGCCTCTGGTACTTCGATCCCTGAGCTGGGGAATGACTATTCCATACCTCTTGGTGGGAAAGGAGTTCCTGGATCCGCCCTGGATCATCATTGCCACAGACACCAGTAAGTACAAGTGGAGCGCCCACTGCCTCCACAAGTTGGCTCAAGGAAAGTGGTCAAAAGATGAAAAGCAGCACAGTATCAACTGGCTGGAGCTCTGAGCGATCCTGATAGCACTCTGGGTGTTCCAGTCCATCAACATGTGTAGATACACACAGACAACACCATGGCAAAGGAGCCATGTGGGGACCAGGTTGGAATCAATGCAGGCGGAAGCGGTCTTTTGGTTCCAGGGGGCCTAACAGCATGTGATATCCATGACAGCCCACCATGTACAGGAAAGACTTGAACACAGTGGCAGACTGGCTCAGACAGAAGGAACTTCTCCCAGGGAAGTGGGAGATGAACACAAAAACCTTCCACCTGATCACGACACACTTCAGCTGGCCGTCTGTGGACCCTTTTGTGACTCCAGCCAATGTAAAGTTACAGCATTTTTTCTCCAGGTTCCCCTGCCCTCAGGCAGAGGTGGTGGATGTACTCTCAGCTCACGGGATGAAGGGTCTCCTGTATGCCTTCCTGTCGACCCTGCTCCTTGCCTGAGTCCTTCGGAGAGTAAAACTCAAGGCGCAAGTCATCTTTGTGGCTCCATCCTGGCCAAGAAGACCCTGGTTTGTCAGAATTCACCAACCTGGCCACAGCAGAACACCTGATGCTACCAGTCACGGAGGACCTTCTTCAGCAGGGCTCAGTATGTCATACAGATCCAGGCCGATCAAAGCCACCTGGAGACTGAATGGTGTCTCCTAAAATGGCACGGCTATTCATCCAAGGTGCTCAGCACAATATGAGCCTCCAGATGTCTTTCAACAAGTAGGATTTACGAACATACCTGGAGGGCCTTCCTAAGAAGGTCTACCAAGCATGCAATCCCCAAGAGATCGGCTACTATGAGGCACCTCCTCCAATTCCTCCAGGATGGACTGGGGTCCATCTGCAAACATGTTAAAATGCCAGGCTGCCTCCCTGGAAGCTTTTCACATGGGGCTTTTGAGGCCCTTTAACTCGCATCTCCTCAGGAATGGAGGGGGTGCATTCACATATCAGCTAGATTTACCCCAAAGTCGCTGCAAGTTATCGGGGAGCAGTGCACACACAGTTTGGGTTTTTCACTCTGCATTAAAGTGTAACCCGATTTATATCCGGGATTTAAAAAAATCCATTATTTGTGTCAGGTTTTGGGGACAACGTTGAGTTCGCACTAAAGCCTTCCCATAAACTCATGGTAAAACCTGCTGTGTGTAAAAGCCCCTGGTGGGACTTGTCTCAAGGGTTTCCAAATGCTCTCTGCAACAGTATCTTCACTCAAAGTGTTTCCACAGAGTGGCAGCTCTGCTCTCTCCCCAGTGGGCACCGTCTCCCTACCTGACAGTGGCATACTGTCCTTCAGGCTCTCCAGTGTTCCCCTTTCGAACCAGTGAAGTCCGTTCCACTACGCCTCCTCTTTAAAGCTTGCCTTCCTCATAGCGGTCACTTTTGCCTGCAGGGTGTCAGTACTCTGCACCCTGTTGGTGCATAAGAACTTGTGCATTTTTTCCTGAGGTCTTGTTGGGCTAATTCTGGCCTCCCCTCGCCTCCCCCGCCCAAACGTAGCCTCACCTTTTCACATGTCACAAGATGTGGTTTTGCCCTCATTTGCTAAAAGCCAGTACACCTGATAGAGTAGGCCTGGCGCAAGTTGATGTCCAAAGACATACATAAAGCATACAAAACATATTTGTACCATGCAATCACATTCTGTTTCCTCTTTACCTTCAACGATGGGTCAGACCGTTGCCTCGCTGACACCATAGCTTGGTGATTAAGGGCTTGCATAGCCCTGGCTTTGAATCCCAGTACCTTAAGACTCCTACTAAAGTGTTTGCTCATCCTACCAGGGCTGCAGCTACCTCAGCTGTTTTTTCTACTCATGCTCCTGTCCGGGTTATTTGTAGAGCAACTACCTGGAGGGCTCCTTCTACGTTCACCAGACGTAGTTTGGACTCCTTCACCTCCGCCCAAGTGGCTTTCGGAAGGTGGGTTTTCCATCTGGTGCTTCCTCCAGAATAGGTGGGGGTGTTCCCTCCCTAGTTGGGGTCGAGGACTGTGATATGTCCCCACACTGAGACATCCTTGGATTGCAGCAGCAGAGAATGGAGCATTGGTTCACTCACCGTGAAGGCTTATTCTTGCTGCTGCATCCAAGGATGTCTCGACCCTCCCTTCAGCACCCATGCCTCCTTTTATCTAGGGAACCTTTGCAAGTTATTTTTTTCAGACTGCTCGCCAGTTGTTCCTAACACTTTGGGGTTTGCTTGTTTGTCATGCTTTGCAGTTTCACTTGTTCTCTGTTTACTGATCAATGTTTATCTTTGAGGTACTCTTTGCCTCTTTGCCTAAAAGAACCGGTTGGGGCTATGCTCCCTTGACTCTTAAAGGCTTCCACTTAATTTGCATAGTCCTGCCTTTGAGCCATGTGGAGAAGCATAACCCATACTGAGACATCCTTAGATGCAGCAGCAAGAAGAAGCCTTCACGGTGAGTGAAACAATGCTCCCTTCCCTCACATGCGCAACACAACTTTGCATTACGGAATGCTGCAGAGGTGGTTTGTATGCTCTGCCTCTGCACTGTTCAGGTGTCAGCCACTATAAATGCTAAGTATTATAAGATTCAAGAACATAGGAAGCTGCCATATACCAAGTCAGAGCATTGGTCCATCTAGCTCTGTACTGTATGCACAGACTAGCAGCAACTTTTCCAGGGTTACAGGCAGGAATCTCTCTCTCATCTCCTATCTTGGAGATGCTAGGGAGGGAACTTGGAACCTAGATGCTCTTCCCAGAGTGGGCCCATCCCCTAAGAGGAATATCTTAGCATGCGCACATGCAGTCTCCCATTCAAATGCAAACTAGGGTGGACTCTGCTTAGCAAAGGGAACAATTCATGCTTACTACCACAAGACTAGCTCTCCTCCCTGGGCAGCTGGTGAAGAAGTTACATGGGTTTATGACCAAGATTAATTCAAAAATACTGAAGTGCTGTGGCATTTCTAATGGAACAATCTGCAACTATATATACTAGTCATACATGTCTTGTGGAAAATATCTCTCACATTCACTGAAGAGCTTAGCTATGCAAGTCACAGCTCCTTTGAACTGTAGTTGACTGCTTATGTTCTCTGTCACTACTGTAGCTCAAAGCAGAATCTATTCTATCCTTGATTTTTTATTCAGATGAAAGAAGAGTAAAGGCAGTTTGTAGTAATGGACTTGGAACCCTATTAGACAGAATCTCCCATAAAGGACAAGCAACACTAAGCAAGAGTGGCTTAGCCAAGCTAAAAAGGTCTTTAACACACAACAGCAGTAGCATGCCTGCACCTCTGTAACCTTCAGAATGCCTAGGCATTAAAAAAAAAAGATAGCCGTTTTCACTCACTGGTTGCATGCTCACCTATCTGTGGCCAACAAAGGGAAGGCAACATACCAACAACAGGAACACAAAACAACTGAAGAGAGACCAGGATGTACCATGTTCAGTGTTCCCTCTAAAGCGTGCACATGTGTGCTCGCTCACGTTTTTTGATGTCCACTCAGTTAATTTTAGATTCTGCTCAGGTTTAATTGGGAAGCCCCCCCTCTGAATGCATGTGTGCACACACTGCCTTGATACGGCCGCTCAGAACAAAACTCATTCCGCACACAGATTAAAAAAATTAGAGAGAACATTGACCATGTTGTACTTTTCTTCTAACGTAGCTACACAGATGCACTGTTTCCCAGAAACTATTTCCATGGTTTTTTTGCTGGTTCATTCATGGATCATTTTTAGTGTACGTGTATTATTTTTCCCTCTTGAATTTCACTGCATCAGCAGCATTTCCCCCTCAGTCTTATTTTTCAGCTAGGATTACTTACAATAATGTTGGGAGAGGAAACTTCCAGAAAGGGGGTGGGGGGGAGGTATACACAGAGTCAGCAAAGATACCTAAGAGCTGTGGCTGATCTACTGCACAATGCTCCAACTGCCTTGCAGTAGAACATATGTGCAGTCGTGCAAGACCACAGAGTTTCATGATAGAGGGGCATTCTTTCCAATGGCTTTCTGCTGCACAACCAATTCTGTGGTCTTGCACAAGAGCACTCTTGTGTAACTATGCAAACACGCCAGTGCAAGGCAGATGGAACGCTGAGTTGAATGTCAGCCTGTGTCCATAACGAGTCGGCAGAAGGCAGAGTGTGATCCACTAGCCAATTTCTTGTTGAGCAACAAGTACCTACTGTTTTCTAAGATTCTTGCACTGGATCTGGTGGACTATGGGGATTTTAATTAATTAATTAATTAATTAATTAATTAATTAATTAATTTTTTAAAAAACCAACTAGATCACACAAGACTAAAGTTCCCTAAACTTTAGGCAAAGTCACCTCAGGACCTCCATGACCTAAATTAATATTTTACAAACAATATCCATAGTTGTGCTGGAGAGGAAAAAGGTATGTTAAACATATTCCAAAACTCCCGTATTAACACCACTCACACTTGAAACTCTTCATAGGAAACCCCACTTGAGCTGCTTCCTCTCCTCCTGGAGCTGTGCCCACTGTCATCGTCATCATCCTCTTCAGAGTCATCTAGGCTTCGTGGGAAGCTGCGGCCACTCAATGGACGGTTCAGAGAGCTTCTGTCTAGCTCCAAGTCCTCCTTTGTGGAAACATCAAAGCTGTAAGGCTCTCAGTGTAGGCACCATAACACTCTCTCTCTCTCTCGTACCATGGCTGTTAAAATTAGGGACCCCTGTTCACTATACTTTCACATCCAAAATTCTGCATAAATGACTGAACAACTTCTCTAGCATGTTTCTGGATAAGTTATACTTTATGTCTTCTTAAATGTCATTGGGTTGATTCGGGAATGTCTATGCAAGATCTTCCTTGTCCAAACTTATAACTGTATTCCATTACCACAACACCAGCCTGAGGCATTCATAAGCAGAACATACGGAGCAAACTGAACAAATTGTGCAAGTTTTAAGTTGTTTCCCTGAAAGCAAAAGTAGAAGTGTTGGTTCTGGATCAATAAACCTTCAGAATTTTGTGGTGCAGCCATAAATATTTCCTGCCAACATAACACAGATAAAATAAGTATTTCTTCATTTCACTGGGTAAACCGGTGATGCTGAAATTGTAACTCACCCTTTCTTTCTCCAAGTCATCTCTCATTTGCTGATGTTCCAGCTCAGTCAACTCCTGATCCCCATCTTGGTCATACTTTGTAAAGATCGCTTCAATCTCAGCATCTGTGTGTCCCTTTCTGGAAATAAAAGTGAACATGCATCTCTGATATTTAATCTACTTGCTTTAAATGATTCAAGAAAAGACTGCCAAAAGTTGTAACATGGGAGGAGGGAATTTGATGTTTTTGTCAAGATAAGAACATACAGTTCTCAATACAACAAACATTACGGGTTCTGCAATGGTGTTCACTATCACTAACATGACCAGAACTGCCACTCCCTACAAAAATATGCTCTGGAAAAGAACAGAAGGTTGGTGAAAGTGCATTAAGGAGTAATTAATATGTATAAAAGCAAGCTCAGGAATGCCAACCTGAGTGCTAAAACATGCTAAATCTGAAGCCCCAGCCCCCTGCACTACGTTCCAAACACTACTCACCACCACTGACCTTGAACTATAGTCACCAAGAATCCTGGGGTGACTAAATTTTTTAGAAATGGAGAAGAATGTGTTCAAACGTACCCCTTCAGATCTTGCCGCAGTTCATCAAAGTTTAACTTGCCTCCGCCTTGACGTAGACTCTCTGAAATGTCATCAACTGGTGTTTTTTTCAATTTTAACCTCACCATAGCTTTAGTGTATCCCTGAAAAATGAAAATAATACATTGTACATCAGAGTTCTTCACTGCAAGGCCCTGGGGCCAGTGGCAGTCCCCATCAACCCTAAGTGCAGCCTCTTGGCTGACTGTTTATTGGGCTTATGTGAAGCTGCCACTGAGCCTGAATACTCTGCATTGTCCCCCTTTCATCATGTGGAGACAACCACTCTCACTATGCAGTGCTGTGCTTGCCCACTGTGAGGGGAGGGGGTAGCCCTGAAGGGAAACAGAGACCCCTTGAGCTCCTGCATCTTCATGGAAGGCATGTAGCCCTTCCCAGTACTTTCCACATAGAGTTCTTAAGAGAAGGCTCTGTCTCTCTTAAAGGGCTCTCCCAGCACGGAAAAAAGCATGGCACAGTGCAGAGTTCAGCACAGTGGGAAATGGCTCTCACATTGCAGGTTTTTAGCCCAAGTGGCCCCTGCATTAAAACCAGTGAAGATCATTGCAGCATATGGTCAAAGCCCAAGAATTTTGAAGCAAAGGCTGGCAATCCACTGAAATGGTTTCATTTATGAATGCTGTGCCCTTTCCCTCAAATTCTGTATGCTGTGAGCCTCCTACTTCTTTTTCAGATGATCGAGGAAAATCCATGGGGCAGAAATCTTTGTCACTGGCCTAGAGCATGTGCACTGCTCTTGCCTGATCTACCATTAATAGGTCAACTATGTTCTATGGGACTCAAAGCTGACCAATGCGGTTTTAGAGATGCAGAGCTCACTGCCAGAGAGCCAAGTTACAACATCTTGCGCTTGGGGGATAAGTTGTGCAAGACACAAGGATGGAATGGTTTTGTCAGACCTGTGATTTTATCTATATATAATGTATGTTGGCATTAGACCCCACTGTCTTGAAATCAGTTTTAAGCAAAAGGATACTGGATCCATTCAAAAGGATTACCAAATGTACTTTATTCCCATTAGATACTTTTCCTATCAGTCATATGTAAACAAACTTGAAACTGCACCTGAGGTTTTAGGCTCTGGGGCACTGTGGACATAGAGGCGTTGCTAGGTGCATATCTGTGGGGCAGGCTAAGGCACAGCAATCTAAACCCTTCACTTGTGTTGCCCAGTCTCAGGAAGAAGCTACCCTGATTTGAACTGTGCCGGAAGGTAGCTAGAGCCAGGCTGTGGCTGGAACCTTTGACTGGCATGGGGTTGCAACCAGGGAATGCCATATTGCCAGGCCTGTTCCATGGAACTGGAAGGGGCTAGGTAGGTCAAACTTGCAGTTGCCTTCCAGCTCCAGCAACCATATGCTAGCTGTTGAACTAAGTAGCCATTCCCAGCCTCCAGTGCATGGCCTCTTTACAAAGCAGCCCTACTGGCTGCAGTGCTTTTCCTCCCTACTACAGTGCTTGGCCGGGGTGCCTTCACATACCTGTTCTGCCATATAAAAAAGCTGGATTGCACCTAAACCATTTTATGATGTATCGAGACAGAGGCTTACATATTGCACAAAGATCTGTCTATTTAAGCAAGAGCCGCACATAAGCTGCTTGAGAGCCATACTGCAGCCTGCCTGCACAATCTGTTAAGGCGGGGCTGCTTTGCGCCTACTAAAGAGCACATCATTACAGTTGCAATCCTATTGCCACTGGGAATGAGTAGCCCAGCAACTGCGCCAATGTTCTGCTTAGGAGGCACAGAGCAGCCCCGCCTCAACCAGCTGTGTGGGTGAGCTGCAGAGTGGTTTGCAAGCAGCGTGTGCCCCTCTCGCTTAATGGTTGGATCTTTGCGTGGTATGTAAGCCAATGGAAACAGAAGTGAAGTGATGTGCCATTTAAGGGAGGCAATACAAATAGTGTTTGGTTTTTACCTTTTTTATAAGATCTGACAGTTCCATTTCAGCCTTCTGCTGCGACATATCCGATTTCACTTCTGAGTATGCATCATTGATGATAGCCAGAAACATGTTCTGTTGACGACAAATATTTCAAAAGTAGTTTAAAATGCTAAACCTTTGACTTCATTAATGTAACATCCAGGATATGTTAAGTCTTCTGTAGTTATGCCCACCCTGTCCTGAGGCTTTATGCACATCTTTCTGATATGCAATTTTACGGAGTATGGATCACACATCCCATTATCAGGAGGGCATACACAGGAATCTATGTGCCTATTGGCATACCTTACAGAACTACGTCTGATTCTTGTTTATGCACATGGCTCTCTTTACATCACAAATAATACTAAAATATTGTTCTGCTGGTTAGAAAACAAAATTTAAAAGGTTCACATTACTTATGAGAAAAATAGAATTGGCAGGCAAATATTAGCAAAATAAGGTTGTGATAAGAATCTGACAAGGTTCGGCTTTCTACCACATTGATAAACAAAAGATTTCTGGTTTATCAGTGACTGTACCTTTCAGGTACATGGATCCATTAAACTAAACTGGTATTAGCTGCTCTGATACTATGTTGTAAGGAAGAAAATAAATCAACATAAATAAAATTTGAGAAGATGATGAGCAACTAAAGTTTCAATAAATGCTTACATACCAAAAGAATGAAGAACATAAAGAACACAAATGTAGTGAAATAAATTGGTCCCAAAACTCTGTTAGCTTCTTCAACCTCTGTAAAGTCAAAATCTCCCAACAGGATGCGGAACTGAGTCAAGCTTTAAAAAGAACAACAAAATCTTAGCTGATAGTTGGGTCAATGTCACAAAACTGAAAGCACCTCAACAGTGAGCAATAATCCCTCAATGTTTTTTTTCTAATCAATGCAAAAATATGTGGCTGGGAGTGCCTGCACAAATAAAACTCAAGTCCAGCCACAATGCAAGGAGATCTGCTTTATACCTTTTTAGAATTGTTTTAACATTTAAAAATGTAAGCAATCATTAGGTCACAAACTGAGATAAGTGCTAAACTAAAATGAAATTTTCATACAGCAGCACACCCTGCAGTTTATCAAAGCACTATGTGTGGATTTAAAACTTCAGATAAACCGATGAAGCTACTAATAGTGATTGCATGAAGGCTCTGACATGTTACAGCCTTTGCAGAATGGCATGAGCCAAGATCTCGCCACTTGTCTGAATCTACTTTATGTGCTCCCTTAATGAAATGTCATTTTCCACATTGCAGAGGTGCTATTTATTAAAATATCAAGTGCCATACCACGATCCTCCAAAAGAGCTACAAATCAGTACTATGAACACAAAACACTTTTTTCAATTGCTCCCAGCCATATGTTCAGCCCTTCCTAGATTAGGTGCTAAACTACTACAGAAGCAACCATTTGGATGAAAAAGGAAGTTAATGGATAGATGCAAGAAACTGCTGATTCACACATTTCATGGCAGGAAGTCATGGCCAATCCTGGATCCTGGCTCACATATCTGTATGATTCATGTAGCTGAAAACACGTGTTGTATGCACATGTTTTTCTGATGCACACTGTATTTTTTAAAGGGAAAAGTTCCAGTGTTTTAATGCAAACTTTACATTTCCCAGGAAAAAACCTCTCTCTGAAGAATTAGGGCTGATTTCCACACGAGCATGGCGTTCCACTCATTCTCTTTTACTATGCAAACTGCTCTGGCACTTTTTATTGAAAAAACAGTATATAAATAGTAAGTAGCAGTAGTAATAACAATAATACTTCTTACAAGGCTATACATAGGAAAGCAGGGAAAAAACCCATATATATTTTATTATTTGTGGGTTCCTGGCATATGTCCACAGCAGTACAACAGAACTGTGCATATACATGGTGTAAATGTGAAATGTCCTTTATTGGCATACCTTCACATAACCATGTGGGCATAACAACATAAGACTACAACTGCCTGATTTCTGAAAAAGTTGCAACTCTTCAAAACAAAGCGAGGTGGGGGGGGGGGTGTCCTCAGGAATGTCAGTGCTATGGGCAGAACAAATTATAATCCCCTTACTGCTATATCTGCATATCCTCCTTCCTGGACTCAGTCACACTGACCTGCTCATTTGCTCTTCTTCACAATACTTCTCTTGCGGCTATCTTTCTCTTTTCAAATATGGCAGCTGTGCTCAAGCCCTAGATTAGTTGCTGTTTTTCTCTCTCAACTTGAAGGAGTCTGGAAAGTGCATCATGCAGCTGCCTAGTAACTTCAAACTAGCTTTCTCCTTCCACTGGCTTGAGAGTAACTCAGATTGACCTATGGGGTTAATGCTTCATGCGGAGGAGGGTCAAAAAATGGCAGTAGGGATGGTAAGCAGGCGGAAGCATAGTGAAGTTGACTCCCTACATATCTGACAAAAGGAGCAAATGCCATATCAGTAACCCTGGAATGACCTCATGCCCTACAATACACGTTTTACCTTGATAGAACTCTTGCTCTTAAGCAAATACTTCAAGTCGATTACATATAATCATATTCTGAAACACAACATGTACATCATTTTGGATCACACCAACCTTTAGAGAAATTAGAAAAATTTAAACCTAGAATTTTGGAACATTTATAAGCACACAGACAAATGGTTAGAATTTTAACAACGAATTTGACATAAGCTTCTCTTTTTGGTTTGCTAATTCTCTTTTAATGTTTTGAACATTTTGTTGTGGCACTTACACGCTGTCCTGGAGAGTACTGAAATCATCAATCTGGGTGCCAAACACAAGGTAAGCAAGTTGAGCATATGCTAGGAAAATGATGAAAAACATGATAGCAAAGCCAAGAACATCTTTGGCACATCGTGACATAGTGGTGGATAACTGGCTCATTGTTCGATTAAAGCTGATAAATTTAAAGAGCTGCAAAAGAATAAAATGACAGTTAAAGAGCTGGATAGATCAGTGGAAGGATGAGTAGCAGCTGGAAGAATTAGGCTGCCAGCTACTGTCAACTGCAATGAGCTCTTACAAGAGCCTGAACATAAAATCTTCCCTGAGAATCCCTGAATGCCACCCTGAACAGCAGCTGCCAAGGCACAGCAACATCCCAAACTATGGTTTGTTGGTTCAGATGCAACACCAAACTATAATCTACCCAAACTGTGGCTTGCAAACCAGCTTCAAACTGTGGCTTCAGGTTCTGGTTTGGTGACCATTTAAAAACCATTGTTGTGTGGCATTGCATCAAACGTTACTACAAATTAAGCTGACATTATGCCTGAACTCTCTACATGGGCTCACCCTCTTCTGTCTTCACTGGGAAACTATATGGAAGTTCAAGACAGCAAAAGGGAGCAAATACACCAAATAGAATGTCAATGGAAGCAAAAACGTTTTTAGATATGGCAATCTCTCAGAGACATTTTTCTGAGCCAAATTCTGCTTTCCTATTCATTCATTCATTCGATTTATATACCACCCTTCCAGAAATGGCTCAGGGCGGTTTACAACAAAATAAAAACAATTAAAATCAAAACTATAATTCAAACTGTTAAAAACCCCGGAAAACCAGGGCAAACATTTAAAACAATTTAAAACAGTTTACAACAATTAAAAAACCCTGGAAGGCCAGGCCAAACAGATAGGTTTTAGGGCTTTCCTGGAAGACAACAATAAAACTCAAATTGCTGATTTCTGCCAGGAGTGCATTCCATAGCCCAGGAGCAGGTACAGAGAAGGCCCACCTCTGAGTCGCCACCAGACGAACCGGTGGAAACTGGAGATGGACCTCCTCAGATGATCTTAACGTGCGGTGGGTATCATGCAGAAGAAGGCACTCTCTAAGATAACTCGGACCTAAGCCATTCAGGGCTTTAAAGGTGATAACCAGCATTTTGTTTTTTGTCCAGAAATGTATCGGCAGCCAGTGTAATTGTTTCAAGATAGGTATAATATGGTCTCTCCGAGTTGCCCCGGAGACCAATCTGGATGCCACATTTTGAACTAACCGAAGTTTCCGAACTACATACAAAGGCAGCCCCACATACAGCACATTGCAATAGACAAGCCTGGAGATTACCGGCTGATGCACCACTGTTTTGAGGTCATCCTCTTCAGGGAATGGGCACAACTGTCAAATCAGCCGAAGCTGATAGAAAGCACTCCTAGCCATGGCCTCCACCTGGGATACCAGGGTGAGGCTGTACTCCCAAGCTGTGTACCTGATCCCATCCAGCACAGGAAGATCTAACTCACAGCTCAGATTCTGAGCCCCTACAATGAGCACTTCCATCTTGCTTGGAGTTAGCTTCAATTTGTTATCCCTCATCCAGCCCATTACTGCCTGTAGACAGGCATTTAGAGAATGAGTGCCATTTCCTGAAGATGAAAAGGAGAAGTAGATTTGGGTGTTATCGGCATACTGATAACACCCAGCACCAAACCTCATGATGACCTCACCCAGTGGTTTCATGTAGATATTGAAAAGCATTGGTGACAGAATGGAGCCCTGAGGGACTCCATATAACAGCTCCCATTTTGAGGAGCAACTGCCACCAAGCTCCACCACCTGGAATCTACCCAAGAGATAGGTGTGGAACCACTGCAAAGCAGTGCCCCCTATTCCCAATAGGGATGTGCACAGAACCGTGTCGGGGAGGCTCAAAGGTGCAGGCATGTCAAGGACTTCCAGTTATATTTGGACAACAGGGATGACAGGGCAACAGGGAGGTACGCTGCCGCCCCGACAAGCTTTTATGAAAACGGACGCTGGCAAGGGAAAAGTGGCAGGAGGTGTAAGTGCACCCCCCACTCTTAAAGTGAGACACCCCCCACCATCGAGCCGGCGGAACCACCAGTTCTTGCTTCTTCAAAGTCATAAATATTAATGTTTTAAAAACAGAGATGAATATTGATCTACAGCCCTCCCCACCGCATTTGCTTTAAATATCACAATAAAGTTTAAGTTACCTTCATCCAGACAAAAAACATAGTGACAGCTGCAATATTGTTGAACTGAGTTTGCCAATACACTAAAGGTGAAAAATTTGGGAAGCTGTTTTGATTTTCCAGCAGCTCCTTCAATAACCTGTCCACAGTAGATGTTCGATATATGTTAATTCCTATAGCTGCTATGGATAGCTGAGTGCAGAAAAAAAAAGAGTATGTAAATAATATGGAACATGGATCTTAGGAGGAGTTCAACTTCCCTTCATAAGGATGCTGCAGTTCTATGTCCTGATTACATGTTTTTTGCAAGAGTGCTTAGGGCATCTTTGGTAGAGCTGGCAGGGGCGGAGCCACCACTGAGTGAACAGGTTCAAAGAACCCGGGCCGCTGCTAATCAGGGGCTTCACCTGGTGCCCCGCCCCCCTGCGTCTCACATCAAATGCATGGGGTGCAGCTTCGCTTACAAACGGGGCTGCATTCCCCGGTTTGCAGTGTGGCTGGGAGCTGCTCTCCCTTTAAAGGCAGGGAGAGTGTTCCTGGCCACGCTGTGAATGCGGTGCTGACTGGTGGGGGAGCAGCTTCGCTCACAAACAGGGCCGCCCGCCCCCCCCCCCCCCCGTTTGGGAGCAAATACCAACCAGCACTGCGTTCAAAGCATGGGCAGGAACGCTCTCCCTGCCTATAAAGGTGTGCATTCTGATATGATTCTTCCCTGCATCATCATTAATTCAGAAGTAGATATATGTAGCACAAACAAAAACAAAAAACCCAGGTTGCTTACCTGTAACAGATGATCTGGTAGTGGTTCCATACATTCATAAGTAGTGGGTTCTGCGCCTGCACAGATCAGCTTCGGGAAGAATTTGTTATCTCCTTGCGACGCCAACCGCCCATTGCATGTGACTGCAGTACCCTCTAGTGGCAGTTAGGTGTCTCAGTATTCAGTTTCTTGATGGCCGACATAGCAGCCAGGTCTGGACGTGGTATGCGCACAGTGTTCAGTGGCTTGCAATTCCTGCAGCGGGGATGGATGGGCAGGTTTTATGAATGTATGGAACCACTACCAGATCATCTGTTACAGGTAAGCAACCTGTTTATCTGGATAGTGGTTCTAACATTCATAAGTAGTGGGTGAATTACGAGCTACCCAGTTGGAGGCGGGTAAGCATTGCACGTCACTGTAACACCCTTTTGAGGACCGCCCATCCAAATTCTGCAGCCTTAGCAATGCGCAGATCTATGGCGTAGTGTTTTACAAACGTCTGGTGAGACGACCAAGTCGCTGCTGTGCAGATATCCGTGAAATGAATGCCTGACAGATGTGCCGCAGATGTGGCGTAAGCACTAGTGGAGTGTGCCCAGATTGCAGTTGGTGGGCTGACTTCCTGTTGGTCATATGCCAACAGGAAGTCAGTTAATTCTACCAGCCAGAAAGACAATTTCTGTCGAGTAGGTGAATACCTTTTACACTTGCCCTGCAGGCCGACAAATAACTGAGGTGTCTTACGAATGTCTTTTGTGGCCCTCAAATAGAAGAGAAGGGCTCGGCGAACATCTAATGAATGCATCGCCCACTCGAGTGCGGATGAAGGTTCCTTGAAAAAGGTGAGCGACACAATTTCGGTATTAAGGTGAAACTCAGTAACAATCTTAGGACGGAATTCGGGATTAAAGCGCATGATGACCCACTCCGGATATATCCTTGTATAAGGTTCATCTATGCGGAGCGCACACAGCTCACTTACTCGCCTGGCCGAGGTGATGGCCACCAAGAAGAGTGTCTTTAGGGTCAAGAGTTTCATCAATGCAGTTGCCAGTGGTTCAAAGGGTGGGTCCGTCAGTGATGAGAGCACCAAGGAGAGACTCCACTTTTCAGCCGGCGGTCGAACTGGTGGGTACAAATTATTGATGCCTCTCAAGAAATCCTTACACCTTGGATGGGTGAAGACCGTCTTTCCATCCCCCGCACCATGGTGTGCCGAAATAGCTGCTATATATACCTTAATCGAGACATTCTCCAGGCCGCTCTCTTTCAGAGTTGTTAGGTATAGAAGAACAGCCTTCAGGCTTGTTTCTTTGGAGTCATAGCCCCTAGAGACAGCATGCGCTGTAAACCTGCGCGACTTTGCTCGGTAGCTGCGCCTTGTCGACAGCTTACGGGTGTTCAGGAGAATCCTCCTTAGTAGCCGATCCTCCACGCCGTGAGACTCAGCACGGGCAAGCTGGGGTGCACAACTTCCCCTTGGTATTGAGTTATTAGATCTGTCCATTGTGGCAGCCCCCTGTACCTGCCCTGGGACAGAATAGCTGCGTGTACCATGGCTGCCTTGGCCACCATGGGGCAATCACTATCGCCTGAGTCTTGTCTTGTAGAAGTTTGGCCACCACCCTGGGCACCAGTGGGGTTGGAGGATAGGCATAAAACAGTTGTTGGCTCCATTGATACTGAAATGCATCCCCTTTTGCATCTGGGCCGATTTCCATCCTGGAGCAATAGTGGTTGCATTTGCTGTTCCTGAACGTCGCAAATAGATCCACCTTCGGTCTGCCTCAAGCCTGGAATAACTGTTCCAGTATCACTGGATTCAATTCCCACTCGTGCTGGTCCAGCACAAGTTCCCTACTCAAAGAGTCCACCAAAACGTTCACGGTGCCCTTGATATGAATGGCAATAGGATAAATCCCGCGTGGAATGCACCAATTCCACGACTGTAGACTGAGGCTGCATAATGACCTGGACACTGTCCCGCCTTGCTTGTTGACATATGCAATGGCTGTTGTATTGTCCATCTGCAGCTGGACGGTTTGCCCCATGAGCTTCTTATGGAAGGCAATCAAGGCCTCGTACGCAGCCAGCAGTTCTAGAAAGTTGATATGCAGAAGCCTCTCTTTTGGCGTCCATTGCTCCTGCACCTTGTGGTGTAGTAGATGGGCACCCCAGCCTTGCAGCGAAGCATCTGATGTCACCATGGCAGATGGCCTCAGAGCCTGGAACTGTACACCGTTGAGCATGTTTGTTTCCTTTGTCCACCACGTCAGTGAGTCCAGCACTTTGTCCGGTAGCATCACCCACTTGGATTGTGGCTCTAGCCTTGGCCCGTAAGCTCTCAGAAACCAGAGCTGTAGCTTGCGCATGCGTAGTCTTGCATACAAAACTGTGGTGGTGCAGGACGCCATCAGGCCGAGAATCACCTGTATAGTCCTTGCTTTCTGCACTGGATTCCTCTGACACAAGAGGATGAGCGCCTGTAGGCATGAAAACCATTCTCTTGGTAGAAAAGCCTTCTGGGCCATTATGTCCAACAGCAGCCCGATATATTGAAGGTGTTTTGTTGGCTGTAGAAAGGATTTTTCCCAATTGATGTTCACGTCCAGATCTTCCAACAGGGTAGTCACCATGTGCACATGCTCCAGCAGTTGTTCTCACGTACTGGCCGTCAACAGCCAGTCGTCCAAATACGGATAAATGGACAATCCTTTTGTTCTGAGATAGGCTATTATCACCGCAACACACTTCGTGAATACCCATGGGGCGGTGACCAGGCCGAAGGGTAGCACGTTGTATTGATAAATTTCGTTCCCCATGGTGAAGCGGAGAAACTTGCGATGGTTCTCCTGAATGCCTATATGAAAGTAAGCATCTTTCAAGTCGAGCATTGCAATCCATTTCTCCCCGTGGAGGAGAGGAAGGATGGCTTGCAACGTTGTCATCCTGAATTTCTGTACTTCCATGTATTGATTTAGGCCCTGGAGATCCATAATTCGTCTTATGCCCCCATCGCTTTTGGGGATTTGGAAGTAACGGGAATAAAATCCTGACTGGCTGAAAGCCCTCTGGACCGGTGATATCGCCCCCTTCATCAAAAGCTTTTCCACCTCCTCCCTCAAGACAGGGGTTTCCGGAGTGTATTTCACGCCCAGAAATGGTGGGTATTCCTCGAACTCTAGCGCATAACCTGTCGTTACTATGCGCAAGACGCAACAGTCTTATGTTATATGGTGCCATGCTTGGGCATGGCTTGCCAGTTTGATGGTAACTCTGGCATAGTTCAAGGAGATGGTGTTCCTTGCTGTGATGTTGGTCAGGTTGCTTTAAAGAGGAGAGTTGTATGTTGGCAGTGGGCTCGCCTCCGGATCAAAGCTGCTGCTTTGATTGTGGTGTTCTCTTATTGACTGATTGGCCCTGGTTTTGGGATAATAAGGGTGCTTGTTGCTGTTTCCAAAACGCTGGTAAGGTCGCCTGAAGTCTCGTTTATCGGACTGTCGGTAATTGCCCTGTCGCCTCTGGTATTGATTGTACTGATTATTTGGGCGGTATCTGTTAATATATCATGCGCTGGTGAAAGATCGCGCAGTGTTCTGCGATTTCTTCCATTGCTCCATATTTTCATCGGTCTTGTCTGAAAACAACCCCGCACCATCAAATGGAAGAGTCTCAATATGATCTTTCATATCCTGCTGCAGACCTGTAGCTCGCAGCCAGGCATGCCTCCTTAGAATAATGGATGATGTCAATGTCCGGGATTCTGACTCAGCTAAGTGCTTTGCATTAGCCAATTGCTGACGGGTAGCTGCAGTAGACTTTGCGAACACAGCCTCAAACCTTTTCATAAACTCGCCTGGCTTCAGCTTAGCACACTGATCGAACAACGCCTCCCACAGGGAATGTGTATATCTTGCTTGACAAGCCACATAGTTGGCAATTTTGATAGACAAGCATGCTGACGAATACGTGCACCTTCCCAGAACATCCAATTTACAGCCCTCCTTATCCGCAGGTGTGGTGTGAGGTTTGCCGCCTTTAAATTTTGTTGCACAATCAACTACTAAAGAATTTGGAGCAGGGTGATGCACCAAATAAGCATTCTCCTCCTCTTGGAAGCGATAGAGCGCCTCTAAATGCTTTGAGGTGGGTGTCGAAGTCTGGAGCACTTCCCAAGCCAATTTTGCCGCCCTGGTGATATGAGGCAGCATAGGTAAGTACACCAGCTTCAACCCAGAAGCCGCCTTCATCATGTTATAGACCGGGTCCTCTAAGTCAGTGGTCTTCTCTTTCAGGGATAGGCCTAAGACCTGAGCCATCTCAGCTACTTGTTGATGATAGCCTTTCATCTCCTCATTGGGCGACATCGAAGGAACTGTTGCAACATCAGAATCTGGATCTGGGAGAGCAGGAGCCTCCGGGTTGTCTGGATCAGGAGTTGAATCAGAGGTGTAATCATCCTCTATATCATCATCGTCATCAGATGGAACAGGTGAGTTGCCAACAGCAGTCGAGGCCACACATACTGGTACATGAGTATGTGTTGTCTGAATTGCTACTTGGTGCAGAGTGGATCTTGGAAGCGGTGGAACCTGTGGCACATTAGCTTGTAGGGAAACGGAACACTGACGTGGTAAAGGCACTGATGCCTGAATGGCCATCTCCGTGCGCTGCACTGGCGTTAAAGCTGTCTGCAAGGCTGTCTCCTTACTAACCTTGGTGGTTTGTTCTCGTACACGCAACCATTCCCTAAATAATGCGTAGTCTCCGCCAGGTATCCACACCATGTCACCCAACCACCACTGGGTAAGAGTCCTGAGACCGGCGTCCCTTTAGCCGACAGAGAAGGTGTCTTTGGAATTTGCCCAGGGAGGTAGTGAGCCTCGTGAAAACCTGCGAAGGTCCCAGTAGAGAGTGTACTTTCTTCAGAGTGCAGCATACCGGTTAGGCGGCTAGCCTTCTGGTCCTTGCTTGCCCCTGGTGTCATTGGGCATGCCACTGGCATAATTTCCTCCATCAAGATAGGTTCTGCCAACATCGTCTCCTCCTCGATGTTGAGCTCAAGTTCGATGTTGGCGTTGAGCTCCGTGTCCAAAACCACTGCAACTGTAGACTCCGACGCAGCCATCGATGTCGAAGCCATCAACGTCGACGGGTGAGCCACGGGCACAGTCAGTGAAGTCTTGTCCCGACGTCGTGCCTCTGGATTCGAAGTGCGGTTTGCAGTCTCTAACCTGGACTCTTTCGACGTTGACTGTTCACGGTGTCGAATGTCTTGTGATCGAAGCCCAAGAGTCAGCGGCGACTGATAGGGCATCGGAGCTGGAGACAAGGAAGCCGCTCACCGTCGAGGGATCACATAATCCTGCAGGCCCGAGGGAGAAGGGGTAAGCTCCACAACTTGGTCACAATTTTTATGCTTCTTATGGGCAGAACCGCGCCCAGAAGCGTCATTCTTGTGCTTTCTCTTTAAGCCAGACAGTCAATCCTCTGGCCGTTTAAATGTCGATGAAGGGTCTGATGCCGAAGCACTCGACATCGTGGCCCTCGATGTCAAAGTGGCAGATGCCGTGGTTTCAGAGGCTGAGATTTTCCTCGACTTCCCCGGATCTTTAGACTGCGCTACTGGCGCAGGACACGGCGCTGTATCCTTCCGAGCAGCACTAGGCAGCAATGCATCTTCTAACAAATAGACTTTTAAGACGTGCTGCCCGATTTTTAAGAGTCTGTTTATTGAAAGTAACGCAGACCGAGCAAGATTTTGTATCATGCGCTTCCCCTAGGCAAAACAAACAGAGGGTATGGCCATCTGTTGAGGGGATCTTTCCACGGCAATCGGTACAACGTTTAGAAGTAGTCTTGCCGGGTTTACTCACCTTGCTAACGCTGCTCATTTTAGAAAGTGGTAGCTGTTCTGTTCCGAGGTCGTAGGGGGAGGTCCGAGATCGTGGTCAAAGCAGTTGGATCAAGAAAAAAACGTAGTCAAGTCCGTTCCAGAAGTTCAAAACCTTATCAATTTAATGCCAAAACCAAGGGTAATCCGTAAGAAAGGTCAAAGTCCGTATCCAGAAGTCCAAAAAAGCCTTTAAACAAATAACAAACTTTCCACGAGGAGCAAACAGTCTCTGAGTACTGATCGCAATGGTGGTCAGAAAGAAACTGAATACTGAGACGCCTAACCGCCACTAGAGGGTACTGCAGTCACATGCAGTGGGCGGTTGGCATCACGAGGAGCTAACAAATTCTTCCCGAAGCTGATCTACGCAGGTGCAGAACCCACTACTTATGAATGTTAGAACCACTATCCAGATCAATAGTTGCCCTTGAATAATTTCTATTCATTTCAACGGAGAAGATTCCCATGGCCTATGTCCATTAGAACTAGTGTTACTGTTGTGCCTTCACAGAAACATAGGCCCATTAATATTTTGCAAAAGATATCAGTGCTAGCATTGAAAGGTTCATATTTATTAGATTTCACTTACCACAATGATGAGAATATCAAGACAATTCCAAAGACTCCTGAAATAATACAGTCTGTGAATATGGATTTCCAGGATTTCTTCCACAACATAATAAAGGATAAAGAAGCAGAATACAATTTCACAGACAGCCAGGAAGAAGTCAAAAGTGGAAATGTAGTGAATCAGCTTCACTGGTTGAAATTGCCAAGATGTAAGGAGGCCACCAGTTGGAGGGAACTCCACCAACAACCTGAATTTAAAAAGTAATTGAATGTATACTTAATATTTGAATTACAATTGGGAGGGTTTGAAATTTGCTCTGTGGACCACTGAAATGTTATAAGCAAGAAGCTTTAAATAAGTCCTAATGCTTTCATGAGTTTCAATTATTTTAAAAAATTCCCTGCAAAATATTTTATAAAATTAATTAGGTCCTAGACCCGCAGATTTTACATAAATGCCCAGTGTACATCCTTAGAATTGATGCATATTACATTATATACATACACACACAATCCCATTTTATTTCTACAACAGCCCTACACAGTAGGTTAAGCTGAAAGACAGCAACTTGTAAAGATTACTCAGTCTGCTTCATGCTAGAGTGCAACTTTGAACCCAGAACTCTCCATTTCTCACTTTCTTAAGCCACAAATCTGCCTATAACAAAAGTTTCAAGAATGTAGGCCTTAGGTCAGGCCTGCTCAACTTAGGCCCCCCAGCTGTTTTTGGACTACTACTCCCATAATTCTCAGCCACAGCAGCCAATAGCCAGGAATTATGGGAATTGTAGGCCAACATCTGCAGGAGGGCCGAAGTTGAGCAGGCCTGCCTTAGGTCGAAACAGTTTCTCAAATGCCAGACTGACACAACATTTTCGTTTAAGCATGACTGATGACATTTTATATCACTTTAGTAACTGTGCGCCAAAGGTTAACATTCTTAAAAGAAAATGAGGTAGCAGGTAGCATTTAATACTAAGCTTGCACTCTTATACAAGTAATTCCCACTGAATTCCCAAGGCATTAGCTGACATCCTAATGAAACACCGGGACAGTGAGGGACTGTCAAAGAAAGGAAACAACATATTTTTGTTCTTCCATGGTGCTTCCAGAGCATGGGAAGAATGAGGACATTTCACCTATGTGCACAAGACCACACAGGTAGGACTCGGGAAGTTGCATGCAAGCCCCAGTCGGATCTGCCCAGTCCCTCTTTACCTGTGTGCTTTGTTAGTCAGGATGTGAGTCACTGTCCTGGGGAGAAATTCAAGGGGAATTACTTTCAAGTAAATAGGCCCAGGATGGGACTGTGAAAGTCCTGCATCTATACAGTGGACTCTGACAACATGGTGTAACATCTGAGAACTCTAGACTCACCTCACAATGCAGAAAAGATTGATGTTTGCATTATATACTGAAAAATCAATAAATGTTGCCCTTGTGCCCCTATCAAGCCACAGGTTGTTCTTAAGGCCAGCAATCAGTATAGATGTCTCCTCTCTGCTCTTGGAGAGATCCTGGTAATATCCAGCTCCGCTGTATGTTGCAATCAACCCCCAATGGCTGCTCCCATTCAGATCTTTTTCACTGGTGTAAGTCCAACTGAAAATGCAACAGGAAAATAAATACTAGTATATTACTTTCATTAAGCCCTGCTTTTATGCAGGAAACCTATAAGGTTTTTTTGAGAATTATCTTTTAGCGTCAGAAATAAACATTTTAACTATTCAGGAGCATGATTTTTCTTCAGGCGTATTCAGACTGTTAACATAAAAGCAGCCTAATTTTTCTTCTGTTAACATAAAAAGTGGGGAGGGGTCAAAGATGTCAAATAAAACAAAGGGGATATTCACACATGCAGGCACAACCAGGCTAAGGAAGCCCAGCTTGGTTTTGCTGGCGTGTGTGAACTCCTGGGAGCCACACAGTTCCTGGCGGCGGCAAACCCACTTAGAGAGCTCACCTCTTAGCCTGGGTTTTGGAACAGAACCGGACTACTTGATCGTGTGTTGGTGCCACATGGCTCCTACACTCGTGCAGTGCATTATGGAAGTTCCAGGGGCCTCGTGGCCCCAGAAACTGCCTGCTGCCAGTAGGAGCTGGCCATCATCTGGGCAAGCGATCTGCTCGCCCTGCAAGGGAGAGAGGATCGTCTGCAGGGGAGGTAAGCATTTTGAGGCTTCCTCCCCTTGCCCCTTTCGAGCCCTTTCTTCGATCGTGAGAAAGGACTCAAAGTGTTTTTACAGAGACACCAGAGAACATTTTGTAATTTTCAATCTCGTGCATTTCAAGTTTTGTAATTTTCAATCAGAGATTCAGGAATTCACTAAACCACTCCTAGGAGAATGGGAAATGCCATTCGCTACATGATTGCTAAAGGAATACTTACGCAGTTCCATTGCGAAGCCCAAATGGAGCAGTATCCTCACTGACCACAGAGTAAACATCGTAGCAATCTTTAATTTCATCTTTTAAATCTTCAGGTATTGAACAGGAGTCATTCCTCACTCTCAGTTGTCGGATACGAGGCACTCCCAGAAGCAGGTTCTCATGGTAGATGAAGCTTCTATTCTCTGCCACTGTTTTATTGTTGTACCACATCTCCCAGTAGAGTCCATCTAGCAAAGGGCCCTCAGTGAACTAAGAAAGAAAACAATTTCAGGGAAATTAACTGCTCTTTACTGAATTAATAGTTCTCTTATTCTCCCTTTCAGGCACAATGCCTCACAAGGCAGCTTACACACACACACCACATATGAAACAGCAGTAGTGTACTGGAAGGGCAGGGTATAAATATTTTTAATAATAATAATAATAATAATAATAACAACAACAACGACAAGTTATTAGAATCAACTACAGTAAAAAGCTAGAAAATACAACACATTCACTAAAAAGCAGGCTGAATGGTGCATGAAAACTGCAAAGGTTAACAAAAAGCTATGTGGGGGGGGAGGAGAGTTTTCAGGGCTCCTTTAAATGTTGCCAAAGAGGGAGCTCAGAGGATTTCTCCAGGGAGAGCATTACAGAGGTGCTGTTCCAACACTGAAAAAGCCCTACCACCATATGAATTTGGAGTAATAGTGGGCCAGAGAGCAGGGCTTGAGATGCTAATCTTAGGACCTGACCAGGTTCATATAAGTTCAAGTGATCCTTCAAGTAACTTGGTTCCAGGTTGTGTAGAGCGTTAAAGATCAAGACCAGCACTCTGAATGTGACTCAGAGGCATACTGGTAACCAGTGAAGCTGCTGCAGATCAGATGTTATCTCATCAATCATTGTGCTCCCAAGAGCATTCTTGTGGCAGCATTCTGGACCAGTGGAAGCTTCTGAACAATCTTCAAAGGCAACTCTGAGAATCCTCTAAG
This sequence comes from Hemicordylus capensis, assembly GCF_027244095.1. NCBI lineage: Eukaryota > Metazoa > Chordata > Lepidosauria > Squamata > Cordylidae > Hemicordylus > Hemicordylus capensis. The sequence continues at coordinate 22,155,854 of NC_069661.1, read as the reverse complement.
ATGGTTCTGTGGTGGCAGCTAAGGGAGGAGAGTGTCCTTCAATGCAATCCCATCTAGAACAGGAGGAAATAGATCACTACTCAGGCATGTGTACTAACCCTTTTGCTCTACCTCAATCTACCTCCCCCAAGGTTTCCTTTCAAGAGACAGCAATTTCAAATGGAATAAATGAACAAAGGAACAAACAATTCAACAGAGAAGGCATAATCCTCTGTGCATGGCAATCCATATTCTGGGGAAACCAATCACCTGTGGTAAGAATTGTTTCCGGTGACCAGGGAAGGGATATTTTTATAATCTGGAAGATAATTAGGTTTCCCCCACTCCTGCTACATCAGCAATGTACCAAAAAAATGAGCAGATGTATGGGTAGAAAGGTGGGCTAGTATAAAGAAAATCTTATGGGCAACTTTTTCAATTGACATTTGGAAAACTGTATTAAGGCCTATAAAAAGTCCTAGCAACACACAAATTGACCTAAAGCAATTACTTTAAATTACTTTTATATTGCATCCATATGCTGAAGATATTATTTGAATTCATTACTGTTCAAGCACCAAAATTCTGACTTGTACCTTCCAGAAGTCTTCCATTGTGGACAGCATTTTAAAGTTGGTCTTCTCCATTTTTGACACTGGTGTGTCCAGAAAGAGCTGTGACATCACCCTTGTGTAGTAGTACATACTAGAACTCACCATCCCATATGACACTATAAAAACGAGTTTCAAGGGTGAAAAACATTTCAAATAAATTATTTTGTTTGAGGGAAAAACAAGTAAACATACATGGCAGTGGCCAAAATCCTAATGTACTCATGCAACAAAGTTGTGCTAGTGCAAGATGATCATGTAGCTGCACTAAACTGCTCTTGTGTTATTGCACAAATGTTCCCTGCAAAATATATGAGGCGTGCCATAGGTTATGCACTGTGTTGCACAAGTACGTTTGCACTAGCATAACACTAGTCTGGAACATAAGCTCCAATTTGGTGCAACTATTTATTTATTTATCTATTTATTTATTTATTTAACATATTTTACACCTCCCAAAACTTACGTCTCTGGGCGGTTTACAACCAGATTAAAACAAAGATAAAACGTTAGTTAAAAACAAAAAACAAAACAAAACAAAATTTAAAACACAGCAATTTAAAACACAGCAATGCAGAGCAGTGCCTCCCACCCCAAACCCCCTCAGACGCTCCAGAAGGATACTATGGTCGATAGTATCGAAAGCTGCCGAGAGGTCCAAAAGTTCCAACAGAGACACACTTCCTCTGTCAATTCCCAGTTGGAGATCATCCATCAGGCTGACCAAGGCAGTCTCCACCTCATAGCCAGCAACTAGCTAGTGCAACACCCTTGTACTAGTGCAAGGAGGATGTCGCTCAGTATTTTTATGGCAGTGTGACAGGCAAAGGCCCATGTTAGACTTTGTAATCAGTCACGGGATGAAATGTCTCATGGATCTATTTAGGATTAGTCTGGACCTGATTCTCTTTTTTAAAGAGTGGGGACAGGAGGGGCAATCCAAAGATTCTTGTGTCCAATTTTTGCCACCGCCCCCCATTTCAGGTTCCACTCCATAACTTATACACCTAAGTCGTTACACAATTTTTTCTGTGCCATGAACTCTTTCAAGTGAATACTTCAATGAATCACTGAATGTAACCACTACCTTCTATAAATATTAGTGACACTTTGCTCTGCAGAATGCCAGCATTAGGGACCCGCTGGGACTACTGCACAATGTGAAAGGCAGCCCTGACAGTGTTGTGGAGGTGGAATGTTGCACAATGGCCTAAAACAGTGCGTGGGCACTTGAGTCGTGCTGCTTCCATTGCAGAAGTGCCCGAGCATTGTTTCAGGGCTCTGCCCAACTTCTTGCCTCCACCACACCGTCAGGGCTGCCTTTCACATTGTGCAGGAACTCTGTTGGGTCCCTAAAACCAGCATTCCACCGCGCAGAATATCAATGTCAACCCAATCTTGGAAATCATGGCTGACATCCAGAACAGCAGAGCACTTGTGGATAGATGTTGAGCTAGTGCAAAACTGTTACACTAGCTGGGTGTGCTACTACAAGTATGCTTGTGGTTACGTAATAGCAGCACAACCTGCTGCATACCTCATTTAGTTTAAGGGAATTTTAGCAAAGGAGCACAATTTTTTTTTTAGCAAAACTAAGCAATCTTCTTGCACCAACAAAACTTTGTTAGTACTCAAGCATTTTATTGCTCCAGATATCAGCCAATAACCTTATCCTTGGAGAAGAGCTTTTTAAAATCCCCACTATACCAAATAATCTAAACAACCAATTATTGCACTAAAAAAATAGCAAAAGAGAGGGGAAAACTTACAAATACACAGAACCAGAAGAAAAAGCAAGTATGTGATTAGTTCTCGTAAAACGCTTTTCAGGTATTTCTCCCTGCTTGTGGTTTCTTCCATTAGTCTTGTACCCCACAGACCTTGGGGGGGAAAAAACAAAAACAGGAAGCCACATAATATGCCATGTACTACAATATTCACTATCTCCAAAGTATGCACCTGGTTTTAATCTGATGTGTAAACTATGATATTAATGTTTCCCTACATAATAAATCACCAGATCCACATTACATTGTTTTAACATCTTTTAAGTGATGGCTGAAGATTAAAGAGTATTAGCCAGTGCGAAGTGATTTCCTCTATTATTTTCATCAGTAGTTTTCAAACTGTGTTCAATCCATTAGGATTCAGCACAGATAAAATCACTGTGGCAGAAAAGCTTCCCTGATGTGCCTACTACTGTTTGCTTACCCACCACAACTTCCCCTGTAGTGCTCTGGATAAGTTCTAAAGTGCACTCTTCATACACGCAGTATGATCTCGAAGCTTAGCTAGTGATACACATGAAATGAGTGTGTACCCTAGAACATATACCAGGAGTTTCTGATCCTGCAGAGCTGAGGGCTTGCACAGCAGTCACACAAGAATTCTTTGACAGATATGTCAATGTAAAAATGGTTCCCTGTAGGCAGAAAGTTTGAAAACCTTTTACATAATGCAGTGCATTTGAAGTCAAAATGTTCATGCCAGTAGGTTCATGAATTCTGTCACACAGCAGGAATGAACAGCTGAGGTATGCTAAAACAGCAGCCGCCAAGGGTAGTAGGCCAACTCAGCATAATGGCAGCAGCATACAGATGGGAGATCCAATAACAACATGCAGAGAGGACTTTGAGGCAACTATCTAAATACTTAGAAGGGCAGTTGTCTCTAAAATGCAAATCTTACATTGCTTGATGTCCAACCTCTTTTACATTTCAGATGTGTGCTTATCCAATTCAGAACTATGTGCAATGTGGATCAGATAATATCCTTAAGATTTTTGTTACAAAGAGCCATCTTTTGAGAACAGTAGAAAAACAGCTTTTTCTTTAAAATATTCTCTGCCAAGATTTGCAAACTACAGCTCTGTCGGAGTACATTTTAAGCTTTCTGTTACCTAGTCAACCAGTATGTGCTCATTTGTTCCAGTCCAGGAAAACCATCTAGTTACAAATGCCAGGAAGCTAGCTGTGTTACTCTGTAACAGTAAAACAAAACAAAACAAAAAAATACTAAGGGTACTGTGACATCTTAGAGACTGATTTATTGAGGCAAGAGCTTTGTAAGCAGCTTAAGTCATATCCTAACTCCTGAGCTTAGCAAGTACCATGCATGAACTGAATGTGTGCTGAGTATGATCTTAAATCAAGAAAATAAATGTCCAGCTCCAGGATATAACGGGGGTCCTTTCCACAGCACAGTCTACTACTGCAAGCATGGACTGACTTAAGTCTTGCATGGTCTACTTCATTTGTTATTAGCATCTCCATAGTCCACCACTGAGTTTACATTTTCAAAGCAAGAGTGAGGCTCTCTTAAAAGTTGAGGCATAAGTGACCCAAGTATGCACTCTTCCTTAGTGGATCAAACTAAAATCCATTGAGTCCAGAAATCTTTGCAAAAATCTAAACAACTAGCAGGAATTAAAGGGCTCAATAGAAATGTGTCAGTGGTCTGCCAAGGGATTGTATTTTGCCCATCCCTGGTTTACAGTATGGTACACACACAGTGGAGATGGGGACTCATTTATTGCACAGGATTCAGGAGTCGTCTGCTAAGGTTTGAAAAGGCATCACATTTTCCCAGCATGTCCAGCCAATAAGGCATGGTATGTGGATTATATTCAAAGTAATAGCTTCTTTTTATTCTCTGCTACACAATACTGCACCTGCTCTCTAAAGGTAAAGTTTGCCTGAGATTTCTAGGGAAGCCATTATTATGCAATGCAGCTGGGCAGAGTTGGTTTCTGAGGCCAGCAAAAGGTCATAAAGGACTGTCACTTATTCCGCATCTAAAGGGACCTCTGAAAATATGCCTAGTGCTAGAGGACTGAGAAGATGCAAGGGAAGCAGGCCAGATTTCCCTTCCACCACTCCTAACAGCAGGTAGAGGAGTAACATAGCTGACAGCATGGCCAGAAGCTACAGGTAACTGCATCTCCGGGAAATCAGAACCATCTTGTGATGAGTGGAAGATGTGGCCAGTGGTTATCTGTGTCCACTTACAAGACTGCAGTACCTACATTAAGTACATCCTTGGAGCTGATATACTTGTATTTTTATTCTCTAAACAGCAGCTGCAGGGGGTCTGATTTGGATCAGGACCACAGTGTGGGGAGGGGTGCTTTAACTGCACCACAATATCAATTCAGCTTGCCCTCCTCCCCCACCGCTGCTGTTTAGAACACAAAAAAGACCACTGGCTCCAAGCATGTGCTTAACAAAACATATAGTTTGGCCATCAGACCAGTGTTCTAATTTTTTCCATCTGTGTGCGTAATGAGTTTTGTTTTGGGCGACAGTATTATTTTATTTATTTAGAGATTTAATATACCGCCCAATCCACAGACTCAGGGCAGTGTACAAACAAGAACAGCATCTGAGATTTTAAAAACAAACAAAAACAAAAGAGCAAACGCCTGGCGGAAAAGAAACGTCTTCAATGAGGTTTAAAAGGCTGAAAGGGAGGAGGCAGACCGAATTGTGTGTGTGTGTGTGTGTTGGGGGGAGAATTCCAAAGTAAAGGGGCAGCAAACAGAGAAAGCCTTTCCACGGGTCCAAGTACTATGGACCTCTCTGAGACCAGGGACCGAAAGAAAGGCAACCTGAGAAGATCTCACATAGAAGTATCAAGGCAGTTTGTGCACACCTGCATTCAGAAGGGGGCCTTCCTGATTCCACCTGAGTAGTATCTAAAATTAACTGAGTGGACATCAAAAAACGTGTGAGCGCACGCACATGCACACGCCTTAGACGGAACACGGCATCAGACCTGTAAATTGCCCAAGATAATCAGCAAAGGTTGTGACTAGAACACCCTCAATTGCCCATTTGCCTAGAGAACTACTGTTACAGAATGACATTTTGGAATAACATTGTGTTTACATAACAACCTTAAAATGCAACACTTATATTTTAAGGACTTGTGTTTGCAAGCTTAACATCCAGCCTGATGAGGAGTTCTGTGGAGAACTCAGAAGTTTGCTGCTCACAACCTTGCATCATTTTGGTTGGTCCAAAGAAATATGTTATTCTTTCTCAGGACCAATCAAAATTCTGGGGCTTATTTGGAGAGGCACTTAATCTGGGATAGTTGTCTTATTGTTGCTCAGTAATAATTGTTTTGTTATTCAATGGGCCAGTCTGGATTATACAGTCTCCAGCCTACATGATTTATGAGAGGGATGCACCCAGAACGTCATGTGAACGCCTTGGGATGTTCTCCACTGAAGTCCTGACCTAGCACATCCCTTTATAAGTGTTCAATTGAATGACTATCAAACAAATATTGAGTGTGGGTATAGGGGCCATTCGGATGAACAGCTCCCCCAGAATAAAGGGATGCACCAGCAGGGTGACACCCATGGAGGACATCCCAATACGCATGTCCTCAGGACATCCCTTCATAAATGCATGTGCCAAAGGCTGTATTTGTCAGAATTGGCTCAAAAAGCATTAAATGCTGGGCCAGTGAAAAGTGCCATCTCTCTGTTTCTCTGTTTTTAAGCTGATGTTTGGTATTCACTGTTTTACCTACTGATTTTGTAACCCGCCTTGGGCATGCTTTAGTGAAAAGGCGGACTATAAACCAAAACCCTTCCTTCCTTTCTGATACATCCCGAGCTCTGCTGCTGAAGGAGTACACCAAGATACGATGTTGACCAAAGCCAACTTGACTGAGGCAGCAGAGAGGAGTAAACAAGGGGCGAAATTCTGGACCGGCAGCTCAAAGGGAGGCGGGGACGCGGGAGGAGGAGGATGGAGCCCATCGCCAGAGGGCGGAGAGCGGGATGGTGGTGGCCCAGAGACGACGACAAGAGAGAGGAGGCCAGCAGCGACTCACCTCGCAGGCGGCGCGCCAGCCCCTTGGCCCAGGCGACGCGGTAGGGCGGGGGCTCGGCGGGCTCCTCGTCCTCCCGGGGAGGGAAAGGCGAGGGCGGCGCGTCGCCCCCGCCTCCTCCTCCTCCTCCGGCGGGGCAGCGGCGGTCTCCTTCGTCGTCTTCCTCCTCCTCTCCCCTCCGTCGGCGCCGCCTCCGCCGCTGCCTCCCGCTCTCGGCGTCTTCGGTCCGGCCGCTGGGCGCCCCCAGGGAAGGCGAAGCTGCCTCGCCGCCGCCGCGGCCCCCCCATTCCACGTCCATCTGCAGCACCGGCCCCGCTGCCGCCGCCGCCGCCGCCCTGGCCCCTTCCTCCTCCTCCGGCTCGAAGCCTGGATTGTCCCGGCTCCAGGCCTGTCTCGAGCAAGAGGAAAGCGGCGGCGACGGCGAGCAAGAAGAGCCGCCGCTGCTGCTGCTGCCGCCGCCGCCGCCGTCTCCGACCCCCAACGGGTCCCGCAGCCGACCCAGCTCTAGCTGCTCGAGGCCGCCCGGGGGGCAAAGTCCCGTCCTGCTGCCTCCGCCGCCGCCCCCCGCGCCCGCCATTGCCCTCCCCACTTCTTGCTAGCAGCGCCGCCGCCTCAGAAGTTTGAAGTTTCCCCTCAGCCCAGCCAAGTAACGGGGCGGGAAAGCAGGGCCGTCGTCGCCTCTCCCCGCCCACAGCGCCTCAGCAGCCGCCAGGCTCCTGCCCGTCCCGACGGAGAGGAGCTGCCTGCTATAGCTCCGACTCAGGAGGCGCTCTGAGGAGAAGAAAGGGCTGGGTCTTGCCCCCTCAAGCATATTTTCCCGCTGTAAGCCTGTTGAATTCAGGGAGATTCGGGTCCTGCCCACACGTGATGTTCAACGCCCCGTACAATCTGTGCTGAGTACACACGTGTGGTTCTGTGCACACCAACGCTTGTGCGGATTATACGTTTAGCCGTCCACCTCGTAGAAGTACCCGGTGTTTGACAGGGACTGTATTCAGGACAGTTCACTTGAAATTGAATGTAGGCGGTATAAGGGGTAGGTAGGTGGGCTTGGCTCTCCAACTGTGGACTCCAACTAGAACTCCCATCATCTCCAGCTGCCTATTTTGTCCGGGCCGGAGATTATGGGACAAGAGCTGGTCTTGTGGTAGCAAGCATGACTTGTCCCCTTAGCTAAGCAGGATCTGCCCTGGTTGCATCTGAATGACTTGATGTGTGAGCACTGCAAGATATTCCCCTCAGGGGATGAAGCCGCTCTGGGAAGAGCAGAAGGTTTCAAGTTCCCTCCCTGGCTTCTCCAAGATAGGGCTGAGAGAGATTCCTGCCTGCAACCTTGGAGAAGCTGCTGCCTGTCTGTGTAGGCAATATTGAGCTAGATGGACCTATGGTTATATGGCAGCTTCCTCTGTTCCTATGATGGGAGTTATAGTTCAACACAGCTGTACAAGCTGCCTTTTGATTGATTGAAGTGCCGTCAAGTCAGTGACAACTCTTAGTGACCACATAGATAGATTCTCTCCAGGATGGTCTGACTTCATCTTGGCCTTTAAGGTCTCTCAGTGGTGCATTCATTGCTGTCGTGATCGAGTCCATCCACCTTGCTACTGGTCTTCTTCTTCTCTTGCCTTCAACCTTTCCCAGCATTACGGACTTCTCAAGAGAGCTGGGTTTTCACATAATGTGTCCAAAGTATGAGGTGTGCATGTTTATTTTACGACCCATGGTCAGCTTACAAATCAATTACAGATAATAAAATACAGAGAATCCTGCAAAAGGTTAACAATTGCTAGAAAGTAATAAAACATCAATCAAATATAGTACCAAACAGAAACCTAACTAGCAATTGCTAACAAAGTATGAATACAAAACTAAAAGTTCAAGGAGAACATACACATGAAATAAAATGCTGTCGTAACCATATAACATTAGAGCAAAACTTCGCCACCTTATATGTAACAGGTGGAAATTGATCTGCCAGAAGAGAAGAAACACAAAAATCTTCTGAGCGTCCTAGAAAAGGTACCAGAGAGGGAGATATCAGGGAGCATCTTAGCTCTCTGTAAAACGGGCAGTGGAGCAATATATGTTGGATGGATTCAATCTCTCCATAGCCACAAGGGCATATTCTATCTTCCCTAGGTATTCTCTTTATTCTCCCCACAAGCACAGCCGACGGGAGCATATCATACCTTGCTCTAAAAAAAGTCCTCAGATAGCGCGAGTTCTCTAAGGTATACAAATATGTAGTGGGACCTCTAACAACAGTACAAAAACCCAACCTCCTTCTTGAGCATTCAGGGATCATAGACAGTTCGTGTTGATTTTCAATATCCAGGATTCTCTGCTTCAAGGCTAGTAGAGCTTGATTATGGCTCAGCAAAACCAGATAATCCATGGAAAACAACAGTGAAAGAATTTTAGCATGAATTGCCTGGGCCCATGAGGACTGAAAACCATCAGCCAAAATTGCCAAGATCCATCCTTGAGGAAAGAAGTTTATCCTAAGCCAAAAGGCTAGGATCAGCATCCAAGCTCTGGCCTCAATTCTCAGAACACCCAGATCAACTCTCAACATCACAGAAGAAGCACATCTGGGTGCTCTCAGGATTGCCCTAAGAAATTTATTTTGTACAGCTTCCAGGGGTTTATAGGAAGGATAGGGTCCTATCTGCGCACCATACAATAGCTGACTCCTAGCTTTGGCCGAAAACAACTTGAGAGCCGCAGATATAATCTCGTCTCCTCCAGTATAAAAAAACCTCTGTATAGCCAGGGAACTTCTCTGAGCCATCAAGGTTACATATTCCATATGAGCCTTCCAAGTCTCTCTGGCATGCAAGACCACTCCCAGATATTTATAGGTATAAACCTGCATGAGCTGATGATTATCTATCAGTCTTCTCGCAAAGACCATAACCTTCAACTTCTGATAGTTAATGGAGAGCTGGTTGGTTCTACAACAAAGAGCCAGATGTTTCAAGGCTCTTCTAAGGCCAACTGACAATCTGGCCATAATGGCAGCATCACCCGCATATAATAATAGAGGCATACTTACTCCTGCAATAGATGGAGAATGTAAACTAGAGTCACATAAACAAAGGGCAAGATAATTAATTAAAAAGTTTAAAAGTGTAGGAGCTAAAATGCACCCTTGTCTGACTCCTTTACAGGTAGGAATCGGCTGGGATAAAGCTCCTTTGGGATGAGGTCTTATTCTAATATTTGAATTTTCATGAAGCTGTTGTATCAAAAAAAGCAGCCACTTATCAATGTTGGTTCACCCCAGCTTCTCCCACAGAAGACATCTAGGTATAGAGTCAAAGGCTGACTTAAAATCGATAAAGGCTACAAAAAAAGAGGACCGGGGCTTGCTTCCATATTTTTCAGTTAGGTGCCGGAGAATGAATACCTGATCGAGGGTAGAGCGCCCAGGTCTAAATCCAGCCTGCTCTTCCCCTAAAATGGCATGTTCGTCTAACCAGGCTTGCAGATTAACTAAAAGATGTTTGGCATACAACTTGCTCACAATGCTTAAGAGCAAGATAGGTCTATAATTAGAGGGAATATTCCTCTCTCCCTTCTCTTGCCTTCAACTTTCCCCAGCATTATGGACTTCTCAAGGGAGCTGGTCCAAAGTATGATAGATAGTTTGAGCCTGGTCATTTGTGCCTCAAGTGAAAATTCTTGATCGATTTCTTCTAGGATCCATTTCTTTGTTTTCCTGGCTGTCCTTCAAAAAGTGAAACTGATCTGTCCTAACTACATAAAAGGAGTTGCTGGACACCTTCGCATCAGACACTGCAGTAATTGTGGGGTCTGAGACTATGTTGACCTGGATATGAGAGATTTTATTTAAAAAAAAAAATCATAAAAAATGTCACAGCAGGTAATTGATGGTTCCAAATTCTGATTCATGGGAGGAGGGGCTTGTACTAGCCCTCTCACAATCCTAAACAACTCTGCTGGATGCAAATTTGTGGATGCAATGTGGGCAGAAAAGAATTGTGTATTGCCTGAACATATATATCCAAATGCATTCTAGGTTGTAATCTGTCAGATGCTAGTTGAGTCTTTCTTTACTTGTGCTTCAGTCGTCTGCCTCGCAGCTTCAGCCCCCGGAGTCCTTCTGTATATCAAGGGGCCAGTTTTGAAGTGGGTCAGATAGGACACTTCAGAGTGAACATGTATACTGCTCTGGTGAATTTGCTGTTCCAATTCTCTACTAGTTCATCAACAGGATCACCAGCAAAGCCAGCACTAAATCCTTCTAAGGTGTCTTGGTAGCCTATTGGATCCAATAACCTTCTTGGGCGGACTATCCTAATAGGCCCCTCACCCCTGCAGAGGTGGGATGTGGTTGTGAATCCAATCTTAAACAGATGGTAGTCAAGAATGTGTACGGAACCAGATGGGGGTGGCTTGTGGGGGTGGGGGGTGTCACTTTAAGGGCGGGGAGGGTGCACTTACCCCTCCCCCCCAAAAGGGCCTCCAAACAGGTTCGTGCACATCCCTAATGGTAGTCCATCCATGACAAAGGGGAAATAACAGGAATCCCCACCCACAGAAAACCACCCTGATCAGAGTGAAGGACCAGATCAAGTGTGTGACCAGCAATGTGTGTTGGTCCACAGCAATGTGTGGACCACTTGGGATAGGCCTATAGTTGTCATGGCCGCTATGAACTCCTGAGCCACCCCAGACAAATTGGGCCTGAAGTGAACATTGAAGTCCCCCACTACAACAAATCTTGGAGACTCCAATGCCAAGCCCAAGACCATGTGTGTCAGCTCAATTAGGTGGTCAGCAGGGTGATCGGTACACCAACAAAGTCCCAGTTTATCCCTGGTCCTCACATTTAAGTACACACATTTGATATGGTCAGATACTTTGACAGGGATCCTGGTAACGGAGATGTTATAGATCACAGCCACTCTGGGTCCCCACCCACATCCTCTAACCTACTTTTCAACAGAATAACCTTGAGGGAGAAGCTGGAACCAGACTGGGCCACCAGCCTCCCCCAACCAAGTCTCTGTGATACATACCAGGTCAGCTCCTTCATCCATAATCAGATCATGGATGATTTCTGATTTATTCTGGACCGAACTGGCATTACAAGAGCAAGGTGAGGCTCTGTGGGTATACTTGTTTCTGAGGGTATACTTTGGAGAATAAATAAGACTGCATTCATATGCTAATTCATAGCACTTTAAATTTTATTTCCAGTGTTAAATGATTAAACTACAGTATTGTAAAATAACAGCATTCAGTATGTGAATAACATAGACAGCTCTGATCACTGTTTCTTGTTTTACTCTTTCATAATGGTAATGACCATGAAATTGAGCAGAAAAACTATGTAGCTGAAGAGCTCATATTGCTAAATGGGAAGGGAAAGGTAATATTGTAGGCTTTAATTTGCTTCTTTAACAGACCTGTATATTTGTGCCTTGACTAATTGATATCAAATTCACCCTGAAATTTACTTTGAAATAAATATTAGCTGATAGCACACTAAATTACTCTTGAGTAGTTTTATCGAAGTTAAGTCGTGCTTTAGGGTAATTCCTAGGTAGTATCATTGACTAACAGTCTGGATGACAGCCAGATATGAAACCTCTTGCCTATTTCCCTAGTTCAGAAAAAAACAGTTATTGATTTGAGTCCAAGTTTTAACACAAAACTTTATTCCCTCAGAAACAGGAATGTAATTGTCAATGCTATCAAGCAGTTTCAAGAAGTTATGCTACTATTATCAAGGATCTCAGGATCATAGGCCTCCTACTGCATGTCAGCACCACGTGGAAGTTCAGGTTCCATGTCCGCTGTGTACCAGGATTTTATCGCCAGTGGTACATCTCTGGACAATAAGGCCTATTAAAAAAAAAAAGACATTATCAACTGTGCTCTTTCTAACTTACGCCTTAAAGGGAACACTGGTTATCAACAGATCTGCTGTAGACTCCCAATCTCTGGTCCTACGCTCTCCTACACTTCACTTTGAGTGTCCAGGTTTGCCTTGAAAAAAGAATATAGAATAGATCAGTTCATCTGATTACTGAAGAGCCACTGAAGCAGGAGTTATGAAATCAAGCAGTGACTGATTGAGGGATAAATGAGGAGTTCCAAAAAGAAAAAGAAAGCTCCCACCCCCACCAAAACAAAAGTGTCTTACTAATTTGATGCCACAGTTCACAGGAACTTGGAAGCTGTGAGGTAAAAGCTGCCATATGGCTGGAGATATTCTAAGACCAAGCAGGTCTTGACATCACCACAGGATGTGCCAACATGCTTTCCAGGTGTCTTTTGCTCACCTGAGGGGTGCGGTTAATCTGAATTGCCCTTCTACATGCTCTTTAAAGTGCTGTTTAAACAGATTCAGATAAGTGCCCCCTCAAAAGATGCCCCCCCCAAATATGTAGAAATGTCCTCTGGTTATATCAGGGCAGGCTCATCTTGTGTGCTGGGCAGTGTTCATCCAAACTAGCCCAATGATGAATAAAATTCAGCTTGCTAGGATTTTCTAAATTTGCCCTATTTAACACGATAGCTATAATTGTGCTGTGTCAGCAGTACCTAACGTCACATGTTGTGAGAAGTGGTGTCTGATTTCTTTTTTCTTTTTTTTAATGGATTGATCTCTCAGGATACATTTCGGTGCTTCTATAGCTGATTATACAGTAATTTATTTGCAGCTGAAAGAGCTAATGCCAGCCATGTGAACCTTAGACAAGCCACTGTCAGTCTGTGTAGACAATACTAAGCTAGATGGTCCAATGGTCTGACTCAGTAGAAGGCAGCTTCCTATGTTCCTGTGAAAGGTTAGGTATACTGACTATGAACATTGCAACAACTGGTGCCAAGATAATACCTCTCTTAAGTTTGTAGAGTACCATACTACATTATTTGAACACTGTCATTCTTACCTCTTCCTCAGTTATGTCATTGCTTGTTTCTAAAGGAAGAGAGATCTGAAAGAAGCAAGAAACAAGGAACCCAGTTTTATTAATTCCTGTGATTAATGTAATTTACAGAATTACAGTATGTTTTGGAAACTCACTGAAATAACATGCTCTCTTATAAAAGCACTGTGGGATAGGACCATGGGCATCCTTTCTGCAAAGCAAATTATTCTGGAAGACCTGCAAACAGGGCATGAAGACAACAGCCACCCTTCCAGTTCTTTGGTCACCAGTAACTGGTACAACAGGGAGATTCCATTTAGCAATCATGGCTAATAACCACTGATAGGCCTATCTTTCAGTGAATTCATTTATTCTCCCTTTAAAGCTGCCTAAACCAGTGGCCATCCTGTGGCAGCTAATTCTATAAGTTAATTATGCATAGTGTGAAGAACTTTCTTTTGACTGCCTCAGATCTATTATCTCTCAATTTCTTTGGGTAACCCCAAAAGCTAGTATTATTAGAGAAAGAAAATGTCTCTGTAGCTCACTTTATATACTGGCTTGTTAAATGCCTTAGGTGGTTATAGGTGTTTGTGAGCAGAATGACCCTCAAAATGCTTAAACCATATAAAAATAACCAATATCTGTATGAAAATGCAGCATTTCATATCCCAATGCTCTGTTCACCACATTACTATATTAGCATGCACAAGGTTTGTTTTTTCTGTTCATTATGTATGGTAACAAATGAAGTGATGAGGAGCTAATGTTCCCAGTGGAGTAATATTGGACGAATTAATCCACTTTCAGTGCTTATGATAGTTATGATTGCCTTAGATTGTAAGCCTGTGGGCAGGACTTCTTTTTAATTTTAATTTTAATTTTTGTACAGAATGTAGTGATTTTAGATGCTGAATAATCTTATATCTATTTCTGAAAGAACAGAAAATATTATGATCCTTATGATTATGTAACAGGAGTGCCTGTGGGTAAGAGGCAGACTTGGGTACCTGTGGTAAATATTATGATCCTTATGATTGTGTAACAGGAGTACCTGTGGTTACTGGCAAACTTGGAATGCTCTACAGGCATGTTGACGATGAAAACAATTGAAGAAGAAGAAACCTAAGGGGGCCAACCCCCTCAACTGTCCCCATGTAATTCTATGGGACAGAATGTTTGCAGACTCAGCATGCAGTTAACAGACAAGCAGTTGGGCAGATCTAATGGAACTCTGTGATGAGGAGAGTGGGAAAAGGCTTGAACAAAAAGAGTGGGAAATGTCTCAGCTTGAAGAATACTTCCTCTAGACCGTCATGGCCCCTTCTGCTTCTGAGAGGGGAAAGTGTCTAAAACGCTTTTGTTTTCTCACCAGCCATTTTACAGCTTTGTGTTTTGGAGGGAGGAGGGGTCTGACAGATATAAGCTCTTGTTGTGAGGAGTTAACCCATCCCCAATGACATAAAACCACTGTATGTGTGTCAACTCACAAATGATGACCATGGGCTTGTCTCTACTGATTTCTGGTCCCAGACGAGGCAGCCATACAATTGATTTGGTTTTTGGGTCAATGGTGGACAGTGGTGCTCCATGGATAGTCCAGGAAGCCTCAACACTGTTATCATGGATGGATCACTATCTGGTAAAGATTGAACTGAGGGTGGACTCTCAACACCTGTGCAGGGGTGGGGGACCAGTTAGGACGGTCCACCTCTGGAGGTTTATGGATCCTGATGGATGCCTGATGGCTCTGGGGGAGTTTCCTGCTGAGAGAGTGGACGATCCTGCTGACACCCTGGTCTCCCTTTGGTATGAGGAGATGGTTTGGGCGATTGAACCACCAAGCCCAAGCGACTCCCTGATATACAGGTGAGTTGCGGACAATGAAGCAGGCTGGTAGACGGCTTGAGCATCATTGGAGGAAAACTCAGAATGAATGTGACCGAACATAGGCTAGAGCACATATTAGGGCCTACTCTATGGTGGTGATGACGGTGAAGAAATCCTACTTTTCCGCCACCATCGCGTCAGCTCCATGTCATCCAGCGGAGCTTTTTCAATTGGTTCGGGGCCTCCTTGGTGAGGACCCCAAAGACCATCAAACAGAATCCTCAGCAGCTCTCTGTGACCAATTTGCTTTACATTTTGCAGATAAAGTCACTCATATCCGTTCTGACTTGGATGCCAAGATTTTTGCGGCACCGGAACTGGATTTTGCCGACGCACCATCTGGTCTTGTTATTTTGGTTGGTTTTCAGACTGTGTTGTCTGAGGAGGTGGACAGGCTGCTTGGAAGGTTGAGGCCTACCACGTGTGTCCTCGACCCTTGCCCTTCATGGCTGGTGAAGGCTTGTAGGGAGTGACTGAGTCCATGGGTGGTGGGGGTGGTGAATGCCTCTCTAGAGCAGTGGGGTGGTTCCCACTTGCTTGAAGGAGGCAGTCATTAGGCCCCTCCTTAAAAAGCCCTCATTGGATCCAGATGACTTAAATAACTTCTAACTTCTTTCAAACCTCCCCTTCGTGGGCAAGGTGTAGGAGACCATGGTGGTGTCTCAGCTCCAGGCAGCCCTGGATGAATCTGATTACTTCGATCCTTTCCAGTTTGGCTTCCGACCTGGATATGGGACAGAAACTGCCCTGGTTGCCCTGGTGGATGACCTACACTGGGAGATAGAGGGAGTGTGACTCTGTTGATCTTCCTGGACCTCTCAGCTGTTTTCGATACCATCAACCATGGTATCCTTCTGGGACGTCTCTCTGGGTTGGGACTTGGGGGCATGGTTATATAGTGGCTCTGCTCCTACCAAGAGGGTCGTACTCAGAAAGTGGTGCTGGGGGATGCCTGCCCGACCCCTTGGCCTTTGGCCTATGGGGTGCCACAAGGATCTATTCTGTCCCCTATGCTGTTTAACATTTACATGAAGCCCCTGGGAGAGGTCATTCATAGGTGTGGGCTGCAGTGCCATCAATATATTGATACCCAGCAATACCTAAGTCAGCAGACACCAGGGAGGCAGTGGATGCTCTGAACCGGGGCTTGGAGGCTGTTCTGGACTGGATGGGAGCAAACAATATGAAACTTAATCCAGAGAAGACGGAAGTGCTCTGGGTTGGTAGAACTGATCATCTGAGTAATGAGGTAAATCTGGTCTTGGACGGGGTCACGCTCCCTCTGAAAGATAAAGTCTGCAGCTAGGGACCCAACGCTGTCCTTAGAGGCGCAGGTGGTGGCGGTGTGCAGAAGCCCCTTTTACCAACTACAGCTGGTACGCCAGCTGTGACCCTACTTGGAGAAGTTGGACCTGACCTCAGTCACTCATACATTGGTAACATCCCAATTGGACTACTGCAATGCGCTCAATGTGGGGCTGCCCTTGCCGATTTGGAAGCTCTTCAGCTGGTTCATAATGCTGCCGCAAGGATGCTCGTGGGTGCAAGTTGCTTCACAAATATTACAGCCATCATGTGTCAGCTTCATTGGCTATCAGTCTGCTTCTGGGCTAGATTCAAGGTGCTGGTATTAACCTTTAAAGCCCTACACGGCTTGGAGCCAGGTACCTGTCAGACCACATTCACCCATATGAATCTGCCAGGGCCCTCCGCTCATCATCTCAGGCCCTGCTACTAACAGAGATTCTGTTAGCAGGGACTAGAGACAGGGTCTTTTCAACTGGCCCCTTGGCTTTGGAATACCCTCCCTGAAGAACTTCACCCTCAGTGTTTTTAAAACACATCTTAAAAAAATCTTTTAAAGGAGACTTTTAAATGCTCAATTTTTTGTTATATCTGGTAGGTTCATTAGCTTTTTATAATTTTCAATTTTTAGCTTTTAAAAACCTTTAATTTGAACCTAATAATGATTGTTGTTTTTAATCTGACAACTTTTTTGTTTAATTTAGTTGATTTTATTACTTTTGTTGTACCTATCTTATTGTTGTGAGCTGCTCCAAGCAGTAGTGCACTATAGGGGTGGGGTATAAATATTTTAAATAAATAATAAATAAATAATAAACTTTCCTGAAGAACAGAGGGGGAAGTTGAGCATTGAAACTGTTAATTTGCTGATCATTCCATATTCACATGAACACACACAGTCACACAATAAACTCAATATTCACCATTTTTTCCTCACATCTAGGATATACTGCAGCATTTTGTTGAGAGTCCTAATCTGTTTTTCAAATAAATCTGTGCCCCACTTTTCATTAAAATTACTAAAGCAGCTTACTGAAACACACAGCACAAGGGAAAGTGCAAAGGAAAACAATTCAAAACTAGCTTAACCCATGCAGGGCATCTGTACGCTAGTACTTGATTGCTCCCCTCACCCCCTGCTTACAGCCCCCCCCACCTCACAGATATCTCCACCTTCACCTGAGTCACACTCCTGCTCCTCTTCCTCCATCTGATTGCTTCCATCCCCCTCACCCCTCTTGGTCACTCCTCCATCCCCTTACTCCATGCCTCTCACCCCTCATTGCTAGTGCCTATTGGCCAAGCTGTAGCCCCCTATCCCCAGAGATCTCCCCACCCTCACTCGAGCCCTGCTCCTGCTCCTCCCCACAGGATCAGCAGCAGTTGACCAGGCCCTTCCTTGCTGCCGCCACTGCCATGGCTGCTCATCCCCCTCAGGCCATGACAGGCCCACCTGCCTCCCTCCACCAATGGCCTCTGTTGCCCCAAACTGCAGCAGTGGTTGACTTGGCCCTTCCTTGCTGCCAATAGGCACTGCCATGGCCGCTCGTTCCCCTCTGGCCACTGACAGACTCGAGACTGCTGTTCTCCCTTCCTTCTTCCTTCCTTCCTCTCCCTCCTTCTTCTCTCTTTCTCTATCCTCTACCCTCTCTTCCCTTCTGTCTTTCTTCCCCTCCCTTCTCCCCCCCCCTTTCTCTTTCTCTCTCCCTTCCTGGGTTAACAGATCTTGTTCATCTTGTTTCCTCATCTAATTCACACAACGGCAGCCTCCTTCTCCTGAAGGGGCTCTTTCCTCCCTCATGACTCCTCTCTTCGCAAACCCCTGCCCACTATCCATCTATCTATCTATATGATTCCTCTCCTCTACAATCAAGAACATCTTCTGACTAGTAACAGTTGCTTCCCAACTGATCTTAACCATCACAGGCTCTTCCTCCCTATCTGCATATGGAATCTTCACTGCCCAATCACCACAGTGCTTCTGCTCGTGAAATCGCAAGAGCTGCCACTAGAGAATTATATATAGAGACTAGTGTTTTTAAGCCCGTTAAAATAACGGGCGCTAGTACTGAGCCTGTTTTAGAGCTCTTCCCTGGGGCTCAACCCCAGCAGCAGCACTTGAGACCCAGAGGTAAGCCTGCCTGCCCATCTCCCCCACCCAGCCCAGAAACATCACCCCAGCCCCCCAGTCAGAAGCCTCAGCCCCCATCCTTTCCCCTCCTTCAGGTCTGTTCCAGCCACACCTTCCCCGCTCGACGACGGTCTCTCTCTCTCTCTCTCTCTCGCTGCCTGCTGCTGCCACTCCTTCTATGGAGCTCAGCAGCACCTCCGCCTTGTCGGCCACATACCTTCCGCCGCCCCCTCAGCCCGCTCGCTCTTCTTCCCACCGCTTTGCGTGGCCTCCTCAGCCAAAGCGACCCCCTGCATCGGCGGGAACTGCAGTTCGTCGGCCCTGCTCTTCCTTTCCATCCCAGCCTCCCCCTCGTAACCTCTCTTGCCACCTTTCTTCTATTTCTCTGGAGTTCCCGTGGCGCTCCGGGCCCCCAGCCGCCATTCCCCCTCCCGCTGCCGCCAGCCTGCATGCCGCGGCCGGTCTCCCCAGCTGGGCAAGGGCCCCAAACTCTCCCCCCCCCGCCCGGCTTCGGTGGCACCGCCAGGCCTCGGTGGCGGCTCTGCCACCGCCTCGGCCGGCTTCCCCCACCGCCTCTTCCCCCCGCCCGGCTTCGGCGGCGCGGCCAGGCTTCGGCCATGGCTTCGCCACCACCTCGGCCACGCTGCGTCCTCTGGGCGAGCCTCGGCTAGTTTCCCCCGCCGCCTCTTCCCCCGCCGCCTCTTTCCAAGTTTCCCCCACCGGCTCTTCCCAAGTTTCTCCCGTGGCCACCTTTGTCCACTCCGCGGCCGGGCAAAGCAACAAACATGGCCGCCTGGTCCCTTTGTCTGTTTCTGCCTCGGCCGTACTGCGCATGCGCTCCGCGCATGCCCAGAACGGCCGAGGGAGGCACGGACACACGCCTGGGTGTCCATGGACGGACACCAAGGCTTTTATTAGAGAGGATTATACCTAACCTAGTATTATTGTTATTATTGTAGTGCTGCTACTGTTGTTATTGTCAGAAGCCACTGCCAATAAATGATACGAACACACTCTTGGTTGTTGCAGCTCCGTTCTGTGCACAAGAATAAATGAGTTTGGGCTGGTTCATGCAAATATGTATGGCGCCTGAGTTCTTATGCCTTGGTTACTCAGCATTTCATGATTCATAATTCATAGCTGAATGACCTCACTGAAAACATTAGTACTGAAAGTCTAATATTTTCAGCATAATCTAATGAATTAGTCTAAATTCATTAAATTATAATGCGGTATATCCTTAAACCAATCAAAGAATAGTGAAAACTTGAAATAATAAATGGAAGCCCCTAATTTACTGAATGCTATCGTTCTTACCGCTTCTTCATTGTTGCTTCTATATGAAGGATAAAAGTCCTGAAAAGAGAGCAACCATGACAGAAATAAAATGCTTCTGTTGGAAGGTCATATTTGATCATTTTTGTACAATGTTGTCTTTTCCTGCATTGTTCAATGGGCAGGAAGAAGCTTTGCAGCTTACTTAGGAGTGGTGCTGTGGCTCAGGGGTAAAGGATCTGCTTTCCATGCAGAAGGCTGCAGGTTCAATCCCTGGCATCTCCAGGAACTTTTGCACACAACAGGCTTTACCATAAGTTTACTGGGAGGCTTTACTGCGAACTCAAAAGTTGTCCCCAAAACCAGACACTGATAGTAGATTATTTTACCCCGGATATAAATCAGGCTTCACTCTAACAAACTGTGTGTGAACTGCTCCCCAATAACTCACAGAGACTTCAAGACAAATCTGGCCGATATAGGAATGCACCCACTCCATTCTGGAGGAGATGCGAGTTAAAGGGCTTTAAAAGCCCCATGTGAAAAACTTCCAGGTAGAGCTGGAAAGGACTCTTGCCTGAAAACTTAGAGAGCCGCTGCTAACCAGTGTAGACCAGGAGTGCACAACTTGGGCCCTCTAGCTGTTTTTGGACTCTAACTCCCAGCATCCCCAGCCACAGTGGCCAATTGTACGTAGTCCGGAAACTGCAATTGGTACAGAATGCAGCAGCTGGATTGGTCTCTGGGACAACACAAAGGGACCATACATACTGTATAACACCGGTTTTGAAAGAACTGCACTGGCTGCCGATATGTTTCTGGGCGAAATACAAAGTGCTGGTTATCCTATATAATAAAAGGCTAAGTGAGTGGCTGTGGCTTTGGAACGTTGGGGATCTGCGTCCCTGCCTCCCTGGGTTGTTCTGGGCCTGCGCAAAGCGCAGGCCCAGAAGAGCCCAAGGGACACAGGACCTCAGACACCAGTGTCCCACAGCCACGGGCGGCCATTAGCCGGTGTGTGGCGGCGGGGGAAAGTGGCCAAGGCGGCGGCTCTGCCGCCGCCTCGGCCATGAGCTGAGGCACGGCAAGAGGAGGCCGAGGCAACCAGAAGCGGCCGCCCTGAAAAAGGCGAGGGCAATGGCGACGGGGGAAGACCAAGACGGGGGACAGGGAAGCTGGGCGAGGTGGCGGCGAAGCCGCCAACGAGGCCCCCGCCCGCTCACAGCCGTCGCCCCCGCCTGCTCACCCGCCCTCCCAGCTGCCCAAAATGAAGCTGGGCGAGGTGGCGGCAAAGCCGCCAACGAGGCCCCCGCCCGCTCACAGCCGCTGCCACCGCCTGCTCACCCGCCCTCCCAGCTGCCCAAAATCACCTTCCCCGCTCCCCCCAAAAAAGATTAAGGGCCAAAATGGCCCATGAGAAGGTTGCCGCCCCCGCCTATCGCCCTCCCAGCTGTCGAAGACCACCTTACCCGCTCCAGCCCGAGGGAAAAGAGAGGAGCTCACGAGCAGAGCTCCTCTCTGTGCTAAGTCACTGCTCAAACTGCCACTATGGACGCAAAGACGCCTATTGCGTCCATTGCGACAGTGTGGGCAGCAGCTTAACACAGAGAGTAGCTCTGTTCCCGAGTTCCTCTCTTCTCCTTCGGGCTGGAGCGGGTAAGGTGGGCTCCGGCAGCTGGGTACGCGGGAGGGCGATAGGCAGGGGCGGCCACCTTCTCATGGGCCATTTTGGCCGTTATTCATCCACCCCCCCCAAAAAAAAGTAAAAGCAAAATAAGGAAGAACAAAAACAGAGACAACAACAAAACAAAAAACAAAAAGAGAGAGGGGACAAGGGGGAAAAAAAGAGACAGAAAGAGAGAGAGAGAGACAGAAAAGACGGGATAGAAAGCTAGCGCCCGTTATCATAACGGGCTTGAAAATACTAGTTACCTATAAAGCCCTTAACAGCTTGGGTCCAGGCTATTTGAGAGAGCACCTCCTTTGTCATAAACCCTGCCAGCTGATATGATCTTCTGGAGAGGTCCGGTTATGGTTGCCGCCGGCTCGTCTGGTGGTGACCTGGGACTGGGCTTTCTCTGTGGCTGCCCCAGGGCTTTCGAATATGCTCCCCGCTGAAATAAGAGTATCTCCTTCTCTTTTTGTTTTTGGAAAAACTCTCAAGACTTACCTGTTCCTGCAGGCTTTTAATTAGAATGAATTTTAATAACTTGTTTTAATAACTGTTTTATGCTATTGTTATTGTTTTGTATAGTTTTTAATCTGTGACTTTTTATATTGTTTTAAATTTTGTACAGCACCTAGAGATGTACATATCAGGCTGTATAGAAAATATGACAGGAGAGAGAGAGAGAGAGAGAGAGAGAGAGAGAGACAGAGAGAGAGAACCAGTAAAATATGTTCCACATGCCTGGTCACAGATAGTAACCGTGCTGCTGCATTTTGTACTAGCTGGAATTTTGGAACCATCCTCAAGGGGAGCAGCCCCATGTATTGCAATTGTGCTACAATATGAGCCTTATTCACACATTATGTCCAACACTTATAGAGTCTCTGTACAGTGTACACTGGTACAGCTCTGTACACAGATACATATTCAAGTTATGCTGAACACAGGTACATCAGTACGCTTCCTATTTGTACCATGCATTTGAGGAGGCCTGTATCCAGTTTCAATTTTAAACTAACACAGGTACAGTCATTCACTCAAAAACATGTATGATTGCATAGACATCTGAATGCAGGTACAATATAATGTCTGAATAGGGCTATTTCAGTAGGTCAAATGGGACATTATTGCACCTCTATCAGCTAATAGCTATTCTTACCTCTGCTGTATTGTAGTCATCACTTTCATCTAGATAAATAAGATCCTGAAAACAAAATATAATGAAAAATAAAATGCTAGTGTTAGAGGGGGGGAAATGTTATCATTTCTGGACAATATTGTCTTTCAGTGGCCTGAATGGATGATCTAGCACCATTAAAGCCTTGGCACTGAAAGTGCTGGGGTCAGTCAAAGCACTGTGGGAATGTGAGTTGATAAAATGTTAATGGAAAGCCCCCAATACAGTGAAGATGAAAGGTATCATTCTTACCTCTCCTCTAATGTAGTCATCACTTTCATCTGAATAAAAATCCTGAAAATAAAATATAATTAAAATATAATGCTAGTCTTTGAAAAGTCGTATGCTATCACTTCTGTACAATATTGTTGTCCAATAGCATGGGAGATATATGCATCAGCTCAGCTGGTATTCAAAGTTGTGGCCAGCTTAGTTCTTGAGGTGTACTGTTTGTAAGAATTAGTAAATCACAAAGGAACTAACAGAGACATTCAGAAGGAAAATTATGGCATGAATCCTGTTTATTAGAAAAGAAGCAAAGAGGTTATTAGATGTAGGAAGAAATCCATTTTAATGAACACAGAATGTCAGAGAGATTTAAATCTGTAAAGTGTTCAGAGCCTTAAGAAACATTCTTAAGTGCCTTGGAACAGCAGCATATGCTCACAATGTTTGTGAGAGAACATGTACATCAGACTCTATGAGTTTCTCTCTTAGGAGAGCGACTTTGGGACAGCTTCACACGGCATGTATTTTAGGTGCTCAGCTGGCAGCTAGCCAGGATTGGCTGCACCTTCCTGCCAAGGGCATATTCCGTGCCAAACCTACATTTACTGTCACTATCACCTAATGTATGAAGTGGCCCATGTATTTCAGCTATTAGCAGTACTATATTCTAAAGGGAAGCCTTCTTACAGTCCATGTACTTCATTACTTTGGACTGAAATAAGAGAGCACTGAAAACAACATTGTTTTTTTTTAATACTGGTTGACATCCAGACTAAAGTGTTTGTGCAGTGAGGCTGCACGTGCGTTCCAGGGGAGGAGCGATTTTTGTCAATTTCCCCTTGTCTCTGAAGCTGACTGTGACTCCTGGAAATATGTCCTTGGGTTGCACAGCCTCAGCTTCTGAGGGAAGGGAAAATTGCCTCTTCCCTGGAGCACATGCATAGGAACGTAGGGACATAGGAAGCTTCCTTATACCAAGTCAGATCATTGGTCCATCTAGCTCAGTATTGTCTACACAGATTGGCAGCAGCTTCTCCAAGGTTGCAGGCAGGCATCTCTCCCAGACCTAACTGGAGATGCTAGGGAGGGAACTTGGAACCCTCTGCATGCAAGCATGCAGGTGCTCTTCCCAGAGCGGCCCCATCCCCTGAGGGGAATATCTTGCAGGGCTCACACATGTAGTCTCCCATTCAAATGCAAATCAGGGTGGACCCTGCTTAGCAAAGGGGACAATTCATGCTTGCTACCACAAGACCAGCTCTCCTCATTAACAGCACAAGTGCTTCATTGGTCTGGATGTTGGCCACTGTGATTTCTTTAAACAGTCAAAGCATAATGAAAGTTGTTAGCCATAAACATATAAATGAACAAGTTCCAGATTTAGCACTGCTATTTTTAACCTCTTGGTCATAGTCATCTTCGGTTATCCTCCAAGGAAAGCTCTGGGGTGGGGGGGAAAGGCAAAATATTAGATGGTGGAGAGTCACATTTCTGTTGATGAAAGTGAGATTAAGACATTTCTATCAAAAATCAGGTTATGTGAAAAATGCCCCTCTTTATTGATTACTGATGTTGATTCACTTCAAACCATTTCTCAGTCTACTTTGTAAACTCTACTTGATAGTTGGTCTCTGGGTCATCTCGGAGAGACCACATCACTCCTTTGTTGTTAATACAAAGTGCTGGTTAGAACTTATAAAGCCCTAAACAGCTTAGGCGCTGGGTATTTAAGAGAACGTCTTCTTCATTATGAGCCCCACCGCCCACTGAGGTTGTCTGGAGAGGTCCATCTCCACTTGCCGCCAGCTCGACTGGTGGCCACACAGGGACGGGCCTTCTCAGTTGCTGCCCCGAGACTGTGGAATGCACTCTCTACTGAAATACAACCCTCCCCATCTCTGACAATTTTTTAAAAGCACTTGAAAACCCACCTCTTCAGCCAAGCTTTTTCAGCTTTTTAAATGTTTAAGTTTTAATCGGTTTTTAATTTTTAGATTGCCTACATTGTTTTAAACCACCTTAAGTGGCACAGTGGGGAAATGCTTGACTAACAAGCAGAGGTTGCCAGTTCGAATCCCCACTGGTACTATATCGGGCAGCAGCGATATAGGAAGATGCTGAAAGGCATCATCTCATACTGTGAGGGAGGAGGCAATGGTAAACCCCTCCTGTATTCTACCAAAGAAAACCACAGGGCTCTGTGGGGGCCAGGAGTCAAAATCAACTTGATGGCACACTTTACCTTTTACCTTACATTGCTTTAACATTTTTGTGTATGTTTTAACTTGTTTTATGGGCGGTGTACAAATCTGACTGACAAACAAATAAATTATTATTATTATTATTATTACATTTATATCCTGCTCTTCCTCCAAGGAGCCCAGAGCGGTGTACTACATACTTGGGTTTCTCTTTCACAACAACCCTGTGAAGTCGGTTAGGCGGAGAGAGAAGTGACTGGCCCAGAGTCACCCAGCTAGTTTCATGGCTGAATGGGGATTTGAACTCGGGTCTCCCCGGTCCTAGTCCAGCACTCTAGACACTACACCACGCTGGCTCTAAATAAACAACACGCTAGATAAGAAGACCCCTGGGGTATCAGATCAAGTCCAGCATCCTGCTTCCAGAAGCTGCCAGTTCAGATGTTGCTGAGAGGCCCACAAGCAGAACCTGAAGGCAACAGGCTTCCACGGCTGTCAGTCCTCAGCAAATGGCCCAGCATGGAGGCTGCATTTCGTTCTTATGGGTAGTAGCTGTGCAAAGGGCTATTTTGCATAGCTGACATCCTGACTAAATTACTCAACAGAAGTCTTGTTTGCAGCATGGCCAGGATGGCTTCTCCCTGCATGCAAAGGCAGGGAGAGGCATTCCCGGCCAGGCTGGGATACTGGGAGCTCTCACAAGAAGAGCTCTCCCTTTTCCAGCCACAGTGTGCTTGACCAGCTCATGATTTGGGTGACCTGCATTTCACCCGAGTAGGGAACAAGGTGGGGATGGGAGTCAGGACCAGACTGACAGGCAAGTCAGTCCCAAGAAGCCCCATGCGCTGTCAGCACGCACATGGCATCTGTGCATGTGTGGGTGCCATTTGCATGGTCAGCAACACCATGCAACCAGTCTGAACCTTGCAAGCCTCTCCAGGAGCATCTCTTTTCACACTCCTTGCAAAGCTTGCAGGAAGCATGAGAAGGGGAGGCTGCTGGCAACCTTCCCTCCTCCCAGCAATCCATGTACTTTCAAAGTTTGCCAGGGTTGGCTTTGACAGGGGGCTGGCACCCACCAGGTGTGTGGAGCAATCAAGGCAGCATTTTGTGCCTTGCCTCAGGCACCACAATAGCTTGAGCCATCCTCGGATATTAGCAGCTCTAGCAGGTGCAATCCCAGTTGGGAATGGGCTGGACATCTCTCCTCCTCTGCTGCTGTGAGCCAGTATGCTGGCCTGGCGAGCTACACAACTCCTCCTGGTCACCATGCTCCCTGGCAATGCCCCTGGACATCTCCCCATTCACTCTGGTCTGCAGAGGGCAGATGCTGAATGTGGGCAGAGTTATCTCTCCTGAGTTAGAACCCTGGAGAGCCAGAATAGGTCAATCAAAACAGGGTGAAAACTTGTCATGATAAACTGTGTCAGTGGAAACTTCCTGATGTATTAAATGGTACTAGCTAAATGCACGCAGAGCATCTGCATTCAATCAATCTACTTGATTGCTCCCCTCGCCCCCTGCCACAGCCCCCCTCACCTCAGAGATCTCTCCACCCTCACCTGAGCTGCACTCCTGCTCCTGCTCCTCCATCTGGTTGCCTCCCTCCCCATCACCCCTCTTGCTCACTCCTCCATCCCTTTACTCCATTCCCCTCACCCCACTTGGTCGTGGCAGCAACGTTGCTGGCGCCTATCCCCAGAGACTTCCCCAGCCTCACCTGAGCCTCACTCCTGCTGCTCCCCACAGGAGCAGCAGCAGCAGCAGTTGTCCGGTCCCTTCCTCACTGCAGCTACCATCATGGCTGCTCATTTCCCTCAGGCCGCTGACAGGCCCAGGTCCGCCCCTTGCCCACCTGCCTCCCTCCACCAATGGCTTCGGTAGCCCCAAACAGCAGCAGTAGTTGATTGGGCCCTTCCTTGCTGCCAATAGGCGCCATCATGGCCACTTGTTCCCCTCGGCCACTGACAGGCTCAGGCCCATCCCTTGCCCTTCCTTCTTTCTCTCTTCCTCTCCCTTCTTTTTCTCTCTCCTCCACTCGGTCTTCACTTCTGTCTTTACCCCCCTCCCTCCTTTCTCTCTCTCTCCCTCCCTTCCTGAGTTATCAGATCTTGTTCATCTTGTTTCCTCATCTCATTCACACAACAGCAGCCTCCTTCTCCTGAAGGGGCTCTTTCCTCCCTCATGACCTTTCACAGACCCCTGCCTACTATCCTTTTATATATAGAGATTCCTCTCCTCTACAATCAAGAACATCTTCCGACCATTAACAGTTGCATTCCAACTGACCTTAACCATCACAGGCTCCTCCTCCCTATCTGCATTTGGAATCTATCTGCCCAATCACCATGGTGCTTCTGCTTTCACAGGCTCCTCCTCCCTATCTGCATATGGAATCTTCACTGCCCAATCACCAAGGTGCTTCTGCTTCTGAACTCTTGCGAGAGCTGCCATGCAGGGGATTAGCCACAGGTATGCCTTAGTGATTATATATATAGATTGCCTTTACCTTCCGTCCTTTGATGTCATTGCTTGCATCTGAATAAATAAAATCCTAAAAAACAAATAAGGGGGGGAAAAATACTAGTGTGTGGAAAGCTCCTATTTTTTCCAATTCTGCTTAATGTAGTTTTTCATATGGAAGTTTAGTGGAGAGGAAGTTTTACATACTGGATTAGTCATCAGTGATTGAAATGCCAGGTCTTTTTCAGGAACCTGAAAGCACAGATGACAACCGGTTCAAATATTCTATCCCTAACATTAGAAATCTGAATACCACCATTATTTGTCATTAAATCCTGTGAATTCTTGTGCTGCTTTCAGGGGTAGGGTTGCTTTATGTGCTAGGCTATTTAACCCCTATTAACCCCTGCAAAATGAGCAAAGAGACACCTTTTAAAGTGGTGGTTCTCTTTATTGAGCAGTGGGAGAGCAACTGGCCCTATCCATCCCCAGCATAGCATCCCTCCAGTGGCTGTTGCTGGTTTCTACCTTAATAAAGATTTTATACAGTTCATCTGTATGGGGGCAGAGAGAAACAAAGCTTCTTTCCCCACTGTAACTGAGCAAAGAGGCACCTATTTAAAAGTGGTGATTTTCTTTATTGAGCAGGGGGAGAGCAACTGGCCCTATCTATCCCCAGCACAGCATCCCTCCAGTGGCTGTTGCTGGTGTCTACCTTACGTTTCTTTTTAGATTTTAGCTCTTTGGGGACAAGGAACCATCCTATTATGTATTATTTATTTTTCTATGTAGACCGCTTTGAGAATTTTGTTGAAGAGTGGAATATAAATATTTGTCGTTGAAATAGTATTTGATGACTGAATGACTGAACAAAACAGAAATGATGAAAGTGGTATTTAAAATTAGTCCAGTTACAGTACAGTGAAAACTTGCTGTGATAAACCAAGTTATAGGAAAGGCCCCAATGTACTGAATGGTATCGTTTTTACCTTTTACTGATTGGCATCATTGCTTATGTTTAAAGAAAGAGGACTCTGCAAATAAAAGTATTTTTTTGTTATGCTAAATATACTATCATTGATGGTCATTAAATCCAGTAGATTCTTATATTGCCTTTGTCCAACTAGTTCAGGAGAAGGGATGCTTTACGTTCTAGCCTATTTGACGCCTGACTGACTGAACTTACTGAACTTACTTCATCAAAACAGAAATGTTGAACGTGGTATGCAAAATTGGGTCCATCAGAACTAGTGAAAACTTGTCATGATAACCTTAGGTAGTGGGAAACCGCCAGTGTGCTGATTGGTATTGTTTTTACCTTCAATTCAGTAGCGTCATTTCTTGTGTCTGAAGAAAGAAGAGCCTGAAAACAAAAATAAAATTCTACTGTTGCAAAGTCATATTTTATCATTTATAAATTATAGAACTTCACTATAATCTGGTCATAATGGGCCTTCAAGTGCTTTTTGAATATCCTAAGAGAAAGACATGGCAGAGCTCCATTGGGAGGGCATTCCAAAGCTGAGAAGCCACAACCGAAAAGGAAGTGTCTTCAAACCCCACCAACTGAATCTCAGTCGGTGATGGGACCATGAGCACAGCATGAGATGCTAGGTCCTGGCAGTGAAAAAATAATGGGAACTTGTGATAAACGGAGTTAGCGCAAAGCCTAGAATGTACTGAACAGTATTGTTTTTACCTTTAGTTCACTGGCATCATTGTTCATGTCTGTAGCAAGAGGATCCTGAAAACAAAAAACAAATCCTGGTGTTGAAAAGACGTATTTTGGCATTTGTGTATAATGTTGTCTTTCTCATGGCAGTTCATTGGGGAGGAAGTTTTACATACCGGCTTAGTGATTGAAATGGCAGGTGATTGAAATGGCAGGTCCTTTTCAGAAGCCTAAAAGGAGAGACAAACAAACCATATCAGTATTCAACTTGAAACTTACTGCAAGAATCATGTCTGTGCCATAACTGCTATCCTTAATGTCAGAAATCTGAATAATGCTAAAGATCATCATTATATTAGGCAGATACATATGTTGCTCTGGTACATGCAGTTCATTTGATGCCTGAATGACTGAACAGACAGAATATTTTTTTAAAAAGTTAGCTAAAAGTTTTAGAAGTTAAAAAGCCACGAGACAGAGATGACAGATAAAAACATTACAAAGCCTCTTTGAAAAGATGGGCCTTGGAGAGAGCAAAGATGGCGTCCTGGAAGGAAACATCCAACTAATCTCCTCAGGTGTTTTCACTCTTGTTTGGTCTATCTTTCATCAGCAAGATGAAGATCGGAATGCGTGCAGAGCTTGGCCCTCCCTCCTTGGGAAAGTCTGGAGGACTCTGGACGACCCTCTGGGAGAGACCTTTCTGCTCCTAGCATCAGGCTGAATGGTGAGAGGTTTCTACCAGCCTCCTAAAGGATGACCTTGCTACATTCTATCTTTAACTTATCCTTACCCATAAAAGCCTTGGGCGTGCGTCCGTGCCGCCCGTGTCTTTTTCGCCCGATCTGGGCATGCGCGGAGCGCATGCCCAGATCGGGCGAAAAAGATACGGCCGCCCAGAGACGGGCGGCCATGTTGGACCAGGCGGTGGCCGCGGCGGAGCGACTGGCTCCGATGGCGGCCGCCGCCGTTACGGCGAGAGGGCCGGGAGGAGCAGAAGCGGCGGGCCAAGGAGAAGCGGCCGCCGCCAACGGCAGGAGGAGAGTGTGGCCGAGGCGGCGGCGGAGCCGCGGCCTCGGCCAAAGGTAGTTGTGGCCGCGGTGGGGCGACTGGCCCCGTTGGCGGCGGCTGCGACGCCACCGAGAGTGCGGGTGAGGCGGTGGCGGGGCGACTAGCCCCGATGGCGGCCGCGGCCTCAGCAAGAGGTGGCAGTAGCTCCCCTTAAGGCTAGCGCCCGTTATTACAACGGGCTAAAAATTACTAGTTTCCTAATAAATCTCTGAGACAACCACGGTTTAACACTGGAATTCAAGTTGACAAGATCCTCTACAGTTTTTTTTAAAAAAATCTGACTGTATTAATTTTGAATCTCCATGGACCCCCCCATTAGATGAAATGACACTAAGAGGAAGACTGAATGGGAGACGAATAGAATTTTGCATGACCCACAATTGACTTTTTTGGCTTAAGTTTCTGAAACTCCTTCTTGCCTTTCTTTATTCTCCTGTTTTCACTATTTTTTGAACCTCTCACTGACTCTGTCAGAGGTAAACGGCACTAGAGCTGGCTGAAAGAGGAAAGAAGCTTTATATGACTGTTGGTGAACTTTAATTAGTTCTTACTTCTACTTTGAAGAACTCGTGCAAGTGGCCTTGGAAAACATTGGCAGCTCAAGTGATTAATTATTCTTTTCACAGCATTGGACTCTCAGCACTGATAAAACTCTTTTATGGCTGGTAATTAAGCTCTTTGTTTTCAATATGGCAGCACTTTCGTACTTTTAGTAGCAATATTGAAGAGGAGATGGAATGGAAGAAGTTTTAAATACAGTATGTACATTGAAATTTGGTAATAGAAGCTTTTTTTGGAAAGGAGTTTCTTAAATTTATAGTCCTTGTCATTATTACAAACTATGGTGATGGAAAATGGGTGAGAAGATATAATTTGGAACATTCCGGCATCTTTTGGACCATTTTTATTTTCTGCTTATTGGATGAGCACACTAGTGATGGAGTATAAACATCATTCAGCATTGTAAACCCTACCTAGAAGTTAAGCCCAAAATTCAGCATTTTGAAATTGGAATCATCATAACGAGAAGAACTAAGACTTTTCTTAGATGTTTAAAGGGGGGGGGCAGGAAAAGGTTTACTACATGTAACCTGATAACACATTTTCTCATGCGCAAGTTTCTCTTTGTCTAGTTCAGGCATTGTTTAGTCTCCCCGCTGAGTTTTGATATCTTTCTTGGGAATGTTTGTTAAGGCTTTTTTGTTAACCCTTTGATGGTACTCCAAAGATTCTTAATACTATCTAATTATTTGATTTGATTTTCTCTAGACTCTAGGGTTCTTTATTATTTTGCTTTGATATTGGGAAGTAAATGATATTGAGAATTACCATGGAATTAAGTAATAGGGTTTTCTTTCCTTTCCCTTCCTTTGTGAATTAACTGCCGTTATTATCTTTCTTTTTTTACTAATGGTTTTTTTTAATTTCTTGATTCATTTTAAGATATAAATGTATACATCTAGGCAATAACAACTGATATATAACGTTGATCTATATGCCCAATTTGTTATTTTAGCTATTACTATTACTCAGCTTATTTAATGTGAACATACTCAGTTTTATTCCCTCTTATGAAATAGCAAATATAAGATATTGGTAATAGGGAGATCAGTGTTTAAGGGCATATAGTTGAACTTTTCAGTTGAAACTATAAGGTTGAATAGATTTTATTGAAAGCTGATTTTTTAAATCTCTTTCCTGCATTGGATTCCCTGCTATTATTTGCAAAAGTATTATAAAGACCAGGGGGAAAAGTTTATATATGTATACACTTAGTTTATTATTATAATTACTGTTATATTTTTGTCTTGTATGTGGAATTGGTTATTTCCAACATAAAGACTTGGCTTTATGTATTCCATTTTAATTTAACAGCTGTTATCACAAATTCTGTGAAGAGGGAAATCTTTATACTAAAGGGTAATGTTTTTCTTTCTTCTTCTTTATTTTTATTTCTTATTTCTTATACCTTGGGTCAATTATCTGATTTTCAGAAGATCGAGAGTCCCAGATTTCATATTAGTATTTCATATAATCTCTCCCCCCACTGCCTTTCTCTTTTTCTTTCTTTCTTTCTTTTTTTAAAATCATGGGTTAATAATCTGATTTTCAGAAGTAGACAGCCCCAAACTTCATACTAATATTTTATAAAATCCCTTTTCTTTTGGAATTAACTTTTTCTTCTTTCTTCTTCTCTTTCCCCCTCTTTTAAATTTCTCACTATTGTTTTGGATACCAGTCATGAACATTTGTCAAAGCGTTTAGCACTTGGGTTGTATGGGATGAGAATCCAGTCATGGCTTTACAATATTTAAACTTCAGGTCTCTGCTGGTCAGCCTTTTCCTCTCTAACAAGTATTCTTCTTCTTTCCTAAGCCTAACTGGGGAGCCAGATGAAAGGTTCAAAATTCATTTTTCATTCATTTTTCTGTTTTTTCACTAGATAGATTCATTTCTGTATTTATTTCCTTTGTTTGTTTGTTTTTAGTGACATTCCTATAGATAATACCTTTTGAGCTTATAGATTTTAATATGATTCCCTGCATTGTTGTTTCTTCTTTCATGTTCTTATTATTTTTGGACCTCTCATTGAAGCTGTTTATGGAGAGGAGAGTCAATATGATGTGATTAATGTGATCTGCTTAAGATTTTGCTGTATAGTTATGACACAGAGTTGGATATTTATTTTATCCAGCTTATGTTCTACCCTGATGGAACTATGAAAATTATGTAATTATTTTAGAACTTTTATAAACAGCATTGAATTTATGAATTTCTCCATCTGCTACGTATGGCATTGAGATAGGTGTACGTGAATTTATAGCATTTTACTAGAGAAGTCTGTAATAGAAGCTTTTCAATGTCCTTGTCTTATCAGAATAAGGATTTCTAGTGATACTGAACGTCTTTGGCATTTTTCTAGACTTTTGGATTCTTTTTTGATTATTTAAGATATCACTCGCCCATCAGCTTAATGAACAACAGAATTAAAGGAACTTGTACTCACTGCATAAATCTTTCATTATCCTGTATGGAACCTTTTTTTATTTGTTGTTCAGAGAAGCTGGGACGAAAAAGATTAGAAGATTTATGACTTTTAAAAATCTTTCTTCTTATTTAGAAAATCATTATTTAGTATTGAAAAACACAGTAAATTTTTAAAAATTTACTCTTTTTTCACCAGATTCATTAGATTTAGGATTTTGGAAGATTCTCAATAGCTTTTAGATCCCCCTCCTTCCTTCTCTTTTTTCTTTTCTCTCCATTCACATAGGACTTAATTCAGACGAAGGATGACTTGGGAAATTTAGACTATCTCTAAAGAATAGAGTTTAATATTTGGGATGGGTATTTTTACTGCAGAACACAGTGGGTGTTTTAATTACTTATATTACCTATATAGCAGAATTGGTTCTCTCTTTATCCAGCTGGTTCACTGGGAGGTTCAAAATTCCATATAAATGCCTAGATTTAGATTTTGTGTGGCTAGTCAATTAAATATATGTTACTCCATATGTGTGTGTGTGTGTGTGTGTGTGTGTGTGTGTGTGTGTGTATACCATTACTATTTTTGTATCTTCTTATTAATTGGGATTGTTTAATGATGGATAAGATCTTGTTTGTAAACATGTATGTTTGCTGGGATCTCAGAGATGTAACATTTTCTGTTTTTACTTATAATACTAATAAAAGCATTTAAAAATCTTAAAAAAGAAAGAAAGAAAAGAAAAGATGGGCCTTCAAGGGCTTTCTGAATATCCTAAGAGGGGGACATGGCAGGGCTCCACTGGGAGGGCATTCAGAAGCTGAGAAGCCACAACCGAAAAGGCCCTGTCTTCAATCCCCGCCAACTGAATCTCAGTCAGTGAGGGGACCATGAGCACAGCATTTGATGCTGGGCCCTGGCAGTGAAAAAATAATGGGAATTTATGATAAATGGAGTAGGCGCAAAGCCTAGAATGTACTGAACAGTATTGTTTTTACCTTTAGTTCACTGGCATCATTGCTCACGTCTGTAACAAGAGGATCCTGAAAACAAAAAACAAATCCTGGTGTTGAAAAGACGTATTTTGGCATTTGTGTATAACGTTGTCTTTCTCATGGCAGTTCATTGGGGAGGAAGGTTTTACATACTGGCTTAGTGATTGAAAAGGCTGGTGATTGAAATGGCAGGTCCTTTTCAGCAGTCTGAAAGGAGAGACAACAAACAATATCAGTATTCAACTTGAAACTTACTGCAAGAATCATGTCTGTGCCATAACTGCTATCCTTAATGTCAGAAATCTGAATAATGCTAATGATCATCCTTATATTAGGCAGATACTTGTGTTCCTTATATTAGGCAGATACTTGTGTTGCTGTGGTACAAGCTGTTCATTTGATGCCTGAATGACTGAACAAACATAATCAAAGCATATGTACTGGACGTGGTATCTAGAATTGGGACAGTTATTCGGGGCATCTCACAAGAATCACAGGACAAAAAAGCAGATAAAGTTTTTTGGTTTTTTTTTTAAAGTTAGCTAAAAACAGCAGCCAGTTAAGACCAACCTCAAAAGTTTTAACAGTTAAAAAGCCATGAGGCAGAGATGACAGATAAAAACATTACAAAGCCTCTTTGAAAAGATGGGCCTTCAAATGCTTTTTGAATATCCTAAGAGGGGGACATGGCAGAGCTCCACTGGGAGGGCATTCTGAAGCTGAAGAGCCACAACCGAAAAGGCCCTGTCTTCAATCCCCGCCAACTGAATCTCAGTTGGTGATGGGTCCATGAGAACAGCATTTGATGCTGGGCACTGGCAGTGAAAAAATAATGGGAATTTGTGATAAACGGAGTTAGCGCAAAGCCTAGAATGTACTGAACAGTATTGTTTTTACCTTTAGTTCACTGGCATCATTGCTCACGTCTGTAACAAGAGGATCCTGAAAACAAAAAACAAATCCTGGTGTTGAAAAGACGTATTTTGGCATTTGTGTATAACATTGTCTTTCTCATGGCAGTTCATTGGGGAGGAAGGTTTTACATACTGGCTTAGTGATTGAAAAGGCAGGTGATTGAAATGGCAGGTCCTTTTCAGCAGCCTGAAAGGAGAGACAACAAACAATATCAGTATTCAACTTGAAGCTTACTGCAAGAATCATGTCTGTGCCATAACTGCTATCCTTAATGTCAGAAATCTGAATAATGCTAATGATCATCCTTATATTAGGCAAATACTTGTGCTGCTGTGGTATGAGCTGTTCATTTGATGCCTGAATGACTGAACAAACATAATCAAAGCATATGTACTGGACGTGGTATCTAGAATTGGGACAGTTATTCGGGACATCTCACAAGAATCACAGGACAAAAAAGCAGATAAAGTTTTTTGGTTTTTTAAAAAAAGTTAGCTAAAAACAGCAGCCAGTTAAGACCTACCTTAAAAGTTTTAACAGTTAAAAAGCCATGAGGCAGAGATGACAGATAAAAACATTACAAAGCCTCTTTGAAAAGATGGGCCTTCAAATGCTTTTTGAATATCCTAAGAGGGGGACATGGAAGAGCTCCACTGGGAGGGCATTCCGAAGCTGAGGAGCCACAACCAAAAAGGCCCTGTCTTCAATCCCCGCCAACTGAATCTCAGTTGGTGATGGGTCCATGCGAACAGCATTTGATGCTGGGCACTGGCAGTGAAAAAATAATGGGAATTTGTGATAAACGGAGTTAGCGCAAAGCCTAGAATGTACTGAACAGTATTGTTTTTACCTTTAGTTCACTGGCATCATTGCTCACGTCTGTAAGAAGAGGATCCTGAAAACAAAAAACAAATCCTGGTGTTGAAAAGACGTATTTTGGCATTTGTGTATAACGTTGTCTTTCTCATGGCAGTTCATTGGGGAGGAAGGTTTTACATACTGGCTTAGTGATTGAAAAGGCAGGTGATTGAAATGGCAGGTCCTTTTCAGCAGCCTGAAAGGAGAGACAACAAACAATATCAGTATTCAACTTGAAACTTACTGCAAGAATCATGTCTGTGCCATAACTGCTATCCTTAATGTCAGAAATCTGAATAATGCTAATGATCATCCTTATATTAGGCAAATACTTGTGCTGCTGTGGTATGAGCTGTTCATTTGATGCCTGAATGACTGAACAAACATAATCAAAGCATATGTACTGGACGTGGTATCTAGAATTGGGACAGTTATTCAGGGCATCTCACAAGAATCACAGGACAAAAAAGCAGATAAAGTAATTTAAAAAAACAGTTAGCTAAAAACAGCAGCCAGTTAAGACCAACCTTAAAAGTTTTAAAAGTTAAAAAGCCATGAGGCAGAGATGACAGATAAAAACATCATAAAGCAGTTCCTGAGAGAACATGGAATCGTGCATCTAACCACAGTAGCTTATAACCCATTACAGAATGGAGTGTCAGAGAGAAACAATAAAAGTCTTCTGGATATGGTAAGATGCATGCTTGCTCATGCACACCTCCCACAGAAACTCTGGGGAGAGGGCATCATGACTACTGCATACATACAAAACACAATGCACACAAAGGCTGTAGGGACAACACCATATGAACTTTGGCATGGTCATAAGCTGTCCATGATACATCTGCGTCTCTTTGAATACACGGCTTATTCATACATCCCAAAGGGATTGTTGTAGGCTACTCAGCTCAATCCAAAGGCTACAGAATTCTGGATCCTGACACCAACAAGATAACCATCAGCAGATCAGTGTATTTTGATGAGAATGAAAGAGCTGTGTCTTCAGAGGGGGCTTACACTGAAGCAAGCGACCAGATCAAACACCCTGACAACTGGAGATTATGCTTCCTGATGCCAGCAGAATTACGGAGGAAAAGACAGCAGATCCAGATGCAACCCCGCTCGACACAGAGACCTCCAGCGATCCACCAGATGCACCTGAGATAGTGGAAGAGACCTCAGAGGGTGAGGTGAGGCAATCAACGGGCGTAAACAGAGGTGTTCCAGCCCTGAGATTGTCCTACGTTGCAAGAACAGCGGAACAACCAGAACCCTTGTCATGGGAGGAGATATCCCAGCTACCACAATCAGAAGCCCATAAGTGGAAACAAGCTGCAATTGAAGAGCTTGAGGCTCTACAGAAAAACAAAACCTGGACTCTTACTAAGCTACCTCAAGGGAGGGAAGTTATAGGCTGCAAATGGGTTTTCAAACTCAAACATGATGCTGACAGTGAGGTTCAGTGCTACAAAGCCAGACTAGCAGAGAAAGGATATTCACAGAAATATGGAGAAGACTACGATGAAACATTTGCACCAATAGTCAAACACACCACAGTAAGAACTCTGTTAAGTATTGCTGCTAGCAATGGAATGCACATTGAACACCTAGACATGAAAACTGCATTCTTGCATGGTGAATTGGAAGAGGACATATACATGCAACAACCACCAGGTTTCTTAGAGAATGGCAAGGAAGACT
Source organism: Hemicordylus capensis (assembly GCF_027244095.1). NCBI lineage: Eukaryota > Metazoa > Chordata > Lepidosauria > Squamata > Cordylidae > Hemicordylus > Hemicordylus capensis. The sequence continues at coordinate 22,117,981 of NC_069661.1, read as the reverse complement.
TTGTATGCAAACTGCAAAAGAGCATTTATCATTTAAAACAGGCTGCCAGAGTGTGGAACACGAAACTAATGATATGCTACTTAAAGCAAACTTCAAAAGAAGTGAAGCTGATCCCTGCCTCTACACCAAATGCAGAGATGGAAAATGGACCTACATTTTGGCATATGTTGATGATTTGATTCTTGCTTATGAGAATCCAGATGACAGCAAGGAAATAATGCATTATTTGAACAGGAATGTGGAAGTCAAGCGACTTGGCAACATCACACACTACTTGGGCATTCAAGTACAAAGAGAGAAAGATGGAAGTTTCCTCATCAACCAAGAACAGAAAATTAAAGAACTGATGAACCTGCTGAGACTGGAAGATGCAAATCCTACACCAACTCCAATGGAAGTGAACTACATAAAGCAAGAAGATCAAATTGAGCCACTATCTGACAGCCATAGATATTGTGAAGCATTGGTTAAGCTTCTATACATTAGTACACTCACTAGGCCAGATATCAGTACAGCAGTTAGCTTACTTTGCAGAAAGACTGTATCACCAACAGTCAAGGATTGGAATGCAATTAAGAAACTTGTTAAGTACCTAAAGGTGCACACTTTAATCTCAAGCTACTAGCTAGCAGTGAACCAAAACTAGAAGCATACGTAGATGAAGACTGGGGTGGAGACCTAACAGAAAGGAAATCCACCAGTGGCCACAATTTTCTATGGAGATGGAGCCATAAGCTGGTCAAGCACCAAGCAAGACATAACAGCAGCATCTACCACTGATACAGAATATGTATCAGCTACACAGGGCTGTCACGAGAGACAGTGGCTGTGTCAACTACTGAAAGATCTGGGCATAGATGTACCACAGCCCGTACCACTGTATGAAGACAACCAAGGCTGCATTCAACTCTCCAAACAAGAAGATGTAAAGAGGTGTACGAAGCATATTGACGTAAAGTACGATATAGTGAGAAATCTGCAAAAGGATGGACTAATCAAGCTGATCTACTGTCCAACAAATGAAATGCTTGCAGATCTACTTACTAAGCCACTATAAAGACCCTGCTCTGAAGGGTTGAGGGGAAAAAAAGAATCTTATAGACTGAGTCACAAGACATCGAGAGGGGGTGTTGGAAGTGAAGGACTCTATGCTGCCTCATGCCTCAGTGACAGAGGGGGACAGATTAGTGAGTCAGAGGGCTAGAGGGGTCAAGACATTGGTCATCCCTTCTCTCTACTGCTCTGACATTATCCCTTTGATATGTAGATTGCTACGCTCAGGGACTTCCTTCCTGCCTGCCTCTCTCTCTCTCTCTCTTCCTTCTTCTTCTCCTCCCTATCACGCACGCTCACCTCACCATGTGTGCAGAGATGCAGACAGCATCTCTCTGCATCCTGCTAGCTAGATAAATTAGAGATTCTATCTCTCCACTTTCCCATCTAGAATGGAGTTCTCAAATAAAGACTCCTTTTATTGATTTGAAACTATGAACTGGCTCCAAGTTTCTTTTGCTCTCAGCAAACACGCATGCCTGGGCAGACTCCACTGTGATTTGCTTCTGTGAACTCTGCTGTAATAGAAGGGTATATCTTACCAGAGAGAATTCCCAACAGTTTTTACCTTTAGTTCACTGGCATCATTGTTCACATCTGTAGCAAGAGGATCCTGAAAACAAAAAACAAATCCTGGTGTTGAAAAGACGTATTTTGGCATTTGTGTATAACGTTGTCTTTCTCATGGCAGTTCATTGGGGAGGAAGGTTTTACATACTGGCTTAGTAGGTGATTGAAATGGCAGGTCCTTTTCAGCAGCCTGAAAGGAGAGACAACAAACAATATCAGTATTCAGCTTGAAACTTACTGTAAGAATCATGTCTGTGCAATAACTGCTATCCTTGATGTCAGAATTCTGAATAATGCTAATGATCATCCTTATATTAGGCAGATACTTGTGTTGCTGTGGTACAAGCTGTTCATTTGATGCCTGAATGACTGAACAAACATAATCAAAGCATATGTACTGGACGTGGTATCTAGAATTGGGACAGTTATTCGGGGCATCTCACAAGAATCACAGGACAAAAAAGCAGATAAAGTTGTTTTTTTTAAAAAAAAGTTAGCTAAAAACAGCAGCCAGTTAAGACCAACCTTAAAAGTTTTAACAGTTAAAAAGCCATGAGGCAGAGATGACAGATAAAAACATTACAAAGCCTCTTTGAAAAGATGGGCCTTCAAATGGTTTTTGAATATCCTAAGAGGGGGACATGGCAGAGCTCCATTGGGAGGGCATTCTGAAGCTGAGAAGCCACAACCGAAAAGGCCCTGTCTTCAATCCCCGCCAACTGAATTTCAGTTGGTGATGGGACCATGCGAACAGCATTTGATGCTGGGCACTGGCAGTGAAAAAATAATGGGAATCTGTGATAAACGGAGTTAGCGCAAAGCCTAGAATGTACTGAACAGTATTGTTTTTACCTTTAGTTCACTGGCATCATTGCTCACGTCTGTAAGAAGAGGATCCTGAAAACAAAAAACAAATCCTGGTGTTGAAAAGACGTATTTTGGCATTTGTGTATAACGTTGTCTTTCTCATGGCAGTTCATTGGGGAGGAAGGTTTTACATACTGGCTTAGTGATTGAAAAGGCAGGTGATTGAAATGGCAGGTCCTTTTCAGCAGCCTGAAAGGAGAGACAACAAACAATATCAGTATTCAACTTGAAACTTACTGCAAGAATCATGTCTGTGCCATAACTGCTATCCTTAATGTCAGAAATCTGAATAATGCTAATGATCATCCTAATATTAGGCAGATACTTGTGTTGCTGTGGTACAAACTGTTCATTTGATGCCTGAATGACTGAACAAACATAATCAAAGTATATGTACTGGATGTGGTATCTGGAATTGGGACAGTTATTCGGTGCATTTCACAGGAATCACAGGACAAAAAAGCAGATAAAGTATTTTTTTTAAAAGCTAAAAACAGCAGCCAGTTAAGACCAACCCTAAAAGTGTTAGGTTAAGACAAACCTTAAAACTGCTGTTCCTAATGTCAGAAATCTTAATACCACCATTGATCATCATTAAATCCTTAGATTCTTATGCTGCTTTTCGTCCAGTTTGTTCAGGGGAAGGTATACTTTATGTTCTATCTCAGGGGTTCCCAACAGGGGATACTGGTATCCCTAGGGGTACTTGAAGGCCTTGCAGTGGCTTCATGCAGTCCTCCTGCCTCCATACACTGTAGCCACACTGTTTGTTCCCCATCTGAGGATCACCTCCTTGAAGCCAACATCCCCAGCTATATATCCGCTACAGAAAGGGAGGGCGGAGGGTGAAGACCCTCCTCTTCTCCTCCTGATTGGCTGGCTTTGTGCTCAATCTCCCTGTACCCCTCCCCTCAGCCCGACTGACAGGATGTGAGCCAGTGGCTTTAGGAGCCTGTTTCCCTAAATGTAACATTTAAACTTGTGGTTTTTTATGTATATGTGTGTGTAGAAACACACATTTAGTGCTCATCTCCTTGCTTTTGAAATTGGTAGGATGTTTACTTGTTCTATTAATTTCAGTGGGAATACTCATGAGTACACCTATATCGGGCAGCAGCGATATAGGAAGATGCTGGAAGGCATCATCTGATACTACGCGGGATGAGGCACTGGTAAACCCCTCCTGTATTCTACCAAAGAAAACCACAGGGCTCTGTGGTCACCAGGAGTCGAAATCGACTTGACAGTGCACTTTACTCATGAGTAACTCAGGGTCAGACTGGGGGCACTGAGAGGGCAGTGGAATGTATGTGGCGAGGGTGCTGGGTTTTGAGCAGAATGGGTACTTAAGGGTGGGAGTACTTATTGCTGCCGAGTGCGGCGGGGTGTAGGGGCTGTAGAGTGCGGCCGCTGTAGATTGCTGTAGAGTGTGGCCGGGAATATACCCTGTTGCCCTGTGGGCCAGTCCGAGCGTGGAGTAACTTAGTCTGAATGCATGTCATTGACTGGAGTAGCCTCTCTCATAACTGCAACATTTAAATCTGAGGTTTCTCAGCTGAAGGTCTGTGACAGGAGGGGTTCACTTGTTAGAAAGGTTTGAGAACCCCTGTTCTAGCCTGTTTGATACCTGTACCTGAATGACGGAACTGAGTCCTCCAAAATGGAAACGCTGAAAGTAGTATCTCAAAATTAAGCCAGTCACATTATAGTGAAAATGTGTTGTGATAAACTGAGTTAGCAGAAAGCCCCCCTTGTACTGAAGGGTATCGTTGTTACCTTCAATTTAGTGGCATCCTTGCTTACATCTGAAGAAAGAGGAGCCTGGAAACAAACATCAAACCCGAGTGTTGAAAAGTCATATTTTATCTTTTCTGTTTAATGTACTTTTTCTCATGGAAGTCCAGTGGGAAGAAGAAGTTTTATATACTGGTTTTCTTGGTGAATGAAATCCCTGTTTGTTTTCAGCAACCTGAAAGCCTAGATAGCAACCCATATCAGGAGTCAACTGGAAACTTACTGCAAGAATCTTGTCTGTGCAATAACTACTATCCTTAATGTCTGTCAGCAACCAATATCAGTATTCAACTTGAAACGTATTGCAAGAATTGTGTCTCCAGATGGTGGAGTTCATGCAGAAGAAAGCACTCTCTGAGGTAACCCAGACCTAAGCGATTCTGGGCTTTAAAAGTTGTCACCAGCGTTTATATTTATGTGTATATATCATGAACATATTGGCAGTTTAGAGTACTTCGGGGGGGGGGGGCAGACTGGAGGCTACCATCTTTTTTCACCGGTGTCTCAAGGGTCAGTCATGGGTCTTGGGACTGCAGCCTGGACATGCTTTGGTTGATCTTTGACATGGCCCTGGAGTGGAATCCGCCCTCACAGTTCTCAAGGCTTGATTTTGTAAATCAATGACTGAGCTTGAGGGCATGTGTTGTTGTTTTTTAAGTGACAGAGAGAAGTAGAACAGAGCTGAATGGTAGTTCCTGGTATCAACAGACTTAATGTTCCTTTGGTTGTAGTAATACATGCCAATGTCTGGCCACCAAATTCCGTATGGTAACATTTTCCTTCAAAGCTTTTGTGCACATTCCAGGCAAACTTACTCTACATAAGCATGTTCTTGCAGGCTTCTGTGCTACTTCTTAGTGTGATCTTACCGTATGTACATATGCTGAGCAGGGACCTCGCACCATTGTTTCAGCGCCACCTGCTGGCCATCACTTGCATTCTGAGAAGAAATTACCTTTCCCCTCAGTTGCCACAAAGTGGTAATGAAAAAGGAGTGAGCTCTTCTTGGAATGCAAGAACTGACTGGCAGGTAGTGCTGCAGAAGTCACATGATGTCCCTGCTCAGCATGTGCACAGAGTGAAGATTGCACTAGGACTTGCACAAAAGCCTGCAGGAGTATGTGTAGAGAGAGTAACCTTGCCCCTGCATATACGCCTGTGTACAAAAGCTTTGAATGTGCATGAAAACTTTGAATGTTCCTGTTTATTGCCATGTGGAAAATGCTACAGATTAATGCTACCGCTCAATGAGAGCCAGAGAACCACTATGTTTTGTTTATATCCATGGGCACAGATATGCACCCGCCCAATACAATATTTCTGGGCCACTTCCAGTTTTCCATTTGAAAGAATGCTTTCTGTACCTGTTCCATTTTCAGTTTCCCCACAACTGTATGTGCCACTTCTGGTATCTTGAAAGAGAAAAAGTGGAAAGAGATGATGAGAACCGATTCCCTGCTATGAAGTCATCAGAACAAATGTACCATTCATAGCTTATTTGTGCTGCATATGTAATGTACTTACAGGTAAAGCAAAGGCAATGCTGAAAAGACACCCGCAAATCACAGCAATCTTCATTGTGAGAGATTCTCCGGAGAATATTTTGCAATGGTCTGTTGATGGGACACACACTGTTATCAAAATCTTAGTGGGATGTTTCTTTTGCATTGTTCTTTACTTTTTGGAGTTGAAGCTTCTGCATATGTGAGAATACTGGCTGAGATCCAGATGAAATTACTCCTGAGTAGACACTTACTTGTCCTGCTGAAATTGCATAATCCTGTAGAGTAACACTGTTGCCTGAGTAATACTGTTGAGTAACTTAGTCTGGATGTGGTCCACTTTATCCCTTTCTTTCACTGTGGTTGGCTTCACATGTCACACTGAATCTGGTTTTGCCGAGTCACCGGAGCCCCAAGAAAACATGTGTGCCTTTCTACCAGCATCAGAAAGGATACACCAACATTTGGAGTGTCATCTGAACCCAGCAATGTCGGCATATTCTACTGCTAACAGTTCAATCAATCAATCAATCAGTCCTTTATTACAATCAGAGACCAGCATAACCTGCTTACAGTTTGTATCTCGACATTTGTACCTAAGATCTGAAGTGAGGGACAGATGTCAGGTTCCGAGCCGTTGACTAGGGATGTGCACAGAACTGGTCCGTGCAGTCCCGGGGTGGCGGGGTTAGCTTTAAGGGACAGGTAAGGCACTGTCTCCCTGTTAGCTTCTGCCCCACCGGGCACGCCAGCCATGAGTGTGGCAACACTAATCAGGGTGCAAGCTGGAATGTTGCAGCTCAGAGTACCTGCTTTTTTGGAGGGTGCCAGCGGTAAAAAATGGTGGGGCAGGGGCTGACAGGGAGGCAGTGCCTTCCCTGTCCCTTAAATCTACCTCCCCACCCTTCGAACTGGTCTGGACGCCAGCGGACTGAGCCACCACTAGAGGAGGGACAACTGGAGAGATTTAGGCTTGGGGCAAAGGACGGCTTTCTCAGTGAATTGACAGTCTGAGAGTGGCAGCATTGCCCATTGTGTGTACAATCATCCTATTATTGCCTCTGGTGTTGCAGGGTTATATAATGTCTCAAAAACCTGCAAACCTGATTGACCAGAGATGGGAGTGGTGTAAAAGAAGTGTGTGTGTGTGTGTGTGTGTGTGTGTGTGTGTGTGTGTGTACATGATAAGGGCAAAGATGCTACTCTCATACAATTTTCAATACTCTGTGAATGTCATGGTCTTCCTCTAGAAGAAGAAGAGAGAACAGCACAAGCCGTGCTAGGAAAGGGACTGAACATAAAACAGCCAATATCCCCTGCTAATGTGGCAAAGAGGCACCTTTTAACGTGGTGATTCTCTTTATTTAGCAGGGGGAGAGTAGCTGGTCCTATCCACCCCCAGCACAGTACCCCCAGTGACTGTTGCTGGTGTCTACAGTAGCTGATGTTTCTTTTTAGACTGTGAGCCATTTGGGGACAGGGATCCATCTGATTTATTTATTATTTCTCTGTGTAAATGGTTAATTGTAAAACACCCTGAGCCATTTTGGACGGGCAGTATAAAAACCAATCAAACAAACAAATAAACCACCATAAGCCATTTTTGGAAGGGTGGTATAGAAATCGAATAAGCAAACAAAACAAACAAATAAATAAAATGAAATAAAATGAAACAAACAAATAAATAAAAATTGTCATGCCTTTATATAAATCTACTACTGTGCACTGTCCTGATCACCCCATCTCAAAAAGAAGTTGGAAAGGGTAGACTAGAAAGGGTGAACTACAGTATGAACTCGAATTGGGAAGGGTGGGCCCATCCTTGCAACCAAATGTTGGGCAGAAGGTGAGTCCAGCCAGGATCCCATGAACCGTTCATGTGTCACAAGAATCAAGATCGGAGGATGGGGAAGTGACTGTGGGCTAGCTACCATCTGGGTAGGATGGCAAAGGCCAACCAGCATTGTTTACTCTGCTCTGTATGAAGGGCAGAGGAAAAGCACGTCCCACACCATCCTACTTAGACTGCGGCTAGCACACAATCTCTTTCCTTTCTCCCTACTTCAATTTTGCCAACACATGACCGTTGCACACATGAGTCTTGGAGGTGCCTAAAGAAAGGTGTCCAAAACTTGCAGCATGCTCAGGCACGGGCTTAGGTAAGACAGGCACACCAGGGATATACGGCTTGATGGTCTTTATGAAGCCAGGGAGGGGCCATAACTTAGTGGTAGAGCATCTGCTGTGGATTTAAAAGGACTCAGATTCAGTCCCTACAATCTCCAGGGACCTTTACACACAGCAGGCTTTACCGCGGGTTTATGGGGAGGCTTTACTGCAAACTTGAAGTTGTCCCCAAAAATCCGACACAAATAGTGAATTCTTTTACCTCAGATCTAAATCAGGCTACACTCTTAACGCACAGTGAAAAACCTGAATTGTGTCTGAACTTCTCCTTGATAACTTGCAGGAACTTTGGGGTAAAACTGGCCGATATGCAAACTCATCCCCTCCATTCCAGAGGAGATGCAAGTTAAAGAGCTTTAAAAGCCCCGTGTGAAAAACTTCCAGGTGGGTTCGAATCCCTGATGGTATGTTTCCCAGACTATGGGAAAACATCTATATCGGGCAGCAGCAATATGGGAAGATGCAGAAAGGCATCAACTCATACTGCATGGGAATGGTAAACCCCTTCTATATTCTATCAAAGAAAAGCACATGGCTCTGCGGTGGCCAGGAGTCGACACCGACTCGACAGTGCAACTTTACTTTTTAGAGCTAAAAAGGATTCCAGTCTGAAGTCATGTGAACTGCTGTCAGTCAGTGTAGACAAAGCTGAACTAAATGGACCAATATGGCAAGTTCATCTATGCAATTTATCATCTCTCCAGTAATACTTCTATAAGAATAATGGCCTACCTGCAGGGTTGTTGTGAAGTTTAGCCTGAACAGTAAAGTGTAATATAAATGGAAGTCTCATCATTACCTGATCTGAAAAAATACTCTTCTGGAAGTTTGCTGAAGCGATCCGGGCTCACTTGCTTGGAAGATGTCCTGTCCTTTCCTTGTACTGCTTGATGCCTGCAGCCCTCTGACATTTAAATCCTGCCCCAGACACCAACCCACCAATCCTCATGAGGTACTAGAACAGAAAAGAGCACACACTTTTTTATTATCATCGTTTCCATATTTCTCTTACATTCTCCCCGCCTCCTTTTTTTTTTTTTTTTGCTTTTTACGGACAATGTCGCTTATTATGATCAGATCCCATTTTCAATCTTTAGTATCAAGTAGGAGGATTTAAGGGGTACAAAAAGGTTCATTCAGTTCTGTGTAGGAGGTTCTAAGGGGCATGCCGTCATTTTTTGTTTGCAAATTAAGCCCAGCTTTCTCTCCAGAGATCAACTGATAAATGCATTTAGATTTTTCATGGGTGAAAATATCGTTACTGAATATCTGTGTGTCTCAGTGATTCACTAAAGGGACAAGGCAATCATTCACTGATACAGGAGAACCCCATTATCTGTGGGGGTTCCATTCACTGCTATGACCGTGGATAGCAGACCCGTGGATAATGGAGCATCAAGTGAAGGGGAATGGGGATGTGTGTTCCAAGTTCCTGGAGACTGCAACAAAACAAAACAAACAAAACAACAAAAAACACCACCCCAAAATTGGTGGGAAAAGGTGAAAATAATGGAAATAAATTGCCCTACCATGTTTTGTGGGTCTGCAGCTGTCCTGCAAGCCCCCCCAGAGTCCAGAATCCGCAATTTTACTGCAATTTTCATGGGGGGGGGAGTAAAACAACACTTTTTGTTGAAAAAATATAAATATTTGTTGTTCCAAGAATAAATAAATAGATGTGTTCCAAGAACATGAGCCGCCCTGTGGCCACTACGAAGAGGAGCCACTGAATCCCACGCACCTGCCACCTTCCTACAGGCCCCCTCTCATCTGCCACCTCCGCAACGGCTCCACCAAGCTCTGTAGTGGCCCCACACTAGGCAGGCCCCCTCCTACCCCCTCATTGGCTGCCCAGCCCACCTGTCCCCCCTGCCCCCCCATTCACTACTACCCTCCACTGGCCTCTGCAGCCTGGTCGCAGTATGATGACATCACTGCCCGCAGGCAGGTGGGTGGGTGGCCCGAGTCAGCAGTGACGACAGCGACAGAACACAGGCTTTCACCTGTGCCACGGATTAGTGCTCCCTGGCATTGTGAACCAGTTTTAAACATTGCTGCTGCTATAGTTTGTAGGTATGGTCGTGCATTTGTTATTTTTTTCATGATTTACCGTATTTTACGGGCTATAAGACGCTACGGACTATAAGACGCACCTTAATTTTAACCCAGTTTTTCAGAGTTTTAACATATTAAACTGTTAAAACATATAAGACGCACCTGAATTTTGGCGGATATTTTTCGAGGAAAAAAGTGAGTCTTATAGTCCATAAAATACGGTAAATGGTCCTAGTGGATTTATGCGCTATAGTTATTTGCGTTTGCTACACTGCAAAGTGGCTCTCTTACCCCTGGACTTCGGGGCTGAGGTCCAGGGCCTCCACACTACTTGGGGCCCCCCAAATAATCTTTAGTCTGCCCTGGGTGGTGTGGTGCTGGCCTGCACTGTGCCAGGAGGCCGAGTGTGTGATTGTGACCTGTGCCGGGTGCTTTAGAGACAGAGGGGGGAGTGGGGAAAGAGAGATGTGGGATGGGAGTCTGTGAAGGTGCATGTTGAAATGTTTCTGCTCATGCGTATTTGCATAAATAAACCTGTGTAATATTCTTACATTCTTGTGTGTTCAGTTGCTATTTGTACCCTCAGGAACCCTTGTGTTTCTGAGGGTACACAGTTTTTTTGTTTGTGTGTGTGTGGGGGGGGGGGGGGAGTGATGCTTACTTTGTTGGAGGGGGGAGCTCCAGAGCCCTTTAGGTCCAGGCTCCAAAATTACCTAAGTGCACCTCTGACGCTGCCACCACTTTGGATATATCCTATATTACAGTGATTGGCAAACTTGGGTCCCCAGATGTTGGGGACCAACATCTCCCATCATCCGCAGCGACAATGGCTGAAGAGGCTGATGATGTCGTCCAACAACATCCGGGGTCTAAATTTTAGAACCTCTGTTGTATAGAAAAAGAGGGGAAATAACTAAATAGATATGAATGACTGAAGATAAGGAATTCAGACACAGAGAGCACCTCATGAGGCAGCTTATTAAATGTAGTGCATATATTATTGTCTCCCTGATAAAAAGATGCCCAAATGTATGTAAGTAATGTAAAGATGCTCTTTTTTATCCACAGAGACAGAAATCCCTTTCTATGTCCCAAAATAAATTAATTTTTGAATAAAATGGTGGGGGAAGAATTAGGTCGATCAGGGCAGTAAAATGTTCCCTCATTTGTTTTTCAAGTACTGTCTGTGCTCATTAATCACCTGAGAGTCAAGGCCATGGTGATACTTCTTTTGAAGAATAGTTTCTATATTTAGGTACTTAAATATAGATGGACGAGTTTACTTGTAAGCACCTGCTTCTGACAGATTCCCCTGCTCTCTCCCGCCCCACTAATGAGTTAAACAGTGAAATATCAACCCAGAAGTTAATAGCTGACCAGTTCTCCACCCTCATCTGATGAAGGAAGCAGCTGCCTATAAAAGTTCATGCCACAAAACAGCTGCTTCCTTCATCAGATGAGGGTGGAAAGCTGGTCAGCTATTAACTTTGGGGTTGATCCTTCACTGTTTATCTCGGTGGTGGTGTAGGAGAAATTACAGAAATCTATAATGGAGTCACAAAGCCATGAGACTGTCATCATTAGTATGGGTGACTTTCTGCACGATCCCCATCGCACACTAAGGTCATCTGAGGAGGTCCGTCTTCAGTTACCACCAACACGTCTGGTGGCGCCTCGGAGACGGGCCTTCTCTGTAGCTGCTCCTGGGCTGTGGAATGCACTCCCGGCAGAAATCCATAATCTGAGTTCATTTTTGGCCTTCAGGAGAGCCCTTAAGACCTATCTGTTTGGTCTGGGTTTCCAGGGCTTTTAAATTCTTTTTAAACTAGAGGTTCAGCCTGGTTTTCCAGGGTTTTAAAAACAGTTTTAATAGTTTAAGTAGTGATTTTATGTTTTTATAGTTTTCGGTTTTAATTGTTAATTGATTTTAGTTTTGTTTTAATGTGAACCACCCTGAGCCATTTTGGAAGGGCGGTATAGAAATAAAATAAAATAAAATAAAATAAAAAATAAGAAGGCTTATGAGATTACCATGTCTGTGTATGCGTTTGTTCGTCCCCCCTCTAATAACATAGGAACATAGGAAACTGCCATAGTCAGACCCTTGGTCTATCTAGCTCAATATTGTCTTCACAGACTGGCAGCGGCTTCTCCAGGGTTGCAGGGAGGAATCTCTCTCAGCCCTATCTTGGGGTAACTTTGTGTACCCTTTGTGTTAGAGGGTTTGTGTGTGTCCCCACTCTAATAATTAAATGGAGCCTGATACAAACCAAATTCACAACGTGTGTGTGTGTGGTGGGGGGGGGGGGCTGGGGACTTCATGACAATATGCCATGTTGTTTCAAAATGGCTGCCACTCAAAGTCTCTAGACAGCACTGTTTTGTAACTCCTGTGTTGACCGTCGGATACAAACCAAATTCACAGCATATGGGAGGAGGTCTCAGGGGACCCTGACAGGGATATTGTTTTGCCAGTTCATCATGTTGTTTCCAGACAATGGCCACTCAAAGTATAGACAACACCCCTTTGTAACTGATGTGGTGACAGTAACGTGTTATGTGGTATCCTCAGTGGCACAAACCAAATGTACCACATAAGGGAAGAGGGACTAGGTAAGGCTCCCAGAGTTCTGCTTAGAACGACTTGTTTTGTTTCTTAAATAGTAGCTGGCCGGTTGTGGTGGTGGTGGGGAGGGAGGATGGAACTGGGACCACAGTGATGTGGAAGATTTTTAAATAATTAACCCCATGCCATGGTCAGGGGTGTAGCAAGGTTGGAGTGGGCCGAGAGACAAGATTTTTAAGTGCCCCCCCCCTGCCACTGATGCTCAGCTCATGAAGTAAATATATATATACAAGTGAATTTCGGCCCGTTAAATAACGGGCGCTAGTAACGGGCGCTTCGGGCCCCCGCCGCCATTCCCCCTCCCGCCGACAGCCTGCATGCCGCAGCCGGTCTCCCGGCCGGGCAGAGGCCCCAAGGTCTCCGTGGTGGCCGCCACCCTCCCTCCCTCCCAGCTGCCGAGACCTCCTTACCAGAGTACGCCCACGTCAGTCGGGCGATAAAAGTTCCTATTTAGAGAAGGAGAGAGAAGCTCGCAAGCAGAGCTCCTCTCTCTGAAAAGCCTCTTCCCGAACTGGCACTTTGGGCACAAAGGACGCCTATTGCGTCCTTTGCGTCCATAGTGCCAGTTCGGGCAGTGACTTTGCACAGAGAGGAGCTCTGCTTGCGAGCTCTTCTCTCCTTCTCTAAATAGGAACTTTTATCGCCCAACTGACGTGGGCGTACTCTGGTAAGGAGGTCTCGGCAGCTGGGAGGGTGGGCGGGCGGCGGCGGCCGCGGGGGCAATTACATGGGCCGATTTGGCCCTTAATCATGGGGGGGGGGTTTTGGTTCAAAAAGGAGGACTTGGGCAGCTGGGAGGGAGGGCGGGCGGTTGGCGGCGGTGGCCGCGGGAGCAATTTATTGCTACGACGATGGGGACATCAGCCATCGTTTGGGGCACTGCAGCTACTTTGGCCAACATGGCCGCCCGTGTCTGGGCGGCTGTATCTTTCTCGGCGGATGCCCAGAACTGCCGAGGCTCTGCGCATGCCCAGAACTGCCGAGAAAGACACGGGCGGCACGGCCGCACACTGAAGGGTTGTATTATGGAGGATATATATATATATATATATATATATATATATATATATATATATATATATATATATATCTCCATCCTATCATCCTAAATTCTAAACATCATTCTGAATTATTTTTAAAAAGGTTTTGCAAATTGTGGACGATAAAGTCATTTAATGGTACGAGAGAAAGACATGCTGTTCTGGTAGCTCCAGGTCTTAACACCCACATCAATTTCGGAGGATGAATACCCCAGCAGGTGCACGGCTGGGGGAGTCAGTCAAGTCACTCAGTCATGTGACTTGCCTCGAAGGCAGTGGGCCCCCAGACAACTGTCTCTCCTTTCCCTATTATAGTTACGTCCCTGGCCATGGTCCTGGAGGAAAGCTGCCACTGGCACCAATGACAGATCCCCTCCTGGGCCAAATAGGAGCTTTGGGGTGTGTGGGCCATAGCCCAGTTGAAGCACACATACGTTATATGCAGAAGGTAGCAGGTTCAATTCCTGGCATCTCCAGGCTGGGCTGGGAAAGACCCCTGCCTAAAACCCTGTGGAGCTGCTGCCTATCAGGGTAGTCAGTGATGAGCTAGAGGAATCAAGGTCTGTCTCAGTATAAGGCAGCACAGAGATGGGGCTATAGCTCAGTGGTAAAGCATCCATTTTGCATGTTAAAAGTCCCAGGTTTAATTTCTTGCATCTTCAGGTAGGGCTGGGAAAGACTACTGTCTGAATTCCTGCAGAGCTACTGCCAGTCAGAGTTTTCCAGGGCTCTGGCTGCTGCCAGTCAGAGTCAGTACAGACCTAGATGGACAAATGGTCTGATTCATACTGCAGCTACATTATGTGTAGTATTTTTGTTAGGGCCATGGAATTAGAATGGTTAAAACTCTTGTACCCCTCACCATTGTCCCATCTGGGCACCCTGCAGCTGCTATTTAAGGGGGGCGGGAACTGGAAGGACAAATGACATTATTTGTGTCATATCTAGTTTGACTCTAACTTTCAGGGACATAGCTAGCCACAGCCACTTGGTGGAGCTGTCACATTTTGATGGGAGACTTTAAAGAAACCAAAGGAAAGAGTGTGATTTCTTCATAACTAGTTGAAGCTCCTATAACCTTGTTAGTGAGTTCACTGTGTGTATTTTAGCATCTAGAAATGCTTGCTGGAAATGTAGATGTTGAATTAGATCCATCCTTTTTGTCTGCAGAAGTTTTTATCCGCTTGAAATGAATATATTCCTAAAATAAATTCCTGAAGTTATTATGTACCCATTTTAAGCACTGTGCAATGCGCACAGTCAGAATAGCTTAATGGAGATTTCAGGAGAACTTAGCCTTTGGAAAGAGGACTATCATCTTGTAAAATCTACCCTGAGCCAGCTAGGGGGAATGTTGGCTGGCCAGGAATGGACAAGCCAGGTGAGTGACATTTGGAACAAAATGGAGCAAAAACTCCAGAACAAAATGTCATCTGTGCACCATGCCACCCAGCAGTCCTGTGAATCTCTATATTTATTTCTCTAAGAAGTACTCGTGGCTAATCTCATGTGTGGCAGCTCTCATGAGAGTTCACGAGCAGCTGCTGATTAGCCACGGGGACAGGGGAAAAAGCGGTGGCTGGCAGGAGGTGGCCGCCGGAGGGCAAGCAGTGGCCAGGCTGGTCACGGAGGGGGAACGAACTGGGGTGAGGTGGGGAACGAAATGGGGCTGATGGGGGGGGGGGAGAAGAACAAAATGGAGCTGAAGCGGAGGAAACAGGGAGAACTAGGGGTGCAGATGCTCTGCGCCAGGTCAGCTAGTTTATCTGATAATTCTAGGAGCGATACCACCTTCAGTCTCTTGAGGGTGCATAATTCAACTAGTTGGATCTGGCAGTAAACCACACTAACTAGGGGTGTGCATTTTGGAATTTTCTTGTTTCGATTTGTATCCGAATCGAAACACCCCCATTTTGTTTTGTACCCAAATTTTCTGAATCCGAATCAGCCCTGTTTTGTTTTGTAGCCAAATTTTCCGAATCCGAATCGATTTGGATTTTTAAAAAGGGTCCCAGGGCAAAAAGAGTGGGTGGTGGTGGTAGTGTCCAATGGGTGGAAGCTACCACCCAAATTTCAAAGGAATTAGGCAAAGGGCTGATTTTTTTTGGTGAATTTTTAAAGTTTACACATCTTTAAGAATTTTCCCATAGGGAATAATGGGGATTCCAGCAAATGTATCACTTCAAATCAAGGGGAAAGGGATGACCCAGAGTGGAGTGTGGTGGGTGGTAGTGCCCAACGGGGGCAAGGAAACTTCCAGAATTATCTCAAAAGAATTAGGAACATAGGAAACTGCCATATACTGAGTCAGACAATTGGTCTATCTAGCTCAGTATTGTCTTCACAGACTGGCAGTGGTTTTTCCAAGGTTGCAGGCAGGAATCTCTCTCAGCCCTATCTTGGAGAAGCCAGGGAGGGAACTTGAAACCTTCTGCTCTTCCCAGAGCGGCTTCATCCCCTGAGGGGAATATCTTGCAGTGCTCACACATCAAGTCTCCCATTCATATGCAACCAGGGCAGATCCTGCTTAGCTATGGAGACAAGTCATGCTCAGCCACAAGACCAGTTCTCCTCTCCACTGGGCAAAGGGCTGATCTTTTGTGAATTGTTGAAGTTTACGTGTCTTTTAAGATTTCTCCCATAGGGAATAATGGAGGTTTCAGCAGCCTCATAATTCCACTTGGGGGGCACTGGGGTTTCCCAGAGCGAGGGGTTGTGTAGTGCACATAGGGTGCCAATGACCTCCATACCCACAAGCCCTTGGGGTACTGGGTTTTGTGTTTCTGAGGTGTTAATTGTAGATTCTCTGGTAGCATATGAGATTTTCAGTGAAAAACAAGAATCCACTCTCATATGCTACCAGAGAATCTACACTCAGAACACCGCAGAAACAACAGAACCCAGCACCCCATGGGCTAGCAACCCTTCCCCTGGCCAATGTGGGGTCAGTAAAGAGTGGGAAGAAGCAAAAGAGCCAATGCGGAACAAAGAGGGAATTGTCAGCAGGTCAGCCCATGATTTAGGTCACTGATCAGAAGGCTGGAAGGGTGGGAAATTCAAAGAGATGTCAAACACAAAATGGAGACTGACTCAGAGATCACTACAAAATGGAGGTCCGAAACAACAAAACGTTTTGTAGCTGAAACAGGGATGTTTTGTTTTGTATACAAAACTTTTGGAACTGGAAAATGGGTGTTTTGTTTTGTCTGCAAAACACCCGAAACAGGCTGTTTTGGGTACAAAGTGTTTTGTATCCGAAACGTTTTGCACATCCCTAACACTAACTTCTTAGCATTAAGAATAATTAAGCTAGGAAGAGAACCAAATCAAGTCCCAGATGTATACAGTTTCATCTTTTTATTTAACTCACAATTATCAACAAAATATACATTGCAACATTAAACCTTTTCGAAGTACAGTATCGGAAGATGTAACATTCACTCTGAATGTAAATCAGATTTTTTTTTCTAGCATCTCTCTCTATTTTCTTCATAACAAACCGCCATGAGACAGATCAGGAAAATATGCAGCAAGTAGGGTTCCCTAAGCAGGTATTTCCAACTTTGGGTCCCTAGATGTTCTTGGACTTCAACTCCCATCACCCCCCACCACAAGCTGGAGATGATGGGAGTTGTAGTCCAACAATATCTGGATACCCAAGGTTGGGAATCTCTGCTCTAACAGACAGGATGGTTAGTACTGTACATAAAGCTGAAATCCAAAACATACTGACTCAGGAGACAGACAGCCCCACTGAACTCACTGGGACTTACTTCCAAGTAAACAACACAGGATCTAGCATCACGTCTGCCTGGTTAGTGACCCTGCTGCCTGCAATTGCTACAGTTTGAAATCAGACTTAGGGGTGTGCATATAATAGGGAGCAAACATTCAAGTACAAATTGCATTGCCCTTCTCTAATTCAGCAAAACAGAAAATAGAAACGAAAACCCGCCCCAGTGGATTTGGGCTCCAATCCTAGCTGCACCCATTCATGTGCAGATCCAAGGAAGTGCTCGTAGGGGTTTCTTTGGACCCGGCCATGTTTTTATCATTTAGAGGATGATCTCATTGTTCTCAACACTGTGGTGATCCTCTGTGCTGTCAAAACTTTGGTTGCTGACGTCATGGTCATGATCTACTTTTTGGAGTTCCTCACTGTGGGCTTTCTGCTGCTCACTGCTTTCCTGGCTCTCCAGTGAAATGGTGGCCTTGCTGTTGTCATGGTCGTCACTGTCATGGTCGTCTTCAGCACTCTCAGGCTTTTGTCGGCTGTCGTTCTCCTGGCTCTTGTCCTGGGACGCGCTGTGGACCTCATTGCTGTCTCTCAGGTTGCTCTTGTCACCATCCTCTGCACTCACATCTTGACTTTCGAAAGAGTGGGCCTTGGAGGAAGCAGATTCACGGCTGTCCACGTCTGGCGTGCTGTCAACTTCATCCGTTGTGTCGTGGGAATCAAACTGGAAAGCCCATGAAGGGAGAACTTATCAATGGCCATTCCAAAGTGAGAGGGAATATGTACACGACTGACTTAAACTGGGTTAACAACCATTTCTTTTCCTCAGGGATCTACACTTAGAGCAGAAAAACTCTGAGGTCATACAACAGAATACTTTCCCCCAGACTGCAGCTGAGGGGAAAATCAATGCTCTCCTATTTTACAAACGCCATGCAAACAGAAAACCAGCCCACTGCCACATGGCTTTCTAGGCTAGAATCCCCCCTCCTTGCCGATGTCCTCCTTTTCTATTTGCAAGGAGCTTCTAACTTGAGATTGCATCCAAACATGGCATCTGCTGCTGTCTACAGTCCATTTCCCCACCTCAGCATCTGACCACCCCATTGCCACCTGTAAGAGGGCTAGAGCCATAGCGCACAGATAGAGCATCGGCCTTGCATGCAGGTTCAGTCCCTGGCATCTTCAGGTAATGTTGGGAAAGACTCCTGCCTGAAACCTTGGAAAGCCTCTACCACCCGCTGCACACAGACGATACTGAGCTAGATGGACCAGTGGTCTAACATGGCATAAGGTAGCTTCCTCTGTTCCTAAGCCATCTCATTCTGCCCCTGTAGTGCTGTAAGAATCTCTAGGAGAGGATTCTCAGCATCTGCACCAAATTGTACTTCCCAAGATGCTATGGGGGAAACCATGACTGTTAACACTGGTATAAAACAGCAAGGAGCACAGACGCTTTTGGTGTTATCTATGTGTCTCTTAAGGAAGGGACAGGACGGAAGAGCTGGCTAGTAAGTGACCCTATGTTTGCTTTCCAGTCAAATTCTGTCTCAGGGCATCTGAGATAATTTTTCTCTTTCCTGGACTTTCCTAATTTTAAAACAAGAACACACACATGTGGTGTCATTTTATTTTATTTTAAGCTAGGGGGATCCCAAACACATTTCCCCCCTTTCCTGGGATTTCTAGGACATTTTACCACAGCTGTCCATCATCCCTTATATTTTTTTAAGCAAGAGAATTTCCTCAGAGAGTTTTCCTTTCCTTCCAAGGAATTTTTTTGCAACATCTCAGGACCTGTTTCAACTGGCAGCTTCACCGTGACCACAAATGAGGTTATTTCTAAACATGTTGTTTTGGAATATCTGACTTGTAAAAGCCACTGTGATGGATGGCCTTTTACTACTTCACCGCACATGAGTGTAACCAGAGATTGCTGCTGTTTGGAAAGGGAAGATAACGGAAGGAGAGTCACTTGGCTAGGACACGACTGTAGGGAGGGACCATCTGCTTTGCGTGTGGAACACCCCCAGTTCAATTCCTGGCATTCCTGGATGAGCCCCTGGTGGCACAGTGGTAAAACTGCCGCCCTGTAACCAGAAGGTTCGATCACAGTTCGATCCTGACCAGGGGCTCAAGATTGACTCAGCCTTCCATCCTTCCGAGGTCGGTAAAATGAGTACCCAGAATGTTGGGGGCAATATGCTAAATCATTGTAAACCGCTTAGAGAGCTCCGGCTATAGAGCGGTATATAAATGTAAGTGCTATTGCTATTGCTATTTCCAGATAAGGCTGGGAAAGTGCCCTGTCTAAAACTCTGTGGAGCTGCTGCCAGCCAGTGCAGGTGATACTGAAGTATCACCTGGTCTGACAATATGGCAGCTTCATATGTGATATAAACGAGCATGTAGCTCAGTGGAAGAACATGTGACATGCATGCAGAGGCTCCCGGGTTTGATCCCTAGCCTAAGAATGTAGGATGCTGCCTTCTACTGAGTCTTGGACTCATCTATTGCCATTCCACTCTTGGTCCATCTAGATCAATATTGTGCTCTAGCCCAGACTCTCCAAGGTTTCAGGCAGGAGTCTTTCCCCCAGCCTTACCTGGAGAGGCCAGGGATTGGCCCTGAGACCTTCTGCATGCAAAGCAGATACTCTACCACTGAGCTATGACCCCCTCACCAGCATCTCCAGGTATGGCTGGGAAAGATCCTGCCCTGGAGGTCTGCTGCCTGCTAGTGCAGACAATGCTGAGCTAGATGGGCCAATGGTCTGACTCAGTAGGAAGCAGCTTCTTAATCCTAAACATACCATTGCTGACAAGGGGAATGAATCCATGAGGGTTGTGGAGTATGAATGCCCAGGGCAAAAATGCAGCATGTGCACTCACAGTAGAGAAGTTTCAAACAGGTCAACTGACCAGCTATTTTTACTAAAGATTTGGGGGATGAGCAGGTAGCTCAGTGGAAGAGCATTTGCTTAGCATGCAGAAGGTCCCAGGTTCAATCCCTGGCATCTCCAGGTAGGGCTGGGAAAGATTCCTGCCTGAAGCCTTGGAGAGCTGCTGCCGGTCAGTGTAGACAATACTGAGCTAGATGGACTGAAGGCCTGACTCGGTATAAGGCATCTTCCTTCTGGAATGAAGGCTGATGAAATAAATGAGCAACTAATTATGCCTCTCACTTACATCTTTTTGCTGCCCTTTGGCATTCCAAGTTCATCCACCCTGGGAAAAATCAAATAAGTGGGAATCACCTTTCCGGATTTCTTGTGTGCCTTCTCCAAAGACACCAGTTCTGCTTTGACCTTCAGTCCGTAAGGTGCGCTATCTCCTCTGCCTGTGAAGAGCTCAGGAGTGACAGGCAGGGAGAAAGGAGCATCTGTGGGGTAATCAGTGACGACGTTTTCATCCGACTCGTCCGATTCATGGGAATGAGTATCGTCGTCGTCGTCAGCATCATCATGGTCATCTACATGGCTGTGATCATCATCATCTTCCTTGCTTTTGCTGGAAGTTCCCAGAAGGGTCTGGAAAAGAACAGGAGCAACATAGTAGTACTATGGGTCCAAGTCTGAAATCTGAGGCATATTTTCAGGACTGTGTATCTTTCTCTGACTCCGCACTACACAAACACAGACATTTGTATTGGGTGCAGATTTCAACCCTCGTTTTCAAGGCCAAAACTTACACCAAGAATATGGGGTAGGGACAACCCACTGGCTGACATCCCAGCACTGCACTTGCACAAGGCTCTTGCACTAGCCAGTTGTGCCAAGTCTGGAGCTTTGAGTCCCAGACTAGTATGCAGAGTTTGTGCTTGCACAACAATCTGTGGCATGCCTCGCAAGTTTTGCGTGGAACTTTCATGCAAGAGTGCGATTCTGAACATACCCCGGGATTTAGTGCTACTATGTGCTAATCTTGCACGAGTGCAACTCTGCTCATTTTGCAAGTGCAGCATTAGTCAGGATGTTGGCTGGTGCCCCTGAGCACGTGCAGAATACCTCTTGTTTATCATTGGGATACAACCTGGCCAAATGTACTTCTGGCTACTGGTTGACGTGATGAGGACAATTGCTGAAAGTAGTCCCATTGAATTTAAAAGGGCAAGTTAGGCATTGCCTAAATTGTCCTTTTTAATTTCAGTGGGACTACTAATCTTCATCATGCCAGCCACTGACCAGGATTAGTTTTCCCTGCCATGGCTCAGCCTTGTAGTCAAAAGTTACAATGAATGTGGTAAAATCAAAGGATGTGGTAGTTTGGTAGGTTTATGTATGGGGGCTAGGGGTCAGCAACTGAAGGCCCATGGGCCAAACCTGGCCCAGAGAAGGGTGTCACTGTCACCTGCCACTCGCTGCCCCCACTGCTCATCCAGAGGTGAAACAGAGGGAGGGAGGGAATGGAATCTATGACATTACAACCATATTTACTCTGCAATTGCCTTCTGGAGTTGTTTCCCCACTTTTTATAGGGCTTTGAGATGACGTTGTAAGCAAATTCTTGTCCCGTTCTCCCCCCGCCCCTGCAATCTCCTGTTCCTTTGGGGAGCTCATTTATTCCAATCTCGCTTAAGGAAACAGAAGAGCAGCAGGATGCTTGCAGGTGTTACTGGTCGTCGTGCTGTTGCTCTCCCTTCCCTGCAAAATTTACAGCTGCTTTCCCCTGCTCCAAATTTCTTGCTTCATTGAAGCTCTTTTTTTCCTCCCCCATGTATTGTTTCACTTTTAAAACCTCTGAACCGGGGACTGGGGAAGGCTTTTGCACTGAGTCCTTTGCAAACCTCTCAAAGGCTAGGTGCAAATGCAGAGGATTTGCCCTGCCCTTCTCTGATTCATGTGTAGCCACAGAGCTTGGAAAGCTTCCACTGCTTTCCAAGCTCCAGAACTCCAGGCCAGTCAGAAAAGGGAGGGAGGAATCCTCATTACCTGCACCTTGGAGAGGTTTGTATACAGTGACAAGAAATTTCCCACCCCAAGAAAGACACACCCTAAAAATGGAGCATTCCAAAATGTGATTCCCCTCACTGTGGTCTGAAGTGGAACATTCTATTCTACCACCTCACAATGACAACACCTCATTCTCTTGGCAAATGATGCTTCCTAAATCCATCTTTGCAAGATCATGCGAAGGCAAAGAAGATTCAGTGGGTGAAGGGTGGTAGTTAACCCTTCTTGTGCCTGCTGATTCCCCCCCCTACAAATAGCACGCCCCCCACTCGGCTTTATTTTTCCTCAGCTGGCTTATTTCCTTTCTCAGGGCAAAGTTGGCAGAAAAACATGGTTGGAGGTATTGACAATTGCAGTGGTAAACTGGTGGGCAAGAAAAAGGCTGAACTTCCCCTATGGTTTACCAGTTGTCCCCTACAAATGTTTTCCCTAGCTCTTGTGCTGTTGTTACGAAAGAAACTTGGGATTAGGAACCTGGCGTTTATCTCCTAACATGCAACTCTGCTCAAGTATGCTTAGTGGTGTTGCCAACCTTCCAAAATCAGACTGGAACCTCCAGGAGACGACTGAAAATAATTGTGGAGATCTTAATGGCTTGGTTGGTGTGAAAAATATTATTGGGGAAATACTTGGGCAGGGGCTGGGCTGGGGAGTCTCCAGGAATAGGTTCAGTCAGAGTTGGTAACCCTAGGGCAGGGGTAGGCAGCCTTGGCTCTCCAACTCCAACTCCCATCATCCCCAGCCACAAGGTGTTGTAGTTCAGTAACAGCTGGAGAGCCAAGGTTGGGCCTAGGCCCATAATAGTTCAGGAAAGAGCTGTGAGCAAAAGGATAGTAGAGGTGAGAAACTTGTTCAGAGGTAGGGACATGCAGAACTGATTCGCGATCAAACCAGACAGCCACAAACTGGGGCGGGTGGAGTGGTTCAATCACAAACTGTCCCGAACCGCTCCAGGCTGGTTCATGAAACCGCCCAACTGATCAGTTTGATTGAACTGGACCATATACCTGTGGTTCGGTCTGTATTTGTACCAAACTCAGAGGTAAATAGATATACAGTACAACCAAAGCAATATTATGTGGTATAATGTGTTGGCAGCACTAACACAAACAACACCCCTGCTATCTAGCAAAGAGGCACCTTTCAAAAATGGCAATTCTCTTATATTTAGCAAGGGGAGAGCAACTGGTTCTCTTCCGCCCCAGCATAGCATCTCAGCAGTGGCTGTTGCTGGTTTCTATTTTACATATCTTTTTAGACTCTGAGTCCTTTGGAGACAGGGAACCATCCTCTTATTATTCTTTCTATATAAACCACTATGAGAACTTTTATGTTGAAAAGTGGAATATAAGTAACAACAACTTTTGGTAATTTAGGTGCACAACACTATAGATGGAAACTTACTTGTTGCTCAGTGATCTCGTCACTTTCTTCTGAAGACAAGGAGTTCTGAAAATGAAATATTAATTTCGTAAAAGAAAAGTCTTCTTTTATATACAATTAATGATCCCAATGAAAAAAATGTAAGTCCTCATAGTTTTAGATGTCATCCTAAACATTGTCTTCCTTGAAATCATAACATATATAATGAAACTGATGCCTGGTAGATTAGGGACAGAAAAAAGCCTTATTCACACATTATGTTCAACGCATGTACAATCTGTATACAGTCTTCACATGGACAGATCTTCATGAACACATTAACAGAAGAGTGGCACACTGATTTGGATAGCAGGAGCCAGTGCCCATTTTGCTGGTCTTCCCTACTCTGACATTCTTGTATGCTGTATAATTTATCTAGGTCAGTGGTCCCCCAGATGTTGGACTCAAATCCCCATCATCCCCTTTGGCCATTGTGGCTGGGGATGATGGGAGCAGGAGTCCGACAGCATCTGGGGGCCCAAGCTTGGGAATCTGTACTCTGTGAAGAGAAAGTGTTTCTTACCGGCTGAGAGGCCACGTCATGCTCTTGGGACTCGTGACTGTTCACGTGCTCGTGACTCTGTTCCTGGCTGTGTGAGTGGTGGTCCTTGTGCCTGTGATCGTGGTGGTGGTGACCCCTGGAATCCTGCAACAATACAAGAACAATGGTCAGCATCCAACATGCAATGTCCCCTAACGCACAGTACTTGTAGGGTAGCCAGTTCTGATTTGAAGTTTTCCCCAGAGACTCACCCCCCCCCCATATTTATCACAACATCAAAACATTGACACCTCCACAATTGCTTTCAATGGTCATCTGATGCCAGTTCCTGGAAATTAATGCCAGTTCCTGCAGCCTACAGTCAACCTTTTATTGTGGCTGGGGGATGAGGATGGGATTTGCAGTGCAACCGCAGCTGGGGAGCCTCAGCTTGAGAGACCACCCCCTGATAGAGTCCACCCCTGATACAGAGGTCATTCACATGACTGAATTGGGGGGGGGGGGCAAGGCTGGCTAAACTCACCTTCCCTCCAGACGAGTACTGTTTTGTTGCTGAGAGCACAGACTGCACTCCCAGACGATGTGTGCTGTGTGCTGCAGTGTAGACCAACGGAGATCCCACAGTGCACTGTGCGACACACACGATGCATTGTGGGATTCCCACAGGAGACAGGCGCTCAAGGCACCCAGCCCCAGCAAACACACAATCCCGGAGCCCCAGTGAACACACGATCCCATATAGTCCGAGCAAACACTATGAGGCTGTGGGACATAGGTGAGGCTATGGGACATGATCCCATAGCCCCAGTGAACACACAGTCCTGGAGCCCGGGTTAAGGGCCCACCCGAGCCCTTAACCCTGGCTAAGAGCCGGATTTCA
Source organism: Hemicordylus capensis (assembly GCF_027244095.1). Classification (NCBI taxonomy): domain Eukaryota; kingdom Metazoa; phylum Chordata; class Lepidosauria; order Squamata; family Cordylidae; genus Hemicordylus; species Hemicordylus capensis. Next base: position 22,092,796 of record NC_069661.1, on the reverse strand, counting down.
CAGCAGGGCTAGCTGGCGCTGCCCTGATGGGATCAGGCCCAATCCCAGCGGTTCTCACATGCAGCCTAATGCAGGCTGGGCTTCCCTAGCCTGGGTTAGGGTGCACATGAGGATAGCCTCATAGTCTCCCACCCCACTCCCACCCCTAAAATCGTCTATACAATCATGAACAGTTTGGAGAGAGTGAATACAGAAACAACTTTTCTTAATTCTAAGGGCCAAACAACATTAGTCCTACATGTCTGGGGGTTTGGTTTTTGTTTGGGGTGTTTGGGGGGGGTTGAGAACCCCAGTACTACTCACACAACACATCCCTCCGTCTCCCGCCATTTTGAAGGAGGCAAGTATTCTTGCCTCTGATCTTGCATGCCCCCCCCAATCACTGAAATGGGGGCCCCTTTTCACAGGGGGTTAGGGGGATGGACTAGTTCACAAGAAAGGGGCCCAGTTTCAGCTCACCCCTAGACAACAGGCATAGATAATCTGGTATCACTACATTTATCCAGAACTGTGGTTGGAGGCTGTTGAGGCTGAACTGTTGGTTCTCAAACTTGGGCCCCCAAGAGTTGCTGAATGACAACGCCTATCATCCCTTCAGCCATTATGGGTGGGGATGATGGGAGTTGTAGTACAACATCTGGAAACCCAGGTTTGAGAGCTCTTGCTTTGGAGAACACAGTGGCCATAGGAACTGACTGACTGCAGCAAACTTACATGCTTTCCTTCTGCGCTCCTTGAATCATCATGGTGTTTTGATTTGCCAACCTTTGAAAGGAAGGGGTGGGGGAAAGGGAAGAGAGAGTCAGTGCTGATTCACTGTGACTGCATGATGGAAATGTGTGTTGTTCTTGGCTGATTTGTCACATGGTGATTGTACTTACTGGCACGGCAAAGGCAATGGTGAAGAGACACAAGAACAGCACAGCAATCTTCATGGTGATGGAGTCCCTGTTAAACATTTGGTAATGGTCAGTTGGGGACACCGGAAACAAAACAAAACAAACATTTCATATCTGTGTTTTAGGGCTAGTCCAGGGCTGCTCAACTTTGGCTGTCCTGCAGATGTTGGCCTACAATTCCCATAATCCCTGGCTATTGGGCATTGTGGCTGGGGATTATGGGAGTTGTAGTCCAAAAACAGCTGGGGGCCCAAAGTTGAGCAGGCCTGGGCTAGTCCAAATATGCAAAACTAGAGCATGGTTTAGGCCAGAGGTAGGCAACCCTGGCCCTCCAGCCGCTGTTGAAAGATAACTCCCATCATCCCCACCCAGGAGGGGAAATGTCACAACAGAATCAGTTTCCTATTATATACCACCACCATCACCACACAAAGCTAATTTGAGCAATGGAAGAGAATTCGAGCTATTCAGCATTAGGCTAGATTAGAAGGACTTCTCAATTCGCTGGACATGTGACCTTTGCAGAGAATATGCCCTTTATGGTGCTGAATCCAGGAGAAGGATAGTAGGGGCATCTTCTTTGCATACAGATATCCCCAGGGTCAACCCCTGGCCTCTCCAGGCAGAGTTGGGAAGGACTCCTATTTGAAACCTTGGAGAGCCACTGCCAATCATTGTGGACAACAGTGAGCTTGATCAGGGGTTACCAACCAGTGGTACTCCAGATATTCCTAAACTACAACTCCCATCACCACCAGTTACTATTTATTTATTTATTTATTTATTTATTTATACATTTATATCCCGCTTTTCCTCCAAGAAGCCCAGAGCAGTGTACTACATACTTGAGTTTCTCTTTCACAACAACCCTGTGAAGTAGGTTAGGCTGAGAGAGAAGTGACTGGCCCAGAGTCACCCAGCTAGTATCATTGCTGAATGGGGATTTGAACTCGGGTCTCCCCGGTCCTAGTCCAGCACTCTAACCACTACACCACGCTGGCTCTCTTATTGTGGCTGAGGATGATGGGAGTTGTAGTTCAGCAACATCTGGAGTATCAGATGGTACTGGAAGGAGAGCTGGTTTTGTGGAGGCAAGCATGATTTGTCCCCTTAGCTAAGCAGGGTCCACCCTGGTTGCATATGAAGGAGAGACCACATGTTAGCACTGTAAGATATTCCCCTTAGGGGATGGAGCCACTCTGGGAAGAGCATCTAGGTTCCAAGTTCCCTCCCTGGCATCTCCAAGATAGGGCTGAGAGAGATTCCTGCCTGCAAACTTGGAGAAGCTGCTGCCAGTCTGTGTAGGCAATACTGAGCTAGTTGGACCAATGGTCTGATTCAGTAAATGGCAGCTTCCTATGTTCCTATGTACCACTGGTTGGGAATCTCTGAGCTAGATGGACTAATTACTCAGTATTGTTTATTTAACCAATTTGTATCCCATCCTTCTAATAACATTTTCTCGGGGAGCTTGCAATCAAATAACATTCATTTTAAATTGATTTAAAATCCAAACAATTTTAAAGCAAATAGCAAAGTATAATAAAACAGGAGATAAAAGCAGCATAACTTCAATTTTTAAAAAGATTTTTGTTAAGCTGGTGAGTTCTGCAGGTTTCTACTAAGAAGCAATGTTCCGAAATAACATGGTCACAGACTGAACAAAAGAGCAATTTACAAGAGCAAAGTTGAGAAAGCGAAGCTTTCCGGCACATTTTTTCTGCTGCATGTGGCTTGGTTCACTTGCTTGAGTCACCAGGAGTTATTTGTTCACATGTTCTTTGGCTGTGGCCATTGCGGTATGGATTATCTAGCCTATGCAAGGGCTGCTAGGTGAATGGTGGATGTGGTGGGATGAAGCCTGTAGGTTCTTGGCACCTACCTATTATGTGGATTTATATATCACTATCTTCAGCTAACTTATTCCAGAGTAGTCTACCTGGATGTTTGAGATTTAAGGATTACAGTTGGTGAAGGAATGAAAAGATTGTGTGTGTGTGTGTGTGTGTGTGTGTGTGTGTGTGTGTGCTCCCCATTCAATTGACATATATATTTTATTTGAAAGACTAGACTTGTTTCATACAGTCATTTGAATCTATGTAATGTGAATTACCAACTTTATTGTGACTGTGTGAATCCATGCCGAGGTGAGAAATTCAGGCCATAAACCATTTTGGCATGGGTTCACACAATCACATCAGTGTTGGTAACCCACATTAAACCAAGATTCAAATGACTGTGTGAACAGGGCTAATATCTCTTATCCAAGAATATCATAGGACAATAGAAAATTGAATGCAGCTCTATGGAAACTTATTTCCATAAAATTATATGCACACTCACATAGCATGTTGCATTCTGGGATGATAGAAATCCAAAGGAATACTCTGGTTTAAAAAATTAACCAATGGGCAGATGTTGCAAAATCTTGTGGACATTCCAGGGAAAAATAAAACTTATATGGTGTTTCCCAAATGGGCAACTGGTAGCTTTCCCCCGCTCTGAGCCTTGCAGATTAGAAATTTAATGAAAACATAATGTTCACGGTGAGCATAGGCAGATTTTGTGATGATCGATCCTTCCTTTAGAAGCATTTCAAGATCATAAGCTAATATTTCCAAGTCAGGAAGGATCAGATTGTTCAGGCTGAGACTGCAGGGGGAAAACTTGATGATTCAGGGCTCAGGGGAGACCAGAAACTGATGCATCATGATGGAACATGGGGCATCAGCAGCCAGACTGATGGAGAAAACTGGCACACCTCTCTGTGTCTGTCCTTCTGCTTTGAAAGGTTAATGAGCACTTGGGCTAAGAAAGAAAATCGACCGAAAAGCTTTGCATCAAATATATTTGAGTAAATTCATGAAGAGAAGTGGGATGGCGAAGCACAGGCTATTGCAACGCTAATAATATGCAAAGCTTTAAGGGAGAAATACTCCGATCATTCTATAGACATAGCATGAGAGATCACGGCTCTGGGAAGGTTACAGCATTTTCCTGTTTGATGCTGACAGGGCTTAATTTGAGCCCAGACTTACCAGGAGTCTGCCCTAGGACACATGAAGATATAACTGAGTGCCCTTGAGCATACACAGAGTGACTTTCCCCACTGCTGAATAATCACAACAATGCCCATATATATCTGGGACTAGGGAGAAGGTCTGCCAACATGGTTGCCAATTCTTTCCCCTGATAAGGCACTTCTTCCTTCATCAACTGTATATTGGGCCATTTATTCAGCAGGTGAATATTTCTGCACTTCATAAAGGTATAGGAGTCCTGGCAGCAAAACATTTGGCAGTTCTAGATTCCAGAACACAGAATCTGAATTTCTGGCAGGCTTTTAAAAATGATTACATTGCAATTATTTATTTACATGCATATCCTGCTCTTTCTCCAATGATCCCAGAGTGGTGAACATGGTTATGTTTATTCCCACAATATCCTGGTTAGGCCGAGAGATCTGTGACTGGCCCAGAGTCACCCAGTGAGTTTCAAGGCTGAGTGGGGATTTGAACTCGGGACTCCCGAGTGCTAGCTCAACACACTAAGCACTACACCATACTGCTGCATTGCATTTTTATCCCATCCTTCCTCCAATAAATTCAAGACAGCATACATTGCCTCATTCATTGTTTTCCTCCCAACAACCCTGTGGATAGGTAAGATTGGCTCAATATTACCCAGGGAGCATCGTGGCAATTTGAATTCGAGACCCCCAACTCCCACCCGAGTCCTAATCCATTACCCTGACCATTACACCACTCTGGGTCTCTAGGCTTAAGCCCCTGGGGTTCAAAGTCAATGCCAGTCTCCTGCCATTGAGATGCCAGGATCCCTCCCTGGCATCTCAATGTAGCACCAAGGATGGTGGAATCCAGACCGCCTCTCCTGCAAGGAGTACACTGCACTGCAGATTGTCAGTGGTAAGATTTAGGAAGACAAATGTGTGTTTGGATGCCCAGCCTCTCTTTGGCAGAAGTCGTTCTGGGAAACCGCTCCTTTCCCCCACATCCCTAAAAATCCTCCCAGGTACAAAGAAGCCTTGGAAATTAAATCAATTCCTCAGTCACCTTCCTCTCTGTTGCAATGCTCCGAGGGTGTACAAGCTCATATATGTAAAGCCTATTTCAGATGCTGCTGCTGCAAACATAGAAGGCAGCTAAAGGAAACAGATAAGGAGAAAGAGCAAGTACCTTCTGTTGGGTCTGGATCTGAAGTCTCAGGCAGAGGTCTGCTCACTTGTACGGTGGAACTCAAGGCAGTGCCCCAGATCACTTGCTGAGAAGATGCTGAGTCTTCCTTCCTCTGCCCTCCTCTTCTGCTGCCTGCCATCTGCAGAGCTCTGGAATTTAAACTCTCTTCCAGACAACCACCAGCCAATCCCCACGAGCTGGAAAGGATGAGGTCATGAGGTTTCTTGTCACTGTCCTCCCACTTTTCTCCTACATTTCCTCTTGGGTTTTCGTGGCTTTCTAAGCAAACAAGAAACTACTATGGTTAAAGCATTACTTATGCTCAATCCCATTAACCGGTGTTTCAGATCAACGCCCAGCATTCTGCATTGAGCCGGTGGGTTTTAAAGGCAATTGGCGTTTTGGCATGTGCTGGAAGGAGAAACCAGCTTGCTCTGAGCTATTTTGTCACGGATGCGGAACAGCTTCATTGGAAAATGACTCATTAGTAGCTCAGGAGGGAAGGGGCTCTCAAAGCATTGGGGCTGCACACAAACCGCTGAGCACGGAATACGGACAGGAGCACGCACATTTTTCAGTGTAAATGACAAGGTGATGCTTCTTGACATTAATTTGTGAGCAGCTTATTATCATAGATCTTAAAACTTTGACAATCTGGAATGGGGGCGGGGAGGAAATAGCCAAGAGCTGCCCAAGGTACTGCAGTGCCTGCACTGAAGCACAGAAGGCTGCCTTACGCCCCTGTCCATAGTGGGGGCCAGATATTTTCAGAAGGGACCCTTGCAAACTTTGAAAGTGCACAGAGAGCGGGGAGGAGGGAAGGTTGCCAGCAGTCTCCTCCTCAGTCCTCATGAGTCCTGTAGGCTTTGCAAAGAGTGTGAAGTTATGCATTCCTTGCAAAGTTTGCAAGGGTCAGATCGGTCCCAAAGAAGTGCTCCCATGGCAATGGCATAAGTACATAAGAACGGCCCTGCTGGATCAGGCCCAAGGCCTATCTAGTCCAGCATCCTGTTTCACACAGTCGCCCACCAGATGCCACAGGCAAGCAGCAAGAAGCAGGGAGACGTCTTACTGCCCTGCTGGCGCCCCAGTAATCTACTGCCTGAGGCAACTGCCTCATCACGCCTCATGAAAGGGTCGCCCCTGGAAACAGCAACATCTATTTTTCAATAAGCCACTTGCCCCCTTTCCCTGGGCAAGCACCAGCTCGCTTCAGCACACAGTATGGTTGACCATCATCCCACTTCTGGTTTGCAAGAGAGCTGAACCAAATTCAGCACAGCAGCCCCACTGAAGTCTATCTGTGTGTATGTTCATATGCATTCTGCTATCTCCATTCCTCCTTCCATGCAACCCGCTTCCTGTGTGACCCCTGGAGTGGCATTGTTGCCACCTTCCCTTGCTGCTCTTGGCAATGTCTCCAACTTCTGCCCATGTGATGAGGGAGGATTGTGTGGTTACATCACACACTTGGCCTGATGAGACACACACAGTAGACCTAATGGCTATTATGGGACCATGCTATTTATCCTAACCATGTGTCCAGAAGTTGCTCTCTGAGCAAGGACAAGATGGTGCAAGCAAGAAGGAAGGAGGGAGGGAGGGAGAGAGAGAAGGAAGGAGGAAGGAAGGAAGGAAGGAGGTGGCGTGTTTGCTTAAGCATGGCTTTTGTAATGGCCACCAAAGCAGTGAAGGAGGAGATGGAAGCAGGAAGAAAGGTGGAGCATAGAGGTGGAAAACAATGAAGGGCAACAGAGGATAGCTGTAGCGGGTGGGGGGGGGGAATGGAGCAGGAGAACTATGGGTGGGGACCTCACCTGTCCCCATCCTGGAACTCAAGGACACCTGTGTCTCTGGTGAGGGCTAAGTGTGGATTTCACATGTAGGTTTCATGACCACAGAACCAGGGGCGTAACGAGGCTGGAGTGGGCCCAGAGACAAAATTTTAAAATTGGCCCCTCACTGATACACACACATTCACTTCACATGTGACTTGCCTCCGGGGGGGCCCACGAGGCGTGGGGGCCCCCAGGCAGCCGCCTCCCCTTGCCTAATGGTAGTTACGCCCCTGCACAGAACCTTCTCTCCTTTCCAAACATTGCAACAGAAATTGGTTTTTATGGAAAGGAAAAGGGTCTGCAAAGAAAGCGAACACTTTTCTGGCCAACAGCCATGTGTTGTGGATGCACCACCAGCACAGGCAGAGAACTATGGATCTGTCGAGAGATTGTTTTTGAATGGCTTGTGCCCGAGGCACCGGTCTCACGCCTGTTCTCTGCCTGCAACACAGATGCACATTCAACCCCAGGAGAAAGTCCTGTGTAAACATACAGCTGTAGCTTCATCATGGAAGTAAGTGAACACCAAGTGAACATTAGATAGGGATATTGCATGGCCCTTCCGATTGCATTGGGGCAGTCACAAGAGGTGGTCTTTTTTTACTGGTTTGCATTGGGAGCAGCAATGCATCTAATGGGATAGGGATACCTCTAAGAGGAGGTGTCTGGATTAGAAATCCACTTCAGAGTGTCAGCACTGGGGAGCAGGGCCAGCATCTGCGGTTGCCAGAGTAGGAGCACTGTAAGATATTCCTCTTAGGGATGGGGCAGCTCTGGGAAGAGCACCTGTATTCTTGCATGCAGAAGGTCCCAGGTTCATTCCCTGGAAGCATCTCATGCAGGAGCGTAGCAGGACCGCTGGCGGCCTGTGTACGGCCGCCGCTGTGCGGCCCCGCTGACCCCGCCCCCGTGTCTGATGTCAGACGCTGGGGCTAGCCACGCCCCCCACATCTGACATCAGATGTGGGGGTGTGGTCTGGCTGAACGGAGCTTGGATGCTCCGTTCGGCAGAAAGACCTTCAGTTAGTCTTTAACTGCTGAAGGGGCCGCACGGAAGAGCCTCTCCAGGGCTGTGTTGCGAAGGCAGCACCAGTCTTTTAGCTCCCGAAGGGACCGCGCGGACCCTGCTCGGGAGCTAAACTACCGCCCCCACGTCTGACGTCAGACGCGGGGGCGTGTCAGGGCCGCGAATGGCGGCTCCTGATTGGGCAGGGCCCGCGTTCTTTGAACCCGTTCGCCCAAAGATAGCTCCGCCCCTGATCTCATGGTAGGCCTGAGAGAGACTCCTGCTTGTAACGTTGGAGAAGCCGCTGCCTGTCTGGGGAGACAATACTGAGCTAGATGGACCCATGGGCTGACTCAACAGAAGGCAGCTTCATATGTTCCTATGACACCTACCAAGACCCATGCCAAAGCTGGATGGATCAAACTATAGCGACTGGACATTTCAGATAAAATCCTATCTGATGAGCCAAGGACTGGGCAATGTTTTGGAGGACACACAGAGTTGCAGTGAGCAACAAGCAGGTGCATGGAAGCTTTGGGATTCTCAAAACAAGAAAAGTCTTGGAATCCTTGGATATTCCCCTCAGGGGATGGGGCTGCTCTGGGAAGAGCATCTTCATGTTTGCATGCTGAAGGTTCTTCCAAGTTCCCTCCCTGGCATCTCCAAGATAGGGCTGAGAGAGACTCCTGCCTGCAGCCTTGGAGAAGCCGCTGCCAGTCTGGGTAGACAAAACCAGAGGAGGGGAGAGCTGGTCTTGTGGTAGCAAGCATGATTTATCCCCCTAGCTAATTAGGGTCCACCCTGGTTGCTTCGAATGGGGGAGACCACATGTGAGCACTGTAAGATATTACCCCCCCAGGGGATGGAGCCACTCTGGGAAGAGAAGAAGGTTCCAAGTTCCTTCCCTGGCATCTCCAAGATAGGGCTGAGAGAGATTCCTGCCTGCACCCTTGGAGAAGCCGCTGCCAGTCTGTGTAGACAATACTGAGCTAGATGAACCAATGGTCTGACTCAGTATATGGCAGCTTCCTATGTTCCTAATCTTGGGCCCATCACCGAGCACCTCCTTGCTGCTGCTGTTGTTGCTCCTCCACCTCCTCACCTCTATCACCTGCTTGCTTATCTGTCCGCCTGCTCTGGTCCAGAAAGGGCAAGCAAGCAAAGGGCAGAGCAAAGGGCAGCGGAGGTGAAGAAGAGGCCGAGGGACTGCAGCAGCTGCCTGACACCACCTGTTCTGCAGATGCCAGCTCTGCATCTGGACGAACCAAATCAGTAGCAGCAACAATAAAGAGGAGGAGGAGGGAGAGAAGCCGCAGCTGCAGTCAGGAGGAGATGGGCCCACTGACGGAGGGGGGCACACAGAGATGGTATGCTAAAAGAGTCTTGCCCAAGGTGGCCCATCATGAGCAGGTGCTGCTGACAAGTGAGCACCTCAAAGGAGAGAAATAATAATAATAATTATTATTATTGTTTTACATTTATATCCTGCTGTTCCTCCAAGGAGCCCAGAGCGGTGTACTACATACTTGAGTTTCTCTTTCACAACAACCCTGTGAAGTAGGTTAGGCTGAGAGAGAAGTGACTGGCCCAGAGTCACCCAGCTAGTTGTATGGCTGAATGGGGATTTGAACTCGGGTCTCTCCGGTCCTAGTCCAGCACTCTAACCACTACACCACGCTGGCTTGCACTTGAAACGTAGCTGCTGGTGAATTGCCACTCAAAAAGGCAGGAGAGGGTGCTTATTCACAACCCCATTCACACGTCACATTCAACACTTGTACAATGCATGTACAGTGTACACAGGCATAGTTCTGTACACAGGTACAGTCATTCACATGTTATGCTGAACGCAGGCACAGAAGCACATTCCCTATCTCTACCATGCATTTGAAGGGCCTGTATCCAGGTTCACATTTAGAATGAGCACAGCTACAGTCATTCACACAAACACATGTATAGGCACCGGCGGCAGCACACTTGTACAGCATAATGTCTGAATCAGGTCCGTGAGTTGGTCAGATCGAGGGTATGCATGCAGGCCAGGCTGCTGTTTCAGGCAATAAGTCCCCGGCAAAATTTGTCTTTCTTCTACATGAACCTGCTCGTGACCGGAGATAAGCTCTATTCTTACATTATGTTGTACAAGCGTACAGATGTCTGTACACTTGTACATGTGTTTGTGTGACTGTGCCTGTGTTCATTTAAAAAGTGATCCTGGGTACAGGGCTTTCAAACACATAGTACAGATAGGAAGTGTACTTCTGTACCTGTGTTCAGCATAACATGTGAATGACTGCACCTGTGTACAGATCTGTACTTGTGTACACTGTACACTCGTTGTATGAGTGTTGAACATAATGTATGAATGGGGCTTTGATCTTCAGGGGTTCTATGGGTACGCCCATTGGGTACTCAGAGGTTGCTTGGGTACCACTGAAGTGAGTGGAAATTGTAGAGGCTCTGTCCTTAGAATGCTTTCCCCACAGAGCATTCCTGATGCCAAGAAGACAGAAGAATGTTTTCCATCTGGATTTCCCCAGGCCTTCTAAAGTATCATCTGAATAGCTTTTATACTGCTGCATCTATTCTTTGATGGTTTCTGCTCTTTAATGTCCTTGTTTGTTCTTGTGATCTATTGTTTTATTACGTATGGCTAGCCATCCTGGGATGTTAAATGGGTCTTCTGGTCCAAACGGTGGGATATATAGTTACTTTTTAAAAAAAATGAAATAAATAAAACAGCCTGTGAGTCTTATGTGGCTGTTCATGGCACCCAGAGTTCCACCAATATTCCGCTGGTGTTTCCCAGCAGTGAGCATGCGCCGTGCAAAGGGGAGGGGCAGGTGTGCAAAACCATTGTGCCTCCTGCTGTGCTCCTTCCAGGGTGCCATTGCTCACACGCCCCCCTCATCTGATCAAGTGAGCTGGCAATCGACGTCACACGACTGAGATCAGAAAGCCAGTGTGGTGTAGTGCTTAGAGCAGTGGTTCCCAATGTGGGTGCCTCCAGTTGTTGCTGAACTACAATTCCCAGTGTCCCCAGCTACAACGTATTGTGGCTGGGGATGCTGGGAGTTGTAGTTCGGCAACATCTGGAGGAACCCAGGTTGGGAACCACTGGGTAGAGTGGTGGGCTAGGACCAGGGAGACCTAGGTTCAAACCCCCACTCAGCCATGGCATTCACAGGGGGATCCCAGGCCAATCACAAGCTCTCAGTCTAACCTACCTGACAAGGTTGTTGTGCATAGTAGCAGCCCATATGGATGGTACAGGGATTCATTTCTATCCCTCCCTTCCTCCAAGGAACTTCAGGCAGCATACAAGATCCCGCCCCCCAATCCAGCCACACAACCAGTAGCAGCCTGTATGGGTGGGAAAGGGGGTGGTAAATGAATCACGGGTGTGACTGATTCCTGTTTTACTCGCCCCACTCTGGCTGCCTTGCTCTGCCTCATCTCACTGCCACCTTATTAATTCTTGGTGTGCTGGCTGGTTATTCTCCCAATTCCACAACTGGGCAAAGAACCAGCCTGCATGCCAAGGGTTAATGTCGTTGTGAGCGAGACAAAGCAGACCGAGGCGCCCGGCGGGGTGGGGTGAGGAGAGTGGGAAAGAGCTGCAGCTCCTTTATAACCCCCTGTGGGAGGAAAGCTGATCTGGTGATAGCATGCATGAATTTGCTAAGCAGGGTATGTCCTGGTTTGCATTTGAATGGGAGACTACACGTGTGAACACGAAGATATTCCCCTTAGGGATGGAGCCGCTTTGGGAAGAGCATCTGCATGTTTGCATGCAGAAAGTTCCAATTCCCCTCCCTGGCAGCATCTCCAAGAGAGGGCTGAAAGAGACTCCTGCCTGCAACCTTGGAGAAGCCGCTGCCAGTCTGTGTAGACAATACTGAGCTAGATGGAGCAATGGTCTGACTCGTTAGAAGGCAGCCTCCTGTGTTCCTGTGTCCTGCTACTGGTGGTGCAGCTAGATGTGGGGAGATATTGTATGCTGCCCCAAACTCCTTGGAGGTAGGGTGGGATAGAAATGTAAGTCCTGATGTCACGCCACCAGTAAGTGCCACCAAAGCAGAGGGGAGGGATGAATTAGAGGGCCCAGAAAGCAACAGGGCAAGAGGCACACAGGGATGTCAATTTATCCTACTGCATCAGTACCATTAACGGTACAGGTAAGCTGCAAAGTGTCAAGCACCCTAGCAGCAGGATGATGAGGCACCTTCTCTCTGCACATGTTCACGGGGACGGGGGACTCAGGGGTGGGCCAACCCTCACAAGCTTTGAAAGTTCATGGGGAGCAGGGAGGAGGGCTGGTTGCCAGCAGGCTCCTCTTCTCTCTTGGTGCGACTTGCAAGTTTTGCAAGGAGTGTGAGGAGAAGTGCTCCTTGCAGAGTTTTCAAGGGTCAGATCAGTCCCAAAGAGCTACTCTAGTGGCAACAGTGAGGGCCATCTTGCCACCCTGCTGGAGCTCCGATAATCTGCCACCTGAGGCGACTGTCTCACCTTGCCTCATCAAGGACTACCCCTGGTGGGACTTCTGCATATAGCATGAAATGGCCTTAACTTTGCAATGCCCGGCTTTTATTGCACAGGGGTCTGGTTTTGCTTCTGCAGTGCAGAGAAATTGCCACCAGAGGGCTCCTAATCATCCTTGCCAATACTCTTGCCTTAAACTACTGTGGTCATGCTTGCTTGTTGGCAGTCAAGATAAGGGCAGAAGAAGAAAAAACCAACATGAAATTTTGAGGGAAGGTGTTTGGAATTTGGATTAGGAGAACCAATTTCATCCAGACTGGAGGTGGGGGCGAGGAGAAGGAAGACGTTGGTACATTCAAGAATAATATTATCTCTTGAGTTTCTAGGAAAACAATGAAAACAAAATCTAGGTTGAAAAGAGAATTAAAATCTGGGTTTAAAGTCCCACTTGGCAGCAACCATGTAAATAAGGTATCTGTGGTCACAGCTTTCCAAAGCAAAGCAGGCTGACTAGTAAATAGCAGTTTACATGAAAAACAAACAAAAAAACCCCAAAATATATTTTCACGATGGCTGGCGATCTTATTGCTGGGATGGGGGAATGTTTGGTGGGGGAAAACCACCAGCAGTTAGGATCATGGATGAAATAATCTAAAGTCTTCACTTAAATTACTCATCTAATAAAAACCTGAAATAAGAAACATGTTTATAAATTGAATGGCATGTTCTCACTTTCAGCTGGAGGACAGCAGAGAACAGGTTGTTCCCAGTGGGAAGGGATCACTCCTTGATTTGTTGAAAATCACGTACACAGTGAAGGGTAGAGAAGATGACCTACAGATCTCATTGGGAGATATATACTGCTGAAGATCCCTTTTCCCAAGGTGACCGCGGCAGGCGGTGGGGGGAGTTCCTTAATTCCTGCACAAGAGTTTCCAAATGTAAGTGTATATTTTTACTGATAAACAGGCAAATTGTACTTGCTTGCAAGCGTCCTACGGAGGTAGGTTTAAATGGTTGACATACTGTGCAACATTCTGCCTTCCTTGTAACAGAATATGCCTGTGATTGCACAAGAGTGCTCTTGCGACACTGTGGCATGGTGGCACGACTGCTTGTGTGCAATTCTTGCACTGTGCACAAGGGTGCTCTTGTGCAATTGCATGTGTGTTCCATTTTGTGGCAGATGGAACACTGGTTACACATTATGTCAGCCATTTTTTAAAAAATTGATTTTGACATAGTCAAACATTTGAGTTTAAATATTTCACGGCCACAGTCTAGAACCCTGCAGTATCCTCTCTAACCCCGTTGTCCCCACTGCTCAGTGCTCAAGCATTTATTCATCTATTTTTAATGTCTATATACCACCTTATACAAATTCAAAGCAGCCGGCAAAAGAGTTCAAATTCAAAAGCATGTCAAAACCGAAACAAAAAACCATAATATACAGAAGCACAGCAACCACAACTGACCAAGTGGGGAGGGGGAGAATAGTGAATAGAACCCTTACATGGGGAGTGGTGCCATCCCACCTTAAACTGACAGTTATCTGCCACCTGGGCGCTTTCTAGATTAGCTGCTCAACAGCAGCAAAATGCTTCCGTTCAGGCAAATCGCTTTCAAAACGTAAACAGGAGGGGGAGCAGTCTCACAAAAACTAAGACCCCGAAAAAACAGCAACTTCTTTACATTGAATATACGACATCATAGCTCTATATCATAGCGATTAAATTTGAAACAAGGCATTGGAAATCTGAACAGCACCCTGCTGTCAGCATAGGGACTGCAGTGTCACAATACAGGAAGTGTGGAAGCACGCTTCAGAGATTCGTCTGACTCCGTTGCAGGGTATAATCTGGAAAGCACCCTGCTAAAGAAGCCATCCCTGAATCCCACCATATTGGATAATTACTGGCCAGCCTCTAAGCTCCCTTTTTTGAGCAAGGTGTTTGAGCATACGATGGTGATCCAACTCCAGGGATTCCAGAAGGTGACTGATTATTTAGTTCCTTTTCAATCTGAGTGTGGAGATAGCCTTGGTCGCTCAGGTGGGTCACGATGGGAACTCAACAGGGGGAATTCAACAGAATTCAACAGAATCCTGCTGCTTCTGCTGGACGGCTTAATAGCTTTCAATACCATCAGCCACCCAATGGTGCAGCGGGAAATGACTTGACTAGCAAGCCAGAGGTTGCTGGTTCGAATCCCCGCTGGTATCTTTCCCAGACTTTGGGAAACACCCATATCGGGCAGCCACGCTATAGGAAGATGCTGAAAGGCATCATCTCATATTGCACGGGAGGAGGCAATGGTAAACCCCTCCTGTATTCTACCCAAGACAACCACAGGCCTCTGTGATTGCCAGGAGGCCACACTGACTCGACGGCACACTTTACCTTTACCATCAACCATGGTAGCTTTCTGGCCAGCCTGGCAAGGGTGGACTTATGGGGCACTGTTTTGAAATGATTCTGTTCCTTCCTCTCAAGTAGGTCCCAGAATGTGGTGCTGGGGGACGTCTGCTTGACTTCATGGCCTTTGGCTTATGGAGTCCTGCAGGATCACATCCTCCCCGCCCCCCGCGCCCCGCTCTTTAATATCTACATGAAACCAGTGGCAGAGATCAGAGGTGCACCTAGGTAAATTTGGAGCCAGGACCTAAAGGACGTTGGAAGCTCAGCCCCCCTTTCCCTGCAAATTAAGCAGAATCATGCTTTGCTGGGCGACCACCCGGGACAGACTAAAGAGGATTTGGGGGGCCCCAGGGGTTGTGGAGGCCCTGGACTTTGGCCTCTGGCAGAGATTGTCCAAAGGTTTGTGATGGGGTGTCATCAGTGCTAATTATACCCAGTTATATATCTCACTGCCAGTCCCGGTCCCAGAAGTTGTGATGTCCCTGAATCATACTGGAAGTGGTTTTATTAACAAGGATTAACAAGTTGAAATTAAATCCAGAAAAGGAAGAGGTTCTCCTGGTTAAGGGAAGGAAAAAGCCGGTGGTGGGGGCGTCTTTAAAAAGCCAGCAAAACACTCACAATGATAGAGCCAGTGAGATCTGCCTCTGGAGGGTGGGAGAGATGCCAGAAAGATCCTCTCTTTACACACACCACTATGTATGAGGGATACATAGTGGTGTGTGTAAAGGACTGTATAACAGTCCTTTATATTACACATAGTTATACATAGTTTTATAACTATGGATTTATTTATTATTTATATCATAAAACTTTATACATAGTTTTGTATAACATAGTTATACAAAACTATGGTGTGGCCACACCTGGAGTACTGTGTACAATTCTGGTCACCACATCTTAAAAAGGACATTGTAGAACTAGAAAAGGTGCAGAAGAGGGCAACCAAGATGAGCAGGGTCCTGGAGCACCATTCTCATGAGGCAGGGCTACCACACCTGGGGCTATTTAGTTTAGAAAAAAGACTACAGCAGGGAGACATGATAAAGGTCTATAAAATCATGTATGGAGTGGAGAAAGTGGATAGAGAGAAATTCTTCTCTCTCACACATAACACTAGAACCAGGGGTCATCCCATGAAATTGATTGCCAGGAAATTTAGGACCAGCAAACAGAAGCACTTTTTCACACAACGCATAATCTACTTGTGGAATTCTCTGCCACAAGATGTGGTGACCGCCAACAACCTGGATGGCTTTAAGAGGGGCTTGGATAACTTCATCGAAGAGAGGTCTATCAGTGGCTACTAGTTGGAGGGCTATAGGCCACCTCCAGCCTTACAGGCAGGATGCCTCTGAGCACCAGTTGCAGGGGAGTAACAGCAGGAGAGAGGGCATGCCCTCAACTCTTGCCTGTAGGCTTCCAGTGGCATCTGGTGGGCCACTGTGTGAAACAGGATGCTGGACTAGATGGGCCTTGGGCCTGATCCAGCAGGGCTGTTCTTATGTTCTTATGCTATTATGACTGGATCAGGCTCTGAATATCTTCTGCTCGGCATACAGTTAGATGCTTGCTCCTCACTTTAATCAGAGTGGAACTGCTTTGTTCCATTCTGGATTCCATTTGCTCAAATTACCTCAGTGTCTTTGGCGGGAGACAAATCCACCCCCCCATTCCAACCACAGCAATTGGGCACTTATTTCCATTATGCCATGCAAGTCAATGGGAGCCACTGAGAACTGAGCCCCGCTCTAGCTCTTATCAATTTCCAAAAGCTCTGTTATCTATTAACCCCTGGAAGACTGCTCTTAGAAATTTAGTTTGAATAACTTCTCATGGAACAAAGTAAGTATAAGGTCCCAGATGAGCTCCAAAAAGCAGAACTGCCATTGATTTAGCCTGAAGCAACATAAAGCTGCTGGCACAAAGTGCCCTTGCCCTGCTTGACTGGTAAAATCATAATAAAGATCTATATCTTTCCGAAAGAGGTGGAAATTATTATCTTTATTAATGCATAACGGGAGCTTCTGCGAGTGTGAGAGAGGCAGCAGCAGACTTGGGATAACCTGCAGATATGGCAGTTTCAGAAAAATCGGTGGTGGAGGGGGAACAAAGCCTAAACCTTCCCCAGAAGGAACTCAGAAGGCAGTTAACAACAGCCAGGTAGGTGGAACTGATGGAACCCAATAGTGAGGAGCGGGGAAGGAGGACTTGAACAAGAAGAGCAGGAAATTTCTCAGTTTGAAAAATACTTCCTCAAGGCAGTCACTACCCCTTCTGCTTCTGAGGGGAAAAGGTGCCTAAAACATTCACCATGCTCAGGCACAGGTTCAGGTAACATATGCATACCAAGGATATACTGCAATGTTTTCTTGTGGGTCCCTACTTGTATCTGCATAATTCCATGCTGGTTATCATTTCTTAGTCAGGTGAGAGTCTGACAAAAAGACAGAATACTGGCACTAGTTTTATACATCTGTGTACTAATATTAGTGCAGCAACCATACCCGACAAAATAGAATTCTGCATAGAGGTTCTAATTAACTCTCAAATACACTAGTCCTCAACATCACGTCACAGAATTTGCAACCCTTTCCCATAATCTCCCTGAATATACTATGAGCAAATTTAACAACATCATACTGCAATGTAAAAAGTATTTGTTATTTAAAGTATCTTTAGCAATGAGATTGTGCAAGGTATAAGAGATGTGCAGGGGTCAAGAAAGGTTGGCTCAGTTCATCAGGTGTTTTTTTCAGACATGGGTTTATTATTTATTATTATTTACATTTTATATCCCGCTCTTCCTCCAAGGAGCCCAGATGACTACATACCTAAGTTTCTCCTCACAACAACCCTGTGAAGTAGGTTAGGCTGAGAGAGAAGTGACTGGCCCAGAGTCACCCAGCTAGTATCATGGCTGAATGGGGATTTGAACTCGGGTCTCCCCGGTCCTAGTCCGGCACTCTAACCCCTACACCATGCTGGCTCCCTTGGATTTACCACAAGGCTTTACCGCGAGTTTAGGGTATAATTGATATTCTGATGAAAAAAGAGGATTTTGTTTACTCCGGACATAAATCAGGCTAGGCTCCAATATGGAGGGAAAAACCCGAATCGTGTGTGAAGTGCTTTCTGAAATATCACACAGACATTGGGGTAAATCTGGCCATTATGTGAACACACACCCTCCCTTCCAAAGTAAAGTTACGGTAAAGTCACCATCTGAAAATGCTCCAACCAGACCAAATATTTTACTTGTCAGATTATTCCCCGAGCGGTGTTGGTACATTACTTGTCAGTATTTTTTCCCCTCACTCGCCAGGCTTCATTTTTACTCATCACGGACTAATAGACCAGTGGATTTCCTGAGCCCTGGAGATGTGGTCACAAAGGACCAGGCATACTGAACTCCAGGTTTCCCTTTCAAAGGCGAGACACTACTGAAAAAGTTGTTTACAAGATGTTAACTAGGAAGATAATGGGCTACAGACAGAAAAAGGACATCCTGTCTATAATTTGATGTTAGACATATAGGAAGATTATTGGTTGAGCACGTGGATATAAGTTTGGCAGAAGCAATGGCCCGTTGTGGCTGGCCGCTTATGTGGAGAAGGAAATTGAGCTGTAAGGTACACATTAGCGAGAGGAAAAAGAAGCTTTGGATTCTAAGCCAAGCAACGTGGAGAGGTCAGGGGTGCTCTTTCGAGAGGGCTGTAGGGCCAGCCATCTCCTTCACTGTGTCCCAGGCAGCATATTCTGCTGGGCCTTTCTGGAAGGGCAGTCTAAAAATTGAATAAATAAATAATAAATTAATAAATAAACATGACAGCCTGCCTCTAGAGCACCTATGCAGTCCAGCTTAGTGTTTCTACATTTGGAGTAGCTGTTTTAACAAAATTTTATGAGTTAGATTCAGAAACTCTACACACAGTCCTGGCTTCTGCACACATTGATGTTACCCCTCAAGACAAGGCAAGTTCAGATGATGCTTTTAAACTCATGATTCGTATATATGTGGGATTTTTTTAATGACCATGTGGGAAACAAATGGAGATGGACAGAACAATATGGGTAGAGTGAATTCTTCAAATCACATATTTGTGATGGCTTTAGTCAGAGTAGGTTTATAATTACAATTGCAATGTAACTCAATGGTTAGGGACAAAGATGCCACTTAGCAATACAGGAGGACCTCGATATTCATGGTTGTATCGCGGATACAGAAACCGTGAATATGGAGGCATTGAATGGGGGATTGGGGGCTAGGTTCTCGATTGTGAGGAAAATAAGGGAAAAAATCAGATTTTTGGCAAAATTTGGGTGGGGGAATGTGGGGGAAAGTTCCTTATCATGCTTTGCTGCTCCCTCCATGTCATGCTGTGCTCCTGGAATGCCTGAAAATTGGCCCAAAATCACCATTTTCATTTTTGAAAATGGGAGCCATTTTGTGGCTCTGAGAAACAAAGTGGAGGCCGGAAATGACCTCCGTGGTCATTTCTGGCCATCTCCGACCTGCGGATACGTGAGGTCCATGTGGGTTTTTTTTTTGTTTTTGATTAACATATGCCTAGGTCAAGTGTCTTTTCCCTGACTGCAGATACACGAATCCATGGAAGTGAAATCTGTGTAGAATGAGGTTTGCCTGTACGGACGATCATCTAGTCACGTGAAGGTAAGTACCCCCTATTTCAAATCCTACTTTATCTAAATCATGGGTAGATAATGTATGTTTTTTAAAAATCAGATTAAAGTATTATCTGAACTGGCCCATAATATAGTCCCATTCAGACATTATGTTATAGGAGTGTACAGATGTTTTTGTGTGAATGACTGTACCTGCGTTCATTTTAAAAGTGAACCTGAGTACAGGCCCCTGCAATGCATGGAGCAGAAAGGAAGTGCAGTGCTATACCTGTGCTCAATATAGCGTGTGAATATTTGTACCTGTGTACAAATCTGTACCTGTGTACACTGTTCCGTTGTTGAATGAGTGAGTGTTGTATATAATGTGTGAATAGAGCTTGTGTTACGAATATGAATCCGAATACGACAAATATTTTAATACCGCTTTCCAACAAAAGTCCCCAAACAGTCACGATCTGAAAAAGAAACACAAGATAGACACCAGCAACAGCCACTGAAAGGATGCTGTGCTTGGGATGGATAGGGCCAGTTGCTCTCCCCCTGCTAAATAAAGAGAATCACTATGTTGAAAAGGTGCCTCTTTGCTCAGTTAGCAGGGGACAGGTGTTACAGGTTATGTTATATTTCAATGCTTGTTGCAAAACTCTTGATTCTATTTTGCAATTAGATGGAATTTCCTGACCCAGATTTTCCTTTCCCTCTCATCCCCCTGGCAATCCAGAGAATGCCTTCATCTCCTGCTTGTGGACCTCCCAGAGGCATCTGGTAGACCATTGTGGGAAACAGGATATTAGACCAGAAAGGCCTTGGGAAGCTCCAGTAAGACTTTTCTTATGTTCTTACGCAGATTGTATCTTTGAAATAGGCAGCTGATGGGTCAAAGAGGAGAAGAGAAGTGTGTCTATCCGAAGCACTAGGCAGGAAGCGTTATGTATTGCTGTACATATACGTCTGTGAATAAGGAAGTTCACGCCGCCGCCTGATGATCGAGTGCTCTTTAGCCCATTCGAGTCAAATGACTTCCCCTTGTGCATGGAAATTGTGTATCGCAAGAATGATCAGCAGTTTTGGGAAAGAGCCTCTGTACTGAGACAGTTGTCATGGAAAGTGACTTCAAGTGGTCTTCCTCTGGATCTCATCTCTATGACTGTGTCATGTGCTCCAGTCTGGAAAGTTAACACCCTTAGGTTCTTAAGCTGCAGGATCAGCCTCACAGTGAGTGCAGCACCAGAGGGCGGGCTGGTCCACGACATTTCGCTGCCTGAGATGAAGGGCAATACGACGCCCCTCCTCCACCTGAATGCCCCTCCACCTGGGCGTGGGTGCTCAGCAATCTCAGGCCATGTTTCTGAGGCAACTGCCTCGTTCAGTGTTGTAGAGGCAGTTCCTTAGCCCTGTCAGCCACCACCTACAGTGTGAGGTGGTATAGTCTCTTCACAGGTTTACCACTACTGTGAGAACCAGGATGCCTCTGATAACTGATTTTGGTTGTGAGAACCAATCCACTGCTTTGTCATGTTTTCACCTAGCTACTGTAACCGCAGACAACGGCCTGGTTCACACAATTGTTCAAACCTAGGTCTAAAGTTGGTAACCAACATTAGCATGCTTGTGTGAACCCACACCAAGATGACCCATGTTGGTTTGTGTCCTATGAGGAGGAGAGCTGGTCTTCCTGCTGGTAGTAAGAATGAATTGGCCCCTTTGCTAAGCAGGGCCCACCCTAGTTTGTATTTGAATGGGAGACTAGATGTGTGAGTACTGTAAGACTAGATGTGTGAGTACGCTTAGGGGATGGGGCCACTCTGGGAAGAGGACCTGCATGCTTGTATGCAGAAGGTACCAAGTTGCCTCTCTGTCATCTCCTGATAGGAATGAGAGAGACTCCTGCCTGCAACCTTGGAGAAGCCACGGCCAGTCTGTGTAGACTGTACTGAGCTAGTTGGACCAATAATCTGACTCAATAGAAGGCAGCTTCCTATGTTCCTCTAAGAGGAATCTGAGCTTCCCACCTTGATGTGGGTTCACATGACCATGCTAATGTCAGTTACTGACTTTAAACCTAGATTCAACTGACTGTGGGAACCGGGCCAATATATGTTCAGTGTATACTGTATTTCCACATCAAGAATCTGTGGGTTGTACCGTTTTTTACCAAAGGAAAAGGAGGGTGTGAGAACCTGAAAGGGTGCTAGCTGTCTAGCCATACTCTGCTGCCACTCCTTGTCCCTGGCCCTGATTGGTATCCGCATTCCGGTTACAGTGCTGGAGGCAATCAGGATTCGGGACTCCTCATCTGGCAAACTCCATCGCCACTCCTTCCCCCCCCCCCCCACTGCTTAGTATCCAACACTAAGAGGAAACTGAACTTCCTAGCGCCTAGCTGGTTACTAAGAGAGAGGCGGTCCTGAGTGCCTGTGCCTAGTTTAGACATTGGGTGCAGGCGCACCAGCGCACCACTCATTTAGTAACCAGCTAGGCACTAGGAAGTTTGGTCACCTCTTAGTGTTGAAGATTAAGCAATGGGGGGTGGGGGGGGAGGAATGGCAGCAGAGTTCCCCCCAGCCCTGAACCCGGAGCTCGTCTTATCCCCTAATTTGCTCCGAGGATGCAGGGCACACACACACACCCCAAGCCTCCTTACAGTGAGCATGTAAAAGGTTCCGAAAGAGGAAGTACAGAAACGTTGTTAAGAAATTTGTGGCTTAAATATATTGCTGGCTCTTAAGAGAGCCCTTAAGACTTATCTGTTTGGTCTGGCTTTCCAGAGTATTAAAATTGTTTTAATTGTTTTAACTGTTTTAAATTGTTTAGATTGTTTAGATTTTATGGGTATCAGTTTGATTTTTAAATGATTATATTTTGTTTTGTAACCTGCCCAGAGCCGTTGGATGGGGCAGTATAGAAATGCAATCCATCCATCCATCCATCCATCCATCCATCCATCAGAGGTGGTGGAAAGGGTGCAAGGAGGGCAACCAAGATGATCGGGGCCTAGAGCACCTTTCTTATGAGGCAAGACTACAACACCTGGGGCTATTTAGTTTAGAAAAAAGACGACTGCATGGTGTGGAGAAAGTGGATAGAGAGCAATTCTTCTCTCTCACACATAACACTAGAACCAGCGGTCATCCCATGAAATTGATTGCCAGGAAATTTAGGACCAGCAAATGGAAGTACTTTTTCACACAACGCATAATCAACTTGCGGCATTCTCTGCCACAAGATGTGGTGACAGCCAACAACCTGGATGGCTTAAAAAAAGGGTTTGGATAACTTCATGGAGGAAAGGTCAATCGATGGCTACTAGTTGGAGGGCTGTGGGCCACCTCCAGCCTCAAAGGCATGATGCCTCTGAGTACCAGTTGCAGGGGAGTAACAGCAGGAGAGAGGGCATGCCCTCAACTCCTGCCTGTAGGCTTCCAGAGGCATCTGGTGGGCCTCTGTGTGAAACAGGATGCTGGACTAGATGGGCCTAGGGCCTGATCCAGCAGGGCTGTTCTTATGTTCTTATGAGCAGCTGGGTGTGGGATCTCTAATTTATTTTTAACAAGAGCTGCTCAAAACTGCAGGCTCTAAACAGGTGCTGGCACTTGCCGTGCAGGGGGGTAACTATAATAGGGCAAGGGGAAACTGTTGTCTGGGGGCCCACTGACTTGGGGGGGGGCAGAGGCAAGTCACATGACTGACTCCCCCAACTGTGCACCTGCCCGGGCTTCCTTCAGTTGCATTCATCCTCCAAAACTGATGTGAGTGTTAAGACCTGGAGCTACCAGATCAGCATATCTTTCTCTAAATGACTATCTCTGTTTCTGTCTCTATCTCTGTCTCTATCTCTATCTCTATCTCTGTCTCTGTCTCTCTAACTATGCTTTTTGTTACCACTATTCAGCCTCATTTAAGATTTCTTTACTTCATGAGCTGAGCTTCAGTGAGTGTGAGCTTCAGGGGTGTGTGTTTAAAATCTTGTCTCTGGGCCCACTCCAACCTTGCTACGCCCCTGTTCTTGGTGTGAAAATACAGTATGTGTGCTTGCAAATGGTTTTCCAGTTATCATGGAAGAGCACGGAAAAAAGCACAACCATTCTTTATGTCTTTCCAGCAGTCCAGCGGAAATACATTCTAGGGTGTCTTCTTGGAATTTATCTGTGAGTGGAAACATTCTCCGTGGCAAAGCACCACATTACAAAAAAAAAAGCCTGAACAGCTACCATAAATAAACCTATGAGTTCACTGGAACAACATCGCTGACACTTTGCCGCAAGGTAAACATTATCTAAAACATTCAGAGGAAGTTACGGTTACAGGGTATTTTAAAAATGATTTTTAATAGATTTAACAATCATCATAGTTATATTTTAAAAAACACACCTTATTGAATGACACAGCTGGAATTCTTGTCATTCAAGTACATAACAGACAGTTCCCATAATGCCTGGGAAACTGGGCCATGACCCAGCCAGTGAAGGGTTGGGAAAGTAAAGCATATGCTTTAATGGTTCCAAATTGGTCCTGATCTTTTGGCTGGATCATGCCCACAGTTATTACACTTTTGCCTCCTAAAATAGCTTGTTATAAACAAGCCAACCTATTCATTTCCATAATACACCTCCTAGAAATGTACATATCAGGCGGTATAGAAATATGATTGATTGACTGATTGATTGATTGATTGATTAAATAAATAAACAAATAAATAAATAAATTTAATATATAACACTTTTTAAATAGCCCAGAGGGACAGCCATGTTAGTCTGCTACAATAACAAACAACCCTATATTTTTGTGGCACTTAAAGATTAACAGGTTTATTGTGGCATAAACCTTTGCAGACTAATTGAAAACCATGAGGCTCACCTTGTATATATTTGAGCTTTACACAGAAATATCACAGATTGTACTTCTTGCACTTTATGACCTTTTGGTTCCCCAGTTTCAGGAGCGGAACTATAATTGGGCGGATGGGTTCAAATATGTATGTATGTATGTATGTATTTATTTATCAAATTTATACCCCTCCCAAACTTACGTCTCTGGGTGGCCAACAACAATTAAAACACATATAAATGTTAAAACAGTTCAACATATAACTCATATAAAGTTAAAACAATACAATAATTTAAAAGCCATAAAATTAAACAGTATTTTTTATTTAAAAACCTGAGAAAGCTTGGGTAAAAAAAGGGTTTTCAAATGTTTTTTTAAAATAGCCAGAGCTGGGGAGGATCGTAACTCAGCAGGGAGCACATTCTACAATCTCAGGGCAGCAACCGAGAAGGCCCGTCTCTGTGTAGCCACCAAACGAGTTGGCAGTAGCTGGAGACGGACCTCCTCAGATGATCTCAATGTGAGGTGAGGTTCGTAGCGAAGAAGATGCTCTCTTAAATACCCAAGACCTAAGCCGTCTAGGGCTTTATAAGTTGTAACTAGCACTTTGTATTTTGCGCAGAAAACTATCAGCAGCCAGTGTAATTCTATCAACAAAGGAGTAATGTGGTCTCTCTGAGATGACCCGACGACTAACCTGGCTGCCGCATTCTGAACCAACTGAAGTTTCTGGACTATGTACAAAGGCAGCCCCACGTAGAGCGCATTACAGAAGTCAAGTCTCGAGGTTACCAACAAATGTACCACTGTTTTGAGGTCATTGATCTCGAGAAACGGGCGCAGCTGGCGTATCAGCCAGAGCTGATAGAAAGCACCCCTGGCCACCACCTCAACCTGAGAAACCAAGGAGAGGTGTGGATCCAGGAGTACTCCCAGACTGTGGACCTGTTCCTTCTGGGGAAGTGTGACCCCATCTAGAACAGGTAGATCAAAATCGTCTCTGGAGTTCCGAAGCAATAACATGAACCACACAGCTTTGGGAACCCACCTGCTTCACCTCTTGCCTCTCCCCGCCGCCCAGGTCCAATTGGCCTTATTCCCAGCCAGCTTCATTACAACTGAGTGTTTTCTTCATTCTCTCTCTCCCCCGCTCACTCCAAGCGAAGGGGAGGATGAAGAAAACCCCCAGGCGACAACGAAAGTGGCTGAGAAATGAGCTCCAGAGGGCTGCTTGGGCCATTCTGGGTGCTGGCCATGCTCCCTGTGTGTGACGTCACATGCAGGGGTTGTGGCTGGCATGCAAGAGCCTACTATATCCCCCGCCCCCGACTTTTAACCAACATTCATTACTTTACTGCAGTCTGCTAACCAGGGCTGGCTCAAAGCATTGCAGTACCTGAGGTGAGGCATAAAATGCTGTCTTGCTCCCTGCTCCTGGTTGGGGGCAGCCCTCTTTCAAAACCAGCCTCACAAGCTTTGAAAGTGCATGTGGGGCAGGAAGGAGGGAAGGTTGCCAACAGCCTCCTCTTCTCTCCTCATGCAAGCTTTGCAAGGAGTATGTGCTCCTAGCAAAGTTTGCAGGGCTCAGAACTATCCCAAAGAGCTGTTCTAATGGTGATAGTGGGGGGCATCTTGCTGCCTGCTGGTGCCCCAACTATCTGCCACCTGAGATGACTGCCTCACTGTGCCTCATGGAAAGGCCGCCCCCACTGCTAATGGAGTATGTGAATAGCCACAGAACCTCCACTAGCTTCAATTAAGATTGGGGGCAGTTTGGGGAGTTGGGAAGGGACCACAAAGCATGCACAAAAATGTTAGTTTTAGAGGGAAAGCCTGGATCTCCCTTCCAGGACCAAATCCTTCCCCCAAAGAAGCACCTATTCAAGGCACTGAGTGCTTGAACAAAGGTTTTTCCTGTCTGTCAACTGGCTCAGCCAATAACACTGGCAGTTTAATGGAAGCAGAGTGAGAGAAAGACCTGGGAGAAAGGGGTGAGGGAGGCAGGGAGCAAGGAAAACTGTTGACAGTGGGTGGCAGTTGGTGATGTGTGTTTTTAACAGTTACACAAGACACAGGCTATATAAAGGGGGAAAGGGGAAGAAAATGCCAGACAAAACACAAAAAGAGATGACATCCTAAAACCAAAAAGGAACAACCCTTAACAAAAAGGAAGAAGGAGAAAAAATAATGAAAGCAACAAAATATACTATACCAAACAAAGAAACAAAGAAATCCATTCTGACTAGACTCTCCCAATCCTACATTTCACTTTCCTGCTGCTCATCATAGCATTATTTTGCCCCTTCTTCACCAACAGCAGACATGAGATTTGAGATCTGATGCACGATTTTTGTTGCGGGTTCCACTTACACATACACATAATTGGCCAGCTGAAGATACATTTCATTTCTCTCTGATGAGGTGCCCATGAAACCTTATGCTCCAATACATCTGCTAGCCTGTAAGGTGCCTCAGGACTCTTTTTTAAAAGCCAAGCATCAACTGAATGACAGTTCCATTTTCTTGCTTGCAGTCTCAGTGAGCATTGCTGCACTAGGTTTGTTCAGTTCAGTTCAGTTTTATTTCGGTCTCTGACCAGCAATGCAATAGGTATGTTGCCTGCACAAGGTCATGATTTATGTATCGGTTTATGCAAACTTTATCTCTAAATACATCCATCAGTGAAGGCATCATGGCAACTTCATATGTGAGCATCTCGTCAACAACCAGTTATCTCCTTCTCATATTATTTGCTCTTCTCATCGTTCTGCCCCAAATGGGCAAAATGCAGTGATGTAACAATGTTGGCAGCAGCCCGTGTCTTTTTTTTAATGTCCCCCTCTGCTACCACTGCTGCAGCCCCATGCCTGCCCACCCACCAGCCGCAGGCCCCACCCGCACCAGGGCTGGTCTCCGTTGGGTGGTGACATCAGTGTACAGCACCATGGCTGGCAAAGCACAGGAAGTCAGCTGCGGCAGGGGTGGTTAGTGGGACTGTGAAGGCCAACATAGGCCAGCAACAGAGGGTGGGTGGGCACCAGAGGCCCAAAATGGTGAACAGAAGGATGGGTAGGGGGCCTGTGGTGAATGGCAGAGGTAATTCCTGTGGTGGCTCCCTTGGCAGCCCCTTTAGCTTGTTGAGGTGCCAGTGCCCCATGTGTGGAGCACACTGTATTAGATGATTCACCCCTGGAGAAATGTAACAATGCCAGCATTTATTCACATGACTATTATATACTTTTTCAACTGCTGCAGATGTGTGCCTCTGAAAATGCAATCACTAAGAATAGTATGTGTTGACAATGGGTTGTATCTGAAGAAAGTTAGTCATGTCGAAATCCTGTCGAAATGAATGGGACTTGACTTAACTTAATCACAACAACTTTTCTCATTGGTTTCAGTGGTACACAGATCTCTGGACCTCTGACAACAGGCTGGAACTCGATCAGGGCTGATCAACTTTGGTCCTCCAGCTGTTTTTGGACTACAGCTCCCATCATTCCCAGCCACAGGGGCCAATAGTCAGTCAGGGATGATGGGAGTTGTAGTCCAACATCTGCAGGAGGGCTGAAGTTAACAGCCCTAAACTAGATGATACCAGTCATGGAGTTTGCTGCTGGAAACAGCAGCCCTGTATTTGAGTTTTTCCTCCTTTCTCTGTAATGTGTGGTTGAGGGACTGCATGATCTGATGTCACCCAATTGTGTATTTTATCAATCAAGCCTTCCATATTATGTTTTTGGGGAGGAGGATGGGGACATCTCATTATGCAATTCCCTAAATACACATTTCTAAAATGGGAGAAGGAACTCAACACAGAGCTGCCATTTTGCCTGGCAACCCCATAATTGGCACCATGCAACTGTCTAATGCCAGCCATAGTTTCTAGTTCATTTTTCCAGACTGTGTTAGCATTTTTATGGATAATTCTGTGTCATTTTGTGTTCCACTGTTATGCCTGAGGGTTTACCCATCACTTGGTTATTTATTTAAAAATAATAATTTTCTGACACTTTTCAGAAGTGTATCCTTGTTTTCCAGAATCTTTCGCCATTGAGGTGAGACTTGCTTGTTGTCTTTTCCTAGGCTGAGGTTGGGCTATCCTGAATCAAAGGAGAATATTCGGCCATACACTTCCCTGTTATGTCTGGAAAATGTCCTTCATATGTACTTTCTGTATCTCTTTATGCTACATTTTGTGATGCATATTCTCCAAGCTGTGCTTAATTTATGAGGTAACTTCTAAGTATTAATCAATATTTTGCTTGAAGGAGGAGCTTTTCTTGTCTTGAGCCTCCTTGGAATGTACCTTTCATCACACTTACCTGCCACAGGAGGAGCTGAGAACTGTGTTTTCCTGGTCTGCCAACAGTGCTAAGATATTTTAGGAGAAAGAGTTTTCTTTGGAATAAACACTATCAGCCTGTGTGCTTGCTTCTGTTTCCCCAGAATGCTAGCAGATCTAGGCATAGCAGGGCAGTGAGAGACACCAAAAAGGAAGGTGGTTAATACTAAAGTAATTGTGGAGGGCTGTAGCTCAGTGATAGGGCATTACAGTTTGCATGCTGAAGGTCTCAGGTTCAGTCTCCAGCATCTCTAGGAGAGGTTCTTGGCAGGACTGTAAAAGACCTCAACCTCAGTCCTCAAGATTGTCAGTCATTGTCAGGAGGAAAGAGTCATTGTCAGTCAGGTGAGGCAGCATTGGGTTTGATAAAACAATAGTCTGACTCAAGCCCTATCCAGACATTACACTGTACATGTATACAAATGTCTGCATACATGTGCATGTTTCTGTATGAATAGCTATATTTGTGTTCCCTTAAAAAGCGACTCGGAATACAAGCCCACTCAAATACAGACTGGAAGGGTACTACTGTTCATGTGTTGAGCACAATGTGTGAATAACTGTACATGCATACAGATCTGTACATACA
Source organism: Hemicordylus capensis (assembly GCF_027244095.1). NCBI lineage: Eukaryota > Metazoa > Chordata > Lepidosauria > Squamata > Cordylidae > Hemicordylus > Hemicordylus capensis. The sequence goes on along the minus strand of NC_069661.1, from coordinate 22,063,550 downwards.
TACATTGTACACAGATTGTACGTGTGTTCAGGTAACATATGAACTAGACTTCAGTTTTGAAACTTTCTCAAACTGGTTTAGTCCCAACCACCACTAAACAGCAACAACAAAAAGAGGCTAGGCATTTCTCAAAGATTCTCAGACTCGGGTTTTGGTGAGTCTCTTTGGAAGATAATTTTACAGTTGTGAGACAACATCTGAGAACTTATCTCTGTACAGTTCTGAAGACCAGTAGATGCATGCAACAAAATCAAGTTGCAAAGCTTTTGCTGGACTGTACCACTTCAGCTGGCAGGTGGAGAATTATGCATCATCTTAAAATACTGCCACATTGGGAGTCCCCCCACCCCCTGCACATAGAAAAATAGCATGTCAGGAATAAGACTGTGTTGAATCCTTGACCTTGACCTACTAGCTTTCTACATGTTTTCCCAAGGAGAAGCATTCAAACATGCAACCCCACACAGTGCTTAGGTATGCTGCAGCCCCGAAAAAGTTGTATTACTTGTTCATGCAATATATATAAACTAGCTATCCATCTGAACATAATTGATACAGTTAAGAAGACTCTGGCCTCATTCACATGTGACGTGGAAATATCCATGCTTTCCTGTCCGAATTCAGACATAATGGAGACGGACATAATGTGATTTCACCGAACTGGACCCAGTTTAGGCAAACCAGTTTGGGATGGTAAGGGGCGGCCAGGCGGGGGCATTGAGAGAGGGGAAAAGCTGCTTACCCTGGCTGGTGCATCTCCAAGTGTGTTCCACCCCCTTTTACTGAATTACTGGCTCAGTGGTGGCTCGGTTTTGGCCTCTGTGCACCGTAGGCCAGAACCAATTTTGGATTCAGTTTGGCCAATTCGGTTTGGCTGAATTTATTTATTATTTCTCTATGTAAACCACTTTGGAAACTTTTGTTGAAAAGCAGTATATAAATATTTTGTTGTTGTTGTTGTTGTTATAGACGTGGGGGTCCGGCTCCTTTTGCTCTCCCTCTAAGACAGGCTGCTCTTGGCCATGGCCAAGAGCACATGCCACATAAACCTGAAGAATTACACAATACACATGCCACATTCTTCAGGATTAGGGGGTGTGGATGTGCCCACTGTGGATGCCCAACCCAAGGGGCTTTCCAAATCCTTAAGTGAGCACAGAGTCTCCTGCTGTTAGGAACACCCTGTCCACTCTGTTCTAGCGCAGGAGAAGCTACCAATCTCATCTGCACTCCCCAGGGAACCCCACCTCCAATTCTGTGCTCCTTTATGGCAAAGATGTTCATTGATGGCCATTTCCAACACTTCACAAAGTGTCGAGGTTGGGCAATCATCTGTCAGGGATGCTGCAGAAGATCCTGGTACTGAGCAGGCTGTTGTACAAGAAGACCTCCAAGGTCCTTTCCAGATCTACAGTTCTATGATTCACAAAAACACAGATTTTTTTATTTTATTACATTACATTTTATATCCCGCTCTTCCTCCAAGAAGCCCAGAGCGGTGTACTACATACTTGAGTTTCTCTTTCACAACAACCCTGTGGAGTAGGCTAGGCTGAGAGAGAAGTGGCTGGCCCAGAGTCACCCAGCTAGTATCATGGCTGAATGGGGATTTGAACTCGAGTCTCCCCGGTCCTAGTCCAGCACTCTAACCACTACACCACGCTGGCTCTCAGAATGGGTGCCTGCCAGCACATTACAGTTCAGTAGCCACATTTTAAGGGATGATTATTCGGATTGAAAATGGCGGCTCCCCAAGGTGTAATCCAAAAGGTATGATCCAAGATTGCTTGCAATGCCACATTCTTCTTTTAGTCTCCTTTAAATTTCTTGCAGTTATGTTGCAAGCCAGTGGGCACGGTTCCTTCCTTTCACTATCGAGTGCCTAATTCTCGCAGGGACTTAAGCAGGGTCAGCCCAAGACATTTTGCTGCCCGCAGAGAAGGAAAATATGCTGGCCATGGGACTGAGGCAGGGGTGCTGGCATGCAGGCACTCTCAGACTATACCACCAAGCCAGGCAGTGGTGAAAAGGGCATTCCTAGCTCAATTCAGGGGGTGGGCAGAAAGAAGATGTGCACCACAACAGAGCAAAGAGAGGGAAATGTGGACAGTGTTGTGCCAGCAGGGTGAGGAAGGGTGGCAGCAGTGGAGAGTGAGGTGGTGCCGTGGCAGTAGGGATGGAGTGGAGATATAATTGGGCGAATGAATGACTACTGCTACTACGAACTACGGATATTGATATACTGCTATTCAACCAAAGCTCTCAAAGCGGTTTACATAGAAAAATAAATAATACTTAAATAAGATGGCTCCCAGTCCCCAAAGGGCTCACAACCTAAAAATAAACATAAGGCAGAGATACCAGCAACAGCCACTGGAGGGATGCTGTGCTGGGGTTGGATAGGGCCAGTTGCTCTCCCCCTGATAAATATAAGAGGATCACCACTTTAAAAGGTGCCTCTTTGCTCAGTTAGCTGGGGTTCTGAGCTGCCCTGGTTTAAAGAACCTGAGCCACCCAGCTCCTGAAAGCCGAGTGGCTCACCCCTCTCCTGAGCTTCAGCCTGGCCTAATTTCCAGCCGGCTTTGTTGTCGGCTGGGTATTTTTTCTGAGTGAGGAAGAGAACAAAGGAAACACCCAGCCTGCTTCGTTGTCCTCTGGGAAATGAACTCAGGAAGGCCATGCTGGCCATTCTGGGTTCTGACCATACCCCCTGAGTGTGACATCACATGCAGAGGGCATTCCTGGCACACAGAAGGGGCCACCGGGGAGAGGGGCAGACACGAGGACACTCTGCCCCAGCTACGCACCTGGGTAGGCGTCCAGCACTTGCCATGCCCTGTGCCCTTCCCCGCATCTGCACCTGAGGCAATTGCCTCACCTTGCCTCATGGAAGGGCCGCCCCTTCACTCAACAAACAAATGCACAAATAAGAGCAACACCTCTTGGATTGCACGGCAGGGATCTGGGGCCAGGGGCAAAACCCTGGAGTCCCGCAAAGGATCCTGGGATGCACCTCTCCCATTGTGTGGTGCAGCCACCTGCGGCCAGCCCCCAGTTTTAGAGGCTGAAACAGGCTTTGCCAATTGTGCCTGGAAGGTTGTGGCTCAAAGGGGGGTACACACCAGGGCACAGCTACATAAGTATATATTTGGGAAGGAATCAACTCCAGAACAATGGGGCATTGTGTTACATCACCCTTTCTTCTTGGGTTTCATGGTTCTTATTTTTACTGCTCTCGTTAACTGTCTCAATGAGCCCCGGGAGCAAAAAGCGGACACAGACATGTTGAATAAATAAAAACACACTAACCATGTAATTGCATTCTAGACATGGAGGGTTTTTAATTAGCATTGCTCTTACTGAAAGTCCTGCCTTCGAGGCATAAGTGGGGCCATGAGATTAGGGTGGGTTTAGGGGAGCGTGTGCACACAAGAACCACAATCTGTACTCTGCCAGGGGGAAGTCGCTCCACACACTTTCCTATCATAGGAGCCGGGAGAGATTGCAAACAGACCTTGAGGTAAGCCATTGTCGCAGCCCTCCTACTCAGTCCCACCAATTGCTTCACCCACTGATGGTTTTCCATGTCAAGCCCGTCTGCTCAACTTTCGTTGTCCTGACTTGACACCGAAGCCATCCAACCACAACAGCAACAGGAAGAGAGGAAGTGTATGACTGTGAATCCTGAGGTTAATATGCTTGCATGTTTCGAAAGTAGAAGATGCTGTGGAGGAATGCGCTCAGTTTTGTTCAGGTATTGGGAGGAGACAGGATTGCCAAGAGGTCCGATGCATCCAAAAACCTGAGATTCCTGAGGTGGGGTTTGGAGATGTCACAAAACTGTGAAGCCTTGAAAAAGGAGCAAAGATCTGGTACCAGGATGGAGCTCAGATGGACAGAGGCCAGTAGTGGCTCCCAAATGGCCAGAGATTAAATTTTTTTGCCCACTTGCCTGAGAAAAAAAAGCAAAATGGGAGGGGTAGCCTCCAGATTAATGCTGCCCTTGTGTTAGAATGTTTTGTGCACAGAATGATTTTTGCTGGTCCCCTTTCCCTCTGCTACTCCTGATATATGTCACTGAGGGCTCCCCAACCCCTGGGGACATATTTTTCCGGGGACAGCTGGGGTAGAAGAGGGAATGGAGGATTGGGGAAAGTTGTTGCTCATGTGAAATGTTCTGATGCAAGCACATTGTTAATTTGGTTGCTGCCCAGGGTAATCTGGGGGGAACTGGCAACCCAGTTAGGAGAGGGGGTTATGTTAAATCATGGAGGAGAGGTCTATTAGAAGAAATGGGCTATGATAGTGAAATGGAACCACCAGGTCCAGGAGCAGCATACCCCTAAATACCAGTCGCTGAGGAACTAGTTCTGGGAAGGGCTGTTGCCTTCATGTCCTGGTTGTAACCTTCTTGGATGCATTTGAATGGAAACTGTAGGAAACAAAATGCTGACTAAATGGCCTTCCGGCCTGATCCAGCTGGGCTCTTCTTGTGTTCTTATGTACAACCATGGTGTCATATTAATTAAATAATAGCATTAAGAAATTAATAATATTAAATAAATAATAGCAATACTGATATGAATACTGCTATTACTGATACATGATGCCATTTAACTGGAACCAGGTTATAACATGCATGCCAATACCCTATACAATGCAGTTCCTTTGTTCATACAGTTCATTCAATCAAGTTTTCAGTCTCTGCAGATTCAAGAAGACTCACCTTTACTGGCAGCCTGCAAGATGAAGCCTGCATTAGGTTTTTTAAAATGGTGGCCCAGATGATGCTCACTGTTATGGAGCCATGATGCTGTGCTCCAGGGCTGCTGCAGACTTCCAAGGCAGTCTTGATGCAGTTCTGAAGCAGTGATTGAACTATCTGGGAGACGGCAGCAGCACCTCTCCCCCTCTGGAGGCTCACCACCACCACCGGCAGCACAGATGGAGACTGGAGCTGGGGGCGGAGGGGGGAGCAGGATGGGAGGAGGCGGCGACAACTCTCCCCCAGCGCCCCCCCCCGGCAGCCCAGACAGAGATCAAAGCTGGGAGTGGAGGGGGGGAGGATGGGAGATGGTGGTAGCTCCCCCACAGCAGGGGTAAAAAGAGATTAAAAAGGTAATGACAAACTTCTCTCTCTCTCTCTCTCTCTCTCTCTCTCTCTCTCTCTCCTTCCCTTCCCCCCTCCCTCCCTCCTCTCTTCCTTCACTCCTCTCTCCCTCCCCCCACTCTGCAAATTACCACACTGTTGAGGTGTCCCTGTGTGACACTCATCACAACTAAACAAACAAAATAAACAAACTATACCAAATGTGGTTCAGATCAGTTAGGCAGTCCACAAGTTACCCCTCTTGCGCCTCAAACATTCACGTGCCCGCCATCTTGGATCGGGGTGGATGACATCATTACAAACTACACCATTGAGGTGTCCCTATGTGTCACTCACTACAACTATACCAAATGTGGCTCAAATCACTTAGTCCACAAGTTATTCCACTTGTGCCTCAATAGTTTACGCATCTGTCATCTTGAATCAGGGTGGATGACATCATCACAAACTATGCTGTTGAGGTGTCCCTGTGTGCCCCTACTACCTGATTAGGTTCATATTGGTCCAGGCATTGCGAAGTTGATGCGTGGGGGCAGGGGGTGGGGGGCGGACACACAGAGTGCCGAGTGATCTCATAAGCCTCCTGGAAAGTATGCTAAGAATGACATGCAATAAGCCAACACACAGAGCAGCAGGAGATGGGGGCATAGCTCAGTGGCAGAACTTCTGCTTAGCATGCAGAAGGGCCAAGGTTCAATCCCCGGTATCTCCGGGTAGGGCTGAGAAGAATTCTTGCCTGAAACCCTGGACTGCTGCTGCTAGTCAGAGTAGACCATACTGAGCTAGATGGACCAATGGTTTGACTTGGTAGACAGCAGCTTCATATGTTCCTAAGAGAACCTTAATCATAGTGGTACCACAAGCCAGTAGGCAGATTCAGCTCAGGCTTGATAAAGCAAAGTCTTAACCCATTGGGAGACCAATAGTGTGGAAGCCATATGAGCAGAAATGTACATGCAGTGCTGCTTTTTCTCCTATATGTCGCTTGAGGGGAGGAGAGCTGGTCTTGTGGTACCAAGCAGGAATTGTCCCTTTTGCTAAGCAAGGTCTACCTTGGTTTGCATTTGGATGGGAGACTAGGTGTGAGGGCTGTAAGGGGATGACCCAGCAGAAGGAGTCAGGTTTACTCCCTAGCATCTCCTGGTAGGGCTGAGAAGAATTCCTGCCTATACCTTGGAGAGCCACTGCCAGACAGTGTAAACAATACTGACCCAGGTGGACCAAAGGTCTGACTTGGTATAAGGCAGCTTCCTATGTTCCCGTGTTCCAACAACACTTTTAAAACAAAAGACAACAGTGATTGTGGTGTGTGTGTGTGTGTGTGTGTGTGTGTGTGTGTGTGTGTGTGTGTGAGAGAGAGAGAGAGAGAGAGAGAGAGAGAGAGAGACCCATCTTGGGACACTTGTGGGTCTCATCACATCAGGGGGAAACTGAGGCAAGCCCTGGCTACAGAGGCTTAAATAGGCCCTTCACTTCCTGCTGTGTTTCTAATGCAAAGTTATTGCGAATGTATATTACAAGATTATTCTGGGGGTTTTATAAAGCCCCCAAACCTGAACAGGGCATTTAGGAAAACACTGTCAAATGTGTTTCTTCAGTGAAATGTAATTAGCATTGCTTTCTTCCTATAATTCGGAAGTATAATGGGCTATAATTTGGCAAGTAAATTGAAGCATAAGAATGAGGTTATTCTGGGCTATGGTTTATACATTTCAAATAATTTGTGAAGTTAGGCTCGTAGGAGAAGAAGGGGCTGGGGTGACGCTCCGGCAGACGTCTCTTTCACTTCCTGTTTAAATCCGTGGTCTGAGGAGGAGTGCCACAGCCTCTAATGACAGTTGGTTCTCTGGAAGAAATTGGTTTCTCCCTCAGTCTATAAATGTAATTTTAGGAAGATTAAATAAGATGCCACAGCATGCACAGGGCTGTGTGCTGCAGTCGTTGGCTTGACTTGAACGGGGGAACCCAGACGCCGATCCTGAGTGACTGCTTGTACCGACAGCTGTATTTATGCAGAAGTGCATCCAAAGAGAACATACCTCTGCCCTTCTCCTCTTGCAAAGATACTCCGCGTAGGGATTGCTTTGCTGGATTCAGTTTATGCATTGAAAAAGAAGTTGGGAGGGAAGCCCCAAACATTATTTTTATTTATTTATAAAATAGATGCATTCAGGATCAGGGGACATAAGATGTAATGTGGGCCACTAGCTTCGATGGCTTCAAAAGGGGATTAGACATACATGGAGGAGAGGAAGACAAATGGCTGCTAGTCAGGAAGGCTGTGTAGAACCTCCATGTTTAATGTCTCTCCATGTCCAGGGCAAGGTGGAGTGGAGCAGGGCAGGACCCTGGGCAGTTAAGTATGTGCACTGTCTTCTGAACTGGGGCTTGGTCATGGCCTGGTGTCACCTCTGTTCCTGAGGACCCAGGGGCAAAGGAGAGGGGTTGGGAGAAGGGGCCAGAATCCCCCTAGGAATTGCTATGTTCTCTGATGGCTGCTGTAGTTCTAATGGTTCAGTGGGGTTGTCATCTGGGCTAGGATTGAAGCCAGGGTGGACTCTCCTTGGATTTGCTCTCTCCTGGGTTGGTGTCCGGGTGAACCCTGTGAGTTTCCTGGAGACACCGGTGGTACTTTTGCTCCAAACCTTTAATGTTGATAAAGTATTCCTGCAATGAGCAGGCAGCAGAGTTAGAATGGAGATTCCACCTTATACTTGATGTAACATTATTTCCCTCATTACAATCCACAATCTCTGTCTACATGGCAAAGAGCATTTCCAGACAGCAGGCTTTACCACAAGTTTACTGTGAGGTTTTGCTGCGAGTTCGAATTTGTCCCCCCAAACCGACTCAAAAAGTGGATTTTTAAAAACCAAGCTACGCTTGAACACACAATGAAAAACCCGAATTGTGTCTGGAGTGCTCCCCAATTGCTCTCAGGGACTTCGGGGTATATCGGGCCTATCGGTGAATATGTGAATGCACACCCTCCATTTTGGAGAAGCAAGCTAAAAGCCCCATCTGGAAATGCTCAAGTGTGTGTGTGCGTGTGGGGGGGGGGGGGATGCTTGCTTTAGAAAGGGTGATGGAAAAGAACCAGTTTCAACATTTAAAAAAGAAACAAAGAGGTCATTCTTGTGACTGCTGAGGCTGGGGAGGGCTGGGGAGGGGTCAAGGCAGGAGCCTCCCTCCCTCCCTCACATGACCCCTTCTGTTCCTGGACTCCACCACGCCACATGCCCATATGATCGAGCAGCACAGCAATTCAGGGGGAAGGCCACCTGGGCGCCAGATATCCCACAATGCACCACACTACTTGTGCGGAGAATTGCGATATCTCCCAGCTGCCGGGATGCTCCTTCTCCCTGGCTCTATGGAAGCTCAGGTGGCCGGCAGCCTGAGCTTCCACATGACTGGGCAGTGAGATAGGAGAAGCATGCACATCCTCCTATCTCACTTTGACCCAGTGGAAGAATGGCAGGATTTAGGAGGTATCCTGACAGTTCTCACAACCAGCCCTACCCTCTCCTACCAGGGGAGGGCTGGTCATGAGAGTTTCAATGTCTTCTTGGGAGGCACACGGGGAGCTCTGGGAAATGTAGTCCCTTCTAGTGCCCACTGAATGCAGGTCAGAAGTGCACATTGAGGATCCTCATCACCTCTGCACAGTGCCAGCTAAGCTGTGTGCATTCTATTATTTGGATTTGGCTATTCAAAGCCAAATGACTGGTGCATGGGCCTAATTAAAATGTCTTTACCTGGCACCTGAAGATGTAGGCACTGGGAGAGCCACCCAGGGAGAGGTTCCACAACCAGGAGACACTGGGAAGGCCCCTGGTCTCCACCCACCTCCCCTCCAAACTCAGGGGCACCCAGGGGAGGGCCTCTGAAGACAGCTTCAGCACACCAGGAGGCTTTACACACAGGACTTCTGCCCCGAATCTCCTTTGGGAGAGAGTGTGTGCGTCCATACACCAGCCAAACTTACCCCGAACTCTCAAAGAGATTCTTGGACCCACTCCACACACAAGTCGGGCTTTGTGATGTGAATTCTAGCTTATCTCGAGGCATTCCTGGATTTTTAAAATGCTGGTTTAAAGCTTCCTTTTCTGAAAATGCCAGAGCAAACAGGGAGAGGCGCTGATGTAGAATCATTAGCATGATAGGAGGCATGGTCTCTTCAGAAATGCAGATCTATCTCTGCAGGGAAGCTCTCTCTCCCCCCATCCCATTGGCTAGACACCAACACTGACGCCTGCCATGTGGACTTGCAAAAATGAAACCCAAGAGCAAGGGGAGGGGCTTCTTCCCTCCATGCCGCGAGTGTAGTTTGAAGTGACTTTGCTCAACATTTACCCCAAAGCCTGAAGCCAAGTGCAAATAACCTCTGGTAGGAAGATGTGAGTCAGGCGTTTTCCCATGTACACAGTTCTCTGTGTGAATTAGCTCATATGTTACTATGCAACTCAGATGCTTGCAAGTTGGTATGGTAAAAGTAACCCCCTTTTCTCTTTCCCGCTGTCTGGGAAGAATGGGCCAGCCAACCCCTTTCCTCTCCAAACCACACTGGTCAGATTTCATCTTTGTAAATAAACTGAATGCCTCCTTCCTGCCCCAAACCACTACAAAGGGACATCTAGTGACAAGCAAATAAGAAATTTCCCTTCTGGACCATTGTTGGAGGCTTCTGAGTGACTGCGCCCTGCTATTGAGTCCTATGCCAAAGTCTCCGCCTGCTTCTGATTTATTCATTCCCACTTCTTGGCATCTTCAGGAGTTTTCTTTTGTAAAGTTGACCTAGGTTTTGCCAGCTCAGCTGAGATGGGACGCATATGCAGCCTCAATGATTACACGAAAGAAGTCCTATCTGCCGGAGGACTGGTTAATTAATTGTACGTTTGCATATTGAATAGCATTTCTGTGGCATTAAAAAACACCATACAATTCTGATGCAATGGTGAATGCCAAAGTTTAACTGGTGGACAAACTGCATTACTTCTGTGCTGTTTTCATTCAGCAATTTGCAACTCATACATAAGAAATCTTGCTCCAGTCACCTGCAAATAATGGAATAATGAGATTATATAATAAATTTGAGTGCAGTTCACACAACTGGTACATGGGTAGCAGATGTAATTATTTTATTTATTTTGCAAATTTATTGACTGCCTGACTTCCATAGACTCAAGGCTGTTTACATACATTAAAACAACAATGAAAACAAGAGAAAAAAGGTGGGAAAGAAGGGGATAAAAACCATTAAAAACTAAAAGCCTGGCAAAATAGATATGTTTTCAAAAGCTTCTTAAAGGACAGAAGGGAGGTGGCATTATGAATCCCAGGAGGCAGGGTGTTCCTTAAGGAGGGGAATGCAACAGAGAAGGCCCTCCCACGAGCCTGGGCCCCACACACTTCTCCTGGGCCTGGAACTCTGAGAAGGCCCACCTGAGACGACCTCGCAGGGTGGGTCGAAGTAGGATGGGAGAGGCAGTCCTGAAGGTACACAGGCACCAAGCCCTGAAGGGTTTTATAGGTGATAACTAGCACTTTGAACTGGACCCGGAAGTGAACTGGCAGCCAATGTAATGACTGCAACAAAGGTGAAACATGGTCATATTTTCTGCTGCCCGTAAGCAGCCTTTGGATGCGTCCTACCCAAGATTCTTCTTATCCAGATGCGTCCTACCCACGTTTGGAAACTGTGCGTTCTCCAGTTTAACTATCATGTGTGAGTAAAAAGCAAGGTGTGGGATTGTCTGCTGGCAGAAGCTGAGTCTGAGTGCTTTTTGTCCTACCTCTTTGAAGAGCTGGGTAGGACGGAGCCTTCTGATCCAGCTACTGCTTAGCAGACTATCACTGCCTCCCCCTCCTACCTTGTGTTTTACTCACAGGTGATTGGAAAATTGGAGCATGTGTATCTCTCAAATTTGGGTAGGACACATCTCCTACCCTAATAATGATTGTGTGATCCAGCCTAATAGGAACATAGGAAGCTGCCTTATACTGAGTCAGATCATTGGTCCATCTAGCTCAGTTTTGTCTGCACAGATTGGCAGAGGCTTCTCCAAGGTTGCAGGCAGGTGTCTCTCTCAGCCCTATCTTGGAGATGCCAGGGAACATTCTGCATGCAAACATGTAGGTGCTCTTCCCAGAGCAGACCCAAGCCTTACGGGGAATATCTTACATTGCTCACACATGTAATCTCCCATCCAAATCCAAACCAGGGTATACCCTGCAAAAGAGTGGACAATTCATGCTTGCTACCACAAGACCAGGTCTGAATAGGGCTCATGACGAGTCCCCTAGTATTTACACAGGACATTTAACAACTCCTTCTGGTTTTTATTGATTTACTCATTGCCAAAAAACTACGTTAGTACTATCATGGTATTGCAAAATCACAAGCCTAAAATGATGTTTGGAAGTAGACCAACAGTTGCAGCTATTAAGACCTGTCTGTAAATGCTGCTGTGGCCTGTTAAAGCTTTCTAGTCTAGGTGGCAGGGCGATGTATTAAGTGGGTGGAAGAAGAGCCTAGAAGCAGACAGGAGTGTAACCTGATTCCTTGGGTGGATGCTAGTGGCCTTGGGTGGTCGCTTGGACATCCTCCAAGCCTTCAAGGCCCAGACTAACCACATGTAAATAGAGAACAAGCAACGTTTGTGGATGGCTGTGAAATATTGCTCACCTGTGTCTGCAGCTGGTCCTTCTGCTAGTTTCATTAGTAACGAACCACCTTCAACTTAAGCACCTCTAAGATGGGGTCTGGCAGCATCAACCTTTCCCGTCATCATGATCTCAGTCCCATCATGACACACTGGTGCTTTTTATTCAGAGACTGTTCCAAACATCGCCCTCCAACTAAAGTGACAAGTTATCATTCTCAACAGCTGGAAGTCTTCTTGAAAATCATGATGAGAAGCCGCATAAGTTTCAAGTCATGATGGGCTTATGTGAAGCTGTATGTTAACTGTAAACAAAACAAACTGAGACCGGAACTTTAAAATCTCGATCCAGACATTATGCGGTACGAGTGTGCACTCATACATCGGTACACTCGTACATCTCTTTGTGTTAATGACAGTACCGGTGTTCGTTTTAAATGTGAACCTGGATACAGGCCTTTCAAATGCATGGTAGAGATCGGAAGTGTGCTTCTGTATCTGTGTTCAGCATAACATGGGGATGACTGCCTGTGTACAGATCTGTGCCTGTGTACACTGCACACTTGTACGGTGTACAAGTTGTACGAGCCGCCTGAAGTGGATCAAGAAGCAGAATGCTAGGCAAAGAAGGAAGGCTACTCTCCCAGTATTTACACCAGTCTTTGCCAATCCAGAAGGATTTGCCGCTCTTTCTTATGTATGCTACTGAAGGTCTGATTGGTCAGGATGTGGGCCAGGGCCTTTTCAGTTGCGGAACCCAGATTGTGAAACTCCTTGACACATGAAACCCATTTGACCACCTCCCTACCTGCCTTCCAGTGGGCTGTAACAATTGTTATTTTCTGCCAAGGTTTTAGTGTGTGCTGAGTTTACTCAGCTGCTGCTGTGATCAGTGTTTTTTTTGGCACAGCGGGGAAATGCTCGACTAACAAGCAGAAGGTTGCCGGTTCAAATCCCCACTGGTACTATATCAGGCAGCAGCGATATAGGAAGGTGCTGAAAGGCATCTTCTCACACTGCGCAGGAGGAGGCAATGGTAAACCCCTCCTGTATTCTACCAAAGAAAACCACAGGGCTCTGTGGGCGCCAGCAGTCGAAATCAACTTGATGGCACACTTCACCTTTATCAGTTATCTTGGTTATTAGTATATTTTTATTGTTTGACAACGTATTTTAAATGTGATAGCCACGTTCGGGGCCCTCATGTGGCTAAAAGGCAAGATAGAAGAGCTTTAATTCCTAAATAAAATAAAATATGGTGGATGACAATTTATCTCACCAGTGATTAAAAACTTGAATGGTCTCCTGGCAGTTCCAAGCACAATTCAAAGAATAACTGCTTACCTTCAAAGACCTAGATGTCTTGGGACCCAGGTAGCTGAAGGATCACCTACCTGATCTGAGTGATTCGGGTTCTTTTTGGAGGTCCTTGTCTGTGTGTCCCTGCCAGTTAAGGTGAGGTGGTTGGTATCTGGGCTTCTGACTAGATATGGTCTTCATGCTCTCTCTAGGGCGCTTTCCAGACTAGTGGCTCAACAGCAGCAAAATGCCTCTGTTCAGGCAAGTTGCATTCGAAATGTAAACAGCAGGGGGAGCAGTCTCACAGAAACTAACAACCCCCCAAAACAGCAACTTCCTTACACCGGATATACGATGTCCTAGCTCTATATCGCAGCGATTAAATATGAAACAAGGCATCGGAAATGTGAACTGCACCCTGCTGTCCACGTTGGGTCTGCGGTGTCACAACACAGGAAGTGTGGAAGCACACTTCTGAGATACATTGTGACCCCATTGCACGGTCTAATCTGGAAAGTGCCCAGGTATACTCACCTGGTACCTACTCTAATGACTTTTCTGTGCCAGATGAAGACCTTTGTATTTCCCCAGGCTATTCATCTGTGATGGTTTTTAATTGCTGTTGTGCTGCTAACTTATGATTATGCTGATTCTTTCTGCTGTTTGTTGCAGTTTTAGATTTTATTCCATTCTCCCACCTGATAATGTATTTACATTGAAAGGTAAAATATAAATTAATAGAATCTAACCAAATCTGAACTCAAGCTAAAAAAGCAGTATAGCAATAGCAATAGCACTTACATTTATATACCGCTCTATAGCCGGAGCTCTCTAAGTGGTTTACAATGATTTAGCATATTGCCCCCAACATTCTGGGTACTCATTTTACTGACCTCGGAAGGATGGAAGGCTGAGTCAACCTTGAGCCCCTGGTCAGGATCGAACTTGTAACCTTCTGGTTACAGGGCGGCAGTTTTACCACTGTGCCACCAGGGGCTCCACCCACCCCCAGTGAACTAGAATGAAACCTAAACATAATGGGGAGATTCTCATGATGGCCAAGAGTGGTTGGGCAGTGGGGGTGGTAAAGGCGCCAAAGAGCTTACTTCCCACAGACAATCGAAGGATTTCTGGTGGGAGTGTGCTCCGCACACCCACATGAGCAGCCCTGCTCCATGAAGCACAGAGCAGGGCAGAGGGATCTGGGGCCGGAACTTGTTCCGGCCCCCAGAGATCCCACAATGCACTATGTGTACATGCAGTGCATTGTGAGGATCCACGCAGCGACAAGCGGGCACTTGTCATTGCTTCAGTGCCAGCTGGAAGCAGCCAGTGCTAGCACACGATCTGGTAAATTGAATTGAGGGAGTCCTCACTCCCTTAGCCTCACTTAAGAGGCGGACTCCCTAAATGGGTTTGACACCAAGGTTCCACTGGGAGCCGCATAGCTTCCACCGGTTCTCACAGGCAGCCAAGCTCGATTGTCTGGCTTTGCCCCTCTGTCTCCCTTCGCCCAGCCTAACCAGGGCATGCTGAGTCTGGCCTCAGAGGAGGGACAGGGAGCGGGTGAGCATCACTGTGCGTCTCCTCCATCCCAGCCCTTCTGTTCCTTGTGCTGGCCTCTCTCCTGAGGGCCCCAGCACTTGCCACCAGCCTCCTTCTCATCCTCGGCTAGTTCCTTATATGCCCCTTTGCAGGCCTACACCTCCCACCCCCAATTATGGGGCCAACGCCCCTCTTTATTAGCCCTTTATCTCTGGCAGTTGTGTTCCCTGCCGGATGATGTCATTCTCGCGCACCTCCCCCTGGTCCCTCCCCAGTCCTGGCCCGCTCCATCCTGGCTCCCTGGCTGGGGCTTTGTCCCACAGTGGGTCATGGGGGCCAGCCGGGTCCATGCTTTGGCCCATCTTCTCACCTCCCTCCTCCTCCTCTTGCCCTCTACCTAGCTCCTTGGCCTCGGGACACCGCCTGGCCCCATCCTCAGAGGTAAGGGTGGCCGGCGTGGCTTGACACTGGTCTTGGCTGTAGTATCCCGGTCTTGTCTGCTCGTGAGAACAGCCTCAATAAGACAGTTCACGTGAGCATTAACGGGGTAAGAAATGTATCCTACCCAGATTGGGAAGCTATTGCCACATTTGCATGTGACGTGGAACCAGAGGTTGCTGAACCCACAGTTAATTTTTGTAACTGTGAATTGCATCACAGACGTTCGCCCAACTGCAGCCTGGCAACCTCCGGTTTCAGGTTAGGGGATCCCCTCCTTCTTCCTGGTTTCCCGAGGCCGCACCCCAGCAAGCTCATTCATGCTTGCATCGCCAAAGGGTGGCAGCCATTGGCCATGATCTTCAAGGGGATGTGCTGAATGCAATGGTGCCTTTTTGGAATGGTCCTCCTGCCCTCAGCAGGGAAAGGGCATTTAAATCCCTTTAAATGCCACGCAAGCCCATCTGACAACAATTGCATTGTTGCCCTCGTAAGAGCCCCGCAACCAAAGAGTCTCTCACAAGCACTATTTCTGGCTGCATGGGGATGCTGCGGGGCACTATTATTCTATTACTTGGGGAAGGGAACATGATGATTTCCTAGGAGGGGATATGTATATGAGGGAGGGCAAAGGGTCTTGGGGTCTGGTCTGCTGTGACCAAGGATGCTCTTGCAATGACTCACTCTGGCAAAGCAGTCCATGGAGACCAAACCACACTCCTGCCCCATGTCAACTTGCCGGCTGGTGATTAGCCCTCTCATGAGAGGGCCAGTCCACTGGGGAGAACCAGAGGCCCCCAAACCTTCGGTCCTCCATCGTACTGTGCTGACATGAGTTGAGCCATCCAAATAAAGGGGACCCTGCTTGTGTGGGCCCCCTGTTCTCTCTGGATAATGACAGAACTTTTACACAGTGACCCCGCCTCCTCTCCAGGGAAGCCTTTCATGCACCCAAAGGAAAATCTGAGGCTCTATGTGTCCGGGCATCACCAGGTGGGCAGACTAGGGAAACACTGGGACCGGGGATAGATCTTTGCTCTCATTCAAATTTTCCAGGTTTGGACCAGTGTTGTGGTGTATGCAGATCAGCTGCCACAGAGAGAGGGGAGACCCGATGATCAGCAATCCCGGAAGAGTAGGGTCTCTGTGCTGGGAAAAAATAAACATGGATATGTCCCAGTGGGTGACCAGACTGACAGAGGGTTCACTTGGACTGTTTCTTTGCGGCCGCCGCCAAGACAGGGAGAGGTGTTGCTGGGGTATCCGTCCCCACAGCTTGCTTGTGCAGAGCAACCAGGCCGGGCAGCATCTGCCATCCAGCCCCCATGTGTGTCTCCATGGCCTAACACCCTTGATGTGAGAGAGCAGTCTATGAGAGAAGGGCTTGCATCGCATATTATGAGTGATTCAGCCCAATCCCCCAGTCCACCCGGACAGTTCTTCTCATGAGTTGTGAATGGGTATCCCCATGGCCTTCCACTGTCATGAGAGCGCGGTTCACTCTGGAGCAGCATCCATCCTCATCATATATGAGGAATCTCTCCTTTCACTTGAAATGAATGTTCCTGCTGGATGGCTCTTCTCACGAGTAAGGGACCACACATTTTAACCCAAGGGGAAGGCACTGGGGCTCCCTTCCCCTACTGTATTATACAAAAAACAGAGCAGAATTGCCAGAAGAAGGGCTTTGTGTGCCATATAAAGGGATTTAAATGCCTTTTCCCTGCCTTGCTCATTCTATTCATTGTGAAAAGGCACGATTGTGTTCGGCATGCCCCCTTGAAGATCACGGCCAGTGGCTGCCACCCAGAAGACATTCTGACACCTTGCTCACAGTCTGGTGATGCTAGCACTACAATGGCGGCTTCTAGTACTACAGAGGCTGCTGGGATGCAGCCTCGTTGGGAAAGGAAGAGGGAGTGGCTCTCCTACCCTGAAACAAGAAGTTGCCGGGATGCGGTTGGACAAACGACTGCGATGTGATTCACAGTTACAAAAATTAATTGCGGGTTTGGCAAACTCCAGTTTCACATTCCGTGTGAATGCAGCCATTGTGTGATGTTGCTGTGAGGATGAATAAGGGTATCCAGCAATTTCTTATTGGCATTCCAAAGAAACAATGCTATAGAAATCATATGCAAACCCCTTGTCCAGTGACTCTTGTTTGACCAGAGACTATGTTGCTAAGGTAAAGTAAAGTGTGCCATCAAGTCGGTGTTGACTCCTGGCGACCATGGTGACTGTATCTGAATTTGCAGAATATACTTCTCTTTCCCTCCTTAGTGAAGATATTCCTCTTCTGAGCCTTGAATGCATCATCAGACTTGGGAGGAGCTGGTTTGCCCTTCCCTAATCTCCAAGGCTTTTGAGCAAGAAGATTGGAAGGGATATTCCTTCCTACATATGGTCCAGATCAGCTTGGAGCAAACCAATTTACTTATTGGACAGAGCTTTCAAAACACTTGTTGTAATTAATCCTATTTTAACACTCTCCAGTGTCTTGGTATAAGCCTTACAGATGCTAGAAACCAGCCTCTTACAGACAGTAGCATCATTCTGCTGACATCAATGGAATGATGTTGATTTCCACCAGTCATTCATTTGCTCCGCTAGTTCAAGGAACACAAAAGACTTAGTGCAACAAATAACAAGAGCAGATGACTTGGATTAAGAGGAAGTGGAAAATCCACCATCTTTGTCTAGCCGCTGAATAATAAAAACCTACCAACGTTTATTTTCCCAACAAATCCTGACGTGCCCATCTGCTTTGTTTCTGTATTTCTCACAATTATGTGCTTTCCCAAGCAAGAGGGTGAGGGAATTAACTAGACACATGGATGAATGAAAGTTGCCTTGCATAATTCCAGGAAGGGACTAATAGAGGATCTGCAAGTGACTTCATATGGCTTCTTTCCACACTTCAGGGTATTGTGCAAAGGAGGTGTGCAAAAGATTCCATCTGCTTGTTGCCAGCTTCATGGTCTGGGGCTGGAATCTAGTCCACGACTGTACAACTTCGGCCCGCTAGCTGTTGTAACTACAACCAAAGGCGGAGCAACCATTAGGCTAACAGGTTCAAAGAACCCGGGCCACCACCAATCAGGGGCCGCGCCTCATGGCCCCGACACCCCCCTGCTCTGACGTCAGACATGGGGGGCATTATTTAGCTCCCAAACAGGGTTGTGTGGCCCCATTTGGAGACAAAATCAGCCAGCGCTGCATTGGCAACGCACGCTGAAGCAACTCTCCCTGCCTTTAAGGGCAGGGAGAGCCACTCCTGGCCTCACTGCCAACACGGTGGGGCTGATCTCCATCCCAAATGGGGCTGAGCAGCCTCGTTTGGGAGGGAGACCATGCCCCCGTGTCTGATGTCAGATGTTGGGGGTGGGGCCAGGGTGAACATGGCGGTGGCTGAACATTGGCCGCCGCCAGCCTTTCTCCATGCCTGACTACAACTCCCATCCTCCCCAGCCACAGTGGTCAATAGTCAGGAATTATGGGAATTGTCATCCAACAACTGCAGGAGGCCAAAGCTGTGCAGCTTTGATCTAGTCCACTGAACTACCTGGGCCTTTGCTTCCTGCGGTATTAGAGCAGGAGCAGGCAACCTTGGCTCTCCAGCTAGTTTTAGACTACAACTCCCATCATCCCCAGCTACAATAAACTGTGACTAGGGATGATGGGAATTGTAGTTCAATGACAGCTGGGGAGCCAAGGTTGCCTACCCCTACATTAAGGCCTTCGGACAGCAAAGCAAATAGGGGTGTGCAGAACATCCACTCCTGCCATTGGCAGGCAGTATCAAATCTCTGGATTGGCCAGGCCTGAGCATATATAAATATTAGGGGCATGGCCATCTATCCTTGCCGAGGCAACACAGTTGTACCTCCTGTCTGTTGCACTTCAGGCTATAGGCCTGGAACTCAGATATCCAGCAAAAACTTGAAGCCGACAGGAGCAAAAATATCATGACTAAAACTTTCAGTTGTCATTGTTTTCAAGGGGCCATAGTTCCAACGGACATTTGCTGGATTGTGCTGCTAATAGGGGCGTATGAAGATTGGCAGAGGTCCCGGGACAGAATGTAAAGGTGGGTACCATGTCCCCTCCTAGCCACCATGTGTGCACACTGCTACCAGATACACTACCTCATGCTGGCATGCCCCATGCACTGGTGTTAGCATGTCGACCCAAGGGGTGTTGCTGGTGCTGGGCACAGATGGACAGCTTGTGCCCTGGTGAGTGCTTTTTTCACTAGCCCAATTGGGTGCTTCTTTCCTTTTCCTTGTGAGCATTGGTGTGTGGCATTGGCAGCCCTGTGTGGGCATGCTGACGCAGACAGAAGGGCTCTGGACAGCATGGGGTAGCTCATGCAGCGGCCTTGATGGCCAGGGTGCACTGGGTGCACTGGGGGATAAGTAAGGGCCCTGGTGGGATCTGGACCTCTGTGGCCCAGGGACATTTATCCCCCATGTCCAACAGTGGCTACGCCAATGGCTGTTAATCTTCAAATTAAGCCATACAGTACTCTAATGGTAATTCTTGATGGAATGTTACTGTGCAACCAAGCAATGTCTCTCTTCTTGCCTAAGAGATACGTACCTCTGTATCTATGTGTCTATGTTGGGTCCTTGGAGTGGAGTCAGTCTCCAGTTCAGTTGATTGGTTGTTTTATCAGTTCAGTTGGTTTTGCTCTCCCCCTCTTGCAGGCGTGACTGTTACCTTGTTAGCTAGCATCAATAAATAATAAATAATTAAGATGTTGTTTCTGCAACTAAAGTTAAGCCTCTTGTTTAATTCCTTATGAGTCAAGGAATCACTCTGCAACAATTCTATGATTTCTACTTGCACTACACAGAGAACTTGGGTACAATCATGAGGGTGTAGTTAATAAATCTATCTTGTAAACTGATATTTTTAATGAGCCTTCACAGACTGCATATGCGCATTGCAAAGGTTAAAGGTGCTTTCTATCGGCTTTGACTGATATGCCTGCTGTGTCCATTTCTTGAGATGAACAACCTCAGAATGGTGGTACATATGGTGGCAACTTCCAGACTGGACTTCTACAATGCACTCTATGTGGGGCTGCCTTTGTACATAGTCTGGAAACTGCAGCTGGTACAGAATGAGGTGGCCAGGTTGGCCTCTGGGTCATCTCGGAGAGACTTTATTACTCCTGTGTTGAAAGAGCTACACTGGCTGCCAATATGTTTCCGGGCAAAATGTAAGGTGCCGGTAATTATCTATGATGCCCTAAACAGCTTAGGTCTTGGGTTCTTAAGAGAACATCTTCTTCACCATGAGCCCCATTGCCGGTTGAGATCTTCTGGAGATATACATCTGTGGTTGCCACCGGCTTGTCTGGTGGCCACTCGGGGATGAGCCCTCTCCATTGCTGCTACTGGGCTTTGGAATGTTATCTCTGTTGAGATAAGAGCCTCCCCATCTTTGGCAACTTTAAAAAAGGCACTGAAGACATATTTATTCACCCAGGATTTTAATTAGATTTATAGTTTTAATACTTTTCATGTTGGGTTTTAAATTATTTTAATGTTTATATGATTTTATGAAATAAAAATATGTTAAATAAATAAATAAATAACCAGATAGTCCTAAAGTAACCCACTTGGTTTGTCTTTGAAGATTGTCACATGCAAACATTAAACTTGTATGTAAACAACTAATTTTCTAGGAAAACATCTTCATAGATCTCTAGAGGTTCTGGACCATGTTTTGGACAGGGACCTTTTTGTTATGGTCCTTTAGCAATCATGGGTTACAGGGTTTATTGCATGGTTTCACTTTGGGAGGCATGAAAACAAAAATTGCATAACAGAACTCGTATTTTTCCAGACTGGAAAGGGCAGTGTGTAACTAGTTTAGTTTATAAGTGGTTTTGGCTTCTGTGCCTCTAACTCTTGCTGTCTCATCTTGTTCAGTGCTGGCGAATTTATTGCTAATAGAAATAAAGGAGAGACTGATGGAGTGCAAGTGAGGCAGCTCTGGAGTGTAAAATGTTCATAAAGATTGGCTTCCATGCAGATCTTTACAAACTTCAGTCAGGCCAATAACTACATGCTACAGTCAATAAAGGCCCAAACAAAAGATTTGTCAAGAGGTCAAGTTGTAGATTCCATTTTTCATGCACTACGCATTGCTCTACCTTCACACTATCTGTTCACAAGCTATTT
This sequence comes from Hemicordylus capensis, assembly GCF_027244095.1. Taxonomy (NCBI): domain Eukaryota; kingdom Metazoa; phylum Chordata; class Lepidosauria; order Squamata; family Cordylidae; genus Hemicordylus; species Hemicordylus capensis. The sequence continues at coordinate 22,042,299 of NC_069661.1, read as the reverse complement.
TCCCCTATGACATATTCAACATACAATAAGAACATACCATTAAGAAAAAACATTGCTAGATCAGGCCCAAGGCCTAGCTACTCCAGCATCCTGTTTCAAACAACGGCCCACCAGATGCCTCTGAGAAGCCCACACAGGCAAGAGGTGAGGGCATGCCCTCTCTCCTGCCATTGCTCCCCTTCAACTGATATTCAGCAGCATCTTGCCTGAGGCTGGAGGTAGCCTATAGCCACCAGATTAGTAGGCAATGATAGACCTGATAGACCTGATAGAGCTGGTCTTGTGGTAGCAAGCATGACTTGTCCCCATAGCTAAGCAGGGTCTGCCCTGGTTGCGTATGAATGGGAGACTTAATGTGTGAGCACTGCAAGATATTCCCCTCAGGGGATGAAGCCGCTCTGGGAAGAGCAGAAGGTTTCAAGTTCCCTCCCTGGCTTCTCCAAAGATAGGGCTGAGAGAGATTCCTGCCTGCAACCTTGGAGAAGCTGCTGCCAGTCTGTGAAGACAATACTGAGCTAGATAGACCAATGGTCTGACTCAATATATGGCAGTTTCCTTTGTTCCTATGTACCTGTCCTCCATGAATTTGTCTAAGCCCCTTTTAAAGCCATCCAGGCCAGTGGCCATCACCACATCTTGTGGCAGAGAATCCCATAGGTTGATTATGCATTGTGTGAAAAAGTACTTCCTTTTGTTGGTCCTACATTACGCAGCCTTAATTTTCATGGGATTACCTCTGGTTCTAGTATTGTGAGAGAGGAAGAAATTTTTATCTCTGTCCACTCTCTCTACTCCATGCATAATTTTATACACCTCTATCATGTCTTCCTGCAGTTGCCTCTTTTCCAAACTAAAAAGCCCCAGATGCTGTAGCCTCGATTCATAAGGAAGGTACTCCAGGCCTCTTGATAATCTTGGTTGTCTTCTCCATTTTTTTAAAAATCTACAATGTCCTTCTTAAAATACGGTGACTAGAACTGCACACAGTACTCCAAATGTGGCCACACCATAGATTTGTGTAAGGACATTATAATATTAGCATTTTTATTTTCAGCCCCTTTCCTAATTATTCCTATCATGGAATTTGCCTTTTTCACAGTTGCCATGCACTGAACTGACATTTTCAATGAGCCATCTATCATGACCCCAAGATCTCTCCCCTGGTCAGTCACCGACAGCTCAGACCCCATCAGCGTATATGTGAAGTTGGGGGTTTTCCCCCCAATAAGCATCACTTTACACTTGCAGACACTGAACCACATTTCTCATTTTGTTGCCCACTCACCGAGTGTGGAGAGATCCTTTTGGAGCTCCTCACAATCTGTTTTGGATTTCACTACCCTAAACAGTTCAGTGTCATCTGCAAATCTGGCCACTTTGCTGCTTACCACAACTCCTAGATCGTTTATGAACAAGTTAAAGAGCACTGGTCCCAGTACCAATCCCTGGGGGAACCCACTTCCTACCTACCTCCATTGTGAAAACTGTCCATGTATTCCTACTCTCTGTTTCCTGTCCTTCAACCAGTTACCGATCCACACATGAACCTGTCCTCTTATCCCATGACTGCTAAGTTTACTTAAGAGCCTTTAGCAAGGAACTTTGTCAAAAGTTTTTTTGAAGTCCAAGTATACTATGTCAGCTGGGTCACCTTTATCCACATGCCTGTTGACACCCTCAAACAACTCCAGAATGTTAGTCAGGCAAGACTGCTGAAGGTTCTCCTTCAGCAAGGCCTTTTCTTCTATATGTTTAACAGTTTTGTCCTTAAGTATGCTTTCCATCAATTTGCCCAACACAGAAGTTAAGAAAACCAACCTGCAATTTCCCAGATCCCCCCGGTTCCCTTTTTGAAAATCAGAGTTACATTAGCTACTTTCCAGTCCTCTGGTATCGAATCTGATTGTAGAGACAAGTAACATATTTTTGCTAGGAGATCAGCAGTTTCACATCTGAGTTCCTTCAGAACTCTTGGGTGGATGCCATCTGGCCTTGGTGGTTTGTTAATTTTTAGTTTTTCAATTTTTAGTTTTTCAATATCCTTTCTCCACCTCAAATTGGCCCATTTCTTCAGCTTCCAAGCCTGAGAAGCTCAGTTCCAGAGCGGGTATATGGTCAGTATCCTCCATGGTGAAGACAGAAGCAAATAACTCATTCATCTTCTCTACAATCTTTATTCTCCCTAATAAACCTTTTCACACTCTCTTTGTCTAAGGGTCCAACAAACTCCCTGGCAGGTTTTCTGCTTCTGATATATTTAAAGAAGTTTTGGTTATCCCCTTGATACTGCTAGCTATAGACTCCTCAAACTTTTTTTTGTGTGTGCATCCTTTATTGTCTCCTTGCATTTCATTTGCCAGAGTTTATGTTCCTTTCTGTACTCTTCATTTGGGCAAAACTTCCATTTTCTGAAAGTCTTCCCTTTTATAGCTCCCCTGACTCTGCTTGTTAGCTATAGCCATGCTGGCACATCCTCCTGAACTTGGTGGTACCTTTCCTCCTACTCGGTATACATTCTACCTGAGCTTCTATTATTGCGGATTAAAATAAGTTCCGTGCTTTCTGGAGTGATCTGACCTTCCTGACTTTCCCTTTCAGCTTCCTTTTTACCAGTCCCCTAATTTTTGAGAGGTTTCCTCTTCTGAAGTCCAACATATCTACATTGGACTTCCTTGGTAATGCTTCACTCACATATAAGATGAATTGCATCACACTATAGTCACTGTTCCCCTATAGTTCTACAACTCTGACATCTTGCACCAGGACCTGGGTACCGTTCAGGATTAAGTCCAAAGTTACCTTCTCTTCAGTTGGTTCTGCAACATAAAGCAGGGTGGATTGCGCAAGGTTTTGCTTAACTTACATAGGAACAACCCTACTGGATGAGGAACAAGGCCTATCTAGTCCAGCATCCTGTTTCACACAGTGCCCCACCACATGCCTCTGGGGAGCCCGCAAGCAAGAGGTATATGCATGCCTTCTCTCCTGTTGTTGTTCCCCTGCAAATGATATTGAGAGGCATTGTGCCTCTGAGGCTGGAAATGGCCCACAGCCATCAGTCTAGTAGCCATTGATAGACCTGTCCTCCATGAATCTGTCTTAACCCCTTTCAAAGCCATCCAAGCTGGTGGCCATCACCACATCCCATGGCAAGGAATTCCATAGATTAATTATGTGCTGTGTGAAAAAGTACTTCCGCTTGTTAGTCCTAAATCTCCCAACCTTCAGTTTCTGGGGTGATCCCTGGTTCTAGTGTTGTGAGAGAGGGAGAAAAATTTCTCTCTGTCCACCCTCTCCACTCCATGCATAATTGTATACACTTCAATCATGTCTCCTTTTAGTCACCTCTTTTCCAAGGTATAGAGCCCCAGATGCTGTAGCCTAGACTCATAAGGAAGATGCTCCAGGCCCCTGATCATCTTGGTTGCCCTCTTCTGCACCTTCTCCAGTTCTACAATATCCTTCTTAAGATATGGTGACCAAAGCTGCACGCAGTATTCCAGATGTGGCTGCACCATAGATTTGTATAAGGGCATTATAATATTAGCATTTTTGTTTTCAGTCTCCCTCCTAATGATTCCTAGCATGGAATTAGCATTTTTCACAGTTGTGCACTGAGACAACACTTTCAATGAGCTGTCCACCACGACCCCAAGATCTCTCTCCTGGTAAGGTATGCTGCATGAATTTCCCCACATGTGGAACATCATAGAACTGGTTCCTGCATGTGTGTGCCTCAGGATCTGGCAAGCAGCAAGACAGGCTTTAGGCTGCAAAGCAGCCCTCGGGCAACAAGGCAGCATTCAGACAGGTGGGGCATAGTGCTTTTGAACCAGCAACAGGCCAAGTGGATCTGGAGGCTCTCGCAGCTTGCTGGGACCATACCCTTTCCTACTCTTCTTAGAAGCCAACCTCCAAGTTGGCTTACCCTCCTCTCAAAGAGACCGATCCAGGGAAAGCTGCGAGTGGCAAAATGTGTGCTCCACCTCTAAGGCTGGGATTCAGCATGGGCTTGGTGCCATCTCATCTCCTGGGGACAGCAATGAGAGGGGGTTGATGCTAGGGCAGGGACCAAACCGGGTCTGGAATGGTTTTGTGCATACTAGAGCTGGGTCTGGTCTGGCTCGGGTCTGAACTGGTTTGAGTCCAGCTTGGCTGTGGTGGGGGTTTCTAATGAGAAAAATGGCAGACTTACCACCATTGCAGGACCTTGGTGGGGTGGGGTGTGTGTGCTGCTGCAGCCAAGGGCAGGGGGTCTCCAGATGTTCCTCCTCCCCTCGCCGGACCCCACTGTCTCAAATGTCCCATTTCAGACCATTTTTGGCCCATTCCAGGATTCTCTATGCTGGTGGCAGAGAGCGGGGCCAGTTCGAGTGCGAGCTGGCTCAACCTCGAGCTGGCTCGCTCATCCCTAATCTTCATTGCCCCATGAGGTCTCTGTGGGAGTGACAGGCTGTGGTTGTTGTCATGCTGGTGATTCTGGTCATTTGCTGTCCATGGTGCACCCTCTGCTGGGGCTGCCCCCCCTTGTTTGGAGTTTTTCTCTTTCAGGTCAAGGCAGAAGTAGCTTGCATGTGTGCACACGTCACACTCGTACCCGCGCCGACATGCGCACATGTATGAGCGACTTTTACCTACTTCCAGTCCGAAGAGTGGACGGGGCATCAGGGAGGTACTCTGCCACCCCGCCAGACCAATTTTTGAGCAAGCATCGGCAGGGGGAAAGTGGAGGGAGGGGTAAGTGCACCCTCCCCGACCCTTAAAGTTGCCCCACCCCCACCTTCGAACCGGTCCCTGCCGGTTCTGTGCATATCCCTACCAGAAGATACTCTTTGCAATGGATATTCCATCCCCATTTCATAGCTGTATTTATACTGTACTACTGAAGCCAAGAGGCCACAACAATGTTGTTTTTGATTAATTATTATTTTACTTTTAAAAATTCGCCTGCACTTTCCAAAAGGATCTAAAGTAAAAACTGGATTTAAAATCTCCACTGAAATACAACAAATCAGCAGCAATAAATATACCACAAACACCCAATGAAGAAATAGTGGGTGGGAAGATAATCACAGGAGGTCAGAAAATGTCTGCTGAAACAATGGTATTCAACCTATCTTCATTTTTGTACTGGTGCTTTTCTCCACTTCTGGATTGATCAGGTCTTGCCTGCTCACACCTCCTTTGTTTGTTTGTTTGTTTGTTTGATTTGATTTGATTTGATTTGATTTGATTTGATTTGATTTGTATACCGCCCTTCCAAAATGGCTCAGAAGTTAGCTTCATGACGAGGCTTCCCCCTCCTGGGTCTCGCAGGGAGGACCCTACTGGGTGGGGGAAGAAGTAGATATCAATATGCCCACCTGGAAGCTTCCACACTGGCCCTGGCAGGGAGATGGTGCCTCGCCATCAACAGACCGCGTAACTTCACAGGATTGGGAGTGGCCCTCGCAAGGTCTCAAGGTGAGCTCTTGCGAGACTTGCCCCGGCTGTCAGGAGCTATATAAGGGAGGACTGACTGGTGACAAGAGGCCAGTCCAGAAGGAGGACTCGGTGTGGAAGGAGCCCTGGGTCCCTGCCTGAGCCTTGGGAGTAGCAACACTAGGATGGGGCTGGTGAATGGGACAAGACTTGCCTGTAAGCCTTAAAGCTCCCCCGGGCTGAAAACTCTGAGGCCACCTCAACCACCTTCGGCAGCGAAAGGCAGATGGCTGTACTGAAAGCCTGACACATAGAAATCCAGATTTGCCAGAACTCCCTGGATTTTAAGAGCTTGGAGAACTGTACTAGTTTAGGATTCTGATAGTTCCCCATCAACAAGCAGAGCAAACTGGAAGGGACAGAATTCACCCATACAAAGGATGAGTTCCCATGTAACAGTGGCATCGGAGATTTCCATGAGCACCCACAACCCAAGAAACATGTGCTCCCTGCATCTCTGCAGGAGCCTCTACATCCTGTCCAGGTTCCTATAGGCCAAGATTGGTCATGACATACGAACCCATCAATCTTGGCATATCCTGCCCTACTTCGGCAACTTACTTCAAATCTCAGTTACAAATGTCGGGTTCCTTGCTGAAGTCGGGCAGGATATGCCAAGATTGGCGGGTTCGATTGTCATGGCCAATCTCAGCATATCGGAACCTGGACAGGAAGTAGAGGCTGGTGTGGGGAGGGGGAGGAGTAGGTACTCCTGGAGCTGTGGGTGCTTGCACGGATCTCAGATGCTGCCATTATGTGTGAACCAGCCCACAGAAGGGGGCTCTGGCTGCTGTTCCTCCACACTTCTCTCTTTCCATAGTGGCTAACTTTTCATAGGAAAATGAGATGGGAAGAAGCTGAGAAAATTGGCTGCCAAAGAGATAGAGAAAGAAGTGTCTGTGTGTGTGTGTGGGGGGGGGGAATAAACAACAGAGCGAAGAAGGTGCTAGTGGCTATTTCTTCCCTGTATGCGATTTCTATCCCTCCAGCCTTCTTTGCCTATTAGTGGGGGAAATTCAGGATTCTCGAGAAGCGTTAGTGTTGCATGATGAGTGCAGTGGGTAGAAAAATCTAGGCCCATCAGACCCTTTCTAGAGTAGAACCAAGTAGTTCATACCTATAGGAACATAGGAAGCTGTCATATACTGAGTCAGACCATTGGTCCATCTAGCTCAATATTGTCTACACAGACTGGCAGCAGCTTCTCCAAGTTTACAGGCAGGGATCTCTCTCAGCCCTATCTTGGAGAAACCAGGGAGGGAACTTGGAACCTAGATGCTCTTCCCAGAGTGGCTCTATCCCCTAAGGGGAATATCTTACAGTGCTCACACTGTCTCCCATTCCTATGCAACCAGGGCGGACCCTGCTTAGCTAAGGGGACAAGTCAGGCTTGCTACCACAAGACCAGCTCTCCTCTCCTCTCCTTATGTCAGGGATAGGGCCATCGTTCAGTGTTAGAGCATCTGTTTAGCACTCAAAAGGCTTCAGGTTCAGTTTCTGGCATCCCCAGGTAGGGCTGAGAGAGCCTCCTGCCTGAAACCTTGGAGAGTCACTGTCAGTCAATATTGATCTAGATGGGCCCATCATCTGACTCAGTATAAGGCAGCTTTCTATGTTCCTATTAGTAGTGTTGGAAGCATAGGCTATGGCTTCTACAGGCCCTCTTTCTTTTGTATTGCTTTACGTGCCCCACAGTTGGGAGCCAGTATGCTGCAGGCATTCCCAACCTTGGATCTCCAGATGTTGTCAGACTACAATCCCTATCATCCCCAGCTACAATGGCCCTGGGGGGGGGGGCGGTGTAGTCCAACAACACCTGGGATCCACGGTTGGGAACCCCTGATGTCAGAGTGTTGGTCTATGACCAAGGAAATCTGGGTCCAACTTCCTATCAGCCATGATCCACTAACCCTAGATCACCTCTTGGATCAACCTACCTTCTAGGGTTGTGGTGGGGATAAAAGGAGAGGACAATCCTGCATGCTGCCCTGATTTTCTTGATGGAACAAAGAATGAAACTCTTCTCACAACGTGGCCATGCAACTGCTGGCTCTGTCACGTAGCTGGCAGGGGCTGCAGGGATCGGGGGCCACGCGGCCCCCGGAAGTCCCCCTGCGCAAGTGAGCGGGACATCTTGGAAAGACCCCCGAACCTGGGAGGCTGCTTGCAGATCCCTTAGCCCACTTTCTAGTGATCGTGGGAATAGCCTCAATGAATTGCAAAATAGATTTGGGGGGCTGAGCCCCTTAGGCACGATAGCAGCTCTCATTTTTGATATGAAACCCAGCCCTATGGAAAATGCCGATATTAGACTGGTTCTCTTTTGTAGTGTGCAGTGCCACAGATGTGTTGGAGGCCAGCTCAGAGAGCACATCCTTGAGTGAACATCCTTGAACTCTGTCAAACCTCTCCACAGGGCGAGACTGCTGTGATTCACCATCTATGTCTCTTCTACTGGTTAGGGTCTGGCCAGGGACCACATTGGGTTACCACCAAACAAACAGCCCTTACTCTGTACATGTGAAGCTGTCAGATTATTATTATTATTGTTATTTGTTTTGAAAAAGTGTCTCCACACATAGTCTTGTCTTTTACTACTTAGCTTTTGGATTTAATAGACAGACGTGTAGGAACATCAACATTAGACTGTTTGCGGGAGGAGGAGGGGAGTGTCATAAAACAGGTCAATGCGTAGAAAGCCCTTTGCCAGTAATCAAGTCAACAGATCAGATTTTCTTGGAGTGGGGCCTCCGAGTTTGTGGTGAAGTCAAAACGACACCATTCCCCTGAAGATAGTTTTTTAATGTCCCACAAGACCAGTAAGAAAAATATAAACTGTCTGTCTGGGGTTTAAATTGCTAGAATAAAGTACATCAATCACGATGTCCATCATGCAAGATGTTCCGCTTAGGAATCCTTAAGGACTGTAATACTTATAATGTTCAAACAGTTGCATAGAAGCTCTTTAGAAATGGCCATGTTGGCAGAAACAAAACGCCTGCAGTAATATAATTAAAGGGCGCTTGAGGACTCTAAACTGAGGGCCTCATTCCCTGATCAAGCTGCTTACTCTAGAGTGGAGCTTGACAAATCCTTGACACCAGGGAGCCATGGTGCCTAGAAATTTAACCATGGCACCTAAACTAGAATATTCAAGGTGGAGTCATTTAATAAAATCTTTGTTTGCCCCAGGAAGTCCTGTGTCTGTTCTAAGTATGTTTCTTGTAAAAGGGACAAAGAGAAGCCCATTTACCCTCCCCAGCCACAATGTCCATCATTAAGTCTGGGCCACCTCCAGCCTCAGAGTAGGGGTATGCAGAACTGGTTCAATTTGGACCCGGTTCAATTCGAACTCAGAACAGTAGTACATCTGCTGGTCACTTCCAGACTTGACTACTGCAATAAGCTCTCTATGGGGCTGCCTTTGTACGTAGTCCGGAAACTGCAGTTGGTCCAGAATGCGGCAGCCAGGTTGGTTTCTGGGTCATCTTGGAGAGACCATATCACTCCTTTCTTAAAAGATCTACACTGGTTGCCAATAGGTTTCTGGGCAAAATACAAGGTCTTGATTATCTATATATTCAAATCCCCATTCAGCCATGAAACTAGCTGAGTGACTCTGGGCCAGGCACTTCTCTCTCAGCCTAACCTACTTCACAGGGTTGTTGTGAAAGAGAAACTCAAGTATGTAGTACACCGCTCTGGGCTCCATGGAGGAAGAGAGGGATATAAATGTAATAATAATAATAATAATAATAATAATAATTATAATAATAATTATTATTATTATTATTATTATTACTATTATTATTATTATATAATTCTCCTGGGTGTGCTTTGGAATGTGCGTCCCAGCGCCCAGCTGATTGGCTGGGTGGTGGACGGGCCTGATTGGCTGAAGTGCACCTAGGAGAATTGGTTGCCACGGAAGCTGCAGGCCTGGCCGCAGAGGCCAGAGGCAGCGGTGGGCCCAGCCCAGCCACGAAGGCAAGGCCAAGGAGCAGTGGGGGGAGAAAGGGGGGGCAGAAGTGGTGGTGGGGAGGAGAGGCGGCTGGGCCTGGAAGTGGACACTGGGGCAGAAGGGTGGGGGGAGAGGTAACTGCCGGCCCCAAAGAGCGCACAGATGCTCTGTGCGGGGTCGGGTAGTATCTTATAAAGCCCTATACAGCTTGGGCCCTGCGTATTGAAGAGAACGTCTTCTTCACTATGAACCATTGAGATCATCAGGAGAGGTTCATCTGCAGTTGCCACTGGCTCCTCTGGTGACTGCTCAGGGACGGGCCTTCTCCGTTGCTGCCCCGAGGCTTTGTAACGTGCTCCCTGCTGAAATAAGAGCCTCCTCATCTCTTACAACTTTTAAAAAGGCAGTCAAGACACATTTGTTCACCCAGGCTTTTAATTAGATACTGTTTTAATAGTTTGGTGATTTTTAATAGTTCTAACATGGTTTTAAGTTTTAAATTGTTGTAATGTTTTAACCTTTTTACTTGTTGTTTTGATTGTTTTGTTGTAAACAGCCCAGAGACTTGCGTTTTGGGTGGTATACAAATATGACCGATTGATAAATGAATGAATGAATCAATCAATCAATCAATAAAATGGACTGGCTCCCCAAAAGGGGATACTGGTCTGAGTTCGGGCCGAACCGACCCCAGTTTGAATGGAACCGGTTCTAGGGGTATGCTTGTAAAGGGGAATCTGGTGAGGATTTGCCTTTACAAGCAAAGGAGGGAACCCAGCCTTTAAAATACTTCTAATGGGGGGGGGAGGGCCCCCGGCGGTGATAGGGCACCTTACCACGGCCAGCGGTGGCTGTTCCTCTAAACTCCGAACTGGGTCCAGCGCTCCCAGCAGCATGGCTGAGTTCCGGCCTCCGTGCATACAATTATAAGGTTATTAAGCAAGTTCACTCACCAGTGAGTAAGTAATCAAGTGTGACAAATACCCCATGATCTATGGCCTAAAGTGGACTGTTTCACCCTGCTGCATGACTGGGCCATGCCTGCAAGGGTGGCTCCAGAGTGAGGCATGGGCAAGCAAGTGCCCTCCCAGACAAGTGTCTTGCCCGCCTGGCCCCATTTCTGTTTCAGAAATCTAATATGTTGGACACAGCTCATTCACACATAAATGCACTTTGCCCCCCTCTGTGCCCCCTATCAGTTTTTTTTCCTGGTGCTGCCACTACATCCCTGGTTAGAATCCCACCCCCAGCTTGCATTGCTAAGAAATAAACTGAGCTACTTCCCAAGCAATCAAGATTTGTTCAGTATATTTCCAAGCCAGTCTGAATTCAGCAGCAAACAGCATCCCACCCCTCTGTGAACCCTTAGTTCCTGTCCTTCCAACTACCTAACCAAGCCTGTCCATCCCCTGCAATCTCCCAGTCTCCCAATCCTCCCTTTTCCCTAGCTGGCACAGTGATGGTGCTTTAGTGGCAGCAGGCAGGGAAAGGGAAGGGAGGGGTTTTCCCCCCCTCCTTCCTTCTCTGACAGTGGCAACGGCACCCTGTGATGGTAGCAAGCAAGGAAAGGGAGGCATATAGTATGCCAGACTACAAGTACTTCCTAGGAAATGCAGTTTCCCCAAAGATATTGAGATGACAGAAAGTAACACTGGAAACCTACAGTTCCATTAGGCTCCTTGTGCCCTGGCATATGAGAAATGGAATGCAGGTATAGAGAGGAGGAAATATCTCACATCCTTTTCTCTTCTTTCCTGTTGCCATTGCTAGTGCATCAGCACAGGGGACGTTGAGGACTGGTGAGTGGAGGAAGGGCATTAAATGAGCTGGAAAGGAATTGTTTCCTGGATCAGATTAAAATCCAGGTCAGAGATCTCCATTCTATTACCTATGTTTCCATATGATTTCTTAGCTAGAAATGTTCTTGAAGCTCTTTCCGTTTGCATTATACATTTTCCAGCTAAAGAAACTGAATGAAGAGGCATCTTTTAAAATGGTGGATCCCTTATATTAAATAGGGGGAGAACAATTGGCCCAGCACAGCATTTTCCCAGCGGCTGTTGCTGGTGTCTACCTTATGTTTCTTTTTAGATGGTGAACCCTTTAGGGACAGGGAGCCATCTTATCTATTTTCCTCTGTAAACCACTTTGAGAAGTTGAATCCTCGCCTCATATTTGAAGCAAGCATTATGAGTCCCCGACACTTGTATTTCAACAACAGGCAAACTCCTCCAAGGCAGCTCCTTCCTGTGCTTCTTTGCTAATGTCAGGAATCCATGACATGGCTCTTTCCCTCGGCAGTGTCACCACAGTTTCAGGAGAAGCGAGGCTGCCACTGAGCAGATACATAGGCTGCAATCACACTTAACACAAAACTGGAGTTGAAGGGGCTAGAGGTTGCCAAACCTGAATGTCTGAATGCAAGACAGACCCTCAGAATTCCAGTTCCATACAGAGAGCAACCTGAGGTTCCGCTATCCAAAATCCAATTTGTACCCTCGGGTTGGAGTGAGTTTCGCCACCCCAACCCAAGGTTTGCAGTAGCCTGTGTTATGTGTGAATGTGGAACTGGTGAGCACCTCTGATCTAGCATGGAGCTTCTGATGATACCTGAAGAGCACAAGAAAGTCATGCTGCTGCAGCTCCCAAGTCATCAAACAATGTCAGATCAGGCCTTTACAGGGGAACAACATGTTCACAAATGTCACACAGAGGAATATCACATCACTTCTGGAGGTGGGAAAAGCTCCCACCTGGGAAACAATTCCATGGCTTTGGAAAGCTCCCATTTGAAGAAAAATGGTTGTAGCCTGGCCTTCTTCCTGATGTGCTAATATTCTTCATGCAGAGAGACCCAAACCCATTTCCCCATCTGCATTTTTAAGCACTACCATCCCAGGAGGGAGGTATAGCATGTTTTTTGTTTGTTTGTTTGTTTGTTTGGAAGTTGTGGTACATAGGAAGCTACCTTGTAGAGTCAGGTCATTGGTCCATTGAGGTTAGTATCATCTTCACTGACTGGCAGCAGCTCCAGGGTTTCAGATAGAGGCATTTCTCCGCACTATTTGTAGAGATTGAACATAGGACTTATGGCATGCAAAGCATGTGAACTACCACTGCACTGTGGATGCTCCTGATATGAAGCTCCCTTATGGTGAGTTAGACCATTGGTCCACCTAAGCCAGTATCGTCTACATTGACTGGCAGCAACTCTCCAGGTTTTCAGGCAGAATCCTTCCCCAGTCCTACCTGGAGATGCCGGGGATTGAACATGGGACCTTCTGCAAACAAGGCATGTGCTTTATCCCACCAAGCTACAGCTGCTCCCCAATGAATTTTGCAGGTATGGAATAGGCTTAGAATGGAATCTACTAGCACCCCACCATCCAGAATGTGCTGTCTATTCAACCATCTCAGGACTCCGCTCACCCATTGCTACCTTCCTCATGATTCTGCTGCATATGTAGACTAGACCAGTAGGGTCTAGTCTACATAACTGCATACTCTCTATGGAGAGTATGCAATTTAGAAAAGTAAGGATTATTTCAGAACGTTTGATCATTTTACAGATTTATTTATTTCCTTTCCCTTTCCGAAGAAGATGACTACTTGTCTGCACACAGACTTGGATTTAATTCTCCTAATGCTTGAATTCAATTCTTGCTCATGCTGACTTTTATTTTAATGTGCTTTCCTGGCCTGCAGTGCTCTCAGTTCATGTTTTCGTCTGTCTACGATAGGTGGAACAACAGAAATTAGACCACAATGACTAAGTGTCAGCTGGCATTGCATAAAAGTGTGATGTACTCCCACTGGGACGCTTTCCCATCAGGTGGGGTTGATTAAATATTTCATCCTCTTTCCTCCAGTCTGTTTATAGCTGATTTATTAATGCATTCCAGTCTTGCTCTGCAATCCACAAAGCACGCCAATGAATAAACTTGCCATTCAGTCTGTTTAAATGGCTTATGAAGGCTGTGTCACCCACCTCTTAAACCCAATGTGTTTTCCCTAAATAGATTTAATTCATCTGAACTACAACAGTGCCTGCATAGCACTAGATTATGATACATTTGTTCTGCACCAGGATCAGTGGATGACATACAGAGAAAGGATGCACTAGTGCAACGAGTGAGCAGCCTAACAGAACTTCCCAACTAACTGCACTGGTGCAGTGGGGAAGCAGCAATTCTTGATGTCTTCCTCTTCCCCGAGCAGCCCTGTGTGCCACCCAAAAATATGTCCCTGAGGGTTGCGCAGCCCTTATGGACATATATTTGGGTGTTATAGAAACTTCCAGGGGAAGGGGGCATCAAAAATGGCTGCTTCTTCACTGTACTGGTGGAACATAAGAACAGCCCTGCTGGATCAGGCCCAAGGCCCATCTAGTCCAGCATCCTGTTTCCCACAGGGGCCCAGCAGATGCCATTAGAAGCCTACAGCAGGAGTTAAAGGCATGCCCTCTCTCCTGCTGTTACTCCCCTGCAACTGGTACTCAGAGGCATCCTGCCTCTGAGGCTGGAGGTGGCCCATAGCCCTCCAACTAGTAGCCATTGATAGACCGCTCCTCCATGAAGTTGGGAAGTTCTGTTAGGCTGCTCTCGTGCTGTACCAGTGCATACTTGCTCTGTCTGTCAGCCTATGAGTATTTGCAGGAAGTAGGACTGAAAGAAACAAAAGGAAGGGAACTTCCCAGTGAACTGGTTGAAAATGAAAAACGTACATGGAGAAAATCAATAAAGTTGGCTAATGTGTTTTTGCGTGAAATTCTAATTTAATACACAAACACTATAACTCATGATTAGGAGGAAAGGCCACCTTTAATATTTTCTGTTCATTCCCTGTTAGAGAAGTGCATCAGAACCAAAAATAGCCTCGAAAAACAAACAAGAATGTCTGTGATTGAAATTGGTTTCCATGTTAATCAACAAAAGCTCAAGTTGATAAATCTAACAATTACATCAACAAAAGCTATTAGCTCTAGCTGAGGCATAAAAGTAGCAATCCTAAATACATTTACTAGGGAGGAAATACTATTGAACTCCACGAGATTTACTTCTGAGTAAACATGCATATGAGTAAACATGAGTATTACTGCACTAGATAAAACACTTTGGGCATTTTAGGTTGTTTCTAGACCAGCCAAATAATCATCTAGAGAATTCGGCACATCTTGAAAAGTCGGTGGTAAAAGCATAAATGGAAGGGGGAAATATCTAGAGCAGAATAGGAAAATAACTGAGAGACCATTTTGAAAGAATTTCAAAAATTGTTCAGTTTTGAAACCTAATTTCCTGTAACCAGAGCAAGTCTGGCTCTGATCACAATAGCAATGAAGAACAGAGAAAGTGCATCAAGCAAAGGTGTGTGTGTGTGTGTGTGTGAGAGAGAGAGAGAGAGAGAGAGAGAGAGAGAGAGCCTTCGGATGTACCTTTAACTGTGGGTTGAACAGACCCACAGTTTTCCTGATTCCCTCCCCCCACCCTGGCGCGTTTCCAGATGACGATCTGCAGTCTAGGAGACTACAATGGGGTGGAACAGGCTGCATGGGCTTCCTCCAACCCTAGAAGGAAAGCTGTGCCAGCCAATGGAGTTAAAGCAGAGAGAGAAGCAGGGGCGTAACTACCATTAGGCAAGGGGAGGCGGCTGCCTGGGGGCCCCCATGCCTCGAGGGAGCCCCCCAGAGGCAAGTCACATGTGAAGTGAGTGTGTGTGTATCAGCGAGGGGCCCATTTTTAAATTTTGTCTCCTGGCCCACTCCAGCCTCGTTACGCCCCTGGAGAGAAGCTTCCTCCCTTAACTCCGGTTTGGGCAAGTTGACCAATCCAGATGACACACTGGGGCCTCCAGAGCCTCGGTTTGGTAAGCCTACCATACTGCAAACTGAGGGTTCATTCGGGTTCATCCAGAGGTTGGGGGCAGCAATCCAAACCATGGTTGGGTCCCGGAACCACGGTTCCAATAATTCAGGCATCACAGGAGGCAAACCTGAGGTGAATTTTCCTCAGGTTTCCCGTGACATCCAAAGGCAGCCAGAAAGACTGATAACAGTGGGAGGAGAAACTGTGGTTACAATTTTATTGTTTCTGTCTGAGTTGTGAATCCAATTTCATGGTGGTTTTACTCTTTCCAGTAAAGCAAAACCTAGCCAATTTCCTAGCATTGGGCAGGGGAGAAACAAGAGTTCTCTCCCTGGACTTATATTTAGCTACCTGATTGCCTTCCTTTTCATTAATCTGGTCTTCCATCCACATTGTTATTTCCACCCCTCCCACCCTGCCCCCATGTTTCATAGAGTGGATCTGAATATTTTAAAAATTGCCTTTTTGAGTCAGGCAGTGTTCTTCCCAATTCTTTGTGAGGAGGGGTCTGCAGATGGAGGAACGAACACAGAGTAAGCAGAAGCAAAACATAAAATATATAACAATTTAAGGGGTGGGGGAGTCCATAACTTTGTTTTGGTGGCAATAGCAGCAAAGGGCCACTTTATTATGTTTTAAAATATTTTACATGTGTCTCTCCAGCTCAGTGTGTTCTACTCCAATTGGCAGTGCTTGTTCAGGACTTGAGGCAGGAGCTTTTCCCGCCCGCCCTACTTGGAGATGCTAGGGATTGAACATATGAACTATTGCATATACTCGGCTACTCAGGAGTGTAGGGAGGCTGCGGCAGCCCCCTGGCCCTGCCTCCTGCGTCTGACGTCAAACGCAGGGGCCGGGTTAGCCATGCCCCTATGTCTGACATCAGAGGCGGGGATGTGGTCTCCCTCCCTAACAGAGCTGCACGGCCCCACTTGGAAGGGAGACTGGCCCACACTGCGCTGGGCAGCGTGGGTTGGAGCGACTCTCTGTGCCTTAAAGGCAGGGAGAGCCATTCCGGCCACGCTGCCAATGTAGCCCAGGCCAATCTCTCTCCTAAATGGGGCCATGCAGCCCTGTTTGGGAGGGAGATTGATTGGTCCCACTCTGTTGGCAGTGAGACCAGCAGTGGCTCTCCCTGCCTTTAAGACAAGGAAAGTTGATCTGGCCACGCAGCCAATGCAGCACGGGCCGATTTCGGCTCCAAATGGGGCCGTGCAGCCCTGTTTGGGACCAAAATAATGTCAACATCAGATGCAGGGGGCATATTTGGGGCTGCGCTCATGGTCCCTGATTGGTGGCGGCCCGGGTTCTTTGAACCTGTTTGCCAATGGTGGCTCCGCCCCTGCTGCTACTGAACTACAGCCCATCCCCACATGGTCAGCCATAGCATTATATTTATTTCATAGAATCATACAAATTCATAGAATCATATAAACAGAATCATATAAATCATATAAAGCCATAGCATTAGATTTATTTCGTAGAATCATAGAAATTTAGAGTCAAAAGGGACCTTGAAGGTCTGCTCAGGGCAGGAATCTGCTACAGCATTATGGGAGGAGAGCTGGTCTTATGGTAGCAAGCATGAATTGTGCTGAGCAAGGTCTGGCCTGGTTTGCATTTGAATGGGAGAACACGTGAGAACTGTAAGATATTAGGGAATGGGGCAGCTCTGGGATGAGCACCTGCATGCTTGTATACAGAAGGTTCCATGTCCCAATGTTCCAAGTTCCAAGTTTCCTCCCTGGAATCTCCAGAGAGGGGTGAGAAAGACTCCTGCCTGCAACATTGGAGAAGCTGCTGCCAGTCTGTGTAGACAACACTGAGCTTGATAGACCAATGGTCTGACTCAGTATATGGCAGTTTCCTTTTATCCTATGATCCCTGACAGATGGCTGTCCGGCTTGTGTTTGAAAACCCCTATTGAAGGAAAGCCCACCACTGCTTGAGGCAAACTGTTCCACTGTCAAACAGCTTTTGCAGTTAGGAAATTCCCCTTAATGTCTAGCTTGAATCTACCCCATATGGGGAATTGGCCAGCTCTGTTTTGTACCACCCAACTTGCATCCAAAGATTCCCTCCTGGAACCTACTGAATCCCATAATTTAAAAAAACAGCTTTGTTTTGCTGTTGCCCAGATTACTAATATGGCTATATGATTCCTGCCAGGCTATTTAGTGCTTCATCTTACATGGCTCATAGTGAGTCCCTGTTTTTTTCCACCAAGACTTTCGCCATCTGAGCGTGGGTAGGATTTAATGATCACCCAGGCACACAAAATAGCATCAGTTCACTTTTGCCTGGTATGTGTGGGAGTGGGAGGAGGCGAATGTGCCAAACCAACGGGAGTTGTTGATTAACATGAAGTTGTCCATTGAATGTGCTCCAGATTAAAATGGGCTACTAGAAGGCAGTGATGCAACAATAGCTTGGAGGTTATGGCTGGCTGGATCCATGCACAATTCACTGGTTTCAGGTGGAACAAAAGAACGTAAGAAGAGTTCCCTGAATAAGACCAAAGGTACATCAAGTCCAGCATCCTATTTCCAACTAGCCAGATGTCTCCAGGAAATCCACAAATAGGGCATCAGCCCTCCTCCACTATTTGCCACTTCAACAATTGATATTCAGAGGTATACTGCTGCTGAACTTGGTTGTTCTATTTAGCTGTCATGGCTCATAGCTGTTGGTCGTCTGAAGTTCCATGAAGTACTTTCTTTGGCCTGTCCTGAATCTACTGCTAATTAATGTTGGATGCCCTTGCGTTATAGTAGAGCTTCTCAAACTTGGCTTCCCAGATGTTGTTGGAGTACAGCTCCCACCATCCCCAGCCACAATGGCCATTGTTGCTAGGGATGCTGGGAGTTCTAGTTCAACAACATCTGGGGACCAATTTTAAGAACCCAAGTTATAGTATTATGAGAGATGGAGAAATTATGCCACACTGTGCATCGATTTATAACTCAAAACAATATTCATAAAGCTGACCCCTGCCACTCTGTTCTCATGCCTGTGTGTTTCTATACCACAACGGATGCTAGGAACATAGGAAGCTGCCTTATACCGAGTCAGACCATTGGTTCAACTAGCTCAGTACGGTCTACACTGACTGGCAGCAACTCACCAAGCCCTACCTGGAGATGCCAGGGGTTAAACCTGTTACATTTTGCATGCAAGGCAGATGCTTTGTCACTGAGCTATATTGCCATCCCATTTGGGGGGCTTCAAGAGCACCTTCAATATTAAGGTCTCCCAGAAGACTATGCCCATGCTCCCAATGTGTGTTTCTCAGGTCCTCCAAACAATTCAGGAGTGATCACAGGCCCCGCCTTAGTCAGGCTGAGACAAAAGACATGGAAGGAACCACTTTATCCAGGCCACCACACAGCCTGCAGCGTTTCTCCTGAGATGGGCAGAGAACTCAACCATGGTCCCACTGTCACGCTCCAAGGGGGAGAAGGTGTGTCCCTGGCCCTTTTGGACTCCAAAGTCCTGGGGTGAGAACAGCCAAGGTCAGCCTCCGAATAAGCCAGGGGAGGAGGTTACTTCATCACCTTAGTCCTCCTCCTCCAGGCTTGCTACATCCAGCTGCTTCCCTCTCCAGGAAGCTTTACACACAGGGCTTCTGCCCCAAATCTGAGTATGTGTGTTCACACACCAGCCAAACGTACCTCGAAGTCCCTTCGAGATTTTTGGACCCACTCCACACACAAATCAGGCTATGTGATGCAAATTCTAGCTTATCTCGACGTATGTCTGGGTTTTTAAAATGCTGGTTTTAAACTACTTTTTCTGAAAATCCCAGAGCAAATGGGAGAGGCACTAACGTAGAATGGTTATCATGATACTACTGGTTGCAGGGGAGTAACAGCAGGAGAGAGGGCATGCCCTCAACTCCTGCCTATAGCTTCCAGCGGCATCTGGTGGGTCACTGTGTGAGACAGGTTGCTGGACTAGATGGGCCTTGGGCCTGATCCAGCAGGGCTGTTCTTATGTTCTTATGATAAGAGGCATACTCTCTTCAGAAATGCAGATCTATCTCTGCGGGGAGCTTCCTCCCCACACACCCCATTGGCTAGAAGGAAAACACTGATGCCTAAATGTGGACTTGTTTCAAAAGAAAACTGTGAGCAGAGGGGAGGGGCTGCTTCCCTCAGTGCTACGAGTGTACTTTGAAGTGGCTTTGCTCAATGTTTACCATGAAGCCAAGTGTGAATAACTCCCAAGGGAACTCTAGCTCCCATGCTCAAGACAGGCCACCTCACCCCCGCTCCCTCCAGGGGACGACAGAAGCCCCAAAGGAGGAACACCGTACTCCCTGTGCACCCTGCTGGACTCCATGGGGCTGTGCCGGCAACCAGGTAACACGGCATCCCAACACCCATCACTGCCTCTGTGGCACACAGGAACAAGAGGTGTGCAACCACTGCTCCAGGTGATCTGATATATATATATATATATATATATATATATATATATATATATATATATATATATATATACACACACACACACACACACACACACACACACACATTCACATATATCAGCCACAGTATTTGACAACAGAAATAACAGCACATGCAAGGGCACATTGTGCACTTAAAGTAATGGGCCAGTTTTGATAGTACAGCTCTAGCACAGATGATGATGATGATGACGACGACTACATTTATATCCCGCTCTTCCTCCAAGGAGCCCAGAGCGGCGTACTACATACTTGAGTTTCTCTTTCACAACAACCCTGTGAAATAGGTTAGGCTGAGAAAGAAGTGACTGGTTCAGAGTCACCCAGCTAGTTTCATGGCTGAATGGGGATTTGAACTCGTTTGATGCTACCAAAAACTGGCATTTCATGATGGGTTGTACAAAAGTAAAAACAATAACTCTCTCTATCTATCTATCTATCTATCTGTCTATCTATCTATCTATCTATCTATTGTTTTTAAATTGTTTTTATATTCTTTTAAGCAGTGTGTTTTAAATGATGTTTATTTTTTTTGTTTTAAAACTTGTGTACCACCCAGAGCCTTTGGATGGGGCAGTCTAGAAATGTAATAAATAAATAAGTATCTATCTATCTATCTATCTATCTATCATATTTGTACACCACCCTGGTGTACAAATTTCTTTCTCTGGGCAGTTTACAGTAACATAAAACAAATTAAAACTGAAATTAAAACCTTAAAACAATGTAAAACCACAAGTCTAGTTAAAAAGCTTGGGTGAATAAATGTGTCTTTAGAGATTTTTTAAAAATGGGGAGGCTCTTATTTCAGCAGGGAGTGCATTCCAGAGTCTTGGGGTGGCAAAAGAGAAGTCCGGTCCCTGTATAGCCCCCAGATGAGCTGGTGGCAACTGCAGACAAACCTCTTCGGAATATCTCAATGGGTGATGGGGCTCATAGTGAGGAAAACATTCTCTTAAATACCCTGGGCCTAAGCTATTTAGGTCTTTATAGGTTATAACCTATGTCTTGTATTTTGCCCAGAAACTTATTGGTAGCCAGTGTAGTTCTTTTAATATAGGATGAATGTGGTCTCTTCAAGATGACCAAGAGACCATCCCTTTATTAAGGGTGGGCGCCCATACATGTGCTCCAGATATATTGGGGTCATTTGGATCAACACACACTCACCCCACACCTGTGCTACTGGGATGTGTTGGGAGGGCATCAGGGCATCCACGGAGGTAATCACAACAGGCACATTCTGTATTCTCAGAATCAGCCCCAATGTCTAGCTTGACCAGGGCCAGTATCAGGGATTGGCATTTTTGGACACCTGCCAAGCAGAGGTGCTCTTACCCCTGGACTTCAGGGCCGAAGTCCAGGGTCTTCACAGCTAGGGTTGCCATATTCTGGCTTTCCAAATCCAGGTGCCTAATCTGCATATTATGTAAATTGGCTTGAAAATAATTTTTGAGCAGAACAGAGACTGTACGTTTTGCTCCATAACTCTGCTTCTGCAAGGCCTAGAGCTTAGCACTTTTTTTTTAAAAAAAATGAAAGCTGAAAACCAGGTGCATCTGGTTGGGCTAAGCAGTCTGGGTGAGATGCTTAAATCTGAGTGAAACTCAGAATTCTGAGGGGCATGGCAGCTCTATCCACAGCCCCTGGGGCCCCCAAATCCTCTTTAGTCTGTCATGGGAGGTGTGGTCGCCCGGTGGAGCACGATGATGCTTAATTGACAGGGGAGGGAGGGGCCTCCAAAGGCCTTTAGGTCCAGACTCCAAAATTACCTAGTGCACCTTTGCTGCCAAGGTTCCAGGCCCTCGGAAGGGCCTCCTGCTGATCTCTGAGACAACCTCTTTGCCTCTAGCCCTTGGGGTGGTGGTGGCAGAGTAACTCTCTTGGGGCCTACCCAAATAAATTACTGAGGGAGCCCTAAAACTGGGAATCCGCCCTTAGTTTGACCCTCGGGAATGAAATCACATGGGTCAACTCTGTGTCAGCACTGTTAACATAAGATATTAGAGCATATACATACCTGTCAACATGTCCCTATTTTCCCATTCAGGTGAATGGGGAAATAGGGACATGTTGGCAGGTATTCATATAAGAAGTTATACATGCTTTTGGGCCGCCTAGCTCAATAAATGTTTTATTTTTTAAATGTTTTAAATGTTTTTACTTGTTAAGTGATATGTTTTAAATTATTTTAATTGTAAACTATTTTACAATTAAATTGTAAATTAATTGTATTATTATTAAATAATAATAATAATAATAATAAATCTGCTTTCTTGTAATTTTAATTCATTGCTTCTAGTCTTTCCCCCAGGAGCAATAGAAAACAAGTCTGCTCCTTCTTCTATGCAACAGCACTTCAGATATTCATGTAACCTGCTGCTGTTACATGTCCTCCTTCCTTCTGATTAAGGAACAAGGGGCCTAAATATCAAACACACATTTATATGGGAGGTAAATAACATTATTGGGCCCCTCCAAAGGCCTTCCATTATGAGTTTTTAAAACGGAGTGAGAAAACAAAATTCTACAGCAGCATCATAGAACTTTCCTTTATTTGCCAATGATTTAGGAAGGGGAAGATAAACGATGCCTACAATAGGAAGAGAAACCCGCTAAGAA
This sequence comes from Hemicordylus capensis, assembly GCF_027244095.1. Classification (NCBI taxonomy): domain Eukaryota; kingdom Metazoa; phylum Chordata; class Lepidosauria; order Squamata; family Cordylidae; genus Hemicordylus; species Hemicordylus capensis. Next base: position 22,019,906 of record NC_069661.1, on the reverse strand, counting down.
GGATGTGGTCTGAAGATCTGACCAAGGCAAACTCTGTGAGATATGTGATCCGGTCATTGCCACATAGTCACTGTCCTCTGCAGCATCCAGTTGACTTTGCCAAAGATCATTACATGTTTTTGCTAGAGTTTTGTATGTGCCCCTTTGAGTAAATTTAAAGAGAGCCTTCTCTTCCAGTAAATTACTGCCTACTGTTGGGTTTCAAACAAGTCTGTAAACTGTGTTTTCATACAGTCTGGCTCGTGGGCCTTGCCTAAACACTGAACGTACACAAGGCTAAACGGTATAGCAAGTTGCATTTCTGGTATGAAAACAAACCTACAGACTTCTGGTTCAAAACACCCACAAGTAACAACAACACGTCAGGAAAAACGTGGGCCTGATGGTTTGGGGTGGAAACGTCAGGGGAGTCATAATATTACATAGGGTCTTGCTCAATTGAAAGAAAATCTCTTAAACTCAGGTTGCTAAAGAAATGAAACTTGAAGAGGGAGGAGTATGCAAGGATGACAGGAGAAAAACTACGCATAAGAAAAAAGGGAACAGCAACACTCCTAAAGCATTGTCAACAGTGCTTTGACGTTCTTGGGGATGTCAGGAAGTCAAAGGACCCCGATGTGATTTACTCCCATTTCCCAGCAGCCCTTGCAAAAGAACTAGATGTCCATTCTGGGCAATGTTAAGGTCATTCACACAACCAAACTGGTAGGCTAGGGAGTAGGTGGAGGGGGAAGCATGCTCCTATCTGCCTCCTCCCAGACAGCCAGAGGCTCTTCTGTGCTCTGCTGGCCACATGCCTGCAAGAGCACAGTGGCAATTGGCAGAGCTGGGATCTGGAGGAAAACATCCTCCAGTATCCCACAATACACTGCATAAGGTGTGTGGTACGTTGGGGGAGTTCCACGCTGCCAGGAGCTCCGTCCACTCTTCTCTATGGCAACTTGGGCTGCTGGCCAGAGTTTACACAACCAGGCTGTGAGGTAGAAGTGCTCAGGTAGAAAACCCAGGCTACCTGGAGGAAGAGTGCCGGGATTGGTCCTGATCCAGTGCTTCTCACAACCAGCTCTAATCAGGCTAGTGCTGCCCTATGCGGGTAGGGCTGGTTGACCTTGTTATTTCTCTTCAGCATCTGGTACTTGGAAGCACACTTCCTCAGAACATGAAGATTCTATTCAATTATCATAGCGAATAGCTGTTGATAGGCTTATGCTCATGACGGACAAGTCTATCAATGGCTAACAGTCTTGATGGCCATAGGTTACTTCCAGGTTCACCAGTTTCAGAGGAGCAATGGCAGGAGAGGGGGTATGCCTACATCTCCTGGTTGTGTGGCTTCTCAGACTCATCTGGTAGGCCACTGTGGGAAACAGGGTGCTGGACTAGATCGTCCTTGGGCCTGATCCAGCAAGTCTCTTCTTATGTCCTCACATGTTCTTATTGCCTCCTAAAAATCCATCTAATCTCTTTATAAAAACCACCTAAGGGTCAAATTAGACTTGCGCTCAAAACATGATTGCCAGTCCTCTTCAACTGCCTGGAGTTGCCAGGAATCCGAAAGGCTACTGAAAGCATACTTGGAGATTTTAATAGTTTGATACTGGGAAAATACTGGGGGAAAGTTCCAGGAATAACTTCAGTCAGAATTGTCACCCCTGGTGCAAACATACTTAAAAATGCATGCTTCCATCTGGAAGTGCCTCTCCCTTCAAAGAAAAGAAAAGAAAAAAGACATCAGCCATGGTTTGCCTGATCCTGATTGGGACCTCAGCATGTGAGGAGGTCAGCTCTTTCTCAGCACACTAATTTCTAGGCCTGTGCATCAGGACATCAGATTCCGATACATCTGTAACACACACACAGTATTGTGGGGAGGTATTTACTCCCTCCATGGCTCTCCCTCTGTGTTTCTACAAATTTCTGGTGGTGGTGGTGGGGGCTCTTTTACAGGCACTGTAGTCATGGGCAAAACGCTGTGATGAACTACAGTTCCCAGCTGCCCTTGCACAGGTTCCCAACCAGCCCCAGAGGTGCACCTAGGTCATTTTGGAGCCTGGACCTAAAGGCTTTTGGAGGCCCCCCACCCCCCACCCCCTTGCAAGTTAAGCACAATTTTTTAACACATAGGTTCTTGAGGGCACAAATCACACCACTCATGACAGACTAAAGAGGATTCCAACCCCCCGGGGTGTGTGGAAGCCCTGAACTTCGGCCCTGAAGTCCAGGGGTAATAGCACCTCTGCCAGCCCCACACAGCTTCTTGACCTTCCAGCCAGCTCCACACGACTCTGGTTCCTGTAAAAGAGCCTGAACTGCACAGAGAAGGCTGCAGTCGGAGCAAACATTTCCCTGCAGCACTGAGAAGGGGAGTCCTACCAAGTCATCAGAATTGAATGTCCCGATGCACAGACCTACTATTTTCCCGCTAAAAATTCCCATTTAAAAATTGCCTTCAATCCTGTGGCAAATAGCTGCTTTGGCTGCAAAAAACAGAGCAAAGGGGTGGTTTTCAGCAGGAAGATGATATGCGGTGAAAGAGTAGGCCGCCCCATCCCTGTACCCTATGGTTCCAGTTAGGATCAGGCCTTCTAATGTGGCTGGGCTGTTCCCCCTGCCCCAAGAGGAAGTGAAGTGCTTCCAGTTAAAAAGTGTGTTTATGTGTAGGTCTCATTTGACCCTAAGCTAGAATCCATGTTCTCATTTTGTGATAGTGAATAATTTAATTATACACATTGTCTAAAGAAGTACTCCTTTAGCTGGTTTTGAATAACAGAGTCTGAAGAAGAGTTCTGAATGACTCAAAAGCTTGCCCTTCTAGTGTTGACTGTGTAGCATTTTCAAAACCAACATTTGTTGGTTTAAGAAAACACATCATTATCGTCCTTGCTGGCTATTATCCATAAACAACCTAGTTTGGGTTCTGAATGGGTCACAGAGCACATACACACACATACACACACACCCCACAATGCCAATGCTAGGAAAGGCAATTCTTGACGTGGGAGAAAATGTCACAAAACCACAAGGTGCATATATTTCTGAACTAAGTTAATGATCAAGCTGTTAGATTACTGGTTTACTAACAACTAACTACACCCAAGGAGGGCCTCAAGAGAGGCTGACATCGTGGGGAATAATTACAACAGGCTTTTATTTTTAGAACACAAGATGAGATCTTATTTGTTCTTCTTAAAGTAAAAAATGACTGTGAACTTGTTGCAAGGTGTTGTTGTTGTGTGTTTTTTAAGAGCTCTGGTTGCATTATATTCTTTGGTTATAATTATTGGCTATGATGTGAGTAGGTGTGCAGCAAGACAACTTTCACTGGGTTTCCGGGCAATCAAGCTCAGAGGAGACAAGGAAACTCTTCTCACCCAGAGCTTCTCAGCGGTCTGTTGGGAGAATGGGTTTGCCCTCCCCGCCCCGCAGACAAGCACTCATCAGTTGCTGGGCGGGCAGATCGGCTGCCCAGATGAGAAGTGGGTCTCCTGCGGGCCACATGTGCCTTGCCAGACCTCACCGCGCCTTGCTCGGGTGCTCAGTGGATCAGGTGCAAGAAAGCGTGGCCGCACAGCACCCCACCCCTGGAGCCCCAATAATGCATCGCGCAAGTGTCTAGTGAATGAATGGGAGCCCGCCTCCCTCCCAAGTCTGTCCACCATGGCCGCAAGCAGCCGTGGCAGACATATGATCACGAAGCTCGGTCTTGGGGCACACTTGCTCTCAAAACCTCAGTTAAGTGGTGGGCTACTTAAGAGAGCTCGCCACTGCACCGCTGCCGGGAGTTGTGCGGCTCCTGGAAGTTTTCACACGCAGCAGAAACCAGGCTGGGCAACCTTAGCCTGGTTTCTGCTGCGCTTGTGAATAGCCTCCGGATGTCATGAAACTTTCCCGAAGGAGTATCCTAGTTTGTACAGAGAGGGGTTATGGTTAGGCCAATGGAACAATCCATGAACATCCATTATTTTAACTGCGAGCACACACACACACACACACACACACACACACACACACACACACACCTATCTATCTAGTTAGCTAGCTATACTCAGTGCTAATTTTCTGAGGCGTGTCAGTCAGGCTGAGGGGAGGGTAAACTGACCTTTAATATGTAGCCAGCCAATCAGAAGCAGAGGAGAAGGGTTTTCACTTTCTTCCCTCCCCTTCTGCAGTGGACACATTGCTGAGGATGTGCCTGCTTTAAGCTGGTGATTCTCAGATGGGGAACCAATAGCAGCATGGGGAAGGAGGAGGGCTTTGAGTAGCCCCTAAGGGTACCTCTAGGGATATTAGTACCTCCTTTGGGGAACCCCTGTTTTAGGGAGGGAAAAATACATATTTGTAATGGTGGCTAAAGCCCTAGTCATATATTATGTTGAACTCTCATACAATGAGTGTACAGTACACACAGGTACAAAAAACATTTTGACGTCAAAACATTTCAAGTTAAAATGGGCCATTTCAAGTGTTTTCAGATCAAAACAAAACATCCTTTAAATAAAGGGCCTGTTTCAAGCTTGGAATAGAACAATTCCATCTCGATTCAAAACATTTTGATTGGAAACATTTCGATGTTTTGAGCTCCAGTTTGGAGGCCTGTTTTTCCCTTTCTGATTGGATTTCTGGTATTGGCTTCTGATTGGCTTGCAATCTTATAGGGGTTTTGAGGAAAGATCTTTAAAAAGGTTAAAATCACCTGCTTGCTCATTTATTTTGTGGGTTGGATGGTAGGTAGTACCCATCATGCCCTACCACCCAGCCCACTTTGATGTCCCTAGGAGCTACCCATAGGGAACAATGGGGTGTTTTTAGTTTGTTCCCTGTGGCCCAAACACCCAAAACATTTCGAGTTTTGTTCTGTCAAAACAGCTGGGTCAACCGCTGCTTTGACAAAACATTTCGGCCATCTGCTTTTTCCTTCGAGCTCGAGCTAGAAACGAAATGCAAAATCTATTTCATGTACACCCCTAATCTGTAAACAGATATTATTATTCACACATTATGCTGAACACAGGTACAGCAGTATTTCCTGTCTCTAGCATGCATTTGAGGGGCTTGTATCCAAGTTCACTTTTTAAATGAACATAGGTATAGTCATTTACACAAAAACATGTATGATTTTACAGATATCTGTGCATTTGTACAACATAAATATCTGAATGGGGCTTTTGTGTCCCAAATACAATAATAGGTTTTGGAACAGATATCACAAATCCCTGGAAAAAAACAAAAAGCAGTGGTGACTTCTTGGGCAAAATATTACACATTAGGACAATTTCACAGAATGGATAAGGATTCTAAATAGTTCAGAGTAAGTGCAATAGTCAGCCGGTCACCTACATGAATGAGGAACTGTGATGAGAATCAGATAAACAATAAGAAGCTAGTCAACTATTTCACTGGGGGATAATGGAGAACCCAATAGGGATGTGCACAAATCAATTTTTTTGATTCAATTTGTGCCTGAATCAAATCCCACCTGGTTTGTTTTGTGTCCAAATCTGTTCCCTTGAATCACCCCGATTTGGTTTGGATTTGATACAATTTGATATGGATTTTGATCGATTCACACTACTTATCTAGGTCCTAGGGGCACCAAATCTGGGTGGTGGATAGATCCCCATGGGTGCCACCTACCACTCAGATTTCAAGGCAGTCAGGCACTTGGTTGATTTTTAATGATTTTATTTTTTCATTTTTACTGATTTTGTATATTTCCTCCATAGGAAATAATGGGAATTCAAAGTCACCCTATCCTAACCCTAACATGGATCCCCAGCTTTAATTAAAAAATTAGGCATTATATGCCTTCATTTCTTCTTTTCATTTTGACTGCCATTGGACAGTGCCAACTGTCAACGGCCATGTGTCAACTACACTGCCACTTCACCCCCACACACTGGGGTACTTTAGGAATTTTTGGTTTTTAGGAATTTTTGAAATATTTAGATTCTTTGGTGTCTTCATTACATACCTTCATTTCTTCTGTTCATTTTGATCCCACTGCTTTGTGGGTGGAGGTGGGGAATTAGTGGAATCCCATGTGTCAACTACACACCCACCCCCGCCAACCTGCAAGCCACTGGGTACTCAGTTTATATTTTAGGAATTTTTGAGGTGTTTACACTCTTTGGTGTGAAATGAATCCTCATAGAGATTTATTATGAGGAAAGGTTATTAGACACCAAAGAGTCTAAACACTTGAAATAATTCCTAGAACATAAACTGAGTAGTACCCCACTGCCTTGTGGGTGGGAGGGGGGGTGTAGTTGGCACATGGCAGTTGACACTGTCCAAAGACAGTCAAAGTACCCAGTACCCAGAATGTTGGGGACAATATGCTAAATCATTGTAAACCGCTTAGAGAGCTCCGGCTATAGAGCGGTATATAAATGTAAGTGCTATTGCTAAGTGCTAAAAGGGCTAGAGCTTAGCTTCTTTCTACAAGGTCTAGAGCGTAGCTTTTTTAAAAAAAACCAAAACAAAACTGAAAGCTGGGAATCTGGGGAAATTAATAGGAAGAATACGAATCTTGAATAAATTCAGATCGAATCTGGTGCAATTCGGTTTGGACCCGAATCTAGACAATGAACCACAGGGGTGATTTGTTCTGTCTCCAAATCACCCAAATCAGCTAGATTTGAGTACAAACCGATTTGTACCCGAATAGATTTGCACATCCCTAGAACCCAGCACTATGCACAAACCCAACAACAAGCATAATAGCAACAAATGTTAAATAAATAAATAAATAGCAAGACAGTCAGCTATTTGAATGGGAAACGGTAATCACTAAACACAATAGCAAACTGGTCAGCCCATTGTGCATTAGCTAAGCTGCATAATAACATGCAAACTGCATAATAAGCTGCATAATAACACGCAAACTAGCTATTTAGAAAATCTCGCTGTTGTGAAAATTACACATCTGCTTGGGTAGAGAAGTGTCCCAGACATTCAACACTACTTTGCAGCAGTGTGAAAATACTTGAGGGAGGTTCTGGAAATTATTTATTTATTTATTTATTTACTTACTTACTTACTTACTTACTTACTTATTTATTTATTTATTTATTTATTTATTTATTTATTTATTTATTTATTTATTTAACTGTTTGTTTGTTTGTTTGTTTGTTTGTTTGTTTGTTTAGGGATTTAATATACCACCCAATCCACAGACTCAGGGCAAGAACAGCATCTGAGAGTTAAATTTAAAAAAAAAATGGAGAGAGAGAGATTTAAAGGGCAAACATCTGGTGGAAAAGAAACGTCTTCAGTAAGATCTTAAAGGCTGAAAGGGAGGAGGCAGACCGAATCTGGGGGGAAGAGAAATATCAAATCAGTGCTTCATATTTGTAATGGGGACTAAAGGTAAAGTGTGCTGTCAAGTCGGTTTCGACTCCTGGTGACCACAGAGCCCTGTGGTTGTCTTTGGTAGAATACAGGAGGGGTTTACCATTGCCTACTCCCGCGTGGTATGAGATGATGCCTTTCAGCATCTTCCTATATCGCTGCTGCCCGATATAGTACCAGCGGGGATTTAAACTGACACCCTTCTGCTTGTTAGTCAAGCATTTCCCCACTTAAGGTGAGTAGCCAGGATTTAATCATGCTTGGAAGGGCTAGCATCAGGCTGCCTCTTAAACAGAGGGTTGCTCGCATGCTACCAAAGAAAAGAAAAGAAAAGAAAAGAAAAGAAAAGAAAAGAAAAGAAAAGAAAAGTCTTAGCATTTCCACAGTAGCCCTATTCATGCACTATGTTCAATGCACACACAGACTGTGTACAGTGTACACAAGTCCAGATCAGTGTGTATATACAATCTTTGAGCCAACCTGTTGGATGCACACAGCAAGGCATTTCTTATCTATACCATACATTTGAGGGACCTGTACCCAGTACCGGTCACAACAACATGTTGTGTGTGTATATATAAACAACAACATGTACATGTATAGACACCTGAATGCCTACACAACAATGTCTGAATAGGGCTTCAGAGTGGCAGGGATCTCTCCTGGGAGGGAGATGCACAAGCTGGGGATTCACTAAGAAGGTTCTGTCCTGCATGCAGTGGGTACCTTAAAAAACAGGTAATACTGGTTTCTCTCCCCCCCCTTTTTTTTCTTTTTGCAGGTTTGGTAAGGGGTGTAAACACAGGTGCATATGAATTTCAAAAGTGTGATGTGCAGGGGATAGGCCCTCCAGGAAAGGAACTTGTTCTTTATTTTAGGACCTAGGCAAGCTCCCTCTGCCAGGGTTAGAGGAAATGACTCAGGAAGAGAAGAAACTCACATATAAGAACAATTTAAATTTCTTTGAGTGGGATTTGGGCCAAGCACATGCGAGCAATGTTTATTTGGACATATTGTCTCAGCAATGCTGTTTGTTGTTGTTGTTTTAATTGGCTCTGTCTTGAACTGTGTGTCCTGCAGTCAGCGCATCGACAAATGCTGTTTCCTCCCCACTACCACATCGTGGGAAGGTCTGCCAATGTTCTCCTGTGTCTAAGGCAGACAGATGGATTTTCAGTTCCATCTGCCCGTCCTCGTGCTAATAAGCCCAAAAAAGAAACACAGACCGGACATCATTCTTCAGCCCAAATATATATAGTTTTACATGTTTACAAAAATACCTATCCATTTCAGAACACAGAACACAAAGAACAGGTCAGTTCTTACACTGGTAATGGGTGGGCCCTGAAAAGCTGTTTCCTGTTTAGTTCGAAGACACATTGAAGTGGCAAAACCTGTCACAACAAGTTTGGCCTTTGCAATACGGCGGCTCGCATGGGTGATTTCAGGTCCCAGGCCAATACAAAGAATATTCAGGGACTGTTAGCAGCATCCACAAAACATGGGAGCAATGGGGGAAATTACATTTTTCTTTGCTTCAGTTGGGGAACCTGCGAGGTGGAGCCGATCACTGTGGAGAAATGCTGTGAGCTCCGTAACAAGGCTTTCCTCGCACAGGTCTTGCGGAGACAATCCAATCGGGCAAGAGAAGAAGATAATAAAATGCCCACCAGGAGGCTTTACACACATGACTTTTAATTCAAATCCACTCCAGATTGGAGTGTGCCAGTGCACATATTAGTTTTGTTTACCCTGACCTCCCTGCGGGCTATCAGGGACCAGTACACAACTGACTCTGCTTTTCCCCGAATCACTGTTAAAAATTACTGTGCATTCTAGCTTGGCCTGAATTAGGGATGTGCATAAAACCGGTTCTCCCGGTTCGGTTCGGATCCAAACCGGGTCCGAACCGGACCAGGGTGGTTCGGTTTTGGTTTTGCCGAACCACCCCCCCGGTTCGGTTCGGATCCGAACTGGTTCGGATCTCAAAAAATAGCTGATTTGAAAGGGGACCTTGTGTTCTACCTGCCACCCAAATTTCAAGTCGATTGGACCTTCCTCTGATTTTTGGCGATTTTTTAAAGTTTTAGTGACTTTGGGGCAGTTCGGGGGCATAGCATGGGATCTGGGCAAAAGGAGTGGGGTGGGGTGGTAGTGCCTAATGGGTGCAGGCTACCACCCCAATTTCAGGGGGATTGGGCAAAGGGCTGATTTTTGGTAAATTTCTGAAAATTTCATGTCTTTGGGGCAGATTGGGGCATATTGGGGCAGAAAGTGGGGGCTGGGGCAGAATAGTGGGGTGTGGTGGTAGTGCCTAATGGGTGGAGGCTACCACCCCAATTTCAGGGGGTTTGGACAAAGGGGTGATTTTTTGAGAATTTTTGAAGTTTTAGTGACTTTGGGGCAGTTTGGGGGCAGAAAGTGGATCTGCCCCAAAAGAGTGGGGTGGGGTGGTAGTGCCTAATGGGTGGAGGCTACCACCCCAATTTCAGGGGGATTGGGCAGAGGGCTGATTTTTTGAGAATTTTTGAAGTTTGGGTGTCTTTGGGGCAGATTGGGGGCAGAAAGTGGATCTGCCCCAAAGGAGTGGGGTGGGCTGGTAGATAGTGCCTAATGGGTGGAGGCTACCACCCATCCCCAATTTAAGAGTGATTGGGCAGAGGGGTGAATTATGGTGAATAGAAAAGGTGTGAATTCTCATTCTATCATAGCAAATGAGATATTTTTCAATTAAACAACTCTCATGACCCCACTTTCACTTTTTCACACTTTCCTTTACTATGAATAATATGAGGAAGTAATCAATTTAGCACACTTCACCTTATGAAGACAAACCTCATACAAATAAATTCACCATAATTCACCCCTCTGCCCAATCACTCTTAAATTGGGGATGGGTGGTAGCCTCCACCCATTAGGCACTATCTACCAGCCCACCCCACTCCTTTGGGGCAGATCCACTTTCTGCCCCCAATCTGCCCCAAAGACACCCAAACTTCAAAAATTCTCAAAAAATCAGCCCTCTGCCCAATCCCCCTGAAATTGGGGTGGTAGCCTCCACCCATTAGGCACTACCACCCCACCCCACTCTTTTGGGGCAGATCCACTTTCTGCCCCCAAACTGCCCCAAAGTCACTAAAACTTCAAAAATTCTCAAAAAATCACCCCTTTGTCCAAACCCCCTGAAATTGGGGTGGTAGCCTCCACCCATTAGGCACTACCATCACACCCCACTATTCTGCCCCAGGCCCCACTTTCTGCCCCAATATGCCCCAATATGCCCCAAAGATATGAAATTTTCAGAAATTTACCAAAAATCAGCCCTTTGCCCAATCCCCCTGAAATTGGGGTGGTAGCCTGCACCCATTAGGCACTACCACCCCACCCCACTCCTTTTGCCCAGATCCCATGCTATGCCCCCGAACTGCCCCAAAGTCACTAAAACTTTAAAAATTCACCAAAAATCAGCCCTTTGCCCAATCCCCCTGAAATTGCGGTGGTAGACTGTACCCATTGGGCACTACCACCCCACCCCAAAATTTTGCCCCTGGGCCCCTTTTTACCCCCCTAATCGATTCAGATTCGGATTCGGATTAAATCCGAATCTGAACCAAATCAAGGGTGATTCGGGTGACCCAGATTCGGGCACAAAACAGAACAGGGGTGATTCGGTTCGGGTCCGAGCCAAATCACCCGAAATCCCAAATTGCACACCCCTACTAAGCACACACACAGAGAAGAAGCAGGAGGCGGAGTGTGGATTCTATGATAGCATATTAGAGTGGATTGATGGTGTCTCATTGAAAATCTCATTTGCTATCATAGAATCCACACTCAATACCTCAGAAACAAGAGAACCCTGTACCCATGGGGTTCCCCTACCAGAGATCCCTGTACCCCATGGGTTAGAAACCCATGGGGGTGGTTGGCACCCTATGTGCACTACACCACCACTTGCTCTGGGCCACCCCAGCACCCCCATGTGCACTTATAGGGCTGCTGAAAGCTCCATTATAACTTATTATGAGGAAAAACCTTAAAGACGCGTAAACTTCAAAAATCACTTAAAAATCACCTCTTTGCCCAATTCCTTTCAAATAATTCTGATAGCTTCCTTGCCCACCCTAGGAACTACCACCCACCACACTGCACTCTACGACACCCCTTTCCCCCCGACGTGAAGCTATACATTTGCTGCAATCCTAATTATTCTCTATGAGGAATTCAAAAACACTTAACAATTCACCAATAATCAGAGGAGTGTCCAATTGCCTTGAGATTTTTTGGGTGGTAGGCACCCATGCCTGTCTACCACTCACCCTGCTTTTGTGCTCCTAGGTCCTCCACAACAGGGGATATGGACTGGTTCGGGTCCCATTATACTCAATGAGAAAAATAATTAAAAATATTTCAAATATTCATAAAAAATCATAGGGGTGTCTGATTGCTTCAGGGTTTGCATGGTTGTTGGCACCCATGAGTGCTCCACAATAAGAAATAATGGCCTGGTTCGGGTCCCATTATATCCTATGAGAGAAAAATAAAAATATTTTTCAAAAATTCACAAAAAATCGTACAAATGTCCGATTGCTTTGGGGTTTGGGTGACAGGTACCCCTGGGTGCTAGCTACCATCTGACCAATTTTCAGCTTTCCGAACCGATCCGAACCGGTCCGAACCGGTTCGAAACGAACCACCCCCAGTTCAGTTCGGATTCGACCCGAACCAGGGGTGGTTCGGTTCGATCCGAACCTCCGAACCGGAACCGGTTCGGACCCGAACCGGTTCGGATCCGAACCGGTTCGCACATCCCTAGCCTGAATTATGTCTGGGGTAAAAAATAATAATCCTCTATTTGTGGCAGCTTTTGGGGAGGAAATCGAGCTTTCTGGAATGCCGCAGGACTTCTCCTTTGATGTGTAGATTGGCCATTGGCAGTAATTGGGGGTATGGTCTGCTCTGAGTGATTTGCAATTGCAAGTGCTGTGGGAGGTGAGGCTGTGTCATGCATTGAGAGAGAAGTCAGCTTAGCTAGGATGTCTGTGTACAGTCACAAAAGCAATTCTCAGTAAGCTAGCCTCATTCTCATTCTCATTAGCACTTGACACAGAGAAAGTGTGAAATCTGTTTAATTTTTTGGCACAAAGTGCAGCTCAGATCTGCCAGTTTGGACAACTGATATTCCCCGCCTCCTCCAAATTAACCCTTGAGACATTTCTCCTGGAAGGAACCTGATGCATTTAAATGGCTTGCGAAAAGAAGAAATGTGATTGCCAGCACTGTGTGTGTGTGTGTGTGTGTGTGTGTGTGTGTGTGTGTGTGTTGCTGTTGCTTGGTGATACTCTGTTGAGGGAGGGGGAGGGAGAAATTCCTGAGTTAAACACAAGCACAGACTGCAAACTGTGTGTCTTTCTATGTTTTACATAAGCTTTAGATATTATTGTTGTTGTTGTTGTTGTTTACACAGTCAGACAGGTGTTATTGACTGGTTTGTTTTATACAGACATCAACTCCTTCCCAAGGACCTGAGATGGCTGAATTTTATTATCAATGTTGTTGCTGTTGTTATAGATATCGTCGCAGAATATAGGCTGTTCCCAGTAAAGTTGTTTTTTGTAATTGGCTGATGGTGATTTCTGTGGCCCCTATGGTGTTGAGATGCTCTTCAAGGTCTTTTGGAATTGCACCTAGGGTGCCAATTACTACTGGGATTATTTTGGTCTTCTTCTGCCACAGCCTTTCAATTTCAATTTGTAGATCTTTGTATTTTGTGATTTTTTAATATTTATTTTCCTTCTATCCCCCCCCCCCCACACACACAGACACACATACAAACCTAATGGAATCAGCCTAGGCAGCAGAGGGCTCAGGTTACATCCATTCTGCTCAGGTTACATCCATTTCCCTGGTATTGCTATGTCGATTATTTTGGCTTGTTTTTCTTTCTTCTCGACTACAGTTATATCTGGTGTATTGTGTGGCAGATGTTTGTCTGTTTGTAGTAGGAAGTCCCATAATATTTTTGCATCTTCATTTTCTACAACTTTTTCAATTTTATGTTCCCACCAGTTTTTGGCTACAGGTAGCTTGTATTTTTTGCAGATGTTCCAGTGTATCATCCCTGCAACCTTGTCATGCCTTTGTTTGTAGTCAGTCTGTGCGATCTTTTTACAACAGCTGATTAGGTGGTCCACTATTTCATCTGCTTATTGTTGTTGTTGTTACTAATAATAATAATTCAATTTCTATACCGCCATTCCAAAAATGGCTCAGGGCAGTTTACACAGAAAAATAACAAATAAATAAGATGGATCCCTGTCCCCAAAGGGCTCACAATCTAAAAAGAAACATAAGATGAACACCAGCAACAGTCACTGGAGGCACTGTGCTGGGGATGGATAGGGCCAGTTACTCTCTCCCTGCTAAATAAAGAGAATCACCACGTTAAAAGGTGCCTCTTTGCCAAGTTAGCAGGGTCTATGCAGAATGGATGTAACCTGAGCCCTCTGCTGCCTAGGCTGATTCCATTAGGTTTGTATGTGTGTGGGGGGGATAAACACTATGTGATGAAGGCAGTCACTCACAAATGCAAGGGTTAAGCGTCCTGCAGTTTGATCCAGCTATTTGGCAACTCATTTTTGTGCTCTTCGCTGCCAAACTATTTTTTTAGAAAGGTCTCTCCCCTCTTCCTTTGTGTTTGAGGGAAAACCTGGACCAGGTAGGTGCCAACACACAGGAGAAAGGTCTGCCAGGGAGTGTATGGAGGAGCTGACAGCTATGTGAACTGTCACACGAATCCCACGAAGTAAACATCTTGCAAATCTGCTGCGAAGCAGATTCAATCTTCAGATACCGCAAGGCATAAAGCCATGTGTGGGGGAAAAGCCCTGGAGGTGTTTGCACCGGCCCCAGAAAGGAGTTGCTGCCTTGCTGTCAAACGGTGGCATAGTCTTGCAGGGCTGGGAGCAGCTCTCGCGAGATCTCAGGGCAAGATCTCGTTCAATGGCGAGATCTCGCGAGATCTGCCCCAGCTGTCGAGGGCTATATAAGGGAGGACTGGCCAGTGATGAGGGGCAAGTCCAGGAGGAGGGTTCGGTGTGGAAGCAGCGCTGGGACTATGACTGAGCCTTGGGGGCAGCAATGCCAGGATAGGGCTGATGAATGGAACAAGCCCTGCCCATAAGCCATAACAGCAAACAACAACAACAACAAATATATATACTCCTCCACATATACATTCCCTCCGAATATATGCTCCCCCGTGAGAACTCTGAGACCACCTCAGCCTCCTGGAGAGTGGAAGGCGAAGGGCTATATGGAGAGCCTGCCAGCTGCCTTCAACACAATTCAGTTCCAAACTCTGGGTGAAACGCCTAGTCCCTGTATTGGTGCATGGCCCCAATCTAGCATGCAGCTGCTAACTGGGGATGCCTGTCAGTCTCCACAGCTACACCAAAAGTGCATCCAAGCAGTTTGATGGGACAGGATGAGCGTCATGATTTGCATCTGCATCTGTGCATGCAGAAGTCTTTTTCTGCATATCTCATTTTCTGGATTGAAGTGGATTTGTAAAATATTTAAAGCTGCTTGCTGAGCATAGATGATTGGAGCCAGTGCAGTGCAGTGGTCAGAGTTGGATGAGGAAAACCCAGGTTTAAATCCCCACTCAGCTATGAAAATTACCATGCAATCTTGGGCTGGTCTCCCTCCCTCAATCTGGCCTACATAACAGGATTGTAATGAAGATAAATGCATGGAGGGAGAAGTGGACTTTGAATGTTTCCATATGCCCCTTGGATAATAAAATCTAGGACATGATAATAAAATAATAAATGTATACATCCTGTGGTCTGCTTCAGAGGTGCCCAATTCTGGATCTCCAGATGTTGTTAGACTACAGTTCCCAACTTTCCATCTCCACCAACTTTGCCACCCTATTTATGGGATGTGATAGTTGTTTTGATGATTTGGGTGGTGGGGATGCAAACAGATTGGCAGTTGTCAGCAGCCAAGGCTCACCAAAGCAAAGTCTCTACTGCCACCTAACCACAAAGCAAGTGGTGATGGTAGTGAAAGGAAACGTTCTCTTCGAGTTCTCACTTTTGAGTGAAAAACTGCTTCAAAGTACTTTCAACTCCGCTCTAGTGAGGTTGGCATCCTGGATGCTTGAGACATTTTTAGCAAGTTGGTTGGAATTCCGCTGCCCGCTGCTTGAATGAGTGGCGTGGCGCTTTTGCCCGGCCCCCTCTGGGAAGCACGAGGCATGCTTTGGCCTTATTGGCTGATGGACCCGTGCAGGGGGTGGGGCTTCAGCCGCACATCCTGCTCTGGCCGGGCGAACGCTCAGTTCACTCTGAGAAGACACCCACCCTCCCTCCCCAAGGTACAGTCTGGGTTTTGGCTGGTCACCTCTTGGGGCCGGGCAGGAAATTTTTGGGCATTCACCTGATTGGCCAGTGGTGCACATCCTTTTTTGCCTGCTCCTGACTGTACCAACCCGTAGCTAGGATGTCAGGTACAGTGCGGTAGGGAAGAACTTATCAGGCTGGTGAACACCTTCAGGTAAGTGTTTGGCTATAGGTCAGGAAGGGCAACACACTTTTGCACATATGTGTGATCATAATAATCATCATAAGAGAAAATTAGCATGGCAGGGAGAAGGGTTCAGCCTAAACTCGCCCTCCTCCTCTCCCTCCTTCTCCTCTGAATATTTATATACATATTTTCAACAAAATTCTCAATGTGGTTTAAACTTAAAGAGGCATTTACTCCTCTTCAATGTGCTGTCACATGCAGGGAGCTTTAAAAAACAACAACTGGGGGAAACATTTGAACATGCCATTCTCCACCTGCAGCCCGAAGTGGTACAGTCCTGGAAAAGCATCCCACTTGATTTTGCTGGATCCTGCTTCGCGATGGGCGAGCTCCCACTGGCTCACTTAGCGATTGGCTTGTCCTTTCTGATCTTTTATGGTGAGTGCTTAGTGAAAGCTCCCCCCGCCCAAGAGTCTCCACTGGTTTGTAATGTTGGTGCAGATAGATTGATGGTGTTCCATGCATGTGCATTATCGCATTGTTCCTGGGACGTAGTGTGCTTATGGTTGCACGTGCATT
This sequence comes from Hemicordylus capensis, assembly GCF_027244095.1. Lineage (NCBI taxonomy): Eukaryota > Metazoa > Chordata > Lepidosauria > Squamata > Cordylidae > Hemicordylus > Hemicordylus capensis. The sequence goes on along the minus strand of NC_069661.1, from coordinate 22,003,442 downwards.
GAACTTGTAGCATGAATGGATGCTGCCTCTTTGTGATTAGTGCAGCGAATAGTGGCAGAGCATATTAAATTTACCAGTGCAATGCAGTATAGTTTTGCACATGAATTGTTCAAACAGCACATGTGAGTTTCACCAAGGGCTTCAGTCAGAGCTAGGGGTTTATTATTTCATTCATTCATTCATTCATTCAATTTCTATACTGCCCTTCCAAAAATGGCTCAGAGTGGTTTTAACAGTGATAAGAACATAAGAGCATAAGAACATAAGAACAGCCCTGCTGGGTCAGGCCCAAGGCCCATCTAGTCCAGCGTCCTGTTTCACACAGTGGCCCACCAGATGCCGCTGGAAGCCTAAAGGCAGGAGTTGAAGGCAGCATACATGCGGGGACAGCAGAAGCAGCTTCAAGAGGTGAGCAAGCTTTTATAAACAGAATAACATCAAGCCTTCCCCACCCTTCAAACTAACTAAAAGGACAAGGGGAGTTTTAAGAGACTGATTTATCTTTAAGGGATAAATCCTAGTCTGTGTGTTTGTTATTTGCCAGGGCTAGCATTTGCCAGGCTAGCATTTGCCAGGGCTAGCAAACTCCTGGGGCATCCTGTTTTTGTTTCTCCCTGCCTGGAGCGGGTGGATCTACTGTGTGCCTGCTCCTACAAAGCAGCTGGTTTGGGGTGCCTGGTTTGCTAAATGAAGCTGCACACACTTGGAAATTTAGTAACTATTCCAAGTTGAAGGAGAATTTCAGAAGGAAATGCTTGCTTCCTTTATTAGTCATGAATTACAAGCTGCCCAAATATATGTTACAAACCAGAGAATTGTGGACTTCAGCACCATCACTAATCCTGTTTGATTCCGTTCTTCCTCTGCCTGTTCCCAGATATGAAATAATAACTATAGGCTAAGCCAGAAGTTTCTGTATCCTGCCCTGGTAACTGTAATACAGGCTGTTCCAAAATTAAGCAATGTTGGCTGGAATTCCCTTGCTTTGATGCAACGATTTGATCTTAGTGCTTTTAAATGCATATGTGCACACAGAACGTACACACCACTGCTTAATCTATTCAAGAAAATGTGGTACTAGGGTTCATGGGCTACAACTGGCTTCTCTTTCCTCTCTATCTACCTCTTTTCTTACCTTGTTGGGAACATTTCAACATTTTAGTTTTAAAAATGCAGGACATACCTGCCCTCTAGTGGAAATTTCACTTGTAGCTGTTGGTTTTTTTCACCAACTCAATGCATCTCTGTACTTTCTTTTTCTTTGCTGTTCTGGTTTGTTTGTTTTTGATGTACAAAGTGTGTGTTTGAATGCTGGCAAATTCCACTGCACAGACTTGAGGCAGGAGGAAGCAAAATAGAGAAAAAGTTGGATGTGGTAGCAATCTGAAAATGTACAGGAAGACAGAAGAGGGGCTTCAGCTCAGCGGTAGAGCACCTCCTTTGCATGTGGAAGGCCACAGGTCTAGTTCTTGCTACCTGTAGTTAGCAGGAAATGGAGCAAGGAGCACAGTGAAAAGATGGGACTACAACTAAATGTCAAGAAGACTAAACTAATGGCAATGGGTACAGCAACTAGCCTCAGAATGGATAATGAAAACATTGAAGTGGTAGATAGCTTCTGCCTTTTAGGATCGACCATCAACAGTAAAGGATCCAGCAGTCAAGAAATATACAACAGACTAGCACTTGGTAGGGTTGCACCAAAGGCCTTAGAAAGGATATTTAGATGCTGTGATATGTCTACACTTACAAAGATTAGAATTGTTTGGACTATGGTTTTTCCCGTGATAGGAAAAGTATTGACGCTTTTGAATTTTGGTGCTGGAGAAGACTTTTGAGGATACCATGGACAGCCAGGAAAACCAACAAATGGATCATAGAACAAATCAATCCAGAATTTCCACTCGAGGAACAAATGACCAGTGAGCCACCTAATGGCACAGCGGGGAACTAACTTGCCTAGGGAGCAAGAGTGTGCTGGTTCGAATTCCCGCTATGTTTCCCAGACTATGAGAAACACCTATATCGGGCAGCAGCAATATAGGAAGGTGCTGAAAGGCATCATCTCATACTGTATGGGAGATGGCAATGATAAGCCCCATCTGTATTCTACCAAAGACAACCACATGGTTATGTGGTCGCCAGGAGTCGACAACGAATTGAGGGCACAACTTTACTTTACAAATGACCAGGCTCAAACTATCATACTTTGGACACATTATGCGAAGACCCAGCTCCCTTGAGAAGTCCATAATGCTGTGAAAGGTTGAAGGAAAGAGAAGACGAGGACGGCCAGCAGCAACGTGGATGGACTCAATTATGACAGCAATGAATGCACCACTGAGAGACCTTAAAGGCCAAGCTGAAGACAGATTATCTTGGAGCAGGGGCGTAGCTATAATTGAGTGAAAGGGTTCAAAGAACACGTGCCCCAAGCTCCTGAGGGCCCTCCAGTTCCATCTCTCCCTATTTTCTTCATTCTCTCCCTCACTCTGGGGGTCCGCCAGAAAGAGGAAAGAACACGGGCCCCCTCCCACCTAGCTACTCCCCTGTCTTGAAGAGAATCTATCTATGAGGTCACTAAGAGTTGACACTGACCTGACAGCACTTAATCAATCAACTAACCAACCTGTAGTTAAAGAAAGATAGCCGGTGACCAGTGGCTTGCTTGATTCAGTATAGGACATACATTCAGTCATTTTAAACTGGGCCGTAGCTCCATGGTCAAACACTTGCTTCATATACAGAAGGTCCCAGGTTCAATCCCTAGGATCTCTAGGCAGAGCTGAGGAAAACCCCTTGTGGGAAACCCTGGAGAGTTACTGCCAGTCAGTGTAGACAATACTGAGCTAGATCAACCTCTGGCCTGACTCAGTATAAGGCCATTCTATACAACAAGTAAATTTAGCAGATTGATTGCTGGGAAAATAGATTGACCATGAGCAGAAGACCAGGCATGCTCGTAGGTGTGTGCCTGGGCAAGGTGACTGAGAGAGATTTGAGCAATTGCATGTTGTCTGCTTGGGAGGAAATGAGCATCTGGAAGGGCCCTGTGTAATTCCTGGTTTATTCCATGAACATGACCCAAAAGGAACATGGGGTTATGTGCCCAAGGAGGTTTTACGGACAGGGCTCCCCCCTCCCCAATCCAATCCTGATTGGAGTGTGCCAGTCCCCATATTTGCTCAATATAAACTGACCTTCCTGCAGGCTATCAGGGGCCAGGACAGACAGGGCTTGGTTTTTCTCCGAAGGGAGGCTGCGGATTCTGGCTTAGACCAAGTTATGTTTGGGGTATAAAAAATCCTCTATTTCAGGCAGCTTTTGAAAATAACTCTGGGGCTTCTGGTTTCTCTGAAGGTGTTGATGGAGGTGCTGATGGCTATGCAAATGGTGCGAATGGTCCATCTAATCCCTCAAATTAAAATGCCTCGAATCTGCTGTGCTACCCCCAGGCATAGAACTATGTGTGAAAAACCTAGAGCTTTGCTAGTCTCTATCTAGTCCAGCATCCTTTTCCCACAGTAGCCCACCAGATGCCTTTTGAGGAGCCTACAAGCAGGAGGGTTTTCAGAAAGCAGGCCTTACTGCTTTACCACCAGGCTTTACTGAGAGTTTGGGGCATAACGGATACTCCAACACAAAAAGAGAATTTTTTAGCCCTAGACATAAATTGGGCCAGGTTCCAAATACAGAGGGGAAAACCCGAATTGTATGTGAAGTGCTCTCTGAAATATCACACGGACTTGGGGTAAATCTGGCCAATATGTAAACACCCACCCACCTTCCCAAAGTAAAGTCGTGGTAAAGTCGCCATCTGAAAAAGCTCCAGGAGATGTTGCATGATCCAGAGGGAACATGGGGTTATGTGCTTAAGAAGAGCCTTGCTAGTCTCTATCTAGTCCAGCATCCTTTCCCCACAGTAGCCCACAGATGCCTCTGGGAAGCCTAGAAGCAGGAGATGTTGCTCCCCTGCGATTGGTAGCCAGAGGCATCCTGCCTCTAAACCTGGGATCTGCCACCCACAGTGCTAATTAAGCCTAATGTTTTATAGTTGCTTCCCCTCACAGACTCAAAGAAATCTTATGTAGATTTAACTAAAAGTTTATTCAAAAACAACGCGATTTCTCCTTCTCCTTTCCCTCCCGTTTTCTTTCTTACTCCACCCCACACAATCTCTACAGGATCCCCACTGGGACAAACTTCTCAACAACACAACATAAAAGATTACTAGATATAGTACAGCACCTAAATAAATAGAAGGCTATTTAGTTTACACTGGCTACAATCCAGCCAAAATTCAGCACTTTTAGTTCCCATTGATTTCAGTGGGGAACAGTTAAGCACATTTCATTCTCCCATTGAAATGAAAGAAAATCATTCCTCTCATTAAAATGAAATGAAAGTCCACCACTAATATGGTAAACTGGCTAGCTGGAGTCCTTAGGATTACGTTCCCATGGGGCGACATGGAAACACTCCCCGCCCCAAATAAATAAATAAATAGAGGATTAAGAGTTGGATGTTTCCAGTACTTTATTGGTATACAACATTATCATACCATCAGTTATTAGCATGCATGCTGTATTTTATAAATATAGCACTACTGCTTCATATGTTTTTCTTAAAGGAAAATAAAAATAATAAAACTGAATCAGTTCTCCAGCTAATAATTTGCTACTATACCATCAAAGTTAGATTGAGAACATTACTGTAAAATAACTTAAATGCCATGACTACATTAATATTTGTATATTAGTATTTATATAATACTAGAACTATGACAAATCATCTCAGCTTTTGATTTCAGGTCATTTTGGTGAAGTATAAATTTATTCTGAAAAAGCACTTGGTGCACTAATATACACCCCTTTTCAATCCTGTTTGGTGCCATTGCTTTTCCTGACTGCTTCTTCAGCATCATCCCATAACTTTTTATCTTGCAAGCCAGTGTGGTGTAGTGGTTGGAGTGCTGGACTAGGACCAGAGAGACCTGAGTTCAAATCCCCATTCAGCCATGATACTTGCTGGGTGGCTCTGGGCAAGTTATTTCTCTCTCAGCCTAACCTCCTTCACAGGGTTGTTCGTTGTTGTGAGGAGAAACTTAAGTATGTAGTACAGCGCTCTGGGCTCCTTGGAGGAAGAGCGGGATATAAATGTTAATAATAATAATAATATCTGCTGATGCTTTCTTCCGGGATTAACCAAATGGGTGATCCTCACTGAATCAGGGATCACAATGTGAATAGGATGAAGTCATGGTCCTACATAGCCAATCAGATCTGGCAGCATTATGACATCACTGAGGGCAATAGAAAGTGAAAACAAATGAGGGCCAATTTAAATGAATACTCTTAAAACTTTTGCCAGTAGTGCCAGAAAATAACTATAAAAGAAAAACTTTACTTTGGCACTGCTGAAAATACTTACAATAGATTGTGAGAAATTTTGGTTCAGTGCTAATGATAGTCCCTTAAAATAATGACAGTCCCTTATTTTGATTTTACACCACATACATCATCAATTAATTATGGATTACATATTAGAGATTAAAAAAATAGATTCTGCAATTTGTTTTGAGCTCAAAATGAATTACAAAATCCTCAGTTTTTGCCTGCTGTTTCGACAAATCAACCTTGATAGCTGGTCCACCAGTTGGGATCAGTGGACCAGTCCTCCAAGGTGGACCGACATGCTGTCTGGCGCAGAGGCCTGATCTACCCGCCTCATGTGGTGGGTAGACCAGCCCTCTGCACACTGGTCTCCCTCGGAGGACTGGTTTTGCAGGTAGGACAGGTCTTCCAGGTAGACCAGTCCTCCAAGGCGGGCCAACATGCCAAGTCCGGAGTGGAGGGCTGGTCTACCCACTGATCCCAATCGGTAGACCAGTTCTCCCTGGAAAAACCGCTGATTGGGGTCAACGGGTAGTCGAGCCCTCCGCTCATGTGTAGACACAGTGAGTAGGCCCGCCTCAGAGGACTGGTCAACCTAGTAGAGCAGACCTCTGAGGCGGGCCAACATGCTAAGTTTCAAGTCGAAATGGGGCTGTTTCATTTTGAGCTCAAAACACTTGTAATGGCCCATTTCGAGCTCAAATTGATTTGTGCATCTGTAGTACATATGGCCTAAATATATGTACTGAGCGCCATCAGGCCTTTTCTGTTTACAAATTTAAGCAATTCCTAATTGCTTTGGTGCTCATGGGAATCTTCTCGGGAATAGGTCTCCTGGCCTTCCATTCGGCTGTGATCACCAGTTTGGTTACTTTCAGCAGAGAGGTCTTGCTCAGCACTCTCAGCTGACTGGTAACTGTCAGGCTTATCATTCTGGTAGTCTTCATATGACTGGCGACTGTCATGCCTGCTGTTTTCCTCGCTCTCAGATGAGGAGCTGCTCTCTTTTCCATGAACTTTCCTCACCCTTTTACTCTTTGTATCATGCTGACTTCTCTTTCTCTGCCAGGTGCCTGAATGCCCATGGTATCGCTTAGTTGTGCTGCCTCCATATGTTCCAGGGTGAACCTGAGAGCCCTTTTTGCCTGACCTTATACTTTCCCCATCATTCTTCAGAGTGGATGAAGAATGCCCTTGGCTTTTCCAGGCTTTACTCTGGCCATGTTTGATATTGCTGTGCAATCCATGATGTAGAGACAGAGCACTTTTGATCCCACTGGATGTCTGACCTCTGTGTTCTTCTTTGGGGCTGGAAGAATCTATCTTACTTCTCTCAAGACCTACAGCAATGCCAGTGTCTTTACTGTAATTTATCTTTACTTTTTTGATGTCCTTGCTGCCTTCTTGAAATGTGACACCAGGCCTGTCCTTGTCTTTTCCTCGCAGATCTGGATCATCCAACTTGCCTGCATGAGCATTTCTGTTTATTTTTTCATGACTGCCAACTTCTTTTTGATGAGCTTTGGTGAAACCAAAACCCTGTTTGCCAGTATTAGACTTCCTGTGAATGATACCAATTCCCCCAATTCCTTTTTGGCCTTGCTGTATTGTACCAGGATCTGATACTTGGATGTCAGAAACTCCTCTAAGGGTAATAATTTGATCTCCTTCTGTTGGCTGTAACTTAGTAACTCCAAATGTATCCACAGAACTGTTAAGCTTCCCACTCAACATAATTTCCTGTTGGCTTGTTTTACCTGTCCTAGTATAAACAGGATCTTCAACTTGACTGATAAACTTCCCTGTGACACCAGCTTCACCTTCTTCTTTATGTATCTGGGAGACACCTGCCATTTCAATATGGTTGTTGGACCTTCCATCAATGCCATCCACTGTCCCTTCTTTTTTATGTGGTTTGATGACCCCAGTTGCTTTCATGTGGCTGCCACTAGTTATATCATCTCTTACTTTGCCTTCTTTTGTTGTTTTGGTAACTCCAGATCTGTCCTTCTGTCCATTCAGTTTAATAATAATCGTAGCATATCCATCTTCACTTTTCTTCTGCACTTTAGTATTGCTAACAACCTTTTTACTTGTGCTTTTAATTTCATCCATGTCAGAAAAATTTGTGTGTTTGCTTCCATTTATTTTGTTTCCTATTTTCATTAGAAGATCTAGAGAAATGTTGCTTTGGGTATTAGAATGAGGATGTCCTTTGGAGGTAGAATTATCCCTTTTGCCTTTGTCTAACAACTCAAGGTGACCACTTTCTTCTCTACCTGGCTTTTTATTGGTGACATCAGTTTTGCCTTTGAAATCAACCTCTGAATAATCTTTGCTCTGTACATCTATACTTTTCTTTGGGATATAAGAACTGACTTTTTGGATGACATCAGCATCATTCTCTTTTATCCTAGTTTTGATGTAGCCGTCTTTTGATGACTTGATCTTACTAGATATCCCAGATTTACCATCTGTCTCTTTCCCCAAAGGTTTATTATAGCCATTGCCTCTTGTGTCTTTATGGTCTTTGCCTTGGGCATTATGTTGTCCATTGCCAATAACAATTCCAAGATGGCTGTCAACTTGGCCAGGAAAACCTGCATCTCCACTCCCATCTACTTCAATTATGGTATCTCCTGTAGTAGTTTCATTTCCTCCTTTGCCTACCGTGAACTGTATGTGATGCTGATAGAGACTCCAATGTTGAGTGTTTCCATGCTGTCCATACAGATTCTGGCTGCTTTCAGTTGGTGTTGGATCTTCAGGCTTTCTGTCACTTCTAGTTTCAACTAGCTCTTTACTCCCTTCACTCTTCCCTGATGCTGTATGACTGTCAGTAGGCTTCTTTGGTACATGTTTCGTGTCTGATTCAGGTGTGGCATTGGAAATGTCCTTGCTGTCATCCTCTTCTTTCTAAATTGTATTTCCAAAAGAAAATGCTTATTTGGATGGTAACATGCCATTCTTTGGTTAAAACATTATATTTAAAAAAGAATGCAGACTTTTAGCAGGCTTCCTACTAAATACTGGTCTACCTACCAGGGGTATAGCTATAATTGAACATATTGGGACATATGTCCCTGGACTCCTGAGGAAAGGGGGCAGGGCACAGCCTGGGCTCAGTATGCTCTGCTCTTGCCTTTGCTCTTGCCTCTTCCAAAAAGAAGAGGGAGCAGGGGCCGATCTTCACTTTTTGTCACTGGGGGCCCACTCCAACCTTGCTATGCCCTTGCTATCCACCTATATATACTAGCATCCACAGTGGTGCCAGTGAGGCAGTTATTAGTGCATGGTTTTTTCCCTTTCCATTCTACTCGGTGCAACCTGAAAACCATAGGAACATCAGAAGTTGTCTTATACTGAGTCAGACCTTTTGTTCCTTTAGCTCAGTATTGTCTGTTCTGACTGGCAGCAGCTCTCCAAGACTTCAGCCAGGAATTTTTAGCAGGCCTACCTGCAGATGCCGGAAATTGAACCTGGAACCTGTATGCTAAATAGATGGTCTCCCTCTGAGCTGCTGCCCCATCCCCAATTGCTGAGGACCAAGTGACCCCTCGATAATAGTGTGAGCTGCAGTGCAGATGGATGCAAGGGGAGAGGAAGGCACTAGGAAGGCCCTGGCAGTGGCAACCATGTGCAGGCACCTTCCGCTGGCAGAAGGTGCTCCCAGAGAGCTTTCCCCTCCCCTCACAGCCGCCCACACTGTAGCTCATGCCATGGTTGGAGACCCTTCTGTACTCAGCAATGACTTCTCAGGCAGCTCTGGAGGCTGCAGGGAGGAGGGTGGGGAGAAAAAAATTGCATGCACTAACTCTGACTTTGCTAGAACAAATGGTAGGTGAATGCTAGCCATAGCCTCCAGTTTTGCACACCTCCACACCTTTTTGGACTTAGAGGCAGCTTCTGGGATGTAGACTGGTTGTGCTTCACCCTCTGTCATCTCTCTTGTCCTCTCTACATGATCAGCATAACTTCTGAAAGAACCTGTATGCACTCAAGCCATCCACAGGTAGGTTTTATCTGCACTTCCAAGAACGCTGGAAAAGGCCAAATCCCCAACCATGAATACATTTCTCATGTGGGTACATAGACCTTTCCAGAAATGATCTTTAATGCACATATGAGGTGAGAGTTGTGGACCATAGGCCCAATCCTGCTGCCTGCACCAAGTGTGCTCTCATACTGTGGAAAGGCTACTGAGAGTGAATTGCACAGATGCTGGAGATGACATGAAGAACTGATGAATGAAACAATGCATCCTCAGATACCAACTGAAGATACTACAAAACCCGCAGAGCATATAAGGCACATGAAATGAAGCATTCTTTTACCTTAATCTGAGTTTGATTATTCGGTACCGAAGATGAGTACACATAATTAAACATGTAAAACCCATGCTTGGCATGACGACCTTTCACCATTACCTAGAGACAGAAAATATGGCATTAAAAATACTCTTGGATACTGTTGTACTCTCCATTTATTTCAGGGAAGGTTGTTTCTTATCTTGTGGGGAAGAAATGGTTCAAGATCAAGTGAACTATGCAACCACCAGAGGGCACACTTAATCTTCCTTCCAAATTCTAGAGGGGCAGGCAAGCTTAATCTGTTAACAGCAAAAACATAAAGGAAACTTGTGGCGTCTTAAAAGCTAACAGGCAAAGTCTTCTAATCTGGGAAATGTACTGAAAATATGAAATCTCCTTATACTGAGTCAGATCATTGGGCCATCTAGTAGAGGTATACAGAATGGGTTTGAATCAAACTGGGTTTGATTTGCACTGGCCCGGTTCGACTGATTCAAACTTGAACCAAACTGGCTTTTTAAAAAGGCAACTGTTCCAAGTTCAAACCAAACCGGGCCCGGTCTGTTATGGACCAGTTTGACCCGTTTTGACAGTTCAAAGGGTGATGCTTGTAAAGGGGAATCTGGTAAGGATTCCTCTTTTCAATCAAAGAGGAATCCAGCCTTTGAAAGGTTTCTAAGGGTGTCTTGGAGGGGGAGGGGGTGGTGAGAGGGCATCTTCCCACCTCCAGGGGTACCGGCAGCTCCTTTAAACCTTGGAGCTCCCCCATCCCTACTTGGAGATGCCAGGTGTTGAACCTGGGAACTTCTGTACACAAAGCAGGTGCTCTTAGCTCTGGCTCCATCCCTTTGCCAGCTCATCCAGCAAGCCCTAAACCTAAGGATTGTTTATCTCCACACTAGAGCTCTGGCTGGCCAGGACCCTAGTAAGAAAAAGTGTGTCATCATGTTGGTGTTGATTCCTGACAACCACAGAGCCCTGTGGCTTTCTTTGGTAGAATACAGGAGGGGTTTACCATTGCCTCCTCTCACACAGTCTGAGATGATGCCTTTCAGCATCTTCCTATATCGCTGCTGCCCGATATAGGTGTTTCCCATAGTCTGGGAAACATACCAGCGGGGATTCAAACCAGCAACCTCTGGCTTGCTAATCAAATCATTTCCCCACTGTGCTATTAGGTGGACCCTAGTACATGGTGCAGCGGGAAAATGCTTGATTAACAAGCAGAAAGGTGCCGGTTCGAATCCCTGCTGGTACTATATCGAGCAGCAGCGATATAGGAAGATGCTGAAAGGTATCCTCTCATACTGCATGGGAGGAGGCAATGGTAAACCCCTCCTGTATTCTACCAAAGAAAACCACAGGGCTCTGTGGGCACCAAGAGTCGAAATTGACTTGACAGCACACTTTACGTTTAGTACATGCCAACAAATTATCCTGAGGTTCAGCGCTTGCCTCTGGGCTGATCCAGATAATATATCCACCAGCAGCCCATCCTAGTCATGGGGGCGGTGGGGAGTGTGGGTGTGTGATGATATGAGGTTGGAGAATAAGCTGAATACAATTTTCTAGTTCTGAAGGGGTTAAATCTCATACAAAGTGTAGTTGGCAGAGACAAGTCCTGCATGTGAGTCTGGGAAACCCCCTTGAGGAGAGATCAGTTAGAACAGTTGGAACTAGCTGCCCGACCCTGCACAGAGCATCTGTGCTCGCTTTGGGGCCAGCTACCTCTCCCCCCCCGTTTCTGCCCCAGTCTCCGGCCGGCCTAAGTGCCGTGGCTTGGCCAATTGCTGCCGCCTCTGCCTCGCCTCCATGGTCGGGCCCACCATGGCGACCAATTATCTTGGGTGCGCCTCAGCCAATCAGGCGCCTCCGCCGCCCAGCCAATCAGCTGGGTGCCAGGACACACATTCCAAGGCTCACCCAGGAGAAATAAATATATAGATTCTGTTAGAGAATTATCATTGGAGCTGATGCATTACAGAGTGCAGGTGTATGAGATACAGCCTGGAAGAATATTGGGTTAAGAAGAACCAGGGAAGGTTCTGTGAAATGAATACAGTTGTAACTTGAATACATGAGCTCTGGGAAGAAAGAGTGTGTAAAACCGGACTCATAGAAGTATTTATTAGGGGCTAGCTGGACATTGCTAATGCTCCCCACATTTCTCTTTGTGGGGACAGGGTTTCCCCACGTTGTTCAGCTAGCACTGCCCAGAGCCTTTGGATGGGGCAGTATAAAAATGTAAGAAATAAATAAAATAAATAGCGGACAATCAAGGCAGCCATATTTTCATGAAACTACTTGGCAGGGGAAAATATACCTGATGTTCTCCCACACATTTCTGCTTAGCTTTCCTGTAATGGGGTTGAAGCTCCTGGAAGAAAGAATAGGGAGAAACAAAAAAAGTCATTCATGTCAACTTCTGAATGTGTCTATTTTTGTGTTCTGCTAGATGGCTGTCTACAGTACTGATGGGGGAGAAAGGCCTCCACACTTAGGACTAAGCTACACATCATGTCAAGTACATCACTGGCCATCAAGTGCTTGGATTTTTCTTTTCTAAATAGCATTGGAGGGGTTGGTCCAGATCCAGACCATGGTGTGTTGGGGTGGGGGAGGGGAGCTTTAACCCTTTCCTCCAGTGACAGTCTCAATCCAGATTCCATCACCTCACACATACTTGCCCTAGAAGAGAAGCTGCCATGGCACCAATGATGCCATTTGCAGAGTCGGACCCTGAGCTTTTGCTTTGTCGCTGCAAACGTTCTTGCTCTTCCTACTGTTTTACACACCCCAAGTGACCCCATTAATGAGGGACAGTCTCTGTTATCTTGTACCTTTCCTTCGTAAATTGTTGTTATGTGCATGGCCAGAAAATGGCAGCCCATGGCTTCTCTTCCCTTTCCCCTCCTGCCACACATCCCATGACCAAATATCCAAATGTGGTGGAATATGTTTTGCATACAACTATTTAATAATGAGGAGGACACAGGAGCTCCCGGTGAGTACCACTCTGGGGGGTGGGGTGGGGTGTGAGGGCAGGAAAATACTGCTTTAAACAGTGGCATACTTACGTGCCACCTGTACCCAAAATGCTCTACAAGATGGAGGTGCTTGACCTGTCATCCTGTGGGCAGGCTGCCCCGCCGACAATGCTCAGTTGGCCTTCACACATGCACATAGGTCATTTGAGGGGTTAGTACAGCACAAACCTTCCACACTAAGCCTTCAGATGGTCTCTGCACATGCGCAGAGGCCAACTGGGCACTGGGGGCAGGGCATCCTGCCCACGGGATGCTGGGACAGTCACCTCCACATCCAAAATGTATGGGTGGTGGGTACATTTGCCACTGTTTAAAGCAGTGTTTCACCACCCCCATCATCTCCCACCTCAGAGCAGAGCTAACCAGTTGCTACTGGCAGCAGGGCAGAGAGTGGGCCAGGCCTGCGGGATGCTGGGCAACCGTGGCAGTTTCTGTGATTTTTAAAGTCATACTCTCCTGCCTTCATTACCCTTCCTATCCCAGCAGAAACCGACCATGCCTGTTTGAATACTGTGTATTAGGAACATAGGAAGCTGCCATATACTGAGTCAGACCATTGGTCCATCTAGCTCAATATTGTCTACACAGACTGGCAGCAGCTTCTCCAAGCTTGCAGGCAGTGATCTCTCTCAGCCCTATATGCTTTGGTAGTTTGTTGGTACAATAAAAAAAGCTTGTCCTATTAAAAAATAAATAAATCTTGTCCTATATTGGAGATGCCAGGGAAGGAACTTGGAACCTAAATGCTCTTCCCAGAGCAGCTCCATCCCCTAAGGGGAATACCTTACAGTACTCACACATGTAGTCTCCCACTCATACGCAACCAGGGTGGACCCTGCTTAGCTAAGGGGGCAAGTCATGCTTGCTACCACAAGACCAGCCCTCCTCTCCCAAGCAGTATTCCAAGCAGTCACTGCATCTCAAAAGGGATATTATAGAAGATGCCAATGAGGACAACCAAAATGACTGGGGGACTAGAGCACCTCCTTATGAAGAAAGGCTACAACCTGTGGAGCTTTTTAGTTTAGGGGAGGGGAAAAAGAGGATTAAAGGGAGACATGATTTTTTAAAGGTTGATAAAATCATGCATGGTGTGAAGAGTGGATAAAGAGTGTTTTCTTCCTCTCTTACAACACCGGAACCAGAAGTTACCCCATGAAAGTGATTGGCAGGAAATGTAGGACAGACAAAAGGAAGTACTTTTTTACACAGCAATAATTAATGAAATTTGTTGGCACTGGATGTGGTGTTGGCCACCAGCTGGCATGGCTTTAAAGGGGGGAAAGGCCTGGTTTAGACAAATTCACGGAGGACAAGTCTGTCAATGGCTGCTCATCTTGATGGTTATATGTGTCCTCCAGGTTCAGAGGCTGTATGCCTATGAGCACCAGCAACAGGAGAGCAAGAGCAGGAGAGAGGGCATGCCTTCATCATCTCTTGCCTGTGGGCTTCCCATAGGCATCTGGTGGGCCACTGTAGGAAATAGAGAGGCCTTGGGCCTGATCCAGCAAGGCTCTTCTTATGTTCTTTGTTTAGGGACACTCCCTCCTTTTCAAGCCAGTATAGAAAAGGCTGTGGCAGAGTAAATGAATGATGTGTGCAGCAGTAGAGAAGAGCCTTTGGAAATGCATACTTAGTGTGGGGAGCTCAGGCAGTGATCTCTGGGGTGAAAATAGAGGTGTAACACAGGGCTGCCTTATTTTTATCTGTGAATGTCAGAACATACGCTTTCTCATCATACAGCTGTCCCTCATCAATTGTGGGTTTCCCAATCGCGGGTTTGAGTATCTGCGACTGGGAAATTGTAGCCACTCTCGCCAACTACAACCCCGAGTATCCGTGTTTTGTGCCTTTTGGGGGGGAAATTGGATGTTTTTTGGGGGGGATTTCTGGGGTCAGGGGGTCATTCTGGGGTCAGGGGTGATTTGGGGGGAGTTGGGGGTCATTTCCAAGCACCAGGGGTCATTTCTGGGGGTCAGGGGATCATTTGGGGGGGTCGGGGTTCCCCCCATTTTTTCTTTATTTTTAGGTACTTTCCCAATCGTGATTCCCCTACTCCCCTGTTTTCCATTCATTTCAATGCCTTGTCAACCACGAATTCACCAACCACGAGGGTTTCTAGGAATGGAACCCTCGCGGTTGGCAAAGGACGACTGTATAAGAATGCTGTTGAATGTTGCACAGAATTGGCAGCCATCATGGTTACAGTGTGTGCCCTGTAACCATGGTTACAATGTGTAACTGTGAGATGGCTGAAGAGGGGGTGAGTGACAGCACTGGTGCGGGACTTCCTACCCGCTTTTAGTGCTGCGACCATGAGCTCTACTTGCTCTCCTATTGTCTGAAGGCGGTTAAAGAGCAACGGTTCTTACCAGCCTTCCCTAGCTATCAGACTAAAGACAACAATACTCACAGACTGAGCCCAGACTAGGCTAAAGAGAGACAAGTACAACATAGGAGTTTTCATCTTCCGAAATGCCTAAGGACAGAGCAATATTATAATTGTGATTTTAAAAAAAACAACAACAAGAAAAAACAATTTTTAATGTAACAGGTCATAGATTGTGTTTTTTCTCTGGGTCACCACAAGCATATCACCACATCACAAGCAAATCACGTATCATTTTGAAAGTCAATGCAAATGGGTAAGCAGTGGTTCTGAATCAACATAAGGACAAAAAAAACATAGCATCAGTCTCAAGATGTGCAGCCAAAGCCTGTGCATCTTAAAGGATGTTCCACTGAGTTCATGTAAGGGCCAAACATGACATTAAGCACATAGTTCGGCCCTGGTTGTTTTTATTTTTATTTTTTAAGTTAAATAGCAGCTGCAGTGTTGGAAGCATCCAGACTGGGACTGCATATGTCGATGGAGATTGTGGCCCTGAAGCTGCTATTAGCCCAGGAAGGAAGCAACTTCATTTAATGCCATTTTTGTTGGGACCATGGCAAGAAAAATGCAATATCCTTTCCCCATCTGCTCTCCCTGATTGGGGTTCATAGCCTTCAAACAGCAGTGATGATGGAGAGCAGTCCTCGCAACCAAGAGTGTGACCCCATGATTGCTTCCTCTTTTCCATCCCACCTGAAACATGGGCTTCCTGTAGAGGCACCTGCATTGATAGCCCCTCTGGGAGATAAGTCCCATCGTGGGATATGGGGGTGCACCGGAAGGGAATGATGATTTCCTTGGCTCATTGTTGGCCAGTGGCATTTTGCTGCCTGAAGTGGAGCACCAAAGAGCTCCCCTCCCTTCTCCCCAGGGGAGCTAGGGGAGAGGGAGCTGGTGTTCACCCCTCTCCCCGGTGGCTCCTCGGAGGGAAATAATGAAGAAAATATCACTCGGAGGGAGCTGGAAGGTCCTCAGGAGCTGCCCCCCCCATGGTTCTTTGAACCCAACTGCTCAACTATAGCTCCACCCTGCTGCTCCCCCTTTCTCTTTTTGCCTCTTAAAACCACACCTTCCGTTCCTCCCTTCTTTCAGATCAACCCTTCTTCCTTCCTTTTCTATTAGGAAGAGAAGAGGGAAAGCATTGTGGTGCTATTCTGTCTTCCATCTACTGATGGCCATCTATGGGGTGGGGCTTGGGGGCTGCCATGCCACCCCCAGGACTCCCAAAATCTGGTAAGGATGTGCATGGAACCGTTTGGCGATCCGTTCTAGGAGCGCTGAACCGGTTCAGGCTACTGGCGTCTGAACAGGGGTTGTTTTAAATGGTAGGGAGGGCACTGCCTACCTGCCAGCCCCCACGCTGCCACTTCCCCCCAACAGCGCTCTTCCAAAAAGTGGGTGCGCGGGGCTGCAGTGTGCCTCCTTGCAGTGTGCCTCCATGTGCACGCACGTCAGCCATTTGCGTGGCGATGCTGGACCAGGCTGCAAGGTGGCATGCTGCAGCTCCACACACCCGCTTTTTGGAAGAGCGCCGGCAGAGGGAAAGTGGCGGGGCAGGGGCTGGCAGGTAAGCTGCGCCTTCCCTGCCATTTAAAGCACCACCCACCCACCCCTGGGAGTGCACAGAATCGATTCCGTGCACATCCCTAGAATCTGGCGCCCAAAGCAACCCATTTCACCCTGCATCATGGTAGGGCTGATCCCACTGGCATCAGCTCCTCTTCCCCATTCCATCCACCAAAGTAAGCCTCATCATGAACCTTAGGAGTCTCCACCTAATCGGAGGGAGCCCATGGAGGGCAGCTTGCTGAAGGCCTCCGCAGACTTGACACCAGCCCTGCTCCAGTTCCATCTGCAGTGGTGCAAAGCTGGATCAAAGCCCCTAAAATGGCACTATCACAACCAAACACCATAGGAACATAGGAAGCTGCCGTATACTGAGTCAGATCAGTGGTCCATCTAGTTCAGTATTGTCTACACAGACTGATAGCAGCTTCTCCAAGGTGGCAGGCAGGAATCTCTCTCAGCCCTATCTTGGAGATACCAAGGAGATAAATTGGAACCTTCTGCTCTTCCCAGAGCGGCTCCATCCCCTGAGGAGAATATCTTATATCACACATCAAGTCTCCCTTTCATATGCAACCAGGGTGGACCCTGCTTAGCTAAGAGGACAAGTCATGCTTGCTACCACAAGACCAGCTCTCCACAAGACCATTTCATAGGAAAAGCTATGATTATATATATAAATCTGTTATTAATTAACCCATAGTTTCTCAAACTTGCATCCCCAGATGTTGTTAGACTGCAGCTCCATGGAGATGATGGTCCAACAATCTGAGGATCCAAGTTTAAGAAACCCTGAGGTTCACCACTTAATTAAACCATTGATTAATCTGTCCAGCCCCAATGCCAAGGATTGTGAGTTTCCTATCACTCCTTGTGGGAAGAAATGCTCTGTGCATATTCTGCATACTTGCAAAGCAAAATATTAGAAATCTTGTTATGTGGTGTTCTCAGCACAGTGGGACATGAGAGCAAGCCAATGATTTCTGTGGCTTTGATGCTCATACAGAGCTCTCTTTCAGGGTCAGGGAATAGAACTGTGCCTGTGGAACATCCCACCACATTGATGGAAATGGAGGAGATAACTTGTCCGATCAAAGAACTGTGTGCATTTCAAAAGCCTCTGCATGCATAGCAGACCCAGTGGATCACAGCAGTTAGATATAGTATACTACTCTTCAGATTAAACCTAGTCACGGTTTACCCCAAGTAGCATTGGCTATGGATATTGCTTATGCCAGGGGTTCTCAGCCTTGGGTCCCCAGTGTTGTTGGACTATAGTTCTCATCATCTCCAGCCACAATGACCCTCTGCAGATCTTGTGGGCCTTTTGTCATTGTGGCAGGGGATGATGGGAGTTGTAGTGCAACAACATCTGGGAACCAAGGTTGAGAATTCCTGGCTTATGTCATCTACCACCCTGTAACAAACAAAACACATTCATATAGAAAGTATCTGGCATCATCAATGGAACACATTTCTTCTCGAATCCTTGAATTAATTTTCATTCTGTGTGAGTGGCTGGGTATGCCAAGTAGCTGAATTCAATTATGTAGAAATAGTTCTTCATGTTATTCTAATCCATAACATTGCATTGCTATAAGGCAGCCAAAAGCAATTTAACCCAACCTGCAAATCTTCCTCATTTCAAGCTACAGTACATTCATAACACACAATAACCACTTTACATGTTAGCACAGATCCTATGCTTTTTTCTTTTTTCTTTTTTGGCCTGACTTGCATTATCCATAAAGCTATGCATACTTTAGGTGAAGGCTGTAACCTTGAACTTGAATGACCATTGCTGCTAAAATCAGTGGATTCAGAATTTGGTCCAATTTCCATTTGTCAGCATTAAAGCTAGCATTAGAGTTGCACAGTTAGAGAATGGAAGAGTATTACATTTAGCTGAATCAAGGTAAAAGGCAAATTGTTCCAGAACAGAAAGGACTGAGGAAATTACCTTGTATTTCCTGAAGACAAGATATCTCTCCCGCAGATGCTTGCAGTCGTTTGCACACCTTGCTGAAGTTTAAAGTTTATTATAATAACCATGGCCAATCATCTCTGGCTGCTTTTAGCACTTGCCCACAGATAACCGGAGGAGGGTCAGTTTTAATCTAAAAAAGGTTTTGTGGTAGAAGTCAGCCATCTAATGTTCCAACTGGTAGAATAAACAAGATGCAGGTTATAAATATCTCTTGTGCAGCTTAACCTGTGTGATAATGAGAACTGCATTTTACAATGGGTATACTTCTACTTTTGCAGTTATTCATATGGGCAGAATTTTGTATTAAAAGAACATGGGGCTGCCATGGAAAATGGCAGCCATGTGTCAAATCCACCCCCACGGGTCACCCCCCCATCTTGATTCATGTTAATCCAATTTACCTATGTATCCTGATACTATGTTGCTTATTTCCCTTCCCACCCCTACTCCACATCATTGGCTGCCTCTGGCCGGAGAAACACACACCATTGCCATATCAGGATATGGTACTGAATGAAACATTGCAGGGT
The DNA here is from genome assembly GCF_027244095.1 of Hemicordylus capensis. NCBI lineage: Eukaryota > Metazoa > Chordata > Lepidosauria > Squamata > Cordylidae > Hemicordylus > Hemicordylus capensis. The sequence goes on along the minus strand of NC_069661.1, from coordinate 21,984,217 downwards.
AGGATGCATCACGGTGTTGCCATTTCTGCAGAAGCCTTGGATTCTTTGTTACATGTAGTTCCAACCTAAGCGCAGTTTTGTTACTTACAACCTATAAATTGAAAGTGATTAATAAGAGGGACCACATCAAATGAGTCAGAAAGCATTTTTTGTTCTGCTTTGTGGCCAGAATGAATTAGACTAAAATCTAATTCATTGAACATAAGAACATAAGAACAGCCCTGCTGGATCAGGCCCAAGGCACATCTAGTCCAGCATCCTGTTTCGCACAGTGGCCCACCAGATGCCGCTGGAAGCCACAGGCAGGAGTTGAGGGCGTGCCCTCTCTCCTGCCATTACTCCCCTGCAACTGGTACTCAGAGGCACCCTGCCCTTGAGGCTGGAGGTGGCCCACAGCCCTCTGACTAGTAGCCATTGATAGACCTCTCCTCCATGAAGTCATCCAAACCCCTCTTAAAGCCATCCAGGTTGTCGGCTGTCACCACATCCTGTGGCAGAGAGTTCCACAAGTGGATCACGCGTTGTGTGAAAAAGTACTTCCATTTGTTGGTCCTAGACCTCCTGGCAATCAATTTCAGGGAGTGACCCCTGGTTCTAGTGTTGTGTGAGAGGGAAAAGAATCTCTCTCTCTCTCCACTTTCTCCACACCATACATGATTTTATAGACCTCTATCATGTCTCCCCGCAGTTGTCTTTTTTCTAAACTAAATAGCCCCAGGTGTTGTAGTCTTGCCTCATAAGAAAGGTGCTCTAGGCCCCTGATCATCTTGGTTGCTCTCTTCTGTACCTTCTCCAGTTCAAAAATGTCCTTTTTAAGATGTGGTGACCAGAATTGTACGCAGTACTCCAAGTGTGGTCGCACCATAGTTTTGTATAAGGGCATTATAATGTTAAGCGTTTTATTTTCAATCCCCTTGCTAATGATCTCTAGCATGGAATTGGCCTTTTTAACAGCTGCCGCACATTGAGTCGACACTTTCAACGAGCTGTCCACCACAACCCCAAGATCCCTCTCCTGGTCCGTCACCGACAGCTCGGATCCCATCAGCATATACTTGAAGTTGGGGTTTTTCGTCCCAATGTGCATCACTTTACACTTGCTAACATTGAACCACATTTGCCATTTTGTCACTCACTCCCCGAGTTTTGAAAGATCCTTTTGGAGCTGCTCACAATCCGTTTTGGATTTCACTACCCGGAAGATTACTGCAATTACTGCTTTCTTTAAGAATACAAACACTGCTGTGAAAATCATAAAAACATAAAGTGCATTCACACACACAGCCTAACCCAGGATAGGGCAGCCCAGCCTAGGTTAGGCTGCGCATGTGAAGTGTTGGGAGCAAGTTCACTCCAGGCATTGCCTCAGCACCAAGCCCCACTTTTAAAACCAGCCTTTGCTTAACCTGTGGTTTGCTTAAGCTTGGCCGGTAATACTCTGGATGATCGCTGCTGGGTTAGCTGGCTTCCCCCTGGCGCTCTGCCATTTCCAGCAGTGTGCCAGGGCGAAGGAGCGGCCATGCTGAACATGGCAGCTGCTCTAACAAAAGCAGCTGCTGCACTCATGTCTTGGGGCACCCTGGGATGTGGGAGGGGGGAAGTCATCCCACACCCAGCGTCTCCCTCTGCCACACTGCTGCTCATGTGGGCGCATGGTGTGGTGGAGGATGACGGCTGCCCGGCTGCCAGGGAATAGGGGTGTGTGCAAAACTGGAAAACTCGATTTGGTTTGAGTAGAACCGGACTTGAACTGAAACAGGTCTGGTCTGGTTTTGAACACACTAGAGCCGGGCCCGATCTGGCTTGAGTCTGAACCGGTTCGGGCCCAACTTGGGTGGAGACAAAATTTATTTTACAGCCATTGAGGGGCTTTGGGAGTGCTGCCATGGCCACGGGGAGGGTCTGCTGAGGTCCCCCCTCCCACCAACTGCCCCCCCAGTCTCCAATGGCCTGTTTGGGGCCTCTGTGCACTGTTGGCATATGACCTGTCCATGCGGATGGACAGCGTGCATGTGTAGTGGCCTCCAACATGGCCACTGGCAGTGCATAAAGATGGCCAGTGCAAAAATGACCTGGAATGGGTCATTGGAGACCTGGGAGGAGGCTGGCCGGGGAGAGGGAACCTCAGCAGATCCCCCCCCCCAGGCCACACACACCCCGAAGCCCCACAATGGCGGTAAGTCCATCATTCTCATATATATATATATATATATATATATATATATATATATATATATATACACACACACACACACACACACACACACCAGCCCTGGACTGGCCCAGCAGCTTTGGCTCTCCCTTGAGCCAGGCCAGTTCAAGTGTGAGCTGGACCGGGCCTTGAGCCGGCTCACACATCACTACTGGGGAAGGCAGGCAAGCTTGCCACCTTCCCTCCCCAGTGACAAAGGGTGTGTCAGTTTTCCATCTATTTCCATCTATTTGTGAATTCACTTGATGATATTGTCCTCTTGCCTGTTGGAGATCCAGCTCCAGATAGCATCAACGTTTTGCACTGGCAACCCTAATGACCACTGGGGCATTAGGTGTAGAGATAGTCAGTGAGGGTCTCCCTCTCTTTCTTGTTTATCTCTGCCTCTTTGACCCCTCAACTGATAGAGTATACTCAGGAACTATCCCTCTGACCACTATGTAGCCAGCAGCAGTTAGAGATAGGACTTTTCTATCATCATGTACTTCTGAATACAGTAAATTAGTTTAACCTTCCTTGACTCGCCATGCTTATCATTTACAAGCTGTTGCCCCTGAAACCCTGTTAATTTCTGCTGTAATGGGAGTGAGTCAACTCCTGAAATGACCCCCAACATTGCCCTCATTTGACAAGTTTGATAATCAGAATATCACAGGGTACTTTGTCAAGTGTTTTACAGAAATCAGGATAAACTAACTAGCTAACCCAGGGGCAGAGCATCTGCGCCCCTAGTTCTCCCTCCCTCCCTCTCCATTTCAGGGCTCAGCCAGTTCTCTGCCCATCCCTTCAGCCAGTCTCCCTTGCTGCCCTTCCCGCCAGCAGCACTCATTCTCCTCGCGAGGAGGCTGGTGCCCTGTTATCGCTGCCTGCTTGGCCACTCACAGTGGCGCTGCCTCCTTCTCCTCGATCTCCCCCCACCAGTGCTTGTCCTCCTCGCAAGGAGCCTGGCAACCCATTTTTGCCAGCCACTTGTAGTGGTGGCGCCGCCATCTCCTCAACCTCCCTCGCCTCCCCCCCAGCTCTCATCTTCCTCACGAGGAGGCCAGAGGCCCCATTTCCGCTGCCTACTTGTCCATCCTCAGCGGCTCACAATGGGGTCACTGCCTCTTCCTCCTCCTCCGACTCCCTCCCTCCTTCCTTGCCAACTCTCACAATTCCTGGTAGCTGCTTCCGAACTCTTGCAAGAGCTGCCATGCATGGGTTTAGCCATGGTTATGCCTTAGAGAATTATATTCTATAGATGACATCCACAGCATTCCCACAATCCACTAAGCTGGTTACCCAATCAAAAGATCAAATTAGTCTTTTATTCTTGACAAATCTATGCTGGCTTCTAATATACTCTACATTGATCTCAAAATTCTTAAAGATGGATTGCTCTATAATTCATCCTAGCATCCTTCCTGTTAGTCAGACTGACCAGTCTAGTTTCCTGGATCCTGCCCCCAACCCCCCCTGATTTTTGAAAACTGGGACATTTTCCTGTCTTTGGTCTTGTGGCACCTCAATCATTCTCCGGGATTTCTCAAAGAAGCTCTGAGAGTACATTTATTTATTTATTTATTTATTTATTTATTTATTTAACACATTTATATACCACACTATTTAAAATCTCAAGACGGTTTAGAATGTAAACAAACAGCAACTAAAACCTAAAAATCATATAACATATTAAGATTACCATAAATAAAACTTTTAAACATCATAAGCTGAAAGCCTGATGAAATACTGTAGACATGTTTTCAAAAGTCATTTAAAAGCAACTAGGGATAGAGAGATTCTTATTTCATTTGGGAGTGTGTTCTGATCTAGAGCCTCAGAGCAGCTCTAGAGAAGGCCTGGTTTTGGATCACCATGAAACGAGCCGGTGGCAACTGCAACCGGACCTCCCGTGATGAAACTGATATGGAGAAACAGATCTAGGTTTCATCAGCATATTGATAGCATCCAGCACCAAATCTCCTGACAATTTCATGTAGATGTTAAAAAGCATTGGAGATAGAACTGAGCTCTGTGGGATTCCATATAATAGCTCTCGCTTTAAAGAACAACAATCTCCAAATGAAACCATCTGGAATCTGCCTGAGAAGTAAGAGCAGAACTACTGAAAAGCAGTGCCTCCCATCCCCAACACCCACAGGTGGTCCAGAAGAATACCATGGTTGATGGTTTTGAAGGCCACTGAGAGATCCAAAAGGACCAAAAGGGTCACAGTTGTCCTATTGATACCCAATTGCAGATCATCCATCATTCCAACCAAGCTGGTCTCCACCTCATAGAGTGCCCGAAAGCCAGTTTGAAATACATCCAGATATAATACATCCAGCTTCTTCCAAGACTGACTGGAGTTGGGAAGCCACCACCCTCTCAATCATCTTATCCAACCACGGAAGATTGAAGAAAGGCCTATAATTGTCTAGCTTTGAGGGATCCAATGCAGATTTCTTCCAAAGTAGTCTAACCAGGAGCGGAGCCACCATTGAGCGAATGGGTTCAAAGAACCCGGGCCATGCCCAATCAGGGGCCGCGCCTTGCGGCCCCGACAACCCCCCCCCACATCTGACGTCAGGCACGGGGTGCTGATTTAGCTCCCGAGTGGGGGCTGCACAGCCCCCGTTCAGGAGTTAAATGGCTGCTGCATTTGAGGCACGGCCAGGAGCAGCTCTTCCCCCAGTCTAGCTCCCAAAGGGGCTGCACAGCCGCACTGTGAAACCTAGTTTTGATGAATCCAGAGATTTTATCCACAAAAAACTCAATCGAGATGTCACAGAGAGTCACTGATGGATCTAAATTCTGATTCAAGGGAGGAGGGGCATGTACTAGTCCCCTCACAACCCATGACAACCCTGCTGGATGTCAGCTTGTGAATGCAATGCACACAGAAAAGAACTGCTTCTTTGCTGCACATATTGCCTGAGCAATATGTGCAGCAAAGATTGCAGAGAAGCAAAATGAGTTATTTGCATCTGTCTTCATGGTGGAGGATACTGAGCTTACCTGTGCTTGAACTGAGCTTCTCATGGACAGAGGCTAAAGAATTGAGTCAAACAGAGGTTATGAGAGATGACGTTCTAAACTGTCTAGAAAAATTGAAAATTTACAAATCAGCAGGGACAGATGGCATCCACCCGAGAGTACTTAAAGAATTCAAATGTGAAATTGTTGACCTCATTGCAAAAATATATGATGTATCCGTACAATCAGACTCTGACCAGAGGGCTGGAAAGTAGCCAGTGTAACACCAATTTCCAAAAAGGGATCCAGTGGGGATCTGGGAAATTACAGGCCGGTTAGCTTGATGTCTGTTCTGGGCGAATTGATGAAAAACATTCTCAAGGATAAAATTGTTACGCATATAGAAGAACAGGCCCAGCATGGCTCCTGCAAAGTTAAATCTTGCCTCACCAACCTTTTGGAGTTCTTTGAGAGTGTCAACAGGCATGTGGATAAAGGTGATCCAGTTGACATAGTATACTTGGACTTCCAAAAAGCTTTTGACAAAGTTCCCCATCAAAGGCTCTTAGCAGTCATGGGATAAGGGGACAGGTTCATGTGTGGATCAGTAACTGGTTGAAGGACAGGACACAGAGGGTAGGAATAAATGGACAGTTTTCACAATTGAGGGAAGTAAGAAGTGGGGTCCCCCAGGGATCTGTACTTGGACCAGTATTCTTTAACTTGTTCATAAATGATCTAGAAGTTGTGGTAACTAATGAAGGGGCCAAATTTGCATATGGCACTAGATTATTTAGGGTAGCGAAATCCACATCAGATTGTGAGGAGCTCCAAAAGGATCTCTCCAAACTGGGTGAGTAGGTGACAAAATGGCAGATGCGGTTCAGTGTACGCAAGTGTCAAGTGATATATATTAGGGCAAAAAAACCCAACTTCACATATACAATGATGGGGTCAGAGCTGTCAGTGACTGACCAGTAGAGAGATCTTGGGGTCCTGGTAGACAGCTCATTAAAAGTGTGCCCGGCAGCTGTGAAAAAGGCCAATTTCATGCGAGGGATGATTAGGAAGGGGATAGAAAATAATAATGCTAATATTATAGTGACCGTATACAAATCTATAGTGCAGCCACTGTGTGCAGTTCTGATCATCGTATCTTAAGAAGACATTATAGAACTGGTAAAGGTCCAGAAGAGGGCAACCAAGGTGATCAGGGGCCTCAAGAACCTTCCTTATGAGGCAAGGCTACAGCTTTGGGGCTTTTTTTGAAAAGAGGTGAAAAGAGGTGACTACGTTTTGAAAAGAGGTGACTACGGGGGATATGATCGAGATGTATAAAATCATGCATGTATAATTATGTATTATAATTTATTATGCATAAAATTATGCATAGAGAAGAGTAGGGTCATTCCATGAAAGTGAAGGCTGGGAAATTGGGACTGACAAAAAGAAGTACTTTTTCACACAGAGCATAATTAATCTTTGGAATTCTCTGCCATGGGATGTGGTGATGGACTCTAGCTTGGATGGCTTTAAAAGGGACTTAGACAAATTCATGGAGGACAGGTCTATCATTGGCTACTAGTCAGGTGGTTATAGGCTACCTCTAGCCTCAGAGGCAAGATGCCTCTAAATACCACTTGCAGGGGAGTAGCAGTAGCAGAGAGGGCATGCTCTCACCTCTTGTCTGTGGGCTTCCCAGAGGCATCTGGTGGGCTACTGTGTGAAACAGGATGCTGGACTAGACAGGCCTTCAGCCTGATCCAGTAGGGCTATTCTTAAGTTGCACAAACACAAATTGCACAAATGATGTTACACAAGTAAGACCATTCTCTCCAAAGTGTTTGCTCTTGTGAAATATATCAGTGACACAATTTTTGTGTTTGTGTAACTTGCGTACTTGCAGTGTTACTGGGCTGACATAGCCTTGCACAGTATGACAGCCACTATGTTCATCTGGAAGATTCATGTAGGGCAGGTTTTGGATTTGTTCTTTGATATGAAATGGGCTTACTCCTAATGTGCATATGCCATGAGAGCATGAGCTGTCCACCATCATATGCGCTTTTGGTCAGAGAGCAAACAGGGAATGCATAGAATGGAGAGGTGAGCCAGCACTCATATGCTTTACTGTCATTACAAGTTCATTTATCTGGATGGAGAGAAATTTAAGCCAAGATAGATTCTCTATGCTATACATATTTTCTGCCTGTCATGGTGTCTCCCCACTGTGAACTTCTATTACATTTGAACGGGGGACACATGAACATTTGAGGCTGCCTTATAATGAGTCAAACCATTGGTCCTCCTGGCTCAGTATGGTCTACACTGACCGGCAGCTGCTCACCTGGATCCCAGGCATATATTTTCCCCTGCACTGCCTACCTGAGATTCTGTGGGTGGACATGCCAGAGATGGAACATGGGATCTTCATTTTGCAAAGCAAATGCTCTTCCATTAAGCTTTAGGCCCTTCCATTCCCATCCTGCCCATCATACAATGATCATGGATGTAAAGACATGAGGAAATGTGGTGGATATGCATTGGCTACAGTTCCACAGCTTGTATCTAATGTTTACAGACACTCAATTGTGGTTCATTAAGGGTACTCATTAGGACTGTGCTTTGGAATGCCCAAACCTGAATAATTACATAATTACATCCTCAAAACAATGTGATAAGCTGCCCTCCCCGCTTGTGGCCGTCTCTACACAGCACCATGTGATTCTGGTGCAGAGGGTCTCCTTACAAGAAGCAGAGATCTGTACTGTGATAGTGCAGGGGGTGAAATGGGAGGTGTGTGTGAGGAGTGCTGCTCAGGATAGTCCTTTCAAGCGCTTTCCCCATATGGAGCTCTATGGGGTGAGAAATTCCACTCCCAGCACTTTTCACACATACCTTTCGCTGAACCCCATGTGCTATCGCTGCAGCAGTATGGGGCCCTGCTTTCTGTAAAGAACACCACCCTGCACTGGAAGCATGGAGTCCTGAACAGATATGGCCACACCGTTCAGAGTGGGGAGCACACATTATTCGGATTTATTCATGCTGGGAAGATCTGAGAAGGTAGCAAACTTTTCTCCCCCCCCCCCAACAAACACACAGGAGGAGGGGGAGATTTTGAGGGGCTGGTATCTCTTTAGGGGAGAAGTCCGTGTGTGTGTGTGTGTGTGTGTGTGTGTGTGCGCGCGCTTTTGCGGGGCGGGGTGGGGGGAGTTGCCAGGGCTTGTTTTTTTGGCCAGGGCATGTTTTGGTGGTTGTGTGGCTTGCAGTTTTACTTTCTCTTTCACTAGGAGAGAGACAATGTGAGGAGAAGCCAGCTAGGGCTGAGGTGAGTCACACCTAGTGGGAGGGGCCACATTCCTGTTGAGCCTGGTTGCCTCAGTTTGAAGCCTATGCTCTATACAAGAGGTGGTGGCTAAGGAAATTAGCAACCAGAGCTTAGCAAAGAGGAATTGCAAACTGGTATCATTAGAGTTTTTCGTGGAGTTTAGTTGCGAAGTGTGTGGGGGAGCTTGAAAAGGAGCCCCTCTTGATCACAGGGAGCCCAGTGGGAAGAGAAGGTAAGTACTACTAAGCTCGTTCCTGTGGGCTTCCCAGAGGCAACTGGTGGGCCACTGTGTGAAACAGGATGCTGGACAAGATAGGCTGTAGGCCTGATTGAGTAGAGCTGTTCTTATGTTCTTATTAGCTTCAGGCACTTTGAAGCACAGACCTAGTGCTCATGATAGACTGTCAAGTATCTATTAATATTCCTAATGAATATTTGACTTAGCATGAAGGGTGTGAAAAGGAAGACCCTAGTAGCAGGACTGCCATTTAAGTAGTTCAGAGGGCAATCTTTCTCCCTCTATTTCTGATCACATTCAATTAATCCTTGGGGATTAACTTTGGCTTTTATGAACCATAGAAAACAACAAATGGTCTTAAAATACAATTCTTGCTTGCTTGCAATGTAATCGGACGTATTTCCAAGAGCAAATATTTGAACCTGGCTATATATACATATCCCCCAAATCTCTTCCCTACTGAAATGACACCTCATTTAGTAGCTGGCCTTCACTTCAGTACTTCACTGCAGGTACTGAGAAACATTTATTTCATTAAACCATATATAAGTGGCCTACCCATCATGGAATTTTGAATGTAGCATAAATCAGTGGTGTGATGTTTTACAGTTGTCTGTATTTCAATGCATGCAGACAATGGGCAGGTTCTCATGATCCCTGCAATGCAAGTGAAATGGGGAAATGCCTATTAATGTGGTGCACATGCTCTTGATTTCTGGTCACAACCTGGAAATTTTCGTTGATATCAAGTTGGCACCATGCCATTCTGACATTTAATGGAGATAGTTAATCTACTATTTGATTTATGGTTGTCGAACTACATTAAATGGACTGGTGTGGTGCCAACCTGACATCAATGAACATTTCTGGGTTCTTACAATTGAAATTCAGGAGCGCATGAACTACATTAACCTCAAATTTCCCATGTAGCCAGCATGGTGGTGATCACAAGAACTCACCCAAAGACACTGCTCTTGTATGTGATTGTACTGGGGCTCAAAAAGGGCATATATGTGTTCATACATATCTTATGTATGAATGGTCTTAGGGCACATAATGGTGTTATCAATGCTTGAATTACCTGGGAACAGAAAAGGCTTAGCTCTCTTCGCTACTGGCTAAAATCCAGACTAAGTTCCTCACTATTACTATTCAGAAGTTACTCTAAAGGACTACTTAATGTTAATAGGACTGCTCTGGAGTAATTTAGTTTAGCTGTCAGCAACTGTCTTTAGAAGATTTGGCATGATTTGGCTAAAATTCAGGGATGGGTTTTATAGATTTCATTCAGAGTCCCGTCCAGTTCCTCCATAATCTGCTCTCTAGATAGTCTACTGCTAAAGTAAGCTAAGGTATGTGTCAGCTCCTAGGCAGGAGACCTTTCAGGTATAAAGTACTGTGAGCTTCTCAAAAGAAATGCAAGATATTGAAGCTAGCCTAGCAGTTTAAACCTCCTTTATTCTTGCTTAGGAAATCCTCTGTACACTGTTTCAAAACTCATCATCTTAGCTTTAATACAAAAACAAGGGCAGAGCATATACAGTATACAATAATCTTCTGTTTGATAATAATTCCATTTGAAACAATATTCTTTGACACCATGATTTTTTTTAAACCTTACAAACCCTACAAAAGTCCACAACAGATACAGAATACTGGTCAAAAGCACACATTTAAAAACATACAAAAAGAGCACATTTTCATGGTCAGCAATAATGCCAGATATTAATCTTCTCTCTTGCTTAGCAGGCACCATGTTATATTGTGATACATCTTCCTGAGTAGACATTCGTGAACAATTGCCATGCAAAATATTATCATTAGGCACCACAAGAAATGGCTTGTATTTTTCATTGACTGTAGTAGTAATCTTGGCCATAGACATCATACCCGTGACCTTTGTAGTAGCTATACTCGTCCTCATATGTTCTGAAAGTGTCCCCTCGGGGATACCCATTCTCATGGCCACGGTAATCTGTTTGAGTCTCGTATCCATTTTCGTACCCAGTGGTGGTGGTTGTATCATAAGCCCATGGATCTTCGGTGGCAGTGTCATATTGCTCCTCATTTCCAGGGGTGCTCTCATAGGGCCACTGTTCTTCCGTGGTGGTTTCATATTGCTCCTGATACACTGCAGTAGGGATAGCAGTGGTGACCAGGGTAGTTGGAGCAGCGGTGGTGGCTCCGTTTTCCTCATTGCCTTCCTCTTCCTCCTCTCCGTTGCCCCCATTCCCATTCTCTTCTGCAGTACTGTTTGTGCTCGTGCCATTGAAGCCGCTCCCGTTCTCATCCACTTTCTCTTCCTCTTTCTCCTCCTCCTCCTCCTCCTCTTCTTCCTCATTTTCATCACTATCTTCCTCTTCCTTTCCACCCTTTTCTGGAGCTTTGTCCTTTTCACCTCCTTTCCCAGGTTTCTCAACAGGCTCTTTTTTTACTGGCACCTGCATTAACGCATTAAAAACCATGTGAGAAAAGGTTTTTTAAAAAAAGATGAAGGTGAACAAAAGCAATCAACTAAGGATTTTAAAACTAGGGACAAATCCTAAGAACTTTACCTATAAATTGTTATATCATTATATGTGATCCCAAACAATTGTAGCTATGAATAGCCTGAGCACCTAAATGTGACTTGGTAACTCAAAGGTTTTCTAATAGTAAATTGTTCTACATAAAAATTATTCTGGAAAACAGGATATTGATCCCCAGAATCAAATATTGTACAAATAAAGTTCAGAAAAATATGAACAAACATCATAAATAAACACACAATCCTGCAATAAGTGAAGTCCTTAACGCTAAACTGTTTCTGTTTAGATTGTGAGCCCTTTTGAGACAGGGATCCATCTTATTTATTTATTGTGTCTCTGTGTAAACTGCCCTGAGCCATTTTTGGAAGGGCGGTATAGAAACCAGCCAACCAACCAACCAACCAACCAAACAAACAAACTGAATCCCCATTTAATCATTATACAATTTATTTTATTTTATTTTATTTTCTCATATATATATATATATATATATATATATATATATATATATATATATATGAGAAAATCATATATATATATATATAATTTATTTTATTTTATTTTCTCATATATATATATTATTTTCTCATATATATATATGAGAATATATATTTTATATTCTCATATATACACACTTTTTCTTCTGAGGAGCCCAGAGCATGGTACATGGTTATGTTTATCCTCATGACAACCCTGTGAAGTAGATGTGGCAGTGTAATAAGCAATAGGCTCAGAGTCACCCAGTGAGTTTTATGGCTGAATGGGTATTTGAACTCAGGTCTCCCCAGTCCTAATCCAAAACTCTGCCCACTACACCACACCTGCTCTCCAGACCTTCCAATGACTTAATATTTTAATTCTATCATGCAAAAAGCAGGTGTGGCTCATCAGCTCTCCTCCGGGGGGGGGGGTGGCCGGCAGCTGCTTTAAGGTAAACGGAGCCGGTGCTCCATGCCGCCCAGCAGCCCCCATGGCAGGGAATCGCCTCTGCCACTCACCTGGCTCCTGCGGCCTCCTCCGTTTACCCTAAAGCAGCCGCCTCCCCCCCCCCCCCCGGAGAGCTGACGAGCTGCGCCTGGCAAAAAGGTAAGGACTTGATCTCTTCTCACTTAAAGCTCGCACTCCCTTTCCCCCTCCCCGCAGCACTGAACAGGTGCTCGAACCACGGCTCATGAACACCCCTAGCAGCCACTGTGTCTGGATTGCCTCTGTCCCTTGACAATTGAATAAATAACTATAAACCGAATAAATAAAAAATAATAATAATCTACTAGCAAGAACTTCTGCTTGGCAAGGATCGCTGATTGTTATTAGAGTTTACAGGTCTCCTATACCTGGCCACCCAGATATTTCTCCTCCCCCTGCAGTCACATGTGCACGGCTGAGATGCATGTCTAGGCATGTTTACACTAGAGTAAATCCTGTTTATTTAATGGATCTACTTGATTGCAGTCTTTGGGGCCAAGCCCCAAAGTGGCTCTGAGGTCCAGTATGGCAGATTCTCCTGTACTTGCTTCTTGGCTGGTATCTCTGCCTCTGAAGGGGATGATTCAAAGGAACAGACTGCTGAAAGAAGATGGGGACCTGTACAGCTGATCATAGGAGTACAAGAAGTCAACAAATACCTGCTTAGGAGGTTTGCCATTAGCAACACCATTCTTGCCTCCAGCACCTTTGCCCGTGGGAGCATCTGTAGTGACTTCTTCAGTTTCACTCTCTTTTCCACCTCCATTTTCTCCTTCATTGGACTGCCCCTATAGAAATATTAATCACCAATAGATCATTTCAACTTCAAACGTCATTTCAGTTCCAGGAGATACAGTACATTACACCCAAGTCTTTGCTATCTTAAAGGTTTATAGAATGGGCTGTGCCTCTTCTCTTTTCATACTGAATTTCTTTTTAAAAATCACAGATAGCCGTGTTGGTCCTTTAGGAAAAAATCCAAAAGCCACAATCAAGTAATAAATTTATCAGGGCCGACTCAAAAAAGGCACATCTTAAGCAAGTTTTTAGGTTCTTCAGAACTTTTCACCATTCAGCAGAGGGATTTTGAAACTGGAGGAAAATGGTGTCTGCCATCTGAAGATGGGACTTTATTCGGGGGTGGGGGTTACATGCAGTGTTCCTTCTAACAGGGTTTCCCAGATGTTGTTGACTACATCTCCCAGAATCCTCAGCTGCAATAGCATTTGCTTGGGGATTCTGGGAGCCGTAGTCAACAATATCTGAGAATCCTTGTTAGAGGGAACACTGGTTACATGCCCTGTTGTATTGATTTCATTACCTAGTGTACCACCTGAAAATAATCTCTACCTTTACTAATATGGATTTTGGAATGTGCTCCCTGCTGTAATAAGAGCCTTCCCATTTCCAATAGCTTTTAAAAACTCTCTGAAGATGCATTTATCCACCCAAGCTTTTTAAAATTACAATAGTGGTTTTAAACTGATTTAATGTTTTAATTTTTGTTTTGTTTTATGTTGTTGTAAACAGCCCATAGATGTAATTTTGGGGTGGTGTGCAAATATATCATATCATATCATATCATATCATATATCATATCAATGCTATTGTATTTCTCAACAACAGCTGGACTTTATAATTTCTAAAAATGGGAGAACAGCTAATATTGTCTCTTCTTCATTTCAGAAGCTCTGGTTGCAGCCTGAGAAAGTGTCTAACATTTAGTGGGACTAATCAACATGAGTCGGCCTTCCTCCTGCATACCTACCAGCATTTCCCCTTTTTCCCATTCTCTTAAAAGGGGAAATAGGGACATGTTGGCAGATAGGATCCTGTAAGTCAAGTCAAGTCAACTCGATTTTGACTCCTGGCATCCACAGAGCCCTGTGGTTTTCTTTGGTAGTATATAGGAGGGGTTTACCATTGCCTACTCCCACACAGTATGAGATTATCCCTTTCAGCATATTTCTATATCGCTGCTGCCCGATATAGGTACCAGCAGGGATTCGAACCGGCAACCTTCTGCTTGTTAGTCACACATTTTCCTCACCACGCCACCATGTTAAGACTGCTATAAGCTGTAGACTTTCAGGGCTATTTCACTATGTCCAGCTACCCCATTCCCCTTTTCATTTTGCATAACATCCAACCTGATGAAGAGTTCTATAGAATTTAAAAGCTTGCTTAAGATATTGCATCTTTTAATCTGTTATTTATCCTAATAAAGGTATGATTTGATTGTCGCTATTGTGTTTCTAATGTTTGTGGTAAAAGTATATCAGATCATTAAGAATATAGATAAGATAAGAAAGCTGCTCTTTTCTGCACTATATGAAGAAGAGCTCTGTAATATTCAACAACTTGAACTCTCACCAAAAGTTAGGAAATAAAAGGTATCAGCTTGCTGCCTTGAGTCTCTCAACAGAGGCAACAGGGTTGCCTTCTTCAGGGTGTATATGAATGAAAGAGAGTGGCACACACACTGGCAGGCAGTATGATCAAGGTAAAGTGTGCCGTTGAGTCAGTGTCCATTCCTGGCACCCACAGAGCCCTGTGGTTTTCTTTGGTAGAATACAGGAGGGGTTTACCATTGCCTCCTCCTGCACAGTATGAGATGATGCCTTTCAGCATCTTTCTATATCGCTCCTGCCCGATATAGACCTATACACTATTTTAAAAGGTGGATGCCATCCAAATAGTTCTGCACTAGTCCAGCGAACAAAGATGCACACATGCAAGAAGGTCATATAGTAAGCAGATGCCCAAAGTTGCTCACTCTCTTGCTCTTTTGGTCCTCTTGTGCAAGCTTTGTTCTTGCACAAGGATAGAGGATCACTTTGCATAATTCATTTTCCGATTGTGAACCCTTTTGGAACAGGGAACCATCTTCTATTTCTTGCTGCGTAAACGACTTTGAGAACTTTTTGCTGAAAGGTGGCATATAAATATTTGTAGCAGTAGTCGTAGTGACAACAAAAACAACAACAACAATAACTCCCTGCAACATATATGGACCAAGGATGAGATTTCACAGCAGGAGGCATGTGTGCAGTAGTGCAGTGTTAGTCTGGATACCAGCCAGTATATTCAAGATCGCATAAAATGGATTAGTTAACACATTTCAACTACCTTTTAAAAGAATGATAAAAGCTGAAACATTTCCCTTTTCTAATGTGTGGATTAGGATAATTATTATTTGTTCTAGGTAATGAATCCCTAACAAGAATGCAGTTTTATGAAGGCTTCCAAAAGTTTGCAGTGAGTGCTCAGAATGAAACTGAGGTTTGAACCGCACATTGGGAAGGCTCTCAAGTTTCTGTTGAACTGCTGCGAAGTAAGGAGGGAGCATTTTGCCATGGGGAGAT
Organism: Hemicordylus capensis; assembly: GCF_027244095.1. NCBI lineage: Eukaryota > Metazoa > Chordata > Lepidosauria > Squamata > Cordylidae > Hemicordylus > Hemicordylus capensis. The sequence continues at coordinate 21,968,622 of NC_069661.1, read as the reverse complement.
GGCAAGTAGGGGGGCAGTCCTTAACTCTCCCCCTGCCTCTGTCTACAAACTCTTCCCCCAGCTGTTTTTCCTATTAATGATGCAGAAAACACAGATCCAGAATCCTGACTTGGAGGATTTGGAGGACTTAGAATCCTGACTTGGAGAAAAGCTGCGGGTGAAGAGAGGATTGCCAAAAAATAAAACAAAATGAACACCTTAGAAGCAAGAAGGGCTCAATGCCCATTTCCACTACGTTTGCCACTGGAAATCACCTCTGTATTCCACTGCTTGAAGTTGTTTAATACTGACCTGTGGTGCTGAGCTGCAACTCCCATTATCCCCAGCCACAGTAAATTGTAGCTGGGGATGATGGGAGTTGTAGTTCAGTAACACCTGGAGTACCACAGGTTGGGAACCCCTGTGTTAAATTATAGATGCACAGAAAAATTGTATAAAGTATACCCTGGTCTGTTATTAAATTGACTTATTTAAATGAACTGTAGCGAGAGAGATTAGAGTAGGACACTTTCTGCTGCAACTGCCATCAAATTATATTAATACTTCTTAATATTTAATATTTGAAGGATTCACTGAGGATCCTGATATTTGAAGGATTCACTGGGAAAGTGGATTTTAAGTCCTGGATAAACCTAGATCTCAGACATTTGCACTGGCATGGCTGCCCGTTATGCTGGCATAACCTGACTGCAACACTGGCAAAATGTGATTGCCCTGGCATCGCTGTTAGTCAGAATAAGCCAAGCACTTATGTGCTTCTACAACACTTCGTAGGGTCAAGTGGTTAAGGCACTTAAAATAAGATGTAATGTGATGCCAGTCAAAACCTAGGTTATTTTCCTCTCTGTTGAGAGGGCTTGCAAAATTGCATGGTGTGGCTGGCGACTTGGATAGCAATGAGAGGGCATCCTAACCTCTATAAAACAGCAATTATAGTGATTTGAGTTTATTTAAACATTGCTGAGGCTCTGCCTTTGTCAAGGCTGGGACATTGCCAAGACTGGAACCATGGAGCTGGAACTGAGACAAAAATGGCACTCTTTGCATGTTCAGAAACAACACCTTGATTTTGTACACAACTGGTAACATACAACCAGCTGATACAGGAGCCTTGAGTGAATCAGCATCATCCCAAGATACAGAAGTCTCCAGCTATCAGCTGCCATCATTTCTGACATCTGGAGAGGCATCTGGAGATCCAGTCCTCATGGCAGCACTGGAGGCCAGGCATTATTAAGAAGGATGGAAAGGCAAGTCATGTATACATAATCAAGGTGCTGCTTTTGGACATTCAACGGGTGCTTTTGTCATTCTTAGTTCCAATTCCATGGCAGTGGTGGAACAAGTCCCTGTCCAAAGAAGCCAAGCTTGGTACTAACTGAGCAATGAGGCACCTTTTGAGGTGATGATTCTCTTATTCAGCTGTCCCTTTCCAACCCCAGCACAGCACCCCTTTACTGGTTATTGGTGTCTATCTTATATTGCTTTCTAGATTGTAAGCCCTATAATTTCCATTATATTTCTATGTAAACTGCTTTGAGAACTTGTGTTGAAAAGCATCCATCATCCATTGATGATGATTAAACTTTTCAACAACAAAAAAGTTCTCAAAATGGTTTCCTTAGCAAAAGGAATAAGAAAATTGTTCCGCGTTGCCAAGGGGCTCACATTTTAGAAAGAAACACAAAGGACATCCCAGCAACACCCACTGGGAGGAAGACTATACTGGGTTGAATACGGACAGTTTTTTCCCCTAAGGGTATAAAGGTAAAGTTTTTCCCGTGAATCAATGTCGACTCCTGGCGACCACAGAGCCCTGTGGTTTTCTTTGGTATAATACAGGAGGAGTTTACCATTGCCTTCTCCCGCACAGTATGAGATGATGCCTTTCAGCATCTTCCTGTATCACTGCTGCTCGATATAGGTGTTTCCCATAGTCTAGGAAACATACCAGCAGGCATTTGAACCAGCAACCTCTTGCTCCCTAGGCAAGTCATTTCCCCACTGCGCCATTAGGTGGCTACCAGTCTAAAACACCATTTATTTACCACATATAAGAGAGCCACCACTTTAAAAGGTGAGTCTTTGCACAGTTAGCAGGGATTCCATTCACTGTGGCCTTGAAACTTACATCATATCATACCAATATATCATTGTATGACACTATGATATCATACCACAGGGACCATGGATATTGCAATCCCCAGCTTTTTGTGAAAACAGAGGCATTTACCATCATTGTCTCTGCAAATATTTAAATAGAAGTGACACACACAGATTCAACCCTGCCACTTAAGTTAGATGAATGCACTACTTTTTACATCAGACATGCTCAGGGGAAGGTTGATTTTTATTTTTGGTATTTTTTAGAAGACTCTGAGTAAGATATTTCCCACTGACTGGCAGATTCCACATTTTGCATGGGTGCCGAGGATGCTCTGGGCTGCCAGGAGCAGCCTCTTCTGTCCTTCTCCGGCTCCAACTCAACTCTGTTGAGTTGCCACATCTCCCAGTGCAGAATAACACAGTTCATTTAAGTAAATTACTTTTTTGAATCTGTCCATTACCTACTAAGCTTTTTAAAAATAAATAAATAAATAAATAAAACACACCTGGTTGGGTTCAGGGGGGAAACAATGAAGACTGGTAGCAAATCTGTCTGTGATCTGATTCCAACAAGCTAGGCAAACAAACACATTGTCGTGTGTACATGCTGCCATTTTGTTCATGTAATAGCTCACCTAATGTGACCATGGGGTTGAATGAATTCCTTCAGTGAAATTGGCCTCAATCCAGAGAAAGTTAGGCATGTCCAAGGGCCAGTTTATATATTAGCAGAATCAAGCAGTAGATTAAGACAATTTTAAAATCATATAAACATTTGTCAGTACCACTTTGGGCTGCAGATGAGGGTGGTTCATAGTATAACTGAATCCAGCGTGTGTGTGTGTGTATGTGTGTGTGAGAAGCCTTCCTACATAAAGAAAATTAACATGTCAGGAAGAAGGTCTAGCCTTCTTCTGCAGTGGTGACACCAGAACAAAAGTGGGGGGGGGGGCACAGAAGGGGCAAAGTGCATTTATGGGTGGCCAAATTATGTCCCACAAATTAGATTCCTGAAATGGGAATGGGTGGTAGTGGTGGCTGGGGGCAAGCCACTTTTCTGGAGGGGGTGCTTGTGTCTCCCCCACCCCCAAGCCACCCTTGTTCTTCTGACAGTTTAGCCTTCTCTTAGCATTTTCCCCTCCAAACATGTGAAGTTTGTTTGTTTATTTATTTATTTATTCAATTTCTATACCACCCTTCCAAAAATGGCTCAGGGCAGTTTACACAGAGAAATAATAAATAAATAAGATGGATCCCTGTCCCCAAAGGGCTCACAATCTAAAAAGAATCATAACATCGACACCAGCAACAGTCACTGGAGGTACTGTTCTGGGGGTGGATAGGGCCAGTTACTCTCCCACTGCTAAATAAAGAGAATCACCACATTAAAAGGTGCCTCTTTGCCAAGTTAGCAGGGGTTTACTCTGTTTACTCCCTAACTGGTAGGAGAAGCTTTAGCATTTGGTTCTCAGCCCCAATGCAATAAATAGGTCTCACTTAAGTCTCATTTAGTCAATGGGCTTTAGAAATACTTAATTTGGATTGTGCCCAAAGAAGCATCTACAACAAGACCCACTTCAGTCAGAAAATAAGCCCATCAGCACAGAAAGGGGCATTATGTCCACAGAGATGGAGGTCCTGACATAGGTCTGGGCCCTGGGGTATATTTACATCTTCTCCATATTTGTGTTTACCTCAGGATTGTGTTGGCCCCCTGAGAGCCGATATAATCTCCTGAGTAAATATGTATCTTAGTATACATGCTATTTGTATATTTACAAATATACAACACATATTTTACCTGAATAGTCTGTAACAGCTTCTTCAGTACCATTACGGTTTGTTGGGTCAATATGTGCTTAGACATTCGAGTATTTATAAAAATAAATGTTTGGCTTTATTTGAATGTCAAAATGACAAGTGTCCCACTATGTTCCATTGTACTTTCTGAGTAGATGTAGTCCATACCTGACAACTGCCCTTTTCTACCTCGGACAGCCATGGTTTTTTAAGAGATTCCCAGCCTTCTGGGGAGGCCCACCAAAATCCCAGTTTTGCCACCACTGCTGCCACCTCCCCCCTCTATCCAGCCAGACCTCCTTCCTTCCTTCCTTCCTCCTCCAGCAGCTCCAGCTGTGGATCTCATCGGAAGTCTTGCAAGAGTCTGAAGTTCCCTCTCATGAGACTTCTGACAAGACCTACAGATGGAGCCGGAGAAGGACAGAAGAGGAGGCTCCTGGCAGCCCAGAGCATCCTTCACCAGAAATGGACACAGCTGGCTTGTCTGCCTGAAGTTGAATTTCTGTACACTCCTGTTAAGATGAAGTTAATTACACTATTGGAAAATTGAGTGGACATCAGTGCATCCAGCTGTCTGATATGTGAATTTGCCTTCATTTATTGTGTAAAAGCAGGTGACGTTGTGTAGAGGAAAGCACACGTACATGTATGGTTCTGGAACATAGGAAGCTGCCATATACTGAGTCAGACCATTGGTCCATCTAGCTCAGTATTGTCTACACAGACTGGCAGTATTGTCTACACAGACTGGCTCTCTAAGGTTGCAGGCAGGAATCTCTCTCAGCCCTATCTTGGAGAAGCCAGGGAGGGAACTTGGAATCTTCCCAGAGCAGCGGCTCCATCCCCTCAGGGGAATATCTTCCAGTGCTCACACATCAAGTCTCCCATTCATATGCAACCAGGGCAGACTTTGCTTAGCTAAGGGGACAAGTCATGCTTGCTACCACAAGACCCGCTCTCCTCTCCTATTGGGTGCATCTGTGCCCAATATCAAAGCTCTAAAGCAAGCAATTCCATAAATAAACAAGGAGGGGATAACCACAAAAGGGAAATCCCATAACTTCCATTGCTAGCTCTGAGGAGGAGGACGGCACAGGCTCAGCACATTGGCTGCAGGGCAGGGCAAGGGGTGTGCACAGTGCTTTGGTGGGCAGCCAGAGCTGGCCATTGTGTCTCCTTTCTTCTCTACTGACGGCAGGCAGTCTGCCAGCCCACACTGGAGAGCTTCAGGGAGGCCAGCAGGGAGGCCTCTGGAAGGCCCGCACCCCCACCAACTAGCTGATACTAGTCAGGTGGGGGGAGCTGTAGCTGACAGCCTGCCCCAGTAGGGGGAGCCTTTCAATGGCAGGCAAGCCTCCTGACCCTGGCCAGCCCCATGCCCCTGGCACATGGAGCGCAGAGGAGGTGCCTCAGAGCCTGCACTACCTGGAGGCCAAGGAGGCAGGTGTGGGGCCTGTAGGAGCGCGGGGCTGGGAGCGATCGCCCTGGTCACCCTGCCCTAAGGACGGCCCTGTGTCTAACCAGCCCCCCAGCCCCCCATTTACTGTACATGTTATGTGGGGTGTGACAGTGTACACCCCATCCCATTCCTGGCCTGCCATCTCATAGCCTCATGATTGATCATGGAGGGGGGATTCATTCAAACTGCCCCTCACATGCAATTGCAATACTAGTGTAGAGTCCGTTTTTATCTGCTTGTTCTGGATGGGGTTACATTCCCCCAGAAGGAATGTGTGTGCATTCTGGGACTGAGTACTTCTGGATTCAAACCTCTCTCAGGTGCCAGGTTGAGGCAAAAGCCAGGAGTGCTTAATATCAGCTTCAGGCAGACAAGCCAGATGTGTCCATTTCTGGAGATAAATGGCCTTAAAACAGTAGTACAAATGCTGCTGGTAGCCTCTAGACTTGACTACTGCCATGTGCTTTATGTGGGGCTGCCTTTGTACACAGACCAGAAACTGCAGTTGGTACAAAATGTGGCAGCTAGAATCATCTCAAAGAGACCGTATTACACCTATATTAAGAGAACTACATTGGCTATCAATAAGGTTCCGGGCAAAATACAAAGTGCTGCTGGGTATTACCTCTAAAGCCCTAAACAGCTTAGTTTTTAAGAGAACGCCTTCTTTCTTATGAGCCCTGCTACCTACTGAGATCATCTGAAGAGCAGCGGAGAGGTCTGCCTGCAGTTGCCACCAGCTTGTCTGGTGGCTACTCAAGGATGGGTCTTCTCTGTTGCCACCCGAAACTTTGGAATGTGCTCCCTGTTGAAGTAAGAGCTTCTCCATTTCTGCAATTTTTTAAAAGTTGCTTAAAACACACTGATTCACTGCTTATTTAATTTGAAGTGGATTGGACAATCTCTTAATTTTTAATATTTTAAATATTTTGTTTCTAAAAACATCAGAAAAAGTCCTATAAGTGGCTTATTTCATGGCAGAAAATTACAAAAACTTCCGGAACTGAAGCCCCCACCCCCACTAACCATCATTCCACTCCCATGTGGAGGAATCTGCCCTTTGTCTTCATAAAGATCCTCTTTTCCCTCATCCTGATGATCACCTGGAATGACTTAGTATAGGGCTTTGGTATTGAGCACAGATGTAGGGCAGCATGTAGGGGAGAGCTCTGTGTATTTAGTATGAAGTGGATTGGACAATCCATTGATTTTTAATAATTTCCCCCCTACTGCAGTAAAACTGCCGGAAAGAGTTCTCTCTATCACACCTCATACTTCACACTTGTGAAAGTGGAGCTAACTGTAAATAGATGAATAAACAAACAATTTTTTTTTGTACTAAACATACTACGCTCAAGTTGGTTTGCAATCCAGAAGGTTTTGAGTGAGAACTGTGAAGCAAGGGGCATGTGTTGTGCTTTTAACTTTCCCCTTACAAATGCACTATATGTCCAAGCTGGTTGGACATGTCCAAACTCACTCACTCACTCTGTTTACACAATATGTCATCAGTCAGTATGATTCTGTAATCATATGAAGGAGGCCCTGCAAATGCTGATTTGCCCCCAGCCCTGCACCCCCCTAGGGACGGCCCAGGTGGGACGGTTTTGTCTGAACTACCCCATGAGCAAAATGGTATAGGCAATATTCTGATGCTCAGTTTTAAATGTACTTTATTAGGCTACCTGCATTTAGGTTCTTGCTGTTTTGTATGGATACCATCCACTCTCCTCCCCCTTGCCCTCCCCTCACCTTCCCTACTCCCACGTAGGGTACCTCACTTCAAAATCTTTGGCCACAGGCCTGCCATCTTCTTCCAGGATGACTGAAGAAGCCACAAGGTAAACTCAGCTACATTTTACTCAAGGTTTGTACAACTTGGATTACTTATCTTTCAAGAAGATAAGGATTACTTGGATTACTTATCTTTCAAGACCCCTGCTAACTGGGCAAAGAGGCACCTTTTACCATGGTGATTCTCTTTATTTAGCAGGGGGAGAGTAATTGGCCCTATCCACCCCCAGCACAATACTTCCAGTGACTGTTGCTGGGGTCCATCTTATGTTTCTTTTTAGAATGTGAGCCCTTTGGGGACAGGGTTCCATCTTATTTATTTGTTTGTTATTTTTCGGTGTAAACCGCCCTGAGCCATTTTTGGAAGGGCGGTATAGAAATTGAATTATTATTATTATTATTATTATTAAGAATACAAAGTCTGTAATACATTAGGATCATTTTATCTCCTGAGTATCCATGTGTGTCTAATACTTCACATTTTTAATCTCTGTCGTTAAGGCAAATGCAGCTTGTGAGCCACCAAACCTAATGCAGCTTACCAGCCATTTATGATTGCCTACTGGGGGTTCAGTGAACCTCCTGTTCTTGCTGTTTGCGTGGGATTGCAAAAAGAGAAGAGGTGTAAATTGCCTGAGTGGCCACAGTTCATGACTGGTGGGCTGTGGTCACAAGCTGTGAAGGCCTCCCTTAATTCAGGGGTTCTCAAACTTGGATCCCCAGATTTTGTTTGACTCCACCTCCGGCATGTAGGAAGGCACCGTCCGTGGCAGCCCCTAGGCACCCTAGCCACACCCCTTGTGTCTGACGTCAGGCACAGGGGGCATGTCCATATGCGGAAATGGGGCCACGCAGCCCTATTTGCAGGGCATTCCAGCCAGTGCTGAGTTCCCAGCCTGGCTGGGAATGTGTATCTCTGCCTTTTGAGGCAGAGAAAGACACTTCCAGCCATGCTGGAAACCCAGCACTGGCTGAAGCACCTTGCGAACGGGGCTGCACAGCCCCATTTCCGCCTATGGCCGCGCCCCCTGTGTTGGATGTCAGATGCAAGAGGCATGGCTAGGTTGGATGGGGCGGCTCCACAGGGAAAGGCAGCCGGGTTCTGTGGACCTGTCTGCACAATGGCAGAGGCTGGAGCTCCAGCTCCAGCTCCCATCATTCCCAGTCATAATGGTCAACAACTGGGGGCCCAAATTTGAGAACTTCTGCCTTAATTCATTCACAGATGTTCTTTTAAAGCACAAAAAACTTAAGAGCTGCCTACTCCCATATGAACCTGCCAGAGTCTTTTGATGGGATTCCAAGAATCTAATCTGTGGCTTGCCTTTAATCGAGATTGTTTTGGCAAGTTCCAGATACAAGGTCTTTTTGCTGGTGGCATCATTCCTCTGGAATGCACTCCCCAGAGAGATACAGCAGGCTCTTTTCAGTGAGTACTGTACTGTTTGGTGTTTAAAAAAGAAGAAGAAGAAGATTGCTCTCATATGGTATGTACTATGGTGGCTGGTTTAAATCTCTGCTATTGTAATTTGTTTGTCCTAATTGTTTTATCTTTGGCTGCATTCACACGTCACACAGAACCACAGGTCCAATGGACCTGTGGTTCCTCTCCTCCACCCCCAGCTCTCCTGTTGGCATTCAGACGACAGGGAAAGTTTCCTCTCTGCAGTCAGTAAGACTGCAGAGAGGAGGGGGATCTGGCTTTGTGGACTTCCTTTTTGCTTGAAGGACAACCCGCACAACCAATCACAGAGGGAGAGAGGGCACTTCCTCCTTCAACATCAGTCTGGCCAAATGCAGCCTCCTTTACTGCATTCAGATGTAACAGAGGCTCCATGGACCCTCAGTTTTGAGCAGCAAAACTCACTACAAGCTCGAATCATGCAACAGATGGGATCAAAGTTGCACGTGTTTGGATGTAATGGTAAGGAAACCTCAGGTTCCTGCAGCTCTGGTTCCCCATTGCATGTGAATGCAGCCTTTGTTTTTTGGTTTTTTAAAATTGTTTATTCCTAGCTGCCTTTAAGGTGTTTTATACAGGGGAGACAGGATGTAAGTCTCACAATAATAACTAAATAACATGAAAAGAACCCTTCTGGATCAGATCAGAACTTTACCTAGTCCCGTTCCCTGCTTCTCACAGTGGCCAACCAGATGTCTCTGAACAGCCCAGAAGCAGAGCAGGAAGACAGTAACCTCCTCCTCTGTCCCACTTAACTATTCCCAATCCTCCTCTACTCCCAATTAACTAGTTTTCAGAGGGACATTGGCTTACATCCAGAGCAATGGAGTGCTCGTGGAATGAGCAAATTTTAGGTAGCACAAGAAGTTAACTAAAGAATGGGGGTGTTATAGTGCTGCAGAGCTCTTTCACACAAGTTCCCATCAAAACAAAGGAGGTGTTTGCCTCATTTGTGCTGCACACAAGTATTGCACAACCAGAAGCATGCTTGCAGTGGTGCAAACTCCGGTCTTAGAACAATTAGCTAGCGGAACAGTTTTGTGCTTGCCCAACATCCTCCCACGAACGCTTTGTGCTCTGAATGTCAGCCACTGCATCTGACCTTGGAGGTTCAATGTAGCTATCATGTTTAACAGCCAGTTCTCCTCTGTCGAATCCCCTTTTGAAGCCATTAGAGAAAGTGGTCATAGCCCCAACGTGTAGCAGTGTCCTACTGATGAACAAAATATTATTAATGTTTCTCTGCAGGACTACAACACTTGGCGTGTTTGTATGAATGGACAAAAGCCAAATCTGTCTCTAAATACTTGGATCCTGAAAGTTTGCACTGTGCCTTCAACTGGTACTTCTTGTTTTGAGGACATGGAGCTTAAAAAATACTGCAGTCAACCAGAGTGGAAATTTGTGGGCAGTTAGTAATCCTCACCATGGATATTCACAGTCTATAAAAACAATCATGGCTATTTTTTATGCTCCTTGGTTTGTTTTGCCAGAGGCAAACAAGTTTCTTACCCCTTCTTGCTCTTCCTCCTCCTCTTCTGAACTATCACCACCAAAGCCTTCTTCAGATGAGTCACTGTTGGACTAAAAAGAGAGACCATTTGGAGGCATTTCCCGTATTTCAGTAATAAAATACCACTGAATGCTTACACACACGTAAGCAGTCAGCTTTTTGTGCTCTAGAACATTTAAGTGATTCCCACTTAAGTCAATGCAAACTATATAGTACTACAGAAACCTATCATTAGCCCTTCCTCTGATACACTTCGGAGAAATGAAGTATATACAGTCGGGAAACAGAGAAATTCACAACATCATTGGGTTCCTAAGGGAAACCGTTATTGCAGTGTTTGAATCACCCACCTATAAGCAAACTAGAGAGAGACAGAGATAGTGTGGCATCGTGCATTGTGTGTTGGCCTTGGACCGAGGCCTGAGTTCAGGTTTTTGTTTAGTATGAAGGTCACTGGGGTGAGTCTTAGCCAGTCACCATCTCTTAGCCTAATCTATCTCACCAGTTTGTTTTCAGGATAAAACAGGAGAATGCCCTTATATGTTGCTCTGAGCACCTAATAAATAAAGTAAGCAATAGCAGACAGCTAGGGCTGAGCTGAAATGCCCACCCTATTTGCAGGTAGCAAAAATGTGAGGGGATATCTGCATTTATTTATTAATTTATTTGATTGATTGATTGATTTGTATACCACCCTTCCAAAATGGCTCAGGGTGGTTTACAATTAAAACAAACCACTAAAACAGTAAAGAGCTAAAACAAATTAAAAAACAACATAACAATTAACAATTTAAAAACATTTTAAAACAACAATTAAACAATTACAGTGATTAAAAACCCCAAAATCAGGTTTTTAATTTTAAAATAACCCAGATATTAAAACCCCCAAAATTTAGGAAGCTGAGAAAGCTTGAGTGAAAAGATGGGTTTTCAGGTGTTTTTTGAAAATTGCCAGAGATGGGGAGGATCGTATCTCAGCAGGGAGCACATTCCACAATCTCGAGGCAGTGACCGAGAAGGGCCATCTCTGTGTAGCCACCAAACGAGTTGGCAGTAACTGGAGACGGACCTCCTCAGATCACCTCAATGGGTGGTGGGGCTCATAATGAAGAAGGCACTCTTTTAGATACCCAGATATGCAATACTTTGAGAAGCATGGAACTTACTGATGGGAGTTACAGCATCAGTGGTGCACGTAGATATTTTTGTAGCCCAGATCTGTAGATCTGGAGGGCCCCCCTGGGTTAGCCCCCCCAGTGAGGCCCTCTGTCACCCCACAATGCCCGCCCTGACCTGCACGGTGAGGCAATGACAGCAGCTAAGCCAATTATCCTGGGCTGGGCCTGGCTAGGCCTGGCTGATCAATCACAAAGCTCGTGCCTGCACAGTGTGAATGTCACAAGCGTGTGATGTCATATATTTGCTACGCAAGCATTGCAAGCATGTGGCATCACATTTGCAATGCTCGTGGGTCACACTGCAAGGGCACGAGCATTGAAAATACGTGTCGTCACACGTTTGCAATGCTCGTGGGTCACGCTGTGCAGATGCAAGTGGTGCGAGTAGCCAGGCAGGCCGGGCCAGGCCCAGTGCCTTAGTTGACACTGCTGGCCACAGACAGCCAAGTCCGCTTGGCTGTCAGCCCCCAACCTCCCACTGCAGAACAGAAGATTGGCCAGCGGGCATGGCAGGTGGGCCGCACATGATGTGGGGCAACCCCAGGAGCCATTTGGAGCCCCCCCTTCAATCCCGTGAGTACTGGACTTCAACGAACGCCCCTGGGTGTGTGTGAATGTGAAAACTGGCAGCGTGAAAAATGGTGGCCTCTGCAGGGAGTGCTGCTGCCACCATTGCCACAAAACTGTTGAAGCAAAAGGTGAAAGGAGTCAGTCCGTTTCAACCCCCCAAAAAAATCTGGCTGAAAGTTCTCCTTGGTGAACTTTCAGTCAAGCCTTGGCAGGCACTCATAAACCAATAGATAGATATAATATTGTAATAAAGATAAATTGGATGAAGATTCTGTAAGCTGCCTTGACTTGGTTGTGGAGTTGGTGTTGGTGTCTCCCAATCGGATAGTTCAGGGAAACATTAATGTTCACTTTGGAAACAAATTGTCAGGATCAGCTCAGGCGTTCATAGTGACCATGACAACTATGGGCCTATCCCAATTGGTCTTTGGACCAACGCACATTACTGGTCACACGCTCGATTTGGTTTTTTGCTCTTCTCAGAATGGTGTTCCATGGGTGGGGACTCCTGTGATTTCCACATTGTCATGGATGGACAACCTTCTGTTTAAGGTTAGACTCAAAGCCACCTCCCTCCTCTGCAGGGGTGAAGGACCTATTAGGATGGTTTGCCTGAAAAGGCTATTGGATCCAATAGGATTCCAAGATGTCTTGGAAGACTTTAAGATTGGTTCTGCTAGCAATTCTGTCGATGCCCTGGTTCAGACTTAATGAACTTACTAGGGTGGTAGATGATTGCCCCTAAGCACCCTATCTGAACTGCTTCTAAATTAGCCCCTTGATATATACAGAAGAACTATGGTGGCAAGGTAGATGGCTTGAGTGCAAGTGGAGAAAGACTCGGCTCAAATCTGACAGATTACAACACAGAGCGTATTTGAAGTTCTAGGCATGCAGCAAAGAAGCAATGTGTGCAGCAAAGAAGCAATTATTTTCTGCCCACATTGCTTCTGTAAACTCATGTCCAGCAGAGTTGCCTAGGGTTGTGAGAGGGCTAATACATGCCCTTCCTCCCTTGAATGAGAATTTGGATCCATCAGTTACCCATTGTGACATTTTTAATTAGTGTTTTGCAGATAAAATATCTTGTATTTGAGCTGAACTATTCTGCAGCTCCTGCAGAGCCTACAGTGGAGGTGTCTTTCAGCTCCTCTTGTATGGTTAAATTGGATCAGTTTCAGTTTGTGACTCCCAAGGATGTGGACAAGCTGCTGGGAAACTTACCCAAAGTATTTAAGAGAACACTTTCTTCTTCATGAACCCTGCCACCTATTCAGATCATCTGGCGAGGTCAGATTGCGGTTGCCACTGGCTTGGTGATGACTCAAAACTGGGCCTTTTCTAGGGTTGCCTTGGGACTTTGGAACACACTTCCTAACAAAATTAGAGCCTCCCCTTCTCTGGATGTTTCTAAGAAGGACCTGCAAACATACCTGTTTAATCGGGCTATTTGTTTATAGTTTTAAAGTTTAAGATTTTTGAGTTTTTATCTGTATTTTAAACTGATTTAATTGTGTTAATGTTTTAATGGTGTTTTTAGTTTGTGAACTGCCCAGGGACTTGCATGTGAGGTGCTATAAACATGTGATAAACAAATAAACAAATAAATTTGTTCCTCATTGCATCGTAAAAGAAATTACACCACCCAACATCCACTCTTCAATCAAAGAATTCGGAATGGCTTACAAAATGGTTGCCATGCAGGCTTCCATCTGTTTAGCTCATACAAAGCCAGACTTGCTTAGCTTCAGTAGTGGAGCAACATATGCCTTCAGACCCTAGTGCGATGGGCTGGATCATACTTTTCAGCTCACTTATCGAGCTCCACCTCGGTGATGCTCTCAATGCACAACTTTGACCAAGGTCAATGCCCTCCATCCTCTATGCAAACCAGAAATGTTGTAATAATGTTCTGCATCATAGACCAAAAAACGTTACTCATCCCAAGCAGTAGGGGTCAAATAGGCCTTACATTTAACAATCAGAAAATCGTCCAAACACCTACAGGTATTTGGGCTGTATGTCTATTGTCCTGACCAATTTAAATAGGAGACAAACAAAAGAGACATGAAAAGGGTTCTTCTCTGATGCCATGAAGCCATAGATTGGAACAGAAATATCCTTGTGTCCGAAAGACATGCCAAACCACTATCCTGCCAAGAAGCAAGACAGTTTTTAGCTTCTTATATGAGCCGTCCTTGAAAACATGTAATTAGCAGCTCCCTGTATCACTTTCTCACAGTCAAAAGAAGATGATAACAATGTGTCCATAAGAAATTGCTGCATATGTATTAAAATAGTGGCCAGTATCCTGACCATCCAAGTGCCAGTCTGAGTTCCTGATGAATGCAGGTGTTCATGCAGGTGGTAATGGTGGTGGTGAATTTCCACAACCTCCCCTTACCCTGGAAGTGCTGTGTGTCACAAGAAAATATGTCCCTGAAGGGTGCATGACTAACCCTCAGGGACATACTTTCGAGTGGCACAGAGAATGTTTGTGGGAAAGGGAGATCGTCAAAATTCACACATACACCTGATCATGCAAGTGCTGGTACAGTGTTTATGTTTGTCAAACCCATCAGCAGCACCTAGCACCAATGCTTCATTAAATAGGATGTTGGCCTGTGTATATAATAATTGCACCATCTTCTTGCACATTTAAGGTGGGGGTTAGAAGTAAAAGTAGCAAGAACTAGAATGCAGGGATGTGTGAGCCGGCTCGGCCAGTCCAAATTCGAACTGGACCGCCCCCTCCCCACAAAGCAGGATGCCAGTCCGAGTTCCGAGTTCTGTTTCAGAATTCTAAGAACCTAAGCACTATTGTACAATTATTCATTGACACTAAAAGGTCCTCTAGCTCAACTTCTGCACTACTCTCTGTATCACATCTTTAAAATCAATGTTAGCATTTTTAAATTTATTTTCTAGCTTTGGAGCTTATTCCATTTTTTAAAAAGAGATTGTATTTACCTGAAATCTTTTCATGGGTGGGTAGAAGTAGGGATATCTAAAAAGGAAATTTCTAAATCTGTTTTTGAATACCTATCAGAAAGAAAGAAAGAAAAATCAACAGTTGAATTTAAAGAAGATATCAGCACATATTTAAAACTGAAATAATATGATGACATTGACAGTATACCGCATTTTCTTCTGAATCTGCTGCCTTAAATCTTCTTCTGAAGTTTTTTACCTACAAGGGAAGGGAAAAAACAGCTTAGAGTGTTGTTTTCTTTCTGTAGTTGCTTATCTGGGTTAGGGTGCAAACTTCAGTGGCTGCTGAGAAGTACAGCTTCTCTGAATAGTACTGTGTTTCTTTCTCCCCTGCTTTTTGGTTTGTGTGATGATTATTTTTGTTGGTGGACAGCACTAGAGAGCCACTGCCCATAATCTTGGGGGCAGAGTACACCATGGGGGGTGGGGGGCTCAGTGCAGGACTTTGGCCCAGGGTTCCTTGAAACCTAATTGCACCAGCACTACATAATTTCCACAATGTTCCAGATTCATTCTCTAAAACCTCAGTTTAAAAGGAACCCTTCAAGGGAACTAGTAGGACCAGCAGAGACCCTCATCATAGATCTGGGAGAACTGCTTCAGAATAGACAGTGAGGTCGTTCACACAACTGGGCAGGTGGGACAGCGGGCGGGGAAGCTGGTTAAACTCACCTTCACCCCAGATGACTGCGGCCATGTTGCTAGGAGCACGTACTGCGCTCCCGGATGAGCAGAGCTGAGTGGCACAGCACACAACTCCGGAGGCTGGGACGATGCATCCCAGCCCTCAGGGATGCCACAATGCACCATGTGACATGTGTAATGCATTGGGGGATTTCCTCAGGAGCTGGGCACAATAGACACCCATCTCTGTGTGCCGCTGGGCTGGAAGCAGCCTGAGCTTGCACACTAGCAGGTAGTCTGGGTTACAGGGGTGTGCACAAAACTGATTTGCCTGGTTTGGTTCAAGTCTGAACTGGACTTAAACCAAACTAGGCATGTTTGGTTTTGAGCCCCCCAAACAACACCCCCGCCCAGCTTGGCTCAAATTTGATTTGCGGGTTCTAAAGGGTTTTGTTTTTTTTTCTAATTTAAACACTCACTGCCAGATCTGGTGGCCTTGGGGGCTTCTGCCATGGCTGGGGTGTGTCTCTGCCATTTACCCCTCCCCCCACTGGTTCCCCCAGTTTTCCAATTGATGTTTTGGCCTGCTTTGCGGCTGTTCTGGCCCTTTCTCCGGTGGCGGTGGCCATTTTGGAGGCTGCCACACATGCACCCTGGCCATTGTGCTCTCCCAGGTTACGCAGTCCTAGGCTATTTAGAGCTTTAAAGGTAATTACCAGCACTTATCGACAGCCTCCCAGGTAATCCAGCTGTAGGCTATTTAGGGCTTTAAAGGGAATTACCAGCACTTCATCTTTTGCCCAGAGACATATCCACACTCTCCCAGGCAGGGGCTTAGCGGTCATTGAGCGAATGGGTTCAAAGAACCCGAGCTACCATGCCCTAGGGCTGTGCCAGTGCCCCAGCCACACCCCTGCATCTGATTTCAGATGCAGGCGGTATGGCAATGTTAGCAAATGGGGCCCCGTGCCCTGTTTGGAAGTAACATTCAGCCAGCGCCACATTTGTAGTCTGCTTGGGATGGTTTCTCCCTGCTTGCAAGGGAGAGGCTTTCCCAGTCAGGTTGGGAGCCCAGCGCTGTCTGAAACTTCTCAAAAACGGAGCCACGTGAGAATTTCAATTAGTGCTGGGCTCCCAGCCTGGTTAGGATCTCTTTTCCCTTGAGAGGTGTTCCTAGCTAGGCTAGGAGCCCAGCACTGGCTCAAAATCGGCTCCAGACTTGTCAGTGCCAAAAAAGGAAGGGGCTCCCACCACTGCTGGAGCAAACTCGGGGACAGATAAGTCTATGGCATCGTGCACAGCAGGGCCCCGACAAAGTCTCTCCAAGAAACTCCGAAGACCAGTCTGACTGCTGCATTTTGAACTACCTGAAGTTTCTAGACTACATACAAAGGCAGCCCCACATAGATCACATTGCAGTAGTCAAGCCTAGAAGTTACCAATGAGTGCACCACAGTTTTGAGATAATTATATTCAAGGCAGCTGACATGTCAACCAACGTTGAGAGAAAACGCTCCTGGCCATAGTCTCAACCTGAGATGCCAGGGTGAGGCCTGGGCCCAAGAAGCACCCCCAAACCTTTGGGAGGAGTGCATCCCCATCCAGAACAGGAAGTCCTTCCACATCCCTCAAATTATGACCCCTTATCATGTGTACCTCCATCTTGTTTAGATTAAGTTTCAATTTATTATCCCTCATCCATCTCATTACCGCATTGGGGGGAGACCATGCCATTTCCTGCTAAGGGTGTGATGGGGACATAGATTGTCATTAGCATATTGATAACCCCCTGCTCCAAATCCCCTTGATGAGCTCAAGTTAACTATTTTTCATGCTCCAGTTGATGCCCCAGTTGATGTGTGGGAGGGGTGGCAAGCTCTCACTTAGAAAATTAGTACCTCTCCACCTGCCCCCCATTTCTGTTTCAGAAATCTAGTATTGGGACATAGCTCACCCATCCAGACATGCACTTTGCTCCTCCGGTGCCCCTCTTAATTTTTTTATCTGGTGCCACAATGGCAGTCATCTATGCACATAACTGATATGGATACAGATGTACAGATACAGATACGGCGAATATTTATATACCGCTTTTCAACTAAAGTTCCCAAAGTGGTTTACATATCTATAAATAAATTAATAAAGTTGGCCAAATTTTCCAAATCTGAATCCGAATCGATTTGGATTTTTAAAAAGGGTCCCAGGACAAAAAGAGTGGGTGGTGGTGGTAGTGTCCAATGGGTGGAAGCTACCACCCAAATTTCAAAGGAATTAGGCAAAGGGCTGATTTTTTTGTGTGATTTTTTTTTAAAGTTTACACATCTTTAAGAATTTTCCCATAGGGAATAATGGGGATTCCAGCAAATGTATCGATTCAATTCAAGGGGAAAGGGATGACCCAGAGCAGAGTGTGGTGGGTGGTAGTGCCCAATGGGGGCAGGGAAACTTCCAGAATTATTTCAAAGGAATTGGGCAAAGGGCTGATCTTTTGTGGTTGAAGTTTACGTGTCTTTAAGATTTCTCCCATAGGGAATAATGGAGGTTTCAGCAGCCCCATAATTCCACTTGGGGGGTACTGGGGTTGTCCAGAGTGAGGGGTTGTGTAGTGCACATAGGGTGCCAACCACCCCCATACCCACAAGCCTGTGGGTTACTGGGTTTTGTTGTTTCTCAGGTGTTCATTGTAGATTCTCTGGTAGCATATGAGATTTTCAGTGAAAAACAAGAATCCACTCTCATATGCTACCAGAGAATCTACACTCAGAATACCACAGAAACAGCAGAACCCAGCACCCCATGGGCTAGCAACCCTTCCCCTGGCCAATGTGGGGTCAGTAAAGAGTGGGAAGAAGCAAAAGAGCCAATGGGGAACAAGGAGGGAATTGTCAGCAGGTCAGCCCATGATTTAGGTCACCGATCAGAAGGCTGGAAGGGTGGGAAATTCAAAGAGATGTCAAACACAAAATGGAGACTGACTCAGAGATCACTACAAAATGGAGGTCCGAAACAACAAAACGTTTTGTAGCCAAAACAGGGACGTTTTGTTTTGTATACAAAACGTTTGGATCTGGAAAATGGGTGTTTTGTTTTGTCTACAAAACACCCGAAACAGACTGTTTTGGATACAAAACGTTTTGTATCCGAAACGTTTCGCACATCCCTACTATCCTCATCATCTCACTGAATTGAGGGCCACTAGTTGTTATGTGGGGCTATACTGAAGACTAAAACTGAACAGGGGCAATTGTAGGTATTACATTTATATTATAGAGAGGGCCAAAAAGCAGGATATAGATCTGGAAATGAATGAATGAGCAAATGAATGAATGAACAAGCAGACAGGTGCAGTAAATGCAAATTCTGATTTGTCATATGTGGGGATATAGCTCAGTGGTGAAGCATCCGCTTTTGAATGCAGAAAGCCCGAGGTTCAATCCCTGGCATCTCCAGATGTTACTGGCAATATAGAGTGTTTATTTCTGGTTAACTATAGTTAGCCTAAGCAACGCCATCTTAAGTTGTCTGCATAGAAAGCTGTTCCTGTCAGCCTGCGCATAGACTGCTGACGCCGCCTTAATCGCTTTCCCACGGCACTCTCAATAGCCTCTTCACGTTCCCTTGTTACTTTCATGCCTGTTGTAACAATCCAAGAAGACACTGGACCTTTCCCAGGGCCCAGTGATTGGGGCAGGAATGGCTAATTTAGAGACAAGAGTTTAGCCTAGTAGGGAGGGCTGCATACCTATGTTACTTCTAAGACTCTTTTGTAATGCTGAAATACTGCTCTTGTAATGTGCTGATGGTCAACCTAGCCAGGATGGTGCTATTGCTTGAGGTTGCCATTTTGTGTCTGTACCCTAAAAAAAGGCTGATGCAAACACCATTTTAGGCTGCTCTGTATTTCTGGGAACCTATTCCTCAGAGCTGCACTTTGCAAAGTAAACTAAGTTTTCCTTAAGAAGCCTGTCTCCTCTGATGCTTGAATAATTGGGCGATCACACACCAGGCAAGCTCAGACATTACCTGATAACACAGGTAGGTCTGGGAAAAGACCCCTGTCTGAGACCCTGGAGAACTGCTGCCTATTAGTACGGGCAATACGGACCTTGATGGACCAATGGTCTAACTCACTATAAGGCAGCTTCCTATGCTCCTATGTAATACTGCCTGAAACGACTTTTTTAAAAATATCAACACTGATGAAGATATCTGCTTCACTCAGCAAGGTGAGTTCTTGATTGACTGACCAACTGAGTTAAAGAATGCATCAGTTACCTTTCCACATACAAAAGAGCTGAAAGGGACTTACAGCTATGAAACTTACAGAGAATAAATGAAAATGGTAACAATAATTAATAATTAAAATATACTGTCAAAAATGATCAGCAATACAATGAGGCTGGATAGCAACAGTTGGACAGCAGTTGAAATACAGTTAAACAGCAACAGAGTGGAGCCTTTCAACGCTGCACAAGTGAACCATTACAGTTAATCGAGTGGTAAGTAAAGAATTGTTATTTGTACTCACTGAGAAGGCACAAGCTACTCCCAGGAGGCAGACAAAGATTAGTGCTGTCCTCATTTTTCTGACTTCTGGAAATGAAAAGAAGGGAAATCATTTGTTAACCATCTATATAGGAAGGCTGATGCATCACGCTGGCTTTCACTCATAAAGGTAAAGGTAAAGGGTGCCATCGTCAAGTCGATCTCGACTCCTGGTGCCCACAGAGCCCCGTGGTTTTCTTTGGTAAAATACAGAAGGGGTTTACCATTACCTCCTCCCACGCAGCATGAGGAGGTAATGGCTTTCAGCATCTTCCTGTATCGCTGCTGCCCAATATAGTACCAGCGGGAATTTGAACCGGCAACCTTCTGCTTGTTAATAAAGCTTTTCTCTGCTGTGCCACTTAAGGTGGCTCATACAAGTAGTATAAGTGAAGTATTTCTATGAGTACAGTATCAGCTTTTGAATGCTGTACTATATAAACTGATTGTCATGTTTAATTGGCTTGTACAATGAACTCTGATCGACAAGTGAGGTCAATATTTTTCACGGTTATTTTGAAGGAAAAGTCTCAAGCATACATAGAAAAACTAGGGCTGATGTGATTATTTATTTGTTTGTTTAAAATATGCCTATTCTTTCCCTCTAGCACACTGTTGCTCAGGTTGCCTTACAATAAAACAAAATAGATCACAATAAAAACAATGACAATAAAATGCAATAAAAGCAACAATAAAACACAATAAAATATAATGAAACATGATAAATGTAAGAATAGAAGACAGCAGCAGGTAATATAGGAAACAGACAGGAAAAAGCAGCAATCAGGAAATAAATAATTAGAACTGGAGACCTAATTACAGCCATTTTGTTTTGTTTTTTTAAGCTTCTTTGAAAAGGAGGGTTTTCAAGTTCCTTTTAAAACAAATCAAAGAGGGATTACAGAACTCTCAAACAGGGGTTGCAGAAATCTCAGTCAGCTAATTGTATTTATTATAGTCAATTAATTAATTTAGTAAATTAATTATACAATTTTAGTCAATTAATTAATACTGCATATATTTGCATATCATCCGGGATAATGATACCTCTGAAGAAAAAAGCATACTGGTGTTTTGATGATTCATTTGTGTGTTGTCCTCTCTCAGAATTCTCTAAGAAGAACATTTCCTCTTTTTCTTCACAAATGCCTCTTCTAAGAGCCAAACTACACAAGAATGCATGTTTTGAAGAAGCACTTACACCTGGAAGTGTGATACACAGTGAGTGGGGGTTAGTACTTTCTTCCAGAGGCATTTGTGGCCCAGAAAATCATTGCCCCCACCTCTCAAGCAGCAATTTGCTGCCAAAGTGGTAATTTGCAGCATCAGGATCCTGGATCAGAGATTGCTGTGTGTGTGTTTTTTTGTTTGTTTGTTTTTTGTTTTTAAAGAGAGATAAAAGAACCTCTTTCAGGCCACTTCAGGTTTAAGCCAGACTTGAAAACATGTGTTACAGTATTTGTCTTGTGTAGTTTGAATAAGATAGCACTTGCCATTTTTGGTTTTTATATATTCTTGTATTAAAAATAATAATGGCTGACATCCAGACTATATTACACCTCACCACTGAAATTAATTAGCCCTTTGGAGTTACTCCTGAGTAGGAATATTCAGTACATTAGTCTGGATGTCAGCCAACATGTTTATAAATCTGTTGCCTAATTAAATTAGGGCAGTGCTTTTGTCAAACTTATTTAAATTAATCTAATTAATTGATTAACTACTGTAGCCCTTATCTCTCCTGTCTGTCTGTCTATCATTGGATGATCTGGCTTTTTCTTTTTTGTATCTTGAAACAAACCTGATTGTTGTGGAGCAAATGTGGTGCAGCAGATTACATGCTGGGGTTAGACACTTGGGCAGCATTCGCATGTAATGAGGGACTGGAGTTGGAGGGACCTGCAGTTTCCTTACCATTACATCCAAACCCAGTCAACTCCAGTCACATCTGTAGCACAACTTGAGTTTCCATGACAATACTCCAATTTGAACCCTCAGTTTGTAGTGAGTTTTGCTACCCAAACTGAGGGTCAAGGGAGCCTCCTTTTTGTCTGAATGCAGCACTGGAGGCTGCATTTGGCCAAACTGGAGTTGAGGAAGGAAGCTCTTCCCTCTCTCCCTTCCTGTTTGGCTGTGTGGGCTGTCCTCCAAGCAAGAAGGAAGCCTGCACAGCCAGCTCCCCCACCTCTTTGCAGTCTCATTGACTGCAGAGAGGACACTCTCCTGAACATCCAAATGTAGACAGACACGCGAGGGAGGGGTGCAGAACCGCAGGTCCATTGGACCCCCGGTTCCATGTTACAGGTGAATGCAGCCTTAGGATCTAACCAGATCTCTGCTCAGAGATGAAATTCACTGGGTGGACATGGATAGCCTAGGCCACTGTCTCTCTTCTGGTATACTTCACGAGGCTGTTGTGAGAAGAAAGGATCAAAGACTTGTAAAATTTTAAGTCCTTTAGAAGTTATTAATATAAAATCCAATTATTCATGCATAGCCAAAAGGGTCATTTTAGTTGCTACATGTGATTATAAGTCGCATGGGCTTTCTTCTGCTCTGCGACTAGATGGTTCAGAAACATTTTCAAAGCAGGCTATATAGAGAATGGAGAAGAGGGGGAACCTTAATGGAACAGCAGGCTCCCACATGAGCACTGCTTCATTCAGAAATTCTCAGAACATCTAATCACAGCAGCTTCTTATTAAGCTGTATGGGCAACATGGCCTGCCATTAATGAGAGGGCAAGCTTCACACAGCTACTCATTAATATGTTAACAAATACATGTTCTGCTTTATTCTAACCCAGCCATCTGTAGGAACATTAAACAGCAATTTAGGGGGGAAAGTTAAAATGCAGTTTCAAGAAAAATAAGTATGACTGACATGTTTATGAAACTGTCTTAGATCAGCTGTGCCATTTAAAACGGCTGTGTAAAAATACTGTAGAGAAAATGGACAGAGAGGTTTCTCTCTCTCTCCCATTGGCAGGAAAACAAAGCACTTCTTCACACAGCTCATAATTAATACATGGAATTCTATGCCACAAGAGGTGGTGATGGCCACCAGCCCAAATGGCTTTGAAAGGGGATTAGATAAACTCAAGGAGGACAAATCCATCAATGGTATCTATCTACTAGTCCTGATGGTGATATGCTACCTCCAGGTTCAGTGGCAACAACTAATTGCAGAGGACCAACAACTGGAGTGGGATATTGGCCTTCATGCCCTGCTTGTGGGCTTAAAAGGAAATCCCTGCAGGTGCATGCCCTGCTACTTGTCCATTGCTTTAGGAATGGACTCTTCTAATCAACTGTTCCTTGTTGCAAGGAATAGTTGATAGGTTTTCTGGCTCCTCTGCTCTTCCAAACACATTCTCAGCAGAAAACATGTTTCCTCTCTAGTTCATCATTGCTGCATTTTCCCATTCAAAACCTCCAAGTTTGTGGTTAGAGAACACATAGATATTGTAAGAAATCTCTTGGTAATTCAGAATTCTACCCACATTTCCTCTGACAGTGAAAAATGGAGTGACCAAACTTCATTTGACTTCAAATGCGACATGCACAGACATAGACTAAGAATCAGTTGAGCTCTGAGACTAGAAGTTCATAATATGAGATGCAGGTATTTCTTTCCCTCCCTCCTCATCTGAGTTTGGCCACAATTCTTCTCCTGGGTTGAGCATGTAGAAATGGGGGAACAGGAAGGCCAATGTCCCCTTCCCCTAATTTTCCGGTTCTGGACTTACTCAACATACCTCTAGGCTGAGCCCTAGTGGGAGAAGACAGGAGGAAGGCCATATGTGGGCTGGACTTATACAGTGTGACCTTGAAGCTATAGTTTTTCTGCTCTATCCTCTGGTGCTGAGAAAAAGCCCTTGCTCTGATCCAGGTACATGAAAGAAGGGAGAGAGAGACCAGAGTGGGTCAGGTTGCTATTTGTGGCAATGCTTTGGAAGAGGACAGAAAGGTAGGAAAAGAACCCCCCCCCTTCTTTGAAGCCATCAACTATGATTTTGTTGGCACTAGGCCCTTCTTGGTTGGCCCCCATTTGTCTGTATCTTGGAAGCTTGCAGTGCCTTGGATGAACATTCCATTCCAGGTTCCAGGTTCCCTCCCTAGCATCTCCAAGATAGGGCTGAAAGAGACTCCTGCCTGTAACCTTAGAGAAGCCACAGCCAGTCTATGTAGATGATACAGAGCTAAATGGACCAAAGGTCTGACTCAGTTTGTGGCAGCTTCCTATGTTCCCTGTATTCCTATGTTCCCTATCACAGAGTGGGTAGAGCTAACCTTAGATTCCTGCAACAAAATCCTCACCCAAAGTGATGCTGCCATCACACTGATGTATAGGGAGGAAACAAGCCTGTCCTCTGTCATTCGAGTTGCTACTCCCATCTCTTGGTTATGGTCTAGCAAGATGATCAACACACACTTGGCCTTTATATACACTAGCTGTTTGGTGCAGTGAAATTGTATGTTTCTTTGCATCAGAGGAAATCTGCACAGATGTGCAAACATATTGTAGTTGACTGTGCAGCTGTGTATTTTATTGAACATTTGACTGCCAATATTGCCCTAAACTGAAGAGTAGCTCCTAGAACATCATAGTCTCATGGACCATAATAGGCATCACTTCTTTCACCACAGATCTAAAGTATCCCTTACATTTGAGAATTTGAACCTGGCAGTGCAACTATGAGACTGTCCTGGAACAGATCCATTGATTTCAGTGGGACAGGAAGGATGTAATCCAGAGTTAATTAAATGTGGCCATTGTCCTTGGACTACAATCCACAAACCTCAAAACACTAAATCTGGAGTGCTTCCAAGTACAACTTTGGAGAAAGTTGACAGAGGATGACAACTTTATCTCATTCAGAGATATACTGTGCAGGATCATCAGCAAGTAGAACTAGCTCTTTCAACAGCTTGACACTTTACTGAAGTTATAATTTGTGATGGGGTGAGTCCCACCCTAAGGACTTAATTGCCATCACAGGCCAACATCCTGATTAAGCTTGTGGGCACTCACTGGGAAGAAGCATTCCCACTGTGGAGAACTTCCTTAGCTCTTCAGCACCTATTGCTCAAGGGTGTGTGTGCAATGTAAAAGTCCTTGAAGTACCCTACACCACCTGAATATATGTCCCGGAGGACTGCTTGACCCTTAAGGACATACTTTTGTGAGGCATGGGGAGCTTCCAGAGGAAGGAGAAGTTGGCACAAATCACACACACACACACCCGGCATGTGATAAGTGCTGTGGAGCTATGGAAGCTCTCCAGAGCAAGGATGCTTTTTCTGCATACTTAATCAAATGTTGGCCACAACATATTGGACAGATGGGTTAGGAATAGTCTGGAATAAGTGACAATGATTATATTTTTACATGCATCCACTCCTCATTTAAAATAGTCCAAAACCTGAAACAAACCATAGATTTGATTTAGTTTATTGCATCCATATTTGTGGATTGTTTTCTGCAACATGAGCTGTGATAATCACCAAGTCCCTCATTCACTGAGCCATGAACTCACAAGATGGCCTTAACAAAATACAGTCTGAAAACCTTAGCCGCTATCTGCAGTGTGGAGATAACAATCGTGATCCACCTTACAGGGCTGTTGTAAGCATTATGGAGATTGTGCAGCTTGTGCATATGTGAAATGCTGTGCATGTATATAAAATGCTTTTATATAAAACATATGCAATTTATATAAGAAATGCACTTATATAAAACAAAAGGTTTTATATAACTGCCAAATTTTGTTTCTGTACATGTTAGTATAGGTTGATTATATAAAGTTAGAGAAAGCATTCCATATATATATATATATATATATATATATATATATATATATATATATATATAGCATTTCTGCACTTTCTCCCATCCCTATAGAAGTAATGGTGCAATAAAGGGAGAGGAGAGCTGGTCTTGTGGTAGCAAGCATGACTTATCCCCATAGCTAAGTAGGGTCTGCCCTGGTTGCATATGAATGGGAGACGATGTGTGAGCACTGCAAGATATTCCCCTCAGGGGATGAAGCCGCTCTGGGAAGAGCAGAAGGTTTCAAGTTCCCTCCCTGGCTTCTCCAAGATAGGGCTGAGAGAGATTCCTGCCTGCAACCTTGGAGAAGACACTGCCAGTCTGTGAAGACAATACTGAACTAGATAGACCAATGATCTGACTCAGTATATGGCAGTTTCCTATGTTCCTATGTTCCTATGACCAACAAAGTAGATCTGAAGCCAGGGGGCTAAGAAATATTGGAAATATTTGTTCTATTTAATCATAGCAAGAGAACAGAGAATGAGTTTAAAGCAAGCAAGGTGCTGCAGTAACATACTGATTCAAGTAATAGAAATAATATATATTTTAATTCCCAATCAAAAAGCAAAAAAGTAGTTACCTCAAAGCAAAGTCAGAAATCCATGGATTAAAGAAGAATGAAAAATACTGTCAATTGCAGTGAAAACAAATAACGTTGTCAGACACTTACCAGCTTGCACTGCTGAAGTATACAGCCTGGTCTCAAAGGAGTCAGGGGACAGAGATTTAACAGTTCATCTGTTTGTTCTTGGTCATCCTTCTGGGATATAAGCACTATTTTTACCTTCCACCAACCAATCACCACGTTCCCTGAGTGATGTCATCAAGTGGACTCTCACCAGAAAATCTCCAAACTTCAACATTTTTCTAGTCACAGATTTCGTTTATAAACATAAAGTGCCATTTTAGTGCCCAGAGTTTCTCATCGCTCCGCTTAATTGAAGGGTTGAACCAGAGATGAATAGGTTTGGAAGCTGAGATGTATAATAATGGTCTGGATTTAAATTAAACTAAATATTGGGAACATTAGTTAGGTGGTTTTTTTAAAAGGTACTTTTCTTTGCAGGGGGGTCAGAGTGACCAAGGGATAGAGAGGGAATTACTCAATTTCCTCCCATAAAACTTTGCACAATGAAGTGGAATATTTGAGGTCTAATTCATTTGACCATGGTTTAGAGTGAACTCTGGTGCTGAAAAGATCACTTCACTCATGACATTTTTCCTATATTAAACTGCTCCAAATAATCGCAATGGCCGTGTAGAACAGACACTTGAGCAATGTTGACAGTTTACATAACACTTTTTTTGCATGTGCAAAGCACTTCACCTACACTGTGAGCCCTTTCTCACGATCCCATGAATGGGTTTGAGGGCGAATGGTAGGGAAGGATGCAGCCACTTATCTTCCCCACAGGCAATCCAGAAGAGATGCTGACACATGAGCAGTTCACCCGGGTTAAGGGCGCACTTGTGCCCTTAACCCTGGTTAACTGGCGGGCTCCTTGACGGGCAGCCAAGCGCAGGCTTAGCTTCCCTAGCCTGGCCTTCACTGCTCGTGAGAACAGCCTCTGTGTCATAGCACAAGAGGGTTAAGGACACAAAAAATAGACTCTTGCCAATCATTGTCGAATGCAATAACAGACAATGTGATTGTCTGTTCTTGCAACAAAATGAAAGATAGGAATGTGTGAAACCCACATTCGTTTAAATCGTTTATATCCCGCTTTTAATCAGCATAACAAAAAGGCTTACAAAATGGTAGAAAAGTGACAATAAAAGAAACAACAGTGAAATAGACAGCAGCAATAAAAGACACAATAGGATTAAATCATTTCTGAAATAAGAAGGTTTTCACGGTCCAGCTAAAGCCAAGCAAAGAGGGAGCCCTCTTTAGGGCCCCCTGTTGCCTATATGAAATGGCCCAAGCGGGTTCATATGGGAGAAGGAAGGTCTAGCAGTCCCAGGTTTCTTTGGGCTTAAAGATCTAAACAGAAACATGCTGGATCAAACCAAAGGTCCATTTAGCGCAGTATCTTGTTTCCAACAGTGGTCTTTTCCAACTGGGAAAGTGACAAGCAGTGCATGAAGGCAACAACTTTTCCTTGCTATCCTCTGCCCCCTGAAACTGTGATTTAGGGGTATGCTTCCTCTGAACATGGAGGTTCTATTTAGCAGTCCTGGCTGATAGCTGTTCATAGATTTTCTCCTCCATGAATGTGTCTAATGCAGTAGTGGCCTATACTAACAACCTGGAGGGATAGAAAATGAGCCCCAGATGCTTGGGTACCAGCAACTGCTTTCTCACTGCCTTCTGGCCCCACCATGGCTGTAAGTCAGACATGTGGGTTGTCCATTTGTCTGGTAGGAAATAGAAATCTGCTGCTGAGTGAATGACCATGGATGGGGAAGCCCATATTAGCTGGCCCAATTTTGGGGACAGTGCTGGGGGGGAAGAGGCAGATGATCACTCCAGCACATCTCCATGCAATACTGTTTGACTAACAACGGCATTCATGTTTTCTGGGCATCTCAAGTAAGGATGTATGAAATCCCCCTGACAAACTTCACTAGTGCCATCAAAACTCGTTTTTGTTTCCTTGAAATTCTTCAGATGTTTCTCCTTCATTGGAACTCCAACTGTGCTTTGTAGAGAACATTCCATTGCAAGTTCAGCCACTGAGGTCAAAGAACACATCAGTTGTAAGCAGGAAGTACAACAAAAACTGGGAGCATTTGTGAAAATAGCTTCCTGGCCCCCCATTAGAAAAAGCATACTTGACTATGCACAAACCCAAAGATTGTCAAATTCCACTTTAATGCCACTCAGTAATTCATGCCACTTAGGATAGAAAGTGACGAATACTGTACCTTCTGTACTTGGAGCAGCAATGTTGACTTAATGATACCGAAGTTAGATTTTGGTCAGGACACTCAGGTCAGCAACCCTGATCTTAGAAATCTAGACTTGACCACAAATGATGTGGACGGTTATTATGGCTCCTTTGAAGGGTGCTACCTTTAATGTCTTTCTAGCACCATTCTAGGCTTGGGCCTCCATGCTGACTCAGGGGGAAAGTGGCCACCTACGGAATGTTCAGGGCAAATTCCAGCAAGTCCTGGTGTTCCTTGGTGGTCTGGAACTTGCCTGGATAACTAGTGAGCGGTAGTTGGCATTTTTGAAATGGGGATTTAGGGTGGATACAAGTTTATCACCTGTAAATTCCTTAAATAATGTTTTCCCCTGAATATCAAAAGGGAGGGGGGAGGAAACAACCTAGGTGAATACTATGTGTGAAACAGAATGATAAAATCCACCCCGATTCACAAACAGAGTATTGCAAATCTGAAACAAATTCTAGGATGCAAACTACTCCCCTGCTCTGTCTTTTACTATTTGATTTAATCTTTATTTTTATTCTGCTGTTAATTAATCTGCTTTAATATTTGCTGTGAGCCACCTTGGGGTCAACTGATGAAAGGCAGCTAGGAGAGAAAGAGGGAAAGTAAAGTAAAAGCATAAATAAATAAATAAACTTGTCTGCAAAATCCAGATGGAAATGCCATTTCCTTCCAAAATAATTCCAGTAGGCACAAAATCAATTTTTATAGCCAATCCTGGATGATGGAAAGTAACTATAAGCCATTCTGGAAATAGGAGTCTCAGAGCCAAGCTAAACAGGACTTTTAAGTGCATCTTTCATCTTCTGTGTGTGTGTATGTGTATGTGTATGTGTTTTAATAGCAGCTATGGGGAGGCCCAATCAGGATCACAACTACAGCATGTGAAGATGGCTTTTCAGCCTTGATCCACAGCTCAACAAAAAATGTCCCCATGAATCTACTATTTGGCATAGGAGGGAAGTTGTTGTGGGTGCCCTGCCAATGGCAACTTCCTTCCTGTGGCAAAAATAGCACCAGAGGGAGCAATTCTCCTCAGGGTTGTGAAATCGATGAAAGGGCAGTCAGGCTTTTTAAAAACTCTGAGATGCCCAGGGGCAGAATGCCTATTTGAGCCCCCTACTTTCTTCTATTTGGCTGACATAGTGCATGACATTATGCACCCAGTGGTCATGTAATGTTTGCACAGTTGCACAAGAGCGTGCACAAAGTTGCATGACAGTGCAATTCTATATAATGGCTGCATGGCTGCGCAACTCCACTTGTGCAATTTTTGCACTTGCACAACAACGTCCTTGCACAGCTTTGCAAACATAAAATTCCACCACATGTATAACATTATGCAGTATGCCAGCCACTGCATCCTGTGTCAATGTAATAACCCCAAATACTGAAATAACTCTTGATCCTGGGGTTATATATTAACTGATCCATTTTACCAGATTGAATGAAAAGGACGAATCTGATTATTTCAATTACTGAACCATACTTTGGATCTCGCCCTCCAGCTTCATATGTGGAGCCCAGGGCAATTGCCCCTTACATTGATCTTGTTCGCACACACACCTCTTATGGCTGTTATTAAAAATTGGAAAAGGAGGAGAAGGAGAGGAAGGAGTAGTTTGGAGAGTCACACTTACTTTGGCTTCTAAGTTCCCCCAGGATCACATGTATGGATGCTGGCTGTATTGCTGTGAACCAACATTCAAAATGATTACTAAAGATCCTGAGAATGATCTGAAGCTGACTGATGTATTTCTCTAATCCTGTAACTAAACAGGTCTCATCCTGACCAGTACCTGGATGGATGGTGGCCTCAGAAGGATATGTCACAATGAAGGCACAAATAATAGTTCCTTTCCTACAATGTTTTCTTAATTAGGCAGTCCAACATGCATTTCCATTCCCATGTGCTGCTGGACCACCAAGATAAAGATAGTATCAAAGCCTCCTTGGGCATGTTAAACTAGTTGCATTGCTTGTTAGATCCTGACCAATGTGCGCTTTAATGGGAGATGGGCAACAGAGCTAAATGCTTTGCTATCCTGTGACATAATGGAGGAAACTGTTCAAAGCCTGAAGATGAAACCACCAAGTCAACCACCAATGGAACATAAGAGAAAAAAATTTAAACCCTCTCCAGGGGAGTTATGTCAACAGCTCCAGTTGACTAATGCCATTGCTCAGCAGGGACCTGTAGAGTTTTTGAACCGGTTTTCTCAATGGCTAGGGCTGAGGTAAGGACACCCAGCAAACAAGCATAACCTTAATTACTCATCACACTGATGAGGCTGGCAATGAAAGTGGACCTCTAAATGCTTAGATTATAACAAGAGCTGAGGAATCCTGCAGTGATGACTTTATGATTGATATTTTTCAAAACCACAGAGCAAACAGAATAACAAAAACTACCTATTGGTTAAAAAAAAAACAAGTAAAAAAGGAAGAACCAAAGAGTGAGACTGAATGTGCTGTTTCCAAACCAAACTGGAAAATTTGCCAGGACAGGGAAACCAAGGTTATGTCACTTTGCATTCCTCAGCCATGGCAGATTTCCTCCAGAGCAAAGGTTTATAAACACCTGCTAGGAATTCAGTTTAGGTATAAAAATGGACTGGGTTGGATTGGAACATTTTTCTACCAAAGATGGGCATTGGTCTTGTTGCTACCATTTTGGGTTTGTTGGGAGGAATGGGACCACCAAGTCCAGGACAGCCATGTCTTGGATGCTGACAAAAGAGAGTGTGGTATAATGGCTGATAAGAGGGAGTGTGGCTAAAGAGATGGACCGTGACTTTGGAGACTAAGGTTCAAATTCCCACTGAGCTATAAAGCTCACTGTGTGACCTTGGTCCAGTTTCTATCTGTTAGTCTAGCCTACCTCACAGGATTGTTGTGAGGATAAAAGGAGGGACTATGTAGAATTCCCTGAGCTTCATGGAGGAAGGGTGGGATAAGCATTATTAAAAAGATATTTATTTATTTATGTGTTTATTTATTTATTTAGCCTTTCAAACCCATCAGGCCTCACAAGGCAAGCTTACAAAGAAACATTTATTTTCTTTTTAAAAATCTATTTAAAATATTTATATCTTGCCCCTCCAGGGCAATACTGCTCAGGGTGGCTCACAACAACAAAACAATAAAAACAGTATAAAATAAAAAATAAAATAAATCAGTAAAACAGACAGAACACTAGACAGAATAAAATAAATTGATTAAAATAG
The DNA here is from genome assembly GCF_027244095.1 of Hemicordylus capensis. Taxonomy (NCBI): domain Eukaryota; kingdom Metazoa; phylum Chordata; class Lepidosauria; order Squamata; family Cordylidae; genus Hemicordylus; species Hemicordylus capensis. The sequence continues at coordinate 21,936,620 of NC_069661.1, read as the reverse complement.
ACCCAGTTAAACATTTAAAAACCCATCAGACTCTACCAACAAAATAAAAGCCATTCTAAACAAATGAGTTTTAAGATCTTTTTTAAAAGATGCTAAGGGAGGGAGCACGGTGAAGATCTTCTGGGAGGGCATGCCAGAGCTGAGGGGCCACAACCAGGAAGGCATTGAATCTGTTCACATGTGCAGCAAAGATCGGGTTTGGCTACCTAAGCCAGATCTTTGCTGTGTATAAACTGCTGGGAGCTGCGAGGCTCCCAGTGAGGGTGTGGTGCTGAAACCACTCAGGGAGCCTGCCACTTAGTCAGCGTTAAGGGAGCAAGGGTGCTCTTAACCCGGGCTAACTGATCATGTGTTGGTGTCATGCAACTCCATGCGGCACCCACACACCAAGAGCCTCTCAGATGGCATTGGAAAGATCCCCATAATGCTGCACTGTGCACTCGTGCAGTGCATTGTGAGAGTTCTTGGGGCCTCTCAGCCCCCAAACCTCCATGCTGCTTCTGGGAGTAGCCGGCAGTCATCTGGGTGGGCAATCCGCCACCCAGCAATGTCAGGGAGATCATTGGGGGGGGAGGGAGTTAAGCATTTTGTGGTTTCTTCCCCTCACCCCTTTTGAGCCCTTTCTCCCGATCATGAGAAAGGGCTTCCTATCTCTCTCCTAATTAGATAATTAATAGTAACAACAGACCTTTGCTGTCATTTAATGGTACCTCAAACAAGGAACCACCATACTGTAGTTATACCTCTGTGAATGTTCATTGGAGTGTATTTATTCATCAAGTTATATATATTCTACCTTCCAACCCTCTCAAGGCCTTCAACACAGGTCAACATCAATTCAAAACAAAAGAATAATACAATAAACAAATTAAAACAACACAATTAATCAATTAAGGGCAACAAAACCCCAATAAACTGGAATAGCTTTAAAAAGCAAATGCACAATAGATACCAGTCAACTAACATTAAATCCCAGGCACAACAAAAAAATGTTTCTGCCAGCTGACAGACCACTAGCAGTGAAGGGACCAAATGAGCACCACAGGACAGAGAGTAATTTTATTAGTGGTTGTGCAGATGAGGGTTGGGTGGGATCATGGAATCTATTGCCAAAGATTTTAGACGATCAGCTCTAGGGACGTGGCTGGATGTGCCTGCCCCTGCTAACGTGGCAAAGAGGCACCTTTTAACGTGTTGATTCTCTTAATTTAGCAGGGGGAGATTAACTGGCCCTCTCCACCCCCAACACAGTTTCTCCAGTGACTGTTGCTGGTGTCTCTATCTTATGTTTCTTTTTAGATTGTGAGCCCTTTGGGAACAGGGACCCATCTTATTTATTTATTATTTCTCTGTGTAAACCACTCTGAGCCATTTTTGGAAGGGCGGCATAGAAACTGAACGAATGAATGAATGAATGAATGGAATGAATGAATGAATATCCAGTCCAGAGGTGAAGCAAGATCAAGTACAGGAACAAAGAAAGAAAAGATTAGACCACTTTGCTTTTATACACTTTGCCTTTGCACATGTACAATTTCATACCATGTACAGTTCTGGCACATAGAGGCAAAGAGACATGACTGGGAACAGGCGACAGAGCAAGGAGAGACAGGTAGCCATGTGGCAATGGGAAAGAAAGCTCTTGGTGAAACACCCAGATAGCTATGAGCCCAGGCTAGGTTCACTGCCAAATTCTGGAAAAACCTATAATTTGGAAGAAAAATTGCAGAAAAGTCTGGGATTTATCAGAATCCAGTGGGCTTCTTTGTAGTTAAGGGAAGTAGGAAGTCCTCCCTCCCAGAGGCCTCCTTTGCAGTTTGTACTGCCCCAAGGGTGGCTTGCTGCATAGGCAATAGAAGCAATTGCCTACGGTGGCAAATCTTGGGGAGTGGCAAATCTGGGGGGGGGGGCAGGAGAAAGTTAAATCTATTTTTTACACTTTTAAAACAGCCGCTGTGCAGCAGCATGTGGTGGGGACAGTGGCGAGAGCACCTAGTGGGCCAAAATCATGACAGGTCAGGTGCTGGATGGTGGCAGAGAGGGTAGCGAAAGAGCTCCTCACACGAACCCACCTTCCTCCAAAATGACACAGGTCAGGTCGATTTCGGCCCATTTCAGGCCTGTGTGTGTGTGTGTGTGTGTGTGTGTGTGTGTGTGTGTGTGTGCAGACGCCTGAAATTGGTCTGTGTCATTTGGGAGGAAGGTGGGCTTTGTGAGGAGTTCTCTTGCCGCCATCTCCATCACCATCCAGAGCCCAACCTGTCATGATTTGGGAGGCAAGTGGGCCTATTAGGAGCTCTTGCTGCTGTCCCTGTTGTATTGCTGCCCATGTGCAGTGGCGGTCTTAAAAGTTAAAAAAAAAACACCACAGATTTAACTCCCCAGCCCCAGCCCTTTATTTGTAAAGAAGAACCCTTGCCACTGGGATGGCAAATCTTTGGCTACCTATGGGTGGCAAAAGGCTTAATCTGCCCCTGCACTGAAGTCTGTACCGGGGCTCCCAAACTGTGGTACTCCAAATGTTGCTGAATGACAACTCCCACAATCCCCAGTCACAATAAATTGTAGTTGGGGGTGATGGGAGCTGTAATTCAACACCTAGAACACCACAAGTTGGGAGCCCCTGGTCTAAACCAATGTGCTGTGATGGTATTGTTGTGCAAGGTGACAATAAGGGAGGCAAAAAGAGAGTTTGAGGAACATTTAGCCAAAAGTATCAAGGGGAATAACAAAAACTTCTTTAAGTACATCAGAAGCAGGAAACCTGCCTGGGAGGCGGTTGGGCCATTAGACAATGAGGGAGTGAAAGGGTTTATTAAGGAGGATATGGAGGTTGCAGAGAAACTGAATGAGTTCTTTGCATCTGTCTTCATGGCAGAGGATACTGAGCATATACCTGTTCCTGAACCAGGCTTTTTAGGGATGGAGGCCAGAAAGCTGAGTCAGATAGAAGTGACAAGGGATGATGTTCTAAACTTTCTGGAAAAACTGAAAGCTAACAAATCACCAGGGCCAGATGGCATCCATCCAAGAGTCCTCAAAGAACTCAAATGTGAAATTGCCGACCTTCTTGCTAAAATATTTAACTTATCCCTGAAATTGGGCTCTGTACCAGAGGACTGGAGAGTAGCAAATGTAACACCGATTTTCAAAAAGGGATCCAGGGGCGATCCAGGAAATTACAGGCCGGTTAGCCTAACGTCCGTTCGGGCAAATTGATGGAAAGCATCCTCAAGGATAAAATTGTATAGCACCAAGAAGAACAGACCCTGCTGGGAGTGAGCCAGCATGGCTTCCGCAAAGGTAAATCTTGCCTCACCAACCTTTTGGACTTCTTTGAGAGTGTCAACGAGTGTGTGGATCAAGGTGATCCAGTTGACATAGTCTACCTGGACTTCCAAAAAGCTTTTGACAAAGTTCCTCATCAAAGACTCCTGAGGAAACTTAGTGGCCATGGGATAAGGGGACAAGTATATGTGTGGGTTGCTAACTGGTTGAAAGGCAGGAAAGAGAGGGTAGGTATAAATGGAGAGTTTTCACAATTGAGGGAAGTAAGAAGTGGGGTCCCCCAGGGATCTGTACTGGGACCGGTGCTTTTTAATTTATTCATAAATGATCTAGAAGCAGGGGTAAGCAGTGATGTGGCCAAATTTTCAGATGATACCAAACTCTTCTGGGTAGTGAAAACCAAAACGGATTGTGAGCAGCTCCAAAAGGATCTCTCCAAACTGGGGGAGTGGGCGACAAAATGGCAAATGCGGTTCAATGTTAGCAAGTGTAAAGTGATGCACATTGGGTCAAAAAAACCCAACTTCAAGTATACGCTGATGGGATCCAAGCTGTCGGTGATGGACCAGGAGAGGGATCTTGGGGTTGTGGTTGACAGCTTGTTGAAAGTGTCGACTCAATGTGTGGCAGCTGTGAAAAAGGCCAATTCCATGCTAGGGATCATTAGAAAGGGGATTGAAAATAAAACGGCTAACATTATAATGCCCTTATACAAAACTATGGTGCGGCCACACTTGGAGTACTGCGTACAATTCTGGTCACCACATCTTAAAAAGGACATGGTTGAACTGGAGAAGGTACAGAAGAGGGCAACCAGGATGATCAGGGGCCTAGAGCACCTTTCTTACGAGGCAAGACTACAACACCTGGGGCTTTTTAGTTTAGAAAAAAGACGACTGCGGGGAGACATGATAGAGGTCTATAAAATCATGCATGGCGTGGAGAAAGTGGAGAGAGAGAGATTCTTTTCCCTCTCACACAACACTAGAACCAAGGGTCACTCCATGAAATTGATTGCCAGGAGGTCTAGGACCAACAAACGGAAGTACTTTTTCACACAACACGTGATCCACTTGTGGAACTCTCTGCCACAGGATGTGGTGACAGCCAACAACCTTGATGGCTTTAAGAGGGGTTTGGATGACTTCATGGAGGAGAGGTCTATCAATGGCTACTAGTCAGAGGGCTGTGGGCCACCTCCAGCCTCAAGGGCAGGGTGCCTCTGAGTACCAGTTGCAGGGGAGTAATGGCAGGAGAGAGGGCACGCCCTCAACCCCTGCCTGTGGCTTCCAGCGGCATCTGGTGGGCCACTGTGTGAAACAGGATGCTGGACTAGATGGGCCGTGGGCCTGATCCAGCAGGGCTGTTCTTATGTTCTTATGTTCATGTATGAGCCATGCAGGGAGGCCTACTGACTTTCCAAATCACTGAATGTTAGAGTTGGAAGGTGTAAGAAGTAAGAATTCTAAAGCAGGGATTCTCAACGTGTGGGTCCCCAGATGTAATTGGACTTCAACTCCTATAATTCCCAACCAAAGGCCACTGGGGCTGGGGATTATGGGAGCTGAAGTCCAATAACATCTGGAAAGGAAACCCACACGTCAAGAATCCCTGTTCTAAAGCATTGCTCTTAGCATACTGCAGTACCATCTTCTGGCCACTAGAGGCATGGGGAGTTATGTTTAGGTCTCTTTTGGTCAATTGGAGTCAGAACTGTTCCATTGTTGTTAAAGGCTAGTGCATGTTTGGGTATTTTGTTCTATGACTCTCTGTACTTTAATGACTCTCTTTCAGTATGGGATGTTTTAGTTTCCTAATACATCTTTATTTGTTTTTGAACTCAACCTACTGTGTTGAGATAATCTCTTGGGCTAAACCTCTTTGCCACCAGAGCACACTGTGTGAGGACTTTAATGTTTTTCCTCACACCCCTCAACAGAAGGAACCTTTGAAATCTTCATCCAATCCCCTGCTCAAGGGAGAGGGGAGCTCTTCTAGAGGTGCCAGAATCCCGTAAGCTCACCGTTGGAACTGGAGCGTCTGCAGTTTCAAATGGTTTCTGGGCTGGGCCATGGAGGTTTGGCAGACATTTAGATGGAAAGTCCAGACTCATGATACTGTTGCCGTGCAGCCACCCGCAAGTTGCCCTTTCCAGCTTTTCTCTTTCCCTTTTGTGGGAACAGTTGTGAGGCAGGGACTGGTGAGGTCAGAGTTATTTCATTAGTCCACTCATCCTGATTCCTAGTATAGCAGGTGAGATGGTAGGCAGGGGTGTAGCTATAACTGTGTGGACAGGTTTAAAGAAAACAGACCCACCCCCAGATCCACCCCTCCCTATTTTCTTCTTTCTCTCCCTCACTCTGTGGGGCCGCCAGGGAGAGGGGCAAACAGGGGCCCCCTCTCCCCTAGCTATGCCCCTGCTGATAGAGTTCCACTGGATGTTACAGTTTGTCTTCCCACATGTGGCAAATTTGTGGTAGGATGAAGCAAAACCTGTAGCATCTGCACTGGAAATATCTGGAAATGGATGTAAACATCATAGAAAACTTTTTTAAAAAATTTATTTAACATATTTTTACACTGCCCAAAACTTACATCTCTAGGCGGTTTACAACAAAGCAAAATAAATGACTACAGAAAAGTTAAAACATTAGTTAAAACAGAAGAAATGATAACTGAAAAGGCAAGAACTGTTGTCATGGTACATGTCATATTGCTTTGGGAAAGGGCAAATTTGCCCACATTTTTGTACAAAGCAAAAACCCTGGTCTTTAGCCATAAAGGTTGCACATTGTGGACAGAGCTGGCCAGTCCTAAGATGCTTGCCTCATTGTTGGGTTTTTGTTCATTTCTTTGGACTCCAAAAGCAATGCAGCTACCTCCCAGGTGAGCCTATTTTTACACAGTTAGCAGGCTTTGTTCTCATGTGTTTCTCACAATACCGTATTCAAACGTTATATCATGATGTGTGCATATAGGATTGTTTGTTTGTTTGTTTGTTTGTTTGTTTGTTAATACTGTAACTCTACATATGCGTTCAGTTAAAAAGTTAACTTTATTACTGGATCTGGCATATGTAGGATATAGATTGTGTGTACTGCTGGACACTCAGCATAATGTGTGGATAACTGTACAAATATATAGATCAACAGTCTGTGTACATTGTATGAGGCTGTATGTGCACACAATGCAATGTGTGGTCTTTATATCTAGGCACAATCCAGGCAAAGAGAAGCAGTTCTTAGTCCCATTAATCAAAACAGGAGTTAAGCACCTGTGTAACTTTTCCATTGAAATCAGTGGGACTTTAAAGTACTTCATTTTGACTGGTTTCTGTCCCCTCCTTTTAATAAAGCAGTAATGTGTATTCTAGGGCTAAGTCAAAATAAATGACATGTAAAATGCAGGGATGTGAACATTTTCTCCACCTGCAAAATGCGCCCCATTTTGGAGGTATGTCCGGGTTGTGTGTGTGTGTGTGTGTGTGTGTGCACGTGCGCACCTTTTTATAGTTATTGTTTTGTGGGGAGGTGGCATTGAAGAGAAAAGGTGCCCTCCAACATACATTACTCATCCCCTCCCCACAACTGTCATTCAGGTGGTGGCAGCAATGTTCCATTCTAAGCAGCTTTGAAGTCCTGATTTGAGCTGCAGTGTCAAGAGAGAAAAAACAGTTATTCTCCTGGTATCAAAAACATTATCAGTCAGCCAATCAGCTTTGGCTGTGTGACAATACCAGTGAGGGCAAACAAAGCTAGTTCAGAGTGAAGGCAATGCCTATTAAGGAAGGATGGTGCTGTTAGGAGTAACCCCCTTTTCAGCCCAAACTCCATGCTCATGGGTCTCCCAGGCAGTACCAGGATGTTTCAGGTCCACATTGGCATTACCCGAGACCAAAGAGAAAAAGACATTTTGCAATGGAATGTGAGAGAAGGTTTGGCATCAGTGCCCCTCTCCCCTGCTTGATATTGATAACAAAAGGGCTGATCAGGTCTTTGAGGAAATCAAATGACCTGAGAAGACCTGAGAAGGAAATTAACTATAACCACAGACAAGCTTGGTATGCATATACTAAAATACCTTCCTCCAGGAAATTAAAACAAATCATAAGTTTAAAAATTCCTCAACAGAGCAGTCCCCCCACCCACCACTTAAGTGTGAAAACTATTTCCTACTACTGACTGAATTAGCCCTGAGGACTAGCACCTCATGATTAGATTACACTTCTAGGACGGAGCCTCATACACAGAGTGATTTTGAAAATCTCCAAAACAATAGATTCAGCCACAAAATTTCGTTGCTGCTCATCAGCAACGCCAAAATAGGAATTCAGACTTTAGAAAAGTAATCTTGCTCCTCCTCCTCCTTGAATAGGAGTAAAGTGGAAGGTGCTCAATCCTTTTGTCAAAAACACTCAGTTGATAGGGTATAAAACCCTCCTTGTAGAGTTAATTCTTTGTACAGTTCACGGACCTGCTCATGAATCTATCTACACATTGTTCAAGCCACTGTTCCCGAGGACTGAGGCTGCTCTGATTTTCATTACTTTGACCATTACAAAGTCCAGACAGAGTACACATTCTGTGTATGAGTACTAGAGATTCACAACCCTGAGAATCTCTAGTTCAACAAGCAGAAATCATTATTGCGGGGTGGCCTCAATCTCTCGCAGTCCACTAACCTAGCTGCCCAGAATTCCCCATCATCAAGAAAATCTCCAATCTCATCACTCCAGCCCAGGCAAGCTGCAAAAAAGGTAGATATAGCTGCTTCCTACAATCACCCATTTCAAGACAGGGATTCTTTTTTCCTAAAAAGAAGTCTCTTTTCTACCTTTTCACTAATACACATGTAGCCCCCAGGGACCCCTTTTGTTAAAGACGTGCAGAACAGTGTTCTAACAGGTATTCCCAGATGTTGTTTACAATTCCCATAATCCCCAAACAAAGGCTACTGCTGCTGGGGATGCTGGGAGTTGTAGTCAACAACATCTGGGAATACCTGTTAGAGGGAACGCTGGTGCAGGACTGAAGTGTTTCTGTGATCAGGAGACTAGCCCTGCTCAGAAGCATAGGCCATAAGTTTGTCTAAGTTCTCTAGAAGTCTCTAGAGAATGTATTTGCTAAATTCTCTGGAAAATAAAAATGATAATATTATAATGCCCACATACAAATCTATGGTGTGGCCACATTTGGAGTACTGCATACAGTTCTGGTCACCGTATCTTAAGAAAGACATTGTAGAACTGGAAAAGGTGCAGAAAAAGGCAACCAAGATGATCAGGGGCCTGGATCACCTTCTTAATGAGGCAAGGCTACAGCATCTGGGGCTTTTGAACCTGAAGGTTCAAATTCAGGTTCGGGAATGAAAACAGAGCCGCGGTTGGGTGACAAAACTAGGATTTCACGCATTTGGACGACCATAAACTCAAACCTCTGGTACATTTACCTATGGTTTGGTGTTATGTACGAAAAATCCCCCTCCCCTCTGCCTCGTGCTGGGGGGAGGGTTCTTTTCCCAGCCCTAGCTCAGCACGAGGACCAAGAAGGGTCCCGATTGGCTGGCTGGGCTTAGGGGGCGTGGTTTTGGCCGAAAAGGGCCGTTCCACGCCCAGAGCTGACCAGTCCGTTTTGGATTGTCCCCTCCCTCCCTTCCCTGGTGCAGAGCGGGTCTAGAGACTGGTCACCTCTGGGGCCGAGTAGGAATTTTTTGCCCTTAACTGATTGGCCGTGGTTGGGTTTTTTTTCGCCTACTCCGTTCTGCAGTCAGGGGTTGGTTAGGTTTTAGGTTGGCCACGTTGGCAGTAACAGTGCGGGCTGAGGGGTAAGCAAGGTATAGTATCGGTGAGCACCCTTGGATATTTAAAGGTGGATTGGTTAATCGCTCCTTAGTTGCCTGTGCGGCACGGGGAGAAATTGATGGCCATGAAACCTGCTACAGGACTTCACCATCCTTTGGGCTGCGCGGCCCGGGGTGTGTGTGAATACCTGGAGCTGTCCAGGTCCCCTCTTCTAAGGGGGTGGTTGGCTTTGATGGAATGGGGCAGGGTGTGCCTGCCTCTTTCCTGAGCCAGGGTGTGTCGCCCAAGGTGGTAATGGGTAGGATGACGGTAATCCTAGCCCATGCCTAGGGGCCCGCACTGTTTCGTGGGGGTGATTCATCACCCACTGTTCAGTTCGCCTTTGCCTGTTGTTAATTAATCAATAAAGTGTGGCCCTTTATCCATAAAGAATGTCTACGTGTCTTCTTGGGCTGGGGTCTGGGAAAATGGCTTATGGTGAAAATGTTTGCTGCTGTTCTGAACATTTCGCTTGGCCCTAATAATGGCATATTCCACCTAAGCAGTGTTCCCTCTAACAGAGATTCCCAGATGTTGTTGACTACAACTCTCATCATCCCCAGCTGCAATAGCCTTTGCTTGGGGATAATGGGAGTTGTAGTCAACAACATCTGGGAATCCCTGTTAGAGGGAACACTGCTCCTAAGAGTTTTTGTTTAATGTTGATTTGGACGGTGGGAAATAAGCTAACTCCAGTCATGTATCCCTAGTACATTACCCAGAGGCAACATAAATGTACCTTTCCCACAAATAGCCCATTGTTTTATAAACTGTACTAAGAACTTTCTTGTTGTGATAAAGGGACTTTGCGTAATCTGAGCTCATTAGAGTGGTCTGTACCAGCCTGAAGAAAGATGCTAAAAGGAATTAATATAAAGGCCAACTGATTTTAGCTCGCAGACTAAAGTAGTGTTTTCCGTTTCTTTCCAAGGAGAGCTTAAGAACTTTTTAACGTCATCAAGAATATGTCTAAGCTGTTTTAATTTCTAACCCCTGATTTCCAAGAAGGAGCCTGCTTATTTATAACATTTGCTTGAGCCTAGTCTTCCAAAAAACTCAGGGCAGCATATATGGGCGGTTTCCCCCTTTAGCCTGACGTCACTGCAATAGGTTAGGCTGCTTGAGAAGAACCAACCTCTTTCCCCATTGGCTAGAAAAATACTAATCAGTTCTTCTAGGAGAGCAAGAAAGCCTGGCTAGCAGGGGGTGCTACAAAAATTGCACAATGTCCCTGTTCTGCATCCGATCACAGTATCACCAGATCATGAGACTGTGCTGGGAAGTAGGACAGAGGCCTGCAGGAGTGTATGAGGGATGAATATACTCATGCTTTGAATTTGCACAAAAGATTCTCACTTCCCACATCTTTGTGTCATCTGATACCAGGGATTCCACTTAGGATGTTTTGCATACAGTGGTCAAGCCATTAACACATTAACACATTAACCCAATCCCCTGTCTATACTTCTGGCAGAGATGAAGTCACCTGAACCCAAAGCATCTGATTCTAAAACTGAAAAACTAGTGTCAGAAAACTAGCTACTTCAGAGCACAGACAGAGTACAAACAAAAAAGCTATTGATGATAAAAAGATTTCTCATCCCCAATTATGTGTGGAGGTGATACCTATTTTGTCACATGCAGGTTTTGCCTTATCATCTGGACAGGCCTTTATATGAGCTATGACATAAGACTTCACATGTGGATGACATGAGACTTTGTAACATGGAACACCCCCCTCCCCTGTCACTTGAAGTGACTGGCCCCATTCTGGAACACAGGAATAAGACATATATTGAATCAGAATTATACTGAATCAGTTGATTCATTCAATAGCATAGCAAGGTCTTGTGGAGAGCTGGTCTTATGGTAGCAAGCATGACTTGTCCCCTTAGCTAAGCAGGGTCTGCCCTGGTTGCATATGAATGGGAGACTAGGAGCGTGAGCACTGTAAGATATTCCTCTCAGAGGATGGAGCCGCCCTGGGAAGAGCAGAAGGTTCCAATTCCCTCCCTGGCTTCTCCAAGATAGGGCTGAGAGAGATTCCTGCCTGCAACCTTGGAGAAGCCGCTGCCAGTCTGTGAAGACAATACTGAGCTAGATAGACCAATGGTCTGACTCAATATCTGGCAGCTTCCTATGTTCCTATGAGGTCTGAGGAGGCCTGTGTTCAATAAATGATGCTCTTCTTGCGATTATTTTTGTGGTGCCATTAGGAACCATGAAATTTTTTACTTTGTATTTTTGGCCACTGCCACAAAGCGCATACACACACACACACACAAACACACGGCATTGCCTTGCCACTGCCGCTCCTCCTCCACCCACCACCCTGCTTACCACGCCACTGCCCCGTGCTTACCAGCCCGCTTATCCCCAAAGTAAATCTCTCAATCCCACAGGGAATACCTTTTAGCTGGAGTGCTATTATTTCCCTATGAATAATCCTCCTTCATTTTCTACTCTTCCCCAAATGCTTTATTATTTTGCAAAAAGAATGTGCTTGACCATCTCATCAACATTGCTTCTTATGCTGTGCATAACCCCAAGGCCTGGCTGTCTTTCGCAATCTGCTGCCAAATGGTGTGTGTCACCCTAGTGTTAACAGTTGCAGAAACCACTTGGTGCATTGAGGCATTGACTTCAAAGTCTAGCTGAAGCCCATTGTGCTATTGTAGCAGGGTTTAATTACAAGGGAGATCTGAAACTCGGTTTGGGTTTCGACTGAAGCTCCAGGCCAAAAATATCCCACAAAATCAAAAGTAGACATGCCATCGGATGCCAACTCAGCACACTTCAAGTGGAGAAAGGGACAGAAGTCTCACTTTTCATGTTTTTTAAATGAACTTTGAACAAGCAGATTAATCCAACAAATGTCCATTTCACTTCAGCACATGAAGCTGTTTAATGTGTGTGTGTTTTCCAAGCAGAAAAGCTTGGTGATCATGGTAAATCATATGTTCCTATGTTCCTAGAGTTAGTACTGTTTTAGCTGTTGAATTCAGATTCCACACAGGTGTTGATACCTAAACAGGCTTACTAGCAGGGCAGTTTACAATTCCCTGGCAGAGCACTAATACAGGCCTGCAACAGGGTTTCTCCTAAGCCAAGGGTTCCCACCCTTGAATCTCCAGATTTTGACTACAACTCCCAACAACCCTAGCTGGGGATAATGGGAATTGTAATCCAACAGCAACTGGGGGCAGAAGGTTAGGAACGCCAGGTCTAGGCTAAAGGGAGAGAGGGGAAAGGGTGTACGGAGGCTATACTGTACTTAAGCAGACAGTGCACATTTAATCCACTGTTCCTGAATACAGCAGAAGTCAGGGGCGTAGCTATAATTGAGCGAAAGGGTTCAAAGAACACGGGCCCCCAGCTTCTGAGGGCCCTCCAGTTCCACCCCTCCCTATTTTCTTCATTATCTCCCTCACTCGGGGGGGGCTGCCAGAGAGAGGGATGAACACGGGCCCCCTCTCCCCTAGCTACTCCCCTGGCAGAAGTATCAAAATGTTTGGGTCTTTAGGAGATACTGGATGACTGTTCTGAAAGCACTGCAATCCAGGAATGCTACCCTGCTAAGGATTAGTTTCAGCAAACAATGCAGACTGTGCCCTACAGTTACTGCCTATGGAATTCAAAAGAGAAATGTGTCCATTTTTATGTTTCAAGATACAGAGAGAGATTGGGGATGGAAAGCTTAGAATGCAAAAGCCATGATCCAGGGGCAGAGCTACCACTGGGCGAATGGGTTCAAAAAACCCAGGCCATGCCCAATCAGGGGCCGCGCTTCGTGGCTCCGACACCCCCCTTCCATGTCAGACGCAGGGGTGCTGGTTTAGCTCCTGAGCGGGGGCCGAGTGGCCCCCGTTCAGGAGTTAAAGGGCCGCTGCATTCATGGCGCGGCCAGCAGCAGCTCTTCCCTGCCTTATAGGCAGGGAAGAGCTGCTCCTGGCTGCACTGCAAATGCAGCGCCAGCAGAAGTCTAATTCCCGTAGAGGCCGCGTGGCCCCTTTCGGAGTTAAATGGCTGGCGCTGTGTTCACGGTGCAGCCCGAAGTGGCTCTTCCCTTCAGGGGTCTGGCTTGAATGCAGCACCAGCCCGAGTCTAGCTCCGGGCCATGCGGCCCCTTTGGGAGTTAAATGATCAGCACTGCAAACGCAGTGCCGGCCTTACTCGCTCCCTTCTCCCTTCCCAACTGAGTTCCAAACGGAGCTGGGGCTCCGTTCAAGCCAGACCACGCCCCCGTGTCTGATGTCAGATGCGGGGGCGTGGCTAGCCCCACGTCTGACGTCAGACGCAGGGGGTGGGGTCAGCGGGGCCGCCATGGCCGCCACGGCCACCGGAGCCACACACAGGCCACTGGCGGTCAGGCTCCACCACTGCCATGATCTGTAGTGAATTGCAAAAAGCTGGATGTAAAGCCTCACTCCCAGCACCATCAGAGAGTCACTTTTCTACTATACCTGCTTCACGGGCAGGGGCGTAAGTAGGGGAGAGGGGGCCCGTGTGCATCCATCTCTCCCCCCCCCAGATTGAGGGAGATAATAAAGAAAATAGGGAGGGAGGGATCTGGAGGGCCCTCAGGAGCTGAGGGCCGTGTTCTTTGAACCCTTTCGCTCAATTATAGCTACGCCCCTGTTCACGGGAGTACCATTTTGAATTTTAATAGGAGGAAGGAATGTATCTTAGTGTATGCAGGAAGGTGGAAAGTCCAAAATTCTTTTCTGAATTACCCCCAAGGTTAAGACATAAAAAAGCAAGGCACTGAAGTATAAACTGTGCTTGGACTGTTCCACTTCAGACCTGCAGGCAGAAGCTCATATGAATGTTCCTCCATATAAAACAAAAGAGAGAGAGAGAGAGAGAGAGAGAGAGAGAGCTAAAACCCTGCACATAGAAAACTTGATGTCAGGGGAAATTATTCCATTCTAGCCTTCACCCTGACATACTAGTTTTCTATATGTAGGAATGTGTCGTCGTCCCCACCATGAAGGGGCAGTCCATCATGTGAGCCTTCAACTGCCAACTGAAGAGGTACAACCAAGACACAATGGGCCCTTTTGGACATAGCGTGAAACCATGGATTGACGAACCTGAGGTTAGTTCTTGAACCTGGAAGTTGTTCCAGAGTTGGAAGCTGTTCCAACCCAGGTTGGGCAGCCTCCAGTTTCAGGGCAGAGGAGCCCCTCTCTCTTCTTGGTCCACCGAGGCCGCATCCCAGCAAGCTTCATAATGCTCACATCACCAGGTTGTGGGCAAAGCATCAGCACATCAGCAAGGCGGCAGCCATTGGCCACGATCTTCAAGGGGGTGTGCCCAGCACAATTGTGCCTTTTTGGCATGGGCTGCCTGCCCTCAGCAGGGAAAGGGCATTTAACCCCTCTTAAATGGCATTTAAACCCTTTCCCTCACAACACTTGCACCACCACCATCACAGGAATCTCTCAGCCAGTCTTGCACAAGCACAATTACTGGTAATAGGAGGATGGAGAGAGGCATTAATTTTCTGTTACTCCAGGAAGGGACCATGATGACTTCCTAGGAGGGACTACATATATTAGGGCAGGCAAAGGATCCTGGGGTCTACTGTGCAAAGAATGCTCTTGAGATGGCAGACCTGGTCAAAGCTGCCCAGGAACCCCTACACACTCCTGCCCCCGTGTCAGCTTGCTGGCTAGAGATTAGCCCTCTCATGAGAGGGCCAGTCCACTGGGAAAGATCAAAAGCTCTGTGAGCTTCGGTCTCCGTTGGACTGCACCCTCATGAGTTAGGCCATCCAACTACAGGGGGCCCCACTGATGTGGGGCCCCTGGTATATTGGTTGAAAAATAGAATTCATACTCCTTGCCTTCCCCTCTACACTCAAACCCTACAGACTCCCAAGGAGTCTGGGCAGCTCCATGTGTATGTCCACTTCTCTGTGTGCTTAGTCTGGCAAGATCAGGGATGACTCCTAGTAAACATTTGCACTTCCAGACAATCCAAGCAGCGCAGATCTCCAGAGGTCGGGACAATGCGTCTCAGCTTCTGGATATCCCACAATGCACCATACAGTGAGCTTGTTGCAATGGAAGCTACCCAATGAGATGGGTGCTCTAGACCCCCATTACTGTGTATGCTCAGGCTGCATGCTTACTTATACCAAGGCAGTTTGGGTGCTGGATATTTGATCTCTATAAAAAATACCCATATTTATGCAAATAGAAGACACCCTGAATTTAAGATGAACCTCTTTTAAAATATGGGTTAAATATAGGTTATACTATTTACCCAAAAGGAAGAGGTCATTTCTTGTACATCCAAATGTTTGCAACCATGGTTCTGTCAGAAAAGAGACCCGAGGTTTCCCTTCCCAAACTCCAATTTGAACCCGTGGGTTGTAGTGAGTTTCATTACTCCTGCCTGAGGTTTGCATTCAGCAGTGTTATGTCTGAAGGCAGAATTGGAGTTATAGCGAACTGTAACTGGAATTGAGGGAGGAAACTCCTTCCTCGCTTTGGCTGTAATTGGCTGCTGGGGCTGTCCTTCATGCCAGAAAGAAGCCCCCTCAGACAGTTCCTCCACCCATGAAGCAATTTCCTCCTCCTATCGGCAGTCTCTAAGACTGCAATTCTGAATGTCTGCGAAGTGTTGGGCGGGTGGGGGGGGCGGTTCCATTGAACCCACAGTTTCCCATTACATGCAAATGTGGACTCTGTATCTTCCTCTCTCACTAGGACCCAGCAAGAGAGTGCACAGTTGCAGCAGAGAGGTTCATGCAGCCAAATATCTACATAAAACCCTTACTAGACCACCAAAAATGAATGATTAGTTCACCAAAAATCACTATAAGGGGGCCTTCAGGGCAAAAGAGACTCCACCTTTCATGTGTTTCAGTGGGAAATTCACCCATCTTTTAAATTGACAGTGCGGGTCTCAGATTAACGCTGCGTCTGTCACAGATGGTAGTTTGCTGTGACTGGGGTAGGGGTCCGCCTTCGGCAAGTTTTAATAGAGGGGCTACTGCTGCTCCAATAGTGTATATGTGGGCGAGAGATCGTATATGTAGGACTTGACCCATCTAAGGCTTGGTTTACCTCCTTCATTTATCTGATGGTCCTCTTCCTGTGTTTTGAGTTGTAGTCTGGATTGGGTTAGAAAGAGCATTTTCTTCAGGCTCCACCCCCTGGCTCTCTAGGCTCCACCCTCAGGTGAGCCAGCCTCACAATATCGCCAGGGATTCAACAAATCCAACTGTCTGCCCCTGATATTTAATCACTTAGTAATTCAATTTGCCAGAGAGCATTCATGAACTGGTGTGGTAAGATAAGTCAAACTTCTGTTGAAAAGCGGTATATAAATATTCGTCATATCCGTAAGGCGTACCATGACCAGATCTTGATCGAGTTCATTAATAGAGAGTGCCTATCCAAGTTTAAATATATTTTGACATTATAGATGAAACGGAAGTAAATGACAATTTAATATTCAGTAGAATACACAGATCCACATTCCCAGAAAGAAATGTGGAAAGATTTTCACTTTAATCTATGCTCTGAATGAATGTGTGAATTTAAACTGATTTAGCTCTAATGAAATCTATGCAAATATATTCCTACTGAATAAGTGTGGCTCACACCTTAAGCCTTCAGTCCTGTGCCTGGAGGGGACTAAATCTCATTGAAATTAATGGGGCTTACTTCTGAGTAAACATGCAAAGATACATGTTATCAGAACTATTGGAGGGGGCGATAGAAAACAGGGTGAGTGGGTGTGTGTGCGACTCTAAAACATTAGTATCTTGCTTTTAACCACATTTGCTCAGAACTTGGTCCCAATGATTTCAATGGGGTTTACTTCCAAGTAAACTCATTTTTTATGGCAGTGTTCCAGTCCTATCCTAAACATGTGTGCAAGTACAATCAGAATCAATGGGCTTTCTTACAAGTAAATGTGAGTAGGACTGAGGTGTAAAAAGTGTGTGCCTTGGTATGGTTTCTATAGTAGCTAAAAAGCCAGAGGCTGCAGCACATTAACAAAAATCCTGCTTGGAGGTTTTAAATAATAGCTAACGATGAGATGGTGCAAAAATATCCCTGAAACCCGCAGACCATGCCAAACCACTGTGCCACTGCTGAGACATCATTTCCCGAAGTCAGGCCATTTTTAGCTTGGAAGGAGCCTTCCTTTCAACCTCCAGCCAGCTGTTGCCCCCTTCATGCCACTGCATTCCAGTGTGGGGAAATGCACCCTCTGGGTAGCGTGAGCCAATGATGCCGCTTCAGCATCTCCAGTACAAGTGGAGTCTGCCCTGCTACTGCAAAACCAGCATCCTACACTCTGTGATGGAAGTCTGGGTGGAACCCTATCGCATTTACTATGAAACGGTCTCAAACAGCCTTTGCAATGGGGAATCTTGGGCATTCTTTTGTGCTTCTGCAGAAGAGCGAGGCCTTCTCTCAGTAGCATAGGGGGCCACCTGCTCCCCCTATGGTGCCCCTCCCCTCATGGTGCTCCCCCCTTCTCTTTCCACTGTGCACGCAGGACATCCCTTTCCTCCCCGCTGTGAGCATGGTGGTGGTGCTTGAGCTGCAGGCTGCTCTCTCAGGGAGGCTGCACATGCAGCAGGGAGAAAAGGGGAGCTGGGAGGCTGGTGCCAGGTGCCTGTGACCACAAGCATGTCAGCCCCGATGGCAGCTGTGCATGGGTTCTGGCCCCAGTGGCGGCTGGGCTGCACACTTGGAACCCCTGCACACACAATGACAGCCCTACCCCTGCTCTGAATGCACTTCGGGTCCCTTGCAGGTGACTTTCAGTAGCCCGAGTTCCCAATTTTTCTTACCCCACCTCTGAGAGTCTACTGTGCAGCAAAGCTGGATCATGCATTTTTATTTTTTTGCATGCACTCACGCAAAGATGTGCTAGTGAAGATGTGCTAGTGACTACTGGAACAAAGCTCGGGTATTGCAGGATGCCCAAAAGCCAGCTGGGAAATTTTCTGGCATTTTGGAAACTAATGCAGGAACAACAACAAAAAAATGCACTGATGAATTTTCAGCCTTGAATTTGCAGTGGCAGCTGGAATTCAGAAGGGCTGAAACTGGAGGCAATTTCAGGGGGCCAGAGATACTCCCATAAAGATGCCAGGGGGCTTATTGCTGCTTGGTGGCAACTATGGATGGGGCCATAGCTCAGTGGAGGAGCATCTGCATGCAGAAGGTCCCAGGTTCAATCCCTGGCAGCATCTCCGGGAGGTTTTACAGACAGGGCTTTCCACTCAAATCCACTCTTGATTGGAGTGTCTCTGTCCACATATTCACTGGATTTAACCTGACCTCCCTGCGGGCTATCAGGGACCAGGACAGACAGGGCTTTGTTTTTCTCCAAAGGGAGGCTGCGAATTCTGGCTTAGCCCTAGTTATGTCCAGGGTAAAATAAAAATAAAAATAAATCCTCTATTTCCAGCAGCTTTGGGAGGGGAAACTCTAGGTCTTCTGCTTTCTCCAAAGGTTTTGACGGAGGTGCTGATGGCTATGCGAATGGTCCATCTAATTCCTCAAACTAAAAATGCCACGAATCTGCTGCGAAGCAGATACCCCGAGGCATAGAGCCCTGTGTGAAAAACCTCCCAATAGGGCTGGGAAAGACTCCTGCCTGCAACCTTAGAGAAGCCACTGACAGTCTATATGGACAATACTGAGCTAGATGGACCTGTGGTCTGACTCAGTAGAAGGTAGCTTCCTATATTTCCTAAGCAGCTATTCTTTTTCCCCTTAATTTCTTTTTCCTAACATCTCTGGCAGTAATAATGGCAAGAGAAACAATACGTGGCTCTTTTCCATAGCCACTTCTGACATGAATTTTCTGCCCAAATGTCCTGGAAATGGCACCATATCATTATTGGTGTGTACAGTGGCTGAGAAATTTCACAGGATTTCTCACCTCCCCATTGCAAGCATTGTCAAAATTGGCCCCCATCCCTCCCCCGCCCCAAGAACAGGGCAGAGATAATGGGGAAGGCATTTTCGATGAGCCATAAATAAATATTTTTGGCTTAATGGAAATATTTTTTGCTTACTTTTTGGCTCAAGGCAAAACTTTTTTCCTTGAAATTTTGTTTCTTTCAGTCAAGAACCTCCAAATCCACCTTGATATTTTACTTTAGAAAAAAGGATATAATTCATTTTTTAGTCGACTTTGACTGTGGTCTGAAAACTTCTTATGGACTTGAGCCTCATGAACTGAATGAGACATGCATATTGTAACTGCAGTTGATACAGAGCTCGTATTAGCCTTTCTTGGTTTTGTATTAGCCTTTCTTGGTTTTGGCTCTTTTCACCCATAATCATTTTACTGCTAGGGAACAATAAGAAATGCCACAAATATCTATGCTTTTCTGCTCCTGATGTGGAAACCACATATTCACTGTGGCAGATAAGTGTCTCAAACAGACAACACACTTGAGAATATTACTGCTGGGGCTGAGGGGATTTTTTTTTTAAGCAGCAATCAAATGTGCAGGATGCTACGAAGTTAGGCCAACAGCAAATAATAATATGCATGCTATGTATAGTTCAGATTAGCATGATGCTTTTTAGAGGAACATCTCTGCTTTTGAATGGGAAGCATTCCCATTCAGTGTTTGAATGGGAAGCATTCCCATTCAGTGTTTGAATGGGAGTGTGCAGTTCAAAGAACTGCAGTTAATAATAAATAAGTGATACGCAACAATGTGTCACCACTGTATTGAAAAAAAACTGCACAACTGCTTTACTACTACTACTATGAACATTGTAGCAGTTACAATGTTCATACCCTGTTTCCCCGAAAATAAGACATACCCATAAAATAAGCCGTAGCAGGATTTCTAAGCAGTTGTGCAATATAAGCCATACCCCGAAAATAAGACATAGTGGTGATCTCTCCTAGCTCAGTAGTAGGCTGCTTGCTGAAGCTTTTCCCCTATCCCCCTGGTGTGTATGTGGGGTGAGAGAGACCCACAGACGGGCGAAACGATACCGGTAGGGGTGGCAGGCTGCAAGCTGAGGCATACGGTAGAGGGAAGTACGGTAAAAAATCTCCTCAGAAAATCTCCTCCTCAATCTCCCCTCCTCCTGGCGCGGTGGTGCGGGAGGCGGCAAGAGTACGCCGGGAAGCGACGCCGGGCTTCGGCGTCGCTCTGCGCACTGGCGGGCGGGAATGCGCAGAGCAATGCCGAGGCCTGCCGTCTGGCCCGGCGTCGCTTCCCGGCGTACTCTCACCGCCTCCTGCCACCGCCGCGCTTACTCTCGTCGCTGCCCGCCACCGCCAGGAGGAGGGGAGATTTTTGAGGAGGAGATTTTCTGAGGAGATTTTTACCGTACTTCCCTCTACCGTATGCCTCAGCTTGCAGCCTGCCACCCCTACCGGTATCGTTACACCCCTGTCTGTGGGTCTCTCTCACCCCACACACACACCAGTAAAGCTGCTGCTCCCCAACACTGACCAACAACAGTCTGTGGGTCTTATATGGATCATATGAGAGTTATGACGATGTTCCAGAAGAAGATGACTTAACTATAATTGAATAAATGTAGATTGTTGTACCACACTTAATAAAAATAAGACATCCCCTGAAAATAAGCCATAGTGTGTCTCCTTGAGGAAAAATAAATATAAGACAGTGTCTTATTTTCGGGGAAACACGGTAGTTAGCGCCCTGCTAAATGAGCAAAGAGGCATCTTTTAAAAGTGGTGATTATCTTTACTGAGCAGCGGGAGAGCAACTGGCCCTAACCAAACCCAGCAAAACATCTTTCCAGTGGCTGTTGCTGGTGTCTATCTTATGTTTCTTTTTAGACTGTGAACCTTTTGGGGACAAGGAGCCATCTTTATTTATTCATTCATTTATTCTTATTTCTCTATGTAAACCGCTTTGGGAACTTTTGTTGAAAAGCAGTATATAAATGTCCATAGGACTAGTAGGCCTCTCTTGGAGGGCAAGGGGACTTTGGAGAATGCACAAAATTTTAGTGTGATATAGGATCTTGAAGAAGATGGTTCTTTCCTCTTCCATCAGCCGAAGCCTCTACTGATTGAATGCCTCCTGACCAATGATTTTCACTGATCCACATTAGCTTTGTTAGGGTCTCTGCAGTCCTCAATCCCTTAGCCATCCTAACTTGGTTTAGAAATAACAAAAAGAGCTGCTATTCCTCATCAAGGCCAGCTGTAGCTTTGAGCAGGCCCTTGATAAAATGCCCATGGGGTAGGGATGAGGGTTCTTCCTACACTGGTGACCTTCTTAAAGTTTGTTTTTCTCCACAGTCCCCACTGATGACCACCTTTTGTTCCCCACATTGCCATGGAACCATTCAGGACATTGGGTGTGGGGGGGCATCTTCTCTGGGGAGGCCAAGGGCACATAAGACAGATGTCAATGATGGGCTCTATTGGGGCCCCAATAGCTGTTCAAGTGTGCTGGGTTTGATTGCTGATGCTGGGTTTGATTGCTTCTGATTATGTTTCCTCATGCATGGTCAGAAGGGAACCAGAAATATTCTGTTCTATGCCTCTTTTAATGCCAGTATTGGAATCAGTACCCCAGTCCACCAATCCTT
This sequence comes from Hemicordylus capensis, assembly GCF_027244095.1. NCBI lineage: Eukaryota > Metazoa > Chordata > Lepidosauria > Squamata > Cordylidae > Hemicordylus > Hemicordylus capensis. The sequence goes on along the minus strand of NC_069661.1, from coordinate 21,914,915 downwards.
GAATAAAGCAGTAGGTTGTACACATACTATTAAGTACAGAGCACTCTGTGGAAATTATTTGGTGCAGAAATGGGGCTCAAGTTCAGCAAGTTGGAGACTACTCTAGGATGACGTAACCTTGATCTTTAGGATGTTGCTTAATGGGCTGTTCCTGACTCATCCCTTGTGCTGACCTGCAAAACCTATTTGCATGGTGATGTAGAGGGGAAGGACACTGGTGCAATTATCCCAGGGCAGCACTGTCCAAGTTCTTGGGCTAAGACTGGGTAGATCCACCAGTGAACTCTTCCTTCCTGTCACTCTGGATCCCTCCTGACTGCATGCACATCATAGCGATGGCTTATAGGACTGGCCTGTACATTTCATTATTTAACTGTGGGAGTAACACGTCCTTGTCTTTGAACTACAGTTGCATTGAAGCGGCATTTGGGGATGATTCATGTACAGAGACACATTATGCAACTATTGGAAAACTTTACCAAATAACTATGATAGGTTTTGCAAGCACTGCAAAGTAAACAGAGAATGTTGAAAATTATATACAGCCATATGCAGGGATTCGTTTGTATATTTAAACTGCATTTTCTCACTGCTTTTCCCCACACCCCTGACTATAAATACTTGGTTTTGCTGAAGGTAAGCATTTTAACAAGAAAACTAGGGAGGGAAAGAGCAGAGAGTGTGGGCTAGGTTCCATCTTCATGTGCCATTTGAAGCTTTAGGGTAGTTTGCATTGAGACGACAACCATTTGTCAACACTTGTTTTTCAAAACCAGGCCTGTTACTTTTGTAAGGATTAAAAAGAGGCTGCACTGATCAGGACAGAAATACATGTTACAAAGAATATAGAAGTGTTGCTGAAAATGACAGCTCTATAAGAACGTAAGAGCCTTCCTGGATCAGGACCAAAGGTCTATCTAGTCTAGCATCCTGCTTACCATAGCGTCCAAGCAGCTGTCTTCAAAAAGACCACATAGCACTCTACTCCTGTTGATCCTCCAGCAAAAAAATTCACAGATAGGTCCAGCAATGGCTATTTGTCATGATGCCTATATGAATAATGCCTCTGAGAAGGTTTCATATTTATTTCTGAAACAGTTGGAGATGTTATTATCCTTGTGGAATCATAACTGGATCACCTGCAGGTGAGAGGCAGGTACCAGCAGACTTGGGATAACCTGCAGATACATCAGTTTCACAAAAATCGGAAGGAAACCTAAGGGGACCTCACCCCACCCAAAAATTGCTGCACTGTAATTCAATGAAGCTGAATGTTCATGGGCCCAGAGGGTGCTTAAAAGACAACCTGGTAGGCAAAGCTAATGGAACTCAGTGGTGAGGAGGCAGGAAGGAGGACTTGAACAAAAAGAGCGGGTAATTACTCAGTTTGAAGAATACTTCTTCAAGATAGTCCCAACTCCTTCTGTTTCTCAGGGAGAAAGGAGTCTAAGGGCCCGTTCAGATGTAACTTTTAACTGCCGGTTCAAGGGACCCTCCGTTTCCCCCAGTCCTCCAGCATACTCCTACACAATCACGATCTGCAGTCTGGGATACTGGCTCCGTGGGCTTCCTCCAACCCAAAATGGAAAGCCATGGCAGCTAATCGAGTTTATTATTTATTTGATTTGATTTGATTTATTTGATTTAATTTACATACCACCTGACTCCAAAGGCTCTAGGTGGTTCACAATCTAGAGCAGAAAGAGCTCCCTACCCTTAACTCTAGTTTGGGCAGCTTGCACAAACCAGATGGCACGCTCCAGCCTCCGGACTCTCTGTTTGGTAAGCGTACTTTACTTCAAACTGAGGGTTAATCTGGGGGTTTGGAGGGGGAGGAATTGGAACCAAGGCTGGGTCCTGCAACTGCAGTTCCAATAGTTTGCACATCATGCGAGGCCAAACTGAGGTGGTTTTACCTCAGGTTCCGTGTGACATCTGAAATCGGCCTCAGACTCTTCAGTTTTCTCACCAGCCATTTTACACCTTTGTGTTTTAGAGGGGGAAGGTGTTTGACACAATAAGCTCTTGGTATGGGGGATTAATCGAGGAAGTGACAGATCATCTTATCTTGCATCTACTTCCAAAAGAGCTGGAAATGTTATGATCTTTATGAAAGTGTTATAATCCTTATGGATGTGCAACTGTAGTACCTGAGGGTGAGAGGGAGGCACCATAAACCTCCCTCTCACCCTCAGAGGGTTGGTTTCACAGAAATCTGAACTGCTTACACAACTCCTAATCACATGGGCGGAACAGTATCATCTGAACCGGCTCACATTGACTACGCATTGTGTGAAGAAGAACTTTCTTTTGCCTGTCCAAATCAATTTCTTTCCAAATGAACCAATTTCATTTGATGAGTCCAGATTCTAGTCTTATGGGAGCAAAGCAAAGCATTTCTTGGTCCACTTTCTCCACACCATGCATAATTTTATAAACCTCTATCATGTCACCCGTGACACTATGGATGTGAATGCTGGACTTTGAAGAAGCAAGATAGAAAAAGTATTGACGCTTTTGAACTTGGGTGCTGGAGAAGACTTTTGAGGATACCATGGACAGCCAGGAAAACAAACACATGGATCACAGAACAAATCAATCCAGAATTTTCACTCGAGGCACAAATGACCAGGCTCAAAGTATCATACTTCAGGCACATTATGCAAAAACCCAGCTCCCTTGAGTAATCCATAATGCTGGGGGAAGTTGAAGGAAAGAGAAGAAGAGGACGACCATCAGCAAGGTGAATGGACTCGATTACGACAGCAACGAATGCACCACTGAGAGACCTTAAAGGCCAAGTTGAAGACAGATCATCCTGGAGAGAATCTATCTACGTGGTCGCTAAGAGTTGACACCGACTTGATGGCACTTAATCAATCAATCAATCAATCAATCATGTCATCTTCTTTCTAAACTTTCTCGTAGTCCCCCTCCCCCTCTGCATTGGCAAGGTACTTATTCCGTGTCCTTTCTTCATTATAGTGTATAGTTCCCCACCCCTTTGGAGAAATCACTCAGCCCAGTGTTCTTTATAACATGTAGTTCTGTCGTCCAAGTTTCTTGGCTCTCGGGCCGAAATAACACTGTCTGGATGCCTTTTTACTGGCATCGCATCTATTCTAGATTCTGACTGCTTTGCAATTACAAGGCTGGTTGAAAATTATTACCAAGTCTATAACTGGGGTGCTCAGTGCCTGGAATCCATGAACGTCACCAAAGATTGACAGGATATTATTTGACCTCATTGCTGCAGCTTTAGGGTGGGGGGAACCCACCAAATCTACAAAAGACCTTTGTCCATGATAGAGCTTGCAATCTGTGTGTTTATTTTTTAAAATTATAATTTCCTCTAAGCATCTTGAAAGGGATTTTGGCCCAGTTCTGTCAGGATATTTACAGCACAGCCTGGGGTTGTCCTTTTGACAGTTTCAGCACACTAACTTTGTTGTGTTGTAAGGTTTCCACACCCTAGGTCTAAAAGGAAGCCACAGCTCCCGAAATAAGTAAGGAAAACAAATGTCAAAAACCCCACAGAGAATGCAAGAGTGAGGGATTTGTCTATCTTCTTCAATATGGGCAGCGGATACCTTTCCCTCCAGTTGTAGCACTTTGAAGACAACAGTCTATTGTCCAAAAGGTGTATTAAGGCACCATTCTGGTAACAGAAACCTATTGGTATTAGTGATGGTACCTGCACCCAGGGATTTATTTCCCACCAAGTCTGAATAGCACTTCTCATTTTGTTTTCATGTGGCAAATTTTGCGTATCTTCACTTTGTTCCAGCATATAAGAGTTGAGTTAATGCTGGTTGTATTTGACTGCACAGTGAATCTGTCATCTGATTGCATTAATTTTCAGTTTAATCAGCAGTCCGATTAAAATAACTTAAGCTAACTTCAAGGTAGACCGGTTTGCAGCAACTAATAGTACAAAGACACCACGAACTATTTTGGAAATGCTCTAGTACTGTAATTGAGGGAGTTCACCATGCCCCATAGGATTTGCTTGGGAGCAACCTTCACTGTGCAGTATTTGCTATTAGTGAATTGCTGAAGGGCAAATAGCAATCAAAGCAGAACTATATCACCTACTTATATTGGCTTTCTACTACTTTAATTCTCATGGCTTCTCCCAAATAATCCTGAGAAGCTGTGTTAGAAATCTTTAATCCCCTCGCCTCAGTACTAAAATCCCAAGGAATCTCTGGGAAGAGGGAATTACTAAACCGGTGTAAATATATATTTTAAGAGTGCTTCCTCACTACAAACGGAAGACAGATGTAACTATCCTGGTATGCCCAAACAAATCTGGGGATTGTTTGAGTTCCCCAGAGAACCCTAAGAAATATAGAGCCCTTTCTTATGACCAGTGAGAAAGGGCAAGAGGGCTATGGGGAGGAAGCATTAAAAAGCTTACCTCCCCACAGATGACCCACGGCTCCTTCTTCAGCAGGCAGATCACCCGCCCAGACAATTACCAGCTACTACTGGTAGCATCACCCCACATTCCCCCCCAGAGCAACCATAATGCACCGCGCAAATGCACAGTGCATTATGGGGCTCCTTCCTCCCCTAAGCTGGCTGGGAGGCTCCTCAAGCAGCCAGGGCTTGCAGACAATCCGAAAAAGTGGGTTAGGAGAGCACTCTCTCTCCTATCCTCATATTAGAGGGTGGCTACAGAGGTGGGTTTGCTGCCGTAGGACCACCAGGATCTGGCTCAATCTAGATGTGCAGGCAAAACTGGGCTGGACTTCCTTAGCCCAGTTTTGCTTGTGCTTGTGAATAGCTTCATAGTTTTGCAAGAGTACTTTTTAGAAAGCCTTTTCTTGGCCTTTTGAGTTGGCCTTTTGCAATGGCCAGATTAATGGAGCAGAATTGAAGATACTAAATGTATCTGGAAATGGTTAGGAATTATTTTTAAACAAAATAATCACATTTGCCTTTCATGCCTTCAGGAGCAATGCAGCAACAAAAGCAAATCCTGAAATGTTCCTAAGGACTCTAAAGTTGCCTCAGGATCGCTGCAAGTGCTTTCACTGCCTGCCACTCTCACAATTTTGCTCCCAATTCTACTGTTGGGTCATATTTTGTTTACAGGCTGCAGCTTTTACTTTAGTGGTGATGTCTCTTGATGTCATCAGGTCTATTTATCTACTTCTTGTTTATTGATTTGGAACTGCTAGAATCACTGGAGTTGCCAGAATCATTGGAGCTACTCTTGTCAGAACTATCAGAGATATTAGAAGCACTGGAACTGCTTGAATCACTGTGACTACTGGAATCATCAGCATCACTGGAACTTTGGGACTCAGAAAAGTTGCTAGAATCACTGGAATCACTGGAGTCACTAGAGCTGCTAGAATTACTAGATTCACTGGAACTGCTAGAGTCACTGGAATCATTAGAGTCACTGGATCCACTAGAGCTTTTGGAATCACTAGGGTCACTGGAATCACTGGAGCTGCTGGAATTACTAGATTCACTGGAGCTACTGGAGTCACTGGAGGTGCTAGAATCACTGGAATCAGAGTCACTGGAGCTGCTGGAATCACTGGAATCACTAGAGTCACTGGAGCTGCTGGAATCACTGGAGTCACTGGAGCTGCTGGAGTCACTGGAGTCACTGGAGCTGCTGGAATCACTGGAGTCACTGGAGCTGCTGGAATCACTGGAGTCACTGGAGCTGCTAGAATCACTAGAGTCACTATTGCTGCTGGAGCTGCTGGAATCTCTGGAGTCACTGGAGCTGCTGGAATCTCTGGAGTCACTGGAGCTGCTGGAATCACTGGAGTCACTGGAGCTGCTGGAATCACTGGAGTCACTGGAGCTGCTGGAATCACTGGAATCACTGGAGCTGCTGGAATCACTGGAGTCACTGGAGCTGCTGGAATCACTGGAGTTGCTGGAATCACTAGAGTCACTGTCGCTGCTGGAGTCATTGGGGCTGCTAGAGTCAGGGGAGCCATTGGAGTCATTTGGGCTTCTTGAGTCTCCTGAAGTGCTGGAATGTTCTGATCCTTCTTCATTTGAACCACTTGGATTATTTGGTTCCCCAGGCTGCTGACTGGAATTGCTCTGGCTCTCTTCCTGCTGGCTAGAATCTGAGTCATCGGCATAACCTGGGTCATCTTCTTGCATGCCTTCATCACTAAAATGGTAGCTATCAGAACTATGATATTGATCCCTGTATAGTACACCAACATTTTTTGTTGTCGTCAGGTCACTGGTAGGGTGGAATTCCTCAATATGCTGTTTGTCAGCAAAGCTACCTGCTTCTGAAGGGACAAGGTGTTCTGTTGATATGGGAGCATGGACTCCATTTCTCTCTCTCAAACGTTCAGTGCTATTTTGTTCAACATTGCTGCTCTTCTTGGTAAGGTCTGGATTATGATTATTAACATCCTTCCCTGTTGGGAACTTAGCATATGGGTCCACAGTTTCCTGTGTGCTATTCTGACTGTTGCCTTTGGCCTGCTCAAGGTTGGTGTCCCTAGAGAGCACCAGACTCTCAGCCTCATGTTGATAGGCTTCTTGGAGAGGGATTGAATCAACTGTAGATACTTCTTCAGCAATAACATATTCTTTGGTGAGATTAAGAAATATATCTTCTTCTTGTTGGCCATCATTTCCATTCTGCTGGTCCCCATTCTCATTAGCAGAACCAGTATTTAAGACTCCATTATCGGCATAAATTGCATTAATATTGCCTCCATAGCCTCTTCTGAGTAGAATTTCACTCTTTTTGATCTGTCACAAAGGAGTAGCATAAAAAAACAGAGATTAAGAATCTAACATATGTTTAAACCAAGATGTTTTAGTTAGTGACACACAGAAGCATGAAGAGTCAATTAAACTGCAGTCTTCCATTAATACTCTTGCTTTTTCTAATGTCAACAAAGCATATGATGACATCTAGCCAGCTCTTGTGTCCTAGAACGTGTTATGTGCCAGTCGACAGGTTCTGTTTTGATCAGCTTTATAATATTGATTTGGTTCAGATGTCACAGAGCCAACCATGACTTGGCTACCAGGTCCAAGCCTCAGGTGCATGAGCTCCCTCCTATTCTACTCACATGCTCCAATTCCCTCCCTCACTTCCTGGTTCATGGTAACTATAGTTTGCCATTCCATCCAAATCAGGCAAACCATGGTTACCACAAACTATAGTTTGCCTCCCAACCATAATTGGAAGCAATTGGTTTGTGCTGGGCTCCCCACCTCCTACCTTGTTTTTAACTTCCACATCATCAGAAAACAGGAGTGCAAGGAGCAGCTAAGCTTGGGTAGGATGCATTTCCTACTGAAGCTCTGGTTGTATGAACGAGCCTATATTTTACCAAATTCCAATGGAATGGCAATGTATCGAGACCACAAACCAGGAAGGGGCTTGAAGCATGAGAGAAAGTGTGTGATCCTGTAGCATGGTCCTGACAGCTAGACCATGAGGTCAGTTACACAATCAAAAACTGTGTTCTATCCAGGTTTGGGAGCTGTGTGTGCTCCCAATTTTCAGTTGTGTGGAAGCAAGATAAGAGGAAAATCTGGGTAGAAGCAATTGGGTGGAAGTAAGCTAAGAGGAAGAGCTATGCAGCTTCCCCTCCTACTTTGCTTCCACGCAATCACTTCTACCCCACTTTCCCTTCCTACCTTGCTTCCACACAACTGAAAATTGGGAGCCCACACAGCTCCCAAACTTGGGTAAAACACAGTTTTTGATTGTGTGGATGACCTCCATGATTTGCCTGCAGTGTCTGAACCAAGCCATTGGAGCACTTCTTATGATCAAGGAGAAGAGCTCTGTGGAGGTCTGCAAGAAGAGCAGGTTTCGCTTACCCTCCCCGCAGATGATCTCCTGTTCGTTCTTAGGCAGGCGAATTTCCCCCTCAGACGAGCAGCGGCTTCCCTTGTGGCTCTCCCCACAGCTCCGGGGTCGGGGTCCTGGGATGTTCCATTGCCCATCATCCCAGCCTCCAGAGCCCCAATAACGCACCACACAACTGTGCAGTGTATTACTGGGATCACCCTTCCCACTCTGAGTGTGCCTGCCACAGCTGCAAGCAGCCACGGCAGACACACGATCAAAGAAATTAGGTCAGGGGAGCACTTGCTTCCGTAACCTCATTTTAGCAGGAGGCTACTTAGGCGGGTTTGCTGCCATGTAGCCAGCAGGATTGGGTGCAATCCTGGTGGTTCACACAAGTGTGCAAAATGGGGCTGGGCTCCCTTAGCCTGGTTTTGTACACTAGCGTGAATAGCCTCAGTGTCTCCTTCTGCTTTTGCCTACCCAGATGCAAGATAGTCATCCAGAAGTTTCAAAGTTGCCAGTCTTTGTAGCCTGGTACCTACAAATATTCCAGCAAGCATTTCTAGCTGATGCAGAGACTGATCTATAACAATGACCACAGTTCAATAATGCTGATGTACCTAGCGGGCATGGTCAAAATCAATGCAAACACACTAACACTAAGAACTGTTATTAGAAAGTGATGAGGCGCTTCTCACGATCCGTGAGAAGAGCCTCTAGGGGGGGTTGCGGGGAGAGAGGGCTAAGCCCGCTCTCCCCACAGACGAGCAGGGCGGCAGCCCTGGGCAACTGGATTGGCTGCCCACACAACTGCTGGCTCCGTTACGGAGCTGGTGGGGGCTGGGAGGATCGGGGGCCGCGTGGCCCCCAGAAGCTCCTGTATGCCCTGCGTGAGCACACAGGGCATACTGGAGAGACCCCCGAGCCAGGAGGCTGCTTTTAAGCCTCCCGGTCGGGGGTCTACTCGTGCGTTACTGCGGCACAGAGCTGCACCGTGGCAACTCATGATTAGAAAAACTGGGTTAGCGGAGCACTTGCTCCACAAACCTGGTTTAAGGGTGGGTAGTTTGGCGAGTTAATCGCCTGGAAGCCACCGGGCTCGCCTGCAAGCCCGGTGGCTTCCACGATCAGGCGAAATCGGGCTGGGCTCCCATAGCCCGATTTCGCCTGATCATGAGAATAGCCCTGATGAGTTCTGTGTTAGAAATCCCCAAACCTCTTATGGAATGACAATTTTTAAGATTCCATAGACAGAATAGTCACGGTGAACTGCTTTGAGGGATTTGGCTAAAAACATGGTCTATCCATATAAATAAATAAAATATTTCTGGATTCCTTTTGTCTTCAGCCCAGGTTCCAGTGTGCCTCTGTAGCAAAGTGCTAGGCATACGCTGCAGTTCAGATCTACCTAGTTTAGGGTTGCTAGCAGAGCAGTGGTTCACTGATTCATTCGTTGTCAAAGTTCTTATACAATCACTTCACTAAGGGAACATCAGATGCTAAGATGGTGAAAAACATGAGCCACCCTCCCCATGAGCTGCAAAAAAGTGGTCAGCCTCAAAAGCTATGTGAAATATCCCTTAGGCAGCAATAATGACAGGAAGGTTTGGGGCTGACCTCGTGTCACTCTGAAGAAGCATTGTCTGTAGTTTTAAGAAGTTAAGCCTATTTTCCACAAAGGGCCATTACCCGTGTCCTTAAAAATGGTCTCTGAATTTCTCTTGAACTTTTTATTTTCCACAATGTTGCCATTTATTGGACTTTGAAGACAGTATGCAAGAATACATACAAGATCCCCTAAATTACTGATCCCAGCTCCATGTGTGTTCAGATGTACACACAAATCTCTTGTGTGCTTTTCATTTGTTTTCAACGGAGGAAGCCAACTTGTACGCAAGAAGGAATGAGACATGAATAAGGAGGCTGTTCTCCTTAGGAGCGTTTTGTTTACCATTGCAGCTAGGCTCAGAACAGTGTCTAGAACAGAGCATTTCATGCAATCATCTTGAACATCTCCCTTCTTTTCCTCCAAATATAAAATACCTTTGGTTTTGGGGGCAGGGAGGAGAACTGTATACACTGTTGAATATTAGTTTTGCTCTAATCCAGGGGTTTTTGAACTTCCCACTTTCAGGAAACAGTTTTCATATTGTCTGATGAGAAATCTATTAAGCATCTGCCACAGAATGAGCCCTTTCACATGACCATATGGGGGTGGGTTGTGTGAGGCAAACAGCTCCGACCCTAATAGCCACAGATGAGCAGAACTTCTGTTTCGATCACCAAATCCGGTGCACAGATTATTAAGGCAAGCGAGGCCTCCACTGCTGAAACTCAGAGCTGGAACAACAAAGAGGCAGCTCTCATGATCAGTGAGACCCACTTTTGATGATACTGCGGGGAGAGCGAGCTAAGCCCGCTCTCCCCGCAGACGATTGGGGCAGTAGCCCTGGGTGGCTGGATCGGCTGCCCACATGATTGCCAGCTCTGTGACGGAGCCGGCGGGGGCTGGGGGGAGCGGGGTCCAATTGGCCCCCGCAAGCTCCAGCATGCCTTGTGCGAGTGCTATGGGCATGCTGGCGAGACCCCCGGAGCCGGGAGGTGGCTTTTCACCTCCCCTCCGGAGGTCTCCTCGTGAACAGCCATGGCGCAGAGCCACGCCATGGCTACTCACTACCAGATAGCCCGGGTTTGCGGAGCGCTCGCTCTGCAAACCCGAGCTAAGAGGAGGGCTACCAAAGTGGGTTACCCGCTGGAGAACCACCAGGCTCGCAGCCGAGCCCGGTGGTTCTTACGATTGGGAAAAATCGGGCTAGGCTTTCCTAGCCCAATTTTTCCCGATCGTGAGAATAGCCCCATAACGTTCTCCGTGGATCAAGTCAGCCTTCCCAGCAGGCTTTGCACTGCCAGTAGACTGGCAGCCCTAATCAGCTGTCCTCTTTGGCCATGAAGGGGCAGGAGGCAGGCCCAACCCTGCTGAAGGTACTGCAAGCAACAAGATCATAGACTCTGCTTGCAGACCAGCACATTCATGGCTGGCAACCCCTGTAGCTGCAGCTCTCTATTGTTTACATGGCTGCTAGTTCCTGGGGGCTACTTGAAAAGGTAAATGCACCCACATGACCAAAACAAAAAGGTAGGACATCTCTCTTTTCCTCCTACCTGGTTAAAGATCAGGGTACAAAACTAGGGTTACTCTGTTCTGAGCAACTTGGTATAGAGGGATTCCTGTGGGTTCACACAACCATGAATATACTGCCTTTTATCCTCTTTTTGATGGTTACACTATGTGAGTGAGCTAATTAGTAATGTCCCTGTAATTCATGGAAATTCATGGCTTGGAAATATGAATCTCGGTGGGCTTGTAATGCTGACCTCAAAATTAGGCAAGCATTCTGACCCTGCAAGTTCTGAGCCAGAGGAGAACTTAAGCTACCCTTTACTGAGCTTTCCTCCCTCTGGCCTCCAAGACCCCTCCTATTTTCTCTACTGCCCTAACCTCTCTAATGCCTGGCAAGCTGCTACAGGCAGCAGCATGTCAGATGCAATGAGAACAGGGAAATGTAATTTCCTAAGAACTGAGAAAGCTACAATTCACAGCAGCTCTCTTTGTATCTGACATGCGGCCATAGCAGTGCACCAAGCATTAGAAAGGATGGAAAAGAGAGACCTTCCTTCCTTCCTTCCTCTCTCCCTCCCTCCCTCCACTGCTGCCACCACCTCCAGAGTAGCAACCATAGTGGATGGGAAGGAAGGGGTTTGTAGGGATGGGATGGGAAGCGATTGGGTAGGCAGGTTGATGGTCAGATGGATGATGGGAAGCATGGAGGCTCACCAGGAAGGTTGGGGGAAGGATGAGACCCTGTCATCTCCTTGTGAGTCATGACATCATTGGGGAGGATGGCAGAGTTCAGAATAAACCAAGCTACTTTCTGAGTTGTGAAGAAATAGTTTATTTCTTCCCAAGCCAAATGCTGAGCCTCCTGTTCTTCCTGTCCCTTCACATAATCCCTGTGCATTGCAGAGATTTCTAGGACATTTACAGGAAGATATGGAGGCTATTCTCACGACTGCAGGAAAGCAGGCTAAGGGGGCCCAGCCCGCTTTCCTGTGATCATGGGAACTGCTGGGAGCCGTGTGGCTCTCGGTGGTTAGCCTGCTTAAATCACACACACACACACACACACACACACACACACACACACACACACACTCTTAAATGAGATTAGTGGAGCGAGCGCTCTGCTAACCCTGATCTACTGATTGTGTGCCGCTGCGGCGCAGCTCCGTGGCGTGGCAACACATGACTAGACCCTGACCAGGAGGCTACAAGCAGCACGGGGGTCCCCCCAGAAAGCCCCACGCACTTGCATGGGGCATCCGAAGACATCCAGGGGCCGAGCAGCCCCCAATCCCTGCCACTCCAACCGGCTCCATGATGGAGCCAGTAGTCATGTGGGTGGCCGATCTGGCTGCCCAGGGACAGCTCCCTGCTCGTCTGTGGGGCTAAGCCCACTCTCCCTATAGCACCCGGTAAGCCTCTTCACACGGCTCGTGTGGAGATCCTCATGGTGCTAGACAAGCAGCTCCAGAGGTCCTCAAAACAGAGTCTGAAAACCACTGCACTATAACATATTCGGCAAAACATATAAACATGTGTCCAATTTAAAATGCCTGGATATTACAATGAGCAGGATAAGAACAGGACCATATAGCTCTTAAGAACCAAACATTATCTTTATTTGGTCCTACATAATAAAATATCAAATATCAGTTTGTGTAAGGTAAGATACACCTCATTGGGTTGTATCGATTTTTTGGTTACTTACCGGGGAAGGAATGGCTAAGCCAAGAATATTTATAAGCAAAAGCAGCGTCTTCATGCTTGGGATTCCTTCCTATGAGGAAATGGAAAGTGTATTTCAGCAGTGACACTGAGTACTTCACTGTTTAGCAGAAAGACACTGGAAAGACTGACGTAGCCTGTGTAGAAATGAAACGTAAGTTTTAATAGTACTTTGCATATTATTACTATCTCCATAATGCGGGGGGGGGGTGAGAGGGAAAGCCTTGCCTAAGGCCACTTAGTGCAGGAATCCTCCAATTTGGGTCGCCAGGGGTTGTTGGACTACAAATTCCATCATCCCAACCACAACGGCCAAATGAAACAGCCTCTGCGGACCCAAACTCCTCTGCTGACCAAACTTCTGTGGACCCAAACAACCTCTGCAGACCCAAACTCCTGCACTAGATAGCCTTAAAGGTAAGGTAGAGTTGTGCCGTTGAGTCGCTGTCAACTCCTGGCGGCCACAGAGCCATGTGATTTTCCTTGGTAAATAGATGCCATCTCCCATGCAGTGTGAAATGATGCCTTTCAGCATCTTCCTATATCGCTGCTGCCCAATATAGGTGTTTCCCGTAGTCTGGGAAACATACCAGTGGGGATTCGAACTGGCAACCTCTTGATTTCTAGGCAAGGTACTTCCCTGCTGCACCATTAGGTGGCCTTAGGCAAGGCCAAATGTCATTGTGGCTGGCAATGCTGGCTGGGAGTTGTAGTCCAACAACCTCTGGGGACCCAAGTTTGAGAAACCCTGTCCTAGTCAGTTCATCATAGAGATAGGATTCAAACCAGGGGACTCTTCATTCACAGCTCAGTCTCTTAGCTAAACCAGGTCTCAGGTGATCCCAGAAGAACCAACAAGTTCTTTTGGGATCACCTGAGAAGCTGCTGCCAGTCTGGGTATTGAGCTAGATGGACCAATGGTCTGACTCGGTATATGGCAGCAGCTGGCTATGTTCCTAAGTTCCTAAATGAGCAGATAGATAGATAGATAGATAGATAGATAGATAGATAGATAGATAGATAGATAGACTGACTTAAGATCAGAATTAAAATTCTAATTGTGATAATATTGCATAGAATTTAAATAACCTCTCTGAATTGATATACAACTCACAATAAAAGAGCGTTGTGTTCTAAACATTACTGTATAACTTCCAAGTTTTTGCAGATGAAAATAGGGACATTTGGAGACTTGTAAAAACCCCTTCCCTACATCTAGGATTACTGCTTGAGCCTCCCCCTGATTCACCTCTGGGCACATTGCTGCAGGGTCTTCTCTTCTTCCTGTACACAGTATTCATTTCCGTTGCAATCCTGTGGCCTGCACTGGCTTCAGAAACAGGGTTTGCTAGTAATCTACACCATTTTGTTGAAAACCTCAGAATATGCAATAGTCTTGGATGCTTGCTGCTTGACCCTATGTATGTTTACTCAGAGAGAAAAGTAAGTAGGTTTGCAGTCCCTGATTAAAAACAACAAGGAAGCTATTCACACGTGTGTGCAAAACCGGGCTGGGGATGCCCAGGCCAGTTTTGCACTTGTGTGTGTACCACTGGGATCAGGCCCGATCCTGGCGGCACCTCAACAGCAAACCCACCTCCACAGCCATCCTGTAAAACAAGTTAGGAGAGCAAGCACTCTCCTAACTCCATTTCTCCGATCATTTGCCATCTGTGACTGTAGACTGCAGGGATCCCGGCTAGATCCAGGGAGCGGGGGAAGGATCCCCATAATGCACTGTGCACTCTTTGGCCCCCAATAAATTGGCTATTTACTGGATACAAAATAAGCACACCACCATCACTTGCTTAAAGTCAGTTTGCCCCATATACACACTTAATTTGGAGTAAATTCTATTGAGTTCAGCAAACTTCTCCTCAAAAAGTGAACTGGATTCACAGGAAGAACATAAAAGAAGAACTTTTTAAAAAGCAAACTAGGGACAAAATGTGGACAGTGCTTTACCAAGGACACATACCAGAAAGTAGGAGTTGTCCCTGGCAAATAGGGGTAGTTGGAACAGGTAATGCTGTTAATAAATATAGAACTAGGATAGAGAACCATTATCCCTAGTTGATGGTTGTTTTTAAACCATCAAACGGATCTTTGTTTTAAATGTTTGGCTGCTTTTACTTGTTTGTTAACTACCTTGAGACTTTTGTAGTAAATAAATAAAATAAAATAAAATAAAATAAAATAAAATAAAATAAAATAAACAACAGTTTGATGCATCTCTAGGTGAGATGGGAGCTGTGAAACAGAGAAGCCTAGCTAAATGAAGAAGACTTGCCTTCCTCATCTGCTATGGCAGAGGCTTTCAGATTTGGGCCCCCAGATGTTATTGGACTACAGCTCCCATCACCCACAGTCACCACACCCTTTGGCTGTGGTGGCTGGGGATGATCAGCATTGTAGTCGAACATCTGGGGACCCAAGTGTGAGAATCCCTGAGCTGTGGTATATTCTATTCAGATCCATGCCACACAGGCCCTTGAGAATGTTGTACAGTGGTAGCAGCACTATTTTGGGACAAGCCACAGCAAGTCTGGAAATATGTAGGCCCCTGCAAAGGGAGGCAGTATTCTTAGCAATGTAGAAGTGCAAAAAGAAGACCTCACAATGACATGATCGCTTGCTTGTACCACATAATTCGTAAGTAGGATAAAGCTTGAAGGTGGCAGAAACTGGGCCTGTGTTTGAGGACCACTAATCTGTCATTTCCTTTCTTTGGAACATTTGACGGGTCTTAGTGTGAGAGCTTTGTCTGGCACAAAGAAGGGTGTTTGCAGGCAATCTGATGAAAATCCTCTTTGCCTCTCACCTGCTGGTCTCAATAAGCCTATTGAGAATAAAGCGTATTTATTAGCAGGTTGGGTAGATCAAAATCGTGTTTGTAAGGTTTAGACCTATGTTTTGAATTATTATTATAGCAAGGGTTAATTTTATAGTTCGTGATTCACGAGGAGGTGTGAGCGGGAAGTCCATATTTGTTCAATATGTTGTGAATGTTAAGATATTGTTAAAATTAATAAAAATTTAATTTTTTTAAAAAGAGAGAGAATAAAGTGTATTTAGAAACATTTAGTGATCCTTACTGCCTGAGTAATACCTTTCCTCGCACAGTCTCGGATCTGAGCCTCTTTCCTTCTTTTGATGATGACAAATGAATTTCCTAACTTTTTAGACAGATTACTGCTCCCTCAGTCCATTTCCCAAAGATATAACTTACCCTGAAAACATCTGGTAGTGATTACTGTAGACACTACAGCTGGCTGAATTTTTGTTCTCAGAGGGCATAGCACTACATGTACACATGGAGGCATCAATTATCAACACTAAGCCTAGGGCCTGTTCTGCCACCCAAGACCAGAGAAGCCACATCAGTTTGTTAATCATGGTTTCTATGGCTGGCCCAGTTGTTCTGCACTAAGCAAGGACAGGTTATGTTATATATTTTTGAGTTAACTCAGGGTTCCAAACTTTATGAAGCTACAGGGGAAGGCAGAGAACTCATAATAATGGGTTTTCCTCTGATCATGAGAACAACGTCCCAATTTAGGAGGAGAAAACACTCTCCTTTTGTGGCCAAACAAAGCTGCAGAATGAATCCATAGAGTAGACAGATGTGAAATGTCTCATGCAGTAAAAAGAAGGAGGTGTCCCAATGTTCTCTTTTTAAAGTACCAAGAGCTAATTATTGTGCTTGGTTAAAGCCAATGTATCTCTTGAAAAATTCTTTTTAACCCATTTTGGCTTTTAAGGTTTCCACAGATGGGTGAGTGATTCTCAAGCAATTGCCAAGAGAACCCAAACCAAAGGGGTTCTGCCCATGCCAGCTGACTTTGGTAAGCATTAATATAAATGTAAAGAATAGAGCCAATGTGGTTAGTGTGTTGGTCTAGGTCTCAGGAGACCCTGGAATTGATTCCCTGCTTGGACTGTGTGAAACTCCCTGGGTGATGTTGAGCCAGGTGGATTCTCTCACTCAGCCTAACCTACCTCCCATTTTAAGAAGGATATTGATATACTGGAATGGGTTCAGAGGAGGTCAGGAACAATGGGAAGGAGTCTGGAAACCAAGTCCAGTGAGGAACAGATGAAGGAGTTGGGTATGTTTAGCCTGAAGAAGAGAAGACTAAGGAGAGATAGGATAGCCATCTTCAAATATCTGAAAGGCTGTAATATAGAAAGTGTGGACTTGTTCCTTCTTGCTCCTGAGGGTAGGTAGGACTAGACGGGTTGAAATTACAAGGAAGAAGATTTAGGCCAGACACTAGGTTGCCAATTCAGACATAGCATGGAACCGCATGTCCAATGGACTTGCAGTTCTGTGCCCCGCTCCCCCTGCTCTCCTGTCTGCATTTTGGATGTTGGGGAGAGGGGCCTCCCTGCAGTCAATGAAAGACTTTCCTGAAAGACAGCCCACACAGCCAATAGAGGAAGGGAGGAGCTTCCTCCCTCAACTTCGGTTTCAGAGGGGTGAAACTGCGGTGCCGGCATTCAAATATAACGCTGGCCCTGCATAGCTGCAGTTGGAGTAGGTGAAACCAAGTATTAACTGAAGGTGACCAATGGAGTTTGGGGAGGGAAACTACAGATCCATTTTTTCCCCTTTAACTCCAGTTCACCATGTTCAGATGTTCAATTAACGAAATCAGAGGTGAAGGGACCTCCGGTTTCATATTTCATCTGAACCCGGCCTTGGATGAACTTCTTAACTGTAACAGCTGTTCAACACTGGAACAGTCTGCCTCATGCAGTGGTAGGCTTTACTTTGCTGGAAGCTTTCAAACAATGGCTGGACAAGGATGCTGTAGCAGTTTCCTGCACTGAGCAGGGAGTTGGACGAGAAGACATCCAAAGTCCCTTCCAGCTCTAAAATTGTTTGATTCTGTGATAGTGCACTTGCATACTCTAAAGAACCATGCATTGTCAGCCACTACACACACCGTAGTGCTAAAGTATATTTTGGACACTTCACATCTTGTAGGTCTAGGTCTGTTCTTTCTAGTAGAACTCTGTTCTTTCTCAAAGAACTGTCCTAATACCTCTTGGCTTTTGAACCAATAGGAGAAAGACTATTGCAAAGTAAATAAATGTCACCTGTAGGAGATACTAGTGATCCTTTAGCAATGCTTTGAAGAGAATGAAGCTCAAAAAGTGACCATTCATGTGAGAATAGGGGTGTTACAAGCACGTTTCTATTTCATCCATGAAATAGTGCGGTTAGCAGGCCATATCCTCCAATTGTTCCTGTTTATCAGAATCATTCTCTATTTTTTGTTACCCCTCCCTATTTCTGCCTCTTGGGAATGCCTTATTAAAATTGTCTTAGCATGAGTTGCTAGCATTGGCATTCTTCTGGGCTTTGCTTCCTCCCCAGGCTCTCTAAAAGTTAAATCTGTGAGCGGCTATATCTTGTCTCTAGTGAACATGCAAGAAAAGTCATGCATGTGAAACTTAAGATACCGTGCAGTGCACAGCCTGACATTTCATATGCCAGTGATATTCGCAGTGGGCTGCTGATAACAGACTGCAGTACAATTATGTTTTTCTAACTTATCTTTTCTAAAGACAAGAATAAAACCCAAGGAAGCAAACTTTCTTGGTTTCCAGGCTGGCTACTGCAGGAGGACTAGAGTTGTTATAAATGTGTGCAAGAGTGCAGGGAGCTCAGGACTTCGAAAGCTAAAAGGGTTGTTATATTAGATGCATGTCTCAGTTTGCATGTGTGAAATGCTGCTGTGTAGGAGCCTATTAATATCAGTGGATGAATTCAGATGTAACACAAAACCAGAGATAAACTGGGTAGCGGTTGGAAACTCCATTACGTCCTAATTCTTGAAACCGCAGTTTCAAGCTGAGAGCAACCTGCAGTTTTCCTCGCCAAACTCTAATTTGGACCTCTGGTTTGCAGCAAGGTTCACCACTGAGACCTGAGGTTTGGCTGCCAAAGCATTATGTCCTATCCTGGATGCCACCATAACCGCGGTTTCATGCCAATCTTGAAACCGCAGTCATAGAGATGGCAGCGCACACATGCCAGGGATCGCGGCTGCTCTATGGCTGCGATGCTTCTCGCTGGATTCTCTCCAAGCACCAGCCCCTCCCCTCCTATCTCCTCTCCAGCTATGGAGTTGCCTGACAACAGGGACACCACCACGTCCCATCCCAAGCCTGTCAGCCTGTCAAGCGGCAGAGTCACAAGGGGCATTCCCGCTTCACTCTGTCCCTTGCTCCCCGCCCATCTGGTAACCAGGAGGGAAAGGGGATGGGATGACAGGATGGCACGAAGTGCTTTGCTCCCTGAGAAGGAAGCGGCAAGGATGTACATGCACAAACACTCCAGGTGGCAACATAAGCAGGGCACCCCTTTCCAATGCCAGGAGGGGAATAAATGGCTCGAGGGGTACCCGGTGTTGGGTTTAAAAGGCACCCCTAGCCAGGGATTCTCAAGCAAACCTTTTTACACCGAAAGGTTGGGGAAAGGGGGCCCATGAGAAGGAAGACTCTTCATATGTGATGCCAACGGATGCCGACATGGGGTGGACTGCGCTCACTCGAGAGAGTGCCAGGCCATGGGAATGCAGAACCATCTGCGGGGAGAGGGCAGGGGTGTCAGCCACAATCTCTAATCATGTGTGATGACAAAACAACCCCTCCTCCCATGGACAGCTCTCTCACAAGAGTGTCAGGCCATGGGATCACACACTCACAACTAATGAGAAGAACCGTCACTGGGGACAGAGTTGCTGAGCAGAATCGCCAATCATGCATGATGATAAAACCACCCCTTCTCCCATGGACCACTCTCTCACGATTGGGGCTCTATATTGAGCCAGGCTGCTCTACGTAGGAAAGTGGTGGGGATGGGCACCCCAGCAACTGCTCGCCCTGTCTTGGTGACTGCCACCAAGTAGCTGTCAAAGCATGCCCCTTGCCAGCCCACCTGCCCATGTGGGCATCTGTACCCTTGCTTGTGCCCTGAAATGACAACCTCGCTCTCCTGGGATCCCTGGAAATCAGGGCTCTCCTCTCCCATGATTCCCTGACCCAGCAGATCTGCATACAGCACAACACCAGACTGAACCTGGGAATTGTGAAGAGGTTTTAATATCTGTCCATGCACCCAGTGTTCCCCCCGTCTGTGCACACGGCCAGAGTCTGACACATGGAGCATCAAAATCTCCTCTGGGTGAGCGCAAGGCTTCCCTGGGGTGGATGGGGTTGCAGTGCAAAGGTTCTATCTTTTCCCAGAGATAGTGAATGTCCCACACAAGCAGGGCCCCGTTTGTTGGGTTAGATCAACTCATGAGCATGTAGTCTGACAGGATACCTAGGGCTTACAACCCCATGGTCCTCCCCACTGGTCTGGCCCTCTAATGAGAGGGATAGCCCACCAACAGCAAGCTGCCAGCAGAGCAAGAGAGTAGTTTGATCTGCATGGACTACTTTGATGGGGTGATTCCTTGCAACAGCATCCTAGGTCATGGTGGGACAGCCCCCCCCCCGCCAGGATCCTTTGCCCTCCCTCATATACATATCCTCTACTAGGAACTCTTCATGGCCCCTTCTCTTTCCCGAGTAACAGGAAAATAGTGCCCCCCAAGACCTCCTCTTCTGATTTCATGCTTGTATAGGACTATTTTGGTGCAGGGCTCTTGGGGGCAGGGCGGCAGTGCCATCACTGGAAAGAAGCGCTGGCATGGCATGGCATATAAGGGGATGTAAATGCCCTTTCCATGCTGAGGATGGGCGTACCACTCTGAAAATGCACAATCACGCTTGGCATTTCCGCGCTTCCAGACCGTGGCCAATTGCAGCTGCTCCACTGATGTGCCGATGCTTTGCCCACAGTTGGGCTGTGGAACTTGCTGGGATTAGCCCTGGCGCTCCCCTCTTCTGGAACCGGAGGTTGACAGACCGCAGTTGGATGAACATCTGTGGTGCGATTTACAGTTTAAAATTGAAGCCGCAGGTTCGCCAACCTCCGGTTTCATCTTACGACTGAATCTGGCCATTAGCTTTCTTTGCTTTAATTTGTTGTCAATGAACCTGTTCTTGTGCATGATGGGGATGGAGGCAAGGAGAGCGTGTTCTGGTGGAAAATTAGTCACATTGAGACTTTCCAGAACACAGGTTCAAACAGCTCTGATGAATTCTAAAGTTCACGTTCCTTGTGCTCATTGTATCCCGCGGCTGAAGGAACAGCCACAAAACCAGATGGCAAATGCTTCATGTGGTAAATTTCCTGCCGCAAAATCTACATAGCGGCTGAATTAACTCCCTCACCCAAAACAAAACTCCATAGCACGCATGAAGCTGCCTTGTACTGAGTCAAAGCAGGGTACCCTCTCTTGGTCACGGAAGTGATGATGCATCTCCTTAGACCTTTTTTTATTATTAAAATAGATACTATTTTATCCCCTCCCTTAGGGTTTTTTTTTTTTTTTTTTTAAGATCTTACAATTCAACTTATTTAGAGAGGCTTTTTAAATGTGTTTTACTACAGCCTGGTAGATTTTTAATTTTACTTGGGTTTCTTTAGTTGCTTTTACTCTACATTGTGTTTTATTTGTTTTATTGTGTTAAATTTTTTATTACTTTTATTGTTTTACTGTTGTGAGCTGCCCCGAGCAGTATTGTACTGGAGGGACGGGATATAAATATTACAAACAAACAAACAAAATTATCTGTAGCCCAATTGTCTACTCTGACCGGAGACTGCACTCCAAAGTTTCCTGGTAGGGCTTTTTGGCCCTCCTGCCTGAGAGATATTTTAAAATTGGAAATACCACTGACTAGCAACTGAACATGGGACCTTCTGCATGGAAAGCATGCGCAGGTCAAAGCGTTGATCAATTGTCCTTTCTCAGACAGAAGCAGAGCTGCTGTTTCTACAATATAATCCTTTACACCAATTTGTGATTAGCTAATGGTGCTACTTCTTTTTCTGATAAGACTTCTGTGTCTTTACTCTTATTGCATGAGAGCAGAAACCCAATCATCAACGCTCCCCATTACTGCATCTCTTTTCTGGGAAAAGCAGAACCTCTTGGAATTTCTACCTGTGGTGCAGATATTGTTACACACACTTGTGAATCATAATTATGTTGCAACTTGACAAAGTCACACTTTGGCCTCTGGTCGCAATAGGATTCTAATTGCTGTTAATCTTTTGTCTGTTCCTTTTAAAAACTCTGTTCTGCTATCCAGATGCAAATCAGTGCAATGCAAATCATCAATTTATTAAAGGTTTGAGATAGGAAAACATCTACATCCATTAGTTGTTCTTTTTTTTAAAAAAAAAATATCAGTTCCTTCCCCCATGTTAAAATAAAGGACATCACACCTACCTTATTTGCAGTGCTGCAATGAAATATCTTAGAATCATTAGGGATGTCTTCTTTGTCCGTTCTTCTAGGTCTGAACCTAAAATGGTACCCTGGAAGAATTTAAACAGTATTTTAGCTTCTAGGCAACCAATTGGAGCCTAGCAACTTAACTGTGACTTACCAAGGTCTTAAAACAAAAACCCACTAATCCCCCCTTTTGTCCTTGAAATGATTATGTGCCTTTGCACTATACTGAAATTCTCCTCTTTCCACACTCGTGCAGAATACTAGATAAGTATATTTTATGGCTTGTTTTTGCAAGATAATATATATTATGGATGCCAGGCAAGTCCCAGGTTCTATGATTACTGGATCCATTCACCCACATTTTCCTTTTGAGATTCTCAGGTGTTTTCTTACTGAAAGGTAACATTTTGGTGACACTCTTGATTCAGCTGACTTATATGTCAATCTACTCATAATAACTATGTTTGTGAGGCTTATAATACATACCTTCTTGCTGTTTGTCACAAGCCTTCTATTTAACCAGACAGCCAGGTTTCCGCACCTTCCCTGACCACTGACAATTGCAGTCACTAACGGCACATTACTTGACATCTCACCACTGAAGAGGTGACTGACTGGTGCTCTGCGGAGTTTCCCCGTACAGTCAAGCAGATAGTGGACTCATTTCACAGACAAATAGAGGTGGGCTGGAGGGAAGGCACACTCTTACCTCATGCGTCCAGATGACCAGAGCCTCCTTTGGGCTCCTCAACTTGTCCACCCACATAATCGCTGCAGCAGCATTCTCCACTGCTGAAATCGGGAGCTGGGGCCTCCACATATCCCACAATGCATTGCGTGAGCAGCAGAGACAGCCCTCAGTATCGCAGCAGCTCTGCTCTGCCTGGCCTTGCTTTCCACAGAAGTTTATGGTAAATATGGCTACCAGTAGTGGCCGGTGCTCTCTGTGGTGGGGGATCAACTCTGCCGCTGGCGGGGATCGACATGGCTGCTGGCGGGGAATCGGCTCTGCGCAAGCCAGGTGAGTGCCAGTCCCCCACTGCAGGGAATGCTGGGTGGTGCACTGCAGCTCAGAGCAGCTTGCAGGTGCTGCTGGAGTGGAGGTGAGCACCTTCTAATTTATGCTTAAAGGTGCCTCTCACCACCCCTCAGCAGCACCCGCACCGGCCGCTACTGTACTGATGGTGACTGGCATCCCAGGAACATTTTAATTGTGCTGGTGCTGCAAATGGCCCAGATAGAAAGGCTGGACAGCTCTCTTTGTCTCCTGCCTCCTAACCTGGGTTGTAGATCTTGGTTACCCAGGTTCAGAGCTGCTGGGTTGGGAGGTCTCCTGGTTCCCCAGTCAACCATGGATTCCTGGAATAGCCCCGTCCTACTCAGGAATATGTGGTTGTGAGAACAGGCTCACTTTGAGCCTAGCCGCTCGCTTTCTTTCTCTCTCTCTTTCTTTCTTTCTTTCTTTCTTTCTTTCTTTCTTTCTTTCTTTCTTTCTTTCTTTCTTTCTTTCTTATTTATTTATTTGATATAAATATAGATATAGGTAGGTGTGTGTGTGTGTGTGTGTGTGTGTGTGTGTGTGTACATACACACACACACACATACACACAGACACAACCCTTCCAAAACGGCTCAGGGAGGTTTACAACAAAACAAAAACAAAACAATGAAAATCAATTAACAATTAAAAGCAAAACTGAATCAATTAAACAATTAAAATCATTTAAACAAACATTAAAATCATTTAAAACCAACATTAAAAATTTAAAACCATAGATCTAATTAAAAGCCTGGGTGAATAAATGTGTCTTCAGTGCCTTTTGAAAAGTTGCCAGATATGGGGAGGCTCTTATTTCAATGGGGAGCGCATTCCAAAGTCCAGGGGCAGACACAGAGAAAACTCATTCCCAAGTAGCCACCAAATGAGTTGACAGCAGCCGCAGGCGAACCTCTCTAGTTGATCTTAATAGGCGGTGCGGCTCATGGTGAAGAAGATGTTTCTTAAATACCCAGAGCCTAAGCCACTAATTATGCAGTTGAGTTTCCTGCATTTGGGGAATCACAGGGGTCAGCACACCCAGAGAGCAATGGATGAACCTCACGCTGGGGGAAAACACCTTCATGATCATGATAATGTGGCTCTTTTCCTGAGATTTATTTGCACCAGTCATCAGATTGGGCTATTGGAGGTGAGATAAGTGACTTCCTGTGACAGAAGATCTTTCCACACTATAAGCTGGTTTTTCTCTAGTGTGGATCCTTTGATGTGAAGAGAGGTATGAGCTCCGATGGAAGCTCTTTCCCCACTCCAAGCTTGTATAGAGAGCCAGTGTGGTGTAGTGGTTAGAGTGCTGGACTAGGACTGGGGAGACCCAAGTTCAAATCCCCATTCAGCCATGAAACTAGCTGGGTGACTCTGGGCCAGTCACTTCTCTCTCAGCCTAACCTACTTCACAGGGTTGTTGTGAAAGAGAAAATCAAGTATGTAGTACACTGCTCTGGGCTCCTTGGAGGAAGAGTGGGATATAAATGTAAAAATAAATAAATAAATAAATAAATAAATGGCTTCTCCCCAGTGTGGTTCTTTGATATTTAGTAAGATATTCCTTGAAGCTGAAGCTCATTCCACACGTCAAGCATTTAAATGGTTTCTCTCCAGTGTGGATTATTTGATGTCTATGAAGGGCATCTGGTCGGTTGAACTTCTTTCCACATTCTCCAATGTGGAAAGAAGAAAAGGAAAAGAAAAAGAATAGCGCATAAAACGTATCAATTAAAATTTGTTAAAACATTTCTTATTTGAAATGGAGAGTGTGGGGTGAAAGAAAGAGAGAGATATTATAATTTCTTCCTGGAGTCAGCTGAAATGATGGGTTCAACCTTTGGGAGGCTCCCCAGATTGCTTTCTGGGGAATATTCTGCCTGAGGCAGAAATGTCTTTCTGTCCTCATAGGAACATAGGAAGCTGCCATATACTGAGTCAGACCATTGGTCTATCTAGCTCAGTATTGTCTTCACAGACTGGCAGCGGCTTCTTCAAGGTTGTAGGCAGCAATCTCTCTCAGCACTATCTTGGAGATGTCAGGGAGGCAACTTGGAGCTTAGATGCTCTTCCCAGAGCGGCTCCATCCCCTAAGGGGAATATCTTGCAGTGCTCACAAATCAAGTCTCCCATTCATATGCAACCAGGGTGGACCCTGCTTAGCTAAGGGGACAAGTCATGCTTGCTACCACAAGACCAGCTCTCCTCTCATTAATTAAAGCTATGCATAATTAAAATACAAAGGTACAGGTAATATAAATATAAAAATAATATCTCTATTTAAAAATTTAAACCCCCATTTACAAATAATAATAATACATGAAACACAAAGCAGCAGCAATGAAGTGCAGAAGTGCAGGAGATAGTTGGTGGATATGTTTTTCTACTCACAGCTTCAAAGTTGCACTAATATAATTCAAACTAAACTGCTTGGGGGGGGGCACCCCTAGAATCTTGAGACCCAGTTACGCCAAACCCTGGATCTATTTTTTTAAAAAATCAAAGAGGGACAATAAATAGATATGTTATGTGAGTTCAGAATTAGATTTTCAGTAGCTGCATTCACACGTAACGCAGAACCGCAGTAGAATAGGCCAGAGGTTCCATGGGTGTTATGTGCAAATGCATGGAATTTGGGGTTGGGGCAGTGACAAAACTGAGGTTTCAGATCTGGACCTCCAATATGAACTCTTGGGTTGTAGTGAGTTTCCTCACTGCAATCCGAGGTTGGACGCAGCCTGCACCTTGTCCAAATTCGGAACCGCAGGCTGCGTCCCCTGGAACTGGAATTGAGGGAGGAAGCTCCTCCCTCAGCTCAGGCGTAATTGGCTATGCAGGAAACCTACACAGCCAGTTTCCCCTCCTTTCTGCAGTCTCACTGACTCACTGATCTGAATGTGGACAGGAGAGTGGGGGAGAGGGAGCAGAACTGCGAATTGTGGCCAGTCTGTGAGGTGATGAAGGCCTCTACACACTATAATATGGGTCTACTCATTGACATAGAGATTAGCAGAAATATAAGAGGGGGGAACTTAGTGTCATGATTCCTGGCACATTCATAAAATCAGCAAGGGAAATAGTTCAACAGTGATCTACCAGTTCTAATAATTCAACTGATCCCTGCTAAAAAATAAATGGCATTCTGTTTTGTTTGCTATCTTTAACTCTGGATACAGCAGTGTCTTTATAAACAGGGAACCTGTTAACATATCTAAAAATAACTGCAGACTAACACCTTTAATAAGACCAATTTGCATTAGGACATTGGTCCTAATAAAGGTCATATCCTTCAGTTGTGTGTGTGTGTTTTCTTGACAACTACCTGCAATTTTTGTTTTCTGTTTCCAGTCCACATTACCCACCGTTTTCCGCCCAAAGGAAAATGTATCTGTGGAATTAATTAATTTTTTGCATCTAGTAGGTTTCATTTTTGGTTATGCTGGTGTGGTTCTTCTTTTCTTTGTAGGATCATTAATGCACACATAACACACCCTAATCTAACCCAAACATAGCACTCCATAAGTGGGCATAAGGACTATGACCTCCTGCAACCTAATGGTGCACTTGCACAAGGACATTGCACTAGTGCAAGGCTGCTGTGCTAACTACTTGTGCTCTGTCAGGAGCTTGTTTTCCAGACTAATGTTGCGCTAGCACAAGCATGTTTGCACTTGTGCAACAGGAGCACAACTGTGTCATGCCTCCTATATTTAAAGGGAACTTTTGTGAAATAGTGCAATTATGAAAATCCCTGTGCGCTAGTGCAACTACGGGGAGAGGAGAGCTGGTCTTGTGGTAGCAAGCATGACTTGTCCCCTTAGCTAAGCAGGGTCTACCCTGGTTGCAAATGAATGGGAGACTAGAAGTGTGAGCACTGTAAGATATTCCCCTCAGGGGATGGAGCTGCTCTGGAGAGAGCAGAAAGTTTCAAGTTTCCTCCCTGGCTTCTCCAAGATAGGGCTGAGAGAGATTCCTGCCTACAACCTTGGAGAAGCTGCTGCCAGTCTGTGAAGATAATACTGAGCAAGATAGACCAATGGTCTGACTCAGTATATGGCAGCTTCTCTTATATATTGCTAGTGCAGCTTTACTCACTGTGCAACATTAGTCAAGGTGTCAGTCAATGCTTGTGAATTTGCCCTTCCAGTCTTTTCATTGTCTCATTTCTGACATTTTATCATTTTGGCCATTTTGTTCACTGACTAAAGATAAAAAGCATAGCTATCTTGGGCTTATGACAGAGCTGTTTTGCTAGAGTTAGCAGGCTTAGATCTGGTCTGTGTATGGATGAGACACTGCCTGGGAACCCCATTTTTATTGCCTTGTCTTTCACCATGTAAGAAAGGTGAGAAAGGTAATTGTCAGGAAACAGGATCTAGAGGATGACAGCAATTTACACTTTTGAGATTCATGACAGATCAAATGGACCAGCTTGTATAAAAGAGGCCACCTCAGACATGGCCGGCCAGCCAGCTTTGCCTAACCAGCAGGCCTTTGCTCAAGAGCGATCCCCAGAGGTAGCTGCTCAAGCCGCTGGGCTGAAGCAAGAATTCTATCCATAGATAGGGACTGTCTGTGACTTCTGCTGCATAGTGAGAAGACTACCCAGCCATAGCTAGCTCTCTCTCTCTCTCTCTCTCTCTCTGCCTTGCTCTGAGCATCTACCACTAGCCTGCTGGACTGCCTGAAGCCTGCATCATTCCAAGCCTCGTGCCCTAAGCGACGAACAAATCCTTTTGAAGCCTTCTTTGTGGAACTGGTGAGATGCCTATTCAACGAACAGCTCAGCCTGCTCCCCCTTCCCTCCTCCCTACTAATCACTGCCTTCCCATTCCTAAGCCCTCTCTTCTTTCTTCTCTCTCTGTTTCTCTCTAAATGTTTTATTAGGATGTGTTAGACAGCTGTAATTACCGATTGCACATGCACGCCACACATTTGATAGCTAAGGCACATTGCACTACACTTTGAATCGGAAACATGTTTAATTTGGATGGCCTGTTTGAATTTTATCCTGATGGGCAACTTTCTATAATAAAGCCCATTGAACTGTCTGAATGTGCCTTCCTCTGTCTCTGTTTCCGTGCCCAGATCCTACATGGTCACCATCTCCAAGAACTAATTCGGTTTATGTATGATGTGACTTTGCCTCTTTCCCTCTGAGCATATACAGAGTCCAAAAGCAAGTGTGGCTCACCCCGCCCCCCTAGTTAAGGAATTCCTGGCCATGCTAAAAACATTTCACCGAGGTGACACAAAACTTGCTGAAAATAGTCATTATATATATTATATTGTAGGTTTTTCAGGTATGTGAATATAAATATATATACATAATAGGCACCCTCAAGTGAAAGTAGTCATTACACTATTGAAAAATGAAGCCCTAAAAGCTTTTAAGGTATAATGAAATTATAGATTTGTACTCGGAGTGAAACCAGGGCTTCAGCAAAGAAGGTAAGTCTTCCACCATTCAGTCAATAGACGGTGTGCTTGTTTACTGGAGTCACTTTTGCTAGCAACTATTTCTCAGCTTCTATTAAAAGGATCTAAAGTAAAATGGTTACAAACAGCAAACCTTCACTAATACCACCCTCAGCTGCCCAAACCACCAGCTGCCCAAGTCTCCTGCTTTCTTATGTCAGAGGTGGGCAGAAGACTGCAATCTAACGAGGACCTGCTAGTTGCTGGGATTCTTGCAAAGAATGTTGGGCTAGAAAACCTTGGTCTAGAGCAAGCACAAAGTGCATTTCTCTTTATTAGATTATTTGGGGTACGAATACGACCAATATTTATATACCACTTTTCAACAAAAGTCCCCAAAGCGGTTTATATAGATATAAATAAATAAAATGGCTTCCTGTCCCCACAGGGCTCACAACCTTCCCCCCCCCCAAGCATAAGATAGAACCAGCAACAGCCACTGGAGGGATGTTGTGGTAGGGTTAGATAGGGCCAGTTGCTTTCCCCGCTGATAAATAAAGAGAATTGCCATTTTTAAAAGGTGCCTCTTTGCTCATTTAGCAGGGGACATGATAATAAGAGGCTACCACTTACCAGATAGTTACTATATTGGGCCACATTCTGGGGAAGCACTGTGCCTTGGAGAGATGCAGAAGGCAGTAGGCAGAAATTCATCAGGAGCATATCTAGCAAGTGATTGGGGAAGCTGCACCTGTTGACTTTCTGACTGGACACAGCCCTCCCCAGTCCAATGAAGCTGAAAGACCAAGGCAAAATGGGGGGTTGAGCCTAATTTGCAAAGCCTCATAATATACAAGACTGTACAAAGACTTGTTGATCCTTTTTGAAAACAGAATTTCCAATTGCAAAGGATCTTTTTAAACAGGTATAAAAATATGGATGTTGGTTTGTCTAAAAAGTGTCCAAATATTTTAACTTCTGCTGTCCCGCTTTCTTGTTACAAGACATTAACCTGAGCTAATGTTTCCCAAAAGCAACAACCAAAAGGTTGCAGATTTTTTTAAAAAAAATATCCACAGAGATACCCAGCACCACTTTCTAAAATACTACATGCCTCGTGCCAGATAAATTGCTTCAAGAACCTC
The DNA here is from genome assembly GCF_027244095.1 of Hemicordylus capensis. Taxonomy (NCBI): domain Eukaryota; kingdom Metazoa; phylum Chordata; class Lepidosauria; order Squamata; family Cordylidae; genus Hemicordylus; species Hemicordylus capensis. The sequence continues at coordinate 21,885,295 of NC_069661.1, read as the reverse complement.
TGCTGAAATTTAACCTAAATGCAAGCCTTTAACTAAAATAGACCCACAAGCAAACATGACAAGGCACTCAATCTGTATGCCAATGTGGGCACAAATTCTCCAGTTTAACGATGGCTGTGTTGTGCTTTAAAGGAAATAACATCACATAGCCACATAGAGAGGCAAACCTCTGTTTATAACCACTGAAGAGACCTTTGATTGAAAATGTGGTAGTATTTAGCAGCTGTTGCATAAGACTTGTAAATAGTAAAGGGCTTGCATCTCCCCTTATATAAGTAGACTTTGAATGTGGAACACTGAGGCTGATGCCTTTATACTACCCATTATACACTAAGGGTGATACCTTTATACCACACTTTTAACAACAAGCTGGGCATCCCAGTGATCTTTTGCACTTATCAGAGCCTGGCTCCCTATCTTCCTTAGGCCAGCAAAGATTGCCAAGAAATGAACTTGAGGCCTCCCAGCTGATCTGCTCAATACCCCATTTTATCCAGATTATACTTCCACAAATGACCAGCGCACACACTCACTGGCCAGGGACCAATATGTGCAGTGGGAGGGCAGGCCCTGCAAGGGACCAGGATCTAGAAATATATTTGTTGGGTCACCCTTGGCCAGCCACTCTCTCTCAGCCTAACCTCTCTCACAGGCTAACCTCTCTCACAGGGTGGTTGTGCAGATAAAACGGGAGAGAGGGGAACCACTGCTCTGAGCTCTTTGGGGGAAAGGCAGGATAAACATGTCATAAATAAGTAAAGGATTGTAAAGCTGGAGATATGCTTTATGCACCTGTGGAAGCAGGCCCTATGGGGAGGTGTATGTGTGGGGAGAGACTGTTCCTGAAGCCAGAGAGTGTTCTGGAAGCCTGAGAGAGGAGTTCTTCTGAAGACAAGAGACTTCTTAAGAAACCTTCTCCAGACGTTATAATAACTGAGGACCAGCAGCTCTAATCTACCCTACCTTTAAGGGTAAATTAGTAGGTGTTTACCTCCCATACCACTGCAACTGAAAGCTCTTCCCGGCAATGAAAGTCATGACCCAGGCCCTGTAAATGGCCAGGGCACATGCCTGGTGGCCTCCAATATGGCTGTCCACCTCAGAAAGGCCTGAAACAGACCCCGGAGAGACCTGGGGAGGCCAGCGGGGGGAGGGGGACTGCCAGAGACCCCTTCACAGCCACCAGCTGTGCACCCTGAGGACCTTCATGGGGGTAAGTGTGTGATTTTTTAAAAAATGTCCCTGGCAGCCCTGAAGTGGGCCTGAACCAGCTCGAATTCAAGCCGAACTGGGCCCCTCATTCAGGGTGCCGAAACCGAACTTGCCTGGTTTGGTTCAAGCCCAATTCAGACTTGAACTGAATGGGGAAAAGTGGCTTTGTGCACATCCCTAATTCTGACCACCTCTCACAGATGGGGTGTGTGTGTGTGACATCATATTGTCTTTTACCTTGGGCAGCAAAATGTCCTGGGCTTCCCCTCACTAGAGAGGTCTCACATTTTGGGCTGGATCAATAAGCACCTATGTTCCTTTGGGATTAGACATGGACATGGCTACTCGTCTTGATGACTTTAGGCTACCTCCAGGTTCAGAGTCAGGATGCCTCTGAATACCAATTTAGGGGAGCAATGGTGGAAGAAAGGGCATGTCTTCATCTCCTTTGTGGGCTTCCAAAGGCATCTGGTGGACTACTGTGGGGAAGCAGGATGCTGGACCAAATAGGCCTTGGCCCTGATCCAACAAGGCTCTTTTTATGTTCTTATGTTCTAAGCAACATAAGAACACAAGTGTTTTTTATGCTCATATGTTCTAAGTTTCCTTTCTCCAAAATTCTTTGAGAAAAACAGAGAACTTGAAGGAAATCTTGGAAAAGAGGCAACTAAGGTGAGACATGATCGAAGTGTATAAAATTATGCATGGAGTGGAGAGGGTGGACAGAGAGACATTTTTCTCCCTCTCTCACAACACTAGAACCAGGGAGTGGCGGTGGGGGGTCACCCCATGAAACTGAAGGTTGGGAAATTTAGGACTGACAAGAGGAAGTACTTTTTCACACAGAGCATAATTAATCTGTGGAATTCTTTGGCATGGGATGTGGTGATGGCCACCAACTTGGATGGCTTTAAAAGGGGCTTAGACAGATTCATGGAGGACAGGTCTATCAATGGCTACTAGTCTGGTGGCTGTGGGCCATCTCCATCCTCAGAGGCACGATGCCTCTCAATACCAGTTGCAGGGGAGCAACAGCAGGAGAAAGTGCATGCACATACCATTGTGTGAAACAGGATGCTGGACTAGATGGGACTTGTGCCTGATCCAGCAGGGCCGTTCTTATGAAATGAGAAATGAAACTTATGAAATGTTGGACTTCATCTCACTTTGCACTGGTCTTTGAGCACAGGCAAAGAAACAGCCAGTCTCTCCTTGCCTCTGTCTCTCTTCCAAGTTAGGTTCTCTCCCAATGCCTTTTTTAAACTTTTTAATTAAACTTCAATTATAATACACAAACACACATAGAATATCTCCAACCACATACTCTCTTTATAACTGAGACAATCAAAAGAGAAAACTACAATACAGTGCCAACAACGGATATTAAAAACCTCACATTTGACATCCACTCAAGCATCCACAATTCCTCCCAAACCCATATTCCATGATCAATCCTTTATCTTCCATAAATATAGCTAGAACAAACAGATCTCTCCCAATTCCTTGGGGACATACAGAGAACCAAGGAGAGGGATGGTTTCAGTACTAAATCCTGGGTGGAGTCACTGATGCTCAATTTCCAGATTTGGCTAAGGAGAAGGCAGTTTCTCTTTAAGGGGATACTCACCATCTCCACAATCATCTTGAGGTGCCTCAACTGAGAGTCTGGACACAGGCAAGTGCCTCTGGAACTCCAGAGGTGCAGCAGGCTCAGAGACAAGGCTTTTGGAGCAAAGAAATAAAGTGTATTGATAAAACAGATTGATTGATTGATTGATTAAGTGCCATCAGGTTGGTGTCGACTCTTCGTGACTACATAAATAGATTCTCTCCAGGATGATCTGTCTTCAACTTGGCCTTTAAGGTCTCTCAGTGGTGCATTCATTGCTGTTGTAATTGAGTCCATCCACCTTGCTGCTGGTCTTCCTCTTCTTCTCTTGCCTTCTACTTTTCCTAGCATAATGGACTTCTCAAGGGAACTGGTTTTTCGCATAATGTGTCCAAAGTATGATACTCTGAGACTGTTCATTTGTGCCTTGAGTGAAAATTCTGGATTGGTTTGTTCCATGATCCATTTGTTTGTTTTCCTGGCTGTCCATAGTATCCTCAAAAGTCTTCTTCCACACCAAAGTTCAAAACTGTCAATATTTTTTCTATCTTGCTTCTTCAAAGTACAGCCTTCGCATCCATAGAGTGTTACAGGAAAAACCATTGTCTGAACAATGCTAATCTTTCTAGGTGTAGACGCACAGTGGAAATGGTGGTGTTTGGCAATCTCAACAAAATCACAGTTGTGCAAGGAGTGAAGGAAGCCTGTGGGGACTAGATAAGGAAGGAGAGGGGTGAGGGAATGAAGGTTCTAATAACCAAGCAGCTGATGGCACTGGGATGGGGTTGGGGGGGGGAGAAAGAGAGAAAGAGAAAGCACACTAAGAATGGAAGATAAAGAGCAGCTTATTAAAGTGATGCTGGTATGGCACCAAGCTCTGTGGCACAACATGTGTTCATGGTAGCAAAGGGGAGCACTGGGGTTCCCAGGCAGTCAAGCACAGGGGTTAGCCCATGGTAAGCCCATGTATGGAATGACCCAGCCTCTAGGTTTCTCTAGGGTTCTACTCATAAGAACATAAGAACATTCCTGCCGGATCAGGCACAAGGCCCATCTAGTCCAGCATCCTGTTTCACACAGTGGCCCACCATATGCCACTGGTAGCCTACAGGCAGGAGTTGAGGACATGCCCTCCCTCCTGCTGTTACTCCCCTGCAACTGTTACTCAGAGGCATCCTGCCTTTGAGGATGGAGGTGGCCTATAGCCCTTTGACTAGTAGTCAATGATAGACCTCTCCTCCATGAAGTTATCCAAACCCTTCTTAAAGCCATCAAAGTTGATGGCTGACACCACATCTCGTGGCAGAGAATTCCACAAGTTGATTATGCGTTGTGTGGAAAAGTACTTCCGTTTGTTAGTCCTAAATTTCCTGGCAGTCAATTTCATGGGATGACCGCTGGTTCTAGTGTTATGTGAGAGGGAGAAGAATTTCTATCTATCCACTTTCTCCACACTATACATGATTTTATAAAGCTCTATCATGTCTCCCTGCAGTCATCTTTTTTCTAAACTAAATAGCCCCAGGTGTTTAAGAAAGGTGCTCTAGGCCCCTGATCATCTTGGTTGCCCTCTTTTGCACCTTTTCCAGTTCTACAATGTCTTTTTTTAGATGTGGTGACCAGAATTGTACGCAGTACTCCAAGTGTGGCCGCACCATAGCTTTGTATAAGGGCATTATAATATTAGCAGTTTTATTTTCAATCCCCTTGCTAATGATCCCTAGCATGGAATTGGACTTTTTCACAGCTGCCGCACAATTGAGTCAACACTTTCGACGAGCTGTCCACCATGACCCCAAGATCCCTCTCCTGGTCAGTCACTGACAGCTCAGATCCCATCAGTGTATACTTGGTTGGGGTTTTTCATCCCAATGTGCATCACTTTACGCTCACCAACACTGAACCACATTTGCCACTTTATCACCCACCCACCCCAGTTTGGAGAGATCGTTTTGGAGCTCCTCACAATCCGTTTTGGATTTCACTACCCGAAAGAGTTTGGTATCATCTGCAAATTTGGCCACCTTGCTGCTTACCCCCGCTTCTAGATCATTTATGAACAAGTTAAAGAATACTGGTCCCAGTACAGATCCCTGGGGGACCCCATTTCTTACTTCCCTCCATTGTGAAAACTCTCCATTTATCCCTCTGTTTCCCATCCTTCAACCAGTTGTTGTTGTTGTTGTTGTTGTTGTTGTTGTTAGATTTAAATTACCACCCAATCCACAGACTCAGGGCGGTGTACAAGGCAGGAACATCATCTGAGATTTTTATTTTTTATTTTTTAAGGAGAGAGAAAGATGTAAAGGGCGAACGCCTGGCAGAAAAGAAACGTCTTCAATAAGATCTTAAAGTCTGAAAGGGAGGAGGCAGACCAAATCTGGAGAGGAAGAGAATTCCAAAGTGAAGGGGCGGCAACAGAGAAAGCCCTACCATGGGCCCTAGTACTACGGACCTCTCTGCGACCAGGGACCGAAGGAAGGGCAACCTGAGAAGATCTCACAGGATGGGACAGAACTGGCTGGGAGAGGCGGTCCTGAAGGTAAGCAGGTGCTAAGCCCTGAAGGGTCTGAGTTAGCAATCCACTCGTGTACTTGTCTCCTTATCCCATGACTGCTACATTTTCTCAAGAGTCTTTGATGAGGAACTTTATCGAAAGCTTTTTGGAAGTCCACTCGGAAGTCAAGGGACTCTCAGGCAGTCAGGCACAGGGATGGTCCTCTGGCAAGTCCATGCAGAAAGTGAACCAAGGACTCTAGTTTCCAAGAGTGTTGAAGGCAGGCCAAGGCAGAGCTCCCTGCAGCAATCCCGCACAAGGAATGTACAAGGAGGCCAGTGATTTCAGCTCAGTAGTCCAATGTTCCATCTTAGCACTCAGTACGGTAGCCCAGTGATTCAGCTTAGAAGGGAAATGATTCTATTATACAGCGGGCACTTGGCCAGGTAGGCTTATGGGGCAGTCACAGGTTGCTGGGCCACCTGATTTACTCCACAGCAATGAAGCTTCCCAGGAACCTTCTATACACATATATCTGGGGGACAGGATCTTTTATAAGGTTCTGTGCTCTCTCTGCAGAGTCCCAGCGGTGGGAGAACGCTAAGTTTCAAGGTGGTCTAAGAGACCAGACTTGAGGAGGGTATAGATGTGGTAGGAACTACTTCACAGGAAGTGCAGGTCAAAAGGGCTCTATTATGCCAAATCTGCATAACTGACGTGAAATTTTATTTTGATTACATTCTGGGATTTGTTGACAGCTTAAAGGCTCTCCAACCTCACATGCTCTTTAATGTCCAAGATCTTTTTTGCTGCGTCAAGAACTCTGGCTTCACTAAGAATGCACAGGATTCAGTGAGGGTGTGTCACTCTTCTCCCCAGGAATGATAGGGGATGTTACAGAGGCACTTATCTAAAGCTTTGGATGTGAGTTATGGCATGCTTGGCTACTGCAGATTGAGACAAACAGTGGCTATATACACGCAAGGTGTAGCAGCAAGGAGCATACTTGGGGGAAAAACTTTTAAAAGACAGAGACAGCATTCCTGTGGTGTTCCAAAAATATAGTTTGCTCTAAAAAGCAAAATGAGAGAGTGATCTTGTGCAAAGAACACTTTGAATTTGAAATCCTTTTCCTTATTTTTCCCCCCGTTGGTGGTGTATTATTATACTGGGGGGGGGGGAATAGCTCTAGGCAATGGTATACATTTGTGCACAGAAATAGTTTGAAGGGTTGAAAGTTTAATATTATCACGGCTTGCTCTTGTGTCCTAAAAATACAGGAATGGCAAAAAATGGCAGAGAGAGATGTAACCATGTATAATAAAATTGCTTGAAAACTTTTTTAAACTGACCACAGCTCTGTGGCAAAAAACTAGGAACATATTTAGAACTTTGAAAGCCTTGAAGGGTAGACACATCAACAAGACTCTGTTGCACTTTCCACGGCAAACAGTCCAGGGTTGTTGTTGGGTTCCCCCCCTTCCCTCAAGCATTTTGTTATTGTGCTGTGAAAACAGGGAGCCATGTTGGGAGAAATTTCATTTGAATTAGAGGGGAAATTACATTTTGCAGAAATTTGAAATTCAGTATGAGATTTCTCAAAATTCAGATATCAAACATCAATGTTTTATTATATTTAGTTTTAAACAATCATTTTGCAAGGCTCTGTTATAATAACTAATTTTTACATCTTGTTAAAGCAATCATCCTAAGGACAGTTGTGCCAAACTAACATTTCATAGGAATGTTGGGATGCTAAAATTATTGTTGCCCCTGCCCCTTCCCCAATGCAAATGCCATCATATACTTTGTCAACAGCTGATGTCACCGCCCCCCCCCCCATCAAAACAGAGGAAGAATATGACATTTGCTGCAAGGTTAAATATATATGTTGTGCTTTAATTGGTGCCCAGTAAGGTACAGGCTTTCTCCTCATCTGTTAATGGATTCCCTCTGTCCCTGCCTCCAATTTAAGCATGGAAAATAGATACTTCAGGTGTGTTCAGACAGCCACCAGAACTTAAGCTGGAGAGAACTGGAGGTTCCCGGGAAGCACACACTATCAATGCAAGCCACATGTTCAGCTCATTCTGTGATGTGTCAACCCACCAGTGTTGGATGGACAAAGTTGGGTACCCTCTGCTGCCTGGCATTTGCCTAATATTTGTAACTAAGACATGAAGTTGGGCAGAGAATGTCAGGTGCTTCAATTGTCTTTGTCTTGTGAATGTAAAACCTGCATTGACCAAAGTGCCAATTTGCATTACACATTCCCCCTTCGCTTTCCATTCTGAACAATTATAATACCCTGACACAATAAGAGGCAGTGAAATTTCTGTGCTTCCCTTTTCCCTCATTTCACCGTAGCATGCAAAACTGGTCTAATGGCAGAATGATAGATCTTTTGGTCTCCTTTCTTTCCCCATACAAACAAAAAACATGAGCTAATTTGCATGTGCATTGCGTTTATTTTTTACACTTGATTACTGTACGCTTGACAATTGGCAGTTATATATGTGAACTGCCTCCACTGAAAACCAATGTGTTGGACGTGATATGGAAATTTTATCTGTGGGGTTATAAAACGATACAACGGCAATGAAATGTGCATAACACTTCACAAAAATTACAAAATGGCTGTAATGATAGTCAAGCTTGAGGGAAAGCTAGGCCTCATTTAGAATAACTGCTTGGAAGGTGCACATACCTCCAAATAAGGAAGAAAGCCCAGGAGAATCAAATCCCTGTGGCCCAGTCCAGAGTGAGGGGCAGGGTTTACTAGGTAACAGCCTACAGAAGAGTTGGGGAGGAATATGTGAGTTCAGTTCTTCCCTGGAGGCCTCGGAGTGAGATCTGATCAGCAACTATTGTAGGGGAAAGACGGACTAATAGCCTTGGGCTGGGAATCAACTGGGAGTTCCTTACCTGGAATTAAGTAGGAAGGATGGGGACCCGTTTAGCTAGATGCAGCAGGAAATTTATCTTTGTTTAAGTGCTTGGATCTGACTGCATGCTTCTTGTAGTTCCTGGGGAAGGATTTTACTTGAATAGAAGCAGTGATTGTTGATGCCTCTATAGTTTTCTTTATCATTCAATTATTAATAAATCCTTGTTATAGAGTGTCACTCCTTATTGAGTCCTGCCCTAGTCACATGCTCTTGAAGGCCTAAGACTGCTCAAGCCTTTCTTGTAGGGGATTTTTTTCCACTTTATTCTCCCAGAATATTCCCTTGGAAGGGTCAATCTGCTCCTATAAAGGGGGGGGGGGGGTGGCAGCCTAGCAGCCTACCCAGGACTCCTCACAGCTAGAGGAGGCGTTTTGTATCCCTCCTGCCTTGATAATTACAATGACCTCTTTAATGCACAAAAACTTACAAACTTACAGACATAAGCAAAGCAAACATTTTGGTGTAAAATATAATCATCAATGCTCTTTTTGGCATGAAAATTAGAACAACTGCTTTACCGTCTTGGTGTTTCTAGGTGGAGAAATAACCTTTTTTTAAATGTAAGTTCTTACCACTTTTCTGATCAGCATCTTGGCCACTGTACAATTTCACAGCACCATCCACTGGCCATTTGCTGCCAATCCATGATTATAATTGAGGTTTTGAGATTACTTATAAGATATTCTCAAAAACCTTGATTGTTATTATCGATTGGCAGCAAATGTCCAGTTGATGGTACTGCAAAATAGCACAACGGCAGTGAGGTCATCTAGATGCTGAGCAGAAAAGCCATACGGACTTCCATTTAAAAATGGAGTATTTCTGTTGGAGATGGAGTTCCAGTGCATCGACTTTTTGCACCAACTATCCTAATGACCACTAGGTGCATTGGGAGCAGACGTAGCTAGTGAGGGTCTCCTTACTTGTCCCTGCTTTCCTCTGCTCTATGACCCCTGCTTTGACTCCTCAGGTATTTCCTGTAGTGAGTCAGTTCTCTTCCTTTCCTCCTAGAGAGAAGGTGGAAACAGCTCTTGCTCTCTCTCCCTACCTATTCATTATGTAGCTGATAGATAGGATAGGTCTTTCCTATCCCAAATGTATTTCACTAATAAAGATATTTAATTTATACTCCGCAGTAATCTCCATGTGTGTTACTTAAATAACTGCAACAACTAAATTCTGCACTCTGTAACTGGAGTGGTAGCTGCTTTGGTGCTTTGCTAAATAATCACAAACCCCAACAATTTCTCCATCTGGAAATACTTTCTGTCTGAATCTAGGGATTGTCTTCCCAGAAATGTCCCCCAGCTTGGTATCTCTCAGTTCTCCTTGATTCCAGTAATTTCAGGACAGTGTTGAGATCAGATCTTTGCTATCTTCTTCTGCAGCCTGAAATAATTAGTGCATAGACTTATCAGCAGGAGCGCACCTAGCTGATTTGGTTGCCTGGACCTCCCCGCCATGAGCGCCCGCCCCCCGCATGAGGCCCCCCGAAGCCTACTTTGGGGGGGCCTCACCAAATCCCTGTTTTTCTTTCATCCCCCCCCCCTTTTATTACAGCCGTATGGCCGATGGGTGGCTGCTGGGGGTGAGCGGAGCAGTTCTTCTTCTTTCTCCCCCCTCCAGTGGCGGCGGCTGGAATGATGCTGGGCCCATCCGCTTGGGCCAGAGTCTTCTACCAACTGCAAAGCGTGCCTGCGCATTTGAAAGATCATCACGAGCCCATGATGTCATGGGCTTATCTGCTCATCAATACTCCCTGCCTGTGCTCTTGCGTCCTCCTGAAGTGGACCTCCTGCCTCAGGTCCAGTGAATCCCCAAAGTTCTTAGATTTCCAACCTGTAAAGAAATGGCAGTTACACAAGTGTCTCTTTTGTGTCTCTGTGTGTTTAGATTTTTGCAGACAGGGGCATATTGTATTGTGGTGGTATTTTGTTTTATTCTGTTTTCCCTTTTCTTTTGCAATGTAGGCTGCTTTGAGAACTTTTGTTGTTTGAAAAGCGATAAATAAATATTTTTCATAATATATGTTGATATCTAGAGATACACATATCAGGCAGTATATAAATACGATAAATAAATAAGTAAATAGAAATGTTTAATAATAGTAACCATTTCCAGATTTACATATCAGTGCTACAAATTCAGGTAAATATTTGAAGCAGTTCTAGAAGAAGCCAAAATATACTGGAGTTCTCAAGGGACTTTAGAACACCCCTAATGAAAACAGCTGGGGGGGGTCAGCGGGGAGAGAAAATGTGCCTTGAAAACAGGTTGAAAGGCATACTTTCCAGAAACGACAATGGAGCTCTTCTTCTGGCTTTATTGATCTATTTAAATTGCCAGGGCAGGCAGGCAAACCACCCTAACCTCAGTCGTCAGGAAGGATGCCTGAAGGTATAAATACTCCAGCACACAGCATCCAGATGTATTTCACCTTCTGTGATCCCCAAGACAGGTGGAAAACAAAGCTGGCTTTTAAAGTGCCTCCTTAAAAGCTTCTTTGACTTCTCAAAGAAGCATTGCAATAGTAATCTTCTGGCTGCGTTTCTGCTACACAAACTTGAGGTTTCTTTCCCCCACGACCCCAGATAAAGTGCTACCTTCGCTTCCCAAAAACCTTGGGAGTGCAAATTGCTTGTGTAACTCCAGTACCTGGCTCACAGGAGATCTTCAAATCGACCTGAAGTACGTGGCTTGTTTTCATACTTGATAAGCACTAGCGCCACTTACTGGCTGTTTTAAAAATTACATGGATTTTCTCAGCTACTAGAATAACTTGTGTGGCACACTGGAAAAAATGAAAGCAAGCTACATAACAGTGGTTGAGCTGTTGTTGCAATTATGATAAAACGGACAGAGTTTATTGCCAGAGTGTTTACTGCTAAGATTTACAGCATACGGTTTACTGCTTGGAGCCTTAAATTATTGAGATCACTAAATATATGTTTCTGTTTTTGGAAAACACAACATTGATGTTAATAGTAGCATGTCTACGTTGAAATCTTTCTTCTGATTTCAAACCTAAATTTGTTCATGTCCAATTTGGAGGTGTTGGTTATTTTCCCCTCTAATACCTATAGAATCTCATCCTAAATTTAGAGAAATATTTGGTGGAATAAATAGATCCAAGAATAATATAGTGAGACTGAGAGATTTTATACCATATGGGTAAACTTAAGACATCCGATCAAATAAAACAGCTAGTTGTTGAGCTAAATTGTTCATGGTTTCAACTGTTACAACTGAAATCATTTCTTTCTTCATGCCAGGTATTATTGCCCATGGCCAGTAGAGACCTGACCAAATTTGAGACGGTGGTGTTAGAAAGTGGTTATGAAGTAAAAGCATCCCCTGCTAACTGGGCAAAGAGGCACCTTTTAACGTGGTGATTCTCTTTATTTAGCAGGGGGAGAGTAACTGGCCCTATCCATCCCCAGCACAGTACCTCCAGTGACTGTTGCTGGTGTCTATCTGATGTTTCTTTTTAGATTGTGAACCCTTTGGGGGCAGGGATCCATCTTATTTATTTATTATTTCTCTGTGTAAACTGCCTTGAGCCATTTTTGGAAGGGCAGAATAGAAATCGAATAATAATAATAATTATTATTATTATTATTATTATTATTATTATTATTATTAGGATTAATTTTTAAGCTCTGTTCAATTTTGTTAGGACACGAGTTAAAACCTTTGACCAGATTAAAATCAGTTTGGGAGATGGACTTACCAAAGGTTTTCAATGAAGAAGAAAAATCTGGTCTAGTAGGTCTTTACATTCAATTTCAGCTCAAATTAAAGAAAATTATATTAAGATAATCCATAGATGACCTTGTTGAGACTCACTCATATTGCTAAGAATTGATTGATTGATTGATTGATTGATTGATTGATTAAGTGCCATCAAGTCGGTGTCGACTCTTAGTGACCAAATAGGTAGATTCTCTCCAGGATGATCTGTCTTCAGCTTGGCTTTAAGGTCTCTCAGTGGTGCATTCATTGCTGCCATAATAGAGTCCATCCACCTTGCTGCTGGTCGTCTTCTTCTCTTTCCTTCAATTTCCCCAGCATTATGGACTTCTCAAGGGAGCTGGGTCTTCGCATTATGTGTCCCAAGTATGATAGTTTGAGCCTGGTCATTTGTGCCTCGAGTGAAAATTCTGGATTGATTTGTTCTAAGATCCATTTGTTTCTTTTCCTGGCTGTCCATGGTATCCTCAAAGGTTTTCTCCAGCACCAAAGTTCAAAGGTGTCAATGCTTTACTAAGGTGATGTATTATTTATTAGGTGATGTATTACTAAGAATACATCACTTAATTGTTGGAATAATAATTGTAAGGAGAAGGGGACTTTTTACCATCTATGGTGGATGTGCCCAAGAATTAGGATTTTCTCGGAAATGTGTTTTTTTAGAGATGGCAAAAATTACCACCTAAGAGATCCGGGCAGATCAATTTTTGGCTTTGTTAGGTTTTTGGGTTTTTTATTCAGGAGAACAAGAGTTTTTGAAATCTAAAGACGTTATCTTATATATTAATACCAGCCAGACTGATTATAGCCAAAAACTGGAAAGAAGGAATGTTATCTTCAGAGGACTGATATAATAAACTAGCATACAGTACAGCAACAGCTGAAAAACTAACTTATTCTTTAAATATTCAAAAAGGTATACATCCGTATCCTTTTTCACAATTTGGCATGATCTATTATTATTCTTGAATTATAAAGATTATGGGAGTAAGGGATCAATTCAATTTATTCAGGTTTGGAAAAATGTATTTGTTTAAGAATGATTTTGATGTAGATTGTCATCTATCAAACATTTTGTTTTCATTTGTTTGGGATTTTTAAAAAATGTAATATTGTATGGTGTTTTTAAAATAAAGTTTTGAGAGAGAGAGAGAGAGAGAGAGGGAGGGAGGGAGGGAGACTTAACATTGATGTCAATAGTAGCAGGTTTACTTTGAAATCTTCTTCTGATCTCAAACCTAAATTTGTTCATGTCTGATTTGTAGAAGTTGGTTCTTTTCCCTTCTCCACATAAATATTAGGGATGTGCGAAACGTTTCGGATACAAAACGTTTTGTACCCAAATCAGCCTGTTTCAGGTGTTTTGTAGACAAAACAAAACACCCATTTTCCAGATCCAAAAGTTTTGTATACAAAACAAAACGTCCCTGTTTCGGCTACAAAACGTTTTGTTGTTTCGGACCTCCATTTTGTAGTGATCTCTGAGTCAGTCTCCATTTTGTGTTTGACATCTCTTTGAATTTCCCACCCTTCCAGCCTTCTGATTGGTGACCTAAATCATGGGCTGACCTGCTGACAATTCCCTCCTTGTTCCGCATTGGCTCTTTTGCTTCTTGCCACTCTTTACTGACCCCACATTGGCCAGGGGAAGGGTTGCTAGCCCATGGGGTGCTGGGTTCTGTTGTTTCTGCGGTGTTCTGAATATAGATTCTCTGGTAGCATATGAGAGTGGATTCTTGTTTTTCACTGAAAATCTCATATGCTACCAGAGAATCTACAATGAACACCTCAGAAACACAAAACCCAGTACCCCAAGGGCTTGTGAGTATGGAGGTGGTTGGCACCCTATGTGCACTACACAACCCCTCACTCTGGGAAACCCCAGTGCCCCCCAAGTGGAATTATGGGGCTGCTGAAACCTCCATTATTCCCTATGGGAGAAATCTTAAAAGACATGTAAACTTCAACAATTAACAAAAGATCAGCCCTTTGCCCAATGGAGAGGAGAACTGGTCTTGTGGCTGAGCATGACTTGTCTCCATAGCTAAGCAGGATCTGCCCTGGTTGCATATGAATGGGAGACTTGATGTGTGAGAACTGCAAGATATTCCCCTCAGGGGATGAAGCCGCTCTGGGAAGAGCAGAAGGTTTCAAGTTCCCTCCCTGGCTTCTCCAAGATAGGGCTGAGAGAGATTCCTGCCTGCAACCTTGGAGAAGCCGCTGCCAGTCTGTGAAGACAATACTGAGCAAGATAGACCAATGGTCTGACTCAGTATATGGCAGTTTCCTATGTTCCTAATTCTTTTGAGATAATTCTGGAAGTTTCCTTGCCCCCATTGGGCACTACCAACCACCACACTCCGATCTGGGTCATCCCTTTCCCCTTGATTTGAAGCGATATATTTGCTGGAATCCCCATCATTACCTATGGGAAAATTCTTAAAGATGTGTAAACTTAAAAAATTCACAAAAAATCAGCCCTTTGACTAATTCCTTTGAGATTTGGGTGGTGGCTTCCACCCAGTGGACACTACCACCACCACCCTGGGACCCTTTTTAAAAATCCAAATAGATTCGGATTCGGAAAATTCGGCTACAAAACAAAATAGGGCTGATTTGGATTCAGAAAATTTGGGTACAAAACAAAATGGGGGTGTTTTGATTCAGATACAAATCGAAACAAGAAAATTCCAAAATGCACACCCCTACTAAATATCTCATCAGTCACCCTCTGCTCTATATTATGCCTGCCATATATTTGTAGAGCATTGTGTTACCCTTTGTGTCGATATCTATTTAAGAGGCTGAACTGGGGGCAGCAAGGCCAGAGAAGGCGTAAAAGGATCTCAGCACTGATCATTTTTTAGACCAGATGTTCCTGACCTTCAGTCCCCAGATGCTGTTGGATTACAAATCCCTTCATCCCCAGCCACAATGACCAAAGGACCTACTCAATGGAAATAGTATATACAATTAAGTTCTGTTATATTAAGAACTCTGGCATCTTTGCTTTCTAGTGACTGACTGAACACCACATCATTCTCAATCTTTTCTGTTGAAATGTTGTGAGGCTTCAAATACACAGCAGTTAGGAAAAGAAGTCAGAATATGAAATAAATATTTTAAAGCACTGGTCATCCTGAAGACAGGGAAATACAAAATGTCTCAATGATTTTGTTTTCAACCGGTTAAAATTTAGGGACATGCAAAATTTGGAACAATAGCAAAGTGGGCCACTTCAATTCGACCCAAATTGTAACACTGGCTGATACAGGTTCATTTGGGCTGAATTGGGCCCTCTTTGCTTCAGGTCGCTTTGGGCTGCTTTGCCAGTCCTCCCACCAATGTCCATCCCTCCAACTCCTTCATGTACAGGTTGAAGACAGGCACAGCTATGTCCTCTTCTCTCCAGCCAGTGTTTCATCGAAATGCTGGCTGTGCGGGGGGGGGGGGGAGTGATGCGTGCGGGGAGCCCAGGCATCCAGCACTTCAATGAAACACTGACTGGGGATGGATGGGAAAGGGTCCGGGAGAGGGTCTGCCTTCTCGAGAGGCTCTGCCTTCTCAAGGGCCATCTTCAAGAGAGCAGGGAAAGGAGCTCCCCGTTATTGGAGTTCTAGTGCATCGATCTTTTGCACCAACTCTCCTAATGACCACTAGGGTCATTGGGAGGAGAAATAGTGAGTAAGGGTCTCCCTAACTGTTCTACCTGTCTCTACTCTATGACCCCTGATATGACTCTTCGGGTATTTCCTGTGCTGAGCCAGAATCCCTTCCTTTCCTCTTAGAGAGCAGATGGGAACCTCTCTCTCCCTACCTATTCATTACGTAGTTCTATAGATTATGATGAGGTCTTTCCTATCCAAAGTGTACTGCATAAATAAATACTTAGCATTTAGTTCTACCAGAATCGCCATGTGTCTTCTTGAAACAGCTGCAACAACTAAACTCTGCATTCTGCTCTATAACTGGAGTGGGTAGCTGCTTTAGTGCTCTGCTAATTAACTGGAAGGTTAAAAGTAGAACCCTCAACATCAGTCAGCAATTCCACAAACTGCTGACTGGAGAAGGGAAGCTCTGCAGGGGCTGACAGGCCCTGACCTGGGCATTGGCCCTGCCCTCTTGTGTCAGATGCTAGATGCAGAGGGCGTGGCTTGGGATGTGTATGGACTTATAGCATCCAGTTGTAGAGCCTGGGGAGCAGGGGAGCCATTGGAGGACTCTGTTCTCTGGCCGCAGCCAAGCTCTCTATGCCCCTGGTGTCAGCCTACAGCCATGATTCCAAAGGGGAACATATAGGATGGACACATCGTTCTCCCAGCAAATTGCAAGATAATTGTGCCACACAAGGGCTCGGTTTTGTTTGGGATCTCCCTCAGTAGCATGTCGTGCAGGTGGTGATTTGTAGTTCAGGGTCAGACCCTGTACCTCGGGCCTGGTGGTGTTTCCATCCAGAGAAAGATGTCACCAACCCTTTGCTTGAATGTTTAAGAGTTCTTAGGCATGCAAACTGAGTGGGTGCATATGGCCTCCATATTACCCCTCCCTGCATATAACACCCCTGCTTTTCATCACTCAAATTTGAAACCTGGTAGCAATGCGTTCCCTGCTTACTGGGCAAAGAGTAATGGCAGCATTGTCTACACTGACTGTCAGTCACTCTCCAGGGTTTCAGGCAGGAATCTACCTGGAGTCACCAGGGATTGAACCCAGAGCTTTCTGCATGCATAGCATGCAAAGCAGATGCCATTCCACTGAGCATTCCCCTTTTTTTGCTTAAAAGTGGTAGAAAATAACAACAACAACAACATCTGCCACACAATACACCAGATATAACTGTAGTCGAGAAGAAAGAAGAACAAGTTAAAATAATCGACATAGCAATACCAGGGGACAGCAGAATAGAAGAAAAAGAAATAGAAAAATAACAAAATACAAAGATCTACAAATTGAAATTGAAAGGCTGTGGCAGAAAAAGACCAAAATAATCCTAGTAGTAATTGGCGCCCTGGGTGCAATTCCAAAACAACTTGAAGAGCACCTCAACACCAAAGGGGCCACAGAAATCACCATCAGCCAATTACAAAAAGCAACTTTACTGGGAACAGCCTATATTCTGCGACGATATCTATAACAACAGCAACAACATTGATAATAAAATTCAGCCATCCCAGGTCCTTGGGAAGGACTCGATGTCTGGATAAAACAAACCAGTCAATAACACCTGTCTGACTGTGTAAACAAGAAATAATAATACCAAACATTTAAATGAATTCAGGCAACTAACTTTTGTTTATCATTTCAAAACCTTTATTAGGAAATACAAACAAGATTTATTCATTTTAAATTAAAACCACTTGTATAAAATGGGCTTTAAAAACCCCCACAATATTTTCCCAATACAGCTATACATGTATTACAAAATATTACATATATCCCATTTTAATTATACCTCCAAGGCTGCATAACCACCTTAAGTTCACATGCATTTATCATATGGCAACTGTTTCTTTGCATTCCATACATGCAGTAGCTACAGTTAATGGACTGGTTTGGCTTCTCACACATGTGCGTAAGAGAGCTGGCTACCGTGTATCAGGAACCCGTGCCTGCCCTCAGCTATACACAGATGCTTAAAAAAAAAAAAAGTAATGGGAGTCAGTCCCCTATTAGACCTCCCATTGCTTCAAGCACCAGCCCTGCACCTGCAGCACACTAATTATTGGATGGGTGGCCAGAAGTATTGTTGTGGGAGAAACTTTGCTACTTGCTCCCTCTTTGCTCCCTTTAAAAATGTGTGGTGTATGAAGCATAGATCTGGCCATGATTTATTAATTTTTTTTAAAAAAACCTTTAGTGGTGGGTAAGATGATAATGGTGGTAAGATGAGAAGCAGTTTAACATTCATGAGATTTAAAGAGCTAAAGGAGAAATTGTGCTAAACAGTAGAGAATCATTCATCCTGGAAAGCATTTTAAAAACATTTAAAGCAGCCTCTCTCTCAAAATACCAAAAAAATGCACAGATATGGAGGGCAGGAAGTGTGTTACTTGTCATCAGTAATGTCACAGGCACTGGCCAGTAGATGCCTGTGATTGTTGCACAAGCAGCTTACAGACAGAAAGCTTAAGGTGGAGCATTCCACAGTGATGGCTGGGAAAGCTCTGTTATCGCTACTAACCCAGTTTCTTGACTGGAGAATTATTAAGGAAACATAATTAAAGGTAGTCAGGGCTTGCAAATGTTCCCGTTAAGTACTATGTTTTTAAAGCCCTTCCTTCAAACGGGAGACATGCCAGCCTCAACAAGATGAACCCTGGACTTATTGGGAATGCTTTCTTTTTCTGGCACACTGCAGCTCAAGTGAGGAGAGGAAGTGCCTCTTGGTTCTTTGCCCAACATTCTCTTCCGAGTGTATAGTCAAATATGGGCCTGGCTCTCCCATTGGCTGGCTGGGAGCTTCTGGCCTGCCGAGGTCGGTTGAAAGCAGGGCATGGAGAGAACCAGAGGAAGACCTTCAGGCCTACCTTGCATTGCCAGCCAGTTTGATCCTTCTGGCTTGAAAACCTACTTGTCCCTGCTCTTTTTTGTTAACAGAATGTTGGCCGACATCCAGACTAATGCAGCACTTCTGCAACAAATCTGTGTACCGGCAAGACTATCACACAGATGTGCATAATACCAAAGGTCCGTTGGGGCTGGGGCTCAAGGACAGAGCATCTGCTTTGCATGCAGAAGGTCCCAGGTTCAATCCTTGGCTTCTCCAGGTAGAGCTGGGAGAGACTCTTGCCTGAAACCTTGGAGTTTCAGGCAAGAGTCAGTCAGTGTGGACAATCCTGACTGTCAGTCAGTGTGGACAATCCTGAGCTGGATGGGTCTGACTTGGTATAAGGCAGCATGCAGAGGTGTAACTATAATTGAGTGAATGGAACTCGGGGGGACCAGCTCCACCACCACCCCTATTTTCTTCATTATCTCCCTCACTGCCTCCACAGAGAGGGGTGAAACCGGACCTGCTCTCCCCTAGCTACACCCCAGGCAGCATCTTATGTTCCTGTGTTATTGTGCTCTTGCGTAAATGTTCCCTGCAATGTAAACAGACCAAAGAACTGGTTTCCCAACCGGAGGTGCTCCATGGGTTGTGCACTTTGTTGTGCTAGCACAGCACTATTCTGCAACGCAGACTCCCAAATGCAAATTCCCAAAGCAGAACTAGCTAGTGAAACATCCTTGCACATGTGCAACATCCTTGCACATGTGCAACATGTCTGCACAAGCACAGCATTAGCCTCGATGTCAACTCCCCCCCACCCAGTGCAGCACATACAAACTACCCCTGAGAAATTCCACTAGTCGTCCAAATTCTTTCCTTGTTGCCTGAGGAGAAACCCCCAAATTTGCCTCAATTTTCTATTGAGGTAAAATTTAGTGGAACCTAATAGTGTGTGGAAACCCTCTGGATAGATCCCGTTAATCATACGGAAACTGTTTTCAAAGTTCCTCAGGTGTATTTTGCCTGCGGAGGGCTCTCCAAATTGACCTTGATTGACACTATTAGTGAAATTCAGTGGCCACTCTAATTGCCAAGAGTCAATATTCACATTGCTAAAATGCTAAAATAAATTAAAAGAAGAGATCACTTCCTGACCCTTCAAATATGACACATAGTTGCTTAGCCCTATACAGGCATTAGGTTTGTTTGTTTAAATTTTTAAAGTGCCCTACACACTTACAAGCACCAAAGTGGGCCAGAAGTCCCACCCCAGCACTGACTGTTGTTCACCCCCTTGTTCTTGCCACTCACAATAAAAGTGGTGTTTTGTATGAAGAGGGAAGCGCTGTAACCAGTAGGGCAAGTGCTTCCATGATCTGCAACCTGGATTGCTCACCGCTATAGCGCTTCCCTCTTCACACCAACACCACTGTAACCATGAGCAGCGAGGGGCTGAGTGACAGTTCTGGGGCGGGACTTACAACCTACTTCAAGGCCTGTAAGGCCTGTAAGTGTATAGGGCATTTTTTAAAAAAACTAACATCCGTACAGTTAATACCCATTTAATACCCATCCTGGCAATCATTATCATCGTAATCACTAAGGGGTTTATTATGATAGATGTCAAGCATTAGCTTTTGGCTTTTCAGCTCCATGCTTCTTGACCAGCTATCCTCTATACTGTCAGACTTGCTTGCTGTGTCCTCTCGGGACTGACTGTCTGTTTCTGTAGAAGGGCTGCTTTCTTTGGATTCGCTGGTTTCTGATGATTGACTTGGCTGGCTTTGTTCCGAGCTGAGGTCATGTTCACTGGAATCACTCTCATTGCTGTCTTCACTACCCGCACTTTCTTGGGACACTTTGTGGCTCTCAGATGATGCACTCTGAGACATCTTGCTGTCGTCATGGCTGGATCTGTCTGTGTCCTCTTCTGATTCTTCACTCTCTTCTGTAGACTTGCTCTTCTCACTTGAACTGCTGTCTTGTCCCTTAGACTCTCTGGATGCACTTTGCTGCTCTTCAGATTTGTTAGCACTGTGTTCATCTGAGTTGTCATCTATCTCTTTAGACTTTTTCACAGTTTTTTTATGGAAAGTCCTGCTGTATTCAGTGGATTCACTCTTTATGCCTTCTACAGACTCTGTGTCATCATCCTCTCCAGAGTGGCTGTTTTCATCCTCTCTAGACTGGCTTGCCAAGAGTTCTCTAGACTGGCTATGCACGTCTTCCCTGGACTGGCTGTGAACGTCTTCCCTGGACTGGCTGTGCAAGTCTTCCCTGGACTGGCTGTGCAAGTCTTCCCTGGACTGGCTGTGCAAGTCTTCCCTGGACTGGCTGTGAACGTCTTCCCTGGACCGGCTGTGAACGTCTTCCCTGGACCGGCTGTGCACGTCTTCCCTGGACTGGCTGTGCACGTCTTCCCTGGACTGGCTGTGACTGTGTTTTCTGGATGAACTCTCTGCAGACTCTTTGGAATGGCTGTTTGCATGCTCCCTAGATCTACTGAGAACATTTTCTGTTGACTGACTGATGTCTTCTACAGATTGGCTGTCCTCTTTCGACTCAGCATCATCTTCTTGCAGGGATTTGCTTTCATCATGCTCAGGACTGTGATCTTCATCTGAGCCATCATCAACGTAGTGGTATACTTTCCTGGCAAAATGTTCCACTGACTTGCTGTGGTGTTTGACTTTCTTCCCCGCTATTTCTCTGCTGGCTTCCTGGCTGCTTTCTTTCAAGTGGCCATCCCCATGGATCATACTAGAGTCACTGTCATCGTTCTTTGAGATGTGGGGGTCATCACCTTGCATCCCTTCATCATCAAAATCATATCTGTCCTCTTGACTACTGCTATAGCTGTCTCCTCCATGTCTTTTGCCATGATCAATAATGTGGTTATCCTCTTTATCCATGTTGCTGCTCTCACTGCTGCTGCTACTGCTGCTGCTACTGTCCCTCTGGTGTCTGCCTATAGCATTGCCACCACCTTGTTCTCCATTGGTAACAGAGGGCAGCAGCGTGTCTCCTTTGTTTGGAGGTACAGTGTGTCCTGGATCTTTCCCATTAATACCACCCTCATGATTTCCATCACCGCTGACGTCTTCATCATTTGCCAGCTCATTCCCTCCTGTTCCCGTGAAGGTGTACAAGACTTGCTCAGGTATATAAAGCATGCCATCATTTTCAACATCCAGCTGGTCTTTGGATTGTTTGATATCACCATGAGCGTGCTTTTCGTTGTCTGTGCTGTCAGTGCCATGAATCTCATTTTGATCCTCCTATGGAAGAAGACAAATGAAAAACAAAACACTTAAAAGTTGCATAGGCCAAGCACGCTTCTGTTCATCCTACACTACAGATTGAATGGCATGAGTCTTGCTACATCTGTCAAACCTCTTATTTTGACAGTATTCCATTGGATTCCATTGTTTGGGGATACTCTTTAATTAAATACTAATGCCACCTTAAGTGTCGCAGTGGGGAAATGCTTGACTAACAAGCAGAAGGTTGCTGGTTCGAATCTCCTGCTGGTATGTTTCTCAGACTATGGGAAATACCTATATCAGGCAGCAGCAATATAGGAAGATGCTGAAAGGCATCATCATTTCATACTGTGTGGGAGATGGCAATGGTAAACCCCTCCTGTATTCTACTGAAAGAAAACCACAGGACTCTGTGGGCGCCAGGAGTCAAAATCGACTTGATGGCACACTTTACCTTCACCTTACCCATTAATTAAAATCTCTTTGTCACCTTTGCTCTATTCAGACATTGTGCTGTACCCATATTTGGATGTCTGTATGCATGTACCTGTTTTTGTGTGAATGATAGTATTTGTGTTAATTTTAAAACTGAGCCTGGATACAGATTCCGTCAAATGCATGGTACAGATAGGAAGTGTATACTGCTGTACCTGCATTCAGCACATCTGGTGAATAACTGTACCTGTGTACGCTGTGCACACAGACTGTACTAGTGCTGAGCTTAACATCTGAATAGGGCTCTTAAAGCATCCAGAACTTTTTATATATTTTTATCCCACTCCTCAGCATGCAAGCGACCCCCAAAGCAGTGCTAACAACCACAGAGAATACTTACAATTATAAAACATCTTTTAAAGAAGTCAATACACATTAAAAATTCTAAAAATCATCATCATCATCATCATCATCATCAAGCAACAGCAGAATGATAAGAGCTGCCCACAATCATGCCATCACATAGTAAGAAAGCAAGTTGTTGCTTAAACGCAGGGAATAGATAAGGTGTTTGTGAATAATGATTATTTGTTTGTTCATTTGTTTATTATATTTGGACACCACCCCAAACTTCAATCTCTGGGCAGTTTACAACAACATAAAACCAATTAAAACCTTAAAACAATTTAAAACAAGTCTAGTTTAAAAGCTTGGGTGAATAAATGCGTCTTCAGAGACTTTTAAAAAGTTGTCAGAGATGGGGAGGCTCTTATTTCAGTAGGGAGCACGTTCTAGAGTCTTGGGGCAGCAATAGAGTTTCTCTGTCGCCACCGGACAAGCTAGTGGCACTGCAGACAAACCTCTGGAAGATCTCAATGGGTGATGGGGCTCATAGTGAGGAAGACACCCTCTTAAATACCCAGGGCCTAAGCTGTTTAGCGCTTTCTAGGTTATAACCAGCACCTTGTATTTTGCCCAGAAACCTATTGGTAGCCAGTGTAGTTCTTTTAATATAGGAGTAATATGGTCTCACCAGGATGACCTGGAGGCCAACCTGGCTGCCGCATTCTGTACCAACTACAGTTTCCGGACTATGTACAAAGGCAGCCCTACATAGAGCGCATTGCAGTAATCAAGTCTGGAGGTGACCAGCAGATGTACCACTGTTCTGAAGTTATCTCAAGAAACAGACACAGCTGGTGTATCAACCAAAGAGGATAGAAAACACCTCTGGCCACTGCCTTTTAAAAAATAGTAAAATTATTCTAAGCTTATTCAAATCCAAATGCATTTTACAAACCTCAACAGCCTCTGCAAAGCTGTGATCTCCTGCAACACCTTTAGATAGCCCAGTTATACACTGCTGTGTAACTTGACCTATTAATTTCGAAAGCGACAACTCCTTCTTGGGGCGAGGAAGGAACAGTTTCATAGTTGGAGGAAAGGTGTCAATTCAGCAAGGCACAATAGGGCAAACTAGATGCATTGCAGGCGATCTGTGATTGGGCTGCCACATGGATTTTGTTCTGTACTCATCAGCAGCCCCATGCAGTTGCTTTGAAGCATGGGGAAGTGGTGTTCTCAGGGAGAATGTTTAACCCTTTCCTCCTGGCTTAAATCACTCCCCCTTTAAGCTACTATTAGTCACAAAGCAGAAAAAAGACGGGTGCATCTCTCTTTCTTCCCCTATGGAGGCAATAGTCATTTTGTGGGGGGTGGGGTAGAGAGGTGAGATTTAAATTAGAGAAAGGGAAAAGAAAGAAAGCGCTGAACAGCCTCTTCCAGAGTGACATTTCTCTAGTCTTCAAAGCAGTCACATGGGGCTAATGGATTAAAAAAATGAATGCCTGGGTGATGCTAAGCATGGATCCAGATGTGGTCCTTTCATGAGGCAAGGTGAAGTGGTCACCTCAGTTGGCAGGTACTTAGGGTGCCAGCAGGGCAGGGAGATGTACTGCTGGGAGATGTCAGCGTGCCTCTTTAGGACTGAAATGATCTTTGCAAGCTCTGAGAAGAGAGCCTCTCCTCACACTGCATGCAAAGCTTGCAAGAAGCATGAGAAGAGAAGAGGAAGAGGTTGGTAATTTTCCCTCTCCCTGCACCACTTTCAAAACTTGCACAGGTCAGTCTTAAATGGGAAATGACACCCCCACTCCCATCATTAAACTAGTTAAACTCCACCTCTTTTCATTTTTGATGAAAAATGCTAGTAGACACTGAATTAACTGAGGCCTTGTATGTTATTTTCAATGGACACTTTAATTGCTTGCAGTTGCAGATGGTGGAGAAAGTTCCATTGAGTTGACTACAGTTCCAAAGTTTGTACAGGAATGCTTTGAATACCTACCAGAGGCACTCTCTCAAGAGACTGGTCATCAGAACCATCCCCATGAGCTTCTTTTGCGCCATAATAGTCATGGAAATCCTTGTCATCGGCCCATTTTCCATGGACCACTTGGTGGATTCTGAAATAACCAGCATCATCATTGTCTCGAGTGATCCATTCATCTGCTGAGTGGCTCTCCAGGCTACTGCTGGAAAGCTTTCTGATAAAACGATTTTCTTCACTATTCTCGTGGCTGCTGCTGTCATGTTCGCTGACACCAGAGTCTTCTCTGCTTTCTGTGCTTATGCTGAGCCTGCTCCCCGTGTCTTCATTGCTAAGGTCAGTAGAATCAGCTACCTCATTCAAGCTTTCTTTATTTGCAGTAGCCTGTACAAAAGGCAGAATGATGAGAATATATTACATATCTTACTGAGAATATATTGCATATGAATATACTACACTAAGTGTCAGAAATTGTATCATGTGGAGGTATGGCTAGAATAATAGAAATATAGAATGTTAGAACTGGAAAGGATCTTGGAAGTCATCTAGTTCAACTCAAAGTGTTGAAGTGTGTGGTGGCATCTCAGTTCCAAAAGATTCTGGGGGGAAATGATTACTTTCTAGGCTGGCTTCCATTGTAGCAATATTTTTTCTTATCTGTAAGGTTTTCTTTTCCGGTACTGTCTTCTCATGTATTATGGCTTGATTTTCTCTTACTCCATCTCTTACTCTGTTTGCTCACAGACAAGAACACATTTTATCTTATCTGTGAGATTTTCTTACCCTTACTGTCTTCTGAAGGACTAGCATGTAATTTTTCAGTACTCTGTCAGAATTCCATCCAAGTACTAACCTAGTCCAACCCTGCTTAGTTTCCGAGATCAGATGGGATTGGGCGTGTTCAGGGTGGTATGGCCATAGGCATGTCAAAATTCAGCACTGAGGTAAGCTTTTTTCATGGATGCTGTTTTCTGATGGACTAGACTGTAACTTTTCAGTATGCTGTCAGATTTTAGAGACAAGGTAAGTTTTCAGTACCTGCTCAGTTTTCAAGACCACCAGCAGCTCCCTTGGTAGTACTGGCCATGTTCTAGTTGCATGGCTAAGGAGTTTGAATAAGTAATTAAAAATTATAGTCTAGTTCATCAGAAAACAGCACCCATGCGAAAGGTTTAGCTCAGTAGCTTGGTATTGAATTCTGACATAATAATGAAAAATTATGGTCTAGTCCATCAGAAAATTTCTTCTGAAAGGTTCATCATCAAAGGCTCTTGAGCAAACTTGGCAGTCATGGAATAAGGGGACAGGTTCATGTGTGGATTGGTAACTGGTTGAAGAACAGGAAACAGAGAGTAGAAATAAATTGACAGTTTTCTCAAAGGAGGGTAGTAAGAAGTAGGGTCCCACAGCGATCTGTATTGGGAGTGGACCAGTGCTTTTTCATTTATTCATAAATGATTTAGATGAATCAGCAAGCTGGCCAGATTTGCATGCCTTCATCTCTTGCCTGTGGGCTTCCCAGAGGAATCTGGTGGGCCACAGTGTGAAACAGGGTGCTGGACTAGATAGGCCTTGGGCCCAGAGGTGCACCTAAGTAATTTTGGAGCCTGGACCTAAAGGTCTTTGGAGCCCACCCCCCAACTTGCATCATCATCAGGCATGATGATCATCATGCTCGGCTAGGTGACCACACCACCCGGGACAGACTAAAGAGGATTTGGGGGGCCCTAGGGGCTGTGGAGGCCCTGGACTTCGGCCCAGAAGTCGGGATAAGAGTGCCTCTGCTTGGGCCTGATCTAGCAGAGCTGTTCTTATGTGCTTGTGTTATGTTCTTAAAACAGCACCCATGAGAAATGCTTACCTCCGTACTGAATTCTGACAGAGTACTGCAAGCTTGGGAGTAGCTTGGGAGTGCTCTTAGATCAAAAACTTTCTCTGGTTTCTCAGGCTGAGGCAGTAGCCAGGAGAACTTTTTATCAGCTTCAGCTGATACGTCAGCTACGCCCATTTCTGGACATAAGTGACCTTAAAACTGTAGTATATGTGCTGGTAAACCCCAGGCTTGACGGCTGTAATGCACTCTATGTGGGGATGCCTCTGTATGTGGCCTGGAAACTACAACTGGTACAGAATGCATCAGCCTGGTTGGTCTCTGGGTCAACCCAAATGGACCATATAACACCAATTCTAAAAGAATTGCACTGGCTGCCAAATGTTTCTGAGCAAAATACGAAGTCCCGGTCATTACTTATAAAGCCCGGAATGGCTTAGGTCCAGGGCATTTAAGAGACTGCCTTCTTTGTCATGAACCCTGCCGCCTATTAAGATCATCTGGGCAAGATTTGGTAATGGTTGTTGCCGGCTCCTCTGGTGCCAACTCAGGGCCAGACCTTCTCTGTGGCTGGCCCAGGGCTTTGGAATGCACTCCCTGTCAAAATAAGAGCTTCTCCAGCTCTGACTACTTTTTAAAAAATACCCTTAAGACACACCTTTCCCACCCCCAGGCTTTTAATTAAAATTAATTTTAAACTGTTTTATTGTTTTATTCTGTGAAATTGTTTTAATTTTTTTACTCTGTGAATTGTTTTTAATCTGTGAAACTGTTTTGTTTGTTATTATTTTATATTGTAATTTGGACTGTGAGATATATAGAGATGTATATATCAGGTGATATATAAATATTATTTGTTTGTTTGTTCGATTTCCAAAAATGGCTCAGAGTAGTTTACATCAAAACAAAAGAATTAAAATCAAAACTAAATCAATTAAACAGTTACAATCATTTAAACATTAAAATCATTAATATTAAAACCATTTAAAACCAACACTGAAAATTTAAAACTATAAATCTAATTAATTTAAATTAAATTAAATTAGATTAAATTTAATTAATATATTAATTTAAAATCACAAATCTAATTAAAATATGACAAACAAAACAAACAAATAATGGTCTAGTCCATCAGAAAACAGCACCCAAGAAAGCAGCAAGAGTACAGCCTAGCAGAAGTTCTGAACTAACTGCACCAGTGCAGCAGGGAAGCAGCAATTTTTGACACCCTCCCAGGAAGCCCTCTGTGTATGCACCACTGAGAGCTATGTAGCCCTTGGGGACATGCTTTTGGGTGGCACTGAAAACACACAGTTTAACACACAATGAGAGAAATTACTTAAGGTACTCCTAGGTAAAATTAAAGGACCAGTTAGGCCAATTAATTTTCATTAATGAATTAATTAATCATTAATTAAAGAATATTTTTCCTTATCTTGTTAGCCATTAATATTAACATTAGCACTTCCTCCCTTTTAATAGGCATTGGCTTCTGACTCAATAGTTAGGGCACGCCTATACAGGTTCTGACCCATCAAACTAAATGAAGCCCACCAGCCATATATTGAGGCCTTCTGGGTGCTTAACACACATCTGTTCTTGTACTCCAAGACAGACAGCAAAGACAGGACATTTATCAAGCCCCAGTAAACTACTGTACGTTGCCGATGAGCTGTGTTCAACCTAGTAGACTGCTGGTTATAGACCTGGACTATGGAAAGGTTCTTGGGTTGCCCTGCAAGGATACAGCAGGCATCATATATAAAAATATCCCATTGACACATAATCTGATAGGAGCATAGGAAGCTGCCATATACTGAGTCAGACCATTAATCCATCTAGCTCAGTATTGTCTTCACAGACTGGCAGCAGCTCCTCCAAGGTTGCAGGCAGGAATCTCAGCCCTATCTTTGAGAAGCCAAGGAGGGAACTGGGAACCTTCTGCTCTTCCCAGAGCAGCTCCATCCCCTGAGGGGAATATCTTACAGTGCTCACTCATCAAGTCTCCCATTCAAATGCAACCAGGGTGGACCCTGCGTAGCTAAGGGGACAAGTCATGCTTGCTACTAGGCATGTGCCCGAAACGTTTCAGAGGCCATTGTAAAGGCCTCCGAAACGTTTCGGCGCTGGGGTGGTTTTCGGTGTTTCGGCACCAGCGGGGGTAGTACTTTAAGGGCACGGGAGGGTGTACTCTCCCCCCACCGCGTTTCCCCCGCCGGCGCTCTGTAAATTTCAAGCCCCTCGGGGCGGCAGCGTTCCTACCTGCCGCCCCGTTCCCCCCGTCGGCCGGAAGTGGCCGGAAGTTGCGAGCGCACGTGCGCCCAACGTGCGTGCGTGCGCGCATGCACGACGGGCGCATGCATGCTCGCAACTTCCGGCCACTTCCGGCCAACGGGGGGAATGGGGCGGCAGGGAGGAACGCTGCCGCCCCGAGGGGCTTGAAATTTACAGAGCGCCGGTGGGGAAAACACGGCAGGGGGGTGAGTACACCCTACCCCACCCTTAAAGTACTACCCCCGCCGGTGCCGAAGACCATTCATGCACATCCCTACTTGCTATCACAAGACCAGCTCTCCTCTCCTGATAGTTTTCTTTGTCGTGTGACATTAGGAGAGACTAGATGATCTAGAAAAGCAGGGAATGGTCTTGCCCATCCTTGACATTCAAGGTATTTTGGTAAAGCAATTCTACATTTGATGAAAAAGAATTAAGGGTCTGCTCACCCAGTGCTCTTCAGAGGTCCTGTGATGTGCACTGTGGTGCCTGTATGCCTGAGTATATTAAAAAGAAAAGAAAAGAAATAATGAATGGATGGATGGATGGATTCTATACATAAACTCTTGAGAAATAAGTGAGCACAATGGGCACAATCCAGACAAAGCTAAGCACTTTTAAGTCTCATTGATTTCACCAGGAGAACTGAGCATGTGCAAATGCTTAACATGTAATGGTTCTACAAACGCTACTTCTTAAAAGTACTTACAGGTCGAGCACAGGTTAGAGCCCACAGGGAGATAAGCAAGAATGCACTCCTCTTCATCTTCGGTCTAGTATCTATAACAACATCAAAATAAATGTGTGAACAGAAAATGCACACTAGTGGTTAACAACTACATTGTCCAGCAGATGACAGATGAGGCAGAAGGCCTTTCTCCACTGAGCCCCTGGCATCATGTAGCATCCTAAACAATGGCCTGGTTCACACAATCATTTGAATATAGGTTTAAAGTTGATATCCAACATTAGTGTGATTGTGTGAACCCATCCAAGATTACCGATGTTGATTTGTGTCCTGAGATGAATCTGAGATTCCTGCCCTGGAGTGGCTTCACACAATCACAATAATGGTTGTGTGAGCCAGGCCTCTGTGTACATGACTGGCTAAATCTGAAAGGTCTAGGCTGGGCTGGCTAGTAGGGACAAAGGATTCTTTCTTTATATGGGGGTATAGGTGAGTGGAACTCCCAGTCGTAGGCTGTGGGCCAGATTTGGCTCATGATCTGTCACCTGATGATTTGCTAAAGCGTTTGAGGCTCTTTAAGGGGGAAAGTGACTAAAGGGGACATGGCAGAGATGTAAAAATCTGGGTTTTGTGAATGCATAACTTCCAAAGTGTGAAGGAAATGGACAGAGTGGTTTTTCTCTTGCTCTCTCATAACACTAGAACTTGGGCTTGTCCAATGGAATTCATTGGCAGTAGTTTCAGGACAGACAGGAAAGTATTTCTTTGCACAATGCATCTTCTTCTTCATCATCATCATCATCACTACTACTATTATTATAGATATTTCTCCAGTACACTACTGTTCAGGGTGGTTCACAACATCAACAAAACACATACATGTAAAATAAAACATCAATAAAGTTAAACAAGTTAAAATACCAGACTAAAACCACATTTAAAATTAAAAAATTTAAAACTTTAAAATTGAAAATTATTAATAGAAAGCTAGAAATTGAGAACTAAAAAAATGCATATTATACTTATGGAAGTTGTTGCCACTGGATGTGGTGATGGTCATTAGTTAGGTGGCTTTAAAAGAGGATTAGTCAAGTTCATGGAGAACAAGTCCAAGGGCTACTAGCCATGGTGGCTATTTGGAGCCTCCATGTTTAGAGGCAGTATACCTCTAAATACCAGTCGCTGGAAATGGAGCACAAGCACGGGAGGGCTACTGATTTCACACCCCACTTCTGGGCTTCCCAGAAACATCTGGTTAGCCACTGTAAGGAACAGAATGCTTAAACTTCATGAACCATAGTTTGATCCATCAGGGCTCAAAGTTACTTCAGATTAACATTGTATATTTATGCATTATTATGACAACTAGACATCCTAAAGCTGTATGATAATATGTTTTATTCTGTATATTTATATACGAATATATGTGAAGAACTTACAAACCACAAAAAAATGTCTGTAAATTTGATTTTCATCTGATTTTTCAGATAACTATTTACCAATGTGTTTTGGGTATGCTAGCTGTAGCTTAAAATGAAAACTTCATTCTGTAGAGGGAACATGCTTGGAATTGCTATCTATTGTTTGCAAAATTTATCCCCTTGTGGAAGAACTAGTGGTTGTGTACAGAAAATGCTGATATTTCAGAGCCTTGGATATGATATTTCAGAGTGATGGGCCGCCACCAGTACTTGCAATATAAAGTAAAGTTGTGCTATCGAGTCGGTGTCGACTCCTGGCGACCACAGAGCTCTGTGGTTGTCTTTCGTAGAATACAGGAGGGGTTTACCATTGCCTCCTCCTGCACAGTATGAGATAATGCCTTTCAGCATCTTCCTATATCACTGGGCTATATCCTATAGCCCATACCTGTTTATTTTTAGTGCCCCACTGTGCTTCCTGGTCAAACTAGTTTTGCAGGCCTTTACAACATTTCAACCTGTACCCTAAAAGCTGGAGGAAGCCCCAGATGCCTGACTGTCACCACTGCAATAGACGTCCGTACATGTTGGCAATTGTTACAGTTGCTTATTGAATGCCAGAAATTGCTTTGGGATTGGTTAATGCCAGAAATTGCTTTGGAGTTGGTTAACTTCACTAGTGAGTTGTGTCAGGGGAAGCAGAACAAAACAAACCATTAGCCCTCCCATCGTAGTCAATTTCCTCTCTTTCCATCACATTACTTCTGTACAGTTATCAAACTATTGATGCTGGACCAGGGCTATTGGTCTAGGCATCTAGTAGTAGATACCTCTGAGTACCAGAGTACTCAGTAGTACTCTGGGTACTTCTAGTACTCAGTAGATGCTAGTACTAGTAGATGCCTCTGAGTACCAGTTGCAGGGGAGCAACATCAGGAGAGAGGGCATGCCCTCAACTCCTGCTTGTAGGCTTCCAGTGGCATCTGGTGGGCCACTGTGTGAAACAGAATGCTGGACTAGATGGGCCTTGGGCCTGATCCAGCAGGGCTGTTCTTACATTCTTATGTTCTTAGTGGTAATGGAGAAGTCACTGTCATTGCTCCCAATTAATGACTGCCTATACATAGTGGACAGGTTCCAGACGAAGTTAGTCACAACTAATCACAACTGAAATAAATTAGACAAGTTAGTCATGGTGCTTAGTTATGGCTGGATTTGTCTGAATTCTGCCCAAAGTTCTCAAAACACATTGAGACTTGATTGTCTCAACAATAAGACCAGGATCCAAACAAGATAGTCATGACTCAGCATCATTGAAATAAACTAGACAGGTTAGTCATAACTCCCATTAATTTCCATGGGACTTAGAAATGATTAATTTAGCCTGAATGGTGCCCTAGGTTTACATGCAAGCTGTCCTCTTGGACCTGCCCTCTCAATACACACATAGTCTGTAACTATAGTTTCTTCCTTCAGTGCTTTGTCCAATCAAAGACTACTGAACAGTGTAGAGAACCAACCAATCAACATATCCCTCTCAGCTCCACAAATCCAGACCCTGCTATTACATTTATAGTAAATTCCAAACAGCTAAATGGAAATTGCAGTGCTTATAGAATAAGGTGCTACCTAATGAGGAGCGCCTGCTATATGAATGGCTTGTCCACATGTGTATGGTTATCATTTGTTGACTGTTGACTTGCATGTGTGAACCTGCCATCAGATATTAATTGCCACATTCACACCTGCTGATGACAACTGAAATACAATACACATATTTGGCTGAGAGTAACTTTTTTGGTTGAAAAGTGGTATCTAAATATTTAATTAGTCCATCAATCAATTAATTAATAATCAAATACTGTAATACATTCACAAGCAATGAGATATCAAGAGATGAAAATATGGGAATCAGCCATAAGTCTATCAGTCTGTTCAACTAGAGGAACACACATCAGTCAACAAGAAACAAAAAAAACCAGGACGAAGGTTGCAAGCAGAGCTGCAATTCATGTGGGGGAAATATCTTAATTTGTTTTCTTCTTTGTATAATTCAGTTATGTTTTCTTAACCCCCCCCCCCCAACATTGCCAGCGTGAAGGCTTTAAAATGAGCAAATCTCATTTTGCAGAAACCTCCTTTTAGGGCTCTAATATTTTACCTGTAAGGATTTCACGGATCAAAGAACAAAAGCTGGAATTTGACATTTTCCTTCTTCATCCTATGCCTCCTTCTTAATTTCTCTTGTTCTCTAAATTTCTCATTAACAAAATATCAACAGGTATCACTCATGTTAGCTATCATTCTTAACATCAGAACAATGAAAAGAATTTACCTTTTATCTCTCTGCCTGCTTTAATGCTGTTGCTCCAGGAATTTGTTTAAATTGCTCCAACACAACAGGAGAAAAAAACCCTATTTGAGTCTCAGTACCAGTTTTTGATAGCTGCTATGACCATGCATGAATTTAAACTCTGCTTCAGTTCTGAAGGGACCAATCAGCAGCCTCACGGAAGAGTATGATGTCATAAGGTACCATCAGGAATCCAGTCCTCCCACGCTTCCTTTCTGCCTCCAGATGGATATTTTCCCTAAAAATAAGCTGTGGTTCTCAAAATGACTAGACTAGTTTACATTTAATGAGAGATCTTGCTAAGGGTTCATTTGGATTTCTAAATTTATGCCATTTCACATGCATGCAGGTTTATGAGTATAAACAATGGCAGTGTCACCCACTTATATAGCCAGACTGTTGTTTCCTGCTAATATATGCATTTCCAGATGACACAAGCAAACAGTTTGTTCTGAATTGCTCCCAAGAACTGTGTCTTCAGCAACATTCTTTGTGGGCTACCATATCTTCTTGCCTTTATAGCCAGCATGTGGGAGCATGCCTGGCTTCCAGATTAAAATGGAACTGCTGAATTTGTCTTATGTGACTGTGATCAAACAAAACTGTGTGCAAAAATGGGGGGAAAGAGAACACATAGATAGGGGCTTGTTGGACAGTTTTTCCAGTGTGGCCACTTGCCCTGCTGAAGAGGCAAACCGCTGAAGAGGCAAACTGCTATTCAGTTTCAGCTTTAAAGGCCTGAAAGGCTAAAAATGGTTTTTATTTTATAATTTTATTTACACATATTCTAAATGAATTAAGTGAAGTCATGAACTTGAGGTGTTATATTTATTTGCTCCTGAGCTGAGTTTTATCTGTTGTTTTTTGTAATGTGTTGTCTTTTGTACATTTCTCAAAAATAAAAATTAAAAGTGTGTGTAGATAGAGATAGAGAAAGAGATAGATACCTGGGAGGTGGGTTGCCTCTTCAGCATGCAGTGGAAACTTGAAAGAAACCTGTGGCTCTTCAACATTTTCCTTTATTATTTTCATTTGGGACTGAGGGAACACCTCTTAAATGGACCTGGACAATGACTGTACAACCAGGCCTCTAACTAGTAAACTACACACTGTATTACTTGTGGCATTGTGAGATGTTGTTTGAATGACTTTCTGTCCCATTCGTCTCCCAAGCCCTGAAAGGTTTGGCCCTGCACTAATCAATGCGCTATGAAGAGGTGCTAGGAACATTTACTCAGCCTGCTGCACCCAGTTTGGGACTGAAATAAAACCTTGCCACATCCTGTTAGTGAGACATGAGGAACTGGAGGCAGAGAAAGCTTATCCAAGCAGAAGAAGATCCATGACAGCAACAGTAGCTTCCCCACACACCACTCAGCCACTTCCTCTTAACACCCACAAGGAATGTTAGGAATAGCTGCCAGGAAGGGCTTCTCCAAGCTGGTTTGGAAAACCAAGGTTTATGAAGTGCTAAGAAAAGAAGTGTTCTTCAGAAATAAGCCCTCAAAAAGACCTCCTGCATCAAGAGAGCACATGTGTTAGGAGTTCCACCTTAGCCCCCGGAAGTGGCTTCTCTTGAGGGGGCTAGGTCACTTGAGAGCTGACAGGTTGAAACCAGGAGATTCCGCCTTTCCCTTTAAATCCTCTGCAAATGCTCACACCCATTCTTCCTGTAGTATGGCCACCACCACTAACCCCCACGCCAACCCCAACCGTTTCACATCAGCTGCAATAAGCAGGACTTTGGGTGTGCCACACAGCAGGTGGGGACAGAAAGCAGGACCAGGGAGGAAGAAGTGGGAGAAACCACAGCTACCTGCTCTCCTGCTGTGAAGCATGAAAGTACGAGTGAAATCTCCCAGTTGTAGCCTGGCAACCCTAGAAGGCAATAAGGTCCCCCAAAGTCTGGCCCCCAAAACTTGCTCTTTGCCCTCTCCCTCTCTGAAGAAGGCAGGGAGCAGGGATCCATCTTCAATTTTTGTAACCTTGCTACACTGGATCAGCAAGATATGAATACAGCCCCCCCCAAAATTAATTAATTAAATTTAATTTCTGTATGTAAACCGCTTTGGGAACGTTGGTTGAAAAGCGGTATATAAATATTTGTCGTATTCGTATATTTATATACCACTTTTTTAAAAAGGTTCCCAACATGGTTTACATAGATATAATAAATAAACAAAATGGCTCCCTGTCCCCAAAGGGCTCACAATCTAAAAAAGAAACATGATAGACACCAGCAACAGTCACTGGAGGGGTATTGTGCTGGGGATGGATAGGGCCAGTTGCTCTCTCCTTGCTAAATAAAGCGAATCACCACTTTTTAAAGGTGCCTCTTTGCTCAGTTAGCAGGGGTCTGAATCCCAGGTGTTTGAAAATGGCAACAACAAAAAAGCTTCTATCCCCACCCCCCGTCCTTTATTAATTAAGTTGCTGAAACAAAACAAAGAGTTTAGTGGGAAATCCAGGGTGGATTTTTGTGTGGACTGTGAGCTGTGCGCAAGAATTCTTGGGTTCTCTTCTATCCCCCACCCTTTATTAATTAAGTTGCTGAAACAAAACAAACAAAGAGTTTAGTGGGAAATCCAGGGTGGATTTTTGTGTGGTCTGTGAGCTGTGCGCAAGAATTCTTGGGTTGCTTGGCCCCCCGAGACACTATCGCCCTATTTGGAGATTATAAGAAAGAACCTATACACAAGTACAAGCCTCCCAAAGTGCACTGGAAGTCCCTCACCCACCCACCTGGTGCATCACTCACAAAGATGGAGGTACTTATTGTGCTGGGTTGGAACTCAGGAGATGATTTTGATTTTGATTTTGATCTGCCAGTTCTGGATGGGGTCACACTTCCCCAGTTATATAGGTACGGGGATTTTAGTGGCATCCTTGACTGCTGCAGGCAATCCCAACAGATTCTGATCAGCCCAGCAGGAAACTCCTTTTGGCAGGGATTCTCAGACTGGGGTTGCCAAAGATTGTTGGACTATGATGGCCAAAGGCTAGGGGTGATGGGAGTAATGGTGTTGGATATGGAGTTCCAGTGCATTGACCTTTTGCACCAATGGCCACTAGGGGCATTGGGAGTAGAGACAGTGAGTAAGGGTCTCCCTATCTGTCCC
This sequence comes from Hemicordylus capensis, assembly GCF_027244095.1. Taxonomy (NCBI): domain Eukaryota; kingdom Metazoa; phylum Chordata; class Lepidosauria; order Squamata; family Cordylidae; genus Hemicordylus; species Hemicordylus capensis. Next base: position 21,849,073 of record NC_069661.1, on the reverse strand, counting down.
TACTCTATGACCTTTGATCTGACTTTTCAGCACTTTGCTTGCTGTGTCACAATCCTTCCATTCCACTTAGAGAATAGATGGAAACATCTCTATCTCTCTCTCTCTCTCTCTCCTTACCTATTCATTATGTAGTCCTTTAGATTAGGATTAAGTCTTTCCTATCAAAGTGTACTTAACCAATAAATACTTAGTATTTCATTCTACAAGAATCTCCATGTGTATTCTCTAAATAGCTGCAACAACTAAACCATCCTCTGCTACCTACTCTGTAACTGGAGTGTGTGCTCTCTTCCTTAGTGCTCTGCTATTTACCGTCGAGATGGTGTCGACTCCTGGAGACCACAGTGCCATGTGATTTTCTTGGTAGAATACAGGAGGGGTTTACCATTGCCATCTTCCATGCAGTATGAGATGATGATGCCTTTCAGCACCTCTCTATATCACTGCTGCCCAATATAGGAGTTCCTCATATTCTGGGAAACACACCAGCGGGGATTCAAACCCTAACCCTAACCCTAACCAGCCCAGCCGCCAGGATAAGCAGGCGGCGGCAGGCCAGCCCGGCTGCCAGGATGAGGAGGGGACGTGTTGGGTTGAAAGCCGGCCAGAAACTGCGGCCAGGCCGGTGGGCGGGGGGAGAAGTGGGCCGGGCCGGCCAGCAGAGGTGCAGATGCTCTGCGCCCGGCCCAGCTACTATAAACTAAATTGGGTACAATTGTAGGACACATAGGGACACCTTAATGGCATAGTTTGTGATGATGTCATCCACCATGATTCAAGATAGCAGATGTGTAAACCTTTGAGCTGCAAATGGACTAACTTGTGAACCACCTAACCGAATTGAACCAAATTTGCTACAGCTATAGGGACACATAGGGATGCCCCAATGGCATAGTTTCTGATGATGTCATCTACTCTGTCCAAGATGGCAGACACATGAACGTCTGAAGTGCAAATGGGCTAACCTGTGGATGGTCCAACCATTTTTGAACCAAATTTGGTACAGTTGTAGGGACTGACACACAGGGACACATCAATGGTGTAATTTGTGATGATGTAATCTACCCCAATTCAAGCTGGCAGATGCATAAATGTTTGAGGTGCAAGTGGGCCAAATTATGGACCATCTAACTGATTTGAACCAAATTTGGTACAGTTATAGTGACACATAGGGATAACTTAATGGTATAATTTGGTGGTAAATCTCACCGCCTGGAGATTTCTATATTAGGCGGTATAGAAATGCAATAGATAGATAGATAGATGTCATCCACTCCACTCCAAGAATGTTTGAGGCTCAAGAGGTCTAACTTGAGGACCTCCTAACTAATCTAGTCCAGTTGTAGGGATAGTGAAAGGAACGAAGGCAGATTAGTTTTTACTAGAACAACTTGCCTATTATTTATGCATGCATTTTTGAAATAGGCAGGCAGAGCTGCCCTTGTGACTTCAGGATGCATTTGCCCTCCACTAGTCTCTGCTTTACTTGTGGCTTCTCTAGATTTATTTACTTTCACATGTATAGCCTGTGCTTCCTCCAAGAAGCCCAGAGTGGTGCACATGGTTACATTTATTTTTCCAACAGCCCTATGAGGAAGGTTATGCTAAGAGTCACCCAGTGAGTTTCATGGCTGAATGGGGATTTGAACTTGGATTTCCCCCGTCACTCTTCATACTACACTTGATCTTAGCCAAAGGCCGAGAAGCAATTGATTTCCCCAGTCTAGTCCAGCATACTAACCACTGTATCACTCTGTCTCAGAGTTCTTTCTTCTTGTTGTTGTTTATTAGTAGTATTCATTTTTTAAATAATCAGGCAGGTAGAGCTGTCCTGGTGACTTCAGAATGCATTCACTCTCCACAGAAGCAGCCTTTTGTAGCTGGTCTGTGCTTTACTAGTGGCTTGTACAGTTCTTCTCCTGTGTCTCTGTATGTGTGTGCGCTTGTGTTTGATCCTGCCATGTTAGATACAAATCTATATACTATAGAAGCCCTGTTAAGCACTATAAAGCAAATGATGTGGTTAGAGTGCTGGACTAGGACCGGGGAGACCCGAGTTCAAATCCCCATTCAGCCATGATACTTGCTGGGTGACTCTGGGCCAGTCACTTCTCTCTCAGCCTAACCTACTTTACAGAGTTGTTGTGAGGAGAAACTTAAGTATGTAGTACACCGCTCTGGGCTCCTTGGAGGAAGAGTGGGATATAAAATGTAAATAAATACATAAATACATAAATACATATTTCTCTGTATCTCTGCTGATGACCAATTGGTATTTCTGTGCTTGTGTGTGTGTATTGTATTTTGATCCCACTCGTTAGCTGCAAATCTACACTTTGCCAACTATTGCTAAGGCAGCCACCTAGTTCTGGCTTCACCTCCACAACTGCCCACAATTGACTCCACCTCTCACTACCTGTGTCTCCACCCATCACCTGCCCTGCCTAGCGCCTAGTGGGCTGTTCACACAAGCAGCCCTTTCCGGGCTTGAACAGCCCTACCTGAATAGGGCTGCTCATGTGGAGCAACAAGATTCGATTCCAGTGCTCCCCCATTGGGTAGCCGAGGTTTTTTTACCTGGGCTAAACGTTCGGTAAGAGGGCACATGCATGCACTCTTACCCCACTCCCCGGTCATGTGGCAACACTGACTACCTGCACCCCCATTAGGGCTGCCAGCAGCCCGTCCTACCATAGAGTCTGGGGGAAAGAGCATCCAGGCCTCTAGAATGCCTTCAATGCACCACGCAATCAACATGGTGAATTGTAGGCTTTCTGGAGGCAGGGAATCCTCTCACCCCCGGCCTCTCTCTCGCTGTGCTGCTCACTGTAGCTACGACCATGTGGCTGTGTGGCATGGTGAGAGGAAAACCAGTGACTGGTCACGTGGGGGAAAGTAAGAATGCTCCTGCCTCTCCCCCCCCCCAACCGACCCCAGGATTAATGGTTGTGTGAACGACCTTAATGTGTAGTTTGTCCCTCAGAAGATGTATCTGTGAAGAAATGTACGTGCAAAGTGCTGGAGAGAGAGAAAGAGAGAGGGCAAGAGAGAGGGCAAGAGCTGCCATAGCAACCACAAATGGCATGTTGGGAGGAGGGTTTGGCTAGGAGTCAGTTGGTGGCCGTTGAGAGTGAGTGAGGAGTTGATGAGGTACTGAGTAAGACTGCGGAGCAGACAACTCTAGCTCATACCTAAGAGATATACATTTAGAAAGAAGGTCAAGGTACATGGTGTTGAGTCTAGAGACTTATTTGGCAACGTTGTACTGAAGTTCATGTGCCCTGCTTTGCAGAGATCCTTATTTCCATTCTTTTGTAAATAATACATTTGTTCTTATTTGTTTTTACACTTTAAGCTTTGTTTCTTTTTTGATGCACTGAACATATAAGCCTATCCTGCCCTCACGAGGCTATGTGGCCAAGCGGCTATTTATTGAGAGCAGGGTAATATTTATTTATTTATGTATTTATTTATTTGTTTGTTTGTTTATATTATTATTTTTTATATCCCGCTCTTCCTCCAAGGAGCCCAGAGCGGTGTACTACATTCTTGTTTCTCCTCACAACAACCCTGTGAAGTAGGTTAGGCTGAGAGAGAAGTGACTGGCCCAGAGTCACCCAGCAAATATATGTTGTTGTTTATTTGCGATCTTAGATCAAACATCAATATACACAGAATATACACAGTAAAAAGAGAAAACAATAATGGAACACTGGCTCATATACATACAATCATATATGGTTGCAGCAGAAGAAAATAATAACTTATTAAGTTCCATGAACCTGGTGACACAACTGATATAAAAATCATTAAACAAATCACCTCGCTGGACTTGGGGCATCAGAGTGGGTTCCTTCCTGACAGTGTCTCTAAAATTTTCCACTGTGTCATTTATGAGCAAGGTGACCTGTCATCCTCTGCATCCCCACCAACTTTTCACAGATGGAAATGACACTTCTGGGGATGTGCAGAGGGTAGAGCCTGCTCACCCAGAGCATGGGTTCCACATAATCCAGACACATGCAAAATGCAGAAAATTGTGATGCAGATGTAGCAGATAACTCCAGACAACTAAAGCCTCAGATGAGGCAAGCCACACCTATAGAGCAAGTCACACAGAGAGATGTGTGTGTACAGTATTGTAGCCTCCAAGAAGAATTTGGGGAGACTTTTGTGTACTCAAAACACCCCTGTTTTCACACCCAGGACTGTTTTCACACCCAGGATCCCCACCCTTAGACATCAGTTAGTACCTCTTGCTAAAGGCGTCTCTAGGTCTGCTGTTGATTTATTCTGCAACTAGTATGTTTAAGCCCGTTATAATAACGGGCGCTAGCTTTTACCCTCCCTTTATTTATTTTTCCTTTTTTTGGTTTAATCTTTCTGTCTGTTTCTTTATCTCTCTGTCTCTTACTCTCTTTACTGTTTTCCTGTATCCCCCCCCCTTTTTTGTGTTTTGCTATTTCTTCTCCCTTGCGGCGTTCTAACATATTCATGAATTTTTATTTTTATTTTTGGTTTAAGTAATTTTGTGTATTTCTCCCCCCTCTGCCCTCATAGTATTTATTTATACACCACTGTGAGTGGAAAAGGAACTGTGAGTGGAAAGGAACTCTCTCTGCTTGTGAGGGCTCCCCTGTCGGCTGGTGTGCTGTCTCCCCTCAGGGAGTTGTGACTGCAGCCTGATATCATGGTTCTCGTTAGTAAATTTTGACAATGTGGTGACAGTCATCATCAACGTGCTGTGCTCTGTTAAGCTTGCTAAATAAAAGATCAAAGTTTGCTCCACTGTGAGTGGAGAAGCACTTTCTCTGGTTCTGAGGGCTTCCCTGCCGGTTGGTGTGCTGACTCCCTTCAGGGAGTTTAGACTCCTGGCAGTATTTGGTTGTAAATCACTAATAGAAAGCCACTCCTGGATGTTATGAGCTAATTTTGGCAATGAAGAGCCAGAAATAAGCGTCCTGTTTTGCTCTCGGAATAATCTCCTCTAACGGTGAAGTGGAGACTGTTAGTGAACTCGGCTGCTGCGTGCGGCCATTATTTCTGCAGGCTGTTTTCCCGCCCTTAGTTGGAAGGGGTGGGGGGGAATTTCGCAATATGTGATTGGTTGGCCGGGGAAAGGGTGACGAAATGGCGGCTGCACTCCACTCCATGAGCTGGGCTTACTGTGTACTTTTGTTTGTGCTTGTGCAACTGTGTGTTATGGCAGCCCGCCCTCCCAAGTCCTCCTTTCCACCACCCCCTGACACGGACGGCCATTTTCTTTTAAATATTATCAAGAATGACTAAAAGGGCTAAAATGCCCCATTAAAATGCCCCCGCGGCTGCCGCCGCCAACCAGCCACCCCCCCTCCAAGCAAAAACCCACACTCCCACGTTTTAGGGCCAAAACGGCCCATGAGCATTCCCCCGGGGCTCCCGCTGCCGAACTACCGCCAGCCCTCCCAGCTGCCCAGACCTCTCCTCCCCGGGAGCACGTCCTAAAATCGCTTGCATGACCAATGTAGAGAAGGAGAGAGGAGCGCTCGTGCAGAGCTCCTCACTCCTTAAAGCCTCTTCCTGCACTGCCGCTTTGGCCGAAAAGGACGCCTATTGCGTCCTTTTCGGCCAAAGCGGCAGTGCAGGAAGAGGCTTTAAGGAGGGAGCTGCTCTGCACGCGAGCTCCTCTCTCCTTCTCTACGTTGGTCATGCAAGCGATTTTAGGACGTGCTCCCGGGGAGGAGAGTTGTGTTGGTAAGCAGGTTTTGGCAGCTGGGAGGGCAGGCGGGCGGTTGGCGGCGATAGCCACGTGGGCATTCGGGGGCATTTTCAAGGGCCGTTTTGGTCCTTAAACGTGGGGGTGGGGGTTTAAAGCTTGGAGAGGGGGGGCGGACGGTTGGCGGCGACAGCCGCGGGGGCATTTTAATGGGGCATTTTAGGCCTTTTAGTCGTCCTTCGCAATATTTAAAAGAAGATGGCCGGCCGTGTCTGGGCGGCCGTGTCTTTTTGGGCCGTTCTGAGCATGCGCTCCGCGCATGCTCAGAACAGCCCAAAAAGACACGGGCAGCACGGCCGCACGCCCAAGCATTTTATGGTATAGGATAGCCAGTCCTAGACTGGGCTTCTGAAGTTAGAATCTGTCTCTATGGACAGGAGGTTATGCCTCTGTGATGCTACCTCCTCTCTTATTTCTTTCAAATCCCTCCTGATTTAAAAGGAATTCAAAATTATTTCACCTTTTCTGGGAGCAGAACCCTCTAGTCCAGGGCTGGGCAAACTTCGCCCTCCAGATGCTATTGAACCACAACCCCCATCACCCACAACCCCCGTCACCCACAGCCACAATAAATTGCCCAGTTCTGCTCATCCCTACAGAAACTTAATCATAAGCTCATGCAACTGAAGTAATCATATGCTTTCTCCCTGCTTAATAATATTTCCATTCCCCCCTCTTCCCCCATTGTCTCCCTTTTGTCTATGTCTAGATGGAACATAGGAACATAGGAAGCTGCCTTATACTGAGTCAGACCATAGGTCCATCATCTAGCTCAGTATTGTCTACACAGACTGGCAGCAGCTTCTCCAAGGTTGAAGGCAGGAAACTCTTTCAGCCCTATCTTGGAGATGATGCCAGCAAGGGAACTTGGAACCTTCTGCTCTTCCCAGGGTGACTCTGGGGCGTAGCAAGGTTGGAGTGGGCCCAGGGACAAGATTTTAAAATGCGCCCCCCTCCCCGAAGCTCAGCTCATGAAGTAAAGAAATCTTAAATGAGGCTGAATAGTGGTAACAAAAAGCATAGTAAAGTAAGTGTGTGTGTGTGTGTGTGTGTGTGTGTGTGTGTGTGTGTGTGTGTCTCCATATATTTAATTCTCATAGACATGCCTCAGCCTCTGTGGGGATGCGTCCCGGCAACCCAACTGATTGGCTGGGCAGCGGAGGGATGCACCTGATTGGCTGAGGCGCGTCTCAGTGGTGGAGGACAGAGGCGCCGGCGGACCCGGCCCGGCCATGGAGGCCAGTGGCGGCGGCGGGTCTGGCCATGGAGGCCAGTGGCGGCGGCGTGTCTGGCCATGGAGGCCAGTGGCGGCGGCGGGCCTGGCCGCGGAGGCCAGTGGTGCTGGGCCCGGCCAGCCGCAGAGACCAGCGGTGGCGGGGGGCCCTGGCCCATCTGCGGAGGCCGGCGGTGGCGGCGGCGACAGGCCCACCCCGAACGCGGAGGCTGGCGGCGGCGGGCCCGGCCCAAACGCGGAGGCCAGCGGCAGGCCCGACTGTCACGCCCTCGAGCTCCGACAGCGAGGAGGAAGGGAAAGCTGTCAACCGATTCAACAGTGTCTGAGGGGCAGAGCCCGGCTGTCAGCATTCATGAAATGGCTGTGGTAGATCCAACTAATGATTTAGAGCAGGCACGGCAACCTGAGTCAGCAGAAGGCGTGGGGGACCAATGCGAAGAAGAGCTATGTAATGAAACACCAATGACTCCACAACAGCGCAGGATCACGAGACATAAAACGCAATTAGAGGCTGTTAGGAGGAGCAAACACCTCTTGCTGAGGGCTGACAAGCCGTGAATTCCTACCAGCTGGGAGCTCTCGGCTTGCTCTATAAATCACATCTCCAGCCTCCTACTCATTGCTGAGAATCAACGTTCGTCAACATTCCTTGCCGACAGCGTTCAGCCAAGCCATATCCGATTTCAGCAGCTCCGCTTGCTTCGTGAACTTCCCTAGCAGCTGGCCAGACCTTGACACCAGCCGCGAAGGCTGGCAGCAGCAGCAGGCCCAGCCTGACCCAGCTGTGGAGGCCAGAGGCAGCGGTGGGCCCGGCCGCGGAGGACAGAGGCTTTGGCGGGCCCGCCTGACTGTGGAGGCAAGGGGCCGGAGAGAAAGACCGGGGGGGGGGGAGGTGACGGTGGGGAGGAAAGGCAGCTGGGCCCAGAAGCAGAGACTGGGGCAGAAGGGGTGTGTGTGTGTGTGTGTGTGTGTGTGTGTGTGTGTGTGTGTGTAGATGTAACTGCCAGCCCCAAAGAACGCACAGATGTCCTCTCATTCTCTGTAAAGTGCTGGGATCATATGACACAGGGGCTCCCCTACCTCCCAGCAATCCGTAGGTCTGAGGGAGAGGTGCACATTTTGCTTGTGAGGTGCTCTGCGGCCTGCCGGCATTTCTTCTGAAGGCGGGACTGCTCCATTCCTGCTGAGGAGTGTGTCATCAGCTATGGCTAATAATATTTATAGAGGCAAGTCACATGACTGACTCCCCCAGCCGCGCGCCCGCCCGGGCTTACTTCAGTTGTATACATCCTCCGAAATTGATGTGAGTGTTAAGACCTGGAGCTACCCAAACAGCATGTCTTTCTCTAGTACCATTAAATGACTTGCATTGTCCATAATTTACAAAACCATTTAAGATTTCTTTACTTCATGAGCTGAGCTTCAGTGAAGGGGGGGGGCATTTTAAAATCTTGTCTCTGGGCCCACTCCAACCTTGCTACGCCCCTGGGGCCAGTTGCTTCTCCCCAGGGGCGTAGCTATCATTGTGCAAAAGGGTTCAAAGAACATGGGCCCCCAGCTCCTGAGGGCCCTCCAGATCCCTCCCTCCCTATTTTCTTCATTATCTCCCTCCCTCTAGGGGGCCTCCAGAGAGAGGGATGAACACGGGCCCCCTCTCCCCTAGCTACGCCCCTGCTCCCCCCCAACCCCTGCTAAATATAATAGAATCACCACTTTAAGATGCTATGAGGCACTCCTTAGGAACACAGGAAGCTGCCTTATACCGAGTCAAACCATTTGGTCCATTTGGCTCTGTAATGTCTACACTGATTGGCAGTGGCTCTCCAAGGTCACAGGTAGGAGTCTCTCCCACTCCCAGCCCTACCTGGAGAGGCCAGGGAGTGAACCTGGTTCCTTCTGCATGGAAACAGATGCTCTGTTAATGAGCTACAACTCCACCTCCTAAGGGGAATATCTTGCAGCAGGCAGTGCTTACATGTAGTCACCCATCCAACTGCAAGCCAGGCAGATGCTGCCTAGCAAAGGGGGCAATTCATGCTCATGCCCACAAGACCAACTCCTCCTCCTCCTCCTCAATCGGCACAGAGCAGCCCAGAAGCAGCATGGGTGGGCTGTGAGGTGGCTCACAAGCAGCGTGCACACTTCTCTCTTGGATCAGTGGTTCCCTGCACAGAATGGGAGCCAATATAAATAATATATAACTGTAATTTCCCCCGTTAAGTGGCCTAGGAAGGGGCTTAAACTGGAAGAGCTTTAATGAATATGTGTGCACACTAACACATAAAAGGCATCCCCTGAAAAGACAACAATAGGGACTGTTTTACGAGGACAAGGTCCAAAACATAGGGGCTGTGCCCAGTTAACAGAGACCATTGGAGGGCCTGCGTCTGTGTCGCTGAAGCAGCTGAGACCGGGTCCTTCCCTTTCATGACCAAGAGAAAGGGGTCTCTGTACCTTTAGCAGAGGCAGCAAGGCGGCAGCAGAGACATTGGAAGCGGGGGCTCCTCCAAGCCCCCCATCGGCCTCCTGAATGATAGCCCAAACCGGGCTGCAGCCAGCCCAGGCTGTCATTCAGGAGCCCCATCGGGCTGCCCCCCGATGGGGGGGGGGCTTGGAGGAGCCGCTGTCCCCCGCCACCTCAGATGTCCCTGCCGCCCCATCACCTCCACTAAAGGTATGGAGGGCCCCATTTCTCTTGCCTCCACCCCCCGCCCCACTGGCACCTTTAGGATAGGGTTAGAACCTTTACTTATAAAGGGGAATCCTCAAGGATTCGCCTTTAAAAGTATCCCTGAACTGGCCCGTGAACCAGTTCAGCCTGGTTCGATGGCTGAACCAAACCGGACCCTGTTCGGCTGAACCTGAAACCAGACCAGGCCAGGTCAGTTTGCATCCAGATTGCACATCCCTCCTAGAGAACTGCATTGGTTGTGCATTACTTGTGACCGAGTGCCCTTTATATCAAACATACTCACAAGCAATTGTGTTTAGAATCCCAACCACTGGATTCAGGATTGCTTCCACCTAGTGATAAATGTCTGTTGCTCAACACTATCCCTTTTGGTGATTTAATTTTGAAGCAAATAGTAAAAACTATATACTTTTAAACTATTTTTCAACATAGTTTTATCATATCTTTTATCAGTGAAGTTTTGGGTTTTTGGAATTGCTGCTTTTAATTGCTATAACGCCTTCAGTAAGTCATCTCATTTGTGTGCGTGTTTTAATTATAGTTCTAATGTGATTGTTAGCTACTGTGTGCTCGTCTTTCACTGTCCACTCAAGTTTTCTACTCAGGAAAGGCAGGATAAAAACATTTTAAAAATAACTAAATTAAATAAAACTGGGCAGACCATTTCCAAGAAAAATACACTGGACAACATGAAAAATAATTTATTTTACAGTTTACACACAGGTCATATATAATCTTTGACGAACGTCATTTTGGATCCATAGGACTGAATTAGTAAGCAAAGAAAACCAAACTAGTGTGTATTTACCAGGAATTCTGTCATTCACAAATGCAAGTCATCACTTAGTGTTGCAATCAAGTAATGAATACACACTCTGAATCAGTCCTAAATTATCTGATGAATGGACATTTATACAAGAACATGGATTTTAATTATTGGGCGGGTTCGCACATAGTGTAGAACCTGTTTGCAGTCTTGATCACACAGCTGTCTGCAAACATGTGAACTCACCCTATGGCAGGAACCACATCTTCCCTTGGGGCAGGAAACCTAGATGGGTAACCTAAGAATTGAAGTTGACTTGTCACCCCTAGCAGTGCTCCACCTTAGATCTGTGCAACATCTGAACCCACACTCTTCATTAATCCCCGGTTCATTTCAGGCAAGACAGTCCCCTTTGCAATAGGGACCAATGGTTGCGAAGCAGATCATAGGAAAAGCTTGCTAGTTGAAAGTAGGCACAAGGTAGGCTGGGATAGCAGCCAGGGCCTCACTAGGAGGTATAGACAGGGGGCATATCTCTGGCTCAACTCAGCTACTTACAACAAACCAAGATATGTGACCGTCTGTGGTGTCAACTTCAGATTCCCACCATAACATGGGCTGTGGAAACCACAGGTTCCCCACTATGTGTGAACCCGCTCATCGTGTCTGAAGATGTCATTTATTGAAACAATATGATAACCTTTTAAAACACATGAACACCATGTTTTGTTGCCTCAAGGCTGTTAATTTGAATAGCAGTTTTTCTCCAAATATATCCCCAGTTTGACTTGCATCCTGTTCCTATTCACCCCTATTTGGAAGTCCCATGGACTTCAAAGGCTGTTATTTCCAAATAAGCATGATTTGGACTGCTGTCCTTGGTTCTGTAACTTTGTTCATTCTGTCATTGCCATACCGATAGTTGCCATTTGCTAGAAGGTGTATCAATTTGGTTCCTTCTCACTTTAGATTAATAATCACTGGTTGAATAATTGCTCTCACTACCTTCACTCACGGATTCACTATCAGTGTCTGCAACTTCAGACTGGACCTCACTGTCACTCTCCTGGCTATATACAGATTCATAGTCATTCGTAGCTTCCATTGTCTCTGCAGTGCTGTTACTGTCAGAATCACCCCCAGCACTTGCAGATGCATTCTCACTGTTGCTGTTGGACTGATTTGCTGATTCACTCTCACTTTCATAGCTTGTTGGTTCATCACCTCCTTCACTGTCAGTGTCTGGGTGGCTGTCGTTTTCACTGGTACCTGCTTGACTGTTGCTTTCACTGGTGTCTGATGGAGCATGGCTGTCATGATCACTGTTGCTGCTCTCACTTTCACTAGTATCACTCTCACGGCTGCTATCAGATTCACTGCCACTCTCACTGCTGCTAGCAGATCCAGCATCACTCTCACTGTTGCTATCTGATTCACTGTCACTTTCACTACTGCTATTGGATTCGCTGTTGGAGCTATTGGATTCGCTGTCACTCTCACTGCTACTCTTGGATTCGCTGTCGCTCTCACCGCTGCTCTCGGATTCGCTGTTGCTCTCGCTGCTGCTCTCGGATTTGCTGTCGCTCTCGCCGCTGCTCTCGGATTCACTGTCGCTCTCACTGCTGCTCTCGGATTCGCTGTCGCTCTCGCCGCTGCTCTCGGATTCGCTGTTGCTCTCGCTGCTGCTACTAGATTCATTGTCACTCTCGCTGCTGCTACTAGATTCGCTGTCACTCACACTGCTGCTGCCCTTCTCACTGCTGCTGCTTTCACTCTCACTGCTGCTGCTCTCACTACTGCTGCTCTCAGACTGGCTGTCACTGCTAACTGATTGACTGTCACCCTCCCTGCTCTGTGGTTGGCTGCCACTATCCTCACCATTGCTCTCAGACTGCTCTTTCTCAGTATTACTTTCTTCTTCATCCCCCTGAGAAGTGCCTTCAGAGTTCTCCCCACTTCTTGGCTCACTAGAGGGATCTCCTTGACTACTGTTCTCACCCTCCTCACCCTGCTCAGAGCCTGCAGACTCACGGCTTGGGTTGGGGTCATCCCCTTGCATGTGCTCATCACTAAAACTATAGCTATTGCTACTCCGACTGTTGTCACTGATGGCACTGGCATTCTCACAGTGTCCTCTAGGCTCACTTCTGGGCCTACTTGCATTCTGAGAGTTGTTCACATTATCAAGTCCACCTGTGGCATTCTCATTTTCAGGGAACACATTCTTGCCTTCACCATTCATGTTGCTGTCATCTGTAGTGCCATTGCTCACAGTTGTTCCATTCAAGTTTCCATTTGTGCCCTGGAGACCAAGAGCATAAATACAAGCAAATCAAGGAGTTGGGGGGGGGGATCCCACAATGGGTTTTTCAAAAAACAAAGCCTAATGGTCAATATCTATTAATGCAACTTACAACAGCCAATGAATGACTGTTGCTGCATTTAGATGTAAATTGATTTGGTGCCACTGTAGAGTATGGCACAGAGTCTAGCTATAGATTAGACCAGCAAACCCATGGCTTAGAAAATGTCACTCTAAAATGTCACAGAACTGTGAGGTTTGGTAGACTGAGATTTGCAATCTCCATGAATCTGCCTGATTGTTAAGACTTTCTGAGACCCTTCTCCTCAGAGTAAGATGGATGGTGACCAGAGAAAGGACATTTCAGTTATGGCATCCTGTCTTAAATGTTGTCATTACTGTTAAATAATCTCCACAAGGAGTTGGGGAGTGCAGAACCAGTTCGAATCAAACCGAGTTTGATTCAAACCAGCCCAGTTTGACTGGTTCAAACTCGAACCAGACCGCCCTCCCCCAACGGCAGCTGGTCTGAGTTTGAACCAGACCAGGCCCAGTCCGATCCAGCTGATTCTACTTGGTTTGACCCAGTTCAGGGCTATGCTTGTAAGGAGAAATCCAATGAGGAGTCCCCTTTACAAGGAAAGGGGTGAGGGAATATTGTGTATATAAGTGTATTGTGTATATAAGTGTATATTAAGTGCGGCGGGGGGGGCAAGATGGCACCTTACCCACTTCTATGGTGGCGGCAGCTCCTCTAAGCCCTGCCCGTGCTACCACCACCATAGCAGCATGGGCCGGCGGTGGCCCAGTTCTGGCCTCCATGAGTGCCCAGAGCCATTTGAGTGACCTCTGTGCATGCAGAGATCACCAAATGGTTTACCCTGTTTAACCAAACAGACCAGACTGCCAGCTGATTTGATCAAACTGGCTTGCAGACCAGAGATTCGATTCGAATTCAGTTTGTATTCAAACTGAACTGCCTTAACCGGCTCCATGCACACCCTTACCAAGGAGGTTCACCTAGCACCAAGTTGTCTTTTTGGTGTTGGGCAAAGATCTTTTTTTATTTGCCCAAGCATTTTAGATCTCTTTTATTTTTAGCAGTAGTCTGAATGCTGCTGATAATGTTACCAGGCTCCTGTATTAAAGGGAAAGCTCCCCTCCTCCACTCCCTGCTCAGTTTGGTGCCTGCTCTGTTGGTGTCTGTTTTGGCACTCTGGATCCCATGCCCAAAATATCTCATCATGCAAATATTCCAAAATCTGAAATCTGGAACACTTCTGGTCCCAAGCAGTCCAGATAAGGAATACTCAACCTGTAGATATCATAAGCCACACTAAATATAAGAACATAACACAAGAACATTAGAAGAGCCCTGCTGGATCAGGCCCAAGGCCTATTTAGTCTAGCATCCTGTTTCCCACACTGGCTCACCAGATGCCTCTGGGAACCCCACAAGAAGAAGATGAAGGCATGCCCTTTCTCCTGCTTTTACTCCCCTGGCAAATGGCATTCAGAGGCAGACCTACAGCTGGCATCTAGCCATCAAGACTAGTAGCCTTTGGCTTATGCTCCACTCTAGGAGTTCTTTGGAACTGAAGGGTGGGGGACTGCATTTATTTATGAATATACATACATAAATCCCAAGTGGAGAAATAAAAGTGCTGAACCCCTTCCCTGCCTACTCCTTTGCTCCTGCAACCCCTCCCTCAAACTGATTTTTCTCCTCATAAGGCTTATTTCTGGTCTCAGAACCAGGAGGAAAGAGGAGTTACAGGGGGAAAGTGGCAAGTGGAGGAAGTCTTCAGCATCCACTGCTTCTCTAACTCACCTTGTCCCAGTGCTTTACAGAAGTGGTCTTGACCTTTTGTCCCCAGATGTTGTGGTGGTGGATGGGAGTCTGAGGATTCAGCATCTGGGGATACAGCTGGGGACCTAAGGTTGGGAACCTCTGCTTTTGGTGTGAGATGTTTTCTAACGCATGGGTCTTCCACCATAAGAGGTGGTCAGATCCCCTCTGTTCATAAGCTCACTATGCTGGTACTTCAATCTGCATAGTAGGAAAGGAGCATGTCCATTTCTCCACCATGCACACAGCATGCACATACATCATGCCATGTCTGAGAATAGGCTTTTAGACATGATGGCCCTGATTTATATGGTTCATCTCCCTCCAGAAAGTAGGAGAAAGATTGCACCAATCAGGTCACAAGGCATACCCCGCCCCCCCAAGATGTGGCATGGTGTGCATGAAAGAGGGGAGGAGCTTGTGCTCCATACATTTTAATGAGACTCAGTTCCACAGCATTTGCTGAGGACTAGGATGGTATTCAAATGACAGTGTTTATGCTGAATAGGGGTTTTTTAAAGTCCTACTTTTGAAGCACTGCTTTGAAATAAGCTCCACTGAAATAAGTGGAAATTACTTCCAATAATGGCTGACATGTTGTGAGGTAATGCCAGCATTTTTGACCTGCTGGGGCTTTTGCACATGTGAAAACTGGCCCGGGAGGTATTGTGCAACTCCTTAAAACAACATAAGCACTTGCCCAGTTCTAGTTCCACAATAGAAGCAGAGCTGTACAAGTGCCCATGTGCGGTTTTAAGTGGTTACACAAGTATGTTTTGCGCAACACTGCTGGGGCTAGCTTTCACAGGTGCAGCAGCTCCAGTGGGTCAGAAATGTGGGTTTGCCTTGCCCAACATGTCGGCCATTGTGTTTAGGCTCAGCTTATTAATTACTGGGTTTCCACAGTCATGGTGGATAACATGGCTGTGATTTCCACATGTACAATTTGTACATGTGGAAATCACATCCTCTATAATAAAAGCCCTGGGTGTGCGCCCGTGTCTCTGCGCCTGTGTCTTCCTCGGCCATTCTGGGCATGCGCGGAGCACATGCCCAGAACGTCCGAGGAAGATACGGCCGCAGGCACCAGGCGGCCATGTTGGCTGGATGGCCGGCCCGGACATGGGAAGGCCGGAAGCGGCGGCCGCGGGAACGGAGGGGCTGCAGGGAGGGCAGATGCGGCAGCGGCGGGCAGCACTCTTTGCGGCGGCGGCGGAACTCTCCACCCGGCCGCCCACAGCGATGGCGGCACTCTTGGCCCGGCCACCCAGCCGCCCGCGGCGCCGGTGGCACTCTCGTGCCCGCCCGCCCATGGCGGCGGCGGCACTCTTCGCGGCGGAACTCACCAACTGGCCACCCACAGTGACGGCGGCACTCTCAGCCCGGCCACCCAGCCGCCTGTGGCGCTCGCGGCACTCTCGGGCCCGGCCGCCCGCCCGTCAGCGGCGGCGGCACTCTTCTTGCACCCGTGAAGGCAACGGGCGTAATGACAATGTAGGAGGGAACCGGGCAGCAGGACTTTCCTGATCACCGGACTGGAGCAGGACGCTGAGAGGGAGGGGAGGGTGAGAGAGAGGGGTGGGAGGGGGAGGAAGGGCAAGAGAGTGGAGTGGGAGGGAGGGGAAGAGAGGCAAGAGTGCGGGGCAGAAGGGAGGGAGGGAGAATGGGGCAGGAGAGAGAAGGGAACAGCCAGCCCCAAAGAGTGAGCCGCAATAGCGGTCTACTAGCGCCCGTTAATTTAACGGGTTTAAATTCACTAGTGTACATATATATTTGTACAAAATAGTCATCACAGATCATACAGTTGTCCAAAATAGTCATCACAAAATTTTGCCTTCCTGGCAGATGATCTGCCTGCTGGGACTGGGAGGGTCATGTGATCCCATGCGCCCAGACATTCCGCTGCTTCCCCAGGCAGGGCGGGGGTGCAGGGGTCAGGATGCATCATCTCCTACTATGAATGCATGGTGCATTGTGGAAATACCCCCAGCAATGGGCAGGCACCTGTCCGTGTTGCGGCTGAAAGCAGCCAGTGCTGCACACAATCCGGAAAATGGGGCTAAGAGAGTGCTCGCTCCCTTAACTTCATTTAGGAGGTGAGCTCCCTAGGTGGGTTTTGCAGCTGGAGCACAGTGGGGATTGGGCATGATCCCGTTGGTTTTCACATGCAGCCAAGACCGGCTTGGCTTTCTTAGCCCAGTCTTGGCTGCGTGTGAGAACAGCCTCTTTATGTCACATAAAGATGATACAATTTCTGGGCACTACAGTCATGTGAGAATCACAAAGCTGCATCACCCTCCAAATCTGGTTTTGTGGAGCATGAATTAGAGGGGCATCTTTCTTCTCGAAGGAAAACTCACCATTTCAGGAATCGTGCTAGCATGATCTTCGGAACTGTCTTGCTCGCTGGGGCTGAGAGTAGCATTTATGCTGCCTCCATCACCATCACCTCCCCTACTGGGATTGATTATTCCTGTGCCTTCATCATGCGTAACATCATCATGACTTCTGTTCTGGCCGTCAGACCTTCCATTTTCCCAGCCTTCACCAGAGCCCTCTTCAAATGGATCTCTGCCATTACCACTGCCTCCTTCATTAATGTCTGCCCAATTTATACTTGCTCCATGGACTATCCGTTCCATAGATATATTCCTTGTGGCACCTTCAGGCTCATTCCTTTCAAGTTCATCTCCACCTGTGTCCCTTTGGCTTTCAGCTTGGTTGCTCTGGTCTTCTGTGGTGTTATCATGCACTTCTTCAACCTGATTTCTAGTGCAGGCTCTCTCTCCATCACTATACTGCTCATCGTTTTGACCAATCGTGGAGATGTCTGTTTCACTTGTAGAATTAACATTACTTTCTTCAACCCCATTAGTGGCATCAGCAAAATCCCCACCTTCCAAGTTACCACTAGGGCTCTCCCCTCTGGTGTTATTTCTGTCTGTAGCTGTGTCTCCTCTTTCATTTATTCCGTTGTTGTTGTTGTCCACATTATTGTTGATATTGTTAAGGTTGGCATTGGTTCTTCTGTCCTCATTATCACTAGCATCAACAAAATCAACATCTCTGTTGATTATATCAGTATTGGTGCTGAATTCATTTCTCTCATCTTCATGGCCAATACTACCTTCTCCTCCACTGATGCAAATGGAATTTCCATTGGTGTTTCCTTGCTGTTCGCCTTCATATAAGTTGTTATTTGTCACACCATCATGTTCACTGTTACAACCTGCATTTGATACATCCTTTAAAGAGACACATAATCAGGAGAACTTCTAAACAGAAATGAAAGAAGAAAAAACCTCAGCACGTGTGTACCATGCAACACTTGACTAAAGGTTGCTCCCATGTTATGGATTCTATATGGAAACCACTTTAGCTTGCACAGGCTAAAATACAGCACAATGTTCTGTGTGCATTTTAACAAAACACGCACACAGTGGCACAATAGTGCTCTTGTACAAATGCATTAACTTGCACAAATGGAGTTCTGTGATGGACAGCCATTGGAAATCATGCCCGTCCATCACAGAACTGTATCTGTGAAATCATTTGCACAAGAACATTCTTGTGCAGTTATGCACACAATTAGTTAAAACACACGCTGAACATTGCACAAAGATGTCAGCCACCATGGCAGCAGTCATCTTGTGGTCTATGCCATCCTGTCAGGACTCACGCAGAGCATTCTGAACTTCACATCTGAGAGATGCCAGGCTTTGGACAGATCAAAGCTTTGGACAAAGGGATGTTGGTATTGCAGGGAATATCAGTCACACCAGCAAGAAATCCTGCTAGCAATAGGCCAGACCACCAGCTAATACTGTCCTAAGCCCTTTGAGGTCAGCCTTGCTTAATGATCTGAGCAACTGGTCTGACACACTTTGCCTCAATGCCAACTTGACAAGATCCTGGCCTGACAAGTACATGATAACTGCTTTTATCTTGAAGATGTAGAGTTCCCCAAATTGTCATGAGCTGATCATGGGAAAGTACCACCATCTGCCAAAATGTGTATCTGGAGTGGCATGAATAGCAGTCCTGTTCTGCATGTGGCAGTCATTTCAAATGACTAGCATCCTGATTTCCCCAGCTGCCAACCCAATACCTGTGGGAAGCTGAAAAGCAAGGCATGAAGAGTCCACCTGCTGCAGCCCCATAGGAGCTGGTATTTAGAGGTATACTGTCTTGGAACATGGAGGTTCCACATAGCCATCATAACCAATAGCTAATGATTGAGCTGTCCTCAATAAATGTGCCTAATACCCTACCCCTGCTAACTGAGCAAAGAGGCACCTTTTAAAGTGATGGTTTTTGTTTGTTCATTTGTTTCTCGAATTTCTAGACCGCCCTATACTTCTGTCTCAAAGTAAGATTGCCATCTGGCAGGGCCCCAGCCAAAGCTGATAGAAAGCACCTCTGGCAGTCTCCTCAACCTGGGACACTAGGGAAAGGTTTGGATCCAGAAACACTCCCAGACTGCATACCTGTTCCTTCTGAGAAAGTGTGACCCCATCCAGAACCGGCAGATCAGACTTGTCTCCCAAATTCCAAAATAGCACAATAAGTACTTTCGTACTTTAGGACTCACAATAACTCTGCTGGATATGAGTTTGAAGATGCAATATGGGCAGAACATAATTGCTTCTTTGCCACATGTATTGCCTGAACATAGGACTTCAAATGCACTCTATGTTGTAATCTGTCGGATTTGAGTCAAGTCTTTCACCATTTGAGTTCCAGTCGCCTACCTCACCGCTTCAGCCCCCATAGTTCTTCCAATACCAAGGGGCCAGTTTTGAAGTGGGTCAGACAGGACACTTAGGAGCGATCCTGTCTTGTCTATTGCACTGGTGAGTTTGCTGTTCCAGTGCTCCGCCAGAGCATCAATAGCATCACCTAAATATTTTCATTCTAAATCTTTCCAAGGCTTCTTGGAATCCTATTGGATCCAATAGCCTTCTAATAGGCCCCTCACTCCTGAGGAGGAGGGATGTGGTTGTGAGTCCAACCTTAACAAGATGATGGTGCATACATGACAATGGGGAGATCACAGGAATCCCCACCCAAGGAATACCATCCTGATCAGAGTAAGAGATCAGATCAAGTGTGTGAACAGCAACACATGTCAGTCTCAAGACCGCTTGGGATAGGCCCATAGTTGTCATGGTCAACTATGAACTCTTAAGCTGCTGTGGACAAATTGGTCCCAAAGTCAACATTTAAGTCCCCCACCACCAAAAACCTGGGAGACTCCAACACCAAGCTTGAGACCAAATCTGTCAGCTCAGTTGAACTCTGCTGGGCAGTGTGGCGATCGGTACACCAACAGAAGTCCCAGTCTATCCCTGGTCCCCAAACTTAAGTACATACATTCGATATACACATTTAGCAGGAGGGGAAACAACTGTCCCTATCCAAACCCAGCACGGCATCCCTGCAGTGGTTGTTAGTGTTTCTTATATTTCCTTTTAGATTGTGATCCCTCAGGGGACAAGGAAACATTATATTTATTTATCACATTTTTATACTGCCCAAAACACAAGTTCTCTGGGCAGTTTACAAAACAATAAAAACTAATAAAAAGATTAACACATTAAAATGTAAAATGTTAAAACTATTAAAACACAATTAAAACACAGTTAAAACATATCTGATTGAAAGCCTGGGTGAACAAATGCGTCTTGACTGCCTTTTTAAAAGTTGTAAGAGATGGGGAGGCTCTTATTTCAGCAGGAAGTGTGTTCCAAAGCCTTGGGCCAGCAATGGAGAAGGCCCGTCCCCAAGTAGCCACCAGACGAGCAGGTGGCAACTGCAGACAAACCTCTCCAGATGATCTCAATGGGTGGTATGGTTCATAGCAAAGAAGGCATTCTCTTAAATACCCAGGGCCCAAGCTGTTTAGGACTTTATAGGTTATAACCAGCACCTTGTATTTTGCCCGGAAATTTATCAGCAGCCAGTGTAAATCTTTTAAGATGGGAGTGATATGGTCTCTCCAAGATTACCCAGAAACAAATCTGGCTGCCACATTCTGGACTAACTGCAGTTTCCGGACTATGTACAAAGGCAGCCCCACATAGAGCGCATTGTAGTAGTCAAGTCTGGAGGTGACCAGCAGATGTACTACTGTTCTGAGGTCATTTATCTCAAGCTGGTGTATCAGCCAAAGCTGATAAAAGGCAGCTCTGGCCACTGCCTCAACCTGGGACACCAGGGAGAGTTTTGTGTCCAAAAGCACACCCAGACTGCATACCTGATCCTTCTGGGGAAGTGTGACCCCATCCAGAACAGGCAGATAAAAATCATCTCCCGAGTTCCAATCCCGCACAATAAGTACCTCCATCTTATCTGGATTCAGCCTCAGTTTGTTACCTCTCATCCAGCCCATCACTGCCTCTAGGCAGGCATTTAGGGAGGTTATGCCATCTCCTGGTGATACTGACATGGAGAAATAGATTTGGGT
Organism: Hemicordylus capensis; assembly: GCF_027244095.1. Classification (NCBI taxonomy): domain Eukaryota; kingdom Metazoa; phylum Chordata; class Lepidosauria; order Squamata; family Cordylidae; genus Hemicordylus; species Hemicordylus capensis. The sequence goes on along the minus strand of NC_069661.1, from coordinate 21,828,009 downwards.
GTCATCAGAATACTCATAACATCATGCACCAAATCTCCTGATGATCTCTCCCTCATGTAGATATTAAACAACGTCGGAGACAATACGGAGCCGCCGAGAGGTCCAGAAGGACCAATAGAGTCACACTTCCTCTATCAACTCCCAGTTGGAGATCATCCATCAGACCGACCAAGGCAGTCTGCACCCCATATCCTGCCCGAAAGCTGGTCTGAAATGGGTCTAGATAATCAGTTTCATCCAAGACTGCCTGGAGTTGGGAGGCCACCACCCTCTCAATTACCTTGCCCGGCCATGGAAGGTTTGAGACAGACCTGCAGTTGCTCGACTCTGAGGAATCCAAGGCAGGCTTCTTCAGAAGTTCCTCCTTAAGGCAAGGAGGCACCCTACCCTCCCTCAGAGAAGTATTTATAATCTCTACTAGGCCTTCTACAACAACTTCCCTGCCAGATAGTATTAGCCATGTCAGGCAAGGGTCGAGAGAACAGGTGGTAGGCTGCATCGCTCCAAGCAGCTTGTCCACATCCTCACAAGTCACAAACTGAAACTGATCCAGCCTAACCACATAAGAGGAGTCACTGGACACTTCCAATTCAGACACTGCAGTAATTGTGGGGTCTAAATCCAAGTCTGCCCAAATATGAGAGATTTTATCCACAAAAAATTCATTAAACACATCACAGCGGGTAATAGATAGTTCCAAATTCTGATTCAAGGGAGGAGGGGCACTCACTAGCCCTCTCACAACCCTGAATAACTCCGCTAGACGTGAACGTGCGGATGCAATATGGGCTGAAAAGAATCACTTCTTTGCCGCCCGTATAGCCAGAGCATAGATCTTCAAATGTGCTTTATGTTGTAATCTGTCAGATTCGAGTAGAGTATAGACTAATGGTTTTTTGTTTTTTCTTTAAGCTTTAAATTTGTGTTTTTTAAATTAATATTATAATAAGGTAAACTTTATAGTTTTTATTTCACGAAAAGAGGTGCGCGGGAAGTCCAATTGTGTTTATTATGGATGTTATGATTATTGTTAAAAATTAATAAAAATTAAATTTCCAAAAAAAAAAAAAAGATTCGAGTAGAGTCTTCCTCCACTTGGGCTCCAGTCATCTACCTTGCCGCTTTAGCCCCTGTCATTCTTCCATATACCAAAAGGCCAATTTTGAAGTGGGTCGGAGAGGACGCTTAGGTGCGATCATGTCTACTGCCCTGGTGAGCTTGTTGTTCCTGTTTTCCACCAGGGCATCAACAGGATCACCGGCAGAGCCAACACTAAATCCCTCCAAGGCTTATTGGAACCCTATTAGATCCAATAACCTTCTTGGGCAGACCATTTTAATGGGCCCCTCACCCCTGCGAAGGTGTGGGTATGACTGTGAGTCCAACCTTAACCAGATGGTGGTCCATCCATGAGACTTGCTGGGTGACTCTGAGCCAGTCACTTCTCTCTCAGCCTAACCTACTTCACAGGGTTGTTGTGAGGAGAAACTTAAGCATGTAGTACACCGCTCTGGGCTCCTTGGAGGAAGAGCGGGATATAAAATGTAAAATAATAATAATAATAATAATAATAATAATAATAATAATAATAGGGAAATAACAGAAGTCCCCACCCATGGAAAACCACCCTGATCAATGTGAAAGACCAGATCAAGCGTGTGACCTGCAATGTGCGTCGGTCCCGAGACCCTTTAGGATAGGCCCATAGTCGTCATGGCGACGATGAACTCCTGAGCCACCCAGACAAATTGGCCCCAAAGTGGACACTGAAGTCCCCCCACACCACAAGCCTGGGAGAATCCAACGCCAAACCCAAGACCAAGTCTGTGAGCTCAGTTAGGGATTCCATTAGGCAGTGGGGCGATCGGTACACCAGGAGAAGTCCCAGTCTATCCCTGGTCCCCAAACTTAGGTACACACATTCAATATGGTCAGACACTTCCACCAGGATCCTGGTTAAGGAGAGGTTATTCTTATAGATCACAGCCACTCCACCTCCCTGCCCACATCCCCGCACCTGCTCCTCAACAGAGTACCCTAGAGGGAGAAGCTGGGACCAAACTGGGCTGCCAGCCTCCCCCAACCAAGTCTCTGTAATACATACCAGGTCTGCCCCTTCATACAGAATCAGATCATGGATGGTTTCTGACTTATTCTGGACAGATCTGGCATTACAGAGGAGCAAGGTGAGAGTCTGTGGGAGGTTAACACTGCTCCCCAAGGTCAAAGAGCTGGCAGGGCAGCCGGGAAGGGAAACAGCTAATAGATTTCTGACTTCCTTTCCCCTGTAATGACGTGCTGACCTGCCAAGTTTACTTCCTCTATTCCCCACCACCACCGGAATAGCGGTGGTCAGCGGACACACACCCTGTCTCCCCATTCCCAGACAAACCAAGACACATCTGAAACACCTAGGATGCAAAAACAACAGAAGCCAAAAAAATATCACCAGGCCCTAGCCCTCATTGCCCCCTGAAGTGGCTCCCCCAAAAGGCCGACCCCCTTTGGTGGCACCCCTTCGGTGGTGGGCCCACAGCCACAGGCCAGCAGTTCTTTTATAAGCCCAGAAAGATGGCTAGTCTGGGCAGCTGACCTTCAAGAACTGCTTACTCACCCCCTCCGGCCCCGAACCCACACAGACTCACCTGCAGGGCAACAGCCACAGCCCCACACATTAGGGGGCACACAGGCTGGCAAGCTGACAACAGCAGTCAGCAACCACCACAGGCTCTCACCACTGGGCAGCCGCTGTCTCTGGGAAGCAGATGTTAAAGCCTCCTCCTCCCTACAAGGCTTCTGGCAACAATTTTATTTATTTTTATGTGTGAGCACTTTTGTTGAAAAGTGGTATATAAATATTTGTAGAGAAATGAAGTGTAGTGATATCAATTTAATTATTGCTTTAGGAGAAAAGAAAACAGCAGTATGCTTTGGCCACAGCTTTCTATGTCCTTTGGACCAAGTTGTTAATCTCTGATTTGATTACTCCTTGTTTTTAGCAACCAAAATCCATATTTGCCTGCCTTATTCTATTACCTGTTTGTATAGATACTGGGTTTTCTTTGTTCATGTTGGAGATAGGCATCGACTCTTAACCCCAATAACTCCTATTGACCATTAGGGACATAAAGGTGCTTTCCAGACTAGACCCTACAATGGGGTCAGGACGCATCTCGGAAGTGTGCTTCCACACTTCCTGTGTCGTGATACAGCAGTTCCTACGTGGACAGCAGGGTGCCGTTCACATTTCTAATGCCTTGTTGTGAATTTAATCACTGTGATATAGAGCAAGGATGTCAAATATCCAGTGTGAAAATGTTGCTGGGTTTTTTCGGGATGTTCGTTGCTGCGAGACTACTCCCCCTGCTGTTTACGTTCCGAATGCGACTTGACCGAACGGAGGCATTTTGCTGCTGATGAGCAGCTAGTCTGGAAAGTGCCAAGGAGTAGAGATAGAGAGTGTCGGACTGCCCCTTGTTCTCCCTTCTGTCTCTAACTCTGCTCTAAATCTTATGGGATTGGGAGACTGACACACTTAGGACACGCCCTTCTTCTAGTGTTCTCTCTGCTACTTCTTCCTTCTACCATGAGACAGCTAGTACAGGGTGCAAGCTTTCTATCTAAGTTTGTAATTTAAAATAAATCTTACTTGTTTTAGACCTTGAACAATTGACTCCAGATCGCCTCCGTGAGCTCTGTTCTCATCAAACCAGTTTTCTCTGCTAAATAAGGGGTTGATTCAAATTCTCCCCTACAGTTCGTGCATTGCATATTACAACATTTCTAACACAGTTTGAGCTAACTGAATTTTATTCTGCTGAAATCTATCCCCATCACTGGAATAATAGGAGTTCACATGTTTGGCTGGTGAACAAGCTGCTGTTCGGGTTTGGGTTTTTTTGGTAGCCTTTGGTGACAAATACAATGGCAGGTAGATGGGCTGTTTTCAGGCTGAAGGCCATGTGCTGGAACCTGTGACAAGAGCTAAAATAGAAGTTTAATTTGGCAGAGACAGGAAAACCACTGTTCTTTAAATATTAGTTTTTCAGGATGTACCAAATTAGGCATGGGTGGAATGTCAGATTTCAAAGGAGTGCAGGATCAAAACGACACAGCTGGGCGTAAAGATAGCATCACCTGACCTTTCTGTTTATTCCACCGGGGACAAATGCCAGAGGAGTAGCTGTATTAGTCTGTGCCACACTGCTCCTTAGCCTTTTCTTCTGCATCTCGGAAGCTAACTTTTTTTTTTTGTCTGTTATGATTTAATGCATTATGTGTTTTTATTGTATGTTTTAATCCTCTGTCGTGAGCCACCCAGAGAACAATTTATTATGGGGCAGCTGACAATAAAATTGTTTATTATCAGCATAACTGGCTGATTATGGCTTCAGATATGTGCAAGAGCTAACCTCATCAGATGCATCCAATGAAATAGAAGGCTGTTGCCTCTGAAAGCTAATCCAGCAATAAAGCAATTTGAGCAATGAGATGGAAAGATAACAGTATAGTTATTGGTACCATACAGCTTGAGCCTAATCTGTTATTCATATTAATGGCTGATATCCAGACTAACTTATTAGGCTTGTTCTCATGACCACCAGCAGAGTAGGAGAAGAGCCCAGCCTGGAGAGCAGGGGCAGAGCCAACACTGGGTGAATGGGTTCAAAGAACCCGGGCCGCCGCTAATCAGGGGCCGCACCTTGCAGCCCTGACACACACCCCGCGTCTGACATCAGACATGGGGAGCGTTATTTCACTCCCAAACAGGGCCCTGTGGCCCATTTTAGGAACAAAATTGGCCTGTGCTGCACTGGCAACACAGGCTGGAGCAACTCTCCCTGCCTTTAAAAGCAGGGAAAGCTGCTCCTGGCCTTGCTGCCAACACAGCGGGCCTGATCTCCCTCTGAAACAGAGCCATGCGGCCCTGTTTGGGAGGGGGATTGGCCCACACTGCATTGGCGGCACAGCCAGAACGACTCTCCCAGCCTTTAAAGGGGATGCATGGCCCCATTTGGGAGGGAGACCACACACCCACTTCTGCTGTCAGATGCAGGGGCAGGGCCAGGGACCGCGGCGGCAGCGGTGGCCGAACATGGGCCACCGCTGGCCTCACTCTGTGGCTGCTGGAGAGGGTGGGGATCTGGGTGCGCTCCCAATTTTTGGTTGTATGCTTGCAAACATTAAGGTAAGAGACAGGGAGAATGATCATATGTAAGGCAGCAGCTGGTTCAGATGAGCACACCATCCTGAGATTTGATCTCTGACTTTTTACCATCCTACCCAGCTCTTGCCTGACACAAAATCATTCTCCAAGCCTCCTACTGTAATTTTTGCAAGCACGTGACTGAAAATCAGGAGTTCTCCTACTCTGCCAGTGGTCATGAGGACAAGCCTACTGAATACTACTGCTCAGGGAACAGTCAAAAGGATTGTGTTGTGCTCTATCTAATAATCTGTTATTTAGAAGTTTGTCCCAGTGGGGATCCTGTAGAGAGTGTGGAGTCAGAAAGAAAAGGGAGGGAAAGGACAAGGTGGGAAGGGAGTTGTTTCTTAAAGTTCTGAGTTAAACATATGTAAGATCACTTTGTGTTTACGAGGGAAGCAGACTACTTAATTTCAATAGGACTATTCAGGAGTAATTTATCTAACTAAGTAGGGGGTAGAATCACCTTTTGTTAATTAGAAACAGATCTTCCTGTTATCTTCTGTCATACATACTCCAGTCCTATATACGCCGACTGGCTATTTGCTTTCTATTTAGCCTTAAGGCCCTTTGGCCAAGTCCAGACGTAATGCGGAACTGTGGTTCCACACACCCCTCCCCCTCTGCTCTCCCGTCCGTGTTCGGATGACTCAACTCTGGTTCCATGGGGCCCAAACTGCGCTGTCAGCGTTCGGATGTAATGCACCACAAAACCAGAGTTAAAGGCAGTGAAAACTCCAGTCTGACTGAAGGTTCAGAGTGGAGTTTGGAGAGGGAAACTGCAGGTCACTTTTCACCCTTAACTCCGAACTCAGATGTGCAACTTCGGAAACCGGTTTCCTATTTCATCTGAATTTGGCCTTTATGTATCCGTGCAACACAGTTCTATTCACATGTATTCAGTAAATCCCACTGGCTTACTCCCAGGAAAGTATGCCTAGGATTGCAACTTTATCTGTTCTATAATACTTGCCTATGGCTGCCAGATACTCCATTAGAGATATAAAGAGTCTATAAAGGGGATCTCAGTTATCCCCTGCTAACTGGCCAAAGAGACACCTTTTTAAACTGGTGATTCTCGTTTAGCAGGGGGAGAGCAACTGGCCCTATCCATCCCCAGCACAGCATCCCTCCAGTGGCTGTTGCTGGTGTCTATCTTATGTTTCTTTTTTAGATTGTGAGCCCTTTATTTATTTATTTGATTTCTATACCGCCCTTCCAAAAATGGCTCAGGGCAGTTTACACAGAGAAATAATATAAATAAATAAGATGGATCCCTGTCCCCAAAGGGCTCACAATCTAAAAAGAAAAATAAGATAAGACACACCAGCAACAGTCACTGGAGATACTGTGCTGGGGGTGGACAGGGCCAGTTATTCTCCCCCTGCTAAAAAAAAAGAGAGAGAGAGAATCACCACGTTAAAAGGTGCCTCTTTGCCAAGTTAGCAGGGGGCAGGGAGCCATTCTAACGATCTATCTATGCAAACTGCTTTGGCAACTTTTGTTGAAAAGTAGTATATAAGTATTCATCGTATTCGTATTTGGATACTTTCCGTTGAGTATCAACACAAAATGAACACTCTCTGTGAATTTTATTTGTGCACAGAAGATAGAAAGGCTCATTCCCCACTCTGCCAAAACTTTTTGGAGCAGGATCCACGGGTGGCGGTGACCCCTAGACTGCAATGCCAATCATATTGTCCAGGCAGCAAAATGTCTTGGGCCCCTCCTGCTTCCCCCTCTCTTAACAGAGTATCATTTGTGCCTCTGCACTTTCTTTTCACCTGCTGAATTGTCAGCAGGTCAAATTTAAGAAGAATTCTAGCAACTATAAAACAAGTATTCAGGGCCATTACGCACTAATCAATAAAGTTACGAAGAGCATAGACGCCTAAATGTATGTCAGAGAAAATCTGGCATCTTGCAAAATCAAGTCAGATGCAAAGACATGTTGGGCAGGATCCAGACCAAGTTAGTCATCATGAGAAAGCACCACTGCAATAAATGAGACAGGTTAGCAATAATGACTGACATCCAGACTAAATTACTAATTTACTCATTTAGTCCCATTGAAATTAATGGCACCAGTTGAAATTAATGGCACTTGTTAGTCTGGCATCCAGACTAAGTTACTCATGAGTAGTTCCACTGAAATGAATGGTTAATCTCAAATTAGTAACTTAATCCATTAATTTCAATGAGGCTTAGTCATGACTAAATTAGTCTGGGCCCTGCCCTTTGCATAGATTCACTCACCTGACTTTCCCCAACGCTGTTGTCAGTGCTTTGCTCGGAGTCCGAGAGCTGTCAAATCAGAAAAAGCAACTGAAAGCAATTCAATCTCACTGAAAGCAATAGTCAGCAGTGAAGATACAGAAATATTTGGTCTAATTTTTAAAACAGTACATCATTATGTAATGAAAGAGGAACATTTTTTACAAGTCCAGAAAAGGACTTGAGCTAGAGACAACATTAACAGGCCATGTCAAGGCTACTGACTCTAGGTGTTTTTGAAAGGAAATAATTTAAATTTGTAGCTTGTGTGAATTATTTCAGAACTTTGGGGTGTTTGTACTAAGCACATGACACTTTAGCACTCATTTCTTTGGGCATTCATGTCTTCCTCTTCACCATGGGATAATTATCAGCCAATCAACAATAAATATTAAATTAATAACAAAGCAAATGAACAGCATACCACTGGATATGAAATTACTACAAGGCTAATTTCTCCTGCACATGAGCAGGAAGATCTTTGGGCTGATGTGGCACCATAACATACGAACTATTCAACACTCGTACAGTCTGTATATAATGTACAGAGGCACAGTTATTCACACATTCTGCAGAACACAGGTACAGTACAGCACAGCAGTACACTTCCTATCTGCATCCTGCATTTCAGGGGGCCTGTACGCAGGTTCACTTGTATGAATTCAGATACAGACATTCACACAAACACACACACGTATGCAGACATCTGGATGTAGGAAAAACACGTGCTAATCAGATGTTATTTTAAAAGATGTTGTACACAAGTACAAAGGTCCCAAAGTGCTCTGGCACATCACTCATCTGCCTGTGTTCTTCACAGTTATGGCGGCGTTCATCTGAAGAGGCAAACACCATAACTGTGAAGAGCATGAGCAGGCAGGGTGAGTGACGTGCTGAGGCAAAACTTCTAAGTTACTTCTAGAAGCACTTCTAGAGCACTTTGGGATGCCTGCACTTGCAATAACTTCTGAATGGAACTCTAATGTCCGACTACTGCTATAATCACACCTAACTACACCTCACAGGCAGTTGTCTGTCAAAGTCCACTACGGCCTGGAGGTGTTTCTAGGCCACCTTGTGCTTTTCTGCACATGTGCAGAATCCTCTGGCATGTTGCTGAGTTAATGATGCCATCACCCAGGCAACCCAGTGGAGGCTTCTGTGCATGCCTTCCAAGCACATTCATGAGCAGTTCAGTATCTCTAGGCAGGATGCACTGTCAATGGTTCTGACAAAGGAGCTATGAATTTCACATGTGAATATATTTGTTTCCTTCCAGACACACATCTGACAGCTGATCTGTACCCACGAATCAATCTGACATTTACTTACAAAAAAATTATTAAGAAACACTTACTGGGGCTGCCCAGGTTATTGCAACAATGCAAAGAAACACAATTGTTCTCTTCATCTTCTTCTGCAGGCACAGTCTGACCTTCTAAATCGACTGCATATAAACAGATTATTGAATGAACTATACATCTGACCACACAAATGTTACACACACAAAGACAGTGCAATCTGCAGGGGTGACTGAATGGGAAGTAGAATACTAAGAAATGCATGTTCCGCCCTTTTTTCAACTTCATACAAATTTGCTTCTGAAGATATGAACACATTAAGCTGCCTTATACCAAGTCAGACCATTGGTCCACTTAGCCCAGTATTATCTACTCTGATTGTCAGCAGCTCTCCAAGGTCTAAGGCAGGGGTCTCTCCCAGACCTGTTTCCAGAATCCGGGACCTTGTGCATGAAGAGAATGTGGTCTTACTGAGCCGTAGTCCTTTCCCCATAATCCCTGAGATGTTTGCTTCCTGTACACTTTTGGCTTCAATCCTTTGAATACTCTATATTATTTTATTGTTAGTGACAGACATTCTCCGCAGCCCTCTAGTGAGGGAAGGAGGACTGCAGGTCTGCAAGGTGCCTTCAGCATCCCTTCACTGAAAGTTTCTTTGCACAGTGGACCAGACATGGAGGGGGAGCAATATTTGTGTGTCTCCCCTCCCTGCAAAAGCCCTTTCCACTTGTATAAATATGTTCCAGAGGCCTGTGCAACCCTCAGATTTATTATTATCATTTTACATTTTATATCCCGCTCTTCCTCCAAGGAGCCCAGAGCGGTGTACTACATACTTAGGTTTCTCCTCACAACAACCCTGTGATGTAGGTTAGGCTGAGAGAGAAGTGACTGGCCCAGGGTCACCCAACAAGTCTCATGGCTGAATGGGGATTTGAACTCAGGTCTCCCCGGTCCTAGTCCAGCACTCTAACCACTACACCACACTGGCTCTCTTAGACACGTGAACAGGGCTTTTGGAGGGAGTGGGGGAGACATGGAAATCACTTCCCCTTTCTCCTCCACACCCAGTCTGCTGCACAGTCAGCACGGGGGTGTTGAAGACTTGTTGTGGATCCATAGTCCTCCTTTCATCATGGAGGGCTGTGCTGGATGTCAGCTAATCATCATCATCACAAGGGAAAGAAAGAGGAAATAAGCAGAGGAAATAAAGACTAGCACCAGGGAGACCCGAGCCATGAAATTCACTGGGTGACTCTGGGCCAGTCAGTGACAGATAGATAGATAGATAGATAGATAGATAGATAGATAGATAGATAGATAGACAGACAGACAGACAGTACAGAGAAATGGAGGGAAGGATAAATGGGGGAAGGATATGCGATTATTTCAGCTGCATGTACCTAAATTTAGTTACAGTCGGGCACAGGGACTAAGGGGTTATACCAAAGTCTTCAAAGGCAAGGGGGTTTTAAAGAAGGGATTTGAAGGAAGTAAGAGAGGAGGCATCACGCAGGTGTTCCAAAGGGCAGTTCCAAGTATAAGGGGCAGCAAGGGACACCTGAAGGAGCAGGAGACCTTCAGACAGTTGAGGGTGGCAGAGCGGGAGAAGTGAAGGTCACACGTAGGAGTATAGCAGGATATGAGAAGGGAGGGAGGGGCAAAGCCACAGAGGACCTTGAAGGGGTCTTAGAGAGGAGAGCTGGTCTTGCAGTAGCAAGCATGACTTGTCCCCTTTGCTAAGCAGGGTCCATCCTGGCTGGCATTTGAATGAGAGACTACATGTGAGCACTGTAAGATATTCCCCTTAGTGGAGCCACTCTGGGAAGAGCACCTGCATGCTTGCATGCAGAAGGTACCAAGTTGCCTCCCTGGCATCTCCTGATAGGAATGAGAGAGACTCTTGCCTGCAACCTTGGAGAAGCTTCTGCCAGTCTGGGTAGTTCTACTAAGCTAGATGGACCAATGGTCTAACTTGGTAGAAGGCAGCTTCCTATGTTCCTAAGGTAGGGATGAGCAGCTTATCCAGGAGTCCAAAAAAGCCAAAAACATATCTTGATTTGGACATAGGAACATAGGAAGCTGCCATATACTGAGTCAGACCATTGGTCTATCTAGCTCAGTATTGTCTTCACAGACTGGCAGCGGCTTCCTCAAGGTTGCAGGCAGGACTCTCTCTCAGCCCTGTCTTGGAGATGCTGCAAGGGAGGGAACTTGAAACCGAGATGCTCTTCCCAGGAATATCTTGCAGTGCTCACACATCAAGTCTCCCCTTCATATGCAACCAGGGTAGACCCTGCTTAGCTAAGAGGACAAGTCATGCTTGCTACCACAAAACCAGCCCTCCTCTCAGTCCTGTGCACAGTTGGGCTGCATGCATCCCACTGTACTGAATGTGACAGAAACGGCCTTTATGAAGGATTGCTGTCTTGGCATGCTGATAAATACTTTACCTCCTACCTTGCTTCCACACAATCTCTTCTACCCAGGTTTTCCTCTTACCTTGCTTCCACACAACTGAAAGATGGGAGCATACACAGCTCCCAAACCCAGGTAGAACACAGTTTTTGATTGTGTGAATGACCTCAGTGTATGACTATTGGTCTACTATTACCACCCGTGCTTGGCTTGGCTGAATTCCTCCATTGTATTTACAAAGGCTTGTGAACTAGACTAGAGCCTTTCCTAAACAATTAAACGCCCTTCCTCTGTTACAGTTCTAGACCATTTACTGTAAGTAGAACACATATACCGATGCTCCCATACCACCCCAGCCTATTCTGTTTTCTTGTTACCATTTTAATATCCATCTGACTGGAAAACATCAGTGAGCAAGAATGTTTTCCCATGAGAGAGAGAGAGAGAGAGAGAGAGAGAACAGGAAATTTAGTATAAACTAGGATTTCATATTTAAAAAGCAATTAGCAATAGGAAATCATTGTCTACAATCTAGTTCTTGCAGTGCCTTGACTCATGAGTCGTCCCACTCAATAAAACAGGGGAAACTGCTCATTCTTAGGCCATCTTGCCCTTGCCACCATCCCAGAAGTTCCAAATGGTGCTCAGTCCAATATTGCGATTTGAATCGGGCTCCAGTCCACAAAAGTTTGTGCCACAATCAGTTTCTTAGATCTCTGAGGTGCCACAAGACTTTATGTTGTTTTGACCCAAATAAAGTTAAGATCAAGCTCAGTGATCTCTTACCTTGACTTCCCCGGAAGGCACTGATCTCCTAGATCTGGGATTTCTCTACCATATCACTGCCACAACTCTGGCTGGAGCTTTGCTTGTCACCTTTGAACCTGCTGAGCTTTAAACCTCTGCTTGTATAAGATACTAACCAATCATTTCTCTTGGGGTGCTGTAAGATGCAGCTTAGGTGGTGAAGCACATATTAACCACCCACGTTTCCTTAAGAGGACAACAGACCTTCACGGGCCCAAGAATCAACTCGGTTCCAGAGTGACTAGACTGCCCTCCTTCCACTTAATTAAAAAGCTCACATGAAGCCAGTTTAAGCCTCTCTTAAATATATAGAAGCAGCTTGTTAAAGGAACCGGTGCTTCCAGTCAGGGTGACCCAGCCACTTCTTTTTCCCATTGTGGTCATCCAGCTTTATAATCTCCAACTTTCCCCAGGGAATAGCCTTTCTGCACAGAGCCTATGTTTTGCTTGTGATGGGCATTAATACCCAAATGACTGTGATAAGGATAAATAACTGTCCGTGCGTCATCCTCTATGCACATCATTTCAAAAGTCATAAAAATGTTATCAAATAGCATGCAGCTGGACATCTAGTCAACCTGTTTGTACAGCAAAGGACGTTCCCTCACACAAAAGTGAAGCTTCTGCTTGATCTCCCCTGAGCAAGGGTTCCCAGAGGTTGCTGGACTACAACTCCCATCATTCCCATCCTAAGGCCATTGTGGCTTGGGTTGATGGGAGCTGTAACCCAACAACATCTGGGGATCCGAGGTTGGGAACCCTGCTCTAGAGGGTCTGACTTACGATCTTCATGGCCAATCAGGTGCCCCTGGGAAGCCCACAAGCAGGGCGTGAAGGCAACTGCCCTCCACTGTCATCTGTTCTCAGCACCTCATATTCAGCTGCATATCCCTGTGTAGTTTATACAAGGACTCATTGTAAGCTACTTCCTTGCACCTTTATTTCAGCAGAAGTGCACCAGCAGAGAGTCTGATTTTTGTGCAATAATTCCAGATTCATTCTCTGGCATTGGAGAAAATCAGTCCAGGGTAAGCATGACAATATACACGTCAGGTGGAGGTATGGGTAGCAAGCTGACAAGCAGGCAGGCAGGTGGTTCAGCAAGAAAACCGGAGTTCTCCCACAATTGCAGGTTTCCCGGACTGAAGGAAAACCTCCGTTCTGGGAGTCTTTATATCAGCCAGTGTCAGCGGAATGGCCCTCTCATGTCACCTGATTTCTCAAGCTAGGAAATTTCTGCAGAACCACTTGCTGGCCAGGTTTCTGCTATTAACCCATCACTTTTCAATAAATAGAATCCTCGCTATTCATAGACTCACCATCCATGTTTTGCGTATCCATAGGTGTCTAGTTGACACCCTATTTCATTATCAGTAGATACTAAAGGGTTGAAACCCATTATCCGCGACTCCAAGAGGGTGGGAAGTGACTGTGATGTCACTTCCTGTCAGCATTTTGTAGGCATTTCTAAGCAGCATGTAAGCAGGAGCCATTTTGTGGATCATTTCTGTTTTTTAAAAGGCATTTTTTCCATGATTTTCTGCAGTTTTGGAGGCCATTTTTCTGCTTGGGGGGCACTGCTCAGCACAATGAGGACACGAGAGCTCACAGAGGAAGGAACAGTGGTTGTTTTTTGCGCATTTTTACCTTTTTGGAGACATTTTTATTTTATTTATTTAAAATATTTCTATAACGCTCAAAACGTGTGTCTCTGAGTGGTTTACAATGAAAATCATTTAAAAGATTAAATCAATTAACAACTAAAATCATTTAAAAAATTAAAATACATTTAAAACTCAGTATTAAAATTATTTAAAACTATAAATCTAATTAAAAGCCTGGATGAATAAATGTGTCTTCAGTACGTTTTTTAAACTGCCAGAGATGGGGAGGCTATTTCAACAGGGAGCGCTTTCCAAAGTCCAGGGGCTGCAACGGAAAAGACTCATTCCCAAGTAGCTGACAGACGAGTTGGCATCTGAATAGGCAAACCTATTCAGATGATCTCAGCAGGCGGTGGGGCTCATGGCAAAGAAGACGTTCTCTTAAATACCCAGGGCCTAAGCTGTTTAGGGCTTTATAGGTAATGACCAGCACCTTGTATTTTGCCCGGAAACATATTGGCAGCCCCTGCAATTCCTTCAATACAGGAGTAATATGGTCTCTCCTTGATGACCCAGAGACCAACATGACTGCCACATTCTGAACCAACTGCAGCTTCTGGACTATGTACAATGGCAGCCCCACATAGAGTGCATTACAGTAATGCAGCCTAGAGGTTACCAGGAGATTTATCACTTTTTTGAGGTTGTTCATCTCAAGAAATGGACACAGCTGGCGTATCAGCCAAAGCTGATAAAAAGCACCCCTGGCCACCACCTCAGCCTGGAACACCACGGTGTACCTGTTTCTTTCAGAGAGCATAGCCCCATCCAGAATCGTCTCCCAAGATCCAACCCCAAACAATAAGTACGTCCGTTTTATCTGGATTCAGCCTCAGTTTGTTATCCCTCATCCAGCCCATTACTGTTTCCAGGCAGGCATTTAGGGAGGTTATGCCTTCTCCCGATGATGTTGACATGGAGAAATAGATTTGTTTGTCATCAGCATATTGATAATACCCTGCACCAAATCCCCTGATGATTTCTCCCAGCGGTTTCATGTAAATGTTAGACAGCATCAGAGACAATACAGAGCCCTGAGGGACACCATAGGAAAGTTCAGATTTTGAAGAACAACAGTCTCCAAGAGACACCATCTGGAATCTGCCCGTGAGGTAGAAGCGGAACCACTGCAAAGCAGTGCCTCCCACCCCCAATCCCCTCAGACCTTCCAGAAGGCTACTATGGTCAATAGTATCATATTGAAAGCCACCAAGAGGTCCAAAAGGACCAACAGAGTCACACACCTTCTGTCAATTTCCAATTGGAGATCATCCATCAGTTCAACCAAGGCAGTCTCCACCCCATAGCCCACCTGAAAGACAGTTTGAAATGGGTCTAGTTAATCAGTTTCCTCCAAGACTGCCTGGAGCTGGGAGGCCACCACCTCCTCAGTCACCTTGCCCAACCGTGGAAGGTTGGAGACAGGCCTGTAATTATTTAACTCTGTAGGATCCAAGGCAGGCTTCCTCAGAAGCAGTCTAATAATTGCCTCCTTAAGATAAGGATGCATCCTGCCCTCCCTCAGAGAAGCATTTATAATCTCTACCAGGCTCTCTACCACAGCCTCCCTGCCAGATAATATAAGCCATATCAGGCAAGGATCAAGTGGGCAGGTGGTAGGCCGCACCATTCCGAGCAACTTGTCCACATCTTCAGGAGTCATGAACTGAAACTGATCCAAGGTCATCACATAAGAGGATCTGCTGGACACCTCGGCATCAGACTCTGTAAGAATTGTGGAGTTTGAATCCAAATCGTCCCGAAAACGAGAGATTTTGTCCACAAAGAACTCATTAAAAATATCACAGCAAACAATTGTTGGTTCTAAGTACTGATTCAAGGGGGAAGGGGCGCACATTAGCCCTTTCATGACTCTGAACAACTCCGCTGGATATGAACTTATGGACATGATGCGGGAGGAAAAAAATTGCTTCTTTGCCGCATGTATCGCCTGAGCATAGATCTTCAAATGCTCTTTATGTGATAAATTTTTGCCCTTTTTATTCCAGAACTCTGCATTCCCCGTAGGCATAATGCCTCAGTACTCACAGTTTCATTACATGTGGTAGTAGGCAAGGGACAGAACCCCCACGAGTAACGAGGTTTGCCTGTACTACTTTTATGATAAATAGGGGAAAGGGTGGTTTAATCACAGAAAGCAAAAACTAGCCAGCAGGTGGTACTGCAGAAACTGTTCAAGGTCCCTGCAGACCATGTGACTGCACATGAGAACCTGCCAATAAAAAGTCTACAAGAGTGTGTGGATGCCGCTTAAGCTCTCACCTTGGACTTGACAAGCTGTTTTCAAAGTATGGTTTATTGCCATCTAGAAGAGCTCTCACATGCATTTGCATAGTATAAACCCAGAGCTCTCAACAGGTGAGAGGCCTCCTTCCCTGTAAGAAGGTGCAAGCAGTTGTTAAAGGGGACATCAATGCCTCCCTTAACATTCCCTCCCACCAGAATGTGTGCCTTAATTGGGCCAAGAGGTAGCATTCCACCACCTTCAAATGATGTGTGCTTTTCTCCTCTTACTGACAGATAAGTACCAGTTGAGTAATTTGGATAGAATGGAGTATTTGGTTTCTTACTGCTTCTATAAGAGCTGGTCTACACATTCAAAAAATAGCATGTGGCGAGTCTGAAACTTCCGTCTTTAGCCAGTTGTTGCTACACTGATCCAGGGAAAGAGAGACATCATCATCCCAATCAAATAAGAACATAAGAAAAGCCATGCTGGATCAGGCCCAAAGCCCATCTAGTTCAGCATCCCACAGGCAAGAGCTGAGGCCATACCCTCTGTCAGGGGTAGATCTGGGGGAGGGGGGTTGCAAGGGTGCAGTTGCACCCCCTGTGAATTTGTATTGAGTCTCATCAAGATCGCAGTAGCAGAGAGTAAAAAAAAAAAGGTTAACTTTTCTCCTGCCGTCTCACAGCCTTATTGGTTCGCCTGGAGTCTTGTGCTCCTCCCCCGCTTGGCATTTGTAGGTCATTGCAGAGCCAAGTAAGCTGGCTGTTGGGCTTGTTGTCTCTCTCCAAGAGGGAAAGTAAACCAGTTTTTAAAAAATCAACTCTTAGCTGTTTGTTTTGTTTGTGTGTGATTTGTTCCCCTTGCTTAGCCATTGTGTTTCTCCCCACACCCCGCCATGAACTAGTGTGTGTACATATGAGAGAAGTCCCGCTCCATGTGCGTGTGAGAGAGTGAATTTTAAATTTCTTTTTAAAAAACCAAAACTTTCTCAAACTATGCCAAAACCTTTCTCATACAAACTTGTAAGAAAAACCCTCCCCATCCCAACAGTATACTTTCTTGTGAGGAAATTAATCAGTACAAAAGTATTAAAAGTTTTTTTTTAAATGAGTGGGGGGATGTTCTTTCAAAACGGATCTGTTTTTGATTTTGTTCCTGCCTTTTGTTCCTGAAGATACTAGATTGCTCGTAGCTCTGTGGGTGGGTTTCTTTCTCTCCCGCCCCCGCCCCCACCCCCGCCACCGCTTGCCCTTATTAAAAATATTTATATGCTGCTTTTTTAGCAATAAAGTTCTCAAAATGGTTTAAATGACAAAATATGAGAAAATGGTTCCCTCTCAACATGTTTCCCCTTGTAATCATTACTACTTTATTTTGCTTTCTGCTTGTAACAGTATATCATATATAAATGACTTACATATTGGGGCTATTCTCACGACCAACAAAAATCGGGCTAGCAGAGGCTAGCCCGATTTTTGTTGGTTGTCAGGTGCACACTTAGCCCATACAGAGGGCTGGCCAAGCTTTTCAGGTGCATATTGCAGTTGTACATTGCACAGGAAGATCAATAATGCACACTGCACAGGAAGAAGCTGCACATTGCAGGAAGGTCAATAATAGTCCAGCTCAGGAGCATAGCAAAACTGGCAGCGGCCCCGGTCCAGCTCGGTGACGGTGGCCCCCCAGTACCCCTTTGCATCTGATGTCAGTCCCCCCACCACCGCATCTAATGGTGCGCTTGCAAATGGACCTGCAAGCCCCATTATCAAGCATATTCCGCCAGCGCCGCATTTGCAGCGAGGCCGGGAGTGGCTCTCCCTGCTTTAAAAGGCAGGGAGCTGCATTCCCAGCCAGCTTCCCAGGCTTTTAAAGCAGGGAGAGCTGCCCCTCGCCTTGCTGCAGACACGGTGCTGGCGGAATATGCTTGAAAACAGGGCTTGCGGCTCTGTTTGTGAGCGCACCAGGCCCTCTGCATCTGACGTCAGACGCAGGGGGCATGGCTGGGGCCATGTGAGCCATGGCCTCTGAGCACGGCAGCCCGGTTTCTTTGAACCCATTTGTGCAATGGTGGCTCCACTCCTGGTCCACCTGTCTTCCTTTCCAGGAAGCTGGTCTTTCGTACAGATCTTCTCACCAAGGAATCCCCAGTAAGCTTCTAAGTAACCTGAAGATTTGCTTGAACACAGTTTGAAAAACAGTGCTTTAAAAACCTTTTTGAATAACCAGGACTCCCAAGGCAATGTTTGCAGTACGTTTGTATCCAAGAACAATTATACTCATGTTCCAAAATGTGTCTTGTAATTAGGAATCACTCCAGAAAGGTACTGTACATTTTGGTCCGAGTACATGCATGAGTGAATTTTTACAATGGCTATCTTTCGGGTGTGTGTACTGGTGCCAAAAAACACTCATGTAGTCTTTCTTTCATCTAGCCTTTCTCTCCTTTATATGGTTGCTCTTCTGTATAAGGAAGAGGAGTGGAAGAACTGGTCCTTGATTAAAGAGACTAGAAAAAGCAGTGCCATCTCATTGCTATACGGAACAGCAGCCGGTTACAAATGCAGTATGTGCCACTATTTCAGACATTAAACTAGAGTAGAGAAAAATCACCTGCCTAATTTTGTGTTAGTTTTGTGAGTGCTGAAATGCACCTCCTGTTTTTGATGGTTTTCAGACCTTACATTCAAAGTGTTGTGATGGTGCTCTCCTCAGTGTCATTTTCCTTCTCTTTTCCTTGGCCCTCATTGCCTTCACTTGCTCACACTGAGGCTATTCCCATGTTCAGGAGAAATCGGGCTAGGGGAGCCTAGAAAATGCAGTGATGTCCATCAAAAATAGAGTGAAAATCCTAAATAAGATGTCCCTTATCCTTAATAAGATTCCTTAATCAGAAGCAGAAGGTGGAAAAATATACTGTTTCCTTCCATAAACTCTTAACCACACAATTCTTTCCAACAACCTACTTAAAGAAAGCAGTGTGGCTGAATCTCAGGTATAAAACATGTGTTTGTCATCCAGGCTATGGGTACAGTGTGGTCAACAGCCCAACAATTACAGGACCACACAGTTCTTTTGCTGGAAACCAAGATGCTGGGTAGCAAAATGGTGGCTAAAAGAATCCCTGTGCTTGTATTTTGTTCTCACAGGACATCTACACTGTACTTTATATTGTGGGCTTCGATAATAATGTCTGTAAGAACAGAAGGCCAAAGATAATGGATTAACACAGCTGAAAAATTCATCTTGTCCCCCCTCCCCAAAAAAGAGAGATACATGTTTTTGAACGTTCACTTAGATAACTTGAATCATTAAGTGTACATTCTTTTACAGGTTGAAATTCAAGTTCATACACTTTGGAGTTCAAAATGTGCTCATTCAATAAGACACAAGTCTACTGCCTGTTGTGACAATGGACTTGGGGCCAAATTACCCATAATGGAGCCACATCAATAACCATGGTGTGCTCATTTTGTCTTGTACAAACAACACTGGGGCCGTAATCCATATTGGAACCATAGCAGGATAGGGAGGCTTTAATCGTTACAGGCCCGATCCAGATTCTTGTCCCCACCCCCCATGTGTGAAGACACTATCACTTTGAGAAGCTGGATCTGAATGGACCCCTGCTAGCCGAACAAAAAGGCACCTTATAAAGTGGTGATTCTATTTAGTAGGAGCTTTCCCAGAAAGCAGGCTTTATTGTGGTTTTAAGAGGGATGAAGTTCTGCAAGTAACAGATATTTCAATTTTGCCTTAAAAAATAACATAAAGAGTAGATTATTTTTTTTTACCCCGGTATAAATTGGGCTAAGCTCCAATGAGCAATGAAAAACCCAAATCATGTATGGAGTGCTTCCCAATAGCTCTCAGAGACAATCAGTGAGACCCGCCTTAAGAGGGTTTGCGGGGAGAACCGCAGGCGATCCTCAGACAGCCCTGGGCGGCCGCCTTGGCCGCTCACACGACTGCAGGCTCCGTCATGGAGCCGGCGGGGGCTGCGAGGATCAGGGGCTGTGCGGCCCCCAGAAGTTCCAGGATACCCCGCGCAAGCATGCAGGGCATGCTGGAAGAGACCCCCGAGCCTGGGAGTCTCCTCGTGTGTTGCCGCAGTGCAGAGCCGCGCCGTGGCAATACACAATCAAATAGACAAGGTTTGTGGAGCACTTACCTCATCTAAGGGAAGGAGGAATTAGGAGGGTTTGTTAGCAGGAGCTGCATGGTTCCTGTGGCAGCACACAATCCTCCAAAAGCGGGCTGGGCTCCCTAGAGATCGTGAGAATCTCCTCTTTGACTAAAAGGTGGATGACATGTGAATGCACACTTGCCCTTCTATGCTTAATCAAAGTAAAATTGCCATCTGGGAATGCTCCTGGGGAAGAGCAACGGCCCTTGTCCAACTTCAGGGCAGCATCCTTCCAGTGGTTGTTGCTGGTGCCTATTTTGTGTGACTTTTGTGTGACTATGAGCTCTTTGAGGATAGGGAGCCATCTTATTCTCCTTTGATTTTTAAAAGTATTTTTCTATGTAACTATTTTGAGTTTTTTGTTGTTGTTGAAAAATTATACAATAGTAGTAGTGATAGCAATAATATTACTAAGTAATAATATTACTATATTACTAGCATAGTAATAATATTCTAAGTGACTCAGCAGCTCTTCAGAAGGAGTTGAGCTGGCAAACATAACAGTCTTATTATATACTCTCTCCTTCTAATAATGCCTGTCTAACTACAGGAGAACCCCTTTATTCTCGGGGGTTCTGTTCTGCAGAGGGGTGTGGATAGTGAATCCATGAATAACAGGGCATTAAAGGTAATGTAAATTGGGGAGGTTAGGTTCTCACACCACCCAAAATCACCCCAAACGTGACAAATGGACCAAATAAAATGCCCTACTGTGCTCCACTGCCCTGAGGGAGTCCAATAATTCCCCCCAAGAGTAAACAAACGGCTGAAAATTGACTGAAAATCGTGTCCTCCCTTTTTTTGTTTAAATGAGCCTTAAAATGGCTCCCGATTTCAAAATAGTGGCAGGATATGACCTCCGAGGTCATGTCCATCCACCCCCCATCCACAGATATGTGGGTTTAACCCTTTTTCTGCTCCCCCCCCCGTATATACCAAGGTCATTACCCGACTGCAGATACACAAAACCATGGGTGCTGGGCCCACAATTAACAAGGTTCTCCTGTATATAAATAGTTAATAAAGTATTGCTGTTACTTTACGTCTTGGAAGTTTTTAATACAAACATACTACACCATGCATGCTATATACTCAAGAAAAAAGCTCCCACTAACCCCAATGGAAGCCTTTTTCATGTATAAATAGCACATAAAAGGAACGTAACCCACATCAGGACTTCAGCTGCGGACCAAGCGATCCAACCGCACAGCCCCAGTTTGGACCCGATTCCTCCCACCTGGGGACTATGTACCCCCCCAAAAAAAATCTTAGGGCTAATGACATATCTAACATCACATCTAGTTTAACCTTTCTTCATGAAATATTTCATTTCAGATGAAATACCCAACACATGGTTGAACTACTACTACCCTGTTTCCCTGAAAGTAAGACCTACCCCGAAAGTAAGACCTAGCAGTAATTTCTGATGTACCGCTAATTGCCCTAGTGCATTTTGGGGGGCTAAAATTAATATAAGACACTGTCTTATTTTCGGGAAAACACGGTACTGCTACTATTACCACCACCAAAATATTTATATACCACTTTTCCACCAAAGTTTCCAAACCAGTTTATATAGAGAAATAATAAACAAATAAATAAGATGGCTCCCTGTCCACAAAGGGCTCACAATCTAAAAAGAAACATAAGACACACACCAGCAATAGCCACTGGAAGTACTGTGCTGGGGGTGGATAGGGCCAGTTGCTCTCCCCTTGCTAAATAAAGAGAACCACCACTTTGCCCAGTTAAGGTGCCTCTTTGATGAGTTAGCAGGGATTGAAGTAAAAATCCCCTGTTGTCGCCCCGAGACTTTGGAACATGCTTCCCGTGGGAATAAGAGTCTCCCCATCTCTAGCGGCTTTTAAAAAGTGTCTAAAGACTGATCTTTTTACTCAGGACTTTTAGCTTTTTAACTTTTTAGCTTTTAACTTTTTAACTTTTGATTGTTTATTATTTGTTTTAAACTGTTTTTAGTATTTGTTGTGAACTGCCCTGAGACCTTGGGTTAGGGCGGTATAAAAATGTGCTAAATAAATAAATAATAAACTCAGATGGCACCACAAATCTGAGGGAAAGGAAGACCAGTCACTGGGCCAATTCTCACAATCAAAGTGCTGCCAAAAGCTGGGAAGCTTAAGAGGAGGGAGGAGGAGGTGCACACATGCTCGATACCTATCTAGGTATCTAGGAGGTGAAAATGTCTGTCAGAGGACCAGGAAGTGATTGTGTGCGAGAAGTTGATCGTAGCTGGTTGGTGCAGCAGCTGACATCCTCCACTCAAGCTCAAATCTAAGATCACCAATATCAGCTGCCTGTGTTGACCACCTACAGTTGATTCTTCACACATGATCACTTCCGGGTCCTCTGTCCAGACGATCGAGTTCTGAAGAGTGCACGACGCATAAGCTTAGCGTCCATTGGACAGGTGGGGGGGACAAATGTCCCTGGGCCTTGAGCCCCACAGGGGGCCTCCCGGTGATCTGGGGGGCCATGCTGCTGATGCTGTTGCTCCACTGCTGCCCGCTGCCCCGCCAATATTTCTCATCTTCACCACCGAGGGTGGAGGTGAGCCAAGCAGAGCAGGCCACTCCCTGTTGTGTGGCAGCAGGCAATGCAGCGGGTGCGCCTCTCCTGTGCACCTGCACAGTTTGAGTGTGGACATTGCACAGGCGTGTGATGTCCATACTCACTGCGCAGGCACAAAGGAGAGGTCCACCCACTGCAGTACCCACCGCTACCACCACAGGGGGTGGCCTGCTCTGCTCGGCTCACCCCCCCCCATCCTCCAGTGGTGAAGATGAGAAATATTGGTGGGGCAGTGGGCAGCAGTGGTGGGCAGCAGCAGCAGGGCGGCCCCCCAGATAACTTGGAGGCCCCCAAGGAGGCAGGAGCAGTGGCGGGGTGAGGTATTTTTTAAAAAAAAAAAAAACCCACTAAGGGGGACAACATGGATGTGGGGGGGTTAGGTAGGTTGCCCCACCCACTTGTGTCTGATGTCAGATGTGTGTGTGGGGGGGTGGCTTGTAGCACTAGGACGTGCATGCCTTTGCACGTGCGATAGGGGCCCCCTTCCTGCTCTTTGTCCCCTGGCCCCAGGGAAGCTTGCTACGCCCCTGGCACAACTCCTGCCAGTTCCTCCCAACTTCAGTGGCACTTTGATAGTGAGAACCATCCACAGGACACTTTGCAGTAACCTTTTGTAACTTGTATGAATATAGTGCTTGGATGGCAATCTGGAGTCATCTGGACTACTAGAGAAGATAACCATTCAATAAGACAGTCATACTTAGTAATCGTTACATTATTTCCACAAAATACTCACAAAATACTTGAATTTTGTCAGGTCCCTGGAGGTTGTAATTTAAAGGTGGAATACCAGGTACTGGACAGGAAGGGTGTGGGTGTGGTGGTGGATATTCAGTGAGTGTGGTGGTAGCTATTCAGAGAAAGCACAGAACAAAAAGGTGCTATTTTGCTGAACCTAGACAACTGATTTAGAATGTTACCTTCATTGCATTCTGGGATCTGGGTTCCCTGTTTCTCAGGGCACAGTGTCAGGATCTCTGGTTTCATTAAGAATGCAGGGAACTCAGAGGGGCACATCACCTGTTGCTAGGCAGCTTTTGTACTGGTTCAGTACAGGCACGAAACAGCTGTTTGATTCAAGCAGAGGCCAGGTTTTCCCTCCTCACACCAAATGTTTGTCCGTGCTCTGCTTCCTTTGCTTTTATAGGAAACCACAGTTTCCCAAAGGTAGTGGGGGGTGGGTGTATCTGCTAACAGAGATGCAAGGGAAATCATTGCACATTGAAAACTAATATGTCAAGGTGAGGGTAATCTAGAAAGCTTATTACTGGCAAGGTACTTTTCTACATGCAAGGATCCCCCAACACCACCAATAAGCATTTAATTAGGTAGTCCTGCTCCTGAAGTGGTATATTGAACAGTCAGTGGCAGCTCAAGGCCGTTGTGCACCTGAGACAAGAGTGCCACTTGTACATACCTGTCTTCCCTCCATTTTTTATAAAGCAGGGGACTAAAGAACATCTTGTAAGTATCCCAAAAATCTGCTCCCTAAAGTGACTGCCTCTCCTCGCTTGCCTCATGGAATGGGGCAACTGAAAACAGTTACACTGGGTGATCTACTGTTCATGTAGTCTATGGGCCAATTCAGATGTCATGCAGGACCACAGTTGACTCATGTTTCTAAGTGACATTCTTGAGTTTCGGAAGCATGCTCTCCCGCCTCTCCTACCTGTGTGGGCCTCGGAAGAATTTTACTTCCGACTGAGGTTAGAAACAAACCAAACTCGATTGCATCTGAACTACCAAATTCCTTAAAATATACCAAGATCTACATCCAAGGTTTGATGTGAGTTTCAGATCTCAGTTTATTTCAAAGAAGTTGGTTAGAATAAACCAAGATTAGTCAGTACAGACATCACAGTCAATCCTGTTTTTTTCTAACACGATCAGAAGTAGAATTCTTCCAAAGTTCACATGGGCAGGAGGGGTAGAGAGCACTCTCTCAAGGTCTGAGGACATTGCATGGAACTAAGATTTAACAGTAGGTCTTTGTGACATCTAAACTGGCCCTGACTCTCAGACAGAAGAGCCACCATACCAAGTGGGCAGTAACAGATGGAAAAAGTTAAGAAAAGACAGAAGTTACACTTGAAGTACAAGTAAAGACAGAAACATAGGAGCTTGGCAGGCAGGGAACATCCTATAGAATGCCTAAAAGCTTTCTCATAACAGAAAGTCAATATCCTTTGGGGTTTGTGTACTATAATTATGCCTCCAATTTGTCTAAATATATGAGTTCTTCATGTAGCGGGTCAGGAAGCAGCACCACATACCGCTTCAAAGCCTGGGAATGTGGTATACCTAATGTCAACAACTTTTGAAAGCAATAACTTAACTTGGATTTTGGATCACACAATCCGACATATGATCCCACATTTTTATTATTAATTATTATTATTATTATTATTAACACAGTCAGACAGATGTTATTGACTGGTTTGTTTTATCCAGATATCAAGTCCTTCCCAAGGACCTGGGATGGCTGAATTTTATTATCAATATTGTTGCTATTATTATTATAGATATCGTCGCAGAATATAGGCTGTTCCCAGTAAAGCTGCTTTTTGTAATTGGCTGATGGTGATTTCTGTGGCCCCTATGGTGTTGAGGTGCTCTTCAAGGTCTTTTGGATTTGCACCTAGGGCACCAATTACTACTGGGATTATTTTGGTTTTCTTCTGCCACAGCCTTTCAGTTTCAATTTGTAGATCTTTGTATTTTGTGATTTTTTTTTCTATTTCTTTTTCTTCTATTCTGCTATCCCCTGGTATTGCTATGTCGATTATTTTAACTTGTTTTTCTTTCTTCTCAACTACAGTTACATCTGGTGTATTGTGTGGCAGATGTTTGTCTGTTTGTATCTGGAAGTCCCATAATATTTTTGCATCTTCATTTTCTACAACTTTTTCAGTTTTATGGCCCCACCAATTTTTGGCTACAGGTACCTTGTATTTTTTGCAGATGTTCCAGTGTATCATCCCTGCTACCTTGTCATGCCTTTGTTTGTAGTCAGTCTGTGCAATCTTTTTACAACAGCTGATTAGGTGGTCCACTGTTTCATCCGCTTCTTTACAAAGGCGGCACTTGCTGTTTGTTGTGGATTTTTCTACTTTTGCTCTTATTGCATTTGTTCTTAGTGCCTGTTCTTGTGCAGCCAGTATTAAACCCTCTGTTTCTTTCTTCAAGTTGCCATTCTTAAGCCATTGCCAGGTCTTGGTGATGTCTGATTTTCCACTTATATTGTGCAAATATTGACCATGCAGGGGCTTATTTTTCCATTTTTCTGCTTGGTTCTTGACTTGTTCTTTCTTGTAGGCCTGCTTTGTTTCATTGGTGTTTAATTGTTTCTCAGTGTTGACCATTTGAAGTGCATCTTCTTCACTGTCCTTGATATATTCTTCAAGGCCTCTTTTCTCCTCCTCTACTGTTTGATGGACTTGCAGCATTCCTCTTCCACCAGAGCTGCGAGGGAGGTATAGCCTATCAACATCACTGCGGGGGTGCAGAGCATGATTGATAGTCATTATTTTCCTGGTCTTGCGATCTAGCGTCTCTAGTTCTGCCTGGGTCCAATCTATTATTCCTGCAGTGTATCTGAGAACAGGAATAGCCCAGGTGTTTATGGCTTGTATGGTGTTCCCGCCATTGAGTTTGGACTTGAGGATTTTTCTAACTCTCCTGATGTATTCACTTCCAATTTTTCTTTTAACTTCAGTGTGTGCAATGTTATCAGCCTGGAGAATGCCCAAGTATTTGTAATGTTCTTTCTCTTCCAGGTTCTTGCTGTTGCTTCCATTGGGCAGTTCTATTCCTCCTGTTTTTCTTATTTTTCCTCTGTTCATTATTAATGCAACACACTATATCGCTAGTGAATATACGGACAGTGTTTAGCAGTGTTTAGCAGTGATTCAATTTCTGACTGGGACTTTTATTTTTTCTGGTTAAGCGACGTTTCTTCCAGTAACCTTGCAGTCTCCTGCCCTGGTTGCTCAACTGAAGATCCTGAGTCTTGTAGCCCACTTGCCACCAGATGTCCAGGGACTCCAGCACCTGGTGCTTTCCTTGTTGACCCGGGCGACGAACGATCCGGTATAGATTTATTAAAGTTACATCTCACCATATTGTTGATGGGAGAGGCACTCTTCATCTGGCTCCTCTGGTGAGACCTGTCCAGTATGGTTGGACCTCTGGCATAGCTCTCACCTTCCTCAGAGCACACAAGCCCCACAACCACGCCAAGGTAGTGCCTCACTACCTCACTTTATTTATTTCTTGTTTACACAGTCAGACAGGTGTTATTGACTGGTTTGTTTTATCCAGACATCGAGTTATTATTACTATTGTAGTTCCACAGTTCTCACAAGACTTGCTTTCTAAATTTGCAAACTTCCTCCCAAATTCAGCTGGGGAATTTGTGCGGTGGCCATTTGCGTGGTCACTGAACATGGAAATGGCCACTGCACATGTGCAGAGGCCATGTGCATGCCAGCATTGCATGAGGGCAGCTGGGGGAGAGTGGCACTGGTGTGCGAAGATAGCTGGGAGGGGCACCGCAATTCAAGAAGTGGTGGCCAGCAGCGGAGGAGCAGGTATGCCCTTGCTCTCCTCCATTTTAAAGGTGCAGGGGATGTCTTGCAAATCACACTTCAAATGGCCATTTTTGCAAATCCCTAACTGCATGTTAAGTAACCCATCCTAAATTCTGTGCCATGGCAACAGCAGACATATGTTGTGATGAAGATGTTAAGGCCAGCACCTTAACTAACAACTTCCATTATTTGAGGTATATGAATGGATTTGTAAGCAGACATTTCCTCTTTTAAAGCCTAAAATCATATTGTTCATTCTCTTTTGTACATGGTTCTCTCCACATCAGGCTATCTCCCACCATTTACCCTGACGGTAGCAACAGAGTTGCAATGAAGGGTTTTTGTTTGTTTTCGCTTCCGTTTTAAATTGTTTCACATTTAAGCCTTGAATGTGCCCTTGAAAAAGGATAATATTGAAAATGACCCCTGAGGATCTTCTCTCTTTTGTGTTCCCTGTGACCTGGGCAGGGCCAGCATCAGGTGTCAATATATAGTAGCTCATCAGA
This sequence comes from Hemicordylus capensis, assembly GCF_027244095.1. Taxonomy (NCBI): domain Eukaryota; kingdom Metazoa; phylum Chordata; class Lepidosauria; order Squamata; family Cordylidae; genus Hemicordylus; species Hemicordylus capensis. The sequence goes on along the minus strand of NC_069661.1, from coordinate 21,800,221 downwards.
GACCTCAGAAGACTTACTGATAATCCCCGAAACCATCTCTGTGTTTATAACCTTCATGTAGTGGTGGCACAGTGGCTCTCTTGAGGCCCACCAAGGTAGGCGCAACCCCATGGATCGCAATTTGCCAAGCAGGAATTACTCCAAGGGTAGCAAGGCATAGCATATGCTTCCCCCACCACCACCACCAACGCCCTCCCAATTATTTCACACTCTCCCTTTGGCTTATCCATCTACCAGACTGGAACTTTACAGCAAAGATGATACACTCACCATATATCCTATAGCTTTAATTAAGTATTTTAAAGTGCCTCTGTTGTTTAAAGAAGCCTCATTCGCTCCTCTATCCCAGAACAAACAGCAGAAGCCAGGGCAGGCAAACAGGAAGTAGACTCCTGCAGCCTCCCAGGAGCCAGGCGAATCCTTCTGTTTCCTTCCTGGCCAGGAACTGTGCTGGATGAGACCAGGCGTGCAGGGGGAGGGGGTGCAAAGTCATCTCCCCTGCATATTTCAGCTGGTCTGGTACATCTCTTCCCATCCCAGTCTTTCCCACCACATGGTTTTGGACAGGAAGGGAAAATTAGCCTGGGAAGCAGAAGTCTGAGCTAAACCAAAAAGACAGTATTTTCTAAAAGGAATCTTACCCATGATCTGAATAAGTTTGGAAATATCAAGCAAGCTTCATTAATAAGGTAAATAGACCAACAACATCAGTCACCATACCTCTAAAAGTATTTAATGTATAGCAAAATGCCATCTCTTTGCTCCCCAGATCTAGTTGTTCTATAATCACCCCTGTTGCCAAGGTACCTCTGAAGCCTGGAGGCAGGCCGGAAACTAGACCTGGATGGTTTACTAGAGAAAAAGAAAAGCTGAAAATAATGAGGAGTTGTTTTATAAAGTTACCTTTTTGGCACTCCAAGAAGGTATGTAGTCTAAATAACTGTGCTCATCCCAGTCATTATCTGTCTGGGAAAACAGTATTCTTGTGGGAAGAGGCTTTATGCATGTCTGCCTTTAAATAGATTCACCGCAGAGTATTAAATGCAAGAGGGGAAGTTTCTCCTGCTGTTCATTTTGGAAATGAGACATAACAGATCCAACCACAGACCAAAAAAAACCACCCCCAAAGTTGATTTCTAAAAATTAGGTTATCAAGCCATGCCTGTTTTAGTTCTTTCTCCCAACTAAGCCCTGCCCCTTTTAAAACTGTAGTCATTTTATTTTGTCACTAAAGTTGGTTGTCAGCTCACAAATGTAAGTCTTCAGGCAGGAGTGAAATGAATAATTTCCTCTTTAGGTAGGAAATTAATCCTGTTATTACTGCTTTGGAACTCAAATCTTCTAAGTCAGTTGTTCCCAACCTTGGGTCTCCAAATGTTGTGGGACTACAGCTCCCATCATCCCCTGCCACATGCCTTAAAGGAAACTGATTTGTGTCCACTACCTCAGCCTTACAAAAATTAAGTGGTGTACATGGCTGCTGTGGAATCCTAAGCAGCCCTGATGCTGCTCTGAATGAGTGGCATATTATATTATATTTCATTATCTGCAGATATGAAAGGGTTAAAACATACATATCTGTGGTTCCTAGAGGGCCAGAAGTGAGAGTAACAGTGGAAGTCATTTCTATCTGTCATTTTATCAGGAGGAGCCATTTTGTGGCTCATTTCTTTTTTAAAAAGCAATTTTTCCCCTGCAATTTTTGCAGGTGGCCATTTATTTATTTTTTACACCACGCATGGACAAATGGCTTCTGCGAGGCCCTGGACCATGCCTGGCCTTGCAGAAGCCATTTGCGCATGTGTGGCAGCAGGTAAAAAGGCCGCAGCGCAGGTATACGAAGGCCCAAACGGGACACAAAGTGTGGCCGGACGGGCCGTGGTGATTACCAAGGCGGAACCTTTGTGGACCCCGCCCCCCCAGCCTTTAGGAAGCCTCCCAAAGGGGCTAGAGGTATAGGATTTTAATTTTTTAAAAAAAATCACGAACTGGAGGGGGGTTTCGGTCTTGGTCCAGACAGAACTAGAGGTGGGAGAGGTCGGTTTGACCATGAACTCCCAAATCATCAAACCAAACCCCTGAACCCCTGAACTGGTTTGCACATCCCTACTCACGAACTCTTGCGAGAGCTGCCATGCATGGCATTAGCCACAGGTACCTCTTAGAGAAATAAATATATAGAATTTTTTTCTTATCAGAATGATAATGTGGGTTTTAGAGCTCCCCACCTTTTCCCTTTATTTTTCAACCAATATGTAAAACTTGAAATTTAATATTAATTAATTAATTAATTAAAAGGGCCCTTCATAATGTGAAGTCCTAAGCTCTAGCTTTCTTAGCTTGTGCCTAAATCCTACGCTGTTTTTATGCAAACCACGCCGAGAACTTGTTTTTTAAGCGGATGGGGCCATTGCTCAGAGGTAGAGCATTTGCTTTTCATGCAGAAGATCCCACGTCCAGTCCCTGGTATTTCCATGTAGATTTGGCAAATATCCAAGTGGGGGGGATATGGGGTAGTGCAAGTGCCCCCCGAAAAGTGATTTCTCTCCCCCTCCCCCATTTCTGTTTCAGAAATCTAATATGTGGGATGCAGCTCACCCACCCATAAATGCATTTTCCCCTTCTGTCCCCCCCGCTGCCCAATTTTGGTTCTGGTGCCACCCAGTGTTCCCTCTAAGGCGTGTGCATATGCCTGCGCTCACAAGTTTTTGTATGTCTGCTCAGTTAATTTTAGCTCCTGCTCAGGTTGAATCAGGAAGGCCCCGTTCTGAATGCAGGTGCGCACACAGTGCCTTGATACTGCCGCCCAGAACAAAACTCATTCTGCACACAGATAAAAAACATTAGGAAGAACACTGGTGCCACCATTGAAATTTGGGGAAGACTCCCATCTGAAACCTTGGAGATCCACTGCCTGTCCGTGTAGATGGTTCTGAGCTAGATGGATCAGTGATCTGACTCAGTATAAAGCAGCTTTCTGTGTTCTTAATATAAATCTGTAGAAGTACCAATTAATATATTTCTTTTAGAATCCAACTTTATTCATTTCCTGTGGTGGGGGATACCACATACCTTTTACTTTCTCTGCAGGTTTGCATGCCACCTTCTACAAGCTGCTAGAGTTGTCTGTGCTAGGCTTGAAAGTAATTACATAGTACTCGTTGTGGCTGCCTTTAAGGAAATAAAGTAAACACCACTTTCATTGGAACCGTTCCTTGGGCAACAACAGGAGCAGGGAACCAAGCACCAAATAAGGACTTCCTTCTCAAGCTTGTGTCCCCCCAGAAGAAAAGCCGGCTAGAAAGGCCAGGCTCAGCTGAGGACTCCTATGTAGGTCTAAGGGTTCAATCTTCATAAGTGACAACCCTGTGCTCATCATTCATAGTACACAGGGGCATAGCCACTATTGGGCAATCGGGTTCAAAGAGCCCGGGCCGTCACCCTTCAGGGGCCACGCCTTGTGGCCCCAACACACACCCCACATCTGATGTCAGACGCGGCGGGGCTGGTTTCACTCCCTAGCAGGGCTGCACGGCCCCATTTGGGAGTTAATGGCCTGCACTGCATTCATTACGCAGCCAGGAGCAGTTCTCCCTCGGGGAGAGCTGCTTCTGGCTGCATTGCAAATGCCGTGCTGGCCCCGATCTAGCTCACGAACGGGGCTGCACAGCCCCGTTAGGGAGTTAGATGGCCAGCCAGGAGAGGGTCTCCTTGCCTTTAAGGCAGGGGAGAGGCGCTCCTGGCCGTGCTGCAAATGCAGCACTGACCTGGATCTAATTCCTGAATAGGGCTGCGTGGCCCCATTCGGGAGCCAGACCATGCCCCCCGCATCTGACATCAGACATAGGGGGTGGGGCGAGCGGGGCCGCCGTGGCGGCTGGACATGGACCGCCACTGGCCAGGCTCCGCTACTGATAGTACATGAAGAGTCCACCCCGATATGCAGAATATGCATCCACAGGAAAATGCATGTGTGATTGTTCCACACAGTGGCGGCGCATCTACGAGGCAGGAGGGTGAGGCAGTGGCAGGGGATAGAAAACGCCAGTCCTTTGTCACAAAGGGTGCCATCTCACAGGCCTTCCTGCTGCCCATTGCCCCTACCCTGCCACTACTCTTCCGCACTGAGGCATGTTGTTCACTTTTCTCTCTTTGCCCCACTGAGATTCACCCATTGTTTCCACTCTTATATCACTCCCCGACCCACACAAGCTAGGAATGCCTCTGCCACCACCGCCTGGATTGATGGCATAGTCTGAAGCCCTGTTCAGACATTATGTTCTATGAGTATACAGATGTCTGTACATGCTCTTGTGTGGCTAGACCTGCATTCATTTTTAAAGTAAACCTGGAATAGAGGCCCCTCAATGCATGATCAGTGTTCCCTCTAACAGGGATTCCCAGATGTTGTTGACTACAACTCCCATAACCCCCAAGCAAAAGCCATTGCTGCTGGTGATTCTGGGAGTTGTAGTCAGCAACATCTGGGAATCCCTGTTAGAGGGAATAGAGGAAACATGATACAGATAGGCAGTGTACCTCTGTACCTGTGTTCAACATAATGTGTGAATCATCATACCTGTGTACAGATCTATACCTGTGTGTACAGTATACCTGTTATCCGAGCATGTGAATAGGGCTTATGTGTGCTTGTGTGCTGCCATTGATGTTTCAGTAGCATGGCCTAGGAATGCCGAGCACCCACCTGCAGATGAGAGGGCATCCATCGTCTCAGGCAGCAACATGTCTTGGACCAACCCTGTGAAAACCTACATTTGGAATTCTTTCACTGAAAGGTGCTTTCTGCATAAATATTTTGTAACATAGGAAGCTGGCATATATCAAGTCAGACCATTGGTCCATCAAGTTCAGAATGGTCTACACCAGGGTTTCTTAACCTTGGACCCCCAGATGTTGTTGGACTACAACTCCCACCATCCCCAGAAAGGCCTCTGTGGCTGAGGATGATGGGAGTTGTAGTCCAAGAACATCTGGGTGCCCAAGAAACCGTGGTCTACACAGACTGGCAGTGGTTTCTTCAGGGTTGCAGGCAGGAGTCTCTCTCAGCCTTGTCTTGGAGATGCCAGGGAGGGAACTTGGAACCTTCTGCATGCAAGCATGTAGATACTCTTCCCAGAGTGGCCCCACCCCCTGAGGGGAATATCTTACAGTGCCGTTCATATGCAACTCCCATTCATATGCAACCAGGGTGGGCCCTGTTTATCAAAGGGGACAAGTCATGCTTACTATCACAAGACTAGCTCTCCTCCCAATGTCTGTCTGCAACCTTTGATCAAGAAACAAATGCACAATATCCGGTGCGCATGAAGTGGATGGAATTAACTCCTGCTAACTTGGCAAAGAGGCACCTTTTAATGTGGTGATTCTCTTTAAACAACAGAGGGAAAATAACTGGCCCTATCCACCCCCAGCACAGTTTCTCTAGTGACTGTTGCTGGTGTATATCTTACGTTTCTTTTTAGATTGTGAGCCCTTTGGGGATGGGAATCCATCTTATTTATTTATTATTTCTCTGTGTAAACCACCCTGAGCCATTTTTTGAAGGGCAGTATAGAAATCTAATAAATAACAATAATAAAAATTAATTAACCTTCATTGCCAAGCACATGCGCTGGGAATGTGGTGCCTGAGATGGGGTACCAAATGCTGCCTTGCCACATAACCCTTGCACCGTTGCAAGCATTGAAAGTAGTGCAGGAGGGCAGGGAGGAGGGCAGGTTGCCAGCAGGCCCCTCTTCTCTCCTTGTACTTCTTTGCAAACTTTGCAAGGCGTGTGAGGAGAAGAACTCTTCCCAGATCTTGCAAGAGTCAGATTGGTCACAGAGAGCTGTTCTGATGGTGACAGCAGAGGGGCATAGGAAGCTGCCTTATACTGAGTCAGACCATTGGTCCATCAAGCTCAGTATTGTCTACACTGACTCTCCAAGGTTTCAGGCAGGAGTCTTTCCCAGCCCTATCTGGAGATGCTGCCCAGGATGGAAGCATGCAAATGCTCTTCCACTGAGCTATGGCCCCATCCCCTAAGGGGAATATCTTACAGTGCTCACATGTAGTCACTCATCCAAATGTAAATCAAGGCAGACCTGCTTAGCAAAGTGGGCAATTCATGCTCTCTCCTCCACATCTTGTAGCTCTGCTGGTGCCCCAATCATCTGCTATATGAGCAGGGGCGTAGCAAGGTTGGAGTGGGCCCAGAGACAAGATTTTAAAATCCCCCCCCCCCACTGAAGCTCAACTCATGAAGTAAAGAAATCTTAAATGAGGCTGAATAGTGGTAACAAAAAGAATAGTAAAATTAGGTAGCGCTCTCTCTCTCTCTCTCTCACTCGCTCTCTCTCTCTCTCTCTCTGCCCCTCCCTCTCCTATGTGCCACAATAGAACATCATCCTACATTATTTTTAAAAAGGTTTTGTAAATTGTGGACGATGCAAGTCATTTAATGGTACTAGAGGAAGACATGCTGTTCTGGTAGCTCCAGGTCTTAACACTCAAGTCAATTTCCGAGAATGAATGCAACTGGAGGAAGCCCGGGCGGGTGCGCGGCTGGGGGAATCAGTCATGTGACTTGCCTCTGGGGGCACCCACAAGGCAGTGGGCCCCCAAACAACTGTCTCCCCTTGCCCTATAATAGTTACGCTCCTGTGTATGAGGTAACTGCCTCATCTCACCTCACAAAGGGTCACTCCTGCTGAGAAAATAGCTATACTGCTGTCTCCCCTCCCCTCCCTTTTCACTCCTCTCTCCCCAAAAATGAAGAGTTGCTCCTCAAACTTTCCCTCTGTCTGCAACCCAGGCTTTGATTATACCCCAACAAGAAATGCAAACTCAAATACGTGTAGACTGCACATACCAAATGAGCAATGAATATTTATCATCACTTTATTCCACTCTGCCCTCCACAGAGTCCAGGGCTCTCACCCACCTTTTATCCTCACAACAATCCTGTGAGGCAGGATAGACTGAGAGATAGTGAATAGCCTTAGGTCATCCCCTCAACTTCATGGCTGAATAGAGATTTGAATCTCCCTGGTTCTAATCTCTCCACTACACCTAGAGGTTTTTCACACATGACTCTATGCCTCAGGTTTTCTGAAGAGCAAATCTGCTTCACATTCGAGGCATTTTAATTCGAGGGACTAGATGGACCATTCCCATTGCCATCAGCACCTCCTTCTCATAGCCATCAGCACCTCCATCAACACCTTTGGAGAAAACAGAAGCCCTGGAGGGCTTTTTTTCCAAAAGCTGCTGCAAATAGAGGATTTTTTTTACCCTGGACATAACTCAGGCTTGGCCAAAATTCACAGCCTCCATTCGGGGAGAATCAAAGTCTTGTCTGTCCTGGTCCCTGATAGCCCACAGGGAGGTTGGATTAAATCCAGCAAATATGTGGACTGGCACACTCCAATCAGGACTGGATTCAGGGAGAAAGCCCTGTCTCTAAAACCTCTGGGAGTTCTCAGCCTTAGGTCCCCAGATTTTATTGGACTACAACTCCCATCATCCAGGAGGGGATGATGAGAGTCATAGTCCAACAATACCTGGGGATCCAAGATTGGGAACCCCTGCACTATACCATACTGGAATGTGCATTTCTTGTGCAATACACACACACACACACACACACACACCAGGGAGAAAAAACCTGGTTTCTCTGAATGTATGGGAAGACCTTTTGTGTTCCACATTATTTTGGTTCAAGTCATGTGCAGGCACTAAAGAAATTTCTATCTTAATTTAGAATTTATTTTAAGCAAAGCCTTGTTAACAGGTGGGTGAGTTTGGTGTGGCTTCAAACTGGGTCACGAACATGCTGCATAGACATCCTGTTGACACAACTGAGAGATCCTCTCTTTAAGGGCATAGTATTTCCTAATGGAAATAACTTGCCTAGCAAGCAAGTGGTTGCCGGTTCGAATCCCCGCTGGTATGTTTCCCAGACTATGGGAAACACCTATATTGGGCAGTAGTGATAAAGGAAGATGCTGAAAGGCATCATCTCACATTGCATGAGAAATGGCAATGATAAACCCCTCCTGTATTCTACCAACGAAAACCACAGGGCTCTATGGTCGCCTGGAGTCGACACCGACTTGACGGCACAACTTTACTTATTTATCATATGTTGGGATTCACTGCAAGTTAGACCCTAAGCATCTCATCTTCCATGGGAAGGGGAAATTATGCTCATGATGCCACCACCACCCCGCAAATGTGGCACATCATGTCTTTTTTTGTGTGTGTGTGCTTTGTTTTTACAGGGCATATAGGTCCAAAAAGCTCTATCCATGCATAAAAACAAACACCATGGCTGTTTCTGTAACCTGGTTCCTGTACCAACCACCACATTCCATAGTAATACTATAATGTGATCAAAAGGCCTTACATCTCCTCACAGCTATTTTTTAAGGCAGTGATCAAAAACATAGACGTTACTATGACTCTTCTTTGGGACACAACATGCTTTCTAGTATACATGATTTAGGTTTTCTCCATGGAGGAAAATGACTATCTGTTCACTTAGCATTATTTTGATTGATTGATTGATTGATTGATTGATTGATTGATTGGATTTATATATCGCCCTTCCAAAAATGGCTCAGGGCGGTTTACATCAAAATAAAAACAAAACAATTAAGATCAAAACTAAATAAATTAAAATAATTTAAAACCAACATTAAAAATTTAAAACCATGAATCTAATTAAAAGCCTGGGTGAATCAATGTGTCTTCAGTGCCTTTTTAAAAGTTGCCAGAGAGGCTCATATTTCAACAGGGAGCACATCCCAAACTCCAGGGGCAGCAACGGACAAGGCCCGTTCCTGAGCAGCCACCAAACGAGTTGGCAGCAACCACAGACGAATCTTTCCAGATGATCTTAACAGGCGGTGGGACTCATGGTGAAGAAGACGTTCTCTTAAATACCCAGGGCCTAAGCTGTTTAGGGCTTTACCAGCACCTTGTATTAGCACCCTTTGCTCCCAATATAAGGGGTGCAGGGTTCACACATAGCATGGAACGTACTTGCTACCAGAGGTCACCTAGGTAATTTTGGAGCCTGGACCTAAAGGTCTTTGGAGCCCCCCACCCCTGCTGCAAGTTAACCATCATGCCCCCCCACACACACACACTGTGACACATGCAGTATTTTTAACACATAGGTTTTTGAGGGCACAAACAGCAACTGAACTCACAAGAACATAAGAATATTATTACAGTCTATATTATATTACCGCCCTAGCCTAGCTACCCGATGTGTTCAGTCAGAGTCCCAGGGCTCCTTAAACTCCGAGCCCTTCTCCAGAGCTGGCCCCTCATCACTGGCCAGTCCTCCCGTATATAGCCCCTGACACCTGGGGCAAGTCTTGCGAGATCTCATCACAAGGGCCTCAACATATTTTGATGGCGAGACCATGCCTCCCTGCTTGGGCCGGTGACAAGGCCTCCATGTGGGTGTTTTGGTGTCTGTTTCTGCCCCCATCCCATCAGGATATCCCTGCAAGACTCGGGTGGGGGAAGCCCTGCCGTGGAGCTCGCCGCATTTCCCCACAGCAATTGGCCCTGCCTTGGGGATTCACCAACAAGTATATTAAACATTTCAACACGCAACTTAACATAGTTCCATCCCGCATATTTCTTTCCCCACTTCCCCCTCTGTCTCTAAAGCAGAGGTCACGCCCGGCCACCTGGCACAGCGCAGGCTAGCAGTGTGGCATGGCGACCACACCACCCAGAACAGGCTAAGACGGATTTGGGGGCCCCCAGGGGATGTGACTCTTGAAGATGTGGACTATCTGCTTCGGACTGTGTGTCGTACAACCTGTTCTCTTGACCCTTGCCCAGCTTGGCTTATTTCATCTGTTAATCGTATTATCAGAGAGAGTCTGATCAATATTATACATGTTTCTCTGCGGGAGGGCAGGATGCCTCCTTATCTTAAGAAGGCTATTATTAGACCCTCTTTGAAGAAACCTGCATTGGATTCCTCAGAGTCAGCTAATTTCAGACCCGTTTCCAATCTTCTATAATTGGGTAAGGTGACTGAGCAGGTGGTGGCTTTTTTCTGATAATACGATTACCAGATGAAATAAGCAAGTTGGGCAAGGGTCAAGAGAACAGGTTGTATGACGCACAGTCTGCCTGCACTGTCCGCCTGCAGTGCCAGAGCATAGATCTTCAAATGTGCTTTGTGTTGTGATCTGTCATATTCACGCAGAGTCTTCCTCCATTTGCTCTCTAATTGTCTACATTGCCGCTTCGGATTCTAGAGTTCTTCCAAATACCACAGGGCTAATTTTGAAGCAGGTCAGAGAGGATGCTTAGGAGCAATTGTGTCTACTGCTCTAGTGAGTTCATTATTCCATGTTTGCACCAGGGCATCGACAGAATCACTAGCAGAGCCAACTCGAAACCCTTCCAAGACTTTTTGGAATCCTATTGGATCCAATAAGCTTCTCAGGTGGACCAACGTAATAGGTCCTTCACCCCTGCAGAGGTGGGCTGTGGTTGCAAGTCCTACCTTAACCAGATGGTTTTCACTTTAAGCAAAATATATTTCAGCAAAATATAGTGATAGCTTAAAGAGGAGTGCACATGTGCACGCTCATACAATGATTGTAATTTCCCTCAGGATTCCTATCCATGGGCTGGTTCCCTCGAACACAAATGCAAAGAGGGGCAAAAACACACTGGCAGCGCATCCGCCCCTACATCACAGACATCGCAATATGCTGTCAGGAGGCTGGGCTGTTCATCCGAACGGCCCCTAAAAATGCACTCCAAAACCCCATTTAAACAGGTTGAATAGCCCCCGTGCATGGTTGAAAGATTTTATTTGTTTGTTTATTGTTGCATTTCTATACCGCCTTTCATTAAAAAAAAACAAAAAACCCAAGGCGGTTTCCACCAAGATGCCCTGACAAACACATTAGATGATGTTGGGTGGCCTCTTCACAAGTTGGGCCACTGTTTGAGTGACCCGGCCCTATGTTGGCTAGTGTTGTGAGGGTCACTGTTTGAGTGACCCATGACTAGCTCCAAGCAGGAATCTACAATAATTGAGCTTAGCAACATAGGAATAACATTGCCCCAGTGGTTTGTTGGAGCAGACTGCCAATTTTTATGGATGCTGCCCAGGCAGAGTGAATTGGCCTCATCCTTTCCTTAAGGAAGGCTCTGTTTTATAAAGAGACTTAATAATTTTCTAAGGGCTGACTCTGGCAACACAGGGAGTCCTCTTGTTGGAAAGTTAAAGGACTTTGCGCTGTCTCTTGTCTCAGTGGAGGACAGACTAGTATGTCAGAGGGCTAGAGGGTCAAGACATTTGTCATCACTTCTCCACTGCTCTGATGATATCCCTTTGAAATGTAGATTGCTAATCTCAGGGGATTCAACTTCCTTCCTCCTTCTCTCTCTCTTGCTACCTGCCCGCCTACCTTGCAACATGGCAAGTTCCTCTCCCTGCACCAAATGTGCAGAGAGGATACAGAATCCATCTGCATCCAGTTAGATAGATAGATTAGAGATCCTAAATCCTCACTTTCCTATCTAGAATGGAGTTCCTTAATAAATGCCTTTTATATTGATTTGAAACTATGAATTGGCTCCAAGTTACTTTACTCTCAGCACACACGCATGCCTAACTAATCTACCGCTGTGTTGTGCCTCTGTGCACTCTGCTATATTGAGAAAGGGATTCTCTCACCACAGAGAATTTCCAACACTCTACTAGGACTGCCAGGTCCTCCAAGTCAGAGTATGAAGGTAGGGATGTGTTGGAGGTGCTGGCCCTAGTTAAGGTGCAGGAGCTGGCTCAGGCTTCCCTGATTCTCTCAGTGTGGCAGATCCCAATAGCATGGGGTGACCCAGGATCTGGATTATTGGGTCTTCCCACCTTTTCTCATCACCTGAACTATCCACCTTGTCCCTGCACCACCATCAGGAACATATTTTCAGGAATCATAATTGTCTGCATAGCAAAAGGGAGTTCAGTGCACTCCACATTAGTCTGGATATCAGCCAATGTGTTATGCAGGGCAGCTATTAGAAAATTGGGTCCATCCTGGTTACATTGGGGGATTTGGAGTATAGACAATAGTGTCTTTCATTTGCCCCTTCCTCCTTTTTTAGAAGGTTTATCTGGTGGCTTGATGTAGGTGGGGGAAGTAGCTACTCCATCTCAGTTACTTCCATGCACATCTGCTTTCAGAAGCCCAGAAGAGGATGTTGACTGATCAAGGCGTTTGCATATCCAACCCATTTCCAAATTGGTGGAAAATTCTATCTTTGTTGCCTGTCCTTGTTAGTTTTGGATGTTCCCAAGTATGAGATAATATAGTTTTGAAAATTATAACCCAAGAGTACATTCTATGGTTAACAATTTTTTAGGGATTCTTTGAAGAAAAATAACACATATTTAAGGCATGTGAGCACACACACCAGAATGCACAAAGAAACAGGTTTCAGTTAAAGATTTTAAGTGTTTTAATTGTTTTATTGTGTTGTTTTTAGTTTCTGTTTTATTTTTAAAACAATTTTCTCTATACCTCCCAGAGATGCATCTATTAAATGGTTTACAAATAAAATAGATAGATAGATAGATAGATAGATAGATAGATAGATAGATAGATAGATAGATCTTTACTAAGAAGTCATGTAACTTAATGCAATTTTTAAAATATCAAAACTGGATAGTGTGTGTACGCAGCACAGAAGCATCATGCTGAAAGCCTATTTAATTTATCTGCCATTCCCTTCACATTTTAGAATCTCCACCCCCCACCCCACCTCCCAGGTGGTTAATTCTGGAATCATATTGAGAATGACACTTTTTAATGTTAAAAAGTTTTTGTTTGTTCAAATCATATTCTGAAAACCACACATTGATATAAAATCAGGAGAAATTGAATGGTCTAGTATTTAAATAATTGTGTATTAAGTGTGTGTATTGATGTGACTCCATACTTCCCTCTAGCGGTCTTACACTGTACAACATGGCAGCATTAAATAGTGCTGTGAATTTGACCAGCTGAATGGATCCCTTGTGAAAAAGTGATGGGCTTTGACAAAAGATTGCTAATGCTTCTCTTAATTATCATGGATGCTCTCTGAATGGGCAATTTATCTGCAGGGATGGGCATGGACCAGTGAGTGTGTGAGAAATTGCACTTTGCCATTGAAATGGAGAGTGTGGGGTGAGAGAAAGAGAGACAAATTATAATTTCTTGCTGGAATCAGCTGAAATGGTGGGTTCAACCTTTGGGAGGCTCCCCAGAGGGATATTCTGCCTGAGGCAGAAGTGTCTTTCTGTCCTCATAGGAACATAGGAAGCTGCCATTTTCTGAGTCAGACCATTGGTCTATCTAGCTCAGTATTGTCTTCACAGACTGGCAGCAGCTTCTCCAAGGTTGCAGGCAGGGATCTCTCTCAGCCCTATCTTGGAGATGCCAGGGAGGGAACTGGGAACCTAGATGCTCTTCCCAGAGTGGCTCCCTCCATCCCCTAAGGAGAATATCTTACAGTACTCACACTTCTAGCCACCCATTCATATACAACCAGGGCAGACCCTGCTTAGCTAAGGGGACAAATCATGCTTGCTACCACAAGACCAGCTCTCCTCTTTGCTTGTATTTTTGTAAAGGTAAAGTGTGCCATGAAGTTGATTTCAACTCCTGGCGCCCACAAAGCCCTGTGGTTGTCTTTGGTAGAATACAGGAGGGGTTTACCATTGCCTCCTCCTGAGCAGTATGAGATTATGCCTTTCAGCATCTTCCTATATTGCTTCTGCCCAATATAGTACCAGCGGGGATTCGAACTGGCAACCTTCTGCTTGTTAGTCAAGCATTTCCCTGCTGCACCACTTAAGGTGGTTCCTGTATTTTTGTACATAAATCAAACGTTACAGAAATGCCAAAGAAAAAGAAAACCTTGTGCGGCTCTCCTCTGGATCTCAATACTGGGCAAAGCAGGGAGTGTGGAACAGTATTACTAACTCTGGATCAGGCGTTCCCTACAATGGCCATTGTGGCTGGAAATGATGGGAGTTGGAGTCCTGCAACATCGGGTAACCTAAGGTTGGGAACTCCTGCTCTATATTAATGGTTTCCAAACTTTCTACTTTCTGGGAATCCTTTCAGATAAGCCTGCCAATAATTTCTGATTAAGAAATCCCAAGATTTTTCTGAGTAGTTTAGCCCTATTCTCAACATATCTGTGCTCAGGAGGGAGATGTGCTCTGAACTAATACTCTGATCTGACCCAATCCAACATGTGGGCAAGGAGCATGGGCACATGGGTGCTTCCACCCAGGGTGCCAGCTTATAATCATCTAATTACACCAGGGAGATGGTTAATCTACACCACCACTGTATGCCCAGTTTAAATAATACTTTACAGTAGTAGTCTGTCCCTTTACACAATTTGGCTTCAGCACACCATGGGGAGGGAGAGACATGTACACCCTCGTTCCTCCCTGTAAGACTGAACTCCAACAAAAGAGTAGGCAGATTGGCTGAAGAACGTGCTTGGAAGGCAAGATCCAACAGAGCCTTAATGCTTCAACCAGCTACAGGTGCGGGAAGAGGCTTAGGAGGAATTCACCTGGGTGGTTTCCAGACTGTAAGCTTTACAGTGGTTGGAGATGGTGTAAAATGCTTGGGCCTGGCAGGATAGGAACATAGGAAACTGCCATATACTGAGACAGACCATTGTTGTATCTAGCTCAGTATTGTCTTCACAGACTGGCAGCGGCTTCTCCAAGGTTGCAGGCAGGAATCTCTCTCAGCCCTATCTGGGAGAAGCCAGGGAGGGAACCTGGAACCTTCTGCTCTTCCCAGAGCAGCGGCTCCATCCCCTGAGGGGGATATCTTACAGTGCTCACACATCAAGTCTCCCATTCAGATGCAACCAGGGCAGACCCTGCTTAGCTATGGGGACAAGTCATGCTTGCTACCACAAGACCAGCTCTCCTCTCCTCATATTCAAAATGTAAATAAAGGGTGGAAGCCGTTTGCTGCATTGTTCGCGGTACAGCTCATATTGCCACCCATAATGACATGTTTTCCCAGGCAGGGACCATTCATATTGATTGTAAGATGTGCTCTCCATGCCCTCCTATTACCGCATTTTGGGCCAATGGGGCCGCAGAAGAGGCGGACGATGATGACATGATGAGGCTTTTTAATTTAATTTAATTTTTAAATTCTTGGTGGCTTTGCACAAAGTCGCCAGCAAGGGGAGCAGTCTTTTCTAGCTTGCGCACACTTAACTATTCCTTGCCATGGCTGACATTTAGTTTCTAAGCGAATTTTAAAAACTCACTGGGCCAGACCAAACGGGGGACTGAACAGGGGGTAGTTCAGTTTGACCTCGAACTGTCGCACCAAACCAGTTCGATGTCGAACCTGTTTGCACATCCCTAGAGAAAAATGGTAGAAAGAAGGGGGGAGCAGACAGCGAAAGGGAGAGAAAGGAGAGACTTCTTTCCTGTGAAAAAGGCCAATTCCATGCTCGGAATCGTTAGGAAAGGGATTGAAAATAAAACTGTTAATATCATAATGCCCTTATACAAATCTATGGTGCGACCACAGTTGGAGTACAGTTGTGGTCACCATATCTCAAAAAGGACATTGTAGGATTGGAGAAGGTGCAGAACAGGGCAAAAAACAAGATTATCAGGGGCCTAAAGCACTCTCCAGGGGCAGAGTCACCATTGGGCAAATGGGTTCAAAAAACTGGGCCACCGCCCCTCAGGGGCCATGCCTTGCGGCCCCAGACACACACCCACGTCTGACATCAGGGGTGTGTGATTTCGCTCTCAAACGGGTTTCACTCCCAAATGTAGTGTGAAATTTGCAGTGCAGCTGGAGCCTTTTAAAGGCAAAGGAGCTGCTCCAGCCAGGCTGCAAATGCAGCACTGGCCGACTGAGCTCCTAAACGGGGCCGCGCAGCCCCATTTGGGAGCAAAACACACACACACCGCATCTGACATCAGCCATGAGGACGTGGCTAACCGCTCCCTGAGTCTGATGTCAGATGCAGAGGCGTAACTATAGGGGGGGCAGGGGGGCACATGCCCCGGGCGCCATCTTTTCTGGTCACATGGGGGGCGCCGCCATGACAAATTTTTTTTTATTTTTTTATTTTTTTGTTAATACAAATGTTTCCTGCTCAGTGCAGCAGCGCTGCAGCAGTCAAGGGAGCGCGTCGGCCCCCCCTCCCCCACGAGCAGTCCCTTCCGCGCCACCCGCGCCCCCCCCCCATTGCTTTGCTGGCGCCTGGCGGCCAGTCAGTGGCCTGGCTTGGCGGCGGCGGCGGGCGCTTGTGAGGAAAAACCTAAGTATGATGTAGTATGTTGGGGGCGCGGGGGGGCGCCATTTCAGTGCTTGCCCCGGGCGCCGTTTTCCCTAGTTACGCCTCTGGTCAGATGCAGGGGGTGGGGCTAGGGGGGCCCCAGCGGAGGTAGCACATGGGCCACCACTGGCCTCCCTCCACAACTGGCACTTTCCTTATGAGGCAAGGCTACAACACCTGGCTCTTTTTGTTTAGAAAAAAGATGACTGAGGGGAGACATGGTAGAGATCTTTAAAATCATGCATGGTGTGGAGAAAGTTGATACAGAGAAATTTTTCTCCCTCTCTCGTAACACTAGAATCAGGGGTCATCCCATGAAACTGGTTGCCAGAAAATTTAGGATAGACAAAAGGAAGTACTTTTTCACACAGTGCATAATTAAATTATGGAATTCTCTGCCACAATATGTGGTGACAGCTACCAGCCTGGATAGCTTTAAGAGGGCTTAGACAAATTAATGAGGGACAAGTCTATCAATGGCCACAGTCTGAGGGCTATCAGTCTGAGGGCTATAGGCCACCTCCAGCCTCAGAGGCAAGATGCCTCTAAATACCAGTTGCAGGGGGGCAACAACAGGAGAGAGGGCATGCCCTCAGCTCTTGCCTGTGGGTTTCCCAGGAGCATTTGGTGGGCCACTGTGTGAAACAGGATGCTGGACTGGATAGGCCTTGGACCTGATCCAGCAGGGCTCTTCATATATTTTTACGTTCTCATCATTTGAACTGGCCAAATGTGATATATTTCTGATGATGGGAAAGTTCATATTCATTTTTGCTGAATCTGGGCATTACTGCCTAATCCAGAGGATGCTGATGTCAAGAGTACCACTCCCAGTGGTTTCCATGGGTTTGATCTGGAAAGACATTTAAGTATACTCAGCTTAGCTTCACTCCTTCTCTAAGTGGATGTTGTAACTGAGCTATCTGGGGTGACAAATGGTGTGTTGCATAACATTCCTAACTCCAGCTAGCCCCTCTGGCTGCTTGTGCAAACCAGTTATCACCAGCTTTGTCCTCATTTGTAATTGCTGCCATTGAAATGTTGAAACACATCTAGAGCCCATTCTCAGGAATGGAGAATGGTTTCGGATGGGGCAAGGGGAGGAAGCTGTGAAAAGCTTACCTCCCCCGCAGATGATCCCGGCCATGTTGCTGGGAGGGGGCAGGGAGGTTTAGGGACTGGAAGGCCCCTAGAGCTTCCATAATGCACTGCACAAGTGCACAACGCACACTGCAAACCAGGCTGGTCTTCCTTAGTCTGGTTTTTGGTGTGTGTATGAATAGCTTCCTAGTGGTTTCTCTCTTTTGGCTTTAGTCGGGAGCTGTGTACAGATGGCCCTCGTTATTCCATTCTGTAGGTTCCATTCTGGCCTACAACCACGGATAACGAAGCCGCAGATAATTAAACCTTAAGTCAATGGGAACTGGAGGGAGGTGGTTAGGTTCCAGAGCCCAGGAAAATGACTGAAAAATCACCAAAAAGACAGGGTAAAAGCAAAAATAAGGATGGAGCACAGAAGCTTGGCTAACAAGCAGATGGTCGCTGGTTCGAATCCCCACTGGTATGTTTCCAAGACTATGGGAAACACCTATATCGGGCAGCAGCAGCAATATCGGAACAAGCTGAAAGGCATCATCTCATACTGCGTGGGACGAGGCACTGGTAAACCCCTCCTGTATTCTACCAAAGAAAACCACAGAGCTCTGTGGGCTCCAGGAGTCGAAATAGACTCAACAGCACACTTTACTTTACAGCACTGTACCTTGGCCTCCTCAGCTCTCCTGGTCTCCCACTCTCCAGCAACTACAGCAATGCTGCCCAGCTTCTCCAGTAATGCGTAATCATGATGTCTCCTCACCCCACTGTTGAAGTCCAGCACTTGGCAGCACAAGCCCCTTGGCCTGATTGGTTGGTAGGTTGGCCAAAGAGGCACTACAAAATTGAATCCAATTCAAGTTAACACACACAAAGGAGTGTGTGAGAATTAAGGAGTGAGAGGAAAATCAATTTTTCATTTTTATTTTTAAAATACTGTAATTGATGCTGTAATTATAAAAATTAAAATTAATTTTTAATTGGAAATTTTTAATTAAAAATAAATTTTCATCAAAATTAAAATTAAATTTATAAAATTGATATTCTGTTCTACTTATTTATTTATTTAACATATTTGCATATCACCCAAAACTTAAGTCTCTGGGCAGTTTACAATTAAGAAAATAAAATTAGCATCTTATGATGACTAATGGCCCCAATGGCCTTTTTTTGGCCTTCTTTCCAGTAGGCTTATGAGGTCATGTGGCATCCTGTCCATGTGTCCATCCCACTTATCCCCTACCCCATTCAACTTCACAATTCCTGGACCAATATGGACCAAATGTAGTACAGTTGTAGGGACACATAGGGACACCTCAATGACATAGTTTGTGATGATGTCATTCACCCCAGTTCAAGATGGTGGACATGTAAACATTTGAAGTGCAAGTGCACTAAGTTGTGGACCGTCTAACCAATTTGAACCAAACTTGCCACAGCTGTAGTGAGTGACACATAGGGACACCTCAGTGGTGTAGTTTGTGATGATGTCATCCACCCCAGTCCAAGATGGCAGACATGTATTGAATGTTTGAGGCTCAAGAGGGCTAACATGTGAACCACCTAACCAATTTGAACCAAATTTGCTGCAGTTGAAGGGAAACATGGGGATGGCTCAAAGGCATAGTTTGTAATGACGTTATCCACCCATGGACAGACCCATGAATGTTTGAAGTGCAAGTGAGAACTAATTTGGACCAAATTTGGTACAGTTGTAGGAACACATAGGTACACCTCAAACACATAGTTTGTGATTATGTCATCCACCCCAATTCAAGATGACAAATGTATGAATGTTTGAGGCGCAAATGGGCTAACTTGTGAACTACCTAACTGATTTGGACCACATTTAGTCCAGTTGTAGAGATAGTGAAAAGAAAGTAGGCAGATTAGTTCTTACTAAAAAACAAACAAACTTGTATTTCAATGGGAAAGCAACTTTGGGGAGATTTGGAATAGAGAAGAGGTGCTTAACTCTTCCCTTGCCTACCAAGAAACATCCCCTGCTACTTTCCCCCACAAATTCAAGTTTGCTCTTCAGCCATTAAGTTCACTTATTCAAGGACTTACATAAATCTTTCATCCTGATGTACATCTTGTCTTCAGCAATGTGTGATAGTGGGAGAGGGGCTTGGGCAGAAATCCTTTGTATCCCCATTTTCAACTGCAAAATGTTGGAGGATATCATGGGCTTGGCACATCTGCTTTAGTCATTGGGAATAATGTGCTCTGTATCAGTGTTCCCTGTAAGAGGGATTCCCAGGTATTGTAGACTACAATTCCTATAATCCCCAACCAAAGGTCATTGCAGCTAGGAATGCTAGGAGTTGTAGTCAACAACATTTGGGAATCCCCTTACAGGAAACATGGCTCTGCAGGCACTTTTTAGCTGGTTTCCTTTTGTGGCATGCTTGTAGTCAAACTTCTATGCCACTTCTCCCAGGTTTTTTGGCCGTGTCCTGATTTTCATCGCTGAAATGTTGAAGAGTATCAGTTGGTCATGACTAACTTAAATACCATTAATTTCAGTGGCTGACATGATGAGGAAAATTTCTCAAAGTAGTCCCATGAAATTAAAAGGACAACATAGTCAATGCCTAATTTGCCCTTTAATTTCAATGGGACCACTTTGAGTAATTTTCTTCCATCATGTCAGCCATTGAGACTTTGGGTAGCTTTGCATGATCACCACCAAGTCAGAAAGTTGGGAGCCTCCCAGTAAAGGTTTGGGAATTATTAATTGAGGTTTATTGCTACTACAGTCAGCAATAGGTAATCAATAGGCTAACGCTCTCTCAAACCAATTACAGTTTGGTTACAGGTGCATCTTACATTTATACAAACAATCTGAATGATGCTGACACCCTAGACACAGTATATATGGCAATAAAATGGTGGTCTAAGAATCTAGTATGCATGTGAATGATTCATTGTTCATTGGGTGATTACTCCTCATTTGGTTATATCCCGTTTTCTTACAATGGGAAGCTTGGCTGTCTCAGCATGTTTCATAGATACATTTTAGCTGGAGAGAGATAATGATGCTAATCATGAGAGGCAGTGATGTCCCTGAGCTGGGCTGGGGTTACTTTAAGTTAGAATGAGGTCTTCTGGGCAAACATGGAGTTTCTTTGGTTTTCTAAACACATCAATTCAAACCTACCAACTGGTGATTCCATCCACCCAGGATTCTAGCAACTTTTTCTGCCCTCTTGGAACCAAGATTTGAAGCAGGGCAGAGAAACAGGGCAAGATTTGAAGCAGGGCAGAGAAATAGAAACTTGGATGAACAGGTTGGGAACCACTGGTTGGTGGGTTCACACAATATGCCTGTCAGGAGCACACACTTACCAGGAAGTTTCCAGCTTACTAGCTTGGCAACAATCATTTAAACCTGCCCTTAGTCATGACTGGATGCTGTCCCTTGTATGTATGTGTGTATGTATGTATGTATGTATGTATGTATGTATGTATGTACGTGCCGTATATATGTAAAAGGTGTATAACCTATCTTTTCTGCAAATGCAAGCCCAAGGCAGCTAGCAATGTTTTCCTTGCTGCAATATGTCTCATTCTCCAGACATTAAGACTTTTTGAATTTCCGTTCAGATTAGTACAGGTCCGACATCATAGGAAGCTGCCATATACTGAGTGAGACCATAGGTCCATCTAGCTCAGTATTATCTACACAGACTGGCAGCAGCTTCTTCAAGGTTGCAGGCAGGAATCTCTCTCAGCCCTATCCTGGAATGCCAGGGAGGGAACTGGGAACCTTCTGCTCTTCCCAGAGCGGCTCCATCCCCTAAGGGGAATATCTTACAGTGTTCACACATCAAATATCCCATTCATATGCAAACAGGGGAAACTCTGCTTAGCTAAGGGGGCAAGTCATGCTTGCTACCACAAGACCAGCTGTACCACAAGACATCCAATCACAAATTAATCAGGGTGTTATGCCAATCAAAACAGATACCTGTGGTGGGAAAGCCACCATTTTGACAGGTCTGGTGTCAGCAAGAGGCTGTCTGCCCATAGGTCACTCTGGGGGGAAGTGGGCTGAACCACTAGTGGCTGCCATTTTTCCTACAATGCACCAAACATAGCATCATCCTAAGGCATTGGTGGGAGTGGGGCAGAAATGGCAGCCACCAGTGGACAGGGTGGAGAAAAACCAAACCTTAAGGAAGCCACCATTTGGCAAAGACCCCTTTGAACCTAGTGCTGGCCCTACTGTTAAATATAAATTGAGTGCACACCAGCAACGTACTGCTTTAATAGCTACTATTGAAAAGAATTTGATTAAATTCAATAATAATATTCTATATATACCCAAATACTATAATTTGACTGTATTCTGTATTTGACTATATTATTTGGGATAGATGTCTTTTCTGCTTTGATGTCTGCCAAAGCGTTGACATGAGATGACTTTGTGAATGACATATTTATTAAACCAAGTAATTGGCTTCTGAGTCCAGGACTTTATATAATACCCATATGGAATTTATCATATTTATGTGGGATTATGTAGCTAATACAGCAATATGCTTCTAAAAGCATTTCCATTCTGGAATTTCATCATACTTTAGGTTTTAGGAGTGCCCAGTCCTCTTCAATTTGGTAAATCGCTTAAGACTAGAGGGTAACCCACAAGTGTTCAATCACCAGTTTTTTTTTAAATTATCCTCTTTTCCATCGAGATTAAAAACTTTAGAACAGAACTGTGTCTGAATGAAACAACATTCTATGATCATTTGAATGTTCTACTAGAAAACATTTCTATGAGCCACACTAGATCTTATGTTAAGAGTGTGTTGAAGACCAGTGACTGAAACTCCGCACATTTTTTCTTTCCAAAAAGCACCCACAGTGCCCACAATCTGGAACTGGGACCACAGGAAAGGAGGAAAAAAATATTCATTTCATTATTCTTTCAAAAGTAGCAGCCCTGCTGGGGAAAATGGTTGCTGCTATGCCACCTTGTGTGGAATCCTGCAGCCAGCCCAAGAGCGATGGCTGACATGAGGAAAAATACTCAAAGTAGTCCCATTGAAATTAAAAGCAATGCCTAAATTGTCCTTTTGATTTCAATGGGACTACTTTGAGTAATTTTCCTCATCATCAGCCACTATTTCTGCCATTGTTTGGGCATTTGAGTCCGATTTTAAAGGGATCCAGGGGGCTGAGTGTTAGAGCACCTCCAGTTCAATCCCTGGCATCTCCAGATACAGCTGGGAAAGATCCTTGTCTGAAGACCTGGAGAGCAAATGCTACTCATGTAGACAATACTGACCTAGCTGGACTTTAACTTGTTCACGGACTCTTTAATTTGTTCATAAATGATCTGGAATTTGGTGTAAGCAGCGAAGTGGACAAAGTCGCAGATGACACTAAACTATTTAGGGTAGTTGGAGTTCCAAACAGATCTCTCTAAACTGGGGGAGTGGGCAACAAAATGGCAAATGCTTTCAATGTAAGCAAGTGGCCGCCGGCTGGTTGCGCGCCTGCTTGGGGCCTGTTTCAGCAGGGTTGTTATTATGTTCTTATGACCAACTAGTGTTTGTAAGCCCGTTGGATAACGGGCGCTAGTGGAGCTGTGCGCTCCGGACCCCCGCTGCCATTCCCCCTCCCGCCATCCACCGCCGCCCACGGCTCCAGCCAGGCCCTCCACCCACCGCTGCCCGCGGCTCCGGCCGGGCCCGCCACCTACCGCTGCCCGTGGCTCCCGCCGGGCCCACAGGTGCCCGGGCCCACCGCCGCATCAACCTTCCCCCGCTGACTCGTCCGGTGGCCATGTTGGGCGGCCATAAGCGGCCGCCCCGAAGAAGCCGGGTATGCAGCGGCACGGCCAGGCCTCGGCCATGGCTCCGCCGTGCCGCGTCCTCTGGCCGAGGCATCGGCTTCGCCGCCGCCTTGGCCAGTGTCCCCCGCCGCCGCTTACCCGGCTTCTTCGGGGCGGCCGCTTCTGGCCGCCCAACATGGCCGCCGGGTGCCGGCATTCGCAGCTGCCTTGCTCTGTTCTGGGCACGCGCTTCGCGCATGCCCAGAACAGGCCAGGCACGAATGCACGTTTGGTGTCCGTCCACGGACAGACACCAAGCGTTTTATTAGAGAGGATGGTCTGGTTCAGTATAAAAGTAAAGTGTCCAGTTGAGTCAGTGTTGACTCCTGGCGACCACGGAGCCCTGTGGTTGTTTTTGCTAGAATACAGGAGGGGTTTACCATTGCCTCCTCCCGTGCAGTGTGAGATGATGCCTTTCAGCATCTTCTTATATCACTACTGCTCGATATGGTTGTTTCCCATAGTCTGGGAAACATACCAGCAGGGAGTATAAGGCAGCTTCATATGATCATATGTTCTTCAGCAGGTGAGCCCTTGAATAAGGGCTAGAATCACTGGCAGCCCAAGATGTTAGCACACCTGAGGCAGGGCATCAAATGCTTCCCTGCATGTCTTCTTCTTTTGTTTGTTTCTTCGTTTCTTTCTTTGTGACAGCAGCAAAAGTTGTTACCACTTTACTAGGTGCGAGTATGCATGCACACACTTCCGCTTCCTCAGCCACTTTTGCTGTTTTGACTGCTGCTGCTGCCTGGTTCAAAACTCACCCTACCTCCCTCATATGCTTTCGCCAGGCTAGTAATGAAAAGGGGAAGGATGCAGAATAGATGATGAAATGGCAGGAGAGCATCTATAGAGCACTGAGTGTTCTACTGCCCTTTTCACAGAGTACTGGAGATGCTCTAGAGCAGGGATTCTCAACGTTGGGTCCCCAGATGGTATTGGACTTCAGCTTCCATAATCCCCAGCCCCAGTGGTCTTTGGTTGGGGATTATGGGAGTTGAAGTCCAATAACATCTGGAGACCCAACGTTGAGAATCCCTGCTCTAGAGCATCTCTCCTGCCATCTCCTCATTTCCCCTTTCACTTCCTTCCTCTTTTCATCACCATCCTAGAAGTGGCACATGAGGGAGTCAGGATGTTACGCACCAAGTCGGACAGTGGCCATCATGAAGGAGGAGGAGGCACAGGACCATTTGGGAGCATCTCTTTGATGAGCCGTGGCTGTTCTGCTGCTCATAACAGACCTACTCTGATGGTAGTGGGTGGCAGGTAGCAAAGAGAAGCAGCTGAGGAGGCAGCGGGGTGAAAGTAGACAATCCACGGGAGCTCAAATCACTGGCATCCCACTGGTAACCATCTCACCTTGCCTTGTGAAAGGACCATGCCTGACTAGATCTACAAACATTTGGTAGCCAAGTTGAAATCATAAAATGGTGTCCCATCCACACCACACCACCTCAAACAGGATTTTCTTCACTGTTCTGTCTCCTAGTTTCACCAGACCTTCTTATCTCTCACCTGAGAATTGCCAAACATAGAATTGCAAAGCTTTTTTCATGTTTACTGTTTTAACACCTCTTTCAATGATACAACCACCCAACCACAATTCTAGTCAGAGGGATAAGGAAGACTGAGCTGGAGAGATAATTATCAGTGGTGTGTGATATTACTGATGGATCACAGTGGAGATTTTGTGGTGTTCAGACATTTTAAAGCTGAATTACTGAATGACAAAGAGTCAGTTAATATGATTGGAGGATAAGCCAAACTACTTAAGCACAGAGGATTTTAGCTGGGTGGATCCCAGTTCTGGGTATAAGTGATGGCATTTTTAGTTAGGGTTGGATGAGAGCCTGATTTCCAAAACTTTGTGAAGAAATGTATGATTCTCAAGACATAATTTATTATTAAATTATAAACCTATTAGTATACACTCTAAAGACATGGACTTGAAATACTGAAACCCAGGGTCATGTATTGTATTATGTATTGTACTAATGTTCATAATTTGTTGGTTCCTGCTGGTTATTTATTTTTGGCTTTTGTTGCTACCTAAGTATTGTATATATTGTATATTTCCATGTCTTGTTCTTGAATGTTTGAATGCTTTGAATTATTGTTATAGAACCTGTGGCCCAAATTTCCCACATCATAATGCAGATGCCTAGGTTGCTGCCATATAGGGATGTGCACAAATCATTTCAAGCACCCTCAAGGAGGAGGGCAGAGAGTGGTATCTTTAAGGAGGAGGCACACAGGTCCTAACCTGCTCGTCTGCCACCCTGCTGCTGTTCCGGAATTGTGGCTCTGTCCTTCCCAAAAGGTCATGCATGGCTGCGTCACAGCAGTGCCACGCAGATGTCCTTTGGGGTGGGTCAGTGCCACAACCGAAACAGCAGCAGGGCAGCAGAGGAACAGGTACGGACATGTGTACCTCCTTCTTAAAGCTACTGCTTTTCTCCCACCAAAATGTTTCAGTTGCGGCCTCCCAAATTGTTTTGACATCTCTCTAATGAGGCACCAAAATGGCTTGGGTACATCCCTACTGCTAGGTTGTTGCCTAGGTTGCTGCAAACTCCTTAAGGAAGCATTGGTGGTCTTGAACTTTTGCGCAAGTGTGCAAGCACTTAAAGGAGCATGTTCGCACTCCAGAAGCACTAATTTAGTCAGAAACACTTGTCTCACTGACAGTCACATGAAGTGTTTCCAACCTAAGTAGCACTTCCAGAGTGTGGGCATATTACTTTAAGTATCTGTGCTCTTGTGCAACCATGCAAGACTACCAATACTTTATTGGAGCCTGCAGCAGCATGGGCAGATTGCCACCAACCATATTATGATGCAGAACATGTGGGCCATTGTTTTATTTTTAGGATTGTTATTTATATTTGTATTGATGTTATATTGTTTTGATGTCATCTATATATTTAATCCCCTTAGCCGGCATGCATGCCCAGGATTTGGTGGCGGAACTCTCGCGACACGCTGCAAGAGTTCCGGCATTAATAATGGAGGCAGCCCAGCCCGGCCGAGTGAGGAGGGAGAAGAGGGGGGAGAAAGTGGCAGTGGAGGTGGCAGCGGGTTGGCGGGTGGGCGGAAGAGGGAGTGGGGGGAGAAAAAAGCAGTGGCAGCTGGATGGTGGGGGGAGAGAAAAGCTGCAGCAGCAGGTGGATGGGGGGGAGAGAAAGGTGACGGCAGTGGTGGGGGGGCCAGATGGGGGAGGAGAAAAACCGGCGGCGGCGGGTGGGCGTACGGGAGGGATAAAAAAGCTATGGCAGGGGGTGGGGGTGGGGTGGGGAGGAGAAAGCGGTGGCCGGCAGGCGGGAGAAAGCAGCGACTGGCAGGTGGCTTGGGGGAGAGAAAGCCAAGGGGGTGGACTAGAGGCACAGATGGTCTGCGTCTGGTTCAGCTAGTATTGTCTTATTATTTTTGATATTTATATTGATGTTATATTGTCTTATTATTTTGAAAATATATTCCTGGGGGGAAATTCCAATGTCCCCCGCCCCCCATATTTGTCACAATATCAAGCCATTAATATCTCCAGGATTGCTTTCAATAGTCAACTGGAGATTGATGCTTATTCTGATACTAGGAGACTTCAGGCCAATCCTGAATAGCTGGCAACCCTACCCGCCACCCTGAACACTCCAATGCTATGTTTACTGTCACTGTGGCAGGCTAAAAGCCAATCCAGGGAGAATTTAGAACAGCAGTAGAATATGATTGCAAGTAGAAGCTACCACACTGGGCCCGCATCAGGGGTTGGCATCACTGGGCATTTGCGAGAGCCCATGCCTCTGCAGGAGGCCCACTGCCCGTCGCTGGAGCCCCGGGCACTTCTTGTAATTGTTGCCCCTTAATCTGACTTCTCTGTGTGAACAAGCAGTGACAGAAGCAAGGAGAGGGATCAGCAGCCTCCACTTGCATTGCCCTCTGGGTGGCCAATGCTGATTGGCCCAGAAGAAGAGGGCAAGTGAATAGGCAATGGTTAGCAGTGTGTAAGAAGTGGACCCAGTCAGATAGAGGGAAGCAATGAAGGCATCTTAGGATTTAGGGAAGAAGTACATAGAATTTGTAGCATTGCTACCTCCAGGACTGGCCTGGAGACTCCAGGAATTGGCATTAATCTCCAGGGAGATATTCACATGTGGCTCCATGCCACGGGGTATCTGAGGAGCGAATCTACTTCGCAGTAGATTTGAGGCATTTTAATTTGGGAGATCAGATGGATCATTCACATAGCCATGGTCTCCTCCCAGCATTCCCTGTGATCTTTCTCCTTTGTTCGTTCCCACTGCTTGCTCTGGGTTTTTTCAAGCTTGCTCCTAAAGAAATATTAGCTCCACCCACTTACAGGGAAATGACATCTCTGGGAAGGTTCCTGAGGATCACCTTAGTGTCTCTAGTGCAGGAGCAGCTGGGGGAGGCCGGGGGGCTCTCTAGCCAGTGGCGCTGCAGCTCAGCCATGGCCTGGCACAGAGAGGTGCCTTTCCTTCTGCCAGCTGCTGGCAGAGTTTTCCTGGGAGAAGGTGGAGGCTGGAGCAAGATGACCCCCTCTCAGTGGAGATCATGCGCCGGCTGCTGCTGCTGCTGCTGCTGCTGCTGCCACTGCCGCCTCAGGCTGCTTGCCGGTCCTAGCACCCCACTGCGGAAAGCTGTGGTCCTCTCCGCTGGGCATGGGGGCGAGAGCGTGCAAGAGATGGAGCACAGAGGGAAGCCCGTCCTGCTGGGGATTGTCACTGGGGCTGGGTGGAGAGGGAGCAGGGGGCAGAAAAGCACTGGGGCATATCAGAAGCCTCGGGGATTTTTTTTTTTTTAAGCCACTGAAAATATAGGATTATTTTACACTGGACATAATTTGGGGTAAGCCAGAATGTGCAGTCATAATTCAGGGGAAAACAGAGTCATGTCTGAACTGGTCCCTGATAGCCCACAGTGACTTCAGGGCAGGGGCGTAGCAAGGTTGGAGTGGGCCCAGAGACAAGATTTTAAAATGGGCCCTGCCTCACTGACACTCAGCTCATGAAGTAAGAAATCTTAAATGAGGCTGAATAGTGGTAACAGTTTTGTAAATTGTGGATGATGCAAGTCATTTAATGGTACTAGAGAAAGACATGCTGTTCTGGTAGCTCCTGGTCTTAACACTCACATCAATTTTGGAGGATGAATCCAACTGAAGGAAGCCCGGGCGGGTGCGTGGCTGGGGGAGTCATGTGACTTGTCTCTGCGGGGGGGGAGGCAGTGGGCCCCCAGACAACTGTCTCCCCTTGCCCTATTATAGTTACGCCCCTGCTTCAGGGTAAGTCCAGCTGATATGTGGACTTGCGCCCTCCCTTTCCCATATGGGAAACAGAATGCTAGTCCAAATCAGCCTTTGGTCTGACCCAGTCAGGCCCTCCTTATGTTTTGAACATTGCTGCTCATCCTGACTGATCAGGATGGAATCAGTGGGAATTCTGGCAGGGTAGAATTTAGTGCTGTTCCTATCAGAAGAGAAGGGCTGTTCAAGCTTCCATGGCCACAGACTAGGAAACACGTTGCCATTAATCTCATTTCGCTGTCACCTCACTCTTTTGCCAGGTGGGCTGCAGGTCAGAGGCTGTGCCAGGTTCTCAACCTGCAGCCATTCTGAACTACAACTCCCTGTGGGGAACGATCCCCACCCTGGATCCTGTTCCTGCAGGAGTCGGGGAAGAGCCAGAGAGGAGAAGCAGCATGGCGTACCCAACAGCATAGATGACGCTTGGAACGGCTGCAGCTGATCTGGTGGCAGCAGGCAAGCTGCACAGCAGAGGCCAAAAAGCAGTGTCGCCAGTGCCTGACGTGTGAGCACTGGCGATGTTAGAGGGAGGCAGAGCACTGCCTTGGCTAGTTCTGGGGGCAGGGTCGGGGCAACAGAAGGGGAAATGGAGGGAAAGGAAATGAGGACAGGGAACATGCGACGCGGTGGGATAGGAATACAAGGAAGGAAAGATTGTTAGCCTTTGTGGCTAATTAATAAAGGCCTGGGTAACCAGAAATGGTGGGTTGTGGGCCTGAAAGAGTGGGAGATTGCCTGGGATAAATTGGCAGAGGCCAATGATGAGGCCAGCAGATTGGAGGGAGCCTGGGACCTCCGGGGAGACACCAGGCTGTGAGCATTAACAAAACCCATGAGGGAGAAGTAACCCTTCATTGGGACACTCTGAAGCCGTCTCTGTCTTGCCCCAGGACTTACTGTAACCCCAGAATGGCCACCCCAACCTATAAAAAAGCGGGGGAGGTTGGTCACTCCCTTTTGGTGCCTCGAAAGGCTAGGCTACCAAAACAGTACTGAAGAACTCTCTTATGTCTATTGCTGCAATCTGCAAGATACATGTCGGGGCACACATCCAGAGTGGGGTGGTCATGATGGTGAACACGATGGAAGATGCACACTAAGCCACAACCTTGAGTTTAGCTGGCCAGAAAACCCCCTCTTCATTCTCATCTTATCTCTTAATTTATTTTATCTATTTATTTTTCTATGTAAACTGCTTTGAGGACTTTTATTGCTAAGGGGATAACAAGGGAGGGGCCCCCATAAGGCCATTAGGTCCAGAGTCTGAAATTACCTAGCTGCGCCCCTGTTTGGTGCTGTTCCCATCAGAAGGGAAAGGGTGCTTCAAGATTTCTTGCCCGCAGACTAGGAAACAAGTTATCATTAGTCTCTTTTCACCATCACAGCATTAAACAATTTCCACAGAATTACTGAGACCGTCCATTCTGAATAGGAGGTGTCCTTGTTAAAAAGTACATGCATCATCACTTAGATACAGTTTCTTTGACAGCCAACTTTGTGGTGATTTCTTGAGGTAAAAGACACATTCACATACAATAAAACCCTTAATCCAATGGATATTAAGAAGTTCTGATTCATGAAGACATGTCTTTTGTTAATGATTAAAGCCATGTCATTGCAAAAGAATATAAATATCAGCTGGTCACAGAGACCTTGATTCTTGATTCTTCTTCAGCTCATCACAATACGAAACAGAGGGAAGACAAGAATTACTGCAGAATTTCACGTAGGTGCTAAAAAGAATTGCTTATATCAGTGTATGCTAGGTGTAATTACATATTGCTAGTTATTTACTTTAAATAAGATGAAGTTATGAAGAAAGATAGAGGGAGCGCAATTCACTGTCGCCTCATCCCCAGTTGGGGGTGGGGGCAGAATGTCAGATATGGCTTCATGACAATTGGGATGCAGATGCACAGTCATGACAATTGGAAATTCAGGGCCATTGGCCTGTGGGGTCCCGCAGGGTTCAGTCTTATCCCCCATGCTGTTTAACATCTACATGAAACCGCTGGGAGAGGTCATCCGGGGACTTGGACTGAGTTGTCAGCAATATGCAGATGACACTCAGCTCTATCTCTCCTTGTCACCTGGTCCTAGGGAGGCGGTGGATGTCCTGAATCAGGGGCTGGAGGCTGTGATGGGTTGGATGTGGGCTAATAAATTGAGACTGAATCCGGACAAGATGGAGGTACTGTTGGTCAGTAGGAGAGCCAATCGGGATGAGGAGATTTTACCGGTTCTGGATGGGGTTGCACTCCCCTTGAAAGAGCAAGTACGCAGCTTGGGGGTACTACTGGACCCAGATCTGCTTTTGGAAGCTCAGGTGGAGGCGGTGGCCAGGGGTGCCTTTGCACGCCTTCGGCTAGTGCTCCAGCTGTGTCCTTTCTCGAGAAGGCAGATCTGGCCACAGTTACCCATGCCTTAGTCACGTCACGGCTGAATTACTGTAACATGCTCTACGTGGGGCTGCCCTTGAAAAATATCCGGAAACTGCAGCTAGTGCAAAATGCGGCAGCTAGGGTTTTATCTGGAGCTGCCCTGTGGAAGCACATCACCCCCATTCTGAAAGAGTGGCACTGGCTGCCAGTTCATTTCCAGGTCCAATTCAAGGTGCTGTTTTTGACCTTTAAAGCCCTTAATGGTTTGGGCCCAGGGTACCTGAGGGACTGCCTGCTCCCAAGGGTTGCTGCCCGCTTGACAAGGTCATTTGAGGGGGCTCTGCTCTGGGTGCTGACCATGAGGGAGACTCGGCTGTCGTGCACTCGGGACAGGGCCTTCTCTGTTGCTGCCCCCAGACTTTGGAATGCTCTCCCAGTGGCCATTCGCTCCTCAGACTCCATCACAGTTTTTAGAAAGCTTGTTAAATCTTGGCTTTTTATCCAGGCTTTTACATGATTGTTTCTATTGCTGCTTCTGTGTGTTTTACCTGTGTATAGTTTTTATGTTTATAGATTTTAAATTAGATTTGTTTCAATACTTTTAGCTTAATATTTTATTGTCATTTTTATTGTATGTTTTTTAACTTTTGTAAACCGCCTTGGGATTGTTTTTAATGAAAGGTGGTATATAAATTTAACAATAAATAAAAAATAACAAAAATAAATGCTGTCATAAAACAGTCATATTGGTAGAACATGTATTTAAATATCTGAAATAAGATTCCAATTAAGAAAGTCTCAGTTTTTAGTCGGATGTTGGATGACTTTGGCACAAGGAATATCTTGATTTTAACATATGCATCCTAAAAAATGTCATTGGTTGAAAAATCCCAGGAGAACTTGCATCAATAATCCAGTCTTTACAATCACAGCCTTAGCAATATGGGGAAATGAATTGTTTCTTATTGGTATTGCTACAGGTTCATCTACCAAAATGAAATTCCTGATTCTTCTTGCCTGCATTCTGAGCATAGCAGTTGCTAGCCCAGTCCGTGTAAGTATTATTGAACAGGGAGATGGAGAAAACAGTCAGACCATTTACAGTGCCTGATATTCAGAGCAAGGATGCCCTGGTGCAGCAAGAGAACAGCTTAAAAGAACTTCCCAATTAATGGCATAAGTGCAGCAGAGAAGCAACAAATTTTGTCACCCTCCCCTTTCCGAGGAAGCCCTCTGTGCCACACAAAATATGTCTCTGAAGGTTGCACAGCCCTTGGAGACATTATCTTTGGGTGGCACAGAGGACGTCCTGGGAAAGGGAAGGCATCGAAAATTGCCTCTTCATACCCCATGCTGCAGCCCTCCCCTCCTCCCCGGCCCCCGCAGTCAGCCATACTGAATGGGAAATAGGATAGAATGAATAATTACCTGGATTCCAGAGGGATTCTTTGCAAAACCTCTTAATATTTTCTCACAATAGGCCAGTTTGGACAATCTTTTGCCCAAGTGGCCCACCCCACATGATAAAGACATGAGCTTACTGTCAGCATGAATGTTTCCCATGCAGCACCCAGTTCCTTAATTTCTCCCCACAATACAGCATTTTCCTCTTCAGACTGCATCAGCGTGGGAGCACATCTCATAAGGTGCATTACTATAAGGTGCATTATAAGGTGCATTACTGTACTATGATGTGCCTAAACACATAAGCAGGGATAATGGGTTGGACCCAGATAAAACTTCTACACATGGAAGGGGTTACTTTTGCACAAGGGAGGAACTTCTGCCCCCTGCACCCATCCCAAACTACTCCTTTAAGTCCCCCCAACATATTTTTGGGGACCACCGAGGAAAGGAAAATTAATTAAAATAACCCCTCCATATTTCACACAAACAGAATTTATTTCATTTGCAGAAATACAGTTGGGATGCAATCCAATATTCATATCCTTGCTCATCTATCTTTAGTCCTGTTCCCCAGATGGAACAAAGCCATAAGCCTGATTCAGAAATTATCCTGTGCAAGTATGCTGATGTCTGTATAAACATACATGTGTTTGTGTGAATGACTGAACCTGTGTTAATTTTAAAAGTGAACCTAGATACAGGGCCTTCAAATGCACAGTACCAATAGGAAGTGTGGTTCTGTGCCTACATTCAACATAATATGTGAATGACTGTACCTGTGTACAGATCTGTACCTGTGTACACTGTGCACTCGTATGAGTGTTGAACATAATGTGTGAATGGGCCTTATGTGGAATTTATTTTGCTGATATCCATTCCTCATTTCTCTTTACCTCTTCCTCCTGAGCCCCTGCCTAAATTTAGATTCTAAATCCTTTATTTGACCAAGTGTCTGAGACACTGGAACCCAATAACTTGGGGTTTTTGAACAGGGCCTGAGGACAGAGCCTAAGGAAATTTCATGGTGGAAGGAAACAAATGAATCTGTCCAGAATTCCCTCTTCCGAGACATCCAGCTATCAGACTTCCTTTTAATTTGTCAATTGCTCATGAAAACATCGTTGTTTCCATAAGCCTTATCTCACCTCTATCCTTTTGATACTGGTTGTCTTCGAGAGGTTTTACTATTCTGCTTCTGCTTGTTTTTTCCTATTTTATATGCTTTAGTGTTTATGACTGTGTTTTATTGTCGTTTTATTGTTTGTAAGCCACCCTGAATTTGAAATTGAGAAAGGTGGGGTGTACATTATCAAAAGAAAGAAAGAAAAAAGCCTAATCTAACCCATACCCACTGCAAACAAGAGGAGTGTTGCACCAATCTAACAAAAGCCCTCCAGCTCGCAGTCCATCCTCCCTCCCTTTTTGGTTCCTATTTATTAACTTTGTTTTTTAACCATGGAGCCAACTCAAAGCACAAGGAGGGCCGAAGCACACCGCGGTCTCAGGACCGAGCGACGCCGTGAGGTAAATCAATGCTGCTTCCCCACCCTTGCCTCTTTTCCTGCCCTGGCTTTATCTCCCTGGCCTTGCCGCAGCTAGGCCCAAGCCCTCCCAAGCCTGTAGCACCACATCTTGCTGCAAAGCCAATCACCAGAAAGGCCAGGGAGGCCATACCATATCCTCTTTGCAGCCATCTTTGATTGGCCTTATTGTAGCAAGCATGTGTGAGGTCACATTTTGCTGCCCTGGCCCTTCCTTGCATAGCCCTGATGCAGCCCTCCCGTTCCCCAGCCAGCCGTGCTAACTAGAATAGGTTGAGCTTTTACTTGGATTCTTCTTTGCTGCACCTCTTACCATTTTCTCCCACTGGGCCAGTTTGGATTATTCTTTGCCCAGGCAACCCACCCCATGTGATAAAGGCATGAATGAATGTATTGTGAGCATGCATGTCTCTCCCAGAGCCCTATACCTCAATCACATGGTGGGTGATGCGTCTGATATTTCACAAATTTGAAATACTCCTTTAAAGCAGCATTTGGACCAGGTGTAGAGGGGTGGTTCAGATGAACTAGGTGCCGACGTGGCTAAGAAAAGGTGCACCGTGGCAGAGAGAGATGTATGTGCTCACACAGCAACCGCTCATCTTTATCACCTGAGGTCAGGGCCGGATTATGACATGGAGGGGCCCTAAGCTATATCAAGCTGAAAAGGCCCCACAACATGACTAAACAGGTCAGAAGTGTGTGCTGCTGGTGTGTGGCTCACCCCGCATCACCGCACTGCACACAATTACAGCAGAGTTCATTTGAAGAGGTGAACCTGCCTATAACGTGATGGTAGGCATTGATCTTAACCAGGCCCAGATCTAATTACATTTAGATAAAATTTACAGTTATTTCTGTACAGGTTTATGAAATCAATGTGATAAATAATTGGGTAGCCCTATACACATATTTTTGTCTTATCAGAATGATAGTGTTAGTTGCAGAGTCCTTTCTCCTTTATTTTTCAAAGCTTTACGTAAAATTTAAAATTTAGTTTTTGTTTGTTTTTTTTGTATTCAAAGGCCCCTCATCACCTAAGCTACAGCTTTCATATCTTGTCCCTAAATCCGGCACTGCCTGAGGTGGGCCAGTCTGACAAAGTATTGTCCAAATCAACCCACTATGAGGATAAAACAGTGTTCCACAAAACCTCCTCTCTAACCCTGTTTTCTCTGTTTTGACAGCGGTCAGCAAGTTCCAGTGAAGAGGTAAATCACCTCATTCTTGGTGATCTTGTCTGTGTCTTAGCTTTCGTATTTTAAAACCAGTTCTTTGAACACACATTCTGAAATGTGTTTTACAACATAAAGAGGCTACAGTAACTATATAGCCCCTGCTAATTGGGCAAAGAGACATCCTGTAAGGTGGTCGCTCTCTTATATTTAGCAGAGCGAGAGCAACGAGCCTTGTCCAGTCCAGTATCATGTTCATCTTTACAACAAAGACTGTTCATCTGAAAGGACAACAATTATATTGCTTTCTATTTCCACAGCGGCGTCCTGCCTTCATGATGCCTCCACCTCAGCTACAACCTCAACCTGGAGCATTCCAACCTGCAGCAGCCCTACCTCCGGGTTACCCTCAGGTAATACACATTGTAACATACTGTTCCATTCTTTTAATTGTGCATCACCACCCTAAGAACTTATGCTGAAGAGTGACTCAATCAATTCTCCAAAATAAATACATAAATGTGGCTAACGACTCCTGTGGCTAATAGGTCTTTTTCTGGAGGGTGTGTGGAGGGGGGGGGGTGTCAGGACTGCAGTGCAGGGGGAAGTGTTTGAATATCCTCTCGTCATGTGCTGCAGTCTTATTCTTGATTTCCCCCCAAGTGGCTATTTTACTAAAACAAAAACAAAACAAAAAAAGCTGCATGAATGTCGCATAGTTAACTGTAAAATATATTTCTTTAAAGGAAATGCAATACACTAGATACCACCATTCCAGTCATTCTGTTTCTTGGTTGTACTGTTAATAAAAAGGGAGAGCAACAGAGAGGAGATAGCCCCGGCTTTCAAAGAAACATGCAACTTGTATCTTGTTTCAGCTCTTTGTTCATAATTGCACTCAAGGGGGTTTACACTTAGAGGGTTTCCAAATGGAGAAGTACTCCATTTTAAAACTGATATTCGTATCACTTTTCTATTTGGCATGCAGATGATGGCCATCCTGCAATTGTGCACTTTCATCTGCTGGCCATTTGCTACCAATCCTTGATGAGAACTCAGGTTTTTGAAAGGCCTCGATTCTCATAATGGATTGGTAGCAAGTGGCTAGCAAATGGTGCTATGAAATTGCACAACAGCCAAAGATGCCATTTACGTGCTGAGTAGAATAGCAGTAAGAACTTCCATTTTAAAATGGAGTATTTCTCTGTCTGGAAACACCCATAAATTCCATGTTTCACTTAAAATGATGTAAACATTATGGATCCAATCCAGTCACTTCCTCAGGTTGTTGTGAACCAAGCCTCATTTGTATACTAGATATGCTCCAGAGCTAGCTTATGAAATTAGGCTTGTTTCATCAGTGTCACAAAGTGACCAGTTCTTTTATAGGGTGACTATGTATAGTTTGGGCACAAAGGTAGAAAGAAGATCAAAAACACTCCTAAATGATTCAATGGGCTTTATTGAGTATTAAAGAATAACAGCATCAATCTGAGCAGAAAACAGACTACAGTGGTCCCTCGACTTACGAAGATAATCCGTTCCGAACGCACGTTCGTAAGTCGAAATTTTCGTAAGTCGAAAAGCGCATCCACAGAGGTCTGGAAACATTCGTAAGTCGAGGAAACTGCATCTAAAAATTCGTAGGTCGAGGAAGCCGCATCTAAACCGGCAACGACTTCCAGTATTTTTTGTCGTTCGTAAGTCGAAATCTTTGGATGTCGAGTACTTCGTAAGTCGAGGGACCACTGTACTAACAATATTTCAATCATAGCTAGCAACAACATTAATCCTAACTATCATATGTGTATGCAATCAATAATTGCAGCTGTCTAATAAATCCTAATAAAGCATTTAGAGAGAAACAGAGAGAGAAGGAGGAGGAAGGGAGGGCTCAGGAAGGGAATGGCAGTGATTAGTAGGGAGGAGGGAAGCGGGGAAGCAGGCTGGGTTGTGCATTGGATGGGCATCTCACCAGGTTCACAAAGAGGGCTTCAAAGGATTTGTTCGTTGCTGGAGCTTGAGAGTGGTGAGGTTTCAGCTGCAAGAAGGCTGGTGCTGGATTTCAGGAGCTTGGAAGCGATGCAGTCTTCAAGTGGTCAAGCAGGCTGTTGGTAGATTGCTCAGAGCGAGGTGGAGAGTGAGAGCACCATGACTGGGGAAGTCTTGACTTCTCACTACACAGGAGAGGTCCCTGACAGTCCCTGTCCATGGAAAGAGCTCCTGCTTTTAGCCCTGCAGCTTTAGCAGCAAACTCTGAGATGGCTCTTGAGCAAAGGTCTGCTTGTTAGGCAAAGCTTGCTAATTTGCCATGTCCAGAGACTCCTTCTTATAGTGGTTTCATCCTTTGATGTCCATTGAGTCTCCTGGATCACAAAAGGTGTCCATTCCTGTTATCCTCTGGATATTGTCTTTTAATTATCAAAATTAGCTCAGGATATTAAGTCAGTCAGGGTACACAGGATCTGAGTTCTATCTTCTGTTAGCTGTTTGTTTGGGAAGGATAGAACAAGCATTGTTCTATTGACATTCCCCAAAGCAAATCTGCATCTTCTGCCGCCTTGTCCCCAAGAATGTTAAAAGTCAAAGATGTTAGGAAAGAAGAAGCCAAACTATATGTGTTAGACAGCAATTAAATTACTTCTTGTGTACATCTATCTAGTGTGTGATTATCACAAAATAATGTTTAAAGTAGCAACAAAAGGGGTGCATGGTTTGAGGCTAGTTAATCAATACATTTGACTAAGGCAGAAGTATCCTGTCAGCGAGGTAAGGGGATTACCGGAGAGCAAGTTAATTTTAGCAGTATAAGACCGGTAATCAAGCCTGACCCATTGTGTCTTTTGTGAGTTTCACAAACACTGATAAACAATGCTAGATTACCCCTGCCTTCATGAATCATTTACCAGGCAGTCATGAGGTCGGGGTATCATGTACTGATCAGTTCATCTGAATTCAGGCATTAATTGATTCCTAAATAAAATGGAATTCAGACACAGGCCTGAATTCTACACAATTCTGGGTTGGTAATTCTGGGTTTAATGTTGGGGTCAGGGTGTCCCCAACAAGGTGTGCCACAGCAGTGCAAGTCGTACAGATAGCCATACTATGTCATCCTGCTACTGGCACAGTGAGCATTAGCTATACACATAATATCAACATGAAGGCTAGTAAATTAGATGTGAAGATGAATTTATTAGTATCATTGGTTCAAAATCTTGTTTCCTTTGCAGGGTATGCCTATCTATGTTTACTATGATCCAGCTCAGGTAACTTCTAAATTTCTATATCTGTCAGAATGCTAGCATAGAAAGAGAAGCAAGGATTCAGACTCAGTGGTCTGTAGAGGGTTCTAAGAGGAGATGTTGGTGAAATGTTGTGTCCTCCATGCTTATGCCCTCTTTCTCCATGCAGATAACATCTAGTATGAACCAGGCTTGGGTTGCCACCTGTCCATTTCCCACCTGGACAGTAAAGGAAATAACAATGTCTTGGGATGATGGGAGTTGTAGTACAGCAACAGCTGGGAAGCCTTAGGTTGAACACCCGTGCAATAAGCTTTGAAAACTTGTGTTTCCCAGGGGTTTTAGTGTATGATTTCTGTTATTTAAATTGTTTAAATTTTACTGCTACTGGTTATCATTATGCGCTGTCCTTTTTAGTTTTGTGATATTTATTATTTATTATTATTATTATTATTATTATTATTATTATTATTACTAGTGGGCCTGGGCGCAAACCATCTGCATCTCTAGTTGGGCCCAGCCATCCCCCCCACCCCACGCCGGCATGCCCGGCATTCTGGATGGCCAACCGGCCACTCCCCACTACCGCCACCCCCCTGGGCCAGGCCATCCCGCAACCGCCAGCCAGGCTAGGCTAGCCCACTGCCACTTCCTCTGTGGCCGGGCCAGGGCCTGCCACCATCTCATCCTGGTGGGTGGGCCAGGGCCACGCCATGCTGCTGACGCCTCTTGCCTCCTCGTCCCGGCCAGCAAGGCTTCACCGCCGTCCACCCACCTCTTCGGGCCGGCAGGGCTTCACCCACCGGCCCGCCACCTCCACCTCCTGGCTGCCATTATTTCTCTCCTCTTCAATGCTGGAACTCTCGCGCACTCTAGGGCATCTGCACACTAGTACTTGATTGCTCCTCTCACCCCCTGCCACATCCCCCCTCACCTCAGTGATCTCCCCACCCTCACCTGAGCTGCACTCCTGCTCCTCCTCCTCCATCCCTTTGCTTCCATCCCCCTCACCCCTCTTGGTCATGGCTGCAGCATTGCTGCCGCCTATTGGCCAAACTGCAGCCCCAGAAACTTCCCCACCCTCATCCAAGCCCCACTCCTGCTCCTCCCCACAGGAGCAGCAGCAGTGGTTGACCGGGCCGTTCCTCGCTGCTGCCACCACCATGGCCGCTCGTTCCCCTGAGGCCCCTGACAGGCCCGAGCCCATCCCTTGCCTGCCTGCCTTCCTCTGACAATAGCCTCAGTAGCCCCAGACAGCAGCAGTGGTTGCCTGGACCCTTCCTTGCTGCCAGTGCTGCCATGGCTGCTCATTCCCCTCAGGCTGCTGACAGAACATCTTCCGACCAGTAACAGTTGCATTCCAACTCACCTTAACCATCACAGGCTCCTCCTCCTTATCTGCATATGGAATCCCCACTGCCCAATTACCACAGTGCCACAGGCTCCTCCTCCCTATCTGCGTATGGAATCCCCACTGCCCAATCACCATGGTGCTTCTGCTCTCACAGGCTCCTTCGCCCCATCTGCATATAGAATCCCCACTGCCCAATCATGTGGTTCAGCAGGGCCGTGGCTTGCCACATCCCCACACATCCCCCTGGTCGGTCTACAGGAATTAATAATATTGAGGATGAGGATGATGAGGATGATGATGTTTAGTTAATATATATTATTAAATAATATATTATATATTATTATACATTATATTTATTATATTATATTATAGACATAGATACCCTTGGATTGTATTACAGAAAATGAGGGTTCCAAATACTTAAACAGGAACTGCTTCATTGTAAGGAAGTGGTCTGAAAAACACTTCCTGCCAAATGGCAAGCATTAATTTGAAACCAATTGATTCTCACTATGTTGTACTTTTCCCAAGACCTGGTAAATTTGACTTGCTGTAAATTTAACACTAAAACCCCTTGGAAAATTCAGCACTATCTCTCTCCTTAGCTAAGGTTTTTCTAAGCATTATATATTTTATCTGAATCTTTTTTTAAAAAAGAGGTTAATGCATTGGTCAAGTAAGATGAAGAATCAAAAATGATATCCTGATCAAGTTAAGAACCTTTGAACTTAGAACTGTTGCTCAAATTTGCCAATGCAGAATTTGGGTTGAATGTTATGATCTTAATATTGCCAAACCCCAGAAGTAAACATTTTGGCAGCCATATTAAACTCTGCAATGTTCTAAATGAATTTCTGCATATTAACAGACCCTTTATTAATTGTCATGTCATCATCAACATGCATTGTCTTTGTATTTGTATGATATCTGTATTTTTGTGGTATGTTAACCCTCTCACACAAAACCATTACATTCTGGGGACATTTTTACCCTTTTGTGTTATAAAGGGTGCAATCTCACCAAATTTCATGGCATCACCTATCACACTAAGAAATCTTTACTTCTTCTTTTTTTTTAACATGCCTATAGTTCCTATGTATCACAGTAATAGAGATGTGCACGGAACTGCAGCTGGGCGGTTCGAAGGCGGTGGTAGTGCCGCTTTAAGGGTGGGGGAGGGTGCTCTTACTCCTCCCACCACTTCCCCCCCCAGCTGGAAGTGGCCAGAAGTACCAGCCACACATGCGCCCGTCGCATAACCCCCTCATGCAGTGTGTCTCCATGACAAAAACTTACAGATATATTGGCCTATTGAATTACCACACAGATCCAGAAACTTAAGATAAAATCCTGCTCCTGAATCAGTAGATCTCAGCCCAGCTTTCTTGGGCGGTAGGGAGGGTCAAAACAGCATTATTCAAGTCCCAATAATTTCAGTCGTTTACTGGTTAAGCCTACTTAAATATCATTGGTTAATGTTATATGGAATTGCTCACCAAATCTGTACATCAAAGAGTTAGGAGAGCTTAAAATTCACACCACAACATCTATTCTGGTTTCCAATTGCAGCATCAGTGTTTCTAGTCAAGGTAAACTGGATGTTACCAATCTGAAGCAAACCTTCAGGATAATTTAAACAAGCTTGCATAACATCTGTGCTATAACTAAGTGATTAATTGTATGTTCTCTCTTCTTTAGGGCATTCCTCCAGTTGGCCCAGCAGCAGTAAGACAATTTTTCAATATTATGTTCTC
The DNA here is from genome assembly GCF_027244095.1 of Hemicordylus capensis. Classification (NCBI taxonomy): domain Eukaryota; kingdom Metazoa; phylum Chordata; class Lepidosauria; order Squamata; family Cordylidae; genus Hemicordylus; species Hemicordylus capensis. Next base: position 21,758,733 of record NC_069661.1, on the reverse strand, counting down.
ATTGTTTCTGGATTGGTTGGAGTGTATGAGATATAACTATACCTCATGTATGTCTCCCCTCATTAAATCCTGTGAACTGTAGAGTGTAAGGTGCTGTGCATTCACTCAGTGAATACTAGACCTATTCTATCACAGAATTAAATTTCCCAGAATGTCATGGGGGAATGGGAACAACTATTAAACCTATTAAAGTTTGTAATGTCGATATAGCTCCATAGTTAATTTGCAGGAACTATGAAAGAAGAAGAATCAGGAGCCACTACAGGTAACATCCTGCCAAAACCCATAAGAAGGATAGTGTTATTTACCTGTTGTCATAGGTTTCTTGCTCTAAGACAGGGGTTCTCACACTTGGATCCCCAAATATTGTTGGATTATCACTCCAATCATCCCCTTTGGCCACTGAGGCTGGGGATGGTAGGAATTGTAGTCCAATGACATATGGGGACCCATGTTTGATAACCCCTGCTGTCGGTAGCTGCTCAGGGTTCAAACATCTCACCGTCCATCACCACAGGAAAGTGAAGCTTAGCAAGGGAATATCAGTAGTGCAGAGCTAAGGAAAGAATTACACATTGGGATAGGGTAAGCCAGGTAGGGTGGAGTGGAAGGAGTGTGATCATTCGGGTGAAGATGTACTGTATTGCTGAGACTATTCAGCAACAAGGGAATTGCACTCTTCGTGGACTTTAATCTTTATTCTTCAGTTCACTTATTCCAAGGTTGAATGAATTCTAGCATTTCATACCAGGATCCCTGTCAGGGATTTGGCCCATATTGAATGTGTGTATCTAAGTCTAGGGATCACGGGGATAGACTGGGACTTCTGCTGGTGTACCGATTACTCCGCTGCCCAATGGAGTCCCTAACTGAGCTGATGGACCTGGTTGCTGAGTTGGCATTGGAGTGGCTCAGGCTGTTGGTGGTGGAGGACTTCAACATTCCTTGTGGGACCGGGTTGTCGGGAGAAGCTCAGGAGTTCATACCGGCCATGCGACTGTGGGCCTATCCCAATTGGTCTCTGGACCGACACATCATGCTGGTCACATGCTCGATTTGGTCTTTTGCACTGATCAGGATGGTTCTCTGTGGGTGGGGACTCCTGTCATCTCCCCATTGTCATGGATGGATCACCATCTGGTTAAGGTAGAACTTACAGCCACAACCCACCTCTGCAGGGGTAAAGGACCTGTTGAATTAGTCCACCTGAGGAGCTTATTGCAAGAAGCCTTGCAAGGGTTTAGGGTTGGCTCTGTTAGTGATTCTGTAGATACTCTGGTGCAGACATGGAATAATAAACTCACTAGAGCAGTAGACACAATCGCTCCTAAGTGTCCTCTCCGACCTGCTTTAAAGACAGCCCTGTGGTATTCAGATCAACTACAGGAGTGAAGCGGCAAGTTAGACAACTAGAGTGAAAGTGGAGAAAGACTCGGTGTGAATCTGATCAGGCACTACACAAAGCACATTTGAAGAGTTATGCTATGGCAGTGCAGGCAGCAAAGAAGCAGTTCTTTTCTACCCGCATTGCTTCTGCCAATTCACATTCAGCTAAGTTGTCTAGGGTTGTGAGGGGACTAGTATGTACCCCTTCTCCCTTTAATTTAAACTTGGAACCTCAGTCACTCACTGTGGTGTTTTAATGCCTTTTTTGCAGACAAAATCTCTCATATTTGGGCCGAGCTGGATTCCACAGTTACTGCAGAGTCTACTGTGGAGGTGTCCAGCAACTCCTCTTATGGGATTAGATTGTATCACTTTCAGTATGTGATTCCTGAGGAATTAGACAAACTGCTTCGGACTGTTCATTCTACAGTCTGTTCTCTTGACCCTTGTCCAACTTAGCTTATTTCATCTGGTAATCATATTACCAGAGAGGGTTTGGTAAATATTATAAATGTTTATCTGATGGAATCTTTCATGGTTGGGTAAGGTTGATTGAGTGGGTGGCGGCCTCTCAGCTCCAAGCAGTTTTGGATGATGCAGATTATCTAGACCCATTCAAACTGACTTTCATGTGAGCTATGAGGTTGAGACTGTCTTGGTCGCCCTAATGGATTATCTCCAACTGGCTTTTGACAGAAGGAGTGTAACTCTGCTGATCCTTTTGGATCTCTGTATGGCTTTCGATGCCATCGACCATGGTATCCTTGGACTGACTGAGGGAGGTGGGATTGGGTGGCACTGTTTTACAGTGGTTCCGTTCCTAACTCTCTGGTAGATTCCAGATGGTGTCGCTTGGAGATTGTTTTTCTGCAAAGTGAGAACTAAAGTGTGGAATTCCACAAGGCTCCATATTGTTTCCAATGTGATTTAACATCTACATGAAACCACTTGGAGAGATCATCAGGAGGTTTGGTGCAGGGTATTACTGATATGCTGATGACACCCAGATCTATTTCTCCATGTTGACCTCATTAGGAAATGGCATATCTTCCCTAAATGCCTGCCTGGAGGTGGTAATGAGCTGGATGAGGGATAACAAACTGAGGTTGAATTCAAATAAGACAGAGGTATTAACTGTGGGCGGTCAGGACCTGAGCAATGGTTTCGATCTGCCTGTTCTGGATGGGGTTATTCTCCCTGTGAAAACTCAGGTACGTTGCCTGGAAGTGCTCCTAGACCCAAAGCTCTCCCTGGTTTCTCAGGTTGAGGCAGTGGCCAGGAGTGCTTTTTATCAGCTTTGGCTGATACATCAGCTACATCCATTTCTGGAGCAAAATTACCTTAAAACAGTGGTACATATGCTGGTAACCTCCAGACTTGACTACTGTAATGCACTCTACGTGGGGCTGCCTTTGTATGTAGCCCGGAAATTACAATTGGTACAGAATGAGGCAGCCAGATTGGTCTCCGGGACAACATGAAGGGACAACACCAGTTTTAAAAGAATTGCACTGGCTGCTGATATGTTTGTGGGCGAAATAGAAAGTGTTGGTTATTACCTAGAAAGCCCTTAATGGCTTGGGCCCAGGGTTTTTAAGAGAGCTCCTTCTTTTTCATGAACCCTGCCACCAGTTATGATGTTCTGGAGAGGTCCAATTACGGTTGCCACCGGCTCATCTGGTGGCGACCCAGGACTGGGCTTTTCCTGTGGCTGCCCCGGGGCTTTCGAATATGCTCCCTGCTGAAATAAGAGCATCTCCTTCTCTGTTTGTTTTCAGGAAGACCCTCAAGACTCACATGTTCTCACATGCTTTTAATTAGAATGAATTTTAATAATTTGTTTTAATAACTGTTTAATAATTGTTTTAATAATTTGTTTTTATGCTATTTTTAATTGTGTTTCATGGATTTTAATCTGTGACTCTTTATATTGTGTTAAATTCTGTACACTGCCTAGAGAGGTATATATCAGGCGGTATAAAAATATGATAGATTGATAGATAGATAGATAGATAGATAGATAGATAGATAGATAGATAGATAGATAGATTCAGGATGACTTAAACAAGCTAGCCCAATATAATCGTAGATAACATCTATGATATAATTGATTGATTGAATGGTGTCCCTTCTCTTTAGGTGAACCCCATGATTCCTGGTGTCCAACCTTTTGTAAGTCAGTTTTTCATTGTTATATTTATTTATTACTTATTTAATTTAAAAAGTTTTTTTTCTCACCTTCCTCAAAAACAACTCAAGGTAGGCAAAAGATAAAAATAAAAGCTATTAACATTCACAATATTATTTTAAAAAATAGTACATAAAACAACAATGCACTAGACCAGGGGGGAAAGTAAAACTAACCACAACAAGAAATCTTACATATATTAAGGGAAGGCTAACCGTCACAGCTAAGCCTTCAGAAGTCTCCAATTTCCCTTGGTTAGGCAAGGTGATTGAGAGGGTGGTGGCCAACCAGTTCCAGGCCGTTTTGGAGGAAACTGGTTATCTAGAGTAGACCCATTTCAAACTGGCTTTAGAGCTGGATATGGGGTTGAGACAGCCTTGGTAGACCTGGTCAGGGGCGGAGCCACCATTGGGAGAATGGGTTCAAAGAACCCGGGCCGCCACCAATCAAGGGCCGCGAGTGCGGCCCCAGACATGCCCCCCGTGTCAGACATCAGATGTGGGGGGGGCGTTATTTCAGTTCCAAACGGGGCCGTGCAGACCAGTTTGCAGCTGTAATTGGCCCGTGCTGCGTTGGCAGCACGGCCGGAGTGACTCTGCCTGCCTTAAAGGAGTAACTCTCCCTGCTACCAATCAGGGCCTGCTCGGCCCCATTTAGGAGAGAGATCGGCCTGCGCTGCATTGGCAGCACGGTCGGAACGGCCCTCCCTGCCTTGGGCAGGGAGAGTCACTCCGGCCCACGCTGCCCAAAGGGGGACGCGTGGCCTCGTTTTGGAGGGAGAGCACATCCCCCATGTCTGCCATCAGACGCGGGGGCATGGCTAGCTGGGCCCCTGCGTCTGACATCAGATGTGGGGAGCGGGGCCGTGGTGGCCGCCACACATGGGCCACCCCCAGCCTCCCTACGCTGTTGGGCCTGATGGATGACCTTTACCAGGGAATTGACAGAGGGAGTGTGACTTCGCTGGTTCTTTTGGATCTCTCGGCGGCGTTTGATTTCATTCACCATGGTATCCTTCTAGATCGCCTGGGGGAGTAGGGGATAGGGAGCACGGCTTTGCAGGCTGTGTTGCGAACACAGCGGCAGCCTTAGTTTAACTCCTGAATGGAGCCTCAAGGCTCCGTTCGGGAGCCAGATCCCGCCCCCCGCGTCTGACGTCAGACACTGGGGGCGTGGCTAGCCCTGCATCTGATGTCAGGCGCAGGGGGCGGGGTCAACGGGGCTGCTGCCACGGCCACACACAGGCCACCGGTGGTCCCGCTCCGCCACTGGCCTCCCGGTAAAGCCACGGTAAAATCTGCTATGCGTAAAACCTCCAGGAGATGTAAAGAGCCCTCCACATTATGTTCACCTATGTCATGCAACTTCCCGGCGCCATCTGCTGACAGTCCATGAAAAAGCCGTTTTTTCTCCAAGTATTGGAAACAAATGCTTTTTCATAGATTGTCCGCCAGATGGTGCTAAACATTTACACAACACACTGGCCACAACATACTGGCCATAGCGCAGAGGGCTCATTATATCTCTCATTCAAACTTGTTCTGAATTTGGACACCAAACAACCCTGCAGTCTGACCTTTACTGTGAGAATTCAATGTTCTGATTTTTCTCTTTGCTTTCTCTCCATCTGTAGCTTCCTTATCCTGCATATCCTGGATTTCCTGTAAGATCGTTGTTCTTTATTACACCACAGTGCACCATATTTGACACACCATCCTCAAAGAGCCTTGCTAGGCACTAAATCTGTTATCTTTCTGATGTCCAGTGAAAACCTTTTTATTTGCCCACGCCATTCAGCATTTCAGTTAGCTGATTTTAATTACTGATCTCCTTGCCTCTGCACTAGTATTATTGCTTTTACTTAATTTTTATCGTTTATGCTCTTTGTTTTGTGATGACATGTTTTATGATGAATTGTAATTGTGTGTTTTATTGTAATATTGTTTACTGCTGTGGGAGCTATTTGACAAAGAGTGGCATACAAATGTTTAAAAATAAGTAAGGAAATAAATATTACAGCTGTCAGAGATCTGATGGCAAACTCGGTCTCTGCAACTACCTGGTTGTATTAATGGGGCTGGGCTTTTACATTTGGGGAGGGAGATATACTTGGCAAGAGTGGGAGGAAGAAATGTAAGCTGGAAGAGCCAGAGAAGGGTTGATCTTCTACAGCAGGGGCAGGCATTAGGTACTGTCTTTACCTGAATCCAAGGCTAGGTTCTTTCCAAGTTCTTTGGTGGTAGAAATCGGGGAGTCTTCTTAAATTCAGAGCCCTCTTCCTTTTAGGTAAATATAGGTATAACCTGTATTTAACCTCTATTTTTTTAGGGACTCGTCTTAAATTCAGAGTTGTCTTGTATTTGGGTAAATATGGTAGCTCTAAACTCCACCCCCCAAACAAAGAAGCCTCTATAATGTTAGAGTCCTTTTGCTACCCTAGAAAAAACACAAGGGAAACAAGGTCCAGCTGGCAAAGGTCACATATTCTCATCCCTACTGCTACTCCAGATGTGGTGGAGATTAGAGTGTTGGATTGGGACCCAGTCTCGGGTTTAGCTCACTCGATGACTTTGGGCCAGTTATTATCTCTCAGCTAAATCTGTCTCACAGAGCTGTTGTGAGAATAAAGAGGGCAAAGAACAGTGTTCCCTCTAAGGTGTGCGCACATGTGCATGCTCACAAGTTTTTTTGATGTCCACTCAGTCAATTTTAGATCGTGCTCAGGTTGAATCAGGACGGCCCAATTCTGAATGCAGGTGCTCACAGACTGCCTTGATACTGCCACCCAGAACAAAACTCATTCCGCACACCGATGGAAAAAAATAGAGAGAAAACTGGGGAAGAATCATGTATACTGTCCACAGCTCCTCGGGTATATACATGCAATAAATAATAATCTTATATGAGATGCTACACTGGTTCCAGTAGGGGATGACATACAAGGCTCCACAACCACATCCTACCTGTTAGGAAATGTTTGTTGAAAAGTGGTACATAAATATTGGAGAGGAGAGCTGGTCTTGTGGTAGCAAGCATGACTTGTACCCTTAGCTAAGCAGGGTCCACCCTGGTTGCATATGAATGGGAGGCTTTATGTGTGAGCACTGTAAGATATCCCCCTCAGGGGGTGGAGCCTCTCTGGGAAGAGCAGAAGGTTCCAATTTCCCTCTCTGGCATCTCCAAGATAGGGCTGAGGGAGATTCCTGCCTGCAGCCCTGGAGAAGCCGCTGCCAGTCTGTGAACACGATACACAGCTTGATGGACATATGGTCTGGCTCAGTATATGGCAGCTTCCTATGTTCCTAATATTTATTGTTGTTGTTAAACAAGTTTGGGAGAATGGGTTTTGTTTTGTTTGTTTGTTTTAAAAAGACATTGCAAATAAATCTACAAAAGTTACTAGTCCACAGAACATTTTACTCATTGACTGTGCCAATATATACCTGAGTTAGAAGCAACTTACTTCCAGTTTTTTGTTTTTTTTAAGGTTTCCTTTTATTTCCTGGTAGGGATTTGCAGAACTGGTTCAAACAGAACTGGGATCGATTCAAAGCAGCCTGGTTCGACCAGTTTGAGCTTGAACCGGACTGGTGCCCAAAATAGGTGGGCCAGTCCAAGTTCAAGTTGAACCTGTTCAAATTGAATCGGTTTGGCCCAGTTCAAGTAGTTCTGCATACTTGCAAATGGGAATCCAGTAAGGATTCCCCGTTGCAAGCAAAGGGGGAACCCTATGGGGATGGAAAAGGGGGGTGGGAGGTCACCTTACATGCCACAGCAGTAGTGGTCCACTGGTGGCTCCACTAGGCCCCGCCAGTGCTCGCCCCCCCCCCATCAGTGTGGGCCAGCAGCTGCCCAGTTCAGGCCTCCTTATCGGATTCCCCTTTGCAAGCATGCCGAACCAAGTCAAACCTGTCTGAACTGGTTCAACCCACTTCTAGTGCAAAAACTGAACCATCAACCGGTTCTAATGAACCAGTTTGCGGACCGAGTGGTTCAGTTCAAATTAAGTTTGAATCCAAACCGAACCACCCGGAGCAGTTCCATGCACACCCCGATTTCCTGGAGCAAGTCTTACTTAGCACAGCTCAGCAGGCAAGCAGTTGTTTCCAAACCTAAAATAAAATATTACAATTTGGAATGTCCGCCAGATAAAGATGCTTTAGCTGATTGATCCTTAACTTAAGCAGCTGCCATTTGCAGTTCTTTAAAAGGTTTGTCATGAAAATAACTAACATTTAAAAACAAGCTGCTTTTTAGGCAACCAAAAGATTTTCAATTGATTACTCTACCCAATTAATTGACTAAACATTGTAGCCCTATCTGCCGCTTTCAGGACAGCTTTACTTGTTTTAGCCGTAAATACGTCTTTCAAATGTCTAAATGTACTGCTTCTTGCATATTAGATTGTCCCACCTTTTGGAGGGATATTTATAGCTATATCAATAATAATACTTGGCTAACAAATACAAAGTCTCACTGTATTTCTCTGGAAAGTACCCCTCCCCCCGCAGTTTGTGTAAATTGAGAAAAGTAGACAGTTTGCCGTGTATACTGAAAAGGATTATCCCGCCCCTGCCTCTGCTGTAACCGTGAGTGGCTGGAGAGAGGGGATGAGTGGCAGCTCAAGGGCAGGACGTCATACCCACTTTCAGTGCTGTAACCGTGAGTGATTAGGGGGAGGAAATGTCAGAATGGCCACTTTCAAAAAGCCATGTTATTTGTTTCGTTTGTTTGATTGATTGATTGAGTACTATACCGCCCTTCCAAAAATGGCTCAGGGCGGTTTACACAGAGAAATAATTAATAAATTAGATGGATCCCTGTCCCCAAAGGGCTCACAATCTAAAAAGAAACTTAAGGTAGATACCAGCAACAGCCAATGGAGGGATGCTGTGCTGGGGGGTGGATAGAGCCAGTTACTCTCCCCCTGCTAAATAAAGAGAATCACCGCGTTAAAAGATGCCTCTTTGCCAAGTCAGAAGGGGTTTGTTTATATTTTATTTTATTTATTTATTTATTTATTTATTTATTTATTTATTTTATTTATTTATTTATTTATTTATTTATTTATTTATTTATTTATTTATTCATACATACATACATACTATTTCTATGCCGCTCAAAACTTGAGTCTCTGGGCAGTTTACAGTGAAAAAGCCTTAATATGAAATATTTAGCATTAAATATTTATTTTAAATGTCTAAATGTAATTTTTCATGCATTTTAGATGTTCCCACCTGCTGTAGGGGTAAGTAAATTTACAGTTATATCAACAATAATACCTGGCTAACAAATACCTAGTCGCACTGCATTTCTCTTGAAAGTATTATCCCCCCTCCCCCTGGTTTGTGTAGACTGAGAAAGGTAGACTCCTCAGACAGTTTACAGTGTAGAAAAGGGATCAAAGTGGATTGTTTTGTGTTAGAAAAATTTGTTTTCAAGGTCCAGAATGTGCAGCAATGTTTCGGGGGTGGGGGGATGTATCAGTATTATAATAAAGATTTTTAATCATTCAAAACAGAAAAACACCCCAAAATATTTACTACTCTTCTTATACTTATGGACCAAATAAATCTTTGCAAGATACCTGCAAAGCTGTACTGAAAATATTTGTCTCCATTTTTACAGTATCTTCCTGTGCTTTGGTATAAAGACTACCATGCTTATCATTTACTTCTACTCTCTGCCTTACTATGTGCTGTGATTAGTGCTGGAGATGGAACAGAGTATCTGCTAGATTTTATATTTTCTTAAAATGGGGAAACAGCTGTTATTGTTTCTTTGTCCAGTAGCCCTGCGTTCATCCTAAAATCAGTGGCTGACATCCTGACTAACTATGCGATCATGCCATGGGTAGAAGCCTCCGAGCTGTGGAGAGCTTCCTGAGCTCCACAGTGTCCATAAGAACAGCCCTGCTGGATCAGGCCCAAGGCCCATCTAGTCCAGCATCCTGTTTCACACAGTGGCCCACCAGATGCCACTGGAAGCCTACAGGCAAGAGTTGAGGGCATGCCCTCTCTCCTGATGTTACTCCCCTGCAACTGGTACTCAGAGGCATCCTGCCTTTGAGGCTGGAGGTGGCCTATAGCCCTCCAACTAGTAGCTGATGATAGACCTCTTCTCCATGAAGTTATCCAAACCTCTCTTAAAGCCATCCAAACTAGTAGCCAACACCACATCTCGTGGCAGAGAATTCCACAAGTTGAGTATGCGTTGTGTGAAAAAAATACTTCCATTTGTTGGACCTAAATTTCTTGGCAATCAATTTCATGGGATGACCCCTGGTTCTAGTGTTATGTTTGTGAGAGAGAAATTTCTCTCTATCCACTTTGTCTACACCATGCATGATTTTATAGACCTCAATCATGTCTCCCCGCAGTCGTCTTTTTCCTAAACTAAAAAGCCCCAGGTGTTGTAGCCTTACCTCATAAGAAAAGTGCTCTAGGCCCCTGATCATCTTGGTTGCCCTCTTCTGCACCTTTTCCAGTTCTACAATGTCCTTTTTTAGATGTGGTGACCAGAATTGTACGCAGCACTCCAAGTGTGTCCACACCATAGTTTTGTATAAGCGCATTATAATATGCCCTTATACAAGGAGAGCCAGCGTGGTGTAGTGGTTAGAGTGCTGGACTAGGACCGGGGAGACCCGAGTTCAAATCCCCATTCAGCCATGATACTAGCTGGGTGACTCTGGGCCAGTCACTTCTCTCTCAGCCTAAACTACTTCACAGGGTTGTTGTGAGGAGAAACCAAAGTATGTTGTACACTGCTCTGGGCTCTTTGGAGGAAGAGCGGGATATAAATCTAAATAATAATAATAATAATATGAGCCATTTTATTTTCAATCCCCTTCCTAATGATCCCTAGCACGGAATTGGCTTTTTTCACAGCAGCCACACATTGAGTCGACACTTTCAACGAGCTATCTACCACAACCCCAAGATCCCTCTCCTGGTCAGTCACCGACAGCTCAGATCTCATCAACGTTTACTTGAAGTTGGGCGTTTTCATCCCAATGTCCATCACTTTACATTTGCCAGCATTGAATGGCATTTGCCATTTTGTCACCCACTCACACAGTTTGGAGAGATCCTTTTGGAGCTCCTCACAATCTGTTTTGGATTTTACTACCCTTAATTGTTTGATATCATCTGTAGATTTGGCCACCCCACTGTTTACCCCAACTTCTAGATCATTTATGAATCAATTAAAAAGCACCGGTCCCAGTACAGATCCCTGGGGAACCCCACTTCTTACTTCCCTCCATTGTGAAAACTCTCCATTTATCCCTACCCTGCTTCCTGTTCTTTAACCAGTTAGCAATCCACACATGTACTTGTCCCCTTATCCCATGACCGCTAAGTTTCCTCAAGACTTTGATGAGGAACTTTTTTGAAAGCTTTTTGGAAGTCCAGGTATACTATGTCAACTGGATCACCTTGATCCACACACTTGTTGACACTCTCAAAGAACTCCAAAAGGTTGGTGAGGCAAGATTTACCTTCGCAGAAGCCATGCTGCTTCTCCCCCGCAGGGGCCTGTTGTTCTTTGTACATTACAATTTTATCCTTGAGAATACCTTCCAGCAATTTGCCTGGAACAGACATTAAGCTAACTGGCTTGTAAATTCCCAGATCACCCCTGGGTCCCTTTTTGAAGATCGGTGTTACATTTGCTGCTTTCCAGTTCTCCGGTACAGAGCCTGATTGTAGGGATCAGTTACTGTATGTATTTTTGCAAGGAGGTCGGCAATTTCACATTTGAGTTCTTTGAGGACTCTTGGATGGATGCCATCTGGCCCTGGCGATTTGCTGGTTTTTTAATATTTCCAGGCAGTTTAGAACATAATCTCTTGTCACTTCTATCTGACACAATTCTTTAGCCTCCATCCCCAAAAAGCCTGGTTCAGGAACAGGTATATGCTCAGTATCCTCTGCCGTGAAGACGGACGCAAAGAACTCATTTAGCTTCTCTGCAACCTCCATATCCTCTTTAATAATCCCTTTCACTCCCTCATCCATCATGCAAGCCTGGCTGTTAAAGAGTCTCCCCATCATCACCCCGAAAGGCAAAATGCCAACAGGGTTTTACCAGGGTCAGGGACCAGAAAAGAAGGACCATCCCTGGTAAACAAGATAAACAGTTGGAGCATATGCTGTCCATACACTTTTGGCAAAAGTCCTTCTAATATTTTTTTTAATTGCTTTCTTCAACAGAAATAATATCCTGGCAGAAATACCCTCTCCTAGTATGTATTGAATTCTTGGCTAGCAAATGTCATTCTATTTTGGTTGCTGCTAAGTGCATGTTTTATGAAATCCTTTCTGTCCAGAAGGCTCTGCATGGGGCTTTTTAACACTGAATGCTGGTGACTCAAAGCAAGCAAAGTGTTCAACAGCCATCTTTAAATCATATGTTCAAACTTCCCAGTCCATCTCCCTCAAAACATTAGGACACAAGACAGCAAATATTAGAATTTTAGAGCTGGAGGAAGGCCTTAGAAGTACTTAAGATTGCCATCTTACGTGTCCTTTCCTAGAATTTAGTTTTGTTAAATCCAGTCGCACTTACCTTCAAAGAAACTTGTGTAGGATTGAGCCGTACATCAAAATGCTCTGAATAGGAATTCAGCACATCTTAGTTCTCTAACTGAACCCATTGGAATATAAGTATATTTAACTTTGGCTGGATCATGTCCTTATTCTACAGGTAGCTGATCTGCAGCACAGATGGCACAAATAGCATAGGCAGGAGAAGTCTGTGGCACCTTCACAGAGGAGCAGGAAGGCTAGGGCATACAAATCTGCTTCTCCCATGCTGTACTGTTTTTGAATTACAACTGCCATATAATCCCCAGCCACAGTGTCACAAGCCACTATCCCAATAGTCAGGGATTATGGGAGCTACGGGCCAACATCTGCAGGACGACCAACGCTGAGCAGCCCTGGACTAGATGGACCTTTCGCCCATCTAGGGGGTAGGAGCCGTTGCACCTGCTTTGCTTACAGAAGGTAGACTCCTGCCTGAAATCTTGGAGAACTGCTGCCAGTCAGTGAATTAGTCAGATGGACCAATAGCCAGACTCGGAGTAAAACAGCTCCCTAGGTTCCTGATCTAGCAGGGCCTTCCTCCTGTTCTTATTTTCAGTATCTCTGAGGACTGCACGCTACTGTATTTTAATCAAATAAGTAGCCTCAGATGTTGCTGCAAGGAATATATATTTAAACAAATGCTTGTATTTTGCAGGCTCTCTCAAAGCTACCTATCATATTGTTCAGGAATCTATTCTGCAGGGCATGATGCCAGTTCTAGAAATCTCCAGAGTGGATTGCGGTTTGGGGGTGGGAAGCAAGTGCTGTGCCTTGAATATGGAAGTGTTACTGTCCTAAATGGTGATATCATTTATATACCGCTTCTCAACCATAAGGTTCTGAGAGCAGTTTGAAGAAGACGGTTCTCTATCCCCAAAGAGCTCACTATCTAAAAAGAAGTGCAAGGTGAACACCAGCAACAGCCACTGGAGGGATGCTGTGCTGAGGTTGAATATTTCAGATGCTCCCCTCCTGCTAAAAACGAGTGCCTCTTGGCCAGTCAGGGTTAGCAAACATTGCACCATCAACATCCATTGTTGCATCCCCAGTAGCGCTGCTTACGCAAGCACTCATTTGGAGCAGCATTGGGGCTTGCTTAGAAATCCACGGTCGCCCGAGTGCAGAGTGCAGAATCTCTGTAATGCTGTCTGTCACATAAGCCGCAGTATTTTATTGTTCTTGTTGTATGCTGCTTTGGGAGAATTTTGTGAAAAGCAGCTAAAATATTTAATTAATAAATATGTAGGCCACAGTGGCCTTATTCCTTAAGTACAATGGTAGATGCTTATGCAACTGACATCTGCTCTTGTGTTTTCAAGGTGACACCAAGGATGTAAAAGACGTCTCCTGAGCTGGTCTATCTGCTTTTAATTTTCCTGCTGCAGTCTTCGAACCATGTTTTAATGCATCTCAAATGGCAATTATTTACCCTAAAAAGCCAGAAGTAAAAGTGATCTTTTCTTTCTTTTTCTTTTTACATTGTACACCTTTTACCTTGTGAATATATGTACAGGCATCAGTTTCTAAACGTAAGCATGTCTGTTTACACTGGGTAAACAAACCACATTGGCACCTCTTTTTAATGTTGCCTCTTAAACAAACAAAACCTGTATTAACAATGAATTGAACTTTAACTAACATCACAGCATAGAAGACAGATCGTTAACTTTATAATGTTGTATCAAAGAACAAGTAGATGTAAGCATGGAAGGTTTGATGTACCCAACTATATTTGTTTGGAATGCCTAATGATGCCATGCCTTTTGTTTCTTGCTTGGAAAGTAGTATATTTCTCCCTTTTAAAAATTGCATAAATAAAAATAAAATTAAAATCAGCTCCAGGTTTATTGTTCTACATGTCACAATGAATGCAGATTAGCAGCAGCTCTAACTTCTGCCATCCTTTCTCTTATGGAGCAGAATGTACACATAGCACTGTTTTCCCCCTAATGCCTTGCTGCCTTTATTCCATTTAGCAACAAATGGCTTTGGACAAAAGGCTACACCAGTGTTACCCACTGATAACACTGAATTAAATTTGGAGGCACCCTTTATGCTTACACTCCAAAAGACAGACAGACACAAACTCCCCAAATAATGGGCAAGGTCTCTTTCTTGCAAGGGCAGGAAGAGTCAATAAATATTGCCCCCAGCATTCTACCTTGGCTTTAGTCTAGTCGGCCAGGGATGGGTCTGTGGCTTCTGGGCTTCATCTGAGCCAGCCAGCTGCAGGATGGGCTGCCAAAGGGAATTCCAGTCCCTCCCTAAATCCTCTCTTGGTGTAATAGCACTATCAATATATGAAGAGAGAGACGAGGTTGGGAATGGGGGAGAAAGGAAAAATAAATGCTGCATGGGCTTCTCCATCTCTAATGGCATAGTAAGGTCGTGCACACAATCTTAGCTGCAGGGCTGGGGAGGGCGTAGGAGCTTACCTGCCTCCCCCCACCACCATGGATGGCGGCCCCCTTGGACTCTGCTGTGCTGCATGCCCACATGAGGAGGGAGTCCTAATGGGCATACTGCCTTTTTGCACTCAGCCACAGAAATTACTTGCTTGAATCTACCAGCAATTTAAAAGACTTCCGAGGTCCCTTTCACACGGCAACCCTTCTTCACATCTCCAGAAAATCTTGTTGCTCCTGAATAAGAGGACCCTCTGGAGCAGTCAGTGGCGTGAAAGGGGTTTGCTCAGAAAATACGCAAGGCTCAGTGCACCTACAGAAAAACAAGAGCGCTTTGAATCCCTGGGCACATGTTTCAATCAAGGGAAATGCCACTATAACTCAAGATTGCAGGTCTCTTTTATTCCATGCTTGTGCTTTATACCTACTTATGCTGCCCTTTGTTTCCTATTAAGTTAAGATCACAGCCCCTTAAAATGAAATCTGCATTACAGTTTTTCTTTGTTATAGCTATGAATCTCTCCCCCGCCCACCACCCATCTCTGTTTTCCCATAAACAATAGGGGCAGTACACTAAAATAAAATATTAATATAAGAGTGTTAATTCCCGGCATGATCATGCCTTGCTGGTGATTTTTACGTTGCACATGAAATCAATCCCGATTCTGGCTGAAGGACCCAGTTCTTCTTCGAGTATTCTGGGATCGTTACAAGAAGTTTCCAGTGTCAACATGCAAAGTTCATTTCCCAAACATTAGATCAACACAAGCAAATAAAAGAATGTAAGAGTATAGAAGTCACAGTCATTTACATTCAGCAACTGCAATTTGAAAGGCGATGGCACAAAAAGAGGAAAAGTATTACACTTAAACGTTCCAGGTCCCAAATTCTCCCCACTTTAGTGCTCACAACTGTGCAAAAGCAAAACATTTTCAGTCTCTGAGAATAACAGAGACTTGTTTGACTACATTTTATAATAGTATATTGCAAAATGTCTCTCTAAGGCGAAACTGCAATACATTAAGCCTCTCATTAGCACTAACGGGGGGGGGCCTTAATGTAGGGGGGGGGCTTTTGTCCCCACCACAATCCTGATGCCGATTGGCCTCCACCATCTCTGCTATTTAACAAGGAAGATACAGTATGCCTTTTCTCTCCAGATAGCAGCTGCAGGGCTGGCGGGGGTCTGGATCAGGTTCACAGCAGGTCAAAAAGCTTAAAGCTCCCTTCCCCTTCCCCAATGGATAAAAAACAGTTATTTGATCTCCTAGCAATATTTATTAGGAAAAAAGATAGAGCACGATACAGCGGAAGCTAAACACTTATCTTCCAGTGACTGACATGCAGCGCAGCTTTCCAAGGGTGGAACAAGAGCTCCATCCTCATAAGGAGCCCGTAAAATTAGCTGTGCAACCCTCAGGGACCTACTGTATTCCTGGCAGATAAAGGGGGTTTTGCAGGGAAAGGTGAGAAGTGAAAACTGTCTCCATCTCCCACCCTGCAAGCAGTGTTGCACACTAAGCTTCAAACGCAGCTCATTTACTGGTTCCTGGCAAGGATGGAGTTCTCACGGCTGTACTGAATGTCAGCCACAGATTTCAAAAGCAGAGTTAAGCACATGCTTAAAATCTCTCTCACGGAAATCAAAGAGATTCAACTTGGCTTTATTTGGCAATCCATGCTTTATAAGTCATACACCACAAATCTCCCACACAAGGCTGCTTTGTTCGTTGTCTGTCTTTAACACCTTGATCCATTTCTAAATCTGATGTGTTTTAGGCGTTATTTTGCACTTAGATCCCAGCCCCAACACGGCAGCCGAGGTTAGGATCTTCACTCCAGTGAGCTCCTCTTTTTTCTGCTACAAGCCTGATGAACTCGGCGTGGCTGGCATACAGCCTAAGCTTTTCACCAATGTCAACCCATTTCACTTTCCCAGCATCATCTCCTGCTTCCAGGTGCAAACTATCCATTATTTCACCTGTTAGGTAGTGAGAAAGAATGGCATTAGTTTCGTTCTTTGCCCCTTGTCCCTTACAAACCAAACCTTTTGCCCTGTGTAGTGGATGGGGGTGGGGTTAGATTCAAACAAACTCTTGCGGTTTTCTCAGGTATGTTTACACACAACAAGTCCCTACTTTGTGGTATAGGACACATACTTGCAAACTGCAAGCTGTTCTACTAATAAAATATACACACATATGCATGCACGCGCACACACACACACACACCCCATGTATATAAACATAGGAAACTGCTATATACTGAGTCAGACCAGTGGTCCATCTAGCTCAGTATTGTCTACACAGACTGGCAGCAGCTTCTCCAAGGTTGCAGGCAGGAGTCTCTCTCAGCCCTATCTTGGAAATGTCAGGGAAGGAACTGGGAACCTAGATGCTCCTCCCAGAGCAGCTCCATCCCCTGAGGGGAATATCTTACAGTGCTCACACATCAAGTCTCCCATTCATATGCAACCAGGGCAGACCCTGCTTAGCTAAGGGGACATGTCTGTGTGCATATATATATAGTGTGTATGTATATATTAAAAAGAACTGAAGTCTGTCAGGCTTTCGTGATCTCCAGCATAGTGATGCTCAAATAAATGATGACATATTTATCATTGATTAAATCAATCATTAATTTTTCTTTTGTCATTTCAATTTCCCATAACCATGAATGTGTGAAATGGGCAGAAGCTGAAAACAGGAAACTGCTTTAATGATGCTACAGCTCAGTGGGTTAGAGAAGCTGGTTGACACACTAGAGGCTGTGAGTTCAAGTCCCCACAGGAGGAGAGGGAAGAGAGACCTTCAGGAAACTGCTCTTTGGGGATGAAGCCACTGCTCAGTGGTTGAGCATCTGCTTTGCACCCAGAAGGTCCCTGGTTCTGTCTCTGGCATCCCTGAAACCTTGGAGAGCCACTGTCAGTCAGTGTAGCCAATACTGAGCTGGCTGGACCAAGAGTCTGACTTGGTCCGACTGAGCTCAATACTGGGCTAGAGGGACTAGTTCAATACAAAGCTGGATGGACATAGGAGCATAGGAAGCTGCCATATACTGAGTCAGACCATTGGTCTATCTAGCTCAGTATTGTCTTCACAGACTGGCAGCGGCTTCTCCAAGGTTGCAGGCAGGAATCTCTCTCAGCCCTATCTTGGAGATGCCAGGGAGAGAACTTGGAACCTAGATACTGTTCCCAGAGGAGCAGCTCCATCCCCTGAGGGGAATCTCTTCCAGTGCTCACACATCTAGTCTCCCATTCATATGCAACCAGGGTGGGGCCTGCTTAGCTAAGGGGACAAGTCATGCTTGCTACCACAAGAGCAGCTCTCCTCTTGGACCAAAGGTCTGACCATTTCCTATGTTCCCAATGTTCTATTTATTCCCCTTCAAACAAAAAACAAACTTCTATCAATAATCAGGACGATGGGAACTACCTCTAAATGGGGGGGAGTGGGGGAGAAGGCAGCTATTAGCACTATTACTCACCAGATTCATCATGGTAGTTTACAGCTTCTGTCTCCATCCAAGCATTGTCTGTATTGCGAGGATCATCCACGTAGCCCTTATACACCTGGAAAGGCAAAATGCAAGGGTGACTGGAGGTCAGGACTGACTACCCAGTGATTACTACAAAGAAGCTGGCACGGCTTCCCATGCACTTGAAAAGAGTTTCACCAACCTTGATGTGTAAGAGAGGAGGAGAGGGGCCACTCACCTCAAAATGATCCTGACTGAAAAGTCTATTCAGCTGTTTCTCCATCTCTTCCTTCTCCGTGCTCGATTTCTGTAAGGAGTTCAAGGCCTCCTCGCTGAATTCTCGTTTCAGGGCCGCAGATAACTTCTCCCCGGGGTCTACCATGCCCTGAAAGAGGAGATAATCACCTGCTATATATCCTCTCAGAGAGGATGTCTGCTTCCATTATTAATGTACCAGCCAACCAGGCTCCTCGGATAAGTGATACTTTTTAAAATAAAGGGACTCAAGAGCAGTGTTCTCTCTAAGGCGTGCGTGTGAGCTCAAAGACACCTCGTGTGATTTCTCAAGGAGATTCTATCTTCCAGGGTGAGACAAATCACTTGCGGTTACTCGGGAACAGTCCTACCAATGGTAGGCACTGTACACTGCACGTGGGAGAACAATCACACATATCTGGGAATGGCAACAACAACAACAACAGTCAATTATCTTTTGCTCACCCCTGGGATGGCCCATTCCCCACAGTCTTTCCTCTTGATTGCTATGAACTGCAAGATGTTTTTGCCAGATAATGGGTGAACTTCTTTATTGCCACTAACATCTCTCTTCCATCTGCAAGGAGCAACAGGGGGCAGGGGGATGCCACAGTTTAGTCCAAACCATGCAGGAAAATATAACATTGAAGAGAGAAGGAAGAGATCTGTGCTCAGGTGTGCCTACAAGGTATAGCTGAACGACAGTCAGTTCAGATGCAAGGTCAGTTACAGGTTCATGTTCCATAAACACGCTCTGTGCTTGCATGCGCCTGCCTCCTCTCACATGCTCAGATTTACGGTTTAGCAGTAAGCTAGAATTCCTTTGTTATATCCAAACCACAGCTGGCCCACAAACCGCTGTTTGCCACATTGGGACGTAACCGCAAACTACAGTTTGCCACTAGATCAGAAGCAAGGGAGGGAATCAGAGCACACAAAGGGAACCCTTTCAGAGTATATTTTGTTTTATGATTTGTTGGGATTTAGTGGCTTACACACTGGACAGTGCATACCAGCCCATTGCTGCTCCTAGCGCAGGCAAGGGAGGCTCTGTGCCAACAATGCTGTGTAGTATCAGAGAAAAGTCCCAATATTCCCAATGATAGACAGCACTGCTGGCATGGAGCCTCCCCCTCTTGTGCCAGGGGTGCCGATGCACTAGAAAGTGCCATGCAAACAGCGAACCTGCATCAAATGCCGATGCACTAGAAAGTGCCACGCAAACAGCGAACCTGCATCGCTCTTGGGTGCGCAGCATACTGTCCAGCACGTAAGCAAATCTTTTGTTTTAATCGTATGCTGTTAGTTGCCTTGAGAGTTTTAACACAGCATGGAAAGTTGGAGCATAAATCTTTATAACAAGCAATCTAACCGAGAGGGGCGGGTTGAGGAGGCACAAGGCTTGTTCACAGATCACCAAGCTAGGCTTTGGTGCTGCATTTGAACCAACCCAGAGTATTGGGTCTGAATGTGAAAAGCCTAGGGTCTAAGCCCTGCCCAGCAAAGACAACAGGGGATGGGAACCTGCCCAGGTTCAATCCCTGCTGTCTCAAATTAGGGACCCCTGTCCCAAACCCTGGAGAGGCTGCTGCCAATCAGTGCAGACAATACTGAGCTAGATGAACCAATGGCCTGACTCAGGCCACTTCATATGTTCATGAAGGCGCCCTGGGCGGCTTAGGCAATGTAACTGCTGCTTTCAGGTTATTTTCAGAGTAAGTACTAAAGAAGAATTAGGAGCACATCAATGACATAGCATCACAACATAATATGATTATTAACTGCCTCAAGCAGTATTGCACTGGAGGGGCAGGATATAAATATTTTAAATAAATACATATAAATAAGTGGCAGAGAGATCCATTTTTTTAAAAAAAAACACTCCACAGACTAAACACCGGGGCCATTCACATGACCGGGCAGGCAGAAGGCTGCACAAAGCTTACCTTCCCCCGAGACAAGTCAGGCAACGTTGCTGGTAGTGCGAATCGTGTTCCCAGATGACATGCTGCTGTGCCAGGCAGTACAGAGCTCTGGAAGCTGGGATGACACGTCCTGGCCTCTGGGTATCCCAAAATGTACCTTACGGCAAGCGCAGTGCATTGGGGAATCCCCCCAGGAGACAGGCACTCTAGGCGCCCATCTATTTGTCTCCTTGGGCTAAACGTAGCCCGGGGAGACACAGGATCCCAGAGCCTGGGTTAACAGCTAACTGCTGGGCTAGGCGATGCTGCCACACCAGGATCTGATCCCGGTGGTTCTCATGTGCCACTTAACCCAGTCTGGGCTTCCCTAGCCTGGGTTAGGCTGCCCATGAGAACTACTTCACCAAGTGTTCACACCTGAATGTACAAGTATTTTTCCCCACTCTGCCAACTAAATAAGCTGGCATGATGTGGCTTACCTAGTAATCAGAGGATCTGCAGCATGGTTTGGCCCCCAGCGCCCCAAAAGACCTCGCCCCACGATTCCTGTCCTGCCTACAGGATTCCTGAAAAACAACAGAGAGCAGACAAATCTCTAGTTAAGATCCCAAAGATCAGCACAATGAAAGTTATGAACGTGCCCCGAGGCACTGGACTTCGGTTTCTTGAACAACAATTCCTCTCCTGCCCAGTCCCATAATGCTACTGGCAAACTACTTTTTTAAAAGCAACCTGTGATATAGGCAGTGGGGGAAGAATATGTTGTTCAAAGACCCCCCCAAAACTTCAAAACTTTCAGTGTGCCTAAAGTAGATCCCAACTTCTGTATTTTAGAATTTGTAGCAAAACACTAGCCAGCATCCTAATTAATGCTGTGGACATGTTTTTATGTCTGGTGACTATAGGCCACCTCCAGCCTCAGAGGCAAGATGCCTCTAAATAGCAGTCGCTGGGGAGCAACCGTAGGAGAGAGGGCATGCCCTCACCTCTTGCCTGTGTGGGCATCCCGGAGGCATCTGGTGGGCCACTGTGTGAAACAGGAGGCTGGACTAGAGAGGCCTTGGGCCTGATCCAGCAGGGCTGTTCTTATGTTCTTAGGCAGCCAAAGGATGCATCCCCCCACAGTGTCTCCACTTCTGGGACCCACACCGCATAATGCACAGCTATGTCCCCAAGATTGTGTGACTGAGTGTTTCCAGGTGGGACGAGAGACTGACAAAAAAATAGCCCCTCTGCACACACAAGCACCCATGTTTCAGAAGTGTGGGAGTGCATCCTTTGGCTGCATACCCACAGCACTAGTTAGGATGCTGGCCATTGTTATTATCATACACAAATCTAAAAGATAGATAAATTAATAATACTTAGCATTTGCATCGTGCTTTTTGAGGGTATAAAGTGCTTCACAAATATTATTCTGATGTGCCAAACGGCTCCTTGGTATACTGAGGAGTTGCAGAGGCTGAAGCAGTTGGGTAGGCGACTAGTACGCAAGTGGAGGAGAACTCGGTTCGAATCAGCTTATGGTAGTGGTACGTGCAGCTAAAAAATGGATTTGGTCTGCGTGCAATGTGTCTGCAGGTTCACGTTCAGCAGAGCTATCCCAGGTTGTGAGGAGTTTAATTTCTGCTCCTTTTGTTTTAAATCAGTCCCCGGAGTTGTTCGGTTGTGACACTTTTAATGGGTTCTTTGCAGACAAAATCCCCTGTATTTGGGCTGACTTGGACTGCACTATTTCTGCAAGGTCTATGAAGGAAATGTCCAGCAATCCCTCTTGCAGTATTAGGTTGGATCAGTTTTAATCTGTGACTCCTGAGGATGTGGACAAGCTGCTTGGGGCGGTGCAGCTTACCACTTGTTCTCTGGATCCTTGCCCGACTTGGTTGCTTCTATCCAGCAGGGAGATTGTTGGAGGTAGTCTAGTTAATATCATAAACGCATCACTGAGGGAGGGGAGGATGCCTCCTTGTCTGAAGGAGACAATGATTAGACCACTTCTTAAGAAACCTTCCCTGGACCTCTTAGCAATTGATAGTTGCAGGCCAATCTTTAATCTCCCTTGGCTGGGCAAGGTGAGTGAGAGGGTGGTGGCCGACCAGCTCCAGGCAATTTTGGAGGAAACTGGTTATCTAGACCCATTTCAAACTGGCTTTAGAGCTGCCTATGGGGTTGAGACAGCCTTGGTCGGCCTGATGGATGACCTTTACCAGGGAATTGACCGAGGGAGTGTGACTCTGCTGGTTCTTTTGAATCTCTCGCAGACATTCAATACCATTGACCATGGTATCCTTCTGGATCGCCTGGGGGAGTAGGGGATAGGGAGCACGGTTTTGCAGTGGTTCTGCTCCTATCTCTTGGGTAGATTCCAGATGGTGCAGCTTGGTGACAGCTGCTCCTCAAAACAGGAGCTGTTAAATGGAGTCCCTCAGGGCTCCATTCTTTCACCAGTGCTTTTTAATGTCTACACAAAACTGATGGGTGAGGTCATCAGGAGGTTTAGTGCAGGGTGTTATCAGTATGCTGATGACACCCAAATCTACTTCTCCTTTTCATCTTCACTATCAGGAAATGGCACTCATCCTCTAAATGCCTGCCTAGAGGCAGTAATGGGCTGGATGAGAGATAACAAATTGAAGCTGGATCCAAGCAAGACAGAGGTGCTCATTTTAGGGCTGATCTGAGGAAGGAGTGAGATCTTCCTGTGCCAGATGGGGTTACACTGCCCCGGAAGGAGCAGGTGCACAGCATGGGAATATTCCTGGATACAGGCCTCACCTTGGTATCTCAGATGGAGGCCATGGCCAGAAGTGCTTTCTATCAGCTTTGGCTGATTCCTTGAAGAGGATGGCCTCAAAACAGTGGTGCATCAGCTGGTAACCGCCAGGCTTGACTACTGCAATGTGCTCTACATGGGGCTGCCTTTGTATGTAGTTTGGAAACTTCAGTTAGTTCAAAATGCAGCAGCCAGATTGGTCTCTGGTGCAACCCAGAGAGACCATATTATGCCTATTTTGAAACAGTTGCACTGGCTACAGATATGTTTCCAGGCAAAATACAAATTGCTGGTTATTACCTTTAAAGCCCTGAATGGCTTAGGTCCAAGTTATCTTAGAGAGTGCCTTCTTCCACAGGATCCCCACCACATGTTAAGGTCATCTGAGGAAGTCCGTCTCCAGTTACCACTGGTTCGCCTGGAGGCGATTCAGAGGCAGGCCTTCTCTGTAGCTGCTCCTAGGCTGTGGAACCTGAGTTCAATACTGGTCTTCAGGAGAACCCTTAAAACCTAACTGTTTGGCCTGGTCCTCCAGGGTTTTTAATTGTTTAAATGTTTTAACTGCTAATTGGTTTTATGCTGTTTTTATAGTTTTGATTGTAATTGTTTTTATTTTGATGTAAATCACCCTGAGCCATTTTTGGAAGGGTGGTATATAAATCAAATAAATAAATAAATAAATCTTACAACAACCTTACAAGATAAGTATATATTATTATTCCCACATTGCAGGTAGGGAGCTGAAGCCGAGAGGGAGGGGATTGCCTAAGGTCACCTAGTAAGTTTATGGCAGCAGAGGTGATATTTGAATCTGGGAGGTCACAGGTAGTCAGCCTCATTATTACAGAGAGAAAATGTGCACTCTTAAGTGCTAAAGAATGAATGTGGTGTTCCAGGCAAAACTTCTCAAAAAGGCTAAGGTTTATTTTACTATTTATTTATGTAAGGCTTAGTTTTTCTTCACACATCTCAGTTGCTCTAGGGCAGAGCTGCTCAACTTCGGCCCTCTTGCAGATGTTGGCCTACAACTCCCATAATCCCTCGCTAGTGGACACAGTGGCTAGGGATCATGGGAGTTGTAGTCCAAAAACAGCTGAGGGGCCTACGTTGAGCAGGCCTGCTCTAGGGGATGGGGCTGCAAATCAGTGGCAGAGCATCTGCTTTGCATGCAGAAGATCCGCGGTTCGATCCCTGGCAGCATCTCCAGGTAAGGCTGGGAGAGACTCCTGCCTGAAACCTTGGAGAGCTGCTGCCAGCCAGAGCAGGCAATACAGAGCTAGATGGACCGAGGGTCTGACTCGGTATAAGGCAGATCCCTACATTCCTGGGGTTGTTAAGACAGGAAGCCCTGTCTTAAGGCCTTCCGAAAGGGATCCTTTGGTGCTCTCACCTTGAGTGCTACATAGTTGACATCTACATAGTTGACATGAGGGCTACATAGTTGACATCTCCAAAGCAACAGAGCTGACCTGAGAGGCATAATGGCTTCAGAATAGTTTGAACTTGAAGAGAGACCCTGAGGCAGACCAGGCAGGAAATCCAGATTCTGAACCAGTGAAGCAGTTCTAACTTCTGGCGTTACTCTTGCTACACCAGATGCCAAGACCAAGACATTCACGCAGCACACACATGTTAACTACCTGGGCCTTCCATTTTCAACATTATATGGACCACTCTGGCTCTTCCTCTCCACTTGCCCATCCTTCTCATTGAAGTTTGGAGCAAAGTTTTTCACCCTAAGAAAGAAAGAAAGAAAGAAGAGAAAGAGAGGATTAAAAAATATTGCAACATCCCAGTCTTAAGCACATTTCCATTCCAAGAGAACCTACAAGTAATGTGTTTCATGACCGGAAAGAGGCAGTACAAGCCCTGCTTTGGCTAAAGTAGCTTTTCTGATCTCCTGCATGTACCCATCCCACTCTCTGGACTGCCTCATTGACAGCACAGGCATCACACTGGATGGGAACACTCCACACTAGTACTTGTGAGCAGTTATTTTACCCATATTCCTTGTGCTTCCTCAGACCAGTTGGTTGTTGCTTCCTCTGTTTGCTATTCCCTCCCCCCCCCCCCCCACATTTGCATGCCAGCTCTTGGGAAACATTTGTATGCTTGCAGGTGTGTGCAGGGAGCCCTCTGTTTTGGAGGTCTTTCTGCAGAGAAAGGAGTACTGGAGAAGGTGCCCCGTGAGGGCATGTATGATACATTCAGTAGATTCTGTATTTCTGGGGGGGGGGTGCGCGCGCGCACGCGCGCATGCGCTGTGTGACCTGTGAAGTCCAGCATCAATGCACTTTAAAAAAAAAATTAAGGGTCAGGTTTTTGCAGTACAGCCTGTTAATGCAACTGACCAGAATTGCCACTCCTGCATCGTTCATTTTATTTAATTTATCATATTTCTATACCACCTGGTATGTGCATCTCTAGGTGGTGTACAAAGTAAAAAAAACAACACACAGCAAATGGAAAAACAGTATAAAAACAGTGAAAATTCACGAGCCAAACAAAAGCAATCTGACAAGATAAAAACACATTCAATAGTTTACAATTGTCAGTTAAAAGCCTGAGAAAACAGGTGCGTCTTGAGGGTCCTCCTAAAAGCAAACAGAGAAGGAGATGCTCTTATTTCAACAGGGAGCATTCTTTACCTTACCTTAATCAAACTTTACCTCTTAAAAGTTCCTTGCAGTGATGGCAAGGACAGCGTTTTCAGCTGGACTGATGCAAGATAGAAACCTCTTAGTAAACAAACTGGATTTAAAACTTAAGCCTGGATGCTTTCCAGACTCGACCCTACAACGGGGTCAGGACGAATCTCAGAAGTGTGCTTCCACACTTCCTGTGTCGTGACACCACAGTTCCTACAGGGACAGAAGGGTACCGTTCACATTTCCAATGCCTTGTTGTGCATTTAATCGCTGCGAAATGGAGCTGAGACATCGTATATCTGGCGTGAAAAAGTTGCTGTTTTGGGGGGGTTGTTAGTTGCTGCAAGACTTCTCCCCTGCTGTTTACTGCCCAAATGTGTCTTGCCCAAACGGAGGCATTTTGCTGCTAATGAGCAGCTAGTCTGGAAAGCACCCTGGACAGCTTTCTCATTAGTACCCATATTTATCCAAATAGAAGACGACTCAGAATTTAAGATGACCCCCTTGATTTCTAACATCAAAGAACTTGGAAAAAACACTAGTCTCAGATTCAAGTAAATACAGTAAAGCCTTGTGACAATGATTTAGCAAAAGATAAGGAGTTAGATCTCATGTTTGGGCATATTTTACATGTATTCACTTGTGCTTCTCAGAAGTACATGTATAACAAAATCTGGTTTGTCTATATTTTTAAGTTCAGAGTGCTCCCACTCAACAAACTGTTTGTTTTTGGCAGCTGACTCATTCACGCAGCAAAAAGCCAGTGCTTTCACCAGCCCTTGCAGCAAAAGCTTGCAGCCCAAGCTGGCTGGCTAAAGGCCAAACAACACACAACTTTCAACATGTTACTTGGCCGTGCATGGTGGGGACAGGATAAACAGGACTTCTTCATACCGTGCATAATGAATTTATGGAAGTGACTGCTACACAATGTGTGAAAGACCACTAGCCAAATTAGCTTCAAATCAAGACTGGTCAAATTCATGGAGAATATGTTTACCAATGGTCACCAAGTCTTGATGGCGATACACTACCTCCAAGTTCGAAGACAGGATGCCTCCAACTACCAGTCGCTGGGGAGTGTTATTGGCCTGCTTGTGAACTTGCTGGGAGTTCCGATTGGCCACTGTGGAAATGAGGATGTTAGACTAGATCCGGGCAGCAAAACCTGGGCCCTCCAGCTGTTTTTGCCATATAATCTCCAGCCACAGTGGCCAATAGTCAGGGATTTAGGGACTTATAGG
Organism: Hemicordylus capensis; assembly: GCF_027244095.1. NCBI lineage: Eukaryota > Metazoa > Chordata > Lepidosauria > Squamata > Cordylidae > Hemicordylus > Hemicordylus capensis. Next base: position 21,731,838 of record NC_069661.1, on the reverse strand, counting down.
CCAACATCTGCAGGAGGGCCAAAGCTGAGCAGCCCTGGACTAGATGGACCTTTTGTCCATCTAGGGGGATGGGGTCATAGCTCAGTGGTGGGATACATGCTTTGCTTACAGAAGGTCCCAGGTTCACTCCCCAGATAGGAAAGACTCCTGCCTGAAATCTTGGAGAACTGCTGCCAGTCAGTGTACCAAGTCAGATGGACCAATGGTCAGACACCGCGTAAAGCAGCTCCCTAGGTTCCTGATCTAGCAAGGCCTTCTGCCTGTTCTTATTTTCAGTATCTCCGAGGACTACACGCTACTGTATTTTAATCAAATAAGTAGCCTCAGATGTTGCTGCAAGGAATATATATTTAAACAAATGCTTGCATTCTGCCGGCTCAGTCAAAGCTACGAATCTTATTGCTCAAGAATGTATTCTGCAGGGCATGATGCCAGTTCTAGAAATCTCCAGCGCGGATTGGGGATTGAGGGTAAAGCAAGTGCTATGCCTTGATTATGGATGTTTTACTGCCCTAAATGGAGATATTATGATTCATTTACCGCTTCTCAAGCAGTTTTAAGAAGAAGATGGTACTCTGTCCCCAAAGAGCTCACAATCTAAAAAGAAGTGCAAGATGAACACCAGCAACAGCCCCTGGTGGGATGCTGTGCTGAGGTTGAATATTTCAGATGCTCCCCTCCTGCTAAAAACGAGTGCCTCTTGGCCAGTCAGGGTTAGCAAACATTGCAACATCAACATCCATTGTTGCATCCCCAGTAGCGCTGCTTACACAAGCACTCATTCAGAGTGGCATTGGGGCTTGCTTAGAAATCCACGGTCGCCCGAGAGCGGAGTGTAGCATCTCTGTAATGCTGTGCGTCACATAAGCCACGGTATTTTATTGTTCTTGTTGTTGTATGCTGCCTTATTGCCAGTGAGCAGGGGTTTTCCTCTGACCCTTGCAACATCCACACAGAAAGAGGAACAAACGTCTTGTCTCCACTCATATTCCCAAACAAAATCCTCCCCGCCATTGCCCTGGAGAAAGGCCTCCCTCAGAAGGGAGGCCTCCCTCTCCCCGATCCCTGCAGCCTGCTTTTCAGCAAACACCACTCACCCGATTTCTGGATCAGCCCACTTCGGCCCTGCCAAAACCGAGTTTGCAGTATATTCCACAGGGCTGTAGTCCTCCCATTCAACTAGCCAGTCCACCTTATCATTGGGCACGTGGCTGCGCTCGACCTTCGATCCTGGATATGGGGAGGTCCTAGCTTTGCTGTGCAAGCTCTTTTTTGGAGCTCGACCGCACGACATTCTAGCAGTCTCACTGTGGAACCAACGTTCCGAAGATGGGCTGCAGGAAAACAGAAGCCAAGGGGGGAAAGGGATGAAACCTTGTTCTCCGTAGGCTGTGATGCAGGACTCCAGAAACGGACAGCTGATCATCTGCTACTGGACTACATGCAGATATCTAGATATTTCAGCACCCCAAGAAAATATCATCACATCTCATGTAATCTGGGCAATAAGCAACTGAGTTATTGCCTTAAAAGGGAACAAGGGAGAAAGAACTCTTTGGAAAGTTCCTGATCCAAGATCTTGCCAACCAACCAAGTTCTAGCCTCATTACACTGTGCGTATCAATGACGCTACTGCAAGATGTGGAAGAAGGTATTCAAGGGACAGCATGGTGAATTCTTCTAGTTCCTTGGCTGGGGAGGAAAAGGAGGTATAGAGGAAAGCTACCTGTAAGCAGAGTCGTAGCCATGTGGGGGCCTGCCCCCTTGGGCATATTCCAGGCCTCCTCCCCAAATTTTCAGCTTTCATTTTCAAAAAAGTTACTCTCTAGCTCACTGAGTTAATTTAAAAGAAAATGCAAAGGTCATATTTACGCACAGGTGTTCTGAGGAGTACAAAGGAGATGGAAAAACTATCAGGACTAGGCCCCTCTTTTTTAACACCGTTATATAGCTTTAAATATATACTTAGCATTTGTAGAGCACTTTTGAGTGTTCAGAGCACTTCCCACTAACTATCTTATTGTAATCCTAACAACCACCCTGTATTATGATCTGCACATTGCAGCAACAGCTGAGATGGAATGCCTTGTCTAAGGTCACCTAATGAGTTCATGGCAGAGGCAAAAATTGAACTGGGGCAGTCCTGATTCCTAACTTACTTATCCACTAAGCCAGGGGTTCCCATCTGTGGATTTCCAGATGTTGCTGGAGTACAACTCCCGTCATCCTTAGCCACAGGCCACTGTGGCTGAGGATGATAGTAGTCCAACATCTGGGGACCCAGGGTTAGAAACTCCTGCACTAAGCTATCTTGTGTCACAAATATATTCGACTCCCTGTATTTATGTTCTGCAATTATTCCTGCCTCCTCTCGGCATAGAATGCCTACCCAAGGGCCTGCTTTGCAAGCAGCCTAACATTCAAACACTGATCACTGTAAAATAATCCCAGCAGAGTTATCTCCAGAAATATTCATAGTGCAACATTCACATCTTAAACTCCAGTTATGCCTTCTCAGTGATCTGTGTATTAAACAGAAGCACAAAGAGCAGCATCCGACTCTAGGATAGATACCTGTAGGCTAGAGTCCTGGCAGCCTGGAACAGCGGGTAGAGATAGTAACAGGAAGAACACCTAGCAGCACCAGCAGACAGAGTTACAGTAAGAGAAACCACAGCAACAGTTCGGGCCAGAAAACCCCTTGCCATTCCACACAGAGAGTTCACTGGGAACTGGGCCTCCCTAAAGAGAAGCACCTGTCCGGTGTGAACCAACCTGGACAGTCAGGAGAACAAGGAAGGAACACCTGTGACCTCTGTCGTCTTCTCGTCTTTGTTCCCTACAAGGCAACACAAGAGTCACGTCACCATTTAGAAGTCAAACTGCTAGGTGGTAGCCAGATACACCCTTGCAGAACTTAAAGCAGATCCTTTATTGCATGTCAGTTACTGATAATTCCAGAGACTTTGCCTGATTGGATTCGTATCTGATGATAAAATATATCTATTAATAAAAAGTTGAAATTTTGATCTGCTGACACTTATACATACTGCGATTGTCTGGGTGAAACCATTTGAAAAATACACCAAACTATTAACTGGAGTAAGACAGGACTGCATTGGTAGGAACCAGGCTGCCAGTACTGGAAGCACCAGCCTCAAGATTACAGCAGGTCCCTCTGCAGATGAGCGCCACTTTCGGAGCTGTAACCGTGAGTGATTTGGGGAGGAAGAAGTCAGAATGAGGCTTTTTGTTTCTTGACAATCTAAAGCATTATTCAGATGAGAAAGTCTTGGTTTACACATCCTTGATTCTTGTTTCCATTTATAGATTAAAACTTTACAAAAAATAAAGTATATTATTTTACATAACCGCATGCAGTGCAATTGTTTTTAAGCATTTTTAATTGGTTTTAAATGGTTCTGAACTGCTTCAGAGTTGTCTTTATATTGTTTTAATCTGTTGGTTTTAAATGGTGTTTGTTTTTGTATTTTACTTGTTGTGAACCGCCCAGAGCCTTTAGATGGGGTAGTATTAAAAGTGTGGGGGGAAATTAATAATAATCCTATGGCTGCTTACTCGAAAGTAAGCTCCATAAGAAAGCTAGTGTGATGTAGTGGCTAAACTGTCAGAGTGAGAAGGGAGAGACCTCAGTTCAAATCTCCTTAGCTGTGAATGACTTGGGGTCAGTTATTATTTCAGCCAAGTCCCCTACACAGGACTGTGAGGATAAAATGCAATAGGGAAGAGTCATGTGTACTACCCTAAGTTCCTTGGAGGGCAGGATAAAAATGAAGTGATAAATAACTTCAGTGGGACATCTGTACACATTTATATGAGAGTAAATGCCACTGGTCACCTTAAATGGCACAGCAGGGAAATGCTTGACTAACGAGCAGAAGGTTGCTGGTTCAAATCCCTGCTGGTATGTTTCCCAGACCTATATCGGGCAGCAGTGATATAGGAAGATGCTGAGAAGCATCATCTCACACTGCACAGGAGGAGGCAATGGTACCTTTAAATGCCACTGAGCACTGTGGATTTACCTCTGGTAAACATATATAGAACTACACTGTAAATCATGCTGATCTGCAGCTAAGCAGAGCCTTTGCATTTATATTCCAGGGAGACTGTTTATAGCTATGTGTATTTCTATATATTTTTATATTTTCACATAGGATGAACAGATGTAGAGGACGACAAGGGCTCCTATACCTTTATTAGATGTGCAGCAGAGGAAGCTTTGAGAGGTCTAGTTTTCCTTTCTTCTGCATGAGCTTTTTCAGATGATGACTTTACAGCAACTTTACCACCAACCTTTTGGAGGAGCTGCAAAAAGATCTCTCCAAACTGGGGGAGTGGGCAACAAGATGGCAAATGCAGTTCAGTGTTAACAAGTGTAAAGTGATGAATATTGGGACAAAAAAAAAACCCAACTTCACATGTATGCTGATGAGGTCTGAGTTGTCAGTGACTGACCAGGAGAGGGATCTTGGGGTCGTGGTGGACAGGCAGCTGTGAAAAAGGCCAATTCCATGCTAGGGATCATTAGGAAGGGGATTGAAAATAAAACTGCTAATATTATAATGACCTTATACAAAACTATGGTGCAGCCACATTTGGAGTACCACGTGCAGTTCTGGTCACCATATCTTAAGAAAGACATTGTAGAATTGGGAAAGGTGCAACCAAAGGAGAGGACCATTAAGATGATTAGAGGCCTGGAGCACCTTCATTAGGAGGCAAGGCTACAACACCTGGGGCTTTTGAGTTTGGAAAAGAGGCAACTGAGGGGAGACATGATAGAGGTGTATAAAATCATGCATGGTGTGGAGAAAGTTGATAGAGAGAAATTGGGCTTTTCTTCACTTAATACCTACTTTTAGTATAATATGGATGAATTATACTAGAACCAGGGGCCATCCCATGAAACTGATTGCCAAGAAATTTAGGACCAACAAAAGAAAATACTTTTTCATACAATGTATAATCAACCTATGTAATTCTCTGCCACAAGATTAGGTAATGGCTAACAGTCTGGATGGCTTTAAGAAGGATTTAGATAAATTCATGGAGAGCAGCTCTATCAATGGTAACTAGTCTGAGGGCTATAGGCCACCTCCAGCCTCAGAGGCAAGATGCCTCTAAATATCAGTAGCAGGGGAGTAGCAGTAGGAAAGAGGGCATGCTCTCAGCTCTTGCCTGTGGTGGGCTTCTCAGAGGCATCTGGTGAGTGAGACACTGTGTGAAACAGGATGGTAGACTAGATGGGCCTTGTGCCTGATCCAGCAGGGCTCTTCTTATGTTATTATGACTTTACTTTGGGAGTGGGGGAGCGCATTCACATATCAGCCAGATTTACCCCTAAGTCCGTGCAATATTTCAGAGAGCACTTCACACAGAATTCGAGTTTTTTCCTCCAAATTGGAGCCTAGCCTAATTGATGTCCGGGGGTTTTAAAAAAAAATCCTCTCTGTGTTGGAATATCTGTTATGCTCTAAACTCTCAGTAAAGCCTTGCAGTAAACCCAGCTGTCTGAAAAGCCTCCATGAAAAGCCAAACAGCCACTTCTGCACACCTATTAAGTGATACAGGTGTCTTGTCCTACTTTGCAGTTGATCATCCTGTTTTCACATTTCTCCTTACTGCACATTTTAACAAGTTAGAAAACTTTATTAAGCTATTTCCTGGCCAGTGTTTGCACAAGTTTTATACAGAGAACTCAGACAAGGAAAGAAAAACAGGAGCAGAAAAATACACTGGATTCACAAGTTCTTATGGTTGTGCCAATTTCTTGTGAAACTCCTGAGACTCAAACACAGTTAACACTTTGTTCTTTTACAACATGATATTTACAAGACAAACCAGTTATCTGATATAAAATTTATTTACATTTCTAGGCCTACCACATTCCAAAAATTCCATAACAATACTAAAACAGTTGGTCTAAATATACTTCTGAGGAAAACCACACAGCAAATGTGAAATATACTTCCTAATATACTATGCAAGCAAAGCCTTTATTACATCTATTAAACCCCAAGTTAAATTAAAGCTTCTTTTTTTTAAAGTCATTATTATGCATCACAATCAGAACTCAACAGGTTATGACACTACAAGTTCACAGCCCAGCAATATACATGTTTACTCAGAAATAATTCCCATTAACATAAACAGGGATGTGTCTAAATACACACTTAGAAATACAGCTTTAGAGTTTCACTCATATTTTCTGAGCTCATCCAGTAGAGGCTATCTATATTACAGAAACTCAGGAAGTTAGTTTTTATAATGAACACTGTAAATAAACTAGAACTGCTTTGTTCAGATTTAAAACCTCACCATCTCCCCTAGATACACAAATCTATGTCTACATATATCCTTTCTGTCTTTTCTATGTCTAGAAAAACAATATAGATTTCAAGAAACAAAACTAAACAAAATCCAGAGTTATACATAAAGGAAAGGAAAGATTGTGCAGTTGAGTCGGTGTTGACTCCTGGCGACCACAGAGCCCTGTAGTTTTCTTTGGTAGAATACAGGAGGGATTTACCATTGCCTCCTCCCTCACAGAATGAGATGATGCCTTTCAGCATCTTCCTTTATCACTGCAGCCCGATATAGGTGTTTCCAGGGAGGAGCATAATAAAAAAGGAGTCCCTATCTCGTACTTTCAATCTTAATATATAGGCGCTCGTGTGTACACCAGGCGGCTGCACAACCTCAGCCCTCCAGCTGTTGGCGGACTCCAACTCCCATAATTCCCAGCCACAGTGGCCATCAGTCCGGGGTAGTGGGAGCTGTAGTTCAACAGCTGGAGTCCAGGTTGTGCAGCCCTGGTATATGCACATGCGCGTACACATACAGCTCTGTAGCAAAATTTAAAGAGCAGGAGGGAGGCTCCTTTTCCTCTCTTCATGCTCCCTTTTCAGTCATTTACTCCGCACTCACCTTCTTCACACTTCCTTCTTCAATCTCTTCCCACCCATCCAGTTACCTCGCAATAGCTCTCTGCCCTGTGATTGGTTAAAACAGCGTTCATCCCACCCTCTTTGAAAAACTGACGGAGAAGCAAAGCAGGTTTGTATTCTGACCACCTCCCAGTCCCTTTTGTGTGCCATTGATAGGACAGCGTGAGCATCGATCTCTCTGGGGCCACGCCCACCTCTGCCAATGAGGCATGCAGCTGCCGCCCAGAGTACTGACGTAATGTTCCGGCTTGATTCTGATTGGGCTTCGGACGTCCGGGCGGAGGTCAGACGATGCAGGCTCTATCAGTCCCCACGCTTAAAGAGCCAATCCTTTCAACCCTCTCCCCAGTCCCGACCGAATAACTCTCAGTCAGAAAGACGGGGGAGCAATCAAGACTCACAGACCCCCTAAATCACTGACATTTCCCATTCAAATCTCAACGTGAAGTATTTAGGTGTCACTCTAGAGATGTCAAAAGGAGATGCAGAAGTTGATGCCCGCTTTGAATTCTGGCCTGACGTTCTTGCTGCGTTGTTTATAGCTCTATGCGTTGTTTATAGTTTGTGTTTATAGTCGTATGCCATCACTCTAGACTTTTTCCATCTAGGCCGTCAGAGGCGTGCGCCTTCTGAAGCTAAGCCGTTTGACCAAATGTGCCCGCCCTTTCATGACGTCAACCCTTTCAGAAATGGAAATAGCGCGATATCTAGATTAGAGAACCGTATCGTTAGTTTACGACGTATTCTTCCGCGGTTCAAAAAGTAATCCCTCTGTCAGTCAGAGTGGCAATGACAGGGCTCATGTTGGTACAGAGAACATGATGCTGGATGATGTACATATGATCGCGTACATTAGACTTATTTGTGTGCTCAGCCTAACCTACCTCGCAGGGTTGTTGTGAGGGGGCAGAGTTGCCAGAACCTAAGGGGTATACTTGTGGGTCAAATGGGCCGTAAACCAGAATTTGGCTTTTTAAAAGCCAAATCTGGCCACCTAGGGGGACACCCCCATGAATGTTACATGGTGCAGCTTTTACAACTTTATTAATAAGAATAGAATTATTTATAAAATGTGGCTCTACCTAGTTCTCAAGCATTATGCAACAAAAACAACATAACAAACATCTAGTTTAGAGGCTCTGAACTTGGGGTGGGGGTCCAAAGGTTAAGTTAAAAAATAAATGTATGATTAAAGTTAGTGCCTCCAAAACATCATTTTCAATCAAAAACAGTATGTCCTTTTGCTTGACTTTTCATTATATCTTAATTGGTTGATTTGATTAAGTGCCGTCAAGTCGATGTCGACCCACTCACTCAATCACCTTGCCCAACTATGGAAGATTAGAAACAGGTCTGTAATTAGCTAACTCCGAGGGATCCAATGCAGGTTTCTTCAAATAATAATAGCCTCCTTAAGACAAGGAGGCATCCTGCAATCCCTCAGAGAAACATCAATAATATTTATTAAACCTTCTCTGATAATGCACTTACCAGATTAGATAAACCAGATTTGGCAAGGGTTGAGAACAGATTGTTGGAAGCACATATATATGTACAGATATATCTGAGGTATTATCTTAAATCTGTGGATTATCTGAGGTAACTGCACTCTCAGTATCAGTCCTGCAATGGAGATTTTAATTCTGACTTGCTTTACAGGATGGTTGCATATGTAGAAGAATTACACCACCACCACCACCCCTGCCCATCTCTGAAAAGTGTATTGGAAAGTATTAAAATGGGGCCAAGAGACAAGGAAATGTCCATGGGAAAGTACAGTTTTGCTTGCATGAATAGATGCCTCAGCTAATTTCTCAACGGACAGAGAAATTTGCTGTAGAAATAGAACAAATAGCAAGGCTGTGAACAGAAGCTTATTTTGCTCAACAGAAACTGAGGCGTAATGGCTAGTCCGTTGTAACTGTCGCAACCCAATGAAATTTCCCATTGATTGTCAGACATGCACAATGTTTCTGAAAGGTTACACGTACACTAAAAAAACACCCCTGATTTGTATAAATATGCGAGAGAAACTCTGTTCTTGGCCTTGAGCTTAGCAGCAGCCTGACTGTTGATAATTCTCTTGGCCTGCTTTCAGATGACGTGTACATAGAAACTCAAAGTCTGACTGAGAGTGATCAATCACATTTGTGAATCTTTGTTTCTTCCACACATGGATTACTGAGATAATTATGTGAAGTGCTTTGGACATTATAAAGTGTAAATATTAACAAGTACCTCGATAGATTTCATAAAATAGGAACAGAAAACAGTTGCTAGTGCCAGGGGCGTAGCAAAGTTGGAGTGGGCCCAGAGACAAGATTTTAAAATGCCCCCCCACACACACACCCCACTGAAGCTCAGCTCATGAAGTAAAGAAATCTTAAATGAGGATGAATAGTGGTAACAAATATTTATTTATTTATTTACTTACTTACTTACACACACACACACTCTTATGTGCCACAATAGAACATCATCCTAATTTATTTTTTTAAAAATTGTAAATTGTGGACGATGCAAGTCATTTAATGGTACGAAAGAAAGACATGCTGTTCTGGTAGCTCCAGGTCTTAATACTCACATCAATTTTGGAGGACTGAAGGAAGCCCGGGTGGGTGCACGGCTGGGGGAGTCAGTCATGTGACTTGCCTCGGGGGGGGGCCAAGGCAGTGGGCCCTCAGACAACTGTCTCCCCTTGCCCTATTATAGTTACGCCCCTGGCTAGTGCTAAATCTGGACTAACAAGGCTGCTGAAATAATATGCAAAGCTATGATTCTTTGGATGTCTGTTTATCTCTTCTAATTGACAGAAGAACCATCTTGTTTAGGGATCAGGAGTGGTAGGTCAGTAATCTTAAAAAAGGAAGAAGTAATGTGGAGATTATCTCTCTCTCTCTCTCTCTCTCTCTCTCTCTCACCGCATTGGCGAGTTTACCTTCAGTGATGGGCTCCACCTCAGGGATTGCCCTACACAGCCCCTATAATTTCCTGTGGGATCCTCCCCTAAGCCCACATGTGCTTGCACGTGCCTTAAGGTTTTGACATAGGTAAAGGTGAGTTTCATTGCTCCAGACTTTAAATTAATTAACATATGCAAATTTTGATTGGTTCCCCACCCCCAGTAGAAATGGTCCACCTGTATTTTCTGGCACAAGAAGCTACTGACTCTGCTTATCTTATTATTGTCTATGTGATATGGGGGTAAAAGTACAATAAATAGGACAAATGTTAAAGTATCTTGCACACTGAAAAGTATTATATAATTGCTGATAATACTATGAACCTGGAAGCAACAGAACATCTTTTAAAAAAATAATGTTAGAGGTACAAATAGGGCCGACATCAGAGATTGCCATCGCTGGACTGTTGTTGAATGCCCAGGGCCCTCAGAGGGGGCAAATACTGACCCCTGAGATCACCCTTGTGTGTACACCCTTCATGTGGTGAAAATAGAATGACTCTCTCAAGGCCCACTCAGATAAGAAGGGCATTTTGCTGAGTGCTTCCTGAAACCTCAAGCCAGCTACGAGTATGAACATAATTTGTGGAGATGAAACACACTATTGCAACTGGGAATAATGGGAGTTGTAGTCCAACAACTCGTTTGAACAATGGTTTTCCTCATGACACTCTATGGATGTGAAAGCTAGACTTTGAAGAAGCAAGATAGAAAAAGTATTGATGCTTTTGAACTTTTGTGCTGGAGATGGAGAAGACTTTTGAGGATACCATAGACAGCCAGGAAAACAAACATATGGATCATAGAACAAATCAATCCAGAATTTTCACTTGAGGCACAAATGACCAGGCTCAGACTATCATACTTCGGACACATTATGCGATGACCCAGCTCCCTTGAGAAGTCTGTAATGCTGGGAAAAGTTGAAGGCAAGAGAAGAAGAGGACGGCCAGCAGCAAAGTGGATGGACTCGATCACGACAGCAATGAATGCACCTCTGAGATACTTTAAAGGCCAAGTTGAAGACAGATCATCCAGGAGAGAATCTATCTGTGTGGTCATTAAGAGTTGACACTGACTTGATGGTACTTAATCAGTCAATCAATCAAAGTCCACCAACATCTGGGGACCCAAGTGTGAGAAATGTTTTTTAAAATGCATTTACAAAATCTTTGCCTCTAAGATTTATTGCCATCTACACCTTAAGTGAGTTTGTAAACAAGTTTGTGAAGGGTCAGACTAGATGTAGTATGAATCACATAAGATGTGCCAGCTTATCAGGGCCAAGAAAGCTGTTGAAAACTTTCAAATTTAATTCCAGGGCAAAAAGCAGTCATTGGAGAGGCACAGGGGGAAGGGTTAAATGCCCTCTCCCTGTATTCTTGGATCCTGATTGGACAGTCTTGCTGCAGGCGGTGCGGAAAATATAACTTGTAGTATGAATGACATTATTGCCTATAGAATGGTGTTTACCTATAGGAGGGGTTTTGCCTGTAGAAGGGTGTGGAAAATATAACTTGCAGTATGAATCACATCATTGACCCGTGTTTGTGTGTTATTTATTTATTTATTGCATTTCTGTACCGCCTTTCTGCCTTGACAAAGGCACCCAAAGCTATATTATGCTATATTAAAAAACAAATTACATAAGACTAATAAAGCATTATTGTCTCAAGCTGTTGGTCTTTTCAGAAGCTGAGGAGAAGAGTTCTCTGGCCTGGAGCTTTTACACACATGGCTGTTAATTCGAATCTCCTCCAGAATGGAGGGTGTGAGTTTATCAGCTGGATTACCGCAAAGTCACTGTGGGCTATCAGGGACCAGTTCAGACATAACTCTGTTTCCCCCCAAATTATGGCTGCGCATTCTGGCTTAGCCCAAATTATGTCCGGCGTAATTATAGTAATCCTCAATTTTCAGCAGGTTTTGGGGGGGGGGCGGGGAACCAAGGCTTCTGGTTTGCCCCGATGCTTATCTGTGATGTGTGGAGGGGCCATTGCTGATATTTGGGCTGTTTTCCAAACTCACACATTCGTGTGTGTTTTAAAAAAAAAAAGTTTGCTGGGTGGATTTCCGGAACGCCAAGTATCAGCATGAAGGGGAGTTTGACAGCTGTGTTCTGTATGGTCTGCTCTTTGAGTGATTTGCAATTGTGAGCACTGGGGGTGGGGGGAGGGGTTGTGGCAGATTGGTGGAAATCTGTGTAAGGAGTCCGGGAGGGGAGGGGGAGGGAGAAATTTGTGAGTTAAATGGGAATGCAAAATGCCTTCCTATAAGGCTTTGTCTTATTGAAGCTTAGTCACCATAGGAACATAGACTTTACATATGCTGCGGTTGTTGGAAGATGCCTGGAAGCTTAACAATGGAGACTGCAGGTTCAATGCAACCTGAGCCCTTTGTGTCTGAGCTGATTCCATGAGGCTTCATTTTTCTTCATCACAGAGAGAAAGCAATGATTTCTACTTTAAACTCCCATGGCCTCTTAAATGGTCTGGGGTAGGGTGGGGGGAACATGAGGTGATGAATGCAGTCACAAAGGCAAGTTCATGATAAAAATCAGCAAAGATTTGGGTCAGATTCGGCAAGTTTGGGTTAAATGTTCTGTTGTTTTGACTAGTCAGTCTTGTGGAGCACTGGCTGGCTGTCAATTTTTTTAAAAAAAAGTAATAATGAAGGGAGGCGCCTCGCGCCTCCTTCTCTGGGATGCGATTGGTGGGAGAAAAAACCCTGAGCAAGCTGTGGGAACACACAGAGAGAAAGATTTGCAGGGAATGTGGAGAGGAGCCGAGGAAATGCTAACGGTGCATATGATGCCGTGAATTAAACAGCTCAGAATCTGCTGCAAAGCAGATTTGCTGTTCCAATAACCCACAGCATGAAGCCATGTCTGGATAAATCCCTGGGTGCCTCCTTTCTTGCCTTCTTCTCAGGGGACACTGGTCTTTCAGTGGAGAGGGGGGTCTCCTTTCAGTGGGAAAGGGGGGAGGGGGGGTCTCCCCAACAGACCTCACAGGCCAGTACTGGTCTCTATGGGAACCAATATTATGCTCTTCCCTAGCCTGGGCACCTCCTTTCTTGCTCAGGGCACCCAGGTCTTCATGGGGCTTTCCCAGACAGCAGGCTTTTCTGCGAGTTCGAAGTTGGGGGAAAAAAAAACGATGCAAAAAGTTGGGGTTTTTTTTTAACCCCTATGTACATTGGGCTAGACTCCGATGCACTTAAAAAAAAAAAAAAACCAAATAGTGTGTGAATTGCTCCCTGATATCTCATGGGGACTTCGGGGTAAATTTGTCCAATGTGTGAACGCACCCCCTCCCTTCCGGAGGAGATGTGAACTAAAAGCTGGGTGTGAAAAGCTTCCTGGTGTGATCGCAACTCTCCCTCCCACATCTGAGGACAGGGAGAAGCTCCAGCATGTCACAACAAGTTAATTTCACTCAAAAAGCTGGCAATAACACAATAACACAACCAAACCAAGTCCAAGCCTCAGGCTCTTATTTAATTCCAGGGCAAAGAACAGTAATTGGAGAGGCAAAGAGGGAAGGCGTAAATGCATACACTCCCTGCATGCTCGGATATTGATTGGGCTGTTTTGCTACAAGGGTTTGCCTATAGAAGGGTGTGGGAAATATAACTTTGCAGAATGTCTTCCTGCTGCACACTTTGCTGCATACTGTAAACAAAACAAAACAAAACAAAAAACCCTCTAGCTTGCTGGATAACAAAGTCCTTTCAGCTGTCAGTCAAACAACAGTGTAGTGCGTGTATGGGAGGAAGAAAAATGAACCTCTTGCTCGATCTCCTCTGGCTTTTAGTTCTCATAATCTACTATTACGTGGAGGCCTTGGTGAAACTTTTTATTCCTGTGAAGAGAAAATCTGTCAGTGGGGAGATTGTTCTTATCACTGGAGCAGGGCATGGAATCGGAAGACTCACAGCCTATGAATTTGCCAAACGTCATAGCAAATTGGTTCTCTGGGATATAAACAAGGTATATATCATTCCACCTTTGGATCAGAGAATTAACAGGAAAAAGAAATATTGCTGTCTCGCAACAAAATAGCAAGTGGAAAACAAAATCTTGGGTAACTATGATTACTTACAGCCAATCCTGATCATGTTTACCAGGAAGGAAGTAACTAATTCCAAATGAATTCTTTTCTAAGGAAATATTCATAGGTTTGCAGCATGCATGCATCTGGTTCTAGTTTTTTTTTTTTTTTTAGATAGCTTCTATCCTGTGTGCAGGAAGAATGAGGAGAAAAATGTCTGACTTTATATACTTGTTTGTAGCACTGGAGAAAGAATTCTTTGTAAGTGAATTGTGCTTCACAGACCTGTCTTTGTTTTGAAAGAGTCTCTAGGAAACTGGATTAGAAAAACAAAGGCAACTTGGAACCCAGTTAGCATAGAAAAAGACCTTAAGGTTTGGACTGGCATCTGCTTAAAGGCTCTGATCCTGCAGATTTGATTCTAACACTGACCTCACCTCAATCATGCTAGCGAAATAGATGGAGACTAAAAATATGTGAATAGTCTCCATGTCAATTGTATGGCCCTTTTAAAATGGCTGACATTCAGAATAAAATACTCCTGAGCAGTCTTATTGAAATGTAGTCATTTAGAGTAACTCCTGAGTAGTACTATCAATACCATAGTCTGGATGTCTGCCGATTCCTGAATGGGCATAACTGCAAGGGGGAACAGTCTGAGACCAATGTTCTCTAGAGAGGGCATGAAGTTGAGCGGCGTGAGAGAAAAGAAAGCAATGTCAGTTTGAATTTGGACACAGCAGGAGAGAGCTGAGCTGAGAGCATCCTTAAGCTAGAGTTGCATCTGGGGAGCGCAATTGTTTTGTTTGGGATTGTGATTCAGGATTTGCAGCTGTTGTACCTTGCTTGAGGAGTTCTGTTTGCTTCCAAAAAAAGCCTGCATCTGCATATTTGTAGATAAACAGATGTCGCCCTAAGCGTCCAGTGCACTTCCACTAAACTTCTCATAATCTGGATAATTGGGAAGGGTTTAACCAAGCTGCCGCAAGGATGCTTGTGGGTGCAAGTCGATTCCCAAGTATTACACCCATCCTGCGTCAGCTTCATTGGCTACCGGTCCACTTCTGGGCTAGATTCAAGGTCCTTTAAAGTGTGAGGCTGCAAAAAATTCAGATAAAACAGAAGGGGACAGAGCAGAACCGCATAAAGAGCAGACAGGAGCCTGTGCCAGCAGGTCAAAGAGTCAAAAGAATATCATACATCAGGGGAGAGATTCAGCATATAGGTGCTTATATGCCAATGCCAGAAGCCTCCGAGCCAAGATGGGTGAGCTGGAGTGCTTGGTTGCTAACGCAGAAATAGACATAGTGGGCATAACAGAAACATGGTGGAACAGTGAGAACCAGTGGGACACTGTTATCCCTGGGTATAAACTCTATAGAAAGGACAGGGAGGGGTGCCTTGGAGGAGGGGTAGCACTGTATGTTAAAGAAGGGATAGAATCTAACAAGCTAGAAAACCTAGATGGACTGGAGTCCTCCACAGAAACCCTGTGGGTGACTGTACAAGCCCGGAAAGGGAACATGCTACTGGGGATGTGCTATCGCCCTCCGGATCAAAATGCCAACAGTGACTGGCAGGAGGAAATCAGGGAGGCATCAAGGAGAGGCAGGGCTGTAATTATGGGTGACTTCAATTACCCACACATAGACTGGGTAAATTCACATTCAGGTCAGGACAAAGAGGTCAAATTTCTAGATATGCTAAATGACTATGCCCTAGAACAGTTGGTCATGGAACCAACCAGAGATAAGGCGACCTTGGATCTAATACTGAGTGACACCCAGGACCTGGTGTATGATATCAGGGTCATCGACCCTTTAGGAAACAGTAACCACAGTGCCATCAAATTCAGCATACATGAAGGGAGAGAATCACCAAGGACGTCTAACACGGACATTTTGAATGTCAGAAGAGGAAACTACTCCAAAATGAGGAGTATGGTGAAAAGAAAGCTGAAAGGGAAAATCAGGAGAGTCACTTCGCTCCAGAGTGCATGGAGTTTAATCAAAACTACAATACTAGAAGCCCAGTTAGATTGTATACCCCAAAGGAGGAAAAGTACCACTAAGTCCAGGAGGACGCCAGCATGGCTAACGGGTACCGTCAAGGAAGCCATAAAAGGGAAGAAGACTTCCTTCTGAAATTGGAAGGCCTGTCCAAACGAAGAGAACAGAAAGGAACACAAACTCTGGCAAAAGAAATGCAAGGTGACAATAAGGGAGGCAAAAAGAGAGTTTGAGGAACATTTAGCCAAAAGTATCAAGGGGTAAAAAAAGTAACAAAAACTTCTTTAAGTACATCAGAAGCAGGAAACCTGCCAGGGAGGCAGTTGGACCATGAGACAATGAGGGAGTGAAAGAGATTATTAAGGAGGATTTGGAGGTTGCAGAGAAGCTGAATGAGTTCTTTGCATCTGTCTTCACAGCAGAGGATCTGAGCATATACCTGTTCCTGAACCAGGCTTTTTAGGGATGGAGGCTAGAGAGCTGAGTCAGATAGAAGTGACAAGAGATGATGTTCTAAACTGTCTGGAAAAACTGAAAGCTAACAAATCACCAGGGCCAGATGGCATCCATCCAAGAGTCCTCAAAGAACTCGAATGTGAAATTGCCAACCTCCTTGCTAAAATATTTAACTTATCCCTGAAATTGGGCTCTGTACCAGAGGACTGGAGAGTAGCAAATGTAACACCGATTTTCAAAAAGGGATCCAAGGGCGATCCGGGAAATTACAGGCCGGTTAGCCTAACGTCCATTCTAGGAAAAATGATGGAAAGCATCCTCAAAGATAAAATTGTAAAGCACCTAGAAGAACAGGCCCTGCTGGGAGTGAGCCAGCATGGCTTCCGCAAAGGTAAATCTTGCCTCACCAACCTTTTGGACTTGTTTGAGAGTGTCAACGAGTGAGTGGAACAAGGTGATCCAGTTGACATAGTATACCTGGACTTCCAAAAAGCTTTTGACAAAGTTCCTCATCAAAGACTCCTGAGGAAACTTAGCGTTCATGGGATAAGGGGACAAGTACATGTGTGGATTGCTAACTGGTTAAAGAACAGGAAGCAGAGGGTATGTATAAATGGAGAATTTTCACAATGGAGGGAAGTAAGAAGTGGGGTCCCCCAGGGATCTGTACTGGGACCTGTGCTTTTTAATTTATTCATAAATGATCTAGAAGCAGGGGTAAGCAGCGATGTGGCCAAATTTGCAGATGATACCAAACTCTTCCGGGTAATGAAATCCAAAACGGATTGTGAACAGCTCCAAAAGGATTTCTCCAAACTGGGGGAGTGGGCGACAAAATGGCAAATGTGGTTCAATGTTAGCAAGTGTAAAGTGATGCACATTGGGACAAAAAACCCCAACTTCAAGAATATGCTGATGGGATCCGAGCTGTCGGTGACGGACCAGGAGAGGGATCTTGGGGTCGTGGTGGACAGCTCGTTGAAAGTGTCGACTCAATGTGCAGCAGCTGTGAAAAAGGCCAATTCCATGCTAGGGATCATTAGGAAGGGGATTGAAAATAAAACAGTTAACATTATAATGCCCTTATACAAAACTATGGTGCGACCACACTTGGAGTACTACGTACAATTCTGGTCAACACATCTTAAAAAGCACATTGTTGAACTGGAGAAGGTACAGAAGAGGGCAACCAAGATGATCAGGGGCCTAGAGCACCTTTCTTATGAGGCAAGACTACAACACCTGGGGCTTTTTAGTTTAGAAAAAAGACAACTGTGGGTAGACATGATAGAGGTCTATAAAATCATGCATGGTGTGGAGAAAGTGGAGAGAGAGAAATTCTTTTCCCTCTCACACAACACTAGAACCAGGGGTTGCTGCATGAAATTGATTGCCAGGAGGTCTAGGACCAGCAAACGGAAGTACTTTTTCACACAACGCGTGATCCACTTGTGGAACTCTCTGCCACAGGATGTGGTGACAGCCAACCACCTGGATGGCTTTAAGAGGGGTTTGGATAACTTCATGGAGGAGAGGTGTATCAATGGCTACTAGTTGGAGGGCTGTGGGCCACCTCCAGCCTCAAATGCAGGATGCCTCTGAGTACCAGCTGCAGGGGAGTAATGGCAGGAGAGAGGGCACACCCTCAACTCCTGTCTGTGGCTTCCAGTGGCATCTGGTGGGCCACTGTGCAAAACAGGATGCTGGACTAGATGGACCTTGGGTCTGATCCAGCAGGGCTGTTCTTATGTTCTTCTTGTGTTCTTAAGGTGCTGGTATTGACCTTTAAAGCCTTACACAGCTTGGGGCCAGGGTACCTGTCGGACAACATTCGCCTATATGAACCTGCCAGGGCCCTCCATGCATCATCTCAGGCCCTGCTCATGACCCCGCCACTAACAGAGATCTGGTTGGCAGGGACTAGAGACAGGGCCTTTTCGGTTGTGACCCCTCAGCTTTGGAACACCCTCCCTGAAGAGTCTGACCGTGTTCCCTCCCTCAGTGTTTTTAAAAAACATCTTAAAACACACCTTTTTAAAGAGGCTTTTTAATGCTCCTCTTTTTTGTTATATCTGGTAGATTCTTTAGCTTTTTATAATTTTCAGGTTTTATCTTTTAAAATAACCTTTAATTTGAACTTAATAATGACAACTTTTTTGTTTAATTTAGTTAATTTTATTACTTTTATTGTATCTTGTGTCTATCTTATTATTGTGAGCCGCCCCAAGCAGTAGTGCACTGGCGGGGCGGGGTGTAAATATTTTAATTAATTAATTAATTAATTAATTAAATTTAACTGTGAAATAGACTGGGGCAAAAACAGCATGGCACTAATTAAAGATAGAGTAAGAGATCATCTATATAAATTGAGGCCACTACTTTTAGTAAAATGTGAGGAGCTTTTAATCTCAAATATGCATGGAAGAACTGTGGCTACTTGGCAGAGAACTCTGCATATGCTTAGGGAATGTTCTTTCTTGCTGCTTGAGTGTTTGTTTTAGTACCCCCTACTAACTGAGCAAAGAAGCATCTTTTAAAGTGGTGATTTTCTTATGCAGGGAAAGAACAATTGTCCCCATCCAACCCCAGCACAGCATGCTTCCAGTGGCTGTTGCTGGTATCTACTAGGGGTGTGCATGGAACCTGCTGGCCTGGTTCGGTTTGAGTCTGAACTGGACTCGAACCTGACTGGCCCAGTTCGGTTCTGCACCCCCTCAACCCCCCCCCCGCCCCCTGGTTTGGTTCGGTCCAAGGGGGATTTGTGAACTTTTTAAAAAAAAAATGAAGAAGAAAAAACCTTTTAGGCCCTTCAGGAGGCTTCATCTAGGCCACCGGGGGTGGGGGTGGGGGGAGTGTTTCCTCAAAGGTTCCCTGCCAGTCTCCCTTATCACCGCCGTGGCCCATGCCAAATGGCCTCTACGAGGACCTGAGGTCATTTGTACTTGGGCCGCGGCGGTGATGAGGGAGGCCAGCGGGGGAAGGGGGAACCTTCACACACACACACACACACACACCCTGCAGCCTAGATGAAGCCCCCTGGAGGGGCTAAAAGGTTAGATTCCCCCCCCCAAAAAAAGTTTGCGAACGTGGCAGTGGCTTTGGTTCCGGTCTGGACAGACTGGGTTGGAGTGGGTTCGGTTCGACCCCAAACCATCAAACCCCCAAAACTAAAACCGCGAACCCCAAACCCCCAAATCGGTTCTGCATATCCCTAGTATATACCTTATGTTTCCTTTTAGACTGGGAGCCCTTTTGGGACAGGGGACTATTTTGTTTGCTTATATAAACTGCTTTGAGCACTTTTGTTGAAAAGCAGTTTATAAGTATCCGTAGTATTAGTAGTGTTCCAGGACTGAACCCTGACAGTGAAAATAGATTTTAGGGCTAAAACCTTGCTCAGTGTGAACCTGTTTTTTTATTTTTTGGACCCAGTTATGTAGTTTTGAAATATTGCATAGAAATGATGGACGTTTCTTCTTTTCCACCTGCAGAATGGCATTGAGGAAACAGCTGAAGAATGCAGAAAGCTGGGAGCTAGAACACATACCTATGTGGTGGACTGCAGCCTCAAAGAGGAAATCTACAGCATGGCAGAGAAAGTGAGGGTTCTGTAAACATGACAAGTGATGCCTTTCGCTAGCCAGTGTAGATTCGAAAAACTTAGTAACTACAAAAAAATTTTTTTTCTACACTCCAATTTTGTCTATGACTTAACTCTTTCTGCAACTTTCTCCACCCCGCCACTTAACATATTCATGTACTAACTGGGAAACGACATTGTCCAAATTTCCCCTTCTTGACCCAATTTCCCAATGCATTGGACCGGGTCTCACGATCAGTGAGACCCGGTTTAGGGCACTGAGCGGGAAGGGAGCCCTGGGCGGCCGGATCAGCCACCCACACGATGGCCGGCTCTGAGACGGAGCCGGCGGGGGCTGGGGAGCTTGGGGGCCACGTGGCCCCTGGAAGCCCCAGTATGCCCTGTGCGAGCGCGCAGGGCATACTGGGGAGACCCCCGAGCCGGGAGCCGCACTGTGGCTACTCACGAGCAGATAGCCCGGGTTTGCGGCGCACTCGCTCTGCAAACCCGGGCTAAGGGGCGGGCTACAGAAGCGGGTTAGCCGCTCCAGAACCACTGAGCTCGGATGCGAGCCCGGTGGTTCTTACGATCACAAAAATCGGGCTAGGACTTTTCCTAGCCCGATTTTTGTGATCATAAGAATAGCCCCATTGTCTTTCATCTAGGTTCTCAGACTTCAGGGTTAGAAATGTATACAACCTCTTATAAGCCTGCATTTTTTAAAAAAAAAAATTTGGCCTGAGTCTCGTTTTCTAGCAATCTGTGGAGACAGGCTATGTCGCAAGGAAAAACATATTTATTTAATTATGAGTTTTTATTAGGGTACCACTGTTGGTTCTACAACTGTGGACCAAACTGGAATGCAGAACGTAATTTTCTTAGGAATAGTAGTTTGGATCAGAACTACAGTGGGGGAGAGAATCCAGCCCCCCCCCCCCACACACACTGATTTTCTGGCTTAAATAGCACCCTAAAGTTGCTATTTATTGGGGAGAGCAAAGGTTGGGCAACTCTCACATGGGCCTCCAGGGCCAATTTTAGAATATGTAAATGTAGAGTACCTTAAGTGGTGCAGCAGGGAAATGCTTGACTAACAAGAAGAAGGTCGCCGGTTCAAATATCTGCTGGTACTATATCGGGCAGCAGTTATATAGGAAGATGCTGAAAGGCATCATTTCATACTGCACGGGAGGAGGCAATGGTAAACCCCTCCTGTATTTTACCAAAGAAAACCACAGGGCTCTGTGGGCGCCAGGAGTCGAAACCGACTTGACGGCACACTTTACTTTACTTTACTTTAAATTGAAGGGGGAACTCCTCAAATGCTTAGGGGGGGATCTGAACCTCTAGAAAAAGTAATGTGTGGACCTACAGTACATCTTGGCATCTTGGCATACTGTTACAGACCAGGCCTGATTTATACACTAAGTATGCTCATTAGCCAGTATACAAAATAGGTCTGGACCAAGTTCTTTTATATGGTGACCATGTATGATCTGGACGCCTGAAAGAAAGGAGATCAAACCAATCCTCAAAGAGTTCAATGGGCTTTATTGAGTATAAAGGACTAATCTAGCAAAGCAGAAAGCAGAATCCTCTATCAATATTAGCAACAGTATTTAAACAGAACATCCTAACCAGTACCAATATTCACCCGTGTGCCTAACTAACATATGTGTGTGCAATTAAATCTTCCTAGAGCCTAATACAATTCAGATACAGACGGAAAAGGGGGGGGGGTTGAGAGAGGCTGAGGGCTGGCATGGTTTTGGAATTAGTAGGGGAAAAGAGGGGGGAGGAGAAGGAGGGGGAAAGGATGGAGGGACCCAAGGCTTGCAGCATATTTACCAGGATCAGAGACTTGAGCGGAGATCTTTTCAGCTGAGGTCTTTGGCGGAGACAGGAGTTGTTGCAGTGCTCAGATCAGGCAGCTTGGGCAGCAAAACTCAGGCATTGCTGTAGTTTCCATTCATGGACAGAATTCCTGCTTTGCCCTGCGGCTTAGCAGCAAACTCTGGGATCCTCGTGAGCAGTTTTTGCTGTAGGCAAAAGATTGCTAAACTCTCTGTCTAAAAGCCTCATTCTTATAGTGTATTTCTCTTTGATCTCTCATAGATCTCATCTTTTCCTGGGTGTCCAAAAAGGTGACAACTTGCTGCTACCTTCTGAACAAAGTCTTAATTATTCAGGATATTGGCCAGTCCAGAGAGATCTCTGAATCTCATCTTCTGTAAACTCTGTGCTGAGAAGGGAGGGGGGGAACATTGACCACAGCAAATCTGCATCTAAGATGCTGCAAATTGCATCTTCCCCCAATAGGTGTTAAAAGTCTCAGGAGTTAGTAAGAAAATTAGTTTTGAGACAGCAATTACATTATTTCTTGTGTACCTCTTATCGAGTGTGTGATTATATTTAAAGTAACATGAAAAAGGTGTGCGAGACGTTCAATACATTGTAGCATCAGTGATGTAAGATTTAAAATCTACAGGCGGATCTCTGTATTCATGTGAATCGCTATAGAGAGCAATTGAGATATCCCCCTTGGGCATAGCAAAGCCATTATTGACAATGATTCACAAAGGTTTCTTGCAACAGGAGAGCAGTCTGAGTCACATTTTTAGCATATGAGTGGCATTCAGCATTCAGGCCTGGCTTTTGTGTTTCTTGCATATCCATTTTAACAACACAATGCTGGATCACCTCCTCCCTTCACAGAGCAGGGACAGCAACATCCTAGTTCACCTTGAGTTCAGGTATTATTTCATTTATTAATATAAAATGAAATCAGACACAGGCCTGTATTTCACATACTTCCGGCGTCCATAACAATACGTGGTACATGACAGAGTTCTGAACAATTCCCACTCTCATAGCACTGCTTTCTGTTCACATATGCAGAAATTGCTGCTTTGAACTTAAAGCAATATTTCTTTCATGAGGTCCTCTAGGTGAATGAGAGTGATTACATGGAAAATATTAGGATTGGGTTGGATATGTATGTGTGCATGTTTAAAAATTACTGGTGTGAACTAGCCCTTAGATTCTCTAAAGCTGGACTTTATTTTCAAAACTACTCTATTTTTACTCTGCCTTTTGCTGTAGAGTGAGACTCACTAAACAGCCAACAACAGAATACAACTTAACTACCTTCCTGCCAGTGTGTTCCTGCGTTTAATCTTGATCACAGTTGAATTTTCATAATTTCTGTTTCTTGCATATTATAGGTGAAAAAGGACATAGGAGATGTTAGTATCTTGGTGAATAATGCTGGAGTGGTAGCAACAGCAGATCTTCTTTCCACTCAGGACAAGCAGATTCAAAAAATCTTTGAGGTCAACATTCTTGCTCATCACTGGGTAAATATCACTACAGTGTGGCAATTTTAATTACAGTGTAAGCATTAATTACAACTTTAATTACAGTGTAAGGTTACTATAGATCCTTCCAGGAAAAGAAATGCTGCATTTGAAATGCAAGTTCTTTCTGGTTATCCACTTTGAATCCAGATAACATGCTTCCCCATCATGTAATTTCACAGCTCAATCTGCTGGCCCATTGCTATTAATACGTGGCTTTCATCACAGGTTGACAGGCAGCAGATGGCCAGCAGATAGTAAAGTAAAGTGTGCTGTCAAGTCGATTTCAACTCCTGGCGGCCACAGAGCTATGTGGTTTTCTTTGGTAGAATACAGGAGGGTTTTACCATTGCCTCCTCCCACGCAGTATGAGATGATGCCTTTCAACATCTTCCTATATCGCTGCTGCTCGATATAGTACCAGCAGGGATTCGAACCAGCAACCTTCTGCTTGTTAGTCAAGCATTTCCCCACTGTGCCACTTAAGGCGACTGGCCAACAGATAGCACTACAAAATTGCACAAATGGGGAGGCACATCATCTGGATGCAGAGTAGATCACTGAACAGAATTTGTGTTTTCAAATGCAGTGTTTCTCCATGTGGAAGGACCCAGTGTTACAGTATAGACATAAAAGCGAATACCAAGGCATGCCATATGCTCATTTGTAACAGACTATATGACTCTCCACACAATGGACTTCACCATTCCTCTAACACAACATACTTAGTTTCGTCTATGCGATTTCCATTTGTTATCTTTTGTCTTATCTTAGATTAAGAATATATTTGATTATGAAATTATACTGGATGTTGCATGCTCTTTATTGCAAGATTGTTGTTGCATGCTCTTTATTTCATGGTTTGTGCATGGTATGGTGGGGGTCTTTTTGTTTCTTGTTGACAAGTACACTCACTCATATAAATATGTGTAGAAGTGTACAGACATCTGAATGCAGGGACAACATAATGTCTGAATAGGGCTAATATGGAATGAGCCTAGAACGTCTTAGGTAAGAGTCCTGTTCACCGGAGGAGGAGGCGGCTGCATTTCTGGCCTCACCACTGACTTCTGTATGTCCATTGTAAGGTCTGAAAGGGTGGCCTATACACAAAGACTCTTCACCAGGGGTGTAGTGGAAGGGGCACATGCAGGGACAGAGCACCAGGACTTCTTGGCTTCTCAGGCTGTTGGGGTGGGCATGGCCATGGGGGCTGTCAAGGAGAGCGTCTGTACTTCTGAATTTGCACCTACGCCACTGGTCTTCACACAACGGAGAACTGCGTGACCAAGGTTCCCAATTGTATGAGAGCCTACAGCTGTACTCTTGCGGGATCAATCAAACCTCTGGCCAAACATACAGGGGGCAATAGCTGGCAGTGTCCAGGCTTCACTGCCTCCTCCATTGAACTCTTAGTGGAAAACTTCTGAGCTGGCTAAGTGTACTGATTGAACAATCTAATTCTAAATTTAAGAATGTTTTTTTTTTTTTAATGAAACATCAGAAATGTGGGCATCTAAAGATCCCCCCTCTTCTTTTTAAACTCTCTTCAAGACAACAAAAGCATTCCTTCCAGCAATGATGGAAAATAACCATGGTCATATTGTCACAGTTGCATCCGCTGGAGGGCATATGACAGTTCCTTTTCTGGTGTCTTATTGGTATGTATCCTTAATACTTTTCTGCTATCACCAAAAAACGCCTTTGCAGTCAGGAGAGTCAATCCTGAAGTGAAAACAAACCTGATTGTTAATGCCCCCCTGCTTTTAAGAAACATTAAGAGCTGTTTAATGTTTATACACAGCTTTATACAAGCTGTTTAATGCTAATAAAACTAAATATCAGTTAGCTCTGCAACAGCATAAACAATGCTACCTTTCACGAACACGGTAATATATAGTATTTGGTGCATCATCTTTGCCATATAGTGCCACCTGCAAACCCAAAACACATGGATTTTAATCCCTTACCACACCCACTCTTTTGATAGTCTAACAGAAGGAGAAAAGAAGAGGCAGTAAGAAGAGGCATACTTTTTTCCAAAAGTGGGGGGGGAGAATGCTTTCAAAATGTGGGTGTGCAGAGGCATTTACAACCTCTAAAAGTGTGAGCACTGTAAGATATTTCCCTCAGGGGATGGGGCCGCTCTGGGAAGTGCATCTGAAGGTTTCAAGTTCCCTCCCTGGCTTTTCCAAAATAGGACAAGATTTATATTGAACCAACAAACTACCAAAGCATACAGTACGTTGGGCTGAGAGAGATCCCTGCCTGCAACCATGGAGAAGCCACTGTTAGTCTGTGAAGACAATACTGAGCTAGATAGACTAATGGTCTGACTCACAAGCTTCCCTGGGGCAAGGCATATTACTCGGTTGGGGAGCCATAGTCATCTGAGAGAAAGAGCCCTTTTGCCCAAAGGAAATTAGGACAAACAACAATAGACTCCTCATCTGCAATGTTCAGCCCTGTAATTCAGACGTTATATTGTATGACTGTACAGATGTCTGTACACTCATATATATTTTAGTGTGAATGCCTGTGCCTACATTCATTTTAAAAATAGACCTGAGTACAAGCCACTGAAATGCATGGGACAGATAGGTATAATAATGCACCTGTGTTCAACATAAGGTATGAATAAGAACAGCCTTGCTGAATCAGGCCTAAGGCCTATTCTAGACCAGCACCCTGTTTCACACAGTGGCCTACCAGCTGCCGTGGGAAGCCACCGAACCAAAAAGCATGCCTCCTCTCCTGCTGCTGTTGCTCCTCTGCAACTGGTGTTTGAAAGCATTTTGCCTCTGAACATTGAGGTAGCCTGTAGCTGTTCCTCCAGCTGTACAAACAGTATCTGTGTACAGATCTGTACCTGTGTACTCTGTACACTCGTACAAGTGTCCAGCATAATGTCTGAATAGGGCTTTAGAGGGACCTCTATTCTGCTACAGATGGTATAGTAGAATCAAGACCAAACCCCATATTTTACATGCCTGGCTAGCAACAGTGTGGCTAGCAACCACACTGCCACCAAGAGCTGGACGGCTCCCGGCAGTTTACACATGCACCAAAGATCGGGCTTCAGCAGCCAAGCCCAGTCTTTGCTGCGTGGGTGAACAGCCTCTTATTGAAAAGCAGTATACAAACATATTTTAATACATAATAATAAATACTTGTCAAGAGTCACCCAATTCTGCTTTCCCTCCCGATTCAGTTCAAGCAAGTTTGCTGCTGTTGGGTTTCATAAAGGTCTGACTCAAGAATTGTCTGCACTGGGAAAGGATGGGATCCAAACCACCTGTCTTTGTCCATTTTTTATAAACACTGGCTTCATTAAATGTCCACGTTCAAGGTAAGCGACAAGGAAGCAATGCTAATTACATGTCTTTAAAAAAATAATAATTTTCAGTACAAAAAGTTGGATACATGTTTTCTAAATAAGCATATCCACTCACCATACAAAAATTACTACATTCATAATGCAACCACCCAGAGACGAAAGTTTGGGTGGTATATAAATGTGATAAATAAATAAATAAAATAAAATAATACCAGCCTAGTATAAACATTAAAATCCATATCAAATTTTTATCTTCCAAAATTCCAAGCCTGGACCCCACTTTCAATCCCCTTCCGAATGATTCCTAGCATGGAATTAGCTTTTTTCACAGCTGCTGCGCACTGAGTCGACACTTTCAATGACCTGTCCACCACGACCCCAATATCGTTCTCCTGGTCAGTCACCAACAGCTCAGATCCCATCAGCATATACTGGAAGTTGGTGTTTTTTGCCCCAATGTGCATTACTTTACACTTGCTTATATTGAACCACATTTGCCATTTTGTCACCCACTCCCCCAGTTTTGAGAGATCTTTGGAGCTCCTCACAATCTGTTGTGGATTTGACTAGCCTAAATAGTTTAGTGTCATCTGCAAATTTAGCCACTTCACTGGTCACCCCAACTTCTAGATCATTTATGAACAAATTAAAGAGCACTGGCCCCAGTACCGATCCCTGGGAGACCCCACTGCCTACCTACCACCATTGTGAAAACTACCCGTTTATTCCTACTCTCTGTTTCCTGTCCTTCAACTAGTTACTGATCCACACATGAATGTGTCCCCTTATTCCATGACTGCTAAGTTTACTCAAAGACTCAAGAGCCTTTGGTGGGGAACTTTATCAAAAGCTTTTTGGAAGTCCAAGTATACTGTGTCAACCAGATCACCTTTATCCACATGCCTGTTGACACTCTCAAAGAACTCCAAAAAGTTAGTGAGGCAAGACTTGTCCTTGCAGAAGCCATACTGGTTCTCCTTCAGCAAGGCCTTTTCTTTTATGTTTAACAATTTTGTCCTTTAGTATGCTTTCCATCAGTTTACCCGATACTGAAGTTAAGCTAACTGGCCTGTAATTTCTTGGATCCCCCCTGGATCCCTTTTTGAAAATTGGAGTTACATTAGCTACTTTCCAGTCCTCTGGTACAGAGCCTGATTGTAGGGACAAGTTACATATATTTACTAGGAGATCGGCAATTTCACATTTGAATTCCTTCAGAATTCTTGGGCGGATGCCATCTGGCCCTGGCGATTTGTTAATTTTTAGTTTTTCAAGACAGTTTAGAACATCTTCCCTTGTCATCTCAAATTGACCCAGTTCTTCAGCTGCTAAACCTGAAAAGCTCAATTCTGAAGAGGCTATATGGTCAGTATCCTCCGCTTTGAAGACAGATGCGAAGAATCCATTCAGCTTCTCTGCAATCTCCTTATCCTCCTTAATAATCCTTTTCACACCCTCATCATCTAAGGGGCCAACTGCCTCCCTGGCAGGTTTTCTACTTCTAAAAGAAGTTTTTGTTATTCCCATTGACACGTCTAGCTATATGCTCCTCAAACTGTCTCTTTGCATCCCTTATTGTCTCTGCATTTCTTTTACCAGAGCTTATGTTCCTTCCTGTTCTCTTCATTTGGGCAGGACTTCAATTTTCTGAAGGAAGTCTTCTTCCCTTTTACAGCTTCCCTGACTCTGCTCCTTAGCCACACTGGCATCCTCCTGGACTTGGTCGTACCTTTCCTTCTTTTTGGTATACATTCCAACTGTGCTTCTAGTATTGTGGTTTTAAATAAGTTCCATGCTTTCTGGAGTGATTTGACCCTCCTCACTTTCCCTTTCAACTTCCTTCTTACCAGTCCCCTCATTTTTTAGAAGTTTCCTCTTCTGAAGTCCAACGCATCTGTGTTGGACTTGCTTGACAATTCTCCACTCGCATATATGCTGGATTGGAACACACTATGGTCACTGCTACCCAATAGTTCTGCAACTCTGACATCTCCAACCTTCATGGCTGTCTCCAACCTTTCATGGCTGGGCAAGGTGATTGAGAAGGTGGTGGCCTCCCAGTTCCAGGCGGTCTTGGAGGAAACTGATTATCTAGACCCATTTCTATCATCAGGCCAACCAAGGCCTCTTTTGTAATGTTGTGAATGCTAAATCATTCAGAAAAATCAACTCTTGTCCTTCTATTGTTGTTTTATGAAATAAGAGCATCTTCTTCTCTGTTTGTTTTCAGGAAGACCTTCAAGACACACCTGTTCTCGCAGGCTTTTAACTAGAACTAATTTTAATCATTTGTTTAACAACTTATTTTATGAGTGTTTTAATTGTATTTTAATGCTGTTTTATGGATTTTTAATCTGTTTTTACTTTTTATATTGTGTTAAATTTTGTACACCGCCTAGAGATGTACATATCAGGCGGTCTAAAATATGATAAATAAATCAAAATAAAATAAACAAAAACACATCTAAATTCCCCTTGGGCTTACAGAACTAGTTTCATAGGTTATTACAGTTCCAAAAAGGAACCACAGTTCTGTCTAATATTTAACAAACGTTGTAATTTATTAGAATGATGTTGTTAAAACTGCCACATTTCTCTGCTGTAAGAACCATCTTTTAATGCCTGTTTTCATTTAACTCTAGACTAATGCCTGTTTTGGAGCCTCAAAAAGTTGCAGATAAGCTCATAGATGGAATACTTTGCAACCAAAAAATGATTTTTGTTCCACCACTTGTGAAAGGCAGATTGCTGCTGGAAAGGTACGTATGATGAAGAGCTGAATATTTGAGTTGTGATTTCAATTTTTAAAAGTATACACTATTATTCATTATTTATTTGCTTAGCACATTTGTATCCTGCCAAAACTTGCATGTCATGGCAGTTTACATACGTATTAAATAAGTAAAATCACATTAAAACCATAAACAATTAAAACAGTTAAAATCAATAAACCACCATCAAACCAATTTGCAGCTAGCCAAAGCCTTGATCAAATTAAAGTGTCTTCAAAGCTTTTCTAAAGGCTGCTAGTAAAGATAGTAAAGCTCTTACCTCAGCAACGACTGCATTCCAAAGCCTTAGAGCAGCTATTAGGGAGGTGCTGAAACACAATTCGAAAGCCAAATGCAGGACACCTCCCTTTAAAAACAAGGGCTTAAACAACCCCATTAAAGCAGAAGAGAGCAGGTCCATACCTGCTCCTCCTCCATTTGCCACCATTGCTGTACTCCCAGCTATGCCTGCATGCCAGTGGGGCATCTCCCAGCTGTCCCTGCACGATGCCAGCATGCACATGGTTGCTGTGCTATGGGGTTTTTAAAACTCTTTTTTAAGAGTAAGAAACCTAACCCCTGGATTCCCATTGGGGTTAAGGTTTCTTTATTCACAGTTTCCATATTTGTGCTAATCGGAGAGTGCGGAACCCCCGTGAATAATTAGGGCCACCTCTACTGGACTCTAAGCAGATGTTGAGATATTTGTACTGCTATAATCTGATGTTCTGATCTGATCTTTCTTATAGAATTCTACCGGAGCATGCCATAGTGGCTTTTGATCAGATAACAAAAGTAAAATTTGATGCAGTGGTTGGATCCAAAGGAAAACAGCATTAAATTAGTAGATGCCTTTTGGGGATGTGTATAGGGTACCTCTGAAGAGTCAATTACAGAAGTTTGAGTAATGCCAGGCAATCTGTGGAGGCTTCTTGACATATCTTTTTAATAACTTTTATGCCTAATGTACAAGCATAACCTGTAGAAGAATCTCGGCAAAAATATACATTAAAAGTCCCACTACAATGCTGTGAGGAGTATTTACTTTTCTGTTTTATATTTAAAAAGGACACAACTGTGTACTTGTGCATTGATTTCAGTGTGGGTTTCCCATGGTCCATGACTTGCTGCCATAAGGAGGAAGGAAGGAAAAGGGAGACCTTCTTCCAGCTGTTGCTGGAAGAGCAGTAAAGAAAGTGATGGGAGCAAGGGAGGAGCTGAATTCTACCCTGGCTTCCATTAAAATCAAATCTAGAGAAGACTTCACGAGTTGTAATACGTAATGCATATTTGAGGTCACCTTGAAGTCACAAAGATTTATATTCCAAGCCAAAGGATAGGTACTTAAGCAATATCTCTATGTGACCCTGCTATGGTTCCACCTTGTGTATTCTTATTTGTTTTGCACTGGAAGGACAGCATCATCTGGATACACAAGGCTATCTCATTTTTTGTAGACGTTAGTATGAGCTAGGGCCATTCACACGTCAGTTGGCCTTCTTGTTCATTTGGTTCTCTGTCCTGCACACACACATAAACATGCTCACTTGAGCAAGCAGCAGAGCTCAGAACAGTCAGACCATAGGTCAGTTTCTGCAGTCAGAGAGAGTCAGGGCCAGATGCAACCATCCCAGAAATGAGATCTGGAGGGTTTCCAGTTCAAGGTTCCCGAGGTCAGTGGCCTGAGTTCAAGTCTGAAATGCAGCAAGGAGAAAGTACCACTGTACTTTCTAAAGGAAAAAGACCAGGGTCTTAGTATTTATTCTAGGCTTGTCCAGCCCAAAAGTATCACCTATTTTCTGTTCTGTGCCTCAAGTGGGCTCTGAGGCCTGAATGTACAGTACACACTCCACAGTAACTCATTAGGCTAAATTCCAGACTCAGATCCTGAGGTGCTCTTTTCAAATGCCAGAATCCCATTGTAGCCCAGAGGAAGAGCACATTCTTTGCCTACAGAAGAGCCTAGTTCCAGATAGGGCTGGGAAAGACCTCTCTCTGAAACCTTGGAGAGGTTCAACCTTCATCCACAGGCCTGCAGATCTCTCAGTAAGAATTTGAGGAGTTGCCACTCTCGCTCATTTACTGAACTTCCCCCTGGCAAACCTAATAACCCATTTCTCCAACCCCCAAACATATTGTCTTCCCCCACAAATAGCATTCCCCCCCCCAAAAAAAAAATTGAAGTGAGGAGTTGCACCTCAAGCTTTCCTTTTGTAGGTACCCCTGCTCAGTCATTGTAGATAATACTGGGCAAGACAGACCCCTAGACCAAACTGTAGATAAGCCACCAAACCATAAACAGGGGAAGCAAATCCTCCAAAGCAGAATGTCTACTGTGATACATAGTATGTCCAACACATTCCAACTACTTCAAGGGCAAGAAGATTGTATGTTGTTCCATCGTCTTATAACAATAGCTCACGTAAAGAAGTTCAATTCCCACAAAAGGTGGAAAAATAGTGACACTTAGATCCCTCTCCAATTTCTTAGGTACAGGGATTAATTTGTACCCACCCACCCCATATTCCCCCAAAAATTACAAGCATGAGAATGCAATATACAAACTGTCTTTCACACATATTTATTGGGATTTGTTGCATTATTTAATAGTTCAAGGGGAAAGTTGTAAAACTGTTCCCTTACAGGACTTCTAGGACACCACTCTGTGACATCATCCATGGTGTCTTGCTTTTTTTTCCCCTTCTCAGAAGGAATCCAATAAGGAGCTTCATTCATTTCTCATTTAAGTGAAATATAACTACAAGCACGGATCCAGAACAAAGTGTTGCAGTATATCCCTGGTATGCATTTGTTGCATGAGTATGGTGGAAAACAAAAATTAGCAACCAAGACAAGAGTCCCTGCAGTAACTGTTAGAGGTTGTTGATTTTTACCCACAATAGGCAAAACAGCAGAGCACTAATGAATGAGCATACACTCCAGTTACAGAGTAGATAGCAGAGAATGGTTCGGATATTGCAGCTATTTAAAGAAAACACATGGAGATCCTTGTATGACTAAACACTAAATATTTATTGGTTAAATACACTTAGATAGGAAAGACCTATCTCTAATCTAAAGGACTACATAGTGGATAGGAAAGGAGAGAGAGAGATGTTTCCATCTGCTCTCTAGGAGGAAAGGAAGGATTGTGACTCAGCACAGGAAGTGCTGCAGAGTCAGTTCAGGGGTCATAGAGTAGGGACAGATAGGGAGACCCTGACTCACTGTCTCTACTCCCAATGCCCCTAGTGGTCATTAGGACAGTTGGTGCAAAAGGTCAATGCACTGGAAGTTCATCTCCAACAGTAACTTGGGTCTTACTTCATATGCACATTTTATTTTATTTTCTGTTTTCTGGATGTGTAGGCCCACTGGGCTCAGCGCAAACTCCTTTTCAAACCTCTTCCTGCTCAGAAACACAAAGCTGTTGAAATGGCTGGTGAGAAAACTAAGTTGTTTTACACACCTTTCCACCTCAGAAGCATAAGCTGTGACTGTCTGGCGGGAGTATTCTTCAAGCTGAGAAATGTCCTGTTCTTGTTGTTCAAGCCTTCCTTTCTCCACCCCTCACCCCTGAGTTCTATTAGCTCTGCCCAGCTGCTTGTCTATTAAACTGCACTTTGAAGCCATGAATATTCCATCCCAAATGGGACCAGGGTGGGGCGGGAGAGGGGTTGGCCCTCCAGGTTTTTTTTCCTTCAGAATTTTTAACATCAACGTATTTGCAGGTCACCCCAAGGCTGCTGGTACTTCCCACTTGCCTGAAGGCATTCCAGTGATCTGTCTATAAGGATCATAAAGTTTTCAGCTCTTTTGGAAATTGATATAAGATTAATATGTATGAGAATAGAGCAATTCTTAACCTAGATATAGGACATAGTTAATTTGAATTGTAGGAAACGTGCTCTCTAGTCCAACAATACATAGATATAATTTTCATTGTGTTGCTTGCTAAAAATATTTCTGAGAGTGGGACAAGTATCTTAATGGGTTAGATTTTATTCAGAATTAAAGCTTCAAAGACTTAAAATGCTAAAAGGAAATCACTTGCAAGCCTGGAGATGAAATCCATTCCCTTATTTTTCCTTATCCTTGTACCCAACTACTACATCAAATTTAAGTTGATTCAACCTCCACAACGCGGCAGCTGCACGAACTGGAAGAAACCTAGAAGGAGACAAAGAGATCATATTTGGGTCTACACAGAAGTAAGTGTTGGAAGTGAAGGACTTTGCGCTGTCTCTTGTCTCAAAGACAGTGGAGGACAGACTAGTGAGTCAGAGGCCTAGAGGGTCAGGACATTGGTCATCCCTTCTCTACTGCTCTGACACTATCCCTTTGGAATGTAGATTGCTACTCTTAGGGACTACCTTCCTTGCTTCCTTCCTGCTTTGTACTTCCTCTCTCCCTTTTTTCTTCCTGTTCCTTCTTCCTTGCAACATGCAAGCTCCTGTCACTGTGTGCAGAGATGCAGAATCTATCTGCATCCAGCTAGATAGATAGATTAGAGATCCTAACTCCTCACTTTCCTATCCAGAATGGAGTTCTCTAATAAATACAATTTACATTGATTTGAAACTATGAACTGGCTCCAAGTTACTTTAGTCTTAGCATACATGCATGCCTAACTAAATTCCGATATGTTGTGCCTTTGTGCACTCTGCTATAATGAAAAAGGTTTTCTCCTACCAGAGAGAATTCCCAACAGTAAGAACATAAGTAACAGCCTCAAAGCAACAGAAAGCCTAGTGTACTTAAAGGTAAAGTGTGCTGTCGAGTCGGTGTCGACTCTTGGCGACCACAGAGCCCTGTGGTTGTCTTTGATAGAATACAGGAAGGGTTTGCCATTGCATCCTCCTGCGCACTATGATCTGATGCCTTTCAGCATCTTCCTATATCACTGTTGACCGATATAGGTGTTTCCCATATTCTGGGAAACATACCATTGGGGATTCCAACTGGCAACCTCAGGCTAAATAATGAAGAGTAAACAATACAAGCAATTGGCCTTTATTGTTCACTAGACTTACCTATCCAGCATTACACTGACTTTCAGAAATGGTGGAATAAAAATCATGTTCTCATTTGTCAGTATTCCATTCATTACTTTCTTTGCAACTTCTTCAGGCTCCAAAGCAGGCATTAATCTGAAGTTAGGGGGGCAGGGGGAATGTGGCATTTAGTCTGGGTCTATTCTTATTCATATTCTCATTATTGCAAATAGGTATATACTTAAATGTTTTGGGTAGAATATGCTTGCTACCACAAGAGCTGATTTTGTGGTAGCAAGCATGAATTCTCCCCATTGCTAAGCAGGAGCCATCCTGGTTTGCATATGAATGGGAGACTGTGTGTGCACTGTAAGATATTCCCCTCAGGGGATGGGGCCGCTCTGGGGAAAGCAGAAGGTTCCAAGTTCTCCCCTGGCATCTCCAGTTAGGACTGGGAGAGACTGCTGCCTATAACCTTGGAGAAACTACGGCCAATCTGTGTAGACAATACTGGATCAGTGGCCTGACAGGCTATATGGCAGCTTCCTATGTTCCTACGGGTCATTCATCTGAAGGAAGGCATCTGGCCCAACAGCACATGATGCGGGATATTTGTGATCAGGCCAGGTTTTTAAAGCATAAAAGCACTTATGGTGGGCTGAATTGGTTCAGGGAAGTGGCATTGTGGTATAGGTGGTTAAACCATGTTCCTGCCTGAAATGGCTCTATGCCCACAAAAAAACACAGGAAGCTGCTTTATACTGATTCAGACCATTGGCCAATCAATCTCAATATTGCCTATACACTGACTGGCAGCAGCAATTCAAGGTTACAGGCAGGAGTTTTTTTCCAGCCCTACCTGGAGGTGCCAGCAATTGAACCTGGGACTTCCATGCAGAAGATGCTAGTTGCCTTTGTCTCCTACTAACTGAGCAAAGAAGTACCTTTTAAAAAATGTGGAGACTCTCTTATATTTTGCAAGGGGAGAGTTACTGTCCCTATCCAACCACAGCATCTGCTGACGTGTTCACAAGCCCCACCCCCGCTATCCATGGTTACAGTGTTTGTCTGCAGAGACAAATCCTGCACTCATGGGCAGAGTCTTCCCATAGATCCCTATGGGATCGTGGGGGTTATATTCCTGGTCAGTCATTTTTGGCCATAAATGCCCAATCTGAAAATGACCGAAAACTGGCCGATTTTCGTGTGTGTGTGTGTGTGTGATGGGGGGTTCCTTACCTGTCTCTGCTGCTCCCCACCCCACCCTGAGTCATGTTCTGCCCCAAAATGGCCAAAAATCAGCTGGAAATCACATTTCCCCCAGTTTTTTTAAAGGAGCCATTTTGTGGCTCTGAGTCCTAAAATGATGGCCGGAAATTGCCTCCACAGTAATTTCGGGCCACCCCAACCCACGGATATATGAGGTCAATGTGGGGTTTTTTTCCGCGTATGCTGAGGTCAGATGTCATTTCCCCGACCGCAGATACGTGAAACCGCGGATAACAAATATGTGAGTAAGGAGGTTTACCTGTACAAACTTCTTTAAATATATATATATATACTGTGAACTGGAGATCAGCTACAGAACAAAAAGCAAAGATAAAGTCTGGAGATACAGAGAGATGTTTTTAAGGATGGAATTGTTAAATGCTTCTATCCCACCTTCCTTATACACTACCTTGAGGATGGATTTTTGACAAAGTCAGTATTTATAAACATAGGACAGATGCAGGATGTTTTGACCCCATCTTTTTTCAGTGCAATCAGTTCTTGTGTGAGAGCTCTGTGAAACCCAACAGCAGCAAATTTGGATGAGCTAAAAGACATTTGAGATATGATTTAATGGTTGCATCATAATTTTTCACAGTTGCTATCATAAGCAGTGCAACTGCTACATAAAATCACTACTTTGAAACTCTCTCCCCAAGGATGCTCACGAAGCCCCTACTCACTCTTTTTTTTTTTTTTTGTGGGCTGCCTGTAAAAAGACCTCCCACAAAGCTCTTAATGATTGGTTTTAATATTTGGTTGCTGAGTCCTTCTGGATGGCAATAAACTGTGCAATCTTGAAAGCTTCCATGCAAGTTCAAAGAGCTTGCTATGCTTTTGTAGGCTTCCTTACTATCAGATTCTTATCCTATGGCCACACACTGAGCAGAGACCTTATGTGACTTTCACAGCTCCACCTGCTGGCCAGTACTTGCATTCTGAGAAGAACCAGCAGTCACCACTAAAGATGTTTTGGAAAGGGAACCGTTTCTTCTCAGAATGCAAACACTGGCCAGCAGGTGGCACTGCAAAAAGCATGTGAGGTCTTCACATGTTTCCAATGGCAGTAGGACTTAGAGGACCATAGTCACTGCTCTTCCAAAACCAACCATCTTTAGCTTTGGTCTTTCAAATGGCTGCAAAATTTTGATAAGGCTGAGTAAAACATTATGAGCAATCTTTTCCAATGAAAAGAGAGCTGGTCTTGTGGTAGCAAGCATGCCTTGTCCCCTTAGCTAAGCAGGTTCCACCCTGGTTGCATATGAATGGGAGACCTGATGTGTGAGCTCTATAAGATATTCCCCTCAAGGGATGGAGCTGCTCTGGAAAGAGCATCTAGGTTCCATGTTCCCTCCTTGGCAGCATCTCCAAGATAGGGCTGAGAGAGACTCCTGCCTGCAACCTTGGAGAAGCCGCTGCCAGTCTATGTAGACAAGACTGAGCTAGATGGACCTATGGGCTCAGTACATGGTAGCTTCCTATGTTCCTGTGTTCCTAGTTTATAGATTATTTGTAAGGAAAATAAGTGTACAAGATTCCCCAAAGGTGTCTCCTGTAATTGAAAAGTTATCCTTTCTGCTGATCAGGAAGGACTCTGTCGTACGCACCAATATGTCACAACAAAGGGAGCCACTATATGACCAGCAGCAGAAGCCACTGTAACAATATGGCCACGGTTCTTCCTCATCATTGATGGCAGGAACGCTTTTGTGGTCTAAAAGTAAAGGAAAAAAGGGAGAATTAACTTCCCAAAGGAGTCAGCTGTTTATTTTACCAAAGCAGAAGTTATAACCTTAAAGACAGAGCTGCAATATTTTATTACTTCATATGTGATTAGATTAATCAGTTAAAGGAAACTTCTGGTTTCTTTTTCCTGTTGATTCCTTATTAAATTATCACTTAGTTTGCAATTACTCCTATGCCTGATTCAGACATTATGCTGTACAAGCATGTAGATAGATGTCTGTACACTCACACATCTGTTTGTGTGAATGACTGTACCTGCGTTCATGTTAAAAGTGAAACTGGGAACAGGCCCCTCAAATGCATGGTACATATTGACCATGTACAGCTGCACCTGTGCTCAACACTGTACCTGTGTACAGATCTGTACCCCTGTACACTGTATACTTGTATGAGTATTGAACATAACATGTGAATGTAACCCTCCAGTTACAAGCCACTTCCACTGAAGCTTGATCAGAAACCATTTCCGGAGTGACATTAGAACCATAAAAACAGAGCTGCAACATTTGATGACCAATTAAAGAAACTTTTGATTGACCTAATAATTGCCTCTGGTTTATTGGGCAGCAGATTTAATAAACTATTTATCTAAATGACTGTGCTTAGTCCCTGTATTTGTCATTGCAAAGTACAATGGTCAAGAACACCAACCAGAAAGATTCTCACATCTGCCCATTGTGGTTGCCACTGGAAGACTCAACTGGCTGTCACTTATATTGTAACCAATTCAGCATCCAAAGTTCCATAGCTTATTGGAGCAATCTGTGTCTGTGCAGGAGTATTCCATCTTCTCCTCTGACTTTAACCACTAAGCTACAAGTTCCTTGTAACACACCTCTTGCAATATACAAGTTCTAAGGGAAAGTTAAGTGGCTTGCATGCAGAGCAAGGATGCACTGTTGCAGCGAAAGAGCAGCGTAACTGAACTTCCCAATGAATGGCACCGGTGCACCAGGGAAGGGGCAATTTTTGAAGCCCTCCCCTTCTCCAGAAACCCCCCTATGTCATCTGAAAGCATGTCCCTGAGGACTGAGCAACCCTCAAGGACATATTGTCAGGTGGCTCAGTGGGTTTCCTGGGGGAGGGGAGGGAAATTGCCACTTCCCCTCTGCAATGGTACAGTTAGTTGGGAAGTTTTGATAGGCTGCTCTCTTACCACGCTGGTGTATCCTTGCTCTATATATTCGTATTTGTATATGTCAGCTCCTGCCTGCACCTGGCAAGACTGCTGGAGAAAGGGCAAAGCCTTATTTCCTCCCTCCTGCAAGGCTGCCATCACTAGTGACAGAGGTCAGGTTTAGTTCCCAACCCCAGAATACCTGAGCACATATCTTTGCTTTCCAACACACAAATTGTAAACCACCCAGAGACGTGAGTTTGGGGCGGTATAGAAATCTTTTGAATGAATGAATGAATGAATGAATGAATGAATGAAACTTCCATTCACTCCTATGGATATATCCGGGACTCACCCTTACTGTACAGGAGGGATCTCAAATTGCAGCTCTCCTCCAGACGTTGGCCTACAACTCCCATCGTCCCTGGCTACTGTGACTGGGGATGATTGGGAGTTCCAGCCCAAGACCTGGAGGGCTGAAGTTTGAGACCTCTGCCCTGCAACTGCTTGATACATACTAGTAGTGAGTCACTACAGCTGTATCTCTCGAGTGCAGCATTTTACTTTTTATCAGTGTCAACAGCACACATTCACTTATCTGAAAGAAAGCAGTGGAATGGTCTTGGAGATTTGCACTGATACAGATCCCTGCTAAGTGAGCAAAAAGGCACCTTTTAAAGCTGTGATTCACTTATATTTACCAGGATACTTTACACACAGGGCTTCTACCCCAGATCTCCTTCAGAGGAAAGTGTTCACACAACAGCCAAACTTACCCTGAAGTCCCTTCGAGATCCTTGGACCCACTCCATACACAAATTGGGCTTTGTCTTCCGAATTCTAGCTTATCTTGATGTATTTCTGGATTTTTAAAATGCTGGTTTTAAGCAACTTTTTTCTGAAAACGTCGGAGCAAATAAGGAGAGGCACTGACATAGAATCATCAGCATGATAAGAGAGATGCTCTCTTTAGAAATGCAGATATTGCTCTTTAGGAAGCTCCCCCTACCCCACCCCATTGACTAGAAGGGAAACACGGAGCATGCCATGTGAACTTGTTTCAAAACAAAAACTGAGAGCGGAGAGGAGGGGCTGTTTCCCTCAATGCTGCGAGTGTAGTTCAAAGTGGCTTCGCTCAACATTTACCCCGAAGCATGAAGCCATGTGCAGACAACTCCCAGGGGCAGAAGAAATTAAGGACAGGGAACATAGGAACATAAGGAGCGGCCATATACCGAGTCAGACCTTTGGTCGGTCTAGTTCAGTATTGTCTACACAGATTGGCAGCAGCTTCTCCAAGGTTGCAGGGCAGGAGTCTCTCCCAGCCCTATCTGGAGATGCCAGGGAGGATGCAGCTGCTTTCCCATAGCAGCCCAATCCCCTGGGGGGAATATCTTACAGTGCTCACACATGTAGGAGCTCTTGTCATGATCCGTGAGAAGAGCTTTGGAGTGGTCTGAGGGGAAGGAGGGTTAACCTTAACTTCCCTGCAGATGATCTCTGCCTCTTCCCTGGGTAGGCAGATTGCCCACCCAGAAGAACAGCAGCTCTCCTGCCACTCACACTGCCGCTCCCGGGGTCTAAGTACCGGGACATGCCACGCGTCCCGGAGCCCCAATCATGCACTGTGCAAGCATGCAGTGTATTACTGGGATCCCCCCTCCCCCCCCTCGAGTGTGCCCCCTGCAGCTGCAAGCAGCCACAGCAGACACACAATCAAAAACTTTGTTTGTTTGTTTATTCGATTTCTATACCGCCCTTCCAAAAATAGCTCAGGGCAGTTTACACAGAGAAATAATAAATAAATAAGATGGATCCCTGTCCCCAAAGGGCTCACAATCTAAAAGAAACATAAGATAGACACCAGCAACTGTCACTGGAGGTACTGTGCTGGGGGTGGATAGGGCCAGTTACTCTCCCCCTGCTCAATAAAGAGAATCACCACGTTAAAGGGTGCCTTTTTGCCAAGTTAGCAGGGGTTTGCTCGCTTGCTTAACCTCATTTAACATGAAGGCTACTTTAGCGGGTTTGCCACTGTGTGGCCACCAAGATCAAGCCCGCTCCCGGTGGTTCATGAGGCTCCCTTAGCCCGGTTTTGCACGCTCATGTGAATAACCTCGTAGTCTCCCATTCAAATAAAAAACCAGAGCAGACTCTGCTTAGCTTTCTACGTAGATGGCTCCATAGTGGCCAACTTGCCTTTAGAATACTGCCTCATGGAGCCATTCCCCATCTTGTCTTGTCTTGCCTCCGCAGCTTTGCCTGTTGCAGAGCATCCATTGACAGCAGCTGTTTCCAGCCGCATGGTACTGTTCCTTCCTTCCATAACCGGTCCGTTGGTGCAATACAACAGCTGAAGATATTTCAGCAGCAGCTGCTGCTGTCAGTACATCTCATGACATACTGAAGTGCTTGTAGAGCTGGTTCTCCAAGGAGGCCTCTATAAAGACCTTGAGTAGAGCAATCACCCAATCAATCAATCAATCAATTACCCAATAGTGAGCAAGAGTGTTGACTTCAAAGGTCTTTTGAATTTCACAGTCTTCCGTGGACAGCAGATCCGTCGCAGCAATCACCCCGGCATTGTTCATCAAGATATCCACATCTCCAATCTCTCTTTTCACCTTTTGCAAATGAAAGGGAGAATATAAAAGCCAAGCATTCTGCCATCCATGAGCTGACTCATTACACTCATCGCAGGGATTTTGTCAAGTTCAATAAACTGTTGTTTGCCAAGGCAAACAGGGTTTGCTGCAGGGTTGCCAGAGAAGGCTAGAGGTAACGGGATAAACTGCATAAGAAGGGTAGATCCTGGCAGGAAGCCACCCAGTGTGCCCCAGTTCAGATCAACTTGTACCCCCAGGTTGAAAGCGACCCATACTGTCCCTGATAGTTAGTCCACCGGCAGCACTACTGCCATACTGCTACGTGGCTCCATTTTTGAAAAGCTTCAGCCAGCACTGGGCTCCCAGCCTGGTCAGGAATGCGTCTCTCTACTTTTGCATGCATGGAGAGGTACTACCAGCCGTGCTGCAAATGTGGCGCCGGCCAAAGTTTATTTTTTTATTTATAGTTAACATATTTATACTGTCTTTCATTAAAACAATCCCAAGGCAGTTTACTTGCAAACAGGGAGTGTTTGCTAAATGTTTGCTAACATGGCCACATGACGGGCGGCCCCTGAGCGCGGTGGCCTGGGTTCTTTGAACCCCCCTGTGCTATGGTGGCTCAGCCCCTGGGCATGGCTGTTACCACAGCAGAGGAATACTGGGTCTAATTACTAGGTTCTCCAGATC
The DNA here is from genome assembly GCF_027244095.1 of Hemicordylus capensis. Classification (NCBI taxonomy): domain Eukaryota; kingdom Metazoa; phylum Chordata; class Lepidosauria; order Squamata; family Cordylidae; genus Hemicordylus; species Hemicordylus capensis. The sequence continues at coordinate 21,689,922 of NC_069661.1, read as the reverse complement.
TGCCTGGTCACAAGGAAAACAATCATGTCACTAATATGCAAACACGCTCAAAGTTCATGTTTGTTCACAACAGAAAAGGGTTTCTGTTACAGAAGTCTGCAGAGTTACTGCAATTGCTTTCCGAGCTAGCCAAAGTTGGCCAGTCCTTAGGAACACACTTAGGACTCCTAAGAAGAGCTGGTGACCCTAACTCAAACTGCCCTGCTTTTATAACCCTTGTCCTTGCAGAGGTATGAGGAGTGAGTTTTTAGGATTAACTTCAGTTATTTTATCCCCCTTTAAAAATAAAAAAAATAAAAAATACTGGAATCCTAGCAGGTTTAAATAACCTTTGAGACATGAAGCCTTACTTTTTGTGATGTGCTGTAGATTTCCTCTTTCTTCCTGCAGTCTCCCACAAAGGCATAGGAACGTACCTCATAGGAACATAGGAGGCTGCCTTCTACTGAGTCTGACCATTGGTCCATCTAGCTGAGAATTGTCTACACCAGGACTGCTCAACTTCGGCCCTCTTACAGATGTTGGCTTACAATTCCCATAATCCCTGGCTATTGGCCACTGTGGCTGGGGATTATTGGAGCTGAAGTTTAAAGCAGCTGGGGGGCCTAAATTGAGCAGACCTGGTCTACACAGACTGGCAGTGGCTTCTCCAAGGTTGCAGGCAGGAGTCTCTCTCACCCCTACTTGGAGATGCCAGGGAGGAAACTTGGAGCCTTCTGCATGCAAGTATGTAGATGCTCTTCCTAGAATGGCCCCGTTCCCTAAGGGGAATAGCTTACAGTGCTCACACATGTAGTCTCCCATTCAAATGCAAACCAGGGTGGACCCTGCTTAGCAAAGCAGGCAATTAATTCTTCCTACCACAGGGCCAGTGGTATTCCAGATGTGAATTCTAACGAAGCCGTAAGAGGATAAAGATGGCAACTTTGCTTTTGCAGCTGTTGGATTTTAAGAGCATCAGGGCTTATCTTGTGGTTAGGATGCAGCCCTGCAGTATTCCCACTAACAGGGGTTCCTAGATGTTGTTGACTACAACTCCCACAATCCCCAAGCAAAGGCCACTTCAGCTGGGGATTCTGGGAGTTGTAGTCAACAACATCAGGGAACCCCTGTTAGAGGCAACAGTGCAGTTCTGCATGGAGCCTTACCAGAAGAAAACGCATCATATCAGCCTACCTATATAAAGCGTACACTTTAATGAAATGAGAAGAGGAAAGTATCACACAAAAATAGGCCTATGCCAGCGGCATTTTTTTTCATGTTCTATTTTGGAGATATGAGGAGTGCTTTTTTAGGAATAATTTCAATTATATTATCTCCTTTAAAAAAACAAACACTGGAATCCTAGAAGGTTTAAACTGGACCTGAAGTCTTACTTTTTGTGCCATGTTGTAGATTTCCTCTTTCTTGCTGCAGTCTACCACAAAGGCATGAGCCGTGGTGGCTCCCAGTTTCCTGCATTCTTCAGCTGTTTCTTCAATGCCATGCTACAGATGAAACAAAAAACAAAAAACAATTTCTTTCTCCTCTGAATCCCAACAGTGATGTATGATGACAGCCAAAGTGCAAGGTGTTTCCAGATTGCATTGGAGGAAGTGGTGTGCATAGGGAACATAGGAAGCTGCCATATATTGGGTCAGACCATAGCTCTATCTAGCTAAGAATTGTCTACACAGACTGGCAGCAGCTTCTCCAAGGTTGCAAGCAGGAGTCTCTCTCAGCCCTGTCTTGGAGGGAAGACCTAGATGCTCTTCCCAGAGTGGCTCCATCCCCTGAGGGGAATATCTTGCAGTGCTCACACTTCTAGTCTCCCATTCATATGCAACCAGGGCAGACCCTGCTTAGCTAAGGGGACAGGTCATGCTTGCTACCACAAGACCAGCTCTCCTCTCCTGTGGTGTAGAATCCCACTGTTCACCCCAATGTTTTGAAGCCAGTTAGAGTTAGCCGTGTCAGATTTACACACCACTGAGGCTTTGAGGGGAGAAAGCAGAAAGGAAGAGAAAAGCAGCAATCCACCCCACCCCACCCCACCCCTGAATCCACACACAGGGTGCTTCCAGAGAAATGGATTCTCTGCATACCTGCTTTTGTGTCAGGAAGGCACAGAGGCAAACTGTTCTCAAACCTCAAAAAAAAATATCCGTTACTATTTCATTACATCATTGCAAGCCTGTAATGTCAAGATAAGATCCAATGCTGTGAGAACAGCAGCTTCACACACAATTCGATTTTTTTAAGTTTCACATTAGAATGTAGCCTGGTTTATAACCGGGGTTAAAAAAAATCCACTTTTTGTGTCAGTTTTTGGGGGGCAACTTTGAACTCACAATAAAGCCTGCTATCTGGGAAAGCTCCTGCCTATGAAGATGCAAAGTAGTAAGTTTTTACAAATACAGATCTTCCTTTCCTTGTTTTAATCATTTCATGTAGATCACTGGTCTCCAGTTGGTTGATCATAAAACACCCTGGATAAGGGAGGCCACAAGAGGGGCACTGTCACCACTTTCTGTGTATATTTGTACACCTCCGTACATCTGTGTATGTGCATATATTTCTTTTAAATGGATAGTGAGGAGAAAGATGGGGGAGGGAGGGAACGAGGGAGGCAAATAGATATACATGGTGAAGAAAGTTCTTGAGCAGATCTCACATTGCAAACTGCGGTTAGAAGTGGGTTCAAAGTCTGAAAAAGTTGAAGATTCCTGACCACGGGTAGCTATCTAGCTCAAATTTTAGCTATTTATTTATTTATTTATTTATTGTTGCATTTATATACCGCCTTTCGTTAAAAGACAACCCCAAGGCAGTTTACAAAAGTTAAAACATACAATAAAAATATTAAGCTAAAAAATATAAAAACAAACCAAATTTAAAATCTATAAAATACAAGCATAAAAACAATACAACAGGTAAAAACACACAGAAGCAGCAGTAAAAACGATTATGTAAAAGCCTGGATAAAAAGCCAAGTTTTAACAAGCTTTCTAAAAGCCGTGATGGAGTCCGAGGAGCGAATGGCCACTGGGAGAGCATTCCAAAGTCTGGGGCAGCAACAGAGAAGGCCCTGTCCCAAGTGCCTCTCTCATTGTCGGCACCCGAGCAGGGCCCCCTCAGATGTCCTCGTCAAGCGGGCAGCAACCCTTGGGAGCAGGCGGTCCCTCAAATACCCCGGGCCCAAACCATTAAGGACTTTAAAGGTCAAAATCAGCACCTTGAATTGAACCCGGAAATGAACCGGCAGCCAGTGCAACTCTTTCAGAATGGGGGTGATGTGCTCCCAACAGGCAGCTCTGGATAAAACCCTAGCTGCCGCATTCTGCACTAGCTGCAGTTTCCGGATATTCTTCAAGGGCAGCCCCATGTAGAGCGCGTTACAGTAATCCAATCTTGACGTGACTAAGGCATGGGTAACCATGGCCAGATCTGCCTTCTCGAGAAAGGGACGCAGCTTTTGAAACATACCTATATAATTAATATGCTTAGCCGGACTAACCAAATGTGTAGGGATGCGTGGCAGACCGGATATGCGTGGAGATGCATGTCGGATGCTTAGTCAGACTAGCGGGATGTGTGGGGATGTGTGGCAGACCAGATATAATGAATACGCTTGGCTGGACTAACCAGATGTGTGGGGGTGCATGGCAGTCCGGATGCATGGCAGAACAGATGCTAATGGTGGCGGTGAGGAGAGGCAAGCGGGCGGGCGGCCAGGGGCAAAGGCCCACTGGCCGGGAGGAGAGGTGGGAGGCGGTGGCAGCAGTGGGGGGAAATGGCAGCGGTGATGAGGTAGGAGGAGGAGGCAGGAGGTGGCGGTGGTGGGGAGAAATAATGGCAGCGATGGCGGACAGCGGCCCCACCAGGGAAACCAGCAGCTGTAGGCCCTGGCAGAGGAGGCGGGCAGGCAAAAATGGCGAGTAGGGAAGGAGAGAGCCCGGTGGGGAGAGAAAGCGCTGCTTGGGGGCAGGGAGGGAAAGCTCCGGAATGACGGGGAACGGACTGGGGAGGAAGGAAGGGGGGGAAGCGGCGGGGAACGGACTGGGGAATGACCGGGAACTGTAAGATTTTATTTTATATTGAATAAGTGCATAGATAGGTTAGCCATATTGGATTGGTTTGATGCTTGACATGAATCTGTTTGCTTGCTACGATTTAGGCCTTGATCTTAGCATGAACCCATGAATGCCGTCATAGAAGGTGGATTTTTGAATCCCACACAATGCTCCAAATTAAGATATCCTCCTTATGGGCCTGTGCCTAAGCCTCCCACGGTTGGACAGAAATGAGACCATGCCAAATTCCCCTGTTGCTTGACCATGTCTGACTGTGTCAGATTCCCCCTGTTTCAGCAAAACTTCCATGCTGCCAAAAAGCAACCCCATCTAGAGCCTATACAGAGTGCAAAGTAAGTAATTTCCTGCTCACTGTTCAAGAAAGCCCCCACCCTCTCTCTCGTCTAATCTTAGAGACCCAGCCTGTCAACTCAGGCAAACTTCCTCATTTTTCACTGAAAAGCATAGTCTAAAAAGTAAGAGTACGCTAACCACAAACTTCACTCTTGGAAAGTTTGGTGCTGCCCAGAGTCAATGTCAAGGGGGAGACAGGATGCTGGAGGGTCATGGATGGTCAGGACCCCTGCTCTATCCAATCACTGTTAGATGCGTGGGTGGGAAAGGTTCGAGGATACTTAAAACCCTAATTTGAGGATAGAAGGGACCGACAGGGCTCTCTCCCTAAGGGAGGGTGGCTCAGGCACGGCACACAGGAGGAGGAAAGGAAGAAGTTGACCCGATCAATCAATTTGACGGCACCTAGCATCTAGCAAAAAGAGGAACAAGTCGAGGCTCCCTTGGGGGTACAGTATATTGTGACCACAAGGGTCTGGCTATCCTGACAGTGTCTCGAGGCTGTGGTGAGCGACCCAGGTTGCGGGGGAGGCAGTTTGAACTTAATACTTGTAGTAAATTGTTCTCTTGTGTTTCTTTGCAGACTGGAGCGGACTCCTGAACTTCCAGCGACCCTGGCAAAGACCTTGACCCAGACGTCGGACAAGCAAGCTCCTGAAACAGGCAGAACAAACTCATCTCCCGAGTTTCGACCCCACGCAATGAGTACCTCCATCTTATCTGGATTCAGTCTCAGTTTGTTATCCCTCATCCAGCCCATCCCTGCCTCCAGGCAGGCATTTAGGGAGGTTATGCCTTCTCCTGATGTTGCTGACATGGAGAAATAGATTTGGGTGTCATCAGCATACACCTTGAACCAAATCTCCTCGTGATCCTTTTGGCACCAAAGGGGATTGCCCCTTTACTACTCCCAGCACCTCCCTCCTTGGCTCTGCCTCCAGCACTGCCCACACTGGCTTTGCCCCCAGCACCACCCACACTGGCTCCGCTCATTACCTGCTCTGCCTAATGCCCACTCAGGAGCCCCCAGCCCCCACTGGGCCCACGTGTTGTGCAGCACCAGGTGTGCAGAAGGACTGCATGTTGGCTAGGAGACTTCAGCATCCCTCCCTGTGGTGAAGACTTCTTGTTCAATTGAGCAGATGTGGGTGGATGGGACGGACAATTTTCACTTCTCTACTTGTGCTTTCCAGTTGCAGGAATAAGTTCCTCGTGGTTGCTCTTCCCTTTGGTTCCCTCCTATCATTGCAGCTACCCTCATTCACAGGACAGGGTGGACAGAGTACTACTGTCTCTGTACTTCTGTGCAGCTTTGTATGTTTACCAATTTACAAATTGAGAAAGAACTGTTGGGAAATTGTTCCAAGTTATGTTCAGGCTAATTTCTAAAGGCAGAACCAGTATAAGCCGAGCTTCTGCTTCCAGCACTTTCAACGCCCTTTCTGCTTCCAGTGCCCACAATTGTCACGTCTAAAACTTTTCTCAGAACAAGTCCCTGCCTGCTTCTGAATTTGCTGTCTAAGAAAAAGGGAAAGGAAGGAAGAATTTTCTGGTAGAATATTTTGAGGCATGAGTGGGGACTGGGTAAAAGCCAGAATGGAATGGAATGGAAAGGAACAGGCCAGAATGACCCCTTAAAAATCATACCGAATCCCCCAAACAGTGGGATGTGTTAGAAACACTTAAGAACAATAGTTTGGCACTGGAAGATTTCCAGTATTACAATTTTATTAACTCCTTCACAGCTAAAATGTAAATGTAAAATAAAATGGAACAGAACTGCCCAGAACAACCCACTAACAGTGGAACTGATCCCAAAAGCAAATAGATGTGTTGGAGACACTGAATATTAAATATATGGTGCCTTTCTCTGCAGAGAAATGGACTTTTTGAAAATGTTCTCCCTCTGGCTGTGTCAACAATTGGCTTAGCACTGCCAGGCTTAAACCTGAGTTTTGGGTAACAGTGGGGCAGGCAGGCAGAGGAGAGCGCAGGGCACTCGCTCTATGTATCTGACAGCAGCAGCAAGATTGACGTTTGCATACAAATGGAAAGACATCCATTGCCCGAGTAAGGAGGATTGGATGCTTAAAGTGTTAAGAGTTGGCAGGAATGGCAAAGCCAACAGCATTATTAAGAAATAAATTTGAAGTATTTAAAAGGGAGTGGGACCCTCTTCTTATTTACCTAAAAACATATAATAAAATGGATTTCTATCAAGCCTTTGCGTGGTAACAAAAATGTTTTTTAAATGCCCTAGAGCTGACTTTTGTACGATTTATCAAGGGGAGAACGATTAAATTACAGGCAAGACTTGGGTATTGTAACTTCAGGGGCGTAAGGAGGCTGGAGTGGGCCCAGAGACAAAATTTTAAAATGGGCCCCTCGCTGATACACACACACTCACTTCACATGTGACTTGCCTCGGGGGGGCCCTCGAGGCGTGGGGGCCCCCAGGCAGCCGCCTCCCCTTGCCTAATTGTAGTTACGCCCCTGTTGTAACTGATACTTGTTCTAATGATGAGATGGAAGTCCTCATGTTTTTTGCTTGGTTTGTTTGTTTGTGTTTTCTTTCTTTCTTTTCTTTTCTTTTTGTGTGTGCATGTGTGTATCTTATGTTGTGAAAAATTGAATAAAAAGTATTTTTAAAAAACAAACCAAAACTAATTGGCTTAGCACTGCCAGGCTTAGACCCGAGTTTTGGGTAACAGTGGGGCAGGCAGGCGGCAGAGGAGAGCGCAGGGCACTCAGGGGGTGCCCCCCCCAAGCCACTGCCTGAAGTGACTGCCTGACTATGCCTCATTAGCTGGCTGGCCCTAGAAACATAAGAATATAAGAGCAGCCCTGCTGGATCCGGCCCAAGGCCTATCTAGTCTAGCATCCTGTTTCTCACTGGACCCACTGCTTCTGGGAAGCCCACAGGCAAGAGCTGAGGGCATGCCCTCTCTCTTGCTGCTGCTCCCCTCCTACTTATTTAGAGGCATCCTGCCTCTGAAGCTGGAGGGGACCTACAGGGACCTTTTGCACACAAAGCATGTGCTCCGCCAGTAACTAGGGAGGTTACTAGGGAGGTTACTGGGAGGGCCTGCCCACCCCTCAAAGCGTTAGGCAGTTACACCAGCCATGGCTCAGTACATCCCTGAATCAGATCAAATGACTTGCCAGTGTGTTAGACTTTGCAACAGAACTACAGGTTATGTTGGAGTTTTATGATTGGAACCCACATCATCAAGCACTTCTTATGAAAGTGCCCAGGAGGAAGAGAGTGATACAGCCAATTTAGGGTTACCAACAGTCCCTTTTAGCAGGGACGTCCCTTATTTCAGCCCCAAATTGACTGTCCCTTATGGGTTGCCATTTGTCCCTTATTTGCAGCGAATGGGAAGAACCTATGGCTTGGCCAGTTATTTTCAGTACTAATGAAATAATTAATGAGCCACAACTCCTTTCCCTACTTCCCCACCGACTGGAGTGCTCTGTGGTTCTGGTGGGCTGTAGGCTTAGGGTTGCCAATATCCCCCATATTGGGGATAACCTGACATTATCCAGGGATCAGGATCCTGAAGAGCATGCAAGAGATCACTACTAGATAATGCTCATGTGTGAAACCCGTTTTTACTGGCTAACAACACTTCTCTTTCTAGAAAACAAAATTACATCACATCCAGTTTGGCTACCCATGGTTATGTCAACAAGAAGAGGAGAAGCAATCTAAGTTGTAACTTGCGCCATAGTTTCAGCTGAAAGTCATAAAAACATACACAGCACTCAGGCTCCCAATGACTCCCACATAATATTCCCTGCCTCGTGTCCCTTATTCAGGTAGTGGAATGTTGGCTACCCTACTTTGCCTGTGCCATCAGTCTTCTAATTTAAATTTCTCCCTCCAAGCTGGAGGGAGCTGGTCTTGTGGTAGCAAGCATGACTTGTCCCCTTAGCTAAGCAGGGTCTGCCCTGGTTGCATATGAAAGGGACACTAGAAGTGTGAGCACTGCAAGATATTCCCCTCAGGGGATGGAGCTGCCACTCTGGGAAGAGCAGAAGGTTCCAAGTTCCCTCTCTGGCATCTCCAAGATGGGGCTGAGAGAGATTCCTGCCTTCTATCTTGGAGAAGCTGCTGCCAGTCTGTGAAGACAATACTGAGCTAGATGGACCACTGGTCTGACTCAGTATATGGCAGCTTCCTATGTTCCTAAACTGCTTTTAACCACAGAGGAGAAAACTTAAGAGGGACCATTTTTGAGATTTTGATGCGAAGAACTATTCTGATTTTAGGCACAGTTGCCACAACCCCTGGAAATCAAAACATAAAGGTATATGTGTGTGTTCATTTTTTTATATGATGCTATTGAAAATAGCCCATTTGATTTAAACACACCAGATGGTCACCTCAAGAATAATGCATGCCTTTCCTACCTTATTGATATCCCACAGAACTAATTTGCACTGATGCTTCGCAAATTCATAAGCAGTGGCTCTCCCCAGTCCGTGGCCGGATCCGGTGATCAGGACAGTTTCTCCATTGACAGACTTTTTCTTCACAGGAATGAAGCATTTGACCAAAGCCTCCAAATAGGAGTAAACAATGATGAGGAAAAACAAAGGGATCTCCAGCAAGAGATGCATTTTCCTTCTGCAGATTTTTCTGCACTGTGACCAGTTTTCAGCTGTTTGGACACAGTTATTCATTAATCACAGAGAGAAGCCTGGGGCATGCCCCACACCTGATGATAGTGAGACTCTGGCAAAGCTCCAAATACCTGACCCATTAGGGCCACCATTATTTGCAGTCTGTCGGGTTTATGGTCTTTCTCATTGCACAACTTGTTGGTTCTGCATTCTTCTCTTAGCCTCCCTAACTCCTGATCTCTGAGCCTATCAGTTCTTCCCACCCAGAAATTCTCATATTTTATGAAGGAATCCAAGTATTTCTCATATAGAATGTATTTTTTTAAATGCAGGTTGCCATGTTCCCCCCACCACCACCACCCCAAACCCCCAAACAAACAGTAGGGCAATATTTATTTATTTATACATTTATATCCTGCTCTTCCTCCAAAGAGCCCAGAGCAGTGTACACGGTTGTGTTTATCCTCACAACAACCCTGTGAGGTAGGTTAGACTGAGAGGTAGATGGTTGGCCCAGAATTACCCAGTGACCTTCATGGCTGAATGAGGATTTGAACTCAGATCTCCCTAGTCTTAGTCCAACAGTCTAACCACTACACTACACTGGCTCTTTTATAAAGGTCAGCCAACATATCTAGTCTCCAGTCCCTTGGAGACTGCTGTTCTTCAAAATCTAAACTTTTATATGGTGTTCCCCAGGGCTCCATATTGTCTCCAATGTTGTTTAATATCTACATGAAACCACTGGGAGAGATCATCAGGAGATTTGGTGCAGGGTGTTACCAGTATGCTGATGGCACCCAAATCTATTTCTCCATGTCAGCATCATCGGGAGAGGACATAACCTCCCTAAATGCCTGCCTGGAGTCGGTGATGGGCTGGATGAGGGATAACAAGCTAAGACTGAATCTGGCTAAGACAGAGGTACTCATTGTCCGGGGTTGGAACTCAAGAGATGAATTTGATCTGCCTGTTCTGGATGGGGTCACACTTCCCCAGAAGGAACAGGTACGCAGTCTAGGGGTACTTCTGGATCTGAGCCTCTCCCTGGTGTCCCAGGTTGAGGCGGTGGCCAGAAGTGCCTTCTATCAGCTTCGGATGATATGCCAGCTGCGTCCATTTCTTGAGATAAATGACCTCAGAACAGTAGTACATCTGCTGGTCACTTCCAGACTTGACTACTGCAATGCACTCTATGTGGGGCTGCCTTTGTACGTAGTCCGGAAACTGCAGTTGGTCAAGAATGCAGCAGCCAAGTTGGTCTCTGGGTCATCTCAGAGAGACCAAATTACTCCAGTATTGAAAGATCTACACTTGTTGCCGAAAGGTTTCCAGGCAAAATACAAGGCTTTTAATTAGATACTGTTTTAATAGTTTGATTAATTTTAATAGTTTTAATGTTGTTTTAAGATATAATTGCTAATGTTTTAACCTTTTTACTTGTTTTTATTGTTTTGTTGTAAACTGCCCAGAGACTTGTGTTTTGGGCAGTATACAAATATGTCAAATAAAAATCAAATAAATAAAAGGGAAATGAACAAAGCATTACAAGGACAAGGAAAGAAGCTGGTGCTGAAGCACTCAGGATTGGGACCCCACAGGGAAAGGCCCATATTGCATAAGGTGGGATTCTCAGTTATGGAGCACCTGGAAATCAGGTCCAGAACATGCGTTCATACTTTTTTTATGTCCGCTCAATCAATTTTCAATCAGGAAGGTTCCACTCTGAATGCACGTGCACGTACACTCTCTTGATACTGCCTCCCAGGACAAAACTCATTCTGCACACAGAAGAAAAAAATTAGAGAGAACTCTGATCAGGCCCCAAAATAACTTTATTATGAGGTAAATGTGGTCACAGCACCACCCTGCTACCAGCATTGGTTAATGCAGGGGACAGTACCAGTAATCTATCCCATAAGTGAATGTCTGGACTGAACCTGGGACACATTCATATGTGTACCCTGCTGGTGTGTGCAAGGATATGTGGATTGGGTTACCTACTAACCCCTACAATGGCATCAGAAGAGTAGGAGAACTCAATCTCTCTGACCCTCACCTAAAACCATGCAGAGGGAAACATCATAAGGAGAAAGCAGCAACTCTCTCTAAGTTTCTGCCTTCTAAGATCATTGGATAGTAGGGATATGAAGTGGCCACCCCAAGGGCGAAGCCACCATTGGGTGAATGGGTTCAAAGAACCCGGGACACCGCCAATCAGGGGCCGCAATGTCTGACATCAGACATAGGGGGTGCTGGTTTAGCTCCTGAGTGGGGCCGCGGGGCGCCGCTCAGGAGTTAAATGGCTGGCATGGCATTTGTGGCACAGCCAGGAGCTGCTCTTTTCTGCCTTTAAGGCCTGACTCCTGAATGGGGCTGCATGGCCCCGTTCGGGAGCCAGACCATGCCCCCCGCGTCTGATGTCTGATGCGGGAGGGGCAGGTTGAACAGGGCCATGGCGGCGGCCACACACAGGCTGCTGGCGGTCTGGCTCCCCCACTGGGTCACCCTTTCCCTCCACACCTGCAATATGGATCACTGAGGGTTTAGGAGCATCCAATCCACCCTTCTCTTGACTGAAGAGGGAGGAAGGCACCATTGATAAACTGGTATGGATTTAGAGGACAGCAACAAAGATGGTGAGCAGCCTGGAAACCAAGTCCTGTGAGGAACCATGGAAGTTTCTGAGTACATTAGCTTGGAGAAGAAAAGACTGAGGGGAGATATGATAGCCATTGTGAAGGAAAGGCATCTAATCAAACCACATATCAGAACTCTCACAAGGTTCTAAATTCCATTTTAAACCTGCCTGACATCACATACGGTTTTACCTCTATGTATGTTTCCTGTCTCACGTAGCTGCCCTGCCGTTATTAGTAAGATATAATGCAAATGAGGCTCCCATTGTCCAGCATCGTCAAGTAAATAGCTTTCTATGACTTGGGCAAGCTTGCCCATCAAAGTAAAAGGGCCAGTCTTTGTTTTCAAAAACCCTAAGCAATCTTTCAACAGCTAACCTGGATAGTACATAGATAGGAAGGGGAATTCTCATTAACACATCGCCGTCTTTCCTGTACCAGATAGGGAAAATATAAATCTTTCCTCATAAAAACTAAGAGAGCTTTTTCTGCATGGGTCATTTGTTTGTTCGTTTATGTCTTTTCTAACCCTTGGGCTTCCTTGATGAACTCTTGCCAGGGTATGGTGTTATGAACGGTCTATAACATATCAGAACCAGAGGTACCAACTCAGAAGCATGTGAAATATAGGCCTGGAATACAGGCCTGTGTCTGATTTCATTTTATATTAAGAGATGAAATCACACCTGAACTCTGGGTGAACTGCCTGCTCGGCCTCTGGGTGAAGAGGCATTCCAGCATGGCATTGTGGATACTTAAGAAAACACAAAACACAAAGGGCTGGGCCTGAGCTAATCAATATGCTAAAATGTAACTCACTATCAGATGATGTCTGTGGAAGAGGCCAGGGGCTGAACTCCTTCGTCCTGGTAAGAAATCTATGCTAATCATTGTCACTGATGGCTCTGCCATGCCCCAAGGTGGATTACTCAGTTGCTGTCTATAGAAGTTCCATCCTGGAAGAACACCTGTAGATTTAGTCTTTCTACTAACACTTGCTTCCCCGCCCCCCCTTCCCGAGTGCACAGTTTGCAGAAGATGAGATTCAGATTTCTCTGAACTGCCCAATATCCTGAATAATTAAGACATTGTTCAGAAGATAACAATGAATTGTCACCTTTTGGGGACACCCAGGAAAAGATGATATTTTGAATAAGATCTATGAGAGATCAAAAGAGAAATACACTATAAGAATGAGGCTTTTAGACAGAGAGTTTAGCAATCTTTTGCCTATAGCAAAAGCTGCTCACAAGGATCCCAGGGTTTTGCTGCTAAGCCGCGGGGCAAAAGAGAAATACACTATAAGAATGAGGCTTTTAGACAAAGAGTTTAGCAATCTTTTGCCTATAGCAAAAGCTGCTCACAAGGATCCCAGGGTTTTGCTGCTAAGCCGCGGGGCAAATTTGAACTGTATTTGAACTGTATTAGGCTTTAGGAAGATTTAAATGCACACACATATGTTTGTTAGGCACACGGGTTGAATATTGGTACTGGCTAAGATGTTCTGTTTAATTACTGTTAGCAATATTGATAGAGTGCTCTGCTTTCTGCTTTACTAGATTATGTTGTTAGTCTCTTATACTCAATAATTGAATCCTTTTTGAGTGGTTTGATCTCCTTTCTTCCTTGCATCCAGATCATACATGGTCACTAATATAAAAGAACTTGGTCCAAACCTATTTTATATACTAGCTAATGAGCATATTTAGTGTATAAATCAGGCTTGGTCTGTAACAATGGGCTGCATGCTCTGAGGCACGTGCAGATTTCCTTCCAAATCATGATACCTACCCTCTACTCTTCATCCTTCACAACTATGATTATCACATCCTCCTGACCTAATAACATCCCAGGATCAGGATAAAGACAACTTGCTTGGCTTTTGAACATCTGCTTTTATACTTTTAACAGCCTGAAAATTGTTCCTTTCCTTTGTAATCAATAAACTAGATTTTTAATTTTATTTTATTTTAATCATAAGGCTGACTGTGCTGAGTTAAATACCATGTTCTGCCTTTGTCCTATGTCGTCGCTCAGGCCACATGCTCTTGGACATTTTGGGATATATTTTTGAGGTCACCCTTTTGAGGGGGCTAAAAAAAAGGAAGATCCCCCTCTAGGAGGGGTGGTGGTAGCACATTGGTAAGGATAAAAGGACCCTGGGGGTACAGTGAGGCCAGCTGTAGCTCAGGTTGGTCTTGGTAGCCATCTTCAAATATCTGAAGGGCTGCTCCATAAAAGAAGGAGCAGACTTTTACTCTGTTGTGCCTGAGGGCAGAACCAGAACCAGTGAGTTAAAATCACAAGGAAGCAGATTCAGCCTAGATCTTAGGAGGAATTTCCTAGCTGTAAGAACAGCTCAGTAATGAAATAGTCTATAGTGATAGATTCTCTTCCCCTAGAGCCTTTCAAACAGAGGCTGGATGGCCATGAGCTTCCTCAGACAGCAGGCTTTACTGTGGTTTTACTGCGGTTTTCTGCATGGCTTTACTGCGATTTTGATGTCCCCCCCCCCCCCAAATGATGAAAAAGTCATTTTAACCCTGGATATAAATCAGGCTAAACATCTATACTGGGCAGCAGCGATATAGGAAAGATGCTGAAAGGCATCATTTCATACTGCACAAGAGATGGCAATGGTAAACCCCTCCTGTATTCTGCCAAGAAAAGCACAGGGCTCTGTGGTCACCAGACTGACTGGATGGCACACTTTACCTTTACACTCTAACACATGATGAAAAACTCTAATTGTGCCAGCGTGGTGTAGTGGTTAGAGTGCTGGACTAGGACCGGGGAGACCTGAGTTCAAATCCCCATTCAGCCACGATACTTGCTGGGTGACCCTGGGCCAGTCACTTCTCTCTCAGCCTAACCTACTTCACAGGGTTGTTGTGAGGAGAAACATAAGTATGTAGTACACCGCCCTGGGCTCCTTGGAGGAAGAGCAGGATATACAATGAAATAAAATAAAATAAAATAAAATAAAATAAATAAAGTGTGTGACGTGCTCCCAATAGCTCACAGGGACTTCAAGGTAAATTTGGCCATTATGTGTGAACGCACATCTCCATTCCAGAGGAGTTGCCAACTAGAATCTGGGTGTGAAAAACTTCCAGGAAGTTGGAGGCCTAGAAGAAGTCCAAGGTCCCTTTCAGTTCTAAAAGTCTATGATTCTGTGATTCTGTGCATGCATGCTTGTGAGTGAAGCGAGTGCTGCTGTCAGAGGGCCAATTCATGTATTATTAGAACAGCATGAGTCACAGTTCCTTGTGATTGGATCTCACCTTTCTTGGTAATGTCTGTAAAATGTCAGAGAATAACAACAAATGCATCATTCCTCTCTGGAGGCTGGAGATGGAGCAGCATGGGGTTGGAACCATGTCCATCATCTGACCCAATGGCAGAACTTACCACAGTGGTATGGCATCTGGCTGTGCAGAGGTGGCTCCCAGATCACTTTAGTGCAAAATACAAAACTGGAGTGTGGTGCTTCTCCCAGATTAATGAACACAGAATGAACGGAGCCAATACTGTGTATGCCACAAAATATGGTGGAAATCAAGAAACGTGAGAATCAGCTCAATTGTCTCAAAATAGGCAGTGACTAGGGGTTGTGGTTTCAGACATTACACGGATGTAGAAACAGAGGAACTGTGTGTGATTTGCTCATCAAGTGCAGAATGGGAAATTGAACTCCACATACATTTGGAACTTGTGCATTTCACCGCAGGAGAGATGCATGAAGCAGGTATTTGTACATTGCACAGGATGCAATGGATCAATTTTGCATATATGTCAGCATTGCATAGTGGTTGAAGTAGAACCAGGAAGACCCGAATTCATATCCCCATTCAGCCATGAACTCACTGGATGATTCTGGGCCAGTCATGTATCTCTCAGCCCAAACTACTTCACAGGGTTGTTGTGAGGACAAACATAACCATGTTCACTGCTCTGGGCTCTTTGGAGGAAGAGCGGGATATAAAAATAAATATAAAGAAAAATATTCTGCCACTATTTCTGTGTTGTGTCCAAAGTTCTCATAGTATATTCACATAACCATATATTTAATATTCAGTGTCTCCAACACATCCCATTGCTTTTGGGATCAGTTCCACTGTTAGTGGGTTGTTCTGGGCAGTTCTGTTCCATTTTATTTTACATTTACATTTTAGCTGTGAAGGAGTTAATAAAATTGTAATACTGGAAATCTTCCAGTGCCAAACTATTATTCTTAAGTGTTTCCAACACATCCCACTGTTTTGGGGATTCAGTCTGATTTTTAAGGGGTCATTCTGGCCTGTTCCTTTCCATTCCATTCCATTCTGGCTTTTACCCAGTCCCCACTCATGCCTCAAAATATTCTACCAGAAAATTCTTCCTTCCTTTCCCTTTTTCTTAGACAGCAAATTCAGAAGCAGGCAGGGACTTGTTCTGAGAAAAGTTTTAGACGTGACAATCGTGGGCACTGGAAGCAGAAAGGGCGTTGAAAGTGCTGGAAGCAGAAGCTCGGCTTATGCTGGTTCTGCCTTTAGAAATTAGCCTGAACATAACTTGGAACAATTTCCCAACAGTTCTTTCTCAATCTGTAAATTGGTAAACATACAAAGCTGCACAGAAGTACAGAGAGTAGTACTCTGTCCACCCTGTCCTGTGAATGAGGGTAGCTGCAATGATAGGAGGGAACCAAAGGGAAGAACAACCATGAGGAACGTATTCCTGCAACTGGAAAGCACAAGTAGATGCTCAATTGAACAAGAAGTCTTCACCACAGGGAGGAATGCTGAAGTCTCCTAGCCAACATGCAGTCCTTCTGCACACCTGCTGCTGCACAACATGTGGGCCCAGTGGGGGCTGGGGGCTCCTGGGTGGGCACTAGGCAGAGCAGGTAATGGGCGGAGCCAGTGTGGGTGGTGCTGGGGGCAAAGCCAGTGTTGGCAGTGCTGGAGGCAGAGCCAAGGAGGGAGGTGCTGGGAGTAGTAAAGGGGCAATCCCCTTTGGTGCCAAAAGGATCACGAGGAGATTTGGTTCAAGGTGTATGCTGATGACACCCAAATCTATTTCTCCATGTCAGCAACATCAGGAGAAGGCATAACCTCCCTAAATGCCTGCCTGGAGGCAGGGATGGGCTGGATGAGGGATAACAAACTGAGACTGAATCCAGATAAGATGGAGGTACTCATTGTGCGGGGTCGAAACTCGGGAGATGAGTTTGATCTGCCCATGTCAGGAGCTTGCTTGTCTGACATCTGGGTCAAGGTCTTTGCCAGGGTCGCTGGAAGTTCAGGAGTCCGCTCCAGTCTGCAAAGAAACACAAGAGAACAATTTACTACAACTATCAAGTTCAAACTGCCTTCCCCGCAACCTGGGTCACTCACCAGATTCCACATGTCCAGAGCCCCCAAAAGTGCAAGGTGGCTCCAAGGGAGGCAATGCAGCTGGGCACTGATGTCTAGTCTTGGTCAAGAAACAGGGTTCAATCATGAAAGCCTGGGTCTCCAATGGCCAACACCAAGCTGCAATTCCACAGAGTCTAGGGCTTGGGCTGAAGCACGCTCCAAATGACGCATTGTCTTCCAGCAGCATTTTGCTAGCTTCCTGGTTGATTTACAGCGCTCGGCTAATGGCTCTCCTCCCCCAACAAGCTGCCAGAGATTCAGTGTTTATCTGGCTTGTTAAGGAGGCACTGACCCTTTCTGAGCGTCTGCAGCTGTTGCCGGCGTCTGGCTCATCTTCGTTCTTGGGGGGAGATAGACTGTGCCTCTTCCAGCTCAGGGTCTGTTTCACACCCCCGTTCTTTTGCTTCCGATGGTCCCCTGGAAGTAAAGCTTCATCTTGGCCTGTCTCAGCTGCCTCCTGCAGTCTGACAGTTGAGCTTTCCTCTTCAGATGCCTCCGCCCCTGCTGGAGAGTTGCCAACATCCTGTTCTTCTTCGCTATCCAAGAACGAGGGCATGACAGCCTGTTTTGGATGGGGTCACACTTCTCTGGAAGGAACAGGTATGTAGACTGGGGTGCTTCTGCATCCAAGTCTCTCCCTTGAGTCCCAGGTTGAGGCAGTGGCCAGAAGCTGCTATCAGCTTTGGCTGATATGCCAGCTGCATCCATTTCTTGAGATAAATGACCTCAGAATAGTGGTACATATGCTAGTAACCTCCAGACTGGAGTACTGCAATGCACTCTATGTGGGGCTGCCTTTGTATGTAGTCCAGAAACTGCAGTTGGTCCAGAATGCAGCAGTCAGGTTGGTCTCTGGGTCATCGCAGAGAGACCATGTTACTCCCATATTGAAAGAGCTACACTGGCTGCTGCTAGGTTTCCGGGCAAAATACAAGGTGCTGGTTATAACCTATAAAGCCCTAAACACCTTGGGCCCTGGGTATTTAAGAGAATGCCTTCTTTGCTATGAACCATACCGCCCATTGAGATCATCAGAAGAGGTCCGTCTGCAGTTGCCACCTGCTCGTCTGGTGGCTAATCGGGGACGGGCCTTCTCCATTGCTGCCCTGAAGCTTTGGAACGTGCTCCCTGTTGAAATAAGAGCCTCCCCATCTCTGACAACTTTTTTAAAGGCAGTAAGGACTCATTTGTTCACCCAGGCTCTTAATTAAATATTGTTTTAATAGTTTTATCATTATTTCAAAATATTGTTTTAAAATTTTTTAATTGTTGTAATGTTTTAACTTTTTATGTTATCATTTATTTTGTTTTAACTAAAGTTTTAACCTTTCTGTTGTCGTTTACTTTGTTTTAACTAATGTTTTAGCTTTTTCTGTTGTCATTTATTCTGCTTTGTTGTAAACTGCCTGGAGATGTAAGCTTTGGGCAGTATAAAAATATGATAGATAGATAGATAGATAGATAGATAGATAGATAGATAGATAACTGGCTCTCTCCCACCCCCCACTTGCCCCTTACCAGCTGCCACTTGAAGAATCAGGGGCCAACGCCCCCTGGGAATCAGACTGGCTGAAACAGCTTGATTAGCAGGCTGTTCCAGCCAATACGACCAAGGAAGGAAGCAACAGGCAAAGAGGAGAGGCTGGAGAAAGCTCTGTGCTGGAGCATTTGTTGGCCTCCTGTACTGATAAGTTTAAGTTTCTCTGCTAACTTGTTGGTTTTGTTTGGTGGGAAGATGCAAGTCCTGGCTTTCTCCCCTCTTTGAGTTTTCTTTTCTGCCCCTCTTTCTCTTTTCTCCCTGCCCTTCTTTTTCTGCTCTCTGCTTTCTGCCTTTCCACCCCCTGCCTTCTCCCCTCACCCTTTCTGTCTTTTAGCCCCTGCCTTCTGCTGCTTCAGCGTTCCCTCTCTTTTTGGCTTCTGCCATTTGGCCCCTGCTTTGTGCTTTCTCCCCCCTTTCTAGTTTCTGCTGTCTTCCTGCTTTCTTCCTTTTGCCCTACTTTCTGGTTCCCCATTTCTGATCTATTCTTTTTGCCCCTGTGTTTCTGCTTCCCTCTCTGTTTCCCTCCATGTCAGCATGCTTTCCCCCCACCAGCATGATGGAGGAAATTACAGTGGTGGTGGGTGGAGGGGAAGCTCCTGGCTTGGTGATTGGGCTCTCCACTGCCCCCCTAGCCCTAGTGCCCACTAGCTGCCAGGGCTAGGACCAGCTCACAGGGCCAACTTTCAACTTTCCAACTTTCAATGACTAATTTAAGTCCCACTAATTTTAATGGGACTTAGTCATGCCTTATTTAGTTTGACTGCAACCCAATGATTTTTTTCTGAAACAACTAAAAATAAAATGTGGTAGATATATGCTCCCCAATATTCCACTTAATAGCTTTGCACTTACAGATTGTGTGTTCCACTACTTGCAAAAGTATCCAGGATTAGAGAGCTAAAAAAAACCTTAGGAAAACACTCAGGGTAGGGTAAAGAAAGGGTACATGATTTTAGGCCATTTCAGCAGGTGACAAATCTCTCTGTGATTATGGAATCAGGTGATCACACAAAACCATCTTTTGTGTACCTGTTATGTCCCTGCATCTGTTTCCCCCCAATAAATACAATATATTAACTCACTAAAGAGCAGGTGTCTCTGGAAAATGCATGTAGTATCTCTGATTGTAAATATGTCAGCCAAACAAGACCTTCCAGAGCGTCACATTATCAGTTATAGCAGTAACATATTGTAGAGGATGGTGGCTATTTCCTGGAAGCATAAAAGAACATCTCTAATAAAAGCCTATCCCGGAAAGCTCAGAGGTGCGGGAAAGGGTTATTTCTCGTAAGTGACATTTAACAAGCTGTTAGCGCTTGGGCTTTACTGACTGCTGGGAAGAAGAACTGCTCCTCTTATATACCAGCTTATGTACAGAAAGCAAGAAATCCTCCTGGAAACTTAAGGCACCTGGTTAGAAGCAATGCAGAATGATGTTATTATTTATTTTATGTATTCTGTTTATATACCGTCCTTCCAAAAATGACATATCTTATTCACCCATCATTTCTTCTTTCAGCATCTCTAGGGTGGGGGTTCTAATCCATGTGAGTGATTAATGGTGAGTCCAGGAACAGGATCAATTCCTCTGTGCCTGCAGTACCAGATTTCTGTGTTCCTCTTTCCTAGTTTCTCGAGGGAATGGTAGAAAGAGCTCAATAGGTGGCACTCTTTTCTAACAATCTGTGTTGAAAGGATAGCCTTATTTGGAATCATCAGATGGAGCCTTGAAGTTTATTTGCACTAGCAAGTTATTGCTGCGTAGGAACTGCTCTGTGGAATTGCTTCACCACACTACAGTGGTGAAGGGGAGAACTAGTCTTGTAGGGGAAGAGAACTGGACTTGGGTAAAGGTAAAAGTTGTGTTGTCAGGTAGGTGTCGACTTCTGGTGACCACAGAGCCCTGTGGTTGTCTTTGGTAGAATGCAGGAGGGGTTTACCATTGCCATCTCCCGCGCAGTATGAGATGATGCCTTTCAGCATCTTCCTATATTGCTGCTGCCCGATATAGGTGTTTCCCATAGTCTAGGAAAGATACTGGTGGGGATTCGAACCAGCAACCTCTTGCTCCCTAGGGAAGTTACTTCCCACTGCATCATTAGGTGGCTAGCAAGGATGAATTGTCCCCTTTGCTAAGCAGGGTCCACACTGGTTTGCATTTGAATGAGAGTCTACATGTAAGCATTGTAAGACATTCCTCTTAGGGGATGGGGCCACTCTGGGAAGAGCATCTGCATGCTTGCATGCAGAAGGTTCTAAGTTCCCTCCATGGTTTTTCTGGATACGGCTGAGAGAGAATCCTGCCTGTAACCTTGGAGAAGCCGTTGCCACTCTGTGTAGGCAATTCTGAGCTAAATGGACCAATGGTCTGACCCAGTATACTGTAAGGCAGTTTCCTATGTCCCCAGATGCTGTTAATATAGATTTTTGTGAAAGTTGATCATAAATGGCTTGGAGGAGGGAGCAGAGGGGATCCTTATCAAATCTGCAGGTGATACAAAGCTGTGAGAGGAGAACCAAAATAGAAGACAGAATGAAGATTCAGTTCAACAAAATCAAATGTAAAGACCTGCATTGGGGTGGGGGTGGGGGAGAGCCAACTGCACAAGTACAGGATGTGGGAGACCTGACTCGGAACATAGGAAGCTGCCTTCTACCGAGCCAGACCATTGGTCCATCTAGCTCAGTATTGTCTTCACAGACTGGCAGCAGCTTCTCCAATGTTGCAGGCAGAGATCTCTCTCAGCCTTATCTTGGAGAAGCCAGAGAGGGAACTGGGAACCTTCTGCTTTTCCCAGAGCGGCTCCATCCCCTGAGGGGAATCTCTTACAGTACTCACACTTCTAGTCTCCCTTTCATATGCAACCAGGGCAGACCCTGCTTAGCTAAGGGGACAAGCCATGCTTGCTACCACAAGACCAACAGTCCATGTGAAAGGGAACTAGGTGTCTTAGTGAACAAGTTGAAAAAGAGCCCCCAGTGTGATGCAGCTGCTAAAAAAGCAAATGCAGTCTTAGACTGTATTAACAGAAGCATCGTGTGTCCAGACCATGAGCAGTAATTGTTCTACTCTGTCCTGCCCTGGTCAATCCTCACTTGGAATACTGAGCACCATCCAGCACAGCATTGCATGTGCATAATGCTGCATTGTGGGACAGCTGCACCCTTCAAAGAAAGTGTTGGTGCTATGCAAAATGGGCATTTGTGCAGGCAGTGCTTCCATTTCAGATTTCCCCATTCCGGACATTGGGGGACTCTGTGGAAGTGCTGCTTCTGCAACCGCTCATTGTGTGCACAGACCAGATGCTGCCTTTGAAGGGCTCAGCAGCCCCACAGTTCAGCAGGAGGGACACATAACATTGCACTGGATGTCATATAAACTGCTGCTGACTTCTAAGGGCAATCTGTTACATTCTCGACTTGATCAAATGCTCAGCACACATATTTGTGGAAGGGAATAAAATACTACGATGATACCATAATTCTTCAGTGTCTCTTCTTCCAAAGGCAACCAGAATCCGAGGAACGTCCCATTGCTTGGGGAAGTGGGGCAACCGAGGTAGCATATCCGTATATTCACAAATATATTATAGACCACTGGACTGGTTCTCACAACCAAAATCAGGGGAGGAAGAGCATCCAGTCAAGCTCCAAGCCTTGTGCACACTCCTGAGAAACAGTTGTGTGTCGGAAAAAGAGAGGAAAGTGATTAAAGCCATTCTCACAACCAATACCAGGGTTCAGCTTACCTTCCCCTAGACGATCATTCGTTGTTTCTTCGGCTTGCCATCTGCGTGCCCACACAACCTGCGCTGCTCTTGGCAGCGCGGATCAATAGAGGCCAGGACTTGTTTTCCCGGCCTCCAGATATCCCACAATGCACCATGCGATGAGCAGGATTCCCCCCTCGGATGGGTACTCTAGGTGCCTGTCTCTGTGTCTCCTTGAGCAGCTTGAGGAGACACACGATCCCGAAAGCCGGGTTAAGGGCGCACTTGCTAAAAGCCAGTCTACGTCGTGGGGTTAAGCATGGCAGGAGCACCGAGATCTGCACAGATCCTGGTTCTTTAGAAAGTTCCACGAACTTTCTAAACGAACGTTCTTTAGAAAGTTCCACGAACTTTCTAGCCCAATAAGAACAGCCTCATT
The DNA here is from genome assembly GCF_027244095.1 of Hemicordylus capensis. Lineage (NCBI taxonomy): Eukaryota > Metazoa > Chordata > Lepidosauria > Squamata > Cordylidae > Hemicordylus > Hemicordylus capensis. The sequence goes on along the minus strand of NC_069661.1, from coordinate 21,667,160 downwards.
GTGTGTTAGCAACAATCTGGGTAGGACAGTGGCAGCCAAACCACATTGTGTACCCAGCATTGTATCAAGGGTGGAAGGCAAAGCACATTTTGTGCCATCCTACCCAGACGGGGCGAGCACACAATCACACCCCACTCCTCCTACCTCGGTTTTTGCCGACACACAACAATTTCTTGGGAGCACGCACTGGGTTCCGATCCTGGCGGGATGCTCTTCCTACCCTGATTTTGGTCGTGAGAACCCATCCCTTAAGTCTCATCCAAGGGAAACCAAACCCAGGTACTGCTGTCCCTGGAATTTCCCTCTGCTCGGGAAAGTGGGAATGCACAACACTTCACTTGCTTGCTTGCTTGCTTTGTTCCAGGCTGCTGTGGAAGAAACAGCAGCAGAGGCAACGTTGGTGTTATAAAACCCGGGAGCTTTGGGGGCTGGGGGAATCCAGGCCAGGAAACTTCAACAAGAGGGGTTATGGCTGATTATTGCATATTGATTGGGAGTAACCAGTCCAACCTTTGGCTGATGATGCCTAGATAATGGAGTCTCTTTTAGCCTTGTGTAACATTTACGTAACATGACACTGAAGGCGTGGCAAAGTCCTCTAGCAGAACACTCCCAGCTCGTAACATTTGCTGTGCCATCAGAACTCCCTGACAGATAAATAAGGAAGCTGGCAAACGGGGGACCGGTCCGGAACAAAGCAAAAAGAAGATTAAGACGTTGTTTTCTTTAAAGATCATTTAAACATTCTTCAGAAAGACAGACCAAAAAACAAAGGTAAAGGGTTTCTTTTATGGATGCTTGCCAATATGATCTCACACGTCTCCCTACTTTCAGTGACCTAAAATCCATTTTAACACCAATTCCACAAGACTAGAAGCAGCCTGGGTCCATTTCTGTATGTGTCACCCACCAAGGTTGCTATCCTGGCCTTATTTACCCTGAATTCAGTGGGACTTTCCCTGAATAAACACACACAGAATTGGGCAATTCATGGGGCAACCACCCGTTTCTGATGGTAGTATACGACAGTGCAGCTTTCTGCTTCTGCCTGGGTCCAAAGAGAGTTTCTTTTCACACAGATTCTCTATAGCAACTAGCAAGGAAACTGGGTAAGTATGCTCTTGTTTATTTTAAAGGCTGATTTTCAGGGAGGGGAGAGAAATACTTGAGTTTCTTGTTCTGTTTCTTAGCATCTTCACCATGGTGTTAGGTGAATACAGCTGCCAACTCTGACTCAAGCTATTACAGGAGATTTTTATTGTATTTTATTTCTTACTATTTCCCCACAATTTCAAGCCATTAAAATTTCCAGAATTGCTTTCAGCAGTCTCTAGGATGCCAACTCCAACTGAGAGGGTGTGCATTCACATGTCAGCCAGATTTACCCTGAAGTCCCTGCAAGCTATTGGGAAGCACTTCACACAAGATTCAAGTTTTTCATTATGCGTTAGAGTGTAAGCCCAATTTATATCCGGGGTTTTAAAAAACCAACTTTTTACTTCAGTTTTTGTGGGGGCAACTTTGAACTTGCAGTCGCCCAGACCAGACCTGGAGAGCTGGCAATCCGATAAGGTTAGCCAAAAAGAAAGTGCCTGTGTAGGCCTCAGAAGGATTTTGCAAAGTAATCTGGTGGTGCATAGAAGTGACTCCTTCTTGCTATTCCCATTTAACTCATTGCCTTCACTGGCCTCGTAAAAAGAAAAATAAACAACAAGCCAAACCTGCAAATGCATTAAATGGAGTTCATTTGGGGCACGTAGATTTATGCCACTCATCACTGGCAGAGGCATAACTGTAACTGGGCAGACGTGTCCTAAGAACACAGACCGCCCTGGGCCTCCCCAAGAAGTGGGGCTGCCGCCCAGGCCCTTCACCTGTTGCCTCCTGCTCATCTACTTCCTCCACAGCAGCCCCATGAAGACCACAGTCCTCACTCTTGGCCTGCCTTGCAAAGCTGTTGTTGTTGTTGCTGCTGCTGCTGCTGCTCCTCTTCCTCTTCCCATCCACCGCCATTTCCCAGTCGGCTCATGCGGCAGTAAGCGACTGGATGGGACATTTCCTCTTTCTTTCTCACTTGCGAGAGGAAAAAGCCCATTCAGCTGCTTACTGCTGCCTGAGCCAGCTGTAAATGTCAGCGACAGGAGAAGGAGGAGAGAGAGCAGCAAGGCAGGGGGTGGCACTGAAGGGGCGGGTGTTGGTTTGCTGCATGTTCAATGTGGCGGGGAGCGGGGAGCTTTGTGGTGGTTGAGCAGCAGTGGCAGTGGGCTACCAAAAAAAAAAAAAAAATCTTGTCTGGGCCACTGCCAACGTTGTTATGCCACTGCTCACTGTCAAGCCACCCCCTACTCTGCGTGTAGATGGCCCTTTTCAGCCATTCATTCCATGTAGAACTAGTGTGTTGGGGCAGACACCATTGTGGTGAAAGACACCTTCCCACTGACCTATGTCAGTTCATTAGAATGGCTGTAGGGAGTCCCAGCATAGACAGCTGTGGTGGGGAAGGTTCCTATAATGCAGGGGTTATACCTTGGGTGTCCAGATGTCATTGGACTACAACTCCCATCACCCCCAGCCACAGTGGCCAACAACAACTGGGGACCCAAGGTTGGGAATTCTGGCGTCACTGAATTTCTGTTTGTTTTGCGGATGCTAACAGCACAGGGTCCCTGCCAGAAACAAAGGTGACAACCCTAATGTAGGGATATAATACCATCAGGGCTATCGAGTGTGACAAATTACACGAAAAGAAAAGAAAGGGGCATTATATTTAGGTGGAGTTATTTATAGGAGTCTAGCTATAGGTGGATTCTGGAGCTGGCTCATGCTGAAAATGTCCCTGCACAGAACAAAGCATTCTGACATGTTCTGAGCTAATTAGCCATGGGGATGGGGTGGGGAGGGAGGGGCTGATCTGATTTGGAACTTTGGACAAGGTCGGGGGGATTTTAAGCCTTTGCCTGCCACAGTCCCAGTCCAGACGAGTCTCCTGTGGCTGCTGCTTGGCTCGGGAGGAAAGCTGGGAGGGTTTTTGTGCTAACAGGAGATTGTGTCCCCAGGGCACTTTCCAGACAAGACCCTACAATGGGGTCAGGACGCATCTCGGAAGTGTCCTCCGCACTTCCGGGGCCGTGACATTGCAGTCCCTACGGGGACAGCAGGGCACCGTTCACATCTCCAATGCCTTGTTGTGAATTGAATCGCTGCAATACAGAGCAGGGACGTCGTTTATCCGGTGTGAAAAAGTTGCTGGGTTTTGGGGTTGTTATTTATTTATTTATTCGATTGCTATACCGCCCTTCTCAAAAATGGCTCAGGGCATTTTTGCCCTAGTTGCTGTGAGACTGCTCCCCCTACTGTTTATGGTCCGGATGCGACTTGCCCGAACGGAGGCATTTTGCTGCTGTCCAGATTTTATCTCTAGAGACTCTGGAGACTCTGGAAAAGGAGCTGAATCCTGAAGAATGACCACTCTAGCAATTCTGGTGGATAAAAACAAAACCTGAATCATGCATCCCCAAGAGGCAAAAACAGGAACAGTGGTTTACGATGGACACTTGAAGCCTATATTCACCCAGGTTTTTAATTAGATTTATAGGTTTAATATTTTTAATATCAGGTTTTCAATGTTTTGAATGATTTTAATTGTTAATTGAGTTGATGTTTTAAACGATTTTAATTGTAAACTGCCCAGAGATGCAAGTTTGGGGCAGTATAGAAATACTTTAATTAATTAATTAATTAATGCATCGTTTGGTCCACAGTCATGACCTCTTCCCTTTGGGGCTGAGCTAGATGCAAAATAACTAGCTTCTGATCCATTTTTAAACTAAATGTCTTCAGAAACAACTTTCTTTCCCCAGATCTGAATAGAAATACTGACCTAGCAGGGGGTGATCCCTTTTCTAGAGTTGGCAAGGTGTGTTTGTTTGTTTGTTTGTTTAAACTGTTTTTCTGGCCTTTAAGACAGTCTTGATAAGTGATTCTTGCATAGCAAGCTGATGTTAATGGCACAGGAATAGGCCAGACCACTCCCCAACCCCACCCCTGACAAATTATCAACGTTTCCTCAGACTTAAACCCGGCACCTTGTTTTCTCCAGATTCAATGTTTGCCTTGTGTTTTATTATTATTATTTTTCTTAGGAGCAGTAATCTGAAGCAGCAAGTTACTCATTTGCAAGGGGTAATTCATATACACAATAGCTCTGTGTGTCCTCTTGGACTTCCATTGTGTGTGTTTTCTTTTATTTTAACAATCAAAAATTTACAGCATTAATGATAAGGTAATCTAATTAAAGATAAGAAAAAGGACATTAAAGAAAGAAAGAAACCATTTAAAAATCCCTTGATAATACACATAATATGAACATAATATATACAAACAAACAAGCCACATTCTGCTCAGGATATAGTTCTTCAAAGCATGAGCAATCCATTAAAGTTAGTCCAGTTCGCTGAAAGTTCCTCTTCTTTAGCTTTCTGTCAAAACAACAACCACCAGTTTAAATTCTGACAAGGAATACATATCAATTACCCAAAGTTGCGTTTCAGTAATAAAATTGACCTTCCAATACTGTACTGTATAATAAACTTGGACCTCCATTTTGTTTCACAGTGTGGCCTGGTTGTACATTTGTATCTCCTCAGTCAAACCAGAATGCCTCAAAGCCTACTTAAATTTTTTAATAATCATCCTTTCTTTTCGTTAGCAGCTGCATTATGAAGCTGTCAGTTCTTGGTGCCTCAGGCCAAACCGGCCAGTTTTTGGTCAAGCAAGCATTAGAGCAAGGCCATGAGGTGACTGCACTGGTTCGAAATGTTGCCAAATTGCCGATTCAGCACCAAAATCTGAAGGTAATTATTACTGCTGAATCCTGTTGTGAGGAGAGCAAAATAGTAACCAGGAAGGAGGGGACTGCTGCATCTACATAAAGTGCAAGATTGAACAACCTTGGGAGGACATGGGGAGATCCGCTGAGCTGCATTTGGGCCTCCACAGCATAAATAAGAGATAGGGCAGGCATCAGAGGAGGGTACACATTGAAGGCATGACCGAAAGACAGCCAACGAGAAAAACCTGTTGCACAGTAATGAAAGCAGGGCGAACCTTTCATAAGGCAAGGGAAGGCAATTTCCTCAGGCAGCAGATTATTGAGGCCCTAGCACACCTTAAGTGGCACAGCAGGGAAATGCTTGACTAACAAGCAGAAGGTTGCCGGTTCGAAACCCCGCTGGTACTATATTGAGCAGCAGCGATATAGGAAGATGCTGAAAGGCATCATCTCATACTGCGCAGGAGGAGGCAATAGTAAACCGCTCCTGTATTCTACCAAAGAAAACCACAGGGCTCTGTGGGCATCAGGAGTCAAAATCGACTTGATGGTACTCTTTACCTTTACCTTAGCCCCCTCTGAGAACCAACTCTTGCAAGCTTTGAAAGTGGCATGAAGAGCAGGGTGGAGGGACAGTTGCCAGCAGACTCACCTTCTCTCCTTGTGCTTCTTACAAGCTTTGCAAGGAGTTTCCACGACTCTCCTTGCAAAGCTTGCAAGAGTCAGATTGGTCCCGAAGAGCTGCAGTATCCTCATACTCCTTGCAAGAGTTGGTTTTGAAAAGGGGCTGGCGCCCTACCAGTGCTGTGGGCCAAACACTGCAATGACTTGGGCCACTTCTATATGCAAGGTTTGCCATCTACAGACAGGAAACTGAAGCTGATAAGAGAGACAAGTGTTGGCAGTGGTGTAGAGGGTAGTTTTGGACTTGGGCTGGAGAGACCTGGGTTCGAATTCCTGTTTGCCATGAAGTTCATGGGTTACCTTGGGCCAGTTATGCTTTCTCAGCCTTACCAAGCTCACAGGGTTGTTGTTGTGATGATAAAATGGGGTGGCCTTCATATACACCAGGCCTGCTCAACTTCGGCCCTCCTGCAGCTGTTGGCCTACAACTCCCATAATCCCTGGTTATTGGCCACTGTAGCTGGGGATTATGGGAGTTGTCATCCAAAAACAGCTGCGGAACAAAGTTGAGCAGGCCATACACTTTCCCATGCCTCTTTGAGGAGGTTCTGCTCTAGAGGTTTTCATATAGAGTCTGGACACCTGTAGCAGTTTCCTGCATTGAGTAGGGATGTGAATGGAACCGATTCGAAGAACCAGTGGTTGTCAATCTTTAAGAGCGGGAGAAGGTGCACTTACCCCTCTCGCTGCTTCCCCCTGCCAGCATCCATGTGTTTCAAAGCCCATCGGGGCGGCAGCGTACCCACCGCCACTCCGTTGCCCTCGTCTTCCAGATGTGACTGGAAGTCACCGATGCGTGCAGGCGTGTCAGCGACTTCTGGTCATATCCGGAAGACGAGGGCAGTGGGGTCGCAGGGAGGTATGCTGCCACCCCAATGGGCTTTGAAACACACAGATGCCAGCAGGGGGGAAGTGGTAGGAGGGGTAAGTACACCCTCCCCCTGCTCTTAAAGATAAATCCCCGCCGCCTTCGAGCCTCCCCATCACAGTTCTGTGCACATCCCTAGCGTTGAGCAGGGGGTTGGAATAGAAGAACTTCAGTGTTCCTTCCAATTTTAACATTCTATGATAAATAAAGGAAATAACTTCATGGCTAAGCTACAATTTGATCCCAGTCATCATACTGATAGCTTCATACACTCATTAACTGAACAAAGTATATCGGGTGTCCCTCTGTGACCAGTTGTGGTATCCTTCATTTCATTGTGTATGCAGGAAAACGCTAAAGGAAGAAAACACAGGGAGGCAAGGAGAGAGATATAGATTGTGATATTGTTCAATGCCTTTAGGTGGTGGAAACAGACATCTTCTCAGCAGATCAGCTGTCAGAGCATTTCCAAGGCCAAGATGCCATCCTTTCTTGCTTAGGCTTCCCATACCGGATATTCTCAAGTATTTCAGGATATACGGATTCAATGAAAGCCATTACCGCTGCAGGACGCCGATCCAATGTGAAACATATCATTGTCATGACATCATGGTTTACTGCGCGTGAGTATAATAATCAGTTTGTATAAATGTGAAAAGGCAAACTAGAAGAGCAGACTAGGATCCTATAAGATGCCATTGCAAGAAGAATTTTAGACAAATCCATGGAAAATCAGTCATGACCAAATTTGGAAGCAGAATGCTGGACTAATATATACTGCTATGAGATTACGAGGTGGGGACCATTGGCCCTAATATCATTCTGAAATCCTCAGTCCAGATCATTGTGAGCATTGATCATTATTTCTGCATATTCTCCTTCCCAAGCACATACATACTATGTAAATTTTGCAGAACAGCTTTATCTGTGAAGTCTCTCAGAGAAAGGGGATTAGATTTTAATCTTTTCAATAATCAACTACATTACAGACCTGCTCAACTTAGCCCCCCCCAGCTGTTTTTGGACTACAACTCCCATAATCTCCAGCCACAGTGACCAATAGCCATGGATTATGGGAACTGTAGGCCAACATCTGCAGGAGGGCCACAGCTGAGCAGCCCTGATCTACAATTTCCATCCTATTTCCTTCTACAAGTAGATGCTAGAAATATGATACCACACAATAGATTTGCAAGAATTTATATTGTCTAATTTATTCGCTGTAGTACCAAATAATTCTCAAATCTTTTAATTTGTTTCCCAATTTCCAAAAAAAATGGTGTAGAAAGTCTATATGAGATTCCCAACAACACTAACAATAATAATTGTTTAATTTTTAAATGAGTCTCAATTTTAATGAATCAGATATTATTGTTGGCATACTTTGCTCAAGTTTTCCATCAGATTCATAGCTATTCCTGGAGATTTTTTTTCCAAATTCATTGTACATTTAATGGAATTGGGATCAGAGGAGGGCTGATCCCAGGTTTTTGAACCCAGTACAATTGTACGATCCCAGCTTTATAGTTCTGAAGTTAGCTCACAGCCAGGAGTCTGTCTCAATATACGTTTTCTTCCTATGGTGTGTGATGTTCTAAGTACAATGTTCAAATATCCACCTCAAAGATCAGAATGTAATGTGCCAGTTCTTCAAGTTCCCAGGAGAACAGTACAATTTATTGTAGCACTATTAAAGATTAAGGGTTAATTAAGACTTTTATTATACCCTAAATCATTCCATCAGGCTCAAACACTTAGATGGGGAAGAATCATAAGCTACTCAGACATTATGTTGTGACTGCATCAAATGTCTGTACACATGTATATCATTTTGTGTGAATCACTGTACCTGCATCCATTTTTATATTGACAGGAAGTATATTGCTGTACCTAGTTCAACATAACGTGTGAATAGCTGAACTTGCATACAGATCTGTACTTTAGTGATGTGCACGGACTGGTCCGGAGGCCATTCTGAAGGCCTCCGGACCGGTCTGGACATGAGGGCAGTTTGGCGGTTCGACGCTGGGGTGGGGGGTTCTTTAAGGGCGGGGGGAGGATGTACTTACCCCTCCCGCCATTTTCCCCCCACCGACGCACGTATTTTGGAAAGCTTTTGGGGCGGCAGGGTACTTCCCTGCCGCCCCTTCCCCCAGTCATCAGCAAAAGGCTTCAGAAAGCCTTTTGCGCATGCACACGTCACACGTGCATCACGTCTCCGCGACGCACGTGATGCGGAGACGTGATGCGCGCGCGACGTGTGCACACGCAAAAGGCTTTCCGAAGGGTGAAGGGGCGGCAGGGAGGTACCCTGCCGCCCCAAAAGCTTTCCAAAATGCACACGCTGGCGGGGGGGAAGCGGCAGGAGGGGTAAGTACACCCTCCCCCTGCCCTTAAAGAGCCCCCCCACCCCAGTGCCGGACCACAGCTCAGCCCTACTGTACTTGTGTACATAGAATCCAATGGAAAGAGTTGTGGTCTGCAAGAACAAGGCAGTAGAGTGAAATAGATATTATTACAGTATGTACAGGGAGGCAAGTGCAGACTGCTTTTCAGGGCTCTTGCTGCTGGATGTTTGTTAGCCCCGCCTCTAATCCAGGACTGCAATACAAGTAACTAAAGCCCCATTCAAAAGCTGGCCTGGATCAAGGAATGGATTAACCAAGAACACTCCACATTCTACACAGACTGTACGTGTGCTGCACATAATGTGAATAGGGCTTCCGTGGTAGAGTGCATACTCTGCAAGCAGAGGTTCCAGGTTCTGACCCTAGCACCTGCAGTTTAAAGATCTCAACTAGTAAGGCTGGAGAAGTCCTCTACCCAAGAGAGGAGAGCTGCTGCCAATCAGAGTAGACAGCACTAGGCTAGAGAGACTAAATGTCTGACTCCATATGCAGCTCCCTATGTTTTCCATAACTAATTAAGCATTCTGCTAAACAAGGCCAAACAAGTGGTGATACCAAGAGTTGGAAATATCTTATTCATGTATCTCTTCAAATGATTACTGTACTTGTTGCAAGTCCTCACCACTGCACGGATCAAGGCTTCAGGAAGACAGAATTATTCCCCATAAAGAAATGGAGGGACGGTACCTTCCAGGAAATAATGATCACAAATCACTCAGTCTCCTCACTCCACTTTTGGCCATACTAAATGGCTGATGCTTTGTTTTAACTCAGGTCCAGGTGAGGCCCTTATGAACATTTCTTGTCTTTCAGCGGAATCTGGTCAGAATGCTTCCATACTTGTGCGTTTTCTCCTCCTGCCGCTCATCAGAAGTGTACTTACAAACATGTACCAGATGGAAAATTACTTAAAGGAGGAATGCAGCGACCTCAACTGGACTGTAGTGAGGCCACCAGGACTTCAAAATGTTCCTGCCACAGGTAAAAAGACACATGGTCTTGTGGTAGCAAACACAAATTGTTCCCTTTGTTAAAAAGATGGCATCAGCTTAGGAATGATCTGCTCTCTTTCAGCTTCATCCAATGCTCAACCTATATATTTGTGTAAATAAACCAAATATTACAAAGACACCAGAAGTCTGCAGTGACTCCTCATCTAAGGTCCCCTGCTAACTGAGCCAAGAGGCACCTTTTTAAAGTGGGGGGTTCTCTTTATTTAGTAGTGGGAGAGCAACTGGCCCTATCCATCCCCAGCACAGCATCCCTCCAGTGGCTGTTGCTGGTGTCTATCTTATGTTGTTGTTTTAGATTGTGAGCCCTTTAGGGACAGGGAGCCATTTTATTTATTTATTTATATCTATGTGAACCGCTTTGGGAACTTTGGATGAAAAGCGGTATAGAAATATTCGCCGTATTCGTAAGGGGCAGCAGAATCCAAGACATGCTGCAAAGGTTTGGGGACGGTTCGGGTGATATTTTGCCACCAATCTTAGCACACATGATAAGGATGCTAAGGGCATGTGCATACCTTCAGAGGTGCACATAGGTAATTTTGGAACCTGGACCTGAAGGCCTTTGGAGGCCCATGCCCACCCTCGCTGCATTCTTTCCCCCTATGCACACACACACACACACACCGTGACACACACCGTATTTTTAACACATGGAAGCATGTTAAGAATATTTAAAAGGTATATTTATGCAAATATATATTAGCAGAAACATTTAAACATGCAACTTAACCTATTCCCATCCCACGTATTCCCCCACCCCCCCATTCACGAAAGCAGAGGTCACACTCAGCACCCGGCACAGGTCACAGTCATGCTTGGCGCAGTGCAGGCCGGTAGCACAGTGACCAGACCACCCCGGACAGACGGAAAAGGATTTGGGGGCCTCCAGGGGGTGGCTCCTCCAAGATAGGGCTGAGAGAGATTCCTGCCTGCAACCTTGGAGAAGCCGCTGCCAGTCTGTGAAGACAATACTGACCTACATAGACCAATGGTCTGACTCAGTATATGGCAGCTTCCTATGTTCCTACGACCTCGGCCCAGAAGTCCAGGGGTAAGAGTGCTTCTGCATGCCTTGTATTTCCTGTCCACCCCTGGTTTACTCATTTAAACTAGTGTTTGTTGCATGTGTAGAGGGGCTGTTTACCCCCACATAATTAGGAACATAGGAAATAACTTATACCAAGTCAGACCATTGGTCCATCTAGCTCAATGCTGCCAACACTGACTGGCAGCAGCTCTGCAAGATTTCAGGCACAAATCTTTCCCAGCCACACCTAGAGGTGCCAGGGACTAACCGGGGACCTTCTGCATGCAAAGCAGATGCTCTGCCACCGACTTTACAGCCCCATCCCATGACGAACGTCTTACAGCACATGTAGTTCTCACATGTAGTTGCCCATCCAAATGCAAACCAGTGTGAGCCCTGCTTAGCAAAGGGGACAATACATACCTGCTACCACAAACCAGCTCTCCACCTCAATTAGTGGAAGGCACCCTGATGCACTGAGAAGGGGAAAGGACACACACTTGTCATGTGTGGTTGGGCCAGCAGATGGAATATCATCTGAACCGGCCCTTTGCCAACAGCCTAAAAGGCTGAACAGTTGCTCATAGCAAATCAAAATCTTTATTACAGTCAGTGACCAGTAAATTGCTCATATTGTATACAGTAGCTGCTGACTACTGGTCCTGACTAAGGTGAAAACTACCTGTTCCACTGGTACCTGTGGAACTACTTGTTCCTTCTGCTTTATAAAGGACCTTCCATTCTCACCACCCCCTTTTATTTTTTATTGTTAAATTTTTTATTTATTTTTATTTTTATTTATTGTTATTGTTATTTTTATTGTTATTTTCTTTGTATTGTTATAAAATGCTGGTTCCTTAGCTGGATGGCAATTCTTTTGTTAGTTGTTGTTGTCGTTGTTATTAATTCAATTTCTATACTGCCCTTCCAAAAATGGCTCAGGGCGGTTTACAAAGAGAAATAACAAACAAATAAGATGGCTCCCTGTCCCCAAAGGGCTCACATTCTAAAAAGAAACATACAGAGGCGTATCTAGGGAAAATAGGGCCTAGGGCAAGCACTGAAATTGCGCCCCTTGTCCAAACATCCAACACCCATCTTTCAGATAACTTTACCATAATGTCAGCTGAAAAATACAAGTCAAGCTCATTAATCTTTTAATTTTTCAAAAACAATTTAGAAAACTACAAATTTCAGTATGCTGGGGCGATTGAAATACCCAAATACTAAAACTAATGTCTAATTCTCTACTATGCATTGTAGCATCACTATTACATAAGTTTTTAAAAGAAATGGAGAATTTGACTTTTCCCTATTTACTCTGAAAATAATTAAAAGATATGCAGAGTAAACTGTGTCACTGCTTGGAATATATTCTAGTATTTCAGAAAGACAGTTAAAATGAGAGAAAGAGAGCAAGAAACTCCTAGTGGGCCTTAATACTAAGGCTAATTAATACTAATTTCACACTGATTGAAAGACAAACTCACCATTAATAGCCATATTATTAAGACATCACATTTAACTCACTTATAACAAGAAGCAAAGAGCAAATGAATACAATCCTAGCTCATAAGCTTCAGCTCATTATTCACAAGCCCTGATTCTCTGTACATAGTGCCCAACTGAATATGTGTACAGTGACTTATATTATATTAATTTAAAAAAGAAAAATACCTGTAGCGCCTAAAGGCTGTGGGGTGGGTCTGCAAAGGTTCCCGCTCCCCTGGCTGGCCTCTAGGGCTTTGCAGGGACCATATGAGCATGTGTGGTGGCCATTTTTATATATATGTGTGTGTGTGTGTGTGTATGTATTTTGAAGCCCGTTATAATAACGGGCCCTAGCCTTTTCCTCTCTCCTTTATTGGTTTTTTTTTTTTTTTAATACTGCCGCCGCCGTTGCCGCCGAAGTTGCACCCTCCCTCCCTCCCTCCCTCCCTCCCAACTTTCGAAACCACCTTACCCTGGCCCGTGACAGTGGAGGAAAGACAGACCTCAACTGAAGAGGGAGAGAGGAGCTCGCAAGCAGTGCTCCTCCCTCTGCAAAGCCTCTTCCCGAACTGGCGCTTGGGGCGGAAAGGACGCCTCTTGCGTCCTTCCCGCCTAAAGCGCCAGTTCGGGCAGAGCCTTTGCAAAGGGAGGAGCACTGCTTGTGAGCTCCTCTCCCTCTTCAGTTGAGGTCTGTCTTTCCTTCACTGTCACTGTCACGCTCCACGCATGCTCAGAACAGTCCAGGGAGGCACGGACACACGCTTGGTGTCCATCCACGGACGGACACCAAGCGTTTTATTATAGAGGATATAGCCGCTGAAAACAAAATGGCTGCCACACATGCTCAAATGGCCTCTGCGAGGCCTGGCATGGGGGCCTCACAAAGGCCATTTGAGCATGCACAGTGGCCATTTTGTTTTCAGTGGCCTTTAAAAAAAAAAAGAAGTTAATTTTTAAAAATGGCGCCCCCTTCAAGTGGCACCCGGGGTATGTGCCCTGCCTGCCCTACCCCTAGATATGTGCCCTGCCTGCCCTACCTGCCTGCCCTACCCCTAGACGCCCCTGGAAACATAAGACACACACCAGCAACAGTCACTGGAAGTACTGTGCTGGGGGTGGATAGGGCCAATTACTCTTCCCCTGCTTAATAAAGAGAATCACCACGGTAAAAGGTGCCTCTTTGCCCAGTTAGTTCACTGGCTTAAGGGACTGTACCTAATCCTCCTTTGAATTATCTATCTATCTATCTATCTATCTATCTATCTATCTATCTATCTATCTCCTTTAAAGGCAGAATCTCCTTTAAAGATTCCTAAACACCATTAGGACTCTTGCAAGTATCACAATTCTCCCAGCTCATGGCAGAGCCTCATGGGAAGGTACATGATTATCTAATTCCCCTTCCCTTATGTGCGAGTGCGTGAAAGAAAATGCAGGCACTTTCTGGCAGAGAGAGACTCAGAAAGGATTTTCAGAGCCTAGAAGAGAAATTTAGCCAAACAGACATAGGGACATAGGAAGCATATACCGAGTCAGACCATTGGTCCATCTAGCTCAGTATTGTCTACCCAGACTGGCAGCGGCTTCTCCAAGGTTGCAGACAGTAGTCTTTCTCAGCCCTATCTTGGAGATGCTGCCAGGGAGGGAACTTGGAACCTTCTCCATGCAGATATGCAGGGAAGGTCCAAGTTCCCTCCCTGGCAACTCTAAGATTGGCCTGAGAGAGACTCCTGTCTGCAACCTCAGAGAAGCTGCCGCCAGTCTGTGTAGACAATCCTGAGCTAGATAAACCAATGGTCTGGCTCAGTAGAAGGCAGCTCCCTATGTTCCTACTCAATTAACACTCACAAGAACCAGCCTGCTGCCTGCTAGGAATAGTCTGCTCTCTTTCAGCTTCATCCACTGCCCATCCTATATATTTGTGTAAATAAACCAAATATTATCAATACATCTTGAGTCTATATGCCAGCCAAAGGAAACCAGAAGCCAAGGTGCACTGCAAACCAAGGCGCATGCACGAAGAAGTGGAGCACCAAGGCAGTGTGGCAGTGTCTCTCCTCTTAGCTTGCACACCTGTGGCCAGGGAATGTGTTGTTTGCAGAGTATACAGAAAAGTTTTAAATGCTTTGTTGTAAATAATAATAAAAATAACTGTGGATGGGGAAAGCTCATTCTCCCACCTGTGGCTAATACGAATACGATGAATATTTATATACTGCTTCTCAACCAAAGTTCCCAAAGTGGTGTACATACAGTATTTAATTAATTAATTAATTAATTAATTAATTAATTAATTAAATGGCTGCCTGTCCCCAAAGGCCTCACAGTCTAAAAAAAGAAACATAAGAAAGACACCAGTAACAGCTAATAGTAGCATCATGAGGGCAATTTCAATCAGGGCCACAATCTATGGGAAAAGTAGACCCACCCCGCTCCCCGAAAGCTGCAGCCCCGTCCAAATCCCCCCTCAGCAGCTTTTTGATAAAGAAAAAGATGTCAGCAGTTCCCATGACACAACTGCTACTACTACTACGAATATTCATATACCGCTCTTCGACCAAAGTTCTCAGAGCATCCCCCACATCATGCCTCGTCTTGCTTGGCCCTGGCTAAACGATCTACAGTATATCATTCCTATTATGCAATCAGGGGAACGACTTCCAGAATTAATGAGAGGCTGGCTGGGGTTTGAAATTAATCTCTCTTTGGCCTGAATCCAAACGATGACTTCCAGGAACCCAAAGGAATGTGGGACTTGGGCTTCTCAAAGAGCACCCTCGCCCCAGTGCCACATTACACACCTGTTTTGAGACTAAGTGTGATATAACATGGGGAAGGATATGTTTGCCATTCAAAGGGGGGAAATGTTGAAAATTCTACTGGATGCACCTGAAATAACTTTGGACCCTGGCCCTAGCCACTTATTATGCATTCATATATTCCAGCCAGAATCATCTAGCAGTTAACAATTTTCCTGTGCACTCTGGAGTTGTTCTAAAGAATTCATGTCATTTTTCATCTTTTCTCAATATTGTTGACCTTTGACAATCTCTTTCCTTCTATAGACAAGGAAATCCTAACTCATGAAGGCTATTTTGTTCCGGATCCAAATGGCTACCCAGCTACAAACTCCGTTGCCAGAGGGGATGTGGCACGTTTCATGCTGTCTCTTCTCAAGACAAATGAGTGGACACGGAGAGGGGTAGCAATGTGCACAATGTAAAATGCTACGTCTTTTGGAGGAGCAACATACGGTGGGATTCTCAGGTTGGACATAAGACAGCAACATATAAGCTTCCATTAAAAAAAAAACACAGCATGGACATTCTTCTTGTGCGCTTTGCTTTGGTTTGACTCGAGAAAGCAGTTCTTAACATTATTGGCTTGAGGGAACATAAGAACATAGGAAGCTGCCATATACTGAGTCAGACCCTTGGTCTATCTAGCTCAGTATTGTCTTCACAGACTGGCAGCAGCTTCCGTCTGCCTGACTGTCTGCCTGACAGTTGCAGGCAGGAATCTCTCTCAGCCTTATCTTGGAGATGCCAGAGAGGGAACTTGGAATCTTCTGCTCTTCCCAGAGTGGCTCCATCCCCTGAGGGGAATCTCTTACAGTGCTCACGTGTGGTCTCCCATTCAAATGCAACCAGGGTGGATCCTGCTTAGCTAAGGGGATAAGTCATGCTTGCTACCACAAGCATGCCAATTAATGTATTGTCTCCTTTGGTAAATTAAAGGACATAGGCAGAATTGTATTTACTTTTTGGGTTGCATTTTTAAAAATACAATCAAAATTACCAAGATAATTCTCTGATCAGTATATATTATACATGTTATGCACTGTAACAATAACATGTGCCCTCAGACCAGCCGCTACATAGAGATGTGTTCTAAATATAAGTGTGATTAATCCATTAGCACTTGCATTTGTGTGAGTGGGATGAAGTATTGCAAACAAAAAATAAGTCCAGGTGTGAATGTGTGAAGGCATCCTAGCTAAAAATTGCAATGCACACACTCTCACAGAAGCTTATTTCACACAATATTGGACAGTCCTTTCCAAATGTCCTTTCCAGTCTCCAACTGCCCATGATTCGGTAAGGTGTTTGAGAGGGTGGTGGCTGACCAGCTCCAAGTGGTCTTGGAGGAAACTGATTATCTAGACCCATTTCAAACCGGCTTTAGGGTGGTCTATGGGGTTTGGTTGGCCTGATTGATGACCTTCACCAGGGAATTGACCGAGGGAGTGTGATTCTGCTGGCTCTTTTGAATCTCTCAATGGCTTTCAGTACCATCAACCATGGTACCCTTCTGGATTGCCTGAGGGATTTGGGGATAGGAGGCACTGGTTCCACTCCTACGTAATAGGGTAGATTACAGATGGTGGCACTTGGTAACAGTTGCTCTTCAAAATGGGAGCTACTATATGGAGTCACCCAGGGCTCCATTCTGTCACCAATGCTTTCTAAAATCTACATGAAACTGCTGGGTGAGGTCATCAGGGGATTTGGTGCTGGGTGTTGTCAATATGCTGATGATGTCCAAATCTATTTCTCCTTGTCATTGATAACAGGCAGTAATGGGCTGGATGAGGGATAATAAACTGAAGCTGAATCCAAGCACGAAGGACTCATTGTTGTGGGGTTATAATCTGCAAGATGGGATAGAACTTCCTGTTCTAGACAAGGTTATATTCTCTCAGAAAGAACAGATTCGTATCTTGGGAGTGCTCTTGGATCTGAGTCTCAGCCTGGTATCTCAGGGTGAGGCAGTGGCCAGGAGCGCTTTTTACCAGCTGCAATTGATTCGACAACTCTTCCCGTTCCTTGAGGAGAATGACCTGAAAACAGTGGTGTGTCAGCTGGTAGCTTCCAGGTTGGACAACTGCAATGTGCTCTATGTAGAGCTGCCTTTTTATGTAGTTCAGAAACTTCATTTTGTTCAAAATGCGGCAGTCAGATTGGTCTCTAGGATATCCCGGAGAGATCACATTATGTCAATGTTTAAGTTGCACTGGCTGCCAATATGTTTCCGGGCAAAGTACAAAGTGCTGGTTATTACATTTAAAGCCCTGAATGGCTTAGGTCCAGGTTACCTGAAAAAATGCCTTTCTCTACAAGATCCCCATCGCTCATTAAGATCATCAGGAGGGTCTTTCTTTGGGTGCCACCAGTTCATCTGGTGGTGACTTGTGATCGAACCTTCTTGGTTTTTGCCCCTAGGTTGTGGAGCGCACTCTCTGTGGATATAAGAGGATTATCTTCCTTGGAGGCCTTCAGGAGAGCCTTAAAGACCTATCTTCTTAGCCTGGCTTTTAATGATATCTAGTTTGAATTTTAATTTTAATGAGTTTTAACTGGGGGATAGAAACTACAACCCCAAACAGCCTTAATAGCCTTCAAGTGATCAAACTGAAGTGATTTGAGTCTCTTATGACTTTGACTTCCTGTAACCGGTGGTGCTCTTACCCCTGGACTTTGGGGCCCAAGTCCAGGGCCTCCACACCCCTTGGGGGCACCCAAATCCTCTTTAGTCTGTCCTGGGTGGTGTGGTCGCCCCTGGCCCGCACTGTGCCGGGTGGCCGAGTGTGATTATGACTTGTGCTGGGTGCTTTAGCGACAGAGGGAAGAGTGGGGGGGGGGACAGGGGTGTAGGGGTGAACCCATTGAGCGGATGGGTTCAAAGAACCTGGGCCCTCCAGCTCCTGAGGGCCCCCAAGCTCCACCCCTCCCTATTTTCTTTATTATTTCCCTTACTTCAAGAGGCAGCCGGAGAGAGGGGTAAAAACGGGCCCCCTCTCCCCTAGCTATGCCTCTGGAAAGAAATATGTGGGATAAGAATAGGGGGGTGGTGCTTAACTTGCCGTGGGGGAGGGGACTCCAGCAAGGAGGAGCCCTCCAAAAGCCTTTAGGTCCAGGCTTCAGAATTTCCTAGGTGCACCTCTGCCTGTAACATCATCATGGATACAGAGGGACAGAGGACAGTGGTGTCGACTGAGGAGGCAATGGCCCTACTCTGGCCACTGAATCTGAACCCAGAAACTAGGAACCCCCTGGGCTTGAAATCTCCAGGCCAGGACTCCCCAGGCACTGCAATCCTTGAGCCAGATTTATCTGCAGGGCTGGCATCTTCATCCCCGAGGTTTCACCTCCTCCACTGAATCTGCCCCCCAATACAGGCAACACATCTGATAAGTGATGGGGTGCCAGGCTCCAGGCAGAGGACTACTCCTTTAAGATTCTGCGCTCCTCAGAAAGGGCATGGAGCCTGAGCAGGGTAGAGCTCAAGTGAGTGACCTCTCCTTGGAACAAGTTGTCTGCTCCTTGGCCTCTGGCAGCTGCCCTTGTATTGTAATCAGGGGTTGAAGCCACGTGTCTGTCTCTTGCCTGTCCTCTGCCTCGGGCTGCTTTCTGGACTCGTGTCCTCTTGACTTGTCCATGAGTCCTGACTCACCAGGATAAAGTCTAAGCATATCTGCACCTTGGCTTTTATGACAGCTAGGTGGCGGCCATGATACATGTTTGTGCTATATATGGGTAATGTTATGACATGGCTAAGGTTTGAGATGATGATTATTAGATGGCCCTCTGGTTCCTGACAGCTGTATTGCTTGACCCATTCTGGCTTACTTGGCTTAAGAGGCTTCCTTGCTGGTGTCCCTTCTTGGGCCGGAACTTAGTGGTACACATTGGCTAAATCCTGCCTCTCATCCTCTAAGATACCTCTACATACCAGTTGCAGGGGAACAGCAGCAAGAGAGATGGCATGCCCTCACCTCTTGCCTGTGGGCTTCTCCTCACCTCTTGCCTAGTGGGCCACTGTGGGAAACAGGGTGCTGGCCTAGATAGACTAGATTCATGGAGGACAGGTCTATCAATGGCTACTAGTCTGAGGGCTATGGACCACCTCCAGCCTCAGAGGCAAGATGCTTCTAAATACCAGTTGCAGGGGAACAACAGCAGGAGAGAAGGCAAACCCTCACCTCTTGCCTCTGGGCTTCCCAGAGGCATCTGATGGGCCACTGTGCAAAACAGGATACTGGACCAGATGGGCCTTGGGCCTGATCCAGCAGGGCTGTTCTTATGTTCTTATCCCAAGTTCAGGAACCACTGTGAGCTTGACTCCTCATCCTTTGAATGCTTATATCCAACACTCACAGTAGTTGGATTTGGGTTGCTCTGGCTGTTCTCCAAAGTTACGTGTTCAGCCCTAACACATATAACTAAACACCTCCACACCTGTTCAGGCATAAATGGCCAATATTTTGTGACAATAATCAACAAGCAAGTATGATGGTACTAGAGAGAGTGAGAGCAAGAGAGAGAAAAAAAACATTGTTAAACTATTCAGGATCCAAGCTTTGGGCCTGTGGGAGAGGAGAAATCCATGGGGCTCTGGGCTACAAGCCCATTCCATAAGGGAAAAACTGTAGTGGATTATGCTTGAGGATATTTATGCAAACTTCTCTGAATATTGGTGTAACTATATGGGGTTATAGTCCAGGAGAGTCACTGGAGCCAAATAGAAGCAGCCACAGAACAAGTAATATTCTGAACAACTGCAATCCTGGGCCAAACCCACCTAAAGAGGAGGAGAGGGTGCTTGTACATGAAACTCTGGAAGGTCGTTCTGAAATCCCTGGTGGCTAGGGAGGAATGGGGGAAAGGCAAGAGTATACTTACCTTCCCCCCGCCCCCAGTCTTCTGCGGTCTTGTGCCGCACCACTTCGCCACGCACATGATCACTGCTGCTGCGGTGAGTGGCATGGCATTCTGGCCTCCAGAAATCCCACAATGCACCATGTGAGGAGCGTAGTGCATTGGAGAATTCCCCCTCAAGCCCGGTGCTCTAGGCACCTGGCTCTGTGTCTGCTCAAGCTACAGGCAGCCTGTGCAGATATATGACTGGGATCCCCAGTAGAAGGGCTATTACCTTCTACCTGGGTAATAGCCGTGGGGAAATTCTGGCAGTGCCGGGATCGGCCATGATCCCAGCTCTTCACATGAGCAGCCCTACCCCGGTAGGGCTGGCCAAGCCCAGGTAGGACTGCTTGTGTGAACAGCCGCAATGACTTGCAGTTTTGTGTGTGAGAGAGAGTTCTCTCAAGTTCTACCAGTCCAGCGTTCCTTAGTGCCTGCTAGCATTTCCAATGCACAAGCAGGAAGAGCCAGCTGTTTATGAGAGCAGGAGGCAAGCACAAGCACTACAAGCATCAGAGGTATTACGAGTAGATGTACCATGGGTTTGGATTTACAGGCCCCAGAAGTTATGTGAGGCCCCTGAAGCTATTCTCATGAACAGGAAAAAAATTCCTTCCGTGACTATAAAAATGTATGTAATGAGAAATCAAACATGAAAGATGTAACTCAACATGAAAAACGTATATTCAAAAGGAAAGGTCAATGATAAATGACCAATACACATATACAAAAATCACAAACCAGTGATAAATAACCAATAACATGAATGAACAAGTGTTATGAAACTAAATTGAGTAACTTGACACTAATAATGCATAATGAAAACCAGTCAATAATAAATGGTATACCAAAAGCCTTCTCACATAACTGAATGCATCAGTGATAGCATGTGCAAAAGTGGTAATCAAAAGGGGAAGATAGGGCCCGGCCAAAAATAGGGCAGCACGATCGAGAGGGCAGAGTCATGTAACATGATGGGTTGTAAATAACAAATGTGCTGAGTCAAATGTAGTCCCAGGAGGAGATGAAAGTGTCCACAATGGCAAAATGTTCAGCACCAATTGTACAGTACCACCCTTTGCATGCCCTTGCGAGGAGAAACAAACTGGATGAATCGATGTTGTTCATAAATCAACGTATGCAAAGAAAAGCGGACTAGATGAATCAAAGTCGTTCATAAGTCAACGTTGACTTACCATCTCCTCCTGGGACTACATTTGACTCAGCGCATTTGTTATTTACAACCCATCATGTTACATGACTCTGCCCTCTCCATCGTGCTGCCCTATTTTTGGCCGGGCCCTATCTTCCCCTTTTGATTACCACTTTTGCACATGCTATCACTGATGCATTCAGTTATGTGAGAAGGCTTTTGGTATACCATTTATGATTGACTGGTTTTCATTATGCATTATTAGTGTCAAGTTACTCAATTTAGTTTCATAACACTTGTTCATTCATGTTATTGGTTATTTATCACTGGTTTGTGATTTTTGTATATGTGTATTGGTCATTTATCATTGACCTTTCCTTTTGAATATACGTTTTTAATGTTGAGTTACATCTTTCATGTTTGATTTCTCATTACATACATTTTTATAGTCAGGGAAGGAATTTTTTTCCTGCTTCTTTGCTGGTTTCACTTCGTGACTGCTCCTGTTCTTTGCTGTGATTCTCATGAACAGGCAAAACCAGGCTAAGGGAGCCCAGCCCGGTTTTGCTCACTTGTAAGAACCACCAGGCTCAAGGGCGAGCCTGGTGACTCCACGGCGACAAGCCCACCTAAGTAGCCACCCCCTTAATCGAGGTTAACGGAGCAAGCGCTCCGTTAACCCCGTTTTCTGGATTGTGTGTCAGCCCCAGCAGCAGCTGCAGCGGACACACTCGCGGGGGGGGGGCGGGAACTTGCACTTGCACTTGCGCGGTGCATTACTGGGGCTCGGGGGGGGGCAGGGAGCCGCATGGCAGCGTTTCCCTGCGCCTGATCCCCGGAGCTGCCTGCCAGGTGGCCCACAGGAGAGCCGCTGTTCATCTGGGCAAGCAGTCCATCTGCCCAGTGCCATGGAAGTGATCATCTGCGGGGAGAGCGGATTTTCATTACTCCTTTAATGATGCCTGGGAGAAAGGGTGGGTTGGTAAGAATTGGTGCTGGTTTGGGGGATGGGGCAGTCGCTTAATGGCCGAGCATCTGCTTTGCATGCAGAAGGTCCCAGGTTCAATCCCTGGCAGCATCTCCAGAGCTGAGAGTTAGAGTTGGGGAAAACGCCTGCCTGAAACCTTGGAGAGCTGCTGCCAGTCAGTGTAGACAATACTGAGCTAGCTGGACCAATGGTCTGACTTCCTATGCTTCCTATATTCCTGTGTACATGCACATAGGAACATAGGACAGCTTCCTATATACATGTGTAAACTAATTTTAGCAGTCCTGTTCTACCTTTTTACATAGGCTTTAGGCTACTTGGATAGCACTAAAAATGTGGTAGTGACGCAATTCAACTTGTACCTCGAAGCAGAAAAGCAGTGACTGGGTGAACACACAATGAACACACACACACACACACACACACACACACGCTCAGAGCTCTCTGACTGAGAAAGCAATAGAGGCTAGAGCCAGAGCCATTAATGTCATCTGTACCCGCTGCTTTAGTCCAGCAGTATACGGCATTCATGCATGGCAGAGTCAAGTAAAGCTGTCAGAGCTAAAACAGGTTCAGCTTGTCTATTGTTGGGTGGCAACAGAATTAAGTGCTTTCCTTAGATTGTTTTGTTAGCTAATTCACATACTATAAAAAAAGATCCTTTATGAGTGGTGGAGGTTCCTTCCTCACTGTCCCTTCGTGAGCCCTGGAAATCTTTCTCTCCCTGCTAGGATGACCAGATACAAAGGAGGACAAGGCTTTGTTGCTTTTAATAGCAGCCCTAGAACTAGTTATGTAACTATAACTAGGCAGTTCTAGTCCAGGAGTGATTCAGCACTCCTCCTCACTGAAAATCTGCACAGAGACAGGTTTCTGTGAACCATTGATGCTACTGCTGCTAAAATTCCAAGTTCTTCCTGCTCAGATAGACTGCTCCTCCTGCTCAGCTGCTATTGTGACTCCTCCTCAATCGTCCAACTTCCCGAGCAGTGAACAAGGGGTTTGCAGGCAGCACACCTTGGATTCTGGTTTCCCTGAAAAGGAGAGTTGCTGCAGACTTATGGTGTCCTTGTAGTATTTGTTTTATTTACACACATTTACAGGTTGAGCCTTGGATGAATGTTGGAAGAGATCAGGTTGTTCTCAGAAGTCATCAACAGATTGCATCAGTTTCCTGTACAGTGGCACTTCCTGCAGCTCCAGCCATTTCTAAAGTAAAGTAAAGTTGTGCCCTCGATTCAAGTCGATGTTGACTCCTGGCGACCACAAAGCCATGCAGTTTTCTCTGGTAGAATACAGGAGAGGTTTACCATTGCCATCTCCCGCACAGTATGAGATGATGCCTTTCAGCACCTTCCTATATCACTGCTGCCCGATACAGGAAACATACCAGTGGGGATTCGAACCGGCAACCTCTTGCTCACTAGAGGCGTTTCCCCCACTGCGCCATTAGGTGGCCCCAGCCATTTCTATTGCAAACTAAAACCTCTCCTCTGCCTTATCACAGCCACTTGCCTGCTCTTTTCACACTGGTTTCACTCAAACACACACACCCAACACACACCTTGCAGAGGACGTGGACAGAGAGATGTCACCTTCAGCTTCTCCTTCCAGGTGTATTCTATGTGCTTTTTTGGTCATACCTGTCACGGCATCCCTCATTCAGAATAGTCGGAGCCTTTAGCAAGGTATCCTCTAGACCAGGGTTTCTTAACCTTGGGCCCCCAGATGTTTTTGGACTACAACTCCCAGAATCCCCAGACATGGCCTCTGTGGCTGGGGATTCTGGGAGTTGTAGTCCAACAACATCTGGGGGCCCAAGGTTAAGAAACCCTGCTCTAGACCTCTCCACCCAGTGATTAACTCACAAAAGACTGGCCAGCCAGCTGGCTGCAGCAGCAAAAAGAGACTATATCAAGCCACTGGTGGGCTGCATTGGGCTTGGTGAGTCAGATGTTGTACAGGCTCATCCTAAGAATCCATAGACTAGAATGCCATATCAGAGAAAGGCCGGCTTCACACATAGAGCCGAACCTGAGGTTGTCACATGCTGCGACACCCCAAGAGCAAGTGCAAAACCGACTTCCAGTCTCAGTAACTATTTGCTGAGACTGGGCATGTCATAAGAATTCACCAATTCTGCCCTACTTGCAGCACAGAATCAGACTTCTGACCCTCATTTCAAATCTACGTTACAGATAAGAACAAAAGAAGCTGTCGTGCTTGCTACCACAAGACCAGATCTCCGGTTCTGTGCTGCAAGTAGGGCAGGATTTGCTGAGATTGGTGAGTTTATACTGGTATTTGTACAGCATGCCCGATCTTGGCATATTGTTTACCAAGGCCCGAAGTAGGGCTGGCATGTGTTCCTGGAGTTGTGGCAACTCACAGCAACCTCAGGTTCAGCCCCTTGTGTGAAGCTGGCCAAATTGTGGAGACTTCGGTTGTGTGTGCTGTTGAGTGCAGATTAATGTCCATTTGGATCTGGATTGAACCTAACTGGACCATCCTGTGGCACACATCTGCATAGCACTCTAGTTCCAGATTGCTGTTGGCATAGCTTGAGGTGTCAGTTTTCATGTCAGTTCCTAAGGTTGTCACTCTTCAGAATTGTAACGATAAAAGGCAGGGGGAGGATACAAGACCCCTCCTGTAGCTGTGAAGAGTCCCGGATATGCTTCCACCATCCCCCTTTTTTACATGAGCAGGTTCACCCTTCCAAGGGAATCTTCTGGGAGAGTAAAGTGGAAAACCCTCCCTTCAAGAAAGTCTTGATTAGTCAGGCTTTCAAGAGCATATGACTAGGGATAATGTCACTCCCAATAAGGAGTGATGCTCTATTACAACAAGGATTTATTAATAACTGGATGAGAAGGAAAACTATACAGGCATCAACAATCATTGCTTCAATTCAAGTAAAACTCTTTCCCAGGAAATTACAAGAACCATGCAGTCAGCTCCAAGCACTTAAACAAAGAAAAATTCCCTTCTAGCTAAACTGGTCCCTATCCTTCCTTTTTCCTTCCAGGTTAGGAACTTCCAGTTGATTCCCAAACCAAGGCTGTTAGATTCCCCTTGTCCTACAGTAAAAAGGTAAAGTGTGCCGTTGAGTCGATGTCAACTCCTGGCAACCACAGAGCCCTGTGGTTGTCTTTGGTAGAATACAAGAGGGGGTTACCGTTGCCATCTCCACTGCCTGATATAGGTGTTTCCCATAGTCCAGGAAACATACCAGTAGTGATTCGAACCGGCAATCTCTGGCTTGCTAGTCAAGTCATTTCCATGCTGTGCCATTAGGTGGCTAAAGTAGTAGTTGCTAATCAGACCTCACACAGAGACCTCCAGGAAACTCTAACACACACTTTCCCAACTTCTCTACAAGCCATTACCAGTAAACCTTACCTCACTCTGAATAAGGCCACAGGGATTTGATTCTCCCAAGCTTTCTTCCTTATTTGGAGAGGCCCACCTTCCAATTAGTTACTCTAATTGAGGCCTAGTCCTCCCTCAAGCTTGACTGTCACTACAAGAATCCAGCTCCCTCCCCAGAGTCTCTACAATTTAAATCTCCAAGTGAGTGGGTGGATGCACTGTGTTTCTAGTGCACCATATCTGCATGTAAATGCGAGCACAACACTAGGACACTATGTAGTGCATACTATCTAGCAGGTAGAATCCTGTCTTCCACAATGGGTCGGGAGCTTGGGCAGTAATCCTTGGTATGAGAATTGGTTGTTACAAATGTATCCCTATTGTAATCTGCAAAATGTTGGAGAATATAAAATGGGTCCTGCTGGATCAGGCCCAAGCCTTCTCACAGTAGCCCATCAGAGACCTTGGGAAGCCACACAACCAGAAAATGAAGGCATGCCCCTTCTCCTGCTGTTGATCCCCTGCAGCTGGTATTCGGAAGCATCCTGCCTCTGTCCATGGAAATAGCCTAGCCATCAGGGCTAGGAGCCATTGGTAGAACTATTCTTCATGAATTTGTCTAAATAAGATATGGGCTTGGAACAACTGCTTTAGTCATTTGGAATAATGTGCTCTGCATGAGAGGAGAGCTGGTCTTGTGATAACAAGCATGAATTATTCCCTTTGCTAAGCAGGGTCCGCCCTGTTTGCAGTTGAATGGGCGACACGTTTGAGCACTGGCAGATATTCCCCTTAGGGGATGGAGCTGCTCTGGGGAAAGTATTATTTGCATGTTTGCATCCAGAAGGTTCCCTTTCTAGCATCTCCATTATAGGACTGAGAGCGACTCCT
This sequence comes from Hemicordylus capensis, assembly GCF_027244095.1. Classification (NCBI taxonomy): domain Eukaryota; kingdom Metazoa; phylum Chordata; class Lepidosauria; order Squamata; family Cordylidae; genus Hemicordylus; species Hemicordylus capensis. The sequence goes on along the minus strand of NC_069661.1, from coordinate 21,640,734 downwards.
GTCTGCAACCTTGGAGGAGTAGATACTGTCAGTCTGTGTAGACAATACTGAGCTAGATGGCCCAATAGTCTGACTTGGTAGAAGGCATCTTCCTATGTTCCTATGAACTATTACCCGAGTTCCTTTTGTGGCATTCTCATAGTCAAAATTCGATGCCATTCTTCCCGGGTTACTTGGCCACGGCCCTATGCATTTACAGGCATTTCCCCATTTTAGTTGGTAAGATTTGATAGGATACCGGTGGACCTTGTTATCCAGAGGGGTTCCATTCTTGGCTATAATTGTGTATAACAGAACAGCAGATAATGAGGCATTGAGGCACTAGGAATGAGCGGGTGGGGGGGGTAGGTTCCAGGAGGCTAAAATAATGACAACAAAACTTAAGAAATAAATAAACTGCCTGTTCAGCAATGCCTCCCCAAAGACCCAATTCCACAATTTCCCCATGAAAAATCAGATATTTAAAAACAAAAAAAAACCCCAAATGAGCCACAAAATGGCTCATTTCATCAAAATGGTGACTGGAAATGGCCTTGGAGGTCATTTCTGGCTGCTCTGAAACTGTGGATGCACAAAAATGAACCTTTTCCCCCCAACCGTGTATACCAAGGCCATAACTGCAGATATGTAAAACCATGGATGTTGAGCTGTGTGTAACAAGGTCCATCTGTATGTATTTACCAATCACATGATCCTTATGAGCAAAAGTCATCCAAATCAGTCAGAGTTTGAGTGTTAGTTGACTATAGGCAGTTTCAAAAAGCAGGATTTTTTCTCCTCTTTGCCATCGTGTGAACTTTCTCAAAACAGCTGTGAATTAGGTCACAAATTAAATGCACAAATATTCTGGCAAAAGTCACTGTACACTTATTAGGTTGTATTCAGCATTGTCAAACCAAGAGACTAAAACACTGGGCAGGCAGTTAAAGTGGCAATGGAAATTGAAACATCTAAATCTAACAATTCAACTCCTTGTTTAGCAATGAAAAACGCGCACATTTTTTGCTGACAAAGCGGAGGCCTTGTATTCAGTTTGTGAAGTGAATGGAACACTGCAGCTTTGTGGGGAAAGGGCTTGAACTTCTCCAGTTGTTTTGTTTGTCACTGTGGCAGCCTGGAGAAGTTACAAGAAGCTGAGATCTGCTAGTATCATGTGCAGAGGTCAGATGGGAAAGTTTTCCATTCTTGTGCCATGCCAAATTGGTACAAGGGTGCTGCTGCCTATGCGACGAGCAAGTGCTGTAATAATGGGTGACTTCAATCCCTCTCACAAAGACTGGGTAAATTCATGCTCAGGTAATCACAAAGAGGCATTTGGAGGATGAGGATACCTATTGTTTGCTCTCAGAACAGATGGAGCAGAAAGAGTTCCTTCCTTGTGTCAGACAGACTCCAGTGCTAGACAGTAAAAGAGTTCTGTGGTAGATAATAAGACTCAGAGCAGGAATGAATGGCAACTACCTCAGACACCTGTCTTAGCAGGACTATCCACAAAGTGACAAAACAAACATCATTGCTGTCCTTTATTTCAAATGGTTAAAGGAAGAATGAAAGTAGTCCTAAGTGACCAGGATTCAGCTGAAGAGTGATTTTACCATCTTTTTCATTTTTATTTATTTTACATTTTATATCCCACTCTTCCTCCAAGGAGCCTTCAGCGGTGTACTTCATACTTAGGTTGCTCCTCACAACAACCCTGTGAAGTAGGTTAGACTGAGAGAGAAGTGACTGGCCCAGGGTCACCCAGCAAGTCTCATGGCTGAATGGGGATCTGAACTCGGGTTTCCCCGGTCCTAGTCCAGCACTCTAACCACTACACCACGCTGGCTCATCTCCTCCAAACAAAGCACACAATTTGCATTCCCAACTGAGTCAAGCTATAGCATAGTCGAAGGGTTCCCAACAGGGGGTACTAGTACCCCTAGTGGTACTCGAGAGTCTTCCTGCAGCCACAGAATTTGTTCCCCATCTGAGGTTTGCAGGCTTGAAGGCTACGTGTTCTTAGCAATGTATCCATTGCAGAAAAGGAGGGTGAGTCAAGAGTGAAGACTCTCCTCCTCTGCTCCCAATTGGCTGGCTACTATGTGCTGAAGCTCATCATACCCCTCCCTCAGCCTGATTGACAGGCTTCAGAAAATCAGCACTCCTGTTGACATTAATAGAACAAGTTACTTATCCCATTAATTTCAATAAGATTACTTATGAGTAATTTAGTGTGGATGTGACCCAGTGACTTTAACAGCTTGTCTCCCTAACACGTAAATGTGTGTGTGCGTACATATGCACACACAAATGTAAATGTTACAGTTATGAGATGTCACTGGCTTACATCCAGACTAAGTTACTCAGTACTGCTTCTTAAGAGTTTCTCATAGCTATTAATAGCTACCAATCCCACTGGCTAGATGCTACATCTAAGTCCAGAAGCAGTATGCCTCCAAATACAAGTTGCAAGAGAACAACAGATGAAGTGCTTTCAAATGCCAGGTTCCCAGTACCATCTGGTGGGCCATTGCGATAGAAGAGGATGCTGCACAAGATAGTCCTTGGCCTGATCCAGCAGGGCTATTCTTACACTGCAATCCAGGGATGACCAAGTTGAGACTCTCCAGGGGGTTGGACTACAACCCCCATCAACCCCTTGTGCAATAAATTGTAGCTGAGGGTGATAGGAGCTGTAGTCCAACAACAGCCGGTTGTGGCCCCTTGGCTTTGGAACGCCCTCCCTGAAGAACTCCGCCATGCTCCCTCCCTCAGTGCTTTTAAAAAACATCTTAAAGCACACCTTCTAAAGGAGGCTTTTAAATATATATCATTATTATTTTGTTATATCTGGTAAGTTCTTCAGCTTTTTATAATTTTCAGTTTTATTTTGAACCTAATAATTGTTTTTAATCTGACTTTTTAATTTTATTTTTTAATTTAATTTTATAACTTGCATCTGCGTCTATCTTATTGTTGTAAGCCACCCCGAGCAGTATTACACTGGAGAGACAGGGTATAAATATTTTAAATAACTAACTAAATTAAAAAAAAAACAACAGCTGGAGTGCCTCAAATTAACAAACATTATCAACAACGGGAAAGCCTCAAATTACACCCAGCAGAGGACTCACAGGATGAATTTCTCCCCTCCCAAACTGCTTAAGACAGCCCAACGCCGAGCCTGAGCACTCCCAACTCCTCACTCCCCGCTTCTTGTAACCCCCTCCCTTCGGCCACGCCCCTCTGCTCGCTATAAACAGCCCAAGCCACTTGGCCGGGGGAGTCTCGCGCGACATCCGGGCTTTGAGCGGATCCTTTTCTCCTCCTTCCTCCCTCCCCTTGCGCGTCCCGTAATGGCAGCGCGGGAAGGTGGAGGAGTTCGGCTGAGGTAGGGGAGGCTGATTCTGCCGGGCAGCGTCTGAGCGCGTCCGCTTTTCTTCCTTGCACGGCAACGCGGGGAAGAGTAAATCATACCCAGCAGTGGCGGCTGCTGGACCAGGCGGGCCGTGTGCGTTACCAGGGGGGACAGTGCGACTCTCACCCACATGATTCTTATCCCTCGCGCTTCTAGCCTGAACTCCCTTTCGCCTGGAGTGGCCAGGCGGCTGCTGCAGTACCAAGCAAGCAAGCTAGCTAGCTCTTGTGCAAGGTTGTTCTGAACGCCGCCCGTGGCTAATTTTTTTCTCCTGCGCGTGCTTCTGTGGAGGATCCAGCCCGGGGTGGCGAAAACCCGTTAGCTGCTTTCGTGTGACGAAGCTGTGGGGCACTATCTCTCCCCAGTCCTCGCCCCCAAGTCATTCATGGTCACCGAGAAGTTTGGCCCTTAAGAGATCTTGCTTGGAAAGCACGTCTCCTTGTTTGATTTATATCGGTTCTAAAGATCAGAGAGGCTTGTAGCATCTTTTCTCTTTTTAAAAAATTGGACCTGCTTTCGCATAATCCTGGGGTATATTGTTCTGATCCGCAGGGCATGGTTTTAACGTGAAGGGGGTGAAATTGTATTTTTCTAGACAGCACCACCTGTTTGCCCAGTCTGCAGAAAGTTTCCACTTTGGGCGGGCTTGTGCACTGGTCTCTTTCTGAAGAGGCAGAATAACTGCCCTGAAGTGCATGCCCTCTGAAGTACTGTAGTGGCCCTACTGGTGACCGTGTTTAATCTATTCCTATTTTTCTTTTATAGTAAATGCGAAGGTGACTGTTCTGCTCAATTTGGATGTTTAGCCTGATGCGCTCGGCAGGATTTCTGTTGTGTTTTTTCATGGAGGCTGAGGGCAAACTCGGAAGGAGACAGACGGCTCATGGCTTCTGATTCTATGGTCCCAGCTCAAGCAAAGCATCATTCAGTAAAAGGGAAAAGGCGGCAGCCGCAGCAGGAGAGGTCACCTTTGAACAGTGATGGGGAAGAAGAAATATTTGTATTTGAAGCAAATGAAGCTTGGAAGGATTTTCACAACTCTCTCCTTCGTTTCTATGAAGCTGGGGAGCTTTGTGATGTCACACTGAAGGTGCTGATGTATATTCCATATTTTTGTGTGAGAGAGAGAGAGAGGGAGAGAGTTTGTGCAGAGTTCTCTGTATGTATATCATATTTGCTAGGCATCATCTATATAACTATCTCTAATTTGTGCTTGTGTTGCCTCATTATAAAGAAGGCTGCTAGAAATCCTGCAGATTGGCATAGCAGTTGGTGCTTGTGGGGAGGATGTCAGATCTTTATCTTCCTTGCCCTCTCCCCACATTTTCCTTGATTGCTTCTCTGGTTCAAAAGAGGAAGTGTGAGTGTATGGCTTTCTTCGGTATGCTTTGCACAGTTATGGAAATTGTATACAGTATACCCAACACCAATTTGTGTTAGGATAATACAGTAGAGGCTCGTTTATAAGCATGTGCAGCTGTTGCCTTCTGCATAGTATGTGTACTAGGGTTGAGGAGGTGGGGCAAATTAGGAGGATGGAAAACAAACCACAGGCACAGGTTTCTTAGGGGTTGTCCAAGAACTACTTCTTATATGGCTTTATGTGGGTCCAAGAATATGCTGCTTATATGCAAGCAATAGCAGGAGGATATATTGCTTTATATACTGCTTTTCAACAAAGCTGTATATGCTTTGTATAGGCAGGGTTCGGGGAATGGTTCCCTATCCCCAAAGACACACAAGGTAAACAGCTCCAGTCATCACTGGAAGGATGCTGTGCTGGGGTTGAATAGGGCCAGTTGCTCTCCCCTCTGCTAAATTCATTAATTCATTCAATTTTTATACTGCCCTTCCCAAAGTGGCCCAGGGCAGTTGACATTAAAACAAAAAAATACATACCAATTAAAATAAATAACAATTTAAAAGGAGATGAAAATTAACATTGAGACTAAATGTCATTAAAAGCCAGGTTAGAAAGATGGGTTGTTAATATCAGTTTCACTGCTGTCTGTAAGGGCCCTAGATCTACTCCCAGATTTCTCTTTCCACTTTTGCCACGCTTCCACCTTCTCCTTGGAATGCAATATTTCTTAATCTAAACTTGCTTCTTTCTGCTTAAATATCAACTTGAAACTCACCCTTCAGTGCTTGTATTTGAGTTCCATGCACTTCTTGTTTCCCATCCCCCCCTAAGCCTGTTCCTCATGTCCAACCATAGAAGGTTCTATATTAAAAATAGCAAGCAGGACCCATGAAAATGCATAATGAGACCTCCCACCTGCACCCTTTCTCTGGTGATGACAGAGCCCCTTTTGCTTTGGGTAGGCTCTGGTCCCCTCCCAGTGATGCTTTCAGCAGCACAGGGCTGCTGCCCTCTCCCTACCAAAAGGATCCAAAGAGCTCTCTCAGCTCAGTCTCCACCTTCCAACTAACCTTTCATCAGCCGTGGGAAAGAGAAACTGGGATCCTACTACATGCATGTCCTCAGTGCAAAATTTACCCTCCCATCCAGGCAGCATAAGGGAAGTGCCTAAATTGCCACACCACTTTAATTTTGTGGGATTATACAATACAAGTGTTTTCAAGCCCGTTTAAATAATGGACTCTAGTAGGGGAGAGTTCCGCCGCTCGCCTTCCTTTCCCACCCACCTGGCGGGCTCCCTCCTCCATCTTTCCCTTCCTCCCTGCCCTTTCTCCAGAGACCCAGTCTCCGGACGGGCCGCTGCCGGCCTCCGTGGCCAGGCCGGGCCCTTCGCGGTCACCTCCGTGCTGGCCTCTGCTCCGTCCCCGGTCTCCGTCTCCCCGGGCCGGTCTCTGTCTCTCCCTTCTGGCCTCTCTCCTCTGTATTTCCCCCACCGCCTCTTCCCCAGCTTCGCAGCAGCCGCTTCTGGCCTTTCCGCGGCTGGACAAAGCAACCAAGATGGCTGCCTGGTCCCTGTGTCCGTTTCTGCCTCGGCCGTACTGGGCATGCGCTCTGCGCATGTCCAGAACGGCCGAGGGAGGCACGGACACACGCCTTGGTGTTCACGGACGGACACCAAGGCTTTTATTAGAGAGGAGGATAAGAGAATCACCACTGTGAAAGGTATTTCTTTGTCCAGTTAGCAGGAGGTTAGCTTCTAAGGATTGTTTTCCCATCACTTTTTAAATTTGAAATATGTATCTGTATTTATGCTGTAGAGTCTTCAACACAGTTAACAAGCATTTACAATGGGCAATAAATGTTTCTTTAAATCACACAGATATGGATGTAGTGCAGAAACTCCTGGAATGAAGAGCATTTCACAAATCTCTTCATAGGAACATAGGAAGCTGCCATATACTGAGTCAGACTATAGGTCCATCTCACTCAGTATTGTCTACACTGACTGGCAGCAGCTTCTCCAAGGTTGCAGGCAGGAGTCTGTCTCAGCCCTATCCTGGAGATGCCAGGGAAGGAACTTGGAGCCTAGATGCTCTTCCCAGAGCGGCTCCATCCCCTAAGGGGAATATCTTACAGAGCTCACACTTCTAGTCTCCCTTTCGTATGCAACCAGGGCGGATCCTACTTAGCTTAAGGGGACAAGTCATGCTTGCTACCACAAGACCCGCTCTCTTCTTGCTTTCACCTGCCATATAGGAATGGTATTCGCACTTGCAGCCTAACCCAGTCTAGGGCAGCCCAACCTCGGTTAGCCTGCATGTGTGAAGCACCGGGACTGAGGAGCCTCCCAACGCGGCCACTGCGCCAAGCCCCACTTTTGAACCCGGCATTTAGCCAAGGTTGAGGAAACGTGTGGGCAGACGTGGTCTGGGCAGTAACTGCCGTTTTAAATGGCTTCCCCCTGGCCTGGTGGGGGAGCAGCTGCGCCAAGCATGGCGGCTGTTCTAATGAAAGCAGTAGCTGCGCTTGTGCCTCGGGCTGCCCTGTGATGCGACAGGGGGGAGTCCTCCCACTCCCCATGTTTCCCTTTGCTGTGCATGTGGGCGTGTGGCGGAGGGAAGCATGGCCGCCACTCGTCTTCCAGGGAAGACAGGCAAGTTCCTGCCTTTCCTGCAGCCCTTGAAGGTGGCGGTCAGAGGTCATGTTTATGACCTCTATGTGCTTTTGGAATGTAAGTGGCATTGCTGCAACCAAATGTAACAGTCAAGGAAACGTATTGATCAATTTGGGGTTCACTTTATGCTCTTTATTCAGTGAGTGATCTTTTCTCTAAAGATGAATTGAAGTGAAATATTGGCCGGAGAAAGCTTTTCTTGCACTGGGTTGCAAAACATCTTATTGCAAATCACAAGGAAATGGAAATTGATAATGGCATTTCTGTATAGCAGCAATAAAGCTGATAAGTAGTGTGCTGCATAGCAAATCTGTAAACAGAAACCCTGAGATTGTGCAGTGTAGTTATACACCCGAACTTGAACATGGAAATATTTCTTTTTTTCTTGGTATCGTTCAAAGATATATGATGGTGTGGGTCGCAAGACCTGAATAAACTCTTATCAACTGTCATGAATTGGTAGCTGTCTTGAAACAGTAGTTTAGATAATATACAAAGCCCAGTTCCCAATATTGTGTCACTCTGGCTGTGTGACAACCACCAAGAAACAGAATGTAGGGTGGGGCTTTGCAGATAAGAGGATGTTTGATACTCAAAAGTTTATGGTTGCTGGGATCAGCAGAGGCAGGGAACAGTGTATCCAATCCCAGTGGTGTTTCCATGTGCGTTTCTAATTATGTCCATGTAAGTGGTGGCTGTCACTCATTCCTAATGAAAAAGTGCATTCATGCAGGTGAAAATTCCAGATGGGCCATGGCTTTCTACTCTATTTCCACAAGGTGCCACTCCCCGACTTTTCTACTCCCACACTACACCATGGTGGCTGAAATGGGATACCGTTGCATTTCTGTGGTGTTGCACTAAGCCAATCTGTTGGTTCCTTTGAGCTTTTGGAGTAGAGAGCACAGACAGCTATTAGCTGTGCTATGGAAATTTAGTATTGACTGTTTATGTCTCAACTGTTAATATTCTTGCATTCCATGAGAGTCTGCTGGGCCAATGGTTAGGCTGGCCTGCCAATATGTGTCAGAGATTTTTGTCCTTTTTCAGTTCTTCCAGGATGCCCTATAGGCATTGCAGCAGCAGTATAGAAGTTATTTTTTGTTCTTTACAGGCCCGTCACCATGCGGACAACATTCTATGCACATGCACCAAGCAGTTGTTGCCCAGTAGGGATCTGGAGCAACAGCTGAAATGTAAGGATTAGTCCTGTCTGTGGGGTGGTGGTCTTCTAACTGTTACAACAATACAATGGGATACATTCACAGGAAAACAGCCATTGTGATGACTGTAGTGCACCTGACTTTCTAGCAAGTTGGCAAACCTACAGTGAAATTGCTTTAATTTGACCACTTAGTTATTTCTCCATAGCAATCATAGGTGGCTTAAATGGCCTCTACACAGCTTAAGATTTGGTGAGAATACTTGAGCACAGTTTATGCTGCCTTTCTCCTTTTGTATTTAAGTGCAAATTTTAAACAGTAACAGGAGTAATGCATTAGCCTTTTTACACACCCTTTAAAATCTTAACTTTTCATTAATAGGTAGTGTTACTGAAGCTATAATTGTACTTAACATCAATCAAGCAGATGCCATCTCTGTGAATAACAAGGCAGTTGGAATTTTCAGTTAGCAAAACAAAGAGTGATAGCAAGTTTATAACATGGACAGAATTTAGCCTTACAAACAAACAAAACAAATCAATTGGACATTTTCAGTTCAGTGCTGATTGCATTCTTGTTAATTATCAAGCCAGTGCTTTAGAATCTCTTGGCTTGCTGGCTTGCTTGCTTGCTTGATTGATTGATTGATTGATTTGATTTCTATACCACCCTTCCAAAAATGGTGAAGATCTTTGCTATTTGTCTCCTTTTTGCACCAGTCAACACCCAGTAATGCAAGATTGAATCTGTCAGAGAACTGCCTGTGCTCAGGGAGTATGGGTTTTTGTCTTGGGAAAGCCCCCCCCCCCAATTTACCTTCCTTGCCCCATAAGACATAATCTCACTAGTTTGTTTGTTTTTTACATTTGTAGCTGCTTTTTCTGTTTTTGTATGGAATTTGAGGGCTGTGCAAGATTTGCTTGTCAGTGAGTTAGACTCTTGCCTGAGCTGTAGCAACCCCAACTCAAAATTAAGCGTGAGCTTCTGGCAGAGAAAGGAAACACTGTATGGCTGCTTGTTTTTGAGGCTCTTCACAGTTCTGCTGTTAGCAAGTGCCAGCTCAGATAAAAATCTTCTGCCTTTGTTCAGTTGGTCTGCAAAAGAGTCAGCGGTGAAAAGCTCCTGTGGAATTGCGACAGTAATTCTCTGTTCGAAGTAGTATGAAAATTCAAATCTTCTATATTTTATTTGTATCAAATTTGTATGCAGCCTCAATTTCCATCTCTGGCCTGGCTCACAAGAGGATAGAAAGTTAAAACACAGAAATAAAAACCTTATAACAGTTTAAAACCACAATTAAATTAAAAAGCTTGGGTTAAAAAAGGTAGGTCTCTACAGATTTTTAAAAAGTTGTCAGACGAGGTGATAAGAGATAATGTTTTCTTATACTCTTATTTTTTTGTAATTATCCTCCTCCCACAAGTGTATTTAAAGTCAGATGTGTAGTGATTGACAGGTTACTACACAGTTTTAACTCATGTGAACATATTTTGCAAGACTGATCTAATAAAGTACCCTGAGTTAAAATGTATGTACAACTGGAAATGGCTGCTGAGAGATAATATTTATTATAGTGTGTACTGGATACTGTGTGACTGTACTGTTAACTTCTGCATTATTTTCTGACTGATATCAAGCAAATGGTTTCAGTAGGAAGCGAGCTTGCTTTAATGTTTTCAAGCCTGTTACATTATTCTTTACAATCTCTGAACAAATACTTGTTCCACAATTTTAAATATTTAAAAGATGGTTTGTATACCATTTTAATTAAAACTCAAAACTACTTTTAACCCATATTAAGAAGTTTTATGTTTAATATTTGAAATAGTAAAATTTATGTGCCTGTTAAGCCACAGCAAAAAGCCTAGAATCTTTCTTATGTCAGAAGAGGAAGTTCTCTATAGGAGAGAGCAATGCAGAGAATGTTGTAAAAATCTGTGCTGTGATGCACTTGCGACTTGTGTCTGCTTGCTTCTGTAAATTCTGGTGGTCTCTAATTACCTGGTAGCAAACATCCCACAATTAGAAAATCTGGAGACACTGAAATATTAATGCTCCTGTACAGTACTTATTTGTTTAGTGCAGGATGTGGTGATTGTGCTAAGTGTACTTTAAAAATAAGAGTTCACAGTCTTAAGTGTTTCTGCTGCGGCACAATTGAAAGGGGGTTGTATTGAGCTTCCTTTAGACACGTTCAGCAAGCTGTTGGTATTATGGCTCTAGCAGAATTTGTTTTCAGTAACTGCAGAGTAGCATTTAGCTTACTTTCAATTCAGAAACTACCCTTATGAGATAACCTTGCTGTCCTTGTGACTGTGTGTCCCCCAACAACTTCACAATGCCTGCACTGATTTTGAAGCACAAAGATGTGCCACAGAGGGACACCTGAATGGTATGGTTTGTGATGACACCATTCACCTCCATCCAATATGGTGGCTGTACAGAAAGTAGGTGTATCAGATCATAGCTGCTTTGTTTTGTTGTTTGAGTGAGAGATAAATGGAGAAAAGACTAATGGACAAGAAGAGAAAACCCTCTGTCTTGTCCCTTGGTATGTATTTGGTTGCCTATGTAGGGGCCTTAGACCATTCTTGAAAAGGCTACCATACAAAGTCAAAGCATCTTATTCAATAACTGGTTCCAATAGTGACCTGTAAATAGTACTTGAAAGCTATTCAAAACATTATTGCTTTATTGTGTGTGAAATTTTCAGTAGCTAAAGGTGAGAATATTGGCACTTCCATCTGTGGAAGATCACACTTAGTCTTAAAATATTGAAACTGTGTCTCATGCTTGGTCATCTGAGAATCTTTTCATTCATTGGGATGATCCAGTCTCTCACCAATTGCATAAAACCTTAGGCTGGTACACAAATTGTGGAGATGGCAATCTGCGTCAGACCACCAAAGCATGAACCAGCAACCAAATGTTGTAGCATCTCTCCTACTCCTAACAGGAATGCTCTGTTCAGAGTGTCAGCCATCCTGGAACACAGGAAGCTGCTTTATACTGAGTCAAACCATTGGTCCACCTAGCTCAGTATTGTCTCACTGACTGGCAGTGGCTATCCAAGATTTCAAGCAAAAGTCTTTCCAGTCCTATCTGGAGATGCTGCCAGGGATTGAACCTGAGACCTTCTGCATATCAAAATGATGCTCTGCCACTGAGATAAAGCCCTTTTTGGAGTGTATGGGTGTGGACCTCTCTACTCCCAGAATATTTATTTTATCTATCATATTTATATACCACATTCTATCTAGGGTACATAATCCAAATCACAATATATATTAAAATGGAAACAGTTCACAGAATAAAACAGTTTCACAGATTGGAACAATTAAACCATTAAAAATTTAAGACCTGAGAAAACAAGTGAGTCTAAGGGTCTTATAAAAAGCAATCAGAGATAGAGAAGCTCTTATTTTGACAGGGGAGTGCATTCCAAAGCCCAGGGACAGCAGAGTCACACTCCTTCTGTCAGTATCTAATTGGAGTTCATCCATCAGGCTGACCAAGGCCGTCTCAACCCCATAGCCCATTTGAAAGCTGGTTTGCAATGGGTCTAGAGAATCAGTTTTGTCCAGAACTGCCTGGAGCAGATAGGCCACCACCTTGCCCAATCATGGGAGATTAGAGACAGGCTTATAGTTGCCTAACTCTGAGAAATCCGATGTAGGTCCCCCTCCCCCATCCCAAGTATGGTCTGATAGCCTCCTTAAGATAAGGAGGCATCCAAATCTCCCTCAGAGAAGCATTTATGACCCCTCTGATAATCTGATTGATCGGTAAACTAAGCCAAGTTGAGCAAGGATCAAGAGAGCAGGTGTTGGGATACACAGTCTGAAACAGTTTGTCCACATCCTCGGGAGTCACAAACTGAAAGGAATCTAGCCTGACCACATAGAGAAGTTGCTGAATAGCTCCATAACAGACTCTGCCCTAATTGTAGAATCCAGTTTGGCTTGAATACAAACGATTTTGTCTGTGGGGGAAAATAATTAAAAGCATCACAACTGGCATGGTTCCAATTTTCGATTTAAGGGGGAAGTGGCTTGTACTAGCCCTCTCACAACCCTAGACAATTCCACTGGATGTGAACTTGCGGATGTAATGCAGGCAGAAAAGAATTGCTTCTTTGCCATGCGTATTTCCAGACCATAGATCCTCAGATGTGCTCTACGTCGTAACCTGTCAGAGTTGAATCTTTCTTCTTTTGTGCTCTAGTCGTCTACCTAGCTGCTTCAGCTCCCATAATTCTTCAGAATACCATGGGGCTAATTTTGAAGCAGGTCTGAGAGGATGCTTAGGAGCTATTGTGTCTACTGTTCTAGTGTTGTTCCAAGTTTGCACCAGAACATTGACAGAATCCTCAGCAGAGCCAATTCGAAACCCTTCCAAGGCTTCTTGGAATCTGATTGGATCCAATAACTTCCTTGGGTGGACTACCCTAATGGGTCCTTCATCCCTGCAGAGGTGAGCTGTGGTTGCAAGTCCTACCTTAACCAGATGGTGGTCCATCCATGACAGTGGAGAAATAACAGGAGTCCCCACTAATGGAAAACCAACCTGATCAGAGTAAAATACCAAATCAAGCATGTGACCAGCAACACGCCACCTTCGTTGTAGCCCTTGGACTTTGGAATGTGCTCCCTGTTGAAATAAGAGCTGCCTCATCTCTGGCAACTTTTAAAAAGACACTGAAGACACATTTATTCACCCAGGCTTTTAATTAGATTTATAGTTTTAAATAATTTTAATACTGTGTTTTAATGTGTTTAATCTTTTAAATGATTTTAATTGTTAATTGATTTGATGTTTTAAATGATTTTAACTGTAAACTGCCCAGACACACAAGTTTTGGGCAGTATAGAAATATTTTAAATAAAAAATAATAAACAAACATGTGTCGGTCCAGAGACCACTTGAGATGGGCACATAGGTGTCATAGTTGCTATGAACTCCTGAGCCACACCTGATAACCCAGTCCCATAATGAACATTAAAGTCCCCAACCACCAACTGTCTGGGCGACTCCAATGTCAACTCTGCAGCGAGGTCTGTCAGCTCCGTTATGGACTCTGTTGGACAACAGGGGGATCTGTACACCAACAGTCTCAATCTATCCTTGGTGCCTAGACTTAGGTCACTCGATATAGGCTGATTCCCTTACAGGGATCTTGCTAAGGGAGATGGTGTTCTTGTAGACCACAGCTACATCACCTCCTTGCCCTCATCCTCTCACCTGCTCCTCCTCAAAGTATCCTGTGGGGGGAGAAGCTGGGTCCAGTCTGGACCACTAGCCTTCCCCTGACCAGATCTCCATAATACATAGCATGTCAACTCCTTCATCCAAAATCAAATCAAGTATGGTCTCTGGTTTGTTTTGGACTGACCTGGCATTACAGAGGCTCTGGGGGTGACTGGCACTGCTCCCAAGGAAAAAGAGCTGATAGACCAGCTGGAAGGGAAAATGGCTATTAAGTTTCTGATTTCCCTTCCCCTTTAACGGTCTGCTGGCCTGCCAACATCATGTCTTCAATTCCCCACCACCATTGGAATGGCCACCCCAGAGATACACCCATCTCTGGACAACCCAAAACCACATACCTGTACCAGACATAACCAATAAGCAATGATACATTGCTATCAGAAGATCCTGCCCCAGCCCTCAGTCCCACCACCGAAGGGCTCTACCAAGGCTGGTCCCCTTTGGTGGAGGCCAGTCCTTGGTGGATGTAGCAATATATAGCAGTAAAGCACATAGTCAGACCTAAACCTCAGCCCTTGTATGGCACAGCAGGAGAGAGGTTTCTGGATGTGAGGGTGGGGTTTGTCCTTTTTCCTTTCCTAGGAAGGAAAGTTGGGAGGGCACCAAGTACAGGAATACAAAAAGACTTCAAAGGTACACAAAAGGTGGCTTGTTGACCCACTGTGTGTCAAGGCCATTGACTCTTCAGGGGAGAAACATCAATTCCAAAAGACCAATAAAAATTAATAATCTTACCTAATAACTATTTCAAAATAGTTTCTCCTAAAGCCTCTCCATATAGTGTGGGGATGGGAGCTTTCAAACTTTTGGTACATATTCCTCTGAATCTTATCTCTGCTCCCAGGATTCTTGCTTGTTTTAAGCTGTTTGAATTTGAGCACTTGGGCCAATTCTTTCGACTGTCATTAACGTTCTATAACTATTTGGAGCTTGTATTAATTTAATTTACAAACTAATATATGTTTGCATACCTATACTAAAGAGTCCCCTGAAACCGTAGGAATCACTATCCTATTTTTGAACACCCCTGTTTTGCTCCTGAACTGATCAGCATCTGAAGATTTTGCCTGTTAGATTCTGAAAACTCCTGCCTGGTTAGCCTTCAAAAATCCACCTCTTTCCCCATGTTCTCTTTATGTTTTCTTTTCCCCACTAGTCATCTCCTGTAGTTCAAGTTCATAGCATCCCAGTCCAGCTCTTAGTCCATGAGGCCACAAATGTTGGCCACCGATAGCATCTAGGGGACAAATGCTCATCATGACTTTTGGCAATTGTCTGTCCCTCTTAGAGATAGTATTGTTGCACTTAAAATTTTCTTTGTGTTATTACCCCTTCCTTATCCCTACCTCCAAACGACCATGGTAAAATTGCAGGGAGGAAAGAGTTAGGGCAGGGTAACAATGAACACATTTTACTTTCTCCATGGAATAATATTTGGAGGACATTCCTGCCAATTTTCATTTCCATTCCTCTGACAACATTGATAAAATTTTATAGTAGTTCTTGTGTTTTTTAAAGACTTTCAGGCTTTTAAAACACCCTTGCAAATTTGGCTGCTGCAGGCCTGACGGTCAGGACAATAAAAGCATGGTAACCTGCTGAAAGTTTCGCAATGCTATCCTCTGTCTTCCTTCTCTAGAGGGTGTAAACCTTTTCAAAAATCACAACGAGAATAAACTTACAATATGTGGTTGAAGCCTATAATATGTGGATTTTCGGTTACCTCCCCTTCCTTCTGTAGCTGTGCCTCTCAAAACTGTCCCTGAGGGTTGGGGGATCGTCAGGGACAGAGTTCTGAGAGGCATGGATGGCTGTAGAAGGAAGGAATGGCAGATGACTAAAAATCACCCCTGATGCGATGAAAAACCTTGGCACGTCAGCAAAGGATTCCTCTGGAAGTCATCTGAAAAGATTCCCACAACCTTTTCAGCCAAGCTGTCTATTAAACAGAAGTTATGTTTCTCTGCTTAAATAGAAAACTCAGCATAAAAAAGATGAATAGTAAACACTAATAGACCAATTTATCCTTTATTCAGGGTTGACAAACAGCTCTGCCAGTTTTGTCTGGACAGAGCTGTGTCTTTATTTCACGGCGTTTCATTGTCAAAGTCGTGCACAGCTCCGTGTTTCCCATCACTTTCTTGGTGCTAAACCATTTTGGCTGTCTTGACTGGCTGAGGCTTGTTTACTGATTAAAAGAATAGCTAATTGAGATGAAGAAATAAAACTGCTGGCAATTAATCATGATGGAACTTAATCACTAAAATAATTAAATGAGGAAATGGTAAAAACGACACACTAATGAAAACTGCTAGACCGGATTGTAGCCAATTTTTAATAAAAGGTAGCTCATCTTGATCAACAAATATACATACTTGTGACTGCAGTATGGTTAGCATGATTATTTCTTTCAGCTATATCAAATGCGATGTGTCCTTCTCAATAAAAACATTGTGTGGCTGTGGATTCAGCAGTGCCATATTTCTTTATCAATCTGTACAGAAAATTATTATTGACCTGAGAAGTGACATAGCATAAATAAGAAACTGTAGGTTGTGTTTTATCTTCTAAATTATTGTAAAAATTAGTTGTGTAACTTGAGACCATGTCCACAATAAACAAGATAATGTGATTGTAGTTTTGGATATTCCAGAGTAGCTTGGAGAAAGGGAGATGACTCTCGAGCATTACTAACTTTGTAATATGGGGAAATGATTGTTTTTGTGTTTATATAGGGAATGAAAAATGTATCAGAACATTTGTGGCAAATAGTGAGATTAAAGAACTGTACTAGGTACAGTGCAGATGTAACATTGACCCCCAACAAACTGGTTTGGGATGGGAGCACATGTACTCCCCAGAGAAATTTAATGTGCAGACATATGCATTACAATAGCAAGATTTAACTTTCATCCCAGTCAAAGGTTACATGATACGTGCACTGGCAAAGACTACTTGTAAACTAGAGACTGACTTATGAAATTTCAATTCTGGTTCATGGCAAACACTGCACAAAAGTAATCATGTCCAATAAAATCAAAATTAAATCAGTAAAAAAAACCTCCACAAAATGATGTAGGTTGAAACTATGCTTTTAATGAGTTTGCAAACCATTATTATTAGGAAAATTGGTTTGGATTAGCCATGTTTTAGATTGGCAGGCATCTAATGTGAAACCACAGTTAATGTTGGAAAGAAAGGAGGACATATTCTCAAAAGAGGAGCATATGTTTCCCAAAGCTGGTTTAATTTGCAAACTGGTGTGTTTAAAAGAATATGAGTGAAATCAAAGTGATTTCTAAAGATGAGCAAAGTTTAACCTGACCCATTAACAGTAGTGCCACTTTATGCAACTGTTTACTAGTAATAGGATTCAGTTGTCTTGATAGGTCTGGGGTATATAAAAAGTTAGTATTTGCATTTCTGGCTCCAATAGTGCAAACCTAATTCTAGGTCTCAATTACTACATTGTTCTGTAAGGTGATTATTTGCACTTGTTTTTTAGTAATGCATGTTTGGGCCCTATGACCAACTACCCCGGCTGCAACGGCTTCTTTTGTATTCAGTGAAACCGATGAGTTTCTGTTTAACACAAACCTCTGTTCTCTCAACAGGTGGGTTCAAAGCTAATTTCCTGTCACAAGCTAGTGCTGGCCTGTGTCATCCCTTACTTCCGAGCCATGTTTCTTTCTGAAATGGCAGAAGCCAAGCAGACGCTGATTGAGATCAAAGATTTTGATGGGGATGCCATCGAAGATTTGGTCAAGTTTGTCTATTCATCACGACTGACGCTGACCGTTGACAATGTCCAGCCTCTCTTGTATGCGGCCTGCATTCTCCAGGTGGAGGTAGTGGCGAAAGCTTGCTGCGAGTACATGAAGCTGCACTTCCACCCGTCCAACTGCCTGGCAGTGAGGGCCTTTGCCGAGAGTCACAACCGTATTGACTTGATGGACATGGCCGATCGATATGCCTGTGAACACTTTGCTGAAGTGGTGGACTGTGAAGACTTTGTGAGTGTGTCACCTCAGCACCTCCATAAACTGTTGTCTTCCAATGACCTGAGCATTGAGAGTGAGAAACAAGTTTATAATGCTGCCATTAAATGGCTTCTAGCCAATCCACAGCATCATGCTACCTGGCTAGATGAAATACTTGCCCAGGTAAGGGCTGGGTGAGAATGAGCGAAAGGTATCTGTGTTAAGGGTGATGGTCTGTAACATGCAGATGTAGCGGTCTGTGGGCTGTTTATGTCAGTGTTGCATCTTTCAGTATTGCGATTGGGGCATACTTTGTAAATGAGTGATATTTAGACAACTCTTTTCTTCTGTCTTCCTGTATGATAAGCTGAAGCACTTCTGCCATTACATTCTGAAACCTTAGAAGATCTTGGGCTTCTTAAAAATGGCTCCTCGTACTTCCTCCCCCACTCCCAACAGATTAAGGGTTAGGTCACTCAGCCACACCCACAATATTTGATTACTAGCTGCTGAATGTGTGAATTAGCTCTATGGAATGGTATGGTTAGCTATTTTCCCCCCTAACATTTTATATCCACCTTTAGAATTGTGGAAATTTCAAGGCTGCTTCTATCAAAACACCAATAAACACAAAACAAATATTAAAACATATCTAATGCATCCAGAAAATAATAGAAATGGCAATTGAGCATTAGAAATAGAAAACTCGCTGGAAATTCAAAGCAGAAGCATCAAATCAAGCATTTTAAAAACCTGTGTGTATTTCTTTCAAAGTGTTAGCCTGGTGCCTAAAGCTCATTCTGCTAGGCTGTGGTGAGCTAGAGGCCCGCCACAGAAAAGCCCCCCTCCCACCATTACTCTCTGGTCTAGCCTTTGACAGTTGGGGACAATGAAGGAGGACCTCTGGGAGCAGAGGTGCACCTAGGCCATTTTAGAGCCTGGCCCTAAAGGCCTTTGGAGCCCCACCCCCCGGCAAAATAAACTGCAGTGCACTATTTCTTACATCAGAACATGTTTAGGGAAAGTTGGAAACTTTATTGTTCCTTAGAAAAAATTCTGAAGAAGATACTTCCCACTGACTTGCACAGACATACCATATTTTGCATTGATTGAGAGTCCTGGCGACTGCATACCACCTTGCCCATTCATCACAAACCCACAGGTGTGGGCCAGAGTGTATTTGTTTAAAAAAGAAAAGAAAAAGATTGTGCAACCCCCAATGGTATCTTGACCATTCACAAACCAACTGGGACACAACACATGTCCCTTTGCTCCACAATTCAATCTCACACCTGCCTGGAGCACAAGCCACCTTGGACATGTCATGCATTTGTCAGGAAAACAGTTAAAACCATAACACATGTCCCTTGCTTGACAGCTCTCACCCAGATCTTATGGACTGCACACCAACCTGAGCAGAGGGCATTTATTTCTTTAAAAGGTTTATATGGATGTTAACTTTTAGCTCCACTTTCCTAGGTGTGAAGTACTCTGCAGATAGAGATAACTTTCTGCCAGCTTTACTGCAGCAGCGGGGGAAATGATTAAAAAACAGATCGACTGATCCACTTCAGATTAAATATTCAGAGCCCTCCCACCCTGCCCTACATATCTGTGCTCAGTATCAAAGCCCTATAGCAAGCCATTCCAGGCGATGTAAACAGTGGGGTAAAAGGGGGAGTGTTTTACTTATGATTCCTCCATATGGGGGTGGAATGATGGTCTGAGGGGGGCTTCAGTTCCAGAAGTTTTTCTAATTTTTCTGTCATGAAACAAGTCACATATATAGGACTTTTTTGATGGTTTTTTTGGATTTTAAAAAAATGATTAAAAACAAACAGGTTGCCCAATCCATTTCAGGTTAATCAGAGCCCTCCCAACCTGCCCTACATCTGTGTCTGATATCAAAGCCCTATGGCAAACCATTCCATAAAAATATTCAAAGTGGGAGGGGGTAAATAACCACAAATAGGAAATCACGCAGACTACCTCCATTACTAGGTCTGAGGAGGAGTCCCAGGCAGGGAGAGGCTCAGCACAAGAGGCCAGTACAGGCCACCCCTGGCTGGCCAGGATCAGCCAGCCAGGGCAGGCCAGCTGCCCTGGCTGGCTCTGCTTCCTTTCTTCTCTGCTGCCTATAGGCAGCCTGTCTGGAAAGCTACAGGAGGCCTCCTGGCAGAACCGGAAAGGCCTCTAGAAGCCCTGCCCACCTGCTGAACAGCGGATAGTTGCGGGGAGCTCAGGAGGGCTGCTGTCAGGAGGAGATCAGGCTGCAGCCACCCTTGTCCCTCAGCTGCGCTCGGCCCGCCGGGGGGCGGGTGGCAGCACAACAGGGAAATAGGGATTTGGAGGCCCCGGGGGTGGGGTGAGGAGCCTCCCACCCAGAGGGCATGGGGGACTGGACTTCCTTCCGGAAGTCCAGTCCAAAGAGCGCCAGTGTCTGGTAGTGGTCTTAACAAATGGGGTAACAGGAAGGTTTGTGTGGAAGCAGGTGGTCCTCTAGACACACTTTTTGATGTGTGGTGGCTCTTTTGCACATGCAAGTCATTACTAGATAGGGCAGTAAACAAGTGACGAACACACGGTTGTGAATGGAGCCTATGGGTTCACACAACTGGAAGTGATAATAGTGTAATGCCACTGTAGATAGTCCTTGTTAGGGCAGGGTTGCAGACATGCTTCATTTGGTTGTGACTACAATCATGTAGCACAGAGATCCAAAGGATCATTTTCTCCTTGGTGGCTTTTTGGAAATCAGTCTTGGTTGCACATTTTCTGGATGTTTCCTTTAGAAGTTTGCCCTGAAGTTACCAATAATTGTGCATTTAGGACTTGATGAGTGGATCACCTAGCCTCTCTCTTTCCGCCAGGTGCGCCTGCCTCTGTTGCCCATTTGTTTCCTCATGGGTGTAGTGGCTAAAGAAGAGATTGTCAAGCAGAACCTAAAATGTAGGGACTTGCTGGATGAAGCACGAAACTACCACCTTCACCTGAGCAGTCACACGGTACCAGACTTTGAGTATTCTGTCCGGACAACACCGAGGAAGCACACGGCAGGTACCTACCTGGGTTTTTGATGCACTAGTGCTGTGGGGATGTACAAATGCTGCTCTATCAATGTCGATCATGTTTCCTTAGTGAGGCGACCGATTCTGCAAGCAGCCAGCTGTATAACTACTTTCACCCAACATGGTTGAACTTTGGTATTTTCTGTTATAAATCAGAGTTAAATGTTCAAGGTATTGATTGGAAAGCACCAGAATTTTGTATGGCACACGTGCCAAGTTGCAGGCCTAAAAAAACATATGGAACTGCATTAGGCCTCGCCTGTCATGTCTTTCTTAACACGTTCATCTAAATTTGTGGTCTCTTCGCATGTAATGGCAACACTGTGTATTGGCCATTGGGCCCAGGCCTCGGGCTCACATTCCCTGATTTCCTCTCTTGCTTCTTAGATTGATCAAACTAAAAGTGAAGGAGGGAGTTGGAGTGCAGAAAAAGGGGGTGGGGAAAGCATGTGAGCTCAAGGCTTGGATGTGAACAGTCAAACCCTGGTATGCCATTGTGAACCGTGCTTACTGAATACCACATATGGCAGGCTGACTACTCTTGATCATGCACGTGTGATCATTCATTCATTCAACTTCTATACCGCCCAAACTTTTGTCTCTGGGTGGTTAACATAAAACAATTAAAACACACATTAAAAGTTAAAACAATTCAACAATTTAAAATCAACCATAAAATTGAAACAATTTTAAAAAGCTGGGAAAGCTTGGGTGAAAAGATGGGTTTTCAGATGGTTTTTAAAAATTGCCAGAGATGGGGAGGATCGTATTTCAACAGGTTTAATCTGATTCAACAGATTAGAAAAGTGATGGCATTTCCTACCTTACAAGGATTGTGTGCCATCTCCTTGGAAGCCAAGACAACATTTCCCATTGTTAGAGGGACTCGGTCCCACTCTCTGCTTTGCCTGAATTATCTGCAATGACTTATTCTAGAGCTCACTTTGCATTGGTGCCCCTTGTCATGATTATGTTGATCTCTGTTGTGTATCTATCTGCAGGTTGGGATCAGGCATGGACCCACACCTTCCTGAGGGCACACCCAGCCAGGTCCTTAAGGGGAACTAGGTCCATTGCTGCCCACCACTACGCAGTAAGCCTCTCCACTGAGCCCTGGAAGGCTTTTTGGGACTTGTGTGAAAATCAAAATGGCACCACCCACTGAAGCAGGAAGATGTCTGCTGCTGTTGCCCACTATTGCCCAGTAAAGGAGCAGGCTCTCTGGGGAGGCTTACTGAGGGAGCAGGAGACCAGTGGGTCCCCTCTGCTCCTCTACTCAATTAGCCAGTCAATGGATGCACTCCTCTTCTGACACTGCTGCCAGAGTGGCAGCACTGAAGGAGGAGCATGTTTGCCTGGTTAATGGGCACTACTGTGGGGAGGAGGAGGATCAGCAGGCACACATGGTGGATCTGCATGTCCCGCACTCCCCCTCAGGATGGTGTCTGATAGGGACCCAGCACAGGATTTGCCTGAGGGCCCTCTCCATGGTACCTGGTGCCAGTTCTGGCAGATCTATTGGGATGGTGAATCAGACTTAAATACCGGTTCTCCTGGTCATTTGTGGCTAGTTAGAATTGCTTGCAGTTGACCAGGCAGGGAGCTTTTTAAACTGAAAGCAAGTTGGTTCTTTATATTAGGTGGTTGATATGCTCCATAAATGCCTAACATCGTGAATGTGGACAGACAGGCTTTAAAAAATGTTAAGGGGCCAAGATGTATGTACAAGAGTGGATTAAGTCGTCTTTTGTCCCTTCCAGTTCTGAATTTCTAAAGTTTTGCAGTTAAGTTTTATCTTATTTCTTTATTTCTTTGTGTGAACCGCCCTGAGCCATTTTTGGAAGGGCAGTATAGAAATCGAATAAATAAATAAGATCAGCCAAGAAGGCTCTTGAATGCCTAAGTTGAGCAGGACTGTTAACCATTGTCCACTTACATGGTTAACCAAGGAATTGGCAGTGTTGTGCATGGAGAATAAATGACATTAATTCAACCAAACATACCCGTTTCTGCTATTATTGTATCAGGGTTCTTGAATATATGTCATGTGCAGCATTCAGTATGCCATCCAGCCAGGTTTATGTGTGTAATCATGAAGTGCTTGGCAAATAAGGTGTGTCTTCTTTTGTGCTTTTCTTGTTAGGTGTCCTTTTCTGTGTTGGTGGTCGTGGTGGTTCTGGCGACCCATTTCGCAGCATCGAATGCTACTCAATAAATAAAAACAGCTGGTTTTTTGGCCCGGAAATGAACAGCAGGAGGAGGCATGTGGGAGTAATTTCTGTGGGAGGTTGGTAAAAAGAGAACACTAAGATCACTCTTTACTTTATTGTAGTTAATGACTCAGGCATTCCATCAACCCAAATTATAGCCTTCATATACAGAATATCTCTGAATAGTACTTTGTTTCCTGAGATGAAAAAAGATGATTGTGACTGTTTTTTCAGTTAGGTGGTTGCCAATCACAAAGCAAGCAATGATTTATCAGTCACCGTAAGTACGTATTTTGCACTTAAGCAGTCCAGTCCTAGCTACGGTTATTTGGGGGTGACTTGCACTGATTTCAGTGGGTCTTGCTTCCTGGAAAATGTGTAGGATTGCAGCCTCATTTAGAAGATTGAAAGTGACTAAAGGTGGCCCTTGTTATCCATGATCCCCTCACTCATCGTTTTGTGTATCTGCTGTTGGACCATGCACACCTGACCTTGTTATCTACGGTTCTAAAAATAGTGAAAATCTGCCTTTCCGCAGTTCCTAGGTGTCTGGAACTGACTCCTGTTGTCATTTGCAGCCACCATTTTGCTGAATGGAGCAATTATGTGCCTCTTTAAAAAAAAAAATAGTTACCAGCAATTTTTCGTGGAAAATTGGCAGAATTGGGGGTTTGGGGAAGCATTGCTGGAAAGCTGGAGACCTGGAGAGCATGGTATGGTATGTTCCTAGTGCTGCCTCCTCCCTACCTTTTAAGCTTAAAAAAAAAAAAAAAAACGTCCAGGAACCTAATCCCCCAGTTCCTATTGACTCAAGGTCTTGTTATTGCCGTTTTAGGCAAGAACGGAACCTCTAAAGATAACCAGAGCCACCTGTACCTTGCTTTTGGCAGGGGTTGCTTTTGTGTTCCATAACTGTGGAGCATTATCCATTTTGGGGGGACTTATGAAAAGATAACAGTGAAAATATCCATCTAATGGGCAGCAGCCATGAAACAGCATAGAAAAGAAAAGCCAAGAAAAACTATGAAATAGCATGAATTCCATGCTATTTTAAGTGTATTTTATTCATAACTATGGATATTGTAATGCCCTTAAACAAACCTGCAGTGCAGCCACATTGATATACTGTGTACTAGGGGTGTGCACACAACCAAAAAGTGTGGTTTGGTTCAAATTTGAATCAATTCGAACTGAACCATCTTTTCGGTGAACCAATTTGGTTGAACTAACCGACCGGTCTGTTCAATTGAACTGGTTTGGGTGGCAGTACTTGTAAAGGGGAATCCAGTGAGCATTCCCCTTTACAAGTAAAGGGGCAGGGGAGTGGCGAGAAAGGTTGTTAAAGTCTTACCTGGCTTTAGTTTAGAAAAAGGCAATTAAGGGGTTTATAAAAGAGGTTGTAATAGTATGCACAGTGAGGAGGAAGTGGATAGGTAGTGGCTTTCCTCTCTCTCCCATAACATTAGAAGCAGGTGGCACCCATGAAACTGCTTGTTAGGCAATTCAGACAGATGAAAGTACTCTCCACAGCACATGGTTTATGGAATTCAGTTCACGGCGAACAAGTCTGTCAGCAGCTAGCAATCATGATAGTATCTATCTGCTGCTTCCCAGGTTCAGAGGCAGTATGTCTCTGAATGCCGGTTACTGGGAAGCACCACACACAGAGCTGTTTGCCTTCAAGTCCCACTTCTGGGTTTCCCAGCAGCATCTTGTAAGTCTTTGTATGCAAAAGATGCTGGACTAGATAAACTTTTTTGATCTAATCAAATAGGGCTCTTGCTGCCTTAAGCTGGAGGCTTCCATTCTCCCTGGTCTGGGTCTTGTGCTGCAGTCTCCATTACTGGTAATATTTTAAAATGAAGTAGATCTTACTTGAAAATTTGAGAGCTCTTGTAGAGTAGTTGCTAGTATTGTGAGCCAGGACATTGTTGCAGCCATGAACCCATTGGATTCCCTTCCTACATCTCCCTTATGGAGATTATTCCTTACTTTTGTATCGATTCGTGTGAGTATATGTCTGAGCTTAGAACAATGAAATGTGCTGCATAAATGTGAAGAGTTAACTTGTACTGGCTTGGAGACTGATCTATAGATTGGGAAGTCTCTGGATTGAATTTTGCCTCTGCATGACTACAGTAAAGTAGTCTTGGGGGCCCCTGCCCCCTATGGAATATCTGGAACCAAGCACTGATTCAACCAACCTTCATCTTCCAGATGATTCCCTGATTAAAATTCACAAAATCCCTAAAACTTTGACTATTAGCTGCAACACCCCCAAACATTTTTAGTCCTCTGGGCATTGGTGGGAAGGGGTTGTCTCAGTTTCACAACTAAAATAAAAATGTTGCCATAGCAGATAGCACCACAGAGTGTTTCCGCACATGGATTGATGCAGAGGTTCAAATCCATAGACCTTGTAATGCAGTTAATAAAAAAAAATGTAGTACTGGGAAATGGGATTATTTTATTTTATTTATTTAGCATATTTGATTACTGCCCCAAACTCAAATCTCTGGATGGTTTACAATAAAATGCAGATTTAAAACATTAGGACTATTTAAAACAGGGAGCAGTTCTATATATCAAATTAAAAGCCTGAGTGAATAAATATTTCATTCATACACACACACACACACAGCCCTTTTAAAGCTGTCAGAGGAGCTTTATATATTGTATATCGACAGGGAGTACCTTCTTTTATGTGTTTAGTCAAAAGCCTAGATTTTGACTAAAAACATAAAAGATGTTTCTAAAAAGCTTTCTACCAAAAGTGACATACCTGTGGGTTACAGAATTATAAGTTCCAAAACTGTATTCCTGGGACTGGGTAGCTGCCATTGTAACCAGCACATGTCCCCAAGAACAGGGGAGGAGAAACAAGCATTTGCCCCAGACTCTGCTGAAAGGAAGCGAAACAGGATCTCATCTATGTGAATCTGAATCCATCCTCGCCACAGGAATGAATTTACCATGTAGTTTAGGGGAAACCTGACAGCGCTGAGTTGTGGTGGTGGTGGTGAGATATCTCCCCTTGGGGCCTGGGCCAATTAATATTTACTGGACCCAGCATGAAACTAATCGGTGAAGTCAATTCTAAAAGGTTTCAATTTCTCATGCTAATAAAGAGGGATTTGAAGGGAGGATGGGTCCTGGAAGAGAAGCAGGGCTTGTTACCTATGTAACATCGGGAAATGCATATGCCAAGGAAGACAAGTGAGCTTATTGATTCCCAAAACGGAGCTTCACACTTCTAAAAAAGAAGCCAGTAATGTCAAGCTGGCCAGATTTTAGGGGTGGGTGTGATAAACTTGGCCTGCGTTTGCTGTGATTAACTACAGTATGAGCCTAGTACTGGTCTACCATACATGGCTATTGTAACGATGCTAATGTGTAAGTGGGGTGGGGGGTGCTTTTAACACCTGACCAGGGGTGTGCAGAACTGGTTCAATTCAAAGTGGCCTGGTTCAAGATGTAACCAGACCAGCTACCCAAATAAGGGGGCCAGTCTGAGTTCAAGCCAAATCAGACCGGTTTGGCCCTGTTTGACCGGTTTAGCTATGCTCGTAAAGGGGAATCTGGCAACTGAAATTGAATTGGTTTGGCCCTGTTTGACTGGTTTGGCTATTTTTGTAAAGGGGAATCATATTCAAAGCGCTGGTCTGTGAACCGGTTCGTTAGAACTGGTTGGTTGGTTGTTCGGTTCGTGTTATCGAACCGGTTTGGCCCAGTTCAATCACCTTGCTTATAAAGGGGAATCTGGAAAGGATTCCCTTTTAAAAGCAAAGTGGATTCCCTCGCTAAAAAGCAGTTTGAGTGGTGGATGGTGGCAGGGCACTACACTGGCAGTGGCGGCAGCTCCTCTGGTGCTTCTCCTGCACACACATGTGCAGAGGCCAGAACCGGTCCACCCACCAGCCCACAGTGCAGGAGCCACTGCCACCACTCATATGGTGCCCTCTCACTCACACCCCCAACCCCCTTTTAAACTAGGGAATCGCCTTTGGCCACCAGCCCGGTTCTGGCCTCCGCATGTGTGTGCGGTGGAAGCACCAGAGGAGCTGCTACCACTGCTGGTGTGGTGCTCTCCCCACCCCCCGCCCACCCCTCAAACCTCTTTTTAGCTAGGGAATCTCCTTTGCTTTTAAAGGGGAATCTTTACCGGATTCCCCTTTATAAGCAAGGGGGTCAAACTGGGCTGAACTGGTTCGACCGCACAAACCAAACCCCCAGATGGTTCTAACGAACTGGTTCACGGACTAGAGGTTCGAATTCAAACCGAACAGCTGCAGACTGTTCCGTGTACTTCCCTACAACTGACAGTGCTGTATAAATGTTTTGTGGGGCGGTGTGTGTGTGTTTGTTTGAAAACTCATCGCAGTTTTGTGTAAACCTGAAAGTCGTTTGGCAGCAGAATGTTCTTGTGCAAGGCAAGAAACCTTTAAATCAGTTGGCTAAAAGCTGCTTGGTACAATCTGTTACGCTGATCACTGCTATTTAAAGGGGAAAGTAAAGCGAGTTATTACTTTAACCATAGGTTACATCGTGCTATCTTGCTTTCAAAGAGATAGAGTTATTGACTAGAGAACAAAAATCTCAAGTGCCAATGCTCTTGTACTTTTCAGGGAAAGTGTATGCTGTGGGTGGGCATGATGGCAATGAGCACCTGGGCAGCATGGAAATGTTCGATCCCCTCACAAACAAATGGATGATGAAAGCCTCCATGAATACTAAGAGGTAAGTAAATATGGGATGACCTCCTACATAAAACTAATGTTGTCATATGGAGTACATGTTTATCAATGGCGTACTTCTACACAAGTAGAAGTTGGCACTACGCACGTGCCTGTCACGGCGCGCGTGCGTCCATCGCCGCCGTTGTGCGCGCACCGCATACATGCGCCACGACAGGCACATGCATAGCGCCAACTTCTGCTTGTTAGTAAAGGATGCAGACAACGATGGGGGCAGGGGCAGCAGGGAGGAACTCTGCCGCCCCAAAAACTTTGCAGCAAAGTCAAGCGCCAGAGGGGGAAGAGTTGCGGGAGGGGTAAGTACTACCCCCCCGCCCTTAAAGCCACACTCCTCCCCCACACCGGCCGAAGTCCGAACCGTTCCGGTGGTCTCTTGCATGGCCCCGGACCGGTTCGGGCACACTCCTAATTGTACATAGAATAAGTAACTGAATATGATGCCTGCCTGTGGGACCACAGTTTAAAGGTATGACACAAAAGGAAAGAGGGAGAGTGAAGGAAAATTAGAATTAACATGAAGAAGGAAGAAAAGGAGATCAGAGGTATGCCACGTGCTTATCTTAAATGTAGTTGTGGCTAGACCAGCTTATGAAGGCATTAGAAGTCCTCAGTATGCTGGTTCAGATGATTGTCCACCAACAATAACTATATCCCCCATAACAAAATTCTACACAATAATTGTTAGTCTTAGGCCTTATATTTGCCTTAGAACTAGCAATTAAAACTACCCTAATATGACATAAACACAACTAGCTACATAGCTTTTCAAATCAACTTGGATTTTTCAACATGAATAACCACCAAAATCAACTTAAAATAATACTCTTTACTGGACAAAATCTTTCAACCCATATAAACGACTTATTAGGATATGAAAAAATAGGTCCAAAACTCATTTCCACCTTTAAATACCACAATAGCTGACCAAACTTTAATTAAAGGATTAATTACAACACTTGTTGTTTTAACAGCCTCCATTTTAACCCTAACACAACTCTAAACATGCAGCCCACCTTGGATTAATTCATTTGTTAACTCTAGCAGCACAAACAATGTTACCACAGACTAATAAGCATGGGCCTCCTAAAGAATATAATATTGAAACCCCACTAAAATCCTCCTGAACACCATAAAAACCAGCAGCATCTACCCAGCCACACCAAAACCCTCAAAATTAAGTCTAACAGATCCCCCCCAAAATGAAAACTAACCCCACATACCCAACAAAATATACCGCAACAGACCAATTTCCTCAAGAATTGGGATATGGCTCAGATGCTAGCGCAACAGAATACACAAATACCACCAACATCCCCCCTAAATAAATCAGAAATAATACTAAAGAAATAAAACACCCAAGCACAACTAAAACCCCACACCCAACTACAACCAAACCAGCCCAGCCACCCCATAATAGGGAGATGGATTAGGGGCCACAGCAATTAACTCCTCAATCAGACAAAATCTTAATAAAACAATAAATGTCATTCTTCTTACTTGGACTATTAAGCAAGACTAATGGCCCAAAATACCTAATGCTAACCAACACACAAAAAGCTCATCAGATCTTCAAAATTAACTCTTTCATTGACCTCCCCTCTCCATCAAACATCTCTGCATGATGACACTTTGGATCCCTCCTAGGAATATGCCTAATTGTACAAGTCCTAACTGGATTATTCCTAGCCATACACTATTCAGCTGACATCATCTCCACATTCTCATCTGTTGCTCATATCTGCCGAGATGTCCAATACAGCTGTCTTACCCAAAATATTCATGCCATCGGCACATGCTATAAGAAGGGTCTCCTTGAGGAGGGAGGCATTCCTCTAAATTGCCCCTCGACATGTGCTCCAAAATCCTGTTTAATCAGGATTTTTGTCAGGGCAGTTCAGGTGGCTACTCCACTCTCATGATTAAAGGACATCCTGCCAGTATGTTGGGACATCCCCTGGTGATGTCAGGGCAGGTGCACTCAGATGCACAACATCCTGGTGTGTGCCTGCTGGTGCTCATGCATACCGACAAGCTACAAAAGTGGAGTTGTGTTTGAAAGTTTGGGATACACATTTTATGATATTGCCTGTGATAAAATACTGCATAGGTGGGTATTGGAAGGGAAATTAAGTGAATGTGTTCACTGCAAAATTGGTTCTATGTGACAGCACAGAGCAAAAAAAACGTGTAGCTTATGAATTGCTAAACCTTCTGATCTATTAAATGCTGAATTTTTAATATTCATCTAGTGATTATTTCAGTGTTACTGTAAACATTTTAAAAGTTGACAATTTTCAAACAGGCAAATCTTCTCATGCCCAGGGCTTGTTTCCTTACTAGGTCATATCTATTAAGATAACTTACAACAGAGCATATCCCCAAGGGAGATTTAAACTTTACTCACCACTGGTGCTGCTGGATCCTTGTTAGTGTGAGTGATCCTTACTTCCTGTTGACAGAATCTGAATCTGTTAACAGAATCTGAATCCTTGTTTGTGTGAGTGATCCTTACTTCCTGTTAACAAGTGTAAAGATTGAAAATCATGGAGCATTTGCATGCCAGATTTGGCTGCCCCATGGTTGTGCAGCACTGCTACACAAATGCTCTCTTGAATGCATTTGATTCAGATTCATGCAGTCCTGGCGTTTAAATGTAGTTTTTCTCCCCTTTGGTTAGTAGGCCTGATAGTTACCAGCAGTTTCATTTTGTTTAGCAAATGTTCACTGGGCAGAACTTGCCTTGTGTGGGGCTTTCTTCTAAGGTAGAGTTTCCCAACCTTGGGTCCTGGGATGATGACAGCCGACAGCTCCCATCGTCCCTAAGGCTGCTGCAGCTGGGGATGATGGAAGTTGTGGTCCCACATAATCTCAGGACCCAAAGTTGGGAATTGTAAACCAGTTGTGGTTGCCTAAGCCCTGGACTACCTCCAGACTAGCTAGATTCTCCTTTGAAGAAGTGTGCAGCTGTGTGGGAAGCCATTTCACATTGTGGTTTGGCATTTGGAGTTTTATTATACTTGGTGTTTTGGCTCTGAGTTGCTGAAGTGGGATTGGGATAATTATGCCTAGTAACTAACTTTGCTGGTCTGTTTGGGGATAATGATGTTTTTATTAGGAGAGGAATTGCGCTAGCCTCTCTCGGAGGTCCAATCTATGCCATAGGAGGACTGGATGATAACACCTGCTTCAGTGATGTGGAGAGATACGACACTGAATCTGATCAGTGGAGCGGAGTGGCACCAATGAATACACCTCGGGGAGGAGTTGGCTCGGTGGCTCTTGTGGTAAGTCACTGCTTGCCTTGATGAGAGCTAAAGTGCGGCAGCATAGGAAGGGGGGTGAGAGAGATCTTGTCTCCGCTTGTATAACATGAGGGTTACAGTTACAGGGAAGTGGGAAAAACTCCTATTTGTATTTTTGTGGAAAGTGCCTCCCTTTTAGTCCTACGTGACAGGAAATGAAGTGAGACACGGAATGGAGGAGAAGAAGTGAAAGATGGAGTGTAGAACTCTGCAGAGTTAACATTGCTACATCCTGTTTGCTAAACCATCACATGGGTACTGCGCAAACCTGACAGCCAGCACCTCTGAACAAACATCTTGCCTCTTTAATTTCCTGGTGATGTGGTGAGATGCAAGCGTATTTGTGTGTGTGTGTCAAAAACCGACCCTGGGGCAGACGGTTGCTGATTGACAAGCCCTTGCTCAACGACTCTTCTAGCTGCAGGGACTGCAGCAGTTTTTTGTGCTGCGATAAACACCTTCTGATCCACACTCGTCTCTTTCAGAACTATGTGTATGCCGTTGGTGGGAATGATGGTGTGGCTTCTCTCTCCAGCGTGGAGAAATACGACCCTCATCTCGACAAGTGGATAGAAGTGAAAGAGATGGGTCAGAGGAGAGCCGGCAACGGGGTTAGTGAGCTCCATGGCTGCTTGTACGTAGTAGGTGAGTAATGCCCGGAACTTACCTTTCCGGATTGCCATTCTTTTCCTTTCTCTCTCCCGTAATGTAAATATTTGGGTCAGCCACATCAAATTGTCAAACTTGATCTTTGATGTGTGTGTTGGCAAATCTTGGGATAAGGCTGCAGATGTTTTCCCTTGCTTGTTTGGGGCCCAGGTTGGGGTTACTGTGGATGCTCAGGGGCAGAGCATCTGCTTTGCAGGCAGAAGGTCCCCGTTTCGATTCCCTGACATCTCCAGGCAGGGCTGGGAAATCTCCTGCCTGGAGAGCTGCTGCCAGTCAGTGTGGACCATACTGAGCTGCGTGGACCGGTGGTCTGACTCGGGTTCAGGCAGCTTCCTTTGTCACGTGAAGATGTGCATCAGTCGATTAATGGACAGTATTACAAATGGAGGTTTTTCTTTAACAAGCTGCCGTGCACCACTGGGCACAGACTCCTCTGCATACTAACTTGGATATCCTTGTTCCTTGGCCCCCCTTTACAAACTGTATGAGTAGTGAATTAGAGTTGGAGACGTCTTATATGACCACTGTATTCGTAATGGACCACTGTCTTCAAATTGCACAAAAAGAATTTTGTTGCTGGAACGTATCCAGTAGCTTTGCTCTACGGAGCAGCTCACAATAAAATCACAAGGGTTTGGGTTTCCTTTCTTCTGAGAAGAGATTGCCTATGTATATGTATGTCTTTATGCAGGTGGCTTTGATGACAATTCTCCACTTAGCTCCGTCGAGCGATTTGACCCGCGCAGTAATAAGTGGGAGTATGTAGCAGAGCTTACAACTCCTAGGGGTGGAGTTGGCATAGCAACATTAATGGGCAAAATCATTGCCGTTGGAGGTCACAATGGAAATGCCTACCTGAATACAGTGGAAGCCTTTGATCCTGCTGCAAACAGGTAACTTGGTATCTTGCCCTCATTAAGCTGTTTTAAGTACTGGTTCCCCTTCTCTTCGAGCAGGGATTTTGAGCAGCTCACAGTAAAAATGACAAAACTGTAAAGATAAAATCAGTAAGCAGAAAGTAACAATGTTAACCATGGCAAACAGAGCGACCATTAAAAGCAGAATTATAATCACAAATGTAAAAGGTCTGGTGCAGGGCCAGTATTTTAAAAGATACTTTGATATCCTACAGCACTGGCCCCTATGAACAATCAATCTCTTATTAAATGTGGAGTTCTGGGAGAGTTAAATATTGACAACTGGGGATTTGTCCCTTTGGGTATTTCAGACCCCCCCCCCTTCTGCATTTTAAGCTTGCTTTTTAAAAAAATATAGACACACTTTTAAAAATGTGCATTCATGTTTTAGTGAGTTTTACCAATCCCTTGGATTTAATTGGCATGGGAATTCAAAAGTGACCATTTCTTCATTGGATGGGCACGACACTAGTTTTACTTAAGTTCCCCTTTTATTTTTGTGGTTGAGTTTTTCAACTTAAAAAATGTTGGAGTCATCTTTCATGATCAGTTGTGCATCTAGGGTTGAAGCTTTGGCTGGAAAAAGCCGACGGCTGCTCTCGTGCTTCATCCTTCTCATTCCTTTTAGGTGGGAGCTTGTCGGCTCGGTGTCTCACTGCAGAGCTGGGGCCGGTGTCGCGGTGTGTGCTTGTCTCGGCAGCCAGATCCGTGATGTGGGCCAGGGTTCCAGCAATGTGGTGGATTGCATGTGAACGTGAGCTTGTCTGCTTTATGAAGTGCCACCGTGACTCCAAAAGGTTTAAATTTGATAGTCCCAAACTATGTAAATCTTAAAATACATTTTTGTACAAGAATGTGTTTGGTTAGCTTTTGGACACTTGCCATCAAGGCTTAGCAAACATATCCCCTAGGGTGTTCATCATAGTTAGGAAGTGTAAGGGCTTGTGATATCTAGCACCATGTGACTTGGCAAAGGATTGTGGCGAAATCTCAAGCCTGTATATCTCAATCGACAATGATTTTGTCAGATGTGTTCCTCCCACATGTTTCTGCTTTGGCATTTAAGACAATCGTCTAAAGAATCTAACAGCTCTGTGTGTCTTTTAGTTAAAAGAAACGGCTGCCTTTTGTGGGTAAGCATGTTCTGCTGTAATACCATGCAAATCTGAATTGGCCCTGTGGTCTCCAGGTTCCTGAAGAGCGTTAAGTAGGAGAATGCCTTGTATGTCACCCAAGAGGTGTCATGGTTGGACGGAAGCACTCAAGTCACTGTTGCTCTGGCATCGTCATGCGGCGGGTGCAGACCCCCCCCATGCCACTGCTCTCAGCCACACAGCAGTTCCAGTTCAGCTCACCCTTGTGTGGTTGCAGGTCATGTGCCACTTGTGTTATCCCCAGTGCAAGTAGTGTGCAACCTGCAGTTGCACAAGGGTGAGCTGCACCAGAATAGTCCTCTTGCCCAGTCCTGCTGTTTTGTGTCTGGGAGCCCAGCAGCAGTGTGAGTGGAGGCATTACGCTGCAGGACACGTCAGCCATGGAATGTGCTCTCTGAAAATCAAGATAACACCGCTAAATTGATGTGGAATATAATCACGTGCTGCTTTGTGTAGGTGTGGTTTTTTTTTTTTTTTAACAAGCTTACAATAAAAAGCAGAATCAGGAGTGTCCTGTTCTAGAAGGGAGAGTTATTGGTTGCTGGGCAGCCATCCGGAACCTCTCTCATCCTGACTTAAATGTCTTGTGAATCTCTGCATGTGGCTAGCTGGACCTTCACCCCACACTTCTGCAGCACAACCTCAACAGACTCCCTCCGCTGGGCTCCTTGAGCCCATTGGCTTGCCGTGCAGATGCCAGACTTGCAGGCTCCACTCGTCTCCAAACCCAGGAGCATTTCTCATGTTACTTTCCCCTGTCTGCATTTTTATGGGAATAGTAAAGGTGCATGCTGGGCAGTTGTTCAGCACATGGCTTGAAAGCTGGGCAGCCTGAGCTGGGTGTGTCTGGCCCTGGAATGACTCCTCCCGGTTGCTTGCAGGGCTAGAATTGCCATCTGCGGAGGACGCTGCCCGGACACCTTGACTCTCGGATGTAGTTTGCACTGGCGATCAGAGCAGCTGTCTGTAAACCGAGTCATTTGTACGCAATGGCAAAGGAAATTGTAACCTTTTTGCTGACTTGTGGAAAGGAGGGGCTAGGCCTGTGTGCAGAAGCTGCTCTTTTGATGTGGCCAGTCCCACACCGCCCCATCCCAGCTTGGTTCCTCCTCAGAACACTTGTGGACTTCTTCTCTTTTGGCTACTTGTATTCAGTCCACACAGACCTGTCTGCGAGAGCATTTCTAGCAGTCTTCGAGAAACAGGGCAGGCTCCGCCTGAAGTGACCACAGCTCATGAGACAAATGGAAATAACACTTCCTTCTGTCATAAAAAGGAAATGTGGGCATACAGTATATGAAGAAATAAGGATCTGATGCATAATCTAGCACAGCTTCAGAAAACTGTAACTGCCTATTTCTGAATTTTTTTTGAGATGGGAGAAACGTGCACAACCAAAGTCTTATGCCTGAAACTCTGGGTTGGAACATGATACAGGCATAAGAATACTGTGTTTCTTAGAGAAACAGTTATGCAATTATCTATATTCAGTACTCTGGTAGGAAGACTAATTCTATCACAAATCACTGCTTTACTATTGCACTGCCGCTTCTAAAACCTGTTTTTGTATTAGTCTGTGGTATCCAGTGGACAAAATGCAGAATGAAGTGGTGTATCCTGTTGTATGAAAACTGTAGAACCTGTAATAAAATGCATTTCTATTTATTGGCCTTGTGCATTTATTTCTCACCTGGGTGGACCTGCAGAATGATAGAGAAGTTCTTTTAGGTAGGCTGCTTGTGCAGCTGAAGATTCAAGATAGCCGAACCAGAGCCTAATCATATTACCATTAGCTGTGTGCTGGTCAGAATAACCTGCACAATTTTGACCAACTTGCTGTGGCCTGCAGACCGTGAATATCTGTTGCACTTTTTGCTGTATTACTGCAAACACTCAAAAGTGTTTTAACATGCACAAGCTTTTCAGGCCAGACCCCAAAGGGTCATATGCCTAGGCCCACAGATAATGAAGTAAATTATGTAAAACTGTCCAGCTATATGAAGGTTAATGTTGGGGAAAGTGCCTTTCTCCATTTGGTATCAAATTTTATTACACTTGAGTTCTGTTAAAAGGACTGTCGGTGATTAGCCATATATTCTGAGACAATATTCTGTTCCTGTTGTCTGCTTCTTGGAAACAAGATAATATCCCTCAGAGCACTTTACAACAGGCGATACATTATTTGGAGACACTGCTAGCTAATTCAGAGATGATTAAGTGTTGTCAAGTCAGTGTCAACTCTTAGCGACCACATAGATAGATTCTTGGATGATCTGTCTTCAACTTGGCCTTTAAGGTCTCTCAGTGGTGCATTCATTGCTGTTGTTGCTGCTGGTTGTCGTCATCTTCTCTTACCTTCAACTTTTCCCAGCATTATGGACTTTGCATAATATGGCCAAAGTATGTCAGTTTGAGCCTGCTGGTAATGTTTGGCAAAAGTCGGAAATATTAGCATCCTCTGTTAGCAACAGGTGTACTAACAAGAAAAACATGATTACTTTACTTTACCTAAGGTGGGTGTTGCAAATCAAATGCTGGCAAGAGAGCAGAAATGTTTGTTCAGCAACAAGAATTTTTTTGTGTGTTGCTAAGAATATAGCTGAAAAGCTTTCCATTTTTCCACAGATACAGTTCTCACATAAGAACTATATCACAAAAAATCAGTTTCCCCACTCTTTTCCTGTGCATTTAATGTGCAAAACTGACTACTAGCACTTATGCAACATTCAGTGTGGTTTGCTTTTCAGAAGCATTTGAAAGCGTGGGTTGCGTGTAATGCTGCTGACTGTGAATTTATACCCTTTTTGTGCTAGATTTTTTTAAAACCAAACTCAAATACAGCTAAACCTTTTGACTGCAGTATATGGGCTCCTGTCTGTGATATACTAGAGTTGCAAATGTATTAGTAAACACCACCCTTTCCTGCTTATAATCCAGTGAACCAATTTGCACCACAGCTTGGCATCACAGGTAAAGCCTCAGGCTGGTGTACATCCCCTTCTCCTGCATTCTTTGTAACTTCCCTCTTCTGCAGCAAATTCTGTCTGCAGGAAACTGGCTGGGTTGTGCAAATACTTGGCTGGTTTAGATGGGCTGGGGCCAGAGTAGACAAGGTGTGGCTGTTATGCCTGCCAGTGGTCCAAGTGTGGCTCCTCTGGGCCTTATAATATTGAAGGGACAGTGGACCCATTAGGAACATAGGAAGCTGCCTTCTACAAAGTCAGACCATTGGTCCATCTAGCTCAGTATTGTCTGCACAGACTGGCAGTGGCTTCTCCAAGGTTGAAAGCAGGAATCTCAGCTCTGTCTTGGAGATGCCAGGGAGGGAACATGGAACCTTCATGCAAGCATGCAGGTGCTCTTGCCAGAGCAGCTCCATCCCCTAAGGGGAATATTTTACAGTGCTCACACATGTTGTGTTCTATTCAAATGCAAACCAGGGTAGACCCTGCTTAGCAAAGGGGACAATTCATGCTTGCTGCCACAAGACCAGCTCTCTGCCCCAAAGTGGAACATTCTTATGTTCTCTCTTCTTCCCCACAGTTCCCTCTATTCACAGGGCACTGTATGCATATAATGATTTTGGGAAGGGTGCTGGTACGCCTAGCAGAAGCCAGTCTTTTTGTATATGTCTGTGTAATTTCTCTTGGATTAGCTTTGGTGTTGCAGCAGGGAAGCAACTTGCCTAGGGAGCAAGGGGCTGTTAGTTCAAATCCCCGCCAGGGTGCTTCCCAGACTGTGCCTAGTAAATATATTTGTAGTCACCTATATCGGGCAGCAGTGATATAGGAAGGAGCTGGAGTCACTTCAATGACAACAGCAAAGGCATCATCTCATACTGCATGGGAGGAAGGCAATAGTAAACCACTCCTGTATTCTGCCATAAAAACCACATTGCTCTGTGGTCACCAGGAGTCTACACCGACTCGACAGCACAATTTTTCCTTTTCCAGTCTCTCTTGGACCAATTTCACAATAGACATCTGGCAAACTTTGCATTAAGCATTTTTTTTCCCCAGCAGAGGGAGATAATGAGCTGTGCTTGCAATTCTTCACACAGAAGACCAACCATGTAGCATATGGAAATCTATTCTGAATGTTCAGGGACTTGTAACGTAGGAGGTGGGCTTGAAAACCCCCAGCGTGGCCTACCTTGAGAACTTGCCCAAGGCTGCCCACAATCTCAGCCTTCATTAAAGAGTCATGTGTCACCTTTAGGGACAAATGGATTTATTAAGGCATGAGCATCTGTAGGCTAGAGATGCATGAAGTCGTCAGGATTCTGGAAGGTCTCTCGGGTGCCACAGGCCTCTGGCATTTTTGCTGCAACAGAACACATCACAGCTTACCTTCTGGAATTTCAAACAGATGCAATCAAAGTTGGGGAGGAGGAATTGTGTGTGCCCTGAAAACCAAAACAATTCAAAATACAGGTTACACAAACATAGTTGCATCTAGCAGTTTAAATACCCACCCACCGCTAATCCTGGATATAGTATCTACCTTGCAATACCTGCAATAAACTGTAAGATACAGTGGCAAGCTGTTTACACAAAGCTGTTTGGGCATAGGCTCGTTCAATTATTATATACAACTTTTAAACTCTGTACATATTTTTGCAAGCCTTAAATCTTGTAAGCCATTCTCTATTTATTTTGCTCCTCCTGCCTCAGTAACAGCTGTATGGCATATGCATAGTGCAATATATCTTCTTGGAATTTCCAAAAGATACTTGAATTGGTAATTTATTACCCTTCCTGGCTTATGGTGTAGGATTGATTTCACACTGTAGGCATTTTGGAGCAGAAGCTTGGACTTCACAATTGATTTCAAGTTATGCATGCAAAGATATAGTGCTCTTGCCATGAAGGAGTGAGTCTTCATTCCAAGGGGTTACACTAGACTGATATACATCTTAGCCAAAATAAACAGATTAGGAACAGTTGCTCTTTAACCTGTAGCCAGCAGTTGGGAGAAATTAGGCTATTGGGAGAAATCTTTTAATACACCAGCTTTTAATACGACACCAGCTTGTTAAGTGAAGGTTTTTAATCATTGTAAAGGGGGCTGCCTGAGAGCACTGTTGAAGCCACGCATAGTTATTCACTTATGGCTAGGGGGCTCTTAGTGGCAATAAATTACATGGAGTATGGATTAGGGATGGAGAAAGCAGGCAAGCGTGTGGGTAAATAGCTGGTGTGTTTCTGTGCACCCTGCTGCTCTGTGGCTGGCTGTGGGCCAGGGGAGAATTTCTCTGGTGGTGTTAAGCTAATGGTCTTGGAAATTAATTTTTTAAGTAGGAAACTATGCTGTGAAAGCCGAGGGTGGGAGTGGTAGCAATTTGCTTGGTTGACAGCATGAAGTTTATTCACTCTCCATTGGATTGATGGGCCGTAGCAAGCTGTGTACTGAAGGGCCAAACACACATGTGTATATTAATGTGTAGGTATGTGTGTGTTTTAACAGTTTGCTACTCCACCTTTCTTGACCAACGTCATCCAAACTGGCTAAGAATTCCTACAAAATAAATATCACAATTACTAAAACAAAAGGCACTCATAATTTGGCTGATTCACACATTTAAAAAGCCAAATGGAATGAAAAGGTCCTTAATTTCCATTTTAAATGTGGGAAAGGAGGCACTTGAACATTCTCCCAAGGGAGATTTGTCCAAAGGCATGAGGCCACCACCAAAAGGATTTTTCCTGATATCTGCCTGGTATGTCTGAGGCTGAGCAAAGCGGCTGGCAGAGCCAGCCGTTACTGGGCCAAGACACATTAAAGACCAGTGCCAGCACTTTAAATGGAGCCTGGGGACAGCATTGCTTTAAATGTGTGGGTGAATCCCATACTTGACCCTATGATCTGTTTTTAAAATCAGAGGTAAATGATGTCTTTTAAAAAAATCAAAGGTAACTGTAGAAAAGGGAGTCCCAATCTGGACTGGATTATGGGATGGGGGCAGGGGTGTTAAAGCAAATTTATGGGGGAGCAATTTTCAGTGAGAAAGTTGCACAGGTGGGAGGGCCAACTCCTGCTCTACTGTCCTAATCCAGTACATCCCCCCCTTCAGCCATATTGGCTAGCTTGGCTCCAATAATCCATTGTGATAGGCTCTTCACTTTATAAGCCAGAACTGTGCCTGTCATTTGCTGGTTCACACACTGATCAGTCACGCCAGTTCTCTTCATATAAATGATCATTATACATTTTGGAATGATGTTTAGATTGTGAGCCCTTTGGGGGCAGGGAGCCATCTTATTTTTATTTATGTATTATTTCTCTACGTTTCCAAAGTTTCACTTTGGGAACTTTTGTTGACAAGTAGTATATAACTATTAGTAGTAGTAGTTGTTGTTTCTATGATGCAAGTGATTGAGTGGCCGTCCAAGCCTTCCACCAGCAAACACAGAGATGGCCCAGAAGGCTAGCATGGTCAATGGCATTGAACACTGTAAAGAAAACTAGTGGGAGTCCAACACAAGCCCTGTGACCTTTCGGATGACTCTAAAGTACTTAACTACATAAATGGCAAACTGTCACTGCAGCCTCCACCCAGCTCTTAAAGATGCAAGAGGTGTCTGTCACATGAGTGCTGGAAGCCTCAACGACAACCATGTTCGATTTGCTTCTCTGGCTGCATGGATTATGTTATTTTCCATGTGGAGTGATTGGTATTATTACATATATAATCCTTCCCCCTGCCCCACCCCAAAACCACTGTGACCAATTGGCAGGGTTGTTGGTGATTTGTGTCTTGAGAACAGCTGCCATTTGAAGAGCTCATTGGACTAAATCTAAAACAGCACAGAGGACTGCTCACGCCAAGAAATGAGAAAACTGAACACTGCTGTAGTTTTTGTCATCAGATTAACAGCCAATCCATGCTTTGAGCTAGATTTTGATGCCACATTAGCCCTATTCTGCATTACATGGCACATATACACAGACGCCTGTGCACTGCTGTAGGAACACTGCACATCATGTGTGAATTAACGGTTCATACAGTGTACACATATGGTACCCATGTTGAACTAGTAGCTAGTGCTATTAACTGTTGTCTTCAAGTGGTTGTAGACATTCTACAGATTTGAGCTCTTTAGTAGTTTAATGTTTTAGGACATTGTCCTGGACACAATCCACAGGGGAACTCTTACACACAAACATTGCCTTTTCAGTGGGCCATGCACAGGAGCTTATCCAAAGATACCACACCTGTACTGCACCTAATGTTCCAACACGAACATTAGCATTTCACATTAGAGACCAGGGGTTCTTCACCTGGGGCCCAGGGACCCCTTGGAATACATCCAGATGGTCTGTTGCACTGAATTTAATTCCCCCCCAGCAAGCCACAATAGAGTTGCTGAAAATAACTTTCCTAAGTACTTATTTCCTTTTACGGCAGCCTGAAGAATATATACAAATGTGATGGGGGTCCATGGGTGATAACTGAGGATGTGGGAGACCAAAGAGCAAAAAGGTTAATGGCCTCCGATAGAGACAAAAATTGCAAGTAGCTGTGATGGTGCATTAGAAAAAATAATGCCAAAAATAAACCCCAACATAACTGAAGAGCAATACCTTTATTAGGACCAATTAAAAATGTCACAGAGTAGCAAGCATGCTTTTGAGTTCAGTAGAACTTACCTCTGGATTAGATGTTAAGCATAAACAAGGAAATAAAAGGAGCGAGAG
Source organism: Hemicordylus capensis (assembly GCF_027244095.1). Classification (NCBI taxonomy): domain Eukaryota; kingdom Metazoa; phylum Chordata; class Lepidosauria; order Squamata; family Cordylidae; genus Hemicordylus; species Hemicordylus capensis. The sequence continues at coordinate 21,599,114 of NC_069661.1, read as the reverse complement.
GATGTTGCTGGCAAGGGGAAAAAACCCTATTCTGAAGTAGTCTTAAAACTGAATGGGGAAAATGTTACACAGCTAATAAGGTCTGCGTGATGCCTCCCCATCGCACCTTAAGACCATTATTGACTGTAGGATGAGTGTTAGTTGCTTTGGGTTTCCTTTGGGAAAGAAAAGCAGTTTATGATGATTAAAAAGGAAGTGAAAGGGTGAAATGAATGCTGATATGTTTCATCATTAAGTCAAGGCTTTGAGAAGTCCCAGAATACAGCTCAGAAGGGGGCCAATGTTCCCATTGGGAACGCGGGGTGTGGGGGGAGATCAGGGCTGCAGCTCTGATGCAACACTTAGGTAGCCACAGAGCCTCTTCACACTCAGTAGCAGCACCGGTGAGCTTGGCAATAGCAAAGCGCCAGGGCACACGCCTCACTCTTCCATCAATGGGGCACCGCACAGTATGCAAGACACCACTGATACTTTGGTCACTGGGCTCTTTGTCTGCAAAAAGTGCCACAGTCAGCAACCCCAAGTTCTTGGCACCCATTAGCATTAATTAAAAACCTCCACATGGAAGACCAAGAAGTCACCAACCTGCACAGTAAAACTACCCAAAGCTAAATCTAAAAACACCCCCTCCCCACAGCATTTTTTGTTTGAGGTGGCAGTAAAACCCCAAATGAGATCTGCCCAATTTGTGATCCACCTTTCAAACACAGCTCAGGTGTCCCCAAATCCATTCTGCTCTTAAAGTTCTTGGCAGCCAAATGGAGTTATTGAGGCTGCGATGGACCACTGCCTTTCACAGCTGGTGGGTTTGTTTGGAAAGACCAGACACTACATGGCCTTTCCTCATCTGGTTCTGGTGGTACGTTTTTCTTGTGCTCCTCTACTGTTCTTGAAATGACTGAAATTTCTGAAAATGATTTTAAGCTTTAAAATAACATACAACTTTTTTTTTTTTTTTGCTTGAAGAGCTGAAATGCTGGAATTTTGTTCAACTCAGACACTTGTTTTTTCAGTACCACAGAACCAATAAAATGTTATCAGCTGGGCCATTGTGGCTACTAATTGATCATTTCTGGAGGACAAAATGGCAATTACTCTTGTTTATGGTCAACAAATATTTCTGGGGCAATTATCAAGAAACAAGCCATTTCAATTAATATTTATTTTATTACCCCACATGAATTAAACAAATCAACCTGGAAATACCACCAATACACAGGGCAGAAAATATTATTTACAGGATGGAGACACAACACCCCATAATAAATTTAAATGTACAGATTTATAAAGAAACCAAGGAGACAGGAGGGAAGGGGAGGGGGCAGGGAAAGAAGACACATTGCCGTTTTAAAAATAATATTGTCATCAATCTAACTTCCAGTCCACATCTCCAGTGTCAATGGAACTTGCAAATCATTAAATAATGGTATCTTAGACATATAGATAATTTGACAATTTAAATACATTAATTATAATTTTAAATAAATATCATCTGGGAAAGGAGGCTGCTCTCAAGCATACAGCTCCATCAACCCGCGTTTAAAATGGCAAACAATTTCTTGCTCCTTAGACAGAAGGCTGGGCCCTGGCTGAAATTAATGGAAGTCCCAGAATTGTTGGGGAACAAGTCTAGAATGGGGATGAAATGGCATTTTTTCTTATCATTTGTTGGTCTATCTCTAAAAAAATAATAATAATCTCAAAAGACGACAAAAGTTTCCTAAAGGTGTTCCTGCTTATTTGCAATTGCATACAAAACAGAAAAAGAAAATGCAGGACACACAACAGGTGGCTCTTCTGGGTAGAGAATTCTGTGGAAATCAAGAGGGTAACTTTGCTCCCATTTAGGCCTTCTGGCCTCCCTGGACCAAACTAGACTGAATGCAGGATAAAAAGAAGCTTCTGTGCTTTTGTTCTCAGGTCAGAATGTCACTAATTCGTGCACCACCCCGCAAGCAGTAATAAAATCAGCAGCACAAATGCATTAATTGAGCTTCTTTGTGAAACAAGAGGGTTGATATGAGAATCCGACTCTCAAGGTTCAGATGGTAGGGGTTGGGGCAGGAGAGGAAGTGGAACAGGTTATCGCTATTCCCTGAATAAAGTGCTCATCAAGCAGATTAAGGCGGGTCCCTTGGCAAGTGGGGATTCTCAGTCTCAGGGTAAATAGATATATATATATTAAACAGAGCAAAAAGCAGCAACAAGGTGAACAAGCAGCAATTCCTGGATTATTTAGGTGCCATTCTTGGGGGTGGGGGGCAGGAAGAGGGATTAAAAATTCGCTCTGAGACTACTATAGAGGTCAATTGATTTGGAAAGAAACATGATTCTTCAAGGCAGGAATAAAGAGTTTAGTGTGTGTCATCTGCTTCTCAGTCAGGCCTAGGAGCTTGGAGACTCTTTAGGATGGGTTGGGTAACCTTGGCTCTTCAGTGGTTATTGAACTACAACCCCAGCCATCCCCAGCCATCATTTATAGTGGCTGGGAATGATGGACATTGTAGTTCAACAACACAGCATGACCCAAGTTTGCCTACCCCTGCTTTAGGCTTTTTGAGTCAGTTTGCCGGAACAGGACCCTTTGGAGCAAGAGATTTGCTCTTCTATGATTAGGTTTCTTCCCAGAAAAAAGGCAGGCACCAAACAGTGTACACAGACGATCAAACATCCAAATTTACTTCTCCCTCTTCCCAAGATATCAAAGCTTGCATGGACTTTCTTTTCTAAACCCAGATTATCATTTCCAGTTGAAGCCTGCACAGAAACCTAGAGCTTGACATTTAACAAAAGGCACTGAGGTGGTGCCCATGACCTCACGGCCGCTGCTGGGAGGGCACGAACTTGCCTGCCTTCCCTAGCAGACGGACGAGCAGGGACTGCCGTTGCCTTTGCCGCATCGTGTGCCCACAAGGAGGCTGAAGCCAGGAGCAGGAAGACTCCTCACCCCACCCCTCCCTGGGGTGCTCCACACCGTGAGCACGGAGGCTGCTCACCTTAGAGCAGCTGCTGAGCTCCCTGCAGCTGCTCCTTCCCCCGGCTTGCTGCTAGGAATGGTGGCGGACCGGGGCGGGGGGGGGAGCCTTGGAACCCCGTGGCGATGGTTCTTACCATCACCTGCTGAGGTTAAACAAAGGCAGGAGACTCAGGTTCGCTTAACCTTGGCAAAAGGCCGGGGTTAAAAGCCGGGCTGGGTGGGAGGGCAGCGCCGGGATCGGGCTCGATCCTGGCGCTGCACACAAGCAGCCCAACCCAGACTGGGCTGCTTGAGCCTGCTCGTGTGAATAGGCTTACAGATTTGAGGACCTGGGTGTCTGACAACGAGCTGCCGAACGGGGTGGGACCTGTGCGAGAGAACTGTAAGCAGAAAAGCTGCAGGCAGGCAGGGAGTGCTCCGTTCTTTCTGCACCCCCCCCCCCGGCAGCCCAGCTGCAATCCCAGCTGCATGTCCGCCTCTGGGGAAGCAGCACAGGCTTCCAACGGCAGCCCTCTTCCCACCACTTGGCTGTCCAGTGGAAAGCCACGTCCACAGACCCGGCTGTGGCACATGGGTCTAGTTCCACCTTAAGCAACAGCTGTGGGAGGAAAATACGAAGCTTGCTTGCCACGGCGAAAGTGGCTAACCCCCGAAATCCGCTCAGCCTTGCACTTTCTCAAAACAGTCCTGGAGACCGGCTACCCTGGCCTGCATTTCCAGAGGAGCTGAATCGGCCTTCAAGGAGTCAGGCGCACACCCCACTCAGGACCTCCCCTTGGAAGCGCAGGAGCCTTAAGATTTCGTGAGGTTTTAGCAAACCTTGCAGGAGGGTCCCTCTGACCAGGAATACTGCTTCAGGCCTCCACAGGAGCTCGGCCGATTTATGTGGGACCAATATATAGGAATGACTGCCTGGGCGTAGGGACTGAGCTGAAAAGGAGAACACTTGACTTGGAAGAGATTCCCACCGTTCTGTCTTAAAGAAGCCAGGTGGTGAGAGAGGCCAAGGGCTGAGTTAAGGCACACAGCTGAGAGGAGAACAGCAACATGGGGTCTTTGACATGTATTAATGATTGGGAAACAGGCACAGAGGGAAGTGTAGCAGTCCTGAAGGGGTTTTCTCCCTTTGGAACTTTACACTGGCAAAACTCATTTGCTAATAAGTCTAAGACAACGGCTGTTTATGCTCTTTGTAGAAGCCTGGTGATTCATCTGTAGATGGAATGGAAAGAAAGAGGAGATTCTTGAGTGCCAAATATTGCAGTCGAGCATACCACTGGTTGACATTCATGGACATGGGGGTTGTGCTTCAACGGCCAAAGGCAGAGCTTTGAACCTGCCATTTCAGAGGTGAAATGGGATAGCACACAGGGAGGTTTTCCCAAGTGTGAGGATCCAAAATGTAAAATCAGCTCCTTCTAGGCAGCAAGAGCTTTTCCAACTGCCCAGCCCCACTTCCCCCACATGTTAAGGGCCAAGGAAACCCCAGAGGCTAAGGGGCTTCCCTCCCACAACCCTGAACTGTGCTTGTCTGGCAAGGCCTAGACTCACACCGTTTGCTGACACGTTTTCTGAATTCAGCGTGTCCCTTGTGCAGACAAGAGGGGAACATAGCATTTTTAAAACAATGGATGGCTCTTCCTGAAAGTAGCCGGTCCAAGCAATTCCAGTTCAAGGGGTTAGGACAGTATTGCTCAGCAGAGCTGTGGGGCACGCCAGCCCACACCCCAACTGTGCAGCTTCTGCCCACCACGGCTTCTAGCAGAGCCAAGCCAGCGCTCTCCCGCTTCCTTGTGAAATTGCCAACAGCCTCACACGTGGGCAGTATCATTAGGAAACATGACCACTAGGAGGGGTGCCTTGTCACCACCTCAGGCAGCAAGGAAAACAGGGAAGGGAAGAGCCAGGGGCTAACAGGGCCAGTCAGAGAAGCATGGTGCACAGGGGCCATGAGCTACTCATCAAGGGACAGGGCCGCAGGGCAACCGATGGCCACCAGGAGCAAGGAGTGGGGAGTTAAGCATCAATGTTTCCTATTGAAGCAGAAGCTTGTGTAGTGCTGTAGCCTTTCTTCTGGTTCTCTGCCCATCTGGACCTCCAGGAAAAAGAACATATGCTACAAATTGCAACTGTGGCTTACATTTAGTTTGAAAGAAAAGAAAGGAAATCGGTATCATTTGTTGGGCCCATGGACAGCACTGCATCATTTGAGGTGTTGCAGAACATTCTTTGGGAGGCAGAATTTCCTTCTCGCCGGCACTTCTTCATGTGTGTTGACTTTTCTTTTTTTGACCTGCTGGTTATTGATTCATAGAAATGTTTATAGACCATTGACACATTGAACCATGAAGGGAAAAGGGGGGCAGGGGAGAGAAAGAACGAGAACATTGCACTTTGTCCTTTGAAAGAAAGAAAGGCACCTCAACTTTGAGGCCTCTTCTTCACTTCTTATCTTCACAGGTGACCCATTAATGGCACCACAAAAATATAGTCCTTAACGTTTTCCAGTGTCACCAGATCCGTCCCATCATGCTTCATTCTACCTTCCAGGTACTCTTTTTGTTTGTTTGTTTTTGACAAGTCAGCCAAGAAGGCGATTTCTGAGGCACTCAAAGTGCACGAGAGTCCCAAGGCAAGGTCCTCCCCTCGAAGCACCAGCTAAGGCGTATTTGGCTCCAGTCTCAGCCACTGCAGACCCTGACGGGTGTAGTGTACCAGTTCCATCATACTGCTATTCAGAGAGAGAGAGCACATGGCAGCGCTGAGCTCGGAAAAAAACTCTGAAAGAGAGAGACGAGCAGGAGTCACATTGGGGCTGTTTACAGCACAGGCAGGGAAATAACTGGATTAAAAAGTATGAGGTGCAGCACAGCTGAGATTTGGCAGGCATGCAGAAAAAGGACTGAATGTGGTACTAGGGGCCTCCTGAGAACCTCTGCTTTTATTTAGATCAAGAAAAACATCTGTAGCCCTTATGAGTTGTGAAGATATGACTCAAAGTGTATGGCTATGTCTGGAGACGCTCAGTAGGGATAGCTGAAGGTTTGGGAAGGCGGGGCTCTAGAATCCTTTGACCTTCTCCCCATCACTGGCAGAAGCAGGGGGAGGGAGGTGATGGCAAAGTAAGAACAGCCATGGTCATATGCGCCAATTTTATACAGGCTACTGAAATCAGCTTTTCCTTGGCATGGGTTACTATGGCACAGAATAAAACACAGAGCACGGCCGCCTCATGGGAATATTGTAAAGGGGAAGGAGCAGGATTACATGCTCTCTCCCCGCAACAAATCCTATGACTTCAAGGTTCCCAACAACAACAAAGGCACAAACAAATCTTCTTAAGAGATGCAGAGGTTGCAGCTACTGCAGAAGTGCTTAACCCAAACTTGTTTAGAACAACAGAAAAACCTAAAGCTCTGGTGCCCTCCTATGGAACCCCTCCCACTCTTTTACTGTTGCAAACAGAAGCTCTGCGGGAGCTTGTATGTGCAGCAGAACCAGGGAGGCGGTGGGTAGCAATTTGGACAGATTCCCAGAGCTGAATGGGCAGACACTGAGCCCTCCCCTCACTAACTGTAGTTAATCCAGTGAGTTTGTGACTCCAGGGATCCACTCAATCCTCTGTTTCCCTGTTGAATCACAATCAGTTTCCCAAAGTTCTTTTTAGGACGTAGGACTCAAGTGAAGGCTGATTCACAAGTTTCACGGTGAGATTGTTTACCATGTATACACCACCCCAAATAAGAACATAAGAACAGCCCTGCCGGATCAGGCCCAAGGCCTATCTAGTCCAGCATCTTGTTTTGCACAGTGGCCCACAAGATGCCACTGGAAGCCACAGACAGGAGTTGAGGGCGTGTCCTCTCACCTGCCATGACTCCCCTGCAAATAACGAGTGAAGCAGAGACTTGTGCAATATGCAGTGGCCATGCAACCCGTGGTCAGCTCTGGCTCCCTGCCATGCATCCCAGAAAGCACTTCATGCATGTGTGCCAACCTGTGCCTCTCTCTTCTCACTTCAGAGTGCTGCTCACTGCTGTAGAGGCAGGCATCGTAGGCCATGGCTTCTCACACTTGGGTCCCCAGATGTGGTTGGACTAAAACTCCCATCATCCCCCATCCCCACAGCCTTCGGGAGTTGTAGTCCAGCAACATCTGGAGATCCAAGCTTGAAAACCCCGGCCGTATGCCAAGTCCTTCTAACTGGGCAGTGCCTGCTTTGACTGGCACCAGCTCTCCAGCAGAGGTCTTTCCAGCTCTGCTACTGAGGCCCATCTGACTAGAGCTGCCAGTGATTGAATCCGAGATCTTCTCCTTGCAACCATGTGTTCCGTCATGAAAAAACTGACCCTCCAAAATTCTCCTGCCAAGTCATATGTGGAGTGGAATTGCCTTCTACTGAGCTGGACCCTTGCCCATCCAGCTCAGTACTATCTACACTGACAGGTAGCAGCTCTCCAAGGTTGCAGGCAGGAGCCTCTCTCAGCCCTCTCTTGGAGATGCTGCCAAGGACTGAACCTGGGACCTTCTGCCTGCAAATCAGGTACTCTAGGATGGAGCTGCAGCCCCACTCCCTAAAGCGAATATCTTACGGCAGGCAAGTACTTGTATGTGAGTCACCCACCAAACTTTAAGGCAGGGCAGACCCCACTTAGCAAATGGGGACCATTCATGCTCACTATCACAAGGCCCGCTCTCCTTCCAAGTGACCCTTGGGGAAAGCAGAATGTAGGGTGTGGCATGCACAAGGCCAGCTGGGACCCACGGAGCCAAATCCTTACTCTTATTCTTCCTGGCCAAGACATCAGCTTGTTCCCAGAGATCATAGGCGTAGAGAATATAGGACGTGATGTTCACGAAGGAAGAGGTTATGGTTGGGATGTGATGAGGAACGCTGACTGAAGAGCCAGTGCCACCATTTCCGCAGCTGCTGGTGCTGGATCCTGTCTGGGAGCTGACAGAGCCGGCTGGAGAGGGCGTCGGGGAAAGAGGAGAGGGGGTGCCCGTGCTCCTGGAGGACGAACGCACAACAAGGACAGTTGAGAGACTCCTAGAAGTGTGGGGTGAGCACCCCAGGATGGTAAGCTGTGCTCTCTCCACTTGTTTGTTCAACTAAAAATCACAAGGCATAAAACCACAAGCACCCCCTCTCCCCCATCACAGGCAAACATCCAGAATGTTTCTGAGCATGTGGCCAAGATTACAAAGAGCGATTTGCCCTGTGGGGTGTGTGGCCCTATTCTGCCCTAATATTTCAATATTTGTTAAGAATCATTTACTTATAACATGTCTATCTTGCTTGAACGTAGGAGAGCAAACATGGAGGTTAACCAGTTTTACCCTCCCAACCCTTTCAGGTTAGCCTGATTTGTGCAATTTGCACATTTCCCATGAATTTGAGGGCTCATCAGGATATGAACCCAAGAATATATATCAAGTCCAACCATCTATCACCATTGGCTTTGACAATCAGTCTTCTTTGTGCAGAACGGAAGTACTGCTATAAACCCTAGGAGAAAAGAAGTGCTAAACTCCTGACTCACATTCTGAGCAGTGATAATAATTAAAACCAGTCTGAAACTGGTTTAGACTTCTAGTGTAGGTACAGCCTGAGTCTTATAATTCAAACTCTATTTGTAACAGGAAAAGGATTCTGACGTATATTTTCAGTACTACCTTGCGACACACGGAGAAGGTGCTTGCGTAATTCTAGAAGAACTCTGGAACAAAGAATGAAAATTTTGTTAGTTTATAACTGAAAGTAGTTTACTCCAAGAGTTGGCTGGATTATTTCCAGGGTATTTCTGGCTGCATCTTCAAAGATGTTGGGCTAAACACACAGTGCTAGCAGTATAAGTCTATGCTATGTTGGAAAGAGAAGATAAAACTGAGATAGACTGATCTTGTGGGACTGTAGAATTTGTGAAGAAGATTTATTCTTGCCATCAGATTTTTTGTTTCATTTATTAAAAATATGTATGTCCTGCTTTGGGACTAAAAACAGAACTCCAAAGCAACTCGTACATTTCAAGCCTAAATACATACTAAAACAATAATTTCACCATAGTAAAACAGAAGCAAGAGCCAACAGAGTTCTAGCAAGCTCAAGAGGGCCCCAAAAGCCCTCTGAAAAGGCTGAGCTTTTACTTCCCACCTAAAAGTCAGGAGACAGAGCGAACCTCTCCAGGGAGGAAGTCTCCAAGCTTGGTTGCCATTCTCAAAAAGGCCCTGTCCCTTCACCACACTGCCAATGGCAAAGCAGGACTCTCTGAGGCAGTCCTCAGGCTAACGGACTGTTCTGATTAGAGGCCCAGTGGCCAGGCACTTGCACAAGGAATCTTCTCGTGTGCAGCGTCGTGTGGGAGCCACAAACTCAGGCAATATTGCAGCTCCCCTTCCATAAAACTAGAAGCAGCAAACTAGTTTTTCTTCTGTCAGAAGGAGAGTGACAATTTCGTGGCTCCTGTGTTACACTGCTCACAAGAACAGATCATTCGCATAAGCAGGCAGTTCAGTGCAGGTCAGTCTCAGCAGATCACTGGAACCAACCCTAAGAGCCAAACTGGGCAGGACATTGGTCATATCCTTAATCTTAGTGTGCCATTTACTTTTTCTTGTGTAAATGGGAGGGATGGAATCTGAATCAGGATCACAGTGGGAAAGGTCATAGGGTTAAACCTTGCTTCGCTCCACCACAGTCCTGATCTGGATCGTGCCCACCCCCACCCCCCCATGACACAAGAAAATGGACACACACCAGGGCAGGGCTAATTACAAGAATCACCTCAGGGTCTAGCTTGACCCCAAGATGCTTTTCCTTAGGCATCTTGTTTTAGGTACTGACTGCAGAAATGAACTTCTCTGTGCTCGTGTCAGAACCAGCCTTAAACTCCTTCTCAAAGTGCAGGAAGTACAGTCTTGTTACTTTACCTTGAAGTGTTCATTAAGGGTCCGGGAATACTTTATTGCAGTGTCTTTTTTGTAGCGAAACATCGCCATGTACAGAATGGCTTGGCAGCGCATGCTGGGAAAGACAACAGGGAGAGAGTGTGAAGGCCTGTGAAGGCCAACCCAGTGAAGGCAAGAAGCCCTTCCGACTCAAGAATCAGATTTTACAGTATACTTTTCCTAGGTACTCAGTGGGCTTTACAAACATGATCTCAAAAATCATTACAACAACCCTGTAGAGTCCACAAGCATGATCATCCCCATTTTATTAAAAATACAACCTCACTTTTCTTTCCAAAGCAGCAACAGATAATTAAAAAAAGATAGCCAAAACAACAGCTGCAGTAAAACTCAACCCCAAAGTTGCAGAAGAGCCACCCAATAACTGCAAGAACAGAGTTCAAAAACCCTGCAGGTGGGATGAGGAGGGGGCAGAGGCTTTCCTAAAGCTACTTGGTTCATGGCTAAGCTGTTTTATTCTAAATCAATTTAAAATTTTGCTTCTCAAACTAGGATGCATTGAAAACCACTCACCATAAAACAAAAAATATTTTTTCTTGTGTGGTTGTTGAAGAGTCTGTGAAGGATTTTAATGTCATGATGAATCTGTGAGAAGACAACATTATAGGTGGCTTTAATAATAAACTAGTTTTAACTTATTATTATTATTATTGCTTGTTTACAGTCAGACAGGTGTTATTGACTGGTTTGTTTTATCCAGACATTGAGTCCTTCCCAAGGACCTGGGATGATGATGATTTATTTATTACATTTATAAACCGCCCCATCCAGAGGCTTCTGGGTGGTGTACAATAATTTTTAAAAAGACATAAAACCCACATTTAAAACAATGCTAAAACAATATAAAAACAATTCAAAAATGATTAAAACTATTTAAAAACAATTAAAATACTTTTACAAACAACAACACTTTATAAGCCTTGGAAGGCCAGGCCAAATAAATAGGTTCTTAGGGCTCTCTTAAAGGCTGACAGCGAGCCTAAACTGTGGATATCTGCCGGGAGTGCATTCCATGAACCAGGAGCAGCTGCAGAAAAGGCCCGGTTCCGAGTCACCACCAGACGTACTGGTGGCAACTGGAGATGGACCTCTCCAGATGACCTCAGTGAGCGATGGGGATCATACCGAAGAAGGTGCTCTCTAAGGTAACCCGGACCCAAGCCATTCAGAGCTTTAAAGGTAATAACCAGCACTTTGTATTTCGCCCGGAAACATATCAGCAGCCAGTGCAGCTGTTTTAAGACGGGCATAATATGGTCTCTCCGGGTTACCCCAGAGAGACTGGGGTAACTGTCTGGCTGCCGCATTTTGGACTAACTGAAGTTTCCGAACTACGTACAAAGGCAGCCCCACGTAGAGCGCATTGCAGTAGTCAAGCCTGGAGGTTACTTACCAGCTGATGCACCACTGTTTTGAGATTGTTCTCTTCAAGGAATGGACACAGCTGTCGAATCAGCCAAAGCTGATAGAAAGTGCTCCTGGCCATAGCCTCCATCTGAGATACCATGGTGAGGCCTGAATCCAAGAGCACTCCCAAGCTGCGTACCTGTTCCTTCTGGGGGAGTGTAACCCCATCCAGTACAGGAAGATCGAACTCATCCCTTAAATTCTGATCCCCCACAATGAGCACCTCCGTCTTGCTTGGATTCAGCTTCAATTTGTTATCCCTCATCCAGCCCATTACTGCCCGTAGGCAGGCATTTAGGGAGTGAATGCCATTTCCTCCTGATGATGATGATGATGATGATGATGATGATAAGGAGAAATAGATTTGGGTGTCACCAGCATACTGATAACACCCTGCACCAAATCTCCTGATGACCTCACCCAGCGGTTTCATGTAAATATTAAAAAGCATTGGTGACAAAATGGAGCCCTGAGGGACTCCATATAATAGCTCCCGTTTTAAAGAGGAACTGTCACCAAGCTCCACCATCTGGAATCTGCCTGAGAGATAGGACCGGAGCCACTGCAAAGCAGTGCCTCCTATCCCCAATTCCCCCAGGCGATCCAGAAGGATACCATGGCCGATGGTATCGAACGCTACCGAGAGATTCAAAAGAACCAACAGAGTCACACTCCCTCTGTCAATTTCCCGGTAAAGGTCATCCATCAGGCCAGCCAAGGCAGACTCAACCCCATAGCCCGCTCTAAAGCCAGTTTAAAATGGGACTAGATAATCTGTTTCTTCCAAAACCGCCTGGAGCTGGTTAGCCACCACTCTCTCAATCACCTTATCCAACCATGGGAGATTGGAGACCGGCCTATAACTGTCCATCACTGAGGGATCTAGGGAAGGCTTCTTAAGCGATGAGTTAAATGATATTAACTAAGCCATCCCCAACAATCTCCCTGCTAGATAAAAGCAGCCAAGTCGGGCAGGGATCCAGAGAACAAGTGGTAGGCAGCACTGTCCCAAGCAGCTTGTCCATGTCATCAGGCATCACAGATTGAAACTGATCCAATCTAATACTGCAAGAGGGATTGCTAGACACCACCTTAATAGACTCTGCAGAAACAGTGGAGTCCAAGTCGGCCCCAATACAGGAGATTTTGTCTGCAAAGAACCCATTGAAAGCATCACAGCAGAACAAAATCCTCGGGGACTGGTTTGAATTGGAAGGAGCCTGAATCAAACTCCTCACAACCCAGGACAGCTCTGCCAGACGTGAACCCGCAGAAGCAATGCACGCAGACCAGTTTGGGGTTTTTTGCCGCACGCCCCACCTCCGCATAAACCTTCAAATGGGCTCTATGCTGTGTCCTGTCACATTCAAGCCGAGTTCTCCCCCACTTGCGCTCCAGTCGCCTACCTTGCTGCTTCTGACCCCATAACTCCTCTGTATTACCAAGGGGCCACTTTTAAAGCAGATCGGAAGGGATGCTTAGGAGCGATCATGTCTACTGCCCTGGTGAGTTCCCTATTCCAGGTTCCCACCAGGGCATCGACAGAGTCGCTGGCAGGACCAACATCAAAACCCTCCAAGGCTTTTTGGAATCCTACTGGGTCCAACAGTCTTCTCAGGCGGACCATCTTAATAGATCCTCCACCCCTGCAGGGCTGGGTTGTTATGTTAACTTATCCAATATTGGCAACAAAACACAGCACTGTAGCTATAAAATTCTCCCTTTCAAAATATTTCAAGCTAAACATTCATATTCTCTCTCTTGGAAGAGTAGTTCATTATTTATTCCTAACAACCTGTGGGAATCTCACAGCTGTTCATTTTTTTTTACCATGCCATTTGGTTCAAAGGCTCTTACAGCAGGGGTTCTTAAAGTTGGGTCCAGTGTTCCCTCTAACGGGGATTCCCAGATGATGTTGACTGCAGTTCTCAGAATCCTCAAGCAAAAGCCACTGCAGCTGGGGATTCTGGGAGTTGTAGTCAACAGCATCTGGGAATCACTGTTACAGGGAACACGGATTGCCAAGATACCAATCAGCAGCAAACTATCCTCTTGCGTGAACCGAGGGCCCTTCTACTTTGCAAAATGCTCTTTGGACTCAAGCCACTATATTTTAAGATTTGATTTTTTAATTGTTGTTAGAGCTGAAATCTGGGCTGGTGAGCAGAATATAATGATTCAGACCGAATCAATGGAAAGGTGATTCAAGCAATGCTCAATGCAGGTGCCAAAGAGCCTCCTCAGCATATCCATGTACAGGGAGCATACGAGGAGGACTAGAAACAAAACAAAAATGGGTATTTACAAGGCCAGGGAGCATCTGTAAAGACCCTCTTGGGGACGAAAGCTGGTCTTGTGATAGTGAGCATGAATTGTCCCCTTTGCTAAGCAGGGTTCAACTTGGTTTGCAATTGGATGGGTGACTACATATGCACACTACAGGTTATTCATCTTAGGGCAGGGGTAGGCAACCATGGCTCTCTATATGGAACTACAACTCCCATACAATCCAACAGCAGCTGCAGAAACAAGGTTGTCTACCCCCACCTTAAAAGATGGGGCCACAGCTCAGTGGAAGAGTATCTGTATACTAGCATGCAAAAGGTGCCAGGTTCCCTCCCAGGCATCTCCAGGTGGGGCTGGGAAAGACTCCTGCCTGAAACCTTGGAGAGCTGTTGCCAGCCAGTGTAGATAACAGTGAGCTATTGTCAGACCAATGGTCTGACTTGGTAGAAGGCAGCTTCCTATCCCTCAGAAATCACTTTCCCACTTACTTGATAAGATCGATGGTCTCTGCAAACATGGTATAGGCTGGCTTTGGTGAGAGGGTGTCAGATTCCATTGCAATGCCACACTCAATAAAGGACAGGGCGGCATCCAAATACTTGAAGGCCTTCCCAACTTTGTCCGTCTGTTAGGGAGAAGGAGAGCACAGGTCAGCTATGGGCACTCTTGGTGTACTTAAGTCTTTGGGTAGCCACCCAGACTTTGAAATGAAAATCTCTAACCTCACAATGCCAGTAAACTCTGATCCAGTTTGGAAGCATTACCCTGCCCCTACTAAATAAATGGAACATTTGCGCTTCAGAGAGGAGCCTCCAGAACACAACCACACTGCACCAGTGGGAGTTTTAACACAGAGTTGAGCACGGCAGTTTACAGTAACCTTGAGTCCCCAGATGATGTTGGGCTACAACTCCCCTCAGCCACAATGGCCGAATGCTGAAGACAGTTCAGAGCAAGGGTTCCCAGCCTTGAGTCCCCAGTTGCTGTTGGTCTACAAATATCATCATTCCCAACTGCACTGCCAATGGCCAAGACAGTTTAGAGTGAGGGTTCCCAACCTTGGGTCCCCAGATGTCATTGGAGTACAACTCCTTTGGCCATTGTGGCTGGGGATAATGAGAGTTGTACTCCAATGACATCTGGGACTCAAGGGTGGGAACCCCGGTTAAAAGAAAACATGTCCTTTCTGAGCACTAAGCATGCTTCCCAGTTGTTATTAGCCTGATCAGATAGTTTTGTGGAGCACCATGCACTCAGAGACTGATGCACTGAAGGGGTAAAGCCTTCTTTACTGCTTAAGGTAAATGCTGCTGTACCACAAGGCTGCCTCTCTAATCAGGGAAAAGCTTTTTAGCCTTTTAAGCAGGGAGGAAGAGAAAGTCCAAGGGTTAGTGAAAAGCCAAAGACTTCACTTTCACCAGTGAATATGCAAAGCTGATGCAGGCACATGCCTAAGCCAGCATGTGTCAAAAGCTTCACGGCACGCAAACATGACCTTTCAAAGCATCCAAAATGCATTCAGTTAGCAGACACAGACAGACATCCCTAACACATCTTCAGTCCATCAAAGCAGCCTTGCTTGTGGGTAGCCCTCCTCTAGCTCCATGTTTAGCAAAGGAATTGTGAAGCCTGGCCAACTGCATATGTGGCCGTACCATGAAAAATGTTCAGCAATATGAAGGGGTAAATATCAGCCAACCCTTTACATGCATAAAAAAGCAGTCCCCAATATTCAGTCCCATTCCAGCATGCCCAGTCGTCCATTTGCCAGTTGCCTCGGGGTGAGTGGCGCCAGACCTATGCAGCCCCAAACCCTACTTGCAAAGATTATATAGGTTGTATTCAAGCTAAGGATGAGGAGAAATTTCCAAAGAAGTGGAATTTGAAGGAAATTTCAGGGATCCTCAAAGGAGCAACTAAGATTCAAAGCAAATTTCAGGGTTTGTTCTACAGTTTCTGCACATACTTAATACATATGTGCCTTGTTGGAAAGATGCTGGACTTGATCCAGCAGGGGGATGGCCACCTTGCTAGGACATATGCTAGCAAATAGCACATATGGCCCAAGGGAAGCCTTCCAAAGTGAGAAAGGCAGAGCAATGGAGAGCAGAGAGGTGGAATATTTCTGGTTCTTCAGACCCACTGCACACCTCTCAGCCTATCAGCTACAGTGCTTGCCACTGCCAGAGGAAGAAGACATCCCACTCCCCACAATTGGTGTCTCAACCAGCCTGTTAGGGAGACAGGCTTTTTGTGTGTGTACACATTCTTTCTGTGACCACAGCCTGTGGAGGACTAAAGGCGCTCCCCCAATCCCTTCATAAGAATCATAGAAATGGCAGCCTGCACTGGTGGAACAGGCAGACATCGCATCAGAGATGAAGGACCTATGAACGGCCAGGTCAGAGGCCTCTCTCTGCTCCAAGGTCCATGTAATCTATCACTCCTTCCTCCATCAGCCCACCGCTTGCTAAATTGACAGGCATTTTGCTAGTCTTTCCCAATTAAAGGACTTTCCAAGGTCAACAGATATTCCCGAAAGTACCAACTTAACTATCAAGGGTATACTGATAACCTTAACTAAGAATGTGTTCAGAGGTAACCATGAATTAGCTCAGATGAGCTAGCATAGTGAAGGTGATCGGAAACATGGACATGTATCTAGGTGAACTGGCTTCAAGTCCAACCTTTACAACAAAGCGCACTGGGTGGCTATGAGCAAGTCATGCTCCCTCTACCTCAGTCCCCTTCTGTAAAATGGGAGCAGCAAGATATATAACTTTCAGTGCAGTTACAAAAGCAAAGCACAAAATGGAAAGAAGTCAACTCCTTTCTACTTCATTAATGTCTTCAGAACTGGATCCCTTTCCTGCATTTGCCCAGTGGCTGGGATTATTGCTAGAGCTCAATACATCATTTGGAAACAACTATATTCACTTGAATGGGATTTAAAAAAAAAAAATCACAGGGAAATTTCCTTAACTGGCTATTTGTGGATCCAGCATGAGGTCAAAGACTTACCATTGCATCGGCTTTGTGCTTCAGCCTTTTGGCCTCCTTTAAGTGATATTCCACCGGATGTTGTCTAAATTAAGACACGGACAGAGAGGATTTTAAAAAATAAAAATACATGTAATGGTAGATAGACACACACACAAGCTTTGCTCTCCAATCTACAAATCCCCATCCAAGATGAAACAAGAGCCAAACTTCTAAATCCAAGTTTAAGAACTCTCAGGCACCGAGAAACCATGGCGCCTAGAAATTTAACTGTGGGGCCTAGACTAGGATATTCAGAGATGTTATTTAATAAAATATTTCCCCAAAGCAGCCCTGATTCCAAATACGTTAATTGTAAAGGTTATAAAGATAAACTTATTTACCCTCACCCCACCCCTTCACAATGTCCATCATTAAGTCTGATAATTTTTGTCAAGCGTCCATTGTCTGGTTCCTAGATCCCATTAAAATTTGCCAAGGATAACATGCCTTAGATTACATGCATTAACGGACTGGGCTTGTAGTATCAAATAAATGGTCTCCTCTCCCATAATTTCTCAAGTGCTAGAGCTACAGGTTAAAATGAAATTTTTATAGTTCTGACCCATGCCCACTTCAGACAGCAAGAGTGTTCCTACATACCACAAACTAACATGTGAGGGAGGGAGTTAGGCTAAGCATTTCTCAACCATTTTGCAAATTTTCTACATGCATAAGAACATAAGAAGAAGAGATTCATAGTAAGACTGTGAAGGGAAAAATGAGTGGGGGCGGGGGCGGGGAGGAGAAGGAAGGCCAGGAGGTAATTAAGGGCAGTCTCACTAATTTGTACTATTAGGACTAAGAGGCAAATTATCACAGAAGCATGTGCTCATGCTTTGCCCAGTCAGAAAAATGAGTTTCCTTTTGCAACTCTGTGTTGCTTTATCTCCAAGTGGTAGGGCAGACGTGTCCTCAATCCAATGACTGGATCTACAGATTGGAGATTCCACGTTTATAACAAATGTTTTTAGTTACCAACGCTGCTGGCTAACAGGAAAGCAGTTCCAGAATTTAAGGCCCACAATCTGAGCACAAGTTCAAGTTCCTTTGACACAATTCATTTGAACCTGTGCTCAGATTGTGGGAGGTTTCCAAAAATTAGATTTAAACGCTTGCACACCTCTGTCCATAAGAGCATAACATATGGAATAAGGGGCCCCACCTTAGAAAACCACACCTCCATTGATCACACCACTGAGTAATCTCAACTCAGTTCAAACAATAACTAATCTTATCAGTGATGAGGCATAGGTGGGCAGAAGCACAGCAGTACAAGGGGCTGGAGTTTGGCAGAACTTCGTGCAAGGAGACAACCTATGGTGGACGGAGAAGATGGGCAGAAAGGTGGGGGGATAGGCAGCAACACACAAGTGTGCAGGTACTGGAAAAGTATGTAAATAGTAAAAATAGACAAAGCCAGAAACTGGGGTTGGCCCAGGCAAAGACGCAGGGCTGCTCTAAAAGAATTTTAAGACCCTTTAGTCTTTTTCAGGCACAGCCTCTGAAAAATATAGACTAAATCAGAAGTTATAGTGCGTTGAAGTGGATTATTCTCCACATGTACAGGCCATATGAGGAAAAAGCGTGAAACGGAGGAGCAAAACGATATCCATGTGGACTCTGCAAAAACTTGGAAGAGAGCACAAGATTTTTTTTCTGAGTAGAAAGGCAAGTTAAGTTGTTTTCAAGAAGAGGAAACAAGGAGGGCCAGTGAGAACCAGAGAGACAACATGTCCCAACCAGAGAGTGAGCGAGAGTGTGCATTCCTACTTGTGCGGCTTGCTTTGAGGTTTCATTGGCTTGGAGGTACCATTTGGCAAAGAAGGCACTGGGAAAGGGTTTGGAACATCCTCAGCAGATCCCTGGGAGGTCAGAGAGGAAAGATGTCAGCTAGAGGTATGAAGAAATAGTCACAACAAAACTTTTGCTTTCCAAGATGAGCATGCATTTTATTTGTCCCAGGACATCTCTCTCCACCTTTTTATGGAGTCAGGAAACTTGGCTTACTATTAGCGAGGCTTCAACATGCCATGAATTTTCTAGAGTGTGGAAAAAATTAAGACACAAGTTTTTCTTGGTACTGCAGCCAAACCTGATGGTTATGCAGGACAAAAGCCCACAGTGAGGCGTTCTGCATGAAGCCGCAACATACTTTGCCTCCGGCAATGTCAGGAAGTAATACTATCCCAGCATTCTCTGCTGTTTGCCCACACGCTGGCTTCTTTTAAGGTGGTGGCAAGCGACAGTAGTTGCTACGCTTATTTTAAAGAGCTCTGAAAAATGCCAGGCTAAAGAGAACATCTGTGACCAGCTAGCTACATCTCCCCTTGTCTCTAAAGCCGTGAAATGCGTGATCACAAACATGTGGCAAACTCAAAACAGATTTGTAACCTGAGAGACTGACCAATAGTCAACCAACCTTGGGCCTCCAGATGTTGTTGGATTACAATCCCCATCATCCCCAACCACAAAGGGGTTTATGAGTTATAGTCTAACAGCATCTGAGGGTCCAAAGTTGGAAAACCCCTACAATAGATAACTTAATAGGAAAATAAAGAGCTGTCTTCTACAGAGTCAAACCATTGCTGCCTCTAGGTCAGTACTGTCTACACCAGAAGTTTACAACTTCTGCCCTCCAGATGATGTTGGACTAAAACTTCTGTCATCCCTGATTAGTGGCCACTGTGCTTGGGGATGATGGGAATTGTGGTCCAATAAGAGCTGGAGGACCAAAGTAGCGCACCCTTGGTCTGCACTGACTGGCAGTGGCAGTCCCGGATTTCAGACAGGAGACTTTCCCAGCCCTACCCAGAGATGCTGCCAGGGATTGAATCTTGGGATTCAATCAGGGATTGGACCTTCTGCATGCAAAGCAGGTGTTCTACTACTAAATTGCACCCACTGCCCACTTGTGCAGATCCAGGTCACAGATGGGTTTGGTTTTTTTAGGGAGTGAGAAAAGGAGATGGCCTCATTTTCATTACTTCATTTAAAGACCAATTTTGTACGGGTAGTAAATCTGCCCCTAAAATTGAAACTTCTCTTAGAAAATGGTCATAAAAATGTAAGAAAAGCCCTGCTAGACAGGCCCAAGTTCCATCTAAACCAGCTTCCTGTTTCTAACTGTAGTAAGTCAGAGGCTTCTAAAAACTTCATAAGCATGATATAAAAGGCACCTGCCAATTCTACTGTTAGTTCAGCTTCTGATATACTGCTTTGGAACATGGAGGTTCTATTTCGCTACCATGACCAATAGCCATGGACAGATAATCCTCCATGAATCTATGCAATTCTTTTTTTTAAGTCTTCTAAGCTGCCTTACCACATATCATAGCAGCAAATTCCACAAGTGAATTATATAGTAATGGAGAAGGAGATAAGACAGAAATGTCTGCCTGCAACATGCTGAAGGGATTTAACATTTATTTGAAACTTCTGCAGTTGGTCCCCAGAGGAGTCTTAAGTTAACAACAACAACCAATATTTATATACTGTTTTTCAACAAAAAAAAATTCATAGCAGCCTACATAGAGAAATAATAAATAAACTAGCCGACCCCGCACAGAGCATCTGTGCACTCTTTGGGGCCAACGGTTACCTCCCCCCACCCCCCGCTTCTGCCCCAGTCTTTGCTTCCGGGCCCAGCCACCTCTCCTCCCCACTGCCACTTCTGCCCCCCCCCCACTTTCTTTCCCCCCTCTTGGGCCTTGCCTCCGCAGCCAGGCTGGACCTGCTACCTCTGACCTCCATGGCTGGGCCACCGCGGCAACCAATCCTCCTGGATGTGCCTCAGCCAATCAGGTGTGTCTGCTGCCCAGCCAATCAGCTGGGCTCTGGGACGCACATTCCAAGGCACACCCAGGAGAATCAATATAATAGATAAGATGGAGCACTGTTTCCAAAGGGCTCACAATCTAAAAAGAAACATAAGATAGACACCAGCAACAGTCACTGGAGGTACTGTGCTGGGGGTGGATAGGGCCAGTTGCTCTTCCCCTGCTAAATATAAGAGCATCACCACGTTAAAAAGGTGCCTCTTTGCCCAGTTAGCAGGGGTTAAGCAGCATACCTACATGGCCAGGAGGGTCTCGTGCTGGGGATGGACCGTAGCTCAGTGGTAGAGCATCTGCCTTGCATGCAGAAGGACCCAGGTTCAATCCCTGGCAGCATCTCCAGGTAGGGCTGGGAAAGATCCCTGTCTGAAACCTTGGAGACCTGCTGCCAGTCACTATAGACCAGGGATGCACAACTTCAGCCCTCCAGCTGTTGCTGAACTACAACTCCCATCATGCCCAGCCATGGTGGCAAATAGACAAGGATGAATGGAGTTGTATGCCCACATCTGGAGGGGCAAAGTTGTGCAGTCCTGCTGCAGACAATACCAAGCTAGAAGTACCAAAGGTCTGAACTGATATCAGAGATCTTCCTACGTCACTGGGCGTTTCAACTTACTTTGTTGCTTTTTGAGCTTTCGGAAGGCTTCCCCTCCATTTTCCTGTGCTTGGAGGATGAAGAATCCTTGTGGCTTTCCTTGCTCTTGGCAGTGCCAATACTGGGACCAGGCAGCTGGCTGCAGGCACCGCTTTCGCTCTTCGGCCTCTTCTGGGCTGTCTTGGCTGGCTTCTGAGCCGGCTGCGTGGGAGACAGTGGTGGTGGCAGTGGCATCTCTTTCCTCGGCGTCTCCATAGACGGTTTTGAAATCCTAGGTACAGAGAACCAAATCAGTTTTTCAGTGGTATAGTTTGCTGTGAAGCTTTTAGCGTGAGCAAGTGGGGGAACCCCCAATTTAAATGTGTTATGCAGCAGTTCTGTTTATTTAGTGGGAGATGGAAAAAATGCTAGCTAGCTAATTGACAACGCCTTCATAGTGGGCGGGGGGTGGGGACAGGACTCGGGGACTTTCTGGCGATTTGTTAAACTTGATAATAGGCAGAAGAAAAAGCCCGACGTGCACAGAACACCACATTGTCAGGTTTGCCTCTCGAAGAAAACTAGAGCTGCATGATTTGATGAAGTGTAGGCTTGTTAAGAGTTTGATTAAGCTTGAGTGCTACAAAGCACAACCATTTGTTTCCCACTATGGCTGGGATCCAAAGAGCTCCTTCAAGCAGACCCAAGGATTTAAGCACTCTCAGTGAGATTTCTCTTTGATTTATCTGAACATCAGAGACCATCCTCTATCTACCCGTGATGTCATATCAGAAGCTATTTTTGAAGTTCCCCCTCCACTTCAAAAGTAGTTGTTCACATGTGCCATCATAGAAAGTCCAGCCATTTGCTTCATGATTTGCAATTCCTTACTTCCGTTTAAGAGCAATGATGCTGTTTGACAACATTTGCACTCAACTTCATCCATAACGTAGGGTTTGTGATCTCAAAACACATCTTCCTGCACACACATTGCTCTTTGCACTGCTGCGGATACTGCTAGATTGGGTAAGATTACAAGCAACGGCTTGGCACAAAACGGCTTGGCACAAAATATCTGGCAGAATACAAAATGCTGATATAAGTACAACAGTGAAAATGACCTGTGCAGAAGTGTTCATCCAAAATATGAAGTATGAAGTGTAAGAGTTTCAGCGTGGCCGACTCCAGTACGGCCACTACAGTTTACATAACAGAACCCAGAAATACTATAAGTGCAAGATTCAATATGACTTTTATATTTTATTTTTGGTGAATTCTAGTGTCAAGTCTGGATAGGTTGCCCAATATCCTGCAAATCTCATGGCACAGCTGGAACTTGAACTTCTGTGTCTTACGCACCCCAGCCTAACATTCTCTAGAGTGGCAGACCTTCATGAAACCAATGATTTCATTTTACTTGTACATGTGAACATGGCTATACTTACAAGTGTGAATATATATTATCATAATTACTCTTTACTAAGACCTGATCCAAATCTCTATGTGTGCAGAAACCAGGGCTGCATGTAACACAGCCCCCAGGGAGAGATAGTGCTAATCAATCATCAGTCAGAAAGTCCATGTTCTAAACATTTGATTGACACCATTGCATATTTAATCAGGACTGTCCATGCCTCTGGGCAATTCCAAGGATAACGGAATCAGGCATGATATCTCTTTTTCCAATGACTGTAGCCATAAGCAAATTTCCAAGTTGATATTTTTTTAAAAAAACAAAATAGAAACATAAACCCACTGGCAAGAGAACATCTCCTACCATAAGGCATATTGTTACAAGATGCTTTAATGTTATAGATAGTGTCTGAAACATGCAAAATATGCCAGTAATGGAATCAGAATTTTTTGAACAATTTCTGATTCCATTACCAATGCCTATTTCAGACACTATAACATTTAAGAATTTTGTAAAAATATGGCCTTATAGTAGGAGATGTTCTCTTGTCAGTGGGTATATATAATATCCACCTGGAAATTTGCTTAAGGCTACAGTCATTGGAAAAAGTGAAAACATGCTTGATTCCATTACCCTTGGAACTGCCCCACAGTCTGGCCTCCGACTAGTGAGCCCAACTTGGTAATTGTGCACATAGCTGTCAGGTGTGTGCCTTTCAGCTAGGGTTATGTGTGTGTGTTTCTATGCTCACAATACTCTAGTTAGATCAGGAGATAGATATTCAGCACTGAACACTATGGACCATGGAAATTACTAGGTAGTTCAGAAAACTTCAGAGAGAGAAAACAGTTTGAACCAATGTTATGTTGATAACCTTGCTAACACACGTGTAACATGCATTTTGGGATTCTGGGTCTGACATCACTTAGAGAGAGTCTCAACTGTGTATCAGGAGAGGAGCAGTGGATTAGGATGGGTTCCTAACACTCAGTCAGTTGCCATACCCACGCCGCACACCAGCTTCTACTGAGATGCATTTTAGCCGAGTCAGAGACAAAAAGTTCAAAGTACAAGATGGGATGGCTTTGCTCCACTTTGTTTGCCTTACTTATTTATTGAGCAATCAAGCTTTGTACTCACTTGTTTTTACTTGAATCTTTATGACCTGATGAGGACGATTTGGTTTCTTTCTCCAGCTTGATTTTTTTCTGATCATCTCTCAGCGCATCTTCCTGCTGATATAAGACAAAGGCAGAGCTTGATGCTAAAGACTAGGACCCTAATTCAACTGCATGCAAATACAGTGGAAGCAGCAACTGCGAGCACATTCGCCTGTTAAGCAACCGGCAGTTGCGTCAGTCGGCTATCTAGTGGGAAACTGAAAGACTAAACCCAGCTGTGGCCCATCTCCCCCTGCTCCTTCTCATCTTCCACACTCTCATCAATCTCCTTTCAGATCTAGGAGTGTACAGCCCTGGCAGGTGGATTAGGGAAGACCCACACGGGCAGCACCAGTTTGCATGCATTATTATTTTTTGCAATCAACTAGGGATACATAGTTCTGTGTACCCATTTCCCCAGATGAACTGGGGTATAAGCAAATGGAGGCTCAGAGGCAACATCTCTCCCCCCCCAACTTTCTATCTAACCTAGCCCTTGACCCCGAAAGACCGCTTCTCCCACTATCACACAAACACACACACACACACTATATATATATATATATATATATATATATATATATATATATATATATATATATATAATGGTTCAAATGTATAGTCTGCTCTCCTTTTACAATAACATTTGAGGTGTCTAATGTTAGAATAGCCAACAAAGGCCCACATCAGCAGCAGCACAAAATAACCACCAGCCACTGCTGAAAGCCTCCACAAAAAGTAAGCCTTGATGAATCTCTCTGGGGAGGGAATTCCAAGGCAATGGGGCCACCACTGCAAAGGTCCCTTTTCTTGTGGCTAACTGCTAAGCCTCAAGCTGATGGGAAGGACACACAAAATAAGACCTCTGCCATGCAAGGCAGGGAATGTTTGGGAGAAGGCAGTCTTTAAAGTCACCAGATCCCAGGCTGCTCAGGGCTGTAAAAGTTGAGAACCAGCAGTAGTTTTGCACTGTCAGCACTTTCTCTCAAGGCCAAACAGAGGCAAAGGACTCACACTGCAGCAGAATTTAAATGGGACTTACTTTAAATACCACTGGAGTGTGCTCTGCAAGAGAGGCTTTTGCTAATCTTTCCTTTTACGATGCGCCTCAGAAACTCATTTCTGAGCACAAGGCAGAACACAGGGGCCCACAGAGAGGACTCTGTCAAAGCCTCTGTTGTTCGGGCCAGACTGGGAGAAAGTTAAGGAGCCCTTTGCCCAAGCCTTGTATGTAGGGCTGCCATACATCCCCATTTCCCCCAGAGGGGGGAATGTGGAGGAGCGCAACCGAGGGGTGACAAGATTAAGGCCTATAAAATCATGCATGATCTGGAGAAAGTTGACAGAGAAATTTTTCTCCCTCTCGCGTATCACTAGAACCAGGCGTCATCCCATGAAATTGATTGCTAAGGAATTGAGGATCAACAAAAGGAAGTACTTTTTCACACAATGCATAATCAACTTGGGGAATTCTCTGCCACAAGATGTAGTGACAGCCAACAACCTGGATGGCTTCAAGAGAGGTCTGGATAAATTCATGGAGGAGAAGTCTATCAACGGCTACTAGTCTGAGGGCTATAGGCCACCTCCAGCCTCAGAGGCAGGATGTCTTGGAATACCAATTGCAGGGGAATAACAGCAGGAGAGAAGGCCTGCCCTCAGCTCCTGCCTGTGGGCTTCCAGTGGCACCTGGTGGGCCACTGTGTAGAACAAGACGCTGGACTAGATGGGCCATGGGCCTGATCCAGCAGGGCTGTTCCTATGTCCTTTCCATGAAGAGAAGAATGTCCTCGAGGAAAAGCAATCTGTATCTTCTGTGTTCGCTCCCATGTGTGAGCCACCTGGTAGACCATGCCCCCTTCAAGCCAAAGGCCAGGTCTACTGGTTCCTAGAGGCCAGGGCTGCCACCCCAAGGACGCCAGCAAGTAGACCTGACCACCTTTGCACCAATTGCAAGGGCTACCCCAGCACAAGAAGCCAGGTCTGCCTATTGTGCACAAGAGGCCTCTGTCACTTGAGCAGCCAGCTCTACTTGGTGGGGCGCCCCCCTGCTCAAAGCAATGGTTGGACCTGGCCTCCCAGTGGACCAGAAGCTGGGTCTACTGCCACCGCCAGCCCACTCAAGCCAATTAGTAGCCCTGGCCTCCACTGCTCCAGCGGCCAGGCGTACTGCCACCACTGCAGCTGCCTCTGTTCAAGCCAACTAGTATACTTGGCCTTTGTACTTTTTAATTAATTTTTTTTTTTTAAGATGGTGGGAAGGGTGTCCTACTTCTTCAAATTGAAAATATGATGGCCTGCTTGTGGAGCCGATACTGCTTTTCAGGTCTTGCTGGGCTGAACCACGGTTCCTCTTAAAGAGTAGTTGCCACTAGAGAGGTCCTTGATCCATCTACAGAGAGGAACTTCATCGACCTCACGTTCCTTCCATTATATTATAGCTGATGGGCAATTAAAAACAAAACTTACTTGCATAATGCTTTCTACCCAATCCCAAATGTTGCTCATAAAATCACAAGCAGTAAAATGACTACCAACATGAAACCTCATATTTGGCATTCTCTATATCATTCAGGGGACAAAGCTGGAATTCCATTAAAAAAAAAATTGTGGGGGTCCAAATAATTTATTCAGGGTCCAAGCTAAAAAGAAACCTCTACTCCATCATGACCAAAGGTGGCAAAAACAGAGTGTTTAACCTACAGGAGTTCAAAAAAGCCTTCTTTAAACCTGCTCTTGGCTATGATGGTGAATATGAATTATAAGACAGCAGAAAGAGAGAGGCTGCAACTCATAAAGTTCCTTCTGGCCAAGTCATTAGTGGCAGGCAACCGTGCTTTTGTTTGCCAAAAGGAAAAAGCACACCAGAGAGTTAAACCCACGTGGATTCCCTAAAGCCATTTTAACAGGAATCAGATATAAGGGGAGGGAGCAGGAGAGGTTGAGGTTGAGACAGCTTTTATACACACTCCCCAATGGTAAACCCTTCCTGTATTCTACCAAAGAAAACCACATGGCTCTGTGGTCACCAGGAGTCGACACCGACTCGACAGCACAACATTACTTTAGTAGAAAAATACCAGCCTCCGTGTCAGGGCTGGACAGAAGTTCATGAGTAAGTTCAAAGAGAATATACTGCAAAATGCAAAGCAAGCAAGCAGAGGAGTGAGGCACACAAACTTAAGCCATAAGGCTGAGGAGCAACTACTA
This sequence comes from Hemicordylus capensis, assembly GCF_027244095.1. Classification (NCBI taxonomy): domain Eukaryota; kingdom Metazoa; phylum Chordata; class Lepidosauria; order Squamata; family Cordylidae; genus Hemicordylus; species Hemicordylus capensis. The sequence goes on along the minus strand of NC_069661.1, from coordinate 21,572,239 downwards.
CAAGTAGTAGCTACTACCATTTTTACCCAAATCTAAGACAAGGTCCCAGTCCCCCCAGTTCTTTCTTGTTAATTATGGGGGGAGGGGGTTGTCAGATTCGGAGTCCTCTTTCTTTTTTGTATTTAACCTCTACCTTTTAAGACATCGTCTTACATTCAGCGCCACCTTCTATTTGGGTAAATACAGCAAGCAGTTACTACACATATCAACTGTTCAAGCCAACTCATTGATTTACTCAGGTATTTTTTATCTAAAAGTATCTGCAGCATCCAACCAAGCAATTCAACCATTCCAAACAGCCCAAACCCAAGACCATACTGTTCTGTTGGTTTCTTCAGAAGGAAGACAATTCTTTGCAAGAGGAACCCAAGGTACTGTGGCACCTGAGGCCCTGGTGACAGACAGCTCCTTTTCAAAACTGGTCCATGCAAGCTTTGAAAGTGGTGTGGGGAGGAGGGAAGGCTGCCAGCAGTCTCCTCTTTCAAGGAGGGTGCAGAGAACCACACCTTGTAAAGAAGAGCTGCTCCAATGGTGGAGACAGGGGCATCCTGCCACCCTGCTGGTGCCCTAATTGTCTGCTGCCTGAGGCAATTGCCTCATCTTGCCTCATGAAATGATCGCCCCAGACTCCCAACACAACATTGAAGCCTGGAAGGTTCACAACTTCAGTTTAAATCCACTTTACTCTGGGGTCAAATGCTTGTCAGTGGCTCGTTTTGCAGACATCTTAACCCCTGGAGAATCCTATAAGTGTCCGGGGTCCCTAGCCCAGGCCTGCCCAACCCACAAAGCCGAACACAGCCCAATGGCCGCTTGAAAAGCCTCCTATTTTTTGCCGTCAAGCTTCGGACTGCAAACACATATACCTGGCAAGCTACAATGCGATTCGCTTGGTGAGTCACAAGTTGTGCAGGCTTGCTCTGTCATGCAACTTGATTGCAACCCAAAATGATGAAATTTGCATCTTATGATCCACTACTCAAGATGTGTCCGCAGACATTAATGTTGGATGTGAACCTTATAAGTGCTTGACAACATTCAACCATTCTCTTCCCTGCTGAATTATTGTAAAAAGACTGGAATGCTAATTGAGCAAAGAGGCACCTTTTCAAAGTGGTGATTCTCTTTATTTAGCAGAGGGAGAGCAACTGGCCCGATCCATCCCCAGAACAGTATCCCTCCAGTGACTGTTGCTGCTGTCTATCTTGTGTTTCCTTTTTAGATTGTGAGCCCTTTAAGGACAGGCAGCCATTTAATTTAATTATTTATATCTAGGTAAACTGCTTTGAGAACTTTTGTTAAAAAGCTGTATAGAAATATTTATCGTATTTGTATGCACCGTATGCCATATTTATAGGCAAATTGCATTTTTGCTTTAGTTTATTTGCTTGTGGATCCCACCTACAATGAGATCATTAGTTCAATATAACTTCCAAACTTCATGGATCTCCTGATGGGCAAGATCTGTTGAGTCCTATTTCAAAAGTTGCAGCAGATGCAGAGCAAAGCGATCTGCAAGTTACTTTCCCAAGTTTTTGGTAACGCTGCTTCTGCAGCTTATTTTGTAGTGTTTGGGCCCTTCCATAGCAAATTAAACAAATACTGTCTGAAGCACTTGCTTTTATCTGTCCCAAAATTATTCTAACCAATTTCATTTGGTGGCCAAGCATTATGACAGCAGCAAAAAATGTCTCTCCACACCATTTTATAAATTTTAGTGGGTTCCTCCCCCAAACTAAGTAGTATGAAATGCTTTTGCCTTTCTTCACAGAAAATTGGGTCCCCAGATGTTGGGACTACAACCCCCATAATACCCAGCCACAACTGCCAAAGGGTGATGGGAGCTGTAGTCTGGCACCACCCAGAGCCATTTGGATGGGGTGGAATATAAATGTAATTGATTGATTGATTGATTGATTAATAATAAGACAACATCTGGGAACCCAAAAATCCTGAAGTATTCTAAATGCGGCCACACCATGGATTTAGATAAAGAAAGGACATCTTGTTCTGGTCACTGTATTTTCAACAGTATTTTCCTAGCATGAAGTTTGCCTTTTTTTGCCAGTACAGACTCCATCCATGTATATGTCATGAATGGAGTTGATTGGCACGGAGTCTATTCTTATGAAGTGCTGAAGGAATGAATCTTGCAATTCCCATTTGATATTAACTTCTTTAAAGGCAGTATCTTTTTTTTTTTTAAACCCCTGGGAATATGCTAAGAGTTTTTAAAAATAAGTACACACATTTTTGGCTAGCTTTAGGAAGAAATCTATTTTTGGCTCCCTTTCAGGGAGGGACACATTGCACGACTCCAGAAGCGCCTCTCACCTTCCTCTTTTTGAGAGACTTGCTTGGTGCGTCTGTGCTCCTCTTCTCCACATCTTGCTTTTTCATGCCGTGGCCCTCTTTGACCTCTCGCCTTTTGGGGCAGGCCCCTTTCCCGGGTAGCTGTGGGATCCGCAGAAGGAGAGCGAGGTCAATTTTAACCACTAGTGCTTGAGGGGCCGGGCAGTCCCTCAAGGGCGAGAGCAACTTCTTATCCCTGATAGGCAAGAAGAACTTGTCCCTGTGAAGCTCCTCTCTGACAAACACCGTCTGTTTAGCGCCACCAGTCCGGCTAGTGGCAGGAACCCTGGGGCTCTGCGTGATTGGACTGAGAGGCACCTGCTCTAGGGCACTGCCCACCACATGGTCTTTTCCAGCCTCACGGTCTGGACATTTAACAGGGGTCTGGTGTGAACTCTTGTGCTTTTTCTTCTCCAAGGGCTCTGACGGCGCTGGCTTCAGTTCCTTCTTCTCACTGGCCTTCGGCCTCTCTTTCGTTTTCACTTTGGGCTTGTCTTTGGAAGACTGGTCCTTAGCCCCGTACGGGCCCGGCGGCTCACTCTCCACCTTCAGGCCTCTCTTTGGCTCCTCCTGTACTGGGGCCTTGCTGGACTTCTTGGGCTGCTTGCTGCCCACAACTTGCCGGCGGGCGGGCTCCTCCGTGGGCGCAGGAGGCTTCTGGTAGCTCCGCTTGGTGGGCAGATGGACCTCTTGGGCAGACCGAGGGGCTTTGCTGGAGGATTTGGAACGACTGTCTGTGGGGAGTGGGCACTCGTTTTTGCTGCTGTCGCTGCTGCTGCTACAGTGGCTGCTGCTGGTCTTCCCTGGCCCCTTGTCCTCCTGGAGGCTGCCCCTGCTACCATCATCCTCAAGGAAGTTCTCAGGGGGAGACACTGGTTGGTTCACCTTTGTCAGCCAGTTATTCAGCTGCCATCTGTTGGACTGTGGATCGGGCTATGGAGAAAGAACGGGTTTAAAGAAAGAGATTGATTGTGTGCCCATGCGTCTTATCAAAAAGTGTACCATTTCAGCTCTACCATGCTTCCGGAGGCCTGCTCTGAAAACCAATTTGTGAACAGAAATGCTATTTTGGATTGAACAAGGGCTTCAGGACCAGTAGCACTGGAGAGGCTGCCTTATACCATGTCAGACCCCCTGGATCCATCTAGCTCAGTACTGTCAGCATCAGCTCTCCGAGGTTCCAGGCAGGAGTCTTTCCCAGTCCCACCGGAAGATGCCGGGGACTGAACCTGGAGCCTTCTGCATGCCAGACAGATGCTCTCCCATTGAGGTACAGTCCCATCCCCAAACCACCCACACTAACAGGAACAAAGGCTCTGGCAGATCTCCTCTGGGCTCCCCCTTCTTATAAATGCTACTCAGTTAACAAGCTGTTTGCCTGTGCCTCAGACCTGGTCTATGTGTGACAGAATGGACTCGATCAACTGTAGGCTGCAGACAGGGGGAAATCACACCTTTGAATACTCTCTGTTTTTTTGTTTTGCTTTTTAAAAAAAAGATAAAAAGTGGGGGGGGGTGCTCTTCCCAACCAGAAAAGAAGCATACAGGGGACAGGCTGAGCTCTCCTTGTTGTGCTAGTTTTACCACCTGCAGTGATGTCCTCAAAACATGGGTGATGGGGCATTGGGGCGGGGAGGCAGAGAGAGCATGCAAATGACATTCTTTGCCTGTACTCTGAAGTGGTACTATCTACTGCATTCTTCTGTATATTCAGAAGAGGCTTTGGGGTGAGCAGCTTAAGTACGTATCAATTATATAATCAAATGCTTTGCAAGGGATTATAATACAGCACAATGAATTCATCTCTGAGTGGTGTGTTGACTAGGAAAGATGGTGGGGCAAGGCTGAACAACCTGAGGCCTTCCAGCTGTTGCTGGACTACAACTCCCATCATCCCCACTGACCACTGTATCTGGGGGTGATGGGAGTTGTAGTCTAGCAACAGCTGGAGGGCCTTATGTCTGCCATCCCTGTGCTGGAAAGCCTCTGCCCAGCTCTTTGGTGTGCCCTTCAGCACCGGTACAGCACTTATGGGGCCTGCAGTGAGCCCAGGGAAACAGCCCCCTTCTCTTGAAGTGTGCTACCCAGTAGCACCAGCTGTAGTTGTTAGGAGGGGCCCGGACACAATGCAGCTTCCTGGTTCATCTCTCAGTAGTGCGGTAGCCAAGAGAAATACCGCAGGGATATGATATTTATGCCTCCCCCAAAAGTCTGGTGCTCCTGTTCTTCTGGGTATTCCATTAAAATAAAATAAAATAAAATATCTCTATCTCTCTCTCGTGGTGGGAAAAGCCCTCCTGCCACCGTATGCTGCCAAGAAGCACTGGATGTGGCTATTACAATATCTGGAAATAGAACAGATTCTGGAAGGCCTCCCTTACTGTTCACATTGGGGATGAAGAAGCCACAGGAAAAGGCAGCTTATAAGGGAGATCAGGAGCCCATGGGAAACCCTTCAGAGCTGAATGTATTGAGCTCCAAGCCCAGATTACCTGCTCCATTTAGTGGCTGGACCTCTTCAGATCCAGAAGCACAGCAGCTTGAAGAAAAGTGTAAGAAATTTAAGCTCCCTCACTGACAGAGAATCTAAAACATTGGTCACTCTATGATCCAGTTCTCATCCAGGTGGTCAACCTGTGTCCAGGGTGTGGCTCTTAAGACAGAAGGTAGAGATTCTTGTGACTGAATGCTCCTCCAGGTGAGAGAGAGGAGAGGAGAGGAGAGGAAAAAGAGAAGAGAAATTACAAGGCCCTGCACACAGAAAATTAGCATGTATGGGGAAAGGTTTACACACTTCTCCCCGAAACACTAATTTTCTATGAGTACTTGGTACAGGGCTTTTTCTTGTACGGAGAAGCATTAAGTCACTAGGGTCTCCAGTCTGAACTTGTAGAGTCCCAACATTGAGGAGATTCTCACGATCAGCCAAAAGCAGGCTAAGGGAGCCTAGCCCACTTTTTGCCCATCGTCTGCTGCCACGGGAGCCGTGTGGCTCCTGGCAGCAAACCTCCCAAAGTACCCCTCCCCTTAGCCGAGGTTAACGGAGCGAGTGCTCCGTTAACCTCATCTTTCTGACCGTGTATTGCAGCAGTGTGGCTCCGTGTCATGGCAACACATGAGGAGGCCCCCGCTGGGAGGCTGAAACAAGCACTTGTGCGGGGCATCCTGGAACTTCCAGGGGCTGTGTGGCCTCCGATCCCTGCAGCTCTCGCCGGCTCCGTGATAGAACCGACAGTTGTGTGGGCGGGCGGCGGGCTCATCTGCAGGGAGAGCGGCTAAGCCCGCTCTCCCCGGTAACCCTCTTAAGGCGGGTCTCACTGATTGTGAGACTCAGCTCCTCAGTGAGAACTAGGACTACATATGTATCTACAATCAAACATGGTACCCAAAAGACACTTTGCATCTCTCTAAATTATTCTACACAAAGCACTGCAGTGCCTTTTTGATGGTGGAAGCATGATCAGTTCTAAGCATTCAAAAGGAATAGTCTGTGCCATGGTTCCCTCAACATGGCACAAAGCCCAACGTTATAAAAATGACGTAGAGAAAGACATATTTGTTACTGAAGCCATTTCAAAATAGGCCTGTTCTTGATTATGAAACTATGAGCTTTTTCCTACTTTGCCTTCCCAAGTAGGCCAGTGGAGGCCTCCAAAATTCAAGTAACCAAGCCAAGGAAAACCACAGGGAGTCCAGCCACGTCCCAGAAAAAAAAGGAGGGGGGGGAACCCTTCCTATAGATCTGAATGTTCCCAACAGATGCCTGCTGAAGTTCTACATGCTCTGTCCAAATTTGATTTTAAAAAGCGAGAGCTGAAGAAGTTGCATTGGGCCAATAAACACAGAAACAAATGCACACACAGAGGGTAACAGGTGTGAACTAAGAATTCAAATTTTATCATAAGGCCCAGAGCCAAATACTTAACAGAGATCCAAATTTCATCCATGAACTGATGCAGTTCTTTTCTTTGACTTTCTCCAAAAGGCCAGAGAATGTTAGGACTGCTACTCAGAGGCTGCTTTAAAATGGCCCCACATGGCAGCTTTTGCCACACAGCACACAATTCATTGGCAGCAGCTCACGCTGGGCAATTTTATATAGGCTGCAACAAACAGTTTTTAAAGAGGTCTGTAGTGGCATGCAGAAACAATGCACATGTTAAGTTGTTGCATCTAAATGGCTTCATAATGTGGTGACAACCATCATGTTGTCCACTAAGGGATATTCTAAGCCTTAACATTCAGCTTTCCATTTTAGAAGATGAAATAAAAGAGTTAAGTGTCTAACCTTTTTATTTAATGCAGATATAAGGAAAAACCTGCAGCCAGTATTCTACCCAACTCCATAGGAAACCTTCCTCATCCTTTCTGCGTTCTAGCAAATTTTTACTGACTGGGTGACTGACAGGCCCTTGGACACTATCTTTTAAAAATTGGTCTAAAATTATTTAATACATTAAATCAGGTGTTCCTAAACTTGGGTCCCCAGATGCTGCTGGGGAGCCATCTACATCTCCCATCACCCTCAGCCACAATGTATGAGTAAAAATGGCCTTTGGCCATTGTGGCAGAGAATGTTGGGAGCTGTAGTCCAAGAGCGGAGAGGAGAGCTGGTCTTGTGGTAGCAAGCATGACTTGTCCCCTTAGCTAAGCAGGGTCTGCCCTGGTTGTATATGAATGGGAGACTAGAAGTGTGAGCACTGCAAGATATTCCCCTCAGGGGATGAAGCCGCTCTGGGAAGAGCAGAAGGTTTCAAGTTCCCTCCCTGGCTTCTCCAAGATAGGGCTGAGAGAGATTTCTGCCTGCAACCTTGGAGAAGCTGCTGCCAGTCTGTGAAGACAATACTGAGCTCGATGGACCAATGGTCTGACTCAGTATATGGCAGCTTCCCAAGTTCCTATCTGGGGATCCAAGTTTGAGAATTAAACTGCATTAAATAACTCCAGATATACTCAATGGCCTTATATTGAGGTTGAGGCCATTTTGTATTCACATACAGTGCTCTTCTGCCTTTCCACCCCACCCCAATTTCTGGCTACAGGCCTGGTAGAAATAACTAAGACGACCTTCCCTGTCATATATGTGCTGGCTGTTATTCTGCACCCAGCAGGAAAGGTGCACAGAGCAAAGTGCCTCTGCTCAAACACAATATGGAGTGGGATTATGAAAGAGTGCAAGGGAAGCAGTAACATAGCAGGACGGACAACATGCTCTACAGGAACTCCTATTTAACTGGCTGAAACGTCAAGAGGTGCTCTACATTGGCTATCCACATTGTACTGTACGCATTAAGAATGTGGACACAATACCTCAGGCGTGGAGGCTCTTGTGGGAGGATCGTTGGCTTCGCTGTCACTGGAGCTGCTCTCGCTCTCGGAGTCTGAGGAACTGTCTGAGTCGCTCGTGCTCCCAGACTCTGGGCTGCTGGAACGTCCCAACACCACATTCTCAGGCTGTGACTGTGGGACACTGCAAGCCAACAACATGAGATAAAATTAGAAACGAGCAAGGATCATCTTTCTGTACTCCCACCCCCTCTACCAAAACATCACTGCTAGGGGAGAAAAAGTCAACCATTGTTCACCAGAAGAAGTCAGTTTTTAAAATTAATATTGTCCAAAGGAAAGTACACTCAACAACTCAAAATGATTCTTCATAGGAGTTCTGGAGAGACTGTTTGCATGAAACGATCACCAGAAGGTGGTGAGCTAGATGGACCAATAGTCTGACTCAGTATATGGCAGCTTCCCATGTTCCAACCCTCCTAATTTTTGTCTCTTGGGGGGGGGCTTGTTTATTCTTGTTGAACATTAAAGTTCTCAGACTCTACTACAGCAACCTTTTCAATAATACATTATTTTGAGCCTTCCCAAAGAGAACTCAGTCCCCTTCCAGTCTAGCAGTTGTCTCAATGGGAATGCTTTTGGTATTATTCCTGTTAAGACATGTAGAGGGAGAGATGCCTGGCTATTGGTCATCCAGGTATATTTCTCCTTCAGTGATGGCAGGACACCTGTGAGAATGTAGCATCCTGCTCAGGGCCATCACTAGGAGGGTGTGGGGCTGAGGGTGCGCTGTACCCCCTGCTCAGCCACACTCTGCCGCCGCTGCTCCTTTCTCCCTGCCTTTCAAGAGCGCACGCAGTGCTAAGAAGTCCGATCGCCTCCCTCCCGGACTAAATGAGAGGCATGTGTGCACCCTGATGTGATTTCCTGGGAAGCAAGTCCCACTGAGCTTAGTGAACTTACTCTGAGGAAACTAGGTGCAGGATTGCAGCCTTAAATACAGATACTTAATCTCTTCTATCACTTTTGAGCAAGCACAGAAATAGCACAGAAAGCAGCACTGAGTTCAGCATTCAGCATCTTTAAAATCTCAGTGGTGTTTCCCTCTCGTAAGAGTGAATTTGCCAGAGCAGGGTGAGAGAACTGCTTGTGATATGCATAGGTCTTGGCTATCTGAGTGCGGGTGGGTGGCTGGGTGGATTTTCACTTCTCCCCCAACATTGGCCGCCTAAAGGACAGGCCTGTCCCCAGGAGGTTCCTCGCCTTCTGGATTAGCAGCTGCAAAGCGAAGGAGGCGCCCACCACGCTGTCTCTTCCTCTGCTGGGCCAGGCTGGGGCCGAGGGGGGCCACGTGGCATAAAAGGTGCAAACAACAAGGCGGTGGAGCTACTGGAGGGCAGGGGAGGAGGAGTGGTGACTGAGTGTGGGGGTGGTTGGGCCCAGCTGCAGGGCCTCAGAGAGCATGGGACTGGGGGCAATCACCCCACTTGACCTGCCTAAAAGACGGCCTTGATCGTGCGCATGCTCATGGACCCCTTCCTGAAGAATCTAACTCTGTGGGAATAATTGTGAAAGCACTTCTGTGAAGATCAAAATATCATGGGAAAACTTTAACATACTAATATATTAAGCTGTTGTATACCCAAAGTGGGACCACTGGTCCATCTAAGCCAGCATTGTCTAGTTTTGGGGTTTGGGGTCTCAAGATATTGCTGGACTACAACTCCCATCACCCACAGCCACAACAGATGAATAGATTGATGCCACAACAACCGGAGACCTAGAAACTCCTGGTCTAGTAGATTGGTAGTAGATATTCCAGGGCTTTAGGCAGACAGTTCTCAGTCCTGGTAACTCAACCCCTAAACTGGAGGTTTTGGGAACTAAACCTAGGATCTTATGCATGCAAAGAACATGCTCAACAACTGACCCAGAATCCTTCTGCTATACAGGTAAGCAGCCACTTGTGTCACAAGTTACTGGGACAAGAGAGTGAACAAAACTATGGCCTGCCCCTCTGACCAGCCAATGGGCTGATTCAGATGTCATGCAGAGCCATGGTTAAATTATACCGTGTGAGATCCCTGAACCCGGAGAGCATGCAATTTCCCCTCTCTTGCCCATGTGCAAGTCAGAAAAAATCTATTTCTGACTGTAGTTAAACACAAACCACAATCAGTCATGATATCTGAACCAACCAATCATGGTTTTATCCTAACCAAACTGATTGAAACAAATGGAAATCTAAAACGCACTGCAAACTGTGGGTTCAAATCTTGGTTTATTTCAAAGAAACCTGGTTTAGACATTACAACCGATCTTGGCTAGTTTTTTACCCAATAAGGAGGAGGATTCTTCCAAAGCTCCCGTGAGTGGGTGGGTGGGTGCGAGCCACCCACATGACCCCCAAGGTTTGGGAATGTCACATGGAAACAAGATTCAATTGTGGTTCTGTGTGACACCCAAACTATGTATTTGAATTTAGGTGTGTGAGCATTTCAGTGCTAAAGAGCCTTTGGAGTCAGGCAGCATATAAATTAATTAATTAGATAAAATAAACGGACTGCACAGAAAGATATTAAACAGAGGTACCATTAGAGAAGTCACTTTAAGTGGCACAGTGCGGAAATGCTAGACTAACAAGCAGAAGTTTGCCAGTTTGAATACCCGCTGGTACTATGTTGGGCAGCAGCGATATAGGAACATGGTGAAAGGTATCGTCTCATACTGTACAGGAGGAGGCAATGGTAAACAACTCCTGTATTCTACCAAAGAAAACCACAGGGCTCTGTGGGTGCCAGGAGTCAAAAATGACTTGACAGCACACTTAACCTTACCATTACAGAACTCAAAACAGCTCAACACAGCAGCCAACCCCCAAATACTGCTGTAATGCAAATGTAAGAAATGGAGGGTGGAGTGGACTAGCTCAGTTAAGGCTACTTTAACTGTGTGTAAGCCGCCATTAGGTGGCAGTAAACCACCACCTAATAGTGCAGCGGGAAAATGACTTGCCTAGCAAGCAAGAAGTTGCTGGTTCGAATTCCTGCTGGTATGTTTCCCAGACTATGGGAAACACCTATATCGGGCAGCAGCAGTATAGGAAGGTGCTAAAAGGCATCATCTCACACTGTGCGGAAGGAGGCAATGGTAAACCCCTCCTCTATTCTACCAAAGAAAAACCACAGGGCTCTCTGGGCACCAGGAGTCGACACCAACTCGAGGGCACAACTTTAAGCTGTCTATTATTTCTATGCAATTCTGAATGCATATGGAACTGGATGGAGAAACCTCAGCATGAACCACAGCTGCAAATGTCATTTAAAAACAGAATTTCACTAGAAGTCAAGGGAACAGTCAGGGGACAGGGTGGGAGGTGTGCTCTCTGACATCCTCTCTGTATTTTTTTTTTTTTTAAGGAGATGTGACTCCTGTTTTCAGCTATTGGGTTTTGATTTGGGCTTTGTGATCCTTTTATGTAACCACTCTTTTCCTTTGCCCATAATGGTGTATTTTGCACTGAACCATGACATGGTTTCTTCTCCCCCCCCCCCCGCCCGATCTACATCATGAAGGGGAAAAGCCTACATTTAAAGACACTGGGTAATTATCAGTGTCAAGCTTAGGCATCAACTCTGCAAATCATTACTAGTTGCTTACATTCTGTGGTAGGAATTAGGCCAATGAATGGACTGTATTAAGAACCATTCATTCTATACGGAAGGTGGAATGGGAGCTGCTGTTTAAAAGATCACAGACATATCAGTACTCAGATGTCCTGTAAGGATGCTTGGTCAGCACAGGAAGGTAATGCATTTCTCTTTGCAGTTAAGCAACTTGGAAGTTAAAGTTTGCCCTTGAAGTACTTTAACAGCACTTTGCAGTCATATCCACCCTTCCAGTGTTTTCCTGATGTTTACACTTCTCAAAACCTGAAGACTGAGTAGGTCAAGTCAGCCGATATGTAACAAGACTAAAAACAACACCACCACAAGCCAAATTAGGAGAAAGGTTAAAGCACACTATCGCCTATCTCACTCTATTTATTTTATTTATATTGGAGACCCGGACCTTCTTCCACAGAATTCAGGGTTGCATACCTGAGATTATCTCATTTTAGTCTTGCATCCAATCTGAAGAACTCGACATTCAGAAAAGCAACATGGCTTGGCCAATACATTCCTATTTCCTTTTAACCTGCTCACTTTTCTGTCCAAAGCATCAAGGTCAAGCAACCTAAAACACGCAACACAATGGATGCCAATATCTGGCTGATGTACGCTACTATCATATCAGACTTGCAAGTTATCTGTGAGAAGTTTTGGGCTGTCTCTCCCCTCATAACCTCCCCCACCATTTTTATCAGAACGTTTACTAATGTACATTATTATGTGTGTGTCCCCCCTCCCTCAGTTATTCTGCTTAGTTCTTGCCAAAGAAAATGTACCTTGGAGGAGTGGATGAGGAAGATGGCTTATCAGAAACCTGAGAATTCAACAAGAGAGAAAGAGAGGAGAGGGAGGTTAGTTTAAGTGGCTTAAACAGGATGAGAGGTCATGAAGGTTTAGAAATGTATTCCTGTGTATTTGCAGGATTTATACTATATACACACACTGACTTGGTCATCGTCATCATCTTCACTATCAGTGACATGAAGGTCGTCCTGCAGAGTTCTGAAAGAGAAAGAGGGTGTTAAGTGCAGAACAATGCTTTAGAAATGGACAACAACAATTCACAGGTGATGTTCTCGATTTTGCTTCCATAGGAACATAGGAAGCTGCCGTATACTGAGTCAGACCATTGGTCTATCTAGCTCAGTATTGTCTTCACAGACTGGCAGCAGCTTCTCCAAGGTTGCAGGCAGGAATCTCTCTCAGCCCTATCTTGGGGACGCCAGAGAGGGAACTTGGAACCTTCTGCTCTTCCCAGAGTTCCAAAGTTTAAACAACCCATCTAAATCCAAGCTGCTCAGCACTTGGTTGAAATCATGGTGGGCCCATTGAAGAGGCTGGGTGAACCGACCACTTCAGGTGACAGACTGGTGCAGGCCAATGATTGCCTGTTGACCAGCAGGGCCAGTTCATTGCTGGTTGTCTCCCCCAAACCACACCAAGCAGGAGTACCTTTAAATTGCAGCCCTTGTAATCTGTCAAGTGTGTGCGGGGAGTGGGGGGAGTAGGGGGAGTGGGAGGCCTGCCAGGCTGGGGAGAGGGAGGAAGGATTTGCTTTGCAGGAACGGGCAAAAAGAGCCTGAGTGGAGAGAGATCAGTGCACCAGGGGGTAGGGTGGGCAAGATGGGAGTGCACTCTGCAGGACCAGGAACCATGGCTCGCTACGGCATAGCGGGGGCAGGGCTGGGCATGCCTGAAACCTGAAACCTCATGCTAAATTTTCTGTGTTGACAGTGTTTTTTAATTGTGAAATGGTCTATCCTGAACACAGGTTTCACTTGTGCATTGAAAAGTCCAAACTGAGCAGCAGCAGGAGAGAGGGCATGCCCTCACCTCTTGCCTGTGGGCTTCTCAGAGGCATCTGGTGGGCCACTGTGTGAAACAGGATGCTGGGCTGGATGGGCCTTGGGCCTGATCCAGCAGGGCTGTTCTCATGTTCTTAACTACTTCCTCAAAAGCAAGGCTTCATGCTCTTTAGGATATCTCTGTCTATAAAAGCTTACAGATGTCCTAGAAGGAGACTCGCAAGCTGTGCTCCCACAAACAGAGTTTGCAAAGGCACTTAAACACCCAGACAGGGAGAAGGAATGGACCCTGACTGGTTGTGCAAAGCAATGCTCTGCTCAAAGCTGCCCACAGAACATATTATGAGAACTGAATGTGCATAACCTCCTTGGTTTCATAAACCCCCACCAACTCAAGTACTATATCTTGAAAAAGGTGCTAATGAATGAGGCAAAAGAGGCAGCAAGAGAATTCTTAATGATATACAGTTTGCTGATCCATTAACAAGAGAAAAGATAAAATTTGTAACCAGAACAATCTCCATTTTATCACTTGTGAGTTCTGTAGCACAGCAGATGTGAATATAACATAAGAACATAGAAAACTGCCATATACTGAGTCAGACCATTGGTCTATCTAGCTCAGTATTGTCATCACAGACTGGCAGCGGCTTCTCCAAGGTTGCAGACAGGGATCTCTCTCAGCCCTATCTTGGAGATGCCAGGGAGGAAACTTGAAACCTTCTGCTCTTCCCAGAGCCGCTCCATCCCCTGAGGGGAATATCTTGCAGTGCTCACACATCAAGTCTCCCATTCGTATGCAACCAGGGTGGACCCTGCTTAGCTAAAGGGACAAATCATGCTTGCTACCACAAGACCAGCTCTCTTCTCCAGCAGTGGGATTGCATTTTTTGTTCAAAAACTCTAATTAAGAAGAAGTAGTGATCATCATGCTTTATTTTTGGATCATATATGTGCCTTAAAACAAAAACAGCTATTTAACAGGACAGCAATTGAACATAATGGGGTCATTCACATAATCAAAAACTGTACCACCCAGGTTTGGGAGCAAAGCATGGTCACAGTTTTTAGTTGTGTGGAAGCAAGGTAGAAGGAAAACCTGGGTAGAAGTGATTGTGTGGAAGCAAGGTAGGGGGGAAACCTGGGTAGCTTTTCCTTCCACACAATCACTTCTACCTAGGTTTTCCTCCTATCTTGCTTCCACACAACCAAAAATTGGGAGCATACAATTTTCTGAGGCAGAGGGGGATGGAAAGTGATAAATTTGCTTTTAATTTTCATGGGGCTGTTTTGCCTGGATTGTTTTCCTCCAGAAGACACACAAAGCACTATTCCTAGTTCTTAAGTAACATTACTAAGAAAACAGGACTAGTCTGCAAGAGACCGGAAAACACTGTTAATGAAAAACCCTCTAAGAGCGTATCCTTGGTTAAGGAAAGTCAAGTAATCGTAACACTTGGCATTTAAAGAGGTCTTTCAAGTCTTCAAAGCATTTCCGGCACATTATTTCAGAAATCCTTACAGCAACACTGTAAGGTGCAGAGCGGGCCTTGCTGAGGGCCATCTAAGGGAGTTCACTGCTCAGGTAAGACCTGAATCCCAGGGACTTCCTATTCACATCTTTGCTGCTTCTTCTATACTAGTTCTCATAGTTTGGAAGGGTGTGTGGGAGAGAGAGAACAGGGCATCAGGGATGGAGATGGGAAAGTAACAAGTTGCCCCATCTGGATTGAGCCAATATTGCTTCAGTACTCGCTTCAATCGCCTGACTCCTGCCAAATAATATTAAACCCACCCACCACCCACCCCTGGAAAAGTCCTGCAGATGCCTGTACCTCCAGAATCTTAACTCTTATGCCACTGGCACTGTGCTTCCATAGCAACTCTGGAAGACTGGGCTCTGTGCTTCAAGGCTGCCGTCCAGACAGTGCAATGCCATTTGGCTTGAGCGCTGTCAGCTGACCATAAGGGCCAATCCCTGTCCGTCAGGCCCTATAAGGCTCTCATTTCAGAGCTTGCTACCTGAGCTCCTGCTCCCTTGGATCTGTTTTGGTCCATAGGAATCAAAAGCAATCTCCAGGTGATATTGAAAACAATCCAACAGATTTTACTGGCTGGATATTGTGAGAAATATTGGGAAATAAGTATTCAGGAAGAGCTTCAGTCACAGTTGGCAACCCTAGCCACCTCCTGGAACCCATCTGCCTGAAGCCTGACATATTACTGCATCTTCTAGCTCAGGAAAACAAGCCAGCAAGTTATTACTGCAGTCCCTGTATGAATATGCATCCATACTGCAACACTCACAGACTGTGGCCTCTTCGACCCACCAACCAATATGGGACAAACAATGCTACAGCTCTGATAGGGTACCAAGTACAGCTCTGTCAGTGAAATTAGTCCCTTGTTAAACCTCTGTAAATGTAAACACATCCTAATGAAGTTTGGTCCTTCGGCATTTGTGGTGTACAATGGATCCTCTTATGTAAAGGAAGAGATCTATCAAGGGATTATATCAGCATAACCACAAACCCTGGAGGGCAACCCTACAGATACTTGCAGAGGGCTAATAATGAAGTTCTCTACATGAATGTCCTCTTTCTTCCTGGCCTGACAGTGCAGGTTATGCAAAATTACACAACAGCAAGCACAAGAGATATCGGGAAAGATAAAAAGCACTGGTGCACAGGGGAAAGCTTTGAAAGCCGACAATAAAAGATTAAAAGCAACCAGTGAAATTTTGATGCCTCAAGCAAGACACAGCGACAGGATTCTTTTATTTAAATGTGTTGTGGTAGTCTGAAAACAGATTTTTTAAATATATATATCTCCCTTGTTAGAATATCAACCCAGAGATTAAAAACATCTCAATGGTAGCAGTTCTTTTTAACGCAATTATCACCTATCAAGGACTAGACAATGCACCTTGTTGAATAGGAGAAGAAAAGGGAAACATAGAGCTGTACCCCTATACGGGTTGCTGCAATTCCAACAACTTTTATGTTACAATTCTACATGTCAGCGTGTAGTCACAGAATTTTGGACTGTACAAAGTATTCCCCTGTTTATAAAGCTCTCTGCATGCAGTAACCAAACACATCAAGGGGGAAAGGTTTACCTTAGTGTCACGGATCACAAGTAAACAAACTACATTCAGAGAGCTTGTTATGTGGAGGAATGTTGACAACTATGACAACTATGGCCCCCACTTACATTCTGAATAACACAGTCCAGGATTCTACCATTCTGCATAATGTGTAGAATGCCAATATCACAGCTCCAACACTGGCCATCTTAATTGTTGATATCATAGCAATAGGCTATGTATATACTTTCAGAATACTTGCTACACCATCCACATGAAGGTGGATGGCATTCATACTTAAGAAACATGCAGTTTCCTAGGAACAAAGGAAGCTGCCTTTTACCAGAGGAGAGGAGAGCTGGTCTTGTGGTAGCAAGCATGACTTGTCCCCATAGCTAAGCAGGGTCTGCCCTGGTTGCATACGAATGGGAGACTTAATGTGTGAGCACTGCAAGATATTCCCCTCAGGGGATGAAGCCGCTCTAGGAAGAGCAGAAGGTTTCAAGTTCCCTCCCTGGCAGCATCTCCAAGATAGGCCTGAGAGAGATTCCTGCCTGCAACCTTGGAGAAGCTGCTGCCAGTCTGTGAAGACAATACTGAGCTAGATAGACCAATGGTCTGACTCAGTATATGGCAGTTTCCTATGTTCCTATGTTACCGAGTCAGACCATTGGCCTATCTAGCTGAGTACTGTCTAAATGACTGGCCGCAGCTCTCCAAGGTTTCGGGCAGGAGTAGCTCCCAGCCCGACCTGGAGATGCCACTAATTGACCTGGAACCTTCTGCATGTAACAGATGCTCTTCCACTGTGCTACAGCCCCATCCCCTGAGGGGAGTGCAGCAGACAGCACTGACATGTAGCCATCCATCCAAATGCGTGGACAACCTGCTTAGCATGGGGGACAATTCATGCTCGCTACCACAAGACCAGCTCTCCCATCAGCCCTTAGTTCAAGAGGCTAATGTGAAATGGTTACTGAAAAGCAAAACATCCAATCCAAGGTGCAAGCTGCAGCAGGCACTGGTCCTAGGATCTGATCCGAAAGCAATCCTGCTAATTTTCAGGAGGTCTGAGTCTGCCCAGTGCCTGGAATTGTACTCCACTTGAGCTCATTAAGAACCCCCTATATATGCTGTCTTGAGCGTGGACAAAAGGCAGAATATAAAAGGACTAAAGCAAACAAGTAGTATCGCTCTAAGTGTTTCCTTTAAAAAACACTAGTACAGTTTTATGTGGAGGCCTCTGAGCTCAAGATGAACTCTCTTCAAAAGATAACAGCATGATGTGGGAGGGTTTGTTAAAACTACGTCTATTATCCAAAGATGACACCATTTATTTTTCCATTATCTTATGAAGGGTTTCTTCCAGAAAGATAGACAGACAAATTGCCTCTGCTGACATGTTATTAATAGCTTCCAGATAAGCTATTAATAATACAGCAAGAACCTTGGAACTGATGGATTGATCCCAGGAAGGGATGCTTCATGTTTGAGTCATATTTTTACCTGAGTACACAGACAGAACACTTCCTGAGCAAGGATTTGAACACTCTCTTATACGCTTTGATTCATTCAAAGGGAAAGGCCAAATAATCATAGCACACAACTATTGACATGTTGTTGGATTTTCAAGCAGTATTAAAAGATTTAAGGCACACTCCAGCCAAGTCAAGCACTTTAAAACTATGTTCATGCTTTACTGTGCCACTGGAATCAATGTCATTTCAAACTCTGACCGTAGCATGCCCTTCATCTTTTTTAAAAGATTGTACGTTCGGAAGACTATTGTAGGTGGTAATTTTCAGATTTGCACTACACCAGATATTGTAAAGACAATTAATAAACTAATGAAGTTAGTTAGTTAGTTAGTTAGTTAGTTAGTTAGTTAGTTATACACACACATATATATATATACACACACACACACATATACACACACACACACACACACACACACACACACGCACACGTTATTTTTCAGTCTTCAGGAACCGTCTGAAAAAACATGCAGTTATCTTTGTAAATAAATATTTAAAGGGGAAAGGTAGTTCCTAAAATGGCCACATCCCAAAATAGAAAAACCCAAATTCAATGAAGATGGTCTCTCACAGGCTCCAAAAGAATGAGCTTGGCACCTGCTCTTGTAAACAACAAAACCTGTTTCCAATTCCAGTGTAGCCAGGTGCTAAACTTAAGGGCCAAACTCAAGAATGAAAAGCCCTCTGGGAAATCCACACTCGCTCTGTAAAGCTGCATGCTTAATTTGGACACACAGATGCAGAGGGATTTCAACCGCTAATTAACCAGCACAAATGCTGCTTGTTTTCAGTCAGCTACGCTCTGTAATGCAAGTGATTCGAGGTGGCTGGATTTTCAGACGGTCACGTGCGTTTTAAAAGAGAAAGGAAAGAAAGAAAGCGCCATTGTGCAAAGCAAACACACACACAGATCAGAGCTGGATTCTCATTATTTAAAAAACAAAACAAAACCAGGAGGGATAGGCATAATTAAGGCCCTGGTCCAAATGGCGCATACTGCATGTATATAACAATCTTTGGAAAAACCCACACCATTTCTTTTTCACCTTTGCAGAGCAATTGGACACATGTTAACTGTGGCTAAAAGTTTTCCTTGGCAAGGAAAGGTAGAATGTTCTTCTGCATTTGCTGCCATTTTAAGAGTATTAACCAACCACCTGATATAATACAGCAGCATCCAAGGAATACACTTAATGTGCAGGCATAATTGCAACGGGACTCATGCAGGACACTCGAGCGGTTACATCAAATCTGAACCTTCCAGGGGATCCAGTCCCATTGTTCCAATTCTGGCAGGAGGCAAAGGCCAACAATTCACAGGAAGGCACAAGCAATTAAGCCATGAGCAGATGAGGGTAATCTGCCTCCATCATCAGTTATAAACTGACTGGCTTTAGTTTAGAGGAATAGGAGGTTTCATATTCCTCTAAAGCCAATCTGTCATTAATTATATGGATTTCAGGTTGTCCTTTGGGGTAGGCACAAGGCAGAATACAATTCACAGTCTTGCGAATTGTAACTTGAGTTCAATGTTGCCTTGAACATGGTTGTTTTACTGCTCATAGCTCCGAAGATTAAAAGGGCGATTTTATACATTTGATGGCTTTCAATTCTCTCTAAAGACAGCTGGTGGAGTGGGGTGGCCAAGAAACTGAGCTATGAATCAGCAAGTCCCCAGTTTGTTTTGATTGTCATGGACTCACTAGGTGAACTTAGGCAAGACACAATCTCTCAGCCCCATACCTGCACGACAGGAATAATAATGCTGAGCTACCTTACAGGGTTGTTGTAAAGATTATAGCACAGATAATGTCTGTGAAGCACTCTAAACACTTGATAATGTTGTATAGGAGACCCTTGAATATTACAGGTTTAGCTTCCGTGGTTTTGATCTTTCATGGGCGATATCCTAGTACACAAATTTAGTTATTGTGGGGGTAGTTTTGGTATTTCACAGGATTTTCTGGTTGGGATTTAAAAGCTGAAGGGAAGGAGACCAAAACTATCACTGATAATGAAATCTGTGTACTGTGCATGAGCAGTCTGCGCCCCTTCTCAGCTGGGAAGGGGTTATGAGCTTGGGGATAACTCCCTTAACTTTAAAATTCCCAGCCCCTTCTCAGCTGAGAAGTGACATGGGCTGCTCATTCACAGAGTTAGGGATTTTAAAGTTAAAAGGGGACTAACTTTTAAATTCTATCTGGACAGAGAAGCCACTTCTCAGCTAAGAAGAACTGGCCCTTAGGAATATTAATTTTTACGTTACGTGAAAAGGCCCATAAACAACTTAAACTAATTTGAAATATAAGTTCTGTATCCTGGAAATAAGGCAGTCAACACAATGAAAATACAACAAAGAACATCCCTCTTCAAGCATTCCTATCCTTGGGTGGGCTGTACTCTACTTATTCAAAAGCTTTTAAATTGCTTACTTATCTGAGGCCCAGCATCTATCAGTGCTGTCATCTGGTCGGACTAACCTTGCAGAAGAATTTCATTACTCAACAATACTTCTAGGGGGAAAGTACCCTAATTAGACGAATCAATCAGCTACTGCTCTCACTTTTAACTAATGCTACAATTAACATGGCAGGGGCTGTTTGTTGTTGCTGAGTAGCAGTGCCAGAAAATATCCGCACAATGTTTCCTACACGGGGATCACTTCTGCATAGAAAAACCCCATATGCATAATTTATCTTTGATGAGCCTATACGTGTAGGTTTGCCACACGTGCACACAAAATATGACACTGCAAATTCCTGCAGCTTTCCAACATGCTTAGACCACACTTTCAGTGAACAGTGATTTTGTGATTATTTAAATTATATATCACTTGAGGAAGAAGAGTTCTCAAAGCGGTTTACAGAGTGAAATAAAAGAGAAGCCGATCCCCTGTTCCAAAAAGGATTATGATCTTTCTTTCTTTCTTTCTTTCTTTTTTAAACTACACTCAAAAAGACACCAAAAACAGCCACTGGGAGAGACCTTTTGCTGCTCTATCCCTAGCAAAATATACATATCACTTTAAAAGGAGCCTGTCTACCTGATAAACAAGCTTTACACATTCTATATTACAGTGAGACCATTAATTTAAGAAACAGCAGCATAAATAATAAAGCCCTCTGCTGGTAAGCGAAACTTTCACAAATATTTCCTTGTTAGGAAACTAGAAAGCTGCCTAGTACCGAATAAGACCATGGGTTCATCTAGCTCACTCTTGCCACTGACTGGCAGCAGCTCCCCAAGTTCTCAGGCAGGAATCCCACCCAGCCCCACCTGGAGATATCAGGGAGTGAACCTGGAACTGTTTGCATGCAAAGCAGATGCTCTACCACTGAGCTACAACCCAATCCCCAACTCTTCCACAGTTACAAGAACAGTAACAAGGGCCATGGCAGATCTCCTCCCTACTCCCCTTCTTATAAACTCTACTCTAGGGCTCAGTGGGGAAATGCTTGACTCTCAAGCAAGAGGTTGCCAGTTTGAATCCCTGCTGGTACACCTCTTATCGGGCTGCAGTGATATAGGAAGATGCTGAAAGGCATCATCTCATACTGCGTGGGAGGAGGCAATGGTAAACCCCTCCTGTATTCTACCAGAGACAGCCACAGGGCTCTGTGGGCGCCAGGAGTCAAAAACGACTCAAGAGCACACTTTACCTTTACTACTAAGTTACAGACCACTATTGTAGTCGTCAACGTGCTCTTTCATCTGCAGAATTTGGAAGGGTGATACTTTAGTGCCAAAGTTTCAGATAAGGAGTCTAATTTTATTGCAAAGTCTCTCTTTCTATGCAGCATATATACTTTTATTTTAATCAAAACCTATGAATTCTAACACCAATTCAACCAATTGTCCTGAAAACAATATATAATGACATGTTTTAAAGGAAAACCAGACCACAGCCAGTGTACGTGCTTGTAACAAATTGTGGGTAGTGGAAAATTCATTTTCCTGACTTAGGTCAGTTAGTATTAAAAATCCTTAACTTTCAAAACCCAGAAAGCTAAGAAAAAGATTCAGATAAAGCCCAGAAGTTCTGGTAGGTTTCTGCTGCCACCAAGCACTCTTGAGACATGTATTGAGGAGAGCTGGTCTTGTGGTAGCAAGCATGACTTGTCCCCATAGCTAAGCAGGGTCTGCCCTGGTTGCATATGAATGGGAGACTTGGTGTGTGAGCACTGTAAGATATCCCCCTTAGGGGATGGAGCTGCTCTGGGAAGAGCATCTAGGTTCCATGTTCCCTCCCTGGCTTCTCCAAGATAGGGCTGAGAGAGATTCCTGCCTGCAACCTTGGAGAAGCCACTGCCAGTCTGTGAAGACAATACTGAGCTAGATAGACCAATGGTCTGACTCAGTATATGGCAGCTTGCTATGTTCCTATTGTACCGGACCATTAGATTGAGTGCTATAGTCCAAGGTCCCTCTGTAACTGGGTAATAGGAAAATACAAAAATCTGCTCCTCCTTGCTAATAGGCAAGAATGAAACCACTTGTTCTCCGAGGCATTCTGCTTGCATGTGGAGTTAATTATTAATTCCGCCAAGCTCTCATTGAGTTTTGCACCAGAGAAATTTCCCCTCCTACTGCTGAGTCAATAACCACCCTTGGAGGCTTGAAAAAAGGTAAAGAACAAAGGGGGGGGGACTTTTATTCAATTACTACAGACTAGTTCCATCTGAGGCTTTACGATACACTTCAAAATACTTAGTTTGGTTACAAGAATACTTCAAAAGCATCCTGAATGATGCTGGGGCAACACACTTTAAAAATCTTGGTTACTTAGTTGCAAAGAACAGATAAGTAAGAAAATGCCATGCCTACACACAAAGGAATATAAATTCCTGACACCAAGTCTGACTAAAACTATTCCCTAGACTAAATCCCGAAGCCAAAACCAAGGCTTCCTGTCCTTGAACACACCAAACTCCATATGAAACTCAAGCCTCCTGCAATCCTGTCTTATAAGGATCTACAGCCATCCTGCTGCAGCACAACTCCATTGCCACATGTCCTCCTCCAGCACAGACTTCCTGCTAGTCCGCACTCTCTGCCCAGACTTCCTTTCTTGTTCCCAGAATTCCCAGCAACAGCTCTCTAGGTCCCACCCACCTGGTGTACTGATAGGTTGCCCTGGAATTCACCATCCTGTCAGTCAAGACAAGGGTTCACTTCCTGTTCACTCTTTAGAGAGAGGGGGAGCCTGGTGCTATAGATACAACTGTGAGGACAGAGAATCTCACTCAGTCTTGGGCAAAGCATTATCCTATCAACTTCAGTTGACCATCTGTAAAATGGCGATGTTGGAGGAAAAAAGTCATAGTAGTTATGACATCGATAAGGATTACGAAACACACTGAAAACTAAACATGAATTTGGAAAGTGATAGTAGTAACCATTAAACAAAAGATCAATTAAGGGTTCTATAAAGTTATGCATGGCCTAGCAATGAGGAGGATCCTTCTGAAAAACCAGGCAGCTCCAAAAGGAAATAACCACTTCAGTTTTTGTTGGCAACAGAAGAGCAATTATTTAACTGTTCCACTTGTTTCCAGCCTTAGTACCTGTACAGCAATGATACCTAGTAACAGCTGGTGTGTAAGTGTTTTGTTTACTAGAAACACTCATGCACACAGAGATAAATTATGAAGATTTGCTGACCAAAGAAATCGAGCTAGAGAAAATTCTTACAGACCAGGCAAGACAAAACTTGTATCTTCACTTAAGATCAGATGGTTAACTAAAGTCTACAATGGTGCCAGAGATTTAATCTTCAAGCAGAAAGCTTGTCACTACAGTTTTCAACACAAACTTTTCTTGTGTGATTGCAAATACAGTATTTATAAATATAAAGCAAACATTACACTTCTAATATATGGAAAAGGAGCAACTTCCTTGTTTTAGGAAGTGACAAGTTGATACACTAATCCAGTCCTGTTTTCAATGAGATTCAAAGGGCCTCTCATGCTGTCAAATCCAGCATGTGCCTCTATTTAACTCTGCCAGATTTGCTGCCTCTGGTTTCCTAAAAGCAGCTTGTGCTATATCATACGTTAGGGAAAGGTGGTAATACTGTTTGGAAAAGAAGGCAAAAGCAACTCCTGCCCTGCTAGCCATTTCTGGATTGTGGCCAGTTTCAATGCACTTCCTGGGGAAATGCCCGACAAGCTATCAAAGTGGCTAATCATCAGAAATGTCTGGCTAATTTCCTTAATGGCAGTTTGCATGTCACCAGAACTTTCATGTACCGTGCTGATGTCCTGGAAACCCAAAATGTTGTGTGAACCATTATATATCCAGGAGCAAACACATGTTCCCAGAAATGTCAACTATAGAAGCCATTGTACTGTGTCTGCATTGCTTTCTTGATCTTTTCATTTCCAGGTCAGGCTCCTGCAGCCCTTGACTTTACGAATGAACCACAGAATCTAAAATCCAGCATGCCCGCACCAGGCGAAGACCAAAAATACTAGGTTCCAAAGCTTGGAATCATGCAAGCAGTGACATCAAGATAGGGGCCATGATCCCAGGAGGTAGCTCTGCATATGCAAACAGGTTTTCTCCCTGCCATCTGTGGAAGCCCTACACATAGCCAATCAGAAAATAACAAAAAACTCTACCAGGGGTGGGGTGGGGGTGGGGAGAGAAATAACTACTATCACAGACCAGGAGCGGTATATGACCAGGGAGCCAGCGTGGTGTAGTGGTTCGAGTGCTGGACTAGGACCAGGGAGACCAGAGTTCAAATCCCCATTCAGCCATGATACTAGCTGGGAGACTCTGGGCCAGTCACTTCTCTCTCAGCCTAACCTACTTCACAGGGTTATTGTGAGGAGAAACTTAAGTGTGTAGTACACCGCTCTGGGCTCCTTGGAGGAAGAGCGGGATATAAATGTAATAATAATAATAATAATATCATCAACTTTTAAAATGTATTACCTAATAATAATTTAAATACCTTTTACCAAACAGAACCCCAAACATTGCTGTATCTTTCCTAAACAACAGAACTCCAAATACATGGGAAAATAAGTACAGCTACTTACGATGTCCCTTGTTGAGAAGAAGCAGACAAGGTCTTAGAAGGTGCATCATACTGCTCTATTTAAAACAAAAAAGTGTTAGAAAGCAAAATTCTTACAGAGCCTAACATTTTATATTGCATCTCTGTCACACACATAGTTTTGTGTATCGTGATAGAATGGCAACCTTTAATTCATGGTATATAACCAGGACGGCATTGCTAGTGGTACTGACCAATACATAGGCAATTCCCAACAGTTTACAATTTTCATTGCAAGATTACAACATACCAGAGAAATAAGCTTTGCTTAAAACATTAGACTGGGGTTAAGTGTACCTTTGCTCAACAGCGTAAAGCTGGGCCAGATACAGATGAGTTGTTCGAAGTGAAACGTGGGCAAAACTTGGAGGTTACATGGAAAGTTGCCTTATACAGAGTCAGCCCATTGGTTCCTCTAGCTCAGCACCATCTGCAGGGGTACCCAACCTTGGGTCCCCAGATGTTGTTGGATTACAATTCCCATCATCCCCAACCACAATATCTGGCCATTGTGGCAGGTGATGATGGGAGTTGCAGTCCAGCATCTGGGGACCTAAGGTTGGGAACCCCCGGTCTACAATGGCTGACAACGGCTCAGATGCATATTGCCCAGCCCTTCCTGGACACACCAAGGATTTTGCCTGGGACTCTCTGTCTGCCAAGCAGATCCTGTTTCACTGAGCTACAGTCCTTCCCCAACTGACATAACCACCATCAGGAACAAGATCTGCTTGAAATGTTTCCTAGAGTGGCACGGCCATTGTCACCTCCATGGTTGTTCCCAGCCCATAGTTATCCCCACATTACACCTCATAATGTCGCATGTTGCTCCCATGTAGTTAGCACAAATCATGTCACTGTGTACCATGCTAGCCGCACAGTGGACACTGCTAGTATAGTACATAGTCACATGTTCTGTCCGACAATATGGGAAGGTACAGATGCAACTAGAGCAGCAGTAAATGCAGGACTCCAGGTAACTTGTAAACAAGGTTCAAACACCCCAACAATAACTGAGGTTCAGACTTCCCCATTTACTACTTTGATCCACTGTTCTGCCTGTAATCACAAACTGGAAGTCCAGACACAAGCAGTTGCCACCCACTCCATCTAATTAGAAAATCACAACTGTTTTTTCCATACTGTGACAAAACCACAATCATTCATAAATTTGAGGGAAGGCTGCTTTAATGTACTCTCTATAAGGTTGCCCTTCATGACTCTCTGGAAGCTTCAAATGGT
This sequence comes from Hemicordylus capensis, assembly GCF_027244095.1. NCBI lineage: Eukaryota > Metazoa > Chordata > Lepidosauria > Squamata > Cordylidae > Hemicordylus > Hemicordylus capensis. The sequence continues at coordinate 21,546,197 of NC_069661.1, read as the reverse complement.
ACTAGCCCAACTTTTCTGCTTCTAAATCATATACATTAGTCAGAAGAGACCTTGGAGGTTTTCTAGTCCAACCCTTGATCAATACAGAAATTCTCTTGGTTGCTTCTGGCAATGTCCTTTGTTTAGAGCAGGGATTCTCAACGTTGGGTCTCCAGATGTTATTGGACTTCTACTCCCTTAATCCCCAGCCAAAGGCCACTGGGCCTGGGGATTATGGGAGTTGAAGTCCAATAACATCTGGAGACCCAATGTTGAGAATCCCTGGTTTAGAGGATATGCATAAATAGCTACTAATAGAGTAGCATTTGTAGCACATGTTACAAATGCTAGGCTCAAGCCATCAGGCACTGCTGCTGCACAGCCCACCCATTTCACAGTGAGACTTGAGTGGGCGTTTCTGTGTAATCCCCACTGAAATAAGCACAGCAGGACACAGCCAGCAGTACCCCAAGCACTCACATAACGTTACTTTTTAGTCTGCTTACTTACTCTGGCTCTGTATCACTGATCCAGTGTGCTGTGATTCCTAGAAAGAAGGGAAATGGAAGATTTAAGTGTAGTATGGGGACTAAGAAACTGAATCTCTTATGACCCTTTAGTCCCTGGTTCAAATCCTGAAAACACCATGAATTTACTAGATGGCCTTAATCAAGCTGCTATCTCCCAGTAGGGGTGTGCACTGAACTGTTTTCTGTGGTTCAGTCCAAATTCAGAACAGGCTGTAGTCCGTGAAAAAGTTTGGGTGGGTGGTTCAGTCAAAAACACTGGACCACCCACCCAAACTTTTTCGCGGACTGGTTCAAACTGGTTCGGCCCTTTGAGGGGCAATGCTTATAAACAGGAATCTGGTGAGGATTCCCCTTTACAAACAAAGGGTGGTGGGAGGGGGCAGTGAGATGCAACTACACAACAGTAGATGTAGATGAGACAGTCCTTACTTGAACAAGAGCACCACTCTAGTTTTGCCAGAATGGTGGTCTTTACACTAGCTGATCTGGCACAGAGCATCTGCGCCCCTAGTTCTCCTTGTCTCTCCTCCCCATCTTCATTTACATCCCGCTTCAGCCCCAGGCCATTCTCCCCCTCCCAGTCTGCTTCCCCTCGCTGGCCAGGCCGGTGTTTTCCTTAACTCCCCGTGGCACTTTTCCTTGTGGGCACTTTCTAGTTCTCCCCGCTACCATTTCCTCCCCTGCCCGCCCACCCCTTTCTCCTGCCCACCCCCACCTTCTCCCACCCACCAGCCACCCGCCCCCACTGGTGTCATTGTTTGCCTGTCACCGCCGTTATTCTCGGCCTGCCAGCTGGCTGGCTGCCACCACCACCATTTTCTTCCCTCTGCCCGTCCCTGTCTCTATTGGGCAGGTCTCCGAACTCTTGCGAGAGCTGCCCACACATGGAAATAACCATGGGTATGCCTTAGCGATTTATTTATTTATCAAATTTGTACACCACCCCAAACCTTCGTCTCTGGGCAGTTAACAATAGCATAAAACAAATTAACACACATACAAAAACTTAAAACAATTTAACAATTTAGAAATAAACCAGAGATTAAAACCTAAAAAATTTAGGAAGCTGAGAAAGCTTGGGTGAAAAGATGGATTTTCAGGTATTTTTTGAAAATTGCCAGAGATGGGGAAGATCATATCTCAGCAGGGAGTGCATTCCACAATCTTGGGGCAGTGACCGAGAAGGCCAGTCTCTGTGTAGCCACCAAACGATAACTGGCGGTAACTGGAGACGGACCTCCTCAGATGACCTCAATGGGAGGTGGGGCTCGTAGTGAAGAAGACGCTCTCAAATACCCAGGACCTAAGCCGTTTAGGGCTTTATAAGTTAACTAGTTATTATATATCTATGATTTGTACACTGCCTCAAACTTTCATCTCTGGGCAGTTAACAACAACATAAAAACAAGTTTAAAACATACACAAAAACTTAAAACAATTTAGATAATTTAAAATCAAACACTGATTAAAACTTAAAAATTTAAAAAGCTGAAAAAGCTTGGGTGAAGAGGTGGGTTTTCAAATGCTCTTTAAAAATTGTTTTATATTTTACAAATATAAAATGACAATAATTACATGATCAATGAATGAAACAATCAGGAACCAAATGAACCATAGCATCAGATCATATTAAAAGCAGCAGAAATATTTTCAGGGCCTTTATACAACGCAACAATTGCTATAAGTTTTTATTACCTACCCAAGGACAATAGGAATTTGGACTATGGGCTCTGCAAAAATGACATTTTGGCCCTTTCTAGAAAACCTGCAAACACCTTTCAAATAAAATGCTTGCTCTTTTTATTGATATACCCTATATGTAAATTGTACAAAGACAAAACAACAGATGATTACAAGCACACAGGTTTGAAGCCCACACAAATCAAACTAAGGCAGAAATAAAGGCTGAATCTGTTTTGATGGAGATTATACTGTTTTAAGTCATCATACTACGTTTTTAAAACTCCACTCTTTTCCTCTCTGAAAATGGAGCGAGTGCTAGAAATGGGCTGAACGATTGTTGAATCAATGAGTTGTAAAAACAACTTTGTTTTACCTTTGCAGGAAAAGGAAACTTTGAAGGCTCAGCTGTGCTAGGAGTATGGATGGCTGTCAAAGGAGGTGGCCATGAATGTGTCATTTCCTAAGAAAAAATTGAAAACAAGAATCAAAAATTTCCAGCCACAACTTAAGGGAAACCCCAGGAACTGGTACATGGCAGAAAAATTGCCATCTGCGTTTGCTGCCTGAGACCTGAGGTCCTTGCAACTATGAGGACTGCACACAGGGAGAATGATTCAGCCCTGGCATCAGAGGTCTTTGGTTCAAAGGAGGAGTGAGTCATCCCCAATGCTCTCTATAGCCACCACCTCTCTACTTGCACAACATATGGAACTTAGGAAGCTGCCTTATACCAAGTCAGGCCATTGGTCCATCTAGCCCAGCACTGTCTAGTGACTGGCAGCAGCTCTCCAAGGTTTCAAGCATGAGTCTTTTCCTACTCCAACCTGGAGATGCTGGGGATTGTACTCTTCCATCAAGCTATGGCCCCATCCCCATGTTTTCATCATGTGTATGAAATTTTAAATGGTGGCATTAGATGTGAGCAAAAGAAACTAGTTCTTTTAGAAACAATGAGCTACACATCCATGCATTGCTCTATGCTGGCTCAGAACCCATGTATGCGCTTACAGAGAGACCGCAATGAAGCAGCTGGCATTCTGGGATGTTTTTCCACAATAGTATTTATTTCCCAGAATAGGTAGAGGAATGTAAATTCTTCACAGGTTTTGTGTGTTAGATTAGTCCAACATCATGTGTGATTTTTGTTGGTCTGAATAGCTCAGGAATTGGTATTCTGGGATATTTTTCTGCAATACAATGATTACTAAGAATGGGTAACAGAACGTGGAATCTTTGGAAGTATCATTGCTTGCTACATCATTCCTATCCAGACCAGTGTGTCATGAATTTCACTGGCCTAGATAGCTTGGAAGTGGGCATTCTGGGCTTTATTCCCAGAACACAGCTTATTGCCTGGAATGAGTATCGGAATGTGGATTTCTTGGGGGTGATGTGACATACTTCTTTGCTCCCATCTAGCCCAATAAGACTTGGTGAATTTGGTTGAGAAAGCATAGCTAGGAAGTTTGCATTGGTACTGGATGTTGATTTTTGTTGGGGCTTACTGCTCACTTACGTCCAATGGAATGTGTGGGTTTGGTTGGTTTGGCTTGCTCAGAAGTTGGTGATCTACGTCCTCAAAGCAAGTGCATGATGGCACCCATTTCTTCAATGGCAGAGGTTCTTTGCACCAAAATATGTGGATTGTTTGTGGCTTAATCCATCACTCCCATCTAGTTCTGTGTAATGTGTAAATCTGCCTACATACGATACCTTAGAATTTGTCATTCCAATCAAACTTTTCTTTAAAATGAGTTTTGGCTGACAAGGGTTTAAAAAATGTTAATAATGCATGGATCTCATTTCCAAAATATTGTTCTCATGTGTCTTGAGAATATATCCCATTGTGTTTTGCACAATAATTATTTGTTAAACGTCCATTTTGGATGGGTTCTGGCTGAAAAGGGGTTAACAACATTGTCTTACTGGACATATTCTAATTCTGAAATACTATTTTCAAGTATCTCTAAACACAGCCACTGTATTTTGCCTCAGTGTTATTTATGAATAATTCTAGTATGTTCCATTACATTTTGACTACTATACCATCTCATATTAATACAGGTCACATGGAAATCTTATGTTTTCTACTAATAATGTGAACAATTTTCTAACAGAACACATGACTTTGTTTTAAATTCTATAATAGTCCCATGCACAGTTACATTAGAAACATTTATTGCCTCTCTTCTGCTACTACTACAACGATGAATCTATAGTATATAAATTCTAGAATACTATATTGCTCTTCAACCAAAGTTCACAAAGCGGTTTACAAAGAAAAATACATAGATAAAATGGTCCCCTGTCCCAACAGGGCTCACAATTTAAAAAGAAACATAAGGCAGATACCAGCAACAGCCACTGGAGGGATGCTGTGCTGAGGCTGGATAGGGCCAGTTGCTCTCCCCTTGCTAAATATAGGAGAATCACCACTTTAAAAGGTGTCTCTTTGCTCAGTTAGCACGGGTTATGCTTTGGATGGAGAAATAACCTTCAAATTCACACCTGCTAGCTGACCAACAGAAGCATGAAATAAATTAATTCCTCCCTTTACAGTAGCAATAGATGTGCTAATTACCCTAGTATCTCTCTTATAGCACATGCCAATCATTAGCAATGTACTCACCTTTAAAATTTCTTCAACGCAATGGACTTCATTGGAGAACGACTGCTGAAAAACACGGGGGGGGGAGGTTATTTCATAGATTAGTGCAAACTATGTAAACTCCAGTCCAAATATTTGTTTAAACAGTGATTCTATGCATCATGTCTTAAGATACAGAACACGGAATTTATGAACACTGCTGTGGGGCAGCTCCATTTAGAGGTGGGACTTCCTTTCTCTACCAAACTGTGAATTTCTCCCTTCTCAATTAAGTCACATCCTCAGTCACTGAAAGTCTGTAGTGGATAGATCTAGTCCTATGCATCAGCTAACAACTGAGGTGCTGTTTGCCCAGATGAAGTCTTGGAGGATTACCCTCACCCACAATCATGGGAATCCCAGCAAGTCAGGGAAGCACCTCATCTCCAGACACGGCTGCAAGTACAATACTGGGCCCTGTATCTTAAGCAAGAACTCCGACATTGTACTGTTTCTGTAGGAACCACTTTTGCTCCTGACTGGGAAGCACATGAAGTAATCGCCACAGGAGGCTGCTCCTCCAAGGAATAAGGTTAGTGTGAATACAGCTGAAGCGCTCTCTCCTGTCCTCTTCAAGATCTTACACCACACCCATAAGCTTTGTTCCAGAATCACTTAGAAATTCACCTTTGTCCACCACACCCATACAAAGCTTCAATGCTTTGGCTCTCTGCAGGCAGAAAAATTCTCACTCACAGCAAAGGAGGTGGCAAGTCCCAGCTAGACCTCCAGCTTGTTAATCCAACATTTAGTTAGCATGTTAACACCCAACAGTAACTTATGTTGAGGTAGACCCAAGCTTGGGGAAAGAAGACGACAAATTCCTGAATAAGCGGCTACTGCCGCTTCTTCATTTAAAGTCAAAAGAAATTAAAGGACAAATGAAATGAAGTGAAATTTGCAGTACAGTATCAGAATTCCAAGGTTAACGCATATTTGTTAATATTTGGTAGATTTGATATGAATCAATTACATAGCGATTCATACATTAAGTCTTCCATCTTTTCAGTCTTCTATTCTACTTTGATCTCTTTTCTCCAACCCCCTTCCAAGAAATCATTACACAAGCCTTCATTTCTTTAACATTCTGTGTAAGGTTTTCCCCTGCTCATTCTGCATCCTTGGCTCCTCAACTCAATTCCCTAGGCTATTTTCCCCTCAAGTTCCTTTGTTTCAGCCCACTGCCGGTGTCCCGCATTTGGCCAGTGTCACATTAACATGTCACTTCTCTCATGTGAGTACTGGCTGTTAAATATTTATGAATGTGAGCAAGAATATTTATGAATACGAGCACTTCCATAAACACTCCATGGCATCATTGCAGCTCAGCCAATGGACAGTGCTCCCAGGCTGCAGGCAACAGTGAGCCTTTTCACAGACTAGGATCGATTTTGAATCCTTTAGATACAAAAGGCACCACCATAGCTTTCAACTGACTACCGTGAATATTTTCAAATAGCTGATACTACAGGAGAACAGGTTCTCCTGTAGAACCTCATTAATCCAACAACCACGGTTTTATGTATCCGCGGTCAGGTAATTGGCATCCAACCTCAGTCTACATGGAAGAAAACAGCAAAAAGTGCATTAATTTTCGTGTATTCATGGGTCAGGATGGGCGGAAATAACCTCTGAGGTCATTTCTGCCCACTGTTTTGTGGAGAGGAGCCATTTTCTGGGTCATTTCTGTTAAAAAGAAAATGAAACACACAATTTTTCATGGGGGGGGGACTGCAGTGTTCGGGTGGCAATGCTGGACATCTAGGGTCAGACTGAGCACGGTAGAGCGCGCGCGCACACACACACACGCGCACACACACACACACACGGGTTTTTAGGGCCATTTAACCCGTTCTTTGCACTTTTTAAAAAACCTCCAGGAACCTACTCCTCACGATCCCATAGACATAATTACTTGGTATTCATGGTTTTCTTATCTGCGTTAATTGCAGAGAACTGAACCCCAGCGAATACTCAGGTTCTTCTGTATGTCATTTCTCTAGCACAACACGTGCTAATATGGCTCAGTGTCTTGATAGCTATGTATTTCTCTCAGATCAGAGGTGAAACGACAGGTGCCGGGAACACCAATGGGAGGAGGCTGCCCTCTTTCCCCCCGCTTGCGGGCTTCCCAGATGACTGAAGCAGAATGCTGGACTAGATGGGCCTTTCTTATAAGCCATCATCATTCTTTTGTCAGATATGGTTTTTATAGCTATGGCCTACAGAGAGTTTTAAGATCGTCTGTTTTCTCTGCATTTAAACAAATATATGTTAACTTCAGTTTGTTGCCCACCTGTAGACTGTGCTCCAGGTCTCTGTGAGTGCAGAGTGTGAGATTCAAAAATACAGGCCATAACTACAACGATCTCATTAAAACATGGTGTATTTGGGGATACAGCTCACAAAGTGCCAATTAAAGCAGTGCAGTACTTTTAAAGTACACAATTTTATATTAAAAACCTTTCAATCCTCCTCCTCCAAGTGGGAGATGACTTGGTCAACCACAATGTCAAAGGAAAGACTGAACTACTGGTCTTTCCTCCCCAGCTTTCCTCTCCACAACCATTCCCCATCTCCAGTAACCTCATTCGCCCTGAAGACCAAGCATACAGCCTTGGCTTTATCCTGGATGCTTCTCTCTCTCTCCTTCCCTCATCACGCCACATCCAAACAGATGCCAAGTCCTGCTGTTTTTTCCTCTACAAACACATGGGCAGAAATCTATGCATCCATCCAGTCAGTAGAAAACTAGTTCACATTCTGGTCATCTCCTGCCTTGCAATTATCTAGTTCAGTGCAAGACAGGAAGTGACCAGATAGATGGCCCAGGAGCCAGTGGCAGCTCCTGTTAACCCTAAGTGGGGCTCCCTCACTATGAGGCCTGTGTGAAGCTTCAGCTGAATCTGAATACTCCACACAGCCCAGCCCCCTGACACTTCACAGAAGCGACCATTCCCACGGCATGGTGCTGCGCTTTGCCAGTACCAGTGGGGGGTTTTCTAAGGGAAGCGCAGTCTTGCTGAGCCCCAGCACAATCTTGGAAAGTGTACAGGGAATGCAGGGAGGGACTACATTTCCCAGCACTCAGTGCACACCTTCCAATATAACACTGGGGCTCAGCAGGGCTCTTTTTCTCTTAAAGAGGTCCCCTTGGGAGAAGGTGGAGCACTGGATAGAGATCAGTGCAGTGGGAGATGGCTCTCACATATTGAAGGTTTTTCACCGAAACGGCCCCTACTTGGGGAGGGGAGTGAAAATGATCTATTCTCTCTGTTCTACCCTGATAACAAGGCAAAGAGGCACTTTTAAAAGTGGTAGCTGTTGTATTCTGCAAGGGGAACGCAACTCTCTCTACCCAACCCCAACACAGTTTCTCCCCTTGGGTGTTTGGAGTGTCTACCTTGTGTTTCTTTTTAGACTGTGAGCCCTCTGGAGACAGAGAACCATTTTCTTATTTTTACCATTTTTTCTACATAAACCGCTTTGAGATATTTTTTGGTTGAAAAGCAGTATTATTTATTATACATATGTGTATACTGATTTTGAACAAAAACGTTCTCAAAGCAGTTTACATAGCAAAGGGAATGAGCAGTTTGCTCCCTATTCCAAAGGGGCTCACAGTCTAAAAAGAAACACAATGAGACACCAGGAAGAGATGCTGTGGTTCTGCTGATATGAACAGGGACAGTTGCTCTCCCACTCCTAATAAGAAAGAGCCAGCAGTTTAAAAGGCATCTCTCTGCCCAGTTAGCAAGGTTATCTGGTCTTCCTTTCACACTTCTCTCACCTCTGTTTGATATTCCTCTACCAAATTGTTCACCTCTCACATCGGTTAGACCATGTGATGTTCTTCATCAGAGCCCTTCATTGGCTTCTCACCCATCCTTTATCCAGCTGCATAAACCCCTTCTCCTGACTTTTAAAGCCATCCATGGCCTTACTCTCTTTTGGACCTTGTTTCTCATTATATTCAGAGCTCTGACCTCTGCTCCTCCAGCTGTACCATCCTTCAGCTGCCCAAAGATCTCTTGCCCTCTATCATTCTACTCATCTTTTCCTTGCTGCTCCCTTTGGCTTAATCCTTGAATCTTCGTTCCCAACTGTAGCCAAGTGCACGAAAATATATGCCAGATTTCTTTTTAAGCAGCTTCTGCACCACTTTTCATGTGAAATTTCACAACAGTGAAAGCTATCCTTTCATTCATCACTTGCTATTCTCATGTCTCCTCCCCCTCCCTCTCTTGATTTCCACAGGATTTTTTTGCAAAAAAAATTGCAAGTTCCTCAGAAGCAAGGATCTGTCTATTTTTTTCTTGTGAAATTCTGTGCTGCACTAGAAGGTACCCTATAAACATAAACAAAGCTGGACTTTGTCACTGCTCCAGTCAGTTTCACTTTCTCCAATATTACATAAAGCTGTTAATTGCCTTTTCAAGGCAGTGATGAAAACAGTCTTGCAAAACTTGAGCTGATACACTCCATGCAAAAGTAAAACACACACAAAGCCCTCAGCTTGTTTGCAATTCAGGATATATTTTGTTCTGCCTTGGCTGCCGCACAACATCTGTCAAAGATCTTGCAAGCATACCTTTGTGTCCTTTCCTGAAAGCTAAGCAGAATACATCTAGATAAGCAGGAGTGGAACTACTACTGGGTAACCATGTTCACTGAACACGGGCTGCCCAGTGGGGCCAGGGCTAGCCTCCCTTGTCAGCACATGCAAAGAACTGGTGTGCTTGGGCCATGGCCAGAGGACTTACCTGCCCACCTCTCGCTCACCCTCTGTCCTTGCGGACAGCCTGGAGTCACCAACCGGCCACATGCACCTGACAGTCACTATGGTGCAGCCACACCTGGAGTACTGTGTACAATTCTGGTCACCACATCTAAAAAAGGACATTGTAGAACTGGAAAAGGTGCAGAAGAGGGCAACCAAGATGATCAGGGGCCTAGAGCACCTTTCTTATGAGGCAACGCTACAACACCTGGGGCTATTTAGTTTAGAAAAAAGGCAACTGCAGGGAGACATGATAGAGGTCGATAAAATTATGCATGGAGTGGAGAAAGTGGATAGAGAGAAATTCTACTCCCTCTCACATAACACTAGAACCAGGGGTCATTCCATGAAATTGATTGCCAGGAAATTTTAGGCCAGCAAAAGGAAGTATTTTTTCACACAATGCATAATCCACTTGTGGAACTCTCTGCCACAGGATGTGGTGACAGCCAACAACCTGGATGGCTTTAAGAGGGGCTTGGATAACTTCATGGAGGAGACGTCTATCAACAGTTGGAGGGCCACCTCCAGCCTCAAAGGCAGGATGCCTCTGAGTACCAGTTGCAGGGGAGTAACAGCAGGAGAGAGGGCATGCCCTCATCTCCTGCTGTAGGCTTCCAGTGGCATCTGGTGGGCCACTGTGTGAAACAGGATGCTGGACTAGGCCTTTGGCCCAATCCAGCAGGGCTGTTTTATGTTCTTATGTTCATTAGCCCACATGCTGACAGCGCAGGGCAAGCAGGAGATGGGCAAGTGGGTGGAGGAAAACGGTTCCCCTGGCCCCATACACGCCAGCGCTGACAAGGGATGGGAGAGAGGTCGGCAGCAGGGGGAGCTTCCAAAAAATCTAACTGTGGGCAAATTGGTTAGGCAATTGACAGGTTAGCTCACTTGCGCCCCAAACGTTCACCATCTTGAATTGGAGACACACACAGAGAGAATGCTGGGTGATCTCATAAGCTTACTTTCCTTAAGGAAAACACATTTAAAACAACAGCAACACCCTAGCATATAATATCTGGATCCTGCAAGAAGGTCCAAAGATTTGAAGAAATCTGGCAGGCACACATCAGGGTCAGGGAGACCCAGATTCAAATCCCAATTTAGTCACAACACTCACTGGGTGATCTTGTGCCAGTTACTCTGTTTCAGCCTAACCTACTTAATAAGGTTGTTATGAGGATTTTAAGAAGTGGGGAGGGCACGCACACTGCCCCAAGTTTTTGGGAAGATGGGTAAAATAAAAATGCAACAGCCAAAACATACATTTACAAGCACACATATGCACTCAGCACTATCCCACAAGGAAGTTTTTTTTCTGCACAAGCTCCAATGAAACAAATGGCAGTTGTGCAAGAATAATATAATGTTAGAGCTAGGAAGGACTCTGGAGGTCTTCTACTCCCAACTCCCTGCTCAATGCAGGAAACCGCTACAGCATCACTGACCCATGACTGTCCAGCCTGTGTTTGAAAACTCCAAAGGAGAGCCTACCACTGTGCAAGGCAGTTATTACAGTGAGGATAACCCTTCCCAATGTCTAGCCTACATCTGCTTCCTTGTAATTCCAAGCCACTGATTCTAGTCTTGCTTTCGGGAGCCACAGAGAACAAGTCCACTCCTCCTATGTGATAGAACTCCAGATGTTAGAAGACTTCTATCCTATCCCCATCCCCAGCCCTTCATCTTCTCTCTCCCACGGCAGTGATCTTGGGCAGCTTCCAATTCATATCAGAAGGCCTTGTGAAAGAGAAGTATGCAGTGGATTCTACTCATTCAAAAGGCTTTCCATTCATGATCTCAAATATTTTTTAAAACAAAAATAAGGAAAAAAACCTTTGATACAGACTAGGAAGCATCAGGACAGACTGTCTTAATATGCCACTAGAAGAATAATATCCACCCTCACACCCCCATGCACACCAGTGTCTTTTTGAAGATAATAAAATATTACCTTCCCCGCCCCCCTTATCCTTTTACAGTAGAAGCCAAAAGTTTGCATGTTTGGGCTGGCAACTTTCCAGATGCAGAAGACTTTTGAAAAGGGTGGCTTGCTTTAAAATAAATGGGTTGAAGGAAAAGGCATTATGCAACATGGAAGAGGAACCAAAATCTACTTTTTGCATGTATGGTGTGCTTATCTTCCTCAGAGATTTTACTAAGATCATTTATTGAGTTCCTGGCCATGATGGGATTTGAACTGGGGACATCCTGCCCAATTGCTCTGTCTTAACTACTAGGCCACACTAGCTCTCACTATGCTACAGATGGCTTTTAAACAAACAGCAGAGCTCTCTCATTTCTCAGCAATGAGTACTGCGAATATAGTGTGCTGTTTACAACAACTTTAAGGCAATAAAATCTCCTGCATTCAAAATAGTTCGTGTTGTACTAAGACAAAAGGGGAGAGAGCCTCTGTGTTTTTGCCAAGCAATGCTATGGAAAGTATTGCCTGTGTGACTTCATGGGCCCATTTGAAAGGTTATTCCCAGTTAAAGACTCCAGTTTCCTCCCTTTTATTAACTTGCCCAACCAGTCAATAAGAAATGGCACCTGCTTTGATGCAAGTAAGACAGAAGAAGCAGGTAAAATGGACTCTACTACTCGGCAACCTCAAGATGGATGTAGGCACATGTAAACTTTCACATTTCACAGAACCTTTCATCAGGCAGAATGAACAGTAGCAGAATCTCCGGTAAATAGAGGAAGCTTGTTTATAAATTACTGGGGGAAAGCCATTTTTGATAATGTATTATTTACAAAGCTGAAATCAGTTGTACTTGAACAATGGTAGTCAGGGGATCATCATCATCATCATCATCATCATCACCATATTTATATCCCACTCTTCCTCCAAGGAGCCCAGAGTGGTGTACTACATACTTGAGTTTCTCTTTCACAAAAACCCTGTGAAGTAGGTTAGGCTGAGAGAGAAATGACTGGCCCAGAGTCACCCAGCTAGTTTCATGGCTGAATGGGGATTTGTACTCAGGTCTCCCCGGTCCTAGTCCAGCACTCTAACCACTACACCACGCTGGCTCTGTAACCCTTAACATGTAACCCTTAAGCATGGTTAACACCATCAGGAGGGCAGAATAAATTTGACATGGAAAACGAGGGACTGCATAGAAGTAACACATAATCCCACAATTAAGTGATCCAAGTGTTTTATGTCAGTTCATCATAGAGCCAAGAACATCTGATCTTGCCAGAGGGGCTGTGAGTTCATTTCAACCTCTGATTCAACCCTTGAGCATGTACACAGATCAAAAGCTGGAATCGAGAACTGCTGTCCCAGGATAACCAAAGGAGTATAGTGGAAAGATCTCACAGGCCTCATTCAGATGTTATTAAGTTTCCTGGGGAGAGGAAATCTTGCTCCCACCGCATCAATCAGCAGTGCGCCCCACCACTCACGCTTTCAGCAGGTTCTGTCTGCAGAGGAAAGAGCTGTAAGGGTGATGGTGGGCACATCCGTGATGGTGAGACTGGATCGATCCGGTCTCGCAGTCACAGACGCACCCACAATTGCCTTTACAGCTCTTCCCTCTTTAGACATAAACTGCTGTAAGCATGAGCAGCAGGAGCATGCTACTGATTGATGTAGTGGGAATGGGACTTCCTCTCCCTTCACCCTGCTGCACACGTCTACAGGGGGACAACTTCATAACATCTGAATGAGGCTACTGTGCTCCACAGGGAACAATTAGTTATCTTCCTCTGGCCAGAGATTAATGGCTAGCTCTCCCCCAACCCCCACACCCAATGGCTACAACATTCATCCATCTTATTTATTTATTATTTCTCTGTGTAAACCTCCCTGAGCCGTTTTTTGGAAGGGCGGTATAGAAATCAAACAAACAAACAAACAAACACAAACAAACAAACATTCTCACACAAAAAAAATCTGGAAAACACAAGAGCTTCCCAGCAATCACCACAAATGAAAAATAAACCATAACCAAATGCCTCTGATTACATGTACTGTGGGCACAGCAAAAGTAGTACACCACTTCATACAGAAAACAGAGAAGGAGGGAGACGAACCACGGGTGGCAAACTGCCTTTTGCGGGGTGGTAGTGGTGCTGAGGCTCTCATTAAAACCCTGAGCACCGTTCTCTTTTTTGTTAGATCCTGTTTGCAAAAATACAAGTTTGGAAATGCATTTATGAAACCAGAAAGTTTCAAAATGCAAGAAGTAAAAAAGCAAACCAAAATCATTCTGTATTTTAGCTTTCCATTTCTAAGCATATGAAAGGCATTTGGGTTTCATTTATCAGGTTAACAGTTCCTTTATTATGAATACTGTAGATTAAGTATCATTTGCCTATTAGTCTCAGGTTGACATCTACCATATTAATAATTCAAAATGTAAATTCAAACAGGCTGTAGATAGATCAAAATAATTTCTATTTTTTTAAAAAGATGGTGGAAGAGCCATTTTTGTTTCTTTGTTCCATCAGTCTTTGGGGCAAACTGAAATCTGTCTCACACAGAGAGGAAACAAGGCTAATCAAATGCAGTCTGCAAAAACCTCCTGAAATCTATCTCAACTGCAGACCTTGGGGCTCATCCCATCATGCCCCAATTTATCTCTCTCCCCACACCCCTGTTTTGCTTAACAACCAGTTTAAAGAAGAGTTCTATAGAACTCAAAAGCTTGCTGGTTATCCTCTATAGTAAAAGGCTTGAGCGTGCGCCCGTGTCCTTTTCCGGCCCGTGTCTCGGAGCGCATGCCCAGAACGTCTGTGAAAGATACGGCCGCCCAGACACGGGCGGCCATGTTGGCTCCCGGACCGGGAGCAGGGAGCAAGGAAAGACGGCGGTGGTGGCAGAAAGGACTGGCCCCGCTGGCACCGGGAGCAGAGAGCAGGGAAAGACGGAGGCGGCGGCAGGAAGGACTGGCTCCGCTGGCGGCGGCCGCCACGGCGAGAAGACTGGCACCGCTGGCGGCCGCCGCCACGGCGAGAAGACTGGCACCGCTGGCGGCCGCCGCCACGGCGCGGGGACTGAGCCCACTGGCAGCGGCCGCAGCACAGGGACTGAGCCCACTGGCGGCGGCGGCCGCGACGGGGGACTGGGCCCGCTGGCGGCCCAAGGAGAGGATTGGGCTTCGGAACACAAGAGCAGCACCCCCCCCCCACTAGAGCCCGTTATTAAAACGGGCTAAAAAATACTAGTTTTGTTGTATTTGTTGGCTCTAATGAAGATGTTTTCCTACTTTGACTTTTATTTTGTTTATTTTTCCTAGTGGACCAACATGACCCAGAATGTTGGGGGCAATATGCTAAATCGTTGTAAACCGCTTAGAGAGCTTCGGCTATAAATGTAAATGCTATTGCTATTGCTACAAGTTTTGCATGAATGTTTATTGTGATCCAAATTATATTGTGCTAGACCATTGTGTCTGGGGATGTTGGGAGTTGTAGTTCACCAACATCTGGGGAACGAGATAGGGATTGGGAACCCCTGATCTTAGAAGCTATCCTCCTAAGATGGGATATCCTTCTTTGGATGGGGTTACACTCCCCCTGAAAGATCAGGTGCATAGCCAGGGAGTGCTCCTGGACTCAAAGCTCTCCCTGGTTTCTCAGGTTGAAGCGGTGGCCAGGAGCGCTTTTTATCAGCTTTGGCTGATGCATCAGCTACATCCATTTCTAGAGATAAATGACCTTAAAACAGTGGTACATATGCTGGTAACCTCCAGGTTTGACTACCATAATGCACTCTATGTGGGCATTCCTTTGTATGTAGTCCGGAAACTACAATTGGTACAGAATGCGGAAGCCAAACTGGTCTCTGGGACAACACAAAGGAACCACATAGGAGAAACAACACAAAGGAACCACATAACACCAGTTTTAAAATAACTACCCACTGGCTGCCAATATGTTTCCGGGTGAAATTCAACGTGCTGGTTATTACCTATAAAGCTCTTAATAGCTTGGGTCCAGGCTATTTGAGAGAGCACCTCCTTTGTCATAATCCCTGCTGCCTATTACGATCTTCTGGAGAGGTCCGGTTACAGTTGCCACTGGCTCGTTTAGTGGCAACCCAGGACTAGGCTTTCTCTGTGGCTGCCTTTGGGCTTTGGGATATGTTCCCTGCTGAAATAAGAGCATCTCCTTCTCTGTTTGTTTTCAGGCTTTTAATTAGAATTAATTTTAATAATTTTAAAAACTTGTTTTTATTGCCATGTATTTTATTGCCATGTATTTTAATTTGCAACTTTTAAATATTTTAAATTTTATACACCCCCTAGAGATGTACATATCAGGTGGTATAAAGTTATGATAGATAGACAGATAAATAAATATCCTTGCTCCTTTTAAAAAAAGGATCAGTTCTGAAACAATGACTAGTAAGTCTTCAGCATTTGTTTTCTATTAAATTCCAGCTTCAGCAGGGATTAGGATTCAGGGTGCCCCCCCCACCCCCACAGAAAACTTGGACTTGCCACGTGGAGATTTTTGCTGGGCCTGCTCAATCACCACAAACACAAGGGAAATGAGGCTGCCAAGAGTGTCCTCATTTCACTTCGCTCTGCCTGGCTAACTTTAGCACAGGCCTCCCAAGAACAGAAGATCTCATAATATAAGACAGAGCTGCCCAAAGCCAAGAGCCACAAAAAAATGAGGGCTTCTTTTCAGCCAGGACTCACCACAGCTGAGCCCTGGAGCCTGGTGTTCAATGTCCAGGCTTGGCCCTGCCACAAGTGAAGGAGCAGCCAACAGGGCCTCTAAACGTGTCAAAATTGCTGTTCTCCCCATTACAATCAGCCTGCACCTAGATGTAATTAATGCGGGACTTCTGGGTCAAGTCCAGGGTACAGCATTTCTACATTAGAACAGCCCAGTTGGATCAGGCCCAAAGCCTATCTAGTCCAGCATCCTGTTTCACAGAGTGGCCCACCATATGCTTCTGGGAAGCCCAAAGGCAAGAGGTGAGGGCATTCCTTCTCTCCTGCTGTTGCTCCCCTGCAACTGGTATTCAGAGGGATCTTGCCTCTGAGGCTGGAGTTGGCCCATAGGAACCAGACTAGTAACCATTGATAGACCTGTCCTCCATTAATTTGTCTACGCCCCCTTTAAAGCCTTTTCAAATATATCCTTTAAGAAAGTTAACCACTGCACAACACTCCTCTCACTGTCCCAAAATGACAGAGGAAAACCTGGCTCCAGGGCCACAAATCTTGCATGCAATTAACATTTGCACAGAACTTGCCTCCAACTGATGGACACATTGGACTTCGCCGATGCCAATCTGTGCTTTTTTGATGATGCACAGAATGTGACTGGATAATCAGCACTTAAGACAGGTACGCTAATTCCCAGAGTGAGGGACTGGCCTTCTACGGCAAGAGTAAAGAGTTTGCAACTTTTATTCATTTGAATTCCTTTTGATGAAGGTGCCCTGAACAGATTATCAGATCTGGGGATCAGAGCTGCCCCTGGGTGTGTGTAGGAGGTGGAAGTGGGGGCTCCAGCAAGTGGCGGCATCACAGAAATGCAGAGCTCCAGTGGTGCAGAGATTTCTGTCTCGATTTTCCTTTTCCCCACCATTTAACTGCTTTGTGAATGTTTTTTGTTAATTTTCAGAGTGTTCATCCAACCTCCCCCCCCCCACACACACACTTTAGTCTGCTCCAGAATGATGGAACTTCTACGGCTGAGAATCTCTACTCAACATTAGTGATCAATTCTAGCCCTTTAACACCAACTCTAGATGGAACCTTCTTCCCAAATGTCTGAATATATTATTATTATTTGTAAATAGCCATTCTTCTGGCTACTCACAGCAAGTAGCAAATGCCTCCAGACAACAAAGCACGGAGGATTTAAATTAAACAAGTTGGCTGTCATAGGTGTACTTGCTTAGGCCAACAATGAACAACATAGTTATGGGTGGATAGGATGATGATGATGATGATGATGATAATGATGTTGGACTTAGACTAGGAAGACTTGAGTTCCAAACCTTGTTCAACCATAAGAGTGACCTTGGGCCAAACATCTGAACTGGCTATTTCTGAACTCTACTTGGTAGAATTCATTTCCAATATTCAGAATCAGAAGACTGGCTTAGAAATAATGGTATTTTCAGACATAATTGGAGTAGATCTTACATTCAATGCTTGATTCTGAGCCTTTAGGTCAAATTGCTCACTTTAAAAATTATTATTATTATTGCAGTCTGATGGTGGTTAGAAACTTAACACACAGAGCAAGACTTAATTCCAAGAGCAACCCATGGGCAACATAGAGAAACATAGCAGCTTGCATGTATTTATCCAACACAGTTTATAGAATCCAGGTTTGTTTGGCAGCTTAAAAGTTAGACCACCCATAAGGTAATGTATTCAGTACTAAAAACAAATACAAAACACACATGGAGTGACATTTTGTTGTCAAAACTGCTTAGAAGAAAACACTGTGACCAGTAGAAATTGCACCCAGGAGCCTTGCTGCAAAATACTATCAGTGTAAACTAAACCTTAAGCGCAAGCAAAACACACTAACTACCTTGGATTAATTGGCTGTAAATTGTTTAGATTTTCAAGGGGAATGTCACTGTGATTGCATTGTGACTTGGGTTCTTCAAACCTGCATATTAATGGGTAATCTGTATAACCCAGATTCTCTCCCCAGGTGAAATCTGATTTAAAGGTTTTTTGTTTGGTTTTTTGGTAAAACAAACCATCTCATCTGACGGTGTCAGGGCTGTGCCACAGAAAGCAATTGCAAGACAGCCAAGAGCCAAGATGACCAAAGGGTCAAGTCAGAAACAGATAGGAATACATCAGAGCCAAGGGCACCTTGTTCAGTAATGTCTCATCCAAGGCAGGAAGCCCCTTAGTCCTTCCTGTTTCAGAGGAATCCAGTGGCCAGTGTGGGTGGGCGAGCCCGAGAGACTTTTAATCTTGGGCAGATGAGAAATGAAAGTGGAAATGCAGCTCTAAACCATGGTTTGCCTAATGATTTTGATGTCCATACCATGGCTTGGATTCTGACCTATGATTAGTGTAAATTATGATTTGGCACGATGTCTGAATAGAGTTACTGGCCCAGTTCAGATGCAATATTAAACCACAAGTCAAAACAGAAGAGAAAGATTACAGTTATATAACAATAAATTGACCATGGTTAGTGCTATGTGAACAAGCCTAAGGAAGTGGCAAATTGTGTTCTCCTCTCATGTATTAGGAGAAGAACAAAAGCTTCTGCCTTCCTGTTCTGAAAAAAAAATCACATTTCACTGTTGCATATGAATTCCTAGTTAGAATAAATCAGGATATAAGACTATGCTTTGAAATCCTAACATATTCTTGTAGTAGAAAGAATCCCAACTATGGTCAAACCACAGTTCCCTGAATTCATAAACAATGTAGAACTGTGTTTTATAATGAAAGCATAAGTAAAAAGAGGGATAGTGCATGACTCCTTTAGACTCATTCATGTAGCACAAAAACATAGTTTGGTGTTATAGCAGAACTAGGCCACTATATCTCTGCCTAAATTACCTCATCAGGTTGTTATGAGGCCTAAATGAAATCAAATAAATCCTTCTAGGAAGAACTAATCTGCCTACTTTCCTTTCATTATCCCTACATGATTGGATTAAATTTGGTCCAAATCAATTAGGCAGTTCACAAGTTACCCCACTTGCGTCTCAAACATTCATGCGTCTGTCATCATCACAAATTATGTGTTTGAGAGGTGTCCCTATGTGTCCCTACAACTGTACCAAATTTGGTCAAATCAGTTCCCACTTGAACCGCAGATGTTCACATGTCCACCATCTTGAATCAAGATGGATGACATTACAAACTACACCCTTGAGGTGCTCCTATGTGTCCTGACACCTGTAGCAATTTTGGTTCAAATCAGTTAGGCAGTTTACAATTTAGCCCAATTGTGCCTCAAACGTTCATGTGTTCACCATCTTGAACTGGGGTGGAAGACAATCACAGGCTGCACTGTTGAGGTGTCCCTATATGTCACTCACTACAACTGTACCAAATTTGGTTCAAATCAGTTAGACAGTCCACAGGTTAGCCCAATTGAGCTTCAAAGATTTACATGTCCGCCATCTTGAATTGGGGTGGGTGACATCACAAATAACACCATCGAGGTGTCCCTATATGTCCCTACAACTGTAGCAAATTTGGTTCAAATTAGTTGTGCAGTTCACAAGTTAACCCAATTGCACCTCAAACGTTTAAGCATCCACCATCTTTTATCAGTGTAGATGACATCATCACAAAATAACTTGCTAACTTGGCAAAGAGGCACGTTTTAACATGGTGATTCTCTTTATTTAGCAGGGGGAGAGTAACTGGCCCTATCCACCCCCAGCACTGTACCTCCAGTGACTGTTGCTGGTGTGTATCTTATGTTTCTTTTTAGATTGTGAGCCCTTTGGAGACAGGGATCCATCTTATTTATTTGTTATTTCTCTGTGTAAACTGCCCTGGTCCATTTTTGGAAGGGCGGTATAGAAATCGAATCATCATCATCATCCGTTGAGGTACCTCTACAACCATACCCGATTTGGTTCATATTGGTCCAGGCATTGCAAAGTTGATGGTGTGGGGGGAGATACACACACAGAGAGGGAATGTGGGGTGATCTCATAAGCCTACTGGGAAGTAGGCTAAAAATGCCACTCCGAGTTCCTTTGTGGAAGGGAAGAACTGAAGTGAAGTTCAAACAAGGATTGAATTTTGATTTTAAAAGATTTTTTAAAAATATTTTGCTGTGTTCAGGATTAGGGATGTGCATGAACCAGTTCGGAGGTCCGACGTTCAGACTGGTTCGGCAGCAGGGGGTTACCTTTAAGGAGCACGAAGGGTGCCCTGACACACACACCCACTCCCCACGTTTCCCCCACCGGTGCTGCTACCAAAACCGCTGGTGAGGGGCTGTTGTGTACCTCCTTGCAGCCCTGGTCAGCGTCAAATGTGTCCAACGTGCAAAGTACAATGTGTCAGGCACTTCCGGTATGACGCTGACCAGGGCTGCAAGGATGTATGAAGCAACCCCATGCCAGCAGTTTTGGTGGCAGCACCGGCAGGGGGAATGTGGTGGGTGGGGAGGCCACCCTCCCTGCTCCTTAAAGGTAACCCCCCACCGCCAAACTGTGACATCCCTATTATGTGCCAAACTGTGCACATCCCTATTCAGGATTAAAAAATTTTTTCAAGGATTTATTTTAAAACACACAGCAAAAAATGAGTCTGCAGTAGCATTTTATGATGAGTTGACTTATGGAACTAGCACTGAAATAATTCAATTCGTGATGAGTTCACACTTCATTAGCAACTGTTCCAGAATTAAACTAAATTTAGTTACAGCTGGGAAGTTTTTGAGCATCCCAGGAGAATCTATTTGAAAGGCAGCGTTTGAGAGATACCAGAATCTGGAATGGATAATTATTTCTATCCTTCTCAGGAATTCCTCCTCTGCGCCAATGCAGCATCTCATATACGGCCATTCCATTTGAAGGGAGATAGTGATACACACAAGAACTGGCACTGACACTTTGCCAGCAGAACTGCACGTTTATTGCAGTTAAAATACACTTTGCAGTGGCTGGATAGATATTACATTGTGAGAGAGTAATTCTGTATTGCTATGTGTTTTCATGTTTTTATATTTCTACATACTTTTGTGAGCTGCTTTAAGTAGTAAATATATAAATCATTAAAATAAATACTAGATCACATCCCATGCAGATCTTACTGACAATCTCTCTCTCTCTGGCATACCTGTTGCTAATCCCATGTGTGGCAGCTCTTGCAAGAGTTCACGAGCAAGCTGCTAGCAGGGGAAGAGAAGAGTGGTGGCGCCAGAGGCAAGAAACGAAATGGCGGCAGGGGGCAGCTGGATGGAGAAGACAGCAGTAAGCAGGCGGGCAAGAAAACAGCAGCGGCAGGCGGTGGAAACTAGGAGGTGCAGATGCCCTGCACCCGGCCCAGCTAGTTATTGTTGTTATTATTATGATGATGATTGGCTAACATGCCCTGCGGTTTTACGATGTTGGAGCAATAGCTATGTTTTTGCACAGAGCCAGTAAACAAACCGTGCACAAGGCTTGGCTTTCAGTGCAGCACAAGTAGCTGGGGCACCAATTTTCACTTTTCATGCACACACTCAAGCCATGTCCCCTGTGTCCACCTCAGATGCAAGGGGTGTGAAAAGTGCCAGGACGGGGCTAGAAAGGAGCTTCCAGTCAGGGATTCAATGATCCGAGTGGCCACTAAGGATCCTTCCAAGCCAGTGTTTCACTGAAATGCTGGCTGGCTTGGTCCCCCACCCCCACCTCGCTCTTAGGGAGGCAGGGGGAAAAGCCCTGAGCCAGACAGTGGTTTCAATGAAACGCTGACTGGGAAGGAGAGGGGAGTGCCTTGTGCTGCCAGCCGGCGAACTTGACAGCTGGGTGTGCAAGGGTTGGGAGCAGGGGGGTGCCTTGGGTAGGGGGGTGCCTTAGCAGCTCTCCCATACTCTGGCTGCTGAGTGACAGTCATCCCCCCCCCATTCCATTGTCCCCACACCCCTGCTCTGGAAAGCCCACATGCAAGAGATGAGGCATGCCCTCTCTCCTGCTGTTGCTTCCCTGCAACTGGTATTTAGAGGCATCTTGCCTCTGAGGCTAGAGGTGGCCTATGGCCAACCAACTAGTAGCCATTGATAGACCTGTCCTCCATGAATTTGTACAAGCCCCCTTTAAAGCTAGTGGTCACCACCACATCCTATGGCAAAGAATTCTACAAATTAATTATGTCGTCCTAAATTTCCTGGCAATCAGTTTCATGGGACAACCCCTGGTTCTAGTATTGTGAAAGAGGGAGAAAAAACATGCATAATTTTATAGGCCTCTTTCATGTCTCCCGTTAGTCATCTTTCTTCTAAATTAAAAAGCCCCAGATGGAGCAGTCTTGCCTCACAAGGAAAATGCTCTAGGCACCTGATCATCTTAGTTGCTGTCATCTGCACTTTTTCCAGTTCTACAATATCCCTTTTGAGATACAGTGTACAACGTACCCCAAATGTGGCCACACCATAGATTTGTATAAGGGTATTATAATATTTGCAGCTTTAATTATCCTTCCTAATGATCCCTAGCATGGAATTTACCTTTTTCACAGCTGCCCTACGTTGAATCGACACTCTCAATGAGCTATCCACCACAACCCCCACAATTTCTCTCCTGGTCATTCACCAACAGCTCAGACTCCATCAAGGTATATATGAAGTTGGGTTTTTTTGCCCCAGTGTGATTCATTTTGCAGTTACATTGAATTGCATGTCATTTTGTTACTCACTGTCCCAGTTTGAAGAGATCCTTCTGGAGCTCCTCACAACAATCTGTTTTGGGTTTCACTACCCTACATAATTTAGTGGCATCTGCAAATTTGGCCACCTTGCTGCTTACTCCAACTTCTAGATCAGATATTTTAGATATCTGTCAGCTCACTTTGCTCACATATATAAAGATCCCTGGGACTGAGTCACCCACCCTGATTACTAGACAGACCTGCCACGGGACCTTATTTTTTAAAAAAAGAAGAAGAGGCTCAAGGCATACTATAAAATGGTGAAGACAATTCTGCATCCACAAGAAAACTGGGTTCCAAGTCAGCTGATTCTCTGCAGTACACAGGACCTACAGTACAATGACCTACACAAGTGACACAGGACACTCTGATCACTAGAAAAGTCTAGGATACTCTGACAGCTCTCCGTCAAAACTTGGGACACAAAGTTTACCCCATGAGAGAAAACAATATCCAGTAGGCCAAGATTTAGAATTTGGGTTTCAGATTTCCATTTTCCCTTCCTATGCTTGAATCAGCCATGGACTGGAGGAAGGAAGATTTATTGTGGCAGTCAGAAATGTATCTGTATGAACAAATTACAAACTGGATTTACAACATAATACACATATGTAGAAAATCATCCTCACAACTGCTGCCACTCCACACACTTCAGTTGTCTGGGAATGAAATTGTCTTTGGAAAACCTGCATATAAATCTTCCCTAACACCAGAGTACAAATTGTGCAAGGAAAATGTATGATCTTATCTTGGAGGTCTGACCCTCTCCACGCTTGCCAAAAACTTGCCAAAATCCTTTTCAAATTCGGCAGTACAGAGGAAAGAACTTTTTAAAGGAGGAGGGACAGGGCATTCCAACCCAGCTGGCTCCTCCCCCAGTGAAAGGTACAGTACAGCCCTGAAGCGTCTCTTTATGCAGCTCTGATTAGGCCGATTCCAAAGTGTGTGGTTGCTCCCAGGCTGTGCAAAAACCAGCAATTCTGCTTAGCTCAGAATTTCACTATGGAGACTTCCTGAGCCTGTAGTTATACAAGAGAAATAGCTAAAGATCTGACATATGCCTAAAAACCGCCCAGAGTCAAACATTTGGGATGGTATACCAACTTTATAAATACAATAATAATAAAATAAATGCACACAGGCCTGGGGAGGGCTGTAGCTCAGAGGTACAGCACATGCCTTGCACGCAGAAAGTGCCAAGTTCACTCCCTGACATCTCCAGGCAGGGCTGGGAAAGGCTCGCCTGAAACCCAGGAAAACTGCTGTCAGCTCAAACACTGCCTTAATGGGCCAATAGTCCATGATTGAGGCAGCTTCATATATGCCTCAATTAAGCACAGAGGCTCCTAACATGCCCCCGCCCCCCGCCACACCTTTATTTCTCTCCCAATGGGCTTCCCCTCTTGCACTGCAACTTTACCTAGCATACAGAAGATATCTTAACCAGAGTGGCCCAAGTACTAGAATATGAGGAGACACCAGTTCACCCAGGAAAAACCACCACTTCCCTTAGCACCAAGGCTTCCTTTAGATCAGGTCCCCAAAAGGTCCACTCTGGGACCTATTTTCAACTCACAGTTATCTCATATAGCCAGAATAAAAGCGAAACATGCATTTCCCTTCAGATATCCACAACCTTCTGGTAGGTTCTTTAGTTTTTATAATTTGCAGTTTTTAGCTTTTAAAATAACTTTTAATTTAAACTCGATACTGATTGTGGTTTTTAACCTGACTTTTAACTTGTTTACTCAATTTGGTTAATTTTATTACTTTTATTGTATATTGTATCTATTTCATTGTTGTGAGCCGCCTCAAGCAGTAGTGCACTGGAGGGGCAGGGTATAAATTTTAAATAAATAAAATTTAAAATAAAAACTTAGGGGCTTAGAGATCAGAGGTGATGGTTTGCAAAGCAACTTAAGCCCCCGCACCTAAAAAATTAAGCACTGCTCAAGACCACCCAAGATTCCCCTCAACTCGGGTCTCCCCAACAAGGAAGTAATAATACTGACCGACTGCCTCCGAAAGCAGCTGAAGGGATTAACAAAGGCTAATGATTATACATAGCTCTCCAGTTAAGTCTCTTGGTGTGAATGCAAACTCAGCACACTCCATTTCGCAAGAGACAGGAACGCCATTCGCCCCCACCCTTCTGCCAGTATAGCAAGGGAATTCAGGCAGGACTTCTAGCCTCCCTTTCTTCCAGTGACATTGGATGACCCCCCAGAATGAACAGTATTTTACATGAAAATGCTTTCTGAACAATGACTGCATTGTCTGCTTCAAATGTGGGTACTTGGAGGAAACCAAACATTCTTTTCAAGATTGTATATGCTTTTCTGACCCAAAGACAGATTTAGCTCAACCTATGTGCAGACCTCATTCTCTTACATAAGCATCTATACCCCGCCCCCTTCACCACATTTTTTCTCCTCTACATTTATTTTTCTTCCTCTGTGAATTAACTGGGAGAAAACGATGCAGAAATCAGCACATTAAATGGCAGAACCGTTTATATATGAAGTATTCTGGGGCAACATAAAGGATGTGGAAAGCAGCTAGTTGCAATTCCATGAAAACAAAATATCTTGAACAGAATTCTGAAAATCTAGGCTTTCTGAAAGTGTAGGAAAGATTCTGGCTTTCCTGTGTGTACAGACTGATCTCAAAGCCTGTCACTTGGCTTTAATCACCAGGAGAATAATGAAGATTTTAGGTGAAGAGTTCAGAGGTCAGGTAAAAAGAATTGTTCACAACACTCAGCCTCTTCCCAGGCCATCAATTCATGCTCCCTAGCTGTACATATTTCCCACATTTCCCAGCTTTCCCCTAGGCTCTCGACAGCAAGTTAAAAGGAGATATACTTCAAAATTGTGCCCAAGAAATACCTTGCCACAAACAGTGCAACTTCACAAACAAGAATATGCCTGCAAACTAGGCAAATGTATGCAGAGATATCTAATCTGCATAATTCTACTTGTTCGGCTAAACAATTCAGATCTTCTAGTGTTTATCCACTGAAATTCTTTTTAAAATAGATTGTGGCAGGAAACAACCTATTATCCTGCAAATTCACCAGACATGAAGTCTGCAGCATTCTAAAGATGCTCCAATCAGGTTTTCACTAGAACAGCTGCTTGAAGCGAAACTGAGATAGAGTTAGTTGGGATTTTAAGCCTGGAGGGGATTTAGAAAGCTTTTGTCTTCTTGCTCTGTCCTCTTTTCAGAATGGGTTATTTATTTGCAGTAATACTTTTGGATTTCAATAAGTTACAACTTGCCTTGTCTCTTCAAAACAGAATCTGAGTATGCTTCTGCTTTTTAATTAGATCTCCCGTCTACCTCATTTAACAATTAAGTCCATGTACTTCAGCACAACTCTACAACCCAATCTCAGACCATCAGAATGAGCCACATCCTTGGTAGCCCAGTTCTGGGACTGATGCAGTTTTCTTCCCCTCTCTCTCTCTCTCTCTCTTTCCACTTCTTCAAACTCTTGTTTCAAATCCCAATTAAGATAGCAAGTCAAGTTTTGTTAGTGTTAGCCATAGGTTAGATTTGGTGCAAATTTAACACTAAAGCAGTGCTTCCCAACCTTTTTCATATGCAGGCATACTTGCACCAAGAACAAAAAAGCACACTTCCCTTGCTGCCTCCCGCAAAGCAGACGTGTGTGTGTGTGTGTGTGTGTGTGTGTGTGTGTGTGTGTGTGTTGTTGACAGCAAAGCCACTATGCAGTTTTTGTTTTCACTTTCTTCCTCCTCCAGCCTCCCGTTTCTCCCAGTTGGTTTAAACTCCCTTTGGAGATGGCACGCTCCCTTACCCATCAAGAGGAATGTGTCCTTCCAGATGCATTATGGGGCACATC
The DNA here is from genome assembly GCF_027244095.1 of Hemicordylus capensis. Classification (NCBI taxonomy): domain Eukaryota; kingdom Metazoa; phylum Chordata; class Lepidosauria; order Squamata; family Cordylidae; genus Hemicordylus; species Hemicordylus capensis. The sequence goes on along the minus strand of NC_069661.1, from coordinate 21,519,373 downwards.
AGCCTCAAAAGCAGGGTGCTTCAACTCCCCAAGTCTGGAGATAACTCGGAGTGAGTCAAGTGCACCACACCAGCCAGTGCCATGGCACACCGGTTGGGAAACGCAGTGCTAAAGCACAGATGCATCTAACAAGAGAAGGGGAGTGGGGAAATTCACACTGGAGAAGGGAGGGGAGCATGAGAATTGGCAGCCCAATCGCAAAACCATAGTCTAGGTATCGGCCATGCTATGCCTGCACTGGGCCAACCTGCAATGAGCATGTCTACTACTAGGCTTTCCCTTCTTATACAACATATACCAGTTTGGTTCTCCACCCACCCCACCCTACTCTACCACCTGTGCTGAGAGAGCACAATTTCCAATGCTCAAACATCATGGCCAGGTTGGGTGGAACAGACAGCCTCCTGGGAGAGGATTGTAGAGATACAATGCCCAAGGATGGAATATTGTATCTGTAAAATACAAAGGATGAAGGTGACTTTTAAATTTGTGTCCCAAGCAAAATTCTTGGGAGATCTATGGAGTTCAGAAAAGTCTCTTTTCCCCTCTCAAGTGCACAAGCAGCCATCATTCAAATAAAAATGTTTGGGTCTATGTGGACCCTATAAAACGGAGAATCCTTTAGATGTTGCTTGGATTGTCCTAGATACAGATTTTATTTAGTGGTAACACCTTAACCCAGCAGTTCCTTGCGGGAGTAAGAGCTCCAACACACACATGGATGCACAGCTTCCCTGTCCATATGGGCTTCACTATTCACTTTAATGGAGGGACAAGAAGACCCATGAGCACAAAGCAATGTCCTATGAAGAACTATATCCTCTTGTAATGTCATGCATTTAGCATGCAAAAAGAACGGGGCAGTGCAAGGATAGAAACGAAGGGCCGGCACAGACATAATACTGGTTAGAAGGTCAGGGAAGAGATGCCCAATGGCACCACAGCTTCTGTTCTCTGAAGCACATGTTGTTCCCACCATTCACCAGTTAACCAGCATTAACCAATACCACCATTAACCACGGTTAACACCAAAAGCAAGGTTCCAGCTGACCTAGGATTTGAAACATAAGTATGACGCTGGTTTCAAATTCTGATTAAGATAATACCTTGGTTACCATTAATCAGAACGAATAGCAGTGCTGGTGTAACCCAGAGCCAGGTGAAGGCCAATGGGGAAAAGAGTAGGAGAATTTGCACTCAAGAACATAGGAGGTGGGAGAGGGAATGTACAAGACTTAGCCCATCCCTGATCTCTTAACTGTAGACTAGCAATGGGCTATGTATTTTTGCAACAGCCCCAAACGTTTTGATGCTATAATGAAAAGAGACTACTGCAACTTCACATACATTAGAAAATGTTTCAAATTGCTAATTACTATTTTAATAAACTTTTTTTAGAAAGTCACACATGGCAATGTGTGATACTATACAACAGCAACATCTTAAGCCAAACAGCCTATCAACAAAAGCCGAAGAATTAAAACCAGAACCAATCACAATAGCAAAAATACAAACTGCAGTAAGTTCCTAGATGGCCTTCCTAAAAAGTCAAGCTTTTTATTTATTTTATTTTATTTTATTTATCTGATTTCTATGCCGTCCTTCCAAAAGTGGCTCACGATGACAGTGAAGTGGGCATGATGTGAATCTGTTTGGAGACAGCCTCTGTACTGCAGTCAAGAGCCCTGTCTCTCATTGCCACCTAAAATAACTCATGGGGTGGGGGGTGCCCTGCCAGCAGCACCTCTGTTTTGAATGGAGCAACTGAGCATATTCATATGGGAATGGTGATCCCTTCGGCTGATAAGTCAGCTACACCCATTTCTGAAAGTAAATTACCTTAAAATGGTAGTACATAGGATTGTGGCCTCCAGGCTTGATTACTGTAATGAACACACTTTCTACATGGGGCTGCCTTTGTACATAGTTTGGAAACTACAACTGGTACAGAATGTGGCAGCCAGACTGGTCTCTGGGACAACATGAAGGGACCATCTAACATTGATTCTGAAAGAACTGAACAGGCTGCCGATATGTTTCTGATCACAATACAAAGTGCTGCTCATTACCTATAAAGCCCTGAATGGCTTAGGTCCAGGGTATTTAAGAGACCAAACCAACTTCTTTGTCATGCCCCCTGATGCCTATTAAGATCATTTGGGGAGGTCCGATTATGGTTGCCACCGGCTCATCTGGAGGCAACTCAGGCTGGACCTTCTCTGTGGCTGCCCCAGGGCTTTAGAATGCACTCCCAAGGCATGAGCGTCTTCATCCAAGATTGGTTTTTTAAAAGACCCTTAAGACACATCTATTTTCCCAGGCTTTTAATTAAAATTAATTTTAAACTGTTTAGTTGTTTTTATTTTGTTAAATTATTTGTTTCACTCTGAATTGTTTTCATTATGTAAATGTTTTATTTGTTTTTATATTGTAATTTGGATTGTGTACACTGCCTAGAGATGTATATATCAGGTGGAATATAAATATAAAGAAGGAAGGAAGGAAGGAAGGAAGGAAGGAAGGAAGGAAGGAAGGAAGGAAGGAAGGAAGAAGGGAAGGAAGGCGATACCTTGGTTCCAGATAGTTAAGGGTTTTAAATGTCAAGAACAGCACTGTCATAATTTCAAAAAAAAAATTATGTGGCTTAAAAATTCAAATATTGATGCAATAAAGAATGGAAACTTTAAGACTGGGATATTCTTCAGAAGAGAAAAAGAATTCCTTGGTGAACCTTTGTTTCAGAATGGCCAAGACACAAAACTTTGAGTATATGTGGAACGCTGAAAGTACAACACTGCCCACAGCTAACGTGACATTACTGTCATTTGTGCACATGATAGGGGAAGTAGGTGTTTTCAACAAACATGGTCTCATGTGGTTCTCATAAATATCTGAAGATAATTGCCTTTAACAACTGATGATCCCAGACTTTCCTGCCTTGTTCCAGATGCTGCTTTTCTCTAGCAAAACATCACACTCATTGCCATGGTGTTGTATTCAATCCAGTAATTTTTTATGTTTTGTGTTTAGAGGTCTGTTCCAGTGGGGATCCTGTAGAGAGTGTGAGGGGTGGAGTCAGAAAGGAAAAGAGAGAGAAAGGAGAAGGAGAGAATCGAGTTGTTCCTGAATAAACTCTTAGTTAAATCTACATAAGATTATTTTGTGTTTGTGATGGAAGCAGCCATAACACACATGGGTTTGATGATCTATAATGTTGGACCTTTTTCCCTGGAAAGGACCCAAGCATATACATGGAAGCCACTCTAGTCACTTACCAGCAACAGGCAGGAGATGAGATGTGTATTCTAAAAACACAAATCATTATCAACCTAAGAAAACCTAAGCCCTGCATGACACATTTGAAATCTTGAGACTTCCTACAAGCCCACATGGGCCTGTGCTGCTGTTGTGTGATGAACAGGGGATATAAATGTAATATTATTATTATTATTATTATTATTATTATTATTATTATTAATAATTTGTTTAGGGTGAAAAGAGAAGTATTTCTAGAGAGTAATGTCACCAGGCATTATCTACTTTCAACTCTATTTTCAGCCTACAGTATTTGAAATAACTTTACTTAAAAATCTCCCCTCTTCTTGCTTTTTTAAAGACACTGAATTTTCCACCCAATGTCAAATTCAACCCGTGTGCATCGAAATAATGGAATTTTGACATACACCCACTTTGCTGGCAGTATACAATCAGTGTTCTTAGCACTTTGGGGTAACACACTAGTGATTCTCTTGGATCTCTCAATGGCTTTTGATAACCATCATGTGCTTCTGAGTCACCTTGCTGGGACAGGAGTAGGAGATACTGTTCCCTGGTCACTCCAGTCCTTCATGAAGGGTAGGTTCTCAGAAGAGACTGCTGCCTACCCCCTGGCTTTTCAGAGCTTTATCTAGTGCTGATCTTCATCGCAGGCCCACCACGGACACAGCCATTTGGTTTGCAGGAACCAGGTACAGGCCTTTTCCGTTTGTCTCCCCGCACCCCCCCCCCCATCTTTGGAATACTCAGTTGTCAGTCTCCCTCTTTGATAAGTTTTTAAGAGACCCTGAAAACTGTCAAAAACTGTTGTACACTGCCCTGAGACCTTGGGTTAGGGTGGTATAAAAATGCATAAAATAGATAGATAGATAGATAGATAGATAGATAGATAGATAGATAGATAGGCATTTTAAAACCTATTTTAATCTGGTCTATGGTTTTAATCCTGTCGTACATGTTACCCTGTTTCCTATTCTTATGTTTGTTCTATTCTTGTTTATTGTTTTATTATTGTTGTTTTATTTTAAGCCAGCCTGAGCAGCAGTGTGCTGGAGGGGTAGGATAGATTAGATATATTTTCAATAAGTTTCTGATCTCTCATACAGTTTGGCATACACATGAAAACCAATGAAACTTTGGTGGCCTTTAAAAATGCCCAGATCTGTGTCATTGCTGGTGTGTGTGTGTGTGTGTGTGTGTGTGTGTGTGTGTGTGTGTGAAGCTCTTTTACTTTGTTATGTTTTACTGGAAACACATACATATCCAATGAAAAAGAAATACCTACTACTGATGGCATTTGTTCATTACAGGTGAGGTTATCTAAGCATTAGAATGGAGACGAGTAACTTTGTTCAGCACCACAATATATGTTGGAAATGTTTCACAAGCGGAAGTAGCAAGATATTATAATTGCTTTGCTGAATCAGACCAAAGGTCCATTTAGACAAGCACTCAGTTTCCAAAAAGGACTGGCCAGATGCTTTTAGAAACACAAGCAGGGCATGAAGGTTATAGCTTTTGTTTACATATAATTTGCCTATGTATGCATAACTCATTTAAGTAGCTAGCAACCTTGTAAATTAATGAGGTGGAGTAGAATCCGAACTGGGATTTGAGATGAGATCTTTTACATGCATATTTGCATACGTACACCCAGTATACAAGAACTTTAAAAAATAAAGAAAGAGTACCTATGAAGCTGCCTGATATAGACTGAAGCCATTGTTCCGTCTAGCTAAATATCATCTGCACTGAATGGAAGTAGTTCTCTTTCAGACAGGGTTTTTCTCCATCCCCAGCTGGAGCTGCCAGAGATTGAACCAGAGACTTTCTGTATCGAAAGCAGATGCTCCACCATACAACTACAGCCCCATTCACCCATACAAAGGAATACTGATCATCTCTGATTTTTTAAAATAAGAAAATGTGGGGCAAATTTATGGATTGGGCATAGGAAAGGGCTAAATGCCATATGAACATGATACATTATTAATCTAATCTGACAGAACATAAAGCATTCACACTGAGTCTATTTCAAAGAATCCCAGAGCAGACTGCTAGGTGCTTTGCAAGAAAAGTCACTGACAGCTTAGGGGCTGGGGGCTGGGAAATATGCAGTCATATGTACTCTGAGGAAATTATTGGAGGAAAACAGGCTCAGTAAAAAAATCTCAGGCATTCCTGCTATCGCAACAGAGCCATAACAACAATGAAATCCACACTGCATTTTCAATATTCCTTCCTTTGTGATTAACAGGAAACAGTTTGTCAATATTAACAATGGCCCTTCCAGAGGAAACATACTGCTTTGTAGAGGGGAAAATCCAGCCATAATATAGTGAAGCAGATAAAACCGCTTGTAGATTACATTCTTGTAATCTAGGCAACACTTCCCCACATCCCGCCTCCCTCATCAGCCTTCCAGACAGAACGCATGCACAGTGGGACCTGGACTAGGCCTCAGTGGAATCAGAAAGGTGTGTTATGAAGGACTGAGCCAGCCAAGACTAGTTTTCCATAGAATCACAAGGTGTGCCTTCTTCAGAGCAGAAGGCATCATGCCAACATGTACAGCTTTTGGCCCAACGCTACTGAGTGTGAGTGTGTGTGTGTGTGTGTGTGTGTGTGTGTGTGTGTGTGTGTGTGTTGTTTAAATCCAATAATGCATACTCACTGAGAGTTGACAAGATAGCCCAATGAACAGAAGCAAAAGGACTGACAATGGCAATTGTTTTGCTTTTCTACAAGCTACATTTGCAATATGGCACACACACAAATATTATTTTTTAAGTTTCAGTTCTTGTCACACTGTGCCATGATCAAAAAAAGGGGAACACAGGACAGAGCTATGCAGATTACAGCATAAAGAGTTTAATGAAATTATTATTATACTAGCCAACTCCCCCACAGAGCATCTGTGCGCTCTTTGGGGCCGGCTGTTCCCCCCTCCCCTCCCCCTCCCTCCAGCCCCATGCTCTCTTGCCCTCCCCCTTCCGTTCCTCCCCTCCCTCCCCACCACCACCTGCACAGAGCATCTCCAACCAGCGCCGCAGCTGCTCCTCACGGGGCAGCGGGTGGCCAAAAAAGGCCCCGCTGCCGCCGTTCCTCCTACCAGGCGGCAAACAGGGAAGCCCTGCCGCCCGTTTCCCTTACACCCTAGCCTCCAATGGGAGCCGGGGCTGTGCCCTGCTGCCATTTTCCCTCCCGCCTCAGGCTGCAACAGGCGCGGTTTAAACCCCACCCAAGTGGTTTCCCCAAGTGCATCTCTTGACCTTTCATTCATACATCAACCTCTGTCAATGGGGCAAAAAGGCACCTTTTAAAGCGGTAGCTCTCTTTTGAGAGCACTTGTTCCTATCCAATCCCAGCACAGCATCCCTCCAATGGCTGTTGCTGGTGTTTACCTTGATTCTGTTTAGATGTTGACCCCTTTGCGGGCAGGAATTCCTCTAGGGGGCACACAAACACACAAAATGCTGCTGCCACAGCAGGAGAGTGAGCTAGTGTTGCTCCTGTAAGGGCTTCTTAATACTGAGGACAGTGGCAGACACCTCATTTAACATCTAGTAACAATTGTTTTGCTTACCAAGTTCACTCATACAACTAAATTTAAATATTGATACCACACTATATTGTGCCCCAGCATAAGACAGCTTACAAGCAAATAATATTATAGGTAAATTAATTATACTCTCAAACGCAACAGTGTAAAAAAAAAAGGGGGGGGGCAGGCCAGGAATGGAAAACTGTAAGCCACAAAGCAGCAGCTCAAAAGGCCTCATATGGCCCTCAGAAATAAAGCTGTGTTTACTTGCTGGTGGGAGGCCAGCAGGGAGTTTCAAAAATTTGGTGCCACTATGGAAAAAGCCCTGCAGGGCCGCTAAAACAGAGCTTAACAGCAGGTAGGTTCATATGGAAGAATGTCCTCCTCTTCCAAGTATTCTGAAGGGCCTAAAGTAAATGAAAAGTTGTGCCGTCAAGTCGGTGTCGACTCCTGGTGACCACAGAGGCCTGTGGTTGTCTTTGGTAGAATACAGGAGGGGTTGGTTGGTTTGTTTATTGATTGATTGATTGTTACATTTATATAGCGCCTTTCATTAAAGCAATCCCAAGGCGGTTTACAGCAAAAAATTTAAACACAAGGTGGTAAAAAAGACACATTTAAAATATTAAGTGAAAAAAATATTAAACAAATCTGATTAAAAATTTAAAACAAAGGCATAAAAGCAGTACAGACTATAAAGAGCAGCAGCAGAGAATCAAATAAATGCCTGGACAAAAACCCAAGATTTTACACTTTTTCTAAAAGCTGTGATGGAGACTGAGGAGAGACTAGCCACTGGGAGAGCATTCCAGAGTCTGGGGGCAGCAACAGAGAAGGCCCTGTCCCGCGTGCATGACAACCGAGCCTCCCTCAGATGACCTTGTCAAGCGGGCAGCAACCCTTGGGAACAGGAGGTCCCTCAGGTATCCCGGGCCCAAACGGTTAAGCGCTTTAAAGGTCAAAACCAGCACCCTGAATTGGACCCGGAAACGAACTGGTAGCCAGTGCAGCTCTTTCAAAATGGGTGTGATGTGCTCCCACCGGGCAGCTGCAGATAAAACCCTAGCTGCCACATTTTGCACTAGCTGCAGTTTCCGGATATTCTTCAAGGGCAGCCCCACGTAGAGCGCGTTACAGTAATCCAGCCTTGACGTGACTAAGGCATGGGTAGCCATGGCCAGATCTGCCTTCTCGAGAAAGGGACGCATCTGGCGCACTAGCTGAAGCTGTGCAAAGGTACATCTGGCCACCGCCTCCAACTGAGCTTCCAAAAGCAGAGCCAGGTCCAGTAGTACCCCTAAGCTGCATACTTGCAACTTCAAGGGGAGTGCAACCCCATCCAGAACCGGTAAAATCTCCTCATCCCGATTGGCTCTCCTACTGACCAACATTACCTCCCTCTTGTCCGGATTCAATTTCAGTTTATTAGCCCACATCCAACCTATCACGGCCTCCAGCCCCCGATTCAGGACATCCGCCTCCCTAGGATCAGATGACAAGGAGAGATAGAGCTGAGTGTCATCCACATATTGCTGACAACTCAGTCCGAGTTCCCGGATGACCTCTCCAATGGTTTACCATTGCCTCCTCCCACACAGTTTGAACACTCCAACTCTGAAGGGTCTAAGCAACCACAAATCTTTCATGTAGTGTTTCTCAATATGGCCTCCTGTCCCGCATTACTCACTTGCCCTTTAAAGATATATTGTGGAGGTGGGGCAGTAGTTTCAATATTCTGAAATGCTAAAGAATCAGTGACTTGTCCTTTTGACAATCAGGCTCCAACTAGATTTGGCAAACTCATGCCTACACTGCTTTCTGTCCTACTAACTGTCCAGAGGACTGACATTGACAGACGGCTTCGCAGGTTACTGATTGAACTGCACTCTAATCTCATGGTCGGGGTGAGAGTGGGCCGACAAGGACCGCTATCCAACCCCATTTTATTAAACAGAGGAGTCAAACAGAAATTGTTGGCGATGGCCTAGTTAATACCATTAACTCATTGCTGAGGGAAGGTAGGATGCGTCCTTGTTTGAAGGAGGCAATGATTAGACCACTTCTTAAGAAGCCTTCCCTAGATCCTTTAAGATCCTTTAAGAGAGCCCTAAAGATGTACTTGTTTGGCCCGGCCCTCCAAGGTTTTTAAATTGTTTTAAACTGTTTTAATTGTTTTTAAATGGTTCTGAATTGTTTTAAAATTGTGCTTATATTTTTTTAAGCAGTGTTTTTAAAATAGTGTTTGTTTTTATGTTTTTTAAACTTGTTCTGCACTGCCCAGAGTCTTTGGATAGGGCGGTCTAGAAATGTAACAAACAAACGAACAGGGCTCTTGGCTCTGTTTTTATATCAATGATATAGTACAGGCCATGAAATCCCAAATTCTTCTCCCTTCACTTTATGGGCACAAAGTGAAGGCAGAGAGTACATTTGCTGAATATGGGATAGCATATCTGCCAACTGATTTCCTTCTTGGTAGTGCCAATAGATAGAACTAGATCTTCCAGAAGGTTGTCCTTAACACATTTTAGCAGTATCAGATGGACTAACAGAGATTGGGGGCAGCCCTGCCTCCATTCTTAGCTGAGCAGCGGGGGTGCCTGGGGGAAGGCCCAGAATTTTCCTCAGGAAATCACTTTGGACTATTCTGGACTATTTCGAATTACTTTCACATTCCACCCCCAAATCTCTGCCCCATAGAAAAGCTGTGGAATTACTCTGCCCTGAAATTGATCTTGATGTGTGTTGGGGATATGGCATTCATTCATTCATTCATTCATTCATTTATTATGTATTTATTTATTCGATTTTTATACCGCCCTTCCGAAATGGCTCAGGGTGGTTTACAATTAAAAACAGAACCCATTAAAACCAATAACAATTAAAACAGAAATATAAATATGAACACCAATTAAAAACATCTTAAAAAACAATTAAACTATCAGAACAATTAAAACCCTGAAAACCAGGTTAGCATTAAAACAATTAGAACTAATTAAAACCCTGAAAGGCCAGGCCAAACAAATGGGTTTTATGGGTTCTCTTGAAGGTCAGTAAGGAATTAAGATTGTGAATTTCTGCTGGGAGTACATTCCACAGCCCAGGAGCAGCTACAGAGAAGGCCCGCCTTCTCATATTTATATCTTATATATATCTTTATATGTTGTATATCTTGATACAAGATTTATATCTTGTTTCAAGATCAGGCTTAGAATAATGCTGGTCAAATTGGCTGATTACTGCAAGGAGGAGAATCTGAGGATCAACCATGATAAAACAAAAGTGGTAGTTTGGGGTACCAGCAGAATCTGATGGAGAATTCACACCCAGCAAATAGAGCAATGCCCCTCCTTCGAATATTTGAGTGTTTCCTTTCAAAAATCTTTATCTTGGTCAGTCCTTCTTAACGCAGCCCTATTAAATGCGTGACGTGCAGCAGGAATCATTTTAAAATCCTTCTTCGGGAGGGGGGAGATGAATAAATTCCAAGTAGTCCAGAATAATTTCCGGAGGAAAATTCTGGGCCTTCCCCAGGCACCGCTGCTGCGTATCTAAGAATGGAGACAGGGTTACCCTCAATCTCTATTAGAGTCCATCCAGTACTGCTAAAATTGATTAGGAAACTTGGCAATCTTCTGGAAGACCATCTAGTTAAATCACATCATTGGCACTACCAAGAGGGGAATTAGAAGGCAGATATGCTATCCCATATTCTACAAGTGTACTCTCTGCCTGTTGTGCTCCTCTGGTGGCGACTCAAGGCCGAGCCTTCTCTGTGGCTGCCCCAGGGCTTTGGAATGCACTCCCCATCAAAGTAAGAGCTTCTCCATCTCTGACTGCTATTAAAAAGACCCTAAAGACACAACTGGCTTTTAATTAAAATTATGTAATGTAATGTAATTTTATTTACAGTCATTGATCAAACAGATTAATTAAAATTAATTTTAAACTGTTTAATTGTTTTTATTTTATCTTGCAATTTGGACTGTGTATACTACCTAGAGACGTATATATCAGGTGGTTGGTAGATAGAGAGATAGAATTGGGAAGAAAGGTGTATCTGCTAGCCTTGCTACACATCTGGCTAAGTTGTAGTTCCAGAACTAGCCCTCTTATTCGAGTTGTACCCATCAGAATTGCAACTAAAATTAGGCATTTAGGATTATCTTTTTATTTTCACGCATGTTGTTTAGTTAATTATGTTTTGTTTACTGTCTTATGTCTTATCTGTTTTTGTTTAAGCATGATGTCTTCTTTAAGCTATGTTTTATGTTGCTTTTTTATGTCTGTTAGGACCGGTGGTTACAACAATAAATTTACTTACTAACAGTCCAATTAGTCATTGCTAGCCAAACACACACAAACTCAGGAAACACCCCCACAAAGTTGTTTTTTTATGCAATAAAGGAAAATAAACCAACAACATAAGTTATTTTGTCTGAAGAATAGCACATGCCTATTAAGGATTAGTACAACCTGTTATTACAACTGAGAAAACAAACTTTTTTGAAAACATTTTTCAGAAGCATTTGATGTAACATGGGGGATGAGGCCATGTCGCAATGGTAGAGCACACACTTTTCATACAGAACTTTGACTGAAGAATGGTATATAAATAATAGTAATAAATTGTATATATATATGTGTATATGTGTGTGTGTGTAGTAGTAGTAGTAGTAGTAGTAATAGTAGTAGTAGTAGTAGTAGTAGTAGTAGTAGTAGAAGTTATGTGACCCCGAGCTTTTAAACTAATTTAAAAATGGGGTTTTAAGCTGTTTTGTATTGTATTTTGTACTTTCTTTTTACCTTTTTTATCTGTTATGATTTAATGTGTTGTGTTCTTATGGTATGTTTTAATCCTCTGTTGTGAGCCACCCGGAGAACAATATGAGCCAGCTAACTGATGATGATGATGATGATGATGATGATGATGATGATGAAGAAGTGGCTAGAGTGCTGGACTAGGATTGGGGAGATCAGAGTTCAAATCCCCATTCAGCAACGATACTAGCTGGGTGACTCTGGGCCAGTCACTTCTCTCTCAGCCTAACCTACTTCACAGGGTTGTTATGAGGAGAAACCGAAGTATGTAGTACACCACTCTGGGCTCCTTGGCGGAAGAGCGGGATACAAAATGTAAATAAAATGTAAATAAATAAATATAATTATAAGGTTCCCAGTTCAATCTGTGGAATCTCAAAATAAACCTGGTGAACACCCCATCTGAAACCCAGGAGAGCCACTGCCAGTAAGCGCAGATAGCACTGAGCTAGATGGACCAATGGTCCAACTCAGTATAAGGCAGCTTGACATAACCATGACAACAAAATCCACATGACCTTTGGATGAAGAATAGCCTTCTTCAGTTGACATTGTGGGAGTGGTGTCTGGCAGCATTAGTGTTCCCACATGCCTCTAAGAAGGACTGATAAAAAGCAGACTCTAAAAAGGATGGCCCATAATAGACAATTCCAAGGATTCCCTCTCCCGCTGCCACCCCTCATGTCACATCTCATGCCGTTCTTGAGGGTCCTCTGAACCTCCTGGAGCGGGTCTTCAGGAGGCTCAGAAATCTGCCCTGGAAGCAGGGGAGAGAAAACCTGTGCAAGTGCCATTGCATTCACACTACAACCCACAAACTACAGCATGAAGCCTGCTTCTTCTAGATTTAATGCATGAAAGAAAAGCCAAAAATTGCTTTCATCAGCATATTTAAAATGGTGTACTGATGCATTCACTCAATAAGCAACATGTACAAAAGGATTAATATACACTCAAATAAATAAAACAAAGATATAAAACCGAAATCTTGGTAGGTGTTCTCATAAATCTTTTAGTTCTCATAGCAATATTACAAATTCAACCAACATGGTTTGGAAAACAATCCTTTTGCACTCCTTTGTCTTCTCAATATAATATGTTTTTAAAACTCTCAATTACTCACAAGTTAGTCCTGAACAAATGTTGTGCATGTTTGTGTGGTGCGGGGGTGGGGAGTAAGGAATGCATTTACCAAAAAAGCCTGTATACATTATATTTAACTGGCAATGGGAGACAAAAGTACTTAAGGATGGGAAATAAGTGAATAATTTATAAACCAGCATTTTATCTGCCTAGTAAAAGACAGACCTACAAATGGGAAAAATGAAAACAAACTAAGCAGAGTCAAGGAACCCCCAGGGCACAGATAAATTTGCCATATGAAGATTGAACATTCTCACAGTAACATTATCCCCCAAAGGTCAAACATACAATGGGCACTAACTGTGGCTCAAGTAAACACAGAATTAACTAATTAACCCATCAGCTGAGCAACTCCAGATGCTGCTATCCTAGTACAGTCATTTCAACACTTTCTACCTTGAAGGAACCCTTTTCTGGATCAACTGTCTGCCAGTCAATCATGTAACCCTGATTCATTGCAAAGGATTCTGGAATATGTTCTACTCAGTTCTCACACAGGATACTGGGCTAGGCTTTCTGGGCCTCAATCATTGCCCTGAGGATTCCAAAAGATCATTTTAAAATGTACCCAACACTCCCCTACAGCTGCATATTACAGGGGAAGATCAGTAAGGTGGTCAAGCTGCCAATCAAGGAAGTCCACAGTCATTACCCTTCTCACTGAGGAATCCTTAATAAACTTCTATGGGATCCCCAGGTTCTCTGAAACACAGACTGAAAACCACAAATCCAGCCAATAGTGAAATCAGCCCACACACACAAATCACAAGGGACACATTCTAACCAATATTCTATATTTACAGACACAGAGCACAAATGTGATAAATAAAATAAACATATCATAGATGCAAATTCAGCACCCTGCAAGTTACACACAGCCGTACTTTCTTGCCCCACCTAGCACACCGTCGTAGAGGCCAGTGTGGTCAGCACAACTGTAAAAGTGAGAAGCGATATAAAGGTTCTTTAGCAGAAACACCATCCCATTTCTTCAAGCAGGAATGAAGTGCCTTGAAGTTGAAGCACTAAGGCCCTGTTGACTTAGGATTTCTGGTGAAAAATCCAGAAAGATTCCCTAGCACATGCACTTTTTTCCAATCTCTTGGCATGAAAGGAGAAAGATGGGATTGGGATTTCAGGGAGATCCCATATTCAACAACATGTGGCAGAGCCCAGATCACCCACTAATTTCTCCGTAGAATAAGGGGATGGGGAGGAGGAAGTACATGCACCCAAGAGACCCTTTACCAGACTGAGACTTCTCCCTGGAACATAGTACATTAACAGGATTTAAGCAGTGCACATGGAGCAGCTCTTGCGCAGGCCTTGTTGCTTTTTAAAGTGTTCAGTTTGGGCTACTGAATCAGCCATTGGTATTTCACTATGGTTAGCAACAACCTTGAATGACAGATGCCATATATGAATTACCACCTTGCCTCTCAACATTTTAAAAAATTTCTTAGCCATGAAATATTGGTCCCTTCTGTCCCTTTCACAACACCATCAGTGTTCCCAAACCCCAAAGAAACTAAACTAAAATAAGAACAGCATCTTTGAAGTTAATATTAGGTGTCTTGCTATGTATCCGATGATGAGAATACTCTTTCGGAAGAGAGGGCCACATGAGAAATATTTCAGGAGCCACAAAACCACAGCTACTGTGCATTAAGTTAACACAATTGCCTATTGCATTTATGAATCTGGCAAACACAAAATTCACTTTTGTTTATCTACAGTGACTTTCTTACTCAAACTGTTCCCTTTCAAGGGTAAAGATCTTGATGCAGAGTTTACAATTCAAACTTTGGTAGCAATTTGATTTAAATGGGTTTTTTTTAAACATGTTGATTTAAGGAAGCACGTTAGTTTTTTAAAAAATATCATGGCATCCATAATTGGGCAGCGGTGGGGGGAGGGGGAGATTATAGACAGTTCTCCCCCACGTAGCAGGTATTGTACCTTCTGCCACCACAGAGTTAGAAGCTTGCAAGTTTTTCCTGGAGCTTTTAGGAAACGTTGCCAATGGAATCCAGAACTACTGACGCCAAAGGAATAATGCTATAGCCTGTCAATTACCTATCAAGCTCTTTGCAAAGAGAGGTTGGGAGGAGGGAGGGGCCCGGCTCTTCCTAGGCCACTGAAACCAGCCTTGTTTACAAGTCACATATGCAGGGAACTCACTTGTACCTGTTTCCTCAAGCAAGGCAGTCCTCTGAATAAGAAGTCCTTCCATTGGCTATTTATAGACCGCACAGAAGAGGCGACATCTGGGCTAAGGCCTCCCCACTCAATCCCACCGCCTCGCTCCCCAGCCCTGCCCTCAGCTCTCCCCTCAAGTAAATACCCTGCGCTACCGCAGCCAAACTCTGTTGCTGTGGAGGGCACTTACCTCCGTGAACATGTCTTACTGCCTTCCTACATGGCAAGAGAGGTTTCCTGTTTTCATACATCCCCTTGTCAGCTGTAATCAGTGTCAATAAGGCTAGCGTCTTTTGTGCGGGTGGCTGGAATGGTAGCCCTGACAGAAAAGAACTTTTTAATCTCTTCCCTCACACTGAGCCATGCGAAGCCAGCAAGCGCTCCAGGCATAACTCCCTTGGCTCCTCTCCTAAAAACGCTCCCTCAAGTACATGGTTGCTTAGCAATATTTGCCGTGTGCGCGCCCCCCCCCCCCCCCCGCTCCTTGTATGTTTGAAATTGGCAACATCTGTCCCTTTGGCAGTTTTGACTTGTGCAAAGGACCGTACGGAGAGTTTTTCAAAAACAGAGGTGAAGACGTTTCATCTAGCCTCCTCTAATGGCTGGTTTTGTTAATATTTTATTTCCAGTTTGAAAAAAGAAAAAGAAAAAGCTGCAGCTGCACCCAGAGGAAGCAAGGAGGGAAAAGCAAGCCTCGCAGTCCGGTGGGAATTGTCTACAAAAGCACATACAGCAAAGTTCCTTTCTTTCTTTTTCTTCTGCTTATGTATCTAAAAACCACACGCTTTTGGTTTTGTTTTGTTTAAAGGATATTTGTTCCTACACTTTCTTTTCAAATTTCCAGATAACTAAATTAGCTGTACAAAAGCATGATCAATTACAATATTAATAACTAGTTTTCATTTATAATATTAAACATTTTTTTAAAATCAGCAAGTTCCACTGGGATTGACAGCTGTTTAAAAAAAAAAAAAAGGAAGGTGTTAGGTCAACACACACACACACACACACACACACACACACACACACACACAGACACACACCCACACCCCAGAACTACTTCTGTTATTTACAAGTGTTGACCTCTCCTTACATATTACCATTTTAAGACAGTGATACATCTTAAGTACTTTAAATCATTTTTATGCATGCTGCAAGGTATCACAAAACCAAATACGAACCAACAAGGGGAGAGAAGGCATTATGGGGATATTCATTGTATGCTTTATATTCTACTCTAACAATATCTTTTTACAATAAACACTTTGCTTGAAGGGTTTGCTTTTAATACTCTAGCAGAATTAAAAGTGAACAACAATTTCTTATGAAATGTTTTCTCTTTTGGGATTATTCATGTTTTTAGGCAAGGTTTTAACATGTTTTATCTGCCCCTTCACTCCCTCAAAACAAATTGCAAGAAAGAATTATGTAAGACCATTTATAGTATTAAGAAATTACAGATCTCTGAAACCCATGAAAATAAAAATGAAATATCAGAACTGCTGATATTATTCAGTAAGGAAATCCTCTCCCTCATTGCCTTCAGAAAACCAAAAACTTCCTGTGTTGATGTCTTCTGTTTTCATCAGCTGACATCCACACCAAGTTACTCACAAGCAGTCACACTGAAATAGGACAAGTTATTCACAACTATCTTGTCCCATTAATTTCAATGGTACTATTCATGGGTAATTTATTCTGGATGTCAGGCAACTTTTATTCCCCCCATATCCTTATAACTGGCAAAATTAAAGATGCTTAGATATCTGTGTGTGCAGCAACTTGCTGGTCCATTTCTAATACTGGATATTGTTTGAAAGAAACAAAAGGTTTTATACTTTTACATTTCATAAAGATATGCAGTACAATTCTATGTACTAAATATAACACATCTTATGTTCTTTAAGCAGTAATGCAAGCTTAGATCTGATAAGAAAATGCATACTGTATACGTTCCAAATCTGGGGGAAACACACAGCTTCACAATTTCCAGAAATTTTACATCTCTCCACACACCCCACCTTCTACTCACTTGCCATCCTAAAGACAAAAAGAGTAGAAGAAAAAGTGGCATTTGTGCTAACTAAATTAGCTTGAAAGACCACTTTAAGGGATGAGGATTGAGGCACTAGCCCATCATATGCAGCTGTCTTATAACGTACAATTAGATCATTGGTCCATCTAGCTGCGTACTACCAACTCTGACAAGCAGCAGTTCTCCAGAGTTTCAGAAAGAGGTTTTTTCCATCCCTACTTGGAGATACAAAGAATTAAACCTAGGACCTTCTGCATTCAAAGAATCTGCTCTACCACTAACTACAGCTCTATCATCTCTCATTCCTCTCTTCAAAGTGATCTTCTACCAGCTTGCTAACCAAAGATCTAGAGTTGAAAAAAGAGGGGGCATGTGTAAACAAAAAGGCTGGGATTTTGCATTTCTAAACAAGATGGAACAGGATTAATTGAAAATAGCAAATGGATTAAACATGCTGCCAAATGGAGGGCTGTATGTGCATATGTGAGCTAGATTTCACTTGCACTGCCGAAGATGCCTCATGATTTTCTCCATTTATACAGTGCTGATTAACAATATAAGCAGTCCCAGTCATGGTTGATAAATATAGCAGAACATACTGGCCTAAATCCAGTAAAGAGAAAGAAACACTTTAGCCCATTTACATCAATGAACTTAAGTGTGCTTAACAGTGGTTATGCATAGGGCCCAATGTATACTTGCTGTACTAAAAAAACCTGCCGAAATAATATATTTAACATTGTTAAAATGCTTGTTCAAATACCATCTTTTTTCCAATGGACACCCAAGATCAAGATCCACCCCACTCCCTGCCACTAGATAACCAAGATCAAGTGTCACATTTATACACAAAGTTTACAAAAAGAGATCTGTGGCAGCCTAAAACAGGCTTCCACGCGTTTTCTTCGGCTCTAGGAGCCAGTCCAAAAATTTAGGAGCCAAACTACCCTCTGGTCCATGAGGTAAACATAAGAAATTGCTTTATACCCCTGCTAACTGGGCAAAGTGGCACCTTTTCAACATGGTGACTCTCTTTATTTAGCAGGAGGGGAGTAACTGACCCTATCCACCCCAAGCAAAGAACTCCCAGTGGCTGTTGCTGGTGTCTAGCTTATGTTTCTTTTTAGAATGTGAGTCCTTCGGGGACAGGGATCCATCATATTTATTTATTTGTTATTTCTCTATGTAAACAGCTTTGGAAACTTTTGTTGAAATGCCGTAAATAAATATTTGTTGTTGTTATACCAAGTCAGACCATTAGTTCAACCAGTTCAGTATTGTCTAAGCTGACTGGCAGCGGCTCTCCAGGGTTTCAGGCAGGAGTCTCTCCCTGCCCTAGCTAGAGATGCCAGGGAGTGATCCTGGCACCTTCTGCATGCAAGCATGCAGATGCTGTCCCACTGAGCTATGGCCCTGTCCCCTAAAAGGAGTATCTTACAGTGCTCACATGTAGCCACCCATTCAAATGCAAACCAAGGAAGACATTGCTTAGCAAAGGGGACAATTCATGCTCACTACAAGACCAACTCTCCTCCCTGACTCACCAGTGGCCCCAGCAACACCTTCTACTCCATGAGGGGGACGCCACTCACTCCAGCTACATTTTTTGCTCCATGCTTGGGGGGGGGGGCAGACTCCCATCTTGTTGTTCACTCCTCCTGGTCACACTCATCTGGCTCAGGCAGGCAATGGATAGGTGTGACCAGGAACAGGAGGGAACAACCCATCCCACCTGGTTTGCGGACCCCTCCTCCTGGTCATGTCTGTCCATCGCCTGGCTTAGGCACCTCTCTTAAATTTCCAGGCACCATGGTGAGCTGGCACCTGGGAAATGCTAGTTTTTAGGGCAAGGCTCAACATCACAAGACGTCACAAGTATTCAAGAGCCTGGGGCTGCTTCACATGCAGCCATTTGTTCTCCACATGAATTAGTGCTGGGAACAAAATGGAGCCAGCATGAAATAATAAAACATGCACTCCCTCATATTGCCATCTCCCATAGTACCTTCTCTATGATTATGGGCATGCAATACCGGCCAAAGCAAGGTTTGCCAAGAGCACTGCAATAAAATAACCAGTAAAGGGTCAGACTGCAAGTCTGCTATTAGTAAGAAAGTAATACGCTTATTGCTACAACCACTGGTCATAATGTGTCTGCTATAAAGAATCAGAGACAGTACTGAAGTGATACATTTTCCAGGGACCAATTTAAGCACTCTAGAAATAATGACAACATTAAAGATACTGTTCTTGATCAGCATTCACATCTAAATGGCAGGATTTGATTGTGGAGGAAAGTTGTATTTGGAAATATCCACGCTAATGCCAACCTTCTTTCTGTTCAGTGGTCTGCTATGCAAAACAAAGAGGGCCAGGATTGAGTGCAAGCAGTTTGGAAACAGTGCACTAGTGCAAACCCGGACAATGCACCTGATTCTGCAGCAATGCAGTACTGAACTATGTCCTTGCATGAGCCAGGAGTGACAGATGAAGGGGCATGGACAGTGAGACAGGACAGCAAAGCTGACACAAAGATGAGTTTGCATTCTGAACCCACAAATTCCAGAAGGCGAGACTCCTAACTCAAGCAAGCTACCAAGTGCCAAATAGCTTGTACAGGTGCGGAGTCCTAGCAAATTTGACTTGGGTGCCATCCTGCCTGACCCACCCGCAGAGAACAAGGCACAGGGCAACTCCACTGGAGGCCAACTTAGCTTCCCTTCTGCCACATTTGCTAACTGGGTGCAGGGTTGCTGCATCACATCTGAAGCAGTCACTCCAAGGCAAGGCTCTCCCACTCGTGCCCCTGAACTAGAAGTGATCAGCAGCCCATTCTTCCTGCACACCTTGCTTCTGGCTGAGGGCATCCTGTAACCTGGCAGAGCAGGGAGAATATTGCAGCTGTGAAGTAAAGCCAGTGAAGAGCAGGAGAGGCTGGGAGGACAGGGAGGAAGAGAAGAGTGTTCTGCTGCTTATGGTGGAGCTAGGCTGTACCTTGCTTTCTTTACGGAAAGGATTGCACCCTTTGTCATGAAAGCTAATACACATACCATTCAGGCACTGTCCACAAAATACCAGGTACTACTTGGAACCAGCGGTCCCTCTAACTTTTCTCATCTCTGTGCGGAATGAGTTTTGTTCTTGGCGGCAATATCAAGGCACTGTGTGCGTGCGTGCATTCAGAGTGGGACCTTCCTAATTCAACCCGAGCGGGAGCTATAATTAACTGAGCAGATATCAGAAAACTTGTGAGCGCGTGCACACGTGCACGCCTTAGAGGGAACAGTGCTTGGAACTCAGTAGGGAATTTAGATATGCACAGATTATCCTGACTGCAACTGTCTCTCTCGCTCACTCATCCCACCTACCACTGATCTGCCACAAAAACAACCCTAAGAACAGGGTTGTAGAGTGCAAGTGAAAGGCAGACTAAAACTGGTGAGCAACATGTCTGGGCTCACTTCAGAAGCTCACTAATGCTGGATGTTGCTGTATTTCTGGGCATTGTTCTTAGCTCATTAACATGCATACCGTGGTCGTCCCCCCCATCCCCAACCTCTCGCTGACTTCATTGTTTGCTATATCCCTGCCTTGCTGGAAGCGGTTGCCTGTCATCTGCTCCTAAGCCTTGCTCCAGTTTTTCCTGCTGGTTCTTGCTGACGTTTCTCCTTTCATGTCAGTGCAAATTCCACCAACACATGGAATGATCAACAGCTTCTCATTAGGAATTCTAACCTACTGCTATGTCAAGCTGTGCCCAAGAAAAATAATGAGTCAAGTGAAAGAGCAAGAGGTGTTTGGTGGTGGTGCTGGTTGTTTTTAATCATCTTCTATCCAGGATTGCCAGATGTTCCTAATTTAGAGTGATATCTTTATTCAAACATTCAACTCCTTAGAAAGGACAACCTCCATCTCAGAACAGCTGATCACCAACAGCACTCTAGAAGATGAAAGCCAGTCTTGTGAGACCTTTGAAGGAGAGCTGGTCTAGTGGTAGCAAGCATGAATTGTCCCCTTGGCTAAGCAGGCTCTGCCTTGGTTTGTATTTGATTGGGAGATTGATTTATTGATTGATTATGTGCCGTCAAGTCGGTGTCGACTCTTAGTGACCACATAGATAGATTCTCTCTAGGATGATCTGTCTTCAACTTGGCCTTTAAGGTCTCTCAGTGGTGCATTCATTGCTGCCATAATAGAGTCCATCCACCTTGCTGGGGGTCATCCTCTTCATGGAAGAAGAAGAGAATCTACATGTAAGATATTCCCCTTAGGGGATGGGGCTGCCCTGGGAAGACCCCAGATTCTCTCCCTGGCATCTCCCAAGATGCCATCTCCTATTTGTAACCTTGGAGAAGCCACTGCCATTCTGTGCAGACATTACTGAGCTAGATGGACCAATGGTCTGACCTGGTATAAGGCAGCTTCCTATGTTCCTTCCAAGGTGGTAGTGAACATGAATTGACCACTTAGATGAGCAGGGTTTGCCTTGGATTGCATTTGGACAGGTGACTACATGTGAGCGCTGTAAGATATTCCCCTTACGGGATAGAGCCATAGCTCAGTGGAAGAGCATCTGAAGGTCCCCGGTTCACTCCCTGGTATCTCCAGGTAGGTCTGGGAGAGACTCTTGCCTGAAACCTGGGCAAGCCCCTGCCGGTCAGTGTAGGCAATACTGAGCTACTTGGACCAAGGGTCTGACTCAGTATAAGGCAGCATCCTATGTTCCTAGGAAACAGTGGCTGACATGCTGTGCAATCCAATGCCGGCATTTCCAAACCACTGGGGCTGCTGTGCACATGAAAAGCAGCCCTGGTAGCATGGAGGAGGTAGGCAGTTGCACAACAACCTAAGACAGCACGTGGATACTTGCATCGTTCTACTTCCATGCAGAAGTACCTGCTCATTGTTTTAGGTTGTTGAGAAAGTTTCCGCCTCTGCAACACTACTGGGCTGACTCTGGAATGCGCAGAAGCCCCAGTGGGTCATAAACACCAGTACTGGATTGTGCAGCATTGAACACTATGGCAGATCAAGGTAATCTCTAATTACTACTGCTACTACCACCGCCTTTATCTGGACTAAGTTTACCTTCACATACTCAGCTTCTCTGAACAGAAGCTTATCACCAGAAAACACCCTTTTATTTCCATTTCACCACAGTCAGCTACTACGAAGCCAGTATAGACATGACACTCACCAGAGAGACTGGCATCCTCTAGGCAAATTTCACTGACTGCATTGATGACTCATTGGCTGCACCACCTGGTACAATTTTCTGTGTGCGTTGAGGTTATCATGTCACAAGTTTCTTCGGCCCTGCCAATGAACGCCATTCATACAGACTGCCTGTGCTGGGACGGCCCAAAGTCACACTCAACACCACCACTAAGATGGGGGAAGGCAGCTGGACTTATAGATGGCCTATCCCCATGGCAAATGCAAAATAATAGTAATGGACTTCTTATTGTTATTTCGTAGCATTTGCATAGAGCTGGTATTGTGGTAGCAAGCATGAATTGTCCCCTTTGCTAAGCAGGGTTCGCCTTGGTATGCATAGGTGACTATGTGTGAGCATTCTCTGTTGTAAGATATTCTCCTTAGGGAATGGGGCCGTAGCTCAGTGGGAGAGCATCTGCTTGCATGCAGAAGTTCCCAGATTCAGTGCTTGGCATCTCCAGGAAAGGCAGGGAAAGACTCCTGCCTGAAATCTTGGAGAGTCACTACCAATCAGGGTAGACCAGGGGTTCCCAATCTGTGGCATTTCAGGTGCTGCTGAACTACAACTCCCATAATACACAGCGACAATAAACTGTAGCTGGGGGTGATGGAAGTTGTAGCTCAGCAACATATGGAGTACCACAGGTTGGGAAGCCCTGGTATAGACAATACAGAGCCAGATGGATTAATGGTCTGACTCAGTAGAAAGCAGCTTCCTATATTCTTATAGCTCTTTTTTTGTGTGTGCAACCTTGTGGATCCTTACAACAATCCTGTAGAGTATTGTTATTCCCATACTGCAGGTGAGGAGCTGAAGCTGAGAGGCAGGGGCTTGCCTAAGGCCACCTACTGAGCTCATGAGAGTGGTAAGATTCAAACCAAGAAGTCTCAATTCACTATTAAATCTTTTAGTCACTATTCTACAACAATGCAATATTTTTCATGCAATTGGGGGGATAATAATACTTTACTTGACTTACAGGGTTGCTGTATGGCTTAAAGTACTCGAGTCCGTGTTGACTCCTGGCAACCACAGAGCCATGTGGTTTTCTTTAGTAGAATACAAGAGGGGTATACCATTGCCATCTCCCATGCAGTATGAGATGATGCCTTCCAGCATCTTCCTATATCGCTGCTGATTGATATAGGTGGTTCCCATCATCTGAGGAGTTGAACCAGCAACCTCTTGCTCCCTAGGCAAGTTACTTCCCTGCTGTGCCATTAGGTGGCGTTGTATGGCTTACATTAAGATAATACATGTGAAGCATTTTACACAGCTCCCAACATACAGACAAGCTGCTGTATACAAACTAACGTATTCCAAAGGGGAAGTCAGTTAGCCTGTTGCAGATCTGGCCCATGAAAGCTATGCTGAAATAAATATGTCAGCCTTTAAGGTACCACAGGGCACTTCCTTATGTGTGGATTCAGAGGAAACAGCAAAAGCGGAGATTACGCCATGACAGTGTTTTTGGTTGGTTTTGCAATGTCATTTTTTAATGAATATTTTGACATGCTGTGGACAAGAGATACATCATAGACACAAACAGTAGTTCAGAACTCCTGGCAACTGGGCACACTAAATTTCTTGTGTGGGCGGGCACACCCACCCCCTGGACATGTACACCCAGGAACATTCAGCGACATCAACCAATGAGGGAGTTGCACTGCTCTCAAACTGGAGGGGAAAAAACAACACAAACACACACACACCCATCTGATACGCATGTTCTGATGTTAGTTGGCATGTGGCAAGTACACAAAGTTAAAGCCCTAACACCACAATAATTCTCAGACTCCCAAATTCTCTGCCTCATATCTGTCATATCATATCTGCAAACTCATTCTGAAAGCAGAAGGGAAAATAATCAATGGTTTAAAACACACACACACGCTTTTCATAAATTTCCCTCCATCCTGCTAGTCAGATATAACTTTGTAGTGCAAAAAGCATGCAGGGTGTATGACCAGAGGTTGTATCCTCCTTGTTAGTATAAAGGTTTGATTTAGTCAAGCCAATAGACACCCACTCAAAGTTAAGCACTTTCCGGATCTTGGGCTAACAATCCTGTTAAATCATATGCTTAAATTTTCTTCCATTGAAATGATGGCAGAAAAGTGCATTAAAATAATTTTTTAAAGAGAAGACCTTTACTGGCCTTATTTTAATGAACCAAACAAGAAGAGATGCCCTGTCCCACAAAACCCTCATCTTAGCCCCAACAGAGAAACAACCCCACACTTCCTCATCAAGGAAAGACTAAGATACACTGCATCCCCCGCTGCGTATCTAGCACAGTTGCAAGCCCCCAAACCACAGAAGGGCCTTTACCCTGGCCCACAGTGCCATTCCCTCAGCTATGCTAGAAGGCAGATACAGGAAGACCCCTCCCTCAGCATGCCTGTGCCCCTGAGACTCTGGGTAAGTAGAAACAACAGTTCATATCCTCCTCCACGGCCCATTCTACAGAGACATTCACACCACCCTCATTCTCCCACTATTACTCAAGTTCCCAGGACACACAAGTCCATTTTACACCTCTCTTCTGCTCTCTGACGCCAAGCCTGCTACCATGCATAACATTGCCAAGCTCTACATGACAGCGTGCAAACTCCTTCGGGTCCTGACAGGTAGCAAGACTTAAGCAGGCCAGACTTAGCACTCAGCCTTATAACCCAGTTTTAGCACACTCATTAGAATTTTATAACCAGTACTAGTAATTTTAAGCCCGTTAGATTAACGGGCGCTAGTAGACCGCCCCCGCCCCCGCCAGCGGGCCCAGTCCTTCCGCCACGGCCCCCGCCGCCAGCGGGCCCAGTTTCCCTGGCGTGGCGGCGGCCGCCATCAGGCCCAGTCTCCTTGCCGTGGCAGCCACCACCTCTTGCCGAGGCCACGGCTCCGCCGCCGCCTCGCCTGCACTCCCGCCACGGCCGCCGCCGCCATCAGGGCCAGTCGCCCCACCGCGGCCGCTGCCGCCTCGCCCGCACTCCCATCACGGCGTCCGCCGCCATCGGGGCCAGTCGCCCTGCCGCGGCCACCGCCACCTCTTGCCGAGGCTCCGCCGCCGCCTCGCCCGCACTCCCGCCACAGCAGCGGCCGCCGCCATCGGGGCCAGTCACCCCACTGCGGCCATCGCCACCTCACCCGCACTCTCCTTCCTGCGTTGGTGGCGGCCGCTTCTCCTCGGCCCGCCGGTTCTCCTCCTCCCAGCCCCAACATGGCCGCCGTGTCTCTGTGGCCATATCTTTCTCGGACGTTCTGGGCATGCGCTCTGCGCATGCCCAGAACAGCCGAGAAAGACACGGGCAGGGAGACACAGGATTACACTGTGGCTCTTTATTATAGAGGATTGCATAGTTTTGCAGCTGTTTAGGTTTTAAGTCCTTGAGTTTTTAGATTTTGGACCCTTGGGATTCAGGATTTAGGATAACCATCTTATGTTCTTTTTATGCTACTATGTGTCATTTTTATGCCTTTTATGCCATTGTAACCTACTTTGTGCTGGTCAAAGACCATAATAAAGATGATTTGAGCCCCCAACAGAGGAAAGCAACACAGTAAACTACAAGAATAATAAGCCAGATATAGCACAAGGAAAAATAAAAGGATAAGGATGGAAGAAGAAATGTGGGAGACAAAAAACAGGGTACAGGAGAAAGCAAAACAGGAAGCAGTATGGCAGAGGAACTCCAAGTACTTAACTTTGGCTGGATGGTGCCCAATATGTTTTAACTGCTATAACCAGCAATGGGAACACACTTTGACCTCCCCCCACCCAAGACATGATTTACAAAATGGCCTGATTTAAATGGGTCTCTTTCCCCCCAATTATTTAAATCACCCTGATTTAGAAATCAATCCACCCTAGTCTCTACCAATGACTGCAATGCCATTCACTCACAAGAAAACCTCCAGCTACTGCTGCTAATGTCAGCCACAACAGGAAATGAATTCAGAGTCCTACGGAAACACTGAACAAGTAGATAAACCAGAGCCTCTAGCTGCCGAATTGCCAAGGGTCAATTTTGAATGTGGGGGAATATGGCATCTGTTTAAACCTGATTACTCATAATTTCTTGTGAGGAGGAACTGATTTCAAACTGTCTCACACACTCTCACCCCATGGTCTTTTCAGTCCAAGGAGCTGCCCCCCTCAATCAAATGTCTGCATTTTAGTCAAAGCCATCCCTTGCACCAACTCCAATACTGTCTCCATAACACGCATACTGATACACACAAATGGAGCTGGGTCTAAATCCACCTCTGCTAAGGGCTTATATGGACATAGTCAAACGCACCCACTCTCTATGCCTCAGTCTCCCATCTGAAAAACAGTAATACAGGTGGCTCTCATTATCCGTGGTCTCACAGATCGTGGTTTCGTCTATCTCTGGTTGGGTCTAAGAGACCCAGGTCTTTTTATTCGTGGTGTAAAAAAACAGGTAAAATTTGCCTATCTATCCATGGTTCCTGGATGGCCGGAAATAACTTCTAATATGAATGTGTTTTGGCTTTCAGAATTTCCAGCTGCCATTTTGCAGCACAGAGCCATTTTGTGGCTCTTTTTAAAAAAATCTATAATTATTTTGGCAAAAATTACAGAACATTGGAGAATTAGTGGGTGGGGTGGGGGGGCTTGCTGGAGGCCTGGAGAGCAAGGTACTGTGCTTTATTCCCTTTATTTCTGCTTTTTTGCCCCCCCCCCCCGCCTTTTTTTAGCTTAAGGAACCTAATCCCTGGATTCCCATTCACGGTTTCTGAATTTGCGCCTATAGGCAAGAACAGAACCCCCACGAATAATGAAACCCACCTGTAATAGTGAAAGCAAACAAAAATGGTTGCATAAAGAGGGCGGGGAGCAAAAGGTAGGAACCAACCACTTTAAAATACTGCTCATTTATATTTCCTCCTGTTGGGTCAAGGCCTGTGTGAGGAACCTCTGATCTTCCACCTTGACAAAATCCTCCTAGATGCCGTATGCCCCCATGAATAGCAACAAGGAAAGGCCTATCACAATGCAGAGTTAAGGGCAGCTATGTCATCAGCAGCCCACAGACCAAACCAAGGGGAGACAAATAAGTCTCCCCTTATTTGCATGTTTGAAAATTCCAAGCTCATAAAGGCACAACACTGGCCCATGATGCAAATGCCATATTTTCCCACCATTTGGTGGACATCTTATTAAGCTCCAAAATAATTTCAATATGAAGCAGAAGGCTTCCAGTTCTAAATGCAGTTCTACACAAAGAAGTTGGCTTGTGGTGAGACTCGCATATAAGAGCAGCTTCATTTCTACACCTTGGAAAGAAAGAACCTTTTAATAATTTTTTCTTTTCTTTTTAAAGAGTTCCACTGTGTTGCTTCTTCAATACTGGACATTATGAGATGACATAATTTGGTACAGCAGAAAGACTTGGACAGATTTAGTGTTAGAGCAAAGTGAGTCACAGCATAGTTATCTAATGTGGATTAATTTATAGTAAAGCTGATGTCTCTGTTCAAATTGAAAGGCTCAACTTGTCAGTACTGCCAGGAACAGAAGTCATCAACAATTAATTCACAGCTGCAGGTGACACACAAGCCTTGAACATTCAAGTAGCCAAGCATCATTTGATGCCAGGAGAAATCACTGGGGGGAAAGGGAGAGGGATTTTGTTTGTAACCATCTCCATGTTTATTTGGGGGGCTGACTGCAGTTAAATCACATCAGAGATGAGCAGCATCATTAGCCTAATTTGGCCTAACAACAAAAATTACCGGGGCAGATTTCCATCCTTTCATGTTCTATTCCTTTAACGGCACATATGCAAAATTACACATCTTCATTTCAGATCAGGAGTGGAAGTTCAGCTGTTGCAGAATTACAACTCTCATAATCCACAGCCCCAAGACTTTGTGGCTGGGGATAATGAGACTTAGAACAGCCCTGCTGGATCAGGCCCAAGGCCTATCTAAGCCCAGCATCCTGTTTCCCACAGTGGCCCACCAAGATGACTTTGGGAAGCCCACAGGCAAGAAATGAAGGTGTGCTGTTTCTCCCCTGGAACTGGTATTTAGAAGCATCTTGCCTCTGAGGTTGGAGGCAGCCTATAGCCATCAGACTAGTAGCCATATATAGACTTGTCCTCCATGAATTTATTTAAGCCCTTTTTAAAGCTATCCAGGTTGGTGGCTATCACCACATCTTGTGGTAGAGAATTCCATAAGTTAATTATTGTGTGAAAAAGTACTTGCTTTTGTCGGTCCTAAATTTCTTGGTCTTCAGTTTCATGGGATGACCCCTGGTTCTAGTTTTATGAGAAAGGGAGAAAGATTGCTCTCTCTCTCTCTCCACACCATGCATGATTTTATAGACCTCTCTCGTGTCTCCCCTTAGTCTTATTTTTTCTGAACTAAAAAGCCACAGGTGTTGTAGCCTTGCCTCATAAGGAAGGTGCTCTAGGCCCCTGATCATCTTAGCTGTCCTCTTCTGCACCTTTTCCAGTTCTATAATGTCTTTTTTGAGATACAGTGACCAGAACTGTACACAGTACTCAAAATGTGGCTGTTGTAGTTCAGCACCTGGATTACCAAAGGTTGCTCTAGATTAATTGATTCGGAACGGCTGATATCCAGACTAAAGAAGTGCTCCTGCAATGAAAGTGCACTGCTGTGATAAGGAACCAATGATTTCATCCATCTTCCCTTTCCTCTGAAAAAGACTTGTTACTCCCTATAACATGTTCCTGAAAGTCACACAGACTTCAGGGACAAATTTCTGGGAATCACAGAGGACTTCAGAAGGAAGGGGAAATTGACAAAAATTGCACCAATCCCTGCAACATCAGCGTAGTGTTAGCAGCGCCACCATTTCATTAGTATGGATGTCAGTAAATGACTACAACTGTCTGAACTATGTATTCAATCAGAAATTGTAATTGACTATTTGGCAAGGCACACCATACAGATATACGTACAGTCGAACACACATGTGCGCACATGCACAGATACCCTCTGATACTGGTGGAGCAAAACATCTATCTCCCTTAGACAAAAAGGTGTTTAAAGGGTATTGAGTAACAATGGAATCTCACCCCAGAGCTTTGAATTTCAGTCCATTTTTTTCTGGAATACGTTTGGCTCTGATCATTTTACTACTATATACTGCTTAATAATCACTTTTCTAGTTATTATGGAAAGCTTCCAACATAATGCTGAAAATTCAAAAAAGTCACTACTCTGCAAGAGCTAAAGCAAAACCAAACAGTAAGCATAGCAATTTCACCAACCTCAATTGGTTCAGCGGGTATCTTCAATTTGGACAACTTGGTCTTGGCTTTTAAATTTATTTTCTCATAGGATTGTTCATGATATTCCTCAGGAGGTGGCTTGAGCTCTGGCGACTCATCTGGTGCTTGATCTTGACCATCCATTGGTCTGACGTAGGCAGTCGGTTTTTGTTGTATTGCACGGGTTTGCGAGGGTAAGGATGGGGGGAAAGTCTGGGAGGAAGGCTGGGCATTGACAGCTACAGGAGCACTCAAGCTGTCCAGGGTTTCATTATCCTGTGTTCCACCCACTAGGTTCTGAAGAGGGGAGCTCTTCTGCCCATGGTTTTTGTTGCTGTTGCCATGAGACCTGGAACTGAGACGCTGGCTGGAATGTAGAGGCGACAAGGGTGCTACAGGGGAAGACAATTTGGACAACAAGGGAGAAAGTTCCAAAAGTGAGGCTTGCAGTTCATTGGCGATATCTTCTTCAATACATCTTTCACTTTTCTTCTGGCATCTACTACTCTGGACTTCCTGAGGCTTACAGCTCTGCCCTTGACCTTGTTTCTGGTTGCTGGACATCCCACCAGTTTGTGAGGCTGGTTCTATCCTTGAGTGAAACTTTTGATAGGGGACAGAGTTGCCTGAAGAAGGACCACCTGAATTAAGGGGCCCAAAGGGTCTGTGGTGATGGCTGGGGTTCTGGAATGAGGGGGGCAACACGTTGTTGGTCTTTTCAGGAAAGAGCGGGTGATCTGGCTTGTGTTGCGGGATCAGAGACATGGCATTCTTAGGGATCCCTATGAAATTCTGATGAGACTTGGTGGTGATGAATTCCTTTATATCGTCATAATTGCCAAACATTTTCTGAATGCGGCTGGACAGCTCGTCTGTTTTTTTAATCTGAAATGGGGGGAAATAAACTGCAATGAGGGAATTAAATATTTTCAACTCAGAAAATTGCTGCATAAACTAACTGGATCTTGCCGATCTAAAAGAGGTTCCCACTTGAGTTTTCCAGGAACCTACAACAGCTTGAAGAAAGCCTTTAAGTAAGGCTCCAATGCAATACAGTGAAAATTACTGCATCTTTTGCTGTTCACTGAGAGCATCTACAGCCTTGAACTGATGTTGTAACCGACAAGCAAAGTCATAACCAGACGTTTTGTGGCGACAAGACCTAAAGGTAAACAGGAGCAAGGGGGCATCAACACAAACAGTTCAGTACGTTTAAATAATCTTAATTTTTTTAAAAAATGTAATGTTAATTTTTGTTTTTTTAAAAGTTAATAGAATCATAGGATTTTGGACCTTGGAGACCTCCTAATCTAATCCCCTGTTTAGTGTAGGCATCTGCTACAGCACCCCTGACAAATTCAGCCTCTCTTTGAAAGCCTTCAGAGAGGGGGGTCCCACCACTGCACAAAACAGACTATATTCCACTGCCCAACAGCTCTTACAGTTAGGAACTTCCTCCTAATGTCTAGCCTGAATCATCACCTTTGTTATTTCAACTCAATGATTCCAGTCCTGTCCTCAGGAACAGAGAACAAGCCTGCTCCACCTTCTATGCAATAGCCCTTCAGATGCAGCTAATGTATTTGGAACTACAGGAGACCTTTGTTTTCCATGGGTTCTCACTCTGCTGATGCACCTGTTCGCGGGCCCCCTGCCTCCATACCAATTCAGGTATAAGCGGGGGAAGTTCAGCTTATTTGCATTTTCCTACACTCGCAATAACTGAACTTCCAGCCACTTGTGCTGCCTCTTTAAGCCTCCTAGCATACCAGCTAACAAGCAGGGAGAGTAGCCATCAAATGGCCACCCTCCCCACTCCCATGCAGGGAGGTTTTAAGAGGGGCGCAAGTGACCAGGTGCTTTCCTTGCCACCTCCCTAAGCCTTCTGGGGCTTAGAGATGCAGCGAGGAAGACTTTTGGCCACTCACGCCGTTTCTTAAAGCATCCCCGCTCACGTGAAAAATTTAAGAAGCAGCGCCAGTGGCTGGATGCCTTCCTCGCTCCCTCTCCAAGCCTTTAGAGCAGGGATCCTCAACGTTGGGCCCCCAGATGTTCTTGGACTTCAACTCCCAGAATCCTCAGCCAAAGGCCATTGCAGCTGAGGATGCTGGGAGTTGAAGTCCAAGAACATCTGGGGGCCCAACGATGAGGATCCCTGCTTTAGAGAGATGGTGAGGAAGGTTCTTTCCCACTCACACCACCGCTTTAAGCCTCCCTTTGCGCCAGCTGGTACACAGGGAGGCTTAAAGGGCACTTGCCCACCTAAGTAGCGAACCCAACTCCATTTGGAGGGTTAGGTTAAGCACTCAAATATCACAGATTTACTGTTCAGGGGCGTTTCCAGGAACAGAATCCCTGTGGAAAAGAAGGGCCTCCTGCAATCCCATTGCCCATTGGCCAGAACACTGGAAAGCAGGACCAGATTTACCTGTTAGGAAGTGGCCTTCTAGTGAGCCAGACCATTGGTCCATCTAGCCCAGCACTGTCTGGTAGCACCCCTCTCTCATGCAGAAGTGTGCCCAAGCCCTGCTATAGAAGATCCTTTAGTCACAGCTGCTAGGAATTAAACCTTCTGTAAACAAAACATATGCTGTACCACAGTTCAATGGGTTCTCCTGGGTTTATTTCCTGTTGAACAGTTATTACTAACCACACATTTCCTCTTATATTACCATAAGTTAAAAGGTTTTAAAATACTTCCTCTTTTTCTTTTTTTTAAAAGCAAAGTAAAAACGTAGTGAAGGAGCATAGAGTGGGCTGCTGTCCCAGGGAAGAACAAGAAATTGATTTCCAAGCTGTAGAGCAGGGTTACACAACTTTGGCCCTCCCGCAGGTGTTGGCCTACAACTCCCATAATCCTTAACCACTGGCCATGGAGGCTGTGGATTATGGGAGATGCCATATAATGGTGCAGTGAGGAAGTAATTTGCCTAGGGAGCGAGATGTTGCCGATTCAAATCCCCATTGGTATGTTACAGGAAACACTTATATTGGGCAGCAGCAACATAGGAAGATGCTGAAAGCATCATCTCATACTGCATGGAGATGGCAATGGTAAACCCCTCCTCTCAAAGAAAACCACATGGTTCTGTAATCACCAGGAGTCGACACCGACTATATGGCACAACAACAACAATAATCCAAAAACAGCTGGGGGCCCAAAGTTGTGCAGCCCTGAAGTGGAGCATACAGGACAAGTCCAGCCTCAATCCGCAACGCAAGAAGAGTTATGTGCTTTCACCCCGCAATGCAATGAGAGATGCTATTGATACCTTGTAAGGTTCTCCAAAGAGGGGAACATCTGGAGGGAATCTCTCGCTCTCCTGAGGAACTTCCTGATTCCGCCGCTCTTTTGCTTGGATACGGAGCAAATTTCTTTCTTCATTGTACAAGCTGTTGGGGGAGCAAGGATAAAAAAAAAATAAACTACTACCTAAGATTTCACTCTCTGACATGGCAAAAGCCAAGCATCTAGAACTGAGACAGCACATCCTTGAGCCAAGGAGAAGCTTTAGAATTGCAAAAGTAGTTGGGTAATTAAGCTTATCAGAGGATTTGCACATGGTGGCTGACCACGTACAACAGAGAGCATAAATATATGCTCACTGGCATGCAGGGTAGACACAAGGAAGTGACTGTTAGTACAAGGAAAGTTTAAGAAAGAAAATATTCCCGCAAACCTTCAAATGCAAGAGAAGCATTTTCCAGGATCCTTATGGCATTCCGAATACAACCTTAAATAAGTAATGAGCAGGTGACCAATGCACCCCAGTCATCATCATGTTCTTTATTGCAAACACCAAATGGATCCAACTAATTAGAGATAGGCAACTCCCATTTCGTCTGTTCTTAGGGGCTTGAAGGGAGTAAAGCCATGTGCAATGTTTATGGA
The DNA here is from genome assembly GCF_027244095.1 of Hemicordylus capensis. NCBI lineage: Eukaryota > Metazoa > Chordata > Lepidosauria > Squamata > Cordylidae > Hemicordylus > Hemicordylus capensis. Next base: position 21,485,977 of record NC_069661.1, on the reverse strand, counting down.
GCTTCAGTCCTTGCTTCATGCAAAATATAGCTCATTTTACCTGGCCATGTTTACTACTGATTGCCTAGTCCCTAATTCACATAATCATTCTGATTTTGTTAGTACAGAACACTGAACTCCTAACTCAGGTATAAAAGGTCAAGAACCTTTAAGGTTATGGGCACAGCTTACCCTGTTTTTCAGGGGAAAACAGCTGGCCTATCTGAAGGCCCTAAGCCTTTGGTAGCTGTCCAATGATGTGGTCCCTGACTTCACTCTGTGCAGAACTATCAAATTCAACATATTTGTCAGTGGAAAGCTGCCAACAAAGTTCAACATAGTTATGTTTAATTTGATAGTGGAGGGAGATATTAAAAAGAAGTTGAGAGTCAAGAGGGTCAAATCTTGCCTTGCTCCAAGATGATTTAAAATGTTTAACCGAGTCTCAAACAGCATGTATAGCAAAGATTAGGAAAGGTGCCAATAAGTTCAAGTGAATGCTACCATGGATAACAAACAGTGAAAGATGCTAAAAAGGTTTCCTTCAGAAACTGAAGTCTTGCCCAAATGAGAACAAAAAGGAACAGAAAGTGCTGGTTCAGATGCAACACAGAGCTAGGACTGAAGCTTCAGTTTGCAATATACCTTAGGTTCCGATGTTCACACTCCACTCTCCCCTTTGTGCATGGCAGGAGTGGGGAGAGAAGAATTCCACTTCCTATTCTGGCTGAGCACAAGCCAGGATCTCTTGTTAAGTCCAAACGGAGTGGAGTGATCTGGCTTATTCTCTCACCAGAGTTCCAAAATAAACCAATACAATCCCAGCTTCAGATCCTGGTCTATTTTGAAACTCTAGGAAGAATAAGCAAGGATTACTCAGTTCAAATGAAGCAAGAGATCCTGGTTTGTTCTAAGCCAAAATCAGAAGTAGAGTCTTTCCTTCCACATGAAAGAGTGCACTCTTTTCCTTCCACATGAAAGAGTGCACTCGCCCAAGGTTATAGGGTAATACATGAAGCCAGGATTCAAATCTTAGCTCCACGTCCACTGGTCCAAACTCTGAAAAAACAAAAGATGACCACAGGAAAGCAATTTAAGAATTAAAAGAAGCAATAACAATGTCTTCAAATCTGTTATCCCATTAGACAACAAAGGAGAATAGGGTGATAGCAGAGAAAATAAATGAATTGTTTGAGACTGTCTTCACTGCAGAAGATGTAGGGCAGATATCTATGCCTAAATCAGTTTTTTCAGGGAAAAAGGCCGAAGAATTGTGTCAAATAGAGATGACAAGAGATGAACTTTTAGAGATTAGCAACAAACAATATGTTCTGGTAAGAACTAATCTGCCAACTTTCCTTTCACTATAACTTTAACTAATAATTAACATCATCACAAGTAAACCCACTTCAGCCTTAAATGTTCACATGTCTGTCATCTTGATTTGGGGTGGATGACATCATCACAAACTACGCCCTTGAGCCATCCCCTATGTGTCCCTACAACTGTACCAAATTGGTTCAGATCGGTTAGGCAGTCTACAAGTTAGCCCATTTGCACCTCAAGCGTTCATGCGCCCACCATCTTGAACAGGGGTGGATGATATCATCACATATGCCACTGAGGTGTTCCTACAACTGTCCTCATTTTGGTTCATATTAGTCCAGGCATTCCCAAGTTGATAGGGGGACACACACATGGACACAATGCCAGATGATCTCATAAGCTTACTTTACTTTAGGAATGTAGGCTAAAAATGAACTAGTCACAGGGTCCAGATGACATCAATCCAAGAGTTCTCTCTAATGTTCAACCCCATCTATCTCAATGCAAGAACCTCATTTCATTTTCAATAGGGAGGGATCTCAGTTTATCAAGCTCCAAAGGCACCTTTTTGACACAATGAAATTTGAACTGCAGAAGTCAGGGTATTTCAGTGGTGAGGATCATTCTTTTTCTTCCATACTGCACAAGAACTATTGCTCTGTTGGGGGGTGGGATGGAATTACCCATTGATTTCAAAGTGAAGATATGTGTCTCTGTGGCATGCAATGGGTTTTATATAAGCCTATTAAGTTGTTTTTAAGAATCGTAGTCCTTACAAACAAGTATCCGTACAGTGAGTAGTATTAATGAGATAACTAGACATATAGGTAAGCACATCGAAAAAACAGGTGGGAGGGAAGGCTGGGACCATGAATATGTATAGACTGCTTTTCAGGCCGCCTCCCCGCAGATTAAATCTTACCCAACCTTCAGCCACTTCTCACCGCCCCGCCCTGCTTTTCTTGCTGAGATCCCATCACAAAAGCTGCAGCAAATTCATTTTCTCAACAAACAGCCACTTTTGGGTTTTCATGCTTGGATTGGATTTGTAGTATTATTACACCCAGTCACGCATCAGGGATAAGAGAAAGTCGTCACTGTCTCTTCAGCGCTTTTTTGTGAAAGCAAGCTTATGAAAAAACCCAGAATGTTGACTTGTTCAAAATAACCGCTATGTGTGAACCAGAGCCTTTAAACCAACTGCTATTCTTCCTTTATCAACACACAGAGGAGAAGACAGATGTGCAGTGCCAGAGGACAGCCGTGTTATGTAAGAAAGCTGGCACTGCTTTATAGGACCCTCAGTTTGATCTCCACTTCTCTTTCAACTTATATATACGAGCAGTTACACAACTGAGCAGTACAATTCATGCAGAATTGCTCTTTATCAGTCCCATTGCTTTCAGCAGGTCTAGGGCAGCAGCAGCAGTTCTTGTTAGATGGTGTGCCCCAAGTGCTTTGTGATTAATTCTTCAAATTAGGTTTCTATTAACAGCCCGCTAAAATGTTTAGCTACATTAATTTAATGGACTAACAGTGAAATCTTAAGCACGCTTATTGAATAGTAAGTCCCACCACACTAAATGGGACTTATTTCCAAGGGCATTTAGGAATATAGGAAGCTGGCTTATACTAAATCAGACCATTGATCCATCTAGCTCAGATGGATACTGAGCTAGATGTCTACACACTGCTACCTCAGAGCCTTGCATTCAGTGACATATTGCATCTGAACATGGGAGACACCACCATAACTAACAACCACTGACAAACCTCACCTCCATGAGTTTGACTATTCACAATATGCAGGGCTTGACAAAACCCAGGTGTCAGGGAGCCATGACACCTGGAAATGTAATTCTGGCACTTAAACTTTCAGAGGTAGAGTTATTTAATAAAATCTTTATTTGTCCCAGGAAGTTCTGTTTCTGTGGTAAGGATGCTACTTGAGAAAGTGAAGTCCACTTACCTTCCCCCAACAGGGGCATATCTAGGGTGGGGCAGGCAGGGCACGTGCCCCGGGTGCCACTTGAAGGGGGCACCATTTCTTAATTTTTTTTTTTAATGGCCACTAAAATGGTCATCACACATGCTCATATGGCCTCAGTGAGGCCCTAGGCCATGCCAGGTCTCACAGACGCCATTTGAGCATGCATGGTGTCCATTTTGTTTTCAGCTGCCACTTTTAAAAAAAACAACAGTTATTTTTAAAAATGGCCACCACACATGCTCAAATGGTCCCTGTGAGGCCCTAGAGGCCAGCAGGGGATGGGGGGTGGGGAAATTTTGCAGACCCCACCCCCAGCCTTTAAGAAGACCCCCGAAGGGGCTACAGGTAAATTTTTTTTAATTTAATATAAGTCACTGTACACATGTTCAGTGTGGCACTTTGTACAGAGAATCAGGGCTTATGAATACTGAGCTGAAGCTTATGAGCTAGGATTGTATTCATTCGCTCTTACTTTGTTTCTTGTGATAAGTGAGTTAAATGTGATGTCTTAATAATATGGCTATTAATAGTAAGTTTGTTTTTGAATCAGTGTGAAATCCTTAGTATTAAGGCCCACTGGGAGTTTCTTGCTCTCTTTCTCTCATTTTAACTGTCTTTCTGAAATACTAGAATATTTTTCAAGCAGTGACACAGTTTACTCTGCATATCCCTTAATTATTTTCAGAGTATCTGGGAAAAGTCAAATTCTCCATTTATTTTTAAAACTTATATAATAGTGATGCTACAATGCATAGTAGAGAATTAGACAGGTACTTCTGTTTAGTTTTCCAAGTATGCCTTCACATAGTATTTGGGTATTTCATGAGCCCCAGCATACTGAAATTTGTAGTTTCCCAGCATTTTTTGGTCTGGCTACATCCACTGCTAAATAGTTTTTGAAATATTAAAAGATTAACGAGCTTGACTTGTATTTTTGAGCTGATAATATGGTAAAGTTATCTGAAAGATGGGTGTCAGATGTTTGGACAGGGGGCGCAATTTCAGTGTTTGCCCCAGGCACTATTTTCCCTAGATACGCCTCTGCCCAACAAGTTCAGTAATTTTGTCAAGTGTCCGATGCCTGGCTCCTAAATTTTTGGGCTGACTCCTAGATCCAAAGAAAATATATCAAGGCCTGATGTGATGTCACATATGTTGGGGCCAGGCTGTTTTGGAGGGAGGAGCTGCTGGGTAGATATGCTGTTAGTCTGGGTAAGGGCTAGTTTGTTATCTTCACATTTGTATCCTTAAATTCTTCTAACAAGCTCAGGGTGATATTATAGCTTCCCAATAATCCTATGAGGTAATTTAGGCAGAGAGGAAGCCTTGCCCAAGACCACCTAATTGACTTCTTAGTGGGCAGGGATCTGAACCTTGGTTACTCAGGTTCACGTCCAATGCACTATCCACTACACCAAAACAGCTCTCAAAACTTCATGAATGTGCATGTTATTCTTTGCACAGAGGTCAGGCTAACCTTCTCTGCAGCCTTCCAATTTTAGCATATGTGGCACTAAGGCAAACACCACTATGCCAGCTAAGGCCACTGAATGGTCGAAATCTAACTCTCTGAATCCACTGCAAAGTCAATAAATCTAGAGTCTGCTTAAGAGAATGTCAGGAATTTTGAATTAATAACTATATGCAAAGAAATAAGGCCCTTAAAAAAGTACAATGCTGGTTTTTATTGGACAATTCAAGATAATAAGTTGGATGAATGACTTGTTTCACAGCACAGACAGCGGAATCAAACAAGAGTGCCATTGTGGAATGGAAGGCTCTCTGGTGCTCAATATAGGTTAATTTAATCCACTAGCTAATGCTAAACATAATTGTTGTGTGGGCCAGGTCACAATGCTGCCTAGACACTAGAAGCCAAAACTGTCAGAATTTGCTGCATGGATTAGTTCCCAAATGTTGTTGACTACAACTCCCATAATCCCCAGCCAAAGGCCACTGCAGCTGAGGATGATGGGAAAGTCAACAACACCTGGGAATCCCGGATAAAGGGAACACTCCTCTAGACCTAGCAGCCACTTTAGTTCTCCATGTTGTCTGCTCAGTTCCTTTCCGCCAACAGAGCACAGACCCTCCTATACCTAGGCCCTACACAAACACTGACCAGGCACTGTCACTGGTATAAAGACTTAGTGAGAAAAATTTCACTTCCATTTAGCAGCTGCATTCTGCAAGGCCTATGCCCACCTACGTTTGAAAATCACCCAGGAGACACAATCTCAAAATAGCCCAAACTGAAGAGGCAAGTCCCATTGAGGTCAATGGGATCACTCATGAGTAAATTCACAAGGTTGCATTTTTATGATAAAAGACCTATCAAAGCTTGGGATATTCACATATATCATTCGAAAAAATATTTGCTGTACAAGCTAGACGGATTCTGTCACAAATGGCATTATTTTCACTGGCATTGTAGACATCCCTCCATATATAGCTTTTGCAAATTTCCACCTACGATATGCAGCTGATATTCGGAAGTGAAATATTTTGGTCCAACCCAGCATTAAGCTTTGGCACTAAACAGGACCCCATGCCAGCGACACCCACATGTCTGCATTTCACACTTGTTACAGCCGTTCTGATTAAAAAGGTAAGGCAGGGAGGGGAGGAAATTCCTCTGTGAAACATTTGTTGTAGGTTTAATTTGGCTTGAGCACAGCCATGGTTTTTATACCAGTTATGTTCAAAAGCTTTCCACTCCAGCAATCTTCACTTCCCACTGTTGCTTCTCACCACGTCACTTAAAAAAAAAAAAAAGATATGGAGCAAGAAATGTAAACTCACTCCAAAGTGTGACATCAATTCCTACAGTCCTACTAGAAAGGAGCACAAACACGCCAGCATAAGAATCCTCTTGGTGGGATAACTGTTTACGCACATCATGGTCCTACAGCAAGTTACTCATGCATTATTAAGACATGTCGCTCTTTTGCTGCTATGGTAACTACAAGTCCAGACCACTGGCTTACGCACAGCTGACTAACCCTTTATCACATGGAGAGGACACTTCTAAATGTAAATACTTTGCTAATGAGCAACAGCAACCTTCTGCTAGAAGAATTTTGTATCATTTGAAAGCCTGCATGCTCATTTGGTCACCAAGGCTTGCTCTAAGAGACAATACTACTTTGCTAACTAGCTGCTCCACTGGCCCCCAAATACCACTATATTTATACGAATAGAAGATGACTTTGAATTTAACGAGATCGCTTTTAAAAATACAGGTTATATCTGTATTTACCTGAATGGAAAACAACTGACTTTAAGATGACCCCCAATTTCTAACATAAAAGAACTTGGGGAAAGTATTTTAGGTAAATGTGAATGGTCTTTATCACACCAATTTAGGTGTGCTCCTACGCTAAGCATTTACCTGGTACTATTTTGGACATCACCATATTAGAAGCTACACATAGGCTGTTCTTCCCATCTTTCCCTCTTCCCAACCCCCAAAAGGACACAAAGCGTACATTTTTAAAAAAGCATCTCTGGATCACAATTTTACTTATTTATAATTTCCCCCTTTTTTCTTATCTGATTTTAAATTCATTGTACATTGCTTTGAGCACTCTCATCCTGTTTCACATGTGACTCATAAAATATAATTAAATTTAATTAAAAAGCAACCATTACCACACGAAAGATATATGAAGTGTCTAGCTAGACATGCAGGATTATTGTGCCGACACTTACTGAAACAACGGACCAAGTTTTCTAGTGGGTTTCAAGTTAGTCTTACTGAGGGGCCATGAGGGAGGATGCCAAGTTTCCCACAGCAATTCTTCCATAATTGAAAAATCTCCAGTACTATTTCCAGGGACAATTTCCCATTTCTAAAAAATGCCTTGTTCCCCAACTTCAGTTAATAGCATAACAAGTGGATATCATTGCCCACTTCAGACATGATTTGCCATTGTATGAATGAGTAGGTTCATGCATCATATTTGGACCTGCCTTTCTCTCCATGCCCAAAAATAATAAGTTAAAGGGGATGTAGTTATATAGGACAGCAAAAGGACTCAGGTTCAGTCTCCAACATCTTCTGGAAGGGTTGCCTGTCCGAATCCCTGGAGAGCCAGCTAATGGGCCAATGGTCTTTCAGTACAAAGCAGCTTCATACAAGTTTAAAACTTCTGCTCACAGTCTGTAGCAAACCACAGTTATCTCTTTTCATCCAAATTCAGGAAACTGTAGTTTACTGGTTATTAACAAACCAGAGCTTCTTTAGGCAGCTACGGTTCCTACAAACCACAGTCTCCCCCACTCCCCCCCAAACTTTTGGATGAAGCAGGAAATTGGTTTGTTACAAACCATAAACAGAAGTATCCAATTGTTTCCCCCTGTATAACTGAGAAAGTATAAGAGTGCAAGGCTTGTCCCAGGGCTTTCTCACTGCAAGCAGCTATGGTTTGTTGTGGCAGCTGAACCAGGCCAATGCCAGTCAGAACGAACAGTTTCAAAGTTGTATTTCCCCCCAGATGACTATCCTTATTTATTAGATCTCTCTCTCTCTCTCTCTCTCTCTCTCTCTCTCTCTCTCTCTCTCTCTCTCTCTCTCTCTCTCACACACACACACACACACACACACACGTACGTCTCTATTTGCAAACTGAGGGCAAGGAGAGGAGTAAATAAGAGAGTAAAAACTAAGGAAGTACACACAGGTTAACTTTTTCTTTGGATTATGAATCCTCCTGGTTTGGTGTAAGTCAATCAAAACCAATTTAAAACGCAGCATGTACAGTTGCATCTTTTTAAAAGCCATGTTCAGAGGGACAACATGCTGTCCTTGCATCGCTGAACTACTTGCATCCACTGCAAACTGGTAGTAGATTCCCATATTCCACCACTGTTCCCTCTAAGGTGTGCAAACGTGTGCGCGCTCACAGGTTTTTGGGTGTTCACTCAGTTGATTTTAGATCCCGCTCAGGTTGAATCAGAAAGGCCCCATTCTGAATGCCCACGTGTGCACACTGCCTTGATACTGTCTCCCAGAACAAAACTCATTCTGCACAGAGATGAAAAAAATTAGAGGCACCACTGTATTCCACCCCTCCGAGTGGGTGATCTGACCAAGGGCAATGAGACACTTTCGTTTCTCTTGGGCTGCAGAGGCCCCACTCTCTCTTTCTTTGTCAAAAGGAGATGGCAAACACCTGTGCTCGGTTCTCTTTTGTTTGCGGGGAGGGCAAGGCTGCCTTATACAGAGGAAGCCACCTTAAACAGAGTTGTTGAGAGCTGGTCTTGTGGTAGCAAGCATGACTTGTCCCCTTAAGCTAAGCAGGGTCCACCCTGGTTGCATATGAAAGGGAGACTAGAAGTGTGAGCACTGAAAGATATTCCCCACAGGTGATGGAGCTGCTCTGGGAAGAGCAGAAGGTTTCAAAGCCCCCACCCCTGGCTTCTCCAAGATAGGGCTGAGAGAGATTCCTGCCTGCAACCTTGGAGAAGCCGCTGCCAGTCTGTGAAGACAATACTGAGCTAGATAGACTAATGGTCTGACTCAGTATATGGCAGCTTCCTATGTCCCTACCTAGCTCAGTACTGTCTACACATTGACTGGCAGTGCCTCTTCAAGGTTTCAGGCAGGTGTCTTTCCCAGCCCTACCTGGAAATGCTGCCAGAGATTGAACCTGGGACCTTCTGCATGCTAAGCAAATGCTCTACCTCTGATCTACAGCCCTATCACTTCTGTCACTTGCGTTGGACCCAAGGACCTCTGGAGAAGAGAACTGGAAGATGCAAAATGGAGCACATTTCTTTAAACTCTTCACACAGACTGTGTGCCCTTCCCCTTCTGTAGGGCTCTACCTTCCCAAATGCCTTATGCTTTTCAATGCAAAGGGGTGACAGACTCTGAGGGTGGGAGTTAAATGGGAATGCTTTCCTACACAAGAAATAGATGGGATTGTGGATGTGGCAAAAAAAAATTGCTATCAGTTGAATGTTGCAACTTCTGCTTGTGTTTACACAGCCCATAGGAGCTAACAAATCGGAGATATTTTTAATTGTAACCTGGCAGAGTGATAGCTGCCAAATAGTTTTATGCCTCTGGTAGGGAAGAACACGAAGAGAAGCTATAAGAAAACATACAAATGTGCAGCACATTTCCGCTCTAGAACATACAGCACCTTCTCTTTCAAAAGATTAAGAGGGAACGTTTCCTTTTAATACAACTGCAGGAAATCACAAGCCCTTTTCTCATTACAGCCACAATTTTCCCACTATGAGAAGGGACCGATTAAAGTTTCTCAAGATCAAAAGTGGAGCTTCCCTCACTCCCTTTTATTTTATTTTTTTAAAACACGATTATAAAAATACTAATACAAGTTATCCAATTTATCATTACATCAGTCACACAGAGCACAGTACGATTTCTCAAAATCTTGATGGGAAACTGGAAGTGAGAGGCCAGTCTTGGCTCAGTATTTAATATGGATGGGAAATACAGTCAAATGTCCCTGACCCACAAGTTCCTTAATATCCACACCCCATTTGACCAACAGCACCTTCCTGAAGCCAGATCCTGTAGGAGGATTTCCCCCTAGCATTCAGAGTGAACAACCTGCGCTGGTTTTTCATTATTCTGTGCCAAGCCTTCCCTGTTAGAATATTCAAGAGCATTCCCTGTCATTACTGTAACCAACTATAACATGCACACATGAAGTCATCTATGAGGATATCGACAAAGTCAATCCTAAAAGCAGTCTAAACATTCACTATCTCAGGGTTCCCATACTGGGGTGGCCAGATGCTCATTGTGGCTATGGATGATGGGAGTTGTAGTCCATCAACATCTGGGGATCCACATTGGGAACCCCTGCACTATCTCACCATGAGCCACAATCTAGTAATACTTTTATTAAGACCAACCAGATGATAGACAGTTGTGAACAGCAAGCTTTGAGGTTCTGCAGAACTCTTTGAAAGTCTGAATGTTAAGCAAAGTTAAAGAGCGGTCCCTTTAGTGAGGTCTGTGGGACAATCTCTGTGTGTGTGTGGGGGGGGTTGCCTGTTGAGAGGGCCCTCTCTTTTACTTTGCTTAACATCCAGACTGACAAAGAGTTCTGGAGAACTGGAAAGCTTGCTGCTCACAACTTTTTGTCATTCTAGTTGGTACTAATAAGAGTATCATCAGACTGTGGTTTTTGGATTTTTTGTGACAGACTAGCATGGCTACCTACAATTGGCCTAACAGTTCACAACGTTTTTCTTTCTTTCTCTCTATACCGTGTGTGTGTGTGTGCGCGCACACACACACACACGAAGCTCAAAAAATTAGAATATTGTGCAAAAGTTCATTAATTTCAGTAATGCAAATTAAAAGGTGAAACTGATATATGAGATAGACGCATTACATGCAAAGCGAGATAAGTGAAGCCTTAATTTGTTATAATTGTGATGATCATGGCGTACAGCTCATGAGAACCCCAAATCCACAATCCCAGAAAATTAGAATATTACATGAAACCAATAAAACAAGGATTGTAAATAAAACAATATCGGACCTCTGAAAAGTATAAGCATGCATATGTATTCAGTACTTGGTTTGGGCCCCTTTTGCAGCAATTACTGCCTCAATGCGGCGTGTCATGGATGCTATCAGCCTGTGGCACTGTTGAGGTGTTATGGAAGACCAGGATGCTTCAATAGCGGCCTTCAGCTCTTCTGCATTGTTTGGTCTCATGTCTCTCATCCTTCTCTTGGCAATGCCCCATAGATTCTCTATGGGGTTCAGGTCAGGCGAGTTTGCTGGCCAATCAAGCACAGTAATCCCATGGTCACTGAACCAGGTTTTGGTACTTTTGGCAGTGTGGGCAGGTGCCAAGTCCTGCTGGAAAATGAAGTCAGCATCCCCATACAGCTCGTCTGCGGAAGGAAGCATGAAGTGCTCCAAAATCTCCTGATAGACGGCTGCGTTGACCCTGGACTTAATGAAGCACAGTGGACCAACACCAGCAGATGACATGGCTCCCCAAATCAACACAGACTGTGGAAAATTCACACTGGACTTCAAGCATCTTGCATTGTGTGCCTCTCCATTCTTCTTCCAGACTCTGGGTCCTTGGTTTCCAAATGAGATGCAAAAGTTGCTCTCATCAGAAAAGAGGACTTTGGACCACTGAGCAACAGACCAGTTCTTTTTTTCTTGAGCCCAGGTAAGACGCTTCTGACGTTGTTTGTTGTTCAGGAGCGGCTTGACAAGAGGAATACGACATTTGAAGCCTATGTCCAGGATCCGTCTCTGTGTGGTGGCTCTTGATGCACTAACTCCAGCCTCAGTCCACTCCTTGTGAAAGTCCCCAACACTTTTGAATGGCCTTTTCCTGACAATCCTCTCCAGGCTGTGGTCATCCCTGCTGCTTGTGCACCTTTTTCTTCCACACTTTCCCCTTCCACATAACTTTCTATTAATGTGCTTTGATACAGCACTTTGGGAACATCCAACTTCTTTTGCAATTACCTTTTGAGGCTTTCCCTACTTATGGAGGGTGTCAATGATGGTTTTCTGCACAACTGTCAAGTCAGCAGTCTTTCCCATGATTGTGATTCCTAATGAACCAGACTGAGAGACCATTTAAAGGCTCAGGAACCCTTTGCAGGTGTTATGGATTGATTAGCTGATTGGAGTGGGACACCTGGAGCCTACTGTTGAAGAGAAGAAAAACCAATCTAAGTGTTGCATGGATTGACTACAGAAAGCCTTCGATTCATTGCCTCACACATGGATACTAAAATGTTTAGAAACAACTGGTGTCAGCAAAAACATTCAGATATTTATTTAAAAAGCAATGAGCATGTGGAGTACACAGTTAACAAGCAATGGCGAGACACTTGGACAGGTTAGCATTAGAAGAGGCATTTTCCAAGGGGACACACTATCCCCTCTGTTGTTTGTAATTGCTATGACTCCACTTTCACAAATACTAAACAAAATAGGCCTCGGATACCAAACATCTAAAACATCCAGTAAAATCAACCATCTGCTGTACATGGACGATCTGAAGTTGTATGGAAAGTCCCAGTCAGAAATCGAATCACTGCTAAACACTGTCCGTATATTCAGTAGCGATATAGCAATGGAGTTTGGACTAGACAAGTGTGCTGCATTAATAATGAACAGAGGAAAAATAAGAAAAACAGAAGGAATAGAACTGCCCAATGGAAGCAAGATCAAGAACCTGGAAGAGAAAGAACATTACAAATACTTGGGCATTCTCCAGGCTGATAACATTGCACACACTGAAATTAAAAGAAAAATTGGAAGTGAATACATCAGGAGAGTTAGAAAAATCCTAAAGTCCAAACTCAATGGTGGGAACACCATACAAGCCATAAACACCTGGGCTATATATTCCTGGGCCTGCAGGAATAATGGACTGGACCCAGGCAGAGCTAGAGATGCTAGATCGTAAGACCAGGAAAATAATGACCATCAATTATGCTCTGTACCCCCCACAGTGATGTAGATAGGCTATACCTCCCTCACAGCTCAGGTGAAAGAGGAATGCTGCAAGTCCATCAAACAGTAGAGGAGGAGAAAAGAGGCCTTGAAGAATATATCAAGGACAGTGAAGAAGATGCACTTCAAATGGTCAATAATGAGAAACTATTCAACACTAATGAAACAAAGCAGGCCTACAAGAAAGAACAAGTCAAGAACCAAGCAGAAAAATGGAAAAATAAGCCCCTGCATGGTCTATATCTGCACAATATAAGTGGAAAATCAGACATCACCAAGGCCTGGCAATGGCTTAAGAATGGCAACTTGAAGAAAGAAACAGAGGGTTTAATACTGGCTACACAAGAACAAGCCCTAAGAACAAATGCAATAAGAGCAAAAGTAGAAAAGTCAACAACAAACAGCAAGTGCCGCCTTTGTAAAGAAGCAGATGAAACAGTCGACCACCTAATCAGCTGTTGTAAAAAGATCGCACAGACTGACTACAAACAAAGGCAGGACAAGGTAGCAGGGATGATACACTGGAACATCTGCAAAAAATACAAGCTACCTGTAGCCAAACATTGGTGGGACCATAAAATTGAAATATGTTGAAGAAAATGAAGGTGTAAAAACATTATGGGACTTCCGACTACAAACAGACAAACATCTGCCACACAATACACCAGATATAACTGTAGTCAAGAAGAAAGAAAAACAAGTCAAAATAATCAACATAGCAGTACCAGGGGATAGCAGAATAGAAGAAAAAGAAATAGAAAAAAATCACAAAACACAAAGATCTACAAATTGAAATTGAAAGGCTGTGGCAGAAAAAGACCAAAATTATCCCAGTGGTAATTGGCGCCCTGGGTGCAGTTCCAAAAGACCTTGAAGAGCACCTCAACACCATAGGGGCCACAGAAATCACCACCAGCCAATTACAAAAAGCAGCTTTACTGGGAACAGCCTATATTCTGCGACAATATCTATAACAACAGCAACAACATTGACAATAAAATTCAGCCTTCCCAGGTCCTTGGGAAGGACTCGATGTCTGGATAAAACAAACCAGTCAATAACACCTGTCTGACTGTGTAAATAAATAATAATAAACAGACTGTAGTCCACAAAAGCTTATACTACTATCTACTAAAGTGTTAGTCTTTAAGGTGCCACAAGACTGTAGTTTTTATAGCTACAGACTAACACATCTCCTTTGAGAGAGAATATTTTTCCACACACATTTCACCACTCTGGTTTATGCTAACAGAGAACTGTCGGGAAAGGTGTTAATGACCACCTATGCAAGAAACAGGAACATTATCACTCCTGGTCCTAAAGGATATGCAGTCCCAGGGGGCTTTGGAAAGAAGAAAGGAAGGTTGTGATGCTCAACTTCCTTCTGCATACGTGCAAAAAGATTGAGACTGAACTGGAAGACACCTGCAGGGCACTGCTAGATCCTGAGCAAATGAAGGACTCATCAAGTAGGCTTGCAATTATTATCTTTTGTTGGATCAGTTTGTTGGTTAAAGTGCAGAAGCAACCAAAAAAAAAAAAAAAAAGAATCAGCAGGCCTGTTCAAAAACATAACACACAGACTCTGGGGTGTGTGTGTGTGTGTGTGTGTGTGTGTGTGTGAGAGAGAGAGAGAGAGAGAGAGCGCACACCCAGAATACAAAGGATGGAATATGTTTACATGCAGCCAAATTGGGAGGGTTAATTAGCACATCAAAGGTTTGAGACAACAAAGGAGAAAAATCTGCAGCAAAAACAGTCAGCTTGATAAGAGTTGGAGAGATCAAATATTCACAGGCTACTCAGTCACCTCTCCTTCTCCCTCCTCTCCCCAGGGCTTCTGTGCCTTTTAAAAGCTGCACTGACTAGCACAAAACTAAGGAAGTTTCTCCTCCATCACTGTGTGCTGGGAAAAGACAAAGACTCAGAGACCAAGACTCAGGTTGTCCCACAGCTGGAGGAAGATGCGAACCAACTCTTCCTTTTTGATTTGCTGCCTTCTGCCACTCATAAATAAGGCCAAAGGTTTATCTGGAAATTGTCTTCTGGAGGAACAAGTAGGCTGGCTGTCAAACTTGCTGGCTGTGTATTAACAAACAGGTTCTACTCCTTTGAAAATGAAGAGGGTGTTCCTTTTTATGGTGGAAGCAGTGGAAAGATCCCAAGGCAATGTTTGAGGGCATGTAATATATAACTCTATATAGCCACCTTGCTGAAACTAAGAAAGTCCAGGTTGGGTCAGTGCCTGGATAAGAACTTCAAGTATGCCGACTTGAATGGTGGAATATAAATGAAATAAATATATGCTGCACTCACTTGGAAAAGACAAAGTCAATTCAAGCAAAAGCAATATATGAAACGCTACCTTTTTAAAAGTAAACATTTCGGGGAAGGGGGTGCCTGCCTTACACTATTGCACTAAACTCCTAACTCCATTACACTAAACTCCTAACTGGAGGGAGCACTGTGGCAGCTAGTTTTCCAGATACAGTGGTCCCTCGACTTACAAACTACTCGACATAAGTATTTTTCGAGTTACAAACGGCAGTTTTAGATCCGGTTTTAGATGCAGTTTTTTTGACTTACAAATTTTTAGATGGGGTTTCCTCGACTTACAAATTTTTAGATGGGGTTTCCTCGACTTACAAATTTTACATGCGGTTTCCTTGACTTGCCTGCCTGTTTACTGCCTGTTTATTCTTGAAAAGAAATGTTCCTGTGCAGTTTGCAAGCCTTACTGGGGGTCTGGGTCTTTTTTCTAGGCTCCGGAACGCATTAATCCGTTCCCAATGCATTCCTATGGGAAACCGCTTTTCGACTTACGAATTTTTCGACTTACAAATGTGCATTCGGAACGGATTAATTTCGTAAGTAGAGGGACCACTGTACACACTTTTCAGCCATTTCAGATAGCAAACGATTTAACTCTGTCAAATTTCAAACATAAATTCACTGACCAGCAGTTGATAGCTCCAAACCTATGAAGCATGCTTGGTGGAGTCAGAGCTATGCACTAGCACGTTTTTTTAATTATTATTTTAAAAACCTAGAATCCAACTGCTCATTCCCAGGGAAGAAACTGCTAATTCCCATTCAACTGCTCATTCCCAGAGAAGGATCCAGCTACTAAAAATTAATAATATAGATTTCAGGAAGCTTGATACAGCAATCTAAAAAACCCTGGCTTAGATTGGTGGCCCAGTCCCCACCTCCAAAAGCTGTCTGCAGAAGATACTATACTGTTTCCATAGGGTGCACTGAATAGTTTAGTCCCCAGCAAATCATTTCCAATTTCCAACAGCAAAAATGCACACTGCCTGAAGGAAAGCACTCTCTCATACAACAGAATACTTCATATGTAACCTGAGAATGTATGCCTTGCAACCATCTTTCCTAAGCCTTATGTAACTGCTGTTCCAGCAGAAACACTGGGTGCAAACCTACAATAAAGTCAATTATGTTAATCATGTCCCCTTACCATTTGATACCTGTTTAAAAAATGTGAGTTAACCAACAGTTTTAAAGCCACGCCACACACAATATCATTTTTCCTTCTCCCAAAGAACACTGTGTTCTGCCAAGCTAATATTTGCAAGGGAGAGGGAACGAAGGAGAAAGCAGGCAAGCCGATCAGGTTTCTGGATGTCACAACTTAATAGGCATGTATCTAACACGTAGAAAAGTCAGTACCTGGTTATATATATTTTAGACTGTGAGCCCTTTGGGGACAGAGATCCATATTATTTATTTATTATTTCTCTGTGTAAACCGCCCTGAGCCATTTTTGGAAGGGCGGTATAGAAATGGAATAAATAATAATAAATAACAATAATATATTTTATGCTGTAAATCACCTAGAGACTTCGGTAGTGGGTGGTATACAAATTCATTAAATAAGTTAGTAAGTAAACAGATAAAATACTGCTTTGCCACAGTCTAGCCTGATGAAGAGACAGCACCCTGAGAGTGAGCTTACTGGAGGAAAGGACAGGACTGTACAGGTAGGACTGGTCTTGTTTCTCTAGAACTCCCACTAATTTCTACAGGATGAGCAAGCAAATTGGAACCTGAGGGGGCATGGAAGCAATGCCCCTTATCCCAGATACCAGGGTTTTTTGGAATTTTTATGCCACCTCAACATGGGGCAGGGTTTCCTTTCTCCTATATTAGCAAATCATCATAATTTTATTTTTATCATCTATTTATACCAGAATTTTCAAAGCAGCTAACAGTAAGGATTAAGACAATATCAACAAGTTGTTCTGGCAAGAACTAATCTGCCTACTTTGTAATTACCATCTTCACAAGTTAGTCCACTTGCCCCTCAAACATTCTCACGTACATCCAGCACCCTGAACCAGTGTGGATGACATCATTACAGACTACACCATGGAGGTGTCCCTATGTGTCACTCACTACAACTGTACAAAATTTGGTTCAAATCAGTTAGAGGGTCCACAAGTTAGCCCACTTGCACTTAAAACATTCAAGCATCCGCCATCTTGAATAGGGTTGAAAGACATCATTACAAACTATGCCATTCAGGAGTCCCTATGTGTCCCTACAGTTGTAGCAAATTTGGTCCAGTTTGGCAGTCCATAACTTAGTCCACTTGCGCCTTGTTCACGCATGTGCTATCTTGAATTGGGGTGGATGACATCATTACAAACTATGCCACTGAGGTATCCTTGCAGCTGTAGCAAATTTGGTTCAATTCAGCTAGGTGGTTAACAAGTTAGCCCACTTGTGCCTCAAACATGTATGCGTCCGCCATCTTGAATTGCAGTAGATGACATCATCACAAACTATGCTGTTGAGGTGTCCCTACAACTGTGCCCAATTTGGTTCATACTGGTCCAGGCGTTGCGAAGTTGACATAGACACACACATACAGAGAGAGAATGAATGTCGGGTGATCTCATAAGCTTACTTTAAGGAAAGCAGGCTAAAAAAAGATGCAAGTGTCTCAAAAATATAACATTTCTGTAGTAATAATAAAAATAGCAACAAAGAGTCAAGAAATATATAATGTCAAATACATATAAACCCAGAAGCAGCAAAAGTTGGATCACTGTAACACGATCTATGTGGGGCTACCCTTGAAGAATATTCGGAAACTGCTGCTAGTACAAAATGAGGCAGCCAGGATTTTATCCGCAACTGCCCTCGGGGATCATATTACACCCATTTTGAAAGAGCTACTACATTGGCTGCCAATTTATTTTCTGGTCCAATTCAAGGTGCTGGTTTTGACCTTTAAAGCCCTTAATTGTTTGGGTCCTGGATATCTGAAGAACTGCCTGCTCCCAGGGTTTCTGCCTGCTTGACAAGGTCATCAGAGGGGGCTCTGCTCCGCATGCCAGTAATGAAGGAGGCTTGGCTGTCATGCACACAGAACAGGGCCTTCTCAGTTACTGCCCCCAGACTTTGGAATGCTCTCCCGGTGGGTGTTTGCTCCTCTGTCTCCATCACAGTTTTTAGAAACCAAGTGAAATCTTGGCTTTTTACCCAGGCTTTTATATGAATGTTTTTTTGCTGCTGCTGCTCTGCATTTTATGGTTGTGTTTTTTAAACTTTTAATTATGAATGCAACAAATATTTATACACAGCTTTTCAACTAAGCTCCCAAAGTGGTTTACATAGATATAAATATATAAAAGGGGCTCCCTGTCCCCAAAGCGCTCACAATCTAAAAAGAAACTTAGAGAGAGAGACCAGCAACAGCCACTGGAGGGATGCTGTGCTGGGGATGGATAGGGCCAGTTGCTCTCCCCCGTTCAATAAAGAGAATCACCACTTTTAAAAGATGCCTCTTTGCTCAGTTCACAGAATTTGTATTTTTATATTCCAATTTAATATTTTTATTCTGTAATTGTTTAATAGTTTTTATATTGTTTTAAACGTTTTGCCTTGAGATTATTTTAATGAAAAGTGGTATACAACTCTAACAATAAATAAAAAAATAAAGCACCAAAAATAAATAACCAGCAGGAGTCAGAAAATTAAATAATAAGAATCATAGCATCCAAACAATCGCTTATAAAACACCTGCAGTAATGGGAATGGTAAATTACTCTACAGTACTGTACACGGGTACCTTGTTTCAGAGGGCAAATGCAACACTCCCCACCTGAAACTGGGCAGCACAGTTTCAAATGAAAAGGAGCAGAAGTGAGCTGCAACATGTCCAAAACACACCATGATTATGTACGGTATACAAACAAACAAATACACAGGGTTCCTGCAATAGAGAGGCATTCCTTCTGAACCCATCCCTCATCATAATGGCAGGCATTCTGCTTGTACACGTACACACACACACACACACACACACACACACACAAACACACACACACACAACTGCTAAAAGGGTTCCCACAGTGATTTCTTAGTTCTGCCACCCTTTGCCCCTTGATTCATTTGCAAATGTCATCCCCAAAAAAGACATTTCAGAAAAGGTACAACCAAATATTTATGAATCGGAGCAATTTTCCAGTCTTGACAAATACACCAGTAGAGTGAGTGTCTACCTCACATTGGTGAGGTAAGCGTCTTTATCATTGTTCTGCAAATAAATCTCAATCAGCCTCATGCAAATAAGTTTCTATATCAGTCTTAGGCAATCTTGGCTCTCCAGCTGTTGAACTACAACTCCCATCAGCCTTACTCAGAATTTAGCTTAGGATGATGGGAGTTGTAGTTCAACAGCTGGAGAGCCAAGATTGCCTACCCATGATCTATAGCAGGCCTGCTCAACTTAGGCCCCCCAGATGTTTTGGACTACAGCCCCCATAATCCTCAGCCACAGTGGCCAATAGAATCATAGCACTATAATTCCCACATTATGGGAATTGTAGGCCAACATCTACAGGAGGGCCGAAGTTGAGCAGGCCTGGTCTATAGGGTGGCATTCCATAGCTTCCTTGAAACTCATGCAACATAGAGGAGAGAGAGACAGACCTGGAAATCTGGGTTCTAGTTCAGCCACTGGCAATTAACTCACGAGGCAAATCACTATATGACACAACTCAATGGCTACTAGTTTGGTGGCTATAGGCCACCGCCAGCCTCAGAGGCAAGATGCCTCTGAATACCCGTTGCAGGGGTGCAACAGCAGGAGAGAGGGCATGCCCTCACCTCTTGCCCATGGGCTTCTTATAGGCATCTGTTGGGCCACTGCATGAAACAAGATGCTGGACTAGATAGGCCTTGGGCCTGATCCAGCAGGACTGTTTTTATGTTCTTAACTTCATTTTCCCACATCAGTAAAATACTAGATTCATTGAGGACAACATAGTCGTATAAAGAGCTTTGAAAAAATGTTGCATACATGAGCAATACTAAAATCACAATGCCCAGTTGTGTTTACAGTGAGAAGGATTTCTTTACTATTCAACCAAAACTCAACAGCTAGAGAAGACTTACTTGACGATCTGTTTATCCCAATCAGAAAGAGCACAGCAGTCAGCTTAGTCTCCAATCAGAAGCAGCAAGCAGAATAGCCCTATGGCATTCTTCAGCCCAGGGAAACAAATGCAATGTGATTCTGCAGGCTGGAAATAACTCTTGAGAGCTACCCTGGCTAGCCTCTCCCATTTTTAAAGAAAACTTTGAAATCATGTTAAAGGGCAAGCAAGGCTGTACCGCTTGATTTTAAAGGGCCAAAAATCCAGCAGTGCCAGCGATACAGTACTCTCTCCAACTCCAAAAACTAGCATTCTGATATCCAGAATGAGAAGCTAGGTTCTGCCACTTGTCTGCTTGCCAGTGGGCAACTACTTCTTTCCCCCAGGCTAGCAGAAAGTTGTATTACTGGACTAGGACCATAAAACAGCCTCATGTCTTGTACTCTCAAGCCACACAGAAGAAACTGATCTTTCAGCAACTGACGTCATGACATTTCATTTGATTTGGCACAACAAGTTCACTTTTTACCTGTCCAAACAGCGTGGTGTAGTGGCTAGAGTGCCGGACTAGGACCAGGGAGACCCGAGTTCAAATCCCCATTCAGCCATGAAACTAGCTGGGTGACTCTGGGCCAGTCACTCTCTCTCAGCCTAACCTATTTCACAGGGTTGTTGTAGTGAGGAGAAATCTAAGTATGTAGTACACCACTCTGGGCTCCTTGGAGGAAGAGCGGGATATAAAATGTAAAATAAAATAAAATAAAATACATCCATGTTTTGCCACACAGTTATTTATCTGTCAAACCTCACTGCCATTACACTTATGGATAATCTGTTAATTGCTTGAAATGCCCCACAACAGCAATAAAATTACACTGCTACAGTATGTCAGAAGGCCATTCCCCTCATAACAATATGCACCCCACATGGAATAGTAGCCCCTTGGTCTTGATCTTCCCCAGAACCAGGATCTATAATTGTCATTGAGCCAACACCCTGAAGATGTCAACTATATAAATACAGATTTCCTTCTGCTAGGCAAATGGGGGGGGGGGAGAGAAACATTCATAAACCTGCAGGATCCCTTAAGGATCAACTACCTCATTCAACAACCTAGTATTGTATAGGAACATAGGAAGCTGCCATATACTGAGTCGGACCATTGGTCTATCTAGCTCAGTATATTCTTCACAGACTGGCAGTGGGTTCTCCAAGGTTGCAGGCAGGAATTGCTCTCAGCCCTATCTTGGAGAAACCAGGGAGGGAACTTTAAATCTTCTGCTCTTCCCAGAGCAGCTCCATCCCCTGAGGGGAAGATCTTCCAGTGCTCACACATCAAGTCTCCCATTCATATGCAACCAGGGTGGACCCTGCTTAGCT
Source organism: Hemicordylus capensis (assembly GCF_027244095.1). Classification (NCBI taxonomy): domain Eukaryota; kingdom Metazoa; phylum Chordata; class Lepidosauria; order Squamata; family Cordylidae; genus Hemicordylus; species Hemicordylus capensis. Next base: position 21,464,415 of record NC_069661.1, on the reverse strand, counting down.
AAGGGGACAAGTCATGCTTGCTACCACAAGACCAGCTCTCCTTCATATCTTCGCATGAAGTACGTGGATTTGGGGTACAGTGCCTAGGAACAACCAGTCTCTTGATTTAGGACACAATTCAGCTGGCAAAGATGACCTCCAGTGAAAACCCCACTGCAATTCATAGACACAGCACTTTTGTGCAGTTTTTGAGCCAGAGATAGCTGCAATGTCAGATCCAAGTTCCTTGACTGAAAACCAGAACACGAACTATTCTACCTCCTTCTGGGTACTTGAAAGAGTTTCATGCGCACAGTTTTTACAGCAAATTAAAGAACACACAACTTTTCACAATACAAAAGCCTCTGGTCTTAACAACTATTTACACTGAACTGTTGTGCAAGCTACTTATCAGATAAGCAAGATTCCTTTCCAAAAACAGCTCTGGGCTCAGGATGAATTACAATGCTTCCTTATCTTACTTTAGCCTCACAGCAGTCCTGTGAAATAGGTTGGGCAAGTCACTTACCTTTTAGCCTAAGGGCAGCTGCCTTGGCTGCAAATGGATTTGAACCTGGATCTCTTCAAGTCTAAACCAAAGTGCTTGGTTATACCAAGGCTGGGCTGACAAGTTGTTTTGGCACTCTGACAACACCACATACTCCTTAAAGCAGAACTGTTTATCCCTGTTTAAGCAGAACTGGCCTTCTTCCCTCCTTATCACTCTGAGGCCCAGCTATTACCTCTGCAGCATGGTTGCCATTGCAAAGCACTCCCATGTGCCTGGCTCACACAGGAAAACTTACTAGCCATTCCTATGCCAGCATTGGGTGGGTTCTTTCCTATGCCAGCATCGTCCCTTGGAAGGGGCAGCCATGTTGCCATAGTAACGAAGGAACCTAGGCCTAACATGGCCTGTACACCAAGGCTCCTTCCTCCCAACGTTTACTTTCCACTGCTTTCTATACAGGACCAGGCAAGTTACACCACATAGGCTTGGTAACCCTGCTGACTGAGCAAAGAGGTGGCTTTTTAAAGTGGCAGTTCTCTTTATTTAGCAGGAAGCTGGCCCTATCCATCCCCAGCACAGCATCCCTCCAGTGAACATAAAAACATAAGAACAGGCTTGCTGGATCAGGCCCAAGGTCTAGCATCCCGTTTCGCACAGTGGCCCACCAGATGCTGCTGGAAGCCACAGGCAGGAGTTGAGGGCATGCCCTCTCTCCTGCTGTTACTCCCCGGCAACTGGAACCCAGAGGCACCCCACCCCAGAGGCTAGAGGTGGCCTACAGCCCTCCGACTAGTAGCCGTCAATAAAGTGGCTGTTGCTGGTGTCTATCTTATGTTTCTTTTTAGATTGTGAGCCAGTTGGGGACAGAGGTCCATTTTATTTATTTATTTATATCTATGTAAACCGCTTTGGGAACGTTTGAAAAGCGGAATATAAATATCCGTCACATTCGCAACACAGCCCTGCAGGCCCTCCTCTTCTCTCTGGTTTCACGCCCAGAGGGAAAGGTTGGGAGTCTTTCCAAGCACAACTTGCAAGAGTGCCCTATTACCTCTGCTTCAGGAGGAAGGAAGACTACTTTCCCTGTGAGCAAAGACTAAAGCAGGAAATCTCAAACTTTCTCCCCCCTCATCATCCCTAGCCTAAATGGCCTTTGGCTAAAAAGAATGCCAGGCTTTGTTTGTGGGGGGTGGAGAGAAAAAGACAATGGGCATACTCACCCTGAAATCACCAGTGGGTCTCCTGATGCACTCTCAGGGTGTTCTTTAATAAGGAGGGGGTGTTCATCTGAATCACCCCCTCATGCAATTAAAGGACACCCACCAGTGATGTCAGGGTGAGTGCACTTTCTGAACATAGGAAGCTGCCGTATACCGAGTCAGACCATTGGTCTATCTAGCTCAGTATTGTCTGCACCAGGGATTCTCAACGTTGGGTCCCCCAGATGTTATTCAACTCCCATAATCCCCAGCCTTTGGTTGGGGATTATGGGAGTTGGAAGTCCAATAACATCTGGGGACCCAACGCTGAGAATCTCTGGTCTACACAGACTGGCAGCAGCTTCTCCAAGGCTGCAGGCAGGAATCTCTCTCAGCCCTATCTTGGAGGTGCCGGAGAGGGAACTTGGAACCTAGGTGCCCTTCTCAGAGTGGCTCCATCCCCTAAAGAGAATATCTCACAGTGTTCATACTTCTAGTCTCCCATTCATATGCAACTAGGGTGGACCCTGCTTAGCTAAGGAGACAAGTCATGCTTGCTACCACAAGACCAGCTCTCCCCACATCCCCAACTTTTGGGCTGTGTTCATCTGAACCAGCCCACTTAGGAAGGGGCATGCATGAGGTGGAGAAAGTGGAGAGAACACGTGAGAGAAAACATCCCCCCACCGACGGCCATCATAATACTAGAACTCAGGGCCAGCCAATCAAAAAGAGTGGCAGTAGATTCAGGTCAGACCAGAAGGAAGGACTTCTGTGAATAAGTCATAATTTAGTAATAGGACTCACTGCTACAAGTTGCAATTATGGCCACTAGCTTAGATGGCTTGAAAAAGAGATTTGCTAAATCAACGAAGGATGGGTCTATAGATCACTATTAGTCATGCTGGCTATAGGGAACCTCCATGTTCAGAGGCAGTATGAATATCAGTTGCTGGGGTGGGGGTGATAGCATAAGGAGTTCGTAGCATTACACCTGGCTTGTGGGCTTTCCAGAGATATCTAGCTAGCTATTGTGGGAAGCAGGATGCTAGACCAGGAATTCTCAACGATAGGTCCCCAAATGTTATTGGACTTCAACTCCCATAATCCCCAGCTCCAGTGGCCTTTGGTTGGGGATTATGGGAGTTGAAGTCCAATAACATTTGGGGAACCAACGTTGAGAATCCCTGTGCTAGACAATACTGTATGGATCTTTAGCATGATCTAGCAAAACCCTTCTTATCCTCTCCCCCAATGTCCAGAACTGCTTTGGATGGAGAAACTTTTAATGGAAGCCCAAAGCACTACATAGATTCTCAGCACTTGGGCGGTGTGTGTGTGTGTGTGTGTGTGTGTGTGTGTGTGTGTGTTGCTCCCCGCCACCCAGTGATGTTTGGTAATTGAATTCAATAAGCAGAGTTAGCTCTGACAGAACTGAGGAACCTGAGCCATCATAGCTGTATCAAGTGAGCTGAATTGGAGATGAGCCTTTTGGTGATGAGAAGTGGCCAGTAGAGCTTGGTTATTCTCAGCATGTAATTATTGCCCACCGCTCTCTCTTAAAAATGCCTTTTTTCCCCTTTGCAGACCTACTCCAAATGTAGCCAGGCAGCTCCAAAGTCAATCCCCTGAATTTTTATCCTCCTGTCTGCAGGTGTCATATCACATATTTACACACATACAAAGAGAGTACAGAGTGCCCTCTTATGCCTTGCCACTGCTGATAAATGGTTCTCATGTCTGCACACCTTTTTATCATTTTGGCATACACACACAAAAAGTAGATGATAATACATCAGAAAGGCGCACACACAGAGATTGCTATTCTAACACTGTGTGTCATCCAACACACTGTTTCCAATCACCACAAACCAGATGTCACATGTAACTTCACAAGCCAAACAACATGGCAACATCCCATTGTTTATGCATTCTTTTTACATTAAGGCTGAAAACCTATGCATACTTACTTGGAAATAAATCCTGCTGAATAAAGTTGGGCTTACTTCCCAGAACACATGCACAGGATTGCTCTGCACCAGTGAACCAAGAATTTATAGCACAATAGAGAGCAAGCCATTCTTATGTGCTCTGTGGCCAAGCTTTGCCACAGATATTGACTTCAAAATATCTATTTCCCCCAATCCAGAATACACATGTTTACATGCAGAGGTCACAAACATACACACTATTGTGGTTGCTGTTGCACATTAACATCTCACTCTTAGCATATTAAAATATTATTTAGAACTTGCAACATCCAAAACGCACTAGCAAAGTTGCAAGATCTGGTTCCACAAGATGGATAGACTGAATTTTGCCAGCAAATTAAGAACAGTTCCAGTATTTTTTGAAACGTGTTTAGCTCTCAGATGCATGATGAGAAAAGCAGGTGCCGCAACTTTATAAGAAGTGCCATTGCAGGCTATACATCCTGCTTTTGGTCTGGCTGCAGCTGGAGTTCCATAAGGAATATCAGCAAGGTATGGGATTTCTAAGGAACAGAGGTAGTCCCTCAGGGAGCTTTAAAGGAAGCGGGGGTGGGGGTGGTTACAGATGGGCCCTAGTCTCGTAACCTAAATCAATAAAGAGGGTGTGGGGGGTGTCTTATTTTGCAATCAATTGCTGAAGAAACATGCTTATCCCTTTTTAGTACTCATGCTTAACTGCAAAATTGGGGGGGAGGGGCATTGACTAAAACAATTGAACATTAGGAGGTGAATTCAGACAACTTTCTGAAACTTTCCTTAAAACTTTCCCACAAATAAAATTCAGCAAGCTACAATTTAAAACTGCTCATAAACACCGGCCAAAGGCCAGCATCCAGACTAACGTTTCTCTTGCACAGCAAAGTTGTGCTAATGCAAAAGAGCCCCTAGCTGTGCAAAGTCTTACACAAAAGATCCCTGCAAAGCCGATGAGGAAGAGGCTTCACAGCAGGAGGCGCACCATCTTGTTTGTGCTTGCACAACGCAAGTCTAGAGCACAAGCTCCTGACTTAGCACATAGGGTTAGTGCAACATCCTTGCACTTTTGTTTGTGCAAGCACAGTGTAGTCTAAATGTCAGCCAAAGCATCCTGTGGCACCTTAAGGACTCATACATTTATTGTTGCATCAAGTGTTGTGGGTCATAGCCCACTTCGTCAGACGCACAAACTGTTGTCCTATGTTATCCAGGTCAAATCCAAAATGTAGAACTGGAGCCCACAATCTGGCAAGCACAGCAGCAAAACTCTTCTCTGGAGCTTGCTGAGTGCAGGCTTCTCCTATTCAGAGTTCAGCGAGTTTTGTTTTGTTTTGCCCCACCACCACCGCCCTAATGCTTCTCAAACATCACACAAGATTGCTCCAGTCCCAACTGGATGCCTTAACACTTGAATTATGACTTTTATCTTAAGTAACTTTCTGTTTTGGTCATTTGTGCATAGTATTCTCTGTGCTGATTGTTATGGCCTTCGGCTAAGACAGTACACTGAAAACTGAACTGGAAAGAAGCTGATAAGTTGTCTGGGCTCCAGAACAGTGCCAATAAAATGTTTTCTTATGCAATAGTATTAGGAAAAATATACAGGAGAACCTCATTATTCGTGGGGTGTCTTATCGACACCCTTTTTCAGTATCCATGGATATGAAGGTGTTAAAACCCATGTATCTGTTTTTACTAGAGGAACCACCATTTTGTTTCACAGATCCCAGGAGGAGCCATTTTGTGGCTCTTAAAAAAAAAAAAGACTTTCCCCATGATTTTTCATGGTTTGGGGGGGCATGTTGCTCTTTGGGGACCTGAAGAGCACACCACAGTGTGTTTCAGGTCATTTTGGGGCCGTTTTGCCACTCAAATTTTTTTTCCTCCACCCTAGACCCTACCCCGCTTTCCCCATAGCCCTAATGCCTCATTACTCATGGTTCCGTTTCTAGCGGCATTAGGCAAGGAACAGAACCCTCCCAAATCCACCCCAACTCGGTGAGTAATGAAGTTCTCCTGTACACCAGAAATTGTGGGGCATTCCTTCTGGCTTCCCCCAGAAGCCTGTAGGAGGGGAGCATCTTGTCCATTTTATTTTGCCAGTTTCAAGGGAACATCGGCCTTATAGCTGCCTTACAGAGAGTCAGACAGTTGGTCCAGTATTGTCTACACTGACTGGCAGATCTCCAGGATTTCAAGCCGAAGTCTTTCCCAGCCCTACCTGGAGATGCCAGGGATTGAACTTGGGACCTTCTGCGTGCAAAAGAGAGACTCTGCCACTGAGCTTGTCATCTCCTGCCCATCCCTCCTAGGAGCTGCTAGATGCATTCCTAAGGCTGTACCTCGTTGGCCTGCTTCAGGAGATAAGAGCAGCAACCAACCCAGGGCAATGAAGATACCTTTTGTCTCTCTTTGCTCTTCCAAGCAAGTAAGTGGAAGGAAGCACCTTCCCATTCCCAGCAACAGCTATTTTCTTGTTGTTCTGCACAACTTCAAAATAAGCTGATGCTCTTGAAGAACAGAGGAAAAAGGCAGATTTGTACATGCAAGCAAGTACATACCTGCATATGGAGGTGAGCATGCCTCTGAAAGCAAGTGTACGTGCATCAGGAGGTCAACAGCTTGATACTTGTGTGCAACTGTTTCCCAAACACTAAAGGAGGCTTGTTCTTTTTAATACAGGAGCGTACACAGCCAGCATGCACAGACAATAAGCTTACTCTCCTCTATTTCCCTTGTGCTACCTTAACAGCTCAGCCAAGCTATTGCTTGGTTTTTACTCTGAAGATAAGTTTATTCTGCAAACAGAGTTCGTGTGGCAAGATCTTACTTGAAGGTCCTCTTCACTTGACTACAATTATTTAAGGATTAAAATCACACATCTTTAGCACCACTAATCATGGCATAAAGCCTACATGTTGCATTGTACTTACTATGCATACACTTGTTGTTGAAACCAGACAAACAGGGGGATTCCGTTTGTCACAGAAGGAAATTGCAGAGGTTACTCCTTTAAGGAAAACAGGAAGCAGCCTTATACCAAGTCAGACTATTAGTTCATCTAGCTCAATGTTGCTTATAGTGACTGGCAGCGGCTTCTCCAAGGTTTCAGGCAGGAGTCTTTCCCATCCCAGCCCTACCTGGAGATGCCAAGGATTGAACCTGGGACCTTCTGCATGCAAAGCAGATGCTCTGCCACTGAGCTACAGTCCCATTCTCTTCTACCATGCATATTTACATAGGACTCCTTACTTTCTCCTATAGCTTGTGGAGATCTACATTATTCCCATTTCAAGGAAGTCTGGGCAAGAGCAGCTTCTGCGAGGACTGACCCCAATAAAATAGGTCTAGCTGAAAACAGGCAGAGGCACAACACGAATGACCTGAACAGAAACAGGTGACATTTCATAATTATGTCTATTCAAGACATTAAATTTAAACACTGAATAGATAATTGCCTTTAAAAATAAATTTAGAGGGTATAAGGAGATAAAAACTTGTTTCAAGTTAGAAGCATAAAAAGCAGGCCAAAGCAAAAGATTCAGTTTGCAGTGGGTTTTTTCCAATTTTCAACAGCTTTCATAATAAGTTCAATTACATGTTCTGAGAATCAGCTTCTGACCGAATAAAGGATATGTTTTTTTCCTCTCACATTTATCTTTTCCTTTTTAAAACAATCTTGGCCACAGATCTTCCTGTTTGCCTAATTTTATCATTCACAGTTCTGGTCTTTTTTCTTTTTCACTTACATATGTGCTTAGCTTTAAAAGCACAAGAACTAGAAGATCTTCTGTGCAGTTGATTAAGACAAGTTCTAACATTTTTCATTTGAAAATGAAAAGGGAACATTGGGACTCACCATGAAGGTTTCTTCTTGCTGGTGTTACAGAGGTCACCCATCATGGGTTATCCCCACCAACATGCTCCAGAAGGCAAGATTTATGCCAATGAAGAAACCACTGTATGCCCACAGAGGGTGATACCTTCTAGTCCGTTGAAAAGCCTGAGCCACAGAAACTTGAGTAGAACACAACAGATAAAACACATAGAAAAAACCATGGCTGAACACTGGCCACACACAAAAAGAAAAGAAAAAGTGTATGATGCAGAAGATAACAAGGAAGACAGGAGGGCAAACAGAACCAGAATGCAACCCTCCATGTCTTCCCTAGGCAGCAGGTCTGGGCCCAACCCTGGGTGGGCATGGGCGGCCTCCGTAACACTGACAAAAAGAAACCTTCATGGTGAGTACCAATGTTCCTTTCTCTGCTGTTGTAGGAGGTCACCCATCATGGGTAATACAACTCAGACCCATGGGAGGGAACAAGCCCAGACCAGAACCTACCAGATAGGACCCTTCGCAGGACCTTCCGTCCCAATGCCTCTCTAGAAGAGGCATGCATGTCCAGTTTATAATGCCAGGGGAAAGTGCAAGGGGACTTCCACGTAGCAGCCTTACAAATCTCCTCCAGTGATGCTTTGGTTGAGAATTCTGCAGAGGTAGACACTGACCTAGTGGAGTGCACAGTGACACCCCTTGGTGCAGACAGATGTTGTAGTTCATAAACCAGTGTAATGCATGACTTCACACAGTGACCAATGGTAGCCTCCGAGACTTTATGAGCCATTGTATGATTCTGAAGAGAGACAAACAGGGAGTCAGAATGCCAAAGTGATGCAGTTCTAGTTAAGCAGATGTGCAGCGCCCTGCAAACGTCCAGTTTATGCTATTGTTTTTCCTTGTCATGTTGCAGTTTGGGAAAGAAGCAAGGTAATGTCCTCAGACCCATGGAACACTGAGTTGACCTTCAGGACAAAAGATGGGTCAGGAATCAGGTGCAGCACATCTTTGGAAAACACACACAGTTCCTCCACTGAAAGTGGCTGTAACTCAAACACTTGGCCCCTTGATGGAACGCTACAAGGAACACCACCTTCACTGACAATTTGTAGCAGTGCATTACACAGTGGTTCAAACGGCGGCTGGTGAACAGTACGAAGAACCATATGCAAATCCCATGTCGAAAATCTATGTCATACTGGAGAGGAGAGATGTGTAGCCCCCCGGGAGGAACTTCTGTAGCAACAGATGACAGACGGCTATCCCAGGACCATCTGAAAACAGCATCTGTCTAAGGCAGGGCTGCTCACCTTCAGACCTCCAGCTGTTTTTGTACGACAACTCCCATAATCCCCAGCCCCAGCAGTCAATAGCCAAGGATTATGGGAATTGTAGGCCAACATCTGCAAGAGGGCCCAAGTTGAGGAGCCCTGGTCTAAGGCATGTAGCCTGTCTTTTCAAGGTATTAACCTTTAACCGTAAGGACAGCCCCTTCTGAAGAAATGCCAGTAAGTTTATAATCACGTACTTGTAAAACTTGCCTGGAGCCCAGTGCAGGAAACTCCTCCATGTAGTCTGATATATGTGGTTTGTCAGTGGCTTGCAAGATGCAAGGATCATTATCACTACTTCCTGTGACAGACCCTAAGAAGTTATGAAGTCCCTTTCAGCTTCCACGTGATCAGCCTTAACCAACCTAGATCTGGATGGGAAATAGGTCCCTGTGACAATAGATCCTCCCTGACCAGTAAGTGGATCGGACCTTCCACCGCCAGGTCCACTGTCAGCCTCCAGGGCCAGTATGGAGCTATCAGTATCAAAGATGACCTGGAGGAACGTAGCTATCTGATACATCGTGCCAGGAGATGTGTCGGGGGAAATGCATACAGTAACAATGGAGGTCATGGGATTGATAATGAGTCCACCATCTCTGCACCCCATGCTGGAAAACGTGAGACTCATCTGTGTAGTTTCATGTTCCCAGGGGAGACAAACAAACTGATATGGGGGAGCCCCAACTGTTGACTCATGCAGCTGAATACTTGAAGGTAGAGATTCCATTCTGCAGGGTGTATGTCCTGGTGACTAAACCAATCCACCTGTAAGTTGGACTCCGTGTTGAAATGGTGTGCCTCAATCGATTCCAGATGCTCCTCTGCCCACTGGATCGTGATAGATGCAAGCAGGTGTAAAGATTTGGACCTCTTGGCGGTTGATATGCATGGTGGAGATATGTCTGTCTTGATTAGCACTTTGGCCCCTTTCAGTACATTTCTGAACACCAATAGGGCCAGGTAGACCATCCAAAGATCTAACCAGTTTACATTGTTTCTCTGTTCCTCCGGGGTCCACAAACCCTGGGCATGGCAGTGTAAACAGTGCACCCCACAGCCACTCAGACTCACATCTGTGGTTACGAGTGTTCTGTGAGGTTCAGAGAAGGGGTTCCCCTTGGAGAGATTCCCAGGAAGGGTCCTCTAACAAAAAGAGTTTCTTAAGGTTTCCATGAGTCGAATGCATCTCTGGTCTTTGTACGCAATCTGCAATTGGTAGGGGAGTCATGACCACTGTAAGGGCCAGAGATGTAATCTGATGCATGCCACTGATTCAGTTTCTGCCACCATCAAGCCCAACAGGCGAGCTAGCTGAAGGAGGTCCATTGATTTGCTCCATAGCACCTCCCTGGTGAGTACTGTTAATGTTAGCATCTTGTCTGGAGGAAGGAAGAACCAGGGCCTTGTTGTGTCGATGATCACCCCCAAATGTCAGAGTTGTTGGGAAGGCAGGAACTGGCTCTTCTCTTTGTTGATCAGGAACCCAGGCTTCCTGAGATACACGAGGGTCAATTGCAGAGCCCTCCTCCCCGCCTCCCGGCTGATCGAACTCATATCAGGCAATATGCAGGCTTCATGCCTCGAGTTTAAGTTAACACTAGTCCCAAACTGTGTATCATGCACAGGTGAGAAATGGCAGCCCTACAGCAACATAACTGACATGAGCTGAGTTGGGGCCAAAGCAGACATTAAAAAGCAGGCCCAGTTTGAGAATTTGGGTCACCAAACAATTGAAAAACACTGGAAGATATGCGCAGTTTTAAAGAGGAGAAGCAAGGATAGTGGAGGAACAGTCCTTCCAAGTTTCTCAAGTGTTTGGCGTTTCCCAGCTCCATCTCTGCCATCAAAACACCTAGAACCGAGGCCTCACAATTCACACAACCAAACGTGAAGGAGAACAGGTCCTATTCAAAATTCAGATACTGTTATCCAAAGGATGCCCTGTCCTGGTAGCCATCATGTCAAATGTACGAACAACAACAAAATCACACTTTTCTACATTTGTATGCCTTGAAAACAAAACAATAAAGGTATGCACAATACTATCACTCAAGTAATCACTTCTAATTTTTTATTTCTTAAAACACTGACAGAGGGCCATTGCTGCAAGAGAAGCCTTTCTACACAGCAGAATTGTGCATTTTATCCTCAGTACAGACCTGCACAAAACTGTTAAGGACAAATACAGCCCGCTGGCTATATAGGATGGACCACTGGAAACTCAACATACCTTCTGCTTTTGCAGTCTTAGGCAGGCAGCAAAAAGCCAGCCACAATATCTAGCTGGAGAGCTGTATTCAACTTGGGAGAGTTCCAGTTCTGTGCCCACAGCAGGTTATCCCAACCCATGAAATTGTGGGGGTGGGTGGAGGAGGGGGGAGAGAAATACAGTCTTGCTGCCAGAGGACTAACTGCTCTATGACCTCTTTTTTAAAGTAAAAGTTGCATAAGCATTCCAGTGTTTCAAAGTTTCAACTACATTTCTGCTATTTTGCAACAAAGGAGATGTGTTCCAATCAGTTAGGTTACCCTTCAGGCTGTGACTGCTTTCTAGCTTTTTAAGAAGCTAAAAATATGATGAACATCAACATTTGTTTCCTGTCCAAAGGTCACATGGGCTCTATGGTTGTTTATACAAATGCAGTTTACTAAGTGGGTAACATTTCAAAAACTACTACACTTGTACAATACACGTTCTTCAATGTTATCATGATAGAAAACAAGATTAGGGAACAAAACCATTTAATTTTGATCATATTTGCTGCGTGTTTCCGACTAGCACTCAGCGACATCCATGCTCTGTGAACACACACTATATTCCAAGTTGTAAACAGAGATGCCTAAATTCAGCACCAAGGAAACAAAAAATTAGCAATAAAAGTGTTTGAAGATGACATTTCTTAAATATGCTGCTTTCTATCCGTCTATGTTATTGCATAGGGATGCTAGCAGTCTTTTGAGTCTTCGAGCAAGAAAACACACACACACCCTGATATGAGCAGAATTATAACAAATACAGCCAATGTGGTTCCACAATGAAAAAAGGATTATGGGTATAATTATGATCTATTGAGTCTTAGCCATGCACTTTGCCACTTACGTGGAGCAACTTCTTCCATGGCAAACGCCCACCCTCTACCGATACAGACCTACTTGTTCGACTCCTAGGCACAGCAACCAGAGCTGTGTTCTCTCTCTCCGCCACCACAAGAAACACAGCATAACCCTCTGCTGGGAGAGTTGCAAGACTGACAGAGAGCATGCTCACACCTAGTCCTGATGGCCAAGGAAGAGGGGGACAAGGGACAGGGGCATAGGGAAAGATGGTGTCCAAAGAGAAATATAGGAACCTGCCTTACAATGAGTCAGTTCACTTTGGCCACCATCTTTCCCCATGCCCCTGTCCCTTGTCCCCCTCTTCCTTGGCCATCAGGACTAGGTATGAGCATGCTCTCCATGAGTCCATCGAGCTCAGTACTCTCTGCACTGACTGGCAGTGTCTCTCCAAGATTTCAGGCAGGAGTCTTTCCCAGCCCTACCTGGAGATGCTGCCAGGGACTGAACTTGGGACCTTATGCACATGAAGCAGATGCTCTACCACTAAGCTATAGCTCCATCCCCCAAGTGAGGTGGGATATATCTGGCCGGCCAGGCAGCCCTCTCAATACTTAAGGCTAGGAAGCTACAGCAATTAAGATGTGTTCTGTATTCTTGTTCCCAGTGGATTTTGTTTTAACAACATGGTTTCTCATGAACAAGACTTATACCAAGTTAATCCTCCTTTCTTGCTATTCAATTAGATCAGCTTTAGGGAGTTATAAGAAGATTCTGATAAACAGATGCACAAGACTTCTGCTTGCATCTCCAGTGTATCATTCAAGAGGACTCCTCACATATGGAGGATACACCAGCTTCAGATGTGCCATAATTTTAATATCTCTAACCAGTGCATGTATGGAAAGACTTTACTAACTGTGCACTACCTTTCAGTTTCCCATGAGGAAGATTGCCAAAGTTTGAAACAATCCCATGAAGAAGAGTGCGAAAGCTTGAAACATGGAATCCTGATAAAATTAAAACTTGAGTTTCAATAAATTGTTTTCTTGCACGTATTGGCTTTATTCTGTTGCCGAGTTCCCCTTTCGGTACTGGAGCAGTAGAGCTAGGCTTCACATTTGAAGCTACTCTTAGTTTATACTCTTTTCATTAATGAGGGAGGCAATATGGCAGCTTACCTATGATCAGCTTCATCATCAACCATATTACTTGGTGATATTTTGTTGTTGTAAATGGAAATACCCTGAAATTGATACCATTTTCCCCAGTGAGCTTTTGTCTGGATAAGTTATCAGCCTATCACGCTTTAAGCCTCAGTGTATGAGTCATTGGAATTACATTAACTGGAAATAAGGTGTCCTTTTCAGCATGTCCATTACAGAGCAAGGATTTTCTCTCATTGCAGAATTTCTCAGTGATTCCATTGACTCACCCCTTCAATCATGGACACACACACACAGCCTTTAAACAGTCCTCAAGATTCCCTTGCAGCATATTAATGAGATTATATTCAGACTAAAAAAAACAGCATTATGACCATACTACTGGATTCAAGAGAAACAGGAGATCAAGTCAAGGGAAGAGTCAGTGCAGGGAAACAAAATGTACTTTATCATTTCCAATTCTGATTCATCCTCTAAACAGGATGATTTATTTTTTTTAAAGTCAGGATTTTCACAACATTAAAAATGCCTTGCTGGATCATAGGAAGCTGTCTTATACCAAGTCAGACCATTGGTTCATCTAGCTCAGTACTGTGCACACAGACCGGCAGCAGCTTCTCCAAGGCTGCAGACAGGAATCTCTCTCAGCCTTATCTTGGAAATAGCAGGGAGGGAACTTGGAACCTTCTGCATGTAAGCATGCAGGTTCTCTTTCCAGAGCAGCCCCATCGAATTTCTTACACTGCTCACACATGGAGTCTCCCATTCAAATGCAAATAAGGTGAACCCTGCTTAGCAAAGGGGACAATTCATGCTTGCTACCACAAGACCAGCTCTCCTCCCTGGTCCATTTAGTCCAGCACTCTCTTTCCAAGGGCTCTGAAAGCTTAACCTCACACTATAAAGGTAAAGTGTGCCATCGAGTCAATTTTGATTCCTGGCAACCACAGAGCCCTGTGGTTTTCTTTGGTAGAATACAGGAGGGGTTTATCATTGCCATCTCCCGTGCAGTGTGAGATGATGCCTTTCACCATCTTCCTATATCGCTGCTGCCCGATATAAGTGTTTCCCATAGTCTGGGAAACATTCCAGCAGGGATTAGAACCAGCAACCTCTGGCTTGCTAGTCAAGTCATTTTCCCACTGTGCAACACTATAACAACCATTAAAAGAAAGCCTTGATAAGGCAACACGTTTCCTATATACCATCAGGCAGACAAACGTGTAAATTCAAAGATGAGTGAGACACATTCGCCTCCTGCTCCTTGTACAGCACTCTGCAGGGACAACTCACCTATTATGTTTTGTTAGGAATCCACCTAAGATTTTGAAATTCTAAACTGGGGAATGGGTGTGTGTGTGTGTGTGTGTGTGTGTGTGTGTGTGTGTGTGTGTGTAATGGGATGGTTCTGATAGAGATTCATAAAAAGGTGGTGGGGACAAAACCCACAAAACCAGAACTCAGGATCATCAAACAAAATTGATAGCTAGGAAATTCAGGAAAGACCAAAGATAGATCTTGTTCACACAATGCATATTTAATCTGTGGAATTTGCTGCCATGGGGTGAAGCAATGGTCACCAGTTTAGGTGGCATCAATTTAATTTAATTAGTTGGCTTTAAAGACAAATGCATGGAAGAGATGTACCATCTGTTCATCAGAACAGTGACCTCCATGCTCAAAGGCAGTATACCAGGGTTTAACAAATCCCAGGCGCTAAGAGCCATGGTGCCGAGAAATGTAACCACGGCGCCCAGACTAGGATATTTATGTTATTTATTCATCATATTTCTATACCGCCTGATATGTACATCTCTAGGTGGAGTACAAAAGGTGAGATTATTTAATAAAATCTTTGTTTGCCCAAGGCAGCCGTGTTTCTGTTCCAAGTATGTAACTTGCAACAGATATAAAGAGGAGCCCATTTACACTCCACTCTGGCTACTGCACAATGCCTGCCACTAAATGATTTTGTTAAAGGTCCAGTGACTAGCTCCCAACTTTTGGAGCTGGCCCCTAGGCCCGCAGAAAATTTGCCAAGGCCTGCAGAATACCCCTGCATACCAGGTACTGCAGGAAGAAGAGCAGCAGTTATGGCCTTCAAGCCCTGCTTTGGGGAAATAAAGTGGGGAGGATCAACATTTAATGTGAGACAACCGAGCTCTTCTTGTGTTCTAATGTGCATTTTTATAATGAATCGCTTACCTGATTATTTCTAACTTTTTTCAGCTACCATGCTTTTGTTTCCCTTTTTGATAACCTAACTTGGAACAAAGGTTCTTAGAAAAGCCTCTTTCCAGAATGTAGATGTTTCTGCTCATTCAATGACTGTTTTCAGTATCAGATGTGTAGGTTGTACTTTACTGAAACCTTCTTGGCAAATAGGCCAGCTGCCGTATCGTGGCATGTTTTTCTTCTCCCAAATATACATCTATTTATATTTATATTATATATCTAAATATATCCTCCTCTTATATGGAACTCCCAATCATCTACTCTCCCAAGGATGTATCACATGCACACCCTGGCCCAACTCACATACTGCATTATGTTCAACATAAAATATGTGTACAGTGTATGCATGTACAGATCTGTACTAGGGGTGTGTACGAACCAAAAAAGGCAGCTTAGTTCGAATCAGAGCTGAACTGCGTGCTGCCAAACCAGTTAAGTTGAACCAACTGGCCGGTCTGGTCCGTTTGACCGAACTGGTTTGGCAGTTTGGGCGGCTAATATACTTTATAGGGGGAATCCAGTGAGGATTTTCCTTTACAAGTACAGGGGTACTTGGCAACGGTAAGGGGAGGCTGGGTGGGGGTGGCCAGGGAGGTAGTAAGATCCTTACACAGCCAGTGTGGCTGCTGTCGCCACTGCTCACCCTCCTTAGCGTGGCCCAAGTATATGCTCTGCCTTCTTTAGGAAACTGCTTGCACACTGGAGCAGTGGTTCCGGCCTCCACGAATGCAGAAGCCATTTGCATGGTGTCCGCGCATGCATGGACACTAGAACCGCTCCACCACCTCGCAAACTGTTTCCTAAAACCACACCATTTCCTAAACCACACGAGCAATGTCTGCCCCCAGTTTGGTCCACAATCAAACCTTTGAACCAACCCAGTTCAAGGCAAAGGGGTTCGGCAGCAAACCGGTTTAGTAATGAACCATTCGTGCACACCTCTAATCTATGCGCACATAATTCATGTTATACTGGATGCATGTACAGCAGTACATTTTCTATCTTTACCTTGCATTTGAGGGGGCTTATACTCGAGTCCACTTTTAAAATGAATGACTGTATGCACACAATGTGCAAATGTGCACTGGCATCTGAGCACATGTGTAACCATGTCTGAATAGGGCTCCAGTTAACTTCAAAAATACACATAGGAAGATAGGAAGCTGCCATATACTGAGTCAGACCAGAGGTCCAGCTAGCTCAGTATTGGCTTCACAAACTGGCAGTGGCTTCTCCAAGGTTGCAGGCAGGAGTCTCTCTCAGCCCTATCTCGAAGAAGCCAGGGAGGGAACTTGGAACCTTCTGCTCTTCCCAGAGTGGCTCCATCCCCGGAGGGGAATATCTTACAGTGCTCACACATATGGTCTCCCTTTCATAGGCAACCAGGGCAGCCCTTGCTTAGCTATGGGGACAAGTCATGCTTGCTACCACAAGAAGCAGAATCTCAGATATCTCAATTTATGTCATTGACCCAGCCATAAAGTGCAAACCATGGTCTACAGACATTTTAGAGCAAGTATCCATTTCACTGCCCCACTTTAGGTATACAGATGAATACTGGGGGTTTTGTTTTTTTAGGGCACATGGTGGCATCCCCCCCACAAAAAAAATGGTTTCTCAGATGTGTGGCTTCCTGCTAAGACAATTTTAAAAACAAAAAAGTAGATCAAAAGAAACTATTTCGTAGCCTACTCCTATAGGAATAGACTTTTTTCTAGCCTTACCTATAGAAATTTAAATAAAGCTCCAACTCAAAAAACAAGCAGTATCACTTACTTGCAAAATTTCTGTGCCAATTACTTCACTCTGGGTGTGAACCAGAAATACTGCCTGGGAGACCCTCCCTCCCAGATAACACTCAAGGCCCTGCCGTTATCGGAGTTGAAAAGAACAATGCCAGAATAAGCTATCTCGCTTCAGGCACAGCACAATAATTTCAGGCACAGAACTTCCACTAGCAGACGTTCAGCAGAAGAAACCTAGATGACTTCTCAGTCCTAGCAAAAAGTCCTTGCTGGCCAATTCCACACTCACATGCCAGACAACTTTACTGACACACAATTCCACAGAAGTTAGTAGTCCACACACCCAAACGTTCTAGCTCATCTGCCCATACACACCTACACATTCATCAACCTATCATATTTTTATACTGCCTGATATGTATTTCTCTAGGAGGTGTGCACAATATAAAATATGACAAATATAAAACAGAGTAAAAACAATTAAAATACTTTCACAGAATAAAAAAGTTCACACACTCTCATGGGAGACAACAAAAAGGTTTAACAATCAGAGATGGAGATGCTCTTATTTTGACAGGGAGAATATTCCAAAGCCCCAGGGCAGCCACAGAGAAGGCTTGGTCCCGATTCGCCGATGGCAACCATAACCTGACCTCTCCAGATGACCTCAACAGACAACAGGGTTCATGACAGAGAAGGTGCTCTCTTAAGTACCCAGGAATAGGGGTGTGCGAGCCGACTTGGATCAAGCCAGGCTCGAATTTGAACCAAACCAACTTTTCTGGTTCCATGCTCACCCCTATCATGGACCCAAGCCGTTGAGGGCTGTCACAGGAAATAACCAGCACTTCGTATTTCGCTTGGAAACATACCAGCCAGTGCAGTTCTGCTTGGTATAAAAGGACAACAAATAATTCTTACCTGAGCCCTATTCAGACATTATATTGTATGAATGTATAGATGTCTGTATGCTCATACATATTTTTTGTGAGAATGACTCATTTTAAAGTGAAACTGGGAACAGGCCCTTCAAATGCATAGTACAGATAGGCAGAGAACCGTTGTACCTATATTCAACATAATGTGCAAACACTGTACAATCGTTGTATGAATGTTCAGCATACCTGAATCAGGTTGTGGTCTCCCGAAACAAATGCTTAAATTGATATCTAAGGATCTTAGAATCACATAGGCCAAATGGCTATTTATAAGCTTGCTATCAGACCTGGCCTGCTAAGCTGCTTCAGGTATGGCCATGCTGTGGCTCTCCAGTTATTGCTGGATTACAGCTCCCAGCCACAATGAACATTTGTGCTATGTTATCCACTCCAGTGTTCCCTCTAAGGAATGTGCATGTGTGCGCACTCACAAGTTTTTTTAATGTCCGGTCAGTTAATTTTCTATCCCGCTCAGGTTAAATCAGGAAGACCCTACTCTGAATGCACATGCACATACACTCTCTTGACACTGGACACTGCTGCCCAGAACAAAACTCATTCTACACACAGACGGGGGGGAAAAGAAAGAGAGAAAACACATTGATCCACTCCCCATCTGTTTCCAAACATGTATACAAACCAGTTCAGAATCACAACCATTATGAGGATTGCGTCTTACTTTTGCACTTTCCCCATTATACAATAACCACTGTCTGTTATCAAGTCTGAATCTGACATGGTTACCTTAATCCACAGTTTGCTAGGAAGCCAGTGTAACTTGGGTTTCCAGTTCCGGTTTGCAGTGGGTCTCAGGAAACTGCCCTGCATGGGCCTTCTCTTATGTGAGTTGACCCCAAGAGAATTGCTCTACCATCACAGAAAGGCTATGAGCAGAGGGGATCAGTAGTGGGCCTTTCCACGGCCCAGAGGCCCTCAGCAGCTGCTCAAGGACGTCAGTCTCTAACACTGGCCCAGCTGCTTTCGAGACAAATCGACACTTCAGACATGATTTGTCCAATGTGAGGCAGGAAGCGAGGGGAAAGAACTTGAGCAAATAAAATAAGAGGAAGTGAGAGTGCACAAGCTCAAAAACATGATTGAGTCATGTTTCAGCTGCGACATCTGAACTGGCCCACAGAAAGAACTGGGGAGAGGTACCGTGCAATTCCTCCCTCTACTGTGAAGAATGTTCAACCCGTATTGGACTTTCCTGTCATGCTGGTCTGAGGCATGCAAAAATAAATAAAATAAAATAAAATAAATATCACAGTATGACAGGAAGAAGGCTTGTGGTAACCAATACTACAAATTAGGCTCTAAAGATTAGAGTGAAAGGAATAGAAAATTGCCCACCATAAACCAGTCCCCCTCCTCCTCTAAGCTTATAGGAAAGAGCAACCATTTGGGAGGAAAGCCGCTCCCATCACAAGTTATCATCACGTGTACAATGCATACACATGCAGTTATTCACACATTATATTCTCACATGTAACGTAGTATACTGTACTAGACAAATCCCAGACGTCAGAGAGCCCTGGTGCCTATAAAATGTAACCATGGTGCCTAGATTAGGATATTCAGGAGGTAGGTTTATTTTCTAAAACCTTTATTTGTCCCAGGCAGCCTTGTTTCTGTTCTAAGTGTGTTACATATAAAGGGGATAAAGAGAAGCACATTTACCCTCTCCCTCCACAATGTCTGTCACTAAATATGGTAATTTTGTTGTGTCCACGGTCTAGCTCTGAAAACCAAAGAAAATTTGTCAAGATCTCCTGCAGTACACTTACAGTATCGATACCTTATACATGAGGGAACCTGTGCGCAGGGACAGTTTTAAAATGAATGCACATATAGCAGGGGCATATTTTAACTATGGACAAAGAGGACGGTGCTCACCTTACATTTCTCAGTCAGCCATGTTATCTCTGCCTCCTTTTTGTGCCCCTCTGCCACCCTCTGTTGTTCCCTTCTGCTGCTTTAAGAGTTGTGAGGTGGACAACAGTAGCACCAACCTCAAAACAACAAATGAAAAGTCCAAAAATTTTAAAATATTAATATTTATAAGACAGGAGGCAATAGGCATGCTCACTTTTGTTTTTACAAAGTGGGCGGTCCGGGGACTGCCCTATAAACCAATCAAAGAGGGACTAGGCTGACTGATTCATCAGGCAGCCAATCAGAGTGCCCAGAGAGTAGAGAAGTATTTTTGTTTTAACTATTCAGAAGAATCCAGTCACTATTATCGTTAAGAGAGCAGGCAGGCAGTTGGTAAGTCTGATCTTTTGCTGGCTTCTTTGTCTGGAGGGGAGGAATGCAACCTCTGCTTTCTCTCCCTTGCTCTCTGATCTGATCTGTATGCAAAGCATAATGGCCCATTCCCAAAATGACATGCCATAAAACACTGGAAGGAACAGCAATCTGTTATACTGGACTAATTAGATTAGAAACTAGCATAAGCAGCCAGAAAGTTCTTTTAAGGCATATGCATGGATTTCTGAGTCCAAACTTCTTTTCAAATAATTGCAGAAGTGGCTTTCCATATGTATATAGAGAAGGCGTGGATTCTGTTGGAAGGAAACTATTTTTTTAAAATCCATTTGCTATTCAGAGAGCTAACTATGTTTTTATCTGAAATGCACCCAGCTGTTCAGCAGGCTTGGAGTAGGGAGATGGTGTCCTCACCTCTGAGTTACAGGAGATGGTTCACAGCAACAGCAAGCATCATAGAAAAACCTGTGATTTTTCTATTATTTGTGTGTCTGTGTTTAAAATAGGCAGGCAGAGCTGCCCTTGTAACTTCAGAATGCATTTGTTCTCTACTTTTGTAGCTGGTCTCTGTTTTTACCTGTGACTTACATAGATTTATTCACACTTTCACATGTATAGCCTGTGCTTCCTCCAAGAAGCCCAGATGGGTGCAAATGGTTACATTTATCCACCCAACAGCCCTATGAGGATATTATGCTGAGAAATAAGTGAATGTGCCAGAGCCACCCAATGAATTTCATGGTTGAATGGGGATTTGAACTTGGATTCTAGTCCAACACACTAACCACTGTACCACTCTGGCTCAAGTTCTTTCTTCTTGTTGTCATTTATTATTAGTAGCATATGTTTTTGAAATAATCAGGAAGACAGAGCTAACCTGGTGACTTGAGAATGCATTTACTCTTACAGAAGCAGCCTTTTGTAGCCGGTCTGTGCTTTACTTGTGGCTTGTACAGTTCTTTCCGTGTGCTTGTGTTTTGATTCTACTGTGTTAAGATACAAATCTACACACTACTGTAGTTCTGTTAAGCACTGTAAAGCAACAATGTTTTCCATATTTCTCTGTATCTCTGCTGATGAGCAACTGAAGTGTGAGAGTGTATGTGTGTGTGTTTCTTTGTTTTGATCCCACTGGTTAGCTACAAATCTGCACTTTGCCAATCATTGCTAAGGCACCCGCCTAGTCCTGGCTCCAAAAATTCTCACATCACCCAGGGAGAGAAAAGCTTCATTAGTGTAATTATTTCTAATGCAGAAAACGACACACACAGACATTACGCAACAAGTCCACCCACACATCTGCCTACATTGTAAGCAGTGGCAACTGGCCCTGGGCAAACAGCCAAGCTGGTGCAGACTGCACCAGCCCACCACTACCACTCCATAATGCAAAGTTCCCTGGGCAGGGGAAACACTATTTAGAGAGTGCTCAGTGTCTCGGTCTGCATCAGCACTATGGCAGCTGCACTTCTGGCTTGGCCGCCGTCAATGGGTTTTGGGCTACCAAGTTCCATCCTTTCCTTGTGTGCCAGAATCCCTCCCTCCCTGATTTTCACAAACCATAGTTTATCTCCAAACCAGAATTAGAAAGGCAGCTGAACCACAAAACAGAGACTCTATTCAGACATTACACCGTGTGTGTTTGTGTGTACACACGTTCATGCTTTTGCATGAGTACATGTATTAATTTTAAAAGCAAACCTGGTACAGCTCCAGTGTTCCCTCTAAGGCAGGCATCCCCAAACTGCGGCCCTCCAGATGTTGCTGAACTACAACTCCCAGCATCCCTAGACACAAGGCTGGGTATGCTGGAAGTTGTAGTTCAGCAACATCTGGAGGGCCGCAGTTTGGGGGTGCCTGCTCTAAGGCGTTCGCATGTGCCCGCGCTCACAAGTTTTTTGATGTCCGCTCAGTTAATTTTAGATCCTGCTCAGGTTGAATCAGGAAGGCCCCATTCTGAATGCAGATGCGCACACATCGCCTTGATACTCCCACCCAGAACAAAACTCACTCAAATTAGAGAGAACACTGTACAGGTCCTTCCAATCATGATACCAACAGGAAATTTACTGCTCTACATGCATTCCACATAACATGTGCAAACCAGAGATGTGAGTTTACCAGAAAATTTTGAATTGGAAAATGTATATTTCCCCTGCAAACTTCCCCCTCATTTGCACAACACTTGCATTAAGGATTTTCTCTCTCTGTCCAAATAATAATAATTAAAAAATACTATACAAATTTTCCTTGTGCCCTACATCGGGATTCTCAAACTTGGGTTCCCAGATGATGTTGGACTACAACTCCCGTCATCCCCAGCCACAATGGCCTTGTGGCAGGGGATGATGGGAGTTGTAGTCCAACATCATCTGAGAACCCAGAGTTTGAGAACCTCTGCCCTAGACAGACTGTGGTCTGATTTGGCATGCTGTTTGAAATATTTATACAGTTAACAACAACAACAACAACCCTCCACCATATTAATTTCCCTTCTCTGGTTCTCAAATGTTTTTCAAGTAGCCAAGCAGACATTTTAGAAAGTATGGGGAAATTTTCTATCCCCACATCTCTGTAATTGTACCTGTGTATCTGTCTGAACATGTGTACATCATACAAAGATCGAATGTGCACTGCACATAACATGTGGCTAGGACCAGTCCAGCACTCTCACCTCCAACAGTAGCAAGCCAAGATACCCCGTGAGATACTCATCTCCCACTATTTATTTCCAAGCCCTGATATAAAGAGGCACATTCCCTCTGAAGATGAAGCATTCATTCTTAATTGTTATGACTAATGGCCATTGTTAAGAGTTCAATGGCTAGCAGAAGCTCTCCTTCACATCCTGCTAACACTGGAGGGTCATTTGGCTGAGAAGCAAGACAAGGCCTTCTCTGTAGTTGCACCCAGACTTTGAAACTCCTGTCCAAGTCCAAGTGAGGCCTGCTATGCACCCCCGCTCGATTATCTCCCCCCCCCCACTCGATTATCTTCCCTCGCTACACTTAAAAGATTTTTCCCTTTTTTGGACAGGATTTGATCTGCCAGACTGCTTATTTTTTAATCTCCCTGTTATTTGTTTTATTCAATGCTTTATTTTTCAGATCGATTTTTGTGTTTTTATTATGTTGTAAGTCACTTTGCACGTTTTTATGGAAAGCTGGAGAGATTTTGTTAAATGAATATACTGTATGTCCTCTGTGAATTTGTCCAACAAAACAAAATCTGCACGATGGGTCTTAACCTAGGGAAAGATTAATATATACAGTCTGGTGTACAGGATGTTCCTTTGGGACTGAGGCTGGATTATATGACCCCTTTGGGTCCTGTCCAACCTGGCCATTTTACGTACTGCTTATTTATAGACCTTTTGCAACATAACTGAGCATTTCATTTGGGCTGTGGATTGAAAACCAGACGTAACAGCAGAACTCAGAAATATTTACAAAAGAATATACTGTCAGCTGTTAAGTTAAAAATTAACAGCTTGTTAAAGGGGGGAAAGCTGGATTCAATGTTAACAGATTGGTAGACTGATGCTTCACTCTGAAAAGACAGCAAAGACCTCAGTTTAACACAGAGCTGCTAAACTTCAGCCCTCCTGCAGATGTTTGACTACAGCTCCCATAATCCCTGGCAATTGGCCACTGTGGTTGGGGATTATGGAAGCTGTAGTCCAAAAACAGCTGCGGGGGCCAAAGTTGAGCAGGCCTGGTCTAACATATTAATCAGCATCTTAGCTCAGCAAGTATTTCATTAGCAGGATTATATGGATCATCTTGCAAAATTTCATTACAAGAAATATAACCAAGTTCAAAGCATGAATGTTCTAGTACAAGTCTCTCATAGTGTCTGTGAAAGAGGTTCGGAAATATATTTGGAAATCTGATGGAAATATCTGCTGGAAGAAAATAGATAAGTTAATGTTAGATCCTTCTATCTGTGCTAGGAGGAACCAGCTAGCATTTGCTAGGAACATAGGAAGCTACCTTCTTTCTACTGCATCAGGCCACTGGTCCATCTAGCTCAGTATTGTCTACACTGACTGGCAGCAGCTTCTCCAAGGCTGCAAGCAGGAGTCTCTCTCAGCCCTATCTTGGAGATGCCAGAGAGGGAACTTAGAACCTTCTATATGCAAGCATGCAGTTGCTCTTCCCAGAGAAGCCCCATCTAAGAGGAATATCTTCCAGTGCTCACATGTAGCCATTCAAAATGCAAACGAGGGCAGATCCTGCTTCGCAAAGGGGACAATTCATGCTTGCTACCACAAGACCAACTCTTCTCCCATGGATGCCAACATTATCTCATGCCTATATCGGGCAGCAGCGATATAGGAAGATGCTGAAAGGCATCATCTCATACTGCACAGGAGATGGCAATGGTCAACCCCTCCTGTATTCTACCAAAGACAACCACATGGCTCTGTGGTCGCCAGGTTTCGACACCAACCCGACAGCACAGCTTTACTTTACATTATCTGAAACTATTCACTCCACAAGTGAGTTACTGGCCAAGTCTTTGAGCAAAGGGGACAGGGATGGACAATATTCTACAAATATCTGCAATTCTACAAATAAAAGCTAGCAAAAATGTTTCTCCTTGCAGAAAGAGACTTGACAGTATTTTTCAAAAGGTTTGAAAAATGTTTATGAGAAATAACCAATCTCCATAAAATTAAACTTTAAAAAGCATTTTATAAATAAGCCTATGAAGATAGATTTGAGCAGAATCATCAAAAGTATTTGTAAGTGCTTGATTTGTTTGCGTGTTTTCCCCATCCACTAGTACCCATAGCATTTTAGATTTGCAACTGTTGTGTTCTGTTTCACATCAACTCTGTGAGGTAGATCACTGTTCTTCTGTCATCTTCAAGCTAGACGAGAGAAAGGCAGAACTGCTATGAAGCATCAAGGCAATGGCAGAAGGTTAAGCAGCCGCTTGGCGGGCAACCTGAGCCTCTTAAGTAATAATTTGCCAGGCTTGCTTAAGATTCAGAACTCATGTGGGTGGACAGGCTCTGTAAGTCAGCGATATTCAAGCTTGGGTCCCCAAATGTTGTTGGGACTACAATTTCCATCACCCCCAGCCACAATGGCCCAAAGGATGATGGGAGTTGTAGTCCAACAACATCTGAGCACCCAAGGAGTACTGTAAGCAAGATCGATGGCTCCATAAAGATTTGCCTACATGCTCAACCCTGAGCATTCAATGTTGATCAGGCATGCAGACCTTTGCAAGACTGGGTGCTTTGTTCTGAACATACACAAAACACACCCTCAACAAGTACTTTGTATTTAACCTTCAAAGCCTTTCACAATGTGCCTCAGCAAATTGCAAGGTTGCTCCAACACCTAAGGACACTATCCTCAGCTGTCCTCTTCTGCACTCTCACACACACACCCAGACAGGGGCGTAGCAAGGTTGGAGAGGGCCCAGAGACAAGATTTTAAAATGGGCCCCTCGCTGATATACACACACCTCACAATCTAGTTTTTCTTACTCTCTGCTCCTGCCGATCTCCAAGAGACTCAACATAATTCATAGGGGGGGCAACATGGGTGGGTGGGGAGTCATGTGATGTGCCTCTGGAGGGCCCCTCGAGGCAATGGGGCCCCAAGACGACTGCCTCCCCTTGCCTAATGGTAGTTACGCCCCTGCACCCAGAGTCTTTCATGTACCTCCTCATTTGTAAGGACTCCAAGTGCTGTGGGCCAAATCACTCTTCAAAAGTAGAATTGAGCCTGCAATGACTGGCACAGCGAGGGCCGCATGGCATGGGCCTCTGTTTGCCCCCACCCCAGCCACCATCTTGATGAACCACCCAGAGACACTTTGGGGCAGTATATAAATATTTTAAATAAATAAATAAAGGTAAGCAGGTTTGAGTCTGCTCAGTGCCTGGATGAGTGACCTCCTGGAACCCCATGTACGCCACCTTGAGTTTCTCCCAGCATGGAAAAAGAGACAAGATATAAAATAAAAGACTAAGTGCAAGTTCTATTCTCCTATATTGCAGATGGGGGGAGAAGCTGAGAGGGGGCAATTCACTTAAGACCATGTAGTGAATTCACCGCAGAGGTGAGATTCAAACCACGGACCCGTTGCTCAGGTACTACACTAAACCAACCCTCACCTCAGGAGGTAAAGGCAAGAATCGAAATGTCTGATCTGTTTACTCCCTGCCCCCACCACACACTCCAGTTCCCTTACAACTTAATTAGGCAAAGATCCCACCCCACTCCTTATTCCCGAAATGCACTGAAGGATGGAAAAGCTGGAGTTCACAGACACAACCACACAATGAGCTACCCATGAATTTCTGTCCTCCTCTAATCATTCTCGTAACCTTTGTCCACAGCCAAAGTGTTCCACAATTCGCTCTCACTGTAATTAGTCTTTCAGGAAGGGATTGTGAGTGCATTATTAGTTGGCCACCAAGCTGCATGTGTGGGTGCTGTGGGGAAGACTGTAAGTCACTGCATGTTCTTCTCCTTCCAGAAATAATTCTGTCGACACTTTCTTGAAGCAGGACACATGCAAGGGCTCCAGAACTAGGAGCCAAAAAGGTTTAGCAACTTTCACCAACCCAGACTTTATCATCTCCAGAAGAGGCTACCACAAAGTGCTCGTTCAGGGTCACCCACCACACTCTTTGCATTTTAGAATTATTATTTTTTTAGCTTTATACACCTTTATAATACATGCTGAATACAGGAAAAGATCCATTTTAAAGCAATTGGATGTTCTTACTTGCACTGATTACTTGGAAACCCCCCTGAGCTCTTGAATATGAAGACAGAAGGACGATAGCAATGGCACTGCCTATCTGCATTCAAGGGAGTCTGTACCCAAGTTCACTTTTAAAATGAATATACATACAGTAATTCACAGAGAAACCATGTGTAAGCACTATCTAATTAGGACTTCTATTCCTTTCCCCCCATGGCCACTTGGCCCCACTTTAAAAATATTTCTATTTTGCTCTATAAATGTAAAGTGTGCTGTCGAGTCGGTGTTGACTCTTGGCGACCACAGAGCCCTGTGGTTTCCTTTGGTGGAATACAGGAGGGGTTTACCATTGCTTCCTCCTGCACAGTCTGAGATGATGCCTTTCAGCATCTTCCTATATCGCTGCTGCCCGATACAGCATGGTGTAGTGGCTAGAGTGCTGGACTAGGACCAGGGAAACCCGAGTTCAAATCCCCATTCAGCCATGGTACTAGCTGGGTGACTCGGGGCCAGTCACTTCTCTCTCAGCCTAACCTACTTCACAGGGTTGTTGTGAGGAGAAACCGAAGTATGTAGTACACCGCTCTGGGCTCCTTGGAGGAAGAGTGGGATATAAAATGTAAAAATAAAATAAAATAAATATAGTACCGGTGGGGATTCGAACCGGCAACCTTCTACTTGTTAGTCAAGCATCTCCCCACTGTGCCACTTAAGATGATATTTTGCTCTATACCCATGGACATATAATGTACCAATCCGATTGGAGATATCACTTCATACAGTCCAAGTGGACTGTAGCCTATGAAAGCTTCTATTGTTGCAATACACGTGAATCTTTAAGATGTCACAAGACTTGGCGTTATAAAACCTGGCAGTTACTCAGATCTGCCTCCAGTGCTAATACTGATCAGGTTGTCCCCTGAAGATAATTATTCAGGCAAAAGTCTTTCCCAGCTCTACCTGGAGATGTCAGGGATTGAACCTGGGACCTTCTACGCTACCCCTGAGCTACAACTTCATCCCTCTGAGGTCCCCTCTCTTTGCTTTGTGCCAATGCCTTCCCCACTTTCCTTCTTACTCTAGTAAATTGGACATAACAGTCTTAAACACAAAAGAACCTTAAGAATGTTTAAAAGAATAAATGCTGCCAACATGTGTATTTAGTGATAAGCATGGATAGGATTGCAGCCTTTGGTAAGAGGGGGCATCATCCCACTATTCTTTCATCCCAAAGTAAGCTATCATAGTTGCAGTCTTCTGCACATTTGCTTTGGATTAAGTCGCATGGAATATCTCAAAAATATGAATGAAAGTTTGTGCTGTTGAGTCGGTGTCGACTCCTGGTGCCCACAGAGCCCTGTGGTTATCTTTGGTAGAATAGAGGAGGGGTTTACCATTGCCTCCTCCCGCGCAGTGTGAAATGATGCCTTTCAGCACCTTCCGATATCGCTGCTGCCCGATATCGGTGTTTCCCATATCCCACGAAACACACCAGCGGGGATTCGAACCAGCAACCCCTTGCTCTCTAGGCAGGTTGCTTCCAATTGCGCCATTAGGTGGCTCCGAAATGTGAAATCAGGGCAGCCAAAGACAGGTACCAGAAAACAGAGACAGCTGGAAAACATACGCATCCCTCAAATCCAAACCCCTGTCGTTTTACTCACAGCACCACACTCATGCAAAGACACGCAGCTGTGTGAAGGCAGAGTGTACATGAAGGCATGGTTTCCCAGAAACATGCTGACTCAGAAATGACCTGACCTCTTCCCCTCTCCATCCACATCAGCCGTGGTAGGTCAGGGGAAATTGCGGCTGCTGCAGCTGCTCTCCTGAAGTGCCAGGAAACCGTGTGGAAGCAAAGAGGAACAGACAGCAACAAGACTGCTGGGTAAGTAAAGGAAGGCCGTGAGTGGGGGAAAGCCGCAGAAAAGGCCAGTCTTTTGCCCTCAAAATGGCACGTTGCAAAACAGAAGCTTTGATCCTCCCAGTGGTCAAGTCAACTGCTGCTCCCACAACCTCCAAGGTGACTGGACATGTACACAGGAAGCTGCCGCCTGAGTCAGACCACTGGTCTATCTAATTCAGTATTATCTGCTCAGATTGGCAGCAGCTCTCCAAGGCTTCAGGCAGGAATTTTTTGATCAGCCCTACCTGGAGACGCCGAGGTTTGAACCCGAAACCTTCCGCATGCGACGCAGATGTGCTACCACTGAGCTGCAGCCAATGTAAGCTCTTGTAACTGGCTGATCAAGTCTTAAATTTAGTCCAATTCTGTCCCTCCCCTTTTTTCAAAACCAAGCCATTATTCACGTAGGCTAGAAATTTTTCAAATTAGAGATGCTCTTTTAACAGTTATTCTGCATATACCCAACAAGCCTCTGTTCAACCTTGTGACAACTTAACACTCATTTTACAGGTCACAGAACTGATACAGAGTGCTTCTGAGGCCACCCAGTGAGTCTGTAGTCCTTACAACCTGATATCTGGAACGTGTTAACCTAGGCGTGCCTTCCAAGTTCAGACTTATAGACTGTAAAATCACTTCCTGGACTATACTACTCTAAACTGCAGTTGGGATTTACATAAGAAAATAAAAACAGCCCTGCTGGATCAGGCCCAAGGCCCATCTAGTCCAGCATCCTGTTTCACACAGAGGCCCACCAGATGCCGCTGGAAGCCACAGGCAGGAGTTGAGGGCATGCCCTCTCTCCTGCTGTTACTCCCCTGCAACTGGTGCTCAGAGGCATCCTGCCTTTGAGGCTGGAGGTGGCCTATAGCCCTCCCACTAGCAGTTGATAGACCTCTCCTCCATGAAGTTATCTAAACCTCTCTTAAAGCCATCCAGGTTGTTGGCTGTCACCACATCTTGTGGCAGATAATTCCACAAGTTGATTATGCATTGTGTGAAAAAGTACTTCCTTTTTTAGGTCCTAGATTTCCTGGCAATCAATTTCATGGGATGACCCTTGGTTCTAGTGTTATGGGAGAGGCAGAAAAATTTCTCTCTATCCACTTTCTCCACTCCATGCATAATTTTATCGACCTCTATCATGTCTCTCCGCAGTCGTCTTTTTTCTAAACTAAATCGCCCCAGGTGTTGCATTTTTTAATGCTTCCCTGCTTTTAAAACAAAAACAAAAACTCCTACTAGCATGTCAAAAGGTAGCTTATTGTGGAGAGGATTTAGTTAGAGCATATCTCCCTGATATGCTGCCTGCACAGGGCGAATTCAAGCGGCCAAATCCTAGACAGATTCTACCGGCTGATCTAGTTGAATATGCCACCCCACTTCACATCCAACTGTCTCTCAATCTGTATGGCCCCTGGCATCTTCCACTGATCTAGCAGTGTTCTGTGTGCTATAATCCCCCCTTGCTTATTCAAAGAGGATAAGAAGAGAGCATCTCTTCTGTGTCATGGCTCAACTCAGCCTTCTGCTCCAGCTACTGGCCCGTCCTTCACTCAAATAACCTCTCAAACAGCAGCACAAGCCAAGTCTTTATGGAAAATGTCAATTCTGAATTATGTGCCTTTACAGCCCATCTCTGTACTGAAATAAGAATGCATTCAGGTACACAGCAAGGCTGGCCGATAACAAGAAGTGTGCCATAATACATTATGCTGCAGTGCTCTGCTGCAGAGAATGTCACGGTAATAGAAGACTCTTTCCCCATTCTGCAAGCCTCCAGGTTATAAATGAGTACTGTATGTTAATGGCACTCCTGAGAACTACTTCACTCTTGCTTCCTTTCAGAATATATATTTTACAGGTAATAATGAGAGTCTACCGTAGTGCCATTAGCCGCCTGGATTCAATCAGAGGGGAAAGCATAGAGGAGAAAAAGCAGCCATCTGCATTCGTTAAATCTATGCTTCTCTCTTTTTCTATTGAGTCCTGCATTCATCCAGGCAGGTGTTTCCCCTGCTTTAGCAGTTCTGAAAAATAATCTCAATACACGGACAATAAAGAAGGGAGGAAATTTCCAGATGCAGAGAACTGAAAGCATTCTGCAGAGAGTGCTTGAAGCTTTTATTCAGTGCAATGCTTTTTCAGTTTATTACTGCTCCCATCCCTAATGCTCAAGCAGGCAATAAACAGCCACCCACAATTATATTCCCATTTTACAGAAGCTGAAGCTGGGAAATGCTGATTAGTTCAACATCTACCAAATGAGCAGGGATTTGTACTTAGAGAAGTCCCAGGCTGAAAGGCATGTGCTGTCCTGGCTAGCGAAAGGCATCATTGGTGTACTGAAGGCAATCACAATCTGGGGCCCAGTGGACAGCAGGGGGCTGCTGTGCTGTAGCAGAAAAGCATCATCATCATCTGGGGACCCAAGGTTGGGGACCCTGGATCTGCAAGAATGCATCCCCATCGAAGAGCCAAACCACACCTACAGCAGAATCACAGGGCACAGTCTACACTGCACCACTTCAGCCATTGTGGCTGGGGATAATGGGAGTCTGTAGTCCAAAAGCATCTGGGGACCCAAGGTCAGGAACTCCTGATCTGCAAGAATACATCCCAACTAAGAGCCAGGCTACACTATACAGCAGCCAGGCTACACTATACAGCAGTATCACATTACATAGTGTTTTCCAGACTGTACCACTTCAGACTGCCAGGGAAGAGGCATACCAGGTGGGCATTAACCTTTGATGCTTTGCGATAGACAAGATCATAGAGATGCAAGTTTTGGGAGGTACAGAAATATAAATAAATAAATAAAACCACTCAGTGGCGGAGGCAGAATTTGAACTCTGATAATCCAGACCCTAGTCCAACTCTCTGGACCACAGTGGTTCTCAAATTAATTTACACGGGTATAAGATAGCGCTTTCTACTAGATTTTTTTGCCGGGGGGCGGGGGGAGGAAAGGAAAGGTTCTGTTGATTCAGTGTCAACTCCTGGTGACCACAGAGCCATGAGGTATTCTTGGTAGAATACAGGAAGGATTTACCATTGCCTTCTCCCGCACAGTCTGAGATGATGCCTTTCAGCACTTTCCTATTTTGCTGCTACCTGATACAGAAGTTTCCCATATTCTGGGAAACACACCAGCAGGGATTCGAACCAACAGCCTCAAATGCGTTTCGACTGGATTAAAATCTATAGCTGTGACTTTTAAACTGTGGGCTAGAAAGCCTTGGAGTTCAGAGCAAACAAGGCAGAACAACCACAATACATATTAGGTTTCTCTCTGCCTTGTTTGCTCTCTCTGGAATTCCTCTGCAACTCAAAGGGGGTTCTATAAGAGACATGAAGGAGTTCTTTGACAACATCCATTTGAAATGGATTTCCTTAAGCAAAAAATCCCCCCCCAAAAAAAACCTTGAAAGCCACCACTCTAGGTTAACTCTGTGTTCCCACGTTATCCACCGCTTTCACGGGAGTAATCCAAAAGTAACAATAGGTTATTAATGTTGTCCCACTATTACAGTTAGATTGATTCTAATGGACCAACATGGCTACCTGCAACTGTGTCCAATTTGTGTCAAGCAATCTAGTCATTGCAACACGTCCCCAAGGCTCTCTCGAGACTGTGGTGGGGAGGGAAGCACACCCAAGTAACCCAGCCAAGCGACGCAATCTCTGCCAGCCCAGTTCTTACCACAAGAACTGGTTAAGCAGCGTGTTCTCACCTGGAGACAATAGACAATAGAATAAAATACCAACAATACTTGAAACAGAATGCACGCACGCACCTGAAGTGACATGAAAAGCACATGCACACACATAGCATGGGCCCTTGCACAAGTCAGTATTGCTGCTCATATTACTGGAAGTGGACATTTTTAACCCTTTGCAGCTGGAGCACTTTGAACTTGTTTTTGAATGTGGAAAGACAGCCACTTCACCACCTCGCTGTCCATTTTTTTACTCACACCTTACGTAGAGCCGACTCTTTACAATGACACACAGGCAATGTGGAGTGGATAACTAAGCCAATGCCTTTTCCCCGCCTTTAAACTATCAGTTCCCTTTGCAATAGTGGGAAGGCTGATGTTCACCCTACTAAATGAGCAAAGAAGCTCACTTCTTTGCAGGTGTCCCTCCTCATCCCAAAAGAGCATCTTTAAATTTTGGAACAAGAAACCACTTCTTTTGTTTTACTATATAAACTTCTTGGAGAATTTTTTCTAGTGAAAAGCAGTATATAAATATAAATACGCAACAGACTCTTAAAACTAGAATCATATATTTTTGTCACCCAATCACAATATGCAAATACGATGAATATTTATATATCACTTTTTAACAAAAATTCCCAAAGCAGTTTACACAGCTATATTTTAATATGTATATAAATATATATTTTGGTATATTATACTATAAATTATATTGAATGAAGCTCCCTGTCCCCAAAGGGCTCACAATTTTAAAAAGGAAACATAAGATAGAAAAAGGAAACCAGCAATAGCTACTGGAGGGATGCTGTGCTAAGGATGGATAGGGCCAGTTGCTCTCCCCCTACTCAATAAAGAGAATCACCACTTTTAAAAAAGGTGCCTCTTTGCTCAGTTAGCAGGGGACCAAATGGCATCAGTGTTCTCTCTAATTCTTTTCATCTGTGTGAAGAATGAGTTTTGTTCTGGGCGGCAGTATCAAGGCCGTGTGTGCACATATGCATTCAGAATGGGGCCTTCCCAATTCAACCTGAGCGGGATCTAAAATTTATTTATTTATTTATTTATTTATTTAGCATTTATATCCCGCTCTTCTTCCAAGGAGCCCAGAGCGGTGTACAACATCCTTAGGTTTCTCCTCAAAACAACCCTGTGAAGTAGGTTAGGCTGAGAGAGAAGTGACTGAGCGGACATCAAAAAACTTGTGAGCATGTGCACATGCGCACATCTTAGAGGGAACACTGAATGGCATATCAGACATGAATGCCATTTGGTATTAAAACCAATGTTTTGCGGTAGCTTAAAGGCGAACCAATTTATTGTAATAAAACCTGTGGACTAGTCAACGTCATCAGATGGATGAAAAAAATTAATGCTACAATAAATTCGTTAAAGAGCAACAGAACTCTTATGGTTTTTGCTGCTGCAGACTAATATGGCTAATGCTCCAAATTTGGTATCAGTAGGAGTCACGTAGCTCTGACTGCAGGCTTGGGATAAACTCCTGGCGCTTGAGCACTTAGAAACTTGATGCAAGAGTCTGAAATAGGTTTCTGCAGCCATGATTCTGGACAAGGAGTTGCAGATGCGTTGTGCTCAAGCACACCTTAATTTCTACACGTTGCCCATATTCTGTTCTGAGAATTATGCAAATTAAGCAGGTGTGTAAACAGATGAACAGCCTTCAAATTTTTCCTGTTAAGGATTTGGGGAAAGAGAACTTGACAGATGCCAAGGTGAGGGTGGCTGGTAGGGGCAGAAAACGAGGTTGTTAAGCGATCCGCCCCCAGCGGACTACACAAGCAGCAAGTGGTATCAATGCAGAATGCCAGACTGAGGACGGTGACTTTTAAAAGAAAATACAGCTTCTAAACTTCAGAATTTGTAAACATAAATTTGTGAAGATACAGAAAAGCCTGGTGAAATCTCAACAGCTTGGGGTGGTGGTAACAGTGTACAGTTGTTAGTAGCAAGGGGAAACTTGCTTAAATACGGAGAGTTTGCAAAGGTCACTAAATGCAGGTTTGAAAACATGTCGCAATAACAGGTAGAATCTTAAAGAGCAGGAAGTGGGGGGGGGGAGAGAAGGAGACCTCAGCAGGGATTTCAAATCACTGCTCCCTCTAAGGCAGGTGCACGTGCAGGCGCTCACAAGTTTTTGGATGTCCGCTCACTTCATTTTAGATCCCACTCAGGTTGAATCAGGAAGGCCCCATTCTGAATGCAGGTGTGCACACAATGCCTTATTACTGCCGCCCAGAACAAAACTCATTCCGCACAGAGATGAAAAAAATTAGAGGAACCAAGGTTTCCAATTATCAGGGGCTGGGAAACTTGCTTAAAATTTTCATAACTTACAAAAAGTCACTGAAATTGCAATCCTGTGCTTAACTATGCAAGCCCCACTTACTTCTGAATAAAATGAAGATTCCACTGCAAATCCAGTTTTCTTGATGTTAAATGTAGGCTAATTTGGTGCAGCATTTTTTAAAAAATGTATATACATAGCCCTGGAAACAAAGTTACATCTCAATGTACTCATGAGTAGTCACACTGAAATTAATGGGACAAGCATGTCATTGACTTGTCCCATTAGTTCCAAAGTTATTACTCATGAGTAGTTTAGTTTAGATGTCAAGCATGGAACTTAGCAGGGTTCCAACCTCACCTCTGAACACCAGAAACTCTGATTAGGCCCCAGCCCAGCTTCCAAAACCTCACAAATATTTTCCAGCTTTACCTCCTGAGGACTAGGAACTTGTTGTGTCTATTTTTAAATTTAGGTAGAATTGTCTAAACGTGGATGAGTGCACCCAAGAACAGATGCTATGCTTGCAGTAGAAGCCCATGAAAAATAAGTTGTACAGAGCTCCCCTTAGAAGCCACTCACGTGACTTGGAGAGCAAAGCTGGTCTTGTGGTAAAGGCAAAGTGTGTCGTCGAGCCGGTGTCGACTCCTGGCAACTACAGAGCCATGTGGTTGTCTTTGGTAGAATATAGGAGGGGTTTATCATTGCCATCTCCTGCACAGTATGAGATGATGCCTTTCAGCATCTTCTTATATCACTGCTGCAAGATATAGGTGTTTCCCATGTTCTGGGAAACATACCAGCGGGGGCTTGATCCGGCAAACTCTGTCTTGTGGTAGCAAACATGAATTGTCCTCTTAGCTAAGCAGGGTCTACCCTGGTTTGCATTTGAATGGGAGACTACATGTGAGAACTGTAAAATATTCCCCTTAGGGGATGGGGCTGCTCCGGGAAGAGCGTCTAGGTTCCAAGTTCCCTTCACAGCATTTCCAAGATAGGGCTGAGGGAGACTCCTGCCTGTAACCTTGAAGCCACTGCCAGTCTGCATAGACAATCCTAAGCTAGATGGGCTGATGGTCTGACTCAGTAGAAGGCAGCTTCCTCTGCTCCCAAGACCCTGTCAGCATGTGGCAGCTACAGTTTCAAGCTTAACCCTGAAAGTCCGTCTACTTCCTTAAGAGCCCAACTGCATACTAAGATCTTTCTTGGAGATATTCTCTGCATCCCACCAACATACAAGCTATGTTTGGTTGGGACTCAAAAGGGGACCTTATTATTATTGACCTTGTTTTTGGCTGCACCCAGATTGTAAAATGCCTCGTCTTGGAAATCCCATCACTCTTTCTAAGCAGGCATTTGGCCTACAGGAGGGATTCCCAACCATGGGTCCCCAGAG
This sequence comes from Hemicordylus capensis, assembly GCF_027244095.1. NCBI lineage: Eukaryota > Metazoa > Chordata > Lepidosauria > Squamata > Cordylidae > Hemicordylus > Hemicordylus capensis. The sequence goes on along the minus strand of NC_069661.1, from coordinate 21,428,114 downwards.
TTTGTTGAACTCTAACTCCCATCATCCCTAGCTGCAACAGTCCAAGGTTGGGGCTGATGGGAGTTGTAGTGTGCTACTCTTCCCGCCCCTCATATCACAATTTTCTTTGAAGGGACTGCAAAAACTGGAGTGTAAGGCACAGACCAACTCTGTTTTAATACGGCTTTTAGTGTTTGTTCAGTGCTTTTTAAACAGTTAATGTTTATGGTGTTTATTTTTGTCTTCTTGTGTGGATGTGATCTGCCCTGGGCAAACTGTTACGGTTGACTAAATTCCTTGACAAACAAACTTCCAGCTATGCTGCTGCACACAAAAGGAAACAACAGGCCCTTACGAAGCGTAGTTATTGGTTTTTTGAAAACCGGAAAGCTGCTTTTCTGCTCAAGAAAAGGCACTCCAAGTGGATCACAACAAAATGAAACACGTGCATGCCATCACGAAGCTCCAGGGAAAGGGCCCAGAGGCTAAAGCACAGAACCCGTAAACCACTTTGAGAACTTTCACTGAAAAGCACGACTTCATTTTCTGTTGGTTGGTTGACATTTTCCTAGGTGGCCTGAACATTCACCTTTAGGGGATGGGTTCTACAGCTCTGTATAGCCCCAGGTGCAGTCCCTGGTAGGGCTGGGAAAGACTCCTGCCTGAAACCCTGAGAGCTGCTGCCAATCAGTGTAGACAGACCTGAGCTAGATGGACCATGGTCTGACTCAGTATAAAGCAGCTTCTTAGGTTCCTATGTAGAAACAGCCTAAGTAATTCCCACAGAGAGTGAAAACCACATGGACTATATCAGGGAAGCATTATTGACAACCATTTTCACAGGCAGGCACAGATCAACTGCTTTGCAAGACAATTGGCCCTGCCCTTGTGACCAAGGCAAGTGTCCCAGCGACCACACACAGGATCAGCATCAGTGGACGGCAGAGCACCAGAGGACAGCAGCTCCCACAACGCAGGACAAGGCCTTCTCAGTGGTTGCCCCGAGGCTGCGGAACTTACAGCTCAGATCCGCATGGCTCCCAGCCTTTCGGAGGAAGCTGAAGACTGCCCTTTTTATTCAGGGGATTTTGGCTCCTGAGTGACCCCGGCTCTCTTTTTTAGGATGTAGCCGTGTTTGTTTTATTTTGAAGTTGATTTTATTGAAATTTTAGGATGGTTATTCTCTTGCTGTTAACCACCCTGGGTTCTTAAGACGAAGGGCAGTATCCTCTCTAATAAAACGCTTGGTGTCCGTCCGTGGACGGACACCAAGCGTGCGTTCATGCCTGGCCTGTTCTGGGCATGCCCAGAACAGGGCAAGGGAGGCACGAACGGCAGGACCCGGCGGCCATGTTGGGGCCGGGAGAAGGAGAAGTGGCCGCCACCTACACCAGGAGGAGAGTGCGGGAGAGGCGGCGGGGCAGCCGTGGCCACAGCCAGAGGTGGCGGTGGCCACGACGGGGCAACTGGCGGCGGGAGTGTGGGTGAGGCGGCGGCGGGGCCAGAAGCGGCCGCCGCAAATAAAGGAGAGAGGCGCCGGGGGAAGAGGCGGCGGGGAAGCTGGCCGAGGTGGTGGCGGAGCCGCCGCCGAGGCCTGGCGCCGCCAGTAAAGCCGGGCGGGGGGGGAAACCTTGGGGCCCGATCCCACCATTCCCGTCCCCCCGCCAAATTACTAAGGGCCAAATTGGCCCTGAAAAATGCCGCCGCCGAACCGCCCTCCCAGCTGCCCGATCCCACCATTTGTACAGGAAAGAGGAGCTCGCTAGCAGAGCTCCTCTTTCTGCAAAGGCTCTTCTCAAACTGGCGCTTTGAGCGGAAAGGGCGTCCTTTCCGCTCAAAGCGCCAGTTTGAGAAGAGCCTTTGCAGAAAGAGGAGCTCTGCTGGCGAGCTCCTCTTTCCTGTACAAATGGTGGGATCGGGCAGCTGGGAGGTTCGGCAGCGGGGGCCGAAAGCATTACTAGCGCCCGTTTTTCAACGGGCTAAAATTCACTTGTAAAAATATAAATAATAAAACAAATGAGATTGAGCGGGGACAGGGAGAGAAAAAATAGTCATGGAGCAAAGGTGATAGAGACCAAAATGTCTTAAGCAAGAACCTTTGACTGCCTCCAGGGGCTCCAGTTGTATTTTATTTTAAAAGAATGTTTTGAGACCTTGATGTTGCAAAGGCAGGGCTGAAAGTATAAGGACAGTATCCTGGCAATGATCCAAGTGATATTTTAATATAAGGGTTGCCAACCTTGTGTCCCGAGATGTTACTGGAATACAACTTCCATCATCCTTACCCACACTGGCCAAAGGCTGCTGTGGATTGTGGAAATTGACATTTTGACCATATTACACCAGCACTTTGTCAGCTGCACTTGCTCCCAGTCTGTTTCTGGGACCAATTCAAAGGGCTTATTTTAACCTTTAAAGCCCTAAATGGCTTGGGACCGGGTAACCTCAGAGAGCGCTTCGCCCCATATGTCCCAACCTGAACCTTAAGATCTTCTTCGGAGGCCCTCCTCCAGGTGCCCCTGCCAAATGAGGTGAGTAGCTACCAGGGAGAGGGACTTTTCGGTGGTTGCACCCCATTTAGGGAATAGCCTCCCCCGCGAGGTTCACCTGGCTTCATCACTTTACTCTTTTAAACGCCAGGTAAAGACTTGTTCACCCAGGCTTTTCAAATTCAGGTTTTCAGATCTGATCTGGTTTTAAACGAATTTTTAAATGAGTTTTTAAGCTGCTTTGTATTGTATTTTGTATTTTATTTTCACCTTTTTTTGTCTGTTATGATTTAATGTGTTATATTTAATTGTGGGTTTTAATCCTCTGCTGTGAGCCACCCAGAAAACAACTGGTTATGGGAAGGCTAACAAATAAAGTTTATTTTTTATTATCACGATTATTAAATGTAATCCAACAACATCTGGGGACTCTAGACTGCGAGCCCCTGATCTAATATACAAGAATATTATTGGATTGAGGTTCATGGCTCCCGCATGCTTCAACCAGCTAAACACGGCCCCATCCTTATCCACTTATTTTCCAGAGTTCCAGTACTGCTCAGTGACTCCAGCCAGAAGCATTGCATTTATATTGATCAGCAAAGGTGCTAATTCTGTCCTGAAACTGCCTGCAACTCAAGCAAACATAGCAGTTTTTATTTCAGAGGTTACCTCCATTACCCCTTCCCTTGGCCACGCGCGCGCACACACACCCCAAAGCTGCTAACTGGGCCAAGGGGCAGAACCAAGAACTTCTTGGAGGAAGAGCAGGATATAAAATGTAAAAATAAAATAAATAAATAATAAAATATCTTATTATGAAGGGGGAGAGCAACAGTTCTTATTCCATCCAGCACAGCAGCCCTCCTAGAGGCTGTTGCCGGTGCCTCCCTTGTGTTTCTTTTTAGACTGCAAGCCTCTTTGGAAAGAGGACCATTTTCTCATTCCCTTTGCTATGCAAATTGCTTTGAGACCTTTTTGTGGTCTAAAAGCAGGAAATGTAGGTATTCTAAAACACATACATACAAAATAAAAACGCATTAGAGAGCAATAATAAGCAACCTCTGCTGCAGCTCACATGTGCCGGCAAATAATGCTCTCTGACCCAGACATGTTTCTTCTAAACCTTATATTAATGGGAAAGGGTTATTATGGTTGCTCAGTGGTGATCTGAAAACACTCTGTCCATGTTCACAGACACTCTCCTTTTCATGACACATACTCCAAGGCCTGAGCAATGCCCCTGAAAATAGGATAAACCTCAGCTGACCATCTAAACCATGGTTAAAGCACACTCCCCCCTCTTTCATAAGTGAGAGGAGGAATGAGTAAACTAATTAGTTAGCCTCAGTTTCCTGTTGTGTAAAAACTCAGGGAATAACTAGTTAGCTAAAACAAACCAAGACCAAACCATGGTTTGGCTAAACAAAAAAGAGGACTTATGTACATTACAAATTATTAGTTTTATAAAGCATCAAAGCTTCCCCCAAAGAATCATGGGAATTGTAGTTTGATGTAGGTGTCAAGAAATCTTTTAGCCTACATTCCCATCACAGAACTACATTTCCCAAAGTTCTTTGGGGAGAAAGAATCTTTGTGTCTCCTAGAGATAGTTGTCTGGTCTTTTATAACTTGCTTCTCAATTTTATACATGTTTACTTGGAAGGTATTTAATACGAGTTACTCCCAGGTAAAACCAACAGTCTGACAGCACCTTAAAAGACAAATATTTATTGAGCTTACACTTCATTTATCCTAAGGTTGGATTTGGGGGATATATACACACACACACACACGTACACACACAGAGAGAGATATCTAATGGCACAATGGGGAAATGACTTGCCTAGCGAGCAAGAGGTTGCTGGTTCGAATCTCCTCTGGTAAATTTCCCAGAATATGGGAAATACCTATATCGGGCAGCAGCAATACAGGAAGGTGATAAAAGGCATCATCTCACACTGAGCGGGAGGAGGCAGTGGTAAACCCCTACCAAAGAGAGCCACATGGCTCTGTGATTGCCAGGAGTTGACATTGACTCAAGGGCACAACTTTTAAAAATATAAATACACACACACAAATGTACACGGTCCCCCCTTTTATCTTCACAACTATGAAAAGCAAGTTAAGTTGCAAGAGAGAGGGGCTGATATTCAGACTGCTACTGAATAGTACTGGGTCTTTGAAATCCTATGCTGAAATTCTAACCACTACATCATACTGCCTCTTAGTAGCCTTTCAGTCATGCCACAAAAAAAAAAAGACAATCCAAAATGTGTAGATATTTCTTTACTACACAATTCCATAAAAGCTTCTTTTCTGGTTTGTTTGTTTTTTTTAAAAAAAAAACGGTATTGTGGTAGCAAGCATGAATTGTCCCTTTGCTAAGCAGGGTCCACCTCGATTTGCATTTGAATAGGAGACTACATGTGAGCAATGTAAGATATTCCCCTTAGGGGATGGAGTTGCTCTGGGAAGAGCACCCGCATGCTTGCATGCAGAAGGTTCAAAGTGCCCTCCTTGGCATCTCCAAGGGCCTTCCTTACTCAGTGGAAGGCAGCGTCCTATGTTCCTATGATAGCTGTGATCCCATGCTTCTCTTCCCTCCTCCCCCGTCCCCCTCCCCCATTACCTGCAGGGCAAAGAGAAGCAGGAGTCTGGTTTGGATTATATAAATGGCTTCTCCTACACAGAAAACAATCTGGATTTTCCATCTCCATCACTTGGCAATGTGTAACACATGAAAGCCTTAGGCCATGAGCTCCTGCCAAAACTGGTGTATCTCAGTACACGCAATTCAAAATACTCCTGTATATGTATTGGTGTTCTCCCCCACCCCTTAAAAAAACAAAATTGTATCACACAAAAATATTTTCCTTGCCACAAGATCAGAATGTGCTTGCACTGGAGACACAACACACTGCCTCAACTCTAACACACTAAAAGAGCATCAAGTCCCAGGCTCTCAAGTATGAATCAATAAGGGTATTTATTTATATCCTGCTCTTTCTCCAAGGAACCCAGAGCTGTGTACATGGTCATGTTTATCTTGACAATAACCCTGTGAGGTAGCTTAGGCTGAGAGATAAGTGACTGGTCCAGAATCAGGTCTAGTTTCATAGCTGAATGGGGATTTGCACTATATCCTAGTCCAATACTCGAACCACTAACCCATACTGGCTCTGCACACAATTACGTCAAGGTTTGCTCAGTTTATTTTAAAATCTTTTAATGGCCTGGAAAGGGGTCCCCAATTAGGCAACTTATGTTTTAAACACAAAATATTTTTAATTCAAATTCGAATTAAAATCAAACCTGGGAAGATTCATCTTAAAAGAGGCATCTCCCATCTTCTGCAAGAGGGAATGCATCTTCCAGTCTGTAATGCCTTGCTACAATATAGGGTGCTTCCAAAAAAAAAAAAGCATGCTCCTTGCTTCAGAAATACAGTTTTCACCCAAATACAAATTAAATCAATTACGTCTCATACAATTAACTGGCTCAGAATTATTTAATCTGGTGACAGCCCTTTTCTCAAATATTATCTCCTAAATTGCACAGATGAAATCGGCCAAGATGCTCTGCTCCTGTCCACTCCACCCCAGGTTTTCCAACTAAACCATGCCAGAGTGCTGGAAGGCAAAAGTTGAGGTTGTCACTTTTATGAACTGCAGGATGTTCTAAAAGATTGAGGAGAAGGACCAACCAATGAGACCTTAGAATTAAAAGACTCCAGCTGGGGAACACAGTGAATACAGATTAAGTTGCCCATTTCCAAAACCCGTGGCATGGACAATAGCTAACTAGCCTCCCTCCCACGATACCCATCCCAGTGTATATTTTCCAGCCATTCCACTAATCCCAAGTGACCAGAGATTTTTACCCAACATCAGCAGATTTCGAATTCCTAACTTCCAACAGAAGAAATGCTGAAACCAACATCAGTCATACCAGTGCACAACTTTATGCTGCAATGGGTCAGGGGGCTCTTTTGAGGGGAGGGGGAGAAATCAGAGCAAAAAGCTGACAGTTCTGAATCCCAGGTGAGGAGGCAGACGCTCGCTGGGTACTTCCAAAACGGCCATTGTGCCACTCCAAACTCAACACAGAGAGCCCACATTTGGGAAATTCATAAATATATGCTCCTTCCTATGCTCCTGAGAAGGGAAGCAGCAACAGCGCCACTAATCAAATAGTCCTTCCCCCCAAGGAGTGATTAAGAGCAACCATTTTTGGAAAGGTACACCTGGATTCACCTCCCACCCCCTAATTTGAGAGTAAGGGGAGAGGGCGGCTCTGGTTCACTCCGTCTCCCCTTCATCGCCCCACGGAAAATCGCCAGCCTCTGCCGACTCAGCAGATTCCACCCAGGCACCACCGTCTCGCTACCATTTTAGAATCCGACACAATCCGAGTCCAATCCCCCCTTTTCCGCAGCAGATCCGCGATTCCCATTGCGGTTGCAGTCGGAGTTAAAAGGCACCCTTTTCATACTTAACAACAACTCCAGCCACAAAACAAACCCTCCTCTTCCAAAGCTTTTTGGGGAGCGAGGGGAAGCCGAACCATTCAAACTGCCTTGGGGGGGTTTAAAAAAAAAATCCCAATGAGAGAGAGAGAGAGAGGTGGAATACTTGTTAGTCAAATCGAAGTGCGTCTCTTAAGCCGATTCAGAAACCAACTTCTGAGAGGCAAAAGAGGAGCCGGAGAAAAGAGAAGCAGCTGATAGCTGAGAAGCCCCCCAAGTTGGGAAAAAGACGAGGAAGCAAAAACAAACACGAAACTTGCAATTCTGAGCGGTGGACGGGGAGGGGGGGGTCCTTACCTTGACTGGGCAGCCATAATGAAGTTCAGCAAGCCAAGTGTCCTCTGTCCATCAGCGCGCTTCGCCTTGCCCTCCCCCGGCCCCCCCACCGCCCTGCCCATCTGCAGGGGCGACTTGGCGGCTCGCCCCCTCCCTCTGCTGGCCTCCTCAGAAAGACCCCGTGCCAAACCGCTCCCGACAGGCAGCTGCCGGAGCGGAGCCTCTCCTCCCTCGCCCTACTAGTCCAGCCCTGCTCTAATTGTGCTAGACATCCGGGTGCCCGAGGGGGCCACCTCCAAGTCCGCCTTGCTGCTGCCTTTGCAAAGCATCGGGAGGCGAGGCTGCCCCCGGCTCTGCTGCTCCACAGGTAAGCCAAGTCTGGGATTTCCCCCCCTCCCTTTTTTTTTGGCTCAGTGCTTTTTTCTGCCAGGCTGCGGCAACCAAACGTGGGCATCTGTGATCCCGCAACCCAAATGCGCTGGCGGCAGAAAGGGCTTTATTCTTACTTAGGCATTCATTTGGTTTATTGCTCCCTAATCTCCAGAACGATACACCACCTAAAGCTTGGCCTGCCCTTTCTGCTTCCCCCCTCGACAAAGTTTGCATGGTACAATCCGCCTCCTTACATGGACATGTTGTTCTGTCAAAGGGAGAAAAGTCGAGGATTGGCTAAGAAAAAAGGGACAAGCCCGGGCTGCCAGCCTATCGCAGAGGAAAGGCGCAGGAGCGCGTTCCCAGACAGGCGCCCTGCCTCGCACGCTTGGGGGTGGTGGTGGGGGGGGGAGTGGAGAGCGAGCTTGTGCCAAAAAAGCCTTAACAATGTACAAACATGCGCCAGGCCAGACGGCACACGGAGTTCCCTGCTGCCTGCCTGGCGCAGCACTGGGCATGCATGCAATTAGCTCTGCTCCATGGAGGAGGGGTGGGGAGTTGCACAGATAAGAGGCGGCGCCAGGACGGAAAGATACTGGAAAGTTGCGGGAGAGTCCGCAAAGTCTCGCTCTTCCATCGTCGAACATTTCTCTTGCAAGGGGAGGCCAGGCTTTGCAAAGAACACGGCACGGCCTGGCTGGTTGAGACTAGCATGGGGGCCAACGGATTTTTGTTTCCAACCACCCTGGCCAGCTGATGCCTCAGGGAAAGCTGGCAGCATTACTGACTCGACGGCCCACTTTTACCTTTATTATGTCTAGGACGTCGTGCATGGTGCTGTACAGAGTGCAAGGGGGCAGGCCCCGAGGGGCTTACAATCTACAATTCCACACAGGGGAGGCAATAGAGGGAGGAAGGGAAATGGAGGCCAGGGGGGAAGTATGGAGGCATTTGTGCTTAAGGTTGGTCACAGGAGGAAGAGACTGGTTGTGCCAAAGTCAAGGTGGGTTCTTCTGAAGGAAGGGAAAGGTGTTTCTGAAAGGAGTTTCAGGCACAAATGATTGGTGTAACCAATTAATGAACTATCTGACGTTTCACTGTAATACCTGAGAGTACTTTAGCCCTATTTTAACATTACATTGTACAAGAGTACAGATGTCTGTACACTTGTACATGTTTTTGTGTGAATGACTGTACCTGCACTCATTTTAAAAGTGGATACCTAAAATGCATGGTACAGATAGGAAGTGTACTGTTGTACCTGTGTTCAACATAACCTTTGAATACGTGTACCTGTGTACACCATACAACTGTTGAATATAATGTGTGAATAGGGCTATAGTCTGAATAGGGCTTCAAATTCCACTCAACCTCCTCCAACTGGGATTTCACCTTCTGCACTCCACTGAAACAGCCCCCACCCAAATCACCAACTATCTCCACACTGTTAAATCCAAAGTTCTCTTTAAAAAGAAAAGAAAAAAAAATTACTTCAAGATGTAACCGCACCCCCAAGATGGAAAATGCTATCAACCCTTCTCTACCCCTACCCCTAAACGATTATGATAAAATTACATTTATTTTTTGCACAGAGGCAAGTGTTAGGGTAACAATGAACAAATTGTTATACTTTCTCCACAGAGTGATCTTGGGAAGACATTCCTGCCAATTTTTGTTTCCATTCCTCTGACAACACCGATAACATTTTATAGCAGTTTTTGTGTTTTAAGAACTTTTAAAAGCATTTAACTGCCGATTCAGCTGCTACAAGCCCAATGGCCGAGACAATTAAAAAACATGATAACTCACAGAAAGCTGAACCTATTGCAATGCTATCACCTATTTTCCCACTCTAGTGGTGTAGACCTTATCAAAAATCACAATGGTTTCCCCAGAAGGTACCCACCACTGAACCTGGCTCATGTAAATTAAAAATTACAAGTGTGTATATATATGTGTGTATATATATATATATATATATATATATATATACACACACACACACACACACACACACACATATACATACACACACACATATATCTATATACACACACACACACACACCCTACTTTCAATTTTGCCTTGTTCATAAGCAGTATAATTTAACTATCAGGACCATTTACACATTAGTTCTGCACAGACATATGGGCTGAACATTTTCCATGGCAATCTCCATTTCTAAAAAAGCATTGTTTGATACAAATGAATAGATATGCCAGTGCAATATAATGTACACTTGGTAATTGCAACATTGCAATTAATGTTTTTCAAGTGATTATCCCTAGGAAATGTGTGAGAGAGTACATATAAGTTTTACTGATTTTTTAAACATACGAATAAAAATAAAATTCTTTCCACAAAGGATCTGAATTTCAGTATAAAACATGTTAAGTATCCTTTGATTCCACCCCATCCAATAATTGTTCAACTACTGAACTGAATTGGAAGCCACCATTGGTGCAGCCGGAAATGACTTGACTAGCAAGCATGAGATTGCTGGTTTGAATCCCTGCTGGTACCTATATCGGGCAGCAGCGATATAACAAGATGTTGAAAGGCATCATCTCATATGTGGTGATTCTTTTTATCAAGCAGGGGGGAGAGTAACTGGCCCTATCCACCCCCAGCACAGTACCTCCAGTGACTGTTACTGATGTCTATCTTATGTTTCTTTTTAGATTGTGAGGCCTTTGGGGACAGGGATCCATCTTATTTATTTATTATTTCTCTGTGTAAACCACCCTGAGCCATTTTTGGAAAGGCGGTATAAAATTTGAATAAATAAAATAAAAAATACTGCATGGGAAGAGGCAATGATAAACTCCTCCTATATTCTACCAAAGAGAACCACAGGGTTCCGTGGTCCCCAGGAGTCACACCGACTCAAAGGCACACTTTCATTCATTCATTTGATATTCTATACCGCCCTTCCAAAAATGGCTCAGGGCAGTTTACAAAGAGAAATAATAAATAAGATGGATCCCTGTCCCCAAAGGGCTCACAAACTAAAAAGAAACATGAGAAAGACACCAGCAACAGTCACTAGAGGTCCTGTGCTGGGGGTAGATAGGGCCAGTTACTCTCCCCCTGCTAAATAAAGAGAATCACCACGTTAAACGGTGCCTCTTTGACAAGTTAGGGGTTAGAGTTAGGGTTACCTTTGAATTAGCGGAGGTGGGGTGGAGATCAAAAAAGGGTGAGGGCTTTCTATTAAATCATTAACACGAGTTCTTCCTGCCCCCACGGGTCTGTCCAGTCGTGTCCTGTCCCAGCCCACTTGCTGGATCTGCTCCCTCCGTTTCATAAGTTCTGGGTGCAGGACCTGGGAGGAGGCAGCTGACCATCCTCTTGCAGGCTTTGGCAACTCCTGGCAAGCAGCCCAGTCGCAGCATCCCCCCCTTGGGAGCTGCTGGGAATTGTAGTTTGACTGTCTCCCAGCTGCAACCCGCAGGACTACATTTCCTAACAACGCTTGAGTAACCTGTGGCTGCTATTATGTCCCATCTGCTGCTTTAAAGAAGAGGAAGGGGCAACAAATGACAAAATACCAGATTACTGCTTCTCTCGCTGCCGCTTTCCCCACTGCCCTGCGTCTCCCACAAGTGCCTCTCCCTGCCACTCCATTTCTTCCCCTGCGGACTCTTCCCCGCCAGGTTTATCTCTCCGCGGAGAACAGCTGGGTGCGGGCTTTTCAAGTGTCTTGGAACAAGGACCCGAAGGAACTGTGGGCTCTAGGCAGGTGTGGGCACTTGCCATGGGCAGAGACTATGCACTTAAATATGGTACTTGGCTACTTGAAAAACTTTGAGATATGACTTGGGAAATTAATATGGTGGGTGGGTTTTGTTTTGACTAAATATATACTGTAGGTCAAACAACGTGCCAAATCAGATCACAGTGTGTTCAGGAAAATGTCATGGCAACATTTTCTAAGGAAAAAAAAAATGTTGATTGGAAAATGCATGGGAAATTTTTAAAGAAAAGAAGTCCAATTCCAAATGTTCCAGAGAACACACACACCAGCTGCCCAGAGTGGAAGTCACTCACTAGAACTTGGGAAATCAAGGAAGCTTTATCTCTAAACTTCTTAAGACTGCAATCTTATACAAGCTTATTTGAGTGTAAGTCCTATTGCAAACAGTGGGACTTCTGAGTAAACATATATACAATTGCACTGCAAATCTGATTTGGATTCCCAGAACATACAAGAACCAACTTATGCTTCACTCTGCAGACTTAAATAGCCCAATTTCCTGAAATAAAAGCAGGAGCAGGATCCCTTCCTGACCACGGCTTCCATGGTCCAAGAAAGCAGGCATGCACCATTAAAAAATCAAAGACATTTTGCCACTGAAGCTCAAGTAATGGTTCCCCTGAAAGCAAAAGTGACAGTCAGCTCTCAAAAGGATTACTGCTGCATCTGTGTTCTTGAGGTTACAAAGATGAACCTAAAGCAAAGGCTGTGTAGGGCCAACACCACAGGTGAACCAAGTGTGGCATAGGCCCAAAGGCTCATGTCCATGTGAGGGCCTGGCTCCCAGCCAGCTCCTTTAGAGGAGAACCTGTAAACCAGGCCTGCTCAACTTTGGCCCTCCTGCAGATGCTGGCCTACAATTCCCATAATCCCTGGCTATTAGCTGCTGTGGCTGAGAATTATGGGAGTTGTAGTCCAAAAACAGCTGGGGGGGCCTAAATTGAGCAGGCCTGCTTGTGTGTAAACACACGTTGCATATACAGAGATAAGGAAACAGGGTCCTCATATGATCATTTGTTTTATCTCTATAAAGCATAGATATAAAATGTTGTAAACCGCCTAGAGACTTCTGTATAGAAATTTATTACATAAATTAGGGGGAGGGGTCAAATTGCAGCTCCTACTTGTCCTGCCCTCCCTTACCAGCCAATGGGCTTTCTCTGTGGAGTCTGTGGGAGAAAGCTATTGGCAAGTGGGAGAGAGATGAGGAGGAGCTATTGTTGCCCATTCACTGAGCCAGGGCCGGTGTCTGCATACTATTGGGGGTGCATCCAATGTGCCTCACCATATGCACAACCTTTCCCTGGAGCCCGGTACCAGTTCTGGAGCTGTGAATATGCTCCAAGTTTCTACCCCTTATTTGCATTTTACTGTCAACTGCCTCAGAAGATTCATTAGGCAAAAAGGCAGAATATAAATATCTGAAATAAAATTCTCATTTTCTTTTTTTCTTTCTTATGATAACAAAAGATCTGTTTGAAGTGTGTTGACAATGCCTACTGAAGTCTCAGAAGGCAATAGACAGTGTAAGATTTCCAGCAGCCAGAAACTCGGTGCTTTGCATCTGGGATGGAATAAATCCCACTGTTTAATTTTTCCACATAAAAAACTTTTCCATTTCTAAAAATGCATTGTTCCACAAAATTAATTAGCAAGACCATGAAACTGATAAAATAGAGCTTTGTAGCTACCCATAAGAATAATAAAATAATAATAAAGTTGGCCAATAATAATTAATAATAATAAAGTTGGCCATGTGCTTCTGTATTGTTCCTTCTATCCTGAGCTGCATTCCAAATATATTGCTCCTCTCATTCTTAGATACTCTGAAAATTCAAATGAATTTTATATAAACTTATTTCTTTCTAATAAATACAAGGATGCCTTGCACATGGTAGCCAAGTTTTGTACAGCTAGGATTTGCATATGGTGTATCAGAAACGGTCAATTTTAATCAATCCCCCCCTCCCTTCCCTTGGTTTTAAATTTATTTTACCCTATACTGTTTTATCTAAATTTTTATGAAATAAAGTCCAGATGTGTATATACATACACACATTTGTATTGATATTTAGCTTTAGGGTTATTTTTATTTGTTCTGGATTGTATATTTGATCAAAGATCACACTAAACTGAACTGGAAATGGAACTAATTAGTGGTATAAGGCCATCAAACACCAGAATTGACAGAGTAAGACAAGGATATAGACACCAGCACTCGCTCGCACTCTCTCTCACTCACACACACACACACACACAAACAGAGGAGAGAAAGAAAAACCCTAGCAAGGAATATGCTCCACAATACACTTTAGCCTCAGAGTTCTCAGACAAAATATGGAAAGTAGCAACATCCTGCAAGGAAACTATCCAGCAGTGCTTGTGAACTGTCTATTATTACCCTTCCAACAAAATAAACCTAAAATCTTTCATGCATATTCCATGTTCAAGAGCATTGCAGCTAATGTGTTTAAAAAAAAATACATAAAGAAGACTGATAATGAACACATATTGGACATGCATATAGAGACCTTCAGTCTTGAGGCAAGTCTTAAACAAAGTTGAGGGAAGGCCTATTAATTAACATGGTGTGTCTAACAGCCTCCATTTACATCCAATGGAGATTCCTTTGCAGCAGGAGGTTAAAGGGGTCAGCGGGGTATTGTGATTCCAAGTACTTCAAGCATGCAGCCAATGGGCTTTTCATTTGCAAACAGACCTCTGGCCCCAGTTCATGAATTGTTCCATTGAGGGAGGGAGGTTCAATAGCCCTCCACATGCTCTCTACTGTACTGTGCAGCCAAAATAACCAGCTTCCCAACTGGGACTGCAGATGTGCCCTTTTACCCGCTGCACCAATGATAATGCACAGAGAATTTTGAGCAGATCAGATGTGCTTTGTATGTTGAGCAAACCGCCCCTCCCCATAATCTAATCAGAAATGGGGGTTTCAGGCTGTGCCTAATAACCGGCCTCACCTTCGCCCATCACCACTGCAGAAAAGGGCTATGGCAGAACTGTCCCCAATGGAATTTACAATGCTATTTAAGCGGGGTGGGGTGGGGGTGGGAGCTGTGTTAACATCTTGTAACAAAAAAAGCAGTCCTGTGGAACCTTAAAAATTATCTGACTTATTGTGATAGAGCCTCATGAAGTACATGACAGAACCACTCACAAAGTAAAATCCAAGCATTTCGAAAGTTTGGTCCCCAGATACTGCTGACTACAACGCCCATCATCCCCAGTCATAGGGGATGCACAGAACATTACCTTCAGGTTATCAGATGCACACAATGCTACCTTCAGCTGGCAGTGTGTCTATACACACACACAAGCTGGTTTTGTGGTGGCAAGCATGAATTATTGCCTTTGCTAAGTAGAGTCTGCCTTGGTTAGCATTTGGATGAAAGACTACATGTGAGGACTGCAAGATATTCCCTTTACAAGAGGATGGGGCCATAGCTCCGTGGAAGAGCAGAAGGTCCCAGGTTCCTGGCATCTCCAGGCAGGGCTGGGGAAAGTCCTGCCTGAAACCTTGGAGAACTGCTGCTAGCCAGTCAGACAGACAGTACTGAGCTAGATGGGCCAATGGTCTGACATGGTAGAAGGCAATTTCTTATGTTCCTACATTTAACAAATAAATTGTAAACAGGAAGGCCAAATGACCATAAAATGCAAAAGATGCATAAGCACATAAGCACAGCAACAATTCACAACTGCAGTAACTGGTGATAACACTTTGCTAAGTTAATTAGCTAAGTTAATTAGCACCTATATCAGGACAGGCTCTCAAGCCCAGACACCCTTATCTACACTTCTTGTCTTGGTATTTAATCTGATAAGCATTCAGCTGGGAGAGGAGACAAAAAGAAGGCTGGAAAGACCCAGATCTCTAGCCCTGCCCATGTCGTCCTGTTCTTATTAGGAATAACAAATAACAAAAGGAAGTACTTTTTCAAACAGTGCATAATTAATCTATGGAATTCTTTGCCAGGGGATGTGGTGATGGCCACTAGCTTGGATGCCTTTAAAAGGGGCTTGAACAAATTTATGGAGGACAGGTCTACCAATGGCTACTAGTCTGCTGGCTATAGGTCACCTCCAGCCTCAGGGGCAAGATGACTCTAAATACCAATTGCAGGGGAGCAACAGCATGCCCTCACATCTTGCCTGGGGGCTTCCCAGAGGCATCTGGTGGGCCACTGTGCAAAACAGGATGCTAGACCAGATAGGCCATGGACCTGATCCAGCAGAGCTGTTATGGTAGTTATATACACAGACTGCAACATTGGGGAAAGCAACTCCTGCTGTGGCATGTGTTAACCCCTGCCCCCCCCCGCAACCCCATCCACTTCAGCATTATACTCTGGTGTGGAACCCTGGACGGCATATATTCCCCGAAATGTACTGCATAAGGTTCCATCTTGTCCTCAGCGCTTTCCCCCCAACTTAAGCTTTCTGGATTTTTTCTCCCATTGTTCCCCTCAATATACATATGCCAATAAGGTATACGACTAAAATATTTATATACTGCTCTTCAACAGAAGTTCTCAAACTAGTTTATGGAGAAAAATAAATAGAAATAAATAAAATGGTTCCCTGTCCCCAAAGGGCAAACCATCTAAAAACCTTTACTGTATCAGTATGCTTTTATTAAAGTTTTATTACTGTTCTTATCCCATTGTTAACCACCATGGGGTTTTCAGACCAAGGGTCGTATAAAAATAATGACTGAATGAAGCTGATCGATCAACACATTTCTTCCCCCCATCCCCAGTCCCAATGTACTTCCCAACCAGTGGTGGCACCAGGGAAAAAAATGAGGGGGGCACAGAAGGGGCAAAGTGCATTTATGGGTAGAAAAGTTTTGTCCTAAATATTAAATGTTTGAAGCAGAAATGGGGGGCAAGCCACTGCCACCGCCCCCCCGAGTCACCCTTGTTTCAAACTATTCCCTATCTCCTTCCCTCCAATTGCTACAGAGCATCCCTTTGCCTATCCAACTTCTATTGCTGTCCCACACTCACCCAAGCTGCCCTCCCTACCCAAGAAAGGCTAAGTGAGAGAAAGAAGGGTAGGGAGAAAGGAGGGGGGAAAGAAGCCACAACAGCTGCAAGGTATCACTGGGCGAAATCATATGCAGTTTCAGAACACAGTGTTAGCAATAAATGCTGATAACACCCAGCTCTGTTTCCCTTTTACACAGATTTAGGTGCAGAGGTGAGATCCTTGAACAGGTGCCCAGACACTATAATGGATTAGATGAGGGTTAAATGAAACTGAACACAAATAAATTTTATGGCTTTTAAGTCAGGCACTTTGAGCACTTAAGTTGGAAAGCTGACGCTGAAGAAATGCATTTTTCTGGTTGCAGAAACGGAACAATGGTGCATGCTCCGCTTTCTGGCACTAAACCCCTCCTCCTGGCCCACCACAAAAATCATAACTGTATAAATCGGTGCCAACTTTGGTTAGCATCAAAGTTTGCTTCCCAGCAAGCTAAGCCAAAGATAACTAACTTCTGCATTCCCAGGATCCATTCTGTTCTACAGACAGTTATTAAGCGGCTGAACACGTACTTTACCACACAAGCTGAACTTCTCACAAGCAGACAGGCTCCATAATAAAGATGGCACCATTTAGCAGTGGTGGCTTACCATTATGGAAAGCATGCGCTTAGCACAACATTGTATGCAAACATTTATATTTGCATATTACATACCATGTCCCTTTAAAAGACTAAACAAAGAAAAAAACAGGACAAATTATATTATGATTATTGTTATTAATCTGTCTACCACATTTCAACAAAAACATTCTCAAAACAGTTTACCTAGCACATATTTTTAATTAAAGTTCCCCTTTTCCAAAGGCGCTCTGAATCGAAAAAGAAACACAAGGTAGACACCAGCAAGAGTCACTGAAGTTGGCTGGAATTAATAGAGGCAGTTTTATATAATCGGCATCCAAAAGCAAGACCAGTCACTAAGGTGTGGGGATTTTTATGTTCCTTGCAATTGAAAATACTTCTCTTTTCCCTTAAAGGTGAAACTGTAAGCAAACTCACTTCTGAGAAATAAACTGACATGGAATCCTAACTTTGTATTATGGCTTCTATGCTTTGAGCACTTCTAAGTTGGAAAGTGGACTCAGAAATTTTATAAATAAAATAAATGACAAAATGCAGATGCATTTCGTGATCCAGATTTGTTAGTGTACAACACACAGAAATAACTGTTTTGGGGAAAAGACCTGGGCTTCCAGCTTATACATCTTACTTAGTTGTGCATGGAAGATTTATGGCAACAAACTGAGCCTCTGAAAGAGTCCCATAAGTTGACAAACCAAGGGCCAATGTCTGTCATAGGAAATACAAGCAATTTCTTTGTATGGCAGTAGTGTCACGTCATCTATCTGTTAGGACCTGGTTTATGCATAGAGCAATATGAAGTGGTGGTGTCCTGAAGAAATAGAATGGACTCTACCATTTTAGACTTCAGGGTCATGTTTTTGAATGCTTCAACAACAAAAGCCGGGGGCGTATCTGGGGTAGGGCAGGCAGGGCACGTGCCCCGGGTACCACTTGAAGGGGGGCGCCATTTTGTAAAATTATTTTTTTTTAAAAAAATGGCTGCCAAAAACAAAATGGCCACCGTGCATGCTCAAATGGCCTCTGTGAGGCTCTAGGTCATGCCAGGCTTTGCAGAGGCCATTTGAGCATGCACGGTGGCCATTTTTGTTTTCAGTGGCCTTTTTTTAAAAAAAAAGATTGTTTTTAAAAACGGCCACTGCACATGCTCAAATGGTCCCTGCGAGGCCCTAGAGGCCAGCGGGGTGAGAGGGAATCTTTGCAAAAAAAAAACCCCAGCCTTTAGGAAGCCCCGCAAAGGGGCGACGGGTAAAAATAATAATAATTATAATATAATATAAGACACTGTACACATATTCAGATTGGCACTATGTACAGAGAATCAGGGCTTGTGAATACTGAGCTGACGCTTAAGAGCTAGGATTGTATTCATTTGCTCTTACTTTGCTTCTTGTGATAAGTGAGTTAAATGTGATGTCTTGTTAATATGGCTATTAATGGTGAGTTTGTCTTTGAATCAGTGTGAAACCCTTAATATTAAGGCCCACTGGGAGTTTCTTGCTCTCTTTCTCTCATTTTAACTGTCTTTCTGAAAGACTAGAATATATTCCAAGCAGTGACACAGTTTACTCTGCATATCCCTTAATTATTTACAGAGTATCTGGGAAAAGTCAAATTCTCCATTTATTTTTAAAACTTATGTAATGGTGATGCTACAATGCATAGTAGAGAATTAGACAGGTACTTCTGTTTAGTTTTCTAAGTACATCTCCACATAGTATTTGGGTATTTCATGAGCCCCCACATCCTGAAATTTGTAGTTTTCCAGCATTTTTTCGTCTGGCTAAGTCCACTGCTAAATAGTTTTTGAAAGATTAAAAGATTAACGAGCTTGACTTGTATTTTTCAGCTGATATTATGGTAAAGTTATCTGAAAGATGGGTGTCAGATGCTTGGACAGTGGGCGCAATTTCAGTGCTTGCCCTAGGCGCTATTTTCCCTAGATACGCCTCTGACAAAAGCACCCCCCTCCCTGCAGCTAAAAAACTTACACAGCAAGAAGCAAGCTAGACTAGAACCTTTCCCTTGCTGATGGGAAGCTTTTTTGCTTGCAGGGAATTTTTACCTAGACAGGTATCCCCTCCCCCCAAAAGGTATCTCCTACCCACAGCCCAAATTTGTATGGTCTACTTTACCATCTCAAGATTCTGCAGAAACCAGGCCCGTGTTTAATTCTGTGAAAAATTCTACAAGACAATACTTAAAGGCCCTCAGTGGTAACCATTATCAAAAGCTGAAGAAAAGGAAAAGGCATTAAATCTTCTTAACCTCAAGAAATTGCCTCCTCCCCTTCCCAGAGTGACTTACACAGGACCCTGGATTACTGTCAGTTGCCTCTGGCAATGTCTCACCCTGTTGCAGAGTTGTTTCAACTACTGTGTTTAACACCACAAGTTACAAATGCTGCTTGCTTCATGCATTTTGAAAGAAGAAATGTGGTTTCCCCTCACTAGAAGCATTAAAAGGTATTTAGGAGAGGGGGGAGGAGAGTGAGAGATCAAACATCTTCTTAAAAATGTCCAGTTTTGTATTTTTAACTACCACAAAAAATATGGGGATGGATTATATTTTGTCATCACCCTGGATTAAAATCTTACCCATTTTTGCTACTTGCTGCATTTGTGGAAGCCATCTCAACGATTCAGTGCCAATCAGCTCATCTTGAAAAGATATAATAGTCAACCATCAACTGAAGATATCGTTTTTTCTGGGGGGAAACCAAAAGCAAAGCATCATGTAGCATTTTTAAGACTGCAACATCCTGTCCAATAGTTATCTTGTTTATTATAATGCTGCAAAACGGAATCAAAAAACACTAGCCTAATAGTACGGTGTAGGGGTTAGAGTGTTGGACTAGGACTGCGGAGACCGGAGTTCAAATCCCCATGCAGCCGTGAAGCCACTGGGTGATTCTGGGCCAGCCACTTATTTCTCACTTATTATCTCACAGAGTTGCAGTGAGGATAAATAAGTCCATGTTTACTACTCTGGACTCCTTGGAGAAAGAGCAGGATACAGATGTAGTAAATAAATAGCTATCCATCGAAGACTAACTAAAATACCACAACATAGCAAGCAAACTTTTGAGTTCAACCAGAATTCTTTTTTAGGCTAGATGTTAAAACAACCAGAAGGGAAGGGGGGAGAGAGAAAAGGCTGGGTGTGACACTGAAGCCCCAGAACCTGCAGCTTATAAAGGAAAGGTTGTGCTGTTGAGTTGGTGTCAACTCCTGGCGGCCACAGAGCCATGTGGCTTTCTTGGTAGAAGACAGGAGTGGTTGACCATTGCCTTCCTCCCATGCAGTGTGAGATTATGCCTTTGCCATTGTCACTGAAGTAAGCATCCGCCTCCAGCACCCCCCTATATTGCTGCTGCCTGATATAGGTGACTATACAAATATCTGTTTACTAGGCACAGTCTGGGAAGCACACCTGCGGGATTCAAACTAACAGCCTCTTGTTCCTTAGGCAAGCTGCTTCCTTGAATCAGGAAGTGTTTGGCAGACTTGATTAGATTAGATTAGACCCTGCAAGGTGTAAAAGCCCCCAAGGGCTACTGGGACAAAAACAATCATGGTTGTAGTGTAACTCTTTTTTAAAAAAAACACACACAAAACACCAATAAATGCTAATACTTCCAGTAGGGTACCATGCTAGTCTTTTCAGTGTGTTACGGCACCTTAAGGATTTCACACATTTATTGCAGCATAAGTTTCCATGGACTACAGTCCACTTCATTAGAACCAAAGAGTGTTAATTGCAGTCACATTAATGACATGGGTTCTCAACTTGTGTCCCCATATGTTGTTAGAATACAACTCCCATCATTCCCAGGCTCAACAACTGAAGGCATTGATGGGAGTTGTAGTCCTACAACAACCAGGGATCCAGTTTTGAGAACCCCTGCATTAAAGGGGTCCAGCCCAACCCTACCTCACAGGGTTGTTGTGAAGATAAAATATGGGAGCTGGGCAGGAAGATACAACAAGGAAACGAACACCACGCACCACAAGCCACAGGGAACTTTCTCCACCAGTTCTGCAACACAGAGGAGCCAATCTTTCCTTCCCTAGCTGGTAAAGACACACACAGAAACCACTGCATAGTCTTCTTCCACATTTTAAATATTCAAAGACGCCAGGGGCTTCCTTTAAAGAAAGGCACAGGAAGCCTGCTTTCTTTCAAGTGGCTTGTTGAAACCCAGCATTACTTTCAATAGTAGGCTTCAAGCATAGACTCCACATGTAATGCTGCTAGCAATGCTTATAAACACAAGATCGGATACTTGTACATACAGCTTCCCTATGGGCTATTATTACTTAGTTCGTCCTTGCAGCTTACTGAACGGCATGCCAAAGAGTTTCATCTGCAAGAGAAAGCAGGAGAGGGAGGGAGGGAGCCCGCTGCTGGAATACATGAAAAGTTCAAGGAGGAAAGTAAACAGCATGGGCTGGAACAAGTTCTAATCACTGCTGGGGAGGCATGTTATGGTAGGCTGGGAGCTGGAAGATTGCAGGCGGCCAGTCAGCTCTCAGCATTGGAAGCTGCCTTATACTGAGCATGGGCGGAGCCACCATTGCGCAAATGGGTTCGAAGAACCTGGGCCGCTGCACTTCAGGGGCCACGTCTCGCGCCCCAGCCACGCCCCTACATCTGACATCAGACGCAGGGCCTTGTTTGCAAGCTAAGCTATGCCCCCTACGTGTGAGATGCAAGGGGCGTGGCTTAACTACACACTCTGTGCCTGACGTAAGACACTTACATCTGTTGGAGGGGGTGGGGTTAGAGGGCCACGGTGGCGAGCTGAACCCGGGCCGCTGCTGATCTCCCTCCACCCGATACCGAGGTAGAACATTGGTCCTTCCAGCTCTAGCTTCTAGTTACTCCTGCTAAATGAGCAGAGACACACTTTTGCATGGGCAATTCCCTTCTGTTTCACAGAGAAAGAGCAACTGTCCCTATCTAGCCCCAGCACAGCATCCTTCCAATGGCTGTTGCTGGTGTCAACCGTGCATTGCTTTTTCGATTAAGAGTCCTATGGGGACATGAAACTGTCTTATTTATTCATTATTTTCTATGTAAATAGCTTTGAGATTTTTTTAAATTTTAAAGTGGTATACAAATATTCCTAGTAGTAGTAGCAGCAGCAGCTTAGTACCGTCTATGCTGACCAACAGCAGCACTCCAGGTTTTCAGACCATGGTCCCTCCCAGGCCCACCTGGAAATGCAAGAGACCAAACCTCAGATTTTCTGCACGCAAAACATGTCCTCTGCTACTGAGCTCTGGCTGCTTCTGATGAATATATACAGCTGCCTTATACAGATACACTGGGCAGTTGCTCAAGAGTAGAACATCCGTTTTGCATGCAGAAGATCCCACATTTATTTATGCATGCATTTATTTTTATAGTTATATACCACCCTTCATCCTAAGACCCAGGGCAGTTAACAACAAGATAAAACAAAAACAAAACCAGAACACAGCAAAAAAAAAATTAAGGAGAACTGGAGACAGCTCACTGGCCAAAAGCCTGAATACAAAAAGCACCCTTCACTCTCCTCCTAAAGTCTGGGAGAAAGGGAGCCATGCAGATCTGGCTCTCTTTCCCATTACAGCCTGGGGGCCATAACTGAGAAGGCCCTGTCCTACATGATTTCAGTGGGTGTTGGCATGTAGAGCAGAGCCTTCCCAGACAATTTAGTCAGGTGGGTAGATTTAGCTGGGAGCAGACAGTCCCAAAGGTACCTGGGGGCCCTCCAGGGCCCCTTCCGATGTCCCAGAGAATGCTGGTGGGACATGCCAACTGGCAGTGCAATGTCCACTTTTCGATCAGTACTGCCTGTAGGTTGTCCACTTTGCAAATGGACCTACAGTTCCCACATGGATGGGAGCCAGTGTGTACTGGGCTGAAAAAATGAATACGCAGGTTCAGTTCCCTATTCAGACACAAAGCCATGGGTCAGTCACTATCAGCCTAATCTGCTGCACAGGATTGTTGTGAGGATAAGGGTGTGGGAAGAAGAGTCATGTGTACCACCTTGAGGTCCTTGGAAGAAGGTGGCTAACAAATAAGGAAACGAAATGGTTCTGAACTAACTTCTAGAGAATTAAAAAAGCATGCCTGCATCTCAGCTACTGGCTTTGTTCATTAGTTAAGTTAGTTCAGGAGTTCCCCAGCTGTGGTCCTCCAGATGTTGATGAACTAGAACTCCCATCATCACCAGCTGCAATTTATTGTGGCTCAGGATTAGGGGGGCCACCTAATGGTCCAGTGGGGAAGTAACTTGCCTAGGGAGCAAGAGGTTACTGGTTCGAATCCCCGCTGGTATGTTTCCCAGACTATAGGAAACACCTATATTGGGCAGCAGTGATATAGGAAGATGCTGAAAGGCATCATCTCACACTGCACGGGAGATGGCAATGGTCAACCCCTCATCTATTTACCAAGGAAAATCACATGGCTCTGTGGCCGCCAGGAGTCGACACCAACTCGATGGCACAATCTTTCCTTAAGGATTATAGGAGTTGTGGTTCAGTAGCATCTGGAGGACCACAGGTTGTGAACCTCTGAGTTAGTTTAGAAGTCAATTTCCCACTGCGCACTCTGTGCCTCAGCAGCTTCAAGTAAACAATTATAAATAATATAAACTAATTTAATTATTCTATATTATATCCATTTTATTAATGTTGTAAGGCACCCCGTGCGGGAGTGCACTGGAGGGATGGGATATAATTTAAATAAATAAAATAAAATCTCAAAATACAGTAGCACATTTAGAAACAGTTCAGCTAACACAGAGGTCCCCAACTTTGGGTCCCCAGATATGGTTGGACTTCAGCCATGGCCAAAGGCCATTGTAGATGGGGATGATGGGAGTTGTAGTCCAACAACATCTGGGGAACACAAGGTTGGAAACCCCTGAACAGTTCATTCCAAAGCATACGTTCAATTTAGCAACAACTGCAAATAAAATAAAGCGAATAATCCAAACAACATATGATAGCAGGCACTGACAGCAGCAAAGAGGAAAAATGCAGCCGAAGAGGGAAAATGCAGGCCCCCCTGCCCCCGGCCTCCCAGAGTCCCAACTGCTAGAATTGTTCCTACTGAACCGCCAAGGGGCCATAGC
This sequence comes from Hemicordylus capensis, assembly GCF_027244095.1. NCBI lineage: Eukaryota > Metazoa > Chordata > Lepidosauria > Squamata > Cordylidae > Hemicordylus > Hemicordylus capensis. Next base: position 21,403,931 of record NC_069661.1, on the reverse strand, counting down.
AACTCAAGTCTAAATAAAGTTTGGCTGAAAGGGTGGGGACTTCCAAATGGGCCGGACAGTTTCTAACTTTCCACTCTTGTCAACACACACATAACCCACCTCCCTTTTGTGGAAAATATCAATTGCTGATTAAAAATTTGCAAATTTTTGCAAAAGCAAAAAGATTTACAAGCATTTTATTACAATGCCAACCTGCTATTTGGAATGGACACACAGAGAGACACACGGGGGGGGGGGAGTCATAATCAAGACTGGGGAGGGAGAAGATCAAATAGCACACTCTTGTGTCATATTCAAGAACTTGGAAAGGGGGAGCCCAGAGGAGGAGATGCATTCTCCTCCTTTCCCATCACATGCAAACTATACTCCTCTTCAGCTGCTGTTGGATTACAATTTCCATCATCCCCTGCCAGGGTGGATTTGATTTAAATCAAACTGATTTAAATCACGATTTAAATCACTAGCAGGGTGGATAAAAATAAAAAAAATCTGATTTAAATCAAAAAAATCTGATTTAAATAAAAAAATCCGATTTTTAAAAATTTAAATCGGATTTTTTTGATTTAAATCGGATTTTTTTATTTTTATCCACCCTGCTAGTGATTTAAATCGTGATTTAAATCGTGATTTAAATCGTGATTTAAATCAGTTTGATTTAAATCAAATCCACCCTGTCCCCTGCTGCAATGTATTGTGGCTGGGAATGATGGAAGTCCAACAGCAGCTGAAGACTCGGGTTGGCCACCCTTTCTCCAGAATCTGACTTAAGACATATCAGTGAGACTGATATCTAGAACTATGCTGGAAACTGAATTAGACAGCCATCATAAAATAGTACTTGCTATAAAACAGAGCGCTTCCTAGAAAATAATACCTTTTGAATGCAAATATATATTTAAACTGAATCCCAGAAGAAAGGCAATGCATAAACTTCCAAAGGGGTAGCTGCAGGTTTGTTGCAAAAAATGTACAGTACGGTGAAATCCTACATGTTTACACAGAAGTAAGCCCATGTTCAATGGGGCTTTCTTGCTAGTAAAGGTATTTTGAACGTCCTGCAGCAGCTTAAAAACGAATAGATGTATATGGCATATGCTTTCATGGACTACAGCCTATTTCATCAGATGCATCTGATAAAGTGGGCCCTAGTCCTTGAAACATACTGTATGTATGTCATAATAAATTTGGCAGGCTTATGCAGCAGTTTGTTAATCAGATCAAATTGCTAGAGGAAGAACAACAAAAAAAAGTGTTCAAAAGCCTTTGATAAGAGAGACTGCAACCAGGAAACAGCTTGATCTCCTAAAACTGTGGTCATGTCCAAAAAAAAACCACCCTTGCTTTTTAAAAACAACAACAAATAGTTTTTCAATCAGGGAATAAATCAAGTAAATTACCAGTGCACACTTTAAGAAGCAAGATAGCAAGTAATACAGTTTCACATTTGAAAGACTGCAACAATCCAATTAACTCCCCTCAATATATAGGTTTTTTAAATACTGCTTTTTACAGAATATTATATTCATCTGATTTGCCACAAACCAACCACATGTTTTAATTTACTGAAAACATTTAAGATTCAAAAATTAGCAGCAGAAGATTTGAACTATCTTCAGGAACCAGTTACTTTAGATGAATGAAAGTGGACATTCTATAAGATGAAGAACGAGTCCCTGAGGCCTGATGGATTGTTTATTTCTTTAAAAAAAAATAATCCTCAGGATTCTTTATGAAATTTAATAAATGTAATTATTGATACTTATGAATTTCCAGGTTCATGGACAGCAGCTGGAATCATAGTTATCCCTAAACCTTGGAAAGACACTTCACAGGTTAGTACTTAACAAAGCAGTTAACTTAACAATTCATATAACCCACTCCTTAAGATCACAATTTGCTGCTTTGTTTTTAGATGCTGAAAAAGCATTTGATATAATATAACGGACACACTTTTTTAGAACTTTAAAATGTTTTGGATTTAGTGACAAATTTACACATTGGATAAACTTGATTTATGAAAATCAAGTAAAAATAGTTGTGAATGACTTGAACGCTGAACTTTTTCAAGTCCAAAGAGATGTATGTCAAAGCTATCCCCTCGCTCTCACCCATGTCGTTCACCATTGCTATTGAACCTTTAGCTATCAGAAAAGATAATATCAATGGTGTAATTGTAAATGACAATCATTTGAAGATTACCCTTTATGCAGATGACATAGTGGTATAATTATCAAACCCAGAAAGATCTCAATTACATCTGACAAAACTTAGATAAGACTTCACTATAATCTCTGAAAGATTATTTTTTAGAATGGCTTGCTATGCCTAAAACTACAAAAGACTGACTAGCAAACATCCCTCAAATCCCTTGAAGCAATGTCAGTTAGATATCTGGGAATTTGGATTATGCAAGATATAGATAACCATACTTGCTTTACTCATTAAAAAATATTGTAAGATAATTAAATTAGATTTGGCAAACTGGTCACAAAAGGCTTTATCATGGTTTGGAAGAATTACTGCCCTTCAGATGAGTGTCCTTAACCAGAATTTTATTTTTATTACTAAATATTCCCTTAATAGTCTCATCTGTAATTCTAAAAGAATTGGCAACAGCTAATTATGAAATTCATCTGGGCACCTAAGACGCCCAGAATTGCAACTAAAACAGTTTATAAGATTTGGAGGATCTTAAGAGGATTGGCTGTACTTTCTAGAAAACATAATTATAATGCAGCTTGACTGTCTCACAAGACACAGAACTATAATACTAGAACAAGTGGATCCTTTAAAACAGGGATCCTCAATGTTGGGCCCCCAGATGTTAGTGGACTTCAACTCCCATAATCCCCAACCAAAGGCCACTGGGGTTTGGGGTTATGGGAGTTGAAGTCCAATAACATCTGGGGGCCCAACGTTGAGGATCCCTGCTTTAAAAGATACGCTGTGGTTTTCAATAGGAATATTTTATCTAACAACGAGAAGTCCATGTACTACAGCAGTTTATTTTATTGGATTAAGATTTAAAGGAAAACTAAATCCTGGTTTATCACCATTGACAGCTTTTCATTTCAACAAGGAAATTGGAAATCATAATCTGGTAATTTACAACTCTGGATTAATCATGAATTCACCTCTATAAATATTCTAGTTTAAGAAGAAGAAACCATGAAGACACTCTTACAGTTTACAGGGGACATGCCTCCATAGTTTCAATATCTTTTAATAAGACACATGGTCAATAAATTGCTCAGGGATTTCAGGTGTTTGAGGGAACTGACAGATTTTGAATACTTACACAGTTTCAAGATGAAGGTAATCCAAGTCTAATTCACAAGCTCCTTATTAATCTAAATATGGACAAGCATTAAGATGTGAAATCAACCTGGGTTACGGTAGCACATATAGAACATGCATGGCATCAATGATTTAATGCCTTATCTTTCATTTCTATTATTTCAGAGGTTGTGTCTGGGTTTTTTTAATAAATGTCATGATTTATTAAGAATTGTGTTATATAAATCTTTTAAATAAAATTAATAAATAGCCTGGAGTAGCTGTTCAGCTTTACCCAAGGATCAAAGCTTCAGGGCGTTTCTCTTTCTTTCTCTAGTCTCGACCCTAAATACTCGCCTATGTGCTCCCTATTATAGGTTTCAAACATGCAAAGTCTTGATAATGATCTCCAACATGAGTAGGTAGCAGATTCGTCAAGCTAGCAAGGAAACTGGTCCTGAAAGCAGTTGGACACATTATTTCCTTTTATAGTGTAGTCACCGCAAATGGCATCACCACCGTGCAGCAGAACTTGTGACTTAGGATGCAGCTGGACTAAGCGTTATTTGAAGGTTTTGCCCTTTAACAAGAAAATCAAGAAAAATAGAAGCAGATAAAAGTTTGACCTAAGGCAGCGTTTCTCAAACGACTTACACTCCAGCCGGGCCCTCTAATTTTATTCTACACCCACTCACCTCTGCTCATGCCACCTTTCCACATGGCAGGCAAACATCTAGCAAACACAGTAGCTTTCACTTTTAATGTAGTGTTGGAAACGGAGTCCTTGGGACTAAATGTCAGATAACTTTGATCCCATCTGACATTCTTAGGTTTCTAGTTTCAACAGAACAGCAGGCAGTCAACTGCCAGCATAAATGCACCCAAAGATAGTTTAAAAAAAAAAAAAACCCACCAAAACACCCACACAATAGTTGCAAAGCTTATTCTCCGAATTCTGTTCCATGTCCACACTCCAGACTAGAGCCAGACTTTTGTGCCTCAGGAAATATGCGAACAGGAAGAAAGGCACACATCTGCATGTCACATGACTGAAGAAGAGGGAAGCACACAAATTTGCTTCTAGTGCAATTTAAAATTCACAATGCATCCCCCAGACAGAGAAGTCCCTCATAGACTTGGGTGGATTTTGTTTGCAAATACTCAACCTCCTTGCACAGTCAACATGTCTCAGCCACTTGCTGCTGCACAACTAGCATCACAAGGCAGGAGACTGGGAAAGAGGCGCAGCTAGGTAATTTTGGATACTGGACCTAATGAACGGGGGTGGGGGGGGTGCCCTGCAAATTAAGCATCCTATCCACAAATATCTATTTCACCACAAACATTCTCATGCAGGCCTTTTAGAACACAAACCAACTTGAGCACAATGCACTTGTTTTAAAAGATGTTTATCCAGATGTAACAGTCAGTTCCAAGTGTTCCCTCTAACAGGGATTTCCAGATGCTGTTGACTACAACTCCCATAATCCCCAAGCAAAAAACATTGCAGCTGTGGATTCTGGGAGTTGTAGTCAACAACATCTGGGAATCCCTGTTAGAGAGAACACTGGTTAGTTCTAGGGATATGCAAGGAACCGGGTGGAGGAAATTCGAAGGCTGGGTGGGGGGTTGACTTTAAGGGTGGGGGAAGGCGCACTCACCCCTCCCTCCGCTTTCCCCCCACCAGCTCTCCGTTTGCAAAAGGACCATTGGGGAGTCAGTGTACCTCCCTGCCACTCCATTGCCTCCTCGGTCCCTACGTCAGCCAAAGTACCCAACACGCCTACGTGCGTTGGCACACATGCACATCGCACTCGCGAGTGTGCACGTCAGGTGTTCGAGCGCAACGTGCATGTGCACACGCTGACACACACAGGCATGTCAGGTACTTCTGCTGACATAGGGACCAAGCAGGCAATGGGGCAGCAGGGAGGTACGCTGCTGCCCTGACAGTCTCTTTGCAAACGGAGCACCGGGCGGGGGAAAAGTGGAGGGAGGGATAAGTGCACCCTCCCCCACCCTTAAAGTAACCCCCACCTTCGAGCCAGTGTAACCGCTGGTCATTCGAACTGGTTCGGAGGCCCATAAAGGGCCTCCCAACTGGTTCTGTGCACATCCCTAGTTAGTTCTACTTTCACTAGGTATGAAATACTTGATGGATAGAAATAACACTTTCTGGAAGCTTTACTGCAGTAGGGAAAAATTCATTAAAGATCATGGCACTGACCTATTTCCTTGGAATAAAATAAACAGAGCCCTGCCATCTTGGGCTACATGTGTGCCCAATTTCAGAACTCTAAGCCCAACCATTATGGAAATGTAAAGGATTGGGCAAAGGGAGGGGAATGCTGCACTTTTTATGATAGCAAAGAGAAGATTTCTTCACATGAAGGTGGAATGATGGTCCAAGGTGGGGCTTCAGTTCCAAAGATTTGGGTAATTTTCTGCCATGAAACAAGCCATTTATAAGGCACTTTTAAACGGTTTTTAAAAAAATAAATAAATAAATAAACCACTGAAAATCAGCAGATTGACTGATCTGCTTCAAAATCAATACACCGAGTCCTGCTAACTTGTCCTAAGTCTGTGCCTGATTTCAAAGCCCTATGCCAAGCTATTCTGGAAATACGCAGTGGGGAGAATAAAGAACACAAACCCTATAGTCCCACACATGCCACCTCACCATGACCCTGAGGACAAGGGCATAGCACACTAGGAGGCAGCAGGGCAGAGGGCACACACACACGGGGCAGCGCTGGACACTCGGCCTCCTTTGAACTCTGCAGCCTGGTGTGGGAGAGTTCTTCATTCAGGCAGGCACGCAGGCTGGCTGTAGTTCTGTCTCCGGAAGCCCTGCAGCTCAGGAGCAGCCGTCTGCCTACATTCCTGGAGAGCCTCCCATTGTGGTCAGAGAGGAATCTCTTGTTGGTGCCCATGCCCACACCGGGCACACAGGAAATTCCTGGCTCTGGAAGGGGCACTCCAGGAGATCATGGGGAGAGCAAGCACATGGGTCTGGGCCCAATGGCACCTCTGGACTGGAAACAGATCACAGAAGGCAACCAGATTCAAAGAAGAAAAGGCTTTGGGATCTTTAAGAGCCATATAGAAAGAAGCATTTTGACAGCTACAGCTATTCTCATTTCTGCATATGTCAATATTTGCTTTTCTACACGGCCATTATGCAGCCTTCATATCCACCCATTCATCCTAAGTCTGCATATCAGGTCAAACCTTTGGTAGCCACAGTTGATATGTTTTTATACTGTATGCTATGAGTTTCAGTAGTCATGTACATGCTTAACTTTTCCACTGAAACCAATGGGATATCCAAGTGCTTAACTTTGGATGGATTGTGCCCACTGTGTAAAGTTCTTAGGTTCAGACATGGGCTAGGGAGGCAGACTGAAATTAAAAGGGAAGAGGCCTCTCTATAACATGGACACACACGGTCTTGAGCAAACCACCCTCACTAGCCTCAAGGCCCCACCTGCAGAATGGGAATAAGCTGCCTAACTTGCAAGGGTGAAGCGAATCCAGTAAAGACCATAAAGCACTTTGGAACATGTAGCCTCTCAGATGAAATTATACCTAGCCATATGCAGTCTTCAGAATAACAGAGGTAGCCACGTCAGTTGCAGCAAATGCAACACCGTATCTTGGGACATCTTAAAAATAAATACAATTATTGTGGCATATGCTTCTACGGACTAGAGCCCAGTTCATCAGATATACATACCACAAGATGTAGGTAGGCATACATCTCACCACAAAGAAAAACGGAGTGGGCGATATTTACGCAAAGTGAGATCACATGCGAGGAATAGAATAGACCAGGGTTTCTTAACCTTGGCCCCCCAGATGTTGTTGAACTACAACTCCCAGAATCCCCAGACATGGCCTTTGTGGCTGGGGATTCTGAGAGTTGTAGTCCAACAACATCTGGGGCCCAAGGTTAAGAAACCCTGGAATAAACAATAATGCAGAGAGCACATGCAAAAATGAGAACAAGGGAGTGTGTTGCAACACCTTAAAGATGGATTTATTGTGCCACGTCATGCCTCTGTCAATGTGTCCAATAGACTCTCATGCCACAATAAGTTTGCTAGTCTTGAAGTTTCATAAGGCTAGGGCTGCACAGCTTTGCTTTGGCTCTCGCCAGCTGTTAGGGATGGGAATTTTCCTTTGAAAAGAAAAGGAGGAAATACTGTGTTTTAAGGCATCATCTATGGAAATGCATCTCCCATTGGCTTTAGACCGATATACAGAATTGCATTGAATGTCTTAAAACAAAGTCACAGCCTTCAAATAAACTTGCTGTGACTCTAATGGGAACAAGCATCTTTTGCTCCTCAGAATCACAGGAAGGAATTATTCCTCGCAAATGGATTCTCCCGTCTGGCAAGTCTTCCACTGTTTCACAGTGAGCAACTATATTGTAGAGTCACTGCAGAATTCACTGCCTATGCCTATGCGACTCAGAATAATATAAAAATGATTCATGCGATGGTGTGAGAGTTGGGAGAGAGCTGGCAGCTGGTTTGCCCACAAGATTTAACAACTGACCTCTAGCGGTTGGATTTCTAATCTAGAGATGACTTCCAAGCCAGACAGAGTCACAGAACAAGCCATTTATTCGCATGAACAACAATTATATTACACAACAAACAACCCAGCACTGTCTACACACCATCTGTTTCATAATATGGTGGCTTATTCTTTCCCTGTGGCATGAAGTATTCACTTTGAGACAGTTTTGTGTGTGCACTCATGAACACATTACTTTTCTAGTCACCGATTATTTATTTATACCCCACCCCTCCAGTACACTACAGATGACTTCAAGACCACTTCATAGGAACACAGGAAGCTGCCTTGAACAGAGTCAAACCATTGGTTCATTTAACTCAGTATTGTCTACTGACTGGCAGCAGCTTCTCTGAGGGTTCAGGCAGGAGTCTCTCCCAGCATATGGCAACCTCCGTTGTTCCTATGCTTAACTCATCACCTTCTGCATGCAAAGCAGATGCTCCATCACTGGAACACAGGAAGCTGCCATATACTGAGTCAAACCATTGGTCTATCTAGCTCAGTACTGTCTTCACAGACTGGCAGCGGCTTCTCCAAGGTTGCAGGCAAGAATCTCTCTCAGCCCTATCTTGGAGATGCTGCCAGCGAGGGAACCTTGGAACCTTCTGCTCTTCCCAGAGCAGCTCCATCCCCTGAGGGGAATACCTTACAGTGCTCACACTTCTAGTCCCCCCTTCATATGCAACCAGGGCAGACCATGCTTAGCAAAGGGGACAAGTCATGCTTGCTACCACAAGATCAGCTCTCCTTGCTATGGCCCCATCCCCAAAGGTGGCATAGATGGGTCTCCCATGCAGGCATGACCACACCAGGACCTGCTTAAATTCAGCAAGCTGGCTGTATCATGTGCCCTTAGACCAGGGGTTCCCAACCTGGGTTCCTCCAGATGTTGCAGATGTTCCTCCAGATGTTGCAGATGTTCCTCCAGATGTGTGGCTGGGGTTGCTGGGAGTTGCAGTTCAGCAACAACTGGAGGAACCTTGGTTGAGAACCATTGCCTTAGAACATGCTCCAGGAACCAAGATCATATCTGGGTCTGCATACATTCTGATTTGCACACACAAAGAATTTAACACATATACATGTCACTACTATCATTAGTCACGTGTAGACTAATCTGAAGTAAGCTCCCTGTCCTTTGTTTCTTTCCTGAGCTCTAGCAGCACATCTATTCAAAAAGGCCATCCTACCTTCTGGAATATTTTATATAAGAGAGACCTGAGATTTATGAAATATAACAATTCAAAATAATTTCATATTAGCTTCATAGCTGCAAAGGTATTGCATAACCATGAAGAGCTATTCTGCACCCCTACAGAGGTCCTGCCTAGGAAGTGTGCCCTTATCATCCCACCTTAGTTACACAACCACTACACATACACACACCCCATATGCACACTTACCACTCCACGGACACGCATCAGGAGGCAGAACTGGCTGCCACACCCTGTCACTTGCACACATGGTGCACTATGTACATGTTTTCCAACCGTATGCTGTGTGAACTCTCTCACAGGTTGGGATAAAAAGGAATCTATTCGGTCTGAGCAAGCTTAAAAACAAACAGAACACAAATGCATAGTACATACATAGTATGCACAACCCCAAAAGGGAATGCAACAACTAGGAAATGTGTTCTTGGGAAGCGACTCATAATTTGGAGGGGGGAACCAAAATATGGTATCCAACTACCTTAGGTCTGCAAAAAAAAAGGGGGGGGGGAGTCAGCTTAAGAATGTGACGCAAAGACCACACTTCCCAAAGTTGTCACAGAACATTTTTATGTTGTAATTCTGCAATTTTCAAGGAGGAGAGAGGCAAAAGTTAAAACACTGAGACAGCATCTACAGTCCCCCCCGCCCCCAACGTCTTGCATACAAAGTTTTCAGCCATCCTTACGCAAATTATAGGGTGCCCCCCCCCAGGCGCAGTAGATCTTTGACACATCCGTTTTAACACCTTGCTGCCGCATTTTGTAGCAGCCTTGGCTTGAATTATCATGTATTTGCTTCTAAAAGCCATTCAACCACGCGGCACACAACAGAACACGGGAGAAAGACCCGACAGCCCGAAAATCCTTGTGCACAAAACTGAACTTGTTTTTAAGCACCAACATCTCCTTTCGCTCCCCCTTTCCAAATTAAAACATTATTCTTTGCAAGGCAGACATAGGAAGAGGCTGTACGTCTGTTTTTTTAAGGCTCTATATAAAAATGGACTCTCACCTCCGCTAATGCAAAACCCATTTGGCGACAGGTAGAGGCGATAAAGGGATGTCCTGAGTGTGTCGTCCTCCCCAGCCTCCAGCAGCAACAGGTGGAAGAAAGCAGGCTGCTTCAGAGAGGCTCACCCTCCCTCCCTCCCTAACCTGTTGCTGCTGCCGTTGTGGCAGATTCACAGGCTAGGAGGGAGGGAACGCAGGAAAAAGGGAAAAGCAGGATTGGCTGCCCCGACACGAAGAACTAGGGAGAAACTCCAAGAGGCTCTCGCCCCGCCCCCTTGGCTCTAGACACGCCTCCTCCAAGGGGATAAACTCCGCCCCACTTTCTTCCCTCTTTGCCGCAGCCGAGCCGTCTGGCTCGTCTGCCTCTCGGAAAACGAAGGTTCTAGTCCTGTGGGTGCTGCAAAACTCGCCAAGTTGTAGGATTCGAGACGCAAGCCTGAAGGCGGCGGCCTGTTTTAGTCGTTGCTGCTGTAACGCACAGCGGAGCGGACGAGATGTTAATAGGCGCTCCGTCGCGTCTGCAAAGCCTCAAAAAAGGCAAACGTAACTCGTTCCGGAGAGTTTGTTGCAGCAAAAGCAAGAGTCTTGTGGCACCTTCAAGATGAACAAATTCACTGCAGCATAGACTTTTGTAGGCTGTAGTTCACAGCACTGTGCAGGAGTGGGTCACCAATTCCATTGTGGCAAGGGGTGATGGGAGTTGTAGTCTGACAGTATTTCGGCATTCAGGGTTGGCAACCCGTGTATTAGAAGAGATGCCCCTCAAGAGTCATTGCCCGTTAGAATAGACTGTGTCGGACTAAATGATGCTGCCAATGTTCTGGCTTAGTATAAACTGGCTGCTTCATACTATCGCCATGTTGTGTATGGGAGGCAGAGCTTATGGATGTGGAGAGATTTGAACTAGGGGCTTCCTGTACCAGACTCTTGACCAGTATGCCACACCACCAGCTCCCCATCCCAATATTCTCCTCAATTTTAAAAGTTCTTTCATAATCTTGTTTCAAAATTCACATAGACTTGAAAACAATACTGTAAGGGTACCAACTAAGATTCACAATGTGGGAAGTGAACTTTAGGGTTACACAGAACTCTTCCTCAGGCTGGATGTTAAAATAACATGAAAAAGGAGAAAAAAATTATTTCTGGCAAAGAGTATAGTATTGGGTCTTGTCTGCATTCTGTTTTCTAAGTCTCTAGAGCCATATTTTCCCAACTATTTTTCTTCCCTTTAAATTTCCTTTCTTTTAGGTTAGTCTTTCTTCCTCAGCTCTGCCACCACAATCTTAACAATGTTTGTTTATGATAAGAGTTTAATTTGAGCCATAATTTATCAGCGCTAAACACTAGTGCCAAGCTTCAGTCTTTGAGTATGTGAAATCACTATAGAATGCCTCTGAGCATGTTCGGAGTACAGTTTCTTCCCACGGAGTACCACAACCAGTGCCAACCTAACCGGTATAGGAGAGGGGTCAGAGAACACCTATCTTTTCCATATATAAAGGTTTCAGGATTTGACCCAAAGTCTCAGGGTTTTAACTTCCTCCTCAGGATCCAAAGGGAAGCAATTACATCTTGGGGTGAAGTGCATGAAGAGGGAATAAAGTAACATCTATAAAGTCCATTATCGGCTTTCGATCTCTCCCCCTTCTAAAATGTAAAGCAACCACTCTTTCTTTCTTTCTTTCTTTCTTTCTTTCTTTCTTTCTTTCTTTCTTTCTTTCTTTCTCTACCACCTTTTGCCTTTGCTCAAGGTAGCTCACAAGACAAATTTAAAACAGTGCAATCACCAATTTAAATGGTTACCAATGAAACAGTGACCAAATTGAAAGATGGAAACGATAGGGCTGTGTGTGTTGACAGAATTAGCAGATCAGATATGATTCCAATGCAGTGCAAGCAATTATCAAATTGTGCAACTGATAATTATACCAACCCAAATAAAATAAAACCCAAAAGGACTTCCTGAGGTCCCCCCTCCCCTCCCCCTGAGTGTGTTAGCCACGGCTGCTGACACAGGGTTAGCAGAACGCTCATTCCTTTAACCTTAAGGGGAGGGGTTGTTGGGCAGGCTAGCCGCTGTGGAATCACCAGGCTCGCCTGCGAGCCCGGTGGTTTTGACAATCACAGGAAACTGAGCTGGACTCCCTTAGCCTGGTTTCCAGTGATCGTGGGAATAGCCTCAGGGTGTCGGAGGTGTGCAGTTTTGGAGGAGCAGCAATTGTGCACAGAAGTAACCAAGTCCAAAGGGGTAGGGAGATGTTTCATTTTTGTGGAGCTTGCGAACAGGAGTTGTGTCAAGGGCACAGATACAGAAGCACCCAAGTACATACAATATGATGGGTGCGCATGGAACCGGGAAGCCCGGTTCGGGTGGAATAGAACCGGACTTGAACCAAACCAGGCCCGGTTTGGTTCTGTGCATGTTGAACCGGGCCCCACTTTGGTGGTGGTGGGGTTCTATTTGCAATTCTACACTGAAACCAATCCAATGAAAATGTTGCAGATAGGGAGTTGGATCCAATTATTGTTCCAGTTCTATGCACAGTTTTAGGTAACAACCACAGTAAAACCACTTCAGGACCCTCAGCAACTAATACTAAATGCATGATGAGAAAGTTGCATCTTGGCTCAGAGATGAAAGGCCAGGAGAGATAGAAGCCACTTGTACTAGTATAGGACCCGACATAGTCAACAAACAGCATTATATTAACACACTTAAATTCAGCATTGATATTTAAAAATCAGTCAAGCTTATTTTATTGCCCTGGAGAAATACAGGGTTGTTTTAGCAATACCTGGGTTAAATTTATTTCTGTTATATTTTGAGGAACACTCCAAGCCTAGAGACATGGAAAAATAAAGTCTTTTATTTTGTCCTCAGAAATAACTGAGAGGAGACCACCTGTTGCTCAGGGACAGACTTTCACAACTTTATCACAACACCAAAATAAACTAACCTTGGTGGGGGAGAAATCCATTAATCTCCTCCCAAGAGGTGCTGAGTATATGCAGGCAAGATTGACTTTCATGTCTCCTCCCACAAGACAGAGCCCTGCAAAACCACACTTTGGTGGAAAATCCGGTTTTTCTTAATCCATGGTGATTAGGGAGTGTTGCAAACTTTACAGGAGAAACAGGAAGAGGGGAAGATAAGAAGTGTAAATTAATCACAGCGATAAAAAGGATTGAGACCAAGCAACAGGCAGAAAACAGCAGCCCACCAATAAGTCTTTTGTCAGCATCTGTTTACACATGTAAAAGGAATGGATTTGAGGGGTTCTCAAACTTGGTCCCCCCAGATATTGTTGGACTACAACTCCCATCATCCCTTGCCACAATAACTGGAAATGATGGGAGCTGTAGTTCAACACCACCTGGGGACCCAAGTTTGAGAAAATTAAGGCAGGGCTGCAGAACTTTGGCCCTCCTGCAGATGTCAGACTACAACTCCCATAATCCCTGATCACTGTGGCTAGAGATGATGAGAGCTGTAGTCCACAAACAGGGACCTGCATTAGTCTCCAGGTAACTGCTGAAATCAACCCCAGAGTTTTTAATGACTTGATGTAGAAAATATTGGGGGAAAATATGGTGTGAAGGAGACCCCAGTTCTCCAGCATAGCTTCCATTAGAGCTGGCAATCCTAGTAGCCATAACCGTTATAAAACCAAGGTTGCCGTCAGCATCAGCAGCTGCTTGCGAAGTGGTTCACTGGACGCTATCATCACCCACCACTGAGCACTGTGGAGAGGAGAGCTGGTCTTGTGGCAGCAAGCATGACTTGTCCCCTTAGCTAAGCCAGGTCCACCCTGGTTGCATATGAAGGGGAGACTAGAAGTGGGAGCACTGCAAGAGATTCCCCTCAGGGGATGGAGCCACTCTGGGAAGAGCATCAGAAGGTTCCAAGTTCCCTTCCTGGCAGCATCTCCAAGATAGGGCTGAGAGAGATTCCTGCCTGCAACCTTGGAGAAGCCGCTGCCAGTCTGTGTAGACAATACGGAGCTAGATGGACCTATGGTCTGACTCAGTATATGGCAGCTTCCTATGTTTCTATGTTCCACTACTACATGGGAGAGGAGGAGGTCCCAGCATCCTTAGAGAAGGCCTCGCGGAATGGCCGAGGAGCCATGGCAGCCATTAACTCAGCACATGCAAGAGAGTGGCTGCTGAATGACCAGCATTGGCATGGGTTGCCGACATCATAGTGCATTCCTAGCCATGCCTAATCACAGAGTGCCAGAGTGGGAAGGGACCTCGGAGGTCTTCTACGTCTTCCTGCTCAGTGCGGGGATCTCCTTTGGCATCCCGGACAGGGGGCTGTCCAGCCTCTGTATGAAAACCTCCAGTGAAGGAGAGCCCGCCGCTGCATGAGGCAGACTGTTCCACCGTCAAACAGCTATCATGGTTAAAAAATTCTTCCAAATATCTCTGCTCCCTTCCAATTCCAACCCCTTGGTTCTAGTCCTGACCTCTCAGGAGCAACAGAGTACAAGTCCTCTCCTCCTCCTGTCTGACAGCCCAAGGGCGGAGCCACTATTGCACGCCCCAGTTCAAAGAACCCGGGCCACCATTCCGGCGGAGCTGCTCCCGCAGCCAAAGCCATACCTCCAGGTGCAAGGGGTGTGGTCAGACACAGAAATGAAACCAAGCAGCCCCGTCTGTGTGGTGCTTCAGCCTGGCTGGGAAGGTGTCTCTCTGCCTATCCAGCCAGGCTGGAAATGAAGCTCTGGCTGGAGAGGAGAGTTGGTCTTGTGATAGCAAGCATGGCTTGTCCCCCTAGCTAAGCAGGGTCCATCCTGGCAGAATTTGAATGGGAGACCACATGTGAGCACTGTAAGATATTCCCCTCAGGGGATGGAGCCGCTCTGGGAAGAGCACCTTGGTCCCAAGTTCCCTCCCTGGCCAAGATAGGACAATATTTTTTTTTAATAGGACAAGATTTTTTAATTGAACCAACAAACTACCAAAGCATACAGTACATAACCAAAGCACAATTATATACAACGTGGTCATTTCTACATCATATATCTACAAAGATTTTCAAACAAGGATTGGTCCAAGATAGGGCTGAGAGAGATTCCTGCCTGCCACCTAGGAGAAGCCGCTGCCAGTCTGTGTAGACGATGCTGAGCTAGATAGACCAATGGTCTGACTCAGTATATGGCTGCTTCCTATGACGCACCTCACAAATGGGGCCACTTGGAGGGATGTGCTCCCAGCCAGGTTGGAACCCCAGTACCAGCTAGTGAACAAATGTAATGTTCTTACATCTCCAGGTCTGACCACGCCCCCTTGCACCTGACATCAGATGGTCCTCATTATATATAGGGGCTGCCAGTGGCAGGGTGCACCCCCATGGCTGACAGCTTCCTATGCCGCTGTGACAGCCCTTCAGCTGTTTGAAGACAGCCAGCTACTCTGTCTCCCCTTAGTCTTCTTTTTTTCAGACTAAACATACCCAGCAAGTTCAAGGATTCCTCAGCTGTTCCTCTTGGTTTCTGGACCACTCACAGTGGAATCACTGTGGAAGTTAATAGCCTCTGGCTAACCCCTCACAACCCCTCACAGTGAGGGGACCACGTGCCCCCCTCCCACATAGCCCACCTCGGTTGTGGACGCAGATGGCCACCCACCTTGGAACATAGGAACCTAGGAAGCTGCCATATACTGAGTCAGACCATTGGTCTATCTAGCTCAGTATTGTCTTCACAGACTGGCAGTGGCTTCTCCAAGGTTGCAGGCAAGAATCTCTCTCAGTCCTATCTGGAGATGCCGCAAGGGAAGGAACTTGGAACCTTCTGATGCTCTTCCCAGAGCGGCTCCCTCCCCTGAGGGGAATCTCTTACAGTGCTCACACTTCTAGTCTCCCATTCATTTGTAACCAGGGTGGACCCTGCTTAGCCAAGGGGACAAGTCATGCTGCCACCACAAGACCAGCTTTCCTTCCACACATCGCCTTGAAAACCGACACTGGTTGCCATAACATCCTTGTCCTTCCATCCTTGTCCACCATGTATACAGCACTTTCCGTGTATAGGAGTTATCTGTGTTCCCATCAAACCTTTGTCATCATTATTCCTAGATTACAAACAGGAAACTGAAGGTAGGAGATGGCTGTGACTTCTTTAGGGATACCAGGTAGCTTCTTCATGCCGGAGCACGGATTCAAGCAAAGGGACTAAAAGCCGAATGTAGCATTAACGACTTGACCTAAGGAGCCGGGGTGGGGGGAGGTTTCTACCAAAGGAGACACAGTCGCCTCTGCTTCCCAACAACTCAGGATGCTCCTCTCTCTCCTGTTCTGCCCGAGAGCTGTGCTGCCTTGCAGGCGGGCCATTTGTCAGGTAGAGCTGTGCGGTTAACCACAACACACAAATTTACTAATATCATTGGCATTTACCTAACACATGACAAGTAAGTGCCTGGTGGCGCAGTGGTAAAACTGTCGCCCTGTAACCAGAAGGTTACAAGTTCGATCCTGACCAGGCGCTCAAGGTTGACTCAGCCTTCCATCCTTCCGAGGTCGGTAAAATGAGTACCCAGAATGTTGGGGGCAATATGCTAAATCATTGTAAACCGCTTAGAGAGCTCCGGCTATAGAGCAGTATATAAATGTAAGTGCTATTGCTATTGCTATTGCTATATATCACAATCTGGGATAGGCTTCAACTGAGTTAAATTCCTTGTGCTGGCCTTAGAAAGTTTTCCATGGGCGGGTGAAAAAAATGAGAACGGTGCCCCTTCTGCTCTGCAGTGGAAGATTTCCCCCATTAATGACACACACAGAAGGCAGGAAAGTGATATCCCCTCTGGAATCTGCTGCCTTAAGCAATTGTTCCATTTACCTCATGGTAAACCTGGCCCTGCAGATTCAAGTCATAAATTTGACAGAGCACAATGAGTGCGTCTAGCATGCCTGGCTGCAGTTTTGTTTTGATGCTTTTTTCTTGGGATCAGTAGCCAGAAGAAAAGGGAAAAAAGCAAGGGCAAGGCCAGTTTTCCTCCCCTCAGCCTACCTGAAAGGGTTGTTGTGAGGCTCAAATGGGAGGAGACTACTCTGAGGTCTGTGAAGGAAGGTTGGGATTAAAATGCAGTAAATAAAATAAATAAGAATAGGTAAATAAAACTGCCCTGCATGTTCTAAACCCACAGGAGGTAGGTTTTTTTCCTTTTTAAAAATTTCACTCAATTTGTTATACCAATCCTGCTTTTCTTCCAAAGCACTCCAGGCAGCATACATTGTTTCATCTCCCTTTTTGTCCTCACAACAACACTGTGAGGCCGTCAAGGCTGAAAAACAGAAAGAGATTTTGGGTCACCTTTCCAAATGGACATGGTGGGATTTGAACCAGTCACTCTTCACTCACAGTTCAGCATGCTAGCTGCTACAGCATACTGGCTCTTACTCTGCCATGTAGTCCTTCAGACAAGAGGTTCCCAACTTTGGGTCCCCAAATGTTGGACTACAACTTCCATCTTCCCCAGCCACAAAGGCTGTGGATGGGAGTTGCACCCCAGCCACAAAAAGACAGTTTTATGGAGTAATGGTTAGCTCTCCAGACTCTGAATCCAGCAATCTGAGTTCAAATCTTGATGGAACTACTGAGCCCCAAAATTGGAAACATCCCTTTCCAACTTGGGGGGATGGGGCCATAGCTCATTGGCAGAGCATCTGCTTTGCATGCAGAAGGTCCCAGGTTCAATCCCGGGCATCTCCATTTAGGGCTAGGAGTGATTGCCTGAAATCTTGGAGGAGCCGCTGCCAGTCAGTGTAGGATGATACAAACTAGATGGACCGAACGGTCTGACTCAACATAAGGCAGCTTACTAGGTTCCTCTCTGGGGATCCAAGGTTGGGAACCTCTGCTTCAGACATTCAAGAACACTATTCCGTGTTGCTATGGTGTTCCCACTTCCCAGCTTTATTTTCTGCTTTAAGAATTTCCTTTACACAGAGCCAGCTAGGAAGAGATGCTGAAAGCAGCAGTATTTGGGGGTATGTCAATAGCGCAATGCATAATTTAATAAAGTATGCTTACTCAGCTCAGCAGACTTACTCAAATATGTCTTCCCTTAGGAATTTCACCCTTCCTTTCCAGCTGGGACAAGGCGCCGCTGTGGACAATGCTTATTCCCTTTGCTGGAACAACAAGGCAAACAAAACAAACCCGGTTCTTGGCTTGCGTAAAGAGCTGGCTGGCAAGGCTAGATCCGAGGCATATGTTGAACATTCTGTTCCTTTAGGTTAGCAATCGCCTTGTCTCTCTTTCTCTCTAGACACCTCACGCTATATGTGAGCAGGGCACCAGAGTGCTAACTAAAACAACAGATCCAGTTCTCTGGAGTCCTCGATAATAGCAAGCATTCAAACTCATCTGCTTCCACTGGGGATGAAGGGAATGTTGTGTTGTTGTGTGCAAAAAAACCTGGACCACCCTGCTTGCTATGTAATTGCTTGGGGTCTTCAAGCCTGCCTGGAAACTGTATCTTTTAACCTCAGAGCCCTGCCCACTAAAACGTGTGGAGATGGGCAACGGATCCCCACTGGTATGCAGAATTATGCAGTCTGTGCATGCCCAGATGAATTATTATCATTACACATTTATTTATGTATTTAGCATATTTGTATGCTGCCCAAAACACATGTCTGTGGGTGGTTTATAATAAAATAACACAGATTAAAACAAAGTTAAAACATTAAAACAATTTAAAACAATGATAGAGTCTATAAGTCTGATTAGAAGTAGGAATGTGCATGAAACACAATTCAGAAACCGAATCCTGGCACATCCCTTTAAAATAGGGTGATCAACCATCCTCTGTAACATGGAGGAGACACTTTCTTCAGCTCACATGCCAGCAGGGCGTCTCCCAGCTGCCCCCGCATGATGCTGGCATGCACATGGCCTCTGCACATGTGCGGTGGCCATTTGAGTGCCCGTATCGCGGTCACGCGGGGGAAACAGGGAGATGACCCGGGGGCTTGTGATCATAGCTGGCGGCGGGTAGCTGTGGTTTTGGACGTGGTAGTGAGCAGATGAGCAGAAGGTATGGATTTGCTTTCCTCCATGTTAAAGGGGATGTATGATCCCTCCATTCTAAAGGGATGTGCCAGGATTCGGTTTCCGAATCATGTTTCGTGCACATCCCTAATTAAAAGCCTGGATAAATAAATGTATCTTCACAGTCCTCTTAAAAGCTGCCAGAAATAGGACAAGGGGGGTATTTGAAAGCTTCAGGGTGGCAATGGAGAAGGCCCGTACCTGAGTAGCCACCAGATGAGCTGGTGGCAGCTGCAGACAGACCTCCCTGGAAATACCCTAGGTCTAAGCTATTTATGGCTTTATATACTGCTTTTCAACAACAACAAAAAGTTCTCAAAGCAGTTTACATACAAAAAGAAATAAGATGGTTCTTTCTTCTGAAAGGAACCCTTCTGAACGGGTTCACAATCCAAAAAGACACACAAGGTAAATACAAGCAATAGATACTAGAGCTGTCTTGTGGTAGCAAGCATGACTTGTCCCCTTAGCTAAGCAGGGTCCACCCTGGTTGCATATGAATGGATGACTAGAAGAGTGATCACTGTAAGATATTCCCCTGAGGAGATGGAGCTGCTCTGGGAAGAGAATCTAGGTTCCAAGTTCCCTCTCTGGCTTCTCCAAGATAGGGCTGAGAGAGATTCCTGCCTGCAACCTTGGAGAAGCCGCTGCCAGTCTGTGAAGACAATACTGAGCTAGATAGACCAATGGTCTGACTCAGTATATGGCAGCTTCCTATATGTTCCTATGAGCGTTGAAGTGCTGGGGCTGAATATGGACAGTTGTGCTCTCTCTGCTGAATATGAGAGAATCATCACTTCACAAGGTGCCTCTTTGATCAGCCGGGATAAATTAGCATATAAATTATAATCCCATCACACGTGATTCTTGCTGCCTGGTTTTGTTTTGTTTTGTTTCTAGTGGGACTCTATGTCTCATTTGCTTTGTTTACTGAAATTTAGCAGATTAGGTTTTCCCATAATGTTGTTTCCAAACCTGGAAAAATTCACCTGCTAGAGTTCTGCATGCCAGGAGGCTGTTAATGGCCCAGGAGTTCTGCAAGAAAAAAGTTGGCATCCTACTTTCAGATGAAGGTCTGCCATTGAGACAAGACTGGATAGATAACTATTTTGAGTCGTGATAAGGGCGTAATCATTTATTGCTCAGTAGGCATTGAACAATAAAGCATCACATATGTATCAAGTCCCAAGGTGCAAACCAATCAAGTCTTATAGCTTTTGAACAGAAAACATGCAGTTAATTTAATGGCAAGACAAAGACTTATTGTGCCTAAATGATGGCAGAGTTGTGCCTCGTGTCCCATTGTTTTGCAGAGCATGGGCTAGTACCATGGGATTGCTTCGAATGTAATCTCTGCATGTGGTGATGGAGTTGCTTGCTTCATTATCATGCTGCTCCTTAAGTCATCCAATTAAATTGATTGGCAGGCAGACCATATAGGAAGAACAAAAGGAAGTGCTTCTTCAGGCCATGCATGATTAACCTATGGAACTCAATGCCACAGGATATGAGCCTGAAAGACAGAAATGGAGCCTCAACAGTCAATAACATTGCACCTCTGATTACTAGATGCTCCACCACTCAAGAGGAAGGAGATTGGATGAACAGGAAATCATATGGTTTATCATATTCCCCTTTCCCTTCTGTTTAAGTAGTTCTCTGGCATTCCATCTCTGCTGCTGTAACTTGTGTGCATGCGTGAAGCTTGTCAATGCATGATAGAAAATGGAAGAGTGCCATATAAAAATTATTACCGACAATGTAAATTTACATTCTCACAACAGACCCAAGAATTGCAACGGATATGATTAAGTATCACAATGAGAATAATCACCATGCCCTCAAAAGTGTAACTTGAAAGGCTGTTTATTTTTGCACTAACCTAAGTAGGCTAGAAAATACCTTTTTACCTGTATTGAGGCTAGGGGACAAAAATAGCAAGACCTACCTTAAGCTGGAGAAGCAAAAATATAAACCAGATCAGGCATTCTGGAATATTGGTTCCAAAAATGAGTTTGCTGACACAGATTTTTTTTTATTTACCACATTTTTATAAGTTCAGTGCAAATGCACACATATTAAATTCCCTAAAGACTTCTTATTTGATTATCTGCAACTTGTGGATTTGGCTATTGAGGCAGAATGCCACTAGATGGAGCCAGTGTCTTGACGTTTGGGGAGTTGTTTACAATCGTGAGTTCTTTAGCAACCAGGGTATCATCAGACACATCCGCCTCCGGATGCAATCTTTTGGAGAGTTACTTTTTTGTTCGTCCTAGGGTAGGTGGGCCCCCAAGAGGAAGGCTGTTTCAAGGTGAGTTTTCATGGTTTTCATATTTGTTTGTTATTTCTCTGTGTAAACCGCCCTGAGCCATTTTTGGAAGGGCGGTATAGAAATTGAATTGTTGTTGTTGTTGTTGTTGGAAACTCTTCAAGCTGAGATTTACAAAGCTGAGAGTGGTGGATATTAAAAGGTAAAGTGTGCCATTGAGTCGATTTTGACTCCTGGCACGCACAGAGCCCTGTGGTTTTCTTTGGTAGAATACAGGAGGGGTTTGTTTGTTTGTTTGTTTTTACATTTATATCCCGCTCTTCCTCCAAGAAGCCCAGAGCGGTGTACTACATACTTGAGTTTCTCCTCACAACAACCCTGTGAAGTAGGGTTTACCATTGCCTCCTCCCGTGCAGTATGAGATGATGCCTTTCAGCGCCTTCCTATATCGCTGCTGCCCGATATTGTACCCCTCTATACAATAAATATCCCCTTTTTATTTTGAAACTTAGATCTTGTCTCAGTCCACCTCATTTCCTGCATCTGCAACTTTGCATAAATTAAAACTTAAATGAAACTGTTCCTTTATGAGCTAATTTCCCCACGTGAGCCCAAAAGGTACTACTACAACAACAACAAATATTTATATACCACTTTTCAACAAAAGTTTCCAAAGTGGTTTACATAAAGAAATAATTAATTAAATGGCTCCCTGTCCCCAAAAGTGCTCACAGTCTAAAAAGAAACACAAGGTAGACACCAGCAACAGTCATTGGAGGTACTGCGCTTGGGGTGGCCCGGGGATAGGGCCACTTACTCTCCCCCTGCTAAATGACGAGAATCACCATGTTTTTAAAAAGTGCCTCTTTGCCCAGTTAGCAGGGAAAGGTGGACTTCGGAGTGTTCACCAATCACCCTGGAGCAGTTTCACTAGCAGACATTACTCTGAACACCTGTAGCCTGGGGAGCAAGAGCACACCTTCTCACACGAAACCACCAGGTCTGACCTCACCCCTACTCACATTCAGTGTAATGTCTGGAAAGGCATCTACGAACTGTATACACATGGGTTCTGATCATAGAATTAAGATCTTTTGAAAAAGGAAGGTCCTTGATTGCACTGACAAAACATATGCACGCAACATTTGTACATGCATAGGTGCTTTCAGGTATTACATCATATCCTGGGACAGATTTACCTTATAGCTATTTGGCTTCTCTCGGGACATAGGCACACTAGAGACTTAATTTGTCAATTTAATTGTCATCTCTTTTCCTCAGGGAACCATGAAAATAGAACAAAATACCAATATGTTTCCAAATGAAATACAAAGCGCTGGTTATTACCTATAAGGCCCTTAATGGCTTAGGTCCAGGGTACTTAAGAGAGCGCCTTCTCCATAGTGAACCCTGTTGCCTATTAAGATCATCTGGAGAGGTCTGGTTATGGTTGCAACCAATTTGTTTGGTGGCAACTCAGGGCTGGGCCTTTTCTGTGGCTGCCCCAAGGCTTTGGAACGTGCGCCCTGCTGAAATAAGAGCATCTCCTTATCTGTTTGCTTTTAGGAGGACCTTGAAGACGTACCTGTTTTCCCAGACTTTTAACTAAAATTTACATTTTAAATGTTAACATGTGTATTTTTATTTGTTTTTATGAATTTTAAATGTTTTGTTTTATGGTATGTTTTAATCTGTACACCGCCTAGAGACTGTTATATTAGGTGGCATAGAAATGCAATAAACAAACAAACAAACAAACAAACAAACAAATAAATAAAATCTATAGTGAAGATATGCCCTCAATCAACTGAACATCTTTCCCCACCTCCAGTTATACCTAGTGACCCTCTACAATACTCTTTATTACATCAGTAGCATATTTGTGAGGGATGTCAGACATCCAGATAGACCAAGGGACCCCCACAAAGGAAAATAAATATGACTAGAACAGCGGTCTTGGCTTACTGAAGGGTAAGGAACAAAGGCAATACCTGACATTTCTGTACTCTGAGTAAGGAAACATAACTGCTCATTCAGCAGGAAAATAACAAAACTGTTCTTTAAATAAATGGAGGCCTTTTGTTCCCAAAGAGGGAAGAATCTGGCCTGTTGGAAGGAGTGGTGTGCAAGCAATTAATCCCTGTTGCATTAGGGTTAAGGCACCTAAGAAGCTGTTTTATGTTGAGTTGGACTACTGACCCATCTAACACAGTATTTTGTACTCTGACGGACTACAATTCACCAAACTCCTCAGGCAGAGATATTTCCTAGGCCAGCTACCTGGAGATACCAGGAATTGAACCTGGGACCACATGCATACAAAGCATATGCTCTGCCATTGAATTATAAGCTGTTGTTGAGATGCTGCTGCCATGCTGAGTCAGATCATGTATCTATCACTCTGTCATTGTCAACTCTGACTGGCAGATACCTGATATATTTGTTTAAAGTTAAACATGCCAGGATTTTATCTGGGACCTTCTACATGCAAAGCATGTGCTCTGTCGCTGAGCTATGGGCCTTCCCTATAACTTGAGTCTCCTTGGGGTACAGCATTTTTGTTTGGCCTGTCAAATCCACATCTGTTTGGATCAGAAGAGGAAGCACTGAGTGGCTGGCAAAAGCCCCACTGCATCCTGCCCTCATCCTGAAACGCCATCCATGGTCCCTGTACATAGCTTATGTCCACAGTTGCCTCCCTTACAAGGACCCTTTGGTTCTACTCCCAGTGTGCCTTGGCCTTTACCTCTCACACTGGTTACAAATGGGCACACTGTATGTATGTATGTATGTATGTATGTATGTATGTATGTATTTATTGGGCATATTTTTATACCGTCCAAAACTCACCTCTCTGGGCGGCTTAAAACAAAGAAAACAGACAAACAGAAAAAGTTAAAACATTAATTAAAATAAATGACAACAAAAATTAAAACATTAGTTAAAACAAAATAAGTGATACAGTAAGACATTACAACAATTTAAATTTACAACAACATTTTAAAACAATGTTAAAACTGTTAAAGCAATATTTAATTAAAAGCCTGGGTGCATAGATGCGTCTTTAAAGACTTTTAAAAAGTTGTCAGAGATGGGGAGGCTCTTATTTCAGCAGGGAGCGTGTTCCAAAGCTTCGGGGCAGCAGCAGAGAAGGCCCATCCCCGAGTAGCCACCAGACGAGCCGGCGGCAACTGCAGACTCACCTCTCCTGATGATCTCAGTGGGCGGTGGGGTTCATAATGAAGAAGACGTTCTCTTAAATTATTATTAACTTTTCAACAAAAAATTTCTCAAAGCCGGTTCCCTGTTGCCAAAGGGCTCAACTTGCATTCTAAAAACCAAACAGAAGGTAGACTCCAGCAACAGCCACTGGAAGGACGCTGGGCTCAGGCACAGACGCTGGGCTCTCCCCCTGCTAAAAAAAAGAGAGACACTAACTTAAAAGGCACCTCTTTACTCACAGACCATACAAACGAAAGGGTTCGTTTACATTTGGGTTTGGTTTTTTTTGAGATCGAAAATAATTATCTGAGGAGCCATGGGTTTTGTTGCAGAAAGCGATGGAAGCAATGCCTTCTGCTTTATAATCACCCGTTGTTCCTTATGTTAATCGCATGAAAAGGGTCTAGATGTTGCTAGGGGCTAAATGTACCAATCATTGTTCTTATTGCAGGGGTGTGTGTGTGCAATGGATAAATGAGCAGGACCAATCATCCACCATGGAGTACAACTTGCACAGGAAGAGGAACTTAACAGCAGTCCTCAAAGCCAGCATTTATGAAGTGTACGTTCATTACAGTATTCTGCAAATACAATAGAGCTCCTGTTATTTTAACCAACATATATTTTTACAAAGATGGAGAGCAGAGAAGAACCTGCAACCTCTTGTCAGGCTTCTTCACAGATCAGAATCCTTTCCAGACAATATTATGTTGTATAAGCATACAGAGGTTTATACATATGCACATGTGTTTGTGTGAATTACTGGACCTGTATTCACCTTACAAAGGAAGCTGCTTTATACTGAGTCAGACCATCGATCCATTTAGCTCAGTATTGTCTACAGCAGACCTACTTGGCTTTGCCCCCCCCCCCCAATTTTTGGACTACAAAAACTGTAGTTTTTGGACTACAACTCCCCAGCCACAGTGGCCAATAGTCAGGGATTATGGGATTTGTAGGCCCACATCTTCAGGAGGGCCGAAGTTGAGCAGCCCTGGTCTACGCTGACCAGCAGCAGCTCCCCAGTTTCAATCAGGGGTCTTCCCCAGCCCTACATGGAGTTGCCAACGATTGAAACTGGGGGCTTCTGCATGCCAAGCAGATGTTCTGCCACCTTAAAAGGGAACCAGGGTAAAAGCTCCCTCAAGTGCTGGGTACAGACAGGTGTACTGCTGTACCTGTGTTTAATATAATGTGTGAATAACTGTATATACATATAGATCTGCACGTGTGTGCACTGCACACAGATTATACATGCATTGAACATAATGTGTGGACAGGGCTCAGCTCTTTTTATTTATTTATTTATTTATTTATTTATTTATTTATTTATTTATTTATTTATTTAACTAACCTATTTGTATACCGCCCAAAACGTACGTCTCTGGGTGGTTTACAACAAGATAAAAACATTAAAACCTTAGTTTAAAAAATGCTTTTGCCACGGATTAATTCACTGTGTACTGCAAATGGAGGCTGGGAGTGAAAAAGGTGTTCTGAATTAAAGGGCACAGAGCTCTGGAATACAGGGCCGAGCTAGATGTGATGTTGATCACATCATTGACCTTGGTGTGCTTGCTCTCCCCACACCCTGTATGTAGCTGGCGTGGCAGGGAGGGGCCAAATCCAGATGGGACTGCAGTCCGAATGGATAGTGGGGTTTGAACCCTACTACCACCCCACTGCAGTCCCAGTATGGATTTCCCCTCCCACGTTGGTTGCTTGTCCTGGAAGAAAGCTCCCATTGGAGCCAAAAGGACCATTACATTTTTTCAGAGTTCCTGCATCTTTAATTAAGCACTTTGAGCTTGTTAATTACCCCATGAATAGCCTCTCTCAACTGCCCATGGGATCCTATTTCCCGGGGACGGCCCCTATTTTCTGGAGTCTATCCCTGGGAAAGGAGTGGCTGACATACTGCACAATGTTAGCACAACGATGTGCAGTCGCAATGGCGCGACGGTGATAATTGCACCAATATTGTTGAGTAATATTTATTTATTTAGCTGGGGGAGAGTAACCGGCAGATGCAGTTAGCAGACTGCACCACTCATCCTTCAGCCATGCGTGACAGAAAGCAACAAAATGGCCTGAACCTACAAGCAATGAAGCTTTAACTGAAATTACCTTTGCTGAACAGGAAGTAAACATTATAGGAGGCTTGTGGCCATAGGGAGGGACATTGCTGGCTAATATAGTACTATATTAAGGTGCTGTGTGGAATAGAATATGTTATATTATATTGCTTCAAAATATAATTGCACAATGGCAGTACTGTAAGGACTGTTGTGCTTAAAGGCTGTTGCATAGAAGAAACCAGCATTTTTATTGTTACATTTGGACTGGGGCATTACCCAGGTGCCCTCTGGTGGCACTTGGATATAGGCACACATTTCTGCACATTTCATGTGTTTTCCTCGCCAAAAACCTCCTGCGAACTGTGATTTCAGGCATGATCGTGCAGAATTCGCTTTGCTTACGAAACGTTTGTTAGCAGCAACCGAAGAAGTAATTAGCAACCCCCTGCATCATGACATCTGTTGGGGCTCTCCTTTCAAACTGCGGCCTGTGACAACTATTGTGAAAGTACGAGTCCCTTCCTTGCAGAGTAAGTGTCTGGTCTTTTGCAGGTTGGGATGAATGATCTGGAATGGGAACAGAATCAGTGGATGAGGCCATTTCATTCCTTTCCTTCTCATCTGGACTGCACATAGTTAATTTATGAAACTCACTGATACAAAATCTGGGAACAACCACCAAGATGACCATTTCAAAATGGTTAGATCCGGGGTTCTCAAATGAGTCCCTAGATGTGGTTAGACTACAGCTCTCATCATCTCCAGCCAGAGGCCATTGTGGGTAGGGATGGTGAGAGTTGTAGTCCATCAACACCTGGGGACCTAGGTTTGAGAGCCCCTGGGTCTGTCAATGCCTATTAGTCATGATGGCGATATGGAGCTTCCAAGGACAGAGGCAGTCTACCACTGAATACTAGCGGCTGGGGAACAACAATAGGAGTGGGCTCCTGCTTTCATACTCTGCTTATGAGCTTCACAAAGACATGGGAAGCAAAATGCTGGATTAGGTAGATCTTTGGTCTGATCTTGCTGAGTTGTTCATATGTTCTAATCTAATGCCATGTTTTCTTATTCGCTGCAATATTCCAGTGTATCATAAACCAATGGCATAGTATACATGTATTTAATTTTTGTTTATCGAACCATGCATTATCCCATCTTTCCATTTCAGTCACTTCTAAGGAAGTTTACAGACCCATACAAACAATGTAAAATTTAAAGAAGAAGGCAGAAACCATTGGTCCATCTAAGTCAGTATTACCTGCTCTGACCGGCAGTGGCTTTCCTGGGTCTCAGACCGGAATTTCCCCCAGCCCTACTTGGATATGCCAGGGATTGAACTGGGGACTTTCTATATGCAAAGCAGATGCTTTATCACTGAGCCATCACCTCATTCCTGGTGTTGGCCTGAGTCAATTGTATTTGGACCTAGCAGCTCTACTTCAAAGTATGGTTAACCACTTTGCCCACAGTTTCTCAAGTTGTAAGAAATAGGGCTCTGCATCCTTCTTTGATTTCTGGCCGTTGCAGTCCACCATTTGGAGAACAGTGTGGTCCTGAAGAACACAGAAATAAGTTGTCTCTGTTCTATTTCTGCTTTTATAAAGATTTCAATACAATGGTATTTCTTTTCTCCTTTGCAGCAATAGAATCTGAGCGGCTTTTGGAACGCCAAAGGTTTGAGAAGATTGAACTCCAACACAAAGTTGCACAGCAAACAGAATCGGAATTTAAAAGGAGGAGATTTTTGGCAAGAAGACCACTGCCACCCTTTGCTTTCAATTAGGCCTTACGCAGGCCCGCTGTTTATCCGTCTGTCTTTCCAGTTTGCCGTGGTCCAGACAGTCACGTCAGGCCGCTCAATGCATTTGTGGGCCAAATGAGTAGGCCATCCAAACACTTTTTCCAAGCACAGCATGGCCGTGTTGTGAACCACATCATGGTTACTTTAATGATTAAAGACAGAATTGGAAAATGGATCACTAATTCCTAACGGTCATTACCAGGGCTGACATGCTGGTCACTTGATTGGTCAAATACGGTCAGTTAACCACTTATTTCCCAGTCACTGTCACATATTCCCTGACACCAAAAATGCCACGGCGTGGTAGCTTCCCTGCTTAATTTAATTCTGTATAATTTCAAGGGCAGACATAAGGGCTGCTTTTCCCCTAGTCCTCCGGCAGTCAGAGGAAAGCCCAGCAGAAAAGCAAAGTTTCTTCTACCGTCTTAGTGGCCTCTTCTCCTTCTGACAAAGGTCATTGCTCAGGACCACTAAGGCCATGTGGCCCCTCCAATCCCTGCAGCCCCTGCCGGCTCCGTGACGGAGCTGGCAGTCATGTGAGTGGCCGATCAGGCCGCCCAGGGCTGCTTCCCTGCTCATCTGCGGGGAGAGCGGGCTAAGCTGATCGTGAGACTTGCCTCACTGGGTTGCTGGAGATATGGATCTCAGGTAGGTCAACAACGATCTCAGCATTTTATTGCCTCTGTGTTGTGGAATTTGTTCTTAAAGATGGGCATAGCATCAAAACAGAACTAAAGGCTATCGAGTTAAAAGCCAATCCACATGATCTGTATCTTTTCCATGTATCACATGTCCATGTATCACATCTTTTCCAGTATCACATGATCTGCTGCTTTTCCATTTTTTAAAAAACCCCTTCTTGCACATAGTAAACTGTGATGTCAGGGAGAAGGCTTACCTAGCAACCGTCTCTATTTTTTGAGGCCAGATTCTGTGTACAATCCGCCACCGCCCCCACCATAGGAGAGCATTTAGCTATGTAATCCCCTGCCTGTAATCTGAAGTGGTACAGTCCAGGAAATGGTGTGCCAGATGGTTTTGTTCCATGTGTATATTGACTCTTAAGACACTGGCATTTTCCTGTATGCTATAGGAGCATATTTGGCCATCGGAGGAAAGGTACCACCAAGTTCAGGAGGACACCAGTGTGGGAGGCTGGGTATGCTGGGAGTTGTAGTTCAGCAACATCTGGAGGGCCGCAGGGTGGGGAAGCCTGCAAGAATCCATTACTGTGATCAAAATGTGTTTGAAGACCATAATATAATTGTAATCTGGTGACCTTTCTCTTCCTCCATTTATATTAGTTTGGAAGCATTGCTGGAGACTTATTGCTTCTGGCTGTAGCAATAGCCACCATGTTACTGTACGAAGGTGTTTGGAATGTGGACCTTTTGTGATAGTCTGTGCTGTTTTCTCATTCACTGGCTACCTTGGCAGCTTCCTATTGGCCCTTCTCACCTGTCAGTCTTGGAAAAGGTACTTGACAAATTCTGTACACGGAAGCACATTTGGTGGCATTTAGTGGGTGGTTGGAGCTGGCTGAATTTGGCAGAACGGGGCAGGGGATTCTTCATTCAAAAAAAAATCTGCTTCATTTTTCTGCAAGAAACTTAAGGCAGCATACAACAATCTAAATACACACACACTCAAACTTTTTATTTTATTGTTAAATTTATTATATACTGCCTTTCATTAAAAACAATCCCAAGGCGGGGATTCCTAATGAAATTAGACTTCCTAATGACATTAGAGTTCCCTAATGAAATTAAAGTTTCCCCTTCTCTGTATGTTTTTAAGAAGGACCTGAAAACATACCTATTTATTCAGGCTTTTAGTTTATAGTTTTAAAGCTTCAGGTTTTAGAGTTTTTATTCATCTTTTAAAATGGTTTTAATTGTGTTAATGTTTTAATGGTTTTTAGATTGTGAACCGCTCAGGGACTTTTTTTGTATAGGATGGTATAAAAATGTAAGAAATAAATAAAAATAAAAGAATAGCAATAAAACAATTATTATGTTAATAATTTAACAACCTCCAGCATGGAGAGATCCCTAACTGTCTAAGTGCAGGTGTTCTTTAAGATGTGCCAGTGTGGCAGACAGGATTTACTCATGCAATAAGGCACCAACCCAGAATGTTATGGAACCCAGGCCTGTGTCTGATTCCATTTTATTGAGGAATTGGTTGCTGCCTGAACTCAAGGTGAACTGACACCCAGGTCTCATGACTGCCTCTGCTAACTGCTCTGTGAAGAAAGAGGCAATCCAGCATTGTATTGTGAAATGGGTACGCAAAGAAACACAAAGGCCCGGCCTGAGCTATCCAAATGCTAAAATTTAACTCACTGTCAGATAATGTCTGGAAGAAGGGAGGAGCTGAGCTCCCATTTCCTCCTGCAAGAAGTCTGTGTTAATCCTTGTCAATGATTGCTCTGCTATGCCCAAAGGGGATACCCAATTGCTGTCTATAGAAATTCCACTCTAGGTAGATGCACAGAAAACACATTTTGTTTTAGATTTAATTCTTATTTTATTAACACCTTTGAACACCTTATGGGACCAGGTGCCAGAAACCTGGGGACAAGAGAAGATGCCCATTTGCAGCTCAGAGATGCAGATTGACTTTAGGCAAAATAGCTGCTATCTTGAGGAGGGGATGTTCTAACAGAAAATGGGATTCAGATCTCCCTGGACTGAGCTAATATCCTGAATAATTAAAAGACAATATCCAGAAGGTAACAGCCAAATTGTCACCTTTTTGGGACCCAGGAAGGATGAGGACATTTTGAATAGGGAAAAGGGAGAAGCAACTACAAAAATGGAGCAAGCAAAACAAAGAGCTAGCAATCTTTTGCCTACAAGCAAGACTTGCTCATGAGCAATCCAAGGGTTTGCTGTCCAAGCCATGGGGCTAGAGGCAGGAACTCTTTCCAGGGAGAAGGGACTGTTTGTGACTTCTGCTGCGCAGTGATAAGTCAAGACACCCAGCCATGATACTCCCAAGCAATCTTTCCTAACAAGCAATACTTGCTCAAGAGCCATCCCAGAGTTTGCTGCTAAAGCCGTGGGGCAACAAGCAGGAACTCTGTCCATGGACAGGAACTGTCTGTGACTTCTATCTGCTGCACAGTGAGAAGTCAAGACTTCCCCAGCCATGGTGCTCTCACTCTCTGCCTAGCTCTGAGCAAACTGCCTGCTTGACCATCTTGCTTGGCTAGTAGAAGCTTGTATCACTCCCAAGTTCCTGTTCTCCAGCTACAGCATCTCTTCTTCAGCTGAGCCTCACCGCTCTCAAGCCTCTGACCCTGGTAATATGCTGCCTCCACAAGCCTTGGATCCCTCTTCCCTCCTCCCTACTAATCACTGCCATCCCGCTCCATAGCCCTCCCTCCTTCCTTCTTCCTCTGCTTCTCTCTAAATGTTTTATTAGGATTTGTTAGATTATTAGATAGCTGTAATTACGGATGGCACACACATATGTTAGTTAGGCACATTACACTACACTTTGAATCGGAAACATGTTTTTTAAAATTTGGATTATTTTATCCTGATGAGCAACTTTCTATAATAAAGCCCATTGAACTTTCTGAGTGTCTCTCTCTTTATCTCTGTTTGCGCGCCCAGATCCTACATGGTCACCATCTCCAAGAACCAATTCAGTTTGTGTATGATGTGACCTTGCCTCTTTCCCTCTGAGCATATACAGTGTGCGAAACCAGGTGTCGTTCACAACAATGTTAATAATTTAACAACCTCCAGCATGGAGAGATCCCTAACTGTCTAAGTGCAGGTGTTCTCTAAGATGTGCCAGACAGGATTTACTAATGCAGTACTGGAACTTGCAGGCAGTGGTGCACTTACCCCTGGACTTCAGGGCTGAAGACCAGGACCTCCACAGCACCTCCCCCCCCCCCAATAAATCCACTTTAGTCTGGTGGTGTGGTGCCCAGCCAGTTGAGCACAATGAAGCTCAATTTGCGGGGTGGTAGTGGTGGGGGGTGGACCTCCAAAGGCCTTTAGGTCCAGGCTCCAAAATTAAAATATGCCCTTGAGGGTTTTACAGTCCTCAGGGACATATTGCTGGGTGACACAGATCATTTCTGGAAGAACAGGAGGATGTTGAAACCCTCACCTGTGGAGTTGAGGCTTGGGGGGCAGCTTCACATATTTAGCTACTGGCTTAAATTACATTTACAGCAGTGCCACATTTCATGGAGCACCGGGTGCTTAGGCTGTTCGTCACAGAAATAACATGCCTGAAAAGCCATTGGAAGAGAAATGTCTTCGACTCATGCTTGTAGGGAACAGGAGTCAGATGAATCTCATGTGGCAGGAAGTTCCACAAGGTGGGTCTCACAACATGACAATGTCTCTGGGTGTAAGGAAACAAGGTAGTTCAAAAGGTATTGATAGCAGCTGGGAGCTGCAATCTGATGGTCCAGGGTGGTTTGTTAGGTGGGGCTGGCTCCCTAACTAGGCTTTTGCATTAGGCCTTTCTGGAGCTGACCTCATAGCAGACTGTCCAGTGATGTGACTCTTAACATACCACAAAATCTTTATGTGTACAGGTGTCAAACAATTGCTGTGGAGACAGGGACTCAGAATATTCACTTGTGGAATTCTGTGGTCCAATTATCCTTCAATGCTGAGCATTTCAGCCAAGTATTCATATTGCCTATTGTCTGTGTTGCGTTTCAGATGCTATGGATACTACTCATCGTTGCTGGTAGGTAGTTCCATTCAAAAATATGTTCTGAGGATGGGACAGGGAGGGAAAGCCAAGATAAAATCTACATCTAACGACTTCTCAAAGAGGATTATTCATCAGTGTAGTAACTGAGCTGTTGTCACTCATGTATTATTATTATTCATTTATTCTAGACCACCCTTACAGAATAGCATTTATTACTCCAAGTTAAAACTGTGCACGCACAGTTGAGCAACATGATCGCCATTATTTTCAGAGCCACGTAATGGTGCTTGGGCAACTGAAAGCTGGAGTGGAATGGCCTTGTTCCACAACTTGAACCATGGAGTTTTAGACACACACAGCAGCACATTTTCCTGTGCAGATTGTGAGCCACTATTATGATCAATATATTCCCCTCATGGTAAAAGGCTGGGAGCCCAGGTTGGCCTGGGTAACATGTACCCGTTTCCCCTTACTCACCCAATGCACTTTCTGACTGCATTTTCCCAATACACAAATGGGATGGGGGTCAATGGAAAAATGAGATTCTCTCCCTCGCCTCCAATCCATGCAGAGCAGCCCACCAGGGGTTTGAGCAACCCCTTTTGTTTTTAATGTCTGCCCAAGACCGAGGGTGTTTCAAGCACCAGATAGACCACAACACACGCCTGCTAATCTGTATTTGTCTTGTAGGATCATAAGCTGTGCAAGCCTATTTTAGGAACCGAGTAATCAAGTGGCTTTATAAAGCATTGCATGAGAAGCGTGCACAAGAGATGCCGCTGGCATTATATGTGTTTGAGTTGCATGTAGCCTATCAGATTTATATGAGAAGTCTGGGCTAAGCTGCGGAAGAGAGACCAGCCAAGCCTCACATTAACATGTTCCGCATTTCAAGCGGCCAGAGCAACATGGTGTTTGAAAAGCAAGAGTTAGCTCCGGAACATTCTAGAGTGGAAAATGATTCCCAAACTGGCCAGTTTCAACAGGCAGCTGTACTCGACACACACTCCTTTTAGGACATTTCTAGCTTCATACCCAACCTGGGGTTGCTGTACAGGTGGATCATTACAATATTAAATGTGGCCTTCTGTGTACTTGTCAAAGGATTCCATGATGATGATTCTTTGTTCTAAAGAGGACAAGACACAACATGGTTGCCACAAGCTGGGCTCTGCAATGTTTTATTTTATTTGCTTTTATCTGACAAGCAATATGCAGTATTTTTCTAGATTAGTTAGTTCAATAAAAGGCACTGTCCCTCTCGCTCTGCATTTCTCATGACATTTTATGCTTGGTTTTGTTGGGGGTTGTAATTTTTATCCCCCAGTTAATTAACAGAGCACTAAAGAAGCTACCCACTCTAGCTACAGAGTAAATAGCTGCAACAACTAAACTCTGCAAACTAAAGAAAACACATGGGAGATTCTTGTAGAATAAAATACTTAGTAGATTTATTGGTGAAGTACACCTTTGGATAGGAAAGACCTGAATAGGTAGGGAGAGAGAGAGAGATGTTTCCATCTGCTATCTAAGAGGAAAGGAAGGGATTCTGACTCTCACAGGAAATACCTGAAAAGTCCTATCAGGGGTCATAGAGACAGGTAGAACAGATAAGTAGACCCTAACTCACTATCTCTACACCCAATGCTCCAAGTGGTCATTAGGATAGTTTGTGAAAAAGGTCAATGCACTGGACCCCCAACAGGTTTGACGGTGTTGACGAAAGTTTAGGAAGATTAACCAAGATAGTTAATCAACATCTGTGCTAGAGCAAAGCCAGCATAAAATCACACCAAACAGAAAAACCACATGGTTTCCAGTGGAATGTCATGTTGTTGAATTATGTACCCGAAGGTGGAGTCCTCTATGCATCAGGACCCAAACACAACCCAGATAGGAGCACGTGCTTTATATGTGATTGGGGCAGATCCGTTTACATAAACAGGACTGTGGTCACCATTTGCCGTTTGAGCTGCTGTATATACAGCACTGGACTCTTTTGCTCCCCTTTAATGGCTTCCAAAGTGTATTGCCTGAGGTACCCACTCCAGCCTGCCTCACAATAGGGCCGACTATGCTATGGGCAAATCCAAAACCACACATGCCTCTTGCTATGCCTGAGTAAACCATGCTTTGGAGGCAAGTGCTGAGGCTTTGACGGGAAACAACACATTTCTGGATTGGCCCAGAGTAAACCACAGTGGCGTACCTTCTGCGTCGTCATATGCCATACCCTTGCTGCTTCTGAAGGCAGGAAGGCTCCAGGCCCACTAAGGACTGCGCCATCACACTGGCAATGGTGCTCCCATCATTCCCAACGGATGTATCACCACCACCGCCATGATGAGTAGGCATGGAGCTTTCCCGCTTTTGGAAGTAGCGTACAGTGATGTTGAAGCAGCAAGCATGACTCTCCCTTGGGTCAGCAGCCGGCTGCACAGAATGTAAGCCAATGGCAATGATGCGATTCTAGATATTCCCAAACAAATCCTGAGATATGTTCTGACAACCATGCTCTTTGCTGCCTCTGTCCTAATGCTCAGTTGTTTCTGCCATGCCCAGCTATGCCAATGTTTTGGGATTTGTTGTCAGCACATGGACATAACAGGGCTTGCCTTACCAAGAAGCAGTGTCAAACAGCTGATGCAGGCAGTGGATTCTAGAAGGGTCTTTTCCCCCTTTTGCTACTTACCTGCCTCAAATTTACGCTTTTCTGAGTGCCATGTTGAAAATAACCGGAGCTCCTGACCACAACAGGAACATCATTTCTTCTATTAACTGCTTTGGCAAAAATGTCTAAGGCTGAAACTCAGGGATGACTCCAAAGAGGAGTGATGGGTAGTAGGTGGCTCCCTGCAAAATATCTCTTGCTCTCCCTTTTCGCTCTCCCATCCACCAGACTGGAACTTTATAGTGATGTGTCATACAACACAGTCATAGCATGTTATGGTCCTATTGCTTGAATTAAAGATTTTCAAGGCCTCCATTGCTTATTCAGTCACTCCCCTACTCCAAAACAAGCAGCAGAAGCCAGTGCAGCCAAATAGGTGGGAGACTCCTCCAGCTTCCCAGGAGCTGAGCCTTAGCTTCCTTCCTGGCCAGGAAGTGGGCTGGGTGAATCCATGTGTGCAGGAAGGCCCAAGGTCATTTCCTCTACAGATTTCAGCTGGCCCCTGGTACTGACCTCTCTCCCCACCCCAGTCTGTCCCGCCACAGAGTCTTGGGCAAGCTATGAAAACTAGCCTGGAAAGTAGTCGGAAAGGTTTGGCCTAATTTAAAAAAGGCAATATTTTCTAAGAGGAATCTAGCCCATTTCCTGAGCCACATAACAAATGACTGATTAAAAGATTTGGCCATCATAGGGATTGGAAGAAAGTTGTCAAAGTCTCTTGATCTGAAGAAAGTTGTAGATGGATTTGCTTCTTGTCATAACGGCAGGTATATTCAGTTCCATTAATAAGGCAAATAAACTAACATTAATGACCTTATCTCTATAAGTATTTAATGGCTCCACTGTCAACATCCTTTGCTCCCCCAGTCTGTTCTAGAGTCACCCCTAATGGAATTGCATTAAAATGCCTGATTGGCAAAGGATGAAGGATCTGAGGCCAGGGGGGAAATATATCAATGGGACATAAAGCAGAATTGCCACTCACCATGTTTTAAAAGTGTACTTTATTTACACAGTGGAGATGCCTCAGCAGTTATAAGCGTAGACACCCAATAATTCAACTTTTTTTTTTTTGTAAAAGTATATAAATATATACACAAGATTCTATAAAGTAAACATCATAACCTGTAGTACTTACAGTAAACGTCGGCTATTTCTTCCTATGCTAATAAGATGCTTGGTAAAGCTTAAATACTGAATTCAAGTATTTTCTATAAAAAGCTCTACTGCATTAAAAATGCTGGGAAAAGTCAGCTCTGCTATGAACAAACTTGAAAAATAGACTAATAAAAATATCCCTGTAAGAAAGTCCACCAGGATAAAATACTGTTTTTGTTTCCCACCCACCCCACTCCAGCATCAGAAACGTACTATAAAGCAGCTGGTGGGGAGGGGAATACAAACTGCAGGAGGAATTCGTTTTTTTAAAAAAAGAAAGAAAAAGAAAGTGGTTTTAAAAAAAAATTGCTTGTCATAGTTTGAAAAAGCCACGGGGGGTGGGGGTGGGGATGGGGAATGCAGCAGACTCTAATATTTTTAAATGGTATACAGGGCCCCAACCATGTAGAGGATGGGGGTGCTAGTGGTACTTGATGCTGGACAATCATCACATTGGCAGAGTGCACTATGGGCACATCCACTCTAGAAACTTCTATTGGCTTGATACCAGCATAATGGTCATGGCTTCCTCCAAAGAATCCTGGGAACTGTAGTTTGATTAGAGTTCTGAGAATTTCCTTAACAGAATTTCCTAGCCCCATCACAGAAGCACAATTCTCTGGAGGGACGGAAGCAATGCTATGCCAGCTGAATTCTATAGTGTAGATATGCCCAAATTGTATTTCTTTTCTCATCTCACCCCCCACCCATAGCATATTCAGCTTTAATGTTTTAGTTGCTTCTTTGCTGTTCTTCTACTTGAAGACGTTTTAGGACGTACAGGATAACTTGATAGCAGAAAATGTACTGGTCCTGCAACAGGAAAAAATGATTTATATACTTACTGAAACAAACATTTGTAATAGCAATATGTATTAGCATATAGGGACATAGGAGGCTGCCATATACAGAGTCAGACCATTGGTCCATCTAGCTCAGTATTGTCTACACAGATTGGCAGTGGCTTTTCCAAGGTTGCAGGCAGGAAACTCCCTCAACCCTATTTGGAGATGCTGCCAGGGAAGGGAACTTGGAAGCTTCTGCATGCAAGCATGCAGGTGCTCTTCCCAGAGCGGCTCCATCCCCTGAGGGGAATATCTTACAGTGCTCACATTTCTAGTTTCCATTCACAGGCAACCAGGGCAGACCCTGCTTAGCTAAGGGGACAGGCCATCCTTGCTACCACAAGACCAGCTCTCCTCTCATATGAATGCGGACAGAGGAGGTTCCACACAGCAGCTATGGCGTAACCCACCAAGCAAGTTTTATTGGCACAGCTCTGCTTTGATAATTTCGTTTCATTCAATTCATCCCTTCCGTTTATCTTCAGGGCAGGGCTGCAGGGCAGTTTTGGAAAGGGCTGGATGTGATCCAAACCTACGGCTCTGTGTGTTGGTGACTTCAGCCCATTGTGGTCCCTTGGCTGGCCCCATCCATCCACACTGTTGAGGAAGCTGACAGCAAAGCCAGTGTGGGGTGGGTGGGATGGTGCAGTCCACAGGGCAGGATTTTAAAAAGCAAAACACAATCGTATGCCTAATTTCTAAAGTAGACGACTGAAAGCTCTCTATTCCAACCCGGTGCCTCAAGTCAGGGTTTCCCAAACTTGGGTCCCTAGAGGTTGTTGGACTACAATGCCCATCATCCCCAGCCACAATGCCCTGTGGCTGGGGATGATACAAATTCAACAATAATTAAAATAAAATTAAAATAAATAAGCTGAAGAAAAGCTCTCTGGACACTAGAAGCAGAACCACGAGAGTCAGGGCACACCTACCTCAGTCTGCACCATTCCATGCCTTTGCAG
Source organism: Hemicordylus capensis (assembly GCF_027244095.1). Taxonomy (NCBI): domain Eukaryota; kingdom Metazoa; phylum Chordata; class Lepidosauria; order Squamata; family Cordylidae; genus Hemicordylus; species Hemicordylus capensis. The sequence continues at coordinate 21,365,072 of NC_069661.1, read as the reverse complement.
GCGCATGGTGCGCACCACGTCAGAGATGTCGAACTGGAAAAAAGTGAGAACATCAGTCAGTCAATCAATCATTTTATTTACGGCCATAAGCCAAACAAAATCAAAACTTTAGACTGTTACCATAGGTAAATATACAGCATAAAATAACTAAAAGGTACACAATCGGCCTTATAAAACCCCATGACAAGAGGTCAGTTTCATAGCCCCATATAAAAATTTAGCAACCAGTTTAGTAATAGCCACATTAACGTCAGCAAGACATCAATTAAGATAAAATGAGTCAGGCCTGCCTGAGAACTGATCAAATAGGGGGGTCAATAATTATTTCCTTGAGTCGCGGAACAGAGGGCAGAACAAAAGCACATGAGCAACTGTTTCTAAGCAGCCCTCTCCACAAGAACATAGCCCCGAAACAGGGGAATCCTTGCAAAACCTTCTAAGGAGCAAGGCAGAGGTTAAAACATTCAGCCTGGCTCTTGCAAAGGCTGACCTCAATTTAACCAGATGGAGCGTGGAGAGATATTTAGCAGGATGATTTCGAGCAGGGAGGGAAATACCAAGATATATGGGAGAGCAGCATCTATTCGCTAAGGAGACAAGGCGTTGGTACTCCATGTCTCTAAGACGTTGGATCATGATAGCCTTGCCGCTGGTAAAACACAGGGACAATAGACTGGAGGGAGAAAGCCCCAAACTCAGCGCTTTTTTGGTAACCACAGATAACCAAGAGTTAGGGAAGCTGTCCCTCCACATAAGTTGAAAATACAATGATCCCTGAGACCCAAGGCAAAAATTAAGCCAGCGAGTTAGTGTAAGCTCCCAAGCCTAACAGGCAATGGAATAGGAACCCGACTCCAGACACAAAGCGCCATAGGAAACACATTTAGGCACTCTAAAAATAGCTCTGAGAAATCTGGACTGCATAGAATCCATCTCCGGCTGTATCCCCTGAATCCATAGTGGAGCCCTAAAGAGCATTTGAGCTACAATTTTGACTCGGAACACCCCGAGAGCCACAGGTATGTATTGGCCACCCCTAGTGAAGAAAAAACGGAGAAAAACATATAATGTGGAATGTGCAGTATGATTCACATGTAAATACTGTGATTTCCAATTAAGGTTTGATTGGAAATAAATACCAAGATATTTAAACTTAAAAACCTGGTCGATTTTAATATGATTGACACAGAGAACATCAGTGTTGCATGCACCTGCTGGAGTGTTAGGAGAAGAAGTGAACCCAGGCACCAGTCCATACAGAATCACATTTGCTAAGCTGGAACGACATGTTTGGCAGCAGAATTCAGTCTAGGGCTCTGGGTTTCTGCAGGGCGAGAGGGCAATTTGCAGCAAAGAAGGGGCAGGAAGGTGCTTAACCCTTTCTGGAAAGCCCCCCCCCCCCCGGCATGCCCTACCCCCAGCTGTTTTTCCCTGCAACACTGCAAACATTTTATTTATTTATTTTATTTATGGATCATGCAGCTGAATCGCCAGTAGAGGGAAATGTAGCAGGGGAGAGGAGACTGTAGGGGAGGAGGGCAAAACATACCTCTTCCCATCTAACACTTCTTCACTGCAAATTGCTACCTCACCCTGTTTTGTAGCCACTCAGTAAAAAAAAAAAAAGGGTTTCAAGCTCTGAGTCCATAGTGGAAATTGTAATTCTGGCCTGGAGGAAACTTGCTGAAGTCTGTTAGATAAATATTGCCAAGCACAGCCAGCTATGGCTGCATGGGGTCTCATTCAATGAGGAAAAAAAAAGGAAGATAGTTCAGGCCAATTTCCCACAATAAAAAGGGAAGACTGATGGTAGCTGCACCTACTTCTAGAACTGCTGTCCAATTGCTCTGGACAGGAGCAGGAGGCGGCCAGCAGCAGCCTGGGTTCTGCCACCACTGCAGTCCCCCTAGCCCTGCCCTCTGCATCTGATGTCAGATGCAGGGAGCATTTAGCCACACCCCCATGTCTGACATCAGATGTGGGGGCGTGGTTTAGCTCCCAAATGGGGCAGCACAGCCAGGAGTGGCTCTCTCTGCCTTTAAAAGGAGAGTCGCTCCGGCTGTTCTGAGAATGCAGGGCTGGCTGACTGAGCTCAAAAAGGGGGCCGTGTGGCCCTGTCTGGGATCTAAATCATGCCCCCCGCATCTGACATCAGATGTGGGGCGTGTGTCTGGGGCACACAAATTGAATTAATAATAATAATAATAATAATAAGGTGGCACGGCCCGAGGGGCAGCAGCCGGGTTCTTTGAACCCGTCTGCTCAGTGATGGCTCCACCCCCGGCTCTGGACAGGACTCTCTGTGAGGCATTCAGTAGGTTGAATTTTCTGCAGCTGCAGTAACATCTTAGTTGTTAATCTAGTCAAGGGGTAAACACATGGGTCCCCAGATGTTTTTGGACAATTCCCATCATCCTCAGCCACAATGTGGGCCATAATGAAGGCTTCTGTGGCTGAGGGTGATTGGAATTGTAGTCCAACGTCATCTTGGATGGAACCCAAGGTTTGGAACTGTTGATCTACAGGGAGTGCATCGCCTGGAATCTTTTAATATGACCATCTTCCAAAGGAAGTGGTTAATTTTCACACAATTCGAAATTACAAAAGCCTGATTAAGACTAGGGGTGTGCAATTCGGGTTTTCGGGTGATTTGGCTCGGACCCGAACCGAATCACCCCTGTTCTGTTTTGTGCCCGAATCTGGGTCACCCGAATCACCCTTGATTCGGTTCGGATTCGGATTTAATCCGAATCTGAATTGATTCGGGTGGGTAAAAAGGGGCCCAGGGGCAAAATTTTGGGGTGGGATGGTAGTGCCCAATGGGTGGAGTCTACCACCCCAATTTCAGGGGGATTGGGCAAAGGGCTGATTTTTGGTGAATTTTTTAAGTTTTAGTGACTTTGGGGCAGTTCGGGGGCATAGCATGGGATCTGGGCAAAAGGAGTGGGGTGGGGTGGTAGTGCCTAATGGGTGCAGGCTACCACCCCAATTTCAGGGGGATTGGGCAAAGGGCTGATTTTTTGGAAATTTCTGAAATTTTCATGTCTTTGGGGCAGATTGGGGCAGAAAGTGGGGCCTGGGGCAGAATAGTGGGGTGGGGTGGTAGTGCCTAATGGGTGGAGGCTACCACCCCAAATTCAGGGGGATTGGACAAAGGGCTGATTTTTTGAGAATTTTTGAGGTTTTAGTGACTTTGGGGCAGTTTGGGGGCAGAAAGTGGATCTGCCCCAAAGGAGTGGGGTGGGCTGGTAGATAGTGCCTAATGGGTGGAGACTACCACCCCAATTTCAGGGGGATTGGGCAGAGGCCTGATTTTTTTGGGAATATTTGAAGTTTGGGTGTCTTTGGGGCAGATTGGGGGCAGTAAGTGGATCTGCCCCAAAGGAGTGGGGTGGGCTGGTAGATAGTGTCTAATGGGTGGAGACTACCACCCGTCCCCAATTTCAGAGTGATTGGGCAGAGGGGTGAATTCTGGTGAATTTATGAGGTTTGTCTTCATAAGGTGAAGTGTGCTAAATTGATTACTTTCTCATATTATTCATAGTAATTGAGGTGTGAAAAAGTGAAAGTGGGGTCATGAGAGTTGTTTAATTGAAAAAAAATCTCATTTGCTATGATAGAATGAGAATTCACACCTCAGAAAAAACTTCTGAGGTGTGAATTCTCATTCTATCATAGCAAATGAGATTTTTTTCAATTAAACAACTCTCATGACCCCACTTTCACTTTTTCACACCTACTATGAATATGAGGAAGTAATCAATTTAGCACACTTCACCTTATGAAGACAAACCTCATAAATTCACCAAAATTCACCCCTCTGCCCAATCACTCTGAAATTGGGGACGGGTGGTAGTCTCCACCCATTAGGCACTATCTACCAGCCCACCCCACTCCTTTAGGGCAGATCCACTTACTGCCCCCAATCTGCCACAAAGACACCCAAACTTCAAATATTCCCAAAAAAATCAGGCCTCTGCCCAATCCCCCTGAAATTGGGGTGGTAGCCTCCACCCATTAGGCACTACCACCCCACCCCACTATTTTGGGGCAGATCCACTTTCTGCCCCCAAACTGCCCCAAAGTCACTAAAACCTCAAAAATTCTCAAAAAATCAGCCCTTTGTCCAATCCCCCTGAATTTGGGGTGGTAGCCTCCACCCATTAGGCACTACCACCCCACCCCACTATTCTGCCCCAGGCCCCACTTTCTGCCCCAATCTGCCCCAAAGACATGAAAATTTCAGAAATTTCCAAAAAATCAGCCCTTTGCCCAATCCCCCTGAAATTGGGGTGGTAGCCTGCACCCATTAGGCACTACCACCCCACCCCACTCCTTTTGCCCAGGTCCCATGCTATGCCCCCGAACTGCCCCAAAGTCACTAAAACTTTAAAAAATCGCCAAAAATCAACCATGAACCGAATCACCCGAATTTTCCGGGTCCGAAATTTGGGTGATTCGGCTCGTGCGAAAAATATCAGGGGACATCGGGGGCGATTCGGTTCAGCCCCGAATCACCTGAAATTGTTCGTTTCGGGCACAGATCGTTCTGTGCCCGAAATTTTTTGCACATCCCTAATTAAGACATTATGCTGCACGAATATACAGATGTCTGTACAGCTGTACACATGTTCGTGAATGAATGAATGAGTGTGCTTGTGTTCATTTTAAAAGTGAACCTGGATACAGGCCCTTCAAATGCACGGGACAGATAGGAAACATACTTCTGTACCTGCATTCAGCATAACATGTGAACAACTGTACCTGTGTACACTGTACAGTTGTTGAACATAATGTGTGAATGGGCCTAAACCGTTAACATGACTTACACAGTGCTCCAATACTAGTGTGGCTGGAATATCAAAAGTTGAGAAGAAAAAGAATTCTCACACATGGGAATTATCTCAACAATCCATACCAAAATTGCACTACATCCCCCAATGGGGATGCAGTAGTTAACAATACTTGTAAAAAGGTTCTGAACAAAAACAGAAAATGGATGCACACAGGTAAGCTAGCTCAAAGAGGCACATACAAAGAAGAATTAAAATAGTTCATTGGTACCCACCTCAAGATCTTGGCTGATTAGTCCCAAGACCACATCTATGCAAATAAGCGTCCCTGATCGTCCAATGCCTGCACTGCAGTGCGTGATGATTGGTCCCGATTTGTGGATGTGCCTCATGTAGGATATAAACGTGAGCAAATCATCTGGCTGAGAGGGTGTGTCGTGATCTGGCCAGGCAGTAAAGTTCAAATGGGAAATACGACGGAGTTCACCAGTCTAGATTTTAAGTAAAAACACAGAAACACCCGCTCAACCAATGTTTAAAAACCTAGAATAAATTTAATTGGCCAGTGCTTTTCCTCCTAGAATGAGAGAAGGTGAGATTTTTGAACCCTTGGCCACTGTGAAGCAAACTGTCAAAAATTACTACAGCTAAACCACTCTGTCACAGCCACAGATTTAGGTACATCTAGCTCAGTATTGTCTACACTGCCTGGCAGCAGCTCTCTGAGATTTCAGGCAGGAGTCTTGCTCAGCCCTACCCAGAGATGCCAAGGATTGAACCTGGAACCTTTGACATGCAAAGCAGATGCTCCATCCCTGAGCAAAGGCCATGCTGTGCCCATACCCTGACCCCTCACTACTCTGTCCCACAAAGCCATAACGTGAAGCTTGAATTACTTACTTGAATATCCTCCAGCTCCATGACTCTAATGACAAAGCCTTTCAGCTGCTGCAGCCTCACAAGAGCAAGCCGGAGCCTATCATCGACCATAGTGGTTTTGCCAAGGACGTCGGGCCAATACCGCTGGCATTTGACCTTTTCTCCTTCTACCTCCTGTGTCATCATGGCAATGACAGTGCAGTTTTGTTCCCAAGTCATCTGCCAGAAGTCCGCCACAGTGGTTGGGAGGGGTCCTTGGCATGCAACATAAACATATTCCTTACTCCCCACTTGCATTCGGATGAAGCTGGCATTGATGTAGCCCCCTTCGGCCCCCAGAGGCACTCTCGTGGTGTCATCTGCAGTCCCCAACAAAGAACCACCATAATGAATCATTAATTCTGATTAGTGCACTGTCTGTGTGTACAAGAGGACAAGTCTCTGTCCTGAGCCACTTACAGTATATTCAACATTACTCAACACAGGTGAGACTTAGGAGGAAGGTAAGGGAAATGGAGACAAGTGTAAACAGGTGAAGAATAAGCAATTCTGTTTTCAGGCACTGCGTATGAACTGAGGCTCAGTTACGGTAAGAAATGGGCCTAGGGGACTGTGCTAAAGGCTGGTGTCATAGGCTTGCATACAACCACTTGCAATGATATTATTTCAGTGCTTCTTCCAAATGGTTTGTGGAAGCTTTCGGCACAATGCCAGAATAGAGAAAGCATAAGAACATAAGCACAGCCCTGCTGGATCAGGCCCAAGGCTCATCTAGTCCAGCATCCTGTTTCACTCAGTGGCCCACCAGATGCCTCTGGGGAGCCCACAGGCAAGAGGTATGTGCATGCCCTCTCTCCTGCTGTTGCTCCCCTGCAACTGGTATTGAGAGGTATCATGCCTCTGAGGCTGGAGGTGGCCCTCAGCCACCAGACTAGTAGCCGTTGATAGACCTGGACTGCACTGGAAGTGTGTCCTTCCAATGCAGTCCAAAGGCATGCACCTCTAACACTGGAGTGTGCAAACCTCAAATGTGGACATAGCTCACGCACGTCACTGCTGAGGCTGGGATGATACGTAGGTGCTACTGTAGGACATTGCATGCAAGAGAACTGGCCATCCAAGTCACACAGGTGTCTGTTTTATTCCTTTCTTTGTAATATCTGAAGCCAACCCCTGGAAATGCTCTTAGTGATAAGGAAGTGGCTTGGAATGCAGTATGTTTGGGTAGCTTTTTGCAAACTGGTGTGAACGTAAGAACAGGCTTGCTAGATCAGATTAAAGATCCATCTAATCCAGGGATTCTCAATGTGTGGGTCCCCAGATGTAATTGGACTTCAACTCCCATAATTCCCAACCAAAGGCCACTGGGGCTGAGGATTATGGGAGTTGAAGTCCAATAACATCTGGGGACCCACACGTTGAGAAACCCTAATTAATCCAACACTGTCTCTAAACATTGGTGGCCACAGGGCCCTGGGAAGTACACAAGCAGGAGGGTATGACAGAGATGGACATTCCCTGTAGCTTACCTTCAGCAACTGGTAAAAATGCATCGTGAAAGATACATGGGGAAAAAGGGAAAATCAGAATCGTGACTTTAGAAGCATCTGAAAAGCCAATGTGCACTCCCATGCATGAAAAGCATACGTGGAGACACATTTATGGATGCCAAGAACGATAAACTTAATGTGTGTGTGTGTGTGTGTGTGTGTGTGTGTGTGCGCGCGCGAGATCAATCTCAAATTTTAAAAAAATTTCAGGTGCATAGAGAAGAAATATGAAATGCAATGGACTGCAGGGTTACAGCCTCAAAATCCAAGTTTCTAGTTGGTGGCTGCAGAGAAATAAAATGGTGGCTGCAGAGAATGCAGAAAGCTTTTGGATTTAGAAAAAACCAAAATCTTAACCATATATATATATTCTCAATGTTGTAAAGTTTTAAGCTTGTCATTTTGACAACGTTTCTTTGACTTTGGGGCAACAGTCACCTCCAGTGACTGTTGCTGGTGTGTCTTATCTTATTTCTCTTTTCAGATTGTGAGCCCTTTGGGGTCAGGAATCCATCTTATTTGTTTGTTATTTCTCTGTGTAAACTGCCCCGAGCCATTTTTGGAAGGGCAGTATAGAAATATAATAATAATAATAATAATAATAATAATAATAATAATAATAATAATAATAAAAACAACAAAATAGAAAGATCTACAAATTGAAAGGCTGTAGCAGAAGACGACCAAAATAAACCCAGTAGTAATTGGCGCCCTGGGTGTAGTTCCAAAACACCTTGAAGAGCACCTCAACACAAGTGCCACAGAAATCACCATCAGTCAATTACAAAAAGCAACTTTACTGGGAATAGCCTATATTCTGAGACGATATCTATAATAATAACAATGACAATATTGATAATAAAATTCAGCCATCCCCAGGTCCTTGGGAAGGACCCGATGTCTGGATAAAACAAACCAGTCAATAACACCTGTCTGACTGTGTAAGCAAGAAACAAATAATAATAATACCAATAATACCAAAGTCCAAACTCAATGGCGGGAACACCATACAAGCCATAAACACCTGGGCTATACCTGTTATCAGATAACCGCCTTGGGGTTTTCTTTTAACGAAAGGCGGTATAGAAATGTAAAAATAAATAAATAAAAATAAAATAAAATACACTGCAGGAATAATAGACTGGACCCAGGCAGAGCTAGAGATGCTAGATCGTAAGACCAGGAAAATAATGACCATCAATCATGCTCTGCACCCCCGCAATGATGAAGATAGGCTATACCTCCCTCGCAGCTCAGGTGGAAGAGGAATGCTGCAAGTCCATCAAATAGTACAGGAGGAGAAAAGAGGCCTTGAAGAATATATAAAGGACAGTGAAGAAGATGCACTTCAAATGGTTAATAACGCGAAACTATTCAACACCAATGAAACAAAGCAGGCCTACAAGAAAGAACAAGTCAAGAACCGAGCAGAAAAATGGAGAAATAAGCTCCTGCATGGACAATATATGCACAATATAACTGGAAAATCAGACGTCACCAAGACCTGGCAATGGCTTAAGAATGGCAACTTGAAGAAAGAAAGAGGGTTTAATATTGGCTGCACAAGAACAGGCACTAAGAACGAATGCAATAAGAGCAAAAGTCAAAAAATCAACAACAAACAGCAAGTGCCGCCTTTGTAAAGAAGCAGATGAAACCGTGGACCACCTAATCAGCTGTTTTAAAAAGATCGCATAGACTGACTAAGCAGATGAAACCGTGGACCACCTAATCAGCTGTTGTAAAAAGATCACATAGACTGACTACAAACAAAGGCATGACAAGGTAGCAGGGATGATACACTGGAACACCTGCAAAAAACACAAGCTGCCTGTAGCCAAAAATTGGTGGGACCATAAAATTGAAAAAGTTGAAGAAAATGAAGATGTAAAAATATTATGGGACTTCCGAGTACAAACAAACATCTGCCACACAACACATCAGATGTAACTGTAGACGAGAAGAAAGAAAAACAAGTGAAAATAATCGACATAGCAATACCAGGGGCTAGCAGAATAGAAGAAGAAGAAAAAAGAAAAAACGACAAAATACAAAGATCTACAAATTGAAAGGCTGTGGCAGAAGAAGACCAAAATAATCCCAGCAGTAATTGGCGCCCTAGGTGCAATTCCAAAAGACCTTGAAGAGCACCTCAACACCATAGGGGCCACAGAAATCACCACCAGCCAATTACGAAAAGCAACTTTACTGGGAATAGCCTATATTCTGAGACGATATCTATAATAACAACAGCAACAATATAGATAATAAAATTCTGGCATCCCAGGTCCTTGGGAAGGACCCGATGTCTGGATAAAACAAACCAGTCAATAACACCTGTCTGACTGTGTAAACAAATAATAATAATATAAAGAACTACAAATTGAAATTGAAAGGCTGTGGCAGAAGACGACCAAAATAAACCCAGTAATAATTGGTGCCCTAGGTACAATTCCAAAACACCTTGAAGAGCACCTCAACACCATAGGGGCCACAGAAATCACCATGAGACAATTACAAAAAGCAACTTTACTGGGAATAGCCTATATTCTACGACAATATCTATAATAATAATAACAACAACAATATTGATAATAAAATTCAGCCATCCCAGGTCCTTGGGAAGGACTCGATGTCTGGATAAAACAAACCAGTCAATAATACCTGTGATTGTGTAAACAAAAACAACAACAACAAAACAACAACAACAACTGAAGGGAAAAAATTCCAGGAGTCCTCTTCTCACGACTTCACAAAAAATGTAGCTGATGAAAGATCTGGCAGGATCTCTGAAGTGGCAGAAATTATTTCTTGGAAAACAAGTGCTTCAAGATCTAGCTAAAACGTTGTACCACTGTCTGTCCTTCTGTGGCAGTTCTTTGCATTGCTTTGTTCCTGGTTGACTGTCCAGGTAGAAGTTTTGCTCTAAGCAAGAAGGAACTGCCCCTGACCCTCTAAGGCAATGCTAACTGAGCAAAGAGGCATCTTTTAAAAGTGATGATTCTCTTTATTGAGCAGGGGAGAGCAACTGGCCCTATCCAGCCCCAGCACAGCATCCCTCCAGTGTGGATTTTCTCTCTTTTTAGATTGGGAGCCCTTTAGGGACAGGGAGGGAGCCATCTTTATTTATTTTTATTTCTCTATTTAAACCGTTTTGGGAACTTTTATTGAAAAGTAAATATCCATCATCTAAGCATGCTTCCATTCCTTGCAAGATGAATTTCTTCCTTTGCTCCCCTGTCGTGTATTTTTTGGTTTGTGGAATTAAAAATTAAATAACGTGATATGTATACATAGATGTACAAGTATACAGATGTCTGTACACTTGAATACATCTGTGTGAATGGCTGTACCTGAGTTCGTTTTAAAAGTGAACCTGGATACAGGCCCTTCAAATGCATAGTACAGACAGGAAGTGTACTTCTATTCCTGTATTCAATATAACATGTGAATGACTGTACCTGTGTACACTGTGCACTCATCGTACAAGTGTTAAACGTAATGTGTGAATGGGCCTGGGGCAGTGGTTGTGGTTGTTCTCGATATATCTAGTTTGGCCCACAGTTATACAGAGGTGGAGCAGCACTCCCTGTTTGAATCATTGTCCTGCCCCTCAAGTGCGGTTATGCAATTTGGTACCAGACATTACGAATATTATGGAACATGTGACTGCTACTGATGGTTCTCCAGCCTGAAACTAGTCTGGTTGTTTGATGATACAAAACATCCAAAGAGCAGATCACCGATCAAGCTGCATTTCTTGTCATTCACCAAGCTGGACGGAGCCCACTAGCCTTCCTTGAGGGCTCCCTAAGGGGACTTGGCAGCCCCACTTCAAAAATGTCCAGCCCCAAGCAAAAAGCCAAACCAGGAGGTTTAGAGAGTCCCAAGTGAGCCACAACTGAAAAGACCTGCTACTGTATTGGCTCAAAGCCTGTAATGCCACAAGAGGAGGCCTTCTAGCCTCTTCTTCACAGCATGGCCTCAACAACTCACCAATCCCATCCTGGTTCTTGGGAATGTAGGAAGCTGCCTTATACCAAGTCACACTATTGGTCCATCTAGCTCAGTCTTGTCTTCAGTGCACTGACTGACATAGGCAGGCAGGAGTCTCTCCCAGCCTGACTTGGAGAAGCCAGGGACTAACCCAGGGACATGGGACTTCTGCATGCAAAGCAGATGCTCTCCCACTGAGCTACGGCCCCATACTTCCATTCTACCTCGACTTACAATCAGTATACAGATCTCCCAGCATGATGAAAACATGTTGCTCAGCCAAAGGTCCATAACTATCTTTAATTAGATGACCATAACAATGACTAACTTTCTTGAAGTAAATGGAATCTGAAGGCTGAAGTAGGTTTCAGGTCTCAGCTTATTACAATGAAGCTGGATAGAATAAACCAAGATAGGCCGGTTCAGGGGTCACGACTGATCTTGGTTTGTCTTTAACCTTTATTGGATGTAGAATTCTTCTGAGGCTTGTGCAGACACACACCCAAGGCTCAAGAATGTGGTACAGAACCAAGATATAATGGCGATTCCATGTGATGTATGAACTGGTCCACTCTCTTCACTATGTAAACCTCCTTATGAACTTTTCTTGTTGAAGAGTGGTATACAGGTAATAATAATTTCATTTAATGGTCTCCCGGAAATCAGGACTTACAGGGCAGTATGTTCTTATATCTGTTCTTCTTCCTGTTTTCCTTTGTTTGGCCCACCAAACACTGATCCAAAGGTTTTAAGTTTTGAAGATTCTGTAAAGAGATATGTAGATTGCATAAGATTGTCTAGAAGAACAGTTGGTTAACAGCATGATTAATGATGCAATGAACTTTAAGTTATCAATAGGTCTCAGCTAGACTTGGAGCATGAACTGAAAGAATAGAGAATTTAGTCCAAGAAATGGCTGGATCTCTGGTCACCAACTTAAGCTCAATTACTAGGTCACCCAAAGCTCAATATAGGTGCTTTTCCCCCTGAGCTATTTGAAGGGACAATTAAAACAAAACCTTAACCTTCAACTCCATTGATTATGATTTACTTTCACCAATTAAAATGCCCCCCAGTGATCAATCAGCTGAAATTTTAGATGATCAATCTACTGAATAAAGTGTGCTGTACTAATGATGACACAAGCAATTAGTAGTTGTTCCACAAGCAACTCATGATAAATCATTGGAGAAGGCACTAAATGTGGCTCTTACAGTCAGGGGATAACTTTCAGTTCAGGCCATAGAAATAATAAATAAATAAATAAATAAAATCTTTTAATCAGATTTGTTTTATATTTTTAGCTTAATATTTTAATTGTGTCATTTTAACAATCTTGTTTTTACATTCTGCTGTAAAGTCCGAGTGAAGGCCGATGAAAGAAGGAAGCAGAAAAACTCAATCAAGCTTCTCTTCCCAGGTGTGTCCTTGCAGGCTCAGGGAGGATTGGCTTACCTCAATCTCCTTCGAAGGGACTCCTTGTTCCAAAAGTCCCCGCAGCATCCGAATAGTTGACTTCAACTTGGACCCAGTATATTTGCCAGAAGGAAGCACTCGGACAATTGGAAGTGCAGCAAGCTCTTCGTTTGTGACTAAAGGGCAATCTGACACAGGAAGGAGGTGGATTTACTGGGGTCTGTAAACATGCAACTAAAAAAAGTGCACTTAGAACTTGCACTGCAGCACCACCAACCCACGAAACATAGCTGTGGCTATTTGCATGGCAGCACACGCTGTTTGCAGGTTGTCAATGGCTGATTAAAGCATATGATGGTCATTGCTTTTATAACAGCTACCTATAAGTAGTTGTTATAAGTAGGGTAGTAGACCACCTTTCTTCCATCATTACTCTCCATCCTAGATGCTTCATACTTGCTACTGATAGAACTTCAGTGCTTAAATCCCATTGTGATCAAGGAGATAATTTGGTCGGTGCAATCATTGGTTCACAGTGGATGGGCATGGCGTCTGCACAACAGGCACTTGAGGGCTAGTCAAATAGCTTCTTGGTGCAGTGGGTATGAGCAGCCGTTTCAGAAGGCATAGTGATCAGAGATCTCCAGGGCCAATCTTGAGACTACAGGGCACTTCTAGCCACTGACTTCTTCCAGGTGATGTAGCACTAGGATGGGTGGTTGGCACAATGAGAGGAGAGAGGGGTACTGTTGCTCTCAAAGAGAGATGGTACCTCTAATTACCCCTGCAACAGGAAATACCTCTTAATGAATTGTTTTATGTTTTGGAGCTATCTTGCTGCAACTGTACCTCCGACCTAGACGGACCCTGGGGAAGTGCTCTAATCAGTGCTCTAATCTTTTTTCCATCTGTGGGCAGAATGAGTTTTGTTCTAGGCGGCAGTATCAAAGCAGTGTGCATGCACATGCATTCAGAGTGGGGCCTTCCTGATTCAGCCTGAATGGAATCTAAAATTAACTGAGCAGACATCAAAAAACCTGAGTGCGCGCACATGTGCATGCCTTAGAGGGAACACTGACTTATTACTCTAGATCCCCATGGATTACTCTGTTCCTGTTGCCTATTGGTCAAACTGCAGGCCCCTAACCTCAGAGACCTCCCTACCCTCACCCCACTCCTGCTTCTCCCCACAGGAGCACGAGCAGCGGTTGACTGGGCCCTTCCTCGCTCTGCCACCACCATGGCCACTCATTCCCATCAGGCCGCTGACAGGCTTGAGCCCGTCCCTTGCCTGCCTGCCTGCCTGCCTCTGCCAATGGCCTCGGTGGCCCCAAACAGCAGCAGTGGTTGACTGGGCTCTTCCTTGATCCCACCTCCGCCTTGCTTTTCCTTGCATGGGCCTGTCCTTCACCCTTCCTTCTTTCTTTTTTCTCTCCTCCATTCGCTCTTCCCCTGTCTTTCTTCCCTTCCCTTCTTTCTTTCTCTCTCTCTCCCTTCCTGAGTTAACAGATCTTGTTCATCTTGTTTCCTCATCTAATTCACACAACGGCAGCCTCCTTCTTCTGAAAGGGCTCTTTTCTCCCTCTCTTCGCAGACCCCTGCCCACTATCCTTTTATATATATAGATTCCTCTCCCTACAATCAAGAGCATCTTCCGACCAGTAACAGTTGCATTCCAACTGATCTTAACCATCACAGGCTCCTCCTCCCTGTCTGCATTTGGAATCCCCACTGCCCAATCACCACAGTGCTTCTGCTTGGGAATTCTCAGGAGAGCTGCCACGCATGGGGTTAGTTACGGGTACGCCTTAGAGAATTATAGATAGATAGATAGACAGACAGACAGATATAGCTCTATGTACATATAAGAAAGTAAAGTCATGTCCTCAAAACACCTCTGAGGTTGAGGCTAAACCTAGGACACCACAGCCCCGGCTACTGAGAGTCAAGCCTACCCCAATCTGCCAAATTGCATCTGGGGCAGGGGCGTAACTACCATTAGGCAAAGGGAGGCGGTTGCCTGGGGGCCCCCACACCTCTAGCCCCTCCCCAGAGACAAGTCACATGACTCTCCAACATCCACCGAGCTTCCTTCATTATTCTGAACTAGTATTTTTAAGCCCGTTATGATAACGGGCGCTAGCTTTCTATCCCGTCTTTTCTGTCTCTCTCTCTCTCTCTCTCTTTCTGTCTCTTTTTCCCCCACTTGTCCCCTCTCTCTTTTTGTTTTGTGTTTTTGTTGTTGTCTCTGTTTTTGTTCTTCCTTATTTTGCTTTTACTTTTGGGGGGGGGGTTGTGGATGAATAACGGCCAAAATGGCCCATGAGAAGGTGGCCGCCCCCGCCTATTGCCCTCCCGCGCACCCAGCTGCCGGAGCCCACCTTACCCGCTCCAGCTCGAAGGAGAAGAGAGGAACTCGGGAACAGAGCTACTCTCTGTGTTAAGCTGCTGCCCATACTGTCGCAATGGACGCAATAGGCGTCCTTTGCGTCCATAGCGGCAGTTTGAGCAGTGACTTAGCACAGAGAGGAGCTCTGCTCGTGAGCGCCTCTCTTTTCCCTCGGGCTGGAGCGGGTAAGGTGGTCTTCGGCAGCTGGGTGGGCGGGAGGGCGATAGGCGGGGGCGGCGACCTTCTCATGGGCCATTTTGGCCCTTAATCTTTGGGGGGGGGAGCGGCGAAGGTGATTTTGGGCAGCTGGGAGGGCGGGTGAGCAGGCGGCGGCGGCTGTGAGCGGGCGGGGGCCTCGTTGGCGGCTTCGCCGCCACCTCGCCCAGCTTCATTTTGGGCAGCTGGGAGGGCGGGTGAGCAGGCGGGGGCGACGGCTGTGAGCGGGCGGGGGCCTCGTTGGCGGCTTCGCCGCCACCTTGCCCAGCTTCCCTGTCCCCCGTCTCGGTCTTCCCCCGCTGCCATTGCCCTCGCCTTTTTCAGGGCGGCCACTTCTGGTTGCCTCGTCCTCCTCTCGCCGTGCCGCAGCTCATGGCCGAGGCGGCGGCTCTGCCGCCGCCTCGGCCACTTTCCCCCGCCGCCACACACCAGCTAATGGCCGCCCATGGCTGTGGGACACTGGTGTCTGCGGTCCTGTGTCCCTTGGGCTGTTCTGGGCCTGCGCTTCGCGCAGGCCAGAACATCCCAGGGAGGCAGGGACGCAGATCCCCAACGTTCCAAAGCCACGGCCACTCACTTAGCCTTTTATTATATAGGATGATCCTTCCTTCGCACGCGTTTGAAAGTCCAGAAGGATCAAGATATGAGATCGTTGGGTTACAATCCCACCCCCCACTTCACTATATATTGTGAAGTGTGTGTGCGTGTGTATCAGGAAGGGGCCCATTTTAAAATTTTGTCTCTGGGCCCACTCCAACCTTGTTACACCCCTGATCTGGGGTGATGTTTCTTGGTCACTCTGGAGCAGGGCTGCACAACTTTTGCTCTCCAGCTGTTTTTAGACCACAATTCCCATCTTCCCCAGCTACTGTGGCTAATAGTTATGGATGATGGGAGTTGTAGTCCAACATTTGAAGGTGGGGGCAAAGTGATGGGATTTTGGAAACTGGCTTTTATCAATTCAGAATATTCCATTGTTTACCTTTAAGAGGCTTCTTCTGGTTTATTGATTCGATTGGCAACTCATCGCTTCCCCAAGTAATCTCATCATCCTCACCCTGTTCCATCAGAGGCCGTTGAGGTAATCTTGAGAGAGGCAAACAAACATTTCCTTAAAAATACAAAATGTGCATCCAAAACCAAGAGAAAAATCTGACTATAAAGGAGCTAATTCTTAGTAAAGTTCCTTTTAGGTACCTAATCCCTCTTTACATTTTGGGAGCCATCATATTTGATATTCTAAAATACACAGAAAATAAAGACTAAGCCAAGAATGGCAAATGAAACCAGGTCCCTAGAACACATCACAACAAATCAAGTGGCATGAATTCATTGCATCAGCCATCAGGTCACTCTATGAAAGCAACAAAAATCTAAGCACCAGAAAGTGTCTTTCACAAAAGTCAAACATAACATTAGGGCTTCCAAGATGTAGGCCACCAGAATCCAATACAGAGTAAGAAGTGATTTCAATGGGCTTACACACACCCAACTCTTTTTTGGACACTGCCCATTAAGTAAAATTACAAATATTATATCATTCGGGCTTTTACATGATGAAGGTGGTAACACTGAGATAACGTAGTGATGTTAGATTGAAAACGCTTTGCTTACATATGGATAAAAAACACTGGGTGGGTGGGGGGATACATTAAACACAGTGGCTGATATTCTAACGCTGAATCTGTGCAGTGAAAGGATGCCTGAACGTAGTGGTAGAGTCCTGGTTTGGAAGCAAGAGGCGCTCGTGCAAGGCAATGTTTGCAACCCTGAAATATGTACTAGAGAACTGTGCAGTCCTCAGGGATGTATTTCGAGGTTGCAAAGAGTTCTTCTGGTGGGAGGGGAGATTGGTGAAGGTTGCCTCCCTCCCACCCATGCTGAAGCGGGGACTCTAACACTGTGGCTGATTATCGTTTTACTGCATGGGTGCAACATTAGTCAAGATTAGGGATGTAAAGTCCTGGGGGGGGGGGGGGGACTGGGAAAACCCAGTGTTTTTTCCCCTGTGGTACTTTTTCTGGGGGGAAATTGCCCCCCACCCCCCACCCCCCCGCCAGGCCTTCACATCTCTAGTCAAGATGTCAGCCCGCTTGTTGATATTTTATTGCCTTTAAACTCCAGAGTCTCACCTTTCAGTCATCCCCTTGTCATGACAGTGTTCTTCGCAGCCATTTAACTGTGGTGGCTAAGGGGAAAAAATAGTTTGTAATGATATTATAAAACTGTCACATAAAAACAATTCCCCTTGCCCTTCAGATTTCAATAGTTTTCTTTAACTAAAAAGAAGGGCACCTCAAACAGTTCAGCGAAAGGAGGGATCTTTCCAGACATTGATATATTCCAGCTTCAGGGCAAATTACCACAGAGAAAAACATGGGGAACCCACAGGAAGGAAGAAGTCATCATATATTCTTGGCGCCATCTGCTGGCAATCTGTAGCAATCTGTCAAACGACAGAGAAAGCTGTCTTTTTTCATAATCCTTTTATTCTAAAAAGGCAGTTCTCTCAGTGTTTCACAGATTAGCAAAGAGCACCAGCAGATGGTGCTAAGAGTATATAATGTGAGCCCTTTTCTCTTTGTATGCATGAGAAGACTGGTCATTTTCCAGGATTAGACTTCTTCATCCACCTGCTTGCATTTTTTTAGCCTCTGTTGGACAGAACTGCAAGGGATTGTCTCACGAGGTGGAGGGGAAGGATGGTCTTCGCCAGAGTAGACAGCTATAGAATTCTTTTCCTCAAAAGCTGGGCAGGAAGGGAGTACACAGCCTTAAAAAAAACCTTGAGAGCAGATGTAATGTAGATACTGAGGGCCAAGTGAGACAAACGGTGTAACTTTCTTTTTTTCAAATAGTAGCTGTAGGTGTGTGCATGTGTGTGTTGTGGGGGGCAGATTTGGGTTGGGGCTGTGGATCATGGAGAAAAGGGTCTAACACTTTGCGTCCATACCAGTTCACTGACTTAAATTGCCTGCCCCAAAGCTGTGGCTAACTGCAGAAGAGAAAATTTACACAATTTTTGAGCTTGCAAGTTTCCCCTTTGTGGCTAATAGCACAGGGGAGATATACAGTAATTTGGACTGGGATGGTGATGCAGAGGGAAAAGGTTAGATTTTCCCCTTCCACATGCTGCAGCCCCAATCCAAAAACCCCCACCACAGCTGTTTTTTGAAGACGAAAAAGACATTAAGAATTACATTCGCAGAATTCCCACATTGTGTCTAGCTGAATTGAGACAGTGTCTAGATCGCTGAGCTGAACAGTGTTGACATCAAATCTCACCTCTATGAGATTTGAGACACTAAGTCACTTTTGGCAACTCACATTTGTTTAAGCCTCATCTTCCCACCTGCAATATGGGGATAATCATACTCCCATACTTTACAAGGTGGGTGTGCCTTGGAAGCCCTCTGAAAGCACTATACAGATAGTGAGGGTGTTTCAAGATGGAGAAATACCCCGTTTTGAAACAGAAATTCTTACTGCTTCTCTGTTTGATGGCCAGCTGACATCCCTGGCCATTGCACAACTTGAGACTGCTTAGTCTCAAAAACCTTGATTCTCACCATGAATTGGCACCAGTGACCAGCAGATGGCACCGTGCAAATGCAGGATGGCCAAGCATGTCATCTCTGGAAGAGGGAGTTCAGGAGTGACAAGATTTTCTTTTAAAAACATAATATTTCTCTGTCCCGAAATATCTCAAGATTTGTTATTAACCAGACAGATGAATGCTCCTAGAGTTTGTCTATTCATAAACAAAGTTAGAGCACTTGAGACAGACTAATCTCTTTGGAATAAAAGTAATGCCACCACCAGCATAACATTTGCTTTACCTCTGGAAAATCTTCAGGCAATGAGGATCCATCACAATCTGTGTCCTCGGATTTTTCTTCTGCAAGCTTGCCATTTGTCTCTGCAGGGAAAGAAACATAATGAAAGACTACAGCACTGGAAGGACTGGGCTGGTTTTAATTCACACAAAAAAGACTGTGCCTGAAATGGAGGTCACAGCAAGCCTCACCCACAGATTTGACCACAGGCAGTACTGCCATAATGGCAAAAAGCAAAACATGACTCAGACCTCAGACAGGTATGGAAGAGAGAGGTGAGTGCAGCTCCCCAGAATGGCGGAAGAGGGCATCAAGTGTGGCAGTAAAAATGCAAAACTGCCACTGGCCCTAAAGGAGATAACTTGCCATTTTCTGCCTCCTCAAAAGCAGTATGGTCCACCCTGATTCCTTCTGAGCATTAAGATGGTGCTCTCCATCAGAAGTTATATACAGAAACTAGATTTTATTATATGTAACTTCTTATATAAAAGTTGGGTTTTTAAAATCTGCTGCCTCATTAATTAGGGCCCCTTTTTGGTCAAAAGTTTTTTTAAATCCATTAACTCAACCAACTAACTGATTTAACATTACAGCCCTGAAATCAACATCACAAAACAGGCTGCTAGTTTCTAGCAGTATTCCTTAATACCTATTGAGGCTGAGAGGTTGCCTCAAAAGAGTTAGAAGTTCAACTCTAGATTCGTGTGTCCTTTCAACAGAAAACTAACTCAAATTGTATCTACTTGGGGTGAGTCTGGCCCTCTTTAGCTGGCTGTTCCTACCACTTGATGCTCTTAAAACGACTCTCCTTTCTTCCCTTTCCAAGCCAGGGGCAGGCACCAGATGGTAGCCGCCGCCTCCGCCTCCTCCGGATATTTATATACTGCTTCTTCAACCAAAGTTCTCAAAGTGGTTTACATAGAAAAATGAATAATACATAAATAAGATGACTCCCTGTTCCCAAAGGGCTCACATTCTAAAAAGAAACAGAGGCAGATACCAGCAACAACCACTGGAGCGAAGCTGTGCTGGGGTTGGATAGGGCCAGTTGCTCTCCCCACTGCTAAATAAAAGAGACTCACCACTCTAAAAGGTGTCTTTTTGCTTAGTCAGCAGGATCTACTATTAAAAAGTAGATTTAAGCTTTCTGGCATGCTTCCATTAACCCAGCTAGTTGATTGTCGTGACTGACCTTGGCAGAGAAGGAAGAGGGTTTTCCAGATGGCAATAAAGTGTGGAATCTGCAAAACGTTTGTGCCAGTTCCAAGTGTGATCTGACTCGCCATACAGATGCTCCTGCAGGCTTCCATGCTTTTTCCTAGTGTGACCCAGCTATATACTTGCTGAGCAGGGACCTCATGTGATTCTCAGAGTGCCACCTGTTGGCCAGCTCATGCATTCTGAGAAGAGCCCACCCCTTTCCTCACCACAAAAGGAGTAACAAAACAGGGTGAGTTCTTTTCAGAATACAAGAGTCAGCCAGGCCAGCAGGTGGAGCTACACAAATCATGCAAGTTCCCTGCTGAGCACGTGTACAAAGACCATGCAAGTAAGGAGTTTCGAAATTTGCAGGAGTGTCTGTATGAGGAGTAAGATTGCACTTGGATCTTGCTCAAAAGCTTTGCAGATTCCACACTTCACTGCAGTCTGGAAACTCCCAAATAAAACCTAGTCATTGCTTGCAAACCATAAAAACAAACAACTTTTTAAAAGGGCACTTTTAAAGGAAAACCCCTCTCTTAATATTTATTTATTTCAACATACTTATATCCTGCTTTCTATGATGTGAATTCAAAGTGGCTAAGAAACTAGTTAAAACCCCCATAATAAAAACACGGACAACCAGAAAAATCAATGAAATCTCACAATGAAAACATGGATAAAATCAGCATCACAACAGATTCAAAAGCAGCATCAATAAAGGCCAAACAACAACATGACATTTTAAACATGATATTTGGTCCCGCATGTTTTTTGTTCAAGAGCATCCACAAGGGTCCTCAATCCAGATTGGCACCACTATGTGTGGAGGAGAGGGATGAAGTGTTTACCCCCCAGTCTAAGTCCAGATCATGCCTCTTCGCATCTGCTATTTGCCCTGGGAGGGAAACTGCTATTGACAACAATATCAGAATGTGGAACAACAGCGGAATGAAACTGAAGGAATTTGCTCATCCTTAGAACCTGAAACAATGGCAGATAGAGTTCTGCAACTGACACACACCAAGATATCTGAATGCACCTGTAAATCAGGTGACCGTGTCATTTTAAGCAATGCTGCTCCTAATTGTCAGCAATTTTGGAGAGAGAAAAAGCTTTCCCAGAAGTTAATGAAGACGTAGGCCAGGATAAGGAATATGTGGCCTCTCTAGATGTTGCTTAACTACAACTTCCATCACCCCCAGCCACAATTTATTACAGCTGGGGATGATGGGAGGTGGAGTTCAGCAACATCTGGAGAGCCACATGTTCCCTTCCCCTGATGTAGGCCAAATTAGTGCCAACAATTTAAAGGCCCTGAGCCATTTTTGGAAGGGTAGTATAGAAATCAATCAAACAAAACAAAACAAAACAAAAAACAAAACAAAGGCCTCCACATAATTATGACCTGAGAAGGGATGTTCAGCAGCCCTCATAAAAAACAATCTGGCAAAACTGCATCAGTTCTGGAACAGCTCCTAGATGCTCTTTATAGGGCTCCTTGCCTGCACAGAGGGCCATCTGGGGGTTTATGGTACCTGGCAGATGGTTCCCAGATGTGGCATTACTGCGGTTTAACAAGTTCTGGGCTTCTTCATCGACAACGTCCAAAAGGTACTGAATGACTTCGTTGTGATCATCCTCATCATAAGAGTCGTCATCTTGTACATCTGCTTTAAATAAAATTGTAACAGACTGAAATGTGTCAGATGTATTTGGGTAAAAGTAAATACAGAAGGTGTGCATAAACCGTGCAATAGAATTTCAGTCTCCCCACACTCAAGGTAATATTATTTCTTTATTAGATTATCTCTTTTTTTTCTTAATGCAATGCAGTTCTTTTTCATACACGCGCGCACACACACACCTATTACCTCCTTCCTAGTAAAAGAAGAAAAACTTGACAGAAAATCCAAAATCTTGGGTTCATGGTGAGAATATTTATACCAACTTTCAACAAAAGAAATTCTCAAAAAAAAAACAAGACAGGCATCAGGATCAGTCCCGGGAGGGGTGCTGTGCTGGGTCCCCGCTGCTAAATATAAGGGAGCCACAATTTTAAATGGTGCCTCTTTGTCCAGTTGGGGGGGGGGCTTTGAGTATGTGTGACTATCTATCCATCTAAGAGACTGTATTTCCTGTTTGCTTTTTAATAGGAAAGCAAAAGCTTTAATTGGGTAACAAAAGAATAAAATCAATTTAACAGAAATAAATAAAACACTAGAAAATCATAGAACATCGCTGATAAAATCAGCTTTAAACTGTACACGTTGCGGATTAGGACAAAAAACAAATTTAGGAACAGCAGAGGGAAATTATCCTATATGAAACCATAGCGGCATTGAGCAAAAAAATTAAAACAAACTCAATTAAAATGCATGGGTGCAGAGAAATGTTTTGACCTGGCACCTGAAATGTAAAAGTGAGGGCACCCAGTGAGTCTCCCTGGGGACGGCATTCCATAAACAGGGAGCCACCAGCAAAAGAGGTGGGGGAGCCCTCTCCCAGATTACAAGCTTAGTCTCAGGCAGGTTCTTCTGGGTTACTGGCTTTTGAGGTCTCCCCTTGGCCTGTCCCTCTGACTGATTTGCAGCAATGAGCAGGCCAGGGGCGTAGCAAGGTTGTAGTGGGCCCAGAGACAAGATTTTAAAATGCGCCCCCGCCCCCAAGCTCAGCTCATGAAGTAAAGAAATCTTAAATGAGGCTGAATAGTGGTAACAAAAAGAAAACCTATGTGCCACAATAGAACATCATCCTAAATTATTTTTTTAAAGGTTTTGTAAATTGTGGACGATGCAAGTCATTTAATGGTACTAGAGAAAGACATGCTGTTCTGGTAGCTCCAGGTCTTAACACTCACATCAATTTCGGAGGATGAATGTTGGAAGTTAAGGACTTTGCGCTGTCTTGTCTCAGACAGTGGAGGACAGACTAGTGAGTCAGAGGGCTAGAGGGTCAAGACATTGGTCATCCCTTCTCCACTGCTCTGATACTATCCCTTTGATAAGTAGATTGCTAATCTCAGGGACTAACTTCCTCCTCTCTCTCTTCCCTACCTGCCCTTCTACCTTGCAACATGGCAAGCCTCTCTCCCTGCACCATGTGTGCAGAGAAGATGCAGAATCCATCTGCATCCAGCTAGCTAGCTAGATTAGAGATCCTAACTCCTCACTTTCCTATCTAGAATGGAGTTCCTTAATAAATGCCTTATATATTGATTTGAAACTATGAATTGGCTCCAAGTTACTTTACTCTCAGCATACATGCATCCCTAGCTAAATCCGCTGTGTTAAATCAGCTAACTTACGCCCCTGGAGCAGGCAACAATGACCAGCTCCATGCCATAAAAAGATTCACTGTACAGCAAACATTTGTTAAAATCACAGGAGCAGGCCAGTACATTTTGTTTTCTGCTGAGTTGGCAACCAAAGTCATTTTGAATTTTATAGTAATAGGATCTGCAGGTGCATTCACTCACAACCATCAGGCTAAGCCTTTGCCTTGCATTCTCTATCCTTTCTTCCTCTTCTGCTCGCCCTGATCAAATGAACCCCTCCAGATGTATAATCATTGAATGGACAGGGCGATGCTTGCCACCATTGGCACACCCTAGCCCCTTCTGACATGCAGTGGGACTTCAGGGTGGGGGTGGCAGGGATGGCCCACACTTCCTTCCATGCATTTAATTTGAATTGGGCTTCTATTTTCTCCTACTGTAGAAATATTAGGAACATAGGAAGCTGCCTTCTACTGAGTCAGACCATTGGTCCATCTAACTGTCTACACAGACTGGCAGTAGCTACTCCAAGGTTGCAGGCATGAGTCTCTCTCAGCCCTATCTTGGAGAAGCCAGGGAGGGAACTTGGAACCTCAGATGCTCTTCCCAGAGCAGCCCCATCCCCTAAGGGAAATATCTTACAGTGTTCACACTGTAGTCTCCTATTCAAATGCAAACCAGGGCCAACCCTGCTTAGCAAAGGGGACAATGCATGCTTGCTACCACAAGATCAGATTGAAAGCCTCTGAGCAATGGACCCGTCTTATAGGTTACTCTGTAAAGTACCACCTACGCTGACAGTACTACAGAAATAAATGACAATTTTATTGTTTAACCACTCATTACAAGGATAAAAGAAAGTAACTTAAAATAGAACACAGAAGCATAAAACTATCCAATAATAATAAAGTGTTTTTCGTTCACTTTAACGGTTCATTTGCTATTGTTCCAGCACACTCATAAAAACATGATAAAGTTATTCCTTACCTGAATTATTGTTGTAGCTAGAAAACTCTAAGGCCTGACTTGTAGCATTACTGGGGGCTGTTTCTTTAGATATGGTGACATTCCCAGGCCCTTTCATCTGGTGGCTGCTGTTCAGTTCACCGTTCACCTAACAAAACCAAGAAGCCTAAATTAGCTTTCAGTTTAAGCATGGTTTGCAATGTAGGAGGCTGTTCACACAAGCGAAAACTGGGTAGGACAAGTGTCCTACCCAGGTTTGGGAGCTGTGTGTGCTCCCAATTTTCGGTTGTGTGCACGCAAACAACTAGGTAAGGAGGAGGGAGAAGCAACTGTGTAGGAGACAAGAGCTGGGTAGGGCAGCTTTTCCTCTTGGCTGGGTGAAATGCTGGGTAGGATGGCACGGGTGGATTCACACAAGAGGGACAGTCATCTGATGCACATTTATCCTGCTCTCAATTTGCCCC
This sequence comes from Hemicordylus capensis, assembly GCF_027244095.1. NCBI lineage: Eukaryota > Metazoa > Chordata > Lepidosauria > Squamata > Cordylidae > Hemicordylus > Hemicordylus capensis. The sequence goes on along the minus strand of NC_069661.1, from coordinate 21,340,090 downwards.
ACACTTGGCTCCCATCCACAGCTGTGTGGGTTCGTGATAGATGCATTATGGAAGCACACCCAAATGATGTAAAGTTAGTCCCACATTGTTCCTCTTTCTGTTTCTAAAAGGAAACAGTCACCTTTCAGTGTAGTACAACTCCTGCTGCTTCAACTGCAAGCCCAAACACAACTCTGATTGCTCCCAGTTCTTACCTTGGGTGTGTACAGATCAGGCCCTATTTCTGCTTTGCCACAGGATTCTCCATGGAGATGGCCTAAAAGTGGGAGGGCGGGGAAGAGAAGGACAGCTCGTTTGCCAACAAATACGTACATATCCCAATAATGTTGTGTTTCCTAAGGCAAAAGCTTTAACCATCTTGTGATGAAAAAGCTGTATACGTTTGCTCATTGATCAGCCACAGCCTATTATCAACCCTTTGGAATATTCTGCGTGCTTAAGGCTAGAATGCTTTGGAAACAGCAGACCCACATTGCACTGAAAGAACACAGATGCATGATAATGTAGCCGGGCTTCCTTTTTTTTTTTTTTGGTAATTTGTTTGGCTTTATCAAATAAGCTGGTTGTCACTGAGAGGGAAAATAACCACTGAGAGGGAAATACATCCTATTAGCCTAAGTGGGACATACTTTTAAGAAATTATACATAGCATTGGGATGTTAAGTCACTATTTCCTGTGACTGAGTATTAGCAGACACTTTTCAAAGCCACTCAACAGAAATTTCTGCCCTTACCGTTTTGTTTGATTGGCCTTGGACTTGAATTAGCTGGGCCTTTCACCCTCAGAAACACTGGATGACCATCTCTAAGAGAAAAAGAAACTCCGTTGAGTTTGTACAAAGGATTCCAAAATATCCACATGGACTCTGTCAATACGTTAATTGGAAACTGTCCACGTGCTGGCTTGGCCAAAACTTTGCTAACGCCAGAGGCTTAGAAACCATTAAGAACCACTTTCTTCATGTTAAGAACTGTCAGCCCAGAATGGCTGTACCACTTCCGAAAGCTGGTGGAGGAGTCCACATTTTTTGAATGCTTCCCTGGAGTAAAAACAAGCCCCGCAGTATAGTGGCTGACATGCTGGGCAGCGCTCCGTCGACAGTAGGGACCCGCTAGGACTGCTGAGCAAGCTCAAAGGCAGCCCCGATGGCGCAATAACAGGACTGCTGCAGAAAACTGCTTCAGGGCAGCAGCACAACACTCCTTTCCATTGGAAGCCATGGAAGAAGTACAGCTCTGCAGCCTGGAAGTAGTTCAAGTCCTTCAGCCATATCCCCATCACTACACCCATCTGGTTGCCTTTCAAACTGCGGCAAACCGGCAACCCCGGCAGATCCCAGCCATTGATGGAAGGCTGTCCGTTATGTTGGCCGCTGTTTCTCTTCATAATTTTAAAAAAAATATTGTCAGGGACAAGTATTTAATGTTGTTTTCTTGTGAATTTGATTTCTGAAGGTAATTTTAATTAAGTTTGTGGCCTACATGGTTTTTTTCTTTCATATTATGTCTACTGTATTTAGATACAGCTTTGCTTGGTTTTCTTATTTCTAAAAAATAAATACATTTTTAAAAGTGCCTGCATGTGGAAAGCTAGCATGTCAGGAGCATGAATGAGACAAGATTTCACTCCCTGATGTGCTAATTTTCTATGTGCAGGGAGGTTTAAAAACAACAACAACAACAACAACACCCTGTAAGGAAGCATTCACATACACCTTCACCTACAATATGAAGTGGTGTAGTCCCAAAATAACTATACCTGCTAGCTGATCTCTCAACCTAAGACTCACTTTTCAGTTAGCTGAATATTTAACCAATTAGGTTACTGCACAATAAGCTCAGCTCTCAGTCTGCAAGACCCAGGCAGCTCTGCCCAAGCATTGGCTGTGATTTGCGGGTTCAATCTTGCAGGGTCAGGAAGATTTAAATAAATATGGGAACATCCTCTTTCATTTGTTTACTTCCACCACCTGGCCCCACCCTGTCTCAATGCGGTGAACAAGTGCACAAGGCCAAGTGCACAAGCTGTTAGGATTCAATTGTAATTCACCTGATGTGTTTTGCAGGGATGTGCATGGAACCTGCATAAAGGGGCTCTGAACCGGTTTGAAGGGTGGGTGGTTCAATGGCAGGGGGTGGGGTTGCAGCTTTGAGGGTGGGGGAGGATGCACCCAAAGTCTGCCCTGGCTTGCATTTGAATGGGCGACTATATGTGAGCATTGCAAGATATTTCCCTTGGGGGATGGGGCGGCTCTGGGAAGAGCAAGAAGGTTCCAAGTTCCCTCCCCTGGCATTTCCAGGATAGGGCTGAGAGAGACTCCTGCCTGCAACCCCGGAGAAGCCGCTGCTGGTCTGTTTACACAATACTGAGCTGGATGGACCTATGGTCTGACTCAGTACTAAGGCAGCTTCCTAGGTTCCTTTGTGTTCCGAGTAGCGAGTGAAGCCATAAGCTCAGGGTGGGGCTAGATGCTCTCCATTCCGCCAGACCAAAAGATGCCTCCACAGTAAGTACCAATGCTCCATCCTCAGTTAAGTGGAAGGTTAGCTAGAATTAATATATACCGTAGCAATTGAGGAAGACTCTGGGATTTTTAAAATGTACCTTTTTGGGGGTGGGGGTGGAGGAGAAGCCTCTGAATCAGAAGTCTGGGAGGAGGAGGAGGAGGAAGACGAAGAAGGGGAGCATTTTCTAGAGTGTCTCCTCTTTTTAGACTTTTTTTAAAAATTCTGAAACATTTCTCCTAAGACCTTGGAATTCCTCTAATAGCTGCTTTAGCTGTTGAGAGAGAAACGTTTCCCATGGCTGGGAGGAAGAGGACTGAGGCAACCCACTAGGTCCTGGCTGAGTAAGATCAGTCTCTCACATAACAATGGACTGTGTGTTTCTTCCTCATTGTACAGTTTCCCCAAGGGCTGGGGTGAGGTCTCTGGGCCCTCATTTTCTTTCTCACAGGAGCATAGGAAGCTGCCATATGCTGGAGGTGGAGCCATAGCTGCAGTGTTGGTTACTTTTGGTGCACTTCTCATTGTGGCTGAAGTTCCCCAGTGAGGCCTGGGACTTTCCCCCCATAGCATGAGGCTGACCAGCAGGTTCTGCAGGAGGGATGTCTTCTGCATAGAAATCTAGCAGTGGAGGGGAAGAAGAATCCACCCCATCGGAAAATGTTGGAGCCAGAGCTGCCGAGGCTGTCAGCTCCCCCTGCCCAAATTCTGGCTTTGTGGCTGCAAAAGAGATTCAAAGAGCCTACTGGCACTCAAAGATCTCTCTATGGTGGCATTTGTTTGAATAGTCGGTAAAGCCTTTCTGATGGCCTTTGCACGACGCCAGGGCTGCTTTTTAGTGGATGGTTGCAGTCTCTTTATCAGAAAACTCTTGGCTGCTTTTGCCTGTTGAGTAGCCATGAAGAAAAGACACAGAGCAGGCAAAAATAGGATCGCAGGAGATGAAGAAGGAGGATAACAGGAAAATCTCTCCCTCTCCCTCTCTCTTTTAAAAATAGATGTGAAAACAGGGATAGAATAGAAGGATGGAAGCAAGACCCCCAGGGGCCAGGGGATAAAACCCAGGTTGGGGCCCGCACTGCGTGCAAAGGAGGAGGAGGATAACAGGAAAATCTCCCTCTCTCTCTCCCTCTCTCTTTTAAAAATAGATGTGAAAACAGGGATGGAATAGAAGGATGGAAGAAAGGATCAACAACTGAGAGACAGGCCTGAAAAGAGAAGTAAAGTCCCGAAAGGAGAGGCTGTGTTTGGTGCAGGCACAGCAGGGGTGTAGCAAGACCCCCAGGGGCCAGGGGACAAAACCCAGGTTGGGGCCCCCACTGCGCGCAAAGTGCTTCCCCTTCCACCCCACAAAAGTCTTCATTCTTTTGCTTCCCCCTCACAAATTGCACACACGCAGAAAAGCACACCAAAGGGATGGGAATCTCAACTTTTGTTTTAGATCTGAAGCTTTTCCACTCAGGAAATTAAAGACTTGGCTAATTCCTTCTGTGTCATCATTTCAGCTCTTCCCTTCCCTGTAGCTTACTACTTTTTGTAAAAAAGGTTCACCCAGGTGTCTGGAAATCTGTCCAGTCACTCTTATTGAAATGCCTTTTGCCTCCCTAACTACCAGAAATGCTAATTCAAATGGCCATTATTTTATTTTAGGACTAATAGATTTCTAGAGCTGGAGGAAACTGAAAGTACAGGATGCAGCAACTATGTTGAATCTTGCAGGTCTGGCTCTGGCCAATACCTAGATAGGAGGATGCCTGGGAAACCTATGTACCCTTCAATTCTACTGAATCATCAGAGGCGTATCTAGGGAAAATAGTGCCCAGGGCAAGCACTGAAATTGCGCCCCCTGGCCAAACATCTGACACCCATCTTTCAGATAACTTTACCATAATATCAGCTCAAAAATACAAATCAAGCTCGTTAATCTTTTAATATTTCAAAGACTATTTAGCAATGGACGTAGCCAGAACAAAAATTCCTGGAAAACTACAAATTTCAGTATGCTGGGGCTCATGAAATACCCAAATACTATGTGGAGGTGTACTTGGAAAACTGAACAGAAGTGCCTGTCTAATTCTCTACTATGCATTGTAGCATCACTATTACATAAGTTTTAAAAATAAATGGAGAATTTGACTTTTCCCAGATACTCTGAAAATAATTAAAGGATATGCAGAGTAAACTGTGTCACTGCTTGGAATATATTCTAGTATTTCAGAAAGACAGTTAAAATGAGAGAAAGTGAAAGAAACTCCCAGTGGGCCTTAATACTAAGGATTTCACACTGATTCAAAGACAAACTCACTATTAATAGCCATATTATTATGACATCACATTTAACTCACTTATCACAAGAAACAAAGTAAGAGCAAATGAATACAATCCTAGTTCATAAGCTTCAGCTCAGTATTTACAAGCCCTCTGTACATAGTGCCAAACTGAATATGTGTACAGTGACTTATATTAAATTTTAAAAAAATTACCTGTAGCCCCTTTTGGGGGCTTCCTATAGGGCACGGTGGGGGGCTGCAAAGGACCCCCATCCCCCTGCCATCCTTTTAATTCACAGCTGCAGCCTGACCCAGGCTGATTTGGGGGCCTATTTGGGACTACAAAGATCGGCGTGGTGGCCATTTTGGAGGCTGCCATGCATGCTCAAATGGCCTCTGCAAAGCCTAGCAAGGCCTAGGGCTTCACAGGGACCACTGGAGCATGTTCGGTGGCCATCTTTAAAAATAATGTTTTTTTAAAAAAAATGGCTGCCAAAAATAAAATGGCCACCGCACATGCTCAAATGGCCTCTGCGAGGCCTGGCATGGCCCATGGCCTCACAGAGGCCATTTGAGCATATGCAGTGGCCATTTTGTTTTTGGCAGCCATTTTTTTTTAAAAAAATTGTTCATTTTAAAAAATTGCACTCCCCTTCAAGTGGCGCCCGGGGCACGTGCCCTGCCTTCCCCACCCTAGATACGCCCCTGTGAATCATCATCACCATCTATTACTGTCTATGACCACCCAGCAATTGCAACAATCAACAATTACAGGCAGTATAATTTAAAGTATCATGGAGAGCGCCTTCTTTTGCACAATCCCCACCACACATTGAGGTCATCTGAGGAGTTCCACCTTCAGTTACCACCAACATGCCTGTAGCCACTCCTGGGCTGTGAATGTGCTCCCAGCAGAAATCTGTAATCTGAGTTCATTACTGGCCTTCAGGAGAGCCCTTAAAACCTATCTGTTTGGCCTGGCCTTCCAGGGTTTCTAAACTGTAAATGTTTGGCCTGGTTTTCCAGGGTTTTAATAAAAACTGTTTTAAATGTTTTAATTGTTAATGTTTTATGTTGTTTTTATTGTTTCTGATTTTAACTGTTAATAGATTTTATTTTAATGTAAACCACCCTGAGCCACTTTTTGAAGGGCAATATAGAAATAAAATAAACTTAAAATAAATAATACTAAATAATAATGAATACTATAATACTAGGACTACCAACAATACATATACCTTACATGACATAAGGGCGAACCATTTGTTTCCCAATATTTCAGGCAGTAGCCCAGAATTTAGCCACACAATAGGTAATCCCAGCATCAGAATCAGAAAGAAGATTTACACACAAGTCATCTGGCCTGCCAATTCTAATGAAGAAAGAGATGTAAATAAAACAGTAATCCCATCTAGTTACTCCCAGAAAGTACCTTGTTGCTTTCAGTACCACCGTTGGAAGCGACATCTCCAGTGCCTTCTTAGCTTCTTTCAGAGTCATTCCCTGAGTGCTGATCCCATTAATGTAATGGATGATGTCCAAGGGACGGAGGGATCCCTCCATGGCCGCAGAGGACTTTGGACTGATATCACTAATATATGTCACCTGATAAAGGCTGTCGTGACCACCAGAGAGGGAGATGCCTGGAGAAAAGGAAAAGTAATGGGCACATACAGCCCTTCATTATTTGCTTCTATGAACAGAGGACTATTTTCCCATCAACTGCAGGGGTCACTAAGGGGGGTTCCATATAAGGGCAGATGTCAATAAAATTGGGGGGTTACCCAGTTCTTCCTTTTGGCACATTAGGCTAATATCAGGCAGCAGATGTGGCAGGATGGGTATCTTGGGTAGCTCCAGAACACGTCCAAGCACAAGCTTGACTGTCTTTGGGGCTGCTCGGAGAAAACTGACAGCATCTGTGTGGCTCATGTTTGTGACGTCTGTGTCATTAACCTGCAAAGATGAAGTAGAGGGAGAGATCTGAAGTGTGGTGCTGATTACAACGAAGAAACATTTCAGGGTTGCAAAATGATCGCCGCTTATGACTGAGCGGAGGTGGCACCGTGGTCAGCTGAGGGGGCTTGAACCAGGAAGCCCTGCAGTTCAGGAATTGGTTCCCTGGTCCACTGGTTTGAAAAGGAAGCTATGGGCTGGGATACTGACACCATGGCCCAGTTCTGAGAATTAAGGGATCCCAGAGAGCCAATCGGCTGTCACTGCCTGCTTGTAAAAGTTTATTTATTTATTTAGATTTATATGTCGCCCTACTCCCATAGGACTCAGGGCGGCTTACAAGCAAACATACACAACAGTGGTGATATATCTATATTTTTAAGTATGTATTTATTAAAATACTTGCAATTCACCCTTTTCTTATAAAAGGAATCCATGGTGGCCAACACAAGAAGTTAAAGCCAACCCAACCAATAAAACCTGCAGCAAGAGGAAGTGAGCCAAGAGGTTCCATCCTGGAGTTCTGCCTCACCTTGATGAGGCGGTCTCCAGGTCGCAGTCTCCCATCGCTTTTGGCAGGGTCCTGAATGACGTCATGGATGTAGCAGCCAATGTTGTCATTGCCTTTGGTCACTGTGAAGCCAAGGCTACCCTTTTCTGATTTCGTGAGGATAACATGGAGCTCCACCTCCTGCAGGGGAAATGGACATTTCAGTGACTATGACCTGCCAGGTAGGGAACTCGCCAAACAAAATGGCATTGTGCATATATATCAAAACACAGCTCAGGGTCGCATGACATCAAGATACATTAGGGTATGCCCACCCCAGCTGCTTTTCACTTGATTTGTACATGGATGTAAAAATAGTGTGCACAATCCGAGCATGTTCTGATTTCAGATGAGATGCAGGAGAATGCATGATCAGATCACCTGATATCTTCATTTTATACTGAAACACAGTGGCTCAGAGGTGGATTCTGAACTGGTTTGGAGCTCCGGCACAGGGAGAGATGGTGTTTAATCCTTTCCCCTACATTGTTTCACTGAATTAAGTCACACCCCAAAGATACTCGCCCTGCAGCAGAAAATATAATGCGGCACAAATAGCAGCTTGTGGGGAAGGAAGCGGCATGGGGTAAATGCATTGCCTAATTTGTCCTTTAAATTTCAATGGGACTACTTTGATTAATTTTCCTCAATATGAGAGCCACCACGTCACAAAACAGGTGCTAAGCTTGGTATAACTCCCCTTATGTTTCTTTTAGTTGACATCTGTTGAATTCTAGGATTCTACAGATTATGATTCTCTCTCATAGCATCCATCACCTTAGTGCTGCCTTGCTGTTCTTCACTACTACAGTTCTGCCTCCCCCGTGGTTTTGCTTAAAACCTTTCCCACAGTTCATATAGTTCAGTGGTTCCCAACCTGGGTGCCTAGACCCTACACTTCCTGCATCGTGACACTGACCCTACACTGACCCTACACTAGACCCTACACTTTCTTCCACACTTCCTGCATCCTGCATCCTATGTGGACAGCATGGTACCTTTCACATTTCCAATGCCTTGTTCTGAATTTAATCGCTGCGAAATAGAGCCAGGATGTCATATATCCGGTGTGAAAAAGTTGCTGTTTTTTCGGGTTGTTCGTTGCTGCGAGACTGCGCTCCCTGCTGTTTACGTTTTGAGTGCGACTTGCCTGAATGGAGGCATTTTGCTGCTGATATGCAGCTAGTCTAGAAAATGCCCTGGGGGCCTCCAGATGCTGCTGAACTACAACTCCCACCATCTCCAGCTACAATTAGCTGGTGATGATGGGAGTTGTAGTTCAGCAACATCTGGAGGCCCCCAGGTTAGGCCATTGACATAGCCAACACATGACATCCCTGAACTAAAACCGAAGACACACTAATACCTTTTGTGGCCGATGATCTCTTAAGTCCCATTGAAATTTAGTAGTCCTTTAGAGCAGGGATTCTCAACTTCCCCAGATATTATTGGACTTCAACTCCCATAATCCCCAGCCAAAGAACACTGGGGCAGGGATTATGGGAGTTGAAGTCCAATAACATCCAGAGACGCAACGTTGAGAACACCTGCTTTAGAGTAACTCCTGAGTAGCACTATTGAATAACTTAGCCTTCAAGTTTGCCCTGTCTGAGAGACAATGGACACAGAATGAGGTAGCAGAACTGTAGAATACAAACACGATAACTTATATACTGCTTTTCAACAAAAGTTCTCAAAGCGGTTTACATAGATATATATTTAAAAAAGAAAACTGTCCTTTTCAGACTGAAAATGGTGGCCATGACTTATAGAAAACATTCACTGCACACAATAAAACTTGCACATCAAGGAGAACGCTTTGCTCAGCCATTCAGCCCAATTGGCTTGTTTGCACACAGGAGCTTTTACAACTGGGGCCATCAAAAATGTAATCTACCACCTGCAGTCTGAGGTGGCATAGTCCAAACTCTACCACCACATTCTTGCAATGTGTACATTAGCTCAGGCTTAGGTCCAAAGCCCACTGGGCAGCAATGAGGTCACCTCTGCATGCTAGTGGATTTGCACAACTTGGCAAAAAACAAACAGCAACTGAGAAAGAAATGAGAAGAAATTACTGGCTCATATTCGTCAGTGTTTTTTTCAAGTTGGTTGAAAAGTGACACCAGCCCTGCTGGTGATACTGTGAGCTCCGAGACGGAACAGTTGTAGTTGTCATCTGTTGAACTCGGTAGGATGGTTCTACAGGTGGGCACGGGCGGCAAATCCAACAGTGGAGGAGATGGCGGGTTGCTAAAGGAAAACAGACGGAAAATGAGGGGAGCTCTGGCGTCACAAGGACTGGACTTTTATTGATGGCAGCAGAAGAATTGGGGGAGCTGCTTTGCTTAATTATTAACAACATTTATATGCTGCTCTCCACAAAAGGTTCTCAAAGCAGTTTACATAACAAATGTAATTAGGAAGGGGTCTCCTGTCCCAAAGAGGCTCACAGTCTTAAAATAAATATAATGGAGAGACCAGCAACAGTCACTGGGAGGGCTTCTGTACCGAGGTTGAAGAACGACAGTTGCTCTCCCCCTGCAACATATAAGAGAGTCACTACCAGTGGCATGGGGACAATTGAGCATGGGGGGCAACTGTCCCTTGGCCGCCAGTGTCTCGGCCAGGTCACCCTCCCCCCCCAACAGCAGGTGAACGAAGCACTTGCCCACTGGGAGAGCAATGCACACCCCTCTTCTCCCCAGCTAGTGCTTCACTGAAACGCTGGGTGGGCTGGGCAAAAAAGCCCAGCCAGCCACTGTGTCAATGAAACGCTGACTGGGTAGGGTGGGAGAAGGTCCATTGGACCCTCTCCAGGGCAGTGGCCACACACACTGTGTCTGATGTCAGACAGGGACTAGGCCCATCAGCCCCTGCAGAACTTCCTGTCAATGGTTCGTGGAATTGCCAACTGGGAAAGATGCTCCCAGTCGGCGATGCCATGAACCGCTGTTTGGGGGGAAGCTCTGCAGGGGGTGACGGGCCCCGTCCCCAGTATTGGCCTTCAGATGAAGGGGTGTGGCCAAATTGGCCACGCCCCCTGCATCTGACGCCAGAAGCAGGGGGCATGGCTTCGTGGCACATGCACTTTGCACGCATAAGCAGAAGTCCTAGGTGGCAGGAGACTTTGTCCTCCAGCCATGGTACTCCCCCCTACACCCCCGGTCACTCCTTTAAAAGATGCCTCTCTGCCCAGCTAGCAGGGGTTGGGTGGCAGCCTGGGGACTCATAGAGATCCCCAGAAGTGTCCTTTCTGGCACCCATCGTAGCCCTATAACCATGATCACCCCCCACTGCCTATTAGGCATCTCAGCCACCTCCTTCTGTGCATGAGACAAGAAACAGGCAAAAGGAAGGGGGAAGCAGAAAAGAAAAAGCCAACAGTCTTAGCTGCAGTTTATCCTAAGGAGGAAGAGGCTGGAGAGTGCTTAGCCTATTACTTGAAAAGAATGGCTAAGATGTCTGTCCAAGCCTATGTGGAGGTTTGGTGTGCAAAGGATTAAAGAGATCTTTGCCTGTGTCCACGTTTGTGTGGGAGTAAGTCAGTCCGCAGAACCAATGCAGCAGGCTCTGTGGCCTTTGCTCAATACAAAACATGGCCTTCATTAACAAGGCCTCTGCTAACTTGGCAAAGAGGCACCTTTTAACGCGGTGATGCTCTTTATTTAGCAAGGGGAGAGTAACTGGCCCTATACATCCCCAGCACCGTGCCTCCAGTGACTGTTGCTGGTGTTCATCTTATGTTTCTTTTTAGATTGTGAGCCCTGTGGGGACACAGATCCATCTTATTTATTAATTATTTCTCTGTGTAAACCGCCATGAGCCATTTTTGGAAGGGCGGTATAGAAATCGAATTAACAACAACAACAAGCTGATGAAAGCTTCATGTCCTTTCTTGGTGCAATAAGCCATACAAGTAGGTTCCACGATGGTGTGATTTGGTGTTTTCAAGAGACTTTGGCTGACAACAGTCTACTGGCAGTAGCAACAACAACAAATATTTATATACCGCTTTTCCACAAAAGTTTCCAAAGCGGTTTACATGGAGAAATAATAAATAAATAAGATGGCTCCCTGTCCCCAAAGAGCTTACAATCTAAAAAGAGACATAAGACAGGCACCAGCAACAGTCACTGGAGGTACTGTGCTGGGGGTGGATAGCGTCAGGTACTCTCTTCCTGCTAAATAAAGAGAATCGCCACTTTAAAAAGGTGCCTCTTTGCCCAGTTAGCAGGGGGCAGCACGCCAGAAGACGCACTTGCGCAATGAAGAAGTACCACTGTGACTGTGCAGCCTTGGTCATGCAGAAGAGGCAGTGGAGTCTGACTATTTACTCTGGCTCTGGAAGTGCCCTGTGCCACCCCAAAAAACGTCTCTGAGGGTTGCAAAGGCGTCATGGACATATTTTTGGGTGAGACAGTCATTTCTAGAGCCACAACAAAGCATTAAAATTTTCTCCTCCCACTGCATGCATGGCTCAGCAGAGTTAGGAAAGCTCTCTGATGCATGGGCACGTCTTCCTGACATGCTACCAGTAGGCTGCTTGGATGACAGCCATTAAAACTGAATATGATGCAAACACAGGAGACACACCTGTCTTCTAGTTCTGGTTTCCGAGATGAGTCACGGAGGGAGTAACAGATTGTGCGAATGGCTTCCTCTTGACTGCAGGGCATTTCATAAGGACTGGGTGCCCGGGCTGCCAATTGGCCTGGCCCTTGGTACAGAGCAGAGCCCCACTTCGCACTCGTAATCTGGGCAGCGTTTGCAACAAGCTCCTCCCCTCCGCTCCCACTGCTGTCGCTGTAGCTGTCCCTCCTAGAGGGGGACTTGATCCGCTTCTTGCTCTTGTCTGTGGCATCGTTTTCATCGGAGCTGTCATCTGGCTCTCCGCTGGACGGCTGAGGGTTTCCTTTGCTGACATCAGGAAAAACTTGGGGTGGGGAATGGATTGGAGTCTGTGAAAAGAAAAAGAAGAACAGGTTTGGCGGAAACAGAAACAATTTAATGGGCTGCAGTTGCAGGGTGTTTTAACCAAGGCTACAAAGTTGTACTTGATTAATGGGTTAGAGCAGGCCTGATCAACTTAGGCCCCACAGCTGTTTTTGGACAACAACTCCCTTCATCCCCAGCCAGTGGCCAATAACCAGGGATTGTGGGAGTTGTAGGCCAACATCTGCTGGAGGGCCAGTTGAGCAGCAGTACTCCAGATGTTGAGCAGCAGTACTCCAGATGCTACCATTTATTGTAGTTGGGGGTGGTGGGAGATGTAGTTCAGCAACATATGGGAGTACCACCGCTTGGGAATTCCAGGGTTAGAGTAATCAATTAAAAACTCTGTAACAGACTATAAAAGTGCCCCGATTAATTGGCCAACAGATCCAATAATTAAAAAAAAAAATACAAGCACAAATGTCATCACATAAACATCATTCCTTTTTCTCTTTACATAGGAACAGCCCTGCTGGATCAGTGTTCTCTTTAATTTTTTTCATCTGTGTGCAGAATCAGTTTTGTTCTGAGCGGCAATATCAAGGCAATGTGTGTGCACCTGCATTCAGAGTGGGGCCTTCCCGATTCAACCTGAGAAGGATCTAAAATTAACTGAGCGGACATCAAAAAACGTGTGAGCGCGTGCACATGCGCACGCCTTAGAGGGAACACTGTGCTGGATCAGGCACAAGGCCCATCTGGTCCAGCCTCCTGTTTCCCAAAGTGGCCCACCAGATGCCTCTGGGGAGCCCACAGGCAAGAGGGATCTACATGCCCGCTCTCCTGCTGTTGCTCCCCTGCAACTGGTATTAAGAGGCATCTTGCCTCTGAGGCTGGAGGTGGCCCACAGCCACCAGATTAGTAGCCACTGATAGACCTGTCCACCATGAATCTGTCTAAGCCATTTTTAAAGCCACCCAATCTGGTGGACATAACCACATCCCATGGCAAAGAATTCTACAGATTAATTATGCGCTGTGTGAAAAGGTACTTCCTCTTCTTGGTCCTAAATTTCCCAACCTTCAGTTTCATGGGGTGACCACTAGTTCTAGTGTTGTGAGAGACGGAGAAAAATTTCTCTTTCCACCTCTCCACTCCATGCATAATTTTATACACCTCGATCATGTCTCCCCTTAGTTGCCTCTTTTCCAAAGTAATGAGCCCCAGATGCTGTAGCCTAGCCTCATAAGGAAGGTGCTCCAGGCTCCTGATCATTTTGGTTGCCCTCTACTGCACCTTTTCCAGTTCTACAATATCCTTCTTAAGATACAGTGACCAGAGCTGTATGCAGTACTCCAGATGAGACATGGCCACACCATAGATTTGTATAAGGGCATTATAATATTAGCATTTTTATTTTCAATCCCCTTCCTAATAATTCCTAGAATGGAATTAGCCTTTTTTCACATCTGCCATGTACTGAGCCGACACTTTCAGTGAGCTGTCCACCACGACCCCAAGATCTCTCTCCTGGTCAGTCACCGAGGGAACATCAAGATGTTATCTGCTGTGCCACGCACGACTCAGTCTGTGAATAATCCTTACCAATAAAGCAGGATCAATTTCGGGGAGAATTCCGGGGAGCGGCCTGCAGAGGAGGAGGGTGACTTCCGGGGAGGTTCCCCTGAGAGCGGAGATGACTTCCTACAGGCACAAGGGATTTCAAATGAACCTTATTTGCATCCATTTCACAGGATGGCCTCTATTACTAAAGCAAGTAAGCACAGAGAGGTGCTCACCTGTTGGGACAGTCCTTTTAAGGAAGCACCATTCACTTTCAGGATGACATCCCCAACCTCGATCTGACCACTCTCTGCAGCAGGTTGCCCAGGGAAAAGCTTTTTAACCCTGACTATGCTGGAACCCGGCTGTTCTGGAGAAACACTGTCCTCTCGGCAGAAACTGAAGCCCAGGCCTGAACTGTTTTTCACTAGCTTCACCTCAAACATGTTTTCTGCAAAAGAGAGAGAGAGAAATAACACCTCTATTAGACCATTTTATTTATATGATGCTTGCGATTTGTTTGTTCACACTTATCCACTCATTTGGGTTTCAGAGTGACTAAGGTACATCTCAAGCAGACAGAAAGCTGAAAATTGGTTTGCCTGCTGCATGAGACACTCTAGGGCGGCAGTTCACATGTTCAGAAACCGGGAGCATGTATAGCTCCCGAAACGCATCTCTTATCCAGGTTCTGGGGCTGTGTACGCTCCCGTTTTTTAAACTGTGTGTGAGTGTAGAAACAAGGTGGGACGTGGGGAGCTTGATCACTGAATAACCCTCAGCTAGGTGGGACACCCCCCCCCACCTCGTTCTGAAGCAGAGGACAGAATCTGGGTACGGTGTGGCTTGCCCAACCTACGGGCTCCTACCTTAGGAACATAGGAAGCTGCCTTCTGCCAAGTCAGACACTTGTTCCATCCAGCTCAGTATTGTCTACACAGACTGGCAGAGGCTTCTCCAAGGTTGCAGGCAGTCCCTCTCAGCCCTATCTGGAGATGCCAGGCAGGGCCCTTGGAACCTTCTGCATGCAAGTATGCAGATGCTCTTCCCAGAGCAGCCCCATCCCCTGAGGGGAATAGCTTACAGCGCACACACATGTAGTCTCCCATCCAAATGCAAACCGGAGAGGACCCTGCTTAGCAAAGGGGACCATTCAACCTCACACACGACCAAATATAGTCTTCTACCTAGTTAATGGCCATGTGAACTGCCCTTCTGAGTGCTACAGAAGTCTCAATGCTGGATATAGGTTTGCTTTGTATGAGAAACTTGGGACAGGAAGTCCTCCTGAGAATAGCAACCGGCACTCCAGAAGACAACAATCCAAAGCATACAGAGGGATGGGGCAGTTGCCCACCACGCTTCAACCACCTTAGAGGGGTGGAGGAGAGACTCTGAGTGGCAGCCAGGCATGCAAGACTGGAAAGAGGACAAGCTGCACATGTGACAGGATGGAAGGACGTGCTGAAACTGGGAAGGGGGTACAGACACAGGAAAAATGGGCACCCAGTCCCTAGGACCTGCACTGCGCCCTTGGAACAGGCCAATTTACAAATATAAAAATGAGACAGAACAAGTCTGATATTCATAAACACGAGAAATAGATATGAATTATTCACATAGGACTGATAATGTGGTTGCTTCCCAGACCTAAACAGTTTGAGACTAGGGTATAGTTTTAAAAATTAGAGTTATAGTATTAAAGTTTTTAATATTGGGTTTTAAATATTTTAATATTTCAAATGATTTTAATTGTAAACTGCACAGAGATGAAAGTTTTGGGCAGCATAGAAATATTTTAAATAAATAAAATAAAATAAAAATGCAAAGAACTACAGTAATCCCTCGACCTACGAACTACTCAACATCCGATGTTTTCGAGTTACGAGCGACAAAAAAGACCGGAAGTAGTTGCCGGTTTAGATTCAGCTTACTCGACCTACGCATTTTTAGATGCGGTTTCCTCGATTTACGAATGTTTCCAGACTTCCATGGTGCGCTCTTCGACTTACGAAAATTTCGACCTCCGAACGTGCGTTCGGAATGGATTAAATACGTAAGTCGAGGGACCACTGTACCTGCTCCTGCATGACCTTGACCACCCACTGAGGTCTGCGGGAGAAGCCGGACCCCCACGTCCCACCAGCATCAGAAATATGGTTGGTAGGGATGTGGGCACTGTCTTCTCAGCTGATGTATGTTATACCTACAATGAACCAGCTGGCAGGCATACAGTCAGAGCTATCCTGCCCACTAGGCAAATTAGGTGGCTGTCTAGGGCATTAAGCGGGGAGGGGCGGCAACAGCCTGAGTCATGTGCGCACAATGTGGGAGCCAGCCAGCCAGCCAGGGCAGCAGATGGAGATCACCTGCCTGCCCAATGGGAGGGACCCAAAGTCAGGCTTTGCCTGGAGCATACTGTAAGACTCCAAACCACATTATGCACATTCTAATCAGAATGAAGGCAGGGAAATAAACACACAGGTTATATCAACCCTATTTAAAGTTCTCCACACTCTTCCTGTATCCTACTCCCCACATTACTAATTTTCCCAGCAAACATCCTTTAAAACAGCACGCAGTGTCCAGACCGTGGCCTTTCCTTCCTCCAGAAGTTCACCTGGCCTCCCCTTCTTCATTCAGTGAAGACCAACTTATTTATATGATGGCCTCCCTACACCTCTGATTTTGATGGGGTTTTTTTTCCTAAAGAGGCTCTTGGCTTGACTGTTGAGCTTCGCTTCTGTTTGTTCCAGTCTTTTATGTATGTATTTATTCATTCAAAATATTTATATCCTGCCTTTTCAAAAAACCTACAGGGCAGTTTACAACAGGGATGTGCACAACATCTGGTTTGCCTGGTTCGGTTCAAATTCAAACTGGATTCGAACTGGGGTGGGCATGTTTGGTTTCGGTTTTGCTTGAACCACCCTTTGGTTTGGTTTGAATTCGAACCCAGTTCGAACCAGTTCTAAAAGGTTCGACATAGGGTATAATGGGGATGAACTGGCCCATTATACCCTATGTAGAGCACCTAGGGGCACAAAAGTGGGGTGGGTGAACCACCCACCAAACTCCAAAGCAATCGGAGGCTCCTAAGATTATTGGTGAATTTTAAAAGTTTTTTCAATTTTTTTATTCCTCTCATAGTGAATAATAGAGATTTGAGGATGCCCCATCCCCGCCTTTGGGGCTGCCAGGGCACCCCAAAGTGGGTCTGAGGGCACAGCAGGTATGGCCTCAACTCCCCCCAGGCACCCCCAAGTTGATAGGAGTTATTGTTTAATCAGGAATTTTTAAAGAATTAATTTTGGGCTCCATAGGAAAGCATGAGATAGAATCTGCCACTGAAATGGAGTCCGAAATTAATTCTTTAAAAATTCCTGATTAAACAAACAGTATGTTATGTTATTGTTTAATGTTTGTGGTTTTTTAAAATCATTATCTTTTATTGCCTTTTGGAAGTTCCTTTGAGGGCTCTTTGGGCAGAAAATTGTGTGTAGTGTGTGTGTGTGTGTGTGTGTACACACACACACACACACACACACACACACACACACACATATATAACCCAAGAACCCTTGAAAGGTATAGTCTGTCCAATGAGAAAGCCAAAAAAGTAAACACTATGTTTAAAATAAGGAACATTTTGGCAGATAAACCAAGTCAGAGTAAAGACTGAAGGGTTTTAAAAAAAAGTAGCTGATTTAATCCCTTAAAAGAGAGGAACTGGAAGTGATGAAAATACAGAACAAGGCAGCCAAGCAAGACATCATCTCAAAAACCACCAAAGATGGACAACAGAGAAGAACCAGGTGGGTTCCATGCAAGGAGTTTGACATAACATTGTTTAAAAACTCGAGTGCCAAGACTTAGTACAAATGCCTGCCATTCTTGAAGCAAAAATGTAAGCATTCCTTGCAATCCTTTGAGGTTCAAGCCCACTTGTCCTTGCAACCAACTCTCACCATCAGTGACAAAGTTGTAGTCTCTGGCACTTGACGTTTTCTTCAGAGGCCGGTCTGTACTTTGGCCAGGCTGGATTGGAGGCGTACACTGTGGTGTAACTGGAGCATGGACTTTGACTGCTGGAAGCTGCCCCTTTTCTAACACTAGGTGAACCTCCTGTAGAAATATGGACAGATTAACAGCACTAAATCATGGGGACAACACACTTCCTAAGCCTTGAAAAGGGAGACAGTCAGCTCAAAGGGCTGATTTCCAAGATAGTTGTAAAAGGTTAGGGGGCTGGAACTTGGGAATTGAGTAGTAGAGCCTAGACACTTCAGTCTGTGCCACCAAGGGAGCCCTTATGCAGATGGAACTGATCCCTGCTACTCTATAGCGCCACCCAGACAATGGTGAGAAAGTGTACTGCAGCTCATTAGCCCAACTGGATCAGCTGTTCTGGGGAGGCAATAGAGGCCTTCTGGCCTTATATAACTGCTATTTCAGGCTTGGCTCCCTAGTCTGACAACTTGTCAGCCAGGCATGTTCCTCTACAGACTACTAGACTGCTGCCATATTTCAAAACCTGCATTGCCTGTTTGTCTTAGATGATGCTACCTACTTCTGGCCCCTTTGACTGGAGTCTCTGGAAACTGACCTGGGCTTGTCCTGGATTGCATTATTTGCCTCTGGCCCCTCCAACTGACAACATGGACCCAAAACTTACGTGTTTTCAGATCTGATCTCATGGGCCCTGACAGTACCCTCTTAATGAGAGACTGTATTTATATATGAGTTCTTCTCTACCTATTTTGAAATCCCAAACAAGGAAGCAACTTTTCCCCACCACCACCATGAGCCAAACAGACAGAGATGAGTGGAAAGGCTTACAGGATTGGCCTACCCGCTTCTACCACAGTTCTAGGGGAGGAAGAGCCACACATTTATCTATCCTCATATTTGACAACAGCAGCAGTGCCTAACTTGTTAAAAAACCCACTGGTTTACTCTAACAGCAGCTGCTTTTGTCTAAAAGGGGAGAGCAGTTGCTGCCAGATTAAGCAAAGCACTGCTGCTACTGCTGAGAACCTGCTGGCGGATGGTGGCAGTGATGGCTCTTCTTCTTGGACTTCCTGTGATTTAAGATGTAACACAGGAAATGCCCCCAAAGACAGCAGCTGCAATCTCCTACCTGGCCAGTATTCCTCAGGATTTCTACAGCTTGTTTATGTGTAGCACCTTCCAAAGTAACCCCATTGACAGAGAGTACACGATCACCTAGGGACCAACAAAGCACAATTACGGGAAGAAAGGGACACTTTTATTAACTGGGATAGCTACCAATAGAAGATGGGCATGACCAGAGGTGCACCTAGGTAATTTTGGAGACTGGACCTAAAGGCCTTGGAAGCCCCCACTGCAAGTAAAGCACCATCCCATGACACATGCAGTATTTTTAACATGTGGGTTCTAGAGGGCACAAACAGCAAATGAACTCACAAGAAGGTAAGAATATAAAACAAGTATATTTATGCAAATATGCATTAGCAGAAACATTTCAACATGTAACTTAACATATTCCCATCCCACGTTTCTTTCCCCACTCTCCCCTCTGTCTCTAAAGAGGATCTGGGGGCCCCCAGGAGGTGTGGAGGCCCTAGACTTCGGCCCGGAAGTCTAGGGGTAAGAGCGCCTCTGGGCATGACCCATTGGAAACTTCTCCTCCTCAAGCCCCATTACAGCCATCCTGGTCCCACAGTGGACAGCCAACAGCCCCTGGGAGACTCACGCACAGGGCCCAATTGTGATTAGTCATCCCTATTGATTGGCCTCAACATCTGGTATTCAGAGGTAGACGGCTTCTGAACACTGAGATTCTATGGTGTTATCATGGCTAAAAGGAACTGATAGGACTGCCTCCTAATTTTTGTCTAATCACATTTGCCAATAAGTAGTTCCAAGTAGAACGAGAGGAGCCTACTTTCCACTCCTTTTGGTGACTCTTACCTAGGCCTCTTTCCCATGTGCAGTGAATTTGACTTGTATCTGTCTCACATCATATGAGTTACAACAAGGAGTTGCCTGTACCCTGAGCAGCCACCATCTCGAACCAGGATGGTGGAATGGCAAAACACAACAACTAAAATGTCAGGGTCCCCTAAGACCCTGTGCTATGTGCTGAGATGCTATGTGCTGAGAATTTAGTTTGTATCAGACTGTAAATGAAAAAGTGATTAGAGAGGGACATACCAACATACACACAGAAATGGTGATCTCATAAACCTCGTTTCCTTTGGAAAGTAGGCTAAAAATGTGTTCAATTAAGACTCTCTTTCCTGAAGGCTAAGCTTTTAATAGCATGCTTAACTTACTGGATATTTCATAGAACTTTCCAAGATTTTGCAATGTATAAAAAACTAAATTGTGAAAATAAGAATAACCATACATGCCTTTTTGAATCCTCCCATCAGCTTCTGCTGCTCCCTTAGGAATAACAGCCTTCACATAAAGGCCTCCATGTCTCACACTGGTGTTCACACCACCCTGCAGAGCAATTAAAACAGGGAAGAGTCAGACGTCTAAAACCGGAATTCTAACTAACCCTTATGGAACCCAGAAGTCACTAAGTAGGCCATGAGCAGGACAAGCAGCAGCCAAAACTGAAACCCCAACTATTACAAAAGCCATTCCTGTTTGAGGCTCATGCAAATACTTGCCAAGGGAAAGGCGAGTTCTAAGTTTGCTGGGCATGGATGCAAACTCTTCAAGTTATAGTCAGGAGAACAGAACTATTAAGAGTATCTGTAAGTATTAAGAAAGCATGAAACTCCACCCACTTGTATGCATCAGCAATAAAGGAACACTTACAAACAGAAACCCTATTCATATACTATGTTCAGTGCACGTACAATCTGTGCACACTGTATGCACATACAGATCTAAAGTTATTCACACCTTATGTACAAATCTGCACTTGCATTTGAGGGGGCCAGTACCCAGCCACGCTCACTTTAAAAGCGATTTTTTAAGTGAACACATATATTCACACAAAAACCTTGTACATGTGTTCAGATATCTGTGTGGACATGCAATATAATGTCTGAATAGGGCTAGAGATGGCTTGGAACCAGGTTACTTGAGAGAGCGCCTTGCCCCACATGTCCCTACCAGTACCTCAAAATCTTATTCCGAGGCCCTCCTCTGGGTGTCCCTGCCAAACAAGGTGAGGCGGGTGGCTACCAGGGAGAGGGCCTTTTTGGTGGTTGCACACTGTTTATGGAACAGCCTCCACAGTGAGGTTTGCCTGGCTTCATCACTTTGTTCTTTTATACGCCAGGTAAAGACCTTTTTGTTCACTCAGGCCTTTTAAAATTGGGTTTTTTAATTCGGCTTTTCAGATTTTATCTGATTTTTAACAAATTTTAAAATAGGTTTTTAATGCTGCTTTGTATTGTATTTTGTATTTTATTTTCGACTTCTTGTCTGTTATGATTTAATGTGCTGTGTGTTTTTATTGTATGTATTAACTCTCTGTTATGAGCCACCCAGAGAACAATTTGTTATGGGGTGGCTAACAAATAAAGTTATTATTATTATTTATTATTATAGAGATGGAAACAACTAATTATGTGTTCCTCCTCCCAAATATGGGAAGCTTGTTTAAAAACAAAACACTCAACAAGTTATAAGGCATTTTCGACCTGATAAGGTTGCACTGTACTCTACTCCTCCCTCCCCTCAGAAGGCTCTTGTACTCTTCACTGCTGCTTTCAAGATAAACATTCAACAGGTGAAGCTTGCTCTGTCACTACAACACCATAATGGGCAAGGCTTAATTGTTGAATTTCTTCCGGCATAGCCATTGTTAAAGGCATTGCCAGGAAAATGCTGGCCACTTTTAGGGCACTATGTTTACTGGGCAGGAGTCCTGGGCTAAAGCTAAGAGTGAAATGGAAGGGCTCGATTTATTCCTATGAAAGAGCCCAATGACTCCTTAAAGGAGCCAACCTCCCAGGTTAAAAAAAAGGGGGAGGGAGAACTATGGAGATGACACTTGAAGCGCGACTTCATTTTCTTTACAAAAGGCAGCTGCAGGGGGGCTAGGGCTGGATCATGGCTGTGGTGCTACGGAGGCCATCTAGTCCTCTCCCCACCCATGCCATTTGCTCAACGTACGCTGTAGAGCAGGGGTTCCCAAGCTGTGGTCCTCCAGATGTTGCTGAACAACAACTCCCACCATCCCACAATTGTAGCTGGGGATGATGGGAGTTGTAGTTCAGCAACATCTGGAGGACCGCAGCTTGGGAACCCTTGCTGCAGAGGATAATATATATTTGGATTCTGCTTTGAAGTTTTCCCCTCTTTGAACTAGAAGGATCACTCAAACCATCACTTTGTAGATGCCCCGTATTGTGTACAATACGGGGCATCTACAAACTGTGCCAGAGAAAGGCTGGAAACTAGTTTCCATGACAAAAATGTGTCCCACCACAAGACCAGCTCTCCTTGAGAGTGCTGTTTGTTGGAGATGGAGTTCCAGTGCACCGACCTTTTTCCTAATGACCACTAGGGGCATTGGGAGTAGAGGTAGTGAGTGAGGGTTTCCTTACTTGTTTCTACTCTCTCTACTCTATGACCCCAGGACTGACTCTTCCGCACTTCCTGTGCTGAGTCACAATCCTTCCCTTCCTCCTAGAGAGCAGATGGAAACATCTCTCTCTCTCCTTACCTATTCATTACGTCATCCTTTAGATTAGGATTAGGTCTTTCCTACCCAAGTGTACTTAACCAATAAATACTTAGGATTTAGTTCTATAAGGATCTCCATGTGTATTTTCTCTAAAGAGCTGCGACAACTAAACCATCCTCTGCTACCCACTCTGTAACTGGAGTGTGTGCCCATTCCTCAATGTTTTGCTGTTTTACCCACTGCAGTAAAAATTAATAACTTCTAACTCTGTTGAAATGGGCATCTTCATATGATCTGCCACAAGTCCAGTTCCAGGAGTGTTTGCTCCCAGCGGGCAAATTGTTCAAACCCACCAAAGTCCAGTCCCTGAGCGGGACTGGCAATACTCACTGAACATTGGTAACCTACATTTGAAGCTGGGTGGAGAATGTGGGGTAAATGTTGTCAGTCTGGCTCGTGAACTGGACTTTGGCGTGTTCAGATGACATGCACACCCACCAGGAGTGCAGACTCTCCAAGAATCGGACTTGCAGCAGATCATGTGAGGGTGCCCATTTGAAGAGATCTCTCAAGGAAGAGGAGATCGCTGCCTTTCTTGTGTGAATACAAAGACAATTAATATTTATATACTGCTTTTCAACAGAAGCTCTGAAAGTGGTTTACATAGATCTAAATAAGTAAGTAAATAAAAATGGCTTCCTGTTCCCAAAGGGCTCACAATCTTAAAAAGAAACATAAGATTGACACCAGCAAAAGCCACTGGAGGAGGGATGCTGTGCTAGGGATGAATAGGGCCAGCTGCTTTCTCTCTGCTAAATAAAAAGAATCACCACTTGTAAAAGGTTCTCTTTGCTCAGTTAGCAGGGGACTGTGACTTGTTCTTCAACATTTTACATAACTCTTGTGTGCCCAGTCTGCTCTCCAAAATTCTGAGATGCCATCTTGCAGTCTAATCTTTGGCGTGCGAGCCAAAGATTACAGAAAAAAGCACTTTCTGACATTCCCACAAACAGAAATAACAGCATTTTATACCCACACTGGGAGTTTGTCTTTAAAGTGACACTGTCAAGTAGCTGCAGCCCAGAAGGACAAATGTTCCTATACAGCTTGATTAAATTTTCCTATCACCGAAAAGAAGAAAAAAATGAGATGGCCAGCTTGCAATGCAGAAGTGCCACATATAGCTTTTATGTGTGCAAGGAATCAGGCGCCAGTGCACAGCAGGTAGGGTGGATAAAGGAATAAAAGGTTGAGAGAAGGCACAGCTGCTTCCTCTCTTACTTTCTTGGCACTTTCAATGAAATAGATTAGACTTCTGGATTGTGACCTGGCAACCCTAAACGAGACAATGTGAAAACAGAAATATTCTGCCTTACAGCCAGCAGATGGAGCTCAAAGGATGAGCGACCAAAGCCAAGTTGATTCCTTTAGCAATGACATTGCTTAGATGCAATGCTGACATTGAGAGGCAACAATACCAAATCAGTGTGGCTGCTTACCTTGGATGGATAATTTACTGATTTCAGTGGTCTTAGAGCAGGGACAAATAATGTCTCTGTTGCAATTAGGTTGTGTTAGAAATACAAGCTGAAACCATGTTTTTTTTGTTTTTCTTTAATCGTTTTCACAATAATCTGTTATGAAACTGGGATGCAATTCTGTGCACAGGTGATGTGCAAATTAGGGCAGTTCTAAAAATTATGATTGCA
Source organism: Hemicordylus capensis (assembly GCF_027244095.1). Classification (NCBI taxonomy): domain Eukaryota; kingdom Metazoa; phylum Chordata; class Lepidosauria; order Squamata; family Cordylidae; genus Hemicordylus; species Hemicordylus capensis. Next base: position 21,315,964 of record NC_069661.1, on the reverse strand, counting down.
CTGATGTTTCCTGGAGCAAATGCATTAAGTGTGAATGTCCTTTAATGATAAATTGATGGGATTTTTATGTTTTAATTGAGTTTGTTTTAATTGATTTTATTTTATGCTGTGTTTTAAGTTTCTTCTTTCTTCCTCCTCCTCCTCATTATTATTCTATTTACACACAGTCTACCAGATGTTATTGACTGGATTTGGTACTTTAATTATCGGGCCCTCTCCAAGGGTCTAGGATAACTAAAGAAAAATTAAAGATAGTGTTGTAGTATTCATGTTGTCCCGAGTAGTGTGGCCTTCCTTCTGTAGTCGATGTGTTGTAATTTTATCGATGCCCAAGATGTCAAGATGGTGTTCAAGTTCTTTTGGTATTGTACCAAAGGCACCAACAACTATTGGCACTGCTACTGTTCCCCCTCCCACCCCCGAGCCGCTCAATTTCAATATGAAGGTCCTTGTATTTAGTTATTTTCTCCAATTGTTTTTCATTAACTAGTCTATCCCCTGGGATTGCAATATCAATTCTCAGAACCTGATTCTTCTCTATGACTGTCAGATCCAGCGTATTGTATTCTAAATGCCTATCAGTTTGTATTAAAAAATCCCAAAGGATTTTTGCCGCCTCATTTTCTGTGACCTTCTCAATCAGATGATTCCACCAATTCTTGCTTGCTGGCAATTTGTAATTCTTGCAAAAGGTTGCAGTGGATCATCGCAGCAACTTTATTTTGTCTTTCCTTATAATGTCAGCACAATTTTCTTACAACAACATACAAGGTGCTCAACTGTCTCATCTGCTTCCTTGCATAACCAACACTTACTATCTTTCTGGGTCTTATCAGTTTTTGCTTTTATAACATCTGTTCATAGTGATTGTTCCTGGGCTGCAAAAATGAGACCTTCCGTTTCTTCAGTGTCCCCTTCTTTAACCACTGCCATGTTGTGCTATTGTTGACTTTCGATTGTATGTGATTAAAGAACTGACTGTGCAATGGTTTGTTGTGCCAATTTTCTCATCGATTCCTCATCTGCTGTTTTTTGTATCCATCCTTTGATTCCTCTATTTTCAATAGGCCTGTCTTATTATTAATTAGTATTATTATTTCATAGATATGTCTGTACTAGGCCTGTCAGCCAACTGGGAAAAGTCATAGATTAATTGAGTGAGTTTTAACAGAATGCCAGGGAGGGAACTTGGAACCTTCTGCTCTTCCCTGGGGGAATATCTTACAGTGTTCACACTTGGGTATCAAAAGTTGTTGGACTACAACTCCCACCATCCCCAGCCACATTGGCCTGCAGGGATGATGGGAGCTGTGGGCCAACAACATCTGGGGACCCAGAGTTGGGCACCCCTGTTTTTCACTCTAGCACAACAACTTCAATGTTCCAGCTGTTTTTGGACTACAAAAAGCCACACTCCCAGCCACAGTGGCCAATAGTCAGGAATTATGGGAGTTGTAGGCCAACATCTGCAGGAGGGCCAAAGTTGAGCAGTCTTGCACTAGTATGAAAAATATGTAATATTAAAAAATAATTATTGCTTAATTATTTGAGGATGTCTTTTTTAGCTGATTTTTTAAAAAAATTCACTGACACCACGTATATTTATATACTGCTTTTCAACAAGAGTTTTCAAAATGGTTAACAAAGGAAAATAATAAATAGGATAGTTTCCTGTCCCAAAAGGTTTCACAATCTAAAAAGAAACATCAGGAGGAAACCAGCAACCCTCCTGTGTCTAAATTGAAGATTCTAAATTGAGTGGACAGGGTTCTAAATTGCTTAAGCTAATCAACGCCCTGCTAATTGAGCCAAGAGGCACCTTTTTGAAGTAGTGATTCTCTTTATTTAGCAGGAGAGCAACTGGGAATTGTTCATGACTCCAGCACAGACCCCTATCCATCCCCAGCACAGCATTCCTCCAGTGGCTGTTGCTGGGATCTATCTTATGTTTCTTTTTAAATTATGTGCCTGTTGGGGACAGGGGACCATATTATTTATTTATTTCTCTATGTAAACCACTTTGTGAACTTTTCCTTGAAAAGCCATATATAAATAGTAGTAAACAATTAATTGCTTAACAATTGCAGCCCTGGCATGAAAGGTGTCTGGAAACCTCGGACTAGTTAGGGCTTCCAGATGTGTGTAGACAGAAGTTTAAAGCTGCGTATACAATGTGTGTATGTAGGATGTACACACTTCATGATTTGTGGGAAACATCGGTGTAACACTGGTGTTTTCACAATGCGTGGAGCTCCCCACATCCCACAGATTTGCATCCTTGAGACCTGTTTGGAGACGTTAAAGACTAGCAGTAAGCAAGTACTTGACAGTGTCTCTTTAAGGTCCACTGCTACCCTGTAAAGTAAACATTTTAACAGGTTGCTTGGAGTGGAAAAGAAGAGGAAACAGCTAAAAACCTTGTCAAACAGTACCGTGACACTTATTCCCAAGCCGTTATCATTTTTGGCCAGTTCAACCTCAAAGATATCTCCTGGTTTAAGAGGTGGTGTAGAAAGCTTTTTAGAATTCATTGAGTTTGCCAAATTCGTGAAGGAAGACTCCTTTAAGAAAAAAAGGGGGAACCACAAGACAAAAAGAAAGAAAAAGTAGTTCATTGTTAGGATTGTGTTGCATATTTATGGAAATAACCACCACTCCCCCACTTCTCCCTCCCTCCCATGCATACGCACACACAGAGATACTACCATATCAAAGGGTATGTGGATTTATCCCATTGCAATTCCCATCTAATAAAATGTTGCATAGGATTTTAAATAAGGGCAACAGTCATGATCTTATTGGTCCATGCATCTGCACCACCTAATCTCAAGAATGAAGAAATCAACAGACCAACAAGTGGTTCCAAGTAGAACAAATAGAGCCTACTTTCTGCTTCTTTCAACATAGAAGCCACATTATGCGTTTAGGATGAGATCGACTGGATCTGATTACCATTCTCGGAAATCAGGCTTCTTTGTTCATCCCACCCTCCACCCAATAAAATAAGGGGAGGAGTTTATAATGTGTATGACTCATCTGTTTTCAAGATGGCAGATTCTAGGGGGAAAGTCCTCATCAGGAGATGTTAGGACTCCATCCTTTGACATGGTGTGCATTGGACTGTCTTGTATGAGTGCATAACTGCGGAGGTGAGGGTAGACTACTACTACTACTACGTGTGTGTGTGTGTATACACACACACACCCCATTTTCAACCAAAGCTGTCAAAGGTTTACACAGAAAAAATAAATTAGATGGTTTTGTCCCAAAAGGGCTCACAATCTATGAGCAAGATCTCGGAGGTTTTACACTCAGTGTTGCTTTTGTTCTTCCTCTGGTGACTGCTGTTGGTGTCTCCCTTGTTTCTTTTTAGATTGCTAGCTCCTTTGGGACAGGGAACCATCTTCTCAATCTTTTTTGCTATAAAAATCAGTTTTGAGAACTTTTTTTTGTTAAAAATCAATATACAAATATTCTTAGTGACAAAAATAAACACTAGCACACAGCCACTTGTGCCTGTCCCCTGAAGGAAGACATTTCCCCTCACCTACAAAACGCTGCTGATTAAATAAAGATGTGACCCAGCCCATGTTAAATGTTTCAAAATCCTATTATTTCAATGAGAGAGTTAATCGTGTGCTGAAAACAAATGGAATTTAAGGGTGTTTAGCTTTGGCTGGACTGGGCCCAGATTCAAAACTGTTGCATAAGCTGTCTCCCCTTTGTCTCGGTCATTTCTGCGAGCAGGAGATAAAAAAGAACTTTCTTCCACTGGTGCCTCAAGACCTCTGTGTGCCAATTGCCGTCCCCCTTGTGTGCACTGCCCTCCTCTTCTTCCTCCCCTTTTTAAAAAAAGCAGGGGCTGGAGAACATCTTGTCGCCTTGCTGGTGCGTCAAAACTCTGCTGCCTGAGGTGACTATTGCCTCATGGAAGGGCCGCCCTTGCTGCCTTCTCTTTGTGTCCCGCAGGCGGCTGATGCAACAACCATCTTTCTCATGGCAGTCCCCCCACCCACTTTCTTCATGTTATCTCCTTGTTTCTGGTGAATAGGCTCTTTGACTCCTTCAGTACAAGCGGAAGCTGCCATTGTGTCAGTACAGAGGCATAAAAATACATCCCAGATAGGACTAAAGGAGAGCCAAGGAGAGGGGGGAAAGGGTGAGGGGAGGGTTGCACAAACAACCCGTTTTCGTGTGCTGAATTCCTCCTAATATCCCCAGAGGGCTTTGTCACTTCCAAGGGATCTGACTCTAAAATGTTTAGCGTGCTGTTGTGCTGTGCATAAGCAAGACTCCCATTAAAATGAGTCATATCCACACAGAAAACTCTTAATAAGCTCAGACATTTCAAGTGTCATTTTCCCAAGCATGGGGTGAGGGGAGAGGAAGAGATCTCAGATTGCCCAGCAGGATGCGAGCTTAAACGGCTTCTCAGAAGCAAAATTAGGCCCGGATGCTACTTCTGTCTCGGTAATCTACACTGAGACATTTGCAAGGAATTTCACCGAAGGCGAACACATTAATACAAAGATGATCAAACCTGGGTCCCCAGCTGTTGTTGGACTACAACTCCAATGGCCAAATGTGGTTGGGGAAGGTGGGAGTTGTAGTCCAGCTACAGCTGGGGTCCCAAATTTGAGAACCCCTGCATTAGTATAAGAATATGATGAATATTTATATACCGCTTTCCAGCTAAAGTTTTCAAAGTGGTTTACGGACAGATAGATAGATAGATATAGATAGGCTCTCTGTCCCCAAGGGCTCACAATCTTAAAAAGAAACATAGGATAGACACCAGCAGCAGCCACTGGAGGGATGCTGTGCTGGGGATGGATAGGGCCTGTTGCTCTCCCTCTGCCCAATAAAGAGAATCACCACTTTTAAAAAGGTGCCTCTTTGCTCAGTTAGCAGGGGACAAGGTGAAATCCAGATAAGCAATGAAAGCACTGCTGTCTGGCATTATCCTATCCATCATCCTCAGGGGTGAGCCAAGGCATTTTGCTGCCTGAGATGAAGGACAATCTGATGCCTTCTCCATGGGGCACCACTGCCTTTCCTGCATGGCAGGTGGCCGGCATTCTTAGGCCATGCTGCTAAGGCACATGGCAAGGCAAAAGGTATCCATTAAGGTGGTGGTTCTCCCACATTCAGCAGGGGAGAGCACACAGACACTTTCACAATTTATACCACCAAGCCTGGCAGTGGCAATGGCGGTGTTCCTAGCTCACATGGCGGGGTGGGAAGAGGGGAAAGAAGTGTGCCTCAATAGGGCAGGGAGGGGGAAATGAATAGCATGTCCCAGTGGGGTGAGGAAGGGTGGTGGCAGCAGGTGAAACATGGAGTAGCTGTGTTGGGGATGGATAGGGCCCATTGCTCTCCCCCCGCCAAATAAAGAGAATCACCACTTTTAAAAGGTGCCACTTTGCCTCCAATGGCAGCTATGATACGATAGCTAGATAAAATATGATAGCTAGATAAAAATAAAATAAAATGCCTTCTTAGCTGTAGCTTGTTCCTGGCTGGTGGAGTAAGTGGCTTCGTCCATGTCAGAATCCCCGCGGTCAGAATACTCAACGGCCTCCGCCATCCCCGGCCTTTTTGCCTTTGCCGGGTTTGTCTCTGTAGACTTGCTGGGCTTGTTTCTGTTTTTCTCGTTGCATTTGGAAAGGAGAAGCGGGGAATCACGGTGATGCTGCAGCTCCTGCTGTCCCCTGTCACTGATATGGTTGCCAAAGACGCCATTTGTTTGGCTCTGGGATAGGCTGGCACTCTCCGTCCTGGAATCCTGGGAGCTCAGGCTTCCGTCCCGTTTACCCGAGCAAAGGCCTGGGGAGCTCTCGGAGTTGGGCCTCTGGTCGTCTGGAGGCCTGTTATGTTCCTCTGAAGAGGACTCTGCCTCATTGTCCTGTGTCACTGAAGGCCTCTTCAAATACCCTTTAGTCCCACTGAGGTGATTTGATGGCACTAAGGAAAAGTGAAAATCGCCAGCAAAATGCATTATTTAACTGTTTTCAAATGTACCATTTCCTGTCACATTTTTATCCTGCAGTGTCTGAAGCTGTCACAGTGAAAAGTGGGGTTATTGAACAAGCACAAGACAGAGGCTCTACACCAGGGCTGCAGAACTTCAGGCCTCTAGCTGTTTTTGGACAACAACTCCCATCATCCTCAGTGACAAAGGCCAATGGTCAGGAATCATAGGAGTTTTAGTCCAACCTCTGCTGGAGGGTTCAAGTTGTTCAATCCTGCTCTGTGCAAAAAGGGGGCTTCGGAGGGTGGTTTCTGCTCCCTCAACACTCTCTCTTGCCTTCACCTCTCAAAACCCTTTATTTTGCCACAAACTAACAACATTAACAATGCTAGCTTAACTGGCAAGCACTGTGGAATCCTTAGCGGACGAGTCAAACACTCAACCCATTCTGCAAAAGCCAGTTCTAAAAACCAGGGCCTTGGCATGGACCCTTACTGATCATTGGCTTAACAGCTACCCACCATCGGGAGCAGTAGGGGAGACCTAAGGGCAGAGTAATTTCTGTCCATCCCTCCTAATGGGCAGTGGAGCTAGAGCAATCACCATCATGATTTGGGAATACCTTTGGCAGGCCTCTCCTTTGGCTGTGAGATGACAAGGGTCACTTCTTCTGGAGCACTCTCCATAATGTCCAACGCTGTGTGATGACTGACCCCTTCCAAGCTCACGCTGTTCACCGATATCAGGCGGTCTCCTATACAGAGACGGAGCCAGGGAGGAACAATCCAGCAATTACATGTTTTATAGAGGAGTTGTGGAACAGTCCACCAAGAACTGCTAATGTGCAGCTTCCATTCAATCCACTGCTTTGTAGATGGAAACCCTCCCTGCAAAAGTCCCCTTGACTTGAATTGAGGTTGTATGGCAGCAATGCACTTAATGTAGGGCCAAACTACATGTGACAGCCTTTATATGACTGGTTTAACAAGGAAAGGGACTGGAAGTGGACCTTTAATATGTAAAAAAATAGCCATGGGGCCCCAAAACCAGCCTGGGAGTGTGACACTAGATGGCGGTTAACATGTTTCCCTTGCACTATTTTCACCCCCCCAAAGTGGCTAATTGTTCCCTTTGGAGACGACTGTCATTCCGGGGGGGGGGGGATTGGGATGAAAAGGGGGGTATCCAAGATGAATTTCTAAAGATAAAGGGCCATTTTTGGCCCACTTCTGCAGTAAGTTTGTCTTGTAACAATGGGTTTAGTGTCACATGTAGGGTGGATTCACACTATTGCCATCACGTCAGTAAGCTGGGAACCAGAGACTCCCAGTAAGCATGCACTCCTGGCAGGCCGGTCATGTGAAGCCGCCAACCGCCAGTTCCCACGCTGCGTTACCGAGATACTTCCAACTTTGTCCGTTCAACTTCAAAACATGATTGTAGAAATGAGGCAGAAGTTGGGAGAATCTCAGAAATGTGGAGCGAGCACTGGCAACTGGCAGCTTCACACAACACACCCGCCAGAGCACGTACTCACCAGGAACCTCCAGTTTTCAGCTTACCAACTGGTTGGCTATTGTGTGAAGTCACCTGTAGTTTGATCCTTAGGCAACACAAGGAACATACGTTCAGTTTTCAGAGGAACAGATGCAAGTCCACTGTACAGTTAAAGCAAAGCACCCCAAAAGCTTCTCCAAATCCTCTTTCAGTTCTCCACAACATTATTAAAAAGCAAATTTTTAAATCCAAAGTGAAGAGCAAGTGTGGATTCACTTCTAAGGCTATCACCTGTTGTGGTATCATAGAGCAGGGCCACACAACTTTGGCCTTCTAGCTGTTTTTGGACTCCAATCACCTGCAACCATAATGGTCAATAGTCAGGGATTATGAGAGCTATTGTCCAACATCTGCAGGAGGGCTGAAGCTGTCGCAGAGCCGTCATAGAGCCATTTCCTGGTGTATTCTGGGAGGAAAAATATTGGCCAGCAAGAGTTTCTAGGCTGCTGCCACTATCACCCACCAAGGTGTGGTGTTTTCTGTAAGAGCAAGAATACACACTGCTGCCGCCACAACTGGCAAGCAACCGCCACACTAAAAATTGTGCGCTCCCCTCATATTTGACAGGGTTTGTCCCACCTCCAAATCCTTTCTCAGCACCCTGAAAAAAGCCAAATACTGTACTGTATTCAGCAAATATTTTTAGGTCAGTACTAGTACAAATGACATGGGAGGACAGGATTAATCCCTGCTTTCCCCAGCACCACTTCCCCAATCAAATGAATAGCCCTGAGGGGCTGGTTTGAAAAACAAAACAAACAAGTCCACAGAGATTCTTAATATGGATATCCCACATCTAATTTAGTTTGGCCCAGATAAAAGCAGAGGAACTATTTCTCCCCCAAGATGAGTTGTTGAGCTATTAAACACATTAAAAATACAGCCATCCATTCATATCCAACATAGCTCTCTTATTGGAAGTGCAATTGCTCAGTAGGACTGTTTATAACATTTCATCTTCCAAAATGAGGAGCAAGTGTCGATTCACTTCTAAAGCTATCAACCATGGCAACATTTAGTATTTCAGCATTAACCATTCAGTGTTTTTTATCTATTATACACTGAAGAGAAATGGACAAAAAGGCTCTGAATATATAATAATGAAACAGAATTTCAGTAATTTCTGGTTCCTACTTCCCTCTTTGGACAAAAGGACCCCCACTCCCCCAAGTTTTACCTGGTTTTAATGACCCCTGCAAATCTGCTGGTCCTCCAGGAGTTACTGAGAGGATAAAAATCCCAAGATCAAGTTTTCCAGTCTTCTCCCCACCTGTGATTTGAAACCCTATAAAAAACAGCTGCTTAGTAACTTTAAACATCCACGGTAACATTTCATGAAATGATTGTCACAGACTTTCGGCTCAACAGTTTGGCCGCTTCCTTTTCCAAACTCTACAAAAGCAATGGTTAAGACATGGACGTTAAGCCAAACAGACCCGATAGGAAACTCCCCAGGTAGCAGTACAATTTTGATAGCTCCAATTATAGGGTATGCAGTCAAGATATTGGTCTCTGGAGCAGGAGTCCTGGATTCCAATTCCATTGCCTCCAAGTTATTGGGGTTTCCTCCTATTTCGCCTATTCAAATAAAGCACAAACAACTTATGGAAGCTGGCGATAGACGATGTTCCCTGAAACAGGGATTCCCAGATGCTGTTGACTATAACTCCCACCATCCCCACCTGCAATGGCTTTAGGCTGCGGGTGATGCGAGTTGTAGGCAACAGCATCTGGGAATCCCTGTTACAGGGAACACTGCTGAGGGTCAGTAGCCAAGATGCTTAGCTACTTAATAAATAAGCATCTATTTATTATTTATTTTTTCCTATGTAAACCGCTTTGCAAACCTTTGTTGAAAAGCAGTATATAAATAGTGGTTGTGATAGATGGCTTTTAAAAATGGATGAGACAAATTCATTAGGGATTTGTCCAAATTGTGGTTCAAGCACTTTTAGGGAAATTCGGAAGGGAACTTTGGAGAGCAGGTCCTTACTTGCTCTCCGCCACTCCATTCAACACCACGCTGAACATGCAACTGGCGCCCATGCATGCACGGACCCCATGTGTGTCCTGACACCATATGGAGGGTTATTGAGATGCATGTCGCCCCAGCAGGAAGCTGAATGGGGCAGTGGAGAGCAGGTAAGGACCTGCTCTCCTTTTTCTTCAAGTTCCCTTTCAAATTTCCCTAAAAGTGCTTGAACCACAGTTCGGAAACATCCCTAAAATTCATTGAGGACAGGCATTTTTACAATGGTATTGGCCATGATAACTAAATGGAATCTTTGCATTCAGAGGCATCGTACCTCTAAATATTTGATGCTGGGGGCCAGCAGGAAATGCTTATCACCATCTGCTTATGAGTTCAAGATGAACCTTGGTGGTCATTGGCTGGCCTCCAGGCTAATGAAGTGCTTGTGCAATGAACAGAGTTGTGCTAGTGCAGGAAGAACATGTACATGCGTGAAGTTATGGGGATGCTAAAGATGGCACGATTGTGCAAAAGTCCCCTGCAAAACATATGAGGCGTGTCTAAGGTAGCGCACCTTGTTGCAATGCTAGTTGGGAACACAAGCTCCAGACTTAGTGTGATTAGCTAGCGCAACAGGCATGTGCTAGTGCAACGGGTCTGTACAAGTGCTTCATTGGTCTGGATGTCAGCCATTGTTGGAAACAGAACATGGGATCTAGGGGCATGATTTTGCATCCTGTTGAATGAAAAGGGGGCAAAAATATAAGCTCACTTTGAAAGAGTGGTTGTTAAGTATGTCAGAGGGCAGGGAAGGTATTGCAGCGCCTGAGGCAAAGTGCAAAATCCTTTGCCGCATGCCCCTGGTGAGGGCCAGCCTCTTTGCGAAACCAACCCTTGCAAGCTTTGAAAGAAAGGCAGGGAGGGAGGGAGGGAAGTAGTCTCCCTCTTCTCTCCTTGTGCTTCTTCTAAGGTTTACAAAGAGTGTGAGGAGATGAGTTCCTTGCAAAGTTTGCAAGGGTTAGATTGATCCCAAATAACTGCTCCAATAGCGACAGTAAGGAAAGCCTTGCCACTCTGTTGGTGCTTTAACCATCTGCTGTCTGAGGTGACTGCCTCACCATGTCTTATTAAAGGACTGCCCCTGCCAGACAGCCATGCAACAGACTCAGTAACAGTCCCGCTAAAGATAGGTTGGTTCAGATGTAATGCCAAACCACGACTTGCACTAAGCTCTTCCCCTGTCTTCCCTGAGAATCTCTGGATGCTATTCCAAACAGCAGCCTCTGAGAATGGAGAATGTCCCACCCAGAAGACAGATTGTTGGTTCAGATGTGACTCCAATTTGCTCAAACTGTGGTTCAAGAGCCTGGTTTGGTGACCACTATGGCCACATTCGCACATAACATGAGACCGAAGGAAGGTCCCTCCACCTCTGGTTTCACAAACTGCACGCCCAAATGCGAGCAACCACAGTTACAGCAAAAAAAGGACCCGCAGTTTCCCTCCCTGAACTCTGTTTTGTACCTTCAGTTATCTCTTGGTTTCATGGCCTCTACCTCCAGTTTAGTGGTGCCACCGTTATGTCCGAAACCTGGCATCGCTGTATCTCCTCCCTCACTCTGGCTGCTATTGGCTGTGTAGACTGTCCTTCATGAAAGAAGGAAGCCCGCATAGCCAGCTAACATGAGAGATATTGAAGCTATTCCCACAATCAGTAGAAAGCAGGCTAAAGGAGCCTAGCTCGCTTTCTACTGATCGTGGGAACCACTGGGCTTGCAGTCAAGCCCAGTGGTTCCAAGGCAGCTAGACTGCCTAATTCCCCCTCCCCATAAACGAGGTTAACGGAGTGAGTGCTCATTTTTTTGCTCGTGTGCTGCAGCAACACATGATTAGACCCAACCGGGAGGCTGCAGCCAGCCTCCCGGCTTCGGGGGTCTCTCCAGAATGCCTCGCACAGGGCATCCTGGAACTTCTGGGGTCCATGCGGCCCCTGATTCCCGCATCCCACCCACCCCAGCTCCGTGACGGAGCCGGTAGTCGTGTGGGCGACCAATCCGGCAAGATCGTCTGCAGGGAGAGCGGGCTAAGCCCACTCTTCCCGCAGACCCGCCAGAAGCTCTTCTCACTGATTGTGAGAAGAGCTTCATTGTGTGAATCCACCCCATGGTTTGTTGGACAAGGTTGGTTCAAACAACTCCAGACTGTGATTTGCTGTGATATATCTCAACTATTTCAGTATTTGAGTGAGCATTCTATTTTTGTTTCTGCTTTTGCACATGTTTTCCAAGATGACATCAACTTACCTAAGCCATACTTTTCATCTTTTTTCAGGTTTACCAAGCTGATCTCCCTCTCTGGCAGCGACAGTGTGTTCTGCTTTGTTTGGAGAACATCTGCTAGGGAGGAGAGAACTGACAGTGAGATATAGTGGAATTTTTCTTTTTCTTTTTTTGCAACATGATCTAACATGACTCAAAAACTCTTTTAAGTCAAGCTTCATTTAAACTCACTGTATAATTAAAAACGACTCTTCCTGCAACACAAAGGGCATTAATGATAGGCCTGAACACTACTTGGGAATTTTAGTCAAGAAAGTATAGTGATCAGATCTGCTTGTTTTTGCCACATGAAATAAATGATTTAGGATTTACAACATGGTTGGTAAGTAACAAATTTACTGACTCAAATCCAACAAAGCACGCACATACAGAATCAAGTCTTTTCAATGCGGTCAAAGGGTTCTCCACAAGGAGATATTCAGCCCACGAGGCATCTTCTCAAACAATACTGTGCCACAGTTGATAAGTTATCTAGCACCATCCTTAGACATCTGGCTGATCTATGACTTGAAGAACCGGGGGATGAAGCCATAGCTCAGAGGTGAGCTCTCTGTTTTGCAGGCAGAAAGTCCCAGATTCAATCCCTTGAATCTCTACAAAGGGCTAGGAAAGGCTTGTCTGGGACCTTGGAGAAGCTGCTGCCTGTCAAAGTAGACAATACTGAGCCAGATGGACCAATGATCTGACTTGGTATAAAGGCAACTATGCGCTGTGCAGATATGGTAGAAAGGCAAATGTATTTCAGGTGGTTTAGTTCAGAAAAAGAGCAATGGAGGGGAAGGGAAACATGATAGTGATTTATAAAATTATGCATGGCATGGAGAAAAAGGACAAGCAAGTTATCTGCTTTTTATAAAGGAGACCTTTGATGCTTTGCCTGAAAAAATAAACAAACCCTGCATCCCCATCCCCATAAAAATCCAGACAAGTCAAGTTAATTATAAGTACAGTAGTTGTTTAGAAATTCATTTACTGCTACTACTACATTTCACAGAAAAGCTTTATGGCATTTTTCTTTTCTTTTCAAAAAACTGAAGCAAGCAGTGCTGACCTACAACATAGGCTTGGCCAGTATCTTCTGTGGATGAGGAGTCTGATTCATTTTTCCTCCTTTCTAGGCTGGCATGTAAACCTGCATGAGAGCGTGAACTGAAGTGGTTGGAGAAACAGTGGAGGAGAAGTGGAGAGGAGTAGGAAGGGGACAAAGGAAAATGTAATAAAATAATGATACAAATAAAAATATGGCACACAAACAAACACTGGTGTAAAAGTGTGCACCTCTTTGTATTAAGAACACACTGGTAGAAATTTGTGAGATGTGGAGAAGTCTATTTGGCATGTGTGCAAGCAGAGCATGTGGGAATAAATGCAAAATAGCCAGACACAGAGAGATTTTATAGCATGATGAAATGAAAACGAAGACTGCAATTTTATAAAGTTATAGCTGTTCCATATCTAGAGTGGCCCCTGTTATCTGGAGTATGGGCGACTGGATCATGAACAATGCATGCACATATAGCAAGGGTAAAGCGGTTCAAGACTTCACTTGAAGGCCCAAAGGTCTAGACTGCGGAAAACAACGCAACAGCTCACCAAAGATCAATGGACAGAGACTAGTAAGGGATTTGTGATTATGCACCAGCTAACTCAACAAGTTAAGAAAGCTAGGAAGAAGGTAATCTGGTTCCCCTTTGCATCTTATTTAACTCCTAAATACAAATGTATGTCTCTCTGATCTGTTATGGTTAGTGTAATTTTTTCTGCTCTTTTCCTTGTTCTTCAGTCTGCAGACCTCATTTCTTTGATGATAATACAAACTACTTTTGCTTATTGTGCCATCCTCTGTGTGTGCGTGTGTTTTGTGTGTTTTCTATATTTAGATGCATTGAGTGCGTTGACACAATCGCCTCTAGGTACTTACCACATAGATATGAGAGGAAACTGAGGTCACAGGGAACGTGTATTTATGCCAGGTGTGATGTCTGAACCTGTCTAAGTCCTGTTCCCAATCCTGGTTACCCACTTCCACCTTAGATTTTACAGACTTCAAGAAGACTTTTAAAACCAATATTGGAAGTCAGATTGACAAAGTCAGTAAAATCTAAGGTGGGAGTGGGTAACCAGGTTTGAGACCTGGACTTGAGGGGATTCAGATCTCATACTCAATGGAAGCGTGTGCTCCGTGCGATCTCTGGTTCCTCTCATACCTACTTAGTAAGTACTTGCAGCCGATTGTGTGAACCTGCTCATAGTGTCTATTTTTTTAATTGTAGGGTTTATTTTTAGCTATGATTTTATTTTTTGGAAAAAGAAAATTTGCTTAAGAAAGGGCATTAAAAAAAAGAGAAACTTTGCTTATTTTTGGCTTAATAATGGCCAAAACAGTTTGGGAACTACATATCTGAAGGACCATGTTCCTACTCACCCATAAGGTAGTGCTCAGAGATCCTGACTCTCTTCTCCAACTGTATCTAAAAGCTTTCTAATTAGCATAGACCTGCCTCTGGAGCAAGTGAGAGGAGATATAGGCCACCTCCAGCCTCAGAGGTTAGATGCCACTAAATACCAGTTAGGGAAGCAATGAAAGGAGAGGCCTGTGAGCTTCTTGGAGGCATCTGGTGGGCCATTGTGTGGAACAGGATGCTGGACTAGATGGGCCTTGAGCCTGACCCAGCAGGGCTATTCTTATGAGATAACCCATCCTGGATGAGCTCCTGCACCAATAAGGAACTATGTGTGTGGTGAGAGTGTTCACCTATTAAGCCCAGTATGCAGAGCACCTCAACAGGGGTGTGCTCTTGAGTGGCTACTTGTGGTGATTGCAATGTTAGAAATCAGACTGTAGGAAGGCCATGAAATATTCTTACTTGTTTAATTTTGCTCCTCCAACCACTGATTCAGTATCTGATTTGGGCATCTGCTGGAAGATTTTCCCCATCAGCTCCTCCATTTTTTGTGAAGAAGAAGAGTCCATGGGTGCAATAATGTTTTTCCGAAGTGGGCTAACGGACACCTGACTCTGGGTGAGGTCATGAAAGGATTTGCTCATGACTCTGGGCTTTTCCTCCCACGATAGCTTCTCATTCTTGTCTCTGGAGCAACTTTGGGCTGGCTGGAAGAGGGACAGCTCAGAGTAGGAGAGCCTCTTGAGAATTTCTGCTTGCACCGACAATGGACGGACGGCAAGCCTGTTCAATGTACTGCTAGCCAGGCTGCCTGTGCTGATGGCACGTCCCATGTTAAAACTTTTAACAGAATCCGTGTGGAGATTGAGGCTCCTAAAAGATGCTCTCTCTGCAAGAGGAAGGAACTGGTTAAGGATTTTTAGAAAGACAATGAAAAGCCTTCTTCAAAGGCTGGGAGACCTAGACAAAATCAAATCAAAACCTTTATTACCGTCTATGACCAGTAACTAGAGATGTGCACGAACCAGTTCGGAGGCCCTATTACGGGCCTCCAAACAGGTTCGAGCACTGGGAGGCTCGAAGCCGGCGAGGGTGTGTGTCGGACTTTAAGGGCGGGGGAGGGTGTACTTACCCCTCCCTCCACTCCCCCCCCCCCGCCGGCGGTCTGGTATGCAAGGCTCCTTCAGGGCAGCAGCATACCTCCCTGCCACCTCGTCCCCTCTTTGGCCAGAAGTACCTGGTGCGCATGTATGCACTGGGCGCATGTGTTTGCACACTGCGCGTGCGCCCACCCAACATGCACGAGTGTGACATGTGTGCGTATGTGCACCAGGTATTTCCGGGTAATTCAGGCCAAAGAGGGGACGGGGCAACAGGTAGGTACGCTGCCGCCATGAAGGAGCCTTGTATAACGGAGCGCCAATGGGGGGAAAGCAGAGGAAAGGGTAAGTGTACACTCTCCCGCCTTTAAAGTCCGCCCCCCACCCCCGCCTTCAAACCACCCCACCTGGTTCTCTGCACATCCCTACCAGTAACCAAAAAGATACAATACTTAGAGAATAAACTGCACATCAATCCAATTGTCATAAGAAAAATTTAAACACTAAAATAATCCCTAAATGTTCCAAAATGTTATAAGATTACCCAATCAAGCATCAGTAAAATCTACTATTAATTTGACCTAGACAAAATAAAGATGGCAACTGTGACCGAGAGTTCCCTAGGACTCCAAGTGTTTTCAGACCACACTCAGCCCTGGGCAATATTTAAGAGTCAGAATCCAACAGACTCCACAGGGGGAGCCATGCTACTCTGTCACAGCAAACACAATAGGAGTCAAGCAACACCTGAAGAGTGGTAGCTTTATTGTGGCATAAGATTTCATGAACTACAACAGGGGTTCCCAACCTTGAGTCCCCAGACGTTGTTGCACTACAACTCCCATCCAGTGTTATCTCTAATTTTTTCCCATCCGTTTGCAGAATGCGTTTTGTTCTGGGCGGCAGTATCAAGGCAGTGTGTGCACTCATGCATTCAGAGTGGGGCCTTCTTGATTCAACCTGAGTGGAATCTAAAATTAACAGAGTGGACATCAAAAAACTTGTGGACGTGTGCACACCTTAGAGGGAACACTGCTCCCATCATCCCCAGGACTGACTAGGACTGATGGGAGTTGTAGACCAACAACATCAGGACACCCAAGTTTACTAAACCCTGGACTGGAGTCAATTTTATCAGATGCATCCCTACGCATCTGATGAAGCAGGCCCTAGTGCATGAAAACACATGCCATATTCAGTTTGTGTTTAAACTGCCACAACACTCTTTGTTGTTTTAATCCAACACAGATTTAAGCGTTCTTAAATCCAGATAAATCAATGGGATTTGCAGTGATCTTATGCATATTCACCTGGAAATGCAGTTCATCTTTACCCCCTCTGGAGTGCAACAGACTTAATCCCCAATAAGTGCACACAGGATGACAGCCTAAGTGTGCTTAACTGTGTGCCGAGTTGTGTATACTGTGGAGAAGCAGGGGAAGAAGCTTTGCAGAGGGAAGGTGAAGAGCCTATGGAGTCCCTAGAAGGAAAATACTGTTACAAGCTTAGGGTTTGATTGTTTAAGTGGCCACTCATTAGTCCTATTCACAGGTTATATTCAACACATGTACAACCTATATACCATGGCTGACACACGATACAAGCATGCATCAACCTAGTAACAATGCATACATGCAAGTTACGCAAATGTAAAAACTGTGCCGATGTTGTTACACAAGATTACACTATTTTAAATGGGCTTACTCTTGTGTAACATCATATGTGCAACTTGCATACATGTAACACGACTGGGCTAATTTACCCTGGCGTGGTATGTCAGCCAGTGTATGCATTGACAGATCTGTACATGTAGTTATTCACACATTATGCTCAGTACAAATACAGTCGTGCAGTTCCTATCTGTGCCTTGCATTTTTGTACCAAGGTGCACTTCTGAAATGAACACATGTAGTCATTCACTCAAAAACCTGGTACAGACTTCTGTATGTATGTACCACAGAATGTCTCGGCTATAAAGTTGCACTAAGGTGGTGCATGATCACAGATGGGGTCTGACCAAAGAGCTAACATTCTTTAGTGGTCTAGGATGCTGGCCTGGAAAATAAAGGTAAAGTGTGCTGTTGAGTCGGTGTCGACCCCTGGTGACCACAGAGCCCTGTGGTTGACTTTGGTAGAATACAGGAGGGGTTTACCATTGCCTCCTCCTGCACAGTATGAGATGATGCCTTTCAGCATCTTCCTATATCACTGCTGCTCGATGTAGGTGTTCCCCATAGTCTGGGAAACATACCAGCAGGGATTAAACAGGCCAAAAAAAGGTGAGGACGACTCCTCCCCACCCCCCTGCGCAAGCAAAAAGTGTGTGTGTGCAGTCAGCGTAAAAGAAGTGGCAGTTTCTGGTAGTTCCTGAGTGACACAGACTCAGAATGAATGGAGCTGAAATCTGACAGAAGGCACCTTAGGCTACAAGGCGTCTCTCTGGAGGGATCTGATGTAATCTATTGCTGATCTGTAGGAATGCACTGCTATTCAATTCCAGTTAATACTCAACCTCTATATTTCTAAGTCAGCCATATACTATAAAGGAACAACAAATCTCCAGTGATTTATCTTCTCCCAAAAACGAAGCCAGAATACAAGTTGCATTGGCCTGGAATTTCTCACTGCTTGGGGAAGTGTTGTGCGGGCATTAGCAATACAGAATCTGGTCCAGATAAGTCTGAATAAGCACACAGCTGCATAAAGCCGGCATCCAGCAGCTTCCAGAATAAAGAGAGATTACAAAATTGATAGTGCCCCTTCAGGGCTGCTTCCTACATTTTAGATGTATACAAGGAATGGATTTCATCATGTGTAAAGAATGCACATGTGCCTGTACACATACACTTTGGGAAGCTGTGGACAATCACAGCTCCCCCCCCAATATTTATGTGCTTGCTCAGTAGTAGAGAATATGCTTTGCATGCAGGAAGTCCCAGATCCAATCGCTACAATAAAAAGGATCTTTTTAGGATCTGTAGCAGGCTAGGAAAGGCTTCTGCTTGAGACTCTAAAGAGCTGCTGCCATTTGGAGAAGGCGAAAATGAACCAATGTGCTCATGGTCTTACTCTGTATGGCAGCATCATAAACCACCACTGTTTAGAGCTGAGGTATTGATGATGTTATCTCTTTGAATTTGCATACCATGTTAGAAATCTTCCGAATTAAGGAGGAGGACATAAATATTTCCAAGAAACAAACGAATAAAACAGACAATTTGCCATCCTGTTTAAGGACTGAGCAGGACTTTTGGCTAAAGTTAAACCCCCTCAGGCACACTTCTTTGGGACTTAGTTGTGAGCAAATATGCATAGCATCAGGGAGGTGCTACAAATACACACAGTTATCTCAGCCTCCCTCTTTTATCTAGTGTGAATGTGTTCGGTTCTTTGAAGCCTTTCTACATTAACACCTAATCTTCGGCTAATCTTTGCAAGTCCCCCTTTGCACTCTTCCAAGAATCCGAATTTCTGCTTCTAAGCTCAGGGTCCAGTGTTGCACACAAGACTCTTCTTACAAAGATTTTACATGAAAGGCACCATTATCTCTCCATTTGTAACTAATCCTCCTCCTCCTGCACTATAAGACCTTGTTAGCTGGTTTTTGGCAGACACCACCGGCTGAACTCTCTCCTCCGAGTCATCGTCTCTTTGTCAGCTTCTCACTCAATAACAAAGTCTGTCCTGGAAATCTTCTCTTGGTTGGATTATCTAGGTATGTATACATCATGTGTGCTACTCTACCTATGTGTGGCAAGGGCTGTATGCAGAGGTTCATGCTAACTTTTCGTCCATGTGCACTTCGTTGCTCTCTACATATTTTAGCCCTGAAATTTAAAAGGTGTCATTTGCAGCAAGGGAATAATGGAAGGTTTCTTCCTTCCTGTGACCAGAGATAACTGGATGGGCTCTGTGGATGTTGACTCGTTGCTGCTGTGATCCACTAACAACAGAGACCTCAGACACACACCTGAGATCATTATTTCAAGCAGGTCTGGGAAAGTGTTTGACCTCAAAATTTCATTTGAATTTGTTTGTTTTAACTGCAGCTGCCAATAGAAGCAGTAGCTTTTTAAGTTCAAAAGAAGAATATTCCGAGCTGCAGCGCTAAGTCAGTCCTCTGTATCAGCCGTGGAATTTCGAGAAATTTTTGTGCTCCCCTCCAATGGTCTCTCTCTAATTTTTTTCATCTCTGTGCGGAAGGAGTTCTGTTCTGGGTGGCAGTATCAAGGCACTGTGTCCGCACCTGCATTCAGAAGGGGGCCTTCCTAATTCAACCTGAGTGGGATCTAAAATTAACTGAGCGGACATCAGAAAACCTGTGAGCACGCACACATACGCAGGCCTTAGAGCAGGGATCCTCAACGTTGGGCCCCCAGATGTTCTTGGACTTCAACTCCCATAATCCCCAGGCCCAGTGGCCTTTGGCTGGGGATTATGGGAGTTGAAGTCCAAGAACATCTGGGGGCCCAACGTTGAGGATCCCTGCCTTAGAGGAAACAGTTCCCCGTCCAAAAGTGTCAAAACCCCTCTGTCATTCTCCCCACCCAGGAAAATAGTAGTGAATAGGGAAGGGGTTTTTCAATCCAACTCTAATTTCAAGTCATTTATAGCTCATGGTGGGTTTGCAGAAATTCTAACATATGGAATGCATATTTGAGAGTATGCATATTGAGGAGGCACAGCTGGTACCCACCCAAGATATTTTTGCTGCCTAAAGCGGAGCACAATGGCACCCCACCCCTCATTCTTCCCTTTCTCTTCTTTTCTATTAAAAACACATCTCTACATATTTCTTCCCTTTCCTTCATTTTCTGTTAAATTACCCCACCACCACCTTTATATCAGTTTAGGGAAGCAATTTTGAAATTAAAAGTTTGCATTTGACTTTTCCTCTCTCTACATTCATTTTAAGTGTGACGTGCCCCAAAACCTGCTGCCTGGAGTGGCCCACATTATCTCGTTTGACGGCCCTCCCATATCATAACTCAGTGGCAGAGCATCTGCTTTGCATGCAGAAGGTCTCAGGTTCAATTTCTGGCAGCATCTACAGAAAGGGCTGGGAAAGACTCCTGCCTAAAACCTTGGAGAGCCATGCCAGTCATTGTAGACACTACTGAGCTAGATGGCCCAATGGTCTGACTCCGTATAAGGCAGCTTCCTAGATTCAGATGTCCCCCTGGCTTGCTGATGGTCCAAGGATATGGGTGTCAAAGGAGACTGACCACTGGGAGACCCAGTTCGAGGACCCCCCTCCCTATCAGCGGATGGGGAAACCTGATGTGCTATGAAGTCATACCACACATTTTTTTTCTCACTAGATATCACAGGGGATGGGGGAGAAAGACACAGGTGTCTGCTGTTTTCAGCAACCACCATACATCTCTCTGCTCTGAGTTATCTCCAGTTGGAGTCAGCCTCTTTCCCCAAGTCTGAGTTCTGGCACAGAAACGTTCCACAAGTTAGCACTATGAAGCTACTAATGTCCATAACGTCGCAGAAGCACATAGCACCTACTGTCCATTAGCGCTTACCAATTTCCTGAGCATCCTGGTTGCTCTGCCTGGCTCTCATCTGGAGCTGGAATTTATGCTGTGAAGAGCAGAGCTGCAGCAAGTACTGGCATGTCTTGCTCGTGTCTGTTTGGAATGCATGCTTTATACCATCAGATGTGTTCTGCAGAGTTATCTTTCTCTTCTGCAATGTTAAAAAAAAGGAGAGAGAAATAGAAGTGGGCTTGCTTTCCAGCTTAAAAAGAGAGACTCATCAATATTCCAACAGACACAAATCAAAAGACAGAAAACATGTGATGAGCAACTGATTATTTGAATGTTTACTGCATTAATAACAGTGATGATATAAAAGGTTATAATGAGATGTAAAATTAAGGCATAGAAAATGAAACTAACACAGACCCACTGGCTAGGATTCAAAAGCAACTAAAAACTTAAATGTGTTATTTTCTATTATTCAACACAGTATTGGAAGGCAGAAGACAACTTAAACATGCACAGTAGATTGTACCCATGGCATGTGCGCAGTCATTTACAGCCCTGAAGATATGGAAATACTGGTTCTGTATCAGAGAAAGTAGCAAATAAAAAGGCCCTCCAGGATCTTTTTGCTACTACTAAAGAGAGGATGTGAGATAGAGCAGGACAAGAAAAGAAATGTTGGGCATGATCCAGTCATGAAATCAGCACTTAAAAGCACTGCAGGATACTAAACATACTCTGAATACCAAACACAGGGGAGCAAGAGCAGGAGAGAGGACATGCCTTCATCTCCTGCTTGAGGGCTTCCCAGAGGCATCTGGTAAGCCATTGTGGTCAGCTAGATTAGAAGCTAGATTAGACAGGCCTTGGGCTTGATCCAGCAGGGTTGTTCTTATGTTCTCAAAGATGGCTGGATTGTTCACTGTTTTGTTGGAGAGACTCAGAGCCCATCCATATGTTTTTAAAAAGCATTTGGAACAAATGCCCTGAGACTATACCACTTCAGAATGTAGGTGGAGAAAGATAGAATGCTTCCCATAAGTATTATCACCATAATATCCCTGCAAGTAGAAAGGTGGTATGCAAAGAATATTCCTGACACTAGCAGGAAGCTTTAGACAAGGGGGTGAGGGCCTGCGGGGCAGATGACAAATCATATATGCAATCCCCCCCACCTGCACTCTGACGTGGTCGAGTCTCAGGAGAACCACCCACATGTTTCTCCCCAAATGTTTAGATTGGCCCTCAGTGGACGAGATTCCTCCTCATGTTCAGCACAAATATCACTCTGTTAGATTGGCTAGCAATCCTGGGTCTCTTCTCCCACTCCTCCAGTCCCACTTCTCTGGCATCATATGGCTTGGCTCGCTGCTTGAGTCATCTGGTTTGCATTACTACACTATTTACTGCGGAGTGTGGAACACCTTGTTCCGTCCTGCTCTCTGCTTTTGGCACACTATAATTTGGACAACGTGGGTTACACATCAATTGCAGGGAGGTGGGTGTGAAAAGTGGAAAACTCTCTCCAGTCTGGTTCTATAAAAGAAAAAATGTGACCAACATACACTAAAGGATATTTTCTTTGTTTCCCTCCATGGGAAACGAAGGACAGGCGTACGGATACCGTTGTGAACCTCAAAAATGAGAACTCCTTTAGGGCAAACTCCCAACAAGATTCCAGTCTGAGATTTCTTCTCTGGCAACACACGATGAAAATGAACACCATATTCTGTCAACCTTTGGCAAATCTACAAAAAGGAAGGGAGAAAAACATTTTCATTAGAAAACCACGGAAGGAAGCCATGAGGGTATCATCATAAATGATACTGTGGGATTTAGGAAGGTGGAAATATGGCCATAAAATAAGATTCCTCTTCTAATCACAGACTGCCCTGATGCCTTTGAGGAGTCTAAATTACAACGGGGTTTGTGGATATGGTACTCGTGGGTACTACCAGAGATATGGGTTCTCTGGAAAATTCTGAACTGCACTCTTTTACATGGACATATTCCCTCATTTGCTTAACATCCGAGTATGAATTTTCCTCAGAAACTGTTACTATGCAAATTTCCCCAATGCACTAAATAGATTGTGATCTGATTTAGCATGCTATCTGCAGTGATATGGAGTGGAAACATTTCACCGGAAAAATTTGGCAGTGGAAAATTTCTGGCCCATATCACTGGGTGAGGTTTTAACAGACAACTGTTAGGATTACCTCTTAAACACCTGCAACTTTCCTTGAAGCAGTGGCCAAGACAAGTTGCTAGAAATGAGTAGATATCAAACTGGGCATAACTCTATTCTAAGGGCTGCTTCTATCTTGTTTCTGCAGGGGAGTACCGCAAATTCTCAGGTACTGAGACCCAGGTGAGCTGCCTGGCAGCCTAGGAGTCAGAGACCAGGGCATATCATGAATATGTGTGTGTCTGTTCCTAGGTCAAGTTCTAGGAATAGGCAAATCAGGCTCCAAGGGGCCAGAGGCAGGTACAAAGTCAAGTCAGGAGGAGGTCATGATCAGAGGCAACAATCACAAAAAAGGAAGCTGGACCTGT
Organism: Hemicordylus capensis; assembly: GCF_027244095.1. NCBI lineage: Eukaryota > Metazoa > Chordata > Lepidosauria > Squamata > Cordylidae > Hemicordylus > Hemicordylus capensis. Next base: position 21,292,569 of record NC_069661.1, on the reverse strand, counting down.
CAAGAGTCCTCACAGAACTGATGAGTGCTTAGACCGAGGGGCTAGTTCTAGGCCCACATTTGACAGGGCCTAATGCACTGGGATTGGTAGTTCAGGTCAGCAGACTGGCACAGGCATATAGGAAGCTGCCTTGTACTGAATCAGACCATTGGCCCATCTAGCTCAGTACTGTCTATGCTGACTGGTTGCAGCTTGCCAAGGTTTAGGCAAGAATCTTTCGCAGTCCTACTGGTAGGGAGTGAACCTGGGATCTTCTGCATGTAAAGCAGATGCCCTACCACTGAGAGGTGGCCCCATCTCCATTTCCATCTGCACAGCAGTCTTGGGGCCCCAGATGTGTTTGGATTACATTTCCCCTCATCCCCAACCAGAGTGGCCTGGAGAGCCAAGGTTGAGAAACCTTAGCTTTGAGTTCTGGGCACCACTGAAGCCTAGAACTCAATCTTCCTGGTTAGCAATCAGAACAGAGTGCAGATGGCCCAGGAGACAAGGCAATGGACGCTGTTGCTGGGAGACCCAGTTTGCCTCCCGCCCCCTTCCACACCCCACTGGCACCTTATAGCGTCACGTGTTGCAAGAAATAACAAACTCCCACATTTCCACTGCATGCCTTTCATGGAGCTTTTGAAGCATTTGAAGGGGAGATCCACCTTTGCAAATCTGCACAACTAGCCAACTGCAGTGCCTGGGAGATCATTCCTCGTGTGTTTGCATACATGTGTTCCCCCCACCCCTGCCTCTTCGATTGTTACAACGCATGGGCACCACACTGTCAAATTGGGGGATACAACTTTTTTGGAATATACAGCTGCCTTCCTACAGCATCCCCTTTTAGTTGAAATTCAAGCCTTCTTCCACCTATTCATTTCAACAGGAAACCTCTTGTGAAAATAAGTGAATTTGTCACTTTAGCCCTCTGTAGCAACCTTAAGAAATTCCAGTTCTGCTTCTTTCTCGGAAGCACCAACGTAAGAGCTATGCAGCTTTGGCAATTCTTCTTTGACATTAGATAGGTCCAGGTTTTCCATCACTCTAGCTGGCAAGTAGTGCTCCAGTCTGAAATAGGATAGGCCATGCACCTGCAAAGAGAAGCATCAGCATGAGACAGAATCTACGGGCATGACCCATCCTAGCACAGGCACAGGACCCTTTGCCACACCAGCAAGTACATGCTTGCACCATAGCGCCCAGGCTATTATTGGTCAGTGCACGTGTGATTCCTTATCACTACACACATCTCACCTTCATCCCCAGCTGTAACTTATGGGGATAGGAAGATGCAAATGGAGCTCATCTTCCTGATAATGGACTGAACACTGAGGTATGCATACCAAGGGTGGGAAAGGGAATATAAGGCTCAATCCCTTTAGGCATGGCTCTGCACTCACACTAGGATGGATTGTGACCTGTGTGCTTTGGTACTATAAGAACAGTCTTTACTAGGGATGTGCACTGGTTGAAGGCAGGTCAAGTACCGGGCGGAGCAACATGTCCTTACCTGCTCCACCGCCATCCACACAGCTTCCTGCTGCAGTGTCACACCTTCCATCAGCCTCTGTGTAGCAGCAGATATGGCATCCATTTGTGTGGTCAGCAACACCATGTGGACCACCCCAATGGCCAGCGTGCAGATGGGGGTGGGGGGAGCGCGCACAACACCCCAGCAGGAAGCTGTGTGAGGTGGTGGTAGAATACACAAGGAAATTGCTGTCCTCACTTCTAAAAGTGCCGCTCACTGTCCCATCCCTGTCCCTGCTGAACCGGTTCAGCTTCGAGCCAGTGCACGAACCAAGGTTTGTTCACATCCCTAGTCTTTACCTAGGCTTCCTCCAGGGAAAAGATACCGATCTATATGCCCCAGTTCACTACCCTGTTTGTCACATATGGTCTCAAGTCTGCCTTTCTATGACATTAACCGGAAACCTTCCATTTCCTTGAAAACTGCATCCAGATCCCAAAGTACCAATCACTTTGGCCTTAAGATGCTGACTGGAGATGACTTTCTGGTCTCTAGCTGCTGATCTGGATTCTATGGCTGAGAACCAATTCCATATGGAAAGCCTACCAGTTTCAATAAAGCAGATCTGCTGAGCCTCCAAACAACTGAGATGTATTAAGCTACGTAGTAGACCAAAACCAAAAATGGAATGAAGAACCAGGAGGTTGCCCACAGATGAAAGAACACCCTTACTTCAGCCTGGTAATCTCCATATTCTGCCTGGAGGGCCAGTGAGGCTAGCAATAAGGCTGTCTCATCGTCACAATGCATCTTCTCCTCCAGGAGATCTTTCCTTAACTGCAGGTAATACTGATGACATGTCAAAGTATGCCTGGCAAAAAAAGGGCAAAGAAACAATATGTTGTACTCAAACAGCACTTAGACCATGGATTAAGCAAAGTGATGAATCTCCTTTTCACCCAAGCAGCTTACTTGATGATTGATCAGGCATGTCAGTACAGAGTAAAGAGAGTGTGGTAAAAAGATTAGGCTGCAAAGATGATGTAGTAAGGGCATCTGCATAGGGATTTCTCCCAGTATGGCATCTGAGTGTGAGATCAAGCAGCATTCCAGAGAAGTGCTGCCTGAAAAAGCAGGTTTAGCTATTCCATGCAAGAACTTTGCGCCAAGATCACACACTGGTCCATGCAGACGGCCTTTATCATAACCATCAACAGGCATTTATATAGCACTACAGACCAACTTCAAATCAATTGAATATAATATGTATTAATAATTTAAAAGAATAGAATAGAAAATACAAAGCATACTATGAGTGGGTTCAGACTGCCTGTCAGTCTGTTTCTTCACTCAGTTAGCTGTTGCAATGTTTGCGGGCAAGATGTCTGAACCCGCACAAGACCAGCTCCTGCACCACACTACCAACATTCAGTTGACATTCTCTTCCTAGCTTCAAATGGTGATCTGAAGCTGGGCAGAAAATGTTAGGCAAATATCAGTAAGGCAGAATGGGAACTGGACTTGGGTGGGCTTAGATGTCATGCTTGCCAGAAACGCACATTCTAGCATCCCAGAATTTTCCTGACTTGTTACCAGCTTACTGAACAGCCAATGGTCATTTGAATCTGCCCTATAGATACCCACTTTCTACGGCTGAATGCTATCCTGAAATTTATCATTCCAGCACAGAACAAACACTGACTGTTTCTCAACACATCTCTCTGCCTGGTTTCTTTGATACGTTCTCATCAAGTATTTCCTTCAAAGCACGGTATCCAATTCTGACTGGGAGGCCAAACACAGTTTGCTATTTTAGATGCCACAGCAAGTGATGGCATACCTGAACCAGGAAGCAGCTAATCAACACTGAGCATATCAGGGAAGGAAAGTGGGGAGGAGAGAGCCCATGAGCACAAGGCCCATTCCTGATCCTTTACATCCTGGTTACCTTTAAACCTTGGAAACATTAGCTGTGAACCAGTCATAGGTATCTAACATGCTTTGAGGATTATATAATGCTATGACAATACCTATGAGGACAACAATCATTTGGAAGCCCAGAAATGGTGCCTTTAAACCCCAGTCCTCTTTATAATAACCCTATAAGGCTAAGAGGGAGCAGCTTGCCCAAGATTCATGGTAGAAGCAAGATTTGAACTGGGCCTGGTTCGCAGCTCAGTATCTTAGATATGATGCTGCAGTAGCCCTCACTCCAGTTTTGTCAAGCAGATGGGCAGAGAAGCAGCCCAGGAGGGATGTGGCTTGTGGGAAGCAAGCGTACATAAAGAGGGCATCCAATTCTCCCAAAGAAGCCACAGATAGTGTATACAGTGGAAAGATGATGGTAAAGCCATATGGATGTACTCACTGGATCAAGCTAATATCATCCACAAAGAATTTAATACGGAAGAACAAGGTGAAATTAATTGCATTTTTGCTCTTTTTCTTCGGCTCCTCTTTCCACCCTTCGGGAGCAACTTTAGTTAGTTTTAACTCGGGGTCAATGAAGAAAAATTCGTTTTCTGTTGCCAAGAGAGAAAAAGCCATCATTAAGAAGCCCTCAATAGTCAGTTACAGAACCACATGGGTAATTTCTACTTGATTATTAAACTTCTCCTATAACATGTTCCTCACTGCTTTTCTTAAACCAGGAACACTCAAAAGATAAAACCACTGCAAACTGAATATCTGGGGAACTAAGTGAGAAAATAGCTGTGCACAGCGATACAAGTCTGGCGCTATTATATATCTACCCCTGGTTGGCAGAAGCAAAGCCTTTGGATGGGCTAAAGGATTTGCCAGCATTCAGTAAGAGTTCATATAAGAAAAACAACAGATCTTGAGTAGCTCAACACACACAGGGATGGTCCACTGCAATGTTGAGTAGGAATCTGAGATTCCCAGGGCACATGAGAACCCACTGAGAGTGTTTTAAGAACTGGGGGGAAATCAGCTCTCCCGGGTTGGCAGCATGTCAACCTGACATTTATCTGAGATTTTAACTCTGGTTGCCCATCTTAGTTAAATGGATCGCCAATTCCCCCCACTTCTCATGATACGTGCTGAGGGAGTGTGAACACAGTGGAAATCCAAGATTTCTGAGAACCAGCCTTTAAACGTATTTAGCTAGACAGCCAGTCTGGTGTAGTTGTTAGCATGCCAAACTAGGATTTTGCCATGAAGCTCACTGGATGATCTTGAGTCAATCACCACCTCCCAGCCTAACCTATCCCACAGGGTGTGGTGGGAAGAACTTTGCATGCCATCCTCTGTTTTTTGGAGTAATGTAACAAATCTATTATATATTTTGAATAATTTGTTTGTACATTTGTTTGTTTAAGCAAATTAAAGTCATACTTCCTGATGACCTATAGATAAAACATTTTGCACACACAATCCGGCCATGTAAATTAGCTGGATGCACTACTTCTTACACTAGAATATGCATGGTGAAAATTTAAATAATTTGCTTTGTAGTTTTGTGAAGAAATTCTGAGTGTTATGCTTCCTGATTACCTACAGATACAAATCTTACATGAACATTCCTGCCTCTTAAAAAGTAGTTGCATGCACCACTTTTCACACCAGAATATGGACGGGGACACATTTTAATAATTTTGTTTGTTGCAGAAATTCTGAATTAACAATCATACTTTATTATAGTTCTCAACAGATTTTTAACACTCAGTAATCAGATCAATAATTCCAAAATAACATAATACCCAAGCAAAGCAGATGTTTCTCAAATTCATGTTTACATTGATTCACATTCACCATATATGGTCATTATACAATCAAATAGGGATGTGCACGGTCCGGAGCAGTCCTGACCGGCACCGAAGGGGGGCCTTACTTTAAGGGGGGAGAGGGCTTACTTACCCCTCCTGCCTCTTTGTCCCTCCAGCGCCCGTATTCAACAGAATAACGGGGCGCTGGAAACCAGCCACCCCCCCCGCCGCGGGCAGATTTGGCCAAAAACTAAAGGCGATCGGAGGCCCGGTCTACCCGGCCTTTTCCCGGCGGGTAGACCGGGCCTCCAGCGGTCGGCGTGCTTTGCGGCGCGCGCGCAAAGCTTCTTCAGTATGCTACAGGACTCCCTAACGAGAGGAGCTTTGTTCGCTAGCTCCTCTCGTTTTTTCCAAAGAGATTGGGTGAGGACTCGGGCGGGCGGGTGGGCAGCTGGGAGGGAGGGAGGGCTGGCGGGCGACGGCGGCGGCATTTGTACCTTTAGTTTTTGGCCAAATCTGCCCGCGGCGGTGGGGGGCGGCGGTGGGGGCGGCTGGTTTCCAGCGCCCCGTTATTCTGTTGAATACGGGCGCTGGAGGGGGCAAACAGGCGGGGGGGTAAGTAAGCCCTCCCCACCCTTAAAGCAATACCCCCCACCTGGACCCGAACCAGCCAGGGCCGAACCGGTCCGGCAGTTCGGCCATTCTTTAGAATGGCCGCCGGACCGGTTCGGACACACCCCTACAATCAAATGAATAAGTTTGAAATTGAAATCCTATGAATTCCAAACTGTTCCTTTAGTTCCCTTTTGCAAGGCAAATTAATAAAAAAATCATATTACATATATTGAATTTCATGAATTTTCTGGAAAGTGTAACCTAAACAAAATGACTTTGCTCAGTCAACAATGGGACTCACCTACTAGCATATACATATTTTTATAAGTAAAGTTCCAGGCAGCACCATAAGGGAGCACCTATGGCCTTGTGCCAGACTCTGGAAACCTAATGTCCCATTCTAAGGACTTCTGTGCCAATGCAGAGGCTTGTAGATAAGGTAGAGCATTCAAGCCACAATCCCCTTAGTGGTCTTTAGAGAAGAGCAAAATCCAAGTTTTATGGTAAAAACACACCCATAAATGAAACTCTCTGGTCATTTGAATCTCAGATTGTTTTCAGTCACCATCTCTGAGTGGGTGTTAAGACGAGCAGGTTCCAACTGCCCTGATTTACTTGTAAAGTTTTATCCCTTGAGAAAGAGCTACTCTCCACCAATGCATCAGAAATAGACATTCTGTGCAGCTGTTTTCTTGATTTTGTTTTGATACTTGTTACAGCTGTTTGATCCCTTTTGTTGTCTTAGGCTTGTAGGAAAATGCCTTTGTGCAGTTACCTTAGACACATTCAGTGTCTATTAGTCACTTCGTCTATTAGTTTATTGTGGCTGGGAATGAGGAGAGTAACCAAGGTTTAGAATAGGAGTAGGCAACCTAGAGTTAGGATAGGAATAGAGAGAGCCAAGGCTGCCTACTCCTATTCTAAACCTTGGTTACTTCTAAATCTTGGAAACATTACCTGTGAACCAATCCTAAGTATCTGATGTGCTTTGAGGACTATACAGTGCTATCATGGTGCCTATGATGAGGATGACAATGATTGGGAAGACTAGAAGACTTCTCTTGAAAAATATCTGGCAGGTTCAGACACCATATGGAACCACTTTATTTTGTCTAACTGTGGTTAGTTTGCATGTCTAAACCCACGCCAGTCAGCAAACCATGGTTTATTTGGGGTAGTCAAGCCATGATCTGAACTCAAGTATGAAGTTGGTTGGTTTGGCTTGCCATCAACAGAGGCAAGCTTAGATCATGGGCGAGAAGGAGAAGCGGGGTGGGACCCAAATAAACCTCTCCATGGTGAAACAACCCAGAACATGGTGATTGCCTGTGGCACTAATCCATATTTGTTAAATAAACCTCAGTTAAATAAAACCGTAGTTCCACATGATATCTGAAACTACCTATTGTGTTTGAAATAGTATGGAAATGTTAATTTGTGATGTTTGAGATACAACAGACCATTCATGCTTGAACATCAGTGCTTGCTGCTACAATCAAGGGATGAGGCTGTGGTTCAGTGGTGAAGCATCTACTTTGCATGCAGAAGGTTCCAGCTTCAGTCCCTGCACAATCTCCATGTAGGGCTGGGAAAGACTCCTGAAAACTTGGAGAGGCACTGTAGACAATATTGAGCTAGATGGGCCAAAGGTCTGACTCAGTTTCCTATGCGCCTGTCATCAAATGGTAAGCGTGCATCTGTGAATCAGCCCATAGTTAACTAGCGTCCTTACCTTTTAAGACAGCCAAGCCAAACAAATGATGTTCCACTAAACCAATATGGGCCACTACCATATCAAACACATCTTTGCAGACAGTCTTGGTATCACAGGTCAGCTCCAGCCTCTGCCCATTTAGAAGTATGACATTTACTTTCCGACGATTGTCTTCATTCCTCCCCTTCTTGTTCTGCATTTCATGAAACAAGATACTGCTTACCATCACTCAGTTGCAGAACAGCATACCAAGGATTGAGTATCGTAAGAGACAAATACAACCTTATTTGTTTTTATAATCGAGAAACCGGCTTTCTACTACCACCATGCTCAAAGAGAATTATAGTTAAAACTGTTCTTAAAAAAGAGAAATAATACTAGAATAAAATCACCAGTAACATTTTTTTTTAAAATACCATTTTAAAATACCATTAAGGAAAACACATAGATTGAGACTGTAAGTAAATGCTATTGCCAGAGGGTAAACAAAAAGCTTTAAGATAATACAGGTAAGATAAGATAATAAAAAGATAATAAGTCAGCAAAATAATTAAAATATTTCTAAGAATCAGCCAATCAACAGCAAGACAGGAAGAAAATAACTTGCTCCTACATCTGTTTCTATACTTTAACCTGCTCCTAAATCTGAAAAAAGGGGGAGAGGGATGGGGCGGGGGGGGGAGAGCATGCCTATGAGCAAGCACATAGACACATATGCACTGGCAGGTTCCCCTAGGAAGGGAGAACATATGCTATGCATTCAGATGGTCCCAGGAATCCACTGCATCTTCACTTGCAAGAATCTCAAGTAACAGAGCTGAACAGGAATCTGCCTTACATTTCTGTAAGGATACCACGCAGAACAGACAAGTCTAACTAGATGAACCAATGGTCCAACTATGAGACAATTGAATGTGTTTACAGTTTTATGTATGTTAACAACAGAATGAATAACATGTGAGCATGGAAGAGAGAATAGGACCCTTAACATACATGATGTGATGGTTTCTACTGCATATGTCTTGACATTGCTCAATAGATCTGTATTGACATGCCATTCAAAAGCTTATCTCATCGCAGCAATACTCATGGAGGCTCATTTTAGTAAATGTTGTGATTGGTTTATAAGCCCTCCCACCTTAGCATGGAAATACCAGGTCAAGTGCTGCCCAAACTATGTGATGTCAGAGAAGTTAAGCCAATGGCAGTTGGAACGCTTCTGTCTGCAAAGACCCAATGAAGCATCAAAGGGGATCAAAAATGAGGTATACAGAAAAGACAGAGGGTGAAAAGGAGACTGCAAGAGTGAAGTAGTCAGGGGAGAAGTTTTTATGGGGAAATAAATTTATAGACCATCATACCAGTGGAACACTAGCTAGCTATAATGTATCCTTACTGCCAATGATATTTACAGTTAATATCTTACCAAAATTGACTTTGGCAGGTCCAGGGAGGTGAATGGCTCTATGGTTGTTTTCACAAATTCAGGGCCAAAGAAATTCTAGAAATCACAGAAGTAATGTTAGCATTCAGCATTCAAGCAACCTGAGATTAAGAGGCAATTAAAAGACTTCATAGCAGTTATGCTGCTGGTCAATGGAAAATATGCAAGGATTGCATCTAGGCTAGGTTAGCCAATACCCTGCCTTGGAAAGTGATTTTCTGAACAAATATATATCATGTTTGAATACCACAAAACAGTAGAACCATGACACAGTTCAAGATCTCCCCTCCCACTTACATTTTAATTCCGTATACTGTATAACTTCATTCCCTTATTCAAAGCTATTAATAGAACAATAATAATATAACTAAGAATTATAAGTATATTATATTTATATTTATTCATTCATTCATTCAATTTCTATACCGCCCGTCCAAAAATGGCCCAGGGCGGTTTACATTGAGAAATAACAAATAAATAAGATGGATCTCTGTCCCCAAAGGGCTCACAATCTAAAAAGAAACATAAGATAGACACCAGCAACAGTCACTGGAGGTACTGTGCTGGGGGTGGATAGGGCCAGTTACTCTCCCCCTGCTAAATAAAAGAGAATCACCACAAGGTGCCTCTTTGCCAAGTTAGCAGGGGTTATAGTATTTGTTTGATCATTCGAGTTTGATCAATATTCATTGATAACTGAATATTATAGTACTTGAGTTTGATCATTCTCCAAATACATGATCAAAAGCTATGGTTCTATCATAAAGTTGTCTCCTTTCTGCCTCTCCAGATTCAGATACGATGTGTAGTATTAAATGATCCATAATCAAGATATTATGAAAAATGTATTTAATGGCCGGCATTCTGACTAATGGTGTGCATTTGCTTCTAACGAAAGTATGTAGTGCTAGGCTCTCCACTTCCCAAGTGCGGGCACTCTTGCACAAGAGCTTGACAATTCTGGCCACTCTCCCCGTGCTCCGGAAATGCTCTTTGATCTGCAAAAAACATGTCCCTGAGGGCTGTGCTGCCCTCAGTGACAGGATTTCGTGGGTCAAAGAGCACTTTTGGAGTACAGGGAGAATGGTGAAAACAAGACTCTTTTTCTTTTGCACTCTTGCATAAGAACGCCCATGCTTTGAAACCAGAGAGGGTAGTGCTGCATGCATGTTTTTGTTAGAAATACATGCACACCGTTAGTCAGAGTGCTGGCCAAAATAGATTTCAAAGATCAACAGTATGCCACTAGGTGCTTTTTTGTAATACCAAGAAAGCCATTTTAAATCTATCTGTTGTGCCTTCTTAATTGGTGATCTTTTTCCTATTCTGTTCACTGCTAGCGTGCCTGTTCAGATTTATCATTTTTAAAATTTTTTAATTGTTTTAATTTTGTTTTCAATCTGTGTTGTTTATTTAAATATCCGTAGTAGTAGTATTGTAAACTGCCCAGAGACATGAGTTTTGGGTGGTATATAAATATGTTGAATCAATCAATATTGGAGAGATTAAAGAAGAATTAGGGTTGTGGGATTTTCTTCTCATCTCCATTTTCAGCATTCAGAACAACAAAAGATTCTTGAAGCACCTTAACAATCAGATTTAATGTGGCACATGTTTTTGTGGACTACAGCCAATTTTCATCAACTGGCAAGATACAGAGATATGAATGGGAAAAATGTGTGCAGTGAGGTCAAAAGACCACAAAATGCAAAAAGCACCTCCTATGACTCTCCTCTGCAAAGCTCAAATGCTATACTACTTGCAGTTTGTTTTAGCATTTTGTATTTTAAAGTTCTGCTGCTGCTTTTCATCTTTATTTTTATTTTTATGTTTCATTTCTAGGCTTCTGTTTAATGCTTTTTGTTTATACTTCAGAAAGTTACTTGATGAGGTGGGATACAAATCTGTTAAATAATTTTTATGCAGTTACCTTTGTTTTCTCTATGCCTGTGCATGTGTGCATGTGTGTCTCCCAACTGAGGACAACACTTCAGAAATTCGATGTGGAGAGCTTTAGCCCTCAAAAGCTTCTGCCACAAAATATCTGTTAGTCTTTAAGGTGCTGCAAGAGACAGACAAAGAAGTGCAGGATGCTCATTGGGAGAGGGAGTTAGAGGAAGGATTGGACCTCCCAATGACATCAACCAGACACATGATAGAGCCTGAAATAGGTTTGGGACTGGGTTCAAAAGAACAAAAGAGAAATTTTCTGATTGTGGGAGATAGGCTTGGAATTGGACTTGGGGAAAAACCAAGCTGACTGGGGGAAATTCACCCATCACTGCCTGGAACAAAGATTAGAAACCAATGATACAAGCAATCATTCACCTAGTGTATTAGCGAGTCATTTAGACAGTGTTCTCAGTAGCTCTGTGGCTACTGAGAGTTCTGGAGCTACTGATAATATGGAGCATTTAAAACATGGTCACCCCATGACACAATCAGATGGTACTCTGAAGATATCCCAAGAAAGCATTGTCAAAGTGGCTCCCCCTTTCTCAATGGCTGCGTTCGGACATAATGCCAAACCAGAGGTAAATGTGCCAGAGGTCTGAATTAGTAATCTTTTGAATGTGTGAAGCCGTGGTTTCATCACCCAACCACAGCTCCATTTTTGCTTCCAAACCTGAATCTGAATCATTGGGTGGTAGTGAGTTTCGCTACTGTAACCTGAGGTTCGAAGAGACTTGAATTCTGCTGCCGTTATAAACTGGGTTTTGTAAGCAAGTTCCTCCCACAATCATAGTGGTTGGCTCAGAGCAGCCCAGAAAAGCATCAGTTCTGGCGTGGCTGCATTTCTTGCTAAATAAATAATCTTGGAGCTGATGCTCTGCCTCCTGACATCTCTTTACTTATACTGCTGCTTGGCAACAGGGATGCTGCATCGCTAAAGTTCATGCCTTTAAAGGGACAGAACCATATTAGAGAAAGCCCGCTTTCTCTCGGGTGTTCTGCACCTCGTGTGTTCCTCAGCAAAAAAAAAGGATGGGAGGACAAGATGGAGACAGCAGGGGAAGTCACCAACAATCCATAACTGCAGAGGTGTAAGTTGCAAAGTGTATAAGGAAGAAGCATGTAGTTCCACTGAAATGGCTGCAGTTTTGATTGATTTCAAAGCTACTAACAGAGGCTTGAATCCCCGCTGGTATGTTTTCCAGACTATGCGAAAAACCTATATCGGGCAGCAGCGATATAGGAAGATGCTGAAAGGCATCATCTCATACTGCGCAGGAGGTGGCAATGGTAAACCGCTCCTGTATTCTACCAAAGAAACCCACAAGGCTCTGTGGGCGCCAGGAGTCGAAATAGACCCGGCAGCACACTTTACATCACCAGAGGCAGGAGTCCTAACCTGTTTGCTTAGTTACCTCTGTTGTTGCTTTCAGGACATGCAGGCCTCTTACTAAGACTCAATGGAATGTCCATTATGAATGACATTTAAAATGACCGATAAGCCACAAGAGCGTTTAAGGATATCAACTGTAAGTAAGTATGTGCATTTGAAAATGGCATAGTGTGCTCTTAAATGTGATGCATTTGAACAAACACGTTTTATTCAAGGCAAATGGATTTATGCAGTCGTTTTGTACACCACTGGAAACAGCTGTTGGTCTGTATCACATATGTGCTGCCATTTATCCAAGCATGGGCAAATTAGTGGCTGATACTTAGGCAACATTACTCATGAACAGTCCCACAGAAATTAATGAGACAAGTAATGAGCAATTTGTCCCATTAATTTCAATGGGACCACCCTGAATTTAGTAATGTAGTCTGGCTGTCAGCCATTAATTTGTAGCTCAACACCTTAAAACAAATAGTTTTGGGGTCAACTTTAGCAGTTTAGGATGATGAAGCAAGAGCAACGCTGATATTCTGCAAGAACAGGTTTGCACTTTTGCCCTTGAAGCTGAGGTCCCTGACAGAACGAAGATTACCCTTAGTTTCCTTTGGGTCATGGCTGTTTCCAGTGCAATTTCTCTCAGGGGATCCCTCGTCATATCAAGTACAGGTGACCTCACAATGTCTCCGGGATAGAGGCTTAGTCGAGACTGCCGGAGGGCTATTTTTGCTTGCAGCTGCATCATCTCCTCTTCTTGGCGCTTCAACATGACTTCTTGGCTTATCAGGTTGCCTTCAAGTGGTGTTTCATATTGTCGACGGCTGAGGAGAAAGTGTGGAGAGGAAATGTCATGGCCATTTAGAAAAGAACGCTTCCCAACATGTTGTCAGTCAAAGCCCCTGCATCACAGTAGAAGAGAATACAGAATCCAACAATCATGACGTGTGACATATCTTCAGTAACTGACAGTGGCTTTGGACAGTCTGAACGGGAGGAGAAGTGTAAAAGCGCGCACTTCCTCTTCCCTCATTCAATCTAAAACTGACTCCGGCTGCTGGGTGGTGCCTGTGTTCTGTATATGGAGGAAGCACACTGCATTTCCCTGGTGGGGGAGTGGGAATAGGAAGGAGCATCAGATTAAGCAAGTGTAGGAGGAGGTTACAAAATTCTTAACATGTAACCCATGAGCAGATTGTCAGTGGGGATGACAGCACACATGGGTTTTTCACTGCGTGTACATGCACTGTAGATGCAGTATACATGGGCAAGCAAACTGTGGTCAGTTGTGGAATTCCAGCAGATGTACTCACAGCAAACTAGACTATGTGCTTGTTACACATGTCCATCTGCAGCCAGGGTGCATGACGACTACTATTAGCCAAAAGTGCCTTCTGCGTAGAATTTTTGTAACCTGCGAAGCAGCCCCTTACAGACACGCAGAACCTTGAGCATCAAGAATCCCACCTCCTCCAACACCCTCTCTTAAGCAAATGGTCTAAGACTTCAAGGTCAATCTAAATTTGCCAACTCTAGCTCTGAGCTGCTTGGCTTCTGTTCTCAAGTCAGGCCGCAGGAATTACTCATTAACTTCATGTTGGTGGGATTGCCAGTCAGCTGGAAAACGAGTTGTGGTAAAAGAAAGTGAACAAGGATAATGCATTGTCTGCCATACTTACAAAAGTACTGTAGAATATTAGGGTCAAGAGAAGGAAGCCGGGGTTAAGAAATGAGTTAGGGTGTGCAGAGTGAAGCGGAAGGTTCAGCAGCAGAACTGATGGGGAAAGGACCAGATACTGTGAAGGCAAGAGGTGGAAATTTAACCTCTCGGGTGCAAGAGAAGTAGAGGAAATGTATTCCAAAAGAGGAGCTTGTACCCTGGTTAAGTACTGTGAGGTAGGCAGAAGTTACACACGTGATGCTTCTCCCCCCACTGCAGTCATGAGACAGATTACAACTGCCTAATACTGAGTGTGTGTTGGAGTTGAGAAATTCTTGGTACTTTACAGCACCTGAACGGGTGTACAGCCGTCCCAAGAATCCATCCTGAAGCCCCACCATTGCACTGACGTGCTCAGAATCTCCACCCCTGCTGTCCACGGTTATAACGTTTGCCTGCAGAAACAAATGCTGTATTTGTGGACAGTGGAGCTTTTGAGTGCATCGGTTCAGGAGGACCTTCAGAATGCACTCTTGGGGATGCTGTACACTTCCCTAATCACAACGGGGGCAGTTGATTGGATGAGGGGAAAGCACCAGGAGAGAAAGGAGGACATGTGAACGCACACATTCTTACTGCATGTGGTGGGCTAGGCTGACAATGTTATATTTGGAACTGGCCCCTAGTCTAAGAAGAGAGGCACAATTTGAAAAAGACGTGACAAAACATTTTAGAACAGGGACTTAACTATCAAGACAGTTTCTCTGCCTTATAATTAGATTAAGGATTTGGGGTTCTTTCCCAGAAGAACTACCACCATCAGAGAGCTACCATGGAAATATATTGAGCCAAAGAGCTGAAGTTAATCCACATAATTTATTTGTAAGTAATTAACACTAATTAACCAATCATTGGAGTGCCCTTCTTCTAGAAGTCTGACAAATCTGGAGCCTGACGATCTTCTATATGCAACACAAGGTATTTTTAATTTGGCTAGTTTGAGGAAATGAAATGAAAAAACTCTTAATGTTTTTTTTAAAAGGGGGGTATTTGTATTGTTTGCTTCTCAGTTTTAACACTTGTCACAAGCTTTCTCAAATAATGCAGATTTAAAATATAAAACATACTTTTTTTAGCATTGTTTTCACGAACTTGACAATTTACAAAAGGACTGGTGGATATAGATTACATATTCCATATGATTGTGACTTTCTCTCTTATTCCGTTAGTTCTACAGGCTGGAAAACTCTTTGGAAAGCAGGTTCTGCATGATTATTAAGCCAGTTGGGCCTAAGGGCAGGCTACCAGGAGCAGGGAGAAGAACAGGGATATTTTTACTCATTCATGCATTCAGTTTACTCATTCATTCATTCATCCTTCCTAAAATGGCTCAGGGCAGTTTACATTAAAATCAAACACATATAATAGAACATGCAAATTAAAAATAGACTAGTGGGCCCGGGCACAGAACATCTGTGCCTCTAGCTGGCCCGCCGCCACCGCCTTGCCTCCGCAGCCGGGCCCGCTGCCTGGTCCACCGTGGCCGGGCACACCGCCTTGCCTCCGCAGCTGCCCAGCCAGGCAATTCTCCTGGGTGCGCCAGGACCAATCAGGCGCCCCCGCAGCCCAGCCAATCAGCTGGGCTGCCAGGACGCATTTTTCCCTGGCACACCCAGGAGAATTATATATAGAGATAATATTAAAAGCCAGGCTAAAAAGATGGGTCAGGCTCTCCTGAAGGCCACCAAGGAGGATAATCCTCTCATATCCATGGGGAGCATGTTCCACCCGGGGTGGCAACTGAGAAGACCAGATCCTAGGTCGCCACCATATGAACTGGTGTTACCCAAAGACAGACCCTTCCTGATAATTTAATGAGCGATGGGAATCTTTTAGAGAAAAGCACTCTCCCAGGTAATCCGGACCTAAGCCATTCAGGGCTTTAAAAATAATAACTAGTACTTTGCCTGGAAACAGACTGGCAGCCCGAGATGCTTGGATTTAGCTGCAGGTTATTATCCCTCATCCAAACCATTATTTCCTGTAGGCAGGCATTTAAAGGCCTAATGCCATTTCCTGATATCAATGACAAGGAGAAATAGATGTGGGTGTCGTCAGCATATTGATAACACCCAGCACCAAATCCCCTGATGACCTCACCCAGCAGTTTCATGTAGATATTAAACAGTATTGGTGAAAGAATGGAGCCCTAAGTTACTCCATATTTTATTTATTTTTACATTTATATCCCATTCTTCCTCCAAGGAGCCCAGAACAGTGTACATTTTGAAGAGCAACTGCCACCAAGCACCACCATCTGAAATCTACCTGAGATATAGAAGTGTAACTACTGTAAAACAGTGACTCCCATCTCTAAATCCCTCAGGCGATCCAGAAGGAAACCATGGTCAATGGTATCGAAAGTGGCTGAGAGATCTAAAAGAACCAGCAGAGTCACAATCCCTCTGTCAATACCCTGGCAAAGGTAATCTATCAAGCCGACCAAGGCCTTCTCAACGCCATAGCCTGCCCGCCCTAAAGCCAGTTTGAAATGGGTCGAGATAATCAGTTTCCTTCAGCTGGTCAGCCACCACCCTCTCAATCATCTTACCCAACCATGGAAGATTGGAGACTGGCCTATAATTATCCATCACCACAGGATCCAGAGTGGGTTTCTTAAGAAGATGTCTAACCACCACCTCCTTCAAACAAGGTGGCATCCTGCCCTCCCTCAGTGATGTATTAAACTAGGCCAGCTCCAACAACCTCCCTGTAAGATGAAATCAGCCATGTTCAGCAAGGATCCAAAGAACAGGTAGAAGGCCGTACCGCTCCAAGCAACTTGCCCACATCCTCAGGAGTCACAAACTGAAACCGAACCAATCAAATCTCATGAGAGGGATTGCTGGACACTTCCCTAACTGGCTCTGCAGAGTCCAGATCAACCCGAATGCAAGAGATTTTATCAGCAAAGAATTCATTGAATGAATTCAAGTGAGACATTGTTTCCGGGAACAGTTTTGAAACAGAAGGGGCTTGAGTTAAAAGCCCTAACAATCCGGAACAGCTCTGCTGGATGAGAACTTGAAGACGCAATATGCATAGAATAAAAACCGCTTCCTTGCTGCACTTATTGCCACAGCATAGGCCTTCAAATTGACTCTATGCTGTGTATTATCGAATTCAAGATGAGTCTTCAATTTGTGCTCCAGTAATTTGAGCTCCTCTGCCGCTTCAGCTCCCATAGCTTTTCCATATACCATGGAACTATTTTTGAAGTGGGTCAGAGAGGACACTTAGGAGCGATCGTGTCTACTGCCCAGGTAAGATCCCTGTTCCAGGTACCTACTGGGGCATTGACAGAACCATCAGCAGAACCAACTCCAAAACCCTCCAAGGCCTACTGGATCCAACAACTTTCTTGGGTGGACCATACTAATAGCACTGTAGGGGCAGGACACGAGATCAACTTTAACCAGGAAGTGTTCCATCAATGACAACAGAATCTCTAATCTATCCCAAGTCCCCAACCTAAGCTACACACACTCAATATAAGTCCATTCACTCATAGAGATCCTGGTAAGGGGGATGTTATTCTTATAGATGGCAGTCCCCCTGCCCACTTCCCCATACCTGCTCAGCAAGAGAGTACCTGGCCTGGGGGAAGAAGTTGGGCCCACCCAGGACCACTAGCCTCCTGCAACCAGGTTATACAAGGCAGGTCAGCTCCTCCATCCACGATCAAATCATGGATGATTTTGATCTTATTTTGAATCGACCTGGCATTACAAAGGAGCATGGTTAGAGTCAGTGGGGAGTCGGAACCACTCCCCGAGGCCTGAGAGCTGACAGGGCAGCCGGAAGGGAAAACAGTAATTAAATTACTGGACTCCTTTCCCCTATAATGGCATGCTGGCCAGCCAACACCTAATCTTCTATTCCCCACCACTACTGAAACAGCTGCCCCAATCTCATTGAACACGCCCCCTGCTCCATCCTTAACAAGAGATCCCAGACACATCCCCATGAGCAGCCTGGTACAATCCACTAAAACAAAACAACACAACTAAAAACTAAAACTAAAACTGTAGGACCTTGAGAATCACTTCCCCTCAGACCTCTGCCACAGAACAAAAGCCTGGCATCAAAGACTGGTCCCCTTTGGTGGCTGGATTCGGCAACCACCTGCAGGTGGCCCATCTACCGGTGCCTGCAGCTACACCTCTGGCTTGCCTCAGTCCTTTTAAGCCAAACTCCCCAGACCCCACATCTCATGTGGACTAGGGAGCCCAGCTGGTGAAACTGGACCTCACAACGGCAGTTTCTCAGGGCAATCAGGACAGTGACTCAAGCTTTTAAAAAAATATATTTTACATTTTATATCCCGCTCTTCCTCCAAGGAGCCCAGAGCAGTGTACTACATACAGTACGTAGGTTTCTCTTCACAACAACCCTGTGAAGTAGGTTAGGCTGAGAGAGAAGTGACTGGCCCAGAGTCACCCAGCTAGTTTCATGGCTGAATGGGGATTTGAACTCGGGTCTCCCCGGTCCTAGTCCAGCACTCTAGCCACTACACCACGCTGGCAGAAGGAACTAGTGTAGTGGGGTGTAGTGTGGTATAGCGGTTAGAGTGCTGGACTAGGACTGGGGAGACCCCAGTTCGAATCCCCATTCTGCCATGGAACTCATTGGGTGACTCTGGGCCAGTCACTTAACTCTCAGTCTAACCTACCTCACAGGGTTGTTGTGAGGATAAAAATAACCATGTATACTGTTCTAGGCTCCTTGGAGGAAGAGTGGGATATAAGTGTAAAAATAAATAAATTGGGGAAAAATCCCAGCATCAGGTCTTCTTTGCTGGTCAAGGCTCAAGGGAGGATTCGGGCCAAACCTTAGCATCTCAGGGTTGCTGATTTTATCTCAGAGGGTTGTGAAGAGGAAAAATAAGCTCTCAGGTGCTTCAAGGCATTACAAAGGCAGAATAAGCAAGCAGAGGTAGTCATCTTGAACTTGAATGACAAAGAAATGATTAAATGAATAAGAATTGGAGCAAGGTTGCAGCCAAGATAACATTTTCTTGTGGGCGGATAAAGAAGGGCGAGACTCATAGGGTGCAGCATTCGGTGGGGGGGGGGGGGATTACAGCCCTGCAGTGTATTTTGCTGAAAGCTATTTTTGTTGGCATTGAAATTTCAGTAGCTAGAAACTTACCACATTGACAATTCTTACACACACACAGAGGTATATTTTCTTCTAACAAAGACAGACAGATGGTAGATAGGATCTATTTGCAATAGATCTGGAAGGCTTTCTGACTTCTAATCGTTCAACAATAGGGACACAATGTAATTTTTAGAAGCCTGTTTTCACCGTAACAGTGTTATACTACCCCAAAGAATGATATATTTCTTTTCAAAAATTATTTGTTATTGTTATAGATAAAGGAAAAGGATAATAAATTACTGGTAACAACAAAATAGCACTACTGAAAAGCTCCTCCACTCCCAAATTCCTGGGCTGAGCATGTGCCGAGAGACATCCTGTTCCTTAACCCTACATGCAGGTCTCTCCCTTGCCTTGCCTTCAAGCTGGCACTGGTTGTTAGACCTTCAGGATGCCTGAAAACTGCCTACCACCACATTAAAAAATGCATCTTCTCTAAGAAGGAATCACAATATCAAAAAACAATAAGGCCTGTCCTTACAGAGAGGGTCTCTGACAATTTTAAGGGAATGTCCACCACAGTCATAATTATTATGTTTTTTCATTGCCCTTCATAGTTGTCTATATTAGTTGCAGTGCTTTTTATTTCATTCAGGATCTGTTCAGACCCAATGCAAAATCATGATAAATCTTGGTTCAACATCACATCCCTGAGCCTTGGGAGCGAGCATTCCCCTCTCCCCTGTATGTGTGAGCCTCAGAAGAATTCTACTTCTGACTGAGGTTAAACACAAACTAAGATTGGTCTTGATGTCCAAACCTACCGATCTTGACTTATTCTAACCAAACTGCCTGAAGTAAACTGAGATCCAAACCCAAGATTTGAAGGGTCCAGACATCACAACCAACCTTAGTTTGTTTTTAACTTTAATCAGAAGTAACAGTCATCTGAGGTTCACAGGCAATGGCAAGTACATGCGCCCATGGCTTGGAGACATTCTGCAGTACCAAGATTATTTGTTGCTCTATATGATGTTTTAGTTTCGTTAGTCTCACTACTTGCACCAGCATCCCGACAAGCAGAGTTTGCTTACTTAAGTCAAAGTACTCAAGAGCATCCCTCTGGCTTTTGTGGAAGTTGATCCACACCCACACCTTCACATTTCTTGACAAACCTTTCTTTCTTCTGTTGTGATAGAATTTCAGACCAGTCTATGGTCTCATTCTTGGGAAATGAGTCATAAATACATCTGTCCCAGATCTTACTTCAAACTAATGAAACCCTGAACTATTCAAGTTTGAGCAAAGCAGATTTAGGTGGGATATCAGGAAACATTTCATAGCTGTTGAAATGGTTGGGCAACATAACACTTTCATCAGTGAATCTGCGGAATCTCCCATCCTAGAAGTTTTAAAGAAATACACAAGAGCCTACTAGGATTGGCTTAAACCAGAACTAGCTAAAGGCATTAGGGGTCAGGGGAGACAACAAGAAACTCAGCAAACTCACACTTTCTGTTTCCTATTATTCTCTGTTTGGCCAAATAGGATTTTCTATTTTCTCCCATCTTGCAGAGAGATGCATAAGCTGCCCCCTCACTGAGAGTGTGTGTAGGCAGAGATGTAAGAGTTCTACTGCTTGTGATTCCTGTCCACTTACCACATTCTAGCGCCTGAAGCCACACTTACATAATGTTTACAAATCATCAGACTGTTTGGTATAAAAAAGGAAAGTAATTTTTCCACACCATGCACAATTAACCTATGGAATTCTCTGCCACAAGATATAGTGACAGCCACCAGCCCAGGTGGCTTTCAAAGGCTACTTGTCTGATGGCTATAGGCCACCTCCAGCCTCAGAAGCAAGATGCCTCTAAATACCAGTTGCAGGGGAGCGACAGCAAGAGATATGGCATGCCCTCACCTCTTGCCCATGGGCTTCCCAGAGGCATCTGGTGGGCCACTGTGTGAAACAGGATGCTGCACTAGATAGGCCTGATCCAGCAGGGCTCCGCTTATGTTCTGAAGCTCAAATATTCACCCACTGAATATTCAACTATGGTAGTAACATGTGTTAGGGCCAAACTAGACAATACACTTATTGAGTGATTGGGCCTGTGCTTGATTTTCAAATATAAGTAGTAGTTGCACCAGGCTCTAATCTAGATCACTCTCCCACTGCAGCTGCTATTTACCCTAGGCCGGGGTTCTCAAACTTGGGTCCCCAGATGCTGCTGGACTACAACTCCCATCACCTCCAGCCATAATGGCCTTTAGCCTTTATGGCTAAACCCCTGCCCTAGGAGAAAACCTCCCACTGGTACCAATGAGAGCCTCGTCCCCAGGTCAAATTGCAGCTGCCGGCGGCCCAATTGGGTCCATGAGGGGGAAAGGTTAAAGTCTCTCTCATTCGTGGTCTCAATCAGAAACAGGACTCCACACAACCGCTACTTGAAATATCGAACAACCAGGCCCCCATCACACAATGAGAGCACCACCTAGTTAGCTTGCAACCATCAGAAATTCATTAACCACCGTACCATGAGTTAATCATAGAATTGGAGGAGGTCTTGTGGGCCATTGGAGTCCAACCCCAGGAAACCTGATCGAGGAAATCAGAGAAAGGAAGGAGAGGAGAGCTGGTCTTGTGGTAGCAAGCATGACTTGTCCCCTTAGCTAAGCAGAGTCCACCCTGGTTGAATATGAAGGGGAGACTAGAAGTGTGAGCACTGAAAGATATTCCCCTCAGGGGTTGGAGCCGCCGCTCTGGGAAGAGCAGAAGGTTCCAAGTTTCCTCCCTGGCATCTCCAGATAGGGCTGAGAGAGATTCCTGCCAGCAACCTTGGAGAATCCATTGCCAGTCTGGGTAAACAATACTGAGCAAGATGGTCTGACTCAGTATATGGCAGCTTCCTATGTTCCTAAATCCAGAACTTGAACATCCCCAACAGAAGACTTCCAGGGAGGGAGAACCTGCTACTTTGGGTCTTTAGTTTCCCGGGTCCTCCTCCCCTCCCGCTTTTGAAGATTTGGACATTAGCCAACAATAGCCAATCTCGCACCACCTTGTCTGTTCTCTAGGATGCTCAAAGAAGATAGGCGGAGGTTCTGTGAGTACATCTACAAGTTCTATTAGTACTGTAGGATTCAAACCATTGGGCCTGATGACTTGAACTCATTTTAGGTAGGTAGTATTTTCTGACCAGCTCCTTATCAATCCTGAACTGCAGCCATAACCTCTCACTATCCACACTGTTTTAATGAGGTTGCACATAGTGCACATAGACAGAGACAGAACAGGAATTGAGTCAGTTTCACCTTATCTTTGTCACCCATGTAATATTTCACCATTCTTACCGAGAAGTCATTTCCTTCCTCTGAAGATGCCTGTAAAAGCCCTTTTTGTTGCTCTTAACACCCCTTGTCAGCCTCAGCTTATCTGAGGTTTAGCTTTCCTGACACTGTCTTTACATGATTGTACACATCCATAACTAGCTGTTTGGGCACCCTAAGTATCATGATCTGGAGCCTACTTTTGTGATAATGTGCAAGTGGTGAGACCCATCTTAGTTTTGTCTATTTGCACATACTATACCGGCGGGGTGGTGGTACCATGGAAGAAAAGAAGCTAGATCTCTATAACTGAGCCGTAGGACTTTAAAGTTTTACCTTGACCTTTGTCCCTGGATTCGACCGGATGAAGCATCATCATCTGTTCCTAGGGAAGGACCACTGGAGTCGTCTCTCAGTGCTTCAATTCTCCTCACTGGTATAGGATGAAGAAACAAGATAAAATTGTGACTCAAGATCACATAAAGGAAATATTACTGCGCATCAAAATATTTCACTGGATTCAGACTACCACCTTAAAGAGATCAGAATCCTATCGACAATGATATTTATTTATCTATTTATCATATGTATATACCTCCTGATATGTGTATCCATATGCAGTGCACATAATTTAAAATACAAGTGTAAAAACATAATATGAGTGCACACAAGCTTCCTTCTTCTTGGTATGCAGAGTATATCTAGCACCAGCAGAGGACCAGTTTGGACAATCTATCCCTACACATGATTAGGGAGAAGCAGTCCTGCACATTGAGAGAGGAAGGATGTAGGCACTCAACTCTGTATGCACTAGCCATGTGTGATGGGCTGGGCAGAAAGAGTATCATCCATACCAGCCAATTCCCTATTATTGTTACTTTGGGAGTTTTCTCCTTCCCCAAGGAAACTTGGGAGCAATCACTCTGTACAAAAGAGCAAAGCATCTTAACAAGAATTTTCAACATCTCTACCAAACTTCGATTCCCATGAATGCTTTGGAAAACTTATGACAGCTCACCTGGCATAAAACTAGTATACATTTGTCACATGGTTACTACACTCTAAGATACCTACGATTTCCCTTCTGATGAAAGCCACTAACTCTTTGCTAAAAACAACAAATGGGAACAGACAATATAGTTTGAGCAAGGTTTCATCATGAAAGAGCCACATTTGTTCATTATATATCCAGGAATTTATTTTGTCCCACTACCATCTCCAGTCAAAACAGATACTGCAGGCTTTTTTTTTTAGTGATTAAAAAACCAGTAAAAGCCTTTTACTAACAGACTGTGCGACAAAGAGCTGTGTGCCTGTGTTAGAGAGACTTGGCAGATGACCCAGTTTTCAAATTCATTTACCCAGACTCTACTTTTCCCCAACTATATTGCTCATTACCCTTCGCAATGGTTAATTCATAAACTCTTCTTCAATCTCACTTTTCTAACATACTGTAGCCTAACATGTGATTACTAGGAGACGGCAGAAGAGAGAGAGGGAACAGGTCAACTAGGTAACCAGGAGAACTATTTCCTAAGCCTCTCTTGCACAGTGGTCTTTGATCTTTGCAGACTTGGAACTCACCTTTTACCTCAACCTTGAACAATGTTTAATCTTTTCTTCTCCTGTTTATTTCCTCCTGGAGCCTAGCTAAGAAGCCTAGCTGCTGCTGCTAGGAGTAGGAGTAGGAATCTCAACTCCAGATAGGCAAGGCCCCAGTGGCAGCCATGCCTCCTAGTATCTACCAGCGGGGCGACCTAGTTTTAAGGAACAGTTGGCTGACAAGTCACAGTTTTAACTGCTCTGGGAAAAGGGTATTACCTCAGGGAGGAGCCTAAACCCTATAAAAGAGTTTAGTCCTACTCAAAGAAGGTGATAGCAGGGAAATTGCGAACAGATGCCAACAGGGGCTTTCTGAGCAGCCATATAAGCCCGATTCACACGATATGTTCAATACTTGTTCAATGTTTTACTTTCTGTCCTTATTTTGTAAACTACCCAGAGATGTAAGTTTTGGGCGGCATAAAAATATGTTAAACACACACACACACACACACACACACACACACACACACACACACACACACACACACACACACTGTGCACAGGTATAGTCACACATTATGTTGAACACAAATACAACAGCACACTTCCTATCTATACCATGCATTTGAGGGGCCTGTACTCAGGCTCACGTTTAAAATCAACACAGGTTCAGTCTTTCACACAAAACCATTTACAAGTGTACAGATATCTGTACACTTGCACATGGTTTTGTGCAAAAGACTGTACCTAACTAAACCAGACTAAAACAACCAGACATCTGGACACTCATAATCATAATGTCTGAATAAGACTAATTAGTGTGTTATTGCTTGACTGCTGTTGTCACTCAAGTTATTTTTGTAAATGTATATCTGGTTTACTTTCCTAGGAAGCATAATAAAGCAGCATATTATAAAAGTGTGAAACACCCAAAGAATGATTTGTTATGGGGTAGCCAACAAATAAAGTTATTATGTACTAATTATAATAATTATTAGAGTAGCTGACATGGTCAGTTTGGGCCGATTTTGAACCCAGCATAACTGTAGGCCATGTTCCACACCCTGACACTCTGCACCAGTTATTGCTGCTGTTATTTTTTGCATCTATGTATTTCATAATAAGCAGCAGCAAAGAAAAAAACTTTAGAAGTGAGAAAACGATGTCAGTAACATTGGGTCAATTTGCTTTTGGTAAGGTTGCAACCCACCAGCTAAAGGTCAGTATTCGAGGGAATCAAACTGCACAACTTGTTTGTTATTTTAATTTCAAACAGTTCTTACCTTGTCTAAAATCTGCCTCAGAGGAAATGAATGATGGGCTTTCACTGTCTGTGCTGTATATGTCACTGTGGTAAGATTTATATCTCCGTACATGTTCTGAAAGAGTTTTAAGCAAACAGAAGAATGTAAACACTCAGTGGTGATTTAATACCATGACACGCCATGTTACCTCAATCATAATACATTTCTAAGGTGTGGAAAAAATTACTGGCCGCTGCTTCTGGAATTCATTGCCACAGGATGTTATGCTGGCTACTAGCATAAATGGCTTTTCAAAACAATTCAAAATTAATCTTGGTCTCCTAATTGCCATTTTGCCTGGGCAGAGTTTAAGGATTGGGACTCTGCTGATTTGATGATCAACCTTCTTCCTTTTTGATGTTTTTCTCCTTTTCTTTTCTTTTTTGAGGGCCAATGACATAATTTTACCTAAGTATGAACTACAGCAACTGAGAGCAAGTCATGGGATTGAGTTTCCTCTTCCAAGCTCAGCTCAAATCTGCTCAATTATCTTTATGTCTGATGACTGCTAACCATGGATAAGGACACTTTTTAACCCTGGTTTCTAAAAAATCAGCTTTAAAACCTGGTGTATGAACTGAAATTTAGGATTGCCCTTAACCATGGTTAGCAATGGTCAGACAACTTGGAGAACCATAACTAAGCATGAGTTGGGTGAGATAGAAGAGACAGAGTATGAATCTACTGTCTGTTTGCAAATATTCCAACCTTTTAATATCTCTCTATATAATACATTAAGGTCGTACATGGCAAGCCCTGTCCCCGCTGCAGCCGCGACCTATGAAAATATAGGGGCAAGGCTTTCACGTACAACCAGACAGGTCCATGGAAGGCGCTTTCGCTGCCATCTCCGCCACCAGCACCTCATCTTTGCCCATCCTCTCCGCCACCATAGGGTGGCTTAAAGCAAGTGGGGGATGTGGGACAGGGGACCGAGCGGGGGCAGGGAGCAATGACTGAGTGGTGAGCAGGGAAGAGCGAGCAAAGGCCGAGCGGCAAGAGAAAGGCCAAGTGAACCGGGGGGGGGGGGGAGGAAAGGCCGAGTGAGGGGGCCTTCCAACACCCCGCCAAGTCTATGGGGTGGGAAGGCCAAGTGCACCAGCGCACAGATGCTATGTGCAGCCTGTTATATTACATTGCATTATATTATATATTAAAATGTTATAATTCATGTACTGCCTATGGCTCAGAAAGCAATATGCTATTTCTGTTCACTGGCTCGGTGTTTTCTCATTTCAGAAAAAATGTGACCAGAAGAACATGTCATGTAAATAGATGCTTCAAATAAAACTTGCTTGCACCAATACAGGATATCATCGTCTTTAAAACAAACAAACAAAAAACACCCTTTCATTTCTGATAGTTTTCAAAGTAATAAAAATACTTCCCTTTAATGAGAAGTTGGGACAAGAAAGAGATATTTGTTTCAATAATTGTTTATCCTGCTCTTCTACATGAAAACAGTATAATCCTGAGAAAGAAGACATGAATTGGGTGCCACCGAGTAGGCTTGTTCACACGACCGCCGGTGGGATAGGAGAAGTGGCCTAGGACAGCTAGGCAGGCTCCCAATTTTCAGTCATGTGCTTGCAAACATGAAGGTAGGAGGCAGGGAGAATGATCCAGGGGCGTAGCTACAATTGAGAGAAGGGGTTCAAAGAACCTGGGGCCCCCAGCTCCTGAGCGCCCCCCAGCTCTACCACCCCTCTCTTGTTTCTTCATTATCTCCCTCACTCCAAGGGGCCGCCAGAGAGAGGGGTGAACACAGGCCCCTTCTTCTCCCCTTGCTACACTCCTGGAAAGATCGGTGTGAGAGGTGGCAGCCGGGTAGGACAAGTGCAGATTCTGTCCTCAGCTTTTCACCAAGGTAGGATGAAAAGACATCCTACCCACTGCCTCCTCACACACTGAACATTCTCCCTGCCTCCTACCTTAATGCTTGCAAGCACATGACTGAGAATCAGGAGCATGCCCAGCTCTCCGACCCAGAAGGCTGGGCGCTTCTCCTACTCTGCTGACAGTTGTCCGAACAAGCCAGGCCAGATCAGATCAGGAGTGGATTGCAATGAGACTATGAGCTGAATAAGAGTCAATGTATCCTGAAGGCAGCATATGAGATTGAGCTTCTTCTGTCATAGTAATAAGCTTGTTGTATGCAACCGAGAAACCACAACGCCGACCATGATAGTCCATATGACAGGGCACACACTGAAACCTTACTGCTATGCTGCTTCTTCAGCGCTCAAACATTCAGAAGGTCTCAACCTTTTCATCATGAATGAATATATCCACCCTGAACTAGAATTTCTTAGGATCAAGTTAAACATGGTAAATTGTCACTATCTCTCTGCAGTCAACATACAGGCAAGAGGCTAGCCGGGACTGAGCCAGACCAAGAAATGCTGCTTGGAGATCAATGCCTGTGCTGATCTGTATTGAATTTATGCTTGGTCTGTCCAGCTGTCAATATCAGGAAAGCACAAGCTCCCAGGAAAGCAGAAACCCAGTTGAAAATTAACACAGTGTGCCATTTACCAATTGCAAGGCATAGGTGTCCACCATACGCAATCCGCAGCTCAGTGAATCCCATAGCAGAGAGAGAAATTAAAGACCAGCCTTTTTGCCAGGAATTTGGTTATCCCAAATCCAAGACTCAAATTACAGATACAGGGGTCTTCAGACACAGTGTTACATAAATGACCAGCATCAAAGCAGAGGAGGAAGTGAAGAAAATTAAACAAGTACTCCAATAAAATGCTTCCTTTAAATATGTGAATAACCAGGTAAGATTTTGCTGGTAAAAAAAATAGTCCATGTATAATTGAATATTATTTAACAATAGTTATATTAACAGACAGGGTTTCCCCCCTTTTGATAAGGTAAGGACATTTTCACTCTAAATCCTCACTATACATTAAAATCAGGAACAAGCAGCTTTAATTTTGGAAGGTAAGTGAAAGGTTTTTCTTTCCTGAATATTCTTTTAAAAACATTGTAGCTAAAGTAGGGGTTCCAAAACTTGGGTCCCCAGATGTTGCTGGAGAACAACTCCCATCATTCTCAGCTACAGTGGCTTGGGGATGATGGGAGCTGTAGTCCAACAACATCTGGAGACCCAACTTTGAGAACCCCCAAGTTAATGTGTTATCTTGCAATGCCCAATTTATAGCAAGAGTCTGATAACATTAACACAGAAAGAACTACTTATTTGTGAATATGCAAACAATACAGACCTAATCCACTGTTCTCCTAAATAAGCAAGAGCAGCCTTGAGCAGCTCCCATCCATTCCAACGGGGCTCATGCAAGAGAACTTCCTGGTGGATTCTACTTCTCAGTAATGAATACTGTACATCAATACTGCTTTGCATGTTCTGTGCTCAAAGTCCTTGCATTGTCAAGTACTATACTGTGTAATCCTCACAACTTGTCCATTTGTGTCATTGTCTGGGCCCTGAGTGTCCTGCCTCAGCAAGGGAGGGAAGGGGGTCAACCACCATCCTTGATCTCCTCCTCTGGGTCTATTTTATTCATCTCGAGTCCTCCCCAGGAGCATCAGCTCTCTTTTCTTCTCCTCAGTACTGCCCTTTTTTGCTCTCCACAGCACCAGCAATCTCACCATGGGAATTGTCTTCTTGTAAGAGTTCGAACGGATCCTGCAAGATTCCCCTGTGCTCTCTAGCTCTGCCCTGCTCGACCCCGCTGCTCCCATCCTTTGAGTCCAGCTGGTCCTCATCTGTCCTTCCTCCCATCTTTGCCTCCCATCCACCTCAGTGGCACCAGTTAAGATCTGACCACCTGCACTTCCCATGGAGCCTGGCTTGTTTCATCAGGGTCCCAGTCCCTAACACTTTGATATAAGATGCTGGGTGTATGTGTCTCAAACCAGAGCCTCCATCCGCCAGGCTACAGCACTTCATTCCCTTTGCCACCAGACCAAGCTCTCAAGCAGAAAAAATTATTGGTCTCCTTTGCTGCACTACAGCGCCACCCAGATGATGACAAGAGACGGTACTGCTGT
This sequence comes from Hemicordylus capensis, assembly GCF_027244095.1. Classification (NCBI taxonomy): domain Eukaryota; kingdom Metazoa; phylum Chordata; class Lepidosauria; order Squamata; family Cordylidae; genus Hemicordylus; species Hemicordylus capensis. The sequence continues at coordinate 21,263,244 of NC_069661.1, read as the reverse complement.
TCATCAGCACAGCCAGACCAACTGAGCTGGGCAATCAATAAGGGTCTGACGGGCATTATACAATGTTTGCTTCAGCCCTCAGTCTGATCATAATGAGTGGCCACATTCACCTCCCCTCCCCTCCTTGCTTGCCTATTCTGGAACCTGAACACCGGTCTGCCTTAAACAACATCAGCTGCCCTCTTTGGATCTTGGTCTGCATGCACTGGAACCAGATGACCAGCCAGATCTGGAGGCTACAGCTGGTCACTTAACTTGGCCAGCCCGGCAGCTGGTCTGCATTATTTACCCCTTACTGCAGACTGGAGTTGAAGGTGCAAGAGACTGGCTTACCTCAAGCCACCTGACAAGTTCGTGGCAGAGGAAAGATTTGAACACAGAACATTCTGAGTCACAGCTTAGTCTCATTGCTTTAAAAATGATTTTTAGATACTTAGAAGCAGGAAACATATCTGAGTGCTCAGAAAGATTTCTACTTTTTCAAAAACAACAACCCAGATCAGTTCCTTTTATCCTCACGATGATAAAAAATATTAAAGATCACTTAAGGCTATCCAAAAATATCATGCTAGTTTGCATTGGCGACCAGTCAAGTCAAGAACATGTGGGAAATCCGAGATCTGGAGCTATGAGAGGTTTTCCCCTGGAAATCAATTTGCACGTATTCTGTCAAGCCCATTTTCTCTCAAACACTGGAAACATCCGCGATCTGCACTGCTAGCTCCTTCAGTCAACAAAATATGGTGTTCCAAGCACTGCTGTAACCAAAACCAAAACATGACACCAACCACATTAAAATCCAGTCTGACTGCCACCGGATTTAAAACTGTATTTAAAGCACGAAGATTGCGTCTTGGTAACAAAAGTTCTTTGTGTATGATGTCATATTTGCTTTTGCAAGAAAACAGCACATAAATGTCAAGGCTTCCCCTCCAAAATGACAAAAAAATGGCAGCAACGTAAGCAATTAATGGCAGCTTAAAATATTGCAGAGAAAATTGTGGTTGCTCCAATTCACGTAGAAGTAATGGCGACAACTCAAGCTGTAATCGTTGCAACTTATTCCTGCTGGGTAGAAGTAATAGTTAAAATACTACAAGCTTAATCATGTACCCCTCTTATGTGGGGAGAAAGCAAATTATAGGTGGTGATCAGGGATCGTGAAACGTTACATGAAAGGGCAGGGAGTGGCAAAAATGCTGGAGGATCATCTGACTTGAGACACGTTGCATGGTCAAATCCTGGCTCTAAATCCCAAGTTTTGTAGCATCTCTCAGGATATGGACTTCACACTCATGGTGAAGAGAAAGTAGTGAAAGCACAGCACTGACTCTGTTCTTTAAACCCCAAGCTCTGCTTGCACACATGATGGCAGAGACTGACTGAAGGATAATCAGTTGCTGGTACCAAGCAACCATCACCAAGCTTGATGAGGGTAACAAAACAAATCTATTTGCTTTAGAACAAAGGTGGTGAACCACCAGTCCATGGAATGTAATTTTCATTCAATTACTGAGGTTATCAGATGGCCTTATTCAGAGATCTGGAAAGGCCACCCATAGTGAGGATACATAAACAAAACCATGCCAATTTAGAGCTAAATTAAAACAAATGGTTGAGGTGGTAAATAAGTGAAAAAGCTTATAACTCAGTAAGCCAGGAGTTCTCAACCTCAGCTCCTCAGATGTTGTTGGACAACAACTCTGGGATGATGGGATTTGTAGAGGTAGGGTTTTGCATTTTTGCTCCCCCTCCCACAGCATTTCAGCTGAGATCTAAACTGGGGACTCCCACAACTCCTTTTTAGGAAAATACAAAGATATTTGAAGATGCAGCCACAGATCTTCCATGTCATGTGTAATATGGCCCTAAGTACTGATATTTAGATCAGGATATTCTCACTTTGTTTTACCGAAGAGGAAAAAGGAAAAACACAACGTTCAAGGATTTGGGGGAGATAAAATTGTCTATCATATTAGTATACCTGCCAGTTGACTTTAAACTTTTTCTTCCTCTCTGCAATGCGTTTTCATTGAAACAGGAAAACCACATGATAGTGATTCACTGCAGTTAGTTTTAAGGCAAAAGACAAATTAAATACCTCTCAAAAGGTATTACCATGGAAATGGATTTATGCAGTTCATCATGGACATCGCAAGGTAAATTGATAACAAAGGGCCACTGGTCTATAACATCCCCAACGTGCTCACAGTAAACTTGTCATTCAGCAGCTCATCCTAGGAGTCAGCTAAGCCTGCTTTCTCTTTGCCAGAATTTAGCAGCTGAATAGCTCCCGGAAGCATTTCAGGGTGAAATGCATGACCATGTGCTTTTGGTATTCCAAAACGTGAATGAATGGGAATGATGGAACTCTTGCTCATCAGTGGGATGGGCCAAGCCTTTGGTTTTGCCTTTGTGAAGTACAGTAATGCACACAACAATCACAGTTTGAAGGGAAAGGTTATCTGTTGGCCTCGCCTTAAGTACAGGGAGTGGTTGTCATTTTGGTTTCACAAATTGTATGTGTACAAGGGGATAGGGATGATACATTTGACTTGTGGGAACGGACCTATTTTTAAACCTAGCTGCAGTAGAGCAAGACTCACATTTAGCCTTTATGTAGATACAATACTATTCCCACTCTTGCAATATTTGGTTGTTAGACTCTGACAGAGAGACTCCAATGATCAAAGCAAGCATCAAACTAGGGCCCTGGAGACAATGGAGCAAGGGGGGGGGAACAACCATCCCTCGACTGCCAGGGTCCTGAGGGACCAAGGCACCCATTTGCCCAGGGAACCCCCTTGCCCCCTTTCGCACCCAGACGGGGAATGAAGCGCTCACCGGTCGGGAGCACAAAAAGTGCCACTCCCCTCCCCACATTGAAACACTGGCTAGGCTGGGGAAAACGCTGGCCAGGGAGGATGGGAGAGGGTCCCTAACCCTCACCCTCTTCTGGGAAGTAGCCACACCCCCTGTGCCTGAGGTCTGATGCAGAGCCCCTGTGGCCAATACCAGGGGTGGGGTATTGTATCCATCTGACATCGGATGCAGGGGGCATGGTCAATACCAGAGACAAGGCCAGTCAGCCCCTGCAGTTTCCCCAGTCAGTGGTTCATTAAATTGTTGATTGGGAGCTCCTTTCCCTGCTTCCACATGGAGGGGGCGTGGCTTGGGGCATGCGAGCAATTAAAAGTCAAAAGTGGTGGGGGAGCCGCCAGAAGAACTTCATCCTCTGGCAACAGGCAAGCTTCCTTTGTCCCTGCACTAAACTACACTAACACAAAAGTGTCGCCTCCACTGACCACAACTCATCACCACATCTCTCAATAACATTAAAGCAGACCCATTACGTCATCCCTGCTTCACTTCATTTGCTGTCTCTTGAGATGTCACTGAAATGATCAACACTCAACAACATTCATATATTTCATCTGAACATTGCTAGGAGATACAGGTTGGCAGTGGTGACAAAATCATGGTAATCTGTAGTCTGGCTCAGAGATCTATTTCTGGCACAATTCTCGCCTTTATTTTATTTATTTGTTGCATTAATATCCTGTCTTTCTTCCATGACGGAACTCAAGAAGCCATACGCAAGGTTCCCAGGCATACATATCACATGCCTTGACCCACTTGGCTTCAACAAGGCTGCTGTATCATGTGTCTTCAGACCATGTCCTGGGATTGAGGCATGAAAACCAGGGAAAGTGGCAACTGTGAGATGACCACCCTTATAATTATACCCAATCCAAGCATGCCTCCTAAACTGCTCTAAACGAAAAGGTCTCCACCCATGTTACTGGACAACTCACATCATCCCCAGCCACAATGGCCAAAGGCCAACATCATCAGGGGACCCAAGGATGGGAACCCCTGCTTTAAGCCAACCGAGTTTTATATCTTCCTTTCTGAGCTTTAATATAACATTTATGGGTTGCGAGTTACATGGGGGCCATGCAGGGAAGTGGTTACTTCTTGCACCCCCAGCCAACCGGAAACACTTTTACGCTCTTAGATCCTATACACACAGTATTCCCACTGAATCTCTCTGAGCTAACCCTTTTTGGCACCCTCACCTAGCGGTAATGACTTTTGAACATTTCTGACTGGGGAAGATTCATTCAAATATAGATATTGAGTTATTGCCTCTACAAAGAGGTTGGGTGTCAAGTTTCAAATCAATATACGATGGCATATGCATGAGGTTCTTTTTCTCCTCAGATAATAACTAGACTGACAAGAGCCCTACCACTTTCAGAAAGGTGTGTGTGTCGGGCCTTCCTGCTGGCCGCGGGCAGGCTTGAGTACTCACTCAGTCGGGGGCCCCAGAAGATGGAGGCAATACAGCCTCTGGATTCAGGCAACGTCAGCTGGGACCCTACACAGTTGCCAGGGACAGCCAGGACACCCAGGAACCCACAGACCATGGGTGGGCCAGCATGGCCCAACAGGTTGCCTCCTGGTGGCAAAGAGGAGAAGGCAGGGCCTCAACAGCTGGCAAGAAAGGCAACAGCTGAAGGAGGGAGGATGCAGGCAGCTACACTGGAGAGGGTGGTTGGGACTGCCCTGATTGCAGGACTTTATTTAAGGCTTGGATGGCCAGCGATGAGGCAGTCTGGTGAGATGGGAGTGATTTGGACCTAGTGTCTCCTGGTGAGGAGCAGTCTTACCCCTCTCCCTGAAAGCTGGTAGAGGAATAGGGTGAGGATTAACCCCCTCACCAGCAGGTCTGAGGCCACTTCCATAGCCTATGAACAGGATCAGAGGAAGGGAGGCGGTTGGATACTGGGATCCCAAGCCAGTGTGTGGCAGTGTGATGCAGATATTATTGAAGAGCCTTATCTGGTTGAAGTTATACAAATGCTTTTTTGCCTTTTAATTATTAATGGCTTCTTCACTTGGCCAGTTTGATTCAGTAGCTGCTTAAGGCATTGGAAATGAAAGCAAACCAAATCAGGAGAACAAGTGAGATATGAAAGTTTAATTTTTTAAAGAAGTTGTTTATGGAGCCAAAATTCATAGAACACGACAGGTTTGGGTTAGATGACTTATTGTTATTCTCTTCTCAGGTACTTAGGATAGTGGCTAAAACTTTGGACTCCGTTACGTCATGCAGTAGGTTACTGTGTAACCTTGAAGCAGATTCAGGCCCTTTGAGGAACTGTGTCACCCACTGGAAGTTGTTTAGAAGGAATTAACCGTCTTCCTTTCCCTCCTCCTTACTTTCACTTGACATCAGATCTCTCTTGCTTTTATTTTGCCTATTGCAGGGGGAGCCAACCTGAGGCTCCCCAGTTGTTGGATTATAACTCATGATAAGTTGTTGCTAGCCTGGGGATGATGGGGAGTTGTAGTGCAGCAGCTGGATTGCCTCAGGTTGACCACCCTTGGCCTAGTCCAGGGGTTGGCAGACTTGGCCCTCCAGCTATTGCTGAACTACAACTCCCATCACCCCCACCACAATTGATTGTGGCAGGGTATGATGGGAGTTGTAGTAGTTCAACAACAGCTGGAAGGCCAAGTTTGCCCAACCTTGGAGTACTCCCTCAGCTTCTTTCCTTTTTCTTTTCCAGACTTCCTAGCAAGTCCCTTCTCTCATAACCCAACTCTCTCCAGCAGCTCCTTTCAGCTGCTGAATCCTCTCACAACAACCTAGGAAACCTACAGCCACACTCCCTTAGCAACAGCATCTTCCTTGCAATCAAATTAACCCTTTGTTTACTGTACGTACTCTATGACTCTCCACACAAACCAAACAGAATGTGCAAGAAAATTCACTGACCTTCTACATTCATGGCTTCCCTCAACAACTGCAGCTTCTTCTGTCTCTCTTTGATCCTGTCAAGGGCACTTGATAAGGCTGCAGATGTCGAGGTCTCTGGCACATGGCGCACCTGATCTAGTTTCTGAGGGCCAAATATATCAAGAGCTATGCTCCCGTCGGAATATCTTCCCTCCTTGTTTCTGGCAGCTGTCGAAGTCCGTACCGAAACGGTCCCCGCGTGATGTTTCTGCCTGCGAGATTCCCCACCATGGTCTCTCTCAGGCAATTTGTCAGATGAGCTTAGCAAATCTGAAGAGGAAGCCCAAACTTTTCGTTTGGGGCCGGAGTTGGCTCCAGGAGGACCTTTCCTTTCCAAGTCAACAGCTCTACATCGGTAAGGGCAGCAAGTATCTGTGGCATCTTCATGGCCAGGGTTGTATTCAGAGGAAATACCATGGCAAAATTCTTCTTCACCTTGTGAGTCTCTGATAGACAAGAACCCCATAGACTTGCTAAGCCCTTTGTTAAGCATGGCCTGTTGAGAGACTTCAGCCTTCTGAACTTCTGCAGCATCAGTCATTAAACTTCTTCCTGGAATTAGAAGAATCCATCTTGGATATGTGTCATTTTACAGCTGCAGATACTTCAATTTTATTAGCGATGCAATGTAAAAAAATATGTATAATAAAGCTTTGACAAGTCTCCCATGCATAGGCAGGCAATTGCATTTTTAAAAAAAATTAGTTCCAAAATGCTCAAACCAGGCCTAAATTTATCAGGTACATGAAAAATTAAAATTTGATCCCTGTCTGATTTATTCCTGGTTACATCCTGAGCTTAGACAAGAAATTTTTGTCTTGCATTAATATTGAAGCGTGTGTTTCAGAATGTAATGCACTGGGACACAATAGGGTGCGCATGGAGCCATCATCCCTGACTGATGATGTGGCCAGGCATGCGCTGGTCTCAGTGATAAGCTGGACACTAACCTGGACCCAGTAGGGACAGGGTAGGGAATCAGCAGGCCAATGGGCCTCGTGTCTTCCCCAAGGGGCGGCGGTTGACAGGGAGACAATACACCTTGTAGATTAAAAAGGCTTCAGGGAGTGTGGTAGGTCTCTGGGTGCTCTTCACACAGAGGTACACTGACTCTCCCACACCCCTCCACAGGATCCCTGTTGCGGAGGGGCTGGGCCACCCAGCATTGACAAAAGAGTTCAGATTTTGCCATCACTGCAACAGAGACACCAAGAGCTGCAAGTGACATATCCCCTATATGAATGAATGACAAGGGTTGAACTTGGGGATGCCACTGGATTAGAGCTAACGCAGAGCAGAGCCACTGAATATCAAGCCTGATCCTATCTGCTTAACTCTGCGACTCCCTCTGCATAGTCCTATCCTGGATTCTGTTTCTTGGTCTGTTACAAAAACAGCCTGTTAAGGGGCCACAAGCAGTACTCCTCTATATGATTTGGAACTGCAGGCTTGCAGTCTCCATCTTGGCTACTTGGACTCAAGGGACCGCGAGCCCTCCCCATGCCCATAGTTGGTAGGGTTGCCATGGCACCCGGAATTTCAGTTAGTCACCTAGCACGAGCAGCACAGGGCAACTTTACCCCAGGTCAAGAATGACATAGGGCTGCAAGGTATGCCCATGCCCATCTCTATTTACAGTCATGGGGGAGGATGCTGGCTGGGTTGACATGAGTTAAAGAATAGGACTATTTCTCAAAAGAATAGTCAAACTCTTCTTTTCTTTGGCACAAAGGAGTAGTCTCACTAATTATCACCTCAAAAGGACCTCTTATAAGGCTGTAGCACTCCCACCTCACTGCCGCAGTGTTAATGGTCTGACACAGACCAGGGAAGAGGCTCGTTAGTGTGCAAAAGCATTCCAATCTCCACACCTAGAAGGTCTTCCTGACCCATGACATAAGTTTAGAGCACTCTCATTTACCCTATCCCATACAGGTTCTCCAAACCATTTCACTTCATTGTTCTTCAAGATCGCACACACCTATGATTGAATCATACAGCATATGTTCTTTTGTTAACCATGGAGGTCATCCCCTGCAACCAGGAGGTGTGACCTGGGTTTGGCCTGAAGGCATGTTTTTGCCTATTTCAATCCCAAGCCCTGTTCCATGGTGTGCTCCTTCTTTGGACCCACCATCTGTGTTTGCTTTGGCTCTGGCAATTCCATCTACCACGGCCATTGCTTCAGCTTCTGGTTTGGACCTCTCTTCTGATCCAAACCACGCGCCACACGCTTGGCTGCCTTAGAGAACCAGCCCTGGATTTTCCCTGGAGCCAGCTGCTTTCCCAGTTCCCTGGCTTGTGAGCGGCATGCTGGCCTCTTATCTACCCTGTCCTTCTCCCTGGGCCTTGGGAAGGAAGACCACAGCATTCCCCATTCTGTAAGTGTGACAGACACACCAATAGAATTGGAAAATGATATTACTAATAACCTCTCCCTCTCTAGCAATCCCTTTTCTCCTAAGTCTAAACTCTGCCCTCCAGGTCTTCTCTCAGGCAAGTCTTAAGCTGATTGCAATTCGGACCTTTAAGCTAAAACACCTCTTTGTGAGTCTCTAATTGATATTGCTAATCAAGTTGTTATTGCCTTTTACCATCCACCTATTTTTTACTTCCTGTACCCCAATAACCCTTACATAAATTTGATGGTACCATAGTCCTACCTCAGGCCTTTATTTCAGACCAAAGCTTTGCACAATTGATACTGTAATGTTCACTCCTGTTTCGCTAATTCCCCACGCAAGCCCAAAGGTAGTCTCGGGACGTTCCGCCAGCGTTCCAGAACTGTTCATTTAACAGGTCACACCAGAGTGTGGCAGAATGTCGGGAACTAGCTTTTATACGTAGATCAAAGTCAGTTTCCAGCATTCCGTCACTCTCTGGTGTGACCAAGAAACAGACTCCAAGAAGGAGCGACACAGGTGGGACCCAATTTGATTCCCAGAGGCTAGGGTGTTTGGGGCAGGTTTATCCTCCATCCTATTGGTGTTCCTAAGTGAACCACTTTACTTTCCCCCAAGTAAGTGAATGGTTCTTATTTACTCCAACGGGGGAAATTAACAGCACTACACTTGGGGGTACCATTACAGAGGCAGTAAAGGCTGTCCTCCCGCACTAGCACTGAATCCCACAAGGGCATGCAATGCATGAATACACACAGCGATGCATTACGCCTCACAGAGGCCCTTCCAATAGACATATCCTTCTGCCACACACAACCCTCTCCCATAAAAAAGCAGCACATTTTGCTAGCATATATAGATTGTTGGAACCTGTGGAAGGAACAGCACTTCCATTGGGGGTGGGACATGATATCCACTGGCCCCTACTCTCCATTTGCAGTCCACATTTGCAGTCCATTGGGTGGGGCATGATATCCACTGGCCCCTACTCTCCATTTGCAGTCCACATCGTCATGCTATTCCTGAGGCTCCATGGCCTTCAAGATTGGCTGGGGGGGGGCAGTGGGAGCTGCAGAATGGAGGAAGGGGTGGCAAACCCCATTCCCTGAGTGAAGCCCTGCTTGCAGCTCTTTGGATTCAAGCCATTTAACAACATTTCTTAATAGTCAACCACCACTGCATTTTCTCTTATTAGCCTCATTACCTACATGGGTACTTTCTTTCACATCTTTCCCCCTTTCCCCTTTATTTCCTTTTTCCCTTATGCTTTGAAAAGCCGGCTTTTGAGAAATCCCAACTTTTAGTTTAAATAGCCTCTCAAAAACCATAAACCCAGAATCAATTCCAGACCACAACTCAGGAACCATATCAATTGTCTCCTCATTAACTCTTTGGCTTTTCCTCTCACAGGATGAAAAAATGCAACTTCTCCATAAAATCCCACCCACTCCCCTAACGAAGTGCCTGAACCAACCAGCCTGTGGTAAGGATTTGCTATTCAGTCCAGTAGTATTAAAAGTTGTCAGACATTCTTGAACTGCATTCTGATACAGCTTCCCAATTACTGCCAATGGTTTATGGAGATGGAAATTCTGATGGAAGTTTATTTGAGAGCAGGGAAATATATTTTGTTTCCACACATGGAAACAAAAGGCGAGGGTCAAGGCATACATTAAAAGCATGAAACTCAATTCACTCCAAGGGATAAATATAGCCTCTATCCCCAAACTGTCAAAGACAAAGTACATTGGCAGTGTACAGAGTTACATAACGCCTAATCAATTCTCATCACTAACATCATTCCAGTGTTAACAGCAAGCTATGGCTGCCAACCTTAGACCAATTTCTTTATAACAAGCACAATGAAATCAATGGATTTACACTTTAGTAAGTCCTACTTCCCTCTCTTCTGATGCTCCAAAAATTATAATTTTTTGAATCATGATTTTGTTTCTTCTACTACACACACACAGAAATCATAGGCAGTCATGGTAATCCATGTGGGGGGGTGGGGCAGCGTAAGAAAATACCTTTATTAAGAGCAACTGAAATGCCATAAAGTAATGAGCAAAATTACACTGCAACATTTTAGTTGGTCCTAATAATTTGCATTTAGCATTCCCCGCCCCCCTCGGCTCGTTTATTTCTGTAAACATGCTACTGTTTCTCCTCTCATCAAAAGCCCACTCTTGAAACACCTTCTCTGAAAGTTACCATCCAATTTCTCTTTTTTAATCTCACAAAGGTCTTGAAGGGAGGGTTGCTTATTCCCTCTATCCTGAACTTCTTGCGGCTAATACACTCCCTTGTACCTTTCAACCTGGCTTTCATCTTATCTTCCTTCTGCTGAAACAGCTTTTACTAAATTGCTAATGAGCTTCTCTTAGCAAAATCGTCAAGGGCTTTAATTCCAGTTCTGATACTGCCAACCATTCCCTTCTCAGTCCTCCCTTTTGGCCTCGATTTCTGGAGTTCTCTTGATGTGTTTCCCCCCTCGCTAGACGTTCATAGAGCGTCTTGCCAGATGATGAAGTCAGGTGTCTGTAGGCACAGCCGTGTGGCATATGCAGCCTTCTCCTCCTGACCTTGATATTGTTAGGGGGCTTTGCTCCTTAATTCGGTCTAGCAGGGGGATGCTCTCTGGGATAACTGCTCTTTTCTTGCGGAGGATGAGAAAGGCAGAACTGCCACTAACTTCAGTGAGGAATGAAGGCAACTCCATCAGAATCTTCACAGGAGGGCGTCAGAGGGCAACTGGGGCAAGGGAAGCAGGGATGATCGGACTTACCCCATGATCCTGCCAAGCATGTCCGTGGCTTAGACAAGAAATTTTTGTCTTGCATTAATATTGAAGCGTGTGTTTCAGAATGTAATGCACTGGGACACAATAGGGTGCGCATGGAGCCATCATCCCTGACTGATGATGTGGCCAGGCATGCGCTGGTCTCAGTGATAAGCTAGACACTAACCTGGCCCCAGCAGGGATAGGGTAGGGCATCAGCAGGCCAATGGGCCTCGTGTCTTCCCCAAGGGGCGGCGGTCACACCAGATGGCAGCCACACCCTCTGAAGGGAGTGCGACACATGCAGAGGCTTATTTAAAGTTGGCTGGTGATGGAGGACCATAAAAGATGGGGACTAGCTGGAGTGTGGCTATCCTGAGAGTCTGGGAGGACGGTGACTCCCTATAGTGGAGGAGGGGGACAAGGTGATGTTAACCTCCCCTCTCCCACAGAGAGACTCTGAGGCCAAATGAGGGGCATTAACCCCTGCTAACTTGGCAAAGAGACACCTTTTAATGTGGTGATTCTCTTTATTTAGCAGGGGGAGAGTAACTGGCCCTCTCCACACCCAGCACAGTACCTCCACTGTCTGTTGCTGGTGTCTATCTGATGTTTCTTTTTAGATTGTGAGCCCTTTGGGGACAGGGATCTGTCTTATTTATTTATTATTCCTCTGTGTAAACCACCCTGAGCCATTTCTGGAAGGGTGGTATAGAAATCAATCAATCAATCAATCAATCAAGGAGAAGGGAATGGAGAGCCCCAAGGGCATCACAGAGTGGGATTAACAGCTATCAAGCCACCATTGTGGAAAGAACTTTGCGACAAGAGCAATCCTGTCCCAGGGTCACCATCACACACAAAGATCTTAGAGCAGAGCAGAGGCCTGGGCTCCATGGAATCAGCGGCTGACATTCTGAATAATGAAGCACTTGGGAGACAAGCAATAAGATCATTCAGTTGCTCTAAAAACAGGGCTAAACAGTTGCGCTGAAAACTTTGCACAGTTGTGCAAAGAGTTCCTTTAAAAACACACGACATATCGCAGTTGCACAAGCATTCTTATGGAAGCCAATGCTAGAATGTAAGCTCCAGATTCCACCCCAGGAATGAGTGGGGATAGTGATCAAGAACGGGAACACTGAAGAGAGCAAGGGGGTTGGAAGAGGCAAACAAACAAACTTTGCCCACTTTCCATTCTCCCCTTCTACAATTTCTTGCAGCCCCTTGCACTTTCAGATTTATAATGAGGTTTTGAGAATATGCTTTGAAGGGATTTATTCACGGAGTCCTTCATAATACTCTCTCTCTCTCTCTCTCTATATATATATGAGTAATTAAATTATTAAGTGATGCTTGCATTATTTAAAATAATTGTAACTATTCTGCTACTTTTACAGTGACACTCTACTACAATTCTATAATTTAAAGACACAGGAGCCATTGCAATGAAGGCACTATAAATAACCAGTTAAATATTTTAGCGCGGCTTCATTTTGGAAGGAAGTGGGGAGAAGCAAATATTCTTATCTTGAATATTTGTCTAGGAAATTTGCAGTAATAAAAATACTTACTAGGTATCCCATGGTTACAAGCATTATACCACCGCAACAGCCAGATATATCATGCTTTTATGAGGTATTCAATCTTCACATGGGGCTATGCTCGCAAATACTTGATAAACACAGAAGGCAGATGGAGCAAGAAACTAAATCCATGCTGCTAATTCCCACTTCTTTACTGAAGCCAAAATGGAGGAATAGAAAATAAAACGAAAGAAAGGGCAGATTATGCTAAACTGGACTGGACAGGAGATGGGACTGACCCGGAAGGGATTCTGCCATCCGTCCAGAGTTCCCTCTAAGGTGTGTGCATGTGCGCACGGTCACACAGTTCTTTAATGTCTGCTCAGTTAATTTTAGATCCTGCTCAGGCTGAATCCAGAAGGCCCCACTCTGAATGCAGGTGTGCACACACTGCCTTGATACTGCCGCCCGGAACAAAAAACTCATTCCGCACACAGATGAAAAAAATTAGAGAGAACACTGCATCCGTCCATCACTCATAGGAACATAGGAAGCTGCCATATACTGAGTCAGACCATAGGTCCATCTAGCTGAGTATTGTCTACACAGACTGGCAGTGGCTTCTCCAAGGTTGCAGGCAGGAATCTCTCCCAGCCCTATCTTGGAGATGCCAGGGAGGGAACGTGGAACCTTCTGCATGCAAGTGCTCTTCCTAGACTAGCCCCATCCGCCGAGGGGAATTTCTTACAATGCTCACATGTAGTCTCCCATTCAAATGCAACCAGGGTGAACCCTGCTTAGCAAAGGGGATAATTCATGCTTGCTACCACAAGCCCAGCTGTCCTAGGTCTTCTAGTCCAAACCCCTGCTCAATGCACAAAGTTGCTTCAGCACTCCTAACAGATGGCTGTTCAGCCTCTTCTTGAAAACCTCTAACAAAGGAGGGCCTACTATGAGGCAGACTGTTCCACTGCTGAACAGCTCTTACAACAGGAAAGTCTTCCTAATGTCTAGCCTGAATCTGCATCCACATTATTGGTCTGAGATGCCTACCTGAAATTCAGGGTCTGAAGATGCCTTGTGTTGAAGGAATCCGACTGTTTCCCCACAAGACCAGAACTGCATATTTCCCCCTCCACTTTGTGCATAACCTTCAAACCACTTAGTAGCATCTGACCATGTGGTGGATAATCTGCTTTCTGAAGCACAACCTATTAAGCTGGTCATAAAGTCAGGAGGTATCCCTAGGGATGGATGGATGGATCTCTCAGTATTCTATCCGCATGTTGATGATTTTCCTTTAATTTTTAATAACTAAAAATCTCCTGATATCAACAAAACACCTTATGTCAACAACAACAACATCCACATCTGAATTTCTCTTCGGACACACAGCAGAGGTGATTACATTGCAGAGTATATTCAACGTAGGATATATTCTCCCACAAAGGTGCTTAATGCACAGAAGCTAAAATTTTTTACCAAGTCTGCTGTATTAGAGAGTGAGAGGTTTCCAGAATAATGCCTTGCATCATGAATTTCAACTTTAGTAACATTCCTAGGAGCAAGTCTACCTCCCTCAGAGTACTTAACTGGAAGACAGAAGATTAAAAGGTAATCTGAATTTCTACAACATCCAGACTCCCTTCATTGCTAAACATTACCTGTAGGAAGTCCTTTTCCTCTCAGCCTCTCCCGGATAGCCTGGCTCCTGTCAGTCTGCAGTTTTGTGTCCCCAACGCAGGGAAGCTGATCCACCTGCAAAGAAGGCAGATTAAGCCGATCTGAAAAATCCATGTTAGCAACTTGACTCAGAAGTACTAGATAGAACAGTCAGCACATTTCGAATTCTCCCCCCCACCCACAGCCCTGCTTCCCTCAACCAAAACATAACCAAAAATTCAATATATGTCTGCCCAGAGGTTTTTAAACCATTAAAACAATTCTCTACATTAAAATAAAGTGGTTTAAGGTGGGAATGCCTCTCAAGCTTCCTTGCTTGGTTATGCTTTAGGCACAGTTCTTTTTCCCTTTGGTTAATATGTGACCATCCTACGCTTGACTAACTGTCTCTGCCAAGGATGCTGAAAATATTCTTGACCCTAACCCATTTCTACAAACCCTTCTTTAATTAGTGAAAACTGAAATGAAAACAAGCAAAGCAGCTAGCTGCTCAGTTTCTGAGAGGATTTACTGACAAGCGAGTCCTTCTTAATCCCAATACCACTTACTTTCAGTCAGTGTGCTTAGGACTAGAACCACTGATAGCTGAATTAGACAAAATGGATTTGGCAAAAGGGTGCTGTCTGTAGGAAGGAGGCTTCCAAATGATTGTGTAGGATATTATCCCATACAGAATGCTACATTGGCCATTGGAGTGCTTAAATCGTTTCCTGAAAGACTTACTGAGACCCCTTTTCAGACATCCTAAAATCAACAACAAAATTAACTCTCTCTTCTCTGAAAATGAACACGCTTGGAGGTGACTTTGTGGTGTCTTGATGCATTTGCTTCTTAACACACACAATTCCAATTGCATACTCAAGTGGAAAAAGGCAATCATTTGAATTAATTTAGAGACAATGATCATGGCAAACCAGGGTATTTTAACTGTATCAGTGTTTCAGTTTGTTACTGAACCACAAAGCTGAAGCCTGTAACTTTCTTGGTTAGTAAGGGTAGTACCTTAAAGCTCTAGACAGAAAGGTTATTCACACGAGCAGCCCTACCTGGGTAGGGCAGCTCATGTGAAGCACTGGGATCAGTCTCGACCTCAGTGCTGTTCACTGGCGGTCGTGCAGGAGCACACACTTCTACCCCAGTCTCCAGTTATATGAATGCTTGGGCTACAAGAAGCCTGAGCATTCACAGAGCCAGGTGGCTCTTTGAATGGTGCACTGTGGGATTTCTGGAGGCCTCCAGATGGCTGCACCACTTGCTGCAGTGTGGCTTATGTGGGTGCATGAGCAGTGTGGATGAGGACGACAGCCAGATCATCTGGGGGTGGGTGGGGAGGTAGGTGCAATCCTGCCTTCAACCCCCCCACCCTCCCGGGCCCCACACACTTACGTCATGTGAACAACCTTTAAGACTCCACCTGCACTACAAAATTAAATTGTTTTTAATGCTCATGGCACTGCACAAGAGGCAATAAGTTCAAACTCCCTAGCCTGCTCTGTTCAAACTCCCTAGCCTGCTCACATGATCATAAATTCTAAAACATTTTAAAAGGTGAAGACATTCCACCACCACCCCACACACACTCTAAAAATCAACACCCACCAATCTTACAAAATGTTATAGCACAACTTCTAAAAACCTATTGGATAACACTTGAATTCTTACATTCACTGGATACTGCTTGAAAAAACACTTTTGAAAAAACCCTGTACTAATACATTTTCTATTAAGATTTTTGTGTGTGAGCGCACGCATACACACAAAGGGCCATTTCACACTTTAAAGAGATTCAGATTCTGGTTCCCTATCAAGTGTACATGAGTGACTGATTTTTAAGAATGAGCTGAAAGCTGTAAAATTCAGATCTCACTTAAGGCAAGTACTTAAGGGGCAGCCCTAGGCAAGCCATTATCTACACTATCTATCGGAAGCTCATTTCTAACCTGAAGGAAATTGTCTCATTGTTTTGCATATACATCTGCGTTCATAACATGCTAGCAGTTTTAAGCATTACCATTAGAGGAAACCTTCCATTTCCCTTCCGTTATAGCAGCTCAGTGGTAGAGCACGTGCTTTGCACACAAATTCAATCCCTGGGATCTTTAATCAAAAGGACCAGGTAGCACATGATGGGAAAGAACTCTTCCTGGGACTCTGGAATGCTGCTGTCACACAGGGCTAGATCCTTTGCATAAGGAAGCTTCGTATATTTATAACTTTGGCTAACATAAAAGTTATTCCATTATGATTTATGCATGCTTGTTTCCCAGTCTTGCAGACAGAGAAGACAATCTGCAATAGCAGATCTGTTCCTTATCTTCCCTTGCAAGCAGGAAGGTTCTGTGTATGCAAAAGAGTTCCTGCACAGATACGAAATTGCTGAAGCAAGGCATGGATGAATTCAAGTGAAAACACACAAGAATCGCCCAACTGCAATTGACCTCGACAAGAGGTAAAAGCTCCTAATCTAGGTAGAACACTCAGCCTTTTACACCTCGGCTTGATTTGGTCAACAGAACTGGAGAGATACTTTTCAGAAGCCAAGGTGAGAGCTAACATTTTGAATGCTCAATGCTAGAGTGAGATATCGGGATGACTCACAGCTCTGTCAACACTCCACATGACACATATCTTTGTACAAGTGTCTTCCTGCTTGGTGTCTGGACCCTGGCTGCACTTGGGAGTCTGACATTCCCTCATTTAAAACAAACAAAAGAGCAGTGCAATTATTTGATCAAATCAGTAGCATGTCTGCAGCATAATTTAAAGGCAAGATGCTGCAGGCCAAATGGCATCCTGCTATACCTTCAATGAACTTTGCCAGTACAAATCTGAGCTGGTGTTGTGAAGTCACAACCGGCCTATGATATCCAATGAATTGTTTGAATAGGTGTAAAGGTAAAGTGTGCTGTCAAGTCGGTTTCGACTCCTGGAGACCACAGAGCCCTGTGGTTGTCTTTGGTAGAAATACAGGAAGGGTTTACCATTGCCTCCTCCCGCACAGTATGAGATGATGCCTTCCAGCATCTTCCTATATCGCTGCTGCCTGATATAGGTGTTTCCCATAGTCTGGGAAACATACTAGTGGGGATTCAAACCGGCAACCGCTGGCTTGATAATCAAGTCATTTCTCCGCTGCGCTATTAGGTGGCTCTTATGCACTGGAAAGAATTTACGCATAAGAAGAGGGATACGGGCCAAAGTAGCTGGCCACCATTCAACTGTTAAGAAGGATCTATATCAGCTCTTCACTATAAGGCTCAGGGACCAGTGGCGGCCCCCATCAACCTTAAATGAGGCCCTCAGCTAAATATTCTGCACAGTCCCTGAAGAGAAACCCATTCTCACCATGCAGTGATGAGCTTTGGCCAGAGCTGGGCGGGGGGCTCCTTTAAGGGAAACGCCCTGCTGAGCCCCTGAAGCAGCTTGAAAGGTGTGCACGGAATGCTGGGAAGTATAGCCCTTCCCAGCACTTTCCCCACAGAGCTCTTAAGAGAAGGTTCAATTTCTCTTTAGGGGCCTACCAGCACTGAGAAAAGTACAGTACTGTACAGAGGTCAGCACAGTGGGAAAAGGCTCTCACACTGCAGGGTTGTTTTGGTCCTCCCTCCCACCACCGCTAAAGTGGCCCTTGATCGAAAAACAGTGAATATCATTGCTCTATTATCCTAAACCTGCCAGAATGTGGACGGCCCTGAGGTTATGGCATATACCCGGAACAACTAGACTTAATTTCCAAGTCTGAAATTGAAACTGCACATTTGCAGGTGTGCAGAAAAACCAAACATTAAAAGGTCATCACCTGACCTCTCAACCGAGTCCAAGGCAAAAGATTCCCCTTGAGGGAACTGCTACAGCGTTGGATTCAGTTAATTAAAATGGGCAGGTGAAAAATTAGAGAATGCTGGAAACCTCTAATGGGAGAAGAGGAGAAAGTGGAACATAGGAAGCTGCCTTCTACTGAGTCAGACCATTAGTCCATCTAACTCAGTATGATCTACACAGACTGGCAGCAGCTTCTCCAAGGTTACAGGCAGGAGTCTCTCTCAGCCCTATCTTGGAGATGCCAGGGAGGGAACTTGGAACTTGCACGCAGATGCTCTTCCCAGGGTGTCCCCATCCCTTAAGGAGAATGTCTTACTGTACTCACATGTAGTCTCCCATGCAAATGCGACCAGGGTGGACACTGCTTAGCAAAAAAGACAATTCATGCTTGCTACCACAAGGCCGGCTTTCCTCCCTATCTTATGGTGTAGAAAGCACAAAACGTTGGTTACCTCTCAGCTCCCCTCCTGGGAGGGAAACCCATCAAAGCATTTCCAGAGAGGGAAAGGACTTTTTTTAGTGGACAACCAGTCCTGAGCATGTTCAGGAGTGTCATTCCTGCCAAGGTTCATAGGTTTTGCAGTTTTCTCTGCCTCCTGAACTGAATAAGGAGACAGAGGAAGTTAAACCCCCATGCTCCCCAGCAGGAAATGACCACCATGAAGCATTTTTAATAGTTTCTGTCTACTTCCCAGTTCCATTCAGTGTGAGATAAACTACAAATCACATGATCCCCAGAAGGAAATGATGCTCATGAGGTCCTTTCCAGCTAAGGACAGATCCTGCAAGGCCACACCTATGTCTAATGAGACCTCCCTACCGCTATCTACCCTCTTATCCTTTGCAATGAAACTGGCATTTCCCCCCTCTAAAAGTGGGGGAAAGGAGCAGTCAAGGGGTTATGCTTCTTCCACTTGTT
This sequence comes from Hemicordylus capensis, assembly GCF_027244095.1. Lineage (NCBI taxonomy): Eukaryota > Metazoa > Chordata > Lepidosauria > Squamata > Cordylidae > Hemicordylus > Hemicordylus capensis. The sequence goes on along the minus strand of NC_069661.1, from coordinate 21,244,304 downwards.
TTAGTGTTTCTGCTAAATGTGTAAAAATAACTTGTTTTCTCAGTATTCAATAGTAACTTTCAAAAAATCCAAATGGTTTTTAGGTGAGCAGCGGTGTGTGTGTGTGTGTGTGTGTGTGTTCCCACATGATTAGTTCTCTTGACACATTTCTTGCTAGCACTCTAAGCGGAAGAAAGATTAAAGAAGTTCTCACTTGCTCTCTCACATTTAGAATGTTTCTTTGAGGAAGACTGAGATTATTACTAGGATGCACCCATTTCTTCCCAACAGTTTTGCTAACTTGAGTTATTGCTCAACCTCCTGGCAAACACTTACCCCAGACAAGCTTCCCAGAACCAGTTTAACCAACTGCTTCACGTACGAGAAGGAAGGTGCACAGTTACTGTTCCTTATGTGAGCACTGCAAGCATCCAGGACCGTCCGAACGGACACGCGGGCATAAACAACGTCTTCACACATGCCAAGCAGTATGCTGTTTAAGTGATCCCCAAGTTTGATAGGCTGATTTTTGAAAGAAAATGGCAGGAAGATCTGGTTAATAATATCTGCCTATCTCTAAACAAATGGCCCTCTTATACCCCAGCACAGCATATCACTAATGGTTGTTGATGGTATCTGCCTTGTGCTTCTTCTTCAATTGTGAGCCCTTAGAAGACAGGAAACCATTTTCTTCTTGTTTTCTATGTAAACTGGTTTGAGAACATTTTGTTGAAAAGCAGTATATAAATAGTAGTAGTAGTACCAGTAGTAATAGGAGATCATGAAATAATCAGCTTAAGGAAGCTTTCAGACATCTCGTAAGAAGAACTGTATAGCAGGTTAAAAGTAAAACTGTCACCTAATTTTAAATGCCTTTATTATTCAACAGACAGTCCTGATCAAAACAAAGAGGTAGATTAATCCCCACCCCCTACGCCGATTCCTGGATCCCAGACTAAAATCCTGCCCACCTTCAACATTTATTTGCAGCATTCGTCTACTGCTTTCCCAGCTAAAAATGCTCAAGGTGATGCACAAGATTAATCAAAACGTACAAGACAGACAGAAAAACCATTAGTAATACAGAACAGTGAAAGAATGGTGGCATCAGCATTTGTGTCAATTGCATGAAAAACAGAAACCACTATGTCAATTGTTTGAACGATACCAAAATGTCATGTGAATGTAAATATTACAGTGCCAGGAAGATCTTTTTAGTGCACCAGCAAACCACAACAAAAACTCTGTGTGAACTGGGCCTATGTAAGGATATGCTTCTCCATAATGCAGAAACTAAAGAAGTAAACTGACCAGATCGCTGCAGCTAGCCTGATCTTACAATGACGTGACAACACCTATATGGCTGGGAATGACTTAGTTCCCCCTACCCCACCCGTATTACAAGTTGATCATCTTGTAAATTCTGTTGAAAAACAAACGTGCTCTACAGGGTATACTCCCTCTATGATATTACTGCTTCTCAGGTCCCATAGGCATCTGGATTCTAACCTCCATCTTTGTCTGTCAGCATTCATAGTGGGTAGTTATCTTCTATTACATGTCTTGTTGTGCAAGGTTCATTTTTTAACACTTTCATTTAATATTCATTAAAAAAAATGTGCCCCCCATCCAACACATCATTCCTGAATCAAAATGGGAGATAATTTGTTTGATCCAAATACTTCTTCAAAGCAGTATCTGGAAAGCCAGCGTGGTATAGTGGTTAGAGTATTGGACTATGAACGGGGAGGCCCAAGTTCAAATCCCCATTCAGTCATGAAACTCACTGGGTGACTCTGGACCAGTCACTCATCTCTCAGCCTAACTTACCTCACAGGGTTGTTGTGAGAATAAATATAACAATGTACATCATTCTGGAGGAAGAGCGAGATATAAAAATAAAATTAACAGTTTGGAGTGTGTGTAAAGGGACACTTTGGATGACCTGTGTTCCCATGCAGTTCAGGGAAGGTGCACTGGACAGGGAGATGGGCATGCTCATATTTGATGAGGTGGGCCCATCAAGTGAAGGATTGCCCAAACAACCCTTTGTCGTAGCCCCACTCACTTGGCAATAGCCCCTCCCATTTGTGGTTATCGACAGTCATGATTCACAGAGAAGAATAGCGGTGGGCAGGGGAGAGGCAGACGTAAAACACCCCTCTTCCTGCCCGCCACTTCTCCCCAGCAACCTGCCTACACCAAGCACTGCTTTGCAACAGAGAAGCAGGAACCAACATGAGATGGCCTGCTAGTATTTAGCTGTGGCCACATAAGGGCAAACACCACATTTTTAATACTCACTTGGCTTTGCGGAACATCATAATCAGCTCCCCAGTACAGTGTCATCCCAAGAGAATAAATATGAATCTACAACACAAATAAGAAGTGGAGTTACTTGTGTTTATGATGGCGGCAGAAGAGGAGGAGGTGATATAAAATGGAGGAGGAAGCTCCATTCGCAGGACCCACAGGAAAGATCCAAAAAAGAATCATAACCACATGAGAACCAGATGATGTGAAACAGCTGCTACAGAAAGTGATTCTTTTAAATGCAAATGTTTCTACAAATTGGCAGTTAGATGCAAGGTTCCTCAATTTGAGCACACAGGCTGATAGTTTATTTCTTTCTTAAAGGTTTTTATAATGCTCAGCTTTTTTCATAAGAAATGAGCTGCTCCTCAAATCTATTATTTGTTAAATGAGCTGAAACTGCATTTCTGGCAACACTAGAGTTAATACAGTTCGCCGTGCGCCCCCCCCCCCCCCTTTTATTTTTTTTAGTTTGAATTTAGCAAGTGACCAACAAGGCATTCTTTTGTCTGTCAAGCAGTCTGCCAGAAATTTATCACTGAGTACATCATTTCTTTGGTTTGGGAATGAAGTCATAACCCAGAGGCTCATGCAACCCTGTCATTGTGTTTCAGGAGGTCATTATAAATGGGAATTTGTTTTGGTTTCAGCACTTTTGTGGGACATGCTCAGATTTCAGCAACAAGAGCTGAAAATAAAGCAGATTCCAACTCAGAAACATTCTTGATGGGCTATGACTGAAGCAAAATATTGAAAACCAGAAGTAATTTGCAGGCACACAGTGTGCTTAACTGCGAAGCATTAAGAGATGGACTTGCTTTTTAATTAAAGTAATAATCTCTGCCTTAAAAGAGTGTGCTTCTCTTAATTTGTAAGCCCTTGTAACTTAAAAACAGATCATTTTTTGTCCTTGCTTTATACTCCCATGTTAGTGTGTATTTCTTTTGCTACAACTGAGTAAAAATGTAAGAGGCAAATGAACTAAACAAAGAAATAGGTGTGTGTTGTCCTCGGACAGTGGCTTGGTTCACATGCAGCTGCCAAACCTCAATTTTGCTGTCATGACTGTGTTTTCAGGTTCTCATGCTCCCTCCTTATCTCATGTACTCTGATTCCTGTCATTTCCTGACATTTTGGCTAACTACAGCTGCCACTGTACCCAAATTGGGCAATTTGTGCAAACTATTAGCCCAATTATGCTGTACAAGTGTCCTGTACACTCATACACATGTTTGTGTGAATGACTGTACCTGTGGTTTTTTAAAAAGTTTTTTAAAAAACTGTTTGAATGCTTAATTGTTTTTATTCTGTTTTTATAGTTTTGATTTTAATTGTTAACTGGTTTTAATTGTTTTTATTCTGTTGTAAACCACCCTGAGCCATTTTGGAAGGGCGGTATATTGAATGAATGAATGAATGAATGAATGAATGAAGTGAATGTGAATACAGGTCCTTCAAATGTAGGGTACAGATAGAAAGTGTGCTTCTGTACCTGCATTCAACTTAACATGTGAAGGAGTTCACCTATGTACAGATCTGTACCTGTGTATGCTATACACTTGTTGTACCAGTGTTGGACATAACATGTGAATGGGCCTACCGTTTGCCTCCAAATTAGAAAACTACTTCCAACAATGGTTTCCAGTTCTGGCTTATGGGTCTTCTGTAGCCCTTTTCACCTGCTATGTTCAGTGTTTGTATGGCAAGTGTCTAGCATACACACACAGAGATCTGAACATAGGTACAGTTATTCACATGCTATGTTGAACAGGTAAAGCAGTACATTTCCTATCTGTATCATATATTTGAAGGACCTGTACCCAGGTTCGTTTTTAAAATAAATGAAAGTACAGTCAAAAACATGTATGTGTGTTTACAGATCTCTATACACTCGTACAACGTAATGTCTGACTAGAGCTCATCCGTTTGTACAGGCCAGGAAATGTGGGTGGGTATCAAAGAGTATGAAAAGAAGTAGAGGAGCACATATGCCTGAGGCACAGCCATGAGGGTCAAACTAGGGTTTAGGCATTATGTATGAAATGAGTCAATACTTGCAGAGGCCCATAGCTCAGTGGCAGAGCACCTGCTTTACATGAAGGAAGTTCCAAGTTCAATCCACGGTATTCTACCTGCAGGTAGGGCTGGGAAAGACCCTTGACTTCAATCCTGAAGAGCTGCTACCTATCAACATGGGCAATACAATACTCTCTGTGATAGATCAAAGGTCCGACTCAGCAGAAGGCAATTTTGCACTGCCCTATATTTTGGGGAGGGGCTGCAGCTCAGTGGTAGAGAAGACGCTTTGTATGCAGGAGATCCTAGATTTCAATCCTGACAAAGATCCCTGTCTGAAACTCTGAAGAACTGCTGCCATCAGTATAGACAAAACTGAGCTAGATGGACCAGTGGTCACACTCAATAGAAGGCACTTTCATAACCCTTATTACTCACTGTAATCTTGCATTTGTTTTTATGTTTGAGGAATTAATAAGAGGTTGAAGTGAGATAAAACTGAGGAGCAGGAAAACCCATGAGTATTCAGGGGCTTATTTCTTGCCAGTTTCTATTTTATATTACGAGCTGTGCTCCTGTTGCCTTCATCACCAGGCAAGAAAAACTCATGCCAAAACACAGAGATTGGACTGCTACATGGGACACTGGAGAATGCAACATGAAACACATGTGGCTCTACACTCTAGCAGTAACCCTGGTCTGCAGCATGGAGTTTGTCCGATGCAACTCATAATAAACAGTAGCAACAGTAGACTGTGATAGCTGGAAGAGAGTCAGAGAGAGCACAGACAAGATCTTGCCATTCATTTTGCAATACTTGGTTCATATGGACTAACTAGTATTTCCTGAATCTATAGGACCACCTATAAGAATAATGAACAATTCCAGACTTTTACAATCCAGGGGTTCGTACAAGCCAGAGGTTGCCAGCTTTGGGTCCTGAGGTGACACAATGGCTTTTGGCCATTGCGGCTGGGTAAGATGGGAGTTGTAGTCCAATGACATCTGGGAACCCAAGACTGAAAACCCTGGGCTTAAGCAAAGGCTTGTTAGCGTGTGTTAAGGGGTAACTGATCAAGCCACACTGCACCCCAAGGTATATGCTCTCCCTGTGGTGGGATGTGGGAGAGATCCTCAAGGCTGCCTGGCTGAAATCTCATGTAGAATGTTGAGGGTAAGCACAGAACAAACAACGGGTTAGAGCTTTGCCTAAATCCAGCCCACTGTGGTAGAGTGCATGTGGAAATTCAGGCCCTGGTGGGGCTGATTCGATCCCTGGCACCTTCAAAGAGAGCTGGGAGAGAATTCTGTCTGAAATCTAAAGAGTGTCAGTCAGTGTAGATAATACTGAGCTAGATGGGCCAATGGGCTGATTCAGTTTAAGGTAGCTTCATGTACAGAAATATCATTTTTAAAGTGACATTTTAATTTAATATTGTCTGTAATCTATAATGCAATGAAAAAATGGGAGGGATTTGGTTTAAAACCAGACTCTAAAATTATTTAAATTCTTTTTTTTTAAGGGTTTGGTAAGCATTCCTACCAAATACTTGAAAAAGCCTGAGTTTTATGAGCATTCCAATGACAGAAAATGACACCCTGGACATGCTCAAATGTCATTTCAAGTGCAGGAGTGAGATAGGCTGGCCTTTGTTACCATTTTACAAACCCACCCCAAATCTGCAAAGATAAAGGAGTTTTTGCTAGGGGAGGTAGAGGAGAAACTGATAGGGAAAGATAGCAGCAGGGGTGGAATGTGAACCCCATTCAAGACCAATCCAGACCTGAATGTGTCTGAGCCTGCCTGAAAATGGGATGCCTCTTTTTGAGTGGGGAAAGTTTGTTTTTTCAAGCCCGGCTCCCCGCTTTACACTTCATTGGTATGCCTGGTTGCAAGTGAGGTCACTGAATACGTCCAGTGTGTATACTGAACTTAGAAGCTGCGGTGCAAGTAAATCTGTAAACGTTTAATCCAGGCTTTGTTAAATCTTCATTTGTCTTTTTCATTCACAAAACAAATATTTTGAGTCTTAAAAAAATAAATATCGAGGCGAGTCTTAACAGTCTCTTGTATAATGTTTTTGCAGAGTCCACATAAGTAAAAAACACAGTAACCACCTTTCAAAATAATAAACATAAAACTGAATGACTTGAGCAGCCCCATCCCCTAAGGCGGGCCTGCTCAATTTAGGCACTCCAGCTGTTTTTGGACTACAACTCCCATAATAATAATAATAATTATTATTATTATATAGTATAATCCCCAGGTACAGTGGCCAATAGCCAGGGGTTATGGGAGCTGTAGGCCAACATCTGCAGGAGGGCCAAAGTTGAGCAGCCCTGCCCTAAAGGGAATGTCTTACAGTGATCACATGTAGTCCCCCATTCAAATGCAAACCAGGGTGGACCCTGCTCAGCAAAGGGGACAATTCATGCTTGCCACCACAAGACCAGCTCTCCTCCCATCTTGCCCATAACTAAAATTTCCCAGAACTTAAGAAGCCATTGTTTAAGAACTGGCAGATCCCTCTCTTCCATTTTAATGCCAGTTGCACATTAGCATCTCTCAGTAACAACTTTATTAGTTTCTGTCTAAAATGTTGGTATATTTTCACTAGCTAACTGCCTAGGAGATCCTGCTGCAGGCCTGAAAGGCAGAGGAGTGGGAAGTGTTTGCACACCCCTAGTGCAACTCAACTTATAACATTTTCACAATTCAGTTGAATATTCCATGTGAAACAAGGCCAAAATGCTAACATTTGTTCATGAGTAGACATCCATCAGCCGCATCTGTCCACTGCAAAAACGGGATCCCATGGGCAGGGCCTCTTCTGCATAGAATGCATTCATGGAAGTCTTGGTTCACACTAAACATTTTACATGCAGCAGGATCTCACACCCTTGGCCAGCCACATGCAGAGCTTAAAATCTGGGTCAATGCAAATAGACCATAAGTCAAGAGATCTTGACTGTGTCTCTTGAAAGAAGACTGAGGAAGTGTGTAGAGGGGATAGCTTTCTACATGAAGCTCTTATGTGCAATAGCTAAGAACAGTCTCCACTTTGGAATACTTCACTTCTATTATATTCTTTCCCTTTTCTAGACAAAGCCTAAGTAAATACTGCAGAAGAAATGGCTGTACCTTTTCAACATCAGAGAGAGACGACAGTGACTGATTTTGCAGAACTTCTGGTGCTGTGAATGCTCGCAGGTCTTGATTGGAAACATTTTCATCGGTAAATGATACACTGCCAGATGGAAGGAGAAGCAGAGACCACGGAGAAATGATGAAGCCCAGAGCAGTGGGATCAGCTGCATTTGGAAGGCAAAAGGGGGAAAAAACCAAGTAGCAATTAAAATAGCAGATCAAAAAGGACTTTGCGTATATTCATCCAACAAAGAAAACTGAATGTACAAGAGCCAAGAGGAGTCTTCAGTAGAAAGAGTGTTCATATTTTTACTCCTTACATTTTAGATATCAAGTAACTAGATGAAATGAAAAAATCAAGCAACTGGACAAGTGGACATTTTTATCTATCATTCATATACCGCCCAAAACTCACATAGGAACAAAGGACATAGAAAGCTGCCATATACCGAGTCAGACCTTTGGTCTATCTAGCTCAGTATCGTCTACACAGACTGGCAGTGGCTTCTCCAAGGTTGTGGGCAGGAATCTCTCTCAGACCTATCTTGGAGATGCCGGAGAGGGAACCTATCTTGAAACCTAGATACGCTTCCCGGAGTGGCTCTATTCCCTCAAGGGGAATATCTTGCAGAGCTCACATGTAGTCTCCCATTCAAATGCAACTAGGGTGGACCCTGCTTAGCTAAGGGGACAAGTCATACTTGCTACCCATAAGACCAGCTCCCCTCTCTCCTCTCCTCATACATCTCTGGGTAGTTTACAAAAAAAATAAATTAAAACAAGAATTAAAACATCAAGCATATAAAACAATTTAAAACAACAGATTCTATAAATCTAATTCAAAGCTTAGATAAATAAAGGTGTCTTCACAGCCTTTGAAAGCTGTCAGAGATGGGGATGTTCTTATTTCTGCAGGGAGTTTCAGGGAGGCTTATTTCAAGCCTCAGGACGGCAACGGAGAAGGTCCATCCAGAGTAGCCACCAGATGAGCTGGTGGAAATTTCAGTTGGACCTCCCCAGATGATCTCAATGAGTGGCAGAAAATATTCCCTAAAACCAGTGAAACCATTTCGGCACAAAATGTGTTTCCCCCAGCTTTGTCGCTCATTGCAGTCACCCTGTGAAAGGCCTGTGTAGATGCCATGCTCTTATTGTGTTCCAGAACAGAAGCCAAACTTTATCAGCACTTAGGATTCTGACAGCAGATTCTGTGTCTGTGAACTTGAAATCATGTCAAAATATAAGCTATGGGCGGGGCCTTTAGCACACAATCTAATGTATTCTGCATATTTCTCAGAACCCAGAGCTTTAGAAGTGGAGCCTGTTACTAGCCTTGAGCCCTCTTCAGACATTCAAAAAAGGGACGCTGTACTCTCATACAGCATACTGAGAGCATGCCTGAAAGCCCCATCTTAGCACTGATGCACTCAAAAAAACCCTCACCCTGCCAGCCCCGCCGCATTCTTCACACTCATAGCGTTTGTCTGAAGAGGCAAACTCCATAAGCACGGTGGTGGTTGTTTCCATGATTGGAAGGCTGAGGCCCCACTACTTAAGTTCAGGTGGGTTCAGGGGTGTAGTTAGGGAAGAGGGGGCCCATGTTTGCCCCACTCCCTGGCAGACCCTCAGAGTGAGGGAGATAATGAAGAACATAGGGAGGGGTGGAGCTGGGGGACCCTCAGGAGCTGGGGCCCCTGGGTTCTTTGAACTCATCCACTCAATTATAGCTACACCCCTGGGTGGGTTCTAAGGAGTCTGCAGAAGACACTAGATTCTGCACTAAAGGTCATATACTTTGTATTTTGACACGATTTTAGGTCCACAGACCAGTGTGTAAGTCAGAAACTGCGGTCAGAATCTTATGTGTGCTCATAAAGTCTGGCTTTCGATCTGGAACCCTGTAAGGCTGGGATGCACAACTTCGGCCTCCAGCTGTCTTTGGACTACAACTCCCACAGTCCTCCCCAGCCACAGTGGCCAACAGTCAGTAATTATGGGAGCTGTAGTCCAACAGTTGTGGGAAGACTGAGGTTGTGCAGCCCTGCTGTAAGGGCACGGAATCTACACAGTTCTTTCACAAGGAGACTGCCAGAAGAAATTCAAAGGGAAGAAATTCAAAATGAACTGGGACACGTTCAGTATCTGAATTTCTGCAGCTGTACCATCTATTTGCAGATTATGGAACTAATTTAAAAGGTATATTATCCTCTTTGCCAACACTTAATAATGTTTGTCATCAATAAACAAGCATACTCCAGTGTTACCTCTCCACCATCAAGGAGACACGGCGATATTTCACACATTATATTTTGCACGTTTTTACCTTTAATAGGTGAACTCATAATTATTCTGTCATTCTTGCTGCAATTACTCACAACATCAAAGCCAGAGCAGAACCTTGCAAATTGGAATACCTTCCTTCTCTCAGGTTCTCTTTTTGGCTCTAAAAAATCAAGCTGCCAACTAAAAATGATTACAACAGTGCCTGTTGGGTGCTCATTATCGGGACTAATTCCTACAGAAAACTCTGAACTTAATTGGAGTAGCGGTGGGAATATGTGCAGAGAAGAAAGTCTTCACTCTGCATAAGAACCTCCATTCATGCTCTGTGAATAATATTGCCATAAAGAAAAACAAACACTGAGACTATTCAGCCTACACTTGACCTTCAGAAAGAGGAACTCTTCTATGGCTAGCAAATGGCAGGCTTTGAAACAATAAACCTCTCTGGCAGGCTCACAGAATCCACTTTGTATTTTACTAGAATACCAAGGTCCACCAACTAGAGCCAGGTGCAAAATGGCAGAAGGAGTGGTGGTGGAGCCAATGGCCAACTTCACCCCATCAGCGATCACCATAGGAGGATCACCACATGCAAGAACAAACCTATGTCTGGGTTACCTGTATTTGAGAAATTCTACTCAGATCTCTAAAGATGGCCAGCAGAGCTGTACATAACCCAGCCAAAGATAAGCAACATGAACACTCCTATTTTACATGTGGGGAATAATGAAGCTGAGAAACAGACAATTAGCATAGAGCCAGTCATGACAAGGATTTGTGGTTTTGCTTGCCATTTTGCTTGCTATCATTAAAAAGCTAGGAGTCAGGAAGTCTTTAGTGAACTACTTGCAAATTACCCAGAGATCTAACAGTAGACCTGAATCTACCTTCTATCCAACCTTCCAGTACCTTCTATCCATGACAAAACCAGCAAACCTTAGAGAGTACCTTCTTTGGTATGATCCTCATAGCTTATTGAGGTCATCTGAAGAGGTCCATCTCCAGTTACCACCAGTATGTCTAGTGGCAACTCGGAACTGGACCTTTTCTGTAGCTGCTCCAGGTCTATGGAATGCACTCCTGGCAGTTATCCGCAATTTAGGCTCACCGTCGGCCTTTAATAGAGCCCTAAAAACTTATTTGTTTGGCCTGGCCTTCCAAGGTTTGTAAAGTGTGTTTTTTAAAAAAGCATTTTAATTGGTTTTTGTTTTTGAATTGTTTTTATATTACTTTTAGCACTGTGTTTTGAATTGTGTGTTTTTATGTCTTTTTAAAGTTGTACACTGCCCAGAGCCTTTGGATGGGGCAGTTTATAAATAAATAATAAATAAACACAGTAGAATGAGGTGTTTTAGTTATCGCCAGGGTCACCCACTGTCAACTCAACATCATCTTCAGGGGAATCACACCAGGGTACAAAAATAGTGTCCAACAGGGACGCCAATAGGTTCTATAGAATAGCCATCAATTAGGTGAGGGAAATCAAAACATCATGTTCCTGTTAATTAGCAGGAATGCTGGAAATATTTCAAACCCAGCAGACACTGCAGAAAATGTGTGGCAACTATCATGTTGATCGCCAAATCTCCACAATGATCACCAAGTCTTCACATTAACTTCAGTCCTATTCAGATATTACATTGTGCATGTATACAGATGTCTGTACATATATTTCAGTTTTTGTGTGAATGACTGTACATGCATTTTTTAAAGCAGTAAACCTGCGCACAAGTCCCTCAAATGCAGGATACTGAGCATGCAATGAACAGAATGAGTGATTAACTGGAGAGCTGTACATGCATGGATGTACAGATTGTATGTGCAGTGGTCATAATGTGTGAACAGGGCTTTTGGGTCTCATGATATTCTGCTTTTCCCACCTCCCATTCAGCTTCCGTATCATTGGCAATTAGGAAATGTGGAACACTATGACAAGAATTAAGTTCTGCTAGTTACAGAGGAGACTGGGACATTTGGGTGAAATATGGAGCTAGACCCGCAGTCTATCCCAGTGGTTCCCAACCTGGGTTCCTCCAGATGTTGCTGAACTACAACTCCCAGCATCCCCAGCTACAATTTATTATGGCTGGGGATGCTGGGAGTTGTAGTTCAGCAACATCTGGAGGAACCCAGGTTGGGAACTCCACTGGTCTAGCCATTCATTCGTGTTATTTAGACGTTGCAATCTGCCCTAAGCCTTCACTAAGCAGTAGGATTAAAATATAATCCATGGGCAAGATGCCATTGAGTCTCAAGCAGGTGGTGGTAAGACCACTACTAAAAAAGCCCTTCCCTGATTCCACCAACTTTGAGAACTATCGGCCTGTTTCAAATCTTCCATTTTAAAGCAAGGTGATAGAGTATGTGGTGTTGGTACAGCTGCAAGTAGTCTTAAATGATATGGATTATCTAGACCCTTTTCAATCTGGCTTTTGCCATGGGTTTGGGACTGAAATGGCCCTGGTCGCCCTGATGGAGGATCTACGTCGAGAACCAGGCGGGGGAGTGTGTCCCTGTTGGTTCTGCTGGACCTCTCAGCGGCGTTCGATCCCATCGACCATAGTATCCTTCTGGACCATCTCTCAGGCACAGCGACAGGGGGTAATGCATTGGAATGGTTCCAGTCCTTTCTTGAGGGAAGGTTCCAGAGGGTAGTGCTGGGGGTCTTCTGCTCGACTCCTCTGGCCTATGGGGTCCCGCAAGGCTCAGTACTGTCCCCCCATGCTGTTTAACATCTACATGAAACCACTGGGAGAGGTCATCAGGAGGTTTGGGCTGAAGTGCCGTCAATTTGCAGATGACACTCAGCTCTACTTTCCCTTGACATCAGATTATAGGGAGGCAGTGGATATACTGAACCAGGCCTTGGAGGCGGTGATGGGCTGGATGTGAGCTAGCAAACTGAGGCTTAATCTCCAGATAAGACAGAGGTGCTGATGGTCAGTAGGAAAGCTTATTGCGATAGGGTGATTCAACCAGCTCTCGATGGGGTTGTACTCCCCTTGAAAGAGCAAATGCATAGCTTGGGGATGCTGCTGGACCCAGCTCTGCTTTTGGATGCTCAGGTGGAGGCGGTGGCCAGGGGTGCCTTTGCACAGCTTTGGCTAGTGTGGCAACTTTCTAGAGAAGGCAGATCTGGCCACAGTTACCTATGCCTTAGTCATGTCGCAGCTGGATTACCGCAATGCACTCTACGTGGGGCTGCCCTTGAAGATTATTCAGAAACTTCAGTTGGTGCAGAATGCAGCTGCCAGGGTTCTCTCTGGAACTGCTCACTCAGAGCATATTACACCTATTCTGAAAGAGCTGCACTGGTTGCCATTTGTTTCTGGATCCAATTCAAGGTGCTGGTTATTACCTTTAAAGCCCTTAAAGGTTTGGGCCCTGGGTGCTTGAAGGACCACCTACTTCCAAGGGTTTCTGCCCGCCCAACAAGATCGACAGGGGCACCTTTCCTCTGTGTGCTGATGTTGAGAGAGGCTAGACTGTTGTGCACACAGGACAGGGCCTTCTCTGTTGTTGCCCCCAGACTCTGGAATGCTCTCCCAGTGAACGTTTAATCTGTGACAGCTGTGGCTGCTTTTAAAAGACAATTGGAGACCTTTTTATTTACTCAGGCTTTTACCTCCTAGAGGCTACCAGGTTGTTTCTTGGTGTTTTATGGTTTAAATGTTTAGTTGATTTTAAAGTTTAAAATGTAACTTTTAGAGAATTTTGTTGTGTTTTAACTTCTGTAAACCACCTCAAGTTGAGATGCATTATGAAAGGCGGTATAAAAATTGAATGAATGAATGAATGAATGAGTTCTTTTGATAGGGTTTGCAACCAACAAGTGAAAACACCAGTCTGGCCAGGATGTTTTTGGCCTCTGGGACTCAAAATTACCAGAACTATGTGCACAAAAGCCAACATCTACAGTGGTCTACAGTGTCATATTCAGCATAAGCCTGAGCTAATGTAATCTATGCATGCATACTAAGGGGCACCACCTCATACGTCATGGCTTTTTGCCCAGGCTTTTTAATATTATTGTCTCCACTATTGCTTCTTATATTTTGTACTGTTTTTATGCTTGTGTTTTAATTTATTTTTTTTAAAAAATCAGATTTGTTTTTATTTTTTTTAGCTCAATATTTTAATGTGTCTTTTTTATAATCTTGTTTTTAAATATTATTGTGAGCCGCCTTGGGATTTTCTTAATGAAAGGCAGGGTATAAATTTAACAATAACATTAATAATAATAATAATAAATAAATGTCACCACATTAAAGGTAGCAAAGTACATGTGGGTGCTTCCTTCTGAACTGCTCACAGGCTCTGGGTTGAGCTGAAGCGGACAAGGTGGATGGTGATGGCGGCCCAATGGGCTTAGATAAATTCATGGAGGACCAGGTTTATCAACAGCTACTAGCCCTGATGGCTACAGGATACCTCCAAGTTCAGAGATGGAAGACCTCTGAATGCCAGTTGCAGGGGAGCAAGAGCGGGGGGGGGGGGGGCATGCCTTCATCTCCTGGTTTGTGGGCTTCCCAGAGGCATCTGGTGGGCCACTGTACGGAAGCAGGATGCTGGACTAAATAGGCCCTGGGCGTAATCAAGCAAGGCTCTTTTTATGATGCAATGTGGCAACTGTGGGGACTAAGAAAGTAAGTATGACTTTGACCAGAGGAGAGCTGGTCTTGTGGTAGCAAGCATGACTTGTCCCCATAGCTAAGCAGGGTCTGCCCTGGTTGCATATGAATGGGAGACTTGATGTGTGAGCAATGTAAGATATTCCCCTCGGGATGAAGCCGCTCTGGGAAGAGCAGAAGGTTTCAAGTTCCCTCCCTGGTAGCATCTCCAAGATAGGGCTGAGAGAGATTCTTGCCTGCAACCTTGGAGAAGCCGCTGCCAGTCTGTGAAGACAATACTGAGCTAGATAGACCAATGGTCTGACTCAGTATATGGCAGTTTCCTATGTTCCTAACCCAGCACCAAGCCACATCTAATAGAACATAGGAAGCTGCCTTTTATTGAGTCAGACCATTTGTCAATCTAGCTCAGTTCTGTCCACACTGACTGTCAGCTGCTCTCTAGAGATTTAGAGAGGGGTCTCCCAGCCCTACCTGGAGGTGCCAGGGACTGAACCTGAAACCTTCAGTATGCAAGGCCACTCTGCCACTGAGCTATGAACACCCCTGCCCCCATCTTCTCTAACCAGAATGGTCTGCTCTTATCTCAGCTCCCTCTGGACATGTCCAAACTGTGCCCTGGCTTCACCCAATTGCCAGCATTTTGAAGTGGGCAAATCTTATAAAGCAGGGTGAAGGAATAGCCTACTCCCCACTCAAAAAAATGTTATTACGGAGTCTTTACAACAGTGGTCCCCATCTGACCAGATTTTTTGCTGACAGAATGGCAAAAATAAATTGCAGGAAGCGGTACTGAAACAGGGGAGGGAGGGGTAACAAGCAGGGGACAGCTTTTAGAAGGGATTCAAGGAGTATCAGAAACCAATATAACATTCTGATTTAATGTTAAAACCACTTAACTCCACTAAGGTACACACAAAAGTTCAAATTACTGTTGTACCAGCTGTTGGCAAAATACAGCTTTGCTGTTCTAGGCAGGGAGCCTCTAAACCCATTTCCACCAAGCACACCACAGTGGGGAAGCCAGAAAAACAAGCAAACAAAACACTTGAGAAATAAGTCTCTTTTCACATATAAACAACACTGTAAATTTCCAGTATAACATGGAAAGTGTAGATCACACCTCTGGGGTAACATCTAGAGCAGATCAGAAGTGTATTTACATCCCTTTCCTTTCAGTAAGACTTGGGGTGCCAATATATTTTGCTTCTGGTTTTTAAGCTTAAGACACTTTTGGAAACAGGAGAAAGAATGCACTTGGGTCTAACTTACACTTCGGTTTAGAAGGCTGCTGACTTGTGATTTATTTAAAGGTAAAGTGTGCTGTTGAGTCAGTGTCGACTCCTGGCGACCACAGAGCCCTGTGGTTGTCTTTGGAAGAATTCAGGAGGAGTTTACCATTGCCTCCTCCCGCACAGTATGAGATGGTGCCTTTCAGCATCTTCCTATATTGCTGCTGCCCGATATGAGTGTCTCCCATAGTCTGGGAAACATACCAGCAGAGATTCGAACCAGCAACTTCTGGCTTGCTAGTCAAGTCATTTCCTGCTGTGCCATTAGGTGGCTTGTGATTTATTTACTTACATGTATATCCTGCCTTTCTCCCATGATGGAACTCAAATTGATATAAACAGGGTCCCCAGAAGGTCTCCCATCTCAGCACTCGTCAGACCCAAGCTTGCTTAGCTTCAGCAAAAAGTGGCTTTATCACATGCCCTTAGAGCAGGGCCGCTCAACTTCGGCCCTCCTGCAGATGTTGGCCGACTTCCATAATCCCTGGCTATTGGCCATTGTGACTGGGGATTATGGGAGTTGTAGTCCAAAAACAGCTGGGGAGCCTAAGTTGAGCAGGCCTGCCTTAGAGTCTCAAACCATGCTATGGGAAGTCTGTGACCAGTCAAGGCCCAAAGTACGAGCAAATGCCACTCTATCTCCCACTGGAGTATATTTACAGCCTCTTCTGCTTGGGTGTGAATGTGCCCCCAAGCTACTGACTTGGGGAGCAGGCAATTGTGCATCTAGAAGTGTAGGCCTAATTCTATGCCATGCCGAAGACAGAAGACTTTCCTGGTTCAGTCCAGGGGTGCCACAAGCACCTCTTACACCTTCGTTCTGCATAGACGAAAAGGTATACACAGTCATTATATGTAAAACAATGGCTGACATCCCAACTAAGGTAGTACTGGTGCTATGTGGTATGCACCAGCGAAGCTGATAAAGTTCACCTAATGAAGCTCCAGCATTCGAAAGAGGGGTGGAATCTGAAGCCCCCCCCTTCCCCTGGAAGCAGTCTTTGCCATCTACAAACATGTCCCTGAGGGTTGCACAGCCCTCCAGAACATGTGTTTGGGTGGCAAAGGGGGCTTCTGGGGAAAAGGGAGATAATCCAAAACGCTGTCTCCCCACAAGTGCCAGTGCCGTGTTAGTTGGGATCTCAGCAGCAGCACTGGCATATCTCAGGTAGCACCGGTGTTTCGTTAGTTTGGATGTCACCATTGTTTTGAAGATCAAACAGGAGTCCAAGAACCTTGTTCATTTTCACACAGAAGAGAGTGCCACTTCTGAGATGGCACCTGGTATGATGTATACATGCGCCATCTGAAAACAAAGATTTGTTTTGAATATCTGCTAGTTCAGTAATATGCAAGTTTATGCAAAGTTAACTATTAATAAATTACCTAGAACAGTTGATTAAGGTTTTTTGTTTTTTTTTACTCCGTGACAGGCATAAACTAAACCATCACACCAGTGTTCCCTCTGTCAGGGATTCCCAGATGTTGACTACAACTCCCAGAATCCCCAGCTGCAATGGCTTTTGCTTATGCGAGTTGTAGTCAACATCTAGAAATCCCTGTTAGAGGGAACACTGCATCACACACACACACACACACACACACAACAGGTTGTGTTTTTTGTTTTTTTTAATGAGATACAGAAATATAGGAGTCATCACAAAAACTTGCCATTGAGACTTGATTCCAACATTCAGGGGTGGGGGGATGTAGCTACATGTAGAAAAAAACCCAGGAAAGTAGCTAACTAGAACTTTTACTCTTGGCATGCTAGCTTTCTAAATGTAAGAGGATTTTGATGCGGGGAGAAGCATTTAAATGGTTTTTAAATCATGTAAATTTTAATGATTTTTAAACTCTTTGACCTGGTGCAATTCCAGGAGAGCTAAACCGTACACTTCCCCTAACTACTTAACAGGCTCCAAAAGGATGGCCCTTGGGAAGGATCTCTCTCCTGCAATCCTTCCTGGTGCTTCCCACCATCACGCACCCCATCTAGACTCATACCTCAACCACTGCTTTGATAGACCTGGACCAAATCGCATCTATCCAGTGTGGTTCCAGCTGTTTTGACTGGCCCCAGCTTTTCAGCAGCTCTTGCAAAGGGAACCAAGAAACAGGTCAACCAATCTCCACTCCTATGGAGCCTAGCCTCTTTCCCTGGGCGAAGGCCTGGTTTGCACATACAGCAGAATAAGGTGATAAATGGATGGCATCACTTGCATATAATTTTATTATTATTATTATTATTAATAATAATAATGATGATGATGATGATTTTAGAAAACTGCAAGAGAAGAAAAACAAATCTAAGTGTTGCATGGATTGACTACAAGAAAGCCTTCGATTCATTGCCTCACACATGGATACTAAAATGTTTAGAAACAACTGGTGTCAGCAAAAACATTCAGATATTTATTTAAAAAGCAATGAGCATGTGGAGTACACTGTTAACAATCAATGGCGAGGCACTTGGACAGGTTAGCATTAGAAGAGGCATTTTCCAAGGGGACTCACTATCCCCTCTATTGTTTGTAATTGCCATGACCCCACTTTCACAAATACTAAACAAAACAAGCCTCGGATACCAAACATCTAAAACATCCAGTAAAATAAACCATCTGCTGTACATGGACGATCTGAAGTTGTATGGAAAGTCCCAGTCAGAAATCGAATCACTGCTAAACACTGTCCGTATATTCAGTAGCGATATAGCAATGGAGTTTGGACTAGACAAGTGTGCTGCATTAATAATGAACAGAGGGAAAATAACAAAAACAGAAGGAATAGAACTGCCCAATGGAAGCAACATCAAGAACCTGGAAGAGAAAGAACCTTACAAATACTTGGGCATTCTCCAGGCTGATAACATCGCACACACTGAAGTTAAAAGAAAAATTGGAAGTGAATACATCAGGAGAGTCAGAAAAATCCTCAAGTCCAAACTCAATGGAGGAAACACCATACAAGCCATAAACACCTGGGCTATACCTGTTATTAGATACACTGCAGGAATAATAGACTGGACCCAGGCAGAGCTAGAGACGCTAGATCGTAAGACCAGGAAAATCATGACCATCAATCATGCTCTGCACCCCCGCAGTGATGTAGATAGGCTCTAACTCCCTCGCAGCTCAGGTGGAAGAGGAATGCTGCAAGTCCATCAAACAGTAGAGGAGGAGAAAAGAGGCCTTGAAGAATATATCAAGGACAGTGAAGAAGATGCACTTCAAATGGTCAAGAACGCGAAACTATTCAACACCAATGAAACAAAACAGGCCTACAAGAAAGAAAAAGTCAAGAACCGAACAGAAAAATGGAGAAATAAGCCCCTGCATGGTCAATATTTACACAATATAAGTGGAAAATCAGACATCACCAAGACCTGGCAATGGCTTAAGAATGGCAACTAGAAGAAAGAAACAGAGGGTTTAATACTGGCTGCACAAGAACAGGCACTAAGAACAAATGCAATAAGAGCAAAAGTAGAAAAATCCACAACAAACAGCAAGTGCCGCCTTTGTAAAGAAGCAGATGAAACAGTGGACCACCTGAGCAGCTGTTGTAAAAAGATCGCACAGACTGACTACAAACAAAGGCATGACAAGGTAGCAGGGATGATACACTGGAACATCTGCAAAAAATACAAGCTACCTGTAGCCAAACATTGGTGGGACCATAAAATTGAAAAAGTTGTTGAAAATGAAGATGTAAAAATATTATGGGACTTCCGACTACAAACAGACAAACATCTGCCACACAATACACCAGATATCACAGTAGTCGAGAAGAAAGAAAAACAAGTCAAAATAATCGACATAGCAATACCAGGGGAAAAAGACCAAAATAATCCCAGTGGTAATTGGTGCCCTGGGTGCTGTAGCAAAAGACCTTGAAGAGCACCTCAACACCATAGGGGCCACAGAAATCACCATCAGCCAATTACAGAAAGCAGCTTTACTGGGAACAGCCTATATTCTGCGACGATATCTATAACCATTGACAATAAAATTCTGGCATCCCAGGTCCTTGGGAAGGACTCGATGTCTGGATAAAACAAACCAGTCAATAACACCTGTCTGACTGTGTAAACAAGAAATAATAATAATCCTTTACATTAAAAATGCTTGCAAAAAAGAAAACCAGCAAAGCAGGCAAAAGGCTGGGTTAAAGCTCCTCCCCCACCCTTGCAGCTGCTGGGCTAGCTTTCTATCTGCAGGGAATTCCCAATATGGGGAGCCTTCAAAAGTGGGATGCCCCATCTGAAGTAGTCCAGTCCAGTCACCCCTCATTCTCCTGCAGGTGTAGACCTAACCCAAGTCTCGCCCCTGACCTATCCTCATCCGGAGTACCTGCTACTCTCTCACTCTCTCTCTCTCTCTCACACACACACGATGGGATAGGCCTGCTGCCTGTTACTCATGCTGGAAAGCACACAGACCACCAAGGATGTTTCTTTTAACATGCCCAGAAGCTTCCATTTTCTTCTTTATCCCCTGCATGCCTCTGCTGCACCTTAACAAGCAGCATGTGGTGGGGAGGGAGGAGATTTGGTTTACAAGACAGGAACATAGGATGCAAGCAGATGCCCTACCACTGAGCTAGGATTCCCAAGAGGAATCTCTTACGGGACTCACATGTAGTCGCCTACCCAAGTACAAACCAATGTGGACCCTGCTTAACAAAGGGGGGAAATTCGTGTTTGCTACCCCAAGACCAGCTCTCCTCATCCAACAACATCTGGGGGTCCAGGGTTGGGAACTCCTGCACTAGTCTGTAAATGGCAAAGAGCAAAAACCAAGTAAAGTAAAGTAATGGACAGACCAAGGCAGGCAAGGGCGCAGCGCATGGTCTGGGAGCAACTGATGCCGCAGCATTGCTGGAGCTAAGCATATAAACTCTGCTGGATCCAATGAAAAGGCCCATCGAGTCCAGCATCGAGCTTCCTACTGTGGCCAGTCAGATTCCGACTGGAAGGCAACAACCCTTTCCTGCATTCACTGCCCAGCAACCTTTATTCGGTGGCATACTGCCTCTAGGCCTGTCCACACTGGGAAATGTCGGACCCGACTCGACTGGAAAGTTGTCGGGGGGGCTGACATGGTCCCTCCCAACTGTCAGATCAGGTCGGAATTCCAACATTTCAGATGAAAGAGGTGCTTCTAATGGAAAAAAGAGCAGGTTGCCAGAACTGAAAATACATGCATACCAAGAGCACCGCGTTATTCGTGGGGGAGCCGTGGATACCAAATGTGTGAATATCGGGCATTAGAGCAATGGGAATTGGGGGGGGGGGAGGCGCTAGGTTCCCAGGTGCAAAAATTCAGCCAAAAATCACGGGTTTTGCCCCCAATCGCCTCCAGATGACCCCCATAGTGCAGTACCATGCTGGAAAGTGTCATACTGTCCTAAAATCCGGCCACAAATCATGGTTTTTGCCCCGGTTTCAGCCATAAAATGGCTCCCAATCACTCCAGCAATCAAAATGCTGGCCGGAAATTATCTCCGAGGTAATTTCTGACCACCCCCAACCCGTGGATGTGCAGGTTTAGCCCTTGACCACTTCCCCCCCCACGCGTATACGGAGGTCGGGTGCTAATTACCTGACCATGGATAGGCAAATCTGCGAGTGCTGGACCCACGAATAGCAAGGTCCTTCTGTACCAAGGCCATGTCATGGTTCTGTCCCACCTCCATGGCTAGGTGGGTTGATTGTGGGGTGAATTCAGAGAGTACATCTGGTTTCCTGGCAGTGTCATGCCCTGGAGAAATGGTCCTTATTCTTAGGATAAAGCACTGAAACATGTAGAGAGGGTGTACAGTTCCATGGCAGAGAGTATGTCCGCCAGCTTGGGTGGTTGGTACCAATTGCTAGGATGCATGCTCATTACGATTTTTGCAAAGATCTTCACCGCTAGAGAAGGAAAATGGTACTTTGGGCTTTCAGAGGTTAACATGCTTTTATTGTCCTGATCATCGGGCCGGCGGGGGCCACATTTGCAATGGAGTTTTAAAAGTTTTTTTAAAGTTTTAAACACACAAAAACAACTATAAAATTTCAATCTAAGTTTGTCAGAGGAGTGGAAGTGACAGTTGGTAGAAATGGCCAAAGATTACTCCATGGAGAGAGTAGAACAATTTGTTCATAGCGACCCTAAACCTGACCCTAATGTTTCCTTCTGTGGAAAAACGACTGCAATTTTACCCCAATCCTTTGGAGGTAGGGATAAAAGAAGTGGTGACAACACAGAGAAAGCTGTAAGTGCAACAATGCCATCAACCTCTTCTCCATCTCCAGTGGGGGAGACATTGCCAAAAATTACTATGAGTATTTGTCCCCCGAGATAGTGCCAATGCCCAAAGTTTGTAAGTCTGGCTCGTGGATTAAAATGGAGGGCAGATGATGATGATCACAGTGGCATTCTTAATTGGCTGGGATGGAGAGAGGCAACAGGGCTGGAGGCCAGCAAGGCAGTGGTTTCAGTAGTCAAGATTAGCAATGACATCTAGAACAGCTCTTGGACCTTAGGATGCTCAAAATAATTATGGGTTTCCTTGGATATTTAATTTTTGCTAGTACACATGCCCACTGAAAGCAAGTACAGGACTTTTCTCCCACCAACCCCTGATAAAGAGTGCCTTTCCTTCATATTGCATCCTATCTGCCAGAATAATGTGGCTGCATTGCCTCCATAAGGATGTGTTATTTAAAAACCAACCAACCCATGCTACTTAGCTGCTTTCTGGCAATGCTTATTAAACTCCCGAGGTTCCTTTGACCAGGCAGCATAGTTGTGGACTTAGCTCACCAATCTGGTAGCTAACTGCTGAAAATGACACATAACTGACTAGGAGCCATACCCCAAATTCCAGTGGCCCTGGAAAGAAGATTAAAATTCTGTTTTGCTGGGAAGACTTATTTCCCCAACTCCTGTACTTTGAATAGAGAGAGGAAAGAGATCTTTGCCTTTTCACTTAGCACGGTAAGGTTGACTCTGGAGGAGAGAAAACAAAGGAGGCTTGCTTGAGAGCAGTTGTGCAAAGGCAGGAGGCGATTTTGTTTGCATTTCTCCATTACTGCCAAGGAGGATCTACCAATCATTTATTTACGTGGTGGGCATTATGATTCTGGTGCATCAAAAGGCTTTTTGAGGGATAGCTCCAAATGGGGAGGAGAGCTGGTTTTGCAGTGGCAAGCATCAATTGCTTCCTTTGCTAGGCAGAGTCTGTCCTGGTTTGCATTTGGTTGGGAGATGGAGACTACATGTGAATACTGTAAGATATTCCCCTTAGGGGATGAGGCCATAGCTCTGTAGGAGAGCATCTGAGGCCCCAGGTTCAATCCATGGCATCTCCAGGTAGGGCTGGGAGAGACTCCCGCCTGAGATCTTGAAGAGTCACTAGCAGTCAGCATAGGCAATCATGAGCTAGGCAGGGCTGCTCAACTTCGGCCCTCCTGCAGATGTTGGCCTACGACTCCCATAATCCATGGCTATTGGCCACCATGGCTGGGAATTATGGGAGTTGTAGTCCAAAAACAACTGGGGGGCCTAAGTTGAGCAGGCCTGAGCTAGAGGGATCAATGGTCTGACTTTATAAGGCAGCTTCATAAGTTCCTAACTCCCATCACAAAGTTCACTGTGGCCGGGCAAGATGGGGGCTGTAAACCAAAAACCTTGGGGGACCCAAGGACTGAAACGCCTGGACTGATTGAGACATAATACCCGCCAAACCTCACAGCACCCTGTGAAGGTAGGTTGTTATGACACTTACAGAGTCCCTCTTAACTACTCTCATTTCTGTAAGCTCTCCAGCTGAAACAGGCAACACCCGACTCGCTTTCAGAAGAATGAAAAGGATAGGCTTGCTCTTCTGCATTCACATAAAAAGAAACATCACTGGAAAGACCTGTTGCTTCTGACCTCACGCAGCACAATAATACAAGATACAGCATGCATAAATATCTGATACACCCTCAGAATGACAAGTGCTGGAGAAAGTAATTAAAACAGGTGGAATAATGGGACCAGCCTGGGAGAAACATTTTTCAGGATTTTATAATCTTTGTGCAGATTAACCTCATACGCAATACTCCATTTTGATGCTGAAATTGGGGTGAATACCGGCCTTCTCTCTGTGCTAACAGTGCGGCTCAACTACGGATCCTGTAAAATTAGAAGTGCAAAACTTATGGCCTCTCTGTTAAAAGAATCCCAGAATGTCTTATTTTGCAGCCCAGATCAGACCGCCTTGCACACTTTCTCAAGTTTTTTTTCTTCCCCACGTCACGCAAGAGGAGGTGACAGTCTTCAGCTCTCCAAGGGCTCAGGGAGAGATCTTTCCTAGCCCTGGTATCCAATATGCCAGAACTTCTGCAATGTGCATGCTCTCATCCTGAGCTCCAGCTCCAGCTGCAAGCTTTATCATGATACAAAATGCTAAGTTTCTGGTTTTGCATGACTCCTTAACAACCTTGAGAAACCGGACATGAATAGTTTCTGAATGAGCACGACCACATAATAAGTTCACAGCTGGGCAGCAATGGGATCATAAGAACAGCCTTGCTGGATCAGGCCCAAGGTCTATCTAGTCCAGCATCCTGTTTCCCACAGTGCCTCACCAGATGCCTCTGAGAAGCCTACAAGCAGAGGTATGCCCGTTCTCCTGCTGCTGATCCTCTACAACTGGTATTCAGAGCCATCAGGGTTAGTAGCCATTGACAGATTTGTCTAAGCCCCTTTTAAAGACATCCAAGCTGGTGGCCATCACCATCACATCTCGTGGCACAGAACTCCACAGATCAGTTGTGTACTGTTTGGGAAAGTACTTCAAGATCTCCCATGTCAAGATAATCTCCCAGTACTCCGACTTCAGGGAACCCTGGTTCCTATTCACTTTTTACTTTTCAAAATCAAGGACTATGAATTGAGAAGTGTTGCTCTTCAAATGTGCTTCAATATAAAGGTACACTAGAGCAGTCTGCCTGCCTGCAGCAGGAGATTCCAAATAGTCTGCTCATTATCTCGGGGGTGGGTGGGTGGGTGGAAATAGAAAGATTAATACAGCCCAATGTAAACCATCAGTGCTGGGCCAGGAGCCAAGTTATTACAGTGAGCATCAGATACGTGTGATCCCATTATTCATGAGATGTTGCCTGGGAACCCCAACAGGAGCAAAAGTGGCTCTCCTCCTTGCATCTATCCCAGCTCAGAAGCCAGAATTAAGCAAAGGCCTGGCTAGCACAAGGACACTCTCACGTAAAGTTCTGCAGAACTAGCACCATCCTCTCCTCTCCATTGCTCTATTATGAATCATGAAACTCACTAGAAGCCTAGAACAGAGGCAGGAGGGACATCATTAGGGGATGATGTGTTCTCATAGGAACATAGGAGGCTGCCTTACACCGAGTCAGACCACTGGTCCATCTAAGCTCCGTATTGTCTACACAGACAGGCAGCGGCTTCTCCAAGGTTGCAGGCAAGAGTCACTGTCAGCCCTATCTTGGAGATGGCCAAGGAGGGAACTTGGAATCTTCTGCATGCATGCTTGCAGGTGCTCTTCCCAGAGCGGCCCCATCCCCTAAGGCAGGGATTCTCAACCTTGGGTCCCCAGATGTTCTTGGACTTCATCTCCCATAATCCCCAGCCCCAGTGACCTTTGTTTGGGGATTATGGGAGTTGAAGTCCTACAACATCTGGGGACCCAAGGTTGAGAACCCCTGCCCTAAGGGGAATGTCTTACAGTGCTCACACATGGAGTCTCCCATCCAAATGCAAACGAGAGCAGACCCTGCTTAGCCAAGAGGACAATTCATGCTTGCTACCACAAGACCAGCTCTCCTCCACAGAATTGCTCAGAGCCCTGAATCTTGTCAGCCGCCTCCCTCTTCCATGACCTCTTCCGGAGAGGAAGTGCAGAAGTGGAGGCACCTGCACAGAGCACGGGAGAGAGCTCACAGCCTCACCTAGCTCTCCGCTGCTTCCACCTTCGTAGGTGCTGGATGGCAATATTAAGAGACTTTTTAAGAAGTCTCTTCTTTTTTGAGAAGCCATGATGTGCTGGGGCTTCCCAGCAGACGTACGCTGTGATGGTTTGCATGGCACTCGGCAGATGTGTGACCATACACATGGCAATCAACACACACTTCACAAGAAGGGAATGTGTAGTGCATGAAGCAGCTTCAAGCTGAAACTAAGTCACGGGTTTCTTCTGAGACAAAATAAATATATTGCTGTGGTAGGAACTGAACAACTTAAATGGAATTTGCTTTCACTTCAGACTAGGGAGACAGGGAAAGGTACCTTATATCCACTAGCTGAACGAAACACAGCTGCCTCTGGTTCACAGCAGCTCCTTTCTCTCTCAACCTGGTGGGACATTAACAAGAGCTGTGCAGCCTGCAGCTTGGGCATTCATCAAGGAAAGTTGTGTGGGCTCAGTCCACCAATCTGCAGGCAGCATGGCTTGCATTAATGCCAGGGAGAGAAAGAGAGAAGCTGCTGGGAACCAGAGGCAACTATACCACATCTGGAGTCCTTCTGGCTTGTTCAGATGGGTTGCTACTGCTTATCTCTCTCCAGGAAAAAGCAAGCAAGAATGACAGAGCTGGACAGACCGGCTGCAAAATAAATTAAAGATGCCTAATGGATCACTCCAGGAAAGCACATGTGTGCTTCTCCATTGCCACTGGACCCATTGCTCCACATAACCACATAAGAACAGCCCTGCTGGATCAGGCCCAAGGCCCATCTAGTCCAGCATCCTGTTTCACACAGTGGCCCACCAGATGCCGCTGGAAGCCACAGACAGGAATTGAGGGCGTGCCCTCTCTCCTGCCATTACTCCCCTGCAACTGGTACTCAGAGGAACCCTGCCCTTGAGGCTGGAGGTGGCCCACAGCCCTCCGACTAGTAGCCATTGATAGACCTTTCCTCCATGAAGTCATCCAAACCCCTCTTAAAGCCATCCAGGCTGTTGGCTGTCACCACATCCTGTGGCAGAGAGTTCCACAAGTGGATCACGCGTTGTGTGAAAAAGTACTTCCGTTTGTTGGTCCTAGACCTCCTGGCAACCAATTTCATGGAGTGACCCCTGGTTCTAGTGTTGTGTGAGAGGGAAATGAATCTCTCTCTCTCTCTCCACTTTCTCCACACCATGCATGATTTTATAGACCTCTATCATGTCTACCCACAGTTGTCTTTTTTCTAAACTAAAAAGCCCCAGGTGTTGTAGTCTTGCCTCATAAGAAAGGTGCTCTAGGCCACTGATAATCCTGGTTGCCCTCTTCTGTACCTTCTCCAGTTCAACAATGTCCTTTTAAAGATGTGATGACCAGAATCGTATGCAGTACTCCAAGTGTGGTCGCACCATAGTTTTGTGTAAGGGCATTATAATGTTAGCCGTTTTATTTTCAATCCCCTTTCTAATGATCCCTAGCATGGAATTGGCCTTTTTCACAGCTGCCGCACATTGAGTCGACACTTTCAACGAGCTGTCAACCACAACCCCAAGATCCCTCTCCTGGTCCATCACCGACAGCTCGGATCCCATCAGCGTATACTTGAAGTTGGGGTTTTTTGTCCCAATGTGCATCACTTCACACTTGCTAACATTGAACCGCATTTGCCATCTTGTCGCCCACTCCCCCAGTTTGGAGAGATCCTTTTGGAGCTGCTCACAATCTGTTTCGGATTTCACTACCCGGAAGAGTTTGGTATCATCTGCAAATTTGGCCACCTCGCTGCTTACCCCTGCTTCTAGATCATTTATGAATAAATTAAAAAGCATCGGTCCCAGTACAGATCCCTGGGGGACCCCACTTCTTACTTCCCTCCATTGTGAAAACTCTCCATTTATACCTACCCTCTCTTTCCTGTCTTTCAACCAGTTAGCAATCCACACATGTACTTGTCCCCTTATCCCATGACCGCTAAGTTTCCTCAGGAGTCTTTGATGAGGAACTTTGTCAAAAGCTTTTTGGAAGTCCAGGTAGACTATGTCAACTGGATCACCTTGATCCACACACTTGTTGACACTCTCAAAGAAGTCCAAAAGATTGGTGAGGCAAGATTTACCTTTGCGGAAGCCATGCTGGCTCACTCCCAGCAGGGCCTGTTCTTCTAGGTGCTATACAATTTTATCCTTGAGGATGCTCTCCATCAATTTGCCCGGAACAGACGTTAGGCTAACCGGCCTGTAATTTCCCGGATCGCCCCTGGATCCCTTTTTGGAAATCGGTGTTACATTTGCTACTCTCCAGTCCTCTGGTACAGAGCCCGATCTCAGGGTTAAGTTAAATATTTTAGCAAGGAGGTCGGCAATTTCACATTTGAGTTCTTTGAGGACTCTTGGATGGATGCCATCCGGCCCTGGTGCTTTGTTAGCTTTCAGTTTTTCCAGACAGTTGAGAACATCATCCCTTGTCACTTCTATCTGACTCAGCTCTCTAGCCTCCATCCCTAAAAAGCCTGGTTCAGGAACAGGCATATGCTCAGTATCCTCTGCTGTGAAGACAGACACAAAGAACTCATTCAGTTTCTCTGCAACCTCCATATCCTCCTTAATAATCCCTTTCACTCCCCCACTGTCTAATGGCCCAACCGCCTCCCTGGCAGTTTTCCTGCTTCTGATGTACTTAAAGAAGTTTTTGTTATTCCCCTTGATACTTTTGGCTAAATGTTCCTCAAACTCTCTTTTTGCCTCCCTTATTGTCACCTTGCATTTCTTTTGCCAGAGTTTGTGTTCCTTTCTGTTCTCTTCGTTTGGACAGGCCTTCCAATTTCGGAAGGAAGT
This sequence comes from Hemicordylus capensis, assembly GCF_027244095.1. Taxonomy (NCBI): domain Eukaryota; kingdom Metazoa; phylum Chordata; class Lepidosauria; order Squamata; family Cordylidae; genus Hemicordylus; species Hemicordylus capensis. The sequence goes on along the minus strand of NC_069661.1, from coordinate 21,215,850 downwards.
CTTCTTCACTTTTATGGCTTCTTTGACGGTACCCGTTAGCCACGCTGGCATCCTCCTGGACTTAGTGGTACCTTTCGTCCTTTTGGGTATACAAGCTGACTGGGCTTCTAGTACTGTGGTTTTGAGTAAACACCATGCATTCTGGAGCGAAGTGACTTTCCTGATTTCCCCCCTCAGCTTTCTTTTCACCATACTCCTCATTTTGGAGAAGTTTCCTCTTCTGAAATTCAAAATGTCTGTGTTTGACATCCTTGGTGATTCTCTCCCCGCATGTATGCTGAATTTGATGGCACTGTGGTCACTGTTCCCTAAAGGGTCAATGACACTGACATCATGCACCAGGTCCTGGGTGTCACTCAGAATTAGATCCAAGGTCGCCTTCTCTCTGGTCGGTTCCATGACCAACTGTTCTAGGGCACAGTCATTTAGCGTATCTAGAAATTTGACCTCTTTGTCCTGACTTGAATGTGAATTTACCCAGTCTATGTGTGGGTAGTTGAAATCACCAATAATTACAGCCCTGCCTCTCCTTGACGCCTCCCTGATTTCCTCCTGCATCTCCCAGTCACTGTCGGCATTTTGATCCGGAGGGCGATAGCACGTCCCCAGTAGCACGATTCCTTTCCGGCCTCCACAGGGTTTCTGTGGAGGACTCCAGTCCACAAACCACATTGCTCCACATAACTCACTGAACTGCAATCTAGGAAGTTAAATTTAAGCAATCTAAGAAGTTAAAACAAGGGCTTGCCCTTTAAAACAGTTTTGGGGGAGAAAAGCCCAAGTTAGGAATGGTCAGAGGGAGCCCCAGGACCGAACAAGGTGAAGGACTGGACTGAAAACAGATTAAGTGCAAAACTAAGAACTATACTGCTATTTACAACAGGACTTAGGGAGAATTCAAGATCCCTTTGCTGATGTCATGGAGTTCATAATGCTGGGGAAAGTGGAAGGAAAGAGAAGAAGAGGACGAGCAGCAGCAAGGATGAGCAGCAGCATTGTAGAACTGGAAAACGTGCAGAAGAGGGCAACCGAGATGATCATGGGCCTTGAGCACCTTTCTTATAAGGCAAGGCTACGACACCTGGGGTTTTTAGTTTAGAAAAAAGATGACACCCAGGAGACATGATCGAGGTCTATAAAATCATGCATGGTGTGGAGAAAGTGGATAGAGAGAAATTCTTCTCCCTCTCCCATAACACTAGAGCCAGGGGTCATCCCATGAAATTGATTGCCAGGAAATCTAGGACCAACAAACAGAAGTACTTTGTCACACAACGCATAAGTAACTTGTGGAATTCTCAGTCACAAGATGTGGTGACAGCCAACAACCTGGATGGCTTTAAGAGGGGTTTGGAAAACTTCATGGAGGAGAGGTCTATCAACGGCTACTAGTCGGAGGGCTATAGGCCACCTCCAGCCTCAGAGGCATGATGCCTCTAAATACCAGTTGCAGGGGAGTAACAGCAGGAGAGAGGTCATGCACATACCTCTTGCCTGTGGGCTTCTCAGAGGCATCTGGTGGGCCACTGTGTGAAACAGGATGCTGGACTAGATGGGCCTCGGGCCTGATCCAGCAGGGCTGCTCTTATGGAGAGAATCTATCTACCTATGTGGCTGCTAAGAGTTGACACCAACTTGACGTAACTTAATCAATCAAATTTTAAAATGAGTTTTTAAATGGCTTTGTATTGTATTTTGTATTTTCTTTTCTCCCTTTTTGTCTGTTATGATTTTAAGTGTTTTGTGTTTTTATTGTAGGTTTTAATCCTGTGTTGCGAGCTGCCCAGAGAACAATTTATAGGGCAGCTAACAAACAAGGTTTATTATTATTATTGCCCACCCCTGCCTTTGATGGTTGTTGGAAGCATTACAACAGCAAGATAATACATGTGAAACACTTTGAACAATCCAAAGTGCTATACAAATGCTGAGTCTTAGAATGATGGAATTTTGGTCTGGTTCAAGACAAAGCAATGTACCCGGAAGTGCCATGCAGGGGTTGAGATTTATAATGCTATACACAGGGTTAAGAACATAAGAACAACCCTGCTGGATCAGGCACAAGGCCCATCTATTTCAGCATCCTGTTTCACACAGTGGCCCACCAGATGCCTCTGGGAAGTCCACAGACGAGGGATATGCATGCCCTCTCTCCTGCTGTTGCTCCCCTGCAACTGGTATTGAGAGTCATCGTGCCTCTGAGGTTCCCTCTAAGGAAGGAGCATGCACACATGTGCATGGTAATGCATTTCTTTTAATGTCCATTCACTTAATTTTAGATCCCGCTCAGGCTGAATCAGGAAGGCCCCACTCTGAATGCACATGCCCGCACACTGCCTTGATACTGCTGCCCAGAACAAAACTCATTCCGCAGACAGGGGGAAAAATTCTTCTGCACTCCACTGGTGCGGGCTACTCCCTACATGTGCTGAAAGACACAACCTGCTGCAGGATGTCCATATCAAAACCAAACCAAACCACTGAGAGCTAATGCAGACAACCTGTGGACATGATGGGCACTTATAATTTATTGACGTGGCCGGCCCTAGCTATAAAGGACAGTGTAGAACAGGTGCTGAGTACAGAATTGGAATGCTGGCATTTCAATCCAAACCACAAAGAGTGTCCACAGCAACATGGGAAGCTCCCTTATGCTGAGTCAGACCATTGGTCCACCTGGCTCAGTACTGTGTGTTCTAACTGGCAGCAGCTCTCCAAGGATTCAGGTAGGAGACATTCCCAGCCGGAGATGCCAGGAATTGAACCTGGGACCTTGCAAAGCAGATGCACCAACGAGCGATGGCCCCTGAGTATAGAGTTCATCTCCAGAGTGTCATAGCATTACTAGTCCATATACTTATGGAATACTTATTTCAAGAGGGTTACCAAGAAAGTAAGGAGACACTACAGCCAACTCAGCATGTATACATCATATGGCCAATGGGCAGGGAAGTGGATAGATGGTGATATTTCCTTATCCCACATTGCCAGTTAGATACAGAGCTGTAGTCCTGCACTTGGTGTGGTAAAATCTCTCTGGAGTGGCTAATCAATACCAGAAACACAGTACAGGATTTCTCATCCTCTTCCATCTTCCACGTAACACACATATTGAGAAAAACTGCTTCTCTCTGTTGTGCTGGAAAGAGTCCCTGCTTGGTTTGATTTTTATGGCTTAATAATAAAAAGCTTTTTTATGGAAGATGAAGGGACAGGGAACTCTTCCCACATTGTCAGTGCAGCTCATCAAAGTGCTCCAGACACGATGCTGATATTTGAAGGAAAGTGTGTGTATGTACAAGTGTATGTGAGTGAGGTAATAAACAACAACAACAAATATTTATATACCGCTTTTCAACAAAAATTCCCAAAGTGGTTTACACAGAGAAATAACAAATAAATAAGATGGATCTCTGTCCCCAAAGGGTTCACAATCTAAAGAGAAACATAAGATAGACACCAGCCACCATCACTGGAGGTACTGTGCTGGGGGTGGACAGGGCCAGTTAAATAAAGAGAATCATCGCGTTAAAAAGGTGCCTCTTTGCACAGGTAGTAGAGCAATAAAACCCTTTATTTGTGGCAAAAAGCTTGCTCTGAGATCACGAGCAATGGCCCTTGAGTATAGGGTTCATCTTTAGAGTGTCATAGCATTACCAGTCCAATGTAAGGCCAGCAAAGCTCATGGACACCAGGCAGTTTCAAGTGCTGCTTCTGCGCAGACCACAGTCCTACCAACGCTTTCTTATGACAACTCCCAATGAGCAAAGCATGACTTAGCTTCTGAGTAAGTGTCCATAAGACCGGACACAAGTGCGAAACATGCAGTGTGAAATAACCAGTGTTGGAAATAATGCAGAAAAAAATCCAATTATTTGTTTGTTATTTCTCTGTGTAAACCTCCCTGAACCATTTTTGGAAGGGCGGTATAGGAATAGAATAGAATAGAATAGAATAGAATAGAATAGAATAGAATAGAATAGAATAGAATAGAATAGAATAGATAATCCATGCACAAAGAGCAGAACCAGCAGAACCAATTGTCTAGCTATAGATGGACACAGAACCTAAGAATTACCTTGCAGGATTCTACCAGAGTTCCATCAGCTAGACCCCCTGGATACCTTAATAGCTGGGTCTTGTTTAAACCACTACTGCAGAGTGAGACTCTTATGTAGTCCTTCCACTGGAATGAAAGACCGATGATTCAGCCCTATAAGCTGCTTTGTTGTGGCAAATGCTTATTGGATAAGGCTTGCAGCACTTGCAAAAGACCACAGGTGCTTTCCTTTTGTTGGCACTGTTTTCCAGTCTCTCTTGCATAGCACTGCTCTGCAGTACACAATAGCAATAGCAATAGCACTTACATTTATATACTGCTCTATAGCTGGAAGCTCTCTAAGCGGTTTACAATGATTTTAGCATATTGCCCCCCAACATTCTGGGTACTCATTTTACCGACCTCGGAAGGATGGAAGGCTGAGTCAACCTTGAGCCCCTGGTCAGGATCAAACTTGTAACCTTCTGCTTACAGGGCAGCAGTTTTACCACTGCGCCACCAGGGGCTCAAGGTACACAAGGATTGTTTTTCCTAAATCAACAGATGGATGGGGATGGTATTTTCAGACGCACTGCCAGAATGAATGGGGCTACAGCTCAATGGAAGGGAAGCTGCATGCAGAAAGTCCCAGGTTCACTCCTTGGCATCTCCAGGTAAGACTGGGAGAGACTCCTGCCTGAAACCTTGGAGAGCCACTGACAGTTTGTGTAGGCAATACTGAGCTAGCTGGGCCAATGGTCTGACTCAGTGGAAGGCAGCCTCCTATGTTCCCATGTACAGAGTTTCTATAGCAGAGTGTTAGAAGACTGTGCAGTAAAAGAAGAAGTCCCTACTTCAGATCCCATTGCCTCCATGAATTTGGCCATTGTGCCTCAGGCTCCCATTTGAAGTATGAGAATAATAAAACTGGCCTACCTACAAGGTTGTTGTGAAGACCAAAGTATATGAGTGTGCTTTCAACTTAAATGTATGGCTGGTTGTGACTGGAGCAACAGCTTGTGGGGGTGGGAGGCGGGAATTTAACTTTCCCCCTCATCTTATTTCCCAACTTCCCTTTTTCCGCACTGTAGCCTTGATCAAATCTGGGCTCCTCACTCCAATTAAAGATCTCCCATGTCACAAGTACTTGTGCCCAAAACAACAATGCAGCTTATTCTGAAGCATCAGGCCATTCTCTGCAACATGGGAATAATAATATTGACCAACCTTACCAGGTGTTGTAAGGATAACTGAAAACAATGTATAATAAGTGCTTGGGACACTTTAAAGCATTTTATAAATGCTAAGTGTGACTTCTCCCTCTGAGTGAGTGAGTGAGTAAGAGAGAGAGAGAGAGAGAGAGAGAGAGAGAGAGAGAACACGAGAATATAAGAACAGCCCTGCTGGATCAGGCCCAAGGCCCATCTAGTCCAGCATCCTGTTTCACACAGTGGCCCACAAGATGCCGGTGGGAGCCTACAGGCAACAGCTGAGGGCATGCCCTCTCTCCTGCTGCTACTCCCCTGCAACTGGGATTGAGGCATCCTGCATCTGAGGCTGGAGGTGGCCTATAACCTCCTATAGAGGCTATGGGAGAGAGCCAGCGTGGTGTAGTGGTTAGAGTGCTGGACTAGGACTGGGGAGACCAGAGTTCAAATCCCCATTCAGCCATGAAACTAGCTGGGTGACTCTGGGCCAGTCACTTCTCTCTCAGCCTAACCTACTTCACAGGGTTGTTGTGAAAGAGAAACTCAAGTATGTAGTACACCGCTCTGGGCTCCTTGGAGGAAGAGCGGGATATAAATGTAAAAATAATAATAATAATAATAATAATTAATAATAATAATGATGCTGGGGCGGAGGGATGGTGTGTTTCTTTTTATATTGTGAGCCCTTTGGGGACAGGAACCACCTTGTTTATTTATTACTATCCTATGTAAACCACTTTGAAAATGTTTATTGCAAAGCAATATACAATATTCGTAGTAGTGGTACTGATATATAAAATTACTCTATGCTACAATATTATGATGCTGCCTCCCCTCCTTATAACTCTTTGCAGAGTATATAAAAGTAATACTTTTAGGCAGATTCAGGATTCAACAAACCCCCCCACCACCTCCAATACTGTATTCCACCTTTATTACGAAAATGGACTATATACAATTAAAGAACGAAAATAGTCACAAAGAAATGAGAAGAGCAAGCAAAAGAAGAAGCGGAAATGAGTCGTATTCTCACACTTTTTACTTTCTCAGAGCAAAACGGAAAATGCACGCACACAATTGAGTGTATTCATATAAATTAAGTTTCCCCCCAGTACTTTGTCTCCTCTATTCACTCACACTGGGGAATGGTATTTTTGAAACTGCAATAAAATTTGACCTTTGAGACACGTTTTTTTGTTTTAAGAAGTCTGAAGTAGGAGGAGAGACTGCCCTAGGCTTTACGCCTTGACACAGTGCCAAATATGTCATCACAAAGGCCGGGTTCCAAACGCTTTGGATGGGAACTTACAAGCAGGACAATTTGTTTAATTCAATGTTTCAGAATGCTGAACATTCAAAGGTATTCAACGGTCTGCATTGCTCCCATTGTGTGGGCCCTATCACACCATATTAACTAGCCCATTCAGTGATATTCCAGTCCTGTACCTCAAATCTCCAGCTTTAATTCAACAAATACACTAAATCCCTGTCACTTCTAGAGATATATGGGAAATCGTCCAGGTAGTACTCCATCGAGGGCTGAGCTGAAGTGTGCCCCCTTCAATTTTACCAACTTGTCTGCAGTGAAAACCAGGAGGTATCTGACAATTGGGGAGGATGGACAAGGGGGCATATTGGCGGTGATGCAATTCTCTTGGGGCCCACCATTTTTTCTCCAGAATGTTCCCTATGAATTATGTTACCTGATGACATCAGATAGTTTCTAGCAGGCATTGGGGGGGGGGGGGGGCTACCAACTGGTTGCCACCAGGAGCTCCCCCCTCCCACATATTATGAAGCGGATGGCAGTGGCATTATCCAATAAGCTGAATAATTTTCAACATATTAAACTCTTATTTAGGTTTTTGTTCCTTTGCCTCACCTGTGATGGTGTTCCTCCCCATCCTCAATGACACACAGGTAAACCCTGGGGCCCCACCACCATAACATTTCTGGCTGCAGGCCAGACTGTGCTGACAAGGCCTTACCTTTTCGGAACAGTTCTTGAAGGCTTTCGGCACTTTGATTCAATACAGCCCATATTTCTTCTTCGTGCAGTGGTCCTCCCCGAACCTCCAGGGCTTCAGCTAGTGATACATGCATGTTATCTGAGGAAACAAGATATTGCTTGTTCAAGAATGTGCCCATTCTCCATTCAGCGCTCTCTTCTGTATGACATTTGCATAGAATTTTGCTCTTAAGGCAATGACCGCTTTTGATAGATGTCGCTGCAATTCCAACTCGCCTTCAAAGATTATTACTTGAATTCTTAAAACCCCATATGTACGCAGGGCATAGGGAACATGGCTGCCAGTCGGAGTAGACAGTCTGGGACGACTAGGTCCAATAGGAATAAGGCAACGCTACACTTTCAACTCTTCCTCATTAAGTATGCTAAATAAACTACTAAAAACATTTGCTCCCATCTGTGGTCCAGCCAAGTTCTGCAATTATAGGAGGATTTTTTGTGTTTAAGATAAATCCTCAACACCCTCTTCCTCACTTGAAATCTAGTGGCCAAGAAGTAGGCTGTTCAGCAGGGCAAAGCCATCCACAAGCATTCCCGTCTGCACCTGAGCAACATGTTGCTCCGACTGAGGAGTCAGGTCAGAACCAGCAGCTTTGTGGAGCCAGGTGGGACCCTATTGGCTGCTTCGTCACATGATCCCAGCTGAGCTCCAAACCACAGTAGCAGCAGCACCTTCCAGCCAGCTTCAGTGATGGCACACTTACATGCCCTAAGGAAGAAAAGGGAAAAACAAAACCTTCCCTTCCCCTTAGAACAGCAGCAGCAATGGCAGTAATGAAGCTTTCCCAAGATTAGTGAAACTGACAAGGCTTTCCACAACACAACCTCTTTAGTTTCACCAGAAAGCAGAGAAGGGGAGTGGGATAAATCTGCATTGGTGAAACTGGCAAGGCTTTCCTTCCAGTTTTGTACAGGGAGGCAAAGTTAAAAAAAAATATGGAAAGCGGGCGGGGGGGGACTTTTTCAAGGGTGTACATTCTATGGGAAACAACGGTGGGTGGAAGATGCTTCAGATAAAACCCATCTGTTCACAAACGACCAAAAAAAAAAAAAATCCAGATTGAAATGCAATTGTAAATCTGATTTCCGATACAGTCATCAAGCAATTGAAAAACCTGTTGGAAGTGCATTGAAGACTAATTTCTGTTTTTCACATGGGGAAATGGCTCAAAAGTGCTTTAGGTGATGGGTGTAAAGTTTGCTGGAGTCTAGATTTTCTCCTCCTTTGCTGGTATTTCCAGGTTGGAAGCTTGAACCTATGTGACTAAGTAGAAGTGAAAACTCCAGTTTAATAGTTCAAGCTGATTTATAAATGCCTGGAGCCCTTGCATACTTGCTTGTAATCCCATCAACATGCACTGCCAAGAGCTATGGGCAACAGATGTATTCCTGGAGCAAGAACTGTGCAGTTGCACAGATATTCCAGAAGTCATGAAAAATCACTAGTCTGACAATACAGTACTATTGGAAACTTCTTAAAAGCACTCTGTTTCAGCTATGAAACATTTTGATGTTTATTTGCTTTGATAGAAATAGGAGCAAAGAAACTTGTATAGAAGCAGAGCCCTTTATGTTCTAATCAAATTCTAAATTATATAGTTATGGATACAACTTTTTTGTGGCTATAAAAATCAGTGGGCAAGAGACATATTTGGGTTGGCTTTTGAATCTTGCTAGTAAAGTGTGCCGTCGACACAGTGTCAATTCCTGGCGACCACAGAGCCCTGTGGTTGTCTGTGGTAGCATACAGGAGGGAGTTACCATTGTCTTCTCCCGCGGTATGAAATGATGCCTTTCAGCATCTTCCTATATTGCTGCTGCCCGATATAGGTGTTTCCCATAGTCTGGGAAACATACCAGCAGGAATTCAAACTGGCAACCTCTGGCTTGGTAGTCAAGCCATTTCCCCGCTGCTCCATTAGATGGCTTCAAATCTTGCTAGACTCTTTGTTTACTTTGTGGAACTCAAGGTGGCAAATATGGGGTTCCCAGGTGATCTCCCATCCAGGCAGTGGCCAAACCCAGACTTGCTTAGCTTCGTAAAAGACGAGTCCCTAACTGTTCCTGACAAGCCACCCACTTTCCGGTTAAAAAAGAAACTTCTACCTGTCTTCTTTATGGGTCTGAAATTGTTATGACCAAATCAGCTACAGGGTACAGAAAGGAGAAAAGCAAGTTAAGAGAAAAAAGCCCAATTTATTTCACTCTTCCAATGGGAGGATTTCAAAAGCTGATCCCTTTTCAAGGGATAACATGTTTTCTGTCAACAGTTTCACAATAAGAACAGACTGAATGTTACACGCAAGTGTTTGGCACAAGGCTAGGGGCTGCCATCCAATTAAAGAAGCCCAAGTCAGTTAATTGTAGGAGTTTTTCTTAATAAAATTTGCATAGGGTAGTAAGAGTTCTGAGGCAAGCAACCTACTTATTCTGGTCTATGACCGAAATAAAGGAAAGTAAGCAAGCAACCTACTTTCTTTTTGGGTGATGCACCAATGAAGATGTAGCACTAAATATGGTTGAAGCACAGCAGGGAAGGGAAAGGGTGCCTCTGTAGAGGAAAAGGGAGGAGAGTGAGGGAGGAACAGGCACACTCTGGATCTCCAAACTACAGTCTGGGGACTGGGAGCATTATGTCTGCACTGGACTACTGGGGAAGGAAGAGAAAGGAGAGTCAGGGAAAGTCAGAATGAAGAGTTAGTTGAATGTGGTGCTATAATAGAGGAATGCAGCTAAGTGTCAGAGGCAAGCCAGACCAAAGGTAGGAAATGGTAAAGGGGTGTGTGTGTGTGAAGGAGGAAATAGGGCAGGAGTTCTCAAACTTGGGTCCCCAGATGGTGTTGGGACTACAACTCCCATTATCCCCAGCTGCAATGACAAGGCCATTGCATCTGGGGATGATGGGCATTGTAGTCCAAGAACATCTGAGGACCCAAGTTTGAGAACCGCTAGGATAGAGAGTGAAGCGTTAGAGTTCACAGCCCAAAGAGAATGGGCTGAAATGTAGAGAGAGGAAGCAGAGAAGAACAACAGGAACAGCAAAAGCAGGAGGGCATGAGGAGTGAGCCGAAAGTGCCCCTTTGACATTAAAAATAAAAATTAAATGCAGCAGGCCTGATCCAGCTCGGGAAACTTGCACATAATGTGGATGTGCCAGCACCTTCCTCTGCACCGTCTTATTGCCACAAGCTGCCTCCCCCAAAGTGACTACTTGCCACAAATAGCCATCCATGCGGGGTGGGGGTGGGGCAGTGGCAGCCCAATGTCCTGCATTGCCCGAGGTGATGGGCCAATCGCTGCTTTGTCCCATTCCCTGGAGGGAGCTGCCCCCCTTTCAAAACCAATCCTTGCACACTTTCAAAATGGCAGAAAGGAGGAAAGGTTGCCAGCAGCCTCCTCTCCTCTCCTCTCCTCATGCTGCTTGTAAGCCAGGGATGGGCAAACAGGGCCCTCCAGCTGTTGTTGAACTACAATTCCCATCATGATGGGAGAATGGGAGGGCCAAATTTGCCCACCCCTGTTGTGAGCTGTGCAAGGTATGGGAGAAGTGCTCCTTGTATGGGTTAGATCAGTTCCCAAGAGTTGCTCTGATGGCGGGGGGGGGGGGGTGAGGGTGCATTTTGCTGCCCTGCTGAGGCCCCAACAATCTTCTGCCTAAGGCAACTGCCTCACCTCGCCTCATGAAAATGCAGCCTCTGGGGAAGGGTTACAAGTGACGATGAAAAGAGATGGGATGTCAGTGGGGAAAAGCTGCTCTTGGAATCTAAATTCTGTTGGGGCTGTGGCTGAAATGAGAATCTCGCTAAAACTGGACCAAGATGACACATGTTCACATATCTTAGATGCACATGCACCTCTGAGTGAGTGAAAGCACCGTCAGTTCACTGTGCTTGTGGGAACCATGTCTCGTGTTAAGTAGTGTACTGTTTCATGCCTTTGTTTCTGTGTGTTTTATGCATAACACAAGTCATCTGGATGTGGGGGTTTACAGCATGCTTGTAAAAGGCACCAAGTGATTTAAAGCAGCACAAAACTCCTTTCACCCCTCCCGTGACAGTCCCAACAATTCAAAAAAATGCATCTAACATCTGTTTATGCAGATTTCAAAAGCAAACTAGTTTTCCTTAAGTCAGCATTCTTTCCCTACCCTCCTTCCTCCCATCGGGCAAGGCATTTCCAAGCAACAACAACAGGAGCAAAAATCTATTGCATAAAAACAGGCCGGGGGGGTGGGGGCGGAGAACACTATCTCTAATGTTACTTAACCAAGTCCTTAAACCATAAAGATACCTAAAATTGACTCGTCTGTGGCTGACATCCTGACTAAATTACTCAACAGAAGGTCCATTGAAATAAAGCCCCTCTCATAACTGTAAAAAATAGTGAGCGTGTACACACACACATTCTATATATATAGTCAGTCAGTCAGAGGTTGTTGGTTCGAATCCCTGCTGGTATGTTTCCCAGACTATGTTTCCCAGACTATGGGAAACACCTATCTTGGGCAGCAGCAATACAGGAAGATGCTGAAAGGCATCATCTCATACTGCACAGGAGATGGCAATGGCAAATGCCTCCTGTATTCTACCAAAGACAACCGCAGGGCTCTGTGGTTGCCAGGAATTGACACTGACTCAACAGCACACTTTACCTTTAAGATCTATATAAAAGACACACCACAGGAGTAAATATGCAACTGACTCAATCCCATCAGAGAACACACACACACACACACACACACACACACACACACACACACACACACAGAGAGAGAGAGAGAGAGAGAGAGAGAGAGAGAGAGAGAGAGAGAGAGAACACACTGAATGCCTGTTTGTCCGTCTCCTATACATCCCAGTGCTCTTTGAGCTATCGGCACCAAACTTGGCACAGTGACTTCCTAAGACGCTACGAGTAATGTAGGGTACCCGGGAACCCCAACAACAGACAGATATTCAACGGGTATATCTACAAAATGGATATGGATGCAATAACAAAGAGAAACTTGGACCAAATTTTGCAAAGTGACTTTGAATAACGTAGGGTACCCGGAAACCCCGACAACCGCCTTGCACAGACAGACGGATATACAATTAGTATAGCCACAAAACGGTACAGCCACAAAACTGTCAGTCAGGCTAAGGGCAGAGGTATACTAAGCTGCAGTAGCTATGTAGCCAGCTAGTCAGGAGCACAGGATTACACTTCCTCCCCTCCTGCAGCCTTCATATCTCTGAGGATGCATCAGCTTCAAGCCAGGATTGCCAGATGGGGAACAAATACCGTGGCTGCAGTGTGGGGATGCAGGAGGTCTCCAAGTACCCCCTGGGAACCCTTCACGTACCCCTAGGGGTACTAGTACCCGCTGTTGGGAACCGCTGCCCTAATTCCCATGAAAACTGGCCTGATTCTTTCGCAGTGCTTAGCTATCTCTAAGTGCACCACTAACAAAAGAGCAATAAGGTCCTCATGAATAAGTTTTTATGTGGATGGGGGGTCAAACACGGACCCTTGCACCATTACAGGGCTTGCAGTTATTCTCCTGCTCTGCAATTGATGGAAGTTCTCCAAAAGCCTTTCCCCAAAAGGACATCATAGCTCCACCACATGTAGTAAATTATTTGCATTTTTACCTAGTAGCTGTGCTAGGACTTGATCTGCATGATTGAAGACCACGGCGTGGAGGTAGGTGTTTAACCCTTTAATTCCAGGCCATTCTGCCCCCCCCCCGAAAAATCACCCCCCTCCAAAGCTGTTACAGGCCCCCCTCCCTCCAAGAGTCACCTCCCTAGGGATTTGTAGATAGATTCCAGGGAACGCACAGAATCTGTTCTTATCTTACCACATGAAAGAGTTTGTTAACATTAAATAAATAGCAAGCAGTTTGTTCCCTTCTGAAGCTTCTCCTCCAGAAAACTGAAACTGAAACGAGGGCCCCGATGAAGTCGCAAGCTGAACACAACACTCCAAATAATGCCCAACCAGCGCTGAGTACAGGACATCATCAACTTCCAATATTGCATGCTGATAATAGAATACTAATACCAATACCACACTACTTTTTCTCAAATGGATAGCTCAGTTATTCACGCCAAGCTGATCGCACAACGGATGGAAGACAAGCTTTTCCTCTCATCACAGCTAACCTTTTCAGACCCCAGTTTCACCTGGAAACCAGATAGCCTTCTTTCTTTGATGTGTTGCACACAAACAAATGCATGTCCACTTCAACCCTCATATTGCTCTTACTGCAGTCTTTACCAAGAAAATATTGTGGAACATTCATTTTAGTTCTCAGTTTTTAGCTTTCTCTTAATAACTTCCAATTTGAAAGTTTAAAATTAAAAGGGTTTTTTTTAAATGTGGTTTGAGCCTGGTCTTTTAACTTTATTAGTCTTTTATTTTACACTAGTAGTTTTCAGCCCGTTTAAATAACGGGCTCTAGTGGGGGTGTGTGCTAGTTTCCTCCTCCTCCCTTCTCCTCCCGAGAATGACCCTCAGCAGCAGCAGCCAGATAGGCGGCTGCAAGTTGGTTTTGGGCTGGAGGGGCTTCTCTTCGTCCGGGCCTTGCACCCGGCTGCGGCCGCTTCTCATCGGCCATCCCGCCCGCCCGGCGGGGGCCGCTTCTGTTCTTCTTCTCATGCCAGCATGCATGCTGGGCCCCAAAGTCTCCCCCCCGCCCGGCAAGCGGGCCCAGTCCTCGGCGGCTACCGCCACCTCTTGCTGAGGGCGCGGCCGCCATTGGGGCCAGTCGCCCCGCTGCTGCCGCCACCGCCTCACCCGCACTGTCGCCAGTCACCCCGCCACAGCCACCGCCACCTTTGGCCGAGGTTGCGGCTCCGCCACCGCCTCGGCCGCACTCTCCTCCTGGCTTTGGCAGTGGCCGCTTCTCCTCGGCCTGCCGCTTCTGCTCCTCCCGGCCCTCTCGCCATGGCGGCGGTGGCCGCCATCGGGGCCAGTCGCCCCGCGGCCACCGCCGCCTCGCCAGCACTCTTCTCCTGGTCCAACATGGCCGCCCGTCTCTGGGCGGCCGTCTCTTTTTCGCCCGATCTGAGCATGCGCTCCGCGCACGCCCAGAACGGGCGAAAAAGACACGGGCGCATGGGATCACGCTGTAGGCTTTTATTATATAGGATGCTATCTATTTTATTAATGTTGTGAGCTGCACTGAACAGTATGGAGGGGCGGGGCATAAATATTTTAAATTATATAAATAAATAAATTTTACACACTGGCTGACAAGAGGTGTCACTAAAGCATGGATATTATATTAGCAGTGCTGGATTTAGGCACAAGCTAAGCTACAGCTTGGGCCCTCATATCATGAGGGGCCTCTGAATTTTTAGTAAAGTGACTAAATTTCAAGTTTTATATAATGTATTTTCATTTCAAAGTATTTCTAATGCAAATAGGGTTATTGCAAGAAAACCTTTTTGTTAGATTATTAGTTTTGTTGCATCTTTGTCAAGTAAAAATAAAGCTTTATTATATCTATTTTCATTGGCCTTTTTATTAGAAGAATATATATTCTTTGTAATGCTGGGGGGCCTTTAAAGCTTCACATAGCTTAGGGCATCAGTATGTCATAATGTGGCTCTGTAGGTTAGCCAGACATGTTATGGCTAGAGTTTGCATTGCAGACTAGCGTTGCACGAGAGCAAACATGTTCATGCTTCTTCAAAAAGGTGGTGTGCCTCCTGTGTTGAAGCCCCTTCCTCATCTGTTTTGGAATAGAGTTACCATGCCCCCCCCAAAAATTCCAGGTTTCACGTGGCTTTTAAACTTCTCACCCAGATTCCAGCTTTCATTTAAAAAAAAAGAAAAGAAAAAGAAGCTAAGCTCTAGCCCTTGTAGAAGCAGAATTATGAAGCGAAATGTTCAGTTACTATTCTGCTAGTTTACACAATATGCAAATTAGGCACCCAGATTTGGAAAGCCAGAATATGGCAACCCTATTTTGGAGGGAACTTCTGCACACGAGTGCAACTTCAAACGTCCCTGGGAGATCATGCAGGTATATGATCTTCTTACATTAGCGCAACTTAATTCATTGAGCAAGCACTTTGTTAGTCTATATGTCGGGCACTGACTTTTAGCAGACGGGCAATTTAGCCAAATCTTCACACCTTGTTCTCCAGCACTATTCAACAAGTTGGGTAATTGCAACGAAGTAAGCATAATCCTTGGAAATGTAAACAACCCTTATAAAGCACATGGCTCTTGCACCCATCCCTCAGCTTAATCTTCAGCATAAAGAACCAGAGAGGCAGCTCCAGTATTTTGCAGGTGATCTTACACCACCTCAGCAGAGTCAGATTTAAAGCCATGTCCTTCTAGGTGCGCTTTTCCTTTCCCTGCAACTTTCATTTTTCATTGTCACGCACAAGCAACTGCGACTGAGGCTAATCCAATAAAGGAAGTGACTAGCAACATTCCAAAGAGCTGGTTAACAACAGTAACCCTATTTAAATAGATCTAACAAGCTCATCTGACTAAGTATTCACCACTACTAATAACTGAAGTGTTGTTTTTATAGACTTTAGAGACTGCAAGTAATTTAGGGACCAGTAATTTTGTTTAATGTGCTGCATTATTGTTAATTTCTGGAGCAATATTGCTCCAACCCCTGCTAACTTGGCAAAGAAGCACCTTTTAACATGGTGATTCTCTTTATTTAGCAGGGGGAGAGTAACTGGCCCTATCCACCCCCAGCACTGTACCTCCAGTGACTGTTGCTGGTGTCTATCTTAAGTTTCTTTTTAGATTGTGAGCCCTTTGGGGACAGGGATCCATCTTATTTATTATTTCTCTGTGTAAACCGCCCTGAGCCATTTTTGGAAGGGCAGTATAGAAATCGAATGAATGAATGAATGAATATTAACATTACTGTTAATTTTTGGAGCCTTAGTCAAATAATTTTCGGAGATAATTTTTTTATTACTGCACTGACAATACAAAAGGTAGCAGGATTTTGTCCTGCTTTATTACCTTATTTTGTTCAGGTTTTTTTACATTGCTGTTAGTTGCTAATTGTCTTTATAGTCTATAGTCTATATGACTTTATAGTCAATTATTGCTAGCCATGCCTGCATTCTATCTGAAGAAGTAGTATATGAAATCATTTCTGGAACTTCTAGGAAAAAAACAGAAAACAGAAAATGCAGAAATAATTATTCCTAGTTTCCCTTCCGACCTATGACATTTGTAATTCAAAGCCTCAACATTGCCTAACAGGAAACAAATTGTATCCAAAATGCAGAGCACAAAACCCCCTTACATCTGTGCACTGTTCTATACTAGTTAAATAATACTTTTCATTGAATGACTCAAATGCTGTGTGACTCAATGGGTTTTATGGTTTAATCCTGACAGAATAATACTTTGGTGTATTGTGAAAGGCGAACACTAGACAGGATCATGTCCATGAGTTCTTGCACTGGTGCAAAGTGTATTTTGTGATCCATCTGATCACGGGTTACAAATCTGGAATAGTGTTAGTGGCTAGTTATTTGTCATTGCCACCAACCCCACCCCTGCTTCCAGGTTTCTGGCACACAAAGAGGAAAATTGGAGAAGGGAGGAGTCTGCTTCTCATTTTAGGTTGGGTTGAGAGATACTCAGAACCCATGAGAATATGTCCTGCTGCTTCCAAATGCCTCCAAAATACAGAAAGGAAGAGCGTATGAACCTGCTATTTCACTTAGTAGACGGAAGAGATCATTTCACTCAGGGGAAGAGTAAAGAGTTCTCAAAGTGGTTACAGAGAAGAAGAATCAGATAGTGACTCCCTGTCGCCAAGGGCTCACCGTCTAATAGGAAATACAGGCCAGACACCAGAAACAACCATTGAAGGGACGCTGTGCTAGAGTTGGGTAGGAACAGTTGCTCTCCCCTGACTAGGGATGTACAAGCTGGTTTGAAACTGAACTGGCTCGGCTCGAAGGCCTGACCTCAAACCGAGCTGGGACCAGTGCAGTTCGAGGTGAAGTAGAACAGGGCCTGGCTTGAGGGGGTGCCAAAACTGAACATGCCTAGTCCGGTTCAAATTCAAACTGAATCGGGAAGAGCAGTTTTGTGCATATCCCTACCCCAACCCCACTAAATATAAGAGTATCGCCACTTAAAAAACTGTACCTCTTTGCCCAGTTAGCAAGGCAAACTTACCCAGAAGGTTTCAGCACTAGACTCTGCCAAACCTAAATGTTTGTGGGGGGTCCTAAGTGGGAAGGAGTTTGAGATGTGGAACAGACACCAAAGGTTCTTTGATCTCCTAGAGATCCTTCCGGAGAAGCTAGAAGGGACAATCCCCCTAAAGCCATTCAACAGAGCCACACTGCACGGATCCATGCCAGAGCACTACGCTTTTAAATTTCCTGTAACTTCACTTGAGGGGCAGGGATTTAAAAGCCATCAGGCTCTGTCTGGGGACATAACTACCAAGTTGGAGCTTTGGATTTTGTTGAATCAACATCTGCCTTTCATGGAAGGGGGGCAATAAATAGTTTCTTCTTGAAGAATGGCAAGCTTTATTACGACTGCCCATCACAGAAGTGAGCATACACAACTCTACCTCCACTTGAGTAGTTCGGAATGAGGCATAAGAGACAAAAGAGAAAACACATCTATTTCAAAAGATACACACTTCAGATTTCAAATAAACTGGGCTTCGAATCAACTTGCATTCTTCTGATAAGCTTACTCACATGCTCTTCCCCCACCCCACATAGGTATTCCCCTGTTGAAACTCTATTGGTCCTCCTGGGTCACCTGACCACTCCTACACTAGAAGCTATAATACCTCCCTTTGACCTAAGCCTTGATCATTTTTTTAGGATCTAGGAATCGGTCCCAAAATTTAGAAGCCAAACAAACTGGACACTTGGCAAAATTACCAGACTTATGATGGACACTGTGGTGGCGGAGAGAGGGTCAATGGGCTTCTATTTATCCCCTTTACTTAGAACAGGAACAGGGCTGCCTGGGACAAATAAAGGTTTGATTAAATAGCTCTACCGCTGAATGCCACCATTAAATTTCTAGGCGCCATGGCTCTCTGGTGCCTAGGATTTGTCAAGCCTTGTTTTAACCACTAGCATTGGTGGTACAGGGAGCAAGTTACTTAGTTAGGCTGCCAGAGACCTGATCTGAGACCTGCACAAGAGAAAACGTGGTTTCCTGAAGGGTCTAGGTTTCTCCCGTGGGTGACCTGCGATGAATCAACAGGCCCAGACAAAAGCCTGCATGCCCTTAGGGAAGATTAGGCTCATAGACCTGACTGGATATTACTTGCCCGTGTAAGGAACAGGGCCTGTAGACAACTAGCAAGATGCTGACTCAGAAATGATCACCCCATCTCCCCGCCCCCCAGCTCTAACTCTGCTCAGCCTGTCAAAGCAAACTATAGATCCCACAGTCTTAAGAACCAGTTTCTCACAAACGGTACCTACTTTGTAAGAAAGGCTTTCCTTTCCTCTGTTGAGTAAGAGCAGAGATTTCCTGAAGAACAGGTGGAATTTTAATCTGCCAGGATTGTGCATCTATTTTAGGTCCTGTCAGGGAAGGGTTGCCACAGTCAATAGAGGGGATCCTAGAAATCTGATTAAGGTTTTGGGACAAAGACAGCTTTGCAGCAGGAAACTGCATGCATTTTAAACTAACTTGGTGGCAACACCAGATGGACTACAATTATGGAATCAGCTTTCCCTTGATCCAAGAGAACCAAGCATCCATTCACCCCTTTTCTACATTGCATTTACAATGCTGTTGCACAAACAATGTGTTTTGGCAAGCTGGAACTAGTTGAACAGCTTAACCATACAGGCATTTCTGCAATATTCACCATAGTGAATGGCTGCTTTCTTAAGAACATTATTTAAAACTCATTATATTGGTGAACAGACGTAGGTTCACCAAAGAAGACATCTCATGTTGAAGTCTGATCATCCTCGATGCCTGTGACACTGGAAACAAGAGGGGAACATTCCAAAGGGATAGGCATGTTACAGCAAACACACAAAGAGTCTTGTGACAGCATTTGTAGAATTGGACATGACACATCACATCTTCAGAGAAAGAAAACAAAAACCACACACAAGGGAGGGGTAAAGCAAAGATATTGCTAGTCACTCAACAGATCTGGGGTCCAGGCCCATGCCCCCTTTTGATAATTAAAACTAAATCATGCCCCCACCTCTGCAGATAGATAGATAGATAGATAGATAGATAAAAATTTTATTTCAAACATTGACCAGTAAAACCTCTGCAGAATAATTACATCTGACTCTTCCCCAAAGGCAAAATGAGACAAGCTAAAGTGTCTGTCCCAAGCACAGTACCTTTTAGGGAGGAGACGATCAGTAAAGGCAAACACACACCCTAATGCAAGAAGGAAGTGGCTGATGACATTCGATGCTCTGAGTCATTCATTGGGGACCCAAGCCCCATGGGCCATGCCCTAATGACTCCCCTACTAACTGAGCAAAGAGGCACCTTTTTAAAATGGCAACTCTCTTATATTTAACAAGGGGAGAGCAACTGGCCTTATTCATCCCCAACAGTGCATCCCTCCAGTGGCTGCTGTTGGTGTCTTGTTTCTTTTTCAGATTGTGAGCCCTTTGGGAGCCATTCTATGTATGTATGTATGTATGTATCAACTTTTGTTGAAAAGCAGTATATAAATATTTGTTGTATTGGTATAGCAAGAGATAATAAATACTGGAAAGATTCAACTATTTTCTAAAATTTGCCCTGCAAACACTGAAAGATAAAAGCCTGCATGAAAAGAACTGGGGGAATAATCTAAAGTAATGTAGACAAAAATCGGGGAATGGCCATCATCCGATGGTAGAGTACCAGATTTTCATGCCAAAGGTCCCAGGTGCACTTCTTGCTATTCCAAGTAGGGTTGGCCTGTCTGGAAACCATGGAGAGCCACTGACAGTCAGTGCAGACAACATGTGAGTGGCCCCTAGCCATACTGCACTGGATATAAATATTTTTAATTTAATTAATTAATATTGAGCCAAGATGGACCAATGGCTTGACTCGGTATAAGATAGCTTCCAGAATAATTATTCAAGATTGACTACAAAAGTTATGAACACAACTGAGCACAAATGCCCATGTGTACTGAAAATAAAGAGAAGCAACTATCATTTTTGATGCGTTTTCCTGCCTGGTCACCAAGAGGCGATTCTTACTTGTCATGGGCAACCAGGCAAGTGCCTGTTTGCAAGCTTATCCTTATGTTCAACAAGACTTGGTGCGAATTCTGACTAGGACACCTGGCGAGACTTGTTGCCATTAAAATTCTATTCACACATTATATTCTAGTCTCAAGACAGCCAGCAATGCCCTTGAGATGCTTTGAACATTTCATACACTTTCTTTCCCTAGTTAAGAATACACAAGGATCTGTTGCAGTATAAGGGCTAGGAGACTGAGTGATGGATTAGGAAGATTTCTGGTTTGAATTCAAGTTCCCTCAATGAACCTGGCATGCCACTCCCTCTCATTTGCAACACAGTGATAATAATACTGACTTCTCTCTTACAAGAACTTAATGTACACAACGTGGTTTAAGTGCTCTAAATTAGTGGAAGTGCAACTCTGCTGGATCAGGGCAAAGGCCCATCTAGTCCAGCGTCCTGTTTCCCACAGTGGTCCACCAGATGCTTTGGGAAGCAAGGCATGAGGTCAGCAGCCCTCTCTGCTCTTTGTCTCCCAACAACTGGTATTCAGCAGCATCTCCAGTTCCAGGGATTGAACCAAGGACCTTGTGCATGCAAAATATGTGCTCAAACACAGAGCTGTAGACTCGAATTGCTGTAACACACTCCATATGACATGAAGTGTTCTCCAGAAATTTAAATCAGGCAAGAGCTGAGGTAGAATTAGTAGACTATGGCCACACATGGAGAAGGAAAGGAGCAGACAATCTTTTCCGCTGACACAGAAGCTTGCTGCAAGTTCAGTTTCCTTGTCCAGACATTTTACAACAGCCTTAGCGCCATCATGGGTGTGATCTAGAATGGAAGGAAGATGAGATTTGGTCTTGTGGTAGCAAGCATGAACTGCCCACTTTGCTAAGCAGGGTCTGTCTTGGTTTACATCTGGATGAGAGACTACACACGAGTGCTGTAAGATATTGATGGGGGCATTGCTCAGCATGCAGAACAACCCAGGTTCAACCCTTGGCATCTCTAAGTAAGGCTGGGAAAGACTCCTGCTTGAAACCATGGAGAGTGACAGCCAGGCAGTGTAGACAAGACTGAGTTATACAGAAGAATGGTCTGACTTGGTAGACACACACACACACGATGGATAGATAGACAGATAGATAGATGGGGAGGGGGAGAGAGACAGACAGACTATCCAAATAATCTGAAGAAAACTAAATATATTTCTATGCCAGCATCCTAGAATTACTGCACCAGAGAATAAGTGGTTAGGCTGCGATACATTACTAACACATTAGAACATTATGAAAAAATATACCATCACACAGGCAAGAAATATGACAACAATACTGCAAAGGGATGCATTATGGCAAGTTCAAGGCTAGGATGCAAGACTTGTGAAATTTCCTAGGAACATTACTTGTTTATGGAGACAAGCCCCTGTTTGAGAGGCTTATGTTGTCTATCTTAAATCTTACAATTAGTAGGGTTTAGCTCCAGATTAGTTGAGAAAGCTACTCAGAGGACTAGCATGACTATGGCAGAGAAGCGGGTGGATAAAGTTTGTACTTTTTAAAAAAGGCATTTTTCTTAAAAATTTTAATATTTTAGTTAATTACTTTAACTAAAATATTTAGTTAAAAATTAAATGAGATTTTGTGTCTTGTTAATAAAGTAACTGTCTCTTTAAAATAACCTAGATTAAAACAAAATCTGAATTTAATATGTTAATTCTGCACTTATCACTTAAAATCAAATTCATGCTGCACTGTCCAATACATTATATTCAGGCCGGGTTTTCTATTAAAAAAAAAAATTACACTTCTAAGAGCAACTCATTTGTTTTTTTATAAATGTGTAACCTACCCTTCAACATAACACAATTCCAGGGCAGCTAAGACAGTACGGTTTAAAAGCTATACAATATTCTCTAAAACATCATTAATTATATATAAAAGCAGCATTTAAAAAAGGGCAGCATAAAAACAATTTAATCACAATTAAAAGCATGGGAAAATAAAAGGGTCTTTACCTGACATCAAACAAGAAACAAGGAACATCAGCCTGGGGGAATCATTCCTTAAGCTTTTTATTATAAATATGAGAAAATACACTGCACAATTTATTTAGCAAACAACAAAGACCATCAACTGAACAAAATTGACATATTTTCATCTTCAGACACAGCTTTTGCCCAGTAACTACCAGTCTCATTTCTGGAAATATTGCCGCAAACTTAGGTGTGCTAGATTGTGGGCAAATTCTGCACTGGATTAGTAAAGAGTAGTAGTGGTGGTAGTAGTACTGGATTATGGTCCATATTCAAGTAAGTAATCTTGTTTAGCGACCTTGGATGGGTACAGAAAGCCAAAGAGTAATCCATTAGTTTCAAAATTGCCCTGTTGTCTCCAAACAGGGAGGTAACACTGTGTAGGGCAAAAGGAATGGGGCCTGGGGACATTGCCTGACACCCAGAGCAATGATCCACAGATATACCAGGAGGATATCAGAGACGCATGTACCAGAGACAGAAGTTTGGGGCCTTCTACACATTTGAATAAAATAAAAGTAAGTAAGATGGGTCCATGCGGCAGGAAGCTTTCTTAGCTGCACAGCATGAGGTTCAGCAGTGGGGAGTGAATTTTGACAATGTGCGCTGCCTCTGGAAGTGTCCTGTGTCACCCAAAAAGATGTCTCTGAGGGCTGCACCACCCTAAGTGACATATTTTCAGGTGACTCAGGGCACTTCCAGAGGCAGTGCACATCGTCAAAATTTGCTCCTTCCCCCTGCGCACACAGGCATAGCTATTGTGGGAAAGAACATCTTCCTGGCACATCTGCAGTGCACTGCTCTGGATGTCAACCAGTATCATGACATGGAAGTTCTGTAAACAGTAAGATGGTAGAAACATTCGCCCCTTATTTTTAATGGAATGACACTAGCTATCCAGACAGCCAAGCATTCCGTACCAGACAGCATTAGATTCAGATTCACTGAGCAACAAGTTCACTGACTCTCAGCCTCAGTTCCTCACCTGTAAAACGGGAAGAATACTAACCTATTTCATAGTGCCTTTGTGAGGACAAAATGGTAAAAACTGTAAAAAATTTCTGTTGACTTAAGAAGTGCTATATACTATTAAAAATAAATGCTTAATTGCTACTTTGCCCAGTTTTCATTCTTTCTATGTATCATGAAATCAACTCTGGCAGCTGTTTGTAAAAATATCCAGTTGATAGAAGAAGAAAGTTTGCAATAATGTTGTAAAGAATGATCCACACATGCAATTTTCACTACACTTCCTAACAGGCCCACTCATACAAACCATGCGAATTGTTTTTCTATGGGCTTTTGAATTTTCCCAGTTAGTTGAGAAGCATACTTGTGTTCCATGCTTGAGTTCCAGAAGGTCACTGGGGTCTGATCCCACCAGCTGAAGATCAATACAGCACACCAGTTCTCAATTTGCACACATGGACACATTCTCTCAGGCACAGGAGAGCTACTTGGCGACGGTTGCCTTATATAACACACACACACACACACACACACACAATCTCTCTCATACACTCTCTCTCTCACACACACACTGGCTGACATCCAGACTAGTGCTGAACTTGTGCTAGTGCAAGGATGTTGTGCTAGCAAAATGCACTATGTCAGGAGCTTGGATTCCACACAACTTTTGTGCTAGCATTTGTGCTTGTGCGGCAAGGTGACAACTTGTAGCAGAAATAGATGTCCACATCCTGTTCCATTAGCCTTGTCAGCAATGCTTGTTAATGAGCATCTTTAACAACGTTAAAGATGCTCAAATGAAACTTTGAGCATTTGTGTAGCTATGCAATCTTGCATGTGTGCATCACTACACAAGCTCAGTGTTCATCAGTCTGGATGGGAGCCATCATCTGCAGTGGATCAAATATAGAACGCCTTGGTTTAAAAGTTAGAGGATTTCAAGGGTAGAGGACCAACTCAAACTTCTGAGAAATAAGAGCGTGATCCTTTCCAACTGCTTCCATGCATACACAATATTTTTAAACTTCAAAAGACCAGAGTTAACAGACTGCCCTCCAAACACTGCATATGCCTGGCAAGAGGAATGAGTCTTGCCAGAAAGTGAGAGGAAAAAATAAGGCATCAGAACCTCCTTTTATGACAGAAGGCCAAGCGTGCTGTAGCCAGAAACCAGAGTTCATGGAACTTTCACAATGTGCAGACGATAAATCCGTTCATATTATTAGAATTACTGGACAAAAGGGTGCATTATGCCCTTGGCTGCACAGCAGGGACATAAAATAGCACAAACTCTTTTCTAAATGAACTTCCAAATCCTGAGGCGGATGGGGGTGGTTGACAACAGGGCATCTTCCCCCTTCCCTGACTGACAGTTGGGAACAGAAAATCCAAGGGCTGAGAAAGGGCTGGTTAGATAGATGAGAAAGAGCTGTGGAGTAGCCAGAGGAACACAGGAATACAGGGCCTTATACCAAGTCAGACCATTGGTTCATCCAGCATTCTATACTGACTGACAGCACCACTGCAGGGTTTCAGGCAGGAGTCTTTCCCAGCTCTACCTGGAGGTGCAGCCATGGATTGAACCGGGGACCTTAAGAACAGAAGAAGAGCCCTGCTGGATCAGGCCCAAGGCCCATCTAGTCCAGCATCCTGTTTCACACAGTGGCCCACCAGATGCCGCTGGAAGCCACAGGCAGGAGTTAAAGGCGTGCCCTCTCTCCTGCCATTACTCCCCTGCAACTGGTACTCAGAGGCATCCTGCCTTTGAGGCTGGAGGTGGCCCACAGCCCTCCGACCGGTAACCACTGATAGACCTCTCCTCCATGAAGTCATCCAAATCCCCTTTAAAGCCATCCAGGCTGTTGGCTGTCACCACATCCTGTGGCAGAGAGTTCCACAAGTGGATCATGTGTTGTGTGAAAAGGTACTTCCGTTTGTTGGTCCTAAACCTCCTGGCAATCAATTTCATGGAGTGACCCCTGGTTCTAGTGTTGTGTGAGAGGGAAAAGAATTTCTCTCTATCCACTTCTCCACACCATGCATGATTTTATAGACCTCTATCATGTCTCCCCGCAGACGTCTTTTTTCTAAACTAAAAAGCCCCAGGTGTTGTAGTCTTGCCTCATAAGAAAGGTGCTCTAGGCCTCTGATCATCTTGGTTGCCCTCTTCTGTACATTTTCCAGTGCTACAATGTCCTTTTTAAGATATGGTGACCAGAATTGTATGCAGTACTCCAAGTGTGGCCACACCATAGTTTTGTATAAGGGCATAATAATATTAGCAGTTTTATTTTCAATCCTCTTCCTAATGATCCCTAGCATGGAATTTGCGTTTTTCACAGCTGCCGCACATTGAGTTGACACTTTCAACGAACTGTCTACCATGACCCAAAGATCCCTCTCCTGATCCGTCACCGACAGTTCAGATCCCATCAGCATATACTTGAAGTTGGGGTTTTTCGTTCCAATGTGCATCACCTTACACTTGCTAACACTGAACCGCATTTGCCACTTTGTCACCCACTCACCCAGTCTGGAGAGATCCTTTTGGAGCTCCTCACAATCTGTTTTGGATTTCACTACCCGGAAGAGTTTGGTATCATCTGCAAATTTGGCCACATCGCTGCTTACCCCTGCTTCTAGATCATTTATGAATAAATTAAAAAGCACCGGTCCCAGTACAGATCCCTGGGGGACCCCACTTCTTACTTCCCTCCATTGTGAAAACTCTCCATTTATACCTATCCTCTGTTTCCTGTCTTTCAACCAGTTAGCAATCCACACATGTACTTGTCCCCTTATCCCATGAACACTAAGTTTCCTCAGGAGTCTTTGATGAGGAACTTTGTCAAAAGCTTTTTGGAAGTCCAGGTAGACTATGTCAACTGGATCACCTTGATCCACACACTTGTTGACACTCTCAAAGAATTCCAAAAGGTTTGTGAGGCAAGATTTACCTTTGCAGAAGCCATGCTGGCTCACTCCCAGCAGGGCCTGTTCTTCTAGGTGCTTTACAATTTTATCCTTGAGGATGCTTTCCATCAATTTGCCTGGAATGGACGTTAAGCTAACCAGCCTGTAATTTCCCAGATCGCCCCTGGATCCCTTTTTGAAAATCAGTGTTACATTTGCTATTCTCCAGACCTTCTGCATGGAAAGCAGATGCTTCACCACTGAGCTATGGCTCCATTCCCAACATGTGGCAACTGCATTCAAGGGAAGAAGAGTATACTAAATTCCCTAGCCGGTGCTCTGGAGGGTACAACAGAAGAGATTCAAAGAGAGGCAGCATATAAGCCAGGAAAATGGCACAAAAATGTTTCCTACGATTATCTATTATTAAATATACTAAGTGCCAATTAGGTGATAGGTGCTACACAGAAAGACCTTGTTTCAATATGATTTTGACATAGAAAATAACTGGAGTTGTGTTGTCTCTAGGCTCTGGTATTGCTTTGCTCTGCTGCTGATATTGTTTTAATTTCAATGCCATTTTACTTATTTATAGTTTCGAACTTTGGTGGTTTGGCTGCCCTTGAGGCCCCACATTGTGAGAATGTTTTAATAAAGGCACATATTGTAAATAAAATGTACCAGCCCACGAAAAATGTGCATTCTCAAATTTCTGAAGTTAGTGAGAAAGAGGCCACAATGAGTCTCCTGGGGTGAGGAGTTCCACAGTCTAAGGTGCCACAACAGAGAAGGCCCTGTCCTGCCTACCTAACAGCTACACTTTCATTACAGGTAAAATAATGAAATGTACCAAGGCAAGCCTGTAGACCCCATCAGGTGGGCAAGATCATATAGGAACAGTCAGCTATTTAGATATCCTAGTTCCAAACTGTTCAAAGCTTCCTCCTATGATACCTCCTGCCAATGAGGCCTATCCCAAGTGAAGACGAATGGAAATAACCCAGAGTTCTTGTCTATATTTTTCCAGATCTCCTTAGAAGTCAAGAACAAATAGTTGCTTCTCTCTGTTACTATTCATGTCTTAATCCGACACATATTTGCGCTGTAAGGAGTCTACCACACAAGGTTTTGGTTTTTTTTTAAATCACAAAAACAGATAAAACTTAGCTGTGAGGCCCAATAAATGTTGAAGATCTGAGGCTCTCGCTTTCCCTCTTTTCTTCTGGCACCCACTGGGAGTTCCCATTTGCTAAGAGGCACCCAGCCAATCAAAATAAAACATTACTCTGATGTAGGTCAGCAAAAAAAGGGACACTAGAGAAGCTGATGCAGTGCATTACAAATTCACTCAAGTAAATAGAGCTGTAGCAGGAAGGACAGCATAAACAGAAGTAGACCCTGAAGCCAGAAATTTTGAAGTGAGGGCAGAAGTGATGATGAAGGGATATAATTACTCAGAGGGCAGCATAAGTGCATATGAAACAGCAAATTAGAGTATTACACATTTTAATCAAATAAAAATCAAATATACACATTAAAAAATAAGCCTGAGTACTTGTTAGTCACCCCAATGCTCTTGAACTCACTGGCCAGAGGACTGGAAGCCAGAAGTGGAATTGCTTCTTACTGATAATTTGGGTAAAATGTGTGTTTTTCTTTGTGGACTGGTTCTAGGGTTGCCACGTTCGGAGGGAATTTCTGAACACAACCATTTGAGGGGGAGGCACACACATACATGCACATTTTAAAACAATTCCTTCTAAATTCCTTCCTTGGAATTGCAAAGAGTGCTTGACAGTGCAGCTGGGTGGCTGCTTTGTTTGCACATCCCCCGCCCCCCAACAGCGTTCTTTGCACAGTCCCTGCTACTCCACACAGGAGATACTTCCTCTTGGTGAAGAGAGGCCCTCACAAGACTGAAGGTGCCACATCAGGCAATGAGTGTTCTAGAGAGAGAAAGGGAGACTCCACAATGCTGACACGATGTAGCTACAATGCCTGGAGAAAAGCACCAGAAAAATGGGTAAAATTCATTAAAGCAATTTCCCCACTCAAATTCCTGGACATTCTGTATCCAGGTCAATGCTTTTCTTGGACAGAACATCCAATTCCTGAACTGTGCAGGCCAATCCTGGGCATGTGGCAACCCTAGCAGATACCAGGAGACCATGGTTTGACTGTTGTGACCATATCTCAGGTTCATGCACTTCTATCTCCATTTAGAGATAGAAGTGCATGAACCTGAGATATGGTCACAACAGTCAAACCATGGTCTCCTGGTATCTGCTAGGGTTGCCACATGCCCATGCTTTCTTTAGAGACTCCTGCCTGCAACCTTGGAGAAGCCGCTGCCAGTCTGTGTAGACAATACTGAGCTAGATGGACCAATGGTCTGACTCAGTAGAAGGCAACTTCTTATGTAAGTCTGGAACCAGCCCTGCCTCATAACTAATAATATTTATGAGTAATTTTCAGAAAACAGTGTTCCAGTTATTGGGGGGGGGTCCATAAGGTCGAGGTTACCAGAGCCTTTATTTATTTATTTAAACATTTCTATACCGCCCAAAACTTACGTCTCTGGGCGGTTTACAACAGACACTAAATTTGATTTGACTAAAGTGTGGAGGAAGTGTTGGGGGGCTAGTGGATTTCATTAATAATCTTCTCTCCCCATAATCTGGACACTGTCAAAAGCAGAGTCAAGATTCGTTGAGACAGAATTCTCCAGAACACATCAGCCATGCCATTATCCCTATGAGCTGTCAATACACCAGACCATCTTCTAATATTTTTATTGAATCAGACTGTGTGTGTGGATTGCGAGCCCTTTTGAGACAGGAAATCATCTTACTCTTATTCCGTTTTCTGTATAATCCATTTTGTGAACTTCTTTGTTGAAAAGTGGTATATAAATATTTGTAGTAATAATAATAAATTATTATTTCTTCTTTACACAGTCAGACAGGTGTTATTGACTGGTTTGTTTTATCCAGACATCGAGTCCTTCCCAAGGACCTGGGATGGCTGAATTTTATTATCAATATTGTTATTATTGTTATTATTATAATAGATATCATTGCAAAATATAAGCTGTTCCCAGTAAAGTTGCTTTTTGTAATTGTCTGGTGGTGATTTCTGTGGCCCCTATGGTGTTGAGGTGCTCTTCAAGGTCTTTTGGGACTGCACCCAGGGCGCCAATTACCACTGGGATTATTTTGGTCTTTTTCTGCCACAGCCTTTCAATTTCAATTTGTAGATCTTTGTATTTGGTGATTTTTTCTATTTCTTTTTCTTCTATTCTGCTATCCCCTGGTATTGCTATGTCAATTATTTTAACTTGTTTTTCTTTCTTCTCGACTACAGTTATATCTGGTGTATTGTGTGGCAGATGTCTGTCTGTTTATTTGTAATAATAATAATAATAATAATAATAATAATATTTTATTAGACAGTTACAGAAGTAAAGTGACAACTCAAAGGGAAACGAGAAGCTGAAAGTCAGAATTAAGCAACTGCTCTGGCATGAGCATCGGTCATCTAAACACACAACTCACCCTGACTGGGCTCTCCTCACTCTGCCCTATGCTAAACCTTCAGACTCATTTGGCTGCACTGGGCATGTGATAAGCCAGCTACAATAAGCTGCTCAATAAATGACAATGAGTCTCTGTAGCTGATGAAGTGAACTTCAGTACTGCCCACCAGCAATTCTTTATAAGGAGATAATCTTTAAATTCATTATTAAGGTCAATCAAAGGACTGCCACGCCGAACACACCAGGGGGAGCAACACAGCATGCAAGCACCCAGAAGATGAAGTTTGGGGGGATTAAATTACTTCATCTCAAAAACACAGCGCAGTAAGATCAAGCGCTCATATTTGGAAGGGATCACTTTCCCCAGATAGTCACTTCTAAGTCAGGGGTCTCAATGCTATTTGAATGTTTCTTCAGATATTACACATCGATCGTTTCTGTGAAAACATGTGCATTGTCTTGGCTGACTGATTAAAATCAAGGAATTCCACATTGTTTAATACAGGACTTGACAAATCCCAGGCACCACGGAGCCTAGAAATTTAACCTTGACTAAGATATTCAGAGGCAGATTTAATAAAAACTTCGTTTGTCTCTGGCAGCCCTGCTTCTGTTCTAAATATCTGTAAATATCTACTTGCAAAGGGGGATCAAAAGAAGTCTATTTACCCTCCCCCTCCACAATGTCCATCGCTATGTCCAGTAATTTATCAAGTGCTCAATTCTCTAGTTCTCAAATTTTTTAGCTGGCTCTTAGATCTGAAGAAAATTTGTCAAGGCCTAGTTTGAGAAATCTTGCTGCCCAGAGCAGTAGTGTACTGGAGGGATGAGGTAGAAATACTATCTATCTATCTATCTATCTATCTATCTATACACACACACACACACACACACACACACACACACACACACATATATATATCTATATATCTCCATCCTATATAATAAGAACCCAGGGTGTGTGCCCGTGTCTCTGGTGTCTGCGTCCGTGTTTCCCTCGGCTGTTCTGGGCATGCGCGGAGCTCATGCCCAGAACAGCTGAGGGAGACACGACCGCAGGCACCAGGCGGCCATGTTGGCCGGATGGCCAGCCCGGCTGCGGGGAGGCCGGAGGCGGCGCCCGTGGAACCGGACGGACTGCAGGGAGGGCAGAGGCGGCAGCGGCGGGACCAGCCCTGCCGTGGGGAAAGCCGAGGCAGTGGCGGCAGGTCTGGCCCGGCCGCAGGAAGGGAAGCAGCGGCCTCGGCCAGAGGACAAGTTGTGGCCAAGGTGGCGCCAGAGGCGGAGGACCCAGGCTGTGAGGCAGCACGCTGCCGCTTCCGTGAGGGGGAGAGAAGCCGCCCGGAGGAGCCGGCCCCGCCGCAGCAGGTGCGGGATCCGGCGGCGGTGGGGGAGGCCAGGGAAGTCGGCAGGCCCGGGGGGAAGCCGGAGCCCTGGGTAAGCGGGCCCTGCTGAGGGCCCCGGCCAGAGGAGGCGGAGGGCCTGGGCGGGAGGAGGCGGCTGGGGAGGGCGGAACAGGCTATTAGCGCCCGTTAATTTAACAGGCTGAAAGATACTATATAGATAGATAGATAGATAGATAGATAGATAGATAGATAGATAGAGATAGATATAGATATAGATATATAGTATTTCTACCTCACCCCTCCAGTAGCAAGTATTTCTACCTCACCCCTCTGGGCAGCATATACACACACACACACACACACACACACACACACACACACGTGTTTAATAGCACACGCATAAAAGCAGGCTACTGGGAAAACTGAAGATTGCTGCTACTGCAGCAGATGTGCTTCAGTTCCATTGTCATTATCCACAAATGTGACAGTACCATCATCACTAATCACAGAACCCCTGATAAATGAGCAAAGAGACACCTTTAAAGTGGTGATTCTCTTATATTTAGCGGGGAAGAGCAACTGGCTCTATCCAACCCCAGCACAGCATCCCTCCAGTGGCTGTTGCTGGTGTCTACCTTATGTTTCTTTTCAGATTGTGTGCCATTTGGGGGCAGGGGACCGTCTTATTTATGTATTATTTGTTTTTCTATGTAAACTGCTTTGAGAATTTCATTGAAGAGCGGTATATAAATATTCGTGGTAGAAGACAGAATCTTTAGAGTAGGTACATGGAGAGGTTGAATAGTGACATGAGTAGTGACCGATTCTGAGGAGCTGGGACCAGCAGCACTAGACACAGTTCTAAGCCTCAGCACCAGGAACATCAAAACAGAAGGCTCTCAAACAGCACCCTCAGAGCCAGAGTTCACCAAAAGATCTCAGCTCTCCCAAACCAAGAACTCCATGCTTTCTGGAGCGTGCAAACCAACATCAGGCTAGGCAGGACTTGACAGAAGGGAGAAGTACAAGACTAGAGACCAGAAGGCCTCCACTCTCAAGGCAGGGAGCCAGAACCCAGGAGGAGTAATCTGAGCAGGCCTTTTAAAGGCCTCAGTATACCTCTGGCCCTTGTTAGAGCAACTTTGTGCCCTCGGAGCTATCCATGGTTCTGAAACTCCTACCTGCCTTGCCGTTTACACTCTGTCTCTCCTTCATGATCCTTGCTCATGATCCAGAAACTAATAATCGTAGCAATCTTCACATTACATAATAATCTACTATTCAATATTTTGCATTCTTTACTAACTTCATCCTACTTAAGTTAGATGTGTACTTTACAGTACTTGGGTTTGCAATCTCACCCTCTTCTGAAGGCTTGGAGTAGGGTTACAACACTTTTTTAAAAGCAGAGATAAAATCAATCATGAAATGATTACAAGGCAGTGCGATAAGATGTGCTAGGATCTCAGCTACAACCTCCCCCACCCCCAGTTTAGCTTTTCATTGCTGAAACTCACTCCATGAAAGCATTTTCATGTTTCTGAAACAGATGCAGGGTTTTGATCATCCATCCATCTTATTTATTTATTTATTATTTCTCTGTGTAAACCGCCCTGAGCCATTTTTGGAAGGGCGGTATAGAAATCAATCAATCAATCAATCAAATAAATAAATAAGACAACTGCAACATCCAGTGTGAACGTGTATGCAATCACCAACCAAGCATCTGTCAAGGGTGCTGTCACTCATTCTGATCCAGCAAACACAGTCCCCATATGGAAAAAGGATTTTGCAGGAGGATCTGCTGTGTCAGGTACAGTAAGGTCTGCCGAGAACACAAGTCTACATCTTGCAATTAAATAATGGATGCATTTTGACAAAGTCTCATAACCACAAACTTTTGCACCATACGCCAGCCACTGCTGTTCCATGCACGTAGATTTATGCCCAGAGCCATCCGCTTTGGGTTGTCAGCTGGTTTCTAGGAGGTCTCCTGTGCCTTTAACAGCTGTAAAACAAGCATTAAAAAAGTTTGTTCTCTCCTTGTGCTGTTCCCATGGTTCTCTGGATTGGGGCCATTACATGGGCTTGGCACATTAGAGTAGCCCACAACAGGACATGACCACCAAGAGTGCAAATATGTGCCCACTCCCTCACTTTCTTTCTAGTCACTCTCTTAAAAAGAAGTAGTTCAGCATAACTGCAGCATGAATCAGGAGGAAAACTTTCATTATTTTTACTTACACAGCAGGCATCACCAAAAACAATGCAAGTACTCAAAAAATGCATTTATTTAACACATTTTTATGCCTCCCCATATGCAAGTCCCTGGGTGGTTCACAATCTAAACACACAACAATTAAAATATTAACACAATTAAAACAGTTTAAAATACAGATAAGCACACTAAAATGTTAAACTTTTAAACTATAAACTAAAAGCCTGACTAAACAGTTATGTTTTCAGGTCCTTCTTAAAAACATCAAGAGATGACGCAGCTCAAATATTGTTAGGAAGCCTGTTCCAAAGTCCCAGGGCAACCCTAGAAAAGGTCCGGTTTCGAATCACCACCAACTGAGCCAGTGGCAACCGCACCCGGACCACCCCACATTATCTTAATAGGTGGCAGGGTTCACAAAGAAAGCGGCATTCTCTTAAATACCTGAGACCCAAGCCATTCAGGACTTCATAGGTAACAATCAGCACTTTGTATTTCACCTGGAAACTTATGAGCAACCAGTGTAGTTGTTTTAAAATGGGTGTAATACTAAAGTTATCTCTTTGGGTAACCCCAGAGACCAACCTGGCTGCTGGATTCTGTACAAACTGCAGTTTCCAGACTATGTACAAAGGCAGTCCAACATACAGCACATTGCAGTAGTCAAGTCAGAATGTTACCAGCGTAGGCACCACTTTTTAAAGGTCATTTATGTTTTAAGGTCATTTACGTCCATAAATGTAGCTGGCATATCAGCCAAAGAATGTTACAGACATGACGAATTTCAACACCAAACCCGGGCAAAGCTGCTGACTAGTCAGGTTTTATTTATTACAGCCTTTATTAATTAGTCTCCTCTCCATCTGCATCAAGGTGTTGGGATCACAGTATGTTTATCAGTTCATCTTTCTACGCATCAATCACCACTGTCATATTTAACTAAATGTTGTATGTAGGTACTGGAGCAGGCCTGCTCTCAGCCTTGAGAGCAGGGAAGATATTCTGTAATTGCATTAAGAGAGGGAAGGGAAAAGCCTCTGCCAGAGTGCAGAATTAATGGCTGGGAACAGGTTCTACTGCAAAAACAAGGAGTTGCAAATTAAGACTATCTATAATCTGGGCGATAATGAGATAAGTCACATTCTGTCTGCTCAAAGTACTGTAATAACAGCCACATATTCAATGGCTGGTCCTCCTCTCGGCCCCCACAGACACTTTATTTTTTGTCTCAGGCAAAGTTAGCAGAATTGCCCAACCCTAAAAATATCAGCATATGTGAGGGAGGGAGAAGTAACTGGAGAATATAGGAAAGCCAGGAGCCACGTGGAGCTCCTTGGAGGAATAAAGACGACAAGCTGTCTGCTCCTCCCCACAGCTCTCAATCCAAAGTACCACCCCATCACAATGATGCACCTCTACCAATTTCTCCCACATGGGTTGAAACACAGGCCTGGTCCATACATGCAAGAGAATAAGGCAGGGATGAGGAAACTGAATGGATTGCACCACTTTAGGTTGCAGATGAGGGGATTCCCCTTTAAACTGCTCACCCACATATTTTTTAAAAACCATAGAAATATAAAACTAGCATTATTATTAATAACTAGCTGACCCGAGTGCTGCTGCGGCTGGGCCGAGTGCCGGCGTGGCAGCCGGGCCGGGCCACCCCCACCCCGCCACACCACCACTACCGCGCTGTCGGGTGGGCCGGGGCCCACTGCCGCTTGGCCCGCCGCTGAGTGCCGCCGCCGCAGCCGGGCCGAGTGCCAAGTCCCGCCGCCGCAGCCGGGCCGCCCCCACCCCGCCGCACTACCACTACCGCGCTGCCGGGCGGGCCGGGCCGGGCTGCCCCCGCCGCCTCACATCTGCTGCAGGGCTGGGGCCCGCCGCCGCCTGGCCTCCGCGGCCGGGCCCACCTGGCTCCCCGGCCATGGCCGCCGCCGCTGTTCTCCTGGGTTCTCCAGCCAATCAGGCGCCCCGCAGCCCAGCCAATCAGCTGGGCTTCCGGGATGCGTTTTTCCCTGGCACACCCAGAAGAATTAAATATATAGATAATAGAATTTATATACTGCCCAGTATAAAAATCTCTAGGTAGTTTACAGAGTTAAAACATACAATATAACACATTTAAAATTCATAAAAAGATAAAAATTATAAATAAAAACACGTTAAAAACACATTAAAATTTAAAATACAATCTCAGTTGAAGGCCTGGGAAAACAGGTACGTCTTCAGGGTCCTCCTAAAAGCAAACAGAGGAGGAGATGCTCTTATTTCAGCAGGGAGTGTGTCCCAAAGCCCTGGGGCAGCCACAGAAAAGGCCCGGTCCCAAGTTGCCACCAAACGAGTCTGCAACATCCATAGTCAGACCTCTCCAGATTATCTTAATAGGTGACAGGGTTCACAACAGAGTATGCAGGCATTGTAGGGAGAAACAGAAAACGAGCACTCTAGGCAGGAAACTTATATTCCCGCTAGCTTAAGGACTACCTGCCCTCAGCTGTGTCTACCCACTTAAGCAGGTCATCTGAGAGGGTTCCGATTAACAGGACAATGCCTGTTGAAAATCCTTTGTTCTGCACATGGGGCCCGACCTTCTTGGTGATTGCCCCAAGGTTATGGAACTTGCTCTAGGAACATAGGAAGCTGCCATATACGGAGTCAGACCATCGGTCTGTCTAGCTCAGCATTGTCTTCACAGACTGACAGTGGCTTCTCCAAGATTGCAGACAGGAATCTCTCTCAGCCCTATCTTGGAGATGCTGCCAGGGAGGGGAACATGAAACCTTCTGCTCTTCCCAGAGCGGCTCCATCCTCTGAGGGGAATATCTTACAGTGTTCACACTTCCAGTCTCCCCTTCATATGCAACCAGGGTGGACCCTGCTTAGCTAAGGGGACAAGTCATGCTTGCTACCACAAGACCAGTTCTCCTCTCTAGACTCAGGGAAGATTTGTACAGCTCCCTCAATCCAGCAGAAGAGCCCAGAATATTCCTGTTTAAGAGAACTATGGATGCCAATAGGGTTCAATAGGGCAAGTAAAAGTTTAGGTGCAGATTATCTTCTGGAAAGCAGTATGAGGAAAGAGTTAAATCCTCTCCCCACTGCATTATGGCTCCAGTCCAGATTGCCCTCCACACTGCAGCTGTTATATCTATTTTTGAAAAGACAAAAATTCAATGACATGTTTAAAATCACATCTTGCTTAAGCTTAAAAGGTTGGTGACAAAGAGCTAGAAAAATAATGAGTAGCTCAGTGTCATTTACACTGACTGGAAGCTCCAGTTTTTCAGATAGGGGCCTTTCCTAGTCCTGTCTGGAGATACTGCCAGGGGTTGAACCTGGGGTCTTCTACATGCAAAGCAGATGTCTACCGCTGAGCTACAGCCCTATACCCAAATCCAGTGTTCCCTCTAACAAGGATTCCCAGAGGTTGTTGACTACAACTCCCAGAATCCTCATCTGCAATGGCTTTTGTTTGGGGATTATGGCCGTTGTAGTCAACATCATCTGGGAATCTCTGTTAGAGGGAACACTGCCCAAATCCTAAATTCTGTTCAGGGGTTATAATAACGAGGACATTGTACATGGAGTAAAGCATCCCTGAGAGCACGCCACCAAGACCTGCCCCCACCATGACACATGCCCAAACTCTACCCCCCATTCTACACAATGACCAGCATTCCAGTTCTTCCACGAGCACTGCAGTTGTCTTTTCAGACAAACACTGTAGGCATGGATAGCAAGGGGCAAGGTTAAACAGCGCACCAGTGTGGGGTAGGGCTTACAGGTCTGCTCTTAGGGATGCTGTATTTGGATACAGCATCCACAAGAGCCCTCTTCAGACATTATAAATCATGAGCAGCGTTCACGCTTACAGTAGGCAAGAGACAGAGGAGGTCACACGCACCCTGCTGTCACTCAACAGCCACCACCACCCTGCGCACCAGATGACTACGCTTACAATGCTGAAGGCGGTAGT
The DNA here is from genome assembly GCF_027244095.1 of Hemicordylus capensis. Classification (NCBI taxonomy): domain Eukaryota; kingdom Metazoa; phylum Chordata; class Lepidosauria; order Squamata; family Cordylidae; genus Hemicordylus; species Hemicordylus capensis. The sequence goes on along the minus strand of NC_069661.1, from coordinate 21,178,386 downwards.
GCTGGAAGCATGCTCATGGGCAAATCCATGAGCTACCTTGATTAATCAAGGTTGCAGCTCACAGATTCGCCCATGAACATAAGAACAGCCCTGCTGGATCAGGCCCAAGGCCCATCTAGTCCAGCATCCTGTTTCACACAGTGGCCCACCAGATGCCACTGGAAGCCACAGGCAGGAGATGAGGGCATGTCCTCTCTCCTGCCATTACTCCCCTGCAACTGGTACTCAGAGGCAACCTGCCTTTGAGGCTGGAGATGGCCTCTAGCCCTCTAACTAGTAGCCAATCATAGACCTCTCCTCCATGAAGTCATCCAAACTCCTCTTAAAGCCATCCAGGTTGTTGGCTGTCACCACATCTTGTGGCTGAGAATTCCACAAGCCGATTATGCGTTGTGTGAAAAAGTACTTCCGTTTGTTGGTCCTAGATTTCCTGGCAATCAATTTCATGGGATGACCCCTGGTTCTAGTGTTATGTGAGGGAGAAGAATTTCTCTCTATCCACTTTCTCCACACCATGAATGATTTTATAGACCTTGATCATGTCTCCCCGCAGTTGTCTTTTTTCTAAGCTAAAAAGCCCCAGGTGTTGTAGCCTTGCCTCATAAGAAAGGTGCTCTAGGCCCTTGATCATCTTGGTTGCCCCCTTCTGCACCTTTTCCAGTTCTACAATGTCCTTTTTAAAATGTGGTGACCAGAAATGTACGCAGTACCCCAAGTGTGGCCGCACCATAGTTTTGTATAAGGGCATTATAATATTAGCCATTTTATTTTCAATCCCCTTCCTAATGAACCCTAATGTACACGCCTACGGCTCCACCCCCTTCAGACAAACAGCTCCATAAGATGTTCGTAGGAGCCAGCAGGTGAGTGAGAGGGAGGGGAGAGACTTCCTCCCACTTTCCCCCACTGTTTGCATGAGCATTGCTCACGATTTAGAATGTCTGAAGAGGTCTAAGCAGAAAGCAGGATCAGGGCTCGGGTATTCCTCTGACTGAAGAATGGGCTAGGAAAGTCTGGTAGGTCAGACTGATGCATAAAATCATAGCATTATATCTGGATAGAACTAAGGCTATACTTAATGTTTCAAAGACTAGGGGCATTTTTTAATCCTTTGGGTAAAGCAGGCATCTTGAGTCCCCAGATGCTGTAGGAATACAATTCCCATCAAGACCACTGTGGCCAGGGATGATGGGATTTGTAGTCCAACAACATCTGGGGACCCAAGTTTGGGAACCCCTGGAATAGAGAATATCCTAAAAATCTGTATACTCCATTTTTGATATCATTATAGTATAATTAATGACTGTGGGTAAAAGTTAGTTAACTTTCACCTATTTATTTTGGCTTATGTACTTTTTTGTCTGAATAATATATACATATACTGTAGTAGGATATTTCAATTGATTGATTAAGAGTTATTGAAATCCCCCCCTTTTTTCTGTCTGTCTTTTGCTTAAAGTATTTGATTAAATGAGCATAACAAAAAATTGTTGTGTTTTTTTTAAAAAAATGGGTTATTTTCATCTATCCATGGTCCTTGAGTAACCGGAAATGACTTCTGATGTCATTTCCTGCTGCCATTTTGTAGCTATCTTCTGCCAGAAAAAAACCTTAAAGGGGAACAAAAATTGGATGATTCTGAAGTTTGGGGGGCATTGCCGAAAAGCTGGAGAGGAAGGTACTGTGTTTATTTCAGCTTCCCCCCTTTTCCTTGTGATTTTTAGCACACTTTAGATTCAAGGAAAATGGTGGGCCACTGTGTGAAACAGGATGCTGGACTAGATGGGCCTTGGGCCTGATCCAGCAGGGCTGTTCTTATGTTCTTATGGTCAGATCATGGTTACATTTGTTTAGTAGCTCTTTCAATCCAAAGAAAAATAAGGATAGGCGATTAGAAAAAGAGGAAAGCTGTATTTTATACAAATGCCAAGACGTTGGTGCAAGATAAGATTGCATAAATGCATCTCATTGTACTCCGTACCCAATCCACCCTTTTAACAGCGCTGGGAAAGAGACTTAACAAGGAGGGAAACAGGTGTGTATTCTATTAAAACAGTTGCATCCATTTCCAGTTCATAGCATATCATCAGTTCACCTGTAATTGTACACAGACAGCCTAGCCACTCAGCATGTCTTTCAACAAAGGACATTTTTACACAAACTCAAAACACATTCAGACCTGCCTTTACTTTCCTCATTCTTTCGGTCTCTCCCGGAAGGAGGCACGAAGCATAATGATTCAATTTTCGAAGAAGACCACATCATTAGTGATTCAAGGCCAGATCCAGGTTATTTCCAAAAACTCATCATTCACATTAATAGGAATTTCATCATCCCACTCAAAGAAATACATTTTGTTCAGACTCTCAATGCTAATCAGAAAGTAGTACTTCTTAACTGTTAAGGACAAGATACGTGGAATATTTTTGACTGGAGACTGCTGCTCATTTATGACATATGTTTTGCCTCTTACAGACGGGGCCTTTTCAGCTACTACTTCACTTGGCGTTTCTGCCCAGGGTGAATTATAAGGTACTTGAAATTGCAAACTAGAGATTCTGGTAGTGGGGACCAAGAATCTTACTGTATTTACCTGAATCCAAGTCTATGTTCCCCCCACAAGTTCTTTGACGTTGGAAACTGGGAGGCTGTCTTACATTCAGGGTCCTCTTCCTTTTGGGTAAATAGTATGACTTCCATTAATCCATATTTTTAAGGGTGGTGGTGGTGGCCTTAAATTCAGGATTGTCTTCTATTCAGGTAAATACAGTATTCCTCAAGCTTAGAGAGTGGGAACTGTTGATCTGCTGAAAGGAGGAAGGACCTGCACTAGACCCAGTCCCAGGCCCTGATACCAAATCAAAGCCTGATAGAGGGCCAGAGACAGAGCCTCCCAAAGCAGCACCCATAAAGCTAGAAACCCCCCTGAAGAGACACCCTCCGAACCTGGACCCCCGGGAGCAGACTCCTCCCCTCTCAACACACTTTGTGACAGCTGCATGTCAGCACCAGGAGGCACAGAATCAGCTGGAGAGGAGGAAGAGAGTGCTGAACTTCAGACCAGCAGGCTGCCCCTTTACATGGCTACTCTCCATGGAGCCCAGCATTGGCAGACTGATCTCAGAGGGGTTTAAGAGCTCAGTCTACTTCTGGCTGTCATCAGACCAATGCATCTCATGGACCTGTCCAAGGAGAGCTGGTCTTGTGGTAGCAGGAATGAACTGTCCTCTTTGCTAAGCTGGGTCCACCCTGGTTTACATTTGAATGGGAGATTCAGTATTGCAGACAATACTGAGCTAGACAGATGGATCATCTGACTCGGTAGAAGGCAGCTTCCTATGTTTCTAAGTTCCACCTCTACTGTCATCTTCAAACATTTGGCTACTTTTGTGGTTCTACAGGAAAGGCAGCTGTAATTTCACCTCACCCATCCCCAATTCTTACATTTCTGTTCCCACTTACATTATGGAAATGACTGCATATAATTATATCGTGTTGCATAATTTTGCTTCTGCAGGTCATGTGGAAGGACTGAGGCCTATGCAGGGCAATGAGCTTGTACTCCAATCACTGGAATTCCTGCCTGGTGCCCCCTGCCCCAAATATGAGTAGAAAATGGCATGCACCATTTTCAGTCTTAAGAGCTAGAAACATGTTTTTCTTGTTTGTTAAACAAAATTTGAACTTCTTATGCTACTGCATTCTGAGCCAAGCAGCAATTTCTGCACTGTGTGTTGCAGTCACTGAGCTGTGAAATACACTCAGGTCTGCATATGGAATATAATTGTGTAACCCACTCAGGTCTGAAAAATGGCAAATGAAAGCTCCTTACAGAGACGAAAGACTACTGGTTAATTTTAATACATTGTACCTTGTCCATTCCACAGTGGTTTCCCCACTGAATAGTTACCCTAATTGGAGAAGACCATAGCTCAACACTGTTCAGCATCCTTGTTATATCCGTCCTTTCTGTATCAGTGTAGCTCTTTTAAAAAAAAAATTATTAACATATTTTTATACTGCCCAAAACTTACATCTCTGGGCTGATATGTATTTAAAATCTTCTTTAAAAAAGATATGACAATGAAGGAAATAGAATCCTGTAATAATGGGGAGAAAACTAGCTAATCTAAGCAAAGATCAGGGGAGATTCTATATAGGCCTTGCCAAGGGAGGGTGTGCATGTGTGTGCGAGAGAGATAGACCGGGGGGGGGGAGCGGAGTCTGTTAATTATTAGTTAATACACCCATTTGGTGAAGAAGGTTAGAACTTCCCAGATGTGTGTTTTTGTTTGCTATAGTGCAGAAAAAACAGAAGAAGAATAGCTCTGTCCATCTTGTTTCTGCCAGTTAAATTAATGGACCCATGTCCTTCTATGACCGTTTGATGAGGTCATCCGAGGGGGCTCTGCTCTGGGTGCTGACAATGAGGGAGGCTCGGTTGTCATGCCCGCGGGACAGGGCCTTCTCTGTTGCTGCTCCCAGACTCTGGAATGCTCTCCCAGTGGCTATTCGCTCCTCAGTCTCCATCACCGCTTTTAGAAAGCATGTTAAATCCTGGCTTTTTACTCAGGCTTTTATATGATTGTCTCTGCTGCTGCTGCTTTGTATTTTGTACTGTTTTCATGCTTGTATTTTAAATCTTCAATCAGATTTGTTTTATATTTTAACTTAATATTTTAATTGTTATTTTTATAATCTTGTTTTTAATGTTCTGTGTAAACAGCCTTGGGATTGTTTTTAATGAAAGGCGGTATATGTATTTAACAATAAAAATAAGTAATTAAGTATTTGGTGCCTTTTAGTGCTGTTGCATATCTTCATGTAGCTGAAGACATTTATGGAAGGAGGTTGTAGATGTCCCCTTCAGTAAACTGTTTCTTCTCTTTTGGCCTGTTCGGATATTTACTTTGCCTCCAAGAGTAGAAAGGAATGTGTGTTTCCTTCCTCCCTTCTTCCCATCACCGTTGGCAGAAGATAAGAAGTGAACTGGAAGATTCTGCTTTCCCTTGATCCTACAAGATATGTCAGTGCTCTTCATTATAAAGCCCAGGGACTAAGTGGCCCCCATCAACCCTAACTGTTAGCTCCCAGACAAATTGTTTGTTTGGCCTGTGTGAAGCTTCGGCTAATACTGAATACTCTGCACGGTCCCCCTGGCACCATGCCGAGATAGCTATTCTTGCTGTGCAGTGCCACCCTTTGCCCAGTGCCAGGGGCTTCTTTAAGGGGAATGGAGATCTCTTGAGGCCCTGCGCCATCTTGGAAGGCATGTTCGGAGTGCTGGGAAGTGTAGCCCTTGCCAATGCCCTCCTCCTAGAGCTCTTAAGAGAAAGTTCTGTCTCTCTTAAAGGGCATTCCCAGCACTGAAAAACACCACCACCACAGTACTGTGTGGAGGTCAGCACAGTGGGAAATGGCTCTCACACTGAAGGTTTCTTGTTTGTTTTTGCCAGTGCCTCCCCCATCCACCGTGAAAAATAGTGAACACCTCTGAGCTCCTCCAAGGATATAAATGTAAAAAATAAAATAAAAATAAATAAATATGGAATCTCAGCCATTTGTTGCCTTCTGTGCTGAGAGGAGAGTGGGAGAGGTTGAGCCAGAGGCCCTGCTTCTGATCGCACTGTCAAGGCTGGTGGACCTGAGCATGAGCAGATGATTCAAGGGGCAGCTCAGAAGGCACACAAATGAGAAGCCAGACCAGAGCCAGCAACTTCGTAGGATCAAGTGGGAGTCTGTTGGCTTTTTCTGTGACTTGGTCACCACTAGTGGTGTGCACGAACCGGTCCGGAGGCCATGTTAGAGGCCTCCGAACCAGTTCGGATCCTGGCCGGTCAGGCACTGGGGGGTGTCTAGCTTTAAGGGTGGGGGGTAGTACTTACCCCTCCTGCTGCTCTTCCCCCTCCGGCGCTGCAGTTAAAAGTGAAGTTTTGGGAGCGGCAGCGTTCCCCCCTGCCGTCCCTGCCCCCGTCGTTGCCTGGAAGTAGCGTAAAGTACCAGCACACATGCGCCCATCGTGGCGTGCGCACACGGCAGCGATGGGTGTGCCTGCATCGCGACGGGTACATGCGTGCTGGTACTTTACGCTACTTCCAGGCAATGACGGGGGCAGGGGCGGCAGGGGGGAACGCTGCCGCTCCCAAAACTTCACTTTTAACTGCAGCGCCGGAGGGGGAAGAGCAGCGGGAGGGGTAAGTACTACCCCCCCGCCCCTAAAGCTAGACCACCACCCCAGTGCCGGACCACGCCTCCGTGGTTCCGTGCACACCACTAGTCACCACTGGGCTGGCAGCTGCCAGATAACCCTGTCGGTCTCATAGGACAGAGCCCATGAAGTCTGGCAGCAAATGAGGCAAGGCAGCACTAGTCATAGGAACATAGGAAAGCTGCCTTATACCGAGTCAGACCATTGGTCCATCTAGCTCAGTACACAGACTGGCAGCAGCTTCTCCAAGGTTGCAGGCAGGAGTCTCTCTCAGCCTATCTTGCCAGGAAGGGAACTTGGAACCTTGCATGTGCTCTTCCCAGAGCGGCCTCATCCCCTAAGGGGAATATCTTACAGTGCTCACATGTAGTCTCCCACTCAAATGCAAATCAGGATGGACTCTGCTTAGCAAGGAGGACAATTCAAGCGTGCCACCACAAGACCAGGTCTCTTCCCTTTCATTTAGGGACATGAGTTGATTCTGGTTTGGTCATCTGAATGACTTCCAAGTTGTGGTTGTGGGTTTACATCTATCAGGGAAGCAAGGGGTGGAGGGAAAATGAGAAGCCATGGTGAGAGCTTGGCAGAAAATATTGAGAACTGATCCCCAGTATAATCTGCCACCAGGAAGGAAAAGCTGCAGGAATGTTGCACAATGTCATTTACTGCCTTTAGTGTCTTACAGACACTTAAAACATTCGGGCCAAGACAGACAGGCAACTTAGGCCCTGGTCAGAAAATACATATTCTCTGCTTCATTTTGCAAACAGAATGCCTTAGTTTGAACATAATGGGAAACCATGGTTTCCCGTTATGTGAATGAGCCCTGGAGAGCTATGGGCTAATATACTTCCTCTCTGCTTCAGGGCTTGACTATGTAGCACTAAACCATGGTTTCCTGTTCCTACCAGACCTTTGTCCTATGTCTATTTGTCAGCAATACTCCATTTCAGCTTCTTCCTTAAGGCTTTATCTTGATGCATATCTTACTCATAAATAGCTACAGACTCTACTGTCAGGTTGGGGCAGGGGGAATTCCTTACAGAGCACAATTGAGTCTGAATAAATTGATTTATTTGCTTGCATGAAAGATAAATTTTGCATTGCTCAACACCACACAAGTAATTGCAAAACAGCTGCAATATTTTCTTTATCACTTTTTAGCTTACATTCCTTAAGCAATGTAATGAGATCACCCTTTACTCTGTGTGTGTGTGTGTGTGTCCATCTCCTATGAACACTGCAATGCCTGGACTAGTATGAACCATACTGGGTACAGTTGTAGTGACATCCACCGCAATTCAAGATGGCAGACCCATGAATATCTGACGCACAAGTGGGCTAACTTGTTAGGATGGTAATTATCAATTGAGATTATAGTAAAAGGAAGGTAGGCAGATTAGTTCTTACCAGAACAACTATTTCTTGAATGTTAGACTACTCTGACACATACAATGGATATTCAAAAATAGACTTCCATTAGAAATCAAAAAGAAGCCTGTGGATTTGTCCCCATGGAGGTATAGGGGTAGAAATTATGTGCTGGAACTGGTTGTCCCAATGGATTTTTTTGGGCATGGTTTCATAAGAAGGAGCTATCAGGATCACTCCTGAAAAATATACATGGAAGACCCCACTGACTGTGCAAGATCATCAGGGGATCTAGAGCAGGGTGCTATCAATATGCTGATGACACCCAAATCTGTTTCTCTATGACACTATCATCAGGAAATGACATAGTTCCCCTAAATGCCTGCCTAAAGGTGGTAATGAGATGGATAATAAATTGAACCAGAATCCAAACAAGACTCATAATTCAAGGGATGTGATAGAACTTCATGTTCTGCGTGGGGTTGCACTCCCCACCCCCACCCCAAAGGAAAAATGTACATAGTTTGGGAGTCCTTCTGGACCCAGGCCTCACCCTGGTGTCTCAGGATGAAGCTGCGGCCAGGAGCACTTTCTATAAACTTCGGCTGATACAACAGCTGCATCCATTTCTTGAAGATAATATCTCAAAACTGTGGTGCACTCACTGGTAACTTTGAGGCTTGACTACCGCAGTGTGATCTATGTGGGGCTGCCTTTCTTTGTACATAGTTCAGAAACTTCAGTTAGTTCAAAATGCAGCAACCAGATTCGTTTCTGGGGTTTCTCGGACAGACCACATTATACCTGTTTTAAAACCGTGCATAGTACTTTGCACTGGCTGCCGATAGGTTTCCAAGCAAAATACAAAGTGCTAGTAATTAATTTTAAAGCCCTAAACAGCCTAGGACCGGGTTCCCTGAGATAGGGAACCTTCTTCAGCATGATCCTCACCACACATTAAGGCCACCGAGTGAGGTCTGTCCCTGACTGCAATGCACTCCCTACAGATATATGTGGTTTAAGAGCTTTACCACCATTTAAAAGAGTGCTAAAAACACATCTTTTTAGCCTGGCCGCTAGTGATTTTTAAATGGTTTTTAATTGTTTTAATGTACTTGTTTTTAATGGGTTAGTTATTTTGTTTTTATTTATTTGAACCACCTAGAGCCATCTTGGGGAGACAGTATAAACATTCAATAAATAAATAAATAAATATTCCAAAGTCAACACATGTCAGGAGTTAAACTGCCATACACTCCTTTGGAAAAATTCGTGGTCCTTAACTATCTTCGGAATTTCTTTTTCTTTTTCTAAACTATTCAGGTTTCCAGTGATGGTGGGGGGAGCCTTGGAGTTGAATGAGCAGAACTTCTGTGCGCACTGTGGTCAGGGCCACAGACCCAGGCCCAGGTCAGTGGGGGCACTAGTTCTCACAGGGAGGGAGACACACATTAGCAGTAACAGAATATCACACTGCCAATTATTCTCCCTCTCCCTCTTGTAATACACCCCTGCACGTTCCCCACCGCACATCAAGATCATCTGAGGAAATCCGTCTTCAGTTACCACCAGCACGTCAGGTGGTGACTCAGAGGCAGGCCTTCTCTGTAGCTGCTCCTGGGCTGTGGAATGTGCTCCCGGCAGAAATCCGTAATTTGAGTTCATTACTGTCTTTGAGTTCTGTTTGGCCCGGCCTTCCAGGATTTTTAAACTGTTTTTAAACTGTTAAGGTTTGGCCTGGTTATCTCCAGGGTTTTAAAAACTGTTTTAAATGTTTTAATAATATGGTTTTAAGTTGTTTTTACAGTTTTCTATTTTAACAGTTAATTGATTTTAGTTTTATTTTAATGTAAATCGTCCTGAGCCATTTTTGGAAGGGTGGTATAGAAATCAAATAAATAATGATAAATATGTCATAGTGCACCTTGCTCCGCAAAGGGTCTACACATCCTGCACCTCAAAATATAGTCATCTTTGCTCACTGCACCTCACCCCACAATAAACTGCACTCCCTTTCCTGAATATGAATTGCCTGCTTCAGCATTCATTTCCCAAAAGCAATGGTCTCAGACTGAATTTCCAAGAAAAAAGCAGCAATCTCTGGAGTACCAGCGTTGCCCCCACAATCGACTGAACTCCTTCCCATCGTATCCTCAAACCAGTGAAGGCTATTCTTTTGCTGGGCATTCAACCTCACAAATGAGCAACCTGCAAGGCTCACGTGAAAGCCGGGAGTGGGGTGGGTCACCAAAATCAGACTTCCCCTTAGGCCTGGCCCTGGTTACTGTCACCTCTCATATGCATTGTTCTCTCTAAGGTGCGTGCACGGCATGCACGCACTCACAAATTTTCTTGATGTCCACTCAGTTAATTTTAGCTGCTGCTCGGGTTGAATTAGGAAGGCCCCACTCTGAATGCACCTAAGCGCACAGTGCCCTGATACTGCCGCCCAGAACAAAACCCATTCTGCACAGAGAATGGAAAAAAAATTAGAGGGACCACTGCTCACATGACCTTTATGCTGAAAGGTAAGGGGACAAGGAGAGGAACCATAGCTCAGCAGAGCACATGTTCTGCATGCAGAGCATCCCATGCAGTGTTCCCTCTAACAGGGAATCCCAGATGTTGTGGTTTACAACTCCCATAATTCTCAGCCAAAGGCCATCACAGATGGAGACGCTGGGGAGTTGTAGCCAACAACCTCTGGAATTCCCTGTTAGAGGGAATGCTGATCCCACGTTCAATCGGGCACCTCCAGGTAAGGCTGGAGTTACTCTCGAGAAAAGATGCATGGGATCTGGCTGCTAGCTATGCTATCCTACCCATATGGCTCTACAGTCCCCCAAAGAGGGGTACTTCAGGCAGCCTTGTTTGCCACAGCTGTTATCAATGATACAGCACTGTCTCCTGCAATAAATATTTCAAAGGCAGGCCCCGATCCTTACATTCTCAGAGACATTCACGAGAGCTCCGATTGCCCATGGCTTCCATTACATGCCCACTGTGTGTTTAACAGGCAGTCAGCACAGCCACCCTTCATAGTTACCCCGCTAAATGAGCAAAGAGACACCTTTTAAAATGGGGGTTCTCTTATATTTAGCAAGGGGAGAGCAACTGGTGCTATCCAACCCCAGCACAGCATCCCTCCAGTGGCTGTTGCTGGTATCTGCCTTATGTTTCTTTTTAGACTGTGAGCCCTTTGGGGACAGGGGAAACATCTTTATTTATGTATTTGTTTTTCTATGCTTTGAGGGCTTTGGTTGAAGAGCAGTATATAAATATTTATAGTAGTAGTAGTAAATGGAACATGGAAAGGAAAGGTTGTACTCTCTAGTCGGTGTCAACTCTTGACAACCCCAGAACCATATGGTTTTCTTAGCAGAATACAGGAGGGGTTTACCATTGTCTCCTCCTGTGCAGTATGAGATGATGCCTTTCAGCATCTTCCTATATCGCTGCTACCCGATATAGGAGTTTCCCATATTCTGGGAAACACACCAGCGGGGATTCGAACCAATAGCCTCCTGCTCATGGAAGCTGCCATATACTGAGTCAGACCATAGGTCCATCCAGCTCAGTACTGTCGACACCAACTGGCAGCAGCTCTCCAAAGTTTCAGGCAGGAGTCTCTCCCAGACCTACCTGAAGATGCCAGAGACTGAATCTGGAGCCTTCTGCATGCAAGCAGATGCTCTACCACTCAACTATGGCACCATCCCCTCAGGGGAATACCTTAAAGCAGACACTGCTCACATGTAGTTGCCCATCCAAATGCAAACCCAGGCAAATCCTGCTTAGCAAGGGGGACAATTCACGCTTGCTACTACAAGACCTGCTCTCCACCCCAAAGCATCCTCTGTGAGAAAACTCCAGTCTAATGTGGGGCTAGCCACGGGAAACACAATTCTCATATACAATGTGAAACATTTCTTGCCACCACCCAGCTCCTTGCTATAAGATTCTACTTTCTGCCAAAACAGCCACAGGTCCAACATGAACACACGCAAAAATAAGCATGATCATGTAGAAAAGTTTTTAGCATTTCTTGAGTCTCAACATTTCTGCCGAGTACAGACTGGAGGGCAGAGCATGAACACAGGTGTGTGGAACCTTCCCTTAAAGATTTGTTCCGAATCTTGGATTGCCAGATGTTGCTGGTTTACAGCTCCCGTCACCCCCAGCAGCAGGGGATGATGGAAGTTGTAGTCCAACGCCATCTGGGCACCCAAGTTTGAAAGCCCTTGATCCACTCTGTTCACTCATGGCAGGATTAGTCGCAGGCAAATGTTGAGACTTCTGGTTTGGCATTACTGCTCTGATTGCAAAGTGTAACCCTTCTGGGTCAACCCCCTTCCCGTTTTTGCCTTGCTCTCTTGCGTGGGATGAAGACTGCTCAGAAACCACTACCTCTGGCAATACACAATGAGCACATTTGTGGTTAGATGACAGCCAGTATGAGACCAGCCAGGACCAAGCCACAAACCAGTGAGGGCCAGAGTCAATGAAAACCGGCTCCAAGGATTTCTAGCCTTTAACTGGAACATTTCTTGTCTGTTCATGTTCCAGTTCAAATAGGTCTTGGATCTCTGGAGGTTTCCTATTCTGATGCAAAGCTCAGAACTGAATGGGAGGATGAATGCAGTTCCTCCATCAAATATCACTTAGATGAGCAGCCGCTGTTTATTTATATCCCGCTCTTCCTCTAAGGAGCCCAAAGCAGAGTACATGGTTATGTTTATCCTCACAACCACCCTGTGAGGTAGGGCAGGCCGAGAGATAAATGACTGGTCCAGAGTCAGCCAGCGAGCTTCATGGCTGTATGAGGTTTTTTACTCAGATCTCTCTGTTTCTAGTCCAACACTCTAACTAGGGATGTGCATGAACCTGTCCGGAGGCGCTTTTACAGTCCTCCGAACAGGTTCAAACACCAGACAGTTCGAAGGTTGGTGGGGGGTAACTTTAAGGGTGGGGAAGGGTGCACTTACCCCCCCAACCGCATTTCCCCCACCTCACTAAAAAAACTGGTCCAGAGGGACAGCAGTGTACCTCCCTGCCACCCCGTCCTCTCCTCAGACCGGAAGTAGCCTGTGTCCGCATCGGACGCATGCACGTCAGGCTCACTCGCATGCACACTGGGCACATGTGCCAACATGCGCACAGACATGGGCTACTTCCGCGTATTTGCTGCTGCTGCTGCTGCTGCACCAGAACAGTTTTTTTGTGAGCACCAGCGGGGGAAACATGGCGGGTGTGTGAGTGTGTGTGTATAAGCGCACCCTCCCCACCCTTAAAATTATCCCCCGCAGCCTTTGAACTGACCCCGCTGGTTCCGAGCACATCCCTAACTCTAACCACTACACCACACTAGGATGGGGTCCAAAGTCTTTATCATTTGTGCATCAATTCCTGAGCAAGATGCCCAAGAGGTAGATAACAGAGAGTCAACCTGTACATTATGATAGCAAACACATGGCTCCCACCTTGCATTTGCCAAGCTAACAGAAATGTGGGGAAAGACTATCTAACCCACGCATATATATATATACACACACACACGGAAGATCTATTGTGCAATTGTGAACAAAAAGTCATTTATGGGAGTATTGTGCAATAACTAACATGTGCTAGCAACACACTTTCTGCGTTGGTGAGGAAGTGCTCGATGTGGGGCTGGAGGACCTGCAAAGGAGAATTCACAGGAGGGAGGCCTCCCCCCACCCCTCCAGAAGCCTGGGCCACCCTCTCCCCTTGCCTCATTTTTCTTTTTAACAAGTTAAGCACTGATCCAGATGATAGGCCTGGATGGCTGAAGTGCAGCACACCAAAATCTGTGGTGGGGGAACCAAGGGTTATCGAAGAGACAAGCTAGAGACCCCAGCAGACCACAGTGGGGTGGGGAAAGGGTGAACCAAGATTATCTCAGGGTTGAACAAGGCACAGGATCCAGGAGGCTAGGTGGGGGGGTCAGACCCCCAAACTCCTCAATTCAGGGGAAGAGAGCTAGCATTTCACCCAGTGGCCTAGCAAGGATGGAGCAGGCCTTGGGACAGAATGTAAAAATGGGCCCCTGCCCACACTCCCCGCTTCTTCTCCAGAGAGGTACAAGGAGGAGAGCAAAGAGCAAGCTGTCACTCATTCTGCAGCCCCCTCCCACTTGCCTGGGGGGCTCAGGGACATTTGTCTCCCCATTATTCAACTGTAGCCACACCCCTGATTTCACCCCTACCACCCAAATGCCGTCTTTAATTAAAACTGTTTTGTGTGGGAAGTTACCTGGACCGGATCTGAAGACTGACAGAACATCTGTCTGTCAGTAAACCTGCACAATTCAACACCCTCTCGTTGTTATTTTTTAAGTCATGCCTTCAACTCCTCCAGATGCAAGCAGTCAAACACGCCAGCAGAATGTTTGGCACAAATTCTCTCTCTCTCTCTCTGATGAATCGAGTTGCACTGCAACCACAAACATGCCGTCTTTCAAGTCCTGGAGCAGCCCATCAAACTCACTCCATAAAGATGATGCTTTCAATGCATCAATGGCCCACAACCAGCTGTGGCCCCACTGTCTTCAGATGCCCTACATTTCAGCTGGGATCCACCCAACACACATAACCGGTTACCCTGTTTTCATTCCCAAGCAGAGTACGGAGCAACTCCTGGCGGTTCTCTGTGAAGTCATTGCCTTTGTTGTTTTAAACATGCAATTTAGAGAGAACGACACACTCACCAATATGAGAGAGATTACACTGTGGTTTTGCGGAGGTGTTGATCACAGGCAGATAAATATCAGATGAAACCCATATTATTTCTCATCACTCCCCAGTAGATTTCTCCTTCGATTTCCATGATTCTCCCACAATCATCTCTCAGGATTATTCCACAGTCAGTAAGGGAGTTGAAGAGTAGCATACCACAGACCTCCGAAGAAAGATTCATGGACTTTATTCCCATGATAAAAGTTTTAATTCAGGCTGCCAGTTCCTTATTTTTTCAAGTGCCACACACATTTTCTTATTCTACACATTTTCTACATGTGTTGCTTTGCAAACCTCAAAAGTTCTGTCCAACGCGGAGGTTTTTGGACAGGAAGTTGTGGAGAACCATAATAACAGCAGCAAAAGAACTTGCATCATATGCTCTCTCCTCCCTTGCATCCTTCTGATGAGACACCAAATTTTCCACAATCATGAAAAAACAGAAAAAGAAAAATGAAAAACAGGCACACAGGCCTGTTGCCTGAAAGAAACAGCCATGCAGAATGAAGGGGGGGGGGGAGAGAGAAGTACAAACCCTCCCCCTCACTTCCAACAGCCACATCTGTGCCAGAGTCTCTCAACAGCCTGCAACCTTCTCCTTCACAGCTTCCCTAAAAATGCTCACTGCAACACCAAACAAAGACGCACGGGCATTTCTCTCCGCCTTGACCTCCAAGACCTCATCAAAGCCAAGAGGTGAAATGACATAGAAAGTTCCCCGTGGGGCAGATCGGCGTGGAAACAAAACGCGTTACGACTCCCCAACCACCAGCACTAAGTTTTCTCCCCTTTTCCAGATGTTGCACCTGTGGGGGGGTTGCCTCACAGGTCATCCCTGACATCATTTCCAGTTAAACTGACTTCGCAAGTTCGCAGGATGCCCTCACACGCCACCTTTCCGATTCCGAATAACTCTTTAAAGAGCGCGCGCGCACTGCTGAATCGGTCGGCTCTTCCATCCCCTCCCCAACAGCAGCCTCCTTCCAGACGTTCATGATCCCCTCCTTCAGACTTACCGAGGGGAAACTCCAGCACACACGCCCGCTGCACCCAACCCTCCCAGGAGCATTCGCTTGTACTATCCACCAGCAGGGCAGGCAGCGTGCAACTCGCTCGGGACCGTGTTCCCTCCCCGCGAATCCCCTTAGAGACGGGCGGCCACATACACAGAAGCAGCGAAAACAAATCCAGGGCGAAGAAGGGAGATGGGCAGTTCGGACTCCTCAACTCTCACCCCGCCGCCTTTACGCAATGCTCTCAAACGCCAAGTTACTCTAAGCTGCAAAGGAAAGAAGTTGAACTCCTCGCCGAGCAACCTACAGAGTTACTCACCCGCCGCTTCAGCAACCAAGCCTCGATCCTGGAGTCCTGGGAAGGGGAGGGGGGGGTCTCTTCTCTTCCCTCCCCTACAACAACGGTGCTAACTGGAATGTGCAGAAGCGCCCGGGGAGGAGGAGGGGGAGGAGGAGAGGGGGCTGCAGGGCAGGCGCGGCAGCATCTCCTCCCGGCGACCCGCGAGCAAGCCTGGAATCTCCCCTCGCCCGCCTCGTCCTCGCCGCAGCCTTTTTTGTTTGGAGGACGGACGCTGCTCCCGGCACGCAAAGCCTCCCTGCCCAAGGCTCTCCTGCTTGGAATCCCGGCGGCGGCGGCGGCGGCGACCCTGCTGCAGTCCAAGAGGTGGTGCCCCAGAGGATGCCAGCCAGGCAGGCTCGGGCGCTCGGCTTCTCTGCCCTCCCGCTCTCAGCCCAGGCGGCGGCGGCTCCCGCCCGGGAGGGTGCCTGCTGCGGTGCGCGTCTCTAAGGCTACCTCTTCAGGGCTGTAACCATTGTAACCAGCCGCGCAGCCTCCCTCGCGCGCCACTCCTCAGGCGCTCACGCCCCTCTCTGGCAGCAGGGAAGCTGCTGACACAGACAGGCTCGTCGGGATCCCGGCCGCCCCTTCTCCCTCGGCAGCCCCGCCCCGCCCCGCTGTGGGGCCCTGGCAGGTCTCGCCGCTGCCGCCGCTCTCTGGTTACTGGGCCAACCTCAAGGCCTGCACTACTCGCTGCTCTTGTCGCCGCTGCTGATGCACGCAAGCCGCCTGCCTTTCAGCGCCAAAAAAAGCCCTCGGAGCGCGGCTCGGCCAGGCTCTGGTTTTCTTGCATTTTGTTCCTTGCTCCTCACCATGTTTTTGTTTTTCTTTATTATTATTATTATTATTATTATTATTATTATTATTATTATTATTATTATTATTATTATTATTATTATATTGGCTGACACCCTGAGTGGGAAAGTTCCATTGAAATTAATAGAACTTGTGTTGAGTAATTTAGTCAGGATGCCAGTAATGTTGTTGGAGGAGCAATACACAGTCCAAAAAAGCAATGCCTAGCTCATTTTTTAAATTTTTCATTACTACTAGTCATACTACTAACAATAACAATGGATATATATAATTATTATTGATTGATTAATTAATTAAGTGTCGTAAGGTCAGTGTCGACTCTTAGTGACCACATAGATAGATTCTCTCCAGGATGATCTGTCTTCAACTTGGCCTTTAAGGACTCTCTCAGTGGTGCATTCATTGCTGTCGTAATAAAGTCCTTCCACCTTGCTTCTGGTCGTCCTCTTCTCTTTCCTTCAACTGTTCTCAGCATTATAGACTTCTCAAGGGAACTGGGTTTTCGCATAATATGTCTGAAGTATGATAGTTTGAACCTGGTCATCTGTGCCTCGAGTGAAAATTCTGGATTGATTTGTTCTATGATCCATTTGTTTGTTTTCCTGGCTGTCCATGGTATCCTCAAAATTCTTCTCCAGCACCAAAGTTCAAAAGCATCAATACTTTTTCTATCTTGCTTCTTCAAAGTCCAGCTTTCGCATCCATAGTGTATAATGGGAAAAACCATTGTCCAAATGATTCTAATCTTTGTAGGTTTAGACACATCATGGCATCTAAATATTCTTTCCAAGGGCTTCATTGCAACCCTACCAAGTGCTAGTCTGTGGCGTATTTCTTGACTGCTGGATCCTTTACTGTTGATGGTTGATCCTAAAAGGCAGAAGCTATCCAACACTTCAATGTCTTCATTATCAATTCTGAGGCTGGTTGCTGTACCCGTTGTCATTAGATTAGTCTTCTTTATATTTAGTCATAGTCCCATTTTTTCACTGTGCTCCTTGACTTTCATTACTAGAGCTTGCCGATCATCCGCATCAGCTATCAGAGTGGTGTCATCAGCGAATTTATTGATGTTTAAAACCACACTCATCTTCTTCCAATCCAGCTTCTCTCAGTATATGTTCAGCACATAAACTGAATAAATAAGGGAAAAGTAGACTGCCTAGTCTTACTCCTTTGCCGGTCTGGAACCAGTCTATTTATTTTTATTTATTTTTATTTTTATTTTTTAACACTTTCATCCCACTCTTCCTCCAAGGAGCCCAGAGCGGTGTACTACATACTTGAGTTTCTCCTCACAACAACCCTGTGAAGTAGGTTAGGCTGAGAGAGGTGACTGGCCCAGAGTCACCCAGCTAGTATGGCTGAATGGGGATTTGAACTCGGGTCTCCCCGGTCCTAGTCCAGCACTCTAACAACTACATGTTTCACCATGTTCTGTCTGGACTGTGGTTTCCTATCCTGTGTCTAGGTTTCTCATGAGAACAATGAGATGTTCTGGGACACCCATTTTCCTAAGGATATTCCACAACTTGACATGGTCGACATAATCAACTTTTCTGTAGTCAATAAAGGGCTTATTGACTTCTTTTTGGTATTCTTTGGCTTTCTCAGTTATCCAGCATGCATCAGCAATGATGTATCTTGTTCCTCGGCCTTTTCTGAAACCAGCTTGAACATCCAGCATTTCCCTTTCCAAGTAGGGCTAATCTGCGTTGAATGATGCTGAGCATAATTTTGCTAACATTCCCATCATCTGGCACTATATCAACAATCATTCTATTTGGTCTGTCCATGTCACTTTCTTGGTAAAATACCGGAGTGGTTTACCATTGCCTTCTCCCATGCAGTATGAAATAATGCCTTTGCTCTTGTCACTGAAGTGATCACCTGCTTCCAGCATGTTCCTATATCGCTGCAGCCCAGTATAGGTGCCTGCTTGCTTTAGCTGGGCAGCTGGGATGACCTTCATGCTTTGGGTGACCCTACTGGGAGTATACCTCCCGGCGTACTTTGCTCATCTCTCCAGGAACACCCCACCACCACGATGAGGCAGCATAGCAGGAATACGTAATATATTATTAATACATGCATAATATCTATATCTATATTTCTCTTAAACTTACCCGTCGCCAATCCCATGCATGGCAGCTCTCGCGAGAGTTCGCAAGCAGTTCCCAGATAGCCATGGGGACGGGTAGGGAAAAAGAAACTGCTGGCCAGGAGAACAGCCGAGTGGCGGCCATCAGGCAGGGAGGGTGAGAGGAAAACTGAGAAGAGAACCAGAGGTGCAGATGCTCTGCACCAGGTTCAGCTAACTATCTATATATTTAATTCTCCTGGGTGTGCCTTGGAATGTGCGTCCTGGCACCCAGCTGATTGGCTGGGCGGCAGAGGCGCCTGATAGGCTGAGGCGCACCCAGGAGGATTGGTCGGCAGTGGGCCTGCCCGCAGAGGTGAGGCAGCGGTGGCGGGCCTAGCCGCGGAGGTGGCGGGCCTGGTGGCACTCAGCCCGGCATGGGTCAGCCGGAGACTGGGGCAGAAGGTCGGGGGGCGGGGGGAAGAGGTAACTGCTGGCCCCAAAGAGCGCACAGATGCTCTGTACGAGGTCGGCTAGTATATTATATTATATATACATGCACCAGGTACTTCTGGTCACTTCCAGTCCCAGGAGGCAACAGGGCGGCAGGGAGGTATGCTGCCGCCCCACCGGATTCTTTTAAACTGCAGCGCCGGCAGGGAGAACACGGCAGGTAAGAGCACCCGCCCTAGTCTTTAAAGGTATCTGCCCCTGCCTTCGAACTGGTCGAACCACCGGTCTTTCATACCTGTTCGGAAGCCCGTAAAAGGGCCTCCAAGTTCGTGCACATCCCTACTCAGCGACTGTTGCTCTCCATGAAACAGTCATAATCGATTTTCCTCTGACTCCCCTTCATGTGTGTGTATCTATCTATCTATCTATCTATCTATCTATCTAATCTATCATATTTTTATACCGCCCGGTATATACATCTCTAAGTGTTGTACACAATCCAAATTACAAATAGACATCAAAACAATTAAAACATTTTAACCAAATAAAAACAATTACAAACAATTCACAGAGTGAAACAAAATAATTCCACAGGATAAAGAACCAGGGGCCATCCTATGAAACTGAAGACCAGGAAATTTAGGAAATTTCTCTGCCATGAAATGTGGTGATGGCCACTAGACTGAAGGACTTTAAAAGGGGCTTGGACAAATTCAAGGAGAACAGGTCTATCAATGGCTACTAGTTTGGTGGCATGCCCTCACCTCTTGCCCGTGGGCTTCTCATAGGCATCTGGTGGGCCAGAGTGTGAAACGGGATGTTGGACTAAATAGGCCCTGGGCCTGATTGAGCAGGGCTGTTCTTATGTTCTTAAAAGCAATCAGAGATGGAGAAGTTCTTATTTTGACAGGGAGTGCATTCCAAAGCCTTTGTTGTCCTCACCCTGTTAGAATAAACATTAAAAAACCAATTAAAGATACAAAAGAAAAATGCATTTCAGCATTACATACTAATTAAAGATGAGAAAACAAAGATACAGGATATAAATTCAATTAGAAACTAGATTTTCAATATTCAGTGAGTGAAATCCACTTTCCCACTCATTAATCTATAAGGATTCCTTCTGCCTTATTTAAAAATAGAATGTCTAAGTCAAGTTTTTAAAATAGTAATTCAGCCTGTTCAGATTTGGTTCAACCACTCTTTAATACAAGGGGTAGTTTAGAAGCTTTCCATTCAGCTGCCAGCTAATGGCCCTGCGGGGAAGTAACTTACCTAGGGAGCAAGAGGTTGCTGGTTCGAATCTCCACTGGTATGTTTCCCAGACTATGTCGAACCTCCACTGGTATGTTTCCCAGACTATGGGAAACACTTATATCGGGTAGGGGTGTGCACGGAACCGCGGAGCTGCGGTCCGGCACTGGGTGGGGGGTTCCAAAAGAGTGCATGTGGGGGCTTTACTCACCCCTTCAAGAATTCTGAAGTATATATTCGAGTAAGCGGGCGGCATACCTCCCTGCCGCCCGCTTCACTCCCCCTCCTCCAGCGGCGCGCGTTTCTCCTTAAATTTCTGGCTTCAATTGCAATCGGGCGGCAGGGTAGCTCCCAGTCCCTGCCGCCCGGCTCTTCCATACCCCCGTGTCTCGGCTGGCGGCCGAGAAGCCATTCCTAGAAGCCATTTGCAGCCGAGCCGGGGAAGGGGACGGGGTCGGCAGGAGAGCTCTCCTGCCGGCCGCCTGTGTATTGGAAGGGAAGGGGTGGCAGGGGTCCTGTGACTAAGCAGGGGGCGGCCGCCAGCCGAGACACGGGGGTATGGAAGAGCCGGGCGGCAGGGACGGAGCTACCCTGCCGCCCGATTGCAATTGAAGCCAGAAATTTAAGGAGAAACGCGCGCCACCGGAGGAGGGGGAGTGAAGCGGGCGGCAGGGAGGTATGCCGCCCGCTTACTCGAATATATACTTCAGAATTCTTGAAGGGGTGAGTAAAGCCCCCCCTATTCTTTTTAGAACCACCCACCCGAACCAAAACCACCCCGTGTCCGGACCGGTCTGGAGGCCTTTAGAATGGCCTCCGAACCGGTCCGTGCACATGCCTAATATCGGGCAGCAGCAATATAGGAAGGTGCTGAAAGGCATCATCTCATACTGCACGGGAGGAGGCGATGGTGAACCCCTCCTGTGTTCTACCATGGCTCTGTGGTTGCCAGGAGTCGACACTGACTCGATGGCATAACTTTACTTTAAGAGACATATAACTAGTTGTAAATCATCTACTAAAAGTAAGTTGTTATTCTTACATCATCTATGTGCATGGAAACCAAATGAACTTACTTTGGGATTAGCTGGAATATTTGTTTGTTTGTTTGTTTATTTGAAATGTATATGCTTATCTGTTCCAGGATTGGATACCAAATCTTTCTTTGGAACTATTTTGTCCAACCTTATATAATTTTCAGCAAATGTGTTTCTCACTCTGACTTGTCATGACACACCTTAGGTATTACCCACAAGCCAAAGTAGGGCAATACTTTTATTGGGACCAACTTTCATTGGAATCAGCTCAAGCTGTTAGGCAGGGAGTTCAGGGGCATAGCAAGGTAGCAGTGGGTCCTGAGACAAGAAGTTAAGATTGACTCCTGGGCTCCCGCTTTCTTCTTCCCACCGCCCCGCAGTCTTTGCTGCAGAAGAACTGCAAGGACATGGTGGAAAACTAAACATTCTCAGCATGTCCTTTCTCTTGCTCCTGTGTAAATAATATCACCCCTCATTCATGTAGACAGTTACACACACACACACACACACAGAGAAACATTTTTTCAAACATATATACCTGCCACAATCCCCTTATATATTTATACATCAACAATGCAGAGCGAGCTGTTACCCAACCAGCTGGGGACATTTGTCCCATGGTCCCATTCCCCCAGTCACCCACCTGTCCCACCTCCCAGTCACCCGCCTGTTCAATTATAGCTACACCCCTGAGTGAGATTTCAAGTTCTGCAGAAACTCTTCATCAGATCAGATGTTAAGCAAAAGGAGAAGGTGGTACAGGAGAACGGGCATATTAGAAGTGCCCCACTGGCCTGCAATTTGTAGAATCGAAAGGTGGAGTGTGTTTTGAAAGATATGAGATGCTTTCATTACATAGAGAGGGCTGCTGGGATGAAGAAGCAACATATGGCTTTATCCCCATATTTTGGAGACATGACATCCTGAAGTACAGTATTTCTTTAAAACTAAGATAATACATCTGTAAGTGATTTTGCTGTCAGCATCATGCAGAGTTTTACTGTGCTTTATGGACGCATGAGTACAGCAGAAGAGGGAGCAAATGATTACAGGCTTCATTGCTTTAGCTTGGAAAGCTGCTGTATTTACTTGGAAAACACTCCCTGTGGAAGATCCACAGGCTTACAAACTTGAGTTGATGTCTTGGAGACTTCCTTGCAAGCACTCCAAGGAAAAATTAACTGCCAGCATCCTTTCAAAGCTACAATTTTAAACGATTTTATCCTAATCCAGTGAAGGTGCTCCATGGATGAAAACAAGTTTCCATTTGTAGATTGCCTCTGGATTGAGACCACGAGCCCTAGAGGGTACCTTATGGGATATAACATTCCACACTCAGCATCCTGAGCTGCATGCATGGTGCTTCAAAAATCTTTGTCTACAGCTTTGACAGTTGTCAACCAGATATCCCCCAACAGGTATTTGGTGCTGTCAAAATTGCACATCCAAATCCTTGAATTGCAAGGCAAAGGCTATTAAACAAAAACAGATGATGAGACTATTACCCCTGCTAATTGAGCAAAGAGTAGGGATGTGCACGGAACCGGGCGAGGATAGTTCGAAGGCGGGGGGGGGTGTTGCACTTTAAGGGCAGTGGAGGGTACACTTGCTCCTCCCTCTGCTTTCCCCCTGCAGGCGCTCTGTTTTTCAAGGTTCCTTCAGGGTGGCAGCATACCTACCTGCCGCCCCATCCCCTCTTTGCCCAGAAGCACCCAGAAGTATCGGGCGTGCGTGGTATCTATACATATCTGTATCTATACTTCCCCAAGCAGTAGCATACTGGAGGGGCGAGGTATAAATATGTTTAATTAATTAATTAAAACAATAAAATAAATAGAGGACAAGTCAACTTCTGTGTGAAAACTCTTTAAATATTTTAAGATATTTTAAGATATGCACAGCCAGCTCCTTAACCGGGCTCATTTTCCAGACAACTCCTCCTCTGAACCAGTTTATCCATGTCCTTTTTGAAGTTCAGTACCAAGAACGGGACAAAGTATATCAAGTGAGGTCTGACCAGCACAGAATAGAGAGAAATGCATCACATGGCTGGCTCATGTTCAGCTTGTGGTCCATAAGACTGACTAGATCCTATTCCTGCTGTGTGGCCAGGGGCAGAGCCACCACTGGGCGAACAGGTTCAAAGAACCCGGGCCACCACCAGTCAACAAGTGTGGCCCCAGACATGCCCCCCATGTCTGATGTCAGATGCGGGGGCGTTACTTCGTTCCCAAATGGGGCTGTGCGGCCCTGTTTGGAACCGAAATTGGCCTGTGCTGCATTGGGCAGCGCAGCCGGAGTGACTCTCCCTGCCTTAAAGGTAGGGAGAGCCGCTCCTGGTCTCACTGCAAATGCAGCGAGGCCGATTGATCTCCCTCCCAAACAGGGCCATGCAGCCCCATTTAGGAGAGAGATTGGCCCGCAATGCATTGGCAACGTGGCCAGAATGGCTCTCCCTGCCTTTAAGGCAGGGAGAGTTGCTCCGGCCCATGCTGCCCCAAAGGAGACCACGTCCCCTGTGTCTGACATCAGACATGGGGGGGTGGCTAGCCGGGCCCCTGTGTCTGATGTCAGATGTGGGGGGCAGGGCTAGGGGCCCGTGGCAGCTGCACACGGGCCACTGCCAGTCTCCTTACTCTCCTACATGTGGCAAGAAGCTTAAATTACACTGATCTTTAAAGAAGGACAGGACCCAACACGTCCGGAATCTTATAGGCCTATCTCATTATTGAATGTGGATTACAAATAGATTTTTAGCAGATATAATACATTTTGACCAGACTAGATTTGTTCGAAAGAGACACACGAAAGATAATTTAAGATATATTTTGAATGCCATTAAGAACATTACCTCAGCGGTGGTCTTTCTTGATGCTGAGAAGGCTTTTGACAATGTGGAATGGCAATTCATGTTTATGGTGCTGGAAAAGATGAATTGTGGGCCGAATTTTATTTCTTGGATTCAAAGTATCTACCAGGAGCAGAAAGGGAAAGTAATGGTGAATGGGGCAATATCAAAGACATGTTCTGTTGCAAAAGGTACAAGACAGGGATGCCCACTTTCACCTTTGTTGCTTATTTTGGCCCTGGAACCATTGGCATGGGATATACGGCAGGAAGAAGGAATACCAGGAATTAAGATGGCCAGGCAAGAACAAAAGACAAAGCTATATCATTGATTTATTTATTTATTTATTCGATTTCTATACCGCCCTTCCAAAAATGGCTCAGGGAGGTTTACATAGAGAAATAATAAATAAGATGGATCCCTGTCCCCAAAGGGCTCACAATCTAAAAAGAAACATAAGATAGACACCAGCAACAGTCACTGGAGGTACTGTGCTGGGGGTGGATAGGGCCAGTTACTCTCCCCCTGCTAAATAAAGAGAATTACCACATTAAACGGTGCCTCTTTGCCAAGTTAGCAGGGGACATTATATGTGGATGCTGTAGTATTAGCAATTACCAAACCAAAGATTTTGCTGGACTATGTAATGGAGAAAATCCAAAAATATGGGAAGGTTTCTGGATACAAACTGAACAATAGTAAGATGCAGATGGTAACATGGAATATTAAAGATGAGGAATGGAAATAATTGGAAGAAAGAACAGGATTTCAGTCCAGTATTAAACCAGTAAAATATTTGGGGATTAATGTAATGGCAACAAACAAAGCCTTATTCAAAAATTATTTACCAGCATGGAAGAAAATACTG
Organism: Hemicordylus capensis; assembly: GCF_027244095.1. Lineage (NCBI taxonomy): Eukaryota > Metazoa > Chordata > Lepidosauria > Squamata > Cordylidae > Hemicordylus > Hemicordylus capensis. The sequence goes on along the minus strand of NC_069661.1, from coordinate 21,153,346 downwards.
GCTGATCTGAATAGATGACAAAAATTAAATTTTTCATGGCTAGGCAGAATTTCAGTGATTAAGATGAATGTCTTGCCTAGGATTAATTTTTTATTTCAAATGTTACCAATAAGAATGGAAGAGAAGACTTTAAATGAATGGCAAAGACAGGTGAATTCTTTTATTTGGGTGAATAAAAAGCCCAGAGTGAAATTTCAGATTATGCAAGATGCAAAAGAACATGGAGGACTAGCCACCCCAAATGTGAAACTGTATTACCATGCCGGTTGTTTAACATGGATTGCAGCATGGATCAAAGCCCCATATGGATGGGTTGTAAATATGGAAGGATCAGACATGACTAATGGTCTACATAGATATTTGTGGACAGAGGTAAAAAAAGTGGATGTAGAAATTAAAAACTATTCCATTAGGTACAGCCTATTAAAGGTATGGGACACGTATAAACAAAGGCTAAGTCCAGCATTGTTGCCTATAGCCTCGATATCAAATATGTATTTCCATGGAGAAGAACATGCAAACAATTTGATCAATGGAGAGCATACAATTTGCAAAGTCTAGTGGTAGGAAGATCAAAAATGAAATCCATTCAGTGTTTAAGTCAAGAGTGGGATGAACATCCTTCCTGGCTGTTGTACTCACAGATTAACAGCATAATCGGAGAAGAAGTATGGAAGCAAGGTGGGAAGTTGAGAGACTTGACAGAATTTAAAACTCTAATAACAAAGAACTCAGAGCATCTGTTGGGTCTTCTTATATACAAATTACTACTGAAATATGATTCAGAATCAGAACAGGTGAATGACTGTATGATAAAATGGATGCAAAATTTTAACACAGAACAATAGAGATGCAACTGTGGAAATTTCAAAGGAAGGTGAACATAAAATTTACAGTGAATAGTAGCTTGAGGGGAAACTGGTATAAAGTGTACCTACGCTGGTATATTACCCCAGAAGAGATTTCAAAGATGAACAATAAATACTCTGGGGATTGTTGGCAATGTAAAGAACAGAAAGGTACTTTTTATCATACGTGGTGGGCATGTAAAAAAGCTCAAATTTTTTGGAAAACAATTCATTTGAAGATGCAGCAGATCTTGCATATAGATTTTCCTCCCCGCGCCCCCACCCCCGGAGATTTTTATGTTAAATATCACTAAACCATATATTTCTGCAAGATACACTGAACTGTCTTTATATATGATAAAGGCGGCAAGAATCCTCTATGCTTCTTGCTGGAAAACAAATCTGATTCTGTCTCTAGACAATTGGTATCTTAAACATTGGGATTATGCATCAATGGCCAAAATTACTGCATATATTAAGAACAAATCTGAAGATTTTTTTTCTCAGACATGGAGAGCTTTTATTCAATACTAGTGGTTTTGTAGCCCGTTGGTTAACGGGCGCTAGTGGAGCTCTGCGCTCCAGACGTTCGCCGCCATTCCCTCTCCCGCCACCCCCCGGCGCCCGGGGCTCCGGCCGGGCCCGCCACTCACCGCCGCCCGCGGCTCCGGCCGGGCCCGCCACCTACCGCCGCCCGCGGCTCCGGCCGGGCCCGCCACCTACCGCGGCCCGCGGCTCCGGCTGGGCCCGCCACCCACCGCGGCTCCGGCCTGGCCCACCGCTGCCCGGGCCCACCGCCGCATTGTTTTGTCTGCCGCCTCGTCCGGCGGCCATCCTGGGCGGCCAGAAGCGGCCGCCCCGAAGAAGCCGGGTAAGCGGCGGCACGGCCAGGCCTCGGCCATGGCTCTGCCGCCTCCTCGGCCGCGCCGCCTCCTCTGGCCGAGGTGGCGGCTTTGCCGCCGCCTCGGCCAGTGTCCCCCGCCGCTGCTTACCTGGCTTCTTCGGGGCGGCCGCTTCTGGCCGCCCAAGATGGCCGCCGGGTGCTGGCGGTCCTGCCTCCCTGGCTCCTTCTGGCCATGCGCTTCGCGCATGCCCAGAAGAGGCCAGGGAGGCACGGACACCAAGCCTTTTATTAGATAGGATAATATATCACAGGGTTTGGTTCCTCACCCAAGATTTGGTTTCTTTTTGTAGAGAAATGTAATGCTGAATGCTCTGTGTAGATAACAGTCACACTAACTTTTGACCTTACTGTTAATGTTTTTAAATTTGCAGCCATTTATCTTTCAGATTGGAGAAGTGGAGAGGGAGATGGTGTAAAAAACTTAGGTGGAAATATACAGATTGTAATGAGAATCATTGTAATTGTATCATTTGAACACATCTTGTTTTCCCTCCCCCTCCCTTTTTTTTCTTTTGTCATTTCTCTTTTTCTTGTTTTTTTTGTTTTGTTTATACTATGGATAAAAGAATAAAAATATTATTTTTTAAAAAATAGATCCTATTCTCTTGTACGGCTGCCGAGCCAGGTCTCCCCTTTTGTTTTGTTTTGTAACCTAAATGCAGGACTTTATATTTGTCTCAGCTGAATTTTATCTTGTTGGTTTTGGCCCAGTGTTTGATCTTCTCAAGATCATTTTGAGTCTTGATGCCACCTTCTAAGACATTAGCCACATACATCTAGCTTTGTGTCATCTACAAATTTGACAAGCACCTCCTCTACACCCTCTCTCAAGTCATTTATAAAAATGTTGAACAGCACAGAGCCCTGTGGCACTCCAGGCTGACGTGGAGCCATTCATGTGCCCTCATTGGGTACAGTTGTCCACTCAGCTATGAAACGTAATTTGTCCTTTTAATTCCAGTAAGGCTTCCGTAAGTACATTTAGTCAGGATGTCAGTCAGTGTTGTTCAGCCAGGCTTTGGGGGTTTAACTAACAAGAATCTTGTGATTAAACATGCTGTTTTTGCCATTATTCCTCATGTTATGCCCTGGGATACTGGGTTGACTTTCTGAGAGAGAGAGAGAGAGAGAGAGAGAGAGAGAGAGAGAGAGAGAGAGAGAGAGATAAAATTTTATCATGATTTTTTGGCTATTTAATGTTTTACCACATCTGTCAACACCCTTGAGATTGTTAGATGAAAGGCAGTATATTAAATGGAAATAATAAACACACAGGCACAGGCACACTAACGAGGGAAAGGCAATGTCTGTCCCACTGTTTCTGGACAGGAGCAGAACAAATCCAGTAGATCTGATAATAATGAGAGGAGGGTGTAAGTGATAGTTGTGAAAACTGACTGACATAAACAAACGGCTGGGTTTTATGGTCTGTTTGCATATATGTAAATATTTTGGCACCGATAGCATAATAAAGGCCTGCTGCTAATGCACTGTACTTGGCAACAGAAGAAACATTCTGGATGTATTTGACTTGTTCAATGTTCATTAGCAGAGGCCTGTGTTGGCTTGTACTAGAAACGGTGTATGTTGATCAATGTATCATCACTATAACCATTCTTTTTAAAATGCCTTCCTTCCTTCCCTCCCATGAAATTGTTTGCCAGGAAATTTAGGACCAGCAAATAGAGGTACTTTTTCACACAATACATAATCAACTTGTGGAATTCTCTGCCACAAGATGTGATGACAGCCAACAACCTGGATGGCTTTAAGAGGGGGGTTGGATAACTTCATGGAGGAGAGGTCTATCATTGGCTACTAGTCACTACCAGTCAGAGGGCTATAGGCCACCTCCAGCTTCAAAGGCAAGATGCCTCTGAGTACCAGTTGCAGGGGAGTAACAGCAGGAGAGAGGGCATGCCCTCAGTTGTTGCCTGTAGGCTTCCAGTTGCATCTTATGGGCCACTGTGTGAAACAGGATGCTGGACTAAATGGGCCTTGGGCCTGATCCAGCCGGGCTGTTCTTATCTTCTTTCCTTCCTTCCTTCCTTCCTTGATCCAGCAGGAGAATGGGGTGGGAATTCTGATGCTGTGAACATTGTTCATGCTTACTAGCTGGATGTTGTAATTTTAAATGGCAAATAAATTACAGTTAAAATGAGACTGCTTCTTACATCTGTGATTTCGGAGCCAAAGAAGGCTATGGTCCATTGTCCCAGATTCTCTTCTCTTCTGGTCTCTTATAGATCAGCAAGAGGCCAGATGGAATGCACCATGGGTGTGCTACTCCACAAGTGAAAAATTATTATACTGTATGAAGAAAAGGGAGATCTGCATATGTTTAAATATAAAGACATATAATATTTTTTATTGAAAGTCTTCTGTGGAATTTGCTATACAATTAAATACAATTCAGTTGTTCCATGTTTATTATTTTAATTGTACATCTCAATCAATTTACAGATAAATAAAGTTATATTAATGTTCTGAGATTCTATCTACATTTCTTTTCACCTAATTTATCCTGAAAATACTAAGTGTGATCCTGTCAACATCAGACAGATTTAAGTTCTGCTGACTGCAAATCAATGAGATTTAAAAGTGTTAATTTTGACTGGGGCACACCCACTGTTTTCAGAGAGAGAGAGAGTTTCAAATACAGCTTCTTCATGTTTGACAAATTTTTATGAAAATTATTGAACAGGTGGGAAATTAAGTTATATTTACAAAGACAGAGCCTCCATATTTCCTCTGCATTAAACTCTTAGTGATACAGGCATTTGTAAAACTCTTTGGTCACCAGCAGAGGAAGCAATACAGACTCAACAACTTCCTTTTCATCAGTTAAATACAACTATTGTCTCAATGTCTTTTCTGGCTGAGAAGGCAAAAAAGCAAGTCCCATTAAAGCTGCAGAAATGTCCAGCTCTCTAATTCAGAGAGCCTTTCTGATTTAGTGGCAGGTAATATTCTTCTCCATGTCTACACCAGCACTCTTATAGCTGAAATCGGGGGTGTAGCTAGGGGAGAGGGGGCCCGTGTTCACCCCTCTCCCTGGCAGCCCCTTGGAGTGAGGGAGATAGTGTAAAAAATAGGGAGCTGGGGCTCCTTCGTGAGCTGGGGGAGACCCCGGGTACTTTGAACCCATCCACTCAATTATAGCTACACCCCTGGATGAAATAAATATATAAAATAAAGAGTTTTTCTCCTTGGTGAACTTGTACATGCTGGAGGCTGATATTCCTCTCCAAAGTGTAATTGTTTCAAGTTTGCATGTTTTCCTATTGTTATAAAACATCTAGATCTCTTACTGCACAGATTCCCACCCTTTGGCCATTGTGGCTGGGGATGAGAGGAGTTGTAGTCTAACCTCATCTAGGAACCCAAGTTTGGGAACCCCTGTTTTATTGGATTAAGCTAGATCTCACCCTAGCTTTTAAAGCTCTCTGACATAGTAGCTCTCTGACATAGTAGGGCCTTTCACACGACCATGTGAGAGTGGATTGCAGGGTCAGAGAGCTCCTATCCTATTAGCAACAGACAACCAGAACCTCTGTTTGGGTCAGCAAACCCAAAAAGCATATGAGTAAGCCAGGCAAGGCCTCTATTGCTGAAATTGAAACCTGGAAGCATAGAGAGACCTCCAAAGGCCTTGCAGGCCTACCCAGCATGCTTTGGACTGCCAGTAGACTGAAAAGCCTCTTTGCATCAGCTGCTGCCCTCTGATTGGCCACAAAGAGTCTGGATTGCTTCTGCAAGTATAGAATCATAGAGTGTACATGGCAGACTGGCATATTAATGGATGGCAACCCCAGCAGCCACAGCTTTCTATTGTTTGTAGGCCTGCTGCTGATAAGAAAAGGTGTGTAGATCCACATGAGCAGAAAAGCAAGGTAGGAGAGCTCTCCTCCTCCTACCTTGGTTAAGAGCAGGGTACAAAAACTGGGTTGCCCTGCTTTGAGCAACCTGGGTTGGAGGGATTTCCATGAGCTCATACAATCATGTGAACCAGGGTGCAAGGCCTCCTGCCCTGAGGTTGATGGTTGTGTGGACAGGCCTAATTTCTTACAGTTAATGGGCTGGAGTCCAGATTTGCTGTGTATATTCCATATTTTTCCACATTTCAGTGGAATCGTGTGGAAGGAGACAACAAATATTTATATACTGCTTTTCAACAAAGTTTTCCAAAGCGGTTTACACAGAGAAATAATAAATAAAATGGATCCCTGTCCCCAAAGGGCTCATAATCTAAAAAACCCAAAACACAGATAGACCCCAGCAACAGCCACTGGAATGCTGGTCTTTTACTTTTCCCAGCATACTCCTGAATACTTAAATCCAAGTTGCTATCCTGAACAGACAAAAATAGCATTTGAGGAATAAACTACAATGTTGATGAATGAATCGTTAAAAAATTATCTTCACAAATCAGTTCGGAATGGTTCATTTCTTCTTCTTAGAGATTCAATGCCCTCTGTTCCCCTGCTTTCAAAATGTAGAATTGAATAAATGGAACTGATTGTGACCAATAGACGGCATGTGCAAGGCAAGGTAGGACAACACTGTGTATGTGCAAGACCACCAGAAGAGGCAGTGTGTATTAATGTCACCAGCCACATCCTGTGGACATTCTATGCACAAAGTCTTTAAATGTGTAGCTGCACCTTAGTGGCCTGTGACATGTTAAAAGATGAATGGCTCAAAGGTGGGAGAGTTGGAGGAGTCTGTCTGCACTGCCCCATTCTGTGTATTTGGGGATCCAGGGAACATTGCTGTCAGCCGAGTTGTAAAACACTACTGTCAAATCCAAGTGGAGTGGGTTTTTAAAAATAATTAGAAATTCTAAGTTTTTTTTAAAAAGTTTTTATATTTTAGGAATAATGTAAGAGACTCCCATAATCCCCAATTACAGTGGCCAATAGCCAAGGATTATGGGAACTGTAGGCCAACATCTGCAGGAAGGCTGAAGTTGAGCAGCCCTACTTTAGAGACAAAGGTTGCTGACTCCTGCCTTGGGCCATAGCAAAACAAATTAAAGATCTTCTAAACCCCCAGCTGGCTGAACATCTAATGGCCTACCCTATACTTACCCCTGTGCACAAACCAACTATATGTGCTTGCAGCACTTGTAGGGTCTAGGCAGTTCCAGCCAGCTGCCTCTGCAAGTAGGCTATGGCTAGGGTGGGACTCTTATGGCATGTGTGTCCTCATTACAAGACTGCCTGCTAGAGGCGCAAAGGCTGTAGGAAGCTGGCAAGACAAGTAAGGAGAACATTTCCTTGTCATGGCTAAAAGCGCTTATGTGGCATACTGAGGTGGGGCCTCTGCTCAGTGGTTGAGCATCTGCTTTGCATGCAGAAGGCCCCAGGTTCAATCCCCAGCATCTCCAGGTAGGGTTGGGCAAGACCCCTGCCTGAAACTTTGGAGAGCTACTACTGCAAACTGAGCAAAGAGGCACCTTTTAAAGAGGCGAATCTCTTACATTAGGCAGGGGGAGAGCAACTGTCCTTATCCAACCCCAGCACAGCATCCTCCCAGTGGCTGTCGCTGGTATCTACCTTACATTTCTTTTTAGACTGTGAGCCCTTTGGGGACAGGGAGCCATATTGCTTATTATTGTTCTATGTAAACTGCTTTGAGAACAATTGTTGAAAAGTGGTATATAAGTAGTTGTAGTGCTGCTGCCAGTCAGTGTAGGCAATGCTGAGCTAGATGGACCAATGGTCTGACTCAGTAGAAGGCAGCTTCCCATGTTCCTGTGGGATTGACCTGAGCTGTGCACCTTCCATAAGGAGCTGAATCATGCCCTTTTACCCTCAGTTTTAAAAAATGAAAACAATGGAACCCAGATCAAATTTAAAAAGAAGATTGTCCCAAAATTACAATCTATAAAGGACAGAGCTAAAGAAATTACCTGTACTCTGTTTGGGAATTGTCAGCATGCATATAAAAATTTTAATGAACTGATTCACTACTTTTTGAATCATTTATGTAAATATAGTTCTACTCTTCAGCTTTTACTTGAACATTCACAGCAAGTTATTGTCAGGTTATTTGATCATTTGAACCTGATTTTTGAGCTGTGACAGCTACACTCACCATGTAATATTTGTTTAATTGAAATTTGGCTCCAGTGAACATGATAGAAAAGCATCCTTTATGTTAGCTGAGGCAACAATTTCCTGTTGCTAATCATCTTCTCCAAAAGTAAATTTATTTAGTTAGCAAAATAATTACTGCATTCTTATTGCTTGAGTCTGAAACTTGCTTTTTGGGAGAAATGGATATGAACATTTATTTTCCTTCAACAAACACATTCGAGTCAGGAACTCCCTGTCAACATGGTAATTTGCACAGTGCTCAATATGCGATTCTCTTTCCTAGTTTATAGCATTCTCTGACATTCCAAGGAATGCTCTTTGAGGACTACCTGGAAGTAGGGGAAGAGCGAAACTAGGAATTGGGCGTGTGTGGATATGTGTTTGTAACGAGACTGGGATATGATTATTAGTTAACTAATATCCATACCTGAGCCTGACACAGCAGCTGCAGACGCAAAGAGCTCAGTAAAGGAGCTGTTGAACCAGCAAAGGTTGGCTTCAATTGGAAGGGTTATGCAGGTTCCAGGAACCCCACCCCTTCCCGGAGCTCAGGCTGGCCCTCAGGGCTGGCCCTAAATGGATGGAGGAGAGCTGGTCTTGTGGTAGCAAGCATGACTTGTCCCCTTAGCTAAGCAGGGTCCACCCTGGTTACATATGAATGGGAGTCTTGATGTGTGAGCACTGGAAGATATTCTCCTTAAGGGGTGGAGACACGCTGGGAAGAGCATCTAGGTTCCAAGTTCCCTCCCTGGCATCTCCAAGGCTGAGAGAGACTCTTGCCTGCAACCTTGGAAAAGCTGCTGCCAGTCTGTGAAGACAATACTGAGCTAGATGGACCAATGGTCTGACTCAGTATATGGCAGCTTCCTATGTTCCTATGATGCACGGCTCAGGACAGTTGCAGGGTGTGAGGCCCCATTGAGGTGGTGGTGACAACAGGACAGCAAACCCCGCCCCTCCAAAAAAAAAATAAAAAAAAAATAAAGGCAGGAAAAACAGGTTTACTGCTGGCTCCCTCTGCTGCGCGCTGCCATCACCCACTCCCTCCACCATTCTCCAGCGGACAGAATGAAGCAGAGCTGAGCTGCAGAAAGGCAGGCAGGCAAGCAAGCAGGGCAAGGCAAGCACTAGCAAACAGTTGCGTGGGACAGGTGGAGAGGTGAATGGCATGGCTGGGTCTCATCCTCTCTGATGTGAGAGGCAGGGCCTTCAATTACGGCCATCCCCACTGCCTGCCTCCCTCTCTGTCCCTCCGCCTATCCAGATGGGGGCCTGCAGCAGCAACGTGACTGGATGCCCTGGGTGCACTCACACTGGGGAACAGGAGATTCCAGCCTGCAGTCTCCCTACCACCACTGGCACGAGGCTGGGTGGGGGTCCAGGGCTCGGGGTGATGCCCCGATTCAGCCCCCACACACACCCACAAAGGACAGCAATGCTGGCCCTTATCCAAAGCAGGCACTGAATTGCCTGTGATTCTCCTGTGAGCACTTTGCCTCTGGTCATGGAGTTTGGCCTTGGCATTGCATCGCCTCTGCTCCTAGGCAGGGCTGCTCAACTTTGGCCCTCCTGCAGATGTTGGCCTACAAGTCCTGTAATCCCTGGCTATGGGCCACAGTGATTGGGGATTATGGCAGTTGTAGTCCAAAAACAGCTGGGGGGGGGGGCAAAGTTGAGCAGGCCTGTGACCTAGAGCAATGGAGGGGGTTCTAGGGACAGGGCAAGAGCTCTTTTGGGAGTACTAGCTCCCCAGAACTCTGAGGCTCCTCTGGGGGAGAGGATGACAAGCTCTGGCTGCTCCAAGTCTGTTGGATCTAGGGAACTTTTGTTCAGGGGTCTTGGCTGGGGCATGCTCCTCCTCTTCCTCCTCGGAGAGGGTCTCCTCTGGGTAGGAGTTCAGGTGGGTCGTGACAAAGAAGCACCTAATTATGTACTTGGAGGTTAATACAGCTCCGTGCTGTAGTAGCTGCCTGTCTACAGACAGGCAGCCCTATAGGAATACAGGAAGCTGCCTGATTACTGAGTCAGGCCATTGGTCTGAATAACTCAGGGTGGTCTGCATTGACTGGTGGTAGCCCTCCAGGGTGTCAGGCAGCTTTGGCTGAGGTCAGAGGTCTTGGCTGGGGCATGCTCCAGCTCTGCATTAGGAACATAGGAAACTGCCATATACTGAGTCAGACCATTGGTCTATCTAGCTCAGTATTGTCTTCACAGAATGGCAGGGCTTCTCCAAGGTTGCAGGCAGGAATCTCTCTCAGCCCTATCTTGGAGAAGCCAGGGAGGGAACTTGAAACCTTCTGCTCTTCCCAGAGCGGCTTCATCCCCTGAGGGGAATATCTTGCAGTGCTCACACATCAAGTCTCCCATTCAGATGCAACCAGGGCAGACCCTGCTTACCTATTGGGACAAGTCATGCTTGCTACCACAAGACCAGCTCTCCTCTCCTCATTGGACTGGGGATTGTATGCACTTAGCCTCCCATCGAGAACCAGCCCTGCCTTGTTTGGAAGGGCATACTGGCAAAGTAGCCACTGGTCTGCACAGTGTATCTGCCAGGTAGTATTGCCTCACCCACTCCACTCCATAGCCCTCCTTACCAGATATGAGCACACCTGCCCATTGTCACTGAGGAAGCCCCTATTCTGGAAGCCTCCTTTGTTTTTGGTTTTTGTTCTATTGGGATTCTATAGCTGACCCAGGCTTCCTCCATGTGCTCCCAGACATGAGCTTGATGCCAGATGCTCTGCCTAAGACTGGCTTGGTAGTGAGCAGTTTTCCTTCCTTCCTTCCTTCCTTCCTTCTCTCTCTTTTCTCCTTCATTCCTTCCCTCTTTCTTTCTTTCTCTTTCTCTTTCTCCCTTCTTCCTCTTTCTTTTCTTTTTCTCTCTGTTCCTTCCTTCCTTCCTTCCTTCCTTCCACTTGCCTTTCTGTCTTTCTTTTTCCATATATGAATGCTTGGCAGGGAAATTGCCCTAGAATGATTTAAAGTAAAAGTAAAGTAGTGACGTCGAGTCAGTGTCGAATCCTGGCTGGGTGCTCTACAAATAACATAATTGCCCTTCTCTCTCTCTCTCTCTCTACCTGAATATCTGCCTACACCACTGATCCCTCCCTCCCTTTTCATCACCTTCAGCAGACCAGGAGAGGTATAAACTGCTAATCTGCCAATCTATTTCCAGGCTCAAACAAGCCTAGTAGCATGCTATTTAGCAACTCCTTTGCTTTCTTAAATAATCTGACTGCTTCATTTGGAAGCCATGGATGATTTCATGAATGCATGTTTTACTTGCAGTCACATAGTATAATGGGTTTTGTAGTTTTAAGGGCAATGGCTGTACTTCGGCACACATGTTTTGCTTGTAAGAATGAAGATAAATCACAAAAAGGATTGAAATATTTTTGGGGGGGATGGTTTGCCATGAATAGCTTATGTGTGATAACAATGGAGATGAAAAGGCACATAAAGTTTAACATATAATGAGCATATATACTGTTCATTCACATACATGTGATCTGTAAGCTAATTCATCAAAAGCATTGTGGATTTCAGGAAATGCATGAATTTTCAGATTGATATTTACATGGTTAGAACAGTACACGCTGACCCCAAATTCTTCAGTAACCATTCTAGCAAAAATAGTCTGTTTCAGTAGTAACCTTACGATGGAGGGAAATATCCAGAATACATCCCACCCACTCAGACTGCTTGTCTGCTTCCTTTCAGCCCACCTGAGACCGAGTTTCATCTGCTTTGGCCCACCTCCACTTGAATTTCATATAATGCCTTGTACTGCGTACAGCTTTGGTCACCGTATCTTAAGAAAGCTCTTGTAGAACTGGAAAAGGTGCAGAAGAGGGCAACCGAGATGATCAGGGGCCTAGGGCACCTTGCTTACGAGGCAAGGCTACAACACCTGGGGCTTTTTAGCTTAGAAAAAAGACATCTGCAGGGAGACATGACAGAGGTCTATAAAATTATGCATGGAGTGGAGGGGGTGGACAGAGAGAAATTTTTCTCCTTCTCTCACAGCACTAGAACCACGGATCATCCCATGAAACTGAAAGTTAGGACCGACAAGAGGAAGTACTTTTTTACACTGTGCATAATTAATCTATGGAATTCCTTGCTATGGAATGTGGTGATGCCATCAGCTTGGATGGCTTTAAAAGGGGCTTAGACAAATTCATGGACGACAGGTCTATCAATGGCTACTAGTCTGGTGGCTGTGGGCTACGTCCAGCCTCAGAGGCATGATACCTCTCAATACCAGGTGCAGGGGAGCAATAGCAGGAGAGGGCATGCCCTCACCTCTTGCCTATGGGCTCCTCAGAGGCATCTGTGGTGGGCCACTGTGTGAAGCAGGATGTTGGACTAGATGGGCCTTGGGCCTGATCCAGCAGGGCTGCTTATGTTCTTATGATAGACTCTCCAAATTTCATTTGGTGCAGGATCCTGAACTGTGCTAATCACTTTTGACTACCAGTGTTTTAATCACATAACCAGATTTGTAATATTTATCATTTCCTCTTAGTAGATTGTTTCCATCTCATATATCTAATTAATCAGAAACTCCCTAAATCTATATTTTGCTTAGGAGCATGTAGAAGTCATGGTTTTATTCCAAGAAATAGCAGGACATTGCCTATCCTTGCTTGGCTGACATCTTACTCAATTATTAGTCCACATTTTCAGTTGCTCCCATTTCTTTTTTTCTTCACAACTCTCTGTGGATAGGATCCACCCCGAGCATAAGATCTGGTACTCTCCCACCCACTCAGTCTGCTTGTCTGCTTCCTTTCAGCCCACCTGGGACTTAGTTTCATCTGCTCTGTCCCACCTCCACATGAATTTGGCCTATCCTGCCCATCATATAATTTTTAAAACCATCTCAATTTTGTTTACTTTGGGAACAGTGCTGACTACTTCCATGTTGAGTGAGAACTGAAAAAGCAAGAGGGACCTGTGCTGAACACACACACACACACACACACGCACCGTTTCTGATTATGCGTGTTTACTTAGCTTATTGAAATGACATCTTTTGATAACTGCAGGCAAGGCAGTTGCCTGGGTGGTGTCACCCATGAGTGGGTGTCTCTTCTCTGGATCATGGCCTGAAATTAAGTAATATAAACATTATTATGAGGAATGTTCAAGAGGAAACTTAATTCCATTCCTACTTCAAAGCAACCACAGGTGATTTTGAATAAGGTGAGAAAGAATAAGGTAAGAATAAGGTAATTTGAATACTGGCCCCAATCCCAAACTATGTATGAAGTGGGAGATCCATGATCAGATCTCCTGATGTTGAAAGCCCTATTCAGACATTATGTTGTACCTGCGTTTGGATGTCTTGTACATATTTGTGTGAAAAACTGTACCTGCTTATATTGGGATGCTAAGGAAAAGTTAACATATTTTTTTGCTAGGAGAAAACCTATAAAGCAGGGCTACTCAACATACTCCCTCTGGCTCATTTTGGACTACAGCTCCCAGCATCCGTAGCCCCAGAGGCCAATAGTCAGAGATTATAGGAGTTGTAGGCCAACATCTGCAGGAGGCGGCCCAAAGTTGAGCAGCCCTCAATAAAGGTAGTGGGTTTTTTTTGCTGTGAATGTCGCCATAATTAAGTTGCTGACTGTTATGGAGATTCCAATGAGTGATAAATTGAAAACTCACATAATGCACAATAGTCACATGTAACTGTACCAGTGTCCACTGTACAATCATTTTAAGAGTGTTGAACTTAACGTGAATATGACTACATAGGAACATAGGAAGCTGCCATATACTGAGTCAGACCAGTGGTCCATCTAGGTCAGTATTGTCTTCACAGACTGGCAGTGGCTTCTCCAAGGTTGCAGGCAGGAATCTCTCTCAGCCCTATCTTGGAGAAGCCAGGGAGGGAACTTGAAACAGACTATAGTTTGTACTTTAAGGTGGCTGTAGGGGTATCTGATTTTGACTAGAACAGCAGCTGTAGATGGGTACTTAATCCTTTCCCCACACCATATTCCTGATCTAAATCTCTCCTGAAGCTACTAGTTAGCTCCAGTGGGGCACAATGCAGGTTAAAAGCAGTTTCAGAGGATGATTTAGATCAGAGATAAGGGTCAGGGTGGGGGGAATGGGTGAAACACCATATCTTCCAGCACAGCTGCTCTGATCAAAATTTGAGTCTACCATATGTGCTTTAAAGTAGAATAAATAATGTCGGAAGATCAAGTAATGGATCTCCAAGGTCACGTGTAGCTGGGAGGTCTTACGACCTATATTTTACTTTGACTATGCTACCAGTAATAGTAGCCAGAAGCTGCACATTGAGAATTATGGTTATTCTTATCTATTTTGAAGGAAATGCTCCCCCAACCCACCGTCCTCTCTTTGAATGGGGGCTGTATGGCACATTTGCAACCCAAATGGGTGAACTATACAAGGAAAGAAAATCTGAAACTCCGGATGGTTTTGTTAATGCAATCTTGTCTGTGCTGCAAGACCAAACCGTGTTCATTACACATGAGGGATTGTATTCGAATGCACATCTGTTCTGCTCTAAAAAATAAACAAAGGAAACCCCTTTTCACCCTTGGCTCTTTTCCTTTAAATGTTAAACCAAAGAAGAATGAACAGAGTCCTTCAGCTGAAAGATAAAATAGCACACATACAAAGTATTTTCTCATCTCTTTGGCACTTTCAAGCCTTTTGCCAGCTGTACAGCTAGCAGATTGTGGTGGAGATATTGGAGATGGGCTGATGCACTTTATAAATTTTGCTTATGTAGTGATGGGATTGAAGGCGTTCTGGACTCAGGATGCCCAAAGCACTCCATACCAGTTTGGCCCAGCTCTCCAGCTAATGGAGAATGTAATTTTCTCCTGCTCTCATCTGAAGACACAAGCAGGGCCCCACAGACTTGGCACGAACTTTCTGCGTGACTTGAAGAGCTGAATTCTTTGATAATTATGCCAAGTTGGGCATGTTTGCTTACTTTCCTTAATATATTTTGCTTCTGCCAAAGCAAAGGGGTAAAGCACTGAAACAGCAACTCTAATTACTCGAACAGATATCCTGATCTGTTCCTCCTCTGGCTGCTGAGATGCCACTAGACTTGGACCACATATCTTCAAGCCACCATTTGATGCCATTAAAAGCTGGAAGAGGTAGGTTTGTTCACATGACCATTGGGGGGTAGGTAGGAGCAGAAGCGATCTTTCCCACAGACCTTGGGGATCTGGTCCATGGCCTCCTGTCTCCAGGGGGGGGGCTTGAAATGTTCTGGGGGGCCTCTCCAGAGGCCTGCCGCCCCCCCGCCTCACCACTCTAAGTCATTTTTGCTGCTATTTACTTGGCTCTGGGGTGAGCCAAGCAGGCCTCCCCCGTGGTGGTGGTAGCAGCGGGCGCAGCAGCTGGTGGGCCTGTCTGTCCAGCCGCTGCACCCACCTCTGCCACCACCATGGGGGAGGCCTGCTCGGCTCACCCCCCACCCCCTGGCCATGCAAATGGCAGCAAAAATTGCAAAGATCAGTGTGGTGGGGCAGCGGTGAGGCAGTGGCAAGCTTTATTTTAAAAAAACTTTTTAAGGGGGGTGCTCATGGTGGCAAATCCTCATGGTGGTGGTGGTGGGGGCTTGTGGCAGGGGGTCCTCCGAAGCCCTTCGGGACCAGGCTCCAAAATGACCTAGTTGCACCACTGAGTAGGAGGGCAGGAGAGCTCCTAGAAGGACACAATCAGAATCTCCATTCTGGCTCCACAAGCCCAGGAAACAGAGGTGCAAGGCAGCCGCAATGTCTGTTGTTGAAATCGGCAGCTGCAAGCCCCATCCCTCCATGGAACGTCTTCTGAAGGCCCCTTTGCCTTCCCAGTATGCTTGGTGGTGCCAGCAGACTGGAAAACTTCATGACGTCAGTGGCTGCCCTCTGATTGACCATAAAGGAACAGGTGGTGGAGGCAGCCCTGCTGAAGCTGCTCCAGCTTCAGGATCATCGAGTGTGCTTTGCAGGGTGGCCCGACCATGATTGGCAGCCACTGTAGCTACAGTTCTCTATGGTTCCCATGTGGAGGAAAGGGGTGCTCCATGCTATGGCTGGACAGAAGAGCTTCATGAATTCTTACAACTAGAGAATCAAGGTAGGAGTGCAGGGTATAGAATCTGGGGGAAAGCTGGGCTGGAAGGATTTGTGGAAGTTCTCATGATCATGCAAAACACAGTAACCTAGCTTCTCCCCTGATTTTAATGGTCATGTGAACCGTGTGTGTGTGTGTGTGTTTAAATTCAATCACAGATTATCAGGATGTTGAATTCCAAACCAAATCCCTTGATTGTGTAGTATAATTGCCAAATTTTCAGCAATGCCCTATGCCTTCAAAAGGGGCTTTGCGGTTATGTGACTTGTGTGCTTCCCAACAAGCACTGTTACCACACTTAAGATTTTATTCTTTTAAAATGATGTCTTTAAGCTATCCTGTTGTGTGGAAAGGCAGGCTAAACACTGAATAAATGAAAACCAGGGATGTGCACGAATCGATTTGGCGTGGCCTGCCAAATTGTTTCGGCAGGGCCAGAAGTGGTAGCTTTAAGTATGAGTAAAGCAGGTCCTTACCTGCTCCTCCACTGCCCCACCGCTTTTCCGGGCGTGGCGCAGCGCCACTCAGAAGTTCATGAGTGGGCTGTGTGTGGTGGCAGGTCCTCTCACCTCCGGTTCCCAAACCTGAATGTACAAACTAGGGAATTACAGTTGTTGTTGGTTTTTTAAACTGACCTGTGGTTTACCTCTCCAAACTGTGTTTTGTCACCTTCGATTCTCTCAAAGTTTCATTTGCTCGGCCTCCGGTTTACCTGTGCCAGCATTACATATGAACGCTGGCACGCAGTTTCATCACTCTAAAACCAGAATTAAGGGAGGAAGCTCCTCCCTCGCTCCGGCTCCCATTGGCTGTGCAGGCTGTCCTTCAGGAAAGAAGGAAGTCCGCACAGCCAGATCCCCTGCCTCCAAAGAGACTGCTCTCCCAAACATACAAAAGTGTGCAGGAGAGTGGGGGGCGGGGAGGAGGGGCTTGGAACCGTGGGTCCACTGGACTTGTGGTTCTGCATTACGTATGACCTGGGCTACAGTCTCTTATGCAGATAAAAGGAGAAGTTCTCAGTTTGTTTTCAAGGCAACAAGTCTGGAGCAAGCAAACAAACCACGACTCTACCTGCAAACCAGTACATAGAGACATTCGCACAGAGAAGCATGCCCCATACAAAGAACTGAGAAAATGGTTGTGGCAAAATCTCAACCTATCTCCCCACCACATATGTGAGTTCCTTGATGATGCAGGGAGTAAGGTTTCTGAGCCCTGATGACAGGCGGGCTATAGAAAAAGGCCAAACATTTAATGGCCTCTTAAAAAAAAAAGCGCTGAATATTATCCAAAAACTGCAGCAGATGTTTCAGCTCAGCACCACTATTTTAATAATTGGCTTAAACATTGAAATATCTGTGACATTTTGGCTGCTGCTACTGCCATCTCCATCCTCTGCAGTTGGTATTCAGAGGTATACTGCCTCTGAATATGGAGGTTCATCATAGAAATTTGGAATAATAGCAGTAATAAATCTATCCTCCATAAATGCATCTGATCCCCGTTTCAAGCTATTTAAGCTAGTGGGCATCACCACAGGGTAAGATTGCATGAGGAAGTTGTGTAGAAGCCTGCAGCAGTGTGTGTACAGGGAGTAAGATCACACTTGGAACTTTCATGAAAACTCTGACTATCCCACATTTTATTGCTGTATGGGGAGACCCAGAGAAAACGTGTAATTTGGACTTCAAAGTGCAAACGAATCTTTCAGCATCATTTTTTCCCTGATATATCTTTACTTCCCTCTAGTGGAATTTATGTGAATGCCCAATACTTTGAATCTCCAACACAATGTATAACAGCAATGAATACCCCAACATAAAAGCCCCCTTTTTGCATGTGTCTCTTGTTAATGCTGGGTATCTGAAATGTGGTACCCCACTGTCATTTAAGGGACACACACCGTGGAGATTTAGCTCTGACAGGGACCCTGCAGTCCATCGGTATGGGCCCTAACGGGTGTAATGGTTGGAGTAGCAGGGTAGAACTGTAGAGACTGGGTTCAAATCCCTTCTTAGCTCTGATGCACATTGGTGGTGGCCCATAGCTCCCTCCAGTTTAACCTACTCCACAGGGTTGTTGTGAAGATAAAAGAGGGAGTAGAATAACCATATATGCTGCCCTGAACTCCTTGGAGGAAGGGTGGAATGATAGTAATGAAATTAGTCTAATTGGCACAGACATGCATTTCAGTTATTAATTATTTAGAACATGTCTTGCCCATCTTCCAAAATATACACACCCCTTCTGCTTACACTTAGGGTTGCCAACTCTGACTGAAGCAGTTCTGGGAGATTTTCTTCCAGATGTAATGATGTAATCCTTTGGAGGATGGATCTGTCAATGGCTACTGGTCTTGATGGCTATAGGCTACCTCTAGGATCAGAGCAGGAGAAAGACACAGAAGGGCCAAGGGTGAACAAAAAGAGTGAAACAGAAGCCTTATTCACATGTTGCATCCAACACTGGTACAAGGGTACAGCATGCACAGGTACAGATTTGTAGACAGGCACAGTTATTCACCCAACCACCTTAAATGGCGCAGCAGGGAAATGCTTGACTAACAAACAGAAGGTTGACGGTTCAGATCCCTGCTGGTACTATGTCGGGCAGCAGTGATACAGGAAGATGCTGAAAGGCATCATCTCATACTGTGTGGGAGGAGGCAATGGTAAACCCCTCCTGTATTCTACCAAAAGAAAACCACAGAGCTCTGTGGGTGCCAGGAGTCGAAATTGACTTGATGTCACACTTTACCTTACAGTTATTCAAATGCTATGTTGCACACATACAGTAGTGCATGTCCTATCTGGACTATGCATTTGAGGGGCCCATACCCACGTTGATTTTTAAAACAAATGCAGCTATAGTCTTTCACACAAAAATTTGTGAGTATACAGACATCTTTACATCCATGCAACATAATAGGGCTGTCACACAACTAGGGACATAGGAAACTGCCATATACCAAGTCAGACCATTGGTCCATCTAGCTCAGTGTTGTCTTCACAAATTGGAAGCGACTTCTCCAGGGTTGAAGGCAGGAGTATCTCTCAGCCCTATCTTGGAGATGCCAGTGAGGGAACTTGGAACTTTCTACATGCAAGTGTGCAGATGCTCTTCCCAGAGCAGCCCCATCCGCGAAGGGGAATATCTTACAGTGCTCACACATGTAGTCTCCCATTAAAATGCAAACCAGACCCTGCTTAGCAAAAGGGACATGTCATGCTTGCTACCACAAGACCAGCTCTCCTCCCTGTTAATGGGGTAGGACA
Organism: Hemicordylus capensis; assembly: GCF_027244095.1. Taxonomy (NCBI): domain Eukaryota; kingdom Metazoa; phylum Chordata; class Lepidosauria; order Squamata; family Cordylidae; genus Hemicordylus; species Hemicordylus capensis. The sequence goes on along the minus strand of NC_069661.1, from coordinate 21,134,094 downwards.
AGCATCATACCCAGCTTCAGTAGTTGTGTGTGGTCCTGATTTTTGGTCACCTGTTAGCAAATCCTACGTAGGAGGAGCGGGGAGTGATCATGTGTGCGAGGGGAGCTGGGTAGGATGGCCTTTTCTCCTATTTTGTCAAAATTCTGGGTACGAGAGCTGAGCAGGACTGTGCCCTCCTACCCAGCTCCTCTCTCACACACAATCACTCCCTGCTTCTCCTACCTAGGTTTCTCACATAATCAAAAAGGGAGAGTGCACCCAGCTCCTGAAGCTGGGTAGGACATTTGTCCTACCCACTTTTTGATCATGTGAACAACTTTAATGTTTGAATAGGGCAAATATAAGAGGAGAAAGATGGAGATGCTAGGTGGTAACATGTAGTACAGTACATACATTGCAGTGCAGTAATATATGCAAAGTGGGCCTTATAATACTACTCCTTGGGGTAAAAGGTGATCTCGGGACTGAAAGGCTACTGCATTCCAAGTGAGGCTGAACACCAGAGATTCCTTGGTGTAAAGTGCTCTGCTGGAGCTTCACCTGCTAGCTGAGGTTTTCTGTTGCCTTTGAACTGAGGAAATGAAACAACTGCAAAAAATAAAAATAAAAAATCTTAGGCTACAGGCAGGGCTGAAGCCAGTGCTTGCTGCTTCAAACATTCATTTTGCTTGGCAGGGAGCACTGCTGGATTCACCGCGCCAGGCCAGGGCGTTTCTGAGTGCCGACAGAAAACAGGCTTTGAAAACTGCCATTTCAAGCTAATGCAGAATAGCTGAGAGAGCGATGCTCACAAGATGGTCGGGAGGATGATGGGAAGGTAATAACGTGCTCTGGAATATCACGAGTACACAACAGTGTTGCCATTTCTACAACCAGCAGCATGTTCTTAGATATTCTTTTTTTTTAAAATTATTAACCACTTACACTAGGGGGAAATGCATACATCTAGGCAAATCCTGTAGATACAGAGGCAGCGAAGTACAAAACAATGAATCCTTTACAGATAAACCACTCAATAATTTAAAATTTCTGGCTACATTTACAATGGATTAAAATCCAGTTGTTCTGCCAACTGAGAGGAGGATAACACTCTGTGCGTCTGATTAAGTGAACCATTGTCCGCAAAAACTTATGTTGCAATAATGTCTTTGACTTTGAGGTGCCACAAGAGTCGTTGTTGTTGTTGTTTTGTTTTTCCATTCTTATTGTTCTTATTGTTCGTATTCTTATTGTTCCAATAATCTTAAAATCTTGGGATGTCAACTTCTTCTAAGTTCAACTACATTATTTAAAAGTTAGCCTCCCCATTCCCAGAACTGACTACAGTATTTCTAACCATGCCTTCGAAGCTGGCATTTCCCTCAACCTACAGTGTTTGACAAAGGTTGTTTTTAACACTAACAAATTAAATGTCCATCTTTCCACTTTTGATAATTATTATAATTTCTTAAGAATAAAGTTTATCTTTGTGTGAAAATTTAAGGCGTACCGTTAATGTTTTAAAGTCCCATTAACTGATTGATTGAGTTCACTGATTTCATTAAGTCCCATTGATCCTGTCCCATTGATGAATTAAAAGCTTAACTTTGGCTGGATTGTGCCTATTATATTTAATTCCTTGTGTAGTTTTTTATGCTGTTAACATTTCCACATTAAGGAGAGATTTATCATAGTGTTCCAATGGTTCATAAAGGATGTCCATCTTATGTGAAAAATATCTTCCTTCCTTCTTTCCTTCCTTCCTTCCCTGTTAATTTGAACACCATAGGCATGTCCAGTGCTTTTTAAACCATTCATAAAAGTTTGGAAGTGGTGTATACAGCTTTCGGCATCTTGCATATACTATTCCAGATATTGAGCTCTTCATATAGAACACTTTTTCTGAATAGTTTATTGGTGTGAATTTAACAAGAAAAATCATAAGGATTAGTGCAAGTGATCTTGAAATGATCTCAAATTCAGATCCAGTCCTCATAATTCCCACCCAAGTCATCCATTGATATCCTCAATTATTTAAGATATCAATCCATGTCATCAGCCCCACCCACATGTATGCAGTTCACAGTGGTGTGAGATTGCACCATGAGGCAGTGGATCTCATGCCCTGGATGTGTGCACAATGGCACAAATTGTCCCCTTTGCTACATAGTGTCCAACCTGGCTTACTTTTGAATGGGAGACTACGAGCCCTTTCTCAGGTTCGAGTGAGAGGACTTGAGGGTGGGTGCCTTCCCCGCAGACGATCCATGTGGAGTTGCTGGGCGCATGAATCGTGTGCCCAGATAGCTTGCAGCTGTCGGTGTTTCAGTGCCAGCTGGAAGCATCCAGTCAATTAAACAGGATTAAGCTGGTGTGAGAGGAGAGCTGGTCTTGTGGTAGCAAACATGACTTGTCCCCTTAGCTAAGCAGGGTCTGCCCTGGTTTCATATGAATGGGAGACTAGAAGTGTGAGCACTGTAAGATATTCCCCTCAGGGGATGGAGCCACTCTGGGAAGAGCAGAATGTTTCAAGTTCCCTCCCTGGCTTCTCCAAGATAAGGCTGAGAGAGACTCCTGCCTGTAAACTTGGAGGAGCCGCTGCCAGTCTGTGTACATGATATTGAGCTAGATGGACCAAGGGTCTGACTCAGTATAAGGCAGCTTCCCATGTTCCTATCTTGAAGCCAGAGTAAATTACACACACACACACACACACACACACACACACACACACACACACAGAGCTATGATAAGTGGCTTAACGTGAAAATCTAGTAATAATCAAGTTGTTCTAGTAAGAACGAATCTGCCTACTTTCCTTTAACTGTCTCCACAGCACGACTAAATTTGGTTCAAATTGAGGTCCACAAGTTAGATCTCTTGCACTTCAGATGTTTACGCATCCACCATGTTTCCATGTTTACGATTGGGTTGGATGACATCATCAAAAATTACGCCGTTGAGGTGTCCCTATGTGTCCCTACAACTGTACCCAATTTGGTTCATATTGGTCCAGGTGTTGTGAAGTTGATGTGGGCACACACAGACACACACAAAGAAAGCCGGGTGATCTCATAAGCCTACTGGAAAGTAAGCTAAAATATTTATCTATCTATTTATTTATTTATTTATTTATTACATTTTATATCCCGCTGTTCCTCCAAGGAGTCCAGAGCGGTGTACTACATACTTGAGTTTCTCCTCACAACAACCCTGTGAATTAGGCTAGGCTGAGAGAGAAATGACTGGCCCAGAGTCACCCAGCTAGTATCATGGCTGAATGGGGATTTGAACTCGGGTCTCCCCGGTCCTAGTCCAGCACTCTAACCACTACACCACCCTGGCTCAATTTGAAATGATTTGGTCTAGAATTTGGATGTTTTTGGGTAAAGAAAGCATCCATAACAATCTTTAAGATCCAGTGACCCAGCTGACTTCAAATATAGGACTGCAGCCTTGTTTTTTCATTGTTTACATTCTGCTGACAGATCAGAAGTTTGCGAGAAAAGGAATTTGCTCTTCTTGCATTTCACAAGGGCACTGGAGTAAAAGCACAATGTCTGGAACAATAAATTTGATGTTCACATTGCCAATTATTCTTTTGCGGGGTCTTAAAGTTTTCTGTCAGTGAACATTCTCTCCACATTCTTTCATTCCATGTTGTCTGAACATGTTTCTTAAATACACTCATCCCATTCTTGGCCCTTTGAGCTACATTATGACCATCTGATATTTTTCTCTGGGGCTTTTTGTGTAAACCCATCAACACATCTAAAGTACATTTTACTTGTCTTGATTTTTTTTAATCTTATGAGAAATTAGTCCTATATATTCCATTCAGTGATTTAGAGTACCTGTTCCAAATTGCATAGCACATACTATAACACATTATGCATTTAGCATGCTATATATACAATCAAGGAGAAAGAAAAGACAGGATTTCCCACCGCTTTTCCATCACAGAATCTTTCTAATGATGGATCTTGTTTAGATGCTGTATAATAATACACACTAAACACTAAAAGCTCTCTGAACTCAGAAGGAGGTTCCAATCTCGAATTGGTATGATAAGGGATGCCAAAGGACAGACAGTAACTGACTCAGGGAAGATCAAACAGAGATGGAAGGAGTATACTGAAAATCTGTACAGCAGGGATATCAACATCCAAGATACTCTAGAAGATATTCCCTACTTGCAAGAACCTCTAGTATGGGAAGATGAAGTTAGATCAGCATTCATTTCATTTAAAAATGACACAATCAATCAATCAATCAATCAATCAGATTTGTGCATCGCCCCAAACTTTAGTCTCTGGGTGGTTAACAACAACATAAAACAAGTTTTTTTAAAAATACACAATTTTTTAAAAAACAATTTAGACATTCTAGAAGTCAAAAACAGATTAAAACTTAAAAATTTAAAAAGCTGAAAAAGCTAGGGTGAAGAGACATTGTTAGGCCTAGCAATGTGCCTGAGAGACAGGGCCCAGGCATGGGGGTACACCTTACCTTGGCCCAGAGGAACAGGAGGCCCAGTCTGGGCTGCAAGCCAATACCATGAGCAGGAACATGCAGCTAAATTTTAGGTCATGCTTGAGGATGTCTATGTGAACTTATTCTCTTATATCTAGATGGGGTATCCACATTGTGTGAAGTTTACTGGAGCCAATCAAAAGCCGTGTCAGAACATACCAAGCAATACACAGAACAGTCAGCCGGCAGCTCGTTGTTAGCATTTGGAAATTGCTGACTGTATAAAAATTGGCTTTTGTGGTAGCATAATGATACCACAGTGGAATGGGAAGGAAAGGGCAGAGAAGGGACAGCATCAATAAAATTGAGCCTGTCTCCCTATGGACTTATGCAAGCCTGAACTACTTGTGATCCACAGAGCAAATGCAACCCACAAGCATTTTGGCCTCCCTGGTGCATGGCAACCCCGCTGTTTTTGCAGTCCCAGGCAAGAAGCAGAATCAAATTTAGATTTTGATTGCTTTATTATGGTCATTGACCCGAACCGGCAGCAGTAGAATCAGAGGATCACCGAGTCCCTACAGAGGCACCCTATATGGCAACTGACTGTTTTGGCCATTGGCCGTAAATAAAGTATCTATCTATCTATCTATCTATCTATCTATCTATCTATCTATCTATCTATCTATCTATGGCAACTGAGCTGTATTCTACTTGGTGTATCAGTCCCAGGCTTATATATATTTATGTCAACAGAATGACAGGCTACTTTAAAAACGCTGAAAATACTAATTGGTGGCAAAACCAGCTGCAGCTAGGCCTTACTACATAAAAAATGTAAAATAGATTGTTGCCATGCTTCTGAAATATTATATTAATAGAGGAATCAATTACCAAGGCAGAGGTTGCTAGTAGAGGCAGGGGCTTGCCGTATTTTAGTTTATCCCCTTGAGTTGTTGTTGTTGTTGTTGCTGCTGCAGGTAAAAAAAGGGTGTTGTTTTAAAAGAGGGATGCAGATCAAAGCCTCTAGTGCAAGCCAGTTGGAACCGGGAAGCTGTGGTGTATGCATTGATGTACAGGATTTATGAGTTGACATGGTCTCTGTTAAGGTGGATCCTTTTTGTTCACCAGAAATTTTGACCCAAATCCCACAACTCTGCACCTAGAAAATCCACATCTTTGCAAATTTGTAGTTGGTTATCATTACGTTTTACTAAATATGGGTGGGGTTTTTTGGGGGGAATTTCAGTAGCTCTGTTCACATGTTATCTTCAACACACATATAATCTATTGCAATCTACGTACAGTTTCTGTACGTACAGTTTAACACATGTACAGCAGTACACTTCCTATCAGTACTCTGCATTTGAGGGGACCTGTACCCAAGTTCACTTTTAAAATGAACTCATGTACAGTCATTCACCCAGCATACTGTTTCAACAGGGCTGCAGAGCACTGCCATTTCACAGGCACTCCCATCTCCTCAGTGAGTTGAGCAGCTCGTTTTGCCTGCCCTGTCTTCTCCAGCTCTAGTCTGGTCTTCTGCCTGCTCTTCAGCTGTCTTCCTAAGACCACTGCCCCTCACCAAGTCTTGACGTCAATCTGCCTCTGAGCACTCTTAAAGCCATTGATATAGCCCACCCTATAGAACGCTCAGGGGATCTATTCAATCCCTGAGAGGGTCGTGTCTGGCGGTGTTCCCAGTGGTGGTCTCCCCTACTGACCAATGGTATTGACCAAAATGTTGGATAACTGACCAATCCTCTAAAGGGGATTTCAAAAGGCCAAACCCCTATATTTCCTATGGGGACCCCGCAGCAAGCTCAAAGCTTCACTCACTTAGCAACAAAATGGCTGCCTTAGTAAACACTCCAAGGAAGGTCTCCCAAACCGTTCAGGGCCTATACATGTAAGCATAAGCCATATTCCCAAGCAACTCTTTACATTTTACATAAACATAAACAATCTACGGCAAACTACTACTACTACTTTATATACTGCTTCTTCATATGTTTTTAAAATATAACTAAAATGTCAGTTCTTCACTGTCCTAATTTTGTCTCTGAACGACTGGAGGATATGGGAATACAGTAGAACCTCGAGGAGCTGAATAGAGAGGCTTGACAGATCTGAAATAGCCCACTACCTGGCAACTGAGTGACAGGACTCTAACCACTACTCTTTCTTTGGAAGAGAGACAAACGAAGCAACCCTTGCAGTCTCATAGTGCCTAATATTTTGCCTAATTGTGTGCAGTGTTACCAAATAATCACTGGATTCACCAGAAAGCAGATCTAATTCCTATAAGTCTGCATTATTAGAACCTGACCTTCTAGGCCAGGTCAGGGGTTGGCCTCCTTGGCCTCCCAGTTGTTGCTGGACTACAACTATTCCAGCCATTGTGGCTGCAGAAGATGGGAGTTGTAGGTCTGGGGACCCAAAGTTGTGAACCCCTGACCTAGGTAATTGTTTTCTGCTGGCCTCCCTAGTTTTCTTACTAGAGGCAAAAGATAGCAAGTGTGGTGCAATAACTACTGGAGGAAAGTAAACACCAATTTTCCAAATAATTGCAGTCGAATTCAATTACTAGTGGGGTCGCCTCTGCTTTTAAGGGGCCTGAATATTAAACTGAATGCGTGTAGATTTCTGATTAGGTTATGATTCTTGAATGGAAGGTCTTTTAGAATAAACCCTTTGAAAACTCTGACACAAAGCAAGTGGGGGGGGTGTTTTTAAGGAAAAGGTCTGCATATTTAAGCATCTTAGTTATGTAGATTTGCTGTGAGGAATTTATATAAAGTAATTTAAATAATACAGTCAGTTTTTAACCTGAACGTCTATTTCTTAACTTAAAAGTGATATTATATAGCTATATGAGGTCTACCACCTTAAGTGGTGCAGTGCAGAAATGCTTGACTAAGAAGCAGAAGGTTGCCAGTTCGAATCCTCACTGCTGCTATATCAGGCAGCAGCGATATAGGAAGATGCTGAAAGGCATCATCTCATACTGCAAGGGAGGAGGCAATGCACAGATAGTTTCAACAAAGCATGGCAGATTTTTGGTAAGGCTACAAAGTTTTTGAACAATATTCTGAACTTCCAGAAGTGCAGAACTTGTGGCCGCACTACTTTCCTCCCATTTCCTGGCCTCTGTGCCTTTCATAATCCTGCAGACTGATTTTTAACAAAAATTACTCCATGCCGGTTGAAATGCAGTAGGCTTGATAAACTTCCATACCTCTCTGAGCATTTTTGCTCTTTGAGCTGGTAAAGCAATTGACAGGCTGAAGTCTTAAGACTGTTTGCTATCACAAAACAATGTCTGTTGAAAGTTATAAAACAAATTAGCTTCTCCATTGTTAGGATAAGAAGCTAATTTAAAGTCCGTACACCCCCTGAACTGTGTGTGAAGATGAGAGGGAAGAGAAGAGGATTAACCTTATGTAAATTTATCCTCTTTCTCCCTCATGAGTTCAGAACAGCGAGTTTTACGTCCAATAGAATTCCACTTTGGAGCCCTTTGGAAAAGCTTCTGTCTGATGAGCCCGCCTCAGTTCTCTCTCCAGACTGAGCTGGTTCACTCACACAACCAAAGCACAGTGAAAATCAGAGAAAAAGTGACTGTCTCCAAGTGAGGTCAAAAAGCAAGGTTACTGAAGACTATTCGAAAATGTTAAATATATGTACATTCATTTTATTCAGATGTGTGTGTATATATATATATATATATATATATATATATATATATATATATACACACTAGTTTTTTTCAGCCCGTTATGATAACGGGCGCTAGGTTCCCCCCCCTTTTTGCCTTCTTCCTCTGCCCCCCCTCTTGATTAAGGGCCAAATTGGCCCAAACAATTGTCGCTGCGGCCACCCGCCCTCCCTCCCAGCTGCCTGAGTCCTCCTTAACCCACCCCCTACATGAATAAGGGCCAAATCGGGCCAAACAGTTGCCGCTGCGGCCGCCGCCACCGCCTGCCCGCCCGCCCAGCTGCCCGAGTCCTCCTCACCCCGTAAGGCCCGCGTCAGTCGGGCCTTTAAAGTCCATATTCTGAGTAGAAGAGAGGAGCTCGCAAACAGAGCTCCTCTCTCTGCAAAGGCTCTGGCCGAACTGGCGCTTTGGGCGCAAAGGACGCCTGTTGCGTCCTTTGCGTCCATAGCACCATTTCGGGCAGAGGCTTTGCTGAGAGAGGAGCTCTGTTTGCGAGCTCCTCTCTCCTTTTCTGAATATGGACTTTGAACATCCGACTGACGCGGGCCTTACGGGGTGAGGAGGACTCGGGCAGCTGGGAGGGCGGGCGGTCGGCAGCGGCGGCGGCAATTGTTTGGGGCGATTTGGCCCTTATTCATGTAGGGGGGGTTGAGGAGGACTCGGGCAGCTGGGAGGGTGGGCGAGCGGTCGGCGGTGGCGGCCGCGGTGGCAATTCTTTGGTCCGATTGGGCCAACATGGCCGCCCGTGTCTGGGCGGCCGTATCTTTCTCGGCAGTTCTGGGCATGCGCTTTAAACAAAGGCTTTCCTTGTGGCAATGGCAAAGAGTCACACAACTCCTGATGCTGGCGAACCAATGTACCAATGAAGTGTTGGAGATGTACCTTCATGGGCATTGACTCTTAACCCTAATGACCACTAGAGGTAGAGAGTATAGAACTCTCTTGTTCTTGTTTCTCTGCTCTAAGTCTCTTGTGATTGGTAGACTGATATTCTTAGGATGCTCCTTTCTTCTTGGTTCTCTCTCTTCCAGGGGTGTAGCAAAAGATTTTAAAATGGGCCTCCCCTCTCTGAAGTGCAGCTCATGAAGTAAAGAAATCTTAAATGAGGCTAAAGGACTGAATAGTGGTAACAAAAAGCATAGTTTTTAATATCTATATCTATATCTATATTTCCTATGTGCCACAACAGAACATCATCCTAAATTATTTTTTTAAAGGTTTTGTACATTGTGGATGATGCAAGTCATGCTGTTTTGGTAGCTCCAGGTCTTAACACTCACATCAATTTGTATTGAAGGATGAATACAACTGAAGGAAGCCCAGGCGGGTTCGCGGCTGGGGGAGTCAGTCATGTGACTTGCCTCTGGGGGGGCGCCCAAGGCAGTGGGCCCCCAGACAACTGTCTCCCCTTGACCTATTATAGTTACGCCCCTGCTCTCTTCCTTCTTCTTCCTTCCACCATGAGGTAGCTAGCACAGGGTGCAGGCTCTTTATTCAAGTTTGTAACTTCCTAAAACAAACCTTTATTTTAAAACCTTAAGCCAGGGGTGACCTTAAACCAACCTGTGGTACTCCAGATGTTTCTGAACTACAACTCCCATCCTTCCTAGCTACAATTTATTGTAGCTGAGGAGGGTGGGAGTTGTAGTTCAGTAACCTCTGGAATACCACAGATTGGGAACTCCTGCTTTAAGTAGTTGTCTCCAGATCTCCACTGAGAGCTCTGTTCTTCTCAGACTGGGTTTTTCTGTTAAATAAGGGGTTGAGTCAAATTCTCCTCTACATGAAAGCCATGGGCCTAGATTTCAAACAAAAAAGAGGGAGACTGGTGCAAAACAAAACAAAACAAAAAAAATTACAACTTTGCACAAAGTAGTAAGAAGCACAGGTGAATGATTCAAAACAGGGCCATGTCTAACTTGTTTGTCAAAGACATATGACCAGAGTGGGCTGAGCTCCTCTCAACTACATATAACAGTCTGACTACATGTTATACTCACTATCTATCTATCTATCTATCTATCTATTTATTTATTTATTTGAAATATGTATACCCCACCCCTCCAGTACACTACTGCCCCCAGGCGTCTCAAAACATTAATAAAATAGATACCTTATGAAGTAAAAGATTGATGGAATTAAATAAGCTAAAAGACCAAGCTAAAACCACATTTGAAATTACCGACTTTAAAAGTTCCAAATTTAAAATTATTAGTAAAAGCTAAAAACTAAGAACGTAAAAAAAACAACAGCAACCCCCGGATGGGCTTATTCAGATACTATCTCACCCAGGGGCTTGCCCCATGAGATAAAGATGTGAACACACACGTCTCCCCACCTCCTCACGTGTGCCTTAACTGTGTGTGGGTGATGCATTTGAATGATCTTCAGGTTATATTTGAGCGAGTGTAACGGGGCAGTTCAGGGGAACCACACCTCCATGTAATTAAGGAACAGTGCCCTGGGGAATGCCGAGGGGCCAACTCACAGCGTGCTCACATCTCTATCACGTGAGGTTTGACTGATTGGGCACCATATTCTCCAAACCAGCTCCGTGTGGAAAGCAGCTGAGCTCCAATTGTTGAGCATCTGGAAAGTGCGAGCCTGTCAGCTGACAGCAGGAAAGACTCTCTCTTCGGAAGCGTCACAGTCCAGCCTTTCTCAGCCCCCACTTACCGCAGTAATTCTTGAGCTGAACGGTGAGGAGAGCTCCAGTCTGGACTGTGACAACAGGCTAGAATTTGAGGAGGTATGACTAGCATCAGCCCCAGTCCTGGATCATGGAACCAGAGTGGAATCTGAGGGAGCTCTGGGATTGAGATCCCCCAATGAAGCTCCCTCAGGACCTGGGCTCCCTGGGATGGCATCCCTGGAATCGGAACCCACTACAGAGTCAGCCTCTTCCATACCATGATACCCCTTGAAGTCTGTAAGCTGGTGCTGATTACAAGCCTGGCAGAGGCAGCTAGAGGAAGAGTGCCAGACTCCAGAAGGCTGCCCTTTCAAGGCTTCCACTCAGCAGGTGGGAAGGTAGAGTCTGGGGGCGGGGGGTCTAGGCTCAGGAGTACTTAAGGGTTCGTCCTGCCAGTTAACTTAGTTAACTCAGGAGTACTTAAGGGTTCGTCCTGCCAGTTAACTTATTCCGTGGACCTCTTCAAGGTACCGTGGACTGACCTCACTTTGTCTTGCCTCACTTTGTGGACAACTAGGACAGGACAGAAAGGAAAATACTGAGAGGGAAGGAGATGCGGCTGGCGGATGGGCTTATCTCTAGTTATCTCACTCAGCACCAGAGCATCTGAGCAACATAAAAGCCTGCCAGAGAGTGGGATCCTCTTTCCTCACAATATGACATTGCAGCAACCCCTTCAGCTTTCCTCTGTGCTGATTCATGATCTCTCCCACCTGTTTAATGAGTGAAGATGATCACATCCCGCACATGGTGTTCCAGGTTCACACAGTATGCACAGTTGAGAAGAGCAGATGCACTTACTCACTCCAACATGAACTCACAACCCTTACCAAAATGAGAGTGAACTGACTCATAGTTGCCATCTGTTTGGCAAAAGCTGCTACCATCTATGCTAATTTATTTTGTCTTTGCCCCTACCATCATGTTACCTAGAATATAAGAGCGGCCATACTGGATCTAAGCAAGGGGTCCACCTATCTGAGTATTCTGTCTTCCAAGAGTGGACCGCTAGATGTCACTGGGAAATTCACAAGTGATGCTATTTTATCTCAGCAACTAGTCAATAGTGTTTCTGGACATGGAGGTAGAACTTCTGGCTGCCATGGTGACTAACCACCAAACAGTGACCGCAGTCACACATCAGGCGGAGCAGTACGTCCAATGGACCCGTGGTTCCGCTCCCCCCACCGCTCTCCTGTCCGCATTCAGACAATAGAGAGAGTGGCCTCTATGCAGTCCTACGTCCACTCCAGCCCAGGGAATGCAGCCTCCAGTGCTGCATTCAGATGCAATGGAGGCCCCATTGAACCCCAATTTTGAGCAGTGAAAGTCACTGCAAACTGAGGGTTCAAACTGGAGTCTCTGGTGTAAAACCTTGGGCCATGGAAGGAACAGGACTGGAGTTGCACACATTCAGATGTCACGGTAGAGAAACCTCTGGCCCCTGCAACTCTGGTTCCCCATTATGTGAGAATGCAGGCAGGGACAGAAATTGATAACATCTTTTCCAGAACTCCCAATTATTTTTAGCATTTCTGCTTTTGTGGATGAAAGGTTTTGGAGGAATACCATAACTGTCAGGTGGTTTTTGTTGATTCCTGACAATTTAATCTCTGCTTCCACAATTTCATTGGCAATGGCTGCCTTCAAAATTATATATTTTTATTCAGTTTCTCCACTCCAGATATAATCTTACAAACTGTTTTTCTATCTCCTCCTATCCTTGCAGTTGTCTCTTCTCTGTTTAAAATCCCTGTTTAAGCCTTTCTTCATAAGGAAGAGGAGGCATTCCCCGGATAACTGTCTTTTCATTGGTACAATACCCTTTTCAATTTCAGATCTTCTAGAGCCTTTTTGATTAGATAAAAGCAGAGCTTCACACAGTATTCTAAAAGTGGATATCACAGGGTTGTTGTTGTTGTTTTTTTAAATTAGCTAACCTAATCAGCTGTGGTGAGTAGCAATTGACTCCAAGTAACAAGATGGGGAGGAGGATGTTCCTGTAAGTTTGGAAAATAGTTACTTGGTTTAAAATGCCGGGCTATCCAATTAAAAATACTGTGGACTAGTAACTTTGGTAGATTTACTTGAAATCTGACTTACAGCTTTAATGATATTATGATACTTGTAGCTTTATTCTCAGTCCTCCCAAACATGATTTTTCATTGCCATAGCATGCAGAGCTGATTATTTCGAAAAGCTTTCCATGATGACCTTAAGAATTCTTTGCCGAGAGGTTGCTTGCAAACAATTCAGGACTTATGTAGATCTCTTACTGTGCAGCTTCTTTGGATCAAGCCCAGTGATAACAGTGTATGCTCTCAAGGGTTGTTATTAAAACATTTCTCATCTTCAAGTTATGCTCAAGTAACAAAAGTAAATTCTCTAGGAGTACATATTCTGCACACAGGTGAAATGTGTTATGACTTGTTACATTTCAAGTTAGCATTACCAATATAGGGCACCCAAAGCATATTACAACAGTAAGAAATGTATCTGTTGTGCATTTGTCTGTGGAAAAGTTAAGAAGTGAGTGATTTTTATGGAATGATGTCATGGAATGATGTTTTACCTGAATCATGCATACTATTAGGTCATATACCCTGTCTACTGTTGACTTGTTTCGTAGGTTTCTAAAATTATGATTTTAAGTTTTTGAGTAAGACATAGTCATGTCCTCAGCTGTTCTATACAAGACACACACTGCAGATACTCCACAGTATTTTGTAAGTAGAGATGTGCATAAATAATATTTTACTATTCAATTGAGCTTGAATAGAATTGCAAAATGCTCAAATGTGCCAAAGAACACTATGGGGAAAAAGATAAAATTGAATACTGAGGAAGACTCAATACCATCAAGCATGATCTCAATCATCACCTTACAAAAGGGAATTGTGTTTCTTTTGTGAGAATGGACTGGGTTACAAGAACCCTTTGCATTTAGTTGCTACAGAAAATGTTGGTCAGTCACTTAAAGATGCAGTTGAAAGAAGTGGGAATGAGAATCTGCATCTCAAGTTTTTTAGTACATCAATTGATCCTAAAGATGCACATGCTATTGACATTAAATACCACAAATGGTGCTGGGCAACACATGTAACAAATGTCAATCGCTCAGCACTCAACCCACAAAAACCAAGCAAGGCAAATGAGGTGGCAGCCAAAATTGAATTCCTTAGTCTGCTTGAGAATACATTGTTGGATGGAAATATAGTCACCATGGCTCATCTTCAAGAGGCATACACAGGAATCCTTATGGCAAATAATGTGGACAGCCATCCTAGCTGCAAAAAATTAAAGCAACTTATAAGCACAATATACCAAGTGTAAAGGTAAAGTGTGCCGTCAAGTCGATTTCGACTCCTGGCGCCCACAGAGCCCTGTGGTTTTCTTTTGGTAGAATACAGGAGGGGTTTACCATTGCCTCCTCCCACACACTATGAGATGATGCCTTTCAGCATCTTCCTATATCGCTGCTGCCCGATATAGTAGCAGTGGGGATTCAAACCAGCAACCTTCTGCTTATTAGGCAAGCATTTCCCCACTGCGCCATTAGGTGGTCTATCCCAAGTGTAGAATTCCATAAACCAAAACAAGTGGATGAATCAGAACGCATTTCTATCAAAATTTTAAGAGATGCTACAATTCAGTTAGCAGAAGAGAGCAATGCTGACAGAAATGACTACATGAAAATACTCTATGATGCTGCTAAGATTCTATGAAAACTTATCACCAAAGTAGAGAGATGGATATTTTCTGGTTCACTTACAGAAGTTACAGATCGGAATATTCCAAGTGAATTGTGTAGTTGCTTCCATTGGGTTCTCAAGGGACCAAACACAAGCCTATCCACAGGGGGGGCAAGACTGTGAAGCCAACCAGCGTGCCATGAGTTTAGCTCAGACTACAGTGTCTTTGTTTCTGTCCCAGGACCAGGTCCAAAACAAGAAATAACACAAATGCCAAAACAAAAGCAGTCTGATGGCTATTCTGGAAAAAAATTACCCACTGGGGAAGACACATTGCCTGATGATGAGGATGCAGAGCCACTTGCCATGAACAAGGAAAAAATAGAAGCCATTCATCGTGAGCCTAATCAGTCTGCTGGGTTTGAGGTGGGACTTGTAGATGGGATGGCAGATGAACTCCAGTCACTTCATAAGCCAGACAGCATAAAATACTGTGGCCAGCTTGCTGAGCATTTTACAGATTATTTTCTGTCAACATGCAGAAACGATGATGAACTTCATGTGGTATTTGATCACTATGACGTTGATACGTCACTCAAGACAGCAACACATGAAAGATGACAAGGGCAACAACCGGTGATAGCATACCACATCACGGACACAACCACCCACCCAAACAATCAAAACAAAACAAAACAAGTCCAAAAAAGTGGGGAGTACATGAGAGCCTGGCAGGCTGGGAACCAGACAGAACACACCAGCCTACAAAAACCAAAAATTAATCCACCAGGCACACAAAAAGCAGCAGCAGCAGCAAAGGCGGAAGGGCTGTACCAAACAAACAAACAAACAAACAAGCACAGCTCACCACTTGTTAAAGCCATTGGGGGCTGGGTACAAGCAAGAATAAGAAATCCAAATAACATAAAATTCCAAGCAGCACCCAGGCCACTGAGGTTGGTACAATTTAAAAAAGAAAATAAAAGAAAATAAAAGTAACTGCAAATAAAAAGGAGAAAAAAAGAATAGAGAGACAGATAAGCCCAGCAGTCAGGCACTCTCTGTCTCTTTCTCCACTCACTGGGCCAGGCAGTCAGGCAGATCGGCCTGCCCAGACCACCACCAGCAGTCTCTGCTCTCAGTGCTGCTGCTGTAGTCTCTCTCTCTCTCTCTCTCCTGAGGCACAAATGGCTCTCTGTCTCCAAGCAGCCCCTTAAATACATTTTGAAATTACCTCCTTTGGCCTCCCTCCCTGCCCCCCCAAGCAATGGGGGCACAGTTGCCCATGACAACACTTGATTTGAATAACAAGCCAACCAAGTAGCAAGGAGATCTCAAGTCGATTGCCAGTAAACCAATCAGCAAGGGGAAGGGAAAGTGTGTGGTTGAGTCGGTGTCAACTTCTGGCAACTACAGAGCCCTGTGGTTTTTCTTTGGTAGAATACAGGATGGGTTTACCATTGCCATCTCCCATGCAGTATGAGATGATGCCTTTCAGCATCTTCCTATATCGCTGCTGCCCATACCAGCGGGGATTCGAACCAGCAACCTCATGCTTGCTAGGCA
Source organism: Hemicordylus capensis (assembly GCF_027244095.1). Lineage (NCBI taxonomy): Eukaryota > Metazoa > Chordata > Lepidosauria > Squamata > Cordylidae > Hemicordylus > Hemicordylus capensis. The sequence goes on along the minus strand of NC_069661.1, from coordinate 21,117,974 downwards.
AGTCATTTCCTGCTATGCCATTAGATGGCTTAGCAAGGCAAAACAGCCTGCTAAACTGGTGCTCACCACTCAAATAACATGAATAAATTTGAGCTTGAATCGGGGGTGATTCCTTTTGAACTAGACTCAGGCCCTTTATTTTCGTGGTGATTCAATTCTAGTTTGGATCACTCAAATTGCCCCAATTCGATCTCGAATTGATTCAGCTTAAATTGATTTGCACATCTCTACTGGAAAGACAACCCACTTGCCTCTTTGGCAATTGGAACTGCTGCTGAGAAAACAGCAAGAAAAGTCCCAGTTTTTCACACAGGAGAGAGGAACTGTGAGCACAGTTGGAATTGAGAGACATATGCAGCAATAGCCACAGACAAGAGATGGGACAGTGCAGGGCAAACAAAGTCACCGAAGAAAGGGGTTATGGATAGTATTGTTCCTGTATGAAGATGCATTATACTGAATCATAATCTTGGTCCATCTAGATCAGGATTGTTTACACTGACTGGTAGTGACTCTCCAAGGTCTCAGACAGGATGGTTTTCCAGCTCTACATGGCAGGAATTTAACATGGGATTCTTTTGCATGCAAAATGGGTCCTCTGTCACTGAGCCCCTCTTCCAGGCCCCACCATGGCTCCACTGTTCAGGCATCCCATTGGTTCTGAATTAGATGGATTGCTGTGGATGCACTTCAGGTCTGTTTACTTGGTTGCCCGTGACCCAGTACTGTCAGGCACGGGCACTATGCTCTAATGACTGGCCCACTTTCACTCCTTCCTTTCCCTTCTGCAAAAAGACTGCAAGTTATATCCGTCATGATTTAGCACTAAGTTTAATCAAGTTTGACATTAGTCTCTCCAGCTCTTTAATGCAGCAGCAAACCACTGAATGGACTGGAGTGCCACACAAACAACTCACCCACAAGATATTTCGCAAACTATGTAATTCAATTTAAGAGCAGAAGAACAGCCCTGCTGGATCAGGCCCAAGGCCTATCCAGTCCAGCATCTTGTTTCACACAGTGGCCCACCAGATGCCTCCGAGAAGCCCACAGGCAAGAGGTGAGGGCATGCCCTCTCTCCTGCGGTTGCTCCTGCAGTGGCCCCAAACAAACAGAGGTATATCTAGGGAAAATAGCGCCTAGGACAAGCACTGAAATTGCGCCCCCTGTCCAAAAATCTGACACCCATCTTTCAGATAACTTTGCCATAATATCAGCTCCAAAATACAACGCCAGACACTTTTAGGAGAAACAGGTTGTAAGCAACACACACATGCATACACACACACATACAACCACACATGTGGCACATACGTGCCAGTCGCCTTCCCAAGGAAACTCAGCACATCCATGTGCTGGGCATGCCTCCGTAGAGCTAAGCAGTGAAAGCTCTCTTTAGCAAATGCTCTGCCACCTCAGCACACCTCACTACAGGTTGCTGCCTCCAAGAAATTCAGGGATGGTTTTTTTTCTGTCCAAACAGCTTTTGCCTTAAAGGGAGATGGTTGCATCGGAAATCCCAGGGGCCCCAAACAATCTGAAATTATCCAGCAGCTTACAATAGGCTTGGATCTAGCAGCCTGATCAGGAAGAAGGTGGAAGTTGCAGATAGCCACAGAACAGCAAAACAGTGTGATATCCAGGTGTTGTTGTTTTTAAGCACCACACAAGTTAAAGGCAGGCACTTTCCAAGTTTGAAATCCCACAAACGTTATAATCAGATTGGTTGACAATATGCAGATAAAGATAGAGCTCTGTATAGAGAATTAAACAGCAAGTGACTGAATATTTCTATTTTATTCCTTGCCTCTCCCCCCCCCCTTCAGTTTTGCCAGCTTACAAGCTATTAAACCAACATTGTCTTTTTAAGGGATGTTTTTGTCCACTTACGTTTATGCCATTTATATCTGTTTTTTTAAATGATCGGGTCCCCCTTGCTAACAACTTTGCATTCTTCTGACTCCTTAGATCAGGGAAAAATCTAGACTTGGGTCTTGCAGAGGCCATTTGAGCATGTGTAGTGGCCATTTTTGTTCCCAGAAGCTTTTTTTTAATTTTAAAAAATGGCTCTTGCATATACAAATGGTCCCTGTGAGGTCCTATGCCTTGCCAGGCCTCACAGAGACCTTCTGAGCGTGTGCGGCGACCTCCAAAATGGCCACCGTACTGATCTTTGTAGGCCCAAACAGGCCTGAAAATTAGCCCGAGACAGGTTGTGGCAGTGATCTAAGATGCCTGCGGGAAGAGGGGGAACCTTTGCAGACCTCCTCCGCAGCCCTTAGGAAGCCCCACGAAGGGGCTAAAGGTTAATTTTTAAATAAATAAATAAATAAAAATCCACGAATTGAGGAGGGGGTGGGGGGCAGCATAGCACTGGCACACCGCCCAGTGGCACCTAGGGCATGTGCCCTGGCTGCCCCCCTAGTTTTGCTTATGCCTATGCTCCTGGAACTGGTGTTCAGTGGCATCTTGTCTCTGAAGCTGGAGGTAGGTAGCCTATAGCCACCAGACTAGTAGCCATGGATAGACCTGTTCTCCATGAATTTGTCTAAGCCCCTTTTAGAGCCATCTAAGCTAGGGGCCATCGCCACCACATCCTGTGGCAGAGAATCTATATAATTAATTCTCTTAGCCGGCATGCATGTCCAGGATTTGGCGGCGGAACTCTCGCAACACACTGCAAGAGTTCTGGCGAGAGGCCGGCAGAGTGGAGGAGAGGGGGAAGAAAGTGCTGGTGCTGGCCGGCCAGCGGGCGGGCGAGCGGAGGAGGGGTGGAAAGAGAAAAGCAGCGGCAGCGGGTGAGAAAAGCAGCAGCGAAGGCGGTGGGATGGCAGGAGAGAAAGGCAGTGGTGGGCAGGAGAGAAAAGTGGCAGTGGCGGGTGAGCGAGAAAAAAGTGGTGGCGGGCGGGCAGAGTGTGGGGAGAGAAAAGCAGCGGCAGCAGCGGCGGGAGGGTGGGGGGAGAAAAAAGCGGCGGCGGTGGCGGGAGGGTTGGAGGGGGAGAAAAAATGGCGGACTGAAAAAAGCCCTACCGGTGAGGCTCTGTGTGGGGAGGTGGGGAGGGGAGGGGAGGAGGGCTAGAGAGCACGGGGCTGAAGGGAAGGGGAAGAGAGGAGAGACCGCGGCAGGAGGAAGAGGGAGGGGGAAATTGCCGGCCCCAAAGTGCCGCACAGATGCTCTGTGTCGGGTCAACTAGTTCCAAATAATTTCTTTCTCATCAAAGGAATCTGTGGAGAAGGAACATTTTGATGAAGTCACAAGGGAAAATCATGATTCAATTAAGATTTCAAATCACTTGAACTTCAGCTGAGAAACCAGTGCAACAGCAATGTGTGTGCAATTGCCCTTCCCCTGTGTTATGCCCTTCCCCTACTAGTCTGAAGGCTACAGGCCACCTCCAGCCTCCGAGTTAGGATCTGAATACCAGTTGCAGGGGAGTAACAGCAGGAGAGAGGGCATGCCTGTAGGCTTCTCAGAGGCATCTGGTGGGCCACTGTGTGAAACAGGATGCTGGACTAGATGGGCCTTGGGCCTGATCTAGCAGGGCTAGTCTTATTTATGTTCTTATATGCTTCTGCACTATAATGGTTTAACACGGAGGTATGAAGCAGGTGGTCTGCAATTTTAGTTAAAGGAGGATTTAGAAAGTTTCTGGTTTTTTGATAATAGGGCCACATATGTCCATGCTCATTTGGCAGGTACTGTGGAGCCATCCCGCTGTTCAGATGCCACGGTTCTTAGTCCTAGGGCACACTTTTAAGAGCAATGCAGAATATGCAAAAATAAAAACCTGTTTCCTATTCTAGCAATGATTACCATCTGGCTGAGCAGTTGTTGGACATCCGCCATGGAACTCTGAAAGACTAATGCTGGCAATGCTGTTGAATCCGTCCCTTCTTCTGGCTTGGAGTTTTGCATTCTGGATGGTACAGTGGAGATTTATTGACCTCATTAAATGGTATCCCTAAGCAAGATTTATAAGAAGTTACACCTTTATATGAAGGAGGGTCGTTAAATTGTCGAACTGCCCATTTTGCCAGATGACAGGCTGATGTGCGTCTCTTCATTATAATGGGCTTTCATCAGTAGTACTCCCCTTGGAACAGTATAAAACAAATGACCGGGATTTCCAATGTCAGATCCAACATAATCATTGCTCTTAGATTTCTATCATGCATATAATGTGATGGCACCATAATTAGAGGAGATTTATGACAAGGTGAAGTATTTGTTTACATTCCCATTATCCTTGAGGCATTATGGGATCGACCACTAGACAGCAGTGACAGAAGACAGACATCAGCAGCATCACCTGCTTGTTGCATCTCTGCTTGTTCCATTAAGTGTTAACAAGCATTGCCAGTGTTAATCAGTGGAATAAGGGAGTAGAATAGACATTGTCACTCCAGGCTACAGATGGGGAGTATAATTTCTGAGCAATTGTCCCTGTAAAAAGGCCTACCTGCAAATGAAAATCTGGCATGTCTGGATGGGTCAGAGTCTTATTGGCTGAATAGTAAGGACCACTCTCACTGGCCTGGTATCCTGGAGAGGCTGGCATCTCCTGGCTGCACCCACTTTTGTTTCATCTTAGGGGTGTGCACAAACAGTTCATTGCCTTATCCTACTCAGTTGAACAAGGGTGGAGGTGCAAATGTCCCTGAGCCCCTGAGGGAGTGGGGTCACTGGCTGAGTGACAGCTTGCTCTTTGCTCCCCGCCCCCTTGTACCTCTCTGAAGAAGAAGAGGGGCAGGGGCACATCTTCATTTTTTGTCCCAGGGCTTACTCCAACCTTGCTATGACCCTGTCCTGCTCAAACCTTTGGAAAGGTCTTCCACCTCCTGTACTTGTAAAGGGCCTCACCGGATTCCCCCTTACAAGTATACTGGCCACCCGAACCACTGACTGGTTCGGTCAAACGGACTGGACCAGCCAGTCAGTTCAACTGAACCAGTTCGGAGCAATGCGGTTTGGTTCAAATTGATTCGAATTCAAACCAAAACACGTTTTTGGGTTCCGTGCAACCACCTATTTCATCTTGTTCTCTAGAGGCAGCTCCCTGGTTCGAGGACACATACTTCCCTCCCACTGCTGCTGACACCTTACAGCAACAGAATAATGTGATGAAATCGTGAGAACATTCATTCATTCATTCATTCATTTATTTATTTATTTATTTATTTATTTATTTATTTAATATGCTGCTCAACTGACCAGTGTGCTTGATGCAATTTCAAAAACAAACAAACATTAGCCCCCAAATCTAAAATGATAAGAACAAAAACAAATTATTCTAAAGCAATTAAAACAGCCCAAACTCAAACCTAAAACAATAAGTAATTAATTTCTGTATGTAAACTGATTTGTTAATTTTGGTTGAAAAGTGGTATATAAATACTTGTCGTATTGATATAAGTATAAGTACAAAGCAAACTTTTCTAAAGCAATTAAAAGAGCCAGTAAGCCGATTCAGAGTCAGGAGGAGAAGTGAAGAGAACCAGCAATTACAGATTAAAAGCTTGCCGGAAGAGGAAGGCCTTTGTCTGGCACCTAAACATATTCAGAGGTGAATATGGTGGGCAAATCTCTCTAGGGAGGGTATTTCAAGGAGCAGGCGGAGAATCATACTTTGAATATTTCCCTATGTTAAAAAACAAAACACCACCTTGCAAACCTTCAGCTCAAGTACCCTATAGAGACTGTGTGTGCGCACACATACAAATTTAAATGTTACAGTTACGAGACACACCATTACAGTGACTGGCTTACATCCAGACTAAGCTACTCATGCGTACGCCCATTAAAATTAATGGTTAAGTTTAGTTGTCCCATTAATTTCAATGGGCATACCAGTGCTAATTTTCTAAAAGCTGTCAGTCAGGCTGATTGGAGGGGTATACTGAGCTTCAGCACATAGCTAGCCAATCAGGAGCAGAGAAGGAGGGCCTTCCCCCTCCCCTTCTGCAGTGGACACATCACTGAGGATGCATTGGCTTCAAGCCAGCGATTCTCAGATGGGGAACAAATAGTGTGGCTGCAGCATGGGGGAGGGCTTGAAGTATCCCCTGCAGGCCCTTCAAGTACCCCTAGGGATACTAGTACCACCTGTTGGAAACCTCTGGCCTAGTACATGAGGGAGCAGGTTGGGCTTCCTATTGCACTAGTTCTGTATTGCAGGGAGTTGGAGTTTGTTTGTTTTTAGGTAGAGAAGAATTAAAAATGGCACCCCCCACATAAACCCAGAAGTGGTACAGCCCACCTCTGCTTCCTCATTCTGCTGAACCAAGGAGTGGGAGGTGGCAAAACTGACTATGTAATACCCTGACTCATATCATGTGTTCTGAGACAGATGGGGGTGTGGGGTGGGAAAATGCTGCAGAGATGCAGATCCCCATGGCAAATATAATGTCTAAAGCAGGAGTGAATGAACACTTATAAATAGTTGAGGTGGTAAAGGGGCTGCATAATTATTTTGCATGTGAGACATTATTTTTTTTAGTGGTTGATGCACAGTGAGATCAGAATTCATCACTCAATGTAGAAGTCATATGTGGGTTGGGTACTGCTGGGATTGTTCTTTACCTATCTAATTGTTTTCCAGTCCTGCACTGGGCCGCTCTATCTTCACTTGTTCCTCTGGTTCCAGGAGGTGAACTGTGACCTCCCCAGATAATCAGTGATGCACCAGGGCATTCCAATGTATAGGCATCCACACACATACGCACACACCCGCCTCATGTTTGGCATCACCACATCAGCTGTTTCTACCCGTGCTGTTACTACCAGCATGGGTAGAAACAATAATGGTAGGGAATAAAGACAGAAAACGTATTCTTAATTTGATAAATAAAGGGTGTAATGAGTTCGCCTCACCCTTTCCTTAACTAAGAAGTGGAACATGCTCTGTAGGGTCTTCAGAAGCTTCTGGGAGCTTGTTACAGAAACAAGCAAAGAAGGGAGTTACCCCAGATCAGATGCAGACAGGCTCGCACTGGCCCACAGGGTAACAGGGCAAATTCCCGGTGCGCCCCTGAGCCCTGCCTCATTTGGCAGCAGTGAATACTCCCACCCTTAACGACTCATTCTGCTCAAAACCCAGCGCCCTTCCCACATACATTCCACCGCCCTCTCAGTGCCCCGAGACTGGCCCTGGATGCAGAAGGAGGCCTGCAAATATTTCATTTTATGGGCCTCTCTCTCTTTTTTTACAGGGATTGTAATCAAGTGGTATCTTCATTGCCCTTCAAGCAAGATGCATTCACCACCACATGATCTTGGCCAAGGACAAGAGGACTCTTTCTGTGTTTTTTCTTTCTTTCTTTCTCTCCCTCCCTCCAAGATTACATATGTGTATGGGCATTGCTATATGTGCATCCTCAGGGGTGCTGAAGAGAACTGAGTATTTTCTTATTAGAATTTTGTATAATTGAGGGCTATGCTATAGCTATGCTTGAGGGCTATGCTATGCTATATGAAGAGAACTGAGTATTTTCTTATTAGAATTTTGTATAATTGAGGGCTTGCTGTAGCAGCAAGATTACTGTTTATGTTATAGATTTAATCAGGTTTAAAATTGTGTTCTGATTTAAGAAAAGAACATATTTAATTTCAATCATATTGTATTTGTTAGTGTATTCATTTGAAAAAGTTGGTTTAGGGAATTGTGCAGCCATGGGTGGAAGTTCCACTGCCCACTGTAAGACTGAATCCGCTTGCTACTTAGGAGGAGGGGATTTTATTTGCATGAATTGCCTCTGCTAACTTGGCAAAGAGGCACATTTTTAACCTGGTGGTTCTCTTTATTTAGCAGGGGGAGAATAACTGGCCCTATCCACCCATAGCACAGTACCTCCAGTGACTGTTGCTGGTGTCTATCTTATGTTTCTTTTTAGATTGTGAGGCCTTTGTGGACAGGGAGCCATCTTATTCATTTATTCATTTATTATTTCTCTATGTAAACAGCTTTGGAAACTTTTGTTGAAAAGTGGTATATAAATATTTGTTGTTTGTCTGAATGTACCCAGGGAGAAAGATAAAAATAGGAATAAATATTTGCCACAGTACATCAGGGATTATTTTGATGCTCTCTCCCTTCTTTTCTCCTCCACTCCTCTCCCCAAAAATGTATTATCCTGGAACGAGTGTGGGAGAATTAATCTTCAGAAGGTGAACTGCCATGCCTTAATGCACCCACCTTATCACAGGGCTAACAACAGTATAAAACCACTGGGAGTGCTATTACTTTGCCAAGGCTCTTTAAGAGAAAATGGGAATCTGAAGGTGTTGTGATTGTGTGCTAGTTTAGATCGATCATTTGGAGCATTGAAAACCTCATTTTTAATTAAGGATTTATTTATCCTGTGCACATTTGGGATCAAGATTATAATGGACATAACCTGTTGAGAACAAAATGAGAGAGAGAGAGAGAGAGAGAGAGAGAGAGAGAGAGAGAGAGGAGTTTTTCCTTCTTTGAATCAGCCACGGCAAGGATAAAAATTGCATCTCTGGAGTTCTGAGTAAAATTTATTTCCTCCACTACTTCCACAGGAAAGAATAACAAATCTAAAACATCTTAGAGCAGCATCTCCATAAAACAAAGATGGCAGAATTGTTTACTGGAGCTTTCAAAAAGTGAAGCGAGTAAATGAACTTTACGTCTAAGCCCATCATCTTTGATTTACAGCATTGGCTTCCAATGCTATTGACTCTTGGAAATGGGAAAATCTTCACCCCCAAGATGAGTATTTTAGGTTTACTGCAGGGTTGGGGGAAAGACTCACACATTCACCAGTATTTGACACAAAAATAGCGGCACATGTGTACTAACCTCTTCGCACATCAAGAAGGTGATGGAACAGGTTGTAGACCAAATGGTGCGTTAGTTCTATGAATGTGCATGAGTCTACCACCAAGACTTGTTCACTTCCCACTCTAGCCTCAGAGCTGGGCACATGAACCATGACTTCCAGGAGCCAGTCTCTGGCAACTTACCTTGGGGGCCACTACAGGACAGCTTACAGAGGGAGAGAGAGTAGTATTGCTAACCAAGCAAAGAGGCACCTTTTAAAAGTGGTGATTTTATTTATCAGGGGGAGAGCAACTGGCCCTATCCATCCCCAGCACAGCATCCCTCCAGTGGCTGTTGCTGGTGTCTTTCTTATGTTTCTATTTTAGACTGTGAGCCCTTTGGGGACAGGGACAGGGTCAAGAGCATATGATGTCACCCGCACACTGCCCAGGATCTTGTCCACTTCCTCAGGCCACACCAACTGAAAAGAATCCAACACAACGGGACCAGATGGTACCAGAGGCACGTCTGCCGGAACTGCCAAAACTCGGGAGTCCAAATCGGCATGGATACGAGCGACTTTATCTGCAAAGTGACAAGCAAACTGATCACAGCAAGCTGTGGATGATTCCTCCCCCATTACCTGGGGGGGGATGTGTGGAGCAGTGTTTTTACCACATGAAACAGCTCTGTTTGTCTGCACTGAGCAGATGCAATGGAGGCGGAGAAAAAACGTTTCTTCGCCGCCCCCACCGCCACGGCATAGTCCCTAAAATGGGCTCTAGCCTGTGTTCGGTCGGATTCGTCACGACTCTTCCTCCAGCGTCGTTCCAGCCATTGTCCGAGTTGTTTCATCGCCCTAAGCTCCGAGGAAAACCAAGGAGCAGATCGGGCTCCACCAAGCCGGAGAGGGCGTTTAGGAGCAACCGTGTCAACAGCCCGGGCCATCTCCCCATTCCAGAGATCGTCCAGGGCCTCAACAGGATCACCAGCTCTGGACACTGGAAACTCCCCGAGGGCCGTCTGGAATCCAAGCGGATCCATAAGCCTCCGGGGGTGGACCATCCTAATCGGCCCACCACCCCTGCAGAGGGCAGACGGAGCAGTCAAACTAAACCTTACCAGATGATGATCTGTCCATGACAAGGGAGTGGTCTCAAATTCCCCCACCTCCAGATCATTTATTTCCCAGTCGGCAAAAACCAGATCCAGAGTATGTCCAGCCGGCCCGATACCAACTGAGACAGGCCCATGGTTGCCATGGAGGCCATGAAATCATGAGCCGTACCACTAGGGGGGCCTCAGCATAGACAATGAAATCCCCCAAAACAATAAGCCTGGGGGAACCCAAGGCCACCTCCGAGACCACCCCCACCAGCTCAGGTAGGGAGACTGAAGTGCAGTGGGGTGGTCGGTACACCAGCAGAATCCCCAGCCTTTCTCGGAGGCCCACCCTCAAGGACAAACACTCAAAATTCTGAGATTGCCTGACCGGGCACCTGGAAACAGGGAGGATCTCTTGATAGGTGACTGCAACGCCCCCTCCCCGACCCTCGAAGCGGGGCTGAGAGAGACCAACCCCGCCCAGCTCATCCAACCAGGTCTCTGTCATACATACCAGGTCAGCATGCTCATCCACAATCAGATCGTGGATGAGAGATGTTTTAGCATTAACTGACCTGGCATTCAGCAGCAGCACCCTAATCCTCGAGGGAGTTTTCTCAGAGCTCCCTGGGGTCAGAGGGTTGAGAGAAGAGCTAGAAAAAGGAACAGGCCTCAATTGCCTGGACCGTTTCCCCCTGTAACGACCTGCCCAACTCCCATCACCATACCTCCCTCTGCCCGCTACCTGTGATATTGCTGCCCCCACTCCATCCCCATTTTTCTGCTCTCCCAGACACATCTCCCCAGACTAACCACCACAGCTCCTTGGCTTAATAAAAAAACCAAATCCAGACTCAACTCTTGCTGACTTCTTGGTAGCAGGAAGGAAGGTCTTCCAGGCCACCAGCAGCTCGCCCCACGTCTGAGAGCCACAAGGACGAGAGCCCTTTGGCCAGCCTGCCCTATATAGGAACAGAGTCCCAGCAGCAGCAGCCCAGAGGAGATCCAACACACCTAGAGGAAAGGTGGGGCAGAGGCAAAAACAGCACAGTCAGTGCCCCACCCAAGCTGTTCCCTTCTTCCTTCCCCCAAGCCCCTGGGCCAGCCTGCCCCATATAGGAACAATACAAATACAATATATACTGCTTGTACTTTTGTACTGTTTTTATGCTTGTGTTTTAATTTTTGAAAAATCAGATTTGTTTTTATGTTTTTTAGCTCAATGTTTTAATGTGTCTTTTTAATAATCTTGTTTTTAAATTTTATTGTGAGCCGCCTTGGGGTTTTCTTAATGAAAGGCGGGGTATAAATTTAACAATAAATAAATAAATAAAAGGGTCTCGGAAACCGATGCACATTGCAGGTCACACGCTTGAGCTGGTCTTTCACTTTGATCAGGGTGGTGTTCCGTGGGTGGAGACTCCTGTGATTTTCCCATTGTCATGGACGGACTACCATCTGGTTAAGGTTGGACTCACAGTCATACCCACACCTTCGCAGGGGCGAGGGGCCCATTAGAATGGTTCGCCTGAGAAGGTTATTGGATCCAATAGGGTACCAAGAAGCCTTGGAGGGATTTAGTGTAGGCTCTTCTGGTGATGCTGTTGATGCACTGGTGGAGAATTGGAACAGTAAACTCACCAGGAGAGTAGACATGATCGCTCCTAAGCGTCCTCTCTGACTCACTTCAAAATTGCCCCTTGGTATATGGAAGAACTACGGGGGCTGAAGCGGTGAGGTAGACAACAGAAGTGCAAGTGGAGGAAGACTTGATGGGAATATGACAGATTACAACATAGAGCACATTTGAAGATCTATGCTCTGGCTAAACAGGCGGCAAAGAAGCTATTCTTTTCAGCCTGTATTGCGTCCGCAAGTTCATGTCCAGCGGAGTTATTCAGGGTTGTGAGAGGGCTAGTAAGTGCCCCTCCTCCCTTGAATCAGAATTTGGAACCAACTATTACCCGCTGTGAAGTGTTTAATGACTTTTTGTGTGGATAAAATCTCATATTCGGGCCGACTTAGAATTAGACCCCACAATTACTGCAGTGTTTGAATTGGAGGTGTCCAGCAATTCCTCTTATGTGGTCAAAGTGGATCAGTTTGTGACTTGTGAGGATGTGGACAATCTGCTTGGAGCAATGCAGCCTACTACCTGTTCTCTAGACCCTAGCCCAACATGGCTAATACTATCTGCCAGGGAGGTTATAGTAAAAGGCCTAGTAAAGATCATAAATGCTTCTCTGAGGTTGGGCAGGATGCTTCCTTGTCTTAAGGAGGCAATTATTAGACCACTTCTGAAGAAGCTTGTCTGTCTTGGATTCCTCAGAGTTGAGCAACTATAGGCCTATCTCCAACCTTCCGTGGTTGGGCAAGGTAATTGAGAGGGTGGTGGCCTCCCAAATCCAGGCAGTTTTGGATGAAACTGGTTATCTAGACCTGTTTCAGACCGGCTTTCAGGTGGGCTATGGGGTGGAGTCAGCCTGATGGATGATCTCCAATTGGGAATTGACAGAGGAAGTATGACTTTGTTGGTCCTTTTGGACCTCTCGGCAGCTTTTGATACTATTGACCATAGTATCATTCTGGCGCGTCTGAGGGCGTTGGGGGTGGGAGACACTGCTTTGCAGTGGTTTCACGCTTACCTCCTGGGCAGATTCCAGATGGTGTCCCTCGAAGACTGTTGTTCTTCAAAAACTAAACTTCGGTATGGTGTCCCTCAGGGCTCCGTATTGTCTCCGATGTTGTTTAACATCTACATGAAACTGCTGGGAGAGATCAGGAGATTTGGTGAAGGGTGTTACCAGTATGCTGATGACATCCAAATCTATTTCTCCATGTCAACATCATCAGGAGAAGGCATAACCTCCCTAAATGCCTGCTTGGAGGCAGTGATGGGCTGGATGAGAGGTAACAAACTGAGGCTGAATTCAGATAAGATAGAGGTACTTATTGTGCGGGTCAGAACCTGGGAGATGAATGATGTTGATCTGCCAGTTCTGGATGGGGTCATACTTCCCCAGAAGGAACAGGTACACAGTCTGGGAGTGTTTCTGGACACAAACCTCTCCTTGGTGTCCCAGGTTGAAGCAGTGGCCAGAGGTGCCTTTTATCAGCTTCGGCTGATATGCTAGCTGCGTCCATTTCTTGAGATAAATGACTTCAGAATGGTAGCACATCTGCTGGTTACCTCCAGACTTGATTACTGCAATGCGCTCTAGGTGTGGCTTCCTTTGTACGTAGTCCAGAAACTGCAGTAGGTCCACACTGAGGCAGCCAGGTTGGTCTCTGGGTGATCTCAGAGAGACCATATCACTCCTATCTTAAAAGATCTACAATGGTTGCGGATAAGTTTCCAGACAAAATACAAGGTTTTGGTTATAACCTATAACATCTTAAACAGGGCCCTGGGTATTTAAGAGAAAGCCTTCTTCGCTATGAACCACACTGCCCATCGTGATCATCTTGAGAGGTTTGTCTTTGGTTGCCACTGGTTCGTTGGTGGCTACTCAGGGACAGGCCTTCTCCATTGCCACCCTGAGGCTTTATTTTATTTATTTATTCATTCATTCGATTTCTATACTGCCCTTCCAAAAATGGCTCAGGGCGGTTTACACAGAGAAATAATAAATAAATGAGATGGATCCCTGTCCCCAAAGGGCTCACAATCTAAAAAGAAGTGCTGGGGGTGGATAGGGCCAGTTACTCTCCCCCTGCTAAATAAAGAGAATCACCATGTTAAAAGGTGCCTCTTTGCCAAGTTTAAACACACTTCCTGCTGAAATAAGAGCCTCTCCATCTCTTACAACTTTAAAAAAGGCAGTCAAGACGCATTTGTTCACCCAGGCTTTTAATTAGATATTGTTTTAATTGAGTTTTTAATAGTTTTAATGTTTTAAATTTTAATTGTTGTAATGCTTTAATATTTTTATCTGTTGTTTTAATTGTTTTGTTGTAAACCGCCCAGAAACTTGCGTTTTGGACACTATACAAATGTGTTAAATCTCTCTCTCTCTCTCTCTCTCTCTCTCTCTCTCTCTCTCTCGTGATAATTCCTCTCTACCACCATATGGTGGCAGCGTTTTAGAGTGTTGCAGCTATATTCCATGTCACTTGTCTTTGAGTTTTGGGCAAATTTTTTATTTCGAAGAACGTTTGCATGTATTAGAATATTTTAAAACATAGCTACTTCCTGCCTAATTTCGCTCAGCACTAACATCTATTGCATCTTTCTGTGTAAATAAATTCTGCCCATCTATAATTGACTGTAATTCCTAGGAAATATAATAATAATCTAATATTGATTTTTGACAAAAGTTTACAAAGTGGCTCACATAACAAAAGCAATTAAAAATGAGGGGCAAGGGGAGTGAGAAAATGGTTTCATATCCCAAAGGGGGTCTATCTAAAGAGAAACACAGGGGAACACTAGCAACAACCACAGGAGAGAGAGAATGCTGGCTGAATTTGGACAGCTCCCCCCACCATTAAATATGACAGCCAGCTTTGCTAACTTAGTCCTGTTATTGCATATTTAAACAGATACATCTATTATATATTTTGAAGAATTGTTTTGGTTGGTTGGTTGGTTGATTGGTTGGTTGAAAATAAAGTCATACTTCCTGATGACCTAAATATATCAATTTTTTTATATACAAACTTGCCACTGAAATTAGCTGAATGCACTACTTTTTACACCAACCTACGCTTGGTGATTTTTGTTTTGGTATTTTAAAGAAGAATTTCTGAATATCATATTTCCAGGTTAACTACAGATACAAAATTTTGTATGAACAATCCTGTCCACTCAAATTAGCTGAATACACTATTTTTTTATACTGGAATATGCTGCAGAAAGGTTTAAATATTTTTGTGTGTGTGTTTAGAAAAAAATTCTGAATATAATCACCATATTTTAAGTTATATTGTTCTAAACAGATTTTTTAACAATAATCAGATCAGTAATTCCAAAATGACATCATGCCCAAGAGAAGCAGAAGATCTTTCTCAGATTTAAGGTAAAAATGATTCAAATTTACCATAAATGGTTAGTATTCAATAAAATGCACAGTCTTTCAAGTTGAAAGCCTACAAATTTCAAACTGTTCTTTTACTTCCCTTTTGCAAGCACATGCAAAACTCTATGAGGCTATTCTCATGACCAACACAAACCGGGCTAGGAGAGCCTGGTCCGATTTTTCTGGTTGTGTAAACCACCGAGCTCGCAGGAGAGTCCGGTGGTTTACAAGTGGGTAACCTGCTTGAGAAGCCCTCCCCTTAGCCCAGGTTAGCAGAGCGAGCGCTCTGCTAACCAAGGTTTCCAGATTGTGTGTTGCTTTGGCGCAGCTCCATGCTGCGGCAACTCATGAGGAGACCTCCAATTGGGAGGCTAAAAAGGGTCTCTCCAGCATGCTCTGAGCACTCCCGCAGAGCATGCTGGAACTTCCGGGGGCCACGACGCCCCCAAACTCCCAAGCCCCCGATCTGGCCACCCAGGGCAGACTGGACAATCGTCTGCAAGAAGAGCGGGCTAAGCCTGCTCTCCCCGCTAACCCTGTTATGGCGGGTCTCACCAATCGTGAGACCCGCCTCCATGACATATACAGGTGGCCCTCAAATAGAGGTTTCACCCATTTGCAGGCCACCTCCCTGTATACCAGTTTAGTTACTGTGGGCAGTAGTTTCAGTTATTCCTGGCTTTCTACCCCACTGACTAAATTGGTCTACACTTTCATCAATAGCCATTCTCCCTGCTCCTTGGCTAGTGCACGGGGACTACTCCATCCACTCTTGCCTCTTGCACTGCTTCTTTAAACCTCCCCACACATCAGCTGAAAAGCTGGCAGAGGGACCATTTAAACTTGACATCTCCCTGTGCTTCTCAACTGATGTGTGAGGAGGTTTAAAGTTTAAATAGCCACTCTCCCCCTTCTCAGTTGATGCACGGGAAGGATTAAAGTTTAAATAGCCATTCTCTCCACAAAAGCTGTTCCATCCACGCTTGCTAACCTTATTTTTTTGTGTCAAGCAGCATCCCAATATCACAGTTTCCACGGACATTAGCCCTGCAGTACGACACAAAATGACTTTGCCCAGTCAATGTCGGGTCTCACCTACAAACTTGCTTTCCTTCCATGGGGGGAAGCTGAAAGTGGCTAACTATATAAGAATATCTTACTGCATGTGACAATAATATGACAAAACTCCTATTATATACAATGGCAATTGGATAAAGTACAAACATTCTTGAAGCATAAATGATACAGAAATGAATTCATGAAAAAAGCTGCTTGAAGAAAAAACAAATAACACCTCCAAAAAGTGGATAATGTGGTGCTTTTGCAGGCTTGTGCAAGGAGAGATCATAACTCAGTACAGAGCAACATGCTCTGCATGCAGAAAATGCTAGGCTCAGGGGCTATTCTCATGATCAGCAAAAATCGTCAAAAAATAGCCTCCGCTAGCCCGATTTTTGGTGATCGTAAGAATCACTGGGCTCGGTTGCGAGTGCGGTGGTTCTAGAGCGAATAACCCTCTCAAGTACCCCTCCCCTTAGCCCGGGTTTGCGGAGCAAGCACTCCATAAACCCGGGTTATCTGATCATGAGTAGCCGCAGCACGCTAGCCCACTCTCCCGCTCTCCCCACGCACCCGGAAAAACCGGGTCTCACTGATCGTGAGACCCGGTCCTCAGTCTTTGGCATCTCTAGATGAAAGGGTCTCAGGTAGCAGTGTTAGGAAAGAGCCCTTGAGAGTCAAGTCAGAGTTGCTGCCAGTCAGAGTTTATCTATCTATCTATCTACACTGCCCAGAGTGTTTGGATAGGGAGGTATAGAAATACAACAAACAAACAAACAAACAAATCAATATCATATTTATATACCATCTGATATGATATGTGTATCCCTAGGTGATATGTGTTATTTAAAATACAGCAAATATAAAACAGGATAAAACAATTAAAACAATTTTATGATATAAAACAAGCCATTTAAAATTAATTTAAGAGTTGACAGAATCGGCCAATGGTCCAACACAGTATAAGGCAGCTTTTTATGTTCATAAGAACGTATTCACTGTTCACTTGGGCAGCTTCACCATGTGCTCCAGCAAATCCGGCTTCATGAGCAAAGGGTACACCAAAGAGGACATTCCCTTTAGCTCCTAGCTTGCAGGCAGGTTAATAGGGGAAGTGATGTACATTAGGAGAGCTGGTCTTGTGGTAGCAAGGATGACTTGTCCCCATAGCTAAGCAGGGTCTGCCCTGGTTGCATATGAATGGGAAACTTGAAGTGTGAGCACTGTAAGATATTTCCCTCGGGATGAAGCCGCTCTGGGAAGAGCAGAAGGTTTCAAGTTCCCTCCCTGGCTTCTCCAAGATAGGGCTGAGAGAGATTCCTGCCTGCAACCTTGGAGAAGTCGCTGCCAGTCTGTGAAGACAATACTGAGCTAGATAGACCAATGGTCTGACTCAGTATATGGCAGTTTCCTATGTTCCTATGTTCCTAGTCCCAAAGTTTTATTGAGCTTAAGAGTTAATCACCTGGCCTTGTAATTGTTCAAGGAAGAACAGGCAGTTAGAGCAATCTGACAGTGTACATGAGTTATATGTTGTTATATAAGTAATTTGAGTCACTGACTAGATGTCAGTAACTCAACAATACCTACGGCTGGATTCAGCTTTCAGGCAGTCTCCAAAGGCAGCTCTTTGTTGAGCATGTTACAGGAATCAGTCTTCAAAGTTACTAAAGCATGAATGACAGTTTCTATGTCTGTACTTTCCAGGAAGAATAATAGCAAATACACCAGATTAAACTGATAAAAAGCATACCCAACCTGACCACCTGTACTATCAGGAGCAGAGCTGGATCCAGGAGCACTCTCAGCCTGTATACTTGATCTTTAAGGGAGAATGTTATCCCCCTGGTCAAAGATGACCTCCACCAATACCACGTCAGTTTTGTCTGGATGTATGGTAATTTCTGTTTATTCATCTTTATCCAATCTATAATGAAAAAGGCCTTCATACTTTGTTTCAGGACTTGGGCCACAGTCTGAATGTAAATGAACATGGGATAGAGTCCAGTGGTAAGACACATGTGTAAGATTCCAGGTTCAGTCCCTGGCATCTCTGATTAAAAGAATCTCAAGTTGCAGGGATGAAAAAGGCCTCTACTGCAGACCCATATAAAATAGAGATGGGTATGACCCACCAGCCAGACCCATGCAAAATAGAAGTGGGCATGGCCAGGCTCAAATCTTTGGAAGATCCCTCCAACAGCACAGATGTTAAGATCTTACGTCTGGGCCATTAATTCATCCATTGTCAATTATGTTTCCAGTTCCCAAAGCATTCTGCTGATGCAAGTTCGATTCACTTTAGAGATGTTCGAACTGACAGACAAAGGTACTCGGATGCTTGGGTTGCATGCCTACTGTAAATAATTGAGGGTGGAGGGTTGGCAATAAAGAGCACTGCAATCTCATCTTACTCATTCCAAGCACAAGCAGGGGGAGAGGGAGGACATCAATGCCGTAAAAATGAAAGAGAGCAAATTCCACTAGTGTGTATGCGGAGAGAGAGAGGGGAAAATGCAATTAACTAAAAGTGTAGTGGAAACAATTCTGAGTGAAGAAAGGAAGGAAGGAGGAGGAGGAGAAGAAGAGGAAGAAGCAGCAGCGGCAGCAACTTTGGTGCCTATGCTGTCTTGTTTCCATCTCTTCTGGTTAATCCCTTCTATAGATTGTTCTATGCTTATCTGATTAGGCTTTTATTCTAATGAAGTTGGTAATAAGAGCAAGCGGGGTGTATCAAGACTATATGGGAAGATCTGGGTTCAAATCCACTACCAGGCATGAGTGACCCTGAGCCAATCACCGTCTTTCAGTCTATACCTCATGAAGTTTTTGTGAAAGGAAAAATGGAGGCAGGGAAAAGTATG
Organism: Hemicordylus capensis; assembly: GCF_027244095.1. Taxonomy (NCBI): domain Eukaryota; kingdom Metazoa; phylum Chordata; class Lepidosauria; order Squamata; family Cordylidae; genus Hemicordylus; species Hemicordylus capensis. The sequence continues at coordinate 21,099,143 of NC_069661.1, read as the reverse complement.
CTGCCCTAAGTGACTTGTAGGAAGAGTGAGGTGATAATACAAATGTAAAAATAGATATTGAGAATGCCTGTTGGCCTTTGTTTTATATGTTTCATGTGTTAAAATGTACCTCTCTGCAGATAAACATAATGCCTGTTCAATATGGATTTAGTTCATGGTATCCACCTTTGCAATTATTTGTGGGTTCTAATGGGTGTATATAATTAAAGGCTTAGATGTATGTGTGTATGTATGTATGTTTGTATTTAATACATAGTATATAAACTGCCTCATACAAATATATAAACTGCCTCATACAAATATATAAACTATATATAAATATATAAACCTCATACAAGTATATAAACTGCCTCATAGTATATAAACTGCCTCATACAAAAAAGTCCCTGGGTGGTTCATGATAGAAGAAGGGAAGAGCTCAGCCTGGCCTTGCGTAGAATCTACTAGAAGGTTAAATAATTCTCCTAACTCTACTCAACATTACAAATGGCACTTACATTTATATATATATATACCGCTTTATAGCTGAAGCTCTCTAAGCGGTTTACAATGATTTAGCATATTGCCCCCAACATTCTGCGTACTCATTTTACCGACCTCAGAAGGATGGAAGGCTGAGTCAACCTTTAGCCCCTGGTCAGGATCGAACTTGTAACCTTCTGGTTACAGGGCGGCAGTTTTACCACTGAGCCACCAGGGTTTCATGGAGTTACATAGGAACATAGCTGCCCTATACTGAGTCAGACCATTGGTCTATCTAGCTCAGAATTGTCTTCACAGACTGGCAGTGGTTTCTCCAAGGTTTCAGGAAGGGTCTCTCTCTGCCCTATCTTGGAGAAGCCAGAGAGGGAACTTGGCAGCGTCTGTTCTTCCCAGAGTGGCTCCATCCCCTAAGGGGCATATCTTACAGTGCTCACACTTTTAGACTCCCATTCATATGTAACCAGGGTGGATCCTGCTTAGCATTGTGGTAGTCATGCTTGCTACCACAATACTGGCTCTCCAAGCTGACAAGCAGCTGGCAGGCAGCTATGCATAGGTGCTGTGCCATGTTCAATGTTGTGGTGTCACAGGTTTTGTAGGCCAAAGTGTTTTCCTCCAGTAGAGATCATGACGTTTTAAATCCCATTCAACTCTGTGGGAGATTTTTAAAAAGGTGCCTTTGCTCCTAAAAGGCACCTTTCAGTGGCAACCGCCTCCCTCTCTGCTGAAACCACTGCCATCAGCTGGAACCAGACTGTCTTCTGTCCAGCCCACTAAGCTGTCTGCCTCACAGGATATTAAGGAGGGTTCTCTCATTTCCTCCCACCCTGTTTAAAACACGAAACTGAGAAAACAAGAATGTCTAGTGCTGAGGATTTCAGCAGGGCTGAATCAGATAGTGGCATTTCCTGGCTCTTGTCAATGCTAAACCCTCTGAGAGGAAAGGAGCACACAGAAAGATGCCAGAGTGTGAAAATCCATTTCAGTTTTGAGTGGTATGCTATGAAAATATATCTAGCTCACTGCTTTTAAGAAAATCACTGTTGACTAAGCTCACTTGTGTAAATCTGCGGAGGAAATGAATTCTTAGGCACTGGATTCCATGTGAATACAGGGTTTAATATTCCAGATTCCTCTTAGTAGTCGTCATCTCCGCCATATAAATGCAAATTCATTATGTTTTCTGTTGACTACAAGTTGATGATACCCTTAAAATGAGCCGAAAGTACCTTCCTCTTCCTCTCAGCTCCAGCAGGCCTTGGCAGGGGCATAACTATAATTGGAAGGATGTGTTCCAGGAACACGGGCCCCCCAGGGAACCCTCAGGAATTGGGGGTGCCAAGCCTCTGGCAGCCCCCCACTCCCCAACAGAGGCTGGCACTAGCTCCTTGGCATGGCCCCCTGCCTTGCCGCCCCCTCCTGCCACAGCCACCTCCTTCTCTTCCTCCTAACAATGCTGCCCTGCTGCTGCTGCCGCCATTTCCCTGCAGCTCTCGTGGTGGGCAGCGGGTAGGTTTTCTCTCCTGCATGGAAGAGGTAACAGCCCATCGACTCTCTCCCGTTGTGAGTACTGGCAAAGAAATGGTGGCAGCCGTGCATGAGCCCCGAGGGTGCCAGAAAGGATACCAGAAAGCCCATGCTGGAGAGAAGCCTTATAAGTGCGTGGAGTGTGGGAAAGTGTTTGGCTGGAAATTGCATCTTGATCTACACCAGAGGGTGACCACACAGGAGAGAAGCCATATAAGTACTCCGATAGTAGGAAATGTTTTGCTCGGCAGTCAGACTTCATGATCCACCAGAGAATCCACCCAGGAGAGGAACCATTTAAATGACTGGAGTGTAGGAAATGTTTTGCTAGTAGGTACGTCATTGTGGATCACCACAGAATCCAGATAGGAGAAAAGCCCTATGGATTTCTGGACTGTGGAAAATGTTTTGCACCCAGAGCTTGTGATCCACAGAAGAATCTACACAGGAGAGAAACCACATAAATGCCTTAAGTGTGGAAAATGTTTTGCCAGGCCACTATCTTCACCTTGGTAGGCTGTGCAGTTTTCAGGGTTGCCTTGAGAGAATCTCACCAGATGTGGACATCCCTGGAAGGCAGAGATCCATCTGGAAAGTCACAGCTATTCCATCCCTTGGAGAAGAGCAAAAGGCTGATCTGAAAGGCATCCAGGGAGGAAGAGTGGTAAGGGGAAAGTCCTCATCTTGGCTTAAATTGTGCAGTTTTCTGGATGACTTTCTGCGACCACCATCTTAAAAAAATAGCACCAGCTTCAGACATCCCTGGAAGACAAAGAAAGACATCCTTAGAAGAGGGTCAGCTTATCCGCTGCCATCCACCAGCATTACCCAGGCACATCCGCAAGCTTATTTTGGACAACAGCATCCATTCATTTCTATCTGCCAGCATCCACCAGCTTCAGCCCACAAACACCAAGCAGTTCACATTTCAAGCAGCATCTGGAAGGTGATCTCTGCCTCCTTCTGAACGCATGCACACGTGCTCACCAGCTTGTGCTTCAACCATTCTTATGTCCTCTGCCGGGCCCCTCTAGCAGCATCTGGAAGGTGCCCTCTGCCTCCTAAATGCACACATACATACTCACCTGCTTGCCTCTCCATCCCTCTCAGGTCCTCTGTTGAGCTGCTCAAGGAGCATCTGCAAGGTGATCTCTGCCTCCTTCTGAGATGGAAAGAGCAAAAGGCTGCTCTGAAAGGGACCTAGTGGGGTAGAGTGTTAAAGGGAAAGCCTTCACCTTAGCATAAAGCTCACCGTTCTCTGGATTGCTTTCTGAGGCTGCCACCTCAACAAAACTGCACCAGCTGCAGACATCCCTGGAAGACAGACAAATACGTTTACAGATTGATTGCTTGACAACGACCTCCATGGAAGTGGACTGGCTTAGCTGCTTTCATCCATGAGCATCACCTAGGCACATCCAGAGGCTTCTGTTGGACACCAGCAACTACCAAATTCCACCTGCCAACATCCACCAGCTCCTCAAATCTATTGGGTGGTGGTGGATGGCATGTCCAAGGGAAATAGGTTCCCATGACATCAATGTTCTTAGAGAGTCAGCAGCACCCTACTCATCAATGGGGGGGGGGCTAGTGGGGGAGGGCTGTACCCAAAACTAGAGAGGTTAACAACCTTATACTTATGTGGACCACTATTTACCAAAAAGTATGTATGCATTTCAACTTCTCCTTATCTAGTCTCTGCTGCCACCACCAAGCTCCTTCTCCTACCCACTCCCAGCACAGTACCTCCTGAATGAATGAATGAATGAATGAATCTGCTTGGGTTTTTATCCTAACAACTCGTAGTAGAGTAGCATCTGAGGGCTGCATGAGAAGAAAGTATAATGCAGTGGACACAGGATGAACTTCTAAATAAAACAAAAAACAAGTTTATTTATGTAAAAGTTAAAGTTGTGCCATCTAGTCGGTGTCAACTCCTGGCGACCACAGAGCCATGCAGTTTTCTTTAGTAGAATACAGGAGGGGCCCGGATGTAGCTATAATTGAGCGAATGGGTTCAAAGAAAGCAGGCCTCCGAGCTCCTGAGGGGTTTATCATTGCTTCCTCCCGTGCAGTGTGAGATGATGCCTTTCAGCACCAGGTACAAGCAGCTTAAAGGTTTCTCTATGCCAAAGCAGAGCTCCACACTCATAATGGTTTCTATACTAACAAGATTTGGCTACAGTGTATATACGGTAGGATGTAAGGTTTGTGTCACATGGACTTCACCATGTGAGAGGAGAGCTGGTCTTATGGTAGCAAGCATGACTTGTCCCCTTAGCTAAGCAGGGTCCACCCTGGTTGCATACAGAGGCGTATCTAGGCAAAATAGTGCCTAGGGCAAGTACTGAAATTGCACCCCTGTCCAAACAGGAATGATGGGTCTTGTAGTCAACAATATCTGGAAATCCCTGTTAAAAGGAACACTCTACCATCTAGACATGGTAGTTGATCAAAACCTGAAAACATGAGCCATCTCTGTAAAAGACTTAGAACAACAGTCAGGAGTTATGTGAGGATTCCAAGTGTCATTTTCTCTGTCTCATCTCATTCTTTTTAAAAAACATGACTTTGTCCTAGAGGATCACCTGCCCAAATAGCCACTAGCAAAATAGGGGAAGAAGAAGGTGGCGGGGGTGTCTATAAACCAGTGAATGATTCCTGCCAGCCTTTGTCTTGTAATGACTGTTGGCTCATGATGGGGTATATGTGCATTCCAGGGGCGTAACTATAATAGGGCAAGGGGAGACAGTTGTCTGGGGGCCCACTGCCTTGGGGGGGGCCCTGAGGCAAGTCATATGACTGACTCCCCCAGCCACGCACCCACCAGGGCTTCCTTCAGTTGTACCCATCCTCCGAAATTGATGTGAGTGTGAAGACCTGGAGCTACCAGAACAGCATGTCTTTCTCTAGTACCATTAAATGACTTGCATCATCCACAATTTACAAAACCTTAAAAAAAAATTAATTTAGTATGATGGTATATTGTGGAGGAGGGGGCCCATTTTAAAATCTTGTCTCTGGGCCCACTCCAACCTTGCTACGCCCCTGGTGCATTCACCACACTAGTGCTTACTTTGACACCAGGAGGGAGGAGGATACATTAGTTTGCCACACTAGACAGAGGAATTTGCAACAGGAGCAGACAGCCAAGTTCTGCCAGGGCCAAAACCAGCCCCTGCCAGACTAAGAAATCATTGTAATTTGCCCCTTCCTGTCACAAGCAGTGTGCTGTTCTTTTATTATTGACTCTAACTCCCAGATATCTCAGTCATGGATGGAAAATTCAGGGTCATTTTACAAGAGAAACATTTTCTACATGGAAGTTTTTTCTGTGCAGGTGTTGTGCAGAAACCCATGTGTAGTGACCACCAGGGGCATAGCAAGGTTGGAATGGGCCAAGATGAGATTTTAAAATGGGCCCCCAGCCCCTCAAAGTCCAGGGCCTCCACACACCCCAGGCCCCCAAGGATTTAAGTCTGATATTTCAGAATAAGTATGCTGTCTGGAAATACATTTCACTGAATACACACATGCACACTTCACAATATATAGTGATATACACTGAGTACTATATATCTGTGCTACTTTTAATGCCTAGAACAGACTAGAAACACTAATTATTAAAATGCCCCCCTTGCTGCAGATTAGCAAAGGAGACTTTCAAACATGCAAGGTGAGCCTATGTTTGTTTTCTCAGAATTCTAAACAAATTCAGTAAAGTTTGATTCCAGGAGGTTTTTCACACAAGGCTTTTAAAGCCCTTTAACACACATCTCCTCTGGAATGGAGGAGCTGCATTCACATGTTGGCCAAATTTACTCTGAAGTCCCTGTGAGTTATTGGAGAGCAGTTCACACACAAGAAAAATAAAATTAAAATAAAATAAAATAAAAGCACAACACATGCTTCACAGTTCTCACTCAGAGCTTCTGGGATGCAAAACAACTTGAACATAAGTGCATTTATAAATGAATGAATAAATGAATAAATAAATATAATATTGTTTGTTCTAGAAGTTTTTGTAATTTTCTGCCATGAAACAAGCCACTTATAGGCCTTTTTAGATAGTAAAAAGCCAGAAATGTAAAGCCAGAAATTTTTCAATCTGTTTTAAATTAAATATTCAGAGACTTCTCAGTCTCTCTCCCCCCACCCATCAAAGCCTTATGGCAAGCAGATCCCTATATCCGGGGTGGGGTGGTGGTGGTAACCACAAAAAGGAATTCATAGTCTACCTGGCAAAAGCTGTGCTGGATGGTCTGAGCAGAGGGTCTGCTGCTGCAGAGAACTCTACCTGCCTCCTTCCTGGCTTGCTTGGGGCCTGCTGAGTTCAGGCTTCAGGGAGGCCCACAGGGAGGCCTCTCTGGAAGCCCCACCCACCCGCTGATCAGCTGAGAGGCGAGGAGAGAAGAGCTCTTTGCAGTTTGCAGGCCACTAGGATCCTAGGCCGGAGCCGGAGGGCAAGGCAAGCAGGATGGCAAGTGGCTGAGGGGCCCTGGGGCCCTGGAGCTGGGCAGGTGGGCAATGGGGTAGGTGGTGGCAGCAGGAACTGGCATGGCGCCCCTCCCCAGTGGCACCTAGGACACGTGCTCTGGCTGCCCCCCCAGTTCCGCCCATGGTTGCATATGAATGAGAGACTTGATGTGTGAGTACTGTAAGATATTCCCCTTAAGGTATGGAGCCGCTGTTCTGGGAAGAGCAGAAGGTTCCAAGTTCCCTCCCTGGCATCTCCAAGGTAGGGCTGAGAGAGATTCCTGCCTGCAACCTTGGAGAAGCCGCTGCCAGTCTGTGTAGACAATACTGAGCTAGATGGACTGACTCAGTATATGGCAGCTTCCTATGTCCCTATGTACTTATTGGCAGACGTTCTATACAGTGTACATGGACAGATGGATAACAATCTGACTGAGGGTGCCACAGTTGGATCGCCTATCACCTATAGACACAGATCCTGTCCTACCCATTCCCTCCTTGGAACCCCACCAGTCCCAGAACAGACCCTCTCTCTCTAGAGATCCTCCCTCTAGCCCTGTCCGCCCCTATCTTACACCCGGAGCTTACAGAAGATCAGTTTGACTGTCACTCTCTGCTCCATTCTAAAGCCCCTCCCTTAGGAACCTCACCTGGTGGGCAGTTCCTTGTGCTTCAAAGGGTGATTGACAGGACTAGAGCTGCTGCCAACCATCACTCACAGTCAGGGAGCTTGATAAGTTGTGCAGTCTCTGGGTTCAGCTTGCGAAAACCTTAGCAGCTTCAGACATTTTATTTATTGTTCAATTTATATACTGCCTTTCAAACTCATCCCAAGGTGGTTTACAAAAGTTAATATAATAACATTCCTCAAAATCACATTAAAACATTAAAATCAATTCAGAAATTGATGAAAACATAAAAAGAGCAAAAAGCAACCACCATAAACAAAGACAGAGTGGCCAGAAAGGAGAGACTGGCAACCCCTAAGCAGGGAAGAGTCTGAACAAAGAAAAGAGTTTTCAGTTGTTGCTATTTTTAAGCAGCCACAGATGCCAGAGAATGGAGACCCACTGGGAGAGCATTCCAGAGCCTCGGGGGCAACAACAGAGAAGGCCCTGTCTCACATGCACAACAACTGAGCCTCTCTCAATGTCAGCACACGGAGCAAAGCCCTCTCTGATGACCTTGTTGGGTGGGCAGAAATCTGTGGAAGCAGGCCACAGATATCCAGATATCCAAGGCCCAAACCATTAAGGGCTTTAAAGGTAATGCCCAGCACCTTGAATTGGATCCAGAAATATATTCGCAGCCAGTGCAGCTCTTTCAAAATAGATGTAATATCATGTTCTGAATGAGGAGTTCCAAACAAAACCCTAGCTATTGCATTCCACACCAATTGAAGTTTCTGAATATTCTTCAAGGGCAGCCCCTTGTATAGATATCACTGGAAGGCAGAGATGTGCATGGTATGTCGCAGCACTTCCATCTCTCCATCCACTTTTTGCAGGAGAACTAGAACCCCTCATCCTCTGCTTGACCTGCTCTCCTCTAGTGAGGGATAGACTGCCGTTTCCACTTCTGCCAGCTGACCTCCTCTGTGTGGCATTGAGCTTCGTCTGTGTGCTTGCCTTTGTCTGTTTGATGGGAGAAAGTTGGACTGGAACGTCAAGATGGGCTTATAGCCTCACTCCTGTGGTGTCCACGTCTACAACATTGGTCTGAAGAGAAGACAATATTGTAACTGTGAAAAGGTTATTTCCTCGATTAGAAGGTTGGGACTTCTGCAGCCTTCTAATCATGGAAAGAATCTCTTCACGGTTACAGCCTTGTTTCTTCAGACAAATACGGACTCTTGAGACAAACACTGTATTCATAGACGACAGATGGGTGGGGTTTCTGAGAGTGTCAGTGTGTGGGCAGGACTTCAGGGTGTACTCTCAAGAAGCTGCACGTTCATAAAGCCCAAGTGGAGCGATTCTGACTCATTACAACCAGAGTTTCAAAATAAACTGGGATTTGAAGCTGGGAATGTTTAAACTGGGCACTTATACTTATTGTACCCAACGGAAGGAGCTGAAAGGAGTTTTGGTAGAAACGCCTCCATATTACATTATGATGACTGTGACGTTGTTGGCATTCAGACTGTGTGAAGAGTTGTTTGTCCAAATGAAGCAATATTCTTTTAAGGTTTTAACTATGTAGAGAAAAAGTTAAATCCTGCTCATTGCTAGGGCCAAGATAGAAAATAGATTGACCAATGTGTTCTTTTGGTATTCAAGCTTGGAAATCCCTGACATTTTAGGAATTTTTCACATTTATTCAATAGGTTTTTTGCTTAGCTTGAAAGTACATCAACTGCCCTTGACTTTCTGCATCCTCTTTTGAAAAGGACAGTTCCCCCTCCTTCTCCTCAGCCTCAATTCCTTCTTAACCACTGCTGCCTGGTGTTTTGCCTGCAATAATGCATATTTTCCTGTGGAACAGTCTACTGTCAATGCTGTTTAGTGTAAGCCTGAGGAGAACGCTTCTGTTACCTCAAAGACATCTCTCCACCGACCAATATCTCTACCCCAGAGACTCGGGGGAACTGACGCTGGCAAATTGGAATGACTAGAGTGAAGTGTGAGGTATTGACAGCCTGACAGCTCATTCCTCTCATCCAGCCAATCCTACTCACTCCAAGCTTAAAAAGAGGCCCTGAAACCATTAACCAAATGCTCTTCCTTTCAGCCCTGGTAGTTCCAGGGCTGTATGTCCTTTCTAATTGGTGGATATGCTGGCTTAAGTAAGGCAGGAATAAAAAAAAAAAGAATTGGTTTTGAGGAACAGCATTCCTCCTTCATTGTTTTTCTGAATTTGTTTCAGAAAGGGAACCAACATGGTTACCTACAATTTTTTAGAAGTTGAATTTCATATGAATGTTTATCTTTCTAGAGATACTGAGGAAGTTTATGTATGTATGTATGCATGCGTGTATTTGTTTATTTATTACATATTATCATTATTTGCATTTTTATTCCACCTTTCCTCTAAACCCCCCCCCCCAATTCTGCAATGTTATTCTCAACAGCTTTAAAATTCTATGTGGGGTTGGAAAAATACATCTGTCAACTCTCAAATCTCAGTAGGTTGTTTCCCTTCCATGACTATGTTGTGCTGGACTTCTGGAAACTGCCTGAGAAAGAATGGGGAATGCCTCTTTTAAGGGAATGCCTCCTATGATGCATGCATGCATCATCTAAAAACAAAGAATGCCTTTTTTGGAACTATTGGCCTTGTGGTGAAGGCAAACAAAATTATAAAGCACTCTGTATATTAAAGTTATCACCTAAACTTTCTGTCACCTGATTAAGGAAATCCTAGTTGATTGGTTGTATGAGTTTAAGTAGAATAATGGATTAATCAATGGATTAAATCTGCACCAGTCTTCATCTGTGAAGAGAGAATAGTTCTGAAGGAAAAAGCATTCTTGCTTTAAATGGAGTGTGCATGTCTGTAGTCTAGTAGTCTGCATTGGCACTCTTTAGTGCTGCATATTGGTGATGTTCTTATTCTTCCTTAGAGACTATTAGTATTGAAAATGCAAGTTCTATTCTTGAATGCAAAAACAATTAAAAGGAGTGACTGTTTGCTAGGTGCTTTATGTGCTATGATGCCATTCAAATGTCAGGATCCCATGCTCTGGTGTTCAAGCGAAAGAATTAGCAATGATGGAATTGGTCATGTACCACATATAAAAATAGTTCTATTGTTAATGGAAAGTAGAAAAATACTTCATAATGATTTCACTTTTAATTCAGTGCTAGTCATCTTGGTGTAATCCACAGGTGCGGTTTTATAATTATCCATTCTGCACAGTTATAAAATTGACAGGTCTGCTAATACATCATATTGGAGGAGTCAGCAAAGAATACAAGCTAAAATCATCACATTCATCAATTTAAAAAATGTAAAACAGTAAATGAATTATCAGTACAGGCCTTACACAGCGGAAAAGCTGCCTTCTCCTTATGCTCCATTGCGATCTTTAGGAGCAATTAAAAATATCTTATTGACTGTACCATTCATGCAGCAAACTACAACAGCAAGGGCATTTAGAGAGGAATTTGTGGCAGCGACCCCTCGGTTATGGAACGCCTTTCCCCCAGAGGTCCTTCAGGTTCAAGCCTCCATGCCCTCTAGAAGTGCTGTAGAACTTTCTTTGATTGGTTGTGTTTAAGTTTCGAATGACATTAAGCTGGAAATAACTTCTAAGTCCCACCTTTCTCTCCCTGAGAGCCTAGACTTTCCTATTACAGCAGTATATCCCCTCTACCATATTAGGAGAAAGTGCATGGGCTGTTGTGCTGAGCAGTCAGCTTTTTGCTTTGGAGCAGTGAAATGTGAGGACTCCCTTTCTCCCTGATCCCTGATGTGGCAGATCTGCTGGCATCTCCTTGAGATAAATAGCCAACAATGCTTGGCTTTGCACAGTACTCAATCCTTTCAGAGATTATTTGTTTATTTTATTGTTAAATTTATATACCACCTTTCATTAAAACAACCCCAATGTGGTTCATGCAAAAATTAAAACAAGACTATAAAAATTACCCAATTGAAATATAAGCTAAAATATAAAAACATAGGTCTGACTAAAAAGATTTAAAATACAAGCATAAAATAACCATACAAAATACAAAGAAGCAGCAGAAGAGACAATCATATAAAAGCCTGGGTAAAAAGCCAAGATTTCAAATACTTTCTAAAACTGTGATGGAGACTGAGGAGTGAATAGCCACAGGAAGAGCATTCCAGGGTCTGGGGGCAGCAACAGAGAAGGCCCTGTCCTGAGTGTGCAACAGCCAAGCCGAGCCTCCCTCATTGTTGGCACCCAGAGCAGAGCCCCCTCAGATGACCTTGTCAAGCAGGCAGCAACCCTTGGGAGCAGGCAGTCCTTCAGGTATCCAGGGCCCAAACCATTAAGGGCTTTAAAGGTCAAAACCAGCACCAAAACCAGATTAGTGGAGCGTCGCTTCTCTGCATACAGAAACTGAGTGGTTGGGGGCGGGGTGGATCTAGGCTTAATGGATGTGCTTCAGTTGCAAACTGACCTCAGTTGCAAACCTCACATGAATCTTTTACAGCGTCTCAAAGTTAAATGCTAATTTGAATTACATGGCATGGTAAACCAACTTGAAGGATGGCTTTATGACTGGTCTTTAAAAGTTTATAGGAACATAGGAAGCTGCCTTATACCAAGTCAGATCATTGGTCCATCTATCTATTGTCAACAGAGACTGGCAGCAAGTTTCCAAGTTACTAGCAGGAGTCTCTCCCAGCCCTACCTGGAGATGCCAGGGAGAGAACCTGGGACCTTCTGCATCCAAGTATGCAGATGCTTTTCCACTGAGCTTTGGCCCCATCCCATAAAGGACACTCACATTTCCATCCAAATGCAAACCAAAGCTTAGAAGGGGACAGTTCGTGCTTGTGACCACAAGAGCAGCTGTGTCTTGGGCCCAGAATACCTGCAAGAACACTTCCACTCACATAAGCCTTCCCACTGGAGTGCACCTGCTCCAATTTCCATCGTTGCATGTTGTAAACACATGTCAATCTCAGGGCAGGGCTTTCTCTGTGGTGGCACTATGGCTATGGAATCAGTTGTCTGGAGGTGAGGTCTCAGGCCATCATAATGCTAGAATTTAGACGCAAGGTGAAAAAGTTTTACCTTCTACAGGCATTTTTAAATGGACAATTTAACAATTGACAAGCAATTGACAATTGCCTTTTGCTTTTTTAATAGTGACTCCTAACAATAGTATAAGGCAGCTTTATTCCATAGAAATGTAAATTTATAAATAAATCATGGTTCACAGTTAATTGTATCTTTATTGAGTGAGGAAGTTCTGCAGATCAACAGATTCACTGCTGTCAATGTATGCAGGCACCTAAAGGAAAATAATTGGGCTAGAACAGAACAGAACAGAACTTTATTACGGTCATAGACCAATATTTGGGCTAGATCAAATAGGTCTATGATCATTTTTAAAAAGCATGCTGGGGCAAGGGAACCTACTGTTTTTTGGTCTTGGAAGCAAATGTCTAAACCAATTTTATTTATGGCAATGAAGAAAATGTGCATTTTAAGTCTTATGCTATTATGCAAAGAATAATAAAGGAAGCATTTGATTTATGATCAAATAAAATAGAGATTTTATAGCATGCTTTTCCAGTCCATTGCCTTTGGTTATGCAAAATTACGTACTATGCTTATAAGATTAAAATTCCTTATAAATTATTGTCCAACATACATGTATTATACGCCCAGAAAGCAGAGAGAATAAATCTCTAATAAGTATCGGAAAATGTGGTGTACACAAAATGTAGTTCTGCATGTTCACACCTATCTGTAATAAGTATATTTTTAGATATAAACATCCTTTGCTAAATATGCAATTCGTTGCTAAATATGCAATAAACATCCATTGCTAAATATGCACCTAGATAAAAGTTTATAAAAACATAGAGTATGATACAGTCACCTTTTGCTTCCTTCTCATCCTCACCAGTGTTTGCAGCTCCAAATGAGGGATTTTCCTGCTGCTGACCCTATTTTTTCATTCATTCCCCACACCTGCTCATTTCCATTCTCAAATGAAGAGCTGTGCTTTGAGGATAACTGCAAACATGTAAAGGCATGCATAGAGAAGTGATTAAATCAGACCGTGTGTTTGTATACCTGTCAAGAGACTCCAGAGAGGGGTCAACACAGCCAGGGATGGAGGAGGAACAGGGTGATGCTGAACCTCCTCGATGTTACCACTCTGAGGCTTAACCTTATAAGCTCTGCCAAGCTAAGTAAGGGGAACAAGGGGATGACTGGCCGGACAATACCTTTTCTCAATATTTGATTTCTAGCCACGAGTCTTATTTGCTAATCCTTTCTAGATTTATATCATGAGAACTAGAGTCTTCATTTGTCCCTTTTGTACTATATACTATAGTATATACTATATACTATAGTACTAGCACAGTCATTAAAAGCATTTTTTAAAAATACATTAAAAATTGAAGTAAACACGGTACTAGCATGCTAGGCATGTTAGTCTGCTGCAGCAAAAATAATATGCTTGTTGCACCTTAAATGTAGTATTATAATATGAACTTTCATACCATCAGTGAAAATGTGAACAGGGGACTGAGAAGATGCAAACACCACAAAATGGAACAAGCATTGAACTACATTCTGTGAAGTCCCCTCTCAATGGGAGCGATCCGCTGGGGCTGCTGTACAATTTCAAAGGCGGCCCTATGGTGTTGCCATGGGGTTGCTGCAGAATGCCTTTAAAGTGTTTCTGGGCAGCAGCACAGCGCTCCTTTCCATGGGAAACTAGATGCACCTTCAAGGCATTCCACAAGACTCCTCACTATGGTGTAGGACAGAGTTGCACAGCAGTTCTGGTGGATTGCTACTAACGAAGGGGGACTCTGCAGAATGTAGCCTCCTTGATGGGAGTCAATCATCACAAGTGACATCCCAGGCATTATTATTTTATTTTATTTTATTTTTTATTTATTTAACATATTTTTATACTGCCCCAAACCTATCCAATAGGGGTCAATGACAGTCATGCAACCACATTCCACACAGCTTTTTAAGCTATTTAATTATAATTCTATAAACTCAAATTTTTATTAATAAGGGCCTCGTGCTCTGTTAGTGGGTTCATGTTCATTGGCTGGAGTATGTGAACCCAGGAGCTGGTGTATGTGAATATTGCCTGCATGCGTTTCTTTATACAGTATTTCTTCAAGTAAAAGGGCAGAGATTGACAAATGAAAGCTGGAAACTCGGGGAAGGTGCCTGAAGTGTCCCTGAGGAAAGGCAGGGCCCTGTGGCTATGCCCTACCCCCGCCGTGGCTGTGGCCCTGCATTCAGAATATGAATGAGCATGTTAACTGGGGAAGAATCAGATTCTCTCAGAGACAAAATATTACAGTTTGAGCTCTGGGAATATGTGATACCCTCACATCTGAAGTGCTATGTTAGGAACATAGGAAACATAGGAAACTGCCATATACTGAGTCAGACCATTGGTCTATCTAGCTCAGTATTGTCTTCACAGACTGGCAGCGGTTTCTCCAAGGTTGCAGGCAGGAATCTCTCTCAGCCCTATCTTGGAGAAGCCAGGGAGGGAACTTGGAACCTGTTGAGGGAAGACATTGAGATACTGAGCAACAAATGTGTGGCCACTGAAATTTTTTTGTATAACTTGATTGCCCAGGAAACCTCTTACATTCAAAGGGACTCCCCAACCCTTAGACATATGTTTTTGTAACAAATTAAAGCATTTGTCTCTGAGCAGCTCACGTGAGAAGAAAAATGCCGAATCATCCCTGGCAAGCTGCCTGGGTGGGCTTCTCATAAAACAATTCTGTATCTCCGGTAGATTTAAATGCTGCCACCAGATCTCCCCTACAGGCTACTCTGAATGGGAACTGGAGTGATCAAAGATTCCCGTTCGCCTTTTCCTCCTTGCTAACAAGCAAGTGTATAGAATCCAGTTGTTCTCCCAGGTCTGCTGCCTGCATGTGGAGTTAAATTGCTAATTTGGCCAAGCTCTCATTGAGACATGTTTTGCACCAGAGAAAATCCTCCCTCATCCTCCTGCTGGGTCACCCTTGGAGGCTTGAAAAAGGTAAAGAACAAAGGGGGGGAAACTTTGTATTCAAAAGGCTACAAAAATAGTTTGCCTTAAGCACCAGTATTAGGTTGCATTTAAGAACGCTTACATGGTTAGAGAGTCCTTTTCAATTACTACATACTGGTTCCGTCTGAGGCTTTTGGTTAGTTTGATAAACTTAAAAATACTTAGTTCATTACAAGAATACTTCAACAGCACTCTGAATGATACTGGGGGGCATATAGTAAAATCTTAGTTAGTTAGTTGCAAATAACAGATATTTAGGAAATGCAAAGCACACATCAAAGAAACAGAAATTCTAATGCAAATTCTTTTTGAAACACTTTCTCCTTCCCTCAACTTCCGAAGCTGCTAGCCTTGGCTTCCTTTTTCCTTGAACTCACCAAGCTCCTGATGAGAATCAAGCCTCCTGCAATCCTGTCTCCCTAGGATCTACAGTCATCCTGTTGCAGCAAAACTCCATTGCCGCATGTTCTCTTGCACTCCTCCAGCTCATAACTTCCTTTCTTCTTCCCAGAATTCCCAGCAACAGCTCTCTAGGTCTCACCCACCTGGCATACTGATTGGTTGAGCTCTGGAGTTCACCAGCCTGCCAGTCAAGTCAAGGGTTCACTTCCTGTTAACTCTTCAGAGGGAGGGGAGTCTGGTCACTATAGTTTTACTGTGTAACCACAATGCTGGAAAGAGCTACTTGGAACTGGCAGTAATTTCAAGCACAGCTGCCACTGGCAGTGGTGGCAAATCCTTTTGATTTGCTTTCATTTTTCAGATTTTGCAGGCAAAAGGCTCGCTGAGCTTTCCATCTAATTTCCAAGACCTTCCCTTGAGTACTGACAGAGGAATTCTCAGGATTCTGGCTTCGTTTAATGAGTAGAGGCCCACACTATCCATCAAGTTCAAGCTGTTTATTGATCATGGCATCCCAGGTGTCTCTCTTCAAAGAAGTGAGCACACCCTCAGGAATTTAGCAAGAACCTTTTATACTGTTTGCATACAAGCTATAGAATTGAGTACAGAGCCTATCAGAGGCTAAAGTTTCATGATATATACCAATCATATTAGTACATGCAAAACAAAGCTTAGGCATTGGTGGATAAGGTAAACCAATCAAAAAGTAGAAGACTAGCAATAATGCACCATTCAACTCTTAGGAACATAGGAAGCTGCCATATACTGAGTGAGACCATTGGTCTATGTAGCTCAGTATTGTCTTCACAGACTGGCAGCAGCTTCTCCAAGGTTGCCGTGCTTATCTCTAGTCAGACGGTTCTAACTATACCTATCTTTATTTATTTTATTATTTATTTATTTATTTGATTTATATACCGCCCTTCCAAAAATGGCTCAGGGCGGTTTACAATTAAAACAAACTTGTAAAACAATGAAAAGCTAAAACAAATTAAAAGCAATAACACAACAATTAACAATTTAAAAACATTTTAAAACAAGAATTAAACATTGTCCCCAGACCCCAGCTCAAGAAGACACGTAGAGTTAATATGGATGAAAAGGGCCACAACTTTATTAACTATTACACAGGCATGGCAGACTGGAACACCAGGTGATTAATCACCCTTAGAGAACAGTGCGGGCCAATAGAAACAGGTCAGAACTCTGAAGTCCTACCCATCACCGTACTGGGTGACACACCCTGGCTCGGGAATGGGCAGGTACGCCCCACTCAATTCCTTCAAAAGCCAACCCCCCCTTCTGTAAGAGAGGATCTGGATACTTCTAGGCATTCGTCCACCCCGGGCCGCGTAGCCCAAAGGTTGGAGAAGTCCTGAAGCAGGTTTCATGGCAATCATTTTCCCCGTGCCGCACAGGCCACAAAGGAGCGATTAACCAATCACCCTTTTACGTATCCAAGGGTGCTCACCGATATTCTAACCCTCAAATTACCACCCCGCCCACACTGTTACTGCCATTGTGGCCAACCTAACTCTAACTACGCACCCAGAACACAGAACAGAGTAGGCGAAAAAAACCCCAACAGTGGCCAATGCGTTGGGAGCAAAAAATTCCTACTTGGCCCCTTCAGGCCACCAGTCGCTAGACCCACTCTGTACCGGGGAGGGAGGGAGGAAAGAGCTCCTACTCCTGTGACTGCCTGGCCCCAACTGAAAAGAGAATGGGGCGGGGATCTGCCGATCCTGGCCGAAACCCCGCCCCTTGACCAAAAGGGCCAATCGGAACCCTTCTTGGGCCTCGTGCAGAGAAGGCTGGGACAAAACTCCCTCCCTCCTGCACAAGGCCAAGGGACAGACAGGGCAAAGTACAGACAGGCCTTTAGACAGACAGGGCAAAGTACAGTCAACAGGAAAGGGGCCCTGTAAGAGAAAAGTACAGCAACTTGAGACTTTTAGAATTTGCTATAGCAGCATAACTAGGTGAGAGGGGATAGTATAAGTTTCCTTCATCAGTATGCAGAGTTAATGAGTAACGCTTTATGGAAGCAGTGGTGGCTGGTGGTTCCTGGAATTAGGGGGGTGCTCGGCAGGGTAGGTGATGGGTAGTAGTTAGAGGTGGAGCCAATTGTGGGCTGCTGTGGAGGTGGAGCCAGGAGTAGGCAGGTACTGTCAGTAACCTGTAATTTAGAGGACACCATGGGAAACAAAGATGCATGGAGACACCCTTTCCCTACTCCATGCCTGCTGAACAGTTGGGTGCCACTTTCTGCCCACCTTGGGTGCCCACCACATAGCCTGGGTGTCTATCCTAGCAAGCAACAAATTATATATATATATATATATATATATATATATATATATATATATATATATATTCCTTAATCCTTGACCCATAACCACCAGTGGGCATATTGATATTACAGATACTGGTCACAATCCAGAGAAAAACCTGGTTAGCTCTCTGCATAGCAACTGGATTTAAAAATTATTTTCCTTCCAACAGAATCCATTCCTTCTCTACATACTCCACACCCACATGGAAAGCCACTTCTGCAATTATTTGAAAAACAGTTTGGAATCAGAAATCCATGCATATGCCCTAAAATAGCTTTCTGGCTTCTTATGCCAGTTTCTAATCTAATTAGTTCAGTCTTACAGTTGTTTGTTCCTTCCAATGTTTTATGGCATGTCATTTTGAGAATGGGCCATAATGCTTTGCATAGAGATCAGATCAGAGAACAAGGGAGAGAAAGCAAAGGTTGCATTCCTCCCCTCCAAACAAAACAAAGATAGAAGCCAGCAAAAGATCAAACTTTCCAACAGCCTTCCAGCCTACCTGCTCTCTAACCAAAATGGTGGTTGGATTCCTCTGAGTAGCTAAAAGAAAAAGACGTCACCATCCTCTGGGAACTTTGGCTGCCTGAGAGTCAGTAAGTCTAGTCCTTCTCTGATTGGTTTATAGGGCAATCCTAGGACTGTCCACCTTTGTAAAAACAAAAGTGAGCATGCTTATTGGCTCCTGCCTTATTAATATTACTATTTTAAAAGATCTGGGGCTTTTCATTTGTTCTGTGCCACTGTCACCCACTCTCACAATTCTAGAAGCAGCAGCAAGATGTAGGCAAGAGCAGCAGGGAACAACAGAGGGAGTCAGTAGAGACACAAAATGAAGGCAGAGACAACATGGCTGACTGAGAAATTTAAGATGAGTGCTGCCCACTTTGCCCATAGTTAAGATCCACCCCGGTATGGAAGATAATATAACTGTGCAGATTAGGGGAACATCACAGGTATTTGTTGCTTCTCCCACCCCCAGAAACTATTTCAGGCTCTAGACTACTATGGCTAGAATGTTCAGTTTACACTGCCCCTTCCCTGTGGCTCAGGGCATTCTATTCTTATCATTGCCTCTAGTAGTGAAGTGTGTGGCTCCTGTGCCAACCAATACACCAGTAAAATGGGCCCATCCAAAGAGAAGACGGTTATTTCTGTAGATAGAAGGGAGGGCACACAGTGCACATGCTCTCAAATAGACCCTGGATTTTACATTTATCTACTGTAAACAGCCAATGTGGTATTCTTTTCTTTTCTTTTTTTAAATGTAGATACTGTTTTCAGGAAAACCTCCCAAAGCAGTTTAGATAAAAGCATTGAAACCGTTACCATCAATAAAAATCTATACAACAATGCAGCAAATAGTGGTGACAAAAAGTCTCTAAGAGCTTCAGCATAATGCAAGTCACGCTTAAATCAGGCCATTTGATCGGTGGTGTTTGTCTTCCCTCCCCTCAGAGCAAGGTGGTCCTTGGGTAGCTCTCTGGCGGCAGTTGGGGGAGGGAGGGTCACTTCAGCAGGCACATGGGGCATTGGATGGTGGCAGCTTCCCAGGCTGTGTCTGTCTCTTCCCTTGTGATGAGTGTAGTGATTAGAATGTTAGACAAGAGCATCTCCCTCCTCGTCTGAAAGGATGGTCAACAAACTGGTGTCGATAGGGTTAGACCCTGAATATTTGTTGGAGTTGGGCCTCCAGGGTGCAAAGGCTCTGGTTTACCAACGTCTTCTGGATATTGAGCTACAAAATGAGACTGCCCTTCTCCCAAAACTGTATAGACCTTTTAAATCATGGCTAGGATTTTCTACTGCTCCATATTTATCTATTATCACCTTCTCCAAGTATCATTGGGCCTTTTCTAGAGCCCAATTTAACACAATGCCTTCTGCATTATTTTATGGCAGATTCCATCACTGGCCGATAGAAGTACGAATTTGCCCTTGTAGCTCTAATGAAATTGAGACAGTTGCTCATATCCTGCTTCATTGTGAATTGTATCAAGAGGTTAGGAAACGCTTAATTGTACCCTTATTATCACGATGTTTTGGTTGCTGATGAAGCAGTATTCCTAATTATCTGTTAGTGAATTTTCTTCTTGAAGATAAGGATGCTGATATTTCTTACCCAGTGGCAAATTTTTGCTACATTGCTAGCAGAATCTGGAGTATATTGATGTAGGGTGAGTCTTGTGGGATTATTTGAATGTATCTTGTGATTTGTTCTTGCTATGTATTTATTTGTCTTGCTGGTCAATGGACCGAAAAAAGATGATTGATTGATAGACAAGAGCAGTGTGACCCAAGTACAAATGTCCACTCAGCCACGAAGCCCACGGTCTGATAGTGGGACAGTCTCTCAGCGTAACTTGTACGAAGGGATAGTTAAGTGCATAAAATGGGGTGTGTGGAGCAACTGTGTACACTGTCCTGAGCTCCTTGAAGGAGTGGTGAGACAGAAATGTAGCTTATAATAATGACATGGTCTACGGCTGATACCTGGCATAGGAAATAGGCTCTAGTGCTAAGACCTAGTGAGCAATTATTCAAATATTAAGCTCTGTACCCACTGCAATTTCCATTTCACTGAAATTCCCAAGGCTGAGCAAAAAGTGCAGCAGAGCAATACCATCCCACTCGTATTAAAAGAGTTGTACGATCAAAAAGAGCAGCTTTGTGTGATCAAAGCCAAACACTACACTACATAAAGCTCCACAACCTCAAAAAACAAAGTACAAAAGATCTCACTGACATGAACACAAGAATAACTTGAAATATGTGAGCATACCGTTAAAAAAAACCCAACCCTCCTTGATTGCTTCAAAATACTGATGGTTTTGACACTGAAGATTTTATCTCCTTAGTTTCATGGTTGGACTGGAAGCCTCTGGTTCTTCAATTCTGTGAAGTTAATCCAATCGGCGGTAGTATTTATTTTGGACAGGGATAGGTATATCAAATAGGGCAGGGATAGGCATTACGTAGATCGGGAACTACTGGTAGCTCCCAGGCTTATCTGAAGTAGATCTCTGGGCATTTGGGCCTCCTTCTCTCTCTCTCCCCTTTCCCCCAATACTGCAAATCCAGCTGACTGATTGGGAGTTCGGCCATGCTATTTTTTGTCTCTCTCTCTTTTCTGAGTGATCAGGGTTGCTTTTACTTTCTCTCCAGTTTCTTCCCCCACAAAGCAGCGTCTCTTGCTCTCCTCTTGTCCTGCCGCCAAATTCTCCTGGAATTCAGCAGTTTTGGTGTTAAAATACTTTATTGTATAGATGTACGTTTTTATAGAAGCTGCCATTTTCTGACAGGTTACACTGTCCCAAGCTGTCATTTTGTGACTGGCTCCACCTCCCAAAGCTGCTACTTTATGCTGGTAGCTCCCAAGGTTATGCTAAAATAAAATATAGCTCCTGTCCTGAAATAGGGGGTAATCTTGGGCATTTTAACACCCTCAGTTAAATATGGTAGCCCTGCCTGCACCACTGGAGTGCTTTGCTTCCTCTTGCATGTCTTTGTAAGACTTGGCCTACAAAATCCAACCGCTTCCCTTATTAGTTCCCTATCATTGGCCCTTTCTATTCTCATTCCCCTTCAGGTCATTCCCATTTACACCATAAGACCCTTCTCTCTTCCATTATCCCCATGGCAAGTGGTAGTCATGGTTCGATTAAAAAAAAAAAAATCTGAGAAGGGCTTAGAGAGCCCTTTTCTAAAACTGAACAGATTTTCTTTATGTTTTGTGGCAGCCTGAATAATTTCAGCGCCTCTCTATTGAGGCACTGGAACTATTCGGGAACATCCCTACTGCCTTCCAGATAAATGGTTGTTCTGACAAGGGATTTTCCTAAAAAGGCAATGCTCAGGTCCATTTGAAAAAGAACTGCCACACACCCAAGGAAATATCCTTGCTGATTGCATTATAGCATAAGCAGGTGAAATACAGAGCAGACCCACCTGGACACTGCAAAAAGGAACAAAAGAGAAAGGAACACCAGCTCTCTTCCCTCCTAGTTTGATAAGAAGCTCACACAGTTGAGTCAAGGCCTACCTAACCTTTCCTCCCTAACATTATCAGAATTGAGTGAGTCTGTGCCAGAGGGTGTGATGTTCCCTCCTCTCTCCCCTTTCTCCAGGTGATTGCTCTTATCCTTTGTCATGGAGCATACAGGAAAAAACCACCCA
This sequence comes from Hemicordylus capensis, assembly GCF_027244095.1. Taxonomy (NCBI): domain Eukaryota; kingdom Metazoa; phylum Chordata; class Lepidosauria; order Squamata; family Cordylidae; genus Hemicordylus; species Hemicordylus capensis. Next base: position 21,077,050 of record NC_069661.1, on the reverse strand, counting down.
GACATAATGCAATCATAACTAATATCCACTCGTTATCAGGAGCAGTAACTCCTGAAGCCATCGGGAAACTCCATGAGGGGACCATCTGCTGGATTCACCCTAGCCTTAGGACATGTTTTTGCCTATAAGAAGCCCCTTCAAACATCAGATCACAATTCTGCTTTCGGGATCACGCCTTGCTGTTGCCATTGCATCTGCCACACTTGCTGTCTGTGCATCATGCAGCACCTTGCCTTCGGACACTGCAGCCCCACACTGCCCGGGTGTGCCAATGAGCTCACTCTGTGCTTGAGCGTCCCAGAGAGAAGAATTCCCACAGTGAGATCTAGGTAGATATGACAAACAGTTTTCCTCTTTCTCTCAATCTTTCACCCCCAAACTTCTATCCCCCTTCCTAGTATAGCAACTTGGTAACATGCCTAACCAACCACTTTTTCATTTCCTGTACCCCTATTACTCCTCAATAAAGCAACTCTTTGATTTCAAAGTCACATCTCCATTCTTTTTCTTTCCCTTTCCAGTGCATCCATGTTGTGGCTGCCTCCTGCACAGCTCTTCTTAAGGTATTTTGTTGCTTTTCACGGGTCTCTGCACCCATTTGACTCTAATTTCCTCTACTTGAGCCAAAACAGAGTCATGAAGGGTGGTAGCTGACACGCCTCCCGCAGACCTCATAATACCCAGGGTCCCAGTTTATTCAGAGCACCCGTTTGAAATCTCCAACACAAGAGTCTGTGTTGTAAATCTGTTGGCTCGGCTGACCCAACAGGATTTACAATCCCTTCAGCTCTACTTCTGTGAGTGAAACAGAAAGTCTGGAGATAAGAATAGCAGCCTAGCTGCGTGAACGAAAGCGAAAAATGACTCACAAAGAAAAGTAGCATAAACAAAATAAAGCCCCTTGAACTAAACTAGGTACCCCCCTCTACGATAACTGAGCAATAACTGAAAACAACGGAATGAACAGAACAAGGACAGGGTGAAACACGAAAGGTTGAATAATTCTTAAGTACAGACACTGTCTGCAATAGGCAACATTGCTGACAGTGTTGACTTAGAAACTGCGTTGGCTTGATATAGGGCTCAAGATAACTGGCAGCCAATCAGGCTCAACATTTCTATTGTCTCTCCTGTGAGATCTTGTGCCTGCATGTCTCCCACTGAGCCTTTCTCTTGAGACGTCTTCTTAACACAGGTGAAATTCCAGCTTCCTCCTGATCAGTCTCCTCAGCCCTCATCTCTGCCAGCTGATCAAATTTCTCTGTCTGCTGCCGTTCCAGCTCAGCTCCAGAGTCTGTTCTCACAGCCAAATCCTGCTGCTGTGCCTCTGAGCCTGAACTCCCACCCAAGTCCTCCCGCTCCTCCTCTGACTCTTCTGACTCAAAGGTCTGGGCCATGACAGTCTGTCAGAAGCTTGCATGACAGGCCTCCCACTCCCATCTGCACCTCATTGTCCTTCTGTCCCACACTAGCCTCCGGATGGTTCACCAGCATGACAAGTCTTCTCCTTTCTCCTCTGTTCCTTCTTCCTTCCTCTTCTCCAATCTCCCTTCTTCACTAACCACCTTAACTGCCTCATTCCCAACATCCCACACCCTTGGCAAAATTTGCCTAGCACCTGTTGTCTGGGCTTGCCCTGTGACATCAGCCACATCCCCTGTTTCAGAGGAAAGTACATATAGTGGCCAACATAATGCACAGTCTCCTGTCGATGGTAAGGACCACTAGGGCTGCTGTGCAACATAAAAGACAGCTCCAGTGGTGTAGGAACAGAGTTACTGAAGAATGACTTAAGACCATTACCAGGCAGCAGTGCACCTTCCAGAGTTCTGCACTGCTGGCCAGAAGTGGTTTAAATTCATTCCACAGCAGTCTTGTTGCTACACTGTTGAGGTTGTGCAACAGCCCTGGGAGGTCCTTCCCATCAATGGGAGACTGTGCGCCATGTCAACCACTAATGCTACATTTGGCAATTAAAGTCTCTTCCATCCAGGTGCGGAGCCTGACCGCCAGTGGCCTGTGTGTGGCCATGGCGGTGGCCCCGCTCACCCTGCCCCCGCTGACAGACGCAGATGCAGGGGGCGTGGTCTGGCTCCTGAACGGAACCTTGAGCTGGAGTCCAACTCCTGAAGTCTGTGTTCGCAGAGCAGCCAGGAGCAGCTCTTCCCTGCCTTTAAGGCAGGGAAAAGCCGCTCCTGGCTGCACCGCGAATGCAGCACCTGCCATTTAACTCTTGAAGCAGCCGTGCAGCCCCTTCGGGAGTTAGACTTAGGCTGGCACTGCGATCACAGTGCAGCTGGGGTGGCTCTTCCCTGTCTTAAAGGCAGGGAAGAGCTGCTCCTGGCTGAGCCACAAATGCAGCGGCCATTTAACTCCTGAGCAGGGGCCGCACAGCCCCCACTCAGAAGCTAAACCAACACCCCCGCATCTGACGTCAGACGCGCGCGCGCGTGTGTGTGTGTGTGTCGGGGCCGCGAGGTACGGCCCCTGATTGGACACAGCCCGGGTTCTTTGAACTCATTCGTCCAATGGTAGCTCCGCCCCTGCTTCCATCTGCTGCAGCCAAAGCAAATGCACTGCTCCCTTCAATTTGCTAACAGCTACCTCATTTGGTATGGTCAATCCTATATCCAGTTCAGTAGTACTCCCAATTGTAAGGGGAAGGGTGGACCCTTAATTAACTGTTTTGTGTCCTCTTTGGATTGTATATGTAGGTATATGCAATTCTTCCCTTTCCCCCACTTGCTAATGAATCAGCTCATCACTCCAATGGACATAATGAATGAGAGCATTATTTGTCATAGATTAAGAGCCTGGGATTTGAAAATTCCTTCAGAAATTATGACTAATAGCGTTTAGATTAGCAAACGTTAACTAGTGGCTTAATCAATTAAAGCACTGCAAGCCAAATTGCAACATGTTAACTCATACTGTAAGTATAATAATTTTATAAGTAAATAAGTATAAAATCATGACTCGTTGATTTTAATTGTGTTTTTTTAATGTAAACCATCCTGAGCCATTTTTGGAAGGGTGGTATATAAATAGATAGATAGATAATGAATAAATAAGCCTTATTGAATTCAATGCAGGTTTCTTCCTAGCTATAGATTAATGTGTACTTATTTATTTTTTGAGATTAGTTTGGTCCTGTATGTTACTGTAACAGGCAGTGGAAAAGAACACATTAAAGTGGGCTTTTCTTCTAACAATACCGTGCCTTTTATTTTTTAAATTGCAAGTTATCTTACATGTCTTTCAATGTCGCAAAAAGGCATGTATATAGAGGTTTTGGTCATGTGTAAATCTATGTAAGATTAGTGGCTTAATTAATTGATTAATCAGCTAAGGGCAAAACATTAATCAACTAAATTAGGTTAACATCCTTGATTTAGATATAAACTGTCAAATTCATTGCTGCTTGTCTATTTTCTGAGTTGCTCTTAAATAAGAGGCATGTTGTCAGTTGTCTCTTAGACACAACTAATTATGTTGCCCACAAAGCTCCAGGTAATACTCACTAGTTGTCTTTCCAAGTGATGTGCTTGAACCGAAGGGCTAGAACCAGGCTCCAGGACCAATTGTATGGAGCATGAATTGGTGGGGAATTGTGTGAGCAAGCCATAATTTTCTGCTTTGGAGAACTCATTTCGTTCAAGCCTCAGCGCTGCTGTGTTGTGGGATTTATACTCCTTTCCAGCTAAGGTAATTCTTGCATAGAGTCATCACCTGAATATTGGTTCATGCCAGAATCAATATAAACATATGGTTCTGTGCTACACCAACATGGAGCTGAAAAATGTCACTGTTTCCATGCCCATTATTCCTGCTGACACAAGCAAACAGGTGTGATGCAGAACTAATATCGTTGAGAGTTTCCTTCTTTTCATCTGCTGAGTGTAATCATCGTGTGTTGCAACAAGTTCAACTTCCAGGCAGGATACTGAGACACCAAATACTTAACTGTACGCAAACACTCAAAACCCAAAAGGAAACTGTGGAGCTAGTCAGCTATGGCGGAGTCAACTCCATGAGCTGGATCAAGCAAGTCTCTCTCAAGTCAACTAGATAAGTTGGATCCTATCTGAGGAGAGGTCCTTCTTTTCTGTCTTTTAGCTGTAGGCAATTGCCTATGGTGGATCATGCTTACCATAGGCCAGGAATCCATAGGTCACACAGACCGTACAGTTCAAGGGGTTTCAACTTTTATAAAACAAGTGTACCCCTTCTGTCTGAAGCCTTCAATTCAGATACTCCATAGAGATTTTTAGCGTGTATGTGTGCACACTCTCACACACAGATTTAGATGTTACAGTTATGAGACAGGCTATCACAGTCATTGACTTACAACCAGACTAGGTTATTCATGAGTATCTTGTTGAAATCAATAGGACAAGTGTCTCACTAATTTCAGTAGCACTGCTCATGAGTAGCTTAATTTGGATGTAAGCAAGTGATTGTAATTGTCAAGTCCTCTGATCAGGAGGTAATGAAGCTGCTTCTTAATCACTAGTCAGTGAGTTGGGGAAGTGGGAGGGCTTGGAGTACCCTTTAAAAGCCTTAAAAGTCCCCCCAGGGACATGTGTACCCCTCGTTGGGAACCACTGATATCGTTCATTCTGTAGGCTGGAAAAATAACTGGGGTACACTGAATAATTTTAGAGTAACAGAACTTACTCTAACAGAACTCCCTTAGCCCGCTTTTGGGCGACCGTGAGAATAGCCCCATAGGTGCACTGAATAATTTTAGAGTAACAGAAAGCGATTTTGAGTAGTGCAGAATCCAAGCAAAGAGTTGTGGTATGCAAGGACAAGGCTGTGGAGGGGAAACAGGAATATTAATAATTTAATGAAATAGATATTGCATACAGAGAGGCAACCCTAAAACCCCATTCAAATTCATACAGAGAGGCAACCCTAAAACCCCATTCAAAAGCTGGCATGGATCAAGGAATGGGTTAACCAAAAACACCACAAGTAGCAGGAAGTGGGCTTTATGAACATAACAGTAACTGCTCTTTATATCATCCATTTTGTTTGGCAACTATCGATAGGCATAATTATGTTCAGAATGTAGTAAATCTTAAAACAATATGTTGATGAGCCCAATCTGGGAGTTTTTTTAATTTTTCTTGTCCACACTTCTCTCTAATGCTTAGGAACATAGGAAGCTGCTATATACTGAGTCAGTCTCCAAGCTTGCAGGCAGGAATCTCTCTCAGGCCTATCTTGGAGAAGCCAGGGAGGGAACTTGAAACCTTCTGCTCTTCCCAGAGTGGCTCCATCCCCTGAGGGGAAGATCTTAGAGCCAGTGTGGTGCAGTGGTTAGGGTACTGGACTAGGACCAGGGAAACCTGAGTTCAAATCCCCATTTAGCCATGATACTAGCTGGGTGACTCTGAGCCAGTCACTTCTCTCTCAGCCTAACCTACTTCACAGGGTTGTTGTGAGGAGAAACTGAAGTATGTAGTACACCGCTCTGGGCTCCTTGGAGGAGGAGTGGGATATAAAATGTAAAATAATAATAATAATCTTACAGTACTCACATGTGGTCTCCCATTCAAATGCAACCAGGGCAGACCCTGTTTAGCTAAGGGTACAAGTCATGCTTGCTACCACAAGACCAGCGCTCCTCTCATGCTAACTTGCTAAACCCAAAATCTAAGCCAAGACATTCCTTCTCTTAGTGCTCATGCCATTCTCTGTAACTGGAATGCAATCAAAAGCAATTTGAAATGCTCATTTGGCAATGGAGCATGACAGAATGAGATGATGTTTGCAACACAGTGGCCAAGTTATGGACATCGTGGGGGATTCAGATACAAATACGAAGACAACATGACACTGATCTGTGGATGTGGAATACTGTCACATATCACAATTTCATATGCTCCCCACCATCAACAACAATCTGTCAATAACCCTCTCTCTAAATAGTTTTTTTAATACTTACTTAAGTCTAACTAATATGAGTTCTGTGTAGACAGTAAATAGCCTGCTAAACCCTGTCAAGTAAATTGCTCATACATATGCTCTGTGCAGAAAATATTTTCTGCAAGTAGAAAACTAGCACAGCAGGAGCAGACTGGGCTAGAACACTCCCCTGGATGTGCTAGGGTTTTTGGTTTTTAAAAAATTACTTTATTTGCAGGGACATTTTTTTTTTACATGGGAATGGGAAATATTAAAAAACAGCACACACACCCTCACCTCCAGCTGACAGCCTCATGTGCTATAGGCTACTCTACCACCTCATTATGTTGAGTGTGTGCAGACCAAGCCTGAGGTACCTCAGATAATAGACAGGGCCACTGTTTAGAGGTTCCTGGGTCACTTAGCCTGAGGGGAAAACTGTTGCTTGAAGGGAGATGAAGGCCTCTTTTAACTGCTGGCTTGAAATCCTGCTCTCCACCCATTTGCAGGGATGTTACTGTATTAATATCCTAGGCAAGGAAGCCCTGCTAGAAAGTGGTGTTTTGTTTCTGTCAAAATGGGCCTTTGCTATGCTGTAAAGTGTAAACAGTACCGTAAGACCCATCCCAACTGAAACAGTAGCGGGCTGGGCCTTATTACGAATACAGATATGACGCGTATTTATATACCGCTTTTCAATCAAAGTCCCCAAAGCGGTTTCCATACAGAAATTAATTAATTAATTAAATGGCCGCCTTCCCCCAAAGGGCTCACGGTCGAAAAAAGAAACATAAGAAAGACACCGACGACAGCCAATGAAGAGATGCTGTGGGATGGATAGGGCCAGTTGCTCTCCCCCTGCTAAATATAGAGAATCACTACTTTTAAAAGGTAAATATTCTTCTGTTCATAGCACATAGATTTGTCTGTGTTCAAATTATTGCACTTTAACATTCAATTTGAATTATTCTATTCTGTCCATTTGCAATATATAACTGTATGCAGAACTTTCTAGACAGCTCATCAGGCTCTGAGGGAGGATTGAATCTTGCAGGGAGGACTGAATCTTGGAGAGAGGTGGAGGCCCGTCTGCTGGAGCTTCCGAGCTTCCAAAATGTCACAGATAAAAACAGAGACATCCTTGTGTACCTTTAACTGCTCTTCTTACCTCAAGAATAACTGCCTCGGCTTCCATTCCCCACCTGATCATTGTTTTGGCCTATAAGAGTCAAAGAGAGGGGGATACTTGCGAGATAGGTATCAGCTGGAAGTTTGTTCCGGACTATGAAATGAGGAGGTGTCAATATATGGGGAAATAGCCATGTATTAGTTGCTTTGCTTTGTTGAATTTGTTTATTGCTTAGAATAGTGTGAAGAGCCGTAAGGGGGTTTGCGGGGAGAGCCCGCTCTCTTAGCCCACTCTCCCCGCACACAATCCAACGGCAGCCCTGGGTGGCCGGATCGGCTGCCCACACGACTGACGGCTCCGTCATGGAGCTGGCAGGGGCTGCGGGGATCAGGGGCTGTGCAGGCCCCGGAAGTTCCAGGATGCCCCGCGTAAGCGCACAAGGAATCCTGGAGAGACCCCCGAGCCTGTGAGGCTGCTTGCAGCCTCTCGGTTGGGGGTCTACTCGTGTGTCACTGTGCGCCACGGCAACACACGAGCAAAAAGATGAGGTTAATGGAGCGCTTGCTCCATTAACCTCTTCTAAGGGGAGGGGTACTTAGCAAGGTTTGCTGCCAGGAGCTGCGCGGCTCTCCCATTGCAGCACACGATCGCCCAAAAGCAAGCCAAGCTCCCTTCGCCCGCTTTTGGGCGACTGTGAGAATAGCCTCATAGTTTGGTTTGTCTGATCACATTTAAACTGGCTGTTTAATTATTCCTTAGTGAACCTCACAGGAAGGGCAGCCGCTAAGGTTGCAATCTCCCTCGGATGTCCAGGTGTTTACTTAGTTTTAAGCATGTCCACCGACAGAGGTGCTCTTACCCCTGTACTTTGGGGCGGAAGTACAGGGTCTCTACACCCCCTGGGGGCCCCCAAATCCTCTTTAGTCTGACCTGGGTGATATGGTTTGTTCCTTCAGGAACCTAAGTGTTAAAAAATTATACTTGCTGCAGGTGTTCTCCAAAAGCCTTTTGGTCGAGGCTCCAAAATTACCTAGATGCACCAATATCCCCCGATGCCCAGTTAGTTCATTAGCTTGTCTGGATTCCCAACTTGCGCTTTTTTTTTTTAAGCTGAGCTCTAGCCCTTGTAGAAGCAGAGTTAGGGAGCAAAATGTGGGGTCACTATTCTGTTCAACTGTTGGACTTGAAGAAAGGCAGGTGAAGCACTAGAGACTGTCTGAGAGGTTCACAATGGCCATATTTACATGTAATGTGGAACCAAAGTTTAAGGGGCCAGAGGTTGTCATACCATTACATCTGAATGCGTGCAGCTCCAGTTCTGCGATGTAAGCAACCTGAGGTTTCCTCTCTAGAACTCCAATTTGAATCCCCAGGTTGTAGTGAGTTTCATTGCCCCAACCTGAGGTTCAACACAGCCTGCGTTGCATCCGAATGCAGAACTTCAGGCTGTGTTCCCTTCAACCAGAGTTAAGGGAGGAAGCTCTTGCCTCTCTCCGGCCGTGATTGGCTGTGTGGGCTGTCTTTCATGCAAGAAGGAAGCCCACACGGCCAGTTCCCCCTCCTCTTACCAGAGACGCTCATACCCCCAGACCTTGGGGCCCTGGTCTGTGGCCTTCAAGGTCCAGGGGCCTCCAGATGTCCAGGGCGGCCTCCTGCCACCACCCCACGCACACCCCTTCGCTGCCCCACCGCACTGAATCTCCAATCTTTTCCGTAATTTTACCCGCCATGTGCGCAGTTGGGGGCTGGGGGATGAGCCAAGCCAAGCGGGTCTCCCCCACCCGTGGTGGCGGGGGCAGGTGGAGTGCCCACTGGGCCTGTCTCTCCAGCCCAGTGGCCCTTGCGAACTGCAAAGCACTCCAGCACGCCTGCAAAGATGGAATATATCGTTGCAAGCCCGTGACATCATGGGCTTGCGATGATCTATTCCAACTGCACAGGCGCGCTGCAGCCCCTTGCAGTTCTCAAGGGCCACTGGACCAGATGGACAGGCCCAGCGGCTGCTCCACCCACCACAGGGGGCGAGACCTGCTCAGCTTGGCTCACCCCCCATTCCCCAGCTGCGCACATGGTGGCTAAAATTATGGAAAAGATCAGAGGTTTGGTGAGGTGGGACAGCAGTGGTGGGGTTTTTTTTAATGAGGGGGGCCTTGCAGCAGTGGGGCCTTGTGGCAGAGGTGGATGGATCCAGGCTCCAAAATTACCTAGGTGCACCACTGCCTCTGACTGCAGAGAGAGTTCTCTCCAAATTTGGACAGGAGAGTGAGCGATGGAGAGTGGAGGCATGGGTCCATTGGACTCGCGGTCTTGCGTTATGGATCAATGAATGTGGCAAATAAGTAATCCCCTGAGGATTGTTGCTTTTGTTTTTTGACAGCAGGGGATCTCTTTAGGGCAGTTGAGAGGACAGCTTGATTTTGATGTAAATCACTGCCTATTGTAGTTCTATTGTAATTGTATTGTAATGGTTAAGGTTTTTGGTTTTATAGTGCAATCCATTCTATGCATGCCTACTTAGCAGTAAGTACAATTAGTTTCAATCAGACTTCCTCCCGAGTAAGTGTAGCTTTAACTAAAAAGCTCAGTGTATTTTGGGTTCTATTGCTGCTATTAATATATCAAACTTATTGTAGTTTTCCGGGTGCAGAGCATCTGTGCCTCTAATTCTTACTCTGCCCACCCGCCATTTTCTCCCCCGCCTGTCCGCAAACTGCCATCGCTTTCTTTGCCCACCTGCCTGCTGCCTGCATGCTGCTGCCATTTGCTTCCTCCCCCCACCTGCAAGCTATCACCATCTTCTTCCTTCTCCCCCTGCCCGCACACCACTGCTACCATCTTCTTACTTCCCCCCCACCTGCACACCAATGCTGTTGTCTTTCTCCCCCACACCCCTCATGCTGCCACTGCATGCTTCCTCCCACCCGTTTGTCCACAAACCTGTCTGGTGCCGGCGCTTTCCTCTTTCCGCTGCCGGCAGCTTGCTTGCGAACTGTCACAAGAGTTGCCACACATGGGATTATCAACGGGTACTCTATCTATCTATCTATCTATCTATCTATCTATCTATCTATGAATATGAGAGAGAGAGATTATTTTGTTTTTGTGTGTTATTAAATTTTGCTTTTGGCCACTATGTCCCTGTTCCTTGCTCTTTTCCAGCCTATACTAAATCAAAAGGAGTCATTTTGGTGTTATATTTTATGTACTTGTCTCAGTATGTAAATGGTGACTGTGACAAGGCTCAGACCTCAAAGCCTTAATCCCTAGCACAAATTTTGTGGAGTCAATTGTAGAATTTAGTGGTGATGAAAATGCACTCAGCACTACTCCTCAGCATGAATGTTGATTTGGTATCTTCACCAATCTTATCTGGTATCTTCACCTTCACCAATAAATATAATATTTAAATTAGCATATTTAAACCAATAAATAGCATATTTATTCACCAATAAATAGCATATTTATTCACCAATAAATAACATATTCAGGTAGGAAAATGGAGTGAAGTGGTAGTCTGCAGTTGATGAGGAATCCATGACAGTATTGCACACAGCTAATTAGATAAAGTTGAAAACTGACCTTGTATATTAGAAAATGTTGGGATATAAAGTCTAGGTGTTTAATGTTCAGGTAAATGGTGAGATAAAGAAATCTTCCCCAACTATTGTTGGTAGATATCCAGAGGAAATACAAATTAACTGGACAGTGATCGGTCAATTTGCATAATATGCAAAATATTTGCAAGTTGATTTGCATAGTATGCAAATTAGGGTGTCAGGATTTTGATAACTTGAATATGGCAACCCTAGAAGCCACAGTAACTGCAATTGTCATTTCAAGCATTTCAGGTGTGGGACATCTCCTGACATAGAGACTTGTACCTGCTCATTATTCCTGAAGATTACTAGGACTACAGTGAATAGCCCGATAACCTGATGAACAGCTGGTCCTATGCATGACCACTTGAAAATGTGTTCAGTGGGGCCTAATTTCAGGTAAGTGCATATAAGACTGCACTCAGTTAGTGGCTTACAGGAGCTAAAATTAGTTTCTAATTTCCTAAAAAAAATTATATACAGCATGTGGTTATTCAACTAGATGCATTTCCTGTCTACTTCATTAACTTTTAATTACATGTATGAACAAATTCTGAACTGAAGGTAGAAATGAATGAGCCCTTCAACAATGGCAAACCTAACAACCTTTGTCTTCTGTCTGCATCCCACCCACCACCCACATTTATCTGCCTAGTACAGATAAGAACCATTCCTGAGTTCCTGTAAAATATATTGAGTTCAAAGAGCCATTGGCTCTGGCCACAAAAGAAAAGAAAACAAAATTGGTGGCGGGGGGGGGGGTCGGTGGGGGGAGGCAAGCATGGTTTATAAATTCTTATTTGTTAGCCATATTACTCATTTTTGGATATGCAGGTTTATTAGCTTATATATGTATATATAAAATAATAACTAAAAAAAGAAACAGAAGCATCCTTAAAACAAGATTAAAAGGTAGTAGTCAAGCCAAAACAAACTCTAAATGCTGTAAGTAGCTAAAACCAAAACACACATCCTAGATAAAAGGCCTGGCAATGAAATTGTTTTAAATTGACTCGTGAGGCTCTTAAGTGTTGGTGTCAACAGCTGCAATGCGCGCAGACCAGAATGTCTTTTTCGCTGCACGCACTGCCGCCGCATAAGCCTTCAAATGGGTCACGTGTTGAATCCTGTCAGATTCGAACTGAGTTCTCCTCCACTTGCGCTCTAGTCGCCTACCCAACCGCTTCAGCCCCTGCAGCTCCTCAGGGGCCCTTTTTTTCAGCAGGTCGGAAGGGACGCTTAGGAGCAATCGTGTCTACTGCCCTGTTGAGTTCCCTGTTCCAGGTTCCCACCAGGGCATCGACAGAATCACCGGCCGCACCAACGTCAAAATCCTCCAAGGCCTTTTGAAATCCCACTGGGTCCAGCAGCCTTTTAGGACGGACCATCCTAATAGGTCCACCACCCCTGCAGGGGTGGATTGCGGCTGTGAGACCAACCTTAACCAGGTAGTGGTCCGTCCATGACAATGGGGAAACCACTGGATTCCCCACCCACAGAACACCCCCTGATCCGAACAAAAGACCAAATCGGTCATGGCCTCCACCTGAGATACCAGGGTGAGGCCTGGATCCAGGAGTACTCCCAAGCTGTGCACCTGCTCCTTCTGGGGGAGTGTAACCCTATCCAGCACAGGAAGACCTAACACACCCCTCAGATTCTGAGCCCCCACAATGAGCACCTCCATCTTGCTTGGATTCAGCTTCAATTTGTTATCCTTCATCCAGCCCATTACTGCCTGTAGGCAGGCATTTAGAGGATGAGTGCCATTTCCTGAAGATTAAAAGGAGCAGTAGGTTTGGGTGTTATCAGTATACTGATAACACCCAGCACCGAACCTCCTGATGACCTCACCCAGCAGTTTCATGTAGATGTTAAAAAGCATTGGTGACAGAATGGAGCCCCGAGGGACTCCATATAACAGCTCCTGTTTTGAGGAGCAACTGTCATCAAGCTCCACCATCTGGGATCTACCCGAGAGATAGGAGGGGAACCACTGCAAGGCAGTGCCCCCTATCCCCAACTCCCCCAGGCGATCCAGAAGGATACCATGGTCGATGGTATCGAACGCTGCTGAGAGATCCAGAAGAACCAGCACAGTCACGCTCCCTCTGTCAATTCTCTGGTAAATCAGGCTGACCAAGGCAGACTCAACCCCCATAGCCAGCTCTAAAGCAAGTTTGAAATGGGTCTAGATAATCAGTTTCCTCCAAGACTGCCTGGAGCTGGTCGGCCATCACCCTCTCAATCACCTTGCCCAACCAAGGGAGTTTGGAGATTGGCCTGTAGCTATCGATCGCTAAGGTGTCCAGGGAAGGCTCCTTTAAAAGTGGTCTAACCATTGCCTTCTTCAGACAAGGAGGCATCCTACCCTCCCTCAGTGATGCATTTATGATATTAACTAGGCCACCTCCAACAATCTTCCTGCTAGATAGAAGCAGCCAAGTCGGGCAAGGATCCAGAGATATTCCCTTTGGGGATGAAACCATAGCTCAGTGGAAGAGTAGCTGGTCCCAGGTTCACCCCCTGGCATCACCAGGTAGAGCTGGGGGTATTTTGGTAGCACACAACACCCCCCCAAAGGCTCTTCTTTTAAAGACTGCTGTCCCTGGACTAGTAGAAATAGTAGTTGGATCCTTTTAAGGGAGGCATGTCTGGGCATTTGACCAAGGCCTATTGAGAAGGGGTGGTTGGATTAAAGGGTGATCTTTGTGGATTCCCTTTTACATCCAAAGTTCTGGGAGCTGCACAGACTGGAGGGAACGGAGAAGATTAGTATTGGTTTCACTGTGCCTTATATATATCTAGTCCACCATGTTCTCTGTCCAGTTCACACACCTGATGAAATTGGCACTTGCCTACAACAGTTTATGCCACAGTAAACAAGTTAGCTTTTAAGCCTTTTTTTTCTGCCTACTGGCTCATCTCAGTAAGGCACTGCAAGAAGCAAAGTGCAGCCAACTGTTAGATGCACATGTAGTGAAAAGCTGATAAGGCTGAGATGGTCTGTGGGAAGCACAATTCCTTTATCGCAAAAGACAGCTACTGGGAAGATGCAATTTTCTATTAGCTTGGTTGTTCAGAAGACAAATACTGTAATTACTTTGGGGACCCTTTGCTACTTCTGAAAAAACTAGGGCGCTGTTGTCTTTCAGCTATTTTGGTGGTTATAAGTGGGCTAGCAAATGCAATCCATTCTGATGTATAAAAACATAGGCAGTTAACATAGGCAGCTAATAATGGCAATTATTTATTTATTCAAAAGTTTTAAATGTCAACTTTTGTGCATTGAGAACAACTATAGGATTTTAGGCAGGGTGTTTATTAATTATTTTGCAGATAGAATCAAAGTCCCTTGCCTAAACATTTTCGTATGAATGAAGAATGCAATATTTATCAACTCAGCTTGTATTACATGAAAATTCTGTGATATTATATTTTGTTTACATCTTATTTTTCCTCCAAGGAGCACCCAACACTCATTTTAGTGTCTCATTTTATCTCATTTTAGTATCTCATTTTAGTGTCTGACTGTGACTTGCCTAAGGCCATTCTGTAAGGTTTATTTGATCAGGAATTTGAAGCTGAGATTCATGTATCCAACCCCAATACTATCCAAAACCCGTTAACATCTACATGAATCCACTGGGAGAGATCATCAGGAGGTTTGGTGCAGGGTGTTATCAATATGCTGTTGACACCCAGATCTATTTCTCCATGTCGACCTCATCAGGAAATGGCATATCTTCCCTTAATGCCTGCCTGGAGCTGGTAATGGCCTGGATGAGGGATAACAAATGAGGTTAAATCCAAATAAGACAGAGGTATTGACAGGGGGTGGGGGTGGGACCCAAGAGATGGTTTAGATCTGTCTGTTCTGGATAGGGTTACACTCCCCCTGAAGGATCAGGTACATAGCTTGGGAGTATGCTGGACCCAAAGCTTTCCCTGGTTTCTCAGGTTGAGGCAGTGGCCAGGAGAGCTTTTTATCAGCTTTGGCTGATACATGAGCTATGTCCATTTCTGGAGGTAAATAAACTGTGGTACATATGCTGGTGATCTCCAGGCTTGACTACTGTAATGCACTCTACATAGGGCTGCCTTTGTATGTAGTCCGGAAACTACAATTAGTACAGAATGTGGCAGCCAGATTGGTCTCCTGGACAACATGAAGGGACCACATAACACAGATTTGAAAAGAACTACACTGGCTGCCGATATGTTGCCAGATGAAATACAAAGTGTTGGTTATCACCTATAAAGACCTTAATGTCTTGGGCCTGGGTTTTTAAAAGAGAACATATTCTTTGACATGAACCCTGCCTCATGTTAATGATCTTCTGGAGAGGTCCAGTTATGGTTGCTCCTGGCTCGTCTGGTGGTGACCTGGGACCGGGCTTTCTCTGTTTCTTCCTAGCACAACCCGGGACCCGGGACCAGGCTTTCTCTGTTTCTTCCTAGCACAAACTTGTTTTTGGGGGGCTTTGGAATATGCTCCCTGCTGAAATAAGAGCACATCTGTTTGTTTTCAGGAAGACACTCAAGACTCACAGGCTCTTATTTAGAATTAATTTTAATAATCTATAGCGGGGTGGGGGGTGTTCCACATCCATCAGGAGGAAATGAGAAAGTCTCATCACTAATGGGGTGTAAGGTGGTTTAAAAAAAATCCTTCCCTCAGTCTCACTCTTCTCTCAGTCCAGTCTTTCTGCTTGCCATGGCCTCTCACCATGTATGGCAGCTCTCGCAAGAGTTCAGAGAGCTTCCGAATAGCGATGGGGACAAGTGGGGGAGAAAATTGCGGCAGCCAGCTAGTGGGCCAGGCGTTAACGGCGGCGACCAGCCAAGGGCCAGCTGGCCGCGGAAACAATAGCACTGGCAGGCGGAGAAGGCAGGAGCGGCCAACGGGAGGTTGTGCAGCCGAGAAGTGGCCGGCCAGGAACCTGAGACCCTGGTTGGCCAGGCTCATGGGGCGGGGGGAAAGAAGAAGACAGAAAGCAGTTGGGGGAGAGAAGTAGCCGGCCACCCAAAAAGCAGCAGAGGGAGGAGAATATGGCAGCGTCATGTGGGTGGGCTGGAAGCAGGTGGCAGCGGGCCTGCCCGGCCACCGGGAATTAGTGGGCGGGCAGGAGGGAGCCGGCTGGCTTTCCAGCTGACCTGCCAGCCAGAAACCGCGGGCGGGTTGTAGGGCGAGAAGCGGGCCAGGCCGCGGAGGCGCAGATGCTCTGCGCCCAGCCCAGCTAGTTTGCTTTAATAACTGTTTTATGCTATTGTTTTCATTTTGTTTTGTAGATTTAAATCTGTGACTTGTATATATAGTTTTAAAATTTTGTACACTGCCTAGAGATGTATATATCAGGCAATATAAAAATAAGATAGATAGATAGATAGATAGACACCTAGGGATGGGTATCGGGGACCAGCAAAGTCATGGCTGGCCCTTGAGGCTCGAGGGCCCGTATGGGGATGCTGGAGGAGGCAGCAGTGATGTGAGTCTCTTGGGCTGCTGCTTCATTCTGCCAGCCATTTCCCCATCTGTAAATGGGAACAATGGGAGGAAAGCCCATTAACTAAAGTGGGGGGAGGAGGATTTGGTCATGGCTCCTCCCTATTGGTAAATGTTGGGGGGATATTATTTATTATTCATTTATTTATTTGATTTATATACCGCCCTTCCAAAATGGCTCAGGGCGGTTTACAATTAAAACAAACCACTAAAACAATAAAGAGCTAAAACAAATGAAAAACAATATAACAACAATTAGCAATTTAAAAATATTTTAAATCAACAATTAAACAATTATAGTGATTAAAAGCCCCCAAATCAGGTTAGAATATTAAAACAGATTTAAAAACCCTGGAAAGCCAGGACAAACAAATATGTTTTAAGGGCTCTCCTGAAGGCTAATAGAGAATTCAAATTGCGGATTTCTGCAGGGAGCGCATTCCACAGCCCTGGAGCAGCTATAGAGAAGGCCCACCTCCAAGTCGCCACCAGACGAGCTGGTGGTAACTGGAGAAGAACCTCCTCAGATGACCTTAATGTGCGGTGGGGATCATATAGAAGAAGGCGCTCTCTAAGGTAACTCAGGCCTAAGCCATTCAGGGTTTTAAAGGTAATAACTAGCACTTTGTATTTTGCCTGGAAACATATCAGCAGACAGTGCAATTGTTTCAGAATAGGCATAATATGGTCTCTCCGGGTTGCCCCAGAGACCAATCTGCCTGCCGCATTCTGAACTAATTGAAGTTTCCGAACTACGTACAAAGGAAGCCCCATGTAGAGTGCATTGCAATAGTCAAGCCGGGAAGTTACCAGCTGGTGCACCACTGTTTTGAGGTCATCCCCCTCAAGGAATGGGCGCAGCTGTTGAATCAGCCGAAGCTGATAGAAAGCACTCCTGGCCATGGCCTCCACCTGAGAAACCGGGGTGAGGCCTGGGTCCAGGAGTACTCCCAAGTTGCGCACCTGCTCCTTCTGGGGGAGTGTGACCCCATCCAGCACAGGAAGATCTAACTCACTCCTCAGATTCTGAGCCCCCACAATGAGCACCTCCATCTTGCTTGGATTCAGCTTCGTTAGCTCTCATCCAGCCCATTACTGCCTGTAGGCAGGCATTTAGAGGACGAGTGCCATTTCCTGAAGATGAAAGGGAGAAGTAGATTTGGGTGTCATCAGCATACTGATAACACCCTGCACCAAATTTCCTGATGACCTCACCCAGCGGTTTCATGTAGATATTGAAAAGCATTGGTGACAGAATGGAGCCCTGAGGGACTCCATATAACAGCTCCTGCTTTGAGGAGCGACTGTCACCAAGCTCCACCATCTGGGATCTACCCGAGAGATAGGAATGGAACCACTGCAGAGCAGTGCCCCCTATTCCCAACTCCCCCAGGCGATCCAGAAGGATACCATGGTCGATGGTATCGAACGCCGCCGAGAGATCCAAGAGGATCAACAGAGTCACACTCCCTCTGTCGATAACCCAGTAAAGGTCATCTATCAGGCCGACCAAGGCTGTCTCAACCCCATAGCCTGTTCTAAAGCCAGTTTGAAATGGGTCTAGATAATCAGTTTCCTCCAAAACCGCCTGGAGCTGGTTAGCCACCACCCTCTCGATTACCTTGCCCAGCCAGGGGAGATTGCAGATTGGCCTATAACTATCCATCGCTGAGGGATCCAGGGAAGGCTTCTTAAGAAGCGGTGTAACCATTGCCTCCCTCAAACAGGGAGGCACCCTACTCTCCCTCAGTGATGCATTTATGATATTAACTAGGCCATCTCCAACAATCTCTCTGCTAGATCTAAGCAGCCAGGCTGGGCAAGGATCCAGAGAGCAAGTGGTAGGCCGTACCGCTCCAAGCAGCTTGTCCACGTCATCAGGAGTCACAGATTGAAACTGATCCAACCTAACACTGCAAGAGGGATCGCGGGATACCTCCCTCACAGACCCTGCAGAAATAGTGGAGTCCAAGTTGGCCTGAATACTGGAGATTTTATCCGCAAAGAACCCACTAAAGGCGTCAACAGCAGAGTATCTCCGGGAGCTGATTTGAGGCAGAAGGAGCAGAAATTATACTCCTCACCACCTGGGATAACTCTGCTGTACGTGAACCTGCAGACGCAATGCGTGCCGACCAAAAACGCTTTTTGCTGCGCACACTGCCATTGCGTAGGTCTTCAAATGGGTTCTATGCTGCATCCTGTCAGATTCGAGCTGAGTTCTCCTCCACTCGCGTTCCAGTCGCCTACCAAGCTGCTTCATCCCCTGCAACTCCTCCGTGTACCAGGGAGCCATCTTAGAAGCAGGCCTGGAGGGACGCTTAGGAGCAATAATATCTACTGCACTGGTGAGTTCTCTATTCCAGATTCCCACCAGGGCATCAACAGAATCACCGGCCGCACCAACATCGAAACCCTCCAAGGCCTTTTGGAAACCTGCTGGGTCCAGCAGCCTTTTTGGGCGGACCATCCTAATAGGTCCATATGATGGCAGGTGCAGCTCCAAGCCCTCTGAAGGTGAGAATGAGGGTGCTGTTACTGTCACCACCACCACATCTCCTCTTCTCCCATTTGCCCCGGGGTGGTAGTAGTAGGAAGAGCCCTCATATGTATAGCTGCATGCCTACCTGTTAATTCTGCATAGTGTGTTGTGGGATGAAGAAAGTGGCCTTTGTATTGTAACACTTTGCAGAATGAATAGCTGATCAGGGCTAGTCTGGGTGATTAGAGCAGCAAAATGTGGACTAGCTCCTGCCCTTCCAGAGCATGATTATGGGTGAACTGAGGATTGTAAAGAAGTGTTAGAGCAGCTCCGGACATCAGACATTACTATACTAACAAGCACAGCCAACTGGCCATGCAATTACTCCACAGCAAGCTAAATTGTTAGTAATATCCAGAATAGGATTTGTATACAAGGAAATACATAGGCTGTTAATTGTGTGCATTTCCTCAATTTGAGTCCTATTTTGGACATTACTAATGAATGTCACCAGCTGACTGTGAAAGGGATTGCACAGCTGGCTGGCTGAGCATATTAAATAATATCCAAAGCCTCTCTTAGGGCTCTTCCAGACAGCAATAAACTTCAAGATGTGCAAAGCTTTCATGCAAGTCACAAGTGTGATCTTACTCCCTATATAAGCTGTAACAAGCTTCTGCACTCCTTCCTAGCACAAACTTGTTTTTTGTACACACACGGAGCAGGGACCTAGCACCATTTCCACAGTGCCATGGGCTGGTCAGCTCTTGAATTCTGAGAACAACCCGACCCTTTCCCCAGTTGCCACAAAAGTAATGGGTGGGTTCTTTTATTTATTTATTTATTAAATTTTCCATTCTTCTTGGAATGTAAGAGCTGGCCAGCAGGTGGCATTGTGAAAATCGCACAAGGCCCCTGCTCAGCTTGTGTACAAAGAATAAGATTATGCAAGGAAGAAGTGTGGAAGCTTGTTGCAGCTTGCATCTAGGGAGTAAGATTGCACTTGGAATTTATGTGAAAGCTTTGCACGTCCCACAGCTTATTGCCATCTGGAAGAGCCCTTAGTGATTGTGAATAGAATTAATCTATTCTGGATTAATTCATGCAGAGAAGGGACTTTGAGAGAAGAGGAATCATAGCTCAGTGGTACAGCACCTACTTTACCTGCAGGAAGTCTCAGGCTTAGGTTTACCCGGCATCTCCAGTTAAGGGCTAGTCTGCTTGGACTGGAGAGCCACTGCATTGTCGATAATACTGAGCTAGATAAACTAATGATCTGTTTCAGTATAAGACAACTTCCTATGTAGTACAAGAGTTTATCTTGTGTATGTGACATCAGCATGGCTTGTTAACGCATACATGAGCATAACCTTTACATAAGATTTGCATATTGTCTTTGCTGGGGAATCTTGTTATAGCACAAGTTTCAGGGTCATTGATCACAAACATTCATAGTTCCTGTCCTTTGCAGGCAGTCCATTGTTTTCAACACCAATGACAATCCTTAACAAGAAGATTAATTTCCATGTAGGGAATACCATGTGTATTGTAACTGTTTTACTCAGTCTTTTTGTTATTTTTGTATACTGAGAAGTATGTGTGCATATACCGGTAAATAATTAAGCTTGTTATCTGACTGAAGAAGCCTCGGTCAATTAACTGTATGAATTTTAGTTGATCTATACATTCATTGGCATAAATTTGAATATGGGTAAAAACAATGGTTCTGGAGCAAGTAGCTTACTTTCTTCATGTTTGGATTATATGGGTGCATGCTGTAGCAGGCATCATGTTAAAAAAGCATCCCCCCCACCTGAGAGAAAAGAGGGCAAACTTTATTGTCTTTTAAGATTGTGTCCATCTGGATATGTCCTGGGCCTCTTAAAGGGGGTCGGTTGAAGCACCTGGACCAAGCCTCAGAGGAAGGGGAGAGGGTTAGTATCACCCATGTCCAGTGTTCCCTCTAAGGCTCAGTTAATTTTAGATCCTGCTCAGGTTTAATCAGGAAGGTCCCACTCTGAATGCATGTGCACACACATTGCCTTGATACTGCCGCCCAGAACAAAACGCATTCCTCAAATGGATGAAAAAAAATTGGAGAGAACACTGAGGGTTAGGGCGGAATCAACATCGGCCTGGGGCTGGTGAGAGATGCAGCTGATGGAGGCAGGAGTTGCCGGAGAGGCAGGGGTGGAGTGAGGAGGAGGAGGAGGAGAGAAAGGGGATGGAAGGGAGAGGAATGAACTAGAGGGACTAATAAAGTGCATGGAGGGGGAAGCAGGGAGGGTGGGGCTTGGGTGCTCAGCCTGTGAAGCTGCCTTTAATGCATTTATTTATTGCATTTGCATCCCACTTTTCCTCTGAGGAGCTCCGAGTTCTGTACATGGTTATTTTTATCCTCACATCAACCCTGTGAGGTAGGTTAGGCTGAAAGATGACTGACCCAGTCACCCCAGTGAGTTTCATGGTTGAATGGGGATTCGAACTCGGGTCTTCCCGGTCCTAGTCCAACACTCTAACCACTACACTAAGCTGTAAATTGGTCCAGCCTGTGATGAGGGGCAGAGAAGAGAGAGTGGGCTGTGGTTCATTAACCTAACCAATTAATTGATAAAACACTGCAAAAATAATACTGTGCAAATATTATGCATACAGACAATATAGGAAAGAAAGGAAAGATTGTGCCGTTGAGTCAGTGTTGACTCCTGGAGACCACAGAACCATGTGGTTTTCTTAGTAGAATACAGGAGTTGTTTACCATTGCCTTCTCCTATGTAGTATGAGACGATGCCTTTTAGCATCTTCCTATATCACTGTTGCCCAATATAGGAGTTTCCCATATTCTGGGAAACACACCAGTGGGGATTCAAACCAACAGCCTCCTGCTCTCTAGGCAGGTTGCTTCACCGCTGTGCCATTAGGATAATAATTAGATTATATAATCTCTATGCACCAGTGTTTTATATAATATAAATATTATGTTAATAATGACTTGCACACTCTCACTGTATATCTTTCTAACTACATATGATAAATATTTTATGACAGTTTAGTTAGCTTTCATCTTATACATACATTAGTAAAAGGATTTGTAGTTTGCAAGCATATGAATGTCTATCGCTCTATGACTCTAGTCCTTTACTCTGTCTGTGAGGTATCATGCTTTCCAATGGGAGAGTTTTCCCACATTTTTCCAGGCCATTAATGATTTTTTCCAGGGTTCTGGGTTTTTTTTTTGGTTTTTTTTTTTTTTTTGGTAGTCTGGAGAGTGTCTAGAGCCTACCTGCAAAAATGGCATGCTACTATTTTTCATGGTTTGGTCTGGGATTTTCATGTGAGTCAGTGAGGGCTTGTGGTTTACAAGCATGTGAACATCTTAGCTTTCTGTGCCTCTAGTCTTTTGCTATCTGTATGAGGCATTATTCCCCATGCTTTCCAATAGGAGAATTTCTCCAGATTTTATGGGAAAGTAATAAATTTGGGGGGGATTTTTTTGTTAGTCTGAGCAAGGTCTGGAACTTACCTTCAAAAATGGCATACTGTATTTCTGTCTTTCGTGGTTTGGTCTGAGAGTTTCATTCATACATTTACTCATTCAATGAGTGAGGCCCAGGCAGCTTTATATTATAGATAGACATATAGCTAATTTAAATAGAAAAAACCAGTATCTTGATATTTTGTATGTTATAATACAGCCTTGTAAATAACTTTACAAACAATGCAATTTATAAACATTTTTGCTAGTCCATCTGTCTGTAGCCCATACACCTAAGTTAATCATTTGTGCCACACTTATGAGCTACATGGAAAAAGGAGCCAACTCTTTCCCAGTGTACAAAAGATTTTTGCTCCTGGAGGTAATTTTTACTTGCCACAGGCAACCAAGCAAGAGGGTACTGCAACCAAGCTTGTAGTATTTGAAGTGTAGTGCAAGTGTTTTTCTGCTGCAGCCACAGAGCAGGAGAAAGAACTCCAGCCAGGCACCAGCAAATGTGGATGCTAACCATGTCACTCATTGTCACTGGCAATCAGATTTTAGCCTCAGGCTGCCCATATAACTTATCTTACCAACAAGCCTGTCGGGCAGATCAGCAAAAAAAAATAAAAATAAATCCATATAAATTTTCTATGTATGCACATGGTGCGAAAGCTAATAGCTTAGGGCCAAACTACATATGCACACAAACACGTGATACAGAGGTGTTGCTTCCAAATAGAAATGCCTTTTGGGCAGTCAAAAACAACCATGCTAGGGGTGAGTGAATGTGGTTGGGATTTGGTGCATGGGCAGAGTGAGGATTCATTCTTTCTCCATGCCCCATTTCCTCACTAAAAATGCCTCCTCAGAGAAGAAATTGTTGCTTATAGGCAAATTGCCAGTTTAGGGGATGAGTTTCAGTAGAAAAATAAAGAATGGGAAAGAGTGAATCTCCTCCCTCACACGTGCCCTGATCCTGATCAGCTTCCCTGTCCCACCCTGCACACATTTTTGGGGGAAAAAAACAGAGGCACTTCCTGTTGGAAGGACACTTTGATAGCATGTGTTTGTGTGCATGTGTCATTTAGCCCTACGTTGTTCGCTTTCTCAATGAATTTACATAGTCCAGAGAGTCAATAACTGCAACTCTGTAACTTTCCCCATCAATTTCAAATATTTCAAACACTGAAAGGAGAACAGAAGACTGGATTTTATTTCATCTGCATTTGAAACCAGAGGCTGCCTTGTCTCTTGCCATTTTCTGGACAACTTATCAACCTGTTTAGTGCTGTTTTCCTTGCAGCTGCTAGAGATGGATGAGCCTTAAAAAAGGAAAGGAAAGGTTAGTCCTTAATTGTGGTTTGTAAAGAACATTTATTCTGAAGAGCTTTGCTAAAGGGTTTCTTTCTCCTTCCATTTCCAAAATTAGTGCCCCAGTTCTTTGAACCTAGGACAAAGTGTTCCATGTTCTAAGGCGAGGGTGTGTAGAAAACAGATCAGGTTCTACTGGTTGATATCTGGATAATTTATAGTAGATCCACAAGAATTTCTGACTTCTTATAGTTCCGCAATAGCAGCTAAATTACAAATGCAGCCTCTGCCATAGCTTGCACTTGCTTCCCCTCTTATTGTCTTTTTATTGGTTTTTATAATTTTTAATCTGGATTTTACCATTTTATACTCCCCTTTTTATCTTTTCTGTGCATTTTTATAATATAAATAGTAATATTTTATTTTTAGCACTTTTAGTATTAGTATTAATGTGCATATATGTAATTTTTTAATCTATTTCAGGTTGTCTCTTTTAAAATTGCAATTACCTTTAATTTTAGACTTTTCATGATATCTATCATCATATTTGCAACCACCTTTATCCTCCTTTATTTTTTTACATGTAACTTTTAACTTATATTCTCTTTTAGTCCTTTTAGTATCACCCTCATTTAACATGTAATTTTATGCTGGTCTCTGACTGTAATAAAGGTTGATTGACTGATTGATGGAGCCAGCGTGGTGTAGTGGTTAGAGTGCTGGACTAGGACCGGGGAGACCCGAGTTCAAATCCCCATTCAGCCATGATACTAGCTGGGTGACTCTGGGCCAGTCACTTTTCTTTCAGCCTAACCTACTTCACAGGGTTGTTGTGAAAGACAAACTCAAGTATATAGTACAGCGCTCTGGGCTCCTTGGAGGAAGAGCGGGATATAAATGTAATAATAATCATCATCATCATCATAGCTGGCCTGGTTAACAGGTTGATAATTTTTACAAATTTATTATTATTTTATTTATTATTTATTTAGCGCATTTTTATACCACCCCAACCCAAGGTCTCAGGGTGGTTCACAGCAAATAAAAACAAAACATTAAAATCAATTAAATATTAAAAACAGTTTAAAGCAAATCAATAAATAATCCAAAATTTAAGAAGTTACAAAGTTGAAAAGCTAAAAGGCCTGGGTAAAAAGATACGTCTTTAGACACTTTAAAAATGTCTTTAAATAAGATGGGGAGACTCTTATTCCCATGGGAAGCGTGTTCCAAAGTCTTGGGGTGACAACAGAGAAGGCCCGTCCCTGGGTGGCCACCAGATGACATGAAGGTAGCCACAGACGAGCCTCCCCTGATGTATGCAGTGGACGATGGGGATCATGAAGAAGAAGACGCTCTCCTAAGTACCGTGGGCCTAAGCTGTTTAGGGCTTTATAGGTTATAACCAGCACTTTGTATTTTGCCCGGAAACTTATTGACAGCCAGTGCAACTCCTGTAATATAGGAGTAATATGGTCTCTTCGAGATGACCCGGAGACCAACCTGGCTGCCGCATTTTGTACTACTTGCAGTTTCCGGACTACGCACAAAGGCAGCCCCACACAGAGTGCATTGCAGTAATCAAGTCTGGAGGTTACCAACAAGTGTACTACTGTTTTGAGATCATGAACCGCAAGAAATGGACACAGCTGGCGTATCAACCGAAGCTGATAGAAAGCGCTTCTGGCCACTGCCTCAACCTGGGGAACCAGGGAAAGGTGTGGATCCAGAAGCACTCCCAAACTGCATACCTGTTCCTTCTGAGGAAGTGTGACCCCATCTAGAACAGGTAGATCAATATCGCTTCCCGAGTGATGACCCTGCACAATAAGTACCTCCGTCTTGTCTGGATTCAGTCTCAGTTTGTTATCCCTCATCCAGCCCATTACTGCTTCCAAGCAGGCATTCAGGGAGGATATGCCTTCTCCTGATGATGTTGACATGGAGAAATAGATTTGGGTGTCATCAGCACACTGATAACACCCAGCACCAAATCTCCTGATGATCTCTCCCAACGGTTTCATGTAGATATTAAAAAGCATTGGAGACCGTATGGAGCCCTGAGGGACCCCATATAAAAGCTCAGATTTTGAAGAGCAACAGTCTCCAAGCGACACCATCTGGGATCTGCCAGAAAGGTAGGAGCAGAACCACTGCAATGCAGTGCCTCCCACCCCCAACTCCCTCAGATGTTCCAGAAGGATACTATGATTGATAGTATTGAAAGCCGCCAAAAAATCCAAAAGGACTAACAGAGTCACACTTCCTCTGTCAAGTCCCAATTGGAGATCATCCATCAGGCCGACCAAGGCAGTCTCCACCCCATAGCCTGTCCGAAAACCAGTTTGAAATGCGTTTAGACAGTCAGTTTCCTCCAAGATCGCCTGGAGCTGGGAGGCCACCACTCTCTCAATCACCTTGCCCAACCATGAGAGGTTGTAGACAGGCCTGTAGCTACTAAACTCTGAGGGGTCCACGGCAGGCTTCTTAAGAATAGGTCTAATAATTGCCTCCTTTAAACAAGGAGGCATCCTGCCTCTCTCAGAGAGGTATTTATAATTGCCACCAGGCTCTCCACAACAACCCCCTTGCTAGATAGTATAAGCCACGTTGGGCAAGGATCAAGCAGACAGGTGTTAGGATGCACCATTCCAAGCAGCTTGTCCAAATTGACTCTGGATCCTGGGTGTGGACTTGCAGAACAAGGGCATTTCCAGGAGGAGAGCTCCTTCCTGGGGCTAGCATGGAAGACTCTTCCATGACTATACTAGTGTTACTCAAGTAGAGCAGTTTCTCTGTATGGTGACGGGTTATGCTAACCTTGCTGCCACATGATAGCCTTTTCATAGGTGTGGAGTGGGTTGTTTTTTTAAAAGTTGGAGGTATGCACTTGAACACACAGTCTTGAATGGGATGAAGGCACAGTGTCAGAAGAAAATGAGTGGGGGGGGGAGCTCCCCTTTTCTTACCCACTGGACTGTCAAAATAGTATATGTAGGCAATGGAAGATTTTGCAGTGCTTCTCCCACAGATGTCACAGGTATCATAACAATCCTATTTGATGCACTTTAACATATCTAGTCTACTAAGGCTAAAAGTCTTGTAGCACATTCCTTTGCATGTTTACTTGCAAGTCTCACAAAGCTCAATGGGACTTATTCCCAAGTAAGCATGCAAATTGGAGCTTGCCAACTGCAATTTTTTCAAGTACTTGTGTTATAAATAATATATTTCTGCTGCCTGATTAATTGGGATCACTTTTTAAAGTTTATTAAAAAGTGTTTTGATTCATTAATCTAACCAATGAATTGATTACATATATTTCAACCCAAAAATATATGATGCCACCACATGTACAATTCTGGATGTCTCATCTAAAAAATAACATTGGAAAAAGTATAGACTGAAACAGAATATGATGCTGTGAAGAGAGTGGAGAGAAATCACCATCTCCCTTCTTTCCTCCCTCTCTCATATAATATAAGCATATTGATGTTATCCAATGAAATTGTTTGATGGTATGTTCAGAACAAACTAAATGATGTATTGTTTAATGCAGTGCACAATTGACTTATGAAATTCATCGCCACAGGATGTTGTAACTTCCACTAGTGTAGATGATTTTTTTTTAAAGATGAGAAAAAATCACAGTGTAGTAGTTTATCAGTGGCTTGGAAAGGTATAGAAATTATCAAGAGGTTGGATTCCTTCCTTAGAAGGAAAGGCTAAAGAAACTGGGGATCTCTAACTTAGAAGAAATATATCTGTTTGATGGGAGAAAATTCTGGATGAAACTTGGCAATTGCTGTGTTCTTAACTAGCATAAGAAATTAGAAACATAATATATGCTGAATTCATGCTGGAACATCCAACAATTCTTACAATATGAACAGTTGTAGGAAGTATTTTCATTTCTTCAGCTTGGAACATACTTATGTAGGTTTACTAGACATTAAGGCCGTGCACACGGCCATGGCACACAGAGGCAGGGAGGCAGGCTGTGAGCTGGGGGAAGCAGGGTTGGACCTACCTTCCTCCCACATGAGTAGGCAGCTGCTGTTTGGAGTGCCATCATGCACCCACATGATCCATGCTGCTCCCGGCAGCACGGATCGCTGGAGGTCGGGAAAATGAGTCCCCGCCTCCAGGAATCCCATAATGCACTATGCAATGAGCATGGCACATCGGGAGATTCCCCCATGAGCCAGTGCGCCTGGGCTATGTGCTCGCACCCTGGCTTCTACCCAGGTAAACCACTAGGTAAAAAACCTGGGCTACCCGGGAAGGTGGTGCCAGGATCGAGGCCGATCTTGGCACTCCACATGAGCAGCAGCCCAACCCAGGCTGGACTGCTCTAGCCTGCATTGGGCTGTTTGTGTGCATTGCCTTATTCCCTCTTCCTAGGGGACTGGGGATCTAGAACAGATAACTTTGAGCACCAAACTATAATTCCCAGGATTCTTTGGGGGACTCCATGATGGTTAAACTAGTACAATGCCCATCTGCATTTATAGTGTAGATATATAGCCAGAGTAGTGGGGGGTTGGGGATAAACCTGATGTCTTTAAAAGGTAAATGGAAGAACAAACATAGGAGTATAATTATAATATGAGATACTGAAGTATGGATAGAACAAAAACAGTTACTGCTGACAATGACACCTGGAGAAAGGTAAGTGCAGGTGATTGCTAACGTTATGTAATTACAACCCATGCCATAATATTGTTATATACTTTCCACTTTCCTGAGACATTTCAGGGGTAGCACTGCTTGAGCTTCGTTTCCTTTGGATGAGAAAGCACTGGAGGCCTGTAATATTTGCTTTATTTAGAAACATACCAGCAGAGCATAAGTGTAGGTAAACTACTCACACTCCTACAATCTGTTGTCCTACATCATACAGCCCTGCACTCCAACATGATTCCCCTATAGACAACTCGTGCTAACTGTTTCTTTGCACTTGCACGCGCACACCCATCCACACCCCTGCCCGCCCCCTCCCTACAGTTGGTGTGTGTGTGTGTGTGTGTGTGTGAGACCTCAATGCACTGATGGGTATATCATTCCAAAAAATGGATTCCCTAACTACCACACACCATCTCCTAACAATTAGTTCCCACTGGTGAGACAGTCAACCAACCATTCTGGAGTCTGGACTATTAACCAGCAATCTGCCTAACAAAGGAATGGTGAGCTGGCAGCCCTAATAATGTGTAAATGTCCAATGAAAATGACTTCTCCCTTGGAGTTGTCAGGGCAACCACTGAATCCTTTTGAAGACAAGATGGACAGTTCCAATGATGGGATAGTCAAAGAGAAAAATGGGAGTGTGAACCATTGGATTTGTGGGGGGTGGGGGGGATTGGTAAGTACCATTCCTGTCCCCCCCGCCACACTTTCCGTAGCTCATTCCTCCTCATTCCTCATTCCCGTAGCTCATTCATTTAATAGATGTATCAGAAAAAGAAGTTCCGCAGGTGCTTACGCCACAAATCCTACTTACAGGCCTTACGTGGTGGTTTGGTAAGGAGTGGGGAGTGAGAATAACCCGGCTATCCCTAGGATTGCGCCTGCTTTTAAAATGAGCACATCCAGTGCTGTTGCTAGCATGTAGTGCTGTTTCTCCTCTAATGTATTTACAGAGTTTCTGGCCCAGTTCTTAGGATGCAAGGAGGTGCAGAAGGGCAGGTGACTGATATTGGGGGGGTTTAAACCACACCTTAACCAGGTTCTCAGGCACCAGAGCAAGCCTGCTGTGCTTTACCTGCTGCGCCCGACCGAGATCTGTGGAGTGAACATTTAGAGCAGTCGAGGCCTGAAAGGGCAGGAGAAAAGAGGCTGCTGCTGCTGGGAACCGAAGGTGGCCCTTGGAGACGGCTGGCCACGGTAGGCGACGCCGTAGCGTCCAGATGTGGCGGCGGCGGCGGCGGCGGCGGCGACTTGAACGGCTCTCCAACGCGGTGTTTGAGAGCCGCAGCCAATGCTATGACGTGAGAAGTCCGGGCTGCATCCAGTCAGGCCTTCCCTGGTTCCCTTTCACGCCGCCTGCCTCAGCCTGAAATTACAGATGCTGCTGCTGGTAAACCATCCCAGCCGCCGCCGCCGCCGCTGCTTATTCAGCTCTGCTTGTGCACGCTGCTTTGCCTATCTCTTTCTCTCTCCCTACTGATTCCACCGGGAGAGATACAATAGCTATAGCGGCAGATCAGACTCCCCCCGCCCCGCTCCGCGCGCCCGACACCCCTCTCCTCTCCTCCCCCCACCCCTCCTCCCGAGACCTCGATGCGCTTTGACGTCATGTGTACTCCTTTCCGTTGCCATAGCAGCCCCATTCCCCAAGCCCTCTGCCTGTCTCCTCTGGTAGGTTCCACAATGGTACAGCCAGCATCACGATGCACAATGGTCTCCAGACAGTAAAAGAGGGTGATTCAGCAAGCCACATCCCCCCCTTCCTCCTTCCTCCTTTGATTTCCATACCTGCACCCCTCTCCCGTCTCCTCTCCTCATGCTGTCCATTTTGCGCGTTGCTCTTGCTTTGATTCCGGAGACCTACGTTTATTTAGGACGGGTTGTTGGGTGACCCCCTCCCCGCTCCAAGCAGGTTGCCTTGCTGCCACCTGCCCGTCATCCTGTCAACATCTCCCTCCCGCCCCGCTGAATCCCCTTCCACCATCACCACCACCCCACCTCTTCCTCCTTCCCAGTTTGGAATGTGGTTTCCCAAGACCACGTAAGGGTCGCGGCGCGAGGGGAAAGGTTGCTGCGCCCAGGAGGAGACGAGGACGCAGGCACGGAATGGTAGGTGATGGACGCTGGGACGCTTCTTCTGTGGCTCGGAACCTGCCTTTGTGAGGAGGTGGGGTGAGGAATATTGATTGCTGTTAAAAATAATAAAGGGGAGGGGGAGGAGTGTGGGGAAAGAGAGAGAGAGGCAGGCAGGTTAATGAAGTAAACTGCTAACCGAGGCAAGAAGGCAGTGGCTGCACCATTGGAAACTGAGGAGCATCCTTGCCTGCGGGTTGGGGTTGGTATGTGCATTTCTCTTCGGGTTGTTTAGGTGAATGGCAGTGTGTCTAAAGGGACAGCTCCTAGGCAGACGGGAGAGTGCTTTAGCAAGCAGGGGGATGTAAACAATGCTGCTGAGCTCCGTCGCCTTGTTCTCGGAGAATGCTGAGGCTTGTATTGTTTCATTTTAAAGACATGCAGATAAGATCTCTTTGCATGGGGGCCGGTGTGTGCCACATATACTGATGCTTTTAAAATGTGATGCTATTCTTGGTATTTCTAAAATACACCCTTCTCCAAATCTCAAAACTCGCCCCCCCCCACACACAAGCAGTGATTAATGTGAAAAGGAATGAAAAGTGTATGTCTCTTGAAAACTATACTTGGTGGGATATGTGTGTGTGTGCAGGGGGTGATGGCCGAGAGGTGGAGATGGGGGAAGGAAATTCTAAGTGATCCCCCCCCTTTTCTAAAGGAGGGGAGTCATTTTTTTTCCACCAGGAAGTCATTTCTTAGATAAACATCACTGTCTTGCATAACACCCCCTTGTACGTGAAGTGGGAAAAGGGTGTATTTTATATAGAAATACTGTTTAGGACAGCTATTAAGCAAAAAGAAAAAGTAGTTTGGTTCTGTGTTGTGAAGGGACATTCTACAAATTCTTATAAAGACTGCAGTGAAATCAATGTAGGTTTACGGGAATAGCCTCTGACAGACTGGCTACTACAATAGGAAGAAATGTTCAGATGGTATTTTCTTCCTTCTGCAATGCGGGCTGTATTAAAATATACATATAGTTTGCATGTCTCTTGGAGGGTAAAATCTGGCAGTTCTGCCTCATAAGGGGCTTGCTTTTTGATATCCTCCGACTTGGGTGATCATAATCTTGTTTACATGGGTGCCTTTTGCTGCATAGCCTCACCATTTCTTCAATGCAGCTTTCCCATCCTCTCATTCTGCTTCTCAGTGACTTTTTGCAAGAGCCTTGTGAAAGACAAATCATCATGCCTATTTGCCTATAGGTAAAACCAGGTCTCTTTTTGTTTTTCGAGGGAGAAAGAAAGCGATGATGGCCTGAGACAGAAAGAGAGCCATGTTAGTATATATTATGCTGGTTGATATTTTCACTGTTTTCACTGTATTGGCTGCTCATAGGGTGCTGATCTTCTCCTACAAGGCCAATAAAGATGAGGGTGTGAGTGCACTGCTGACAGGGAAGATAGACAGTGATTGTGTTGAGCTCAAACCACATGCAAACAGGCTTGATTCAAACAACATGAGAACGAAGAAGCTAGGCAAAGAAGCTTGGGGGGCACTCGACCTATTGGAAATAGTTACTGCTGGGGGAAAATGTATGATTGTGTTTGAGTTTGGCAGCTCTTTCTGTTGTTGTTTTCTTCTCCTTGTGCTGTTTAATTTCTGCCCTGTACGGTAGCATTCATAGGGCTTCCAGATCAAAAATTCAAAACAATGGAAAGCTACAGAGAGCTGATGATCTGAAACAGGGGCTGCCCCTTAGGGTAAGATGTGCCAATAAAACAAGGGACATCTGACAGCCCTAAATTATACCTGCTCATTTGCTGGGTTAGAGCTCCTGGTTTCTCCCCCATCCTATTGTTATTAAATGAATGACTGAGATGGTGTGGTCTGAGCTATTAAATCAAGAGCCTGCCCCCTTTTATTTTCCCAGATGGACCTGTATTTTGCCTTGCTGTTTCAGAGCATGGATTCTCTTGCAAACATTCTGTTTATTGTTGTAGCATATGGTAGAGGGGCTTCACAGTGCCAGAATAAACTGGGAGAAGGTGAGAGGGGGATAATTTAGTGTAGAAATGCCAGCCTCCTTTGGCTATTGCATGCTGACTACGGGAAAACTGTCCTCTTGTTGTATGAGATCTGTGTGTTTGCGTGTGCTTGCTGGGAGAGGCTGTTTATGAGCAGCTCCCAGAAGGGATGAGTGTGTGTTTGCTGGCATATCTGTAGCCATTATTTAATGGCTTCCTAGCACAGGGGTCCATAATTGAAAGGATAAATAATTGTTAAAGACACTATGTAAACTCTCATACTCAGTTTCTTGCAGTGAACAATGGCAAAATCTGGGACGTGTTAAAGGTCTCATATGAAAACATCAAAGGGCCTAGTTGTCATTTGCAAACTTATTGAAAATCCTTTCCAAAGAATCCCAGAGTTGAAATGGAGCTTTGAGCGTATCAATCAGCTCAATCTCCCGCACTGAAGAGAGTCATTAAAAATGGGAACATACAAGCAGCACAGAGCCATGAATACATGAACCAGCAAGCGGCACTGGACTTGGCCCAAGGAAATCTAGGGTCAAGTCCCCACTCAGCCATAAAGCTTGCTGCCTGACCTTGGCCCAATCAATATCTCAGCCTAAGCTACCCCATGGGTTATGGGGATAAAACAGGATAACCTTTGTGCCCTAGCATCTTGGAGGAAGGATGAGAAACAAATATTTTACATTAAAAAAAAATGAAACTAGTATGCTGAGAAGTCCTTTACACACAAAACTATGAATATCTTGATATTACCAGTATTGTTATATGTGGGAAGCATATAGCTCAGTGTCATAGAACATACATAAGGGGCCCAGGTTCAATCTCCAGTATCTGTATTGAAAGGATTTCAGAGCTGGGAAAGATATGTTAACTTGGAGAGCTGTTGGACTAGACAAGACTGAGAAGATGTACCAATGGTTGTGCTCAGTATAAGGTAGCTTTATATGTGTATATTTAATCAAACAGACAGAAAAATATCATCCCTATGAGCCGAGCTCAAAATCCAAAGCAGGGTGTTGGCATTCAGGTTTATGACAGTTGCTTTGAAAGATTTTCCTCCACACCTCCTTTACCTCTTCAGGATTAAACAGATGTGGGATAATTTTATATATTCTTTTTTAAATTTCCAAAACTATTGTTAAGTGCCGTGAATCCTGGAAAAAATTGGGGTTGAAAGTGAAATTAAAGAGAGAGAGAAAAAAAAGGACATTCTTGTAATTTTTTGGACTTTATTTTTAGATTGATGTATGTGACTTGAATACTGATGAATGTTTTGAAGACATTCTCCTTGCTTTCTTGACCCTCGTCATTGGGGGTAACGGGTGGGAAGGAAAGAAAAATAACTTCACTGATGCAGAACAACAAGCAATTGCAAATGGATTCCCAGGCAGTCTCCCATTTAGGTACTGACCAGACTGAGGCCTACTTAGCTTAAACAATGCAGTAGCAGCAGCATATACCTTCATACCAATCCCTTGGCAACATCTTAATAAGTAATTGCTATTGGGTTTCTCTCTTCCTCCAGTATTCAGCATTCTTAAAGGCATGTTCACTTAAAAGCCTTGCAGAGTGACCGGGATTTCATACTTATCAAAAACAAGGCCATATTTGCTGCATGACTCCATTTTTTTATTTTTTTATTTTTGCTTACTATAGCACCATCTACAGAGATGGAGACTTCTGGGGAACATATTCTTTTAGAGGTATATAAACTCTGCTGTAATGAAGAAACAGTGCTTAATGGTAGCCAAGAAAATAAAAAGCTTGACTTCTCAGTATCCTGGAATATCTGAGGTTGCTATTGCAGCCTCTCCAGAACTAAAAGGAACAAATGCAAAGAAATAATGGAGCGAAACTGATTTTAGTAAATGCTGAATTCTGCATTTTGTTATGCTTGTGTGTATTTTTATAGGTCTTAAACCCAAGCTGCCCTTTATCTTTACAAAACACCCAAACAATCACTTTTATTTTACATTTGTATATTACTTTTGAGTGTTTCAAGTGCTACACATACATTCTCTGAGTCATCCCTAACAAGGACAGCAATATCCCCATGCTACAGAAGAATGGTGGCTGAGAGAATGTTGCTTATGGTTGAAGTTGGATTTGAACTGGCAACTTCCTGGCTCATTGTGAGCTAAAAATATACATCAAGCTCTACAGTTCCCATGCCTTGCTTTAAGTAATTTTCTTTATACGGTCTCAACCTTGATTATCAGGGGCAGTTAAAGTGTGTGCAGCTGAGTTCTTGAAAGGGAAAAATGCAAAGGTGTTATGATTGTCGGAGTTTCCAAACCATCTATGTAAGCAGCCTAAATTGGTGCAGAATTCCCCTGACACCAAATATTCCCTCATAGCTAAGTGGGGCTCCTAAGAGGCTACATTGTTTCATGAACTGGATGCTGGAGAGTGCACTGCAGAGAATTTAACCTTTCTATACAGTGGAACAAGAAAGGAATCAAATCCCTCAGTGGCAACACAGGAGCAGAAATACTAGCTTCCTTCTCTTCTTGACATGCTGCAAAAGATGTTGGCTGGATTCGGACATAACAGAGGACTGGAGGCAGAACAGCCAGAGGTCTCCAAACCTCAATGTCCGAATGCGGGAAACTGCAGTTTGGATCCTAACTCAAACCGAGGGTTTACTCCCGCAAACTAATTTGAACCCTCAGTTTGATGTGAGGTTTTCTGCCCCGGTCTCCGGTTTGTGGCTGCATCCATTATGTCCGAATTCAGTCATGGAGGCAGCCTTCCCTGGGACTGGAGTTGAGGAAGGAAGCTCCTCCCTCTCTCCATCCTGTTTGGCTGCCGCAGCTGTCCATCAAACAAAGGAGGAAGCCTGGCAGCCACTTCCCCTTCCTCTCTGCAGTTGTGCAGACTGCAGAGAGGAGGCTAGCATTTATGTCTGGATTGGACTCTGGGTCCTGTGTTGTGTCCGAAAGGGCTTGTTGAGAAAGACAAGCCTTACCAAGGAAGATAGGGCGATACTATTTTTAGTGCCTGGAGACTCCCTAGTTCTATAGTATAGCACATGCCCACTCAGGTTCAGTCCTTTGCATTTCCAGTTTAAGAACTCAAGTAGCAGGCCTGACAAAGACCCCAAACTTTCACACTATTAGTCAGAGCAGCCAATAATGAGCCAAATGGCCTGACAGTATAACACTTGCTTAACAATAGCGTACAGAACAGTTAAGAACACTACATTAAGTGTACTGCTTCAGAACATTGTATGGGATTCTGTGCTTCAGAATGCTGTATTTTCTGACTAGAAAACAACCATTCACTCCATTCTAGGGCCAACTACAGCCCTTTAATATGTCATTTTGTTGACATATTCAGCAACAAAATTCATTTTCATGAAAATACTTACATATCTTGTTCCTTTACTTACGGAAATAAGGAAAAGTTTGCAGGCAGTATTGATACAAACTTGTCCCTGCCTTCTAATGCTCTGGCTAGTGAGTGAAAAGGCACTAGGACAGCTAACAAGCACAAGGCCCTAAATTTAAAATGTGATAAATATTAATCAGACTTAAATTTTATTACAATAAAATTCTTTTAAACATATGTGGCCAAGGGCATGACTATGCTGTGATCCCCTTCATTCAAATGTCTCATCAAAATCTCATCAAAACTCACCTTTCCCATGAAGTCTCAGGGTTAGAGGCTGTTCTCACAACCAGCCTAACCTTGCCTGGGCTGCCCAAGGCAGGGTTCAACTGGTTGTGAGACGCCGCAGGATCTTTTGAGGATCCCCCCACTCCCCGCCTGCCTGACCTCTTTAATCAACCTGGCTGTTAGCCAAGGTTAAGGGTGCTCTCTCACACTTAACCCAGCTACCGGGTATTGTGGAGTCACAGAGATGGGTGCCTAGAGCGTCCGTCTGAGGGAAGAATCCGCGATGCAACATGTTGCATTGAGGGATGCCTGGAGTCTGGAACAAGAAGTTCCAGCCCTGGATCCTTCTGTCCTGCTCCATGCTTCAAGGAGCAGGGCTACCCATGTGCAGCACGCATGGAGCATGCGTGGAGCAGGGCTGCCCATGTGGGTGTGCAGGAGGCGCGCCGAAGAGGGTCTGTTTGGTTGTCTGCGGGGAAGGGAAGATGAAGGCTTCCCCCTGCATCCTCCCCGCCCTCCCAGGAGAATCGTGTGAATCACCTCTTGATCTCCTAATCCCCTAGAAAATGAAACCCAAATGCTTATAGCTGACACATCACTCCTCAGTTACCCTCTCTCCTCAGTTACCCTTACCTCACCTCTACTCCCTGCTTCCTTCTGTGCTCAATTTTAGATTGTAAGCACCTCAGGGCAGAGACTTACATTTTTGTTTTCATATTCTGTGAAGTATTGCACACATTAGGAAGTTGCCTTATACTTGCCAGACTATTGGTTCATCTAGCTTAGTATTGTCTACACTGCTTGGCAGCGATTCTCCAAAGTTTCAGGCAGGAGTTTCTCCCAGTCCTACTTGGAGATATCAGGGAGTAAACCTGGGACCTTCTGCACTCAAGCAGATTCTCTACCATCCCTTAAAGGGAATATTTTACAACAGACAGTGCACACAAGTCACAAGTCACCCATCCAAATGCAAATCAGAGCAGCTTCTACTTAGCAAAGGGGACAATTCATGCTCGCTATGGCAAGACTGGTTTGCCTTCTCCTTTATATTACTTCTATAGCCTGTTGATAGAGCTATATAATATAAAAGAGCATACCTGTTTAAAAAACTCTTGAAGGAGAACAGTGGCAATTATTTATAAACTTTCAGTACAGTACTATATTACTTTCGAACCAAGGGATATCCAAGTTGGTGGAAAAATTGGTGAATAGTGATTAAATTTCACTTCTCTGGAGTGGTCTACTAAAAGGAATTTTCACGATAAGGAAACCCCTGTGACAGGCACAGAATATATAGACTGTATTTTAGTGCATTCAGTGCATTTTAAGGATCGTTAATGTATTTCTGTAGCCCTTTGTTAGAATTGTCCTGTACTATGGGAGCATTCTATTAATTATGGGTATTCTGTTAATCTGTCTTCTCGTACTCAATTGTCAGCATTATAAATGACAGTTCTTTATTTAGCTAGGTGAATAAAAGAGGACTTTAATAGATAAAAATGTAGCATTTTCTTTGGAATTTAGGACTTCCTTGAGGGATTTGTCTGCCAGCAGGCAACCCTCTCTGAATATCGCCATAAAATAGATTCCTTTGAACTCCTTTCTGTAGATGAAGGACTATCACAAGCTGTGATGAGTTTCAGTGAAAACTGTGGTGGTCAAGTCCCTAGATGAATTCTATTGTAACCATCCTTTCAAAGGTACCTTCTTTTTAACCTCAGTATGACCACTACATTATTTTAAGCCTGTCATTTAGGACCTCTCGTAATTTTTTTTAAAAAATTATAAAGTGAAAATGATCAAGAACATCTTCTCTCTAAGGAAAGACTAAGGAAGTTGGGGCTAAGGGTGTACATGATAGAGGTCCAAAAAACCTTATGAAGGTGTGAAGACTGAGAAATATATGCACCCAGAACTAGTACTTGTGGATTGTTCACTTGATTAGCAGTAGATTCAGGCCTGACTAAAGGAACATACTAAGAGCCGGCCCTTGGAGCTGAAAGCAAGTAAGGTGCCAGCAGCTGTTGATTCCTGGTCACTCTGTGTTCTGGTGCAAGCCACAAGTCCCAGGCTTGGTGTGTTGTGCAAAACCTCCCGTGTTGGGTGGTTGTGCTGCCTTTCTGCTGCTTCCAGTTGGCGCTTCATTCAAGCGCTGTTTGGATGCTTCCTTTCTCTGCTTGTAGCGAGGCAGAGAAAGAAGCAACCAGCCAGTGCTTGAACAAAGCTTCAGCTGGGAACAGCAGAGGGAATGTGCAGCCAGTCTCGCCAATAGTAGTTATGGGTGGCAGGGAGAGAGTGGAGGGCAAGCATCTGTCTGCCGACCCTTGGAGCTGCGGGGGAAAAGTGTGTGTGTGTGTGCCTCTGACAGCCCCTAGGCTGGAAGTTCTCAGAGTGGTAGTGGCCTGAAGATGCTCCATCGTAGCCTAATGACAGCTAAAAGCAGCCTTTGTATTCAAAAGTCGCATACTGCTGATGAACCACCGCTAGAGGCAAGCAACAGGAAAGGGTTGTCTCCATCTTATTTTGCTTGTGAACTTCATAGGGGCATGTGGCTGGCTGGCATGCTAGACATAGTACTGGACTGGATGGGTCCTTGAACTGATTCCGCATAGGCAGTTCTCATGTTCTTAATTTAGTTGAAGTAGCCATTCAAAGGACGTAAAGGAAGTTTAAAGGAAGGCAGGCCAGTACTAAAGCCAGCTGTTCGTTATTACTGTTTTGAGGTATTGGTGAGGTTTCTACCATTATTTAATATGTCAGATAGTTTGTTGCTACATTGTGGTGTGAAGAGGGCATATTTTCCTGCTTCAAATTACAACCAACATTTTAGTGGCCTGCAGTCCCTCAAAAACTGACTTCTCACAATGTCACTCAGTTTGACATTACGATTAAGTGAAATCTGCCAAATCTGTATTACCTGCCTTTCATTCCTCTCCATCCCCTGCATCGTTGCTTACTTTTTCCCTCAAAAGGTGAGACTTACATGGTTGGATTGTTTACGTTTGTGTTTTTCATTATGTTGTTGTAACCCTGGACATTGGTAGATAAATTTTGTCGTTTCCATGATGGGGGCAAACACTGAAAATGCTGACTTCAAGGCAGCCATGATTTGAATAATTTTTATGACATATTTTTTTAAAAGAGGTAGGTAGGAAAGTGGGGGGGGGCGGGGGGAGGGGACTTAGAGTATATGGCATGCCTATGTGTTCCTAGGGACATCTAAGTTGCCTGATAATTATGGTGTGGATGGTCTGATCCATCTGATTCAGACCATTGGTCCATCTAGCTCATTCTTGCCAACGGTGACTGACAGTCGTTTTCTAGGGTTTCAGAGGGTCAGAGTTCTTTCTAGCTTTACCAGAGATATCAGGGACTTGAGCCTGGGATCTTCTGCATGCAATGTGTGGTCACAGAGATAATGGGCTGTTTCAGACAACATATGAAACCTGAGGTCAGTTCACCTCCGGTTTCCCTACCCAAATGTTGGAACCTGGGGAACTGCAGTTAAGAGGGAAAATGGACCCGCGATTTCCCTCCCCTAACTACAGTTACCTTAGGTTTGTAGTGAGTTATGCCACTGATAACTGCATTTCAGCAATGCCTCCATTACGCCCGATTCAGGGATTGAAGTTAGGCTTTCCTCAAACCGGAGTTGAGGGAGCAAGCTCCTCCCTCACTCCAGAAGGAAGTCAGCACAGTCAGCTTCCCTGCCTCTCTTCAGTCTCGCAAGACTGCAGTAGGTCTGAACTCAGACCAGAGCAGCGGGGGTGGGGGGTGGGTGGGGAGGAGGCAGAACCATGGATCCACTGGACGGACAGTTCCATATGTCATCTGAACCAACCCAATGAATGTGACATGCTTTGAATGTTCTAAAATGCTATATGCATCTAAGTAGTACTTAATTCTTATGAATTTGTTTTATGATGGTTTGGGGCACTTCGTGATAAATATGTGTACTACTTGCTTTGGATGTTCTAAAATGCTATATGCATCTAAGTAGTATTTAATTCTTATGAATTTGTTTTATGATGGTTTGGGGCACTTCATGATAAATATGTGTACTACTTGCTTTGGATGTTTAAAGGTTGTATCTGTATTTCTTTAAAAAATTGGTCTGTATAAAAATGCAGGGCTCGAAACAGTTTTAATAAATTTAAAATATTGCGCAAGGTTACAAGAGATCAAGCAAAGGCCCAGTGTGTTTGATAGCTATTGAACATAATGGCGATGTATGAATGTGTAGGTCAAACAGTAGGAGAAAATGCCTCATTAAAGAAATAGTTGAAGAAGCTTCTGAACAAGATGAGGTTGGAAAATACCCATCATTATATTTGTAAGACTCGTCCGGACATATATCTTTTTGAGATAGATGTGATGTGAATAATTTTGAGGATGGGTTAGCACTCTGGTTCTAAACTTTTTGGAGGCCCAGGATACATCTATGAACCTTGATGGCCTCTGATGACTTAAGTACAAAAAAACTCTCAGCCATGACCTAGATGCCTTTGGCAGATTGACTGCTCTGAGCCCACTTCTGAAGCATCTGGCAGAGTTTCAGGTTTTATAATGAAACCCAAAGCTGGTCTGCAATTCATCAGGACTTCACATAGCTGTAGAGGTTGTAGTGTCTAGATAAGATACAGTGTACATCAAATTAGCAGTAATAGCAGACATGCATTGCAAGGCAGGAGACGAATCCCTCTCTCTCTCTCTACATATCCCTGATACCTAGAGCTATAGGGGCCAGAACGATTTGCTCTGTCTTCAAGTGGGGGAAGAGGAGGTTTCCATAAAGAGCATGCTGGTGCATGACCATTCCATTATGAGCATTTGTGTTGTCTGTACTGAGAAGCACTCACTCTCTACCATCAGCTCATGTTAGCAAATGTGAAACAGGGACAGCTGGGTTGGCAGTTTCCTGGGGAGAAAATAAACTTGGCTATTGTCACTGATAAATACTATTTGTAATTTAGTATTTCCCTCTAGGAAAATAGGGGGAGGGGAAAGAAGGAAAATTTTAGAACTGATCTATATTTATTTTACACTTGATAATCCACCTTTTCACCTCAGAATGAAATGCTCAAGGAGGCTCACATAGCATTAAAATAGTTATTTATAGAGCTTCTGTGTGAGTGTTAGAGATATGCATGAACCAAGGTTTGTGCACGTTCGGCGCCGCCAGGTTGGTGGGAGTGGTGAGTGGCGAGTGCGATCTTTAAAAAGAGGAGAGTAGGTCCTTACCTGCTCACGCTCCCCAAGAACCTGGATGCCACGTGTGTGCCGGTGCTGCGCGCGGGTTCTTGGGGGGAGCACAGTCGCAGCAGGAAGTTGCATGGGGCGGCGGAGAGCAGGTACCTGCTCTCCTCCTTTTTAAAGATCCTGCTCGCAGTTTCCTATCCCCCTCATCCCAACTGGTTCAGTGCCAAACCTGTGCATGAACCTTGGTTCACATTCCTGGTGAGTGTGTATATGTGATTATATAATCAAAGTCTACTGTGCTTAACCATTTCTTTGAATTGTATGTGTGATTATATGTATCGTATGTACACACACACACACACACACACACACACACACACACACACACGTACATTGTATGTCATCATGTTTGCCTATGTAGATCGCCTAGAGACATTCGTTTTTATTGTAAACTGCCCAGAGACATTAGTTTTGGGTGGTATGCAAGGATATTAAATAAATAAATATCTGTATACGACCTTTTAAAAAACACAACTTATATACTGCCCATCCAGTACAATACTGTTCGGGGCAGCTCACAACTGTAAAACAATAAAAGTAATATAAAATTTAACACAATAAAACAAATAAAATACAATATAGAATAAAAACAATTAAACAATCCAAGTTAAGGCCTGTAGGCAAATAATGTGCTTGTTATTTTCAATAAATATGTAAACTTCAGCATCCCTCACCTCAGAAGTTCCTGGACACATGTGCTTTTCTCTCTTCCTTTTTCATCCCTTCTCAGACTTCTCCCTCTGGCCTTCCACTTGTCCCCACATTCTTCTGAATAATTTCCTCTTGCAATCCTCCTTTCTCAGGCCTCTGCCTTCCTTGGCCTGCTGCCTTTTCAGTCCTTGGCCTCTTTTCTAAGCGATTGCTTCTCCTACTCTTTCCCCAGGTTATTCTGTCTGCCCTACTCCTTTCTAGGATGTGAGCAGCTCAGCTAGTGACAGCCAGCAATCCTTAGGACAGGCCTGATCAACTTGTGACCCACCAAAGCGAATGCAATTCACCAGCCATGTCTAGTAGCCTTGGTAATCCTCCTGGTTTTACTTTGGTATGGAAATAGGCGGTGGTGGTGGGGAGACTGCAAAACTCAGAGGATTTTTAAGCACCTGGCAGGCTGCTATGCATGTGGCTGGTGGGCTGTGCTTGACTTAACGTTTCCCAGGTGGTTCAGGCCAACTTTAGGAGGAGAGCAGCTAAGCCAGTGGTAGCCAGAGACTCTGTTTGCCCTGCCTCCCTGTGAAATTAGGATAGCTTTACCGGTTACTGCCAGAGCTTTCAATAGCGCTACAAAATCCCCTTGTGCATTACAGTGAGTGCCTGCACTCAAGAGAATATTCCAGAGAGAAGCTGTGTTCCTCTGTTACCACAAAAACAACAAAGGATCCTGTCAGGCCATCAGATTTACTGTGGCATAAGCTTTCGTGGTCTAAAACCCAGTCCATCAAAATGCATGAAGTGTTGTCTGCAGTTGGCAGACACATAGACACATACACACTCAGACAAATGGAATGAGTGGAGCCAAACGATCACAAAATGCAAGAGGTAGCTCAAGTTTTACATGCACTGACCATTCACAACAGCAGTAACTGGCAATAATTCAGTCTTCCTAGCTTTACTATGAGGACATTCAGATGCAACACAGAAACTTGGTTGAATTTCAGCATTCCCAGTTGGGTTTTTTGTCTGAATGTGCCTCTAAAATTCAACCGGGGTTCAGTTTGGTCCCCCAAACCGACCTTCTTAACCAGTGTTTGTATTTGGCTTGTTTGTTTTAACTGTACTTCAGTTCGCCACCACGTTGCATCTGAACCAACCCTGGTGGCTTATTCCCTGCTTGTTGCAAGAACTCCGACTCTGCCCACAGAGATGCTGGCGCAAAGCAGCTGAGAAGCAGCCAAATTACTCCTCTCCATGGTTTCTTCTCTGACCGTGCCCAGGCGAAATCTGCCAAGTGACTACTGATGTCACCACTACCATAAGCAGTTTGCAACAGCAACTCTGCTATACTGTTGCATGCTGAGTGTAGACATTGACCAGGAGTTTCAGGGGGTGAGGGGGAAGGGCAGGGTGACTACAGAAGCCAAAAGCAAGTTGCGGTGGGCTTTCTGTGTTGGGGTACTAACGTTAGGCAGCCTCCTTTCCTTCGAATGTAACTATTACAGGAAAGCTCTGTGCTGACTGTTGGGCCCCCATGCTGACTGGCATGTAGGACTCAACCGATCCTGGTGGGTCTTGGGCGGCGAACGTCCCGCCTCCTCTGGGGCTGTCACTGGCCGTGTGTGTCAGGCTTCGACATGGGCAGGGATGGTCTGCCTGAGATGGACTCAGCCTGCCTGGGGTTAGGCAGCCTTATAGGAGGTGGCAGTGGGGGCCGGATTGCTGCCAGGCTGAATGATCCCAGCAAGGGGGCTTGGCAGAGGGTGGAGCCAGCAGGATTGGAAGTGAAGCAACCCGAAGACTGGGAGGGGGAGGGACTCCTGGGGGTGGGGCAGAAGTGCCAAGCCTGTTCACAGCTATTTGGAGGGGAGCAGGCCAATGATGAGGTCTTCTTGGCAGATGAGCTGGCTGAGGTCTTCTGGTGAGAGGCTCAGCAGC
This sequence comes from Hemicordylus capensis, assembly GCF_027244095.1. Lineage (NCBI taxonomy): Eukaryota > Metazoa > Chordata > Lepidosauria > Squamata > Cordylidae > Hemicordylus > Hemicordylus capensis. The sequence continues at coordinate 21,033,368 of NC_069661.1, read as the reverse complement.
AGAGGTACCCAGCTGGAGGAAGACCAGGGTGGAGAAAAACCCTTCCCCAGTGTGCTCTGAGGCCACAAGGGTGGAAGGGCCAGCAGGAAGAGACATGCTGCAGGGGCTACAGCACTCAGGTCTGGACACTGACAAGAAAGCTGCCGGCTGCCTGTTTTTGTATAGCTGCGCCACGGCTAGACTCTGACCAGCTGAGAACAGCCGAGGATGGGCAAAAAGAGTCAAAATGGCTTGTGCAGCTTGTCCACGCCTATGCCAAGCTGGTAAGGGAGGGACTGATGGGCGAACTTGGAACTCTAGGATTGCATTTGGGAGGAGTGGATGAAGGGTGGGGAAAAACAAACCACCAGCAGGCAAAACAAACCACATTGTTCTTGATAGTCTGTAGAGCAAATCTCTGCTTGTTTTTAGAAGCTGGTTCAATTCAAACTTGGCTCAGCACTGTGTCTGACAGAACCCCATGTTTGTTTGGCACCACCAGCAGAAAAAAAGTATTATGGCCTTAATCATGATTAGGGATTTCTCTCCCACTACAAGTGTTAATTCAACATAGCAAAGCTAGGAAGATTCTGTTACTGCCAATTACTGCTGTTGAGGATGTTCACTGTACATGGATTTGAGCCTTGCATAGCAATGCACTTCCATTTCTTGGCTCTCCCCCCGCCCTAAACATTTTTTCTCTGTATCTATGTATTTTCTTATGTTGCAACACATCTTTTAGTCTTTATGGTACAGCTGATTGGGTAGGCACATTACTGTGTATAACTTAATTTGGCATGTCTTGATGCTCTCCTGACTGCTTCTGCTACAGCATTATGTGGGTTGATCTGTGGGAGATTAGCTTGTGTGTATGGAGGGCCTAGTCTGTGACAAGAGAACTTATTGACGTGATGACCTTTGGGACTATTCTTTTTTTGACATGCAGAGCTGTGGTATAACCCATCCCTGTTTTTAGAGAAATTGCTATGACTTCTTTGCATTTGTTGTTGTGAGTCAAGGCTTAACTTGAGTCTGGTTGAGCCCTGGAAAGAGCCTGTTGTTTTCAATTCAGGATCAGTACTCGGCTCTAGAGTTGAGCTCTATCTCCATGGAAGTAAAAAGTACACCATGTATTATTTCAGCCAGGTCTCAGGACCTTCTGAAAAATGCTGGGACCTAGGAACATGCAAAGTGATAGTGGAGTGCTTCTGAGTCTGTACAGGGAGGCTTTCCTTCATTACTGAATGGGTCAAGAGCAGAGCTTTAAGGTCAAGGGACAAGAGCAGCTACCAGGACTTTCAGCTGTATCTGTAGAGAGAGACATGCTTGGTGGTAGCAATGTGCAGCTGCTTTCCACTGACGATACCGAACAGTTCTGCAGGAAGTCTCAATGGGTTTGAGCTCTGGTACAAATAATATGGGTAAGTCAACATTTTCAATATTCTTTAATGCATACAGTATGTTCAACTATTTCCCAGTGTATTCCACTGACGTGTTATTGTTAGGGACTTCAGGGCGTAGCCCAGGAACACTGTGGGTTGAGGTTGGACTACTTAGGATTATGGTATGCATATGCCGTATGATATGCCATATGGCACTATGTAGCTTCTGGATTGGCCAAGCCTGGTAATATCTCAGGATCTGAATTATATTTCCTCCCAGATTTTACTTTGATGAAATTTGCTATTGAGAGATCCCAATTTCTAACTTATTGTTTATTGTACAGTTCCCCAAGTGTGTGAAATGTGCCAAATATTTATATACCACTTCTAAGTAATATAAATTATGATATGTGCTGTGAATATTGTATTCTTCTTTTGCTAACATATATGTACTGCTGTCCAAATTTTGTTTCCATGTTTGTACTTAAGGCATGTAAGTAATTCATTTGCTAATCTGTCATTTTCCTCTTCAGCCTGGCTTTTATCCATGCAAATCGGGGAATTATCTGCATATGTAACAGCCTGCTTAGATTTTGCAAATGGGCATTTGCATGCAAAATGCTGATTTTCTTTTGTGTCTGTGGAAATTTAGTGATGATGGTGTGAAATCAGAAAGCTAGAATGACCTGACCATAAAATGGTAACAGTTCAGTTTCCTCCCAAAATACCCTTTCATGAAAATATTAGAATCTCACACACACACAAAATTGGCTGTGGTGGTTATCAATTAAATGGCTAATTCATCCTCCCACTCTAGGCCTCTAGTGGGTGGGATGAATGTCTAAGGAACTGCGTCTCCCCCACACCAGCAGCAAATTCATGTAAACTAGGTTATGTTTGCAATATTTGTGTCTTCTGTCTAATGAGAGGCTCCATATTAACTTGAGTGCACTTATTTTTAATAACACACAAGCCACTTACAAAAAGGATTAATTTGTGTTGCCATTATGTGACCTTTAGAAGTCTTGTTTATAGAACCCTTTTGTTTCAATTACTTTTTAGATTTCAGGTACAAGTTCCTTCTGAACACTGGTGAATGTGGGCAGGAACAGACAGAGGTAGAGTATTGGCAAAACATTTCGCCCATATTCATCGTTAAAATAGGATTATTGACAGAATAATGCAAGAGTTCCTCAGGAAGAAAAAGGTACTACTCTACCTTTATCACTGTCAGAGGCTCACTTCATAATAAGCTGCTACCCACACAACCTCCTCCAGAAGCAGCCAAAATTTTCAGGAGGATTATGACCTGGCCAGAATTGCATGGGGGAGTCATTTGTATGAACTGCTACCTTCACGTTAGGGATTGTACATCCAGCTGCTGCAATTTCAGGAAGGTGGCCACACAAATAAGTGCCACTCTGATTTTGTAACTCAGAGGTGGCATCAGGGGTTGGCCAAGCTGGGACCTGACTAGGGACACAGGGCCATTAAAAGGCCCATGGCAAATCCCTGAGGCCCACCTGTCCACTGCCTCCAGCAGCAGCAGCAGTGATGCCACATCCCTCAGCTGCAAGGGTCACTCTGTTGCTGCCAGTGCATCCATCATTAAGTGCTGAATTCAGGTAAGCCCCCGCCAGAGCTCGGGGGAACCTGGAAAAACACATGACTGAGAGTCCCTGGAATTTGGATCCAGCCCTGAAGCTGTGTGGACACCTCTATGTGGAAATACCAGTTCACACAAATGATGGCTTCAAGTTATCCCAGCTAGGCAACAAGCCTGTTGACAATCCTTCATACTCAGTGATCACATGGAGGCAACCATATACATGGATTGGACCTAAGGGTTTCATCTTTAGAGAATTCACAATTTTGATACGTGAAAACAGGAGATTCCTTTTGTTTCGGTGATTGAGAGGGATGTGGATTCCTGCCCTTGCCTGCAAGCATTCAGAGGTGGCAGTGGAAGCAGCTAGCATTGTGTGTGGGGGCATGTGCATGTCAATGTCCTGCAAAGCAAGGAAGGCCAGCATAGGGTAGCAAGGCTGGATGAGGACCCAATGTCACAGCTTAGGTGTCACAGGAGATGGGGCTAAGTGGGGAATATTGTAGCCAATGGCAGTTGCCAGATCTGGAGCTATGAGGAACTCTAAGGAGCTCCTCTATGTGGCGCTGTTGCATCAGTGAGATTTATATGTCAAGCAGGAGTCACATATCTTCCTGGAGCTCAGACCAGCCCCAACCTGATGCAGGCCCCTGAGCAGGCTTCCCCCTCTTTTAGAGTAAGCATGGTGGAAAATAAACCTCGGGCATGCACTGGTCCTGCATCATTTTCACTCCTGAGGTTCTAGGGGTGCCAGTGAAAGTCCCAGAGACGGGACAAGCATCCTGGAACACAAAGGAACACAAACTCTGGCAAAAGAAATGCAAGGAGACAATAAGGGAGGTGAAAAGAGAGTTTGAGGAACCTTTAGCTAACAGCACCAAGGGGAATAACAAAAAATATTTAAATACATCTGATGCAGGTAACCTGCCAGGGATGTGGTTGGACCGTTAGACAATGAAGGAGTGAAAGGGATCAGTAACGAGGATATGGAGGTTGCAGAGAAGCTAAATGGGTTCTTTGCATCTGTCTTCACAGCAGAGGATACTGAGCATATACCTGTTCCTGAACCAGGATTTTCAGGGATGGAGGCTAAAGAACTGAGTCAGATAGAAGTGACAAGAGATGATGTTCTAAACTGTCTGAAAAAATTAAAAACGAACAAATCACTAGGGCCAGATGGCATCCATCCAAGAGTCCTCAAAGAACTCAAATGTGAAATTGCCGACCTCCTTTCTAAAATATATAACTTATCCCTGCAATCAGGCTCTGTACTGGAGGACTGGAAAGTAGCAAATGTAGTACCGATTTTCAAAAAGGGATCCAGGGGTGATCCAGGAAATTACAGGCTGGTTAGCTTAACGTCCATTCCAGGCAAATTGATGGAAACTATCCTCAAGAATAAAATTGTAAGGCACATAGAAGAACAGGCCCTGCTGGGAGATAACCAGCATGGCTTCTGCAAAAGTAAATCTTGCTTCACAAACCTTTTGGAGTTCTTTGAGAGTGTAAACAGGTGTGTGGATAAAGGTGATCCAGTTGACATAGTATACCTGGACGTCCAAAAAGCTTTCAACAGAGTTCCTCATCAAAGACTCCTGAGGAAACTTAGCAGACATGGGATAATTGCTAACTGGTCCAAGGACAGGAAACAGAGGGTAGGTATAAATGAAGAGTTTTCACAATGGAGGGAAGTAAGAAGTAGGGTCCCCCAGGGATCTGTACTGGGACTGATGCTTTTTAATGTATTCATAAATGACCTAGAAGTAGGGGTAAGCAGTGAGGTAGCCAGATCTACAGATGATACCAAACTTTTTCAGGTAGTGAAATCCAAAATGGATTGTGAGGAGCTCCAAAAGGATCTCTCCAGACTGGGGGAGTGGGCGACAAAGTGGCAAATGCGGTTCAGTTTTGGCAAGTGTAAAGTGATGCACATTGGGACGAAGAACCCCAGCTTCAAGTATATGCTGATGGGATCTGAGCTGTCAGTGACTGACCAGGAGAGGGATCTTGGGGTCATGGTGGACAGCTCATTGAAAGTGTCGACTCAATGTGCGGCAGCTGTGAAAAAGGCCAATTCCATGCTAGGGATCATTAGCAAGGGGATTGAAAATAAAACAGCTAATATTATAATGACTTTATACAAAACTATGGTGCGGCCACACTTGGAGTACTGCGTACAATTCTGGTCACCACATCTAAAAAAGGACATTGTAGAACTGGAAAAGGTACAGAAGAGGGCAACCAAGATGATCAGGGGCCTAGAGCACCTTTCTTATGAGGCAAGACTACAACACCTGGGGCTTTCTAGTTTAGAAAAAAGACGACTGTGGGTAGACATGATAGAGGTCTACAAAATCGTGCAAGGTATGGAGAAAGTGGATAGAGAGAAATTCTTCTCCCTCTCACATAACACTAGAACTAGGGGTCATCCCATGAACTTGCTTGCCAGGCAATCTAGGACCAACAAACGGAAGTACTTTTTCACATAACGCATAATCAACTTGTGGAATTCTCTGCCATGAGATGTGGTGACAGCCAACAACCTGGGTGGCTTTAAGAGGGGTCTGGATAACTTCATGGAGGAGAGGTCTATCATCAGCTACTAGTTGGAGGGCTATAGGCCACCTCCAGCCTCAAAGGCAGGATGCCTCTGAGTACCAGTTGCAGGGGAGTAACAGCAGGAGAGAGGGCATGCCCTCAACTCCTGCTATAGGCTTCCATTGGCATCTGGTGGGCCACTGTGTGAAACAGGATGAACGATTAGATGGGCCTGATCCAGCAGGGCTGTTCTTGTGTTCTTATGTTATGTCCTGCTGTGGATACTGATGCCTCATTGTCCTGGTTTTCTCTGACAGGGTGACTGTAGGAGGAGGGAGCTCTGACTGTGCAGGATCCATGAGACCAGGGGGTGGGGGGTTTCTCTCCTCCTCTTCCTCTGGGAAGACCCAGAGCCCAGGTGTGTTTTGACAGGTTATCTTATTATGAACTGGGCCACAGGCAATGATAGTAAGTAGATGAGTTATATGTTGTGGATTCTATGGAAATTTATTTACTCTTTCAAAGATAAGAAGCTAAAGTAACTAAAGAAAAAGTGTGTGTGTGGGGGGGAGAAGCATTTTCATTAAGATGTGACACAGCTCTAAAGAACTGGTAAACAAATCCCTTTCTGAGCTGTTCCTGAAATAGATCAGCATGGCTTAATTGCAAATTATAATGCTATTTAAATGCCTGCATTAATTTTGGGGTTAGATTTTATTCATCAGAATATGCACGGATATTTTTATGGTGTTATGAATGCCTGATTTACAGTTGTCTTTAAAATTAATTTGATTATACTTTTACCAAGTCGCATTAAGAAAAATGTCTTGTAGATATCATTAGAATGTGGCAAGGAGCCTATGCAGCTGCACTGTGCTGGGGAGTAGGGACAAGAAGCCATAAATCCAGAGAAAGTGCTCATTAGAATAACAATTTACATGCAATGAATTGTGTCTAATTTAGCAAACCTGGCCTGCATTGCACAGATTTCCTTGTACTTGTCTCTGACACAAACATATGAAATGCATCCGGAGGTCCAAAAACAGCTCTGCTGCCACAAATTGTGCTTCCTTTAGAGGCACATACAGAGCAGTCAACAAGGGCAATTCATGTGCAGAAGTCTGCATTTCTGCTCAAATCTACCCATGGTCTGTGCAAGCAGTGTGCAATATATGCATACCTGCCAAAATGTCCCTGTTTTCCTATCCAGGTGAATGGGAAAATAGGGACATGTTGGCAGACATGCATTTGCTCACCATCATCACCTACAAAACTCCCAGTTACATGTGTGAGGAACAAGTGAATCCGAACTGTTAAAGCTGGCTCTGTCAGCTACCTCTTCAGGAGGATGTGCGTGTGTGTGTATAGTAGATGTTTGTGCATAGCAGTACACATCTCATTTCTGCAGGCAAGGAACTTTAGATTCGATCCACTGAATACAGTGAAAGGGACACTCTCATTTCTAGGATCCTTAGACTGCCCAACTCACTGTTAGAGAGGTCCTCCTTATGGAAACACTCACGCAAGCATACTGATAAGGACTCTTGGTTGTTCAGAAAAAACTGGGTTGTCTTTCTGCAATGCATTTCATTGCAGAGGAAAGCAATAAATAGTTTTCCAAAGTTTCAGGCATTAACTTGTATCCTAGTTTGTAATACTCAACTCATATCTGGATCATGATCCATTGCATTAATAATGAATGGGTTCTGCGTCTTCATAGGAACCTCGTGGATAGATTGACTAGCTCCTCGTGATGCCTCCTCTGCCCTACATGTGCTCTGTGCTTCCATTATTTTCGGTAGTTGGGGTGTCCTCTTATTCAGTTTCTATTTGACCGCCTAAGTAAACACCTTGTTCTCTAGCTCCTCGGTGCAAATAGATTCTTAACATTCAAAGTGAAAATTAGTATTAGATTTTGTTGTTTATCACCCTTTGGACTGCTAAAATGGCAAGTCTTTCGCTTATTGGACTAAAACTTGGTGAAAGGAGAATACGAGGGTGTGCTGCGGGCTCACCAGACAGTGCAGCATTAATTGTTGGTTTCTAACATTTGGGCTGCTAAAATGACAACTCTTAAGCTTATTGGACTAAGACTAGGTGAAAAAAAAATTAAAAGGCCATGTCATGGACTTGCTGGAGCGGCATGACACTACTCAAAATGGTGACCAAACCTACAGCAAAAACAACATTCAAATGCTGTCAAATGCCAAGCAAAGTTGTTTGTTTGTTTAAAATATTTCTATACTGCCCCAAACTCTGGGTGGTTTACAATTAAAATCATTTAAAACATCAAATCAATTAACAACTAAAATCATTGAAAACATTGAAATAATTAAAAACCCAATATTAAAAATATTAAAACTATAAATCTAATTAAAAGCTTGGGTGAATAAATGTATTTTCAGTGCCTTTTTAAAAGTTGTCAGAGATGGGGAGGCTCTTATTTCAATAGGGAGCACATGCCAAAGTCCAGGGGCAGCAATGGAGAAGGCCCATTCTCGAGTAGCCGCCAAATGAGTTGGCGGCAACCTCAGACTAACCTCTCTGTTAGTAATCTAGCCCCCGGCAGGGAAGTCTAGGATGTAGTTCACGAAAGACCAGTCTGGGTTGCAGAGGCGAAAACACAGCTTGGAAATCTCTCTCTCTGGCTCAGGCTGGAGGTTGTCGACACTAGGGATGACGTACATTGTCTTCCAGTGGCTAACTGCAAGCTGTAGACGTGCTTTATAGTCCAAGCTGATAACTCTCAGTTGGCAGGGATTCAAGGCTTATCAGCCCTCTGCAAGAGGCATTTACTTCTCCTGAAGGATTCCAGATGTGCTTACCGTCTTGTGACCCGTCTTTGCTGTGGAGTCAGAGGGGGTTGCCTGCATAGCTCATCCTCCGGTTCTTCAGTCCCTGTCTCTGCTGCCTCAGACTGCTGTGCCTGTTCTGGGACATGCCTCAGCCATCTCTTGGAAACCTGCCTCAGCCGTCTCTTGGGAACCGACAACTGGGCTCTGTCCCTTAGGCACTCTTGCATCAGCTGAAGGGCTGTCAGCATACTCTTCCTCCTCACTATCTGAGACTGAGGGCGTGACACTCTCCAGATGATCTTAACAGGCGGTGGGACTCATGGTGAAGAAGATGTTTTCTTAAATACCCAGGGCCTAAGCTGTTTAGGGCTTTATAGGTAATAACCAGCACCTTGTGTTTTGTCCGGAAACATATCGGCAGCCAGTGTAGTTCCGTCAACACAGGACTAATATGGTCTCTCCTAGATGACCCAGAGACCAACCTGGCTGCTGCATTCTAAATCAACTGCAGTTTCTGGACTACATACAAAGGCAACCCCACATAGAGCGCATTGCAGTAATCAAGTCTAGAGGTTACTAACATATTTACCACTCTTCTGAGGTCGCTCATCTCAAGAAACGGACTCAGTTGGCATATCAGCCGAAGTTGATAAAAGGGACCTCTGGCCAATTCCTCAACTTGGGACACCAGGGACAGATTTGGATCCAGAAACAGACTGCGTACCTGTTCCTTCCGGGAGAGCGTGACCACATCCAGAACCTGCAGATAAAAATGATCTCCTGAGTTCTGACCCCGCACAACAAGTACTTCTGTCTTATCTAAATTCAGCCTCAGTTTGTTATCCCTCATCCAGCCCGTTATTGCCTCCAGGCAGGCATTTAGAGAGGTTATGCCTTCTCTCGATGATGTTGACATGAAGAAATAGATTTGGGTGTCATCAGCATATTGATAACACCCTGCACCAAATCTCCTGATGATCTCTCCCAACGGTTTCATGTAGATGTTAAATAGCATCGGAGACAATATGGAGCCCTGAGGGACACCATGCAAAAGTTCAGATTTTGAAGAACAACTGTCTCCAAGAAACACTGTCTGGAATCTCGTGAGGTAGGAGTGGAACCACTACAAAGCAGTGCCTCCCACCTCCAGTCCCCTCAGACATTCCAGAAGGATACTATGGTCAATAGTATTGAAAGCCACTGAGAAATCCAAAAGGACCAACAGAGTCACACTCCCTCTGTCAATTCCCAATTGGAGATCATCCATCAGGCTGACCAAGGCAGTCTCCACCCCCTAGCCCATCTGAAAGCCAGTTTGAAATGGGTCTAGATAATCACTTTCCAAAAAGACCTCCTGGATCTGGGAGGTTGCCATTGACAGACAACCATGACACATGTTTACTGTGCTTAGGAGAGCAACATAACCTGTAGACATGTAAAATTTGTTGCTCGTTCTCCGAACAAAATCTGAAGAATCAGGCACTTCAACTTCGAGCAGCATTTTATGATGATACACTTCGACCTCTGATGCCGACACCAGATTACCCATCAACATTGGGATTGATGTCAAGCACGGGATCGAGCACAAAGGAAATGCCTCAGGTGGATCCTGCAAATGTGCAGTCTAAAACCACCAAGAACCAGAATTTAAACATCCTGAAACAGTGTCGAAGAAACACCAGAGGCATAATGTAAACCACCCTGAGCCATTTTTGGAAGGGCAGTATATAAATCAAATAAATAAATAACTCTTCAGGGGAAGGAGAAGAGGCTTCTCTGCCAAAGGAACACCATTGCAAAACGGATTCCAAAAGGAGTACTCCTTCACCTACTTATTTTAAAGAAGCCCAAACGTCAATGTTGAACGACTTGCCTTCTCCACCCAGAGCAGTGTCGGAGATAGAACAGGAGTCCTTGGTACTGAAAACGTCATTAAATAGTAGGGATGTGCACGAATCGATTCTCTGGTAGAAAATAAGAGTGGATTCAATCAATTGAATCCACTCTTGTTTTGTACCAGATAATCTACTCTCAGAACACCTCAGAAACAACAAAACCCAGTGTCCCATGGGCTTGTGGGTTTGAGGGTGGTTGGCACCCTATGGCACCAGAGAAATTTCAGGATAGGTTTGTACAGACCTATGAAAAAACAACAGCTATTATGAGGCAACTGCTTAGAACATTTAAACAGCAGAGATTGAATCAAGAGCAATGACGACAGCAGTAACACTATGTTGCCGTGCATGTTTGCAATCCACCAACTTGCAGCAAGACATGGGGGATTGGGTAGAGCATTTGCCATATGATGGAAAAGGACTTTTCTCAGAAAGCACTGACTCAACAATGGAGTCTTGGAAAAAGTCAAAATACACAGCAAAGACTTTTATGGCATCAGCAGCCTCAAATACTATGATATCCCATTGGTCACATGGCCAACTACAGTTGTGTTCCACATTCAGGCATCAGGAAAGAAATAATTTTAGGAGGCAATATCGCCCCATCAAGAGTTTTGGACAAAAGCATAAGGAGCATGCTACTAAATGTAATAGGGACCAGAATAAACAGACTCTTTGATGGGCAGATCCATCCACTGCAATTAAAACAAAAGACTCTAGTAACACTTCCCAGAGCACACAACATCAGCTTTGTGGTTGCCAACAATTCCATCAAGTTGCCAAGTTATGTTCAAGCATGGCACCATATAAAATCAGACCAGTGGGTGCTAAAGATTATAGAGACTGGTTACACAGTAGAATTCAAAGCTTTACCTCCATTTACCAGAATGAGGCACACAAAACAAACTCCTGTGTTATTGGAGGAAATTCAGGTGTTACTACAAAAACAGGCAATTATTCCAGAGTGGTGGATGGAAAGAATGTCCGGATTTTATTCCTGATTCTTTCAAATCCCAAAAGGGATGGGGGCATATGGGCAATTATGGACCTGAGAGAACTCAGTGTGTATGTGTGGGCACTCAAGTTCAGAATGACAACATTGCAGGGAATATTACATATACTTTGCAAGGAGGAGTGGGCAGCAATGTTAGACTTAAAAGATGCGTATTTTCATGTGGGAATATGGGAAAAGCCATCGCAAGTATCTAAGATTTACAGTGGGCGATGTAGCGTACCAATATACTGTTCTTCCACTTGGTTTATCAACTGCACCATGTGTATTGACAAAAGTGATGGCAGTCATGGTGGCATACTTAAGAACAGAAGGAGTAGTGATATCCTATATTTAGACGACTGGCCAGTCTTCTTTGACCTGCGATTGGCAAAATAAGCAGGTTTCGGGAGGAGTGTGCTAAAGTGGGTGCTGCCATAGCTTCAGGGGCTACTGTGTCCACCACCGGTTGGGAAGCTGGCTAACCACCCATTCATTATGAACGCAACAGATCATGATCCAGATAAACAGGTTGCTCACCTGTAATTGATGATCCGGTAGTGATCTGTTATCTTCACAAGACCCACCCTAACCTCCACACAAAAGTAGCACAAAGCAAACATACTTAATACCAAACATACTTACCTTACACTAAAGGATCGTCAATGGATGGTTTTCTGCAAGAAACTGAATAAGATGACGCCCCAACTGCTGAAAATAATAATGGAAGCACAGAGCACATACAGGGCAGAGGGAGCATCATGAGGAGCTAGCCAATCTATCCGTGAGGTCCCTGCGCAGGTGCAGAATCCATTCATTATGAATACAACAGATCATTACCCGATTATCAGTTACAGGTGAGCAACCTGTTCTTTTCTGGTAATGTATCAGAGGACCAAAATATATGAGTTACTGTAGTGTGTGTGTGTGTGTGTATGAATGAAAATCTGTGTGGGGAGGAGCGGAGACTTTAGAAACGCTTTTTCTTCCCAAGTTTTTTGTCTGAGAAATACCACCCCCAGCTGCTGTTTTCTCTGTATGAAAAGATCCAGGACCCTGGAGGATCAGGAAATGCTAATCATTTTTAGCATCACCTGTAATTTGATCCTGAAAGAAGTGCTTTAGAGCAATAGTCCAGTTTCATATTATCCTTCCCAACACACCTTTATTATTTATTTATTTATATATTGCCCCAAATGCAAGTCTCTGGGAAGGTTACAACAATACAGTAAAAACAACAAATTAAAAGGTTAAAACATTACAACAATTTAAAATTTAAAACAATGTTAAAACTATTAAAAATCATCAAACTATTAAAAACAGTATCTAATGAAAAGCCTGGATAAACAGATGTGTCTTGACTGCCTTTTTTAAAGTTGTAAGCGATGGGGAGGTGGCTGGGAACCACAGGGATGCCTGCTTGGGAGAAATATACCAAGGAACAAAGGATTGTGGGCATCAGTAATTATCTAATGTCATCATCATTAATCAACAGTTTTCAGAAAGTGAAAAATCAAGAGTAACCGGCCATAAAGATGATAAAGGAAGAGGGATGTGGAAGAGAGGCATACCAGGAACAAGAAATGAAGAGACTCCTTGGTAATGTAGAGGAGGTCTAGGGTTGTGCAGTAAACATGATCAGGTAGTTCGGTCCCAGTGGGAATTTATTGGGACATGGCACCTAGTAAGTGTGGACTAGATATTGTAAGGGCTAGTAATTATTTTCATCTTATTTGAATATTCAGTTGAGTAGCTTTGCTTGCCTCACTGCTTCTTTGAGTTTAAGCATCCTGGTTTACTGTATTATCAGTGTTTAATTTTGCCTTGAAAATACTTTTGTTAACTGATAGGAACCTTGACCTGGAGGGACAATTGATCATATGTGCTATTATGCTTGCTCCCAAGAAGTTGATTTAAATGGTGCTTATACAAGAGAAATCAAAACTGTTGCTAATATTGTAGGTCCTTCACACTAAGATTGTTTAGTGGTGGAGTATGAGACCTTGGGAAACAAAATCTACCTACTGAGCAAGGCAGAATTATTTGTCATCATTTAATATCCATGCACTTTAATCAATACAGCCTAGAGAGTGAAAAATCTGAAAACAGAATAAACAAGTAAACAAAGCATAGAGGCCTCATTCTAAAGCTATAAAACACACATTCCTATTGACATTCAGAGGCAATGTGGGGAGAATGCTCCCCTAATAAGACTGTGATAATCCAGAAAACTCTACAGCACAATGAGAAAAATTACTATGAAATATCACTTGAGATGAAAGAGAGAGGATAGCCACAAAAACAATTGGTTTATTCTCAGTTCCATAGAAAATTTTGTCAAACCTCCTGCTGTCTTGAATGAGAATTGGTTGTAAAATAGCACTTGCATATTTTCATGGCACAAATTTGGACTTCCAGAAACAACAGCAAAATAAGCCTTGCCCAATACAACTAATAAAGCACGAGGACAAAATGATGTACAAAATATAAAATTGTATTTATTCAAATGGTGATTTTGTAAAACATCAAAGACCAATAGAAGTAAAATCTCACAACCGCCCCCTCACCCAAAGCAAAAACTGTTTTTTAAAAAAAAGGATATAAAATGAAGCATTGGGGTGGAGCTGTAATTGGCTGCACAAGTCTAAAGAACCTATACCCCCCTGTCTCCAGGGCTACGTGGCTTGCTTTTGGAGCCACCCACGAGAGCAGAAAATATCACTTAACTGGCGGCAAACTTAGCCACCACTGGTATCTGGAATGTGTCTGACGGAGGTGCCCAACCCAGCATCCTGCAGGGAAGCAGCCCCACCGCCGCTGCTCAGTTGATCTACACGCATGCGCCATGGAATCCATTTGAGGGGTTAGTACAGCACAAACCTGCCATACTAACACTTCAGACTAATCCTCCATGCGTGTGCCAGTTTGTCGCCAGTTAAAATTTTCCCACCCACACCCACCTTGGAGCGGTGCTCACCAATGGCAGTGAGAGAAGGAGCATGCTGTTGCCACCACCAGGGTAGGGAGCACACCGCCACTACGGTGTGTGTGTGTGAGTGTGTATTTGCCCGCCCATCAGAACATGGGCCACCTATGCCCTCGCTACGCCACTGTGAAGCATCTGATACATAATCTACAGAATATGTACCATGAGACCAGAAGATTGCTTGTGACAGAAAGAAGACCGGTCAGAACAAAAATACAGGTACAGTGTTGGTTAGTGATATACTGACCAGATATATTTCAACCTTGCTAGTCTTCATCAGTGGTCCATTCAATGAACTGGCATTTACAGACTTGCACACCTTTTCTCAATATTGGTTTATATCAATTGTTGCTCCTCATTCAACAAATTATTTTCACTATACCCACTGATCTCTCTTCTACAGTTGCTTCTTGTAACTAATTCCACAATGGTACCTTAACAGGTTATCTCCACTGTGGTACTCTAGAGCCTTGAAGGAAAGCAATCTTACAGAGGAAAAAACCTATTGAGATACCATTGTAGAATTAATGATGGGATTAGTGAATGGAAACCTGCAAGGTCGAAATGAGTTGGGGCAGTCTATCACTAACTAATGTTTTGCCTGTATTTTGGTTCTGAACTGTCTTCTTTCTGTCCTATGCAACCTTCAGGTCTCTTGGTACATATTGTATGGATTATTTATTGGATACTTCATTTCTATGTCCTTTTGGAAACCAATTATTTTGCCTTGGTTTTTAGCCTACTTTCCAGTAGGCTTATGAGATCACCCGGCATTCTGTGTGTATGTCCATCCGTGTGTCCCCCACATCTATTTTGCAACGCCTGGACCAATATGAACCAAATCGGGTACAGTTGTAGGGACACCAAGGGACACCTCAATGGTGTAGTTTGTGATGATGTCATCCACCCTGATCTAAGATGGTGGACGCGTAAACTTTTGAGGTGCAAGTGGGCTAACTTGTGAACCACCTAACCGATTTGAACCAAATTTGCTACAGCTGTAGAGACCTGTAGGGATGCCCAATCCTCTTCAGTTCAATATGGCAGCCACATGAACATCAGAGGCACCAGTGGGCTAATTTGTGGACTGTCTAACCAATTTAAACCAAATTCGGTACAATTGCAGTGAGGGACACACAGGGACACCTCAATGGCATAGTTTGTGATGATGTCATCACCCCAATTCAAGATGGCAGATGCGTAAACTTAGGAGGCGTAAGTGGGCTAACTTGTGAACCGCTTATCCGATTTGAACCAAATTTGATACAGCTGTAGGGACACATAGGGACACTTCAATGGCATAGATTGTGACAATGTCATCCAACCCTATTCAAGATGGTGAACACGTAAACCTTTGAGGCGCAAGTGCACTAACTTTTGGACAGTCTAACCGATTCGAATCAAATTTGCTACAGCTGTATGGTCAGTTAGGGATGCCCCAATGGTGTAGTTTGTGATGTTGTCTTCCACCCCGATCCAAGATGGTGGATGTGTGAACTTTTGAGTTGCAAGTACATTAACTTGAGGACAGTCTAACCGATTTGAACCACATTTGGTACATCTGTAGTGAGTGACACAGAGGGACACGACAATGGTGTAGTTTGTAATGATGTCATCCACCCCAATCCAAGATGGCAGACACATGAACATTTGAGGTGCAAGAGATCTAACTTGTGGGCCTCGATTTTAACCAAATTTAGTCCAGCTGTAGAGACAATGAAAGAAAAGTAGGCTGATTAGTTCTTACTAGAACAACTTGTTTTTATTGTTTGTTTTTTTGGAGAGATTTTACTTTATTTTATTGGTCTTTGATGTTTAATGAAATTATTATTTGAATAAATATTATTACAAATTTGGACTTCGACATAAACTTCTCTGGGGTTTCCAGCTCCTAACCCATAGATAGTGCTGATAGCATTAATGCAGAGCTGTTACCCAATCAGAATCTTTGCCAATAAATTGTTTGTGCTTTAATCAATGAATATGTTAATTAAATCTGCTAATGTGTAAAAACAATAGTTAAGAAGCAGATATTCTTCATTTAAAGAAAATTAAGATTAATTGGGGCAACTTTTTAACCAGACAAGAGGGTTTAAAAAAAAAAAAATCAATTAACCTAGCCAATAAGTCAACTAAAGCTGCAGTCCTTAGTACAAATCCTGGAAAGTAAGCTCCACTGAGCAGCATAGTGAAATTTCCTTTGAGTAAGCAAGCATAGGATCATGCTGCACATGTCACAGCCCTATTTTAAAGGTGTGGAGGCATCAAGTCCGCAGGCAGACTTTGTGTTCCCATTCCATCCCTCTACTGCTTCCCTCACTCTCTCTTCTCCATTTTCTGTGGTCAGCAAGACTTTAACTTTGCCTCATAATAAGCAGAGGGAGGAGGATATGTGAGGGGACTGGTGGTAGGAGCTGAAGTAGTTGCATTTTGGTGCTTTCATACAATAAAAGGTATATCACAGTCTAGGAATGTGCATGGAACCGGCTGGCCTGGTTTGCTTCGAGTCCGGACTGGACTCAAACCCGACCAGCCCAGTTTGGTCCAGCCCCCCCTCGAACTTCCCCCCAGCTCAGTTTGGTCTGGGGTGGGGTTCGTGAATATTTTTGTAAAAAAAAAAAAATTTTTTTTAACCTTACTTCCCCTTGGAGGTGGCGGGGTGGGTCTACAGATGTCTCCTCCCCTGCCGGTTCTCTTTATGCCCCCTGCAGCTGGTTCGGCTGATTTTCGGCCTTCTCCCCTCGGTGCGGTGGCCATTTTGGAGGCCACGTGCCTGTGCAATTGGCCTCTGTATGGCCCGGGCCATGCAGAGGCCAATTGTGCAGGCGCACGGCCTCCAAAATGGCAGCAGCGCCGAGGGGAGAAGGCTGAAAACTGGCCAAAGAGTGGCTGAACTGGCCAGAGGGGGCCATAAGGAGAGCCAGTGGCGGGAGGGAGAACCTCCATGGACCCCCCCACCACCTCCAGGAACTCCCCCAAGGGGGCATAAGGTAATTTTTTTGGTATTTTTAAAAAAACACCTTCGCGAATGTTCGCGAACCCCCCGAACAGTCAAGGGGTGTTCGGTCTGGGGTTAGACCAAACAGGGGATGGTTCTGTTTGACCTCGAACCTTTGAACCTAACAGGTTCGATGTTGAATGTCTCGAATGCAGAACCTGTTTGCACATCCTTATCACAGTCTCCAGTTGAGGACCTGGCAATTATACAATCCTAAAATTAATTTCTTAATAGACTAATATAGGAACCCAAATTCTGGATTAAAAAAAAACTCAGTACTGCAACAACCTGTTGAACAAGTTAAATCAATGACTTAGATGGGCTTATTTTCTGTGATAATGGCTAATCATGGAGAAGAGCAAAAAGCTGCACAAGACATTGAAGACCTCAAGAAACTTTGCTCAGCCCCTTCTCTGGCTTCTGCGGTGTGATTAGGAAGTTCTGGCATACTTTCAACCCTATTTTCAAATGCTAAGAGTAGAAACTTGGGTTTTTTGGGTGGGGATGGATCCCTTTAAGATGCTGAATTCAGTTCCAGTTCCAGTTCTTTGCATGGTTTCCACAGTATCACAGGGAACCCCTGGTCTAAGTAATTGAATCAGGAGATATTTTCTTTATGAACACTCAGGTTGCTCTCTTGCATGACCTAAATCTTTGCACCTACTGGCATTCCAAAAATAATGTTCATGCAAATTCAAAAGACAGAGGTGGTGGGGCGGGGCTGTGTGTGCTTTGTCAGCTTCACGTTTATAACTCATCTGGAACTGTATGCCCTGCTTTTATGCACTCCGTTAATATACAGACTATTTCTCACAGGTTTTCTCCTGGTGGATTAAATTTAAGCATCAGAGCCAAGAGCAAAACATGTCAGTGTGGATCCACAAAGTCATCCTTTCATGTTCACTATTGTCAACAAATCATTAAGACAACATTGCTTGGTAATACAGTATACATCCATGAAAACAGACTGGGGGTGGGGGAAAGCTTTTTAACCATGATTTTACCAGTGAGGGGAAGGGTTGTAACTCAGTGGTAGAGCACATGGTCTGCATGTAGAAGATCCAAGGTTTAATCTTCAGGTAGGACTAGCTTTAATCTTCAGCTAGGACTGTCTGGAACCCTGGAGAATTGGTGCCAGTCAGTGTAGACAATGCTGAGCGCAATGGACTAAGGACTCTGTAGAAGGGAACTTCATACATTCATGAAAGTGAGACTTAAAAGATCCCAGGTTAAATCCCTAGCATCTCTAGGTAGGGCTGGGAGTGACCCCTGTCTGAAATTCTGGAGAACTACTTCCACTTAGTGTAGACTTAGATGGACAGATGGTCTGATTCAGCATAGGGCAGCTTCATGTGACTTAATATGCTTTTAAACTATATGTGTGGAGTAGGGAGTTATCTATTCCTTAACAAAGCTACAACACCCAGGATTCCCATTGTGATTGTGGACAATGGAAGTTATAGTCCAACAACAGCTGGAGACCCAAGTCTGACGACCCTGCCTTAAAGGAAACCTGAAGAGATAAAATGGATAACAATTTATGTGACTCTGTGCATATCTACATTGGCTTAAGAGTCACGTTCTTTTCCCAGGGATCTTTCAGAACTGTAGTTCTGAAAGGAGGTCTAGGGATGTCTAACAGAATACAGCTTAAAAAAATACCTATCACTACAGAGTTCCCAGGCGTCCTTTGCGGCCAAAGCGCCAGTTCGGGCCGAGGCTTTGCAGAGAGAGGAGCTCTGCTTGCGAGCTCCACTCTCCTTCTCCAGTTACCAGTATGGGTCCCTGATCGGACTTAGAAGGTTAGGACTGGGCAGCTGGGAGGGCGGGCGGTTGGTGGCGGGGGCGGCCACGGCGGCAGTTAGCTTGGGCCGATTCGGCCCCTAATCAGGTGGGGGGGCGGCAGGGGGGGCTGGTGCACAGCCCTACTGGACAGTATTCGGACCATAAGACGCACCCTCATTTCCCCCCCACTTTTTTGGGGGGGGAAGTGCGTCTTATGGTCCGAAAAATACGGTAACTAAAAAGCCTGGAAGTCTTTCTTGGAACTCTGTCAGTTTTGTTAGAAGGGAAATTACTTCCTGTATCCCGCTCGTCTCTTGGTTAGGTATTTCACCGGACACCAGTATCAAGTTTCAAACAAAGCTTTATTTCAGTGCTAGCAAAAGCTTTGGGGTGCTGCCGCCTGCCCAGTCTGGCAGGGCACCCCCAATTTTATACCCTTGAGTAAACAACTTTTGCACTTGCGCATCACATACAAGCTAAAGTGTTTCTTTAACCCCAAAGGTTCCGATTTGCCTGCAAGTGTTATGTTTTCCATTTACACTCTTAAGAAATCAGGCTTGTAGCCTTGGTTTCCCCTCCCTGTTGAGACATACCCTTATTTTTTAAAAACATTTTTTAATATCCCGCTACATACTTAAGTATCTCCTCACAACAACCCTGTGAAGTAGGTTAGGCTGAGAGAGAAGTGACTGTCCCAGAGTCACCCAGCTAGTATCATGGCTGAATGGGGATTTGAACTCGGGTCTCCCCAGTCCTAGTCCAGCACTCTAACCACTACACCATGCTGGCTCTCTTAAGCAGTGCCCTCATAAAATATCCTCAAGGCGTGGGGGTTATCTACCAACAGCTGCAAGCTTCATTGATAAGGCGTGTATCATAGTTAGCTAAGTGCTGTGCAAACCAACCGTGCTTTTGGGCTGTTGAGAGCTATTGTGAATAATATTCCAACAGTTTCATGCAGTTATTTGATTCAATAAAATTAAACTACAGAATGTTCAGCTCAATCTTATACCTGTTTGCTCAGAAGTTAGGTCCTATATATTTATGTTGTCCTTCTTGTAAGGAATGCAAGGCAGCATAAACCGTTCTCTCCCGCCTCATCCTTACAAGAACCCTGGTAGGTAGGTTGAGCTGAGGAAGACCAATGGTTAAAATGTATTGCATATTTGTCAGAAAATAAATTACTGTCCTCCAGCACCAGTTAGAGGCCTGCCTCGCCCCAGTTTGGGCAAACTTCAACTAAAATGCTGCAAGAAATGTGAATCCCTCTCAGTTCCCCAGGAATCCTAGTTACAGATGCTGATGTTTATTTTTGGTTAATATCATGGAACATCCCTTCATGCATCTGTCATGTTTTTATGGTACAGGAGAGGACCGTTTGGGGTGTGGGGTCTTTTGGTTTGCTCCTTTGTTCAGCTGGCACAGTGTTTCCTCTGGGATGACTTGTTCTTCCATCTCGAGTCAGTTGATGACTCCTCAGGGTGAAAGCAAATTTGGAGGAGTGGGAGAGGCACGCTGCTGCACAGCCTGTACTTCCTCTCTATCACACACACGTCTTTTTTTCCTTTTTGTTGTTGTTAAGTAACACTGATTCAGTCCCAGATATTTATCCTGTTTTAGAAGGATTTATAAGCAGGCCTCATTTAAGCAGATTTTATGGTGATTTACCTCTTCAGGGAAGCTTCGGAAGGATAAATAGGATGGAATGAGGGAATATTTTTTATTGTCTGAAGATGAGCCTGATGTTTTATATGCATTTGTGTGCATTTTATAAGTGGCAGAACTTATGTTTGGTAACCCTATTTGCAATAGATTTAGGAAAATATCAGCATTTGAGGAGATATGCCTTTTGGCACATTTGTTACCCTCAGGATACTTATTTTTTCTTTTCTTTTTGGAGGCCTTAATTCCTTCATTATGGCATCTGAACCATCCTAAGAAGTAAATACTTTTGCAAGTCTTAAATCCTTTTCTTTTAAAGCATGCTATTGTTTAGTATAGGAAAATATTTCTTTCTCCTGTTTTATTTTAAAGAAATTAGCTGTGCCAGTATTTCAGATTGTGCAGGAACGGACTGAGTATGTAAGAAAATATTAGATTAATACTAAAATACTTTAGAAACTGCTTCCCCTCATGTGTTTCATTGCAATCCCTGAGACACACTGAGGGAACACTCTTAATGGTACCAGATGACATGCCCCACAGCCTTAGAAGAAGCAAGAGCTTCGTCTTCGCAAGGAGCCAGTAAACAGCTGCAGCATGCAGGGAAGGAGAAGCATGTTCACTTCTCTTCCCTCCCCACAAAAGCCCCTTTTCAAGTCCAATAATATGTCGCTTCCTCCTCCCCTGCAGCAGCAAGGCAAGTCTGGTGCATGGTTAGTTTACTGGCTCCTTCTGAAGACAAAGCTCTTGCTCTGCCCTTGCAAGGCTGCAGGGCAAGACAGCCACCGGCTGACATCCAGACTAACATTGCACTGGTGGTGCCAGGGAGAAGGGGCAGTTTTCACTGATCTCTCCTTCCCTCTGAAGCCCACTGTGCCTCCTCAAGAGATGGTGCATGATGGTGAGGGACATATTTTTTGGAGACACTGTGAGCTTCAGAGGAAAGGGGAAATTGGTGAAATCTCCTCTCCTGTGTAGTGTCAACTGGTCTTGTGGTAGCAAGCATGAATTGTCCTCTTTGCTAAGCAGGGTCTGCCCTGGTTTGCATTTGAATGGTAGACTACATGTGAACACTGTAAGATATTTCCCTTAGGGGATGGGGCTGAGGTTCCAGGTTCCCTCCTTGGCATCTCCAAGGTAGGGCTGAGAGAGACTCCTGCCTGTTACCTTGGAGAAGCTGCTGTCAGTCTGTGTAGACAATACTAAGCTAGTTGGAGCAATGGTCTGATTCAGTAGAAGGCAGCTTCCTATGTTCCACATTGTTGGGCTGGATGTCAGCCACAATCCATGCATCCATTTCAGACAGGTGAGATGTTCTCTGTGGCTGCCCTCTCGAATATGGAACTCCCTCCAACAAATGGGCCTGTCATAGCCCAAACCTGAGCACCCTTTTGGAAATTAATAAGCTACTTTGGGCTGGCTTTTGAGGCTCAGGCTTCCGTCTGGAAAGGGAGGAGAAATTCCAATGAATCTGAAATGCACTGTAGGAAAGGGGGAGATTACTTTTGATACTTAATCCCACTATAAACCAAATCTCCTCTTTCTCTTTTTTTCTAAAAGCCTGGTTAGAAGCCAAACTCATGCTTATGGGAATCAAGTACTGCTACCCCTTTTCTCTTCCCTCCTCTTCAACGTACATTTTAGATTTCTCCCACTCTCTTTTGCTGTATTTAGTTAGATTTATAGCCTGCTCTATTTTAAGGGCTCGTGGTTATTTATGACAGGGGTTCCCAACTCCCCCCCACACCCCAGATCTACTACAACTCCCATCATCCCTGGCCACAGTGGCTGAAGGGATTATGGGAGCTGTAATCCAACAACATCTGGGGAACCAAAGTTGGGGAACTCCCACTATAAGAAATGAGTTCTTATCTCTGAAAGGGTCACACTCCCATTCCTAGATGAATTGAACCTTTCTGTGTCTGAAAAATAATTACCCTCATTTGGGTATCTTTTCACATCTCTCCTGTTCTTCTTTGTGTTTTCTGTTGAACCTTGATTATAAGTCAGGTTTCACACAGATGTTGGTAAACAAACTAGTTTAGTATCTGGGCTCCTTGTCAAGGCTCTTAGGGCCAAACTATATGTCACCTTAAGCTGGTGGTTGGGGCTGAAATGCTTAATCTTTACTACTATTACTACTGATTTTTATGTACCACTCTTCAACCAAAGTTCTCAAGGCAGTTTACGTAGAAAAATAAATGATACATAAATAAGATGGTCCCTTGTCCCTAAAGGGCTCACAGTCTAAAAAGAAACACAAGGCAGATACCAGCAACAACCACTGGAGAGATGCTGTGCTGGGGATGGATAGGGCCAGTTGCTCTCCCCCTGCTAAACATAAGAGAATCACTACTTTAAAAGGTGTTTCTTTGCTCAGTTAGTAAGGGTAACTTTACAACTTAAGCAGCGGCTATGGAGGAGGTGATCAGGACCAGAACTGTGATGTGGGTGTGAGAAGACCTACATCGGAAACATGGTAAAGGGTAAAAGCTTCTTCCCTTGCCATGGCCCTGGTCCTAATTATAGCCCTTGTGGCTTCTCTTTAAGTTATAAAAACCAAGCAAATCAGTCCCAATCATGGGCTAAGTATTATATTTGGCCCTTAGTGCAAGTCTGCAGCAGGTGTTCTCTTAGTCCAAGGGAAGAGTGGGGAGTGAAAAACTAGATTCCAGGTTGTGTTTAAGAAGGCAGTGCACAGTTTATTTTATTTAATACATTTATATCCTGCTTTTCTATAAATTTATAAGCAAAGTGGCTAACAAGAAATAGTAATAATGCAATAAATTACAACACAGTTAGTATTAAAATATGTCACAGTAAAGTGAGCAAAATGAGGATGAGGCTGTAGGTCAGCGGTAGAGCTTCTGCTTTGCTTGCAGAATATCCCAGGTTCAATCCCTGCCATCTTCTCCAGGAAATTTCTGCCTGAAACTTTGGAGAGCCTTTGCCACCCAATGTAGATAATAGTTATCTGGACCAATGGTTTGACTGACTCAGCATAAGGCAGCCTCCTATGTCCCTAAAAACAAAAATTCAAGAAGAACAATAGAACACAGCTTTTTATAAGCCCCCAAAGTTCTTTTTATGAGCCCAGGGTAAGCTAGAGCTTGAAGAAGCTCATCGGCATCCCTGATTCAACTGGCAAAAAGGTGACTTTTCCCCAGCTAGGCTGGGTGTGCCCTTTCTTGGGAAGCAAGGCCCAGTCTTTCATTTGGAATGCTGGACTATGTTCTACATGAGTAAGTAAGTAAAACCTTATTTCGGTTGTACACCAGCAATATAAATATAATATAAAATCAGACTATATTTATATGCATTTGGCATATTATATAACAACATTTGGCCACAATATGAATAACATCAAAATTAGGATTAGTGAGCAAATAGTTTAAATAAAAATCATCTCCACGACCCGGAAAATTAATCAAAAGTGGGGCAATTAGTTGGCGTCTTATGTCTCTGTAATAATCACAATACAGAAGAACATGAGCAGTTGTTTCAATGTTACCAGATCCACAAGGGAATAAACTTGATGCATATGGTATACCCTGGAATCTCCCATGGAGCACAGCTGTTGGGAGATGTTCTACATGAGTTTACCTTTGAATAGAGTTTGGAAAGTACAACTGGTTGAAAATGCAGTTGCTCAAGGCTATACACTACCAGGGTTAGTACAGGGGCTGTATCTTAAAAGGGCTGCACTGGGTTGCTTGTCTGTTTCTAGATTCAGTTGAAAGTTGTGCTGAACCAAAATGCCCCCCTTCCGTCTTCATCACTCTATTCTCAGGGTGAGAAGTTGGGGAGGGCATTTCAGCAATTTGTCAAGTAGGGAGATGTGAATGGGAGTGAAGTGTTCACCCAACATAACTGTAAACTGTCAGACTCCTCGATGCTCCTAGCTGCCTGAGTGAGGACAGGAAGCATTACATCCTGTTACTGCCCTGAGGCTTCATGATGACTCCATGTAACCACATGGCATGTAGTCAAGTCGTTTTAGGTCAATTTTTGGAAAATAAAACCCCAAAAGTTTTGAAAATTGGCACAGATATTGAGGACACTGTTGTAAGTAACATACTAAAAGTCCTGTAGAATCTTTAGTATAATTTGGTGCTCTACAATTTTAGAATATTTTCCCATTGGAGCAACGGTTTGAGAGATATATGCAAAAAAATTGTTTTTGGTAGCCGTTCTTCCAAGATGGCAGCCAAAGCTCAAGTTGTAATGATCAGGACTTTTAGTATGTTACTTACAACAGTTTCCTCAATATCTGTGCCAATTTTCAAAACTTTGGGATTTTCCCTTGTTATTTGCTAAAAGTTGACCTAACATGACTGGACTAAAAAGTGGAAAGTCATATCAATTTCCCTCTGGTTCAAGTTGAAGCAGTTCCCAAAACAACTGTTGGCTTGTCTCCAATTCAAAATGCTGAAGTTGACCTTTAAAGACCTACATGGCCTAGAGCCAGGTTATCAGAAATAAGATTGCCTCCTGCCTATCCCACCACCTCCTGTCTAAGAGCTCCTAAGGAGCCTTTTTTCTGAATCCCTTTATCTCAGGTTATCTGGATAGTGGGGGCAAGATCCAGAGCTGTCTCAGTTCTAGCAGTCTTTGGAACTCCTTCCCTAGGGAGGTTAGCCTGACAGATACTGTCATGGCTTTTTTAAAAAATGCCAACAATCTTTCTTTGGTGCTCTCCTATGATGAAGGTGGCTGTTTTTATTCTGTGGTTTGTTTTGCTGTAGTTAATTGGCTGTCCTCCTGTAGCCTTTTTAATGTGATATTATGACTTTATTGGTTGTTATAGTTTCTTTTGTGTAACCTGTTTTGAGGGCCTAGTGCTGTGTTAGACTAATCAGGTAGGATAGCAATCTTAAATAACAAAACATGGCTGGCCTTACTGGGAAGCAAAGTAAAAGAGATAGTAAGGTAGAATACTCCAAAGGACTTGCTGTTTTTTTGGCCTTCAGACTTTATTTCTACATGAAATTCCGAAGGATGGTGGGAGAAGGACTGCAAATCAGCATATTGGGGGTATGTTTATACAGCACTTAAGGTATGAAAATGTTTCAGGCTGACATTAGATCAATTGAAATGTTACATTTGCAGTGTGGGAGCCATGTTGCTTTGTATAGAAGCACCAAGTGGAATGAGGTGGCTTTCCCCCATACCATTGTCATGCTGCCTTAAGGTCTGTTCCATGGGATAGAAGCCTGTTGTCCCACCTATTCACATGGCACTTCGTTATAAGTGCCGCTGGAGCAGTGTGCGACTGAACAAAAGCAGAGCTGCACCCTCCCACACATGCACTATAAAGGCAGCGTTTGCACCATCCTTGCCTTTTTAAAGTCGTGAAGCAGTTGGTTCTAAAAGATGCTAAAAGTTGAGAGACAGAAGGGACTGGGGGGTTGAGATTCAGGAAACATAAAAATTGGAATTAAGGAGCATGTGTTTCCAGATCCTATGCTGCCTGTGAAGGATAAATGGCTCACATCTCTCTTAAACACGTCTGCATTAACCGTTGGATGCTAAGCTTCTGTCCATGTGGCCCCCAAGGGCAATGTGCATCTCCTGGCCAGATGCTCTTGTTATCAACTTATATTGCATAGATACCTGCACACCGCACCTTGCAAAAACAAAACAAAATCCACACCCACCTGCTATTTGTTATTCCAGCAATAACCACACTCAGCTTGCCATCTGTTCTAGCAGATCCTGGATCTGAATGCAAGAGGCATTTCCTGCCATCGTCCTGACACTGCATAGTGATGAAAGCTACACCTCACCCTCTTTGACTTGATAGAACAAAACGAATGTCTCTAATGCTGATGTGGTTATAGGTTCAGAGGAGGATTTGGTTGCTCCCACACTAGCTATCCTTTGTTCATTCACGTTTTGTGTAGAGTCTGGACTGTGTTGTTGCCCAAAGGTTGCATTCAATTCCCCCGCCCCCCATGTTGTCCTATGTCATTTGAGACCAGATTAATGTCTCCCCCTCAATGCCCAACAAACACAGTTTTAGCATCAGTTTCCCCAGTGGTGACTGATAAAGTGCTTTTAAGGGCTACTGTGCCTTTCATTAAGCATTCCCTCCTGAAGGGTTTGCTTCTTTCTGTTCAATGGGATGATGAATTGTTTTTTTAATTAATTAGCTTCTGTTTCCCCCAGTGTGTGTGTGTATGGAGCGGTGACATTAATTACTATTTCCCTTGCATTTTTCCAATTTTATAGCAAAATAGTGTCATTTCACCATAAATTAATAATGCAACAATACCAATAATGGAAGCTCCCCTGCCTCCATTAACAGAAGGGCAATTAATCACTAATCCCCTAACCATGCTGAACAGGAAGCAATAAGAGGGGCAGAACCTGTGAGGAATTTGTTAATTAACATTGGAAAGGACCTTTGCTGAGCAGGACTTCTTCAAAGCGCTTTATGCTACTAACACACAAGCTCCACCAACTGCTTTGGTTTTCTCTTCTGCTGAAGACTTTGCTTTCACAATTACAGGCTGTTTGGGCAGCTTGCCCTTGCCCAGGACTTTGTAATAATCTGAGTGTACAACATCAATAACAGGCGCTAATCCAGCCTGATTTTTGGCATAGTTGAGCCTTGTCTGTTCACTAACAAGGGTCCGGAGCATATCTAGATTGACTGTAGGGCAGTGCTGTGCATTCTTCTTGACAATGCCTCATGCCTACTTCCCCAAAATAACCAGGGTGGTATTTGTCAAGGATGGTGCATGCCCCCTCATTTGTCTATGATGATGCATACCACGTCCTCCTTGATATATACCTTGATATAGTACCTTATGTATGTAAAAGGTGAAGGAGTTAAAAGTATAGTTAGTTAAATGTTGTTTTAATAACTTAAAACATGTTACAGTCACTTTGGCATCCTTTCCCAGGCTGTATGTAGTACAGGTGCACGGATTGGCTCACTCAACTGTTAGGTTAGGGCTGTTTGGAAATTCATTGCCTGCTATCACATAAACATTTTGGACACAATTTCTGGCCCAGGCTGAGGCTCTCCTGAATTTTCATGACTGGAAGAGCGTAGTAATGACAAACGGAAGCCCTACTTCTTTGTGCCACATGTCCAGGGACTGTAAAAGAAATATTCTAGCACAGGTTCTAGGAAAATTAAAAAGGTGTCTTATGCCAATTAGTGAGCCACCTAATGGCACAGCAGAGAAATGACTTGCCTATCGAGCAAGTGGTTGCTGTTTTGAGTTCCCACTGGTATGTTTTCCAGATTATGGGAAACACCTGTATTGGGCAGCAGCGATATAGGAAGGTGCTGAAAGGCATCTTCTCACACTGCGCGGGAGGAGGCAGTGGTAAACCCCTTCTGTATTCAGCCAAAGAAAACCACAGGGCTCTGTGGTCGCCAGGAGTTGACACTGACTCAAGGGCACAACTTTACCTTTAATCTATAAGCTTCTCTTATCATTGGAAGAATCCCAGAAGGGATATATTGGGAGTATACTTCGAATTAAAACTCTTTTGAATGCATTCATTACAGAAATGGCTAACACATTTGTATGTAAATAAATAAAATCCATAAATAAAAGAAACTGTTCTAAGGGCCTTTTTAGATGACCACTATAGTAAGCAATAAATGTGTAATCACTACAGGGATCTAAATAACTTTCCCACTGCTAGCATATATTGGGAAGCTGCCCCAATAACTTGTTTTGGTATAAAACATTTATCACAAACATTTATACCTTTTAGGGATAATACAATGAAGTATCAGCCACAGAAGATATATAATATATATCACATGATTGTAATAATAATAATAATAATAATACAACAAAGATTATTTGTTTCACCTTGAGATTTTGGAATAAAAGGTGGTATATAAATTTGACAGCAAATAAATAAAGTAATAACACTAACTTACCGTAAGAATTATAAGGATTAACTGAGAGGATGTTTAAAAAGCCCTTTGAAAGTGCTGTATATAAATTATAAAAAATATTATTCAAAACATTTGGCTAGTTATTCCACATTACTAAGTAAGATTCTGTATCTCTTAACCGTCTACACTCTACTCATTCTCTGTCTCAGTTTTCCTTCTCCAAGAAAGAAAGAGGCACTCATACAAAAAGGCTGTAGCTGGGAAGAACAGCTTCCCTGTCTTAGAACTCTGCTGCCAAAGGACCTACTCTGAGAA
Source organism: Hemicordylus capensis (assembly GCF_027244095.1). NCBI lineage: Eukaryota > Metazoa > Chordata > Lepidosauria > Squamata > Cordylidae > Hemicordylus > Hemicordylus capensis. The sequence goes on along the minus strand of NC_069661.1, from coordinate 21,004,569 downwards.
ACTCAGGGTAGCCTGAATAAGCTGAGCTGAGCCCTAAAGGAAGACATGGCAAGAAGCCATCCAGACTCTTTCAGTAGAGAGCGGTGAAGCTGCTGGTCTAGGCCACAACAACCTGATTCAGGAAAGAACCCTGACTTAGGCTATGTTAGAGCTCTAACCAGGCTATGTTGTATTCAGGTACAGCAAAATTATTCAGAAGAGCATTTCAGGCAAGCATCACCAAGTGGTTTATATTTACTAACAATAAGCACCAATTAAAGAGAAAACCTTACACAATAAAACATCAGAAACAAGCCGCAGGAGCTTTTCCATATGGTGACTTTACCACGACTTTACTTTGGGAGGGTGGCTGTGCGTTCGCATATCAGCCAGATTTACCCCAAAGTCTGTACGATATTTTCTGAAGAATTGGGTTATATTACTCTGAGGGGAGGGATGAAAAGGTAAGAGAATCTGCTGAGCTGCTCCCATCCAGTTCTTCCAGCTGAAGTGGTCTCTCTCCCCAACTCAGCTGTTACACCACAGGGCTACTAGTCTTGAGAGCCATCTTGCCCCAAGCAGAGGAGAGAGGACAGAATGGGCTGACTTATTTCGGCAGGTCAGCAGACTCTCTTGCCTTTTTATCCCTCCCCTCAGAGTAATATAATCCAATTCCTCAGTAGCTCTGGGGTAGCAGTAAGGGAGGGGGGAGGGAGAGGCAACCTCAGCTGGAACAACTGGGAGCCCTGCACTCACTGCCCCACTATGTACAACCCAGCCTCCAGACGACCCCCACCTTCATTTCCTTTGACCCCTCTCAAATGAGAACAGGAAAATGTTCAAAGCACCTGATTGGTTCTTAGTGAGGCAGTTTTCTGACATTAAAAAAAAAAAAAAAAAATCCCAAACCCATCATTACACAAATAAATAAACTCCCAACTCCTCTTGTCTTGTGTCTGAAATGAGAAGGATGTTTCATAAACCACCTTAAGAAATATGGCCGGGCTTGTACTGCAGCATCAAGTGCAGAGTAAATAATTAAACCTCCCTCCATGAAAAACATTCCACAGCAGGGAGGGAATAAAGAATCTTCCTCGAAGAAAAAATCCATTAAGTCACACAGTGAGAAATTGGGGGCGGGGGGGGGAGAGGAAAGCAAGCCCTCATAAATAGCAACTTGGGGAAGTGAAAGCTGCCTGGAAAATTAAGAGCCACAGTCTTGGGGAAGGCGGGAGAGTGCAAGCGAGCAGGCATTTGTATGTATCTGCAGGTGACTGCCATTTCCAAGCTTCAGTCCTCTCTTGGTGTAGCTTGCTGATATTTTTTACAAATGCCACCACACTGTTAATGTAGCAGGCATGCAAGTCACTCATGCAAAAGGCAATATGCCACACACATTGATCAGCAACTTTTGTGCTTTATCGACATATTCGACATATATTACTGTCCCTGTGTATCAGTGAGAGTTTGCAGTGTTCCATCCCATGATTTGCAGCAGCTAAAGGCGAAGGCAGCCGATGCAGTAGCAATGAACTCAGCACAATCTTGCTTGTGCCATGTGTTGAAAGGCTCAGTGGGAGGCTAGCATCGCTCTCCCCTTGGCCATTGTGCTGCTTTGATGTGCCGGCTGCCACTGATCTCGTATGTGCTACGTCATAGCCCAGGCATGCGCTTTAAGGGAGGTCCTTCCGCAACTGACACAGTATGATGCCGGGATTTCTTCCTCCTGAGGCTGCTGCTCTGCATGTTATAACTGGCTGAAGCAGGAGTGGCACCATGTGAAATAACCAGACTGGAGCTGGAATTGGCTCTGCTGTCTGGAAACAGGATTTTGCCATCACTGAAAGGCCAAGGCTTCTGCGTGCTTGAGGCAGGGTGCTAAATGCCCCTCTCATGTGCTCACCCTCTTCCACTTTATTTTTCTTTGTGGCATCAGCAATAGCTTCTGCCACTGCTTGATTAAGTGCATGGGTGGGCAGCAGTGTTCTAATTTTTTTCCATCTGTGTACGGAATGAATTTTGTTCTGCGCGGCAGTATCAAGACAGTATGTGCATACACGTGCGTTCAGCATGGGGCCTTCCTGATTCAACCTGAGCAGGATATAAAATTAACTGAGCAGACATCAAAAAACTTGTGGACACCTTAGAGGGAACGCTGGTGGGCAGGCAGGCAGGTGGGCACACCTGCCCACACCTGCCACCTCTTCCTTCTAGAAATATATTTATGTCATTATTTGTTTTAAAACATTTGCTTTTAAAACATCCCACTTTTCTTGCCAAGGCAACAAAATAAAATAATTACATAATAAGAGTTCCAAAACAGCGATAGCATCATAAGACTACAACACCAGAACCAGCAATCCAAAACTGCAACAGCAGCAACATTATAACTCTAATTTCCTTCCAAATGCATGACAAAATAGCCATGTTTTGATTTGCTGTCTGAAGGAGCACAGTGTTGGGGCCACACAAGCCTCCACTAGGTGGGTGCTTTGCAAGATTGGTGCTACCACTGAGAAGACCCAGCTCCTAGTGGACGCCTGCTGTGGCTCTGCTAACAAGGTCAGCTGGAGGTCAACAATGAAGCATATGAGCAGGTACATATGGGAGAAGATGGTCCTCAAAGAACCCAAGTCCAGAGCCATTTATGGCTTTAGAGGTAAGAGCTAACAGCTTAAACTGAGCTTAAAAATAAATAGCCAACCAGTGCAACACATGTAAAGTTGGTGTAATGTGTTATTTTATTTATTTATTTATTTATTTATTTATTTATTTAGTTAGTTAGTTAGTTAGTCGATTTCTATACTGCTCTTCCAAAATGGCTCAGGGCGGTTCACACAGAGAAATAACAAACAAATAAGATGGAACTCTGTCCGCAAAGGGCTCACAATCTAAAAAGAAACATCAGATAGACACCAGCAACAGTCACTGGAGGTACTGTGCTGGGGGTGAATAGGGCCAGTTACTCTCTCCCTGCTAAATAAAGAGAATCACCATGTTAAAAGGTGCCTCTTTGCCAAGTTAGCTGGGTTAGCAGGTGTTCCCATTAAATGAAATCCTACCACTATCACCAGACTTCTTAAGGGCAAGTGCTCAGTCTGTTTCAGTAGGATCAGAGGCCAATTAATCTTTCCTCCATCCAAAAAAACCTCTGGGGCACTAAAGGCATTTCCGATCATCTGTAGAAGAACACCAAATGCACGTTTGCTCTGGATCTAATAAAACTAGCTTGTTGAATGACATTATAAATGTCAAACAGAAAAGTTGAAATGCTCCAAATACATCTCTTTATTTTACTAGGCACTAAAAATGCAGCCTATATCCAGTTTTCTGGTGTTTTAAGCCCAATTTTATCACATTAAAACTTGCTCAGTTAAATAGTTTACTATCGCGTTCATTTAAAACACTGCCAGTAAAATATAGCTGAAAGAGGAATCACCAAGACCTGGCAATGGCTTAAGAATGGTTGCTTGAAGAAAGAAACAGAGGGTTTAATACTGGCTGTGCAAGAACAGGCACTAAGAACAAATGCAATAAGAGCAAAAGTTGAAAAATCCACCACAAACAGCAAGTGCCGCCTTTGTAAAGAAGCAGATGAAACAGTGGACCACCTAATCAGCTGTTGTAAAAAGATCGCACAGACTGACTACAAACAAAGGCATGACAAGGTAGCAGGGATGATACACTGGAACATCTGCAAAAAATACAAGCTACCTGTAGCCAAACATTGGTGGGACCATAAAATTGAAAAAGTTGAAGAAAATGAAGATGTAAAAATATTATGGGACTTCTGACTACAAACAGACAAACATCTGCCACACAATACACCAGATATAACTGTAGTCGAGAAGAAAGAAAAACAAGTTAAAATAATCGACATAGCAATACCAGGGGATAGCAGAATAGAAGAAAAAGAAATAGAACAAATCACCAAATACAAAGATCTACAAATTGAAATTGAAAGGCTGTGGCAGAAAAAGACCAAAATTATCCCAGTGGTAATTGGCACCCTGGGTGCAGTTCCAAAAGACCTTGAAGAGCACCTCAACACCATAGGGGCCACAGAAATAGCCATCAGCCAATTACAAAAAGCAGCTTTACTGGGAACAGCCTATATTCTGCGACGATATCTATAACCATTGACAATAAAATTCTGGCATCCCAGGTCCTTGGGAAGGACTCGTTGTCTGGATAAAACAAACCAGTCAATAACACCTGTCTGACTGTGTAAACAAGAAATAATAATAATAAGGGCCCAGGTATAATTATTGCTGTCATTGGCCGAGATTCAGCAACAGCTGGGTGCAATTAGTTCTATGTAACATCTAGTAGCTTCAGATATGGACCCACATTCCCACCTGCATCCAACCTGGTCAAATAGGGCCCAGGTGAACACTGCAGTTGCATTCAGTCATGGCTTGTAAGGCAGTTTGCTGAAGGATACCAGAGTTCCTCACTGAGTTGCCGTGTATGAAGGATCAGAATCTAGTGCCCTTGTTAAAAGGCAGCAGATCATATAAACATATGAAGCTGCTTTATACTGGATCAGATCATTGGTCCATCTTGGTTGGCATTGTTTACAATGGCTGACATCCTGACTAGGTGTACTTGTGAAAGGACATGGTGCTTGTTCAAGAATATTGCGTAGGCAAGTTCTGCTATATCAGGAGCTTGCATTCTAGACTAGTATTATGCTAACATAATGATGTTGTGCTAGCTTAAGGACATAATGCACGGATGTTGTGCAAAGAAAGGAGTGTCTGAGACTAGTTCTTGCGCTAGCAATTGTTGACAAATTGCATGACACTCATTGCACTGCATAGTTGAACAATGTCTGTCTCACAACATTGTTGCACAACATGGCTGAGCAATGCCTGTTCCACAACACTCATTGCCCAGCCATGAAGTGCAACCTTTTATATATCCCAGAGGTCTTCCACTAGCAGCTGTGCAACACCACAGAGCACCATAACTTCATGTAGCGATGCAACCTTCTTGTGTGAGTGCAGCTTTGTTCATTGTTCAAATGTACTGTTAGGATATCAGTCACTGAGGCTACTCTGACGATCACCAGAAAGCGGGCTAAGGGAGCCTAGCTCGCTTTCTGATGCTCTTCGGAACCACTGGACTCCTGGGCGGGTCCAGTGGTTCCAAGGCGGCTAGCCTGCCTAAATCTCCCTCCCCTTAAATGAAGTTAATGGAGTGAGCGCTCCATTAACCTCATTTATTTGCTTGTGTGCTGCCATGGCATGCGGCAACACATGAGCAGACCCCTGGCCGGGAGGCTACAAGCAGCCTCCCGGTTCTGGGGGTCCCCCCAGAATGCCCCACACGCTTGCGCAGGGCATCCTGGGACTTCTGGGTGCCGAGCAGCCCCCGATCCTCGCAGCCCCCATCAGCTCCGTGACAGAGCCAGTAGTTGTGTGGGCTGCCAATCCGGCCGCCTAGGGCTTGGAGGCTGCTCGTGTTTGGAGGCTGCTCATGTGGAGGCTAAGCCCTCTCTCCCCACACAAACCCTCCTGGTGCTTTACACGGGTCATGTGAAGCACCTCACTGTCTCAGCACTCCAAGGTTTCAGAGAGGAGTCTTTCCAGTCCTACCAGGAGATGCCAGGAATTGAACCTCAGATCATCTGCATGCAAAGCATGTGCTCTCCCACTTCCTTAACTACTAACTCAGCACTGTGCAGTTGGTTGCTGGGTAGCTCACAGTGGACCATGATGTCAGCAGCAAACTCTACTGCCAGTCATTTAGCAGGCATGTGCCCCCATGGCGCTGAGGTTACAGTCCCCATGTCTCCTCTACTACCTTGCAATCTCCTTCAGTAAGGGTGTTGGTTCGCCCACCATTGTACAGCACTGCACAGTAGCAGTTCCTCTAGCAGAGCGTCTGATGAGCCAGTGCTGCATGCATTGGCATTGGCTGTGTATGCCTAAATCTGCTTGGAAAACCATGATTTAGGTGTTGAAGTAGGGTAGACTAAAGAGTGGATTCTTAAGTAGAAAGTGTATTGGACTTCAACAAGGCAGACCTGGATTTATGCTCAGCCATGAATTTCTCTGGCCAAATTTCTCTTCTTTACTTCCCAAGGTTGTTGTCAGGGTACAGTGACATAAGCCCTTGTATGCTGTGGGTGGGATGCAAATGTGATAAGTACCTCTTATAAGTACCACCACCTCTTATAGATGTGGTGACAGCCAACAACCTGGATGGCTTTAAGAGGGGTTTGGATAACTTCATGGAGGAGAGGTCTATCGATGGCTACTAGTCGGAGGGCTATAGGCCACCTCCAGCTTCAAAGGCAGGATGCCTCTGAGTACCAGTTGCAGGGGAGTAACAGCAGGAGAGAGGGCATGCCCTCAGTTGTTGCCTGTAGGCTTCCAGCGGCATCTGATGGGCCACTATGTGAAAAAGGATGCTGGACTAGATGGGCCATGCTCCTGATCCAGCAGGGATGTTCTTATGTTCTTAAATAGATGCCTTATTGGGGTTTAGGACACAACAATGTATCCTGAACAAATGTTAAATCAGATGGTTGCAGATAATTGATGTTCAGACTCACTTTGAGACTGTGATAGGAAAAGAAGCTAAACTTCAGCAAGAGGCACCTAAGACTTGAAAGCAAATGACTGTGATTAATATCTTACATTTCTATAAAGGCGCTTTTCATGCCTAATGAGCCTGGAGTGTTTTACAAACTATAAAAGGAGTGCTTCATTTACCAATAAAATGTGGCTGGCTCTGCTGCAAATGAAAAACTGCAATTCTGTGTCCCCCGCCTCCGGTGCAACATGGCAATTTAGGAGACGAGGAAGACAAGCTATCATATCTTTCTGCAGGAGAACAATGCAGGAGAAAATTCAGGCACTCTGAAAAGTGCAATCACTCAACTGCTTGAAATTGCCACAAGTCTCTTTAATTTTAATGCGTCTCTAACTTGTCCAGCATTCAGAGAATCAAGTTTATTATTGAGGGTGAATTCATACATTGCACAACTTTGATGGAGCTGCTTCCTTTTGTCCCCCACCCGCCATGCTGTTTCAGTAATGTATGGAGGAAGGAACATTTCACATGCCCCAAGACTCTTTGTTGTTTTCCATCCACATGCTGCTGGAACAGCATGCAAAGCGACTGTGCAGAAAGGGCGTCTAGCCTGCCACAGTATAATTTTCTCCCCACATTAAGCACTCAGGACTGCCAGCACCTGACATCTTGTTATTGCTCAGCTCTGGTTTTGCCTACTTTGGTCCCCTGCTGATGGCCCTCTTGTACAAATGTCAGGAACGAAGAGTGTCTGAGTCCTTGCAGTTTTGGGGTCTAGCTGTTGGGATCGCTTCAGGTATCTTGTGCAGAGGAGGAGGCAAGCAGAAGTGGGGCTCAGAGCATAGGTAAAGAGCAAAAGGCAAGGTCACAGCTCTTACGATGGGCAAGAATGATAAAGGTAGGCTGGGCAAACTAGGGAGCAGACCAGGAAGTAAGTTGTGGGGAAGTCACAATCTAGTAAGTGCAGAGGACAGCCTAACTGCATCTCCTGGGAACAAGCTGCCCAGATGGATGGAGTACACCAGATATTGAAACTACACAGTAAGGCGTGAAGTGAAATTTATTCTCTGTGATCACTTGACTCCCAAGATCAGTTGAGTTCTGTCTAACAGGGCATGTTGCTTTGCTGCTGAATAGGAACTTGGACTTTGGTAGTCAATTGTCTTCAGCCTTTTCAGATCCAAGAATGCTGCTGAGTCCCAACCTGCATCACAGGACTCACTTTTAATTTATTAATAAAAAGAATAATATAGTTGTGGACTAGATGAGAAATGACCCTTTCAAGCTGTGTGATTCTACCACTCTAGTTCCCAAAGACATCACCTTTCCTGTAACGTTAGTAGGGTTTCAATTTTGCTGCCTGTCCCACTTTAAGCTTCATAGAAAGACAAGAGATTTCCTTCAAAGCCAAGCAAGTGCAGGAAAAAAACCTTTCAGTGGGTCACCATTCCATTTCTACAGTTGTGAGAAAGGATGCGTTGTCTGTTCTGTCTCATAGCCGGCTGACATCGGCAGTGAACTCTCTAGGCAAGGCTGCCAAACGGCTGTCTTCTGCATTTCCTGATCTGAGCAAGCTGTTGTTGCTTTCCTTGAATATTAATTACTGTATCATGAATGCTGCAGTTCAGTACCACTAAAAACTAGGTGATAAATCAAGTATGGATGAGCAATAATGGTAATGCAATATGTTTATTATTATTTTACACTAAAATTAATTGGTTTATACGCTAGGTAACTACTTTCAGTAATGCCATCAGCAGGGATGCTTTGCTATCATTGGGTAGGTGGGCTCAGTCATAAAATACAGGGATTGTATCCCTTGGAGATGACGACTGCCTAAGGCAAATTTGATGCACAACCCAAATTTAAGAGCTGCTCTATCAATTAAATGCCATTGGAAGCAGCATCCCTTAAGTGAGTATTTCAGTGTTCAAGAGTACTGTGGAGTAGCACTCACTGTGAATCCGAGCCATCATGGAGTGAATTTCCTCCTGCCCCTACCAGTGGGTAGAAGTGATACAGATTGGGAGGCAAGGAAGCTCACTACAACCTTTTTGGCATATTTAGCTCCATTCAAGGCCAAAGCATGAGATAATGCCATGCTATGCTGTGAATGTGGTGTTGCCTCTAGTCTGCTGAGGTGGGGAGCAGGCAGAAGCATAGAAAGGGGTAGTGGGCAGGAGTGCAGGCTTGATTCCATGCCACCGCCCTTATTCTTTAATCCAGGAAAACCTCTTTTGCCTGGACCACTAGTTTGCCACTCATGTCCTTGGCTGCCTTTTCCAAGAGGAGATCTAGTCAAATAAGCCCATATGGACATTTCTCTTTTCCCAACAATTCTTCTAGAATGTAAGCAGTTAAACTGTGCCTTGTCTATGAATAAAAGTATGCCTGTTTATTAAAACATTGACTCGAAGACATTGCCCACAAGGATTTAAGATTGCCACATACGCCAGCATATTTTAGTATAGTTTATACAAGCACATTTCAGCATGATAATATTTCTTTTTAGGGCTTACATTGTGTTTCCCAAAACTTAGATTTACAAAAACTCAATTTCTTAACATTTTGGTGTACAGCAATTGGATCCCAGATCTTTTTTTTTTTAAATTGACTGGATGACTCAGTCTTTGTCTCTCTCTTTAAAGTGGTTTTATTCTTGGTGTGTTTTTTTAATCTCAGAAAATACATGATGTTCAACTTTATAATTGAGATTAGCATTATTGCAATAATTTACAAATGGATTCCAGATCATGTTAATAATATCTGTTTGTAGTGTGCCTTCTTGACTTCATTTATAGAATGTCAGTTTGTTAATTATCATAGGACACCAAGAAGACACATCTCTCGTCAGAAGTGTTTTCAGTGGTATCACCACTAGATGTCCCCATGCTGTGCTGAAATTCCAGGGCCTGGGTTCTCATTTAAGCTGACATAGTGAACCTTCCCAGTATCATAGGGAACAAGCACACACCCTTTTACATCATCCCGAATACTTGTACATCGCTTGACTCACTCAGCATTCGATGACGTGTGGCTGAATGTGCAAGCCAGCATCTTTGAAAAATAATGTGTTTGAGGTGATAGATTCCATAGAGTATATGCTGTTCAATCTGTGAAGCTCATCCACACATACAAGACATCACTTAATGCAGAAGTGACCGCGTGATGAACATGCATCTTTGAATCAGCCCTTAGTTTTCTCTCTCTCCTTGAGCTTCCTGAGAACATAAGAACAGCCCTGCTGGATCAGGCCCAAGGCCCATCTAGTCCAGCATCCTGTCTCACACAGTGGCCCACCAGATGCTGCTGGAAGCTTACAGGCAGGAGTTGAGGGCATGCCCTCTGCCCTGCTGCTACTCCCCTGCAACTGGTACTCAAAGGCATCCTGCCTTTGAGGCTGGAGGTGGCCTATAGCCCTCCAACTAGTAGCTGATGGTAGACCTATCCTCCATGAAGTTATCCAAACCCCTCTTGAAGCCATCCAGGTTGTTGGCTGTCACTACAACTTGTGGCAGAGAATTCCACAAGTTGATTATGCGTTGTGTGAAAAAGTACCTCCGTTTGCTGGCCCCCTGCTAACTGGGCAAAGAGGCACCTTTTAACGTGGTGATTCTCTTTATTTAGCAGGGGAGAGTAACTGGCCCTATCCACCCCCAGCACAGTACCTCCAGTGACTGTTGCTGGTGTGTGTCTTATGTTTCTTTTTAGAATGTGAGCACTTTGGGGACAGGGAGCCATCTTATTTGTTTGTTATTTTTCTTTGTAAACCGCCCTAAACCATTTTTGGAAGGGCGGTATAGAAATCTAATAATAATAATAATAATAATAATAATAATAATAAAATTTCCTGGCAGTCAATTTCATGGGATGACCCCTGATTCTAGTGTCATGGGAGAGGGAGAAGAATTTCTCTCTATCCACTTTATTCACACCATGCATGACCTCTATCAAGTCTCCTCGCAGTCGTCTTTTTTCTAAACTAGAAAGCCCCAGGTGTTGTAACCCTTGCCTCATAAGAAAGGTGCTCTAGGCCCCTGATCATCTTGGTTGCCTTCTTCTGCACCTTTTCCAGTTCTACAATGTCCTTTTTTAGATGTGGTGACCAGAATTGTACACAGTACTCCAGGTGTGGCCACACCATAGCTTTGTATAAGGGCATTATAAAATTAGCAGTTTTATTTTCAATCCCCTTCCTAATGATCCCTAGCATGGAATTGGCCTTTTTCACAGCTGCCGCACATTGAGTCGACACTTTCAACGAGCTGTCCACCATGACCCCAAGATCCTTCTCCTGGTCAGTCACCGACAGCTCAGATCCCATCAGCATATATTTGAAGTTGGGGTTTTTCGTCCCAATGTGCATCACTTTACACTTTCCAACATTGAACCACATTTGCCATTTTGTCGCCCACTCACCCAGTTTGGAGAGATCCTTTTGGAGCTCCTCACAATCTGTTTTGGATTTCACTACCTGAAAGAGTTTGGTATCATCTGCAGATCTGGCCACCTCACTGCTTACCCCTACTTGTAGATCATTTATGAATAAATTAAAAAGCACCGGTCCCAGTACAAATCCCTGGGGGAGTCCACTTCTGACTTCCCTCCATTGTGAAAACTCTCCATTTATACCTACCCTCTGTTTCCTGTCTTTCAACCAGTTAGCAATCCACACATGTACTTGTCCCCTTCTCCCATTACTGCTAAGTTTCCTCAAGAATCTTTGATGAGGAACTTTGTTGAAAGCTTTTCGGAAGTCCAAGTCAACTGGATCACCTTTATCCACACTTGTTGACACTCTCAAAAGTACTTGTTGACACTCTCAAAAGTACTTGTTGACACTCTCAAAAGTACTTGTTGACACTCTCAAAGAACTCCAAAAGGTTTGTGAGGCAAGATTTACCTTTGCAGAAGCCATGTTGGTTCTCTCCCAGCAGGGCCTGTTGTTTGATGTGCTTTACAGTTTTATCCTTGAGGATGCTTTCCATCCATTTGCCTGGAACGGACATTAAGCTAACCGGCCTGTAATTTCCCAAATCGCCCCTGGTTCTCTTTTTGAAAATCAGTGTTATATTTGCTACTTTCCAGTCCTCCAGTACAGAGCCTGATTTCAGGGATAAGTTATATATTTTAGCAAGGAGCTCGGCAATTTCATATTTGAGTTCTTTGAGGACTCTTGGATGGATGCCATCTGGCCCTAACGATTTGCTGTGGTCTGAAGAAATGTCGTCCTACTACATCTCAGAGTCCCCTGAGACCATCACTCAGTGACTGGACACCTACTTTGTGTGCAGAATGTCCCCAGTTCAGTACTTGACCTCTCCAGGGGATAGGGATATCCCTGTCTGACATCCTGAGGTGCATCTGCCAGCAAGAGTGGACAATACTGACCTGTGTATATACAAAACACATGCAATAGTCTATTGTAGCAGTTGGACTTCAAGACAAATCTATATGTTCATATAAAAATCCAAGTAGGGACATACTTGCAATCACTAGCATAGGAATAACCTACAGTTGTGCAATGCACACCCCACTTGAAACTGCATTATGCTAAAGTATATGCAAAATGCAGGCATTCCCTGCCCTGCATTTTGTGTGGATGCCCTAGTTCTAGACTTATGCTAGCATGAAGCAATTGCTCACCATGTTTAAAATGATATTTGACAAATAGCAGTTCAAAGATAGTGACAAAACAAAATTTAAAACGTTCCTCTTAAATTTGATTTCAAGGGACAACTATTTAGTAAGGGCATGGGGTGTTGCCCCTCCTTTCTGAGCAGTTATTTCGAGCACCTGTGTCTCTCTCTAATTGTCTGATTCTACACATAGCAGGCTGCTTACCCTATATGCTTAGATTGATTTTATTCCAGTGTTACTTTCGTGGCTTCCCTATGAAATCCTTGGACTTGTAATTTTGTAAAGTTGTGGAGAATCCTTTGTTCAAGATAACCTAGCCCTTCCTCTTAGAGCAACGGTTCCCAGGGTTTGCTGGGCAGAGGGAATGACCACCAGACCAGTTTAATATCTACACCACCTTGTATTATGGCAAAGCATATACAAAGCACAGTCACCCACAGCCCTGCATTCTGTGCTTATACCTCAGTCTGCAAAGTAGATAATTCCTGAGTAATGAATTAAGCAAATGAGTGATCATATCCATAAGTTATGCCGACTGGGATGGGGATAAGATTGCTGCTAAATCCTCAAGTGTTGACAGAGCGCAATGCTGCAGTGCAGGAAAAAATGATACATAACACGGGGCCACATCACTCTGCCACCATGTACAGAGACATAAGTGCACATACGTGGAAGTACGTAAGAGGGCATTTGGTGATAGGGCGGTTTTGGTGATATGACACTTAGAACAAAGGGAACACTTTGCACAAACAAATACCCAATCACCAGAGAGAACAGCAACAGCAACAAAGCAGATGAATAATATTTGTGCTCTCAGAACTCTTACAGGTATCCTGGCTCAAGACTCCAGATTCAAATCCCTACCACATTCTTCAGTTGTACTTCTGGAACTGGGGTTGTAAGGACAAGGCATCTCATACAGGTAAGCAAGAGGAGGGGCTCACAAAGGAAGGGAAGCCCCTGCCTCAAAGCACTACTCTTAAACATCCTCCATTCCTCCCCAACACCCCAAGAAAAGAGATGAGTATGCAGAGCCCACAAACACCCATAGCCTTGGATTGTCACCCATGCAATTAGAGGCAGCCGTGTGCTGGCTAAATGCCCCTCTGGCTAATAGGTTGGATCAGTGACCCTTACAAAGGGGTCACAAATATGCAATTTGAAGTAACAGATCTTCTGTTGGCCAACACACCTTCAAACACAGATAAATTCCCACCACTCAGTAGTGAAGACATTGAGGAACACAGTTACCATTGTTGGTGAACACCATGCACTCCACCAACTACCACTGTTGGCCGAACACTCATGGCTCATTTTTTCCTCCAGCAGACCACATGGCAACAGAACTGCCAGAAGTTGGACACAGAGGTTTACTGAAATACCCTCATGGGATGGGTGAGAATTACTTATCCAAACAAGTTAATCCCCAGATATAGGCGTCAGGTTGACTTGCAGGTGGAGAGCTAGGCTGAGGCAAGTGGGATGGAAAGAGCACCAGTTGTCCTCCCGTAATCAGTCACCAGATTCTAACGGACCACCCAGGAACTATTTACTATAGTGGCTACCCATTACTCATGACCATTCTCATGTTCCTTTTGTCTCTCCACAGACAATGATTCAGTACGGATGCAAGGCTTTTCTCCACACACACACACACACACACCCTCCAGTGCTATGCAGACCAGAAGCAAGGCCTAAAGCAGCAGAAGTGAAAGCCAGCTGTACCTCTCTGGGTTGATACCTTTTTATGAGAGCTCCTTCATCTTTCCAGAGTGCAAGACAGACAATAATGTAATATTGTCTGCAGCCTTACCCAGTATGGAGGTGCAGCGAATAAAACAGCTGAACCTGTTGCTTTGCTGTCATGAAGCCGACAGGAGCAAAAGGCCTGGCTGCTCCTTTCTTCTCTGATATTGTCAGAACTCACTCCACAACTCATCCACTTCAATAAAAGCTGTGACTAATTCAACTGTGTCTCTTTTCTCATTACGGTTAGGAAAGTGGTAACTGCCCGCTGTCATATTACTTATCCTCCGCTGTCTTGATGATGGAGTGCCAGTACTCCAAAAGGAGGAGTGCCAATCCTCCAAAAGGGTTCACCAACACACTAGGGATGTGCATGGAACCAGTTCTGTGCACTCCCAGGAGGTGGGGGTGGTTGCTTTAAGGAGCAGGGAGGGTGTCCTTACCTCCTCTACCGCATTTCCCCCGCTGGCGCTGCTGCCCAAGCCACTGACGCAGGGTGGCTGAGTACCTTCTTGCTGCCCCGCTCAGTTATGCATGTGCACCAGCCACTTCTGTTATTACACTGACCGGGGCAGCAAGAAAGTACTCAGCCACCCTGAGTCAGCAGTTTTTGCAGCAGCACCGGTGGGGGAAATGCCGTGGAGGAGGTAAAGACACTCTCCCCGCTCTTTAAAGCAACCACCCTTGCCTCTGAACTGGGCCGAATGTCGGCGTTTTGAACCAGTTCGGCGCTCCAGAAAAGGAGTGCCAAACTGATTCCGTGCACATCCCTACAACACACCTTGCCAGGACTGTGGGTCTATATTCTGCCTATGCCTTACCACTGGAGCACCAGCAAAGCATCTACAATTTGGTAGGGCAGTTCACATGATCATAATTAAGGTAGGAGAAGCGTTTTGCCCTAATTTGGGAGCTGTGCGTGCTCCTGTTTGCCAATCCGTTAAAACAAAGTGTCAGTTAAAACAAAGATTGGAGGTGTCATCCATGCTCATGTGCTAAGCAGCAGCTTTCACTTACCCAGCAGCTATGCCTTGATAAATAGGCTGTGTGGGAGGTAGGCTCAGGCTCTGATGATGTTTCCTCCACTGCTGATAATATGCTTGGTAAAAGTGCTGGGTGGGATGGTTCAATTGGAGCCTGTGCCCGCCTCACACATGATCATTTTCCCTTTCTCCTATCTAGGTTTTTGTTGACAGATGACCAAAAATTGGGAGCGCACCGCTCACAGCTCCCCAAGTTGGGTAGGATGCTTGTCCTACCCAGCCTACCACTGTAAAAACTGCCTTATTGTGTGTCATCTAAGACCCACAATTGCAGATGGACCTCCACCACACCTTTTCTCGTTTTGCCCAAAACAGGGAGATTAGAAATCAACTGGTGGTTGTTAAGATTGGAGACAGATAACAAGGTGCCCTGGGAAAATAATCAAGGTCTCTGGCACTAATGAACATAGATGAGTTGTGGTGCAGTAGGATGAAGGCTGGGCAAAATAGAAGACATCCTAGGCTATGAATGGGTCAAGCCATTACAAAAGCCAGTCACTCTGACTGGTTACTATTGCATGGCATATTCAGGTGCACATGATTCTTCCAAGTCCTTCCCCTGAGGGACCATAATCACTAATCTTGGACTACATGTATGTTAAGCTACTGCTGTTAAACTGAGCTATGGCTCCAGTGTACAATCCATTCAGCACTGGGATTCCTGGGTGCATTGCATGGACATGGGGGAAAGGGAGGGATATGCAATGGGTTTGGCCCCAGGGAGCACTGTCTTGGGTCTTGTGGTTAGATTATTCTTCCATAGAGTGGGAAACTTGGTGTTCTTGTCTTCTTCTCTGTCTGGATTTTTCTGCCTATGATTTATTTTTACTAGCAGGACTCTCAAAAACGTGAACTTTACTGAGGGGCATAGCTACACTTGAGTGGATGGGTTCAAAGACCCGCCCCCACCCCGCAGCTCCTGAGGGCCCTCCAGCTCCACCCCTCCCTATTTTCTTCATTATCTCCAGCCTCATCTCACTCTGAGGAGCCGCCAGGGAGAAGGGTGAACACAGGCTCCCTCTCCCTTTGCTATGCCCCTATTTACCATCTGGGGGTTACATGTGCTTCTCTCCATGGTGAGAATAAAAATCACATCCCTTGCTTTGTACTGTGTCACTCTTTCCCATTGAATTACCAGGTAGCTCATGACATTGACTCTATGAGCTTGCTGTTATATTTTCAGTTCTTCCTTATCCTTGTAACTCCCTTTCCTCTGCCTTGCAAACAACTCTTTCCTCTCACACACACATCACCCAGGAAAGCCCCTGAATTTGATATCCAAGCGTCCTGATTGCTGGGCCATGGGAGATCTTCTATCAGGCAGACAATTGTATCTATTCCTGGGAATATGCTTTTACTTTATGTGCTGGAGATCTGGCGGTATCATTGTGGTGTTCTCTCTGTTGCCACAACTTGATAGGCACCTTTCCTGCAGGGGTGATGTTGAAAGGGATGTTATCAGGAAGTAACATGTTTGATGAGTCATGGTGTTGTCAGAGTCACTTGGAGAGTAGCTGTGGGTGATGCTGCCTTCATTTTTGTTTCTTTTGGTATTGTTGTGCTGTTGACTTTGCTGTTTGAAATGCATAGGAGAGTGACTACATTGCACTGGCTTTAGGTCTGGCATAGCAGAACCATAGAATCAACCAGTTCACATGCATAACAAAAGATCGAATCCCTTTTTGTTAAGAGGGTGACAGTTTGACTTCTTAATTTACAGGACTGTTTTTGAATATATCTAAGAGCAGGCCTCTAAACTTGTTTTTTTAAATCTCTCCTTTAAATTTTTATTGGGTAAACATAACACATAACAAACAGTCATTAATAATATAACAACAATCATCACAAGCAGTTATATTCCTTTCTACAATCACATAAGCTCTGATTTCTATTTAAATACACAACAGCCTCATTTAACAATCTTCCAGATACTGATGTAACCAGAAGGTAGAGAATAAGCAAAGATTTCCTGATTTGTAAATAAAATAAAACCAGACCATGTGGTAAACAAAACCATTGAGATTAGCCTGACCCAACTGAAAACAAATAGTATGGGTCAGTTTTTCCGATATAGCTGTATGCCACATGTGCTGATACCAAGTATCAAGGGTCATGGTTTTATTTTCCATCATTGCGCAATAGACAATCTGGCGGCTGTTAACATAACTGCTATCAATTCCTCAGATGAAAACTCTGAATTAACACCCAGAGATATATTTAGTAATGCCAACTCTGGAAAACGTAACCTCTGCCTTATAATTTTACTCATCTCTGAGAAAACCTCTGTCCAAAAAGAAAGAACACTAGGACAGGACCACCATGAGTGAAAATATGTTCCCCTTGACCCACAACCATTCCAACAGAGTGGGGAAATATAAGCTAATCTGGAAGGGGCCATATACCATCTATGGAAACATTTTAAAAATTTTTCCTTTATTTGGGCTGAGGTTGAAGCAACGGGCTTCCATTTCCATATCTTGTTCCATTCCAGATCACAAATAGTCTGTTGTAAATCATGTTCCCAACTCAGTTTAAGGCCAACTAAAGGGTTATTCATTTGATTAAACCTTGTAATCTTGTCCTCTACGGCACTAAAAGCTCCTTGCTCCCTCACTAAAATCTACAATGGTGCTCCTAAAGTCCACAAAATGGCATTGTAATTTCAAAGATCTCTTGCTACTCTACAGTGTCAGAAATATTAATAGTATTACACTTAGCCTCTTTTCTATTTCTTGACTTTGGAAGGTGAATTAAGAATTGCATACAGTGAAACAGACAGATTTGCATTTGTCACAAGGATGTCTTGGCAGCAGTGGCAGTTCCTCTGCTCTCCGAGGCTGGACAGGAGAGCACTAGCTGCTGTTGTGTCTTTCAGTGGGAACTCCTCCTCCTCAGCTGGTGGGAATATCATTTGGGGGTTGCTCCCATTGGCTGATGGTGTGGATAGAAGAAGGAGAGTTGCCATGATGATGCCGGGGCCTGGGGGATGCTCCCGTTGGCCAATGGAGGGTGACCAGTGACAAAGGAAGGGGTTGTGTAAGCCTGTTGGCTGTCTTGTCCAATGTTGCAACCACAAAGGGGTTACCATTTACCCAAGTGGGCCGGCATGGACCCTTGCATGGGCCTGAACCCTTAGGCTCATGCCGAACCTGATCCACCCATGGTGCCAGCTCTGCCTGTAATGTTCTGTAAGAATCATTTGGTCATGCAAATGATCCAATTAATTTCCACACCAGCATTAGCCCTTCTTTGACACAGGCAAGGAAGAAATACATCTTTCTCCGACCCATATCATACTTCTTTACTCTCCCAGAAGAGGTATACAGGGGAAAAGCTCCCCTTTTTTAATCAGAAAAAGAGAATTAAATAATAGTGCATTTTCACTTACTGTTTATAAAATTGCTTTCTTTGGTATACTGAATGATTTGGTAACTGCTGCATTTGTTTTCTGTTTCAGCATCAGTGACAGCTCCTGATTGAACATACTTTTTTTTACAAAATCTAAATGTTGATGCAAAATGTGTTAATTTGTAGTTAATGGGAAATAATGGTCTAATTAAAATACTGGTGAACTAGTTAAATGCACCATTGATTTTTTAAAAAATTATGCTTTGCATTGAGTGCTTTCCTGAGCAGAAGCAGCTTCTTCAAGCAGATCAGTGTTACTAGTGTTGAGTTTAGAGTCAGGTGACTTCTCCTGGGATTGGTTCAGAAAAAAAGCCAAGCTACTTTAGGAAACAAAATCAGAGATAATCTGGTTTATTTTCCAGGCCAATCAGACTTTGGAAATCACTCAGCCAGTCCCTAAAACTTCCTTCCCTGTTCCCTTTAAACTGGATTTTCAGAGTATAGAAGGAACAGCAGCAGTGTGATGGTCTTGCTGCATGGAAAGAGAAGGTATCTCCCCCACACCACTCCCAGTGCTTTGGCATGTTGTATCGTACCATGCTAAGACAAAAGACCCTGGTGGACTTTGGGGGATATAGCTTAGGCCTTAATATATACCAAAGGTGTAATTCCTATTTTAATGAAAAACCTAATGTATTTTTGTTACAGTGCCCCCACCAGCACCCATGGTGCCACCATTGATATTATATTTTCCTAACTCCATTTTCAAAACACTCAAGAAATTTTGCAACTTGGCAATCAGGAATGATCAAATACAGTTTTTGAGCAAGGCTGCGTATTATTGTGCACACTAGTCACTGGATGAAACAGGCGTGAAATTTGCCATTGGCAGAATTCAGCAGTCTGAGAAAACCCTTGGCTATCATCCTTTTAAAATGCTTCTAGCTCTTAAGGTGGCCAAGGTAGCCTTTAAAACATATTAAAACCGTCCTCACAACCTTAGCTGCAGGGCTGGGGAGGGCAGGGGTTGGAAGGCAGGAGATTACCTACCTTCTTTCCCCATGAGCGGCTGCCGTCTCGGACTCTGCTGCACCATGTATCCACTCAGTCAACTCGGCAATGGAGCCCTGAGCTGGGATTGGGAAGAGGAAGTCCTCCCGCATTCCACAGTACATTGCAGGAGTAGCGGAGCAGTTGCTTTCAGGAGAGCAGCTGCTCTGCTCTACGCGACCACTCCTCCCCATCTTACTGCCTAAAATAGTGGCAGGTCAGGGGGAAGCCCAGCTACCCAGTGGTGATCGCGCAAATGATCACCTTCCAAGGTAGAATGAACCAGTGGTTCATTCTACCTCAGTAAATAGCCGGGTAGAGAAGTTGACTCCACAGGTCTGGAGTGGAGGGCTCCCGGTGCTCCAGATGACCCAAGCTGCCTGGAGTAACATCTCGTGTTGTGAGAATAGCCTCATTGTCAGCATCATCTAGACTATGATACATACAGATGTCTGTATACTCATGCATATTTTTGTGTGGATGACTTCAGTAGCTTTGATTTCAAAGATTAACCTGGAAACCGGCCCCTCAAATTTTTGCTACGTACAGGAAGTGTGCTGCTGTACTGGTGTTCAATATAACATGTGAATAACTGTACCAGTGTATAGATCTGTACCTGTGTACACTGTATTCTTGTATGAGTGTTCAACATAATGTGTGAATAGGGCTATTATCACCAACCGATTCAAGAATTTTTTGTTGATTAATCACCCACCTTTTAACTGACCAACACATTTGCATATTTATCAATATAAGCACATATATACTTCAACATTGGTTCCTTTTTGAGAGAATGACGTAAGGGTAAGAAACAATTTAATAAGCAAAAACTACCCACTCACTGGCTGACATCCTGACTAGGGAAGCACCAGTGCAAAAAGAGGAGCACTTGAGTAGCATCAGTGCTTCTGTACTCTGTTTATAAGCTGGCCGTGGACTGTAATGGATTTGATTTGATTTGATTTAGCATCAGTGCTTCTGAAGAGTTCCAGACTAATGCCGTACCAGTGCTAGTTGTGTATGTGGGGAATTTCAACAATCTTCTCTTTCTTCAGGTAGTGGCAACAGCAAAAAAATAAAATAAAAAAATGATGGGGGGCACAGGAGGGGCAAAGTGCATTTATGGGTGGGTGAGCTGTATCCCACATATTAGATATTGGCAACAGAAATGGGGGGCCGGTGAAGGGTCAAGCCACTTGTCTGGTGGGGGACATGTGCCCACCCATGCCCCCGGAGCCACTCTTGACTCCAGGAGCCCTTTCCTTTCCTTCTGGGCCTACTTTCAGGGACATATTTTCAGGTAGCACAAAGTACTTCCTGGGGAAAGGGGAGTCATCAAAATGTGTCCCCATCACTGAGCTAGCATTGTAGCTGAGTTAGTTGAACTTTTCAGGAGGACCAGTGCTTTGTTAGTCAGGATGTCAGCCACCATTTAAAAGACAGGCATTTTTAATACTTTACTTTTCACTCCCTATTGTAGTAGCACACCAGGACTAAGATAAAGTAAAGGTAAAGTTGAGCCGTCGAGTCGGTGTCGACTCCTGGCGCCCACAGAGCCCTATGGTTGTCTTTGGTAGAATGCAGGAGGGTTTTACCATTGCCATCTCCCGCACAGTATGAGATGATGCCTTTCAGCATCTTCCTATATCACTGCTGCCTAATATAGGTGTTTCCCATAGTTTGGGAAACATACCAGCGGGGATTCGAACTGGCAACTGTGCTCCCTAGGCAAGTAGCCCTACCCCAAATAAACAAATGTGTCTATAGCTCGCAGTCTCATTTGTCCCTAATTAAGTGTGATTGAACTTGTCCCTAATAAGTGTGAGTTGTGCTTCCTTTTCCTAAATGTATGAAGTTGAGCCCACAATCACTCTAGACACAGACATAGTAAATGCATCTTCCCCAGTAGGATATGCATGAACTCAACTTCGAATAGTCTGAACAAATATAAGAAGAGGAGCAAAGCTGAACTTGGCTTTCCTCTTCCCCTCGTTGTTGTTTTTTTTAGTACTTCTGAAGCAGTTCAAGGAATAAATAACTAGCAAACAGCTAGTGGAACCTTAGCTTATAGCTCATATAATTGGTGGGATTCAATTCTACTATTGAGATTTCTGGGCAATTAAATGGAAATTCTCTATTACAGTGAGAACTGAGGGACTCTGAATGCTAATATGTTTTTAAACTAGTTATGTCCCAAGTCCGCTACTCAATGTATGGTAATTTCATCTCCTTCCTTTTTAAGGTTTTGAAACTCATTTCTAGAACTGTAGAGCTGCCCTTAGAATAGCATTCTATTAACCAAGGCAACATGGCATGAATATTTTTACTATTTCTTATCAGCATCATTACCCCCCAACAATAACTGCTGACTCCTAAAATTCAGTAGTAATGTAAATAACATTGCATTCTTGTGTTTTCTGTTTTTTAACCCCTCCAGAATCCATTGCTCTACCCAACTGGGATAATTCTTTCTGTAGAAGCCTTTAATGGAAAGAGCAATTCCATTAAAACTGCATTACCTTTGAGAATTTTCTTTTGGCTACAGTCTTCTGTCAGGGAATTCAAAAGTAAATATTTTCAAATTCTCTAGAAAGCACTAACATTTTGCATTGTGGGATTTCAAATGTGTAGGTTCCAGGGTTCGAGGGGGTCCATGGGGCAAGGTAATTTCAGTTGACCCCCTTTCTCTGGAAGGGGTGGGATACACAGAAATTCTCACACTGCACGAGCTCAGGTGCAAAATAAGAAGGTCAGCTCCGTTGGGGTGGTGATCCAGTTATTGGTCTTAGGGTACTGGCTCAGCCTCACTACCCTCTTGGGCCTCCTATAGTTTTCAAAAGGTTTATAGTTCAAATCTGACCTTGCATGCAGTTCCCCTTAGGTGTTGTAATGCCTCATGGGACATACATAGCAGTTGGGCTCCAGTATAAAGTACCAGAAATTTCCAGTCTCCATGAAGTATCCCAATAACTTGAAGCGTAGAAACAGCCAAGCTCTTTGAGAGAAATGATGTAACCTATCTCCTCTTACTGTTAAATCTGCTACAAGAGGGCAAGAAATGTCGGGGTGGGGAGTAACTTCACCCATTAACATTTTGTTTCAGGCTGCCATTCAAGGGACAAGAGCAGGGTTAGTGGGGGTGGTGTGGAGGTGACAATTCTAGATGAGGACTCCAGTACAGTTACTGGGGAGAAGCCCCTGAACATAATAGGATTTCAGTGGAGCTTTTTCTAATAGAATCCTCTGAATATTGATTCTTTCTCCTTTCCAGGAAGCCATGACTGTTAAACCAATCTCAAAGCTGTTTCAACTCAACGCTTTTTAAATATACAGTGTATATATGCCCTTAATGAAATATGCACAGCTCATATCCAAGAAAGGGGTTCAGTCTATTGCTTTTACCCTCTCTGCACAAATGTCCTTGGGAATGCTTTCTGGCCTGAGAAACCAACCTGTTCCCACCCTCTATAGAAAACTGTTACGGTTTATCTCTCAAGGCCAGAAGGGTTACTATTGCTATTCATGTTAACTGACATAGTCCAAAGAACCTTTACTGGTGATTGATGTATTACAATATTTTTTGGCTGAGATACAGTATTATAGGACAGAATCCTGTTTTGAAGCACAATTGATGTAGGAAGTTACCTAACACAGTGTCATTTAATTTATTTACTTTATTTTTCTGTGTAAATCGCTTTGAGAAAAATGGTATATACAAGTAGTAGTAGTAGTAGTAGTAGTAGTGATGGTGGTGGTAGACCATTGGTCCATTATTATCTATAGTGGCTGTGGCTGGCTGGTAGTGGCTCTCCAGGTTTTCAGGCAGGGATCTTTCCCACTCCTTTCTGAGATGCCAGGGATCAGACCTGAGATCTTCTGTGTGCAAAGCATCTCCTCTACCCTTGAGCCTCATCCCCTCCCAATGAACAGGGATCGCTTGCATATTCCTCCTTTCTTGCTTTGTGTGTCTGGCAACTGGAGGGAAAGAGTTGTAACTCTTGATGCATAATGTCTTCCCTACCATTTTTGCTCTGTGATGAACCAGCAGACCAAGCTCAGTTTTATGGTCCAGCTTGTATTGTCACCTGGCCAGCTTTAAATTGAGTTTAAAAAATTATTTAAATCTTGGTCCTTTTAAAAAGGGAAATCTTAGTGGTGAGTAATAAGGCTGTGCAGATGCTCCTGCATTTCTATCTGCTTTCAAATTTCCAGATTTGGAGTGACATCTCCTGATCCTGTTGGAGTGGGTGGCTTGGGGAGATTTAGGAGTGCAAACAGGCTGCCGTATGAACATGCACAGTGTGGGTGAAATACAAAGAGTGATTTCAACATCACCATCACTGAAGCTCTTGTTTGCTTCCCAATGTAGAAGGAGAAGAGGGAACCACAACTTCTCATGTCTGTTTCCCTTCTAGCCCCTTCCCCCTTCCTGCAGCAATGGGCACAGGAGGCGGGGTGGGGAGATGGAGGGAGATGACAAGACTGTGGAAGAAACAGCCAGAAGACGCTGCAGTTTATTTATACAATTTCTATTTGTTTATTTGATTTCTATACCGCCCTTCCAAAAATGGCTCAGGGCGGTTTACACAGAGTAATAACAAATAAATAAGATGGATTCCTGTCCCCAAAGGGCTCACAATCTAAAAAGAAGCATAAGATATACAACAGAAACAATCACTGGAGGTACTGTGCTGAGGTTGGATAGGGCCAGTTACTCTCCCCCTGCTTGATAAAGAGAATCACCACCTTTAAAGGTGCCACTTTGCCAAGTTTGCAGGGATGCCAAGTTTGCAGTTGTCTCTTCTTCTGCATCAGGAGATTGAAAACTGCATGTCTGTTCTCTGGGTTGCAACCTGGTAACCCTAATGTTCTCCCCATTCCAGTGACTTTATGCCACAGTAGTTCTACCCATCTCTGTTAAATTTGATTTACTCCACTAAATGTATGTGAGACATGAAAATGAAGTTTCCTAGTAACTCGTGCTTTTGTTTGCTTTTTCACAATATCTGTTTATTATTACTTTTTACATTTTCTGCTCTGAATGAACAATAACAGTACATAAATTGGGAGCCATTGTAAGAGGTGACTGCGGGTGGCATAACAGAAGATAAAGCAACCTTATCTTGAGTGCATTGTTGTTATACTTTTATTACCCACTTATTGTGTGTTATTGAATCTATTTCTAGGCTTGGGCTCTTTCTCCCCCACCCCCTTGTTGTTTTGCATTGGGGTTTTTTCCTTTTCGCCTGTGTTTTATGTACCGTGCTAGGAGAAGGCCAAACAAAAAACCATTGACTTTTTCTTTGTTTGCTCCTCCAAATCCAATTTCTTGTCATTAATGATGTTCCTCACATGAAAGGAGTCTCCTAAGAAATAATGAATGGATTTTTGCTGCAGCAAGAGCTCAGGAGGGTTTGTTATCATTCAAGTATTGAAAGCTCCCTGGGCAGGGGAGGGGAACCACCATGCCGTTGTATTGCTTGCTGTATCTTCCAGTGATTTGACCTTCATTTGGTCCCACATGGCAGTCAATGTCTCGATTATACTACTTGGAAATCTCAGCCTGAATACAGCAAGATAGTGAGGCTGTTCTCACGACCCACCGAAACCAGGCTAAGGAAGCCCAGCTAACCCTGTTTCCCAGATCGTGTGTCACCACAGTGCGGCTCCATGCCACAGGGACTCCTGAGTAGTCCCCTGACCAGGAGGCTACATCAAACCTCCCAGTGTTGGGGGGCTTCCCAGCATGCCCTGTGCACTCATGTGGGGCATGCTGGGACTTCCAGGGGCCAGGAGGCCCCCGATCCCCGCTGCCCCAACCAGTGACAGAGCCGGTAATCGTGTGGGCAGCCAATCTGGCCACCCATGGCAAGCTCCTTGCTCATCTGCAGGGAGAGCAGGTCAAGCCCGCTCTCCTCACAGAATCCTCTTAAGCTCTTCACACTGCTCGTGTGGAGAGCCTTAGTAAAAGCCCCTTTCACAAGGTTTGAAACTGTGGATAATGGAAGGGGAGTAGCCCCCCCCTGCCCTTCATGCATCACAGAGCTGATAAAAGTGTGCGCGCAGGCACAACCCCACTTCACACATTTATTGTAGCTGGCAGCAGATTGCCAAGAGGCGCCAGGGCTAGAAGCAGGGACCAGTGGCTCTGTGCACAGCTCCCTATGGTAAACCAGTGAGCCCACAGGCTGAAATGCCTTCCTGGGCAGTGGAGTGGCTCTCCCAACCTAGACTGGCTGGTGGCCTTTCTCAACAGGGAAGGCTATAAAGCCTTCCTATTCACCTTGGGGTTTTGTGTCAACTTCTCCTATGTCCTCCCTTGTGGCCCCAGAGATTGAGTGGCAAGTGGGGTGTTGTTATTCAGTGAGGCTATTCACACGATGGGGCAAAATCGGGCTAGCAGAGGCTAGCCCGATTTTGCCCCATCGTGTGAACCACCGGGCTCAGCTGCGAGCCCGGTGGTTCTTAGGTGGGTAACCTGCCTAAATACCCCTGCCCTAAAACCAGGTTTGCGGAGCGAGTGCTCCACAAACCTGGTTTTGAAGATCGTGAGTAGCTGCGGTGTAGCTCCATGCCACGGTTGCTCATGAGTAGACCCCCGGAGGGGAGGCAAAAAGCTGCCTCCCAACTCCGGGGGTCTCCCCAGTATGCCCTGCGTGCTCTCGCAGGGCATACTGGAGCTTCCGGGGGCCACACGGCCCCCGAGCTCCCCAGCCCCCATCGGCTCCATTACGGAGCCAGCAATCGTGTGGGTGGCTGATCCGGCCATCCAGGGCTCCCTCCCTGCTCGTGTGCGGGGAGAGCGGGCTTAGCCCGCTCTCCCCGCTTAGCTGCAAAAACCCTATCTCACTGATCGTGAGACCCGGCTCACTGTTGCTCCCATGTCTCACCTGGGTAGGGCTCTGTTTAGCTCTCCCTGGCACTGCTAAGTCACTAGGCCTGCCGGTGGCTCTCAGTCCTCCTCACTGCAGCCCTCATCATCAGCCTCCATCCTGTTAAATAGGCCCTGGCAAGCCAGTGAGGGGAGGAACTCCCTTCTTGCAAGAGTTCCCCCTCTCAGAAAAGCACCAATTAATCCCTCCTCAGAAATGGCAAGTCTGGAGCTGCTGAGATCCAAGGCAGCTTTTTGCCATTGGGGCAGGCAGACAAGCTCAGCAGTGGCGGCGTGCCTACAATGTGCAGCAGTGGCAGTGGCAGTGGCAGCTCAGCAGTGGCAGCATGCCTAGAGTGTGTTGCTGGTTGGGGATGAGGCTGTGAAGCATGGAAGTGTGACCACATACCGCTGTCCTGTCCATTGCAGCTCCCTGATCCTTAGCATTTTGTTTGGGCAATGATAGACCTTCCTGGACCTGGCTTCCATTGGATGGCCCAGCTTTAACACAAAGCATGGGTAGAGCAGAGTGGGACATGCTTTCCCTCTACCCTTGATACAGTGTTGGGTGCACATAGTGGGTAGGCTGCTGTCGTCCTACACAGCCTGGGGCTAGCAGACAATCAGTTCTCCCTCTTTCTGCCTTTATTTTTGCCAGTGTCCTGTATTTACTTGAGGTCCCCTCTCCCCGCCGCCCCAGGTTCTTTGATGTTAGAAATTGGTGGGTTGTCTTCAATTCAGAGTCCTGTTCCTTCTGGATAAATACAGGTATAACCTGTAGGTTATACAGTTATAACCTGTATTTAACCTCTGTTTTTAAGGGGGTCATTTTCAATGCAGGGACTGTTCACCCTGAATAGCCCTGAACTATTCATTAGCTCAGGTGAAACTGGGCTAAGGAAGCCCAGCCCGGTTTTGCTGGCACGTGTGAACTGCCGGGAGCCATGAGGCAGCGCAGCAAAAACCCACTTAGGGAGCCTGCCACTTAGCCTGGATTTTGGGTGCGAGGGTTAGTGCTCATATGTCGGCGTAAACCAGGCTTAGTGCTTGTTTGTCGGCTCCGTGCTATACCTGCACATGGGTAGCCTCCCAGCCAGTGCCAGGAAGATCCCGATAATGCACCCTACTCTTGTGTAGTGCATTATAGGAGTTCCAGGGGCTGGGGAGACGCATCCCAGTCCCCTACCCTCCACGCTGCCAGCAGTAGTCAGCAATCATCTGGGTGGGTGATCCGCCCACCCAGGAATGAGCCCTTGATCATCTGCTGGGGAGGTAAGCATTTTAAGACTTCCTCCCCTGCAGATCGGAGCCCTTTCTCACTGATTGTGAGAAAGGACTCTCAGAGTCATCTTCGATTTGGGTAAATAAGGTACAAGTGTTTATTGTGAGTGCATATGGTGCTTGGAGCCTGGCTGGATGCTCCTTCTATCCTGATTTTGGTCCTGAGAACCAGCCCAGAGCTTCATTGTTGAGGCCCAGGCCTTATTGGGTTGTACAGCCTTGGCCCCTGCAATTAACAGGCAGTTTAAAGCCTCTGGATTGGTTATGCAAGCCTTGACTGGTTGTCAACAGCATCCTCTAAATCGGTCTTTTTTTAAAAAAACCAAACCCAGTTATGGATTGAGGGGGAAACATCATCTTCTTTTAGTCTCAGGATAGCCTTGCTCAACAATTGGATGTATAAAAAGACCTTTTAAAGCCATAGTCATATTAATTCTGAGTTTGTGGAAGGTGGTCATGTTAATCAGGTGCAGCACACAGGATTCTGCTTTTGGCACATTGCTGCAAGTACTTGGAAGATGACATCTGTGGTGATGTGCCAAAAGCTGATTCTTTGTCGTAGCACAAGATGTACTTCGGCCAGCCCTTGACAAGCTGAGCACCAACAAAGCACAGCACCAGCTTTTCCACAGTGTTACAATATACCCAGAGGGTCATAGGAACAGGCCGTCATCTGCTCACTTCTGCATGATGGGGACAGTGATGAGACTGTGGGATAGAATTTTCTGAAAATAATAATAATTAAAACAAACAACAACATATATAAAAATAATTGGACAATCGCTTTTTCTGTACCTTGATTCACAATAGATTGCCATAGAACCTGCTGATTTCAATGGACTCTTTGCTTTGTAAGGGACTTTGGTTTTCATCTTAAGAGGAAACCACAGATAGAAAAGACCTGTAGTCCATTGGCTGGTCACATTCTGAGAATGACTGAAACAGAGCCGAGGTTCACCCATGCATGTGGTAAATGGGCACGTCCAAGTCAGTGTGCTCAAAAGCATGACCTTGGTTTATTTGTACTTACCAGCAAACATGAGAACTAGTCACCCACGCAACTGAACGCTGCTTGCTTGCCATATATTGTGGCCGATGTGTTTTTGTACTCTCAGGCACACAGCTAAACTAGGTGGCAGCTGCGTAAACTGAGCAGCAATGGAAAAGGAAAATGTGGACAGGCAACAGATTAAAAAACTAGAAACACAGGGCAGGCAGTCGTAAACCGACAATTGTAATCAATGAGTTTCCCCAAAGAACTGTGTTGGGACCAGTACTTTTAAATTTGTTTTGAAGTTATATGGGGTCAAGGATGAGCAGTGAGGTAGCCAAGTTTGCAGTTGACTTATTCAAGATGATGAAAATCTAAGTAGACTGCAAAGAGCTCCAGAACTGTTTCTTCAAATTGGATGAATGGGCAACAGAATGGCAAAAGAAGTTCAGTCTAAAACTATTACGGTAGTTGACCAGATTTCATCATTAGAGTACAAAGCTAATGTTCAATACAGTTGATACCGTCTGTCAGATATCACGGTTACATTTAGGTAAAAGAAGTTTACCCAAATCAGGGGCATACCCTTACCTAACTGATAGGGGGAACCTTCACCATTGCTTGACGAATCTTGTATGCAATAGCACAAAATTTAGCAGCACAAGTTAACAAATACCATCTTGTCTACAAAAAGATAGGCTGCCTAAGAGTCTGTTGGTCTTCCCTGTAAGTTCTCTAAAAGGGGTAAAATCTATTTGCTACGTGGAGTGCTATAGAATTTACAGTGAAGTAAAATATGAGCCAAATTTTCAACTTCATCTGTTCTACAAAAACACTTGCACAGGTGATAGGGTATCTTTTTATATCTCCCCTCCAACCAAGCTGATGGAAACACTGAACTGGTTGGGATCTGAACTAGTTGTGATCAATCAGGAAAGAGATCCTTGGGATCTTGGCCTGTAATTCAGTGAAAACAGCTCCGTGTATAGAGCTGTGAACAAGGTAAATTCCATGCTGGGGGTCATTAGGAAAGGGATTGAAAGTAAAATTGTCAGAATTCATAATCCCTTATATAAATCTTTAGTGCAACCATATTTGAAATACTGTGTTCAGTTCTGCTTGCCCCGTTTTGAAAAGGATATCATACAGCTGAAAGAGAAGCAAAAAAAGATGACCAAAATTATCAAGGTGATGTATAGTTAGGCTCATGTTCTTATTTTCTGGGGACAGTCTCTATTTTCTGGAATCTGTCCCTGGTAAATCTGATCATTGTCCCATTTTCTCCCTATTTTTGCCTTCTGATGATGCTATACTTTTTTTTCAGGTGGGTTGTTATTCTTCAGGATTCAGCTTCCTTTCCGGAATCCCTAGATTTTAAATCTCCAAGTGGGTGGGCAGAGGCATCATGCCTCAAGTGCACCTGCATGTCAATGGGTGCACAGTAGTAAGGCACTCTGCAGTTACAGTATACAGCATATAGCAGATGCAATCCAGTCTTCCGCCATGGGTAATAGTGCAGGGGGCGGCAGGGCTTGGGTATGAGAATTGGTTTTTTCAAGTGTATCGCCATTTTCACCTGAGAAATGTTGGTGGGTATGGATTTGACTCATTTGCTTTGGTAACCGAGAATCATGTGCTCTGTGTGTACTCTTTTTGCTTGTCACATGCCAGTAGCTAACCCCCTTTTTTGGATTAGGCCAAACACTCCAATA
This sequence comes from Hemicordylus capensis, assembly GCF_027244095.1. Taxonomy (NCBI): domain Eukaryota; kingdom Metazoa; phylum Chordata; class Lepidosauria; order Squamata; family Cordylidae; genus Hemicordylus; species Hemicordylus capensis. The sequence goes on along the minus strand of NC_069661.1, from coordinate 20,974,365 downwards.
CCATGGTTTCTGTGAATGTTATCCCTGTGATATTAGAGGGCCTCTTGGATTTCATTGCTTGAATTCTCCTAGTAGTGGAATCTATGCATAATGACCAGGCAACAATGGGCTTCAACTACTAGTATAGTTACGTACTAGCATATATATTACAGTATATATAGTATATTACATATATCCTGTGAAGCACTAGACGGGGTTTGGCGTTCACGACCCGTGTTAAGCGCCAGATGGGGTTTGGTGGGGAGAGTGGGCTTAGCCCACTCTTCCTGCCCATGAGCAGTCGCTTGTTGCTGGGTGGCTGGATTGACGAGCGGCTGCTCTGGTTGGGTGCTCCCATGCCCGGCCGCGGCTCCGACGGGGAGCTCCGGGGGTCATGGGAATGGGAGCTCTGCCACATGGCACCCAAACCCCAGGAAGGCACTGCACGAATGCACAGTGCCTTCCTGGGGTCTCCTCTCCCTCCCACCCCACATGTGTCAGCCGTGGCTGCAGGCAGTTGCGGCTGACACACAATCAAAAGGACAAGGTTAACGGAGCGCTCGTTCCGTTAACCTCATTTAGGGGTAGGGGTTTCTAGGCAGGCTAGCTGCCAGAGAACCACCGGGCTTGCCTGTGAGCCCGGTGGTTCTCATGACTGCGCAAAAGCGGGCTAATTTTGCATGGCCGTGTGAACAGCTTCTGTGTGTGTGTGTGTGTGTATGTATGTATAGATAGATAGCATGTGTGTGTGTGTGTGTGTGTGTGTGTGTGTGTGTGTGTGTGTGTGTATCGTGTCCCTCAAAACTTTGTGGTAAAAAACAGGTCACAGAACATTTTCCCTCCCCACAAGGAATAGATAATGGGAGATAATGTTCAAAAAAGGGCAAATTGTTGCTGACTTTTCTGTTTGGAGGAAGCTGTCTTTTCTCCCTAGCTCAACAAATACAAATGGTTTTCTCTTATTTCTCTATGCCCCGGTTCCTCAGTTTCTAAGCCTCGAGGGCTTCATCATTTTTCTTCTTCATGCCTTTGTGCCACAGAGCCCCCTTGTCTGACTGGAACTCCCTCCAGGCAACGAAGGCCAGACATGGCTTGCTTTGGGACTTGTCAGTTGTCTGCCCTTGAAATCAGACGGAGGATTTGCTGTGGGAGGACATGAAAGTGCTGCTAAAGAGAAAAGTGAGGATAGGGATTTGAATTAGGTGTCCCCAGTGAGGCAGGAGATGTGCTACAGGCTGGCAGGGATCACTCTGTGAAGGCAGCACTCTGGATTGCTCATAGATGTTGCTGTTAAATGCTCTGAAACTGAGACAGGCTGGAATTCCGTTACTAGCCTCTCCACCTGCCGCTTTGCCTTTTCTCCCATTACCTGCCTGCTGCTGAATAATTTTGGAGCCCTGTTCGCCAAAGGGGCTGGGGGACTAAGGAAGGGGACTAAGGACTGGTGAAGGAGCAGGGCAGGGGCCACCAATGCAGCCATGAGGCCCTCCTTCCCCAGTGCCTCAAACCATTTAAAGCAAGAGAGAGTTCTCTGTGTGAGGGGACCTGGCAACCCAATTGGAAACCATTTTTCCAGGCGATACGGTGCTGATAAAGAAATCCGAGGGAGCAGAGGGGTTCTGAAGTAGTAAGGCTCAAGGCAAACTATGTTCTACAAAATTCTATTTTGTGGTTAACTTATGTAAAGGTAAGGTTGTGCCGTTGAGTCAGTGTCGACTCCTGGCGACTACAGAGCCCTGTGGTTGTCTTTGGTAGAATACAGGAGAGGTTGACCATTGCCTCCTCCTGCGCAGTACGAGATGATGCCTTTCAGCATCTTCCTATTTCGCTGCTGCCCAATATAGGTGTTTCCCATAGTCTGGGAAACATACCAGCAAGGATTCGAACCGGCAACCTCTTGCTCTCTAGGCAAGTTACGTCCCCGCTGCGCCATGTATATCCAAGAAAATATGGCCAAAGTACACATTACAGTGCAAACCTAGCATTTTCATTACAAAGCACCCTCAGGAGGGGAATCCTTCAGTAAGGGGAAGGGAACCCTGATGGCAGCAATGGAAAGGGAATCCTGTGGTTTGAAATGTTTTGCTTGAAAACTCTCCCTAAGCTTGCTTTACCCTTAAAAGAATTCTGGTTATCTATTTATTCTACAAATTTGTGTCTAGAGAATCCTATGCATAAAAATGATTTAACGCATATAATTTCCAAGTGTGTGCTGTGGGTTGGTTGCTCACATTCCAAAATCTGCACTTCCTCACACCTTCTGAGTCATCTAAGGGTTTAGAAAATTCAGATTTGATATACATCCCAGCCTTCTACAGAAAATCACTGCTTCAGAACATATTTTCATTTAAATACCCTTCAAATGTTTTCATTGCATAGCCAGGCCCCTAGAAAGGCAAGCATGCAGCAGCCTCCTGTGTTCTGTGTTTTATGTCACCACTTGCTGTTTTCTGTTCACAATGCTCATGTCAACCAGAGACATCTGCTGGTCATCTAAGAAACTGCATCACTAACATTTCAAACCACAGTTAAAAAAACAGTGGCCTACAACGGAGAACAAAAAAATGACACATAAGACCAACAACTGTCACCAAAGTCAAAGGGAATGCTGAGAAGGAAAGTGTGGGAAAGAGGGGTTTGAAAGAAAAAAGGAACGGAGAGGTGGAGGAGCAGAAAAACAATTTATTGTGGTTGGGGATTATGGGAGTTGCAGTTCAGCAACGGCTGGAGAGTCAAGGTTGCCTACTCCTGCTCTAAATACTGACTTACATCCACCCTCATCTTCAAAGTTTTTATACATCCAAACTCTCCCCCCCCATGCCAAAACACACACACACACACACACACACACACACACACACACACACACCCCAAAATCCCAAAGAAAAAATAAAGAGGAATGTATGCAAATATTCTTAATTTGCTCAGTGCATTCACATGGCAAAATCTGGATTTTCTGGTTGTAGAATTCCAGACTGCACAAGTCGTTATAACTTTCTCCCACATCAAATCGCATCTAACAATTGCCTTACATAATTTCCTAGTACAAATTGCAGCTAAACTAAGAAGAATGCTTTCCGACAGGTCAGTTGCTGTATCATCATCATTTCATAGATCCTAGAGTCTGAGCTAGAACAAAGTCAAGTGGAGAGATGTAGGCAAGCAATGATAAGTTTCCTGTTGATTGAATGAGCATAATTTTTGCCCTTGTCTTTCAAGAAAGTTTTGTAATTGCATACTTTAGTTCCTAGCTAATCACATGATTGTCTCAGGCTATTTTGCCATAGCAATGTGAGACAGTGGGGAAGGGGGAGAAGGCGGAAACATCTCCCTGCCAAGTAATTTACACCCCCCCCCCACTGCTGGACAGCCATGGTAATCTGAAGGAAAGGCATTTTTAACATGCTCAGAGTCCTTTTCTTTATTATCATATAAAAAGCACAAAGAGCAAGTCCCCATGGGCTTACTTCTATTTGTGTTTAGCTTGGGAGCATTAATGTGCATTTAGGTTGGGAGCATTAAAGATAGACCATTGTCTTTCTTTCAGAAACCTAACATGTTGGACAGAGTTCGCCACCCCAGAAATTCACTTTGTTCCTTCTGTGTCCCCTGATACTTTTTTCTGGTATCACTGCCTTCTGCTGTTTTCCCAATAAACTCCTTGTGGTTATCAATAGCCTCCACATTTTGGACATTTGCTGCATATAGGCAGTGATGGTTGGGGGGAAAGGTTTCAATATCCAAACCATGTTTTGGGGAACTGGAAACGTTATGTTTGAACCAACTCATATGGAAATAAGTGGATTGAAGTCTGTCCTCTGTCCACATAATGCAGAACTACTCAACTTCAGCCCTCCTGCAGATGTTGGCCTACAATTCCCATAACCCCTGGATATTGGTCACTGTGACTGTGGATTATGGGAGCTGTAGGTATTATCAGGTATTATCATTAAGGGTCACCATGGCGCAGCGGGGAAGTAACTTGCTTAGAGAGGAAGAAGTTGCTGGTTCGAATCCCTGCTGGTATGTTTCCAAGACTATGGGAAACACCCATATTGGGCAGCAGCGATATAGGAAGATGCTGAAACGCACCCTCTCATACTGTGCGGGAGGAGGGAATGGTAAACCCCTCCTGTATTCTACCAAAGAAAACCACACGGCTCTGTGATCACCAGGAGTCGAAATCGACTCAACAGCACAACTTTACCTTTAGTCCAAAAACAGCTGGTGGGAACCAAAGTTGAGCAGCAGGCCTAATATAAAGGTATTTAGGATAGCCACTAAGTGTTTCAGATTGTTAGGAGTATATTTCTGAGCACTCTGACTATTCGCTGTGTTTTCAGTGCTGCTGGTTTTCTGCCACTATCCAGCTGAATTATGAGCAGCATTGAGAATTAGTTTAATTAGCTTTGCCCTAGCCAAAAGGAAGTCTGTCTAATGTAGATTCAGGGAGGTTGTCCTCTGCTGTTCTTATGGATTTGTATAGACATTTTACAGAAGGAAACTAGAGATTACTGTTGGCCAATGAACACATATTTCCTTTATACTCAAAGCCAAATGCTTACCTTTAATTACATTAGAAAATGCATAGCAATTATGTGTAGGCTACAGAGCCAGTTAATATTTTAAAAGTATGTTTTATCTTCAGATGAACTTCTGTAACCTTGCAAGAATAGCCCCCTTCTTAATTTTTCAGACCTGGAATTTCACTTCCCATTTAGTCTAAGACATGGATTAATAGAATTATGTTTCAAATTGTTTCAATTAGCTTTTAACTTAATAGTTGTATGTAATATATGAAAATCTTAAAATCATTGTTTGAAAAGGGAATAGTGACCATTCAGAAACAAAGAAGACAACAGCCTCAAGAACCAGATGTAAACCACATTCCCCCCCCCCCCCATGGTGCTATTTAAATCACGGTGTGCACATGTGGACAATATGTCTGAAATGGTGGTGGCACTTGGAAATTGGCAGTGGGAAGAAGGCAAAAGGCGATATCAGCTGCTGCAAGCGAGTGGGGGGGGGGTGTCTAAATCTGCAAATCTGTTTTGAATCGGGCAGATTCAGGTCATACCCCAAACCTAACTGCCTGTACTAACACTGTAATCTGATGAACACTTACTTTGGAGTATGCCCCATGGAAATTAGTGGCACTACCTTTTAAGTAAGCATGCATGGGAGTGCACTGCAAAAGTAGTTATTCCTTTTGTATCCCTTTGTGCACTTCTCCATAGACAATGTTCAGATTGTGAGCTGTGGGGGTCAATGACCCACTTCTTGCCTTTGGTGGAAGACCTCCTTCTGCATGAGCCTGCTTGTTCTTTGAGATCAGCTTCTGTGAATTACTCTCGCCAGAAATATTTTACTGGTGCTGACTTCGTTATTCTTTATTCAAGTTAAAATTATCTTATTCTCATGAGTATTTGATCTGTTGTTGCTTTTCTGTTGCTGCTATTTCCTCCCTGGATTTGATAATTTAACAGAATGGATGTTATTGCAAATCGGTTTGTTGTAAGTCACCTCGGACGCAATAGTGGAAAGGCAGGGTACAATTTTTTTTAATGTGTATTGATGTTGTTATATTCATAATACATAGTAGTTTGGGTGGGGGAGCTTTAATTTTTAGCATGGTCAAAGGAGTTTAAATCCTAAATCAACCTCTTGGTTTCTCAAATGTTTGGCAGGTGTGAAACTGGGGATCAGAGCCCTCCCTGCACTGTCTTTTCTCTGAGCTCCAGATGAAGCGGAGACTTTGCAGTCAAGAGCACCTAAGGAGGGAGAGCAGCAGGAGGAGTTGGCGTTTAGCTGCAGAGCTTCAAGTCTTCCCATCCATAGGTGGCCAAGCACCAGCATTTTAAAGGTCTCTATCTCCTTTTTCCTGCCTTTAGATACAAAATTATGCCGATTTTGCCTTAGGGACAGGTGACTTTTACCTCTGTGGACGGCCTTGGTATTTATACCTGTTCTCCATTTGGTACTCAATTCCAAGCATTTATTTATTTATTTATTTTGGTGTGCTCAGTTAAGTGGAGATCTCATGGATGTTTCTGCTTCCTGTGCCATTTTCGCCCATAGCCTAGAAGTATCATAAGCACAGAAACCTCAAACCTACACTTTTTAGGATGCACAGGAATACAGATAAGCAAATCTGCAACTGAAGACCAAACTATATAAGCCAGTGGGAGACATGGATTTGTTTTCATAGGTCTTCTCTGCTTATTTTCATATATAAGGTGGGGTGTAGCTTTAATAGTAAAAAGTGTGCAAGAAAAGGGCATTAAACCTCCCTCCCTCCCAGGTTGTTCCTCCCTTTGATCTGTTGCTGCAGCCACTTTTCTCCCTTTCTCACTCATCTCCAATATTGGACATGGGAAGGGAGAAGACTACCTGGAGCAACAGATTGAGGTGAAATGCATCCCAGGAGGAGAAAAAGATTCAGCAACTCTTTCGCATGAGCTTCTTCTTTTATGTTAAGGCAACAGGATGAACACGTGAATGACACTCTGGCCACGTCTAGTTCAGCCCGAATTTATTTAAGATTTAGAGTACAGATGACACATGGCCTTAGGTAAAAGCCAAGCGCCTTCCCACTTAAGGTGCTTGGCTTTTCTTATTGATCATTTGCATCCGCAGCATCTCCATGACTGGACCTCCCAGAGTTTGAGAAAAAGCTATGGATGGTCCTGACTCAAACTGGGGCTGCACTGCTGGGCAAGGTGGCTGTTTGTTCTGTGGGTTCCAGTCTGCAGGGCAAATTGCAACTGGAGAGCATGTGTGTGACTGGCCTTTAATTGGGAAAATGATGCAGGGAGAAAGGATTGAGTCCCCTATCCAACAGTGCTGCACTTCCTGTCTGAATTGGTGGAGTGGGGCCCCACCACTGTTCTCAGAATTGGTGGATGCCCGCAGCTGCAATAAGACTTAAAATATGGGAAATCCTGTCACAGATCTCCCATGTCATACTCCATATGGCCCAGCTGCCTGCACAAACAGTGTTAACCCATCATACCTTTCATCAGCATATAATGACCGAGAAACGGGCCTTCCCGCCCTTCTTGAGATGGTTCATTGGAGGCTGTGCAGTGATGGAAACTGTCCTGGATGGTGGGTGGGATAAACAGCAAGAGCCACTATTTGCCACAAGCAGAACTTGTGATTTCACATGTGGATTACTTCTCTTGTTTTTGAAGGGAAAATAGCAGGGGAAAGGATTCTGACGTGATCGTAAAGTGGTTGAGAGTACTGGCCCGTGAAAGACTATGCCACTCATTGTGCAGAGGCAAATGTGGCTGGAGGCTGCCTTTGCTTCCTTAGGGTGGTCCTTCTTTGGACCAGTTTGCATGTTCTCTCTGTGGCTCTGGGTCTGATCTCACCTTGCACCAGTAATGTATTTAGAGAGAAAGCATGTGAGTTTGGCCAGATGATGTGGTTCCTTCATGTGCCAGCATTGCTCCCCTCCAGGGAGGGGTGACATTGGCATGAGAAGGAACATTCAGCTGGCCTACGTGAATTCATCTGTGCGAATTGAGCTTTGCCTTATAAAAAATGTAGCATATTTGGACAACCGCCTCACACACCGGGCAGATGGCAGTTGTAGTTCAGCACCTGTACAGCATTAGCTGTAAGCACACACATACCTTTCAGGGGTGTATATTAATAGCAGCTATGAAACCTCAAATGCTTAGAGATAGTCACTCCAGAACTAATTTGCAGTCAAATTCATGCCGAGCAAATTGTAATGGCAGGCTGTTGTCTGCTAAAAATAGTTTTCTAGGGGGTGTTTTTGTGTGTGGGGAGCTGTGACAAGCTGGAGGCAAGGTAAGAAATGTTTGTCTGTGAGTTGCTTGTGAAATGGAAAAGGCTAGCTTTCATATGACTGCCTGACTGAAGAACTGTGGGTAATCTGAGATGCTGCATCCTTCTGCATCAACAGATGCTGGTCCCATAAAACATATCACTTTTTTCTGGAGTCAAATGTAGCCTCAAAAAATAATCCATGGCCAGGAGTCAAAGGGCTGTCAGTGAAAAAGGAGTAACAGCTTGTGCAGTTCTGTTCATGAATGCCAAGTGCTGCTGCAAGAAAGTAAGCCATATGTGAGGCAGCAGAACAATCATACATGGGCACATGGAAGCTACAGCATGTAGATGAGCTTGTGCATGTAGACTAGAATCTCTGATTATGTTTTTATTTTCCCCATGCAAGGTATCACTGCAGGCTGCTTGTGGGAGAAACCTAGCTCTTCAACAAGCAATAGGCAGTTACTGTGAGGACAATAAAAGCCTGGATCTTGGCCAATGATTGTTGATTCCTTTTTCTTAGAGTATGTAATAGCAAGGCCACCTAATGGCGCAGCAGGGAAGCAACCTGCCCAGAGAGCAGCTGGTTGTTGGTTTGAGTCACCACTGGTGTGTTTCCCAGAATATGGGAAACTCTTGTATTGGGCAGCAGCGGTATAGGAAGGTACAGAAAGGCATTATCTCATACTGCATTGGAGATGGCAATGGAGATTGGAGATTACCCACAGTTCTCCTGTATTTTACCAAAGAAAGCCACGGGCTCTGTGGTCGCCAGGAGTCGACACCGACTCGATGGCACAATCTTTCCATTTCCTTTATGTAATAGCAGCCTTGCTGCAGGTTCTGCAAATGGCTTTATCCCATCAAGAAAAATTGAAGAATTGGAAGGAGCATTCCAAATCTGACAATTCTCCTTAAAATCAATTTCAGCCCTAAGTGAGCAACTTACAAGAGCTTTTAAAATATGTATCTTATTAATTTTATAGTACATCATGTAAACACACAAAATTGACCCATGAATATTAGGTATCATAAATTAGTTAATAATCTTGTTAATATCTTGCCCAACAGACAAAAAATCCAAATCATCTTATATTGAATGAAAATTAAGTATCAATAGCTAAATTAGAAAATGCAAACCCTCAAAATAAATAGCTGTCACAAGTATGGAAGCTAATACATTGTAGTCCAGAGTTGCTCTCAGAGCCCTGACCTGAAATTGGTTGATCTCTTGAATGAAAATGTGTGCAGTGGTTAAAAACCTAGAAAGGCAGACAACCTTCTTAAAGCATGGAGGGAGGGGCAAGACAACTGACCGAACCTGCTTCTGATTCACTGAGTAGTAAAGCTTTCATTGGTATTATGAAATACCAATACTGTGGGAGGAAGCTGAACTCATATCTCCTCCACCCCTAGGGAAATATGCCCAGTAAGTCTTGTTTCTTAGTATGTCTATATGTACACTCAGTTGGAGCCACCTAATGGCACAGCGAGGAAATGCTTGACTAACAAGCAGAAGGTTGCTAATTCAAATCCCCGCTGGTATGTTTCCCAGGCTATAGGAAACACCTATATTGGGCAGCAGTGATATAGGAAGATGATGGAAGGCATCATCTCACACTGTGTGGGAGGAGGCAATGGTAAACCCCTCCTGTATTCTACCAAAGACAACCACAGGGCTCTGTGGGTGCCAGGAGTCAAAATCGACTTGACGGCACACTTTACCTTTACCCTCAGTTGCCAGAGTCTTCCAGTGAGCCTCATGGCTAACTGCCCAAGGTCTTGGTGTTCTAAGCTGGGCTCCTCAGGTGTATGCTTCTCTTACATACTCTTTTTTTGTGGCTGAGGATTATGGGAGCTGTAGTCCCATAACAGCTGGAGAGCCTCAGGTTGACCATCCCTGCTTTAGCCTTTTTTTAAATACCTATGTTTGTAATTCACTGTAGTGTGTTGTTGGAGGGACTGAGCTATATTTTTTTAATAAGAATTTTTATTAAGAAGTAAACCAAAGAAGACAGAGACAAATCACCATAAAGACAATATAAAACCAATAATTTTTCATAATGAAAAACCCCAGTTTCTAATTAATTACATCAGTAAAGAGAAAATATCTAGAACAAAATTAAGCAAAAGAAATTCACTCTTAAAATTGTAAAATCTAATCTGATCAGCTTCTTGTAAATTACATATCGAAAACACTATAAGTCAAATCCAGAAAATGGGAACAAAGTTTGACCATAACGGATATTATAATTTATAAAGGGTTCCCAAACAGACATGAATGATTCAGTAGACATACCATGCACATAAGCCGAGACTTTCAAAATTGAAGCATAGTCCCACACTTTCAAAAACCAATCGTTTAAAGAAGGAATTTTCAAAATACTCCGATTAGATGCATATATAATCCTAGCCGCTGTAATAATATATAAACACAATTTGTTTGATTTGGCGGGAATATAAGGTTTTATCATACTTAAAAGAAAAATTTCTGGAAGGAAGGGAATCTTAACTTCTAAGATTTGTTCAATTTTCATATGAATTTGTTTCCAAAACTGTTGAGCTTTACCACAACTCCACCACATATGGTAAAATGAACCTAAATGTGAGTTACATTTCCAACATTTCTTAGAGAAAGAATCATCTATTTTATTAATAGTCAAAGGAATTATATACCATTTGAAGAACATCTTATACCAGTTTTCCCTTAGAATGGTACACAAAGTAAATTTCACATTCTTTTTCCATTGGCATTCCCAATCAAAGAGATCAATCGATCTATTAAAGTTCTGCATCCATTTAATCATACATTCTTTTATCTGCTCAGTCTCTGTTTCATACTTCAGTAATAGTTTATAAATTCTGCCTAATAAATTATCAGTGTTTTGGGTGATTAATTCTTCAAATTCAGTCAGATCTCTAAGTTTCCCACCCTGTAACTGTAACGCTTTCCGAACTATTGAACTAATCCGAGCTTGTTGGAACCAGGATGCTTGTTGAGTTGTTTGCCCAGAAGAAACTGATTTGTCCAGAGCTAAATATTGGGCCAAACTTTGTAAGGAGTATAGACTGCCTCGCCAAAAATTATACTTAGAAGAAAATTCTTCTTCATGGAAATAAACATTCAGTATAGAGGCCAAAGGTGATAATCTAGGACTTATTCTTTTCTGATATTTATCCCAGACATTAAAAAGACTGTGTCGGATAGTATGTTGTTGTATCTCCAAATCTTTCCTGGAACCAGAAATCTATAAGTAATTATGCAATCCTCTAGTAAGACCAAGTTCCTCCAGCCGAGGAAAACTTCCTTAAGGGGATAAAATCCAATTCGAAATCCAAGTCAAGCTACTAGCATGATGATAAAGTTTCAAGTTAGGAACTCGAAGACCACCTCTTTCTTTGGAATCTTGCATCACCTTAAATCGAATCCTAGGTTTTTTATAATTCCAGATGAATGAATTAAGCTGACTCTGCCATTTATTCAATATCTTGTTGTCTATCTTTATAGGGATCATTTGAAAAAGAAAGTTCATCTTAGGTAACATGTGTATTTTTACTGCAGAGATTCTTCCAAGACAAGATAGAGTCAGCCTCTTCCATCTATCCAGAGCAGCCATAATTGATTTCCAAATTGGGACATAGATATTCTTAAACAGATCTTTATTGCTCCTCGTAAGAGTAATCCCCAAATATTTTATTGGCTTCTTCATTACATGTAATCTTAAAACTTTAGAGAAATATTCTGTCTCTTCTTCTGAGAGATTCCATGTCATGATCTGAGTTTTATCTCTGTTAATCTTATAAGAAACTGAACCGTACTGATGTATCTGTGTCAAAAATGTGTCCAAGTAGTCTTTGACTTGCGTGACAGTAAGCAATACATCATCGGCATATAGTTTTATTTTATGTTCACAATCACCTATTTTGATACCTTGAATCCGCTGCTCTTGTCTAATTTTAGCTGCCAAAGGTTCAAGAGCAAGTATAAACAGCAATGAAGACAGTGGACATCCTTGTCTAGTACCTTTATTGATGATACATTTTGAAGACAAGGATCCATTGACAATAATTTTTGCTGATTGCTTTTGGTATATACTATGAATAATATATACTCTCCAGTTCAAAATTTCCCCCCACCATGAATTTTCCAGGTAGCTTTGCACAAACTATTATTTCTGAGCAGAGGCACTCTTACTCCAGTCCAGGGCCTTCACTCCCCCTGCAGGCCCACAAATCCTCTTTAGTCTGTCCTGGGTGGTGTGGTTGCCACGCAACACTACTGGCCCACACTGTGCCGGTAGCCGAGTGTGCTTGTGACCTGAGCCAGTGCTTTAGAGACAGAGCGGAGAGTGGGGAAAGAAATATGTGGGTTGGGGATATGTTAAGTTGCATGTTGAAATGTTTCTGCTAATGCATATTTGCATAAATACCTGTTTTATATTCTTACATTCTTTTGAGTTCATTTGCTGTTTGTGCTCTCAAGAACCCACATGTTAAAAATACTGAGTGTGTCACGGTGTGTGTAAGTGGGGTGGGGTGGAGTGGATGATGCTTAACTTGCAGCTGGAGTGGCGGGGGGGGGGGGGGGCTCAAAGGCCTTTAGGTCCAGGCTCCAAAATCACCTAGGCGCACCTCTGTTTCTGAGTCTCGGGCCCCCATCTGCAATATGAATAATATTAGCTTATATTTTTGTCGTGAGGACTGCTGAGACCTCTGCATATATGCTGCAGAACTAAGTGGCAGAATCCTGAATTGTACCACTGCAGACTGGTTTTTATTACCCTTCAATTTATTAAGTTCCCTGCAAAGAGAAAGATTAGCGCATCAGGGAGAAACGTTCTATTCCAACCGACTCTTCTGTGCTAGTTTTCTGATTACAGAGCATTTTAAAAAAACTATATGGGAGTATTCAAAAATATAATTCCCCACTTGTAGCCTAAAATGCAAGAGTCCATTCTACTATATCAGGAGGACTCTTTCACCTTATTATTGCCTGATTTTGCTGCATGTGTAGACCAGGCTTCAGGTAGTGTATTGAAAGCGCTTTGAACGTTCTAAAGCACTGTATATATATAAAAAAGTATTGGATTCCTGATGCATTGCCCCTTTAGCATATTTCAAGGCTAATTGACTAAATAAGGCTTTGAGAAGATGGCAGTCATTCTGATGCCATTCTGCAAAAAGCAAAAGCAAAAGCATTTGTATTGAAAAGGTCCTCTCTGCTGCTCTGCAGAATTGTGTGGCAACGTTTTAATGGTGTGTTGTATGTATTCTTGTCTATTTTTCTGTTAATCCACTTGAATGTACATTGTCAGTGCTCGATGTGAAATGTTTGAACAGAAAATTGTAGAAACGAACAGGGGCCCATTATCTTTTGTTATCGCATCTGCTGTGCTAGAGTGAGCAAGCTGTGGCTTGCGGTGTGATTCTGATTAAGGTACTTGATGTGTTACCCACGTTCTCCACTTCAAAGAAAACCGAGCAGGGCAGGTGTCCTTTCCTTCAATGGAACCTGCCAATATTTGTCAAAAGTGGTTGAATCTAAATCTAAACAATTTTGGTGGTGCTTTTACATTTTAATGGTTCTTTCACTTATTTCAGGTTTTGCATTTGTATACTTGTGGAGTAGTGTTACTCCAAAAATGACTTGTTAACCAGCAGCAGTCTAAAACAGGAATTTCCACACTGTGGGGTCTGAATCCTGAGCCATAGCTGCACCCACTGCCACCTCAAAATGGCTTTAAAGCAGATATAGTTGCTAACCAAGGCTTAGAAATCGGCCACCAAACATGTATGTAGATATCTGTAGCTGCCTTATCCTACCATTGGTCAGAGTAGCCCAGAATTGTTCATCCCGACTGGCAGTTGCTCTCCAAGGATGGCCCTTCCATGAGACAGGATAGGGTGGTTACTTCAGGTGAAGGTGCCAGCTGGCAGTGTTTCCGGTAACAGGGATTCCCAGATGTGATGGCCTTTTGGGATTCCCAAAGGCCATTGCAGCTGAAGATTATGGGAGTTGTAGTCAACAGGTTGACCAGCAGCAAAGTGGATGGACTCAATTACAACAGTAATGAATGCACCACTGAGAAGAGACCTAAAAGGCCAAGGTGAAGACAGATCGTCCTGGAGAGAACATCTCGGAACCCCTGTTACAGGGAACACTGATGCTAGGAGAGGCACTGGGAGAAGCACATACCAGACCCTCAGAGCCATGGCTGCCACCCTGCTGTCTACTGCCTGCCACTGCCCATTCTCACCCCAGTAGGGCATGCTGTTCATTTCCCGCTCCTTACCCAACTGGAGCACAACTTTTCTTTCCCCCACTGACTTGTAGGAGTGCCCCTGCCACCCCTGCCTGCCTTGGTAGCACAGTCTGAGAGTCCTTGCATGTGGCCACTGTGAGAACGTTGAACACCCACCCATGGATGGGGTGTGTGTCATATTGTCCTTCACCTCAGGCAGCAATACGTCTTGAGCCACCCCTGTCTCCAGGCGCGGAGCCAGCCAAATGGCAGCACATGTCTGGCCCTACCTGACGGCCCCTCTAGTGACGTTCCGTGCATGTGATGTCACGCGTACAGGGGTGTGACTTGGGCTCTGGAGAGCCCGAGCAAGCTCTCCCCCTATCCATTTCAGGCAGCATTTGCTGCCTGACAGCCTTTATCCCCCTTTTTCTTCTTCCAGAGAGAAATGCAACGTCACGTGTAAAGGGGCATGGCCCGGGCTCGGGATAGCCCGAGCGAGCTCTCTCCCGTTCTTTTTAGGCAGCGTTTCCTCCCTGACAGCCTTTATTTATCTTTCTCTCCCTTGCTGGAGGGAGAGAAAGGGAAATAAAGGCTGTCAGGTAGCAAAAATTGACAGGGGAGGGCTCGCTCGGGCTCTCTGGAGTGTGGGCAAGGAGAGTTCGCTCAGGGCTCTTTCGGAGCCCAAGCCACACACCCCTGTGGGCTTTGGCGGCTTTTTCATTGATGGCCCAAGTTCTTTGAACCTGTTCGCACAATGGTGGCTCTGACCCTGCTTGTCTCCAAGGTCCTCAATAGACAACTGTGTCGGCCCTCAAAATGGTGCATGGATCTCCATTTGCTTCCCACTTTCTGTGTGAGAAAAGAAATATGGAAGCACAGTCAGTCTATTCATTTAGGGTGGCAATCTTGAATCATGTAATCATGTGTAATATAAACAATCAAGTAATGTACTGGTAAACCAGCTACACACATTCAGATTACACCTAATACAAAATGGGAGCTGAACTCCTCAAGCGGTGATTACACAAATACTAGAATTGGCTTATTTTCAATTCTTGAAATTTTTCAGTTTCAAGTGGTGAGATCAATATGACTGGTAAAATGTATTGCTGTCTGGCTTTGTCACTGTATATATATTTTTAATGTATTGCTTGGAAAGAGATGTTTTTATTGTCTTGAAGGCATGAACAGAGAATATAGACCTTTTGCTGTTGACATCAATGAGCAGATTCCAGGGCACATTATTACAAAAACTGGTAATTAACTGGTAACATTCAAATAAAATAGATAGGGATGATTTCCTTTGGATAACCTTTTCATCCACAATATACTGCTAAATATAAATATGATTCTTCAAACTTATTTTTAATCAGAACAGCTGATGACATTTTGCAGATAAACAGAATTGGGGTTGCCATTGGCCCTTCCAAATGAGACATTTGGCATTTTCTTCCAACAAAATAATCCTATCAGTAATGCAAAGAACAAATGGATAAGTCACAAAAACAGGACTAAGGTTTGCTTTAGAAAAACGAATTACCTGTCTGATTGTGCAGCTGTTTTTTCAATCAAAAAGACCTTTGGTTCATAGGAACATAGGCTGCCTTATACCGAATCAGACCATTGGTCCATCTAGTTCAATATTGTCTATACCGACTGGCAGCAGCTTCTCCCAACTTGCAGGCGGGAGTCTCTCTCAGCCCTATCTTTTAGATGTCAGGGAGGGAACTTGGAACCTCAGGTGCTCTTCCCAGAGCAGCCCCATCCCTAAGGGGAATATATTACTGTGTTCACACATATAGTTTCCCATGCAAATGCAAACCAGGACAGACCCTTCTTACATAGGAACATAGGCAGCTGCTATATACCGAGTCAGACCATTGGTCCATTTAGCTCAGTATTGTCTACACAGACTGGCAGTGGCTTCTCTAAGATTACAGGCAGGGGTCTCTATCAGCCCTATCTTGGAGATGCCAGGGAGTGAACTGGGAACTTTCATAAGAACATAAGAACAGCCCTGCTGGATCAGGCACAAGGCCCATCTTATCCAGCATCCTGTTTCACACAGTGGCCCACCAGATGCCTCTGGGGAGCCCAC
Source organism: Hemicordylus capensis (assembly GCF_027244095.1). NCBI lineage: Eukaryota > Metazoa > Chordata > Lepidosauria > Squamata > Cordylidae > Hemicordylus > Hemicordylus capensis. Next base: position 20,958,243 of record NC_069661.1, on the reverse strand, counting down.
AGGCAAGAGGTATGTGCATGCCCTCTCTCCAGCTGCTGCTCCCCTGCAACTGGTATTGAGAGGCATTGTGCCTCTGTGGCTGGAGGTGGCCCACAGCCACCAGGCTAGTAGCCATTGATAGACCTGTCCACTATGAATTTGTCTAACCCTCTCTTAAAGCCATCCAAGCTGGTGGCCATCACCAAATCCCATGGCAAAGAATTCCATAGATTAATTATGTGTTGTGTGCAAAGTATGTGCTGTGTGAAAAAGTACTTCCTCTTGTCCATCCAAAATTTCCCAATTTTCAGTTCCATAGGGTGACCCCTGGTTCTAGTGTTGTGAGAGAGGGAGAAACATATATCTCTGTCCACCCTCTCCACTCCATGCATAATTTTATACACCTTGAGCATGTCTTCTGCATGCAAGAATGCAGATGCTCTTCCCAAAGCGATCCCATCCCCTAAGGGGAATATCTTACAGTCTAAACATGTAGTCTCCTATTCAGATGCAACCAGGGTGGACTCTGCTTAGCAAAGGGGAGAATTCATGCTTGCTTCCACAAGATCAGCTCTCCTTCCCTCATGAGTTGTATGGAGCCCATTCCTATTTTAAAGGTAAAGTGTGCTGTCAAGTCAGTTTCGATTCCTGGTGCCCACAGAGCCCTGTGGTTGTCTTTGGTAGAATACAGGAGGGGTTTACCATTGCTATCTCCCGTGCAGCATGAGATGATGCCTTTCAGCATCTTCCTATATTGCTGCTTCTTGATATAGTACCAGCGGGGATTCGAACCGGCAAACTTCTACTTACTTTTTAATTTGTTAGAGCTATATGCTACTCTCCCTTTGAGGAGCTCAGAGCAGCTTATAGATGTTTCCTGGTTAGTCTTCTATCCAGGAAGCCCAGCAAGCCAGATCTGCTGAATGGAGGTTTAGCTCGACCGCATCATTGTGTGCCTTCAGATTATTCTCATGATTTGGCTTCTGTTCTGCTCTATGGGTTTTTCTTTTTCTTTTTTTCAGGACACTTTGCCTCACTTCTGCTCTGTTAACACACTAATTGTGTGTAAAGACCCTTCAATGAGTGTCCTATTTGACTGAAATCACTCTGCTCTGGATTCTAAATAATCATTCTCTCTATGGCAGACAAAGTTACTCAGGGAACATGAGGAATCATGAAAAAAGTAGGCAACTGCCCTAACCTCTCATCCAACAATTTTTTCACTTTTAGCAGTGAGCAGAGCCACTTTTCAGAATAACACTCAATTCACACTAGCAAAGATGCAAGATCAATGTTCTCAAGTGAAACAAGCATTATTGATGTGTCAGGCAAATTGCTTCACTTAGCACATAAGACCTAGTATTTGGTATAACGTACAGCAGAAATCTGTACATATATTCAATGTTTAATTTCTTTTCTTTCTTTTTTTCATGGCACCGGGGCTTGTCTGCTGAGAAGTCACTCCTGATATAGGCCTGGTTCAGGCATCATGGCCGAATCATGGCTTTGGTGTTTGGTTTCCCAGTAGCCTCTTCTCACAAAATAATCCTATGTTTCTCATCTTGTACAATAATCCTGCTGGCCCAGCTCCTGGATGCTAATGCACCACTGGCCATGACCCCAGCAACCAGCATACTCAGTGCTAGCAGGATCCCTCAGAGTTTCCATTAGCCTGGACTATGCAGTGAGAAGCAGGTAAAGGTAGTGCTGTCAAGTTGTTTTTTACTCCTGGCGACCACAGAGCCCTGTGGTTTTCTTTGGTAGAATACAGGAGGGGTTTACCATTGCCTCCTCTCACACAGTATGAGATGATGCCTTTCAGCATCTTCATATATCGCTGCTGCTCGATATTGTACCAGCGGGGATTCGAACTGGCAACCTTCCGCTTGTTAGTCAAGCATTTACCCATTGTGCCGCTTAAGGTGGTGCAGGTGCTGGGGTATAAGCAGTATAATTATGCCTGACTCCTCCCCAAAGGGAAACTGGAAGGGACAAGTGCTGTATTGGGGGATAAAGTACGTGTTTTGTCCTCAGCATAGCATTTTTGGGGAGGAGACAGAAACAAGAAACAGTCATTGCTGCTGGAGCAGCAGTGGAGGCAACGCCCCCCCCTGCAATTCAAGAAGGAAGTGGCTGATGAGATTTGGGGCTCTGAGTCATTTGTTGGGGGCCTAAGCCCCATGGACCACCTCTTGATTTCGCCTCTGGTAGTGGTGAGAGTGTTGGCCTTGGACTGGTAAGATCTGGATTCAGCACCTCAGGCGCAAGAGGTTCATCAAGTGTTTACTGACTGACATCCTAACAAATGAAGTGCCAGTGAGTGCTTCCTGATCATCACCGGTGCTTAGGGATCTGCACAGAACTGGTGCCCTTTGAGCCGATGTTGGGGGGATAGCTTTAAGGATGGGGGATGGTGCACTTACACCACCACCCGTGCTTCCCCCTCCAGTGCTCTTCTGTAAAAATAGTCCTGCAGGGCGGCAGCGTACCTCCTTGCTGCCCCACTGATCCCCCGATTCTATGATAGCATATTAGGGTGGATTCATGGTGTCTCATTGAAAATCTCAATTGCTATCATAGAATCCACACTCAATACCTCAGAAACAAGAGAATCCTTTACCCCATGGGTTAGAAACCCATGGGGGTGGTTGGCACCCTATGTGCACTACACCACCACTCGCTCTGGGCTACCCCAGCACCCCCCAATTGCACTTATGGGGCTGCTGAAAGCTCCATAATAACTTATTATGAGGAAAAACCTTAAAGACACGTAAACTTCAACAATTCACCAAAAATCAGCCCTCTGCCCAAATCCTTTGAAAAAATTCAGGTAGCTTCCTTGCCCCTACCTGGCACTACAACCAACCCCACACTGCTCTAGGTCACCCCTTTGCCTCCGACGTGAAGCTATACATTTGCTGACACCTCCATGCTTCTTTATGGAGAAAAACCTTAAAGATGTGTAAACTTCAAAAATCACTTTAAAATCGCCCCTTTGCCCAATTCCTTTCAAATAATTCAGGTAGCTTCATTGCCCACCCTAGGAACTACCAGCCACCACACTGCACTCTACGACATCCCTTTCCCCCCCGACGTGAAGCTATACATTTGCTGCAATCCTAATTATTCTCTATGAGGAATTCAAAAATAGTTTAACAATTCACAAATAATCAGAGGAGTGTCCAATTGCCTTGGAATTTTTTGGGTGGTAGGCACCCCTGTCTGTCTACCACCCACCCCACTTTCGTGCCCCTAGGTGCTCCACAATAGGGGATATTGACTGGTTCGGGTCCCATTATACTCTATGAGAAAAATAATTAAAAATATTTAAAATATTCATAAAAAATCATAGGGGTGTCTGATTGCTTCAGGGTTTGCATGGTTGTTGGCACCCATGGGTGCTCCACAATAAGGAATAATGGCCTGGTTCGAGTCCCATTATATCCTATGAGAAAAAATAAAAATAATTTTCAAAAATTCATAAACAATCGTACGAGTGTCCGATTGCTTTGGGGTTTGGGTGACAGGTACCCCTGGGTGTCAGCTACCATCCTACCAATCTTCAGGTGTCCGAACCAATCTGAACTGGTCCGAACCGAACCACCCCCGTTTCGGTTCGAATCCGAACCAAACCGGGGGTGGTTCGGTTTGGAGCTGAACCGCCGAACCTGTTCGGATCCGAACCGGTTCGCACATCCCTACCTTTTGCAACTGTGCCATGAGCTTTTTCTCCAGCCTTCCCTTTTCCCATAGTGGATCCTCTATGAACAGAATCGTCTGAATCTGCCAAATATATCCCTAGTGCTCATTCTTTTACTGTAATGCTAGTGACTATGCAACTTCTCAGCAGATTTTGCCATCTCTGATCAAGAAAATATTCTTTCCGATCATAGAATGGGAAGCTTCACCCAGAATGCTGGCAAGTAACTATGGGGAAACCACTGGTTATCAGAATATCAGGTTACCATTTCCACCTTCCATTTGCCCATCATTTCTAATCAACATTTGATGTTGGGCAGAAATGGCCATGGGAGTTCCAACATACTCCACCTGATGTTACAGCTTCACCTGACACAGAGTGGAAGTATAGCTACTCTGGGCACTGGTGCTTCTTCCATCCTTACTTGACAGCACAGTGTGTGAAGCCACACAGCAATTATTTTTCAATCTCGGTTTTTCATAAGAACATAAGAACAGCCCTGTTGGATCAGGCCCAAGGCCCATCTAGTCCAGCATCCTTTTTCACACAGTGGACCACCAGATGCCCCTGGAAGTCACAGGTAGGAGTTGAGGGCATGCCCTCTACCCTTCTGTTACTCCCCTGCAGCTGGTACTTAGAGGCTTCCTGCCTTTGAGGCTGGCCTATAGCCCTCCAAGTAGTAGCCGATGATAGACCTCTCCTCCATGAAACTATCCAAACCCCTCTTAAAACCATTCAGGTTGTTGGCTGTCACCACATCTTGTGGCAGAGAATTCCACAAGTTGATTATGCATTGTGTGAAAAAGTACTTCTGTTTGTTGGTCCTAGATTTCCTGGCAATCAATTTCAGGGGATGACCCCTGGTTCTAGAGTTATGTGAGAGGGAGCAGGATTTCTCTCGATCCACTTTCTCCACACCATGCATGATTTTATAGACCTCTATCATGTCTCCCCGCAGTCACCTTTTTTCTAGACTAAATAACCCCAGGTGTTGTAGCCTTGCCTCATAAGAAAGGTGCTCTAGGCCACTGATCATCTTGGTTGCCCTCTTCTGCATCTTTTCCAGTTCTACAGTGTCCTTTTTTAGATCTGGTGACCAGAATTGTACGCAAATACCCCTGGTGTGGCCGCACCATCATTCTGTATAAGTGCAGCATAATATCAGCAGTTTTGTAATTGTAATTGTAATTTTATTTACAGTCATTGACCAAACAGAGAATAAAAACTAATAAACATTAAAATGTGTGTGTGTGTGTACACACACACACACACACACACACACACACACACACACACACACAGAGTTTAGAATTAGGATGATGTCCCATTATACCTCTTAAAAGCAATATAACTAAACTTAGCTACAGAAGTAGAAATTGAAGCATCTTTATCTGAAAGCAGATGTTTTACAAGATTATCATCGGATTGATCTACCAGTTTACATATTAAAGGAGCAATAAGACATTCCCTAGGATATAAATGGAATTTACAGTGGAGAAGAATGTGTGCAACAGTTTCTGTATCTCCTGACCCACAACTACAGTGTTGTTCTTCTAAAGGCACACCCTGAAACCTCCCGGCTAGAAGTGCAGATGGAAAGGAGTTAACCCTTACTCTCGTAAATATCCATCAAAACTTAGAAAAAATGATTGTCGAGAGATATTTTGCAGGGGAAAGGTCCATCTTAGTTCTTATTACTCTATAAAGCTCTGGAAGTACAGCCCAGTTTTCTTGGATCTCAATATCAACAAGGCGTTGTCTCACTACTCTTTTCGCATTCGCTAGACCCAGTTCCAGCAATTGAGCTGGATCTAAGCCTAGAAGGGTGAGTTTATTACTTACTGTAGCACACCATAGTGACTGGGGACTAGCTGAGAGAAACTCAGGAATTAAACCAACTGGTTGCAGATGTAATTTCAACCAAAAACAGATAATTAGAAGCCAGGCCCGAGATTCAATTTTTATAAAGCCAGTCTCTGTCCTTAAAGTCACATTCGCTGTACATTTTGGAGTGCCAAATAAGTTCCTCAAGAACCCTGATTGGCTTCTTTCCAGAATGTCAAACCTTGAGTATGGACCTAATTGAATACCATACAATAATTGCGGAATGACCTTTGCAGTATAGAGCTTTAAAGCAGCTGGAATGAAGCCTGCACCCTGAGTTCTAAAAAATCTTAAGATTGCTGCTGTGCTACATTTTGCTGACTCTGTGACCATACTTATATGTGCTGATTTCCCAGCATTTTGTTAAAAAATTACCCCCAAATATTTTATTTGATTTACCTGTTCTAGTCTAGCATCCATACAAATTTTTTTACTTTATTGGTGAAGCACATAATTTTAGATTTGTCATAACTGATCTGTAGATGCTCCTCTCTGCAGTATAGTGCTAAGGCATCTAACACTCTTTTAAGCCCAACCCTGGTTTGAGATAATATTACTGCATCATCAGCATACATCAGGATTGGGATTTTCTTGTTGATTAGTTTTGGTGGATGAGTGTCAGATGTCTGCAAACGCTTTATCAAATCATTAATATAAAGGTTAAATAAGTAAGGGACTAATACACACCCTTGTCACACCCCTTTCCTAATGGGTACTGAGTTTGTAAGATTGCCAGCATGGTCTAAACGCACTCTTAAAAAGGAATTTTCATGCTGTTTGATGAGCAAAAGTAGAAGACCTTCGGTCCATAGAAGTAGCCGCCAATTTAGACAAAGACGACTTCTAGAAACTGTATCAAAAGCCATCTTAAGGTCTATAAAAGCGGCAAACAAAGGTCGCTTATTCCTTTTGACCTGTTTGTCCACAAGATGTTGTAATATTAAACAGTGGTCTAATCCAGATCTATTAGCTCTAAATCCTGCCTGTTCATCCTCAATAATGCACTCCAAGCACATAATTTAACGCATAAGTGCTTGGCATAGAGTTTATTTATAATGTTTAAAAGGCTAATTGGTCTATAGTTAAAGGGCTCATCCCTTCTGCCTTTCTTATGGATAGGAACCACAATCGCTGTTCCCCAATCCTGGGGAAATTGTGCAGCCAGCACAGGAGCCCACCAATCTTTATAGAGCTTCAGAAGTTCCGGCGAGATACAATCGTTTCCAGGTGCTTTCCCGCATTTCAATTGCATGATTAACTGCTCTATCTCATATGTGGAGACCGGAGACCAATGTGGTAATGAACCTATTTGAAGGGCACTTTGAGGAGAGATATCATTATAAAGTGCCCAAAAATGAGTTTCCCACAGTTTTATTTTCAATCCCCTTCCTAATGATCCCTAGCATGTTATTGGCCTTTTTCACAGCTGCTGCACACTGAGTTGACAATTTCAACGAGCTGTCCACCACAACCCCAAGATCCCTCTCCTGGTCCATCACCGACAGCTCAGATCCCATCAGCGTATACTTTAAGTTGGGGTTTTTCATCCCAATGTGCATCACTTTACACGTGCCAACATTGGACCACATTCGCCACTTTGTCACCCACTCACCCAGTTTGGAGAGATCCTTTTGGAGCTCCTCACAATCCATTTTGGTCTTCACTACCCAAAAGAGTTTGGTATCATCTGCAAATTTGGCCACCTCGCTGCTTAGCCCTACTTCTAGATCATTTATGAATAAATTAAAAAGCACTGGTCTCAGTACAGATCCCTGGGGGACCCCACTTCTTACTTCCCTCCATTGTGAATACTCTCCATTTATACCTACCCTCTGTTTTTTGTCTTTCAGCCAGTTAGGCCAAAGGCACATGAAGGCGCTTAAGTGCTTTCAGTGCTCAACTGCTTATATGTATTGCTTGTTTTCTTTTGGTTTTATTGTTTCTTTTATATTGCTTTTCCAAACAGTAATTCCAGGTTATCATTCAATTGTATGTGTATTACTATTCATTTGTATGTGTGTTTTTGAAGGGAAAGAATGAAACCTGAGGTTTTGCCACTGTGACCACAAATTAGTAAATCCCTTCTTGCTTCATCCCCTCTCTTATTTCTTTCACACAGGTCAAGTTGTGGCTTAATAAACTTCCACCCCTCCACATCTCTGACATGGCCTTTCAATTGTCAGCTTGCTTCTCATACATGAGGGTTTTGCTCCATCCATGTTGTGGAACTACAATTCCCATCATCTCCAGCTGCAACAAACTGTGGCTCACTCTTTCCCACACTTCTCTTAAGAGGAACATGGCCTCCTTTTGGAGAACAGTGTCTTCCCTTTCTGCCTATGTAATCTTTCCCTTTGGCTACATCTCTGTAAATGACTTTTACACTTTATAATAAAAGCTGTAATGGTATGATCAGCTCTTTAGAATCCAGTTTTTAACTTTTGGTTCTCCCCCATGGCCTTCAGTAACTGAAATACAAGTGTTGGCTTTTAATATTCATCCCCAACGAGGTAAAAACCTGGGCCCAGATTGGATTTTAGCTTGATTGTTTAGCTCAAATATCAACAGGTGGGCTGGGCACCATTTTGGCAGCTCTGTTGACAATCACGGAGAAAGCTGATTTCAGCACAATTCCTGGCAATAATTACACTGGCTACCAATACGTTTCTGGGTGAAATAGAAGGTGCTGGTTATAACCTAGAAGGCCCTAAACAGCTTAGGCCCTGGGAATTTAGAAGGTCACTGTCACTATGAGCCCCACTGCCCTTTGACATTGACCAGAGAGGTGTGTCTGGTTTTTAATTGTTTTGAGATTTCAATTTCAGTTTTAGTTTGTTTTATGTTTCTGTAAACTGCCCAGAGATGGATGTTTGGGTCAATGTACAAATAAAAGAATTAACTTTTGGGACAAGCTGGTAAATACGACCATTGATAAACTAGAATTCCATGTCTATGCTACCATTTGTCAATTAGATTGCTCTTCCAATCATAAATCTTTATACTAATATATCACTCCAGGTTCATTGCATCAGTGATGGTCATCTGATGACTGTAACTGCTCTGGGAGAAAACATAGATGCATATTGGCACCCATCCTGTTTAATGTATAAATTAACATTTTCTTTAAGCTTTGTGGTGGTTGACATTCATTCTCCTAAATTTTGCTTTAGATTACGCTCTAAGACCAACAACACTCTTGTACTGTCTTTAGCATTCCTCAGCTTGAAGAAATAACTGCAGCTTTTTTCTGCAATGCTGTAGTGGGGAACTCCTTATAAATGGTGATAAATGCCAAGAAATGTAACCACCAATTAGTAAATCACCCCACATATACCAATTAGTAAATCACCTCACATATCAGCCGAGCTGTGGCACACTCCCTTCCTTCTGCTTTCCAATGGCCATCTCCTGAAACACCCAAGGGTGGAAATGCATCTTAGAACCTATTGCATGATCATACCAGTTCTCCAATGTGTTAATGGATATAGTTAGATTTCTGTTGTGTGGTCCAAGAGATAATGTTTTGTAAGGCTTCAAAGGAATAAGCATGGGCTTTTGGAATCCTCATACAGGCCTTATGCTCCTCTGGTACAGAGTACTTGTGGTGGGACAATATGCCTGTGCCCTTGGCGGCCAGGTTGCTGTGAACCTGCACTGGACATGAGGGCAGTTCACACAATCCTAACTAGCGTAAAAGAAGCTTCCTAGCTCGTTCCCTATCAGACCCAAGTCAAATGGCTCATGTAGCACCTCTCACCTGAGAGGCTTCATGTGGGCCATTTTAAAAAGTAAAGTGCAGCAGGTAAACCTGGCCTCAGTGAGCTGGAAATCCTGGGCAGTAGCGGACTCTTGCCAGCAAATAAAGTAACAAACTTATCCCTAAAAAGGCCATCATACTATGAATCCTCCACAGTATCAACCGAGCTTTAATTTAGGAATGGCATCCTGACTAAAGGGTTTGTGCAATGGCATTACATAGACAAGGTCCTCTTATCTCTGGCCAAAGCGTATCAAAACTTTACCATTAAAAAAAGCTCAGGTTCCAATCAGTAAACAGCCAGGATATGTGAATTCTTCCATTAGCAGTAATGCTTGCTTTCCATACAATTAATGGGGAAATGTATCGATGTTCTGGTTGTCCTCCTTATTCACAGGGGCAGAAACAGTGAATAACAATACCTTAAAACAAATATGTAATATGTATATACCGCTTTTTAACAAAAGCACTAGCAACAGTCACTGGAGGTACTGTGTTGGGGGTGGATAGGGCCAGTTACTCTCCCCCTGCTAAATAAAGAGAATCACCACCTTAAAAAGGTGCCTCTTTCCCCAGTTACCAGGGGCTCCTTTACCCTTAGGGGAAAATAGGGGTTAGGAAGGAGGAGGGGGGGAAGCCAGAATTAAGAGCAGAAATGCACGGCACCTTATTCTCCTGCTCTCCAGCTTTCCAAGAATCCCCCTGCCCAAAATAAAAACATGAAAAGAGTTGAATATTCACTAAAATGGTTCTGTGCTGTAAAATGGCAGCCAGAAATGACATCAGAAGTCATTTCCCAGTCATTTTTTCTGGCCACTCAAAGCTGCAGATAGGCAAATTTTGCCTATTTTTCTTCCCACGGATATAGAAACTGGGTCTCTAAGACCCAACCATGGATACACGAAACCGTAATCCACCAATCCTTAGATACCAAAGGCCAATGTATAGATGGTAGGCACCCTTTTGCAACCAGAGTCATATTTGTGCCATGACCTTTTTCTCCAGCCCTCTCTTTTCCCATACTGGAACCTGTATGAACCAAACAGTCCAAATCTGCCAAATACATCCCTAGTGCTCCTTCCTGTATGTCCTGGTCAAAGACCGCAATAAGGTTAACTAACTAGCTCATTCCTGTACTGCAGTGCTAGTGGCTATGCAACTTCTCAGCTGATTTTGCCATCTCCGATCAAGAAAATATTCTTTCCGATGATAGAGTGGGAAGCGCCACACATAATGGTTCCCAGAATATCAGGTTGCAATTTCCACCTTATATTTGTCTATCATCTTGAATCAACATTTGGTGTTGGGCAGAAATGGCCACGGGAGTTCCAACGTACTCCAGCTGACATTAGCGGCTACACATGGCACAGAGTGGAAGTATATCTACTCTGGGCACTGTTGCTTCTTCCATCCTTACTTGCCAGCACAGTGTGTGAAGCCATCCAGAGATTATTTTGGAATCTCTGATTTTCCTGTGTTTAGCTACATATTTGTATAGCTTGTTTTCTTTTGTTTTCATTGTTTCTCTTATATTGGTTTCCCAAAAAGCAACTAGAGTTTATTATTCAACCATATGTGGTGTTGTTGTTTTGAATGGAGAGAATGAAACCTGAGGTTTTGCCACTGTGACCACAAATTAGTAAATCCCTTCTTGCTCCATTCCCCCCTCCCTTATCTCTTTTACATTAGCCAAGTCGTGGCTTAAGAAATTTCCAGCCTCCACATCTCTGACGTGGCCTTTAGATTGTCATCTTGCTTCTCAAACATTTAGGCTTTCCTCTAGCCATGAAATTTGGGGTCCTATTGCTATAATTACTCTCCTGATGTCTTTCTGATATGAAAACCATCTTACCCAGCAGCCTATAGCAAGGGATCAGCATGGGTGAACATTGGGAAGCCTGCTATCCCGAAGTAAGATCAGCTAGGCCAGAGGTAGGCCATCTTGGCTCTTCAGTGGTTGCTGACCTACAACTCCCGTTGTCTGCAGCTGCAACAAACTGTGGCTCGCTCTTTTCCACACTTCTCTTGAGAGGAACTTGGCTTCCTTTTAGAGAAAGGAGTGTCCTCTCTTTCTGGCTGTTTGATTGATTTCTGACCGCTTCTACATCTGTGTTGATAACTTTTATACTTTTACTTTTAGTATATGTCTAATAATATAACCAGGAATGGTATGATCAGCTCTTTAGAATCCAGTTTTTAATTTTTTCCTCTCTTGAAAGGAAAAGCTTGAAGAAATAACTGCAGCTCTTTTCTGCAATACTGTTGTGGGGAACTCCTTATAAATGGTGATAAACACCAAGAAATGATCTTCTCCAAACGGAATTTGGTCTGCCAATGGTTTTTGAGCAATCATGTGACTCAGTAATTCCTTTAGGCTTCGTTTTTTATTGTGCTCATTGCAGAGGATTGGCTGTGTATCATCATCATCATCATCATCATCATCATCATCACCATCATCTTCATCATCATCATTTTATTACCCGCTCTTCCTCCAAGGAGCCCAGAGCATTGTACTACATACTTATGCTTCTCCTCACAACAACCCTGTGAAGTAGGTTAGGATGAGAGAGAAGTGACTGGCCCAGAGTCACCAAGCAAGTTTCATGGCTGAATGGGGATTTGAACTCGTGTCTCCCCTGTCCTAGTCCAGCATTCTAACCACCACACCATGCCGGCTCCCCGTGGTATGAGAACCACGGAGATCTATGCCAATAGTAATGCAGTTGTGGCTATTCACCTCCATCTCTAAATGTTTATAACAAGGAACCATTTAAAACATGCACAGCCTAACCTCCGGGAATGGGCCCAATCAAAACAAGGATCACCTCCCAGTATCACTAGCACTGGTTGTCTGGGGATGTGTCTACACCATTCTGTTCTACTTTGTAAGTAAACAAATATTATGAAAATGCCATGTTTTGAGTGCTCTCTCCAGAGAAACGCATCTGGAAAAAGGTTTGCATCTGAAACTTGCTGATACTTAGGAAGTCACAAAGCAGTCACACATCCCCATTTGCTCTGTCTATAGAATAGAGGAAGCTTTGGTGGTGACCATGCAGAAGTATTTGACAACAAAGGCATAACCACTGGAAGCTTGAAAATTGCATAACTTTATTCATTTCCTAGCTCAGCAAACCATGTTAGTAGCTTTGGAAGCTGATTATAGCTAAAGCTTCCTGACTGATTAAAATATGAAGCACCACCACTACCCTCAGGTGTATAAGAAGGGCCTTGCTTGCTGGATTAGGCCCAAGGCCCATCTAGTCCAGCTTCCTGTTTCCCACAGTGGCCCACCAAATGCCCTCTGGAAGCCTACAAGCAGGAGAGGAAAGTATGCCCCCTTGGCTGCTGTTGCTCCCCTGCCTCTCAGCCTGGAAGTTTGAATCTGAAAACCAAAAGGTTGACACACAGAGAAGTAGATTTTCAAAGAATGCTTTTTTTATTTGCAAGGGGGTAGGGAAATGAGAAGCAGTGAAAGGCTCATCTCCTGCAGATCGCACTCAAGTGGGATTGACAGAAAGGTTGTGCCCACTGATGAACCATTGGGCATAGAGTATCCGGACAGCCATTGTGTAGGTTTCCTGTGCCCTTAGTAAAGAAATAAAGAAAAAGAAACATCAGACACAAAAAGGAGGTTTTTTAAATAGCAATAGCAATAGCAATAGCACTTACATTTATATACCGCTCTATAGCCGGAGCTCTCTAAGCGGTTTACAATGATTTTAGCATATTGCCCCCAACATTCTGGGTACTCATTTTACCGACCTCGGAAGGATGGAAGGCTGAGTCAACCTTGAGCCCCTGGTCAGGATCGAACTTGTAACCTTCTGGTTACAGGGCAGCAGTTTTTACCACTGCGCCACCAGGGGCTCTTAAAAGACAATAACCAAACCCACAAACACTATGAACATAGCAACATAAGAAAAGTTGAAGGCACACTTCTTAGCGACGTGCATGAATTTCACTCAAATCAATTGAAGTTTGAATATCACTCAATTGTATTTGAGTTCAAAACCATTTAATAGAGTGGAGATTCACAAGAATCATTTTGAATTTTCCCACATTCGAATCGCATTTGGTCAAATTCTGAAGGATGACCAGCTGAATCCCGCACTATGACTGGGGATGGGTGTGAGGGGTAGCTTCTCCAACGTGGACTGAGGGGGCTGGGGCATGGTTGCAGAAATGGTTGCAGATTTACTTGGTTGCAGAACCAATGGTTTCAGAATTGACCCACTGGTCAATGAGAGGCCAAACCTTGCCTCGTGTCTCATTGTGCAGCCAGGGCAAAGTGCCCATTCCCCAGACCAAGCTGAGGGGGGTGGTTGTATCCTGTTGGACATTCTGTGTATTAGTAGAAAGCAAGGCGTTAAGAAGCAAGAATATTTGAATAGTTTCTCAGAACAGATGAGTAACGTTTATTCCTGATTCTTACCTGTTTACTTCGTCTGTTAAAGGAAATGAAAAGAAAAGTGTTTAGAATGCCAAATAATTATTATTCTCTTCTTTATCTCAGCATTCCTGTATCTAGTATATAACCCCTTATCAATTAAAAGCTAGTGCACAAATCTCCCTCTATTAAGTTTTATTTCTCTCACTGTGGAAAACCTTTGCCTCCCTATTCATTATGCAACATTCTATCTACACCAAGATGAGAATGAACTGAAATTGAACATGTAGGGATGTGCATTTTTAGATTCAAAACAAACATCAACTGAAAAGCTCCAATGAAAAGGGAACACCAATTGAGGACAGGTTTCCTGAAGTTCTGGCCTAACAATGAGTGGATCTGAAAAGTGATTGGTGCATTCCAACAGCATTTTGTGGGGTCTCTTTGACCCCTAGTGCTATAAGTGCAAAGTAATTTAATTTCCCCATGCACTGCAATGGCATGGTCACTAACCTAATATCATTATTGGGCATTACAGGGGTCGGGTGAAGGGAAGCGCCACTACACAGCACCCTGCCCACTGGAGCCCCAATAATGCACCACATGAGTGTGCGGTGCATTATTGGGAGCCCCTCACGGAGTGTGTCCAACACAGCTACAAGCAGCAGCAGCAGACACACAACCAAAAAACAAGGTTAATGGAGCACTCTCTCTGTTAACCTTGTTTAAGGGGGAGGGTATTTAGGCGAGTTTGCCATAAAGAAGCCACCGGGCTCAACCGCGAGCCTGGTGGTTATCACCAGCGAACAAAACTGTGCTGTGCTCCTTTAACCTAGCTTTGCTCGCTCATGAGAATAGCCTCAATCTTTACTTTTCAAATCCATGTTCAAAAAGCACATTCTCCATGAAGCCTTTGGTATAACTGCTTACTCTTTATTCTGTACTGGAACTAAGACCAAGGACCTTCAACTAACCAAAATGCTGATTCTTCTCCCTTCCCCTCTCTCCTTCTCATCATCTCTACTGTTGATATTTAAAAAGCAAATCATTGCGGGAGAGAGGGTCTTCAGATTCTCCCCACCTGAACAATTGCTTCCTATAAGAATATCACTGCAGCCCAGAGATATGTATACTTACTCATGGTCGTGGTGGTGGACATACGCGACAGGGCTGCAACAAGAACAACAAAATGGAGAGAATTAAGAATGCCCTCTCCCCTGGCCTCGTGCTAAGGGGAGGGCGATTTGTCCCAGCCCTTTGCACGGGGCCCCAGAAAGGACCAGTTAGGGCCTCCGCATGTTAGGGGTGGGGCTAAGGCAGCTGCAACTGCGGCTTCCCGCCCCAAACTACAGTCTGGCATTGGATCCCACCTCCATCCCTTCCCTAGGAGCTGAGCAGGTCTAGAGGCTGATTGCCCTTTGGGGGGCTGAGTAGGAATTTTTGGCTTCTAACGCATTGGCCATCTTGGAGGTTTTTCACCTACTCCATTCTGCTATCCTAGCCTATATGGTTATTCAGTTAGGTCATGGCTTGGCAGGGACAGTGTGGGTTGGGTGGTAAGTAGATGGGATGGAACATCGGCGAGCACCCTTGGACAGTTAAAACGGGTGATTGGTCAATCGCTCCCTTGTGGTTTGTGCGGCCCAGGGCAGACGATTCACCATGAAACCTGCTTCAGGACTTCACTAACACTGCTTCAGGACTTCACTAACACTTGGGCTGCACGGTCCGGGGTGTGCGGAGACCTAGAAGGGTCCTGGCCCACTACAGGGATTGGCTAGGAAGGGGAGGAAGCAGGTTTTCCACTTGCTGCCTTCCGGAGCCAGGGTGTGTCGCCCAAGCAAGGCGCAGGGGAGGACGCTGAAGTCCGAATCCAGTCATTGCTAGGCTCTGCACTGTCTTGGGGTGGGGGCTTACCCCTATCGAGTCCTCTAATCCGCTTATAGTTGATCAATAAACCTGTGGCCCTTTTTACCCAACATATGGTTGTCCGTGTCTTCTTGGGGCCGGGGTCTGGAGACAATGTCACTTAATAACCACCATTTTCTCAGTGCAATGCACACTTCTTATTCTGACCTTAACAATCTCTTTCTGCAAGTTCATCACCCCAGCCCAGGTATTGACCCTCTCGTTATGCTGAGTCATCTCCCTTCCTCTCTCTCCTTCATCTCATCCACTGCACTGTTGATATATAAAAAGCTAAACGTTGAGAGAGAGAAGATCTTCAGGTTCTCCCCAACTGAACAATTGCTTCCAGTAAGAATATCACTGCAGCCCAGATATACGTATACTTACTCGTGGTGGTGGAGGTGGAGGTGGACATATGCGACAGGGCTGCAACAACAACAAAATTGAGAGAATTAAGAATGTCACCAAGTAACCAGAATTTTCTCAGTACAATGCACACTTCTTATTCTGACCTTAACAATCACTTTCTGCAAGTTCACCACCCCAGCCCAGGTATTGACCCTCTCGTTATGCTGAGTCATCTCCCTTCCTCTCTCTCCTTCATCTCATCCTCTCCACTGTTGATATTTACAAAGCTCAACATTGAAGGAGAGAAGATCTTCAGGTTCTCCCCACCTGAACAATTGCTTCCAATAAGAATATCACTGCAGCCCAGATATACGTATACTTACTCGTGGTGGTGGTGGTGGAGGTGGACATATGCGACAGGGCTGCAACAGCAACAAAATTGAGAGAATTAAGAATGTCACCAAGTAACCAGCATTTTCTCAGTGCAATGAACACTTCTTATTCTGACCTTAACAATCACTTTCTGCAAGTTCACCACCCCAGCCCAGGTATTGACCCTCTCGTTATGCTGAGTCATCTCCCTTCCTCTCTCTCCTTCATCTCATCCACTCCACTGTTAATATATAAAAAGCTAAACATTGAGAGAGAGAAGATCTTCAGGTTCTCCCCAACTGAACAATTGCTTCCAATAAGAATATCACTGCAGCCCAGATATACGTATACTTACTCGTGGTGGTGGTGGTGGTGGAGGTGGACATATGCGACAGGGCTTCAACAACAACAAAAATTGAGAGAATTAAGAATGTCACCAAGTAACCAGCATTTTCTCAGTGCAATGCACACTTCTTATTCTGACCTTAACAATCACTTTCTGCAAGTTCACCACCCCAGCCCAGATATTGACCCTCTCATTATTCTGAGTCTTAGCAAAGGAGACAATTTATGCTTGCTACCACAAGAACAGGTCTCCTCCATCCTTACCCCTATGTGGTAAGCTGAGAGGTGCAGAAATTAGCAGTAGACTGATTTGATGCTCCAATCCAGAGTGTTTTGCCCAAAATCAAAATAAGTGCTATAAGTGCAAAGTAATTTCATTTCCCCATGCACTGCAACGGCGTGGTCAATAACCCAAGTTCTGTATGAGTAAAAAGTGCACTTTTAAGCAATGTTACAAGGGGTGGGGCATGAAACACTGCAGAGCGCCTAATCTCATTATGGATGAACCCAACCCATTTGTCCTTGCTTTCTTTCTCTCCAAGAAAAAGGGGTGTTGTAGTAAATGCCTCTTCTTCACATGTCAATACTTACTCTAGGGGCCTGTAGAAAACAAAAAGAAGAAAAATGCACAAGTTATCAGTCTCACCAATTATTAACATAGACTTTATTACCCGGACTAGTTGGTGTGGGACATGGGCGGTGTGCCACACTGGCTTAGTTAGCAGGTTTTCCAACCCCAAAGAGGTGTCCAAACCAGCTTCCCCCAAAGAAGAATGGATGCTCTCATGAACCCTGCCTGAGGCATTGTCAGTGTTGTCAGAAGGTCAACACTAAATGGTGAAAGGGGCTCTGAATGCAAAGAGAGCATAGATGGATTATTAGAGTGATTAGTCTTCTTACCATGTTACCTCTGTTCTGTAGTAGTAAGGGAGAGAAAACAAGAAGAATTAAGAATAGTCCCAAACTGCCAATTCTTCTTTCAATTCCCTCCTCAAACAATGTTTCCCATGGACCCAAGAGTCTAACTCCTTACTTAGCTTGAACCTCTTATTGAATACTCATTTACAACTGAATGAGGTCATTCACAAGACCGAATCTGCAGGGGCAAGGGAGATTATCTGTTTCCCTCCCACATGACCTGGAGCCCAATCAGGGCTCTGCTACTTGTGCCATCCCCACCCCCATCCAAGATCTGAGGTGGCAAGCGGCAGAGCCGGGAGCTAGAAGTCTTCAAGCATCCCACAATGTACTGCGCCAGTAGTGTGCTGCCTTGGGGGATTTTCCTGCTGGTCCTGGAATGCACAGTCTTCTCTTTTGGAATAAATTCTAGGATTTCTCCTACTTACACTGGAAATCAGAAGGACTGGAACACAGTGAAAAAGGAACTGAAAGTATTTAGCAGGGGGAAAGCAACTGGCCCTATTGATTCCAAGCACAATATCCCTCCAGTGGCTGATTCTGGTATCTGCCTTTTTCTTCTTTTCTTCTTTTCTTTTTTCTGTTTTAGATTGTGAGCCTTTTGGGACAGGGAATCATCTTACTGATCATTTTTCAATGTAAACTGCTTTGAAAACTTTTGAAAAGTGGTATATAAATAGTGGTAGTTGTTACTTTTTGTGAAAGGTCATCCTTTCTGCCTGTGGCCACCAGTGCAAATGCAAATGCAAACTGGGTTGGCCAAAGAGGTCTTTAAAACCTCCACGTGAGTAATTCTGATACTGGTCAAATCTGCAATACCTTTCCACGTGAATCCCAAACTGCAGCTTAAGAATGCAGCAGCACTTCCATGAAAATTGATTTTTTAAATACATTGTTAGGCCCTATTTCCAAACAAATGGCATGCCCAGTTCAGCTCCCTCCAAATGATGCCAGGGTGAACACTCTCTTTGGCATTCTGAGTGTTGTCAGGAAGCCTAGATTCATTCTTTGTCTTGTCTGCTACTTACGCTGTTTCTGTTGTTATATAATACAATAAAGAAAAATAAGAATTAATAAAGTCCACAAATAGCCAATCTTACTAACAAAGCTTCCACAAAAAGGATATTTTCCATGATCTGTAGTATATATCACACCCAAGTGCAATTAAGCCCAAATCTGCCACATGCATTTTGCCCCAAGACATTCTTTCTGTGGAATACTGCCCAGCAAACTCCCTGAGGTAGTGAGGTCATTCAGAGCAACCTCAGCCATGTGCTTGGGTGGTCTGTGATGAAGGCAAGAGGTTACCTGCCTTCCCCAGCAGATGAGCGGTGGCTGTCTTGGACCCTGCTGCACCGCAAGCCCATACAAGCTACCTGTAGCCAAGAATTGGTGGGACCATAAAATTGAAAAAGTTGAAGAAAATGAATATGTAAAAATATTATGGGACTTCTGACTACAAACAGACAAACATCTGCCACACAATACACCAGATATAACTGTAGTCGAGAAGAAAGAAAAACAAGTCAAAATAATCGACATAGCAATACCAGGGGATAGCAGAATAGAAGAAAAAGAAATAGAAAAAATCACCAAATACAAAGATCTACAAATTGAAATTGAAAGGCTGTGGCAGAAAAAGACCAAAATAATCCCAGTGGTAATTGGCGCCCTGGGTAAAGTCCCAAAAGACCTTGAAGAGCACCTCAACACCAAAGGGGCCACAGAAATCACCATCAGCCAATTACAAAAAGCAGCTTTACTGGGAACAGCCTACGTTCTGCGACGATATCTATAACAATTGACAATAAAATTCTGGCATCCCAGGTCCTTGGGAAGGACTCGATGTCTGGATAAAACAAACCAATCAATAACACCTGTCTGACTGTGTAAACAAGAAATAATAATAATGATGTTTTGTGAACCTGTTGGGTCCTCTCATTATCTGTTATCTGTCCCATCCTCCACAAAGTTGGAATAATGTGCTACAGCAGAACTTGTGTGCATGGAGATTACTGTGCTGGGAAATGCAGCCTTTTCTTTCACATGAAAGCTCCTCTGCTTAAAGAGGAAGCACAATCATCGGCCACGCAAGACAGAGGATTTCTGTGCACATCTGGAAGGCAAATTCCGCAGGTAGCCTCCCAGCCGCTCCTTAATGACTGAAATTTGATCTTTTGAAAGGCATTTCCCATTCCTGAAAGCTGACTAGGGGAAGAAAAAGGGCAATAATGTAGAGTCCTCTTACCTGAGCAGATGTGAGGCCCTGCAGAGACAGCAGGCAGAGGACAAAGAAACTAGCCACAAGCTGGAAGTTCATCTTTGCGTTGCTTCTTTCTCTTTTTCTCTCTTGAGATGGGGTTGGCGAAAATAGCGATGGAGGCCCTCTATTTATGCTGGGTGTCCACTTGGGCGCTACTGGTCTCCGTGGGACAAGCCATGTGACTCCGCCCTAGAAGGAACCATTCCCTCCTTCGCCCCACCTTCTTTCCTCTAATCAAAGTTACCCAACTGCTTTTCTTTCCCTGGAAGCCCCTGTGTTTTGTAATCCTCTTGCTCAGGGGTTTTGTTTGGGGCATGGGCCCCAAGTGAATTCCTCAGAGTCCTGAATCCAATCACCACCTCCCTACACCAGAGGCATAGGGACAATGGAGCAAGGAAGGATTACTATCCCCTGGCTGCCAGGGTCTCAGGGGGCCATCAAGGCACCCTCTCGCCCAGGGTTTACTGATCCTGCTTAGGATGGATCAGGAAAATCTCTGACCCACTCTGAGGGGTAGGGGGAGGAGAGCTGGTCTTGTAGTGGCAAGCATGAATGGTCCCTTTTGCTAAGCAGGGTCTGCCCTGGTTTCATTTGAATGGGAGACTACATGTGTGAGCACTGTGAGATAGTCCCCTTAAGGGGTGGGGCCGCTCTGGGAAGAACATTTGCATGGAGAAGGTCCCAAGTTCCCTCCCTGGCAGCATCTCCAAGATAGGGCTGAGAAAGACTCCTGCCTGCAAATTTGGTGAAACCTCTGATTGACCAATGGTGGACCAACCGCTAGATGGACCAATGGTCTGACTCTGTAGAAGGCAGCTTCCTATGACCCTCTGAAATGGCCCGTGTTGGGCCATTTTTGACATTCCCAAATGAACATTTCGCAGCCCTAGCATGGATTGTAAGCTGACTGGACATGATAGCCTGCATCGTCTTTCTTAGAAGACGTTGGAGGTTGCAACACATTTATGCTTCTATACCACCAGCGACCTAACTGCTGGGCAGACAAGAGACCATGTGGAACAAGATGTGGAGACAAGATGACCCTTGTTGCTTAGGATGCACAGGCATTGGCAGAATACTCATCCAGCACCCAGGAATGCCATCTCCTCCTAGTAACTATGTCCAAAGGGCAGCAAATGATTGATGTGTCGAGCGGTCCACTGCATAATGCACACCCAGCAGCCAGGACAAGAGGGATATCACTGCTGGGTTTGCATGTCCCGGGGAGGCATGGCTGTTTTGTGTGATGGACACTCAGCAGACAAGCCAAAAGGGACCCAGTTGAATGGTGGTGCAGACTGTACTTTGGGGAGTGTTCTTAATGGGTTTGGGTGAATGTGCTAGTCACCGAATTGTGCCCGGCTCGGACTGGCCCAAAGGGCAACAGGGCATATTCCTGGTGCACCCCACCCACACGGCACCCCTACGCCCTGACGCCCACCCTTAATTGCCCATTCTGTTCCAAATGCAGCACTCTCCCCACATCCATTCCACCGCCCTCTCAGTGCCCCCAGTTTGGCCCTGAATTCTTCCCTTCCTGCCCCCACCCAATACTGCCAAATATGGAGAGTATATGGTGCCCCCCACACCTAGCAGAGGAACACACGGACTCCCACTCTGGCTGTATCTGATCCATGGAGCGCCTGATGCCCTCTGTCCACATCTGCTGCTGGATTTCCTCCCAAAGGCTTCTTGAGGGTTGCAAGCTGCTGCGCCTTAAAAATGACAACCACTTTTCCACTTCCACTAGCTCACCTCGCTTCTCACCTCTGAAAAGGCCAAAATCTCAGCACTTCCCCACAGCAAGCTGCAGCCTTCCACATCCCACAATGCACCACATGATGAGTGCAGTGCATTGTGGGATTCTCCCCCAAGCTGGGCACTCTAGGCACCTGGCTCTGTGTCAGTCGGAGCAGACATGCAACCAGGGACTGGGTGGAAAGGTTCACTTGTGCCCTTCTACTCCAGTAGAAACCTTCGGCTACCTGGCAAGATGGCGCTGGGATCGTCCCTGATCCTGGTACTTGGCATGAACAGCCCTACTCAGGTACAACTCAGCAAGCCTGGGTAGAGCTGCTACTTCAACAGCATTAAGGCATGTCAAAATACATCTTAGTGCCTTTGGTGTATTGCTTGCAATGCTCACCTGTGTTAGCAGATAGCGTTGCATTCTGTGCCCCTTTCCTAATACTCTCAAGGTCTGACTCAGAGCTACATGTCTTCATGTCCATGTTATTCCTGACATGCACATTGGACCTGAGGTGGGGAGCAATAGCAATGTACCCCTGGGCCTGCCCCTACAATAATTTGCTCCCCAGCTGCATGGCTGCATCTCTTCAGAGGCAAATACAACATGTGGGGAGGGTTTCTTCCAGTTCTATGCATAACCAACTTGCACCGGAACACCGTATATACCAGACATATGCCGCATTTGCATGTAACATGGAACTGCAACCCTCCCCCCCACACACACAATTACCTGTTTGCATTTGGATGTATAAGCCACACCTTGAACTGCAGTCAGGGAGACTACAGAGAGGAGGGGGAACTGGCTGCATCAGCAGGGGAATGGGCTGTGTGGGCTTCCTGCAGGATTGATGGACAGCCCAGGCAGCCAATCTCAGCCAGAGCGAGTGAAGAGCTTCCTCCCCC
Organism: Hemicordylus capensis; assembly: GCF_027244095.1. NCBI lineage: Eukaryota > Metazoa > Chordata > Lepidosauria > Squamata > Cordylidae > Hemicordylus > Hemicordylus capensis. Next base: position 20,935,727 of record NC_069661.1, on the reverse strand, counting down.
AGCCCCAGTTCCTGCAGTGTCCTTCATTCGGATGTAATCACGCAGCAAGGGAACCTCAGGTACCAGAGGCGAAACTCACTACAAACCTAAGGTTCAAATTGGAGATTGGGGAGGGAATCCTCAGGTTGCCTTTTGTGTACAAACCACAGTTGCACATGTTTGGATGTACAAGAAATTCAACCTCAGGCCCCTTCAACTCTGGTTTCCCATTATGTGAGAATGCGGCCATAATGTGCACCAGGGCTATAACCTTAGTTCGTTTGTTTCATCATCTGAAAAGAATTTGGGGTGTAGTCCAATGCCGCAGGCATCCCCCTCAGTCACACTGTGTGCTTTGGCCACATTAACCACTAATTATTAGTAAATCACCCCTTGCTTCATTCTCCTCTTTTATCTACCACGTACCAGCTCAGTTGTGGTACACTCCCTTTCCTCTGCTTCCCAACGACCATCTCCTGAAACACCCAAGGGTGGAAATGCTTCTTCAAACCTATTGCATGATCATACCAGTTCTCCAATGTGTCAATGGATAAAGTTAGATTTCTGTTGTGTGGTCCAAGAGGTAATGGAGAAAAACCTTAAAGATGCGTAAACTTCAAAAATCACTTTAAAATCACCCCTTTGCCCAATTCCTTTCAAATAATTCAGGTAGCTTCATTGCCCACCCTAGGAACTACCAGCCACCACACTGCACTCTATGACACCCCTTTCCCCCCGACGTGAAGCTATACATTTGCTGCAATCCTAATTATTCTCTATGAGGAATTCAAAAATAGTTTAACAATTCACAAATAATCAGAGGAGTGTCCAATTGTCTTGGAATTTTTGGGGTGGTAGGAACCCCTATCTGTCTACCACCCACCCCGCTTTTGTGCCCCTAGGTGCTCCACAATAGGTGATATGGACTGGTTCGGGTCCCATTATACTCTATGAGAAAAATAATTAAAAATATTTAAAATATTCATAAAAAATCATAGGGGTGTCTGATTGCTTCAGGGTTTGCATGGTTGTTGGCACCCATGGGTGCTCCACAATAAGGAATAATGGCCTGGTTCGAGTCCCATTATATCCTATGAGAAAAAATAAAAATAATTTTCAAAAATTCATAAAAAATTGTACGAGTGTCTGATTACTTTGGGGTTTGGGTGACAGGTACCCCTGGGTGTCAGCTACCATCCTACCAATTTTCAGGTGTCCGAACCAATCCAAACTGGTCCGAACCAAACCACCCCCGGTTTGGTTCGAATCCGAACCACCCCCCTGGATCTGAACCAGTTCGCACATCCCTAACCTGAAGCTCTCTCTCCTGGTGAGCCATTGACAGCTTAGATCCCATCAGTGTATATGTGTAGTTGGGGTTTTTTGCCCCAATATGCATCACTTTATGCTTGCTTAGATTGAACCATATTTGCCTTTTTGTTGCCCGCTCTCCCAGTTTGGAGAGACCTTTTTGGGGCTCCTCACAATATTTTGTGGATTTCACTACCCTAAATAGTTTGTTGTTATCTGCAAATTTGGCCACTTCACTGCTTACCCCAACTTCTAGATCATTTATGAACAAGTTAAAGCACTGGTCCCAGTACTGATCCCTGGGGGAACCCCATTTCCTACTTCCCTCCATTGTGAAAATTGTCCATTTATTCCTACCCTCTGTTTTCTGTCCTCGATTTGTAAGTTTACTCAGGAGCCTTTGGTGGGGAACATAGTCAAAAGCTTTTTTGAAGTCCAAGTATACTATGGTCCCAGTACTGATCCCTGGGGGAACCCCATTTCCTACTTCCCTCCATTGTGAAAATTGTCCATTTATTCCTACCCTCTGTTTCCTGTCCTCGATTTGTAAGTTTACTCAGGAGCCTTTGGTGGGGAACATAGTCAAAAGCTTTTTTGAAGTCCAAGTATACTATGGTCCCAGTACTGATCCCTGGGGGAACCCCATTTCCTACTTCCCTCCATTGTGAAAATTGTCCATTTATTCCTACCCTCTGTTTCCTGTCCTCGATTTGTAAGTTTACTCAGGAGCCTTTGGTGGGGAACATAGTCAAAAGCTTTTTCGAAGTCCAAGTATACTATGCCAACCAGATCACCTTCATCCACATGCCTGTTGATACTCCCAAAGAACTCCAAAAGGTTGGTGAGGCAACACTTGCCCTTGCAGAAGCCATGCTGGTTCTCCTTCATCAAAGCCTTTTCTTCTATATGTTTAACAATTTTGTCCTTAAGTATGCTTTCTATCAATTTACTCGCCGCCGAAGTTAAACTGACCAGTCTGTAATTTCCCGGATAATTAATCTATGGAATTCCTTGCCATGGGATGTGGTGATGGCCACCAGCTTGGATGGCTTTAAAAGGGGTTTAGACAGATTAATGGAGAACAGGTCTATCAATGGCTACTAGTCTGATGGCTGTGAGCCACCTTCAGCCTCAGAGGCACAATGCCTCTCAATACCAGCTGCAGGGGAGCAACAGCAGGAGAGAGGGCATGCACATACCTCCTGCCTGTGGGCTCCCCAGAGGCATCTGGGGCTCCCCAGAGGCATCTGTTGGGCCACTGTGTGAAACAGGATGCTGGACTAGATGGGCCTTGTGCCTGATCCAGCAGGGCTGTTCTTATGTTCTTAAAGAGATAATAATCTACATAAATATCCATTGATGTTCCATAAACATTAGAAACTTGTGTCAGATTGCTACCATTAAAAATGTTGCTTAATGGGGTTATAGCACTAATCCCCAGGAAATGTAATAGCCCTTTGTGCATATACCATAACTTGATTGTATTTTATATCCATCCTCCACTCTTCAGAATCAGGCTGGCTCCAATTTACAACCCCTGGCTGCCAACCGTTTCAATTGACATATAACGTCTGGCCCAAAGAGTGATGAGAGTACAGAAACCATGTTCAGGAATGTGCCCTGGGGCGAAAAACAGCCTACCTGTGTCCAATGAAGTGCTGCACAAAGGGATTAATGAATGATAGCCGTTCCAGTTGGCTTAATGCATGCTTGGCTTATATCAGCTGCCATCTTTAAAGGTTATATTTGTTAGCGAGGCCTTTAGGCCTGTTCCCTTATTAACCGAGACTTTATGACATCTAGTAGAGTTCTTTTAGAAACAGGCTACAGTGCAGAAAGCTTTCCATCCATTTTACAGTGCAATCACACCTGCATTAAACGGTGACGCAACCAGGCTGCTTCATGGTGGAGGAGATGTCCTCTTCCTCCTCATGTAACTATATACCTAACGGAAAGTTGTGATCTGATGGGTTACCACACTTGTGGTTCAATCAGCATCTGAACCAGACCACAAGCCATGCTGGGTCCCCATGTCAATCACTGCCAGCAGGATCAGCATGAAGAAAGAGTTACCATTTCAGCAAAACTACTGGTAAACCCTTTCAACCTCTTTAATGAGGAACGTCCTGTGGCAATTGCTGAATCTTGGCCATTGCCACTGTTTGGAGCAATGAGAGGAAGCACCCTCAGTTTCATGTGCATTCGTACATTCCTAATAGGTTTCAGCCTAATAAAGGTGCTGCTGAGTCGCTGTCTACTCCTGGCAACCATAGAGCCCTGTGGGTTTTTTTGGTAGAATACAGGAGGGGTTTACTATTGCTGTCTCCCACACAGTATGAGATGATGCCTTTCAGCATCTTCCTATATCGCTGCTGCCTGATATAGGTGTTCTCCATAGTCTGAGAAACATACCAGCAGGGATTTGAACCAACAACCGCTTGCTCCCTAGGCAAGTTACTTCCCTGCTGTGCCATTAGGAGGCTGTTTCAGCCTAATTATTTTTTGCTTTTCCTCTAATTACAGGTAGGCATTTGAGCAAGCATCTGCACAAAACTGAAGTTTTGTGGAACGAAGGAAAAAAGTTCTAAAATTCTTCACATTAACAATTAACAATTAAAAATTTTTCACATTTATCTGGAATCTATTGATGATCAAATGCCTGCAAATGCCCCTTTGATTTAAAAAAAAAGACCGATGCAGCATGCTAGACAGTGCATAGTTTTTCCTGGTTTTATTCCCTGTTTCAGCTGTGGGTATACGACACTAATACATGACAGTTGCTGTTACATACATTATATTTATCGTATGCATAAAGTTGATGCATAAAATAGCAGAAATCATATTCATAAGTAGCAAGCCGCATCCCACCTGTCTGTGTGTTCAGGTAGACCCACAAAAATGTTTGATTTGCCCCTACAGCTTCAGGGGCTCAGGGCATGTAGGTCATACTTTGTTTAATTTAACAAAAACTGTAATTTTGTCTTGGATTCTAAGTGCTTAACTGATTGGCCCAGTGCAGTGCAATCTGTGACATCAGAGCTGTTCAGCCAGTGGCAGATGGAGTGGCCGAGACATCTCTGTCTGCTATGATTCATTGTGATAAAAGAGAATATCAGCCAATGGTTTCCAGAGGAGGGGCAGTTAGAGAGGTCAGAGATCCAGGAAGGGGTTGTAGAAAGTCAGAGGATAAGAAGGGATATGCAGGGCTTAGGGTTGCCAGTTCTTACTGCAGTTGTTTCTGGAGATTTCTCCTCAATATTTTTCAGAATATCAAGCCTTTAAAATCTCCAGGATTGCTACCAGTAGTAAACCTAGAGATTGACACTGAATCCCGGAGACACTTAGCTACCCTAGCAGGGCTGTTGGGAGCGTTTGCAACAACATAGGCTGTGCACATGCTAGTATTTATTCATTTTAAGGATTTAGTTTAATATGACAAGAATATATACAGACGAGTGAGGCCTAAATCATTTTATTCCCTCAGCATCAAGTTAAAGGCGGAAAGTTTATTCTTGCATGTTAAAAAAAGAGGATGATTTGGGGAAAGGCTAACTGGTAGCTTTTCCAAACCATGCAGGTGTGCCAAGCAAATCTAATATCGCTAAAACTAGACTTTTCTCTAAGCTGCTGTTTGCCTCAGTTTCCTCACAAGACAAATTGCTGACGCTAGAAAGGAGTTGCTTCAGTTATGTGAAAGCCAGAACTTGAATAAATAATTATATTTTGTGGGATGTGTTGGAGATGGGCTAATGAATGCAGAACCCTCGCAGCCAGTTCGCTTCCAGTTGAAAAGAAAGGATATTTATTAATGGAAGCCACCTTTACATGCTTAGCCAATAGAGATTCAGCTAGGCGTTGTTTGCAGTCAAGGCTGTTCCCTGCTTAAAGAATCTATTAGTACAAGCCTATTCCCATTTACTCAGAATTAAGTCCCATTATGTTCAGTGAAACTTACTCCTAGGAGAGTGCGAATAGATTTGTGGCCTTAGATTTAAATCAAATTAATTGTAATTGATCAGTCGATTAATAGGTGATTAAATCTCCCTGAATTTGCATACTACTAAACAATGATTTTGAACAAAAAAGATGTACATTGGTTTTTATATGATGTGTGTATGTGTCTCAGCAGGTGCATCTTAGAAGAGATATTCTCCCCTATCTGAAATTGAAGGAGTTATCTCATCCTTTTGCTAATATAGTGACTGACACTTGCAGTTGTTATAAATACTTACATCAAAAATAATTAATATTTTAAAATGTGTTGCCTGATTAATCATAAATGCCTTTTTGGTTGATTAGAAAGGGTTGTAGTCTAAGCAATGAATAGATTAAATCTAAGCAATGAATAGATTAAATTCTCTACTTGTATTGCTCATACAGGCCACACTGAACTGGCTGGATGCAACTTTTGGTGGATACAGAGATGTGCATCCATTTGTTGTGTGTGACTAGTTGCTCATGTGGAGAACAGGACTTGTTAGGATTGCTTTTTAGAATATTACATCTTTAGGTGAAGTAAGGTTTCAGCTGGTCCAAAGCAAGGTCATTCAGAATCTTAAGGATGCATGATCTTTATTACCTCAGGATAGCGTGCTTGTGGCACTTACAGTTAAGGCTGTGCATTATTTTGCTGAAGGCTATTGCATTAGCCAGATAATTTCCTCAAATTTCACCACATTTCTATTCCCTGCTGCTCTCATCTGTGTTTTCAGCACCATTTCCCTGCAATTCAAATGTATTCTGTGGCATGCTTGGGGATAAGGTTCATAAAAGCAATTAGGTTTTTGTTTATAGAAGTGTGAGAATATTTTTCACAATTGGTTTCACAGAGCAAGAGGGCTATTTCCACAAGTCAGTTCCCCTGTTAGACGCTGGCAGAGACACTCCACTAAATAGAATTAAGTCTCATAGCTAAGGGCATTAATGTTGCAGAACAGATTATTCTATACCCACACTTTTATTTCACACAATACAGTTCTGGCCTCAGCACATACTTAGTGCAGGGCAGAAATGAACTAAAAATAGGCAGGAAAGAGATGATGAATATGAGAAAACGAAGGAAGAACAAGCAAGGCAGTAGGGCTACTCAGAGTCCAAATGGAAGCAGAGTTTCAATCACCCTGATCCTGTATACAGGCTACAGTCATTTCTGTAAAGGATAGCAGGAGTATTTAAGGTCTTGAATCCAGGGACCATGATGGGCACATATGTTAGGGCAGGGATACATGGGGTTGGGTTGAAAAGGCAGCCCAGACCAGGGATCCCTGAACAGCCAATTTCAATTTTTTTGAATGAATAAGTTGGGGAAGGGGGCCTAGCCCCATCCCCTTCGGGGTACCTGTTCAGTCCCTTGCTGTACTCATGAGGAGGGCTGGGCAGCAGGAACAGCATTGCCAAAACTGAGAGGAGAGATTCCTCCTATGTGATAATGATGGGTGCTGATCCTGAGCGGTGTAAGGCCATAAGGACAGCCCCTAACTTCCCATGAGAAGAACCATCTGTGGGGACAGGGTGTTGGGCAGAATTGCTAATAATATGCAATGACAAAACAACCCCTTCTCCCACAGATCACTCTCTCTCTCGAGTGTCAGGCCACGGGGGCTGGATGGCAGATGCCACCCTGCCAGGCTGCTCTATACAAGCTAGAAGCGCCAACAGCTCTCCCTGTCTTGGCGAATGCCACCAATAAGCTGTCAAAGTGTGCCCTCTGCCAGCCCATCTGCCCACTTGGACATGTCCACCCTTCCATGTGCCCTGAAACGGTGAGCCCTCACAAGAGCATCCTAGGTCACGGTGGGACATATACACCCCAGGATTCTTTGCCCTCCCTCATATTTGTACCCCCTCCTAGGAAGTCATCACATTCCATCCCCTTTCCTGGGTAACAGAGAAATAACGCCCCCCCCCCGACTGAAATCGTGCTTGTTTGGGACAGTTTTGTTGCGGGGCTCTTAGAAGGGCAGTGGTGCTATCACTGACAGAAGGAGTGCTGGCATGGCATGGCATGGCATTTAAAGGGATTTAAATGCCCTTTCCATACAGAAGGTGGTTTGACTGTTCCGAAAAGGCATGATCGTGTTCGGCATGCCCCCTTTAAGATCATGGCCATTGGCAGCCACTCTGGTGACCTGCTGACACCTTGCCCATAGTCTGGGGATACAAACACTACGGAGCTGGCTGGGATCAGCCTCGGCAGACCAGGAATGGGGGTGGGGGGTGGGGGCCTCTCCTGAAATTGGAGGTTGCTGGACTGCGGTTGGATGAACGTCTGTGATGTGATTTACAGCTTGAAATTCAAACTGCGGGTCTCGCATTATGTGCGAAAGCGACCTTCAGCTACAGAATTCTGAGGAACATGGGCCTGGTCTGATATAACTTAGGTGTTGGGCTCTTCCAGATACTGATGGTTGGAATCTTGTGGGTGACTGGTAGGTTGATGTGGTAGAGTGCTGGACACCCACATGCCAAATATCAATTTGTGCCAGTGCTTATGCTGTTTGCAAAGTATCCAACATTCTAGCAGAATTGGTCCAGGGTGTTATGGCCTCCACATCAAGTGATAGCTAGGTCCAGCAACCTCCAGTTTATCTAATTCTAATCCAAATGAGAGTTGATTGCAACAGCAGTGAGACGTAAAACTCCTCTTACTGAGCAAAGAGGCGCATTTTATATTGGAGATTATCATATATTTCACAGGGGAGAACAACTGCCCCAGCCAACCCCAGCACAGCATCCCTCCAGTGGTTGTTGCTGGTGTCTATCTTATGTTTCTTTTTAGGTTGTGAGCACTTTTGGGACAAGGAATCATCTTATTTATTTATTTTTTCCTGTGCAAACCGCTTTGAGTAGGGATGTGTGAATCGATTTGGATACAAACATAATTTGTACCCAAATCTACCTGTTTGGGGTGATTTGTTGACAAAACAAATCACCCCTGTGCTAGCTGGCCAGATTTGGGTCCAAAACAAATCACCCAGATTTCGGACCTGAAAAATTTGTAGATTCAGACCTCCATGTTGTGTCGATCTCTCTTGCTGTCTCCATTTTGTGTAAGGAAATTTTTTGAAAATTCCACCCTCCCAAGCTTCAGATTGGTGACCTGTAGTGTGCAACAACTGGCTGGCAATTCCCCCCTGGTTCCAGATTGGCTCTTTCCATTCAAACCTTGTGTTGCCAGGGGTGACTGACCACTCATTGGCTAGGGGAGAGGTCAAAGAAGGAACAAGGGTGGGGGGAGTTCGAAGGAGGGATTTTCAAATGTACTTAATGAGGCAGGCAGCCACCATTCTGCCTTTCTGCCTCGTGGGAGAAGAGGAAGAGAGAGAGAGAGAGAGAGAGCCAGAAGAGCTTTGCTTTGCCTTGTCTGCCTGCTGCCTGGAGTGAATTCTCTGCTTTTTGTTCCTGCTTTCCTGATTGAGGAAAAGCTGTCTGTGTCTGCTGTCTGTGCGAATCGATTTGGGTACAAAAGATTTGTATCCAAACCTACCTGTTTCAGGAGATTTGTGGAGAAAGCAAATTGCCCCTGTGCTAGCTGGCCAGATTCGGACCCAAAACAAATGGGGGGTGATTCGATTTGGGTACAAATCAAATTTAAAAAATCTATTTGTGCCATCCCTAGCTTTGAGAACCTTTGCTGAAAAGCGGTATATAAATATTAATAGTTGTAATAGTAAAAGAAAGAATTCAGAAGCTTTACCAAATAGTTAGAACAATGTTTCTAAGAACAGCAGCAAATGTACGATATCTAAACTTCAGCAATATATAAAGTGGAAATGGTGTTCAGTGAAATTACAGATTACAAATGTAACATAAACTACAAAACATACATGGAATGAGAAGTAGACAGAGCATGTCAAGTTAGAGAGTGATACTAGCTGGACTCCATCCCATCATCCTTAGATGAGTTTAGCAGGAGCAATAGAGACTAACTGCTTTACTTCATTTTTCAAAATAGAATAACTCTGGCTTATACCATTCAACGCAAATGTTTCTGAAATATGGAAGCAATGCCTTTATAGCGGAAGGACATCATTATCTTTCTTTTCAAGGACAAACAGAGATGCATTGTCTCTAAGCCCTGCTGATAGCCTTAACTTTGCTGATACATCAGCATGGCCAAAATAGATACATCCCTTTAAGCATTTTCTCATTGTGTGTTATCGCTTAAGATTGCATGTGAGAAATTGTGTGTGTGTGTCTGTGTGTGTGTTTGTGTATCCTCCAAGATGAGACAAATGTGTGTTATACATTTGGTGAGCTCCTCTGTGTCAATAGTTGTGGGGTCCAGGAACTGCATGAAATGAGGGGAGAAAATGCATTGTTTCTCATAGAGAAATGCAAGGTATTCTAGCCAGCCTTCTTCTTCTTTGTTGACATCTGATGATGTCCTAGGCCAGGAAGATCCCCCACCAGCCACGGCTCCTCTGCTTCTGCCAGATGCAGCCGATTCAGGGCAGTGAGTGGCTGCACGAGAGGGTTTATCTCATCTCTAGACAGCAAGCTTCTTCTGGCCAGTTCAATTGGCCAGAAAAAGGGCTGTGCTGTGTTGCTGTGGCGGAGACAGCTCACTCATCCCCTTCCCCACTTCTTCCAGTTTCCATAGTTGGGGAGACCAGTCCTCTGAGCAAACAGCATTTTAGCGAGACAAGGAGGGGGAGAGGAAAAAGCAAGCTGTTGGCACATCCCCTTCCTCCTTCTGGCTGGCTGAACTGTCCATAAGAAATGGGATGTGCTTACTGCCCTGGCTACTGGGGCGGGGAGGTCAATTATCAGGCCTCGGCATAGCACAGAGACAGCACTGGTCGCTCTGGTAGATGACCTTCTTCGGGACCTTGACGAGAGTAGTGTCCCTCTCTTGGTCCTTTTAGATCTCTCAGTGGCTTTTGACACTATCAATCATGCTATCCTTCTCGACCGCCTGCGTGGGCTGGGTATCGGGGGTACTGTCTTACAGTGCTTCCGTTCTTACCTTAGCGGCCGTGTTCAGTCGGTATGCATTGAGGACAGGTGCTCTGACCAATGGCCACTCCTTTATGGAGTTCCCAGGGTTCAGTTCTTGCCCCTGTCCTTTTTAACATCTATATGAAGCCGCTGGGTCAGGTCATTTCCCAGTTTAGGGTGAGATTTCATCAATACGCTGATGATACTCAGCTGTATGTCGCCATCCCAGACCATTCTGGGGATGCTGTTTCTGTGCTTTCTCGATGCCTGGAAGCTGTTAAGGTCTGGATGAATCAAAACAAGCTCAGACTGAATCCCACTAAGACTGAACTACTTTTATTCAGCCCTTGTACCGGCCAACAGCTGGATATGAACGTTGTTTTAGATGGAGTGGCGCTGCCCCCAAAGGAGCATGTTTGGGATTTGGGGGTCCTTTTGGACTCGTGCCTCCTGCTTGAACAGCAGGTGGAGGCTGTGGCCAGAAGTGCTTTTGCCCAGCTTCATCTGGTTCGCCAATTACGCCCTTACCTTGACTGGCAGGCATTAATGACAGTGACCCATGCCCTTGTTATCTCCGGCTTAGATTATTGTAACGCTCTCTATCTAGGGTCACCTTTGAGGACGATTGGGAAGCTACAACGAGTCCAGAATGCTGCGGCTCATTTACTCATAGGTGCCAGAAAATATGACAAGGTAACACCACTCCTGCAGTCATTACACTGGTTGCCTATTCGCTTCCGAGTTCAATTTAAGGTCCTGGTTCTGACCTTCAAAGCCTTGCGGGGCTTGGCACCTGTCTGCCTACAGACCCGCCTCTCCCATCCAGTTACATCCCATCTGGTTAGATAATCTCAGATGGCCCTCTTGTCGGCCCCTGATTTCCGAGAGGTTCAGAGCTCTCGGACCCGTGAAAGGGCCTTTTCGGTTGCTGCCTCACTTCTCTGGAACCCCAGATTCATTTAGTCCCTTCCTTACTGATCTTCAAATCTCTATTGAAGACATTTCTTTTTCGCCAGGCTTTTGCCCTGTAGTTTACCTATTTGTTTTTTGTTAGTTACTTTAGTTTTTAATTTAGAATGTAATTTTTAATGTTACATTGTTTGCATGTTTTTGTGCATCGCCCGGAGTCTTCGGCGTGGGCAGTATATTAAATAAATAAAGAAAGAAAGAAATAATTGGGGCACAGCCCCAGTGAGGCTATGGCCCCTGGGAAGATGAAAGAGGATAGAAGACTTCTTATTTCTCTCTCTACTGCATGGGGTTGCGGAGGGTGGGGGGGGACCAAAGTCCTACTTTGCTTAGGGTGCCAAAAACCCTTAGACCAATCCAGGGCTGCTGCATTTTGCACCAACTGGAGCTTCCAGACTATGCACCGAGGTAGCCCCATCTAGAGTGCATTACCATAGTCATTATGATTATTAATGCAGCACTATCAATGTACAATCAATATTCCAGCCAGACAGAAAGCAAATTTAACAGTAGGCCTTAACCAAATGTATAGCAAGGGTAATTTCAATAGTTATGCTTAAAAAAAAAACCAACCACCGTGCCCTTGCTTTGGTAAAAAGAGGACACACTATGTTTGACAGAGGATTGTGCTCTGGGTGAACCTTTTGTTCTAGAGGTCCCGTCCTTTATAATCTAGACTGGAGACGGTGCCAAATATTTTGGCAGCTCTGCAGAAAGATAGCTTTTATGTTTAAGGAAAACAATGCATTGTGAAAGCTGTCATGTTCTGTTGCCCTGACTGAGGAGTTGGCTAGAATTTCTGGTACAGAATTCTCTTTGATATCGAATGGTTTTAAAAAAAATTCTCCATAACTAAATGCAATACTTTTGCAAGTAAGTCTCCCCAGTCCTCAGGGCTGTGCTGGTTCAAGATGGGGTGTGGCTGGCAGTACTTCAAGTACACCTACCTACCTACCTACCTACCTACCTACCTACCTACCTACCTACCTAACTACTGCATTTGTGTTGGAGCTGTCAGGTAATTTGTGAGTTCTGGGAAGATGTCAAACTATTAGCCTCACACTTGGCAGTTTGTGAGTTCTCATTTGCTCACTCATGCTTGATTACAATCCTGCACAATGGACCCTCAGTAAGACACATGCAGTTTGTGCTGCCTTCCTTGCTAACTGGCTAGTTGTCCAGACTTGGAAATCTCACTTTCCATCTGCTATTGAGAACTGGGTAGCAGAATTCCTAGCACTGGCATCTCGGGAGTGATGGACATATATATGAAGGAATACTTTGCACATGTTTAATGGCACATGGGATGCCTTTCTGGAGTGCAGAACAATATTGCCTCAAACTACACAGTTGTTGTGAGCCGGTAATCCGAGTCCTTGCCCAGTGAAGACAAACGTATCCCTCTGCCCCATCCCTTGTATCCCTTCTATCTTCCTTTGCACATGGATGGGGGATGTGCAGGGATGGAGTGTGGTACTTCTCGGCTTCTCTGGGTGGCAAGGTGGACGTGGCCATGGAGGCTATTATGGAGAGCACCTGCACCTGGATTTGCAATGACACCACTGCATGGAGCATCAGCTTTATGGGTTGCAAAGTTAGTGGCATGATGTATGAAGAGATTAGCAGCTGCTGGAACAAGATGCCAAGTCAATGTACAAAGCTGACTTCTCCCTCTCTTGATGGAGGCCATCACACAGTGTCAACATGAGCAAGCCACTTCATTGCGCAGTGGGCCATCCCCATACAAATGGGTTGCAATGCTGCTAAGCAATCCTTTCCAAAATGTGGGCATCCCAATTGTATAACAAGAAGGCTTCATGGTTTGAGTTTTCGTATTCTACAAATCAGCTGCACTTTGTGGCATAGTTTGAGACAGGGCTAGGAGCATAAGAACATATGAAGCTGCCTTATACTGAGACAGACTATTGGTCCAACTAGCTCAGTATTGTCTACACAGACTGGCAGCAGCTTCTCCAAGGTTACAGGCAGAAGTCTCACAGCCCTATCTTGGAGATGCCAGAGAGAGAACTTGGAACCTTCTGCAGGCAAGCACACAGGTGCTCTTCCCAGAGCGGTCCTGTCCCCTGAGGGGAATATCTTACAGTGCTCACATTTAGTCTTCCATTCAAATGCAAACCAGGGCAGACCCTTCTTAGCAAAGGGGACAATTCATGCTTGCTACCACAAGACCAGCTCTGTTCCCTATTCAAAAGGGAGTGTGCTGTAGTGTAATGGTTAGAGTGTGGACAGCAGAGACCTGAGTTCAAATCCCTATTCAGCCATGAAACTCACTGGGTGACTCTGTCACCCAGTCACTTAATTTTCAGCCTAACCTACTTCACAGGGTTGTTGTGAGGATAAAAATAACCATGTACACCACTCTGGGCACCTTGGAGAAAGATGAAAATGTAATGTAATTTTTTTTTAAAAAAAAATGATGTCATTGCTAGAACTTAGCTTAGAATCTGTAACTCACATTGTACATGGACAAAGTGCACTTACTTCGGCACTGAGTAAGCACAAAGGGCCTCAGACCGCTTGGATTAAAGATAATGGTTTCAATGTATAATATTGGGAATCTGGCACCTCCATAGCAGGAATTTAACACAGCTTCACTTGAGTCTGGGTATTTCCAATCCAACATCACTTTGCTTTCCTTCTTGGGCCAAGTAGCGATTGCAGATGGATAACATAAACCAAAGAAGTTTATATTTTGACATCTACCTGAATAACTGATAATGGAATATCAATATTAGTCTTGCAGGGAAGTGAGCTTGTCATTCATTAATTCCCTAATCATTACTCCAGGTCCTTGAGTGTGGGAAACAAGACATCCATATCACTTAAATCCCCATATTTAATTATATCTATGCACAGCACTTCCAAGGTACTTATTTAATTCTCATTAATACCTCCCTACCTTCTATAGTATAAATGGGCCTCTCTGTGCAAGTGTGTCCTGCTTATCCAATATATTCCTAAGTGAAACAAGCAACAAATTCTATAGCACATATATGCGGACAAATGTTTGCTGAAGGATAGAGAGAAAGACCAACTGACAATGCTTAATGCTGGCTTGAGAACATCCTTGAACACCGCCAGGAAGAAGAGAGGTGATGATCATCACAGGGCTTCCAGTTCAGAGATGAGTCAGGCAGCTGGGGGTGTGATCAGTGACATGCATTTTTTTAGAGTATGTGTGAAAGACAGAGAGGTCACCCAGCCACAGAGACCTCTACCTACCATCTTGGATGTCCACCACTTGCCACAACAAGTAGTGATACACCAGCGGGAGGCCAATAGTGAACATTGTAGCACCTGGTCTTTCTAGCAATGCAAGTACCGCTGAAAATCATTTCACATGCCACATTTGGCACACGTACCATAGGTTGCTGACCCCTGGCTTATGGTTAGGGATAACAGAATTCCCCTATTCCATTCCTTTGTTTTTTTCCATGGGTTTAGTTTGTCCTTTGTTCCACTCTGTCTGAATTTAACTTGGAGAATTTCTAAAATTAGTTCTAGAATTGGTGCCTATATCATTTGCTAGAGCTTACAGGTCATTGGTGTCTTTTTCCATTTGTGTTTTACCAATGCAGGTGAGTGCATTGATAAACCACAGCAAAAAATGCTATCTCAGTGTGATTCTGTGTATTATTGCATCAATATTTTTGGACAGTGTTTTACTGATGTGCACATGCACTCTTGTGCATGGCTGAAACATCACACTAAAGAATCTTGATGCAATGTTGTGCATGATGGCATTGAGACTGCCTCTTTGCAGTGTTTTATCAATGCACAGACATGCACATTGATAATATATGGAAAGAAATAGAATCACCAATGATCTGAAAGCATGCACAGCAGCCTGGACAAACTCAGAAATACAGTGGAAGATTCCTAATCATTGGTTCAACTAAAGGAGGGCCTCAATATACGCACATTCATTATCCACGTATCCGCGGTTGGGTAAAAGACACCCAACTTCAGCATATGCGCGGGGGGGGGGGCACATTGACCCGTATCCACAGGTTGGGGTGGCCAGAAATGACCCTGGAGGTAGTAAAACTCCATTTTGTGTTTTGGAGCCTCAAAATGGCTCTGTAGAAAAGAATGGTGATTTTCGGCCAATTTTTGGCTGATTGGGGGTATTTTGGGGTACAGCGCAACTCAGGGGGAGCAGCAAAGCATGGTAGGGAGCATCTCCCCACTTTTCCTCCCCCAATTTGGCTGATTTTCAGAAATTTTCAGCAATTTTCCCAATGACCGGTAACCTAACTCCTGCAATCCCATATCCCCGTGTCACTCATATTCGCAGTTTCCATATCTGCGGTTGCAGCCGGGAAATGAACCCCCATGAATATTGAGATCCTCCTGTATAGGAAAACATACTGCTACATGCTACTAACTTTTTAATTTGCCTGGGAAACATCCAGGTGATTCCAGACTCCAGAATGTGGGGAGAAATGTGGATGAGGACAACTACGGAAGCTTCCTACCTTATCATTCCCTTAAAACAATTAGGTGAGAGAATAAAGGGTTCTCAAGCTTTGGGTTCCCAGATGCTGGACTACACCTCCCCACAATGGGCCCTGGCTGGAAGTTATAGACCAGCAACATCTGGGAATCGAAGACTGAGAACCCTACCTGATCTAAATGCATCTGATGTAGTTCCATTGCTGAAGCTAAATAACCCAGGCCGTGCTCTCTGCTTAGATGAGAGGCTGCCTGAGAAAATGTAATGAACTGATCTCTTTGGAGAGAGGGCAAGATGCAAAAGTGAAAATTATAAGAGTTGACATAAATTTGCTCCCCCAAATGCTCCTCTGCTAATGTTTGTGTCAGATATTGCAAAAGACTGCATGACTGAAAATTCCCCCATGGGGCAGGGGGAAGCTATGCAAAAATGTCAGGGAGAAGGTTTGCCTAAGTTCAGGCTGCAACTGAAGATTAAATGATTGAATGTTTCTCCATATTAAAAAAAATACAAATCCCTGCATGTAGAAGATTAGGTGTCTGCCAGAGAACAACTCCCTGGGACACAATTTTCTACATGCAGGGATTTGATCCCCAATTACAGCCAGAACTCTGTCCTGGAACAGTTTTATTACATAACAAGATATGTGTCTAGCGAACTTCTGAGATGCCCTCTTCTGCAGTTACAGTATATGTGTGGCAGAGAAGGACGTCTATTTATGGATGTGGAAAAGTGATTTAGTTGCTATTTTTTCCTCTTTCATTCTCTTTCTGCTCTTTTTGTGGCTAACTTACCACTGGACATGTGATATGATGTAGTGGCTGCATGATGCTGTTCTTTCTAGATGAGACTTTTCCAAAGCACCTTAGTAAAAGTATCTTTCTGTTGGCAGCATAATGGTAGTTGCTATGTCTGCAACCACAGTCAATAATACATATCCATGTGTGTATATGCATACCTTTAGTGTATAGATTTTATTCAAGCTATGTCCAGAGCAGTGAGTATTCTGTGATCCAGTACGCATATACACACATGGATATGTATTATTGACTGTGGTTGCAATACTGCGGTCACTGGATCACAGAATACACACTGCTCTGGACATAGTTTGAATAAAATCTATACACTAAAGGTATGCAGTATTGCATACACTCCTATTTACCAGGGACAGCCCGTCTTTTCTGGTACCTGTCCCAAGCAAGGCACTGTCCTTGTTTTAAGCCCGATTTGTGCCTCTTGGGCGTAGCTTGTTAACCTATTTAGTGTGGGTGTTATTCTTCAGAGTTTGGGTCCCCACCCCCAGCCCCAGAGTCTCTAGAACAGAAACCTGGGGAGGAGTGGGGAGTGGATGCCTCTCATCTTTACTATCAATGCAGCCAGGAGCACAGTCAGAGGGAAAGCTTGAGGAGAAACTCTTCACTTAAATTTGTGGGGAGAGGAAAGACACTTTTGGACAGGAGAAAAATACTTTCGGGGGGAGTTCAGTAAAATGAGGGCAGTGGGCTCTTGAAATACTTTTGGGGGACCTGCACCCCTGAATGCAGCCAAGTGAACATTTAGTGTGGGGAGCGAATGCATCTCATTTTCAGGGCCAATGCAGCCACATGAGCACTAAAAGTGGGGACACAACCAGTCATTCCGTACACTGCAGCTGCTGCTGAGGTATGTTTCACACTGTTGATGACCAATTGTCGGGACAGGTATGTTTTTTCTAGCACATCTTTAAGAAGTGCAAATACCCAATGTAGCTTATAAATAATGGAAGGCAAGCAGTTGTGGGATAGATAAAAGCAGCCTACAGAAGGTGGAGTAGAGGCTTTGGCAGCATGTCCCATGGGGCCCCTCAGGCAGTGGCCCTCAGTATGAGGACTGGGGTGCTATGAGCATGGCCCAGTTTTTGTTTGTGAAATATCGGAGGTCATTGTACTGTGTGCAGGATTCAGCATCCTGACTTTCCAGGTTTTAAGGCTAGGTTGAATGTGTCTGGGTGATGCTGGGTGGAAGCTCACAAGCCACACTGCAAGGGAGATTTTCAGGAGGCAGGGGAAGGGCTTTGGTCCTACCCAGAGCCCTTTGCTTTCTGCCCCCAGGAGTAGAGGGAGCTGAATACTCTCTCAAAAATAATAAGAAATGATATGCAAGTTGTGCAAGATATATAGCTATAAATGATTAAGCATTTCTCGTTCTTTGCATTTTGAAGAAATTTGTAAAATGTTAAATTAATAATGATAATCATAATTTTGGGGCCACATGTTCCACAGCATGTACGTGACTGGAAGAAGGGCTGCACACTCTCAGGGAGGTTGGTGGAGTGTAGCTGTGGCGAAAGCTTCTTCCATAGCTGAGCAGGCACAGAGAGGGAGGAGCTTTTACCCTCCCTGCAAGAGGCGTTTTCATTTCCAGAAATATGTCCCTGAGAGCTGCATGACCCTCAGGGATGTATTACTAGAAGCAAAAAGGGCTTTTGCAGGGAGGGGAAGGAAGTGAAAATTGCTTCCATCTTTCCGCTCTGTGCACACTCGGCTGCAGAAGAAGCCTTCGCTGCAGCTACCTTCCAGCCTCCCTGCAAGCACACAGCCCTTCTTCTGCCATCATACTGCTGCAGAACATGTGGACCACCACCGATAATAATAATAATAATAATAATAATAATAATAATAATAATAAAAATTTAAAATGGCCACTTTGCCTGCTTAACTCTGCTCGCCGAGTCCTTGCCTTACTATTTCTGAAATATGCTTATGCTAGGGTGCTGATGAGCTCCCAAGAGAAGCAAGTTCCATAGATGCAAATCAGCCACTGAGAACTTTCCCACCATTCCTATTTTCCAATAAACTTTTCACAATCTTGCCTGGAGAGCAGACCCTCCATCTCCCATGACATCGCTTTGCACTGCTGGTTGAGTGTTGGATCGAAGATTGCCTAGGGTACCACCACCTTTCCAATAATTGTGAGATATAAGTACGCTGAGTGTATTTGACAGGTTTTGACAGGTTCATTCGAAGTCTAAGAGACACGGGGGCAAAGAGAGCTCAAGTGAAAACGAGCACAGGAGGAGCAATATGTCTTTGAGGAAGAGGCATGGTTTGATGAAGTGAAGTGATGTTGCAAATTCTAATGGCCTGCCAAAGATTGATGTCATGGAGCTGCAATGCCCTTGCTCCGCACCAGCAGTGTTCCAATCACTCTCTTTCATTCTGATTTCTCTTATGTGGGTGCATTCTTTCTTTTCCTTTTCTTTTTTTTAAGGGTGGTTGTCAAACCGTGGTGGGGTGTGAGTGAAGGATCAGTGCAATAAAGGCTTTTTTTGTTCATTTGGGCAGTGGTTCCCATGAGGAGAGCTGGTCTTGTGGTAGCAAGCATGACTTGTCCCCTTAGCTAAGCAGGGTCCACCCTGGTTGCATATAAATGGGAGACTTGATGTGTGAGCACTGCAAGATATTCCCCTCGGGATGGAGCCGCTCTGGGTAGAGCCAAGTTCCCTCTATGGCTTCTCCAAGATAGGGCTCAGAGAGATTCCTACTTGCAACCTTGGAGAAGCCACTGCCAGTCTATGTAGACAATACGTAGCTAGATGGACCAATGATCTGACTTGGTATAAGGCAGCTTCCTGTATTTCTGTGTTCCTAACCAGGGGGTACACGAACCCCAGGGGATACTTGTAAGAGTTGTAAGGGGTACTCAGAGCCCTCCCCTGTTCTGACTAGTGGTTAGGATGTAGAGGATCTCCCTTGCCTCCTGCTCAGGGGAGGAGTATTAAGCAGTTTCCCACTCTCCTCATCTCCTTGCTCTTGAAATTAGTTTGACAAATTTACTTGTCCTATTAATTTCAGTGGGAGTTCTCATGAGTCTGGATGTAAACCAATGACTGGAATAAATGTAACATTTAAATTTGTGTAAGGGGTGTGTGCGTGTGTATCTTTATGGCGTGCCTGACCTGAAGGTTCAGACAGAAGGGATACACTTGTATAAAAAGGCTGAAAGCTCTGAATTAGGGTATAGGGCTATAGGTTAGTGGCAGAGCATCTGCTTTGCATGCAGAAGGTCCCAGGTTCAATCCCTGGCATCTCCAGGAAGTTCTTCACACCCAGCTTTTAGTTCTCATCTCCTCCAGAATGGAGGTGTGTGTTCACATATCAGCCAAATTTACCTCGAAGTCCCTGCAAGCTATCGGGGAGCACTTCACACACAATTCAGGTTTTTCATTGCACATTAGAGTGTAGTTCGCAGGTAATATAAATTACCCCAATTGATCCGGGGTTTTTAAAAAATCCACTTTTGGGGTTGGTTTTTATTGGCAACTTAGAATTCACAGTGAGGCCTTGTGGAAAAACCACGGTAAAGCCTGCTCTCTGGGAAAGCTCCAGGTAGGGCTGGGAAGGACACTTGCTTGAAACCTTGGAGAGCTGCTGCCGGTCTGTGTAGACAATATTGATCTAGATAGACCCATGACTCAATGAGGCTGTTCTCACAAGCAGCTAAACGCAAACCTTAGGCTTAGGCAGCCAAGCCTGGATATGAGAACCTCCAGGATCTGCACAGATCCCGGCAAACCCAGTGTCAAGCCTGGCTCTTAGCCAAGGTTAAGGGCACAAATGCCTGGATCGTGTATCAGCGTGAGCTGTTTGCAGCTTGAATGGACACAGAGATGTGTGCCTAGAG
Organism: Hemicordylus capensis; assembly: GCF_027244095.1. Classification (NCBI taxonomy): domain Eukaryota; kingdom Metazoa; phylum Chordata; class Lepidosauria; order Squamata; family Cordylidae; genus Hemicordylus; species Hemicordylus capensis. The sequence continues at coordinate 20,915,389 of NC_069661.1, read as the reverse complement.
TGCCTGTACCCTGTGCCCGTACATGCACAGTGCGCAGTGCACTGTGGGATACGCAGAGGCCAGGGTAATGAGTCCTGGACTCTGTTGCTCTGTGCTGCTGGGGGCAGCGTGGATAGTCATTTGCTCCCAGCAATGCGGGTTGTGTGGGTGCCTGGCTTGCACGCAGCAGGGGCTAAAAGCAATTGTGTGGGGGAAGGTAGGTTGAACCCTTCCTCCCCACCCACCCAGTCATGAGAATAGCCCCAATATAAGGCAGCTTTTTATGTTCTTCAGGGCCTACTGTCAAAGACGCTTGAATGGGGTTCTGAAGCAGCCTTCAGTCCAGGCACTGAACAAGTGCTTAGCTTTCGCACTGCAACAGCATCCTTTGGCCTTTAGTCGTTCTTGGAGCATAATGAAAGGTATCCTGTTGATTCTTGGCCTGAATATGCTTTTATTGTTGTGATCCATCCTCTAGTGTATGTGGAAGCAGGACACCAAGCCAGTTCTAGGGTTTCAGACACAGCCCTTTTATTCCAGTTAAGGGAAATGCAGTACATCCAGGCTTGATAAATCTTTATCCATTAAGAGGCAAACAGTAGCCTCTCACTTCTGACCAGCTGGATTTTTTGTATCCTGCAGGGGTATAAAACACCCCACAACAAGGAAAGAAGGTTACTTTATCACAATCATGAGTGAGAGCGCCTAGGAAGTAGAACTGGGAAGACTTGCTGAACATGCTGAACCCCATTTCTGTGGGGGCTGAGGGGTTCTTCATGTATGATAGTTTACCCAGGGGAAAAGCTTGTTCACATGTGCATGCATTCATGTGTAGCAGTTGTGCATGTTGTGTCTGGGTACATATACATAGGTTTCAACATAGATACATACAGCACATCCCCAGCCCCTTCAACCTCTCTCACAATTTGTCTTCACTCATTTCATGTATACTATTCTGCTAAAACAAGAGACAATGTATGATGGTTCATTATACCCCTGAGTTGCCGTGAACTTTTCTCCTTCACCTTTACCACCATCAACCTCAAAATCTTTCCTGCTGTCTTAAATGGCAGTTCCCATCATCCCTTGTTCTCCCATCATTCCTGGTTTTCCCTTCGGCCTTGAAGTCCCTCCAAGTTATACCTATATGTGATGTGATTGCTTTAAATCTCTTTTCAGTGAAGCTCTTGGCTTAATACTTCTTTCCACACTCCCTAGGACCTCAATATTTGCGGGGGTTCCATTCCATGCTACAACTGCAAATAAGGAAACCACGGATATCGAGTCATTGGGGCAATGGGGAATTCAGGGTTAGGTTCCCAGTCACCGGAAAGCTTTGCTAAAACATTGAATGGGGGGGTGCAAGGGGGGATGTGGGGGGGAATCTGCCTACCATCTTAGCTGCTCCCCCTGAGTGACACTGTCCCCCCACATGCTGCCAAATTGGCTGAAAATCAGCCAGAAATCGCTGCTGTCCCTTTAAAAATGGAGCAATTTTGAGGCTTCAAAACACAAAATGGCGGACAGAAATGATCTCCATGATAATTTCCAGCTGTCCCCGACCTGCAGATACATGAGGTCGGCATGTCCTCTCCGCATATGCTGAGGTTGGTGTCTATTACCCAACCACAGATATGTGAATCTGCGGATGTAGAGTCTGTGGATATTGAGGTCCTCCTGTAATTGCATTCATTCACCTTTGTCCCTTGCCACTCTTTTTGCCACCTCCCTCATTGTAAGAATTTAGGTTGTAAGTTCTTTGGGGCAGGGGCTTGCCTTTTTTTGTGTTTTGTTTTTGCTTCTGTTGAGTGTGTGTGTGAGAGAGAGAGAGAGAGAGAAAGAGAGAACCAATAAGTCGGTCCATAAAGCAAGCAGAGTCAAAATCCAACATACCAGAGGTCTGGAACCAGGGGATCAGTCCATTTGTCAGGAGCAGGTGAGGCCAAAGTCAGAACAGGACCAGGAAATTGGTTGAGCAGGAACAGGCTAAGTCAAGGTCAAACAGGCCAGGTTCCAGGGAACCCAGAGAGCAAGAAACCAAATCAGCCTGGGTGCATTCACAACAAAGTTGTTCCAGCAAAAGACCAAGACTTCAGGCCAGAGTGCAGGCTTGAAGATGCAAGATTTAAAGGGCCGGTGCTCTATTCTCCAGGAGCTGGCTGGGAGGTTGCTGGAGAAACCTGTATCTTGATGGTACTAATAATAAGCTAGTGAAAGTGAGCATAAATGATACTTAGGATTAAAAAGTCAAAATCTCGCAATATGCAATTATCTAAGGTAGAAACAATGTCAATTCTGTTGCTGGAAGAGTTCCTCTTTAATGGCAGCCCTTATCAAATTTAGAGGCAGACCTTCAGGATAAGTAGATGACAGTGTAATCTTACAGATCAAACATCCAGGAAGAATTAAGATCTTTGTCGCCCTCTAATGGCAAATGCACTGAATACTGTATAGAGAGAACAGGAGGAACTCTCCTGTTTGCTAGTTCTTCTGATTTTCCACCTGTTTCCTGCCATTTGCTGGAACTCCTTTTGTTTACATACATTTGGCTCCTTGATGTAGTATTTAGGGATGAAGTCTTTGCCAAGGCAATCATCACAGAGATTTCTTACAGGCTATCGCCCATTTGCAGAGATCCTTTTGGAGCTCTCCACGTGCGGTTTGGGATTTCCCCATTCAACATGAATTGTGTTAATTTACTTCAGCATTGCCTTTTTCCTTCATGGGCTGCTGTGCATTTCCACCCCAAAGTGTACAGCCTTCCTTTCACAAGAGGTTTTGATATGCTTGGCAGGTTTGGGCTTTAAAGTGGCTTAAAAGATTATGACAGTTTAATGAGTCAAGGCATCTTTAAATGCTTATCCTGTCCAAAGGACTTAAGGCAGCTCAAACACTTAATGCTGTCTTAAGGTATAGGACTATGGATATTCTTTTTGCAACCAGATCTTTCACTGTACACAGCCTTGCTTCCTTCCCCTTGAAACATGCAGACAGGATGGACAATTAAGGTGCTGGTATGTTTCCCAGAATAATTTCGGGCAGCAGCGATATAGGAAGGTGCTGAAAGGCATCATCTCATACTGCATGGGAGGAGGCAATGGTAAACCATTCCTGTATTCTACCAAAGAACACCACATGGCTCTGCAGTCGCCAGGAGCCGACACTGACTTAAGGGCCCAACTGTACCTTTACCTTTTGGGCACTTCCAGGAACCCTTCTTTTTTGCTGCTCTGTTAACAAAAGCCTACAGGCTGCACCTGTCCATAATAACATTGCATACCAGAGTCCTACAGATTTCTCAGGTTCTGTTCCATCCAAATTTTGCTTCTCCCATTCCAATCTCTTCTGATAAAAATCCCTGGATTTTCCCCATCACCAAAAACAGCTGCTCCCAGCGGCTTGCAGGGTGCTGAAGGTATCACCAGTAATGACTTTTTAAAGGTACTTTGCACTGCCCTTACCAGCCTCCTCCGGGATCATGCAAATCAATTTGCAGGAGGATCATGCAATGATTGAGGTGAGATTTGAATCAAGGACTTCCTGTTCATACCTTAGTCTTACTCACTGTACAACAATATGGACAGAAGAAAGAAGTCCTGGTTTTTCCACTGCTGGAGAGTAAAAGTGGTTTCCTGTTGGCTTTTCTCTGAATCCCAGCATTTATTGATATATAAACATACTCTTTGGAATTGTAAAGAACCTCATAAACATTTTGTACAATCCTTTAATCTTAATAGGTATTTTATAACCTGCTCCACAAGATGCTTTATTGTTCCTAGTGGTTGCATAGGTTTGTCTCACGCCAGCCTACCTTCCTATAATTTTATAGCCAAACTCAGAGGACATTATGACTTGGCTGTGGAGTGCTCTCTGTATGGCATAGAAATCCTTACTCTCATAAGAAATGGCAATAGGAAGAGTGATGCCTTTTACTGGAGTTTTAGAAGTGATGCTGGAATGCAGGCTTTTACCATGACCCAAGAAGCAAATATTTAATCCACTGTATGACATCTTCAAAAGTTCTGAGCCAAAGGAGGAGATGAAAGCACTTTCCCTGGTGGTCTTTAAGCGGAATCTGAAATCATTTTTATTGCTGCATGGCCCTCATGGACATAATTTTGTGCTGCTCAGAATGCTTTTTGGGGCAGGATTGATTGATGAACTACCCCCATGCTCAAACCTCTGTTATATGCTACCACAGTGCACATGCCTTCTTTGAGTGCAAATGTGCAGGTTCAGTTAGGACGTCAGCCATTATTACTAAAACATGTTTATCTAGAGCTTGTCACAAACAAATTCTCCAAGTGGTTTTCATAGCAAAAGGTATGAGAAACTGGTTTCTGTACCAAGCTGGCTCACAATTAAAAAAAAAAAAAAGAGTCCTCACACACAAAGGAGACATTAGCAGTAGCCACTGGGAGAGATGCTATGCTTGGGCTGGATTGGGACAGTTGTTCTTCTCCTGGAGCATTTCCGGACGGGGCTTTTAGATTGCTTCTCCTCCTGAATGAAGGGTATGCATTCACTTATTGGCCAGATTTACCCCAAAGTCCCAGAGGAGCACTCCGCACACAATTTGGGTTTTCCATTTTACTTTGGAATGTAGCTCGATTTAAGTCCAGGGTTAAAAAAAAAATCCACTTTTTTCATCAGGTTTTGGGGGGTAAATTTGAACTTGCAGTAAAGCCTCAGAGTAAACACGCAGTAAAAAAGCAAACCTGCTGTCTGAAAATGCTACTGCTAAATATAAGAGAGCCACCTCTTTCCCTCACAAGTTTTCCTTGTGAGTATTTTGCTGGTTTCTTCTTGTGACCAGGAGCGCAGGACTCCAGCGAGCCAATTCTTTGACTTTGTACGCAGACCTTTTGCTCCAGGTGAGGGGAGTCTATGTAGAACCCCAGCACACTTCCATCCACCCAGAGGCTGGGCTATTACTACTGCTACTGGAAGTTCTCAAAATAGTTTGCATAGACAAATAATAAATTAATAAGATGGTTCCTTGTCTCAAAGGGTTCATAGCAGCAAGCACTGGAGTGATGTTGTGCTGGGTTTGAGTCTGTCTGCATACCGGGGAATGCTCTTAGAAGAACTCTCAGTCACTGCTGGCACTTAGAACCTCCCCTGAGGGAAGGAACGTCCACCCAGTCAGGCTGTTGGAGATGGCACTCTATTCTCCTGGAGTAGCAGCTTTAACTTCTGCCTCCTCCTCTACTTCCTAGCTGCCTCTCCTCTCCTCTCCTCTCCTCTCCTCTCCTCTCCTCTCCTCTCCTCTCCTCTCCTCATTTATTCCCTACATACTAATCTGAGGAACATCATCTAAACCTCCTTGATGAGGACCAGCAGCAGCAGATGGATTTCACCATCATGCCTTTGACTCCTCTGGCTGGCCACTATCAGTAAGCAGAATACCAAGCTAGATGGACTATTGTTTTGATCCAACATGACAAATCTTGTTTCACTGGTTTTTCTAATTATGAAAGCTGCAAGTACAGAAGAGCAGTTTGATGGCATATGATCTGCTTGGAAATCTGTGCATGCAAAAATCCATGCCTTGCAAGTCACGAAAGAGTTCTTTCAGACCGCCAAGCTTTCATTCTCTGCTGCTTTAATGGCCTTTTGTACAGCGTTCTCCAATTTCTGCTTTCTTCCCACCAGCAACAGCAGCTGCTTTATGCTGTGCTGACGCTGCACGCCTTTGAAGAGCAGAGCACTGCTTCGGAAATTGTACCATTCTTAACAATGGGAAGTGGCCCTCCCCACTGAACTGGCATCGTGTGTGAGTCGTTTTATTTTTATCTCCATTGAAGTGCAGCCAAGGCTAGTCATGAAACCACTGAGTGTGGAAATGTGTCTCTGTGGTTGGTTTAATGGAAAGGTCTGATTGAGAATCGGAGGAGTCAGGCTGGCCTTGATCACCCTCATTCATTACTTCTAATGACAGGAACTTCATTTAGATGGCATCTGCTTTTGCCTATGGAAGTATTAGCTCTGTTTTGTTAATGTTTCAGTAGAGACCCATTTTCATTTTTGTTGACCAAACCTTTCCAAGATGGATCACAAACTAATGATTTACACTCTGGCCCAACAGCTATGCATAATGGTGACTGAGCATAGAGTGACGTGTACCTAAAGCAAATCTTGGGACTGGCCCACCTGGGTGTAATGTATGTCAGTTGCAATTTATCATGTCAAGAGGATTTCTGGTGGCAGAGAAGCTTATCCACCTAAGATAGTCTAAAGGGCAGGGCCATCACGCCATTACTCACTCTCTACTGCTTTGCCATCACCACTCAGACTTTGGTGGCTGCTCTTAAGTCATCTAGGAGTTGGGACTTTTTAGTTTAGAAAAAAGGTAACTAAGAGGGAGACATGATAGAGGTTTATAAAACTATGCATGATGTGGTAAGTTTTGCTCCTTTTCGTAAAACATTGGAACCAGGAATCATCCCATGGAACTGATTGCCAGGAAGTGTGGAACAGACAAAAGGAAAGTATTCCTTCAAACAGTGCATAATTAATCTAAGGAATTTGTTGCAGTGGGATGTGGTGATAAGCACCAGCTTGGGTGGCTTTAAAAAGTGGTTAGACAAATTCATGGCCACCTTAAGTGGCGCAGTGGGGAAATGCTTGACTAACAAGCAGAAGGTTGCCTGTTCAAATCCCCACTGGTACTATATCAGGCAGCAGCAATATAGGAAGGTGCTAAAAGGCATCATCTCATACTGCGCAGGCTCTGTGGGCACCAGGAGTCAGAATCGACTTGACGGCACACTTTACTTTAGACTAATTCATGGTCTATCAGTGACTAGTAGGCTTGATGGTTTTATGCTGCCTCCAAGTTCAGAAGCAAAATGCCTCTGAATACCAGTTACAGCAGAGCAACAGCAGGAGAGGGCACATGCCTTCATCACTTGGTCATGGGGTTCGCAGAGGCATCTGGTGGGCCACTGTGGGAAACAGGATGATGGACTAGATGGGCCTTGAGCCTGATCCAGCCAGCTCTTCTTATCTTCTTATGTAGTGCAGAGGCATGGATGGGGTCTTCAGGTCTACTGAATGGTCTGCGGAGGCCATATGCCTTTAAGCACTGCAGAAGCAGATCTGATCAGTAACCTGATTGCGAGAGCATTGAAAGCTCTGGGTAACAATAAGACATACATATATGGTTTACGCTATTCTCCAGACAATGGTCTGGGGCTAGAAGTTTGTTTTGCTTCATGAACAGATCTTCCTCAGAATTAAGGAGGCACTGTAAAAAAAGAAAACGTTGGCCTCTCCTAGCAGCAATGGGCTCAGATTTACAGAGCCCATGCACTGGGGCATGGTTGGAGCGTTAGGGGTGTGCACAGAACTGGCTGGTTTGGTCTGGTTCGAGTCTGAACTGTTCTGGGCCAGTTCGGTCTGGAACCCCCTCGAACCCACCCCCAGTTCAGTCTGGTCCGGGGGGCGGGGGTTGGTGAACATTTCTAGGTTTTAATTAAAAAAACAACAACTTACCCCCTTCAGGGGTGGTGGTGATTCTCCAAGGTAGTGGAGGGGTGTCCATGGAGGTCATGCCTAGGCCACGCAGAGGCCCATTGCGCAGGCACGACCTCCAAAATGGCCTCTGCGCTGGGGGAAAGGCCAGAACAGGCCAAAGAATGGTGGATTAATCCAGTTTTGGAAGTCAGGGAAGCCAGTGGGAGGAGGAGGAACCTCCGTGGATTCCCGCCACTGCCTCGGAGAAACCCCCCTGGAGGGGGTAAGTTTTTAAAATTAGATTTTTTTAAAACCTAAAAATGTTTGCTGACCTCCCAAATGGGTTGGTTTGGCTCGACCTTGAGCCTTTGAAATGAATCAGTTTGACTTTGAACCAGTTCGATTCTGAACCTGTTTGCACATCCCTACGGAGCTACATAACAAAACCAACGAGAGATGCGCTAAAGCAGGGCTGTACAACTTCGGCCTTGCTGCAGATGTTGGACTATAATACCTATCATCCCTGACTAGTCTTGTGGAGGAGGAGAGCTGGTCTTGTGGTTGCAAGCATGACTTGTCCCCTTTGCTAAGCAGCGTCCACCCTGGTTGCATATGAAATGTGAGACTACAAGGCTCTACACACCGTGTGTAGAGCCAAAATGGCATCTGTGAGGAGAGCAGGTTTGACCTGCTCTCCCCACAGACGGCCAGGCAGCATTCTCTGGGCCACTGGATTGGCTGCCCAGATGATTACCGGCTCCATCATGGAGCCAGTTGGAGCTGTGGGGTTTGGGAGCTTCCCGGCCCCCGAAGTTCCATAAGGCACCACACAAGTGTGCAGTGCCTTAGTGGGGAGCCTCCCGATGCTGGGAGGCTTGTCGTAGCCTCCCAGTCAGGAAGTTACTCCTGAGTCACTGCAGTGCAGTGTGGAGCTGCGGCAATAAATGATCCTTCAGCCCAGTTTGGGGCAGCGATCACGCCTGAAACCCGGGTTAAGTGGTGGGCTTCGTAAGTGGGTTTGCTGCTGAGCCGCCAGCGGGAGCTGTGTGGCTCCTGTTGCTGCACACAAGCAGCAGGAACTGGGCTGGGCTCCCTTAGCCCGGTTCCTGATGCTCATGAGAAGAGCCTCTACATGTGAGCACTGTAAGATATTCCCCTTAGTGGGTGGAGCCACTCTGGGAAGAGCATCTAGGTTCCAAGTCCCCTCCCTGGCATCTCCAAGATAGGGCTGAGAGAGATTCCTGCCTGCAACCTTGGAGAAGCTGCTGCCAGTCTGTGTAGACAGTACTGAGCTAGATGGACCTGACTCAGTAGAAAGCAGCTTCCTAGGTTTCCTAGGTTTCTTTAATACCTCCCTGCCCAAAGGGTAGAAGCCTTAAAGGAGCAACTTTCTGCAGTCTCAGCACTCCTCTGATTGGTCTGATCCTGCCTAGCTTGTTGCCAGTGCATGCAACAGTGTGTGTGAGAAACAGCTCTTCCGGGGGCTCAGGCTCTGAAGGTGATGTTTTGCAGGACTCCAGCTCCAGGGGTCTGGAGCTAAGGCCTGGGACTGGGTCTAGAACTGGTCCTGCCTTCTTTGGGTCAGATTCGGAGTCACTATGCAGGGCAGTCTGGGCCACGATAAAGCTCCTGTGATTTAGATGCACAAATATGGAAAATGTAGTTGGTGTTCCTTTTTTGTCATGGAGATAAACGGTAGGAAAAGCCTTACCTACTAAATATATGTTTCTCATGTGGCTACTAAACATGCAGAAGCCCGGTGTTGATCTAATCTTAGTTATTAAGACTGTAGTGGGGTGGTGGTGTTCATGCACTTGGCTTCAGGGCAACTCAGATCTCTTAAGCCTGCCGGGGTTCACCTAATCTTTGCTTGTCACTCTCTTGCTGCTGTTGCTGTGCACCCTCTCTAGATTTAGGCTCAGTGCTGCTATATTACATCAGGCCAGAGTAGCAGTACTGACCTATTCTGAAGCACCAATGGAATGGATCAGCTAGCAAAAATGGTGCATTGTTGCACATTGCAAGGCTGTGTGCTTTGTGTGATCTGCCCTCCACTGCTTAATCTCTGATAAACTGATAATCTCTTGTCCAGAGTACCCCCAGAATTCTTGAGCTGACCCTGCCCTTTGGGTAGACACCCAAAATAAAAACTAAGAACACTGAGGATGTCACAGATAAGGTAATTTTGGCACCAGCTTAGCATTGCCTTTCTTGTTGTTGCTATCCAACCATTTAATACCCATTAGCATGAAAAGGTCCAACAAACACCTTTTCTTCTCACTACTCACATGCTCCTCTCTGTGAGAGTTCCCTTAATAATATCTTTATTTTATTGTATTGACTGTAGATCATTGCAATATTGATATAGGGTGCATGTAAAACATAACACCAGTACATATAAAACAAGATAGTCATATTATACTACCACATTCCCTTGTAAACACAAAATATAGATTACAGAGATCAATATCTTCACAAGTCGATATTATGCCACAGGTCCAGTCTTTTCAGTTATTTCCGCCTCTGGCCTTGATCTTGGCTGCTGTCAAAAGCTACCTCTTCTCAGGCCCTTATCACCCAACAAATAGATAAATTGGCCAGGAACTGGTAGCCCTGAAGTGTCATCCAGAATTGCTGCCCACAGTCTGTATTGTAGTTCTGAATATATAAGACCACTAGTCATCACAGCTTTGTGAGGCACCAAATTGACTCACTACCCTTGTGTGGCAATACTTCGAAGGGCACAATTAATGCCCAGTCTTTGCTGCCTGCCTGGGATGGCACAAACCCGGGAGGGGGCGGGGGAGTTAGTTGCTAAACATCTGGCAGGCCCCAATATATGACTGGCAGGCTGCATTTGACTGAAGGGCGTCATGTGTTGTGCAGGCCTCACCTAAGTTAATAAAAAGTATAGTGGGTCAGATCATCAGTTACCCCTGTATCTTGTATACACAAGAATCAGTCAAAGATGCTGCAGTATCTGTTTTGAGGGCTGCTGTGGAGTTGTGGGTTCTTGTGAAGTCTGTGTGTATACGTGGCAAGAAATCCATTGCATTTTATTGTTATGAAGCTATGGAATAAGTGACAACTCTTAAAATGAAGGGCATCTCCAAATTGTACTTCTAGTTTATTAGCTATCCAGGTGCTCTTAATTTTGTGACCTCCCAACCCCACATCTCTAGTATTGTAAATGACAGTACTATGAGGAATTCATCTAAAGGGGGCTTGGTAGAGACGACTGCCCACCCATCTCACAACTGTTCCTAACAAGCAGTACTCTTGAATCATCACTGTCATTTCTTTTAAACCATATTTTATTTTAAAAGTTTCCATTCTTAAACCATTTCAGAACACACACATACCCCATTTTATAAATTATGTGCAAGCAACAAACTTCTATAATATGTCAAATATATCTGCTGCTGCCGCCATGTTTTTTGGTGCTGTATCCACATACCTGTTAACAAGCTTCTAAGCAGTTGCACACCTCCCTTCGGGGATGTCTAGACTGGCTCACTTGCTGGAGTTGTCCTCTGCTGTCTATTTTGCTTGGAGCTTTAATATGGTAAACTGAGTTTGCTCTGGATTACTATCTGAAATCTCTAGTAGTCCAATACACAAAGGAGTCTGCTGCCTTCTTGCATTGGACTGGACTCTATAACCTTCTCCTAGGCCTTTGATTCTAAATATGTTCACTGTGATATCTGATGCTGAGCTACACTGATGGAGAACCACCTTGAGAGTCTACACACAGCTCACTGGTCTTTTGCGTATGAGATGATCTTGCTGAATGTTTGTTACCATTGTGATGTACAATGTCCTTTCGACACTTACATTGTTAGTGATATATTTTCTTGCTTGGATTTTGATGGGGTGGGGGATGGGGGGACCAGTGTAATTCTTTCATTGGCCTGTCGCTGTGAATATCTATCAAACTGTAGTTTCATATGAATGAGATACTACATCACTGTCAGAGCAGGGATATATTTTTAAGACAGTTTTGATTATTGGAGGGGGCATCAACAAGGGAGGATCAGCATTTTTTAATGACTTGGCTGAAGTAGAGAAGTGGAAAAAACATAATGTTAAAGAAGGAAAAATGATTCAAGAGGGACAGGCTGCTTTGGAAGGGGAAGACAGTGTGGAACTGGAATGGTGTTCATTCATTCATTGTGTGAACATGGAATCTAGTACCTGGTAGTTTTTATTTAAAAACAGGTTTCTAGCTCTCATGGCTGATTTTTGCTTTTAGATATTTATCACAAAAGCTTGGAATTGTGGCTGGGAGGGCACAGATCAAATGCATATGACAGATCGGCCCATGACAGTTCCTTGTTTATAGTAAGTGTGTCCGACATGAGCAAAAGCGCCCGTTTGGCATGCTACCCCACACCAACATACTTTCTGGTTTTGGAAGACACATGCAAAATGCAGCTATTGCTACTTGTAGTGAGTCAGTCAAATGCCCTATTATATCATGGCTATTCTGCAACGTCCCCCTTATCTTGTTTCAAAAAGTCTACTTCAGGCACGTAAATAGGATTTGGTGGAGTGGGTGAGCCAAAAAACAAAGACAGATGGCTGTGAATTAGCTCTAACACCTTCTATATTGTTGCAAAACGAATAAGAAACCAATATATAAGCTGGGAAGAAAAGGGTCGGGGGAGAGAACCACTTACACCAAATGGAGGTGAACTAGGGGATGACTTTTAAAAATTAATCCCCCCCACCAAGAATGTAGACTTTAGACATTTATAACTACTTTTACTGGAACTGAAATTATGCATTTAGTAGTACTACTTGTTTTAATGGGCCTAGCAGTGTGCAAAATGAAGCCGTGTTTCCACAGGATTTTCTGCATCTTTGCCTTGTTTTCTCAGATATCGGGAAACTTTGTGGAGAGTGTTGGTCATCCTCTCTTTTCCAAATAACTTCTGCACATATGAAGTTGGTTTGTTTTTTTTTACCACCCGCCCCCCAAAAGCAGTTTTAGAAACTGATGGCTGTTGTGGCACAGGGGTTGCGGCCGTGTGTTGGTGTTTTACATGCACAAATGAAATGCATTGTGAATCTCTTCACCATAGAGGAGGTAATACACATGTTGGAGCTCTGATCCTGATCTTGTCTCAGGTAGAGTTGTGTGCAGGGGGAATAGCTTCTGGTCACAGAATACTTTGCAGAATGGGGGATCTGATGGACACTGAACTTGCTCCTGCTGTTTAATTCAGCAAGTGGATGTGGAAGCAGGCTGATTTTAAGAACGTGATATTTAAACCATGAATGTGGAGATGTTTTGTACAAATCTGCTGAACTGTATTGGAAAAAGATCCCATTGCACAACCACTCTGAACTGAACACATTTAGTATGTTCTGATTTACTTGAAAGCCTCTCACTGCAGTATTTCTCAATCCCTTCTGATGGGCTGTAGTGCACTAAAAGCAGATTTCCCCCCTTCTCTTTAGTCTGCCTATTACAATTTTAATAAGTTGTGGCCTCAAAGGTCGCTTTCTCAGCACTGTTAACCTGCCCATCATATCCGGGCAAATAAAAATCCTTCTTCCTAACAGGAATTTAGACCAAAGTGGGGAACTTTATTATCACTGATAAAACAAAGGCTTATAAAAGTGCTGACCAACCATTTGTGAAAGCCATTACTCCCAGGAAGATTATGATTGCGGATCATCGCCTCTTTAGGTGAAAACAAAGCCAAAATAATCTTGGTCAGGTCAGAGTGATTTTGGTGCTTGTGTCATTTTTTCTCTTGCAGACTCTGAATATCAATTGCTGGGAAACAACAACAGTGGGAGAGCGGGGCTATTTGCCTACATATCCCACTTCTGTGCTTTCCAAAGGTATCCAGTTGGCCATTCTGAAAAACAGGATACTGGACTAGATAGATCTATCAGGGCCCTTGTTATGCCCAAGTCTTTCCTCTTATTTCAGTAAATAAATGCACCATGCACTCATGTTGCCACCAGTGCTTTAAGAAGCATGAGCATATACACAGAGCCCCAGTAATTGCGAGTCCTCTCTCTCTCTCTCTCTCCTCAGAGTGGTAGCTTTTTAGTTTCTCTTCTAATTTGTTCCTACAATGTATACTAGGCTGAAAGACTTTCATCCCATTTTTTAATTAACATGAACACAAAATTAATAAGAGTAATATTTTCCTTAATGGTCACTGTAGGAGAGAATTTGAATCAACCCCATATTTAGCAGAGAAACCCAGTTTGATGAGAGCAGAGCACATAGATGGAGGCACTCCTACCCCCTGACTTCGGGGCTGAAGTCCAGGGACTCCACACCCCTGGGGACTTCCAAATCCTCTTTAGTCTGTCCTGGGTGGTGTAGTTTGTGCCTTCAAGAGCCTACGTGTTAAAAAAACGATGCTTAACTTGCAGTGGGTGGGGCCTCCAAAGGCCTTTAGGTCCAGGCTCCAAAATTACCTAGGTGTACCTCTGCACATAGATGATATCTGGAGACAATTGTTCAAGGTATAGAAACAAGTAAAGGTTTATTTTAAGACAAAACTTAGATAGAAAAGCCTGCACCCTGTACTAGCTACCTCATGTTGGAAGGAAGAAGGAGAGAGAGATGGAGAGAGAGAGAGGGAGAGAGAGGAGTGTCCTAAAAGTATCGCTCCACCCAGGGCATAGCTAGGGGAGAGGGGGCCCGTGTTCATCCCTCTCCCTGGTGGTCCCTCGGAGTGAGGGATATAATGAAGAAAATAGGGAGAGGTGGAGCTGGGGGGCCCTCAGGAGCTGGGCCCCCCGGGTTCTTTGAACGCATCCGCTCATTTATAGTTACCCCTCTGACTCTGCCAGTAGCAAGAGACTTAGAGCAGAGATGCAAGGAATAAATGAGAACTAGGGGGCAGCCCTACACGCTCTATCTCCACTCCTTATGCCCCTAATGTCAGTGGGAATTATTGGTGTTAAGAGTCGATGCCTATGGAGTCACATCTCCAACAGTCACAGTATGTTCAAGTGTGTCATTGGTAGCCGAGCATGTGTAGGTTTGCACTGTAGCTGGCAGTAAATGAGGTGTTTGTTTGATGCATGCATTGCTGGCCTTTAATGAAGGGTTGGGAATAGTTTTTGTCTCCTTTGACATGTGTAGAATTTGCCTCCTCTAACTGGCTTTGCTGACAAAAGGAAAAACAGTGGAAGCGTTTGATGCACATATTAGTTCATGGTTTGTGCTAGTTAAAGGTTAGAACCTAAACCATTTGAGCTGCTTTTCTGTCTTCATTTTCTGTCTGCTCACCGCTCCCCAGGATCTAGATGTGGTGGCCTCTAGAGGTGGAGCAACAGTTGTAGCTATAGTTTATCAATTAAGACACCACCCTAAAGTCTAATTAGCATGAACCATAATTTATAAACCCACATTAAAGTATAGTTTCTGATTCTGGTTTGTCAAGCACTCCTAAACAAACTTCAGACACCTCACCAAATCATAATTGAGTTTCCTTAAATTTAGTGTGATGTCTAAATTTATCCATAATTTAAATAGCTTCGGATACAGAATTTATCCTGCAAAGTTCTCCTTTTGGATCCTAGAAGTTGGTATAGGAAAAAATTCCAGTCCCTTTCCAATCTTCTTTTAAAAAAAACAATAAGCATCTTTCTCACAGTGCTTGATGCAGCTGCTGTGACATCTACTAAACATTCTTATAGATCATAATGTCACTTTTAAAGGGAGGGAAGGAGTCGATCTACATTCCCTCAGTGAAGAAACCTCTAGCCAGTGGAACTAGAGAAATGGGATTTAAATTGATTTGTGTTACACGCAGGTCCCATAATGGCTTGAAATGCTATCTATAAATGTTAAGGGACAGCCATATCAGGCTCTCAGGGTATTTGTTCGTATTTGGTAAATAGCCTTCAAACATGCTTGTAACACACACAACAGCATCCTTGATAGCAGCTTCCTTGATGAGCACAACCCCCACCCAAAGCTTATACCATTTGCATGGTATAAGCTTTGCTATATATTGCTGGCTCTCAAGGTGAACAGCAGTGATGGATAACCTTTGCGATTTTGCAGCACTGGTAAGTCATCCTGCCTTCCAGGAATTGATTGCAGTCAGCAGTGCTCAAGCCAGACAAACAGCTGATGAGATCTTGGAGAGAGCCAGATTGTGGCCCCTTACAGCCACCATGTTCCTGATCTCCTTAACCATGATTATGCAATTGAGATCCGCCTGAAGGTTATTGTGTCCCCTCTTCCTCCCTTCTCCAATGTGAATTCCCTCCTCCCTTCCATAGTTTGATTTAACCATGTTCTAGCATGTTTGCATTGGTTCTGCCCATAATTAATACTAACCAGGATTGCCTTCAGTCCTCTGATTTCAAATTCTGTATACAACAATCCTGGTTAGCATTAGTCATGCCTAGCATCAGTGCAGATACAACACTACACTATTGTTAAAGCAAAGCGGCAGCGTTTTCTCAGTGTTCCGCACTGACAACAGTGCAGAACTGTGCAGAGGTCAGCACAGTGGGAAACGGCTCACACACGGCAGGTTTTATTTTTGCCAAAGTGCCCCCATCTTGGCAAACACTGAAGATCACTGCTGCAAAGCAAGGCTGTAGCTCAGGGTAGAGCAGCTGCTTTGCATGGAGAAAGTCCGAGGTTCAATCCCTGGCATCTCCAGTTAGGGTTGGGAAGGCAGACTGCTCCTATTGGTGACTGTACCCAAATCCAGGCCTGTGTTCTCTAGTTTAGAGATCCTGAAGTCAGTGGCTTGAGCTGCAAAGACTGGAGCCTAAAATGCAGCAGGTAGGAGGTCATTTTGGTCAGGGGCGGAGCCACCATTGGGCAAACAGGTTCAAAGAACCAGGGCCACCACCAATAAGGGGCCATGAGTGTGGCCCCAGACATGCCCCCCAAGTCTGACTTCAGAAGCGGGGGGCATTATTTTGGTCCCAAATGGGGCCGTGCGGCCCTGCTTGGAGCCAAAATCGGCCCGCGCTGCATTGGCAGCGCCGCTGGAGTGACTCTCCCTGCCTTAAAGGCAGGGAGAGCCACTCCTGGTCTCACTGCCAACGCAGCCAGGCCAATTGATCTCCCTCCCAAACGGGGCTCGGCCCGTGCTGCATTGACAGCATGGCCAGAATGGCTCTCCCTGCCTTTAAGGCAGGGAGTGTCGCTCCGGCCCACACTGCCCAATGCAGTGCGGGCTGATCTCCTTTCCAAACAGGGCCGCGCCCATGCACCCCAGTCATTCTCAGCTCCAAGGGTTTTTTTTTTGCGGGAGGGAGGGCATTGAAATTTCCAAAGCTGAAGAATGATGATCCGTCCATAATGCCTTTTGACAAAATACCCTGGGTTTTTCACAATTATTCCTGAGAAGCATGGCAAGTTCCAGCTCACTGCATAATGAACCACTTTCTCAAGCGGCATTATGGATAGGTCATCATTCTTCAACTTTTGAAATGAATATGTTTCAATGCCCAACCCCCCAAAAAACAAACAAACAAATAAACAAACACCCTTGGTGCTGAGAATGACTGTGGTGCTTGTGAGTTTAAATGCCAGACTTCCCCATAATTACAGAGAGGGGAAAGAATACCCTGGGTTTCCCACAATGATTCCCCAGAAGCATGGCAAGTTCCAGCTCAGTACTTAATGTACCAATATCCACTTGAATGTTGTTTGGGAACAGCCATTCCTTCACTTTATGTTTCGACAATAAAACTGAGCTCTATTGTGATGAAACATCACTTTCCCAATACAGAATCACTTGAGAAAATAAGTAGCTAATGCCGCATTATACTCACTGCAATTCTTTTTAAACATCTGCCAAAATGTAAATAGGTTGCTGCTCTATGACATTTGATGTGTTCCCTAGAATGTTTTTATATGTATGTACATGTGCAATCAGAGAGGTAGATAAAATAGTGCATATCCATATCTCTAGACATTCTTGTTCTAGGCCGGAATGTTCTATACAGGAATCAGCCCCACCAGACCCAGTGGGGTTTCCTCTGCAGTGGAAGATTGCAGTGTTAATATGCATCTTTTGGGTTATGTACATATATACATTATATATTAATGTAAACAAATGTGCACATATTAATAAATAATGGGTCTTTTATGAGTTTACACAATTTAATAGGGCGATGTGTCTTCATGGTGAACAATTGGTAATTTTATATATTTTTAAAAAGTTTTATTTCACAGCACATGGGCTCCATAGAAGATCTTCCACAATTAAACCGAAAGTATTTATTCATGTAGTAAAACAGCCTGGTGGCATTGGGTGGGGGGAGATTTTAGGAAAATGAATGATTATAATTTTAAAATACTGCAATATATAGTAGTGGTTATGACTGTAATCCTTGTACAACATATATTAGTATAAAAGTATTCATATACCAATTATACATATACTTAAACATCAGTTAAGTACTTAGGATATCAGTGGAATTGTAATGAGGAGGGAGAACACTGAATATTTGAGACAAATTGATGTTCAGTCAATGAAATTATCTAGAGAGGGTTATTCCCCTCCAAAAGGAGTCAGGGTTATTGCATATACATTGAATGCAGAAGATTCCTGATTCAATCCCTGGCATCTCCAAAAAGGGCTCGAAATGAATCCTGGTGAGCAACTGCCAGTCAGTGTATTAGATGGACCAATGGTCTCAGCGGGGAGGGGAGCAATGAGTGGGATCTTTTAAAAAAGAGGAGAGCAGGTTCCTACCTCATCTCTTAGCTGATCGTTGCAATGGTGTTGCTTACATGCACATGCGTAGTTGCCATTTGCATGGTCAGCAACACCATGCTGACCACACAAATGACACTTGTGTGGATGCCATGTATGTGCCAGCGCCATACTCAGGTTCTTGGGAGCAGTGACATTGCAGCAGAAAGGTGCATGCAACAGCGGAGAGAAGGTAAGGAACTGCTCTTCTCTTCTTTAAAGGTTGCACTTAGTAGTGGCGAACCAGTGCACAAACTTTGGTTTGTGCACATCCCTAATAAGAAGTTTGGACAGTCAAGATCATTTTGGCTCATTGAATATGACTGAATGTTTTGCTAGTGCAAAATGCTTGTCATTTTGAGAGGCGGTATCTGTGTGCAGGACCTATATATTGCAAGGACTCCCGTAGGGTACAGTACACATTACATCCGTTGGGTCACCCAGTAATAGGAGGGGAGGATTTTAACCTCATTGTAACAACATCCTCATGTTTAGTAGGGATGTGCAAAATGTTTCGGGTACAGAACTATCTGTATCCAAAACTGCCCTTTTGGTGTGATTTGTTGCCAAAACGAATCACCCTCTTGCCCTCCCGAAATGTTTTGGAGCCAAAACGAATCACCCCCATTTCGGCTCCAAATAATTTGTAGTTTTGGCCCTCCATTCTGTGGCTGATAAAGTGCTTCTTCTTCCTCCTCCATTATGAGTTCTGACATCTACTTGAATTTCCCGTCTTTTTGCCTCCCATTGTCATGGCTCAGACTTCTGACTCAGAGCAGGAGGATTCGCCTGCTTAGTGAGGGCTCAGAAGCACAGCAACAGGATTTGGCAGGGAGACCAGACTCTGGAGCTGAGGATTCGCAACAGCTGCCAGACATGATTTCTGATGGGGAGGAGCCTGGGATTTCACCTGTCTTGAGAGGGCATCTCAAGAGGCAAGCTCAGTGGGAGTCATGCAGGTGCAGGAGATCACAAGAGAGGAAGCCGAAGTGCTGACTCAGGGAAGCCTGATTGGCTGCTGGTTCTCTTGAGCCATATATATTTAGCAGTCTCTCACTTGCTCAGATGCTGTTTGCAACTTTCGCTGGCTGCAGACAGTGTGCTATTTAAATTCCAGACTTTTCCGAGTTCCAGTTTGCCTTGTTTATGCTTTCCTGCTTTGTTCCATTAATTCCTTGTTCTGGTGTCCTTCGCTCATTTCATTCCTTGCTTTGTGTTTTCTTTTCACTTATTACTCAGTTATTGTTAGAGTGGGGTACATAGTTCAGTTCAGGGGACTTAATTTGTTCACTATTTTCTTTGTGAGCCTTTTCTTTTCCTTCTTGTAGTTTCGCTGCTGCTTTCTGTTATCTCACAGGGGGGGTGCTGAAGGGGGTTGTAAATCCTGTTGGGTTAGCCAAGCTAACAGATTTACGACACCCATTGACTTCAATGCAAAAAGGTCCAATCTGACGTCTACTTGAATTTCGGGTCCCAGGGCCAAAAGAGTGGGGTGGGGTGGTAGTGCCTAATGGGTGGAAGCTACCACCCAAATTGCAGAGGAATTGGGCAAAGTGCTGATTTTTAAGTGATTTTAGACGTTTTTGCGTCTTTAAGGTTTTTCTCCATAAGGAACAATGGAGGTTTCAGAAGCCCCATAACTCCACTTCTGGGGTGCTGGCGTGGCCCAGAGGGAGTGGTGGTGTAGTGCATATTGGGTGCCAGCCACCTCCATGTGTTTCTAACCCATGGGGTACAGGGTTCTGCTGTTTCTGAGGTGTTCTGAGTGTGGATTTTCTGGTAGCAAGTGAGAGTGGATTCATGGTTTATATTGAAAATCTCATTTGCTACCAGAGAATCTACAGTCAGAACACCTCAGAAACAACAGAACCCTGTACCCCATGGGTTAGAAACACACGGGGGTGACTGGCACCCTGCTGAAACCTCCATTGTTCCTTATGGAGAAAAACCTTAAAGACGCAAAAACTTCTAAAATCACTTAAAAAACAGCCCTTTGCCCAATCTCTCTGCAATTTGGGTGGTAGCCTCCACCCATTAGGCACTACCACCACACCCCACTCCTCTGCCTCAGATCCCATTTTATGCCATAAATCTGCCCCAAAGACACTAAAGTTTCAACAATTCACCAAAAATCAGCCCTTTGCCCAATTCCTCTGCAATTTGGGTGGTAGCCTCCACCCATTAGGCACTCCTACCCCACCCCACTCTTTTGGCCCTGGGACACAGTTTTTTTATTCTGAATCTATTCAGAATAATTCAAATCCGAATCAAATCTGGGGTGATTCGGATGGGTCAGATTCAGACCCCAAAATGAAATGGAGGTGTTTCAATTCAGATCTGAATCGAAGCACCAAAAATCCAAATTGCACACCCCTAATGTTTAGTACTTTACTTTTCTCCATAGGAGTGGATTGAAACAATTCACTTATATGGAAGAAAGTAAAGGTGGCACTGAGAGACCCTATGGTAGAGTTTCTCCTGTGCTGGTGGCCCTTGTAAACGCAGCCACTGATAATGAAACTGGCTTCTAAAGATGTCATCATGAAAGTAATGGTACTGACCTTTGGGAATAGGCTCAGAAATAAAACAATTTATTTTTTTGGAAAATAATCAAAAATAATATGTTTTAGTCACAGGAATTGTGAATCAATATGTTCATGGGGAGGGCTCATCCATTATTATTTTCAGGCTTCAGACTTTTATTTATATAAAATAAGAGAAATTATTTTAGAAAAATTTAGAGAAAGAGGCTGAAACTGTACTGTGATTTACCACCCATTCTTTGCTAGAAATCCCTACATTTTGCCTTATAGCATGTGATGGGATGATCTACTGTAGATCACAGGATAATTTGAAAAAGGTCGACAATTCCTCCAGTGCTAAATTAGGGGATCATTTCTCCATATATGATGTTTTTGTAGGTATGCACTTTCACTGAAGCAATCATCAGTAGGATATTTTGTATCTGGATCCTCCATAGGCTAATAATAATGTTGTGCATAATGGATGAAGTGTTGGACTTCATGTGCAGAGAGTAGACCTGAGTTTGCATCCCTGCTCAGCCATCAAGCCTGTTGGGAGGTCTTGTCATATTCTTAGCCTAACCTATCTCACAGGGTTCTTTGGGCAGCTAAATTGTGATAATTCATAGGAAGCTTCCGTATACCGAGTCAGACCATTGCTCCATCTAGGTCAATACTGTCTACAATGACTGGCAATGGCTCATCAGAGTTTCAGGCAGAATCTTTCCCACCCCTATCTGGAGATGCCAGGGATTGAATCTGGAACTTTCTGCACGCAAAGCAGATGCTCTACCACTGACCTGTGGCCCTATAACTCTCATGTACTCTATCCTGAGCTCCTTGAAGGGTGACATACAAATCTTAAAAATACTCATCGCAGTTCAAGTATTTTCCATATTTTCCAAGTGTTTTCCATACATTGGGCCAGTTTGGACAAGTGCTGACTGAAACATGCAGAAAGGTCAGTGATGCACTGAGAGTGTGCCCACCCTGACATCACAGGATAACATCCTGACACATTCTCAGGGCATCTCCAAATCACGCGAGGAAGTATTCATCTGAATCACTCCTCTACACATGTTCCAAATCCTTGTTTAAAATCCAGCAAGCATAGATTCCAAAACAGCTTTTCTTCTGCCCTAAAATATGTGCTTTGTTTTTCCTAATGAACTTGTGTTTTGGGGAAACCCAGGAGTTCCTAAAAAGTTTGTTAGATCTCAAGTGAGAAGGCTGGTGATGGTGGACAGGCTTCTTTGAAAGGAAGCTTGATGCATTATTGATCTCCTGCTAACAATGTGTGCCTGGTATGTCTCTTCTAGAGTGCTCTCTCAATCCAAACAGATCAGAGATGAGAGCACTCGACATAAATGGAGTCTGCCATTGTTAGAGCTGAGCTATAGGCAGCCATTGAATGGAGCTGGGAAGCAAGCGGGGCCACAGAAAGACAACCCAAGACAAAACATAGTCTTGGGGTCCTTCTCCTGTGCTGCCCCAAATGCTGTCAGTAGATAACAGTAACTGTAAATAATATCTACCAATACATTGAGGGCCTTTAGCCTTGTGGGGATCTGGGACAGTTTGCTCCATTTGCTTTTGTTCCCCTCTCATTTCATTCCCAGGACAGGAGCCAGGGGTTCAGAAACAACAAAAAAAAACAAGCCTAGAGCCAGTAAAAACTACAATGTCCAAGCGAGGACCCCAGCTGAACCAGAAGCCTTTGTAGTCCTTCCTGGTGATGATAGCCAGGGGCCAGCCTGGGTGGGAGGGGTCACTCCAGTATTTGGGAAACTGTTACGGCATAGCCAGCTGTTCTGACCTGTAGCTCTGATGGCTCACCCCATGGGGCAGTTCTGCACAGGGCCAAGTGCCTTCTAGCAGCTCCTGACAACCACAGAATGCTTTGCTGAGTCCTCAGGAGATAGGTTGGCAGTGGCAGCTTGAGTGTTGGTGCTGCCTGGCCCACCCCCTCCTGCCCATGCCCTGACATCAGTGCATGGGTGGCAGTGCATTTTGCCTCCCTGGCCAGCCGTTCCCTTCTCCACCTGCCTGCTAGCCACCTGGATGACTCTTTCTCTCGCTTGAGTCTTTTCTGCTAAGGCCTTCCAGGAGGCAAGCAAAGCACTTGGCAGCCTGCAGATGAGGAAGGGCAGGACGGGCGAGATGGCTTCCCATGCCCATGCACTGACATCAGGGGATGGGGCCATGCTGCTTCCTTGGCAGTCCCCTCCTTCTGCCAGCTTGCACCTTCCCCGAGGGTGAAGAGGATGAGAAAGGAAGCCACCTGGGCAGCTAGCAAAGTGCTAGCAAGCTGGCAGATGGAGAACAGGGGTGTGTGTGATGGTGGACATGGAGGCATGAGGGGGCGGAGCCTTGCTGATGCCCTTCCTCATTTGCTGGCATGCAGGTGCTTTGCTGGCTGGCTAGCTTCCCCCCCCCCTTGCACTCCATTCCTGCTGGAAAGGAAATAAGTTAGCAAAGCACTGGCAAGCCAGCAGCTGATGTGTCTGCCTTTAGCTGCCGCAAGGAAGAGGCAGCTAAAGGCAGGTGAAGCAGAATGCCTACACTCGCTGCTCCAGGGTTCAGGCGCCACCTGAAGCCATTGCCTGGCCTCCTGTTATCCACTTCCTAATATTATCTAATATCTAATATTATTAGATCTAAAATCTAATATTATTCCTTCAGTCTGGTAGGCAAAACAAAAATGGATGGTTTAGAATGCTGTTGATGTTTGTGGCATCCCTGTAGCAAATTATGAATGATCCTCTTCTTTTTTTTTTTTTTAAAGAATACTTGACCTTGGAGGAAGTAAGTATCTGGCAGCCATTTACTGCAAAGAGTATTGTTCCAGGCCTTCATTAAGTAATACTTAAGGTTCAGTCTATATCCCATTGAAATCAATGTTGCAAAACAACCATTGCTTTTGATGGCTCTGGATTCCACCCTTAATCTATTTGTTCTGCTGCATTATATAGCCAATGCCCTGGAAATTCCATTTGAGTTGCAAAGCTACCTGTGATTATCCAGCAAATAATTGTTTTCAAGATCTTTCCATTTGCAATGCACAGCCCATTACAGCACACCTTGAAGAAGTGATGAGGCTTTTTAGCCTTAAGATGTCTTCAGCCCTGTCTATACATACAATCAGTGAGACTTGCCAAAATGAGGTCTGTGGGGAGAGCGGGCTTAGCCTGCGGTGCCCTGGGCGGCCAAATCAGCCGCCCACATGACTGCCGGCTCTGTCACAGAGCTGGTGAGGGCTGCGGGGATTGAGGGCCATGAGGCCCCCAGAAGTCCCCAGGATGCCCCACGCGAGCATGGGGGGCATCCTGGAGAGACCTCCCAGATGGTGGTCTACTTGTGTGTTGCTGCGGCGCGGAGCTGCGCCATGGTGGCACACGATCCAGAAGCCCAGGTTAGCGGAGTGCTCGCTCTGCTAACCTGGGTGAAGGGGAGGGGTACTTAAGAGGGCTAGCTGCTGGGAGCCACGCGGCTCCCGTTGCAGCACATGATCGCCCGGAAGCGGGCTAGGCTCCCTTAGCCCGCTTTCAGGCGATCGTGAGAATCGCCTCATTGAATAGCAGTTCAAGGCCAAAGAGAGTTTGAGGACAACTTGGCCTCTTTAAGGAGATGCCAGCAAAATGGGGACTAAAGGACTCCTTTTACTCATGAAGCTTCTTTTACTTGTTGTACAGTTTTACTGATTAGCTCATAGGAAGTTGCCTTATACTGAGTCAGACGGTTTCATCCATCTAGCTCAGTATTGTTTCACTGACTGGCAGCGGCTCTCCAAGATTTCAGGCAGGAGTCTCTCCCAGCCCTACTGGAGCTGCCAGGGAGTGCGCATGCTCTGCCACTATGCTATGGCCCCATCTCCTAAGGGGGCATAAGAAAGCGTTCTTAGTAAGTCAATGAAAATGAATAAGAACTCCACATGTGTGGAGGCCAGGTGAGTGAGTGCCAGGCCAGCATTCAGGCTGCAAGGGGGAACGTAGCTGTGGCTGCAGCTTCCAGGAGCAGTACCAAACTGGTAAGCTACCAGCACATTTACTCTTAAAAGGGCCTCCCTCTCACTGCCCCCCTATCCCCAGCGCTGCCTGCCCTCACTGGCCGCCCTAAGTTTATATACATTTTGACATACACATAGCCACTCAAACCAGTTCGAGCTGGTTCAGTCAAACAGGCTGACTGGCTGGTCAGTTTGACCAAACTGGTTTGTGGACCAGCGGTTCGTTCCAAATTTGGACTGGACCATGGAAAACAACATACACTTAGCTGAGAATTTAGACCAGGATGCAAAGAGCACTGAGGAGGCTTCTGTAGAGTTTCTTTCTCCCCTTCTTGCTGCAGCTTTTTGCACTATATTGGATGGTGATCCAGAGGATCCCACAACCCTCACGTGGCATTTTCACTGGGGAGGGCTTGTAGTGGAAGGGGAGCCTGGATCAGGCCCTTTGGATTCTTCCTCTAATGTACAGAACTGGATTCCACAGTATTGCCAAGACCTACACAGTACTGTTCATCACAGTACTGGTGAATAGCACTACTGCAACCATGGGGCTCCTGATGAATAGCAGTATTCTGGTCACTGATGACAGACAAATAGTTTTAATGTTTTGCTTAGGTGTATTAATTCTTTAGTTAGACCTGTGTCTATGCTACTAATCTGAATAGGTGGGCAGAATAAATCCATGTGAGGCGGCAGCTGTGTAGGACGGCTTTTCCTCCTATCTCAGTAAAAAGCTTGGGTTGGAATCTGGGTATGGCATGCTCATCCTACCCAGCCACTGCCTCCCACATGATCATTCTCCCTACCTCTTACCTTAATGTCTTCAAACACAGGGTCGAAAATTGGGAGCATGCCTCGTTCTCCTACGCAGGCTGGATACTTCTCCTGCTGGCAGTTGTGTGAACAAGCCTAATATGTGTTTTGATTTCACCAGCATGCTTGTGTTGGTACAGTATGATCTGAATGTGCAGGAGTGGCTAATGGATGGATAGCTCTGTCTTATTATATGAATTTAGATTTGATAACTTTGATCCTCACCAATTTTATAAAACAAGATTTTCCAAAGCACTTCATATTGCAGATGAAAAAGTATGTGTGTGAGAGAATGTGTCTATAAGAGCAAAAGGGGGAACTGCATGGGCTGATAGGACAATAAAGATGCCCCTGAGACTGTCAGCCATTTCACATATAATCCCTACTAGGCCTGTGCATGATTGCAAATTCTAGATCAGGTCCAAATCTGATTTGGAACCATAGATGTCAGTTTGGGGTCTTTTGGGCCCTTCAGAATATCTGTCTCTGATTCGGTGTTAGGTGTTAGATCTCTGGGGAAAGTGTTTTAAAATCGCTGGGGGTGGGGCGGTTAGACAGGGAATACTGAAAGTTGGCACACAGGTAAGGATAGCAGGAGAATCCGAACATCCATTGTTCTTTCATTATTTTTTAAAGTAACCCACAAATTGTACTCACATCCAAGAACTGTGGAAGAAAAGTTATGTCACATCCTAGAATCATAGGGGAAGTGATGTGACATCTGGGAATTGATCACTTTATTTTTAAATTTGTAAGTAAGTAATTGGCTAAATAAAGAAATCAATGCATGGGCAGGTGGGCAGATAGGTGGCAGAAGATGGCTCCCCTGCTTGCCATGATCAGGCAAAAAAACAAACAAACAAACAAAAAAAAACCAAACAAAAAAACAAACCAGACCCCGTTTTGTATTTCTGCCAGCATTTAGAGCTCCAGAATGCTGATAATTTCCTGGAAATGCTCTGGAAATCCACAAAACCATGTCTGATAACTCCAAACTGAAATAGGCTTCCCTATTTTGGACTGGAATGATTTTCGATATCCTCCAAAATGGTCGATATAAAACCATTTCCAGAACTTTGGATCTGATATTGCACAGGCCTAGCCTCTACCTCCCACTGAATCTCCTGTGCCAGTCTTTTAAAAATAATGACCTGATAATGTGTCAGTGTTAGTGTCACTCTACAAATCCCCCATATTCTTGACTTTTGGTCCCAGGGTAAGAAACTTGTGGGGGGGCTGTACTCTGTCTTGCAAGGCTGGGAGTCCATGAGGAGAAGCATTTGTCAGTTGAGTTGCAGGAGGTTACTTGGTGATTAGTGGAGAAGGAGACATCTACTAGAAACAGTCAGCAGACAGAAATTGGGATCAAAACCATAATCGCTGGGTAGGAGCAGGAAGTAGGGAAAATGATGGCAGCAACAAGAGATAGCATGCTGATGAAAGTTGGTTTCAGGACCAAGGTTAGCGACAAGACAGCCTAAGCCATGTTTCTGTAAGATCAGCAGTTCTTGGAGCTCTTTAAGTACTGCTGCAAGAAAGTGAGAAGCCCCAGAGATCAGCAGTCATTTAAAGGAGCTACTGCATATACTCTGGCTTTGAGCCATGTGCTCTCAGAGCATTGGTTCATCTCCTGACATGTCCTTTTGTTGCTTCATGGTATAGTGCTGTGGCAAAGGCCATGTATGTCCTGGGTCTTAGGGAATCTCCAGAGAGGAAGAATTATCAGCATCCGACAAATCACCAGAAGATGTTTCCTCAGATATTGATAGTAGAGAGAATAATTACTATGGTATATAAATATTTGTCATTGTCATCGTAGTAGTTGTAGTAACAGTCATTACCATAGTTGCAGCTCAACCTGATCTTGAGAGGAAAGTATTAAGTTTGGTCCATTTTAATTGCAGCTTAGGAGGGTCCAGGATGTTCCCTGCTGCTCTCTTGTTCATTAGCAGCCTAGATTTCCACTTCAGATGGAAAATATGCAGAGTCCGTGTACTCTGGGATAGCATGTTGCACCTGATACTTTTCTTTTAGAAATGCGATGCTTATGTGCTTAATCAAAATGCAACCCACCAACTAATGACCAATGAAATACAGTAAGGGGTCCATACTGAAGACTGATAAATATGAATTAGCCATTCCTGAATATTCATACCCTGCCCTTTTGTGTGCAACCCGGGGAATATCCTTACTCCCTAACGATCTGGCCATAGCATATGTCACTAACTTTACTAATAGTAAATAGAAATAAGGTTGAAACCATCTAGCACACCTTCCTTATGGTCTTTGATTTAAAAAGGGAGTTGTTATGTAAATTAGATACTAGACAGTAAATTTAACTTTTGGAGGACTACTTGCAAAAATGATGGCACCAGGGGTATCTCTCTATGATACAGTTTAGGGTCCCGTAAAGGGAAGACTTCTCATGCTTGTAGTTTCATAGTCCATCAGACTGTGCTCCATTTCCACCCATCACAAAGCACCAGAATACAGTATAGTTTGGAGGCAAATGAAGCTAAAGTCATGTTAGGTGTAGACAGTCTGTTCATTTGGCTTGGGAGTGTATTAAACTCAGCTGTTGATGTGGTTCATTACATACCTCCAGGTGGTTTTCTCACTGACATTTATCTAAGGAACAGCATTTTTAAAAATTGACCCTCCCCCCGCCCGGATGTCACACATTTACTCATCAGGGACACTCACAAAATTATGAAAGCTCTAGCTGCAACTTTCTCTTTCTAATCACAATACTCTTTTACTGCCAGCAAACAAAACAAATGCCCTGGTGATCTATGATTTATGCCATTTATTTATGCCTTTTTAGGTTGCCGTTTACAATCTGTGATATGCAAAGGATTCTTGAAAGTAATAAGCATTTCCCTCTACACCATATCATAATCTCCCACTGTGTTTGGACTGGGGGAATGCTGTTGGCTCCTCCTTGTGCTCCCTTGAGCATTTACTGCAGAAGTAAAGCACTGGATTATTATAGCTATGCATGCCTAGAAGGTAACTGGACCTTTGTCCTATAGAAAGATAGGAAATCTGTATTGGAAAGTAGCAGGTGAGATCTAGGCTAATAACATAGTAGGGGAATCAGACATCGAGCAAGACTATCCATCCATCCACCCACCCATCCATCCATCCATCCATCTATCTATATCTCTTAGGCGTACCCATCGCTAATCACATGTGTGGCAGCTCTCGTGAGAGTTCGCAAGCGAGCTGCCGGCAGGGGAAGAGGAAAGCAGAGTTGCCAGACAGGCAGGCAGGTGGGCAGGCGGGGAGAAAACGATGGTGGCAGCAGCAGTGGGCGGGGTGGCAAAGAAAATGGTGGCAGTCGGCTGTGGGTGGGCAGTGGCGAGAAAACGATGGCAGCCGAGAGCAGGTGGGGCGGGGGGATACCTAGAGGCACAGAAGCTCTGCACCCAGCCCAGCTAGTTTTATCTAAAATTGTTAGATTTAGCAAAAACATACTGTGGTAATCTAACTATATGGAATTCAGCTGTTATGACTGTGTGTTTAAAATAGTGGTAAGTGCAGGGCTGTAGCTATAATTGAGTGGATGGGTTCTAAGAACCCGGGACCCCAGCTCCTAAGGGCCCCCCCCCGCTCCACCCCTCCCTATTTTCTTCATTATCTCCCTCTCTCTGAGGTGCCGCCAGGGAGAGGGGCAAACACGAGCCTCCTCTCTCCTAGCTATGCCCCGGGTAAGTGTCAAGATTTCAGTCCTAAGCACACTCACTAGAAAGTAAGGTCCAATTAACTCAGTAGGACTTACTTCTCAGTATGGATGCTTAGGATTATGTCCAAAATTTCTGACATTACACACACACACACACACACACACACACACACACACACACACACACACCCCTTTTACCTTGGCATGCAACTGAAGCTAATTTTTGCACTTTTCTAAGGGAGTGCACATGTTACAATCATGATAATATGAAATTGGACATTAAATATATATAGGTATAATGCTTTTCAGTGAAGAATTTTGAAAGCAGCTCAAAATAATACCTTGTGCAATATAAAAGAACAAAAATATAACAGTTGCAGTTTTAAAAAGCTGTTAAGAGATACGCAAAACTGTACATCACAGGAAACATGACTTAAGTTTTAATCTATATCCCAAAGGGTGAGGAAAGACACTTCTTTAAGTTTCTCTTAAATGAGTCAATAAGATGATCTGGTGGAACCATTTTGGAAAGGAATTCCATAAAATAGGAGCCACCCCCATATAGAGCCCCAAGCCCTATTCCTGATAACCACCAGTCTTAGTTCTCTGATTAGGGGCTTCATTTCTAGATCTCAACTCATGTGAGGACTGGTAACTACTAGAGGAGCATTTAGAATACTGATGTAATATATATTTTATGCAGCTTGTTCCAGACAGGAACTGTACTGCTCCACACTATCCCAGCAAGTGTTTCTGCTATATTTCTTAGTGGAATCATGGGATCTGTAGGGTTATTAAAGAGAAAACTCTCAAGGAATGATGATCATGATCATGGTTGGATATGGTGAGCATGTACAGAAGCATCCAAGCTCTAGAGCTTGGTAGGCAGGAAGGCAGATCTTTTCCCGTGTCCTCCTTTTTAATTACCAGCTTCTGCATTGCAATTAAAGGCAAGACATTTTCTTTGGATTATTATTTTATTTTATTTTGCATGTGAATGAGAGGGGGAGGCCCAGCAGCAGGGGTAGGAAGCAAACCCAATTACAAGCAGAACAGATTTATATGAGTGAGCCCAATTTGAAGTATGCCATGCCTTTTTGAGCAGAGGGAATTCACTTTTTCTGTCTTCCTGCTGAAACATAACCCACATCTCTATTCCTGAATTTCTAAAATAAATAATGCACAATTATTGATCATCTCTCTCCCTCTCTCTCTTTAGAGATCCATTGAGCTTTAATTAAGGATATGTGAAACTCACCTGAAAAATATTTGCTAGCCTTATCAAATCTATTTTAGCTGTCTGAAATTCCTCGGGTATTTTGCATGTTTAAGAACCTCCAGATTGGTTTCATATTTCCCTTGGTTCGGGATTTGGCAAAAACTGTGGGCTGCTTGGAATCTTTCAGAGAAATCCGAGTAGCCTCACTGAATTCCTCAGATGTTTTACCTGATGAGAAATCCTCACATTCACTTCTAATTTAGTTTTTTAAAAATTAATTATTTATTTGTTTATTCAATTTCTATACCGCCCTTCCAAAATTGGCTCAGGGTGGTTTACAAATAAAACAAAACAGTTAAAAACAATCAACAATTAAAATAAAGATTTTTAAAAAGCATAAAACAACAATTAAACAATAAAAACAGTTAAAAAAAACCCCTAAAAAAACAGGTACATGAAAACCCTTTACAACAACTTAAAAACCCTGGAAGGCCAGGCCAAACAGATAGGTCTTAAGGGCTCTCTTAAAAGCCAATAAAGAGTTCAAATTACGGATTTCTGCAGGGAGTGCATTCCACAGCCCAGGAGCGGCTACAGAGAAGGCCCACCTCTGAGTCGCCACCAGACGTACCGGTGGTAACTGGAGACGGACTTCCTCAGGTGACCTTAATGTGCAGTGGGGATCGTACAGAAGAAGGCACTCTCTAAGGTAATCTGGACCTAAGCCTTTCAGGGCTTTAAAGGTAATAACCAGCCATTTGTATTTTGCCCGGAAACATATCGGCAGCCAGTGCAACTGTTTCAAAACAGGCATAATATGGTATCTCCGAGTTGTCCCGGAGACCAATCTGGCTGCTGCATTCTGAACTAACTGAAGTTTCCGAACTATGTACAAAGGCAGCCCCACATAGAGCGCATTGCGGTAGTCAAGCCTGGAGATTACCAGCTGATACACCACTGTTTTGGGGTCATCCTCTTCAAGGAATGGGTGCAGTTGTCGAATCAGCCGAAGCTGATAGAAAGCACTCCTGGCCATGGCCTCTACCTGAGATACCAGTGTGAAACCTGGGTCCAGTAGTACTGCCAAGCTGCGTATCTGCTCCTTCTAGGGGAGTGTAACTCCATCCAAATGGAGTGTAACCCCATTTTTTGGTGAAACTCGGTTGCAATTCCAGTTTTAAAGTTAAGGTCTCTTGAATGTTGATAATAAAACTCATGAAACTTCTACCTTCTGGATTTCTGCTGTGACTACTGGGCAAAGGTATGCCAGCGTTCCTCATCT
The DNA here is from genome assembly GCF_027244095.1 of Hemicordylus capensis. Lineage (NCBI taxonomy): Eukaryota > Metazoa > Chordata > Lepidosauria > Squamata > Cordylidae > Hemicordylus > Hemicordylus capensis. The sequence goes on along the minus strand of NC_069661.1, from coordinate 20,883,719 downwards.
GCTTCCTTGTTTCACTTCCTCCAATGCGTCACCCTTTCCCTCTCCTCCTTTTTCAAAGTCTTCAACCACTTTGTCTTCCCTCTCCATCAGGTCAGTTTAAGAGTTAGATGAATGACATGTGAATTTTTAAAAGTCTTAATTTAAGGCCATCATTTCTCTTCCTGGTAGTGTGAGGTTTCTTGGCAGAAGATAAACCTTTTCTGCTGGGATTCAAATTGGTGCTTTACATACTTAAATTATTACCTTATGCTCACTTTCAATTTGCCCACTTATTCCAAGAATAATTTAAAGGGATACTTTCTACTCAATGGAGAAACATGTACTAATTTCTTTATGTCATTAAGCACAAATCTGGCCCCCCCAAAAAGAGGCAAATGGAGAATAATTAGCTTAAAATTGATTTGGTTATCACTGATCTAGACTTCCTTCTGGGCAGAGTAAAGCTCTGGAGCTTAATTTGCTTGTGAATCTAGCTAATAGAATCAGTCAAAGGTATATTAAACTCAGGAGTTTGTAAAATACTCAATTTGAAGTCTGTCTAAAAGGATAAGGGATTCCAAACAGACCAGAATGGATAGAACACCAAAGCTTAGGTTTAATTACAGGATACTGGGCAGAGAAAATACAGAATCTGATCTCAGACTTTCTTGACCACCATCAGAGAAGCTGTGGGTAAAGCAGATGAGATGCAGTCGCAACTTCTTGGAAATCTCAGAAGGTCTCCAGAATTTACTCTTACTTTTGAGGCCTGAACTCAGCTCTTTTGAAAGGTTCCAAGGGTCAGCTACAGGGTAGGACAAAGGAGGAGAATTTGGAAGCAAGGTCTGGAGACTGTTTGGCTCAGATGTAGGAAACCAGGTTTACAGCTCTTTTCAGTCATGAAACTCATTGGGGGCATTCACATGACCTACCAGGAGGGCAGGGGGAAGACTTCCCAAACCTTGTCTCCCCGCCCCCCCCCAATGATCCTTCATTGCTTGGTGGGAGCACTCTATGCTCCCACATGATCAGCCCTGCTCCGTGCAGTGTGGAACAGGGCAGACTGATCTGAGGCTGGGACGCATTGTCCCAGCCTTCGTGAAGCCCACAATGCATTGCTCAATATGCATGCTGCATTAGGGGATTCCCCCATGAGATGGGTGCTCTAGGCTCCAGTCTTTATATGTGGCACTTGCTCCCTTAACCTTGGCTAACAGCTGGGCTTAAAAGTCGGGTTGGGTGATGCTGGCCCATTGGGGCCAGGCCCAATCCTAGAGGTTCCCATGCTCAACCTAGCCCAGGCTGGGTGTCCCTAGCCCAGGTTGGGCTGCGTGTAAGAACAGCCTCATTGGGTGGTCCCTGCACAGCGCTGTCTTGCAGGTCGCTTCGCAAATGTGTTGCGACCATAAAATGAGAGAGGCCGTCATACAACACCTCAAATTCTTGAAGAGCAAGTTACTAATGTGAGATAAATGTATTAAGACGGAACTGAAAGGAAGACAATTTTTGAAAACCTTTGCAACTCACAAAATAGTTCCCCATTGTGCCATTTTCTGAGGAGGCTGAAGATGGGCAAAAGTGTTTGCCCATTCACAGAGAGGGAGGGAAGCATTGCTTTCACTCTAAATTGGCTTTGTGACATCATCACACCACAAAATCTGTGATGGCATGACATCATCATGCTTACACCATGATCCCCACTTATACCAAGCAACTAAAAGACATTGGCTGACATCCAGACAAAGTTACTAAATAATACTACTCAATAGCTACTCTAAAGGAATACTTAATTTCAACAAGCCATAGAGTTATTTAGTCAGGATGTCAGCTACTATGGTGTTGTTTAAATGATGCTAAAAGGAGGGAAATACGCTGATTAGGGAGCAAGCGGGCAGAGAAGAGTTGTGAAAAAGCTAAGAGCCAGCATAGCATAGTGGATAGAGTATTGGACTAGGACCGGGAAGACCCGAGTTTGAATCCCCATTCAACCATGAAACTCACTGGGTGACTCTGGGCCAGTCATGTATCTCTCAGCCTAATCTACCTCACAGGGCTGTTGTGAGGATAAAAATAAGCATGTACACTGCTCTGAGCTCCTCGGAGGAAGAGTGGGATATAAATGTAAAAGAGAGAGAGAGAGTTTTCCAAGAACCTTCAAATGCCCCACGTTCATGCTGGGAATGTTTGCATGTGAATATTCAGCTCAGTCCTAAAATGCATATTTAAAAAGATTAGGTCAAAAGACAAATTATGTCAAGTGCAAGGCACTTTGAACACTGCACAGATGTTTTCATGTGGGAAAGTTTATGAATTTGGGCCAACCATGAGTACAGCCATAGGGATCCAGAAGCAATTCCTAATAGTTTCAAAGACTGTAAAAAGTGAAGCTGTGAGTGTGGAAATCTCAAGTTACAACAGTTGTATCAGTGGATGGACCATGCCATAGATTACAGTCTCCATCAAAGGATCTTATATATAGTATGAAAATGGTTTTGAATGTGTCTATAAGTTCTGCCCAATCATACATTTATTTAAAGTGCTAGGAGATTCTTCCTATCACTTCTGTACACACTACTGTGTCCCAAGTAGTTCATCAGGCCTGTTTATGTGAGATGTGAATTCATTAGCTATGTGGTACAATGTGTATCAGAAGGCTGGCAGCTGGCTTTGTTGCCCCATAGGGGCTATTCAACCAACTACCAGTCACCCATCACCATCTTGTCCTGTTTCTAATCCTTCCTCCACATAGCAAAAATTGGTCTCCCCAATGCCACTGTTCTGCCACTCCAGATTTAAGAATATTTTGCACATGACAGCACCTTTAGGAGTGCTTCTTACACTACGGTTTCAGGTCCCAAGAATTCCTCCCATGTACATAATCTTAGCTTGAGTAAGTGAACTTGCTTGTTTAAAGGGCCAGCTCCAGAATGCCAAGAGCATAAGCATTTCTATATGGGGAGTGGTGCACAAGTTTATTTGTTTATTATTGCACTTTCTCCCATCTTTCTTCAATATGGAACTCAAGGCAGTGTGCTTAAGGCTCTCAGGTAATTTCTCATCCAGCTGATGACCAAACACAGACTTGCTGAGTTTCATCAAGATGGCTTCATTCAGTGTCTTCAGTCCATGGAAGAGAGGTCTATCAACGGCTACTAGTCGGAGGGCTATTGACCACCTCCAGCCTCAAAGGCAGGATGTCTCTGAGTACCAGTTGCAGGGGAGTAACAGCAGGGCATGCCCTCAACTCCTGGCGGCCGGCTTCCAGCGGCATCTGGTGGGCCACTGTGTGAAACAGGATGCTGGACTAGATGGACCTTGGGCCCGATCCAGCAGGGCTGTCCTTATGTTCCATGCTCTGGGGCCAATAGTGTATGCATTCAGGCTTGAGTCCTATTCGCACATTACATTCTGTGTCAGGGTAGAGCTATAATAGGGCACACGTGTCCCGAAAAAATGCCCTGCCTCCAGGGCTGCCTCACTCTTTTTTGGAGCCACCTTGCTCACCTCCTCTCACCCACTGGCCACCCACTCCTGGGGCTGTGCTGCCATTCCCCTTCCCTGGGAATGAGGAATGAGCCCCTGGTGGTGCAGTGGTAAAACTGCCGCCCTGTAACCAGAAGGTTACAAGTTCGATCCTGACCAGGGGCTCAAGGTTGACTCAGCCTTCCATCCTTCCGAGGTCGGTAAAATGAGTACCCAGAATGTTGGGGGCAATATGCTAAATCATTGTAAACCGCTTAGAGAGCTCTGGCTATAAAGTGGTATATAAATGTAAGTGCTATTGCTATAAGTGCTATTCCCCCCACATGCACTGCCCATCTCCAGTGGAAGGCTTCTGCAGCCCACTGCCACTTCCTGCCCACCTCAGCAGTGCACCACGTGGCTGGTAGGAACACAGCATTGCTGGGGAAGTCTGCCACCCCCCCTGCCTGGGAGAGGAAACGTGCCAGCGCTGGGGTAGGGAGTGCACTGCCGCTGTGGGGAGTGGGGGGCGGGGGCTGCTTGTGAGAATACAGGCCGCCTATGCCCTCCATGTGCCACTGGTCTGTGTACATCATATGTGTGGACAGATCACTGCACATATTCACATATTACGTTCAACACACATACAGTAGTACATTTCCTCTATGTAGTCTGCATTTGAGGGGGGCTGTAGCCAGGTTAGTAAACACATGTACAGTCATCCACCCCAAAACATGTAGATGTGTACAGCCATATGCAACACAAACAAATGTACAGCCATGTGTGTGCACACATATGCAACATAATGTCTGGATAGGATTTTGCATAGAAGAACGTCTTGGTAGCCTGTGCCCCAAATCAGTAACCCCAGCTCATAACTTCCTTCACTTGTTTGTACTGAAGTTTTTTAGTATTATAAAATTATGGAAATATGCAGTAAGAGATAACTGCGTCTCAGGACAGCATTAGCAGGTATTATGGCAGGGAGAAAAAGCTTGTCGGCTTATGACTTTCTTCAGGCTAGCTATTTACTAATCCATTCCACTGGGGAGGAAAGGTAAGATCTGTACATGATTATCAAAGTGCACCTGGCATACAAAATGCCATGTTACTACAGGAAACCCATTGAAAAAGGTGTGCTGCTTTTCTCCCTGTCTTCTCTGTTCCACTCTGCCTTAACCTCAGTCTGTTTTGAAAGATGCTGTATGAATCATAGCCTTTTGATATCCCGATAATGCTTCAGCAGCCTTCCTTGTTCTGTTTAATGGGACTAAGATGCTTGACGCCCCTGTAGTGAGAGGACATAATTATCTGCTAGGTTTCCAGAAAACAGTGAGATTATGATTAATAATAAAAGCTTTTGCAAAAGGATAGAGAGGGGAAAAATAATTAAACCATCTTTGAAATGAAAAGCTTCTGTAGTGAGTCACTGAGCAATGAGACAGCAATCTGAGCTGCTGCAACACAACCCCGAAAAGGTCATCTGCTTTTTTGGAACAAGGTTATAATTCATTCATTAAAAATTAAACATATGTGCATTTTAGGCTGAGATCACCGTGGGAGGTTTTTTTCCTTTTTGGTTTCCTGTGCACTGAATGTCATCAATAGATTTTGCTAGTTCTCCAGTAACAATTCTGCATGTTAGTGTGATATCGCATGCCAGATTACATTTTTTTCTCTAATAAAAGATCACAAAGTAGAATTCAAGTTCAAGTGCTCTTCCAGATCTCTGCTTTTGGAATAGAACTTCTAAGCAATAATCACTGCAGTCTTTAAAATGGGCTGTTAAAGACCTTATAGCTCTTAATTTTGTTAAAAACCAAACCCAGGGTAGTCTGTTGGATTTGTGGTACATTTTATTTTACTTTGTTTGTTTGTTTATAATCTTTCAATACTGCCTGACAAGTGCATCCCTAGGCAGTGCCAGAATTTTGCCAGAAATTCCTCCAGGGTTGTTGTTATTTTAGACTATTTGCCATATTTCTTGAACCTTTGAAGTCATTCTGATTTACACTAGAAATGCAAATGTACTATATGACTGAATTTGTCTATTTATGAATATCAGATTAGCAGTTTTGGTTAGCTTTGTGCTTTACCCCTAACTTGTTAATTTTCATGTATAATGTATTAATTTTTGAAACTCTGTTAATCAGGCCAACAGGCTCCTTTTCAAGTGGTGGTTCCTTGCAATGAGCAGGGAGAGAGCAACTGTTCCTATTCAGCCCAGCAAAGCATTCCTCCCAGTGGCTGTTGCTAGTGTTTCCCTTGCATTTCTTTTTTGATTAAGACAGGGCATCATCTTCTTATTCCTTTTGCTATGTAAACCACTTTGAGAACTTTGTTGAAAGTTGTATAAATCTATTAAAATAAATGCAAGGGAATTGCAAAAAAGTTGTATAAATCTATAAAATAAATTCTGCATAGTCCCCCATCGAGCTAAGGTAAGGGCTGCTGAACAACTTCAAAGGCAACCCTGACGTAGTATCAATGAGACTGCTGCGGAATGTCTTTAATGTTCTTCAGGGTAGCAACGCAGCACTTCTTTCCATTGTTTCCAATGAAAAGGAGAAAGGTAGGGATGTGCACGAACTGGTTCGCTGCTCCTTTTATGGAACACTGAACCGATTCAAAAGTCTGGTGTTTGCCCTGCCACTCCCCCCGCCCCCCGCACTGGCACTCTTCCTGACACTGTCAGTGGCGTACCAGAAGTGTACGCCATGTGCGTGTGCATCAGCCACTTCCAGTACGATGCTGACCAGGGCTGCAAGAAGGTGTGCTGCAGCCCTGCGCCAGCGTTTTTGGGGAGCATGCTGGTGGGGCGAAAGTGGCAGGGCAGGTAAGAGCACCCTCCTGCCCCTTAAAGGAACCCACCCACCTCCTGGGAGTGCATGAACTACTTCATGCACATCCCTAGAACAGAGTGTTACTGCCCAGAAGCACTTTTAAGTCTTTTCACAGCAGTCGTGCCCATACTCCATACTGCGGGTGCCTTACCTCAACAGGAGACTGTGCAGAATGCTGGGCTAGATCTCTCTCTCTCTCCCCACAATCACTATACATTTGTTGCAACTCAAAGAGACATTTATGTGATAATGGGTCTTTTTGCTGCAACAGACAACCATGGCATCTTTTTCCAGGTGCCCAGTTGTCCCAGGCCCCAACACAGCTGCATCACTGCACTTCCTCCTGTGCAGAGAAGATAGCTACATAATCTATTGGATGAGCCCTGCCATGTGACAGAAGGCATGCTAAGTCCCATGCACATGCTATTTTGAATTTCCAGCCCCAACCCCCAGTGTTTTGGCACTAATGTGTTGGTTTGCTTGTTGTTGTTGTTGTTTAGAGCCATACACTCACACTTGGAGACCATGCATATTTCTTCTACAGGGATTAGTTTTTGTCACACTTCCCCTCTCCTGACAATCCAATCATCTAGCTACAAGGCTACCCCAACCCCTTTCCATAATTTCAGGATGAGGAGATCTTACTGCTGCCATGGGACAAGAAGACCTTCCGTCTGGCACAGTGTTGGGCCCTAGAGCCTGACTCTCCCCTACTGTTTGTTTGCTGGGATTGTATCTCTACAGTCCAACTGAGGAGGACAAGCCCTGCTACCTTTCCCTTACTACTGAGCCAAAACCACCAGCTCCCACAGATAACCATTGATGGATACGTGTTGAAAACTCACATCAGAAGTATATGGCAGAAACTCATCTTTCTGTTTCCTGAATTGCAGGTATTTATGAGCCGCCATTTCTTATACTACTGCAGTGAACCTACCCTGGATGTGAAGATTGCCTTTTGTCAGGTGTGTGTTCCTTACAGGTAAAACAAGGTACAGTATATACTTGTACTTCCATATTTTGCAATCAGTTTTATAGTAGAATCTGTGGTAGTGATAAATCACAAGAAAGCCTCACTAATGGCTGGGAAAAGTCCTCAGTATTAAATCATGAGAATTGGTATGAATATGTCTCACACACACACACAAATAAACCATTGCTTATTTTGGTGAAACTAAAAATAAAATGATGTTAAGCAACCCACAGTGCATCTCCTAATAAAGGCAAGAGAAGTGTGGCATTTTTAAATAATGTCAATTCTGTGTATGGATTTTCAAGTTATATAGTATGAGGTTCCACTGTATTTCCAAGTATGCCATGTAATGTTGTTCTTTATTATTTAAATGCATAATATACTACTTTAACCACTAAGGATTACAGGCACTCTCTCTCTCTTTTAAATTGACTGTTTCTGAACTACAGGTGGTGGGCGGGGGAAGACATGTATAAATATTTATAACATATTTTCAGGGGGGTTTTGTACAATCATCTGAGATTTATCAATATACACTTAAAAGAAAACTCATGGTAAGTATTTGTAAGCAATAAATCAGATCCCCATCCCTCCTTCCTTCCCCTCCCCCCAAAAAAAAATTGGGTAAAGAAAGAAATTGTAAATTGGGTCTCTGACTTGACCACCTAGGAGCGCATGAACGACCCCTTTTTGTAAAAGAACGTCTCTTTCTAAGTATGATAAGATCTGGTCTGAGTTTCTGAACCTATTTTCAGTGTAGGAGCAGAGCAACCATCCCGCTTCTCTCCCCTGCCCCATTTCTTTTCCCTTTTTTGCTCTTCCTTTCCCTCTTCTATTTTTATTAATTAATTATTATTTATTTTATTTTAATTTTATGTAATGTTATTCTTAACAAAGCATTGACATCTATTGGACATGAACCTTCAAAATATAGAAGATACCAGTGGAGGAACATAGAAATTGTCCTTTGAGTATGTTTGTCAAAGCATTTGGAATACTGTGTACAAATCTGAAAAGTCCATCTTTAAAAGGATTTTGTACTTCTGAAGAAAGGTCAATCAAAATGATGAGATGATTGGAGCGCCTTCTCTGTTAAAAAAAAGTAAAAAACATTCAGGGCTTATTTGTTTAAGTCATACTTGGTCATGGTTACTCATACATTGGTTCTGTCAAGTTTGGATTACAGTAATGCACTATGCATGGGGTTGCCTTTGAAGACTGTTCAGAAATTTCAGCTAGTGCAGAATGCTACACCTAATATCTTGCCTAGCATCAGGTTTTGTGATTCTATCTGTCTATCTATCTATCTATCTATCTATCTATCTATCTATCTATCTATCTATCTATCATAGTTATATACCGCCTGATATATGTATCTCTAGACTGTGTACACAACTTAAAACACAACAGATAAAATGGAGTAAAAACCTATTAAAACAATTTTACAGAATAAAAAGTTAAAACAATTTCATGGGATAAAAACAATTAGACAGTTTAAAATTAATTTTAGTTAAAAGCCTGAGAAAACAAGTGTACTATCTTGAGAATCTTTCTAAAAGCAAACAGAGGTGGAGATTATCTTATTTTGACAGGTAGCATATTCCAAAGCCCTGGGGCAGCAACAGAGAAGGCCTGGTCTCAAATCACTACCGAAAGAGCCAGTGGCAACTATAACCAGACTTCCCCAGATGATCTTGATAGGCGACAGGGTTCATGACAGAGAAAGCGCTCTCAGGTACCCTGGACCCAAGCCGTTGAGGGCTTTATAGGTGATAACCAGCACTTTGTATTTTGCTCAGAAACATATTGGCATTTGGCAGCCAGTGCAGTTCTTTTAAAATTGGTGTTATAAAGACCCTTCTGGTTGTCCAGAGACCAGTCTGGCTGCCGCATTCTATACCAATTGTAGTTTCCATAATATGTACAAGGCAGCCCCACATAGAGTGTATTATGGTAGTGAAGCCTGGAACTTAACAGCATATGCACCACTGTTATAAGGTCATTTACCTCCAGAAATGGGCATAGCTGACGTATCAGTCAAAGCTGATAAAAAGCGTTCCTACCCACTGCCTCAAACTGAGAAACCAGAGAGAGTTTGGGATCCAGCAGCTCTCTCAAGCTACGTACCTGATCTTTCAGGGGAAGTAACAGACGGATCTAAAAAATTTCTCAGGTCCTGACCCCACACAGTCAGTAATTCCATCTTATTTGGATTCAAGTTCAGTTTGGTATACCTCATGCAGCCCATTACCACCTCCAGGCAGGAATTTAGGGAAGTTATGCCATTTCCTGATGAGGTTATGTTGCTGCTGTATTAGTTGTATTGGTTGCTGGTCTGAGCATGATTCAAGGTGCTTGCTATAACCCTTAAAACCCAAACAGCTTTGACTAAGTATCTAAAAACTATCTCTCCTAGAACAAACTGCCTCTTCCCTAAGATCATCTGATGAGGCTCTCTTACACTTCCGACGATTGTTGGAAACCCAGCTGGTGGTGACACTGTGTTGACATATAAGTGGGCATTTTCCACTGTAATCTTTGGAACTCATTGCCTCAGGAGATTAGATCTGCAGGCTAATTTTTTTTTTTGTTTCAAGAAGCGTTTTGAGTGGGTTGCATGGCCTTTCCTTTTTGTTCTTTCCTCCTGTTTGGTTGGTGTTTTTATTTTATCAATTTTTTAATTTTTATTTTATTTGCATTGTGATTTTTACTTTATTTTGAGCCTCTTTGGACACTGCTTCAAGGGGAAAGGCAGGATATCAGTGGCTGATTTCCTGACTAAATTACTCACTGGAAGTCCTGTTGAAATTAATAGGACAAACTTAAATGAATGCCTAACTTGTCCTATTAATTTCAGTGGAACTTCCAGTTAGTAAAGGCTGTCAGCAGATGTTTTTACATGCATGCATGCATGCATGCATGAATACTTGGGGCCATAACATTGGCATGGCCCTTATCATTTGTTTTGCTCAGACAGCATGGACAGTGCCTAGTTCAGCACCACAACTTCTTGATGGTCTGGTGTGGAGGTCCTCCATGCAGCTTCCTGATATGGAGAGACTCTTTGTGCAATGGACAGGCTCAGAAGGTAGTAAACTTGCAAATATTATATTCTCCAGTTTATGGTGCCCACACATGGAAGCAGCTTTTTCCAGGCTCTATGTGGAGGCTATAACCTGAAACCAGGGGTGTATCTAGGGTGGGTCAGGCAGGGCACGTGCCCTGGGCGCCACTTGAAGTGGGGCGCCAGTTTTTTAAATTTAATTTTTTAAAAAAAAAATGGCAGCCAAAAACAAAATGGCCACTGTGCATGCTCAAATGGCCTATGTGAGGCCCTAGGCCATGCCAGGCCTCACAGAGGCCATTTGAGCACGCATGGTGGCCATTTTCTTTTTAACGGCCAGTTTAAAAAAAAATTTTTTTTAATGGCCACCGCACATGCTCAAATGTTCCCTGTGAGGCCCTAGAGGCCAGTGGGGGGAGGGAGAACCTTTGCAGACACCCCCCCCACATGGCCTTTAGGAAGCCCCCCGAAGGGGCTACAGGTAAAAAAAAATTTTTTTTAATTAATTTAATATAAGTCACTGTACACATATTCAGATTGGCACTATGTACAGAGAATCACGGCTTGTGAATACTGAGCTGAAGCTTATGAGCTAGGATTGTATTCATTTGCTCTTACTTTGCTTCTTGTGATAAGTGAGTTAGATGTGATGTCAATAATATGGCTATTAATGGTGAGTTTGTCTTTGAATCAGTGTGAAATCCTTAGTATTAAGGCCCACTGGGAGTTTCTTGCTCTCTTGCTCTCATTTTAGCTGTCTTTCTGAAATACTAGACTATATTCCAAGCAGTGACATAGTTTACTCTGCTTATCCTTTAATTATTTTCAGAGTATCTGGGAAAAGTAAAATTCTCCATTGATGCTGCAATGCATAGTAGAGAATTAGACAGGCACTTCTGTTTAGTTTTTCCAAGTACACCTCCACATAGTATTTGGGTATTTCATGAGCCCCAGCATACTGAAATGTGTAGTTTTCCAGCATTTTTTGGTCTGGCTGCGTCCACTGCTAAATAGATTTTGAAATATTAAAAGTAATGAGCTTGACTTGTATTTTTGAGCTGATATTATGGTAAAGTTATCTGAAAGGTGGGTGTCAGATATTTGGACAGGGGGCGCAATTTCAGTGCTTGCCCTAGGAGCTATTTTCCCTAGATACGCCTCTGCCTGAAACAGCCTAAACACAGCAATTCTTCTGGAGATAATTTGAGAATATAAGTCCTGATCATTTAAACTCTGAGGCCAAAATTAAATTCAATATGCTATACAGTTAAGGAAAGAGTATTCAAATATTGGTTCCACTGATTGGTTGAAGGGCTTGCCTAGTAACATACATATGTGTTTAGCATAATGACAACCTATCTGTGAAGAAGAAGTGTTTCCATTATCTAAGCAAAAATTGGGGGGAGGGGCTTGTTTTTATATTCAGTAAACAGTGCTGAGCCTTTCAGTCTTGTCATTGATTTTCATTATGTGATGCAAAGCCAGTAAATAGCTTCCTGAGAAATAACCTGAAAATAGTGTTGCCTCTTGAGATGTGACACTAATTCCCTTTTTAAGAAGTGCATTACTAAATCAGATACAGCTGATAGAAAGACAAAACATTAAAATGAAGGTCTTAGATGGTCTTAAATAGGTGTTTAATATGAAGGAAGAGAGGAGTGCTCTTGAACTGGTACGAAATGGTGTGGGTTCCATAGGCAGACTTCCAGTCTTGCTTTATACTTCTCCATTTAGATTAGAGAGTGCTGTAAACCATGTATTGCATTACTTCATTCCCATATGATTCTAGATACAATGGATAGAGTGTGTTGAGCCCAGGTTCAAATCCCTTCTCAGCTCTGAAGATTATTGGTAACCTTGGGCAAGCCACATGATATTGTCATCCCTGTATTGTACTATCCCAGATGTGCACATTGTGAGTCACACTTTTGAATGATCTGCTCACATTCAGATCTTTCTGCAAGTTGAAATCTAATGCAACTGGGAGAAGGCTGACAAAAAAGTGACACTTCAAATTTGCTAGCTTTCCATCTGCTGGAAGATTAGAGTGTGGAGCTGCATTCAGATATGCACCTGACGACATGCACATCAGTATTGTCCTGAAAGGACTATAGTGTAGACTGTTGGTCCAGCTGTTCTTTGAGTGTCATCTATCTCTCACTAACACTGGATGTTATTTTGGGAGTCCAAGGCTAGTGAAGAAGTTATCTCTAAGGTAGACAAAGCTGATAAGAACCAAGACTTGAGTTGGCACTGAATTTTACCAGAGGAACATTTGAGGTTCCTGCTTGGGAGAACCTTCTAAGGAATTGTGAGGGAGGCAGCAACAACAAAAAAGTTTCAATAGGAGTAGTGAAATGTAAGAGAGGCTCATCACATCTCTGCAGTGAACATCATAATGATAACCAAATGAATCTCTTCTGACCATGTACTTCCTCTGCTCAGCTTTATGCCGTCATGAGAATAAATGGCCTTAATTCTCCTGAGTGTTTCGCTAACCACTAACTAACTAGAGGAAGGCTTGCTAGGTCTGGCCTTTCTGTCCATACTCCATTAAGACGGAAGGGTCTCATGTAATGTTGCACATTATTCACGTAAAGTGCATTAACTTACCAGGTCTCTTCCGCGTTAGAACGAGATCTTTCATTCTTTGTCTTCTGCATCCATTCCATCAACATCAGCGTAATGGCTATTGAAATGACTGAGGCGATTGCATACATTAATTGTCCAGAGGACTGCAGTAATATGGGTCGGTTTCATTTTCAAAGTTAATATAATTGATTTTAACATCCATTGATTAAAAATAACCAGCTCAGTGTGTTACTGAGTATAAATCTCAGTGCATTTGCTGGAAGGATCCTGAGGGCTTCAATTCATTTCAAAGAGCCAGTTTGGTTGTAAAAATGATAGAATCCTACTCTACATGGTGGCTGTGAGGAGGAAGAAGATAAATATTGTAATACAAGCTGTGCAATGGATGTACTTCATAAATGTTCAACAGGTGTGAACCTCCATTATCTTAAATCTTGGTAATCTGAGACTATAAAGGGGCATAATTTCAGTCATATCCCTGAAGCGCCAATCCCCTGGCGGAATCCCCCCCTGCACGATGCTCTGTGTGCGGTGTACTATGGGATATGCAGAGGCCGGGATAACAAGTCCTGGCCTCTTTTTATCCACATTGCTCTCAACAGCGTGGGTTGTGTGGGTAGGAGTGTGAAGAACTGGTTCTGTTTGAACTTGGTTCAAATAGAACTGACCCAGTTCAACTGGTTCAGACTCAAACTGAACCGGGCCCCCCAAAAGGGGTGCTGGTCCGAGTTCGAACCAGTTTGGAACTGGTTCAGTGGTTCGAAGGTGCATGCTTGTAAAGGGGAATCTGGTGAGGATTCCCCTTTACAAGCAAAGGGGAGAACCCTGCCTACCTGGAAAAAAACCCCTAATGGGGTGGTGAGAAGGCACCTGGGCATGGCACAGCTCTTCTGCTACGCCGCACAGAAGTGCCACCTTGCTGCCACTACTAGAGGTTTTCCCCCCAGGTAGGCAGGGTCCCCCCCTTGCTTGTAAAGGGAAATCCGATGAGGATTCGGGGTCCAGTTTCAGTTTGAGTCTGAAACAGTAGAACTAGGCCAGTTCTATTTGAACCAGGTTCAGATAAGATTCCCTTTTACAAGCATGCCCCTTGAACTGCTGAACAGGTTCCAAACCAGTTTGGCCCAGTTCAACACTTAGGCCGAACTGGGGGCCAGTTCAAGTTTGGCTCAAATGCGAACTGAACTGCTGGAATAGGTTTGTGCACAACCCTATATGGGCGTGCTGCTTGCGCACTGCAGGGGCTGGAAGGATCATTTGGGGGAAGTTAGGTTGAACCCTGCCTTCTTCCCCAAGTGATTTGTTGCATGTGTGAAACAGCCATCACAGCTTTACTATATCCTGACATCACCTCAAATACAAATCTTAAGTGTGAGAATTCATTCAGCTTCAGGTCAACAAGGACCAGTGAGCATGGTAAGGTTGCCACATGGTGTCAGTTCCATGTTCATGTGGTGAGTTCTTTGTCAGGAGCTACTCACCACATAGATTGAGTAATTTTCTCCAAAGTACTATCGTGGCTCTCCCCCTAGCCATGGGGTGGTATCTGAAAACATCTGGACTGGCATGGTGCTACTGCACCCCAGTGGCTTTCCATGTGTAACAGCTGGCATTTTCAAGACTGTGCAAACAGTCTTGGAATGGTATGTGCAATGTACATCACAGAGTTTGTTTGTTTGATTGTTTATTTATAATATTTATATACTGCCTGATATATACATCTCTAGGTGGTGTACATAATCAAAATTACAATATAAAAGTAAAAACAAACAAAACACTTTCACAGAATAAAACCAATTAAAAACAATTCACAGAATAAAACCATTAAAATGATTTCACAGGATAAAACAAACAGTTTAAAATTAATTTTAAGTAAAAGCCCGAGAAAACAGGTGTGTCTTGAGGGTCTGTTTTAAAGCAATCAGAGATGGAGAAGCTCTTATTTTGACAGGGAGTGCATTCTAAAACCCAGGGGCAGCCACAGAGAAGGCTCAGCCCTGAGTCGCCATTGGTGGTAACTGTTGGAAATTCTCTGTGGTGAGAGAATCCCTTTCTCATTATAGCAGAGTGCACAGAGGCACAACACAGCGGTAGTTTAGTTAAGCGTGCGTGTATACTAAGAGTAAAGTAACTTGGAGCCAATTCATAGTTTCAAATCAATATAAAAGGCATTTATTAAGGAACTCCATTCTAGATAGGAAAGTAAGGAGTTAGGATCTCTAATCTATCTATCTAGCTGGATGCAGATGGATTCTGCATCTTCTCTGCACATATGGTGCAGGGAGAGAGGCTTGCCATGTTGCAAGGTAGGAAGGCAGGTAGGAAGAGAGAGAGGAAGGAAGTTGACTCCCTAAGAGTAGCAATCTACATTTCAAAGGGATAGCATCAGAGCAGTGGAGAAGGGATGACCAATGTCTTGACTCTCTAGCCCTCTGACTTACTAGTCTGTCCTCCACTGTCTGAGACAAAGAGACAGCGCAAAGTCCTTTAACTTCCAACATAACTATAATCGGTCCTCCCCAGATGATCTTAATAGGCATCAAGGTTCACAACAAAGAAGGTGATCTCTTAAATACCCCAGACCTAAATCATTCAGGGCTTTATAGGTTGTTGTTGTTGTTGTTGTTGTTGTTGTTGTTGTTGTTGTTGTTGTTGTTATTATTATTTATTTATTTATTTATTTATTTATTCAATTTCTATACCGCCCTTCCAAAAATGGCTCAGGGCGGTTTACATAGAGAAATAATACATAAATAAGATGTATCCCTGTCCCCAAAGGGCCCACAATCTAAAAAGAAACATAAGATAGACACCAGCAACAGTCACTGGAGGTACTGTGCTGGGATGGATAGGGCCAGTTACTCTCCCCCTGCAAAATAAAGAGAATCACCACATTAAAAGGTGCCTCTTTGCCAAGTTAGCAGGGGTAAAGTAATGACCAGCACTTTGTATTTCGCTCAGAAACCCAATCATCATCATCATCATCATCATCATCATCATTTATTTATTTTTACATTTATATCCCGCTCTTCCTCCAAGGAGCCCAGAGCGCTGTACTACATACTTGAGTTTCTCCTCACAACAACCCTGTGAAGTAGGTTAGGCTGAGAGAGAAGTGACTGGCCCAGAGTCACCCAGCTAGTATCATGGCTGAATGGGGATTTGAACTCGGGTCTCCCCGGTCCTAGTCCAGCACTCTAACCACTACACCACGCTGGCTCTCATATCGGCAACTAGTGCAGTTCTTTCAGAATCTGTGTTATATGGTCCCTTCGTGTTGTCCTAGAGGCCAAACTGGCTGCCACATTCTGTACAAGTTGTAGTTTCCAAACTATGTACAAAGGCAGCCCCATGTAGAGTGCATTAGAGTAGTCAAGCCTGGAGGTCACCAGCATATCCATTGCCATTTTAAGGTCATTTGCCTCCAGAAATGGGTGTAGCTGACATATCAGCTGAGTTATAAATTTATTGAGCAACGAACCACTGAGTGATGCAACACTGAGTGATGCAAAGGAATGTTTGAATAAGCCCTCAGTAATACTTTAATATGTGGAAGTGCAAAGGACATTGGTGTGCATTGCGTTTTCTGTTCTAATAGTGGTAGGTGGTCAATTTCTGGGTTCTTTGTCAAGAGCTCCCTGGCTAGAATTGGGAGCCCCTGCCTTGATGCACAATGGCCCATCTAGTGAGCCGCTGGGGCTAGAGGTGGAAGAATCACTCTAGCACAGAAGGGTTCCCTGGTTTGTGGAGACTCTGCCTACCCTGGCTAGCTGTTGGTTTTCTTCAGTGCCTATAAAGGCTCTCCTATGAAGGCTTCCTGTTCAGATTGGGACTTGGCCAGGGCAGTGATAACCTTTCCTGGTTTTTGTTTATTGACCTCCGGGCTCTGAGCCCTTCAATCTGACTCTTGGCCGGGGCTGGCCCAAGGATTTCTGGAGCCCCAGGTGAAGCCTGGCTTTGGCGGCCCCCATCCCCTTCACCCATGTGCATGGGCGGCTCCTGTCCTCCGAGCGAGCCATCCCCGTCTCCTGCCCAGCCTCCCACTTGCTCTCTTTGCTGCTCTGCATCCGCCTGCTACTCCTGCTGGTTCTGGGACAGCCAACCTGCCTCAACGTATTATAATGACATTGTAGTGCGATGCAGCTATGCAATATTAATGTGCTGAAGCACATCAGCTTCTCATTTTAATGCCTCGCAGCAGGCTGGCTCTGGGGCAAGAGCAGCAGAGGAATCCAGCAAGGAAAGAAAATGGGTAGGTGAGCAATCGGGACAGGGATGGGGAGCGCCCACTCACTCAACCACCCACTTGCCTGCTCAGTCAAATGACAGGAAGCTCCCGCCCACGGAGCACCCCCACAAGCTCTCCTTGTCCTCCTTGTTGCTGCAGCCATCAGCTGCAGGCAAGCACCTGCACTCCAATGGAGTATAGTTTCAGTTCACAGGGTGGCACCTGACCCAGGGTGTCAGTGCCCCTCCCTGCTTGGTGCCCTAGGCCAGGGATCCTCAACGTTGGGCCCCCAGATGTTCTTGGACTTCAACTCCCATAATCCCCAGCCCCAGTGGCCTTTGGCTGGGGATTATGAGAGTTGAAGTCCAAGAACATCTGGGGGCCCAACACTGAGGATCCCTGCCCTAGGCAACCACCTAGTTTGCCTAGGGCAGTAGTGGCCAGGTGAGTGGCGGAAGCGATCCCCCGCCGCAGGGGGTTCTGGGTGGTGCGCTGCTGCTCCTAGCAGCATTCAGGTGTGGCAAGTGCAGAGGTAAGCACCAATTGATTTAAAGGTGCCTCTTGCCACCTCCACCCCAGCGGCTCCCGCACTGGCTGCTACTGGCCTAGAGAACGAGCTGTCCCTGCTCCTGGCTTCCTCTCAATGGATACCTACATCTCATCTCTTAAATTTGTTTCTTAGCATCACTTTATTCCACAGACAGAGCTTGAACCAGATGAATGTTTTTCCATACAAATTAACGCACTTGTGGGTGGACAGAATCTAATGAAGTCTACACATTAGCTATCATTTGGAGTATTACATTCACAGCCCATAAATCGAGAGATGCACCATAAAAGTACCGAATATCACAACTTCTGGAAACCAGTTTCCTTATAAGTGAACCCTAGAAGAACTTAACTTCTGGAGAATTTGACCCAGACTTTACCATCTGGCTACCTCATGAATTATATTCTTCTGTATCTACTACTGCTTTTTCATAAAGTTTCTTCAGCATCAACAGTGCACTTGACACTATAGAAATTGCAAAAGATTGATAGTTTATGGTGCTGAAGCATAATCTGCTGCTCACAGAAAAAAAGGTACTTATCTGATTAATGGGGGTACTTTGCCTTGCCTGCTTTGTGGAATTTTTCCAAGAAAAGTAATTTTAACAAAGGAAAGATGATAAGATCAGAGTCTGAAAAATAAATAAAAAGATAACAAATGCTGTTCTAAGGGGATGTTATTTTTTTTAAATGATCATGGCCATAACCAGCATGCCCAGGATGGTGCCACTTAAGTGTAGGTGCACTCAAAAGCTGTATAGGGGGTGTTGATGGCACTATGTACCCAGAACCCATAGTCCTTTATGCATGTGGAAGCTCCACATTTTGTTGTCTAAGTGGGCACCCAGGTTAGATCACCTCTCTTGTTTTAACACTGCAATCCATAGTTTTGCTTTCAAAAGAGTTTGGCCCATTATACCTGACTCCATTGTAGGTTAAGCAAATTCCAACTGCTCAGCCTCACTTCTTTTGCATCAGAGGCTCTGAATAGGAATTGCTGCCTAGTAGATGTGGCTAAAGGGCAACACTGGAAAGACCAAGGACAAGACAACATGAACCATTCTGGCACTGTGTGGACACTGTGTTATTTACTGGCTGATATCCAGACTAGTGACCAGGGATGTGCAAATCAATTCTGGTACAGATTAATTTGTACCCAGATCTAGTTGATTTGGGCAATTTGAAGACAGAACAAATCACTCCTGTGCTCCATTGGCTAGATTTCGGTCCAAATCAATTCTGTAAGATTTTATTCGAATTGCTTCAAGATTCATAAGAACATAAGAACAGCCCTGCTGGATCAGGCCCAATGCCTATGTAGTTCAGCATCCTGTTTCACACAGTGGCCCACCAGATGATGCTGGAAACCTACAGGGCATGCCCTCTTTCCTGCTGTTACTCCCCTGCAACTGATATTCAGAGGCATCCTGTCTCTGAGGCTGGAGGTGGCCTGTAACCTTCAGACTAGTAGCCGTTGATAGACCTCTTCTCCATGAAGCTATCCAAACCTCTCTTAAAGCCATCCAAACTAGTAGCTAGCACCACATCTTGTGGCAGAGAATTCCACAAGTTGATTATGCGTTATGTGATAAAGTACTTCCATTTGTTGGACCTAAATTTCTTGGCAATCAATTTCATGGGACGACTCCTGGTTCTAGTGTTATGTGTATGAGAGAGTGTGTTGTAGCCTTTCCAGGTGTTGTAGCCTTGCCTCATAAGAAAAGTGCTCTAGGCCCCTGATCATCTTGGTTGCCCTCTTCTGCACCTTTTCCAGTTCTACAATGTCCTTTTTTAGGTGTGGTGATCAGAATTGTATGCAGTGTCCCAGGTGTGGCCACACCATAGTTTTGTATAAGGGCATTATAATATTAGTAATTTTATTTTCAGTCCTCTTCCTAATGATCCCTAGCATGGAATTGGCCTTTTTCACAGCTGCCACACATTGAGTTGAAACTTTCAATGAGCTGTCCACCACGACCCCAAGATCCCTCTTCTGGTCAGTCACCGACAGCTCAGATCTCAACATTGTATACTTAAAGTTGGGGTTTTTCATCACAATGTGAATCACTCTACACTTGTCAACATTGAACTGCATTTGGCATTTTGTTGCCCACTCCCCCAGTTTGGAGAGATCCTTTTGGAGCTCCTCACAATCCACTTTGGATTTCACTACCCGAAAGAGTTTGGTATTATCTGCAGATTTGGCCACCTCACTGCTAACCCCTACATCTAGATCATTTATGAATAAATTAAAAAGCACCGGTCCAAGTACAGATCCCTGAGGGAATCCACTTCTGACTTCCCTCCATTGTGAAAACTCTCCATTTATACCTACCCTCTGTTTCCTGTCCTTCAACCAGTTAGCAATCCACACATGTACTTGTCCCCTTATCCCATGACTACCAAGTTTTCTCAAGAGTCTTTGATGAGGAATTTCATCAAAAGCTTTCTGGAAGTCCAGGTATTCTATGTCAACTGGATCTCCTTTATCCACACACTTGTTGACACTCTCAAAGAACTCCAAAAGGTTTGTGAGGCAGGTTTTTCCTTTGCAGAAGTCATGCTGGTTCTCCCCCAGCAGGGCCTATTGTTCTATGTGCTTTACAATTTGATCCTTGAGAATGTGTTCCATCAATTTGCCTGGAACAGACGTTAGGCTAACTGGCCTGTAATTTCCCGGATCGCCCCTAGATCCCTTTTTGAAAACCGGTGTTACATTAGTTCCCTCTTATCATTTCCTCCAGTTTCCCTGCTTTCATTTTTGTTTTAAATAAAAGCTAAGCTCTAGCCCTTGTAGAAGTAGAGTTACGAAGCAAAATGTGTGGTCACTGTTTTTCAAGTGTTTGGATGCTTTGGTGCATAATAACCTTTCCTCATAATGAATCCCTATGAGGATTTATTACACACTAAAGAATCTAAACATCTCAAAAATTCCTAAAATATAAACTGAGTATCCAGTGGCTTGCAGGTTGTGGGGTTGTTGGCACATGGTTTGCCACTAATTTCCCACCCCCACCTGCAAATCAGTGGAGTCAAAATGAACAGAAGGAATGAAGGTGTGTAATGAAGACACCACAGAATCTAAACAGTTCAAACATTCCAAAAAAATAAACCCAGTGTGTGTGTCTGTGTAGTTGACACATGGCAGTTGACAGTTGGCACTGTCTAATAACAGTCAAAATGAGCAGAAGAGATGATGGCATGTAATGAATCCTCATAGGGATTCATTATGAGGAAAGGTTATTAGTCACCAAAGAATCTAAACACTTCAATATTCCTAAAAAATAAACTGAGTACCCCACTGCCTTGCAGGTGTGAGGTGGGTGTAGTTGGCAGATGGCAGTTGACAGTTGGCACTGTCCAAAGACAGTCAAAATGAACAGAAGAAATAAAGTTGTGCAATGAATCCTCATAGGGATTCATTATGAGGAAAGGTTATTATATACCAAAGAATCCAAACACTTGAAAAATAGTGACTGCACATTTTGCTCCATAACTCCACTTCTACAAGGGCTAGAGCTTAGCTTTTTTAAAAAAAATAATAATTTAAATAAGCTTTAAAGCTTTATTAAAGCTGGGGGTCCATGTTAGTGTTAGGATAGGGCGACTTTGAATCTCCATTATTTCCTATGGCAGAAACATGCAAAATCAAGTAAAAACAAAAGAAAAAATAATTAAAAACCCACCAAGTGCCCCACTGCCTTGAAATTGGGTGGTAGGTGGCACCCATGGGGACCTACCCACCACCCAAATTTGGTGCCCCCAGGACCTTTATAAGTGATCCAAATTGATCCAAAGCAAATCCAATCCAAATCAAATCTGGGGTGATTTGGGGTGGCAGATTAGGACACAAAACAAATAAGGGATAATTGTTTTAAAGGGTCTTTGATGTTTGTGAACTGCCCTGAGCTATTTTGTAAGGGCGGTCTAAAAATCGAACAAATAACAAATCAAATTTTAAAAAATGTGCACAGCCCTACTGGTGGTGATGTACAAAACAAAGTTTTGCATGTGTACTTTTGCCCATCTCCCCATCCCTCTGCTGCCCCTGATGCTCCCAGAAAATATTTTCTGGAGGGTCCCACAACCCTCAAGGACATATTTTGGGGGGCATCAGGAGCAGCAGGGGGAAGGGGTGAATTGGTGAGAATTGCTGCTCTCCCACTGTGCACACAAAACTTTGTTTCATGCACGTGTCTTTTGGATGTCAGCCTGTTTCTAGTATTAGTGTTAATGTGGTGTTATTGGGAGAGCTTTTGTAAACCACACTGAGAATCTCTTGATGCTACAAAGTGTTTGAAATATAAATGTAATTTATATAAGTTATATTATATTAATATAACTTATTAATATAAGTATTTATATAATGTATCACAATAGTATATAATGATATTTAATAATATGTAAATAATCTGAAGTATCTCTGTGATAGGGTCTCCTTTGAACATGCTCAAAGTAATGTTCAGTTACTATCAGCCTTGTTTTCCCACCAGCCCTTTACCCATGTTGCAAGAGGAAGTAATTTAGTCTGCTATCTACCTTGGTTCAGGATACAGAAGGTCACCTTGTACCTGTTCACGTTCTGAGAAACTGCAAAAAGCAAAGCTCACACATGTTCCCTTAATATTTTCTTTAAATCTGGCCCCACGATTGCTTTTCGGGGAGGAGGAGTCAAAATTCCCTTGATACGTGTGTCATTAGCTGTAAGTGAAGGGCACTAGCTCTGCTCTTGACTGTTTATAGGTCTCCATGCTCCATTATGTCTTTTACACCCTTCCTGCACCAGCTTTGAAGGATTTTATATAATCATAAATAAGATGATTGAATTCGCAAAGCTACATGATTGCTCATAAAATGTTCCTCTCACACAAATAAACATTGTTCTTTCCTACCTGACCCTACTGAATTGAGTCAGCTGTGGTTTCTGTCATTTGTAGAATGTCCTAAATACTGACAAACATTGACTACTCTGCTATCAGAATCTTGCAGAAAGGCCTGAGTTTGTATCTTCTAAATAGCACAAATGCCTACTAGTGCTAAATTTCAAAAATAAGGTGTGTCAGCCTCTCAAATATGCTTGTAAGTCATGCTGTTTGACATGGAAGACGATGCAGTTATGCACATGACCACTGGGTGGGCTCAGGGAAAGCTGTGCTGAACTTTGCTTCCCCCTCAGCTGATCCTCCCTCACTGGTGGGATGCATGGATCGTGCTCTCTCCATGTTGTTTGGAGCAGTGCAGGTCTCCGGAGGTCAGGAGAAGGCGTCCCAGCCTCCAGATATTCCAGATTGCACTGTGTGATGTGCATGGTGCATTTGGGAATCCTCTAGAAGTCAGGCACTCTTGGTGCCCAACTCTCTGGAGACAGCCCGAGCATACACATGACTCTGGTGCTGGAGTTAAGGGTGCGCTTACACCCTTAACCTTTAAAAGTCTGGGGTGAAAAGTAAGGTTAGGCAGCGGCAGTATCGGGAGGGATCCAGTGCTGCACACGAACAGCCTAGCCCCGGCTGGGCTGCCATAGCCCGGGTTAGGCTTCTCGTGTGGATAGGCATATTCTCTGGGATGGTGAAGTATCCCAACAAGGTTTAATCCTCAGCATCTCCATGTTAAACTAGGGAATACTCCCATCTGAAACCTAGAGAGCTGCTACAAGTCAGTGCAGCCCAGGGGTAGGCAGCTTGATACTCTAGCCATTGTTAAATTACATTAAGAAATAAATTATGGCTGGAGATGATGGGGAGTTATAGTTCAATAACAGCTGGAGTGCCAAGGATGCCTATCTCTGGTGTAGACAGTAATGAACTAGGTGGACCACTGTTCTGACTCTAGTATAAGACAATGTTTTAGGTTCCTAACTCTGCCTAAAGGCTCTTTCTTATAATATCATGGAGAGAGCCTTATGAAACTAGAGTTGCTGCAGAAATCCAGAATGTGGGGATTTGGGTGGTCTGTTTTTTTCAGACTTACTTTGTACATCCAGCTAAATAGACCAGATGCCTTAAATATAGCCAGAAAGTACTGAAATAGCTCAGCTTTCTAAAATGTCTCCTGGGTCTTCAATGTGTCCCAAAATGTCACTATATGTGTGATGAGGCCTAGTGGACAGAATGTCAGACTTGGAGCAGGAAGAGCTGTCTTGGAATCTCTGAGGTCATTCACACAATCAAAAACTGTGTTCTACCTGGATTTGGGAGCTGTGTGTGCTCCCAGTTTTTAGTTGTGTGGAAGCAAGGTAAGAGGAAAACCTTCTGCTCAGATTTTCCTCCTACCTTCTTCCATACAACTGAAAATTGGGAGCACATACATCTCTCAAACCCAGGTAGAACAGTTTTTTTATTGTGTGAATGACCTCTCTGTTTAGCCATGAAGCTCATTAGGTGGCCTTGGGAAGTTGCTGAGGTCACTCACACAACCGAAAACAGTGTCACACCCAGATTTGGGAGCTGTGTGTGCTCCCAGTTTTTGGTTGTGTGGGTGAAAGGTAGGAGGAGGGAGAAATGATTGTGTGGAATCAAGGTTAAGGATTTGCACGAACCTGTTTGGTATTCTATTCCTAGAACGCAAAACAGGTCTGGAACCCTGCGTTTGAACTGGTTTGAACACGGGGGTGGGGGTACCTTTAAGGATGGGGAGGGTGCACTTACCTCCCTCACTCCATCGCCACATTTCCCCCACCAGTGCTCCCTTGAAAACCGGACCAACGGGGCAGCAGAGTACCTCCCTGCTGCCCCATCCCCTCTTCAGTCTGGAAGTGACTGGAAGTAGAGTGCGCATGTGTGCACATTGGTGTGTGAGCGAGCGCGATGTGTGCCTGCATGCCCCCGGTGTGCACACGCTACTTCTAGTCACTTCCAGACTGAAGAGGGGACGGGGCGGCAGAAAGGTACTCTGCCGCCCTGCCAGTCCAGTTTCAAGGGAGCGCTGGCAGGGGAAACATGGCGGGCAGTGGGTAAGTGCACCCTCCCCCATCCTTAAAAGTGTCTACCCTGCCTTTGAACCTGCCTCTGCCAGTTTCTGTGCACATCCCTCATCAAGGTAGGAAGCAAAGTTGGGTAGGGCACAGTTTTCGGTTGTGTGAATGACCTCACTATCTCAACCTAATATGTACTGTGGGGTTGCTGTAATAAAAACATTCAGTATACCCCTGTAAGCTGCTGTGTGGTTTTTGGAGTATTGTATACATGATAAATAAAGAGCTTCCCCACTGCTGTACTAACATTTGCATACGCGCACTGAAACTATGCTGGGTGAATGCTGGTTGCTCCAATGAAAGGCACAGCAGGCTTTGAACATCCACACATGACTCTGTCCCCTGCCGTCTATACATAGAGAGCAAGACTGTACTCGAAATCTGTTTCTTTAAAGAAAGAAACCAGGTGGGGGATTATGAATTCCTTGCTCAATATATGACTCTTAATTTACCGTAATATTTTTTAATTGCTTCTCTGGAATCATATATTCTGTTTGAATTGACACATTTATTTGGGAGTTTCAAATGAGCTACCTACATCCTCCAAATGAGCTACCTATAATTAAGCAGCAATATCCAGCAGGGTGGTCATTCTCAGGGGATAACTGCCAGTTGTAGAACACATTCTGGCCTCAAGCAAAACAAAGGCTAGCTGACCTTGACAAAGTCAATTTACCCATTTTAATGACTACCTTCATGGAGCATTGATGTTTAACTATTACAAACATCAATGGTTTTAGAGACTTTCCTACCATTTTTATGAATTATTCCCTCCTCTGCGGCATCAAAGAATCAGAATATAGGTTGCATAGAATGCTGTCAGTATGGCTGAAGTTAAAGAACTGCATAGGCTGCAGTCTTGAAGTCACTTGCTAGGGAGCAAGCCCCACTGAATACAGTGGGACTTACTTCTGAGTGGATGTGCAGAGAATACGCTGTAAGGGAAGTTAGGGCACCCAGTGGCTTACAGTACATGCCCTGCCGTGCAACATGGCGATGCCAAACCTGCCTGCACCACAACAGGGCTCTAATACATGCAGCCACGCTCTAATACACGCTCTAATACATGCAGTCAATCGCATAAGGCAGCACTCCTGATACTGCCCTCCTATGCTGTTGCATAGGAGGGCAGTATCAGGATTGCTGCCTTATGCGATTTCTCCCAGTGGGTGTTGTGCAAGTTATGCAACTGCACAAGAGGCAGCAAGCACTGCCCTCTTGCACAGCAGCGTGGCTGTATATGCTAGAGTCCCAAGGTGGTGTGGGTGGATCTGGTGCTACCCACATTACACTGAGGGGCACATAAGCCAGCATTCTTAACCACATGGGGATCTCTTCCTGGGTATAGCGTTTGTCTCTTAGGATAAAGGATCTATGGTGAGCAGAGTGGGGCTACAGAGTGTGTAAGTCCAGGGGGTGGGGCTTTCTTTGCCGGCACACTTCTATTGGCTCTGTAACTGCGTACAGTTTGACTACTGAACATGGCAAAAGGGTAAAATATCAGAAAAATAAAAAGGAACAATACAGCCATAAAAAAGACTTCTGAAAAAGCCCCAAACCTCACTGAAAAAGACATCTTTACTGCCTGACTAAAGGCCCTAAAAATATACCCTCAAAGATATAACCACCTTGAGCCATTTTTGGAAGGGCGGTGTAGAAATCGAATTAATAAAAATAAATAAATAAATAAATAAATAAATAAATAAATAAAGGTGTACTGCCCTTGAGG
The DNA here is from genome assembly GCF_027244095.1 of Hemicordylus capensis. Classification (NCBI taxonomy): domain Eukaryota; kingdom Metazoa; phylum Chordata; class Lepidosauria; order Squamata; family Cordylidae; genus Hemicordylus; species Hemicordylus capensis. Next base: position 20,857,327 of record NC_069661.1, on the reverse strand, counting down.
CGGTATTCCAAAGTTATGGTGCCAAAGCAGAAAAGGCTTTTCCGTCATAGCCACCCACCCCCACCTCTGAAGGCAGAAACGCCTGTCCAGGACCTCCAAGGTTTACCATAACATTCCAGCAAGTCCTTGAAGTAACTGGGTTTGGGGCTTTAAAAGTCAGTGCTAGCATTTTCAGCTGAGCTCAAAAGAAGAAGAAGAAGAAGAAGAAGAAGAAGAAGAAGAAGAAGAAGAAGAAGAAGAAGAAGAAGCTGGTAGCCAATGGAGATAGGTTAACTGAGCAGTCAGATGGTTTGATCTACTGCTCTCAAATAATAATCCTAGTGGTCTCATTTTGAAGTTTCTGAGCCATTCTCAGTGGCAGCCTCACATTGAGCTCATTACAGTAATAGGAACATAGGAACATAGGAAACTTCCATATACTGAGTCAGGCTTGGGGCTGATATAAAAAGCTACAGGAACATAGTATTCTCAGAAATCACCACAACTATCTGCTTTTCATTATTCAGTAGTTGCTGCTGCTGAATGGTTATCGTTATTAATCATTTCTATGGCTTGTTTTGTGCAATAGACTTCGTAATCTGCATCTCATTCATCATTATTGTTAAAACAGTTTTGGTTTGGGAGATTAACTATCTCTCTTACAAGTAATGTTGAGAGGGACATTCCCTCACAAATAATGGGAAGTGTGGATGACCAACTCGGAACTGAAGGCTTGTATTCTGAATAATAGAACACAACTGATCTTCTCAATAATATGCCTGTAAATAGCAAATAATAGTAATAGTATAGATAGATAGATAGATAGATAGATAGATAGATAGATAGATAGACAGATAATATAGCAAACTTCAGGACTGGTTCTGTGCTTCAGGTGGCTTTCAGCACACTGCACCCACTGGGCTCCAATCTACTTGGGCAGCTCTGAGAGCACAGTTTTGCCACCACCATGTGAGGGCTATGAACACAGAGGTGATCTGAGGGATCAGCAGTACTGGGCTCTTGTGAAGGCCTTGAGCTCTTCAGCAGCTGCCAACCATGTTTCACCAGACACCGGCCCTGGTGAATTTGGTTGGTATATCATGGATAGGAAATGCCAACTCACCATTTCCCTGTCTTGATTTCCCCTCTCTGGCTGGCCATAGAATGCTTACCACAGCAACTGTCTCCCCATTCCTGGGAAATGAAGTGAAAGGGAAAGGAGAGGAACTACTTGCCTTTGACTTCAGCTCATGATTTAGTTCAATTTCTCGAATGATATGAAGTGTAGTTTGGTTCGCTTTGCCTGAACAATTTGAAGCCCCTTCTGCAATGCCTCAGTTGATGAACTAAAGGCACATCGCATGGCAAGCTTGTCCCTAATCAAGACAGTGTCTGGACAGTGTCTGGAAGGGATTGTCTGGGAATCCTATGTATACTACCTTGAATTCCATAATAGAAGAAAGTTGAGATAGAAATAGATTGATTAGCTCATCTGTATGGGGGAAGGAAGAACTGAATCCAAGCAAGATGGAGGTGTTCATTGTAGAGGCTCAGAATCTGAGGGATGAATTCGATCTTCCTGTGCTGGATGGGGTTACACTCCCCCAGAAGGAGTAGGTGTGCAGCTAGGGAACACTCCTGGACCCAGGCCTCACCCTGATATCTCGGTGGAGGCCATGGCCAGGAGTGCTTTCTATCAGCTTTGGCTGATTCGACAGCTGCGCCCGTTCCTTGAAGAGGATGACCTCAAAACAGTGGTGCATCAGCTGGTAACCTCCAGGTTTGATTACTGCAATGCGCTCTACATGGGGCTTCCTTTGTACGTAGTTCAGAAATTTGAATTAGTTCGAAATGCGGCAGCCAGATTGGTCTCTGGGGTAACCTGGAGAGACCATATTATGCCTGCTTTGAAACAGTTACACTGGCTGCCGATATGTTTCCAGGCAAAATACAAAGTGCTGGTTATTACCCTTAAAGTCCTGAACAGCTTAGGTCCAAATTATCTTAGAGAGCATGTTCTTCTGCATGATCCCCACCGCATGTTAAGGTCGTCTGAGGAGGTCCATTTCCAGTTACACCAGTTCGTCTGGTGGTGACCCAAAGGCAGGCCTTCTCTGTAACTGCTCCTGGGATTTGGAATGCCCTCCCAGCAGAAATCCATAATTTGAGTTCATTATTGGCTTTCCAGGGTTTTTAAACTGATATAAATGTTAGGTCTTGTTCTCCAAGGTTTTTAACTGTTTAAATGTTTTAACTGTTAATTGTTTTTATGCTGTTTTTATAGTTTTGATTGTAACTGTTAATTTATTTTAATTGTTTTTATTTTGATGTAAACCGCCCTGAGCCAGCTTTGGAAGGGCGGTATATAAATAGAATGAATGAATGAATGCATGCATAAAATAATATCATTGAATTCAGTCTATCAAAGTGGTGTTTTATTCCTTTTTCCAAGTGGAATTAATCCACTGGTGTCCTTTGGGTTTCCTGACAATTCCTGATCATATTATCAAACAATGGGCAGCATGCAACTAGTCAGTAATGACTAAGCACCATTGAAATCAATAGACGGCTTCAAATGTTGCATAGAACTAGAACCTCCGGTCAAACTGGCCTCCATGTGGCCTCCTTCAGCTCCAGAGGCACATGCTCTCCCTCCTAGCCCTGAACGAGTGCCTACTTCCTTTCTAGGTTAGGATGTGATAAGATTAGTCACAATGTCCAAACCTGCCAATCTTGGCTTATCTTGACCTATTTGTTTCAGAGAACCTGAGAAATGAACCTGAAGGTTGAAGTGAGGTTCAGATCTCGGGTTCTCTGAAGTTTAGGAGAAGTCAAAATGGGTGGGATCAAACATCGCAATGAATCTTTGCATATGCTAACCTAGAAAGGAAGTAGGCACCCATGCGGGGATGGGAGGAGGAAGTTCATTTTCAGGGCTGAGGCAGGGGCGTAGCAAGGTTGGAGTGGGCCCAGAGACAAGATTTTAAAATGGGTCGCCCCTCACTGAAGCTCAGCTCATGAAGTAAAGAAATCTTAAATGACGCTGAATAGTGTGGACGATGCAAGTCATTTAATGGTACTAGAGAAAGACATGCTGTTCTGGTAGCTCCAGGTCTTAACACTCACATCAATTTCGGAGGATGAATACAACTGAAGGAAGCCTGGGAGGGTGCACGGCTGGGGGAGTCAGTCATGTGACATGCCTCTGGGGGGTCCCCCCAAGGCAGTGGGCCCCCAGACAACTGTCTCCCCTTGCCCTGTTATAGTTATGCCCCTGGGCTGAGGGACGTAGCGTGGAGTGTGGCTGCAACTTAGGTTCTGCTGAAGCAGCCCAGTGAGACCTGTTAATTTCAGTGGGACTAAGTCATAACTAATTTAGTTTGGATGATACCCTCTGTCAAGAAGGAGTGTTCTAATTATTATGACAGAAGTTTCCAAAACATGAACAAACAGATGGAAATCTTACGTTGGCCACCTGTAAATACAAAGTATCAGAGTCTGCTCTGTTTCTTCACCAGCCTCCTGCATAATAAGAAAAGGTGCTTGGGGCATGTTACGTAAATTAAAAAAAACCAACTATACAAGGAAGTTCATAGGGCACTATTCAGTGTTATTCCATTTGCTCTGCAAATGTGCTACGCTCAGCCCCTGAGTCCTTTCTGGGGATTGTGGCTAGTTCTGCTCCCCACCCCCTTCCCAAGCACTTCTGCCAGCCTATAAATACGTGTTCCTAATGATTGGCTTGCAAAACAGATAAATTTAATCCAAAGGGTTTGGGTTATCAAAAGGAAGCTACTTCTGGCAATTAGCCAGGAATATACAGTGTTCAAGCTGGTCCTAGTTGGAATCTCCCTCTCCCACTTCTCCCCACAAAAGACAGAAGTGCTACTGTTCTTGCTGCTCCTCCATATGTCACTTCCTGAATTCTGTTTTGTTACTCAGCACTCCTTGTATCACATAGCCTCACAAAAATTAGGCCAGTGCCTTGGGAAGGTATCTGTAGCTTGGAGACAAGCTGAGGAGAAGTGTGGTCAGTGTGTGGCTACAGTACTGTTGGACAAAAAGTTCGGCATTTTTCAGTGCATATAAGTAGAAATGATATTCATCCAACAGGACAAAAAATATGTCTTGAGATATTCAAGGAGGAGTATAGCTCAGCATACTTGCTTTGTACGCAGAAGGTCCCAAGTTCAGTTCCTAGTGTCTCCTGGTAGGCCAGGTAGGGCTAGGAAAGGCTCCATCTGAATCCCTGTGGAACCCCTGCCGGTCACTGTAGAGAATACTGAGCTAGGTGGGCCAAAGGTCTGCCTTAGTATAAGGTAGCTATCATATGTTCAGTTTTTTAAATTCTTGTGATACAAGTTGTTCTAGTAAGAACTAATATGCCTACTTTCCTTTCACTGTCTCTACATCTGAACTAAATTTGGTTCAAATCAAGGCCCACAAGTTAGACCTCTTATGCCTCAAATGTTCACATGTCTACCATCTTAGATCGGGGAGGATGACATCATTACAAACATTGAGGTGTCCCTGTGTGTCACTCACTACAACTGTACCTATTGCATAATCATAAACTACACCATTGAGGTGTCCCTATGTGCCCCTACAGCTGCAGCAAATTTGGTTCAAATCGGTTAGTCAGTTCACAAGTTAGCCAACTTGCGCCTCAAACATTCACGTGTCAGCCATCTTGAATCAGGGTGGATTATATCATCACAAACTATGCCATTGGGGCATCCCTATATGTCCCTACAGCTGTAGCAAATTTGGTTCAAATCGGTTAGGCGGTTCACAGCTTAACCCACTTGCGGCTCAAAAGTTTACATGTCCGCCATCTTGAATCAGGGTAGATGACATCAAAATATGCCACTGAAGTATCCCTGTGTGTGACTCACTACAACTGTACCTCATTTGATTCAAATTGGTTAGACATCCCACAAGTTAGCCCACTTGTGCCTCAAACATTCAAATGTTCGCCATCTTGAAGCAGGGTGGATTACATCATCACAAACTATGCTGTTGTGGCATCCCTATGTGTCCCTACAGCTGTAGCAAATTTGGTTCAAATTGGTTAGTCGGATCACAGGTTAGCAGTTTAGAACAGGGCTACAACACTGGGGCTTAACTCTTTCCCTGCAAGCATTTTTGTGGTTGAAATCCCTCTCCCTGTGAAGCAGCTGTTTCCAGGTTGGGGAAGAACAGCAGACAGATGCAACACCAGGATTTCAGGGCAAGTTGGAGATATGCTGGGAGCATGGGTACAATTGTTGTAGGGTGGGGAGAAGGAATGGACTTTTTCTCATCAAGGAGGCATAATTCAACAGAAGAACAGAGTCACAGGTATTCTCAAAGGTCTATTTGTTATGTCCTATATATATAGTTTGAGTGTTGTTCTTCAGAAGGATAAAAATGTATATTATCTTTTGATATTCTAATGTGGCAGCCAGGTTGGTCTCTGGGTCATCTAGGAGAGACCATATCACTCCTATCTTAAAAGATCTACACTGGCTGCTGATAAGTTTCTGAGCAAAGTACAAGGTTTTGGTTATAACCTATAAAGCCCTAAACAGCTTGGGCCCTGGGTATTTAAGAGAACACCTTCTTTGCTATGAACCACACTGCCCATTGAGATCATCTGGAGAGGTTCGTCTGCAGTTGCCACTGGTTCATCTGGTGGCTACTCAGGGACGGGCCTTCTCCATTGCTGCCCTGAGGCTTTGGAACACACTTCCTGCTGAAATAAGAGGCTCTCCATCTCTTACAACTTTTTAAAAGGCAGCCAAAATGCATTTGTTCACCCAGGCCTTTAATTAGATATTGTTTTAACTGTGTTTTAATAGTTTTAACATTTTTAATCTTTTTATTGGTTGTTTTTATTGTTTTGTTGTAAAACACCCAGAGAACTTGCGTTTTGGGCGGTATAAACATGTAGCAAATAAGTAAGTAAGTAAATAAATGAGGAGTATCCTAAAAATGACACCTGTTAAGTGGGTCTTGAAATTATATGCACCCTATCCAAACCCCAAATTATACCTATTGCCTCACACTATATCCAAACCATGGTGGCCCAATTCACATCCTAATTCAGCCATTTTCCTTCACTTGCCATTTTCTTTCTCCACAGCCGTTTTCTTTCTCCACAGACATTTTCTTTCTCCACTCTGGTAGCCATTTTCTTTCTCTGCTCTGTTATGGTCCCCAATTCATGGCAAATGGGTTGCATGGCTTATTTGCAGCTACTAGAACCTGCCAGGTTTGCATGCCATCAGCAACAAAACAATATTTTATTTTATTGTAAGACTTTCTGGAAGTTTTCATACTTAAGGACAGGATATTAAATGTCCTAACTCAGAGGTTCCCAGCCTGTGGTACTCCAGATGTTGCTGAACTAGCCCTAGTGTTGTGGTCCTGTTCGAAACTGCTCATCTGCGCGGATGTAACTATTTCCCATTTAAAAATCCATGGGAGATCCAGTCATGGATTTGTACCATCAAATCTTGTTGCATTCTTATTCCTAGCCTGCAAATTCTGCAGCTCTTCCCCCGCTGCACAAACCTGCCTCCGCAACAACCCCACCCAGCCACACTTTGAGGTAAAGTAAAGGTGTTGGGGAAATGTCAACTTTAAATATAGCAGAATGTTTGTTTGCTACTGCAGTATGTGGAGCTGGCAGAAGACAGAAATTGCAGGAGGGTTTCAGACCTGAAAAGTCCAGCCTTTGGATATTCTTTGAAGGAGATGGAATAATTTTGAAGGGCAGTTTCCTATCTCAAATAAGGTTTGATGCCATTTCTGGAAAGATCATGTGAATGTCATTAAGAAAGCTAGCTGTCACAGGGGCATATCTAGGGGTAGGGCAGGCAGGGCACGTGCCCCGGGCGCCACTTGAAGGGGGGCGCCATTTTGTAAAATTAATTTTAAAAAATGACTGCCAAAAACAAAATGGCCACCGTGCATGCTCAAATGGCCTCTGTGAGGCTCTAGGTCATGCCAGGTTTTGCAGAGGCCATTTGAGCATGCGCGGTGGCCATTTTGTTTTCAGTGGCCTTTAAAAAAAAAAAGATTATTTATAAAAACGGCCACTGCACATGCTCAAATGGTCCCTGCGAGGCCCTAGAGGCCAGCGGGGTGAGGGGGAATCTTTGCAACCCCCCCAGCCTTTAGGAAGCCCCCCAAAGGGGCTACGGGTAAAATAATAATAATTATAATATAATATAAGACACTGTACACATATTCAGATTGGCACTATGTACAGAGAATCAGGGCTTGTGAATAGTGAGCTGACGCTTAAGAGCTAGGATTGTATTCATTTGCTCTTACTTTGCTTCTTGTGATAAGTGAGTTAAATGTGATGTCTTGCTAATATGGCTACTAATGGTGAGTTTGTCTTTGAATCAGTGTGAAACCCTTAATATTAAGGCCCACTGGGAGTTTCTTGCTCTCTTTCTCTCATTTTAACTGTCTTTCTGAAAGACTATAACATATTCCAAGCAGTGACACAGTTTACTCTGCATATCCTTTCATTATTTACAGAGTATCTGGGAAAAGTCAAATTCTCCATTGATTTTTAAAACTTATGTAATGGTGATGCTACAATGCATAGTAGAGAATTAGACAGGCACTTCTGTTTAGTTTTCCAAGTACATCTCCACATAGTATTTGGGTATTTCATGAGCCCCCACATACTGAAATTTGTAGTTTCCCAGCATTTTTTATTTATTTATTTATTTATTTTTACATTTCTATACCGCCTTTCGTTAAAAAGAAAACCCCAAGGTGGTTTACAAAAAAAAAAAAAAAAAATACAATAAAAGCAGTAAAAACCTCAAGCAATAAAAACATCAAGCTAAAAACATATAAACAAGCATAAAAACACGACAACAGATAACAGATAAAAACACAGAGAAGACAGAGGTCTTCTTGTTCTGGCTAAGTCCACTGCTAAATAGTTTTTGAAATATTAAAAGATTAAGGAGCTTGACTTGTATTTTTCAGCTGATATTATGGTAAAGTTATCTGAAAGATGGGTGTCAGATGCTTGGACAGGGGGCGCAATTTCAGTGTTTGCCCTAGGCGCTATTTTCCCTAGATACGCCTCTGAGCTGTCAACACAGCATTCTCCAGCAACAAGCCCAAAATGACCATATGGGTTGTGTTTGAGAGCTAAGGTGTCTGTTTTGTTTCATTACTATGCTGATACTTTACTGGCATTTTGTTTTCTTTCTCCCCCCCCCCCCATTGTCTCTGACAGGGATTCGGGAAACAAGTGGATGTGTCATATATTGCCAAATATTACAACATGAGTAAAAGCAAAGTTGACAACCAGTTCTACAGCGTGGAAGTGGGTGATTCGACGTTCACAGTTCTCAAGCGCTACCAGAACTTAAAGCCGATTGGCTCTGGGGCTCAGGGAATAGTTTGGTAAGTATTCACAGGAAGTGTTGTGTGCATTTATCTCTGAGGTTGGTTTTTCCCTGCTGTTCTCTCTTGTTATCACTTGGGGCATGCCATCTGTAGTACTTCCCAATTTGCTAGATATGCATGTTGCCCAAGGCTGCAATAAATAAGCAGGGAAACAGCACATTTACTGAGGTGACATGCGAAGTGAGGAAGCTTGGTGTAAAGTCCCACATCCCTGCAAAATCTGCCTCCCTATCAGGCCTTCTTTGTCCTCTGAACCACTTTGCTGGCACAGCCAGGGGTGCTACCACCTGAAAGCGGAGAAGTGGTGGGAGGCAGCATAGTGTGTTTACGGAACCTTGATTCTTTCATCTGAAGTAGAGCTTCCCACTGAGGCTCTGTCTCCCCAAGGAACTGCTTAGGGGAGTAAGATTATTTCCCTGTGTAAGAAAGACATTAGTGCCTTTGTCATATCAGAAGCTGTTATGCCATTCCCCATCTTTAGCTCAAACCTATTTGCTTGTCCAATAACCAATCCAGCTAAGGAAGGGGGCAAAGAAGTCTATGGTAAGGTGGGATAGGTGTAATAGCTGCTGATGTCACAAAAGTACTTCTTTTTCTCCTAAGGGCTAAATTAGATGTGATGGGGGAAGCCATGTTTATTCTTTTCATGCCAGTTTCATTTATATCTAGTCCAGCATTATGTTTCCCACAGTGACCAAATACATGTCTCTGGGAAGCATGACATGTTGGCATATAGCCCTTCTTTCTGTTGCTTCCCATGGTATTTAGAGGCATACTGCCTGTGAACTGCAAATAACATATAGCTATCATTGAAGCTGTTCTCATGCGCAGGCAAAACTGGGATAATGAAGCCCAGCCCGGTTTTGCCCGTGTGTGAGAACTGCCAGTATTGGGCCTGATCCCAGTGGTGCTTCGGTAGCAAATCCAGCTCTGGAACCACCCTCTTAAATGGGGTTAAAAGACTGAGTGTTTTCTTAACGCCAGTTTGGTGCTAACATGGCCCCAGAGATAGATTAAAGATGAGTAGGACTGAAGGGAAAAGAGTGAGCAGGCCTGAGAGTTAGGGAACAGATGAAGCAGTGGTCAGAAGTGAAGGTCCCAAGAAGCATAGAGAAGGAGAAAGCAGGGAATAAGGGAAAGAAAGGTAAAATGAAGCCAGCTGGGAAGGGATGTGGCCAGCTTTGGCCCCAGTTTAATATATTTTTCCTATCTCATTTCCATCATTTGTTGGGCATGCCTCTAGTCTCTAGTAAATGTTCTTACTCCTGTAAATGGTAGCAATGGTGTCATGATAACAGTGCAGTGATTGGGAGAAGCCAGTATGAATATGTCAAGAATAAAAGTTGGCAGACTAACCTTATCTCTTTTTTTGGTTGGGTTACTAGCTTAGTGGACTGTGGGAATGCTGTGGATGTAATTTATCTTTTTATTATGATTATTATTACATTTATATCCCGCTCTTCCTCCAAGGAGCCCAGAGCGGTGTACTGCATACTTGAGTTTCTCTTTCACAACAACCCTGTGAAGTAGGTTAGGCTGAGAGAGAAGTGACTGGCCCAGAGTCACCCAGTTAGTTTCATGGCTGAATGGGGATTTGAACTCGGGTCTCCTCAGTCCTAGTCCAGCACTCTAACCACTACACCACGCTGGCTCTCTGCATCTTTATTTCAGCAAAGCATTTGACAAAGTTCCCTGATGATCAAAGTGGTCAAACATGGGTTAGATGATAGTAGGGAGATTAACAGCTGGTTAAAAAACTGTATTCAAAGAATGCTCATCCATGACTTCTCATCAAACTGAAGAGTGGTTTTGAGTGGGATGCTGCAGAACTCTGTGGTGGACCTGGGACTTTCAACATTTTTATCAATGGCTTAGGTGAAGGGATGGAGGTAATCCTCATCAAATTTGCATATGACAAAAAACTTGGAAGGATATCTAACACCACAAAAGACAGTCACAGGAATAAAATTCAGAATGACCTTGACAGATAAAAAACAGGGCTACAATGAACAAAGTAAATTTCAAAACAGAGAAATGCAAGCTCTGCATGTAGACACACACACACACACACACACACACACACACACACACACACACAACCCAAATGCACAAGTATAAGATAGAGGATATTTGGCTTGATAATAATGCATGTGAAAAGGGTCTCAGGATTGCTTTTTATCACTAGTTGAATATGAGTCAACTGTGTGAAGCAGCTGTTTTTTAAAAAGGCAAATGTGATTTTAGGTTGTATTAATAGAGCCATAATTTTGAAGTCATGAGACGTGATAGTTCCTCTTTATTCTGCACTAGTGAGACCTCATCTGGGGTAGTCTGCCCAGTTCTGGGTACCACACTCTAGGAGGGATGCGGACAAATTAGCATGAGTTCAGAGACAGTTAGGGGTCTGGAAAACAAGTCCTATAAGGAAAGATAGTTTCCTGAATACCTGAAGGGCTGCCACATAGAAGAGTGCAAAGAATTGTTCTCAGCTGTTCCACAGAAGGCAGAACCAGTTTAAGGGGCTTAAGTTACAGGAAGACAGATTTGATCGAACCTTAGGAGAAACTTCTTAACAGTAAGAACAGTTTGACAATGGAAACAATTGCCATTGGTGGGTTTGCTAGAGATCTCTTCAAGCAGATCTTGAGTCTATTCTCACATGCACAGAAAACCGGGCTAAGGGAGTCCAGCCCAGTTTCCTGCACGCATGTGAAGCACCAGGAGCCACATGGCTCCCAGTGGTTAGCCTGCTTATTTCTCCCCACCTTAAATGAGGTTAACGGAGCAAGCGCTCTCCCCGCAAGCCCGCTCTCCCCGCAGAACCCGCCAAGGCTCTCCACACTGCTCGTTTGGAGAGCCTTGTTGTTTGCTAGAGATCTTCAAGCAGAGACTGAATCACCTGCTGGGGGTGCTTTAGCTCTAGATTTCCTGCATCAAGCACAAGGTTGGACTAGATGGCCTGCAAGACCCCTTCCAACTGTACAAGACACCCACCAGTATAGCAAATAGTAACCTGTAAGAAAACAGTATATGAAGATTACACTCCTTGGAGCCTCCTCCTCACAGTAGTGTAAAGAATGCCTCAAGCCAGCCCAGTAATTCCTCCTCTTGGAGAACCCAGATCTGCCAAGTAATAATTCTCATCCTGTATCATTTTGAAACTGTCACAAACACAAGGTTTCCAAGTGGATGTGGCCGATAATTCTTCAGGTTTAAAAAAAGGAAAAGAAAAACCCTGACATTTCAGTGAAACGTATGAATATCATAAGGACCGTGTTATAAAACACAGAAAGCTAATAAATCTTGCAGAGTAAATAATCAGATCTTTTGTTGTTTATGTAAGTGTTTCTTTGATTTATTATTTCTGCTGCAGCATAGATTGCTTCTTCTTTTCTCTTCACTTTGGATTCTAGTTTAAAATCCTCTGTCCAGTGTTGTCTTTGCTTTGATGGGTCTTGGTAATTTTGGCTTTCTTTTGTTTTCCTCTTGTACTGTTTCATTATAGGTACTTTCTCCATCTGTATAATCAACCTTCACATTGCTATGCATTTAACTGAAGGCTCTACTTCTGGAAGGCACGATATCCAAAACATGGCACCTATTTGGAAAACATGGCACCTGCAATGAATAGGGGTAGAGTGGGGAACACATTTGCTTCCTGACCTTCACAGATCCATCAGAATTTCTGTGTAGAGGTGAAGCTCAGGGCTAGCAGATACAATTGCAACTTGCTCTGCACCTTGCATTATTATCAGTGCTCTGTTGTCAGAATAGGACTTTTATATTCCTGATACCCTCTTACCATCACATACTTTGTAATATGGAGGCAGAGTATGCAGATGGGAAAGGATATTGATAATGAAACAGGAGGAGGAAAAACAAAAACAAGAGGCGTGCCCAGCTGCAGCCAAAGCCTTCTCCTCCTCCTTCCCTCCTCCTGTTGGGGATCAAACTGTTCCACATTCCATTGCCTGAGAGGCACCATTTCCATCCCAAATGTGTCCAGCTTCAGGATGCTTTCTTTTTAGCTTGCTTGCTTCCCCCCCGGCTCCTGGTGCCTCTTCTTCATTCTCCTGTTGCTACTGCCGGGAAGGAAGGTACTCTACAAACAAGTGCTCTAGACTGAAGCAGTGCAACCTTCTCACATCTCAGGTAAACAGCTGTAGGGTGTTTCATTCCCCACAAGGAGGAGGAGGAGGAGGAGATGGTGTTGGCATAACCAGGTTCCCAGACTTTGGGGAAGAGCATATGCAAGCATTCAGTTTGCTTGTATGCTATAGTCACACATTAAAAAGGGAGTTTTTAATATTCCTGCAATAGGAATATTAAAGGAGGGATAGAATCCAACAAGCTAGAAAACCTAGGAGGACTGGAGTTCTCCACAGAGTCATTACGGGTGATAATATGAGGACTGAGAGGAAATGTGTTACTAGGGACGTACTATCGCCCTCTGGATCAAAGCAGTGAGAGTGACCTGGAGTTGGGGAAGAGGAAACCTCTCAAAGATGAGGGGACTGATAAAAAGAAACCTGAAAGGGAAAGTCAGGAGGGTCAAATCACGCCAGAAAGCATGGAACTTATTTAAAACCACAATAATAGAAGCTCAGTTGGAATTTATACTAAAAAGGAGGAAAGGTACCACCAAGTTCAGGAAGACACCAGCATGGCTAACAAGTACAGTAAGTGAAACTCTAAAAGGGAAGAAGACTTCCTTCAGAAAATGGGAGTCCTGTCCAAATGAAGAGAACAGGAAGGAACTTAAACTCTGGCAAAAGAAATGCAAGGAGACAATAAGGGATGCAAAAGGAGAGTTTGAGGAGCCTATAGCTAGAAATGTCAAGGGGAATAACAAAAACTTCTTTAAATATATCAGAAGTAGAAAACGTTCCAGGGAGGCTGTTGGACCCTTAGATAATGAGGGTGTGAAAGGGATTATTAATGAGGATAAGGAGATTGCAGAGAAGCTGAATAAGTTCTTTGCATTTGTTTTCACAGAAAAGAATACTGACCATATACTCTCTCCAGAACTAAGCTTCTCAGGCTCAGAGGCTGAAGAACTGGGCTAATTTGAGGTGATGAGGGAAGATGTTCTAAACTGTCTGGAAAAACTAAAAATTAACAAATTGCCAGGGCCAGATGGCTTCCACCCAAAAGTTCTGAAAGAACTCAAATGTGAAATTGCTGCTCTCCTAACAAAAATATGTAACTTGTCCCTCCAATCAGGCTCTGTACCAGAGGACTGGAAGGTAGTTAATTTAACGCCGATTTTCAATAAGGGATATAGGGGGGATCCAGGAAATTACAGGCCTGTTAGCTTAACTTCTGTGCCGGACAAATTGATGGAAAGCATACTTAAAGACAAAGTTTTAAAACATATAGTAAAAAGGCCTTACTGAACTCCTTCAGTAAACTTTAATCAGCATGGCTTCTGCAAGGGCAACTCTTGCCTCACCAACGTTTTGGTTGGTTCTTTAGTTTGGAAAAGAGGCTACTACAGGGAAACTTGAGAGAGTTGTATAAAATTATGCATAGAGTAGAAAGAGTGGACAGAGAGAAAAATTTCACCCTCTCTCACAATACTAGAACCATGGGTCATCCCATGAAACTGAAGGTCGGGACATTCAGGACTGACAAAAGGAAGTACTTTTTCACACAGCACATAACCCATGGAATTCTCTGCCACAGGATGTGGTGATGGCCACTAGCTTAGATGGCTTTAAAAGAGGCTTAGACAAATTCATGGAGGGCAGGTCTGTCAATGGCTACTAGGTGGCTATAGGCTACCTACAGTCTCATAGGCAAGAAGCCACTAAATACCAGTTGCCCGGGAACAACAGCGGGAGAGAGGGCAAGCCCTTACTCCCTGCCTGTGGGCTTCTCAGAGGCATCTGGTGGGCCACTGTATGAAACAGGTTGCTGGACTAAATAGGCCTTGGACCTGATCCAGGAGGGCCGTTCTTATGTAGTAGAATAGACCCATCATTGACCAGGCAGTCATTTTGCATAGATTACGTTTATAGGAAAGTTCAAGAAATTAAATATATGTAATATAATTTTTATTAATGTGTTTGCAAAAGGGAACTAAAAGAGCAGTTTGAAATTTGTAGGATATCAGCTTAACATTATTAATTTTATTGAATAATGGCCATATATGGTAAATTTAAATCATAGTACATTTGATTCTGAGAAAGATCTTCTTCTTTTCTTGGGCATTATGTCATTTTGGAACTACTGATCTGATCATTGAGTGTTAAAAATCTTTTGAGAACAATAACAATTAAAATATGAGTATTTTAATCAGAATTTCATCTTAAAAATAATTTTTTAAAAACACACTTTCCCCCAAGCATATTCTGGTTTAAAAGTTGGTGCATTCAGCTAATCTAAGTGACAGGATTGTTCATACAATTTGGTATCTGTAGGTGATTATAATAAACTGGGAAGTATGATATTCAGAATTTCTTTAAAAAATTACCCCCAAAGTTATTTAAATTTTCCTTGAGCATATTCCGGTGAAAAAAGTAGTACATTCAGTCAATTTTAGTGACAGTGACAGGAAGATCATCAGGAAGTATTACTTTATTTTGAACCAACCAGCCAACCAATTCTTCAGAATATATAATAGATATGAAACTGAGTTTGTTTGTTGTACCTGCATTTCCAGAGAGACAGCCTGGTAGCTTGACACTTCTTTTGGGGCTGTTTTGTATAAGGCTCGCTGGCTAAAAGGCACCATTGGGGAGAAAGGGATAGTGCGTAGGAGAAGGAGCTGAGATTCTAGTGTGCTAATTGTACCATCTGTTTCCTGGATGCTTGGCTGGAAATGATGCTTCTGGAAGAGGCAGTGACCAACCATCACAATCTCCAGTGTGAATAGCAAGCCAACAAAACAAAAAAACTATATTCCACATTAAAACTTTGCACTGTTTTTTGGACCATCAGAAGGTTTTGCTGCTCATAGTGGCAAAATTCCAGAGAGAAAATCCAGCCCAAATACCATATGCTCCCCCCAAAAACCCCTCAAAGACTGGGGAGGAAAGATTCCAGAGTCCTTCTGATAACTCCTTTTCCCCAGCATATTTCTATTTATTTATTCATTTGATTACATTTATATCCCGCTCTTCTTCCAAGGAGCCCAGAGTGGTGTACATGGTTATGTTTATCCTCACAACAACCCTATGAGGTAGGTTAGGCTCAGAGATACGTGACTGCCCGGAGTAACCCAGTTTGGGGGCAAGGACCAAGAAGGGCCTGTGCTGCGTGTGCAGAGCCAATGTTGCTGGCCCTTCAGCCTTTGCTTGGTTTAAAATATAAAGCTTGCTAAAAATTAGTTGCTGATCAGGGACCTAGAACCAGCAAGAAGATAATTCGCTAACACTGACCAAGCAGAATTAAACAGCAGTGCCCTCCAGAATAGGATATCCTTCCTTGTTTTCTTACAGTTTAGTAGCAGCAACACAGTTTCTGTGCCAAGAGATAGTGAATAGCTGCTTCCCTCGTCACCCCTCTGGTTTTTTTTCCTTATTGGAAGATGATTAAATACAATGTTCTCTGAATGGCATTAAGCATCAAGTGTTAATTGTGGCAGCTGGTTCTGGTGGTGGTGGTGGGGGAACCCTCCTTTGCCAAGCTCATCTTGCTTCTAGCTGAGAGCAATGCTAAAAGTGGTTGTTGCATGTTAATAGCATGGATGTCCTGAGATGTGTTTTTTGTAAAATCCTGTAGAAAGGCAGATGTTTATAGATGATGCATTCTCATTGTTACTAGAACTGCACTGGTAAAGTGAAGTGACTGTGGAGGCACTTCTACTGCATGGTTCATCCTGACTTAAACTGAAGGCTTCAATTAATGTGTTATTCAAGATTTTAATTTTTCAAATGTATGCCTGGCTTCTAAAGACTGATCCATTATAATGCTGTGGTCATCCCAAAACAGGGCACACCCATATTTGGAATGCTTGCTTAAAGTTCCCATGCATCTTGAACTGGTAATGTAAGACTAGTTTAACTTAGTTTAACCAGTGGTTTAAGATAAGAAGTTTGCCTTATCAACGGAGAGTGAGGCAATTGTTTTAGATTACAGCAGTGTTTTCCAGATTTCTTATGCTTAGAGAACTTGAACTTAGAGAATGGACTGCCCACAGTAAAAAAAACCAATGGAAGGCTTGCAGAGCCAAAGACTGAAGAAGGAACAGGCAGGAGTAAGGTGAAGAGAGGGACGTGTGAGCTGCTCATGGTTGTGCTTTGTTGCACAGGCAGAGAGGCTATTCACACGATGGGAGAAAATCAGGCTCGGCTACAAGCCCGGTGGTTCACAAGTGGGTCACCCGCCTATCTACCCCTGCTCTTAAACCAGGTTTGTGGTGCGAGCACTCCGCAAACCAGGTTTTAAAAATCATGAGTAGCCACGGTGCAGCTCCGCACTGTGGCTATTCATGAGAAGACCCCCGGAGGGGAGGCAAAAAGCTGCCTCCAGGCTCTGGGAGTCTCGCCAGCATGCCCTGCGCGCTTGGAAACTAGTCTCCAGCCGACATCTAGTCTAATGAAGCGTTGGTGCAGCAAATGTGCAGCATGTACTATGGGGGAGGGGCAACTTTTGTTGGTCTCCTCTTCCTTCCGAATTTTTGTTGGTCCCAATGTAGGTCTCCAATGTTGGTCACCAATTTTTGGCCTCCAATCCTGGTTTCCCCTTTCCTTCTGAATTTCTTCTTTTTGAATTTGTGTTGGCCTCCCCTTCCTTTGGAAGCTCACTGTGCCTCCCAAAAATATGTTGTTGTGGGCTATGTGACCCTCAGGAACATATTGTAGGGGGCAAAGTGGGTTTTGGAAGAAAGGAGAGATGGATGAAAACCATCTCCCCATACCCCCTCCCCCATAGTGCCTGCTGCACATTCTCTACATTAATGCTTCATTATTCTGGATGTCAGCCATTGAAAGTATAAAAACATAAGCAGATGTGGCAAAGAGAAATCCAAAACAGGATAAAGTCTTTATATGAAAGACAAATTGAAATACAAACACTGATGCAAGATGTATCATTGGATCTTTTGCAAGCTTTGACTTGTAGAGCAATAAAAGGAAAATGTTGATGTAATTATTTGACAAATCCTTCTTTCCATTTGAAAAATTGACTTTCCCGGCTGCTGCTGCTGCTGTTGCTGCTGCTGCTATCAAGCATTAGAGGAAGTATCTTGTGCTTCCTACCCCTTTTTCCTGGGATATAGAAATATTTGCTGATGAGGATTAAGCTCTTTACCGCCTGTAGGTGGCCAAAGACTTGCCACCCCAGTGGCAAGGGAGGAAGTTCAAATCTTTTTTAAAAACTTTAAAACTGCCACCGTGCTGCAGCTATTGCCTGATTTCGGGCCTTTCTGCGCATACACGTCTGTGCACAGAAAAGCCTCAAATCTGGCGATAGCTATCATTTGGGAGGTAGGTGGGCCTGGGTTAGGAAGGGTATCGCCACCCTCTCTGCCATCACGCTGCTGTGCTGCAGCGCAGCAACATTTTTAAAGTTAAAAAATAGATTTGAACTCCCCCCCGCCCCTTTTAAAGCCCCCCCCCCACACCAAAATTTGCCACTGGGGGAATTTTGCCGCCATAGGCAGTTGCCTCTACTGCCTCTCCTTTAATCTGCCAGTGGCTATTTGGGATCACGATGCAGCTCCATGAAATACAGCATTCGAGAAACACACATCTTTGTGGGCATGGTTTTCCATCTCTGCAGCAATTTCTGACTTCAGCTAGTCTGTCTGCAAGAGTAAAACCAGCTGGGGTGTGCACATAACCGATTCTGTGCACACCCGGGAGGCGTGGGGCATGGGTCCTCTTTAAGGCCAGGGAGGGTGTTCTTATCTCCCCTACCACACTTCTCCCTCCGCTGTGTTTAAAATCACTGGTGTGGGGTGGATATATTCCTTCCTGCCACCCTGGTCAGCATAATACTGGAAGTGGTGCACATGTGTGCGTGCACCACACGTGCTGGTGCATGCCTTGCGTGTGTGTGCATGTGTGTGGCATGTGCAGACCACTTCCAGTATTACACTGACTGGGGCGTCAAGAGGGAATACAGCCACCCCACGCCAGCGAACTTTAACGCAGCACCGGAGGGGGAAGTGTGGTTGGGGAGGTAAGAACACCCTCCCCACACCTTAAAGAGACCCCTGCCCCCATGTTAAAACCGGTTCAAACGCAGGGGTTCTGAACCTGTTCGGCAGTCTGTGTATAGTCTGCCGAACAGGTTCCTGCACATCCCTAACACGAAACAACGTATTTTCGCACCAAGAACCCATGGGTTCTAAAGTTTTTTACAAAAAGAAAAAGGCCGGTATGGAAACTTGAAAGGGCGTGGGCTGTCCAGCAACTCCCTGTCAGCCAACTCCTTCATGGCCACTCTGAAGCCCAGCTGCTCCCTGGTATCCAGGAGCATGGTATATATTTATACCAAAGGTTGGCTACTGGCCATGAATAGAGTATCCATCTACCAAAGGAGCTATTACCAGGTTCCTTTCTGTTTTCCTCCCCCTCCAAAGAGCTTCAAGGCAGCAGAGAGGGAACGTGTGTGTGGGGGAGAAAGCGTAAATATTTCATTCCATGCCTTTCTTTTGCAGAAATACACCCAAACACTGTGTGTTGTTGGCTGGAGGATAGCAAGGAGGAACACTCCGCCCCCACTCCTCCCCACCCTCCGCTTACTGGTAGTATCCAACATGCTGTAGCTACAACACTAAGGAGTGTCATTGCCTCCCTTCTTGCTACATGAGATGGATACTAAATGAGAGGTCCACCCACGCCCGGATTAGGCACTGGGCTCAGACAGGCCTCTCATTTTGTATTCAGCTCATGCGGTGCTAGGAAGTTCGGTTGCCTCTCTCATCCCTCATACGAGAAGGAAGGCAATGGAACTCCTTAGCACTGCAGCTATAGCATGTTGGAGACTACCAGTAAGCAGTGTGGGAGGGGGGGCGCTAGGAGTGTGGCTGTCTTTCTCCCTGCTACCCTCCAGACAACAAAACGCAGAGTTTGGGTGTATTTCTGCAAAATGAAGGCATGGAATGA
Source organism: Hemicordylus capensis (assembly GCF_027244095.1). Classification (NCBI taxonomy): domain Eukaryota; kingdom Metazoa; phylum Chordata; class Lepidosauria; order Squamata; family Cordylidae; genus Hemicordylus; species Hemicordylus capensis. Next base: position 20,837,867 of record NC_069661.1, on the reverse strand, counting down.
AATATTTATAGCCTCCCCCTGCCGCCCCGACAGGGTGTGGCTGACAGGGAGTCCCGCTTGCCCCCAGCCCCGCACCTGGACTGCACCCTAGCCCCTCACTTGCTCCAAGGACACAGGGCACCCACACCCACCCCTAGTATGGGGGTGTAAATAAAAGGTAGAGGAGGCTGCTAGGCAAAGGAGGATGTGGGGGGCAGCTGGGTGTGGGCTTTCTAATTTATTTTTAACAAGAGCCACTCAAAACTGCAAGCTCTAAACAGGTGTGGGCCCTTGTTGTGGGAGGGCTCTTGGTGTGAAAAATATGGTACATTTGTTATTTCTAGTGGCTCTCATAGCCACCATCTTTTAGATCTTCCAAAATGACATCTAAATTGCACTAAAAACAAAATTAATTTGTGTATGCAATCTTGATAGTGGCGGGAGGATGAGCAGGGGGTGGGGGAGGCAGAGTTGGACCTACCTTCCCCCCAGACGATCTGTAAACTCCTCTTTGGCTCACTGGCACGCACCCACAACACAGATTGCTGGAGGTGGGGAAAATGGGTCCCGGCCATGAGGCATCCCACAATGCACCGCAAGACAAACAAATTGGGGGAATCCCCCATGAGTCGGGTGCACTAGGCGCCTGCCACTGTGTGTGCTCAGGCTGCGTGCAGCTGGAGCACACATATGACCTTGGCTCTGCTCTCTGATCCCGGATAAGGGCTGGGTTAAAACGTAAGGCTAGCGGGGGCAGCCTCCAGGAATCTCACAATGCACTGCATGACAATTGCAGGGCATTAGGATATTCCCCCTGGAGTCAGGTGCCCGACTCTGTATGCTCGGATTGCGTGCAGTCCAAGCATACACACAAATCTGGTGCTGGGGTTAAGGGCCCACTCATGCCCTTAACCTTGGCTAAAGGTCACGCTTCAATGTTGGGTTAGGCTGGGCAGGAGCTCCAGGATCGGGAGCGATCCTGGCACTCCACACGAGCAACCCAACACGGTCTGCTCGTGTGAATAGCCTCAATGAGTTCGACCATTTGACCTGAGAGTGAATTTCAGGTTTGGAGCTTTGTTGAATTTTACTCTCACATACATTCAAGGAAGCTGTTGATCTGTCCTCTGTGACTGTCTTTAATCCTTTTTGAAAAGCTGTCTAAGCAAGTGGCTATTGCCACGTCTTTTGGTAGGGAATTTTCAAACATTCATTCTCCATTCCTTATCATCCAGGAACATTTTGCAAGGTGACTTTTATTTAGTCTTGCTGTTGCTTGGGATATACTGTATCTGGATAATATTGTAAAGTGCTTAGAGAAATAATACTGGGCCATAGTTTAATCCTGGTTCTGCACAACATTCATGAACTTAATTTCATATCCTGGCTTGTTTGCAAACTAGTGAAATAAATCAGGATTTGCAGAGTTTGGATCTCACAGCTCACAGCAAATCCTATGGTTTTTCCCCCCAAACCAAAACTGGGAATTTAAAACCTTTTCCACTTGCAAGCAAAGGGTAAGCAGAAGCTTATGAGCCCAAGGCTCAAGAACATCATTCTAACTCAGATTAAATTGTGGTTCCACGTGACATCTGAACTATGCTTATGCATGATCCTCAGTGTGGCTGGTTTAGGCATTCCGAATCTCAGCACAAATGACCTTTCTATTTGTCTATGTATTACCAGCCAGCAGTATGTCGATAATGTGAGGTTGCTGAGGGAACCTACCATGTCCTTTGGAAATCCATTTTCTCTTCTTTGTAACCCTGCTGATCCTAACAACTAGGTATACACCAAACATTCTCTGAAACGCAGTAATTTCCCCAGGCTGTCCACTGAAACCAATTCAGTTGTATGCCAATATAACACAGGCACAAAATATTCCCATTCATAATAACTTAAATTGTCTTATACATAAGGACTGGTTTTTGATATTTTAGAATTAGGAATGCAATTTGGGAATGGAAGATTAGAGTATGTGGTATCTCTCTCTCTAAGTTTTATAGATAAGAAAAGAAAAATGCCCAGACAAAAAAAGAAGTATTTACTCAGTGGTGTTCTCACTGTTGCTCCCCTGAATGTTTTATGTTTTCCAACATGGTTATTTTTACACATACTGCACTTCCCTATTGCCAAAATTCCATGGCAGATCTTGTTAGGAACAAGAGTACTTCACTGTAGTCCAATAACTGTCATTGTTAACTGTGGGAAGGTGCTGGCGTGAACATGAGAGAAGAGGAAAAGGTAACAAGAAGAGAAACAAGAAGGAACCAATTGAATCAGAAGTGAATAAATAAATGCTAGAAAACTATGAATGAAGAAATGTGCTTCACAATACTTTCATTTTAGCTAGCTAGCTATTTATTTGTTTTATGGTCAGATTTGTATACCACCTTTTATTAAAAAAATAACCCCAAGGCAGTTTACAGTATCTTTAAAACAATACAAATGTATTAAACACTTAAAGTAATACAAATATTAAATTTCAATATTAAAAATAGTACAAATCTACTACAGATGTGCTCTTACCCCTGGACATCCAGGCCAAAGTCCAGGGCCTCACTACTAAAGGTAAAAACATATACACAATAAAACACAATATACAGAGCAGCAGCAACACAGAGCATAGCACTAATTTAAAAGCTATTTATTGACCATTCCTTCCTTCCTTCCTTCATCTGATCTCAGATTTCTGCCTGCCTGCCCCCCTTCCCTGCCATCCAACTTTCCATAATTACAAGTATCAAGTTCAGGAAACAAATTTAAATAGCAAGCTCAAAATATAAAATTCCAGATACTGAATTAAACATTTCTTAGATAATAGTGGAAGACAAAACAAGGGTGGGGCAAGAATCAGGACCATTCCTTTTCAAACATAATAAGGGCTAAAATGAGTGTATTAGCAGAGACATTGTGGTGGCAGGTTCCTCCCAGTACCTACACATAGTCATTAGAACATGGGTAGCTAACTTATCAACATACATGTATTTGTTCATTCATTCATTCATTCATCTAAAAGTACATTTACTGCATTTCTATTGAGAACATTACTTAAGGGAGTTAATTATATAAGAGACACATTTAAACAGTATAAAACAAGAAGAATAAAAAATCTGATAAAAGCAATAATGAAACAAATCCCAACAGAGCAAAACATTCTAAGAGAAGCATGTGAATTAAGAGTGGAACCTTATGCTGCAAAAGCACTTGCCCCACGCATGTATTTATTTAGCTCCTATAAGATCTGAAAAGGCTAGGTTCTTGTATTAGACATCCAACAGCCAACAAAATATGGATGGTTTTTAGTGTGCTTGATCTGTTTTGGTTTCCATCCCGAACTCTAACATAATTAGAACGTTTGGCATTGTTACAATATTTCAAACACTGGAAAACCCACCATGTATGCTTGGTGATGTTGGTTCAACTTCACCGTTGGTAAGCAATACTTATTTTATCAGTCAGCAATAAACACAAGATAAAGTCTGCCTGTATTGGTCTGTGATGATAGGATCAGTCAGTGATGGTAGGATCAGGTCAGGTCAGGTCAGGTCAGGATCAGGTCAGTCATGGTAGGATCGTGATTTTCTTAGAGTTCTCTCAGGTTCCTCAGAGGCTTGCAAAAGCTAAATGGGAGGCCTGTGCTATAAGGAGCGTAGGTTATAAAGCAGACAGTGACGGAAGGAAATGCTTGGAGTTTTCTGACAAAAAGACAAGGGAGGATAATGGGAGTGATGATAAGAAAGATGCCAAATATAGAGCTGGTTGTTGAGCCATCATTAGAGCTTAGAGAACAGAGAAAAAGAAGAAATCTAGAGCTGGAGAAGATTACAATATGTGGTACATTTTAAGTAAAAGCATGAAGCTGGAAATGGTCAGGGTGAAAGGACAATCCAAATTTCTACAGTTTGGCATCTGGCTGCCTTTTCTCCTTAGCAATTCTGTGGGTTAGTTCAGATGATCCTCCAAGCCACCTGCTATTAACACTTTTAAAAAACCACAGGAGAGCCTGTTCACAGATCTTTTACATCATGTCTAGCTTGGCCCCTGCTGAGGTGCTGCAGAGAAATACTTGGTTGTCAATGTTTCTACATGAAAGTGGAACTTTAAAGTGGTGGCTCTCATATTTAGTGTTGGAGATGCAGCTCTTGATGGCATTGACTCTTAGTACCAGCAACCCTATTGATTACTAGGCCCCAAGGCATTAGGGGTAGAGACAGCCATTAAGGGCATTCCATCTCTGACCACACTTTGGAGCTATTCTGACGATCAGTGGAAAGCGGGCTAAGGGTGCTTAGCCCACTTTCCACCGATTGTGAGACTCACTGGGCTTACTGCCAAGCCCAGTTGAGTCAAAGCGGGACACCCACTTTTGTAGCCCTCCCCTAAGCCTGGGTTAGCGGAGCGGCTGCTCCGCTAACCCGGGCTTCCCGATCATGAGTAGCCGCACTGCGGCTCCGTGCCGCGGCTATTTACGAGTAGACCCCAGCAGGGGAGGCGAAAAGCTGCCTCCTGGCTCCGGGGGTCTCTCCAGTATGCCCTGCGCACTCGCACAGGGCATACTGGAGCTTCCGGGGGCCGCACGGCCTCCGAACTCCCCAGCCCCCGCTGGCTCTGTCATGGAGCCGGCAACTGATCGTGAGACCCGGCTGTTTCTCCACCCTACTTCCCCTTTGTTTGATTGATAGTCTCAGGTTTCATTCTCTCACCCAGAGAGAGAGAGAGTTCCTTCTTCTCCTTCCCCACTTCCTGTATGTAGCAAGCAGTCAGGCATGTAGGCTTATCTAGCTCCCTGATGGATTTCCTAAATAAACTATTTAGAACTTTAACTCCATGCCTTCAGACAATATTAGACGAGCTGGCAGCAACTGCAGATGAAACTCTACAGATTATTTAAGAGAGCGTCTTCTTCGCTATGAGCCCCACCGGCCGCTGAGGTCACTTGAGGAGGTCCGTCTCCAGTTGCCACCAACTCGTTTGGTGGCTACACAGAGGCGGGCCTTCTCGGCTGCTGCCCCGAGATTGTGGAATGCGCTCTCTGCTGAGATAGATCCTCCCCATCTCTGGCAATTTTCAGAAAACACCTGAAAACACATCTCTTCAACCAGGCTTTCTCAGCTTTTTAAAACTTGTTTTTAAATTGTTTTGATTATTTAATCGTTGTTTTATGATGTTTTTAATTGTTGTTGTTTTATGCTTTATAATTTTTGTTTGTTATTAATTGATTTTAATGGTGTTTTAATGTAAACCGCCCTGAGCCTTTTGGAAGGGCGGTATAAAAGTTTTAATAATAAATAATAAATAAATAAATTATCAATAGGCTATGGGGCTCATGGCAAAGACAATGTTCTCTTAAATACCTTGGGTCTAAGCTGTTTAGGGCTTTATCGTTATAACCAGCACCTTGTATTTTGCTCGGAAACTTATTGGCAGCCAGTGTCATTCTTTAAATATAGGAATAATATGGTCTCTTCAAGATGACTTGGAGACCAACTTGGCTGCTGCATTCTGTACCAACTGCAGCTTCTGGACTATGTACAAAGGCAGCCCCACATAGAGTGCATTGCAGTAGGCAGGTCCTGGAGGTTACCAGCAGTTTCCCAAATCATACTGGGATAATGCATTACCGAGGGTGCACTCTTTAGTGGGTGAATGGCAGTCCTGCTTTACTGCAAATTGTGTTCCTTGCCATCGGGCCTCCCTTCGTTCCCAGCTCTTATGGATCTCCTGTCTCTTGGCTTGCTATTTTCTACATAGATTGCTCCAGAGACCCATTGACCCAGCTGGATTGATGACTTTGTGTGTTGTTAGAGGTGCTGCAGACAAGCTCTTTTTCATCTTGTTTGGACTTGCATTTCTGCAAGATCCAAATCACAAAGTTAGAACTTTATTTAAAAAATATTTTTTCATTGGTAAAGTTGGATTTAGCAGGGCCTGAACTCTTTGCCAAACTACCTGCAGCTTTTTGATTTAGTTTCCGGTTTTCTATGTGTTTATACATAGTAACACATTGTGGCTGAAATTATGAAAGTGACATTTTCTGGCAACAATGCCTTAAAAGCTTGATACCCTCTCCAGTCTGTTTCAATCCTGCCTATTCAATTGCCATTTTGAATATATAACTTGGGATCTCTCTGTCAAAACTCTGCTGCTGACAGCCTTTAACTAAATAGACAGCAGATGCCAATGCCAAATGTTTGATCACAGCCCACATGAAAAATCTTCTCTATGCGATGTCATTTCCCACTATTGGTATGCAACAGTGGAAGACTATTCCATTTGTAGAGACAAGGTCAAAAGGCAAGACTCAGTCCTTAGATTCAAGTCCTATTTAAATAGATAACATTATTATGTGTTTATTACCTTCTTCTTCAGGGGAATTCACAGTCAGAATTTGTGCCTTAATTTGAAATTATTGAATTTATCCAAATATGAGTAATGATGACATAATTAGGCTGTGGAGTATCTGTAAGAAGTGAGTCAAGAACATGGGGGCCTTTCATAGTCTTGATCTAGATCACTGGACTTCAGATGGTGGGGCTGCAAGTGGGCTGATCTTCAACTATGGTGGTTTGCATCAGTGACATCACTATATATTTTTAAGAGAGGGTGAAAGATGCTGTGTGTGTGTGTGAGAGGGGGGGGGGAAGGGGAGAGGGAGAAGAGCATAAGAAGAGCCCATTTAGATTAGACCAAAGTTCAAGTTCAGCATCCTATTTCCTTTCCTAGAGCAGTCACACAGATGTTTCTGGGACAAAGGCACTCTAATCTCTGGATCTTGGGTACGTGGTCTGGTCCTCCATGGTCCAGGGGAGCCTCCAAATGGCCGGGGGCCCCAGCATCCCCCCCACACCCGCCCCGCCAAACCTCAGTGTTCTTTAAAATATATATTATTACCGCAGCCGAATGGGTGGTTGCCTGGGTAAGAGGGACAGAGCAGTCCTCTCCCCTTCTCCCCCCTCCCCCAGCGGCAGTGGGGGCCAGAGTGACACTGGGCTCATCCAATCGGACCAGCGTCTTTTGCCAACTGCAAGGCATGCCTGCGCAGCTGAGAGATCATCACAAGCCCATGAAGTCACTGGCTTGCGATGCTCTCAACTGCGCAGGCACACCTCGCAGTTGGCAAAAGACTATTGTCACGCCCTCGATCTCAGATAGCGAGGAGGAAGGGGAAGCTGACAGCCTTTCAGCCAATGCAGGGGTGCCTGAGGGGCAGAGCACAGCTGTCAGTTCCCAAGAGACGCCTGAGGAAGGTCCGGCCGATGTTTCAGAGCAGGCACAGCAGTCTGAGGCAGCAGAGACAGCGATGGACAGACTAGAAGATGAGCCGTGCAGGCAACCCCCACTGACTCCACAGCAACTGCGTGTCACAAGGCGGAGAGCACAGCTGGAAACTATCAGGAGGAGTAAACGCCTCTTGCAGAGGGCTGATAAGCCTTGAATCCCTGCCAGCTGAGAGTTATCAGCTTGGACTATAAAGCAGGTCAGCAGCTTTCTGTTAGCTGCTGGAAGACAACATTTGTCAACCCTTGTGTCGACAGCTTTCAGCCCGAGCCTGATATAAAGAACTATTCCGAGCCGTGTTTTGTTTCTGCAGCCCAGTTTGTATTTTGGACTATCTTCCTGGACTTCCCTTCTGGGTGGCCAGATTGCTGACTACTATGGCCCTAACGGATGGGCCCAGCGTCACTTCAGCCCCTGCAGTTTCTGGGGGAGGGGGGAGATGGGAGAGGGGATAAGGACTGCTCTGCCCCCCTGCCAGCAGCCACCCCTTGGCTGTGGTAATAATAATTTTTTTTTTAAAAAAAAACCCGGAGGTTTGGAGGGGTGCACGGTGGCTGTAATAATAATTTTAAAAACACAGAGGTTCAGCGACAGGCATCCAAAAGGAGGTTTCCGGGGGCCTCACATGGGCGGGGCTATCCCCTCGTGGCTGGGCAGTCCGGGCACCCAAATTACCTAGGTGCCCGCCTGCTCTGGGAAGCACACAAGCAGGGCTTGAAAGCAAGCATTTTCTCCCACAGTTGCTTCATGTCAGCAGGGGTGGAGCTCCTGGTGTTCCAACATGTTCCAAGAACACGGGCCTGGTGGGGGGAGGGTGGCAAGGCAGGCAGCAAGGGCCTCTCACCAATCTCCGCACTCTCCCACTTGCCGCGGAGGCTCCTTGCCACTCACTACTGCCCATGCTGTTGCTTGCTAGCGGTGCTGCCCCGATATCTGGTGTTGAGAAGCAGGGAGGTCCCATTCCTTTCCTCTCTGGAAAGAGGAACGGACGGGGGCTCCTTGCTTCCCAGCAGCCCTTGAGCCAGGTGGGACTGGAGAGTGTGCATGGACTCAGGGGCTGCTGGGAAGCAGAGAAATCCCATTCGTTCCTCTTTCCAGAGAGGAACGGAGCGGGACCTCCCTGCTTCTCAGCACCGAATATTGGCGATGAGTGGTGGGTGGCAGCCTGCAGGAGCAGCTGCAGCGATTGACCTCTTTTCCATAAATGTATGACGCCTTCCTTCCCTCACCATTTCCTTGAGGGTTTCCTCTGCTGTGCAATATAGCACTAGAGGATTAAATTTGGGGCTGGTTGCCAGTCCTGAACCTGAGTATTTTATTCTTATATAGCTGGCTAGTGCTTGTTTTGGAGAGTCAGAAAAGGAGCTTCCAACCCTCTGGGCTTCTTCAGCTATTAGAAAAGGAGGGACTCTGTACTTGCCTATAGCATCCTGAGAGCACACCCACAAGCCCCGCCTCCACGTTGATGCACCCAGAAGCACCACCCGCCCACTATCTATGTTTACAACATTTTGTCTGAACAGCTGCAGCCCTCCGATCATGGAAGGAATCTGTTCAGAGTTACATCATATGACTCTTTAGGTAAATGCTGTAAGCATGGACAGCGGGTAGGGCTTCTAAGCATGTCCATGCAAAGGCGAGGCTTTCAGGTATGATCTAAGGACTGCTTTTTAAAAAACTATTTTTCATTGAAAACAATAGATAGATAGATAGATAGATAGATAGATAGATAGATAGATAGATAGATGGGAATTCTCTCTGGTAAGAAATACCCTTCTATTACAGCAGAGTGCACAGAGGCAAAACACAGCCGAGTCTGCCTAGGCATGCGTGTATGCTGAGAGTAAAATAAACTTGGAGCCAGTTCATAGTTTCAAATCAATATAAGGAGTCTTTAGTAGTGGACTCCATTCTAGATAGTAAAGTGGAGAGATAGGATCTCTAATCTAGCTAGCCAGCTGGATGCAGAGGGATGGTTTCTGTATCTCTGCACACATGATGCAGGGAGAGAGGAACGTGGGTACTGCAAGGGATAAGAAAGGGAAGAGAAAGTGGCAAGGCAGGCAGGAAGTCCCTCAGAGTAGCAATCTACATATCAAAGGGATAGTGTCAGAGCAGTAGAGAAGGGATGACCAATGTCTTGAGCCCTCTGACTCACTAATCTGTCCCCCTCTGTCATTGAGACATGAGACAGCACAGAGTCCTTCACTTCCAACACACACACACACACACACACACACACACACAGTATCATACTTCTGAAGAGGACTTCTATGTCCCTAATATTTCATGCAGTCCTGAAAGATAACTGCATCAATTTTGCATATGTTTTAAAATATTTTTCTTTTTATATACTTTTGCACATATAAGTAATTCCCCAAATATGTTGAAAATGCTTTGTTTTTAGGTCATCCAGTTTCTCTTCCAAAATTATGGGCACTCAACCACCTGATTTTGGCTGATGTAGCCTTTCTCAACCCTGTGTGACAAGCTGTACCAGTCAATATTACTTTTTCTATACAACTATTAAAAGTCCTCCTTTACATTTCCAGTTTAGAAAGAGAAGGGGGAAAGCAGGAGACACACAGGGTAAAAAAATTAAAAGTGTGTGCCATATTTCAGGTATGAGTTGAAAATTGTTTCTCAGAATTTAAAAGGTTGAGGACTTTTGATCCTGCTAAAGGAATAGTCCATTATTTACAACCTTTTAAGTGAAGAGTTGGAGCAAAACAAATAAATTGCAAAATGCTCTTGGGGTTTTTCTCTCCAAATGATTCCAGAAATGAATTAGTGTGAAGAGCCATATAACATTTTAATGTTGACTACCATGCATGTAAATGAGAATGAGAATGGATTTTTGATGTTCATTTTGTACTGAAGTTGACAGATTTCATAGTTTTTATTGGCAAACTGGAATTCATTGTTCAAATGACATTTACACATTTTACAGTGAAGTTTGCCAATGTTGTAGGGTGGGGTTTTTTGGCGGGAGGGGGCACTTCAGAAGTTCTGTTTGTTCATTTGCCATTCAAGGCTGAAACCCGATTTAGAGCCCGTTCAGACAGGACGGAGCACCCACACAACCCCTTGCAGGAGCATGCCGCACCACTCCCAACTTGGGCTTGAAGCACATGAGGGATCCTGTGGATGCAACCAGTGGTATGAACTGGAGTCTCCATGTGCTGTCCGTGTCCCCACATTCATTATGATTGCTGTGATTCCTCTAGTTGCAGAAAGGGCCTCCATTGCCAGGAGTCGGGGGCCGTAATGAGTGGCTATGTGCAGCCCCACCCCTATGCTTTATGGCTGTTCCCCGACAAGCAATGTGCTGGAGTGCACCATTGCTTGTCTGCCACTTGTGACAACTCCAGCCTTGTCTTTGCGGGGGATAGAGATGACTCCAAAGGGTAGCAGGTTCTCTCCCCAAGATATTTCCCACTCCCCCTTTTGCTCTCCCATCCACCAAACTGGAACTTGACAGCAAAGTGTCAGAAAATACAGTCATAGTATATTACGGCCCTATAACTTGAATTAATCATTTTAAAAGGCCTTCATTCTTTACATAAACCGTATTCACTCACTCTAAGTTGTACCCCGGAACAAGTAGCAGAAGCCAGTGCAGCCAGACAGGAAGTAGACTCCTCCAGCCTCCCAGGAGCCACACCAACCCTTTGCTTCCTTCCTGACCAGGAACTGGGGTGGGTGAGACCATGTTTAAGGGGGTGGGGGTGCAGGTTCCTCTGCAGCTTTCAGTTGCCCTGGTACTGATCTCTCTTCCCACGTCAGCCTTTTCTGAATAAGTTGAAAATGTCAAATAAGCATCATTAATAAACAATATAATATTATATATTATATTATATATTATTATATATTAATATTATATATTAATAAATAATATTAATAAACAATATTAATTACCTTACCTCTGTAAGTATTTGATGTAGAGCAAAATCCTTGCTCCCTAATAATGTTCTTTGCCACTCCTTTGCTCCCCCAAACTAGTTCCAGAGTCACCCCTGGCGGGGGGAGGGGTTGTCTGTGACTTTTGTGAGAGGATGAACACTGGGAGTGTCCGGCTTTCCGTAACTCAGAGGTGCCCAACCTGTGGTCCTCCTGATGTTGCTGAACTACAACTCCCATCATTCCTAGCTACAGTTTATTGTGGCTGGGGATGGTGGGAGATGTCGTTGAGCAACATCTGGAGGACCACAGGCTGGGAACCCCTGCCATAGCTTATTTAACAGGAATTTGATTGATGATAAGAGCTGTAGTGAGGAGGGCTGGGGGAGCCACCGGTCAGCCCAGTGACTCAGCAGCACAAGCAGGAGCTAAACTGTGAGAGGTAGGAATGACAGTGAATAAAGCTGCCCCACTCTGGATCTTTGAGGCCATGAGAGAGGACACAGGAGAAGCTGACAGCCATGATGACACCAATAATGACAGCTATGTACAGGGGCCATATAGGAAAGCCCCTGCTCCTCATGCTGGTGCCTCTGTGCAATTTCCAATGAGGTGTGAGTCTGCCAGTGATGTTACTCTCTCCTGCTGGTGATCACATTGTAACACCAAGTATGAGAAATGAGCCCTTGAGGTTCAGCTAAACTAGGCTAGGGATCATGTTTTCCGGTGCAAAAACCCAGCAATCTTAGTCCATACAAAACTTAAATCATTTTTCAAACATTAAGTATCTCAGCTGTTAAGAATCCATACAGGAATTCCCTGAAATGTGCTTTGATCATTTGTCGCAGAGGAAACTCCAAACGAATTAAATTGTAATGTTGCTCAGTTGAACCAATCACAAAAGAAAAGCCCTGCTGGGTGAGACCCAGGGTCTATCTAGTCCAGTACCCTGTTTCTAACAGTGGCCAGCCAGGAGCTACCAGGAAGCCCACAAGCAGGGCATGGCCCTCCCCCCACCATTTGCTCAGCAACTGGTATTCAGAGGTATTTTGCCCATGAACATGGGCTTCCATTTAGCTCTCATGACTAGTGGCCATTGGTGGACCTATCTTCCATGAGTGTGCTGTCCGTGTTTAGGGAGGAGGAATTCTCTAATTAACCTTCCCATCCTCTCACACTAAATTATCACCACGGGCATTGCCTCAGAGTTGCAGGAGGAGGGAGGTATAGCCTCTCCACTCCTTCGCCTGTCAGCAGGAGCAAAGGTCTGAGCTCCACTCCGGGAGTCCACCAGACCAACACACCCCATCCCTGCTGATCGTCTCATCTTCGGCAGCCCCTGCCTGAAATAAAGCCCTACATTTAGGACACTCCTCCCCCCTTCCAGCTTGCTCCTTCTTCCCCGGCCAGGCAAGTGCACTGGCCACCCAACCCCTGGCCTCCTAAGGGGCCTTTTTCTCCAACTCCGCCCCCTTCATTAGCATTTTCACACAAGGCTGCAGCTGTGCAGCTGATATCATCACTCTTCCATCTCCACCAATCTTCTGCCTCTTGGGCTGCCCCCACCCATCCCTTAGCAGCTGTTGCCCACCTCTCTGAGCCCTTCCTGACTTCTGAAAGGTAATCACTGGGTTTGTCCTGGCAACTGGAGCCCCCTGCTTCTCTCGGCACACTGCCGTTTGACTGGGTAAACAACCCTGTCTTACAGAGGAGGGTAGGAAACCCTGACAGTGCCTAAGCTCCTTTTACAAATGTTGAAGCCAGGGGTTCTCAACCTTGGGTCCCCAGATGTTGTTGGACTACAACTTCCATCATCCCCAGCCACAGGGGCCAATGACCTTTGGCCATTGTGGCTGGGGATGATCGAAGTTATAGTCCAACAGCATCTGGGGAGCCAAGGTTGAGAGCGGAAGGAGGAGAGCTGGTCTTGTGGTAACAAGCAGGAATTGTCCCCTTTGCTAAGCAGTGTCCACCCTGGTTTGCATTTGAATGAGAGACTGCATTTGTGAGCACTGTAAGGTATTCCCCTTAGGGGATGGGGCTGCTTTAGGAAGATTACCTACATGTTTGCATGCAGAAGGTTCCAACTTTGCTCCCTGGAATATCCAAGATAGGGCTTAGAGAGACTCCTGCCTGCAACCTTGGAGAAGCTGCTGCCAGTCTGTATAGACAATACTGAGCTAGATGGACCAATGGTCTGACTCAGTATATGGCAGCTTCCTGTGTTCCTTTGCAGCTGTGTTGAGAACCCCTGGTTTAAACCACTAGCTATCACCCCATCTTGGGGTAGGAAATTCCATAAGCCAAGTAAGCATTGCTTGAAGTGCTTTTGTTTTTAAAACCTTCTACTCTGAATCTGTACGAATTCCAGAAAACTATAGATGATGGGTGGTGTGATGTGATACAAATTTGAATGAAAACAAGGGAATGCTTTTAATTTGGGTTGTGTCTCTTTCCAGAGACATGAAACCGCTTCTCCTTTTCAATAGAAATCTTATCGAAATTCTTTAATCAAGAAGTAAGGCAGCTTCTTCTCCCTCAAGAAATTTCAACTTCTTGCTGAAATGCTTTTATCTTCCTTCAAAACCCCTGCAGATGTTTTCCCCACATGGACACCCCCCCTTCACCTTGAAATTGGAAATAGAATATTTGGATTCTGACCCAGAAAGACAATTCTTATGTTTTATAATAGAGACCTCCAGGTAGAAGGGGCAGCAAGAGAAAATAGGCAGAGGCTGCCAGATGCTGGAGACAAGCCACAGGAGGTGGAGATCACTTTCATGCAATACTTATGAGTTTTGGGGGGCATCATGTTGTCTAAAATAGACTGTTGGTCTTGATCTAGTACAAGAAGTCTTACACAGGATACATTCACACTGCAATTGTGAGATGATCCTAGTTAAAGAGTTAGCCGGGATTGCTGAGCCCTGTGGAGCTGGTTATGAGAACGCAGTCTTTCTGGGCAATCCTGGTCAAACTGCTTTGATTAAACCACATTTAACCAGGATGAATAATCAGGACTAGCTGGGCCAGGAGCAGAGCATCTGTGCCTCTGCCGGCTCGGCCAGCCCGCTTCTTCCAGGGATGTGCATGGAACCGCAGCAGCGAGGCTCGAAGGTAGCGGGGGAGGGTGCACTTACCCCTCCCGCCACTTCCCCCTGCCAGCGTCCTTTTTTTGAAAGCTAATTGGGGCAGCAGCATACCTCCCTGCTGCCCTGTTGCCCCCGTTGGCTGGAAGTCCCAACATGCCTGTGTGCGACGCCCCAATTAGCTTCCCCAAAAAAGGATGTCAGCAGGGGGAAAGCAGCAGGAGGGATAAGTGCACCCTCCCCCGCTCTGAAAGCAGCACCCCTGGTGCCATCGAACCAGAGGAACTGCAGGTTCTTTGTCGGTTCCATGCACATCTCTAGGACCCCTGCTGACTTGGCAAAGAGGCACCTTTTAACGTGGTGATTCTCTTTATTTAGCGGGGGAGAGTAACTGGCCCTATCCACCTCCAGTGACTGTTGCTGGTGTCATGTTTCTTTTAGATTGTGAGGCCTTTGGGGACAGGGATCCATCTTATTTATGTATTATTTCTCTCTGTAAACCGCCCTGAGCCATTTTGGGAAAGGCAGTATAGAAATTGAATTATTATGAATCATCATCATCATTATCATCACCATTATTCTCCCCCCCACCCCCGCCCAGCCCGCTTCTTTACCCTGCCCGCTTGCTTCTCCTCCTGCTGCCCGCCTGTGGTTTCTGGCTGGCGGGCTAGCCAGAAAACTGGCCTGCCACCTCCGCCCGCCAATTCTCAGCGACCAGGCTGGCCCACCGCCACCTGCTGCTCCCAGTGGCTGGGCCGGCCCACGCCTATCTGTTGCTCCCAGCAGCCCGTCTGGCCCGCTGCCGCCTACTTCTCTCACCGACTGTCCCGGCCCACCACTGCCTGCTGCTCCCGCTGGCTGGGCCGGCCTGCCACCGCCTGCTTCTACCGGCTGGCCTGCCAGTGGCTGGCATCCCTATTTTCATCCTGTCCCCGTTGCTAATCGGCATCTGCTCAAGAATTCTCACAAGAGCTGCCACACATGGGATTAGCGATGGGTACGCCTAGGATAAATAAATATATAGATGGTTCTCTATCATGGTTAAATTCAGTTTAGCCACAGTACTTTGACCAGGTGTGCTTGGAAATTTTGGGGTTCTCACAATCAGTTCTGCAGGGCTCTGCAATCCTGGTTAATTCTTTAACCAGGATCATCTCACATTTGGGCCATTACCATGACCAGGTGAGAGGCAGGATGGGCAGGCAGGGAGGAAGGCTTCTCCAACTCACCTTTCCCCCAGATGATCAAAGAAATGCCACTGGGAGCGGGGACCATGTTCCCAGATGATCCACACTGCACCACGCAGCACAGAGCTCCAGAAGCTGGGATGACACGTCCTGGCCTCCGGATATCCCACAATGCACCACCCCATGAGCGCAGTGCATTGACAGAATCCCCCGTCAAATGGGCACTCTAGGTGTCCATCTCTGTGTCTCCTCAGGCTGCATGCAACACAAGGAGACACATGATTCTGGCAGCCGAGTTAAGAGAGTGCTCACTTCCTTAACTTTGGCTAAGAACTGGGCTTAGGAGTGGGGTTAGACTGGGTGGGAGCGCTGGGATCTGTGTGGATCCTGGCACTCCACACAAGCTAGGCTGATCGGGAGAAGAGCCTCATTCAGTTCTTCAGGGCTCTGCAATCCTAGTTAACTCTTTAACCAGGATCACTGTGGTTGTGTGAATGCAGCCATGATTATAGTAATAATTGGAACTATACTTAGTAGCTGACATCCACTAATAGTCATGTGCACGGACCGGTTCGGAGGCCATTCTAAAGGCCTCCAGACCAGTCCGGCACGGGGTGGTTTTGGTTCGGGTGGGGGGTTCTAAAAAGAATAGGGGGGGGCCTTTACTCACCCCTTCCAAGAAAGTCCGTATTCTCTGTAGTAATCGGGTGGCAGGGTGCCGCCCGCTTCAATCTCCGGCGCGGGCTCCTTTTTGTAAACATAATCGGGCGGCAGGGTCGCTCCCAGTCCCTGCCGCCCGCCCTCCTCAACTTTAAACTTCAAGCCGAGCAGGCCTCCCTCGGCTGGCGGTCGCCCCCTGTAGGTATCAGGGGGTTCCCCCCTCCCCGCCGCCCCCTTCTTGAAAGATGGTCCCCCATTACCAGGGGACAGCAGGAGAACTCCCTGCCGTCCCCTTCCCCCTTGCCGGCTGGGCTGCAACTGGCTTCCTAGACTGGGCTGCAACTGGCTTCCTAGAAGCCAGTTGCAGCCCAGCCGGCAAGGCAAGCGGACGGCAGGGAGTTCTCCCGCCGCCCGCTCGCTACTTTACTTTACTTTAGCGAGCGGGCGGCGGGAGAGCTCCCTGCTGTCCGCTTGCCTTGCCGGCTGGGCTGCAACTGGCTTCTAGGAAGCCTTTCGCGCAGGCGCGCGAAAGGCTTCCTAGAAGCCAGTTGCAGCCCAGCCGGCAAGGGGGAAGGGGACGGCAGGGAGTTCTCCTGCCGTCCCCTGGTAATGGGAGACCATCTTTCAAGAAGGGGGCGGCGGGGAGGGGGGAACCCCCTGATACCTACAGGGGGCGACCGCCAGCCGAGGGAGGCCTGCTCGGCTTGAAGTTTAAAGTTGAGGAGGGCGGGCGGCAGGGACTGGGAGCGACCCTGCCGCCCGATTATGTTTACAAAAAGGAGCCCGCGCCGGAGATTGAAGCGGGCGGCACCCTGCCGCCCGATTACTACAGAGAATACGGACTTTCTTGGAAGGGGTGAGTAAAGCCCCCCCCATTCTTTTTAGAACCCCCCACCCCAGTGCCAGACCGGTTCCGTGCACACCCCTATCCACTAACATTGCATCCATGGCTAATCTTGCACTGTTGCTGAAAAATGTTTCACATGTGGCTATACATTAAGGTCCAGCCTGACTCTGTAGTCTTTGCAAAACACAAAAGAAGGAACAGAGATTGATTCATTTAATCCTAGGAGGCTATTCCCCCTTCCTTCTTCAGCCTTCTGTGCCTCCTGAAAATACGTCCCAAAGGATCCGACTGCCCCCAGGGACAGGTTTTGGGGAGCCCCAGGGGTCTGCAGAGGAAAGGGGAGGTCAGTGAAAATCACCCCTCCCTGACTTTGTATGCAAGATGTATTTGGGGTGCATGTTAATCTGACTGTCAGAAATGTTTTTATCCAGAATTATGATCCTTACATTGCAAACAGGAGGCTGAAGCTGAGAGATACTGGCTGTCCATGGCCACCTCCTAAATTCATGGCTGCAATCTGAACACAGACTCTCTCAATTCACACAGCTCATTTTCTCAACCACTCTGTTATGGCAGCTCTTCTTATATGCATCACAATGACGTGGCTTGCTAACAGTCAGCTGTGCAGGTTAGACCTTTGGGCACCTTGTACAACGGGGCCAGCCATTTGCCACCTGCAAGTAATAAGTTATCGTTCTCTATCCATTTTCATGCTATATGTCAAGGCTCAGCCTGACCCTGTAATCTTTGCAAAACACCAAAGAAGGACCAGAGACTGATACATTTAATCCTAGAAGCAGCTGCACAGGCAGTAAGAAAAACCACAAACATGATGACTGTGCTGCGGACAGCAGGGTGGTTTGATTGCAAATCCTGATCCAGCTGTTTCCAGGGGATTGTGCAGGAATCTGTGTGCTGATTGAAGTGCAGATGAACACCTGAATCTCTGAGCTGCAACACATGCCTGTTATGAAATTAGACTTTGGTCTCCAATCAAGTGTCAAGTTTAGAAAGTAGCTTGAATGACTATAATTTTTACCCTTTTAACAGAAGATTGTGGCAGTCTGTGTTGGGAAGTAGTGCTCATGTGAGCCTTCCTAAATTATGGAAACAGGTGGAAAAGGTAAAGGTGCTCCAAGAGGATAATGCAGATTGGTTCTGAATTTCTCCTAACATGAAATTAGGGCTCATAAAAAACTTAGCTGATCAACTGTATAACTGGTTAATAAATTAATTGATTAAATCTGCATACATTTGCATAGGCATAAAGCAACTATTTTGAAGAAAGAGCATATTCTCCTTGTTTCTTTGTGATAATGCACCTATGTGATGCAGCAGGCACCATCTTGGAAGCACCATTCCCTTTGTGTGTGAGAGAAGAATGGTTCTTCCAAGATGGTACCTGCTGCTTTAAGTTTTAAATAGTATTTGTCCTAAAAATAAAAGTAATGAAATAAAATGTTGCCTGTTTCACTGGGAACATTTTTAGTCTGTGTTCAATCAAAAAGGTTTTAACTGATTAATTTAACCAATTCATTAGCTAAAAGTTGTAGCCCTAAACTGAAGTGAATTTGGTGGTTCATTCTTCCCAGGGGTGTAGCTAAGGGAGAGGGGGCCCGTGTTCACCCCTCTCCCCAGAGGCCCTTTGGAATGAGGGATATAATGAAGAAAATTGGGAGGGATGGAGTGGCAGGGGGGCCCCCTCCAGAGCTCGGAGGCTTGGGTTCTTTGAACCCTTTTGCTCAATTATAGCTACACTTCTGCTTCTTCCACAAAACATCTAAGGAATTTGAAGGGAAGCTGGAAGAATTTCAGTAAGACTAGCAACATTCCTTAGGGAGGTTTCACACATCTCTGTGCCTGATATTTTTGCAGGGATAACTAAATACAGTAACAAAATACATGTGTCTTGCATCAGTTGCGAATGGTGCACATGCATTTAAATTGCTGCTTTTCTCAGCAAAATGTACAGGAGCAGTGAGCAGGACAGGCTCAAAAAACCGTTTTCATGGATCTTGCAGAGAAAATTGGTTAGTAAGTTTTATATAATTATATTCTGATCTCCCCCCAAGGAGCTCAGAGTGGTTTACATGGGTCCCAGGTGGCCTTTCATCAAATGAGATTGCTCGGAGCCGGACCTCCATATCTTCCTTAGATGAATCTTATCAGTTGTCTTCAACTCATTCCCTGGACAACTTCCACTTGTGAGGCTAAAAGCTTTGCCTAATGTTAGTGCAGCAACTTTGTTCTCATTGAGGTTGCAAACTTGTGTCTGGGCTGTTCCACTCCAGACTGTCAATTGACTAGGGTTGCCAATCCTCCAGGAGGCTTTACAGACAAGGCTGTTACCCCAAATCTCCTCCAGGAGAGTGTGTGAGCGTTCACAAACCAGCCAAACTTACCCCATTCAAGATCCTTGGAAGCACTCCACACACATATCAAGTTTTGTCTTCTGAATTCTAGCTTATCCTGATGTATTTCCGGGTTTTTAAAATGCTGGTTTTAAGTGACTTTTTCTGAAAATGCCGGATCAAATAGGGAGAGGCACTGATGTAGAATCATTAGCATGATAAGAGGGAAACCCTCTTTAGGAATGCAGATATATCCTTTGGAAATCTCCCTCTCCCCTCCCCCCACCGCCATTGGCTAGAAGGAAAACACGGAGGCATATGATGTGAACCTGCACCAAAAAAACCCACCAAGAGCAGAGGGGCGGGGCTGCTTCCTTCAATGCTGCGAGTGTAATTCAAAGTGGCTTTGCTTAACATTTACCCCCGCAGCATGAAGCCATGTGCGTATAACTCCCAGGAAGAGGCTGATTAACCTTTTTGCCGCCCGTAGGCAAGCAAGGATTTGCCGCCCTCCCCATCTCCCCACTGAGTCTTGTCGTCATGTTTATAACACATACACTGAAGAACTGAGTCAAACTTAAATATAACATACACTGAAATGAAATTGGGCCAGTTGGGCAGTGGCAGCGCCGCCTTGTCTCGGCCTCCTCGCTCCTCCTCTCCCACCCCTGGTGAGGGTGGCTGCCTGCTGGCTCACTGTTTGTTCTCCCCTGTCTGCCTGAGCCTGGTGGTGGTCCCCTCAGTGACAGTATGGACCGGTGGCAGGCAGCACCGCCCGCATCCCCGGGCATCCCAGCAGGGACTCGGAGGGCTTCCTTCCACAGCCGGCCTGCCCTCCCTCCACTTCACCTCCAAGCCGGCCCTGCCCTCTCGGCTCTTCCAGCACTGGGGGTTCCCCCTCCTGCCCTGTGAGTCCTTTGATTCATGGATGGCAGAAGGGAGTGGAACCAAAGAAACAGTAGTACTACTGGAAGCATTTGCCTAATGTTCACTACTTAACAATTGTGAAGACACCAGAGAACAACAGAAAGGTCCAAAAGGACTCAGATTATCGGAATATAAAATGCTATGAAGTTGTGGCTTTTTTCAAGTGCAGCACCATGGAGGGAAGGAGATGGGCTGAGCCTTCCCACTCTCATGAAGCCTTGAGAGGAACAACAAACAAACAATGAATATTTATATACTGCTTTTCAACATAAAGTGATGGCCACTAGGCTCAGATTACTTTAAAAGGAGCTTAGACAAATTCACAGAGGACAGGTCTATCAATGTCTATGAGTCTGGTGGCCGTGGACCACCTCCAGCCTCAGAGGCATGATGCCTCTCAATACCAGTTGCAGGGGAGCAACAGCAGGAGAGAGGGCATGCACATCCCTCTTGCCTGTGGACTCCACGGAGGCATCAGGTGGGCCACAGTGTGAAACAGGATGTTGGACTAGATAGGCCTTGTGCCTAATCCAGCAGGGCTGTTCTTATGTTCTTATGATGCAAGGCTAGTCCAGGGGAAATGATACCAAAAAGGGCTGACATCCTGAAAAAGTTACTCAGCAGAAGGCCCACTGAAATGAATAGGATAAATTCATCGTGAAATTTCCACTGAGTAATTTAGTCAGGATGTCAGCCAAGAACTTCAATGTTGTTTTCTGTTCATATTAGTTTTCCGGAAAGGTGTTGCCTCTTCATAGAAACTGAATAACAAATTATGTTTTACATTGTAGCAAGAATAATAAAAATAATATTGCCGTGAATGTACATGCCATCTCACAGAAGATAGCTCCTATCCCTGAGGAATTTAAAATGCAAGCTGCCCCCTTTTGTTTCCTTGCTTCTTTTAAGCACCCTTTTAAGCATCCTCTTATTATTTATTCGATTTCTATACTGCCCTTCCAAAAATGGCTCAGGGTGGTTTATACAGAGAAATAATAAATAAATAAAATGGATCCCTGTCTCCAAAGGGCTCACAGTCTAAAAAGAAACATGATAGACACCAGCAACAGTCACTGGAAGTTAGAGGTGTGCACGGAACCGCGGAGCTGCAGTCCGGCACTGGGGTGGGGGTTCCTTTAAGGGTGAGAGGAGAGTTTACTTACCCCTCCCGCCGCTTTCCCCCCTCTGGCGCACGTATTTCCCCCAGTAATTGGGGTGGCAGGATACTTCTCTGCCGCCCCTTCCCCCGCTTGGCTGCAAAAGGCTTCAAGAAGCCTTTTGCGCGTGCGCACGTCACGTGTGTGCTTCACGTCTCCGTGACGTGCGTGTGTGTGTGTGGCCATGGATGCGCAAAAGGCTTCTTGAAGCCTTTTGCAGCCAAGCGGAGGAAAGGGCGGTAGGGAGGTATCCACCCCAATTACTGATGGAAATACGTGCGCCGGAGGGGGGAAAGCGGCGGGAGGGGTAAGTAAACCCTCCCCCCGCCCTTAAAGGAACCCCCACCCCAATCGACCCAAACTCCGAACTGCCCATGTCCGGACCAGTCTGGAGGCCTGTAGAATGGCCTCCGGACCGGTCCGGGCACATCACTATTGGAAGTACTGTGCTGGGGGTGGATAGGGCCAGTTACTCTCACCCTGCTAAATAAAGACAATCACCACGTTAAAAGGCACCTCTTTACCAAATTAGCAGGGGTAACTTTCTTTCAAGGGCAGTAAATCCTTGATTAAGTCTAGGTCAGTGGTAGTGACAGTGTATTGTGATTGAGGAAGATGGAAATTGTAATTCAGCAGTAGCTGAAAAGCCAAAGTTGCCTACCTCTGGTCTAGCTGCTAATGCAAGACCTATTGGAAGGGATGGTAAAATCACTACTAGTAAGTCAGGAAGGGAAACTGGCAAGGGTGTTTTTGCTCTGAGCTACCTCATGAGGTAAAGGTTGTTGGCGCATTTCGTTCTCTTCTGGCACCCAAGAGAGAGAAAAATGTCCCCCCTTCAAAGAAAAGTAGCATGCCAGGAGAGATGATATGGTATCACCTCAGTGAGAACTAGGCCAAGATCTTACTCTTTTGAGTATTTGTCCTATGTTGCTCAGCCCAAACCTGGGGGTGGGCGGAAGGGGGGGGCAACCTTAGGTAAAATTTCCAGATACCCTCTGAGGCAAGGTCTAACCTCACCCAAAATGCAATTGTATTAAGACCCTTTATACTGAGGACAACTTTTGATCCATCTGGGCTGTTTATTGTGTAGTCTGACTCTCCAGGGTTTTAGGTAGAGATCTTTGCCAGGCTTACTAGTTGCTACCTCAGATCTTTTAACTGAAAATTGAACCTGGAGTCTTCTGTGTACAAAGTATGTGCTATACCATTGAGTTACAGCCCTTCTTCCAGCCAATTCCTAACTAATGTTGTGATGTTGGTCTGAGACTGGGGCGGTCCTTCCATGAGGCAAGGGGAGGCAGTCACTTCAAATGGCAGATTATTGGGGCAGCAGTGGGCTCCTGGCTGCCTCATCTGCCTCCTGCTGCTTTTGCTTGAAAAAGGAAAGGGGCAACATTTGGCACCCTGTCTCAGGAGCAGAGCATCATGGGCTTTCACTGCCTGAGGCCTAATCTAAGACCCGAGAATTTTTTTAAGTTACTGGAGAAAGCCAGGGCACTCAAAGGTGTTCATCCTCTGCTTTCATCCATCAAGTCTAATAAGCTGGAGATCCCCCAGCTGAATTGAGGCGGGGGTGTTGTGGTGGGGGTGGTGCCATTCTCCCTGTTTGCCCTCCAGATAATCTACTTTAATTCCGACAATATTTGTTTTGTTAAACAAGGACAGTTCAAGTTATTTCTCTCCTGCCAAAGAGCTGAAATTAGCTTTATGCACATTGCTAACGAGGTTAATGTGCATATGTATACACACACTTCATTTGCGGTGGGCTTGACAAGTTAGGTGTCTAGTTGAAAAGTAATCTTTGTCCCCATTAAAGTGGGCTTTTTCAATAGTTATTTACTGTTGTTTATATATGTTTTTTAAAAGAGGCCAATGGGGAAACTAACATTTACCTCCAGTGAGCCAACCATAAACTTAATTTATTGGGAACCAATTTGTTTACAGCATTTTCAGTGCCCCCAGTTGCTAGTATTTGATTGTAAATATAAAGGATCTTTTTTACTGTGCATATCATAGTAAAGCTATAGCTTTTATGATAAAAGTGTGGCTGACTTATAGCTCTTGTTAAAAAAAAATGTCACAGCTATAGAGATACTAAGATAAAGTCATAGCTTAGCAAGAGTATCTGTAGTAACCTTTCCAGAGAGATGGGGATGCTGTTTTATCTGCAAATTGTGTTTCTTTGTGGGCATTTTCAAGCTTTCTTCTGCCCAGACTTGTAAATCACCTAAGGTGAGTATGTTCTGCCTCTGGGCTGGTAAGGTAAAGTAAATTGTGCCATCGAGTTGGTGTCGACTCCTGGCTCCCACAGAGCCCTGTGGTTTTCTTTGGTAGAATACAGGAGGGGTTTACCATTGCCTCCTCCCACACAGTATGAGATGATGCCTTTCAGCATCTTCCTATATCGCTGCTGCCTGATATAGTACCAGTGGGGATCCGAACTGGCAACCTTCTGCTTATTTATTTATTTATTTATTTGATTTGATTTTTGTACCACCCTTCCGAAATGGCTCAGGGCGGTTTACAATTAAAGTTAGTCAGGCATTTCCCTTGTTAGTCAGGCATTTCCCCACTGTGCCATTAGGTGGCTGGTAGGGAGGAGCTATGGCTCAGTGGTAGAATGCATGTTTTGCTTGCAGAAGGGTCCACATTAATCCTGGGCATTTGCAATCAAAGGTAGCACATGATGGGGAAATGTTCTTTGTTTTAGCCCTTGGAGAGCCACTGCTAGCCAGAATAACAAAAATTGGTTGGAAGGACCAATTGTCAGACTAAGCATAAGACATTTTCATAAGTTTTCTGGATACTGTTACCTTTGAAGCGGTTGATGTGTCACAAATGCTTAATGTAGGTATGTATAGGCCAGTTGGTTAAAACATTTAGTTATGGGCTAGTAGGTTCTGTAGACATATTTGCAAGGCAGCTTTCGGTGATCATCGTGATCCTTGCATTTAGGGTGAATACATATGAGATCTCAGATATGTGGATCCATGTAAAGCCCCAAACATGTTGAACTGAGTTGTGGGGTGGCCAAGTAAGGGCCTGCTCATCCAAATGTTTTCTCACATGGCCATACAAAAATCCTTGCTTAATTTGACTTCCAGTTCCTACAACCCATGACAAGGTAGACTCATGGCTGAACCTGTGTTTTGTATGCCAGAGTTCCTGGGTTCAGTCCATAACCCCTATTGCTAATTGAGTTCAGGTTGCACAATGAAGAAAAAGCCTCAGCCCAAGATCCTGGAAACCTACCATCTGCCAGAGCTAATAGTACTGAGCTAGATGGACCAATGTGGTTAATGTATGTGCAAAGTCAATGTGGCTGATTTTGCGCACACAAACAGGTTGTTTTCCAGTGATGAGGGAGAATGTGAATTTGTCAAAGAATGTTGTACATTGCCTCATTGGAAAGTAAGCATATTGACCAGGTAATTAAACAGCCTTGGCATCTTGCCTCTGAGAATGCAAAACTTGAGCAGAAAGCCAAAAGCAGCACAGCAACAAGATAATTTCAACAAATAATTTGCTTAGCTAGGTTTGAAATATAACATATGGGAAGGCAGATTGTTTCCTAAATCCTGTTCAGTTAATACTATGGCTCAAAGGATTATATTGAGAATTTATTTTGAGTAATATAGTATCTTGGAATGGCTTTTGGAGTTTCCCAACTTGAGTTAAGTTACCAACTTACCGCACATTGGGACTCAAGTGGAAAGCACTTTCTTCGATGAGGAAGCACACAATAGAAACTACATTGAATACTCGTTGAACAGCTTGGATTTTTGCAGTTTGTCCTATAAAACCATTTGGCTGGTCAGGCTTCTTCTGCAAAGCCTTTGGCTTAGCCCCAATAGAAACTATAAGGCTAGGTTTGTGTAGCTGCAGTAGCTCAAGCCGTTAAACTCTTCTGTCCCTCTACCCCCTGCACTTTAGGAATTTAAGTTGTAGGCTCCTTGGGCCAATGACCTTTGTTTTATGTTTCTGTTACTGTTTCTTATATCTATTTCTGAAAGAGCTGGAAATGTTATGATCCTTATAGACACATAACCGGAGCACCTGTGGGTGAGAGGGAGGTATCTGAAGACCTGGGGTAACCCACAAATACATTGAGTTTACATTGAGAAGGGGTGATCTGCAGTGATCCCCGCCCCCTGCTCATGAGCCCTCATTCTTCAGAAGCATCCGCTGCATGTGTGCTTTTTTTGGCTGCATGTGTGTAGTGTTAGTGAGGACGTTGGCCATTTTTTTGATATTGTGGTGAGAGTAAAAGCCCTTATACAGAAGCAGGGAAAACATTCCAAGATGTCAGTTGCCAGCAGGAGTTGCCAGTTTTCATTAGGGGTTCCCACCAGTTTTCTATTGGCTTTGTTATTTGGTTTCCGATATTTGTCTTCAGCTGTGTACTCACACAGCAGGGATCTGAGGGTGTGTGGTGGCAGATTCCCCCCAGCAGCCTGCAGGCAAATAGCAGCTAAAGCAACATGTCTCTGCATAGTGTAGCAGAAAAGACCAAAGTAGGCGCGATGGCAATAATCCAGTGTATTTAAACATAGAATCATCCCAGCTACATAGAAAGAGGTAGTGGGATTCCAATTTCCTCAACAATGGGGCTGAGAGGGTGAGTGCTGCTGAACCCTCAACCCCACCTTTGGCTTATCTCCCTTCAGTCCCTCTCCCAAAGTGCTTTACACCTAGCCAAAGCCATTTCCAATATCAGAGCTCAGTTGAGGGGGTGGAGCACTCATGGAAAGAAGGTATGGAAAGGAAGGGTGTGGGCAGGATTATGCACTCCTCCCTCCCGTGCCCCTTTTACCTTTAAAACCAAGTACTCCCTTGCTACAAGATCAAAGTGGTTCCATGCTTAAACTCCCAGAATTGCTGCCATATCTTCCTGGCTGGGGCTCCCAGGGGCATTTTGGCCAGGTCTGGTAAAGGTATGTCAGGCAATCCATGGTCAAGACCATGGACAGCTCACTGGTGAGCCAGATGCCAAATTGGGGCAGATACCAGATTCACTGCCATGAGCTTTCCCAGTCAGCAGGCTTTACCTTGGGTTTACTGTAAGGCTTTACTGCAAGTTCGAGGTTGCCCCCTCCCCCAAATGATGCAAAAAATGGATTATTTTTTACTCCGGATATAGATTGGACTACAATCTAATGTGTGACGAAAAACCCGAATTGTGTGTGAATTGCTCCCTGATAGCTTGTAGGGACTTCAGGATAAATTTGGCCGATGTGTGAACACACACCCTGCATTCTGGAGGAGATGCGAACTAAAAGCCAGGTGTGAAATACTTCCATGCAAGAAGGTTTATCTGGCCTGTTCCTCCAGCATTGGTCTAAAGCCAACTGAGGGCTGGAGTAGGCCTGCAGCAAGAAGTGTGTGGGAAACCCCGCCTCCCTGGAGGGAACTTAAGCGTTAAAGGGGCCACACTTTATTGCACTGATGTGGTCCAGTAGGACACTGGAATGTGTCCTGCAGCTCCTGGATGTGGGGTGGTGATTGGTGGAGGGTCCTTCAGGGCTGCAAGTGAATCTGAGGGTGGAGTCACTAAAAGGATGAAGGCAGCACTATCTCCTCTCAGAAGCAGAGAATGAAGATCTCACTACATCTCCTTCCATGGAAGTATTAAGCAGGGTGACCAACTTGCTGCCTGTCTCTTGTAGTGGTTCCAGAATCCAGACTTCTCTACTTCCCCCTTGTCTGATGGGAGAGTGGCGTCTAGGTCCTGAGCCATAATAATGAGAATGATAATAAACAAACAACTGTATTTGTTAGATGCCCCATAACAAATTGTTTTGGCCATGACACCATCATCTCTGGTGTGGTGTAATGTTGCACCTGGAGCAGGGGATGCTGGGCTCAAATCCCTGCTCAGTCATGAAGCTGCTCAGTCAGGCCATGATCTCTCAGGCTTGCCTATCTTACAGGAGTGTTGTGAGTCAGAAATTAGAAGATTATATCATTGTTGAGTAGCTGAAGCTTGTGCAGCCTGTGGTACACCTCCTGCTGTGAAATCTCTTCCTTGGTCCATGTATGTTGCCAGGAATGATTCATTGCACTAGTGTTGTGGTAGTCTGGATGTCAGCCACCGACTATGACCAGCTCTCACTGAGGGAACACACCTACATCTGGGCTCTCTCACTTTAGACTGCAGCCAAGGGTTCATCATAGGACAGAATGCTCCTCCATGCACCAAACTCCTCCTACAAAGAAAACTAGATGCCCGTGTTGTGATAAGATATCTGTTCTTCTCCTTGATATCTAGGGTTGTTTTCTCTCTAGTATGGAAGAGCATTCAGTCAGGTGAGCCCACACCTTTACTATGAAGTGGTACACTCCAGTCACCGGTTTACCACTTCACAGAGAACCAAGCTTTAGTCTGATAAAAAGGAGAAGTCAAACTATACATCCCTTTGTTCTTTGGAATGATCTTGCCCAGCTGACCCATACATTGGGGAACAGGAGGGGAGATGTAATAGAACCTGGGGGGATGCTGCAGAAAAGGACCACCCGTTACTACGATCTGGTACAGAGTTCCTGTTACTGATACTGAGGCTCTGAACAAGACCATTTGAATACTAACTTTACATTTCCCCCCACCTCCACCCAAATGTGCCTCTGTTAGCAAATGGAGTTGTCAGTTTTTTTAAAGGTGCCTTATTCCCACCCCCCCTTTTTTTCCCTGGCACAAATTAATTATTAAACATAGCTAGCTTGCTCTTTTCATCATGATGGGATCTTCAATGAAACGAAAATCACATTATTCAATTAAGGCTGGCGGTGCTTCTGTAGAGTTGGTAAAAGCCTCTATTATTCTTGCATTATATTGTTTTGCAAAAACCAAAGACATGAAGTGATTGTGGCGTGTAGCGGGGGAGAGGCTGCCTTCCAGTTTTGTTACACTAAGCAGTACTTCCAGAAACCATGTGCAGAAGCAGATAAGCCCTCCGGTGAGACTGAAGCTGCAGGCAGAGTCATTAGGAATAGCTGGATTTGGTGAACAGGAGTAACCTCAAGGAGAGGAAGACATTGCAGCTGCTACTGTGCAGTTATTCTAAAGTCTGCTTATTATTTATTTTATTATTTCTTTATTAAACATATTTTTATACTGCCCAAAACTCACATCTCTGGGCGGTTTACTACAAAGCAAACAATCAAACAAAGAGAAAAAGTTAAAACATTAGTTAAAACAAATGACAACAAAAATAAAACAGCAGTTAAAACAAAGTGAATGATACAGCAAAAGTTAAAACACTGCAACAATTCAGACCTTAAGACATTTTAAACAATGTTAAAACCATTAATTAGAATTTTAATAATTTTTTAAATTTGTTTTAATAATTATTTTATTCTACTGTTTTTATTGTCATGTATTTTAATTTTGTGACTTCTAAATGTTTTAAATTGTGTACACCACCTAGAGATTTACATATCAGTTGGTATAAAAATATGAGAAAGAAAGAAAGAAAAAAGGAAAGACTAAGAAAGAAAGAAAGAAAGAAAGAAAGGCCAAATCCTTGACATTTCCCCTTTTAACCTACTATTCAACTTGTAGTTCTCAAAGCAGACTTGACTCTCTCTGTTGTCAGAGGTGAGGCAGGCAGTGACTGGAGTGAGAGCCTTCTCTGTGGTGGCACCCCAGCCTTGGAACTGCCCCATACAGAAGATCAACAGGGTGGTTTCTGCTCTGCTCAACACCAGCTGAGGACTGTTTGTCGTGCATCATGCATGTGGGACAGGGCCTTCTCAGTAATTGCCCCAGGCTCTGGAATGCCCTCTCCAGGGATGCTTCTATCCTCCCAATCCTTTCAGGTCCCCCCTCTTGCTTAAAGATTTTTTATACCCAGGCTTTTAATGTTTCATTAGATTAAGATTAGTGATCGGGATGATCCGATTTTGTCATGTATCCAGTTGTTTCTTTGCCCTCCACTTTCAGAAATCTGCCTGTCATGTAGCTGTTATCCAGCACAGTCTCAGTGGGGAGGAATACAAAAGCAGGAACATGCAAAAAGAATATCATCCTGTATAGTGATGATATTCTGTATAGTGATGTTGTCTGTATAGTGGAGGAGAGGGGGTCTTCTTGTGCTGTTCCTCCACCATGCGATTCAGCACCAGCTCCTTATGACTGTAAGAGCCAGGCCAGGACCGGGTTTTGGCAGCTGGTTGGGGAGGTGGCTCCGAAGGCATGCTCTTTACTTTGGGTGGACTCATGTGCTGTAGGGCTTAGCATTGTTTGTCTAAGTGGTTGCCTAATTCCCCATTGCTCAATTTCTCAATATGAGGATGTTGCAAAAATGCAATCGGCTGCCAATACTTTTCCCCTCACAAGGGAAGTACCCCTCTAAAAGGCTTCTTATGGAACTAGTTATAACCTATAAAGCCCTAAACAGCTTGGGCCTTGGGTATTTAAGAGAATGTCTTCTTTGTTATTAACCCCACCGCCCATTGAGATCATCAGGAGAGGTCTGTCTGCATTTGCCACCGGCTCATCTGGTGGCTACTCAGGGATGGGCCTTCTCCGTTGCTGCCCCGAGGCTTTGGAATGCACTCCCTAGTGAAATAAGAGCCTCCCAATTTCTGACAATTTTAAAAAAGTCTTTAAAGATGTGTCTGTTCACCCAGGCTTTTAACTGATACTGTTTTGATTGTTTTTAATGTTGTTTTGGAATATTGTTTAAAAAAAATTTAAATTGTTGTGTGTTAAATTTTTTGTTTTTGTTTTTAACTAATGTTTTAATGTTTTATCTTGTTGTAAACCGCCCAGAGACATACGTTTTGGGTGGCATAACAATATGTAAAATAAAACAAACAAACACACAAACTTCCTATAGCTTGGGGAAGTGGGGCTTTGAGGAACAGTATACTACTGCAGAAAAATGTGGTGCATGATGGTGCTGGGGTGCAGCCTGCTTCCCACTGTCGCTACGCTGTGTCTGCCCCTGACTATCACTTGTGAGTATGGGAAAGGACACATGTGACTGGTGTGTCAGACATGTGCAGCATATGATGGTGTCTGCTAACAGGCACGCCTACACAGTATCAGGCCCTATCAAATATGACATTGTACTGGCATTGCAGGAACATATTTTAGCGCAGATATTTAGGACTGCAGTGTTTAGCCACAGTGACTTACTGCACAAGAAGTCATTGTGACTGTATACTATAATCAGCTTATGTCCAACAAGTCAGACTTAACTAGTGTGACGACTAAATTCAGTTGTCAGTTCCAACTTAAATAGTTGGTGGACCAAATTGCTTGAGTATGTCTCAGACAAGCTGCATTCCTCATATTTCTTTTAATAAAGCTGAAAGGAGAGTGGAGACATTCAAAGGATACATATTTCTATTGAAATGAATAAACCTAATAATAGCAGTGACCTTTGAACAGGAGTAGCCAGATATAATAGTCCTGTTGTCCTTTTCATCTTCCAGTGCTGCATATGATGCTGTTCTCGACAGAAATGTGGCCATCAAGAAGCTCAGCAGGCCGTTCCAAAATCAAACGCATGCTAAGCGAGCTTACAGGGAGCTAGTCCTTATGAAGTGTGTGAATCACAAAAATGTAAGTGTCTTTCTGATTATGGGATTGAGAAGTGTGCATATTTGACATTATCGAGAGTGAGACTGTAATTTAATGTTTCTATTAGATTAAGCTTTATGGACTTATTTTAAAGGCAAGATCCTTGCTCTCTGTGCCTGCAGAGGGGAGTAAAAGTGGGGAGTACTTTTACTCTCCTCCTACAGAGGGGAGTAAAAGTGGTCGCCCTCCGTGACCAATAGTTCTGCAGAGGTTGCATGGATTTGGGATGTATTGATTTGATCAAGTTTGCATTATTCCCTTCCCAAAAGTAGATGTCAGGGAAAGGGCAAAAGCTTTGCTGTGCTCTCTTATTTGCTGACTAGAAGAAAGTGAGTAACAATTGAGCCCTGGATCAGCATATTTGATTATCCTGTCGCTATGGAGATCCTCTCCTATTTAAATCCCATGAAAGTCATGTAGAGAAGAGTGGAAAACCAATTCAGTTTCCCTTCTCTCGTGTAACAATAGATCAATTGTGCTCTGATTATCCAGTCCACAACTACATAACTGATATATGCTAATACTGGATAATGTTGATGCTTATATGAATAGCATCAGGATTAAGTTCAAGGTCAGGACTTACTCATGTGGGGTAAAACAGCTGAGGAGTGAATCTTGCCTTCGCTTTCTAGCAGAATTCTTCAATCACATTCTCATAGAATCCTTCTTGTCTTGCAATCTCTTCACCAATGCGGAGCTCCATTTTCTTCTGTCAGTGATCAGAACTTCTCTCTTCTCCAAGGGGTAGTTCCAAGACTATGCTTTTCCTGGAGTGTTGACTCACAAAGCCATTATCAGTGTGACCAAGTGCGAGAGAACTGTTTCAGTCTATAGGAGAAGTGAAGTGAACATTCACACAAGTTTGAAATTTGCAAAAACTCCAAATGTTGCCATTAAAAATCTGAATCCAAACTTTATAAAATAAAATAATAATAATAATTTAATATGGACTATAATCTGCATTGCTTGTATACTCTGTGTTCAAAGTCACGCTGGGTTGCACCTTCAAGGCAACCAACTAGCTGCTAGTGATCAGCCTTGCAACTCTGGGGAGTGGGATTCAAACTCTTCAGCCTTAGTAAAGGTACTATTAAAAGCAGCGACAAAGGCAGGAGTGGCAGCTTTAGCTTCAGTCTCATCCTCCCCACCATTTTGCAAATGAAAATAGGGTTATACTTGTAACCATCCATTCTCAGACCAAGACAGCATTTCTGCCTGAGCCCCTCACCCACTATTACACACTGCTGGATTTCACTAGCTATGTGCTATGCACCCATTTACATGCAGGTGTGTTAGAGACACAATACATCCACCCACCCATTTGGAGATTTGATTTCTAGAGATTCTGGGGAGGGGACTGAATCTTGAAAAATAACAACTCAAGCAACAAATGTGGGGGAAATTGAGCAAGGCGTCCCCAAGAGGCCAAAAAAGGTACAAAAAATATTTGCCAGGGACAGACTTCAGAAAATAGGGGCTGTGCCCTGCCAGTAGGGACAGCTGGAGCCTATACAGTGCAGTCTACATCTACCCAATGGTCGCAGCAGGATTAGAGGGTATTAGTAGCAGGAGCGATGGCAGATTGTAGCAACCCCCCCCCCCTTTGTATGATAGGCAGGGATTTTTTTTTTTTACTGACCTCCCTGCCTTCTACCCACCCACCCACCCCCATCCTTTTCTGGCCAGCAA
The DNA here is from genome assembly GCF_027244095.1 of Hemicordylus capensis. Classification (NCBI taxonomy): domain Eukaryota; kingdom Metazoa; phylum Chordata; class Lepidosauria; order Squamata; family Cordylidae; genus Hemicordylus; species Hemicordylus capensis. The sequence continues at coordinate 20,805,214 of NC_069661.1, read as the reverse complement.
CATTAGTATACTGTTGATGTCCCATGGTTCTGCAAATTCTACATGTTTGCAGTGAGGCTGAAAATTTAATCATTGAACTTCCAGTTTAGAGGCAAGATTTGCTCAGCCTTTGTTGAATCTAATGAGCAACATGCACGCAAACATGGCCTCCAAAAACAATGCCTTCGTTGGCAACATTTCACTCTGTAATCTGATTTTTTTGTTTTTGTTTTACGTTAGTAGCAGGATGGATTGGTTTAAACCAAACAGTTAAAAACAGCCACTATTATCTCCATGCAGCAATCTGTCATAATGTGATCAACTGCTAATCTTTTATCATTTTCCCTCTTGCTCCTTCCCACTCTGCTTTCTTTCAATTGCTTTTCAGATTATCAGTTTATTAAATGTCTTCACACCACAGAAATCTCTGGAGGAGTTCCAGGATGTGTAAGTACTTCAGGCCAGAGTAAAACCTAAATCTTTTCTGGGTGGAGAGAAGGAGAAAAAAGGGAAATTAGAGTACAATTTGTTTGCTATAATTAAAATTAAAATCCAAGTCTAATAGAATAGATGTACTGCTCCTTCTAAGAAAGTGTCTTTTGGAGAAGTTTAAGATAATCTGAGTTTTCAGATTCTTTTCTGCGTTTGAGATTCTGAGTTTTCAGATTCTTTTCACCTCAGTATGTTAGCACAGAAATGGAAAATATGTGCCAAGCATGCTAATAGAGGTACTTGAGAAAATGCAGGAGTGTGGTGGAGAGGAGAAAGAGAACATGTGCACAAATGCAAAGGAATCAGAATGCTTCTCAGGAGCTCTGTTTAATTCCTTTGTGTTGGCAACTTGCTCAGGAAGTGGCTGTTTCTTCAGAACTCCCTGAGGTGTGCAGGCCTTTGAAATCTGGGCAATTCTCTCTGAAATAATCTCCATGTTAAAAAAAAGAAAGGAGGCATGTGAAACATTTTTTCCTCTTTCATATTTATTGTGTGATAACCTATGACTCTGCATAATGATCTGCCTGGGGACACAGCAGACAATTGCTAGTATCTCCACTGAGCAGTGTCGGCTGCTGCTGCTGCTGCTTGGCACATAGCAAGAACCTGACCTGAATAAAATTGGAGGGAATCTACAAGTGCTGCTGGTCTGCCAAACGCCGCTGCTCCTGCCTTTTGTCAGTTTTACTCACTATCTTCAGCACTTGTCCTATAGTGCAAGGACAAATCCTTGGTTGGGAAACCAATTGTTTTCATACCAGATTTACTACTCACACTGCGACATGGGCGAAGCATCTATTGGGCAAGTGGGGACAAATGTCTCCCAGCCCGGAGGGTCAGGAGGCCCATAGGTGCTGCTGGGGCATGTGGAGCTTCCCCCCCCCCACACTTCCCCTGGCTCCCCGCGCATTTCCCCCTCCCAGCCCCTTGCTGCTACTCTGCCCCCTGGCGGAGCAGAACCGCCCATGCCACTGCAGACGTCTAAAAAATACACTAACAGTGCTGCACAACAGGACTCTTATTTATTTATTTATTTGTTTATTATTCAAATTTGTACACTGCCCCAAGCTTTCATCTCTGGGTGGTTAACAATAGCATAAAATAAGTTAAATATATACAAAAACTTAAAACAATTTAAAATTCACCTACAAATTAAAACCTTAACATTTTGAAGAACTGAAAGAGCTTGGGTGAAGAGGTGGGTTTTCAAATGTTTTCGAAAAATAATCAGAGATGGGGAGGATTGTATCTCAGTAGGGAGCGCATTCCACAGTCTCGGGGCAGCAACTGAGAAAGCCTGTCCCCATGTGGCCACCAGCCGAGCTGGCGGCAATTGCAGAGAGATCTCTCCGGATGACCTCAATGGGCGGTGGGGCTCATAATGAAGAAGACGGTCTCTTAGATACCCAGGGCCTAAGCCATTTAGGGCTTTATAAGTTATAACTAGCACTTTGTATTTTGCCTGGAAACCTATTGGCAGCCAGTAGGTTTCCACTACTCTTCCACTACTACCTACCCTTGTGTGATACTATTTGTGTGATAGTACTTGTGAGACACATTGCAATACTACTTGCTTTATTAGTAGCATAGCAACATGTGATTGCACAAGGTGGTTTTTTTAATTCTCTTTTGAACCACTTGGGTTAAGCTGTGCAGCATGTCAGCCACTATCTGCTACTAAGACCATGCAGAAAGACTTCTGATGACACACCAGATTCAAAATAAGTGCAGTATAGAATGCATCCCATGCATGCGTAGTAACTGTGTGGCTTTACTCTTCCATCTAGTTATTTAGTAATGGAGCTGATGGATGCCAACTTGTGTCAGGTGATTCAGATGGAGCTAGACCATGAGCGAATGTCTTACCTGCTCTACCAAATGCTTTGCGGCATCAAGCACCTTCACTCTGCGGGGATCATTCACAGGGTAAGCCAGCCCCGCAAATAAGGCAAGTGCCCTTTTACTGGAGGTAAATATGAAAACCAAAGAAAATGCTGAAAACATTTCCTCTGCAACCTCTTCTGTTCTTTGGAGCATTTCCAGCTAATAATCCCACACTGGATTCTCTTTTATTCCTACCCAGATACTTTAAGAAAGTATTTTCAGAGCAAGCACTATACCTTTTGTCTCTCCTGATGGCCAACCTCAACCTCCTGATGGCCACATCCTCCAACATCACACCTGTATTTAGATCCTTAATCCCATGTGGGGTATGTCCTCTTGTCTCCTGGTGGGACTCATGCCTGTTTTGTTCTGCCCATTCAGGATTTAAAACCAAGTAATATTGTGGTAAAATCTGACTGCACATTGAAGATCCTGGATTTCGGACTGGCGAGGACTGCAGGCACTAGCTTCATGATGACTCCCTATGTCGTCACACGTTATTACAGAGCACCAGAGGTCATCTTGGGAATGGGCTACAAGGAGAACGGTAGGATGTTTACCCCCATCATTTGAGCATATAGGATGGAGTAAGGCTAGGTTGCCAACTGACCAGCAGAGAAATGACCTTGACAGCTCTTGTGTCTTTAACGAAGCTTGCTGTGCAGAAATTAGCATCTGAAGCTTTTCACCATCGTGGAAATAAATATTATCACCTGCTGTAGAGGTGGGTTGAAAAGCTGACAGCCCTAGGCAGAGTGTGTTGTAGAGGGGAATCAGCAAATGCATTTATAGCTTTTGAATTTAAATGTGAAAATAATGTGGCAGCTGAGTTAATTGCTGTTACCATAGTGCAGTAGTAGAAAACATCTGTAAAACTGTGTGCATTGAGTTATCTGTCTGGTTATTTACTGCAGGAAGAGCAACTAAACATAGCATGTGGTGCAATGGATAGGACTACAGTTAAGAATGTGGAAACCAACCAAATGGACTTGAGGATATGATGCTTTATGCACCTTATTCAAGGAAGTTGTATAAGAAGAAAACTCGGCTAGGGCTTCTATTGCTGGCCACACTGGGAAGGAAGAGGTTAAGAGCCCTTTGCCTCTGTCCAGCTCTAGGAGTCAGTTGTAGCTTGAAGACAACATTGGCTGACCTTCCAGCCAGGGGCATCATTACGGGGTGGCCCGTGGGCAATGTTCCCTGGAACAGGGATCCCTAGAACCCCCAGCTGCAATGGTCTTTGTAGCTGGGGATGGTGGGAGTTGTAGTTCAGCAACATCTGGAGTACCACAGGTTGAGAACCCTTGATCAAAATGATGTCTAACTTCTCACCATCCATCTCTTAAACTCAGAGGGTTTAACGAATGTTCAAGCTAAAATCCTTACAGCTTAGGGTATCTCCAGTGTTCCATTTTCTTCCCTTAATTTTGAAAATGCAATGCACTTAATTTCTTAAAAAGTGACTGTAGGACTCGAATCTGCCTAGAAGTCACATCTATACAGTTCCCCCAATCTCAGAATTGTGGGGAGTGGAATATGCTTGCTCAGCACTGAGGGTGAAGACACTTGCAGATTGCTTGCATATACTCTGTTATCACAGAGGTCATTCACACGACCAGGCGAGCGAGGTGGTGGGTGGGTGGTAGGGAAGGCCAGTTGAACTCACCTCCCCCCCCCCGATGAACGCTTGACCCTGCTGGGAGCGCAGACTGCACTCCCAGAGGTTCCGCGCTGTGTGGCACAGCACAGAGCTAACGGACCGTGCTGCATGAGGAATGCGTTGGGGGATTTCCCCAGGAGAGAGGTGCTCTAGACACCCATCTCTGTGTCCACTGGGGCCGAATGTAGACCTAGCAAACACACGATCCCAGAGCCCGGGTTAAGGGCTTGCTTGTGAATATTGCACCAGGGCTGTAATAGTGATCTGGGATGCTGTTGTTACAGAGGAATCTTTCTGAACAAACCAACCTGCTAGGAATAAGGGGAGGAGATGATTTTCATTCTGCTCAAATAATCTTGTCATGTCAAGGATTCTGTTTATTTGTGTGCTTCAAAAAAGAATCAGTAGTAGACTACTATTAAATTAGGACTACAGATATTTTCGATACTAGGTGAACCAGGTTGCAAAGGGATGGCTAAGTACTGCAGTGAAGATAAATCCATTATATTGCTATTTTGGCTGCCCAAATAATCTTTTCCTCTTAACCTGAAGATACCTTTCAAGTGCTAAATGTAATGGGGAAACAGAAGATCCTCAAAAACCTTCCATTTTAATTTGCAGGATCCAATTAGCATGCTGCAGCTCTTTAAGTAACAGCTGACTGCAATCTGTGAGCTGGCAATTAGATCGCTATTTTAGTCTGATTTCTTTGTTATTTAAATTTGGTAATAATGTGGGCACATTTACAGCACACCTTCAGTCTCTTAATTTAAAATCAGCGGCTGGCACTGAATGCCGTTCTAATAGTAGTTATCAGCCTAAGGTGAAAATCTTTCTGTTGGAAATAATAACTAAGTGGAAATGCTTTTAAAAAAACATCCTCTTAATCAAAAATGTTCAAGCAGCTACGCGAGAAACTAATGGCGAGTTCAGACATAGCTTTTGACCCAGAGCTCTTTGAGCGCCTGATGTGTTCAAGGAGCCTCTGTGCAAGCAAGCTTTAATGGATGGGGTAGTTCCATGCACACACCCCAGCCACTGAACTAAAAGAATCCTTGGCAAACCATGGGGTCAATATGCCCACCGGAGTTCCCTGCAGGAATCACTTGATCAGCCAGGGCAATTCTTATAGAACTGTCGTTTCCACTTTGATAACTTGAATATATGCAAATGTTGGAATCAATTACAATATTGTCACTTGTTATCAGTACAGGCATTTAATCTATCAGTAGAAGCCAGGCCAGGAGGGAATAAACTAATACCTTTTGACTCTTGCTTATTGTGCTTTGGCTATAATGTACACTCACTATGTGAATTCATCTGTGTGTACAGAACAGTACAATATCTGTGCAAAAAAAGAGAGAGAGGCTAATTTCTCAGCTTTCCCTGAGTTTTACAGAAAATGTCCTTTGGTATCTTATCCAGTTAATCTCTCTCCACCAGTACATCCTGCCTGTTTAAGGCCAGTTCTATGCTTTCATTTTCTCTTGGCACCTGATTTTATGGAGATCATTTCTATTTTACCACCATTTTGCTGCACCCTGCTCCCTAGGACCTGAGATTGCCTTCTTTAAAAAAGGAGAATTATTCCACAATGTCAGGCATGCTTTTGCTGTCCTGTGCACCCAATACCACTCCCTTCCTTTCCCCATATGAAACACTTTCCCTTTGTTTTGTTTAACCAAAAGAAACCACTTGGTGTTTGTTTTTGCTTCTCCCTAGAGGACAAAGTGGGAGTGGGTGGGAGAAAAGTGGAGGAAATCAGTTGGATAAACCCAATGATTATCCAGAGCAAACATTCAGAGGCCTGATATGTATATTACTAGAAGGGTATGGCTGTCACTTCCCCATAGTGGGATTCCTTACTGTTAATGCATACCTGTCAATATGTCCCCATTTTCCCCATTCAGATGAATGGGAAAATAGGGACATGTTGGCAGGTATGTTAATGTTGCTTTACTGTTAATGTGCACAACTATTTAGACTGCCCTGTGCAGCAAGAGGTGTGGCAGCTTCTCCCACCCTCATTCTGTCATCTGGCCACCTTCCTTGCCTGCTCTGCAGTCACATGGAGTCCTGCCTATTATGAAAGATGGAAGAGAGGAGCATACCACAAGACTGGGTATAGAAAAGTGGAGATGAATCCATGCTGGCCTCTTCTCTCAAGGGAGAATTTCATGCTACAGTCCAGATCTTCAGGTCCAAACCTGGCAGACCTGCCCGTCTCTCTGTTCATATTTGAATGACAAAAAACATGGCTTGAGCAGATGATGTGAAAAGTCCCATCTCAGCACATCTTGTTGGGGCCAGAGAGGTTGTTATGCGACCTTCCCATACGATAAATCAGGCTAAACAGAGCCGTGTGAGATGGGGAGCAGCAACTACTGGACTCGAGTAGCATATAACCTGCCTAGATTTTAGGAGAACTGGCAAGATGAATATGGTTTTCCTACCCCCTGAAGGCATCAGTCTTGTCTTCCCATGCACGGTGTATCTTCTGTGCTTTATTCTTTTGCCAATTTTATAGAGAAAACTGTCTGGAAAAAATAAGCCGATAGATGCTGCTCCATGCTGTGTTTGTTGATAGGGTTAAAAGCATGTCCTAAAGAGCATTTTGTGGTCCTACATGGACTCCAGACCAGAACATTTGAAACTGAGATTATTTAAGTACAGCACACGACTGCTTGTGTTGTGTGTCCTTTTTTGGAGTGCAGCTCAAAACTGCTTGTAGAGACTGAACTGGCGGGCAGGTTTTCTGTGAGCAAGGGGCTGCAACAGAGAGAGTAAAGAAGCAGCCACCCCAAGCATGGGCAGTCCTGCAGATTGGTTCTGTGCTCTACTTGCTGGTAACTGCTGCTTTTCCATTGTGGAAAGACCTAAATATTAATGATGTGGGAGCCAATCCCCTTCAGCTCAACCCAGAAACCATTTAGGCCTTTTGTGTGTTCCTGTTGAATGCTGGAGACCCTTCAGGAGGTTTTCAAGCATCTAGCAGGAATTCTTGAAAACCCAAAACAGATTTCTGCTTCCAAGTCAAGCTCCAATCCTTCCCCAAGGTGAGGGAAAGTTCCTCCTCCCTCTTCACCCTTAACAAGCACCCCCACCCCCACATAGGAAAGGGACCCACCAGGAGGGGAAAGGGGTTCTCTTTAGCAGGAAATGACACATACTGAGTCACACCCTGAGCCTTCCTGTTAGCCCCTCCCCTAACACTGGCTTGGGGTGAACAGCAGAAGAGCTAGATTGGTTCCTAGCAGTGACAGGAACAAATTCAAAACAGAGCCAGACTTCTCAGGCTGCCGGAGTTCACATTTGCAGCTCCCCCCATGCAAATTTGTAAACCGCCCAGAGGCTTGCGTTTTGGGTGGCATGCAAATACGCTAAATAAATACATACATAAATTCTCACACCACCATTTCTACGCATTTCTGGAGCCATGGCTCCATCAGACCCAGAGCATGCCCAGTCAGAACTGCCCCTTCATGCTGCTGGCAAATCATGTCAATGTGCTGCTCCACTCACGTAGGTTGCCAGTAAGCAGCTGCAAAACTGCCACTAGTTTGGCTTTGGCTTTCTCCAGGCGGCTGCATTCCTGGGCCTGCATTCCAAGGCACTGCCCATGGTGGAGGCAGTCTGAACCGGCATTTCTCGTTTATCTATCCAGTTCACATATAAAGCAATGTGAGTATGTGCGTGTGTTACTTTGACATCTAAATGGAGTACTCAGGAGAGAGGGGTTAAGCCAAATTCCCTCTGTTTGTGACCCAACATATCCTTCCTGGCTTACTCTTAGAAAAGCAGTGAAAGCAATCAGCAGCAGGGAGGTAAAGCATGAGCCAGGGGAGGGCTCAGTATCCCTCTTCCATGAACTACACTTTCCTGTTAAAGTAAGACTCTCAGCCTCATGCTTTATGTGACCATGATAGGCAACTAAATCATGGCCCCATCATTTCTGGTTTGACTTAGTTCCTTGCCAGTTCTCTTCCCAACTCTGTTGCCCCAGGCATTTTTCTCCCCACCAGGTTTAGTTCCATACTCGGCTGGCTCAACTTAGCTCCCCCGCCACTGTTTTTGAATTATAACTCCCATAATCCCCTGCCACAGTGGCCAATAGCCAGGGATTATGTAATTGTAGCCCAACATCTGCAGAAGGACCAAAGTTGAGCAGCCCTGTTCAACTGGGGAAAAGATGGGTGGAAAACAGCCTGGAGGAAGGGTTTCAGGGCAACATTGATGGGTGGGGAAATCATTAAGCACCCCATCCTATCTGCTGATGTCCCCTGAAAATTTCAGCCCCAAATTTTGTGCTGTAAAACCAACACTGGCTTGGGAAACTCAAGCCCCAAGTCAATGCCCACTGAGATCTATAGAAATAGTCTGGGACTACAGTCCTCCACTCTGAATATATTTACATGTATTTAGGCTCACTGCCTTTGTGTATGACCCACAAGAGTGGATGTGAGGGATGCTCATCAGAGAAGTTGTTGCTTCTGCCTGCACAAGTGAACCCAGTACATTTCCCACTGCTGCAGATTGCACTCATGAGGACTTGTTGCTTGGGTGTGATGCTGTTGATTTGGACAGTTGCTCAAGCACAAAACCCAAATATTCAGCAGAAACCTTACAACCTTCAAGGTATGCAAGGCTCAAACTCTTGATATGCCCCAAGTAAGGTGATGTTCTGCTGAACAGAACTTTTTAAGTTTTGTTCCACTAAAGTTAAAATCTAATTTTATGTATTTATAACATTTTGTGGAGTGTCTTAGTTTTCTCTCTTTTGGTCACGGATTTTCCTTGCAACCAAAGAACAGACATACACATTTTTAAAAAATGTTTTAAAACCTAGAAAATTTGGTTGTTTCCTCCCTTTTCAACTTGTTCTAAGAAAATTTAGCATGCACCTACAAGGAAGCCTTCATGCAATAATCTGGATGCATAGGAAGGAGTCCTTTCAAGCAGGAATGTTAAGTAATAGGAAAAACCTTCTGCAACCCTCTTCACACAAACCAGCAGCTGTGTGGGAACAGCTTCCCATGGTGTGATCCATTGTGACTGTGGTATAGCCTGTAAATCCCAGAACCATGTGTGCTGGCAGGGAAGGGGGCATTGAATGCATCTTTCTCACCCTTTTGTAATCTAGAGGGAGGACAATTGGGTGGGAAAGACCCATGCAATTGGCCCTGGCTACATCATTCACATGCATACAAATTGGGCACAATGGTTCCCATGCCACTGTGTGTGCATGTGAAAGGGACCTATAACTCCTTGGGTTTCCCGTTCACAAGTGCGGCAGTCTGTGCTAACAATTGGCAAGGGTGGTGGGATACCCATGGGTATGGATTGCAGAGGAAGTAATGCCTTAAGACACACCATTTGAATGGAGTAGGGGGGAGAACTTAGTGCATCTACCTGACCATAGAGTTGTATTCCTTTTTCGCATGTTCTCACATGGTGGCCATAGTCTTCTATGCTTCAAGACTCTGAATGTTTTTGGTATGGGCTAGACTGAACTTCCAGTGATCAATTTGCATCCTCTCCCCTCTCTCCCAATTTTTCATATTTGGTTTGTTCTAGAATTTGGCTTTTCCCCTGAGAGAGAGGGCAGGGAGAAAGTGCATTTAGAATACACCCATTTTTGTTGGGATTCTTAAAAGGGAGTGGCCCAGTGGAAAAGCACTGCTGATGTATCTTCACCAAAAATGTATGATCTGGGATACATAAGAGCATTTAAACAAGACAGGGACCACATGGAACATCCACACTGCTAAGCGCTCTACTGTGGATCAGGTCATGGTTAAATTGAACCTAATTTTTTTGGTAATAAATGGTCAGTAATTTTTAAAACGGGTTTTAAATAAGCAAAATAATCTTTGACAACATTGATATTTTCTGGTATGATAGACCTTGATGCTACTTCTGTTTAAGATGTCTTTGGGTTTGGGTTTTAAAAAAATGTTCGGTGGAAGGTGCATAAACCTGTGCTTTCTCTGATCAACCTGCTCTTTTTCCCCTCCTTTAGGAGCCAAAGTGTCTTAGTTAACTTTGCCTTCCCTCCCCTTCTCTCTTCATTTCCCTGTCTCTGCTGTTCTAGTGGATATATGGTCAGTAGGATGCATTATGGGAGAAATGGTGCGCCACAAAATCCTCTTTCCAGGAAGGGACTGTATCCTTATGCCATTTGCTGCAGCCTTCATCGAATTATTTCTCTTTGTCCCCCACAGCCTCATCCCCAGCTTTTCCTATTAAGCAAATAATATATAACAGGAATGCAGAGGCAGAAGCAAAAAGTTGAACTTAAAGGTGTGTGCAATTACGATTGGAGTCACCTGGGGAACAACAACAAAATGAACAACCAGCTCTGTGATGAATGAATTCAAGCAGATCTTCATCCTGTAGTTTACCCTTACTGTTGCTAATCCCATTTTTAAAATAGAGGAACCTACTAGTGATAACAAAACTTGTACGCTTTTTCTTATTTATTGCGCTTTTGAGAAAATGGCCCGTTTATTCTTCTTAAACTTTTTTTTTTTTTGGCTACATGTTTTCAAAATGGTAATTTTTTGATGTTTGTGGTGACATCATAATCTTTTGCTTGCTAATGCATCATTAGTCTGGGTCCACCTTTATGCTGTATGGACTCCAGAGATGGGTCGATACAACATTTAATTCTGAATGTTTGACTTACCCATTTGTTGCCTAGAGAGATCCAGCAGTCTTTTGAAGCTTCCTAGAAATGGAACACCCATCAGATTTCCGGAACGACCTTTCCTCTTTTATTTTTTTGTGCATGAGATCTGTATCATTAACAAAACTGCTCACCCCCACACCCTGCTCTGTCTTGTTCATTTGAGCTTTGGTGATATTCTTTTACCATCACTGTAGGTGGTGAAAGCAATATTAGAAAATGAAAACAATTGCAATCCTTAAAAGAAAGTGAAAATATAACAAGAGGAAGTTCCCTGCTTAGCTTTTGTGGGGGAGGAATAAAAAATACATTTATATGAATGAGGGGGGAAATACCTATTTGTATTAAATCTCCTTTGTGTGAAAGGAACAAAAGGAAGATTTTCACCAGCTATCTAGGAAGAGCTCCTTTAGTAAATCTGCTTCCGATTTCTTTGACAGCTGGTATCATAGACATAAGGTCAGGAGCACTAATTAATATTTGGTGACTTGCAGTGATTAATGTAGGATGAATTTTTCCCAACAACATGCCACAGTCGTTTCCCCCCAAATGTGGAATCTTCTTGAAAAATAGGAGAATATAATCTCCCTTGTGAACAGCTTACATTTGAAAATCAGATTTAGAGATTAGTGGCTGAATAGACACGCAACAACGCATCAGTAGAGCCCAGCATATGCATCAAAAAGCCACATGGAGTACGCCATCCGGCATCATTTCAGTGAGCTGAGTGCCCCGAGCTAAAACCTTTTGCCCAGCCACTTTTGATGCAGGCATTTCAGCCTGCACACATGCAGCAGTCACATCTATGGTCAGGAAAGCTCCATACACTGGATCAGTCTGCCATTGCCAAAGCTTTGTGTGGGGACTGAAGCACCTGCAAAGTTCTGGATCGAGACTTTTAGTTTACAAGAATGGTAATGCACAGGCATAAGGTGTTTCACTTGTGAATCTCATTGCTGAAGGGTCATGCAAAACGTGTAGTGGCATCATGATTCTGTCAAGAGATGAACTAAAAAAAATAAGGTTACTGCTGTATTCTCTGATAAATGTGGTCTGCACAAGATCAGTTGTGCCATGTGTATGAATGTATGAACAGACACACGTAGACACATATTGGTACCATTGCTTGATATTCTGATTTGGTAAAACTGGAGGCTTGTTCTTAAGAAGTACTAAACATGTCCTACATTGTCCAGCATCTCAGTTAACTAAGCAACAAGACATTCAGCACTTACTAAACTGATGCTGTTGAAATGAAGGACAACATAGTTATGCCCTTCTGCACATTTGAGTACAATTACATTTTATAAATCAAAATCTCTGATTCATATGCTTTGCAGTAAAATTATTCCTCTGTGTTTATTTGTATGTGTCCCATCTTCATTTTTAGTGGCACCCCTGTTGTAAATGTAATGCAGGAGAACCTTGTTATCTTCAGGGTTTCCATTCTCTACTTTATCCGCAGATAATGAAACTGCAGATAACGAGGCATTAAAATCAATGGGATTGGAGGGATTAGGTTCCCAGAGGCTGCAAAAGAGCAACCCCCCCCCAAAAAAACCAGCAAAATAAAGTGCCCTACTGTACGCTATGGGACTTCAGCAAACCAATGATGCCCCCACCAGGCCAAAAGTCCCAATTTTTCAGCAAAAATTCACGGGTGGGGAATGCTACTTTTAAAAAATCAAAATGAGCCACAAAATGGCTCATCATAAAATGGTGGCTGGAAATTACCTCTGGGGTCCTTTCTGGCCACCTCCACCTGCGGATACATGAAATTAACCCCTTTTGGCCATTTCCCCCCTACATATGCTGAGGCTGGGTGTCAATTACCCGGCCATGGATATGCAAATCCGCAGATGTTGAATCCATGGATAGGGAGGTTCTGCTGTCTGTATTCCAGGGATTGCTCAAGCCAATGCCTTTTCCTTCCTGTGATCACTACTGTCAGAATAAAGAGTGTTATTCAGCAGCAAAAGTGGATGAGGGGTATTGTACAGTGTTGTGTTAGATTCATGATCCTGTTCGATTCATTATCATCAGGCTACATGTCTTAATTGACAAGCTGGTGGAAACTTCACAGGATCCTGCATAGAGAACATGTTTCTTCTCACTGATGTTCAGAACATTTGCAGGGCAATCCAACTTTATCCCCCACCCCCAATTGTATTCTTAGCCTTATAAAAGCTTTATAAAAACCCCAGTGCCAGTCTGGAACAAAGTGTGATTTCTTGTAACTGCAGGAGTAGCAGTTATTACTGCTATTGTTTCTTGTTTTATAAAAAAAGAGAAATGTGCATTTCTGTGCTGTAAAGCTTGTGCAGGGCCTCTGAAGAGAGGGAGGATGAGAAATTTCCTGAAGACATTCACAAAATGATAGGACATTGGAACAGAGTAAGAAGATATTCTTGTGGGGTTTTGTCAGTTCTGGAAGAGATTTGTGAGTTCTGCAGCACTAGAGTGGTCATTAACTTTTTTTTTGCCACAGAGGCACAAGGTGTCACGTGCTTGGAGGAGTTGTGTGGCTTGTCATCAGTGATGGCACAAGCCCTGTCGCAGTGCCTATGAAATTTGTGCAACCACATTCCACATAGCATTCACAAGATAGATATATTTGCTTGGGTTGGAAGGCAGGGATGTCTCGCATTTTCCCAGCAACAAAATATTTTTGTTTGAGTGTTGTGAGAATGCAGGGGTTTTTTTAGTGGGATGGGAGAGGTATTTAGATCCTCCCCCACCCCGGCCCAACAACTGAGTGAGAGTTTCATGTTTAAAAATTGTAGGTAGCTGCATTGTTCCATTAATGTTTCTTGGTCCCATAAGTAGCATTTGGCACAAAGCTGTTTTGGGCCTAGTCAGAGTCTAATTATTCCCAGTACCTCCCGCTTTGCATCTTGGAACTTTATAAACTGTGGATGTTTAACGTTATGCCCTAAATGTCTTCCCCATCTTGTTTTGTTCAATGCCCAGTTCTACGGACAAGTTCCGTAGAACTCAAAAACATGCTTGCAAATCTGTGGCATTTTAGTTGGTCCTATTCAAGTATTACCCTACTGTAGTTTCACATTTATTTCACAGCAGCATCAGTGCTCTTCAGGTAGGCTTCCGGTGTTCTCAGTTATGGGAAGGGGCTTGTTTAAGGGATCTATCCAGATGACACTGCTGAATCTCAGGACATAGAACCAACCCAAGACATTTTGCTGCTTCAAAGGGGCTTTAATATGTGGTCCGCAGCTCTCCAATCCAAGAGATGCCCCCTTGTATGCTCTGCAGAGCATGTGGAGGAGACCCGAGGATAACCACTCGGGTTGTATGCTGCTTTGTGGCAGCCCCAAAACATGGCTATCCCAAGTGACCAATTAAATTGCTTCTGCAGTGTCTAGCCCTGGCAGGATGGTAAATCCAATGTGTTAGATGTAGAAGAGGCATTACCAAAATTTGTAAAGGAGGCTTAAATCTGTGACCACATGCAGGGGTCATAAATACTGGGAGACCTGAGGGGGGTTGAGATATTTCGCCTCCCTTCCCTGGATGTACAACTTTAAAAAAAAATGTTGCTAGTAAGTGCTATCTTGAACTGTCTCCTTCTTTCACTTTCCAGCAACAAAAAAATGAAGGGGTGTATGTGGATATTTCATTGTACTTTATTGCATTAATACTGAATACAGTTAGGTATAACTGTACACATTTTAGGCTGCCTGTACTTAGGTTTTGCACTGGTCTGCTCTGACGTTCTCTTTGGCCTCCTTCCCCATAAAATGTCATGGCTACGTACCTACCCACATACCTGCCCTTACTAGCTGCTTGTATTATGTTCTCAGCAGCAACAAGGGTAACTTTAGCAAGTATAGTTTTTTATTGCCAATGTTCAGACTTTTAAAAGAGGTGGAATAAACTATTAACTTAATTTCCACAAGCATCAATTTTGTTCCTTGAGCATTTGCACAAATAATTTAATGAGAAAAACATGTCTTAAGGGAACAAATGTATTTATTAATGGATGAAGACATAACAGTTTGTGCTGTCTTTTCCATATCATTTCACTTATGAAGATGAAAAGCAGCGGTCATTTTGCTCCTCTGGGTTTGCTGCTTTTTTTTTCTTTTTCTTTTTTGTGCTTCTGAACAAATAGCCTCGTCTGTATGCTGATAAAACTAATAATATGCTAAGTAATAGCAGGGAATATTAAACTCACAGTCCAGATACACTTGTGCTTAAAAACTGACTCTAGTCAATTACTCCAAAAATCAAACTCAATATGTATGGAAACTTGCATGCGAATGAATTCAACATAATGTTCCCCCACTTAATCTTCTTATTCTTCCTCTGCTTTGTATATTTCCACATAGAAAAGCAATATTAAAATATAGGGTGAGAACCAGACTTGACTAACTTAGTTTGGATCCTGCTAAAAATAAATACATTCTGGATTTGAGATATGGCCAGACTTTAGAAGGGACGGTTCTCAAAGCATGCTAGATTTGTAGGTCTGGAAGGGACCTGAAAAGCAATTGCTCCAAGCTTCCCTTGGCTAAGGGGACTGAACTTGAACTGAAGTTATTCCTCGAGATATTGTTCACCCAATATATTTTCCCAATCTCAAACCGAGACACCTTTACAGTATCAAACTATTAAAATCTCCAGGGTTGCTTTCAGTAGTCACCTGGAGATTGATGCTGATTCCTGGAGATTTCAGGCAGTCCTGGAGGGCTGGTATCCCTAACTGACACACACCAATGTCTTTAGCCAGCATGCACAGGTATTATTCTATCTATACCCCCAAATCATAATAATTTAATAAGGCTTCAGTTTCAGGTTTTGCTTGTTGCTTTAATCTCTATGAGTGGGTTCAGACAACCACCCATAAGTATTCACCAAGTAGGAACAAGGGGAACTGGTGAGCATGAGGACTACACCTCCCTGTCAGGTGTGTCGGGTGAAGGAGCCAACACATTTGGTTGCCAACTCCTGCATTTGATTGCACCAACTTTGTCAAGTCAGCTTCAGTTCCTGGTTTCAGTTTGGACCGGGGAGTGCTCACCCGTTCCTCTCATTCCTACTTGGTCAGTAGTTACAGGTGGTAGTTTGAATGCAACCTGTACGACGTGGTGCAGAAACAAAGGAGTCATTTCAGGATGGGGCAAAATTGAAGGTTTGCTCTTTGATATGTTCAAGGTGGAATTTTTATAAAAGCAGCTTGCTTTCCTGTTTCTCCCCTCTTCACTCAGGTTAGCCTCTTACCAGGAGCTGTTTGATTTTGGCATTTGTTAGCTTAAATAATTAGACTTTAGATAGCTCCTTCTCCAGAGCAATGAACAGAGAAGAAATTGGGACAGTTTGGATTATTCTTTGTCCAGGTTTGCGGAATAAGGATGCTGTGGGCACACATATCCTTTGCCTCCAACATGCAGGGATACCATTAATTGAGTATGTGGTGGGGGCGCATTTAGTCTGAACTGCTCCTCTGCACATGGGCCAAACCCTAGTTCAGACTTGCACATGCTTAATTAATGGCATTCGTGATTAATGAACAGAGTTCAGACAGGATAAACAGAGGAAGAATATACTGTATGATTCTTTCATGTACGTGGATGAAGTAGGATATGTAGACTGGGGGGTGTACCAAAGGCTTAATAGAAATGGTGGGTTTTGAGCAGGAATTTCAAGGGAGGAGGCATCACACAGGTGATCCGAGAGAGGAAGTTCCAGGCATCGGGGCAACAAGGGAGAACGGGCAGTGTTGCGAAAGCAGGGCATCTTCGGACAACTGAGGGTGGTAGAACTGGAGGAATGAAGGTCATGGTCAGGAGCATAATGTGATCTGTTGTGTTTATTAACTGTAAACACTTTTGTTTGCTCTGTCTTGTAGCTTCACAAAACTTGGAGAGGAAGAGGGATTTAGCAGCTATGAACATGGGCATCTGCAGGAATGTTTCCAGGGGCGGGGGGCGGATATATACACGCATACTGTACATAAAATAGTAAACTGTTCTACATTAATTTGGCCATTAATCTGGAGGAGGGGAAAGAGTCTGTCTCCCCTTGTGTCCTCCTGTGGATGCCCATGATTATAAGAATAGAGCTGGTCTTGTGGTAGCAAGCATGACTTGTCCCATTAGCTAAGCAGGGTCTGCCCTGGTTGCATCTGAATGGGAGACTTGATGTGTGAGCACTGCAAGATATTCCCCTCAGAGGATGAAGCCACTCTGGGAAGAGCAGAAGGTTTCAAGTTCCTTCCCTGGCTTCTCCAAGACAGAGCTGAGAGAGATTCCTGCCTGCAACCTTGGAGAAGCCGCTGCCAGTCTGTGAAGACAATACTGAGCTAGATAGACCAATGGTCTGACTCAGTATATGGCAGTTTCCTATGTTCCTATAAGATGCTTCCTTATAATCTACTGTATTGAGGATGTATGTTTCCAGTCTGAAAGCAGAGTTTTCCAAAATGTTGAGCAAAATCCTTCTGTGATCTTCATTTCTCATTATAAGTTTGACTTTGTTAAAATGCAGTGTCCATGAGTGAATAAACTCCAAAAGGTGGTACCTAGTTAGAAGACTTGTTCATTTAACTGCTGGAATTTTAACTTGTAAGAAAAAACTGTAGATTTTTGTGGTATAGAATAAAGGAAAAGTGATTTCCATATCCCTTAAGAAAATGCAGACTCTTTAGAACAGAAACCAGTGTGAATGCAGATGAGACCTATATTTTTAAATTAGTCATATAATTATAATTGCAAAGCTATAGTGACATATATCAGCTAACCTTAGGTCTTCTACAGTTCACTGAACTTTCTTTCTTTCTTTCTTTCTTTCTTTCTTTCTTTCTTTCTTTCTTTCTTTCTTTCTTTCTTTCTTTCTTTCTTCTCCTTCCTTCCTTCTTCTACTGTATTACATTTATGCATGAAGACCAGTATAGACAAGTTTAACAATAAAAAAAAACCATTCTGCCCATTGTTGCCAACTATCTTACCCACTCACTCCCCACCTCCCTCAGCAAGCTTAGTGTAAGCAAACTCTTGTACGCCAAAGAAACTATTGCTGAAGTGACTGAGATGCTTCACTGTCAGAAACCAAGGCCTTACAACTCTTAAGGTTGCTTGCTTGGGTAACTAAATATCCTGCTGCTCCTTCCCAGCCCCAATAGAAATCATGCTTTTGGGGAGAGTTAATAGCCCATTCTTTTGTATTTTCAGGGTTCAGTCCTCCATTTTAATGGGAACATATACAGGAGCTGTCTTGGAAAGAGTGTTTCATATGTATGCTGCTTTTTCACAGGCATAAAAGGTAGACAAACCAATACAAATTCAGAATGAGGAAATATAAACTTTAGAACTCTTTGCAGACCGATATTTGGGTTGGGAGGCCAGGGGAAAGGATCAGAGGACAGGAAACAGCAGCAGTGGATGGATGGGTAGCAGCACTGCCATGGATTTCTCATGCTGCTTTCTCGGGAGCTTCAGAACCTCAGATCTGAAACCCAAATCACTCTGAAGCCCTAGCGAAGAGTCATGTCTGTTCTGTTGACAAAACCAGATAAGTCTTTTTCATTTATTTGTTGTTCTGTTGCTGTGTTCTTGTTTACCTTCATTTCATTTTTGTTTTCAGTTGACATGTGGTCAGTAGGGTGCATCATGGGAGAAATGATTAAAGGTGCTGTGTTGTTTCCTGGCACTGATCGTATCCTTCCTAGGCTGTGGACCTCACTAGGCACCATTTTCAGTCCTTGTTACCTTCTGCCCATTTGGAGTAGTGTAACACTTACAGACTGCTATTGTACCTCAATGAATGGAATAAACACTACTTAAAGATGCCAGCGAGTCTCCCCTTCATAATACCTTTCTTTAGAAAGCTCAGTATGATAAAGTTTAATGGCCGTCATAGATTCAGAATTCTGTCGCAGTTAGCAGTCCCACATTCATTAGACGTGATTCTGTAATCTTTTCTGCATGACAGACCAACCTCCTTTATCGAAACAGCATGAGAGATATCCAGAATATTTGGGTAAAGAAAACAATGAGAGTACGCTATAGGGTTGGGTTGGCACTTGATAACATTTAGTTCATTTTATTTAATGAATTATATTTATCTTACCTTTCAGCTTAAGAAAAGCCCCTAAGAAGGGCAGAACTAAATACAAACATGAGAGACAGAGGGGAGACATTTAGTTCATTGAGGTTTGGATAAACGGGGTTTTGAGGGACTTGTAGACAGCTGCATTTATCATGTTTGGGTTATGCTACACATCATTTTTGTGTGTGTTTTAGCCTCGGTACCTACTGTGATTTTTCAGGATGGGGTGGGGTTAGTAATTTCAGTGAATAAGTAAGCATTGCGGCCTTTCACACTTGCCTGCAAGGAATCTCATTAATAGCACGACTGCCATGAGATAGCAGTGGTGGCGTTGTTAAAAGGAAGTGTGTACTTCTATAAAACAAAAGGATAGTTATTTGAATGTGTAGGTTTTCTGAAAACTTCTTGTTCTATTGTTTATACTGGAGACATTGGGGGAAAACAAGTTTTTAAAAACTGTGGAAAAACATAGACACCTGGAAGTGCAAATGCAACCAGGGAAATCCAAAATTCCCATCAGTGCCTCTTAGCACAGAATGATTGACCTGAGGATATCACAGTTAAGGTGAGCAGGTCAGTCAGTCAGAATTATATTTCTAAGGCTATGATCCTATGCACACTTATCTGGGAGTAATCCCTATTGACCACAGTAAGATTTGGTTCAGTGAGTATATATAAGATTGGGTTGCATTAGGATCACAGTGGTATATAGGAATCATTGGTTCCATAGCAAGAGTTTCCCTAGTTTTCAACACTGGGAATATTTTTGCATTATATTTTTGAGTGAGTCAAATGTTCTCAGAACTGATTTTAATAATGACTGTTTCACACATTACTTTCCTATGTAATGCAACCTACATTTGCAATCATGAAGATTCAGCTGGGAGCCACAGCCAGTCTTGACTCATTGAGGCGGTTCCCACGATCCGTGGGAACCGCCAGATGGGGTTAAGCGGGGAGATCCTGAAGTTTGCCCTGGGCGGCTGGATCAGCCACCTACATGACTGCTCGCTCCATTACGGAGCCAGCGGGGGCTTGCAATTTGGGGGCCTCACAGCCCCCGGAAGTACACAGAGCATGCTGGAGAGACTCCCTGAGCTGGGAGGCTGCTTTTTAGCCTCCTGGGCGGGGGGTCTCCTCGTGAGTTGCCGGGGAGCCGTGCTGTGGCGACACATGACCCGTTAACTGGGGTTAGCGGAGTGCTTGCTCCGCTAACCTGGGCTAAGGGGAGGGGCAGTTAGGGTAGTTTGCTGCTGAGAGCTACTCGGCTCCCGTGGGAGCACACGACTGCCAAAAAGCGGGCTAGGCTTCCTTAACCTGCTTTTTGGCGGTCTTGAGAATCGCCTCATTGAATAGTAGACCTGTATGATACTAGGCATATGCACAAACTGAGGTTCAGCGCCGAATCAGTACGGGAGAGGGCCGAAGTGGTTCGGTACTCTGAGGCGCCGCCGGGGAGGGGGAACGGCAAACGGCACCTTTAAAAGGGAATACAGCAGGTCTATACCCGTTCTCCGCTGCTCCATGAAGCTGCCTGCTATGACAGCGCTCCCCCCAATGGCCCATGCACAGTGCCAGTGTGCATGGAGGTCATGTGCATGCTGATGCCGCGCATGGGCTGCTGGAGAGAGCACCGTCACAGCAGGCAGTAGGGATGTGCAAACAGGTTTGACGTTGAACTGGTTTGGTTCGACAGTTTGGAGTCGAATTGAACCACCCTCTTTTCGGTCCTACCCCAGACCGCACAGCCTAGGGGGTTCGCGAGTCGATTATTTTGTTTAAGTAACCCCTTCTGGGGGGCTTCTCCAAGGCCACAGGGGGGGTTTCCACAGAGGCACCCCCTCCCCCCACCGGCCTTCCTCGTACCAAAACCCACCCAGTTTGGGTGTTCTTTGGCCCTTTCCAGGCCTTTCCCCATCGCGGTGGCCATTTTGGAGGCTGCCACTCATGCACAATGGGTACTTGCATGGATTTAGGTACTTAACAGAAATTGCAGATGGAAGGCACCATCTTCCAAGAGGCATTCCCTCTTCTCGCATACAGGCAGGAGTGCCTCTTCCAAAATGATGTCTGCTGCAACATATGTACAGATATAAAGAAACAATTTTATGTCTTCTAAACTGTTGTGTTAGTCATAGGTAAATGCATGCAGGTTTCACTTCATGATTAAATAAACCAAGGGCGGGTTCACACGACCGCCAGCAAATCAGTAAGCCAGGAACATGTCAGGAACATATAGGTGTGACATCTGAACCTGCCCAGCTATGGTTTTTGCAGCAGATCCCCAAGATTCATCCTTAGATCCTCTACCCAGCTTCAAATGTGCATGAAAAGTGAGACGAGGCTCTTGGGAGAATGCTGAGTGAATCCCGGACCTGGGTGAGTTCAGACATCATGTCTGCCAGAGCACACGCTGCCGGTTTCCTATATGTCTCCAACATGTTCTTGGCTTACTGACTTGCTGGTGGTTGTGTGAATCTGTCCTATGATTTATTTAATTGAGATACAGCCCTGCAATTTGTAAGTAAACATTTCCTAATTTATTTCAATCCATCCCTGGTATAATTGTATTTCATTTTTTAATTTTAGAGGATATATATATATATATATATATATATATATATATATATATATATATTTGTTCTCAATAAGATAAGTGCAATTACAGAATGCTAAGAGAGAAGAGTGAGATGGGAAGAAAAACATAATGCATATTTCATTCGCAGGTTCATATACGTTCATCTGTCCGGCTTAATTTTTGTGTTTTTTCATACGTTATCACTTACTACTTTCCCCAACAATGTGTTGTACTTCTAACTGATATACTTCATAGGCCTAAGACCCAGATTAGTTGTGCAGCAATAACACCATCTGAAAAATTGTTAGAAACTGTTGATTGACAGAAGCAGATTTTGGGTAATAAATGGTGTCTTGACAAAAGTCTGTTGCGGAAAGGAGGGAGGAAGGGAAGGGAAGGCAGAGGACTGTAATGCATGTGGATAAGGTAAAGTGTGCTGTCAAGTTGATTTCAACTCCTGGCTCCCACAGAGCCCTGTAGTTTTATTTGGTAGAACACAGGAGGGGTTTACCATCGCCTCCTCCTGCACAGTATGAGATGATGCCTTTCAGCACCTTCCTATATCACTGCTGCCCGATATAGGTGTTTCCCATAGTCTGGGAAACATACCAGCAGGATTCAAACTGGCAACCTACATCTTTGGGCGGTTTACAACAAGATAAAAACAGAGATAAAACATTAGTTAAAAACAAAAACAATTTAAAATACAACAATGTAATTTTTTTTAAAAAAACCAATATTGTAAAAACAACATTAAAACAATCAAAACAATATCAGTTAAAAGCCTGGGTGAACAGATGTGTCTTTAAAGACTTTTAAAAATTGTCAGAGATGGGGAGGATCTTATTTCACTAGGGAACTCATTCCAAAGCCTCGGGGCAGCAATGGAGAAGGCCCTTCCCTGAGTAGGCACCAGACGAGCTGGTGGCAAATGCAGACGGACCTCTCCTGATGATCTCAATGGGCGGTGGGGTTCATTACGAAGAAGCCGTTCTCTTAAAAACCCAGGGACCAAGCTGTTTAGGGCTTTATAGGTTATGACCAGCACCTTGTATGTTGCCCGGAAACATATTGGCAGACAGTGTAACTCCTTCAATATAGGAGTAATATGGTCTCTCCTAGATGACCCAGAGACCAGCCTGGCTGCCACATTCTGGACCAACTGTAGTTTCTGGACTACGTACAAGTGCATCCCCACATAGAGCGCATTGCAGTAATCCAGTCTGGAGGTTACCAGCAGATGTACCACTGATTTGAGGTCATCTATCTCAAGAAATGGGCGCAGCTGGCATATCAGCCAAAGCTGATAGAAGGCACCTCTGGCCACTGCCTCAACCTGGGAGAAACAGGGAGATACTTGGATCCAGAAGCACCCCTGGATGCGTACCTGTTCCTTCTGGGGAAATGTGACCCCATCCAGAACAGGCAGATCAAGATGGTCTCTCGGGTTTCGATCCCGCACAATGAGTACCTCCGTCTTATCTGGAGTCAGTCTCAGTTTGTTATCCCTCATCCAGCCCATTACCACCTCCAGGCAGGCATTTAGGGAGGTTATGCCCTCTCCCGATCATGCTGACATGGAGAAATAGATTTGGGTGTCATCAGCATACTGATAGCACCCTGCACCGAATCTCCTGATGATGTCTCCCAGAGGTTTCAAGTAGATGTTAAATAACATCGGAGACAATACGGAGCCCTGAGGGACACCATACAAATGTTGAGATTTTGAAGAACAGGAGTCTCCAAGGGAAACCATCTGGAACCTGCCCGAGAGGTAGGAACGGAACCGCTGCAGAGCAGTGCCTCTCACTCCCAACTCCCTCAGACGCTCCAGAAGGATACTATGGTCAATAGTATCGAAAGCCTCCGAGAGGTCCAAAAGGACCAACAGAGTCACACTTCCTCTGTCAATTCCCAGTTGGAGATCATCCAGCAGGCCAAACAAGGCAATCTCCACCCCATAGCCAATCCGGAAGCCAGTTTGAAATGGGTCTAGTTAGTCAAGCATTTCCCTGCTGAACCCTGTGCTTATTCCCTAGGCATCCCTAAGTGGGAGCCAATATAGAAGCTGATTCACCAGGCTCTGAGTGTACCTCTGCACACAAACTTGTGCTTCCATTCTGGCATGGGATCCTTGATGACAGATGTGCCAAGTAATGTTTGCTGACCAAATTGTCCAGAGGATTCTGGTTTGCAACAGTGGAGCAGTGCATGTGACTCACTAAGGCAGAAGTTCTCAAACTTGGGTCCCTAGATGTGGCTGGACTTCAGCATCCATAATCCTTCAGCCACAATGGCCAAAGGCTGAAGTCCAGCCTCATCAAGTTTGAGAACCCCTGCACCAAACACAGTCCACCAGGGGTATGTTATGGCCCACCAGTGGCTTGATGGTGCCGTCTCTCTCTCCTTTTTAAAAAGGCTATGAGCTCTTTGGGGACAGGGAACCATCTTTTTAATTATTTATTTATTTTTCTGTGTAAAAGTGGTATATTAAAAAGTAGCAGCAGCAGCAGTAGTGGAAACTGTTGTCTATGATAGAGCCAAACTCTTGAGATGGGGTTCATGCTTTACAGCCACAACAGATTTCCATAGATGTCTCACCTTATGGTACTTCCCCCACCCACCCAGCCTGGTTTTCTTTTTTAAAAAGATTGGACTCCTGTGTTCTTAAGTGAGATGATGTCAGTTCATTTTTCAAATTTTCCCCCAAACAAATTACCAGGAGAAAAAGATAAAATGCAACCGAATATATTCTATATAGTGCATTTTAAAAGCCTAGTTTCCTTCAAACAGCTGCATGCTTATTAAAATTTGTTCACGGAGCTTCTATAATTAAACCATTAAAAGCATTTTGCTATAGAAATAACTCCCTAGAAACTAGCCACTTGCATCTGATGATTTGTTTGAAATTTGTTCTTAATTGTGTTGGTATTCTTAAACAAATAGGAAGCAAAT
Organism: Hemicordylus capensis; assembly: GCF_027244095.1. Taxonomy (NCBI): domain Eukaryota; kingdom Metazoa; phylum Chordata; class Lepidosauria; order Squamata; family Cordylidae; genus Hemicordylus; species Hemicordylus capensis. The sequence continues at coordinate 20,780,914 of NC_069661.1, read as the reverse complement.
GCTATAAAGTGTGTGCTCTGTTTCCTGTAAGGCTGTACAGCATTTTCTCTAGGTCCTTTGTTCTCATTGATGGCATAGTTTTCCTATGCAGGGAAGGAGTGGTTTCCAGTTTTGTTGTTGTTGAAAAAGCCGATTGTCCCCACACCCCAGTCCCAAAGAGCACGCGGATGCAGTAAGCTTGGGTAAAAGGGGCCAAATTTTATTATTGTTGTGGTACAATCAGCAAACTGTGAGGAGCACACTCCACCCCCTTGCAGTGCGGACCTAACCAGGCCGCTTTTGGACACTGCTGGTCCGAGCCCCAAAATGGGCGACACACCATGACTCAGGATAGAAGCAGGGTACACCTGCTTCATCCCCCTCACTATCAACCCGTCCAGGTCAGGGCAACTCCTAAGGCTTCAAACCCCCAAGCCGCGCAGCCTTTGAGGTGTATGAGGCCCTGAAGTAGGTTTTATGGCGGATCTAAGTTCCAGAGCCACCAAGCCAATAGGAACTGACTGCTCAATCCACCTTTTCTCAAACTGCTCAAGGGTGCTCACTGTTCTCCAACCTATGTGCCTCTCCACCCAGCCCACACTGCACCTAGCTAACGGCTGCCCTAGCTAACTGAGCCCAAGAGATGCAGAACGGAGTAGGCAAAAAAGACCCCCCAGCCAGGCCTATCTGCCAAGGGGCCAAAAAATTCCTACTCGGCCCCTGAAAGGACAACCAACCGAAGCCCGTTCTGTGCCTAGGGGAGGGAGAGAGGGAAGCCAGCAGGTCTGCAAAAGGCAGAGGCAGCGGGGGAGCCACACGAAAAGCGCACCGCCCTCGCCCCCTGCCTAGCCCCAACCAATCAGGGCTCTCCTAGGGACTGTGCTGGGGGTGGGACAAAAAGCGATCCCCCAGCACAAGGCTGTGGACGTACCCATTCTTCTGCTCACACTCATATATACATTGCATTCCTTTGCCTGCATAGTGGGTTTCTGCTTCCTTCAGCTAGGTGTTCTCAGTGGCTAGGTGTTCAACTAGACTCGTGTTCTCAGGCAGTGGACCACTGGTGTTGATTATCCCTCGTTGTTAACCAGAACTCTTCATGAAGGCAAAGAACAATCTCTACTTTTTGTAACAGAACAGCATGTCTCGGGGAAAGATCTTGTCACATAGTTAACAGTGTTGAACTCCAAGGCATGACGAGACTATGAGACGGGTCTCACAATCAGTGAGACCCGCTTTTGCTGGTTTTGCAGGGAGGGAGCCCTGGGCAGCCGGATCGGCCGCCCACATGACTGCCAGCTCCGTGACGGAACCAGCAGGGGCTTGGGAGTTCGGGGGCCACATGGCCCCTGGAAGCTCCAGTATGCCCTACGTGAGTGCGCAGGGCATATGGGAGAGAACCCTGAGCCAGGAGGCTGGTTTTCAGCCTCCCGCCAGGGGGTCTACTCATGAGTAGCCGCAGCGCAGAGCCGCGCCGTGGCTACTCACGATTTAAAAAACTGGGTTTGCAGAGCGCTCGCTCCGCAAACCCAGTTTAAGGGGAGGGCTAGTTTGGCGGGTTAATTGCCAGGAAGCCCCCAGGCTCGCCTGTGAACCCGGTGGCTCCCATGATCAGGCAAAATTGGGCTAGGCTCCCCTAGCCCGATTTCGCCTGATCGTGGGAATCGTCCCTATGGCTCACGTCAGAGGCAACTCTTGAGGGCAGCACTGGTGGAAGCTTTCAGAAGCAGTGGCACCTGGCATCCCATATGATAGCTACCTCACCTACTGCACTCATCAGGCCTCTGTGCATCACGGTGGACATTTGTGTGGTCAGCATAGTGTTGCTGACCATGTAGATGGCTGCCATGCACGCTCAGAGGCCTGATGAGTGCAGTAGGCGCGGCAGCTGCCATTGGGATGCCGGGAGGGGCACCAATGCTCCTGGCGGCTTTCAGATGCCACTAGTATCCACAGTAATGTCTCTTGAAGATACCTTTTGTTGCCTCTAGCTCACATCTTAACTTAAGCATCTGGCTCTGGCTCACATCTTAACATTTCAAAGGAGTTGTAGGAAATGATGAACTTTACAATCTTTAAATAGTTATCTGTTCGAAGAGTCATCTGTCTGGCCCGGCATACCTAAAAACGTATTCCATAGAGGCTTCCAGGGCTGTCATATCAACTTGTCATATGGGGGAAATCCCAGATACAGGACTACCTCATCTGCGGGGGTTCTGTTCCCACAGATTACTGCAGGTAACAAAACCACAGATAATGAGGCATTGAGTCTTTGGGATTGCAGGAGTTAGGTTCCCAGAATTAAAAAACAACCCAAAAAACCAACAACCTCAGAGTGCCAAAACACAAAAATGGGCCAAATAAGGTGCCCTACTGTGCTCCGCGGGCCTTCAGGAGTCCAAGGATACCCCCCACAAGTCCAAAAGTACCCTAAATTTGGTGGAAAATCATATATTTTAAAAAACAAATGAGCTGTAAAATGGTCCTTTCCCACAAAATATCAGCTGGAAATCTCCTAGGTCATTTCTGGTCACCACCACTCAAACCATGGATACCCAAATTTTAACCCCTTATAGCCTGGATTTTCACGTATGCTGAAGTTGGTTATGCAAATCCGCAGATGGATAGTTTGCAGATAGTGAGGTATGCCTGTACATACATACAGCCCAGTATTCTAGACCAGTGCAGGAAACTCTATTAACAGTGCTTCTGTTACTCCTGGAGGCTATTACCACGATCAGCCGAAATTGGGCTAGGGGAGCCTAGCCCAATTTTGGATGATTGTGGGAGCCACAGGGCTCGCAGCCGAGCCCGGTTGCCTCCCGGCGGTTAGCCCACCTAAGCACCCCTCCCCCAGCCCCCACCAGTTCCGTCATGGAGGCGGAAATCATGTGAGCGGCTCGTGTGCGGGGAGAGCGGACTTAGCCCGCTCTCCCCGCTTCTCTTCCCAAACCGGGTCTCATCCCAAGAGTTCATGTTTTAAAAACCACCAGTGAAAGGTTCTCTAAGGATGGAAGGAAGTGGGGCAGGTTCCCAGCTTCTTGATTCTTTGTTTGGAAAGTGACTGCTACTTAAAGGTAAAGCACATGCTTTGCATGCAGAAGGTTTCATTCCTTTCTTTTCCCTCAGCTAAAACTCTGGTCACCTCCTGCTTCGACTACTACACCCCTCTCCTCTCTGGACTTCCTCTTTTACAACTCGGCCTCTTTCATAGCTCTCATTTCTGCTCAAAACTTCACTGCTGGAATTATTCATCTCTCCCACTGTTCTGACCATGTGACACCCCTTCACTGGCTACCCATCCACTTCTGTATTTATCACAAACCTTTTGCCCTAAATTATAAAGCTCTCCACAGCTTTGCCCAACCCTGTATTTCAGCATTCTTTTGCAAGGGTTCCGAACCTTGGGCACCGATGGTGTTGGACTACAAGTCCCATCAGTCCCAGCCTCAATGGCCTTTGAGCATTGGACATGGTGGGAGTTGTAATCTAACAACATCTGGGGGCTCAAGGTTGGGAACCTATCCTATCTTATGATATCCGTGTCCCTGAGCTTTGCATCTCCAGCTCTGCCACCCTCAGCCAACCAAGGGTTTCCTGAGATGATGGCCAGCTGTCCCTTGCTGCCTCCTACATGTGGAATTGCCTCCCTAAACATATACATAATGCCACCTTTCTCCATTCCTTCAAATTCCTTCCTCAAAACCTATATTTTCTTATGACCTCTGGCCGATCCTCTTAATCCTCCTTTCCAACTATAGCTAAACTTTAATTATGTAGAACCACATTTTCCCTCCACCCGTTTTCCCCTCTCCATCTGTCTTCGATTGCATTCTCTTTGGGAGGAAGCACCTGCCTATGATGTCTGTGTAGCTTTGTAAGGGGTCATGAATATTGATGACACAATATAAACAACAATAATTACATCGTATAAGCACAATTAGAAGGCACACATAGAGGGTTTTCTCACGATCATTGGAAAGCGGGCCAAGGGAGCGTAGCCTGCTTTCCACAGATTGTGGGAACCACTGGGCTCACAGGCGAGCCTGGTTTCCCCAAAGTGGGTAACCCACTTGAATACCCCTCCCCTTAAACAGGGTTAGCAGAGCAAGCACTCTGCTAACCCCGGTTTTTTAATCGTGTATGAGGAGACCCCCGGCCAGGAGGCTGCTCGGGGGTCTCTCCAGCATGCCCTGCGTGCTTGCGTGGAGCATCCTAGACCTTCCAGGGGCCGCGTAGCCTCCGATCCCCACAGCCCCCACCAGCTCCGTGATGGAGCCAGCAATCGAGCGGGTAGCCGATTTGGCTGCCCAGGGGTTCCCTTTGATCGTAACCCTAACCCCGCAGACCTCCTTTCGGTGAGTCTCACTGATCGTGAGACTCGCCTCACTGTTGCTCTGATGGTGTGATTCTGTGGGGTCAACACCCTTATAGGATATGCTCCTGGTCTTGTCCCTGTTCTGTCTCCACATGCTGTATCATGGCTTTTTAATGATATTGCTATGCTGGGACAGAATCTCCTGCTGGACCAGTATCCATGACTCATAGATGTTGAGTTGATGCAACATCCTGGGTTAACTTGCAGTGAGACAAATTATGATGCTGTGTAGGCTTAGCGCTCCCTGTTCCTAATCACACACGTTAATGCTGGTTTAGTGGTTCCTGAAACTGGACTGCTAGCAACTTTGGAGACCTTGAAACCCAAAGCTGGGATGATCCTAAACTACTGCATTTGAACCTTTCTGTGGGCACATGTACTGGTGATTGCTGATCCCATGATCTAATGGGATGTGTAATGCACCACAATCCTATGTGGTCTAACATCACATGGATATCTATGATATAGGAATGAATTCCTAAAGGAGAGTCTGTGTACAATTGTATCACCAGTATTTGGAATTGCATAATGTGTTGCCATGCTTTGAGCCAATCCACTTTTGCCCAATCTGTTATTAAAGCATTTCATTCCTGCACCTAATCTCAGTGCATCTAATCTTTGTCCTTCGTATTAATAGGAACTGAGGATTGTTCTACAAATTGTGTCTGTCTTGCCTTCATTTCCGCATGTTGCAGTCTCAGCCCTTGCATACCATTGTACCATCACAAACTGGATCATTCCAAGGTATCAATATACTTGTTTACATCCCTGAGTAGATCATTTTCTGATAATGATCACAAAGTTCTAAAAAACCATCTAATTTTCTCCCTTACTATTATTGTTTCTCCAACTAAATTAGAATTGCTTGATGCAAATTTCTAGGGACATTTACATAGTTGAAATCAGCCACCTCACCGGCTTACCCATTTTGTGTCCTCCTCCCACTCTCATTGATTGCTGTGATAGTTAGAATATAGAAATACTTCTTTAGAGAGAGTGTTTGTGTGTGTGCTAGGAAAATCAGCATTGTGCAAGAGACACCCTGAAGGGAAACGTAAAAATGTAAGCCAGATACAACCTGCCTCCTCCCTTTCGATTATTTGCTTAATAAGTTTTTAGCAATATATTTAATGATCCAACTGTTTTGACACTCATCTCCATGACTTCTGGCCAGGAGAGCAACTGTCCCTATCTAGTCTCAGCACAACATGTTTCCAGTGGTTATTGCCAATATCTACCTTATGTTTCATTTTAGAGTGTGAGCCCTTTGGGGACAGGAAGTCATCTTGTTTATTTTTCTATGTAAACCCGTTTGAGATTTATTTATTTTTGGTTGAAAAGCAGTATATAAACATTCACAATACTAGCTATTTTCAGTGCCTAAAGGAACTGTCGCTCTCTTTGTTCATTGATCACTTTCATCTCCTCTTTTAAACACTTCCTCAACATTTGCTCCACATCTGTTAGCAAGAACTCTGTTGAGCTGCCTAAGCCTAAATGTAGTATCTTCTGCTCTGTTGCCCCTCAAGCTTGCCTGACACCATCTCCCCCTAGTCATGTGTTTTGGTACATACCACTCCATGTGTCAGTCCTTAGTCTGTCTGCCATTCTCCCAACTGTGGCCTTATCTCTGTGTTCAAGGGACATTACCAATATTATTATACTTGTCCCTAGTAAATTACTTTTGTTTTAGGGGAGACATTGTGGATGTGCTTTGGGATCTTTTGTTTTGTGCTTATGAGAAAGGGTTAGGGTTAGTTGCTAGAAGTGCCATTTTCCAGGTTTCGGTCCCCTGGGCTCTAGGAGTCAAATCTCTGGGTCGGGAGTGCAATGCATGCACCTCCTCTTTAGAGTCTGGAAAACATGCAGGTAAATACATCCTCATGAAGACCCCATTCATTGCACAGCCTGGCATTTCACAAACTTCAGTTGATGAAATTCCTCTTGGACTACTGACATTTGCTGATATCCTAACTAAATTACTCCTGAGTAATCCTATTAGTGGACACAATGCACAGCATACCATGTCACTGTAGGCACCTAAACAATGCTGGCACTGTTGCAAAAGAGTGCACTTGTGCTAATAGATAAAATTGTTCTTTCGCAAAGTTAAGGCCATGATTTCCAATGGTCGCAACATCACACAACGCTCTTGCACAATAGTATGGGGATTGTTTTAGATGCCCACAGTAGCACAGGCAGTGCAGAACCACCTTCAGTCTACTGTGTATCATGTCAGCCACTGAAATTAATTAGTCCTTTAGAGAAACTCTGGAGTAGTACTATTAAGTCAGCCATTGATAGGATAATTTTATTTTTCTAGTATATCTTTAACCAATTCAGGCTACTGTAGAATAAATCAACAGAACAGGTGGCAGGCAGTGAAGAGCCTTCAGCAATGTAGTAGTCTGTATATATGGGAACACGTCAGGTAGTGTGTCTTGGTGTGAGAAGGGGGCATTGCAAGTGATCGGTAGCATCCCTAGTTCCATCATGTCTTTACACTTTTGGAGGAGGCGCTAACTTGGCCATCCACTACAGATTGTAATCTGTCTGGGGAAGGGAATTCTGCTGAGCACTTGGCATGCTTGTGGTGCTAAACTAACAATGACAAATTAACTGCAAGTAGTAGAAATGATTGTAAGCACGATTCACAGATGGTTCCATGTTAAAGCTTTGGGATTATTTTTGACTGAAAAATTATCATAACTGGGTTTTTTTCTCCCACCCTAGGAAAGCTAAAAAAATTTTAAAACTACCCACACTTTCTTCAGGTCTAAAGAATATGAAGCAGGAACATCTGGGTTTAGCTTGCACATTGTAGGTTTTCATAAAATTATTTCCCCAAATAATGTGTATATATAATTTTCCTAACAGCAATTGATGTTAGGAAAATATAGGAGGAAATTATAGAATTAAAGGGGACAGTTTGTATGCCTGTGTATGTGAGTGTGTGTGTAATTTTGAGAATACCCAACCTGGTGGTATCAAACTACTAATTGTACTGTATTATCAAACCTTCGATCCATTGAAGCAAATTTAGTCCCATATGGTCAATGGAATTTAAGGAGACTTTACATGAAATATTAATGACCTGCATGGCATCCATTAGGATGGATTCTGTGGAAGTTTCTTTCATTATACTGCATCTTATTTCCTAAAAGAGAACACATTTCTGACTAGTACAGGATGTTTCATGAAGAATGGGGTGTTACGCAACAGGTAACATTGTCTTTGCAGAGAAGTCATGCTTTGTTCTCTCTGGAGTGTTTGTTACAGTGCTACAGTTATGATGAATAGGTCAGGCAGTGCAAATGGTCCTTGTGACCTGTTCATGTTACGTAGTCTGTGCTCCGGGTACTGTGTGTGTGTGTGTGTGTGTGTGTGTGTGTGAAACAACAAACAGAAGTACCTTGTTGGAACAGGTTTTGAGAATCTAGGGTCTGCTGAGGAATCCAACTATCAATATAACTTAACACGACTATAATGCACTTAAGAAAATTTAAGCCCAGTTTATATGTTACCTTTGTGGCATGCTTGCACGTGCAAAGCCACTGTCTCATTGTGGGCTCTCACATCACATTGGTAAGGGATGGCTGTTCTGATCATGCAAATACTGTAATTGAGCCTTGTGGGTGCTTTTCATGCTGGTGTGTTCTCCCTCTATGAATACTTCAGATGCTGGCAAAAACAATGTGCACTGAAATGGGTGACTTCTGTGGTTAAACTATCCATATGTTATGAATGTGACAGGAACATGAAGTCAGCTCAGTGGTGGCAACCACACCAGGAATGTATTTTGTGAATTGGGCTGTAGACCTGTTTGAGTCAGTGGGGCTAACTCAAGCTTTGATTCAAGTAAACTTGGCTTTTGGGGCTGTGGATGAAATTGTTTTAATATTATTTGGCTCCTAAAACTGACCCCACCCCTTAGAAGGTTTTAAAGAAATCAGGTCCTGTGGTCTTTGTTGCCAAAACATTCAAACCATTTGGGGTTGGGATGAAATGAAGTACCTTTGACTGAATAAGAAGCGGGTTGGGGATTCTGCACCTCTTCTTTCCTTAACTATCACTACTCAGATATTGACCAGTGGAATAAGGTAATTGAACAGCTGGGAACCCCCTGCCCAGAATTCATGAAGAAACTCCAGCCCACCGTGCGGAACTATGTGGAAAACCGACCTAAATATGCTGGCCTCACATTCCCCAAACTTTTCCCAGACTCTCTCTTTCCAGCTGATTCAGAACACAACAAACTCAAAGGTAAGAGCAAAGAAAGAGTATGAACCATGCAGGAACAAGTGCTGTGTGAGAAGGAGCTGGGTGGGGAGGGAATGGATTGATGGCATCTATATCTCACCATTTTCCCCCATGGCGGGACTAAAGGAGCTTTCATAGGACTCCCATGTGGCCTCCATCCAGGAGGCCTGACCCCAGACTTGATGAAACTTCAGCGAAGTTAAATGCATCCTGTGCCTTCAGACCACGTCCTGGGAAATGTCAGAGAAGCTTTCCTGAATTCCTGGGGTGGGGGTGGGGGGCTACTTGAAAAAAAGACCCTCTGTTGTGCATTAGCAAAGTTTACCTCTATAAACCAAGAGGAGTTTTAAGGATCACGTGTGAAAATGATATACATATACAGTGCTGCTTTTCATATGACATTAATGAGTGGTAATGGATATTTTACAGGGGACAAGATACATGTATACACTAAACATGCTATAAAAATAGGTAATAATCACTCACTGGAAGGGTGTGGTTAGTTCTCTGTGTTTTGGAGGGATTGTTGACTTTCCAACCAGCTCTTGTGACTGTCCCTTTAATGGCACTTTGAGCTGTTGCAATTAGTAGGCAATTCTGCTGATCTCCAAGCCATGTAAAGTTTCACCTGGAGCATTCCCAGATGCCAGTTTTACTTTGATTAACCATGGAAGGGCAGGTGCATGTTCACATAATGTCCAGCTTTAGGTCGAAGTCCCTGCGAGCTATCAGGGAGCTCTCCAGGCACGATTCGTGTTTTTCATTGCTCATTGGAGCTTAGCCCAATTTATGTCTGGGGTTAAAAAAGAAAAGAAAAGTCCTCTTCTTGCATAGGTTTTTACGCAAATTCTCAATATCTGTAACTCGCAGTACTTCACCCCACTTAATCCTGTGGTAAAGCTCCTGGTGATTTCTGCATATCACACCTCTGTTAAAGGCAGAAAAACAGGCAGAGAGATTTTTTCACCCCTCTTGGCCAGTTGACAACCCTATTGGGTAAAGGAGTAACCCAGGCCACTCTGCCACCCAATCATCTTTTTGAAGAACGTTTGATACTTGGTTAGTAAATACTGGTCCACATTGAGCACAGTGAACTGCAGGTGGTTGAGCACTGCCTGTGCTGCTGTGTGTGTGTGTGTGTGTGTGTGTGTGTGTGTGTGTGTGTGTGTGTGCAGACCTCACTGGCATTATTGTGGAACTGGGCAGTTCCGCACTGACTTCAAGCCTCACAAACAGTTGTGTGCCACAAAGCCCATTGGTAACTAACTGTGTTTGCATGACTTGAAATCAGAGTGGAACTGCCTGGATACACAATAGTATGAGCAGGCTTTACACACATGCAGCAGTGCGGGAGATGCTCAGCCACCCATAAGAACATAAGCAGCCCTACTGGATCAGGCCCACGGCTGATCTAGTCCAGCATCCTGTTTCCCACAGTGGCCCACCAGATGCCTCTGAGGAGCCAAGATGTGAGAGCATGCCCTTGCTCTTGCTCTGCTGCAACTGGTCTTGCAAAGCCATGGTTTACTGCACTGAATGAGGCGATCCCCACGATCCCTGGAAAGTGGGCTAAGGGAGCTTAGCCCTCTTTCCAGGGATCTTGGGAACCACCAGGCTTGCAGGCGAGCCCAGTGCTCCCAAGGCGCCTAATTCCCCCTCCCCTTAAATGAGGTTAAATAAATAAATAAAATAAATAAACAGAGCAAGTGCTCCATTAATCTCATTTGGTTGCTCATGTGTTGTGGTTGCTCGTGTGTCAGTTGCTTGCCGTGGTTGCTCATGTGTCGGTTGCTCATGCAAGCAGCCTCCCAGGCTCGGGGGTCTCTCCAGGATGCCCCATGCATTCACGTGGGGCATCCTGGAACTCATCCCCACAGCCCCCACCGGCTCTGTGATGAAGCCGGCCGCCGTGTGGGCAGCCGATCTGGCCACCCAGCTATGAGCGGCTGCTCGTCTGTGGCTAAGCCCGCTCTCCCCACAGACCCGGAAGAAGCTCTTCTCACCGATCGTCAGAAGAGCTTCCATGTGTGCTACTATCACCACAAAATTGGTTTTAGAGTAGTCTTGCTGGATGACTGTGGAGCACTTTAAGTTGCTTGAAGGAAATATTTCAGGGCTGTGCTCTGAAACCCCATTTGCAAGCTGTGAGGTTGTGGGCAGGCACTTAATGGAGGATCCTGTGACGTTCACTACTTGTATCTACAGTATTAATGGCCCTGACAGCTTGCTGGTGATTTCATTCCTTGCTACTACCAGGTGCCATTCCCCCCGCCGCCTCTCTTTTTACCACCAACTCAACAGGGTGAGGATAGGAAGCATTGCCCCCACTCTGATATCTTCAGACATCGTCACATAGCCGGACCTCATTAGTGATGTGACTTTGTCATGATGCCAAGTCAGAGTGAGAGCAATAAGCATTGTGGCAACTTGTGGGTGGAAATAAGGAGTGAAGACTGCCCTTTTTATTCAGGCCTTTGGCCAATGAGCTGTCCCTGCTCTTCTTTAAATTTTAAATTTTTAGCTATGTTTTGTTTTTATGTTTTTATTGAGTTTTATTATTTTTGTCTTGTTTTGTTGAATTGTATTGTTTTATCCTGTTGTTAACCAGTCTGGGAACTTAGAAGGGTGTATATAAGTATAAATATAAATAAAATAAAGGAGGTGGGGAGCAGCAGTAATGAATACAAAGATCACCATGGCCAGGATCACAAACAAGTGGAAGCAGAAAAAAAAGAAAAAAAGAAAAGGAAAATAAAAGAAGAATGTGTGTGTGGGGGGAGGGGAGGGCAGTTGTGAAAACATTTCTTCTACCCCAAAGCATCACTTTTGAGAGGAATAAGAAAGCTTGAGAGCTTTCGTCTCTGCCATTGAACGTTCCCAGAAAAGCAGGGAGAATCCAGTCTTCTGCTTATAACCCACCCAGCCACCCACAGGGAAGAGTCCCTTCTCACCTACTCCTCCTCCATCAGCAGCTCTCTTGCACTCAAAGCTCATGGGAGGGTTCCTGATGTCCAGTATTGCACACAGGGGAAGGAATGTACTCATCCCCAGTTCCATCTTTTTGTCTGAAACAAAGATACTTCAGTGCTGATATACTGAATAAAAGCACACGCACGAAACCTTCCTAAAACAATTACCTTATGAGACTGAAAGCTGCTGGACAAAATTGCTTTGGATTTAGTCTTTGTCAGCAGGGAGGCGGAGAGTGCCACATTTTGATTCAGCATCAGCAGCCAAGATTTGATAATAGGGAACCAAATTCTGTCTGGAGTACAATGGTGCTAGACGAGATGTTGCCATTGTGTGCCACCAGTGACAAGAACTCGTAGGATTCTAAACATAAGCGAAACCCATTATTAACTTCAATAGGATGGCAACCTTCCCCTGAAAATGGTGATTGATGTGTGTGTAATATAGAAAAGGTTTCCAATCACGGCTCTGGAGCCTTCTACAAACTTGAAGCGTGTATCAGTTTTGCACACATGGATTCTCAAGGTTGCTTGCAGTGGCAATGCATAATGTTTTTTTAATCTGCTGCAATTTGCATGTCATTACCCAGAATGCTTTCCCCTTCATACAGCAAGACGGTTTGTCTGCACTCTGGGGGGTGATTGAAGGTCTGGCCAAATAGCTTTGGAAGCACTGAGTCCTTTCTATAATCCCCCGCTCACACCACACCATCCCAATGATGAAACAGAATAATGGACTTATCAGGGATTTAAAGCAGATGCAGGAAGAATGATAATTAAGATGTCCTTTCAGTCACTGGCTCTTGCATGAAAGCTGTAAACGTATTTTTGCATACATGCAAATATGACTGGCTTCAAATTCTGGTTCGCTGAACTGATTTAGTTCCTAAAATCCTTTCTCTCTCTTAACCGAAATGCTGTGCCATTAACGAATGTGTTTGACATCCTGAAAACCAGTACTCCATCCTTCTGCAGCAGAAGTGATATTTTGACATTTGGCAGACAATCACAGAAGCAATTTACAGATCCCCTTTACTTGCATGGAGTCCTTTACGTGCATGGAGTCCTTTACGTGCGTGCCATTCCTTATGCACACTTCTTCTTAGACAAAATTAATATTTCCACTAGTCATTGCTTTTCAATCATCTAATGCAATCATCTAAAAAGCAACTTTTTGTTGTTCAGAGGTAAAAGCAATTATAACAATAAAGTGAACTATAAAAGCCAAATTATTCTGACTAATTTAGTGTATGCCTATTTAATGGCATGTTGGTATCTAAATGGAGATTCACAGATTATTTACAGTGGTTAAGCCTTTTGATCCACTCTCAGTACAAATTGTGGTGACTGACATGATGAGGAAAATGATTCAGAATAGTTTCATTGAAATTAAAAGGAGAAGTGCCATTGAAATTAAAAGGACAAATTACTCAAAGTAGTCCTGTTGAAATAATAATAATAATACTGGGTTTAATACTGGCTGCACAAGAACAGGCACTGAGAACAAATACATTAAGAGCAAAAGTAGAAAAATCCACAACAAACAACAAGTGCCGCCTTTGTAAAGAAGCAGATGAAACTGTGGACGACCTAATCAGCTGTTGTAAAAAGATCGCACAGACTGACTACAAGCAAAGGCATGACAAGGTAGCAGGGATTATACACTGGAATATGTGCAAAAAACACAAGCTACCTGTAGCCAAAAATTGGTGACCATAAAATTGAAAAAGTTGAAGAAAATGAAGATGTAAAAATATTATGGGACTTCCGACTACAAACAGACAAACATCTGCCACACAATACACCAGATATCACTGTAGTCGAGAAGAAAGAAAAACAAGTCAAAATAATCGACATAGCAATACCAGGGGATAGCAGAATAGAAGAAAAAGAAATAGAAAAAAATCACCAAATACAAAGATCTACAAACTGAAATTGAAAGGCTGTGGCAGAAAAAGACCAAAATAATCCCAGTGGTCATTGGCGCCCTGGGTGCAGTCCCAAAAGACCTTGAAGAGCACCTCAACACCATAGGGGCCACAGAAATCACCATCAGCCAATTACAAAAAGCAGCTTTACTGGGAGCAGCCTATATTCGGCGACGATATCTATAACAGCAACAACATTGACAATAAAATTCTGGCATCCCAGGTCCTTGGGAAGGACTCGATGTCTGGATAAAACAAACCAGTCAATAACATCTGTCTGACTGTGTAAACAAGAAATAATAATAATTATTATTATTATAATAACCTCCCCCAGTGAGGCACTACCTTGGCATGGTTGTGGGGCTTGTGTGCTCTGAGGAAGGTGAGAGCTATGCCAGAGGTCCAACCATACTGGACAGGTCTCACCAGAGGAGCCAGACAAAGAGTGCCTCTCCCATCAACAATATGGTGAGACGTAACTTTAATAAATCTATACCGGATTGGTTGTCGCCCGGGTCAACAAGGACCGCGCCAGGTGCTATAGTCCCTGGACATCTGGTGGCAAGTGGGCAACAGGATCTTCAGTTGAGCAACCAGGGCTGAAGACAGCAAAGTTACTGGAAGAAACATCGCTTAACTGAAAAAAATATACGAAAAATGCCAACAAGGAAATAATGATCTGCTATTAAAAGTCTAGTCCAACTAGAAGAGGTTATTTAAAAAGAATGTACCAAATTTGGAAAGAGAAGCATCCAGATACAGAAATAACAGAACAATGCTAGCAGACCAGAGAAGATACATAATAAGAAATAAAGTATTCACAGGAGTTGAGCTGGAAGAACTGCAAAGAGCAACACAGGCTCAAGATATGGAAGAAGAATTACCACCAATTGAAGAAGTTGCTCAGGCGCAGGTGGAGGAGGTGTTGGAAATAGAGGATGCCACTGTTACTGAACTGTTTCAAAATCAAAACCAGGCAACCACCCCTTTGCCTTCACCTCAAAAACCCAAATGCCGTTTAACAGAAAAGCAACAAGAACTAAAGCAAAAAATAACTGAGCTCATGAACCAAACAACCACCAGGGTTTGACTTCCAGCTCTAAAAACAGTTGCCAAAAAACAACTTGCTCAGGCATTAAAAGATGTCAATGCTGCACTTGCAGAGATAACAACCAAGAATTTGCAAGAAACAAACCAACTAATGTACAGTGCAGCAACAATAACAACACAAGAGCTTGGATATAAGATCAGTGGACCTGTAAAAAAAGAAAGCAGTACATCACCTAAATGGAAGATTAGATTAGAAAATAAAATCTCCAGGCTTAGATCAGATGCTAGTAAATTGAAAGATATGAAAGACAAGAAGCTGAAGAATGAAAACACCAAACAGTATCTGATCCAAAAATACCACCTAGATTCAAGGAAAATTGGAGAAGTCCTGGAAATAATAAAGCAGCAAATAACAGCAGTGTCAAAGAAGATTAGCAGGTATGAAGCCAGAATTACACAACACAGGCAGAATCTCCAATTCCAGTCAAATCAGAGACATTTCTACCAAAGCATAGAAGGAGAAACTGCAAGAAACATAGAAACACCAAATAAAGAAGAAACAGTGCAATTCTGGGGGAAATTATGGGACAATCCAATAGATTATAATAAAAAAGCAGGCTGGATGAAAGAGGTCAAAAAATGTAACCAACAAATGCAAGATCTAATAATAACACCAGAATTAATAAGTGAAAGAGCAAAGAAAATTAAAAATTGGACTGCTCCAGGCGACGATGAACTGCATGGCTTTTGGCTTAAACACCTAACAAGCCTTCATAAACAACTATCAAAACAGTTCAATCACATTTTGCAAGGAGGTGATATTGAACAGTGGCTAACAACTGGGAAAACTCATCTCATCATGAAAGACCCAGCAAAAGGTGCAGTTCCAAGTAATTATAGACCGATAACCTGCCTGCCAACCATGTTCAAATTATTAACTGGAATAATAGCAGATGAAGTCATGCAACACTTATTAACTAACAAACAGCTTCCAGTTGAACAGAAAGGAAATTGCCCAAACACCAGAGGCACAAAAGACCAGCTGCTGATTGACAAAATGATTTTAGAAAATTGCAAGAGAAGAAAAACAAATCTAAGTGTTGCATGGATTGACTACAAGAAAGCCTTTGATTCATTGCCTCACACATGGATACTAAAATGTTTAGAAACAACTGGTGTCAGCAAAAACATTCAGATATTTATAAAAAAAGCAATGAGCATGTGGAATACACAGTTAACAATCAATGGCGAGGCACTTGGAGAGGTTAGCGTTAGAAGAGGCATTTTCCAAGGGCACTCACTATCCCCTCTATTGTTTGTAATCGCCATGACCCCACTTTCACAAATACTAAACAAAACAGGCCTCGGATACCAAACATCTAAAACATCAAGTAAAATCAACCATCTGCTGTACATGGACGATCTGAAGTTGTATGGAAAGTACCAGTCAGAAATCGAATCACTGCTAAGCACTGTCCGTATGTTCAGTAGCGATATAGCAATGGAGTTTGGACTAGACAAGTGTGCTGCATTAATAATGAACAGAGGGAAAATAAGAAAAACAGAAGGAATAGAACTGCCCAATGGAAGCAAGATCAAGAACCTGGAAGAGAAAGAACATTACAAATACTTGGGCATTCTCCAGGCTGATAACATTGCACACACTGAAGTTAAAAGAAAAATTGGAAGTGAATACATCAGGAGAGTCAGAAAAATCCTCAAGTCCAAACTCAATGGCGGGAACACCATACAAGCCATAAACACCTGGGCTATACCTGTTATCAGATACACTGCAGGAATAATAGACTGGAACCAGGCAGAGCTAGAGATGCTGGATCGTAAGACCAGGAAAATAATGACCATCAATCATGCTCTGCACCTCCGCAGTGATGTAGATAGGCTATACCTCCCTCGCAGCTCCGGTGGAAGAGGAATGCTGCAAGTCCATCAAACAGTAGAGGAGGAGAAAAGAAGCCTTGAAGAATATATCAAGGACAGTGAAGAAGATGCACTTCAAATGGTCAATAACGCGAAACTATTCAACACCAATGAAAGAAAGCAGGCCTCCAAGAAAGAACAAGTCAAGAACCGAGCAGAAAGATGGAGAAATAAGCCCCTGCATGGTCAATATTTGCACAATATAAGTGGAAAATCAGACATCACCAAGACCTGGCAATGGCTTAAGAATGGCAACTTGAAGAAAGAAACAGAGGGTTTAATACTGGCTGCGCAAGAACCAGCACTAAGAACAAATTCAATAAGAGCAAAAGTAGAAAAGTCAACCACAAACAGCAAGTGCCGCCTTTGTAAAGAAGCAGATGAAACAGTGGACCACCTAATCAGCTGTTGTAAAACGATCGCACAGACTGACTACAAACAAAGGCATGACAAGGTAGCAGGGATGATACACTGGAACATCTGCAAAAAACACAAGCTACCTGTAGCCAAAAATTGGTGGGACCATAAAATTGAAAAAGTGGTAGAAAATGAAGATGTAAAAATATTATGGGACTTCCGACTACAAACAGACAAACATCTGCCACACAATACACCAGATATAACTGTAGTTGAGAAGAAAGAAGAACAAGTGAAAATAATCGACAAAGCAATACCAGGGGATAGCAGAATAGAAGAAAAAGTAATAGAAAAAATCACCAAATACAAAGATCTACATATTGAAATTGAAAGGCTGTGGCAGAAAAAGACCCAAATAATCCCAGTGGTCATTGGCGCCCTGGGTGCAGTTCCAAAAGACCTTGAAGAGCACCTCAACACCATAGGGGCCACAGAAATCACCATCAGCCAATTACAAAAAGCAGCTTTACTGGAACAGCCTATATTCTGCAACGATATCTATAACAACTGACAATAAAATCCAGCCATCCCAGGTCCTTCGGAAGGACTCGATGTCTGGATAAAACAAACCAGTCAATAACACCTGTCTGACTGTGTAAACAAGAAATAATAATAATAATAATAATAATAATAATTATTATTATTATTATTATTATTATTATTATTATTATTATTATTATTTTACACAGTCAGACAGGTGTTATTGACTAGTTTGTTTTATCCTGACATCGAATCCTTCGTAAGGACCTGGGATGGCTGAATATTATTGTCAGTGTTGTCGCAGACTGGGAACAGCCTATATTCTGTAATAATAATAATAATTATTATTATTATTATTATTATTATTATTATTATTATTATTATTATTATTATTTACATTTTATATCCCGCTCTTCCTCCAAGGAGCCCAGAGTGGTGAACTACATACTTGAGTTTCTCCTCACAACAACCCTGTGAAGTAGGTTAGGCTGAGAGAGAAGTGACTAGCCCAGAGTCACCCAACTAGTATCATGGCTGAATGAGAATTTGAACTCAGGTCTCCCCGGTCCTAGTTCAGCACTCTAGGACAAGTTGCCCTTTTAATTTCAACGGGACTACTTTGAGTAATTTCCCTCATAATGTCAGCCAGTTTAGGCAAATGGCATCTCCGGATGTCCCCCACAAACCTCTCTTGAAAATCAGCCAAAAAAGGTGCACGGGGCACTTGGACTCCACAAGTAAGCTCAGAGAATTTTAATTCTTATGCTAGCTCTTGTGGTTAATTTGTACAGAGATGGGGGAGGGTTTTGCAGCCATCCCATCTCTTTAGAAGCTTTTATGCCTAATCCATCTAGAGGACAAAGGAACTCTGGCTGTGGTTTCTGTGAGATGAGGGAGATGCACTCCATACATGCTGAACCCTGGCAATGAAATTAGGGTTCCTGGCTTGTGACCAGGGGTGTAGCTATAATTGAGCGAATGGATTCAAAGAACCCTGGCTTCTGAGGGCCCCCCAGCTCCATCCCTCCCTATTTTCTTCATTAACTCTGAGGGGCTGCTGGGGAAAGGGGTGAACACAGGTCCTCTCTTCCCTAGATACGCCCCTGCTTGTGTAGGAGTTCCAGCATTCTTTGGTGGCAGACCACAATGTGGCCTTCCCTTGATATGTTTGTATGTGTGTGTGGGGGTGTGTGTGTGTGAGTCTAGAATTTGCTGCTGAGTCTAGGAGATGTAAATATGCACATCTAGGGCAGGATCCTGAGATCCACGCACAGAGTCCCACTTGCTCAACTGAGAGGATATTCACATGGTCTGCAAAAATCGGGCTAAGGGAGCCTAGCCTGGTTTTTGCATACCGTGTGAACTACCGGGCTCGGCTGCGAGCCTGGTGGTTCCTGAGCGGGTAACCCGCTAAACTACCCCTCCCCTTAAACCGGGTTTGCAGAGCGAGCGCTCCGCAAACCCGGTTTTTTTGCTCGTGAGTTGCCGCGGGGTGGCTCTGCGGGGTGATACTCATGAGTAGACCCCTGACCGGGAGGCTCAGCAGCCTCCTGGCTTGGGGGTCTCTCCAGCATGCCCTGCGTGCTTGTGCAGGGCATGCTGGGGCTTCTGGGGGCCACATGGCCCCCGAACTCCCCAGCCTCCGCCGGCTCCGTCACGGAGCTGGCAGTTGTGTGGGCGGCTGATCCGCCTGCCCCGGCAGGGCTTCCCGATAGTCTGTGGGGAGAGTGGGCTTCGCCCGCTCTCCCCACTAACCTAGGGAAAGCAGGTCTCACTGATCGTGAGACCCGCCTGGGCGTTCTCACCATCTTCTCCCTGCGGCAACCCTTTGCACCCCCTTAAAAGCTGTTCCTGTGGGTTGAGTGGACTTTTTGGAATAGTGTCGGATTGGGAACTGAAGTCAAGGTGGTGGTGGAGAAACAGCAGCATTCAGCAGATTCCCCTCTTATACAAGTGGAAGTATCTTCTGCTCACACAAGGAACTCTCTGGATGTTGGCTATACTATCTTCTGTCTATATATTTATTTCTCCTAGGCGTACCCATCGCTAATCCCATGTGTGGCAGCTCTCGCAAGAGAGCTGCGGATTAGCGACGGGGACGGGAGGAGAAGCGGGCACGGTGGAGAAGTGGTGGCTGCCAGGACGGCCGGCAGCACAGGGTAAGTGGTGGCCGCCAGGACGGCAGGTGGCCGTGCAGGGGAAGTGGCCACCGCCAGGCTGGCAGATGGCCAACTAAGGAGAAGTGGCCACCACCAGGACAGAACACGGTTGGCCGAGGAGAAGCGGCTGCCGAGGAAGAACGGGCTGGGGGGGGGATGAAATGAGGCTGGAAGGGAGGAGAAAGAAATGGGGCTGGAGGGGGGAGAAAGAAATGGGGCTGGAGGGGAGGAGAAAGAAATGGGGTTGGGGGGAGAAAGAATTGAAGATGGGGGAGGAGAGAGACAGGGAGAACTAGGGGTGCAGATGCTCTGCGCCAGGTCAGCTAGTTTAATGTAGGTCTTGTATTTCTTCATTGTAACTGATATACAACTCTCTGCTGTGCAGGTCAGAGTTCCTAATCTGTATTAGGATTTTGCAGCTCTGTGGTCACCAGGAGTTGACAATGACTCGACAGCACACGATACTTTTCATTACAGTATGAACAGGAAGAGGATGGATATTCTAGATTTACTTAAAGGTTTTTCTATACAGTTTTTCTGCCTTTAAAATGGCATCCAAAGTGCTGTATAACATAAAACCATAATAGAAAATGAAACCTGTACAAATCCAGCAATAAAGAAAGGCAGAAAGGAATAAATCGGGATTCATATGGACTAAATATGCATGACTGTATATGCTTGATTGTACATGGAAGCACAGCAAACAGTCAGAATATTTTGCAGCTAGTGCTCATATTTTGTTTGGTTGCTCCTTTAAAAACTAACTGTGAATGACAGTGGGTGTTTTTTTTAATTTTTAGAGAAGTTGTTTTTAATATCTCAAATAAGAAATAATTTGTGATGCTAATTAAGAAGGAAAAAGAATACTGCTGTGCCTGAAGCACTTAGCATATGGATAGCTTTTTAAATACAGTATTTTGGTGGTACAAATTGTTGCTACGGAGGAAAAGCAGAACTGTATTCACACCCACACTCAGGTGGCCTGTATGTGTGTTTTGACTGACAGCTAGAGGAGACATGATTTTCAACCAGAAGAATGCTGTTTTTCCTTTGCATGTCAATCATCAAAATACGCTTTCCCTTAATTAAGGGAGTAATCAAGCTCCTTCTGTCAGAATGTCTCAAGAGTTGGTCTCTATTGGCCAGAATCCATTTTTTCCTTGCTACTCCCACAGGCTTTCTGATTCTCAAGGACTATGAATAGTAAAGTAGGCAGCCACTGGTGTTTCTGCTCCCATTCAAACTTGGGGCATTTCAATGGCATTTAAAGGGAAGCAGTTAGTTTACTGCAGATTGAAGGAGATTTGGGTTAGGAAAACTTTGGTAAGCCATCAGGTTCAATTTCTGACACATATACTGCCACCAATGCTCTTTATCATCTACATGAAACTGCTGGGAGAGATCATCAGGAGATCTGATGCAGAGTGTTATCATCAGTATGATGACGACACCTACGTCTATTTCTCCATGTCAACATCATCAGGAAAAGCCATAAACTCCCTAAATGCTTGCCCGGAGGTAGTGATGGACTGGATGTGAGATAACAAACTGAGACTGAATCCAGATAAGCCAGAGGTACTTATTGTGCGGGTTCAGAACTTGGGAGACAATTTTGATCTGCCAGTTCTGGATAGGGTCACACTTCCCCAGAAGGAACAGGCATGTAGTCTGGGAGTGTTCCTGGATCCAAACGTCTCCCTCATATCTCTGTTTGAGGTGGTGACCAAAGGTGTTTTCTATCAGCTTTGGCTGATACACCAGCTGCGTCAGTTTTTTGAGATAAAGGTCCTCAGAACAGTGGTACATATGCTGGTAACACCCAGACCAGGGGCGGAGCCACCATTGAGCAGACAGGTTCAAAGAACCCAGGCTGCCACCCCTCAGGGGCCACACCTCGCGCTCCAGACATGCCCCCCATGTCTGATGTCAGATGCGGGGGCGTGGCTAAACACTCCCTGCATCTGATGTCAGATGCAGGGTGCAGGGCTAGGGGGGCCGTGGCGGCTGCAGAACCCCAGCTGCCGTTGGCCTCCCCCTGCCTCTGTTCCAGACTTGACTACTGCAGTGTACTGTATGTGGAGCTGCCTTTTTATGTGGTCTGGAAACTGCAGTTGGTCCAGAAATGCAACAGCCAGGTTGGTCTCAGGGTAATCTTGGAGAGACCATATTACTCCTATACTAAAATAACTACACTGGCCACCAATAAGTTTCTGGCCAAAATACAAGGTGCTGGTTATAACCTCTAAAACCCTAAACAGCTTAGGCCCTGGGTATTTCAGAGAATGTCATCTTCACCATGAGCCCCATCGCCCATTGAGATCATCCGTAGAGGTTTGTCTGTAGTTTCAACCAGCTCGTCTGGTGGCTACACAGGGATGGGCCTTCTCTGTTGCCGCTCCAATACTCTGCACTCTCTGCTGAAATAAGAGCCGCCCCATCTCTGACAACTTTATATAACCAGGGTTCCTCCAGATGTTCCTTAACTACAACTCCCATCATCCCCAGCTACAATGTATTGCACACATCTGGAGGAACGCTGGTTGGGAACCACTGCTGTAGACAATCTAAAGATGGTTGTATTCACAATGGTTGACATGATGAAGAAGATTGCTCAAAGCAGTCCCATTGAAATTAAAAGGACAAAGTAGGCTAGCTTGTCCCTTTAATTTCAATGGGACTACTTGGTCAGCCACTCTAAGAGCAGCTGAACATATGAAGCTGCCTTCTATTGAGTCAGGCACCGATCAGTATTATCTCATCTGCGCTGACTAGTAGCATCCTTCCAGGTTTTCACAAAGGGGCCCTTCCATGCCC
Organism: Hemicordylus capensis; assembly: GCF_027244095.1. Classification (NCBI taxonomy): domain Eukaryota; kingdom Metazoa; phylum Chordata; class Lepidosauria; order Squamata; family Cordylidae; genus Hemicordylus; species Hemicordylus capensis. The sequence goes on along the minus strand of NC_069661.1, from coordinate 20,758,542 downwards.
TACCTGGAGATGCCAGGAATTGAACCTGAAACTTTCTATATGTGAAGCATGTGCTCTACCACTCTAACCCTGTGTCTAGATATTCTAGAGTCCTGTGTAAATTAAATTTGAGATCCTTGTATGTGACATGTCCTTCAGATTAGGAGAGCAACTTTACCCCTATTTCTTCCTGTGGAGTCAGCATTGTAGACTATGACCTTTAAAAAAAAATTCTGTTTCATGCATCATGACCACCAACCTGTAGCGGTCCCATTTTAGAACCCCCTCCATATCTCTTGGCTACAATTTCTACAGATCTTGGGTTGTCAGGTTAGGCTTTGCAATGGAATGGAGATGCCTCCAATCAAATGTCAGAAGGGCTGTCACATACCGTAGAAGAACGAGTGGACTTGTTCTCTGTTGCTTCTGAGGGCAGAATTAGAACCAAAGGATCGAAATTACAAGGAGGCAGATTCGAGCTAGCCATTAGGAGGAATTTCATTCATTCATTCGATTTCTATACTGCCCTTCCAAAAAATGGCTCAGGGCAGTTTACATAGAGAAATAATAAATAAATACGATGGATCCCTGTCCCCAAAGGGCTCACAATCTAAAAAGAAACATAAGACACCAGCAACAGTCACTGGAGGGGTACTGTGCTGGGGATGGAGAGGGCCAGTTCCTCTCCCCCTGCTAAATAAAGAGAATCACCATGTTAAAAGGTGCCTCTTTGCCAAGTTAGCAGGGGTAACTCACTGTAAGAGCTGTTTGACAGTGAAGCAATGTTCCTTGTGCTGTTTGCAATGTATTAATAGTTTATATGCTGCTTTTTAATAAAAAGTCTTAAAGCTGTTTACATAGGGAGAAAAAAAAAGATGGTTCCCTGAACTCCAGAGGGCTCACAATCTAAAGACAAACACAGGGCAGGCACCAGCAACAGCCACTGGAGGGATGCTCTGCTGAGGTGTGAGAGAGAAAATTGCTCTCCCTAGGCTAAATCTAAAGAGATGTGCCACTTTCAAAAGTGCCTCTTTGCCCAGACAAAAGTGCCCGGACAAAAGTGCCTCTTTGTCCGGGATGTTGTAGAAGATTTCTGCACTGAGCAGAGTGTTGGACCAGAAGACCTCCAAGGTCCATTCCAACCCTCAACTGCTGTGAATCTGTGACACTACATTTCTCTGAGTTTTTGCTGCAGGTCGTTACCCACTGGTTTATTAGTGCTAGAATTAAATGAACAGGTGGTTCTTTATGGAGCGTATGAGAGAGAAACAAATTGCCCTCCTTGATTTGCTGCAGAACAGCTGCTAGTGAGGAAAAATGTCCACCAGTTTACTAAACAATGGCTTAAACGAGAAAATGCTTCTACTGAATAAGGGGAATTAAATAAATTAGCCTTATCTAGGAAAAGAAGCCATATGTAGATTGTCTGCAGGGGCATAGCCACTACTGGGCAACTGGGTTCAAAGAACCCGGGCCACTGCCCCTCAGGGGCTGTACCTCGTGGCCCCGACACGCCCCCTACGTCTGGCATCAGATGCCGGTGTGTGTGGTTTAGCTTCGCAGCGCAGCCAGGCAGGGAGAGCCGCTCCTGGCCGCGCTGCAAATGCAGCGCTGGCCTCAATCTAACTCCCGAATGGGGCCGCGCGGCCCCGTTTGGGAGCTAGACTATGCCCCTGTGCCTGACGTCAGACGTGGGGGGCATGGCTAACCACCCACGTCTGATGTCAGACGTAGGGGGTGGGGCAAGGGGGGGGCGCCGCCACTGCCAGACATGGGCTGCTGCTGGCCTCCTTCCACTAGTTATTGTATGTCCTTTTAAAAATCCATCTGCATCAACTTCTCCCCACCATTTACTGTGTGATCATTCCTGTTCTGACACATTTTCTCTTTTGGTTTCATTGCTCCAGCTAGCCAAGCCAGGGACCTTTTGTCAAAGATGCTAGTGATTGACCCAGCCAAGCGGATATCAGTGGATGAAGCCTTACAGCATCCGTACATTAATGTCTGGTATGACCCGGCAGAAGTGGAGGCGGTAAGTAGAACATGGGCTTTTGCTTTAGAGTGGTGATAGAGCCTCCATTCCGTTAACTCCATTTTGATATTCTAAATCCTTGCGTTGTTTGGAACAGTAACCCTTTAAAGCAGAAACAAGAATTTCCAAGTGAGCCGTTGGACTATTGGCACTCAGTCACCCATGTTCTGTATGCTAATGCCCCCAAACCACCCACACTCTACACTGCCACCATTCATCTCTGAATACCCAATCTGGGGAGATACAGTGAGGACGAACGGTTGCCTTCACGCCCTGCTTCTGGGTTTATGGAAGCGCCTGTTGGCCACAATTAGAAACAGAATAAACTAGCCTTGTTCTGACATTATATCGTATTGGTGTCTGTTCACAAGTATACATTTTTGTGTGAATGTATTTTGCGTACATGCATTCACTCTAAAAGTGGACCTGGGTACAGAACCCCTCCTCAAATACAGGGTACAGATCGAGAGTGTACTGCTGTGCATGTGTTCAACACAATGTATGAATAACTGTACATGCATGCAGATCTGTATGCATTCAGATGTTCATGTAGATTTGTATGTGTTCAGAGGTCGGCACACAGGTACATTTTTGTGTGAATGATTGTGTCTGCATTCATTTTAAACATGAACCTGGGTACAGACTTGCTGAAATGCAGGATACAGATAGAAAGGGGACTTCTGTCCCTGCATTGAACATTACTAATGAATAACTGTATCTATGTACACTGTACACAGACTGCATGAGGTGCTTCATACACGTTGAGGTGCTTCATACGAACAGTGTGAAGCGCCGAAAGGAGGTCTGCGGGGAGAGTGGGTTTGCCCGGCCCTCCTTGCAGACGGTAACTTACCTTTCCCTGGGCCCCTGCACTCTCCTGCGGGCCGCCCTTGGCTCACCTGGCAGCTCTGGGGGTTGGGCACAGGGAAGCATCGTCATGCAGCGCTCCACCTCCTGGAGCCCCAATAATGCACCGCACGAGTATGCAGTGCATTACTGGGAGTCCCCCTGCTCCCCACCCCAAATGTGCCCGCCATGGCTGCAAGCAACTGCGGCAGACACACGATCATTTAGCCCAGTTTCTGGGTGCACTCATGCCCAAGACCCAGGTTAAGTGGCAGGCTACTTAAGAGGGCTCGCCACGTGGCTCCTGGCAGTTCTCACGTGCAGGGAAAACTGGGCTGGACTTCCCTAGCCCAGTTTTTGCTGCTCGTGAGAATAGCTTCAATGTGTGAACAGGGCTTCCATTGTCTTGGAAGATCAAGTACACATGCATAGGTAGAACCATACCAAGATAATTACTGTGACATGGAATATTTGGTATAGGGAGTTCACACAGATCATTACCTAAATTATTCTGATGATATGCCAGTATGATTTATATTCACAAGGAATTCTGGATATACACATTATAAGAAGAGGTTAACTGAGTATCACTGTAACAGGTTTCTTACTTAAAGGAGGTAGAAGGCTCTCCAGCCATAATTGGTTTTCCTTGATATCTGTGACTGCTAGGGGAGGGCATGGAGAGTAGCACAGCCATTCTTCCATATGATGGGGCAATAAGCATAATTAACTCTCTGTTTGCCCTCTGGGGGGAAAGGTCAGGTGTTAGTGTGCAGTTACAAGAGGTGTAATCAATCCTAGCAAGCTTTCTCCGATGCCCTAGAGAGCATCTCGTAATCCTTCCCAATGTCAGTGTTGCTGTGGGACTAAATTCATTAGCGTTTGGTAGTCAGTTACCATGGTGATGAGGTGCCATATGGAGAGATGGGTTGCACTCTGCAAGCTGGTGTCTTTTTCTGCTGTGACTAGGACATCTATGGCCTTCGGAGGCCACAAATCATAATGGTTGGTAGCTGGCCACAGGTCAAGCTCCCATGTGGGTGGGGTTAATAAATAATAATTAGGAGTAATGACATTGCTGAGTTTTGTATTTCCTGGCCTGGAAATACGAATCTTGGCAGCTTGAAACATTTGTCTCAAATACAAGGCAAACATTATGGCTCCAAATGCTTCTCTCCAGTTCAGATTTCAATCCACTCACCCATCCATTTACTTCTTTGCTGCTCTGGTGGCGGAGGAAGAAAGGAGAGTTTCTCTCTGCCCCTTCCCCTCTGAGAAGCAGTATATCAGGTGCTGGAGGGGGCAGAGAGGCATTTCTCTTTTTCTGCATCCTACATCTGTTCCAGGTTTTGGGGGAAATGGCATGGTTGTTTGAGCCCAAGGGTAAGTGAGACTGGGTTTTCTGGTAATCAGGAGTCTGTAGTTTGTTTTTTAACACTTGACATTGGGGAAATTCTGCCATTTACTTTTTTTTAGAATTTACAGTGTCCGCTGGGTCTTAATAGATACAATAAGACACTGGGCGGCTTTGCACAATTGCCTGTAAGCACACAGTAAGTGCAAGGGAACTGGAGTGTTCTGTGGCATGTGTGCTCCTGGTGGGCATGTCGTCTGAACCCACTGACGTGCCCAGTTACCAACTTCCGCCCAAGATTCTACGGAGAATCTCTGCCCTGCTTGACACCTAGATTTGAAGTTGGGTGGAGATTCTCAGCAGAATCTGAGGCAGAAGTTGGTAGTTGGGTGCGGCCGACAGGAATCACGCACTGCAGGAACCTCCAGTTCCCTCTGTACTTATGGGTGTTTGTATGAAGCCGTCCATTCTGTGGCAGACCTGCCCATTGTGAGAGCCTGCAGCTTGTTCCTTGTATTTTGCTGTTCGCTTGCATCCTTTCCCAAATTAATTTCCCTTGAACCTTGGATTTCTAGCCCCATGCCCATCACAGGAACACCTTTAATGGGACAAAACGGATCTAAGCCCCTAGTATCTGCTTGGCCACTGTGGCACATTACAGAACTACAGACTGTACCCTTGGGCCAGCACCGGTAGAATGTTTTTTAGGAAATCAACACAGATTAGTTTTATATGCTATGAATGAATCTTGAAGATGTTCTTCTTGAAATTGCTCAGCTGGTGTTCTATAACTCAATTTCTTTTCATTTACTTGCTGGTGGAGCTTAATCCTGCCTTTTTCTTGGAAGTTCACACACACAGGAAACATCTGGCACTTAACCTAACACCTGCCTCCCAGCTTCTTCTCTTCTTAGAATTCCCCACCCTGATTCCATCCTCTAGGAGGATCATTCTTTGCCATAGCTGCAGGGAAGGACCCCTTCATTTCAAAGCACAGGTGCTTGGTGAACTTTGAAGAGTTGGAGATTGCTTTGCATTGCATTCCTTCTGTTGGTGAAAAAGACATATTATTTGAATGTTGACCAAGATGCCTGCATTTTATCTTTTACTTTAAGAGTGGTCTAATGCTCTTCCCTTAGCTAACGATTGAATACTAGAACCATCTTGATAGATTACTAATGAAAAATAATTTAAATTTGAGTGAAATACCAAGGAAACCCAACTTGCAGATATTAATGATAGACTGCTTTGCAGCCATTACTTTGTCCATAATCAAAACAGCCCTGGCCCCCGAAGCTCCTTCCCATACACTCGCCAATTAACTTGGGGCTATCCTGGGACCAATGTAACTCCCTGCTCCTGTGATCTCTCAATAGCCAATCTCTGAGAGCTAACGGGACCATAGACCAGGGTACAACTGAACCCATTATGGGAGCCCAAGCACATCTCAAGTTCCTTCTTCTTCTAGAAAGATGTATAAGAGGAAGCCAGAAAGCTTGGTCTCATCTACCTCTGTTGTGCATGAATTACGGGAGGGGAGAGACCTGATGGAAGATGCAGCACTCTTTCATATTCATACCAAGGCAAGCTTGTGACTGGAGGGACTACAAATCCCATGGGCACACAGGGCAGTTGCTGCTGGATTTTTCTATATCTCCAATTAGTGCATGTGCACATACCCCAAAGGAAGGGCAGGGGGCTACAAACACTGACTTAAGTTCTGGCAGGGCTCGTGTGTCCCTGGCAACTTCTTTCCAGCCCACCAGGTTGCTCTGGGAATGTCGTTTGAGCCCACAGGCCTTACCTAATTTACCTAGCCAATTACATAGGGTAGCAGGATGACATGGCAGCAAGTAAGGTGGTACCACCCACCAGTTCCTGCCAAGCACACTCTCTGTTGCAAGCCGCAAGTGCTGCAATTTCTATGACATGTGAACCCAGAAATGTGGGGTTGCCAAGCAGGCTTCTGCCACCTGATGTCTGCCACTGAACTTCACATCTTGGTTACAGATGTCAGCTGGAGGAGGGAAGAATTGAGTCCAGATCCTAAATCAAAGCTCCTTGATGAAACTAAGATTGCCATGCTACTATCTGAAACTTCCTCAGCCACAATGTTGTACAATAAATAAAGCCAAACAAAGAAAGGGCTTTGTGAGTGTAATTATAAAGGAGTCATTTAGCATTTCACAGAAGAAATATACACACACTGTTTCCTCTCCATTTTGTTGTTTACAATCTGAGCTTACATTGAACTTTGGATTGTCACTGTTATACATCTTAACTGTGCAAAGTGCTGATGCCTTAGAAAAGATCAGTGAATGGCAGATGTGTAATGAAATAAATCACTGCACCCAACTATTTATTCAAATGACCGGGTTCCTTTTTCTGTGTATGAATTATCCATGAGTAGCTTTAGCTTGTGTCTAGAGTGGGATGAATGATTTATGCAGATGTATGAATAATGAGCCCATCGATGGCTCTGAACCATTTATAGGTTTGTTGTTCTAATTCCCTCTTCCCACTGGTTGGATTAGTCATCCCAGGCCACATGGCAGTGCTTCTCATTGTGTATCAGAAGATTCCAGCATCTGCAGGAAGATCACTGACATTAGTGGCATTATCTGGCTACTAGCCCATGCTCTGCACAGGACAAGGGAATATCAGAATGAGATACTGTAGCACTGTAGAGGGGAATGGGGAGCACTCTTTAAAACAAATAGCCTGACCAACATTTGTAGAAAACGCCAATGGCTTTGTGCCAAGAGCTTAACCTGGAGGTAATGACCCTGTGCATCTTCCTGGGATTTATAGCATGAGATGCACGTGAGGAACAGGTAAGCTAGATGGTATCCCAGCCAAAACGTAGAACCCTGAGCCAGTTAAAATCTCATTTTATAAGTCTATTAAAAGTTTATGATCTTTTCACAGGCTACAGGGGAGCCATAAAATTATGATGTCTCGTTCAAATGGCAAGGAGTGTAACGAGAAGGGGAAATGCCAAAAGGATGCGAGGGCCTTCTCTCCTTCTGACAGGTTTAAAAAGAGTAGACTCCGGTGGTCTTTCTTTAAATGCCAGGCCATGACCTGCTGCTAAGTAGAGGGAAATGTATGTTATTACTCAGAAGACGTGCTGTTCATTCAAAATGAATGAAGGACCATTTGAGGTCTGGCTGCCCTGAAGAATACTTTGTAAGAAAATACAACCAAACACCAACCTGGCTTTTTGACCTCTGAGTGCTAGTAAACAATTGCTGCATTGTCTTGCTGTTTGCAAATAGATTGGCTTTTTGATTCTTACTGATAAAGTGTGTGTGGAATAGGAAGTCTTACTTATTCCAAACAGACAGTGACCTCTTAAACCTCTGGGATCCAGACAGTTGTTAGCTAGGCCACTGTTATTAACATTGGCTGTATGGTGTGGTTCTGTCTTTATTATATGTTGGGGTACTCATTGGTCTGTCTTGTTGTTGTTTTTTCATTTTTCTCATGCAAGTTGTCTCGAATACATTTGAAGCAACAAATACGCTTTATATATAACAAAAGAAAGAGAATTATTGCAGTGGTTTTAGAATATGATACCAGAGGTATAGCTATAATTAAATGGGGGAAGGGTGGACAAATGCCCCTGGGCCCTTGTGGCGGAAGTGTTGGTTGGTTGGGCAACAGCTTGCTTTTTGTTCTTCCCCCCAACTCTCCTAAGAAGAAGATGGGGTGCAGCTTCACTTTTTGTCCAAGGGCCCATTCAAACCTTGCTACACCCCTGTATCACACACATCCTAGTGAAAACTCTGTACCAATCTCCTCAAATACCAACCTGGCTTCTTCACCTCCAAGTTCTGTCCTCCTGTCTCTTGTAAGGTCTGGTGCCTTCGTGCATGACTACTGGGCTTCCTGGAAGCGTTGAGCTCATAGCATCTAACCGTGGGATACATATACCCTTGAGGGTGCACAAAACGCAAGAGAGTACAGGGTAAGGGGGAGAGGGGGAATAAGCCTAGTGAGGAGGATGGGGAGAAGAATCTTTGCTCTTTGATCTTTGCTGCTGGTTATTGCCTAGAATTAGCAATAGCAATAGCAATAGCACTTACATTTATATACCGCTCTATAGCCGAAGCTCTCTAAGTGGTTTACAATGATTTAGCATATTGCCCCCAACATTCTGGGTACTCATTTTACCGACCTTGGAAGGATGGAAGGCTGAGTCAACCTTGAGCCCCTGGTCAGGATCGAACTTGTAACCTTCTGGTTACAGGGAGGCAGTTTTACCACTGCGCCACCAGGGGCTCTTCCGGCCACCAATCCAGCCACCCAGGGAGGGCTCCTTGCTCATCTACGGGGAGAGCAGGTCAAACCCACTCTCCCCGCAAACCCTATTCAGGCTCTACACATGGATCGTGTGTAGCGCCTTTTGGTCTCTCCTTCTCTCACTCACACACACTTTCCCCATCTCTCTATCATGTCCCTTCCTCCTCTCAAAATGAGAGCAAGAAATCTGGTGCATCACTCAATGCACAACACTTTATTTCCCAGCAATAATTCAGCCCTCCTTGGAAAACCCACACTTGATATGCACAGCTTTTCTTCTAACATATGGCTATTACTGTAAAGAAAAAATCCATTGGAAGACTGAGGCACTTCTTAAATATTTAAGATAGGCATTAATCACTACTTAAAAGGCTGAGAAACACTGATCTAGCTAAACACTATGAAAAACAAGATGCTGGGTTAGATGGAGTGGACCCTTGGTCTGATTCAGCAAGGCTATTATATTCTTATAGTTGGTTGGTGTGGTTCCATTACTTGGAGTTTATTCATGTGATCATCTTACATGGCCAGATGTAAGATCCATGATGGAAGATAGGCAGGATAGAAGTGTAATTAAATAAGAACAGCCCTGCTGGATCAGGCCCAAGTCTTATCTAGTCCAGCATCCTGTTTCATACAGTGGCCCAACAGATGCCTCTGAAAAGGCCACAGGTGAGAGCATGCCCTCTCTTCTGCTATTACTCCCCTGCAACTGGTATTTAGAGTCTGGAGCTGGCCAATAGCCACCAAACTAGTAGCCATTGAGAGACCTGACTTCCATGAATTTGTCTAAGCCCCTTTTAAAATAAATATTGGGTTCGCTCAACAGTCTTGTAGCCACATACAAAAGTCCTTTTCAGGCATTCAGAATCTATCAATAATAAACATGTTGGTCGAGGAACTGGGATTGCCAGTCTGTATGCAATTCATTCAGATGTCTATAGATGGCTTTGTATGTACAGCTGTACATGTGTGGGGCTCTCTATACACCACCAGGAAGAGATCCTAGGGGCATTGTGTGCCGCTCTCCACTGTGCACTTCATTTCCTAGAATCTGAGCATCTATCAAGGATTAGAGTTTAATGAAAAACAGTCCTTGGTTCTGAAACTGAGTGCACCACTTATACTCTTCCTGATAGGTTTGAAAAACCTCATAAATCAGCTCCTCTAAGAACTCATTGGCGCTATTCTCATGACCAGGCAACATCGGGCTGGGGACCCTAGTCCGATTTCGCCTGATCGTGGGAGCCACTGGGCTCGCAGGTGAGCCTGGTGGCTTCCAGGCGGTTAACCCGCCAAACTAGCCCTCCCCTTAAACCAGGTTTGCGGAGCGAGCGCTCCACAAACCCGGGTTTTTTGCTCATGAGTAGCTGCGGTGCGGCTCCGCGCTGTCGCTACTCATCAGTAGACCCACAGCCAGGAGGCTTAAAAGCAGCCTCCTGGCTTGGGGGTCTCTCCAGTATGCCCTGCGCACTCGCGCAGGGCATACTGGAGCTTCCAGGGGCCGCATGGCCCCTGAACTCCCCAGCCCCCACCGGCTCCATCACAGAGCCGGCAGTCGTGTGGGCAGCTGATCTGGCTGCCCAGGGCTACCACCCTGCTTGTGTGTGGGGAGAGCAGGCTAAGCCCGCGTTCCCCGCTCACCCTCCCCAGGCTGGTCTCATTGATCGTAAGACCCGCCTCACTGGCTATTTCATTATAACCCATGTTTTCAGAAATGTTCTCTGGGGAATTGGAGAGGTTGTAGGGGTTGTAGGTCTGTGTACATGCCCGAAGTCTATTAAATAGAGTTTGGACATGGACCCTGGGTTGAACCCCTGATCAACTATGAAGCTTACTGACCTTGGGCCAGTCAGTGGCTCTCAATGTAATTTACCTGGCAGGATTGTTGACACTACCCTGAATTCCTTTGATGAAGTTCAGGATAAAAAAATGTGATAAATACCTTGCCCCAAGATCTTGCAGACCTGATCGATACGCCTTCATATGCATTTTTCAGTTTCTTCCATTCCTTATGGCACTGCACACTAAACTTTGACTTTGAAAGCCCCTCTGCTGGCATGAACCTGTGTAGCTTCTCTTTTTGTCTGCCTGACTGATGATTTCTGCTGGAATATCTTGGTATTTCAGATAGGTCTGGACAGAAGAGGTCAGCACTAGGTCATCTATTCATCAACCTCTGAGCGAACTGTAAGGCTCTCTGTAAAGGAGTCTGCATTCCACCCGACTTCCTTTTTCCAACATCCCAGGAAGATAGTTTAAACAAATTGGTTTCTGGTGTTTTATAAAATTATATATATTCAGTATTGCCTTGTCTACATCTGTATTCTATCCCTCAGTTTTCCTTTGTTTTTGTTCTAGTTGATAGTATTTATAACTATTCCTGGAAGATGCTCTAGTCTAGACAACTTGCATATGGATTTCTTTGGACAAATCTATCCTGAACCTCTTGTCCCTGCAATATGCCTATCTTGAACCTCCTGTACATGCTATAATGCATCCCATTATAGACTCATTACAGACCTGCATACACTACAGCATTGTGGCATTTCCTCTGCACAAGCCTCACAAACCCTGGGCATACAGGCCCCTCAGAAGGATGAAGAGGGGGTTCTAAGCACCCTGTTCCCCCTCCATTTCCCAGGGAGAGGGACTGCCTTACTCCTCCCCGGGAGCCCTGAAGGGCAGCCACCCTCCATCTCCACTGGCCTCCTCATCCCTGACTTCAAGGCCCTTGTATATGTTCTCAGGGTCAGCTGCCACCCCTCTTAGCCCCTCCCCTGCCTTCCATTCCCAGCCTCCTGCGCTCTGCATGTTTGCGCTTAAAGAGGCCGCCTTACAGGACTCCATTTCCTCTCCCTGTATTGTCCCCCAGGGTCTCTGCAGAGCGGAGGGACCCGCTAGCTCCTGGCTGCAGCCAACCAGCTTGTTGGGCCATTCTGGCCCAGTCAAGAGAGAGCTTCAGGTCAAATAAAATAAAAATGACTTTGAAGATAGTCCTTGAAATGCTATCAGGGTATGGGAAGAATACAGGTGCCCCACGTTATTCGTGGGGGTTCTGTTCTGACCTGAAACTGCAGGTAATAAAACAGCAGATAATGAAACCTTAAGTCATTGGGAATTGAGTGTGTTCCATAGCCCAGGAAAATGACCAAAAAACCCACCCAAAACACAGGGTAAATGCAAAAATAAAGATGGAGCACAGCACTCCTCAGCTCTCCTGGTCTCCCACTCTCCAGCTCCTCCAGCAATGCCGCCCAGCTTCTCCAGTAATACGTAATCATGACGTCTCCTCAGCCCACTGTTGAAGTCCAGCACTTGGCAGCACAAGCCCTTTGGCCTGGTTGGTTAGTAGGTTGGCCAAAGAGGCAGCACAAAATTAAATCCAATTCAAGTAAACACACACAGAGGAGTGTGTGACAATCAAGGAGTGAGAATCAATTTTCAATGAATAATTAAAATCAATTTTAATTGAATTATTAATTGCAATTTAAATTAAATACTGTACTGTAATTATACAAATTAAAATTAATTTTTAATTTGAAAATTTTAATTAAAAATAAAATTTCATCAAAATTAAATTTATGAAAGTGATAATTAGCATCTTATGAGGGCAGCAGAATGCTGCAAGAGCCTCCAGAAAATGGCTCCAAGATGTTCCACAGGGATGGCTCCAAAACGGCTCCCAAAGGCTCCCAGAATTGGCTCAAAACGCTTCCAAATGCTCCAGAGCAAAGGCTCCTGGAGGCTCCCAGGGGATCTGTAAGGATAGAAATGCTGCCAAATGCAACCCAAGTGGCTTTTAGAAGCACAAAAAAATCTAAACATGCAGTCCAAAGCACTCCATTGTCTCTTCCAAACTCCTCTCACAACCTATGAGTACGTGCAGCAAGAGCATGACCATGTCAGGGCAGAATTGCACTGCCGCAAACCACAGGTATGCAAATCCACATATATGCAGCAGATATGTGAATTCACATAACAAGGTTGGGTATATATTGTCCGATCACAGACATGTGAAAGTGCGAGTGCCAAAACCATGGCGAACGAGGGCCACCTGTATTTCAGATAGTCAAAGATAGTACAGATTTGTCCAGGACATAATTTTCTGATGTATTTGTAGTCCGATCCTTTGTGTCAGTTGGTCATTCCTCTTCCCCCACCCCGCGTAGCAATTAGAAGCATGCTTAACTTACAATATTGGTATATTTGAGAAGTTTTTGAGAAGCATACAGAATATTTGAGAAGCATACAGACAATACAGGAGAATATTTGAGAAGCATACAGACGATTCAACACATATAAAACTATAAATATTATAAAAACACAATAAACAAGATTTCAGTAAGTAAAAGCAGCTGCACTAAAAGCTAAAGCCAGCTTAAGAGCAACTAAAACATATGTTAAAAGCCTGCCTAAATAAAAATGTTTTGAAAACCCATCAAAAAATAGATCTCCCCAGGAGGAGACCTGGTCTTGTAGTAGCAAGCATGAATTGTCCCCTTTGTTAACAGGGTCTGCCCTGGTTTGCATTTGAATGGGAGACCACATGTGTGAGCGCTGTAAGATGCTCCTCTCGGGATGGGGTTGCTCTGGGAAGAGCATCTGCATGCTTGGATGCGGAAAGTCCCAAGTTTCCTCCCTGGCATCTCCAAGATAAGGCTGAGAAAGACTCCTGCCTGCAACCTTGGAGAAGCTGGCCTGACTCAGCTTCCTATGTTCCTAAGGACATTCCAAAATGGTGTTATCACCACTGAAAAGGCCATATCGCTAGTACTAACCCATTGAATTTCCAGTGGAGACAGAGCAGAAAGCAGGCCTCCAAAGCCAATCTTAGGACTCAGGCATGATTGCCATAATTTATTCCTTTATTCACATTTTTGGGAGAATTTATATGGTTATTTATTTATTTATTTGATTTCTATACCACCCTTTCAAAAATGGCTCACAGCGGTTTACACAGAGAAATAATAAATAAATAAGATGGATCCCTGTCCCCAAAGGGCTCACAATCTAAAATAAACATACTGTAAGATAGACACTAGCAACAGTCACTGGAGATACTGTGCTGGGAGTGGAGAGGGCCAGTTACTCTCCCCATGCTGAATAAAGAGAATCATCACGTTAAAAGGTGCCTCTTTGCCAAGTTAGCAGGGGATGTTTATGTTTATGTTTATGTTTCCCATTTCCTTGTATTCCAGTGTTCTCTATATTGTCTTCCATATTTTCAGTCAGAATCTGTGGTGATCCCCCACCACCACTTAAAATGTAAGTTCAGTGCCAGCCAGACTAGTGTGAATAGGCAAAATGCTATTGAAACTTTTCAGAGTTGATTGATTGATTGATTGATTGAGTGTCATCAAGTTGGTGCCAACTCATATCATTCTCTTCAGGATGATATGTCTTCATTTTGGCCTTTAAGGTCTCTCAGTGGTGCATTCATTGCTGTCACAATTGAATCCATCCACCTTGCTGCTGGTCATTCTCTTCTTCTCTTTCCTTCAACTTTCCCCAGCATTATGGACTTCTCAAGGGAGCTGGTTTTTTGCATTATTTGTCCGAAGTATGATAGTTTGAGCCTGGTCATTTGTGCCTCAAGTGAAAATTCTGGATTGATTTGTTCTATGATCCATTTGTTTGTTTTCCTGGCTGTCCATTATATCCACCTCTTGGGGTGGTACGGCCTACCACTTGTTCTCTGGATCCTTGCCCGACTTGGCTGCTTCTATCTAGCTGGGAGTTTGTTGGAGGTGGCCTTGTTAATATCATAAATACATCACTGAGGGAGGGGATGGTGCCTCCTTGTTTGAAGGAGGCAATGGTTAGACTGCTTCTTAAGAAGCCTTCCCTGGACCCCTTAGTGATGGATAGTTATAGGCCAATCTCCAGTCTCCCTTGGTTGGGCAAGGTGATTGAGAGGGTGGTGGCCAACCAGCTCCAAGCAGTTTTGAAGGAAACTCATTATCTAGATCCATTTCAAACTGGCTTTAGAGCTGGCTATGAGGTTGAGACAGTCTTGGTCGGCCTGATGGATGATGTTTACCGGGAAATCGACAGAGGGAGTGTAACTCTCCTGGTGATTGCGGTGGTTCCGCTCCTATCTCTCAGGTAGATTCCAAATGGTGGAGCTTGGTGACAGTTGCTTGTCAAAACAGGAGCTGTTATATGGAGTACCTCAGGGCTCCGTTCTGTCACCAATGCTTTTTAATATCTTCATGAAACCGCTGGGTGAGGTCATCAGGAGATTTGGTGCTGGGTGCTATCAGTATGCTGATGATACCTAAATCTACTTCTCCTTTTCATCTTCATCATCAGGAAATGACACCCTAAATGTCTGCCTACAGACAGTAATGCGCTGAATGAGGGATAACAAATTGAAGCTGAATCCTAGCAAGACGGAGGTGCTCATTGTAGGGGCTCAGAATCTCAGGGATGAGCCAGATTTTCCTGTGCTGGATGGGGTCAAACTCCCCCAGAAGGAGCAGGTGCACAGTTTGGCAGTACTCCTGGACCCAGGCCTCACCCTGGTATCTCAAGTGGAGGCAATGGGCAGTAGTGCTTTCTATCAGCTTTGGCTGATTCAACAGCTGTGCCCATTCCTTGAAGAGGATGACCTCAAAACAATGGTGCATCAGCTGGTAACCTCCAGGCTTGACTATTGCAATGCGCTCTCTGTGGGGCTGCCTTTGTATGTAGTTTGGAAACTTCAGTTAGTTCAAAATGCGGCAGCCAAATTGGTCTCCGGAGCAGCCCGGAGAGGCCATATTATGCCTGTTTTGAAACAGTTACACTGGCTACCAATATGTTTCTGGGCAAAATACAAAGTGCTAGTTACCTTTAAAGCCCTGAATGGCTTAGGTCCCAGTATCTTAGAGAGCACGTTCTTCTGCATGATCCCCACCAC
The DNA here is from genome assembly GCF_027244095.1 of Hemicordylus capensis. Lineage (NCBI taxonomy): Eukaryota > Metazoa > Chordata > Lepidosauria > Squamata > Cordylidae > Hemicordylus > Hemicordylus capensis. The sequence goes on along the minus strand of NC_069661.1, from coordinate 20,743,122 downwards.
ATATTAAGGTCATCTGAGGAGATCCATCTCCTGGTATCACTGGTCCGTCTGGTAGCAACTCAGAGGTGGGCCTTCTCTGTAGCTGCCCTGGTGCTGTGGAATGCACTCCTGGCATAAATCTGTAATTGAATTCATTGTTGGCCTTCAGGAGAGCCCTTAAAACCTATCTGTCTGGCCTGGCCATCCAGGGTTTTTAATTTGTTGTAAATTGTTTTTAACTGCTGTAAGTGTTTGGCCTGGTTCTCCATGGTTTTTAACTGTTTAAATGTTTTAACTGTTAATTGGTTTTATGCTTTCTTAATAGTTTTGAATTTAATTGTTAATTGATTTTAATTGTTTTTACTTTGAAGTAAACTGCCCTGAACAATTTTTGGAAGGCGGTATATAAATCAAATGAATGAATGAATGAATGAATGAATGAAGCATTGTCCAAACGATTCTAATCTTTGTAGGTATAGACACATCATGGCATCTTTCCAAGGCCTTCATTGCAACCCTCCCAAGTGTTAGTCTGCAGTGTATTTCTTGACTGTTGGATCCTTTACTGTTGATGGTCAATCCTAAAAGGCAGAAGCTATCCACTACTTCAATGCCTTCATTATCAATTCGGAGGCTGGTTGCTGTACCTGTTGTCATTAGTTTAGTCTTCTTGACATTTAGTTATAGTTCCAGTTTTTCACTGTGCTCCTTGACTTTCATTACTAGAACTTGAAGATCATCCACATTCTCAGCTATAAGAGTGGTGTCATCAGCATAGCACAATTATTGAAACATCAGCTTTTTCAGAGTTAAGGTAAAGTGTGCCGTCAAGTCGATTTTGACTCCTGTCGCCCACAGAGCCCTGTGGTTTTCTTTTGGAAGAATACAGAAGGGGTTTACCATTGCCTCCTCCCACGCAGTATGAGTTGATGCCTTTCAGCATCTTCCTATATCGCTGCTGCCTGATATAGTACCAGCGGGAATTCAAACTGGCAACCTTCTGCTTGTTAGTCAAGCATTTCCCTGCTGCGCCACTTAAGGTCACTGTGTCAGAATTAGAACCTTCCTCCAGAAATAATAGTTAGTTCCTGTTCCCTATCAGGGGCACTTGAATGGTTGATTTTTCCGTGTGCGTGTGTGTGCATGCGCTTCCTTTTACAAAAAAAATAAAATTTAAATAAGAAGAAACCAAGAATTACAGCCCCCATCTCCCATGGTGAACTAGGAGTAACTCATTAAGGGTCAGTTCGTCAGTCACACTGAGCTGTGCCGAACAGAAACTGCACAAATTAAACTTCTAATTAACGGTTTTGGGGACCTTTGCTGAACAGGGATTACTTCTGAGTAAATTTTATGGAAGGATCCTGGCCAAGTGATAGGCATTGCTAGATAATACAGCTCTATATTAAGTGTCACAGAAAACCATCATTTTATTTCTGCTTCCTGCTGATTGCAGAAAATAGTGCTTCAGCAGAGCCAACAGGTCCTAATATAGAAGCAGCTGATGTTGGATTTGAGTGCAAGTTAAGACAGCCTGAGATGCATAACAACAATGGGGTGGAGTGTCCTTTTGATATGGGGCTATTTTGGAAATCAGGTAGGAAATTCTTGGTTCCTCTATTCCTGTCTGTAGGCCTTTCCTGCCATGGTGCTTTATTGCATCTCTGTGTTGAGCTGAGGCACAGCTAACTTGCAACTGACCTGTATTGTCTGTAAACAACAGCTAGCAATCTGGCCAGATACTTTGCTGTTACCATGAAGGACAGCCATAGACCTGCTATACATCAGTAGCCCCACACTCTTTAATATTTTTAGATGAAGAGTTTCATATACGACTATTAGGAGGTTAGAAGTGTGTAATGTTTTTATGAGCATTTGGGGCATGGAGATTTGTTTCTAGATTTGATGAAACTCAAAGGCAGTGATTCTCAAACTTGGGTCCTCAGGTGTTATTGGACTTCAACTCCCATAATCCCCAACCAAAGGCCACTGAGGCTGGGGATTATGGGAGTTGAAGTCCAATAACACCTGAGGACCCAAGTTTGAGAATCCCTGCTCAAAGGCTTTGCTGTGTTGGAATGATCTCTATAGACTGTCAGGTGAGAGGAGTTGGTCAATCTAGAAGTTGATGCTGTCTCAGGACTTTTTCTTTCTGTTTCCTTGGCAACAGTAACCATGACTACCAGTATCTGGTTGGAGCTGTAAGGGGCAAGCAGGTTCAGCAGAAGCCAGGTGCATGCTTAAATGTAGTGATTATATTAACTTCCTGTGCATTTTTCTTCCTAGCTAGAAAGCATTTACCTGAGACTGTGGGCTCCAATTTGAATTGGTGAGAGAGAGAGAGAGAGAGAGAGAGAGAGAGAGAGAGAGAGAGAGAGAGAGAGAGAGGGGCGCATACAATGAAAGCAAAGGTGTGCACATTTTTGAATATAGAATTACCACAGTAAAATGCTTAGTTGTTTGCTGGTGAAGCAAAAATCCAGATGCCTGGTCACTGGCAGTAGTTTAAAAATGGATCTGGGTGACTGTGTTGCTGAAGAGAGCAGGAAACAGTTTTTTCCTATGTGTGCTATATTGAGCATATCAGCAGTATCCTGTCTAGTACAGTATGTTGAATGGGCTCAAATGTATTGATTTGTGACCAACATAGTTGTATATGCTCACTGAGTTATGTTGCTAGCTTGCCAAAAATGGCCCTTTCTCCAAGTTTTTTCTCAGGTGGATGGGGGCAAAGGTCAATCTTGGGCCATTTGGAGGCTGCTGCTGGGCTCTGTGCCTATACCGTTGGACTCTGCCCCTTTGGCCCTGAGCAAATTTTTTGGGAAAAAATTCAAGGCTTGGAAGGCATGTGACGTCACCAGGCCCTATCTCAGAAATCTTCAGTTTTTCTATGTATCTAGTCTAGCAACTCTACAGTCAATCAGTTATGAATTCATGTGAAACGTGAGGGGACAATTCATCCCAGCAGCCATTATATTCATTCATTCATTCATTCATTCCGCTCTTCCTTCAAGGAGCCCAGAGCGGTGTACATAGGTAAGCTTCTCCTCACAATAACCCTGTGAAGTAGGAGGCTAAGAGAGAAGTGACTGGCCCAGAGTCACCCAGCAAGGGGATTCAGCAATCCCCATGGCTGAATGAGGATTTGAACTTGGGTCTCCCCGGTTCTAGTCCAGCACTCTAACTACTACGCCATGCTGCTTCCTCTGTTTCAAGCCAAGTCAATGGCCCAGCTGCTTTTTGGAGCTCAATTGGGCACGTATTTGAACTTTACTCCCGTGGAGGTTGTCCAGACTAAATTTCTAAGGACGGTTCTTCAAATGCCAAAAGGTGTATCCAACTCAACCTTAAGGCTGGAGGCTAGGGTGAATAAGGTGGGGACCAGAGTGTGGTTGGCAGTCTTTAAATATTGGCTAAAGCTAAAATTTCAACCAAGTGGATTGGCCCTCCAAGTTCTGGAGGATCAGATCCACACTAAGTGGTTATCCAAGTTAATAGGAAAGCTTCAGACGTTCAGAGTCGGACTTTCTTCTGAATCTTTAATTACTGTGTGGTTTGATCAAGCCAATAGAATTCTAGAACAATGTCTTCTAGATATCGAATCACAAGAAGAGAGAAGAAAACTCCCTAACTGTATTAAGAATTGGTAGGTCACCTCAATTTTAGCTCCGGCAAGTTATTTTTATAATTTGACATGTCCAGCCCATCGAAGAGCCTTCACCGTAGCTCATTATAATGTTTTTTCCATCAGCTTGGCTGGAGGGGGAGATATAAAAAGATACCCTATCACCTGCTCAAGTGTTCTTGTGGATCAGGCAAAGTTGAAAATTGGGCTCATATTTTACTTCATTGTAAATTTTATAGCACTCCACATAGCAAATTGATTTTACTCCTTTTAGAGAACTTACAGGGAAGACCAATGAGTTTTTATGTAACCTATATGCTTGCAGATAAGACTGTATTTGTTTCTTCTTGTGTTACTAAATTTTGTGCTATTGCATACAAGATTCGGCAAGCAATGGCAAAGCACACACCCCCCCCACCGCCAATAAATTAGTTAAGGATATGTTCCTGATTTGGGTAAACTCCTCTACCTAAATGTAACTGTGATATCTGACAGACTGTACCAACTGCATTGAATGCCAACTTTGTTCTATAATGCTGAATCTGGTCAAGTACCGTAATAAAGATATTGATTGATTGATGTCAATTGTGACATCATAACATCTTTTGCAGTAGGTGCTGGTGCAGTGGTTCCTTCCTTGTGGACAATCCAATCCAGGTTGAAGACCTTTTTATTCTGGCAGACTTGGCATCTGAATTCTCCCCCGGACCCCTGACATTTTTGTTTGGTTATGATCTCCCCCCACCCTGCCCCCTGTGTCTGTTTTATAACATTTTGATATTTTCTGGCTGTGATATTTTTATTGTTGTGTAGTAGTAATAATGATTGTGGTCTATTGCACTGTATTGGGGTATGAACCACCACATGGGTAGCATTGCACAGTATGTCAGCCATTGTAGAGAATATGGAGCTACATGAACCAGTGGTCTGACTTGGAATAAGACAGCTTCCTCTGTTCCTGTGACAGTTGCTCTACCTCTGCTAGATATAAGAGAGCTACCTCTTTAAAATATGTCTCTTTGCTCAGCTAACGAGGGATAATATCAGTGTTTGCATGAGGCAGAGGGTGGGGGGACAGAGGGGACTCAGCCTCTTACCTTTTGTAATGCTCTATTTACTGACCCCTTTTAGAAGGTTTTAAGGGGGCATGAATTGACCGACACTTGGCAACTTAGCAAGCTGAGGAGAGTCAGGGGGTTGGGCTTGTGCATTTTATTAAAGCCTCCCTACTCTCCTCCCCCGATAATTTGAGCACCATGTGATATTCCACTTGTTGCAAGGCACTGAAACAACTTCCGGGGTTCAAGCCTGCCTGAAAGGAAACTCTGCTCCTTTGTTTTGCTTTTAAAGCTTCCCCGGTGAGGCCTGGGGTGGTGGGGGGAGGCAGTTGTTGGTCTTCTGATTCTTCCCCTTTGCTTCGTCTCTTGTCTTTCTGATGGTGGCCTTGCTGACGTGACTTGAAGTACAGTTCAGCCAAGCTTTCTCCCTGCTGCCGCCGCCTCCTCTTCCAGCCACCACCCGAGCCTAATGAAGCAGACAGCCACAGCAGCTCTTGTGTGAACTCACAGCTCTCCTCCCCCTTGGGTTTTCCTCTTCCTCTGCCTCTTTCCCCCGCCCCATCTCCCCGCTCCCCATGGTCTCTGCTTTCCGCTCATTAGCACATGCAGGCTCTAGGCCTGGCAGAGCCCCTGAGTGACAGGCTGTCAGACTTGCTAATCTGAATGACCCCGGTTCATCGCCTCCCTGTTTTCATGGGCTAGGCTTGTACGCTCCCGTTCTCAGGCTGAGCAAGAGAGCTTCGTGATGCCGTGACTGGCAGGCGGGAGAGGTCTCCGGGTGGGATTTCAAAGATTTGGCTAGACTGAACACAAGCCTCAGGGCCGTGAGGTGCTGCTGGAGGCAGGGAGGGAGACATGTTCATGTGGGAAGCAAAAGCCATGGCATTAGTGATGGTATAGCAGCACCATAGAGGTTGCTTTCTGATGCACTGCACCGTAGTAACTTTCTGAATGGAAGAACCATGGCTCAATTGCACCATGCACTGGGTGCATGTTGAAAGTAAATCCCTTACTATTGCCAAGAGTCACCAAGAGGAATGAGCAGATAGAACCTCGGACTCTAAAAACAAACACACACCCAAACACTAAAATACCTCACCAGCCGCTGATACCCGGGCCATGGTTGGCAAGACGGTAACAATATTTTCAGTTGCATATACTTAAAATTGCAGTTGGTGAGAGATGACTGTAGTTGCAAGGAAATGGATCCTGAGATGCTGCCCTGGAACTTTCTAGACCTGAGGGGAAGCCGTGTACATAAATCAGTGCAGTGGGTTGGACTACACCCCTTCCCAAACTCTAGGATTCTGTAGCAGCACATTAGCATCTGGTGGAGAGGATGTGGCAACTGAACAGGCTTCTGTGTTTTGCCATTGCTTATTTCTGCCCTTTCACTGGGCCTCTTGCTGCCTCTAAAAGCAAATCTTGTGCCTGCCCACATTTTCCTAATTTTTACACTACACAATGGTTTTTCTTGGCATGCACTATTTTGAATATACACACGATTGTTGTGGGGGAAATCATCTGGAATCCTGCCCTCCTGTTTGATCCAGCCCCTTGCATTCATCCTTCTATCTGAGTCGACAGAGAATGGGGCGTCTTGCCGGACCAAAGAGGATTGGACAAGCTTCCCGCTATAGACTTGCTGCCTGACTGAATTTAAGTCACAATGCAACAGGGATGCGTACTCAAATAAGCTTTTATTTTGTGATCACAAAAGGCAAAGTACAGGTCAGAATGTCTGGCAGGTACTGTGCACTGAAGCCACACAGTGGCTGGTTTACATAGGTAGAACACTTTTCCTGACTCAAACCATTTTCTTTGTTTCAAGCTAGTGGCTCTTTGTGTTGTTTAATAGTCTTAACCAAACTTTGAATCAAACTCTTATACACTAATTAGTAGGCCTGGATTAAGCAATTCCATATCACTATGTCTTCATTGTAAAGGCCTTGCTGAGATCTCTGGATTATTTTCTTTCCTCCTTTGTGTCCTCCTGTTGCTGTTTCAGTGTCCTTCACACTGCCTCAGAACTGATCCATGAACAGCTCCAATGCAGGTGGAAACATAATTGTTTCATTTTAAACTCCCCTTTGGCCCACTATTTCCTTTGTTCCTCTGCTCCTGCTTGAAGTAAACAGGCCTCCCAGGAGGTAACCAATGTCTGGCGCTTCAAGGTCTTTTATGTGTGGCTTCAGAATATAACCACCCAGTGTGCTAGCTCAATCCACAATTTTTGCTCTCCATCTATCCTCTGCAACCTTCAATGGCCATTGTATGGATGTTGCATAATTGCATTTAAGGTTTTGTATCTGAGGGGGTGATTCAGTAGAAGATCTACCCCACTATATCTTGGGTTCCTTATTTACAAGAAAACAAGATACCCATTTTGAACAGGTCCTTGTCAGCTCTGCTTTTTGTCAAATCAATTTTCAGCTTTTTAAAACTTGTTTTTAAATAGTTTTGAATATTTAATTGTTGTTTTATGATGTTTTTAATTGTTAATTATTGTTTTATGTTTTATAATTTTTGTTTTAATGATTAATTGATTTTAATGGTGTTTTAATGTAAACCGCCCTGAGCCTTTAGAAAGGGCGGTATAAAAGTTTTTAAAATAAAAAAAATAAAAATAAAAATGGAATTTCTATTAGCCAACAGCAATAGATAAGAACAGCCCTGCTGGGTCAGACCGAAGGCCCATCTAGTCCAGCATCCTGTTTCACACAGTGGCCCACCAGATGCTCCTGGGAAGCCCACAGGCAAGAGCTGAGGGCATGCCTTCTCTCCTGCTGTTACTCCCCTGCAACTGGTATTTAGAAGCATCTTGCCTCTGAGACTGGAGGTGGCCTATAGTGCTCAGACTTGTAGCCATTGATAGACCCATCCTCTATGCATTTATCTAACCCCCTCTTAAAGCCCATCTAGGTTGTCGGCTGCCTGTCACCACATCTTGTGGCAGAGAATGCCATAAGTTAATTATGCATTGTGTGAAAAAGTACTTCCTTTTGTCGGTCCTAAATGTCTTGGCAATCAGTTTTGTGGGATGACCCCTGGTTCTAGTGTTGTGAGAGAGGGAGAAACGTTACTCTCTATCAGCTTTGTCCACACCATGAATGATTTTATAGACCTCTATCATGTCTCCTCTCACTTATCTTTTTTCCTAAACTAAAAAGCTCCAAGTGTTGTAGCCTTGCCTCATAAGGAAGGTGCTCGAGACCCCTGGTCATCTTGGTTGCCCTCTTCTGCACCTTTTCAGATATATAAGTGAAAAGGTAGCTTTATTTGGCTTTTCATTGTAAGGCCTGGGGATCATTGGCACCCCCATTAACACTAGGTGTGACTACATGACTTAATTGTTTATTGGGCCCTGAGTGATGCTTCGGCCAAAGCTGAATACTCGGCACAGTCCCCCGGCCACCATGCAGAGACAACCATTCCCACCAAAGAGAGACTACCATTCCATCAAAGTTGCTGCCAGGGGGCTCCTTAGAGGGAAACAGAGCCCTGTTGAGCCCCTGTGCCATCTTGGAAGCCACACACAGAGTGTTGGGAAGTATGGACCTTCCTGGGGCTTTCTTCCTAGAGCTCTTAAGAGAGGGTTCTGTCTCTCTTAAAGGGCCTTCCCAGCACCGAGAAAAGCACAGGACTATGCAGAGGTCAGGGCAGTGGGAAATGGCTCCTACATTTAAGGCTTTTTGCCAGTGGCCTCTGTTTGAAAAATAGTGGTGATCACTGCAGTAGAGATTGTAGCCAACAGGACTGGTTTCTGTTTTTTTGCTTTGGGATATGTAGTGGATTGTGTTAATCATCATGGCCTATATAGCTCTTGACAACTTGTATCCTGATGATTAGATCATGGTTCTTGTCATTATATGATGCAGGTTCTGCTCTTGGACTTCTTTTGTATCGATAGCTTAGATTTGTTAAGGCTCAGGGCCAAACAAATAACATTTGCTTGATTTTCAACCATCTATATTAATCCAAGGTACCCCAAATGGAATATGAACCTGGACTGATGGGAGGAATTTAGGGCAGAGTCATGGGGTTTCATCCCACTCATGTTGTTTTATTTCTTGATTGTAATGATTTCTTCTCCAGTTTTCGGTGATTAAAACAAGCACAAGGAAGCTTTAAAAAATGTGCTAACAAGCTAGACTTTACATTCCTAGTCAGTTTCAGATGGAGTCACACCATTGTGTCTTCTAGAAGTAGTCAAAGCAAAGTGACTTCTGTTTGCATGTGGACATGTGGAACAAGTCTTGTGCAGGTGTCAATGTGTGTCAGCAATGTGACATGGCACTCTCTGGTTTGATGTACTTTACAACGGGTACTGAGGTTTCACTGTGCCATGAATTGGTTATGTGCTGAACCCTAGGGGTGTGCATGAACTGTCGGGTGGATGGTTTGGCGGTGGCGGGGTGTTACTTTTAAGGAGAAGGGAGGGTGCCCTTACCCCCCCACTGCATTTCCCCTGCCAGCGCTGCTGCCCAAACCATTGGCATTGCTTCCAAAACCGCTGGTGCAGGGCTGTGCACACACACTGGGCACTTCCTGTTTGATGCTGACCAGGGCTGCAAGGAGGTATGCAGCAGCCCCATGCCAGTGGTTTTGGTGGCAGAGCTGGTGGGGGAAATGCAGTGAGGGGGTAAAGGCACCCTCCCTGTTCCTTAAAGGTAACCCTCCCACCGCCGGACTGGTCCGAATGCTGAACCTCTGAACCAGTCCGGGCCTCTGAACCAGTTCATGCACATCCCTACTGAACACTTTACAAGACATTCAGCAGGAGCGTGATAAGGGGAGAGTGGGCTTGTGTTTACCCCTCTTCACGGTGTCCCCTCCCACACACCAGCCTCACTCCCTGCAAGTGATGTCATGCAGGGAGTAGGGGCCAACACCTGGAAGGGCCCTGTGGAGCCCTCTGGAGCTCATTTTCCAGCCCGTGACAAAGCACTGGCTGTATGTTTTCTTCTCTCTCTCCCCAAGTGAGGAATGAATAAAACATGCAGTAGACAACCAAGCTGACTGGGAATGCGGCCGGCCAGAGCTGCATTCAGTTCCTCTGAAATTGTTTAAGTCTCAGGGCCAGAGTAAATGTGACTTTAAATATGTCATATGGAGGTGTGTGGGTGTCTAAGTAGTGTGTGGAGCCCCTGCCTTAAATCTCAACTGGAACTACAGCAGGTGCAAAGAGCTGAACCCCTCCCCTGCACACTGCAGTTTGAGGCTCCCAACTCCCAAAGGACAGTTGTGTCACTCAGAGGCTGTTCTCACAACCAGCCTAACTGCGCCTGGGGCAGCTGAGGCAGGGTTCGGCTGGTTGTGAGAATTGGTGGGATGCTCACAGATCCCTCCACTCTCCGCCCACCTCACCCTCTTAACTAACCTGGCTGTTAGCCGACGTTAAGGGTGCACTCACACTCTTAACCCAGCCACCTGGTATCGTGTGTCTCCTCGGGCTGAATGGTATTGTGTGTCTCCTCCATCTGACGGGGGAATCTCCAATGCAACATGCATGGTGTACGTTGCATTGTTGGATGCCCGGAGGCTGGAACAACAAGTCTGGCCCTGGATCCCTCTGCCATGCTCCGTGCAGCTCCAAGTAGGGCTGCCTGTAGGGGCGTGCGGGAGGCGCCCCAAAGACGACCGGCTTGGTCATCTGGGGGGAATGTAAGTTGAAATCAACCTCCCACAGCATGCCCTCCCCACCTGCCCAGGGCGATCGTGACAGTCGCCCCATTATCTCTACAAAAGAGAGAAGACTTCTGGTTAAAAGCAGGAGAAACATAGACATGGGAACACAAGGGATGGATAGCATGTTTCCTTCTCTGCAAATCCACATTTTGAGAGTAAGGAATTTCACTTCATCATGGCCTTAGGTCATATTTTTGAATCTTAAATGTGGCACCAAGTTGATGGGTGGCTTTAGGGCTGGCTGTAATAACTCCTGTTCCTTTCAGCTCTTGTTTGTTACATGCAGTGCAGAGTTGGTGCCTGTGGTGGACACTGAGGCTATTTGTGGTCAGGAATTATTGGCAGACATCCTGAGCAATGGAGCATTTGCATAATGAGCCACATTGTGCTAGCACAAAAAAGATTGCTTAGTTGTGCTGAAAAACCAGGGATTTGCAGAACTGCACTCTTGCGCAAAAGTTCCCCTTAAAACAAAAGACACGTGCCGCAGATCGCACAACTGTTGTGCTAATGTACACATGCTTGCAGTAGCACAACACTAGTCTGGACGTATCACAACTAGCTATAGCACAACAGATTTGCACTGCTCCCTTGTCTCTACACAAGTGTGGTTCATAGCTCATGATGTGGGCTGTTCAGTTTTTCATTTGCTTAACGTCTTCATTATTCTAACCTTATGCCCCTGGACTCAGCTTCATTTTGTACACCTCATACAGAGTATTCTACTTACCTGTCCGTGTGATTTTTTTGACAGCCTCCTCCACAGATATATGATAAGCAGCTGGATGAAAGAGAACACACAATTGAAGAGTGGAAAGGTAAGCTCTTGTTTTAAAGGTTTTTGGCCTCATAGTTCTCAATGAATGGCTCACAGGCCACATCAGGACCCTGAAGCTCTGTCAGCCCTCCCCTGCACCCGTATTCCATGCCTTTCCCCCTCTGCTGCTCATGTTGGTTGCTTATGCTATTGTGCTTATGATAATGCACACTGACACACAAGTATCATGCTTAGTAGCATAAATAGGGAGCAGATGATGAACCCTGGAAGAGAAGTGGGCTGGACAGCTCCAAAACTGACATGAGCTCCAGTGCCACTGCTTGGGACACAACTTCTGGTTCATGTTGGGAATTCTCTCTGGTAGGGAAATCCTTTTTCATTATAGCAGAGTGCACAGAGACACAACACAGTGGAATTTGGTTAGGGATACGTGTATGCTGAGAGTCAAGTAACTTGGAGCCAGTTCATAGTTTCAAATCAATATATATGGCATTTATTAAAGAACTCCATTCGAGATAGGAAAGTGAGGAGTTAGGATCTCTAATCTAGCTAGCTAGCTGGATGCAAACGGATTCTGCGTCTCTGCACACATGGTGCAGGGGAGAGGAGCTTGCATGTTGCAAGGTAGAAGGAAGAGAAGAGAGGAAGGAAGTGGCTGGAAGGAAGGAAGTCCCCTGAGAGTAGCAATCTACATTCCAAAGGGATAGTGTCAGAGGAGTAGAGAAGGGATGACCAATGTCTTGACCCTCTAGCCCTCTGACTCACTAGTCTGTCCTCCACTGTCTTTGAGACAAGAGACAGTGCATAGTCCTTCACTTCCAACAGTTCAGCAGTACAGAATCACTGAATTTTGGAATGGTCCTTACTAGTCTTCTGCCCCAGCCGACTCAGTCCTTTTAGATTGTGAGCCCTTTGGGGACAGAAAGCCATTATATGTATTTTTATCTGTGTAAACTGCTGTGGGAACTTTTGTTGAAAAGCGGTATATAAATATTTGTCGTATTCGTATTCCAGCCCCCTGCTCTCTACAGGAAAGTGTGAAAGCCAGCGCAACTCATTTCAAGTTGCAAGTTGGTAGCAGGGAAGCTCAAATGTGGTTGGAATTGGCAGCTGTGTGAATGTGCAACCTCCGCTTCAGACTAGCCTTGTAAATGCCGTGCCCTACCCCGAATAAAGTGGGTCATGCAGAGAAGGGAAACAGTGCTTTTTGCAGCATGGCACCGACTGCTGTTGTGCCTTAGGTCAGATTTCAGTGTACATGGGAGAACTGGGGTGTTACAAGCATGTCCCTCCTTTCATCAGGGAAATATTGGAAGGTATGTATGAGCTGCAGTGGGTGGGCCAATCAACATGCTCAGAAAAATCATGTGGCCCTGGAAGCATTGTACAGATCCCAGGAACAAGCCATGCACAGTTGTGACCATAGCATCCCAATGGAAAAACAGGTATACATTTCTAAATATCCCCTTCCCTGATAGCCTATGGGGAATGAGAATCACCTCTATGCTGTCAGGCAGGGCTGCTTTGGAAAACAGGAAGAAGTCGGCTCTTTTACTCTTTTAGGCTATTGATGACAAATATAGGCATGCACGGACAGACAGGCTAGTAGATATTCATGTGGACTGGTAATTTTTGTGGCCTAATTAAGAACCTGGTCAAACATTATGGCTGTAAACAATACAGAAAGAGCAATCTTTTTTGTGTACCTTTCTAACTGGCTTCCTTGTCTCTTGCAGAATTAATCTACAAGGAAGTAATGAATTCTGAAGAAAAAACTAAAAATGGTGTAGTAAAAGGACAGCCTTCTCCTTCAGGTACTCAGTCCCAATGAATAACCGTATCGTGATCAATGCAGGCTCCGCTTTACGAACCTGGATTCTTACAAACAGTTCTTGACCTGGAGCTGTCAGTGGTGGAGATGGCAGCAACAGCTTTGCATCAGTCTGAGGCTGAAAGTTACTTGAAATAATTTACTACATATAATGAGATGTGTTGCATTAATAAAATTTCAGCTTTGAAAAAAAAGGCTGATGTTTAGACACAGTATGAGATCCTAGATTGCTTTCAGGACTCGGTTAGATCGAATGAACGGAGTTGTCCGTATTGTATATTGATTGCATCCATAGATAGATTCTTTAGCTTAATTGTTTAAGCATGATTAAGGGAACAGAGCTCAGTCATGGGATCATACCAGGGCTGTCCTTAGGGCATGGCAAGCAGGGAGACTGCCCCAAGCCCCGCTCATTTAACTCCCATTAGAATTAATTGGAGGGGGCCCCGCACTGGCTGATTTACCCCGGGCCCCACTCCCCACCAGGGCTCTCTAAGGACAGCCCTGGATCACACCCACCCTTTTACCCCCACCCAGGTTTCTCTTACATTCAAACATAAATTCTTCCTGCCCTTCTCTTGTGCCTTGTTATTTTTTTTAATTGGAGATTGTTCATATTTACAAAACAAGCAGCAAGCAATGCTTCTTTGCATTATGTTTGCGATAAACGGGGTAGTTATGAATGTGCCAGGCTTGCTCTGTATCTGAAACTGTTTAACAGACCTGGCTAAGGATGAACTGCTTGGCATTAATCAAGCCCACACGACCTGAGAATCTATCAAGCCGAACACAGACCAGCTATTTAAGGCTGGTTCACATGATGAAAAGCAGCTCATGCTGACACAGAGATGGGCGCCTAGAGTGCCCACCATTGGGCGAACTGATTCAAAGAACCCAGGCCGCCAATGGGAAAGGCCGCCAAAGCCCTGTGGCTCAGGCTCCAGAGGAGCCCAGAGTGAACTCCCCCCCTCCCACACCCGGGCCTCCGAGAGCCCAGGCAAACTATCTGCTAGTTATTTCAGGCAGCGCAGAATGCCCAATAGAATGTTTTTCCCTTCCTCTCCCTCTCCTCTCTGGAGGGAGAGAAAGGGGAAAACGTCCTATCAGGCAGCCGACACTGCCTGAAATGACGTGCTGAGAGCTCGTTCGCGCTCTCGGCAGCCCCAGGCCATGCTCCCTTTGTGTGTGATGTCACACGCAAAGGGGGCGTGGCCTGGGCTGCCGAGAGCCCGAACGAGCTCTCAGCACGTTATTTCAGGCAGCGTCGGCTGCCTGATAGGACGTTTTCCCCTTTCTCTCCCTCCAGAGAGGAGAGGGAGAGGAAGGGAAAAACGTTCTATTGGGCAGTCTGCGCTGCCTGAAACAACTAGCAGATAGTTCGCCCGCTCTCTCAGCGGCCTGGGCATGGGATGGGGGAGTTCACTCTGGGCTCCTCTGGAGCCCAAGCCATGCCCCCGTGCGCGTGACATCACGCACACAGGGGAAAGCGGAGGGGGCCGTCAAGCAGGGCTGGACGCAGGCTGCTGCTAGGCTGGCTCTGTGCCTGAGAGGGCCCATCCCCTGGAGCAATCTTCCAGTACACTGCGCTCAGTGCATGGTGCACTTTGGCATTCCCAGAGGCTGGGACAACGCAGGGTCCCAGCCTCAGAGTGATCTGCCCTGTTTCACACTGCACTCTGCATGGAGCAGGGCTGATTGTGTGGGAGCGTGCTTCATGCTCCCACCAACCAAAAAAATGATCGTATGGGGGGAAGGCCAGGTTTGTGAGGCTTCCCACCCACCCACCCTCCCACTCAGTCATGTGAATGTCCCCATTGTGTCCTACTCAAGTCCTTCTCAAGTTTCAGAGCTGTGCATGCTCCCATTTTCTGCTCATGTCATATGTGAGTAAAAAACAAGGTAGGAGGAAGAGATCATCCACTAGCTGAGTGGGAGAGCTTTTCCTTCTACCTCATTCAGCAGTTGGGTAGGACTGAGCCCTCCTACTCAGTGAGGCTAGCTCTGTCTCCTACTTTTTTTCCACTTACACATGAGCAGAAAATGGGAGTGTGCGCAGATCTGAAACCTGGGTAGAATATTTCCCTATTGATCATCATGTGAACTAGTCTATACTGTGGTACGCCAGGAGGCTGGTCAGTTGTCTGTTTTGTGGTTTGCCTTGGTTAGTAAAAACCAAGCACAGCAGTCAGAGTTGTGTTTGGTTTGGTGAATCACCAAATTGCGTGAACCTAGTTAATGCCAACCAGGTCCCTCTTAACCAGGGTTTGCTAATCAGTTTCAGACCCTGGTTTCAAGTACTGGTTATAATTAAACTCTAGTTAGTGTTAACCATGGTTATAGCTAGCCCTTAGGGAGGAATTTACACTGGAAAGCAAAAGGAGCACACAATTGTCCAGCCTTAATCTCATAACAATGTGTTGTCTGCACCTGCCCTTCGAGACATAAAGGGATAAAATATCAGTGTGGCTCCAAACTGATGTCAGTTGCTCACACAGCACACAACGCTCCATCTGCTTAGAAATGGAGCATATGTGCAGTTGCCAAGAGTGCAGTCAAGAGTGCAGTCTCCGCCATCCTGGATGGCAGAGATGGCAACAAGACCTCCTCACATGGGCCCGCCTTCCTCCCAAATTATTATTATTTCTTGTTTACACAGTCAGACAGGTGTTATTGACTGGTTTGTTTTATCCAGACATCGAGTCCTTCCCAAGGACCTGGGATGGCTGAATTTTTTTGTCAGTTGTTATAGATATCATTGCAAAATATAAGCTGTTCCCAGTAAAGCTGCTTTTTGTAATCGGCTGATGGTGATTTCTGTGGCCCCGATGGTGTTGAGGTGCTCTTCAAGGTCTTTTGGAACTGCACCCAGGGCGCCAATTACCACTGGGATTATTTTGGTCTTTTTCTGCCACAGCCTTTCAATTTCAATTTGTAGATCTTTGTATTTGGTGATTTTTTTCTATTTCTTTTTCTTCTATTCTGCTATCCCCTGAAATTGCTATGTCGATGATGATGATGATGATGATGATGATGATGATTTATTACATTTATATCCCGCTCTTCCTCCAAGGAGCCCAGAGCGGTGTACTACATACTTGAGTTTCTCTTTCACAACAACCCTGTGAAGTAGGTTAGGCTGAGAGAGAAGTGACTGGCCCAGAGTCACCCAGCTAGTTTTATGGCTGAATGGGGATTTGAACTTGGTTCTCCCCGGTCCTAGTCCGGCACTCGAACCACTACACCACGCTGACACAGATCAGGCCGATTTCAGGCCTCTGCGCACACGAGTCCCCAAATGGGCAGAAATCTTCCGATCTTTCTCATTTGGAAGGAAGGCGGGCCCATGTGAGGAGCTCTTTCGCTGCCTCTGCCGCCTCCAGCACCCGACCTTACCTGTCATGGTTTCGGAGACGGGCAAAGCTCTTGCTGCTGGCAGCAGCGGCAATTTTTAAAGTGGGGGGGGGAGATTTAACTTTCCCTCCCCCTGCCCCCCAAGATTTGCCACCCCCCAAGATCTGCCGCTGTAGGCAATTGCTTCTATTGCCTATATGGTAATCCACCCTTGAGTGAGCCTGAAGCCCCCTTCAGGTCCAGCTTTCCCTACAACACTTAAGCACAATCATGGATATGAGGCATTATCTGAACTATGCCATTGTTTAGCAAAGAAGAACTAAAGGAATGAGTCGTGATGGGTTGCCAGATGAACACAGGAGCTCTTAGGTCCCTTGCACATCTTGATTTCAGTTATGAAGGCAATCCAGCAGGTTCTTGTAGAGTAGCAAGCAACAGACAGAATGTGCAGGTTTGATTTAAGAGCTTTCTGTGCCTTTGCCCAACACCATATTTCTTAAGACAGAGCGGATATCCAAATAAATCCTTGTTCACGAGCAAATTTGTCATCTGCAGCAGCATGCGTTAGGTGATTTATGCATAAGTGATACCATGGTTTGCTTGTATGGAGAATTAATTTGCAAACACTAATTAAGGGTTGGCTTTCACCTAAAATGGAGCATCATCCTTATTCATATATCCTTTTTGCTCCCACAAGGGAATAGAGTTTATTTACCCAATTCTTGGAGCATAGAGAATTGCTGCTTATTATATATTTCACTGCTTTCCTTTCAATTACATTTTCATTTTTTAGTTGGTGTTTTTGTTGTTGGTGGTGTTTTATAAGGGATAGAAAACAAGCTGTTTTATGAAGCGATCATTTCCCAGGCAGCTTTATATCTTGTGGGGGGGAATGTTATCCCTTGAAAGAAGGAGGGCACTTGGTGTGACCAATTAAAAACAAAAGGAGAAGAGAGAGGGGCTGGGGTATAACCCCTATGTCTCCATTATAAGAAGCAAAAAGAAGAATACAGGTATAGGTTTTCATGCCATTTCTTCAACAAGCCACCCCAGCCTTCAGGGTTCATCTGGAATGTTGTGGAGATCCGTGTTGCCCTCAGGACTCCTGAAGAATTGCAGAATTGCACAAAGTACTGGTTTTGCCAATCGTATTCTTTTAAAGGAAGGATTCACAGATTGCATTGGAAAAACAAAGCTATACAGAGCTGTCCATATACAAACAATATATGGGAAATGCATTGCTCCTCTCAGGCATAATATATATCAGTAGGCATGCCAGGTATACCTTGAATGACAACAAGCATGTAATCCCGTGAACAATATGCTGTCAGTACTTCCAGCCAGCACATGGATAATATCCTAGGTCCTACTTAAAACACTTAACTGGCTAGCTGATTCCTTCAGTTTGTGATGTGGGTACCTCCTTTCTCCTCCCCGCACCCCCCCCCCCCGGCATCATGTACCTAAAGTAAGATGTTCATGCACACCCTCCATATGTGGGCATATAGGAAGCTGCCACATTCTGGCTGACATACTGTGCAATGGTACATCAGCCTAGTAATGCTGTATGTGTGCAATCTGCAAAAATGTAAAAACTGTGCACTGGAAATTGTGCAAGGGTAAGCCCATTATTTCCAATGGCACTACTTATGGGCAATTTCCATTCCACAATTTTTGCAAATTGCCAACATGAAATGTTACTGTGCTGATGAAACATTGCGCAGTATGTTAGCCACTGTCAGACCATGGGTCCAAGTAGGTCAGTTTTGTCTACACTGGCTAGTGGCAGCTACTTTCCAGGGTTTTAGACAAGGATCTTTCCCAGTCTGGTGAGACCCAGCATGGTGTAGTGGTTAGAATTTCAGAAGAGGACATGGAAGATTCAGGTTCAGATCCATACCCAGCCATGGAACAAACTAGGAGATCTTGGGCCAGTCACTCTATCGAGTCAACCAGGTTGCTGTGTGGATAAAATAAGGGTTTTATTTTAAAATAAAACCATGTAGTGACATTTGGAGTGCCCATGTAGGGAGTGACCATGTAGGCTTCCCTGAGTTTCTTGAAAGAAGGGCAGGATAATAATGTAATACATAAATAAATATCTGGAGATGCTGGATAGTGAACCTAAGACTTTCTGCATGCAAAGCATATGTGGAGGTTCCTTTGCATGGGAGATCAGTTATTTAGACAGTACATTGCATATGTGTACAGATATTTATACACATTATATATTTTTGTGTGAAAGATTATACATGCATTCATTTATCTGAATACAGTCTCCTCAATGAACAGCCTTCTCAAACGCAGGATACAGATTGCAGGTGTACTGCTTTAGGTATGTTGAACACAATGTGTGAACTTCTGTACATGCTTACAGATCTGCACATGTGTACATTGTACATAGATTGTACTGTGCAGAACATACTGAGCCCTTTCTCACAACTAGTGAGAAAGGGCTACCCTGTCTGCGGTGATGAAGCCCAGAAAAGCTCACCTCCCAGATGAGCACCAGCTGCTGCTGGTGGCTTCGGGGGTCGGGATGCCGGGACGCCTTGCCCCTTGTCACCCCGCCCCCCAATACCATAATGCACCATGCAAGTGTGCGGTGCATTGTGGGGACCCCCCCACCTTCCCTCCCCTCCCCTCCCTGGACTCCCTCCAGTCTGGCAGCCACGGCAGCAAGCAGCCGCGGCTGACAGAGGATTAAAAACACGAGATTAGGAGAGCGCTCACTCTCCTAACTCCAATTTAGAGGGAGGTTTCACAGGTGGGTTTGCTGCCGTGGTGCTGCTGGGATTGGCCCAATCTCAGCTGTTCACATGCGTGTGCAAAACCTGGGCTGGGCTCCCTTAGCCCAGTTTCCCACGAGTGTGTGTGTGAATAGACTTAATGTGTGAATAGGGCTGTGGAGTGCTCACATCACCTTAGGGGTGTGTTAGAAGGACTTTTTCCTGACAAAACAGAACTTTCTTTCAGCCATGCCATGCCAGAGCACAAAGTTCCAGGTACACATCACTACTACTGTTCTGCTTTTTAACAAAAGTTCTCAAAGCAGTTTACATAGAAAAACAGAGAGGACGGTTCCCTTCCATCCGTGTCTCCAAAGGGCTCACAGTGTAAAAAGGAAATAAGACAGACCCCAGCAACAACCAGCAGAGGGATGCTGTGCTCTAGCTGATTAGGGACAGTTGTTCTCCATCTGCTAAGTATTAGAGAATGGTCCCTTTTAACGGTGCCCCTTTGCTCAGTTATATAGCAAGAAGGTCCATCATACACAATTGCTGTATAGGGAGGGCACCTTGTTAACTGCCTGGGAAACATTTCTAAATTGCTCTCCGTGCTTGAGAAGCAATGTAGGATAGAATGATCTATCCTGCATTTGGGTTTCACCTATATATTCTTCTGGTATAGCTGGTGTCTTCTGCTCAAGGAAGGGCTGTTTTTACACATCATGCTAGAACGTTTATTTATTTATATCTATGTAAACCGCTCTGGGAACCTTTTGTTGAAAGCAGTGTATAAATAGTTTTTGTTGTCGTCGTCACCCTGCATGAAAAAGGTGAAACTAAATCTAAAGATTCATTCCACCTGCAATGAACCTTCTTGTTACAGTACTGCAAGGATTCTTGCTCAGGCATTTGAGGAACAGTGCTGGCAGCTGCTTTCCTTCTGCTCACAGCTCTTTGGATCCAACCCAGTATGAATAAGGAAATACTAGATTGCTGCGGCGCTGCGAGCGAGAGGCTCGTCTATTCTTGTCTCCTGTTGGCTCCTGCTTTCAGGTTGAATCACGTTGGTGTTCATTTTCTTAGCACAGGTGCAGCAGTGAACAGCAGTGAAAGCCTCCCTCCCTCCTCATCCGTCAATGACATTTCCTCCATGTCCACAGACCAGACCCTGGCATCGGACACTGACAGCAGTTTGGAAGCTTCTGCAGGACCCCTCGGTTGTTGCAGGTGACTAGCCGCCTGCCTGCGAAACCCGACGTTCTTCAGAAGATGATGTAATTTAGGGGGGTGGGGCAAATCATTGTGATTATAAAAGAATTCAATGATGGCAAGGAAGAGAAACAATTTAAAACACACACACACACACACATACTGATTAAACAAAATGGAACCCTTTCAGCCTGCTTCTCCTAAAAGAGTTATGTAATGCAGCTAAGCTCAAGTGTATATTTAACTTATAGTTGCTCTGCTTTGGTCTTCTTCCAATGATGCTTACTGCAAAAAAAAAAAAAAGTAATTAAAAGAAGACTTTTTGATAAAATTGCAAAATTAATGGCTGCAAAACCAGCAACCTGCAACTGTCCTTTTTCACGTTGGCATGACAAGGTGGGCAGTACCCTCCCTTTATCTGTATACTTGTGTGCCTATCTAACTCCTCCCTCTTTCTGTCTTGGCAGACCAATACACATGTGTCTTGGTGTATATATACATGCAAATATGCATTTGAGGGTATATGCAGCTGTGCATGTACATATATCTAGAAAGCAGGAGTGTTTATATGTGCACACAGTCTGCAGTAGAGAACTGAACCTCCTGGGGTTTTTTTGTATGCAAATTTCATCTGTAATATAATTCTCAGTGTACAGTCCGTTTAGTTGGTTTACTGATTAATTTAAATTAGTGTAAGACATATAGAAACAAAGTTAAACTGAAGCTCTCTCAGAACCTTGATGATGTAGAGTTCTAAATGTCGATGTACTTTTTAACACCACCTTGTTGGGAAATAGGAATAGAATAAAATAGGAAGAAGCTTGAAGCAGGCAGTTACTGATACTGATAGTGATGTGTTTGGAGTTGATAATATTGGTTTTGGGGACGAATGCCACCCTAAAAGACCCCAACACTTCAGGATGTTGAGTTCAACATGTGTTCTGCTTTGGGAGTTGTCAGGAGCAGAGCTTGAGAGATTGCGGTTTCCTTCCTGCCGCCCTGCTTGGGGATTCCCAAGGGATCTGACTGACTCCAGTGGGAAACTAGACTAGGTAACTCTTTGGGTTCTTTTTATGTTCTTGGGTCAAGGGAGGATTTCCCGGCACCGCCTTTTCAGGAAACTCAGCTACTTAGGCTCACCACATTTGTTTGTTTATAAAGAAGTCCTAAGAAAATGACCCCAAATATTCTATAGGATTTGGGTGCTGACAAACTTGGCTAGCTCTGTGGTTGGGCCAAGATGACGCTGCCGAGGAAGTTTTGATAAACCAAACAAGGGAAAGGCAGTTTGCAAAGGTTATTCCCTGGTCTGTCCCTGCGTGATAAGTTCTACTTAGTAGGAAATTCTGCAGATTTCTTCCTTCCTGATAGCAAAGAGGGGAGGAAGCTTCCAGGCTTCTGGGATCAAGGCATAGTTGAAGGCTGGGAGAAACCACCGGGAGGCAGATGGCACCGGGCATTTGTTTGCTGGGGATTTGTACCCCCTGCACCAACCTAGAATTTATCTGCTCCGGCTAAAGGACTTCCTGATATCACAGCCTGGAAGGTCTTAACTAGAGAGAGGAGATGACTTCCACAGCAATGAATTTTGTTTCTTGAAGAACATTTTAACCATGTCTCTGTGTTCGTAGAATGTTTCTGTTGCAGCAACAAGGCAAGGGAGTCAGATAAGAAAAGAGTATTATTTGTTATGTATTACTACTTTTTCATGCGTAGCTGTTTAGTTCATCAAAGAAAGAATGTCTGAGCATCACCAGTCTAGGTGCTTGAGGCTATGAACAACTTCTTAAAAAAAAATTCTTTTCAACCATTTCCATTGTGGGAACATTAACTGCAGAACAGTGAATGCCTAGCTGATTTCAGCATTACCGGTTTCCCCACTGCTACCTCTTTATTTGTGACTAATAAGATGAAACTCCCTGAAGCCCACACGAAAGGGGGCTACAGATGCACTGAGCAAGCCAGAGTTAAAATATTCCAGAAGGTGCCTAAGGGCCACATATAAGCTTAGATAATATTGTAAGAGACATTGCTTGAGAAACCAGGTAAGGAATGAATCCGATAGCCCCATGTGTGGCAATGCCCACTTTGTTAATAATACAAATGTGCACAGCAGCTGATGAGGCCTGTGGCAGCAGAAGAGCTAGAGTGTTTCTGAGTGAAACTGAGAAGGAAAGGCCCAATCCGTCTCCTCCTGCGAGTGTATTCTACAGTGCCCTTTCTCCTCTGCCAGCTCTCAGGTCGGACTGCGGAGAGACCCACCTGAGAGAGACCTACCACTGTCAGGTAGGACAGCGCAAGAGACTTGGCCATAAGGGAAGCACTCAGGGGCACTTCTGTTGCCCTCTCCAGGTCCCCAGGTCCCAGGGACACAGACTCTACAGATGCTGTATATACCGATGGGCTGTTACCCAAGGTTTTTAGAAAATCTGAGTTTCCACCTATTTTCTTTAACTGAAATGTGTCCAGGAGGACTAGGAATTAAAGCCAGGGGTTAACCTGTAAGAATCAGCTTTCATGCCACCAAACAAGTCATACATACATACATACATACATATAGCATGTGGTTCAGCCATCTTACAAAACATACAAATACTCCAGTTATTTTCCTTAAAACCCACCATGGCTAATATGATTGTATAATGTGAGGCTAAACTGATTTTTTTAAAGTGGTACTGTCTTTCCATCAAGACAAATACATGTATAGATATATAAAAATAAATACCACGGCCTCAATCCAGCTCAGTTGAGCAGATTTATGCCTCCTGAAATTACAGTGGTCTGAAGCGAACATATTCTGTGTTGAATTGCAGCCATTAATAAATCTAGAATGCTATAAGAGAGAAATATTTTCCTTCCCTGAAATATTTCTATCTCATTTTACTTTTACTTTCTAAATAAAGGAAGGGGTAAGTAGATTTTTCTTTGAAGATTCGAAAAAGCTCAGAAAGGTTTAGTTAGTGCAGTATGTATAACAGCAATAAGCAATAGGTTACTGCTGCAAAAAAGAATTTAGCAATAGCAGGGGCCATCCACCAAACCCTGACAGTGCGCCTCAGTCTTGTGCATGGGGCATTCCATCAACATGGAAGTTGCGAAGCAGCAGTGTTGGGTGGATTGCTTCTGTATCTTTTCTAAAAGCCATGAAATCACCTTATCTGTGTGTGGCACTGTAACCTTAACTCAGCCTCAGTGAAATGCCAATGCACAAGGAAAGGCCATGTTTAAAAGGAACATAGTAGTGCATCAGAGATGCTACAAAGGCAATAACAGAGAAGTGATGTTCTGAGCAATAATGGCATTTGGTTGCTGTATATTTTTCTGCCCAGTATTTGGGCAGATATAGAAAACTCTTTCAACTGCCCCCCATTATGGTGCTGATATCACAAGCAGCTGGAAGCCTTTTGGAATTAAAGATCATTTGCAGATGTGCTTGTCAACTTCTGAGGCCACAATCCATAACAGCAGTGAAACATGCAGGTTTACCAAGAAAATTACTCAGGTCAGTGGAGTCGCAAGCAGCCTTTGAAGAGTTTCAAAAAGCTCTCTCCAGATTGGAGGACCTGACAGTAGAATGTCAGGTGAGATTCCATGTAAGTGCAACCCAATGTACATTGGGATAAATAAAATTCCTAACTCCACATGTACGCTGATAGGTTTTAAGTGGATATAACCATCCAGGAATTATACATTGGGATCACTGTAGAATGCTCTTTAGAAACATCCACCTAATGTACTCCAGCAGTGGAAAAAAAGGTGGATGCAGTGTTAGGAAAGGCCCTGCAAATGAAGCAGCAAGTAGAATACAGGTATGGCCATCATATAGATTTATGGTCTACCCTCGTTTGGACCACTGCCCTCATTTGGACCACTGGGTGCTGTTCTAGTCAACCCATCTCAAACAAGATATCATCAAAAGCACATAAAAAGGTGAGGGGATCTCAAATAATCTAACGGAATCAGCGATCAAGTTTCTCACAAAGAAGAATTTAAAATGTTAGGAGGTGTTACCTCAGGGGGAAAAGACAATGGGGACTCGATACAGTTTTATAATAAGATTAGCAGAGTGTGAGCAGAATGAGTGGACTATTTCTTCCCCACTAGCTGACCCTGCACAGAGCATCTGTGCGCTCTTTGTGGCCGGCGGTTACCTCTCCCCCCCTTCTGCCCCAGTCTCTGCTTCCAGGCCCAGCTACCTCTCCTCCCCACTGCCACTTCTGCCCCCCCCCTTTCTTTCCCCCCTCCTGGGCCTTGCCTCCGCGACTGGGCTGGGCCCGCCGCTGCCTCTGGCCTCTGCGGCCAGGCCTGCCACGGCGACCAATCCTCCTGGGTGCGCCTCAGCCAATCAGGCCCATCCGCCACCCAGCCAGTCAGCTGGGCGCTGGGACGCACATTCCAAGGCACACCCAGGAGAATTATATATATAGATAATAGTGCTCAGGTCACCTAATGAAACTGATTGGCAGTGATTTCAGACAAGACCAAGAAGCATTTTGACATGCAATGCAAAAGTAACTTGGGATGCATTGCCATGGGGTGGTGTGTGGCCACTATCATAATTTGGCTTTTAACTGACTCTGACCCAACTCCAGAGGATAGTCTACTGGCCATCTATTCCTCTGCTGTTTCAGCCATTCTGCTTACATAGATAGCAAGAAAATGACCAAGAAAAAAGAAAGGAGGGAATGCAGTTGTAAGGTGGCTACTTTATATGTTGTATGGGCTGGTTTGAGAACTTAGTCCATAATAAGGTGGAAATTTGCTGTGGAGCAAACTGATCTTGTCTGTATTTCTGTGTGTGAAGGCAGACTTGTGCATCCAAGCAGAGCTGGAGCGACTTGAAGTCTTCTAGTCCAACCTCTTCCTTGATGCAGAAAAAAAGAGAGCTAGAACATCCCCAACAGATTGTATTTATGTATGTTGTTTTTAAAATGTATATCCCATGGCCACGTATAAAGAACATTAAAATTATAACATTAAACAATGATGGCTTTCCAGCCCCTGCATGAAGACCTCCAGCAAGGGAAAGTGCACACACTCACCCCTAAGTTATTAGTTGCATGGTCAGCTGCTCTTGTTATTAGGAGGAGGTTTTGCTTAATATTCAATCAAAATCTATGATCTTGAAAATTAAGCCCTTTACATCTGGTTCTGTCCTCTGGGGTGCTAGAGGACAAGGCTTTGCCCTCTCCCATCATGCCTCCTTCCCACCCAGTCTTCTCTTTTCCAGCTATACAAAAATCAGGTCCTTCAACCTTTCCTCACAGGACCTCATCCTAGGTGCTCCTTAGCTGCTCTCCTCTCCACTCATTCCAGTTTGTCTACCTCAATCTTAAAGTGTGGTGCCCAGAACTGGACACAGTACTCCAGATGAGGTCTGAAAATATATTACCATCAGTCCACTTCTTTTTCATAAATATGAGTATTTGAAGGTGCATTGTTTTTGTAAAAATATAAGCCCTGGTCCAACTCCAACTGCATAAGAACTGCTGGCCTTGGTTTTGCATTCCAGTTCACAGCAAAAGCTGCATCCAATCAATTCAGTATGGCTTGGATGAATATTGTGATGCAGATGTACTTCCAGCAGCATATCAGCCTTGGGAAAGTATGCAGAAGGCTGCTTTGCCCGTGGATCGCTCTTGATGGATTGAGATGGCAATCCTTAGTCCAGCAAGAGTGATCCATGTTATTTTGCTGCTTCTGCTATGGAAATGGAAGTGTAGGATAATATGGACAATAAATATTCAGAAGAGGGCAACAAAGATGGTGAGGAGACCTGCAATCACGAGGTACGGTTGAATGAGCTGCCTGTATTTGCCTAAGTTGGTGGGGAGGGGGGAATATGATCACCGTCCTCAAATATCTGAAAAGCTATCCACAGAAGAAAGAGTGGAGTTGTTCTCTGTTGGTCTGAAGGCAGGATTAGAATCAGTGGGTGACATACTGAGCCACAGTATGTCCGCTTAGTAACATTGCATGCCCACAAGTTGCAGAAATGCAAAATTTGCACAGATGATTTTACATGAGAGTAAGTTCATTACTTCCAGTGGGATCACTCTTGTGTAACATTTGCACACATTTTGGATTTGCGCAATTTGTGTAACTTGCACACCTTGCATACATGCAGTGTTATGAGGCTGACGTACTGCAGTGCAGTATGTCAGCCACTGAGTAGAAATTACAAGGAAGCAGATTTAGGCTAGAGATTAGGAAGAAGAGTAAGGGCTGTTCAATAGTGGAGGGGTCTGCCTTACACAGGGGTGGGCTCTCTTACTTTAGAGGTTTTCAAACAGAGGCCAGATGGCCGTCTGTCTGTAGCAGTTTCCTGCACTGAGCAAGGAGTTGGACGAGAAGACCTCCAAGGTCCCTTCCAAGTCTAAAATGGTTGGACTATTCAAAATTTGCCAGGTTAAAAGGAGATCCTAGCCTGCAATGCATGATGTCATACTAGAAAGAGTAGAAATGTATCAACAGATGTTAAGAAATAGAATTCAGAGACACTCGGGGAACTGGGAGACAAATGGATTTTAAGTCATATATCTGTCCGCCTGTTGAATTTCATGCAGTTACTCTAGATCTGTTCCTCTAAGAGGTGGGAACCCTTGCAAAAATACGCTGATACTTGCTGCCTTCCTGCATCACACTAGGATTGTAAGAAAGAGCATATTATTTTTATTATTATTTTACATTTTATATCCCGCTCTTCCTCCAAGGAGCCCAGAGCGGTGTACTACATACTTTGGTTTCTCCTCACAAGAACCTTGTGAAGTTGGTTAGGCTGAAAGAGAAGTGACGGGCCCAGAGTCACCCAGCTAGTATCATGGCTGAATGGGGATTTGAACTCGGGTCTCCCCGGTCCTAGTCCAGCACTCTAACCACTACACCACGCTGGCTCTCAGCAGCAAGACAGAAGTTTTCAAGGATGGGCAACACATCCTTCCACCCCAAGGAATGTTGCTAGTCTTACTGACGTTCTGTTTACTTCCCTCAGAATTCCTCATGGGTTTTAACATTTGCCCAGGGGGGGAACTTCCAAATTTGTCCTAATGTTTGCTTCAGGTGGAATTTGGGGACAGCCTATGTTGTCCCTGACTTCCTCCTCCTCTCTAAGACATTGTGCTGGTTTTTTAATATTTTAAATGGGTGAGCTGATTGAAACACAGTCCTGGTAGCTGAGCACTTTCTTCCTGTATGGGCCAGTTCATTGTACAGCATACAATATGATGGAAAAACCAAAACTATCAAAACCACCCAGTTCCATAGTATTTTCATAGTGCTGGTCATAAATGTTCATAACAACCTCGGGCAGGTCCTTAATAGGCACAGTTTGCTTATTCCAGTTGGGGCTGTGCAGCAAGTGATTTGTACCAAGCTCTCTGGGGGCAGGCAGCTCCTGTATTCTATGCTGGCAGAACTGGAGAGAACTGGTCTTGTGGTCGTTCTGCCATGGTGGCAAAATGGGAGAGGAGAGCTGGTCTTGTGGTAGCAAGCATGACTTGTCCCCTTAGCTAAGCAGGGTCCACCCTGGTTACATATGAATGGGAGACTAGAAGTGTGAGCACTGCAAGATATTCCCCTCAGAGGATGGAGCCACTGCTATGGGAAGAGCAGAAGGTTCCAAGTGCCCTCCCTGGCTTCTCCAAGGTAGGTCCGAGAGAGATTCCTGTCTGCAACCTTGGAGAAGCCACTGCCAGTCTGTGTAGACAATACTGAGCTAGATGGACCTATGGTCTGACTCAGTATATGGCAGCTTCCTGTGTTCCTATGTTGCAGCTGTTAAATTTCTATTGTGCAGCTGTTAAGGGCACAAAGCCCCAGTCCTGGACAAGAAAGTGTCCAGTGAGAAAATAAACCCCTTGCTGCTAAGCCTCCTAGCCAGTTCAGGAGACAACAAAAGTGCATTTTAAATCTTCAGCCCCAGTAGTGCTCAGTGAGAAACCAGGCAGCATTCCTGTCAGGACAAACATTAACTCTTAGGTGGGACTAGTTCTTGGGAACAGCAAATGATTGGGTATACCTGTGTCTGGGCAGTACCATTTGAGTCTGAAGGTGGGGCTCAAATTATTTCATGCTCCTTCATACAATAAACAAGCAAGCATATCTTTGTTCATAGTACATGATCTGTCAAGGGAATGGGTTCTAGCCTAGCCTTCTGCCCAACATACCAATTTTTATGTGAAGGGAATTTTCTAGTTGGGAGGAACACTCAATGGTACAGCCCAGAGATGGGTGACTTGCTCTTTGAAGCAACTAGGCCCTAGTTATTGCGGGTCCAGGCTACAATTACGCTTGGAAAGGGAAACAATTGCACTTGGAAAAGATTGAGTTATTGTACCCTTTACAGTTGTGCAGAAGAGGCCATTTTTGCAGTTGAAACTCACTCTGCAGCATCACAACAACACAAGCCACAGCTGCCAAAATCCAGCCATTCACCCTCCATAAATCAGAGGTATGGGGGAGCTCTGTTCTCTATTGTGTTTGCTGTTGCTGGTTGTGTATCTTACAGACAAGGGTGCAGAGCGCATTATCTCAAGATAAAGAGATTTTGTTTGGATAGATTGGGGAAACACACTGGCTACCATTTAGTGTTGCTTGGTAGTAGTAGTTGGTTTTTTAGTGTATGACTTTGCTAGACATGTGCGTATGTCTATTATCAGGGTAGTCTGCTAAATTCAGTCTGAATTTTCTCTTTCTAAACTGGAAATTGCTCCTATAATATTGAACAGAATCCTGCATCTTCGGGAATCTGATGTCTGAGCTGGTTTGAATTTCAAAGGATGGCTTTAGGGGATGAGGGAAGTAGATTTGAATTATTCCCTAGATATGTAAAAAGGTAATGAAAAAATAGTTTTGGAGGATGGGTGAAGGAAGTTTGTTATTTTTGCTGTTGAGCTGGAGAAGTAGCCCTGTTCTTATGATATACTAGATCTCAGTTTCTTTCTAATAGTGTGTGCATTGATCATAGGCTCTGTTATTTCATTTCTGATCAGTGCCACTGAAACATAGGAGGCTGCAATCCCTCCCTAATTTAGCCCTAGTTTCTGTAAAGTCAGTGGCACCAAAGTGCTCCATGGGTTGCAGCCTAAGGTTGTGTTCTAGAAACTGGTTAAACTGCAGTACTTTGATTTGGAATGACGGAGTCCTAGCTATATTATTAGTAGTAAATTATAGCCATTCTCGGTGTGCAAAGTGCTCTACTTTGTACCTGTGACCCTGTGAGATTGATGGATGACCTGTCTTAGATCATCGGGAGAGTTCCTGGCATAGCAGAGATTTGAACTTTGCTCTCCCTTTTCCAGATAGCCCAACGCAGCTCTCATTTATGTTCTCTGAGCTTTGATGGAACTAAATCAGTTTAAATCCAAGTGCTTGGCTAGACTGCAGATTGGACTGCCCATCTTGACAGTGATGGGAGAAAGGGATGGGATTGCTCTGACATACCAAATTAAGAACTTCTCCTGAACAAAAAGGCACCTTGAGACTTCTTATTCATTCCAAAACAAATGAGAGAGAAAGCATCCAAAGCTGTCCCAACAAGGTGAAACATATATGACATCTTACAGGTGACATGAAGAATTCCCTTTGTGTCACATTCACCACTAGTGAGTGTTGTTAATGCAGCATAGAAGGAGGAAATGAGCCAGTTTGAAAATACATGTACCTTCTTGCCAGTGCAAGTCTTAATCCGAATTTTGGATGTTGGAAATGCAAAAATTGATGTTTGTGGAAATGGCCACGCCACAAATGTGGAAATAGGTAGCAGTTTGGTCTCTCTCTCTCTTTCCCTCCCCTAAATAATCAAGTTGCCCACCCTTGTCTCTTTGGATGACATCACAATGCGTTGTTTGAATTCCTTATTCCCTCATAAGATTTGCATATTTTAAAAGCCCAAGGTTCAATTCCCAGCATCTCCAGTTAAAATGTCTCAGCTAACAGGGGTGGCAGAGACCCTGGACTGAGATTCGAGAAAGCTGCTGCTAGAAAGGTTAAGAGCAGTACTGAAGCAGACAGAGGTGGTTTGACTGGGTATAAGACAAATCTTTAAGATCATAGTAGTGGCTTCATGGGGATGGCTCCATCTTCAGGGGCTTAAAAAGAGTGACCCTGAGAAAATAAGACTCACTAAATTCAACAAAGTGATTTGTTTCTATAGAGCAGGGCTGTGCACTTCTACTTTGCAAGATCCATACTATGTAAATATTTGTACTGATTCTTTCCCTCTCTTTCTCTCTCTGTAACTTTATTACAATCCATCACACTCTCTATATTTTTTAAAGGCCACTGTACATGTGGTACCTCTGGCCCTTTCCTCTGTTGATAATCAGCTGGAAAGGAAAAGGCCAAGAGGGTTCAATGTGTATATAGAGAATTATGTATATTTAGTAAATTTAGCAAGTGGGACTTACGGCCAGTAATATGTTTTACAACAATGGTACCAGGATCTCCAGACCCAACTAGCAAAACCAGACTGTTCACCTTGCCATGTCCATCCTGTAATAAGACCTAAGTTGCACCTGCCTGTAGTTCTGCATGATTGGATTTCCAAATATAATTCACAATGACCAGGAGTGTAACCTCTCAGTGTTGATAAAAGTAGTTTTTATATCTCTATATATAAGGGGGGCAAAAAGAAACACACACACAAAACAAGAGCCACAGTTCAGCATCAAGACTGGAAGAGGAAAAAGTGTCCAGCTGCATTGCGAGGTCTTAGTTTTGAACATGATAAGTCACAGCCAGTGAGCATGGATGAACTGACAAATGTGACATTTGATAAGGAAATGAACATCATTACATTTTGTTTACTTATTCAGACATTTACTTTCTACCTTTCATTGTTTCCTGTGGGTGGTACAAGGGGGAATGGAGGGGTCTTGGCTTTGTTCATCAACCTTTTGTGGATCAATGTTGAGTCGATGCATTCTAACTTCTGTTTGTTTTGAGTTATTAAAAGCAGAAGGGAATCTATTTTCCCCTTTGTGCCAAAAAAAGAAAAAGAAAAACCCTTTCAGAGTTTTTGTCTAAATACTTTGCACTGTTGTCTTGATTCATTTGCGTGGCGCTCTATACAATAGTTTCTTAAGCAGAAAAAGGAGAAAATATTCAAACATACCTTTGCATCACACCCAAGAAGCCTTTCCAATAATCCCATGGAGTGAGGCAGAGCATTTATGGTTATTCTGTGGTGGAGTTAAAGAAGTCTGCATATGCCTCAAAACACTCTATTATTTCATATGTTGACTGGGGGCAGCAGATTCCCCCCCCTCAAGCATTTGAGTCCTCCCACCTTCATTTTACTGAGTGGGAACTCCGCCAAACCTAGTACCACCTATCCTCTAACTCCCAAAAAGTGTCTTTCCCAACCCCTCCAAAAAATTGTGAGGAGTTGCTTTTCAACCTCAGCCTGCACCTGTGGGCTAAACTGTGGTAGTTGCCTGATGTTTAGCTGCAGCTCCCAGCATCGTGATTAGAAACTTCTAGTCTACTTCCTCCTCCAGCTCAGATATGGCAAGAAATGAACCGCCCTGAGACCTTGGATTAGGGCAGTATAAAAATGTGCTAAATAAATAAATAAATAAATAAATAAATAGAAATAACTCGGTGGGAGGGGGACCAAAAGGCTCACTGGGGCAGTATAGTGTCTGATGATGTTGTATTCCTCTGCAAGAATGCTGAAATGAAAGCTGGTGTTTGACTGCACAAGCAACCAGCCTTCACTGCAGTGTTGGTGTTGCCACTTGAAAGGGTGCAGTGTTGACTTTTTGGGGCAATGTCCATCAGTGCACACAAGTCATTCATTGGTCCAGCTGTTCCTGTCGGGTGGGCTAGGGGACAGCTTGGGCATAATCATCAGCAGGGAAAGCTTGATGCTGCTAGGAAGTTACTATCACTACATGCTGGGCGGGGGCATTATTCACTGAGAGAAATGTATTCCTCACAGCTCTGTGGGAAAGCTCTCGTCCCCAGGGTTCAGGCTACAATGCAAGCAGGGAGGGCCTTTCCTAAATAAACCTGTACAATTCCTGGGCTGACCTCAAGAGTTATGACTTGAGTTTCTAGGCAGCTCTCACAATAGAGCCCTTTATTTCAGAATATTGCAGGCTGATAGAACATGACCGGTGCATCCCTTGCTTCCTAGCACTCATTTTGTATTGCTTCATAAGCCTAACCCTTATTTTTAAAAATCAACCAAGTAAAGTCATTCATAACATAGTGTAACACTTCAAGGTACACTGTGTCTGAGAACATGTCTGCATACCATCTAGGTTTCTGGTGATGAGCACTGCCCCGTCAATAATATACACAGAGCTATCTCACAACAGGTGAGCTGCAAACCAGAAAGACCACTGAGCATTTGCTGAGCCACAAGACAAGGCTGCTCTGCTGCATACACCTTGAGAACCGAGTGTCACATACCTGGCTTGAACTAGGGGCATGATTGATCCAGTGGCATGAATGATGGGACTTCCTTTTGCGGGTCAGAGGCGGCCATTCCGCACATCAGAGCCTCATGCAATGTGTCCCAGTGGGTCTACATGCTGCATTCTAACAGTGCAGTCAAAGTACTATTTTTCTAGAAACAGTAGCAATGAGTGTATAGGAAAGGGCTCCACAAATGTTGGTTTGGCTTGGCAGTCACTGTGGCTGGTCACAAGCTAAACCTAGCTGTTTCCCTTTCTGATTCAAAGAGGTAAAGGAAGCATGCCTCTTTTCTACCAGCCTTGTGAGGTGCTTTCCTGGGAGATGTAGCAGGTGGTGTGTACGCGCACGCAGGCACAGGCATTAGTAGCAGCCTCTCCGCTTCCAATCCATGAGAGATTATGCAACCTAGCACTACACACGGTTTGTGTTGTCCCACTACTTTGGGGCAGTGGAGACAGACAGACAGACTTTCTGTGCCTGTGTTGCCAGCAGCTTTTTACAAAGTGTTATATTGCAGCAGAATCTATTGCAGCGGTGGTGTAGGCAGGCTCCCGGCGGCCCAGGGACAAAGTTGTGTTTTTTTGGCGGGGGGGGGGGGTTACTTCTAAGCCAGGCCCTGCCCTGCCACACGTCTCTCTCTCTATATTTACCTGTGGCTGCAGCTGGCGGGTGGGCTTCTCAGAGGACAGGCAGGCCTCCCCATTCCCCAGCCAGTGCACCAGCTTCTTTCCCACCTGCACAGTTTGAGTAGGACGTCATGGCACGTGATACTCTCACTACTCAAACTGCACAGACGTGAGAGAAGCTGGTGTGCTGGCTGGGGAATGGAGAAGCCCGCATGCCGGCCAGGGAGCGGGGAGAAGCCCGGGCCCTGCATACATGGGAAATGGCGGGGGGGCAGAAGTGCAGGGGGGGGGCGTCAGCACGGGGTGGGGGGTGGGCCCCTTGACCCTCCTGGCCCAGGGACATTTACATTCCCCTCGTCCACTGCACGCTACGCCCATATATTTGGAGGTTTAAATTTCTAGTTGTCATTGGCAACCATATTTGTAAACCCTTTCATGGAGTCAGGACTTCTACTCGTGATGAAAGTGGGTGTGGGTGGACAGGCAAGGGCAACACCAGAAAATCAGCCACAATTCATCACTAGAGTGCAGAACCAATAGCACAAGTGACTTCCGCTTCCTGTTTCTTACACTTTGTACATTCTTGCAATGTACTACGTGACAATTTTGGCCCCCCACCCCCGGCCGCCCGAATGTACTCCAGATGCAGTTTGCACATTTGTCTGCTGGTGGTGGGAAACTAGAGGGGAGGGAGGTATGACTGTTCTACTCTAGCCATTACCAAGAAGCTTGAACAAGAGGAAGCTGCTTGCAGGAAGATGTCCTTCCTGTTATCTCAGACATCTGAAGCCCTTCGTAATATGGAGAAAGGTTCTATGGGAGAACTGCCCAAAGATGTCATTCATCTCTGGGTGCCCTGTGGCATCCCCCTCAGGAATGATAGTGTTCTGAGAGTGCATGCCACGTTCCAGGCCCATTCTGAGCATGTTTTATCTTGTGGGGCTGGTTAACACATGTATGTGCAGTGTCATTCACTGCAGGACTAAGTGATGACTTGAATGGGTGAGTGTGCTGTCATGGCTGAATCGCCACACACAGAACTTTCATGCCACCTAATGGCAAGTCCAACACATACTTCTCAATGGGAGACAGACCAGACATTCGGCAGAGAGCACAAATCAAGCGCTGAATAATCAAGTGGAGTTCATTCATGTGCGAGGCAGCCTTTAGATTTGTTGTCCAGAGAGCTCAAACAAAACCTTAGCAACCTATATTAAAATGTGCCAGTTCAAGCTGAGTAAGACTTAACCAATCACAAAATGCCACCCAAATTCCAGGTGCAGGGCTATGCTTAGAGAGCCTTGGCAGGGTGCGGGGCCCGGGGCAAATCAGCCAGTGCGGGGCCCCTTTGCAGTTAATTCTAATGGGGGTTAAAAGAGCAGGGCCCAGGGCGGTCACCCTGCTTGCCATGCCCTAAGGACATCCTGTCCGCCAAAAAGGAGACCACACAGCACAGTTTCCAAATGACCCTTTCAGCTTTGGTGAGTTGCCACACACAAGCGACTGCTGCTGGCGAT
Organism: Hemicordylus capensis; assembly: GCF_027244095.1. NCBI lineage: Eukaryota > Metazoa > Chordata > Lepidosauria > Squamata > Cordylidae > Hemicordylus > Hemicordylus capensis. The sequence goes on along the minus strand of NC_069661.1, from coordinate 20,708,308 downwards.
GTTGCTCTTCATGTCTGTGCTGCCTTAACACTTAGATAGTAAACTCAAGAGGGAGATTTCCACTGAATTTAGGGTGCCTTTACATATAAGGCTTAAAGCTGCCCTTGCTCCAATTGCTTTGTAAGTTGCATGCAAAACCTGCATTAGCCAGCATACCTGCTGCTGTCTCCTCTGCTTAAAAACTGATCTGACAATGACATTAGTAACACAAGTTGGGCTTAAAGGTGATTCAAAGGTATGAAAATGCCTTTAAGTCATCCTTTCCCCAGATGTAGCACAATGTGGGTATTGGCACCTCTGTGGTTATCCCCACATCATGTACACACTTCGCCTACATTGCAGCACCAACAGGGGTGTATCTTGTTTGGATGTTATTTAAATACCCCACAAACACAGGCAAGTAAGCAACTATGTCACCCCTAGTAGGGATGTGCAAACAGGTTCGATGCTGAAAGTGTTCAACATCGACCCAGTTTGGTTTGACAGTTCGGGATCAAACTGAACCACCCCCTCTTCATTCCGATCTCAGACTGACACCCCCCCAGGCCATTTGGGGGGGTTGTGAGTCAATTAAAATAATATTTTTTTAATTAGTACTTACCCCCTCTGGGGGGCTTCTTCGAGGCCCATTAGGCATGCATGGCAACCTCCCAAATGGCTGCTGCAATGGGGGAAAGGCCCAGAAAGGGCCAAATGCTCCGTCCAGGCGATTTTTGCCATGAGGAAGGCCAACGGGGGGGAGGGGGAACCTCTGTGGAAACACACACACCCCCACAGCCTTGAAGAAGCCCCCCCCAAGGGAGTAAGTACTGATTTCTTTAAAACTGACTTGTGGACCCCCCTGAACCAAACTGAAGTGGGGGGGGTTGGGTTTCGATGCGGGGCGAAACTGAACTCGCGTGGTTCTGTTCAGGTCCTGTTCAGACTCGAACCGAACCGGGCCTGCCGGTTTTGTGCACATCCCTAACCCCTAGCCCCGCTGGTATGTTAGTTTTTGGGGGATGGAGGGGAATTGAACTGCCTTGCATCCCATCCGATATTCTCATGGGTATAGCACAAAACATTTTGTATAAGTCATAAAAATCATACATCAAAAAGTTAGCGTTTTCTCTAAGAGCTCGAGCTGAGATAACATGGCAACCAAACAGTGAAATAAGACAATTGGGGTCCCAATGCAACCTCCACGGCGACCCCACAAGTTCTGTTCCTGACTGGTGGACTTCCCTTCCACCAGCCTTTCCCCACATCAGCAGTCGCCTCCCAAATATGCTCATCGGGAGGCTGCATGCACCCACTTGTACATGTAGGAGAGAGGCTGGATCAGGCCCTTGGAATTGAAAGCAAAAACGAACAAAAAGGAAAGAATTCAAATGTATTAGATGTGCATGTTATATTTTTTATAAAATTATTTACATTTTTTTTTTTTGGTCATGGGCAAACCCATTGGCACAAACAGCACAGTCACACATTATCTTGCTTTTTGTTTAATAGCTAACATTATATATATTTGTTTATCTTAATTCCCCAGCGACAAGGGCAACCAAAGAAAAACAATATACAAAATAAGCTGATGGTAACACAATGCCAAAGATAGCTTATGTTAAGTAAGTGCAAGGGAGAAAAGCCTCAATATATAAAGCTTGATTGCAATGACGTTTCCATTTGCCAGTTTAAATATAAGACTTGCATTAAAATATTTTTTTTCTTGTATTTCTATTTTCGTCCCCATGATGACCTATTTAAAATCTATATACACAAGCCCAGTTGCAACACTTGACAGTAGCATTATGATGCATTCAGGGAGTATGGTTTCTCAATTAAAAAGTACACATGGCAGATGCGGTTGGTTTATGTCAACATGGTGCCTTCTTTTGAGGGGTGACAACATTATGTTGAGTGCTAGCCTCAGCCAGGTGACCAGTCACCTGTTACAATATAATATCTTAACAACCCTCTTCCCAGAAGCCCACAGTCTTGGTCAGCAGTACTCATTGGATCCAGATGGTGTTGCCTCTTTCTGGCCGACGTGGTTCTACTGTCAGTTCCCCAAATGTTGAGAAAAACTGCTCCATCTCTTTTTGCAGCATGTCATTCCTCTTCTCTGCATCGTCTTTGGCCCGCTCAGCATTGCGCATTTTAATTTCAACCATTGTAAACTTCTTTTTCTCTTGCTCCAGTTCATCATGCAGGCTCATCATTTCAGTCTCCAGGGAGATATTTCTCTGCTCAAGACTAGTTAGGTTAGAAAACAAACAAACAGAAGACAAGAACTCATTGCCTGGCATCCAGACTGAATTACTCCAGAGTAGTCCTATTGGAATTAAGTAGTCCTTTAAAGTTCACTCCTGAGTAGTATTGTTGAGTAACTTGGTCAACCAGCTGAGTAACTTAGTCAACTTTGGTACAACTCAACACACCATCAGTGAAGACTAGGGCACACACTCAGTTTAAATGCTTGCCAGAATCTGGATCTTTTATTGCCCAGGAATGTACAGTGAAAGAATAATCAGCCAGCAAGCTTCGACTGACCCAGCACTACTTCTGCAATCAATAAACAAACAGTTCTAAGTAGAACTAATGAAGTCTACTTTCTGTGTCTTTCAACATCCAAGTCACATTAACAGTTTTGACTGAAATCCAATAGTATTTGATTATCAGTCTTGGAAATGGGACTTATTTGTCCACTCTTCTTTTTTACATACAAATGTAAATGCGGGGGGGGGGGGGAGGGAGGGCTGGCTTATAACATTTGTGATAGCCACCATTTTCAAAATGTGTAACTGTCATGAAAAGACCCTGTCAACCACCCTAGGACCCCTTCTATATGCTGTGAATTTGGTTGTACTGAAGTGTGAAGACTTGTATAGGGGTGGTGCTTATTATTTGAGTGACCACTATTATCTTGTTTCAAGGTAGCAGGTGTCACAAGACTCCAGGCTCCCTTTTCATATGGTGTGAATCTGGTTTGCATTGGACTGTCAGCACGGGTTCAAAAGGTGGTGATTACAATTTGTATGGCTGCCATCTTGAGAAAAGATGGTAGATTGAAATAAAAATACCCTATCAGGATACCCTACCTAGGATCCCCTCTGTTGTGCTATATATTTGTATCAGACTGTAAACACAAACATTATTAGACACAGACACAGACACACACACACACACACACGGTGATCTCATAAGCCCTTTTTCCTTTGGAAAGTAGGCTAAAAATGGTTGCTCACATACAGCACAATGCAATGTGTATGGTCAGGGCCCCATGCACACTGCTGTGTCAGTATGTAAACAGCGTTGATGAAGTTGTGCACCATGGCAGCTCCGCTGCAGCGTAATGTTGCGCAAATGCAGTTGTGCAATAGAACACTCATTGGGGAAAGTGGGTGTCCCGCTGTGCAGTGTTTACACAATGTTATGCTATAGCGGAAAGTAGTGTGGGCTCCTAACACCCACGCTGTATTACACAGTATGTAGCATTCGCAACCAACCTGACTGCACTGGAAAGATAATTGAGAGAAAGAACTTGCAGAGTTTTTCTGACCATGTGCCTAAGGCAGGATCCTGCACATACCAGCAACATTTGACTCTGAGTTGGCACCTTCTCCAGGCTTGAGAGAAAGAGCAGCTTTACATCGAAATGCATTTCAAGAGGAAGATGGCCAGTTCTAAATTAGCCATTTGGGACCGAAGTAGCCATCACTCTTTAGCAAATTATTTTTCATTTCAAACTTCTCTTTTTCTGAAGCCCAAATTTATCTGCAACCGCAGGCTAGATCTTGCAAGATATGGTTGTGATAAGGACGCAGCTGGTGGAATCCCACTTACTCCATCAAGAACTGGGAGCAGCTACTGAATGTATCTTTCCTTCTCTCTCTGCCTCTTCCACCGCTTCTGTCAGCTGGAAGGGGAAAGGCCTAAGAAGTGTGTTCTTTGCTTATCCATTTCTAAATGTGTGACTGGCCCATAAACATATTGAGGAGAGCAGGCAGGAGAGAGAGCCTGCTTTTAGAGCAAGGCACTAGCTCTAAGTGCACTTGTACTTTAGAACAGGATTGGGCTCAACGCCAGTTATCAAAATATCTCCTAATGTAGTTGCTGAGACATACCCACTGCACAGATCCCACACAAACAATGCTTGAATGACTGCTGCTGGCTGACATCCTGACGAAAGCAGTGCGGACACAATGGGAGCTGCACCCTCACCGTAGGAGGCTGCTCTTAATGCAAGTGGAAGTTTCCCCACTGCTGCTATGTCCGCACGTGGGGGTGGAGGGAGTAGTGATTTTCAGATCTGCTCTGCCTCCAGAAGTGCATTCCACAAATATGTCCCTAAGGACTTCGTGCCACTCAGGGACACATTTTCGGAAAGCACAGGGCACTTTGAGAGGCAAAGGACTATGTCAAAAGTTGCTCCCCCAGCGGGTAGGGAATCTCTCCACAGTGCGTATGCATCTTCCTGGCCTGTTTACACTGCCTTAGTCAGGATGTCAGCCACTGTTTTGGGAAAGTTATGGGGAGCGTGATTTCAGATAGAGTCAGGGGGTGGGTTTCAGTAAAAGCCCCCCTATTCTTCCCTTCATAATTTGAGCACTGCACACAAGCTGCTCTCAGAGCAGCAATTCCTAAGACTGGTAATGCAGTTCGTAATAGGATAACTATTCGCACTATGAGTTTCCTTCTCTTTTCCTTTTGTGCTGAATAATTTCGTACAAGATAAGGTGATATTGCTATCTGCCGGGTCATATAAAATTGGATCAAACAACTGAAAATTATAGTGCAGCCAACATTTCTGTGTCTGCCAAATAATGTTCAAGATGGGTCTTTTTCTTTGGTGCTCTCCACTGAATGTGCTACTGGAATAATCCTGACCTATACCCAGGGCAGGTTAAGAGTTATGTTATCCCTGGTAGCTGTGGTTCACCAATATTCTCCTTTTCCTAGGGCCTGAAGATTAATTCTCTTTCTTTTGACAGACCAGTACCACAGATGACATGGCAAGTTTGAATCCCATTCAAAATGCACAAGTCCCTGCAATGGTCTAACATAATACTGTTTTTGTTTATATATTGATATGGTGTTAATTGAAACAATTTGCTTCCTCCCTGTCCCAGGGATTCTGTGAACAAAATTATTTAATGGGTAATAATATTTTTACCAGAAAAAGTACAAACTACAAATAAAGCCAAGCCAAGCCACTTTAGTTCATGTTAATTGAAACATGAAAATCACGGTTAACTGAAAACCATTTGCCTCAATCTACCTAGAAACCACAGAAATATAGGAAGCTGCCTTATACTGAGTCAGACCATTGGTCCATCTAGTTCAGAATGCACTGACCGGCAGCAGTTCTCCGGGTTTCAGGCAGGAGTCTCTCCCAGCCCTGCTTGGAGATGCTGCCAGGCAGAGGCGTAACTAGGGAAAATGGCGCCTGGGGCAAGCACTGAAATGGTGCCCCCCCACCGCCCCCCCCAACATACTACATTATACTTAGGTTTTTCCTCACAAGCGCCCGCCACCGCCGCCAAGCCAGGCCACTGACTGGCCGCCAGGTGCCAGCAAAGCAATGGGGGGGTGGCGCAGGTGGCGCGGAAGGGACCGCTCGTGGGGAAGGGGGCACCGACGCGCTCCCTTGACTGCTGCAGCGCTGATGCACTGAGCAGGAAACATTTGTATTAACAAAAAATTAAAAAAAAATTTGGTCATGGCGGCGCCCCCCACGTGACCAGAAAAGATGGTGCCCGGGGCATGTGCCCCCCCTGCCCCCCCTATAGTTATGCCCCTGCTGCCAGGGAATAAACTTCAGACCTTCTGCATGCAAACAGTTGCTCTCCCACTGAGCTACTGCCCCATCCCCTACAGGGGAATATAGTTCTGAAGTTTGAGCTGTTATCTGTATTTGAAACTCTTTGAATTGCATTAATGTTTTAATGGCTGTGTTTTTAGATAGTGAACCACCCAGGGAGTATAGGGTGGTATAAAAATGTGTTTAAATAAATAAACATCTTACAGCAGCAGATAGTATAGTACTCACATGTAGGCACCCATCTAAAAGCAAACCAGAGTAGACACTGCTTAGCAAAGAGGACAGTCCATGGTCACTACTGCACGACCTGTTCTCTCATTATATGCTGCTGAGGAATGTTGCATGCCAGTGCATGCTTGTTCCTTCCTTGATCTGGCTGCTGGGAACTTATGTTATTCTTATCATGGAGGACAGGTCCATCAGTGGCCACTAGTCTGCCGGCTATAGGCCACCTCCACCCTCAGAGACAACATGCCTCTAAATATCAGTTGCAGGGGAGCAACAGCAGCAAAGAGGGCATGCCCTCATCTCTTGCTTGAAGGCTTCTGAGAGGCATCTGATGGGCCACTCTGTGAAGCAGGATGCTGGATTGGATGAGCTTTGGGCCTGATCCCGCAGGGCTGTTCTTATAATGGGTGGCTTTAGTCTCCTCCCTCCAAACAACTGACTGGTGCTATCATCCCCCTATCAGCACTGAGCTACTCATGCAACGCCCTTGGCTCCTACGTGTGCAGCTGGATCATGGCCAATGGTTCCAACAGAGCAATGTCAGCTTCTGTACTTAAGTAGAGTGGGTAAGGTGAGTGAGTGCATTACAGTGCAGAAATATTAGCACCATGCCTCTATTCCATCTGCATTTCTTCCAAAGCCACACTCCAATTAGGAAGAATGTGAAACTCACAGGAGGCAGGCTGAACTGTAGGGCAAAGTTTTAGATGTCATGAAGCATACACATGTGGCTGATCTGGGATTAGCAATCAATCACCTCAATGTCCTCGATGCTATCATGTTCAAGAGACTGGAGCCATACTTTAATTCTCAGTTTCTTTCTTAATGATCCATACTAAATTTGATGGTTAGATCTTTAATCTAACCAGCCTATTGATGGATAGGACACAAAGTGCAGCTAGTCTAGTGTTGGGCTGAACAATTTTGCCAAAATTGATATCAGTAAAAGTGTTCAGGGGAAAGGGGCAAAATGGGGGCATTTGGGGCCAATTTTCCCCAAAGGTTTCAGGAGCACTTCCTGATGGCAGTGCAGGCATCTTGACATGATATGAGTGATTGTAAATAGTCATGTGCACGGACCGGTTCGGAGGCCATTCTAAAGGCCTCCAGACCGGTCCGGGCACGGGTGGTTTTGGTTCGGGTGGGGGATTCCAAACAAGTTCGGGGGGGGCTTTACTTACCCCCTCAAGAATGCCTCCGTATTTCTTGAAGTAAGCGGGCGGCATACCTCCCTGCCGCCCGCTTCATTCCCCCTCCTCCGCGGCTGCTAGTGCTGCTAATCTTCGCTTTGAATCAATACTCAATCGGGCGGCAGGGTATCTCCGCTCGCTTCCCCGGCTGCGGCGCTGCAAATGGCTTCTTGGAAGTGCGCCTGCGCAAAAGGCTTCCAAGAAGCCATTTGCAGCGCCGCAGCCGGGGAAGCGAGCGGGCGGCTGGGAGCTCTCCCGCCGCCCGCTCTAACTTTAGAGTGCAGCCGCCCGGGGAAGGGGACGGGGTCGGCGGGGGAGTTCTCCTGCCGACCCCCTGAGCATGGGAAGGGAAGGGAAGGGAAGGGAAGGGAAGGGAAGGGAAGGGAAGGGAAGGGGCGGCAGGGGTCCTGGGGCGGCAGGGTTATTCAAGCTAAGTCGGGGGGCATTGAAGAGCCGGGCGGCAGGGACTGGGAGATACCCTGCCGCCCGATTGAGTATTGATTCAAAGCGAAGATTAGCAGCACTAGCAGCCGCGGAGGAGGGGGAATGAAGCGGGTGGCAGGGAGGTATGCCGCCCGCTTACTTCAAGAAATACGGAGGCATTCTTGAGGGGGTAAGTAAAGCCCCCCCCGAACTTGTTTGGAATCCCCAACCGCAGTGCCGGACCGCAACTCCGCGGTTCCGTGCACACCCCTAATTGTAAAAACAATGGCTGACATATGGCACAACGTTCCATCTTCCTTTAACGGAACATAAATGCAGTTGCTCAAGAGCACTCTTGCATAAGACACAAGAATTGCACAAACACAATTGTGCAATGGACAGCCATGATTTCCAGACTATTGCTCAACTGCATATGTGCAATTCTTGCATGTTGCATGGGAGCACTCTGTGCAATGGTGTGCATGTTCTGTTAAACAGCAGATGGAATGCTCCACCGTCTGTCAATCAATATGGCTGCTAGGAACTAGCCACCAAAGAGGCCTCCAGGGCTGCTGCAACAGCGGCCACTGCCTGCACAGGTATGGTATTAAGCGGAAAGGACTTTAAGGCACTGGAGGCTGCTGCCACTGCTGCTGGTAAACCACCCCAAAATCAAAGGGCAAAAAAAATCAATCAAAAATGCTCCCCCATTTTTGCCACCTGCAAACTGGGCAGCAAAAATCAAGGGATACTTCAAACCAGCACACAGCTAATTTAATCTCCAGTGGTGGCCAGCAGATGCCCCAGGAAGTTCTTTAAAAAGACCTGATAGTAATCACTTTCCTCTGTTGTAAGTCTCCATCATCTGGTAATTAGAGTTATTCCATCTCTGAAACTGGACATTTCATTTCTAATTGTGGCTAATAGTGACGTATGGTACAGTGCTCACACATGTAATCTCCCATTCAAATGCAAACCAGGTCGGAACCTGCTTAGCTGCCACAAGACCAGCTCTCCTCCTTAGCACCTATGGCTTCTCCTTGCCTTTGCACCGGTGGAGTCTAAAGGGGCTTGGAAGCAGAAAGCTCACCTGTCACGTAGGCAGGCGGCTCAATGCACAGTATATGAGCTATTGTTTTTATTTCTCCCCTTCAGTGGTTGACACTGTGGACATAAACATGTGCTACTATCTTTTGCTGAAGAGAAACAACTGCTCACTCACAATCAGGCCCTTCTACTATTTTTAAGGCCATCAGATTATTGGCTTTCTTGTGACCCTTTCTAGCTGCCAAAACAGAAATATGGCGGCTGCATATTTTTTTAATCATGCCTGTGTTCCGGCTGAAAACAACTGTACTGAAATAAACAGCATTATAACTGAAATAAGCAGTATTATTAAATCAGAACATTCAGGTCTAATGGAAAAATTATTCTGAAAGTCTTCCTTGTAACTGGGGGCGGTGGAGAGGAAGTTATTGGCAGTAAACAAGCACAGTTGTAAATCCTCAAACAACAGGATACAATTTCCTATAATTATGATGCTAGATGTATATTCACTGTTCCCTTCCCAACAACTGTGAAAAACAGGACTATGACACATATTGCTGGCATTTTGCAGAAGACAATATGCTGTATCACAATACAATCCTTGTGAGTGGGCAAGGATTTTGTGAAGAAGAGGGTTTTCAGAATGTTCATGAGCATCAAGAAAGATGCTCATCAGGAGTCCTGTTCAGGTGCTCCACCCACACACATTCAGTGAATGTGCGGAGGAGCGTAAATGGGAGCACACCAGCTAGCCACACCCCCTGCACTGATGCACTATTAGCCACTAAGGATATGCAAGCCGGCCATTTGGCTGAGTCATTTCAAATCCGGATTGGATTTGAACTGGCCCGGTCCAGGCTCAGGCTCGGCTAAATCGGGTCTGGTTTGGTACGGCCATTGAGCCGGCCGAGCTGGACTGCGGGCTGACTTGGTGGATATACTTGTAAAGGGAATTCACATTTACAAACAAAGGGGGACTCCCTAGACTAAGAAGGGGGGTCGGCTAAGGGAGGCGGATGCGGAGACCCCCAAATGACAGGCTGGGCTGGCCGTGGCCTGGTTTGGGCCTCTGCACATACACAGAGGTCATTTGCGTCACCACGCAATTTGCATGGTGATGCAAATGGCCTCTGCGCAACCGATCCGGCCTTTCACTTGAGAAGCCAGTGGGGTTGGAGGAACCCCCGCCACCATTTCTGATGTCACCACCACTGGTGTGGCCGCCATCCCTTCCAGCAGGAAATTAAAGGTAAATATTCCCCTTTCACCTCTCCCTCTTCTTAGTCTAGGGAATCCTCCTTTACTCGTAAAGGGGAATCCCAGCCGGATTCCCCTTTACAAGTATATTCCCCCCCGCCCGAGCTGGCCTGCAAGTTGGTTCTTCGGACCAGGGGGTTGTCTGGTTTGAACTTGAACCACCCAAACCAGGCCGGCTCAATGTCGAGCCCAGTTCGATGAGAGATGCCTCCCACTTCCCTACTAGCCAGATCCCCTGGGCAATAGTGTCCTGCAACTGCCTTTGCAGACAATTGCAAGCAAGCCACGCTAAGGACCTAGCTAAACGCGACACAAAACGGATAGAACAAAAACGTGATGGCTTCTTTTTAAAGAGAAAAAGTTGCCTCTAAATAGAGTGATTTAGAATGGGAAAGCAATTTCGGGAGGGGTGCTTTTCTATTTCCCTGCCCATTGCCTCTCTGCTCCAAATTTCCCCCCAGCTGCTTTTGGAAAGGAATGAATTGACCCCTGGATCCACAATTTTGGATCTCGCTTTGCTCCACCTGAGCCACAAATTTCCACCTGGTGGACCTTGGGGTCTAGAAAAAAATACCAAAACTGGCCTACTCACTCCTGATCTACACCACAATCTGCCTTGGACTTGAAATGCTTCAGCCAGAGGATGGCTATCATGGTTGAAAGAATCTGCCTGCCATGTTGACTTCCTTGTACGGCAGCACCCAAATCTCAAGCAGGTTGGGGACACTGAGATAAATAAACGTATCAAATAGAGATAGATAGATAGATAGATAGATAGATAGATAGATAGATAGATAGATAGATAGATAGATAGATAATTCTCATTGAAGCCTGTCTGGCTTTCCTTCTGGGATCTTTTCACTGGGATAAACTCTCTCCACGAGAAAACAGCAACTCATTCAAAGAGCGACCACACATTTGGTGCACTCAGGTTCTTTCCTTCTTGCCACCTTTCTTGCTCACCAAAAGAGCCATTGCCTCCTCTAAGTCTGGTTAGTCTTGCCTCTTGCTGGATGGGATTGCATATAGGAATAGAAATCCAGTGTGACCAAATGGCAGCTTTTGTATATGTAAATTGTTTTTATTTTGTATACTGGGAGAGCCAATTTGCTGTAGTAGATTGTCTTAAATCAGGGAGACCTCGGTTCCAATTCTCACCCAGGCAAGAAGCTCACTGGCTGATCTTGGGCCAGTCACTTTCTATCAGCCTAGCCCACTTCACAGGGTTGTTGAGGATAAAATGGGGGACCCAGTACACAATCTTGAGCTCTTTGGAAAGGGGAAAGATAGAAATGCCATAAATAAATATAATGGCTGACATACTTCACAGGGATATGTGAAAGGCTTACACACTGCACATGCGCACGCATGCATGTAAGCACCACCAATGGGGCTGCGCTGCAGGGTGGCAGTGCTCCACCAGAAGCACTCCATGCACATAGCTGCATGACACAACACCCAATAGTAATAATGGGTGTCATACTGCTCAAGCCACCTGTATCCCCTAGCACTAGGGATATGCGAGCTGACTTGAGTCCGAGCCGGCTTGCACTTCAGGGCTTGTCCTTGAGCCAGACCAGGCCTAGTTCGGCTTGAGGTTGAGCCGAAACCCCTGGGCTGGTTCAGGGCCAGTCTGGTGTGTGTGTGTGTGTGTGTGTGTGTGTGTGTGTGTGTGTGTGTATATATATATATATATATATATATATATATATATATATATATATATATGAAAAAATGGCAGACTTGCCTCCATTGTGGGACCTTGTGGGGTGCTGCCACGTATGCGGGGAGAGGTCTTCTGAGGTTTTCCCTCCCCCAGGTTTCAAACTGGGCTGGTGTTGGCCATTTTTTAGGACACCGCACATGCACATTGGCCATCTACATGGCTAAGTCACATAAATGGCTGACCTCGCAAATGGCCAGTGCACATGTGTGGCAGCCTCCAAAATGGCTGTCGCCAGTGCACAGAGGCCCTGGAATGGGCTGAAACAGGCCATTTGAGACTGGGGAAGGCCAGCAGGGGGAGGGGGAACCTCAGGAGACATCCCCCCCCCCCATGGTCACAGCAGCACCCAAGACCCCACAATGGCAGTAAGTCTGCCATTGTTTTTGTTTAAATATTTTTTCCCCCTCCCGAGCCAGGCCTGGACCAATTTGAACTTGAGCTGAACCGGGCCCGGCTCTAGTGTGCACAAAAGTGGACCAGACCCGGTTCAGTTCAAGTCCGGTTCTACTCAAACCAAAACAGGTGTTCTGGTTTTGTGTACACACCTACCTAGCACATTATGTCAGCTTATGGCTGAAGCATTCTAAGGTATTTTCCACCACAACAGTGAGGCTAACATTTTGTTTTGTTTTAAATCAATCAGGATTTCATAAGTGCAAAATTCTTATAACTCCCCCAACATTGTGAGATTCATGGTAAATATTTTTTTAAAATATGACTTCTTATACTAGTCTTTAAGGCTATTTACATGGGCGGTGGGGGAAGGCAGGGATGAACTTATCTTCCACCCTGACAATGGTGGCTGAATTCTTAAGCGCACTGCCGTGCACCCACACAATCCACACTGCTCCCGGCACCGTGGATCAGTGGAGACCAGGACACATTTTCTCAGCCTCCAGGAATCCCATAATGCACCATGCAATGAGCATGGTGCAGGGGGGGCGGGCTTCACCCGGCAGTCAGGTGCTCTAGGCACCCAACTCTGTGTCACACATACATGGCCCTAGTGCTGGGGCTAAAGGTGCACCCACGCCCTTAAACCCTGGCTAAAGGCTGGGGGTCAAAAGTTGGGCTACCCACGAGGTCAGCACCAGGATCGGGCTCAATCCTGGTGGTGCTCATTGGCAGACAAACCCAGACTGGGCTACCCTAGCCAGAGTTTGACTGCTCGTGCACACAGCCTCTTTGTCCTCTAGTGAACTGGCTCAGGGCTGTGAAATGCTAAGGCACATTTGCAATTCCCTGTAATGGAATCAAAGTCTCCCGAGCTCATTAAAATCCATGCTGTGAATCTGAAACATTAGCCCTTGCAGAGGAACTTTTCTATCTGCAGTTGCTGAGAACTACATTTTCCCTTTTTGCATGTCTTTGGCTCTGTCCCCTGGCACAGAGTGTGAAATAAATTTTGTTATATTGGGTAGCATTTACAGTAGAATCTTTAGATCACTTGGTGGCAGAAGGAAAGATGTGAGTGACATATAATCCCCTAAGAGATAAATTAAACCAAGTGCCAAAATGTCTTCTGACCTTTTTTCCTTCCTCATTGTTAATGCAACTCTTCATGTCAGAGCACATATAATTTAAATGATTTTTTTTCTCCTCAGGATCTGAGTGAAAGGCCCCAGTGTAATGATATTAGCTCACCTGACTAGCAAATAATGTGAGGTTGTTTTTATCCGGAAGGGAATAAGATCAGCCCAATCCATAAAAGATTTAAATGGGATTATTTGGATTTAAGCAGATGGGAGCAACATATTCTTATGCAGGCAAAAGATGCTGTGCTGGTGTATTGTGGGTGGTGGGGGGGAGGGAGTCCCAATATGAACAATAACATAATATCTTTAAAGAACCAACTACAAAGTCAAAAAGTGGTGAACAAGTGTCAATTCTGCAGTCTTCTTCTTCAGACAGGCTGTTACATGAAAACAAAACTAGACCTGAGCTGAATGTTCTCCCAAAAGAGTTGGGGGAGATGAAAGGGCTTCAAAATGGCTTCCTGCTCATCTGCACTCACTGCCTGTTTTGCATAGTGCTGAAGCAAAAAGTCTGTCCTATTTTCTCCACTATATTCTTTCATGTCCAAAATAGTCCTCCCATTTTATGCCCTATATTTTCAGGTGGCAAAAATGGGGACCGGGGAGACCTGAGTTCAAACCCCCATTCAGCCATGATACTAGCTGGGTGACTCTGGGCCAGTCACTTCTCTCTCAGCTTAGCCTACTTCACAGGCTTGTTGTGAAAGAGAAACTTAAGTATGTAGTACACCGCTCTGGGCTCCTTGGAGGAAGAGCAGGATATAAAATGTAATAATAATAATAATAATAATAACAACAACAATTTCTCAGGCAGGTCTGAGAAAGTCGGAAATTTCTTAGCCTATTGAAAGCTGCCATATTTTATTTCCAGAATTCCCCCCAGAATAACACTACATTTTGGCTAGTACTGCCACCACCCAACTGCGAAGGTATAAACTATCACCATCATCAAACAGTGGTAAGCCACTCCCCTAGAGCTTTATAAGAAAGATTACAAATTCCCTGCCCCCGTCCATATCACTTTGATTTATCTTGAAACCCTTCAATACCTCTTAATTCTATCAGATCTACTTCTACGGTAATTTTCAAATGAGTTCTATTTTTCCAAAACAGTAGTGGTTCTCCTGATGGCTTCTGGCAGTCACTTATTATTATTTGCTTGCACAGCCAAACACGTGTTATTGACTGGTTTGTTTTATCCAGACATCGATTCCTTCCCAATGACCTGGGATGCCAGAATTCTGTTATCAGTATTGTTGTTGTTATAGGTATCACCGCAAAATGTAGGCTGTTCCCTGTAAAGTTGTTTTTTGTAGTTGGCTGATGGTGATTTCTGTGGCCCCTATGGTGTTATTGCAAATTATTATTATTTGGAATTGCAAAAATTGGAATTGCAAAACTGGAATTTGGAATTGCAAAATTATTTGGAATTGCAATATTATTTGGAATTGCAATATTTGGAAATAATAATAATAATAATAATAATAATAATAAGAAGAAGAAGAAGAAGAAGAAGAAGAAGAAGAAGAAGAAGTCCTTGGGAAGGATTTGGTGTCTGGATAAAACAAACCAGTCAATAACACCTGTCTGACTGTGTAAACGAGAAATAATAATAATTTCCAGAAGTCTTCTCTCCACAGTTGTCCATGTTGATGTAGCATTGTGCAAATGGGCTTACGGGTAGACAAATGGTTGTTGCTTGCCTGTAGCTGCCTGGGGACTTCCCAGACAGCAGGCTTTACCGTGGGTTTTCTGCAAGGCTTTACTGCGAGTTCTAAGTTGCCCCCTAAAATTAGTACAAAAAGTGGATTTTTTAACCTCTTTTTTTACCTCGGATATAAATCAGGCTACACTCTTAACGTGCGATGAAAAACCTGAAGTGTGTGAAGTGCCCCCTGATAGTTTGCAGGGGCTTCTGAGGAAAATTTGGCCGATACGTGAATGCACACCTCCATTCCGAAGGAGACATGAACTAAAAGCTGGCCAGTACTCTGGCAAAGACTCTTCCAGCAGTAAGTTCATCTGGTTTTTGCACCCCTGAGGGCAATGAAATGGTGGTGGCAGCGGTGTGTGTGGAGGGGATATTTCAGCTCAGTTTTTTAAAAAAAGAAACCCAAGCCAATCAACAAAATCCCCATATATAAGGGACTTGTCCCCTCCAACTGTGCTCTGTGCTTTTATAAAGGAAGATAACAGAGGTGAAGAAAACTTGGTGGTCCTTAAGATCCAGCTTGAAGAAGAGTTCTGGTGAACTCAAGCACTTCTTATCACTTTGTGACTTTTTGGATGGCATGATAAAGATATCTTTGCTGGTGATGCTGTTTGAATTCCTGTGCCATGACACATCTTTGATTTGTGTGAGTGTAACAATTGCCAAGGCAGCACAATCCAACAATCTATGGTGCTAAGTGGAATATTGAGATGGACTTAAGCACTGCGGTGGGTTGGGGGGAGGAAACACTGTTATCTGAAGTAGCCCACTGAAATATCACCTAAAGCAAAACATTGAGCAAATGGTGTAGATCCTTCTAAGGGCTTTTGTTGCCATTGGTTTCAATAGGTCTGGTGAATTCTTTCTGCAGTCTCTAGGTGTCCACTGGATTTCACTTAACGTTACATTCACATCAAATGACATCCAGAGAGGAGGATGAGAGGTTTGGGTGATAAGATACGTGTGGAGAGAAAAGCTTGGCCTGTAATGTACAAATATGTTTTGCTGAAACCAAGAGAGTACAGGGTTGAAGCATTCAAGTGAGTTTAACTAGCATTTTCCCATGGCTCAGTTTCTCACCACAAGGTGAGAAATCCCCTTGAGTTTCATTCATAAGAGTTACATCCCTTATAAAGACTCCCCACCCCGCATAGGGGGGCATAGGAAAAGTCACTCTTGTGAGCAACTTGGACTCTATCACCAACATACATGGGCTAATTCATTCAGCCGATATCTTTACCATCAGCTACTCCCACAAGCTCAACAGCAGCAGCGGCCTGGAACTTGGACCACATCACTGTCTGCCAAGGGGCAGAAAAGACTGTTTCTCCGCACACCAACATGTCCCTAATTATATCACAATGGTGCGGAGATTTTAATTGTCAGCCGCTCTGCGGGTCCGAGAAATGTGGGGCATAAATGTAATTAATAAAATATATATAAATAAATATGAGCAATTTCACACAGTATGGGAGCTTTGTTACAGCTGAGCTGCTGGGATGGATGCACAGAAGGATTTGCATGTTTTAAGTTGCATGGGACCATCCATCAGACTGAGCAGTATTGACTGAATAAGCAGGAACCTAATCCTATCAGCCCTTCGGGTACCATCGCGCGGAAAGTCTTCCTCCTCCAGTCACAGTGCCGCTCCTATAACTGGAGAGCCAGTCTCGTGGTAGCCAGCATAAATCGTCCCCTTTGCTAAGCAGGGTTTGTCTTGGTTTGCATTTGGATGGGTGGCTATATGCAAGCACTGCCTGCTGGAATATATACCCTTAGGGGCTGGGGCCGAAGCTCAGTGGGAGAGCATCTCCCCATGTTGTGGTGGGATAAGAAAAAGACACTCTTGCGAGCTATCTGAACTGTATCAAGAAATTCATTGCTCCTTAATTAATCTGATATTACGGACCTTACCAAGTCGCTCTGAGAAATTCTATGTCACATATTTGCTCCCAGATGAGAATTCCAATAGTACGAATCACTTAAAGTTGCTAAGTTCTGTGCCACTGCCTACAGAATACAACAGGAGTTGGTAACTCTCCCCCCATTAATTGTTTCAGTAATAGATTTATAGTATTAATATAGTTTGAATTACTTTATTATGTTATTATATTGAAGTGTATTGTTTGTATTAATTTCTGCTGGTCAGGGGCTGAAAAAGATAAAGATTTGTGGTAGAGCATCTGCTTGCATGCAGAAGCTCCCAGGTTCAATCCCTGTCATTTCCAGGTAGTGTTGGGAAAGAGTCCTACCTTAAACCTTGGAGATCTGCTACGACTCAATATACTGCTCTTGATGGATTAATAAGAATTGATGGACTCAGAATAAGGCGGCTTCCTATGTTCTTATATAAGTGCCCTTAGACAAGGCCACTCATGGTGACATGCCTTTGGGATGAAGCTCCTTCTCCTGACATCTTACCTTTTTATCCTTGTTTCATACTCCAGCTTTTGCTTTGCCATTTCCTGCTTTAAACTGGACACGAGGCTGTGCAAAGCACTGTGGTTGCTTGTGTTGTTGACCACAAACGTTTCACTGTTGTCACTGCTGCTGGTGGCCCGGCTGCTGCGGCCCCCGACACTTCTCCGGTCACCTTTGCTCTCGTAATCTCCTTGGTTGGAGAGGTCCTCTTGAGGGGCCTCATCCAAAACGGGGTCTTCAAAATTGGCCCCATAAAAGTCTTGCTCGGGACACGTGGTGGTCGAAGACCGGCAGGAATTGGAATGTTCCGGGAGGGATATTTCACAAGAGGATGTGGACCAAGTGGCGCTGTCGACGCTCTGCTTGTCTTCCGCATTCACCACGGAGAACTGCTGGTGCACATTGTCGTAAGTCGAGAGTCTGTGGTGTTGGCCTGAGTCACTGATCGACTCCTTCTGCTTGTTATCCCTCAATGTCACATACCCATTGGGCATCCAGCTTTGAGTGCGGCTGTTCAGAGAGTTGCTATGGGTGTCAGTACTAGAAATGCCCATTCGTACCCCGCCGTTCTGCACACTGTGTGTGCCCATTTTTGTTACTGGCCCTTTCAGGGCAGATGTTCTTCTGCTCTGCAAGGTCCCATTGGGTAAGGCCGGTGAGGTTTTCTCTTGGCCCTCCACAGAGCTGCTGAAGGACCCATTGGTGACTATACCACTGCCTTTATTAAATGCTGGGTTCTTTTTCACCATGAGGGGCGGACTTCTGGTGACATCCAGTTTGTGAATGCTGTTCCTCGGGCTATTTGACTTGCTCCCAGGCTGGGCGGTAGGAGATCCGTTATCAACCACGCTTCTTTGAGGTGATTCAGGCATATCCCAAGAGCAACGTTTCACTGGTGACTCCTTGGTGTTGTTGTTCTCTTTGTTCTGGAGCTGACCAATGATCATTTTCTTTTGGACATCATTATTGTTATTACACACTTCCTGTCCACTTTGCAGGTCTGCATCCTTAGGAAACAGCAGCTCGTGTTCGCTTATCATCATAGACATCAATTGCTGGACAACGACAGTACCTAGAAGTAGAAAATGTCCCTGTTAAATGTGCCAAAACCATTGTTGAAAAGAAGGTGTTAGGGCATGTTACACAGAGTTTGCATTAACATCTATCTATTGCGAGACTCGTAGTGAGGTGATTCTCTTCTGCTGGACTGATTTTCTGGTGAAAAACAATAAACTTCCTGTTTCATGAGTAATATCACTCATCATGATTTGTTTCTTCCTATTTATATTATTAATAATAACTAATACAGTACCATCAATGTACATAATGCTTTTACAGAGTACCAAAAACAACAACTGAAAAACACAGATGCCCTTTCAATCTGTAGAGCTCACAGTTTTCAAGCTGCTTTCTTGAAACTGGGGATGAGGCCTTGCGGGTTAGGTCAAAGGCTTCATAGAGGCTGTGAGGTTATGAAGGGAGGTGTTGTCTGCAGGTTTTGACCAAATATGACCTGGCTCACTTGCTTGAGTTCTCTGGAATGGCATGCACTTCAGGCACTCCACATAGCATCAGCTTTTGGCTCTTGTACTCTGCTTCTTACATTTATGGATATTAGCAATGTGCTGAACAGCTCAGAGATTAGCATTTGGCACCTAACTGCAGTCAGTAGCAGCGGGCATGATCACATGACAAAAACCAGTCTATTAGGAATTTCGTGCATTGTGTAAGCCTGCACACAACCAATTCAGCTTGCACATGGTAGCACTGCTGTAAGCATCCCTGGCAGGACCCTTATGGTGTTGTGTAAATATACCCCGGACCAGTACTCAATGCACTTTTGTCAGCTTTGCAGTGCTGAAGCAGATGCAAATTGAGCTGCCAAGCGTGTGATGAGCCAACCGCACACCTGACTTGCGGTGTGTCAAAGACTTATAGAGTGCCCCCACCCCGATCCACAATCCACATTGTCCACATGCCGGTTTGCCACTTGATCCCCCGTTGATTCCAGAAAGCTGGTAGGCTTGGGTTGCCATGTCAGAACAAGACAAATACCTAAAAGTAATAAGCTGCAGCTCCAGAGAGAACACGGAGAGTGGAAAGAAACCAAGAGTGGGAAGATGAATGATTTAATTACAATTTATGAGCTTCGCTTCAATATTACTTGAGGCTGGAATGGCAAGGAGTTGGTCGGACTCAGAAACCCCAAGCAGGCTCGCTCACTCTTTCTTCTGCTTCTGCAATATTCCGTTTGCCAACTGGAGCGGCATATCCTAATGAGAAAGGGCTGTTCAATTAATTTGAGATAAATATCATTAACTACTCCGGAATGAGGCTGGGGGCAGCCACTGGAGTGCCCCACACAGCCCTTCCATGCAGAATGTGCTGTGGCTGCTGCTTATGTTATAAATCAAAGCAAACTCCCTGAAGTCAGGAGGGGGCTCACTCAGAAGGGCAGGATAATAAATGGCCGCGCTCCTTTCAGAGGAAGGCCGTGGCGCGCAAGCAGCATGCCTTCCTGGTGATTTATGGAGCACGGCTTTGGAACCCGAAGTCCAGCAAGCACAATGTACTGGCGCAGCACCTTTTCCCTCCTGGATCCTTCTAGTAATGAGGTCGGGAGGGTTATCCTCACACTGCCGTTTCAGGCATTTTTCAGAGGTATGCTGCGCACCCTTGAACAATCATTCCCCACTTGCCTCCTATCATTTCGGCAAAGGTTAGATTTGAATATTATGGGCTCTTTTCTTCAAATGCAACCTGCGAGCAACTTAAACACCAGGGCTGTACCAAGTGACTCCCCTACTTAGATTTTCGGGTCAAAAGTACTGCTTTCATAAGGTAAAGGTGTCTGTGAAATTTCCTCGAGAAAGCCCTTAAGTTGAGAGTATGTTCCACTTGTTTTCTGGCCTGCTCATTGCCATTCCCTCCACCTGCCATCTTCTGTTCCTTCCACAGATGGGGTTTTTGTTTTCCTTTCAGCCAATCCAGGATCCCAGGTGAATGGGATGACATCACGCTACACAACCAATCAGATCTGGCGACGTGCTGTCACTGAAGGCAACTGCAAACCAATACGATGAATATGGCCAATATTTATATACTGCTTTTCAGCAAAAAGTTCCCAAAGCAGTTTGCATAGATATAAATAGATAAATAAAATGGCTCCCTGTCCCCAAACGGCTCACCAGCTAAAGAAGAAACGTAAGATAGATACCAGCAACAGCCACTGGAGGCAGTGTCCATGGGGCAGTATCTCCCTCAACAGATGTAGCATTTCATCCCGTTTCAAGGCAATTGAAAAATCGCTCCGGAGGTGGAGATGCTTTAAAAGGCAAATACTGGGAAATGTTCTTACAAGTGGCCCCCCTTTCACTTCACCCTTATTCAATCTCTTGATTGAGTTTATCCACTACCCACCAAAACATCCACCAAATTATACACACAGTCCCCAGTTTTACTGATCAGTTGCAACTATGTAAATCTATCTACTGAGATTCAATTGGCCACTTGGACTGCCATTCTCGAGCTTGGCTGCCACTCACCATTTGTGTTTTCGTGTATCCGTGATATTAAAGAGTTAAAACCCATGTATTGGCGGCTCCTAGATTTTGTAAGTAGGATGCAAGGAGCAGCCATTTTGTGGCTCATTTCTTTTTAAAAGCATTCCCCTCGTGGTTTCCCGCAGCTTGGGGCGGGGGGGTCGCTGGGCACAAGGAGACCCTGCAGAGCAAGTTACAGTAGCCCCCCCCACGATTTTCATCGGGTTTTGCCCCTTTTCATGGTTTTGGCTGTCATTTTGCGGTTTGGGCGGCTATTGCTGGGCACAAGGAGACTCCACAGAGCATGGTGTAGTCATTTCCCCCCTACTGTTCTTCACCCTTTTTCCCCCATCCAGGAACCTAACCGCCTCTTTTCCATAGGCACAATACCTCGTTACTCGTGGTCACATTATTCATGGTTTCGTTCCTTGCAATTTTAGGCGAGGAACGGAACCCGCGCGAATAAAGAGGTTTACCTGGAGCACCTCTAAGCAGCACAGAGACACACAGAATGGCTTGATCTCTGCAGTGATGACTTCTCATAATCTCCTTGGTTGGTCTGACTCATGTATCTCACACGGACTCCATAGCTGGCACATCATGAGGTGACTTCAGCACGATAGGCATTCAGCATTTGTCGAATAACCGACTGATGGGATCACATGGAGCCTATTGTCTGTCTTGTGTTTCTCTTGTGGTGCTCCCACTGCTCTTGGGTGCAACAGAAGACTCTAGATGGGTCACAGGTCAGTGGCAGAGCATCCGCTTTGCATGCAGAAGGTCCCAGGTTCAATTTCGGGCATCTCCTGGCAGTTCTGGGAAAGACCCCTGTCTGGAATCCTAATGAGCTGTGTGGAGTCTACTAGGCTACGCAGATGAGTAGTCCAGTTCAGTATAAGGCAGCTTCACATGGGCACCAGGAACATCCATTGCTCAGTGGCAGAACACCTGCTTTGCATGCAGAAGGTCCCAGGTTAATTCCCTGGCATCATTCTGTAGGTAGCACTAGGAAAGACTCCTGTCTAAAGTACCGAAAAGCTGCTGCCAATCAGTGTAGACAATACTGAGCTAGACGGACCAAGGACCTCACTCAGCAGAAGGCAGCTCCCTATGTCATAGCTCTAGAATGGCTTTGTACTGACCCCACCCAAACACTACATGAGAAGTGAAGTATGGATAAAGGGCAGTGCCAGACCCAGGGTTTCAGAAGGATCTTGGGCAAAGGGGGCCTCAGTATAGGAACATAGGAAGCTTCCGTATACTGAGTCAGACCATAGATCCATCTAGCTCAGTATTGTCTACACAGAATGGCAGCAGCTTCTCCAAGGTTGCAGGCAGGAATCTCCCTCAGCCCTATCTTGGAGATGCCAGGGAGGGAACTTGGAACCTTCTGCTCTTTCCAGAGCGGCTCCATCCCCTGAGGGGAATATCTTACAGTGCTCACACATCAAGTCTCCCTTTTATATGCAACCAGGGTGGACCCTGCTTAGCTAAGGGGACAAGTCATGCTTGCTACCACAAGACCAGCTTTCCTCTAGGAGAGCTGGCCCATAGTATGGGCCCCTATCCATCAGTGTGTGTCCCCTCCTCCTTACTGCTTGCTTCTACTCCAAATGCCCCTAGTGGTCATTAGGATAATAGGTGCAAAAGGTTGATGCACTGGAACTCCATCTCCAACAATAAGAATATATAAAGCCGCCTTCTACCATTTGTCCATCTAGCTCACTCTTCTCTCCACTGACTGCCAACAGCTCTCTGGGTTTTCCAGCAGGGGTCTTTCCAGGCCCTAGCTGGGCATTTCTCACATAGCAGCTTTGCCGCGAGTTTACTGCCAGTTCTAAGTTGCCCCCAAAATTGAAACAAAAAGTGGATTTTTTTTTAACCCCAGCTATAAATTGAGTTAGACTCTAACGCACAAGGAAAAACCTGAATTATGAGTGAAATGCTCTCCGATAGCTTGCGGGGATTTGGGGGTAAATCTGGCCGATATGTGAATGCACACCACTCTTTCCTCTAACAGGGATTCCCAGATGTTGTTGACTATAACTCCCAGAATCCCCAGCTGCAACGGCTTTTGCCTGGGGATTATGAGTGTTGTAGTCAACCACTTCTGGGGATCCCTGTTAGAGGGAGCACTGATGCACAACCTCCATTCTGGAAGAGAGGGGAGCTAAAAGCCCTGTGTGAGAAACACCCTGAAGAGGCCAAGATTGAGCCTGGGATCTTCGGCATGCAACGCTTATGCTCTTCTGTGGTGCTATGGAGGCTCCTGAGGAATGTATGATGCTGTCTTCTACCAAGTCAGAAGATTATCTTCTACCAAGTCAGACAATTGCTCCATCTAGCTGTGCATTGTCAATTCTGAGTGGCACTGGCTCTTCAGACTTTCAAGGCAGAGGTCTTTTCCAGCCCTATTTGGATATGCCAGAGACTGAATCTGGGGCCTTCTGCATGCAGAGCATGTGCTGCTCTTCCACTGAGCTATGGGCCGCTCCCCTGATTATGGGGAGATTATGGGGAAATGCAGGCACACATAATTTTGTAGCTGAAATATGAGTGACTGCAATAATGAGAACACTTTGATTTGCATACTGTTCTTCCCTCTCTAATTAGCAAAATAAATCATTGGTTGATAAAAGGGATATAAATCCACAGAAGAGGAAACTAAAGACTAAAAAGCGGATCTCTAGATCTTTAGAATTAATTGGAATGCCAGCCAGTGCATTTATCCACATGCTTAGTGGTTCTTTAAACCTCTGCAGGTAAACAGTCATGTCTTGTTATAAACAGCCACTGCTGGGTCAGCTCAGAAGTCTAGTGTCTGGCTCTCCCCGCACCACTCACCTTCCATGATGGTCAGAGGGTCTTCCACTTTTGGACGCAGGATGTTTGGACCAAATACAGTAGCAAGGTTTGGCACACTCATTTTGTTTACTCCAGAATAGGACTGGACTTCATCCAGGAATCTGTTAGGACGTCCCGTGGGCAGGAGAAGAATAAGGGAATCAGAGTTAGGACTCACTCAGATATAAATGACAGGCTCTTACGATTGTTCTCTGTGGGATTTGCCTGTTATTTACGAAAGAAACAGCAAAACTGGGAAAGGGAAAGCCGGGGGCAAAAGAAAGGTCAACACTCCAGAACAGAGCTAATTCTGTTAGAGATTTCACTGGAAGGGACATACCGAGGCGAATCTCACAATCAGTGAGACTCGCCTTTTGGGGGTTTGCGGGGAGAGTGGGCTTAGTCGGCTCTCCCCGCAGACTATCAGAAGGGAAGCCCTGGGCAGCTGGATCGGCCACCCACGTGACTGCTGGCTCCATCACGGAGCTGGCGGGGGCTGTGGGGATCGGGGGCTGCACAGCCCCCAGAAGTTCCAGGATGCCTCACGCAAGTGCGCGGGGCATCATGGAGACTTGTTTCAGCCTCCAGGTGGGGGTCTCCTCATGTGTTTCCACGGTGCAGAGCAACACATGATCAAAAAGAGATCATGCTAAGGGGAGGGAGAATGAGGAAGGTTTGCTGCGGGGAGCCACGCAGCTCCCGTGGCAACAGATGATCAGCAAAAAGCGGGCTAGGCTCCCTTAGCCCACTTTTGGCTGATCGTGAGAAGCTCCTCGCCATCTTATAGCTTTGCCCTGTAATGTGCAGATAGTTTTTGCTGAAGCCAGGTAAGCACAAGTTGAAGCGTCCACATGAGTTTAGCCATAGCACAGTTTGACACTGCCAGGTGAGAAATCTCTGTGAGTTTTCTGGGGTGACGTTCCCTTACAAAGGCACCACCCTATGTTGTGCCAGAGGAAAAGATGCTTCTGCAGCCAACTGCTTGCCCCCTTTAGGGTACAGGTGCAACAGTGACATGCGCTAACCCCAGGCTGCTTTAATCACATATGTAAGGAAGCACCACATGGTGTGCAGGACGGCATGGCTACTTCCCAGGGCCACAACATTGCTGCTCGTGATCAGAGTGGGGCAATAGTGGAGTAGGAAGTAACCAGGCTTTCCTGTCCACATGGAGAGTTCAAGCATGGTGGAGGCTGGGACCTTTCATGGGGGTCCAGAAGGCTCAGCCTGGACTGCAAGCCAATGGCCATGATGACAAACCTAAGGTTAAATTCTAGATCCTGTGTGAGGCTATAGATGCAAATTTGGTTTGGATGACTTCATGGAGGAGAGGTCTATCAATGGCTACTAGTCAGAGGGCTGTGGGCCACCTCCAGCCTCAGGGGCAGGATGCCTCTGAGTCCCAATTGCAGGGGAGTAATGGCAGGAGAGAGGGAACGCCCTCAACTCCTGTCTGTGGCTTCCAGCGGCATCTGGTGGGCCACTGTGCGAAACAGGATGCTGGACTAGATGGGCCTTGGGCCTGATCCAGCTGGGCTGTTCTTATGTTCTCTCCCTGTATTTATGTGTCTACATGAGGTGTTCAGATCTTGTGAGGCATGCTAGAGCCAATCAGAAGCAGTGTTAGAAGAGAATAAGCAGCATTTGTAACAGTGAGTAATTGTTCCAAGGCTTCCTATTGGGTGGGGGTGGGGGTGTGAGAGGCAATGCAGCCATGTTTGGCTATAAATCCAAATTGGGTAGCCAGCAATATAAGGAGTTTTAAATAAAGGGGATCTAAAAAAAATCTCCAATGAAAAATCTCAATTTTTTCATTGATTGGTGTCAACCAAGGATACCAATCAATTCTCCAGTTTTTCACAGAATCACAGAACTGTGGAGTTGGAAGGGACTCCGGAGATCTTCTAGTCCAACCCTCGGCTCAAAACCTCCCGTGAAGAACAGCCAACATCTCCACAGAGCTGAGCAGCAGCTCTTACAGTAAGGAACCTCCCCAATGTCTAGCCTAAATCTGCTTCCTTGTCATTTCAATCCGTTGGTTCTAGTCCTGCCCTCAGGGAGCAACAGAGAGCAAGTCTGCTTCTCCTTCTACGCAAAAAAAGAATGACAAGGCATCAAGATAAGCAGGCATGCTACATATCTGCATTGGACCCAGAGTGAGGATACTTGGGCAAGCCACCTAATGGCGCAGCGGGGAAATGACTTGACTAGCAAGCCAGAGGCTGCCGGTTCGAATCTCCGCTGGTATGTTTCCCAGACTATGGGAAACTTCTATATCAGGCATCAGCGATATAGGAAGATGCTGAGAGGCATCATCTCATACTGTGCAGGAGGAGGCAATGGTAAACCCCTCCTGTATTCTACCAAAGACAACCACAGGGCTCTGCGGTTGCTAGGAGTCTGTGGACACCGACTCAACGGCACACTTTGTCTTTAGGGATACTTGAGGGCCTTGTGAGATGCCATCTGATCATTCACATGATCAGAATGGCCATGAACTGGGTTCTAATAATTGGCCCTTAAAAGCGCAAGGGGATCCAGTAAAATCTGGGGCCTTATTGTATCAGTTACATTTAACTTGTCTGTTGTTACTTCTTATAAAACTGCCAGCAGATTCAGCTGTGTGGGTGGTGATATCTTGGGGCACAGAAATAACCGCTGCTTCCAGATTCTTGCAAGGATATTTACCTGCAAATGTACTTCAACAGGTTGTAGTTGACAAGCGGCAAACCCTTCACTTGTTTCACTAATTCGTTCAGTCCCTGTGTGGAGATTTTAGGAGGTGGGTAATCAATGCCCAAACATTTGCAGCACTGGGACCCTTAGAAACCATCCCTTTAAAAACCCTCCCGGCAGATAATGATGGGTTGCAGCTGCTTATAACATTGCAAGACAAAGTGGACAAATGGCCGCCCAAACCCTGTCCAGACATTACACTGTGCATGCATACAGGTGTCTGTACACATGTGCACATTTGAGGGTGAACAGCTGCATTCATGCATTCATGCTAAAAATGAACCTAGATACAAGCCCCTTCAAATGCAAGATATGGATAGGAAGTGTACTACGGTATGTGTGTCTAACATCATAGGGCTGTTCTCTTGATGGTCCAACCCTAACTTGGGAGCCATGTGTGCTCCTGAGTGGCCATCCTGAGAATTGTCCAAGTAAAGCAGGAGGAGCGGGAAGCTCCTCTGTGAGCTGGGGGTGGAGGTGGGTGGCGGCAGCGGCAGCGGCGGCAAGCCCAGAACCTGTACTCCGCTGCAGAGTGAAGGTGGAGGGAAAGCACCCTGCCTCCATATTCAGCTCACAGAAGGGCATTTTGCTTTCCTCCTGCCTTGCTTGTTGAATTCTCATGGTGGCCAGTCGGGAACACGCAGGGCATTAGGCTTGGAGGCTTCTGCTGCCCTACTGATCATCATGAGAACAGCCCTAGTGTGTGAATAAACTGATGTTCAGAGGCAGAAGAAGGGCTACAATTGGGCAGACGTGTGCCAAGAACACATGCCGCCCTGCCTCAGGGGCCGCCTTGTTCGCCTATCCCCTCCTAGTGCCACTCCCCGCTGCCCCTGCTGGCCAGCTGGCCAGTCACTCCTGATAGCTTTCTCCTCCCCGCAGCGTGCCATGCTGCCCATGCCGGGTGGCAAACCATCCTCTTGTGGCCCATTGCTGCTTCCCAGCCACTTGGGGTTCTGACCTCAAGGCACCTGGGAAAGAGGGTGAGCACTCAGTCTTCATTCTCAGTCATCTGGGTGGGCAGAGCTGGTGGAAGCATGGGTGGTAGGAGCATGCTGCCATTGTCACTGAGGGTGGGTGGAGGCCACTGTCTCCACCATCACTGCTTCCTGCCGCCGCCACCAGGTAGGGAGTGCCCCACCATGGGAGGGCTGCCTCTGAGAACACTGGCCGCTGATGCCCTGACTATGCCATTGTTCAAAGGTGTCCTGCCTCTGAACATAGGAACACAGGAAACTGCCATATACTGAGTCAGACCCTTGGTCCATCTAGCTCAGTATTGTCTTCACAGACTGGCAGTGGCTTCTCCAAGGTTGCAGGCAGGAATCTCTCTCAGCCCTATCTTGGAGATGCTGCCAGAGAGGGAACTTGGAACCTTCTGATGCTCTTCCCAGAGCGGCTCCATCCCCTGAAGGGGAATATCTTACATTGCTCACACTTCTAGTCTCCCATTCAGATGCAACCAGGGCAGACCCTGCTTAGCTAAGGGGACAAGTCATGCTTGCTACCACAAGACCATCTCTCCTCTCCCATGACCAGCTCTCCTCATGGAGAGCATGGAGGTAGCCTATAGTAATCAAGACTACTGGCCACTGATAGACCTGTCCTCTCCAATAATATTTATTTATTTTTGCATGTCTATCCCGCTCTTCCCCCAAGGAGCCCAGAGCTGTGTTTATGGTTATGTTTATCCTCACAACAACCCTGGCCTGCAAGGTAGGTTAGGCTGAGAGAGGAGTGAATGACCAGCCCAGAGTCACTCAGTGAGCTGCATGGCTGAATGGGTATTTGAACTCAGGTTTCTCTGGTCCTAGTCCAACACTCTAACCACCACACCACACTGGCTCTGAGAGATGAGAAGGGTGCTGCAGCTGCCTCAAGTCCATCACATTCTCAGAAATAGAGAAAGCAAGAGTCTAGAAACACCGAGTTAAATCCATGCAAACTCCCCATGCAAAGATTACGAAACACCTGGGAATTCCATGCACAGAAATCGAGGCAGCACGCACTCACCGCCTCCTCTTCCTTGCTGAGCAGCTTGGCACAGGAGAGAAAATCTTCATATTTGGAGTAGGGGATCACCGGCTCTGGGAGCTCCCGCAGGTACAATTTCAAAAGCGACGCCACTGTGTGTACGTCTGTATTTCTGTGAGGATGAGAGAGACAAGACCGCTGCATGAGACACGTGGGAGGTGATTGCCCATTGTGGAACTCATCCAGGATTGTCTAGGAAAGCTGAATCAGTATATTCAATGGATGAAAACAGCCATCAATGGATGAAAACATACATGCAGGTCATTCACACAACTTTGTTTCCCAGAGCTGGGGGAAGGCAGGATTGGCTCTACCTTCCCCCACACGGCCGCTGCTGCTGCCCCACTCACTGCATTGTGCTCCCAGATGGAGTGGGCAGCATAGCGGCCGAGAGGCCGAGGGAAGGATGCCTGGCCTCTAGGAATTGCACTGTGCACCACGGTACTTATTTATTTTTATTTATTTATTTAACATATTTTTATACTGCCCAAAACTTACGTCTCTGGGCGGTTTACAAGAAAAAAATAACAGAAAAGTCAAAACATCAGTTGAAACAAATAATGACAGAGAAATTAAAACATTAGTTAAAATAAATAAATAAATGACAGAAAAGTTAAAACATTACAACAATTTTAAACCTTAAAACTATATTTTAAAACAATGTTAAAACGGTATTTAATTAAAAGCCTAGGTGAACAGATGTGTCTTTAAAGATTTTTTAAAATTTGTCAGAGATGGGGAGGCTCTTATTTCAGCAGGGATCACGTTCCAAAGCTTCGGGGCAGCAGCAGAGAAGGCCCAATGCACTTACACGGTGCATTGTAGAAATCCCTGAAGCCGTGGCACTCCTTCCCTCAGTCTCTATGGACAAAATGGCTGCCAGCAATCCGGGTGTCCATACAACCAGACAGCCCGGGTTACCCAGGTACAAAACCTGTGATATCCAGTACAGAAGTGCTGGGATTGAGACAAATCCCGGCACATCCCATGATCAGCTCTAACCGGGCTAGGGCAGCCCTCCCTGGTTGTGACAAGAACCTTACTGGCTAGTGGCTACAATCACAGAAATGATTGCTCCATTCAGCTGCTTCTTAAACTAAACATGGCAACTGGTTGATTATCGCTTCCCGGACAGTTTCATTATGCAAAGAGTTTCCAAACAGTTTCAGGATGCAAGATTATTTAAGGTTTGCTTTGATTTGGCTGACATTATTATTATTATTATTATTATTATTAATTCAATTTCTATGCCGCCCTTCCAAAAATGGCTCAGGGCGGTTTACACAGAGAAATAATAAATAAGATGGCTCCCTGTCCCCAAAGGGCTCACAAACTAAAAAGAAACATGAGAAAGACACCAGCAACAGTCACTAGAGGTACTGTGCTGGGGCTGGATACGGCCAGTTACTCTCCCCCTGCTAACTAAAGAGAATCACCACATTAAAAGGTGCCTCTTTGTCCAGTTAGCAGGGGACATGAACTAAGAAGAGCATAAGCAAAGCCCTGCTGGATCAGACCCAAGGGCCATCTCGCCAAACATCCTGTTGCCTCCAGTTGCCAGCCAGATGCTTCCAGAAATACCACACAAGCAGAGCATGAAAGCAGTAACACCCCACCCCCACCCCGGCCATCCTTGCCGCCTCCCAGCACCCGATGGTATATTGCCTTTGAACATGGAGGTTCTATATAACTGCTGCTCCATGAATTTGTCTAATCTGCTTTTATGGCCATCTAAGCCGGTGACCATCACCGCACTCTGTAGCAGCAAATCCCACGAGTTAATTATGTGCTGGGTGCTAGCTGGCTTTGACTGCCATAGGCTACACAGGAAAATGCCTTTCCTGCGTAATCACTGGCCCATCAAGCTCAGTATTGCCTACACTGACTGGCAGTGGCTCTCCAGGGCTTCAGATTTATATTTCCCAGCCACCTAATGGAGCAGCAGGGAAATGACTTGACTAGCAAGCCAGAGGTTGCCAGTTTGGATCCTCACTGGTATGTTTCTCAAACTATGGGTAACACCTATATTGGGCAGCAGTGATATAGGAAGATGCTGAAAGGCATCGTCTCATACTTTATGGGAGGAGGAAACGGTAAACCCCTCCTGTATTCTACCAAAAACAACCACAGGGCTCTGTGGGCGCCAGGAGTCGACATCGACTCAATGGCACACTTTACCCAGAGATACCAGGCACTGAAGAGCATCTTCTTTGCATTCCTTCTCCATGCAAAGA
The DNA here is from genome assembly GCF_027244095.1 of Hemicordylus capensis. Classification (NCBI taxonomy): domain Eukaryota; kingdom Metazoa; phylum Chordata; class Lepidosauria; order Squamata; family Cordylidae; genus Hemicordylus; species Hemicordylus capensis. Next base: position 20,677,580 of record NC_069661.1, on the reverse strand, counting down.
AGATGCTCTTCCACTGAGCTATGGTCCTTCCCCAAAGTGCTTTCTTATACAGTTCCCATCCAACAATCTGTCCCCATTGTGAACGCACAGGTACAAAGATAGCTACGGAGTCAGACCACTGGTCCATCCAGCTCGGTATCATCTTGCCTGTTTGGCAGTGGCTCTCTGGGATTTCAGGCAGGGATCTTTCCCAGCACTCTCTGGAAATGCCAGGAATTGAACCTGAGACCTTCTGCCTGCAAAGCAGACACATTTCCACAGAATGTATTCCACTTCTAGGAGCCTTTCCCTTGGAAATCACTGCCAATGCATTTCACCAGGTAACCCAACTTCTAGTATTATGAGAGAGGAAGCAATAATTCTATCCCCTTTCCCCAAACTATGCAAATTCCTTGGCAAATGTTTGTAGCTCTGGCAAAAATTCAAGTGTATTCATTTAAACATATGGTAATCTTTTCCTCTTCTTTATCAAATGAGCCAAGCAGGTGGAAGACCCTGGAAATTGCACTGTATCCATATATTACCACTAGATGGCAATATTGTAAAATAAGATTAAACAGAATGTCATAAGAGTCTTATAAGAATGTTGTAGAATCTTATTGTTGCTTTGGTAGTAAGAGAGCCTATCAAGTGAGATGTGAGTGGTTTATAAACCAGAGTCTCATTTCTAAACAGAGAGCAAGATCAGGTCTCGAAAACAGCTCAGGAATTGCATCTCCAACTTGTAGATCCTTCCAACTCCTCTCTGGGCACCAATGCAGTCCAGACGCCAGACGCAGATGCAGCAACACAATTTCTGTTAGGGCATTAGGGAAATAAGTGTGCAGGTAGGTCTGCACCTCAGGCATTGATTATAGGCGTGGAAATTTTGGGGAGGGTAAAATGATTTTGACTCTAGAACCAGTGTAGAAACTAGAGGGGGTTGTTGTACTGGAGGGGGAAGATCTGGGTTCCAACAGCTGTTCAACCATGAAGTTCACTGGGTGGTTGTGAGCACGCCTCACCTACCTTACAGGATTGTTGTGAGGATTACATGGAATCCATATAACCTGCCTTGAGTTCTGTGGAAGAAGAGTGCACACGTGGAAAAAAAAGTGGGAGGATTGTTGATATCTGGACTGCCAATAAAAAGGCTGACAGACTCTGCTGAGAGCATGACTCTCTTGGTAAATAATGCATGCATAGGGCACTTCCTACCCATCATGCATCAATTCCTGATCAAATCTACCCAAATATGTTGATGTACTTCTGGTTGCCGGTTTGAATCCCCAATGGTATGTTTCCCAGACTATGGGAAACACCTATATCGGGCAGCAGTGATATAGGAAGATGCTGAAAGGCATCATTTCATACTGCGTGGGAGATGGCAATGGTAAAGCCCTCCTGTATTCTACCAAGGGCAACCACAGGGCTGTGTGGTTGCCAGGAGTCGACACCGACTCGATGGCACACTTTACCTTTACTCCTGGTGGCTTTTAAACTAACCTGAGTCTTTCCCTTCCCACTTGGCAGACAGCAGCAATTATCATCTAGCTAATATTTGTAGAAGGCTGTCTCAGAAGAACTGCTACCACTATTCTGCTATAGCTACTGTCTTAAAATAAAGATTGATCTCTCTACCTGTTTTTGTTCTACTCTCTGAATTGCTCATTTATTTATCTATTTTTACAGTAGCTGTCCATTAACCCAGGACAGATGATAATGTAAGCAAGCCCTTAAAAACCCTGCAGCTCAACTGGTTTGTTAGAAGAAAACACAGACATGAGGTGTGCATCATGGGTCAACACCACAGGGGCTGTTATGAAACACTTTGGTATGAGAAGAGATCCCACTGAAAAACCTCTAGGTTGTCAGTATAACAGTCTCATCTACTTACCATGAGCAGTAATGTCTAAATCCCTCACTGTAACTGTGGTAGGTTTGCAAACCAGCTATTTGGGTTGATTAGCACAGAATTTAATTAAACAGTACATACCCGGAGGGTTTTCTAAATTCTCGGCCTTTGCATTAACTCTTTCCATCTCCTCCCCTGTTAATAGATACATTTGCACAGATATATTCAGACAGGAGAGAGAGAGGATGAGTTAATTGTCCCTTCTGTTGTCCAAGAGAATACCGCCCTCCATTCGTCTCTAGGTCACCCCTTGAAATACAATATAGAGGCTTTATATATGTGCAAAACAGACACAAATCTTTCCCCCTGCAATTAGGCAGCACAGATTCTCTGAGCGCTTTTCATCCGAGGCATGTTGTCATTGACATCCTTCCCAGCAGTAATTGCACCAACAGCGGAAGCCCAACAGGTCACTATAAATACATATGCAACACTCTGTGTTCATGACATCATAGTCAGCATTCAGGGAAGCCAAATCACAGCAGTCAGCTGGGAGAGGAAGATGCAAGCAAGGAAACTCGTGCCAAAAGGAAATGAATATTCGGCCAGTCCATGCACACAATATCTCCCACCCAGTTGCTTTGGAGGAGGGCTGTCAACAGGCTCCTGGCTTGGACTGGATTGCCTGAGGCTCCCATCTGTATGAACTGGTGCTTCTCTGTGGGCAGCATAGCTGAGTCAGTCCTGACTCCTATGTGGCAGTCCTTTTCCAACCAATGCATTTGTTGATTGATAGAGCTGGCGCCTCCATGTGACTCTAGACAGGTCATGAGCAGGGGGATGCCCCAGCTAAAGGCTGTTGCAGCTGGGGATTGTGGGAGTTGTAGTCAAAAACATCTGGGAATCCCTGTTAGAGGGAATGCTGGTCATGAGCCCAGTGCTCTTGCATACTATTAGAAGTGATCATGTGGAGACTGCCACAGAGGGGCGACCCTCCCAGAAGGCTGGGTGAGGAGGTTGCCTGAGGCATGGGTGCAAGAGGCAGCAAGGGCTGGACCTCTGCCACTGCAGGCACCACCCTGCAATCCACTGCTACCACCCTTACCACATTGGGGCATGTCTTTCATTTCCCCCTCCTTGCCTCACTGGGGCACCTCTTCTCTCCCTTCCGACATGCGCGAAGAATGCTCCTGCTACCACTGCCTGGCTTGGGGGCCCAGTCTGAGAGTGCTCATATGCTGCCTCAGCAGCCTGGCCTGAGAATTCTGAGCACCCACCCAGAGACGAGGGGGGCATCATTTCCCTTCACCACAGGCAGAGAAATGTGGCCCCTGCTGCCACATGTGCGCACCTCAGGGCATTTAATTTGATTGATTAATTAAAATAATTAATTAAAATATTTATACCCTGCTCCTCCAGTGAAATACAGGGTGGTCCACGTGATAAAACAATATAACATTAACAAAAGCTAACTAAAAAACAGGATCCAATTAAAACCAAATTTAAAAGCTGAAAGTTAAAAAGCTTTTAAAAAGCTCTCTAGAATGATGGGCCTTTAGAAGCTTTTTTAAAAACCCTGAGAGAGGGAGCGTGACGAAACTTCTCCTGGAGGGTGTTCCAGAGCTGAGGGGCCACAACCGAAAAGACCCCCCTCTACCCCCACCCCCCAGGACTCAACCTGCAATATTTGTTTGCATGTTTTTGTACACCGCCCGGAGTCTTCGGAGTGGGCGGTATGTTAAATGTTTCAAATCAATCAATCAATCAATAGTGAGTAGGGAAATGTAATTGCCCCCTGGTAGAAGGTCCCTTGATAGCTTGGTGTCCAAATGCGGTTGCATGAATACAGGGCTGAGCCAAACGAGGCTAAGGTCTTTTTTGTGAACCAATTCACAGTCTACAAAGCACCCACCCACCCAATTCCAATGCTCTTTGGGGGTAACACCCAAATGGGGAAAAGACTTTGCCCCCCTGCAGAATGATGACTCACCCCTCTATTGGCAAGAGGGGAGTGGACAAATTGCATTGCAGCAACCCATTTTAAGAGAGGCAAACTGCTCATTCCAATCCTCCCCCCTTGCTAAGTCGATGTCTCCCCCAACCACAGTCCCCTGCCACCTTGCATTCCTCTGTGGAAGATTTAGTTCTAGGCGTCTTTATGCTCCTACTTGCCAATGGTAGAACACATAAATTTTTGCAAGCTGCAAAGATGCCACCTGCTCCGGCACCAGTGGCATAGCTGCCCCCCTCCCCGACTGCAGTGGGGCCTGATATATAGCCCTGGCTCAGAGCTAGCTCTAGTTTGCTGCTATAAATGATCGATTTCTTCTCTTGGTTGCCTAGAAAGATTCTTGGAGACCTGCAGGCAGCGATGACAGATCTATGGAATGCATATGAAACACACACCTGGGGTCTGGGAAGGAGGAGGCTGTAATTCCAGTAAAAGGATTGTAAACCATCACAGAAGAAAAATGTGATGTCACCAGAGGGCCAGGGAAGAACCATGTTCCCATAAGTTTAAAATGTGATGGTTTTAACGTGTCCGGCTGCTCTCAGCTGCGTGTCACTGTCTGTTATTGTTCCCAGCTCAGCTCCATGCACTGATGATGCCCAAAGGTTGCCGGGGAAGCTATTTAAAAGTCTCTGACAACTTTTAAAAAGTCTTTAATGTTCTTAGTCTTGATCTGTTCCTTCAGGCTTTTAATTAAATATTCTATTAATAGTTATAATTTTTTTAAATTGTTCTAATGTTTAAACTTTTTCTGTTGTCATTTATTTTGTTTTAACTGTTTTAACTTTTCTGTTGTCATTCATTTTTTTAAACTAATGTTTTAACCTTTTCTGTTGTCGTTTATTCTGCTTTGTTGTAAATCGCCCAGAGACATAAGTTTTGGGTGACATAAAAATATGATAGATAGATAGATAGATAGATAGATAGATAGATAGATAGATAGATTTCCTCAGCAGCAAAGGATAATCCCCCTTTGTGGATCCTGCATGCTGCATTCATCGATACAGTTCGAAGGGTGGATTCTAAACCCTTTGATGCTGAGTGGATAATGCTGGCATCCAAGACACAAGTCATTTCCCAGCCATCATTTCTCCTTGAACTCCTGCAGCCAATCAGTCGGTCACAACATGGTTGGGTGACAGAACCGGCTCCTGGACCAGCACATGCTGGAGTTCAACCTGAGCGTGGAACCTGCTAAAACTGGCAACCACCCAGAGTAAAGTTTATCATCGTGTTTTAAATTTGCCTTCTCTGTGCACAGCAAAAAGTAGCCACTGCCACAATGTTGGTGCTTACATGACAGTCGGCCTATGAGACTTTTTGCAATGGGTGTGGCCACCTTTGCACCTAATTATCAAAGACTTGAGCAAATGGTTGGTTCATAACTATAGTTGCTCTCCTGTTTCCAAAGCATCGTGAGCCAATGTGGTGTAGTAGAGCTCAGTGGCGAAGTACTGATTTTGCATGCAGAAGGTCCCAGGTTCAATTCCCTGACATCTCCAGGTAGGGCTGGGAAAGACTCCTGCCTGAAATCTTGGAGAGCTGCTGCCAGTCAGTGTGGACAAAACTGAACAAGGTGGACCAAAGATCTTACTCAGTATATAACAACTTCATATTTTAAGCAGGGAAGGTGCCATCGCTCACTGGTAGAGCACATGCTTTGCAAGCAGAAAACCCCAGTTTTTATCCCTGACAGTTAGGACTGAGCAAGATTCCCACTGGAGCCTGATTGTCTTAGTCGCACTCTTCTGCACCTTCCCCAGTTCTGCACCTTCTCCAGTAGAAGAAGGGGGAAGCAGCGAGGTGGCCAAATTTGCAGTTGAAACCCAACTCTTCTGGGTAGTGAAATCCAAAACGGATTGTGAGGAGCTCCAAAAGGATCTCTCCAGACTGGGTGAGTGGGAGACAAAATGGCAAATGCGGTTCAATGTTGGCAAGTGCAAGGTGATGCACATTGGGATGAAAAACCCCAACTTCAAGTATATGCTGATGGGATCTAAGCTGTCAGTGACTGACCAGGAGAGGGATCTTGGGGACGTGGTGGACAGCTCGTTGAAAGTGTCGACTCAATGTGCGGCAGCTGTGAAAAAGGCCAATTCCATGCTAGGGATCATTAGCAAGGGGATTGAAAATAAAATGGCTAATATTATAATGCCCTTATACAAAACTATGGTGCAACCACACTTGGAGTACTGTGTACAATTCTGGTCACCACATCTTAAAAAGGACATAGGAAAAGGTACAGAAGAGGGCAACCAAGATGATCAGTGGCCTAGAGCACCTTTCTTATGAGGCAAGACTACAACACCTGGGGCTTTTTAGTTTACAGAAAAGACGACTGCGGGGAGATATGATAGAGGTCTATAAAATCATGCATGGTGTGGAGAAAGTGGAGAGAGAGAAAAAGAGAGAAATTCTTTTCCCTCTCACACAACACTAGAACCAGGGGTAACTCCATGAAATTGATTGCCAGGAGGTCTAGGACCAACAAACGGAAGTACTTTTTCACATAACGCATGATCCACTTGTGGAACTCTCTGCCACAGGATGTGGTGACAGTCACCAACCTGGATGGCTTTAAGAGGGGTTTGGATAACTTCGTGGAGGAGAGGTCTATCAATGGCTACCAGTCGGAGGGCTGTGGGCCACCTCCAGCCTCAGGGGCAGGATGCCTCTGAGTACCGGTTGCAGGGGAGTAGTGGCAGCAAAGGGGGCACACCCTCGACTCCTGCCTGTGGCTTCTGGCAGCATCTGGTGGGTCACTGTGCGAAACATGATGCTGGACTAGATGGGCCTTGGGCCTGATCCAGCAGGGCTGTTCTATAATATCCTTTTTGAGGTATGGTGACCAGAACTGTACACAGTACTCCATGAGGTCATTCACACAATTGAAAACTGTGTTCTACCCAGGTTTGGGAGCTGTGTGTACCCCCAATTTTTGATTGTGTGGAAGCAAGGTTAGAGGAAAACCTGGGTAGAAGTGATTGTGTGGAAGCAAGGTTAGATTACCTTGCTTCCACACAATCACTTCTACCCAGGTTTTCCTCTAACCTTGCTTCCACACAATCAAAAATTGGGAGTACACACAACTCCCAAACCTGGGTAGAACACAGTTTTCGATTGTGTGAATGACCTCCCTATGTGGCCACATCATCGATTTGTATAAGGCCATTATGATATTAGCAGTTTTATTTTCAACCCCCTTCCTAATGAGTCCAAGCATGGAATTGGCCTTTTTCACAGCTGTCATACATGGAGTCAACACTTTCAATGAGCTGTCCACCATGACCCCAAGATCCCTCTCCTGGTCAGTCACTGACAGCTCAGACCCCATCAGCATATATGTGAAGTTGGGATGTGGGGTTGTTGGGGTTTTTTGCCCCAATATGCATTACTTTACACTTGCTAACATTGAACTGCATATGCCATTTTGTTGCCCACTCCCCCAGTTTGGAGAGATCCTTTTGGAGCTCCTCACAATCTGTTGTGGATTCCACTACTCTAAATAGTTTGGTGTCATCTGCAAATTTGGCCATTTCGCTGCTTACCCCAACTTCTAGATCATTTATGAATAAATTAAAAAGCACCAGTCCCCCCCTGGGGGACCCCACTTCTTACTTCCCTCCATTTAGAGAACTGTCCATTACCTACCCTCTGTTTCCTGTCCTTCAACCAGTTATCAATCCACACATGAACCTGTCCCTTTATCCCATGACTGCTATGTTTTCTCAAGAGTCTTTGATAAAAAAATTTTTAAAAGCTTTTTGAAAGTCCAAGTATACTATGTCAACCAGATCACCTTTATCCACATGCTGGTTGACACTCTTAATGAACGCCAAAAGATTTACCTTTGCAGAAGCCATGCTGGTTTTCCTTCAATGGGGCTTGTTCTTCTATGTGCTTAACAATTTTATCCTTGGGAATGTTTTCCATCAGTTTGCCCACAACAGATGTTAAGCTAACCAGTCTTAATTCCCCAGATCCCTCTTGGATCCCATTTTGAAAATCAGTGTTGCCCTCCAGTCCTCTGGTTCAGAGCCTGATTGTAGGGATAAGTTATATAGGAGGTTGGCAATTTCACATTTTTTTCCTTAAGAACTCTCAGGTGGATGTCATCTGGCCCTGGTGATTTGTTGATTTTTAATTTTCCAGACAATTTAGACCAGGCCTGCTCAACCTAGCCTCCCTGCCTCCAGCTGTTTTTGGACTACAACTCCCATGATCCCCAGTGGGCAATAGCCAGCTATTATGGGAGTTGTAGGCCAACATCTGCAGGAGGGCTGAAGCTGAGCAGACCTGGTTTAGATCATCATCTCTCATCACCTCTATCTGACTCAGTTCTTTAGCCTCTGTCCCTGAGAAGTTTGGTTCAGGCACAGGTATATGCTCAGCATCCTCCGCCGTGAAGGCAGATGCAAAGAACTCATTTAGCTTCTCTGCAATCTCCATACCCTCCTTAATAATCCCTTTCACTCCCTCATCATCTAATGCTCCAACCACCACCCAGGCAGGTTTCCTACTTCTAATCTATTTAAAGAGGTTTTTGTTATTCCCCTTGATGCTTTTTGCTAAATGTTCCTCAAATTCTCTTTTCACATTCCTTATTGTCTCCTTGCATTTCTTCTGCCAGTTTGTGTTCCTTTCTGTTCTCTTCTTTTAGGCAGGCCTTCCAACTTCTGATAGAAGTATTTTTGCTCTTCATAGCTTCCTTGACTTTATTTGTTAGCCATGCTAGCATCCTTCTGGACTTGGTGGTACCTTTCCTCCTTTTTGGTAAACATTCTAACTGGGCTTCTGTTGTTGTTGTTGTTGTTGTTGTTGTGTCAACCCTACTTCAAATAAGATTGTGTTGCTGCAAAAATAGACTTAAGGCTTCTGAGTCATAAGATACCTGTTGCTTTTTTGTGTGATATACAACAGGCTAGTTCAGATGAACAGTGGCTTGCAGCATCTCCTACATGCAATACCGTTGGTGCCGCAGCGAGAACGCACCTGCCTCTACATCACTCACGGGCATATTATTGTGATCTCAGCATATCCTTTGATCGTGTGTGTGGAGTGATAATCCAAATTACCCTTCTACCTGCAAAACAAACCACTGTTTCAGGTGCCCTTTGTGCACATGTAGAGAGGCAATTTGGACTATCACTCCCACATGTGATTAAATGTAAGGATGTGCATGGACTGGTCCGGAGCCCATTCTAAGGGTCTCTGGACTGGTCTGGACCTGGGGCTGGTTCGGCGGTTCGACGCCGGGGTGGTGGTGGTGGTGGACCTTTAAGGTTGGGGGGGGTGTACTTACCCCTCCCACCGCTTTTTCCCCTCCAGCGCTACCATTTTTTAAAGCATTTGGGGTGGCAGGGTACCTCCCTGCTGCCCCTTCCCCTGTTCCTCAGCAAAAGGCTTCAAAAGCCTAACTGCGCATGTGCGTGTCGCGTGTCGCGTGTCGCGTGTCGCGTGTCGCACATGCGTACATCAGACGTGTGTGTGTGACGTACACACATGATGCACAGATGTGAGGTGCACACGCGACGTGCACACGTGCAGTCAGGCTTTTGAAGCCTTTTGCTGAGGAACAGGGGAAGGGGCAGCAGGGAGGTACCCTGCTGTCCCAAATGCTTTAAAAAACGGGAGTGCTGGAGGGAGGAAAGTGGTGGGAGGGGTAAGTACACCCTCCCCTGCCCTTAAAGAGCCCCGCTCCCCAGTGCCAGTCTGCGGAGGTGCGGTTCCGTGCACACCAATAATTAATTGACGTGCCGAGATTGCGATGGCATGTCCTTGAGTGACGTTGGGGTGGGCACATTCTTGCCGTGGCCCCAATATTATTGCTTGTAGGGGCCACTGCAGCTGCTGTTCCTCTGAATCAGCCCAATATCATTATATCTTCTCAGTCATGCAGTACACCGTCCCAGCTGTCCCACTTTTATATTCCTCTGAGATCTACTCTTTGTTTATCTGTGGAAATTACCCAGGAAGACGTTCATACATAAATATTAATGCCTATCTTTCTGACATTTCAAATGTTTTCCTACCCTATCAGATTTTCCCAATCATACAATAACAGCAGTGAACAAATGATGGGAAAGATAATTGACTTTTTTTTAAATGAAGGAAATCCAATTTGGTTTCCTTCATTAAAAGAAAAATATTTCAAGAGACCTCTAGTTTTCATTTAATGTCTTGTGTATCTGTATAATTGAAGGTTTGCTTACATAAGCTGGGTTCAAATGGATGGTGTGTTATAAAATTATAACCAAATGCATAATTTCAATGATTATTCAAATACATTGGTAGCAGAGTGAAATCTGCAGGGAGATGACTACGGGGAGACACGGTAGAGGTTTATAAAATTATGCATGGAGTAGAGAGAGAGTGGACAGAGAGACATTTTTCTCCCTCTCTCACAACACTAGAACTGGGGTCATCCTATGAAACTGGAGGCTGGGAAACGTAGGACCAACAAAAGGAAGTACCTTTTCACACAGCAAATAATTAATCTGCGGAATTATCTGAAAGAGGATTTGGTGATGGTCACCAGTTTGGATGGCTTTAAGAGGGGCTTAGACAAATTCATGAAGGACAGGTCTATCAATGGCTATGAGTTTGGTTCCCAGGGCTGCACAACTAAAATGCCCTGGTGGGCCGGGACCATTCACAACTTGGCATGCAGGGGCCGAGGTCAATTTTTAGCACATGATTACGTTAAAATGAAACATATTATTAGTTATTTGTGGATCTATTCCCCCTGTCAATGGACCCATAGTTTTAACCAAGGATAGTGGCCAGAAAATAGGACCTGCCCTGCTTAATCAGTGGGGCCCCTGGAGTTCATGTCAGCCCCAAACAAATGCCAAGTCATTTGCCACAATGCCATTTGCCACCGGCTCGTCTGGTGGCTACTCAGGGATGGGCCTTCGCCGTTGCTGTCCCGCGGCTTTGGAATGCACTCCCTAGTGAAATAAGAGCCTCCCCATCTCTGACAACTTTTTAAAAAGTCTTTAAAGACAAATCTGTTCATCCAGGCTTTTAACTGATACTGTTTATTGTTTTAATGTTGTTTTAGAATATTGTTTTTAAAAATTTTAAATTATTGTGCTTTAAATTTCTTGGTTTTGGTTTTAACTAATGTTTTAATGTTGTTTGTATCTTCTTGTAAACCGCCCAGAGACGTAAGTTTTGGGCAGTATAAAAATATGTGAAATAAATAAATAAATAAGTCCTCTCCTCTCCCTAAATCACTGTTGCTTTCAGGCTGCAATCCTAGGCATGCTTACCTGGGCGTAATCCAAACTGGGCATACCATGGAACATATTTCTGAGAAAGCATGCACAGGATGGTACTATAAGGCAACTTCCAGCTCCTGTGTTGCTGCAGGATTCCTGGGGGCCAGTCAAATAGGCCCTGAGGGCCGGATCTGGTCCCGGGCCTTATGTTGTGCAGGCCTAGCTCTGGTGGCTATAGGCCACCATCAGCATCAGAGGCAAAATGCCTCTACATTCCAGTTGCAGGGGAATAACAGCAGGGGAGAGGGCATGCACATACCTCTTGCCTGTGGGCTCCCCAGAGGCATCTGGTAGGCCACTGTGTGAAACAGGATGCTGGACTAGATAGGCCTTGGGCTCGATCTAGCAGGGCTATTCTTATGTTAACCACCCAGTCTAGAAGTAAAGGCCCAGCAGACATGCCCTTTGGCATACACCGAGGCGATTCTCACGGTTGCCAAAAAGCGGGCTAAGGGAGCCTAGCCCGCTTTCTGGCGACCATGAGAACCACCGGGCTTGCAGCCAAGCCCAGTTGCCCTCAAGCAGGTCATCCGCGAAAACAACCCTCCCCTTAGCCGAGGTTAGCGGAGTGAGGTCTCCACTAACCCTTTTTTAAAATCGTGCCACGCTGCAGCAACTCATGAGGAGACCCCCCCAGCGGGGAGGCTAAATACAGCCTCCCGGCTTGGGGGTCTCTTCCAGCGCTTGCGCAGGACATGCTGGAGCTTCTGGGGCTGCGCGGCCCCCGCTCCCCCCAGCCCACGCCAGCTCCGTCACTGAGCCGGAAATCGTGTGGGCGGCCGATCTGGTTGCCCAGGGCTCCCTCTCCGCTCGTGAGCGGGGAGAGCGGGCTTAGCCCGGTCTCCCCACTCACTGCCCAAACCGGGTCTCACGGATCATGAGACCCGGCTCACAGATTGGCTATGAAATAGAGAACGCCCAGTTTGAATCTTGCCATAAACTGATTAGTCACTCAACTTCAGTCCCCAACCATCTGTAAAATGGGGATAATAATATTAACTTACCTTACAGAGTTGTTTTAAGGATTACTCTGAGTGCTACAAAGCATTAGAACAGCCAAGGCCCTACATAAATGCTTATCACCATCATTGTCATCTTTCTTTTGTTCTAATCAAAGACCACGGTTGGTGTCAACTGAGTCAGTTTGGATTTGCTCACCAGAAAAGAGTATTGACACTTCCATATTTACGGCTAGGTGTCCCTTTCAGGGGTGATGATACTTCCTCAAACAACTGAAAAGTATTATTTATTAATCTCTGAAAAGTGCTTTTTGAGACTCTCGCGCTAAAGAGGTGCCAGCTATCTTACAATTAACTCTGGTAGGAAGCACCAATTAAGCCGAGAATTTTAGTCTCTTAAACACGTAGCCCATTCTGACTGCATGTCAGGCTTCCTGTGTTTCTTTTGATACACAGTGGCACCGTGCATCTCATGCGCAAATGCTCTAAGAGGAAAAACAGGATGGCGGCTAATGCAGGACCATGGACCGCCCCAATGTTTAATGTTCCTTGGTTTACGTTAGTACTTGGCAAGGCCATGCAGAGTTGCAGAGGCCAAATGGGCTGTGAACCCCATCAGCCTCATGTGGCCCAACCCATCATCCAGGTCATGCCAAGGCTGGATCAAGGTTGGATCAGACCAAACTGATTTGGAAATGATTTGGCCTCCAATGCTTCTCCCATTCTCTTCTTCCCTCTGCATTTATTGTAGGGTGCAGGCGAGAAACTCCACGAAGCAGGGAAGCAGTGGCTGTGATGCCTGGCTTCTGTTTCAAGCAGAGTCCAGGAAGAGGGTTTGTTTTAAACTCTGCAATCAGGGAGGGGCATAGGGGTTCTCAGGAACTGTAGTCTTTTCAGAAGCTTCTTTAATGGCTGAAGTCTCTAAAAAAAACTACAGTTACTAAGTAACCCTGTGCCTTTTCCAGGACTGTGGGAGTAAAAAGAAAGAGAAAACCTCACTGCACTCTGTTTCAAAGAGAAGCTGTGCACTGTAGCTGTTGCTTCCTTGCTACTGGGAGTGTCTCATCTCTCCTCCAGCCCCAGTAAGGTAAATATATACTGAGGCGAGTCACACGAGCAGTGTGCTGCGCCGAAAGGAGGTCTGTGGGGAGAATGGGCAATCCAAAGGCAGCCCTGGGCCGCCGGATTGGCCACTCACACGACTGCTGGCTCCGTGATGGAGCGGGTGGAGGCTGCAGGGATCGGGAGCCATGTGGCCCCCGGAAGATCCAGGACGCCCCCGTGTGAGCATGTGGGGCATCCTGGAGAGACCCCCGAGCCAGGGAGGCTGCTTGCAGCCTCCCAGTGGGGGTCTCCTTGTATGCCTCCATGGCTGCCACACGACCAAAATGATGATGCCACACGACCACATGGCTGACCACATGGCTGACCACATGAAATATGCCACACGACCACATGGCTGCCACACGACCAAAAAGATGAGGTTAACGGAGCGCTCGCTCCATTAACCTCCTCTAAGGGGAGGGGTAGTTATGGAGGTTTGTTGCCGGGAGCCACACGGCTCCTGTTGCAGCACACGATCAGCCAAACGTGGGCTAAGCTCCCTTAGCCCGCTTTTGGGCGATTGTGAGAATAGCCTCACTGAATACTGAATCCTTAGCTCCAAACTGGACTGCTTTGAATCAAGCCAAATCAAGTCCCCATGGCCTTCTTAACTGCTTTTTGTTTCCAGAAATATGCCTCTGAGGGCTGTGCATAGGGATGACTTGAGGGGTAGCAAGGAGTAGCAGGAGCTCCCCCAAATATTTTCCCCTCCCCCTTTTGTTCCCCCATCCATCAGACTGGAACTTTACAGCAAAGTTTCAGATGATACAGTCCTAGTATATTATGGGCCAATAGCTTGAATTAATTATTTTGAATGGCCTCCGTTTAAAGAAACTTCATTCACTCACTCCTCTGTCCCCAAACAAGTAGCAGAAGCAAGTGCAGCCAGTTAGGTGAGAGACTCATCCAGCCTCCTAGGGGCCCTGCCAAACCCTCAGCTTCCTCCCTGGCCAGAAACTGGGCTAGGTGAGATCATGAAGCAATTTACACTACGGCGTGAAAGAGGGCTAATGCAGCCCAGCCTGCTGTTGCGCAGTCGTGAGAACCACTGGGCTCGCAGGCAAGCCCGGTGGTTCTCTGGCGACTAGCTCAAATAAAAACCCCTCCCCTTAACCTAAGTGAGTGATGCGAGCACGCTGCTAACCCAGGCTTTTGGGTTGGGCGAGGAGACCTCCTGACTGGGAGCCTCCATCAAGCCTCATGGCCTTGGGGGTCTACCCAGCATGACCCATGCACTCACGCGGGGCATCCTGGAACTACTGGGGGCTGTGCGGCCCGGTCCCCGCAGCCCCCACCAGTGGCAGTAATGTGGGTGGCCGATCTGGCCACCCAGGGCTGTCTTTGGATCGTTAACCCAGTTTATTTAATCGTGTGTGGCCGCGCCACAGCAACTCATGAGGAGACCACCGACTGGGAGGCTGAAAAGCAGCCTCCCGGCTCAGGGGTCCCTCCAGCATGCCCTGCACACTTGTGCAGGGCATGCTGGAGCTTCCGGGGGCTGCGCAGCCCTGAACTCCCAAGCCCCCGCCGGCTCCATCATGGACCCGGCAGTTGTGTGGGTGGCCGCAGCGGACACCCGGATCAGACTGACGGCTCGTCTGCGGGGAGAGCGGGTAAGCCCGCTCTCCCCGCTAACCCTCTCCAGGCAGCTCCCACTGATAGTGGGAACCACCTCTATGAGTATTTAGTGAGGCGAGTCTCATGATCAGTGAGGCTTGTCTGTAGGGGGTTAGCTAGGAGAGCAGGCTTAGCCCACTCTCCCCGCAGACAAGCAGGGCAGCAGCCCTGGGCGGCTGGTTTGGCCGCCCACACGATTGCTGGTTCTGTTACGGAGCCGGCAGGGGCTGGGGGGATCGGGGGCCGCGTGGCCCTCTGAAGCTCCAGCATGCTCTGCGCGAGCACGCAGGGCATGCTGGAGAGACCCCTGAGGCGGGAGGCTGCTTTTCAGCCTCCTGGTCACGGGTCTCCTCATGAGTTGCCGCGGCATGGAGCCGCGGCACAGGAACTCACGATCGGAAAGCCCAGGTTAGCGGAGCACTCGCTCCGCTAACCTGGGCTTAAGGGAGGGTTGCTGAAGCGGGTGACCTTTTCCGTGAGACCAGGCTTGGCTGCGAGCCCAGTGGTTCTCACGGTCATGAAAAACCAGGCTAGGCTCCCTTAGCCCGATTTTTCATGACCGTGAGAATAGCCTCAATGTGTAGCAAAATCCTTGCTGTCCTAATAATGTTCTTTGCCACCCCTTTGCTCCCGCAAACTAGTTGTTCTAGTCACCCCTGGCTGTGCCACCCTTCTGGACATATTTCTGGCAGCAAACAGTGCTTATGCGGGGAGGGGAGAGAAGTGAAAATCACCCCCAGCCTCCCTCCCTACACACTGCTCTCTGCCCATCAAACTTGTAGGGCAACGACTCTGAAGGCTCCCTGCCTCAAGGCACCCCTGACTGTATTGTTGGATCACTGCTAGTCAAGTCAGGCAGCATTTTTAATTATATTAATATATCACCCTTAATGTTTGTATTTCACTATGTGCCACCTTGAAAGCTTTTCAGTAAAGCAGGGCAGGCATGCCAAAAATAAACAAAGGAATGCCCTTTTCAAAGTTGGGTAGATAGTAAGAATTTTAGGATGCAGCTACAGTAGACATAACACAGGACACATGTAATTAAGATCTCCCACTTAAAGAAAACAAAACGAATTAAGAGCAGCAGAAGGGAGGAGAGGGAATTGGATGATACAAAACAAAGGACAGGATACCCTTTTAAATGTTGTAGACTTCCATGAATCTATGGGGAAAGTCCAAATATAAATTCAAATAAGTAAGTAAAATGACATTGCTGCTTACCAGATAATGTTGCACTAGGCAAACGCGTGGGGGGGGAAACACAACCTAAGAACCCAAATTAAATAATATCATGAAATGCAGATATAGCTGAATTCACACCTATATTATTCTATGTAGTAACCCCTGCTAATTGAGCAAAGAGGCAATTCTTTTTAATCACCTTTTCAAGTGGTAATTCTCTTCTATGTAGCAGGGGGAGAGCAACTGGCCCTATCCAGCCCCAGCACAGCATCCTTCCAATGGCTGTTGCTGGTGTCTCCTTTATGTTCCTTGTTAGACTATTTGGCTCTTCTCACAATTAGTGAGAAGAGCCTCTAAGGGGTAAAGCGTGCAGGCGTGTAGGGCATACTGGAGAGACCCCTGAGCCGGGAGGCTGCTTTTAAGTTGCATCGCGACAACTCGTGATTTTTTAAAAACAGGTTTGCAGAGTGAGAATTATGTTTTCACTATGTCGTGTAAAGAGAAGTTGGAACTTCTGCTTAGTACTGTGCAAACTGTATCTTCAAGTCTAGAAAGCAAAAGTGAGCCTGTAAGCAGTAACCCCACCAGGTCAATTTTGTAGACTACAGCTATCCCGCAGGGCTCACCTCACAGAACTGCCTTTGGTGAGCGGCAGGAAATGCAGTTGCTTAGGCTAGCAGAAATGTGTCTTAGCTACATAAACACAGGAGCGTGACGGTACCATCCCTCATAGCACGGTCTCCTCGGTAAATTGCAGGAGCTAAACATGCTCGCCTGCACAAAGGCATCGCAGAGTAGGAAGAGAAGGGCCTTTTATCAAAGGACTTTATGCATCCATCCCCCTGTGGAATGGATTGACATGTAAATTGCTTAGAGTCCAACTACAGTACTTGCTGTGGGCGGTGCAGCTCCTTATGGCATCGACTCTTAGGACCAGGAACCCATATTGAGCAAGGGAATCCCATCTCTGACCACACATTTTCTATTCTACTCCCCCTTTTGTTAGACTGATAGTCTCAGCTTCCATTCTCTCACCTGGAAAGAGAGGGAGACTTCCTTCTTCTCCCTTCCCCACTTCCTGTATGTAGCTAGCAGGAAGGCATGCAGGCCTTAATCTAGCTCCCCGATATATTTCCTACTTCAGCGACTTCATTTAGAACTTTAACTTCATGTCTCCAGACAATATAATAATATAATTCAATATAATTCATGTCTCCAGACAATAGCCGTGCTGTCCTTATATCTGTGCACTTCTGCTGTAGCTGGGTGAGATAAAGAAATCTCTCCTCCAAGCTCTAACACACCTACAAGGGTAAAGTGGCCAGCACCGTTTATGCATGCTCAAGGTTGTTTGTGGCAGGTGAAAATAGTGACAGGGGAGGAGGAAAGATACTGGAGTCAGCTGACTGGGTCCTGAATCTGTTTTGTGTTCTGCCGTGTATTCCTTGCCTCTAAGGTGTGAGCCCACATGTGAGAATGAAAAGGCTCTTGCAAGTCTTTGGCTGGGTTCAGATGGACCTGCGGTTCTGTGCTCCCCTTCCCCTGCACTCCCATCCATGTTTGGACATTGGGGAGAGGGGCCTCTCTGCAGTCAGCAAGACTGCAGAGGGAGGGGGGGAGCTGGCTGTATAGGCTTCCTTCTTTCCTGAAGGACAGCCTGCACAGCCAATCAGGCCGGAGTGAGGGAGGAGCTTCTTCCCTCAACTCCAGTCCCATCAGAGTTGTGCCAGTGTTCAAATGTAGCGCTGGCACTGCAGAAATGGAGTTTGCAGCAGTGAAACTCCACTCTGACCAAAGGATCAGAGTGGAGTTTTACGAGGGGAAACCATGGTTTATTTCTCCCCGTAAACTTCTTTTCCCTGGGTTTGGATGTTCAGGTTAGGAAACGGGAGGTGAAGGGACCTCCAGTTCGCTATTTCGTCTGAACTCGGCCTATGCCTCTTAGCCTGTGGCCTTTCTTTTTAGCTGCTGCCTCTAATTCCAAACTCAGAAAGAATGGATGGATTACATGGAAGCAGGCCTGGAGAAGCCTGCTAAATGAGCAAAGGGGCACTTTTAAAAGTGGTGATTCTCTCATATTTAGCAGGGAGGAGAGCAAATGGCTCGATTCAATCCCTGCTAACTGGGCAGAACCCCTGCTAACTGAGCCAAGAGGCACCTTTTTAACGTGGCGATTCTCTTTATTGAGCAGGGGGAGAGTAACTGGCCCTATACCCAGCCCCAGCACAGTACCGCCAGTGATTGTTGCTGCTGGTGTCTAACTTATGTGCTCAGACTTGCAGCTGCCTCCTTGGGCAGCATGGAGGGTCAGGAGCTGAGACGTGTCACCACAACTCCTGGAACTTCCATAATGCACCACGTGAGTGAGCAGTGCATTGTGGGGATCCCCCAACTGCAGTCTATTGGGAGACTGCAAGCAGCCAGACGATCAGAAAAACGAGGAGTGCTTGTTCCCTTAACCTCATTTTGAAGGCGGGCTCCAGAGGCGGGTTTGCCGCCATGCCACCGCCAGGCTCGGCACGGCTCCCAGCAGTTCTCACATGCAGGCAAAACCAGGCTGGGCTTCCTTAGTCTGGTTTTGCCTGTGCATGAAAATAGCTTCCATATTTTTCTTAATTTTATTCACCTCAACCACCAGTTATTGATCTTTTTCTAACCTAAGAAGTCTCAAGTGGCGAGTCTCCCCTTCTAAGGAAGGTGGTCCGATCCCTCTCCCCCTTCCTCCACCTTCTCCAACTCTACAATACCTTTTTTTGAGATTAAGTGCACAGACCTGCCCATGGTATCTCAAATGTGGATGCAGTGCACCATAGATTGATATAAAATTATTACAATACTAGTTATTTTATTTCAGTCCTTTTGCCAAGAATTGCTCTTGTGGAATTGGTCTTTTTCACTGCTGCAGGATAGACAGTTAACATTTCATTGAGATATCTATCCACCATGACCCTAAGATCTCTCTTCTAGATAGACACAGTGACATAGTCAGTTCAAATCACATCAGTGCAAAATATATATTAGATTTGTAAAGAGGGAGGGAGAGAAAAAGAACAGCTAGGGAAAGAAAAAAAATGAGAAAGAGGGAAGGAGAGAGACTGACACAGAGAGAGGGAGACAGAAGGAGAGATATAGTGAACCTAAAAATAATAAAAAATACTAGCTGGGCCAGGTGCAGAGCATCTGTGCCTCCGGCTGGCCCACCCAACGCCACTGTTCCCCACTACCACCATGCTGGCATGCCCGGCTTTATGGCTGGCTGGCTAGTTGGCTGGCCGGCCAGCTGCTCCCCCCCGCCATTCACTTCTTGGGGCCCCCCCTGCACTTTCTGGAGGGCCAGCTGGACAGCCCACTTCTTCCCCCCCCCAATGCTTTCTGGCTTGCGGGCCAGCTGGAAAGCCGGCCTGCCACTTCTTCCCATCCACCCCTCCTGGCAGCCGGGCCAGGCTGATCTGCCTCCTCCTCTTGGTGGGCGGCTGAGACAGGTCGGCTCACCGCCACCTCCTCTGGCCTGGCCAACCGGCAGCCGGGCCAGGCCGACCCGCCACCACCATTGTCTCCCGTCCCCGTCACTATCCCCCAGGCAGCTGCTCTCGCAAGAGCTGCCACACATGGGATTAGCGATGGGTATGTTTAGGAGAATTAAATACAGAGATAGAAACAGCAAGTAGAACTTACGGAGCCTACTTTCTGTTACTTTCAAACAATTTGCATTAATTTCACATTCATTTAGAATGAAATCCATTGGATAATATTTGGTTACAGATGGAGCTCATCATCTGTAGGGGTTCCATTCTGCCCTGAAACGGCAGATAATGAAACCATGGATAACAACACATTGAGTGAATGGGAACTGGGAGGTTAAGTTCCTGTAGGTAAAAAAAGAGCCCAAAACAGCTGGGAAACACAGAAACAATGGAAATAAAGTGTTACATTGTGATCTGCGGGTCTCCAGCTGTCCAGCAATGCCCCCCAAACCTCCATTTTCAGCAATTTACCGCAAAAAATACCAGATTTTTTAACAGAAGAGCCACAAAATGGCTCCTTGAAACAAAATGGTAGCTGGAAGTGACCTTAGAGGACATTTCCGGCCACCTAGGAACCGCAGATACATGGATATTTTTGTTAACCACATATACCGAGCCTGGGTGTCCATTGCTCAACTGCAGATACACAAAGCCATGGGTGTAAGGGCCCGTCTAACGAGATCCACCTGTATAATTCTTGGAAATCAGGTTTCATTGTCCACTGTTGTTGTTTTTTAAATACAGTTTTTAAGGGGAAGTGTTTATAATATGCATAGCTGCTATTTGTTTTCAGAATGGTGGATTCTAATGAAAAGGCCCCGACAAGATAACTAAGGACTGTTGAATGCACTGTGAATGTGGACTGGAACACATGAGTTCTAGAAAGGTGCTGCTTTTACCATGGGTGGTTGCCATCTTATTTCAAGATGGTGGATGGAGCAAACCCAGAAGACCCTCTCCTGTGCTGTGAATTTGATTTATATCAGACTGCCAACACATGAATCCTAAAGGAGTGTTGTCCATGCTAACTTGGCAAAGAGGCACCTTTTAATGTGGTGATTCTCTTTATTTAGCTGACCCTATCCACCCCCCAGCACTGTACCTCCAATGGCTGTTGCTGGTGTCTATCTTATATTTCTTTTAGATTGTGAGCCCTTTGGGGACAGGGATCCATCTTATCTTATTTATTTATTATTTCTCTGTGTAAAACCCCCTGAGCCATTTTTGGAAGGGCAGTATAGAAATCAAATAAATGATGATGACATGATGATGATGATGATGATACTGCAACTGGCCACCTTCTGGAATTGTTACCCAAAGCAGTTTACTCCACCCTGCTTCACGGAAGGGCTGGCCCTATGTGATTTCATGCAGACATGTATGAATATATATATTTTTGGTGTGCTTTACCAGTGAGCAAGGGCACATTTGTGCATCAATAAAAGATCACTCAAAAGCCAATCTTGATGCAGTCATGCATGCAAATGTCACAGATTGCCTCCATTAGCTAGCATTTCACACCTTCACGTGAAATCATAACTAGAATCATAACTCAAAAAATGCATCAGCATTTCGATAATAAATTCTTCTCTTAATCGAAAACAGACTGCAATGTATAGCTTTGTTTACATGCTTCCTTTGTTGTTAGCCTATCTAGGAATATAATTAACCCCTTTCATGTAGTTATAAATTCTTTCACTAATCCTTATGTTTGAGGACAGAGAACAATTAGATAGCTACTATATCAGGAAAACATCTTGAAAAAGAATAGCATGAAGTAAAAAGGTCACAGGTAAAAGGTTACATCATGTTCTACGCCAGAATTGAATCAAATGAAAGAAGCAGTTAATATCCATGACACCCTCACATCATAGCTGCTTTTCTCCTCCACTGTTTCATCAGTACACATAAGCATTGATAATGCAAAGGGTGGGGAAAAGATGAACATGAGCTGAAGGAACTCTATACTGTGGCAAACTGCACATGCCTCTTTTCCAGAATTAATTTTAGAAAATCTGGCTCAAATGGAATTCAGGAGTGGAAGACTGGACCCCTGAAACAGCCAGGAACAAGATGGGGAAGATCATCTCATCTCTATGTTGGAATCTCTTTGAACATTATTACCCAATTAACACATTACTGAGTCAGTATGGTTGGGCTGCACATTCTGCTAAAATGTTTGAATGACAAGATCACCCAGAAACACCCAAGATGGTACCTACACGGCAGAGTAGGGATTGGCTGCATTAAGAGCCGTCATTAACATAAGGGCTGCTCTGGGAAATACCATTGTAAAAGAAGAGATGCTTCCTAGCTTACCTGTCAAACAAAGGCTTCTCTCCACAATCAAAAGCATCCTGTAATTCCTTGACGAGGTTAGCCTGACCCGGCAGTCGGAAAAGTCCTTCTTCTTTCAGCCCACGCAGTCGAATAAAATCCACACACTGTTCCACCAACATGGGAGCCAGATGGTTTCCATATCTTTTCTCATAACGGACCGTGTCTTCCAGCTTCTGACCAAAAATACCTGTGCATGACAAGGAGGAGGAAAGAGATAGTAATAAAAAACATGCTGGGACATTTCTGAGGGTCTTTTATATACTGAATGTAAGTTCTTCTCTTTCTTTTCCCCTCTCTTACTGTGCGGGGATGCCATTTTGTAGATAGGCAACACAAAATGTTAGCGACCACACAGCAAGCAGCAACACTTACAAAATAATTATGCATCTTACAGTTTTAGTACTGAAGCTAACACTCAAACACCGAGTAACAATCTGACTGAGCAGCTTCAAGTCGCTTGGTTTGTAAGGGAGAAACCCCCAGTTTGGGCTGTCACAATCAGAAACAGGTGGCATTTCTAAAGGTTCAGAATTTAAGGAAATGTATTTATGAAAAACCAGAGAAACTATTTGACACAGAAGGCTTGGTGGTTACATCTTCAGCTGTTAAACTGACCCATTAACAGAAACAATGGCCAACATCCAGACTAAGCACTGATATAGTGATGCTGAATGCATATTAAAGGAGAGGAGCGATTTTCAATCACCCCTTCCCTCTAAAGTACTCTGTGACTCCCAAACATATGTTGGAGCCCTGAGGGCTGTGTGACCCTCAACGACATATTTTTAGGAGTCACAATCAGCTTCAACAAAAGATCAACAAAAATCACCCTTCCTCTGTAGAATGCACTCAGCGTCACTACACCAGTGCTTCATGAGTCTGTATGTCACCCAATGTGTTTATAAAACTATCTTTCCATTCTGCATCAAATTGGAATTGTGGGTGTGATTTTTGTTGTTGTCGATAGAATCGTTTTTTTCTTTGTGACTATAGGTGGACCTCCCTACATGAGGACCCAACATCCACAGGCAAGGTCAGTGAGTTTTTAGTTTGTTTTTGGCACAGTTTCCCAGCCTCAAAGCTATACAGTCCACAGACAATCCTTAAAGAGGCTCTTCTGAGCAAAATTTTCAAGAAAGTGATTTAAAATTCAACAAAAATAAGAGTGGGTTAGCCTGTGCCTAGAGTATTTCTTAGCAAATTCTATCTTTTCCAAACATTATGGGGTTTCATGTGATTTATTTATTCATGTATTTATTCCTGCACTCCAAGAATCTGAAATATAAGGATGAAAAACACACAACCACTAACACTGTCAGTCATAAAAACGCAAATAAAACTTTCAATTGAGCATGCAGTTCCCCCGATGTTGTCACGAAAGGTGGCCTTCTCTCCCCAGCATGTTTGAGCTATGGGTGTAGCTATGTGCCCAAATCATTTTGGCATGTCAGCGAGGCGCCGAAACGATTTCATTGATCACATACAAATACAACAAATATTTATATAGTGCTTTTCAACAAAAAGTTCCGAAAGCAGTTGACATAGATATGAATAGATAAATAAAATTGCCCCCTGTCCTGAAAGGGCTCACAATCTAAAAATGAAAAATAAGATAGGCACCAGCAACAGCCACAGGAGGGATGCTGTGCGGAGGATGGATAGGGCCAGTTGCTCTCCCTCTGCTAAACAAAGAGAATCACCACTTTAAAAAGGTTCCTCTATGCTAAATTAGAAGGGATAGCCAAAACATTTCAGTGGGGGCATTGCCTTCATCTCCTGCATGTTGACATCCTGGGGGCATCTGGTTGACTAGTGTCGGAAACAGCAGGGGCAGATCTACCACTGGGTGACCATGTCCCGTGAACACAGGTCGCCCAGTGGGGCCAGGGCCAGGGGAGAAGCACACTGTTTGCCTCTGCAGTCACCCACTCATCTGCATCCCTTCTCCCTCCTTCCTCGACGCCATCGTAAAGAGTCAGCATGCGGGCTAATGATGTCACCATCCACTCTTTGCTGATGACAGCAAGGGCTAATGATTATCAGCCTTTCCACCAGCACTTTGCTGCCAGTAGTGGGCAAGGAGCTGCG
The DNA here is from genome assembly GCF_027244095.1 of Hemicordylus capensis. Taxonomy (NCBI): domain Eukaryota; kingdom Metazoa; phylum Chordata; class Lepidosauria; order Squamata; family Cordylidae; genus Hemicordylus; species Hemicordylus capensis. The sequence goes on along the minus strand of NC_069661.1, from coordinate 20,653,635 downwards.
AAGAGAGGGATATAGAGAAGCAGGCAGGCAGGCGGGTGGGGGCTAGCCATGGCAGGAGCCACAAATATGTTCGTCGTAAGGCGTGGGAACCAGTGGTGGCTCCCAATACTCCTAAGTGTGGCTCCTTAGCTAATTGTTTGATGGCCACAGTTCCCCAGCACCATGTGGAGCTTATCATTCCCACCATGCAGTGCAGCACTTTTGCTCAGTGCCAGGAGGCTCCTTTAAGGAGAAACAGACCAAGATGGTGGATATGTGAACTTTTGAGGCACAAGTGCACTAACTTGAGGACTGTCTAACCGATCTGAACCAAATTTGATACATTTGTAGTGAGTGACACACAGGGACACCTCCATGGTGTAGTTTGTAATAATGTCATCCACCCCGATCCAAGATGGCGGATGCATGAACATTTGAGGTGCAAGAGATCTAACTTGTGAACCTTGATTTGAACCAAATTTAGCCCAAGTGTAGAGATAGTGAAATGAAAGTAGGCTGATTAGTTCTTACTAGAACAACTTGTTACACTTATATCCTGCTCTTCCTACAAACAGCCCAGAGTAGTTTACATGGTTATTGTTTATCCTCACAACAACTCTGTGAAGTAGATTAGGCTAAGAGAGAAGTGACTGGTCCAGAGTCACCCAGTGAGTTTCGTGGCTGAATGGGGACTTGAACCCGGGTCTCCCTGGTCCTAGTCCAACACTCTAACCACTACACCATGCTGGTTTTTCCTTTGGGAAAAGCAAATCCAGATTCTTTCTTATATTGAAGTACTTCATAAAATAAAATAAAGTTAAGGATGCTCATATTCGTGTTTTTTTTTTTTGTTTTTTTTTGCTTAATTGAATGGAATCACTAGGTAAATAGTGAAATTATCCAGCAGAATCAGGGTCGTTTATTTTCTGGCAATTCTGTCTCTTTAAATCTTTCAACACGCATGAAGGTCATTTAGAGGACCAAAGTGGCAGAGCCTCGTGATTAACAAAGAAAACACTGAATAGCTATTTATTAACTGGAACATTCTCACAGTAGAGGTTAAACAAATATATGTACGTTTCCCTACATCTGTATTTCCACTGAAGTTCAACTCTAATCCTGTTTGAGCTGTCTGCAAAGCTTATGGGAAATTATATACATTCAACCCCTATGTCTGGCTAAAGGTTTAAATGTCTAATTAAATGTTCAGATGTAATCCACAGAACAGATTCCAGAAGTGCCTTCCTTTGGTAGAACTGGTCTTGTGGTAGCAAGCATGACTTGTCCCCTTAGCTAAGCAAGGTCCGCCCTGGTTGCATATGAAAGGGAGACTAGAAGTGTGAGCACTGAAAGATATTCCCCTCAGGGGACGGAGCCGCTCTGGGAAGAGCAGAAGGCTTCAAGTTCCCTCCCTGGTTTCTCCAAGAGAGGGCTGACTAAGAGAGATTCCTGCCCCAGCACAGCATCCCTCCAGTGGCTGTTACTGGTGTCTGTCTTAGGTTTCTTTTTAGATTGTGATTCCTTTGGGGACAGGCAGCCATCTTTCTTTCTTTTTTGTTCTCTGCATAAATTGCTTTGGGAACTTCTGCTGATAAGCAGTATATACCTGTAAATATTTGTCTATTATAATTTGTCTATTATTTTGTCTGCCTGCAACCTTGGAGAAGCCACTGCCAGTCTGTGACGATAATACTGAGCTAGATAGACCAATGGTCTGACTCAGTATATGGCAGCTTCCTATGTTCCTAAGATCAGAAATAGTGGACATGATATTCTGAAAAAAATCTTGTTGCCCACTACTAGTCTTCCCTTGCAGTGTGCAGGTGTAGAAAAACACAAGGAGGTCATTCATACAATTGAACACTGTTCTACCTGGGTTTGGGAGCTGTATGTGCTCCCAATTTTTGATTGTGTGGAAGCTAGGTAGGAGGAAAACCTGGATAAAAGTTATTGTGTGGAAGCAAAGTAGGAGGAAAACCTAGGTAGCACACACAGCTCCCAAACTCAGGTAGAACACAGTTTTTGATTGTGTGAATGACCTCATGGTCTCCATCCCACAGTGTCACTCAAGAGGCCTGACTAATTCCACACATGAACTATGAGTGCACCCTCATATGTCCCAGAATCTTCTGTAATGCTGTTCTGGGGTCATGACAGATGTACAATGGTTCTCTGGCAGATGACCAAGTGGAAAGGGTTCCATGAAGGCAAAAAAGTTTGAAAATCTCTGATCTAAAGGCAAAAGATCTATGAATCAAGAGTGGTGGAAACAGACACTTTGGGACACTGGCTGGCATGCAGAGGAATGCCCCACATATGGAATGAGCAAAGTTGTGCTAGCATAAAGGATGGCTTAGTGGCACTAAAACCTGGGGATTTGCAGAATTGCACTACAGCACTCTTGCATAATAGTTCCCATGAAAACAAATGAGGCATGCCACAGTTGCACAAGATTAGTCTTGAATACAAACTCCAAACTTAGCACAGCAATTTTGTGCTAGTATGGTGACATGTCCCATGTGGTTTGGATGTCAGCCACCAAGTGCAGTAAAAGCCACCTTCCATAGAAGGCGACAGTAGCTCCAGAATGAGTCCTTTCTTCTTTGTGAAGAGCATGTGTCTTGGAATGCATTCATCACAGGAGAGGGGCCCAGACCCAGGAACGTAGCATGGCTTTCTGGGTTTAGGGCGTTCTCACTAGTCCTTGAAAATGTAGGGGAGAGGGTGTTAACAATTGTGCCACACCTCCAAGCACAGCATCCTCAGACCTGATCAAAAATAAACCGCCTCAGTATGCATGTGGCATCAGAGAAGGAAAGGCAAGATCTTGAGCAATGAAGTGTTGTTCTCTGTGTGCAATTCAGTTCAAGGACACAGAGGAGATGAATGCCTGTCATGCAAACGCCTTGTCTCCTGGTGCGGAACCTTTATTCTCTCGAGATGCCTTGATACTCCTCTGCTTTGTCACAGTGAAAGATGTGAGCTTGTTAGAACATTCTGCCTTTCTTTCTCAAGTAACTCAGGGCCTTATTCCCAGAAACCAGGGAGGCTGCATTCACACACTTGTCACTGTTCTATCAGTGGTTACCTTACCAAGACCTAATGATGGCCTACAGAAAGATGACTCCCATATGGAAAAGAGGACAGGTCTCCTGTACTTTTTATGACATGCACAAAAGAGGGAATTTCAGCAGATGCAGCTTCTCTTCCCTGCATAACAAGCTGCACCTGCTCTAATTCCCTCTTCTGTGCATCTCTTAAAGGTATAGGAGACTTTTCCTCTTGTCCATGTGGCAGTAATCAAAAATTACTAAAAGCCTGGCTTAAAAAAAGTGTCTTGTGCGCTCTTTTAAAGGGTAGTAAAGATGTTAAACCACAAATGCCTATAGGGAGCGCATTCCATAGCCCAGGAGTGAATACAGAGAAGGCCCGTTCTCAAGTCACTGCCAGACGGGCTGGCGGCATCTGGAGACGGACCTCTCTTGAGGACCTTAATGTGCAGTGGGGATCATGCAGACGCTAAATGACACTGAATGAGCAAAGAGTAGGAATCTTTGTACCTTGTTGCAGCAATTGTTTCCCTGCTCTTCTGTTGCTTCGGTGCTATTATTATTATTTTTTTAATGTTAAGAACGCTTTGGGAAGGAGGTCTGGGGGCATTCAAGGCCTTAGTTTTCAAGCTTTACACCCCAAGATTCCCCCCAAATGGGTTTCACTGCCACTACCAGCTGTTTAAAGCCAGGCTGGCCACCTGAACAAAAAACACCCTGAACCCCCAACTTGCACATGTGACAGTCTAAGTATGTTCATTGTTTGGAGATGTTACTCCATAGGCATAGACTCATCACCCATAACGCCTATTGTCCACTAGGGACTTTAGGAGTAGAGGCAGAGAGTATAGGATTGCCCCCTTGTTCTCTCTCATTTCTGTGTCTCTGTCTAAGTCTCTTCTGATTGGTAGACACTTAAGACACTTCTTAAGATTCTTAAGACACTTGCTTCTTTGTTCTCTCTGTTCTTACTTCCACCATGAGGTAGCTAGTACAGGGTGTAGGTTTTTCTATCTAAGTGTGCAACTTCTTCATATAACCTTTACTTGTTTTAGCCCTCAAGCAATTTCTACGGACCTCGTCTGTGAGTTCTGTTCTCATCAAATTGGGTTTCTCTGCTAAATAAGGGGTTCATTCAAATTCTCCCCACATTAATTAATATGGGTAGTTTACATAAAGGCTAAGGGTACCTGCCAAACCCTCAAGCCTTTCAGTAGCAAAATGGCCCAAGCAGTTATAGGTAGGACTTAACACAGTACAAAACTCAGGACAGACCAGAGTCATAATAAAAACAAGTAAAAGTTTATTACAGTAGAATACAGTTAAGTATTTAGTTTATTACGCTAGAATAAAGTGAACAGTTTACAGGGCAATTAAAAACAGAAAGAAGATGGCCTAAAGCATTCTATTTGTGTTCTAGTCTGGATGCTAGTAAGCCCCCTAATGGCACAGCAGGGAAGTAATTTGCCTAGAGAGCAAGAGGTTGCTGGTTCGAATACCCACTGGTATGTTTCCCAGACTATGGGAAACACCTATATCGGGCAGCAGCAATATAGGAAGGTGCTGAAAGGCATCATCTCATACTGCGCGGGAGATGGCAATGGTAAAGCCCTCCTGCATTCTACCAAAGACAACCACAGGGCTCCGTGGGTGCCAGAAGTCGACACCAACTCAAGGGCACAACTTTACTGGAAGCTAGTAAGCTAGGAGGTTGAAAGTCTTAGTTGCAATAAAGATGGATTGTAAATCTTAAACCTCCAAAGCATGTTGTAGACGCCTTTTGTCCTGCCTGGGACAAAAGAACTCTGTCTGCTCCCAGGACGTCACTCTCCTTTCCAGCCCTGAACAGAAGCTGCCCTTCGTACCCCCGCACACACCTTTTAAGAGCAAAGCATCAAACTGAGAATCTGCCTCCAGTTGTGTCTCAACCCAGCAACTGGGATACTCTGAGTTAATAAGTGTGAAGGATGCTGAATAGCCTCAATCTTGTGGGTTGATGGCCCAGCCACAGGTAGAACAACAGGAGTGATAGCTCTCTCATTTACATCAATGTCTCTCAGAATTACATCAATTAGCACCAAATGGTGCAGGGTAAAAACAGGAAAAAAGGTTACGTGAGATATAAGCCAGGAGAAAGGAACATAGGAAGTTGCCATATACCCAGTCAGACCATTGGTCCATCTAGCTCAGTACTGTCGACCCAGACTGGCAGCGGCTTCTCCAAGGTGGCAGGCAGGAGTATCTCTCAGCCCTATCTTGGAGATGCCAGGGAGGGAACTTGGAACCTTCTGCTCTTCCCAGAGCAGCTCCATCCCCTGAGGAGAATACCTTACAGTGCTCACACATCAAGTCTCCCATTCATATGCAACCAGGGTGGATCCTGCTTAACAAAGGGGACAACAGGTCATGCTGGCTACCACAAGACCAGATCATGGGCAATGATTTAAAGCCATTACTTAAAAACCCATAAGAACCAAGCTGGAGCTACTGGTGACTGGGCGCAATAGAAGCCTTTCCCCATACCCTTCTTCTTTCTCCTGCACTACATCATTCCAGCCAATCAGATCTGGCTACATAGTGACATCAGCAAGGGCAAACAAAGCTCCACTGACCTCAGTCCGAAGTACCAGCCCAGCTCTTATCATGCCAAAATGTGTACTGGAATGTGCACTTGGATGCCCATGAGGAAGTACATCCAGTCATCCCACTGAGAGACACATAACACGGAGAGTAGGGCTGTGCCCTGAGCAAATAATCAGTATCAATACCATTTCTGATCTGATACAAATTATTAGTACTGTGTTGATGAAGCACAGGAGGTGTGAAACATTGAATCAAGCTGATCCATCAGATCGGTTTGATGAATTGCGGGTGTTGTGTGTGTGTGTGTTACCTGAATTAGAGCAGCAGGCTCACCTTCTATTTTCTAACTGGAAATCTACTGCCTTCTGAGCAGCAGCAGTGCTTTTAAAATGCCACATTTCCCCCACAATGCAATGGGAAAGGAAGTAATGGCCTGACATTTCCCCCCTCCAGTAACATCCTTGCCCATGAAAAGGAAGCTATGTCATAATGTTGCTTCCTTTCCCAGTGCATTGTGGGGCGATTGCTAGGTTGGGGGGGGCGTGACATTTAAAAAGCACTCCAGCTTTTAAAAGATGATGGCCATGCTCGTGGCTATTTTATTTCAGTAATGCCCCAAGGAAAGGACACCATGACATAGCTTCCTTTCCCAGTGCATTGTGGTGTGATTGCTAGGGGGATAAAAAGATGGTGTTATTAATGAAACTCATCACCCCCTACTTTGGTTCAGCTCTGCAAAATGCTTTGAAATGCATATGATGTTGCAGAGGATATTTTAGCCTTCCCTGTCACTAACTATGACAGCTGCAAGATTAGGATACTATACCATTCCCTTACATAAGCAAGATGAAAGATCATGGATCACAAAGCATAGCATTGTCCCCACAGAAGACAGCTGACTGCTCTACCAATGACTTCAGATGGCTTCATCACTGAATGTAACATTCATCTTTCACAGAGGATGTGTGATGGCCTGTATTCGTAAGATTCCTTCATTGTGTAAAGTTGTCCCATGAATCCATACAATTCCATTTTGCCATGCATACTTATAGCAGGAAGCCACCTTTGGCAGCACTTTCCTGGTGTGTATATAAAGTTCTGAGACACATTTGCAAGTTCCTTCAGTATCCAGGGGTGCAGTTTACCTAGATCTGGAGACTTAAGGCCGCTCGATTTCCTCTTACCATCTCTTTACCCATCATGAGGTCCAACTTCATTTGTGCATTTGCAGTTTCATTTGTGAAATTTGCAATTTCACAAATGCAGCTTCATTTGTGCATCTGTTGCCTGGCTCAGCCACATTTGCCTTGTGGGAGAAGACCGCTGCAAAGTAACTGTCAAGCAGTTCCACCTTCTCTCTGTCACATGTTATCATTTCACCATCTTCTCCAAGCAACAGACCCACCACTTCCTTGATCTTCTTCTTTTTTCAGACATATGCTTGCACCAGGAAGACAGCTCATCCACCCTCAGTGATCTTTTGGGTCTGCACACAGCTGTCTCCATCCCTTTCAGTAGCGAGTCATCCACCAACACCACATGTCTCTTCCTCTTCAGGGTAGTAGTTGAGTTCCAGCCAAGGGGGACTGAATGACTTCTTCCCTCTCCAGGACAGCCTGGACAGGAGATACAGCCTCATTCCAGCTGCTCAGCCCTGGTGGCACTCAGTGTCTCCAGCATCTCCTGTGCATCATGTGTTTCCTTGTGCTCACCTCTTCCAATGAGGCTACTTCCAAAGGGATTGGAAGTAGCCTCCAGCCTCAGAGGCATGATGCCTCTAAATACCAGATACAGTAGAGCAATGGCAAGAGAGAGGGCATGCCCCTCACCTCTTGCCTGTGGGCTTCCCAGAGGCATCTGGTGGGCCACTGCGTGAAACAGGATGCTGGACTAGATAGGCCTTGGGCCTGATCCAGCTGGGCTGTTCGTATTAACCCAGGATATTAACTCCATTATTTATTTTTAGTTCTCTATGTAAACCACTTGGGAAACTTTTGTTGAAAAGCGGTATGTAAATATCCATTGTGGTGGTGGTGGTGGTTGTTACTTCACACTCCATGGAAAACTTCTCCTCCTGTGGTCATTTCTGGAGAGCTTCTTCTGTCCTGTCCAGGGACTCCTTGTTTTCCATGATATGTCTCAGGGTAGAAAGGTGTGCTTCAAATCGTGAGGCTATTCTCACGATTGGCCAAAAGCAGGCTAAGGGAGCCTAGCCCGTGCAGCAAACCTCCCAATGTACCCCCCTTTAGACGAGGTTAACAGAGCGAGCACTCCGTTAACCTGATCTAATTGATCTTGTGTTGCTGCAGCTCACGGCAACACACGAGTAGACCCCCCCCCAACCAGGAGGCTGCAAACAGCCGCTTGGGGGTCTCTCCAAGATGCCCCACACACTTGTGTGGGGCATCCTGGAACTTCCAGGGGCTGCGCGGTCCCCGGTCCCCGCAGACTCCACTGGCTCCATGACGGAGCCGGCAGTTGTGTGGGTGGCCTTCTGATTGTCTGCAGGCTAAGCCCGCTCTCCCCACAGACTGATCGTGAGAAGACCTTCCTTATCTTTTAGCAGGGCTACTAGCTTGTACTCAAAGCAGATGTCGTTCAAGATCCCCATATAATCAAGATCCTATAAATTTATTTATTTATTACATTTATATACTGCCCCATCCAAATGGCTTTGGGCAGTGCACAACAGCAAACATAAAACCCACAAATCAGTCCTTTAAAAACAATCATTACAAAACAATTTAATTATTAACCTAGCAAGATTCCCATATGAATTTGTCTTGCTTTCTCCCTAGGACATATACCGTGCCTTGGCTTCCAGAGATGTATGGCATTTTTTCCCCCATTAATGGTACTACTTTGTAACATATCTTCAGCAAAACCAACAGAGGAAAAGAAAACAGGAAGAAACATTAGTGTGTCAGCATTATTTCTTGTGCAGTTCAGACTCTTTCCTTGACACCATCTGTGATGGAGCAACACAGCAAAAAATCAGCCCTGGAGTCTCACACAGGCACATCTTTAAGGGTATTATCACATGGGAAAAAATGAGCTCTAACAGCTGCTACGAACAGCATAATATTTTTGCAACAGAGGAGATGCAGCCAACAGCAGGGGAGGAAGTTAATTTTAGAATTATCATGATGCATTAGTTCTACTGTATTAGACTTCCTAGTCTCCGGGAAAACAATATTTTACCTTCCAGAAGAGGACAAAAATATCCCTGCCCCTGTTTGCAGGCATTGCAGAGGCCTCGTATCCCAAACCATGAGAGTCTGCTTTGAGATGGCTCAACCCAGCATTTTATTTTCAGAGACTCCCTTGGACACAGCAGGGAGACCTTCAGGGTGGACCTTTCATGAAGCAAGGTGAGGCATTTGTTTCAGGTGGCAAAATACTGGGACAACAGCAGGGTGGCAAGATGGGGGGGCACTGTTGCCATTGTAAACTATCAGACCCTTGCAAACTTTGTAAGGAGTGCAATATACCTCATATACCTCCTCATGTACCTTGTAAAGCACAAGGAGAGAAGAGAAGGCTGCTGGCAACCTTCCCTCCTCCCTACTCCCCAGGCACCCTCAAAGCTTGCAAGAGTCAGTTCTGAAAGGGAGCTAACCACCTTGAAAGGAAACTAACCGCTTTTGAAAGGGGCAGGGCAGAATTTTTCATCTCCCCTCAGGCACAATACCTTGGACTGGCCCTGGTGACTTCCTAAGGCCCACTCAGTTTCTGACCTGCTCTCCACCGTAGCAAATGAATGCCATGTAGGGATTGGACAAGAACACGCGGCCCTTCTATTGGTGTTCTTACATATAAATATGGCTGCCCCACAACATACATGGCAGCTATTGGAGCCAGATGCTATACACGCACCGGCATGGTGAGCAAAAGCAGGAAGAGAAGTATTGATTCTCTTTCAAAGGAGAAAGATGATTTGTTCTCAGACACATTTTAAGTGCTGATAAATAATGAGTAACAATAAAAAATACAATCCAGATCTGAATGCAATTTATCATTCACTCGAAGCTGATAGGTAGGTAACATGCTGAAGACAAACAAAAGGAAGTGCTTTTTCACACAATGCACAATCACCACATTCAGCTCATTTGCCAAGGATGTTTCTATGGCCACCAGCACAAACAATTCTTCAGAAGCACTTGAGGACTACACCAATAATGGCTTTGTCAGTGGATGTTACTCTTGACAGGCTGCTGCTAATTAGATGCTGGGGTCTGGGACTAACCACAAACTACATGTCTCAGTCATGACATGCTTGAAAACCGACAAACCACTGGGGCTGAGGATGTTGGGAGTTGTAGTCCAACAACGTCTGGGGACCCAAGGTGGAAAATCCCTGCACTCGTGCAGTTCCTTCACCCTATTATTCCCTGTAGTTTTACCCTAGGTCACTGTTGAAAAATATACACCACCTCCTTTGAACCCATGAACTATTTCTGCACTCCATTTGGAGGATTTGCACAAATGTGGAAGTGGTCACCTAAGGAAAGGAGGGGTGTTTTTCTTCTTGAACAATTTGCACAGTAGTGGCAGTTGTTCCTGGCTGTGTCACAAACAGGTAAAGTACCAGTGCAGGTGAGTTCACTGGCGACATTGGATAGGGAGCTGTTGGTGAAGGCATATTGGTTACACTTCTGATCTTCCTCTTATCTTGCTATGGAGAAGAGCCCCCAGGCAAGCTGGACTCATTCACCGCTACTGCTTTCCAAACAGAGGTTCACTGTACTGCTGAAATATGTAGAGGGCCCCAAACAGCTGACAGTTATTTTTTTAAGAAAAGTCTGGGACAGTTAAATTAAAAAGCGGAGCTAAGAGGGCAACCAACTGCCTTCATATTAACCAGTTCATCTTTCCCCCAAGTTCTGAGCATTCCAGGAATAGTTACGACTGGAGCATAAAGGAAGCCGAAAGCAGGCCAAAGGAGAGACAACAGCATACACTGTTCCTCTCATGAATATATAGGAGCCATGGGCCTGGTGCCAGGGGCCAGGTGACTGAACAGGTACCGCTGTACAGGTACTGTGTCCCATTGCTGGCAAGCAAGTCCCCTGGCCTTGCCAAGACTTCCAGAGGTGACTGGAGCTAAAATCTGCAGCAGGCATCACATATGCTCTAGAAGAAGTACGTAGGAAGCGACCGGATATCTAGTCAGGCCCATCTAGCTCAGTGCTGGGTACACTGACTGGCAGTGGCTCTGTCAGGGCTCTTTCCCAGCCCCACCTGGAACTGGCAGGAATTGGACCTGGGGCCATTGGCAGGCCAAGAATGAGCTCTACCACTGAGCGGTGGATGCTCCTGATGAATGGAAGAAGCTGCCATATGTTGGAGATGCAGCTCCTGATGGCAGCGACTCGTCTTAGCACCAGCAACCCTAGTGACATTAGGGGTAGAGACATCCAGTAAGGGCATTCCCTCTCTGACAGGCTTTCTGGAGCAGCCCAGCCTGGGATAGGCTGGTTGTGAGAAGCGGCGGGATCCTGCAGATCCCAATACTTCCTGCCCGCCTAACCCTTCTAAACAACCCGGCTGTTGGCTGAAGTTGAGGGCGCTCTCACACCCTTAACGCGGTTGCCATGTATTGTGTGTCTCCTTGGGCTGAGTTCAGCCCAAGGAGACACCGAGACGGGCGAATCCTCCAATGAAAAGCATGTGCTGCACATTGTGGGATGTCTGGAGCAACAAGTTCTGGCCCCCAGATCCCTCTACCCGGCTCCATGCTTCATGGAGTAGGGCTGCTCATGGGGGAGCATGGAGCGTACTCCCACCACTAAGCCTTGGATTGTCTGCGGGGAAGGTAAGCTCTTTGGAGCCCCACACCCGCCTGCTCTTGGCAATCATGATAATTGCCCCAATATTAATTAGCAGTGCTCCCTCATGCATGCACTTCTGCTTTATCTTTATCTGCCCCAGCTATCTCCCCTTCTGAGCTCTCTATAATGAATTAAGACATTTAGTCCACCTATCTGTATTTACTTGAATCCAAGACTAGGTTTTTTTCTGGGTTCTTTGATGTTAGAAATGGCGGAGGATGTTTCATCTTAAATTCAGAGTTCTCTTTTTGGGTAAATACAGATATAGCCCATATTTAACCTGCATTTTCAAGGGGTTCATCTTAAATTCAAGGTTGTCTTCTATTCTGGTACATGTGGTAAGTCAATATTTTCTACACTAGGCCTGCTCAACTTCAGCCCTCCAGCTGTTTTTGGACTACTACTCCCATAATCCCCAGCCACAGGAGTCAATAGCCAGGAATTATGGGAATTGTAGGCCAACATCTGCAGGAAGGCCCAAGTTCAGCATCCAGATTTGGCTTATTTTAAGCCAAATTTTGGGTTGTGGCACATTTGACCCACGGGTATACCCCTTAGGCTCTGGCAACAATCTGCACCACCAACTGGCAGTGGCTCTCTGGTGTTTCAGGAGAGCATTTTTCAGCCCTCTCTGGAGATGCCACAGATGGCGCCTGGGACCTTCTGCGTGTGAAGCAGATGCTCTACCTCTGAACAACAGCCGCATCACTTCAGGTAAAAAGGTGTTCCTTTCCTAAGTATTTCCTTGCTTTTCTTTGGAAACAGCACAATGCTGCCCTCTGTGAGGAAATATTGGTGGCCGTGAAGGGAGGGATGGAGGAAACCCTGGCAGCAAAAGCAGTGGGAGACAGGGATGAATGTGGTGCATGGGGATGAAGTGTGAGAGGATGCACGCCACCCACATGCACAGAGCCCGATGGAAGAAGTATCTGTACTTCTCAAAGGCAGGGGGCACTCTGGAAAACCAAATGCGTGCCATCTGCATTATCCAGTCAATCCTGTTTGTGGTTTTTAAAGAAAATATTTCGTCTGGCTACAGAATTTCTCTAATGCAGTCGTTGAATCCTTTCCATCTGGAGCAGCTGCTCATCTCGTTCCTTTTGTAATTTCCCACAGCTCAGAATATGGAAGCTGCTCCTTCAGTCACATCATGACCAGCATGAGGAACAGAAGGAGTCCATTCTGTCAATGGCTGCAGCTTTCAGAGCTGGGCTTCAGCAGTCTGTGTACCTTCAGTGTACCTGCTCTGAGTGCTGAGAGGACAGAACAAGAGCCTTTTCCACATGTTCAGTGAGCGTGCATGAGAGGCGGAGGCAGAAGTAGGCTGCACACATTCAAGCTCAACAGAGCCCTCACACAAGCGGTATATAAATAAAATAAAAATAAATGAACAACTTACACGTATAGGACCCTCTCACAGAATTAGGAATCCTAAAAAAAGAGATACTTTCAATATGTGTGCAGAGAGAGCCACAGGCAAAGCCTCTCTAGTCATACCTTGATCATGAGTGTACATAAGTTGGGGACAGGGATTGCCGCTTGAGATATGCACGGAACCGGTTCGAACAACTGCCAGTTCCACTGGTTCAAAGGCGGGGGGTTGACTTTAAGGGCAGGGGAGGGTACACTTACCCCTCCCTCTGCTACCCCCCTGCCAGTGCTCCATTGAAAACCGGTCCAGTGGGAAGGCAGCATACCTCCCTGCCGCCCCATCTCCTCGCCGGACCGGAAGTAAGCGTGCACAGGCCAGGTACTTCCGCTTACTTCTGCTCCAACAAGGAGACGGGGCAGCAGGGAGGTACGCCGCCGCCCTGCCGGACTGGTTTTAAATGGAGCGCGGGGGGAGGAGTGGGGGAGGGGGCGGAGGGAGAGGTAAGTCAACCCCCCACTGCTTTCGAACTTCCCCCACCCAGTCCCATGCCTAACTGTCACTGTCATTCTGCTCTGCACCGCATTCCTGGAACGTGTCAAAGGGGCTGATGGCGTGAGGCCAAGGGGTTCTCAGAGCTGGGGCTCCAACTGCATCATCCCCAGGCACAATGGCCGCTGGCACTGTCGTCTTCCTTCCCAGGGATTCCATTGCGTGAATCCCCGCCCCCTCCACACAGAGTTGCTGTGCTGAGCAGCCTCACCATTCTGTCCTAGTACTAGTGCCACTGTTTCATATCTAGTGTGGACAGACATATTTAGGTAAAACAAGGGTATATCTGAAGAGGAAAGGGACTTGCTCCAAAAGTGCCCAGTTTTGACCCTTCCTGATTTACACTAGTTATTTTTTTTAACTGCCTTTTCCTACTATAGGCACCCAAAGCACTGCATGCCATAAAATAGCCGTCAATTGAAAATACATTAAAATACAATATAATCACAGTTTCAGTAAAAGCAGCAGCATACATACTCTCCAACGTTTCTCCGATGAAAATAGAGACATGCCTGGGAAAGTATAGGGGGCATGGCATGCAATTCTGCCTATAGGCATGCCACCAATGGAACGCAGTCAGGCAGAGCACATGGTTCCAGATGACCAAACCAGATGAGCCAAGCACAGACCTGCCAACATTCTGGAGGTGGAAAGAGGGATACTACATTCGTAACAATCAACTGAAATTCCAAAGATGGCATCTTTACCACCAAAGTCCCCTGCCCACTATTGAACATGTCTGGATTGCACCCACTATATGCTGTGCACTGTATGGTGCTTTGTGCAGTGCACAGCATATGGCTGAAGAACCAGAGATGAGGAACCCACTGACATGTACTAGAGACATGTGCTGGGACTCTTCCCCAATGCCCAGCAGGGTGGGGCACTCACACGACTGGGCAGCAAGCAGATCAACAGCCAGGGATTTCCCAGCTGCGCACGAAGCCAACAGCAATCATGCTGGGAGGCAGGGAAAGGCAAGGTAGCTCTCCCCTAACTGGGCCAGAATGGCTCAACAAGCTGTTGGTTGGCTGCATCTAGGAGGTCCCTCTGCTCTGCAGAGACCCTGGGGGATGATGCATGGATGGGGAATTGGAGTCCTGTAAGGCGGCCTCTTTAAGGGCAAACAGGCAGAGTGCAGGAGGCTGGGGATGGAAGGCAGGGGAGGGGCTAAGAGGGGTGGCGGCTGACCCTGAGAACATATACAAGGGCCTTGAAGTCAGGGATGAGGAGGCCAGTGGAGATGGAGGGTGGCTGCCCTTCAGGGCTCCTGGGGAGGAGCAAGGCAGTCCCTCTCCCTGGGAAATGGAGGGGGAACAGGGTGCTTAGAACCCCCACCCCATCCACCCGAGGGGCCTGTATGCCCAGGGTTTGTGAGGCTTGTGCAGAGGAAATACACGACGCGATACATCCCCCTGCCCACTTGGAGATTTAATCTCTAGAGACTCTGGGGAGAGAGCTGGATCCTGAAATGAGAACTCTCATAACTGGCATTTAAACAATGGCACAAGGTGTTCCCATGAGGCAAGAATAGGGACAAAACAGGGATAGTGATGTACCAGGGGCAGATTCCAGAAAGTAGGGCATGACACGGATAAGTAGGGGCAGTTGGACCTATGCAGTAGAACTCCAAATGTCATACCCGCACAGTGGTCTACAGACATCAACTCCCGGGGAAAGCCTTTTGGGAGATGTGGATCCTCCCTTGGCAGTGAAAACTAATAAGGGAGGTGATCAAGCAGATTGCATATCTCCATGCAATCTTGGGGAAGAGTCCCAGCAGCAAAATCCATGATGTGGGAGCCATCGCAGAGAAGGCTTCTCAGCCTCACAGACTGAAAAAATAAAACACAAAGCAAGGCCTGGCACAAAATATATAAGCCAAGTACATAGGAAGCTGCCATATCCTGAGTCGGGCCATTGGTCCATCTAGTTCAGTATTGTCTACACTGTCTTCAGCGGCTCGCCAAAGTTCCGGGCAGGAGTCTCTCCCAGCCCTATCTGGAGATGCCACAGAGTGAGCCTGAGAACAAATGCTCTTCCACCAAGCTAAGGCTCCATCCCCCAAAGGGAATTTCTTATGTTCCCACATGCAGTCTCCCATTCAAATGCAAACCAAGGCAGACCCTGTTTTAGCAGAAAGGACAATTCATGCTCGCATCCACAAAGCCAGCACTCTTTCCCCAGGATCTGTAGCTAAGGAGCCCAAGGGAACTCACAAGAATTTTGAGAGTCTTCATGCCATTCCTTTCATGAAGCGTTTCACGCCTCGTACCCCCCCTTGTGACATCACAATAGTTTGTTGCAAACCTTCAGTACTGCGCTCTGCTGCCCAATCTACATGGCATGCAAAAGTGTGACCTGTCCTTGAAATAAATGCCTGGCGTATGGTGCAACCCACCCTCCCTTTCAAAAGCCCAGCCACATGCGGAGTGGACATGGGGACTGGTTTGCAGTCATTGATTTATCTTCAACCATTTCTTCAGAGAGGTTTCCAAAGGCAATAAAATGAATGACAGAAGTCAATGGCCAGCGGCAGAGAGGTCATAAGTGCCAGCTCAAAGCAGGATTCAATATACATCTCCCCTCCCCTGCCGCCATATCCTGGCGGCAGATTAGTTTCCTAGATTCTCTCCTCTCTTTCCTGAAACTTAGTACATATAAATATTTTACAGGTGAAGGATGTCTTGCCTGAACTCAATTGGACCTCCATGTTTGAAGGCAGATGTCACCTGTGAATTCCAGATGCTGGAGGCAACCAATGTGGAGCCATTTTGCTGACCATTGCTGGAAACAGAATATTCTAGCAGACAGACCTTTGGTCTCTTTTTATATTCTGATTTCTGGCATCCATATAATCCCCTTCCTCCAATAATATATGGTTCCCTCTCCAAGCAACAACAGCTGAGCTGATCACACAGACATGCACACATATACTCGGTGAAATCCCACACACTCTTAGAAGCACTATACTGCGGAGGGGCAGGGAGGGGTAAGGACAAGTTTGTACTTTTTTTTTTTTTTGCTGCAGCAGCAGGTGAAATGGATATACAAGGTGCAGAAGGATAGCAAAGAACTGAAACCACATTTTTTCATAAAACTATATTATTGCATGGGTGTGACATTATGTTCCTTCCTTCATGTTTCTGTACTGGTCGAGGACTGTAATAAAGTCTACCTAGCTATCTGCTGAAACCACACAACAAGATTTTAGCAGGAAGAGTAAGTAACATGTACACAGCAAACCCTCTTTACTTCACCACACATCTTTAGATCTAAAAGGCTGAACTTCTAGTCCTCCTCCCTTGCTTACAGGTATAGCTGAGCACATCTTTCATACTAAAGTAGAACCTGGAATTTTTGCTTTACCATCTGTGATATCTGACTGATTTACTTACAATCAATTGTTTTGCACCTTATTAAAAAACGCCTAGTCTAGGGTTGCAAACCAGAAAAGGGAAAATGGTAATTTAGCAACTACAAATCAAGGATAAATAACATCTGCCCAGCAAGTGTTGGCATCTTTTATTGTTTCTTGCCCTTTGTTTCTGAATTTCTATTGAATATACAACAGTGCTTCTTTTTCACACCCCCATGCCTTGCCAAAGAAAAAGCTCTGAAACAGGAAAAGAAATCCAGAAGACAGGGACAAACTGTACCTACCTTTGCGGAAGCTAAAGCAGCGCTTAATTCTTCTGTAGGTAGTTTTGGGAACAAAGGGGGACGATGCTAAAGCACCTGAGGCACGGACCCCTGTATTCCTGTCTTCGGGCATAATGCAGGCCTGAGAAAGAGTTGCAACCTAAAGACATGTGTTAGAACCCATTTCTAGTTGACAGGCTCATCAATCATTCTTATGTACTATTTTTAGCAATATTTCCCCCCTAGATCAAACTGTGATCTTCTCAGTCTTTAGCTATTTAGACCTTTAGAAGGACAGAAAAGAAAAGATGTTATCGTTCCTTCCTTGTGATTTCAGATGCTTTTCTTTCTGTCTTCCCGGTTCCTTCTTCTTGCGCTTTTAATTTTATTTCCCACTGAGCAGCCACAATGCAATCTCATGACAAAAGAATTTCAACATAAAGGTACATCTTCCATTAAAGGTGTCTTGCAAAGGGGGGTCTCATGGCAGGGTTTGGGGGGAATCAGCGCTTCTTCTCAGCTGGAACTGTATGGGGTGGAGCAAGTGGGGAGGGGGAGACACAGATTCCACTGGGAAAGGTCAGTAAATAGCAATGCACGGACGAAAAAGATGAGAACAATGACCAAAAAAAAAAAAAAAAGGCCCCCAAAGAATTGCCTTGGATGCTCTTTGCTGCTGCCTTTTAATCTTCGCTAACGGGGGACAGAAATAATGACAGCATCTCCCAAAAGGCTACATTGGTCCATTATGGACGCTCTTCAAAGGGCCTCTTCTTTTTCTAATTATTATGCACGAAAATGCCTCCCCTGTGGATATTCGGTAGGGTTTTCTGGATGATTTGTTGTCTTCTGGCTCCTTTGACTTCTGTGGCAAACACATCCGTCCTGGCGGCATCGACCGCTCAGCACCACCGCCATGAAGTTCCTGAGCATCTGATGACGAATCCACGCCCCACGGAAGAGACGCCTGTGCCGATCTCCTTCTGTCCAACTCTTCTCAGTGGAAGTGTTTGAAACGCTGGCGCTGCTGTGGCTGCTGTTGCTGCTGCTGCTGCTTCTACTACTACGGCTGAAGCCCGTCACATGCATGCGGCAGGTGCAAGCAAAACAATGTAAAGGAAGCAAAGCGAGCTTGTACAGCTCCTACAATGTTGGTTTTTTCCAGAAGAAAATGTTGACTTTTGACTTGACTTCAAACAACTGTCACGTATGGCAGCTTAAGAGCCCTTTTGCCTCTCACATGAGTGCCCAACTTAACCCCCCTCCATTAATCTTTGCTGTTCCTTCGTCCTTTCTAGTTCCATCTTATTCCCATTTTCATGCTCTGTAATCAAAGTGTTCCCTCCCCCCCCTATCAACAGCAGCAGCACAAATGTCACCTTTTAAATCTAATCAGGAAAGGAATTTAATTCACAGACAAGCATACGATGAATTGGATTTTTTTCTAAATGGCTGTTCTTTGTACCTTTCCTATTTTTTTCTTCCTGTTCATAAGCAATCTTTTCCCAGCAGGTTTCTCTCCCCCCTTCTTGCTGGTACAAGTTAGCACTGCAGTTTAATAAACTGGTTAATCATTTGCAGAGCTGCCTGCTCTGTGATCTCCACCATCACACTATCCTGGCAGGAGGTCAGCCCAAAATATAAAGGTTCATCAAAGGTCACACAACCCAGTCTTGCATCTAGTGCTTTGGAACATTAACATCTCCTTCAGTCCACTGGGGTGGGGTCATGCATGCAGAAATGATGGTGCATGCATATGAGGGTTTTCCTTCCAGCTTCCACCCCCCCCCCAGCGCCTTTGTAAGTCACCTTGTAAAACAGACCTGTGTGGCCATCAAGCCAAACACAGCCAACCAGCCATGGTCCAGCAAAGGCTCAGTAAGCCTCCTGATTTTGGGTGCCTGCCTGGACCTGCAACAGCAGCGGGGCTGGCAAGCATCTAGCTGTGGGAATGTCAGTGACGTTCTCCCGAGCCAAGCTCAGAAATAACTTGGAGGAAGGTGAACTTTACTAGCCCCTGAATTCTTTCTGGGCTCAGATTAATATCTGAGCTGGGGAACAACTGCTGGCTTTTCCTACCTCCTATGGTGAGGGAAGTCATAGAGCTCTATTACATTGCACAGAAGTCAAATTCAGATGCTTCAGGGGCAAAAACAAAAAAGGGTGAAGCCAATCCCTTTAAGTCCTGTAGGGGAAGATGGGCCATATTTTCCCCTAGGCCCCAGACTGATTTGGAAAAAAAAGATCTAAGATCTTCCAAATGTTTTTGGAATATCCTGGATAATTTCTGAGTTAATACACGGGGAGTGTTCAAGAGCTCCTGGGAATTGCTGTTTTTTCTGTGGCTGCAATCACTGCTACAGCCTCAGAAAACACAATAAATCCCAAGGAGCCCCACACAATTTGTTTGGGACTCCAAGAGAAAAGGTTAATATGGGTTCTTTTAAAAGTCAAGCCATGGAAGGTGTCTGATTGTTCCCTCACATTGGAGAGTGAAGAGAAAGTCTAGAGTCTTCTCCTTGCCCCTGCTGGTCCTAGTAAGTAGTTTGTAGGTAGTAAGTAGGATGGGGGAGTGAGGGGTGGGGGCGGCTTTGGCCCGGTTTACTTGGCTTCAACTCCATTTCACCCCCTGGATGGTGTTTTACTTCAGGCCGAAGATGGCCAAAGCAGGCCAAACTTGAAAAGGCTCCTGAAGCTTCATACAACCCTAATGTTTAGGTGAAGGTTTGCTATACCTCCAGTAAATATGTTTCTGCTGCAGAGAATAACTCTTATACAGTATATGGATAGCATCCTTAACAGGAAAATCCTGGTTGAATGCAGGGATGTGTGCGCAAAAAGCTGCCCGACCCCTGAACGAATTGGGTCCACTTGAACATTCAGCTCTAACCTCAAAATCCCGGTGGGGGGGGGATTAGAAAGAATGCTTAAAGGGACCCTATCTCCCCACATGCCTTTGTACATTAAAGAGGCTGCTAGGAAATGGGAAGTGCTTTTTGACATGACAAAGCATGTCAAGGCACAAACAGCTTCAACCTAGACTGCCCTGAACCAACATTTGCATGTTTGGCAGGGAAGAATGGCACAGAGGAAAACAAACAAGGAGCTGGTTTAGAGGATACTCTGAATTGGCCCTTTAAACACATGGGGATGAATGTAATGTATTGAATCAGCCCATTGGTCTGTCTTGCTCAGTATTGTCTACACAGACTGGCAGCAGCTTTTCCAGGGTTGTAGGCCTTTCAGCCCTATCTTGGAGATGTCTGGGAGGGATCCTGGGAGCCACTGCATGAAAGCATGCAGGTGCTCTTCCCAGAGTGGCCCCGTCCCCTAAGAGGAATATCTTACAGTGCTCACACATGTAGTCTCCCATTCAAATGCAAACCAGGGTGGACCCTACTTAGCAAAGGGGACAATTCATGCTTGCCACCACAAGGGCAGCTCTCTTCTCTACAGGCATCTATGCCTTCTCCCATCTGATGAGCCATTGTGCCATTGCTTTGCCATGCTGCGGGGTGGTATGGACAAACTGGCCCTCAACAGTCTTAACACTACTTTAAAGCAGCATTTAGCTACATGTCGAGGGGTGGTTCAAATGAACTGACCCTCTGCATGACTAGGCAATAGCGTAACATATGGGGGGAGATGCATGTGCCCACATTCCTGCCCCACACATTTAAGGGGCTGGTTCAGAGTATTGACTGAACTGGCCCAAACATGTTCAAGTAGACTTTCTTTGCAGCCTACCTCCTAAGATGCTTGATTTTGTTCTAATGGAGGTTAAGCCTCCTGCCAACCTCTATCCATTAGAATCACAATTTAAAACCACTGAAAGCCTTTTTATTCAATATGAACATTTGTACTATTGTCAGACAGAAGCTTGTCTCCATTTTTCTCCATAACCGTGGCTCACAAAAGGTCTGAGCATTTAAAAGGCATTTATAAATGGCTCAAATTGGCATAAATCTAAGCAACTTATCGTTTTACATGGACAAGATCAGATGCTATATCTCCTCAGTCCTGCCCACATGTAAGGAGGGGAGTGAAAATATGCCCATTCCCCTCAAAAAGCTGACATGCTGGTCCTGCTTCTGATGTCCTTGGATACCCATATATATATGGCATATGACTAGAACATCCAATGCATGAAGGCCAATTTTGCATAGCCAGTTTCCTGGATAAAATCTAGTCTCATGCACATTACGTGTTAAGGATGTATCTGAATGTTATAACCCTGCATAACCATTTAGGATGTTGGCAGTGGAGCCAGTGTACCAGATGGGCTAGTGTGGCAGATGGCCAAGATCCCATTCCCATAAGAACATTATGATCTTATGATCATAAGAACACCCTATCTGGTCCAGTATCCTGTTTCACACAGTGGCCCGCCAGATGCCTCTGGGAAGCCCACAAGCAAGAGGTGAGGGCATGCCCTCTCTCGGCTGTTTACTCCCCTGAAACTGGTATTTAGAGGCATCTTGCCTCTGAGGCTGGAGGTGGCCTATAGCCCTCAGAATAGTATAGCCCTTAGACTCAGACATTGATAGACCTGTCCTCCTCTATATATAGGCTGGAACAGGGAGAAATGTTGTCTGACCTGGGGAATGGTGTCTTGTCATACATGAAGTTGCTCAATACTAAATTAGACCACTAATCCTGTAATTCTCCCCCTTCCTTCCCCCTCCCTCTCAGCTCCCCCCACCCCGTTCTCAGTCCTCCCTTGCTGCCGCTCTCTCTCCCGCTACCATTTTCTCCCCACCCAGCTGCCACCACCGTTTTCTATCCCTGCCCGGCTTCCACTGCCGTTTTCTCAGCCCCCCAGCCGGTTTTTCCTGCCCCACCCCGCCACCGATTTCTCTCCTATCCCCGCTGCTGTTTTCTGCCCACATGCCTGTCTGCTGCTGTTTTCCTCTCCCCCTCCAGGAAGCTCGCTTGCAAACTCTCTTGAGAGCTGCCACACATGGGATTAGTGGCAGGTACGTCTTAGAGAATTATATAGATAGATTGTCTATACTGACTGACAGTGCTGTTCTAAGGTTCTGGACTAGGGATGTGAACGGAACCACGGAGGTATGGTCTGGCACTGGGGGGAGTGTGGCTTTAAGGGCGGGGGGGTAGTACTCCCCCCCCGCCACTCTTCCCCCTCTGGCACTGGACTTTTCTAAAATGTTTTTGGGGCAGCAGAGTTCCTCCCTGCCACCCCTGCCCCCGCCGTTGTCTTCCAAGTTTACAAGCAGTAAAAGCTGGTGCCATGCATGCGCCCGGTGTGGCGCACGCCCATTGACACTGCCGGCGCACGCGCACCGCATACATCACAATGACATATACATCACAATGATGTATGCAGCGCGCGCCGGCGGCGACGGGCACGCGCCGCGATGGGCGCATGCATGGCGCCAGCTTTTACTGCTTGTAAACTTGGAAGTCAACAATGGAGGCAAGGAGAGTCAACTCTTTGAAAGGCAGGGAGAGTCACTCTGGCCGCGCTGCCAATGCAGTGCAGGCCAATTACAGTCCCAAATGGGGCCATGCGGCCCCGTTTGGGAGCAAAATAATGCCCCTGCATGTGACATCAGACTCAGGGGGCATGTCTGGGGCCATGAGGAGCAGCCCCTGGGATGGCAGGAACCTGGGATGGCGACCCAGGTTCTTTGAACCCATATTCGCCTAATGGTGGCTCTGCCCCTGTTCATAATTGAACCTGGGACCATCTGCATGCAAAGGAGCTGCTCTACCCCTGAGCTACGGCCCCATCCCAATATCCATGCTGCCCACTAAGAATGAAAAAGTGGGCTACTAACAGCATCTTCCTCATGAAGTTCGTGCTCTGAGATTCCCGAGAAGATCCCTGCACTGACTAGGCGGCTGGACTCAAAGACCTCCAAGGACCCTTTCCAGACTAAAGTTCTGTTATTCTAAGTGAGCCCTTGTCACACACCATTGGACCTGGTTGTAGCGGAGGGAGAGGTCAGAGAGCCAGGCACCCTCCACTGGCCTGTTTGTAAAGACCAGCGGTCATCTGGCTCCTCTCCTCAGAGAGCTGTGCCCATCTACAACCATTCTATCTGCAACTAGCCAGCCCCTTCCATCAGAGAGGCTGATGGTTACAGTAGAAGTTGCAGGGTTTTTATTCCTTTTTAATCAATAGGGGTGTGCAGAACTGGTTCGAGCTCGACCAGTTCGCAAATTTCTGTGGTGACACAAATGGAGGCCCAAATTGGGCCCCTGCCAGCCCACACTGATTGGAGGGAGCACTGGCAGAGCCTAGGGGAGCCACTGCCAGCCCGCTGCCACTGTGGAGCTGCAGCATCTAAAGTTACCTCCTGCCTGCTCCCCTACCACTCTTTTCAACACACTTCAGGTTGCGAGGGATCGCCCAATGCTTGTGAAGTGGAATCCTTACCGGATTCCCTTTTACAAGCATCCCGAACCGTGTTGAACCAGGTCAACCTAGTTTGTGTACATGAACCAAACTGCCCCACCAGTTCTAACCAACCAGTTCATGGATTGGTGGTTCGGTTTACATCCCTATCTATCTATCTATCTATCTATCTATCTATCTAAGGTGTGCCCATCGCTAATCCCATGTGTGGCAGCTCTCACGAGAGTTTGTGAACAGCTGCCTGATAGCGACAGGGATGGGTGGGAGAGAAGAAAATGGTGCTGGTGGTGGCTGGCCTGGGGGCCCGGGGGGGCCCAGAGACAGCAATGAACAGCAGTGGGAGGTGGCTGGCCAGTTGGTGGACAGAGAAAATGGTTGGGGCAGGTGGGCGGAAGAAGGTGGTGGAGGCCAGGTGGGAAGAAAACAATGGTGGTGGGTGGGCGGGAAGCAATGGCAGACTAGAGGCGCAGATGCTCTGTGTCCAGCCCAGCTAGTATTGTATAACTCACTCTGGAAATGCAGACTGAAAAGGCGGATAACCAAAAAAACACCCTCCTGAATAAAAAAATTATGAAGGAGGGAGGGAGGAAAGAAGGAAGGAAGGAAGGAAGGAAGGAAGGGCTTCCCTGAGCCATGAGAAAGGCTGTGAGAATCTGACCTTCTGCAGAGAAGCGAAGTTATTAAACTCTCAGTTGTAGGTCATTGCAGCCAGAGTGTAAAATTTTTCAGCCTTTCCCTGGTTTTTGCATAGACATCAGATTCTTAGATGATGAGTGGGATGTATTCCAAATGTGTATTTGGGCCTCATCCAGCTGGTATCCCCCTCCCCCCGGAACATCCCAAACACAGCTGCAGACACATCTGAAGGTAGTACTGGGCAGGTCTCCAGTTGAAACGATGCCACAGGACAGGACCACCGGCCAAGGGCCGAAATTCCCTTCCTAAGCAAAACTTCATAGCCTTAAATGACGGGCAAGGGAACATGAATGCTGTGGAGTTCCCTGCAGAGGTTCTTTTAACAATGATAATTTTCTTCTGGCCCCCTATGGTCTAATTGACAAGTGGAAAGGGTGATTTTCCAACAGTAAACATAGTTTTCAGCTGAAACTCTGTTCTCCGGCATTACAAAAACCCAAGACAAGCACCGCTACTGAACTGCCAGACATTTGTTTTTGCAGCCAAAACATTTCTGGTGACAAGCCAGAAATGCTGTTTATTGTTTTTCCCTTCTATGCTGATGTTCCAGTCTCCTCAGTTCTGAGAATATGGACTTGCCCCCTGCATTGTACAGGAACAGGGTCACTCACACGAGCAGTCTCCATAGGGGCAGGGCAAAGTTTGCATGGGAAGGATCCAGGTCATTCTCCCTGCCCACAGGGCTCTTCCATCCAGAAATTATGGGGCCATCATGAGATTGCATCCTGGGGAAGCAGTTTCCATGCCACTGCAGTAGCACATTATTAATCAGGCCTCCTTGAGACTCATGATTTGCATCTAGATGAGCATTGCTGCTACAGCAGACCCATATGCTATCCTAGGAATTGTAGCATTTTGTATCAGTGATAAAGGACAACAACACCCAGCCCTTCCTTCTCTTGTACAGTGTCAGTCCCAATGTTCTTCCTTCATGTTCTGCAGGAGCTGAAGGCATGCTTCAAGGCAGGTGTGGAACTTCTGACCCAAGGCAGAGGTGTAGCTAGGGGAGAAGGGGCCCATGTTCGCCCATCTCCCCGGACGTCCCTTGGAGAGAGGGAGATAATGAAGAAAATAGGGAGGGGTGGAGCTCACTTGTAGTCACCCATCCAAAGGCAAACCAGGACAGACCTTGCATAGCAAAGGGGACACTTCCTGCTCACTACTGCAAGACCAGCTCTCCTCTCTGAGAATCACACACACTCCCCATGCATGAGAGCGAAGAGTGAGTTGCTGCCCAGACAGTGGCCCCCCTCTTCATCAGGGACCCAGGGACATTTATCCCACCTCGTTCAATTATACCTATGCCCCTGCTCTGTTGGACACATTGAGGTCCATCATGGAAAGAAGGCAGGATATAAATGCAATCCACAACAAGTTTGCCACTCCAACAAGCACCATCCCCCAAAAGGTGTGGCTCCAGATAATCATCCAGATAGCTCACTAGAAATCCAGCTCTATGCTTATGGTGAAGTTGTGCTGTCGAGTCGGGGTCGACTCCTGGCGCCCACAGAGCCCTGTGGTTTTCTCTGGTAGAACATAGGAGGGGTTTACCATTGCCGTCTCCCACACAGTATGAGATGATGCCTTTCAGCACCTTCCTATTTCGCTGCTGCCCGATATAGGTGTTTCCCATAGTCTGGGAAACATACCACAGTCATGAAAAATGCCATAGTCTGGGAAACATACCAGCGGGGATTCAAACTGGCAACCTCTTGCTCCCTAGGCAAGTTGCTTCCCTGCTGTGCCATTAGGTGGCTTATGCCCATGGTACTAAGGCAGCTGTAATTATTGCCAAGGCAGTATAAATGCTAAGCATCATGATGATTTACAGATTTAATACCATAGGCATGGCACTAAATCTGCAAATCATAATGATGCTTAGCATTTATACTACCTTGGCAATAATTACAACTGCCTTGTAAGATGGGCCTGTATTATTACCTTACCAGGCAGCTGTAATTATCACACACATACCCCCCACCAAGAAATTGGCTTCTCTAAGGCCTCCTAGCAAATTCATGGCCCATATGAGATTTGAACCAGAGGCGCTTCCTGTCTCACAGCTTTCTCCCTTTCACCTCTGTCTGATACAGGATCTTCTCTGCCAACTGTATGCAATTGGCTAGTCTCATATATGACATGGATTCCACAGTTTTGCTAGTTTGCATCTAATGTTGATATTGTTGCTATTTTAGGAACAAGATGCTGCACATACCAGCAGTACAAAATGGGCAAATAAATGACATCCAAATGAGAATGGTCAATTTTCTAGGTTACAGAGAAATATGTATTTGGAAGTTGTTGAAATAAAAATAAAAATTAGGTGCAGCATATCAATAAAAACTCAGTTGAAGCAGTTTACTCACAGCACTACTATCAACTTCTTGTGCACAAGAAATCAAACCATTTTTCTCCATCAAGAACACTGGAGATCTACAATCCATCTGATTCATTCAGTTTATCCTTGCCCTTGCAAAGACTGGTACTTGTCAAAACAAAACAAGTCACACGTATAATTTTAAATAATACATTGGGTGGTTCAGATGACCCACCAAAAGTTGGTAAGCTGGGAATGGAGGTTACCAGACTTGCCAACTTCTCTCCAACTTTTACCTCCCAATTTTAGCCCTCAGTTACAAATCTTGGGCTGAATTCAGGGAGAAATAGGTTATTTCAGACATCAACCAGAGGTTGGCGGGTAGGAACAACATGCCAACAGGGAGTGTGTGCTTCCTGGGAACTTCCAGGTCCCAGCTTACCAACTTTCGGCGGGTTGACTTGAACCCACCCATCTTGACTCTCTTCTCACATTTTTCATAGGCATACTCACCTCCTCCAAAAGGTGCCCATATAACCCGGCGGATAGACTTCACCCAATCCTCCATGTCATTCTGAGTGCTGGCCATAAGGAGGTACGTCTCATGGTTTGATGTCATCCGCTCTCTGTCTCCTCCTACAAGAGAAAAAGGCCGCACATTAAGGCACTGATTCCATTGGTGGACTAAGAAACAGCAGTTTATACCAAAAAACCCTACCTAAACCAAAAAAACACACAGGGTCAAACAACTGGCCAACATCTAGACGAACAAAGGGCAAATGAGCAGAACACACTCCACAGGCCTGTCTGTTCCCTCTCTAGCCAACTGTGGATCCCAAAAATCTGCCCCTCAAGGCTGTGCATGCTACATATGTGCTTTATTAGTCTGGCCAATTTCCCCCCAGTCATGTCTGGTTTGGCTGATCGTTAAATGCAAAATCAGCACCACTTCCATATCATATGTGCTTAACAGTGTGGCAGAACTTAAGTAGGAACAGCCCTGCTGGATCAGGCCCAAGGCCCATTGAGTCCAGGCCAGCAGCCTCTTTCTCACAGTGGCCCACCAGATGCCTCCAGGAAACCCACAAGCAGGAGACAATGAAGGCATGCCCTCTCCCCTGCTGCTGCTCCCTTGCAACTGGTATGTGGAGGCACAGCCTATCGCTATCAAGACTAGTAGCCATTGATAGCTCTTTCCTCCATGAACTTCTCTTAGCCCTTTATAAGAAGCATTAGAAGTAGAATTACAGGGTCTCATTATTCACTTAAATCAACATCCTGATATGATGACACTGAGTCACCTTTTCAGCTGTGGTCCCAAGGAGGATAGGACAGTGCCATTTGGGTGCACACCTCGTTACATACATAACCCCCTCCCCCGTGTCTTGAGATAGTTTGAACGAGTGGGGCAGGCAAACCTTTAGGCATGACTGAATGCTATAAGCAGGCATGCAGCTCCTTCAACTGCTGTCCAGGTGTGGCACAAGCTTCTGCTGTCTACCCCACATCTGTCACCTATTGGCCACTCATGGGATGACACAAACGTTGGGCAAGGGACCACTCACGTGTTGACCACTGGGCAAGGGGGGACAGATGCCCCAGGGCTACTAAAGTTGTGTGTGTGAGTGTGTGTGCCACAGAGCTCCTTGCCCCTCCACCAGGGCACCCCCTGACCTCTTCCCATGCCCAACTGGCTAACACAGCACTCACTGGCTGGGAGCCCGAGGTGTGGCCCCTCTTCTGCTCCTTCCCACCAAATGAAGCACTGGCTGGTTGCTTTCTTCCTCTCTCCATTGCATTTTTGATAACTTCCAAATCTACGAGTGAGGGAGCAAAAGAAAACACCCAGCCGATGCTTCGTTCTCCAGCTGCATCTGATGTCGACACAGGGAACACGGCCAGTACACACACAGGGGGGCAACAGTGGGGGAAGGGGCTGCTGGCAGCAACCTGTCCCTGGGCTGCTGGCAAGCTCTCATCGCCCCTGTCCCTGTCGTAACTCTTAAAATCTCAGTTGCTATGAGCAGTTAGCAATCTGGCAGCCAACATGGGTGTCTTGGTATCAGACACAGGGGGGCACAGCCTCAAGTTGCAGATCCCCGGAACGCTTGCTATTGGGGAAATTGGTTTAAGATTTGTCTTAAGACTTGCAGTCACATGAAACGGGGAGAGATGTGAGTGCACCGTATGAGATGAGCAAACAAATGCCTTTCCCGGAGAAGAAGGAGACGTTAATGGCTGGGGCCTGCCTGAGGGGCGATTTACAGATTATACAGCAATATCCTGCTCTGTCATCCCTACAGTTCTGCCAGGAACATCAGCTGGCGCGGCTGACTCTGAATGACAGTTGCTTCAGTGTATCCCCGACAGAGGGGAAAGAGTTGATAAGCACTATTAATGCCACCAATGACTCCCTTTTAGCTGGTACTTCATCTCCATGAATAGAGCCAATGTCTAATCTTTTGCCTCCCCGATGTCCATTTGGCTCAACACAGTACAGAAAACAATATCAGGGCTTCATATTCGTAACTAGGGGTGTGTGGAAAATCCCTGGGAAATTTCACTTGTCTTCTACACACTGATTTGGCTTCCCTTGGTGATTTTTTTGTGTTTGGGGGGCGGGGGGGGGTTGTGTTGTTTTGTTCCTTTTTCACTGATTCTCTTTGAGAGGGATTCTGAAATTCACTTCAAATTTCTTTTTCCAAACAATTCCAGTGAAGTTTTTTTGGGAAACTTTCTACAAGTACAACCTACGTGTGACCCAAGCAGGAGGTCTTGCACCTCCATATCCCAACGAGACTACTACTATGATTCCCCTTCAACCCCCAAAGAGTCATTTGGTTTCACACCATTATTCTGGAAGAAAAAGCAGAGGGTTATAGCCCTGCACACAGCAGTGAGAGATGTTGTCACACCTAACCTGTTCTGGCACAAAATGCCGAAACAGTGCTTGTGCCCAATCGTAATCCCCAGAATGTGATGTAGGAATAATGTATTACCTTAAAACCAGGGGTTCTCAAGCTTGGGTCCCCAGATGTTATTGGACTATACCCCATTCATCCCCGGCCACAATGGCCAAAGGCTGGGGATGATGGGAGTTGTAGTTGAGGAACATAAGAACACAGGAACATAGGAAGCTGCCTTCTACCAAGTCAGACCATTGGTCCATCTAGCTCAGTATTGTCTACAGAGATTGGTAGCGGCTTCTCCAGGGTTGCAGGCAGGAGTCTCTCTCAGCCCTATCTTGGAGATGCCAGGGAGGGAACCTGGAATCTTCTTGCTCTTTCCAGAGCGGCCCCATCCCCTTAGGGGAATATCTCACAGTGCTCACACATGTAGCTCCCATTCAAATGCAAACCAGGGTGGACCCTGCTTAGCAAAGGGTCCATTCATGCTTGCAGGGGCGTAGCAAGGTTGAAGTGGGCCCAGAGACAAGATTTTAAAATGCCCCCCCTCTGTAGCTCAGCTCATGAAGTTAAATGAGGCTGAATAGTGGTGACAAAAAGCAAACCTATGTGCCACAATAAGAACATCATCCTAAATTATTTTTCAAAAAGTTTCGTAAATTGAGGACGATGCAAGTCATTTAATGGTACTAGAGAAAGACATGCTGTTCTGGTAGCTCCAGGTCTTAACACTCACATCAATTTCTGAGGATGAATACCACTGAAGGAAGTCCGGGGGGGGTGTGTGTGTGCATGGCTGGGGGAGTCAGTCATGTGACTTGTCTCTGCCCCCCCCAAGGCAGTGGGCTCCCAAACATCTGTCTTCCTTTGCCCTATTATAGTTACACCCCTGCATGCTTGCTACCACAAGATCAGCTCTCTTCCTAGGGGTTCAGTATCATTCTTCCTCAGCCCACTGAACATCGTTTCCTGGGAACCACATTAGAGTAGGTCTTTGGTTGTGGGCTTTCTGGTGTGCCATGGATGGCCAATCTACAGCATAGATGTCACATGTGGAAAAGGCAGTGGCACTCTTGGACTGGAGAGTTGGCAATGGCAAGAGCAAGAGCAATGAGAAGAACAATGCAGGATGCCAGAGCAAGGCGGCACAATGTTGGCCCTCCAGATGCTGATGGACTACAGTGTCCATCTTTCCTAGCCACAGTAGCCAATAGTCTGGGATGATGGGAGTTGTGGTCCAACAACAGCAGGAGGGCTGAAATTGTGTGCACCCCTGGCAGAGTCACTGTATGCCATGTGTTGGAGAGCACTGAGGCAGCACCAACAACCCAGAATGATAGACTCTGGCCAAAAGTCTGCTGGTTGCCACCTTCTGGCCGACTGAAGTATCTAAACCATCTCCAAGGAGAGCTCCGTGTATAACCCATTATGGTAGTCTAGCCTTGATGTTACAAGAGCATGGATAAAAAAAGAAGGCTGTCCCTGCTTAGGAGGGGCCATTACAATATTCCAGTCTAAACTATTGGGGCATTCCACAACATTCTGAGGCTGTTCACACAATTGAAAACTGGGTAGGACAAGTATCCTACCCAGGTTTGGGAGCTCTGTATGCTCCTGGTTTTCAGCTGTGTGGGAGCAAACAACCAGGAAGGAGGAGGGTGAAGTGATTGTGTGGGTGACAGGAACTCGGTAGGGCAGCTTTTCCTCCTACCTTGGTCAAATGCTGGGTATGGAAGCTGGGTAGGATGGCGCTGCCCTATCCAACTCCTGTCTCCCACACAATCACTTCTCCCTCCTCCTATTTGGTTGTTTGCTCTGACACCACCAAAAGTTGGGAGCATACATAGCTCCCAAAACTTAGTAGCTCCTATCCAGTTTTTGATTGTGTGAACAGCCTCCATGTCTGGTGAAAACCGATGCAGAACATAGAAGCCTGCAGTCTCCCTAATCCCAACAAGAAGTTGATCCAGTTCAAAAAAGTGCATCCCGTCCAATTTTCTTTGTATCTGTAAGCCTTTCAGTGTTTCGTTCAGTGCCTGGATTTCTTACAGAAAGCTACAGATACCACTCAGCAGTGTGGAATGAAAGAAGTGTAACCAACCTGTCCTTTACTGTATCCTTCTTTGAGAGGCCAGGTTCTCCCTGCAAAATAGCTTATAAGTAACTCATTCCAGCTGCCTGTCCTCTCACTCACAAACTCAGATGCACTTCAGTGGTTCAGTAAATAGTAAGTGGAGAGCCGGTGTGCTTCTTGATCAGGGTTGCTTCTGACCATTCCACCCCATGCTGGGAACAGCTCTGTGCAACCAGTTGGCACCGCTCGGACGTGAGCAAAAATATTTTAGGAACTTCTACCCAGCAAATGGAAAAACACAGCAATGCAGATCAAGGAAGGTGCCATGCCAAAGGCAACCTGTTCCCCATGAAAGAGAAGTGGAGAGCCCTTTGGCAACATCACACTGTACTCGCTGTACAGAACAAGAGGAACTTACTCAGATGAGCAGGGGCTTGTTTCCTGAATGATCAAGTCCAAACAGCTTCCTTGCATTCCCCCCCCCCCATTAAATATAAAGAGAGCAAACATAGATTCTTATAATTATTGTCTGAAAAAACATAGGGTTTTAATCTGCCCAGAAAGAACACTTTTGTGCATTCTTTAAAGATATTAACACTAGAACGAGCCTGTGGAATAACCTTTCATGAACTGGAGATCTCTTCCATAGGTAAATAAAATGTTATCCTCTGTTGACAGATACATGTATGTCTTATGCAAACATATAGACACATACATGGGTACAGAGGAATACAATCATACACAATGAGGCCAGAGGGCCATGAAAGGCAAGAGGTACCATCTGTGACATTTCTACACAAAGTCAAATCTTAACAGTTTACAACAGTATTAAAATGTGAGAACACAACCTTCCTAGTTTTGTTATGCTAATTTAACATCTGCAGTGGGAGAGAAAACCCTAGTCTTGATTGAATTCTAAGTGAACAGAATCAGTATTCTTACATATACGTAATTTGAGCACATACAATATAATATAAAAAGATACTTTCCCGTTATACAGACTGGAAATCAAATTCAATTAACTAGTCGACCCCGCACAGAGCATCTGTGCGCTCTTTGGGGCTCGCAGTTACCTCTCCCCTGCCCCTTCTGCCTCAGTCTTTGCTTCTGGGACCAGCCTCCTCTCCTCCCCACTGCCACTTCTGCCCCCCGCCACTTTCTTCCCCCCCTCCTGGGCCTTGTCTCCGCAGCCCGGCTGGGCCCTCCACCTCTGGCCTTCATGGCTGGGCCACCACTGTGGCAACCAATCCTCCTGGGTGCGCCTCAGCCAATCAGGTGCGTCCGCCACCCAGCCAATCAGCTGGGCTCTGGGACGCACATTCCAAGGCTCACCCAGGAGAATTAATATAACAGATGTTGAATGATTGTTGGTTATCCTGTAGCTCAAATCTCAGCTCTGGCCTAAATTGATGCAATTAGCTACATAATCCAAATCCCACATATCATCCAAATCATGTATGTATATTGGTGTTGGTATGGTCAGCTCTGGGGAGAAAGTGTAAGGCTGACTCTGTATCATATGGTCCTGTCCAACTGTGCAGCAAACTCCCATGGCCTGTGCCACTTGTGGTCACATGCTGGCTACCTATGGGAGGAGAGCTGATCTTGTGGTAGCAAGAATGACTTGTCCCCTTTGCTAAGCAGGGTCTGCCCTGGTTGCATATGAATGGGAGACCACATGTGTGAGCACTGGTATTTCCCTTAAGGGAAGGAGTCACTTTGGGAAGAGAAGGTTCCAAGATCCCTCCCTGGCATCTCCAAGACAGGGCTGGGAGACCCTCCTGCCTGCAGCCTTGGAGAAGCCACTGACAGTCTGTGTAGACAATACTAAGCTAGATGATGATGATCATCATCATCATTTATAAACTGCCCCATCCAGAGGCTCTGGGCGGTACACAACAGCTTTTAAAAGACATAAAGACACACAATTGAAAATAGGGATGTACATGGAACCGTCTGGCCCGGTTCGGTTTGAGGCTGGACTGGCCTCAAACAGAACCGGGCCAGTTCGGTCCGGCCCGCCATCAAACCCACCCCCCTTGGTCCAGTCCCGGACTGGTCCGCAAATTTTTTTTAAAATAAATAAATTACATTTTAAGTACTTTTAGCCTCTTTGGGGGGCTTGCTGAAGCCATGGGTGGGGGAGGTGTCCACCCGGGTTCCCTCTCCCCCTGCCAGCCTTCTTCATCACCACAGCATCCTGCCGTGGCTGGGTAAAACTGAGCATTTTCGGCACTTTGGGGCCTCCGTACGAGCGTGCAGCTGCCATTTTGGCGGCCGCCACACATGCGCCAATGCCCTCTGCGAGGCCACGGCCAAAATGGCGGCTGCACGCTCATATGGAGGCCCGAAAGGGCCAAAAATGCTCAGTTTTACCCGGCCGCGGTGGGCCACAGCAATGATGAAGGCTGGCAAGGGGAGAGGGAATCCACGTGGACCCCCCCATGCAGCTTCAGCAAGCCCCCCAAAGGGGCTAAAGGTACTTAAAATGTTATTTATTTATTTATTTGAAATCACAGACTGGCCGGACCAGACCCGGCGGCTCAGTTGCGGTCCGACGGAACTGGTGGGATGGTTCGGTTCAACCCTGAACCCTCAAACCCCCGGATCGGAACGCCAGACTGGTCCGCACATCCCTAATTGAAAACATAATGCTAAAAACAATATTAAAACAATTAAAACACAATTAAAACCATTTAAAATACTTTTAGAAAACAACACCACTTTACGAGCCTTGGAAGGCCAGGCCAATGGTCTGACTCAGTGAAAGGCAGCTTCCTATGTTACTACTTTGGAACACGCAAAGTGGAGTGTGTAGCATAAGGTGAAATTCTGTTCTCCATGTGCAGAAGCCAGGGTACATATGTGGTGTGCAGCAAGACACTGGCTACAGCAGAGCAGAGCAACCATAGGTTTTGTGACATGCCCCACCTCAGGGCCACCATGAACCTTATAGACCTCCTATGTACAGGGGAAAGGGTGGTGAGGTGTGTATCATTACATGTCTTGAGAGGAGTGTCAGCTGTGAAGCTGGGTGCCCAACGATCATCTGGATGTAGAAGTATCAAGCTAGGTCATCTTCTTCTCCATGCCCCTCAATGACGGCTGCTGCACCCGAGTATGAAATGAGAGGAAGGAGTTGAGAGGAGCTGGACGAGTCAGGCCTTCCTTTCCCCTCTGCCCACAGAGCTTCTATGCCTTGTTCTCAAGCAGAGAAAATCCAGGCTATATATCAGGAAGAATGTCCTAACTAAAAGAGCCGTTTGACTGTGGAACTGTCTGCCTCATGCAGTGGTGGGCTCTTCTCTGATTGATTAAGGGCCATCAAGTCAGTGTCGACTCTTAGTGACCATATAGATAGATTCTCTCCAGGATGATCTGTCTTCAACTTGGCCTTTAAGGTCTCTCAGTGGTGCATTCATTCATTGCTGTCATAATTGAGTCCATCCACCTTGCTGCTGGTTGTCCTCTTCTTCTCTTTCCTTCAACTGTTCCCAGCATTATGGACTTCTCAAAGGAGCTGGATCTTTGCATAATGTGTCCAGAGTATAATAGTTTGAGCCTGGTCATTTGTGTCTTGAGTGAAAATTCTGGATTGATTTGTTCTATGATCCATTTGTTTGTTTTTCTGGCTGTCCATGGTATCTTCGAAAGTCTTCTCCAACACCAAAGTTCAAAAGTGTCAATGCTTTTTCTAT
Source organism: Hemicordylus capensis (assembly GCF_027244095.1). Taxonomy (NCBI): domain Eukaryota; kingdom Metazoa; phylum Chordata; class Lepidosauria; order Squamata; family Cordylidae; genus Hemicordylus; species Hemicordylus capensis. The sequence continues at coordinate 20,618,556 of NC_069661.1, read as the reverse complement.
CATGCTTCTTCAAAGTCCAGCTTCTGCATCCATAGAGTGTCATGGGAAAAACCATTGTCCGAACGATTCTAATCTTTGTAGGTGTAGATACATCAAGGCATCTAAATATCCTTTACAAGGCCTTCATTGCAACCCTACCAAGTGCTAGTCTGCGGCGTATTTCTTGACTGCTGGATCTTTTACTGTTGAATCTCTTACTCTCCTCTAGACATTTTTAAATAGAGGCCGTAGACCATCTATCAGAGTTGTTGTTGCAGTTTTCTACCATGATAAAGGTTTGGATTAGGAGACCTCTAAGGTCCCCAAAATTCTATTATTTTGGCAGGTGCTAGTGTTAGGTTACCTTAAAAAAAAATAATCCCTGAAGCTCTATTTTCTGGTAGTGTCTCTCTTATGTTTCTTTCTAGATTGTGAGCCCTTTGGGGACAGGAAGCCCTCTTATTCATTTATTATTTCTCTATATAAACCACTTTGGAAACTTTTCTTGAAAAGCAGTATATAAATATTTGCAGTAGTGTGGAGGAAATTATGGGGTAAATGGTGACTGCTGGGAAAGGCCAATACTGCCAGTGCCATTGCAGAAATGGCAATGCAAAAGGGGTGGATGTTTAGCCTAGTTTTGGCCCCTTGTTTCATAGGAAACTGCCAGATACTGAGTCCGACCCTTGGTCTATCTAGCTCAGTATTTTCCTCACAGACTGGCAGTGGCTTCTCCAAGGTTGCAGGTGGGAATCTCTCTCAGCCCTATCTTGGAGCAGCCAGGGAGGGAACTTGAAACCTTCTGCTCTTCCCAGAGCGGCTTCATTCCCTGAGGGGAATATCTTGCAGTGCTCACACATCAAGTCTCCCATTCAGATGCAACCAGGGCAGACCCTGCTTAGCTAAGGGGACAAGTCATGCTTGCTACCACAAGACCAGCTCTCCTCTCCATTTTCATTCCCCTGACTCTCAGCTGCAACATTCAAGATGAAAGTTGAGAACATTTGGCTCAACCCTAACTTTAGACTCCTTTTAACTGCCTCATCCTACTACGGTATTTATATCTAGGTTTTATTTTGCCAGGCCCATTGTTTTATCCGATAGCTTGTTGTTTTTGTGCTGGTTTGTGTTTTTGTATTTTAGCATTTTATGCAAGCCATCTTGAGGTCCTTAGGTGAAAGGGAAGATACAGTGCTATAGATAAACAAATCAGCAGACAGTCTTATCACTGGCTGACATACAGAGCAAGGATGCACCGGTGCAGTGGGGAAGCAGTAATTTTCAACACCCTCTCCTTCCCCAGGAAGGCTTCTGAAAATATGTCCTTGATGGCTGTATAGCTTTCAGGGATATACTTCTAGTTGGCAGAGAGGGCCTCCTAGGGTAGGGGAGGTGTCAAGAATTGCTGCTTCCCTGCAGCACCAGTGTAGTTAGCTGGGAAGCTCTGTTAGGCTGCTCTCTCACTGCACCAACCATTGAGCCATTCAGCCATTGAGCGCTTAGAATCCCAGGTACTCCCTTGAATCCTGACTACCATGGTCCTGAGCCAAAAAAAAAAAAAAAAAAAAAGGGAAGATTTCTCTTACAAAAGAGTGGGTTTCAGCACCAATAGACAGCTAATTCAATAATGATACAAAGCTCCTGTAACTTTTGGCAACCAGTTTATGTCTCTTGTTGTATAATCCCACAGAAATACCCCTTGTAGAAGATGCATTGTGTGCCTTTATCTTCAACCCACACAACAGCCATACCCTTGTGCTTTTCAGGAATATTCTTTTGCCCGAGATAACAAAGCTCGACCAATTCAGCGCACAGCTATGATTAATTTTTCTTGACATCATAAAAGCAAGAGTTGTAGCAAAAACCCTCAGCTCATTTTTCAGGCCTTTTGGCATTCTGACCCCCGAGCCATCCCATCTGCTGAACAAGACCTTCAAGACAACTACAGCAGCTCACCTCCTAGGCAATCATGCAACGCTGCACTTTTTCTTCTCTCCGCACTGCCTCTGTTGCTGACAGGGCTGTAAGTAGAGCTGCTACGGAAATGCATAAATCTCAAATCTGGGGTACAATATAGAGGTAGATGTATGCATCATCATATATAATATAAATATATATTATCCTTGAGGACTGTAAGAGGCCTTCACCTGGAAAATAACCTGCACTCATTCAAGGTGCATTCAGATGCTCATGATTTCAAAAATGAGCCTTCAGTGGAAGTGCACTTAAGCCCTGTTCAGACAATAAAAAAACAAACAAATACCTACAGTGTCACAAGAGTTTGTATTTGTGTCCATTTAAAAGTAAACCTAGGAACAGATCCCCTCCAATGCAAGGTACAGATTGGAAATGCACTATTGTACATGCGTTGAACATAAAGTATGAATAACTGTACTTGCAAACATATATGTGCACATATACACTGTACATAGATTGTACGACAGTTGAACAATGCGTGTGAATAGGGCTTTAGCTTCAATATGAGCACAGCCTTCTAGGTTTGGGCTTTGCACAAACCTTTATTTCATGTTTGAAGTGCTGCCAGATTTGCACAGTGCATGTTGGCCAGCCCATCTAGCAAACACAAAGCTTCCTCTCCCCAATTAGGCCAAAGGCATGCACAGTGGTGACTGGACAGCCCTCGTGTCAATCACAGAGCCACTTCCTTTTTGGAGGGAAAAGCCACCTTCCCTTTTGGAGCAGTAATTAAATTGTTGAAATTTGTTTAAAAAAAGAAAGAAAGATGCAAAATCGTTCAAAAAACAAAACACACAATATGAGTTTGCCTTTTTCCTCCAGTGGGGCTAATAGCAGGTGTGTGTGTGCGTGTGTGCATACACGCTTGAATGACTATATGCATGAGAGATATTTCGATTAGAAAAGCAGCATGGGAGGGAAGGATTATAAGCCCCTTCCCCAACCCCACTGCCCTGAACTAATTCTTACCCCCAGCAGCTTTTAAGCTCTAAAAAGGGTGTCTGAAGACCTGATCACAGATCTACCATGTAATACATAGTTTGGTGCTTATAAAAGGCAGCAAAAGAGGATTAGGGAACCTTTAAAAGGACAGGAGTGTTTCGGCAGGATGAGAAAAATTAATACTTCTTAAATGGAGAAAGCTCAGATTCCAACCCCCACCCAACAGTTTATGTCCTGCCTTACTGCTTGATGCCTTCAAGGCATTGTGTGAAGCCGCCCTCAGATGCTCACGGATCTTGCACAAGAAGAAACAAAGAGTCTTGCCTTCCACACTTTTTAGTTCACACAGGTCCTAAGCTATATTTTATGTCAGCTTTGCTGAAATCAAAAGATAGAATCACAAATGAGAGCCATCAGCTGGGAATCCTACCGTCCAAGTTGGGAGTAGAAATATGTAGCTATGTGTCTAAGTCAAACTGTGTCCAAGACACGTAGCACAATTCTATGCCTTACTTAGAAGTAAGTCCCATTGTCTCCAATGGGGCTTATTCCCAAGTAAGTATACTTTGGATTGTAGCCTTAATGATCATATCTGGAAGCTCATCAACTACAGAATTAGTCGCAAGTCAAATGTTATTACTGGAGCTCTTGGCTAATTAGCAGGTATATTTGTGAAACCTGCAATCTCTTGGCAAACAACAGGAAGGAAGGGGATTAACTGCATTCTGAGTTCTTAAACCAACTTTGCTTTCCTGGGGAAAACACTGGATTGCTTGTAAGGGCTCCTAGCCTCAACCTGGCATTGTCCTGACCTTTTGTGCTTCATGAGATGAAAGACCTGGCACAGGATAAAATGGGAATAGGCATTCAGCCTGAGCAGACTGTGGGTGACTGGAGTTTCATAGGAACAGAGGACGCTGCAGTATACTGAGTCAGGCCATTGGTCTATCTAACTCAGTATTGTCTACACAGACTGGCAGCGGCTTCTCCAAGATTGCAGACAGGAATCTCTCTCAGCCCTATCTTGGGGAAGCCAGGGAGGGAACTTGAAACCTTCTGCTCTTCCTGGAGCGGTGGCTCCATCCCCTGAGGGGAATATCTTACAGTGCTCACATGTGGTCTCCCATTCAAATTCAACCAGGGTGGACCCTGCTTAGCTAGTGGGACAAGTCATGCTTGCTACCACAAGACCAGCTCTCTTCTCTCAACTTGTGCAGTCACATCTGCAAAAACTCATGGACATGCATCTAGCCACTCAAAACCAATTATGATTGTTTTGTGCTTAATATAATGTTACTGGAGCATATGGGGCCAGCCAGGAAGGCGTGTGGGGACACTAGGGAGGTGTGTAGGGATATCTGGGAAGTGGAGTCCTCCCAGTGCATGGGGAAATGGCGGGAACACCACTTCCCAGATATCCTCATGCACCATTCTACCTGGCCCTGTTGCATTCTGGTTGTAGTAGAAGAGCCCAGCACCACATGCCAGAAGTGTGAGGAGCTGCAAGAGATGGCTGTGCTGAGAATGCCTGCCTTTACCCAGCAGCAGGTGGTAGTGGTGTTGCAAATTAATCAGCACTGGAGCATCTAATGTTCTTATAATTTGTATATGTTTTTATAATTAATCTGTGGAATCCTCTGCCATGGGATGTGGTGATGACCACCAGCTTGGATGGCTTTAAGAGGGCTTAGACAAATTCATGGAGAACATGTCTATCAATGGCTACTAGACGGATGGCGATAGGCCACCTCCAGCCTCAGAGGCAAGATGCCTCTAAATACCAATTGCAATGGAGCAACAGCGGGAGAGAGGGCACACCTTCATCTCTTGCCTGTGGGCTTTTCAGAGGCATCTGGTGGGCCACTGTGTGAAACAGGATGCTGGACTAGATCGGTCTTGGGCCTGATACAGCAGGGCTGTTCTTAGGTTATGCTGTTTTTAATGCACAGCCCTTATAATATAGGGTCATTTACTGTCACCTTGAAATTTATAATGGAAGCAGCATGTAAGAGCAAGGTTGGTGCTGAAATTTCAGCAAAGTGAAACACAAAAGAGAATTTCAGGCTTCCAGAAATTTCAGGATTTCTCTCAATGAGAAACCTCGGAGAATTCTCTTGGATGGTTTTTCCACATCTCATAGGAACATAGGAAACTGCCATATACTGAGTCAGACCATTGGTCTATCTAGCTCAGTACTGTCTACACAGACTGGCAGTGGCTTCTCCAAGGTTGCAGGCAGGCATCTCTCTCAGCCCTATCTTGGATCCTCCTCAGTTAAGCAGCTAAGGAAAACAATTTATGGAGAGATTCTAGAAGTGGGTTTCTTAAAAGCTGATTTAGAATGTAAATGCTACACACTGCACTTCACAGTACTTGTTGCAACCCAATCACCCTATCACTCTCTTTAAGGAGAAAAAAGTCCCTTTCCATTTATGGGAAACAAGGTGGCGCTTATACCACCAAGTACTATCACTTAATGCGGCTAAGCCATAGCTCCCAGAGGACGAGCAAGAGTGCCCTAAAATCACCTGCAAACAGAAAGCTAGTGAGCTAGGTAAAACATTCAGGGAAACCCACTTACATTTCTTAAAAGAGTGTGTGGTAGCCAAAAGAGTGTGGCAGGGAGTAAGCAAGCTGTTAGAGTGGCCTGATTTTGGAAAAACAGACTAACATCGGGTGTGAGCGATAGAACCTCCTTTCGAGGTCCCAGAAAGAAACCTTCAAGGAAACGGGACGAAACGGGTGCCCTCATACTAGGGAATTGGAACGTTCCCTTTCTCGTAATCAGGTTAGTAAACCTGTATGTCATTTATGCAATGCTCCTGCACAGGAATAGGGAGTGAAGATGCGACCAAGAGGTTCACGCAGATGATACAGTAAAACTCTTCTGGAAAAGTTTGTATGGTTATGTGCAAAAAGACAAGAGTATCTCTTCTAAACAGCAATGGGACAAATTATGGAAATGGACGTCGGAAATAACCCCCCCGATTACCTGATGTGCCTTGTAATCCCCCACCCCTGAGTTACACTACTACCTGCATATACTTCATAACCTTGTGGGTTTCCAAATCCTTGTGTGTAAATCTTTGTAGATATATCATGTACAAACAACCACTTTGTATATAATTGTGCTTTGGCAACGTACTGTATGCTTTGGTACTTTGTTGGTTCAATAAACAAATCTTGTCCTATTAAAAAAAAAATCTTGTCCTATCTTGGAGAAGCCAGGGAAGGAACTTGAAACCTTCTGCTCTTCCCAGAGTGGCTTCATCACCTGAGGGGAATTTCTTACAGTGCTCACATGTGGTCTCCCATTCAAATGCAACCAGGGCAGACCCTGCTTAGCTAAGGGGACAAGGCATGCTTACTACCACAAGACCAGCTCTCCTCCCACAACAACCCTGTGAGGCAGAACAGACTAGGAGACTGTCAGGTTGCTCAGAGAGCTTCAAAGGTGAGCAGGTATTGGGTTTCCTGCACAACACAGAGTGCTGGACTAGGATTGGGGAGACCCAGGTTCAAATCCCTACTCAGCCATGAGGACCACTGGGCCAGTCACATTGGGCCAATCACCCTCTCTCAGCTTCTGGCAACTTGCAGCAGGTTCTTGTGAAGCATGAAGTACATTGATTCAGACCAATAAAGTACATTGATTCAGACCAATACATCTGCTCCATGATAGATGCCTACAAATCTTACAGGTACCTAACAAAACCAAATGGACATATTCTTCTTTATTACATTTGCATTCCGTAATTCCTCCAGGGAGCACCAAGTTAATGTTTTAGCCTCATAGGAAGTCTCATGTTAATATGCCTATGATTCATATGCTCATGTTCATATGCCAATGAGCCTCCAGGCTTGACTACTGTAACATGTTCCATGTAGGGCTGCCTTTGCACATAGTCCAGCTGATGCAAATGCAGCAGTCCGATTAAACTCTGGAACAACTTGGAGAAACCTTGTTATTCCTGTGCTGACGGCATTGCACTGCCTTCCATTATGCTTCCAGGACAAATACACTGTGCTAGTAATTGTCTATAAAGCCCTCAAAGGCTCAGGTCCAGGGCCCAGGCTATTTAAGAGAGCACCTTCTTGTCTACAATGAGCCCCACTACCTATTAAGGACATCTGGAGAGGTCCGCCTGTAGTTGGCTGGCAGTGACTCGGGGCTGGGCCTTTTCCGTGGCTGCCCCCTGAGCTGATATACAAAGTATGCCCTATCTGCTTTTAATAGAGCTTTAGATATTCATCTTTTTAGCCAGGCATTTTGATGGCTGTTTTAGCTGTTTTGGTTTTTTGATTGTTTTGTTTTCATTGTTGTGTTTCAGTGGTTTTCTTTTAATTTGTAAACTGCCTATATATATATATATGGTTCAGCAGCATATAAATAAATAAGTAGACACCCATCACTTGTGAAAACTGAGGTAGAAAACACCGTTTTCCACAGCAGTTGCCAGTGGCACAGTAATACCATGCTCACCACTGCAGCTGTCACAGTCAGCAAAGGAAACATGGCGGCCTTGGCACAGTATAATGATGTCATCACGTGGCGCCAGGCAGTCACATAATTGCACTGCACCATGGCTGCCTTGCTCCCCTTTGCTGGCTGTGGCAGCTGCGGCAGTTAGCGGGGCCATGGAAGTCAGCGGAGGCCAGCAGGAGGAGGGAGGGTGGGCGGCCCATGGCAGCAGGCAACAAATGGTGGGTTAGCTGAAGGCCTCAGGGTGGGACCAGCAAAGGGAGGGGCCTGCAGCAGTTCCCCCAACAGTCTCCTCCCCAGTAGGGCCCTCGGTGGCCTGTGTTCTTTATGCAGTCACACAATGCTAGATGCACCCTCTCAGCTGCAATATGTAGAGCTGTCCATAGGTTCATCAGTTTCAGGGTGATCAAGATCTGCACACTTGCCCCGCTTTATCCGTTTATGTTAAACGGAAAGAAAAAAAGCATAACCCTCATATTCCTATATTCCATATGGGAATTGCCGAAGCAAGGGAGGGAATGTTTTTACATGACTCCCAGAGGCTCTATGCACAACTGGGAGTAGCCTCAACAGAGCTTACAGGGACAAGCGTTTAATTAGCAACATTTGCACTGGTGCTATTCCAGCATTGGTGAGAATTTCTCTCCTTTCAGATAAGTCATTTTCACGCTGGAATGACAAGAGTTCACGCCACTGCTGGCCTAGCTCCAATGCTAATTGAACTAATTAAGCTCTCTCAGTTTTTAATGGCACTACACCCGTACTCCCAGGAGCACACAGGCACTCTTAGTTATGGAAATGAGCTCCCTAGCTTGGTGGCTTTTTTGGGGGGGGGGAGCGGTATCATTGCTAATAAGTAGTATGGTCATCTGTCATGCAAATGTCACTGAAACTGACTGTGAACATAACAACATAAGAACAGCAGCCTCCTGTTTCCCAAAGTGGCCCACCAGATGCCTCTGGGAAGCCCACAGGCAAGAAGTGAGGGCATGCCTGGTCTCCTGCTGTTGCTCCCCTGCAACTGGTATTCAGAGGCATCTTGCCTCTGAGGCTGGAGGTGGCCTATAGTCCTCAGACTAGTAGTCATTGATAGACCTGTCCTCCATGAATTTATCAAAACCCTTCTTAAAGCCATCCAGGCTATTAGCTGTCACCACATTTTGTAGCAGAAAATTCCATAGGTTAATTATGCATTGTGTGAAAAAGTACTTCATTTTGTGGGCCCTAAATTTCTTGGCAATCATTCATAGGATGATTCTGGTTCTAGTGTTATGAGAGAGGGAGAAAAATTTCTGCCTCTCAACTTTCTCCGCACCATGCCCGCTTTTATGGATTGTTGTATTATGCCAACTGCCAACTGTTTATTTTATCTGTTATACCCTTCAGTAGTTGCTGCTCAGCTAAAAAAAAACTCCTTAAGCAACTTACCAAAAAAAAAAAAAATTAAAAAAATAAATAAATTTAAAATACAGTTAATATTCTTCTTAATTAACATGAGACACTTTATTTATTCGTTCAATTTATATGCCGCCTTTCATAAGACATACCAAGGCAGTTTACAAAAGTTAAAATACAGTAAAATCCCCCCCCAATCACATTTAAAATCTTAAAATGTTAAACAATTTTTTAACCCCACCCCCCAAAAAAACCCATTAAAAATTCAAACAGAAGCAGGAAAGCTGAGGGACCTGACTTTAGCAGCTTAGGACCAAACTAGTTCCCTCTAACAGGGATTCCCAGATGTTGTTGACTACAACTCCCAGAATCTGCAGCTACAATGGCTTTTGCTTGGGGATTATGGGAGTTGCAGTCAATAACATCTGGGAATCCCTCTTAGAGGGAACACTGGACTAAGCTGAAAATTCACAGGGCAGAAGTTTTGGCATGCATTTTGGGGGGAGTTGGCGTGAACAGAAGGGCAAGCAACTTCCCTTTTTTTGCCAACCTCCCTCTTTTCATTATCAGTTTTATGGTGGGAACAGCATCAGTCTTCCTGGCAGTCATTTCCTCCCAGAATGCTCCTGAGAATTATGCTATGTCATTAAGTACCATTGTTTCAAGGGGGCATTCTGAGTGTGGGGGGGCGGATAGCAGTTCCTAGCCACTGGGAGGATGGCTACTGCTATGGATAAACTCCACCCCATCTGCCTCATAAGAACATCCCTGCTGGATCAGGCCCAAGGCCCATCTAGTCCAGCATCCTTTTTCACACAGCGGCTCACCAGATGCCACTGGAAGCCTACAGGCAGGAGCTGAGGGCATGCCCTCTCTCCTGCTGTTACTCCCCTGCAACTGGTACTCAGAGGCATTCTGCCTTTGAGGCTGGAGGTGGCCTATAGCCCTCCTCATTTCCTTTTGCCCCCTGAAAATTACCCACCAATTTTCACTGCCTGAGATGGGGGGTGGGGTGAAAACGGGGTGAGGATTTCAAGGTAGCTTCAGCTTCAACCAGAAGGGCCTGCTCTTCTCTTGGAAGGCAGTAGTACTAAGGGAGTCACCTGTAGTCTGGAATATAGGGATGGGGACTGAGTGGAAGAGCATCTGCTTTGTATGCAGAAGGTCCCAGGTTCAGTACCTGGCATCTCCAGGCAGGTCTGGGAAAGAGCATCTGAAACCCTGAGAAGCCACTACCAGTCAGCATAGACAATACTGAGCCAGATGGACCAGAGATCTGACTCAGTATAAGGCAGCTTCCTATGTATTTACAGAATGCATGATTCAGCTACCCATTTCCCCACTGTCCTCACCTCCTACAGAATGAGTTTAAGGGTACTTATGCTGAAATTGAAATGTCTCACTGCAAAGAAAAGCTGCTCCTGCTTATAAACTGTTATTCCCCCTCCCCACAAAGAAACCTTGCAGGCTGCTGATTGACAGCAGCAACAATTGGCTATAGACACGTGTCCCTAATGGTCTCCTCCCTCATCAGCAGCAAGCAAGGACTACGATCGGGAAGACCAGAGTTCAAATCCCCATTCAGACATGAAACTCATTGGGTGACTCTGGGCCAATCACTGATCTCTCAGCCTAACCTACCTCACAGGGTTGTTGTGAGGATAATCATAAACCACATACACCACTCTGGGCTCCTTGGAGAAAGAGCAGAATATAAATGTAAATAAAAATTAAATGTACTGTACTCTGTTAGGCTACAAGCATGAGGTCAATGAGAAAGTATACTGGAGCTATTCTGACTAGCTTGCTGACTTCACTATGTCCCTGAGTAACCTAGCATCTGTCTTTTTCATTTAACATCTCCAAAGTGTGCTTAATTATTCCACAATGAAAATATAACATTCAATAAGATAGCAACTGGCAATCAAATTGGGCCTCTGCCCAGCCTGCATACATTACAAATACTCTATTGTCACCACCAACTAATTACACTACTGGTCTTCTATATCAGCTTACTTACTTCTGTTATTACGATATCAACCCACTTTCTTTTGGAACATTTCATCCACTACTTCTGTTTGACTCCAGTGTCCCAGCATTGCTTTCAGGAGATTCACCTTAGATTAATGCAGGGTTCCTTCAGGCCATACAACACACATATAAACAATGTGGCCATGGCACATGAGCTTTACTGAAGCACCATAATTCTGTCCAGGTCAGGTGCTCTTTCCCAACATCCATTTATAACAGCTTTTGGATGACACCTGCAGATGATTTACTAGAGCTTCTGCACTCAGGGAAGGAATGGGGACAAACTAACAAGTCACTAATAAAAGCAACAGTATAACAAAAAGGGAAAGGAAATGGTCAAAGTCATCTGATTTAGGATGGGAACCACATGGTGGAATTTATTGTTGCTTTCTCCACTACTTCTTTTCAATTTCTTTCACTTGCAGTTTGCAGTTACTGGCTTTTGTTGTCTTAATGAGACTGAGCTATCTTGAAAATGGCTGAACCAAGCATGACAGCCCCCATCCAAAAGGTCTCAATCTCAGCTGTTGCTACCATCTTGGACATGGCTATAAGGACTATAAGCACTACCCAATGTCCCTAGATCTACTGAAACTAGGAATGAGCTGAGCTTATCAATGAAGTTCCAGTTCATAGCTGGTTTTTACTGACTTTATACTGCTGTGCTGGTATTTATTTTCCATTTCCTTAATTGAGATTTTATTACTATTAAAAGCCACCCCAAGCAGCAAAGTGCTGAAGAGGTGATGTGTAAATATTTCAATCCATCCATCGAACAAAAAGCAAAGAAGTGGAAGAGCAGTATAGAAATTGAATAAATAAACAAACAAACAAATAAATAAATAAAAAGTGGTTTTGGCATTGGCAGCAAAAATATTGTGGATACAGTATTTGCTGCATCTCTGCCCTTCATACTTTTAAAATAACCCACTGATTCAGAGAGGGGGAAATGTTTTACCAGCAGTTGAATGTGTCTTTACCTGCCAAATGCAAGCTGTATTTACTTATATATATCTATGCCTTTGTTTCAAAATGCTGTTGCCCACCCTGATACAGAACAAAATGTCAATAAGAGAAGAAAGGATCCCTCTTGCATGGTTGGTGAGGAGAATGGCAGGGAGAGGATGGGTGCAGATCAGCAAGCGCTCCCAGCACTCACTTGAAAGAAAACTCAGCACTGTCAACAATGGATGCAATATTTACAAAATGGGTTTCAAACAGAGTCAGTTATTCTGAGATCCATTACATTGAATCACTTCTAAATCCTTGATGACAGGTAATGCATGGAGCTGAGATAGCTGCCTTGGTAAGCTGTGTACCTATCATCATCAGATTCATTTTGTTATTTACTCTGCACCTGTTAGACTCGCATATTAAGCAAGACTGCCACTCACAATGCAGCAGAGAAGCAGAAAAAGCCAGTGCATAGCTGCCAGCTGTGTCCATTTCTTGAGATAACTGGCCTCAGAACAGTGGTACATATGCTGGTAACCTCCAGACTTGACTACTGCAATGTCCTCTGTGTGGGGCTGCCTTTGTACATAGTCCAGAAACTGCAGTTGGTACAGAATGTGGTGGCCAGGTTGGTCTCTGGATCATCTCAAGAGACCATATTACTCCTATATTGAAAGAGCTACACTGGCTGCTGATAAGTTTCTGGGCAAAATACAAGGTGCTGGTTATAACCTATAAAGCTCTAAATAGCTTGGGCCCTGGGTATTTAAGAGAACATCTTCTTCATCATGAACCCCACCGCCCACTGAGATCATCAGGAGAGGTTTGTCTGCAGTTGCCACCGGCTTGTCTGGTGGCTACTCAGGGACGGGCCTTCTCCGTTGCTGTCCTGAGGCTTTGGAATGTGCTCCCTGTTGAAATAAGAACCTCCCCATTTCTGACAACTTTTAAAAGGGCATTTAAGACACATCTGTTTACCCAGGCTTTTAATTAGATACTTTAAAAGCAGTTTTAAACATTTTTAATTAAATAAATAAATAAATAAATAAATATTTTGTTTTATTTGTATAATTTTATTGTAAACCGGTATACAAATGTGTCAGATAGATAGATAGGTAGGTAGGTAGGTAGATAGATAGCCCCATCTGACTTTTGTATCATTGCTTATGATGAAGACTGTGGTTTCAATCAGGTTACTGAAGAAATGATGACATTGCTAAGTCTGCTCCTGACTGTTTATATGCAGAATGTCAGTCCCTTGCGCCTCCCTCACTGAATTCCACCTAACAAGCTGTATGGAAGCTCGGTGCTGTAGAAATACATCAGTAGCTCATTACAGCAAAAAGAAAACCCCTACCGGGCCATATGAATTCTTATATCATACCCAACCAATCAACCTCCTCGCTCAGCATTCCATCTCCTAACAGTGGTCCACAAGATGCACAGGAATGTTCACAAGCAGGACACAATGCCAGGATGCAACCGCCTATTGACTGGTTGCCTCTGCATGGTGCCAGGGGGACTGTGCAGAGTATTCAGCTTCAGACAAAGCAATTAGTCGGGGAGCTTACATTTAGGGTTGGTGGAAGCCGTCACTTGCTCCCAAGTCTTACAAGAACTTCGGAGAGTAACAGAGAAGTGTTGGAGTGCTAGAGTCCAGGCCAGAGGTGCACCCCTTTAAGGCTCTCCACTCCTCAGGAAGGGGTTGAAGCCTGGGATGTAGAGATGTCTAAATCAATTTGGCAGCCAATAGCTTCTACTTGAATCTGGCTAATTTGAGTGTGTCTATCTTGAAATAAATCACCCCAAGAAGGGGTGGTTAGATTTTGAGGTAGAATTGAAATCAGTTGGATTTGAGCATAATCTAGCCAAATCTATTCAACCGGGGGGGGGATGGGGGGGAAGGAGAGCCTCTAATAACAAGAAAAAACAGTGCCGAAGTGCCCCCAAAATAAATAGTGAATTACCATCCTTTGCAGAGCCTGCAGTGGTGACCATGAGCCCCAACTGGCAGCCACTATACCCCTGCAGCTGTTGGCTGCTCTTATGAAGAGGCGCCTGCCCCAGTCCTCCCACCCCCCACGCCCTGCTCCTCTGGCAGGAGTGGACACAAAGGGCTGGCTGTGGCTGCTGGCATGGCAGCGGGGAAGTGGTGATCGGGGAGCCTGATGCCAACTCTGCATCGGTGGGGAGGGAACGCTTCCTCTCTGCTGCCATGCCAGTAGCCACAGCCAACCCTATGTCTCTGCTGATTGAGGCAGGTGCCTCTTCACAGGAGTGGCCGGCGGCCGTAGGGGATTGGTGGCTGCCGGCTGGGGGTCACAATCACTGCTGCAGGCTTTGCAAAGGAAGGTAATTCATTATTTACTTTCGTGGTGCCCCAGCACCACCACCCCTTTAGATCTCCTCTCCTCATCTCCCTGCAGAGGTCGAACCGATTCGGATTTGGTTTTCAAAATCAAAGCCGAATCGAATTGACCTGGTTCTGAGATGGCCACATTTGCAGTCGAATCAAAACAACTGGTTTTGATTCGACTACGAATCAAATAGCAATTTGCAATTCGTGCACATCTCTAATGGAACGGGTACTCAGACCCGGGAGAGTGGGTACATAAAGACTCAGCTGCATTCCAGACATTGCTGGATGAAGTTGTCTGCTTGGAGCTGTCCAAGGTCCTGCAACTCCCACCTGACCTCACCAGCTACCCCAACTAATAATTGACAACAGCTGGGTCGTTTCCCCCTCTTCCAGAATATTTTTCCCCATGGGCTCCCACTCATAGTCAGTGCAGGATATAAACTTTTTGGGAGATGGGAGGCAAAACCAACACAGCACTTGGTGGTACGGCAAGCACCAGCATTACAGTTTCCAGGGTGGATTATCTGAAAGAGCTGTGTGTTGGTTGTTTTCATTCCATGTCTCACTAATTGTTTTTTGTAAGCAAAGGTAATTTAGAAAGGAACAATAATATATCCATATGCCTTAGAATCTTAGAATGTGCCTTAGAATCAGCATCCAACGTGTGTGTGTGTGTGTGTGTGTGTGTGTGTGTGTGTGCTTCTTGTTCCAGATAGAAACACTCTGTTCTATTTGTCAGAAGGAACTGCTTTACAAACTTGAAGACTGAATCCTTCCCTAAGTGCCTTAATGGAGAGAAGGAAAAAACCGCAGATAATTTCAGTCCAGTCCCTAGAGGGCATCGCATTACATCATAGTTCAATATGTAGAAAGAAATGCAACAAAGGAAAGCAGCTCCCATTGAGATGCATAAATAAAAAATGAGGCATTCCTGGTGAGGCTCTAGCATTGCTGAGGCCGATGGGGGCATTATAGCAGAATGCAAGTCAACAATGAAAACCTGTTACAAAAGAAGCATTTTGGACTGCATCAGCAGGTGAACAATATTTTATTCAGGAATTCTTTGCAGGACATAGGAGGCAATAAAACTCTGGTCAGGACACCTTGACACATTGCATTTTTAAAGTGTATGCCTAAAAAGGTGAAGTGCGAATATGACAAATAGATGTTCAAAAATTTGGGGTACATGTGCCGAGAAACCAGAACTTACTGTGGCTCCCTGTTGAGCAGACACACTCAGTAGCTAATGAGGGTTTGTTGTTGTGTAATTTATGAAACGGCCCCTAAGCTTTTTTCATAAATGAATGTTGTTAAGGCTATTGTTGCACACTCTCCGCTTCCCCAAATGGGGAGAAATTCCAAGGCAGCACGGGCACTGCCGATGGCATTTTTGTAATATTTGTGTTATTTACAAATATTCCAGCAGAGCATAAGTGGAGGCAAACAGCAGGGACCTGTACAAGGCAGCAGATAAGTAGATGCAAATAGCAGGCATCCTACAGAAGGATGTCCTGAACCCCGCAAGGTGCCTTCACCAAGCTTATAGCGCTTGTTCTCTCCTGCTGCCTCCTCCAACCTGCAAAATACTGTGTTCGCATTTCGCCCCCTCCCCCCCACTCTCTCACACACACACCTTAATTGGAGGTGTGTGTGTATATAGGGTTGCCATATTCAAGCTCTTCAAATCCGGGCACCTTAATTTGCATGTTATGCAAATTAGCCTGCAAATAATTTGCAAATTATGAAAATTATGTCAGTTAACTGATGCACTGTCCAGTTGACTTGTATTTGCTCTGGAAATCTATCAACAATAGTTGGGGAAGATCTCTTTTACCTGACCATTTACCTGAGCATCAAACACCAAGAATCTAATATACAAGTTCAGTTTTTAAACCTTGTCTAATTAGCTGTGTGCAATACTGTCATGGTTTCCTCATCAACTGCAGACTACAGCCCCACTCTATTTTCCAATACCTGAACATGCTATTTATTGCTGAATAAAATGTGCAATTATTGGTTTAAATATATTATTTATTGGTGAAATGAAGATACCAGATGAGATTGGTCACAATATCAACTCAGCACTGCTAAGGAGAAGTAAAGGTAAAGTGTGCTGTCGAGTCAGTGTTGACTCCTGGTGCCCACAGAGCCCTGTGGTTGTCTTTGGTAGAATACAGGAGGGGTTTACCATTGCCTCCTCCCGTGCAGTGTGTGTGAGATGGTGGCCTTTCAGCATCTTCCCATATGGCTGCTGCCCGATATAGTTGTTTCCCATAGTCTGGGAAACATAACAGCAGGGATTTGAACCAGCAACCTCTGGCTTGCTAATCAAGTCATTTCCCCACTGGCTCTGAGGTACTGAGTGCATTTTAATCACCACCAAATTCTACATTAAAAAAACAAAAAACCTTTATATCTATTTTTATAAACATTTATATATTTACAACTGACCCTACGAAACTGGCACTGGGGATTAAGGATTTCATTCTTGATCTATGTCACAGTCACCACTTACATCCTGAGAGAAGTACATAAAATGCAACACCAAAATGACTCCTTTTGATTTCTAGTACTAATATAGGCTGGGAAAGAGCCAAGGGGCTGGGAGAATTCATGGTGGCTTAGAGCAAAACAACAACAACAAACAAACAAACAAAACCAACCACCAACACAAAATAATATCTATAGAAAATAAATGAAGACTACACTAAGTTTGAGATGTTAATAGCAGCAATGGCGGGGGGTGGGGGGATACACTGAGCTTTTCAGTTAAGGCCTAGAAGTATTTACCTCTAAGTAAGTGTGCATAGAATGGATTGCAATATAAGGCCAGAAACCAACATTACAGTACACAGGTAGTCAGTGATTTACATCAAAACCAAGCTATCCTCTAGCCTCAACTGCCCTCAAAGGATCTCCGGCTGACAAAAAAAAACACCAACCCCCCAAAAAACCCAAAACAATGGCAACATTCCACAAGGAATTACTTATTGTGAACCTCTCCTAGCCAGCCTCCTGTGCTTTACCTGTTTTTCTCTAAGTCCAGTGGTTGAACAGAATAGTGATCACACAGTGTGATCTTTAACACCAGTAGAGTAAAGTGTGCCATCTTCCGCGCAGTGTGAGATGATGCCTTTCAGCATCTTCCTATATCGCTGCTGCCTGATATAGGTACTTCCCATAGCATGGGAAACATACCAGTGGGGATTCGAATCAGCAGCCTCTGCTTGCTAGGCAAGTCATTTTCTACTGCCACCTTCTAAATGAACCCAACTATGTCAAGTACGGACAGCAGAGGCTAACCAAAAGGCATAACTTCTCATTTTACGTTTTGTACAGCTACCATGAGAAAATAAGAATATCCCTGCAGGGTCAGGCCCAAAACCTATCTAGTCATAGGAACATAGGAAACTGCCATATTCTGAGTCAGACCATTGGTCTATCTAGCTCAGTATTGTCTTCACAGACTGGCAGCAGCTTCTCCAAGGTTGCAGGCAGGAATCTCTCTCAGCCCTATCTTGGAGAAGCCAGGGAGGGAACTTGAAATCGTCCAGCATCCTGTTTCACAAAGTGGCCCACCAGTTGCCTCTGAGAAGCCCACAGGCAAGAGGTGAGGACATGCCCTCTCTCCTGCTGCTGCTCTCCTGCAACTGGCATTTAGAGGCATTTTGCCCGAGGCTGGAGGTGGCTTATAGCCACCAGACAAGTAGCCACTGATAGACCTATCCTCCATGAATTTGTCTCTTTTAAAGCCATCCAAGCTAGTGGCCATCACCGCATCCAATGGCAGAGAATTCCATCAATTAATTCTGTATGGCATGAAAAATTACTTCCTTTTGTTGAACCTAAATTTCCTGCCCTTCAGTTTCATGGGATGACCCCTGGTTCTAGTGTTGTGAGAGGGAGACAAAATTCTCTCTGTCCACTCTCTCTACTTTATACACCTCTGTCATGTCTCCCCATAGACACCTCTTTTCCAAACTGAAAAGCCCCAGATGCTGTAGCCTTGCCTCATAAGGAAGGTGCTCCAGGCAAATATATATACCTCATATTAGTCAAGAATTGTGCAAGTACATGTAAATCTTTGCAGTGAAATCAGAAAACAGTTCACACTCCACTATATTTCCGTATATTTCAATGAGAAAAGCAGAAATGCAAACACTCATGTTCTGTTATCAGTTGACAGAAGGTATGAGTGTTTTGTATTTAGTGGTACACACACAAAGACAAAGTACAAAGTAAGAGACAATTTTTCATGTTAACAGCTTCACTGAAGATAGGCCCACATGTCCCACATGCCCCATCCCTAGCAAACTCCAAAATGTGAAAGCTTCTAAGACCATGATTATTAGCAGAAAATGACATCTGTGGAGGAAAGCAAGGAGTAAGATTCAACATTTAGCTGATTTTGGATCTACTACAGGAAGTTAAATGCTACAACAGCTACCGGACCATCAGTATTCATCATGATATCTGAACACAATACTAGAATCTTCCTTTTTTAAGCAGGAAAACTTGAAAATAGCGCCCTGCTATTGCAAAGCACCTTCATGTTCTTTTTTAATGTATATAAATAGCACATGTACCTTGCATGACACCCAAGCACAAGAACCAATCTGAAATGGATTAGCTTAAAATGTCATCTCCTCCGTGTATTATTTGTATTGTATTTCCAATAGTGCAGAGAGAACATCTAAAGACAAAAGGTAAGTAAATGCCCTTACTTTATTAAATAATCTTTTGAAAAGGTTGGACTTTACCAAGGAGGCTAGACTAGAAACACCCCGTACCCCACTGCTACCCTAACCACTGTTAAATGAACATCAGCCTTCTCATTAGACTCTTCAGCAACATATAAAAAGACTTTGGGGGAAAGAGAAGCTCCTGCCCATGAGTGACCATAATCTATACTGAGTCTAACAAGGAAGGCATTTAAGAGGCTCCCAATAATCTCAACTATCAACAAATGTTCATTAAACTATTGGTGATTCATTAACATCATACACTGAACCAGCCGCTGATACATGTCTGTACCTCGCAAGCCCAGACATAATTTTGACTGAACGATGCAGAAAGGGATAGAAACTGACAATAAAAGTACAAATTTGAAGAGCCAGGTTCCAGTGATAGCTGCCTACAGAAGGAACAAAATGCAAATGACAGCATGATTGTAGGGTTATTTCCTTCTATTTAGCAAGCATCAAACTGCTGCCAGCTATAATCTGATGGGGCTTTATTAATTGTTTCTGCTTGTCTGCCCTCATGTTTTAGTTATTATCTGCACCTGACAAGTAGGGAGAAGTTGCTTCTCTCTGTGTGTGTGTGTGTGTGTGTGTGTGTGTGTGTGTGTGTGTGTAAAATGACAGTTTAATACCTAGATCTTAACTATACTGAGTGCAATCTGACTGAAATCAATAGCAAAACTCCCACTGACTTGAGTGAAGCTGGATCATACCTGTAATGCAAGGATCCCACTGAATTCATTGAGCCTTCTGTGATTCATTGAGCCTTCTGTGGGGCAGATGTGACATTACCAAGATTGGGGTCAAGGTGCTTGAAGAGGGGGGGCATTAGGTCACCAAAAGCTGATTCTGTTCCTGGGACAAAGTGTTTCATTGGTTCTGATAAATGATGGAACTGGCTGCTATTATTCTAGCTCACAGGAACATAGGAAGCTACCATATACTGGTGCCCCTCATGGCAACTCACTGCACAGTAGCAGCCCTTGAGCCCTAATTTAGCCCCACCCTGTGAGTCCAGTCCTTGGTTCTTCTCCAAGAAGGAAAATTCTTGTCTGATATCCAGTCTTGTCTTGGTATCAAGTTCTCCTTGAGCTGGTATATTTGTTGTTGGTGGTGCTCCTGTCTGTCTGCTCAGTGTGACCCTTATACCTGACTTGTGGCTACTGGTTTGACCCTCTGGCTCCTTACTGTTGACTTGGTGTGACCTCTGGTCAGTGGCATAGTGAGCTTACAGGCGGCCAGAGGACAAAATGCAGCCAAGGGCCCCGTTTTTCCATCTCCAAGCCACGCCCCCTGCATCTGATGTCAGGTGCAAGAGGGCAGGGCAATTAGCTGCTGTTATCACATTGAGGGACCCCCCCCCCCTGCTGGCATGGTCAGGCTCTTTGGGCATCTCTTTGGCCACTCTCCAGCCAGCCAAGCAGCCCGCTCCTCGGGTGCCGCTCGCCCGTGGCCACTCTGCAGCACCCAGCAGCCTGTCCAGAACCTGCCTGCTGCTGCAACAGCTCTGCATGGCCGAGGCCAGCATGGTTGCCACCGCCGGGCAGGCAGGAAGAACCACCGCTAGTTCTTCCTGCCCAGCCCACCCGATCTCACTGCCAAAATGAAACCCTGTCGAGTTTCTTGAGATTAGCCCCACCTCTGGCATCTGACATCAGATGCAGGGACAAGACCAATGCCCGGGAGAGGGGTATGCTTGCTTTGCACTCCCAGCTGGCAATCACCTTGCTCACCGGCTGGGTGCAGAAATGGGCAAGGTAGCACCCCAAGCCAGGGAGGGCCTTGTGGGGCCCCCTGATCCTCCGGGCCTGGGGACAATTGTCCCCCCTTGTTCAGTGGACACTACGTCCCTGCCTCTGGCATTTCCCTGAATTTTGGCTAATGACTCACCTCCCCTGCCTGTCATTCTGCATGGTCAGACCATAGCAGCACCCGCCTGATTCCTGATCCCCAGCAGGTTGCTTGATTCTTCCAGTCCCACCTCCTGGACTTGTGCCCCCTGGCTTCCCACAGTTCAGCTCCTGGCAGATACAGAAACATCAACTGGGAAACTAAACTAGCAGCCTAACCCCTTGGACATTGGGACTCCTGATGCACAAGGAACCTGCCTGCATTCCCCAGGATGCTTGCTAAATATTCCTAGTAGGCAATCAGGCTGCAACTGGTCATCAAGCAGGAGGTTGAGCCCTTTCTCATGATCTGTGAAAAGGGCTTGGCAGGCTGGTGGGGCGGAAGGTTTGTAACCTTACCTTCCCCACAGACAATCCATGGAGGATGCTTGGTGCTTGGATTGCGCACCCAGACAATCCTCCACTAACTCCGGCAGCATGGAGGGTCAGGGACTGGAATGCATTGTCCCCCCCCCGGAACTCCCATAATGCATTGCACAAGTGCACAGTGCATTATGGGTATCCCCTGGCACTGGCTGGGAGCCCCACAGTCTGCCAGCCCCAGCCTCAAGCAGCCAGGGCTAGCAGACAATTGATAAAATGGGACTAATGGAGCGCTTGCTTCTTTAACCACAATCCTGCAGGCTCCACAGGCAGGATTGGTGCTACAGCATCACTGGTAGCCACTTGCCTCCCGCTGCTTCTCATGAGTAGCCAAGAGTGTGCTTGGCTGCCTTAACCTGCTCTCGGTTGCTCATGAGAACAGCCTCATTGTGTCATTAAAACAAGCAAGGCTAGAAAGATCCACTGAAAAGGCTGATTCTGACAAATTTGGACCTCTCATGCTAAAATGCTATACTTCTTTTTAAACTCAGAGGGCATGTGATTCCTCACTACTTAAGTCCTTTGCAAGACTTTTCAAGATAAAAAGTCTCCTTGGAATGAAACACTCCTATTTCCCCCAGGCTGGTTCATGCATCACCAATATACAGTTGTGGAGAGCCAATTCCAGCAGAGGATTGAGCAATCTGGTGCATTAAAAAACCCGAAAAACACTTGTATATATATTTTAAAACTGCAATATCCACAAGTCATTGGAACAGTCCATGGAATACAGCTGCTTGCAACAGAGTGATTGAAGGCTGATTTGCACAGTTGAAAGAAACTGGCAAATTTAGATGGGCAGAATGCAATTACCCATGACAGAATTTGTCCAGAGACTCCACAGTCACTGTCCTTCCTGTTGCAAAAACTGACATGAGTTTGTTGGTGACCAAGGTGGCAATCATGGGATGGCTTAGGAGCTTGTAGAAGATGTCATCAAGAGGGGTGAATTAGTTCAGCCAGCTCTAATTTAAAGGGAAGGGTGATGTTTTGTGAATAGCAAATGTGACTTGTGTGGCCATTTCCCGAAGTTTCCCTTCTGTTACAAAGTACTCCTTTAGTCCAGATAGTGAGATCCATCAGGTCCAGCTCTCAGGGATGCAGATTCCCTCTAAGAATTTGAGGACCCCCCCCATTTCATTGTACTCTCCCCAACACATATTTTTCTCCCCCTCCCAAAGTATCTTTTCTCTCCCCCCGCCGGGAGAAGTTGCTGCCAGTAGGGATGTGCCTGGACTGGTCCGGAGGCCACTCTAAAAGCCTCTGGACCGGTCCGGATCTGGGTGGTTCGGTTCAGGTGGGGGGTTGCTTTAAGGGCAGGGGGAGTGTTTACTTACCCCTCCCGCCGATTTCCTGCTCTGGCGTACGTAATTTTAGTAGTAATTGGGGCGGCAGGATACCTCCCTGCTGCCCCTTCCCTGCTTTCGCTATGAAAAGCTCCCAGGAATCCTCTGCGCACGCGCGCACATCACAAAAAGTGAAGTGCATGCACATTGTGCACGCGCAGAGGATTCCTGGGATCTTTTCATAGCGAAAGTGGGGAAGGGGCAGCAGGGAGGTATCCTGCCACCCCAATTACTACTAAAATTATGGGAGCCAGAGCGGGAAAGCGGCGGGAGGGGTAAGTAAACCCCCCGCTCTTAAAGCAACCCCCCACCCCAGTGCTGGACCGCAGTTTGGCGGTTCCGTGCACACCCCTAGCTGCCAGTCCTTACTTGCATACAAGCCCACAGAAGATATTAGCCCACACAAATTGTTACTAGCCATCTGCCCACATATAACTGTGTTCATTATCTGTGGAAGATTGTCAAGGCCGAACTGGAGGCAACTGGAGAGTGAGAAATCAGGCCCATGCTTGCAGTCAAGGATTCCCACACTTTTTAAACAAGTGTACCCCTTCTGCTACAGCCTTCAGCTCAGGTACCCCATAGAGATCTTTAGTGTTCATGTGTGCATGTGCGTGCAAGCACATACACATTTAAATGTTACAGTCACGAG
Source organism: Hemicordylus capensis (assembly GCF_027244095.1). Lineage (NCBI taxonomy): Eukaryota > Metazoa > Chordata > Lepidosauria > Squamata > Cordylidae > Hemicordylus > Hemicordylus capensis. Next base: position 20,595,423 of record NC_069661.1, on the reverse strand, counting down.
ACTCCAGTCACTGGCTTTCATCCAGATTTATAATTTTCCCCAATGAAATTAATAGGCCAAGTTTACCTATTAATGGGAGCACTCAGTGCTAATCTTCATAAGCCTGCCAGTCAGGGAGAGGAGAGATGGTTAGGGAGAGGAGAGCTAGTCTTGTGGTAGCAAGCATGACTTTATCCCCATAGCTAAGCAGGGTCTGCCCTGGCTGCATCTGAATGGGAGACTTGATCTGTGAGCACTGCAAGATATTCCCCTTAGGGGATGGAGGTGCTCTGGAAAGAGCAGAAGGTTTCAAGTTCCCTCCCTGGCTTCTCCAAGATAGGGCTGAGAGAGATTCTCGCCTGCAACCTTGGAGAAGCCGCTGTCAGTCTGTGAAGATAATACTGAGCTAGATAGACCAATGGTCTGACTCAGTATATGGCAGTTTCCTATGTTCCTATGTCAGGCTGAGGGGAGGGGTATGCTGAGCTTTAGCACAAACCAATCAGGAGCAGAGGGCCTTCACACCCCCCCCCCCCAGTGGAAACATCGCTGAGAATGCATCAGCTTCAAGCTGGCAATCCTCAGATGGGGAACAAATAGTGCACCTGCAGCTAAGGCAGGCAGGACGGGGTCCGAGTACCCCCTGGGAGCCCTTCATGTACTCCCTGTAGGAAACCCCTACTTCACATGAACATTAAATCCTCTACCTTGTTTAGTTTTAATTGAAATCCAGCATAAAACTGTATTTTGTACCTACTGGGCATCTGAATGCTTATTTTGCCAACATATGTATGTATGTACGTATGTATGTATATATCTATCAAATTTGTAAACCGCCCCAAACTTCCGTCTCTGGTCAGTTTACAGCAACATGAAACAAATTAAGACAAAAATGAGAACTTTAAAACAATTTAAAATCACCATCAAGTTAAAGAGCTTGAGTGAAAAGATAAGTCTTTAAGGACTTTTAAAAAGTTGTCAGAGATAGGGAGGCTCTTATTTCAGCAGGGAGGGCATTCCGGAGTCCCAGGGCAGCAACAAATGAGCTGGTGGCAACTGCAGACGAACCTCTCCGGATGATCTCAATGGGCGATGGGGCTCATGGGGAAGAAGATGTTCTCTTAAATACCCTGGGCCTAGGCAGTTTAGGGTTTTATAGGTTATAACTAGTGCTTTGTATTTTGCCCAGAAACTTATTGGCAGTCAGTGTAGTTCTTTTAGTATACAAATAATATGGTCTTTCTGAGATGACCCAGAGACCAACCTGGCTGTCTCATTCTGGACCAACTGCAGTTTCTGGACTATGTACAAAGGCAGCCCCACACAGAGCTCATCACAGTAGTCAAGTCTGGAGGTTACCAGCAGATGTACAACTGTTCTGAGGTCATTTATCTCAAGAAATGGATAAAACTGGCTTATCAGCCGAAGCTCATAGAAAGTACCTCTGGCCACCACCTCAACCTGCAACACCAGGGAGCGATTTGGATCCAGAAGCACTTCCAAACTGCATGCCTGTTCCTTCTGGGGAAGTGTGACCCAATCCAGAACTGGCAGATCAAAATTGTCTCCCAAGTTCCAACCCAACACAATAAGTACCTCTGCCTTATTTGGATTCAGTCTCAGAAGTCATTCACATCATCAGAAACGGTGTTCTACTCAGGTTTGAGAGCTGTGTGTACTCCCAGTTTTCAGTTGTGTCTGCAGTGGCAGTGCAAACTTTATAAATAATGCAAAGAGAGGCCTAGAATGTGAAACAACAGAATCTTTACTTAAAGGATGAAACTCTTACAACAATATGAAATGGCCACTGCTCTAGGTCCCCCCCCCCGACTTTAGCCCTATTCACATGTTATGTTCAACACTCTTATGAGTGTACAGTGTTCACAGGTACAGATCTGTACACAAGGACAGTGATCCACACATTACGTCAAACACAGCTACAGTATAGCAGTATGCTTCCCATCTGTGGCATGCGTTTGAGGGGCCCACACCCAGATTCACTTTTATCATGAAAGCAGGTACAGTCATCCACAAAAAAACATGTATGAGTATATAGACATCTACACAGTTGTACAACATAATGTCTGAGCAGAGCTTCAGTGTTCCTTAAAGAAGTCCTCCTGAACAACCACACATGGAGTGTTTACTAAACAAACTTTTAAAGTTGCTGGTGGCCTGCTTTTCTTCTGTTCTTTATGTCCCAGCTCAGGTTTTCTGGGATGCAAATGGCTCACTTTGAGAATGTTTCTATTTTTAACAGGGGAAAATAATATGCATAGATTTAGACAACTGAAGTTCACGCACCAATAGGCCCGTCTCTCTTAGTTAAGCTTGTATATATGCCTGCTGATTCTCATTTGATGTTAAAAGAAAACAGGGATCCTGAAGAAATCAGGTAGCTGCCATGTTTTTTTCATCACCCGTTAATGGAAGATCATGCAAAGCAAAGCTGTATCCATTACACTTTGGGAAAGAGCCGAGCTGAATATTTGTAGCAAAATTCATATCCACCAAGATTCAAAAGCAAGTGTGTGCAACCCATGTGGGAAGTCTAAAGGAATGTCGAGTATGAACAGGAGCATTTGTGTGAGTGCTCCAGAGATAAATGCTTTCCAAACCAATTTCAAGGCTACTCAAGGCTCAGTAGACACTTAATCAGTTCTTGCATTTCCCAGAGTTGTAGTTCAAATGTAAAATTGACATTAGCTAGCAGTACTTTTGGTTTTTTTTTTTTTTTTAAATAGTCCTATCCAGCCCCCTATTCCAAACTGACATTCACAAGTGACACATTCTAGTCCAGGGTTCCTAACCTTGGGTCCACAGATGATGCTGTCATCAATGTCATACAATCCCTAGAGGTATCTTAGAAAATCTGCTAGCCTCTTCTGAACCACAGTTTCAATGGTTTCTTGCAAGGAAGTCAGAACAATTAACCTAGCTATAAATTTAAAACTGACTACCTGGTTTAGCAGTTCTTAAAACAGTGGTTTGCATAGCTTAGCAGTCTGTTAAACCCAGGGAAGATACAATATACCCAAACAATCTGGAGCAATTGCAGGGGAGGGATCTTGTATTGTATTGTATCGTATTGTATCTGGATGGTGTGATAGCTCAGTGGTAGAGCATCCACTTTGCATGCAGGAGGATTCGGGTTCAATCCTTGGCATCCCCAGGTAGGGCTAAGAGAGACTCCTGCCTGCAACTTTGGAGAAGCCACTGTGTGTCAGTGTTGTCAATATGGAGCTAGATGGACCTATGGTCTGACTCAGTATAGGGCAGCTTCCTATGTTTCTGTGGGTGACTACTTTTAATAAGAGGATGCTGAAGTAGATGGAGTCTGTCTGATCTAAAAGAGGTTTTGCTACATTCTGTCTTCACACCCCATTTTTTTAAAAAGTGTAAGTGGTAGAAAAATAAGTGCAAACACCAGCTGCCATTCACAAGCACAGTATGCATGCCCTTGAGTTCTGTAGAAGAACACTTCACTGGAGATGCTGATCAACAATCAGAAACAATTGATCTCTTATTACAAATTATTTTATCTCCCTCCCAAAGAGCTACTTGAAGCATTCCTAAAGGCTTGGCAACGCTCAGTGGGATTTTTAAAAACCCTTTCCCTATGAACAGCAGACCCCACTTGCCACATGGCAGACTCCTTGGGGAGGTCCCCTGAGATTCAGAAAGCAGTTTGCCATGCACCATGGAGGGTTGCTGCTTGAGAAGCACAAGCCAAAAGTCCCAGGTTGGAAAGGAAAATTCTCCAAAGAATTCAAAAGAGAATTTCAGGATTCCTTCAAGGAGAAACTGAAATTAAAAGAGCAATAACAGAGTTCCTCCCAAGGAAAAACATAAGGGAATTTTCTGACAGTTTCTTCACCTAAAACCTCCTTGGGTGCAGAGAAGCTGGTGGTTCTTTGAACCCCAGCTCATGACACAAATGAAGAGAATCCACAGAGGCCGTATGCTGCTAAATACTAGTTTGTAGGCAGCCACAGCAAGGGAAAGGGCTGCTGCTTTTGTATATTGTTTGTGGGCTTTCTGGAAGCATTTGACTGGCTTCTACCACCGCAAACAAATGCTGGGTTATATGGAACTTTCATCTGATCTAGCAGGTAGGAACATAGGAACATAGGAAACTGCCATGTACTGAGTCACACCATTGGTCTATCTAGCTCAGTATTGTCTTCACAGACTGGCAGCGGCTTCTCCAAGGTTGTAGGCAGGAATCTCTCTCAGCCCTATCTTGGAGAAGCCAGGGAGGGAACTTGAAACCTTCTGCTCTTCCTAGAGCGGCTTCATCCCCTGAGGGAAATATCTTGCAGTGCTCACACATCAAGTCTCCCATTCATATGCAACCAGGGCAGACCCTGCTTAGCTGTGGGGACAAGTCATGCTTGCTACCACAAGACCAGCTCGCCTCTCAGACCAGCTCTTCTCTCAATGGTACTTCTTGTGTTCTGTGGCTAGATTAACATTTTATGTTAATTCAGGTCATAGCTTCATAAAATTGCTGGTTTTAGAGAAAATTTGAACAGGCAAAGTTTGAGAGTTTCCCCTCCATTCTATCTAATAGATCTGTGTAACTCAAGAGTTTGCAAATTCTTTTGTCTAACAAAAGAAGATACAAAGAACAATAAAATAAATTGAATAACAAGAAAATAACAAGAAAAAGAACAATACAATAAATTGTTCTACCAACTTCCTCTCTTTCAATGTATAGATTCTACAACACCAGGTATGCACAGTGGATATCTGCAGACATGAATGTACACCCATGTGTGCAAAAGTTCTTGAAAAGGGCCTCCCCTTCAGGGTTCCAGGACTGATGCTCCCAGCAAATAAGAAATGCGAGGTAACTCTGGCACCACCAGTAGCCTTGAAATCAGAATATGTTGAGAGAAAGGTTCCACAGTGCCATTGGCAGTGGAGATTCCTCCACAATGTGTTGCTTTTTTAAAAGCCAGATGATGTGAAAAGCGATCATTCAGTGACAAAGGTAATCAATGACAGCCTGAAACATTGAAAGTGTGTTACATCAAAAGATCACATCCAGCAAACATTCCCCAGCAGTGAAGTGACCTGGTCTGCCCTGTACACAACCATTAACCCTCTAAAATCCAACAAGACTTGAGAGAAAATTGTAACAGAAATTCCCAAGAGTCCAATGGTTATGCAAATACAAAACTCCCATTTACACAGTGGCTCCAATCCAGCTCTCACAGAGTGCAACAACACAACTGATGATGCATGCCCCCATCCATATAAAAAGATGCATCAGTGGAGCCAAATGAATGTCACACACTGCAGATTTAGATGCACACACCAGTGAAGAGATGCCTTATATTGATTCAGACCAGTGGTTCATCTTGCTCAGTTTGTCTACACTGACTGGCAACAGCTCTCCAGGGTTTCAGACAGGGATCTTTCTCAGCCCTACCTAGAGATGCTGCCAGGCATTGAATCTGTGACCTCTTGCATGCAAGGCATATGCTCTACCATTGAGCTAAGGCCCTTTCCTTAGTCTGCATTCACACTGTGCCCTGAGGAGCATGCTTCTGCATTGGAATCTCATTTGCTGAAACAGACTGAATGTCTACATTTTAAAGTGTCCAGATTTTATTTTGCATGATTTTAGTTCCAGCAGATTTGACCATAAAAACTACCCTGCTAGATCAAACCAAAGGCCCATCAAGTCCAACATCCTGTTTCCCACAGTGCCCAATCTGACGCCACCAGGAAGTCCACAACCAGGGCAAGAAGGCAACAACTCTCTTCCACTGCTCCTCCTCAGCAACTTGTCTCTGAACCTGGGAGTTCCACAGAGCCAGCAATAGGCCACACGACCACAATTTTGTCTAATCCCCTTTATAGCCATCTAACCCAGTGGCCACCATTAATTATTTTTTTGCCTGCAAATTCCATAAATTAATAATGTGCAGTGTGAAGAATTAATTTATGGCAGGGGGATGTGGGCTGAATCTACTGCCAATTAATTTGATTTATACATCAACTGATCCCTCTCATGTATCTCACTCATGTACGATTTCCTCCTACCAATGACTGTATGTGTATCAAGTGACACTGGTAGAATTGTTATCAATGCTTCAGTTACAGGGGACAGCAGAAGAGGTCCACTCCTTACCTTCTGTGCTGGGCCCTGAGCTACTGTTTTTGGGAGGCTACGGGGCCCATGTTTTGGTTAAAACTGGAGGGAGTTAAAGGCTGGGGTTTGTGGAGTTCATGAAGGACCCTCCTACCTTTCTCCCCATCATTTACTTTTTTGTTGTTTTAACTAATGTTTTACTTTTTCTGTTTTTACTTTGTTGTAAACCGCCCAGAGACGTAAGTTTTGGGTGGTATAAAAATATGTTAAATAAATAAATAAATAAATTTATTTTTGTCGAAGTACAACACCCATCATCCCTGAATATTGGCCACTGTGGCTGGGGATGCTGGGAGCTGTAGTCCAAGAACATCTGGAGGGCCCAAGCTGTACAGTGTTGAGCAGCACCAGCTGTTCTTCAAGAGCCATGGGCAAGTTGGATAGGATGTTGGTAAGTCAAGCTAAGAAAATGGCATTTATTATTCATCCCTTGTTCCTTTCTCTTAGCCTAAGGAGGAGCTTGCCAACTGCTCTGAACACCAGGCCTTGCTTCTGGCAAGAGGTTTGTGCTTGTTCTGCATATGACTCTAATTGTATTCAGCCTTCCCCCATTCGAGGATAAGCTGTTTTTGTGAAATTCCTGGCTTGATGTCTAGACATAAGAGGTTGGGGATACATTTCAGGTGATAAGAAATCTTTTGTCGTTGATCGAGGGCAAACCTCTGGACTTCTCTGCCTTATGCCAAATGCTTGCAAAGGGGCAAGGAGATGGGAAGATAGCAGAAGGCTGTAGCAGAACGTGTTCCACTGTGAAATCAAGCAAGGAATATGCAAAGGCACAGAAACTCTTGAGAAGCCAAACAAAAATTTACAGCAGGTCAGAAGCTGTAACTGCTCTTGATGTATTATTAACTTCCTTGGCAGACTTTTGCTTCCCTCTAATTAAGCTCTCCAGAAGCTTGGTTTACCTTGAACTCTCTTGACTGCACTTTGTTGGGTTGACAACATTTTTACATCATTCAATTAAAGAAAAAGTCTGCAGTTTTTGTGACATGCAAACAAAATAAATACAATTTTATCCATGGATTTGATGTATAAATAAAATAAATCTAATCTAAGAGTGTCACGCGGTCATAAGAGTTTTCAAAATTTCTCAGTTCCAGTTTTTTTGTGTCTCTGAATCTGGCATTTGGAGCCAGAGGTTCTCAAACTTGGGTCCCCAGATGTCATTGGACAACAATTTTCCATCATTGCCAGCAACAATGGGCTTTGGTCATTGTGGCTGGGAATGATGGGGTTTGTAGTCTAAGAACATCTGGGGACCCAAGTTTGAGAACCTCTGGCTTAAGGGTTGCTATTCTTCATCCCTACCCCACAAAGACAGCAGGAGACCAAAGTCATAAATCACTACTCACAGGGTTGTTGTGAGGATAAAAATAAGCATGTACACCACTCTGAGCTACTCAAAGGAAGAGTGGGATATAAGTAGAATGAATGAATGAATGAATGAATGAATTAATACATCATCATCATTATTATTATTATTATTATTATTATTATTATTACAACATTTATATCCTGCTCTTCCTCCAAGGAGCCCAGAGCGGTGTACTACATACTTAGGTTTCTCCTCACAACAACCCTGTGAAGTAGGCTAGGCTGAGAGAGAAGTGACTAGCCCAGAGTCACCCAGCAAGTATCATGGCTGAATGGGGATTTGAACTCAGGTCTCCCCAGTCCTAGTCCAACTACTACACCACACTGAAGGAAGGAAGGAAGGAAGGAAGTCTTTATGGGGATTTCCAGTCTGAACTCCAGCCGGCCATTGACTTTGGCTTCCAATGCAAAGTAAACACGACAAAGATGACAGGGAATAGAGAGACACCACTCTACACCCACAGAGAATCACAGCCAATAGTGGTTACAATTATAAACATAACCCATCATTTTGTTATTATTTATTATTTATAAGGTGCCTAGAATTTTCTAGTTGCTGTATAATTTTTTTTTAAGACACAGGCTTACAATCTACTAGACACAATACAAAAGGAATAGGGGATAGGGAGGGAAGAGGAGAACAATCAAGCTCAGATACCACTTCTTAAATAAAATGATACAATTCTTGTAATGACCAGGTGGAGGGGCATTGAGGCACCACATGGCACTTGGGATTGCCTCACCCCTTCCCAATGTCCCTTAATATTTTTTTCTCTCAGTCCCGATGAAGTGTCCTGATGTGTCACTCACTACAACTGTACCAAATTTTTGTTCAAATCAGTTAGACGGTCCACAAGTTAGCCCACATGTGCCTCAACATTTACACATGTGCCATCTTGAATCGGGGTGGATGACATCATCACAAACTATTATTATTATTGTTATTATTTATTTACATTGTATATCCCGCTCTTCCTCCAAGGAGCTCAGAACGGTGTACTACATACTTAAGTTTCTCCTCACAACAACCCTGTGAAGTAGGTTAGGCTGAGAGAGAAGTGACTGGCCCAGAGTCACCCAGCTAGAATCATGGCTGAATGGGGATTTGAACTTGGGTCTCCCTGGTCCTAGTCCAGCACTCTAACCACTACACCACGCTGGGTCCACTAAGTGTGGTACTAAGTACCACAAGAGTACCAAGTGCCACTCCTTCCTGGTACTAAGTACCACTCCTATGTTCCTATTGGGCTCATGGGCTGAATGAGCCCGTGGAGAGGAGAGCTGGTCTTGTGGTAGCAAGCATGACTTGTCCCCTTAGCTAAGCAGGGTCCACCCTGGTTGCATATGAAAGGGAGACTAGAAGTGTGAGCACTGTAAGATATTTCTCTCGGGGATGGAGCCGCTCTGGGAAGAGCATCTAGGTTCCAAGTTCCCACCCTGGCTTCTCCAAGATAGGGCTGAGAGAGACTCCTGCCTGCATCCTTGAAGAAGCTGCTGCCAGCCTGTGTAGACAATACTGAGCTATATGGACCAAGGGTCTGACTCAATATATGGCAGCTTCCTATGTTTTTATGTTCCTAAGAGGGCATGTCTAAGAGGGCATGTCTAAACAGATACCTAATTACAGCGAGCAACTGAACTGCAAAGGCTAGAGTAAGATGTGCAAGTAATAATGTACAACATTATTTATTATTATTATTATTATTATTATTATTACTATTATTATTATTTACATTTTATATCCTGCTCTTCCTCCAAGGAGCCCAGAGCGGTGTACTACATACTTAAGTTTCTCCTCACAACAACCCTGTAAAGTAGGTTAGGCTGAGAGAGAAGTGACTGGCCCAGAGTCACCCAGCTAGTATCATGGCTGAATGGGGATTTGAACTTGGGTCTCCATGGTCCTAGTCCAGCACTCTAACCACTACACCACACTGGCTCTTGGAGCAGATCTGGGGCACTTTCATTTGGAAAAGAGGTGACTAAGGGGAGACATGATAGAGGTCTATAAATTATGCATGGAGCTGAGAGAATGGAGGGCCACCTAATTGCACAGCGGGGAAGAAACCAGACTAGAGAGCAGGAGATTGCTGGTTCGAATCCCCGCTGGTGTGTTGCCCAAAATATTGGAAACTCCTATATTGGGCAGCAGCAATATAGGAAGGTGCTGAAAGGCATCATCTCATCTTGCGTGGGAGATGGCAATGGTAAACCCCTCCTGTATTCTGCGAAAGAAAACCACAGGGCTCTGTGGGTGCCAGGAGTTGACACTGACTCGATGGCACAATCTTTCCTTTCCTTTAGAGAGGGTGGGCAAAGAGAAATTTTTCTCCCTCTCTCACAACTCTAGAACCGGGGGTCATCCCATGAAACTGAAAGCCAGGAAATTTAGGATCAAGAAAAGGAGGCACTTTCCCACACAGCACATAATTAATCTATGGAATTATCTGCCACAGAATGTGGTGATGGCCACTACCATGGATGGCTTTAAAAGGGGCTTAGACAAATTCATGGAGGACAGGTCTATCAATGGCTAGTGGTCTGGTGACTATGGGCCACTCCAGCCTCAGAGGCACGATGCCTTTGAATACCAGTTGCATGGGAGCAGCAGCAGAAGAGAGGGCATGCCCTCGCCTGTGCACCTCCCAGAGGCATCTAGTGTTCGAAACAGGATCCTGGATTAGATGGGCTTTGGGTCTTATCCAGCAGGGCTGTTCTTAAGTTCTTATGACTGCATGCCCTTCACCATCTCCCCAGTTCTGAATTGCCTAAATTTCTATGCACACACAAGTTTGCCTGTTGATAGATTAAGTAGTTATTGTTTGAGTGAATATATTCTCTGCCAAGTGTCCACTTCCTATTGGTCACACTTGGGTACTTTATATATAGTTACATCTCCCCCCTCCTTTATACTCATAGATTTTTTCTACATACAGCCCAATCCTACAGCATTTTATATACACCATATTTACTCAGAACTACATATCCCTTGTGCTCGGTAGTTCTCAGTCCAAGAAAAGTCAGCATAGGATTGCAGCCTTCATGTTATGGGAAGGATGCTTGAAGTGCACCCACCGTGAAACATCAACTCCACAAACAAAACCAAGAAAAGATAACCTTTACACCGGGCACAATGAAGCAAGCAATCATCCATCTGGGAATAGCCATTCATTGTGTCAGCTTCTCAGTCAATCAAAAGACAATAAGGTTTGAGCAACCAGTCAATCAACAAGCCACGCCAGGTAGTCCACTTTTGCTAACTGCAAATTTCAGACTCTAAACACAAAATCTTGCCAGAGGGCAAATTTGGATGGGGAATGAAGTGGAAATCTTTCAGATATGGCTACAAGATGTGGCTACAAAATATCTACAACTAGGTGCAAAAAATAGAAAGCTGTTGAATGCATCTCCACCTTCGAAAATACCATCGGAGTCTGCACTTGCCTCCCACATGATCAGTTCCCCCTGCGCCCGCATCCTACATGATCACTTTCCCCTCCTCCTAGCTAGGTTTTTGCTGACAGATGACTACTAGTAATATGTGTGTATACACACACACACACACACACACACACACACACCACTCTTCAACCAATGTTCGCAAAATGGCTTACATAGATAAATAATTAATACATCAATAAGATGGTCCCCTGTCCCCAAGGGGGGCTCACAATCACAATCTAAAAAGAAACATAAGGCAGATGCCAGCAACAGCCAATGGAGGGATGCTGTGCTGGGGTTGGATACGGCTAGTTGCTCCCCCACCCGCTAAATATAAGAGAATCACCACTTTAAAAGGTGTCTCCCAAAACTGGGAGTGCGCAGAACTCCCAAATCTGGATAGGATCTTTGACCTACCCAGTTTACCATTGCGAGAACAGTCATTTTGCCTTAAAAGCTTTTCTTCCACTCCCTCTTCTTTTGCTTAAGATTGCAATCCTAGCAATTTAGTACATTCATCTTATAGTATACATGCTTATGCCCAAGCAAAATCTGATTACTGGAGAAACAGATAATTGCTAGTAACAATAAATCTACTACCCTTATCTTCCACACGTATCAGACAAGAAGAGGTTACATCAAAACATCTGCTGTAGGATGAATACCCTATTGTATCCTGGCATAATTTTCTTGAAAGCCCACAAGCTGGGTAGGATGCGTAAGAACCAGCCTAAGGCAGAACACTAAAAATATTGTGCAGCTGAGCCCCCACAATACTACTAAAGCAATACAACAATCTTCAAAGATGTTGACCTGACTAGTTGTCAACACACACAAAGAGGAGGGAAAGCAGAATTCATATAATTTTAGCTCAGCTTTGTACCCATCCAGTATACTCTAAAACAGACTTTTCAGTTCGAGTCTGCAAGAACCTGAGTGAATTCAGGCTTTCAGTGCAAGCTAAGCAGAATGTCATCAAGATTAAAAATTACCTGTGCAGAAAAAGAATACTGTGAAAACCCCAATGATTAGTTACCAGATGCTTCCTTTGAGCAGTCTAAACCAGTTTGTAAGGAACCAGATGAGAAATTCACAGGAAGGTCTTCCAGAAACAAGAGGTTATACTGTTCCTCAACAGGCCACGCCGAACCTACTTCTTACCTGTCAGTAGCAGTTGCCAGACAACAAGATGGAGAAAATTCTTCCACATTTTAATTTCACTGGCAAGGTGCCTTACTGGGAATTGTATGTTGTATCAGAGAAAACGGTCTGAAAGGAAAGTTAGGGTGAAGCACACCCAGGTGGAGGAGGCACTGAAAAGTCTACCATATGATTGCTCTACCTATCTGGAGTGATGGTAATCTGTAGTCCCCAAACACACCAATAAGACCAGCATTATTGCCCTTTCACACAGCTGGTTATACTGAGCATCACCATATGGCTGGAGTGTCATAAAATCATAGCATTTGCGAGTTAAAAGGAAACTGGGAGGTCTTCTAGTCCAACCCACTGTTCAGTGCAAAAAAATCAGGATCATTTTACAGCCCTCCCCATAATGTGTTCACTGTACTGGAATTGCATGGGAAGATTTTAAGCAGCTACTGTGTGGCTGCCTGTCATCTGAAGCTACACACAGCAGGGTGCCCTTTTCAAAATAGCCTTCAGAATTCAATTATTCTGATTAAAACTTCCACATGTAATCATGGAACCTTCAGGACACAAAAGGGCCTGCTTATCTTCTCAATATTAGCCAGAGGCATATCTAGGGAAAATAGCGCCTAGGGCAAGCACTGAAATTGCGCCCCCTGTCCAAACATCTGACACCCATCTTTCACATAACTTTACCATAATATCAGCTCAAAAATACAAGTCAAGCTCATTATTCTTTTAATATTTCAAAAACTATTTCGCAGTGGACGTAGCCAGACCAAAAAATGCTGGGAAACTACAAATTTCAGTATGTTGGGGCTCATGAAATACCCACATACTATGTGGAAGTATACTTGGAAAACTAAACTGAAGTGCCTGTCTAATTCTCTACTCTGCATTGTAGCATTACTATTACATAAGTTTTTAAAATAAATGGAGAATTTGACTTTTCCCAGATACTCTGAAAATAATTAAAGGATATGCAGAGTAAACTGTGTCACCACTTAGAATATATTCTAGTATTTCAGAAAGACAGTTAAAATGAGAGAAAGAGAGCAAGAAACTCCCAGTGGGACTTACAGGTGAAACTCAGAAAATTAGAATATCGTGCAAAAGTCCATTAATTTCAGTAATGCAAATTAAAAGGTGAAACTGATATATGAGACAGACGCATTACATGCAAAGCGAGATAAGTCAAGCCTTAATTTGTTATAATTGTGATGATCATGGCGTACAGCTCATGAAAACCCCAAATCCACAATCTCAGAAAATTAGAATATTACATGGAACCAAGAAGACAAGGATTGAAGAATAGAACAATATCGGACCTCTGAAAAGTATAAGCATGCATATGTATTCAGTACTTGGTTTGGGCCCCTTTTGCAGCAATTACTGCCTCAATGCGGCGTGGCATGGATGCTATCAGCCTGTGGCACTGATGAGGTATTATGGAAGACCAGGATGCTTCATTAGCAGCCTTCAGCAATTCTGCATTGTTTGGTCTCATGTCTCTCATCCTTCTCTTGGCAATGCCCCATAGATTCTCTATGGGGTCAGGTCAGGCGAGTTTGCTGGCCAATCAAGCACAGTACACTGTATACTTTTCAGAGGTCCGATATTCTTCAATCCTGTTCTTCAATCCTTGTCTTATTGGTTCCATGTAATATTCTAATTTTCTGAGATTGTGGATTTGGGGTTTTCATGAGCTGTACGCCATGATCATCACAATTATAACAAATTAAGGCTTGACTTATCTCGCTTTGCATGTAATGCGTCTGTCTCATATATCGGTTTCACCTTTTAATTTGCATTACTGAAATTAATGGACTTTTGCACGATATTCTAAGTTTCTGAGTTTCACCTGTATACTAAGGATTTCACACTGATTCAAAGACAAACTCACCATTCCCCCTCCCCCCGCTGCCCTCTTAATTCACCACCACAGCCCGTCCCGGGCTGATTTTCAGGCCTGTTCGGGCCTGCAAACATCGGCTTGGTGGCCATTTTGGAAGCTGCAATGCATGCTCAAATGGCCTCTGTGAGGCCTGGCAAGGCCTAGGGCCTCACAGGGACCATTTGAGTACCTGCAGTGGCCATTTAATTTTTTTTTTTAAATGGCCTCAGAAAACAAAATGGCCACTGCGCATGCTCAAATGGCCTCTGCGAGGCCTGACATGGCCTAGGGCCTCTTAGAAGCCATTTGAGCATGCATGGTGGCCATTTTGTTTTTGGTGGCCATTTTTTTTAATTTTAAGAAATGGCACCCCCCTTCAAGTGGCGCCCGGGGCATATGCCCTGCCTGCCCCACCCTAGATATGCCCCTGAGCAAGCGTGACTTGTCCCCTTAGCTAAGCAGGAATTGCCCTGGTTGCATATGAAAGGCAGACTTGATGTTTGAGCTCTGTAAGATATTCCTCTCAGGGGATGGAGCCGCTCTGGGAAGAGAATAGGGTTTCAAGTTCCCTTCCTGGCTTCTCCAAGATAGGGCTGAGAGAGATTCCTGCCTGCAAACTTGGAGAAGCTGCTGCCAGTCTGTGTAGACAATACTGAGCAAGATGGACCAATGGTCTGACTCAGTATATGGAAGATTCCTATGTTCCTATGTAATGGATTGCAACCTGCCCTAAAGAGGGTCACAGTGATGTCCTCACACTGGCAGTAATGGCCCAAGGCATGTTGGCACCTGAAGCAGGGCACCAGAAGCTATTCCTGCCCCATCCCCCCCCCCCCCCACACGTGTACTAGGGATGTGCACAGAACCGCAGCTGGGTGGTTAGAAGGCAGCAGGGGGGTGCCTCTTTAAGGGCAGGGAAGGTTGCACTTACCCCTCCCGCTGCTTTCCCCCCGCCGGTGCTCGTTGCCGTTAAAAGCCTTTGGGGCGGCAGTGTACCTTCCTGCTACCCTCGCCCCTCCTCGGCCAGAAGTGGCCGGAAGTACCGGGCACACAAGTACCTGGTACTTCCGGCCACTTCCGACTGAAGAGGGGGAAGGGGTGGCAGGGAGGTACGCTGGAGCCCCAAAAGGCTTTTAATGTCAACAAGTGCCGGTGGGGGGGAAGCGACGTGAGGGGTAAGTGCACCCTCCCCTGCCCTTAAAGCAGCACCCCCTGGCCTCAAACTTTGACCCCCCCCCCAGTCTTCGAACCTGTTTGGAGGCCCATAAAAGGTCCTCCAAACAGTTTTGTGCACATCCCTAATGTGTACACTTGGCCTCACTCCCTTTTCGACTGCTTAGCTTGTTGACTGTGAGATTAAGGGTACTTGGGTAATGGCAGTGGTTGAACAGCACATCCTTGTTGCTCATTCTGTGCTGTTAAGGGTCTTGCTGTGCCCTGAGGCAGCAACCTCAGGCAGCCCTTGAAACTGCCCAGCTGTGGTGATGGTGGCAGGACCAGGCAGCCATGTTGCATGTAGTCAGAAGCAGGCAGGCAAAGGGCCAAACTGCTCCACTTCCTCCTCTTTCTTCTCCTGTGCTCAGTTTAAATGAGAGGAGGAAGTAGAGCAGGCCTGCTCAACTTTGGCCCTCCTGCAAATGTTGGCCTACAACTCCCATAATTCCTGGCTATTGGCTACTGTGGCTGGGGATTATGGGAGTTGTAGTCCAAAAACAGCTGGGGGGCCTTGGTTGAGCCGGCCTGAAGTAGAGGAAGAGTAATGGGGAGAGGGTATTCTGGCCATAGAGCTGGGCTAGAGTGGAGTTGCCCATAGAGTTGGGCTAGAGTGCTGCTGCTGATGGCTCTGTGTGCTGCCAGGGGCAACAGGAGTGAGTGGGTGAGGCAGCTGCAAATCTGCCATTCCCCTCAGTTCACTGCCCAAGGCAACTCACTTCACCATGCTGTGTGGATGGGTTGGCCCAGCATGCAGGTCTTCTGAAGCTGGAGAAGGAAAAGAAGAGGGACAAAAAGAGACTGACAGAGACAGGACATATAGGAAAGGTTAAAAATGCACAAAAGATAACAAGTGGGACCAGGGTTTCAGGTTGGGTCCTGGTCCTGGAAAGGGTGGAGGCTACTGCTCTGTACTTGGTTGCAATAAACATTCACATATAAGTGAGAACTGCCATCACATCTCGGGGATTGTTGGGATTTCTGCTCTTAGGATTCTGGCAAGTGGCTGAACAGTGTTCCATGTAAGAGGGGTTCCCAGATGTTGCTGATTACAACTCCCATAATCTCCAGCCAAAGGCCATTGCAGCTGTGGATTCTGGGAGTTGTAGTCAACAACAGCTGGGAATCCCTCTTACAGGGAACACTGGTGCTGAATACTGCAGAAGCCTGTTGGGCTTATTGATGTTGTAGACCACCTTGGGGACTGCAGATGAAACACAGTATATAAATGCAACCAAACAAACAAGGCAAGAAGCTGTAGTTTCCCCCCAGCTTCTCATATTCCGCTGCCTTTAGACATGGCATTTCTATTTAGCTATCATGGCTGCTAGCTGGCCATAGATCAATCCCCCATCAATATGTCTAACCCTTTTTGAAAAACTATCTTGAGGCAGTGAACTCCATGAGTTAATTATGCATGATATGAAGTAGTACTTTTTGTTGTCTGTCCTGAGCTGATTGCAAGTTTCTTTGGGTGGTTGTGAGTTTTTAGCATTATGAGATCCAGTTTTCCAACTGAAGTCTCTTCTGGTATTGGCTAGCCCAGGGGTTCCCAACCTTGGGTCCCCAGATGTTGTTGGACTGCAACTCCCATCATCCCCTCCCTTCAACCATTATGTCTGGGAATGATGGGAGGTGTAACTCCAACAACATCTGGGACCCAAAATTGGAAAGCCATGGACTGAGTGCCCAAATTAATTGTACAACCCAGTCAGAAAACATCTGATGTTAATTGGATGCACATATGTCCATTTGCATTTGAGTGGTGGTAAAACCAGATTAATGTGTAATGTCTCATTTTTAAATTCTTCTTTATGTTGCTATCTTCTTGCATTAATGGCACAACTCTTTTAAAATACCATTTAGCAAGATGGCTATTACCATATCCATTTAGTTGCTTCCTCGCAAACAGATCATGTCCAATCCATTGCCCCATGACTGTGCATCTAAATGAAATACTTAGTCTATATGTTAGATTTTAAAAGCCATCTGTTTCATTTATTACAATCCGGCATTTTGCTGACATAAGGCTGGGATTTGCTTCTGTGTTAAGCTGAGTCAGCTGCTTGCTTTTAAGTGGGGGCCTCCTTCAAACAAAGCGAGAAAAATTCTCCTGGGAAATTGTAAAGCTGGGGCCACAAGAGTTTGATGAAGAAGGAACCTTGTAAGCCAGCATGCCGCTCATGGGGGAGTTCGTTCAAATTCCAGACATGGTTTTTAGACTTCAAACTGCTAATCAGTTTCTCAGCTGCAACAGAATGAACACTTATGTTAAAGAAGGAGATTGGAAGCTATATATATACTGGTTTGCTTGGGTGCTACTTTGGTTCTGGGGTAGTAACCCATGGTGAGATCAGGAGTGGACCCCAGGGGTCCTTCCCATGCTCCCTCGCATGAGCCATTTAAGGTAGAGAAGAGCTGGGGAGAGAAGCACCTTGGATTGCTTCTACACTCTTTTAGGGATGGGGTCATAGTGGCCTCCCTCACTACAAAATAGCCCACTCCTAAAATTGTGTATATCTAAGATTCTGTATGCTCTTGCTACCACAAGACCAGGTCTCTTTGGTAGCTTGTGACATAAGAATGGAAGACCAATGATATTCAGCAGCACCAGTGTTCCTGCTAAGGTGTGCACATGCACAAATGTTTGTTGATGTCCACTCAGTTAATTTTGGATCCCGCTCAGGTTGAATCAGGAAGGCTCCATTCTGAATATACATGTACGCACATGCCTTGATTCTGCCACCCAGAACAAAACCCATTTTGTGCACAGATGGGGGAAAAATGAGAGGGAACACTGGTCAGCACCTGCGCTAAACTACTGACTCTTTAATCAGTGCCCCTACTAATAGTACTGACTAACACTTGTAGCAAGTGTATGAAAGAGTTGATTTGAGTTGTATCAAATGGCATTAGGAGAGGCTATGGAAGGAAACAGAGCTCCCTTGACATCTCTCCCCTTCTCCTTGGGGTGGCCCACCATTGCTATCGGCTGCCAAGAAAGGAGCAGGAAAAACCCTATGGACTAAATAAAACACAAAATAGTAACAAAAAGGACTGGTTTTCAAGCATGTTCTAGTCTGTTCCCCCACAGTCCCTTTTACTGCTTAGATACCTTTTGCAAGGCAATACGTGAGGAATTGTACATGGAGGTGGGAGGTGGAAATCAATCATAAAAACAAGCATATCAGAAGCCAGTTCTGCCTCCTTGAGCCAATACAAACAATAGATTTGACCTTGGAAGAAGTCAAAGCAAACTAGCTCCTTATCTAATTCCCAGGATGGGTACCTGATTAGCCAGAAGGTCACTTAAGTTATTTTTGTATAGAAATGCTGCTGCTGATCGCAGGGCTGTATCTCAATAAGGTAAACAAGCCAGGAGCAAATTCAGCAGTGTTAAAAGTGCAGAGAATTCTGGTCAGGAGGGCTGCCCAGCTGCCCGAACACAATGATAGATATATTCATTAGCGAGCCGTCATTCATTTCCAACTTCTGAGTTTTACTGCTGAAAATTCACCTTTGTCTCAGACCTGGATCAGACTACCCAACTGGAGTGTTGAGAAAGATGATCTGTGCAGAGTTCAGCACATGCCGGAGCTGCTTATTTACACCTCACCCTCCTGGCAACTCAGACCATGTTTACCATGTCACACAAAATTTCTCTCAAGCAATAATCACAAGAGTGAGGTGTGGACAGCCCCCCCCCCCCGCACTGGAACTTTTTTTGTTAGTCTTATTGAAACTTCTGTTTGCTCCCCTTGAAATTGCTTCAGATATTTTAGCTGATAATATGTGACAGTGAATTCAGTCTGAAGCTCACACCAGGCAAGCCCTGATGATAAGCTGGGGATGTGCAGAACTCGCCTGAGGAAATTTGCTAGACATACTGGCTGATATCCAGAGCAATGGTACAGTAGCAGAACGAGCAAAAAAGATTGTGAAGCTGTGCTATAACCTGAAAGTTCACAGGACTGTGCCAGTGGTATAGGCACCCTTAGTCAGGATCAGAGGTGCACTTAAGTAATTTGGGAGCCTGGTCCGAAAGGCCTTTGGAGCCCGCCCCACCCACCGCCCCTGCAAATTAAGCATCATCATGCTTGGCTGGGTGACCACACACCCCGGAACAGACTAAAGAGGATTTGGGGGTCCCCAGCTGCTGTGGAAACCCAGGACTTCAGCCCCGAAGTCCAGGGGTCAGAGGTGTAGTGAATAACTTTTGGGAATCCCTGTTAGAGGGAACACTGATCCTAACCAGCATTCCCTCTAACAGGGATTCCCAGATGTTGTTCACTACAACTCCCATAATCCCCAAGCAAAAGCCATTGCAACTGGGGATTCTGGGAGTTGAAGTCAACCACATCTGGGAATCCCTGTTAGAGGGAACACTGATCCTGACTACTGATTATTCATTTATGACACTTCTATACCACCCCATCTAGGAGCCCTGGGTGGCTTACAAACAATAAACAAGAGATGAACCATGATAAAAAAACCAACCACCATTAAAACAGTTAAGACAATTTGAAAGAGCTTCCAAACAATCTAAAGACCACTGAAAGCCAGACCCACCCCCCAAAAGAGTTTTAATGACAAATGCCGCACATTAGGAGGGTCTGAAGGGATGTGCCAGGAGCCCTCGTACAACTCCTGCATGCACATAGTTGCTCAAGAGGGCTAATGTTTCTGAGCACGGCTTGCACTCTGGAAGCTCCCTCTAAGAGTGGAAACATGTTGCTGAGAGCCAGTGGTGTGTTCCTGCTCTCACAGTGCTTTCAGAGCATGATCTCTACTCAGAAGTATTACCCTTCTTGAACGACAGCTCCTATGCAGGAGGACTGGGGGAGTTGTGTGAGGGCTCCTGGTGTGTTCCTGCAGACCCTCCTAATATGCACAATTCCCTAGTCAAGATGTCAGCCAATGGGACATCCATCAAGGAATTTAGTCAGGTTGTCAGCCTATATCATTTGGAACACAGGAGGCCTTTATGCTCTCTCAGTTTTGGCCATATATGTTATGGTTATCTGGATGTGAAGCATTCTCTGCCCATTCTCTGCCCTCACCCAAATATCTCTGCTGCGTCTTCTAATAATGTCTCCTTGAGCCAGAGGATCTAGTTTCAACAGAAGGCTAAAGCTCCTGAATCAGCAAAAGGGTTAGCCACTGCTGTTTACAGGGCTGTGCCTTTTTCTCTGATCCGTAGGAGCAGCCAGTCATCCATACAAAGAACTACATTTGAATGCCAGTCAGGTTATCAGGAGAAGAAAGAACCTCCCTGAACAAGAACAAAGGCCTCAGGTATCAGCCACCAAGAGATAGGCATCTCATTTTTGCTGCTGTTTGAAAACTAAATGATAGGACTTTAGATGCTAGTATTCATTAAGGAGCACACTGGAGACCTTAATCTGCAGCATCAAAAACAATAGCTTTTAAGGCAATGATTTACTCTGATAACAGAATAAGATATGACTTTCCTGTCCCAAAGAACAAATACTACCGAGATGCTTTTTCACAATGCAATCCAAGGAACGGAAACAAGAAACCACTCTATTTTATATGCCCGGGACCTGCAGCAAATATTACAAATGCAACCTTCTATTCTGAAACCCATCAGGCACACTGATGGGTTCCAATAAGTCTTGAGCACCATTTACTGGGAATTCTGCCAAAATTGAACTCTGCATTCATTGTCCATATATTTGATTTACTATCTATCTATCTATCTATCTATCTATCTATCTATCTATCTATCTATCTATCTACCACCTGATATGTACTGTATATCTCTAGGCAGTGTACACAACTTAAAACAACAAATATAAAACAGAATAAAAACAAAACAAATTTCATAGAATAACAAAGTTAAAACAATTTCATGGGATAAAAACAAGTAAAGTGTTTAAAATTCATTTCTGTTAAAAGCCTGAGAGAACAGGAGTGCCTTGAGGGTCTTCCTAAAAGCAACAGAGAAGGAGATGCTTTTATTTTGACAGGGAGCATATTCCAAAGCCCTGGGGCAGCCACAGAGAAGGCCCGGTCCCAAGTTGCCACCAAAGCAGCCAATGGCAACTATAATCAGACTTCTCCAGATGATCTCAAGAGGCGACAAGATTCATGACAAAGAAGGTGCTCTCTTAGGTGTACATGTACACACACACACACACACACACACACACACACACACACACACACACACACTTCAGACTACCAATCAGCAATTGGTAGCCGGAAAGTTCCGACAGAGGACTGGGGACTGGAGCATGGGTGTCTGCAGAGGTTTTTCCAGGGTGGGGGCAAAATTGTATACCCATTTAACTGAGAATAAGTTCCATTAAATTCAGTAGGATTGGCTCAGTCCAGGGGAAGCAATTGCTCCCTTGCCTCCTCTCCAGAAGCTAATGGACTGGAGGCTGAGGAATGTACACAGAACAACATAAATCTGGATGCAAACAAGGGTATCTCTCTCTCTCTCTCCCCACACACACATACACATACATATACATATACATATACATATACATATACATATACACACTTGTATATATGTATACATATATACACTTGTTGTACACCACCCAGAGCCTTTGAATGGGGTGGTTTATAAATGTAATAAATAAATAAATAATAATATCTATATCTATATATATCTACACACACACACACAAACGCACATGTAAGGCTGTGCTTTAATTGGAACAATAATTGGTTCTGAGGCAATGCAAGCCATATCAGGACATTTTTCACCAGAAACAATTCTGACAAAAAATGTTCCCAGTATTGAAAATAGATTCAACACACTACCACATAGTAATGGCATCACATCGAACCTGCTGAAGGATTGGTAACTATAAGGTGTGGCCACTTCCCCTCCATAAGGCAGCAGGACAAGAATGCAATGTCATGACATTGCTTCCTGCCCTTTGCATTCTAAGGTAAGAAAATTGAGGACAAGGTGGCAGCTTGAATCTCAGCCTTCAAGGAATCTCGGGCCTCAGCATTCGTCAGAGAATGGTGGATCTTCAATAAAGGCAATCCCCATCCTTCTGCCAAGCGCATCAAGCTGATACCGATGTATCAATGTGATGGAATCCAGGGTCTCCCAATGATCAAATGCATGTTTCGATCATTACTGGGATCAGGTCGATTCTGATAATGAGTGTCATGTACAGAGAACAATCAAGCACCAAAGAACAATTACGAAGGGAGACCTGAGCTCTCAAAAAATATCAGCAAAGATGCACTATCCTCATCTCCTGCTACAGTGGGCCTGAAAAGCAATGGAATCAACATTTCTCCAAGGTGACACTGAAAAAGAACTTCAGAGTCCCTCCAAGGAGAAAGCAAAGAGGAATTTCAGGGATCCTTCCAAGGAGAAACATTGGAGAATTTTCAGATGTTTTCTGCACATCCAGTTCTATTACCCAGAGAGTTTTAGATGGCTTTCATCTGGGAAAACCAGAGTTGCATCCAAAAACATGATGTAGAAAACTTGATATAGCAAAACAAGACCTGCTTGCACCAGAAAACTGGATCTCATTATAATGTTCACTGGCAACAAAACCAGAACTTGAGCAACGATGGGAGATCCCTCCCATGTCTTGCAAATTCTGGATGCAAAACTATATAATCATACTGCAAATAAAACCCCATACATTGCTGTGTTGCTGTTGCCTCACTTGTGAAACAGGCCAATAATGTCAGTGCAAGTGTAAAAGGATACATTGGCAGGCTTTTACAAAAAATATATATTAAAAATTATTATCTTGTTTACACAGTCAGACAGGTGTTATTGACTGGTTTGTTTTATCCAGACATCGAGTCCTTCCCAAGGACCTGGGATGGCTGAATTTTATTGTCAATTGTTATAGATATCGTCGCAGAATATAGGCTGTTCCCAGTAAAGCTGCTTTTTGTAACTGGCTGATGGTGATTTCTGTGACCCCTATGGTGTTGAGGTGCTTTTCAAGGTCTTTTGGAACTGCACCCAGGGTGCCAATTACCACTGGGATTATTTTGGTCTTTTTCTGCCACAGCCTTTCAATTTCAATTTGTAGATCTTTGTATTTGGTGATTTTTTCTATTTCTTTTTCTTCTATTCTGCTATCCCCTGGTATTGCTATGTCGATTATTTTGACTTGTTTTTCTTTCTTCTCGACTACCGTTATATCTGGTGTATTGTGTGGCAGAAGATTGTCTGTTTGTAGTCGGAAGTCCCATAATATTTTTACATCTTCATTTTCTTCAACTTTTTCAATTTTATGGTCACCAATTTTTGGCTACAGGTAGCTTGTGTTTTTTGCACATATTCCAGTGTATAATCCCTGCTACCTTGTCATGCCTTTGCTTGTAGTCAGTCTGTGCGATCTTTTTACAACAGCTGATTAGGTCGTCCACAGTTTCATCTGCTTCTTTACAAAGGCGGCACTTGCTGTTTGTGGTGGATTTTTCGACTTTTGCTCTTATTGCATTTGTTCTTAGTGCCTGTTCTTGTGCAGCCAGTATTAAACCCTCTGTTTCTTTCTTCAAGTAACCATTCTTAAGCCATTGCCAGGTCTTGGTGATGTCTGATTTTCCACTTATATTGTGCAAATATTGACCATGCAGGGGCTTATTTTTCCATTTTTCTGCTCGGTTCTTGACTTGTTCTTTCTTGTAGGCCTGCTTTGTTTCATTGGTGTTGAATAGTTTTGCGTTATTGACCATTTGAAGTGCATCTTCTTCACTGTCCTTGATATATTCTTCAAGGCCTCTTTTCTCCTCCTCTACTGTTTGATGGACTTGCAGCATTCCTCTTCCACATGAGCTGCGAGGGAGGTATAGCTTATCGACATCACTGCGGGGGTGCAGAGCATGATTGATGGTCATGATTTTCCTGGTCTTACGATCTATTATTATTATTAATTTGATTTCTATACCGCCCTTCCAAAAAATTGCTCAGGGCGGTTTACACAGAGAAATAACAAACAAAACTAAATAGTCTGTCCATTTTATTTTGTTTTATTGGAGGCTGAACTTGTAAACATTTTGGCTGACTAGCAAATAAAATTATTCTTGATGCCGAAGTCTGAGGGTTGGCTTTAGTCTTATAGTTTAAAATTTAGTAGACATGTAACGTTTCCCCCCTAATAGCTTTCCACTCCTACTATCTTCTGGGTAGAGTTTTTTCTAACAGTTTACCGCTCCCGTTATTGCCTTCCCCAGTATTTCACAGGTCAAATGTTGTATACCTTTCAGATTGCTTGGTCATGTGTAGTGACCAATAGAATGGTGTGAACCAGACATTTAGAAGCAAAGAGCAGAACACAGAGGCCTACTCTGTAGGGGACACAGGATGCCAAGTGGAAGAAGGTAGGAGCTAAATTAATAAGATGTGACTCCCTTTGGCCCTTGTAAACAAACAAGCATGCAAACGTCATATTTCTCAGCCATATACACCATGGTTGATTTTAAAGGCTTTCTTGAAACCCTTGTCCCAACCACCCCATTGCTAAATTGCTTTTCTGTGAAGGGACACATCTTCCCACTTGTCTAACTCGGCATAAGGAAATCATAACATGTTGCAAGAACCTAATGGCCAAGAAAACTCTGCCAGCAGTTACTGAACAGCACCAGCCGCATTTCCGCACTTCTTCTACGATCTCTAACACTCATGATCTATCTGGCGGGGGAATTATTTGTTTGTTTGATTGATTTCTATACTGAATGTGCAGAAAGTGGAAATTATCTCCAAATTTCAGGGTTTTCAGGGTTCCCCCAGGGAGAAAATGAAATTCTCTCCAAATTTCAGGGCCCATCCCAAGTACAAATCTATTATAATAATTCTCCTGAGTGTGCCTTGGAATGTGCATCCCAGCGCCCAGCTGATTGGCTGAGCGGCAGAGGCGCCTGATTGGCTGAGGCACACCCAGGAGGCCAGAGGTGGAGGCGCCCTGGCCACGGAGGCAAGCGGCAGCAGGCCAGGCCGCGGAGGAGGCACTCAGCCCAGCAGTGGGCCCGGAGGCAGAGGAGGCACTCAGCCTGGTGGCTGGCCTGGCAGCAGAGAAGGCACTTGGCCCGGCCATGGAGATGGCACTCGGCCTGGCAGCCTGGGCCCAGCTACGGAGGCAGCCAGAGACTGGGGCAGAGGTGGGGGGAGGTAACTGCCGGCCCCGAAGAGCACACAGATGCTCTGTGCAGGGTCGGCTAGTTTTGAAGAATTTCCTGAGATGGTTTCTCCACATTCCATTTCTTCTCTCCTTCTCTGACTCCCCTGTATTTGCAAAGCCGGGAGTGGAGAAGAAGTTCTCCTCTGCCTAGGCCAGCCATTGTGTATTTTTAAATTACAAGGAGGC
Organism: Hemicordylus capensis; assembly: GCF_027244095.1. Lineage (NCBI taxonomy): Eukaryota > Metazoa > Chordata > Lepidosauria > Squamata > Cordylidae > Hemicordylus > Hemicordylus capensis. The sequence continues at coordinate 20,569,880 of NC_069661.1, read as the reverse complement.
AGATTTTGGTTAAACAATTATAGACGCAGAGAACACCACCATTACCATATCCCAGTGCAAAAACTGCCTATCCATATTTGCTTGTGTCTCAGAAAAGTGGCAGTTTGAGGATATTCAAGATATGGTCTCTGTGAAGCTCTGCTCTCACTGAAAAGACAGGGAAGTAATTCCAGCAACTTCCACATTTGCAAAGAGCAAACATATAGAACTAGCTGGGCCGGGCACAGAGCATCTGCGCCTCAGGCTGGCATCACAGCTGCCCACCCCGCGGCTTTCTGGCCAGCTGCTCCGCTTCTCCCCCCACCCACTTCTCTTCTCCCCACTTCTCTGCCCCCCACCCCCCACACTTTCTGGCTGGTGGGCCAGCTGGAAAACCAGCCTGCCACATCCTCCCGCCCACCTGCCTGCCGCCTCCCAGCAATGGCCTCCTCCTCCTGCTGGCCAGGCCGGGCCGCTGCCTCCTGCTCCTGCCAGCCGGCCCAACCTGCTGCTGCCTCCTGTTCCTGCCAGCTGGGCCGGCCCACCACCACCTCCTGCTCCCGGTGGCCAGCCTGGCCTATCACCTAATGCCCCCACCGGCCGCCATCCCTATTTTCTCCCCCGTCCCCATCGCAGGTCCGGCAGCTGCTCGTAAACTCTTAGCAATGGGTACGTTTAAGAGATTTAAAGATATAGATATCAGAATCATATGAAAAATTAGAACTACAGTTTTAAAATAAAGTATGGAAGAATGTCTGAGCAGAATACAAGATTGCTGTCTTAAAGGCTACATGAGAACATACGCATATTTATATACCGCTTTTCAACAAAAGGTTTCCAAAGTGGTTTACACAGATATAAATAGATAAATAAAATGGCTTCCTGTCCCCAAAGGCTCACAATCTTAAAAACAAAAATAAGATAGACACCAGCAACAGCCATGGGAGGGATGCTGTGCTGGGGATGGGGATAGATAGGGCCAGTTGCTCTCCTCCTGCAAAATAAAGAGAATCACCACTTTTAAAAGGTGCCTCTTTGCTCAGTTAGCAGGGGATAAGAACAGCCCTGCTGGATCGGGCCCAAGGTTATGTTTCTAGTTTCAGTATTTGGATATCTGTATGTAACAGGCAAGTACTTACCTAACTGAATAGTTTAGGCCTGACATCTATTTCCAGTAGTAAAGGATTTAGAATGTTCTTTGGTTTAGAAAGCAAGGTGTATCCCTAAATTTCCCATGCCTGCTGGGCGTGACATCTGAACATGCTCAAGTCCAGCTCCTGTGCTGGATTTCCATGATTCACCAAGCATTTTTCCAGGATGCTCCACCCACTTGTAACCTATATTTGAAGCTGAGTGGAGAATCTTGGTAATGTCAGGTGAATCTTGGAAATCTGGCATGAGAACTGGACTACCTGGACTAGATATCATGCCTGCGGGAACACACACTCATCAGGTATCTCTGGATCCTGGCTTTAGCACTTGGGGTCAATTGAGTGAAGCCGCTCATTAGGATAATAATATTTCATTACATTCTGAAACAATCTGGAAGAAGAAGAAGAAGAAGAAGAAGAAGAAGAAGAAGAAGAAGAAGAAGAAGAAGAAGAAGAAGATGATGATTTACATTTATATCCTGCTCTTCCTCCAAGGAGCTCAGAGCGGTGTACTGCATACTTAAGTTTCTCTTTCACAACAACCCTGTGAAGTAGGTTAGGCAAGAAGATAGTGGATTATGATCCAGATGTGTAAGTATATTCACAAGACCAGTTAAGCATATCAAAATCCAAATGGGATTAATTTCAGTAACAGTAATGTGAACTTGTCCTTTTGTTTACCTTTTTACATAATAATCAAATTGAGTCAATGTACTATTAACTACTATTACTTTAATTCACTCACTGATCTTCATAATGCACTTGTCCAATTTATAGCATGGACCTACAATGGTGTTTCAATTGGTAATGTAATTAATAAAGATAAAATCTGGGTAGTAATTAATACAAGTGCCACATTAAAATCTGCTAGAGTGATTACGGTGTTAAGTTTCCAGATTCCCTACATATCTCTCTGCTTCTCTGAACATTAATAGGACAAGCATATTATTAATACAGAATGATTACAGCACTTATAAAAGAATAATGTAACTCCTACTGGAACATATTAAATCTATAATTCAGCACTAGAAGGCTAGTGACAAAATGCATGTAGTACAGCTAATGTAGAATGCCAAGATAAAATTACAGCATTAATTTAATCAAATGTTAAAAGAATGCAACAATTTTATAAATTTGAAACCCTGTAAAAAGAAAGAAATGGCAGTGGTTCCACTCCAGTTCAATCCTGAACCAGTGTGCAAATGAATGAATAGCCTCCTTAATTAAAAGGAAATACAATGTATTGATCAACATTTTAAATTTTATGGCAGTGATTCATTGCAGGCTAATGTGCATGGTCCTAAAAGGCCCATGCTGATGCAGGTGTCTAAAACAATGCCTGTGATCAGTGGTGTAGTCATCATAGAGCAAGGAGTGACAAGTGTCCCTAGGTCATGGGGAGTGCAGGAGCTACCATGGCTCCCCTCTGCTCCAGAGAACCCCCTGAAGCCCTCCCCAAGTGCTGCTGTTACAGCTGCCACTGTCAGTGGGCACCACATATACCTGCCCTCCACTGCTACTACTGTATGCATGGCCCATCCATTCACCAAGTGCTTTCTTTGCTGACTTGACTGGGTGCTCCTTTAGAAAGAAAAGCACTTGCTGGCTAGACAGGCACTGTGTCCGTGCCCGGTGCCGGCAATGCCCCTGTGTTGGTGTGCTGATGGAGGTGGCAGGGGTGTGCCCAGGGCAGTGTGCCCAGTGGTGTAGGGGGGCAGGCACGATGCCCGGCAGCAGGGACAGGTTGGTGCCAAACCCCTCATCCTGCCCCAGGGCCACCATTTCTCCTACACGCTTGCCGGCAGTGTTGTGAAACACTGGTTTGGGGGCTGAAGACAGCCATGTATTTAGTAGCAAAACCAAAGAATAAAACAGCTTATAGGCATGTAGGAATTTTTGACACTTCAGGCTTGAATCTCATAGACTCTCCAAAGTAGGGATGTGCACAAATCAATTTTTGCAATTCGATTTGAGTTCAAAAACTATAAGCCTTATTTGATTTGAGTTCAAATCTGCTGCCCTCAAATCTAGGTTGTTTTGATTTGAATCTGATTTGATTCAACTTGATTCAAATTCAAACCAATTCTGCCAAATTTTTAAGGGCTGAGGGGCACCAAAGGGTGGCAGGGCCACCCAATCCCCAAAGAAGTGGGCATAGGGGTTATTTTTTAGGAATTTTTATGTGGATTCTCAGTTGTGAAATTTCATCATAGGGAATTCCTATGAAGAAGTCATTTCACAAGCGCAAATCCACACATAATAATTCCTAAAAATTCACCCTGGCAGTGATGGCAGAAGTTTGGAGGGGACAAAATGGAGGGCCAAATCGATTCAAGCTCAAATCAAGGGTGATTCGGTTTAACCTCAAATCTTGTAAGTGTCCTCAATGGTGATTCAATTTGAGGTCAAATCACTCAAATCGCCCAATTTCAAGTCTAATCGATTTGGCCACAAATCGATTCGCACATCCCTACTTCAAAGCTTTGTCTCATGAACTAAAACAACAGTCTGTTCACAAGTTTTTGTAAAGTCACTAGAGATTAGTCAGGCATATTCTTGTAATAAGAGGTAGAACAAAAAGTCTGGTTGGTTGCGGGGGGAAAGTTTAGCATTCTTAGCAGAATGCACTTTTAAAGATCCATTTCATGGCTTACTTTAAAAAACACACACACATTCTCCTAAAGAGATTTTAAGGGTAGACCTAAAAGCATAATCTGTGGGCCCAGCAAACAAGTGATTGCACACACATGTATGATTTAGGTGGAACTTTCATTGTACCAAAATTTTCTGCCTAGTGTGCATAGCCGGTTTACTGCTATCTAATATGTAATTTTTCTCTCATTAGCCTTTCTTGCATCCATTTCCCCTTTACAGAAAACATGGTGAAAATTTAAGCATTTGTTGGAGGCAATTTAGTAGGGCATAAACCATGTATTGCCAGGCCGAGGGAGTGGGGTGGGGCTGGTGGGAATGAAGCATATATATTTAATTCTTTATCAACTTCCATTCTAGTATGGAAAAAAGCAAACTAGATTCCATGCAACAGTTATAGAAAAAGCCACCTGGTTCCCCAAGTATGGGAAATCTAATCCAGAACAATTTTTGCATTCCATATTCAGGAAAGCAGGAAGTTAATCATTTCACAGCTTGGCCATTTCCCCAACTGAAATCTCCTTATGCACATCATTTCTGTACGCATTCTCATCAAGGAAGAAGCAGCCCAAACTAAGGGCTGCCTTTCTTTCAAAAATCATCCCACCTTTTTTTTTTGTTAATGTAAGATGAGAGACCAGTGACCTATATATAATAGCTTCCAAATCCTCCCTTTAGCAAAGCTTACATGGCTAGACTGGACAGAAACTGATTGCAGGATATTTTTAAAAAACCCACACCAGCCAGCCTTATGCTAACAAAAGGTTCTACTCAGTGAACAGATTACAGTGCTTAAAAGACAGGCTGTGAACTGAAGTATTTTACTGTGTTTCACTGTCACTAGCTCTTTAAAAGCCTGTATAAACATAACACCCTGATTCACAGCCTTTCGGGTCACTTTGGGGTTACTGGATCAAACTTTCAGACAGAAGAGGGATGCTGGAGTAGTGTTTGTTCTGTGGAGCTGCTGTTTCCTGTAACATGGCACATTTGTGATGTTTAGCTGAGCTGCTATGAATGAGAAAGTCTGGAAAAAAAGAGATAAGCAATACACTTAGGCCATTTCAGTGTCTCTGACAAAAGCCCTGGGTGGGAGTGTTTGAGGGCATACAGTAAGGGAGGCTCAAACTCCATTGGTTGGAATTTAGAGAAGAGAGCTGATCTTGTGGTAGCAAGCATTAATTGCCCCCTTAGCTAAGCAGGGTCCACCCTGGTTGCATTTGAATGGGAAACTACATGTGTGAGCACTGTAAGATATTCCCCTCAGGGGATGGAGCCACTCTGGGAAGAGCAGAAGGTTCCAAGTTCCCTCCCTGGCTTCTCCAAGATAGGGCTGAGAGGGATTCCTGTCTGCAACCTTGGAGAAGCCGCTGCCAGTCTGTGTAGACAATACTGAGTTAGATGGACCTTTGGTCTGACTCAGTATATGGCAGCTTCCTATGTCCCTAAGTTGCAGCAGAACTGAGTGGCCAAAGTCCAGATACATTATTCAAAAGGAGTACTCAGGAGTTACTCTAAAGGCCATTAAAGGTAAAGTGTGCCGTCAAGTCAATTTTGACTCCTGGCACCCACAGAGCCCTGTGGTTTTCTTTGGTAGAATACAGGAGGGGTTTACCATTGCCTCCTCCCGCACAGTGTGAGGTGATGCCTTTCAGCATCTTCCTATATCGCTGCTGCCCAATATAGTACCAGTGGGGATTTGAACTGGCAACCTTCTGCTTGTTAGTCAAGCATGGAGTCACTTAATTTCAAGAGGACTACTTGGGAGTAATTTAGTCTGGCTGTTAGCCAATATACTTACCAGGAAACAAGTCCCTTAGAACTCAGCATGACTTACTTCCAAGTAAACATGACTTGCAGTGGGCTAAAACTGCATTCATATGCGTAACTCCTATGCACACCAATATATATGTACATTCACATGGGCACATTTTGTCCAACCACTGTAGCAACCGATTATTTAAAAGCTAGGCATTAGCATATTCAGTGGGGACCTGGTTCTAACCTAAAACCTCTATGTTTTTCAAAAAATAAATAATTCCCATTTTCCCCTCTTACAAGGGGCTCCCTTCCAAGACACCAATAAGATCCACACCTGCTTAGCTTTAGCATTAGAGGCTACTACACAATTCCCCGGAACCAAGCTCTGTAACCTTCACTAACTCCCACTTGGTGCTCTGGAAGCTGCCAACTTTTGAAACCATCCCTACTGCTATCCCTTTAACAGCAGGAAGCAAGTGATCACAGGTTGCTCCATGCCATGCAATGCTTCAGTGTACATATCAAAGCCTTGTTAAAGGAACAGGATCAGACCAAACTTCTCCCCAGCTCACCAGCCACTCTTGCTGCCAACCCCCTGCATTCATCCCCACACTCTGCACCCTCTTACTCTTCTCTTCAAAGTGCATATGTCCTTTCTGGATGGGGTCACACTTTCCCAGGAGCAGAGGCGCTTATCCCTGGACTTCGGGGGACTTGGCAAGGGAGTGGGGCCTCCAAAGGCCTTTAGGTCCAGGCTCCAAAATTACCTAGGTGCACCTCTGCCCAGAAGGAACACTGACAGATGTGCAATCTAGGAGTGCTTCTGGATCCAAGCCTCTCCCTGGTGTCCCAGGTTGAGGCAGTGACCAAAGGTGCTTTCTGTCAGCTTCAGCAGATACGCCAGCTGTGTCCATTACTTGAGATGAATGGCCTCAGAATGGTGGTATACATATGCTGGTAACCTCCAGACCTGGCTACTGCAATACGCTCTATGTGGGGCTGCCTTAGTCTGGAAACTGCAGTTTGTACAAAATGTGGCAGCCAGGTTGGGCTCTGGGTCGTCTCGAGAGAGTATATTACTCCTATATATATATTTTTAAAAAAACTACACTGGATGCCAATAGGTTTCCGGGTAAAATACAAGGTGCTGGTTATCCTATATAATAAAAGGCTAAGTGAGTGGCCATGGCTTTGGAACGTTGGGGATCTGCGTCCCTGCCTCCCTGGGCTGTTCTGGGCCTGCGCGAAGCGCAGGCCCAGAAGAGCCCAAGGGACACAGGACCTCAGACACCAGTGTCCCACAGCCACGGGCGGCCATTAGCCGGTGTGTGGCGGCGGGGGAAAGTGGCCGAGGCGGCGGCGGAGCCGCCGCCTCGGCCATGAGCTGTGGCACGGCGAGAGGAGGCCGAGGCAACCAGAAGCGGCCGCCCTGAAAAAGGCGAGGGCAATGGCGGCGGGGGAAGACCGAGACGGGGGACAGGGAAGCTGGGCGAGGTGGCGGCGAGGCCGCCAACGAGGCCCCCGCCCGCTCACAGCCGCCGCCTGCTCACCCGCCCTCCCAGCTGCCCAAAATCACTTTCGCCGCTCCCCCCCAAAAAGATTAAGGGCCAAAATGGCCCATGAGAAGGTCGCCGCCCCCGCCTATCGCCCTCCCAGCTGTTGAAGACCACCTTACCCGCTCCAGCCCGAGGGAAAAGAGAGGAGCTCACGAGCAGAGCTCCTCTCTGTGCTAAGTCACTGCTCAAACTGCCGCTATGGACGCAAAGGACGCCTATTGCGTCCATTGCGACAGTATAGGCAGCAGCTTAACACAGAGAATAGCTCTGTTTCCGAGTTCCTCTCTTCTCCTTCGGGCTGGAGCGGGTAAGGTGGGCTCCGGCAGCTGGGTGCGCAGGAGGGCGATAGGCGGGGGCGGCCACCTTCTCATGGGCCATTTTGGCCGTTATTCATCCACACACACCCCCCAAAAAAGTAAAAGCAAAATAAGGAAGAACAAAAACAGAGACAACAACAAAACAAAAAACAAAAAGAGAGAGGGGACAAGGGGGGGGGAAGAGACAGAAAGAGAGAGAGAGAGACAGAAAAGACGGGATAGAAAGCTAGCGCCCGTTATCATAACGGGCTTAAAAATACTAGTGCTATATAATAAAAGACTAAGTGAGTGTCCGTGCCTTTGGAACGTTGGGGATCTGCGTCCCTGTCTCCCTGGGCTGTTCTGGGCCTGCGTGAAGCGCAGGCCCAGAACAGCCCAAGGGAGACACGACCGCTGACACCAGGCAGCCATGTTGGACGGCCAGAAGCGGCCGCCGCGAAGAAGCTGGGGAAGCCCCCCAAAACCAGGGAAGAGGCGGCGGGGGAAACTGGAGGAGCGGGGAGGCGGCGGGGAGGACGCAGCGCAGCCGAGGCGGCGGCAGAGCCATGGCCGAGGCCTGGCCGCGCCGCCGAAGCCGGCCGGGAGGAAGAGGCGGCGGGGGAAGCTGGCCGAGGCGGCGGCAGAGCCGCGGCCGAGGCTTGGCAGCGCCGCTGAAGCTGGGCGGGGGGGAGACTTTGGGGCCCTTGCCCGCCCTCCCAGCTGCCCGATCCCTCAGCAGGTGCCCGGGCCGACGACGAGGCGCCCCTGTCACCTCTTCCTACCCCCAGAGCAAGCTGAGTTGGAGATTGCAAAGGCGGCCTGCCGGAGTAGCCGTCGTGCGTGCACGCTCCCGCCTCCACTTTGTTCCCGGGAGAGCAGCGTTGCCGCCGGGACTGGAGCGGCCTCAGCCAGCCGCTCTGTAACGCAGAGTAAACTTTTACTGCTGCTGTGACTGGGCCCTGCCCCTTTAAAGGGCCGCTGAAACGGCAGGAGCAACTGGCGGTGCTGCTGAGTTGCAGCGAGGAAGTAGTCTGTGCCCCAGCCAGACGCTCCAGTCCTCACCACTGCTTTCAGTTTCGTGGCAGCCGAGCCACGCTGCCTTCAGGCAGAAGCACAGTGAGAGCAAGCCGCTTCCTTAGGGAGAGACTCCGCTCACAGCAAGCTGTGGGGTGCGCGGTCATATAGGCGTCCTCGGGACTTTTTCAGAGTGGGGGCAAAGCAAGGAAAGAAGAGAGTACGGGAGAGGGAAGGGTAAATTTAAAAAAGAGTGGAGGAAGGAAAAGACAGAAAGAAAGAGAGAGAAAGAGACAGACAGACAAACATAACAGAGAGACAGAAAACAAGGACTGAGGAAGGGAGACAGAACAATAGATAAAATAAAAGAAATAAAAAAGAAATAAGAGAGAAGAGAGAGAAGGGGGGGGGAACAAAGAGGGAGGAAGGGAAAACAGGAGAGATAGAAGTAAAGAACAAAGAGGGGGGGAACCGCCCCCCACAGAGCACGCCCATTAGAGAAAGAAAAAAGGAAAAGAGCAAGAAAAGAATAATTTTTTAAAAAATAGAGAGAGAGGGAAAAGAAGAGCGAGAAAAGGAAGGAAAGGAAAGGAAAGAAAGGAAGACAAACAGAAAGAAAAGAAAAAAGAAAAAGGACAAGAGAAAGGAAGAAGGAATAAAGGAAAAAAAAAACACCTAGCGCCCGTTATTATAACGGGCTTAAAATTACTAGTAACCTATAAAGTCCTAGACAGCTTAGGCCCTGGGTATTTAAGAGAACATCTTTTTCGCCATGAGCTCCACTGCCCATTGATATCACCTGGAGAGGTCCGTCTGCAGCTGCCATCAGCTCGTCTGGTGGCTACACAGGGACAGGCCTTCTCTGTTGCTGCCCTGAAACTCTGGGATGCACGCTCTGTTGAGATAAGAGCCTGCCCGTCTCTGACAATTTTTTAAAATTTTTTTAAAATTGACTTTTCACCCAAGCTTTTTAATTTGATTGTGGTTTTAAACTAAGGTTTTTAAAAAACAAAAACAAAAAAAAACCTGTTGTGTTTTAACTTGTTTTATGTTGTTGTAAACCACCCATAGATGGAAATTTGGGGTAGTATACAAATGTGATAGATAAATAAATATGTATTCCCAGGGCTGTCTTTAGCTTTTGTGGGGTACAGGGCAAGAATAGTTTCTGGGGGCCCCTATGATGATCCAATATTTTTCTGGACCCACCAGAGCAGAAGTCTATGTTGCTATGCTATGGAGGCCTAAGCAATTGACCCACCAGCTCTCCTGTGTATTCCTTCTTTTCTTTTTCCTAGCCCACATTTCCTCTATAATGGGATCAGTTTTTATTCACTCACTCTTCCTTGTCTGGCTATATTGTCAAGCCCAGAAAAATAAGAAAATCTGACCTGCAGCTGTCCATCTTTGCACCACAAGGAAAGGAAATAAACATACACTTGTAGGTGCCCCGCACACACTCCCAGCCCTTTTGACACCTCTGAAATATTCCATCTCGAATTTCAAGAACTCATTATTGTCTGTTAATTTGTCATGACAGAAGACACAGGCAAACAGCAATAACGAAAGCAATCTGGAAAACTTATAAAGCCAAAACAGTCTTCATAATGGCAGCTAACAAAACACAGGTTTCTTCCTACCTCAACCACATTTGACAAATAGGTTGGGGTGGAAAGAGATCTCTGTGTTGTTCATTTTGATAGGCAGAACTGTTGCTTTGCTGAGTCTTGCAAATTAGTTCTCTGCCAAGAGTGGATTATTTTCAAGGTTGTACATTAACAGGTTTGTGAAATGGTTTTTTGTTAATGATCGTTATTTCATTTTGTGCAGTGTCAGCCAACAAGGAGGCAAAATATATCTAGTTTCACACATTTCAAAAGAGCAGTCTGAAAAAAACCCATGCAGTGTCTCAAAATATCTCCAAAAAATATTGCGTGAATAATTAATAAATTTGGAGATGTTTCTGAAAGGATGCTCTCCTCGCACATTTCTGGGACTGCCTATCACACAGATTGATTTCTAGGCATGCCTGCACATGCAGTAGAATGAGATGGTAGAGTTGATGGCACTGTTTCAAAGTGGAGAATCACATCAGTGATGGTGCCCATGACTTTAAAAAAACAACAACCCTCCCTACAGATAGAAAACCAGTACAGCAGGCAAGAAGCTGAGCTAGAAACTTATTCTCTGATGTACTAGGTTTCTATTTGCAGGGATTTGTTTTCAAATGGGAGGGATAACATTTTGTACACCTCCCCAAACTTCTGTCTCTGGGCAGTTTGCAAATCAAAACCTTAAAACAATTTAAAACCATTAGTCTAGTTGAAAAAGCTTGGGTGAATAAATGTGTCTTTAGAGACTTCTTAAAAGTTGTCATAGATGGAGAGGCTCAGCAGGGAGTGCATTCCAGAGTCTTGGGGAGGCAACAGAGAAGGCCTGTCCCTGTGTAGCCACCAGATGATCCAGTGGCAACTGTAGATGAACTTCTCCAGATGATCTCAATGGACAATGAGGCTCATAGTGAAGAAGACATTTGTTTAAAATGTGATTTCCCTACCAAGCAGTGATTTGGTGTATTCTGGTGTAGCCAGAAACAGATGAATTGCAGAGAGGGCAGTGCAAATACAAGCTATATTGAAAAACTCCAGACACCAAAATCAGGGATGTCTTTAGCTTGAAAGATATAGCAACTTCCAGGCTGAAGGGCAAAGTATCCCATGGATTCTCATTAATCACAGGAATGGTGATGCCTACACAGAGCAGGAAGCCTATGATTAAAAGCTGCTTCAGGCATCTAACATCATCTAACAATTTACTGAATGGCAACCCTAGTGTGTGTGTTTTAAAACCCACCAAGTATGTAGTACACTGCTCTGGGCTCCTTGGAGGAAGAGTGGGATATAAAATGTAAAATATATAAATATAAAATATATATATCTGTGAGAATATACAGAGTTGCTGGCAGAACTGCATCCCAGCAGAAATTTCGTAGAAGTGCCAATTATATTAGTTGGTGCCTCCACTTGAAGGCTGTTGATATGCTCCCCCATTCATGAAATTGCAACTTTTCTTAAAAGGGCAATCACAATGGTGTGAATGGCGGGGGCACCCTCCATGTAATGCCTGCATGTGGGTGGTCACATGAGGGCTTTTACCTGCATGAACTGGGGCACAGTCATGGAATCACAAAATTGGGGAAAGACACACCCTTCTCATTTTGACCTAATGTCATTTCCATTACTAAAAAGGAAGATCTTCTGAACCTATCCTGTCCCATATGGCAGACAAGAGCCCATGAGATCTGGAAGGCAGAAAAGCAAGGGAAGTTGAATTGCAGGACCATGGACAGCTACCACAACCAGAGGCGCTCTTACTCCTGGACTTTGGGGCCGAAGTCCTGGGTGGATTCATGGTGTCTCATTGAAAATCTCATTTGCTATCATAGAATCCACACTCAGAACACCTCAGAAACAACAGAACCCTGTACCCCATGGGTTAGAAACCCATGGGGGTGGTTGGCACTCTATGTGCACTACACCACCACTCGCTCTGGGCCACCGCAGCACCCCCCAAGTGCACTTATGGGGCTGCTGAAAGCTCCATTATACCTTATGAGGAAAAACCTTAAAGACGCATAAACTTCAACAATTCACCAAAAATCAGCCCTCTGACCAAATCCTTTTAAAAAATTCAGGTAGCTTCCTTGCCTCTACCTGGCACTACCACCAACCCCACACTGCTCTAGGCTACCCCTTTCCCCCTGATGTGAAGCGATACACCCTCCATTATACTTAATGGGGGGAAAACCTTAAAGACGCGTAAACTTCAACAATTCACCAAAAATCAGCCCTTTGCCCAATCACTCTGCAATTGGGGTGGTTGCCTCCACCCATTAGGCACTACCACCCCACGCACTCTTTTGGCCCAGATCCCACGTTATGCCCCCAATCTGCCCCAAAGACACTAAAATTTCAAAAATTCACCAAAAATCAGCCCTTTGGCCAGTCCCTCTGCAATTGGGGAGGTAGCTTCCACCCATTAGGTACTACGACCTCAACCCACTCTTTTGGCCCCAGGACCCATTTTTTAATCTGAATCAATTCGGATTCGGATTCAGATTAATTTGGATCCGAATCAAATCGGGGGTGATTTGGAAGGGCCAGATTCGGCTACAAAATGAATCGGAGGTGTTTCGATTCAGATCCGAATCGAAACACCAAAAATCTGAATTGCACACTCCTACTCAGAGGTAGCCTGAACTCTTAAACACTTCTGCACTCAGGGAGCCCTCCAGGGCCCCGCCTCCTTGACTGGAGAGTCGAAACCTTAAAGGGACAGCCTTCTGTCTGATCCGGCCTTCTGTCTGATCCTGCCTTCTGTCTGATCCTGCCTAGTCTGTTACCAGCATTGGCATGTAGATATCAAGGGGTGCAACAGTGTGGGAGGGAGTGGATCTTCAGGGGGCTTGAGGTTCCAAAGGTGCCATTTTGGGAGCTCAGGCTCTGAGGGTACTATTCCCAGGGGCTCCAATTCTGTTCTTTCAGGCTCTGGCCTGGTGTCAAGGCTTCAGACTGAGTCTAATGCTGGTCCTGCCTCCTCACAGTCAGATTCAGAGTCACTACTAAGGGTGAGGGGGTCATGACACCTGTCTTCCAAGTCTCTGCCTTCACATCTCTCTCTGCTACTCAGTCTTGGTCATCATCATATTGCACACATTCTTAGTCATGGGCTGCTTACAGCAACACAGTCCTGAACGGAAGTGCACCTAGGTAATTTTGGAGCCTGGACCTAATGGCCTTTGGAGCCACCACCACCCACTCACCCCGCTGTAAGTTAAACATCATTTTTTAACATATAGGTTCTTGAGGGCACAAACCACACCACCCAGGACAGACTAAAGACAACCTGGGGGGCCTTGGGGGGGAGGCCCTAGACTTTGGCCCCAGTGTCCAGGGGTAAGAGCACCTCTGGTTTGAACGAAAATTGGATGCAATCTCTCCATGAACACTTTGAAGGAAAAAGATTAGGACTGTGCATATATTCAGCTCAGAACACATGAAAACGAACAATGAAGCTGCCCCTTAGGCACTGCACAGAGGTGACCATTCCCAGTGCCCATTCCCATGCACTGCTGGGCTTCTCCCCACACCAGTGTGAAGAGAAGAGAAATGTTTCCCTGGAGAGAAATGTCCCAATTCCCAAAGAGAAGACACATGGGGAGTGCTGGGGAGTGGAATCTTTATTTATTTATTTATTATTAATAACACATTTTTATACTGCCCCATATGCAAGTCCTTGGGCAGTTGACAGTCTTCCCAGTGCTTTCCCCATAGAGCTCTATGGGGGAAAGTGCTGGGGAAAGCATAGCAGTGCACAGAGGTGAGTGCTGGAAACAGTTGCCTCTGAGCGGTGCTGGAGGGCTGTGTGGATTATTCATTTTCTGGTATTCTGAACTGCATATTTGCATAGTCCTAAAGGAGATGCAAGCTCTTTCGATGCTGCCCTACACATTTAAAATATGCCCTTCTCACATTCATTTCCTCCTAGCCTATTGATGCTGTCCATACTCTCTGGAGTAGCAGAGTTCATATTGCAGCTAACTGCTGCCCCACAGGTAGGGCAAGCACTGATTCCAGGCACCAAACAGACACTATGGTTGAAAGTCTAGTATGATAGTTCACTATTATCAAGAGCATTTGTTGTGGAGTAGCATCCAAAGCAACATGCAGCTTTGTCACAGCATTAACAATAATAGCCACAGGCAGGGCTATGTGTATTTGGCATCAATTTCTTTAAAAGTCAGAACTCAGCCCCAAGAAAACCCAAACTCTGCAATAAATAAATAAATAAATAATAACTGGAATGAAATTTGCCATTTGTATAAATTATGCAAACTAAGCAATTTCCCCTCTCCCTTATTTTGCATAATTTATTCTGCATTTTGTTTTGCAACTTTTCACAATTTATTCTAATGCTGTTGTTCTCGAAAAGAGGCGGAGAACTGAACCTCTGACCCCTGAATGCTGCACTCACTAGAAATGTTATTGAACAACCCTATGAGATTTGACCAGACAGCACCCAGACTTTTACATGTGAATTGTAATGGCCGTTGGCCAGCCATTTCTTTGCTTAGGCAGATTCCTAATAAGAATCCAGGCTAATAATGCAAGATGCCTAGTCAATGTCCTTTAACCCTCAGCTGATGTTTCTTAATGGGAGTCTCTGGGTACAGAGATCACTCTGGAATGCGTGGAATGTGAAAAGCCACCAGAGATCAGAGTAGGTTACCCCCAAACTAAGGGGAGGGGCTGCTGTAAGGTATGTGAGCGTAAAGAAGCAACAGTTTTGTAACAGAGAGAAAGCTAAGAGCTGAAGATACTAAGGGGTGCAGGGTCTCTGGGTTCTTATAAGGCAGCCGTTCCATTGCCTGGCAGGCGTGCATGCTGCCTGTGTGCTTCTACCTCAGGGCTGCACAACTTTGGCCCTGTTGTTGGACTACATCTCCCACATCTCAAGCCACAGTGGCCAATTATCAGGAATGATGGGAGTTGCAATCTGATGTATTCTGTCTTGTAATCTTTTATGTTGTGTTGTTGAGAAGTTTGTCCCAGTGGGGATTCTGTAGAGAGGGTGGAGTCAGAAAGGAAAAGGGAGTTGTTTCTGAATAAACCTTTAATTAAATCTACATAAGATTTATTTGTGTCTATGAGGGAAGCAGCTATAAAACATTTGGCAATGAGATTCTGAACCAGCCAGGCATGTGAGCCTGCAAAGCTTGTGACTGCAACTTCATTTCATTGCATTACTGGGCCTATATTCCTGAAGTGCTTTCTACTGTCACTGCTGCTGATTGTTTCTCCAGCTTCCTGACCTACATAACCCCTGAAAGTACATTTTCCTGCTAAGTCCTGGACTCTTTTGTTCACTGAATGCATGTGCAGAGGCCAGGTGAGTGATGGAGTGGTGTTGCCACTGCTCAATGCTGAGGGGAGTGTCGCCACAGCAGGGAACTTCCTCGAGCAGAGGTCATGCACTCTGGAAAGGACTTGCACCTTTACTTTTAAAGGCGACCAGCACTCCCCCAGACTGGTCTGTGGTTCAGCTGAACTGGTTCACTGGATGATGGACTGGTCCAAATTCAGACCAAAGCTCGGACCATGGTCCCAGCACACCCCTAATCCAGTTCATGGCTGCAGTTTTTGCAAGGGAAGGTCTTCCTAAAGAACTTGTGACTGACAATGGGACACAGCTTACTTCATTTGACATGGAGCAATATTTGCATAACCATGGGATAAAACACAAGACACTTTTCTAGTACTATCCTTGAGGGAATGGTTTAGTGGAAAGAATGAACAGATTAGTTAAAACATTTACAACTGGCTACTATACAACAACAACCCTGGAAAGAGTCAATCCATGAAACTCTATTTGCTTATCAAACTACTCATTCTACTACAGGGAAATCACCTTTTCATCTTCTGAGAGGATGCAAAGCTACCACCAAACTTACACAATGGCAACAACTTATAGGGCTTTCCATGCCATCTCACTCAGCAGAGATTTGTGATTCAGGAAGGGAGAAGCAACAAAAATACAAATTGTATGTGGATCAGAAACAGGGTGCAAAACAGCAAACATTTCAGGTGGGGGAATTTGTTCTCTTACGGCTGCCTTATAAAGTGAGAAAGGGGTGTTCCTGATATTGTGGACCAAAACAAATAATAAAAATCTGAGGAGATTCAGTCATATTGTATGATGGAAAGAAATGGAATAGTTCAAGACTTTCCAGCATGTATACCATGAGACAAGAGGGAAGGGAGTCTGATCTCAAGAGAGGAACTGGAGAGGAATTTGACCTTGCCTCCAGTTTTGGCCTCGCAGAGGAGGTTGATGAAAGTAATGCACAATCCTCTGTACCAGAAAAAGACATCACTAACACCTCCTGAACCAGAGACCCCAGGAATTAGAAGAAGTGTGTGCAACAGGAGACCACCTAAAATACTCCAAGACTTTGTCACTGAATTTTAAATTAATTCAATTCTGGTTGTTATAAAGGAGAGGGATGTGTTGTATTCTATCTAGAAATCTTTTATGTTGTGTTGTTGAGAAGTGGACTTGTCCCAGTGGGGATCCTGTAGATCATGTGGGGGGTGGCATCAGAAAGGAAAAGGAGAAGGAGAAAATAGTCCAACAAGAACTGGAGAGCTGAAGTTGTGCAGCCCTGCTCAATCAGATGCTCTATTTTCGTATTTCATAGAACCATGGAGATAACCTTGTAGACCATCTTGTTCCATCCCTTGCTTGATGCAGGAAATCCAGGGCTACAGCATTCCCCACAGGCGAGGAAAATTCCACCTCTGCTTGAAGACTCCAATTAAGGAGATTCCTCCTCCTATATAACTGGATCCATCTTTGAACTGCACTTACGGTTGAGAAGTTGTTGCTAATGTTCCAACCGAAATCCACCCTCTGATAACTTAAACCTAGCTCAGTACTGTCTACACAGACTGGCAGTGGCTTCTCCAAGGTTGCAGGAAGGAATCTCTCTCAGCCCTATTTGGAGAAGACAGAGAGGGAACTTGAAACCTTCTGCTCTTCCCAGAGCGACTCCATCCCCTGAGGGGAATATATTGCAGTGCTCACGCTTCTAATCTCCCTTTCATATGCAACCATTCCTTCTCCTGCTTAGCTAGGGGGACAAGTCATGCTTGCTACCACAAGACTGGCTCTCCTTGTTGGTGATGTCATCTTAAAATATTTATTTTATTTATCTGACATATTTCTATACCACCCAGAACTCACGTCTTTGGGCAGTTTACAATAAATCAATGCAATTTAAAACAAAACTAAAACATTAAAACAATTGAAAATGTATAACAATGTTGTGTCTATTTAAAAGCCTTGGTAACAAATGTGTTTTAACCACCTTTTAAAACGTTTATCAGAGAAGGGGAGGCTTTTATTTCAAAATGAAAAATTACAAAAGCACCATAAGTCTCCACTGATCTGTCCTCCAAAGGAAACCAGGCAGTGCTGCCTCAGGAACTTTTCACTGCTTGAAGAAGTCTCTTTGCCCCCAGATATACAAAACTATCATACAATATATTTGCACCCATGTGGGCTAGGTCAAAGAAATTTTCAAAATCAAAATAGCCTTAGATGGTAACCCTATGCACAATTACTTGGGAGGAAGCCCCATTTCATTCAGTTAGAGTTACTTGAGTGAACATGCATATGATCAGGCTGTCTGGAAGCTGATGTCTGCCACCTCTGGTGGCTTTCCATACTGCAAAGATTCCAGAGTGATCTCTGTACTCACATTCAGAAAAATATATTTCTTCACAGTACAACCTGCTGTTTTTGTGCATTTCCATGGAATCAGACAATTAGGCAGACCTGCCCTAGGGAGGTTTCAATTCCCTGAAGCTTCCTGGGCTGCCACAGGCTTTACATAAATAATAAACTTTCCAACAATCATGCTCTTGCTTTGGCAAAATCTTCCTATGCATCTTCAGAAGATTGGAACAACAAATTTTTGGCTAATCATCTTTTATTGTTATCCTGAAGGGGAAATGTCAACATATTTCCAATTCAGCTGCTGTAGTATGGCTCTTTATTCTTTCTTTGGATTGCAGTTTGCAACATAATTTTTTGGCTAGCAGTTTGAGCCACAAAGTAAAGGTAAAGATTTAAACCAGTTTAAGTCCCATGGCTTAAACCCAAATACATCGTTAGCGGGGGGGCAGACTGAGCAAAACTACACTTCCCCTTTCTGTTCTAAACTCTTGCACAACTCAGGGGATACTCACATCCTCTTTGCCACATGGTGACACAAGGGCAGATTATGGGCACAATCTGGCAGACCTTTAAATCTTTTTAGTGGAATTTGAGCAGATTTTGCTGTGAAATGGACAGGGCATTGCAAGGACCTCACTCACCCTGAAACAGTTGCCCAATTGCTTTGTCCCTGGACCAATTTGCTAGTTGACCGATGGTGAGCTTTATATTACCATAAGCCCACAGCCATGAAAGAGCACATTGTAGATAAAAGTTTTGTGAAGCTTTTCACAAAAAGGGTCTAAAATGCTGGAAATACAACACACAGTTTGGAGCTTTTTGACTAAAGTCCAAGTAGCAGGCTCCCTGCATCTATCTATCTATCTATCTATCTATCTATCTATCTATCTATCTATCTGCATTTACAGCCCACTCTTCCTCCAAGGAATCCAGAATGGTTTACATGGTTGTTTTTATTCTCACAACAACCCTGTGAGGTAGTTTAAGCTAAGAGATAAGTGACTGGCCCAGAGTCACCCAATGATTTTGTGGTGGAATGGGATTTGAACCCGGGTTTCCCAGGTCCTTGTCCCACACTGCTTCCGAGTTCACTTGGAATACTACTACACCACACTGATTCCAAGTTCACTTATCAAAAACCACTAATAGGAATATGTTGTGCTTTTATAATACTTTCTAGTGTTCTAAGTATTTCACATACATTATGTCAGCCACCCTTAACTTAATTGTTCAAAGTAATTTGCAGATCTTTAAGATTATTGATTGAATTTTAACCATCTGTTCTTCCAAGTGCACATAGTCCCTCTTCCATGTAATTTTCAAAATAATGCTGTTGTGAGGTAGGCCTACCGCCATCCGGTACGTCAGCAGTGACATTAGTAGGCCGAATGTCATCTAGCAATAGTGCCGTGAGGTAGGCCTAATATCATTCGATACAGGGAGTGGGCTAACATCACTCTATAAACTGTATGGCTGACTAGATTGAAAGAGCAACCAAAACGATCAGGGGTATACAGTACCTTCCTTACAAGGTAAGGGCAATATATCTAGTTTAGGGGGAAAAGGTGATTCAGGGGAGTCATGATAGAGGGCTATAGAATTACCCATGGTGTGGAGAGAATGGATCTCTTTCTCACACACACAATACGAACCAGGGGTTGTCCCACGAAACTGATTTCCACAAAATTTAGGACCAAAAAATTTAAATGTTGCTGGACCCAGCTTTGCTTTTGCATACTCAGGTAGAGATGGTGGCCAGGTGTGCCTCTGCACAGCTTTGGCTGGTGCGCCAGGTGTGGTACTCCCCATGGTCCTCTCACTTCCCTACTATTAGCAAGTAACATAAGCAAGGCACCCCATCACAGCACCAGGAAAGGAACAGCCAACAGGATGGGCACTAAATGCTTTACTCCCCAAGAATGAAGCTGCAAAGTTGTATGTTCACAAGCACAGAAGCTCTAGGTGGCCACATGAGCAGGACATCCCATCACAGCGCCGGGAGGGGAGCAAATGGCTGGGGTATGTGTGCCTAGGGTTGGAGTTGAAGGCAGCGCCAAGGAGGGATTCCGGAGCAGCCAAGTTTTTTTTCACAGAAAGGTTGGGGAAGGGGGGGCAGTCCTTTCCCTTTGGGGGGGGTTGCACTCCCTAGGCTTTATTCATGAGCAGGGCTGGTCTCGGGGGTCATTAGTGCTCCAGTCCAAGGAAAGTGCCCACTACTGTAAAACCTGGGGTGGACCACACTCGCTCAAGAGTGTGCCAGGCCATGGGGACACCTCCTCACAACTCATGAGAAGAACCATCTGTGGGAAACATGGTGGAGGCAAGGACTGGCAATAGCTAATCATGTGAGATGATAAATCAACAGTCTGCTTTCTCACGACAGGCCATTGGGGCTCTATATTGAGCCAGGTTGCTCTAGGGAGGAAAGGTGTGGGGATAGCTCTCTCTGTTTTGGCAATGGTGGCCAGGTAGCTGTCAAAGCATACCCCCTGCCAGACAGCCCATCTACATACAGGTACATGTGCACCCTTGCTTGTGCCCCAAAACAGCGACCCTGCCCTGCTAGGGTCACTGGAAACCCTGCAGACAACCCTCTCCTGCGATCCCCTATGTCAGCAGATCTGCATACCATGCCCCGAGCAGTAGTGCTGAGCAGTAGTGCACTGGAGGGGCGGGGTATAAATATTTTAAATAAATAAATAGACCTCTCTCAGATACCTCAGGTTGATGCAGTTTCAAGGATTGCATTTTATTAGCTTTGGCTGATATGCTGGAAGAAAGTGGCCTTAAAACAGTGGTGTACATGCTGGTAAGTTCCAGGCTTGACTATTGCAGTGCACTGTATGTTGGGCTGCCTTTATACATACTAGTCCAGAAACTACAATTGGTGTGAAATGCAGCAGCCAAGTTGGTCTTTGGGGTAACCCAAAAGGACCATATTATTCCTGTCTTAAAAGAACTACAAAGTGCTGGTTATTACTTATAAAGCCCGTAACGGCTTGGGTCCAGGGTATTTAAGGGGACACCTTCTTCGTCATGAACCCTGAAGCCAATTAAGATAATCAGAGGGTGTTTGTCTGCAGTTACCACTGGCTCATCTGGTGGTGACCCAGCTGTGAGCCTTTTCTGTTGTGGAATGCACTGCCTGTCCAAGTTAGAGCTGCACCATCTCTGATGGTCTTTGGAAGAGACCCACCTGTTCAGTCAGGGTTTTAGCTGAATTTTAATATGCTTTTAATTTTTAATCATCTGTTTTAATTGTTAATGTTATTGTTTATAGGGGGTTTTAACTAATGGTAAACTACCATGAGACATTTTGTGTTTGATAGTATATAAATGTGCCAAATACATTAAATAAATATTGGAAGATGATATTTGACTTGCACTGCCCTACAGAAAAACATCATGCACTGCTGTAGAAGGCACCAGCATGTACATTCCACCATTCATTTTGAAACCAGTCTGTAACAAATATGGATGCACACCATCATGAGAAAAATGAAACTGGAGAGAGAAGATAAAATCTGAACCCACCTGAAGTCACCCACAGGGGAGGGGAGGACTACCGTAGATGTTCTGGTAATCCAAAGTGGGGCAAGTCTAACATTGTATGTTATTGTTGGAGGGTTTTTTGGCAGCTTTGGGAAATCTTTACTCTTTAAAAGAAAGAGCCTTAAGAAGTGTAGTAAAGGCACAGGACCCTGAGGCTGTTTCCCTGATGCCAAATTTAGTAGAAAATATCTATACGGATTGAAAGCTCTAATCCTAGGCACTGCATTTGGTGGCAGCTTTAGAGGGGATGCCAGATCGAATGCATTTCAAAGTTTGTGAAATATTATTTGACTTCTTGACCTAGGTTATACCTGCTTGTACAGCATTTACATCAAGCCATGTCAACATGAAACCTGAAAGGAACTGAATCCAAATGTTCCAAGTAATGATTGAGAGTCGCTTTATTCTGCATCGCAGCTCAGGTGCTCCTGGCTTTGGAAACTGCCATTCTGACATTTCTGGGGTCTTTTGGTCAGAAAATGAATCACACTGGCAGCTTGTTTAAGATATCAGGCTAACCAGGACGTGTTTTTTCAAAAATAAAATATGCGTATGTGTTGGGGGTTTTTTGTTTGTTTGCTTGACATTCTGATTTCTAAGTCCTTTCTAAGTGGTATGCATTTTCAGGAGCACTTCCTGCAATTGTCTTGGTGTAATTTCAGTCAGAAAATATGCAGATGTCCCATTTTGCCCAGAACGACCATGGCTAGCACCAGGGGTTAGGAACATAGGAAGTTTGTTTGTTTGTTTGTTTAGCATATTTTTATATCGCCCAAAATGCAAATCCTCTGGGCGGTTTACAAGACAATAAAAAGATTAGCATATTTCAACAATTAAAATTTTAAAAGTTAAAACTATTAAAACACAGTTAAAACATATCTGATTAAAAGCCTGGGTGAACAAATGCATCTTGACTGCCTTTTTAAAAGTTGTAAGAGATGGGGAGGCTCTTATTTCAGCAGGAAGTGTGTTCCAAAGCCTCGGGGCAGCAATGGGGATTGCCCAACCTTGAGTAGCCACCAGATAAGCCGGTGGCAACTGCAGACAAACCTCTCCAAATGAACTCAATGGGCGGTGTGGTTCATAGCGAAGAAAACGTTCTCTTAAATACCCAGGGCCCAAGGTGTTTAGGGCTTTATCGGTTATAACCAAAACCTTGTACTTTGCCCGGAAACGTATCGGCAGCCCGTGTACATCTTTTAAGATAGGAGTGATATGGTCTTGCCTTACACTGAGTCAGACCATTGGTCCATCTAGCTCAGTATTGAGACTGGCAATCTGCAAAGACTGGCAGTGGCTTCTCTAAGGTTGGAGGCAGGATTCTGGTCCTATCTTGGAGATGCCAGAGAGGGAACTTGGAACCTTCTGTATGCAAGCATACTGGTGCTCTTTCCAGAGCAGCCCCATCCCCTAAGGGGACTATCTTATAGTGTTCACATGTAATCTCCCATTCAAATACAAACCATAGAATACCCTGCTTAGCTAAGGGCACAATTCATGCTTGCTACCACAAGACCAGCTCTTCTCCCTTTGGTTGGCAAGTCTGAGCAGATGTTAGGTCCCAAACCGTCAAAAGCGTCATCAACAGCCCTTGCTGCCATCTTGGATCTCACTTGGCACTGGATTTCAACCAGGTTGGGGGGGGCAATATGAAGACTGTGTCATGTGTAAAATATCCCATCCTTTTATTGCTTGTTCAGGCTGGTCCAATCAGAATGGAGGAGTGTGAACCACCTCTAGTATGACATCAGAATCTGAGGAGTCTCCCCCCATTTTATGGAACCCCCCCTCCAACCTAATAACCCATATCACCTCACCAAAGTGTCCTTCCTCTTCCCCTCACAAAAAATAATTTGTGAGTTGCTCCTCATGCTTTCCCTCTCTTTTACTGACCCATAATAAAGTGCATCCTGCTCACCTTCAGTCTCTCATCAGCCACACCTCTACTTCCCACTCCACACATTCATTTAAGGAGGTCTTCAACTCTTGGAGCTGGCATTGAGAGTGACATATGCCAGTCAGATATAATTACAACTCCTAACTGGCTGTTCACAAACCTTTAAAACAAAGGTCTGGCTGGGAGAGTTGTATACTGAAAATAATACCCCTTCAGGGATACATGTAGAGTTGCAAGGGGAAATGTATCAGGACCTCAGGAATCTCATTAAAATACTATTGTTTTATTTATACCAACAGAAACAGATGTGGCCCTACGGCAATGGCAAAGACAGTTACTGTGAAGCTGGTAGAAAAGTAGTAATGGAAAGATGTCTACACACACACACACACACACACACACACACACACACGCCCCAGCTGTGGAATTTCACTCTGTGGGATCTACATTTTGCAAAAGGTTAATCCCTTAAGGTATTTGGTGGAGTCAGACATCACAATTGAAATCCATGTTGCGGAGTTCAGTTCAGGGTTCCTGCAGCCAGGATCAAAAATGTCAGCATAGGCCATCAAGTTCACATTTCACCTGGAGAGCAGTTGTGTGCGTGATCTTCTGTTCAAGGCCAAGGCTACTATTGTCCCATGGACATTTACCTGGGATTGTTTTTAATGAAAGGCGGTATATAAATTTAACAATCAATCAATCAATCATTCAATCAATAAGGACATCCAAAGCAGGGTGGAATGCATTGCTGGCAGCTCTACCTCCCTTTCTATCTCCTCCTCCTCCTCCTCCATTGCCAAGGAAACATCTTCATGATTCTGCTCCGCCAGGCAGGCTGCCACTGGACACTATGGCAGAAAGCAGCCCAAGTCACTCTCCAAAGACTCATAGACAGGAATAGGAAGAGGCACACCCAAGAAGATAATTTTTCCATCCAAGTTGGAACACGACAACATCCACCCAGTGACCTAAGAGCGATATAAAAGCTGGCATAATCTGCAGACATTGTCAAAGCAGTGTTCTCCATACAATTGTTTTGGGATCTTGCAGGGCTGCCGTTAGGCTTACAGCCATGCCACATTTGTTCGGAAGGGCAATATCGTTGGAATGACAGTAAGTACAACCATCATGGTTTCTGTACCACAGGCACAGAGGAAACAGTGGCTGTTGCATGTCCAGCAATCTTGTGGTGGCTCC
Source organism: Hemicordylus capensis (assembly GCF_027244095.1). Lineage (NCBI taxonomy): Eukaryota > Metazoa > Chordata > Lepidosauria > Squamata > Cordylidae > Hemicordylus > Hemicordylus capensis. The sequence goes on along the minus strand of NC_069661.1, from coordinate 20,545,525 downwards.
AGTCTGCACTCAACAGCCCTACCACAAAGCGCCACCTAGCCATATGCCCAATAGCACCCTGCATCCTGAGGCAGTCACACGGGGGACACCACAATGTGTGAATGAACCTTACCACCCTCTTTCAGACAAGTGCATTCAGAATGAAATAAGAAAATCTGCCTCTGTTCTAAACTGCTCAGTAGATTTGTATCTCACCTTGCATTCAAGCCGCTCAGATCCACATGTTGGCCTCTTTGGCCTCTCAACCATCCAGTGAGGCAGGCTGAGCAAAAGATGGAACTTGTCCAAAAAACACCTCATAACTGAGCAGAAGGAAAATAGGTTTGCCTCAGCTCTGACGGCAGTCACAAGGAGAAGACAAATATTGCCTTTTGCAAAATATTGCCAATTGCCTTTCTAAAATTTTTCATTAGGCCATTCTGCCCATGGGCGAGAAAATTACTATGGATTGAGTATTGATTCCACCAACGGGAAGTATTAAAACAACTCCTGATGGTCACCCATTGAAAGCGTGTTGTCAGTTTAGCCCCAGGAAGACTCAACCCTTCCACCACCAACGTTGCTTTGTCAATTGAAGCTCCTCTTTAAATGAGGCCATTAGTATTGTGTAAAACTCTGGTTATGGTCACTGCATCTCTAAGACGTGAACACAACCATTCCTTGTGGGCTATTATCTGGTAAATTCCTCTTAATTTACCCAACAAGTAAGCTGTTAAAAGCCTTCTCCTTAGCTACAAGGGTAGACAACTGACATATTGTGCTCTAATAGAGAGATGCCGCAAGGAAAACTTCCAGGACATTATTAGTTGCTTTCTGAGAAGTAATCATCATAAATCCCAGGGTCTTCTTAAAAAATATATTGCTAGCTGTCCCCCCTACAACCTATATTTCACAAAGCTTCAATGCACCACTGTATTCCAGCTTGCCTTTAACAACCCCTCCCATTTCTCATAATTTCTCTGTTGTCCTGTAATTTATCTTTCGCTCCTTGTTCGCTCAAAACCTGAGTGAGTAACCAGCTCCTATTTTGTGCAGCATTAGATTGCCTGCTTGGCCCAGCTCATGCTTTTCTTTTCTTTCTTTCAAAAAACAAATAAATCAATTTTAGCGATATATTTTCCAGATAGAATTGCACAGTTTTGCAATTTTTCTTCTGCATCTAGCTCAATGTGTAGCTCATCACTGGCATGAGCATTAAAAATTTAAGCTGGTCTTTAGATACTTCTCTCATGAATAAGCTTCATGTTGTTCCTTCAGACATCATGAAGTGCTTCAGAATATGAGTGCTGAAGCTTCAACATACTATTAGCTGATCTTCTTGCCTGAATAAATATCAGGTTAATTCTGAGCCCCCAACCCAAAATTCTGACATGATTCTAATTCAAAAGAATAACAACTTGTATGCACCTTAGAACATAAGAACTGCCCTGCTGGATCAAGCCCAAGGCCCATCTAGTCCAGCATCCTGCTTCACACAGTGGCCCACCAGATGCCGCTGGAAGCCTACAGGCAGGCAAAACTCTCTTTTTGCCTCCCATATTGTCACCTTGCATTTCTTTTGCCAGAGTTTGTGTTCCTTTCTGTTTTCTTCATTTGGACAGGCCTTCCAATTTTGGAAGCAAGTCTTCTTCCCTTTCATGGCTTCCTTGACATTACCTGTTAGCCATGCTGGCATCCTCCTGGACTTAGTGGCACCTTGCCCAATGACATGACAAGTATCAGAAAAGTTAGCCAACGAAACAACAAATATATGCATATTAGCTAAGGATTTTTTTTTAAAAAACACCAACTTACTGTTATGATTGCCAAAAGGGCTGTTTTTAAATCAGCCAAGCTGGTTTATTTTCCCCTACTGATCAGGGTGGCTCTCCCGAGAGGTGATATGCAGCTTATAGAATATTGGACTTGGAGGGGAACTTGTAGATCCTTTAGTTAGTAAAACTACCTGCTCAGTGCAGGAATCTGCTACAGTATACCTGACAGATGGCCATCCAGTCTCTCTCTGAAAACCTCTAGAGAAGGCAAGCCCACCACTGCATGAGGCAAACAGTTCCACTGTCAAACAGCTCTTAAAGTAGGAAATTCCTCGGTTTATGTCACCCACAGGAATCAGATGGATGCATCTGAAATCTCATTATTAGCAGCTTGCTAAGAATGTGGGTAGTAACTACTCTGGCAAGAAATTATGCTGCTTCTGGAGTTCCAGTAAGGGCCAACCATGTCCTCCTTTCCTCTACCATGCCCCAGGCCACCCTATGACTTAAACACCATGGCAGAAATGTGTGCAGTAGTGAGACAGTGATATGTGAATGATGTACAGGCCGTAAGAATGACAAGTCATTCCTGAGGCATGCACATGAAGCTGAGTTGTAGAAACAACATACATTTCCCCCAGTTAATCCTGTTCATTGAAGAATACTTCTTTCCTGAAAGTTGAAAACTAGCTAGAAGTGTTTAAAAAGACAGCATGGCTAATAGAAATGTACATGTGTTTCAGATGGTCCATCAATGCATGCATGTTCATTACTCAGCCCTTGGTAATTCCTACATATTCCACAAAAATGCACATGAGTAAGCCCTAACAGCATTTTTTTTAAACATTGCAAACCATTTCCATGAAGGCACAGTTTTGAACAGAGAATTGGCAAGTGGATGTTTCACCCCTTAGCCATCATTCTTCTGCACCAAACTGCTTCTCATCCCAGCTATTTCCTCCCTGCAGGACTCCAGATTCACAAGTTTCTCCACCAGCAGTGTGCTTGCGTGCGCGCGCTCTCTCTGATACATACATGTACAAGCTCCTTCCATTGTATTAGTTGTCTAGTCAGCTCATCAGCCTCTCCAGGGATCTGAAAAACTGCCAGCCTTTATGGAGAAAATGACTCCCTAGTTCAAAACTGTAAACACATAGATCTCTAAAATGGGCTGTTTTTTGTATAGTTAGCATAAATTACTGCCTCTGAGGTCGTCCCAGTTTGTAATACAGGACTTGTACCTTATTTAAAGCAGTAGGAAGCAAGAAGGAAAAGACATCTTAAATCAGCAGCCCTGCAAATCCCACAAGAGGCGAAGGAAAGAGGCAGGAACCGAGATAAGAGGCAAAGGGGTATTTAACAGGCTTAAAGAATCTATAGAGCCCTGACTAATGCTGCATGTGTGCCTCTAACAATAGTACACATGCAGAAAAAATAGTTGCACTCTTGTACAACAGCACATGGGCTTTGGAAGAGCAGGGACATGTGCTTTGGAATGTGCAGTTGTTGGAAGCATGCACACAGGGTTAGTCGGATATCAGCCTTTGTCTATAGTCAGAAGACCCTTTTCAGGCAGCGGTGGAGAGCAACCTCCAAGTAGGCCGTGGGTGGGGTGTCAACACAGATCGGGTTCAAGAGAGGTTCTGTTTTCTCTACGTGTTCAGCTTGGCTCCATAGCCTGTTCAGGCATTATACAGAAATATACAAAAGGCTGCACCTTTGTGATGATGCTGGGGCATATCTTAGAGTGGAGTTCCCAGCCTTGGGCCCCCTAGACATTGTTGAAGAACAACACCCATCTGGGACTGCCATATGGAAAATAGGACAGATCTCCTGTACCTTTAATACAGGGCTGTACAACTCTGGCCCTCCTGCAGATGTTGGGCTACAACTCCCATCATCTTTGACTATTGGCCATTGTGGCTGGGGATGAAGGGAGTTGTAGTCCCAAAACAGCCAGCAGGCTGAAGTTGTGCAGCCCTGCATTAACAGAGGGAATTTCAGCAACTGCAGCTTTTCTTTCCCCTCCATAACAAACTAGACCTGCTGAAAATCCCTCTTATATGCATCTCTTAAAGTAAAGGAGACCTCTTCTCTTCCCACATGGCAGCCCCACTTCCATCACACCCAACCACAATGGCTGTAGTCCAACAACATCTGAGGACCCAAGGTTGGGAAACCCTGCCTTAGAGCCTAGGCGAAAGCCCTCTTTAGATATTATGAACGCCCTGGGCAAAAGTGGGGAGGAAATCCCACCACCCCCTCACACCAACGATTATGGTTACCATCACTGGTTGCAGCTCAGTAGGGGTGTGCACAGAACCAGTTCAGGCGGTTCAAATTCAAATTGAATCTGAACCGAACCACCAGTCCGCGGGCTGGTTTGATTGAACTGGCGGGCAGTCTGGTTCATTTGTTCGGACTGGGTTGAACCAGTTTGACTCGTTTTGAGGGCTATGCTTGTAAAGGGGAATCCGGTGAGGTTTCCCCTTTACAAGCAAAGAGGTGGGGGGATTCTTTAAAAGTGTTGTAAGGGTGACCGGGGATGGCAGCGAGAGGACACCTTATTGGCTTCTGTGGTGGTGGCAGCAGTGGCTCCTTTAAGCCCCTCCAGCGTGCCCTCCCAGCTGCACGGTCTGGTGGCGGCCCGGTTCCGGCCTCTGCAGATGTGCAGAACCAATTTGTGTGACCTCTGCGCATGCAAAGAGGCCATTTGCATGACCACAAGCCACACAAATGGCCTCCACACATACGCAGATACCAGAACCAGGACACCAGTGGCTCACACTACTCAGGGGGAGCGCTAGCAGGGTTTAGACCACCCTTACAATACTTTTAAAGGATTCCCCCACCCTTTTGATTGTAAAAGGGAATCCTCACTGGATTCCCCTTTACATGCATAGCCCTCAAACCAGGTTGAACCGGTCCATATTGGAATAGGCCCATTTGAACCTGGACTGGCTGGCTTTTTTGGAGGCTGGTCCAGTTCGAATTCAAACCGGACTCTGTAATATATTTAGTGCTTCGAATTCAAACCGGACTAGTAATATATTTAGTGCTTAGCCAGCAAGATACTCAATAGCTTCACCCATTTTTTTAAGCTTTCATTTATCTTTATGGCAATGACTTGGTTTCTCTGTATATGTCACACCAAGCATTGCAGTCCTGTCACTGGTGAAGGGCCCACTGTCTAGGCCCTCTCTCAGAGAAGAGAGCTGGTCTTGTGGCAGCAAGCATGACTTATCCCCTTAACTAAGCAGGGTCTGCCCTGGTTGCATATGAAAGGGATACTAGAAGTGTGAGCACTGTAAGATATTCCCCTCAGGGGATGGATCCGCTCTGGGAAGAGCGTCTAGGTTCCAAGTACCCTTCCGGGCATCTCCAAGATAGGGCTGAGAGAGATTCCTGCCTGCAACCTTGAAGGAACTGCTGCCAGTCTGTGAAGACAATATTGAGCTAGATAGACCATTGGTCTGACTCAGTATATGGCAGCTTCCTATGTTCCTATGTTCCTAGGCCTGGAGCGCCAGGTTTGAGCATGTTGGGGAAGGGGGCCTAGTTCTGTGATTGAGCACTTGATTGGCATGAAGAACATCTGAGGTTCAATCCGTGGCAGCATCTCCAGGTAGGAATGGGTAAGACTCCTGCCTGAAAACCTGGAGAGCTGCTGCCAGTCAGTGAAGACAATACTGAGCTAGATAGACCATTGGTATGACTCAGTATATGGCAGCTTCATATGTTTATGAATCATGTGGGATAATTGTGCTTCTCTATTCCCCCCACCCTCCACCATTAGCTGCTAAAGCTTAGAAGTTTTGAAGCATTATACTATTACTACAACTACAACAAATATTTATATTCCACGTTTCAACAGAAGTGCTCAAAGCGGTTTATGCAGAATAAATAATAATAATAATAATGAACCTTATAATAAATTTTATTATTAAACACATTCTTATACTAAATAAATATATTTACTTGCCATAAGTTACTTGCCATGCTTAACATTTATTTAATATCTAAATAAATAAATTTAATTTAAATAAATAATAGATAAACTTTACATAAGAACAGCCCTGCTGTGTCAGGCTCAAGGCCTGTCTGGTCCAGCATCCTGTTTCACACAGTGGCCTACCAGATGCCTTTATTATAGTCTTTGACCAGTACGGAAACATGATGGAACATAATACCCATTACAATAGCAAAATGATAGTTTATATGAATATACAATGACATAGTAAATCATTCCATTACATTAGTCATTAGATTTTGCCATATATTCATTGCGATTAGACAAAATCTAGCCACGTTATGAGTAACGTTGTCTTGATAATCTGACAAAAGAAATGAGATATTTACTTCATCTTCTCGCCTGGTATATCCTTAATCAAGGGTAAAATTAATGTCTCCCGAAAGTCTCTATAAAAATTACAGTATAATAAAACATGACCCACATCCTCTATGGTCTGCATATCACATAGATAGTAGTGTTGAGAGTAAGGAACATTACCATATCTGCCATATACAATGGCAGGTGGCAATATGTAATGGCCATTGTGGTGGTCTGGTTGGGGAAATAAGTGCTATTTATCTACATACAAGTAAATACAACATACATACATACATAAATGTGTTTACTTATATGTAGATAAATAGCACTTATTTCCCCAACCAGACCACCACAATGGCCTCTACTACAACACAAACTCCTTGCCAGTACATATGAGTGGTAGCACATCACCATTGCTAATCGAATCATCTGTGAGCTGGCTCATGGCACTCTGGGTTTTACACACCAAAGGGAAAAGATGTTTGCGGGACAGGCAAGGACAGAGTAGATAAGTCAGTGCTACAACTCAGTTAATCTCAATCCTGAACTGGGCTGTAATTCATTTCCTATTCCATAAAAATACAGCAGTTCAGCTTCTGATAAAGCTTAGCAGAGAAAATACCCAATTCACACATCACAATTATTTAATAGGCCTTCACTACAGAAGCCTGAGTAAGCCACTACATATCTTTTAAAGATATTTAGTGGTGCCCTTTCTTCTTGGATTCTTTTTGCCCAGTATTTCCAGCTTCTGGCCTGTACTTTTATTTCTAAGAGAGATCTTCTGGACACAAGCAATCATCTTTTTGTATTATTTCATACCAGCCTGGAGATCAAAGTGGCAAATGATAGGATGAGTAGGATCAATGAAAGCAAAATGAACTATATCTTTTTCATCCTGCCACAATAATATCCGTTACTGGAACACTTAACGACTTTCCCCATAACCTATCCAATAGCATTATATACGCACACACACACACAACACACACACACACACACACACACACACACACATCTGAAGCTTCATTTCTCTCCAGCTCAAATGCTGAAGGGAACAACTGACCACAAAGTTCTTCTGAGCAAGCCTCATTAGAACGAACAGAAGCCTAAACAGCTTCTATTGGATGGCTTTAAGAATGGTTTAGATAAATTCATGGAGGACCGGTCTATCAACAGCTACTAGTCTGATGGCTATAGGTCACCTCCAACCTCAGAGGCAGGATGCCTCTAAATGCCAGCTACAGGGAAGCAACAGCAAGAGAGAGGGCATGCCCTCAGCTACTGTCTCCACTGGGTCCCTTCATTGACAAAATGGTGGCAGAAGAGGAGGCAGAAGAGATCAGAGAGGAAGAGGAAGAGGTGATGCTGGTTCCTGGGGGGTTCCGGACGGGCGCAAGTGTGCGCCCCAACAAAAGAAGCAGCCCTGTGCACCTAGGCATGCCATCTGCTCACCGGCAGGCCAGCCACTCTCCCCTCATGCACAAGTGACTTGCACAGCTAGCAGAGCCTCACACTGGCCTCCTGGTGCTGAGAGAGTAAGGTGTGGGGCAGCTCAGGGCTTGAGGGCTGTGGAGGAGGTGGGGGGAGGAGGAGGAGGAACTTGTTCCCATGCACACTCATCGCTCCTGGCTGACGGGCATGCCTAGGGCTCCATAGTACTTGGCTGGGGTGCACCAAAGTCATATTTTGTCTAGGGTGCTAAAAGCCAGTCCTAAGTACAACAGCTGCCCTTCTGTTCTTTTTGTGCTGGATCCTAATGGCAGGATGTACTCCTCTGCCACAGAATTCTCAGAAGAGAAGCTGGATGCATATGAGGAGAATGACATGTCCATCAGCTCTGAGTAGTGGATCTGCAGTGGATCACAGACATTGCACCTGTGCTCTACATTGACCTTGAAGCTCAAATTCAAGATGTTGGCTTATATCTATAAAGCTTTGAATGAGGGGCATTATACCCAAATAATCACCTTCATCCTTATGGCACTTATAGTTACAACATAAATGAAATCAAGATGGTACTTTCCAGCAGATCTTAACAATTCATATCTCAATTTCAGCAAAAAACAAAAGGCCTCCTCAGATGCTGCCGTTTACCAGGGACACTACACAGCTATACCTGGACCACTCAGGTATTGCTTCATCTAGGGCTTTCATTGTGGAGAAAACACTGTTTACTTGCCCTCTATAAACCTAACTCAAGTTGCTTGTAAACAGGCATGCATTTCCAGCAAGCAGAACTATTAATATTTTTTGCTGTGTGGAAGTTGGTTGTACTAGTCTCATAAGCACCTATTGTTTGGTGTCTGTGACATCACTGCAAGGCATATTGCAAACTCCTCCTCTACATATCCATACATTATAAAATGTCCTGCCATTATAAATTTCCCCACTTATTTTTTCTTCAGTAGCAGTGAAATCACCTTCTCTAGTTCATGGCTCCCACAATTTAAAACAAAAACACTGTCATACACACCTTCAACTTAGCAAGGCTAATTCTATAGAGGTTTTTCAGGAAGTAGCTTTATACCGAGTCAGACCCTTGGACTATCTAGCTCAGGGATTCAACGTTGGGTCCCCGGATGTCACTGGACTTCAACTCCCATAATCCCCAGCCAAAGGCCTCTGGGCCTGGGGATTATGGGAGTTGAAGTCCAATAACATTTGGAGACCCAACGTTGAGAATCCCTGCTCTAGCTCAATATTGTCTCAACTGACTGGCAGCGACTCATCAAGGGTTGGAACTGCCAGGGGTTGAACCTGGGACCTTCTGCATCCAGAGCAGATGCTCTTCCACTGAGCTACGGTCCATCTGAATATCCTTTCTGTTCCTTTTCACTACATGCTGACACGGATACAACCTGTATTAGCAGACTAAAAGAGAAAGCACCACTGCCCATAGAGGAAAGAAAAATGTTCACCAAGACAAGCTTCAGGAGAGAGTTCTTCTTGATATATACAGCCCCGAAACTCTTATAGCATTGAAACTCTCTCTGTCTACCCGAGCCTGGACTTCAGTGCTGTCTGCAAGCAACAGAACACCTTTCTATTTGGTCTGCCACCTGGTGGCTAACATTAAATAGGTAAGAGAATATGTAAACTGAACACCTCTTCTGTGTTAAACATTGTGCCTTGCTCCTTAGTTCAACATTAGATATCAGTAATCCTTACAGCAGCCTTGCAAAATATGTTACCAGTATTGGCCTAAGCAGTTAGTGCATATAAGTAGCTTTTTTCAGACTGAATTTTAAAAACTGGTCCCCTATACTACTGTTCAGTCAGTGGTGTAGCGAGGACACTGGTGGCCCCGGTCCAGCCTTCTGCTGCCGGCCCCCACCACCCCAGCCACGCCCCCTGCATCTGATGTCAGACACAGGGGGCATGGCCACATTAGACAATGAGGCCGCATACCCCATTTGGAGGTAAAGGCTGGGATGGCTTCTCCCTGTTTGCAAAGGCAGGGGGAGGCATTGCTGACCAGGTGGGAGCCCGTTGGTGGCTGAAACTTTGCAAAAACAGAGTTGTGTATTCCCTGAAGCCATTTGCTTAATGGCTGCTACACCCTGTGTCCAGAGTCTGATTGTCAAGGGGAACTGATCCTAACTCTCTGAAGATGCAGGATTCTTTCCCTTCAAGCCTGCTTTCTTGGATTTCCATCAGTTCAAGATGCCAAAGAGGAGAATCACATGTATGCAATATATTCTCTTTGCCACTGAGCAATGATTAAAGAAGGTTCGGAAGGATGAAATCTCAAGAATTCTGCCCGCCCCCTGACAAAACCACTTGGTTGGTGGTTATCTAAATGTGGTTCCTTGTTTGTTTTTTTAAGATGCAAATACTGAAAATACCAAAGCACCTGAGGATGTAAACAGATTTGTAGCATGACAAACAAGAAGATGGAGAAGTAATTTTTAGACTTAATACTTAATGGTAAAAATAACTGAAGAGCAGCAGAGTTAACTCACATGATCTGTCTTACAAAGCTAACATTGCCTCATCAAGGGGACAAGTTCATAGCATGTGTATTTGTGTAACTTTCCACAACCATGTGTGAAGCTAGAGAGCTGGATAAAGAGGCCATAAAGAACACTACATCCCACAACAGGGTTTTCCTCATATTCTATGAATATGCATGACATGACGTTGCAAGGAAATGTATAACAAAAGTGCTTAAAATATTCTGCTAAGATATGCAGCAAATGGAACAGACCAATGATTAATCTATTATGAAGCTGCCTTCTAATGTGACAGTCAGACCACTGGTCCATCTAGCTCAGTAGTCTACTTTGACTGGTAGTAGCTTTCCAAGGTCTTAACTCTGCAAGGTCTTTCTCAACCTTCCGATTGAAGACTTCTTTCATCAGAGAGCACCAGGACTGCACTTGGGACCTTCTGCAGGCAAAGCATGTTTCCCACCACAGAGCACCAGCATTCGTTTTGTTTCCTAGCTTCCAGATTGTAACTAGAGTAATATATGTCAGACCCACCCTCAGACTGTGCCTCAAAGTACAGAGTTGTCTCCCTACTTTTGTGTTGGCTAAGGCAAGGCAGCTCTCTTCAGTATACACATGCACGCATCTGTCTGTCTGTCTGTAGGGTGAACATACATGTAGCCACTAAAAAGATGTAAGGTTCCCAGTAAGAGAGAGTCCTAAGCCCCCTTCATGTGTTCATGAGCTCATGACTACATCTCCCAAAGTGAGGAGGAAGTCCCACCTTAGAGCCTCTCCGGTCAGCCACTCACGGTTACAGCTCCATTTGTCCAAAAGGGGAAGCACAGGCATTGGAGCTGTAACTATGAGTGCGGCGATGCTCACAAACTCCTGAAGAGGGTTTAGGACTCTTGACTGGTGCTCACTAACAATGGAAGAGAACTCTGGAATGCCCTGCACTGCCAATATGGCATTGCTACTGGGACTTTGCTTGTCAAAAGACCAGCCTAACAAGCCTCTTTTGTCAATTGTGTCAAAATAATTCAAAGGCCTATTTCCCTTTTTAAAAACCTATTTCATACTCTCTAAAATGTCACATATCAAAATGGGGCCATGCTTGGAATATTCCTATATTCATGATCAAGGCTCATTCCTTCAGCTCCCCAACTCACACACATTGCTGAGGGCTCTCCTCTGCTTGCTGTATTCATTGATTCTACACTAGTCTGCCCTTTCACTGACTGAAAAATCAAGACCACATTTGTTCTTTTGGTTAAGGAGACACCAGAAAAACAAACTGCGTTGTAATATATTCCCAACGTATCTCAGCAACTGCAGTGTATGAAATGGCAGGCTGAATACTGGAGTGTGCCTAAGTGTCCATGTGCATGCATTTAGATAGATGTGAATGCACAGATGCATCCTTTCCCAGCTCTGAGATTTAGGTTTCACAGACCCTCTAGAGAGAGATCAAACCCAAAGAATGACAATGCTAGTAATTCACACTAACAACATTTTAATGGCATTACCCAAAAGAAAACTAGGAACAAAATAAACACAGTGTTTGTCCAGGGACACAGAAAATGATGGGCAGGATTCAGAATAAATTAGTCATAACTAAGCAACACTGTGAAAAATGAGACAAGTTGCTCATGACTAACCGAAGTCTCATCATTTTCAATGGGACTTAGATATGATTAATTTAGTCTCAATCCTGCCCAGAGACTTTTCCTGGTAAAAAAATAAAGGCTTTTGGAATGTATGTTATTCTCGCAAGCAGCGGAAGCTCTTCTCCATAGCCACATCTTTCTCTCTCTCTCCTGATTACATATTTTTATTCAGCCCCATTGTTTCCCTATCCATGTTGCTTTTGCGTATTCTGATGGCTCTCAGGACTTCCACTGGAGTAAAAAGGTTAATGTTCATTCTGTCAAAACATTGTTTAATGCAAGGCCAATGTTTGTCCTGCGCAAATTCCAAATGAATTGCATCAGTAACAGATCTGACTCTGAGGTTTCTGCCCAACTTGCTTTGGTCCACACAACCAAAGGATGTCATGGCTGAATAAGGTAGGTGAGCAAAGTGAGCTGAGTAGGTGAGCTGCACCTAAGAATGACTGAGAGTTTGGGTTTCTCCCTGTGATCATTCCTGCTCAAGGAGAACAATGTTTGCAGTGCACTGCTCCTGCAGCTTCACAGTTTGAAGTAGCAGCACAAAAAACTGCCCATCTGCAAATATGACAAAACAACCCCTCTTAAAATAGGAGGAGAGCTGGTCTTGTGGTAAAGTCAAATGTGCCGCTGAGTCGGTGTTGACTCTTGGCGACCACAGAGCCCTGAGGTTGTCTTTGGTAGAATTCAGGAGGGGTTTACCATTGCCATCTCCCACGCAGTGTGAGATGATGCCTTTCAGCATCTTCCTATATCGCTGCTGCCCAATATAGGTGTTTCCCATAGTCTGGTATTCCCATAGTCTGGGAAACATACCAGCAGGGATTCCAACCAGCAACCTCTGGCTTGCTAGTCAATTCATTTCCCCACTGTGCCATTAGGTGGTAGCAAGCATGAATTATCCCCTTTGCTAAGCAGGGTCCACCCTGGTTATATTTGAATGGGAGACCACATGTTTGAGCACTGTAAGACTTCTGTCCCTTATTAATCCCCTTAGGGGATGGGGGAGCTCTGGGAAGAGCAGGTTCCAAGTTCCCTCCCTGGCATCTCCAAGATAGGCTGAGAGAGGTTCCTGCCTGAAATCTTGGGGCAGCCGCTGCCAGCCTGTGTAGACAATCCTAAGCTAGATGGACCAATGCTCTTACTCAGTATAAGGTGGCTTCCTATGTCCCTAAAACTTTTATACCACTGAGCACCGCACTGCAAAGTTTTCTTTTCCCCTGGTTCTGTGCAGACCAGTCCGTGACCAAAGCCTTAGATGAAAACTCCATAGCTGGACGCCTGCTCAGGGCGGCTCCTTTATTTTGTATTCAAAAGGTTGAGCTGACTTTCCAAACAAAGTTAAGAGCTCACAAGCCAAAGTCACCCTCTGTGGATGCTCTAAATTCATCCAGCATCACAAGACAACACAAAAGCAAAGCAGAACTGTGACAAATGACAGAATAGCCTTTTTTGCTTTCCAGGCAAAGATACAAGGAGTCGAACTGCAATGGCTTTTATTAGAGGAAAGTGGACAAACGTGCCCTTTGAGGTTAATAAATCTCAAAGTAAGGACTAAGCATCATGCACATAAATAAGCAGAAAACATTTACAGTAACTAGGCAATGCATAATGGGATGGGACATTCAGGCCGTGGCAATTCTAATTAACCTTCTCAGCTTGTTACTGGGGTTTTATTTTCCCGAAGTGGTTTAGTGATGTTTGAGTATTGTAGTATATAGTGTGGTATTCTCTTTCAGGCACTTACATTATTTGCCAAAGTGAATATATAGTTTTAACGGCAAACTGCAGTGAAGCCTCGCATATCCCTAAGTCTCTCCATTCTGTAACTTTCTTTCATTGATGAAGTGATGGGCAGACATAATGGCAGGCAGTCCAGATGTTCTTCAGGATTGGAGGCATACAAGAGACTTGGCAGGATCAATGCTTGGAATGGTAGGTCAGGCAAAGGATTGCAGAGCACGTAGGGCAAGCAGACCCAAAGTCAGAAGCTCAGGAAGAAAGCTCCTTGTGTGTATGTCAGCACTGCAGTTCTGTGCTGTAGTTCATGCGGAAGAATCCGCTCCCTCTTTGGATGGACGGCAAGTTTTCAATTGCAATACAAGGCGTCCCACTGCTTGGGTCAAGAGACCAAGCAAAGAGCTGCGGTTTATGTACCACCACCCTTATGGGCCAAAGCCAGTGTGGTGTAGTGGTTAGAGTGCTGGACTAGGACTGGGGAGACCCGAGTTCAAATCCCCATTCAGCCATGATACTAGCTGGGTGACTCTGGGCCAGGCACTTCTCTCTCAGCCTAACCTACTTCACAGGGTTGTTGTGAGGAGAAACCTAAGTATGTAGTACACCGCTCTGGGCTCCTTGGAGGAAGAGCGGTGGAAAATCAGACATCACCAAGACCTGGCAATGGCTTAAGAATGGCAACTTGAAGAAAGAAACAGAGGGTTTAATACTGGTTGCGCAAGAACAGGCACTAAGAACAAATCCAATAAGAGCAAAAGTCGAAAAATCCACCACAAACAGCAAGTGCCGCCTTTGTAAAGAAGCAGATGAAACTGTGGACCACCTAATCAGCTGTTGTAAAAAGATCGCACAGACTGACTACAAACAAAGGCATGACAAGTTAGCAGGGATGATACACTGGAACATCTGCAAAAAATACAAGCTACACCTGTAGCCAAGAATTGGTGGGACCATCAAATTGAAAAAGTTGAAGAAAATGAAGATGTAAAAATATTATGGGACTTCCGACTACAAACAGACAAACATCTGCCACACAATACACCAGATATAACTGTAGTTGAGAAGAAAGAAAAACAAGTCAAAATAATCGACACAGCAATACCAGGGGATAGCAGAATAGAAGAAAAAGAAATAGAAAAAATCACCAAATACAAAGATCTACAAATTGAAATTGAAAGGCTGTGGCAGAAAAAGACCAAAATAATCCCAGTGGTAATTGGCACCCTGGGTGCAGTTCCAAAAGACCTTGAAGAGCACCTCAACACCATAGGGGCCACAGAAATCACCATCAGCCAATTACAAAAAGCAGCTTTACTGGGAACAGCCTATATTCTGCGACGATATCTATAACAATTGACAATAAAATTCTGGCATCCCAGGTCCTTGGGAAGGACTCGATGTCTGGATAAAACAAACCAGTCAATAACACCTGTCTGACTGTGTAAACAAGAAATAATATTTGCCATCTGAGCTAGAAAGATCTTGGCCCCCAGGATTTCAACAGCATGCACACCTAAAACTGTGGTGCTGCCACCTTGGAAAAATGAAATACTTATTTTTTCCCCTTCCCTGCCTGGAACTTCTGATAGCTGACCTGTGGTCAACCATTCCTTTTGTTTGGTGGTATCTCATTGTCTTAGCATGCTTTTCAAAGATCTGCTGGCTCTCATAGACTGCTCATCAACCTACTTCCTTGTCACACACACACACACACATGCGGACCCAGTCTTGAAAGGCTCTCCTCTCCTGGAGAGGAGAGCTGATCTTGTGGTAGCAAGCATGACTTGTCTCCATAGCTAAGCAGGGTCTGCCCTGGTTGCATATGAATGGGAAACTTAATGTTTGAGCACTGCAAGATATTCCCCACAGGGGATGAAGCCGCTCTTGGAAGAGCAGAAGGTTCCAAGTTCTCTTCCTGGCTTCTCCAAGATAGGACAAGATTTATTTAAAAAAAAAATAGGACAAGATTTTTTTATTGAACCAACAAACTACCAAAGCATACAGTACATTGCCAAAGGACAATTATATACAAAGTGGGCTGAGAGAGATTCCTGCCTGCAACCTTGGAGAAGCCGCTGCCAGTCTGTGAAGACAATACTGAGCTAGATAGACCAATGGTCTGACTCAGTATATGGCAGTTTCCTAAATTCCTATGGACCACACTTACCCTCAATGCCTGATACCACCTGAGGTACAGTTAAATGCCAGAAGAATTAACTATTCTTTAATCACACAAGGATGCTTGGAAGGCTGTGAGAAATAATCTCTTGTGCAGTGCAGATGCAGCAAATCTGTGATACAACTCAGTAATCTCTACACACACACACACACACACACACACACACACACACACACACACACACACTTCTTTAATAGCTGCTTTTGACCCCTCTGAGCAAAAAACCTTAAGAACAGCTATTACAGAGGAATGCATGTATCCCTGTGTACAAAACACAGAACGATTATGTAAGACCATCCCAAGGGGTTTTAAAACATGCAAGCCCTCCCACCACAATACCCTATCCATCAATATGATAGACATATTGCTAATTACAAATATAAAAGCCAGTTAGTAGTCCTTATGGTTGTGAAATGATCTCTGAAGATGCATGCGAAGTTGATGCTATTTGGATGTGGATTATGGTAATCAGCAGAGGAGTCCTCTTTACTGGCAAACTTGCCCATCACACTCACATAGGCCCCAGTCTTCTGTCACAGTGCATTTTACACCTGTTGGGCCTGTCACCCTACCTCATTTATGTCATGAGCTGGAGGAAAATCCCAATACTGGGAAAAGATCCAAACTAGTGAAAATAAGATAAAATATATCATGTAAATGCATTGCAAGTTTATGAATTTGCACAATTTATTCAAGTTCCAAAGTTTAGGTTTTCTGCTGGTAGAATTCAGGAGGGATGTGTGTGCATGTATGGATTCCAGGCCCACTGTCTTTGCTAGAATCATATTTCATACCACTCTCAAGTGCTATTAGTTAGGTGATTGCACCATAATTTCTAAAAGGAGATCTTGAATATGCTATGCTAAACTTGTGAATTGCAATAAATGTAATACATATATAAATGGGGTTTTATCTGCTCGATTTCATGTCAGCATATATAAAACCATAGTAAGTAAATATGTTACAATGGAAATACTTACACAAGTATATAATCTCAAACAATAGGATATTATTGGGGCTACTAAATGTCCACTTCAATCCTGAGTCAGTGCTAATTTTGCAGGACTTGGTGTTACAATGAGTAATTAAGTATATTAACTAACCCTGAACACAAGAAGAAGGGAGTCCTGCAAATTTCTTTTTGAAGTTCAGATCTTTGAACTTGAAGCAATGAGTTAATAATAAACACTGTAGGCATCCAAAGACAAATCAATCCCAAAATGTAAAACTTAGAAAAACTTATAGGTTACCAGTGCATCAGCTAGGAATGTGTAGGGGTAAAATGTGCTAGGAATGTGTAGGGGTAAAATTATAATGCATTAATTTAAATTATAAATTCATTATTTTGAGACACCTTTACTCAAAAATGCTGTCACCAAACAACACCAGAAACAGAATCCATTGCCACCCAGCTCTACTCTCCAAACTCTTCACATCAGATCTGGCGTATTCGGAAGGATTAGGGCATGCCAAGATTTCCCCAAGAAATTAACACAGGAGGCATTCTAGACTCTGACAGTATTAGGAGTAGGTGGGGATAGAACTGAGACAGCAAGCCCTCTCCCCTCCCAACAGCTGAAAACATGCAAGAAATCTAGAGCAAGTCTGAACTCTCACCTTCCTCAAACACGCAAACCAGGGGAAGAGCCAGCTACAGATGTAGACACTTCCAGCTTTGCCAGCCAGAGCTGCTGCTGCTGCTGCTGCTGCTGTGTGCTGTTTCCCAGCCCAGCCAGCTTTGCTTCTGTACTCCCACTATCTGTGTGCTCGCTGCAATTTCTCCCATGACTCCATCAGGCAGGAATGGCAACAACTTCTCTCCCTCTAGCACGGCTGCTGCACAGACACACACACACACACACAGAGCGGCTGAACTCAGGTAGGCAAAGTCCATACACAAGGGCAGTGCAAGGTGAACAGCTGGAGCCCAGAGAGGGAAGGGACACCCCAAACGCCAGGAAAAGGTTCTGCTTTGCTGAGCTATATAAACCGACGCTTGAGACAAACAGGAGGTCAGGAGAGCAATGAATCAGAGACTCCAAAAGGGGTACTGACTGTGAGCCAAGCTGCAGACAGAGGAACCTGCTCTCCAATCATCATCAAAACAAGGAAGAAGTATCTTTAGGCTCCAAAGAGTGTCAGCGCATCCTCAGTGTGTCCTGGCCAGATCCGCTCAAGTTTTGACTGGGGTATAGATGCGTGTGCAGAAAGTGTGTAACTAATTAGTGTTTAACTAATGGAAGGAAGGAAGGAAGGAAGGAAGAAAGAAAGATGCTCCTTTAACAGGCAATTACACGAAAAAATGTCTCCCGCCCCAGCCAAAGCACTCCAAAGTCTAACAATTTTCTGAAAACCTTTTTAAAAATATGATTCTAGACTCATTTGGTGTTTTGACTCTGTTCCTACAAAAGGATCCAAGAGAAGGATGTTGGGCGGAAGATTAAAAGGAGATTTAATAGCTGAGGGTTGTGAAAGGAATTTGAGGAATGGAATCCTCAAAGTCTTAATCAGATAGTAGCAGGGGCTGCATGTTCACCTTATTTATACTGTTTTCTCAGACACAGGATACAGGGCCAATTAATCTCAGTGTGGGTTGCATGGGATAGCAGTCTGGTGGATTGGGTCCCTGAGTCAAAGTATGATTTGAGGGGAAAGAGCAAAAAGCAACACATATCTGTCTGCCTATTGTGTAGGAACTAAAAACAGTAAGGTTCTTCTAGGCCACTTCTCAGCCTGGTTTATTCAAAAGTAAGTTCCCCCGAGTGCAATGTGCCTTACTTCCAAGAAAGTGTGCTTAGGATTGGGGCCTAAAAGTTCTTTAGAAAAGTACAGTCATTAGGAAAAAACCTGGCATGACTTCTCTGCATTCAAGGTTATTTAATTTGGGTTTGTGTGTGTTTTGTTCTTAGTTTACTGATCTCTTAGGAAAGACCCTCTGTGCTTTTCAATTCAAGAAGTCCCTCTCCCTTCCCTCCCTCTCCCCCAGGTTCCAAAATCAAGTGGTTTATTGTGTAGGAACTAAAAATAGCATGGATTTGTTTTTTGTTAAAGCAAGCACTTGCCTGAGTTGCCCTTGGGCTGAATGCCATGTGACCAGGCAGCTATTTAACTATCAGCAAGCACCAAGAGAGACTAAAATGTGATCTTCTTCATTTGAAAAATATTCTTTAATAACCCCAATGCATTCAGTGGAGATGTTCAAGAAAAAGTGAATCTGAGCCTAAAGCAAAGAGTAGGCGAACCAGCAGCTACCTAGGGAAGTATACAGGGACAGTTAAGTTTAGCTAAGAGTCTCTTTCTTTATCTTCACTGCAAATTTAAACCTGGTTCAAGCTGGATAAAGCATCATGACGCCCTCCACAGGAGCTTTCCCAGATGGCAAGCTTTACTGCGGGAGGAAAAATGCTAAAGTTAATGCGAGTTTGGATGAGAGCATATGCAGCGCCTTTATGTGCTTTCAAGTGAACAGGAGCACAAATCGGAGGAAATCTGGGCTGTTCACATTGCTGCCACTGCCACCCCCCACTGCCTTCTGCTGCCCCCTTCCTCCTCATCTACCTCCCCTTGCCTTCACTGCCCAGCACCCGCCCAGCCTCTTGCAAGGCACTGAGCAGCTCAGGAGGAACCCCATGCAGACTCTTGTCTCACCTATGCTGCTCGCAGTGGGGCAGCGTAGCTTCTCTTTTGTGAGAGAAGCGGGAATCCATGCAGCCAGTTAGGGCAAGAAAGGCAGTGGGGTGGGGTGCAGCTTCTCTCTCCAGTGAGAGAAGGGGGGATCCGTGCAGCCCCTCATTTCATAGACCTGCCGGCGAGACAGTCATGGTTTGGAGAGCAGCCTTTCTCTGAGCCTCTCGGGCAGAGCACGGTTGCAATGAGGCAGTTGCCGAGGGCGCCAAGTGGGAAGGGGCACTGAAAGCCTGGGCCACGTGTCACACTTGGTGAGCCAATGTGGGCGCTGGCATCCTTTCCCCCACAGGTGGACACACCTCCTGTCATCCAAATGGGTAGGATGCTCCCCATCCCTGTCACCGACCCACTCACTTGCTCTCTTCACTGCCTCCTGCCGCTGCCGGCTTCTTCTGGGCAGCCAGACTGCCACACTGTGCTACAATCACATTGCCATGTTGCACAGCCACATCATTATAACATGCTGTGGCAGGCTGGCTGCCTAGAAACAGCTGGCAGTGGCAAGAGAGGCAAACGGAGGCAGCAGAGTGGCCAGGACAGCAAGTGAGAGGGCAGGCAACAGGGATGGAATGCCTACCCACCTCCACAGGTGAAGGGGCAGGGGGCTCCAAAGCCAGGCTTCATCTGGGGCACCAGCAATCCTTGGGCCAGCCTGACTTAAAAGAGTATTGTGAGGATAATAAGCCTGCCAGCAATCTTTTAAGAGATCCATTTCACTCTCAGCAAAAGAATGTAGCCAAATAAGCTATATCACTTTTCCTTTGTCTCCTTTATTTGCTCACATTATCCTAGCGATAACTCATCACTCAACACTTTGGATGAGTAGTTGCTGGTTTTTGATGTCGCTCAACTGAGTCACAAAGTTTTTATTAGTTTTAACACCTGTTAGTCCCACAAAGCCATCAGATCATTGGGAACGAGATCCAGATTCCATTCCAGTTTGTGCACAAGATACAGAGCTAAGATTCAGGAACAGAATGCTATGGAGTTATAACACACTAGAACATGGAGACAAACATTAAACGAACAGTAGCCTACCCCAATTCCAACAAAGCTGGAGTACCTATTTAAATGTGCTTGCAGCTCAGTCCTGGGCAGGCTTACCTGGAAGTAGTTCCCAGTGTGTTCAGTGGGACTGAATCCCATGTACCTACACACAGGATTGCACCCTTCGTTACCCTCATCCTATTAGCAATAAACCCGCGTGTTTATTTACCCTCATCCTATTAGCAATAAACCCGCGTCAGTGAGTTGTGGCAGAGAAAAAGAGAAACTCAATGTTAAGAATAATTAGGAAAAGGAATAAAATATCCAAATGACATGTCTATGATGCACAACCTCTGAAATCCTGTCCTCAGTCCAATACAGACTTAGGAACACTCAGGGAGCATTCACACAACCAAATGG
Source organism: Hemicordylus capensis (assembly GCF_027244095.1). NCBI lineage: Eukaryota > Metazoa > Chordata > Lepidosauria > Squamata > Cordylidae > Hemicordylus > Hemicordylus capensis. The sequence continues at coordinate 20,524,826 of NC_069661.1, read as the reverse complement.
AGTGGGGGTGGGAGGAGACAGGAACCTACCTACCTTTGCCAAGATGATCGGAGGCTCCTTTTGCCTATGCCGATCACCCACCCAGATGACCAGTGCAGCAGCGATCAGCAGAGCTGCGATCAGGAAGAGGAAGTCCTCCATTATGCCAGAGTGCATTGCTTAGGAAGCAGAATGGCAGCTCATGGCAATGCATGAGGACTCCTCCCCCTGGCCTCACAAGCCACAGCACTTTATGGTCACCAGCCCCAGGAGCTGCAAAAGCCCCTGTGGGCACCCACATGACTGAAAGCAAAGGTAGGAGAGCGGACATTTCTGTCCTACCTTGGTTAAGGGCAAGGTAGAAAAGCTGGGTAGCTCAGCTTGAGACACTCTGGGGAGGAGAGGGTTCCAAGGCTCCAGACAAGCCTCTGACCCAGGTTAACCCTCTTCTACCCAGAAAAGGCTAGCTGTGTGAATGATCCCTTATACTGAAACAAATAGGCTTAATTAAGCACTCTAAATTCTCTGTTGGATTATGGCCCCTGTGTGCAGTTCTGTAAGCACATGTAAAGTGATGCATATTGGGGCAAAAAAACCCCAACTCCAAATATACACTGATGGGGTCTGAGCTGTCAGCGACTGACCAGGAGAGAGATCTGGGGGTCATGGTGGATAGCTCAATGAAAGTGTCAACTCATGCGCAGCAGCAGTGAAAAAGGCAAACTCCATGTTAGGGATCATTAGGAAGGGGATTGAAAATAAAAATGCTAATATTATAATGCCCTTATAAAAATCAATACTGTGACCACATTTGGAGTACTGTGCACAGTTCTGGTCACTATATCTTAAGGAGGACATTGGTAGAACTGGAGAAGGTGCAGAAGATTATCAGGGGCATGGAGCACCTTCTTTGTGAGGTAAGGCTACAGCATCTGGAGCTTTTCGGTTTGGAAAGGAGGCAACTATGAGGAGACATGATAGAGGTATATAAAATTATGCTTGGAGTAGATAGAGTGGATAGAGAGAAATTTTTCTTTTTCTTTCACAACACTAGAACCAGGGGTCATCCCATGAAACTGAAGGCCAGGAAATTTAGGACCAACAAAAGGAAGCACTTTTTCACACAGTGCATAATTAATCTATGCAATTATCTGCCATGGGATGTGGTGATGACCATTAGCTTGGATGGCTTTAAAAGGGGCTTAGACAACTTCATGGAGGACAGATCTATCAATGGCTACTAGTCTGGTGGATATAGGGCACCTCCAGCCTCAGAGGCAAGATTGGTTGGCCTGGTGGATGATCTCCAACTAGGAATTGACAGATGGTGTGTGACTCTGTTGGTCCTTTTGGATTTCTCGGCAGGCTTCGATACTAATGACCATATCCTTCTGGAACGACTGAGGGGATTGGGGGTGGGAGGCACTGCTTTGCAGTGGTTCTGCTTCTACCTCATGGACAGATTCCAGATGGTGTCTCTTGGAAACTGTTCTTCAGAACTGGAACTTTCATATGGTGTCCCTCAGGACTCCATATTGTCTCCGATGTTGTTTAACATCTACATGAAACCACTGGGAGAGATCATCAGGAGATTTGGTGCAAGGTGTTCTCAATATGCTGATGACACCCTATTCTATTTCTCCATGTCAACATCATTAGGAGAAGGTATAACCTCCCTAAATGCCTGCCTGGAGGTGGTGATGGGCTGGATAAGAGATAACAAACTGAGACTGAATCCAGATAAGACAGAGGTACTTATTATGTGGGTTCGGAACTCGGGAGATAATTATGATCTGCCGATTCTGGATGTGGTCACGCTCACCCGGAAGGAACAGGTATGCAGTCTGGGGGTGCTTCTAGATCCGAACCTCTCCCTGGTGTCCCAGGTTGATGTGGTGGCCAGAGGTAGTTTCTCTCAACTTTGGTTGATACTCCAGCTGCGCCTGTTTCTTGACTGAACGACCTCAGAACAGTGATACATATGCTGGTAACCTCCAGCCTGGGCTACAGCTATGTGCTCTGTGTGGGACTGCCTTTGTATGTAGTCCAGAAGCTGCAGTTGGTACAGAATGCGGTGGCCAGGTTGGTCTCTGGGTCATCCAGGAGAGACTACATTACTCCTGTGTTGAAAGAGCTACACTGGCTGCCAATATGTTTCTGGGCAAAATACAAGGTGCTGGTTATTACCTAAAAAGCCCTAAGCAGCCTAGGCCCTGGGTATTTAAAAGAACGTCTTCTTCACCAGGAGCCCTATCACCCGTTAAGATTGTCTGGAGAGGTTCATCTGCAGTTGTCACGAGCTCATCTGCTGGCTATTTGGCGATGGGCCCTCTCCGTTGCTGCCCCTGGGCTTTGGAATGTGCTCCCTGTTGAGATAAGAGCCTCCCCATCTCGGGCAACTTTTAAAAAGGCACTGAAGACGTATTTATTCACACAGGGTTTTAATTGGATTTATAGCTTTAATACTTTTAATGTTGGGTTTTTAATGATTTTAACGTTAATGACTGTAATGTTTACATTATTTTAATTGTCTAACTGATTTTAATGTTTAAATGGTTTTAATTATAAACCGCCCAGAGACACAAGTTTTGGGCAGTACAGAATAGAAATATGTTAAATAAATAAGAAATGTCTCTAAATACCAGATGCAGTGGAGCAACATCAAGAGAGAGGGCACGCCCTCAACTCTTGCCTGTGGGCTCCCCAGAGGCATCTGGTGGGCCACTGTGTGAAACAAGATGCTGGGCTAGATCGGCCTTGCACCTGATCTAGCAGAGCTGTTCTTATGGTTGGGCCATCTAAAAAATAAAATAAAATTCTGTAGAGTAATGAAAGCCTGCTAACCCCTGCTAACTTGGCAAAGAGGCACCTTTTAACATGGTGATTGCCTTTTATTTAGCAGGGGGAGAGTAACTGGCCCTATCCACCCCTAGCATAGTACCTCCAGTGACTGTTGCTGGTGTCTATCTTGTGTTTCTTTTTAGATTGTGAGCCCTTTGGGGACAGGGATCCATCTTAGTTATTTATTATTTCTCTGTGTAAACCGCCTTGAGCCATTTTTGGAAGAGCGGTGTAGAAATTGAATAAATAAATGAATGGATAGATGAATGAATAAATAAAGGTACAAAGAACGGGTAATTAAACATCAGTGAGGTGGAGTATCATCCTCATGGAGGAAGGTTTAAATTGTCTCGGGACTTTTTGTATTGGGGGAAAATATGACTGAGAACCAGTGTTCCCTGTCACAGGGATTCCCAGATGTTGACTATAGCTCCTACTATCCCCAGCTACAATGGCCTTTGGCTGGGAATAATAGTAGTTGCAGTCAACAACATCTGGGAATCACTGGTTCAGGGGACATTGCTGGGGACATCAGATAAAGATTTATACAAATTTTAATGGTATGAAAAGTGGATAGAGAGAAATCTCTCTCTCAGTCTCTTGCGAAATGGTAGAATCTTCACTGATTCGGACTGATCAGCAGGGCAAATTCAGGGCAATCCCCTTCCACAAAACCTTTAATTAAGAAATGGGAGTTCATTGTCAGAAGATATTGTGAGGATTGCAAGTAGAGTCAGCTTTAAAAATGGATTAGACAGATTCATGGGTGATGGCACCATTAAACATGAAAGCTGAAAATGGAACTTCTATATTCAGAGACAGTATACTTGGGACATTAAGACCCTGAGGGAAAACAACCTAAAAATTGCCTTTCTGGGTCAGTCAAGGTCCCTCTATAATCTAGGATTCTGTTTTCACAACATAAGAAGGACCCTGTAGGAGAGACCAAACATCAGTCACAATGGCCAACCAGATGCCTTCGGGAAGTCCAGAAATGGGACATGTAGGCAAATAAACCTCTCCTGTTTTGGCTTCCAAGCAAATAATAGTCAGAAGCATACTGGCTCTGCACTAAGAGGCTGCATATAACCAAGAGCCACTGATAAACCTGGTCTCCAAATAGGGGTGTGCGTTCTTTCTTTTTTAAGAAACAGGAGAGCAGGTACTTACCTGCTCTCCAACACCCCATGCAGTTTCCTGCTGGGGCAGCGCTCGGCCCAAGTACCCCCATGCGGTCCAACATGCACATGGTGTCAACATATGTGTGAGCATCATTTACATGGTCAGCATGTTGCTGACCATGTAAATGGTGCCCGCATATGCACAGATGGCATCTGCATTCTGGTGCCGTGCGGGGGTACTTGGGCCAAGAATTGCCCCAGCAGGAAGCTGCATAGGGTAGCAGAGAGCAAGTAAGGTCTTGCTCTCCTCTTTCTTAAAGCTCCCACTCCCCACTCTCAAATGGTGCTCAAAGAGTGCTTGAACCGTGGTTTGGGCATACCACTAGTCTCCAAGAGGCAGATGGAAAACTCACAGGAAGGGTGAGAATTACTAATTTCTCCTATTTATATTCTATCCTTTCTCCAATAAGCTCAGGGCAGTTTTTATGAGGTTCATCCCATTTTTGCATCATCCTGTGGGGCAGATTAGGGTGAGTGTGTGTGGCTGGCCCAAGATGACCCAACAGGATTAATGAAGATGATAGTTTTCCCCTGTTGCTTAGGAACAGAGAAGAAGTACTCAATACAGAACTCAAAAGGAAAGACCAAACACTAAATAAAATTGCATATCACCTATCAAATATTGTCAAATATTTTACACTATTGTCACCCTTCAGCTTTTAAATACTGAAAACAAGTATCAAAGCCAAACATCAAACCAGAAACCAAATGCCATATGTTGAAGGGTACCAATTACTGATGTAAAAATACTGAATATTCATCAATATTCAATATCAAAATTTGCACAGCAAAATGTCGACTGGAGCTTTTTTGCAGGGGTGGGTGGGATTTGTTTCAGTTTGAATGTGAGCTCATCTCATCAATTGGTTTATAAATTCTGAGTATATGTTGCGGATAAGGCTGTACATCTTCATGAAATGTGGGCCAGACACATTTTCAAAATAGTCCCATCTTTCTCTGGTAACACAGGAAGAAAAGAAATACTATTTTTAATAACAGTTGTGTTTACTTTTACCTCAGAGGGAGTCTAGCAATGCAGGAAGTCATTATTTATTAATTCAGGTTGCTAAAAGCAGGTTAGTTTCCTACAACATATCTGCATTCTCAGGCTTGTTATTGCTGTTATTTGTTTTCAGTGTTTTTGCAAATGTAGCATCTCTTTGGCATTGGGGCCTACAATCCCTGGTTGGTTTGCCCAGTCTTCAGTGACTGAACATTGTGAAAAGGAGTACCTTCTAACCTAGACATAAGGATGTCTGGGAGATAGTTTACAGTCAGCCTTGCTTTGGCTCTCTCAACAGAGACAGGGTATTAACAGCACACTAATTTTGTTCTGCTTAATTTATTAGGATTGAAGCCCAGCCCATTTGGCTTCACGCAGCCATCTGTTATTGCTGTCCTGTGTGCAAAGATTGCGAGTTGCTATTAAGGAGAGAGTGCTTTAGAAGACGTTTTAAGAGCTAGCTGCACCTTCTGTCTCTTCCCTGAATTCTCCATTCTTTTGACATCAGCTGAATTGTTACCATTGATTTTGTGAAAAGATGGAACTGGCCCACACTGGCAACTTCTTTACTTGTGTTGTCTCAAAGAGTCCCACTTGATTTGTTCTGAAAGCTCCTCATTTTTATTATCACTAACAAAATGCCCATAATGGATGGCAGGTTACTGTGTGTGTGTGTGTGTGTGTGTGTGTGTGTGTGTGTGTGTGTGTGCATAGAGCAGGGAGGGCACATTCTCTCTTACACATATCTGCTTCCCCTTGCAGAATCTCTGCCAGTGAGAGCAAATCAGGCCCTCCAGTATCAGGGGTGGAGCGCAGGTTTTGTTCTGGGGTACCCAACATAAGGCTTGGGGACCACATGCAGCCTGCCAAGACATTTTGTGCAGCCTGCCAGGACCCCCTAAAGCAGGGCTGCTCAACTTGGGCCCTCCTGCAGATGTTAGCCTACAACTCTCAATCCCTGGCTTTTGGCCACTGTGGCTGGAGATTATGGGAGCTGAAGTCCAAAAACAGCTGGGGGGCCAAAGTTAAGCAGGCCTGCTCTAGAGTCATGCTGTTCCTTGTTGTTTCCAGCCAGCCAGCCAGCCCGCTTACTTCTTCCAGTCAGATACTCACTCTGAGGCTGTTCTCATGCTCACCCTAACCCAGTCTGGGTTAGGCTGTGCGTGAGAACTGCCGGGATTGGGCCCAATCCTGGAGAGACAGCATCGCCTATCCCAACTTTTCATCCTGGCTCTTAGCCAGGGTTAAGGGATTGAGCAAGCCCTGAACCCGGGCTCCAGCATCTCATGTTCGCTGGGACTACATTCAGCCCCAGCAGACACAGAGACGGGCACCTAGAGCACCTGTCTTCTGGGGGAACCCACCAATGCATCGTGTGAGTTGTGTGGTGCATTGTGGGATATCAGGAGGTTGAGACATGTTGGCCTGGCTTCTGGAGCCACCCAGCACAGATTGTCTGGGAGCATGGTCCACGCTTCCAGCAACAGTCAAGCACTCGTCTGGGGGAGGGGAGGCGCATTGAACCATCCTTCCCCCGCCCCCCCGCCTGCCCAACCATGTGAATGGTCACTCTGTCTTATCTTGTGCTTACCTGACTGCATTTGCCTTGCTGAAGAAATAGGTGACTTGGCTGAGAAGGGAGGAGTAATAGCTGGCCAGAAGCTGAGCTTGTGTGAGCAAAAGATGGCCTCAAGGCCCTCCCTGCTTGTCTGGCACAAAAAGAAGGGAGAGATCTTCATTTCTCCTTTCCCGGGGGCGGGGGGGGAGGGATGCCTCCCCTTCACTTCTTTCCCAATGAGCTCCCAGAAAGAAGCAGAAATAACTAGGGATGTGCATGGAACTGGCGGGGGGAGGCTCAAAAGCGGGGGGGGGGGATACCTTTAAGGGGAGGGGAGGGTGCTCTTACCCTTCCCACTGCATTTCCCCTGCCAGCACTACACTTCAAAAGGGTCAAGCAGGGAATCAGCATACCTCCCTGCCGCCCTGTTGCCTCATCGGACCAGAAGTGACAGGAAGTACCCGACACACATGCACACATTGGGCATGAGTGAGTGTGACATGCGCACGTGTGCCCGAAGAGCACATTCACGTGGGGTACTTCCTGTCACCTCCGGTCTGATGAGGCAATGGGGTGGCAGGGAGGTACAGTGTCGCCCCGCCAGACCCTTTTGAAGTTAAGGCAGGGGAAACGTAGCGAGAGGGGCAAGAGCACCCTTTCCCACCTTAAAGGTATTCCCCCCGCCTTTGAACTGGCCGAACCGCCGCTCATTTGAACCTGTTTGGAGGCCCGTAAAACGGCAATAATAATGATCTGCTCTCTTGAAGCTAATTTTAAAAGGGATTTTACAATTATGATCATGATCCCTTTTACTCAGTGTGCTGTGGTGTTTGTTTCAGAGGAGTGTGTGTTGTACGGTGCTTATTCAAATGGCTGTTGGCCTTTTTTTTCTTTTTCTTTTTTGAAGCCCACTTAATTCCAGTCAAGGTTATTTCCAACCCAGTTGTGCTCCCCTGACTAACCTTGACAGGGTCCCCACGTTCAGCACTTTGCCCACTTTATTATACACATACTCCCCCTTTCTTCCATAGCAGAACACAAGGAGCAGGATACCGAGTTCCCAGTTTCCCATCCAGTCACTGATCAGACCCAGACCTGTTTCGCTTCATCAAGGTTCCTGCATCATGTCTTCCACTATTATTACTATTTCTGAGACATTTCCTCCCCTTAAGAGTGACCTTGATTCCATTCACTTATAAGCCCGATTCAGACAAAATTCCACATGCCTCTTCCCCTGCTTTCCAGTCTGCGTTCAGACCCACTGCAGTCTCATTGACTTGCAGTCAGCGAGACTGCAGAGAGGCGGGCGAAGTGGCTGTGTGGGCTAGGGATGTGTGCGGAACTGATGACAGCCAGTCTGGCGGCAGGGGGGTTACCTTTAATTAGCAGGGAGGATGTTCTTAACCCCCCCACACACACTGCATTTCCCCAACTGGCGCTGTGTTTAAAATGGTCCCACGGGGCAGCAGCGTACCTCTTTCCGGTGTGCATCAGACTGGAAGTGCCCAGTGTGCGTGTGTGCATGCATGTGGGCATGCGCACCGGGCACTTCCAGTCTGCCATGCACTGGGACGGCAAGGAGGTATGCTGCTGCCCTGTGGAAGCATTTTTAAACACAGCGCCAGTGTGTGTGTGTTTAAGTGCAGTGGGAGCGCAGGAAGAGCACCCTCCCTGCTCCTTAAAGGCACCCCCCACCATTGAACCAGCCAAACTGGCAGACCTTTGAACCGGTTCGCAGGTCCGTCAAAGACCTCCCAACCGGTTCAGAGGTCCATTCATGAAGGACAGCCCACGCAGCCAATAGGAGCCAAAGTGCAGGAGGAGCTTCCTCCCTCAACTCTGGCTTGAGAATTTGAATTTCTCAACCGATTAGAAGGGCACCTGTAAGGAAAGCATTTGTAGGTTTTGAAGCGAGTAATGCAGACTTTTAAGTGCTTTATTGTGTCAATCCTTTGAGGATCAGTTGGGACCATCTCCTGCATCTTCTTTTCTGGCTGACTGACCTTGTCTAGCAGGTCTGCTGGAGGCAATTCTTTTGTGACTGCATTGCCTTTGGCACTTCAGATGGCAAATGTGGGTCACCAAGAGCACACATCAAGAGCAGTTAGCTGACCCACCACAGGAGCAAGAATGCAAAGCCTATTCAGGAACTTAGAATCAGAGGCCCTCTCTTCTCCCTCCTGCCATTGCAAGACTAGTGAACGACAACCTTGCGCCAGCAAATCTTGTAAATCAGGCTGTCAGGTTGCTGACACATGGAAAAACAATTCCATCCATTGCTGTTTCAAGCATGACACTCAGCCGGCATATGAAGAAGGCTTGGGACTGTGTTTTAGAGCACATAAATTCAGAGCTCTATCAGGGGGCCTAGCAGAATTTCAGTCTTGGTGTTGAAAAGCTGTGCAGTTGTGTCGTGGGCCCTGAATCTGTGAGAACTGTGCACACACAGAAAGCCCTACACCCCGCACAAAATGAATAGGCTTCTGTCAACTTCCTTTCTTGTGACACCAGCTTCAATGCTGGCTTTTGCCTGTTTACGTCAGAGTGGTAGGAAGTCTTATGCCACAGAGACTTTATCTTCAGAACAGAAAGTACATCATTGCCCTACAGCCAAGTTTGTACTGTAATGTGGTTCTACTGATGGTCTGGTTTTAAGAACCCGTCTCCAACAAAATCAGATCAGCAACTGGGAAAGGCCTCTTGAAACTAATAGATTGTCTATCAGCTCTTGCAAGCAACTTAGCCCAACATGGTTCCCTCTGAAGGGTATTTCATCATGCAATCACCACTACTGAGAAAGGTCTAACTACACTACTGAGAAAGGTGAAACTGCCCAGGTATGAGCAGTTTCAGATAACTGATGGCTAGTCTGTAGCTGGTAACAAGTTGGGGAAAAACAGTACAGGCTCCCATTGCGTGTGATGTCTGAACCTAGCTAAGTCCGGTTACCATACTGTGTTACCAACATTTGCCACATGTTCTCCACCCAACTTCAAATGTCTGGTTGAAGCTGGGCAGAGAATGTTGGGAGAATGCCAGTGATGCTGCATGGAAACCAGAACTGGGTGCATTCAGGCATCATGCCCAACGGGAGTATGCGTTCTCACATCCTAACATTTCCCCAACTTGTTACCAGCTTACAGACCAGCTGGTGGTCGTATGAGCCTGTGCTAGATATCTCACAGATATTCTCATATCTATAAATGAAGAAATGCAGGGCAACAGATCATATGAAGATCTCATCAGCTGGGGAAGAAGATATGAGAGAAGGTACTGTGGAGTTTGGACCAGCGGAAAAAAACTCAGGCAACAAGGCTAGGAAAGACCCACCGTCCAATATTTTGAGCTGGTCTTGTGGTTGCAAGCATGAATTGTGCCCTTTGCTAAGCAGTCTCTGCTTTGGTTTGCATTTGGATAGGTGACTATATGCAAGCACTGCCTGCTGTAAGATATTTTCCTTAGGGGATGGAGCCATAGCTCACTGCAAAAGCATCTGCATGGAGAAGATCTCAGGCTCACCTGCTGGTATCTCCAGGTACAGCTGGGAGAGACTCCTGCCTGAAACCTTGGAGAGTCATTGCCAGGCAGTGTAGACCAGGGATTTCAACGTTGGGTCCCCAGGTGTTATTGGACTTCAACTCCCATAATCCCCAGCTCCAATGTTCTGTGGTTGGGGATTATGGGAGTTGAAGTCCAATAACATCTGGCGACCCAACACTGAGAATCCCTGGTGTAGACAATACTGAGCTAGATGGCTTCCTATGTTCCTGTGTTTGGAGAGCTGCTTCCAGTCTAAGTAGACAGTCCTGGGCTAGATGGATCAATGGTCTGACTCAGTATAACGCAGCTTCATCTGTGTTCATAAGAAAACAGACATTAGGGACTAATGTCACAAGTTTAATCAACAAATAATGACAATCCAGCATTGCAGTTCTCAAATGCAGTTTCTCAGAAAAGCAATGTTGCTTTGGAAACAAGATGCCTGGATTCTTTTTAAAAAACTATTATCCATAATAAAGAAAGGCTCCAATTCAAAAGGCTCCAATCCTTTGAGCTGGCTACAGGCACTGAGGTCAGGACTGATTTTTCCAAAATATGCCAGCAAAGATTGTTTTGCATTTCCAGTGTCTTTCTCCACTTAACTTATTAACTATCATTGGTTGGCTGCTGAATATTGAGGGTGATTGTTAGGTTCATCATTACTCCAGCAGAAGCTGCTATACAAAACAGGCCAGTCTGGTGAGGAGAGGTTCAGTGCCTGTAACTGTATTTGCATATACCCATCATCCCTCTTACCCTTGCTTATCCCTTTCCTTGCTTTCCTCTGTTGTCTCTTCATGGTCAGACTTTATATCAGGGCTTGTAGCAATCGGCTCCTACCTTACCCTAAAGAGTAAACTGGAAGTGGATCCCATCCTGTCTGTCAGTCAGTGACCTCTGGGGATCAGCCACTCAGCTCACGGTGACCAGGACCTAGAGGGCCTGGCGGCAGGAAGTGAGGGTGGTCTTTGTTCTCAGAAGGAGCCAGGAGGGTGATGAGGGAAGATGGGGAGCAGGCTTTGTGAGTGCCAGCAAGGAAGTTTTGCTGCCTTATGTCCAACAGCCAGCCTGGAGACTTCTCTCATGGAAGGACATCTGCAGATCCTTGAGAGACAGGATTACAGGAAGTTTGAATTATCTCCTGGAGTCTGGAGTGAGTTCATGGAGAAAGGTAGCCAAGGGGCTTTGGAAAGACTTAGGGAATAGTGTGCTAGCTAGCCTGTGCTAGATTATTTATTTTCCTTTGGTGCTTTACAAATCCTTAGACCTGGTCTATCTATAAATATAATTCTCTAAAGCATACCCATGGCTAATCCTGTGTGTTGCAGCTCTCGCAAGAGTTCTCAAGCAGAAGCACCTGAATGGGCATTGGGGATTCCATATGCAGATAGGGAGGAGGAGCCTGTGCGAGCAGAAGCACCATGGTGATTGGGCAATGGGGATTCCATATGTAGATAGGGAGGAGGAGCCTGAGGCACCATGGTGATTGGGCAGTGGGGATTCCATATGCAGATAGAGAGGAGGAGCCTGTGGTGGATAAGGTCAGTTGGAATGCAACTGGTACTGATCCGAAGATGTTCTTGATTGTAGACAAGAGGAATCTATATGTATAAAAGGATAGTGGGCAGGGGTCAGCGAAGAGAGGAGTCGTGAGGGAGGAAAGAGCTCCTTCAGGGGAAGGAAGCTGCCGTTGTGTGAATTAGATGAGGAGACAAGATGAACAAGATCTGTTAACTCAGGAAGGGAGAGAGAGAGAGAGAGAGAGAGAGAGAGAGAGAGAGAGAGAGAGAGAAGGGAGGGGAAGAAAAACAGAGGGGAAGAGTGAATGGAGGAAGGCTGAGTGACGAGGCCGAGCCTGTCAGCGGCCTGAGGGGAATGAGCAGCCATGGTGGTGCCTATTGGCAGCATGAAAGGGACCAGTCAACCACTGCTGATGTTTGGGGCTACCAAGACCATTGGCGGAGGGAGGCAGGCAGTCAAAGGACAGGCCTGGGACTGTCAGCGGCCTGAGGGGAACGAGCAACGATGGCGGTGGCAGCAGCAAGTAAGGGCCCGGTTAACCGCTGCTGCTCCTGTGGGGAGGAGCAGGAGCAGGGCTCGAGTGAGGAGGTCTCTGGTGATAGGGGGCTGCAGCTTGGTCAGTAGGTGCCAGCAAAACTGCAGCTACAACCAAGAGGGGTGAGGGGGATGGAAGCAACAGGATGGAGGAGGAGGATCAGGAGTGCAGCTCAGGTGAGGGTGGAAAGATCTCTGAGGTGAGGGGGGCTGTGGCAGGGGGTGAGGGGAGCAACCAAGTACTAGCATGCAGATGTTCTGCGTGGGTTAAGCTAGTTGTGTTTTATTTTGTAACATAACCTTCTAAGAAACTCTAGCCTGAGCCCTTTCTATCCAACCAGGGGCCTGCAGAAGTCTCTGTAACCTGCAAAGGTGCTTTTAAAGGTCCCTTGCAACTGTGGGTGCTTTTTGAATTATCTTTGCAACTGGGTAACCACGGTTTATCTGTGTAAACTGATTTGGAGATTTTAATTAAAAAGCGGTATGTAAATATTCGTTGTATTGTATTGTATTGTATTGTATAACCACAAGTTTTAAAGTGTGCCACTCTAAATACCAGCTGGGTTGTTCTTTGGAAGTTATCTTGTAAAGTACTGAGTATTTCTTTTTAGCTGTAACTCAATGCTGAGAGATCCTCAGACTGAAGCAGTCTGTAGTATTTTGAATAGTTTGTCTCTTTTTGTAACAGAACCTCACTTTCCTTCTTTGTAATGCCAGGTTGGTTCAATTTTTTAAAAAAAAAATCCACTGTGGATGATGGAGCCGACCTGGTATGTGCTGGTTGGGTGAGGCTAGTGGCTCAGTCTGGTCCCAACTTCTCCCACCAGGGTACTCTGTTGTGTAGAAAGTGAGAGGATGTGGGCGAGGAGGTGGAGTGGCTGTGGTCCATAAGAATAATATTCCCCCTTAGCAGGATACCTGTCAGGAAATTAATCTATATAGAATATGTGTACCTAAGTCTGGGAACCAGGGACAGATTGGGTCTTCTGTTGGTGTACCGTTCACCCTGCTAACCAACAGAATTCCTAACTGAGCTGACTGACTTGGGTGTAGAGCTGGCATTGGAGTCGCCCAGGTTGATGGTACTTGGGGACTTCAGTGTTCACTTTGGGGCCACTTTGTCAGGAACAGCTCAGGAGTTTGTAGTGATCATGACAACTATCGGCCTATCCCAAGTGGTCTTGGAACCAACACACATTGCTAGCCACACACTTGATTTAGTCTTCTGCTCTGGTCAGGGTGGTGTACCATGGGTGGGGACACCTGTTTGGACACCAAGTCAGACCATTGGTCCATCTAGCTCAGTATTATCTACACAGACTGGCAGTGGCTTCTCCAAGCCACCAATAGGTCCAAGAGGACCAACAGGGTCACACTCCCCTTGTTGACTTGATATGATACAACTGACCATGGTATCTATCTGGACCACCTGAGGGGGTTGGGGGCAGGAGGAACTGCTTTGTAGTGGTTCCACTTTTACCTCTCAGGTAGATTCCAGATGCTGTCACTTGGAGATTGTTGCTCTTCAAAGAGAGAGCTATTATATGGAGTCCCACAAGGCTCCATTCTATCTCCAATGCTTTTTAACATCTACCTGAACCCACTGGGAGAGATCACCAGGAGATTTGGTGATGAGTGCTATCAATATGCTGATGACATCCAGATCTATTTCTCCATATCAGCTTCATCAGGAGATGGCTTAACCTCTCTAAATGCCTGCTTGAAATCAGTAATGGGCTGGATGAGGGAGTACAAACTGAAGTTACATCCAAACAAGACAAAGGCACTTGTTGTGGGAGGCTGGAACTTGGGAAGTGGTTTAGATCTGCCTGTTCTGGATGAGGTTACACTCCCTCTGAAAGATCAGGCACGTAGCTTGTGAGTACTTCTGGACCCAAACCTCTTCCTGATATCTCAGGTTGAGGCAATGGCCAAGAGTGGTTTTTGTCTGCTTTGGCTGATATGCCAGCGATGTCTATTTCTCAAGACAAACAGCCTTTAAACAGAGGTTGGTGCATATGCTGATAACATCCAGCAGTATGCTGCCTTTGTATGTAGTTCAAAAATTGCAACTGGTGCAGAATGAGGCAGTCAGGCTGGCTGGACTCTGGAGCCACCTGTAGAGACCACATTACTCCTGTGTTAAAATAATTACACTGGCTGCCAATTAGTTTCCACAAAATACAAAGTGTTGGTTTATACCTATAAAGCCCTGAATGGCTTGGGCCCAGGGTATTTAAGAGAGCACCTTCTTCTTCATGAACCCCACTACCTATTAAGATCATCAGGGGAGGTCTGGTTGCAGTTGTCACCGGCTCATTTGGTGGTGACCCAGAACCAGGTCTTCTCGAGAGTTGTCCCAAGGCTCTGGAACACACTCCCAAATGAAATCAGAATCTCCCCATCTCTGGTTGTTTTTAAACCACTTTTGAAAACACACCTGTTTAATCATCATAAACATCATAGTTTATGATGTTTTAAAGTTTTATTTGTGGTAATTTTAATCTGTTTTATATGATTTTTAGGTTTTAGTTCCTGTTTGTTTAAACTGTAATCTGCCTTGAGATTTTATATAGGGCAGTATACAAATGCGTCAAATTATTATTATTTTATTTATTAATTATTTATTATTTATTTGATTTTTATACCGCCCTTCCGAGCAGGCTCAGGGCAGTTTACAATTAAAAGACAAAAATCATTAAAAACAATTAAAACAGAAATACAAATATAAACACCAATTTAAAAACATCTTTAAAAAACAAACTATCAAAACAATTAAAACCCTGAAAGCCAGGTTAACATTAAAATGATTAAAACTAATTAAAAACCCTGAAAGTCCAGGCCAAACAGACGAGCTTTAAGGGCTCTCTTGAAAGACAATAAAGAATTAAGATTACGAATTTCTGCTGGGAGTGCATTCCACAGCCCAGGAGCAGCTACAGAGAAGGCCCGCCTCTGAGTCGCCACCAAACAAACTGGTGGTAACTGGAGACAGACCTCCCCAGATGACCTTAATGTGTGGTGGGGGTCATGTAAAAGAAGAAGCTCTCTAAATAAACAAATAAAATAAAATAAAATATAAAATAAAATATAAAATAAAATAAAATAAAATATAAAATAAAATATAAAATAAAATAAAATAAAATATAAAATAAAATATAAAATAAAATAAAATAAAATAATAAATTCTTATTTGGTTGAGAGGCCTAGTTATGATTTGCAGAACTGGCTCTTTCCCTAATCTAAAGTTCCACTGGGTTCCATTAAGCACATGGAGCATGCAGTTAGCATTATTGCTGCAGTTATATGTTTTGTAGACACAGTGGGGATGTACATGAAGAGCAGCCTCCAGCAATTAAACTAATGGGAAAGCCTCTGCTTGTGCAGAGCTCTGAGTACACATGGAAGCCCCAGTGGGTGCACCAGAATCACTGGATCAGAATGCACACAGATATAGCACAAATATGTACATATATTTTTAGACACATCATTGTCAACTTTTATAATATTGTAAAGAAATCTGATCCTATGGGGCAGTGTGAAGAATAAATACTGTTGAGATATGTAAGTCTGCATCCATATTGAATGCCATAGTTCTAGATGACTTAGTAGGAAAAGAATGGTTTTCCAGAGCTTGGGTATTGTATGTGATTCCATCATTCTGCTTACTGGAACACAGTCACAGACTTACAACAGTATGTTAAACAGCTAACAGTTCCAAAGATCCTCTACTGAACCAGAAATTAGGATATAGTAGTTACTTAAAAATTAGTGCGACACACGTGCACCATATCACCAAAATGTTCAGATTTCAGATATACACTAACAGCCCTGCTCAGTCGTTATTGTACCTGGGTGTAGGGAGAACAGGAGCACAGCAGCTGTTCCTGCCCCTGTGTCAGCGCACTGTGTATTCATGCTTGCCAGCTCTCCGAAAGTACACCCGGTTAATTGTTTCAAGCACCCTATGCAGTCGCTATTGTACCCAGGCCATCCAGCATTCCAGATCATGGGGAGAAACTCTCCCCAGGTAAGGTGTTTGCCTCTAAAACAAGCACTGTACTTGAGGGGGATCTGGCAGGAATGTACCAGTGCAGGGGCTGGGTGGGTGGGTAGCTACTATGCTCCTAGTACAGTGTATATTATTGGGTATAATAAATGACTGGATAGGGTGCCTGGAATGTTGCATATTTCACTGAAACAAATACACAAAGTTTTCAATAGACCAGAAAGTTCTGAAAAGGTTATTTGCTTTGCTTCAAAGCAAGCCTAAGCATGTTTACCCAGAAGTGTAAACCCCCTGCATCTTCATGGCAGGCTTGACGGAGGGAGGAAGAGGGGAGGAAGTGAGTGAGGGAGTTGGAGAAAGAGAGCGGAGGAGGAGGAGGAGAAAGAAGGGTGAGGGGAGATTAAGGAAAGGGGAGAGGGGTTCTGCTTTCCTTGGGTACACTGTTGCTTTGGATATAATTACTAAGTGTTAAAAATCTGTTGAGAACAATAACAGTTAAAATATGACAGTTACATTCAGAATTACTTCTTAAATACAAATATATTCATTTCCCTCTGAGCATAATCTGATGATGTCAGAATTTCTTCCAAAAACTATCAAAGAATTATTTAGATTTTCCCTGAGAAAATTCTGGTGTAGAAGTAGTGCCTTCAGCTAACTTAAGTGGCAGTGCAAGGGGCCAGGGAGAGAAAGGGAAAGAGAGAAATTGGGGGGGGGGAGAGAAGGAGGAGGAAGAGAGAAGGTGGCACGAGGCAGATGAGAGGCGACAGAAGGTGGCACAAGACTACGTATGTGCGGCCCCTCGAAAGGTGCATCGGAATCCAAACAGGCCCACCAACAGATTTCAGTTTGACCCCCCGGGCACAGTGCATTTGCTAGAGAAAGAAAACCCAAGCCCCAATACTCTTAATGAACTTGTGGTTCATTCCTGGCATGACTGCCCTCTTTGTCATTGGGACCAATGGCTGTGAGGCAACACAAGGCAGGCTGGGCCTTGCTGGGAGGCCCCGCCAGAGGGCATAACTCTGCCTCAACTTGGCCACTTCCAACAAACAGAGATATGTGATTGTCTGCAGTGCCAACTTCAGGTTTCCTCCATTTCTCCTGCTAGGGGAACCTGAGAGTCCATGTTATGTGTGAACCTGGACAAAATTTGTTAAATGCTGACATTCACAGACTCATTTTGTGAATAGGCCCCCAAAAGTTCTTTGTGACTAAGGAATGAACAGATCATGCACTCTGCAACACTCATTGCATCCCTTCTTCGCTGATCTTTGACACATGGCCAAAAGTGGTTACTCAGCCCTCTCCTTAGATGACCTCATGCCTTTCCCTGCTGTCAGAGCCTTCTGACAAAAGCTCTGGTTCATGAGAGTAGCTCCAACTGCAGTCAATAAACCATTTGTGCAAGGACCCTTCAGGGCTTAACCATAATGACCCCTATCGAACAAAACACACTTTCCTCAGGAGCAGGCAAGCTTTAGAGTGATGGGGAGGCATGAACACCAACTTTGGTGTTGTATATGTATATTGTGTATGTATATTATCTGAACTCCCACCCCCATTCTCATGTATCCACTAAACCACACACCCTCCAAATACCATTCTTCCATTCACTGACACAGATGAAGAAAAGAGCTGTGAGTAATTCATTGAGATGAGTCCAAGGGAGAGCCTTTTTGCAGGCTGTTGTTGAAGAGCACAATCATTTTAGCCAATGGACCAATGCTGAGGATGTATCCACATGATGCATTGAATACATCAAAATGTGGGCTAACCAATACTTGTTAAGAGTGGACACACAATAAAGCTGTCATCAAGTCAAACTTAATGGACCAAAGGCATAATTCTCACTTTCAGTGTGAGAAGTCTTTGGCTCAATTCACATATGAATCAGGAGAAAGCAGGGAGCTCATCTTGATGAAGGAAAGGTCTATTGATGTCTATTGGTTATTATAGAAAAATGTAAAACCAGTAGCATAGTTGACACCAGAATGGATTACATTATTCTGGTGTCGGCTATTGTAGCTGGGAATAATATCTGGGGACCCCTGGATTACATTATAAGGAAGAAATGTTAGTCTTGCATTGCACAACATGTCTAACCTGTGACTCACAATTGTTCTGTTTTACTACAATTACTGGAAATAATATATTCTTCTGTGTTATTTAATGCAATGGCAGACTATCGTAATTTTTTTATTCAGTGGAACTTCTCAGTTTTGCATCTGAGCTTTGCCAATTTACAATGGTATGTTGTTCCCATGGTTTATTGATTCAACTGAGCTTTTTAATGGGTAATTCAGTCCTGAAATGATAATTAATTTCATCTTGACAAATCCCCTTTCATATAGCATATTTTAAAGTGATTAGTGATAATCTGCCAGAGTTAATATGAGTGTGTATAGGCACCCAATTCTGATATTTCACTACTTAGTGAAATTATTTTGCTCCCTGCAGAATTCTTCAGATGTTTCATCCAAGGGACTTCTACATCTGCTGCAGGTTATGCTGTAAAGAAAATCCAGTGACAACCTATAGATGTGAAGAATCCTCTTGAGAAATCACACTGGCTTATAGGAACTCTTTTGGCTTGCTTCAGATGTCTTTGGTTATTTTGCCTGAACAGACACCCTCAGATTCACTCCCCATTTCATTTTAGGTGAGTTTTTAGGAGCAATTCTAATGAGAACATATTCTGGTTAATGACACACACATACACTCAAATAACTCCTATTCCATAATAATTTATCCGGAATAACTACCACTCCCTGGCTCTATGCTTAATGGTGAACATGCATTCAGTTCTACAATGAGGCATACTTTTGAGTATAAAGCATGTAAATAGAGACCATACAGTTTCACACTGATGTGTCTTGAGTCTGCATTCTCAACCACCAGAATAACCACTCCCTTGGAATAGCTAGTTTGGTGTACAGTGTACAGCAAGGGTTCCCAACCTTGGGTCCTCAGATGTTGTTCAACATCACCCCTAACCATCCCTAACCATCAACCCTAACCACATTCCACCACCCCTCACCACAATGGCCAAAGACTTCTGTGGCTGAGGATGATGGAAGTTGTAGCCCAACAAATTTGGGGGACCTATGCTTGAAAACCCATGTTTTAACCAATTAAAATTTTAAAATATGGGTACTGGGTAAATGAACGCCTTTTTGAGTTCTTAATATGGGTGGCTGGGGATAGTGGAAGCAGAAGCTTGGGAAACCCTTGGGGTGGAGAGTCAGGTTAAGACTGGGGAGACCAGGTTAAAATCTTCACATAGCCATGAAATTCATCGAATGACTAGGTCATTTCATTCTCTCTCTAGACAACCTTAAAGGGTTGTTCTAAGGATAAAATCAATGAAGGACAGAACTCTGTCATCTGCCTTAAGCTCCTTGGAGGAAGGTTAGGATAAAAACCTTAGATCCTCTGCTAACTGAGCAAAGAGATGCGTTTTTAAAGTGCTGATTCTCTTTATTGAGCAGAGGGAGAGCAAGTGGCCCTATCCAGCCCCAGCACAGCATCCCTCCAGTGGCTGTTGCTGGTGCCTATCTTCTATTTCTTTGTTTAGATTGTGAGTCTTTTGGGGACAGGGGACATTTTATTTATTTATTCATATCTATGTAAACCGCTTTGGGAACTTTGGTTAAAAAGTGGTGTATAAATTATTCATCGTATTCGTATTCAATAAAAAATAAAACTGCTTAAAACACAATAACAGAAACAAAGTATGAAGACTTCAGACCACAGCAAAAAAAAATACAGTTTTAACAACCTTTTAAAAAAGCACGTGCAATGGTCCATTTTAGATCTACACATACAAAATCCTTGGGGACAGATCGACAGTCTCTGTGAGATTTACGGGCTCTTAACTTTGACAAGCCCAGTTGGCACCATATTGTGATATAGCACTTAAATGTCATTGCAGCGCGTAAACCTCAGCTCATGCACACCTGAATGGGAGCATTTGACATACAGCTAGCTCCGCTTCGTCCTTTGGGAAAGAAGAAAAACAAACCCTGAATTCATAAATTCAGAGAAAGCATCGGAACGTGTACTTGGCAGCAGACTGTGCTTTGCAGAAAACAGGGGTGGGAAGAGGAGGGAAGGGATATTTCTTTTTCATTTTTAAAGAGGAAGTCATTGCTTATTTCAGTTCAGCAACATTATTCAAAGGCAAATTGTAAAACAAGCTGAGGAAGGAAGGGACTGTTTATGTGACCTGCAAATCTAAGCGATGAAAATCTTGGTGCCCATTTTAACCTCCTCCTCCTCCATGTTCTGTATTCTCCTTCCTTATTGAATGTATGTTGTATCTGCTGTTATAAATTATGTTCTTATACCCTGCAACATTTCACAGATGAAAAGAGTAATCTGCTAGGAATAGCCCTATTCTCATATGTTGTGAGTTCCACATGTAAGCTAAGCAGGTGATGGTTCGTTGGGTAAAGAAAGGTGATAACTGACCTATACTATGTTATCAACCCTTCAAAATATGATCTATTTCTGGGCTTTCAGTGCAAATGGCTGGTTGTCATCTTTAAGGCCTGATATGGTTTTGGAACATGGCATCTTAAAGCCCACCTTCTCCAGTATGAGTTGGCCCACACACTGAGATCTTCATGGGCCCTTCTACATGTTCCACTGCCTACACAAGTATGTCTGACTCAAGGTCTATCTGGTCCAGCATCCTGTCTCACACAGTGGCCCACCAAATGCCTTTAGGAAGCCCACAGGCAAGAGATGAAGACATGCCCCATCTCCTGCTGTTGCTCCCCTGCAAATGGTATTCAGAGGCATCCTGCCTCTGAGCCTGGATGTGGCCTATACCCATCAAGACTAGTAGCCATTGACCACCCTGTCCTCCGTGAATGTATCTAAGTTCTGCTTAAAGCCATCCAAACTGATGGTCATCCCCAGATGAATTCCATTGATTAATGATGTGCTGTGTGAAAAAGTACTTCTTTTTGTAGGTCCTAAATGTCCTGGCAATCAGTCTCATGGGATGACCCAATTCTGGTGTTGTGAGAGAAGGAGGAAAAAATTCTCTCTCTCCCCACTCTCTTCACATTGGACATAATTTTATAGATTTCTATCATGTCTCCCCTCAGTCACCTTTTTTTCTAAACTAAAAAGCCCCAGGTGTTATAGCCTTGCCACATAAGAAAGGTACTCTACAGGCCCCTGATCATCTTGGTTGCCCTCTTCTGCACCTTTTCCAGTTCTACAATATCTTTTTTGAAATACGGTGACCAGAACTGTACACAATACTCCAAACATGGCCACACCATAGATTTGCTCCTGGATTGTGGGACTCCGTCCCTGGAAGGTTTATATAGCTCCCACACTGTATTCCTTCCACCACACTGTGGAGTCTGGTCTGCTTCAGTATGAGCTGAAGGATGCCTCTCCACTGTTTGCACAATGCATTGTGGGATATCTGGAGGCCCCAGTTCCCAGTTTCAGCTACAGAGTTGCAGCATTCATGTGGCGTGTGAGCTGTGGAGCTGAACAGAGGCTCTGGTTGTCTTCAAGCAGGAAGGTAGAATCCTGTCTTTCCTCCAGCCCACCCCCATTTGGTCATGAGAACAGCTTCCTAGTCTCATTCTCTGAATTGTCAACCTTGTTTCCAATTTTGGGGAGGGGGAGGAGGATCTAGGACTCCATGGTACCTTAGTATGCATGCACGTGTATGTAAACTAGACACAAGATGCTTCCCCTCCTCCAAGATTTAACTTCTTATGAACTTGGGGAGCGAGTGGAATCTTGGAGAAAGATAGCGCAAGCAACTCAGAGTACAAAAAATGTTAACAAGGCATCCCCAAAAGGCAAAAGCACGGACAAACATGGGCAGCTATTTCCCAGCAATATTGAGCAGGCAACAGGGATGGTCCCTGATAAGCAGGGCCAATTGGAGCACATGCGTTATTAGAAAATGCAAACATGAAAGATGTAAAAACCCTGAAAAATAAAATCACTGTCATTGGCCATCTTTTCAGACAACGACAGGCAGCCTCTCTGGATTGGCCCACCAAAAGCAGGGAAAAGTAAGGGAGGGCAGAATGCCTCCTTGTCTTAAGGAGGCAATTATTAGACCTCTTCTTAAGAAGCCTGCATTAGATCCCTCAGAGTTGAGCAACTATAGGCCTGTTTCCAACCTCCCATGGCTGGACAAGGTAATTGAGAAGGTGGTGGCCTCTCAGCTCCAGGCAGTCTTGGAGGAAACTGATTATCTAGACCCATTTCAAACTGGTTTTCAGGCGGGTTATGGGGTGGAGACTGCCTTGGTCGGCCTGATGGATGATCTCCAATTGAGAATTGACAGAGGAAGTGTGACTCTGTTGGTCCTTTTGGATCTCTCGGCGGTTTTCGATACTATCGACCATAGTATTCTCCTGGAATGTCTGAGGGTGTTGGGGGTGGGAGGCACTGTTTTACAGTGGTTCCGCTCCTACCTCTCAGACAGATTCCAGATGGTGTTGATTGGAGAGTGTTGCTCTTCAAAATCTGAGCTTAAGTATGGTGTCCCTCAAGGCTCCATACTTTCTCCAATGCTTTTTAACATCTACATGAAATCGCTGGGAGGGATCATCAGGGGATTTGGAGCTGGGTGTTATCAGTATGCTGATGACACCCAAATCTACTTCTCCATGTCAACTTCTTCAGGAGATAGCATAACTTCCCTAAATGCCTGCCTGGAAGCAGTAATGGGCTGGATGAGGGAGAATAAACTGAAACTGAATCCAGATAAGACGGAGGTACTTATTGTGCGGGGTCAGAACTCTAGAGACGATTTTGATCTGCCTGTTCTTGATGGGGTCACACTTCCCCAAAAGGAACAGGTTCGCAGTCTGGGAGTACTTCTGGATCCACACCTCTCCCTGGTTTCTCAGGTTGAGGTGGTGGCCAGGGGTGCTTTTTATCAGCTTCGGCTGATACACCAGCTGCGTCCGTTTCTTGAGATGAATGACCTCAAAACAGTGGTACATATGTTGGTAACCTCCAGACTTGACTTCTGCAATGTGCTCTATGTGGGGCTGCCTTTGTACGTAGTCTGGAAGCTTCAGTTGGTACAGAACGCGGCAGCCAGGTGGTCTCTGGGTCATCTCAGAGAGACCACATCACTCCTTTGTTGATAGAGTTACACTGGCTGCCAATAGGTTTACGGGCAAAATACAAAGTGCTTGTCATAACTTATAAAGCCCTAATGGCTTAGGCCCTGGGTATCTAAGAGAACGTCTTCTTCATTATGATCACCACTGCCCATTGAGGTCATCCGGAGAGGTCCGTCTCCAGTTGCCGCCAGCTCGGCTGGTGGCCACACGGGGACGGGCTTTCTCGGTTGCTGCCCCAAGACTGTGGAATGTGCTCCCTACTGAGATACGATCCTCCTCATCTCTGACAATTTTTAGAAAGCATTTGAAAACCCGCCTCTTCACCCAAGATTTTTCTGTTCTTTAAAAATTTTAAGGTTTTAATTTGTGGTTGATTTTAAATTGTTAAATTGTTTTAAGTTTTTGTATATATTTTAACTTGTTTTATACTATTGTTAACTGCCCAGAGACAAAAGTTTGGGGCGGTGTACAAATGTAATAAACAAACAAACAAATAAATAAATAAATGGACAGTTTGAGAAATGTTTGGCCACTTCCTGAAATCGGCTACAACCACACTAGACCCACTTTTCTACTGCATTTGTTCAGATTTTTTTGTCACTTATCTAGGCAACTCCAGATATGTCTGAGGATCTGTGCAAGAGCACCATGTCAGATCTCTGCGGTGATGGAAGGCAAAGAAAAGTCAGCAAGGTCATTCTCATGACCAAATGGGTTGTGGCTGGGGAGGGCTGGAGGGAAGACAGGAGTCTACCTGCCTTCCGTCACATGATCTGAGTCCAAAGAGGGCTCTGCCATTCAGATGCCTAGACATGTGGCACAGTGGAGTATGGAGAGTGGGAGGCAGGGAAAAGACAGCCGGACCACCAGATATCCCACAATGCACCGTGCAAGCACACGGTGCATTGGGATATTTCCCTGCCACCAGGCCATTCCTTCCCCCAGCCTCTTTGACCAAGATGGCTGCTGGCAGCCTGAGTGCCCACATGACCGAACAGTGAGGTAGGAGGCATGTGCATGCCCTCATACCTCACTTTTAGCCTGGGTTTAAAACTAGGGTTACCCGGAGTGGAGTGCCAGGATTGGGAGTGATCCCGGAGCTGCACACAACCAGCCCTAACTGGGGTAGCCCTGTTCAACCTTAGTATGTGTCTATTTGTGGTGGGGGCCATTCTTAGGAAAACTTAAATACTTATTCTTTGATACAAGCAAGACTGAACTGCAAGAAACCTGTGTATTTTAAGAGCATTTTTGAGACTGCTTTTTTATAGCTCACTTCGTAGTAACTATAGCAATATTGTCAACACAGATGAAAACAGTCACATTTCTGCCCCCCTAAGAAGAGGGACAGTTCACATTCAGCTGAGCTGCACAACAAGACCTGAGTAGCAGAACTCTCCAGTGCATTGCATCCGATGTAAATGTGTAAAGGGGGTGGGATGCTTGGAATTTGTGCTTCAGGCACCAAAATGGCATGGACTAGCCTCAGGTACAGGACTGTAAAGTAACATACCAGGCTAGCTTACTATACCACGGCACATTGGCTCATATATCTTGATGTTCCTTCACTCGGCTGCCAAGAGGATTAGGCACATTATTTTGAAGTTATCCTTTTTTATTTCAGTGGCACATTGCAGCTATTGCTTTTACGCTGTCTGTGTCTTACACCGGGGGAAATGAGTCTGCAGAAATACATCTGATATGGGGCTGGTTCGGCCTCTCGGGAAACAATTCCAAATTCAGATCCTGGTTTATTTTGGAAGTCTGATTGGAATAAGTCAGGATTGCTCAGTTTGGATGAGAACTGAGAACAAGAAATCCTGGCTTGTTCTTAACCAAACACCAGAAGTAGTATTTGTCTCAGCCTCATGCATGAAGGGAAGGAAGCAGCTCATGTTCCCAGGATTTAGGGACATCACAAAAAGTCAGGATTTAATCTGGGCTCTATGTTACATCTGAGCTGGCCCAATATTTAAACCCATGCATTAAAGCAGAGTTTCTCAACTTTTTAAGTAGCAAGTATCCCCTTACCTCTGAAAAATTTAAGTACCACTTCAGTTTTCCAGTGTATTTTACATTTGTTTGCCATGTGTTGAAGAATGACTGAGTACATAAGGCTGTGGTATGACTCTTATCTGATTTAGTGAGGCGTAGGGTTGCCACCTTTTACACTAGGGATGTACAATTTGAGTATGTACCTGTGCTAGAGGTGATGTTGGCCAAAGCTAGGAGCTGAGAGCAGTGTCATGCAAAGCAGGGCATGCCGAATTTTGCTGAGAAATATAAAGCACCATGCACTGTGTGATGTGTCAAATTGTTTTAAAGGGAGGAAGGGGCAAGATAGAAAGACGGGGAGAGAAATTGAGACTAATTCTAGGCAGCAAACTGAAGCAAAGACCAATCAGCAAAGGGAAGCAAGTGCTCCTCTCTCCATCCTCTTCTCTGAGAATCTTTTCTGTCTCCCATTCATCTCATACCCCTGTCTGTATCTCATGTACCCACAATGGTATGTGTACCATTTGTTGAGAAATGATGGTTTAAGGCAAGGGTTTTCACACTTGGGTCCCAGATGAAGTCTAGCTACATCAGGGGACCCAAGTTTGGGAACCCCTCCTTTAAGGGATGGTTTGGATGAACTGCCCCATCTAGTGTGATTGGGTTGCCCTGGGATGGCACAGCAGGTGGGGTGGGGGAGAGAGATGTACTCATGCTTCTCCCCCGTTTGATTAGGACAAGCTGGCAGATGGATTGTCAGAACCAGCCCTATATGAAAACTGCCCTGTTTCATAAAATCTGTTTTACAGGCCTATCTGGTGAAGTAATCTTGGTACTCAAAGAGTTCCTTCTGCTGGGTGACCAGCCTTGAGGGCACCAAGTTATGGGACAGTGGAAAAAGATATTCTTCTCCCCCTCCACTTACATGTGAAAAATGAAAACATTAATGGGATTTTTGGTATGCTCAGCAAAATGTGATGACTGAGTTGAACTGTATGCCTAATGTACAGAATATCAGGTGCCCACAATCTTGTACTGAACTAATTGCTCCTTTAAAAGTTAATTTTAATAAGTGATAGTGCAGTTATAGGAATGCCTAGTAGGTTTAATTTCCTCTAGGGAATACTCTGTATTAAGGAGTGGGAAATTCAGTAGGAATGTAATTCATTAGGATACTAGCCCATCACATTTTCTGCAGAAGCAGATGGTGTTTTAAGGAGCTGCATCAGCACATTTCGTAAAGATAATCCCAATTGATTTTGCATTAAAATTACCAATTGATTTCCCTCTTGGCCTTCCAGGGGATTGAACCTGTCTATGCAATTAAAGTGTGTAAAGATTTCTTCTGAATCCGTTAAAGGTGCTTATTTACAGACCTGTATCTCAGTCATAAACTACCAGGTCTAATCCAACAGAGGATTGATAAAATGCCTTGTATTAATGTACCACGTACATAAGATCAATGTATGAGATGTTTTAAACATGGCAATTTTGGGAGGGGAAAAAATCACCTTCAAAATATAAATTGATAGGATCGATCCATTCATCTGGATTATTGCTCTATGAGAAAAGTCAATGGGACTAATTTAGGAAAAGATAATCACAAAGCCTGTTTGTTTTAATCCTCAAACTAGAAATAATAAGTTGTTATTTCATTAGAAGTGTCCATATGTGTCACTAGCAAGAGACCAGATTTGGTCATTCTAAACATGCTGCATAACACTTTACTCATTTCAGTGGATATTGTGCATGGCTACAGGAACAAGCAGGGCTAACCAAGCCATTTTGTCACCCCAGGAGAGCACACCCTATAGTTCAGGAAGTGTGTCTTAGAATTCCTTGTGATGTTACAGAAGATGCAATTCTTGCAGAGAAAGAACCCCCCCCCACTCAAAATATTAATGGGCGGTGGTCACTAAGAGTCGGCACTGACTTGACGGCACTAAATCAATCAATCAATTTGTATCTTGCCCTACCTCTAAAGAAGTTTGGACTAGAAGACTTTCAAAACCCCTTAACTTTAAAATTAAGCTCAGAGTCACATAAATGGTATTTTCAACCACACATTTTATCCTTCCCACAACCCTGGGAGGTAGGTTAAGCTGAGCAATGGTGAGTGACCCAAGATCATCTGGTGAGCTCCATGAATGAGTAGGATTTTGAATCTAGGTCTTGTCCATACTCATACAACACCCTACTAACTGGGCAAAGAGGAACCTTTTAAAATGGTGGTTCCCTTATATTTACCAGGAAATGCGCAACTGTCTCTATCCAACTCTGGCATAGCTTTCCTCCATGGTCTGTTTCTGGTGTCTACCTTCTGTTTCTTTGTAGACAGTGAGCACTCTGGGTACAGGGAGCCATTTTCTTAAAACTTTGCTATACAGAGATACCTCGTTACCTGCAGATTCAGCATTCGTGGTTTCACGTATCTAACTAACACCTGACCTCAGCATATGTGGGGGAAAGGGTTAAATCTGTGTATCCATGGGTCAAGGGTGGCTGGAAATGAACTTGGAGGGCATTTCTGGCCACCATTTTGAGTGCAGGAGTGATTTTGTGGATCATTCAGTTTTAAACAGGGTGGATTTGATTTAAATCAAACTGATTTAAATCACGATTTAAATCACGATTTAAATCACTAGCAGAGTGGATAAAAATCAATGATTTTTTAAAAAAAATCAAAAAAATCGGATTTCTTTATTTAAATCGGATTTTTAAAATTTAAATCTGATTTTTTTTTATTTTTTTTTAATCATTGATTTTTATCCACCCTGCTAGTGATTTAAATCAGTTTGATTTAAATCAAATCCACCCTGGTTTTAAAAAACCACTTTTTAATATGAAAAATAGCAGAATAATTGCAAAATTTGGAGCTCTGGGGGGCATTGCTGGAGACCCATGGAGCATGGTAGGGTACTTTACTTTCTGGATTTTGCCCATTTTTAGCCCATTGTTCACCATTTTCAGCAAGATTTTTGGGCCTCCAGGAACCTAACCCTCACAATCACATAGATTTTAATGACCAAGTAGTCACAGTTTTGCTATCCATGGTAATTGCAGAGAATGGAACCCCCGCTAATACTGAGATATAAGAGAACTTGAGCACTTTGTTGTTGAAAAATGGTATATAAATAATAACAGCAACCACAACACCCTAACCTCTACACCACCACATGCTAGGTTCTGGCAGAAAAATGAAATTCTGGCCAGGCTTGTCATATTCTGACCAGTTAGCAACCTTCGTTTGAACTCAGAGATGTGGAAAAGCAAGGTTAGTCCCTGACCATACAGAGCTCTGTGTATACCAAGGCTGTCAAATACATTCAGAAGTCTCTGGATCAAAGCAATAATCTATGAAGACACATCAGCGGGATGCTACGGATGCTCCATCAACCCTGAAGCCCTGACGTAATTGCATTTTTTTCCTTTTGCCACTTGATATGAAAAACAGCCAACGTAGCGTTAGACAGACTTCCAGAGGTTTTCCACTCAGAGGATACTATCTCCCCAAAATGTCACTGGTTGGGCTGCTCAGTTAATGAAAACCTTTTCACCTCCCAGTCTGCACAGCAAAAATAGCATTGCATGAGGTGTTACTGAACTTGTCAGAGTAGCAAGAGTGATTGCTCCACCCCAACTGCCTCCTCAGAGGAACCACTCCGCTTATATTCTCACTGAATTCTTTTGCACAGTCAGACAAATTTTGCTTTTTGCTGCAAAAAGAAGAGCTGGTCTGGGCACTATATATTCACTACTGGGATTGTGATCCCCTTGGAAGATTTCATAGAATCACAGAAATATAGAATTTTAGAGCTGAAAGGGATCTTGGAGGTCTTCTAGACCA
This sequence comes from Hemicordylus capensis, assembly GCF_027244095.1. NCBI lineage: Eukaryota > Metazoa > Chordata > Lepidosauria > Squamata > Cordylidae > Hemicordylus > Hemicordylus capensis. Next base: position 20,495,697 of record NC_069661.1, on the reverse strand, counting down.
ATCTACTGCAGAAAAGAGTCCTGTCAATACTACCACTCACCTCTTACCATATTTACCCAAATAGAAGACAACTCTGAATTTAAGATAAGCCTCTTAAAAAACAGAGGTTAAAAACAGGTAATAACTATATTTACCCCATAGGAAGAGGACTCTGAATGTAATATAATCCCCTGATTTCTAACATCAAACTTGGAAAAACTTAGAGGCGGGTCTCACGTTCACAGAGACCTTCCTGGGGAGGGTGAGCAGGGAGAACGGGCTTAGCCCACTCTCCCCACACTAGAGCAGACAGTCTGCTCTGGGCAGCCGAAGTGGCCCAGATGTCACTGCTCTGGGCGGCCAATGTCCCTGCTCTGCCCAAATGTTACTGCTCTGGGTGGCCGAAGCAGCCGCCCACATGACTGCCGGCTCCATTACGGAGCCAGTGGGTGCTGGGGGGAGCAGGGGCCGATCGGTTCCCGGAAGCTCCAGCATGCCCTGCACGAGCGCACAGGGACCCCCGGAGCCGGGAGACCTCCAAGGGTCTACTCATGAGTAGCCGTGGCACGGAGCCATGCCGTGGCAACTCACGATTGCTAAAAATGGGTTTGCAGAGCGCTCGCTCTGTAAACCCAGTTTTAAGCACTGGGCTACAGAAGCAAGTGACCCATTTAGGAACTACTGGGCTCGCAGCCGAGCCTGGTGGTTCTCACGGGCTGCAAAAATCAGGCTAGGCTCCCTTAGCCCAATTTTTGCAGACCGTGTGAATAGCCTCTTAGTCTTGGATTCAGGTAAATACAGTAATAGAGAGGTACCAATGAATAATCTAAGACCACCTGTAGCTCTAGCACTGTTGAAGTTGTGGACCTGATCAGTGCCCAGATGGAGAACACTGGGAGCATGAAATCAGCAAACGTTCCATGGAAAGTGGGGAAGAATAGAAGCATAACAAATGCATTTGTCCAAGGGACACACTTTTAGTAGGGTTGTGGGGATTTATTTGAGGTTGAGGCATGCTGGCACTGCAAATGGTGCCGGTGCATGTGCTGTCGCCATTTACGTGCTGACACTGCGCAAGGGATGCTGGGGAAGCATCCCATCGCTGTGGCACAGCATTTTAAAGGGGAAAGTGGCACAAGCTGCCGCTTGCATGGAGATATTTCCAGTTGAACAGCACCGTGGCGGAGCAGCGTGGGGTGACAGGGGCTTGGAGTCTGCTCGCCTCCTCTTAAGGGAACCCCTTGCCAACCTTGCGATGTCACCCAAGCGTTTCGGTGCTAGTGAAGATGCCATTAAAATTAATCCTCTCTAATAAAAGGCTTGGTGTCCGTCCGTGGATGGACACCAAGCGTGTGTCCGTGCCTCCCTTGGTGGTTCTGGGCATGCGCACAGCGCATGCCCAGAACACGCTGAGGGAGACATGACTGCCAGTACCCGGCGGCCATGTTGGGCGGCCAGAAGCGGCCGCCCAGAAGAAGCCGGGAAGAGGCGGCGAGGGAAACGGCGGGGCCGGGAAGAGGTGGCGGGGGAAATGGCGGGGCCAGAAGCGGCCTCCGCGAAGACAGGGAAGAGGCGGCGGGGGAAGAGGCGGCGGGGGAAACAGAGGAACTGAGACGGGGGACAGGAAAGCTGGGCGAGGTGGCGGCAAAGCCGCCGCCGAGGCCTGGCCGCACCGCCAAGGACGGAGAACAAGAAGACAAAAGAGCCCTTGGCCGGCCCCAAAATTGCCCATGCCCTGGCACAAATGTTCCCCACTGCGGCGGCCGCCGCCGCCCGCTCACCCGCCCTCCAGGCTGCCCAAAATCTCTGTCCCTGCTCCCCCCCAAATGATTAATGGCCAAAATGGCCCATGAGAAGGACACCGCCCCCGCCTATCGCCCTCCCGCCCACCCAGCTGCTGGAGCCCACCTTACCCGCTCCAGCCCGCGAAAGTCGGGCGAAGAAAAAGCATAATTCACAAAGAAGAAGTGAGGAGCTCATGAGCAGAGCTCCTCTCTGTGCTAAGCCACTGCCCAAACTGCCACTATGGACGCAAAGGATGCCTATTGCGTCCATTGCAACAGTATGGGCAGCAGCTTAGCACAGAGAGGAGCTCTGTTCGCGAGCTCCTCACTTCTTCTTTGCTAATTATGCTTTTCCTCCGCCTGACTGCCACGGGCAGGATCGGCGCCTGCAGAACACACCACCCACAAGAGGAGCAAACGCCAACAAGGGCAAGCAGCACAATGGCCAGCAGAGGCAGCACACTGCCCAGCCAAGGGGAGAAAAGAGACAGGTTAAAAAAAGGGGGGGGGAGGCTAGTGCCCGTTATTATAACGGGCTGAAAAATACTAGTATATAATGGTTTTTAAAAGAATAATCCTGGTTCTCAAACTGTAGATTATACGGAAAAGGAGAATAATGGGTTGCCACTTTTTCTTTTCCCAGCTAATGAAGTTCACTCTAAAGTGGCTAAAAATATCAAATGTTTCTTCACCATTTTAAGAGCTTTCTACTGTTGCCTTGCCCCTTACTCCACAACCCAGTGGTCTGACTCTGTCGAGGACTCTGTGGGTGAGCACTCCAGCCTGATGCAGGCTTGTGCCTTCAGGACTGGGCAAAAATTTGCATCTTCAACATTTTAAAAATTAAGTTTGTTGAATTCAATGTATGGCACAATTTTATATCCTGTCAGATTGCATTACAGCTAGAGAATTTCGCTTCATGGCTATAAAAATGCCTGGTAACTTATTTCCCTAGGCACAGAGCACTCTTCAGTTAACTAACCTTGAGACAAAAACTGGCCTTGATGAAACTGTAATAAAATCATTACTCCATAAATGCTGACCACTGGAATATATTTTCAATGGTTGCCCAAAGAATCTGCATAAAACATGACATGCTGAGCAGTACGACAGTACAAATCTTCTTGAGGAATGCATATTTTTACGCATTTAAAAAGGCATTGATTGATTGATTGATTGATTAAGTCTCGTCAAGTCAGTGTTGACTCTTAGCAACCTGGTTGCTGTACCCGTTGCCATTAGTTTAGCCTTCTTTAGTCAAGTCAAGTCAAGTTTTATTTACGGTCCTAGACCAAACAATCCATGCATGCAAACAGCAGAACAATTTATAGAAAACTCTATAGGTTCTCATTATACATCTTAAAAGCAATATAACAAAATTTGGCTACGGAGTTAAAATTTAAAACATTTTCATCAGAAAGTAAGAATTTAACAAGTTCTTCTTCTTTACATTTAGTTGTAGTTCCATTTTTTTCACTGTGCTCCTTGACTTTCATTACTAAGGCTTGCAGATCACCCGCATTCTCAGCTATCAGAGAGGTGTCATCAGCGTAGTGCAGGTTATTGATGTTTCTTCCTCCAGCTTTAAAACCACGCTCATCTTCTTCCAATCCGGCTTCTTTCAGTATATGTTCAGCATAAACGTTGAACAAATAAGGCAAAGTATATAGCCTTGTCTTACTCCTTTGCCTATCTGGAACCAGTCTGTTTCACCCTGTTCTGTCTGGTCTGTGGCTTCCTGTCTAGGTTTTTCATGAGAACAATGAGATGTTCTGGGATAACCATTTTCCTAAGGATATTCCACAACTTGACATGGTCGATACAATCAAAGGCTTTTCTGTAGTCAACAAAGCACATATTGACTTCTTTTTGGTGCTCTTTGGCTTTCTCAGTTATCTAGCATGCATCAGCAATAATGTCTGTTCCTCGGTCTTTTCTTAAACCAGCTTGAACATCCGGCATTTCCCTTTCCACATAGGGCTCTAATCTGCATTGGATGATCCTGAGCATTATTTTGCTAGCATGTGAAATTAAGGACAATGTGCGATGGTTTGCGGAATGGCAAAGAAAAATGAATAGGGGTGTGTGTGTGTGTGTGTGTGTGTGTGTGTGTGTGTGTGTGTGTGTGTGACCTTCCATTTTACTAGTATTTTTAGCCTACTTTACAAGAACATAAGAACAGCCCTGCTGGATCAGGTCGAAGGTATATCTATCTGAAACAGCATCCTGTTCCACACCGTGGCCTTCCAGATGCCTCCAAGAAGCCCACAGACAAGAGGTGAGGGCATGCCATCTCTCTTGATGTTGCTTCCCTGCAACTGGTATTAAGAGGCATCTTGCCTCTGAGGCTGGAGGTATTCTATAGCCACCAGACTAGTAGCCATTGATAGACCTGTCATCCATGAATTTGTCTAAGCCCCTTTAAAAGCCATCCAAACTAGTGCCCAGCACCACATCCGATGGCAAAGAATTCCATAGATTAATGATGCACTGAATGAAATTTCCGGGCCTTCAGTTTCATAGGATGACCCTGGTTCTAGTGTTGTGAAAGAGGGAGGAAAAAAAATCTCTGTCCTCTCTCTCTACTCCATGCATAATTTTATACACTTCTATAATGTTTCCCTGTAATCTCCTCTTTTCCAAACTAAAGAACCCCAGATGCTGTAGCCTTGCCTCATAAGGAAGGTGCTCTAGGCCCCTGATCATCTTGGTTGCCCTCTTCTGCACCTTTTCCAGTTCTACAATGTCCTCCTGACCAGAATTGTACACAGAATTGTACACAGTACTCCAGATGTGGCCGCACCATAGATTTCTATAAGGGCATTATAATATTAGCTTTTTTATTTTCAGTCCCCTTCCTAATGATGCCTAGCATGGAATTTGCCTTTTTCACAGCTTTTCACAGCTGCCGCACCCTGAGTCTACACTTTCAACAAGCTGTCCACTAAAACCCCAAGATCTAGTCAGTCACTGAAAGCTCAGACCCCATCAGTGTATATGTGAAGCTGCATTTTTTTGCCCCAATATGCATCACTGCACTTGTTTACATTGAACTGTCATTGGGGGCTCCTACTGAACCCCTGGAAGATGCAGACAGGGAGGAACCCCCAACCCAACAAGAATGATGAAGGAGGAGAGCTCAAGGACTCCAGGAGATGGAGTGCTCATCTAGTTGACCACTGGGGAACCTGAAGTAAGAGCTACTCATGAGCAGGCAGACAAGGACCTAATCATAAGCAAGGGACTACTCACGAGTGAACACCTATGTTTCACGTCCTCCTGCAGAGCTGCTTTGCAGCCACATGGTCTTATGAGGGTGGTTTGTTACAACTTGCATTTCACCTCAGTCTGAGGCTCTGAGCAGCTTTTCTCTCATGTTAGGCCTGTGCTATGTTTTCTCCTGCGCCCATTGCCTGAATGTTGCCTTACATCCTGAAGTCTGCCTGCCTTTTACTTTAAACTTGCTTCTGGCCCTCTGACTCTTGTTTGTTAATTGGAACCTTGACTTCTGCTTGTGTTGTGTCATGCACACTTGAATGGAAAGTGAGCTTCCCGAGTCCCAAAACCTGACAGTCCTTGGATCCTGACCCTGTTGTGGCCTGACAAAATTCTATTTTTCCTCCCATAAACTTTCATCCACAGAAAAGCTTAGAAAGCTAGTCATAATTTTTAAATTCACAATATGCTTTTTTAGGTTGGGCAACATAAATTATTTTGACTGAGGCACTTCTTATAACTAATGTGATTAAAGGTGCTTTAAAAATATGGTAAAATGTACAACAAAAGACTAAAATCCTCATAGTATTACATTTTGCAGATGTCATCAGTTTCAAATCCTGTGTCTTTGACATCTGGACTCTCATTGCAAGGAAGGAGAAAAAGAACAAAATCAGACTATCCATACATCTGACAAACCTAACCAATACAAAGATAGAAATATATGTGTGGAGGCATCTTCCATGAATGACATAGGTTTAGAGTGTATTAATATGTATTAAAGTATTATTTCCAGGACTAGAATTTCGGAGAGTAATCATTCACAGTAATAAACAGAAGTCATAGTCCAATAAATCCTGAAATTTATTTTACAGATGCTTATAGGAGTGTGTGTGTGTGTGTGTGTGTGTGTGTGTGTGTGTGTGTGTGTGTGTGTTTAGCCTCACTTCTGGCAAACCAACACTTCTAGAAGAAAAATGACAATTTTTCTCCGCAGGAGAGAGGATTGTGAATCAGATTTTGATGTATTGGCAACAAAAGCTTTCCAACTTAGATTTAGTATTTCATATGTATGAAGCTCTCATTTCTCATTATTGTAACACATACACTTGAAATAAACAGTTTAAAACTGAACATGTGGACAATAGGCGTAGCCCCTACTTGTCATTTAACCTCATAACTTGAACAGGTACAGTGTTTATCATGGGATTAGATTTATGTAGGTCTCTATTTCAGTTTGAGTGTGTGTGTGTGTGTGTGTGTGTGTGTGTGCGGGCCTCATATATAAACCACCCTCTGATTTGCCTAATGGTGCAAATAATGCATGTTACAGAATGCCTGTGGTATAGTTAGCAGCCAACATCCTGAATAACGAAGCATGCATGCAGCATGCTGTGTTCCAGAAAGCAGCATGGGCGCTTATGCATGGAGTGATTTTCACTGGCTTCCCCTTCCCTCTGAAGTGTTCTGTGCCACCTGAACATATGTTCCTGAGCATCTCGAACGCAATCCACAATTCTTACCTTACTGCAGTCAAGGTCTTATGCTGGAGAGACAGTTGAAAGAAGAGAAGTCAAGAAGAATGCGAAAAGAGAGCTCAAAGTGGCAAGAAGAAAGTTCACTGTTCCATCAGTCAGGACAAACTAATGGATACGGGGGGGGGGCATTAAACAGCATCATGGCAAGTCATGGGGAAACCAAGAAGAACAGATACATCTTCATTGGCATCTGTCCATTTTGAGGCAGGAGGCAGTAACAAAACATCTAAATAGTTTAAATAGTGTATCCTATGGGGAGGTGGCAGGAAAAAACATGTCCTGCTGGATCAGGCCCAAGCCCTATTTAGTCCAGCATCCTGTTTCCCACACTGGCCCACCAGGTGCCTCTGAGAAGCCCACAGGCAAGAGATGAGGCATGCCCTCTCTCCTGCTGTTGTATGTAGACATGCAAAGCAGAGCCTCCCCAGAAGAATTTAGCCGCTAGGCAGAATAATGGGAGGAGGCTGTCCTTAAGATCCTCCAGCCCAAACCATTTAGGGCTTTGTCATATTTCTACAGCTGTTGCTTTGATTGGAATCCTAGTCCATGACCCTACACTTAGCCCTGCTCTGATTCTGGACCCTAAAGCTGCCTAATCTTTAATCTCTAAGCAAGACCACCCAAAAAGAACCAACTCCTGATGTGGAGGACGGGGGAAGTGTTACTTTCGCTAGTCCTGAAAGAAACTGCCTCTTCAACTTTGACCTTGTCTCCACTCTTAATATATATGTTTGTATCCATTATTTGCAGATCTGTTTATATTGTTTTTCACCCACATAGTCCCCAAAGCACCACAAATATAATATTTTGCTATTAAATACAATAGCAAAAAAATAAAATAAAAATAAAGGCAATATTTAGAACAACTGTACAAACCAGCTGGTTTGGTGGCAACTCAGGGCCAGGCCTTTTCTACAGCTACTCCAAGTCTTTGGAACATGCTCCCTGACAGAAGAAGAGCCTTGTCATCTCTGGTGACTTTTAAAAAAAACCCTTAAGATGCATCGGTTTAACCAAGCTTGTTGTAACATTTTTAAACTGCTTTAAATTTTTAAACTGGCTTGTGTCTTATGTTTGCTTTTATTTTTTGCATTGTATTTTCATCTTCTGTAAACCACCCAGAGACATTGTTTTTGGTGGTATACAATCGTGTAAAATATAATAAAAATAAATAAAATAAAATCAACAGCATAACTAGGGGACACTCTTACTCCAACAACTGTGACCAAAGACATGGAGAAACAGGCAAGTTTCTGCCAGCTCTCCAAAGGCCCACTGGAATGTGGCAGCACGAACATTTAATGGGAGGGAATTCCAGAATCTGGGCACAGCAATAGAGAGTGCCCTGCTCTGCATTCTCTCCAATCAAACCCCAAATGGTGTCAGTGGTGAAGCTAATCAGGTAGAACTAGGGAGGCTGATAATAATAATTAATAATTAATATATTATATTAATATATAATATAATATAATATATTAATATAATATAATAATATATTATATTAATTATAATTAATTAATTATACTCATGGTTATAATAATCTATAGTCATAATAATCATAATTATACTTTAATTCTAATAATCCTTTATAATAATAAAATTATCTCTTGTAATCCTCTTGCTGTAGCTAATAGCTAGCATTCATAAGCAAACAGAGTAAAAAATAATGGAAATGGCTATGTTTAGAGCTAGAGTGGAGATGACAGTAGATCTATATCTGATGACATTTAGACAATACTGCATTGCCACAGTACATTTGATGTTTTAAATGCGAAGTTACACAATTTGGTTTTAAAAAACACACCTGATTTACCTGCACAACTATTTGTGGTACATCTGAGGTAGCCTGGTCCGATGACCAGCCACTGACTACTCAGGCAATGACCTGGGCTATGAGAGTCTTTCCTGACCCTCCCCAGCTATTCATGCCAAAAGGTGCCCCAAATGTTCCAATAAACTGATATGTTAAGCCTCCTCGCATCGTCTGGCCAGAGCCAGAGGAGAAGCATTGAGAGGGAACGGAACTGGCTAGCCTCCAATCATGTTAGGCTAAAGTAGCCCCTCTCCAACCCTTTCCCCACCTTTCCCCCATGCATGACACAGAGGCTGGATCTTGTCAGCCTCTCATGAGCGAGTGCACGGCGGTGTTAGACAATGAACATATTTTGTGATTGGTTGTTGGCTTCTGGGACTGGTAGATGATTTATTTACTTTATTTATTTTTGGGTAGGCTCAGCCTCAACGCCTCACCACTTAATGGTGTAGGCATACAAAGCAGAACTGCCCCAGAAGAACTGAGCAAGTACGTAGAATCCTATGGGAGCAGGTTGTCCTTAAGATCCTCCAACCCAAACCATTTAGGGCTTTGTCATATTTCTGCAGCTGTTCCTTTGATTGGAATCCTAGTACATGACCCTACAATTAGCCCTGCTCTTACTCCAGACCCTGAAGCTGCCTAGTCTTCAATCTCTAAGCAAGACCACCCAAGCCCAAAGTCCTTAAGTTCTCTTTATTTGATATTCAGAAAAGATACCCACAGAGAACTGAAGAACTATCCTTTAAATCATGAGCAATCAGGCAGATCTTGAATGCCATTTTTCATAAGGCCAGTGGCATATATCAAGTCTGTGGAGGAACAAAGGAGCTGTCCTTTGGCTGCCTGCTCTCTGCAGTGTCTTCCTACTGAATACAATTTACATCCATGTAGCATTAATTGTAAAGGTCTTTGGCTCTTCTCCCAGGCATAAATTTTTAAGCTATGTGAAACCAGACAAATAAACAACACAACTGCAAGAGAATGATCCAGTTGTGATTCTTCCAAAGAAGCAGCTATTGGGAAATGGCCAAACATTGGGAAGCAGACATCCATTGCCTCCCCCAAAGAGAAGATTGACTGGTGGAACACTAATAAAATATGGCTGCAAATGTGATATGTCTTTCAGCTACTGAATACCCAATTAGCCAAGATAGCAACAAGCAGTCTGGCTTCCAGCTGGAATTTCATACCCAAGTTAAGCAGACCATGAACAAGGACAATGGCCAACAAAATAGCTACAACAGGGGGAAATACCCAGAAACTCACAAATATTAGATTTCCAGAGTTGCTGCTCACTAACAATGGATCTGGCCAACCAGGAAATGAGATTAGGTTAATATGCAGCATAGCAAGAAAGAGAGCTCCCTCTTCCCACAGTAGGGGAAAAACAAAAACAAACAAAAAAAAACCAGTTACTTTTCAGGTGAGAGTACAAACATTTGTTTAGAATTGGATTACTGCAATGCGCTCTACGTGGGGCTGCCCTTGAAGAATATCCGGAAACTGCAGCTAGTGCAAAACGCGGCAGCGAGGGTTTTATCCGGAGCTGCCCGTTGGGACCATATCACCCCCATTTTGAAAGAGCTGCACTGGCTGCCGGTTCGTTTCCAGGTCTAATTCAAGGTGCTGTTTTTGACCTTTAAAGCCCTAAACGGTTTGGGCCCGGGGTATTTGAGGGACCGCCTGCTCCCAAGGGTTGCTGCCCGCTTGACGAGGACATCTGAGGGGGCCCTGCTCTGGGTGCCAACAATGAGGGAGGCCCGGCTGTCGTGCACTCGGGACAGGGCCTTCTCTGTTGCTGCTCCTAGACTCTGGAATGCTCTCCCAGTGGCCATTCATTCCTCAGACTCCATCACGGCTTTTAGAAAGCTTTTAAAGACTTGGCTGTTTACCCAGGCTTTTACATAATCATTTTTAGTGCTGCTTCTGTGTGTTTTTATCTGTTGTATTGTTTTTATCCCTGTTTTATATGTTTTTAGCTTGATGTTTTTATTGCTTGATGTTTTTATTGCTTTTTATTGTATGTTTTAATTTTTGTAAACCGCCTTGGGGTTTTCTTTTAACGAAAGGCGGTATAGAAATGTAAAAATAAATAAATAAATAAATAAAATTATTTGCAATAACAGCCTTGGGCAGGATCTAGAAATGGCCTTGGTTGCCCTGGTGGATGACCTACGCAAGGAGACAGACAGAGAGAGTGTGACTCCGTTGTTTATCCTGGACCTCTCAGCGGCTTTCGATACCATCAACCATAGTATCCTTCTGGGTCGTCTCTCCAGGTTAGGACTTGGGGGCAGGGATATACGGTGGCTCCACTCCTACCTGAAGTGTTGTACTCAGAAGGTGGTGCTGGGAGATGCCTGCTCCACCCCTTGGCCTTTGGCCTATGGGGTGCCACAGGGATTTATTCTGTCCTTTATGTTGTTTTATTTTACTATACTACCTAGTATAAAAATCTCTAGGCAATGTACAGAATTAAAACATAAAATGCAACACATTTAAAATTCATAAAAAGATAAAATCATAATAGATAAAAACATTAATAACACATTAAAATTAAATAAATAAATAGATAGATAGATAGATAGATAGATAGATAGATAGATAGATAGATGTTTAACATCTACATGAAACCTCTGGGAGAGGTCATTCGTGGGTGTGGGCTGCAGTGCCATCAATATGTTGATGACACTCAGCTCTACCTATCTTTAAAGTCAGCAGACACCAGGGAGGCAGTGGATGCTCTGAACCGGGGCTTAGAGATTGTTCTGGACTGGATGTGGGGAAACAAGCTGAAACTTAATCCAGATAAGACGGAATTGCTCTGGGTTGGTAAAACTGATCATTTGGTAAAACCGATCTGGGTTGGTAAAACTCAAAGTAGTGTGGTAAATCTGGTCTTGGATGGGGTCACAATCTGTCCGAAAAGACAAAGCTGGCAGATTGGGGTTTTTTTCTGGACCTGACACTGTCCTTGGAGGCTCAAATAGTGGTGGTGTACAAAGGTGCTTTTTACCAGCTACGGCTGGTATGTCAGCTGCAACCCTACTTGGAGAAGTCAGACCAGACTTCAGTGACTCATGCTTTGGTAACATGCAGATTGGATGGGGCTGCACTTAAAAGATGGTTCTGAAGCTTTAGCTGGTCCAGAATGCTGCTGCAAGGATGCTTGTGGCCGCAAGTCGCTTCATGAGTGTCACACCCATCCTGCAGCAGCTTCATTGCTTACTGGTCCACTAGATTCAAGGTGCTGGTTTCGACCTTTAAAGCCCTACACAGCTTGGGGCCAGGGTACCTGTCTGACCGCATTCGCCCACATGAATCTGCCAGGTCGCTCCGCTCACCATCTCAGGCCCTGCTCATGGTCCCACTACTAACAGAGATCCAGTTGGCGAGAACTAGAGAAAGGGCCTTTTTGGTTGTGGCCCCTCGGCTTTGGAACGCCCTCCCCAAAGAGTTTCACCGGTGTTTTTTAAAAAAAATTAAAATACATCTTTTAAAAGAGGCTTTTAAATGTTTTATTTGCTTTTTATATCTGGTAAGTTATTTAGTTTTTATAGTTCTCAGTTTTTAGCTTTTTATTAATAACTTTTACTTCATAACTTTTTAAAAAATATAATTTTAAATGTGGTATTAGCCTGGTCTTTTATCTTGTTTAACTTTATTAATCTTTTATTTTACATTGAGATTTTATTAATGTTGTGAGTCGCACCAAGCAGTGGTATCCTGGAGGGGTGGTAAATATTTATAAATATTTATTTATAAATATTTAAATAAATAAACAAATAAATTAAATAGATTAAGTTAGATACAGATCACAGAAAGCTGGGTACAGAATAAGTTAGTCATGATAAAACATCATTGAAATGAATGTCTGGATGTCAGCCTCTGTTTTTAAGAGATTACTTGGGAATGGGCTGAAGCACTTGAGATGCTGGGCTCTTTCACATGGCCAAATGGGGTGGGCAGGAGGAAAAGCAGGATCCTACTGTCCTGCTTCCAGCCGACTGGAGCCTGCTCTTGGCTCCGCAGCATGCACCCCAAACAAACACTGCAGCAGCATTCTCCAGAGCTGTGATCAGGGGTTGGAGCCTCCAGCAATACCATTATGCAATGCAGGAGCAGCGAAGAGGCAACCCACACTACCTCAGCAGATCTGCTCTGCCTGGCCCCTCTTTCTACCCAGCTCTATGGTTAAAATGGCTGCAGGCAGCCCGGGAACAGCTTTAAATGGCATGGCTGCACAGATGACCAAAAAAAAAAAGATAGGATGACCAATCTCTGATGACCAGAGATTCCTGGGTTAACCCTGCCCTGGGTGAGAACAATTCCACTATCTCTTTCCATGTGATAAACATAATGCATGAGCTGGACACAGTCTTGGATCCAGCTAGCAAAACTCTGGAAGCAATTCCTTGTGATCATGGCAGCTTGGAAAACTATAGGAGAGCACTGGTTTAATCTTGTTTGTCATTTTGTATTTGGAAGCTTCAACGAAGGATGCTCTTGAATTCTATGGTGCAATGTGTGTGTGTGTGTTTGTGTGTGTGTAAAATGGAATACGCCTCACATATCCATTCCATGAATGCCTTGTTTAGAGAAGATTCTGAGATGTCTTCATGTGTGAAGAGATCAATTCAGGGAAGATTATACAAGTGGCTCTCGTTATTCGTGGGGGTTCCATCCCAGCCTACAACCGTGGATAACAAAACCATGAATAATGAAACCTTGAGGCGGTTCCCATGATCAGTGGGAACCGCCAGATGGGGTTAAGACGATCCTGGAGTCTGCCACAGATGATCGTGCAGACGATCCTGCAGTCTGCCCTGGGCAGCCGGATCGGTCGCCCACACAACTGCAGGCTCCATCACGGAGCCGGCGGGGGCTTGGGAGTTCGGGGGCCATATGGCCCGCATAAGTTCCAGCATGCTCTGCGCTGGAGAGACTCCCAAGCCGGGAGGCTGCTTTTTAGCCTCCTGGTCAGGGGTCTCCTCGTGAGTTGCTGTGGCGGGGAGCCGCGCTGCAGCAACACACAATCCGTCAACACACGATCTGTGGAGCGCTCACTCCGCTAACCTTGGCTAAGGGGAAGGGTAGTTAGGGTGGTTTGCTGCCGGAAGCTGCTCAGCTCCCATGGCAGCACACAACTGCCAAAAAGCGGGCTAGGCTCCCTTAGCCCACTTTTTGGCGGTTGTGAGAACCACCTCCTTGAGTCTATGGGAACTGGGGGGGTTAGGTTCTGGAGCCCCAGAAAATGACAGAAAAATCACCAAAAGGACAGGGAAAAGCAGAAGTATGGATGGACCACAGCACTGTATCTTGGTCACCTCAGCTCTTCCACTCTCCAGGTGCTCCAGCAGTGGCCCCCAGCTCCTCCTGTAATGTGTAATCATGACGTTTCCCCACCCCACAGGTGAAGTACAACACTTAGCAGCACAAACCTCTGGCCTCATTAGTTGGTAGGTTGGCCAAAGAGGCAGCACAGAATTATATCCAAGTAAACACGGAGGGGAGTTTCTTCACTCCATGGCTTGAGTTAGCAGCACTCCAGCTCTCTCCAGTCTCTGGCCTGTAGCAGCAAAAATAAAAAATAAAAAGCAGTGGAGTTCCTTCACTCCACTGATGGAGTTTGCAGCACTCCAGCTCTCGTCTTCTGCTTGGAGCACAGATCAGGTAGCAGAAGAAGGCCCAGCAGAGGCAGACCTGCTGCTGGCACAGTCATCGCCATCATCCACTTCCTCCTCAAAGCTGTGGGAAGTGGAGGTGTCACTTTCCAATGATGACTCTGCAGCTGTAGTGGTGAGTGTAGCTACCCCTTACTTTGCAGAGCCCAGTAGGTGTGCTTATAGGTGCCAGCTGCCTTTTGAACTTGATGTTGTGCTCCATCAGTGGATCAAGTTTGAAGACTTCGCTGGCTAAGGCACAAGAAACCAATGTACTGCGGATAATGAGTCTATATTGCCCAACCGCAAATACATGAAACTGTGGGTGCCAGGACCACAGATAATAAGGGCTACCTGTAGTCCATTTCAAACATTATATGTGGGTCTGTTTTTATGTGACTGACTATGTACATTTATATGTTTTTATGTGAATGTCTCTTCATTTAAAAAGTGAACCTGGGTAAGCCCCCTCAAACGCAGGGTACAGAAAATATCCTACTGTACACACATACACTTACACAGACTATATGTGAGTTGAACATAACATGTGAACAGGGCTTATGAGAGCCTGGAAAAGGAAGAAAGCATGAAGAAGAGAAAAAGAGGAGATGCAAATCCCCAGGGTGCGAATTAAGATGTTAGAATAATGGGGAAGGAAGGCTTTGCCTTAGGAATGATAATATCAATGTCGAACTCCAAGCTATGCAATAAATCTGCCATTTCTACTCAGTGTAAATTTAACAGTTAGTAAAGGGAAAAACGGTTTCTTCATGTTCAGCATGAAATCCAAGCTTTCTTGTTCACATCAGTGACATCTTCATTTATTCTTTCAAGATGCGAAATCTGTATGTTGACCTACTTGCAGAAACCCAAACCTATTTATTTCTTTTGCTGACTAGAAATAAAACAATACTTGCACTGCTGATATAGTAAACATATTTAGGACTATGTATCATTTGGGTTACTTTTATGGGGTTCTTTTGCCACATTTTTAGCACTGAAGTCTCTTTTGTACAGTTTTGTTTTCTGTATCAGAATAGATTTGCCTAGGGAAAAGTTGAAGGCAAGAGAAGAAGAGGACGACCAGCAGCAAGGTGGATGGACTTGATCACGACAGCAATGAATGCACCACTGAGAGACCTTAAAGAACAAGTTGAAGACAGATCACTCTGGAGATAATCTATCTCTGTGGTCGCTAAGAGTCGACACCGACTTGACAGCACTTAATCAATCAAACTTCATACGCAGAAAATTCTATAGCATGTAGGACTGGATCCTTCCCCCCGCCCCATACAGGTGGACCTAATTATCCGTGGTCCTGGCACCTTTGGTTTCGCACATCCGTCAGGCCATGTGAACTCGGCCTCGTTATTCACAGATACAAAAAGGGTTTAAATTCACCTATCTGCGGTTCCTAGGTGGCTGGAAATGACCTCCGAGGTAATTTCTAGCCATCATTTTGCTGATTGGAGCCATTTTGTGTCTCTTAAAAAAATACCCATATTTTTTGTAGAAAATTGGTGCAATTCAGGGCTGGAGGGGGGGCACTGCAGGACAGATGGAGTCCTGCAGAGCATGACACGGTACGTTATTTCTCCAGTTTCTGCCTTTTTATTTTACTCTTCTGTCCTCCAGGAGCTTAACTCCCCAATTGCCATTTACTGAAGGTCTTCTTATCCACAGTTTCATTATCCATGGAAACTGGCAAGAATGGAACCCCTGTGGACAATGAGGTCCATCTGTACAGACACATGCACACTTTAGGAACACAGGAAGGAACATAGGAAGCTGCCTTCTACGGAATCAGATAATTGGTCCATCTAGCTCAGTATTGTCTACACAGATTAGTAGCAGCTTCTCCGAGGTTGCAGGCAGGAATCTCTCTGCCCTGTCTTGGAGATGCCAGGGAGGAAACTTGGAACCTTCTGAATGCAAGCATGAAGATGCTTTACCCGGAGTGGCCCCATCCCCTGAGGGATATATCTTACAGTGCTCCCACATGTAGTATCCCATTCAAATGCAAACCAGGGTGGACCCTGCTTAGCAAAGGGGACCATCCGTGCTTGCTACCACAAGACCAGCCCTCTTCCCCAAGTGAACAGATGCAGCCTAGTGCTGTAGCCCCTGGATGATTCTGTTTATTTTTCAGCGCAAGTGATAGCTTCCAGCCATGATAACTGTGGGAATTACTGCAGCATGTGAAAATTCCATTTTACAGTACTTTTAGTGCTCAGTCCAGTCAGACGAATTCAATCCTTCCCATATGGGGTGCTGGTTGCTAGCCAGCTTGGAAACTCAGCCGCAGTTACCACTCACAAAAATGTTCCCTTTTAGCTGTTACTGAAATGGTGCAGCTGTCTTTTTGCATGCAAATGGAAGCAGCCTCTCCAGACAGGGAAGAGAAAAGGAAAGGACAGCAAATCAATTTCAGCCAACAGAGCAGAAGTGGCAAAGGTGGAGGAAGCTCTAAATTAGAGCCAAGCTCCAGATGGACACAGATTGCTGGTCCATGTAGAAATGCAATTATTTAAATGCTGATCCTAAGTGCATTATGGAAGCCTTACTTACACACACTGCATGGAAGTAAACTCCATTCATTTCAGCTGAACATGCTTTCACATAAAAGCCACATTCTCCAAGAGACAGGAATGTTTCCACATCAAGCATCCCATCAAGGAGTGAAAACCGAAGGGCAGTATCTCACCCATCCATAATCCCCATTCACACGTTAGCCCTGTTCAGATGCTGTTAGTAAAATGAAGCCAGATGTCCCACCCCAAACCCATCGATCATTCTTGTCAGTATGCCACTCAAGCTTAGAGCAGTGTTCATCTGAAGAGGCGAATCCTACATCCATGATGGTGGATGCTTCCATGATTGGGAGATGCAGACATCTGCCATCTCGGATGTGGCATTCACCTCTTCAGACCAACACTACCCTACATGTGAGCAGTGCACTGACAAGGATGACTGACAGGGGCGAGACGGGGCTTCCAGCCCCATTTTACACTCTATACTTGCATTTCGACTAATAATCTGAATAGGGATATTATGCTCATCACATTTAATCTGTGTACAGCATATGCATGGGCCCAGGGTATTTAAGAGAACACCTTCTTTGTCATGAACCCCACTGCCTAATAAGATCTTCAGAGGAGGTTCGTCGGAGGGTGCTGCTGGCTCTTCTGGGGATGACTCAAAGGCGAGCCTTCTCTGTAGTTGCCCCAGAACTGTGGGGCGCACTTCCTGCTTAGATTAGAGCTGCTCCATCCCTGTTGGCCTTTAGGAAACAACTAAGGACACATCTCTTCAGCCAAGCTTCTTAGCTATTTAGCAGTTTTTATGGTTTATTTTAATTTCAACTTTTATATGTTTTAACTGTTTTAAAATTTCTTCCTTTGTTTTATTGTTGTAAACTTCCTAGAGACTTTGGGAGTGGATGGTATACAAATATGTTAAACAAAAAAACAAATAATAAGCAGTTCTGTACACACATACATTTATTCATAAATTAAGAGGAGCCCAAGATGGTGATGCAATAGCAGACTCTCTCAAGTGCTTTTTAGACCAATGTCCCTTTTGTGGAACTTCGGAGGTTTATGTTAAGTATTTTATCTGGAAGTGTTTTATTTTGCACTGTGGAACTACAAAGCCGAATTAGTGCTGTGGAATTGTTTTATCTTGTACTGTGGAATGGCAAAGACTGGATTGCTGTGCAGTGAGCCAGAGACAACAGGTTTGGACAACAACTCCCTCTAAGCCTTCAGAACTGGAAGTCAAAACATCTTTAAAAGTATAAATAGAGTCAAGAAAACGATTGCACACATCCCCTGAGCAGAGAGCAGCCAAATCAGGAAAGCAATTAAAGATAGACCAGTTATTAATGGGAAAGGGAGAGCATTGCAGTTACATTTCCAACTAGCAAAAGGTATGCTGCACTGGAAGCTGAACCCTCAATCCAAACTGTGGAGCAGAAACAACAAACAGTACTGCTGGCAGAGAGTGAACATCAGAAGACTCCTCTTTTCCAGTGTGATATACAAGATATACCTGCTTCTCCTGTACCTACTTCAGAAATATTAGCAGAACAGACACTACTTACAGCACGAACAGTGACCGTTTTGCTAGAAAAACTCCATAAAATTGAGGGCAAGCTGGATGGACTAAGGAAAGCTTTTGATGCTTTTGTAGAAAGTTTCCCTAAACAAGAAAGAGCCCTGACCTTGCAGCAAGGTAAAGCCCATATTATAGTCAAGTCAGTAAAGTATCCCGCTCCAGACAAGTCAGGTGAGTCTGAGAAATGCTTACCTAGAGAATGGATTAAAGTGAACCAAGGAAGCATCACAAGCAGCATCTTGGATGGGAATATAAATGAACACCCCTAGATATACAGCTTGGAAGGAGCTCTTGAGAAGATAAGGCTCAGACTAGGGGAACTTTGCTACCCAGAGCTTTGTGAACAGGAGTTTGCTAACAGATACCAAAGGAGTTTTGCATGGAGTTTAGCAGGGAAGTGTGTAGGGAGGCACACAAGCAGTCCCCCTTTATCACAAAGGAGATGGTGAGTATTATCCCACTTTTGTAATTTTCTTGGAGGGCAGAGCTTAAAACCTTTAATTAGCTGACAACTTCAGCTAAGACTGAGCTTTGAAGTAAACAAGTTCTATATATTCTGAAACAAGTTATGAAGATAGAACTCCAGCAGGGGAGGGGTTGCTTCCCAGTGTATTGCACGGAGTGTTGCCTATATGACTATCTGCCTGAGGGGCAGAAGTCGTGAGTGTGCACTTGGTACCAAGAACTCCTGGCTCAGAGGGAACACGTTTGTTCCCTCCAAGCCAAGGTGGCTGACCTGATTGCCACAGAGGAATCAGGCTTTAAGTTCCAGGAGACCGGGAGGTTTGCAAGGGAAGCTGTGACTTTAAGACTCCCACTTATCCCCAGTAGAACCTGGGCAACTTAATACATCCTATTCTATTGAAAATGAGCTGGAGAAAACTTATCTGGAGCTGGAACTTCCACCAAGGAACAGTAAAGCCGCCAGTTTAGGGGCTATCACTCCCCAGGGGACTCTGGTTCTGTGCAGTAGTGATTCACAAGCATGAAGCAAGTTAACAGCTGTTACAGAGATGACAACAAATATTTATACACTGCTTTTCAACAAAGGTTCCCAAAGCGGTTAGGGATCATTTAATCACCATAGAGAAACCAGACTTTAAGCCCCAGGAAAGTGGGATCACCGCAAGGGAGGAACTCTAAATTAGAGAGTCTTGTCATCATGCATATACTGAGCTGCAGGAGAGAGCTGATGAAATAATTATTTTTGTTGGAATTGCAGGAAGCCCAGCAATACAGAGCACTACAGATGATTCATGCTAACATTGATTTGGTAGAAACTCTGGTGATTAGCAACTCCCCAGAAAAGAAATCTCCTGGCCAGGAAGAACAGCAGTTTTCTGAGACCTCTTCCTCACAGTCAGATTGACACTCATTAACCCAGTGCCCTTTAACATTCATTTCATGGAATATTACTGGCTGGACATACAGAGTCAAGGACATCTCATTTGTTAAAATATATTTCCAAATTTGATTTTTTGTTTTTTACAGTAGACGTAACCCACAGAAGATCTGTATTTGGATGGTTATATATCCTTTACACTGAATGCCAGCCCTGGTGCTGGAAGAGGCAGGATCTGTGTGGGCTTGAGTTTGCGTGACTCCACGGCACTTCAGGTCTCAATTACTAAATTGCCCTCATTAGAGCATTATGCAATGGCCTCAAAAAATCTCAAAACACTAGAATATTTCTGATCACTGTGTTATTGTTATTGTTTATTTACGATCTTAGATCAAACATCAATATACACAGAATATACACAGTAAAAAGAGAAAACAATAATGGAAACAAAGTCTAAAATGTCATCAAATATATAAAATCAGGAATCTTTGACAGTAACCGATTGCTGTACTCTAGCTTCTCTTAGTTTGGTCAATCTATAACAAAATTTAGCAAACGCCAGGGATATTGTTGGGTCCCTGTCTTCTAATAAGCATATAAGAATTGTCTCCACTGAGTGGCTTTGGAGATCTTTCAGACACTGAGATAAAAATAAATCTCTTTCATCAGTATAAAGTGGACAATGTAACAGTGAATGCGTCAATGTTTCGGGAGCAGCTCCGCAAAGGCATAGTCTCTCTTCATAGGGTTTTCTCTCAAATTTCCCTACTAGCATCGCAGAGGGTAAAGCATTCAAGCGAGCTCTTGTAAACGCCCAGCGCAGCTTTGGTGAATAGATTGTATAGAAATAAGAGGCTGTGACCCAGTCTTTCTTGGTGCTTAGGAATTGTAGCGGCCTATTTACAGAGGCCCTTTCCTCCTGGAAATTTATGTCCCTAAGCCCTTGTTTAACTAGGGATCTTGCCGTTGACTCGCCCTGTTCTAACAATTGTGCTGGGCTGTGTATGTTCCACTGATTTGCAAACATGCACAGATAAGGAGCATGTGGTCTAAGCTAGACAGCTTTCTAAATGTCATTAAGTTGAACATTCACACAATGACACATACATATGTAAAAATCCTTGCATATACCTCTGCTAACTGGGCAAAGAGGCACCTTTTACCGTGGTGATTCTCTCTATTTAGCAGGGGGAGAGTAACTGACCTTATCCACCCCCAGCACAGTACTTCCAGTGACTGTTGCTGGTGTCTATCTTATGTTTCTTTTTAGATTGTGATCCCTTTGGGGACAGGGATCTATTTTATTTATTTATTATTTCTCTGTGTAAACCACCCTGAGCCATTTTGGAGGGGCGGTATAGAAATAGAATGAATGAATGAATGAATAAATAAATATGCAACATAATGAGGCTCTTTTCACAATCGGTGAGAAGAGGAGAGTGGGCTAAGCCCGCTCTCCATGCAAATGAACAGTCAGTCTGCTCTGGGTGGCTGCAGCGGCCGCCCACATGACTTCCAGCTCCACCACGGAGCCAGCAGGGGCTGGGGAGTTCAGGGGCTGCATGGCCCCTGGAAGCTCCAGCATGCCCTGCGCAAGTGCCCAGGGCATGCTGGAGAGACCCCCGAGCCGGGAGGCTGCTTTTCAGTCTCCCTGTTGGGGGTCTCCTCATGAGTTGCTGCAGGGCAGAGCCGCACCGCAGCAACTCATGATTAAAAAATGGGTTTGCAGAGCACTCACTCCGCAAACCGGGTTTAAGGGGAGGGGTAGTTTGGCAGGTTAACCGCCTGGAGTACACCGGGCTCACCTGCGAACCCAGTGGTTCTCACGGTCCACCAAAATCAGGCTAAGCTCCCATAGCCCGATTTCGGTGGACCGTGTGAATAGCTTCAATGTCTGAATGGGGCTATGGACACATAGGCATCAGCTTCTAGGTCATATTTATATGTATGTGTGAACCACAGTAGAGCAGAGAGCAGGAGCCCAGAACACATCAGGAATCCCTGCAGATGAGGGTTCGTAAAGTGTGCCATCAAGTCGATTTCGACTCCTGGTGCCCACACAGCCCTTTGCTTTTCCTATCGCCCCGACAAAACAAACCCAGAGCTAGCAAACAACTATGCTTTGGGAAAGGCCACAGCTCAGTGGTAAATAACATGCTTTGCACATGTTACAAGTTATGAGAAACAGGGACCTTCCACTCCTTTACTGCTACAAAAGGAAAAAGCAGAAAACAAATTTATTAGGTGTGTCTCTGTGTAGCACTGAATGGTGTTTCTAAAGTTCATTGTCTAACAAGGATACAGTCGTCCCATTGGCTGCTTAGTCTTTTTTAAAATTCCCATCATCAAAAGAAGAGCATAGAACTTTTGTGGAGAATAACTGCCCATATTCACTATGTTTAAGTTAGCAGAAGTAATACTGCCAAATCTTAATGAGTAAATCTTCACCTTCAATGTTTTGCTTGCATGACAGAAGACAAGCGATGGAAAATGTCATTGCTAATGACTGCTTCGCCACTGGCTCAGTGAAGTGTGGATGCCATAAATGCATGTTTCATGGCTCTCCTGTTGCTGCAAAGGCACCTGTTTGTCCCATTTTCAGCTCTGATGGTGCTGAAAAGATAAAGAGGTGAAAATGGGCAGCCAAGTGCTACTTTTTGTAGAAACAAACGTGAAGAAGGTCATTCAGACTCAGGCAAGCTAATCTTGACTGGTGGCTCAGTGAGTTAGGGAAAAGAAAGCCCCATGAATTGTTTAGTAAACTACAACATCAGGGAAGCTATCCACATCAGGAAGGCAGCAAACGTGATGACCGACACCCTAACACGGTGCTTGTGCAAGGCTATTGCAGAAGCTGGTTACACTAAGAGACTATTCTCATGACCACTGGAAAGCGGGCTAAGGAAGTCCAGCCCGCTTTCCAGCAGTCGTCGGAACCACCTGGTGAGCCCGGTGGCTAGCCTGCCTAAGTACCCCTCCTCTAAAATGAAGTTAGCAGAACTAGTACTCCGCTACCCCGTCTTCGTGATCGTGAGTCACTGCAGCACAGCTCCACGCCGCAGCAACTTGCATGGAGACCCATGACCAGGAGGCTAAAACAAGCCTCCCAGCATGGAGGTCTCCCCAGAATGCCCTGCGCACTTGCCCGGGGCATGCTGGGACTTCCAGGGGCCAAGCGGCCCTGATCTCTGCCACACCTACTGGCTCCATGATGGAGCCAGTTATCGTTTGTGCGGCCGATCTGACTGCCCAGGGCAGGCTAGCCACTCGTGTGCGGGGAGAGTGGGCTTGACCCGCTCTCCCCACCAAACCTCATCCGACTCTCCACACTGCTCATATGGAGAGCCTCTAAGTCAGGCACTTGTGTTCCAGACTAGTGTTGTGCTATCACAAACATGTCTGCATTGCACCTATTGCACTGCACTTGTGAAATAGGTGCGCAGCCTGTGGCACACCTCATATGTTTTGCAGGGAATTTTCGTGCAAGAGCACACCTCTGAAAATCCCAGTGATTTAGTGCAGCTATGCAATCTTCTTGCACTAGTGCAACTTTGTTACACAAACACAGCATTAGGGTGTCAGCAGACTGCGGCATGTCCACTGGCATTACAACCACATTTCCCACAGCAGTGTGAACCAATTCGAGTGGGACGGATCACATGATCCAAGCAATGTCTGTTAAACATTGAATCTGAGATCAGCGCAGTGCATGCTCACCCAATTTTGGGTTGTGAGAACATGGAAATTTTCAGCATGTTTTGTTGGCAATGTGCCAACCCAGCATTTAAGCAGGGTCATTAAGCTTAGATCTGAGTGACAGCTGTAGATCCTGGGTAAATGCCAGATTGAAGTGTTGCTGATGTGACATCTCTGAAAATTTCTGGGTTCTCATAACCAGAAACTGGGACTGAGCACTGCGTGAATCTAGGACAAATCCAGCACTTAACACCAAGTAGACATTGTTCTGATCGTGTGAACTGGCCCAGTGTGTACATGCAGCTATAAATGCAGTGCTGCAGTGGTGTAGTGGCGTTGGTGGTAGCCCCTGTTCTAAATGTGGCTGCTGCCACAGTCATGCCACCATCCCTCTTTCTTCCCTGTCGCCCTTGGTCCACTAGCCACATCCTTAGTGGCTACCTCAGCAGAGGCTCACTTCTTCTGCCACTGGGCCTCTGTCGTCGTCATCATCATCATCATCATCATCATCATCATCATCATCATCATCATCCCCCTCCTCTGGCAGCAGCGGCAGCTCCTAAAGCTCCAGAGCGCTGACTCCTAGCCTTTGCCAAGCTAATGCATGCTATAAAAACATCATGGCCAAGTGAAAGGCACTGGGCCATGACACCTTCATAGTGCCAGTGGCCAGGAAAAACTTAGGAGCCATTGCTGTGGCTCCTGGAGCTTTAGGAGCTGCCACTGCTACCACAGCGGTACCTAACACTCCTTAGCTTTGCCTGGCCAGTGGCCACTGCACACTGTAAAAACGTCATGGCCAGATGAAAGGCATCTTTATAGCACCAGCGGCCAGGCAAAGCTTAGGAGCCATCACTGCGTTCCTTGAATGTTAGGAGCCACCAGGGAGAGGGCAAGCTGGTGAGGGAAGGAAGGGGGAGAGAGGCAGAGCAGCAGCCTGGGAGGGTGGGGGTCAGCAGGTGAGTGACCCCTGGTGCTGAACAGTTGTGGTTCTTAGCACACTTCCGCTCAATTGTAGCTCTGCCTGTGCAGCTTAGGCTCCAGTTTTGGGGCCCTGGGTCAAGCCACCATCAGTGTCCTCTTCTGCTCACTGTCAACATCACCAGCTTTCCTTCCTCTGCCTGACCACTCACTTGCCAGAGAAGCAGTACAGGCAAGCCAGCACATAGGAACATAGGAAGCTGCTATATACTGAGTCAGAACATTGGTATATCTAGCTCATTGTTGTCTTCACAGACTGGCAGCGGCTTCTCCCAGGTTGCAGGCAGGAATCTCTCTCAGCCCTATCTTGGAGAAGCCAGGGAGGGAACTTGAAAACTTCTGCTCTTCCCAGAACGGCTCCATCACCTGAGGGGAATCTCTTACAGTGCTCACACTTCTAGTCTCCCATTCATATGCAACCAGGGTGGAACCTGCTTAGCTAAGGGGACAAGTCATGCTTGCTACCACAAGACCAGCTGTCCTACCATCCAGCAGGTGATGGCTTCTGCTGCTCTTCCTCACCACCACCATCATTCTCTGGCTAACCCATTTTGAGTCAGTGGGCAGGTAGCAATGGTGAAGTGGAGAAGCAGAAAATATGTTTGTGGGGTGGGGGGGACCCTGTGGGGCACTCTTGCTGGGGTTTGGGCCTTGGCAGGCACCTGAGCAAACTGACTCTATCACTCTAGCCCTGTTTAATACACCCATCTGGGAATTTTGATTGGGCTGTGGTTGCAGCAGCGTGTTTATTCACATGTCTAGATAGTAGAGACAACAGTTGGGGAAACTAGAATGCACACAGCTTTGGTGTGTAACCTGTATAGCTGCCCTAATAGATTTAATGAAATTTGAACTGCTACCGAAATCCAGCAAAACCTGGATTTCAGATGAAATAATTTGCATTTTTGCCTGGCGGGACAGATCTCTAGTTGCAGACAATGCTCCTGGGTAAAATTAGAGTCCAAATAATAATAATGTGTTGTAAAATAGAGCCAAGCATTCCTAATATTTACTTCCACTTGTTTGGCCTAGAGTCGAGGCCAAGAGTATGTATTTTATAAACTCATTTCTGTGGGCCACTAACCATGCTTGCTTGCAGACAGCTCCTGTGATATCTTAGAGACAAGTTAATGAAACAATATCAAAAATTGATGTCTTCGGCTAAGGAAGAAGGTCTAATGATGCATGTGCTATTAATTTAAGTAGTGCACTGCCTGTACCAAACATCCCCTTAGGTCAACTGCTGCCTGACACGCACGTTTAAAATACATGAAAACTTCCCCCACTCTGCCTCCTTCTTAAATGAGAAAATATTGTGCATGTGCAATCCAGGGGGAATTGCTCATTTGGACAAATTTATTGCAGTATGCAACAAGCCGAATTGCCAGCAGGAGCCCCGTCAACAAGCTCAGGGAGCATGCATGATTGAGAGCTATGGAGTTACATGGGGGTAACAGCTCACTGACCAAATTTATCCAGCCAAATTAGCATTCAGATACTGGGAAGTTTACATTGCAGTCTTGTATTTAAAAACAAAAAACAAAACACCAGGAAACTGAATGGTATATCTTTGAGCAAAAGCACAACATGCTTAGGGCCAATAGTCAGTTAATTAATAAAATGGACATTGACTTTATCTGTTAGCTTTTAGAATGTTCATGTAAAATTTCACAGAGAAAGAGCAAAAGAGAAAGGAAAGGAAAGGAATTTCCCAGTTCTTAATGCATGGAATTTCATCATAAGCCATTTCAAATTAAAGCAGGGGTTCTCAAACTTAGGTCCCCAGACCCAAAGGCCAAAACCCTTTGTGGTTGGGGATGATGGGAGTTATAGTACAACATCATCATTGGAGAACCCCTCAATTAAAGCAAACATAGGCAGTGATGTTCAAAATTCAGAATTCAACTAAGAATCAAAAACCCCACACATGAAAATTGATTTTGTGGGAGCTGCAAGCTTTGAAAAATAAACCCAGCAGCAGGTAGGTGGTAAATACAATGTGAATTACGATTGCAGCTTACAAGAGCATTTTACTTTTCCTCTGCTGGTTAAACAAACAGCCTTATACAGAGCACACATCAGTCATAGTGCAGATGAGCAAGTGGTAGCTATAGGTTGCTAGAGGTGTAGATGACTACAGAAAGCAATGGTGGTTTGATCTGCAGAGCTGGTGGATCACAGAATGAAATCATTCTGTTTTGCCAAGAGCCTGGAGTGGATCAAGGCAGCCAGAAGGGCTTCCATAATTCATTCCGAGCATGTGCAAGGAGGTCTGTGAGCCTCTCTGTGTATGCCTGATGACTCTCCAAGACAAGGAGTGGCGGTGTCATTACTGACCATTCGATGGATCACAGATTTACCATCCTGAGAGACAGAACATCTTCCACATCCCAGGATGGAGGGTCTGCAGAGAAGCAAGACACTACCCTGCCACCAAACTAGAAGGCCATTGGGATGTGAGGTAGGGATGTGCACCAACCTGTTTGGAGGCCCTTTTACGGGCCTCCAAACAGGTCCGAACACTGGCCGGTTCGAACATTTTGCGGGGTAGGACTTTAAGGGGAGGAGGGTGCACTTATCCAACCCCTTGCTTTCCCCCCGCCGGTGGCAGCATACCTTCCTGCTACGCCTTCTTCTTCTTCAGCTGGAAGTGGCCGGAAGTACTGGGTGCTCACATGCACGCCGGGTGCACAGGCAAGTAATGATAACGCATGAGCCCATCTGATGTGCGTGTGCCCCTGGTGTGCGTGTGCCCTGTACTTCCGGCCACTTCCGGCCAAAGAGGAAGAAGGGGCAGCAGGGAGGTACGCTGCCACCCCGAGGTATTTTACAAAACTCCAGTGCTGGCAGGGAAAAAGCAGGGGGAGGGTTAAGTGCACCCTCCCCCACCCTTAAAGTCCTACCCCCACCCCTTCGAGCCACACCCACCCAGTAATGTGAGGTGGGGGTCTAGTGCAGCTCTTGGACGAGACCCTATTTTTGCATGTCCCCAAACCTCAGTGACCAAGAGAGGCAAAAACACCACCTCTCTACATAGAGGAAAGCAGAATGACCTCGGTCTCCTCTGGAAATGCTTCTACCCGCACTAGCAGCCGTGGTCACAACCCAGGTTCCTGTGGGGGCAGGCTTTTCCACTTCAACCATAGCAGGTAGAGAAGATTGTTGATGCCATGATAAGCTGCCTGCAATCTAACCACAGGAGGCTGACATCTAGTTCCCAACCTGTGGGCCTTCAGATGCTGCTGAACTGCTACTCTCATCAGCCCCAGCCAGGGTGGATTTGATTTAAATCAAACTGATTTAAATCACGATTTAAATCACTAGCAGGGTGGATAAAAATAAAAAAAATCCGATTTAAATCAAAAAAATCCAATTTAAATCAAAAAAATCGGATTTTTTTTATTTAAATCAGATTTTTTTGATTTAAATCGGATTTTTTTTATTTTTATCCACCCTGCTAGTGATTTAAATCATGATTTAAATCATGATTTAAATCAGTTTGATTTAAATCAAATCCACCCTGGCCCCAGCTACAGTTTTATTGTAGTTGTAGTTCAGCAACATCTGGAGGCCCACAGGTTGGGAGCTACTGATCTAGATTTAACACAGGACTAATGCTCTAGTACTGCACTGGTGTTGGGGGCAGGAGTGCAGCCCTCAGGGAAGTATTTTCAGCAGGCACAGTGGGCTTCGGAGCAAAGGGCAGAACAACAAATTTAACCATAAACAAAAATAACCCTTTCCTCCTAGCACCACTGCAGCATTAGCCAGCATGGTGTAGTGGTTAGAGTGCTGGACTAGGACTGGGGAGACCCGAGTTCAAATCCCCATTCAGCCACGATACTAGCTGGTTGACTCTTGGCCAGTCACTTCTCTCTCAGCCTAACCTACTTCACAGGGTTGTTGTGAGGAGAAACCTAAGTATGTAGTACACCGCTCTGGGCTCCTTGGAGGAAGAGCGGGATATAAATGTATAAAAATAAAATAAAATAAAATAAAAATTAGCAGCACAGGTGCTGCATTGGCCAGAATGTCAGCCACTGTCCATTGCTCTCAGCAATGTGTTAAAGTGCTATCAAACAACAAAAACGGACTATGGAGTCATGAGAACATAACCACAGCCCTGCTGGATCAGGCCCAAAGCCTAACTAATCCAGCTTCCCATTTAACATAGTGGCCCACCAGATGCCTCTGAGAAGCCCACAGGCAAGAGGTGAGGGCATGCCCTCTCTCTTGCTGTTGCTCCCCTGCAACTCATATTTAAAGGCATCATGCCTCTGTGGCTAGAGGTGGCCTACAGCTATCAGACGAGTAGCCATTGATAGACCTGTCCTTCATGGACCTGTCTAAGCCCCGTTTAAACCCATCCAAACTAGTGGCCATCACTACATCCCATGGCAGAGAATTCCATAGATCAAACATGTGATGTGTGAAGAAGTACTTCCTTGTGTTGGTCCTAAATTTCCTGGCAATTGTGGGGTCATGGGGATATTGACACTCTGTGCCATATGGCTGTACTTTGCAGTTGATCAATCTGGCAAGACTCAGTCACGTAGCAAACCCTGGCCCAGCCTATGCCTTCCTTGGGGCAGTGCAACACCCGGGACATTTTTTTTTGGGCTTGTGCAAGGACTCTAGCCTGGCTGCCTCTTAAATACCTGCCAGCAGGCTTGACAGCAGCCCTCTCCCCTCCACCCCCAGCTCTTCCTGTAAAAGGGGGAGCATCCTCATCACATGAGCAACAGGTTGCTGGGGCAACACTGATGCAAGGGTGGCTCATGGTATGGTGGCACCTGAGGTGAGGTACCAAATGCTGCCTGGCCCCTTGAGCCTGATAGGGCCCAGCCCCTTTCAAAACTGACATTGGCAAGCTCTGAAAGTGGTGCAGGGATTGGGGGAGGTTGCCAGCATCCTCCTTTCCTCTCCTCTCCTCTCCTCTCCTTGCAAAGCTTGCCAAGGTCAGCTTGATCCTGAAGAGCAACTCCAGTGACAGCATCAGGGGGCCTCTTTCCACCTTTCTGGTGCCCAAATTATCCACTTCCTGAGTTGACTACCTCACCTTGCCTCATGAAAGGATGCCGTTGCAGTGGCATGCCCCGTGAGGAGATGCCACATCTCTCTTCAGAACAGGCTCACAGACTTACCCTGCCAGCTTCATCAGGAAGTGGTGTGAGCAGGGGTGGAGCCACCATTCAGCGAACGGGAAATAAACTCAGCCAGGCAGCAAGCACTGGCTGGAAATGAGGGCTTACACCAGCTATCCCAAGCCCAGGCCATGCCTCTGTGCACCTGACATCACACACATGGGGTATCACTTGTGGGGGCTGCTGGTGGGGTGGACACAGGCCACAGTTAGGCTGGCTCCACCACTGGGTGTGGTCTAGGGCTGGATCCTGGACAATCAGTTCCCTATGTTTTTGCATGTGCCCTTAGGGTAAGGTACACACTTTACAAGTACACACTTTAATGGGTCATCTGTAGCTACAGTACCTATGACAGATATTTCTTCAAACAGACAAATACATTCCTTGATGGGGTAGGATTCTGGAGGGAACTGGTAACCAAATGCTAGATCAAATTGTGTGGTGTCGGGGCGCACATTTGTTGACTGGGTGAAGAAAATGAAATGCAAGTAGATCTACAGACATTTCAAAGTTCCAAACAAGTGCATTCCCAGGCAGGATTGCTACCTCTGATGCTGCATCTTCGCCCATCCTAATTTATTAAAATCTATGCAAATTTAAAATTGCCTAACACTGGTTAGGAGCCGAGGGGGGAAAGAGCAAAGAAAAGCCACCTCCAAGGTGCTGCAAAGCTGTAACTCTTGCCAGAAGTTGCTTGCCAAATTAGCATTCCTGTTCCATCATCTCTCAAGCACATCTCCTTAACAGAGTCTCCGGCTATGCATGACATAAAGGGCAGCTGTAATGCAGACTGTTAAGGAATTAACATAGCAAGCAGTTCATACATCTGCTTAACCATTCTGTGTTCACAGTTGCTCATCTCCAGAGCCAGGCTTAGCAAAGATGGACTTGGCACTCTCTCGATGAAATGTGCTACAGGAAGACAAGCTGTGCACCAACCATATTCCTCCGGTTCTTCCTGCAGCACCAGTGTCATACACAATTTCTGGTTTCTGTATATACCCGGCCTTTTCTAGTACCCAACACAACAAAACAGAACAACAACTTCCAAAAGATAACTCTAATTCACATCAGGACTTTAAGAACACATTTGTACAGTTGCAAACTATTCTAAAAACAGCCGACTCAAGATGCTGGAAGCAGGCACTACCAAAAGCACTGGTATGCAACACAACCCCAGCATGTATGCTATGATTAAGAGTCTATACAAAAATAAAGCAAAGGTACCTTTAAATGAAGGGGTCTGATAGTCGCTTCACAGATATTCCTCCAGTACAGAGCCTTGCTTACCTAAACCTCATCATTCATTGCTCGAGTGAAATGGCTAGATTTGTTCAACTGACAAGCTGGGGCATCGCATTCCTTTTTCGAAAAAAGAAGTTGGATCTAAGCCACTATAGTTACTATTTATTTTAAACACTGAGGGGCCATTGGGGAAATAACCCATTTCTTCCTCCTCTTATGGCTGAGCCAACATCTACTCTCCCATGACTTTAAAGGGGAAAGAACCAGAAAGAATTTTATGCTATAAATAAATTAGAGGAATGCATGAACGCTGTAAATACTGCTAATTTGGAAATGCACTTTACAGGGCTTTTACAGGCGCTTTAGCTGCAGACAAACCTGGATTCGTCTGGGCAGGAAATGAACTGGGGCATTGCTCCCTCAGCCATAACCACCTCTTGTTCACAGGTTGAAAACCTTTTGGGTCCAAGAAACCTCTTCCCTTATAGTCAAGCTACATCAGAGCTACACAACTTTGGCTCTCCTGCAGATGTTGGACTACAAACCCCATCATGTCTGACTACTGGCCATTGTGATTGGGGATGACAGGAATTGTAGTCCAACAACTGCTCTGTAGTACAACGTTGTGCAGACCTGGGCCACATTATGGTTACCACTGGGAATGACAACCTATGGTGAGTTTTTCAGTCACCAGCCATAACATTTAGCTATCATGCAGTGAGTATCTCGATACCTGCTGCCACCATCTTTATAGCCACATTTCCATTAGTGATGCCAAAAAGCCTGCAATTAACTGGCTTGTAATAAGAACGTTCCTGGCTTGCAATGCTCATTTCTATTGCAAGGGGAGCCTCCTCATCCTGAAATTGATTGCACAGAAAAGAGATGTATTTTGGAGGTACCACTTTTGCAGCTCTGCAGTCAACATTCATCGGACTAAGCAGCCAAGGCTGGTAATCACTTTGGGTGCATGCTCAGAAGCTGATTATTTTAACCCCTTGATGGAATTGCCTTGACTCCTGTAACTGACTTGAGCTTTTTGAAAACGGGAATGAATGTTACAGAAGAAAATAAGATCCCCTGGCTCCAAGGCTGGGAAAGACAAGTTTGCCTGAAGGGCAGGCCACATGCACCATATGCATTTGGCTTTGCAAAGATCACATTTACAAGAGTTTGGAAAAAACAAAAGTCAAGCATTTGGGAAAAGAATACAATTTTCCTACCAAAACACAAACTAACCAGCATTTTTTTAAAATGCCAGAGAAACCCATCTTTTAAGAATTCTGCATGCCATTCAAGGCAACAGTCAGTCTTGTGAGAACAAGTGGAGAAGGGGGAACAGCAAAATTAAGAGCGCTGGTGACTTAAAAAACCCCAACCTTTGCAACCTTTGTTCACCTGCACACTACACTGCCCAGAGGATCACACATAGGATAAGTACCCTTTGTGCTAAATTTGATCTTGGATTCCTTTGACCTGGGCAGACTCCCTCTTCAGCTTCACAATTTTATTGACTACAGGAACAAACCAAAATTTTAGTGTGTTTTCCAAGGGTCTGTTGAGGTCTGGGTGATGTTTGCATTTCACCACTGAATCAACTTGGTGTGTGTGCACAGTAGATTGTCTTGTATTGTTTACAGGGAAGGCTGTGAAGCTTGGAGTTTGCAGGCCGTTTGGCAGACTGTTGTTCTTTAATTTATCTTTGCTTGTGTGAATCAAGACCTTAGGGAGAGGACCCTCGGGCATGCTGCTTGGGGCTTTGGTACTGCTTGGTAGATTCTCCATCATTATTTGTCCACATTATCCTGGTTGGCCAGGAAATCTGCATGGCTTATGGCTTTGGAACTGCTTCCCTTGGAAGGCAGGACTGGGGGATAGCACTGAGTCATAGCAACAGGCACCTCTGCATAGGCTGGTTGGCACCACAGTGACAGCACCAGGAGTGGAAAACAGATGGAGGCACAGAAAGGGTATTTATGGGTGGGCGAGCTGTGTCTCACATATTAGATTTCTCATCATTCTCAACAGAAATGGGGGGCAAGTGGGGGGCAAGCTACTTGTTTGAGGGGGCACTCACCCGACCCTGGAGCCACCCTGTAACACCTCCCTATACCCCACTATCACTGGAGCTTCATTGCCATCTCCAAATGCTCCCAATTGGACCCATATTTGAAAATATGGAGGACATTCAAGCAGCCTATTACAAGATATTATGATGCACAGTTTATATAGATAGAAAGGAAACATTGCACAGTTGGCTTGGTAACATGCTGCCTTTCCCCACACCTGTACAGCAGTGCAACAATATGCATATACAAAACCATTATGAGCCAATTTAAAACACTCCAAATAAAGCAGCATTTATCCTGATCATTTGATGATGACTCTTGTATTTGACAGTCAAAATACAATCCGAGCTGGACTAATTTCCACACACATTCCAGCCATTTGACAGTCATATTGCTAGGAACATTTAATGGAACTGATGTCAATCCTAATCATCTTTCAGTGTTCACTCACAGAAAATAAGTAGATGGGCTTGATTGTTAGAATGGATTGATCAAAATGCCTATCTTGCATTATACTTGATGAAAACACCCCTCTGACAATTCCCTGCATTTTTAACTTTCTTCCTGCTGTCAGGTCTACACATGTGGCCTTTTAAAAATAGATTCTAAAGAACCCACCAGATGGTAGGAAAGCTATGTTGTAAACCATGTTCCACTATCTGCAGATCAACCACATCCATGCAGTAAATAAATGTGACAGAGATTATTTCTCTAAACTTGCTAGGACTGTAACCTTGTTCATATGGTCAAGGCACAGTTGACATTTTGCATCATTTACATGCATGTTAAGGATGACTTCTAAGCAAGACAAAAGGGTGCTTGGCTTGACTGCAGCTGCCCAAACTTGTTGGCTCCTGCTGATTTCCTGAACTGCACAGATTATATTTATTTAAACTGCAGATGTACTGCAATCTGTTCTGTCCAATCCACTGGGTTTATCTAAATCTAATTTCAGCTGCCATTTCATCAAAAACTGTTGCTATATGCTTGAATATGTAACATAAGTTTTCTAAATAAAATGGGGTGAAACAAAGTCATGTTTTGCTCAGGCTGCATTGCAGATAATTGCATTATCCAACTTACCTATGGCTTACATTAATTCAGAGTTTTCAAGTGAGTTGTAAATTGTACCACCTCTCATGTTCTATAATTACTCTGACACCCTAGCTGGTGTGATTTTAGCTAGCAAATTAGGCCTGTCTTCCGGAAAATGCATCGTTTTATCTTCTTTGAGGTCAAGTATAGTAAATCAGCAGATACATCCATGGCCCATTCGTGCCCCCAGTCCATGGCCCATGGATGTATCAGCAGATACATCCATGGCCAATAATTTCTCCTGATTTTTCCTTATGAGTGGTGGAGGAGTGAGGTCTTCCTGCTCTGTAAATACAGCATGCCTGTTCTTCTGGAAATTTTGTCAGGGTGTAACATGTTTAATAGGGTATACATGAGATAAATCCAAGACACGTAGGAGGAAATGGCCCAGTTTCAAAGGCTCTAGTATTTTGCTTTAGAGTCTAGAGGCTCTCATGGAGATGGTCCCACACAGAAAGTGACTCAAAGATTCTGAGTTCCAAGGGTGTCCAGGGCAGTCCAGTGCAGGTCTCCCTGCAAAAGTCCCACACAAGGCTAGTGATTTCAGCATAGTTCAGTGATTTGGGACCCCACTATCCACTCTTCCAACTTGGGGCTCAGTAGTCCAGTGATTTAGCTCAAAAGGAAAGGTTTGAGTACACAGCACCTCCTCAGTCAGTCAGGCACTGGAACCATAGAAACCATAGCCAAGCCCTCAAAGCAGGAGGAACAAGCAAGATTTTGAAAGCTGAAGTTTTTAATAGATTTTATTATCTGCAAAGCCACAATGGTGCGAAGATTTTAGGTTTCAAGATGGATGAAGGGAAAGAACTTGAAGAGGGTGTGGATGTGTTGGTGGCTATTCAGAGGAAGTGCAGAGCAAAAGGGCTTTTGTGTGAATCTGCATAACCAATGTGGGACTTGGGCCTGAGTGCATTCTGGGGTGCTTTAATTATTCAGAGGCTCTAGTCTCAAAGACTCCTTAACACAAAAGATCCTTTTGCTGTGTAAGGAACTCTGGCTTCATCAAGACTGCACAGGATTCAGTGGGGGGCATGTACATCACTTTTGCAAAGCAGCCTTTGAATAACTCTGCTGCTTGATCCAAGCAGAGGACAATTTCCTCCTGGCAGTAAATGCCATCTATATCCTGCTTTCTTTGCTTCTATAGGAAATCAGAGTTTCCCCAAAAGGTAGTGGTGGGAAAGCTGTTTGTTAACACCACATTTGATTTTATGTACGTGCCTTATTATAATATTATGCCTGCATGGGGATGTCCAGCAGGACCTAAGCATCTGGTGAGTGGGGTGGGAAGGTGCAATAACATACCCTTTACCACATGCATAACGAAGATTGGGAGGGAGTATCATCTGATTCAGGCTGATATAGGTTGCTTTAAGTGTGTTCTATAAGCCCCTTAAACTGCTATCACATATTTGAGTGACCGTTGATAAATAGATTAGATCAAATACACCAGGATGCAGAAAGAATTTCTATATGTAGCATAACACTGTTTCTCCATGCAACTACTAAAATACCGAGGAAAGAGGCAAACCAGCCTTTCTCCTTCATTTACCAGAAAGCACACCCTCTCCCAAGCTCCAGCCAAATACAATGGTGAACATATCCAAGCTTTCATCCATTAAAGCAATCCAGCTGCTTCCAACACATTTTCAAAACTGAACACCAATCCAAACATCTGTTAATCACTTCTAGCTAGAAGCTGTCTTTTACAGAAAGAGGGAACTGGGGAAATGATGCCAAAGCCAGAAACTCTGTTAAGGGTCTCTACATACAACTTCATGCACACACCTGCTCTCGTTCAGCTGGCCAGCATCTGTGGAAGTTTAAGGAAGGAAAGGAGACCTGCATTCTCCAGAGGAGGATAGTGGAAGTCTTGGCTCATAATGTAGAGCTCAGGCCTGCTTCCACATGCACATCAAGAAGTCACAGTATATTAACTAGAATGTCCAGGCATGTTATTACAGTGGATAGCAATAGAAAAAGATAAAAGGGATACAAAATGTATACCGTGCATTGCTATCACCATTTTATTTCTTTAACAGATTTTATGCGACGTTCCAACCATGTTTTCAGGGTGATTTCCATAAGGAAAAAAATAGACTAATGATAAAATTACAATTTAAAAATAAAAAAAATTACAGAATATTAAAAAGTAGCAATAAAAAGCAACAGTTAAAAGAGGTTTTAAAGATTGGGACAATACAGTCTATAGCACCCTTAATGTGCAAAGTGTTTTACATCTTTTATTTAATTAATCCCCTGTGAGCAGGAGGAGAAAAAGGAAGAACCTCTTCCTTTATTGTTGTTCTGGTGTAAAAAATAATAATATTTTACTGATGTTGTAAACTGCCTTGGATTCTATGGACAAAAGGCAGTATATAAATAAGTCAATAAATAATAAATCTCCTTTCTGTCCATTCTGTTTTTGTTTTTTATGGCTGTTGCTCTTTGATGTTTTTATGGCCTTAATTGATTTTAATATTTTAAAGTGATTTTATGGAATTTTATTATATTAACTTTTGTAAACTACCTTGGGATACATTTTAGGAAACATGGGATAAAAATTGAACAATCAATCAATCAATCAATCAAGAATACCACTAATACTTTGGTATTCATACAATAAGCCTCGCCATTCAGTTTGGATGCTGATCAGACAGAATCTTCAGATGCATCCAAATACTACATTGTTTACTCCTAAGGTAATCAGTCTTGAAGCTGACATGAGGACAATCTCAATCATCTCCCTGAGATGAGCCATAATGCAGGGAATAGGCTGGAATATTTTAGTTAACTGCTGGTACTATCAACTCCTGAATTATCTTTGTCAGCAACTGCTGTGAGAGATATTGGGAGTGCCCACAATTGCAGCTGCTTATCATAGCTAGAGTTAATTGAGTGAAAGAAAAAATTACAAGGAATTTGTTGTGAACAGGCATTGCCGTGAATAGGCATTGCCCATGGAACCCAATTCCCACTCTTAACATGTTTTCTCCCACCTCCTTTCTTTTAAATGAAATCAACTCATCTCAAACGTTCTTCATTAATTTAAGACCAGAATGAAATTGCCTAAAGTGTGAGAAGCAAAGTGCATGAGGCATTTCAGAGAAAGCTTAGAATTTGTTTTCCCTTCTTCCTCTTCTTTTTACAATTCATTTGTGTTGGTTTTTCACTTCTTGGAAAGCTTCCTAATGTTTATTTGGCTTGTCACAACTCAAGTGACTTGGCACAGACAACCTCAATTTGTCATTTTCTGTTGGTCTTAATGACTGCTGGTGCCCTTGGCAGCTTGGAGAGAGAGAGAGAGAGAGAGAGAGAGAGAGAGAGAGAGAGAGAGAGAGAGAGAGAGAGAGAGAGCGTATCAACACTAGCCTCTATTTAATACTCAACTGAACTCCAGGAAGCAAGAAACCAAGCACTTATACAGTCCATGCACATAGACTCCAACTGTCTCTATTTACCAGAAACAATCCCTAATTCTGGAATGTGTCCCTGACAAATCACGGTCCTATTTTAGCTTTTTAGAGATGCCTTGTTCTCCCCTCCCCACCTAAGTCACTAGAGTGGTCATTCTTCAGGATTCAGCTCCCTCTCTAGAGTCTCTAGAAACTGAGGAGTTTCTCACAATCAGCAAAAAGCGGGCTAAGGGAGCCTAGCCCGCTTTTTACTGATCGTCTGTTGCCACGGGAGCCATGCGGGTCCCGGCAGCCAACTCTCCTAATTCCCCCTCCCCTTAGCTGAGGTTAGCGGAGCAAGTGCTCCATTAACCCCGTCTTTTTTATTGTGTATTGCCACGGTGCAGCTACACACCATGGTAACACATGAGGAGACCCCTGGCGGGAGGCTGAAACAAGCCTTCCGACCCTGGGGGTCTCTCCAGGATGCCCCGCGCACTCGCATGCGGCATCCTGGAACTTCCAGGGGCCATGCAGCCCATGATCCCCGCAGCCCCCGCCGGCTCAGTGATGGAGCCGGCAGTCATGTGGGCAGCCGATCCGGCCGCCCTGGGCTATCTGGAGATCGTCTGCAGGGAGAGCATGCTAAGCCCGCTCTCCCCGCAAACCCTCTGAAGGCAGGTCTCACCAATCATGAGACTCACCTTATTATATCTCCAAATGGGTGGGTAGGTGCATCGTGTCTGTAGTATACTTGCATGTAGATGGGTGCACCACGTTAAGAGTACTATACACTGCACGGCACCGAGTAGCAGCTAGAATCCAGTCTTCAACAATAAGGTTGTACACACGACTATGAGAGGGATGGGGAGGGCAGGGGGTGAGAAGATAAGGATGAACCTATCTTCCCCTCAGGTGATCGATGGTCGCCTCTTCAGAGCACCATCACGTGCCCAGACAATCTGTGCTGCTCCAAGAAGTGTAGATCACTGGAGGCCAGGAAAATGAGACCCAACCTCCAGGAATCCCACAATACACCACACAAGCAGCACAGTGCATTGGGGGATGCCCCCGTGAGTCAGGTGCTCTAAGCCTGCAGCCCAAGCATTCACATGACCCCGGACCTGGGGTAAAGGGCACTAGCACTCCTTTAACCCAGGTAAAAGCCTGGGCAAAAAACTCGGGCTACCTGGGGAGGTAGCACAGGGATTGGCCTTGATCCCTGCACTTCACATGAGCAGCTCTGCCCAGGTAGGGCTGTTCATGTGAAGAGCCTTAATGCGTAATAGTGCATGAGGCACTTGGACAGTAATCCTTTGCGCAAGAATTGGTGGTTATGATTATATCCTTATTCTCAACTGCAAACTGTTGGAGGATATGGGCTTGGCTCATCTGCTTTGGTCATCTGGAATAACGTGCTTTGCATGCATCTTATTACCTGCATTCAATTTGTAGACAGAACTGTATGCTGCACCTTCCAGGTTGTTTAGCTATGCTTCCTACACATTCGCAGACATGTCCCTGTTTCCACTGGTGAAGCGTTTGAGAGTATGCCTGTGCAAAAGTCTGAAAAACACAGCTTCACTCTATATTCCCAAGTCTTCCTGCCACCTTATAGGGAATAGGATAAATGGGGAACAAGGTGAGTTTAACAATGTTGTTGCCTTCTCTAGCCAGCTGCAAGAGAAAATGAGGATGCCTCAATGTGAGCATATGATGAGTTAGGTATGCTCCAGCAAGAATAGCTCCTGTGCAACACTAGCACCATTCAGTTCAGTGGCATCTGTGACATGGGACTGGGTCTCACGATCAGTGAGACCCGGATTCCTCGGGTGAGTGGGAAGAGCGGGATAAGCCTGCTCTCCGCACTCACAAGCGGGCAGGGAGCCCTGGGCGGCCGGATTGGCCACCCACATGATGTCCGGCTCCGAGACAGAGCCGGCGGGGGTGGGGGGGGGCCGCGCAGCCGCCGCAAGCCCCAGTATGCCCTGTGCAAGTGTGCAGGGCATACTGGGGAGACCCCCGGTCGGGGGTCTACTCGTGAGTAGGCGCGGCGCGAAGGCGCGCCACGGCTACTCACGATTGTAAAAAGCAGGTTTGCTGGAGCACTTGCTCAGCAAACCTGCTTTTTACCAGGGGTTCTCTAGCGGGTTACCTGCTCAAGAACCACCGGGCTCGGCTGCGAGCCCGGTAGTTCTTACGTTCAACAAAAATCGGGCTAGCCTCTGCTAGCCCGATTTTAGTTGATCATGAGAATTGCCCCATGATCTTGTATGTGCTCAGAATCTATTCCAAGAAGTTTGCCTACAAATACTCAAAATGTCAGCCTGAATCCTGTTATATCTATCTTTAGATCACTTAATAGCAAGGTCAATGGTTTCCATGATGAGACTTCAATGGGCAACATCATTAAGGTCTCCCAGCTGGGCCCTTTCAAAACAAGACGTCTCCAAATGAACATAAGAAGCTGCTTTATGCTGAATCAGACCATTCATCCCTCTTGTCTACATTGACTAGTAGCAGCCCTCCAAGGTTTCAGAGTCTTTCCCAGCCCTATCTGGAGAAGTTAGGGGTTGAGCCTGGGACCTTCTGCATGGAAAGTGGGTGCTCAGTTGGCATTAATGTATAAAAATGTTTCAAACAAATGCTGGAAGTGTGGACATTTTAAAGGCACATTCTTTCATATGTGGTGGACCTGTGGGAAGGCTAAAGCCTATTGGGATATGATATATAATGAATTAAAGAAAATATTTAAAATGACATTTCCTAAGAAGCCAGAATCCTTCCTGCTGGGAATAACACAAGGTGCAATTTCTACAACTAATTTAACATTTTTTATGTATGCCTCTACGGCGGCTAGAATTATATATGCACAGAAATGGAAGACCAGTGAACTGCTTTCAAAAGAAGACTGGATGATAAAAAATTTGGAATATGCGGAGATGGCAAAACTTACAGCACTATTAAGAGATCAAAACTTGGAATGTTTTAAAGAAGATTGGAAACCATTTTTGTTGTATCTAAAGAATTATTTCCCTACTATGGACTTGACAGCAGGGTTTGAAATTTAGTAAAAATCGCAGGTTGGTTAGATTAATTATGTTTGTAAGGGTTTGAATTTATGTTTTGAATTATTATTATAGCAAGGGTAAATTTTATAGCTGATGATTC
This sequence comes from Hemicordylus capensis, assembly GCF_027244095.1. Taxonomy (NCBI): domain Eukaryota; kingdom Metazoa; phylum Chordata; class Lepidosauria; order Squamata; family Cordylidae; genus Hemicordylus; species Hemicordylus capensis. The sequence goes on along the minus strand of NC_069661.1, from coordinate 20,455,444 downwards.
ACGAAGAAATGTGAGCGGGAAGTCCACCTTTTTGTGTGTATTTGTAATGAATGATAATATTACGGTTGTTAAAATTAATAAAAATTGAATTTGGAAAAGAAAAGAAAAGAAAGTGGGTGCTCAGTGATGGCAACTGAGCGAGTGCCCCTCCCTGGCTATCAGTTATAATGTAGCACAGCCCTCTACAATTTGTGTCCTACCAAGCCAAACACCACCCACTGCCGTGAATTGTGTTCACTTGATAACTCACTGTTTCTCATTTCCAAGCAAGCAGCAAAAACAAGAGACACTGGTGGGCCATCGTACATTGATGATGGGCTGCACTTACTTTTGATTGGTTACAAGTTGTATAAGTTTGATGTTGTCAAAGTAAACTGGAGTGGGAACCAAGGAGAAGCATTGTAAAGGGACAAAAAAGGAAGAATCCATGTTGCTTAAGAAGCTGTGTTAAACAGGAAGGCGCCTTTGTTTCATGGCTCCAGGCTCTGGTGTGCATTAGTTCTATGGCAACAAGTGTTAAAAACAGAAATTGGACTATAACTGGAACATCTCTTTGGTGTCCATTCCTGTCCCACAAGGCCTGGCAGCTAACGTGGCAAGCAAGGCGTGGTTGGTCGGAACAGCACCATGGACAGCTCCATGGGACACACTGATCTGACAACAATCAGAGGTGGACGTAGCTCTTAAATACCTGTACCTCTAAGCTCAGTCTAACCAGCTGGGCTCCCTTCCTTGCCTGGAGAAGAGCAGTCTCTCTCTGGTGTGGAGTATGGCTCTCTGCCTCCTCTGCAGCTGATCCTGCCTGGCCTGTTCCCAGTACTGAAATGCAGATATCAGGGAGGGTGATAGAAGGGGTGGAGCAGCTCCCTCAAGGGTTCAGGTTCTGAGGGTGCTGTTTTGCAGGATTCTGTCTCTATGGGTGCTGTCTTGAGGAGCTCCATCTCTGGGGCTCTCTCAGGCTCTGGCCCAGTGTTAGGGAGCTGGGATGGGTCCTGTCGTGGTCCTGCCTCTTCAGGGTCAGACTAGGAGAGTAATTGGGGCTGGGGTCATGGCAAAAACATTTGTGGAGTTTTTTTTTTTAAGAGAGAAAGCTTTTGACAACAAACATTTTGAGGCTAACAGCCTTGCTTTCTGTTCTGAATCAATAGAATGCCAGCTGTTAAAAGGCTGGCAACAAACCACTGCTACCTCTGGTTAATGGTATCAGTAAGGGTGATCTCAGTGCAGGATGAAAATGGTCAAAATCAAATTACTTTAAATCAATCACAACGTCACTGCTTGGGAAAGTGTTCTATTGATTGTGTACACATTTTCCTTTTATGAGCTTTTGTATCTTTTAATGCTGTGAGTACACGGTATAAATGAGCACACCGTAGAAGCTTTTCTTGGCAGAACTTAGAAATGAACATGTCTGTAGAGGAAGGCAGTGTCACTATGGAAAAAGCATTGTTAGTTGCACACCCATCCCAATACAGAGGCAAAAGTGGGGCAAATGAAATGAGTGTTTACATGACAAGAAGTGATGTTTCCCCCATAATAACTATTGTCTGGAATTCCACTGTCTCAAATGGCCCCTTCCAGGAACTCCAGGAAGAGAGTAAAATCCAAGTATCATGAGATGCCATTGTTTCCTTTCACACCAACCCCACACCACATAGGAAGCTGCCTTATACTGAGTCAGACCATTGGTCCAGCTAGCTCAGTATTGTCTACACAGACTGGCAGCAGCTTCTCCAAGGTTACAGGCAGGAGTCTCTCTCAAATCTATCTGGAGGTTCCAGGAAGGGAACTTGGAACCTTCTGCAGACAAGTGCTCTTCTCAGAGCCGCCCCATTTCCTAAGACAAACTGTGCTCACATTTAGTCTCCCATTCAAATGCAAAGCAGGGTTCACCCTGCTTAGCAAAGGGCCTATTTCATGCTTGCCTCCTTGAGTGCAGTATGTCATTGATTGGACAACCTGTCTCAGTGCTGAATCAGCCCATAAGGTGAGCTGCAGGCACAAGATCTGCACCTGATAGCAGATGGCCTTCCTCTGCCATAAGGCCTCCACTTCTGTACCTTCCCTTTTCCTGTCCCTTTATGTTATTTTGGTGGAAGGGACAGACTCACAGAAGGGCCTGATAAGCCCTAGATGCTGCTGTGACCATGCATGGCTGTGTCTGGAGAGAGGTGGTGTGGTGTAGTGGTTAGAGTGCTGGACTAGGACTGGGAAGACCTGAGTTCAAATTCCCCATTCAGCCAAGAAACTCACTGGGTGACTCGGCTAGTCACCTCTCTCTCAGCCTAACCTACCTCACAGGGTTGTAGTGAGGATAAAGATAACCATGTACACAGTTCTGGGCTCCTTGGAGGAAGAGCAGGATATAAATATAAAAGATTGTTTTAAAATTATTTTTTAAATAAATAATTAAAGTTAATTTGTAATTACTGTGAACCATAGGACGGGGAATGGGAGCCGTGGGAACCACATGCTCAAGACCCCCCAGTCTTGTCAAAATCATTTTTGCTTCCTTAAAAAAAATCCCCAGTTTTTCCCCTGAGTAGGAACTTTGAAATGCCTCTTCAGGGGGCAATTCTAAATGTCTATTCTGTAGGGGTGTGCATGAATGGTTTTTGTAGAACTGGTTCATCTCGAACCAGGGCTGGTTTGAACCGGGGCTGGTCACAGACCAGACCGAAACAGGACTGGTTCAGACAAACTGGTTCTGCACAGTAAGAGGCAGACAGGCAAAGTCGGCAAGAGATATAAAGAATTGCTTACCTTGCTAGCGTGGCTGTCGGTGCAGGACGGCAAGTGCGCTCTCCCCTCCTTTTACCAAGCCGCTGGCTCGGTTCTGTCATCCGCACATGCGCGGACGGCATGCAATCCACCGCTGAGATGGTGGCTTAGTACAAGGAGTGGGGAGCACACTTGGGGCAGCCACCAGCCGTACTGGCAGGGTAATCAGATTTTTACATCGCCACCCCTGCCCAGCCGCCTCTTACTTCCTGAAGGGCCCTCTACCTCCTGAACTTGTAAAAAGGAATCCTCACTGGATTCCCCTCTACAAGTATATCCCCTGAAGCGGCCCACCAACCAGTTCCGCCTTGTTCGGTGGCCAAACCAGGCCAGACCTGGAACCCGACTGGGACAGTTCGAATCCAGTTCAGATTTGAACTGAACCAGCCAAACTGGTTCCGTGCACACCCCGATGACTGTTTTTGCCATGCTCAACAGGAATAGCTGCTAGTTCTATGCAGGCTCTGTCTAAGTAACTGCCTTGTTATTTTGCTTAACCATCTCTACACTGAAGCCAAAGACTTGGCCTCCTAGGAATTTTTTTTTTAAAGAACAAAAAGAGAATTGGGGAAAGACCCCTGCTAACTGGGACAGAAGCACCTTTTAAAGTGGTGGCTCTTATATTTAGAGTAGGAGAGCAACTGCTCTTAAACAGACCAGCAAAGAATTTCTCCAGTGGCTGTTGCTGGTGTTGTGTGTGTGAATGTTAGGAACATAGGAAGCTGCTGTATACGGAGTCAGACCATTGGTCTATCTAGCCCATTATTGTCCACATAGAATGGCAGCGGCTTCTCCAAGGTTGCAGGCAGGAATCTGTCCCAGCCCACAGTACATGTTGCAACCCGATCCCCTTATCGCTCTCTTTAAGGAGAAAAAGGTCCCTTTTCATTTATGGGAAATGAGGTGGCGTTTATACCACCAAGTACTGCCGCTTAACGCAGCTAAGCCATGGCTCCCAGAGGACCAGCAGGAGTGCCCCCAAATCACCTGCAAACAGAAAGCTAGTGAGCTAGGCAAGACATTCAGGGAAACCCACTCACATTTCTTAAAAGAGTGTGTGGTAGCCAAAAGAGTGTGGCAGGGAGTAAGCAAGCTGTTAGAGTGGCATGATTTGGAAAAACAGACTTGGGAAGAACTAACCTCGGGTTTAAGCGATAGAACCTTTTTTCGAGGTCCCAGAAAGAAGCCTTCAAGGAAATGACACGGAACGGGTGCCCTCATACTAGGGAACTGGAATGTTCCCTTTCTCATAATCAGGTTAGTAAACCTGTATGTCATTTATGCAATGCTCCTGCATAGGAATAGGGAGGGAAGACACGACCAAGAGGTTCACGCGGATGAGACAGTAAATTTCTTCTGGGAAAGTTTGTATGGTTATGTGCAAAAAGACAAGTGTATCTCTTCTAAACAGCAATGGGACAAATTGTGGAAATTGACATTGGAAGTAAACCCCCCCCCCCCCCCGATTACCTGATGTGCCTTGAAATCCCCTCCCCCCCCCCGAGTTACAGTACTGCCTGCATATACATTATAAACCTGTGGGTTACCAAATCCTTGTGTGTAAATCTTTGTATATATATGATGTACAAACAACCACTTTGTATATAATTGTGCTTTGGTAATGTACTGTATGCTTTGGTAGTTGGCTGGTTCAATAAAAAAATCTTGTTGTCCTTAAAAATAAAATAAAATAAAATCTTGTCGTCCTATCTTGGAGAAGTCAGGGAGGAAACTTGAAACCTTCTGCTCTTCCCAGAGCGGCTCCATCCCCTGAGGAGAATATCTTACAGTGCTCACACTTCTAGTCTCTCATTCATATGCAAGCAGGGCAGACCCTTCTTAGCTAGGGGGACAAGTCATGCTTGCTACCACAAGACCAGCACTCCTCGTGTTGCTGGTGGTATACGTGTGGGCCGAACCAGTGCTGTTGCTGGTGGTGTGCGTGTGTGTGAAACTGTGAACCCTTTTGGTACAGTGACTATTTCCTCACATTTTTTGCTATAAAAAACACTTTGAGAACTTTATTGAAAAGTGATATAATAAAATATAAAATAACAACAACAACAGCAACAACATTGACAATAAAATTCAGCCTTCCCAGGTCCTTGGAAAGGACTTGATGTCTGGATAAGACAAACCAGTCAATAACACCTGTCTGACTGTTTAAACAAGAAATTAATAATAATAATAATAATAATAATAATAATAATAATAACCAGTCAATAACACGTGTCTGACTGTGTAAACAAGAAATAATATGTTGAATTGCTCAGCCTTCTCTGTGTGTCCAAGATGTCGCCTCTGCCTGTCCACTGAAGAAATAACACTACCCAGTTCAAAACTCAAAATCACCCTTCACTCAGCTCCTAAACATACATCAAAGAACGGTGGAAAGTCCACTTTGTTTGCGGGGGTTAACTATCTTGAATGAGAGTATAAAAGAATGGTTGAGTGTATTTTTAACTGAATCCATAGTAAGCAGCCTTGAGAATGTGCCCAGAAATTCTCAAATATGTGTTTTATTGCACCAAATTCATTATGTGAGACTATACAGTCTTTTGGGCTTCACAGAGCTCTTCCAGAAACAAAAGGGTCATAGGCACCCATTTCCAGTTCATCAATGCTTCTTCGATAGTATTTTGCAAAGTCTTAATGGGTGTTGAGCAAAGTCTACTGCAATGGAAAAACCACCCCCTATGTGAGTTTCTCTTGCCTGGATGCACAGCTCTGCCTGTCTGTGGCTTCCCAGTTATTCCATTAGTACTCAAGTGGATCTAATCACTTTGCCATGAGTCGTTGAGCTAATAGGTTTTACGTCTACGATGCACTGGGAACAGCTGTTTATTTTAGTGGTACTTGAAGTCATTAAACAGCTACTACTTAATCATTTTACTTAAAAAATGTTAAAAGTTATGAACTTTAGGAGTGGGAAATGTAGTATACATAAATTGTTTGCTTGCTTTCAGCCAGTTTCCTGCCATTAAGGGGATGTTCTAATTTAATCAGGGGATGCGTTTAGCAGGCAGCCAGCAGTTTTAGCACATGCAAAGGCCCTGGTAATTCATGACTTTTTCAGGCGGATAAGAATCTGATCAATGTTTTCCTTTCTAGAACCATGAAATGAGGCTTGAGCATTAACATTTAACCTATTTTAGTTCCAATTTTAACTTAATGCGTGTAACTAATTTATTCTTAATTTCTTTAACTTGCCGTTTCAGAAACTGTGATGTGGCAAATCACCAGGCCTCATTATCCTTTATTATAGTTTTTCATTAAAACTTCTCAACAACAAAAAGTTCTCAAAGCAGTTTACATAGAAAAAGGTGTGAGAAAATGGTTCCCTTTCCCCAAAGGGTTCACAATCTTCACACACACACACACACACACACACACACACACACACACACACACACACACAGAGCAACAGCCATTGGAGAGATGCTATGATAGACTGAACAGGGATGGTTGCTTGACCCTGCTAAATACAAGAGGCACCACTTCAAAAGCTGCTGCTTTGCTCCGCTAGCAGGGCTAAAATTGGCTGCTCACCGACGAGTCCCATCTTTAATGATGTAAGACAGGGCAGTTTTCCTTTGAGTATGTTCTCTGCTTTGGACAAACTACCATCAATGTGGCATAGTCTATTTATTAAGGAGCTGACATTTATTAGGGAGGTCATTCACACAAGCAAAAGCTGTGTTCTACCTAGGTTTGGGAGCTGTGTGTGCTCCCAATTTTCGGTTGTGTGGGTGTAAACAACTAGGTAGGAAGAGAGAGAAGTGATTGTGTGGAAGCAAGGTAGGAGGAAAACCTGGGTAGCCTTTTCTCCTACCTTGATCCACACAACCACTTCTCCCTTCTCCTACCTAGTTGTTTGTACCCACACCACCCAACATTTGGGTGCACAAACAGTTCCCAAACCTGGGTAGAGCACAGTTTTCACTTTTGTGAATGACCTCAGGATTTGTGTGTTTTAATGCATACAGGAACCTGTTTCTACAAGCTGGTAGGCCTTCAGAGTCCTTAACCTAATATTCTATGTAGTGTGCAGATTATGCTATTCGTGTAGTGTACAGATTTGTGTAGGCTTGTATAGATTTTGATCTATACTGGAGAAATTGTCCGGCCGCTTAACCCAGTTTTGGGCACAGGAGTGCCTGAAAAGCGGGTTAAATGATCATGTGTTGGTGTGGAACGCCACAGCAACTCATGAGTAGCCTCCCAACCCAGACTTCCTATGTTCCTAATATAGGAAATAATAGAGATATCAGCAGATGAACTCAGAGTCCTTAAATGCTGTGCCCATAGGTGTAAATAGCAACCACTGCAGTACATGGAAGAAAGTATCTGGATACATTTGGGGGCATTGTTTAGGTGGGATTTAAACCTGGTGATAGCAGTGACCAGTTGTGCAGCATCCCAACTGTACCTCTGGTTGCAGCCTTTTCCCTTTAACCCATAGAACTCAATGGATTTGGGGAGCAGAGCTGGTCTTGTGGTAGCGAACATGAATTGTCCCCTTTGCTAAGCAAGGTCTGCCCTGGTTTGCATTTGAATGGGAGACTACATGTGAGCACTGTGGGCTTTAAGATATTCCTCCCCTTAGGAGATGGAGCAGTAACTCAGTGGTAGAGCATCTGCTTATATGAGGAAGGTCCCAGGTTCAGTCCAGGTAGGGCTGGGAAGGACTCCGGTCTGAAACCTTGGCGAAGCCACAGCCAATCAGCGTCAAACATTCTGTGTGAAGGAAGGACTCCTTCCCTTTATGGTTTGTGGATTGTCTTCTTCAGTTTGTTCTGTGTCCCCTCTAAGCTCTGCAGGGGTTAAAAGGCTGCAACCTCTGACTGACAGCCAAATCCGAGATAGCAAGTTGTGTGCTGCAGAGTTTTGGAGGGAACATAACTAAGTGTACTGATTGGGTGTCTCCAGGCAAAGACAGAGAGGCGAGTCTCATGATCAGTGAGACCCGCCGGAGCGGGTTCTGCGGGGAGAGCAGGCTTAGCCCACTCTCCCCACAGATGATCACTACTGCAGCCCTGGGTGGCCGGACTGGCCACCCACATGACTGCCGGCTCCATCACAGAGCCAGCGGGGGCTGCAGGGATCAGGGGCCGCGCGTCCCCCGGAAGTTCCAGGTTGCCCCGTACATGTGCGTGGGGCATGCTAGAGAGACCCCTGAGCTCGGGAGGCTGCTTGAAGCCTCCCGGCCAGGGTCTCTGCATGTGTTGCCACACTGCTCGCTCCGCTAACCTGGGCTAAAGGGAGGGCTACTTTGGCGGGCTAGCCGCCAGGGAACCACCAGGCTCGCCTGCGAGCTCACTGGTTCTCATGATGACTGGAAAGCGGGCTAAGCTCCCTTAGCCCACTTTCCAGTGATCGTGAGAATACCCTCAGAAGGTTCTGGTTGCCTGAGGGAAGACTCTCCCTGATTGGTTTATGTATCTCTCTGTTATGGGATAAAAGGCGAGAGTTGAAAAGCAAGAGAGAGAGAGAGAGAGCGCTGCTCAGAAGCAGAGTGCTGTGTGAGCTAGAAGTCTGGCACACTAGTAAAGTAGGGTTGGGCTGAAGGTGCTGGGGGAAGTGACAGTGAGGTAGCTGGGCCGACTGGAACCTGCTAGACCTTAGATGAGAAGGCGCGGCTCCGTTTTTGAGAAACTTAGCCAGCACTGGCTTCCCGGCCTGGCCGGGAACGTGTCTCCCTGCTCGCAAACAGGGCGTGTGGTCCTGTTTGCGAGCGAAACCACACACCCTGCACCTGACATCAGACACAAGGGGCGTGGCTGGGGTGCGAGGCTCGGCCCTGTGGTGGCCCGAGTTCTTTGAACCCATTCATGGAGTGGTGGCTACCCCCCAGATCACACTACTGAATTTTTGATATTTTTTGTGAGACAAAGGGTTCAGTGACTGGGAGTGGAAACAGTCAAAAGAGCTAAAAATCTTATACTCGTGGCAGTGGATGTTTAGAGGACCAGCTGAGGTCAAGCCTTCACAGACCGACTCGGAATAGGGCAGCTTCCCATGTTCCTATGGTCGCCACTAAAATTGGAGACTGCTTTATGTCATGGTCTGCCCCTGCTTCCTTAGCAGATCTCTACCTTAATGGGGATGATCACTCAAGACTCAAGTACTGTATTTACCTGATTCCAAGACTAGGTTTTTTCCAAGTTCCTTGATGTTAGAAATCAGGGGGTCATCTTAAATTCAGGGTCCTCTTTTCAGGGAAGATGGGAAGCAGCCATATACTGAGTCAGACCATTGGCCCATTTAGCTCAGTATTGTCTACACAGACTGGCAGCAGCTTCTCCAAAGGTGCAGGCAGGAGTTTCTCTCAATTGTCTTTTGGAGATGCCAGGGAGGGAACTTGGAACCTTCTGCATGCAAGCATGCAGATGCTCTTCCCAAAGTGGCTCCATCTCCTGAGGTGAATATTTTATAGTGCTCATACATGTAGTCTCCCATTCATATGTAACCAGGACAGACCCTGCTTAGCAAAGGGGACAATTTGTACTTGCTACCACAAGACCAGTATTTTTAAAGGGGAGGATCTTAAATTCAGGGTCATCTTCTATTCAGGTATACAAGTATGATAGAAGCTAGGGACTGGCTGTCTATCTACACACAACACACACAGAGAGAATGAATGAATGAATGAATGAATGGATAGTATAATGCTCAACAGCTTCAGTGCATGTAGCATGTATGTATGTATGTCTAGGTAACATGGTCACATCTTAAATCCCCAAGATCCTTCAATTTTAGGCTGTTTTTAAAATGGGTGTTTTTAACCATACAAGTAGCAAAGAAAACTACAAACATACAATAGCACAAATATTGAAGGCTGTGGAACAATAAGGTAAGGGGAAAGAGCCTCAAAGAATTATGTTTTCCTTGTTCATTATCTTCAAGTCCATTTATCAAGGGTTGTTGTTTTTTAATTTCCTCCCAAGGGCTTGCTGAAGGTTTTTTTTTACACTTTAGCTTAGCAATTTCAGAAAGGAACATTGCAGTACAACATGCTTGGCATCAGCTGTGTTTATGCAAATAGCCTGTACATAAGAGCAATTATTTGTAACTATATATGCAAATTTAGTTAGTCATCCAGCCAAGGACTTGCTTCCAATGTGTCCCTCATTGCTGAACAAACTGCCCACCCCTACAAGTAAGTTAATGTACCTTTAATTAAAATGGGCTAATATACCTACAGATGGCCATGTAATTTAGGAAATGCCTTCTGAGCCTACAGCATGTGACCAAATGTTGGAGATGAAGAGCATTCTTTAATGTATTTATGTGGTTACATTTCTCACCATCTCTGCCCCTAAGGCTCTAGTTAAAACATGTAGTACTTGGAAATGGGTCTTATTTGCCTATAAAAGAAGTGATGTTTACAGAGTTTTGACAATCATGGCAATACACAAATTCATTATCCTTCTAAGCACCCTTGCATCCCATCTAGCATTCACAACCATGCCTTTCATCAGCACAAATCACCAAGTAGGTCAACAATCCCAGATGAGATTTCATTATTTAAAAACATAGGACTTTAAATCAAATGCAGAAATACCTCCATGAGCTGTTATGCCTCTCTGTTTCCCCTTTAAAAGAGAACCACCACCCAAGCTGACTCCTACAGACAGACACCACTTGACTTAAGAACTTGGGTCCCCGTAGGAGCTGCTGGCCACTGAAGCTGCAGATGATGGGAATTGTAGTCCAACAACATATGGGGATCTAAGTTTGAGAGCTTAATAGTCTCATCTTATGCCAAGTCTCCACAAAGCAGAGGCAGCTCTGCCAGTTCAAAAATTAAGATGTACTGATGGTAATTAAATATTTCCAGATCTCATGTTTCTCCATTAATCAAGTATCCATTCTCAGGGTGGCGATGCTTTTGTATACGAGTGGCCATGAAAAGCTTGTAGGACAGATCCACTTTTCCTGCTTCACTAAGGAATGTCAACTGATGGTTTGGGGTATTCCTAGCAATACAAACCAATGAACTACTGTAGTAAGAAGCTCTTTATTTGTGTTGGATATGAACATGTATGAGAACACAGGAGGCCCTCATTCACATGAGTTCCATTATCTGCAATTACCGTGGATAATGAAACTGCAAATCCTGAATCATTATGTCTATGGGATTGAGGGGGTGAGGTTCCTGGAGGTCACCAAAAAAAGAGAGAGAGGAGGAAACTGAAAATGGCCCTAGAAACGCTGGGAAAGTGGCCTACTGTGCTCTGCAGGTCCCCAGAAGTGTTTCCAGTAAGGTGTGCGCACGTGTGCACACTTACAAGTTTTTTTTATGTCCACTCAGTTAATTTTAGCAATAGCAATAGCAATAGCACTTACATTTATATACCGCTCTATACCCGGAGCTCTCTCTGCTATCATTGAATGAGAATTCACACCTCAGAAAATAAGGGAAAACATCCCTTCAGAAAAACTTCTGAGGTGTGAATTCTCATTCAATGATAGCAAATGAGATTTTTTTCAATTAAAGAACTCTCATGACCCCACTTTCACTTTTTCACACTCTCATTTACTATGGATATCAATCTAGCACACTGCACCTTATGAAGAAAAACCTCAGAAATTCACCAAAATCCAGCCCTCTGCCCAATCACTCTGAAATTGGGGACGGGTGATAGCCTCCACCCACTAGGCACTATCTACCAGCCCACCCCACTCTTTTGGGGCAGATCCACTTTCTGCCCCCAATCTGCCCCAAAGACACCAAAACTTCAAAAATTCCCAAAAAATCAGCCCTCTGCCCAATCCCCCTGAAATTGGGGTGGTAGCCTCCACCCATTAGGCACTACCAACCCACCTGACCCTTTTGGGGCAGATAAACTTTCTGCCCCCAAACTGCCCCAAAGACACAAAAACTTCAAAAATTCCCAAAAAATCAGCCCTTTGTCCAATCCCCCTTAAATTGGGGTGGTAGCCTCCACCCATTAGGCACTACCACCCCACCCCACTATTCTGCCCCAGGCCCCAATTTCTGCCCCAATCTGCCCCAAAGACATGAAAACTTCAGAAATTCACCAAAAATCAGCCCTTTGCCCAATCCCCCTGAAATTGGGGTGGTAGCCTGCACCCATTAGGCACTACCACCCCACCCCACTCTTTTTGCCCAGATCCCATGCTATGCCCCCGAACTGCCCCAAAGTCACTAAAACTTCAAAAATTCCCCAAAAATCAGTCCTTTGCACAATCCCCCTGAAATTGGGGTGGTAGCTTCCACCCATTGGGCACTACCACTCCACCCCAAAATTTTGCCCCGGGGCCCTTTCCCCCGAATCGATTCAGATTCGGATTAAATCCGAATCTGAACCGAATCAAGGGTGATTCGGGTGGCCCATATTGGGCACAAAACAGAACAGGGGTGATTCGGTTCGGGTCCCGAACTGAATCACCGAAAATCCAAATTGAACCCCCCTACTTCATACTGCTGCCCAGAACAAAATTCATTCTGCACACAGATGAAAAAAAAATTAAAGAGAACACTGGTCCCCAGCAATACCCACCAAAAGTCTCCATTCCACCATTTTTCTGCAAAAAACACCACAGTTTTAAAATATTTGTTTCTTTTAAAACGAGCCACAAAATGGCCCATGAGCTCAAAATGGTGGTTGAAAATGACCTCCAAGGTAATTTCTGCCACCCCCGATCCACAGATACACTGATTTAACACTCCCTGCCCCCCAGATTTTTTCCACATATCCCAAAGTCGTTGTCAATTACCTGACCACAGATGCTGGATCTGCAAGTAACAAAGTCCTCCTGTATATCTCTGGTCCTTTATGCTTGTAAGAAGGTTTTTTTCTCCCACAAAACCCACAATTACATTTTTCAGGCTCCTTGCACCTGGATTGCTGCTATTGAAAGTGGACTTTATGCTTGAGAGGGAAAGACAAACCTCTCAGCTTCTGTCACTGCCCCCGGGGGATCCTAAGGACACAAAAGGAGCCCTGCTGGATTAAACCAAAGGCCCACCTACTCATGCATCTTGTTCCCCACTGTGGCCAACCAAGCTGCCTTGTTGCAAGAAGGGAATGTGTGTAGTAGGGAAGGAGTTATAGATTTCATAAGTGGGGAGGTGATAATGGGGGGTCACTTAGTCCACTTGCTTTTTGTGATCTCTTGCAAACACTCAAGGGAACTTAAGGCTCTTCTCTCCCCACCCCATCCACCCCTCAGAAAGTACTTGCAAAGAAATATAGCAAAAAAAGAATGGAACTCATGGTGAACCAGTGGGAGTTTGCCCAACCCTTGTAACGGAGAGCAGGGAGCAGGTTTAGCTCCCTTCTGAAGGATCTTCTTGAGTGTACCCCTTTGTTTTCTGGAAATCTTACATCCATTCCTTTGGGGGAAAGCAAAGTCCTGCACATAGGGCGTGTGTGTGTGTGTGTGTGTGTGTTGAATATGAAGCCTACCCTCCAAGCCTCATACATTATGGTTTAGCCCAGGGATTCTCAACATTGGGTCCTCAGATGGTATTGGACTTCAACTCCGACTCTGTTGGGACTTGACAGAGGAAGTGTGACTCTGTTGGTCCTTTTGGATCTCTCAGCAGCTTTCGATACTATCAACCATAGTATCCTTCTGGAACATCTGAGGGAGTTGGGGGTGGGAGGCACTGCATTGCAGTGGTTCTGCTCCTACCTTTCTGGCAGATCCCAGATGGTGTCGCTTGGAGACTGTTGCTCTTCAAAATTTGAGCTTTTATATGGGGTCCCTCAGGGCTCCATACTGTCTCCAATGCTTTTTAATATCTACATGAAACCATTGTGAGAGATCATCCGGAGATTTGGTGCTGGGTGTTATCAGTATGCTGATGACACCCAAATCTATTTCTCCTTGTCAACATCATCAGGAGAAGGCATACCCTCCCTGAATGCCTGCTTGGAAGCAGTAATGGGCTGGATGAGGGATAACAAACTGAGACTGAATCCAGACAAGACGGAGGTACTTATTGTGTGAGGTCATCATTCGGGAAGCGATATTGATCTACCTGTTCTAGATGGGGTCACACTTCCTCAGAAGGAACAGGTATGCAGTTTGGGAGTGCTTCTGGATCCACACCTTTCCCTGGTTCCCCAGGCTGAGGCAGTGGCCAGAAGCGCTTTCTATCAGCTTCGGTTGATAAGTCAGCTGCGTCCGTTTCTTGAGGTTCATGATCTCAAAACAGTAGTACACTTGTTGGTAACCTCCAGACTTGATTACTGCAATGCACTTTATGTGGGGCTGCCTTTGTACGTAGTCCGGAAACTGCAAGTAGTACAAAATGCAGCAGCCAGGTTGGTCTCTGGGTCATCTCGAAGAGACCATATTACTCCTATATTACAGGAGTTGCACTGGCTGTCAATAAGTTTCCAGGCAAAATACAAAGTGCTGGTTATAACCTATAAAGCCCTAAACAGCTTAGGCCCACAGTATTTTAGAGAGCGTCTTCTGTATGATCCCCATCGTCCACTGCGTACATCAGGGGAGGCTCGTCTGTGGCTACCTTCATGTCATCTGGGGGCCACCCAGGGACGGGTCTTCTCTGTTGTCACCCCAAGACTATGGAACATGCTTCCTGTGGGAATAAGTCTCCCCCTCTCTAGCAGCTTTTAAAAAGTGACTAAAGACTTACCTTTTTACCCAGGCTTTTTAGCTTTTTAACTTTGTAACTTTTTACATTTTGGATTATTTATTGATTTGTTTTAAACTGTTTTTAATATTTAATTGATTTTAATGTTTTGTTTTTAATTGCTGTGAACCGCCCTGAGACCTTGGGTTAGGGCGGTATAAAAATGCACTAAATAAATAATAAATAATAAATAAACTCCCATAATCCCCAGCCCCAGTGGCCTTTACTCCTACTGCAGGCAGGAGTCTCTTTCAGCCCTATCTTGGAGATGCCAGGGAGGGGACTTGGAACCTTCTGGCAATGAAAACAAATTCCTGACGTTAGGATGGCATCCTGTTCCTTAATTCTAGCACATCTGAGCCACTGTTCTGCACATGGCTCCAATGGGTGGCCTTCAAGCCTCTAGTAAAAATGTTTGTCCACCCCTGATATAAAGCTTGGGGATGGTCTTGAAGGGCAGGCAAAAACTTCTCTTGACAAATCCTGCAGAGAGATGCACTGCACCCTGAAGGGGTCCCTGCTAGCATTCCCTCTAACAGGGAATTCCAGATGTTGTTGACCACAACCCCCAGCATCCCCAGCTGTGATGGCCTTTGGCTGGGAATTATGGGAGTTATAGTCAACAACATCTGGGATTCCTGGCCTGTTAGAGGGAACACTGATCCCTGTAATTTACCCAGATGCTTTAAACACACAGCCTTCCCCTCATCATGTTAAGCATTTTGCTAGTATATACTGTATATATTTAACAAGCCAGGTTCTGTTATTCCTTTGCACCCTGGCGTGATCAATAATCAGAGCACATGATGGGACTATGCAGATGAAAGGGCAAGGCCATGAGCAAGCTTGATTCTCACAGCTTATGGTCACCAGGAAGCAGTTTTTGTCTTGATCCAAATGCATCCCTTTACTTTCACCTGCATCTATGAATAATTGCCATTACTTTCTGAGAAGTAAAAGGCTACACTTAGGGACCAGTTGAACATACCAAGCTGTTTATATAGAGTCAAACACTTGGCCTATCTAGCTCGGTATTGTCTAGTCTGACTGGCAGTCGCTCTCCAGTGTTTCAGATAGGGGTCATTCCCAGCTCTATCTGGAGATACAAGAAATTGCCAAAGCAAGGGCTCTGTCGCTCTTCTGTGGCCCCATACCTGTTGCACGGAGGGCCAAAGCTTCAGCACATGATGAGGGGGCTGACCCCCATGCATGGGGATCCATCAGTTCACATGATTACAATCAGACAGTTCACCCAATTATAATTAGGGTAGGACAAGTGTGCTGTGTGCACTCCTTTTTTGCAATTATGTGCATGGGAAACAGCAAGGGCTGAGGAAGAGGAAGTGACCATCTGGGAGGGAGGAGCTGCGTCAGACGGCAGTTCCTCCTACCTCAGTAAAGTGGGAGGAGAGCTGGTCTTGTGGTAGCAAGCACATCTTGTCCCCTTTGCTAAGCAGGGTCCACCCTGGTTGCATATGAATGGGAGACTTGGTGTGTGAGCACTGTAAGATATTCCCCTCAGGGGATGGAGCCGCTCTGGGAAGAGCATCTAGGTTCCAAGTTCCCTCTCTGGCATCTCCAAGATGGCGCTGAGAGAGACTCCTGCCTGTAACCTTGGAGAAGCTGTTGCTAGTCTGTGAAGACAATACTGAGCTAGATGGACCAATGGCCTGACTCGATATATGGCAGCTTCCTATGTTCCTAAAGTGCTGGGTACTAGTGCTGGATAGGACAGCGTCATCCAACCCAGTTTCTCCTTCCACACACTATCACAAAATGGGAGTCCACACAGCCCCTGAACTAATTATAATCGTGTCACAAGAACAGCCACAAGACATGTCTGTGCAAAACATACAAAACTACGCTGCATCAGCAGAGAGATCTTTGAAATATTTCACAACACCCTGCCTGCAACAGCATATACAAGTCCTCTGCCACCGTGAAAAGCTGCCTGAACAAATGTTTCATCTAATGCAATGGCTGCTGTCCTGAACTTTGCTAAAAGGTTTCATTGCAATGCAATCTCCCCTGAGCCCTCATTGACCACTTAAGTTATATAATTGCTATGAAGTTTCACTTGACTTGTTTTTCAGTGCAGCTGATTACAGCCTCCTGTTCTGTGCTTTGAGTAAGAAGCTTCCTCCAGGCTATAATGGGCCTGAAATATCATTGCCACTAAGCTTTTCTTTGGGGTTTGGGAAAAAAATGCATGACAAATGTTACAAAGGCAAGGCTTTTAATGGATACCTGGAAATTAATAGGAAATATTTTTGTAAGTAATTTAAATTAGAGAAAGTCATCATCGTAATGAGACCTAATTTTAAGCTTTGACATTTTTATAATACCCGGGTGTCTGCATAGATCAGCGATTCTTGATTTCAAAATAAGGCTTTTAATTTAAATGCAAATGGAAGTGACTGTTTACTTCTTTGACCCATAGGGATTTCCTCTTTTCTCTCAAACAGTAAGTTTTACAGATGGATTGTATGTCAAAGAGCCATAACATTCAGGTGCCCATTCTCCAATTTAAGGTCACACTTTGGAATAGTAGTACAATGAACCATCTAATGGTTCAGTGTGACCAGAGCAGTCTGCTCATCTACAGAGATTAGCTGTTTTATAGCTGCTAGTACTGCTTCTCAGCACTAATGGCGCAGCAGGGAAATGACCTGACCAGCAAGCCAGAGGTTGCCAGTTTGAATCCCCGCTGGTAAACTATGAGAAACACCTATATCAAGCATCAGCGATATAGCAAGATGATGAAAGGCATCATCTCATACTGCGTAGGAGATGGCAATGGTAACCCCTCCTGTATTCTACCAAAGACAACCACGGGCCCTGTGGTTGCCAGGAGTCGACACCGACTCGATGGCACACTTTATCTTTACTGCTTCCCCATACTTTTTTTAAAAACCCATAATGGGGCGGGGTGGGGGGGAGGTTAGACTAGAAATCTTATCCTCAGCACACATTTTCCTGTGCTTAAGGAGCTCTCCCACTGAAAATCTCCCACTGAAAACCAGGCCTACGTGTTGCCAGGATCACATCCAGGTGGAATGAAGACCAAGGTAAGAGCAAGACCGGGGTGGGTTTTTCATGAGGTGATGTGATATGTTCATCCCAAGTGGCAGATCATTGGGGTGACCAGATGCCCTCTTCTGCCACCCGTTGCCATCTGAGCAGCACAACCACTGCTCGGCAAAATGCCACTCTGAAATAGTCATCATCATAATCATCACCATCCTCCATGGTGACAGTACCCACCACTGCTTGGCTCAATGTGTACCACCCCCACCACCATGCACACCTCTCTTCTGCACTGCTAGTCTGGTTAAGAAAAGGAGATGGTACAGATGAGGAACTGTTGAAAAGGCCAGAGACATTCTACAGAGGGTCTCCAGTCTTCCACTGCCCATCTGATCCTTCCACTCGGTCTCCCTTATCATTATCTGCCCAGCAGCATGCAAAGGAGGCATGAGAACGCATGCACCAGTTCAGGTGGCAGTGGCTTTTGCTTTAGCAAACAAGAGGAGAAGGTGGAAGAAGGGGTGTGCATGAGAAGGGAAGGCAGCTTTTGGTGTCCTACCTCAGGCACACAATGGTCTTGTATTCTATTCTATTCTATTCTATTCTGTCCTGTCCTGTCCTGTCCTGTCCTGTCCTGTCCATCTATCTATCACATTTTTATACCGCCCAAAATGTGAGTTCTCTGGGCGGTTTACAAGACAATAAAAACCAATAAAAAGATTAACACATTAAAATTTAAAATTTTAAAACTATTAAAACACAATTAAAACACAGTTAAAACAATGTCTAATTAAAAGCCTGGGTGAACAAATGTGTCTTGACTGCCTTTTAAAAAGTTGTAAGAGATGGGGAGGCTCTTATGTCAGCAGGAAGTGTGTTCCAAAGCCTTGGGGCAGCAATGGAGAAGGCTCGTCCCCGAGTAGCCACCAGACGAGCCGGCGGCAACTGCAGACAAACCTCTTCAGATTATTTTTATTTCTTAAATACCCAGGGCCCAAGCTGTTTAGGGATTTATAGGTTATAACCAAAACCTTGTACTTTGCCTGGAAACTTATTGGCAGCCAGTGTAGATCTTGGGCTGCCACTGGGCAAGACAGGACTAGGTCTAGGAATACTAATGCCACCGCAGGGGCGGAGCTACAATTGGGCACACAGGTTCAAAATCCTGTGCACCCCCTGCTGCCTCCAGGGCCCCCTGGCTCACTTTTGGGGCCACCCAGATCATCTCCCCTCCCCTGCCGGACAGCGAGAGTGGGAAAAGATCACTTAACGGGCAACAAACAGCTGCTGCTGGTATCTGGATGGCAACATGGGATGGAGGCACTCAGCCTGGCATCCTACGGGGAGGTTGCCCTGCCCCTTGTTGCTCAATTGGTCTCAGCACATTCATGGAGACCAACTGAGCACCGGTGTGGGGGAGTTAGTCAAGGATGCAACTCAAGCAGAAAGAAAAGTTCTTACAAATAGGGACAGGCTAAATAGACTGAGAAAGAGAGAACACCGCTAGATGTAGTCAGGTCTAGTTTCTGGGCATATGTTAGTTGCATGAAAACAACTAATAATAGATAACAGCATTAAAAGTCATTCCTTCCTAGTCATTCCTAGTGTACTATGATTAGAATGGGCCTGCCGTACCTCACAGTATGTGGTTGTAGACAAACACATCCAGAAAGTGTCATACTCCAAAATTAGATGGAGAAATAGATGGATCAAAACAAAATGATTTCAAGAAGAAGAAGAAGAAGAAGAAGAAGAAGAAGAAGAAGAAGAAGAAGAAGAAGAAGAAGAAGCAGAAGAAGAAGAAGAAGAAGAAAGCACCATTTCTAGTTGGAGTTGTAGCTTATGTTTTTAGTTGAATTTTATGGATTGTTTTAACTTTCAATTTTATATATGTTTTTAATGTGTTACATTTTTTGGTGTGCTTTGTTGTTGTAAACCACCCAGAGACTATGGTTGTGGCAGGTATATAAATGTGTTAAATAAACAATAACTAAAAGAAATAAATTTTGCACACAGACTTTTACACAGTCTTTATGGACTGGATGCATTGGACAAGTACATCTGATATCCCTCAAAGCCAGGAGTGCAGGCAGAGGAAAAAGGTGGAGGAGCAGCTCCTCACTTTTTTGTGGGGGGGTGGGGGGAATAGCCTTTTGGAGAAGTGAAAAACATGTTCTAAGGATTAACTATGTGGGTTATTAAGTTTGGGGGGAAGAGTTCAGTAAAATGAGAAACGAATGCCTCAAACACTGGGGGAGGGGGGATATGCACCCTCTGTTCAAAGCCCTATGCAGATAAGTCTACCTTGTATATCTAGAGTTGTTGAAATATTTTGCAGTGTTTTATGACAAATATTTTATAGTATCTTCACATTCTGTAAAACAACTAATCCTCTAGAACACACACATTCTCATCATGAACTTCCCTGAGTTAAGAAAAGAATTGCTTCAGGCTTGCCAAGGTTAGTGGCCAGAGTGGGCAGCTCAGCTTGCAAAGATGCCTCAAAATACCAGTTGCAGGACAGCAACAGCAGGAGAGAGGGTATGCCCTTAACTCTTGCCAGTGAGCTTCCCAGAGGCATCTGGTGGGCCACTGAGGAGGAAGCCTATAGTAGCATAGTAGCACCCATTGATAAACCTGTCCTCCATGAATTTAGCTAACCTTTTCTTAAAGCCATCCAGGCTGGTGGCTGTCACCACATCTTGTGGCAGAGAATTCCACAAGTTAATTATATATTATGTGGGAAAGTACTTCCTTTTGTCGGTCCTAAATTTCTTGGCAATCAGTTTCATGGGATGACCCCTCCCACTGGGTAAAATTGGGACATATGAAGCTTCCTTCTACTGAATAATCATACTATTCTTCCATCCAGGTCAGTATTGTCTACCCAAACCAGCAGTGGCTTCTCCAAGGTCTCAGACAAGAGCCTTTCCCCAGCCCTACGTGGAGATGCCGGGATTGAACCTGGAGCCTACTGCACACAAAACATATACTCCATCATTGCACTATGATGCAAGCAACAGGCTCTTCAAGTTAAATCTCTGAGCAGGTAGACAGATGCTCCTCACCTCTAGTTCACATGTAGAATAAAGCATGCACATGAACACTAAGACTTCTTGCAATACAATCTGCTATTTTACACACTGCAGCTGATGAGGCTCATTTTGAATAGTAGATATGTAAACCTTCCGAACCCAAGCAAAGTGGGCTGTTTTGGCCAGATTTTACCCAAGTGGACCTGAACCAAATTGCTGGCCTATTCAGGTTCAATTCAGCCAAATCGGGCCTGCTTCTCTTTGGGTGTTTTTGCTACTCCTCCCCCGATTTCTCCCCTACTTCACTTTATTTTTAGAGAGAAGACAGATGCAGGCAAGCCATTGACCCAGCCTCTGAAAATATTACAATTCTTCACACACCCCAAAAAGGCAAAATCCAAGCAGTTCTAGTAAGAACTATTCTGCCTAACTTCCTTTCACTGTCTCTACAACTGGACTAAATTTTGTACAAATAGGCCATTCACAAGTTAACACACTTGCACCTCAAACGTTCATGCATCCGCCATCTTGAACTGGGATGGATGGCATCATCACAAACTATGCCATTGAGGCATCCCTATGTGTCCCTACAACTGTACCAAATTTGCCTGAAATCATTTAGACAGTCCACAAGTTATCCCACTTGTGCCTCAAATGTTAACACATCCACCATGCTGTCACGGTGTCCTTACAACTGTACCTGATTTGGTTCATATTGGTCCAGGCATTGCAAAGTTGATACGAGGGCCAGGGAAACACACACAGACAAGGAAACACACACAGAATGCTGGGTTATCTCATAAGCCTCCTGGAAAGTAGGCTAAAAACAACAAAAACCACCCTGTGACTTGCCCAGGATTGCAAGAAGAGGAAATAACCCATCTTCTAGCAACCTTTTCCAAAAAGAAGCTACATTGTGCTGCCTATGACTGTCTTCTTTCTGTAAATAAAGCAGACAGGGGAAAGGTGTTGGAGCAGAGGGACTGGTGAAAGACTGGCAAGTGGCCAGAGTGGTTCAGCCCAAATTAAACCACTTTGCCAATCCACAGCCCAAAGTGAATTGGAGACTGCTCTAAAGACTGGGGTGGCTCCTGAATTGAATCATGGCTGCTTCACATATTATACAAATAACAACATATTATAGGAGAATTATGAGGTCCCACCTGCTAGAATATCTTTAACCCAAAGAACAACTCCCTTTTAGGCTTTTAAATATGCATAACACCGGGTATTGCAGAGTAAATGAGTTTAGCATATAGCAGATGGAGGAGATCTTGCAGCACTATGTAATAGTGATCACGGCATGAGCAGCAATCCTTAATATAAGCATAAAGCCTGTCCCTATTTTCACTTGTGAAATACTGGAGGACGTGGTGTACTTCTGGATCAGGATAACTGCCTATGTGTGAGTAGTTAACACATTATTAGTAATGGCTGAAGCTGTCACATGATATGAAGCTTTTCCCCCCCAAGTACTTTGCTGGCTGCAGTAAGGACTTCTTGGAACATATTCAAATGAATGAATGACTGTTGAAACAAAGGAATGTTACATGGGAGATGACAGGGAAGGAAGGGTCTAAAATATTCAAGAGAAAAGCGTTGCTTCTTAAAGTGGAACTCTCAACAGCCCCCTTTTCTTAGCAGGCATGTCCACGGAGGCTGGATGGAAGCTGCAGAGGGCAGTGTTGTTGTGTATGTTATCTATACAGTCTGAGAGTATATAATATATAAGATTTTATTCACTTATTTATATTAAGGGTCCCTTTTTTGCATCAGCAACAAGGGCCTCCTGAGAAATCAGCTGCATTTGTATAGAACAGTATCCACTTTTTCTACTGAATATGTGCAATTGTACAGAACTACACTAAGCAAGAAAAGACTTATTGCTGAGCAGTGAACAGACACTGATTTTCTGAACTGAGAAGATCACAAGGGGTGAAAAATGGGGTAGAGGAGCAGCATTTTGGCCAAAGTGGTGAGACGGGCACAGAGCAGGGGCAAAAGAGAGGGGGCTTCGCAGATGGCATTTCTTCCAGGACTGCTATTTTTCTGCCACACATACCTGGCTGGAGTTGGGCTGGCAGGGAGGAAGGAGAGTGAGTCGCCTCATTCTCACACTAGCTTCTCCCACCAGGTGGGGGATATGTAACTTCTGTTATGATTTTTCCCTCCAAGGTGATCAACTGGCCTCCCGAAGTAGTGGTCAGTCAGTGACTTGCCTAACAAAAGTGTTGGCTGGCTTGCATTCATGGCTGCAAACTCGCTACATCACATTTACCACAATGAGGGAGCTGCAAGAACATTGCTGTTATATACACAGGATTACAACTCAAAATGGACCTAGGGACATCTGATCAAATCCCTTGCCCCAAAGCAGAGCCACCTATCGACCCCACTGCTGCACCTTGTACTTTTCTTCATTTTAAGTGGGTGGCTACTATCCACTCTTATAGAAGAAAGTAAAATGTTGTGTGAATGCCATTGTGGAGGTGGGGACAAAACCTGTCCGTGCTGTCATGACCCTAGATTCAGGACTTCCCAGATTGGGGAATAAGGAGGACAGTTCGGGGGGGGGGGAGGTGAAGTAGGGTGGGAAAATGCTATGACTCAGATCCTGGGGTCCCCTGCATTGCTGGGACTTCATCACCATCACCAGGAAAACCAGGGGAACTTGAGCTACCACTTCTACCATAACCAGGAGGACACAGGCATGCCTTCACCCTCTGTCTCGGAGGAGAATGCCAACCCTAACAGTCCTTCAGTGCCATTGGAACCAGCACTGAGAAAACAGAACAAAGCCCCTTTAAGGATGAGAGCCTTCCCCAGGAAAGGAGAGGTGCCAATTTACTCTACCTGGACAGCAGCCATAAAAACTAGCAGTCTGCTCCAAGCAGCTCCTGCAACCTCCCTTTGTTATTCTTGCTTGGAGCTAGCCAAGGTCCTGACCCCTTTTCCCTGCAAGCTGTCCAAGGTCTGGGTCCCAGATCCATGCCTCGGCTGAGAACCCAGCCAGACCTAGAACAGGATACCCTTCTGCTGCCTATGGATGTCCCTGCCTTCACTGACTGCAAACGTTCCCTCCATTTCATCACCTATTCCTATAATGATCATTTTACAAGAAGTGAATATTCAGCAAATGCCAGTAACTCTCCCACAACCCAATAAAACACAGCCCTAATTTCAAAAATAATTCTAAACCTAATTTGAAACCTAATCCACTTCCCAATATTATGGGGGGAGGAGCATATATGTTATGCTGAGCTCTTTGGGGGAAGGGTAGGGAAAATTTAATATGTATGATAATGCAGGCTGGACAGAGCCAGCGTAGTATAGTGGTTAGAGTGCTGTACTAGGACCGGGGAGACCCGAGTTCAAATCCCCATTCACCCATGAGACTTGCTGTGTGACTCTGGGCCAGTCACTTCTCTCTCAGCCTAACCTACTTCACAGGGTTGTTGTGAGGAAAAACGTAAGTATGTAGTGCACTGCTCTGGGCTCCTTGGAGGAAGAGCGGGATATAAAATGTAAATGTAAAAACAGGACTGAACATATATATAGCTTCAGAAGTGTTCTTAAATCCCAAAGCTATGGATTCTTCAAGCACGGGCAGTTTCCAAAAGGATTGTTCTACAAACACTGGAAGGATAGATCTACTCCTGATTTGTAGCTATGGATAAGTGATATGTGTTCCCTGCCAACAAACAGTTAAACTCATTTTCTCTCAACAGAATGGCAAACTCGGATTTTCAGCAATTCATTCTAATTTGAATGAATTGTTTGTTCCGTGAAAAAGAAATCTTACAAAGTTTTTAAAAATACTTTTAATAATTCAGATATTAATTTTTTTCTTTTTGTTGCCTTTAGAGTATTATAAAGTATTGCTTTATTTGAATCAAATAAATAAAAAGGGGAAAAATGTAGACCCTGCAAGGGCAAGAGAGGAGCTAAATGTGTGTTCCAATTCCCCCCCACCGTCTGATGCTCCAGCTTTAAGGTTAAACCAATAATGACACTTTGTAAGCACAAAGTATTGAAATTTATTGCCAAATGTATTTGAATTGTGGTTTTATCATTGCAAAGAGGAAGCAGTCCAAGAGATGACAAATAAAGGCATGACTAGGTAGCAGGGATGATACACTGGAACATCTGCAAAAAAATACAAGCTACCTGTAGCCAAGAATTGGTGGGACCATAACATTGAAAAAGTTGAAGAAAATGAAGATGTAAAAATATTATGGGACTTCCGACTACAAACAGACAAACATCTGCCACACAATTCACCAGATAGAACTGTAGTCGAGAAGAAAAACAAGTCAAAATAATCGACGTAGCAATACCAGGGGATAGCAGAATAGAAGAAAAAGAAATAGAAAAAATCACCAAATACAAAGATCTACAAATTGAAATTGAAAGGCTGTGGCAGAAAAAGACCCAAATAATCCCAGTGGTCATTGGCGACCTGGGTGCAGTTGCAAAAGACCTTGAAGAGCACCTCAACACCATAAGGGCCACAGAAATAACCATCAGCCAATTACAAAAAGCAGCTTTACTGGGAACAGCCTATATTCTACGACGATATCTATAACAACAGCAACAACATTGACAATAAAATTCAGCCATCCTAGGTCCTTGGGAAGGACTCGATGTCTGGATAAAACAAACCAGTCAATAATACCTGCCTGACTGTGTAAATAAATAAATAAATAAATAAATATTATTATTTTGCATCATATCAGCACTGATGGTCCCTACTCCCATACTAGTTCCAATCCAATGCAAAAATGTCCAATAGCCCCTACATCAAATTGGACCAATGCAAGGCACAGTCCTAATGAAAAATATCTGCACAAAACTAGTTTTCTGAAACTAAGATACTTAAACTAGCTGAGGTTCTTGAGTTCATAGCACATGGCCAGTGCAACCTTCAGAACTCATCAAGGTGATCTCCTTGAATTAGCCAATGAAGTCTACAACACCCTAATTCAATCTGGTGGAGTTTAAGCAAAAAGACACCAGTGACACATAGTTGCATGCCTGAGAAATTCTTCGTCTCTTTTGTAGGATCAAAAAGACAGAGAGGACGACTAATGCCACGTTGACACATCTCCCCCTCACACCGCCCATCCTCTCCTATCTCTCCTCAAAAGCAGCAGACTTGCAGGCCCTGTGCCAGGCGCTTCTGCCAAGGTCGAGGACAATAGCAAGCTCTGTACTCCTGCAGAGGAGTCATGCCAAATAGCAGCAGGTGGCACTGCCCAATCCCAGAGTCATTGCGCTGCAGCTGGCAAACTGCAAAGATCAGCCTCCCTGGGTAATTTCCTTTCTATCCTCACTTAGGCAGCCAAGCACCTGGCTGAGGATTCGGTGGCATTTCTCATAATTACCTCTAGAAAGGAGATTTTAAAGAGCAGATTCTCTTCTCCCCGTGGCCACAAACGGGGTATGGACTGAAGAGAGAGCCGCTTCAGCAAGCGTGCGGCACTTGCAATTACAGATCAGGGAAGCAGCAGACATCTGCCTAAAATCAATAGCTCCTTCCCTATTCCTGGGGAATAAATCGTTCCTTTTAAAGTAGGTGTCACCAATTTTGCAGGACCCTCCAAGGCTGGTAGGGCTCCAATTACCTTTAAATGCTTCTAACAAATGCCTTCCATTCTATGCTTTTCATCTCCAGTTGCCCCCGTATTTCCTTTTCAAAGGCAGCAGGTACTAGTAAATGCTTAAGACCAGAAAGAACTCACAGTCCAATGCAGCTGATCACAGTGGGTTGAAGAGCCCACTAAAAGCTGTGCTGGATTGTGGCCAGAGTGCTTTGCATTGGAGTGCTGAAAATTCTGTGCTCCTAACAACTTCCCAGATTAATCAGTGCAGTGACACACAGAAAAAGGAACTTGGTTCACAGTTTCATAAGAATTTCGTGTAGTAGATGGGGTCAGTCTTAAAGAGAAACATATATCACAGGCACGGTTTTGTTCACATGTAATACTGGAGAAATGTGGAGATAACCAGTAAAGTAGCCCTATCTCAGTGTTAGACCTGCTGGGGTGGCTGCACACCTTGAAAGGCAGCCCTGACAGTTCCGGGCCTCTCCCCCTCACAGCAGACATTTTGGAGGCTGCCGCGCATGCGCAATGGGCCTCTGCGTGGCCTGGGTCATGACCCAGCCATGCAGGGGCCCATTGCACATGCATGGCAGCCTCCAAGATGGCCGCTGTGGCAGGAGAAATGCCCGGAAAGGGCCGAAGAATGCCCAAACTGGTAGATTTTTGGCACAAGGAAGGCCGATGGGAGAAGGGGGAAACTCCGCAGATGACCCCCCCCTCCGGAGAGGGTAAGTACTAATATATATATTTAAATTACTCACAACCCCCTCTGCCCCGAATGGCCAGAGGGATTTGTTCCAGGGTTGAACCGAACAGGGGGTGGTTTGGTTTGACCCTGAACTGTCAAACATGATAAGACACCAGCAACAGACACTGGAGGGATACTGTGCTGAGGAGGGATAGGGGCAGTTGCTCTCCCCCTGCTCAACAAAGAGAACCACCACTGCCAGGAGTGCTTTTTACCAGCTGAGATTGATTCGACAACTCTACCAGCTGCTAACCTCCAGGCTGGACTACTGCTATACGTTTTATGTAGGGCTGCCTTTGTATGTACTTGGGAAACGTCAGTTAGTTCAAAATGCAGCAAAAAAAACCCCAGAGAGACCACATTGTGTTTGTTCTTAAATAGTGCACTGGGTGCTGATATGTTTCCGGGCAAAGTACAAAGTGCTGGTTATTACCTTTAAAGCTCTGAATGGCTTAGGTCCGGGTTACCTGAGAGAGTGCCTTTCTCCACAATGTCCCCACCATTCATTAAAATCATCAGGAGGGGTCCATCTTCGGGTGCCACCAGTTCATCTGGTGGTGAGCTGGGGGATCAAGGCTTCTCAGTTGTCACCCCTGGATTGCAGAACATGCTCCCCATGGATATGAGAGGATTATCTTCCTTGGAGGCCTTCAAGAGAGCCTTGAAGACCCATCTTTTTAGCCTGGATTTAATATCTAGTTTTAATTTCAATCTGTGTGGTGTTTTTTAAAAAATTAATTGTTTTATTATGTGTTTTTCATTGTAATGTAAGCCACCCTGAGCCACTTTAGAAAGGGCAGTAGAGAAATTGAAAAATAAATAAAAATAAGGAGGTCTTTGCCTGGCACTTAATGTCCCTCAAACTAGATGCTACATGAGCAGCCCTAAGGGTGCTGCTTTCCCCTGTTGCTACCCACTTCATTCCTATGGCAGGAGAATCCGGGAAGGGTCTTCCAGCAATTATAGCACCCAAAAATGAGTTGAATATGAGGTTTTGTATTTGTAGGCCTATATGAGTGAGCGAGGGAACTGGAGATAAAAGCTTCCAGAGCACAGGTGAGCAGCCCTGCAGGTTTCATGAGCATTAAAGCTGCCAGAGTGTAGGAATCTCACATTAATCTTAGTTAATGAAGGCTGAAATATTCCAGTTTAGCACTTCAAACCATTATGCAACACAGAGAGACCACCTGATTGGTGTGTATTTGCTCAGCAGGAAGTCCGACATCTGTTGCTCCACACAGTGAGGAGAGCTGTGCACAGCAGCAGAGAGACCCATTACTCCCATTTGTTCCAAAGTGCACAAAGAAACACTTTGGTGCGAGGACTGGGGAAAGAAGGATTTTACCAGCCAATGAATGTCAAAGCAGCATGCCTACTAGGAGCATTCATAGCAGCCTGCTATTCCAGAATAAAGTTGATACTAGGGTATGTTGTTTTTCTTCTCCAAGCCTATCCTTTAGCAGAAAAATCACATTCTTTGCACTTGGAGATGACAGGGACAAGAACATTAGGAATTAGAGGTGTATATGAATCATAATTCAAAATGGTAATTCGTAACACATCCCTTGCACATTTAAAATGGAGGAGAGCAGGTGCATGCCTGCTCCCCCACCACTTTCTGAATTGACAGCACGCCTCCCAGCTATCTTGGTGTACCAGCAGTGCTCTGCCCCCAGCTGCCCCCACGTGACACTAGCACACACGTGGCTGCACACATGCATGGTTCATTGCCAAATGGCAAATGCGATTCCATATTGGCAAAGGGAAAGTGCTATACATTTGGACAAAAATAACCCCAACTTAAAGTATACGCTGATAGGAGCTGAGCTGTCAGTGACTGACATTTCCCCCCTGTAAAGCACAGGTGGGAGGGAGATGCCATATCATGATATTGCTTCCCTTCCTGGGGCACTACAGGCTGGCTGCCAAAGAAAAAAGTAGAATTTTAAAACCCTGTTGCTGTTGTCTATAGAGGCAGTAGAGAAAATAAGAGTATACCATGCTGCCCCTGGTAAGCCCATCCCCCCACCCCAATCCAATCCAGGGTGCGCATCAGACACTTTGTAGTGAATCCAACTTGATGTAGGCAATTTTTTCATTGAACCTGGTCCAATGTGGGCCCAGAGGTAGTCTCAGGCATCATCAGTGGGCCCTTCCAAGGGCTTCGGCTCCTCAGGAATTGCCCAGTAATGCTGATCCATGATGCTGGCCCTTCAATGACATCACAGCATCAACTGTGTTAAATGAGATGTTACGAGACAGAAAGACATAGAGCACTGGCAGCTTTGTCTCGAATTCTCCTCTCAGAGAGGTTGTAATGTGGGGCTAATAATACCAGCCTCTCCATCTCTCTCTCAACATGGAGAACTGCCTGGAGCCTTTGGAGTCTGGCGGTACATAAAACAAAACAACAACAACAACAACATCTAGACCCACCTGAGATCAGCCCTGAAGCCAAGTGAGCAGCAGCCTGCAAAACTTATTAGGCACACACAGCACTAATTGAAGTGCACCCAATTCTTTATGCTTCTATAGTTGGGTGGGGACAGGGATGAAACAAAACAATAAATCACGACACGAGGACCTGGTGGCATAATTACCGCAGTTTCCACAGAAACGTTCATGGCGCTCGAGGCTGTAATGCCATGTAGCGTCCCATTGCCATGCATTAAATAACCTCCTTACTGACTGTACAAGGCATCACGGGCAAAATTAGTCCAACTGAAGTCTCACCAATGCCCTTGAGGTTCTGTGCTCCCGACGACTAATGAAGAGGCACTGCTGACTGTCAGGGAGTAGCGTGGGAGGCATTCATCTTTGTGGCAGAAGCAATTAAATCCACTCAGAGAATGATGCGCATGGAAGGAGTTAAAGTCCCAGCCTCTAAGGGCTGGTGACAATTGAGGAGAGATGTCTCTGGTATGTCAAATATGCTTAGGTATCCCTTGGTAGCTTGAAAGTGTGGAGCAACAAGGTACCTGGCATATGTGCCAATTGTCCTCCTTCACCAGGGCAGTCCTTGTTTTCCAGGAGCTGTTCGTGGTACAATTCTGTCCCTATGTTGCCATTGGGGGAGATCTAGGGCCATTGACTTACTGTGCAATGTTAATTGTGCACTATAACATTGCATTCATGCAGATGCACAACAGTGCTCTTGGGCAAGTGCAAAAATTGCAGAGAGTTGCACAATGGTGCAGTCGTTGGAAATAACGGCTGTACTATTGTGCAACAGTATTTGGTGATTTTTTCCTTCACTTGCAAAACTACATGAATGTTACAGTGCACACATAATGCGCATTATGTCAGCCACTGAGTTCAACAGAACTCACTCAAAAGTTAGTGTGTAGGAGACTGTAACCATAATTAGTGATCCTGGGATTGGAGAAAAGACAGTTTTATTAAAACTCCTATTTTAATAAAAGCTACAGTTCTATGTACATTTATGTCTAAGTAGATGTGTACATGATCAAGCTGCAAGCATTCATTTTATTTAGTATTCTGAAACTTTTTAAAAACAGTTGGCCTAAGCCTCTCTACTTATGCCAGGGCAGGATGCCAGGGCAGGACAAGCTATTTCAGAGTCTATTAAGACAACATACAGGAGGTAAAGCAATACCTTCAGCAATGTACAATGGGCAGGAGAGTGTGTTGTCACATTCACCAAATAATCCTTAGTGTGAGAATAGGGCAGGGCCGCTCCAAATACACAGAAGTGGCCCTATTTTTCTCTGTGAAACGTTGGTGAGAATCACTCTGGGGGGAAACTGATTTTTCATACAAATGCTGCTCCCAGATGCTTAGCCATTCAACTCTTGAATGACCGAGACTGTGATGGCCCAATACGCTTTCTTGTGTAACTGACTGGATCCACTGTGTTCAGATCTCTGACAGAGTGGGTTCAGAGTTCATCTAAACCACAGTTTACATCATGGTCTTCACAATGAGGCTGGGGGTGATGGGAGTTGAAGTCCCACAACAGCTGGTGAGCCTCAGGCTGGTCACCCCCGATTTAGATTATCACAAATGAGAGCCACAGGTTCATGTACTCCATTCCCCTACTTCATGTGCTAGTGGGAAACAGAAGCTTTCGCCTTCCATTTTAAACTAACCAGAGCTCTGTCTATCATCCAGGGTTGAGAAACTGTGGATAGGTGTCCCCACAATACACACACACATGGATCTGAAACCATTTGATTCTTGCTGGTTTGAACAATTAAAACTAACCACAGTTCCCTGAGTTCGGACAACACATGGAGCTCTAGTGTAAAATGGAAAGGTGTTTATCTCCTCTTGAAGATGGAGGAGAAGGAAGTGGCTGATATTGCAACGGGAAAGGGGCAGTTTTCACTAGCAGTCTCTTCCTTCCTCAGTCCTCTATGTATCCTGAAAGTATGTTCCCGAGGGTCCTGCAGTCTTTAGACACATGTTTTTAGAAGTAGAGAGCTGTAGGAGGACGGGCTAGGTGAAAAATCCCCCCTCCTCCATAAAACATTATTCAGTGTGTGAAACATCAGTCTGAATTTCAGCCAGTAGGGTGGAGTCTAGGAACCTGTGGCTCCCCTGGGCTCATTCACTATAATCTTAGCTGATGGGCTGAAAAGCAGAGCTATAATCTGAACCAGGGCTGTGCTTCTTTGGCTCTCCTGTTGCTGTTAGACTATAGATCCCATCATCCCCAGCCACAGTGACCAATAGTCAGGAATGGTGGGGACTGTGGTCCAACACCTGCAGGAAGGTTGATGTTGTGCAGCACTGATCTATCTGAGCCTACCACCTGAGCCAGCCCAAAGTCAAGGAGTATCCTGTCCTCTTATTTGGGGCAATACTGCTGACAAATCCTCAATAGGGCACTTCTTAAGAGGAAGGCATGGCTCATATAATATTTACAGGAGAACAAATAAAATACTTTCCAAACCGTATTAAAAGCAATGCATCAACATTGTCAATCGTAAAAGCCATGATAAAAACTGCTAGCAAAAGAAGCAGCGCCAAAAAGGACTTTGCCAGCTCCCTCTGGAAGGCCTTGGCCAGCCTTTGAAAGGTCAAGAGGGAGATGAGCTGTGGGGATCCCCCACAAGGCACAGAACTCCATTAGAAGACCACAGCTGCTGAGAAGGCCTGCTCCTCTGAAGGCTGCAATACATGCAGCAAAGAACTCTGATTAGATCCTGGTGCATGGGAAGATTCACACAGGGGCTGACATTTTGCTCAAGACCCAGGGCCCAGACTGTTAAAAGCTTTTAAAGAACTCGATGCAGACACTTTCTGTTCTGCCTTGAACCTAACTAGAAGCCAACGGAACTCTTGCAAAATAGGTGTAATGCAAGGGTTCTCAAACTTGGGTTCCCTTATGTTGCTGGACTACAACTCCCATAAAACTCCAGCCACAATGGCAAAAAATCCATTGTGGCTGATAATTATGGGACTTGAAGTCAAACAACATCTGGGGACCCAAGTTTGAGAACCCCTGGTATAATACGTTCTTTTGGAGTTAACACATATTGGAATCTGGTCAGGCACATTCTGAACCAGCTGAAGGATAAATGTTGCAAATGCATAGATATCATTGTGTTTCCCCCTGCACACTAGCTTAAGGGCATTTTACTTTTGAATAGTACAGGAGAAATGGTAGTTTCAAGAAATCAGATCTCCAGCACTAGCCAAGTGCAAATCACCTTGCTATACAGGACATGTTGAAACACTCCAAGGAGGATTTTGGTTTAAAAGCTAACAGACCATCACATCTGACATGGTAATTACTCATTAACTCTCTCGCCTCACTTTTTTTTTTTTTTTTTTGCCAAGAATGGCCATTCTTTCCCTTTCTCACATTTTGAGCGCAGTAGAAATAAAAGAGTTTATGTCTCAAGAACAAATGTCTGGAAAGCCTCTCTAAAATAATCCGACACATCATATCCATACTCTACAGGCCAGATTGCAACGTTTTGCATATCCTGTAATTAACCATCATTTTAGAACCATATGTTTTCTCAGTCATACAACCTCCTACTGCGACGCTAAGCTGGCATCCTTTTCCTAAATGCACTGGATGAAATCCAACCAAAGTTAGGTTTGCTTAAGTCTCTCTGAAATTAATGAAGGCTGCAGTCAAATCCTAAGCATGCTTTCTCCAAAGTTCCCTAGGATTTACTCCCAATTATATGTGCATAAGACTGCAGCCTTCAACACCAAACCAGGCTCTTTAACATTCCACTGATTTAAATGGGACTTAAGTTCTCCTTAACTTCCCCGGATTAAACTCACTGTGCAGAAGGCCCATTGATTTCAACAGAACTTACTATCAAACAAGATACTTAGTTAGGATAACAGTCTTTGTATTGTAAATAAGGGTGGGCGGGGGTTGACTGTAAATAAAAGCTGACTGTAGTCCAACTCCGGCCAATTTCTAGTGGATCTAGAGGTGACCCAAGACATGTTGGTAGCTGAGGCAGAATATCCAAATATTATGACCTCAATGTTAGTGAGGTATAACAAACTATGAAATAACTGGCAATTTGCTGTGATTTAATGATACTCCAGTTTGACATCCAAGCCTGCCATGTGATAGGTGCATGTGCCACCAATAGAGGAGCCACTGCTTCTCTTCTTACTGCTGCTTTATAGTAATGGGTTTCCAGCTGGTTCCATGTTGGCTGGCTCTGATATAGTTAAACACTGTATGGCAGAGAAAGGACACCATCAGTGGAGGACATGATTGCGCACCCATGCACTGGCATGGGGCCCACAGCTGATAAGAATCCCTGAAGCTGGGGCTGGATGCTGCAACTTGCTTTAGCCTTATGCACAGGCTCCACTATGTGCACAAAGTTACATAACCTCAGTTGATAGGGGAGAGGAGGAGCAACCACTGTCACCCCTAGAGCTGGAGAACATTCCTGGGTCTACCAGGTGGTGGCAGTTAGCATGGAGGAGAGGGACAGAGAAGGAACAGCAGCTGCTGCTATTAACAGTCCAATGGAAATCAAAGGATCCATCTCTTCCAGTGGCAGTAGCAGGTTTTGCTTCTCCCTCCTGAGCTCTGCTGCTCAATGGGCCTGAAGGGAGAGGGAGGAGCAGTAACAGCAGCCGCCAGAGGAAGAACTGAAGCCTTCTGGACACATCAGGTGGTGACGAGGAGGAAGAGCAGCAACAGCCACTGCTGGAGGAGCTGGTGTCATCTTCTGGATTCACCAAGGGTTTGCACAGGTCCCATAGATAATGCAATTGATACCACAAACATCTTCAGGGAAAGTAAGTGCAATCGGGTGACTGATGGTCGTGTCCTCCTTTACTTCCTCATCCAGTGATTCTTCTCTCCTCTCTTTCTCCTCCCACATAACTTTTCTGAACCAACTGGAACTTTTAACACTATTGCATCCCCCCTCTAATTTAAATCAGCAGAGGCAACAGCACCCCCATGAAGTAGGCTTAGCACCATCCAGACAAGACGCAGCACACAAGCCTGTGTTTCCATGCTGTAAATTGTTAGCCTAGATTTAAAAAAAAAAAAAAATCCACACACAATACAACAAATATTTACAGATATTTACAGGCATCATCTTCAGCCACAATGGCCTTTGGCTCTTGTAATCCAACAGCATCTGGGCATCAAAGGTTGGGAACCCTTGATATAGAGCAGGGCTGCTCAACTTCGGCCCTCCTGCAGATGTTGGCCTACAATTCCCATAATCCCTGGCTATTGGCCACTGTGGCTGGGGACTATGGGAGCTGTAGTTCAAACACAGCTGGGGGGCCTAAGTAGAGCAGCCCTGGTATAGAGCAACAAAGCCATTTGCCATTTTACAGAATACTTAGAATATACACAAGAAAAAGAGACCTCACCAGTTTCTTTCCTTTTTTCCTCGAGGTTAGAAAGAAAGAAACTCAAGAAAACTAGTTTATTTTTTCCCATAAAATCAAAATTTCAAACATGAACGCCACATAGTGGGAGAAAGGCTTGCAAGGAGGACGAAATGAAAACATGCAGTACCGCTGGGAATGCCACAATTTGAAACCAGACTGTTCATACAAGTGCCAGAGAAGTAGAAAGATTAAGAAGAAAAACAGCACTAACTAAAGCCCACCTGGCAGTCACTCGCGAGAAATCTCAGGAAGCCTCAGCAGCCAGATGGTGTGAAATGTTTTTAGAAAGTGTGGGCTTGCCTTGTTCCATCCTGCCTAATGAAAAAAGAATTATGATGGATCTCAGACTGCCTTGAAATTTTTATTCTTACACTGGAGGCGATTTCACTGCAGGCCACAGAGGCTGGAAACTAGCCATGGAGGGTCTGCGACATTTTCATTTTTAAACTATTGCAGTTTTCTAAGCCAGCGATAGTAACAAATATCCATCTAGGCTAAGCGAGCATCATGGTGCTCATCTTTAGCGGGGAAGCAATTCCCCACAGCAACACCTACTTGGTGTAGAAATATTACTATACTAGTCACCACATCCATTTAGCAGCAATGGTATAAGTAGCTTGGGCGTATTCCCTGGCTGCAAAGCATTTGTGCTCTCTGCTTTTTCAGTTTCTTTTTCCAGTTTTTTTTGGTTCTGGAAGCCCAGACTCCACACACCCCCTACCTCTAATACACTCGGACATGATTTGTGGACCCTCTCAACACTCCCAAATGCCTCCCCCGTTAACAGAAGTTTGTGACATTTCTATGCTTATCCACATGCTCCATTAGTAGTCAGCAATATATTGACGGATTTTACAGAAAATATCTATGCTTTATTACGATTGTATCTCACCACATAAATGTGTGAAAGAAATGTCAAGAGATTTAGGCCAGAGTCCCTCAGATGTTGATTGGATTTGTATGTGGAATAAGGTAACTCCTAGATTAATGTCAGTGGAAGAAAAGGAAACATTTTATAAGTTACAATATCAGTGACACAGCATAGTTTAAATTGTGGTTACAACACTTACAATGTATGCTGGCAAAGTATGTCAATAAAAGTGGAATTTTTTACATTTATTTTTCACATTTTTTTACATTTATTTTTTACATTTTTTACATTTTTAATTTTTTACATTTATTGGCCAAGTATAATAAAAGTGGAATTTTTTACATTTATTCTGGGAGTGCCCAATTATAAGAACATTTGGGGAAGACATATTGAAATTGATCAATGAGATGGCCAGATATAAAACACCAGATGACCCTAAGGCAGTTCTTATCTTAAAAATGTAATGGAGAAGACAGACCTGAAATTTATAATAAGTCTCCGGATGCCCCCAAAGATTAATATTGCAGAACACTGGAAAAAGGAAGACGTCCCTCCAGTTATTGATTGGTATTACAGAATATGAACTATTGGAGTACTATTACAGAAGGAAGTACATTATATCACAGTTCTATAGATTTACAGAAAAATAGATGCCAATTATAATGTATTGGAATACTAAGTTCCCAGACAAGGTCAACTCATGTTTTTGCTTTCACTGCCAAGTTCAATCTTATTCTATGGAATTCATGTAACAATATCTGTGCTTTATAATTTTATTTGTGATATTGAGGTAGATTTTCTGTATTTTAAGTAGAACTTTTTAAAAATCCAAGTTTTAATACTTTTAGCTTTTCTTTACAACTTTTACAGAAGAAGTAAAAAAAATCTGAAATAGCTAAGTGTTTCAAACCTAAATATTGGAAGTATTATGGAAGGCACATGGCAAGTTAATATATTGTTATTGAAGAGAAGGGGGTGGGAAACCTATACAGGAAAAAATTAAAAATTAAACAACTATTTTAAAATGTAGATCCAATTCAATGCTATATACATATTTAATTGTAACAGAATGGCGATATTCATATCCACAAGCATTATTTATATCTTTTTTCACCTTCAAACACAGAATTCAAATACCATACAACAATCCTACTCCCACTCACATTCTCAGAATAATTTACATGTACTACCAACAAAGACACACAGAGGGGGAAAAAGTGTAGAGACTGCCCACAGATTAGACATATAGATACAAAATTGTACCCAGTTGCCATTGAAATTAAAATAACTTCATTAATGTTATGCACACTAAGGAATTAGCAGGCTATGGAAATGCAAGTTTGAGCACTCAGCACAATACAATGTACCATAATGCTCAATCTGAGTTTTTTTTAATTTTAAATGTGGATACAATTCACATGCACTCACATCCAATAACGGTCTTATACTATTTTTTCTTGTGTTTCATGTATCTTAATGTGTTGATTTTTAATATCTTAAATTTTGTACATTGCCTAGAGATGTTCATATCAGGCAGTATAAAAATATGATAAATAAATAAATGCAGGCTTGTTTGTGACACCCAGTGGAGATTTCTGGTTTTCCCTCCCCAGCAGACACCCATTCCATGTCAGAAATTAATAAAACTGTTTCATTATTTAGTCAACAGAATATGCAGTGTGCAACATTTTATTCAGAACTGCATCACGAACATTGCACATCTGCTTCTATGGCTAAATGTGTTCTGAATCTGCAACTTGAGCATGCAGGAACGTTGAAAGAAAGGGACAGACTGCATACATCCCTAACAGAGGGTGCCTGAATCAGATGGTGACACATGTTTCCAACTAATTTTAAACCCCTAACTTCATGCTTAGCCTTAAAAAAAAAACTGGGTCCGATTTCCAGATCAAAGAGTATTTGAACAATTACGTCGGCTTTAAAAAGCAACTGAGGTTTGAAAAGTTTATAGTGCACTTCTTTCCTGTCAGCTTGAGATCTTATGTGACATACAGTGGCTGACATCCTGACTGACAAAGCACATACCGAAGCAGAAATCTAGGAAGCTGCCTTCTACTGAGTCAGACCATTGGTTCATCTAGCTCAGTATTGTCTACACTGACTGGAAGCGGCTTCTCCTAGGTTTCAGGCAGGAGTCTCTCCCAGCCCTACCTGGAAATTTCAGGGAGTGAATCTGAGACTTGCTGCATGCAAGCCAGAAGATGCTCTTCCAACTGGGCTCTGGCCCCATCCCCTAAGAGGAATATCTTGTAGGTAGTCACCAGGGGTGTAGCTATAATTTCAGGGATCATTTCTATAGTGATCACCTGGAGAAGCGCGTTCATATGTTATCGGTCCCATTTATATAGCTACACCGGGGGTGTAGCTATAATTGGATGGGTTCAAGAACCCGGGCCCCCCAGCTCCCAAGGGGCCCCCAGCTCCACCCCTCCCTATTT
Organism: Hemicordylus capensis; assembly: GCF_027244095.1. Classification (NCBI taxonomy): domain Eukaryota; kingdom Metazoa; phylum Chordata; class Lepidosauria; order Squamata; family Cordylidae; genus Hemicordylus; species Hemicordylus capensis. The sequence goes on along the minus strand of NC_069661.1, from coordinate 20,417,422 downwards.
TCTTCATTATCTCCCTCATTCCAAGGGGCTGCCGGGGAGAGGGGCAAACACAGGCCTCTTCTCCCCTAGCTACACCCCTGGTAGTCACCCATCCAAATGCAAACCTAGGTGGAGCCTGCTTATCAAGGGAGACAACTCATGCTCTCTACCACAAGACCAGCTCTCCCCCACCCAAGTACACTCTGCAGGCATGCAGCAGCACCCCTCACACAACTTTGCCTATCCTCCTGCGCTCACACTGTTGGCAAGGGAGCCGAGAGTCTAGAGCGCTCCCCGTGCTCAAGAAGTGGTTGGGAAGATCGGTCACTGACCCTCTGCAATGCGTTCCCAATCTTGCTAAGCACTGCCATGCTCTGGATTCTTAGCCCTCTTGGGCAGCAGCATGAGCACAAGTGGACAGAGGAAGCTGCATGAGGCACACTGCATCAGGCCCACACATGCTACTTACCAGAGTGTTGTGTGTCAGCATTTCCAACTGGCAACATGGAGGGCCACAGTGCAGTGGCACACGGGTTATATGCAGAAGGTCCCAAGTTCAATCCTTGGCAGCCAGTTAACAAGGAGCAGGTAGCAAACGATGTAGGGGAAGAATGGCAGTTCAGTCCCCAAACAGCAAAGCAAAACCAGTTTGGTGAGGAAGCAGCAAAGCAAGAGGTCTTGAGACAGTTCTTTAGTACTGAAGAACTACAAGGATTTATTTAAAGAAAAGGCTACAAATGAATGTGAAAAGGCCTGCAGCTTAATTTCAGCTGCAGCTCATGGCTGGAGAGAGAGACCAAAACAAATAGCCATCTCTGGAGAGACAAAGTGGATACTAACACCGGAAGAACAAAGAGGGGAGGAGTCCAGCACTTTTATCCATGACCCTATCCCCCCCCCCCCCGCTGCCACCAGTGGTCACTATGAGACACTGCAGCTGAGAGCTGATGCTGCCAGGGTCCTAGCTCCAACAACTGATGGGATGAACCTCAGCCAAAGACCCTGGAGAGCCACTGCCAGTTAGATCATGCCGGGCTAGCTGGATGAATGGCTAGGCGTAAGGCAGCACATAAGGGGAAGGAGGACCGTCCATAGAATGCAGAGCATGTGCTTTACATCTAGAAGGTCCTGGATTCCATTCCCTGCCGCTCCACCTCAGAGATCTCAGGTATGACCTCATCTGAATCCTTAGAGAGATCCTACCAGTCAGAGCAGACAATACCAGGCTCAGTGGAGTACCTGGGATCACCTGATTTTAAATTTGTTCTGTCTTTGTACTTTTGAATATTAACTGTTGCCTTGGTCCTTGTTATGGATGTCTGCTGGATTTCATTGCATTTGCTGCATAATTGTTTCATGGTGTTATTGAATATTGTGGATTTTATATTTTTGTTTTTAATGTAACTTTTATTACATACATTGCCTTGGGATGAAGTGAAAGGTGACTCATCTGCTGGCTGACATCCATACTTAGCACTGCACTGGTGCACCAATAGCTGACCCGCAACACGAGGAGGGAGGGGTAAGTTCCAACTATTTCTCCTTTCTCCTGAAGTCCACTGTGCCTCCCAAAAATATGTACCTGAGGGTTGTGCTACCCTCAGGGACATATTTTTAGGTGGCACAGTGGGCTTCGGAGGGAAGGAGAGAGAACTTTAAATCGCCCCTCCTCCCTCACACTGGGTGTCTGTTAGGGCGGAGAGAGACTCCTGCCTGCACCCTTGGAGAAGCCGCTGCCAGTCTGTGTAGGCAGTATTGAGCTAGATAGATCAGTGGTCTGACATGATACAAGGCAGCTTCCTATGTTCCTACGTATTGTTGTTCCCAGCACAGTGCTAGTCTTAGATTTCGGTCACTATAAACAATCTGACTCTGTATAATGCAACTTCACGAGACCTGTCAAAGCTTCTTCTAGAAGCTAAAATGTTCAGCACTGTCTAAGAAGCCAAGCTCTATGCATGCTAGGCTCAATCCAAGCTGGGAGGAAGTACTTTGTCAATATTTCCTGGAACTAGCTTGGTTATTGCAACTACACAAAGCAAACAGTCTCATTTTAGGGTCTAGACCTAAGAGTTTTTGCACAAACAGAAACAGGTTGATATTGACTAATTTGCCAGCCTGTCACAGCAAAGCATGAAAAAGTGTACATGAGGGATGGTGCCACCTCTGCAGCTATAATTCCAACTCAGGGGGGAAAGGACTGGAGCCTCTGTGGAAGGGAAGCAGAAGACAGCCAGCTTTTTCATCCATTCTCCTTAACAAAAGAAACTGAAATGATTGCCCTAAGCACATAGATTAGATACCTCACGAAAGGATTTCAGGTCTGATTTGAATGATCCAACCACTCATAAGTGGAGAGAGCTACACAGTGAGCAGAACTCAAAAGGTGCTATAAACCCAACTCACATTGAATTTCAAGGGCAGAGGGTATGACCATGGAGCTCTCCTCCAGGACTCGGTGAGCATATTGGCCCACATGATGAGCAAGGCAACATTTGCTCTCCTGATCAGCCAGCACTGCTGCACTCATAGAAGGCAGCCCTGGCAGTGTTGCTCAAGAGCCCACTGCACAACTACCTAAAGTAGTGCGCCCACACTCACGCAACAAGTTATGCAGCACTGTTACATTGGAAAGGATGCAAATAGTGCGACACAAGCGCACTGTCTTAAGTAGTTTTGCAGCTGTGCTCTTGTGCAACACCACAGGGGCTGGCTTGCACATGGGCAGCAGCGCTGGGCGATCAGAATTACTGGCATTGCCTTGCACATCATGTGAGCCTACTGTCTGTTAGTTGCTGGCTCTCAAACTCAGGCTCCCCACAGCTGTTGCTAACTTACCTGATTTGTTTACAAGGACACACACAGCTGCCTTGCAGGGCTCCTAACCAGGACCTGTGCAGTGGTTCCAGTGCTCCCTCTAACAGGGATTCCCAGACAATGTTGACTACAACTCCCAGAATCCCCAAGCAAAAGCCATAGCAGCTGGGGATTCTGGGAGTTTTAGCCAACAGCATCTGGAATCCCTGTCAGAGGCAACACTGAGTGGTTCTAGTCCAAATCAGATAGGAATGAGGGAATCCGATGTTCTCTTTACAAGACAGTGCATAGTTAATTCATTGTGCCAGAATTTGACACAGTGAGCAAATGCACCACAGAGCCAAATGCCGCAAAACATTACCCAGATGTAACGCTTTTCTGGATAAGTCTGTTCATTTGCAAAGCGATGCATAATCTTTCCTTCAGCCATCATCTTCACCCAAAACCTGTTATTCTTATTAACCTGTTGATGGACCGAAGCAATGAGGTGGCAGCTTGCCTAAGGGCCAAACTGCACATGATGAGCAACATGGGGCTGCTGCCTAAAACGGCAACCCCTGTGTCAAGTAACCCTCGGCCATAATGCGTAGTATGGCGAACACAAAAGCTGACACCATCGTATCATGCCTCCCCCACCCCCATTCCTAGCCAGACGTAGCTAAAGCTCTGGAGCCAAGCCACAGGAAAGAGACCCAAGAACAACACCACATGGATTTGGGTCCATTCATTCATTCATGGTTAGCATTGGCACTTTTGAGTGGCCAAAGCACTGCACTTTATTCTCCAGCTGCAATCCATGTAAGCTAAAGGTAAGCATTATCATCCCCATTTTGCAGATGGAGAGGTGAGGCTGAGAAGCTTGCCTTGAGGTCACCTACTGAGCTCATGACAGAGATAAGATTCGAACTGGAGAAGTCCCGATCCATAGCTGGGCTCTCAGCAACTATGACGGGGCACCACCACTGATCCATCTTACTCCCACAAGCAGCCCCTAAGGAAAGTGGGTGGGGACAGCTGACTCACTTGCCCTGCTGTTGCACAGGGCAGGAGCCTCTAACCTAAAGGAAGAGAGCTCGTCTTGTGGTAGCAAGCATGACTTGTCCCCTTAGCTAAGCAGGGTCCACCTGGTTGCATATGAATGGGATACTAGGAGTCTGAGCACTGTAAGATATTCCCCTCAGGGGATGGAGCCACTCTGGGAAGAGCAGAAGGTTCCAAGTTCCCTCCCTGGCAGCATCTCCAAGACAGGGCTGAGATAGATTAGCGCCTGCAACCTTGGAGAAGCCACTGCCAGTCTGTGAAGACAATACTGAGTGAGATGGACCAAAGGTCTGACTCAGTATATGGCAGCTTCCTATGTTCCTCTGCCATTCTTTCGTGAACTCAGGCAGGGACCCAGCAGTTGCAACCCAAATGGTAGAAAGGGGCAGGGCCATTAGTCATAACTGGACAGTCAAGCAGGGATTTAACACCAGCTGTCCTTGCCTTTCAGGAGGCACATGGCTGGGGAAAGGACAGACCTGAATCGAGCTGCTCCCAGTCCAAGTCATCTCTGGAGGAAGGCACAGCTGTCCAGTTCCGCCCCAACGGAGACAGAGCAATATAGATGTTGGCCTTCTGCGGATGCGCAAGCTAAGCAGCTGCTCATTGCTCTCCCATTCTTCTTTTTCTTTGCATTCCCTCTTCAGTTGCTGAGACTCCCTCACTTTTGAGTGAACCAAAGGCTAAGCCAAAGGAACAGAGGAAGCCCCAACACGTTGCCAGGCCCCCTCCCGTGCCCAGCTCCAGTGGGGCAAAGCAGCAACTGGAGCCAAGAGCTCAGTGAAGGAGCTGTGGAACCAGCAGCCAGGCTCCAAATGGAGGGCTGTCCAAGAGCCAGGAGCCGCACCCCTCCCTGGAAAACAGGGTGGCCCTAATCCTCTGAGCTGGCCTCTAGGGTTGTGCGTTTTGTTTTGTTTTCTGTTTTGTTTTTGGCCCGAATCTGAAATACCCCCGTTTTGTTCTTTGTTCAAAACCAGCCAATCCGAAACACCCCAATTTTGTTCTTTGTTCGAAATTGCAAAATCCGAATCTGAAATGTTTTGGATTTTAAAAAACTAGTGGGTGGGGGTGGTAGTGCCAAATGGGTGGAAAATACCACCCAAATTTCAGAGTAATTGGGCAAAGGGCTGGATTTTGGTGAAATTTCAAAGTATAGGATTTTTCCCTTAGGGAAGAATTGAGGTTTTAGCAAAAGTATAGCTTCATGTTGAGGAGAAAGGGGTGGCCCAGAGCAGAGTAGGGTGGCTGGTAGTGCCCAGTGGGGGCAAGGAAGCTGCCATAATTATTTCAAAGGAATTGGGCAGAAGGCTGATTTTTAAAGATGTAATGGAGTTTGCGTGTCTGTAAAGTTCTTCCCCATAGGGAATGATGGACCTCCATAATTCCTGCCCCATAACTGCACTTGGGGGGCACCAGAGTGGCCCAGAGTGAGTGGTGGTGTAGACCACATAGGGTGCCAACCACCCCCATGGTTTGCTAACCCATGGGGTACTGGGTTCTGTTGTTTCTGAGATGTTTTGAGTGTAGATTCAGATTCTCTGGTAGCATATGAGAGTGGATTCATGGTTTGTCATTGAAAATCTCATATGCTACCAGAGAATCTACACTCAGAACACCTCAGAAACAACAGAACCCAGCACCCCATGGGTTAGCAACCCATGGGGGCGGTTGGCACCCTATGTGCTCTACACCACCACTCACTCCCGGCCACCCCAGTGCCCCCCAGGTAGAGTTATGGGTCTGCTGAAACCTCCATTATTCCTTGGGGGGGGGGGCCTTAAAGAAGCATAAACTTCCAACAATTCCTAAGAAATCAGCCCTTTGCCCTATTCCTTTGGAATCTGGGTTGTGGCAGGCACCCCTTGGGGAACTGCCACCCAATCCACTGTTGTGCCCCTCAGGCCCCCTTTCTGCCCCAAATCTGCCCCAAAGACATTTCAACTTCAGAAATTCTTTAAAAATCACCCCTTTTCCCAATTCCTTTGGAATCTGCAGGCACCCATTGGGGCACTACCACCTGAACCACTTTTCTGCCCCTAAAGCCCCCTTTCTGCCCCCAATCCACCCCAAATAACATCAACATCACACAGCAACAACAGCGGAGCTTTGGAAAAAATCAGGCAGATTTCCAAAGGTCATGCACATCCACGTCCCCGCCCCCCCTCCGCCTGAGATGCAATTGATCTACACACAACAGTGTGAAACAACAACAATGAAATGCACACTGCCCCACTGGCCAATGAGAGTAAAATTTACCCTTAAATTTGCTTAAACAGAATAAGGAGGCAATTGACAGCAGATCAGCCCATGCTTTCGCTGGCCAATCTGCAGGCTGGAAGGGCTGGAAATTCAAACAGATGTCAAAACTAAAAATGGAGACTGAAGGAGAAAGACTTTCTGCGATTGCAAAATGGAGTTCCAAAACAGCTGAAACAACAAAACATTTTGTATCCAAAACAAGGATGTTTTGTTTTGTCTACAAAATTTTCTGTTTTGAGCATTGGGTATTTTGTTTTGGCTACAAAACAGCCGAAATGGCCTGTTTTGTTCACAAAACGTTTTGTATCCGAAATGAAACACACATCCCTACTGGCCTCCTTGTTTTCCCACAGTTGGTTCTTTTTATAGAGGATCAATAAGTTCTTTCCACTGAAGGCTTACAGTTATGGTACTATGACAGAAATCAAGAAACGTTTTAACAAGCAATTAAGCCCAAGTAAGCCCATTGGGAGGGAGGCCACAAGCAGCCAAAGGAACACTTCACTTCCAAGGCTGGCTACATATAGCCCTAGCATGGTGTGATTTCTGCTCCTGAGGTCATGGGGGCAACAGATGGAATTCTAGCGAGAGAACAGGAACCCCACTGAGAGACACCAGGTCCTCAGAACTGCAGAAGGGGTGCATTTGTTCTGGCTGCTCAGGGTCTGTTGGTTCCAGGGGTTTTTGATCATGGACAAGGGGCTTGGCTGGGGCATGCTCCTTCTCATTGGAGACAGTGTTCCCTCTAACAGGGATTCCCAGATGTTATGGACTACAACTCTCAGAACCCCCAGCTGCAATGGCTTTTGCTTGGGGATTCTGGGAGTTGTAGTCCACAACATCTGGGAAACCCTGTTAGAGGGAACACTGATTGGAGTCTCCTCTTTGTCAGAGGCCGGGTGGGTTCCAACAGTCCCACAGAATACTGCAGGAACTTCTCTCCATGCTCTGTCTATATTGATGCCAGGGGCAGAGTAACTATTGGGCAAATGGGTTCAAAGAAGCCGGGCTGCTGCCAATCAGGGGCCGTGCCTTGCGGCCCCAACACACACCTGCATCTGGCATTGGATGTGGGGGGTGTTATTTTGCTCCCAAACGGGGCTGCCTGATTTCAGGGAACAAAATTAGCCCACACTGCATTGGCAGCGCAGGCCGGAGCAACTCTCCCTGCCTTTAAAGGCAAGGAGAGCCGCTCCTGGCCTCATTGCCAATGCAGCGGGGCCAATCTCCCTCACAAACAGGGCTGTGTGGCCCTTTAAAGGCACGGAGAGTTGCTCCGGCCTGCGCTGCCCAACACAGCGTGGGCCAATCTCCCTTCCAAATGGGGCCGCACAGCCCCATTTGAGAGGGAGACCATGCCCCCATGTCTGACATCAGACCGGGGGGCAGGCTAACTGGCCCCCTGCGTTTGACATCAGACGTGGGGGGCAGGGCCAGGGGGAGCCTCTCTCTGCACCTGATTGGTGCCTTGAGTTTGACACAGTCCTGTGACAACCACTATGATACACCAGCAATCAATGCTGCATGCTACCAGCGAGAACAGGAGAAAACAGAATGTGAGATTGCCATTTTCGATGGACATTTGCTTCTCGTGCCTAAGATACACCAGTATATCCACAACTGAACTGAGTAATAAATACAGTTCCATACTCTGTGCCCTGGAGTGGTAAGTGAAACTGAACGGATGGGAGTTGAAGATTACACAAATCGACACTCTGTTAAAACCCATTGGCTCATATGTATCAGCATTTAAGTCATAAATTTTTTGCATCTATTGCTAGTTCAAGACAGCCAAATCTAAAATACGGTTCCCACACAGAAAGCTCTATAATCATATGCCAAAATGGATGAGGGTGGAGAAAGTTTAATAAGGACAACTAGATGCAGTTTAGATCTTTCCCCCATATTTTCTCCAGGGAAATAATAATAAAATGCATCTGACTAATCTCTTTGCTCTTCAGCTGCATCAATTAACATTTAGACATGGATTCCTCTGCTGGTCAGCCTACATCTGTCTGCATTGTTTTGCAAAAATATTTTCAAGCCTGGAATTTCATGCCTCTTAGATTTTGGGAAGTTGGGAAAGAATCGCTCTAATTGCCTTTTTTGCCAAAATCACAGTAGCTACTTACACACAAACAAATCTACAGCCAGATAGTGCCGGTGGGTGGATTTTAATGCCATAGATGTTGGCATTTTTGTTAGCCGAGGATTATTTTACAGACAGAATGCTCTGTTGTTCAGTCAGAGCTGAACTGGGAGTCCCTGAACAAGTACACACCTGTCAGCTAGTCTGCTGCTTTCCTTACCAATGATATTCTAGGCCAGAGCTAATGCTGTAATTGGACAAATGGAATATCTGAAATCCTGCAGGGAATGCTAGAGCATTAGCTCCTGGGTACCAACACTGCTTGTCAAGTTGTGTCATTGTCTGCAAGCTGGTTGGATTTCCCCAGGAGAATGGGAGAGAATTTCTGTTCACCTAGAAATTTGCAAGACATGCTACCAAGCTTCTTCTGCATTGGGTAGAATAGTTGGAGAAATGGGCCCAGAACAGGGAGTGCCGAGCATTACATCTTCCCTGTTCAGAATGACCAAGTACACAGGGCAAGCCCTGTACTGTTTAGGATTAACAGGAAAGGTTTCCTTCACTAGCACTGAAGTAATTCTCTCTTTTGTCCCTCCACTCTTCCTCTGCTAGTTATGCTAGAGGGCCTGCCAGCCACAGTACAGACTCATCTGCAAACATCATAAGCATAAATGCAACTTCTGTAATCAAGCACCGCCTTGCGACAGACATGCCAAATGAACAGGAATGAGATTCTGACCAGCAGCTTGAACTTTAGCCCTGCAACCTTTTAAAACTTGCCTGCAAAAAAGGCATTGCAGGTCTCAGGCCATAAACCCTGGCAGCAGGATGTAGAAGTCTTACCCTTTAAAGGAGGGAGCCAGGCTGCTCTCTGATACTGTCAGCAACGCCGCCATCACAGAAGGCCAGAGGGCAGTACTGCAGCTACCAGCTCAGCGGGGTTCAGGGGACACAAGAGGCCTATCAGGATCCACTTAGTTCTTGAAAACCTCTCAGTCTGGCCTGCCTCCTTCTCCTCTTCCCATTACCCCCAAATGAGCGAAGAACACCTCTGCCACTACTCCCTGGCTTTGTGGTGTAGTCGGAGAATGCTTGCATGCCATCACCCTGCCTCAGCAGCATGGCCAGAGACCCGCCCACAGATGCGGGAGTCATATCGTCCTTTGCCTCAGGCAGTAACATGTCTTGGATCGTCCAGGGCTGAAATAAGCAAAAACCAATTGGTTCAGATGACATGGCCAATCCTGGCTTATAATAACTGCAATCAGAAGGAGAATTCTTCCCATTCATGGAAGGAAAGTGGAGGAGCACGTGCTTGCAAGGCCTGGGGACACTACACACAGCCAAGGCTTAATCTTGGCTTTGTGCAACATCTGAACCTGCCCTATGCTGTCTAATTCCAAGCTCCTGATTCCACTCCTGCCTGCTTTCCTCACTGAACAATGTACAGCTAAACCACTGCGCCATTACCAACCACTTGCTTCATTTCTATCACGGAATTTTAACACATCAACATCCCTCATTCTTTAAGCATTCAATTTCTTTCAGTAGCAAAACAAGAGCCTGCAAACTTAAAGCAATGTATACCATGACAAACAAGCCAAAACCCTCCATAATCTTCTTTGAAGAACCAAGATGAACAGTAAACAAAAATCCATAAGATCACACTATTTTTAATAGCCAAACAAGCTGATATATTTCCTCCTCAATTATATCATTAATCATCTCCAGCATCTGTTAAGGCCAAATAAGACTGGTCTTTAGTTCATCAGTACAACATTACAACACAGTTATAGTGAATAAAATATCCCACCTGGAATCACTTCAAAGAGGAACTTCCCTGGACTTTCATCATTGCAAGGATGCTCAATCACTCGATTTCCAGGCAAAAATATGGTACCCTTCAAATAAAAACAAGACAGAATGAGACTTTTAGATAAAAACAGTAAACCAAGTAAACCCCAACATTAAAAGTTACTTACTCCATATTAAACCTGTCTAATACTAAGTCAGCTCTGGTCACCAAAAGACAGCCAAATAACATTATACCTCTCCTGGAAGATGCTCAAGTTCTGGCTTTGAGTCTCCAAGAAGTAGAGATTTCATAGCTACCAAGGACCCTTCTGTGTGTGCTTTGAAAACATTTAGCCAAGTCAGTGAGGCACTATTGGCCACTCTGAAGCCAAAAACAGCCATGGCATTCAACTATGATTTGTTGCTGTACCCATTGTTAACCAACCACACACAACGGTAGCAGGGCTTAGTCCAGCAAGCAAAGGGCTGAGCTAAGCCCTGCTGCCTCTGTGTGTGGTGCGTGGGTAGGTAGGTAGATAAAGGAAGACACCGAGCTGGGTCTCACAATCAGTGAGACCCAGTTTGGTGGGGTGAGCGGGGAGAGCGGGCTAAGCCTGCTCTCCTCACACACGAGCAGGGAAGGAGCCCTGGGTGGCCAGATTGGCTGCCCATACAATTGCGGGCTCCATGATGGAGTCAGCGAGGGCTAGGGAGTTCCCAGGGGCTAGGGAGCCCCTGGAAGCTCCAGTATGCCCGGTGCTAGAGCGCAGGGCATACTGGGGAGGCCCCCAGAGCCGGGAGGTGGCTTTTCACCTCCCCTCCAGGGGTCTCCTCATGAGTAGCCGCGGTGCAGAGGCGCACAGCAGCTACTCACGATCGGAAAGCCTGGGTATGCGGAGTGCTTGCTCCGCAAACCCAGGCTTTGAGGAGGGCTAAAAAAGCGGGCTAACCACTTGTAAGCCACCGGGCCCGCCTGTGAGCCCGGTGGTTTACACGATCAGCCAAAATCGGGCTAGGTTCTCCTAGCCCGATTTTGGCTGATCATGAGAATAGCCCCACCACCTTGCTATCTTTTCAGCAGAGAGGTTCAAAAACCAGTCACGGTTTTGTTCAGCTGAAGAGATCATGTTTAGCCAACACCAACAAACCATGGTTAGCAAATCCAGTTTATACAACTTCACATTCTGCTTTGCAGTCAATCCTTACCTATTGTTTAGGTGTTCAGAGAGAACATTTAACCATGGTTAAGGACAAGAAAATAGTGGTGTGCACGGAACCACGCGGCGCGGTCCGGCACTGGGGGGGGTCTACCTTTAAGGGTGGGGGGGGTAGTACTTACCCCTCGCGCCGCTCTTCCCCCTCCGGCGCTGCAGTTAGGACCGAAGTTTTGGGGGCGTTCCTCCCTGCCACCCCTGCCCCTGTTGTTGCCAGGAAGTTGCAGAAATACAAGCACGCATGCGCCCGTCGTGGTGCGCGCCTGTTGCCGTCGTGCGCGCACCGCATACGTCACACGCACACTACGTGTGACGTATGCAGCATGCGCACGGCGGCAACAAGCGCGCGCCGCGACGAGTGCATGCATGCTTGTATTTCTGCAACTTCCTGGCAACGACGGGGTAAGGGACAGCAGGGAGGAACGCTGCCGCCCCCAAAACTTCAGTCCTAACTGCAGCGCTGGAGGGGGAAGAGCGGCAGGAGGGATAAGTACTACCCCCCCGCCCTTAAAGGTAGACCCCCCCCTCAGTGCTGGACCAGTCCGGTTCCGAACTGGTTCGGAGGCCTCCAACATGGCCTCCGAACCGGTTCGTGCACATCCCTACAAGAAAACAGGGTTATGTCTGCGTAAGGCCTCATGGTATAGTGATATGAATGTAGGCTGATATCCTAGACCTTTATAGGTCAACATACTGTACAACTATACAGTAGTTATGCTTCTCCATAAATACAGCTGAAATTGAAGCAGACTATCCATCTTGTTCCCAGCAGATCCATCTGAGACTTCTATTTTCTCTGCCACCTGCAGCCCTGGGGCATGCAGAATATAGAATTTCATTTTGACATCATTAATAGCCTCAGCGTTCCATTGAACATTGAGCAACCTGACAGCCCCCAGCAGCCCCAGTTTCAGAAGATGCATTTAATGGCCTGGATGAAATATTTCTCTGTTCTCGGTATCCCAACACCCAATTACTCAAATCTAGTTCTTTCTCTCTCCCAGGATTCCATCTACAGCACAAACCTTCCCCCCACAATAAACATAGACCTCCTCCTTTTTCAGCTGCAGAGCAGTAAATACAGGGGAGCAAGCATATTTATCCATATCTCTATACCTTGAGGCTGTAATTGAAATTAATTGAAGAGACTGGGCAGTCAGCCTCCAGCTTATTAAAGCCAGCCTCCTTGGGCCACACAGCAATGTGGCAAACATATTTTCATATTTCTTCTTTTGTATTTAAATGAAAACCATCTATGCAACCTTTCCACAGCCCATTTTCCCTTCCTGTCATACCCAATAACTTTATATTCCCTCATCAAAAGAAACCACCTTCATTTTCAGGTGCTGTAAGATTTTGCATATAGTCTGTGCCGGATTAACGTAGTAGCAAATGTAGCATTTGCTATGGGCCCCGCATTTGTGAGGGCTCCGCACGCCCGGCTTAAACTTTTTTCTGCTCTCTACTCATGCAGCCTCTCTACTTGCTGCCTGGTGCTGCTGCCCATTCTCTGCTGAGTCCTGAATTGGCCGCCACCCAATTCCAATTAGTTGCCTGCCTGCCTGTCACCCATGTGCTTTTCTTGTGGGGCTGATAGGTGCAGGCAACCCGCCCCGCGTGCGCTCCATCCCTCCTCATGCCTGCAGGGCCCACACAACCTCCTATATTATTCAGTGACAACAACGATGACTGACGCACGCTTGCTTGTTGCCCATAGCCGCTATGCAGGCCTTCTCTCTCGCACGCACAACACCACGCTTTTGTGTATGCTCACGAAGAGAGCGTGTCACTGACTGTCTACCCGCCACCACCATTTCCCACAGGGTGTGCTGCTGCCTGTGTGCTGAAACAAACCCACTAACCACCCCCCAAAACGAATCTGAAGAGCCAGGGCTGCTGCCGGGCACGCCAGGTCTGCGTGGGGAAACTTAAAGAGCGTGCACTGCTGAGAAGTGGGCTCAGCCCTCCGGCTCCTGCCACGGTGACTCCTGTCTGTGTGCGGATTATTGAACACAAAAGAGAGGTGGGGGACATTTTGCAAAGTTGTTTACAAAGCAAAGGTCAATCTGGGATAATTATTAGTTGCAAACTTTTTTCCGCCCATTAGATTAGTGCTCTGCTTACCATGGGTCAAACCAGAATGCCTCACCCACTGTTTTACCTGCTCTCCTCATGCCACTCTCTTATGTTTTCCAGGATTGTTTCATGGCACAAAAAGCATTGGCCTCAGGGCTGAAACAACGTGATTTTGTTTGCTTGCAATGTCAAGGCATAAATAATGCTAACAATTGTATTCAATGATGGGGAAGTGTCTAAAAATGATATACTTTCAATCATACACCATACAACCTCTCCATCAGTCTGTGCGTGAATAGGGCATGTTTAAATTGTAGGTTTTTTTACTTTTGAATTTGAAATTGATACCTACATGTAAGTAATAGTATTACTGAAGTGTCAGACATTTGTCGTATTATCTGGCTGTATAGCAAATGAAAAAATGGAATTACTTTACTATGCAAGTAAAAAAATTATGTTTCAAAATTTATGTGAATTTTTTTAAATTTGGGGCCCCTTCATAACATATGCTACAGGCCCCGCACTAGCTTAATCCAGCCCTGCATATAGTGGCCTCACTCTATATATTTAGTGGATCAGATGTAATAGGAAAACATGGTTTTCTATTCCTCTCTCCTTTGCCCACAAGGGAAGGAGATTTTTAGCTTCATGTTGCATCTGAATATGAGAACTTTGGTTTGTGATAAGGTTAGGATGTGTGATAATTCACTGAGAGCAAAACCATGGTCCAGATGAATCCTGGTTTGTTAACTAACTATGGTTTGAACAAACCACAGTTTCCCACATGCAAAGGAAAATGAGAGGTAAGTCCGTGGGGAGATGGAAAGTCTTCTCCAGCACCTGGAGGGATGAAACCTTCTGAATGCAAAGCATATGCTATGGCCGCTTCTCTTGCCAGGAGAATCAACCAACTCTTTGGAAGGTCAGGCAATGGCTTGCTCAGGCAGCCGATTCTTCAGGGGAGAGAGGAGTGGTGGTAGCGGTTGTCATCAGATTTTCATCTAGTTGCCCTATTTTCACTTCCTCTGCTTCTTTCCCCCTCTTTTCTCCCAAAGCTCCACATCCCTTTGTTGCCCGGCTTTTTGCCTATCCATCTTCAATGTGCCTATCCATTCCTGAATAGCCATTTTGGCTGGAAATAGATACCTTGCACTCAGATTTCTTTCAGCTTTTGTATGGGCATGGCTCCCTGCTCTAGAGTTAGAGAGAGGAGGGTTAGCTGCAGGGTCTCAGGAGGCCCTGGTCTCCTCTCCAAATCATGGAGACAGAAAAAGCTGAGCTGGGTGTCAATGAGTTTTATAGCATCATTCCATAATTGGATGTGTGAGAGAGAGAGCACACACCCCTCCCCCCAAAGAAGCATAGAGTACTGTAATGAAAGCAGCTTGAAAAACCATAATTTCTGCTAGGGTCTATAATGAACTGTAGGCTATTACACCTACATCACTACACAACCATTAATTAACAATCACCTATTTTATAAAGTATTCCACCTGCATTGTTTTGACTTCTGCTTTTACCATCAATCAGAAATAGATTTTTTTGCAATTAATCACCACTGGGTATTTCATTTCCTTTGTTCTGTTACATCACAGCCACTCATGGCAACCGAGGAGCACAGAAGAGATGTTCTTCCATTAGTATCCTCCTCTCACATCTAAAAAAGCCTTTTTTTAAAAAATGAAGGTATTCCTTTGCAACTTGACGACTCCATTTCCAATGCATGTTTTGTGCTGAAAACAAATATAAATTAAAAACATTGAACTGCCACCGCCAAAATATGCAGGATATTACATTTTCGAAACAAGGCTACAAATAAGGAATATAAAGGCTGGAGTGGGGGGAGGAACGCTAAACCGCATAAATTCACTTCCTTGATAAAGAAGAGAGGTGATCAGAACTTGATATACGGCACTCCTGAATGGTAAGATTATGACATCAATGGTTGGTACAGCCCCATTAATGCCAAGGCCCAGCAGAGGGCCCACCACCAACCAGAGATGCTGGGGTGAGAGGAGTCACCACATTTCCTGGTGAGAGGAATGTTTTGCAATAGCAAAGCCAACAGAGCAAGAAAGAATGAAACGTGACCCTTTCTGCTGCCACCAGGTACCCATCCCACCTAGAAATTGCCCAAGAGTCCCAGCCACGATACAGGGGACCAGGAGCAATCTTCCATTTTATGATAGCAGGGGCAGCAGTGAACACTCTGGAAAGTGAAAGAGTCATGCTCTGCTCCCTTCTGGCACCGCTTCCCATAGGGGAGATTAAATTGGAGCCCCCTGCATCATCACAGGGACCTCTGGAGCAATCTCTCATTTCCCAACGAGAGGGAGTCTTTTCGCCATGGCAGCACCACGCATAGTTAGCATCTGAAATAGTCTAGCTTCATGGGAAAGATCCACGATTGTGAGTTATGTTGCAAAAAATCCGAATACTTGTTTCCTGGCAGTAGAAGTAAGAGACAATAATCAATTGCATGGTAAATTAAGTTACTCATTACATACAGACTGTGCCAACTAAAGGGGCAGTCCTTTGCAGGCAGGGTTTGCCTCCTGACTTGCTACACAGCTAGCTCGAGAGCGGACTCCTCCATCCCTATTTATAATTTATCTGGATTTCTAAGTAGCTCAGTCCCCATGGGCTCAAGCTGGGAGGAACTGAATCAATTCAAGAAGATTAAAGGGATTATAGAGAACTTGTACTGCTACACCAAATCCTTGCTCATCTCTAGCCACTGAGATCCAATCTGAACGCTCGGGGTGGGGTGGAGGAGAATAGATTGCAGCCCACCTGAAACTAAACCACTTCAGAATGCAGCAGGGGTAGGAAGAAGGCTGGGCTGGAATCCCTCCTCCTAACTAGCCTTCCTCCACCTAGACTTTTGCTATGGGGGAAACAGCCAGTAATGCAATACCCTGATTACATTCCGAAGTGGTGCAGTCCCAGAAGGCCTAAAGCACATGCTCTTACCTCGCCATGTAGATCAGTGCTTACCACAACATAAATGTCTTGCATCACATCAGAGGGATGTCAGAATAAGGCTCTGGTGAACTTGGAGGGGTGAGGGGAGGACCTTGAAAAGGAACTGCCAAGAATGCCGCTCTCCATGCCACTATGCTTTGAAATTGGACCGTAAAGGGTGAAATAACCCAGGGAATATGTTTGGCTGCTATTAGAGATTGTTCGAGGACACAGCGAAAGAGATGGCCTGCTATGTGTGTATGGCTCTCTGTGGACAGCCACCAACACTTGAGCCCTATTCACACATTAGGGCAGTTCACACCATCCTGAAATCGGGGGGGGGGGGGGCCTGCACATGCTCCCATTTGTTGATCATGTGAGGCTTACAAGGTCAGAAGCAGGAGGCTTGATTGCCTGCTAAGTAGCAGCTGGCTCACTCCTACCCAGCAGCTGTACGCAGATGCTGAATGTGGTAGGAGGGGAAAGTCCTCCATCCCAGCTGCTGCTTAGCAGGCTGTCAAGCTCCCCACTGCCAACCTTGTTTTTATTTCACACATAGTCCGTAAACGAGAGTGCACACAGCTCCCAAATGAGAGTATGGGGCTTCTCCTACCTTAATTATGATCCTGTGAACTGCCCTCATTTCCAGTGTAATCTATATATGGTGTACAAATATATAGTAAAAGTTACTAAAAAGTATACAAAGTTACTCATATATTCATTTATTCAATTTCCATACCGCACTTCCAAAAATGGCTCAGGGTGGTTTACACGGAGAAATAACAAACAAATAAGATGGAACCCTGTCCCTAAAGGGCTCACAATCTGAGCCCTTTATTATGGTGCATGTGTTGAACATAATATTATATATTATGTTCAACACATGCACAGTAGTATATTTTCCATTCATATCCTGCATTTGAGTGAGGGGATATGCCCAGGTTCCTTTTTAAAATGAGCCCAGATATAGTCATTCTCACAGAAACAATGCCATGTGTACAACCATCTATACATACATTCAACATAATGGAGCTACTCACATGACCACACAGGTGGTTGGTTGGGTGGGGAGGGGAAAAGGCAGGATTCAACTTACCTTCCCCCAGACAATTGATGGTTTCCTCTTTGATGCGTGAGCTGCCAAACTCGTTTTCCCAGCCTCTGGATATGCCACAAGGGAGATTCCCCCATCAGATGAGTGCTCAAGGCACCTGTCTCTGACTCCTCAGGCTCCAGGTCACACTCCTTGGGCTCCTCAAACACACAAGCCCGGCAGCTCACCATGAACCTTGGCTAAGAGCCGGGCTTGGGAGTGGGGCTAGGTTGGCCGCAAGTGCCAGGATCCACATGGATCTCGGTGCTCCACACTAGGGATGTACAAACTGATTTGGATACAAATAGATTTGTACCCGAATCTAGCTGATTTGGGTGATTCGGAGACAAAACGAAACACCCCTGTGGTCCATTGG
Organism: Hemicordylus capensis; assembly: GCF_027244095.1. Lineage (NCBI taxonomy): Eukaryota > Metazoa > Chordata > Lepidosauria > Squamata > Cordylidae > Hemicordylus > Hemicordylus capensis. The sequence goes on along the minus strand of NC_069661.1, from coordinate 20,399,720 downwards.
CTAGATTCGGGTACAAATCGAATCACGGCTGATTTGATTCAGGTTTCAGATCTGTCCTATTAATTCCCCCTGATTCCCAGCTTTCATTTTTTAAAAAAAGCTAAGCTCCAGCCCTTATAGAAGTGGAGTTATGGAGCAAAATGTGTGGTCACTATTTTTCAAGTGTCCGGATTCTTTGGTGTATAATAACTTTCAATCAATGAATCCTTATGAGGATTCATTACACACCTTCATTTCTTCTGTTCATTTTGACTGTCTTTTTGACAGCACCAACTGTCAACTGCCATGTGCCAACTACACCCTACACCCACCCACAAGGCAGTGGGGTATTACTCAGTTTAAGTTAAGTGCCTAATGGGTAGAGGCTAACACCCAAATTGCAGAGGAATTGGGCAAAGGGCTGACTTTTGGTGAACTGTTGAAGTTTATGCATCTTTAAGGTTTTTCCCTATAAGGTATAATGGAGGTTTCAGAAGCCCCGTAAGTGTACTTGGGGGGTGCTGGGATGGCCCAGAGTGAGTGGTGGTGTAGTGCACATAGGGTGCTAGCCACTCCCATGGGTTGCTAACCCATGGGGTGCAGGGTTCTGTTGTTTCTGCAGTGTTCTGAGTGTAGATTCTCTGATAGCAAAGGAGAGTGGATTCATGGTTTGTATTGAAAATCTCATTTGCTACCAGAGAATCTACACTCAGAACACCTCAGGAACAACAGAACCCTGAACCCCATGGGTTAGAAGCCCATGGGGGTGGCTGGCACCCCCTGTTCACTACACCACCACTCACTCTGGGCCACCCCAGCGCCCCCCAAGTGCAGTTGTGAGGCTGCTGAAACCTACATGATTTCCTATGGAGAAAAACCTTAAAGATGCGTAAACTTCAACAAATCACCAAAAATCAGCTCTCTGCACAAATCCTTTGAAAAAATTCTGGTAGCTTCCTTGCCCCCCTTGGGCACTACCACCAACCCCACACTGCTCTAGGCCACCCTTTTCCCCGACATGAAGCAATACACCTCCATTATACATTATGGGGAAGTTTTTTGTTTTTCTTTTAATGAAAGCTGAGAATCTGGGTGAATTAACAGGACAGATCTGAAACCCGAATTGATTCAATTCGAATCAGCCATGATTCAGATCCGAATCGAATCTGGGCTGTTTTGATTCAGTTACAATTTGAAACACAGAAAATCCAAATTGCACACCCCTACTGCACACGAGCAGCCTAGCCCAGGCTACGCTGCCCTAATCTGGGTTAAGCTGCTCGTGAGAACAACCTCACTGTCTGAGCAGGGCTTTTGAACTGTGCTAATTACAGCAAAGGCATAGAACCCCTGCTAACTGAGCAAAGATGCACCTTTCAAAGTGGTGATTCCCTTATATTTAGCAGGGGGAGAGCAACTGGCCCTATCCAACCCCAGCATGGCATTCCTCCAGCGGCGGCGGCAGCAGCAGCAGCAGCTGATGTCTACCTTATGTTTCTTTTTAGGTTTGAGCCCTTTGGGGACAGGGGGCCATCTTATTTATGTGTTTATTTTTCTATGTAAACTGCTTTGAGAACTTTGGTTGAAGAGTGTTGTATATGTATATGTATCTCTCCATAGTAGTAATAGTAGAGGCAAATTAATATGAGGGCTGCCTGGCACTCAGGGACATATTTCTGGAAGTTTAAGGAATATTGGAGGAAGAGGAGAGAAGTGGAAATCGCTTTCCTCTCCTCCTTATGAATGCATGCTTGACTGTGGAAGAAGCCTTCTCTGCAGCTGCACTGTTGCAGCTACACCCCCCTCTTATGGCTGGAACATGATGCCATTATTTCTAGGTTTATGAAACCTATTTGCAGCTAAAATATGTCTATATATCATTTTGAATTTGGAATGCTTATTGAATTATTTTCTATTCATTATCATCAGATATATTTTCAATTTTATTTATTTTTACATCTATATCCCACTCTTCCTCCAAAGATCCCAGAGTAGCATCCATGGCTATATTTATCCCCACCACAACCCTATATGGTAGGTTAGGATGTAAGTTCAGTGACAGGCCCAGAGTCACCCGGTGAGTTTCATGTCTGAATGAGGATTTGAGCTTGAGTCTCCCTGGTCCTCCGTTCAACTCTCTAACCACTACACCACGCTGGTTCCAATTACAGAAAATTATTTATGTTATGGAAAGGTTTGTTGTTCTAATGATTGCTACTGTGATCATGTTGTATTGGCTGTGTTGCTCTCTATTGTTAAACTGTTGTGGATTCTTCTAGGTCAAGGAAAGCAGCCTACAAATACTGTGTGAAGTATTTCAGGACTTAATACAGAACCAAATTATCTACACAGAGCAGATAAACAAAGGAGAAAGAATATTTAGGGAGTTAGAACAACATGTTGAATGGGAAGGGCATGACAATTATTTTGCACCTGCCTGAGATTCTGATGAATGTTTCAATTCTACACACAATTAAAAAGCAATGATGCACCACCTCTAGAATGCAAAACATCCGTTGAGCAGATTGGTGGAGACTGCTTTGCGATTGCTCATGAAATTTCCACTGTCTTCCAGATTAAGCCATTGAACTGGAAGAGGGATGCCAGCACACTATGTTTTTCTGAGCAATAACATACTCTGGTGATTATTACAACACACACAAACAATTGAGAAAACAAACAAACTGGAGAGGAGGAAAGCGAATTAGGATGCCAGCTCTCTGAACAGCAGATCCATTTACTGGTTCAGTGGCAAGGGAGGAAGCCAGAGCAGCATCAGTTCCCCCAAAGTGACCTCAACACTCCCAATAATTTCATTGCAAAGAACAGTCATGTCCTTAAATCCACTTAGGATGCTGGCACCATCACCCAACAGTCTCCCCACTAGCAAAGAACACCATGGAGGAGACCAACGCCGAAAGAAGCAAGACATCAGAAGCAAGCTCAGAAACCTTGCCATGACTCATCTTTCTTGGAGACTATTAAAGTACTGTTCTTCCTTAATGAAAATGTTTATAGACACAGCCAGAAAATGGCAGCTGGTATACCAGCAGTGTCTAAGAATTTCAAGAGGCTTAAACTATGTATTTTTGTATTTTTCACAAGTATTGTTTGAAAAAATTCTAATTTGCAGCTAATTTGCAGTACCTCCAGTGACAGCTGCTGGTGTCTATCTTGTGTTTCTTTTTAGATTGTGAGCCCTTTGGGGACAGGGATCCATCTTATTTATTATTTCTCTGTGTAAACCACTCAGCCATTTTTGGAACGGCGGTATAGAAATCGAATTATTTATTATTTATTATTATTTATTATTATTATTTATTATTATTATTATTAGATTTTATGAAAATGATTTATCACTGATATTTTAAAGTTTAAATATATTGATATACTTTGTATTAGCATATTGCTTCTTCTTGGGTCATCAGCATTAGGTGAGAATCCAATATTTCCCCTTGGTTTGTTTTTTTGTTTGAGCTGATGTCCCTATTACAGAGGTACATAAGCCATATGTATGCTTCTTAGCAGCCCACTCTCCACATTTTTGAAATCCATAATGCACAGATAGTTGCTTCCACCTAATTGAAAGTGTCAACTCAGTGTGTGGCAGCTGTGAAAAAGGCCAATTCCATGCTAGGGATCATTAGCAAGGGGATTGAAAATAAAAATGCTAATATTATAATGCCCTTATACAAATCTATGTTGCAATCATATCTGGAGTACTGCATACAGTTTTGGTCACTGTATCTTAAGAAGGATATTGCAGAACTGGAAAAGGTGTAGAAGAGGGCAACCAAGATGATTGATAAGGAAGGCCTAGAGCACCTTCCTTATGAGGCTAGCCTACAGAAACAGAATCTGGGGCTCTTCACTTTAGAAAGGAGGCAACTAAGGGGAGACATGATAAAGGTCTATAATATTATGCATAGTGTGGAGAGAGTGGACAGAAAGAAATTTTTCTCCCTCTCTCACAACACTAGAACCACGGGTCATCCCACGAAACGGAAGGCCGGGAAATTTAGAACCGACAAGACAAAATACTTTTTCACACAGCACATAATTAATCTAGGTAATTCTTTCCCGTGAGATGTGGTGAGGACCTCTCTGTTCACCCAGGCCTTTAAAAAAGTTTTAAAATGTGGATGTATTTATGTATTTTATCATAGCTTTCTTTTGTTTTGATGTGCTTTTAACTTCATGTTTTTATTCAGTAGTTGTTTTTGCTTTGTAAGCTGCCCAGAGAAGAATTGTTATGGGGAGGCTAACAAATAATTATTATCTATATATTTATTTCTCCAAGTAGTACCCGTGGCTAAGCTCATGTGTGGCAGCTCTCATGAAAGTTCATGAGCAGCTGCTGATTAGCCACGGGGACAGGGGAGAAAGCGGTGGTGGCCAGGCCGACCACGGAGGGCGCTGGTGTGGGGGAGGGAGAGAGGGAGAACTAAGGGCCCAGATGCTCTGCGCCAGGTCAGCTAGTACATTATTAATCATCATCATCTGCCTCTGGTTCTTTGAAACTTGGGCAGCCTGCACCAGGACTAGACTGCTAGCTTGCTCTGGAGCCAAGGGCTTGTCTCTGAATTTGGCTAACACTGTAAACCAAGCCTGACCCCAATATTACCTGCTGCTTCTCTCCGGCCTTAGTATGCTTGCAATCCTGTCCCCCACTGTTAACTTTCCTTTCTTCGAGACCTAGGTTGCCTGACAGAAGGCACAAAAAGAACAAAGGAATTCCACTGAATGTTATCTTCCACTTCACATCAGCTCCAGAAATTCTCCTGGATTATTGATATATCCTCTGACCTTGTTTGTATCCCAACAAAGATCTCACAAGACTACTCAAGTATGCAGGTGAAATCCTGTTCCTGATTGAGCCATAAGAAGTCCACCACTACAGCACACGGCAGCTTCGTTTCCTGCCATTCTAAAGGTCAGAGTTGCCTCATTTAGCAAGGCTGGGTAAAATGACTTCTCAGAAATTCTTGTTTAATTTAAAAAAAAAGAATTAAAAAGACTGTAGCAAAGGGAAATGACAGCATTAATTTGACTGGATTTCCCCCCCTCCTGAATCCAGAACAGTTCATTAAAATCCTAAACAGGTGGCACATTTGGCAGCCCAACTGTGTATATGCAGCCGACAGATTTATTATGCCTTTCATTTTTAAAATATTTATGCAAGGGTAGAGACGGTGAGATAAAATATCTTGCTCGTCAGAGCATCCTGTTCAAGGCTGCTGTGATAACTGTCACATCAATCAAAGCAGGTCATAAAGACGTTATCATCCATTTTATAATTATCATCAATTAAGCACAAACTTTGGAATTCTCTTTTCAAAGGGCTGGGCTCATGTTTCAGTTTTGAAACAAGCTCAGCCATTGGCCAGTGGCAGAGAAAGAAGATCCTTTTTTAAAAGGGTGAATAACTATAGCCATGATTAGTTGGAATCGCTGAAAGAAGGTTGCTGGATACACAGAACTAGGGATGTGCACACAGCTCATGCAGGCGTGGGTGGGGCAGGGAGCTGTTCCCTTAAAAAGTAGGTCCTTACCTGCTCTGCAGATACCCCACTGTTTTTCTGGGCATGGCACTCACTCTACCAAAGGCTGCACGTGGTTGCAGTGCTGTTCTCTGCAGCCTGTGAAAGGCACTGAACTGGTTCAGCTGCGGGTGCTTGAGGCAGTTTGGCACTTCCCAAAGGAGGCGCCAAACCAGTTCGCGCACATCCCTACACAGAGCAAAGCTGATAACACTGACAGGTGGAGCAGTCATCACTTCAGAATAGCCTGCATTACGGACAGAGACAGGTCAATTATTATGGAGCAGGGTAAAAAGACGCTGCTCTTTAATCGCTAATATTTAAAACTGCTAATTTTATAACATCGATGGCAAGGCCACATTAGAATACTGGGTACAGTTTTGGTCACCATATCTCAGAAAGGATATTCTAGAATTGGAAAGGGTGCTGAAGAGGGCAACCAAGAGGATCAGGGGGCTAGAGCACCTTTCTTATGAGGCAAGGCTTTAACAATTGGCTTTTTTAGTTTAGGGGGGAAAGGCAACTAAGGGGAGAAGACTTCACAGAGGTTTATAAAATTATGCATGGTTTGGAGAATGCAGATAAGGATAAGTTCTTCTTTCTCTCACACAACACAAGAACCAGGGTCACCCAATGAAACTGATTGCAGGGAATTTAGGACCAACAAGAGGAAGTACTTTTCCACACAGTGTGTAATTAGTATATGGAACTCTGCCACAGGATGTGGTGATGATGCCAATTTTGATGGATTTAACGGGGGCTTAGACAAATTCATGGAGGACAGGTCTATTGGTGGTTACTAATCCCAACAGCTACAGGCTACCTCCAGGTTCAGAGACAGGATGCTTCCAAATACCAGTTGCACAGGAGCAGTGGCAGGAGAGAGATCATGCCCTCATCTCCTGATTGTGTGGCTTCCCAAGGCATCTGGTGGGCCACCATGTGAAAGAGGGTGCTGGACTAGATAGCTTTAGGTCTGATCTAGCAAGGCTGTTCTTATGAGGCTGCTGTTGACTAAGTATTTGACCAAGCAGAAGATTAATTTAGGCTGCTCTCGCAAAATCACAGCGATTCTGGTTAAAGAGTTAACCAGGACAGCTGAACCCTGCAGAGCTGATTGCAAGATTAGATTTCTAGTTATCTATCCTGGTTAAATGCAGGTTAACCACAGTGGTTTGACCAGGGTTGCCCAGAGATTCTGGGTTCTCGCAATCAGTTCTTCTATCAGTTAGCTCAGCTATCCTGGTTAACTCTTTAATGCAGCCAGAACAAACTTAGCTCAATGAAAGAGCACATATTTTGCAGACAGAAGGTCCCAGGTTCAACCCTCCAGTCAAGAGGATCAGGTAGCCATTGATGGGGAAGATCCCTACCTGACTCTCTGGAGAGTCACAGAAAGTCAGAGTAAACAATACTCGTCTAGAGAAGGCAGATGAATGGAGGGATAATATTGTTACTGTCAGACAATTCGCTAGTCCATTTGACTCCTTCCAACTTCTCTCTTTGGAAGGAAGAGCCTAGACCATGTCATCAATATCTGGGGACTAAAAGACTCTGCCATATGCACCCCAAAGTGGTCAATGCATTCTGCATGCATTTTAATTGTAAGCTGCTTTGAGAATAAATCTTGGCTGAAAAGCAAGATATAAATACAATACAATAAAAATATGAATCAATGAACTGACTCAGTACAAGGCAGCTTCATGTGTTCAGAATGGGCTACTTACCACAGTATGCACTTGGGGAAATCTGAATGGAAACAAACAACCATATCACACATGCTACTTCACATTCGCACTTGATGCATGGTAAAAATCCTCTTTTTCATTTGACAGAAGAGGATGGAGCAGATAACAAAGCACACCCGGGAAGTGAGCACCGAGTTAGAAAGTTTAGTTTCTTCTGTTTAAGGGAAGATCTCCAGATGGTGTTTAAACATAATTGGAAATCAATCAATTTCATGCTGGAACTTGATGAGTTATAAAGATAAGGGCTCATGCTTGTGGCTAGTCCAACAAGCACCAGGTGGTAAGACAAACAGAGGTGAAACGGGTGAATTTCTGGAGCGTAAAGCATCCATTACAAACGAGAATCAATACAAGTGGGTGTGTCAGCACTTGATTTCTGCTGTACCTGGCTGGTTCTATTTATCTGCTTGATGTTCGGTGTGCTTTCTAAGCTGCTGCCCGACAATGAGGCGAGTCTCACGATCAGCGAGACTTGCCGGAAGGGGGTTTGTGGGGAGAGCGGGCTTAGCCCACTCTCTCCACAGACAATCAGAGGGCAGCCTTAGGTGGCTGAATCGGCCACGCACACAACTGCCGGCTCCGTCACGGAACCGGCGGGGATCAGGGACCGTGCAGGCCCCAGAATTTCCAGGATGCCCCAAACGAGCGCGCAGAGCATCCTGGAGAGACCCCCGAGCCTGGGAGGCTGCTTGCAGCCTCCTGGTTGGAGATCTATTTGTGTGTTGCCACGGCGCACAGAAACACAAGAGCAAAAAGACGCGGTTAACAGAGCGTTCACTCCGTTAACCTCGTCTTAGGGGAGGGGTATTTTTGAGAGCTAGATGCTGGGAGCCGTGCGGCTCTCGTTGCAGCACACGACTGCCCAAAAGTGGGCTAGGGTCCCTTAGCCTGCTTTTGGGCAATCGTGAGAATCGCCTCAATATGTCTCTTCCTTTACATTTCCTTAAGATTTAAAATACAGGTCAGACTAAGCTGCAGTTTAATAGGACGCTCTTCATGAGACGTGATAACCCCTTCTGTGCAATAGGTCCAATTGTAATGCTTGAGAAAGGCAGCGCTCCTGTTTAAGTTGGTTCATGAGAACATAGGAAGCTGCCTTCTACCAACTCAGACCATTGGTTCATCTTCGCTCAGTACTGTCTGCACTGATTCACAGTGGTTCTTCAAGCCCTACCTGGAGATGCCAGGGAGTGAACCTGAGATCTTCTGCATGCAGTCATGCAGATGCTCTTCCACTGAGCTATGGCCCTATCCTCTAAGGGGAACATCTTTACAGGGCTCACATGGAAACCAAGGCAGACCCTGCTTAGCAAAGGGGACATGTCATGCTCTCTACCCTAGACACAGCTCTCCTTGGGTGGAGAGAGTCCTTCAGCAGAAAGCTCTGGGTGATTCTAACATTTAAGGGAGCTCAGCCCGGTTTCGGCTGGTCGTGAGACCCATCAGAAGCCGTGTGGTTCCTAGCAGTGGGGCGACAGCGAGCCCTCTTAAGTGGTCTGCCGCTTAACTCATAGGCACTGGTGCCTTATGAGACTTCCAGGGGGCCCCAAACCCCGCCGCCCCAACCGGCTCTGTGACAGAGCTTGTTATCATCTGGGCAGCCAATCCAGCTGCACAGGGAGGGCTCTCTGGTTGTCTGTGAGGAGAGCAGGTCAAATCCTCTTTCAGCTCTACACATGGATCGTGTGTAGAGCCTTAAAAAGACTCAAATATAAAGGGCATGATCCAATCCAAGTAAAGCACATTTAATTCCTGTCACTTCCCTCTCCCACTGCAATGAATAGGCCTTAAAGGTGCTTAGCATGTTGGATCATGGCCAGTGTCTAAAAGGACAACCCTTTATAACATCTTCCAGTGAAAGGATATCCCTTAAAATAAAATCCTGTTTATATCCCTCTAAATGCTTTATATACGTCTATAAAGCAAGGAGGAAAGAGAGAGAGCGCAATAAATACCATCCAGCACACTATATCCACTTCAAACAAATGTATTAGGCTTCCAGATTAAATGCTGGAAGATATATTTTTTCCAAGTCCAGCTCTAGGTTCATTCAATTTTTCTTTCCTCATGAGCCAATGCATTTGGCAGGAAACCACTAATAAAATCTCTACCCATAGCAACAAGTCATGTTGTTCTTCTAGCTGCTTATTCAGCTGAAAACACTGCTTTTATCTCTGATGCAATGGACAGAGGAGGATTCTCTCAAACAGTAATATGCTGAAGGAACTTGGTTTTTCTCTCTCCCCAGTTACAGATATTTCTCAGATATTTTTGAATCAGCATGCAGGGCTTGTACAGAATCCAAGAAATGATCCTGCTGGTACAGTTGCATTCTAAACGAATACAAGCCTAGCTTTCAGGGAAACCATCCACATTCTTTATTCTTTGATAAACAGAAAACAAGATCATTAGATGTTGCTATATCTCTTATGACCAACTGATGTTTTAATGGTAATAAAATCATTACCTCACAATGAACTGCTTGGTTTGGTAGGATTATCTCCAGGTGTGCAATGTTATTTTCAGATCTTTAGGAAATAATATTATGAAACACATAAGTGCTGTTGGTGTGGGCGGGTTATAGTTTATAACACAACACAATGCTGAATGTGTTGTAAGCTGTCCATAGAACAATTTGTTATAGGGCAGCTAACAAATAAAGTTTGTTAATTAATTAATTATTAATATTAGGGAACTGACACTGGCTCATTTACCCAGATAACATACAAAATCTCATAATTAAAAATGAGATCTCCCCCTCCAATAATATTAAGCTTGCCAGGCTGCAACTTGGAGATCTATGCTGTGACTTTAAGTTCTAGGGTTGTATCTGGAATGTACTGACTGAGCTAATGGATTCTGCATACAGTTGTCCCGTGTGGCTGACTGCTGAACTGTAGTGGCCTTGTGTGAAGAACCGAATTACATTTTTAAAAACAGATTCAGTTAAAATTGTGTGTGTGACTCTGCGTGTGTTTGTGGGGGGGGGGTTGCTTGGTTGGGGCGGGTGGGGTTAGTGAGCTAAACATGGAAACTGTTGCCAGGTTAGTTGCTCATGCACAAGCACTTGCAAAGACCACCGAGACTCCGATGCCCATGCATGTAGTAAGCCAGAAGGAAATGAAAGCCTCTTTACTGCAGAAGGCAAGGAAGGCTTCAGAAAAGCGAACAGCTTTAAGACACAAGTTTTCAACACCGAATTATTCTTGCAACAGGTGTGGAGGCATGCATAAGCCCAGGGCTTGTCCAACTTTTGGAGCTAAATGCTACAAATTGATGGGTGAAATCATTTTGCAAAGATGTGTACGTGGTTACCTCCACAAGAAAAAATGTTTAAATTCCCTATTTGTGGGGATGGTAGCAGCACCCCAAACTACAGAGGATTCACCATGGTTTGCTGCTGTTGACATAGCAGGTGCGACTGTGTCATATAAACTTGATATTGGAGCAGAGACAAATACCATACCTGAATATTTAGTCTCTTCTTTACCATCAAGTGTGCAGAGAATACCAGTGGATGTGATCCTGGTGGGCTTTAGGGAAGCCAGGAGCAAGCCTAGAGGTGCAGTTAAAGCACATTGCAAGGCAGGTTCTCATGACACTACTTTAATGTTTTATATCACAGGAGATGATGAACCACCTTTATTAGGCAGGCAAGCCTGCATTGCACTTGATCTTGTAAGTAAATTGCATGAACTGACTCCTATAGTGGCCACTAAGGATGACCTGTTGAAGACACACTCTGATGTTTTTGAGGGGCTTGGTCAGTTGTCACATTTATGTAAATCTCAGGTACCACCAGTGATTCATGGGTGTCGGAAGATCCCATATACTATACTGCCCAAACTTAAAGATACTTTAGATCATCTAGATATGATGAGCGTTATTTCTAAGGTTACAACGCCAACAGCATGGGTCAGTAGCCTTATCATAACTCAAAAAAGAATGGCTCACTTCAACTTTGTCTTGATTCCATAGGTTTGAACAAGTCGATTAAAGGCAACATTTTTCTATCCCAGCAATAGAAGATGTGCAGAGTAATTTGGTGGGAAAGAGGAGTATTATTTTTTTTACAATTTCAGATGGAAAAGATGATTATTGGAAGGTCTAGCTTGATAGAGTCTTCTGAACTGTGTACATTCAATATTCCATGGGATCATTACCATTTTAATAGGCTACCCTTTGGAATTAAATCAGCCAGTTAAAATTTCCAGCAGAAAAACTGAGTGTTTGGGTGATATATTGGGGGTACACATTCTAGCAGATGACATGATAATAGCACCTCCAACTAAGGCAGACCATGATGCAATTCTTAAACAAGTTTTGACAAGAGCACACAAAAAAGATATAAAGTTCAATCCAACTAAAGTTCAGTATTTGGTTGATAAAGTCAAGTACCTGTACATGGTACATGTTTTATCAAAAGATGGTATGCAGCCTGATGACAAAGTGCAAGCAAGAAGACAAATGCCTTCACCAGTAGAGAAGAAGGGTGAATTCTATAGGGGTGTGCTGCAGAGTAAGCTGGAAGTGAAATGCGAAGGACGAGGCTATCAGAAAGAGACTCAGGCTGAAGGACAAAAAATTGTAACTGGCTGTGCTTTGAACTGACTATGTCTTGGAAAGGACCATTGTTTCTCTTCATGAAACAAATCTTTATATTAAAAATATTTGGACTCTCTCTCAGGGGTGCACCTAGGCAATTTTGGACCCTGGACCAAATGGGCTTATGGGCCCCACCTTGCAAAATAAGCATCCTCCTCTCACTCACACACACACACTCACACTCACACTCACACTCACACTCACACACACACACACAGTCCCATGATTTCATACAGCGTTCTTGAGACAGACAAACCTGGCTTGAGTGGAGAGCAGCAGAAGAAGCCAGGATAATTCTGGAGGCAACAGCAGGGAGGATACAGCAAGTTCAGGTAGCAGCAGCTTTCCGCACCAGTCATTCAGAAGAGCTAGGTCAGACAGGCAGGCAGAAGGCAGCACCTACTGCACTCTGCCTCAGCCAGCCCCCACCCACTGAACAGCTAATTGTTGCAGGGGTGGTGGTGGAGAGCAGCAGCAGCCTGCCTGTGTGCAGTGGGAGAACTTTCCATTGGAGACGGCCAGGCTGTTGGCACAAAGGAATCTCCATTGGTGCCCACACCAGCAGTGGTGTGGGGAAGAGATTTGTGGCATGCTGTGGGAGCAGGGCCCTCATGGACTTGGGCCCCAAGGTCTGGGGGAACGGTGCCCCTGCTTTCTCTATTGGAGTAATGCCTAAAGCATTCCCCCCACTCTCAAAGGCAATAGATATTATAAGAGAACAATTTGTTATGGGGCAGCTAACAACAAGAAGAAAATGATGACGATGATTGTTATTATTATTATTGAAGCAAAATGGTGAAAGCAGATACAGGACCTTGTAAGAACATAGAGTTTATGCCCTGGGCTGGCCCTACTCAGCCAGGCTTTTCACTGGACAGAAAAGGTATACAAGCTTTCTGTTTGGAGCAAGACTTTGCCTCAGCATCAAGGTTTCCTTGGTTCTTGGGGTTTTGTCTGCTCAGCCTTGGCACTGGCCCTTGGCTTGTTTGCTGGTCCATCTGCTTGGTCCTGGTCCGTCTGCTTGGGTTTGGCTTCAGCTTCCAGCTTGTGTCCTGACCCCAGTTGCTTCCATTTTGCTGTTGGCAATCCCAGTCCAGACTCCAGACTATCTTCTGGTGACTGCCCACAAACCAGCCCAGAAAGGTTGTAATGAAATTTTTGAAAAACTGAAGCCTTGTTCTTCACTTGCATTACTTTAAGACTGAGGTGGTGCTCAGCTGTTTCCTCTCCATCTCCAACTGACTTGCAGCAGCAGCTGATTACAACACTCGAGCTTCCTGCCTCAATGATAAAATATCAGTAACAGCTGGAGGCTCCCCGACTCAATCACCACTATACCTGCCATTCTGGCACATCCACCACTGCTGGAGGTATCAAAGGCAAAGGAGAAATACTTTCATGTCATAGTGAGGAAGCAGCAATGCCATTCTGATAGGAAGTTGGCGATAATGAGCTCAAGTCCATTATTAATGCACCAAGGAAGCTTCAAGAATGGGGAACTTCTCAGCCATTTCTCATGTATGCTCATTTATTTCTCATACATTTTCAGGCTCTCTTCCTAATGTTATTATTTTAGGCAAAACCCCACTATTAACAATACTCCACCACCATGAAAAAGTGTGCAGAAAAATGTGCTCATCACCCTTAACAATTACTGGATTCGGATAGAGAATGAAAGAAAGCCTGTAAGAGTGCAACTGTAGTTTCAGCTATCAGTACTTGAACTGAGAGTTTCTTATACGTATAATTAATTTGCTCCTGTCCTAGCTCTACACATTAATTGGATAATGAGTACACAGAATGTTACTTCTGCAAAAGGTGCTCACCCCGACAATCACAGAATGAGGCTCGGTTTGATTTTTCTGGTTTTTGCCTACCCACCACCACCCACCTTCCCATCAACATCTACAAGAGGACTCAGAGTCGCTGGTTTCACCCTGGTCAAACCATTTAAAGGTTACCTGAAGAAGTACTTCTCTCAAACGTCTATTAAGATCATCAACGGAGGCACTATTAAATTGGAAGACACACCTATTGTGTCATTGCAGCCTGCATGTTGATTTTTCAGATGTAAACAAATGCATGCAGGGGTGTAGCTAAAATTGAGCTAATGGGTTCAAAAAGCCCGGGGCCCCAGCTCCACCGGGGAGTGGGGTAAACACAGGCCCCCTTTCCCCTAGCTACACCCCTGGCTCCATGCAGCCTAGATTGGGACTGCAGGGGGGTGGAATTTAACCTTTGTCACACACCCCGCAGTCCTATATGGATCACGGTTCCTCACAGCTGTTGCTTGTCCTGGAAGAAAAGGTCTCCTTGATGACACTGGGAGCTTTTTCCCCTTGTCAAATAGCAGCTGTTGTGGGGTGGATCCAGATCAGGGTCATAGCAGAGATTAAGGCATCCTTCGCCCCATACATTGGTCCAAATCTGGACTGGGGTTCAAGTTTAAATAGCTGCTATTTAAACTTGAAAAATCAAACTTGCAGGCCTCAGTCACGTGATAAGTGTATCACTTAGTTTGGCCTTCAGGGTCCTCTCAGTTGTGAGAGAGCAAGAGTGAGTAAGTATTTTGCTTTCTGTGTGGTGGGCCCCCTCTTTTGGAGTTATATTACACAAGTGCATCTGGTTGACTCCTGTGAAAGAATCAGGATATTAGCCTATGTAACTTTTCAGAAATTGGAATGGTTTCCTGATTTGGTTATTTTGGTATTTTAAATTGCTTTGGTCTAACATGATGTAAGAGTTTATATTTTTAAAATCTTCATTTAAATTGTTTAGGACTGACTGAAAGTCATAAACCACACTGCAAGAGTATTTAAGAAGGTTGCCAACACTCAATCTCCTCCTTTTGAGGATATTATTATTATTATTATTTCGATTTCTATACCGCCCTTCCAAAAATAGCTCAGGGCGGTTTACACAGAGAAATAATAAATAAATAAGATGGCTCCCTGTCCCCAAAGGGCTCACATTCTAAATGAAACATAAGATAGACACCAGCAGCTGTCACTGGAAGTACTGTGCTGGGGGTGGACAGGACCAGTTACTCTCCCCCTGCTAGTGCTGTATCTCAGTCATTTTTCAATGAATCTGTACAAAATTTGTAGGGATGGTGGTTTTCATCACCTAATTGATGTGTACAAAATTTCAAGGAGATTGGATCGCTTCTATAGATCTTATGAACAATAAAATGTTCAGGGCTTTTAATGGTGAAATGCTTTTTACATCTCACCTTAACTATACAGCTACTATTGTGCCTGTATTATAATGCCCAAAGAGCAGAAGTTCCTATGTCAAGCTACCCAATTTACATGTACATGCAAGAGTCCTGTATCCCAAAACTGATTCTACAGACATCACACATACTCATTCTCAAGCCATGCTTTTAGGCAGACAAATATGAAAATTTAGTCCAACATGATTCATTTCAATTTTAAATTGCCAAATGCTAATCTAAGGTAAAGATCCACTGTTGCATGGAATACATCAATGGCCCATAACAGAGAGGATTATTAGTTCATGAGAGAACACACTGCACACAACATTTGCATATCAAAGCACATGTTAGAATATCTTCCCTTTGCATGTTCCTGTGTCTGCAACATTAATGGGTGCAGTGAATTTATTCAAAGTGGAATATAATTCATAATAATCACCTCTAATGAGATTGCATATTCACTCTAAAGAAGCAAAAGCTAGCAGATGTATTTTACACATGAAAAAGTAAGCACTGGATGAATTTTGTATTTAAATCATAAGGATCAAACCTGTAGCATTTCCTGGAGATTAATTGCCAGCTGTGAGAGGTTCAAACAGGCCAGCCAATACCCAGGGGAGATATTGTCAGATTAAGCTTGTGTCCACTCACCAATGATGAAATTTTTTGCACAGTGGAATAAAGCATAGATCCCTGTATAACAGTAAAGCACACACACAAGTGGCACAGTGGGGAAATGCTCAACAAACAAGCAGAAGGTTGCCAGTTCAAATCTCCACTGGCACTATATCAGGCAGCTGAAATATAGGAAGATGCTGAAAGGCGTCATCTCATACTGTGTGGGAGATGGCAATGGTAAACCCCTCCTGTATTCTACCAAAGACAACCACAGGGCTCTGTGGGCAGCAGGAGTCGAAATCAACTTGACGGCACACTTTATTTACTTACACACAAATAAGTGGTTGCCTTATACATCTAGCTCAGTATTGTCTATAACAGGGGTTCCCAACCTATGGTACTCCAGATGTTGCTGAATTACAACTCCCATCATTCCCAGTCACAATAAATTGTAGAAATCTTTCTCAGCCCTACCTGGAAATGCCTGGGATTGAACCTGGGACATTATGCTTGTAATGCAGGCTCTCTACCTGAGGGAGCTACAGCCCCCTCCCACTCAGAGACATAAACAGTAGTTAAGGAAGGCTGCTAACAGACTTCCATTGACCCACAGCTCCCTGGGGTTAGTAGATTGCAACATGAATGTGTGGCTCAATTAAGAAATGCACAGAAAGCTGACTGCAGAGTTGGAATTGCCAGACTGGGACCCAGAGAGCCACACTGTGGCTTAAATTCTACGATGTAGTAGAAGATTAGGCAGCCGGTATTTCTGCCTCACAATTTTCTCCTTGTCTTATCGGACACTCTTCTTCACCGACTGTACTGGAGGTAAGGGCAGACCACTGGACGTAAGGAAGAAAGGGCAGGAAGCACATCTAGTTAAGTACTGTCTACACAGACTGGCAGTGGCTTCTCCAAGGTTGCAGGAAGGAGTCTCTCTCAGCCCTATCTTGGAGATGCCAGGGAGGGAACTTGGAGCCTTCTGCATGCAAGCAGGCAAGTGCTCTTCCCAGAGCAGCCCCTAAGGGGAATATCTTATAGTGCTCACACATGTGGTCTCCCATTCAAATGCAAACCAGGGCAGACCCTGCTTAGCAAAGGGGCCAATTCATGCTTGCTGCCACAAGACCAGCTCTCCCCCTGCTAAATATGAGTGACCATTTTGCCCCTTGCCCCAGTTAGTAGAGCTGATTCCCAAACTTTAGGGCTGTTCTCATGGGTATTACTAGGGTAGGAGAAGCTCCATACCCCAGTTTGGGAGTTGTGCATGCTCCTGATTGGCCATCATTCTACAGGAAAGGTAGGAGGAAGTGAAAATGCTCACCTGTGAGCAGGTGGCATAGGGACCGCTTTCCCCCCACCCTCACTCTGGAGCTGGGTACAAGTTTCTGGGCTTGCACTGCCACCCACCTTTGTACCCAGATCACAGAGGAGCATGTTGTCCGCCTCCTACCTAGCTTGTAGAATTCTCAAAACAGCCAATCAGGAGTGTGCACTGCTCCTGCAGTAGGGTAGGTGGGTTCTCTTACTCTAGTCATCCGAGTGAGAACAACCCTTGTATGTCACAAGAGGGCCTGAGGATGGTACCCTGTCCCAAAGGGGCTCACAATCTTAAAATAGAAACCACAGTTACAATCCCTCCTGCTCAGTGACCAGGGTGAGTGGCCAGCTGTCAAACTCGAGATCACAGCTGTTTCATGCCAGCCCCTACACCCTCCTCCACTGATTCCTTTGTGCAGCCTCCTGCCTCTTTACTTCAATATGTTAAGGAAGAAGGGTGATGCCCGAGAAGTGGAGCAGAAGGCACAGCAGCAGCTGCATCCTCTGTTACTGCTTCAGAACTTTTAAAAAAGGGACAGCCATCAGCCCTTACGGATGAGTCTGCACTGCCAGATGAGCTATTTGCAGTTGTTCAAGCTGAGGCTCAAAGAGCAAATGGCACTCTAATTCAGACAAAAACACTGCTACGTTTCTGTGCTTATATCTAGCTTTTCTACCGCACATTCTTGTAAGCAGAAAAAAGCAGTTTAAAACTATTTTAAGGCAATGCAACATGAAAACAAGCAGTCAAACAGCCAACTCAGCAAAATAATAATCTCACCATAAAGGTCTGACAGAACAAGCTTTAGCTTCAAGTGGTACAGTCAGATTAGAAAAGACTTTGCCACTTGTTTTTGCGGAATGTAGGAACTGACCCCATGTTTTCATTTATCAAAGGAACTAGAAAAGTCTTCCAAAAGAGGCCAATTTTTTGGTGACCTGAAATATATACTGTAGAACAATATGCAATTAAAAATAATGTGATTCTGGAAAGATCACATACCTGCCAACATGTCCCTGCTTTCCCATTCAGGTGAATGGATGGTGCTTCTACATCTGAGTTGGGGTTTTGTTGTGGTGCTTATCTGGTTAGTTTGGAAAGTTCAGTGCCTCAGCTTACACCACCGTGATAAAACTCATTCAAGAAAATAAAGCTAAGTGTTTGGAAGAACAGTCAATGTATATATGCTTGAGGTTTAAGCAGAAAAATACAATCTGGAAGGCAGAGTGGCTATTCACACAATTGTAGAAAATCGGGCTAGCCTCCGCTAGCCCGATTTTCTACAGTCCTGAGAACCACCAGGCTCAGCTGTGAGCCTGGTGGTTCTTGAGTAGGTAACCCTGATCGTCTGTGGGGAGAGCGAGCTTAGCCCGCTCTCCCTGCTTAGCTCCCCAAACCAGGGCTCACTGATCATGAGACCCGGCTCAGAGTGTTTGATGCTATGCTGATTCTACAGCTTTGGCAGAAAATAAATAACAATGCACATGTATGAAAACAGATTTGACTATAGCAAAAATCTCTCACATATCAGGGTTGGTTTGCACCAGCTAGACACCCCCATCAGGGCTAGCATCGGAGATCAGCATCAGTGGGCAGCTGCTAAGGAAGCAGTACTTTCAGAAGGGCCCAATGCTGCTTCCTGAGAACATTTCTATGCCTATGGCTTTTAGGAAGTTGCCTTATACTGAGTCAGTAGCAGCTCTCCAGGGTTTCAGGCAGGAGTCATTCCAGTTCTACCTGGAATGTTTGCCAAGGGCCCCCCAAGTCTGGAGCCAGCCCTGGTCCCCAGGTGGGCATATTTGAAGTACACGATGCTGCCATCAGGCTGAGCACACATGTAAAACAGTGCCTCCATGTGTGTGAAAAATTTAAGTTGCACATGCAAAACTGCAAATGGGTGCTTATGTTGACCTTTTAAAGCTCTTATGTTGATTTCCCTTTTTAGACCAATGAAGCCAAATTTAAACTCGCAACTTCCTGTATTCTGGCAAAAGGAATATTCTCCAATAATTCTATAAGGGAATAAAGGAAAGGAACAGGTTTTTGTGCTGGTTTTATGTGTGACCCATGCACATAACTACAGACTGAAAAGCAGGTCTGGCCCATCCACAAGGCAAATTGAGGCAACTGGCTCAGGTGGCAAAGTCCCTATCATCCTCCTCCTCCATTTGCTGAGTTGAAAAGGAGAGGAGGAAGGGAGCAGAAGAAAAAGTGGAGGAACTTAGTGGGGAGACACTCTAGCCCACTCCTGCTCCTATTTCTTCTTTTCAAATCCAGTGTGGGATGTGGAGGACTGATTCTTCAGGTCTGCTGACACACTACAAGCTACAGCTTGCACACCCATAGCTAAGCAGGGTCTGCCCTGGTTACATATGAATGGGAGACTTGATGTGTGAGCACTGCAAGATATTCCCCTCAGGTGATGAAGCCGCTCTGGGAAGAGCAGAAAGTTTCAAGTTCCCTCCCTGGCTTCTCCAAGATAGGGCTGAGAGAGATTCCTGCCTGCAACCTTGGAGAAGCCGCTGCCAGTCTGTGAAGATAATACTGAGCTAGATAGACCAATGGTCTGACTCAGTATATGGCAGTTTCCTATGTTCCTGATAGACCCTCCTGAAAATAATACACTTCCCAAGAAACTCTGAGCCTTTCCCCTGACAAAGTTTTTTAAAAGAGAAACTCTTCTTGAATGTTTAAAACAGCAGTTGTGCATCACAGCTGTTAGTCCCTCTCCACTTGAAATGCCTTAACTTACTGGGCTGGAGGATAGACAAGTACAGGGGAGGAGAGGGGAGTGAGGAGTGTTTTGGAGGCTGAACAAGTTTGGAACTGATTCAGCTGGATCTGGCCTTGATTTAACCCAAACACAAAGACAGTGTAGTTCAGGTTTCTTTGATCTGGAACCAGTTTGACCTGCAAAGCTTTGCACAACCCTTTTGATGGATGTTTTCTTAATGAAAGCTAATGGCTGAGCAATCTGTAACTTGAGTGTTTTAAATGAGTGATCCATAGCTATCTGAGGAAGGGGACACATCCCACCATAACAGAGGGGAGGGCGTGATGTGAGAATATGCGGGGGGCGGGGAGTGTGTGTTTGAGACACAACAACAATTTGAAAAAGGGATTCAGAAGCACAGAGAGGAAGTCGACCTAAAAGCTGAAGGCCCCTTGGGTGCAGGATCTCTCTCCTTCTTCTACTACTATGAATATATACTGCTATTCAACAAAAGTGCTCAAAGCAGTTTACAAATAAATAAATAAATAAATAAGCTCCCCTATCCTCAAAGGGCTCATAATCTAAAAGAGAATATAAGGTAGACACCAGCAACCACCACTGGAGGGATGCTGTGCTGGGGTTGGATAGGGACAGTTTGGGTATCTGCTGCCTCCTAGGAATATCTGCTGTTTGCTTCTACTTATACTCTATCTGCACATTTGTAATCAAGGCAAATATTACAAAGACACCATATACCTCCAGTGAAAAACCTGCAAAATGCAAAACCTAAGTGCTATTGTTCCTGGAACACTTTA
The DNA here is from genome assembly GCF_027244095.1 of Hemicordylus capensis. Taxonomy (NCBI): domain Eukaryota; kingdom Metazoa; phylum Chordata; class Lepidosauria; order Squamata; family Cordylidae; genus Hemicordylus; species Hemicordylus capensis. The sequence goes on along the minus strand of NC_069661.1, from coordinate 20,379,164 downwards.
CTGCCCAGGCATGAATGGTATTGAACATGTAGTCCACAGAAGACTGCATCTTAGGTGGCAAAGAAGCCAATCAATCAGAGATCACATGTGACAGCTGTATCATATTACTCACCCAGGTAAAGGCTAGGAAACCGGCAACAGCCGGCAAAAGAAAATTAGCTGTCGAAATAATGATTTCGGGGACAGCAAATAAATAGCATCTGTCGCCTAAAGCACCTGACCAATTCCCAGAATGTGAGGCTCATCTATGTACTCTTTTTTTGGGGGGGGGGGTCACTTAGATCCCCAGGTTATCATCAAGAGAGAATGGGAAAGAGCTGGGGAAATGATCTGCTGTGGGAATGTTATGCAAACCAAGCACACCACTTGTTCAGAACCAAGAGGTCTTTGCTGCCTAGCCTGACACACCAAGCATCAACAATTGCCTGCTGTAACTAACATTTTCTGTGAGAGTCCGTGTCCCTGTCGTAAGGCATTAGACTCACAGTGCAGCTCCCAATTTCTCCTTGATACTCCAGCACTCTGGATTAGATTAAATGCAAGGCTGTAGAATATATATGAGCAACTGCCCCATTCCTCGGAGATACTATGAGCCCACACCAAGAGAGTCTACCTTTTGAAGTTTCACGAACAGTTTTTCCTTACAACATAACAAAGTAAGTGGCCCCAGCTGCTGATAGGTAAAGAAATAGGGCTGGTGGTTGTAAGGACAGGAGTCCTTTATACCAAGTCTCTGACCAAGGGCATAGAGACTGTAGAGCAAGGGGGGACAATTGTCCCCAGCAGTCAGGATCGGGGGGGCACCAAGACATCCCCTTTGCCCTCCGCCAGGGCACCACATTACCCCCTCTGGCACTCATCAGCTGGGAACGTGAGGCACACCCCTCTCCTCTCCAGCCAATGTTTCAATGAAAGGCTGGCTGGGGATGGATGGAAAAGGGTATGAACTGACCTTCTCCCGGGCATTGCCCTCGCCCCCATCAGTCCCAGCAGAGCTTCCCTTCCCCAATCAGTGGTTTGTATAATTGCTGACTGGGAGCTCCTTCCCCTGCCTCCTTCAGAAGGCAAGGAAAAGAGCTCTCAGTCAGCAATTCCATGAACTGCTAACTGGGGAAGGGAAGTTCACCAGGGCTGACGGGCCCCATCCTCGGCATTGTCCCCACTGATGACATCAGATGCAGGGGCGCACACAATTGTAAAGCCTATGAGACGGGAGAGCTGCTGGAGGACTTTGGCCGCAGCCAAGCTCCCAACATCCCTGTCTCCGACTCCCCAGTATCTCCCTCAGGATCACTTCGTATTGGATTTGAATTGCCTTATGCCGTGTTGCAAGTCCATTTTGGTCTTAAAGGCGAGGTAAAAATGATCAGGGCCAGTCCACTTAGAGCACCAAATTCAGGTAGGGGTGTGTGTGTGTGTGTGTGTGTGTGTGTGTGTGTGTGCGCAGATGGTGCTGCCACCCCTTACAATGAATAGTCATGGCAGCTTCCTATTGTATTCTATCCAGTCATCTTTAATGTTTTGTTGTTCAGAAGTTTGTCCCAGGGGAATCCTGTAGAGCAGGGATTCTCAACACTGGGGCCCCAGATGTTATCAGACTTCAGCTCCCTTAATCCCCAGCCCCAGTAACCTTTGGTTGGGGGTTATGGGCAACTCCCATTTTCCTTTCAGACATCCCTGCCCCCCGCCCCACACTCTACAGCAGGGATTCTCAACACTGGGCCCCCAGATGATATTGGACTTCAATAACATCTGGGGCCCAATGTTGAGAATCCCTGCTGTAGAGTGTGGTGCGGGTGTGTGTCTGAAAGGAAAAGGGAGTGAATGGAGAAGGAGAAAACGGAGTTGTTTTTGAATAAAATCTTAGTTAAATCTATATAAGATTATTTTGTGTTTGTGAGGGAAGGAACTATAAAACATTTCCTTTGTCAGCTGGGTCAGAGGGACAGCAAGGAAGTAGATTATACCTGAAATTTTGTAAAGTGTCCTCCTGCTGCCACCCCACTGCCATTTCACCTCCCTCCCTCTGCAGGCTATGAATGAGGAGGGTACTGGATGGGCTGCCATGCGCCCCTTGAAAACTGGCCCATACTCTGCCTCCTGAAGTGGCCAGCCTCACCCTGCTTCATGGTGAGGCTGCCATGCAAGTTTCTCCAGTGTTAATGGAATGGGGGGAAAGTGTCGAGCAGGTTTTTGAAAACTGCACGTCTGCTTGCCGGCATTAAGGATGGACCAACTCCAGGTGACAAAGCAGAAAAGCATTTCTAAGAGACAGATGGTAGCAATTGCCTCCCCCCCCCGCCCCTACAAACCACTGATGTGTCCCAAACTACTAACATAGGTTTGTGTGGGCAGCCAGGCTTGTACACATATTTGTGGGCCAATTAACTTTCGTGAACTTGTTTGCAGGGCTGGTGTACTCTGGAAATGGCTGTGAAAAGAGAGCAATGTTGCCTAGCTCCTGCTATTTTCCCGTTGCCCCTGGTTCTAGACCACATGAATTGGGGAGGAGAGGATTCTGTCTGCATTCCTATATTGTTTATCTGTTTTGCTCTGCCCTAGATTCCATTCCTCCAAAATTCCAGTCTTTGGAGAACCTAAAATTAATTCTGGAAACCGAGCATGCAGAGCTGGATGTAGATCTTCCTTCTTTCTGTACATTTCCTGTATATTTCCATCTTTTCCTTCTTCATGTTACCAAAGTGCGCTGTGTAAAAGCAATCTTGACTGTGTAGCATATATGATTGCACTGAGGTTGCTTTTGTGTGGTGTTCAACTGATGTGCACATGGGCAGTGATTTACTGCTGTACTTGATCAGTGCACTCAAGTATTCATGTGAATACGTAAATAAGATACTTTTGCTGCTACCTTTTTTCCTCCTCTACTGTTTGATGGACTTGCAGCATTCCTCTTCCACCTGAGCTGTGAGGGAGGTATAGCCTATCTACATCATTGCGGGGGTGCAGAGCATGATTGATGGTCATGATTTTCCTGGTCTTACGATCTAGCGTCTCTAGCTCTGCCTGGGTCCAGTCTATTATTCCTGCAGTGTATCTGATAACAGGTATAGCCCAAGTGTTTATGGCTTGTATGGTGTTCCCGCCATTGAGTTTGGACTTGAGGATTTTTCTAACTCTCCTGATGTATTCACTTTCAATTTTTCTTTTAACTTCAGTGTGTGCGATGTTATCAGCCTGGAGAATGCCCAAGTATCTGTAATGTTCTTTCTCTTCCAGGTTCTTGATCTTGCTTCCATTGGGCAGTTCTATTCCTTCTGTTTTTCTTATTTTCCCTCTGTTCATTATTAATGCAGCACACTTGTCTAGTCCAAACTCCATTGCTATATCGCTACTGAATATACGGACAGTGTTTAGCAGTGATTCGATTTCTGACTGGGACTTTCCATACAACTTCAGATCGTCCATGTACAGCAGATGGTTGATTTTACTGGATGTTTTAGATGTTTGGTATCCGAGGCCTGTTTTGTTTAGTATTTGTGAAAGTGGGGTCATGGCGATTACAAACAACAGAGGGGATAGTGAGTCCCCTTGGAAAATGCCTCTTCTAATGCTAACCTGTCCAAGTGTCTCGCCATTGATTGTTAACTGTGTCCTTGGAGGAAGAGCGGAATATAAAATGTAAATAAATGAATATAAATAAATAATAAAAATATAAAGACTCCATCAGTAAAGCTTACTTCCAAGAAAATATGTTCAGGATAGAAGCATTAGTGTGAAATTTCTTTCATAAACCTAACATGTAGGACAAAGCTCGCCCCTCAGAAAATTACCCCTTTTGTGCCCCCTGCATGCTGTCGCCATCTACAGAATAAATGGATTCCTACCAGAAAGGAAGTGGGTGCATTCCCTTAGTGAAAGGTCTAAACTACTGCAGCCAAGGCATTCAGTGTGCCATAAATTCATTTTAAGAACCAACTTTCATTGCTGCACCCAAAAAAGAGAGTTATTTGTTTTTCCAATTGGTACAGTCAGACAGAATGCAAAGTGATTGGTGGAAAACAACTAAAACCATATTGCTAACAGCCTGCTGTCTCCAGAGCTGCTAACAACTTGCGTAGAAAACATCAATAACATAATTACAGTCAAATGGCATGTCAAGACATTTAAAATGAATGTTATGCCCCGAAAACTACAAGCACTATCTCTGCAGGGTGTTTTCTGCAGACAGTGGCTAAACCAAGTCATTAACAATCAATTCTTGAGACCCTTCTGAGTGGCAACAGAGACTGGGGAAAAGTTATGTGGGGTACAGATGTCAGCAGACTACATTCCAATGTGCTTTCTGCATATGTCCTTTTATTGTGTGAGGGGGCTGTTCATCTGAATTGCCCCTCTACATGTGCTCCCAGTACCTGTTTAAACAGGCATTAGGAATGCATAAAGAGGGACAATTCCGATGAACAGTCCCCTTGAGCAATAAAGTGATGCTATGAGAACATGTTGGGACACCCTCCCTCCAGCAACGTCATGGCAGGTATGGTCTTGGTGTGACCCCATTCTTATGAGTTCTGGTGGGTGAATAGTCTAAACTAGCCCAAATCAGGGGGCTGAAAGTGGCTGGGCAGAACTACAGAAAGGAGTAACTTACTTTTCTCCTAAGTGGTGCAGCGGGGAAATGCTTGACTAACAAGCAGAAGGTTGCCTGTTCGAATCCCCGCTGGTACTATATTGGGCAGCAGCGATATAGGAAGATGCTGAAAAGCATCATCTCATACTGTGTGGAAGTAGGCAATGTAAACCCCTCCTGTATGCTACCAAAGAAAACCACAGGGCTCTGTGGGTGACAGGAGTAGAAATTGACTTTTCGGCACACTTTACCTTTACTTTTCTCCTGCTAAAGTCTCTGCATGAATACGTTCTGCAGGTTTATTAAGTACTACAAAAAGCTGGAAAACATCTGGAGAACGTATAGCCTGTCTCCAGTCAGTTCTATGGCAAACGGAGAGGACAAGCACTTGTTACAATAGTTTCTCTTATTTCCAAGGACTTCATTACCTTTTATATTTACCCAAATAGAAGGGGACTCAATTTATGAAGACCACTTTGAAAAAACAGAGGTTAAATCAGTGGTCTTGACTATTTTTCAAATAGGGACCATTTTGACAAAAACCTCCAATGCAAGAGACTTTCCACACTGTGCCTGACCTCTGCACAATACTGTGCTGGGAGGGGCCTTTAAGAGAGATGGGACCTTCTCTTAAGAGCTCTAAGAGGAAAGCACCAGGAAGGGCTACACTTCTCAGCATTCTGTGCACGCCTTCTAAGATGGACTCAAGTTAGTTGCCATACTCCTTGAAATTCTGGGTTTCACCCAAATTCTAAGCATCTCACCCAGATTGCTTAGCCCACCCAGATTCATCTGGATTTCAGCTTTCTTTAAAAACAAAAAACACAAAACCTAAGATCTAGACCTTATAAAAGAAGAGTTTTGGAGCAGAACATGCAGGTACTATTCGGCTCAAAAATTATCTTCAAGCCAATTTGCATAATATTCAGATTAGGCACCCAGACTTGGAAAGCCAGAATATGCAAATCCTAACTCAAGTGAACTCCATTTCCCTTTAAGAAGCCCGCTGACACTGGGCAAAGTACACCAATGCACAGTGAAAGTAGTGCTATGGGGACCGTGCAGAGTATTCAGCTTCAACTGAAGCATCATGCAGGCCCAATAAAGGTTAGTTAGGGAGCCACTCTTAGAGTTGATGGGGGCTGCCGCCAGCCCTGAAGCCTTACAATGAAGAACAATGAGTTAAGTACAGGATATAGCTGTGTTTAGTCAAAAAGAAGAAGATTCTGGATTTAAGATGACTCCTCCATTTCTAACAAAGAACTTTGGGGGAAACTGGGATTCTGATAAATATGGTATGTAGCCTATTTCTGAGCATAACACATGAGCAGCACCCTTTATGAATGCCACATGTATTCTTTAATTTAAAAAAACCTAATATAATGGAGCTATAATAGACTATTATATAACATAATATGTGCACGGCAAATTACAAAGTGCAAGAGAACAGGTCCCTGTTCTGCTGTGACTGGCTTGATATCTATAATTCAACACATACCACCCAAGTCTCATTGAGAGCAGTAGAGTCCAGTTTCAGCTTCCAGTTTCCTCACAAATAAAAGAGGGGAAGGGATATGGATTTATTTCAGATACTTAGGCTTGGCTACAGTAGGGTAGGGAACAAGGGTTGTGCCATATCAAAAATCCCTTGTTCCAGAGGGATTTGCAAGAAGGAAGACAAGTAGCAATGCACAGTGCATATGTTCATATTTTCCACTAGCAAGAGACCTATGGTCAAAGGCAAAATCCTTACCAATATAATTCTCAGAGTTGGGATGCACTAGCATGAAATGAGAAATAAATAAAGCCCAGCAGACAGAGTTGCATGTGGAGAACAGGCCAATACGTCTGCACGTGCACAAAGGTGAGGGCCCATTTTCAGTGATCCTCCCACTCTGTAGTTGCCTTTCCTGCAGCCCTCGAGGATATGAATACGATGAATATTTATATACTGCTTCTCAACAAAGTTTCCCAAAGCAGCTTACATAGATATAAATAAACTAGTATTTTTAAGCCCGTTATGATAACGGGCGCTAGCTTTCTATCCCGTCTTTTCTGTCTCTCTCTCTCTCTCTTTCTGTCTCTTCCCCCCCCCCTTGTCCCCTCTCTCTTTTTGTTTTTTGTTTTGTTGTTGTCTCTGTTTTTGTTCTTCCTTATTTTGCTTTTACTTTTTGGGGGTGTGTGTGTGGATGAATAACGGCCAAAATGGCCCATGAGAAGGTGGCCGCCCCCGCCTATCGCCCTCCCGCGCACCCAGCTGCCGGAGCCCACCTTACCCGCTCCAGCCCGAAGGAGAAGAGAGGAACTCGGAAACAGAGCTATTCTCTGTGTTAAGCTGCTGCCCATACTGTCGCAATGGACGCAATAGGCGTCCTTTGCGTCCATAGCGGCAGTTTGAGCAGTGACTTAGCACAGAGAGGAGCTCTGCTCGTGAGCTCCTCTCTTTTCCCTCGGGCTGGAGCGGGTAAGGTGGTCTTCGACAGATGGGAGGGCGATAGGCGGGGGCGGCGACCTTCTCATGGGCCATTTTGAACCTTAATCTTTTTTGGGGGGGAGCGGGGAAGGTGATTTTGGGCAGCTGGGAGGGCGGGTGAGCAGGCGGTGGCAGCGGCTGTGAGTGGGCGGGGGCCTCGTTGGCGGCTTTGCCGCCACCTCGCCCAGCTTCATTTTGGGCAGCTGGGAGGGCGGGTGAGCAGGCGGCGGCGGCTGTGAGCGGGCGGGGGCCTCGTTGGCGGCTTCGCCGCCACCTCGCCCAGCTTCCCTGTCCCCCGTCTCGGTCTTCCCCCGCCGCCATTGCCCTCGCCTTTTTCAGGGCGGCCGCTTCTGGTTGTCTCGGCCTCCTCTCGCCGTGCCGCAGCTCATGGCCGAGGCGGCGGCTCCGCCGCCGCCTCGGCCACTTTCCCCCGCCGCCACACACCGGCTAATGGCCGCCCGTGGCTGTGGGACACTGGTGTCTGAGGTCCTGTGTCCCTTGGGCTCTTCTGGGCCTGCGCTTCGCGCAGGCCCAGAACAGCCCAGGGAGGCAGGGACGCAGATCCCCAACGTTCCAAAGCCACGGCCACTCACTTAGCCTTTTATTATATAGGATAAGAGTGATCCCTGTCCCCAAAGGGCTCAAAGTCTAAAAATAAAGACACCAGCAATAGCCACTGGAGGATTCCTGTGCTGGGGATGGATAGAGCCAGTTGCTCTCCCACTGCTAAATAAAGAGAATTACCACTTTTAAAAAGGTGCCTCTTTGCTCAGTTAGCATGGATATCGTTTAGGGAGGTAAAACCTGCTGCAGAGTGAAAGGAGGATTACTGAAAATCAAATGCTGGTCTTGGACTGTAATAAAGATGATTGACTGATTGATGGAAATCACTTGTGTACACACACAACTTTGTGTACGTTCCCCACACACAACTCTTACTCCATATGTTGGACAAAGTAATCCGAGAATAAGCCCCTTGTGCTCCCAAAGTACTCACCCCAGAGGAATGCCCTCACTGTCTCTCTACTGCTTTGAGCTTCCCTATTTCCAGGCTGCCCCTTCTGAGCTTGGAATAGGTGTTTTTGCCATGCCTCTGCCTAAGGTGTGGAGACTTTGGAGAAAGTTACTCATTGCATGTCCCTTTAACAGGGTTGCTCAACTCCTGCCCTCCTGCAAATGTTGGCCTACAACTCCCATAATCCCTGGCTATTGGCCACTGTGGCTGTGGATTATTTATTTTTAATTTTTTACATTTTATATCCCGCTCTTCCTCCAAGAAGCCCAGAGCGGTGTACTACATATTTAAGTTTCTCCTCACAACAACCCTGTGAAGTAGGTCAGGCTGAGAGAGAAGTGACTGGCCCAGAGTCACCCAGCAAGCTTCATGGCTGAATGGGGATTTGAATTCGGGTCTCCCCAGTCCTAGTCCAGCACTCTAACCACTACACCACACTGGCTCTCATGGATTATGGGGGTTGTAGTCCAAAAACAGCTGGGGGATCAAAGTTGACCAGGCCTGTCCTATAACCACTGCTCTGGGCTTGCCTCTTTCTATTCAGACAGCATGCCCAAACAGGGATTCACAGAGAAAATTGGTAGGCCCTTAAAACCGACCTATGTGGCCTGGCCTTCCAAGGTTTTAAATGATTAACTGTTTTAAATTATTTTAAATTGTTGCCCTGATTTTCAAGGCTTTTAGCTGTTTTATTGGTTTTATTGTGTTTTAATCGTTTGATTTTAATTGTTAATTTCTTTTAATTGTTTTTATCATGCTGTGAACCGCCCTGAGCCATTTTGGAAGGGCGGTATATAAATCTAATAAATAGATAGATAGATAGATAGATAGGAGGCAGGGCTTAATGGAGGACAGGGAATTCTTACCATTACGTACTCTAAAGGTCAACCTTTTCAGTGTTAAAGTGCGTATCTTAAGTATTCGATCACCAGAAGATCCAACAATCTATCTGCTTAGCTGTCTGCAAAATGCAGTTCCTGAGAAAATGCAGACATTGGTATTGAACCTCCCAGTAGAAGTAAGGCCTATTTTAGCTAGGCATTGGAAAAAGCGATCAATCTCTTCAGAACAGGAGCGGCACTCTAAAGTATGGGAGTTAATCTTTGCAAACTTAACAGTTCTAAAGTAAAGTTTTTAACATTAGGTAAAGTTTGGTGTCTCACGGTAGTATATACAATCAATCTTTTCTCTTTAGTGGATAATAAATTCAGCATGACTGAATCTCATTTAAGAATCTGGCCCGTATATATTTTATTTATGTTATGTATTTAAAGTGTTTATATCCTGCCATTTAACTAAAAAACAAATCAAAGTGGTCTCCAGAAAAAGATACATTAAACTATGAACAAATAAGAAGGCTGAGGGGAAATGTCCCTTGTGTGCAGTGAAATTAGGAGGCATATCAATAATTTTAACGGGGAAGGAAAGAGTAGCTTACCCACTGCAGTGGTACTGCCTCCCCAATACTGAGAAAACATTGCTGCCCCAATGCAGACTGCCAGCTGCCATTTTGACCCCAGAATGACATGTAGCATAATTCTAAGGGGAACATTCTGAAAAACAAAATGGCAGCTTGGAGCTGCCACTTTCCCACAGAATGCCCTCCCTGGAATGACACTACATGATGAAGTATTGTCGGCAGGGAGCATTCTGCAGGGAAAGTGTCAGCTGCTTCAAGAAACATCAGCAGGGAGGTACACACGCACAGAAGGCTTTGCCACAAGTTTACTGGGAGGCTTTACTGAGAACTCAAAGATGTCCCAACAAATCAAAGCAAATAGTGGGGTTTTGGTTTTACCCTGGATATAAATCAGGCTACACTCTAACATGCAGCTGACACCTTCCCTGCAGAATGCTCCCTGCCGACAATACTTCATCATGTAGTGTCATTCCAGGGAGGGCATTCTGTGGAAAAGTGGCAGCTCCAAGCTGCCATTTTGTTTTTCAGAATGTTCCCCTTAGAATTATGCTACATGTCATTCTGGGGTCAAAATGGCAGCCGGCAGTCTGCATTGGGGCAGCAATGTTTTCTCAGTATTGGGGAGGCAGTACCACTGCAGTGGGTAAGCTACTCTTTCCTTCCCCGTTAAAATTATTGATATGCCTCCTAATTTCACTGCACACAAAAGGGACATTTCCCCTTGGCCTTCTTATTTGTTCATAGTTTAATGTATCTTTTTCTGGAGACCACTTTGATTTGTTTTTTAGTTAAATGGCAGGATATAAACTCTTTAAATACATAACATAAATAAAACCCAAATTGTGTGTGAACTGCTCCCCGATAACTCACAGGGACTTCTTGGTAAATCTGGCCAATATGTGAACAACACACACCCTCCATTCTGGAGGAGATGCGAGTCAAAGGGGTTTAAAAGCCCCATGTGAAAAACATCCAGTTAAAAAAAGGCCAACATTAGAAAACAGGCTGTTTTTGCTCTCCCTGCCCCCGCCACACACACACACACACACACACACACACACACACACACTGCTTTTGTCCCCTATCTGATTAGCATGCAGAAGTTCCCCAGTTCAGTCCCCAGCACCTCCAGATAGGGTTGAGAAATGTCATTATCTGAAGCACTGGAGAACTACTGCCTGTCAGAGTAGACAAAACAGTGCTAGATGAACCAAGGATCTGACTCCGTACACAGTAGCTTCCTATGGGCCTACATTGATTTGGGGATGGTTCAGTGGCAGAGTGCTTTGGATAGAGAAAGCCCCAGGCACAATCCCAGGTATCTCTAGGTAGGGCTGGCCAAAACTCCTGCCTGAAACCTTGAAGAGCTATTGATCAGTATGGTTTACCCAGACTTCCTGTGAAAACTTTCAGGAGTTTTTGACCTTCCCAGTTCACCCCAATGGGGAGTGATTTGTGAGGGGGTTGAGTACTTCTGTGGAGGGGCCTGTGAATTTTCTTTAACTTTAACTTTCTTTAACTTCTTGCGGCAGGGTGGGGCTTACCTAGGTCAGCAGGGGAGCTGCAGTAGGGTTCTTCTCTTGCTTCAAGCAGAAAGGGTTTCAAAGACCAATGCCTGCCCTTTGAATGGTACACAAGAAACCAGGGAAGCCGTTTCAGCACTGGTGGCACCTGTTCAATGCAGCTTCCTCTCGTCAATAATCTAGCTGCCAGATTCAAGTTGTCTTGTTTCAGGTTGAGCCCAGGTCTCCACAAGGAAAGTGGCACACTTTTCGCATCATGTATCTCGGTTTGTTTGGCATATCAATAATGTAAAAATAAATAAATAAATACAACAGTAATTCAAAAAATAGAACCAGCACAGGGGCCAGGGGTGGGGTACAATAACATAAGACAAGGTTACTCCAGCAAAGTTCAGCAGATTAGCTTTTATAGTTGTTGCCTAGACAGAGTGGCTTGGCCACACCCCTTTCCCTAGAAAGGCTCCTCTGTTCTTTAAAGGGGCCTTGCCTGATTCTTCAAGTGCTGCCTCTGTCAATGCTGGGGGACCTCTGTGGCAGCTGCCAGCCACCGAACCTCTCTGAGTTGGAGGACTCAGGCAGGGCTGTGTCCACAGGCGGAAGTGAGGTCACTGGCTCAGGTTCTCCTAGGGTGGTGGGGTCTGGGTGGCAAGGCGTTACCTGAGATCTAGATCCTGGCTGGTTCTCCAACCCATCTCGTCTCTTCCCTGCAACTCTCTGCCTCAACCCCTGAGTGGGGGGTCCTGGATCTGAGGTCATAACACCTGTATTATCCTCTCTATATAAAACGCTTAGGGTGTGCGTGGCAAGCCCCTTCCTCACCACAGCTGCGACCAATGAAAACATGGCCCATGCCTGGAGAAGGAGACACGGGAAGTGGACATGTCGGGCGGGATGGCAGAAGTGGGATGCAGCCAGTAGTGGCACAGGCGAGCACCACGGGTGGCGGAGAGGGGAGATGAGGATGGCAGCAGAGATGGCAGTGGGGATGCAGCCAGTGGGATGCGGTGCTGGCAGCGGAGAGGGGAGACCGAGGTGGGAATGGTGGTGGAGGTGTCAAAACTTCCTTCCGTGGGTCTTCCTGCCACCCAAATGACCGGTCAGGCCATTTTCGGCCCATTTCGGGGCTCTCTGCATGGGGCTTTCTGAGGCCTAACCTTTCATTTGAGCAGCAGGAGGGCCCACAGAAGGAGGTTTCACCACCTCCGCCACCATCCTGGATGGCAGGGAGCAGCTTAAATTCGGGGAAGGCAGGACAGGGGGCCAGATCAGCTGGAGGGGATTAGAGGCAGGGAGAACTAGCGCGCAAATGCTCTGTGCTGGGCCAGCTAGTTATTTAATACTTGCTTATCTGGAGCATTCTGGAAGCTTTTCTCTACCATTTGGCAATTGATTACTTTTTCTTTATTTTTGATCTTCGTTTATTTTTCATAATAGGAGGAAATATTTGTAATTTTGTGTAAAATAATAATAATATGTAGCATTTGTATAGCACATTCAAGTGTCCAAAGTACTTCGTATTAATTACCTTCATGTAATCTTTGCAACAATCCTATAAGGAGAGTAAATGTTAATATCCCATATTTCAGACATTGAGACTGACATTGAGAAAAGCATTACACAGTGAGGGAGGGGTAGTTTTTGACTATTCCTCCCTTTGCCCTGCAGCTGCCTGTACCTCCTGAAAATATGCCCGAGGGTTTTGGGACCTTCAGGGACGGGTTTGGTGGAGGCAAGTGTGGCTGTAGAGTAAAGGGCATGACAGAAAATGTTCCTCCCCCATGTGACATTAGTCTGGATGTCCGCCCGTGAATTCATGGCAGAGTTAAGATGTGAACCATGGAAATCCTGACTCGTAGCTCAATCCCTTGGCCACTCCATTATTATTATATTATTAGCTGCTCTCAGTGGAATTTTGCCCCAGTTTTAATTATAAGAAAAATGGACCCACTGCTAGCCTTGGGTCTATACAGCTAAGTGGGATACAAACTGTTGACCCTGATCTTATTCGTTCCTCCCAGTGTTCAATACATTTGTATTGTTTGGGATTATTTTAACAAAAGGCAGTATACAAATCTGACAATAAATAGATACAAAATAAGAACCTGAAATCCTGCATTGCTGTCGCCAGTTAAAATAGATAGTCCTGGAACAGATGGATTAATGATCTGGCTTGATATAAGGCAGTTGCATATGTTCGTAATAAATCTGTATAGTGTCTTTAGAGCCTGGGGCTCTGACTTCAAAGCATGTAAGCCTGCTGTTACATCCTCTTTTCCTGGGCTTCCCAAGCTGAGGTCTCCAGATATTGTTGGGCTACAAATCCCATCATTCTCAGCCAGTGGTGGCCCAAGGTACTGCGGTGCTTGAGGCAAGATACCAAATGCTGCCTTGCTCCACAACCCTGGTAGGGGTTAGCTCCCTTTCAAAATTAACCCTTGCAAGCTTTGAAAGTGGCAGGCGACAGAGAGGAGGGAAGGTTGCTAGCAGCCTCCTCTTCTTGTGGTTCTTGTAATCTTTGCAAGGAGTATGAGGAGAAGTGTTCCTTACAAAGCATGTAAGGGGCAGATCAGTCCGAGATCTGCTTCAATGTTGGTAGTGGCGTATCTTGTGCCCTGCTGGAACCCCAATAATTTGAAGCTTGAGGCAACTGCCTCATCTTGCCTGATGAAAGGGTTGCCCTTGTCCCCAGCCAAAATGGCCAAAAGGATGGTGGGAGTTGTAGACCAACAATATCTGGAGACCCAAGATTGGGAACCCCTGGCTAAGAGCAGGTCAAAAGATCAAAACAGATCATTAGTCCATCTGGTCCAGGACTATCTATTTTAACTGACGGCAGCTCTGCAGGGTTTCAGGCAAGGTAGGTCTTTTCCAGTCCTGCAACTTGAGATCACTTTAACTGGAAATGCCAGGAATCAAACCTGCAACCTTCTATGTTCAATGGAGCAGCCACACAGATGGGAGCGGCAACAGAGACACTCGGCTCCCAATGATGACAGATAGAGAGAGCCCAGATGGCTGGTGCCGATAAATCAGAGCTCTAATTTTTAATCTGCGATCAAAACGTTAATCAATAAATAGCACTGATGCTTTCAGTCCTAATTCATCCATTGTTTATTGCTTTTCCAGACAAAAGCACATGACCACGGCAAAAAGAAAATAAAATTCCACATATTATCATCCTTGGAAGAAGAAAATATGCGAAAAATGAGTGTAATAGATTCTAAATAAATGAAACTCTACCTGGGGTAATTAAAGTACCCTAACATCTGTTGTCTTGCAAGAGAAACCAAATCTCATTTTAACTCTGGAAGTTCTAAAACATTCATAAGCCAGCAAATGGCACCCTTGTGCTACTGAAGGGTGGGGGAGGAACCCATATGGGCCCCAGGTAATTGAAACAGCAGTGCTAAATGGAACTTAGAGATGAAAACATTTTGCTGATAGACATGCCTTTCATATTGATTAATGGAACAGTAGACATTCAGGCTGCATCCATATTGACATGGAAATAAAGACAACAGACACCCCCTCCCCTGTTTAAAAGAGCTTGAGAGGCATATGCTAGCGATGGGGTATATTGCACTCCCACCATTCTCTAGTCCTCTTTTTATGAGCAATGTCAGGCTTCATATCCAAAGTCAGGAATCCCTGCTGGTGAGTTCTGCTGTGTCAAGTTCATCCAATGAAATTGATTGAATAATGCATACCCCTCCAAGAGCTCACTGATGAAAACAGGGTCATGGCTGTGTGATTGTGTAGGAGTGTGGACAAGCAGGCTAGGAGGCATGGAGCCGGGTCTCACAATCAGTGAGACCCTGTTTTGGAGGGTGCACGAAGAGAACGGGCTAAGCCCGCTCTCCCCGCACATGAGCAGGGAGGGAGCCCTGGGTGGCTGGATCGGCCGCCCACATGATTGCCGGCTCCATGACGGAGCCACGCGGAGGAGCCTCCGCGACGGAGCCTCCGCTAGCCTGATTTCGCCCCATTGTGTGAATAGCCTCATGGTATACTAGAGGGTGTGGTCAAGCAACCTGGGAGGTGCTATGTACACTTCAAAGTACATGCATGCCATAAGTGGAAAGCAGCTAATAATGCCCATGTCACCGCTGCTCAACTTCGGCCCTCCTACAGATGTTGGCCTACAATTCCCACAATCCCTGGCTATTGGCCACTGTGACTGGGGATTATGGGAGTTGTAGTCCAAAAACAGCTGGGGGGGTGCAAAATTGAGCAGACCTGGCCCACGCAGAGCACCTCATTCCAGATTGCAAGAGCAGACAAGGCAAGCCCGTACCCTCCAACATTTTGCAGACAAACAGAGATACACTTGTAACAATCAATTTTCATTCCAAGGAATATTGTCCAAGCTCCCACCCCACTATTGCTGGAGACTAGATTCCATCTGCTATACGCTGCACACTCCAACTGCAGAGGCTCTGGCAGCCAGAAAGAACAACTGTTACCCTGCCAGAGCAGGGGCATCTAGTCAGCTTTCTGCAGAGGCTAGGCACCACTGATGCACCAAGCTACAAGGTTAGCAGTTGTCAAGGAGCCAATGGGAGAGCACCTGGCCTTAAAAAGCCTGAGATCCCGGTCTGATTGAGTAAATCAGTCAAGCACACGTCTCCCAAGTAAAGACCAAGCTGCTGTTTGTCTGTGCCTGCATTGCTTCACTTCCTGTAGCGTGCCTACCCAGCCTATTGTCTGTCTGGCTTAGGATGTAGCTGTGTCTAGCGACTGCCAGCCCTGAAAGGAAATGGCTTCGCAGCTTATAAGGCATGGTAAAAAGCTAATGCAGGTGGACAGTCATGATCCTGTTCTCTACTGCATGTTTTATAAAGCCTTTGTGTGCATCATGGGGATATACACATACAATGATGGTGCTATATATCATAATATCATAAATGGTGTTGAATGCCAAACATATCTTGCCTCAAATCTCGATTTGCCTTTATTTGCTGTCTGGGAAATCCAATTTGGGAATCCTTTCTAAATACTGTTAGAGAGTACTTGAAGGGAAATATTGTTGTTTCTTAGGGAGATTCTGAATTACAAGTTGTGGTTAATCTTTATTTTGGTTTGTATGCTATTTTAATTGCATGTTTATGTCAACTGTTTTTTTAAATGATTTTTGGATTTTATTCCATTTTAAGTAGTTATTTTGTTTTTATTTGGGCCTGTGTGTTGGTTTGTTTTTTGGTACATTTGTGTAAACTGTTTTTTGGATTTATTCCTTTTTTATTTTTATTTCTTCTTCTTCTTCCTCCTCCACCTCCACCACTTAAATATTATCTTTAATAAAGTTGACCGAACGCGTCATTCTCCTTTCTCCCCTTTCTTAAGTGTTTTTTTTGGGCAAAGAAACAAGCAGGTCTCTCCCACATACAAGTTCGTCTTTCATTTTATCCTATCTCAGAAGCCATGATGCCGTAGATCAGGGCTGCTCAACTTCAGCCCTCCTGCAGATGTTGGCCTACAACTCTCACAAGCCCTGGCTATTGGCCACTGTGGCTGGGGATTGTGGGAGTTGTAGTCTAAAAACAGCTGGGGGGGCCAAAGTTGAGCAGGCCTGCTGTAGATAAATGCAGTAGCTAAATATGTGATGCATCAGCTAAAAGAGCTAGTGTAAGCCTTGACTGCATCAACAAAAGCATTGCCACATTGCTCCAAATAACTGTTCCACTCTATTCAGCACTGGTGAGATCTCACTTGGGATATTGTGGTCACAGCCTTTTAAGGAGGGCAATGATAAAAATGGAATGGGCTCTGAGGATGGCAAGGGAGAGGGTGAGGGGTCTGGAGGAGACCAAACATTATGAAGGAGCTGGTTACGTTTAGCCTAAAGATGAGAAGATGAAGAAGAAAGAGGATAGCTGCCTTTAAATATCTGAAGAGCTGTCATGCAGAAGAAGGTGCAGAGTTGTTCTCTGTCTGATGCTCCTGAGGGCAGGGCTAGAATGGGCTGAAATCACAAGGAAGCAGGTTCAGGCTAGATATTAGGAGGAATCTGCTTTATGCAGGGATGAGTTGTCCTTCACCAGAGGTTACCAGACAGAGAGGCTGGACAGCCATCTTTCAGGGAGTCTGAAGCAGATTCCTTCACTGCCGTGAGCAGGGGGTTGCACTAGAGGACGGCCAACATCTTTTGCAGCTCTCAGATTCTTTGATTCTGTGAAGTCTTTTCACTCCCCACAACAATCGCTCAGATGTAGCAAAGCATGGCGTGCTGTGCCATGGTGGGCTGTTCGACCTCTTTCCAAGGAAATCAAGGTAAGTCATAACCTTAAACTCCCTAATAGGCAGTTAACAGAGGAGGCATCATCTTAATGTTCTCAAGTACCAGACATGCATTAATGAACTCAAAAAGTGTTCAAGGACTCCTTTCTAGCTAATAGTTGTTCTTCAGAGCAACTATACAATATAAAACATCCTTCCTGGAGTTTTGCAAGACACTGGGGACTTGCTGGGCACAAATCTTTCCTTCTGCTGAATAGATTTCTCTCCCCACCCCCACCACTTTCAGCAGGCTTCATTCATTCTTCAGCTGCCAGATGTCCTGTCCCTGGCAGTAGCACCTAATTAGCAAGCAGCAGATTTATGACTTTAATAGCTCCAAAAAAGCCTCACCTATCACCATTTGTTTTATTTAGCATCAGTATAGTGTTGTATATGCGAGTGTTGTTTCACTTCTGCTCTTTTGCTGTCTTTATTTCCAAACAGAAACCCCTACTAATCAAGGGGCAAATTTCCCCAGTTGGGCTTGGAAAACCCAACTATTTTCTCCATAACTCAATACTTTATCTCACTTTTTTCTTAGCCAAACTGGACCATGTGCCCCACTGATGATCTTACCAGGAATGCACCAGGGCCAGGCGTAACTATAGGGGGGCAGGGGGGGCACGTGCCCCGGGCGCCATCTTTTCTGGTCACATGGGGGGCGCCGACATGACAAAAATTTTTTTTAATTTTTTTAAAATTTTTTTTGTTAATACAAATGTTTCCTGCTCAGTGCAGCAGCGCTGCAGCAGTCAAGGGAGCGCATTGGCAGCCCATCCCCCACAAGCGGTCCCTTCCGCGCCGCCCGGCCCCCCCCCCATTGCTTTGCTGGCGCCTGGCGGCCAGTCAGTGGCCTGGCTTGGCGGCGGGCGCTTGTGAGGAAAAACCTAAGTATAATGTAGTATGTTGTGGCGCGGGGGGCGCCATTTTCCCTAGTTACGCCTCTGGCCTACCTCATGCCAGCCCCTCCAACAAGCCTCCAACTGCCACCTCCCTGCCCCAGTAATGAAAATGAGCCCCATTCATTGCACATCACATTTGTTTCCAAACAAATGGAAAACAAACTGAATGTGTCCTATTCTGCATTTGTTCTGAAGATGAATGCACACTCCAAGACACTAGCATGCACTCAAGCACTTGGCGTAATAATGGAACTTACAGACTGGCTAAAAATGATCCAATATAGTAGGATTCAGGAAAGGCTTTATGGAAGAATGATTACCATCTTCAGAACCCTATTCACATGTTATTTTCAATGCACACACAATCAGCGTGCAGTGTAGAGCAGAGCCTGACAAATCCCAGGTGCAAGGGAGCCATGTCGCCTAGAAATTTAACCATGACACCTAGACTAGGATATTCAGAGGGAGAGTTATTTAATAAAATATTTATTTGTCCAAGGGAGCCCTATTTCTGTTTGAAATATATTACTTGTATAAAAATGAGCCCATTTGCCCTCCCCCTCCACAATGCCCATTAATTACTAAGTCCAGTATTTTTGACTAATGTTCATTGTGTGGCTCCTACGTTTTGGGGCTGACTCTTAGAGCCAAAGAAAATCTGTCAAGTCCTGAGGTACAGATGTACAGTTATTCATACATTATGTTGAGCACATGTACAGCAGTATACATCTGTATCCTGTATATCAGGGAGCTTGTACCCAAGGTCCCCTTCACAATGAATGGAACACGAATACAACAAATATTTATATACCGCATTTCAACAGAAGTTCCGAAAGCGGTTTACATAGATACAAATAAATACATAAAATAAAATGGCTCCCTGTCCCCAAAGAGCTCACAGTCTAAAAAAGGAACATAAGACAGGCACCAGCAACAGCCAGTGAAGGGATGCTGTGCTGGGGGTGGATAGGGCCGGATAGGAATCCATGTACAGTAATGCACACAAAAACATGTGCATGTACACAGATACCCAATGTACTGTCAAAAGAGGGATCAGGTCTTGTTGTTCTGGGCACCTTTTTAATGTGGTGATTCTCTTTATTTAGCAGGGGGAGAGTAACTGGCCCTATCCACCCCCAGCACAGTATTTCCAGTGACTGTTGCTGGTGTCTATCTTTATTTTATTATATTTTATTTTTTATTAAAACATTTTTATACTTATGTCCCAAAACTTATGTCTCTGGGCAGTTTACAACAGAATAAAAACAAAGTAAAACATTCATTAAGACAAAAAATGGGGGGGGGGACACATTACAGCAATTTAAAAATTTTTAAATAATATTTTAAAACAGCATTGAACCATTAAAACAACATTAATTAAAAGCCTGGGTGAAGAGATGTATTTTTAAAGACTTTTTAAAAGCTGTCAGAGATGGAGAGGCTCTTATTTCACTAGGGAGCGCATTCTAAAGCTTCGGGGCAGCAGCGGAGAAGGCCCGTCCCTGAGTGGCCACCAGACGAGCCGGTGGCAGCTGCAGATGGACTTCTCCAGCAGATCTCAGTGGGCGGTGGGGTTCATGACAAAGAAGGCGTTCTCTTAAATACCCAGGGCCCAAACTGTTTAGGGCTTTATAGGTTATAACCAGCACCTTATATTTCGCCCGGAAACATATCGGCAGCCAGTGTAGCTCCTTCAGTACAGGAGTTATATGGTGTCTCAGAGATAACCCAGAGACTAACCTGGCTGCCACATTCTGGACCAGCTGTAGTTTCCGGACTATGTACAAGGGCAGCCCCACATAGAGCGCATTACAGTAATCCAATCTGGAGGTTACCAGCAGATGTACCACTGTTTTGAGGTCATTCACCTCAAGAAACGGACACAGCTGGCATATCAGCCGAAGCTGATAGAAGGCACTTCTGGCCACCACCTCAACCTGGGAGACCAGGGAGAGGCTTGGATCCAGAAGCACCCCTAGACTGCATACCTGTTCCTTCTGGGGAAGTGTGACCCCATCCAGAACAGGCAGATCAAAATCATCTCTCGAGTTCCAACCCCACACAATGAGTACCTCCGTCTTAGCCGGATTCAGTCTCAGTTTGTTATCCCTCATCCAGCCCATCACCGACTCCAGGCAGGCATTTAGGAAGGTTATGCCCTCTCCCGATGATGCTGACATGGAGAAATAGATTTGGGTGTCATAAGCATACTGATAGCACCCTGCACCAAACCTCCTGATGATCTCTCCCAGCAGCAGAGGCGTAACTATGGGGGGGGCAGGGGGGGCACGTGCCCCGGGCGCCATCTTTTCTGGTCACGTGGGGGGCACCGCCATGACCAATTTTTTAAAAAAATTTTAAAAATTTTTTGTTAATACAAATGTTTCCTGCTCAGTGCAGCAGCGCTGCAGCAGTCAAGGGAGCGCATCAGTGCCCCCTTCCCCACGAGCGGTCCCTTCCGCACTGCCTGCGCCCCCCCCCCATTGCTTTGCTGGCGCCTGGCAGCCAGTCAGTGGCCTGGCTTGGCGGCGGCGGCGGGTGCTTGTGAGGAAAAACCTAAGTATAATGTAGTATGTTGGGGGGGTGGGGGGCACGTGGGGGGGCGCCATTTCAGTGCTTGCCCCGGGCACTGTTTTCCCTAGTTACACCTCTGCCCAGCAGTTTCATGTAGATGTTAAACAACATTGGAGACAATATGGGGCTCTGGGGCACACCATACAAGAGTTCAGATTTTGAAGAACAGCAGTCTCCAAGGGACACCATCTGGAACCTGCCCGAGAGGTAGGAGCAGAACCACTGCAAAACAGTGCCTCCAACTCCCAACCCCCTCAGACGCTCCAGAAGGATACTATGGTTGATAGTATTGAAAGCCGCCAAGAGGTCCAGAAGGACCAACAGTCAAACTTCCTCTGTCAATTGCCAATTGGAGATCATCCATCAGGCCGACCAAGGCAGTCTCCACCCCATAGCCAGCCCGAAAGCCAGTTTGAAATGGGTCAAGATAATCAGTTTCATCCAAGACTGTCTGGAGCTGGGAGGCCACCACCCTCTCAATTACCTTGCCCAGCCACGGAAGGTTGGAATCAAGCCTGTAGTTATTCAAGTCCACGGTAGTCTTCTTCAGAAGTGGTCTAATAATTGCCTCCTTAAGACAAGGAGGCATTCTACCTTCCCTCAGAGATGCATTTGTAATCTCTACCAGGCCTTCTACAACAATTCCCCTGCCAGATAATATAAGCCATGTCGAACAAGGGTCAAGAGAACAGGTGGTAGGCCGCACCATTCCAATCAGCTTGTCCACATCCTCAGGAGTCACAAACTGGAATTGATCCAACCTAATCACACAAGAGGAGTCATTGGACACCTCCACATCAGACAATGAAGTCATTGTGGAGACGGAGTCTAAGTCGGCCCGAATACAAGATATTTCCCCCCACAAAGAATTCATTAAACACATCACAGCGGGTTATCGATGGTTCCAGATTCTGATTTAAGGGAGGAGGGGCACTCACTAGCCCTCTCACATCCCTGAACAATTCCACCAGACATGAACTTGCGGATGCAATATGGGCAGAAAAGAATCGCTTCTTTGCCGCACATATTGCCTGAGCATAGGTCTTCAAATGAGCTCTATGTTGCAATCTGTCGGATTCAAGCAGAGTCTTTCTCCACTTGCGCTCCAGTTGTCTACCTCGCCGCTTCAGCCCCCGTAGTTCTTCCATATACCAAGGGGCCAGTTTTGAAGAGGGTCGGAGAGGACGCTTAGGAGCAATCATGTCTACTGCACCAGTGAGTTTGCTGTTCCAATTCTCCACCAGGGCATCAACAGGATCACCAGCAGAGCCAACACTAAATCCCTCCAAGGCTTCTTGAAATCCTATTGGATCCAATAACCTTCTCGGGCAGATCATCCTAATAGGTCCCTTGCCCCTGTGACGGTGGGAAGTGATTGTGAGTCCAACCTTAACCAGATGGTGGTCCGTCCAAGACAATGGGAAAACCACAGGATTCCCCATCCACGGAACACCACCCTCATCAGAGTGAAAGACCAAATCAAGCATGTGACCAGCAATGTGCGTTGGCCCTGAGACCACTTGGGATAGGCCCATAGTCATCATGGCCGCTATGAACTCCTGAGCCGCCCTGGACAAATTGGTCCCAAAGTGAACATTGAAGTCCCACAGCACCACAAGCCTGGGGGACTCCAAAACCAAGTCTGAGACCAAGTCCGTCAGACCACAGCCACTCCACTCCAACTCCCCGCCCACGGTCCCTCTCCCGCACCTCAACAGAGTAGCCTGGAGGAAGAAGCCGGGACCACACTGGGCCCCCAGCCTCCCCCAGCCAGGTCTCTGTAAAACATACCAGGTCGGCACCTTCATCCAGAATCAAATCATGGATGGTTTCTGATTTGTTCTGGACCAACCTGGCATTACAGAGGAGCAAGGTGAGGTTCCAAGGATGATCGGCACTGATCCCCAAGGTCAAAGAGCTGGCAGGACAGCCAGAAGGGGAAACAGATATTAGATTTCCAAGTCCCCTTCCCCTGTAACAGCCTGCTGATCTGCCAACATTACTTCTTCTGTTCCCCACCACGACCGGAATGGCCACCCCACAGTCAGTGGACATGCCCCCTGTCTCCCCATCTCCAGTTAAGCCCAGACACATTCTAAGATTATCTCACCCAAGACAAATTAAAACAAAAGCTCCACTATTAAATGCCCCCCATATACAAATACCTAGGCCAAGAGACATGGCCCTCGCCCTCTCCTGAAGTGGCTCCCCCAAAGGGGCAACCCCCTTTGGTGTCACCCCTTCAGTGGCGACCCTGCCGCCCCTGGCAGAAGCCTATATAGCCCTGAGCAGGCAGCTCTAGGCAGATGGAATGCAGGAAACTGCCAAGTCACCCTCTTCCCCGGCCCCAATCCTGCAAGGCCTCACCTCAGCACAGCAGCCAGTCCCGGGGGGCAGACAACAGACAGGGGGGCACCAGGAGAAGCAAACAGGCAGGCACCCAGTCTTTCACCCTGGGCTCTACCTAGGAGCAGGTGGTGTCTCTCCTCTTCTCTCTCCTGCAAGCTTCTCTTATGTTTCTTCCTAGATTGTGAGCCTTTTGGAGGCAGGGAGCCATCTTATTTATTTATTATTTCTATATGTAAACTGCTTTGGAAACTTTTGTTGAAAAGCGGTATATAAATATTTGTTGTTGTTGTTGTTGTTGTCCATTCAGCCAGTCCACCTCTGGCTGCCTTTACCAGTCAGGATGAGCAATGGCTGAGGACAAATATGGTCAGTCTCAACCCTTCCAAGAATCCTGTCCAAACCCTCAGGCTGTACAAACTGTTTGGAAAGTATCAATAGTTTCCAAACAGCTCCCACAGATTTCTCTTTACTTCCATGCGCCACAGACACATATGAGCATAACATAAGAACAAGAGAAGCCTGTTGGAGCAGGCCAAGACCGATCCAGACCAGCACCCTGTTTCCCATGGTGGCCAAGTCAAGGCTTCTGGCAAGCCCACAAGGAAAACATGAATGCAAATAGCTCTCTCCCATAGTTGCTTCTCAGTAAACCACTTTACTGGTGTAATATTATCCTGGCATAACCAGGAAACTGGTGCAACACCCCACACCCATCACCACCACCATAAGAAGCAAAAATGGGTGGCTTTGGGGTGGTGTTGAGGGAGCAGCAGGACTTAAAAGCGTATGTATGTCAGTCTTGTTCTTTGTGACCGGGTGGAACATAAGGAAGCCAAACATTTTGGAAACAATCAGCTGGCTTTTACAACTTCTTGGCAGCCTGGTGTTCTGAAATGGTTTTAGCATCTATACGATTCATTCCTGTCAGTAATTCTCAAGAATATTTTGCTGGCAAACTGCATGAAAGTAGAGGCCAGGTTTTTAGCAAAGGTTTACTTTAACAGACCACTTGCCTGGATGTATTCTTTCAACAAGACTTATATGGACAAGTTATTCAGTAAGGCACCATTTACATATTACATTCATAAGTTACCTCTTTGTGTGGATTTTTTATTTGGAAATTTGGAGATTTGCGAAAATGCATTGCAAAGTGTGAAAGAATAATATAATGGTTTCAAAATGAGAGTAAAGGGTAGTTTAATGCTATGTTGTAAGTTGTAAGCTGGTGGACATTCATATTTTCCATCTGCTGTATTTTCCAGTCAGGAGTGTCCATATTCTCCTTGAAACGCATTTATCTGCTCCTCCTTCTGCTCCATTTGGGCCAATGGAGTCATGGAGTGTGTGTGACATGACAATCTTTTTAAATTATATATACTAGTGGGCGCGGGCGCAGAGCATCTGTGCCTCTAGTTGGGCCCAGCCATCCCCTCCCATGCTGCCACTGTCTCACTCCAGGGGGCCAGGGCCAGGCCATCCAACTGCCACCTCCCTTCGCCTCACCGTCCTCCTCTTGCCGCCCGCCGACCTCTCATCCTCCTCAGGGTGGTGGGGCTTCACCCGCCACCCCAACCACCTCCTGGCACGTGCCGCCCCAACTGGCTCCTGGCACACGCTCCTCCCTCCCGCCCTTGCACATGTCGCCCCATCTGGGCCTGCCACTGGTCGCGGCTGTGGTGGGGGCGGAGCTTGCCACATCCCCATGCATTCCCTCTACAGGAATTAATTATCTATCTATATATTTCTCCTGGGTGTGCCCAGGAGAAATGCGTCCCGGCAGCCCAGCTGATTGGCTGGGCTGCGGGGGCGCCTGATTGGTCCTGGCGGCACACCCAGGAGAACCAGCGGGCCAGGAGTGTGGGCGGCCATGGTGGCCGCGGAGCTGAGGCGGCGGGCCCAGGCGGAACCGAGTTGGCGGCTGGTGGGCCCGGCACGGCCGCAGAGGCCCAGCCGTGGAGGCAAGGCAGCGGGCCAGGCAGCAGTGGCAGGCCCGGCCCGGCCGCGGGGAGGCCAGAGGCGGCGGCGGCGGGCCCGGCTGTGGGGAGGCCAGAGGCGGCGGCGGCGGGGGAGGCCAGAGGCGGCGGCGGCTGGTCTGGCCCGGCCGCGGGGAGGCCAGAGGTGGTGGTGGCGGGCCCGGCCCGGCCACGGGGAGGCCAGAGGAGGAGGCGGCGGGCCTGCTTGAGGCACAGATGCTCTGTGCCCGGGCCCACTAGTATAGATAATTTCTCAGCTGTCTTGCACTAATCCACCAGCAGGGGGAAGCACCATTCCAAAACAAAACTTTTTGTTGTTGCATCCTTGCGCAAGTGATTCCAGGAATAAATTAAAAAATATTATTATTCTTTAAATGGGGGAGCGAAAGGGAATCCTGTGGAGAGCCTGGAAGGGGAAATGAGAGGAACTGGTGTGCCCAGGGGGGGCTCTCTTTCATGGCACCAGCAGACAGCGGCCCCTCAGCTCCCTCGCCAGGTATGCTGGGGGCAGCCATAGCTAGGGATGTGCATAAAACCGGTTCTCCCGGTTCGGTTCGGATCCGAACCGGGTCCGAACCGGACCAGGGTGGTTCGGTTTTGGTTTTGCCGAACCACCCCCCGGTTCAGTTTGGATCCGAACCGGTTCAGATCCGAACCGAACCGGTTCGGATCTCAAAAAATAGCTGGTTTGAAAGGGGACCTTGTGTTCTACCTGCCACCCAAATTTCAAGTCGATTGGACCTTCCTCTGATTTTTGGCGATTTTTTAAAGTTTTAGTGACTTTGGGGCAGTTCGGGGGCATAGCATGGGATCTGGGCAAAAGGAGTGGGGTGGGGTGGTAGTGCCTAATGGGTGCAGGCTACCACCCCAATTTCACGGGGATTGGGCAAAGGGCTGATTTTTGGTAAATTTCTGAAAATTTCATGTCTTTGGGGCAGATTGGGGCATATTGGGGCAGAAAGTGGGGTCTGGGGCAGAATAGTGGGGTGTGGTGGTAGTACCTAATGGGTGGAGGCTACCACCCCAATTTCAGGGGGTTTGGACAAAGGGGTGATTTTTTGAGAATTTTTGAAGTTTTAGTGACTTTGGGACAGTTTGGGGGCAGAAAGTGGATCTGCCCCAAAATAGTGGGGTGGGGTGGTAGTGCCCAATGGGTGGAGGCTACCACCCCAATTTCAGGGGGATTGGGCAGAGGGCTGATTTTTTGAGAATTTTTGAAGTTTGGGTGTCTTTGGGGCAGATTGGGGGCAGAAAGTGGATCTGCCCCAAAGGAGTGGGGTGGGCTGGTAGATAGTGCCTAATGGGTGGAGGCTACCACCCATCCCCAATTTAAGAGTGATTGGGCAGAGGGGTGAATTATGGTGAATAGAAAAGGTGTGAATTCTCATTCTATCATAGCAAATGAGATATTTTTCAATTAAACAACTCTCATGACCCCACTTTCACTTTTTCACACTTTCCTTTACTATGAATACCGTATTTTACGGACTATAAGACGCTACGGACTATAAGATGCACCTTAATTTTAATCCAGTTTTTCAGAGTTTTAACATATTAAACTGTTAAAACATATAAGACGCTCCTGAATTTTGGCGGATATTTTCCGAGGAAAAAAGTGAGTCTTATAGTCCATAAAATACGGTAATATGAGGAAGTAATCAATTTAGCACACTTCACCTTATGAAGACAAACCTCATACAAATAAATTCACCATAATTCACCCCTCTGCCCAATCACTCTTAAATTGGGGATGGGTGGTAGCCTCCACCCATTAGGCACTATCTACCAGCCCACCCCACTCCTTTGGGGCAGATCCACTTTCTGCCCCCAATCTGCCCCAAAGACACCCAAACTTCAAAAATTCTCAAAAAATCAGCCCTCTGCCCAATCCCCCTGAAATTGGGGTGGTAGCCTCCACCCATTAGGCACTACCACCCCACCCCACTATTTTGGGGCAGATCCACTTTCTGCCCCCAAACTGCCCCAAAGTCACTAAAACTTCAAAAATTCTCAAAAAATCACCCCTTTGTCCAAACCCCCTGAAATTGGGGTGGTAGCCTCCACCCATTAGGCACTACCATCACACCCCACTATTCTGCCCCAGGCCCCACTTTCTGCCCCAATATGCCCCAAAGATATGAAATTTTCAGAAATTTACCAAAAATCAGCCCTTTGCCCAATCCCCCTGAAATTGGGGTGGTAGCCTGCACCCATTAGGCACTACCACCCCACCCCACTCCTTTTGCCCAGATCCCATGCTATGCCCCCGAACTGCCCCAAAGTCACTAAAACTTTAAAAATTCACCAAAAATCAGCCCTTTGCTCAATCCCCCTGAAATTGGGGTGGTAGACTCTACCCATTGGGCACTACCACCCCACCCCAAAATTTTGCCCCTGGGCCCCTTTTTACCCCCCCGAATCGATTCAGATTCGGATTCGGATTAAATCCGAATCCGAACCAAATCAAGGGTGATTCAGGTGACCCAGATTCGGGCACAAAACAGAACAGGGGTGATTCAGTTCGGGTCCGAGCCAAATCACCCAAAATCCCAAATTGCACACCCCTACTAAGCACACACACAGAGAAGAAGCAGGAGGCGGAGTGTGGATTCTATGATAGCATATTAGAGTGGATTGATGGTGTCTCATTGAAAATCTCATTTGCTATCATAGAATCCACACTCAATACCTCAGAAACAAGAGAACCCTGTACCCATGGGGGTGCCCCTACCAGAGATCCCTGTACCCCATGGGTTAGAAACCCATGGGGTGGTTGGCACCCTATGTGCACTACACCACCACTTGCTCTGGGCCACCCCAGCACCCCCATGTGCACTTATAGGGCTGCTGAAAGCTCCATTATAACTTATTATGAGGAAAAACCTTAAAGACGCGTAAACTTCAAAAATCACTTAAAAATCACCTCTTTGCCCAATTCCTTTCAAATAATTCTGATAGCTTCCTTGCCCACCCTAGGAACTACCACCCACCACACTGCACTCTACGACACCCCTTTCCCCCCGACGTGAAGCTATACATTTGCTGCAATCCTAATTATTCTCTATGAGGAATTCAAAAACACTTAACAATTCACCAATAATCAGAGGAGTGTCCAATTGCCTTGAGATTTTTTGGGTGGTAGGCACCCATGCCTGTCTACCACCCACCCTGCTTTTGTGCTCCTAGGTCCTCCACAACAGGGGATATGGACTGGTTTGGGTCCCATTATACTCAATGAGAAAAATAATTAAAAATATTTCAAATATTCATAAAATATCATAGGGGTGTCTGATTGCTTCAGGGTTTGCATGGTTGTTGGCACCCATGAGTGCTCCACAATAAGAAATAATGGCCTGGTTCGGGTCCCATTATATCCTATGAGAGAAAAATAAAAATATTTTTCAAAAATTCATAAAAAATCGTACGAGTGTCCGATTGCTTTGGGGTTTGGGTGACAGGTACCCCTGGGTGCCAGCTACCATCTGACCAATTTTCAGCTTTCTGAACCAATCCAAACCGGTCCGAACCGGTTCGAAACGAACCACCCCCAGTTTGGTTCAGATTTGAACCGAACCAGGGGTGGTTCGGTTCGATCCGAACCTCCGAACCGGAACCGGTTCGGACCCGAACCGGTTCGGATCCGAACCGGTTCGCACATCCCTAGCCATAGCAGCAGCAGCCTCCACCACTCCCCCTCAGTCAGTGCTGGGGAGTCTTGCAGCAGCAGGGTGCCTTTCTCCTCTCCGTCATTACCCTTCCCTCCTGCCGGGCCTTCTCCTGAGGAGGGAGGATGGCAGCGGCAGCTATGACCCTCCGACCTTCAGGCAACGAGGACTCCATGTGCCACAGAACTAGCTTGCTTTGTAAGCTTTTATAAATATATTTGCATTTTCCAACAGCCACACCAAGAGGAAGGGACCAGGTTTGAATCAGTGTGCCGAGCTTTACTGCCTGATCCCGCTCTGTCTCCCCCCCAACAATCTCTCTGGAAAAGCCCGTCTGCCCGCTGCTCCCTGCTTTGCACAATAAAAAATAAGAAATAAACTAAAAATTAGAAACGTAACAGAGCTGAAAGGGGATGTAAAAATAAATAATGATTCAGTTCACTGGGCTTCCTTGCTTGCAGTAATCAAAGGGAAAAAACCTGTAAGCAAATGGGATTGAAATAAATGATTCAGTTCAATGGGCTTCCTCTTAAGTAATTTGAACTATTCAAACAACACTTCATTGCAATGCACAAATGATGGGGCAAGGCTCCTATAATGGAAAAATACAGCTATTTTCCTGCAACACATTTAGAATGTTGTAGGGCTAAAACACATCAATAAATTCTGAAACAGGGCATGGGAAATATGAATGGCACCCTGCTGACAGTGCAACAACTACAATGTCAAAACACAGGCAATATGGAGGGGCACTTAGCGGACATGTTGCAAAACTGTGGCAGTGTGTAATCTGGAAAACACCCTTGAGCACCAAACACGTTGGATATAATCCACTCAGCTGCATCAGGCTGAGAGGAAGAATTTGCTGGAGAAATGGAAGGTACAGTATGTGTAGGTCTCCATTCCCTCTATTGTCCCTGTGTGAGCCCAAGCATGAATATAGGTGAGGAGAAAGAGGGCCCTATTGGCCCATATCTGAATCTTCTACAATGGGCACTGTGCCCATGGTGCAAGTGAACTGTATCCATGGTATGAAATGTTCCTAAGTTGCTCTAAGATGAGCAAAAACCTGCAGCTCAATGTTTTGCAGAAAACTGCTGAATTTATTCAGCACTTTGAGAACTTTCCATTAAATATCCTTTGTACCCAAAACAAAATGTCATGGGGACATTGGTGTAAGCTTCAGTAGAGTCTTTCGCACAGCTCGTCAAGTGTTTACTGTAGTCTAAAATTTGGTCTTATCTCCCACTCAACAAATCGAGTTCAACAAATGTCAATGAGCTCTACATACTTTCAGGAGCAAGAGTGGGGCCCATAGAAAAAGTCTGCCAAATCGACTTTCCACACCTGTAATAGAAGCTTATATAACACCTAGAGGGGTTTTTTTGGTTATATAATGCCAAATCTTTGACATCCATGGTAATTCTATGCGCAGTACTTATGAACATGAAAGTGCAGGGAGAATATTGTGTTAAACAAAGAAGCTATGAAAGGATGTCCTTTGCAGAACAGGGTCTCAGATTCTCCATGGAAACTCACATCATAAAGAAAATGAAATAATGCAAGTAAACAACAGGGTTTTTTTTAAAATGTTTTTAACAGAGAGACCAGCAAAGTCTGCAGAAGGAAGAAGAGAGTATAATGAACTGAAGACATTGTCCTAAATTCAATTTTGATTTCCCGAAACTCCATCAACTCATCATGCCTAGAAATAAAGCATTCACAATTTAAATAGTTGGCACTACTGCACCGCTTTATAGCTATACCAGAGACTTAAGATAAAGTGTATATAAATATAAAGAAATTAGCCATTAGAGAGGAAACGGGGCTTAAACAGGGGTTCTATATACACCCACAATCATAAGTGAATAAATTGACATAACTTGGCTACTGGTCTCAGCTACCAAATTTGTGCTACTAACTTCTTTTTTTGAGAAATTAAGAATAGATATAGAGAGATAACTGTTAGTAAATACAAAGCAGCTTGATGTTTCTTGAAGCCCCACTACAAGTTAATTCAAACAGGAAAATGGACAAAAGATCCTTTCATGTGATTCCAAAATTCACATGTAGTATCACTTGAGAGTTGAATGGAACCAAGCATTTCCACTCTTCAAAATTTAGGAAGATCCATTCCACTCCACCAATTCTCTGGGGTAGGTATCAGAAGCTGGTATGGAATCTGCAATCCATCCAAGTGTGCACAAATGGATGTAAGTGGACATCCTCTTCACACATGCCTGGTTGAGAGCAGGTGAGTTAGCGGCCTAGCATGGCCTAGAGAAGTCTTTGGGCTATGCTAGGAAGTCACCTCACATGCTCCAAGCCTATGGTGTGGTCTCTACACCACCACTGGCTGTGCCAGATAAGACTGCAGGATTTTCAGATCAGGCCCCAATACTCAACAACACAGCAGGTCCCAAGCCTGTACCTGGCTTACCTCCTGGATTCTATCTGGAGCAAAATTCAGCAACAATCTTGGGTCAAAAGCACACCTCACATGGAAAGCTAATATAATTCATTCCACTAAAGGATGTTTACACATCAGCAGGGTATACTGCAATTAATTTCACACACCAAATGTAGAGGTGTAGCTATATTGGCGGGGGGGGGGTTCCACTGGGCCCCTAAGCAAGGGACTGAGCACTGGCGGGGCAACAGATTGTTCTTCACTCTCCGGCTTTTGCCTTCCCAAGAAGAATTTGGCAGGCCCATCTTCACGTTTTGTCCCAGGGCCGACTCCAACCTTGCTATGCCCCTCGACCAAATGGCAAACCAGTGGCAAGAGGTGCAACTTAGAAGTTAATCAAATGCCACAGGATTCTGACACTCAGGCCAACTGCTGTGGATTTTATTTCATTGTTCATGGCTTACGTGCATACCCCTCTAAAGAGCTCAGGGGGTGGGGGGTACTTGGTTCCGCCTCCCATCTATCTAACCCTGTGAGGTGGGTTAGGCTAAAAGATAGTAAGGTCGTTCACATGACCAGCCCTACCTGGGTAGGCCTGGAAGTGAGATCCACTGGGATTGGTCCCAATCCTGGTGCTCCTCTACCTGGGAGCCTAGGTTTTGTACCAGAGTTAAAAGTGTGGGAGCTCAGGCTGCCAACACCCCAAGCTTCCCTAGAACCAGGGGGAAGGAGCACCTGGCAGTGCTGAACTCCCCCAATGCACCATGTTCCTGGAGCATTGTGGTATACTAGAGGGCTTCCTCCTCCACATCCCAGCTCTGATTATCACTGCCACTCTGGTCATCTGAGCGGGGTGGATGAATCTCTTTGCCACCTGTAGGCAGCCAATGATTTGCCGCAGCAGCAGCAAGGGAGGAAGGAGGGAGGAATTTAAATCAATCTTTCAATGTTTAAAATTGCCGCTGTGTGGCAGTGTGGCGGTGAGAGCTGTCTTGCATCCGCCCACCCACCTTCCAAATTATGCCAGCAGCAGGTGCATGTTTGGCAGGCGGTGGAGAGCAGGCAGGCTGGCAGGCAGCAAGCGATGCCCTGTCCTAACTCAAGCCCACCCACCTCCCAATTGACAGCAACTGCCTGGTTTCGGGCCTTTCTGCGCACATGCATTTTAAACATTGGTGTTTTT
Source organism: Hemicordylus capensis (assembly GCF_027244095.1). NCBI lineage: Eukaryota > Metazoa > Chordata > Lepidosauria > Squamata > Cordylidae > Hemicordylus > Hemicordylus capensis. The sequence continues at coordinate 20,346,813 of NC_069661.1, read as the reverse complement.
TTTTCATTTGACCAAAATTTGCCACTGGGGGAATTTTGCCCCCTTAGGCAGTCACCTTTATCACTTCTCCTTTAATCCACCAGTGCATCTGAGAGCGCCATTGACAGAGCCAGGAGGAGCCTCCAATGGTCTGGGAGGAAACAGGTAGGAGGAGCCTGCCTCCTCCCCCCACACCACCCAGACTACCCCAGTTTGGTCATGTGAATGACCTTTATGATTGGCTGGCTCAGTCACCCACTGAGTTTCGTGGCTGAGCAGCTATTTGAACCGAGCTCTCTCTGGCCCGAATCCAATGCCCTAACTACAAGACACTCCTTGACTCATCACTGCAACGTGCCAGTCTTTATGGGATTGGCACAGAGCCAATTTTGCCTGCAATTTAATGCAAAGGAATAATGAATTTTCTAATTGATTTTCTGAAAAGAAAAACATTGGGGTTTGCTTAAAAATCAATTCAGGGATTAAGTTCCCACAGCTGCTCCGCTCAAAATCCTGAGACAAAACTGATGGAGCTGATATATGTCACATGTTTAGCAGCTACTAACCAAGGTATATTGCCCATTTAGGTTGACAGGACATCACTACCCGGGCTGAGCAGTGCATAAAATGCACCCTACAGCTTAAGCAGGAGACAATAAGCCGCTTTGAAGCAATTATGCATTTGGAGAGGAAGCTTTCCAAAGTAAAGCTGATAATTGTTAATCTTCAGGCTCGCTTGACACACAGACCAGGCGTGGAGGTTATCTGCATGGGAGCAAACCTGAGCTCTCTCACTGAGCTATAGCTCAACCTTCTTGATTTCATACCTTTCCCAAACCTCAGTGAAATTGAAAGAAATCCCTCCTTCAAGTCTACTGGCAACCAGAGGGGGAATGGGAAGAGAGCTGGTCTTGTGGTAACAAGCATGACTTGGCTAAGCAGGGTCTGCCCTGGTTGCATATGAATGGGAGACTAGAAACATGACCACTGTAAGATATTCCCCTTAGGGGATGGAGCTGCTCTGGGAAGAGCAGAAGGTTCCAAGTTCCCTCCCTGGCATCTCCAAGAGAAGGCTGAGAAAGATTCCTGCCTGCAACCTTGGAGAAGCCTCTGTCAGCCTGTGTAGACAATACTGAGCTAGATGGACCAATAGTCTGATTCGGTATATGGCAGCTTCCTATGTTCCTATCCCTGAAACAGAACAAGATGGCTCTTTCCATTCCTTACCTTTTCCATATCACAGTGCAAATGAGAACTGTGTGGTGCTGAGCATCCTTACTGCCAGAGGGCCAGGGGCACTGAGGAACTGATGCTTGATCACGGTGACTTTAAGTAGTGCTATGCTGGCCTAAGCCAGTCACATGAAAGCTAACAACACATGAACCCCATGCACACGTTATGTTGAGCACTCATACAGACCTGCACACAGGAACAATCGTTTCACATGTTATGCTGAACACAGGTACACTTCCTACAATTTGAAGGGCCTGTATCCAGGTTCACTTTTAACATGAAGGCTGCCCATCTCCAGGAAGGGAGGCAGAGCCCAGGAGGGGGAGTCTCTGCTCGGAGGTACTTAAGGGCTCCACCCACTCTGAAGCAGAGTGTTCCCTCAGACTTCTCTGAGGTCCTGAAGACTGATCATGCCTTGCCTTGGCCTTGCCCAGCCTCTACCTCACATCGCCCGGTGGGCAATCAGGACAGGGCATTTGGCAATCAATTAACTGAACTTGCTCTGAGAAGAGAAGAGAAGAGAAGAGAAGAGAAGAGAAGAGAAGAGAAGAGAAGAGAAGAGAAGAGAAGAGAAGAGTGAGTCAGGTTGGTGGGGGTGCCACCACCCAGCTACCATGTCCCAGCTGAAGTGGCCACTCCCTCCCCTTGCTGCCACCACAGAGCAACCAGGGACTCTCTTGCTCTGAGGGGAGGGAGTAGAAAGAAGTGAGACGAAGGCCCATGTAATGTGTGGCTAGATATATTGTTTTTTATTTAAGTTTTTTGTAAACCGCTTTGGGAGGTTTGCCTGAAAAGCGGTATATAAATGCACCAAACATCTCCCCCCCCAAAAAAAAACCCTGCTTCAGAAGCTGCAGCTACAATTGAGGGCCACTGATTTCTAGCAATTTCAGTCCATACTATTGGCATTCACACACAGTTTATGGCAGCCACACTGGCAAAAGCCATGCTTGTTCTGGAAACCAGGACCAATGAGAAGTGGTTGAAGGAGCTAGGTATGTTTAGCCTGGAGGAAAAGAAGACTAAGAGAAAGATGTGATTGCAGTCTTCAAATATTAATTAATTAATTAATTACATTTATATCCCGCTCTTCCTCCAAGGAGCCCAGAACGGTGTACTACATACTTATGTTTCTCCTCACAACAACCCTGTGAAGTAGCTGCCACTCCTCTGCTGCTCTGAAGGGCTCTGAAGAACTAGAACCAATGGGTTGAAATTACAAGGAAGCAAATTTAGGCTATGCCATGGGCCACTGGGTAGGAAGAGCATCCAGCCGCCAGGCCCCAAGCCCAGTGCACCCTCCCAAGAAATGGTTGTCTGTTGGCAAAAATCAAGAGAGGAGAAGGGAGAAGTGACCATGTACTAGCTGTTATCTGGAAAGGACAGTGCAGGGTGTGCTTATTACTCCCTCACCCCTTGCTACAGTGCTGGGTACATGATGTGTGTTGGCAATGGCCACTGCTGTCCTACCCAGATTGTGGCTAGCACACAATCAGTTCCCCCTCCTCCTACCTTGATTCTTGCCAACCCATAGCCCTTTAGAACATAAGAAGATAATAACAGCCCTGCTGGATCAGGCCCAAGGCCCATCTAGTCCAGCATCCTGTTTCACATAGTGGCCCACCAGATGCCAGTGAAAACCTACAGGCAGGAGTGGAGGGCATGCCCTCTCTCCTGCTGTTACTCCCCTGCAATTGGTACCCAGAGGCATCCTGCGTCTGAGGCTGGAGGTGGCCTATAAAGGACTAGTAGCCTTTCTCAGGAGCCTGGCTGGATGCTGCATACCCAGCTGTCAATCATGAGGACCAGCCTCTTAGCAGGAATTTCCTAACTGTAGGAGCTGTGTGATGGTGGAACCATCTGCCTTGGGCAGTGGTGGGGTCTCCTTCGCTGGAGGTTTTCAAACAGAGACTCGCCAGGCATCTACCAGGGAAGCTGTAGATGTTTCCTGCCCTGAGTGGGGGGTGGGGGTGGATTAGAAGGCTTCCAAGGTCCCATCTAACACAAAATCCTAATAAAAATTATCCAGGGTTCACTGAAAACCACAGCTGCTATGGGGTTGCATGAATCAGTTCAGAATTTCAAACCAGCACAAATGCTGGCCCTGAGATGAGATCCCTAATATGATTCAAGTGTTGGACAACTGTTTACTAGTCTAGGATAATAATGGTAGGAAGCAATTCAGTGGCAATACAAAGAGGAAGGCTGTTGCTCCTGGGTGCTGCTTTTGGAATACAAACAGAACATTAAAGTTTCATTAGGACGGAAGGAAATGCAGCAGCCTTGGTTTCTCTCTGAAGCAGCAGCACAGCCAGACTTCAAGAGACCACGATGTGGCTGTTCTCATTTACCGTGTAGCCAACCATAGAGAGACCGAATGCATCCATAATCTCTAGCAGCCACAGCAAACATAAAGAAAAAAAGTGCCTCGTTACCAGATGCTATAAATTGAGCACTGCCATGACAACATCCATTCATTTACAGCCTGTCTCATACAGGTAAATTTTGAACATCAACACAAAATACAGTGGACTTTGCTTTATGTTCCAGAAAGACTAACTCAATTTTCATACTTCCGTCAGAAATGTCATTTTCTTCCAGGAGGCCTCTCTGGCAATTGTTCATTTCAAGCTCTCTCATAAAGCAAGCCCTCTTTTCTACATGCACCCTGCCCCCACCCCTTTAAGAATGACACTCTTTGGATATTAAAAGGGGATAACCTAATCCCAACACAACGCCCAAGCAAAGATTTATTATGACTACCTTTTCCTCGCCTTCAGTGAATGAAAAGATCGCTTCAGGGGAGATGACATTAATATGCAACATCTCTGTCTATGACCGAACACCAAAAGGCACGGAAAGGTTTTCCCTTTTATTTCTTTTATTGCAAAACTAATTTATTCTACACATTAAAATTGTCTTTAGAGCTGTCAGTCAAGATCTCTTTTCTCCTTCATATCCCCATTCAGGAACAGGTCTTCATTTTTTCCCAGTAAAAGGGGAATGGGGCATCCTGCTTCCTGACCAAGACATGTTTGACCACAGAGTCCTCAGAGAATACAACTGTCAAGCCAGACCAGTGCTTCTGCAGGCCCTGAGTCCATATCTAAGTCCATACCAGGAATGTGTTTTCTCCAATCCAAGCCTGCCTAAAGTGGAAAGTCTTTACCTGTCTTCTACAGGTGGGAAGAAACTGGCTCCAGCAAACTTCATGTACAAGAGTTCTAGAAGGCTGTGGCTTGCACCTGCATCAACCTTCCTATACTGGTGGCCGAAATCCTGACTAAATTACTCAAAATAAAGTAAAGGTAAAGTTTTCTGTCAAGTTGGTGTCGATTCCTGGTGACCACAGAGCCCTGTGGTTGTCTTTGGTAGAATACAGAAGGGGTTTACCATTGCCATCTCCCGTGCAGTATGAGATGATGCCTTTCAGCACCTTCCTATATCGCTGCTACCCGATATAGGTGTTTCTCATAGTCTGGGAAACATACCAGCGGGGATTCAAAAGAGCAACCTCTTGCTCCCTTGGCAAGTTACTTCCCCACTGTGCCCTTAGGTGGCTACTCAACCTAAGTCCCACTGAAATTAATAGGACATGAATTTCAATGGGACATCTTTTGAGTAGCATTGCCAGGATGTCAGCCTCTGAAAAACTGATGTAAAACCAGATTTTTCCTGCTAATCTTAACACATGGGGGAGAGATGTTATGGCAAGAAGAGGACAACCAAACGTAGCCAAATTTAACCAAACATAGCCTGAATAAGCACCTCTTAGCACCCCATCTGCATCTGCTTCTAAGCCCCAGTGGATACCCACAATCTTTGCATGGCAAATTAGTATTAAGAAAGAAAGTCCCTGTTAGGGATGTGCATGAACCAGGTTGGAGGCCCTTTTATGGACCTCCGAACTGGTTTGAAGGTCCGGCAGTTTGGCTGGTTCAATAGCGGTGGGGTTACCTTTAAGGAGCAGGGAGGGTGCTTTTACCCCGCTGCCTGCCGCATCTTCCCCGATGGTGCTCCGATTAAAAATGGTCCCACAGTGTGGCAACATACTTCCGGGCCGCATACCTCCTTGCTGCCCCGGTGCATGTCGGACTGCAAGTGCCCGGTGTGCATGTGTTTTTAATCAAAGTGCTAGCAGGGAAACATGGGGGGGGGTTAAGAGCACCCCCCCCCTGCTCCATAAAGATACCCCCCCCACCATTGAACTGGCCGTCGCCGGTTCCATGCACATCCTTAGTCTCTGTGGCATGTACAACCTTATAGGAGTTCACAGGAAACTGCCTTATATAGTCATACCTTGGTCCCTCTAGCTCAGGATTGTCTGCCTGGGGGTAAACATCTTTCTACCCTCCCATTTTTGTTGGACAAGAAGTCCCACCATCCTCCCTATTGGCCACCGTGGAGCTGGGGGTGATGGAAGTGGTGGTCTGGAAGCATCTGGTGGGCCGAAGTTGTGCATCCCTGATCTATGCTGACTGGCAGCAGCTCTCCAAGGTTTCAGGCAGGGATCTTTTCTAGCATTACCTGGAGATGCTAGGGATTGGATCAGGGACCCTTTGTGTGCAACACACACACAGGCACACAAACATATACTCCAAATGGGGAGAATATCCATATGGGTGAAGGCAAACCCAATGATACGCTAGTTCCGGACCATGTTGGGCTTTATAGGACAAAGCCTGAATCATGTTGAGAAAGACTGGAAGGAAATTTTCTCCAAAGTGAAATTCAAAGAAAATTTCATGGTACCTCTAAGAAGATAATTTCAGAGTTCCTTCCAAGGGCAAACATCTGAGAATTTATCCAGACCATTTCTTTATTCTCTACATCCAATTACATGAGAGCTGACATATCATCCTTTTACCTACTGGCTCTAATCAGGAGTAATCTTACCACTACAACCTACATTTGGAAACTTTTGGGGTATCATGACATACAGGGGTAGAGTTGCAACCTTGAGTTAACACTAAGTGAAGCAATCACACACCTTTCACACGCTTGGATCCACATCTTGGCATACATGATGTGAACTAACTTGCGACCACATCTGTTTTCATTTCACAAACTGGAGTGGAGGCAAAAACAATATTCTCTTATGTGAAAACATCTTTTAAAAAATGAAATGTCAAATGCTGAAAGATGTGTTGTAGAAAACCTTTACTCCTTCCCTAACCCCTGATCTTCCCATTCAGAACGTTTCCAGAAATAGGAATTCGCTTTCAAGAATGGATAGATGATCTAAATCTGAAACAGGTTTCTGGCTTGCATGCTGTACATCGAATTTGACCTTGCACTTTTAGAGAGCAATGCCTTCCTTCAACTACTTTATGCACAGAGTCAAAAGCCATAGGGGGAAATGGATTACAAGATAAACAGTCAAAGAGGAGAAGTGACTAGAATAAGAAAACGAGCAAGTGCAGGCTATCAATTCCAGTTGTGACCTTCAACAAAACAGAGTGCTCTGAGCCTCTAGTATTCACAAACCAAACTGTTGCTTCGTTTATCGAAATGTGCAAAGGGAAGAAGGCGAGCTTTATATTATTACCACCACCTAGGAGGCATCAGATCCCCCAAGGAAAACATACCCATCAGTTTTCCATCACAGGACAAGCAACAGCTTGCAGGAGGGGAGCTGGAGATTTTAATCAGGGAAAATTGCAAGGGAGAAAGACTCAAAACTAGGCCTGGCGTTGAAATTTGGACAAGTGAAACTGGGGAGCAAGTGTCAGGGTGCCTCCCAAGAAGAAACGTCTGAGAATTTTCCAGGAAAGTCAAATGACTTCTTGTAAGACAAATTAAATATCTTTTTTAAAAAGGGAAAAAAAGAAAAAGGAGATCCTAATGATGGGTCTCCAAGATGACATCTAATTGAGCTCTTGGGCTGCAATCTTATTTAACTTTGCCTGGGTGTAAGCCCTATTGTACACAGTGAGGCTATTCTCACGATGGGGGGAAACCGGGCTAAAGGAATCCAGCCCAGCTTTCCCCCATTGTGAGAACCAGTGGGCTAACAGGTGAGCCCGGTGGTTCAATGGTGGCTAACCCACCAAAGAAGCCCTCCCCTTGAACGGGGTTTGTGGAGTGAGCGCTCCACTAACCCCATGTTCCCGATCGTGAGTCGCCATGGAGTGGCTCTGCACTGTGGCTACTTGTGAGAAGATCCCTGCCAGGAGGCTAAAACGAGCCTCCCAGTGACTGGGGTCTCACCAGAATGCCCTGCGCAGGCATTCTGGGACTCACGCTGGACATCCTGGGTCTTCTGGGGGCCGGGTGGCCCCTGATCCCTGCAGCCCCTACTGGCTCCATGAATGAGCCGGTAGTCGTGTGGATAGCTGATCCAGCCACCCAGCAATGGGCAACTACTCGTCTATGCCCGCTCTCCCCGTAGAACCCTCCCAGGCTCTACACATGGATCGTGTTAGAGCCTCAGTGGCTGACATCTTAAGCAGGCAGGCTTGTTCACAAAACCATGTACTGGGTACAACAAGCATCCTACCCAGTCTAAGGAGCTGTGGGCTCTCCTGATTTCTGGCTGTGTATGAGTGAGAAACAAGCTAGGAGGAGGTGAGAAATGTGACCGTCTGCTAAGCCCCAGCTGGGTAGGATGACTTTTCCTCCTACCTTGTGTGGACATTGGGGACAGAATCTGGGTAGGGTGTCTCATCCTTCTCACCTGGGGCTTAGCAGATGATCACACTCCCCGCTTCCTATCTTGTTTTTCACTCGCACATAACTGAAAATTGGGAGCGCACACAGCTCCCTGGACTGTTCGTGGTCATGCGAACAAGCCTAGTATGTGCCCATGCTGTAGAGCACTTCTCTTAGCTGTACAACATTGGTTGTGCACAGTGACTGAATGACACTGGCGACGGTGGCCTGGGTTCAAAATGTGGCGGCTACCTTCCCATCCACATTCCCAGCGTACCTGCCACCTTTCTCTCCCCCACCCTGCCTGGGCCCAGAGGCGTTCTTACCCCTGGATTTCAGGGTCAGGGTCCAGGGCCTCCACAGCCCATAGGCGCCCCCAAATCATCTTTAGTCTGTCCTGGGCAGTGTGGTCGCCTGGTGGAGCATGATGATATGATTTGCAGAGGGGTGCTCCAAAGGCCTTTAGATCCGGCTCCAAAATTTCCTAAGTGTACCTCTGCCTGGGCCCCATGGCTATTTCCTCACTGGTTACGTCCATGGCGTAATACCTGCTGCAGCTCCTCCCCTGTTGTCGGGCCTCTGCCTCCATGTTCGCTACAGCTCCTAGAGCTCCAAAAACTACAGTGGCTTCCTAAGCTTTGCCTGGCCACTCTGCAGTCTAAAACCATCATGGCCCAGTGCCTGTTACTGTGCTATGATGTCTAGGGATGTGCGGAATGTTTGGGGTACAGAATGATTGTACCCGAATCTACTTGTTTCGGACGATTTGTACACAAAACAAATCACCCCTCTGCAAGCTTGGCAAGACTTGGCTCCAAAACAAATTACCCAAATCTCGGAGCTGAATGTTTTGTTGTTTCCGACCTCCATTTGGTGACAATTCCTTCCTGGTTCCAGATTGGCTCTTTGGGCTCTTGCCACTGCTGACTGACCCCACACTGGCCAGGGAAAGGTTGAAGAAGGGGCAAGGATGGGGATGGGGAGTTCGAGGAGGGGTTTTCAATTAGATTTAAAGAGGCAGCAGCCACCATTCTGCCTTCTGCCTCATGGGAGAAGAGAGAGAGAGAGAGAGCTTTGCTGTGCTTTGCCTTGCCTATTGCCTTCTGCCTTGCTAGCCTGAGCCCAGCCTGCCTTGCCACCCAGCCTGCCTGCCCCTGCTGTGTGCCAGCCTGGAGTGTATTCTCTGCTGCATTGCTTTTTTTGTTCCTGCTGCTGGTTCTTTTTTCACCCTGTTCCTGCTGCTGAGAGAATCACTGCCTGCCTGTGCCTGCTGTCTGTGCCAGGCAGCCATCAGCCCAAGAGCTTTTGCCCCAGCCCCCCCCCATCTGAAAACTGAAGAAGGAGAACTGGAGACTGAAGAAGAGAGAGTAGACTCAGAGACCAGACCACAGAAGTGGACAACTGGACACACAACGTGGGTGAAGCCCTAGACTGAGTACCCATTTAACTAACACACACAAACACACACTACACACACAGGTCTCCGGAATGGTGTATTCTTGGGGTGTTTTTTTCATGTATGGAGGGAGGTTTTGGGTTGCAATTGAATTTAAAAAGTTGTGTGTTGTTAAGTTTAGAAGAAATTCAAACAGGGGTTCTGTCAGTGGGAGGGATCCCCATTAGCTAGTACTAGTAGGTGGTTAGAAGGGTAGCGTAGACTTGTGGTTTTAAAAACAATTCTGTCTTTTTTTCCCATTCCAAAGATTTTTTTTTTTTTGCATTTTAAGAAAACAGAAGCCTGTCCTCCAGCCCTCTGTACCCATAATATAGATCAGTATTAATATTCTCTGCCCAGCAGCCGGCAGGCTCTGAGTGGGCACAGACTCTAGCCTCTTCCCTGTGCCCATTTAGTTTACCACCCACCCACCCCCAACTACAGCCTTAAACAAGGAAAACCTTCAGTCACCACTCCAGTCCAGCCCAGGCCTTTTATTCCCTGCCCAGCAGCCTACAGATTCGGGGCAGAAAAGGGGCATGAAGGCCTGCTGAATTGATGCCAAAATGAAAATGATGAATGTCAATGTGATAATATGATGCTGATGCTGATGATGTGATGATGAGTTGTTCATTCATTTCTGTTTTGTAATGTGGCTTGCACTTGTCTCTTTAATGTTTGTTGTCTGAGACTTTGCTTTGCTTTTTTCCACCCATGGAAGGACTGTGACTGAAGCAGCAGCACATGCACACATGCACCCACCTACCCCCACCCCCCGCTGTGGCCAAGGATGAGCTTGCTGCTGGTGCCCTCACATGTCTGCCACACAGACTTAGAGAGCACATAGCATTCTGAGGCCACAACCAAAATTTTAACCCTAAACCCATTAACCCTTTTGTAAAGCATGCATGCACAGGTATACTATGTTTCCCTCTTACATAATCTCAAGTCTAGCTCTGTGTGTGTGTGTGTGTGTGTGTGTGTGTGTGTGAGAGAGAGAGAGAGAGAGAGAGAGAGAGAGATGCCTTGGTTTGGTTTGTTGTTGTGCCTGTGTACTTTGGGGACCTCATGGATGGGTACAGGACAGGTTCTCTTTCTGTGTGTGGACTTCTTTGCAATGAAGACTGGGTCATATTGTGACTTGTAGTATCATCAGCGTTTTTATTCAAACTAGATTGCTTGCATCTACAATAGTTTGTGCTGCTGCTGCCACAGGCTCCAATTCGTTGCAGAAATATCCAAAAAAAAAGTGCCAAAAATTGTGCGCTGTTGCTGTCCTCATCACTCTTCTACTTGTGTAGGTGGGAGGGGGGGGCCAAACCTCGCTGTTCCACTGGCAGAATGTTGTTTTGCACCTTTACTTAACCCACTTTTATGGCCGGGTGCCGCAGATGTAGCTGTGCCTGTTACTTGTTGATGAAATGCTTGGAGGAGGGAGCAGAGGGCACATTTGATGCTGTTGTTGGCCCTAGTCTGCTGCATCTGTGATATCACACTTACTTAGTTGCTTGCTTGTTGCTGGCTGCTGCTGTTACCCTGCATTGGGAGGGGGTGCGTGGGGCAGTGCATTTCATTATTGTTGTTTCGCACTGTTGTGTGTAGATCAATTGCATTTCTGTTGGGGGGGGGATGGTGGGACACAGTGGATATGTGTGACCTTTGGATACTTTGCTCTTTGCAAAGCTCTGTTGTTGTTGTTGTTCAGGTGTGCTGCATCCACCCTATGGGACTATAGACACAGACAGTGTCCATTTCTGCCTGTGGGTGCCTCCCAGGAGTGCCACAGTGGGTCGAGTGGTAGTGCCCCAATGGGTACCTGCTGTCACCCAGGTTTCAGAGGAACTGGTGAAAGGGGTGATCTTTAAAGAATTTCTGAGGTTTGTGTTGTCTTTAAGCTTTCCCCCCATATGAAATAGTGGGGATTTCAGCAGCCCCATAACTCCACTTGGGGGGCACCGGGGTGGCCCAGAGTGTGTGGTGGTATAGAGCAGATAGGGTGCCTACCACCCCCAAACCCACAAGCCCATGGGGTAATGGATTTTGTTGTTTCTAGGTGTTCTGAGGGTAGATTCTCAGGTAGCAAATGAGAGTCGATTCAATCACCCCTTTCACCAATTCCTCTGAAACCTGGGTGGTAACAGGCACCCACTGGGACATGACCACCCAACCCACTCTTCTGCCCCTGAAACCCCCTTTCTGGCCCGAATCTGCCCCAAAGACATACCAACTTCAAAAATCATTTAAAAATCAGCCCTTTTCCCAATTTCTTTGAAATTTGGGTGGTAGCTTCCACCCATTGGGCACTACCACCCACCCCACTCTTTTGGCCTGAGGACCCTTTTTTAAAATCCGAATTTATTTGGATTCAGAAAATTTGGGTACAAACTAAATCTGGGGTGATTCTGGGGAGGGGGAGCGGTGTCAGATTCGGACCCAAAACAAATTGGGGATGTTTTGATTTGGGTACATATCAAAACAAAAAAATTGATTCATGCACACCCCTAATGATGTCTTTGTACAGCATGGTTGCCAGGTAAAGCTTAGAAAACTACGGCAGCTTGTTAAAATTTGCCCAGCTGCTGTGGGGTATAAAGACGTCATGGCCCAGTCCCTATTGCTGGGCCATGACTAGTTTATGCTGCGCAGTGGTTGGGCAAAGCTTAGGTAGCTGCCTGGAACCTTAGGAACTATCACGGAGGCAGTGGAGGCAGCTTCCTGGGGAGGTACATTTTATTTATTTATTTATTTATTTATTTATTTAACATTTTTATACTGCCCAAAACTTACGTCTCTGGGCGGTTAAGGATGAAAGATGATGGGTGGATGAAGGATGATGAAGAAGGACGATACATGAAGGATGATGGGATGCAAGCAGGAGCCTGGGGGCTTGAGGGTGCAAGTGGGGAGAGGCAGCAGGTAAGCAGCCCCTGGTGGGGAGCGGCCCCTGATCATGGAACATGTCGGCTCAATTTTAGGGGTATGAAGGGGTGGGTGGGGGGAGCAGATTTCATCTGTCTTTCCATCTTCCAGAAGCATCCTGTGCATCACAGACATATGTCCCTTAGAGCAAAGGTCACAGCCCTCAGGAACATATTTTTGTGATTCATAGGGAATGTCGGCAGAAGCAGGGAGCAGCATAACCCCCCCCTCCCGGCACACAAATGCCCACCTCCATGTGGTAGGTGGGAAGCCTACCACAGGAGAGCTGGTCTTGTGCTAGCAAGCATGACCTTTGCTACCTTTGCTAAGCAGGGTCTGCTCTGGTTGCATATGGATGGGAGACTACATGCGTGAGCACTGTAACTTAGGGGATGGAGCCGCTCTGGGAAGAGCATCTGAGGTTCCAAGTTCCCTCCCTGGCACCTCCAAGATAGGGCTAAGAGAGATTCCTGCCCGCAACCTTGGAGAAGCCGCTACCAGTCTGTGTAGACAATACTGAGCTAGATGGACCAGTGGTCTGACTCAGTATATGCCAGCTTCCTATGTTTCTGTGTTCCAATACCAGTTGCAGGGGACTAACAGCAGGAGAGAGGCCATGCCCTCAGCTCTTGCCTGCGGGCTTCCCAGTGGCACCTGGTGGGCCACTGTGAGAAACAGGACACTGGCCTAGATGGGCCTGATCCAGCAGCGCTGTTCTTATGTCTTCAGCAGTATTGGAACTTCTCCCTGGAGTGCCACTGTGTCCTTAGTCAGGGCGTTGGCTAGTGAAGTTTACTACTACATACACATGTATAGGGCAGACTGTGAGAGAGTGCATTCTCTTTGCCCTTGTGTCACTAAAGCTGCAAGGGTTTCCCCCAACTACCCAGCTCCATTTTGATTTATGTAATTATCACATTAGTCTCTATTTAACAGATCCATTAGAAGTTTTAAAATTATTTTAATTAAAACTCCACTGAACTCTGGCAGTTGTTCCCCATTAACTCCTAACAGATGTCTTAAATGGACTTGTCTGCTAATGAATTTTTTACGCAAATTAGATTAGATGGAAAGTGCATATTTTGCCAAAATGAGACACTTGTAAAACCTGCTTTGTACCTAAAAGGCAGGTTTCTTGCATAAGGACATCTGGTGAACAGTGGATTAATTTTAGTAGCAGATTATGCATTTTTAATCAACAGTGAGGCTCAAGCCACCAATGCAGGCTGTGGGTATAGTATTTAAGTACCATAAAGATCACACTTGCAGCTATTTGGAACAAACATCTCTTCAGATTCTTGTCACTGAATTTTATGTGCATATCCCAGTTGAAGCCTGGGGTGTTTTAATGCTACTGTAAACTGAATGGAAACTGTACGGAGTCCAAGATTGCCCTGTTTCCTAGGGTCTGGCTTTAGCACCAGTTCAATTGGTACTTAACGTGTGAATGCTGAGGACCTTTAGAAACCAGCCCATGCAAGAATTACAAAGCATAAGGGCAAAAAATGAAGGTAGAAAACCCCTCATGAGATGGGCATATTGAACAACGAGGACTATTGTGCACTGATGGAGAAAGTCGAAGGTATTAAAACATGGCTTTGATCATGTGCTTAACCATCACTTCCTGAGCGCAGCAGTGAACATGCCTGTAACTTTGGAGAAGCCACTGCCAGTCTGTGTCGACAGTACTGAGCTAGATGGACCAATGGTCTGAATCCTATGTTCCTAAAAGGGAAAAGTGCCCCAGCTCCTTTTTTTTTTAAAGGAGAGCTGGTCTTGGGATAGTGAGCATGAATTGTCCTCCTTCCTAAGCAGGACCTACCTTGGTTTGCATTTGGATGGGTTGCTAAGTATGAACACTGTAAGATATTTCCCTTAGGTGGATGAGGCCATAGCTCAGTGGTAAAGCATCTGCTTTGCATGCAGAACGTCTCAGGTTCACTCCCTGGTATCTCCAGGTAGGGCTGAGAGACTCCTATTTAATTACTAGGTGCATGCATGTATGAATGAGCCATTACAAATCTAACTCTATGGCTCAAACATTTGTATTGTCTTACATCACTTTATACTAAAAGCTTTTCACTGGAGTTAGTTCATAGGTTCAAGTGTTGAGACATCAAACAAGAACACATAGAGGCGTTTCACATGAGCAGAGTGAAGCACCGAAAGGAGGTCTGCAGGGAGAGCGGGTGTGACCCACTCTCCCCGCAGACGATCACTTACCTGTTGCTGAGCAGGTGAATCACCCACCCGGACGGGCAGCGGCTTCCCTGCACCTCTCCTGCGCCTCGCTCAGGCACTCTGGGGGTTGGGCGCCAGGAAGCACCGCCATGCAGCACTCCACCCCCCCCACCCCCGGAGCCTGAATAATGCACCATGCAAGTGCACGGTGCATTACTGAGAGCCCCCCTCCCCCTGACTGTTTCTGCTGCGGCTGTAAGCAGCCACAGCAGACACACGACTATGTAGCCCAGTTTTGGGGTACTTATCTATCCCCAAGCAGGAGAGGCAAGCTCATAAGAAGGTTGGGGAAGCAGGGACCTCCAGGTCTTCTTGTATTTCTCATGACATCTTTGGGAGCATGTTAGTTAGTTAGTACATTTATATACCACCCCATATGAAAGGTCCCTGGGCGATTCACAATATAAAAACATTAAAACATTAACATAATTTAAAAAAATTAAAACACAATAAAAACGCTAAAACCAAAGCATTAAAACTATAAACTAAACAGCCTGATTAAACAGGTATGTTTTTAACCTTCTTAAAAACATTCAGAGAAGGTGAAACTCTAATTTCGTTAGGAAGCCCGTTCCAAAGTCCTGGGGCAACTTTAGAAAATGCCCGGTCTCAAGTCGCCACCAACTAAGCTGCTGGCAACTGCAACCGGACCTCCCTTTTTAACTACCCTGGGCCCAAGCGATTCAAGGCGTTGTAGGTAATAACCAGCACTTTGTATTTCGCCTGGAAACTTATTGGCAGCCAGTGTAGTTCTTTTAAAATGGGTGTAATACGATCTCTTCGGGCTGGAGACCATCCTGGCGGCTGCATTCCGTACCAACTGCAATTTCCAAACGATGTACAAAGGCATAATAGTATTATGACTATTAAGAGGGGTTTAGATCAATTCATGGAGAACAGGCCTATCAATGGCTATAGTTTTATAGGCCACCTCCAGCCTCAGAGGCAAGATGCCTGTAAATACCAGTTGCAGGGGAGCAGCTGCAGGAAAGAGGGCATGCCCTCACCTCTTGCCTGTGGGCTTCCTAGTAGCACCTGGTGGGCTACTGTGTGAAACAGGATGCTGGACTATATGGACCCTGGGCCTGATCCAGCAGGGCTGTTTTTATGTTCTTATGACCTGAAGTTTGGGAAGGGCTGAGCTTCAAATCAGCTAACTTAGATCCAATCTGAATTGAGCCCAAAACATGACTTTGTAGAGAAACAAAATAGCTGTTCACAAGTTTGACTCAGGCCTACGTTTTTTCATGTGAAGCCCTTTCCTCAACTAACAGTGAAATTCGGTGTGGGAGCAATTATCCTGGAAGTATTCAAGAAGTGACCACGTGCATAAAATAGCTGTGGCAGCACTCCCTTCTCCTCCCAGCCCCAAAACCAGGACACTGCCTACCCAGCCATGCTGGGAAAATGTTAGTTTCAATCCAAAACAAAGCAGTCAGTGGGAAATGCCTGCAAGTCGGCTAGAGTCAAACAACAGCTGCATTATGAAACTGGGGGACCAATGATGTTGGTTGCTCTCTTTGGCCGGACAGTTGACCTTCAAAGCTGGCTCATGGACAAAAAGCAAATGATTCTGGGAGGGATACAGGAATTAGATGACCCAGGACACTAACAAAGAATGGATCATTTCCCACTGGGAGGGAGAAAGTAAAAAAGAACTGGGAACCATTCAAATTATGGCTCTCAGTCTTGAAATTAGTTGTTGGAGCATTGCATTAACTTGCATTTTCTTACCACTTCCGTCCCCTCTAGAGTATGGGGGAAAGAAGACTATTTATGACTTCACCTGTTTCTTCAATATCTCATGCTTCTATTTTCTTTAGCAGTCCTCCAGAGCTTTCAAGGGCATGCGGAAAAAGATAGCTCCGCTCGGACCAACAAATCAGCACAAAAGAAGTGGCCACTCTCTTGTGTTTAGTAATATCAAAGTATTATAGTTCTTGGCAAAGGAAGGGAAAACCGGATTTTGCATAGTGTGGCCTTACCGATCCCGTGCATATTCTGAGGCTTTCACACAACCTCATGGCCACTGCTGGGCGTGCTGCGGGGGAGGCGGGAGTTCGCCTGTCTTTCCCAGCAGACGAGCAGCGGCTGTCCTCCACTCTGCTGTGCTGTACACCCACACAAGCGGCAGTGCAACGATGGCAGGAGCTGAGAGCGGGAGGACTTTCCCTGCCTTGCATCCCAGCATGCCCTGTGCTAGAGAGCCAGTGTGGCGTAGTGGTTAGAGTGCTGGACTAGGACCGGGGAGACCCGAGTTCAAATCCCCCTTCAAGCCATGAAACTCACTAGGTGACTCTGGGCCAGTCACTTCTCTCTCAGCCTTACCTACTTCACAGGGTTGTTGTGAGGAGAAACTCAAGTATGTAGTACAACGCTTTGGGCTCCTTGGAGGAAGAGCGGGATATAAATGTAAATATATATATATATATATGAGAAAGGCAGCGACTCACTGCCAGAAATGGTGGTGGGCCCTGGTGAAGTCTCTTAACCTGGCGGCAAGTGCCCAAACGATCACTTGCCGAGGTTAAGGGAACCACAGGTTCGCTTAACCTTGGGTAAATGCCAGGTTTAAAAGCAGGGCTAGGTGCAGAGGCAGCACCAGGATCGGGTTCAATCTCAGTGCTTCACATGAGGTGTTCCCTCTACGGTGTGTGCATGTGCGTGCGCAGACTAGGGTTTTTTTTGTTTTTTTGTTTTTAATGTCCACTCACTTAATTTTTGATCCTGCTCAGGTTGAATCAGGAAGGCCCCACTCTGGATGCATGTGAGCACACACTGCCTTGATACTGCCGCCCAGAACAAAACTCATTCCACCCACAGATGAAAAAAATTAGAGGGAACATGGTTCACATATGCAGCCTACCCCCGGCTGGGCTGCCCTGGCCTGGGCTAGGCTGTGTGTGTGAACAGCCTCTCTCTCTAGCTATACATGTTACATACACAGATATAGACCACAAGTTTCTGTTGGTCACGGTCAGATTCGTGGGGCATCCAAAGTCAAATTGCAGGTTCCTGTATGGTTATTAAAGTTTGGTTTCTCAGCACTGGACGAATAGCTTGAAAAACACAAAGACAATGAGAACGGAACCCCCACAAATACTGAAGTTCACCTGTACATTGTGTGTTGCTCAGTGAAAATGCTTTCTTAAGAGTTCTGTGTCTGCCTGGAGGTATTCTGTGTGAATACAACACAGATCTTACAACAGCATGCTACCATTTTGCCTTCCTTCCTTCCTTTGCCGACCGTCCATGGGGCCAATCCTAGGTGGGCTACTGTGCTACCCAAAGGTGCTCTTTCCCCTGAACTTTGGGGCTGAATTCCTGGGCTTCCACAGTCCCTGGGGGGCCCCCAATTCCTCTTTATGCTGTTCCGGGTGGCGTGGTCGCCCGGCCGAGCACGATGATGCTTAATTTGCCTTTAGGTCCAGGCTCCAAAATTACCTCTGGTGCCAAAAACCACCTTAAGTGGCGCACTGGGGAAATGTTTGACTAACAAGCAGAAGCTTGCCGGTTCGAATCCCCACTGCTACTATATCGGGCAGCAGAGATATAGGAAGATGCTGAAAGGCATCATCTCATACTGTGCAGGAGGAGGCAACGGTAAACCATTCCTGTATTCTACCAAAGACAACCACAGGGCTCTGTGGGCGCCAGGAGTAGAAATCAACTTGACGGCACGCTTTATCTTCACCTCCGGTGCCACCCCTGAGAACTAGCCCACGATCTTCCATCTGAAATGGCCCACATTACCCTGCTTTGCTTTGTGGTAGGACTGGCTTTGCACTGTACTCATTAACATGGTCAGCTCTCAGCTCAGGACTATTTGGGAACTAACTAACTAGTGAATGCACTCCACAAATGCAGACGCCAAGTATTTTTTAAAAAGTTACAGTTCTTTGCTCAGACATTCTTTCCGGGCTTTGAGGCCAACAACAGCCTTTCCCCCACTCCCACCATAACTGCAAGAGAGATCAGGTACTCCAGAAGGCAAATTTTGGAAGTTAAGAAAATCATCCTACCTACCATGACTTTGCTTGCCAGATAGTAAGGTCGTTCACATGACCAGCCCTGCCCAGGCTCAGACAGCCCTACCTGGGTAGGGCTGGTCAGGTGGAGTGCTGGGATTGGTCCCAATCCCGGCACTTTGCACTGGGGTCACCCGGGTTGTGTACCCAAGCGAATAGTGAGGTCGGAGGGCTCAAACACGCCTTTCTACACCACTCCCTGGCCCTATATCTGCTTGGGCTGCCTGCAGAGCTGGATGAAATCTCCCGATGCACCGCATTCCTGGTACAGTGCATTGTAGGAAGTCAGAAGACCTCCTCCTCTGGCTCCTGGCTCTGCCACTTGCAAGCATGTGCTGCACAAGCACACGAATGTGCTGAGCAAGCAGCGGAGCTTTCAGGAGAAGGGCGATCCTCTGCAGGGAGACAGGTAGGACCCTGCCTCCCCGCCAGCCCACCCTCCAGCCGGACAAGATGGTCATGTGAATGACCTTGTTGTCTGGCAAATTTCAAAGGTTTGCACACACATAATCACGCATGCTGTTCAATTTAGGCATTATATAGGTGTAAAATAAAATGCACCCTGTTAAAAAGTTATAAAGGTATTGTTTCTGGCAAGAAGGTCCTTCACGTGATTGTTCTGATGCTCCTACACTTGGCCAAACCACTTCACTAATTAGGTAACAGGGCCAAATAGGCCCCATAAAGTGAAATCAAACTTGACATTGACATTGATTTATTTTTTACAAATTTCATTGTATGTTTCAATGAACCATTATTTCATTGTAGCTCTTGCACCACCACTTCTCTGCCTCAACAACCCAGAACATTTGAAACCAGCACGGGATGTTGACCTGCAATCTCTGCCACAACCTCCTAGCTTGAGCTCCTTGATCCAGCAGCAACACAGCAAAATGTCCTGAACTAGCCAAAGGAAAAAAAGGTGCAGACTTATTTTCCTTATGGAGCCAAATATACTTTCACATTAGGCAACCACAGTCAAGTTGGGAGCCATCCGTGTGCTTGCAACTGGACCGCCTGCTCTGGAAACCCAAGTCCCCAAAACGCAGTCACCTGGGATATTGCTCAGGGTGAGTGGTTGAAGCAGGCCAGGCTGGGGCCTCCTTTCCTCCACCTCTCTTCTCCTGCCTCACTTTGCTGCCTCTTCCTTTGTACTTACCAAGGGTTTGGTTTCCTCCTCATCTTTGAAATAGCAGAGCTGCTCTCCCTTGAGGACAAACCAGCGTGTGTGCCAAGTCTTGACAAAGCCGCCTTGCTTCCTCAGCCACCCACACTTGATGGCAACGTGGCGTCCTTGGCTCAGCTGGGGACTCTCCGCAGAGCCATTGTGCTCCTCCATAATGAGGCCAGCAGACTCTCCTGGTGGGAGAAATAAGGAGGAACAGGAGGAGCGACATTAATTTATCTTTCAAACAGCAGCCCAGCAGTTTTCAAGGGAGCAGGAAAGAAGAACCTGACTTGGATTACTCAGAACTGTATCTCAGAACGGTATACACACAGGAGGACAGCTGGTCTTGTGCTAGCAAGCATAAACTGTCTCTTTTGCTAAGCAGGGTCCACTGTAGTTTGCTTTTGGATGGGAGACCATATGTGAGCCAGTGTAATGTAGTGGTTAGGGTGTTGGACGAGGACCAGGAAGACCTGAGTTCAAATCCCCATTCAGCCATGAAACTCACTGGGTGACTCTGGGCCAGTCACATATCTCTCAGCCTAACCTACTCACAGGATTGTTGTGAGGATAAACATAACCATGTACACTGCTCTGGGAAACTTGGAGGAAGGCAAAGGTAAGGTAAAGAGTGCTGTTGAGTCAGTGTCAGCTCCTGGTGACCACAGAGTCCTGTGGTTTTCTTTTGGTAGAATACGGGTGGGTGGGTTACCATTGCCTCCTCCTGCACAGTGTGAGATGATGCCTTTCAGCATCTTCCCATATTGCTGCTGCCTGATATAGGTGTTTCCCATAGTCTGGGAAACATACCAGCAAGGATTCGAACCAGCAATCTCTGGTTTGCTAATCAAGAGCAGGATATGAATGAATGAATGAAATAAGAGCTCTGCAAGATAATTCCCTTAGGGGATAGGGCTGTAGCTCAGTGATAGGGCATCTGCCTTGCATGCAGAAGGTCCCAGGTTCACTCCCTGACAGCATCTCCAGGTAGGGCTGGGGAAGATTCCTGCCTGTGACCTTGGAGAGCTGCTGCTAGTCAGTTTGGGCAATACTGAGCTAAATGGACCAAAGGTCTGACTCAGTATAAGGCAGCTTCCTATGTTCCTACACACAGCTCAGTCGCTGCATGGAAATAAGGGACCATGAACAAAGCCAGGTTTTAGATGCTTAGAAACCAAGCGTTCAGATGGAGCAAGTCACAATCTGGGAACCTGTCAGAGCACTCACAATGTTGGTTGAATATGTCGACTCAGATTGACTTCACCATCTCAAAAGGGCCCTTGTGCATTGTTCCTAAATTTCTTTAGACAGTCAAGGTATACAGTAACAGAAATCAATACTTTGATGTCTGACCTGGGCATACTACTAAATTGAGTGGGGGAGTCATAAGCATTTCCAAATGTATTATGAATAGAAGGCTGACATTTATTCAATATTTATTTTAATGAAAAGCCTGCTTCTAGAATACCTATCTATTTATGACATTTATAGCCCACCTTCCCCCACCCCCAAATGAAATTTAAGGCACCATACATGTGATTGAAAGGTAGCTCCCATCCAGACACTGACCAGACCATGACCTGCTTAGCTTCAACACAGTTGCTCCATCCCATCCCCTGAAATTTATTTCTCAACATCTGTAACTGAAAGCATGGTCTGTAGTTTATCTTGGTCCTTTCACTATTATCCTGGCAAAACATTTATCATTAGAGTTCCCACTCAGCTGCTTCTTGTTTGTTTAAGCTCAGCATCAGGGCTAGTTAACAGGCAGTTCTAAAAGGGCTTACACTAAAAATGATTATCAGAAGCATACAAACGATAGTCACATTTCCCCTTCTGGGATATTAACAACCCTGTTCACAACGGTTCTACAAACCACACATTTAAAAGTCCCCAGTGACACGAAGCCTTGGGCTGACCCAGAACGCACAAAGGGCCTGTTCTTGTGATTGGTGAGGTTGTCACTAAAGGGTTAATTATGATCACCGAGCTGTGCCAGGAATCATAGTCCCACCCATGGGCGTAGCGGCCGTTGGACAAGCAGGGACAAATGTCCCTGGGCCCAGAGGGTCAGGGGGCCCTCAAGGGCATCATGGGCATGCTCAACCCACACATCCTGGAGGGGAGGCCCAACCCACACATCCTTGAGTGGAGGTGGCAGGGCAGGGGTAGCAGCAGCAGCATTGAGGAGGTAGCAGTGGCAGGGAGCTGTCGGTTGCCTGCCCCTTGTGTGTGACATCGGACACAGAGGGTGTGGCTTAGGGTGCTGGGGCGCATGCATATTGTGCACACGATGGGGGGGGCCTCCACAGATTTTTCCCCTGGCCCCGGGGGTCTTGCTATGCCCCTGGTCCCACCGCCATGGTTAACTAGCATTAAACTACAATTTGCAACTACGATCTGATTGAAGTTCCCAACTGTAATTTAATGCTGGTTAGCTGCAGTGGCGGGATTACAGTCGCCAGTAAGGTATGGATTTTCATGTCACACTCTGCAGGAGTGCACCTGGCTTGGTGAACTTAGTTAATCCTTTAACTACCACTACCACTACTACGATGACGATGGCGATGAAGAATATTTCTACGCCACTTTTCAACAAAGATGATTAAAGTGGTTTACACAGAAAAATAAACAAGTAAGCAAGCAAGTAAATAAGAAAGAAAGATAGTTCCCGGTCCCAAAAAGGCTCACAATCTAAAAGGAAATATAAAGTAAACACTAGCAACAACCACAGGAAGGATGCTGTGCTGGGGCTGACTAGGGACAGTTGTTCTCCCCCTGCTAAATATGAATGAATAATTACTTTAAAAGGTGCCTCTTGGCTCAAGACTTAACTGGCAGGGGCCCAGTTAACTATGACCATGCTGGTAGAAAGAACAAGCCCAAACTGTTTCTGCCTCCATAGGACACAAGAGGCTGCCATATACTGAGTCAGACCATTAGTCCATCTAGCTCAGTATAGTCTACACAGACTGGCAGTGGCTTCACCAAGGTTGCAAGCAGGAGCCTCTCCAAGCCCTATCTGGGGATGCCAGGGAGGGAACTTGGAACCTTCTGCATGCAAACATGCTTTCCCCAGAGCGGCCCCATCCCCTAAGTCAAGCCGGCTCAACTTAGCCCCCCGCCCACTGCTGATTTTGGACTACAACTCCCATGATCCCCAGCCACAGTGGCCAATAGTCTGCGATTATGGAAGTTGTAGGCCAACATCTGCAGGAGGACTGAAGCTGAGCAGGCCTGCCCTAAGGGGAATATCTTACAGGGCTCACATATGTGGTATCCCATTCAAATGCAAATCAGGGTGGAACCTGCTTAGCAAAGAGGACAATTAATGCTTGGTCTCAGAAGACCAGCTCTCCTCCCTTTCAGCCTACAAGAGCCTATGGTTGGGAGGAGTTGCAAGGTCTGTTTGAATGGTGGGGCTGGAGGAGATTGGAGCAGAGGCGTAACTACTATTAGGCAAGGGGAGGCGGCTGCCTGGGGGGCCCCACGCCTCGAGGGGCCCCCCAGAGGCAAGTCACATGACTATATATTGTGAAGTGTGTGTGTATCAGCGAGAGGCCCATTTTAAAATTTTGTCTCTGGGCCCACTCCAGCCTTCTTATGCCCCTGGATTGGAGCCCATGAAAACAGTTGTCCTCAGAACCCACCAATTCACTAAAGAGACCTTGAGAAGAGACATATACCAAGTAAAGAGACGTGCTTGGCAGGTCCATGCATAATAAAATGCTGTGTTCATAGAGGAGGTGGGTTGTTGTTGTTTTTTGGTTTGTTTGTTTTTTGCAGAAGATGGTAACAAATACTGAGAGCAGGGAGACAACATCTGTGATTTTTTCTTTTAAAAAAAAGTACAGGACATCCTGAAAGGGCTGAAAGTGGAAATGAAACCAGGCAAATTTCACTGAAATGCATTTGGGTGTATTTTTGTCAGAACTGAAAGTCTCCAGACATGGCTTTCCACTGTTTTGCATGTTTGGCCTATGGGCACCCGGACACTCATCGAAGACAAATAACTCCTTGGTGTTGCAGATGCTGAAATGATAAAAGGATTTGATTCTTCTGTAACCCAACACAAACCTAAAACTCAGTCCGGATATACAAGCAGTGTTCCGAAAAACTAAAAGAAGTTGACACCTACAGGAACTGCAGAAGGACAGTTGCATGCTAATTTAAAGAGTACACTTCCCCCCTTTCTGAATAAGCTAAATGGAAATGAGGCTTCTTGACGAAGTAAATATTGTGACTGCAGCAAGAGCATGGGGAAAGCATGTTGGGAAATCAGACACACTTAAAAAAAATTTTTTTTGAAGTTCATCTACTTTAGAGCACAGAGCCATCAGACCTATAGTAGCACCTGCCTTTTCTGGATATCACCCCCATTCCCATGACCCAAGGCAGCACATATATAAGAAGGGAAAGAGAAGTCGTGATGTGCCCGGACCGGTCCGGAGGCCATTCTAAAGGCCTCCGGACCGGTCCAGCCATGAGCGGTTCGGGGTTCAGGCGATTTGGGTGGGTGGTTGCTTTAAGAGCGGGGGGGGAGGGTTTACTTACCCCTCACACCACTTCCCCCCTCCGGTGCCCATAGTTCCTTTAGTAATTGGGGCATTAGGAGACCTCCCTGCCGTAGCAAGGGTTAATTGTATAGTTAGTGATTCGCGCTGATTGGTGAGCTGGAAGTCAATTTTTGTTTAATTGGATGTAATGAGATTTTCAAGATATTGTTAAAATCAATAAAAATTTAAAGCAAAAAAAAAAAAAAGGATAACTCCCTGCTGCCCCTTCCCCCATTTCACTGCTCAAGGCTCCAAGCCCAGGACCCAGAAGTCTTCTGCGCGCGCTTCACGTCTTTAAAAATATCCCCTAAGGCGGGGTTTTTTGTGGCATAATACCTAATACCTAAGGAGGTATTGCAGCGGCGGTGGCAGTAATTGGGGTGGCAGAATACCTCCCTGCCGCCCCTTCACCTGTTTCACTTCTAAAGGCTCCCAGGAGCCAGAAGTCTTCTGTGTGTGCGCGCACGCACGTACGTCACGGAGACGTGAAGCGTGCGCACGATGTCCGTGCGAGCAGAAGACGTCTGGGTCCTGGGAGCCTTTAGAAGTGAAACAGGTGAAGGGGCGGCAGGGAGGTATCCTGCCACCCCAATTACTGCCGCCGCCGCAGTACCTCCTTAGGTATTAGGTATTATGCCACAAAACCCCCCACCTTAGGAGATATTTTTAAAGACATGAAGCGCGCACACGATGTGCGCGCAGAAGACTTCTGGGTCCTGGGCTGGGAGCCCTGAGCAGTGAAACGGAGGAAGGGGTGGCAGGGAGGTATCCTGCCGCCCCAATTGCTATTGGAACTACGGGCGCCGGAGGAGGAAAGTGGCGGGAGGAGTAAGTAAACCCTCCCCCCGCTCTTAAAGCAACCCCCACCCCAGTGCCGGACCGCAGTTCGGCGGTTCCGTGCACACCCCTAAAGAGAAGGATGGGGGGGACCAAAGCAGGGGCTTAGTTCAGGTATCCCATTTCTGGTCCCTCCTGGTCGCACACACCATGGTTAATGCTGGTGCTCCGCAAACCCAGGCTTCCCGATTGTGAGACCCCCGGAGAGGAGGCGAAGAGCTGCCTCCCAGCTCCGGGGGTCTCGACAGCATGCCCTGCGCGCTTGCGCAGGGCATGCTGCAGCTTCCGAGGGCTGATCGGCCCCTGCTCCCCCCAGCCCCTGCCGGCTCCGTCACGGAGCCGGTAACCGTGTGGGTGGCCGATCGTGTGCAGGGAGAGTGGGCTTAGCCTGCTCTCCCCCCTGCATTCACAAAAACCAGGTCTCACTGATCATGAGACCCGGCTCAAAGTCTTCTATAAAGCCAGAAATGCAAGGAAAAGGGAGGGGAGCATTTCTGCCCATTGCTCATTCCTGATCCAGCAAAATATGGTTGATCAGGAATGGGACATCAGAACTGAGTACGCAAAGAAGGTGGAGGAGGAGGGAGGAGGGGAAGGGAAGGAGAAACAAGCCACAAGAGACGCCCAGAAATGGAACACAGACCAAGATTCAAAGAACTCTAGGAATTCAGACCATTGAATACAATGCTATCAACACACCTATGAAATGTTATTCACACTTTGACTGCCAGGTGCAGAGGTTCCTCCTTCCAGGCTTTGATATGACTTTTGCAGGCATAAACTGATGCCCTTAACTTTTAATGATTTTTAGCTGCAAGAGATAGATCTGCAAGCAGGAAAATCGCTAGCTCAGTGAACTATGGGCAAATCCTCTTTCCTCTAGAAGAAATCTAATCTGTATAGTTTAAAAAAAAATGCTGCAGGCTCAATGAACCCTGCTGACCCCAGGATGGGGCAAAATGAAAATGAAGTCCTTTCACATGGCTGACATTTCTAAGAAGACTGGGCTGTGGGCAATCCAAAGCCAACGATTTCTCCATCATTATCACTGTGTGCCTCTGTCTTTGCTGGCCCAACCCTGTGCAATCCAACCTTAAATTCAACAGCACATACACCCCAAAATGAGTGTGCATAGGTATGCAGATTTACTTTTCCTCCCTTCCCATCATAGCCTCCTCACTATGGGAGGAGAGCTGGTCTTGTGGTAGCAAGCATGCATTGTCCCTTTTGCTAAGCAGGGTTCATGCTGGTTTGCATTTGAATGGGAGACTACATGGGAACACTGCAAGATATTCCCCTTAGGGGATGGAGCCGCTCTGGGAAGAGCAGAAGGTTTCAAGTTCCCTCCCTGGCAGCATCTCCAAGATAGGGCTGAGTGAGACTCCTGCCTGCCTGCAACCTTGGAGAAGCCGCTGCCAGTCTGTGTAGACAATACTGAGGTAGATGGACCTATGGTCTGACTCGGTAAAAGGCAGCTTCCTATGTTCCTATGGCTACTGGTGTTCCAACACAAGCTACCATGTTTCCTTATGCTCTAAAATTTTTAAAACATGACTTCTCTGCTTGCTTAAAAGCAGCAGTAATTTTTACGCATTTCATGCATGCATATTTGTGGCACATTAATAATTGTGATAGCAAAGACTGACGTTCCAGCAGGCACTGACACCACCTGGAAGTGCATGAAAAAGGTGATGGTCCTAGATCAGAAGAAGCTCTATAAGGTCAGTGGAAGAGCAACTGCTTTGCCTGTAGAAGGCACAGGCGCTCTTACCCCTGTACTTCTGGGCTGAAGACAATGACCCTCACACACCCCGGGGCCCCCCAAATCTTCCTAAGTCTGTCCTGAGTGGTGTGGTCACCGTGCAGCACCAGGCAGCAGCCAATTGTGACTGTGCCAAGCATGACCTCAGCTTTAGAGGCAGAGGGTAGAGTGGGGAAAGAAATATGTGGGATGGGAATATGTTAAGTTGCGTGTTGAAATGTTTCTGCTAATGCATATTTGCATAAATATACCTGTTTTATATTCTTGTGAGTTCAGTTGCTGTTTGTGCCCTCAAGAACCCACGTGTTAAAAATACTGCATGTGTCACAGTGTGTGTGTGTGTGTGTGTGTGTGTGTGTGTGTGTGTGTGTGCAGGGGGATGATGCCTAACTTGCAGCTGCGGGTGAGGCCTCCAAAGGCCTTTAGGTCCAGGCTCCAAAATTGCCTAGGTGCACCTCTGGTAGAAGGTCCCAGGTTTAATCCCTGGCATCTCAAAGTAGGACTGAGAAATATTCATTTGAAAGCTTGGGCAGTTGAGCAGCTGCTGCTGCTGTCAGCATGTGCAGACAACACTGTGCAAGATGGACCAATGTTCTGACTCCGGACTTGTTCACACAACCACCAGCAAGGTAGGAGAAGCACCCAACCTGGCTACGAGAACCGGGCAAGCTCCCGATTTTGCAAACATTAAGGTGGGAGGCTGGGAGAATGATCACATGCAAGGCAGTAACTGGGTAGGACAAGCATGTCCTATCCAGATTCTGTCTCCAGCTTTTTAACAAGGTAGGAGGGAAAGCCACCTTACCCAGCTGCCCCCTTGCACACGATCATTCTCCCTGCCTCCTACCTTAAAGTTTGCAAGCACATGACCGAGAATCAGGAGCTTTCCTGGCTCTCTGAGCCAGGCTGAGAACTTCTACTCTGCTGATGGTCATGTGGACAAGCCTACTGTGTAAAGCAGCTTCTACGTAACCTAGGTTCCTGTCAGAGGAAGAGGTTGGCTGCATCACCCACTTGGTAACAGTTGTCTTTCATTTGTCCTACCATTTTTATGCCACATTTATTGATGGCGGTGGTATTTTTATACTCTTCTGGAATATTCCTTTTTCAAACCTCTCCTGAACCCAACAAAATCTTTCAGCACTTCATCACAAATTCACAAACAAAAGTAAACATGCAACTAACACTTCTTTTGAATACGACAAAACACTGTTGAAAGTCTGGACCTTAACGTGGCAAGGCAAAGATCTGTTTGTTCCAATAACTTTAATTACATCTTCCGGAGGATAAGCCAGAGGATTATCTCTCAAATAAGCTTGACTGAAGCATTCTGAGGAAACACACACACACACACACACACACACACACACACACACACACACACACCAGTATCAGCTTTCACAGAAAATCACATTTGAATAAAATTGAGCCCCTGATTCTAAGTACATTAGATTGGACTATTTTATACCTCACATTAGAACATTACAAGGAAAAGAAAACTAATTCCAAATATGCTCTTCCTCTTGCATTAGTTTGCACAAGCAGAAAGGAAGAAAAAGTGCTATGGAATTTACATATAAGAGCACTGCGTGAACTTTTAATCATTCATTTCTCCATTAAAAGCGGTTTACCTCACCTTGCAATTCCAAATCGACAAGGTGACTTACAATCAATATATATATAAAGTTGTGCTGTCAAGTCGGTGTAGACTCCTGGTGACCACAGAGCCCTGTGGTTGTCTTTGGTAGAATACAGGAGGGGTCATCTATAGCCACAGTATAAAAAACAACAGGAAAAAGATATGGGAAACACATATCTACAACTTCTTACAACTCCTGATCGTGGGAACCACCGGGCTTGCAGGCGAGCCCGGTGGTTCCAAGGCGGCTAGCCCGCCGAATCCCCCCACCCCTTAAATGAGGTTAACAGAGCACTTTTTTTGCTCGTGTGCATGTGTTGACACATGAGTAGATCCCTGACTAGGAGGCTGCAGCCAGCCTCCCAGCCTTGGGGGTCTCTCCAGAATGCCCCGCGCACTCACGTGGGGCATCCCAGCCCCCAATCCCCGCAGTCCCCACCAGCTCCTTGATGGAGCTGGTAGTCAATCTGCCTAGGGCTGCTCTCCCCACAGACCCACCAGAAGCTCTTCTCACTGACAGTGAGAAGAGCTTCAACTCTTCAGGGTTTCAAGCAGGGATCTTTCTTAGCTCTACCTGAAAATGCTGCCAGAGACCAAATCTGGGACCTTCTACATGCAAAGCCTGTATTCTAGCACTGAACTAGGCCTCTTCCTAAGAGACTACAGTAAGATTTTGGAAGTACAGGTAGAGTCATATGGGAGAAGGTGGTCCTTATTTAAGCTAACCTAGAGACAGAATGAGCCCTTTCTCACAACTAGTGAAAAAGGGCTACCCTGTTTGCAGGGAGGAAGCCCAGAAAAGTTTACCTCCCCACAGACAATCCTCCAGGCTTCTCTGGGTGGGTGGACCACCTGCCAAGATGAGCACCAGCTGCCACCAGTAGCTTGGGGGTCGGGGTGCCAGGACATGTCACCCCGCATCACCTCGCCCCCCCAGAAATACCATAATGCACCGTGCAAGTGTGCAGTGCTTTATGAGGATCCCCCACCCCTCCCCGCGCTCCCTGCAGTCTGGCAGCTGCGGCTACAAGCAGCTGACAGATGATTAAAAATGGGGTTAGGAGAGTGCTCGCTCTCCTAACCCTGTTTTAAAGGGAGGCTTCCTGGGTGGGTTTCACGCTGGGACTAGCCTGATCCCAGGGGTTCACACACATGTGCAAAACCAGGCTGGGCTCCCTTGGCCTGGTTTTGCACGCACATGTGAATAGTCTTATTGTTTAAAGCAGGGCTGCAGAACTTTGGCATTCCTGCAGATGTTGTACTACAACATAATCCCTGACTTTGGCGACTGTAGCTGGGGATGATGGGAGTTGTAGTCCAAAGCAGGGGTGGAGGGAGTTCTCTGGAAGCTGGGGGACAGGGTCTTGCCAATGGCTCCTGTGTTTTCATGCACAAACCAGGGGCAGAGCCACCATTGGGCAAACGCGGGGCCCGGCTAGCCAGGTTCAAAGAACCTGGGCCGCCACCAATCAGGGGCTGCAAGTGCAGCCCCAGACACGCCCCCCCACATCTGACATCAGACACGGGGGTGTTATTTCAGTCCCAAATGGGGCCGCGCGGCCCCATTTGGAAAGGAGATCGGCCCACACTGTGTTGGTCAGCATGGGCCGGAGTGACTCTCCTTCCTTAAAGGCAGGGAGAACTGCTCCTGGCCTCGCTGCCTATGCAGTGGGGCCGATCGATCTCCCTCCCAAATGGGGTCGTGCTGCCCCGTTTAGGAGAGAGATCAGCCTGTGCTGCATTGGCAGTGTGGCTGGAATGGCTCTCCCTGCCTTTAAGGCAGGGAGAGTCTTTCTCCTTTCCAAACGCAGCCGTGTGGCCCTGTTTGGAAGGGAGATCACGCCCCCACGTCTGACATCTGACGCAAGGGCGTGGCTAGCCAGGCCCCACGTCTCATCATGTCAGACGCAGGGGCAGGGCAGGGGGCCACGGCGGCCACAAACGGGCCGCCGCCAGTCTCGCTCCACTCCTGGGACAAACCACATCCCTGCATCAACATTAGATGTAGGGGACATGGCCAGTGCCACTCGGCCCTCCTGCAGAGTCAAGCCCAGCACTGGCCATGCCCCCTGCATCTGACATTGACCCGGCGGGGGGGGGGAGTGGCTACTACCAGGAAGAGGTAGGAGGCACTCCTGATCCTCTCCAGTCAGTGTTTCATCAGGGGGTTTTTTTGTTGTTGTTCCTCACCACTAGTGGATTGGGCTAGAAATTGACTCTTAGTGCTAGCATTCGGAGAACATTTGGCTCTAACCCCTTATTCACAAAACACATCCTGTTAAAAGCAATAAGAAGAGATATTGACGGTAGGAGTCACAGAAGACGATTGTCTCTACAGTCTGCCATGGACAATAGCCATCTTTTCATCTTGAAATTCCAGGCTATTCTGCTTCATGAAAGAGAGGGCTTAAAAATATGTTCAAAGTCACTTCTAAAGGCTTTATTTGTTCACTGCTTTATGCAGCAGTAATACTATGGGCCTTGTTCATAAAGGGGAACATGTCGCCATGGAAAGACATCTATTTATTGACTTTTATTGGCTTTGGGGAAAGATCCATAGGCGGGATCAAAATAATGTTTCCAAGACATCAAAGTCCTAACTTGAGCAGTTAATTTAGATTCAGTTTCTGCCAGAGCTATGTCATAGACGTTTCCCAAGGAGCCAGAATGTTCAGCCTTGTTGGTTCAGTACAGCAATTCAAATAAAACCAGACCAGATGAAAAACGGTGAAAGGA
The DNA here is from genome assembly GCF_027244095.1 of Hemicordylus capensis. Lineage (NCBI taxonomy): Eukaryota > Metazoa > Chordata > Lepidosauria > Squamata > Cordylidae > Hemicordylus > Hemicordylus capensis. The sequence goes on along the minus strand of NC_069661.1, from coordinate 20,315,629 downwards.
CTTCACAAAATGTTTAAGCAGAGCTGCAGCAAAGTTAATATCCAGCCAAGTTATGGGATCATATTTCTAACAATCAAGAATACGAATACAACAAATATTTATACGCCACTTTTCAACAGAAGTCCCCAATGCGGTTTCCAAAGATATAAATAAATAATTAAAATGGCTCCCTGTCCCCAAAGGGCTCACAAACGAAAAAAGAAACATAAGATAGACACCAGCAGCAGCCGCTGGAGGAATGCTGTGCTGGGGATGGATAGGGCCAGTTGCTCTCCCCCTGCTAAATAAACTGACATCCTCTCCAAGAACTGGTTCTTAGCTCTGCTGCCGCTGAATATAGCAAAAAATATGTACCATATAATGTGGGATTGCTTGACATGTTTCCTATTATTATTGTGGAGATGAACTGTCCCTTGCACAGCAACGTTTCTGCGTTTTACTGTTATGCACCCTTCTGCCATGTAGCAAATAAAGTCACAATGAGGCTTTTTGTTTAAGATGTGTCCAAAAGGAATTGCGTGGTACAAAACATTGTTACAGCTGCTTGTCAGCTATTCCTTTGTAGGCAGATTGCTACAGAGCAGCCCAGAATCCTTGGCTGATGGAAGCTACTGATTAGGAAATAGTTGAGAATTTGTTTTATAGACTCCCCCACCACCACCACCACCACCACCACCAACTCTCTAAAGGATCCCCATTGGGACAAACATCTAAAATCACAAAACATAAAAGACTACTAGATATAATACAACAGAATCAACCTCTAATTTTGAATGAGATACCCATCAGAATAGGAGAAGGTAACATACAAACACCACTCAAGGGGAAAGTGCAGATAGGGGTGTGCTGATAGGAGAGGGAGGGAAAATGCTGAGGGGGATGGGAGGGAGGAGGGAGGGAGGAGACCAGGAAAGAGCAGTTAGTGAGCTGAAGATACATCCTAAGTGCAGGGCTTCTTTTTGGGGATCATCTGATGTACTGTAGCATACACTCTCTGCCTTACAAAGAGTTCCCGTTGTTTGTCTCCATTTACGCACTTGATATATTTGTTGGGGAGGGAGCAGTGCCCTTTCTCATCTAAAGAAAACCAAACCTGTGCAGTGTTGCCTTTGAAATGCCTCAGTGTACAGGGCATGGGCTGTGCACAACAATATAATGATCTAAGAAATTCCTACATAGGCATCCCTCTCTTAACACATTAATGGTGCTCCCACTCTTTCCCTTCAGTTTTCAGCTTCAAATGCAACTTTTTGGGTGAAACATTTTCCTTGGCCCTTTAATCAATCACCTCCAACTGGAATGAAGCCTGATTAGTCCCTTGTTACCCTTTAGCCCTATTCTGATATTGAAGCTGTTCTCACGTGCAGCCAAGACCGGGATAAGGAAGCCATGCCCCATCTTGGCTGCTCATAAGAACTGTCAGGATCATACCCGATCCCAGAGTTGCTTCGACGGCAGAGCCAGCCTCCTAAGTGAGGTAAAGGGAGCAAGCACGCCCTTAGCCCCGTTTCCCCAATCGGCTGCAACACCGGCTGCTTTTAGCCGGTGCTGTAGCAGTGATAGGTGTCCGCCCATCGCAGCTGGGATCCTCACAATGCACCACACACTTGCATGGTGCATTATGGGATTCCAGGGCCAGGACGATGAGGCCCAGCCTCCGACCCTCCATGCTGCCTGGACCAACGGAGGCTCGTCTGGGCATGCAGGGACCACACCCAGGAAAGACTGACAGATTTTCTGCAGAGAAGGTAAGTTTGAGCAGCCTTCCCCACTGCCCACCCTCAAGCCCTGCTCCCTGATCATGAGAAAGGGCTCTGAATGTTGTACCATATGTATCTGAATCCAAGACTTGGCTTTTTACAAGTTCTTTGATGTTAGAAATTGAGGGGCAGGGTGTCTTAAATTCAGAGTCCTCTTCATTTGAGAAAATGAACCTCTGTTTTTAAGGGGGCTGCCTTAAATTTGGAGCTGTCTTCTATTCTGGTAAATACTGTACATGTAATGGATGACTTGGAAAGGATATTTAGATGCCGTGATGTGTCTATACCTACAAAGATTAGAATTGTCCGGACAATGGTTTTTCCCATGACACTCTATGGATGCGAAAGCTGGACTCTGAAGAAGCAAGATAGAAAAAGTATTGACGCTTTTGAACTTTGGTGCTGGAGAAGACTTTTGAGGATACCATGGACAGCCAGGGAAACAAACAAATGGATCATAAAACAAATCAATCCAGAATTTTCACTCGAGGCACAGATGACCAGGTTCAAACTATTATACTTTGGACACATTATGTGAAAACCCAGCTCCCTTGAGAAGTCCATAATGCTGGGAACAGTTGAAGGAAAGAGAAGAAGATGATGACCAGCAGCAAGGTGGATGGACTCTATTACAACAGCAATGAATGCACCACTGAGAAAACTTACAGGCCAAGTTGAAGACAGATCATCCTGGAGAGAATCTATCTATGGTCCCTAAGAGTCAACACTGACTTGATGGTACTTAATCAATCAATGGATGACTATACCTGCTTTTATTTCAAAAGTGAACTTGAGTACAGGCCCCTCAAATGCATAGGGTGGATAGGAAGTGTACTGCTATACCTGAGTTTAGCAGAACTGGTCTTGTACTAGCAAGCCTCAAATGTCCCCTTTGCTAAGCAGGGTCTGTCCTGGTTTGTATTGTAATGGGAGACTATATGAGAGCACTATAAGATATTTCCCTTAGGGGATGGGACTGCTCTAGGAAGAGTACCTGCATGCTTGCATCCAGAAGGTTCCACGTTCCCTCTCTGGCATCTCCAAGATACAGCTGAGAGTGACTCCTTGCTGCAACCTTGGACAAGTCACTGCCAGACCTTGTAAACAATACTGAGCTCACTGGACCAATGGTCAGACTCAGTATAAGACAGCTTCCTATATTCCTATAAGGAGTGAAATAAATGTACCTGTGTACAGATCTGTACCTATTATACTGTCCACTCATTGGGGCTCTACACACGATCCATGTGTAGAGCCTAACCGGGCTTTGCAGGGAGAGTGGGCTTAGCAGATGAGCAGGGAGCTCACCCTGGGCAGCCAGATTGGCCATCCATATGATTACTGGCTCTGTCATGGAGCTGGTAAGGGTGGAGGGGATCAGGGGCCACCAGGTCCCAGGAAGTCACAGAATGCCCCATGCAAGTGTGTGGGGCATTCTGGGGGAGATCCACAGAGGCTTGTTGGAGCCTCCCCCTTCAGGGGACTCACTATCGCCAAAATGGGGTTAGCGGAGCGCCCACTCTGCTAACCTCATTTAAGCGGGGGCAGAGGGAGTTGGCGGTTCTCATGACCTCTCAACAGTGGGCTGGGCTCCCTTAGCCCACTTTCAAGCGGTTGTGTGAATAGCCTCATTTTATGCGTGGTGAACACAACATGTGAATAGGGTTTGTGCTTCTCCCTCCCACCCTCCACTGTTATCTCCTTCCTCAATGTCTAAATATGAACTGAAAGCTCCTCAGGGCATAAATTTGTGTGTCGTTTTTGTTCAAGCATATATATGATCTATTTATATTTGTTTTGTTTACATTACTCTAAAGTACATGGATTGCCCAATAAAAATGAAACAAGCATGTATGACCACTATTAGAGTGGTGGTGGTGGGGGGACTCCAACACCTTCCCATCACAATTAAAAAAAAAAAAAATCTAATCTACAGCTTTAACAAGGTCCTAACAGACTTTATCTAAGGCATCACTTTGTTGATTTAAAAAGCCAAAAAAGTTTGATAAATGATCACACTGTCACGGGGCAGCAACCCTGACAAAAATCAAAGAGGAAAGTGGTTCTGTGAAACTTCTGGCTGCTGGGGAGAGAAGGAATGGATGGGTTTTGCCTACATTAAGTGCCAAATTAGTGTCATCCTTATTCTGAGCATTGCCCCTGGCAAAGTAGCACTCCTGGGAACAATGTTGGAGCACTGAAAGCTTTAATTATCTAACAGGGCAATAGACTTTCCAGAGGTCACACTTGTGATAGCATTGATGGCAAAGGAGACTGACAGGCAAGCTGAAGTGTGGGCGTGAAAAGCAAGGGGCCCTTGCAGCTCAACACCTCATCATTTCTTAAAGCATCAATGGACACTCTCTTGTTTATAAACCTGGAAGGCAGGAATTATGTTGCATTAAAGAAGTTTCTCGTAAGGGGCACATCCATATGGGCTCCTCTCCAGAGGGCCAAGACATCTTGGACATCTTGATCAAGATTAAGACATCTTGATCTTGGCAGGACAAGACATATGCATGGAGAGGGCTTAGTCCATGCTGGTTCTTCCCAGCCACTCTACAGAACTGACCTGGTCAGCTGTAGAGCCAGTGTGATGATCGGGCTGCACACTAAGCTCCATGCATGGTCCAGGAGGATCCACCTGGACTCCAACTCAAAGGAGATCCCCGAGGAGGAGGAGAAGGAAGATATCCCAACCCTGGCCCCAACAAAAGCCCCATAGATGCATCACATCCTGGGCAGCCAGAGCTTGCCACCTCTTTCTCAGCTGGCTCCTCAAAATGGCCTTGGAGACCTGGAATTGCCCAGCAAGGCTCCAGTCCTGTCCTAGAACCTCCTGCATCCCCTCTGGGATCCCATCAGCAGAGGTGACGCTAAGCCAAGGCGGAGCTTCAGCTCACCTGGCTGCTCAGGGCTAGTGATGAAATGGTGCAGGACCACATTTGTGCAAATTAGGGTTAGAACCTCGGAGAGCTGTTAATCATCAGAGGCAGTGAGAGTGTAAGAGTTAGAAGTCTGGTTAGAGTGGGGATTTGGGTCTGGGTAGGAACAGTCTCAAAGAGGAGTTAGAACAACTCAAAGGATAAGACAGTCTTGAAAAATAAAGGACTGGGTTATTAGAATGGCCTGTAATAAAGGCTGGATTGTGAAGTGCGAAGGACGGTTCTGGGAAGGAACTGGGTTCAAAGGTGAAAAGCCTTGTATATTGTGTATAAAAGTAACTAAGTGCTGTGAGAAGTTCAAATCATCAACTTGGTGACCAAGCAAGATTTCAGCCCTACTAATGCAAGGCCACATTATCAGGGTAAAGAGAGACCAACAGAGTTACAGAGGCTTCATCGTATAATTGGTGGCAGCGGAATATAAATACACTTATACAACCCAAAGTAACATCTAAGGTAGAAAACAACTGAAACTAAACTTTACATGCATCCCTCACTCAGGCCAAACACCACAGGGCCTCCTTCCTGGTGGGCCTACTTGGGAGGAGGGGGAGGCCAGTTCAAGAACCTGCTTTGGATCGGGACTATCCTGAGACCCAGGAAAGTATGGCACTCTGGGCTACCATGCTACTGTACAACTCACCCACCCCACCTTTGGAGCTAGCCTTTGCTGGCTCCACTTTGCTGGCTTACTGAGTGGCTTGCCGGGCCTGTGGTATGTGGTGTTGGGGATGATGGGAGTTGTAGTCTAAAAACATCCAGATACCCAAGGCTGGGAACCCTTGGGTTAAGCTAATAAACATGAAACTGCCTTTTACTCAGTTAGACCACACCTTGGTCCATCACCTAACTCAGCATTGCCTATAATGGCTGGTTGGGGTTCTCTAGGATTTCACATAGGGGTGTTTCCCAACCTATCTGGAGCTGCCAGGGATTGAACTGGGGACCATCTATATCCAGAGCAGGTGCTCTGGAATGGGAGCAGCATGTCCTACACTTGCAGCTTGTTTTCCACCCCCACCCCGGCTCATTTGTACCAGCTGCCACTGCTGCTAGCCATTTTCAAATAAAATCCAGTAATATACATCAGAGGAAGTGTGTCTGCATGTGCGTGTGCATGTGTGCATGTGTGTAAGTAAGAGACTATGTAAATCTGGTGAGGCACTAATATTACTGCTGGAGTCCCAGATTGTTACCTTATATAAATAACTAGCTGGCCTGGGTGCAGAGCATCTGCCCCTCTAGTTCTCCTCCTTGCTTCCCCCCCCGGCTCTCCCCCCTTTCTCAGCCTCATGGCTGCGGCCGCTTTCTCTCCCGCCACCACCACCGTTTTATTTCCACCGCCACCACTGTTTTCTTACCCCCACTGCCATTTTCTCCCCCGCTGCCATTTTATTTCCCCCAAGCTGCCACTGTTTTATCCCCTCCTCCATCTACATGCCTGACCACCGCCACTTTCCTCTGCCACTCCCTGCAGCTCACTCGCAAACTCTCGTGAGAGCTGCCACACATGGGATTAATGATGAGTACGTCTTAGAGAATTATATATAGATATAGATAGATATAGATTGGCTGAAAAACTGTCTGTAACTAAGAGCTTAGTCCCATCATCTCCCAAGCAGCTTTTACTCCTGTAAATGTCAGCGATAGCCCTGTGAGATGCATGTTTTTCAGGTTCACAAAATACGCTCATCTTAGAATAGAAATCTGTAACTTTTTAGCTCCAGAAACAAGCTAAATAAGATTGTTAGCAGCCAGCAAGCCAGTATGCCAGGTTGACAGAGATTTATTTTTCCTGCTAGAGTTTTGGAGTCAACCCAAAGACCTCAGAAGCAAATGTGGGCCATTCCTTGGAGGAAGCCAGCTAATAAGTGTCATTGCTTTGTAGCTGACATTTCAGTCCCATTCCTAGGAAAACATGATCACTGATTTTCCTGGAAACAACATGCAGTGAAGCAGTCCAAGCTGCAAAAGCTTCCCTTTCCTTTTGAAAGAGGAGGAGTGAATATCTATCTGCTCTCTCACTTCAGATAATACCCATAAAGTCACAGCATGCCATCAGTTTTATGTTAGGTCCATTCATGAATTTACAGCGCCTTGAAGTCTAACAGAAAATATGAACATTGTGCACACCCTTTCCTCCGTTCTTTGCCTCTCCTTTAACTGATATCCACTTGCACATGCTTCCCTACCAAACACACAACAGGGCTGCTCTCATGACCATTCCCTATGCAGGACAAGTGTCCTACCCAGCTTTAGTACCCATGTGCACTCCCAATTTTGGGTCATTAAAAGCTAGTTTGGAGGAGGGGAAAGTGACCACGTGGCAGGTGGGCGCAGGCTCTGATGGTGTTTCCTCCTATGCTGAGTAAAAGTGCTGGGTAGGATCATGCCATCGGTGCCCGCCCCGGCCTCCCACTTGATGACTTTCCCCTCCTTCAACCGAGCTTTTAGCTCACACATGGCTGGAAATTGGTAGCACACAGAGCAATCTAAGCTGGGTAGTGCCCTTGCCCTGGTCCAGTGTAATTCATTGCAAGGCCTCAGGGCCAGTGGCAGCCCCCATCAACTCTAAACGTGGCTCCCTTACTAATTATTTATTGGGTCTGCGTGACAGTTCAGTTGAAACTGAATACTCTGCACGCCCACTTGACACCAGTCTCACCATGCAGTGTTATGGAGGCTCCATAACAGCACAGGGAGGCTCCTTTAATGTAAAATAATAATGGAAAGAGTGGAGCCACCATTGGGCGAACGTGTTCAAAGAACCTGGGCTGCCAATAAGGGGCTGCGCCTCACAGCCCTGACATGCCCCCCGCGTCTGACATCAGACGAGGGGATGCTGGTTTAGCTCCCAAGTGGGGGCCATGGGGTCTCTGCAGGAGTTAAGTGGCCAGCACTGCATTCGTGGTGTGGCCAGGAGTGGATCTTCCCTGCCTTAAAGGCAGGGAAGAGCCATTCCTGGCTGCGCTGCAAATGCAGCGCCAGCCCCAGTTAAATGGCCAGTGCTGCAAACGCAGTGCCAGCCAGACTCCAACTCCCAAACAGAGCCTCACAGGAGCCAGATCACACACCCCCGTGTGTGATGTCAGATGCAGGGGGTGTGGCTAGCCCCAACATGTGACATCAGACACAGGAGGCGGGGTTCCGTGCCTGGGAAGTCCTCTTGAGCCCCTGCGCCACCTTGGAAAGCATGCACAGAGCACTGGGAAGTGTCACCCTTCCCAGTGCTTTCCTCCTAGAACTCTTAAGAGAGAGCTCCATCTCTCTTATCTGTGCGGAGGTCAGCAGTGGGAAATGGCTCTCACATTGAAGGGTCTTTGGCAAAGTAGTCCCTGTTTGAAAAATAGTGAAGATCACTGCCCTACCCATGTCATGAGAACAGTGCTAATGAGGCAGACTGGATTATTCTCCAAAAGGACTTAGAACCTTACACATCCCCGGAGAAGCAGACTTCCCTGTCACACCTTCGGTCTCAGCAGATCTGTCACTGGATGTCATATCTGCATTGGAACATATAGACTTGTGGACTCCATTGTGCATAGGCCTGATCTGCACAAAACTTAACTTTCAAAAAAAATCCAGAGAAGTGTAACATGGATGTGTCCAATCTGCTTTAGACTCCACATGTGTCTAATGTTTAGACTCTGTGAAAACATTATGCTCAACTTTGAGACTTCTGGTGGATCTCCAGTGATGAAGCAGAGATACCTGCCGGCAGGCCAAATTAACCCAATCCACCATATATAGGTTCTAGGGATGTGCAAAAAATTTTGGGCACAGATCGATCTGTGCCCGAAATGAGCAATTTCGGGTGATTCGGGGCTGAGCCGAATCACCCCCGATGTCCCCCGATATTTTTCGGGGCCGAGCCGAATCACCCAAATTTCGGGGCCGAAAAATTCGGGTGATTCGGCTCATGACCGATTTTTTTAAGTTTTAGTGACTTTGGGGCAGTTCAGGGGCATAGCATGGGATCAGGGCAAAAAGAGTGGGGTGGGGTGGTAGTGCCTAATGGGTGCAGGCTACCACCCCAATTTCAGGGGGATTGGACAAAGGGCTGATTTTGGGGGAATTTTTGAAGTTTTAGTGACTTTGGGGCAGTTTGGGGGCAGAAAGTGGATCTGCCCCAAAAGAGTGGGGTGGGGTGGTAGTGCCTAATGGGTGGAGGCTACCACCCCAATTTCAGGGGGATTGGGTAGAGGGCTGATTCTTTGGGAATTTCACCAATTTTTGGTGGAATGAGATTTTTTTCAATTAAACAACTCTCATGACCCCACTTTCACTTTTTCACACTCTCATTTACTATGAATATGATGAATGAATCAATCTAGCACACTGCACCTTATAAAGAAAAACCTCAGAAATTCACCAAAATTCAGCCCTCTGCCCAATCACTCTGAGATTGGGGACGGGTGGTAGCCTCCACCCATTAGGCTCTATCTACCAGCCCACCCCACTCTTTTGGAGCAGATCCACTTTCTGCCCCCAAACTGCCCCAAAGACACAAAAACTTCAAAAATTCCCCAAAAATCAGCCCTTTGTCCAATCCCCCTTAAATTGGGGTGGTAGCCTCCACCCATTGGGAACTACCACACCACCCCACTCTTCTGCCCCAGGCCCCACAATTTCTGCCCCAATCTGCCCCAAAGACACAAAAACTTCAGAAATTCCCCAAAAACCAGCCCTTTGCCCAATCCCCCTGAAATTGGGGTGGTAGACTGCACCCATTAGGCACTACCATCCCACCCCACTCTTTTTGCCCAGATCCCATGCTATGCCCCTGAACTGCCCCAAAGTCACTAAAACTTCAAAAATTCCCCAAAAATCAGCCCTTTGCCCAATCCCCCTGAAATTGGGGTGGTAGCTTCCACCCACTGGGCACTACCACCCCACCCCAATATTTTGCCCCTGGGCCACTTTTTCCCCCCTGAATCGATTCAGATTCGGATTAAATCCAAATCCGAACCGAATCAAGGGTGATTCGGGTGGCCCATATTCGGGCACAAAACAGAACAGGGGTGATTCAGTTCGGGTCCCGAACCGAATCACTGAAAATCCAAATTGCACACCCCTAATAGGTTCTACCCAGTTTGAGCCTTATATGAACCTTCGCATATGAAGATGCGTTATTGTAAGCTTATCTGCCAAAGTCAGATCATTGTTCCATAGAGCCCAGTATTGGCTGCTCTTTCTCGCAGAGGTTCCCAGGCAGCAGTCTTCCCCATTTCCCCAGGTCTGCTACCTGACCTCTTTAACTGGAGATGCCAGGAAATGAACCTGGGACCTTGCATATACAAAACATATGCCATACCACTGATTTACAGTCCCTCCCTGTGAAGGGTACAGAGACAAAGCATTTGCATGCTTTGGGGGGCTCATTTTTGCAGGGATTTAGTGTAAAACAGGCATCTCCTTAGTAGAACAGATCAGGGACAATGTTTCTCTAAGGGGAAATTTGGCAATTAGTGATCAGCATTGTTCAGTGAATAACTCCTTTCACAGAAGCAGGAAAATATGATCAGCAGATATGGCAGATTAAATAGCAAATTTCTGAGAACTATTGTTCAGATTAAAAATTGGCTGATACATTACACAAGACATATTCACAAACTCTGAGACAACCTATGTGAGGGCCAAAACTGTGTTCTTTTTATTAGCTAAGACCACCCAGATTCATTGAAAGGCACAATGATCAATCATCAAGATACACAGTGTCATAGATGGGGAAAGTTTAAAAACAAGTTGTTCGGGTAAGATCAAATCTGCCTACTTTCCTTTCACTATAATCTTAATTGATAATTACCATCTTCACAAATTAGCCCACTTGTGCCTCAAATGTTCACGTGTCTGCCATCTTGAATTGGTGTGAATGACTTCATCATAAACTATGCCTGTAAGGTGTCCCTATGTGTCCCTACAACTAGTCCAAATCGGTTCCCAGTTGCACCTCAAATGTTTACGTCTGCCATCTTGAAATGGTGCAGATTACATCATCACAAACTAAGCCATTGTGGTGTCCCTTTGTGTCACTCACTACAACTGCACAAAATTTGATTCAAATCAGTTAGGCAGTATTCAAGTTAGCCCACTTGCACCTCAAATGTTCACGCATCCGCCATATTGAATCAGGGATGCTTACATCATTACAAACTACACCCTTGAGTCATCCCTATGTGTTACTAAAGCTGTAGCAAATTTGATTCAAATTGGTTATCGCCTCTTGCTAACCAATTGCCCCCTGCTAACTATGCAAAGAAGCACCTTTTTAAATGTGGTGATTCTCTTTATTGAGCAGGGGGAGAGCAACTGGCCATATCCACCCCCAGCACAGCATCCCTCCAGTGGCTGTTGCTGGTGTTGATCTTGTGTTTCTTTTTAGATTGTGAGCCTTTTAGGGGGACAGGGATCCATCTTATATTTATTTAATTATTTATCTATGTAAACCGCTTTGGACACTTTTGTTTAAAAACGGTATATAAAGATTTGTTGTTGTTGTTGTTAAATGATTCATAAGTTAGCCCAGTTATGCCTCAAAAGTTCATGTGTCCGCAGTCTTGAAGTGGGGTGGATGACATCATCACAAACTACTCCATTGAGGTGTCCCTATTTGTCACTCACTACAACGGTACCAAATTTGGTTCAAATCAGTTAAACAGTCCACAAGTTAGCCCACTTGTGCCTCAAACATTTATGTGTCTGTTATCTTGAATTGGGGTGGATGACATCATCACAAACTAAGCCATTGAGTTGTCCCTATGTGTCCCTACAACTGTACCCAATTTAGTTCATATTGGTCCAGGTATTGCAAAGTTGATGTGGGACACACACACACACACACACACACACACACACACACAATGCAGGGTGATCTCATAAGTTTACTTTCCTTAAGGAAAGTAGGCTAAAAATCACCACCACCCCAAAAAAAGTTAGACAGGGAGCTCTGGAACTTGGCATACAACTTGGCAGAGGTAAGGACGGCAGGACTCTGTGTATTTAATCACAAGTGAATCCCACCACGCGTTGCTTTTTAAAATTAATTTTAAGTAACCCAGAAATTGTACTCATCTGAGAATTGTGGGAGAAAGGTGATGTAACATCCAAGAATTGCACGGGAAGTGATGTAACATCTGAGAATCAGCCACTCCCCCCCCCCCCAATTTCTAAGTAAATAATCAGCTAAATAAAGAAGTGCATGCATGGGCAGGCAGATAGATGGCAAGATGGCTTCCCCCCGCCTCCCAGATGTGAAAAGTGGGGGGATGCAGACTCTGTTTCTGCCAGCATTTAGTGCTCCAGAATGTCAACACTTTCTGAAAATGTTCTGGAAATCCCTGAAACCATATCGGATAATTCCAGACCGAAACAGGCTTCCCTATTTCAGTCTGGAATATTCTCCAGTATCCTCCGAAATTCTGAATTGCACAGCCCTAGTATTAATCGCTGTGCCTACTACATATGTACAGCCCTCAAAAATGAGGATACTTACTGGGATTGGGGAGACCTCTTCAGTTATGGGAACTATATGCCCCATTGTCATGACTTTTCCCATGATAAAACTATGCTCACGGCAAACTTTGAATTGACACCCATAAACATATCTAATCACAACAACAAGCCCCAAGGTTTAAAAAAGAACATATATCACATATCATGGGTGGGCACTGGGCAGACTTGAGGCTTATAAGATCTGCCGTCTGTGCATGTGTGTGCACATGCACATGTGATCCCATAGAATTCCAAAGTCCACCAATCGTGATTAGGTGCACAACAGTGGCTCAGGAGGTTGCTCAGACACTAGAACTGAGGAACAGGGTGCCACTGAACATATGCTCAGCCCAGGAATTGGTGTTCAGTAACAGAACTGAGCTCACAGTCCTTTCCCACTAAAATCCATTCCTGGCTTTCCCTCAAGCTTTCTTCATTTCAGCCATCTAATGTTTTGTGCAAGGGGACAGGCTTTTTATCATTGCTATTGTTTAACTATTCAGAACCAGAAATCCTTGCCAATCTATTGCATATCACCTGGAGATCTACCAGTAGATCTTGATCTTTTTTCTTTCTTTCCACCCCAGTGTATATGAGCCACTCGGTCCACTAGCTGGAGGATTCCACTGGAACATTAAAGAACTGGATTCAAAAGCCCACCTCTCCCATAGATTCATTGCTCACACTGGCATTCCACTCACTTCCTCCTTGTGGGGAGAGTGGAAAAGAAATACTATAGCCATGGAGATAACTATGGTAATTATTATTAATTTTTTGCAGTGATAGATCAGTAACTGTAATTTTTACAATGTATGAAATGTAGGCAAAATCACATTTCCACCACTTTTCAAAATCTGTAAGGCTGGAAGCAGCAAGCTTCATTTTGCAAACCCCCTCAAGTCAATAGTGATCTGTGTAGGTTTCTTCCAAGACATATGGCAAAAGAGTTTTTTGCTGGTGGTGTGGATTCTGAAAGGAACAATTGTGTTGGCTGAACTCTAACATTCAGCATGAGTGTAGCCAAAACCCAGTACGAGACACAACACCCAAGAGCTAATTGCTGCAAATGTGGTCTGAGGGAACTGTTCTGAATTTCCATGAGCGTACTTCCTCCCCCCCACCCACCGCCCCCAAGAACATAAAACTGAACTGAGACTAGCATGGAAACACTAGAACTGAACATCTCAAGCATTTGGTGAACTAATGCATGTGGATAAATATGCTCAATCATGAGCTCTAAATTTAAAGATCCTATATGTACCGCCATTTTTTCTGCATTTCCTGTGTGTCCATTTTACAGACCCTGTAAAAATCTCCACATTGACGCTAAATGCTGGCCGTGGCATGTTTACTGTTCCCATTCCCTTAGCCAAATTCTCCCACAGTCATCAGCTCTGCTCTACCCATTCCCAAGTCTTTGTTATATACTACAGATTTCTTGTTCTCATCTCATGCAAACTAGGTGAGGTCTTAGACAGATATGCAGGCCAGAGTCCAAACCAACCTCCCACCTCTACTCCTCCCAAATGACATAGCTAGTGGGTGAAATTTCTTGGTCAATTTGCAAACTTTGCAGTTAACCTCAAATCACAGAGTTGAACAGGAATAGAGATACAAAAGATCTTAAAGTCTATTTGCCTTCAATGGTTAGACCAAAATCAGCCATTCAGAAGAAGGAGGAGCAAGAGAAAGAGTGATTCAGAGAAGTGAACAAAAGAATCAGTAGCCTAGGGAAAACCTGAAGTTTTTTTTTAAAAAAACTTCTGCCATCACTGGGTTCCCAGTCTGGTCAGGAATGCATCTCCCTGCCTTTACAAGCAGGAAAAGGCACTTTCAGTTGCTGCTACAAATGCAGCACTGACTGTAATTTACTTGTGAACAGGGTGTGTGGCCCCGTTTGCAAACATGATCACGTCCCCTATAGATCTGGTGTCAGATGCAAGGGTATGGCCAGGGCACCAGTCGCAGCCCCTGGACTTGGCAGCCTGGGTTCTTTGAACTCCCCCATGCAAAGGTGGCTCTGCCCCTCCTCGGAATACACAGATTTAGTGATATTCAGGCTTGAGGGAGGACTAGACCTCAATTACAGTAACTGGTTGGAGGGTGGGCCTCTCCAAATAAGGAAGAAAACCCAGACAAATAAAATCTCTGTGGCCCAATCCAGAATGAGTGGCAAGGTTTACTGGACAACAGCCTATAGAGGAGTAGGGGAGGGGTGTGTTAGAGTTCAGTTCTTCCCTGGAGGCCTCTGAGTGAGGTCTGATCAGCAACTACTGTAGGAAAAGGGGAGACTAATGGCCTTGGGCTAGGAATCAACTGGAATCTCTTTACCAGGAAGTAAGTAGGAAGGATAGGGACCAGTTTAGCTAGAGACATCATGACTTTTTTTTAGTGCTTGGATCCGACTGCACAGAATTTATAACTAGCCCTTTCTTTTCCCACTGGCAATACACAAGCACATTTTTCCTCTGGGTTAATTTATCTAGAAGAGCAACCACCTCCTAGTTCTATACTCACATTCACTACAGAGGTTAAAATCCTTACTTCAGTGTGAAGCATACACTGAAAAGATGGGGAAACACAACCTTTCACTACCTTAGATTTGACAACAATGGGATGACAAGTTAAAGGATGTGAAAGAGTAGCACTACATGATCTTGAATATACCCCTTTCGGTACATTGTCTGGCCTTTTATTTACTGAATCTCTCAGGGCAAAGATCATTTAATGAAGGTAAATAACAGTCTTTAATGACCCTATTGTATTAATATGTAAGGTGGTAAGACAGCGGAGCAAGTGGTTTTTTTAATCGTTATTAGATTAACTCCAAATAAATTTACCTGGCCTCCAACTGTGTGACCTTGTCAAGGCAACATGAAACACCCAACTTTTCATTTTTCCTGTACCTGGGAAGCTTCTCTCTTACCTGTTCTCCAGCAAAAAGTGCCAACTAGTGGTAAGGTCACCCCTGCATTTCCTTTCAATTTACTTACATTGATTATCTGAGTCACATTACCACCTGCTAGTTTAAACAGTTGTCATGAAAGCCAAAACACACACACACAACTCAGTTTAAAAGAAAACAGCCTTCATCCAGAAGGGCTTCGATCTATCATCTGTGGGAAGCCAGCATTTTTTAAAAATTAAACCACCAGTATCTTTAATCCATGCAGTTCATTCAGCCCGGTGAGAGACACACAATTGGCAATGTACACTCCAAATGCAAATTTTCTACTTTGATGGCTGGAGCTCACTGCTGACATAAAATAATTAAATGAACAAAACAGTGTGAAGAATATGTCTCACGTAACCCAGCTTGCATTACTGAGCCAGCTTTTTATTTAACTAATAATTTACAGTGCAGAATCTCTGTGCATCCCAGGCAGAGCAATTTGTCATCTTCGTTCACATGTCTTATTAGTATGGAAGAGCTCTGTTAATATAACACCCCGTTTCTCTTTGGCTCATTTCAGCCAATCTTTGCTTGAGTCCCTGCTTGGAAATCCCAGGGAATTAGTGTGGTACTTTAATTCTCCATTTTATTTAACTATGCAGAGTGCTTTGATTTCGCAGTGCTGAATTCTTTGGAAGGTCTGAAGGACCCAGTTTGCATTCAAATGCTAGCCTGTTTTTGGATTTTATGGCTCACTTCTGGCCAATAGGCTGTCAGTTGGCCACCCCTGTTCTGGTCTTCAACTGATGAAGACGTACCCCTCAATTGTGTCCTGGCCTGATTGAAGGTGGGCTGCAGCATCAAAAGGACAATTTCTTGGAAGAGGAGATGGGAGGGGTGGACTTGAAGGGAAAGGGCACAATCGTCCCAACAAGAGACAACCATGGCTCAGATGCTAAGGGACAGGCGCGTAACAACAATCGGGCAAGGGGAGACAGTTGTCTGGGGGCCCCACTGCCTGGAGGAGCCCCCCAGAGGCACCTCACGTGACTCCCCATTGCCCCCTGCCCAGCCCCAAGGCCCCTCAGCCACTTGCCCTGTTCGCCGTCTCTCCTGGCCGGCAATCGAGCAGCAGACAAGCTGCAAAGAGCTCCTTTTCTCCCGCCTCTCAGCTGATCGGCGGGTGGGCGGGGCTTCCACGGAGGCCTCGTGTAGGCCGCAGTGAAGCCTGAACTCCAGTAGGGCCCAAGCCAGCCAGGAAGGAGGAGGCAGCCAGAGTGGCCACCACTGTTCTCTGCAGCAGAAGACCCCTTGCTGCCCTGCCCAACCCAGCATTTGCCAGGTAGAGTGTGAACTCCTTTTTGTGGTTACCTTCCCCCCCCCTCCCCCGGATATATAGGCATCTGCTTGCCATAGGGCTTTGATATGGGTGGGGGGGGAGGGACTGAGAAGTCTCTGAATATTTATTTTTAAACAGCTTGGAAAATTTGCTGGCTTAAAAAAAACTATCTAAAAAGTCCTATAAGTGGCTTGTTTCATTGCAGAAAATTACAAAAACTTCTGGAAGAAACAGTATTATATTTATTTTATTCATTCATTTATAAATGCACTTATGTTCAAGTTGTTTTGCAACCCAGAAGGTCTGAGTGAGAACTGTGAAGCATGTGTGGTGCTTTTATTTTATTTTATTTTATTTTTCTTGTGTGTGAACTGCTCCCCAATAACTTGCAGGGACTTCAGGGTAAATCTGGCCAACATGTGAATGCAGCACCTCCATTCCAGAGGAGATGTGTCTTAAAGGGCTTTAAAAGCCTCCTGTGAAAAACCTCCTGGAATCGAACTTGACTGAATTTGTTCAGAATTCTGAGAAAACAAACATAGGCTCACCCTGCATGGTTGAAAGTCTCCTTTGCTAATCTGCAGCAAGGGGTCCATTTTAATCATTCATCTTTCTAGTGTGTTCTAGGCATTAAAAGTAAAACAAATGTATAGTACTCAATGTATATCACTATATATTGTGACGTGTGCGTGTGTGTATTCAGTGAAATGTATTTCCAGGCAGCATACTTATTTTGGAATATCAGACTTAAATCCTTGGGGGCCTGGGGTGTGCGGAGGCCCTGGACTTTGAGGGGGGGGCATTTTAAAATCTCGTCTCTGGGCCCATTCCAACCTTGCTACGCCCCTGCTAAGGGATATGAGTCAAGTAAATCCTAACAACAGTTGCTGAGGTCCAATTCCCAGGCCCCAATGGCAAGGATGAACTGAGCCCTAGAAAACTGAATCTTGACCCCCAAAGATTATTCCCCTTGAGCCAGACTTACCCAAGCCGTTGGACTCATATGTATCAGGGACCTATCACTCCTCAGTGTACACTCACCAATGCAAGGAATGCATCAAGCGAGAGGTGGTTGAGAGACGGTAGCGTGCTCAGCCCCAGGCCCTGAGGATGCCTCTTTAAGGAGCCACACTCTGCAGCAGGCGGGCAGGCATGTGTGTGTCTGTGTGTGTGTCTGAGAGAGGTTCCATTGGATTGGCTTGTTTCTTTGGAGCTCTCCAAGGTCCTGTAGACTGGCCTTGCATCAGAGGGAGACCAGGACAGGAGACAGATTTAAACTGAGTTATCCTTAAATTAGTCCATAATGAGACTGTAAAACCAACATAGGCAAAAGTATGCATCCTATTCTATACAACATGGTACAAGCAATACAGGAAATGCTCAGAAGCTCTCTTCAGTAGCCAACATCCAGATTAATATTGCACTGGTAGAAGAGCACATTCCATCAGACTTTCCATCAAGAGAGGTGATCTTTGGAGAGTCACCTTCCTTCTGTAGCCACCGGTGCCTCCCAAAAATGTGTCCTTGAAAGCCCAACAACCATCAGGGACATATTTTGGGGAGGTACAGAGGGCTGCAGAGGGGAAGGAGACTAGCAGAAATCACACCTCCCACTTGCACTACAGAAAACACTCTTCTGCCAGCATAATGTTAATCAGGATGACAGTAGTTAAGCCTTTGCTCAAGACTGGGAGGGTGGGTGTGGGGCGAGGCAGGGTTCAACCAACCTTCACCCCCACACAATCCATGCTGCTCATTGCAGCTTGTATCGCTGGAGGCAGAGACTCATCCCAGCCTCCAGGAATCCCACAACGCACCGTACTACAAGCACGGTGCATTGGGGGATTCCTCCAGGTGTTGGGCACTCTAGGCGCCTGACTCTCTGTATGCTCAGGCTGCGTACCTGGGCTGTCTGCTCACGCCCTTTAACCCAAGTAAAACCTTGAGTACAAAACCTGGGCTTTCAGAGGAGGCACCGCCGGGATTGGGCTTGATCCTGGTGTTGCACATGAGCAGCCCCACCCAGGTAGGGTATAGCCTTACTGTCTCTTGGAGAAACAGACTTGGAGGATATACTCTTAACATAGCTAAGATCCTTTGATATTCACTTATATACTACATTTCTATCCATCCTCCTTCCAAAGAGCTCAGAGGAGCAACCATGTATTACATTTTTTCATGTTCATACTTACAGCCCTGATAAGCTGACTATAGAAATGGTGGCTCGCCCAAGGGAGCTTAGTGGCTGAGCAAATTTCCCTGGTCTAAATTCAACATTTCATCATTCCATCTGCTACACTGGCTCTGGAACACAGGAAGCTGTCTTATATTGAGTCAAACCATTGGTCCATCTAGTTCAGTACTGTCTGCACTGGCTGGCAGCAGTTCTCCAAGGTTTCAGGCAGGACTTTTCCCAGCCCTACCTGGAGATGCCAGGGAGTGAACCTGGGGCTTTCCGCATGCAAATGCTCTTCCACTGAGATATGGCCCCACCCCCCAAGGGGAATATAATAATAATAATAATAATAATAATAATAATTCGATTTCTATACCGCCCTTCCAAAAATGGCTCAGGACGGTTTACAAAGAGAAATAACAAATAAGATGGCTCCCTGTCCCCAAAGGGCTCACATTCTAAAAAGAAACATGAGATACACACCAGCAACACTCACTGGAAGTACTGTGCTGGGGGTGGATAGGGCCAGTTACTCTCCCCCTGCTAAATAAAGAGAATCGCCACGGTAAAAGGTGCCTCTTTGCCCAGTTAGCAGGGAATATCTTACAGCATTACCATCCAAATGCAAACCAAGACAAACCTTGCTTAGCAAAGAGGACATTTGCTTGTTACCACAAGACCAGCTCTTCACCCCAGTGCTGCTTTAATTATCCTGTCATATTTGCAAGCAGGGTGGCATATGTTACAGAGTCATTCAGCTTGAAGACACTGTTGTGGAGCTTGTGTATGTTTTGCAAACTTTTTGCTACCCGGGGGCCTCAAAGCATGCTTCAGGCTAAGGCCAAGCCAAATTTCCACACAATTCAAATCTTAAACTTTGTGGTTTCGGCTTCACTGATCTCTTAATTCCTAGCACATTGGCAGACGTCCAGCAAACTTGCCAACTGGCAGCAGTGAGATAAAACTCAATGCATGCATTGTTGTCCGCTACACTACACTGTCTCTCTTTTAACCACCCTGTCTGACGGAGGCTCCGCCATCTTTGATGATGCCCTCACCAACATGTTGAGGATAATCCCTGAAGGCTGAACCCATGCCTAACAGGCATACTGTGATTTTTAAAAGAAGGAAGGAAGCCAGTAGGAGGAAGGACATCTGGATGGATTACTGGGGGAAGGATCTTTGCAAAGTCTGACCCTCCCATCCACCCACAGAAAGGAACACTAGGAGTCTACCATACCCAGAAACGTAAAGAAACAAGACATTTTGTTGTCCCTGTGATTGAACCCATTACTTAAGCAATGTATTTTAATTTAACACAAATAAATAAAACTCTTTTCCCCACAGGTATACAGTACTCTCTGTCTTGACAACATCAGTCTGTCTTTTTTGAACATCACTTAGTAGCTCGTCCTCAAATTGTTGATCGCCCTGAGGGGGGAAGGCACTTTTTCCTGACTTTTTGATGTTTCAGTAGTTGTTTTTCTATCAGTCATCAATAAGGTGGAAAGCTATAAAATATGTTTACACATTCTTGAACGCTTGCTTTTTATGCACCGTTTCTCAAACCTAAAAGCTCCTTTCAGAGGTACTGTACCCAGGAGGTTTCTGAAGAGCTTTCTGATTGAACAGAAGCCTTTGGTGATGCTTTCCTCCAGAGCAGGCTCCAGGTTTGGGAAGGACCTGGGGAGAAGCAAGGTTGGAGTGGGCCCTGGGACAAAAAAGAAGATGCCTCCTTCTTCAGAGAGCCACCTGCCCCCTTCTTCAGAGAGGCGTGAGAGGGAGAAAAAAGAGCAGAATTAAGCCAGTCATCTTGAGCTTAAATTGACTCTCCAGATCACTGAGGAAGCTGATCTGGCAAAACAATTGCTGCTGGTGGAGCAGGAAGACCAACTTTAGAGCTGCTGAGAGAGTCAGAGGGAAGTCAGAGGAGCAACAGTGCATCAAGTTCCAAATAAGAAAAAAAGGTTGCCTGTTCCCTGGTTCACCTAAGACAGACTTGAGCTAATGGGAACGTGGGGGAAACAAAGGAAATTCCCTGTGTATGTAAGCAAAGATTGCATACCTCATTGTATCGTGCAAGCTTTAATCCTGGAAAGAGAGGGGAGGGGAGAACGAAAGGAAAACTAAACTCTTCTTGCAGCTTTTGACTGCAAATTGGCAGTACCACAAACAAAAGTAATTGTGTGATAAAATTCCCAATTCTGAATGCACTGATGCCAGCAGGTCTTCTTACTATTTGCAAAGGTATGCAAATGTATAATCATTTATGTAGCGCCTGGAAATGTCTATATCAGGCAGTAAATAAATAAATAAATAATCATGCATGGAGTTCTTAATGGACTGTGGGATGGCCAGAATCTGCCTCTGCTTATAGCCATGGCAGGCTGCAGTCAGCAACTACCTAGTGGTGAAAATGAACAAGTACAGTCAAGAAGAAGTACTGTCAAAAGGTTTAGGAACAGATCTTGAAATACAGAGGTGTGGATGTGTGTGTTGGTGTGTGTATGCACAGCTCCCTTAGCTATTGCTTTTAAAAGCGGCTGGGAGACAAAACAAAAAACAAAAAACCCCAACCCTGTAAAACTCTAAAAAGACATGGGTGGAACCTGTCAATTTCATTAGGGTTCCTCCTAATTCCGCTCCTATAATTCAAATGCTGTGCTTTGAGTGCTGCACGAAAGTGGGTGCTCCCAACATGGCCAGCTCCATGCAGTACCACCATGTCCAGTGCTAGGGGCCTCCTTCTGAAGAACTGAAGCCCTCCAGGGATGTCAGGAACATGGGAATTTCCCTCATACCAAGTGAGACTATTGGTCCATCTAGCTCAGTAGTCTACACTGGCTGGCAGCAGTTTCTCCAAGGTTTAAGGCAGGAGACTTTCCCAGCCCTACCTGGAGATGCCAGGAATTGAATCTGGAACCTTTTTCGGGAGAAGCAAATGCTCTACCCCTGAGCTGTGGCTCCATCCCCTACGGGTGACAGGAATGTCAGGAAGTCATGTGTGGACATCTGGGAAGTGCAGTTTCCCCCAGTGCTTTCCCCATTGGGAAAATAACATCCCTGTGCACAATGCTCATGGGCCTTCCCGGTCGTCCCCAGAAGCTCCAGTTCCGTATAAAGTTTCCTCACTGGCACACATGGCTAGTACAGCACAGAGCTGGAACCTCTGGGAATGCCTGCCTTCATGCAGCACTGAGAGGCAGTACACATTGATCATAAATGGACATGCCCATGCCCAGGGCTATTGGTCAGCACTGGTATAGTATCAGCTGCAGAGGTTTATGGCACCTGAATTCTCAGTGGGTGAGGAGTGGCTGCAGTTGCTCAGTGGCACCCTGTAAATATTCAAAAAGCATGTTTCTTTATTATACACTGCTACTTCATATCGGTTTCTTTTTTTTTAAAAAGGCATACACAGAGATAGGATGGAATGTAGTTAAAGAAAGATGTTAAGCAGCTAGTGAGGAAAAGGGGCTCTAAGATCCATTTTCCCAACAGCCTCTGTGTGTGTCCAAGTTGTGGCATTTTGCATTTTTGAGTGTTGTTTAAAGTTGCAAAAATGTATTTTAAACCCTATAGTTGTAGAATTTAGGGATGTGCACAAATCAAATTTTTAAATTCAATTTGTACCTGAATTGAATCACCCCTGGTTTGTTTTGGGTCCGAATCTGCCCCCCCCGCCTCGAATTACCCCAGATTCTATTTGTACCAGAATTTTGCAAATCTAAATCAATTTGGGGGAAAAAGGTGGGGAGGGTGGTAGTGCCCAATGGGTAGAAGCTTCCACCCAAATTTCAAAGAAATTGGGCAAAGGGGTGATTTTTAAAGAATGTTTGAAGTTAAAAGTCTTTATAGGGAATAATGGGGATTTCATCAACCTTAGTTATAACTCCCCAGGGGAGGGGCACCAGGATGGCCCAGAGAGGGTTGTGGTGGGGGTAGTGCCCAATGGATGCAAGGAAGCTGCCACCCATATGTCAAAGAAATTGGGCAAAGGGGTGTTTTTTTTAAAAAAAAAAATGGTTGGCATGTCTGTTTGGCAGATTCGGGGCAGAAAAGAAGTTTTGGGGGAAGAAGAGTGGGTCAGGTGGTAGTGCCCCAATGGGTGCCTGCTACCACCCAGATTTCAAATGAATTGGTGAAAGGGGTGATTTTTAATCCCCCCCCCCCCGAGGTTTGCATGTCTTTAAGCTTTTTCCTCAAAGGGAATAATGGGGATTTCAGCAGCCCCATAATGCCATGTGAGGGGGCACCAGGGTGGCCCAGAGCAGGTTGTGGTGTAGTGTACATAGGGTGTCAACAAACCCATAAGCCCATGAGGCACTGAGTTTTGTTGTTTTCAATGTCTGAGATGTTCTGCGAGTTGATTCTCTGGTAGGAAACGAGAGAATCCACTCTCATTTCCTACCAGAGAATCTGCTCTCAGAACACCTCAGACACTGAGAACAACAAAATCCAGCGCCCCATGGGCTTGCCGTACTGGGGGTGGTTGACACCCTATGTGCACTATACCACAGTCCCAAAGACACAAAGAAGAGATCTTAACACTAAAACAACGCAAAATTTGTTTCAGATTCAGATCCCCAAGCCACACAGAAATGAACCTAACTGGGGGCTAACTGGGTGAACCTATCTGGGTAACATTGGGCCAATTGCTATTTCTGAACCTAACCTACCTTACAGGGTTGTTGTGTCATGGGAAGAACCATGTGTGCCACTCAGAACTCCTTAGATAAAATGCAGGATATAAATACAATAAAACAAAGACATACAATATGGGTTCAGATGTCAGAGGAAGTCTGTCCCCAAAATTATTACTTTGTGTGGATATGATTAAGAACTAGCACCTTGTTTCAGAATTCTGAAATGAAAACTAAGTGTAACCCCCACATAGGGTATAGTGTACCCCCCCCCGCCATGGGGTATAGTGTTTGGTTCATGCTGGTTGGTGTGGTCAAGTAGCTACTCTGCTGTGAGTAGACCCAGAGGGAGATAATGGATGACTGTAAGGTCGGGTTCATACGTAACCCCAAACCGGAGTTAAACGTGGCCAAGGTTGGAACTCCATTACATCCGAACATGCAAAACCTCGGTTGTAGTACAAAAGGCAGACCCAAGCAGGGATTCTTGAGCAGCCTGGATCTATTTTTTCACAGAAAGATTGGGGAAGGGGGCCCAGCCCCTTCCCCTTTGGGGTTATTGGCCCCTAGTCTTATTCATGAGAAGAACCATCTGTGAGGACGAATTGCAAATGCACGAGGTGGTACTCTAGATCAGGGGTTCTCAATGTTGGGTCCCCAGATGTTATTGGACTTTAACTCCCATAATCCCCAGCCCCAGTGGCCTTTGGTTGGGGATTATGGGAGTTGAAGTCTAACAACATCTGGGGACACAAGGCTGAGAATCCCTGCTCTAGATGTACTAGGTGGTACTCTTGAGAATTGCCAAGCAAAATCTCTAATGATGCCAGATGGCAAAACATCCCCTTCTCCTACTGACACCTCCCTCATGTGTCTGTCAGGTCACGGGGGCTCTAAATAGAACCAGGTTGCTGTGTTAAGGGAAGCCGTGGGAGGGGTGCCCCGGAAAGTGCTTTCCTTGTCTTGGAGACTGCGGACAAGCTGCCACAGAAGCGTGCCCGCTGCTAGCCCGTCTGCCCATGTGGACATGTGTGCCCTTGTCACCACCCCAGAATGGCCACCCCACTATCCTGGGGTGGCTGGAGAATGGGGGCTCCCCTCTCCCACAATTTCCCATGCCAGCAGATCTGTATATGGCATGACACCGGACTGGGACCTTGGATTATGAATGGGTTTAAAGGTCTGTCCCAGTGTCTCTCCCGACCCTCGGTGCACTCAGCCGGGACATGGCACATGGAGCATCCAGATGTCCTTGTGGGGGAGTGAAAGTCTCCATGGGAAATGAGGGTGGGGAGGTTTAGGGGGATCTGTTCTATCTTCTACCAGTGGGAGTTGGGGGCCCTACTCATAGACAGCAAGCCCACTCAGCAGGAAGATGCCAGACAGCAGGATATTGATTGGGTCTGCATGGACTGCTTTGCCAGGGTTATCCCTCATGACATCTTTCCAGCATCCTTTGCCCTCCCACTTCTACATATTCCCTCCTAGGAAGTCTCAATGTTTCCCTCCCCTCCCTTAATTAAAATGGAATACCAACGGCCCCCAGACCCCAAGCCTCCCAAGAATTAGTGCTTGTGGGGGACTATCAGGGTTCAGGGCTACTTTGGGGCGGCAGTGCCCTCGCTGGCAGAAGAAGCACTGCCATGTTATTGCATGGAAGGGCATTGCAGGGCATTTAAATGGATTTAAATGCCCCTTTCCTGACAAGGGTGGGTGCTTGGAAACAGTAGAAGAGCTAGATCAAGCCAGGAGCTCAAGATGGACAGTTGTTTCACTTTTCTTCTTCCCAAAGTGGATTGGATCAGTTGAACACTGGACTTTTTAAAGACAAAAGGATGGCAGGGAGTGAGAAAGTCATGTGTGAGAACTATTAAGTTAAATGTTTCTGTTAATGCATATTTGCATAAATATACTCACCACTAGTTTTACCTTTAATGCTCTCTAGTAAATTCCATTGCTGTTTGGGCCTTTCAGAATCCACACGTTACATCAGCACATGATAAAAGTGCACGACACAAACATTAAATGTGTCAGGAATTTATGTGGGGGAAATCATACTATAACCTTACTATCTCGTGTATCAAAAAGACAGAAAATCTCTACTGAAACACAAGGATCATTTTCCCTGTAACATCCAGACCCTCTTTCACTTAGCCTAATTCTATTTCTTATGAGAAATCTAAAGTGGTCATTTCCTATGACTAATCTCCTTCGAAACAGAACAGCTAAACACATCCAGCTGACTGGGGGGAAAAAACCTGGGATCAATTTGGGTATCAAGCTACCAGATCTGCTGTCTCATCTGTAAGTAAAAGCGTGCTTATCAGGAAAGAAGGCTTTAAAAGAAAGAATTACGGAGCTGGACACGGTTCAAGCCCTAACCAAACTTCCTTTCCAAGATTATTAAACCAGAGTTATCAAAAGCATATTCTCAGCAGTTCCTCATTATCAACTTGCTTGCTATCAACTTTTATCAATATCCCACACAGACCAGGCCAAATTAATATTTCCCTATCAAAACCTGCATACGCAACCAATGGCAAATGATGAAACAGAGGGAATGAAAAGATGTTTAAACCGTAAATTAATCCCAGCACACAAACTATTGAGCCATTTGCTCCCTTTGATTTTCACATACTGATATGCAGATTCTGACTGTGAGGCATGAATAGAGTACGAAAACACAGAAAGTTGGGTCCAAGGAAATGGGAGAGGAAGGAAAATAGCCACTAGCACTCTTCCATGCTAGAACAGGTCGTTATTATAGCAGCTCTTGTGCTTCCTCTTAGGAACATAGGTACATAGCAAGCTGTCTTATACGGAGTCAGGCCACTGGTGCGTCTAGCTCAGTATTGACTACAATGACTGACAGCAGCTCTCTTCAGGCAGGGAGATACCAGGGAGTGACCCTGGAACCTTCTGCATGTTGAGCTGGGATTCAAATGGGGAACTGCTCAGCTCACACTCTTTGTGGTCACGAGCATGAACTGTCACCTTAGCTAAGCAGGTTCTGCCTTTGTTTGCATTTGGATGGGAGACTACATGTGAGAACGGTAAGACAGTCGCCTTAGGGGATGGGGCCATAGCTCAGTGGAAGATATATCAGGACACAAGTTCATTCCCTGGCATCTCTGGGAATAGGCTGAGAAACACTCCTGCCCATTACCTTGGAGAAGCCACGGCCAGTGAGTGTAGAAAATACTGAGCTAGATGGACCAAGGGAATGATTTGGTACAAAGCTGGATGGGCCAAGGGCATGGCTTGCTCCTAGAGAGATCCAAATCCACATGTTCTATTGTGAATCCTGGCAAGAGAGGAATTTGGTGGCAAAATTTAAACAAACTTAGAGAAGCAGTACAGTGCAGGGGTTACAAGCATGAACTATGAAGTTCCCAGTTCAAATCTCAGATCAGCCATGGGTTATTTAGTACCTATTCAGTCTGTCCTTTTCAGTCTTGAATTCTGGAGCCCTTCTCTCCTCCTTTGTGCAGCTAGGTATCCTCTTTCAAAACAGTCCAGTATCGTCTGCATTGAAGACCTGGCCAGGCACATAGCTCTTTTCCTCGGTCAGCCTCTTCAGCACGGCAGGAAAAGCAGCTGCAGCCTCCTGGTCTGCAGAAGCAATTTCCCCAACAAGCTTCACATTGTGAAGGCTGAAGCACTTCTTAAAATTCTCAAACCAGTCCTTGCTGGCTTGAAACATCTCAGGGTCTCCCCTCCAGAGCTCTCCACCAGGTGCCTGTAGAACCTCCGCACCTTGATTCAGATCATGGGGGTACTGAGAGGGTACTGAGAGGGCAGGTGTGGAGGGTGTGGCAGGAAGGCTGCTTTTACCTTCTCTTCCCCTCCGAGGACCAAGCAAGTCCTCTTCAGCGCACCTCCTGCGAGCCCACATGGGCAGCCCTGCTCTGTGCAGCTCCATGAAGCACGGAGCAGGACAGAGGGATCCGGCAGCCCGAGGAGTCACATGATACCTGGTGGCCAAGTTAAGGGAGCACCCTTAACCTTGGCTAAAAGCTGGGTTTGTTAAGGAGGTTAGGCGGGTGGGGAGCTGAGGGATCAGCCAGGATCTCACAAGTTCTCACAACCAGTATAACCCTGCCTGGGGCAACCCAGGCAGGGTTAGGCTGGTCGTGAGAACAGCCTCATTTTGTACTTGTGTTATTTAGTATCTATGGTGATCAAATAAAGATAGGATGACATGCCTCTCAGCAATGGGCATCTAAAATAACACTGGTCTTGTTACGCAAGAGCATCCTTGCTAATACAGGAGACCCTCATTTTTTTGCGGGCTCTCCATTGATGATTGCAGCTGTTTGTGGTTGGGCTATATATGCACACCGTTTCCATTATCACGGAGGCATGGAACTGCAATAATTGAAACTTTGTGCCTATGGGAATGATGGGTTTAGGTTCCTCAGTACTCAGCAGGTCCTCAAGGTTTCAATTATCAAAGTTTTCGGCATTCATGGTGGCAGCTGAGACTGTAACCTCCGTGAAAAATGACAGTACATACAATTGCACGATCATGTCTGTGTGACCCTACAGCCATTGAAAACAACGGTTGTAGCATCACACAAGCACAACTGCACCATTTTACATATTAGCACAAGAGTGCTTTTGCGCAACAGTGCTGGCATGGTTTTAGATATCTGCAGGACGGTGCAGAACTGCCTGCAGAATATTGGCCATTCCTTCTATTTACATGTATATTGGAGAATGTGGGAGCAAGTCCACTCCCCATTTAAACCTTCCGTTTGTAAAAAGAACATCAGTGATACTTTATGACCTCTTCTTTGACACCAGCTTTGCCATCTTAATTTGTGACACAACACTGGACAACCAGCATCCATGTCTGCAAATGACCAAAAAAAAAAAAAAAAGAAGACCACACACACAAACCAACCAACAAACCAGGGTGAATCTGATAATTACATCACAATTGTAGAACAGACTTTGAAAATTATATCAGAAATTCTCACGGTAGCAGAGAAAAGCCCGAAGAGTGTATTGAAGGGTGTCTGAGAAATTGCATTGACCTAAGGCCTCACACATTATTTTTGAAGATCTTGAGGCGGGGGGGCAACGTGAAAGGTAAGACATGGACAGTAAATCTGCACGGCAGCAAATTGAGGGTTGCTATAGCAATCTTGAGGTTTGACATTTCTTCCTCTTTATGATCCTGCTCTACCAAATGAATTAAATATGAAGCCAATGGCACTTCCCTCCGATCTTTCTCCAGTTTCCTCAAGGACCTCCTTTTACCTCTGACCTGCTCATGACTGAGTGACTCACTTCTAGACTGTGTGATGCATGTCTGTGAGGGCACACAAGTCTTCCCACTGTATATAAGCTACTAATAGACACCCGACCACCTTAGAATGCTCTCTCTCAGACTTTACTCCTAAGTCACTTACATGCTCTTAAGCTTCCACTGCAATCTGTAAACCTAACATGTATGGAACAGAGTTTAATACTGTGCCATGAATTTGTATTGACATGACAAAGCTATTTTGTTCGGTCATAGCATCCTATTCTTTCTTTCTTGGGGGGAAAAACCCAGGTCTTCAATTAGTAGCCAAATTAGTAGCAGCCAACCTTAGACTTGCTAGCTGTTGCTGGACTTCAGTTCCCATCATTACCAGATGCAATAAATTGTGTCTGAGGATGATGGGCATTGTAGCCCAACAACAGCTGGAGAGCCTGAGGTTGTCCTCTCCTGAACTAGTGGATAAGACTAAGCATGGGCCCGAAATGTTTCAGAGGCCATTATAGAAGCCTCCGAAAAGTTTTGGTCACCGGGGCCGTTTCGGCTTTTGGAGGCAGCGGGGGTGTTCCCTTCAGGGCGGGGGAGGGTGCATTTACCCCTCCCACCACATTTCCCCCACCAGCGCTCCATTGTATCAAAGCTCCTTGGGGCGGCAGCGTACCTTCCTGCCGCCCCGTTGCTGTCCTCGGCCGGAAGTACCAGGCGCGTGTGTGCCTGTCACATGCACATGCACACCCATCTGCCATGCACTTGCACACACACGACGGGCGCACACACGCCTGGTACTTCCAGCTGAGGACGGCAATGGGGCAGCAGGGAAGTAAGCTGCTGCCCCGAGGGGCTTTGATACAACAGAGCGCTGGCGGGGAAAATGTGGCGCGAGGGGTAAGTGCACCCTCTCCCACCCTTAAAGTTACAACCCTGCCACCTCCAAAACGGTTCCGGGCACATGCCTAGATAAGACCTCACAAGTGGGTCTTGCCAGTGATACCACTATCACCATTTCAGTTTTTATTAGGATTTTTTCAGAGGCAGAATGAAGTGGGGGACAGAGAGAGGAGACCAAAAAGAGATGGGGGAAACACACAGGGAGGAAGACAGTTATCCACAGCAGCAGGGCTGGCCTAAGGCCAAATGGCATCCCAGTCAAGAAGCATTTTTGGCATCCTTTCCATATGACATTCATAGCCCTTTCTGTAATGTTGATGCAAGACCTGCATGCCTGATTGATCCCTGCCCTATAAGACGATAAATTTGCACGTATGGATCTGTAAATCTCTATTTGTTCATGCCACATCAAATCAAATCAAAGGAAATTTGTTTCCTCTGATCTTATAGAACCTTTTTGATGTTCTGAATAACTGAAACGCCTACCCCTGAATCTGGCACTGTACATTATAATCCGATCTTTGCGGCAGATTGGCTGTACAGACCTGATTTAAGGTTTAAGGTGATTGATTTAGATGGGCTAAATTGCTTTTGACTTCTTCAGACTCAGGATGCTTCTTGAACCCCAATCTGCACTAACACAGGACACCTGCCTTCAGAGGCACGGGATAAGAAAACATTTTAACCATGAATACAGTCATTAAGTCAGAAAAACCCTAAAACAGGGCTGCAGAAGTTCGGCCCTCCTACAAATGTTGGTGTCACGCCCTTGATCTCCGACAGCGAGGAGGAAGGGGAAGCTGTCAACTTTCCAGGCGATGCAGGAGTGTCTGAGGGGCAGAGCCCGGCTGTCAGTGTACATGAAACATCTGTGGATAATGACTCTGAGCAGGCACAACAACCTGAGGCAGCAGAAATCGTGAAAGACCAATCGGAAGAAGAGCCAGGCAGCCAACCCCCGCTGACCCCCCAACAGTGGCGTGTCACGAGACGCAGGGATCAATTGGAGACCATTAGGAAAAGCAAACGCCTATTGCAGAGGGCTGATAAGCCTTAAATCCCTGCCAGCTGGGAGCTCTCATGGCTTGCACTATAAATCACATCGTCAGTTGGCTACTCCCTGCTGAAAAACAACATTCGTCACTATATGTTGACAGCGTGTAGCCAAGTTCGGTCGAGACCCTGACAGTTGGACTACAACTCCCATCATCTCTGACTATTAGACACTATGGCTGGGGATATAGGAACTATAGTCCAAACACAGCTGAAGGGCTGAAGTTGTACAGTCCTGCCCTAACAGAAACAAGCCTTACTCATCTCTGACCATTAAATTATTACCGAAGGCCAAAACCCTGGCATTGCCTCTAAAATACGCACAGGATGAGGCTTCATCTGAACCTCTGGTGAAATAGAGTTCCACAGGCAGGGCACAGCCATCAATATTGTTCTGTGTGCTATCAAAGGTAACACATATAAGGCATATTAGTTTCTGTTCTACGATTCTAACCAGTCTGCAGGACTGCCCCCTATGGAAACAGCTGCAAAGTAGCCCATCTTGCAATTGACCTGGAGACAAGGAGCACTTGAGAAAGTCTTTCAGCTTTTGAAGAATCTAGAACAGGCCTGCTCAACTTAGGCCCCCAGGCTGCTTTTGGACTACAACTCCCATAATCCCCAGCCACAGTTGCCAATAGCCAAGGATTATGGGAGTTGTAGGCCAACGTCTGCAGGAGGGCCTTAGTAGAGCTTCACACTTGTAAGGATTGTCCACTGTGGAGAGTTACTATATCCCAAATATAGTCTATGGTAGGCATTCCCAACTTTGGGTCCTCAGATGTTGTTGGACTACAACTCCCCTCATCCTCAGCCACAATGGCAGCCATTGTAGCTAGGGATGATGGAAGTTGTAGTCCGACAACATCTGAGGACCCAAGGTTGGGAACCCTTAGTAACAAGATCAAGAAATTAGCGCCCATTTAATTACTTATGTCAAACCTTCAACCAAACCTAGCTGAACTGCTGTCAAGCCATAGCTGATTCACTGTATCTGTGCAGGCTACATTAAAAATCATGTTATTTGTGTGGAAATAAAAATGAAGAGTAGCTACAGCTTTTTGGTTCATCAGAGATTTCCATAGAGGCCAGTGTTCCTGAGCATACACATTAAAACATTGCTTCCATCTTATAACATGGTTGCTTTTTCCTAAGAGAAACACAAACATACCAGAATTATCTGATCCACAGTATGTAAACTGCTAGTAACAATAATACAGACAGAGTCAAAAACTTGTCAGTTTGGATTTGTTTGTATCCTCTGTCCCATTCCATGTATTTATACATAGACAAGTACAGCCATACATTCCAGCCCACACATAATTCAAATAGTTGTTGAGTTAATGCTTTCCTCCTACACTTCTCTTTCCCCGCACCATAGCTTTATCCTCTTGAGGATTTTTTTCTTACAGGCACTTTAAACAGATCATAACTCATAGGCACACGTTTACTTTACACCACTTTAGAAATTAGATTTAGTGCCAATAACAACCAGCCCAAGAAGCATCTCTTCTTAAACAGTGTTAATCTTACTACAATTCAAAGAAGATTTGCAAAGGTAACCATTGGTATCTCCTGTCAAACTATGATTAAATATATTACAAAGGAACATAAATTAATTGCTTTACACACACACACACACACACACACACACACACACACACACACACACACACGATGTGTAGAACCAGTTCAGTCGCAAACCAGTCCATTGTGAACCGGTACGAGCAGTTCAATTGTGAACCACTTCAAACGTCTTGAGCTGGTTCGTTGAACCAACCTAGCCATTCAGTTCAGCCAAACTGGCTCGTGGACCTGTGGTTCGGTCTGACTTTGGACCAAACCATGGCAAACAGTTCGTGCATACCCCTTATACACACACACACACACACACACACACACACACACACACACACACACACACATAAAATCAGTTAACCATGCACCTATCAGTTATCCAGAGAACCCCTGCTTTCTCTGGATAACCAAAAGAAAAGTCTCAAGCATCTACTCTTTGGGGTCCAACACAATCCCAGGAAACCATATTTCTTTTTCTTTTTTGCTCCCTGCCCCCCAAAAGGACAGTTTCAGCTTTATTTAACCTCAAGCAAAATATCAATGGGGTAGGACAAGTGTCCCACCCAGCTTCGGAAGCTGTGCATGCTCCCAGTTTTCGGTTGTATGCTAACAAAAACCTAGGTAGGAGGAAGGGGTGTGAATGCCCATGAGACAGAAGATGGACAGGACAGCTTTTCCTCCTACCTTGTTAAAATTGGTTTCGTTAATGTAGGTATACAGCATCATCCTACCCAGCTCCCATTGCATAGATGATCACCACTCCCCTACTATCTCTGTTTTCGCTAGCAGATGACCAAAAACAGGGAGTATGCACAGCTCCCAAAGCTCGGTTGGATGCTTGTCCTACCCCATTAAAGATCATGTGAACTGGCTTAATATAAGTCACAGGCACTCACTCTTTTATCAGTCATATCCACAGAGACTGAAGACCAGAAAATGCTCCCTTTTGAAATTCATTGTCCAAAGCAGACAGTTCCATATCACTTCACGGGGAAGCCAGCCCTCCCAAAAATGTTTAGGAGAGATGTAATTCTTCTAATTTTTTAAAAAGAATTTTACAGCCTTTGGACTTGCAGTTGGGAATTATGGGAGCTGCAGGCTAACAACACCTGGGGACCCGAGGTTGAGAACCCCTGATCTAGGTGACTGCTGCAGGGCCCTAGTTTTAGAGTAACATTTTTCTAAGGAACAAGCCGAAAACCAAGTGCTCTATTACTCTGCTACTGCATTGTGTTGGGCTGGACACAAGAATGCCATATTGGCGATGCACATTCCACCACCACCCCACCCTCCCACCCATTTTCATCACAAACGTTGAAGGGCAAAATGTTTTCAAGGTTTAAATGGCAGCAAATCAATACAATTGTCTTTTTTGTTGTTTATATCTGAAACAAATTAATAATGAATAGCTCCAGTGATATCTAGTTTCATTATTAATAGGGAAACTGGCAACTCATGCATAGCAAAATGAGCTGCAGTGTCTTCCCGTCTGTTGCAAATATTCCACAAATAGCCAATGTTCCTTCCGGGCCAATCATACAGGAGGAGGTATGCCAAAAATTGTGATGCCCATACTCGGAGCAAATGGGTCCCATCCATAGTCCCTGTACACAGGCCTCTGCAGCATAAGTCACCACGCAGCGTAAGAGGCAGTGAGGATTTTACATCTTGCAAGGTAAGTATTGCAACTATAGCTACAATATTTAATCAAGCACACCATTATATTAATCAAAGTAATTCTGATAATGCCAATAGTCGCACCATTTTAGAAGAGGCACTCTCCATACTTTCTTGCACAAAAGGGCATGCTAAGATGATACTTGCTATATAAGACACATCTACCTCAGCTAACTTGGCAAGGAGGCACCTTTTAACGTGGTGATTCTCTTTATTGAGCAGGGGGAGAGTAACTGGCCCTATCCACTCCCAGCACAGTACCTCCAGTGATTGTTGCTGGTGTCTATGTTATGTTTCTTTTAGATTGTGAGCCCTTTGGAGACAGGGATCCATCTTATTTGTTTATTATTTCTCTATGTAAACCGCCCTGAGCCATTTTTGGAAGGGTGGTATAGAAATCAAATCAAATCAAATCAATCAAGCAATACATCATCTACAAACAGAAAGTATACTTTTTGCTTGAGAACTATAGTGGTTAGAGTCTAGGTGGGCAGATTTGGCTTTAAAAATGCCAAATTCTGGCTTACAGCCCATTTGACTCACGAGTATATCCCTTAGGTTCTGGCAACCCGTGTTGGGCTAGGAGCCAGGAGACCAGGAGGTTCACTAGGTGATCCTGGACCAGCTCTCCTCTCTCAACCTAACCTACTTCATAGGGTTGTTACAGGGATAGCTCCAAGGGGTTGCATGGTGAAGCCGGTGTTTCCCCCTTTCTTCTCCTCTATCCACCAGACTGGAACTTTACAGCAAAGTGTCAACCAACACAGTCATAGAGGCTCTCCACCCGAGCAGTGTGGAAAGTCTAACTGGGTTTGCGGGGAGAGCGTCCTTGGCCTGCTTTCCCCATGGATGAGCAGGGAGCTCGCCCTTGGCGGCCGAATTGGCCACCCACACAACTACCAGCTCTGGCCCCCAGAAGTCCCAGATGCCCCGCGAAAGTACATGGGGCATTATGGGGAGACCCCTGAGGCCAGGAGGCGTGCTGTTGCCTCCCGGCTGGGGGACTCCTCATGAGTCACCGCGGCGTGGAGCCGTGCTGTGGTGACTCACGATCGCCAAAACAGGGTTATCGGAGCACGCGCTCCACTAACCTAGTTTAAGGGGAGGGGCGCTTTGGGAGGTTTGCTGGGGGAAGCCACGTGGCTCCTGATGCAGCACACGACCTCCCAAAAGCAGGCTGGGCCCATACTCGGAGGAAATGGGTCCCATCCATAGTCCCTGGGCTTTTGGGAGGTTGTGAGAATAGCCTCATAGTAAATTATGTTCCTGTCGCTTGGAATTATCATCTGGCAACACATTTTTAAGAGGTGTTTTGAAGCTACTAGAGGAGGAACAGAATTGTAGTCATTTTGCAAACAACAGCTTTCTTTTGTGATGCTATATGAAGACAGTGGACCCATATCTAGTTGTGGGGAAGACTCCACAGGTGTCTACCCAGAATGAGAAAATGTCGTACCACATATCTAAAATGTCTAGACAGGGGTGGGCATGGCATGGCAGAAGTGCCTTCTTCTGTGCCTCTGTGTGACTGAAAAATCTTTTGCTCTACCCCTTCCTAATAAAATCTGAGATGTTCTTTGGAATGGTAGGAACAAGTCAGAAGCATGGCTGCAGTCCAAGAGCCGGACTAGACATCATGTGCAGTTGTGCGTTAAGGAGCCCCAACATCTTTTTCTTTTTCAAAAAGCAGCTGTGGGTGTGCCTGATTTAGATGAAGGACACAGTGTGGGGGCCCTATTTAAGTCCCCCACCCACACAAAAGAGGTATTGGCTACAGAGGGGAAAACCTATGGGCTCAATGTTATGTCCTTAAGTTTTTGCGTCTACTACAGCTAATAACCGGTTTGGAGGCATAATCTGTAATGGAGCCATGGTGCAAGGGGAAAGGAATTGAGGCTCCCTCCCTGTGGTCACAGTCCAAATCAGCCCTCCAGCCCCTGTAGTTGTCTTTGGAGAAAGAAAAAGATGTCAGCACTCCCGGTGGTTGTTAGCAAAGGCATGAGGCCTAAACCTGAAGCAAGCTTTCTCCAAATATCTCATGTTTCTTTTTTTTATTCTAAGCCCTTTTTGGACAAGAAAGCATCATGTATGTATGTATGTATGTACATACGTAATAAACCATTTTGAACACTTTGTTGAAAATCAGTCACGGTGGTGAAGGCATTTGCCCTCTGTTGACTGCAGACACCAACAACTCCCTCCTTGCATTGGTAGATTTTGGAAATCAAGCCTCTTAACTGTTTATGGTCCCTTGGACTGAATCAGTACAAGGCTTGATGCTTGTAGATAAGAAATGTCTATTCCCACAGGACACTGTTGGCTCAGATTTCAAGCAGGACTCTTTTGCAACCTATCTACCTGAAATCCTTTACATGGGGTTGGGCCCGAGACTCTGCATCAGGCATCCCCAAACTGTGGCCCTCCAGATGTTGTTGAACTACAACTTCCAGCATACCCAGCCACAAAAAATTGTGTCTAGGGATGCTGGGAGTTGTAGTTCAGCAACATCTGGAGGGCCGCAGTTTGGGGATGCCTGCTCTACATCCAAAGCAGGTGCTCTACCACGTTCTGCTCCATCCTGGAAACAGATCCTACAGAGATCTCACTGGGCCCGGCAAAGGGAACCAACTGGACATCAGTTGGCTCAAGCTACCAAGCAAGGCCATGGCTGCTGAGGGGCTTGAACACAATTCAAGTCCAACCATCTATCATTTGGACCATATCTGATCACATAGTACTATTAAGAACAACAACAAATATTTATATACTGATTTTCAACCAAAGTTTTCAAAGCAGTTTACATAGAGATAATAACAAATAAATAAATAAGATGGATCCCTGTCCCCGAAGGGCTCACAATCTAAAATTAACACTGCCATGTAGTCGAGATTCCATCTGTACCATTTTTTGCCACGTCAGAGCTGCCCCTTGGGTGCCTATGTTGCGGTGAACTATGACAGCTCAATACCCTGGATCTGTTTGGTCTATGGCTGCAATAAAAGAACAACAACACCCTGGATCAGCTTCCTGTCTCTGTCAAAGCACAGCCACTTGCAGGCCAGCTTCTAGAGGCTCCAGTAACCAAACAAAAACCTCTCATTAGCAAGACCTGAGCTGGCATCCCAAACAGATTTAATAGCTGTGATTTGAAAGTGATTGAAGATCTTTGTGTAACTAGTTTAGAGCTAGTTATCCGGTTAAGATTCCCTTCTTCTTTTTTTCACGACAGGGACCAAATGACTGCCTTTTGAGAGAAGGTAAAACCACCACTTATATTATTAAAAGGATCATTTAGTCCTCATGAATACTGTAAGGCTGAGTACAAGGCAACTAAGAATATTCCACACTGTCACAAGATAAATGCAATGCACTCAGAAAGGCAATCAAACAGCCTGATCTTCCCTTTTCCCTCACTACTGCACAGCATCCACCCAGACAAGCCTCTTCCCAGCCTCATCATTTTTAGCTTCTTCAATGTGTTTTAAACTACTTCCAGGAATTCTAAGAGCAAAACTACACCTGACACTCTCTCTATGGGGTTTATTGAGTTCTGCCCCCTCCCCTGTAATACTTAGTCACATTTATCCATGTTATTTCCCTGGGTTCTCCCACCTGCAGGAGCCAATAATGTGGAAGAAAATGCAGGGAAATTATGTAGGTAGATCTATCTAAACCTTTCAGGGAGAGAGAGAGACCATGGGTTGGCCGGGTCACTAGCATGGACTGAGCCAGCTAAGCCGACCATGGAACAACACTTTCCTGATATTGGTGGCAGAGCTGGTTCAAGTCGGGAGAAATATTTGCACTGCACCGAACTCCAGTCCACAAATGAGAGCACCCCCAGAGGCCCCTACATCATCACAAGATGTTTAGGGGATGCCCCCCATTGGCTGGTGAGGAAGTCAGGAGAAGGAGGAGCTCTGGCCAAGAGACTTGTATGAATTGTCCCCTTTGCTAAGCAGAGTTGGCCCTGGTTTGTAAATGAATGGGAGAATACACGTGAGTACTATAAGATACTCCCCTTAGGGAATGAGGCCATAGCTTCTTGTAAGAGCACCTGCATGCTTGCATGCAGAAGGTTCCAAGTTCCCTCTCTGGCATCTCCAGATTGGGCTGAGAGAGAATCCTGCCTGTAACCTTGGAGAAGCTGCTGCCAGTCTGGGTAGACAATACTGAGCTATATAGACCACTGAACGGTTTGACTTGGTAAAAGGCAGCTTCGTATGTTCCTACGTAAGCCTTCCTTCTCCTGCCTTCCCCATCGGCCAACAGACTTTCTTCCAAAGGCCCCTGTGATGTCACTGACTCAACATGTTTTGGGGTCTGTAAATCGCATCAGCAGCATTAGTCCCCTCCCACTGTCCCAGAGATCTCTGTAGGAGAAGTATGGCAGTTCAACTCCCATTAGCAGAGCAAAGCCAGTTTGGGGAGAATTCAGCCAAGCAAGAGGTCTGGAGACAGTTTTTTAAGTCTGAAAAACAACAAGGATTTATTTAGATGCTACAAAAAGATAGGAAAGCTAAGCTTAAGGCTGAAAGGGGAGAGAGACTAAGCCAACAGCAATCTCTGGAGAGAGAAAATTGAGACTAACACTGGAAAAACAAAGAGGGGAGGAGTCCGGCACTTTTATCCATGACCCTAACCACCCCAATGGTCACTAAGAGAAATTGCAGCTGAGAGCTGATGCTGCCAGGGTCCTAGCTCCAACAATCTCACGATCCATATCATTATAGTGCTGGTCCCTTCCTCCTGCCTGTGAAAAGGAAAACCTAGCAAAAACTAAGGAACTGTAAGATTTGTAGTTGTTATTAGAGCATATTTCATAGGGTGACACACTCTCCTCCATCTCTCAAGAACATAAGAACAGCCCTGCTGGATCAGGCCCAAGGCCCATCTAGTCCAGCATCCTGTTTCACACAGTGGCACACCAGATGATGCTGGAAGCCTACAGGCAGGAGTGGAGGGCATGCCTTCTCTCTTGCTATCACTCCCCTGCAACTGGTATTCAGAGGCATCCTGCCTCTGAGGCTGGAGGTGGCCTATAGCCCTCTGACTTGTATCTGATGATAGACCTCTCCTCCATGAAGTTATCCAAACCCCTCTTAAAGCCATCCAGGAGGTTGGCTGCCATCACATCTTGTGGCAGAGAATTCCACAAGTTGATTATACATTGTGTGAAAAAGTATTCCCTTTTGTTAGTCCTAAATTTCCTGCCAATCAATTTCATGCAATGACCCCTGGTTCTAGTGTTATGTGTGTGAGAGAGAAATTTCTCTCTATCCACTTTCTCTACACAATGCATGATTTTGCCTTTATCATGTCTCCCCACAGTTGTCTTTTTTTCTGAACTAAAAAGTCCCAGGTGTTGTAGCCTGGACTCATAAGGAAGGTGCTTCAGGCCCTTGATCATCTTGATTGCCCTCTTCTGCACCTTTTCTAGTTCTACAATGTCCTTCTTTAGGTATGGTGACCAGAATTGTATGCAGTACTCAAAGTATGGCTGCAAAAGTTTGGAAGAAGAGGTGGGTTTTCAAATGCTTTTTTAAAATTCCCAATATTAGCAGTTGCATTTTGAGTCCCCTTCCTAATTATCTCTAGCATGGAATTGTCCTTTTTCACATCTGCTGCACATTGAGTCAACACTTTCAACAAGCTGCCCACCAAGACCCCAATATCCCTCTCCTGGTCAGTCACCGACAGCTCAGATCCTATCAGCATATACTTGAAGTTGGGTTTTTTCGCCCCAATATGCATCACTTTACACTTGCCAACAGTGAACTGCATTCGCCATTTTGTCGTCATGCACCCGTTTTGGAGAGATCCTTTTGGAGCTCCTCACAATCCATTTTAGATTTCACTACTCTAAATAGTTTAGTGTCATCTGCAAATCTGGCCACCTCACTGCTTACCCCAACTTCTAGATCATTTATGAATAAATTTAAAAGCACCACACCCCGTACAGATCCCTGGAGGACCCTACTTCTTACTTCCCTCCATTGTGAAACCTCTCCATTGATACCTACCCTCTGTTTCCTGTCTTTCAACCAGTTAGCAATCCACACATGTACTTGTCCCCTTATCCCATGACTGCTACATTTTCTCAAGAGTCTTTGATGAGGAACATTGTTGAAAGGTTTTTGGAAGTCCATGTATACTATGTAAATAGGATCACCTTTATCCACACACCTTCTGACACTCTCAAAGAACTCCAAAAAGCTAGTGAAGTAAGATTTACCATTTCAGAAGCCATGCTTGTTCTCCCCCAGGAGGGCCTGTTCTTCTATGTGCTTTACAATTTTATCCTTGAGGATACTTTCCATCAATTTGCCTGGAACAGACGTTAAACTAACCAGCCTGTAATTTCCCAGATTGGCCCTGGATCTCTTTTTCAAAATCTGTGATACATTTGCTACTTTCCAGTCCTCCAGTACAGAGCCTGATTTTAGGGATAAGTTACATATTTTTGAAGATGGATGCAAATAACTCATTTAGCTTCTCTGCAACCTCCATATTCTCCTTAATAAGCCCTTTCACTCCCTCATTGTCTAATGGTCCAACTGCCTCCCTGGCAGGTTTCCTGCTTCTGATGTATTTAAAGAAGTTTTTGTTATTCCCCTTGATGCTTTTAGCTAAAAGTTCCTCAAACTCTCTTTTTGCCTCCCTTATTGTCACCTTGCATATCTTTTGCCAGAGTTTGTGTTCCTTTCTGTTCTCTTCATTTGGACAGGCCTTCCAATTTCAGAAGGAAGTCTTCTTCTCCTATATAGCTTCCTTGACTTTACCTGTTAGCCATGCTGGCACCCTCCTGGTCTTGGTGGTACCTTTCCTCCTTTTGGGTATACAATCTAACTGGGCTTCTAGTATTGTGGTTTTGAGTAAACTCCATGAATCTCTCACCTCATGTATGCTATGGCTCTTTGATCTCTTTGACCAGGTAGCACAGCCTTCTGTCTGCTCTTTGTGAGGTTCTGCTCTGTCCCCTTCTTATTTTATCTGAATCTTTTACACCCTAGCACCTTAAGGGATGGCATTTGCTGAACCGGATACTGCCCAGCTCCTGTCGGCTATTCCCCAGGCGTCATTTTAAAAGCTGCTCTGTGACCTTTTTTATTTTACGCACCAGCAGTCTGGTTCCTTCTTGGTTCAAGTGCAGCCCATCCCTTTTGTACAGGCTTTGCTTGCCTCAAAATGTATCCCAGTGCCTAACAAATCTAACTCCCTCCTCACAGCACCAATGTCTCATCCATACATTGAGACCCCTCAGCACTGCCTGTCTCGCTGACCCTGCATGTGGAACAGGTAGCATTTCTGAGAATGCTACCTTGGACTTCAATATGCTATCTATCAGCCTATATTTGGCTTCCAGGACCTCCCGACTACATTTCCCAACATTGTTGCTCCCCACCCCACCCCCAGCATTGCCTAACAGCCTATCTAGACGGTGCGTGATGTCCGCAACCTTCGTACCAGGCAGGCAAGTCACCGTGCAGTCTACACGTGGGTCACAGACTCACCTTTCTATATCCTTATTGATCTGCCCACTACAAGGAGCCCCCCAACCCCTGGAGGGGTATCCCCTGTGCTGGAAGATATGGGCTCATCATCCATGGAATGGGCCCCTTCTAAAGGAGCAGTTCCCTTTTCCTCAGACTGATGTCCTCCTTCCGTGAGTCCTTCATTCTCCATGTCAGCAGGGGAGCTATCAGCCTTGGAGTAGGATCCCTCTACCATGTCCCTGAAGGTCTTGTCCTGAAGGATACCAGGTCTTGTCCTGAAGGATACCTGAAGGTCCCTGAAGGATACCACTCTGCCTCTCTGAGCTTCTCCAGATCTTGCACTTGGGTTTCAAGGGAACGAACATGTTCCCCGAGAACCAGGAGCTCCTTGCACCAAGAAAGTTAGGTCTTAGCTGCATCGGTCAGCTATTTAACAGTTTAAACTTATTTTCCCAAGAATATGAAAGAACGAGAAGTACATGTCTTCTCTTCCCACTGGACTCATTTCAGGCTCCCCATCACACTTCCCCGCTAAAATCCACGCAAACCTCCAATACCCCATTTGCTATCCTTGTTCACTAAGTTCTTGGGCCTTCACCTCTTATATAGACAGAAGGAATGTGGTTCACAGGAATATGGCCCCTCCCACCAGGTGTGACTCACTATAGCCCTAACTGACTCCTCCCTCTGTCCCTCTCCAGGCAGAGAGAAACAACAACTAAATGCCACAGAGCCCTCAAAGCAAGCCCTGGCAAATGCTAGCCCTGGCAAGAAACACACACACACACACACACACACACACACACACACACACACACACAC
This sequence comes from Hemicordylus capensis, assembly GCF_027244095.1. Taxonomy (NCBI): domain Eukaryota; kingdom Metazoa; phylum Chordata; class Lepidosauria; order Squamata; family Cordylidae; genus Hemicordylus; species Hemicordylus capensis. Next base: position 20,273,599 of record NC_069661.1, on the reverse strand, counting down.
GGACTTCTCCCTTAAAGAGGAGCCAGCCCCTCAAAATCTCCCCTCCTCCTGTTAGTTTGTTTGAAGGAAAAAAGGTGGTGGTGGTTGTTTTGTATAGAAAAGCTCGCTTACCTCCCCAAATCTCTTCTGCTCTACTCAGAGAAGGCTTCAAACTGAAACCGGAATATGGCTCAAGTCTTGAAGCTTCCTGCACAAGCTCTCGCTCCCCCTTTCTTTCTTTGTTCCAGGGGTGGGCTTTGGCCAGCAGCTTGCTGTTCATAACTTTGCTTGTCCTGTCCTAAGCTTGGTTTGTATTGGCTTTAGCACATCTTACAAGATTTTACAAGCAGGGATGATTGCACGGAGTAGCAAGGGGGGATGGGTGCTCCCCCCGCCCAATATTTCCCATTCCCCCTTTCATCCCCCTGCCCACAACAAAGTTTCAGATGATGAAGTCCTCGTATATTATGACCCTATACTTTGAACTGATTATTTTTAAAGATCTAATTTGTTTAAAGAAGTCTCACTCCTCTGCCCCAGAACAAGCTACCAAAGTCAGTGCAGCCAGTTAGGCAGGAAACTCATTTCAATTCTAAAATTCAAACTCCTTTAAAATTTTGATCTGATTGTAATTGATTCAAAAAAAAATCTTTTAGATTGTTCTGTATCCCCCGCCCCACACACACACTTTTAAAAATCTGTCATGAAAAGTTTTAGATTGTGAGCCCTTTGGGGACAGGGATCCATCTTATTTATTTATTTATTTGTGTAAACCGCCCTGAACCATTTTTGGAAGCACGGTATAGAAATCGAATAAATAAATAAATAAATAAATAATGAAAAGCCACCCAGAGAACGATCTGTTATGGGGCGGCTAACAAATAAAATTTATTATTATTATTATTATTTAATCACACCCATGAGTATTAATAATTTATTATTAATAATTAATAATTAAGTTAATTAATAACATAATAATTATGATAATTAATTACATAATAATTACCTCCATAAGTATCTCATGTTCAGCAAAATCCTCACTCCCCAAATAATGTCCTTTGCTCCCTCTTTGCTCCTCTAGACTAGTTGTTTACAAGACACCCTCTTTTAGGTACATAGATTCAGAAGAATAAATTGGCAAAAGCATCAAGCATGATCTACACATCTACAATTTATCCCAGTCTTCCCTCTTATGGAAATTGACCTGCATTCCAGGTTGGGTGCCCATGGCCATCTGGTTAACCTGCATCCCAATTTCTCTACTTTCAAGTTCAGATTTTATTTCTCTCTGCCTTTCTCTCTTTACTCGTGGTGTATTATTTTACTTTATTAGGGTCCAAGGTGCCCTCCTCCTCCTCCTCCTCCCAGCAGAGATACCATATAAATAAAAATATTACCATAAAGGAAAAATACTATTAACCGCAAATATTCCAGGTTCGGTCCCTAGAGGCTGGTATCAAGGCTGCTGCACATGTGAATACTTTATTTTCCAATAACTGCTTATGGCAACCCTGGCTGCATTTGGAAATTTGTACCAATGGTGTGTTGAATTATCCCGGCAAGGTCTTAGCAGCTCTATCAACACTAAGGGCAGGTTGTTTAACCACAATCTGACCCCACCATTAAGAACTTTAGCATGTGTACAATTGGAACCTTTTACATCAGTATTCTGCATTGTTTTAAAACTAATTTAGCTGGGCTTAGAACATTTTTTTCTAGAGAATTCTGTTTGACTAAACCAACTGTAGGGTTGCCAGCTGTTTATTGATCTTGCTGCTAAGCTACTAAAAGTAGCGTGCTATAGAAATATGTAGTAGGGAAAGCTTTTCATGGCACAGAGTTTAAATCACTGGATAAGTCTAATCTGCTACATTTCTCTGGCTCATTCTCACGATCTTATGGGGGTGGGCTGGAGGGAAGGCATGCTCCAACCTTGTGGCTCCTAGATGACCGGAGCCTCCTTTGGGATCTGAAGTTCATGTGCCCACATGAATGCCACAGCAGCATTCTCCATTGCTAAAATCAGGACCTGGGACCTCCACATATCCCATAATGCATTGTGCAAGCCACAGAGAGGCAGCCCTCAGTACTGCAGCAGCTCCGTTCTTTGTGGCCCCACTTTCCACAGAACTCTATGGTAAACATGGCCGTCGACAGCCCAGAAATTGTTTAAATTGTGCTGGTGCTGCAGACGACCCAAACAGAAAGGTAGGATGATTCTATATGTCTCCATCCTCACTTTTAACATGGGTAGCAGATCTGGACTACCCAGGTTCAGAGCTTCTGGGTTGGGAGGCCTCCCGATTCCCCAGATGATCATAGATTCTTGGGTAGATTCTTGTCCTTCCAAGGAATCTGTGGCCATGAGAACAGGCTCTCTGTGTCATATTTGTGCTCAAGGCAAAGGAGCAGAGCCAGTAGACGAGACTGGCAACCCTTTGCACCTGTGGAAGTTTTCAACTCATATATTCACCCTTGGATACTCAGGACAGTGGCTTTCAAACTGGGTCTCTAGGAAGGGTGGGACTGCAGCTCAGTAGCAAAGCATCTGCTTCCCATGCAGGAGGTCCCAAGTTCATTTCCTGGCATCTCGAAGTAGGGCTGGGAGAGACACCTGCCTGAAATCTGGGAGAGATGCTGCTAGTCAGTGTAGCTAATGAGGCTGTTCTCACACAAACCTTAACCCAGGCTAGGGAAGCCCAGCCTGAACATAGGAAATAGGAAACTGCCATATACTGAGTCAGACCATTGGTCTATCTAGCTCAGTATTGTCTTCACAGTCTGGCAGCGGCTTTTCCAAGGTTGCAGGCAGGAATCTCTCTCAGCCCTATCTTGGAGAAGCCAGGGAGGGAACTTGAAACCTTCTGCTCTTCCCAGAGCGGCTTCATCCCCTGAGGGGAATATCTTGCAGTGCTCACACATCAAGTCTCCCATTCATATGCAACCAGGGCAGACCCTGCTTAGCTATAGGGACAAGTCATGCTTGCTACCACAAGACCAGCTCTCCTCTCCTGGTTTAGGCTGTGTGTGAGAACCACCGGGATCAATCCCGATCCCAGTGGGGCAGTGCCACCTAGCCCAGCTTTTAAACCCAGGTTTTAGCCAGGGTTAAAGTCTCGAGCAAGCCATCAAACTGGGATCTGGGATTGTGTGTTCATTGAGGCTGTGTTCAGCCCCAGCAGACACAGAGACGGGTGCCTAGAGTGTCTGTCTCCTGGGGGAATCCTACAATGCACTGCACATGTCACACTGTGCATTGTGGGATATCCAGAGGCCAGGATGTGCTAGAATTTGGGGGAAAGTGAATTCAACATTCGATTGCCATTTTAGGTACTTCTCTTTTTATGTTTTGCTCAGACTTTCTAGAAACAAAGGCACAAGTGAAGCCCTCATGAAGAACTTGCTCAAGTTGCCCAATCCCTCCATGTGTGGAGAAACCAATAGTCCATCTAAGGGCTACTATGGACAGAAAAGCAAGGGAAACCAAAAGCACATTTGTGACCTGGGAGACAGGAGGAGATGCACAAAAATTCTTCTTCGAATAAAGCAAAAATCAGGGGAACTGGGGGCCCAAGGTGCCTGCATTCCTGTTCATCCAGCATCAATATCTCATCCAGAGCTGCCCTTACAGCCTTCTGCCTTCCTAAAGTGGCCAGCCAGATGCCATAGGAAGGTTCAGAAACAGGGCATCTTGACAATACACATCCACAGCTGCTAATCCTCAACATCTGGCAGTCAGACGCATCTGTTCCTGAATATGAAGGTTGCAGCCTTCTCCTCCCTGTATTTATTCTAAACCTTTTAAAAAGTCATTTATGCTAGCGGCCATTGCAACATCCAGTGGCAATTAAGTTGGAACTTTTTGTTTGTGCTTATGTTGGGTCCCCTTTTTATTTAATGGAGTAGTCACAACATTGTCAGCCCAGTAACTTACAGGATGCTCCTTTTTAAAAAATACAAAAACAAAACCCAACACATTTCAGTGCTGATGACCTAGTACTCACAACACTGGCTTGATTTTCTGGGGTGGTAATTTGGCTTATCTTAATTTCTAATTAGAACTTTTTGTATCAGAGCAGGGGAGGAAAATGGACCAGCATTTTCATTTTTCCAAGAAAGATTTGTTTCAAGATTTTCTTTGACCTTAAGATGGAAGGAGAACATGGAATTTTTTAAAAAAATCATTATATAGTTAAGAACTTTGTATTCCCACCTTCTTAGATCAAACAGAGAACTTTGCTTTATATGGCTGCTTTTAATTAGACAACATGATTTTGATTGGAAAGAAATTTCCCTACTCCGTTTACGGGCTTGGGGAATTTGGGTATTTCCAGATGCTTGCTTTACTGCACAATGAATGTGCAGTTGCCACCAAGGTCTTGCAAGAGATACCAATGTTTTCCCTCACTGGGAAACTGCATTTCCCTAACATTTGTTTTCCTGCTGGAAAAATACAGGCTTTCCCCCTTATTACCACACCTATGGCAGTATTGAATGGCATGAGGAATGTGGTTGGGCAAGTGTCACAGGCACTAACTGGCTAGAACCTGTGATGTGACAAACTCCCCCTCCAAATACCCTAGCTGTGTCTTTTGAGGATTTTTCTACATTTCTATTTAATAAACCAATTTCCATCATTGGAAGCCAAGTGCTAAAATCCTTCTTCACACAGTGCACAATTAACTTAGGGAGTTCACTGAAACAAGGTGTGGTTGATGGCCACTAGTCTATGGCTTTAAAGAGGGAATAGACAAATACATGTGGGATACATCAATCAGTGGCTACTAGCCATGATGGCTACATGCTTCCTCCAGGTGCAGAGGCAAGATGCCTCTGAATATCAGTTGCCCACATGTGCATTTGCCCACATGTGCTCCTTCTGGCCTTCTGGCCACTGTCAAAAACAAGATGCTGGACTAAATGGGTCTGATACAGCAACCCCTACTTAAGTTCTTATGTTATTGTATTTTCCATTCCTTTCCTTATCCTACTACTACTATGAATATTTATATACTGCTCTTCAACCAAAATTCTCAAAGCGGTTTACACAGAAAAATAAATAATACATAATAAGATGGTCCCCTGTCCCCGAAGGGCTCACAATCTAAAAAGAAACATAAGGCAGATACCATCACTGGAGGGATGCTTTGCTGGGGATGGATAGGGCCAATTGCTCTCCCGCTGCTAGATATAAGAGAATCATTTTAAAAGGTGTCTCTTTGCTCAGTTAGCAGGGGTCCTGGACCCTAAAGGTGTGTCTCCTCATGTAATTCTCCCTCTGTTCATTAAACCGACCACCCCGCTGCACTTCAGTCTCCCTACCTGAGCTGGCGGGAGTGGTCTCGGAGGTGGCCTTGGGTTCACCCAGGCTTATTGTTTTGGGAGATTTCAATGTCCATGCTGAAGCCCCCCTAGTGGGTGCGGCTCAGGATTTCATGGCCTCCATGGCAACCAGGGGCCTGTCTCAGTTGGTATTGGGCCCTACCCACGTGGCAGGACATACTCTGGATCTGGTTTTTGCTGACTGGGAAATAAATGATCTGGAGGTGAGGGAATTTGAGACCACTCCCTTGTCATGGACAGATCATCATCTGGTGGGGTTTAGTTTGACTGCTCCATCTGCCCTCTGCAGGGGTGGTGGGCCGATTAGGATGGTCCACCCCCGGAGGCTTATGGATCTGCTTGGATTCCAGATGGCCCTCGGGGAGTTTCCACTGTCCAGAGCTGGTGATCCTGTTGAGGCCCTGGTCGATCTCTGGAATGGAGAGACAGCCTGGGCTGTTGACATGGTTGCTCCTAAACACCCTCTCCAGCTTGGTGGAGCCCAAACTGCTCCTTGGTTTTCCTCAGAGCTTAGGGCAATGAAACAACTCAGACAACGGCTGGAACGACGCTGGAGGAAGAGTTGTGACTAATCCGACCGAACACGGGCTAGAGCCCATTTTAGGGACTATGCCGTGGCGGTGGGGGAGGCGAAGAAACGTTTTTTCTCCACCTCCATTGCATCTGCTCAGTGCAGACAAACAGAGATCTTTCATGTGGTAAAAACACTGCTCCACACATCCCCCCAGGTAATGGGGAAGGAATCATCCACAGCTCGCTGCAATCAGTTTGCTTGCCACTTTGCAGATAAATTCACTCTTATCCGTGCCGATTTGGACTCCAGAGTTTTGGCAGTTCCGGCAGACGTGCCTCTGGTACCATCTGGTCCCATTGTGTTGGATTCTTTTCAGTTGGTGCGGCCTGAGGATGTGGACATGATCCTGGGCAGTGTGCGGGTGACATCGTGTGCTCTTGACCCTTGCCCTTCATGGCTAATAAAAGCTGCCAGGGAGAGTACAAGTAGATGGTTGGAGGTGACTATTAATGCCTCATTAAGGGAGGGCAGGATGCCATCGTGCCTCAAGGAGGCGGTGGTAAGACCACTACTAAAAAAGCCCTCCCTTGATCCCTCCAACCTGGACAACTATAGACCGGTCTCTAACCTGCCCTTCTTGGGCAAGATGATAGAGCGTGTGGTGGCGTCCCAGCTGCAGAGGGTCTTGGATGATACAGATTATCTGGACCCTTTTCAATCTGGCTTCCGCCCCGGGTACGGGACTGAGACTGCCTTGGTTGCTCTAGTGGATGACCTACGCTGGGAACTAGACAGGGGGAGTGTGTCCCTGTTGGTTCTGCTGGACCTCTCAGCGGCTTTCGATACCATCAACCATGGTATCCTTCTGGGCTGCCTCTCGAGTATGGGAATCGGAGGTACTGCATTGCAGTGGTTCTGGTCCTTTCTTGGAAGGAGGGTCCAGAAGGTGGTGCTGGGGGACTACTGCTCGGCTCCATGGCCACTGGCCTGTGGGGTCCTGCAGGGTTCGGTCTTGTCCCTTATGCTGTTTAACATCTACATGAAACCGCTGGGAGAGGTCATCCGGGGTCTTGGACTGAGTTGTCAGCAATATGCGGATGACACTCAGCTCTATCTCTCCTTGTCATCCGATCCTAGGGAGGTGGTGGATGTCCTGAATTGGGGGCTGGAGGCCGTGATGGGTTGGATGTGGGCTAATAAACTGAAATTGAATCCAGTCAAGACGGAGGTACTGTTGGTAAGTATGAGAGCCAATCGGGATGAGGAGATTTTACCGGTTCTGGATGGGGTTGCACTCCCCTTGAAGTTGCAAGTACGCAGCTTAGGGGTACTACTGGACCTGGCTCTGCTTTTGGAAGCTCAGGTAGAGACGGTGGCCAGGGGTGCCTTTGCACGGCTTCGGCTGGTGCGCCAGCTGCGTCCCTTTCTCGAGAAGGCAGATCTAGCCATGGTTACCCATGCCTTAGTCACGTCATGGCTGGATTACTGTAACGTGTTCTACGTGGAGCTGCCCTTGAAGAATATCCGGAAACTGCATCTAGTGCAAAATGCGGCAGCTAGGGTTTTGTCCAGAGCTGCCCAGTGGGAGCACATCACACCCATCCTGAAAGAGCTGCACTGGCTGCCAGTTCATTTCCGGGTCCAATTCAAGGTGCTGGTTTTGACCTTTAAAGCCCTTATTGATTTGGGCCCGGGGTATCTGAGGGACTGCCTGCTCCCAAGGGTTGCTGACCACTTGACAAGGTCATCTGAGGGGGCTCTGCTCCGGGTGCCTACAATGAAGGAGGCTCATCTGTTGTGCACTCGGGACAGGGCCTTCTCTGTTGCTGCCCCCAGACTTTGGAATGCTCTCCCAGTGGCCATTCGCTCCTCGGTCTCCATCACAGTTTTTAGAAAGCTTCTTAAATCTTAGCTTTTCACCCAGGCTTTTATATGACCATTTCTAATGCTGCTTCTATGTGTTTTTACTTATTTATAGTTTTTATGCTTGTATTTTATAGTTTTTAAATTATAATTGTTTTATGTTTTTAGCTTAATATTTTAATTGTCATTTTCATTGTATGTTTTTAACTTTTGTAAACCTCCTTGGGGTTGTTTTTAATGAAAGGCGGTATAGAAATTCAACAAATAAATAAATAAAATAAACAAGGCGAGTGGAAATAGGACAGGGGCTGATATCGAAACGAAGTTACTCAACAGTACTACTCAGGAGTTACTTGAAGGGATGACTTAATTTCCATAAGATGAATCAAGAGTAATTTAGTCTGGCTGTCAGCCAGTGTCTGCTACACCAGCACAGCCTTTAGCCATGGCTCTTCCAGTGGTGTGGAGTACGCAGGTACAGCCCCTTGCTCATCATGAATACTGAATGCATGCCCAGCAGAGAAGCATGGCCAGCGGTCATGTTGCTGTCAGTGGCCAGCCGGCACCGTAACCCTCCCCTGACCCCATTTAGTGAATGGGAAGAGGATTACATGGGAAGAGAGCTTGTGTGACAGCACTCTGAACTGATATAATGGAAAGGGAGCTTTCCGTTATAATTCCCAGATCTCTTTCAGGCTTTCTGCATTGGGGCTTATATTTCCTGTGTTGTTCTCAGCTGATCTTGTGGTAGCAGGCCTGAATTGTCCCCTTTGCTAAGCATGGTCCGCCCAGCTTTGCATTTGAATGGGAGACTACATGTGTGAGCAGGTAAGATATTCCCCTTGGGGATGAGGCCGCTCTGGGAAGAGCACCTGCATGCTTGCATGCAGAAGGTTCCAAGTTGTTCCCTCCCTGGCATCTCCAAGATAGGGCTGAGAGAGACTCCTGCCTGCAGCATTGCAGAAGCCGCTGCCAGTCTCTGAATACTGAGCTAGATGAGCCAATGGTCTGACTTGATATAAGGCAGCTTCCTATGTTCCAATGTACCATTTTGAAATGCTCTTACATACTCTGTTCCTTCAGGGAGAAGGCAGGTCAAAAGCCTAAAAACACATTTCTACAGCTGAACTACTAACAGAGAAGAATAAGTTGTAATCATTCATATATATATAATCCCTAAAGCTGAGCAAATGTATCTTTTTAAAAAACCCATGGCTATTTACTAAGAAAAGTCACTTGGTCCACACTTACTATGAGAAAAAAACCATAAAGTTTTGGATGCTATTAGCTCAACTGACTGAAAGCAAATATTAATCTCTTACTTGTGAGATTGTCTTTTAAGAGGCAAACATAATTGCTAGCTGTCCACAATCGAGAGAAAGAATCCATACACCATCAACCCATCAGCCAGTGAATGCAGATGAGTTGGATTTTAGCCACTTTACCCCTGCAGTGAAGTCAGTGGTGCCAATTCACATGATCAAAACAAGTTAGGCTGCTAATGCAGGTCAAGCGGATCCCTGCCAGATCTGGGTACATGCTAAATGTGCACAATTTTGTTGTAAACCGCCCTGAGCTATTTTTGGAAGGGCGGTATATAAACTAACTAACTAAATAAATGAATGAATGAAAGGGTGACTGTTTCACAGTGGACTCAACTCAACTGTAGTTTATCCCAATCCCACTGCTCAATGCATTGTTGGTAGCTGTCAGTGGTAGGACACTCACTCTCCCAAAGCGGGATGAGGCCGGAAGTTGGGGGGATGAGACCGAGTAGGAGGAATCTGTGATGCAGACCCTGTGCCACTGGCACTCCCTGCCTAGGGGAACGAGTGGAACCTGAGCCAGCACGACCTCCATGGCCTGAGAATACAGCCCAGGCTTCATCCTTGGACAAGTCCAAGATGGCATCTCCAAGATACGGCTGAGAGAGATTCCTGCTTGCAACCTTGGAGAAGCTGCTGCCAGTCTGTGTGGACAATACTGAGTTAGACGGACCTATGGTCTGACTCAGTATATGGCAGTCTCCTATGTTTCTAAGTCACCTCCGAAGCTGTCAGTCTCTATCTATCTATCTATCTATCTATCTATCTATCTAATCTATCTATCTATCTCACCTCCTCCAGTACACTACTGCCCAGTGTGGCTTACAACATTAATAAAATAGATAACAACATCAAGCAATAAAAATCAATGAAATTTTAAAAAGTTAAGCTAAACGCACAGAGACCAAGCTAAAACCACATTTAAAGTTCCAAATTTTAAAATTTCCAAATTACAAGTTATAAATAAAAAGCTAAAAACGAAGAAACCTGCCAGATACAGCAGCGGATAAAATATTGAAAAGCCTCTCTAAAAAAAAAAAGATGTGCCGGCTTCAATTGTTCCTTAAAAACAATCAAACCGATGAATGCAGAGGAGCTGGGGTTGCAGAGGAGTCTTAGCCGAACCCTCCCAGCAGAGCTTTCAAAGCCAGGCAAGGCCCCTTAAAGCAACAGAGTCCTCCTAGGGAAGGACTCCTTAACTTACTACTTTAAAAAACTTTAAAAACTTAAAAACTACTTAAAAAAACATCAGTCTGTTGCAAGAAGCTTCTGGAGCAACATCCTCTTGGAGCGCTCTGAGGCCTGGTGCATTCCCAAATCCCTGCACTGGAGGAGATCCTGGCTCATCCTGGAACAGAACAGTAGGTTTGGACAGGTTTGAGTTAAGATGAATGCTGGGCCCACAGTAAAGCAATCTCATCCTCTCACTATACCCCAGTATAGGCACTTATGAAGGAAAAAGGAGAGATGGTGCCGTCGAGTCGGTGTCGACTCCTGGTGACCACAGAGACATGTGGTTTTCTATGGTAGAATACAGGAGTGGTTTACCATTTCCTCCTCCTGTGCCGTATGAGATGATGCCTTTCAGCATCTTCCTGTATTACTGCTGTCTGACATAGTACCAGCAGGGATTCGAACCGGCAATTTCCTGCTTGTTAGTCAAGTATTTCCCTGTTGTGCCACTTAAGGTGGTTGGTCTTGTGGCTCTGTTGCCAGATTTGGCTTTTTTTAAGCCAAATTTTGGGTTACGGCCCATTTGACTCACGAGTATACCCCTTAGGTTCTGGCCACACAATTTTCCCGTTTGCTAAACAGAGTCTGCCCTGGTTGCATTTGAATGGAAGACTACATGTGAACTCTGTAAGATATTCACCTTAGGGGAGGGGGCCACTCTGGGAAGAGCACCTACATGCTTACATGCAAAAGGCTCCAAGTTCTCTCCCTGGCATCTCCAAGATAAGGCTGAGAGAGACTCCTGCCTGCAACCTTGGAGAAGCCTCTGCCAGTCTGGGCAGACAATACTGAGCTAGATGGACCAATGGTCTGACTTGGTAGAAGGCAGCTTCCTATGTGAGCATTCCCCATACCGGTATGCACAAAAACCTGATTTGTGTGCTGTGCTCTGCTCCCTTTTGTGGGGGGTTCATGTGATCAGCTGACTGCCATCACACAATATGATGTTGGTATGATGGAGGGAGCTGTGCATAACATTATGCATAGTTGGGGGGGAAGTAGATTGAGGACTTCCCCCCCGCTTCCTCTACCATAATGCTAGGAATCTTCCAATGAAAGTGACTGATTGGCAAGAGACTCAGGACAGATCAAACGAAATATTTATTCACACAACGCATAATTAATCTATGGAATTCACTACCACAAGATTTTTTGATGACCACTTAGACGGCTTTCAAAGAGGATTTGACACATTCATGGAGGAAAAGTCGATCAATTGCTACTAGTCGTGGTAACGACCTCCAGGTTCTGAAGTTGCAGGGGAGCAATGGTGGTAGGGGGTATGCCTACCTCTCCTGTTTCTGGGGTTCCGGGAGGCAGCTGGTTGGGCACTGTGGGAAACAGGACACTTCGCTGGATTGAACTTTGGTCTGATCCAGCAGTGCTCCTCTTATGTCCAGTTCCTTCTGATCCAAAGACTGTTACTAGTTGGGCATGTGTCTGAACTGGGCCTGTTTACAGACAGCATCACCTTAAGTGGCACAGCGGGAAAATGCTCGACTAACAAGCAGAAAGTTTCTGGCTCAAATCCGCGCTAGTATGTTTCCCAGACTATGGGAAACACCTATATCGGGCAGCAGCAATATAGGAAGATGCTGAAAGTCCACCTCTTGCCTGTGGGCTCCCCAGAGGCATCTGGTGGGTTACTGTGTGAAACAGGATGCTGGACTCGATGGGCCTTGGGCCTGATCCAGCAGGGCTGTTCTTCAAGGCATCATCTCATACTGCGCGGGAGGAGGCAATGGTTAACCCTTCCTGCAGGGTGCAGGGCTGTCGTTAGGGCATGGCAAGAAGGGTGACTGTCCTGGGCCCCGCTCTTTTAACCCCCATTAGAATTAACTGGAAGGAGGCCCCGCACTGGCTGATTTGCCTCGGGCCCCGCACCCCGCCAGGGGTCTCTAAGGACGGCCCTGCCCTCCTACCAAAGATAAGCACAGGGCTCTGTGGGTGCCAGAAGTTGAAATCAACTTGATGACAGACTTTACCTTTACCTTTATCTGGATCCCGTAGGTCAACCCGAGCCATATTCAACATTTTATTTTCTAACATGCTAATCTGATTGTACAAACTAGCTCTAAGTTCACTTCAAACAAAATACTTTGTCTCTATGTAGTGCCCAATAAGACTAGCCATGCATACAATTTACAAATGGTATGAATATTTCATCTGAAGATGTTGAATAATGAATATATTAAAATTGCAATCTGTATGTGAGCATTCTATAGCTGGAATACAGCAAAACCCACCCTATGAATTATTCACAAAGGTCCCAACTATTTGCTCCGCTTTCAGTTCTAAATTCTTGTCATTTGAAGTGGGAAGGAAGAGTTTGGCATGCAGAATAAAAGTGATAATCTCAACATCAGAACAATGGGTGGCTTTTTTAAAAAAAAGTCCCTTTCTGATATCGCTTTGCATACAGTGACATATTCAGAGAGCCAGCATGGGTCACCAACTAGGAGAACACCATGTTTTTTGTAAGCTGCCCCAAGCAACATTGTGCTTGAGGGACAGAATGTAAACTTTTAAAATAAATTCAACGGTGATTTAATCTCTAATCCTCACTTAATATTAACTCTCCGTCTGAGAGATTTAGCGATACATTTCTGGGATGTGGAGTTGGTGATGTTGAGGCGTGTTTTCAGAAATATATCTGCTATAGATTTGTGTTGTATCTAAACAGCTAGTATTTTTGCCATTTAGGTGAAGTGGAAGGGAGATGTTCGAACATCTTTTAAAAAATCAAGCGTCATAATCAAGAGACTTTTCCAGATCAAAGAAGCAGATGGATGGGAATTAATCCTTTCACTGATTTATGGACATATATGGACATTGGCCCTCCTTTCTTTGGCTTGCAGAAAGTAAGAAAATCCAAGCTGGCAAACATTTATATGTACCCCAACTCTTGTTAGGGTTGCCAGGTCCAGATGGTGAAAAAAGTCAATTTATATCACCAAAAAAGTGGAAATAGAGGATGCTTAAAAAAAAAAAAGTCTCAAAAAAGTCTCCAGTTTGCATAAATTTTGCATATGTTTAGTAGTATAATATATGCATATTTTGAGAAATAAAATGTGATAATTTGAGAATAAATTCAGCTCACCACTGTGATGCTGATGACCAAGTGAGCTGAATGTCTGCTCAGTCTGCTGTCTAGGTGCTGAGTTCTCAAGGCCCCGCCTTCTTAACCGTAAATTCATCTCTTGGTTAGGTTTACCACACACACAGTCCTCCTCTCTCCTCCCCTACAGGTCACCCAGCCTGCTCTTGCCCCAGCCGGTTGAACTTCACCTCTTGGCTCAAGGCACACAAAAGGCTTCTAAAAGCCTTTTGCACTTTGCAGCCAAGCAGAGGGAAGAGGGGCGGCAGGGAGGTATCCTGCTGCCCAATTACTACGGAAATTACGTGCGGAAAATACGTGCACCGGAGGGGGGAAAGCGGTTGGAGGAGTAAGTAAACCCTCCCCCACCCTTAAAGGAACCCCCCACCCCAGTGCCGGACCGCAGCTCCGCGGTTCTGTGCACACACCTAAACACTACCACAAATGCAAAAGTTGTTTGGTCCCCCAAATAGTCTCTATTCCTCCTAATGCCAAAAAAAAAACCCACACAAAAAAGTCATTTGGTTCCCAGAATAGTTGCATGTCCTCTATAAAAGTCCCTAGTTAGCAACCCTAGGTCTTGTGTTCCTGGGAGTCTCCTAAAGTACTGAGTTCTTTTTACCACAAAACCAGCCTCCAGTAAGCCAGCACTGGGATTCTGTGGGAAATGTGGCAATGTATGACAATAGGGACTTTGAGAAAGAATTTGTTGAAGACCTATCCTTTTAGAGCAGCATTTTAACATTACAGCTGTAACTATATCTGGTGGGTTTTTAACTTTTTGAAATTAATTTGTAATTTCAAATTTGAGTAGGAACTGAGATTTCTTTTTAGTTTCTATTTTATCAGTATTATGTTATTTTTATAGTGTATTGGTTTTATTGACTTTGTGAGCTACCCCGAGTAGTGTACTGGAGGAGAGAGTATAAATATTTTAAATAAATTAAATTAAATTAAATTAAATTAAATTACAATACAATACACTGTCAGGATTAAGTCCCTTGGGTAGAACTTGCTTGCTCCACTTTGGTGCCTCAGCTCCACCTCTTCTGATCCCTGCAGCCTGATTGGGCGTTGGAACTATTTTTCAATCCTCTTGACAAATCCAGTTAGCCAGAAGCCATATGAAGTAGGGATGTGCGAATTGATTCAGGTACACAATGAGTTTGTTTTGGGCAATTTGTGGACTAAACAAATTGCCCCTTTGCTAGCTGGCCAGATACGGGTCCAAAACAAATTGCCCACATTTTGGACCTGAAAAATTCATAGATTCAGATCTCCATTTTGTGGCGATCTCTCTGGCTGTCTCCATTTTGTGTCAGGAAAATATTTTGAAAATCCCGCCCTCCTAAGCTTCAGATTGGTGACCTGTAGTGTGCAACGACTGGCTGGCAATTCCCCCCTGGTTCCAGATTGGCTCTTTCCATTCAAACCTTGTGTTGCCAGGGGTGACTGACCCCGCATTGGTTAGGGAAGGGTCAAAGAAGGGACAAGGGTCGGGGGAGTTTGAAGGAGGGATTTTCAAATGTATTTAAGGAGGCAACAGCCACCATTCTGCCTTTCTGTCTCATGGGAGAAGAGAAAGAGAGAGAGCCAGAGGAGCTTTGCTTTGCCTTGCCTGCCTGCTGCCTGGAGTAGATTATCTGCTTTTTGTTCCTGCTTTCCTGATTGAGGAAAAGAGAAGAGAATTTTTTTTTTTACCCTCTTCCTGCTGCTGAGAGAATCACTTCCTGAGCCTGCTGTCTATTTGAATTGATTTGGGTACAAAATGATTTGTACCTGAATCTACCTGTTTTGGGAGATTTGTGGACAAAATAAATTGACCCTGTGCTAGCTGGCCAGATTCAGACCCAAAACCAATCAGGGGTGATTCGATTTGGGTACAAATCAAATCGGAAAAATCAATTCATGCACATCCCTAATACGAAGCTTAAGCTGAGCAAGACCACTGGTCCATCTAAGGCCCACAGACATTATTGAACTCCAGCTCCCATCTTTCTTACCAAAAGTAGCTGCAGGGTGATCCAGATCAGAACAGCAGTGCAGTGCAAGGGGGAAGAGGTTTAACCCTTCCCCACACCATTTTCCTGCTGAAAATCATCCTCCAAAGCTGCTTTGAGGACAAATAGCAGCTTCGAGGGGCTATTTTTTGGCAGAAAAACCGCACAGGGGGAAAGGTTTGTTAGGAGGGAGCTTTGGGAAGGGATGTGTCCAAATTGTTTTGGGCCACTGTGGGGGGTGGAGGAGGAGATAAATGAGGCACGCAGCAGGTCCTAACCTGTTCTTCTGCCACCCTGCCACTGTTCCAGTCGCAGCGCTTATCCTTCTGAAAAATCTGCGCATGGCTGCATCGCAGCAGTGGCCATTTCTGTGGTCAGCAACACCATGATGACCATGCAAGTGCCATTTGCGTGCCAACACCCCAATGCAGCTGTGCATGGCCTTCTGGGAAGGACAGCGCTATGACCAGAAAAGTGATGAGTCGGTGGAGGAGCAGGTAAGGACCTGCAAGCCTCATTCCTAAAGCTACCACTTGCTCCCTACCAAAATGTTTTGGATGGAGCCGCCCAGATTGTTCCGGTGCCTCTCTAATGAGATGCCAAAAAACAATTCGGGCACATCCCTAGCTTTGGGCAGCAGCACTAGGTGGCACATAGCTAGAAGCTAGGACAGAGGAGTTAGGCAACCAGTCAAGGCTCAGGTGTCTGTCTGGGTGGGGCAGGTAAGTTACGAAGCAGTCTGCCAGGAGATGTAGAGGCAGGAAGCAACTGTCAGGGACAACACTCATCCAGAGTCAAATGCAAGCAGGAGATCAAGAGCCAGGTAGTCAGTCCAACGGGAGCAGTTAAGGTCAAGGTTACATCCAGGAATAAGTATGCAATGAAAAAACAAAATCGAGGTCACAATGAGCAGAGCGTCAGAAGCCTGGAATCCAAGGGAGCAGAGAACCAGCACCACAAACCAAGTGCAGAAGGCAGAGGCAACTGACGAGTTGAGGAGCCAGAGAAGCAGCCCTGCCAAAACCTGGAACATCACAGGGCCTGCCTGTGCCCTGTTTGCCTGTTCTCTGTGTCAGACCTAAACATAGCATTATGGGAATGAGTTCATGACCACCTCATTCTGCAAGTCCTCCATCAGACCCAAGAACTACAACATCAGGCTCAGGATTCATGACAACAGGAATCGAAAGTAGTAGCCAATGGATAGGAACATGTCAGAAGTTAAGCCAAACAGATGGATCAAGGCAGTAAACAAGAACAGACTAGCAGCAAGGGCACCTTGAAACAGAAGCAAACACTGCTTCAGATGGGAAACCTCTTATATTCTTTGTGTTGGTAGTGAAACCAATAACAGACCTTATAGGGCTAGGGACAGCACAGGGCTGGGGCTGAAAAGGTGCTGCAATGCAGCAAGTCACCACAAGGGACAGTGTGGAGCAGAGTCCCATCAGAGGGAACTCTGATAGGGGTTTACTTCCTTTCTGCTGCACCATGATCCCAACCCAAAATACCAATATCCCTCACACCCCATAGCTGCTTTTGTTAAGAGAGAGACCTGGCCAGTCTTTAGCAAATTGTTTGAAAACTCCAACATATACTTTAATACAAAGGCTGAAACAGAACTCCTATCTAGTATGCCTGCTTAGGATTGGAGTGTGTGATATCACATGATTTGGTTGCCATCAATGAATTCAGATCTGTGTTTCAATACATTCCTGACTTGGCTTCTGAATCTGGATGAAGCAGGACTTTGCATCTGATTTCAGACACACTGAATCAGAATCATAAAATTATCTGCTCTACAGGAAAGAAACGAATTAGGTGGAATTCATGTATATAATAAGGGCATGTAAGTTAATGGAACCACATGAAAGAGGGGATTCAGTACATTTTTTCTCCCAGTACATCCATAGCCTTCATAAATAAATTATACAGAAAGAAAATTGAAAGGAGAACCGCTGCTTTAATATTCTTTGCCAAAGGAGAGAGATTTTTTTTACTTGGCAACCTAGTTCTAATATAAAGGAGAGCCTAGTGTTAGTGTCAAGTTATTACGTCATATTCCTAACATGTTATTCCTGGGTCCATAATAAGACTTGATTGTGGTTCCTTAAAGGGGGGGGCAAGTAGCTAAAGAGGATGCACTTCGGTGACATAGTAATCCCATCTTCCATTTGTATGATAGATTAAAGTTGTAGACAGACAGCAATGGAAGCCTATATGAGGTTTTACTGGAGCACCAGCTACAGTATCTGACCCTTCATGAAAATGAAACAGCAATGTGGGAAATATTACTGCACTCCATTTTACTAGGTGAACCCGCACAGAGCATCTGTGCGGTAGTTTACTTACTTTTAGGGGTTTAGTTGGGAGAATGTGATTGGTTGGCTGTTTCTTCTACACTCCCCCTCGCCTCCTGTCCTGGTCTCTCTTCCTGCCCCCTCCCCCTCCTGCCCTCCTCCCCCTCCTCCTTCCCCAGTCTCTCTGCCAGCTCTCTCTCCCCCCAGCTCCTGCCCCAGACTCGCTTCTTGCCCTCCCTCCCCATTCCCCTCCTGACCCATCCTCCAAACACCATAGTTGGCAAATTTACAGTTGGCAAGACATAGGAAAGAATGGGAAACAGGGGGTTAGGGGAATTGTAATCACAAAAACATCTAAAAATCAAGGGGGGGGGTTGTGCTCAAAAATATGTAAAAATCACCAGAAATCCCTTCATATTACCAAGAGTCACCAAGAGGAATGAACAGATTGAACCTCTGGAAATTTTTTTAATCCCCTCTGGTGGGAAACATTCACTTTAAATCACCAGGAGTCAGCACGAGTCAGCAAGAGGAGTAAGCCAATTGAACCTCTGAACCCCTCCCCCCCGCCAAAACCTAAAATACCGAAATTGCTAAAATGCCCTCTTGGAATGTTTCAAAGAAGATTGGGAACCATTCTTACTTCACTTAAAGAACTATTTTTCCAATATTGACCTTTCAGCAGGGTTTGAAATTTAGTAACAACAGCAGGTTGGGCATGGTAAAATCGAGTTTGCAATGTGGATTATATATGTTTTGAATTATTATAGCAATGGTAGATTTGTATAGCTAATATGAACCGTGCAGACTGGTAAGCAGGAAGTCAATATTTACTTAATTAAATGTAATTGGATTGTTAAGATATTGTAAAACTAATAAAAAATTTAAAATGAAAAAAAAATGGCCCACCAATTGCAGAGACTCGGGTCACTGTTAGCAAGCCTGGTCACTGCTTTCCATTTGCAGATATTTAAAACCATGGTTGGTAAAACCACGGTTGGCGAGGGATGACTGTATAAGGGTACAGTGTAAGGGTACAGTGTTTGCCTCTGGCAATGCTAGGTGTATTTGAGCTTCTTGAGTTTATGTCTTCCAAAACTCTCAGTTGGCAGGTAGGCAGGTCTCTGTCATGACTCCAGCCTTAGGAGGCATCCTGACAAAGAGGAGGAGGAGTTAATTGGGCCAAGAAGGCCCCAATGCAGAACCTGAGCCTGTCAACAGGGAGCACCTGAAGTTAGAGACCCAGAACCCTCAGCAGAAACTCGAAGAGGATTCTCAAAAGATTTTGAAGAGGCACTGCCTCTGCGCCAGCCCCAAGCCCTTGCACCTCCATACAAGGCAGGAGTTAGCAGAGAGGTAGAGGAGTATCAAGTCTATTCCTTTAAAAATGCACCACTATGGAAAGGGGAGGGCATACATCTGTGTGTAGTTGAGCAACAGACCTTGTCTGAATACATGGTCTGCTTGGTGTTAGCAAAGGTCCTGCAGCTCCAGTCTGCCTTGCTGGTCTTTGCCACTCTCAGGCTCCTGTCCACAGCCAGGACTTCTCAGATAGGGAGCAGGCACAGGCCAAGGATACTAGCAAGAGAAAGAAGAGTTACTGGGTAGTGGCACTACCTCTCTCCAAGTAAGAACACCATAGGGACATAGGAAACTACCATTTACTGAGTCAGACCATTGGTTCATCTAGCTCAGTACTGTCAACACTAACTGGCAGCGGCTTTCCAAGGTTTCAGGCCAGAGTCTTTCCCAGCCTTACCTGGAGTCAACGCCAGGGATTGAACTGGGGACCTTCTGCATGCCAGCAGATATTCTACCACTGAGCTACAGCCCCATCCCCTAAGGGGAATATCTTACAGCAGACAATGCTCACACTTAGTCATCCATCCAGATGCATACCAAGGTGAACCCTGTTTAGCAAAGGGGTCCATTCATGCTTACTACCAC
This sequence comes from Hemicordylus capensis, assembly GCF_027244095.1. Taxonomy (NCBI): domain Eukaryota; kingdom Metazoa; phylum Chordata; class Lepidosauria; order Squamata; family Cordylidae; genus Hemicordylus; species Hemicordylus capensis. The sequence goes on along the minus strand of NC_069661.1, from coordinate 20,253,998 downwards.
AACATTGGCTCTCCACCAGAGAATATCAAACTGGCCCCCGGTGGATAGAAATGCCTGATAGAAAATCCCCGCTTTGTTCTGGCATCACCAACCTGATCTTCTGGTCTTCTGGTAGAGCTGGTCTTGTGGCAGCAAGCATGACTTGTCCCCTTAGCTAAGCAGGGTCCACCCTGGTTGCATATGAATGGGGGACCACATGTGAGCACTGCAAGATATTCCCCTTAGGGGACAGAGCTGCTCTGGGAAGAGCAAAAGGTTTCAGGTTCCCTCCCTGGCTTCTCCAAGATAGGGCTGAGAGAGATTCCTGGCTGCAACCTTGGAGAAGCCGCTGCCAGTCTGTGTAGGCAATACCGAGCTAGATAGACCAGTGGTCTGACTTAGTATATGGCAGCTTCCTATGTTCTCCCTTTTCTCTCCATCCTCCTTCTCTTGTTTAGTCTAAGCCTGAAGGCAGTGCCCATCTCTCATTTTCCATATGTGTACAGTGCCTCCCACCAGAACTTTGTTGGATTTTTAACAGATATGAGCCACTGTGCAAGACAATTTTTGTCTGAAGAGTGGGATAAAAATAGAGTAAGCAAAGAGCTGTCTGTTTTTATAGCTGCTTCCCTCATAAACACAAAGTAAACTTGTATAGATTTAACTAAGAGTTTACTCAGAAACAACTCCATTTTCTCCTCCCCCTTCCTGACTCCACCCCATCCCCTCTCTCTACATGATCCCCACTCAGACAAACTTCTAAACAACAAAACATAGAGGCAAGTCTCACTATCAGTGAGACCCGCCGGAGGAGGTTCTGCGGGGAGAGAGGGCTTAGCCTGCTCTCCCTGCAGACAATCAAGGCAGCAGCCCGGGCAGCCAGATTGGCCGACCACACGACTGCCGGCTCCGTCATGGAGCCGGAGAGGGCTGTGGGGATCGGGGAATGTATGGCCCCCGGAATTTCCAGGATGCCCCACGCGAGCATGCGGGGGATCCTGAGGAGACCCCCGAGCCCGGGAGGCTGCTTGCAGCCTCCCAGCTGGGGGGTGGGGTGTCTCCTCATGTGTTGCTGCAGCATGGAGCCACAATACACAATCAGGAAGCCTGTTTTAGCAGAATGCTCGCTCCGCTAACCTGGGCTAAGGAGAGGGCTACTTTGGTATGTTAGCCGCCAGGGAACCACCAGGCTCGCCTGCAAGCCCACTGGTTCTCACGATGACTGGATGACTGGAAAGTGGGCTAAGCTCCCTTAGCCCACTTTCCGGTGATCATGAGAATACCCTCATAAAATATTACTGGATTAGAATTCAACATAGTCCTAATTTTGTAACCACTTGATCAGGTCCCAGCAGTATTTTTAGGCATTATAATCAAGCATCCTGATCCCCTAAACTAGTTCCCTTATTTCAGTGTGTCATTTCCTGCTGGGGATTGTGGGACTGGCTTGTATTCAGGCATCTGGTTGGCCACTGTGGGAAACGAGATGCTGGAACAGAGAGGCCTTCAATCTGACCCAAATTCTTACATTGTATTAAAAACCAAATAATTCTGAATTGTTTGCATGGGTATGTGGGGTGTTTGTTTGTTTAGAGCAGGCACATTGTGGGGGGTTGGAAGAGATATTATTTTATAGGACCCTGGAAAGTAGATGCATGTGTGCCCTTGCATTCCTACACAGAGTGAGTGGTATAGATGAACTATAATGGGAATTTCTTAGTATCTTATAAGCATGATAAAAGCATAGAGCCTTTGGAGTCAGGCAGTATATAAATCAGATAGATAGATAGATAGATAGATAGATAGATAGATCGATCCCACAAGCATGTTTATTCTTAACCTTACTAATTCTTCCTTGTATCTATCACACTTTTAATAGGCAAAATCCAAGGAAGTTGTACTCTCCCTTGTTATACACTGGCATTTTGTGTGAATGAGGTGTTTTTAAACAACATTGCTTAAAATTCTACAAAATGTTGCTTAAGTCAAAGAACAGAACCTCCAGGTCTCCCTTAGAGTCTACAATTCTATTATTTCAATGTTTACCATTTGTTCCTATCAGTGTGTCAGCATTTTGACAAAAAACATGGAGAATTTCATTTTTTAATTCTGTCCTTTTCAAATTCCATGAATCCACCTTTTCCAGCAAGTCTTCAGTAGCACCTGCTGTGAAAATTTAACCAGGTAGTTATGAAAAAATAAAGAAGACACCAGAACCACAGCATACTTTGCATTTCTCTGAGCAAGTGCCACACCAGTTGAGAAAGCAGCAGCAACCGAAGAAAAGCTGTCTTTTGTATCTATCCTGGTAAACAAAGCTCAAACAGTTTGCTAATCAGTTTCCGTGCTGGCGGGAGGGGGGCGGGGAACACAGCATCCAAATTCACCAGAAAGAGAGTCACTCAGGCCTCTCAGACTCAAACCACTCAGGTTGGGGGGATAAAGAGCAGTTTGGGGAAATTTGGGGGGGAACTGGCTCTGGGCAAAAGACGAGCCCCCCTGTGTCACACTCCCAGTCCACCCAAGACTCTCCCATGGCTGCTTCTGTTGAAGAAAAAACCCAGATCAGGCATCCCAGATATAGGATTCAATGACATGTTTAATGACATGCCTAGTTTAGCCCTCAGAGGAGGACTGAATCATTTAATCTTCCCCAGTGGCTCTTGTACTTTTATGTGGCTGTTTACAAGCGATGCTCAAGTGGGTTTCTACATTTCCTGAATGCAAATGAAAATACCCACAACAGTTTGAAGGCACATAGGAAGCTGCCTTATATCGAGTCAGACCTTTGGTCCATCAAGCCAAATGGGAGGAGAGCTGGTCTTGTGGTAGCAAGCATGACTTGTCCCCTTAGCTAAGCAGGGTCTGCCCTGGTTGCATCTGAATGGGAGACTTGATGTGTGAGCACTGCAGGATATTCCCCTCAGGGGATGGAGCCGCTCTGGGAAGAGCAGAAGGTTCCAAGTTCCTTCCCTGGCTTCTCCAAGATAGGGCTGAGAGAGATTCCTGCCTGCAACCTTGGAGAAGCCACTGCCAGTCTGTGAAAACAATACTGAGCTAGATAGACCAATGGTCTGACTCAGTATATGGCAGTTTCCTATGTTTCCTAAGCCCCGTCCTGTCTTCACTGACTGACAGCAGCAGGATTCCCTCTAACACATGTACACGCTCACAAGTTTTTTGATGTCTGCTCAGCTTATTTTAGATCCTGCTCAGGTTGAATCAGGAAGACCACACTCTGAATGCACGTGCACACACACTGCCTTGATGCTTCTGCCCAGAACAAAATTCATTCGGCACACAGATGAAAAGGATGAGAGGAAACTCTGGTCAGCAGCAATCCAGGCTTTCAGTTAAGTCTTTCGCAGCCCTACCTGGAGATGCCAGAGAGTTAACCTGGGACCTTCTGTATGCGAAGCCCATATGAAGAGGACAAGAGAGACCCGGGTCAGGTTTGGGGTATGCTTTGGAGTCCTGGCCATGAGGCTCCAAAACACAAGAGGAGGGAGATAGCCACAGTGTAGAGTTAAGAACAGCCCTGCTGGATCAAGCCCAAGGTCCAAGCCAAGGTCCAGCATCCTGCATCACACAGTGGCCCACCAGATGCCTCTGGGAAGCCCACAGGCAAGAGCTGAGGGCATGCCCTCTCTCCTGCTGCTACTGCCCTGCAACTGGTATTTAGGGCCTTGGTTTTTTGTTTGTTTGTGTTTCCAGAGCAGATCCACTTCACTTTGGCAAGATTTACTGCTGGGGGTCACAATTCTTGGCTGCTATATGAGCTGAAACTTTGAGATAACTGCTGTACACTTGTTTAAAAAGGTTGAAACCCCCTGTATTAGAGCATGAAGAGCAGTAAACCTGCCTCGTTTACAGAGGGTTTTCACATTGGTATGCATCCAATGATTGCTTATTAAAAGGGATGGAACAAATGGCAGATTGTTGGGGTTGTCGAAATCTTCCCTGCAGAGAGAGAGAGAGAGAGAGAGATATCCTCCACCCCAGCATTATTAAGGAGTGGGAAGTGAAACCAAAACAACTGACACAAGCACCTAGACTACTGAAGCTGAGAAATTTGAAATGATTTTCCATTCCTGGAAATAATTCAGTAAATGCTTATGTTCCACACATTCAGGTTATCCCATTGTGATTCCTGCTGCTGTCTTGCCTTCTATTGCCCTGAACACTTACTGAACAAGAGACCCTGATCCAGCACAGCACATGTCATGACAATGAAGGTTGTGCATTGTGCCCACTCCCATACATATGTGTGCAAGACGCAACAACATGCCTTTTATGGAGCATTATCAGAGGGAGCATTCTCAGAGGGAGTTGCAATGACAGCAGCGAACCCCCCAGAGTGGGAACCGATGGGAATTTCCTCAGCTAGAGATCCAGCATATCTTTTGGACACCCGCTGCCCCACCCTCTTCTTCTCATCCTTGTCTTTGACTGTGGGGGAGGGGGACAGGCTGCATCATTTCCTCTTTGCTCTGGTTGAGCCATGTGTGTGCTGATGGCACGCTGGGCTTTTTGGGACACACGCCACCCCAGCAGGAAGCTGAAAGGTGCGACAGAGCACCTGCTCTCCTTTTCCTTAAAGTTCTCTTCTTAATTTCCTTTAAAGTGCTCAAACTGCACTTCGAACTGTGCTTTGGGCACATCCCGACTGAATTCCCTTTTAGGCCCCCGAGTGGTGTAGGTGGCTATGGGATTCATAGTTTTTTCCAAGGCTGTGGCCATGACTCCTTTTATGAAGTCATGAAGCAACAGAGCCTGTCATAGGAACATAGGAAGCTGCCATATACTGAGTCAGACCATTGGTCCATCTAGCTCAGTACTGTCTTCACAGACTGGCAGCGGCTTCTCCAAGGTTGCAGGCAGGAGTCTCTCTCAGCCCTATCTTGGAGAAGCCAGGGAAGGAACTTGGAACCTTCTGCTCTTCCCAGAGCAGCCCCATCCCCTGAGAGGAATATCTTATAGTGCTCACACTTCTAGTTAGTCTCCCTTTCATAGGCAACCAGGGTGGACCCTGCTTAGCTAAGGCGACAAGTCATGCTTGCTACCACAAGGCCAGCTCTCCTCTCGTCTCCTCCTCCCACAGTGAAGGTAAAGCAGGGGAGTGGAAGAGGAGGAGGAGGAAGAGCGGACATGGCAGGGGGTGTCTGATAGACTTGTTGGACCTCTGACCCAGCACCCACACAGCATAGCAGTGAGGAAAGTTGGCATGTCCCCTCCTGCCATTGACACTGGTGGGTTGTATTGTATTGGGTCAGAATCTGGCATTCCAGGGCATGCACAGGCAAATGACAACTAGTGTCACCTGTTTGTGAGTTGATTGTGTCCCTCTCTCCGCAGCTGCAGGTGTGCTCCAGCACATAAGCAGTCACCTGTGCCTTGATGGAATGCCTCTAGCCCACTGACAGAGGGCACAGGCAGCATTATGGCTCAACAGAGGGAGTTGGGGGTGTTGTCCCCCATAGCCAGGCCAGCAGGTTTCATGCTCCAGTTCTGACCTGCTACAAACTTCCACTGCCTGTGCCACTTAAGAGGCGCCTATGCTGAAGACCAGCCCCCCACAACTCAAATGTCACAGCACCCCTTGCTGGGACAATCTATTGCAGCTGATCAAGTGCAGCATTCGGATGTGGGAGGCCAAGATGTGATTAGCTGCTTGGCTGGGAAGCTCACCAGGCAGCCTTGAGCAAGTCACTCTCTGTAACTCACCTCCTAGGATGTTGGTGAAGATTGAATGAGATAAGAGCCCTACATCACTTCGTACAGTGAAAGGTGCTGTAGAAATGATTAATAATTGCACAGACGCCACCTTCCCCTTCGTCTTCTGGATCGTTTCCTTTCTCGACACATGTCAAAGAAAGGCAGGCTCCGTCCTCCATAAATTGTAGACAGCCTTTTAAGTCTGTCAATTTTTCCCCTGCCTCAGGGCTAGAATATATGTGTGCTTTCTGACACTTGTTATCTCGTGGCAAAGCAGAGGCTGTGCTACGCATGGGTGTTCTAGTCAATCCAGCCATAGATATGATAAGGGTGACACTTTATCAGTCTGCCCCCACCCGTAAGCATGTACATACCAGAAGATTGCCACTGGATTCATAGGAGCAAGCTCTGAGCCTTGCTGCCTCTTTGAACTAAACTGTCTCCTACAAGTAATTTCAATACAATTAGAACATCTGAGAGAGAAGAAACAAAAGAGGAGACATTTTAGGAGTGGGTGAGAAATTTCAGAAGTTCTAATATTTCAAGGGAGCTGATCTATTGCTGTTCAGTGGCAGCAGAAGCAGAACTGATAGACAGACAGACAGACAAATATATATTCTTAGCAATTTCTACAGACAGTGGCAGAAGCAGTGCTGTAAGTACTCGGTTTCTTTTTGGCTCCATCTGGCTGCCATTTTTGTCCCCAGAATGCCCCTGGAGTAATACTATGTCATGATATAGCATAATTTATATCCTGCTTTTCCTCCAAGGAGCCCAGAGAAGTGTACATGGCTGTGTTTATCCTCACCACAATCCAGTTAGGTTGAGAGATAAGTGACTGGCCCAGAGTCACCCAGTGAGTTCCATAGCCGAAAGGGGATTTGAACTTGGGTCTCCCCGATCATAGTCCAACAGTCAACACACTGGCCAACTACATACTACACACTGGCCAACTTTCCAGCTAGGCAGAGCCAACCACAAGGAAGAGGTACAGCCAGCCATGGGAGTCCGGATTGGGGACCAGAGGGACAACCCCACCTCCACCCCACCCACACCTGAATTGAGCCAATATTGCCAGGTACTTTTAACTTCTGTGTTGATTCCTATTTAGATACTATGTATGCGTATATTCCCCCACAACTTGGAAAACGTCCTGGTAAGGTGGGCAGACACACGTGGAAAAGGCAATCCTGGAGGCAGCTCAGGCCCCAGCCATTTAGGACCTTAAAGAGGATAACCAGCACCTTGAGCTGTATTTGGAATGGAAATGGTGACCAGCGCTGGTGTTGCAACTCTGGTGTAATAATATGCTGGAGGCATCTGACTCCTGTCAGCACCCTGGCAGCCATATTCTGTACCAGCTGAAGTTCTGAATTCAACCTTGTCCAGCACTACAGACAGCAGTCTTGGGACCAAGAGCATATTGTGCTGCACAAACCAACCACTTCAGCCAACAGTACGGGCTCTGTCATTTTAAAGTACACCCACTTGAGCATATATGCTACTAAAAGACAGGGTGTTTACTATGACAGAATAAGGGTATTAACATGCACCACCTAACCCAGGCCTAGGGCAGCCCAGCCTGGGTTAGACTGCGTGTGTGAAGCACTGGGAGCAAGGTCATTCCCGGTGCTGCCCCCACGCCAAACCCCACTTTTTAACCCAGCGTTTAGCCGAGTTTAAGTGTGCCTGTGGTTAGGGTTCGACAGCTTCCCTCCACCCCATTGCTGCCATTAGTGAGAGCAAGCTGGGGGGAAGGAGTGAGCACAGTGGGCTGGTCTAACAAGAGTAGCTGCTTTGCTCATGCCCCAGGGCACCCTGTGATGTGGGAGGGGGGGAAGTCCTCCCGCTCTCAGCACCTCCCTCCACTGCACCACTGCTCATGTGGGTGCATAGTGCGGCGGAGGGGAGGATGGTGGCTGCTCGCTTGCCAGGGATGGCAGGCAAGCTCCTGCCTTCCCCGCAGCCCTCCCCACCTCTCCAGCGAAGTCATGTGAAGGACCTCAGTATATTTGCTATATTATTATCCCCTAGTTCATATGATCATTTAAATTACTACTGTTGTGAACAAGCTTCCCTTCCCTTCCTTGTTCCACCTCCTTCTGGTTAACAAAGCAGGATCTGAAACCAGGGTTAGATCCTTAGGAACGTAGGACTTAGGAACCTAGGAAGCTGCCAAATTAAATACTGAGGCTACTCCCATGATCACTGGAAAGTGGGCTAAGCGGGCTTAGCCCGCTTCCCAGTGATCGTGGGAACCACCAGGCTTGCAGGCAAGTCCAGTGCTCGCAAGGTGGCTAGCCCACCTAATTCCCCCTCCTCTTAAATGAGGTTAACAGAGCGAGCACTCCGTTAACCTCATTGTTTTGCTCGTGTGTCGCCACAGTGTGCAGCAACACACTAGTAGACCCCTGACCAGGAGGCTTCGGCTAGCCTCCCGGGCTCGGGGGTATCTCCAGGATGCCCCATGCACTCGCACAGGTCATCCTGTGATTTCCAGGGGCTGCATGGCCCCCGATCCCCACGGCCCCCACCGGTGAGCTGGCAGTTGTGTGTGGCTGATCTGGCTGCCCCAGGGCTGCTCTTTGATCATCTTTGGGGAGAACGGTGGAAGCCCGCTCTCCCCGCAGACCCGACAGAAACTCTTCTCACGGATCATGAGAAGAGCTTCACTAAGTCAGATCACTGATCGATCTAGCTCAGTATTGTCTACACAGACTGTCAGTGGCTTCTCCAAGGTTGCAGGCAGGAATCTCTCTCAGCCCTAACTTGGAGATGCCAGGGAGGGAACTGGGAACCTAGATGATCTTCCCAGAGCGGCTCCATCCCCTGAAGGGAATATCTTACAAGGCTCACACACCAATTCTCCAATTCATATGCAACCAGGGCAGACCCTGCTGAGCTAAGGGTACAAGTCATGCTTGCTACCACAAGACCAGCTCTCCTCTCCTAACTAATCAAAGTTAGAATAAATTGAGTACAAAATCCTAGTGAGATGTTATAACAAAGTCAGTGCATGCTTACAGTCATGAAGAAGCTCCACCTCAGCTTGTCACTCACCCCCTATTCACCACAACACTCACGGATACCATGGTGTTCATCTGAAGAGGCAGACATCGTATCCATGATTTTGTATCATGGATCGTATCATTTTTTCCAACACTGGGCCCCCAGATATTGTTAGACTACAGCTCCCATCATCCCTAGCTTCAGCCACTGTGGCTGGGGATAATGGAAGTTACAGTCCAACAACATCTAGGGACCCAAACTCCCATCGTCCCCTGTCACTATGGCCAATGGCTGCAGGTGATGGAAGATGTCATCTAGCAATATCTGGGGATCCTTGTTTGGGAAACCCTAATTTAGATGATCATGAATGAGTTGTGGAAAGTCTTGGCCTTCCACACTCCCCTTTCTCTTTCTTCCTCCTTTGCAAACAAGGGGAGATGAGAGCTGAAGTGAAAATTCTCCTAGAAACAAATTCAAAGTTTAAAGTGAGGGGAGAAAATATAAACATAACAGGAGAGATGTTAGGGGCAGGTAAGAAATAGAGAGATTTGGTTGGGTTGTTAAGGCAAGATAAAATGCCTTATGTGGCCTGAAAATCCTTTTAGCACCAAACCATGTGCTTAAAAAAAAGACCCCTGCACCATTGGCTCATTTGACCAACAGTAGAACTACTTGGAGGAGAAGCAAAGATGGAACTGGCAGCAGTAAAAAAAAGCCCATCCGGTTGATCAGTGTTGGGACTTTAAACTCATCATCAAGAAGAACGAACTCTAAGCTGCTAACCCAGTAGGAAGCTTTGGGTCAGATTTGAAGTAAAATGATGAGAAGGTGTACTGGGGAATCAACTAAGATCTTGGTTTAGCATATCTGTTTCATAGACCCAGAGCATTCTGATTACTGCAACTGCAGTGTTTTTGATGCGGGCAGTGGAATTCTGCTATTATTGGCTTCCTTTTTCCTTCCCCTCTGCACAGGAAACTAGAAACACTTTTAATAAAAGCTGGAGATAATGAGCAGAAGCGAGAGCGTCAGTCTCTTCAGATAAAACAGTTAAGGTGCTCCGACTACCTTTTAATCTCAGGATTTTATTCAATGCAGAATTGGATCAAAATGAGATAGAGGAGTTTCTCTCCGCCGTGCATGTGAATTGGGGTGTCAAGTAGAGCATACCATGCAGATCATTAAAGGACTAAAGACTTTAAAAGCTCTATTGTGCCGAGAGGGAGAAACGGCAAGCGTTACGGAGGAAGACACACTAAAAACAGCCACAGTGCAGCCCCTACTGCTTCTAGCCACAGAACATGTGCAAGCTTGTGCCATGCCTACCCAGTGAAGCACTGTTGCCAGATTAGAACATTCACCTGGTGTGGAGAAGGGGGGGAGGTTTATCTTTCTCCAATAAAGGGGGCTCAAACATGAGCCATTACTTACTTCATCAGCATAGCAACCATTGTACGAGGGGGTGCAAATGTCCCTGGGCTCGGAGGGGCGAGGGGCCCACAAGGGCCCTGCCACCCTGTCATGTGTGCCCTTTCACTGCCATGCCGCCGACTGCCATTTCACATTTACCCTTGGTGATGGTGGTGGCGGCGGGCAGGCTGCTCCCCCCTCCCTGGCCAGCGCACGGGCCTCCTCAGTCCCTGGCCGAGACGCCGGCTTCTCTTGCGCCTGCACGCGGGCCTCCCAGTTGAATAGGGACAGTGTTGTGTGGTGACTGGCGCACCGGCCAGGGAATGGGGAGGCCTGAGCACCGGCTGGAAAGAAGCCGGCACGGTGAGAAGCCAGCCTGCCCGCTGCCACCACAGGTAAATAGAGAGGGAAGCACAGTGGTGGGGCTGGAAAGCAGGAGGCATGGCTTTGGCGCTGGGGTACACGAGGAGCCTCCAAAACAACTTTGTCCTTGGGCCACCGGGAGTCTCCCTACACCCCTGACTTACTTTATTTATTTTTTTAGCATATGCAGGGGTGTGGCTATAATTCAGCAGATGAGTTCAAAGAACCCGGGGCCCCTGCTCCTGAGGGGACCCTCAGCTCCACCCTTCTCTGTTTTCTTCATTATCTCCCTCACTCTGAGGGGCCACCAGGGAGAGGGGCTAACATGGGCCCCCTCTCCCCTAGCTATGCCCCTGAGCATATGTATATACCATGCCAAACTTGCATCTCTGGGCAGTTTACAATAAAATAACACAAATTAAAACATTAAACATCAATACAATTTAAAGCAATGACAGATTCTATACATCTAATTAAAAGTCTGGATGAATAAATGTGTCTTAACAGTCCTTTTAAAAGCTATCAGAGATGAAGAGGCTCTTATTTCTGCAGGGGGCGCATTTTAGCGCTTCAGGGCAACAATGGAGAAGGTTCATCCCTGTGTAGCCAGCAGGTGAGCTGGTGGCAACAGCAGATGAACCTCCCTAGATGATCTCAGTAGGCAGCAGGGCTCATAATGGAGAAGGCATTATCTGAAATACTGGGCCTAAGCTAAGGATGCTTGCTATCCAAAACCTGCCCTGACTTGCATTCCCATTCATTCACTAAATTTCCAACCATCTGATAACTCAGTAGGCAGCAGGGCTCATAATGGAGAAGGCATTATCTGTGATGGATCCGGCAGTTGTGTGGGCGGCCGCTGCAGCTGCCCAGAGCAGACTGCTGCTTGTCTGCGGGGAGAGCGGGCTTAGCCCGCTCGCCTTGCAAACCCTCCCCAGGCTCCTCTCACGGATCGTGAGAACAGCCTCTATATATTAATAAAACTTTCTTTTGAAGGAGGCTGAGAGAATGGGGTTCTCTCCAGATTCAGGAACTAACGAATCACAAGATTTCCCCCCAGGTCATACGGAATAGGGAGTCTGGGTGTTTTTGGTGCTCTGCTGTAGATATGGCTTGGTTCATTTGTTTGAATCATATGGAGTTTTCTTCCCTGCAAGAATCCTTTTCGCTCTGCTTGCTTGTGGAACATCCTGATTTTAATTATGTTCGTTAAGATTTGAGAGTCTGAGTAGAGATTATCCGGCCAAGGAGTAAAGGGGAGCAGCAGGGGAAATGCAGGAAGAATTGGATCTTACAAACTTCTCTAGTTCAAAGATTCAGAAGGCATGACCACCGGCCATTTCTCAGGGGTCAGATGTGTCCAGATTTGTTTTGTCTTTACTGGACTCCTGCCCATCTACACAGTACCTAAAGAAAGACCATCAGAACAACACTGTAGGAGGAAATTATGATTATTCTAGCACCCCAGACAGGAACGTTAAAAAAAAAAGTTGCTTATTAAACATTGTCAAACTTTGTGATCTTGGCTGACATTCTGACTAACAAAGCACTAGTGCAATTAGACTGCGCTAGCTCAAGGTCACTTAGCTGCGTGAAGTCACTGGGATGTTCAAAATTGCACTTCTGCACAAAGGTTCCTTGCAAAACGTAGGGGGTGTGCCAGAGGTTGTGCATGCACCTCATTGTGCAACCTGTAGCAAACATGTCTGAGCTAGTGCCACACTCAGCTGGAAGACAGTCTCCAGACTCGGTGCAACAAGTTTGTGAAAGTGCTTTGTTAACCTGGATGGCAGCCGCTGTTTGTTAGAGGCAACTACGTGTCCTAAAATCGTATCATTCACCATGCAGTCATTTCTGGTGCCCACTAATGGGCTATTGGCACAGAAAGAGAAAAGAAGTGAAAATTAGCAATAATGGAAAGCACTTAACTTGTGACAATACGAAATTCAGATCTCAAAGCATGGTCTGAAGGCACATGATGAGCAACCTTGCATAAGCTAAGCAGGTCTGAGTATGATCAGTGCATGGATGAGAGACTGCCAAGCAATCCTATATGGCAGGAGTTCTCAAACTTCGGCCCCCATCCCAGAAATTGTTGGATTATAATTCCTATCATCCCCAGCCATGATGGCCAAAGACCATTCCCAATGTCTGGGGATCCATATCTACTTTCTGGAGCAAATCCCGAAATTAATTTTAAAGTGGCTAAATTCTGTGTGGCTGCTTATAAGATTAGATCTGTTAATTGTGGTTCTTGTGAATTTTTTTTTTTTTAATGTTTACACTAGCTGGATACAAAGGGTGGTTATGTTGCACTGTTTTTTGGTTTTTATTTCTAGTCATGGGCTGTAATAAAGTATTCATTCATTCTTGAGATCCAAGTTTAAGAGCCTCTGCTATGTGGGATATCATTTATTTATTTTACCGTCCAATCCAAAATGGTTCAGTGCAATTCACAATCAAAAATTAAACAATTTTTTAAAAGTATAACACAAAACTCATTAAAATCATTTAAAACCATTTAAACATTGGTAAAAACCAAGCTTCTTCATCATCATCAACAACAACGAGTCTTTACGGCTGTCTTGTATACATATAAAGATTATACACCTCATATTTCTGCAGCGAGCATGTTCCACAATCCAAAACTGGCTACTGAGAAGGCACAACCCCAAATCAATACCAGACAAACAGGCAACACCCAGAGGTGGACCTCTGCTGATGATTTTAATGAGCCATGGCAAACTTGCAGAAAAAGGCACTCTCACAGGTAACCTGGACCTAAGCCATTCATTTGGAAGGAAGGAGAAAAATAAGAACACTGTTTAGTTGTCATGGAATCTGGGGATGCCGTACTCACATACAGCACTCCCAAGAACATGCCTAGAAGCCTCATCCCCACTTTGACATGCTGTGATGTTCTGCCCTTTTACTCTCCATAGTTACAGAATTTTCAGAGCATTTCAGCGTAGGCTGTGGCTTTCAGGCATGCTCTCAGGAATGCTGTATGCAAGTACAGATCCCATAACAACTGAGCAGGACTAAGTACTACTAGTACTACTACAAGTAGTAGTAGTAGCAGCAGCAGCAGTAGAACTACTAGTAGTAGTAGTAACAACACTCTCATATATGGAGTTAAACCATTAGCCCCACTAGCCCAGTATTGTCTACCATGATTGGCAGCTGCTCTCCCAAGTTTGCAGGCAGATGGCTCTTTCCTAGCCCTGGTAGCTGAAATCGTTTTTAACTGAAGATGCCAGGGGGCTAACCGGGGACATTCTATATGCAAAGCATGCATTCAAACCCTGAGCAATAGTCTGAATTTACTCTCTTTGTAACTGAAGAGCTAAGCATACAGCACTAGTTAAAAAAACAGTTAAAGTGGGCTAGGAATATCTGAGCTGATTAGTTTAAACTAACACATTTTAGAATAAGGGAGGTAGCATTCCTGCAATTTCGGTGAAGCAAAATGATCCCTGTGTATATCTTATATTAATAGAAATGAACTAATTGTCTTTTAGTTTGTTTGTCTGTAGCTAACCAGAGCCAAATGTATTTTCTCCTGACCTGGTGCACTTTTTGAAAGAAGTCCTAATTTTCTGCAAAATCCTTTCTAATTGTACAGAGACCAAACTGCTAACTATATAACCTTGATTGGCAAGAGGGTCTCTCTGGCAGCAGCTGTAACATTGTCATGTGATATCACAGGTTGTTATTTACCTATGCTACGCTACGAAGTGTGACTAGACTTGCTGCATACCTGCAGTCTCTTCGAATAACAGCATTCCAAGGACTTGCAACATACCTGGAGCTTGCTTATTCCGGCTGTGTTTTAATGAGCTGGTACCTTGTCCTCCAGGAACCTTGAGCAGAGTGGAACACAGGAAGCTGCCTTATATACTGAGTCAGACCGTTGGTCCATCTAGCTCATTGTCTACACAGGCTGGCAGAGGCTTCTCCTAGGCTGCAAGCAGGAGTCTCTCTCAGCCCTATTTGGATACAACAGGGAGGGAATTTGGAACTACATTCAAGCATGCAGCTACTCTTCCCAGAGGGGCCCCATCCCCTAAGGGGAATTTCTTACAGTGCTCATACATGTAGTCTCCCATTCAAATGCAAACCAGGGTAAACTCTGCTTAGCAAAGGGGACAATTTATGCTTGCTTAACACAAAACCAGCTCTCCTCCCTTGCTGTGTGGCTGTCCATGCTTGAGACATGCTTGTCATCTGCTTGGAGGCACATGAAAATCAAGGACAATACACACAAATCCCCTCTTGCAGTAAGAGTGGGGTGAACAGGGCAGATGCGCAAACTATGTTACCAAAAATCTCTAAACAAGACTCCAAGAACTACCATCACCTTGTTTTTTAAAGAGCGCATTATAGCTCATATTATTGGCTGTGCCAATATGGCACATTATTTTCCCATAGAAAATAAAGTATCCCAAAAGGGCCAGTTTGAAGGATTCATCCACCAGCCCCTCTGAATCACATGGGAGAGAAGAAGGTATACACGTCTCCCCCAAACCAGGCACGCCCTCCCACCACTTCATAATCACTTGTAAAAGTAAAGTTGGGCCATCAAGTTGGTGTCGTTGTCTTGGTAGAATAGAGGAGGGATTGACCATTGCTTCCTCCCGCGCAGTATGAGATGATGCCTTTCAG
This sequence comes from Hemicordylus capensis, assembly GCF_027244095.1. Lineage (NCBI taxonomy): Eukaryota > Metazoa > Chordata > Lepidosauria > Squamata > Cordylidae > Hemicordylus > Hemicordylus capensis. The sequence continues at coordinate 20,238,857 of NC_069661.1, read as the reverse complement.
CCCCTTCCTATATCGCTGCTGCCCAATATGGGTGTTTGTTTCCCATAGTCTGAGAAACATACCAGCAGGGATTTGAACTACTACAACTTCTTGCTTGCTAAGCAAGTTATTTCCCCGCTGCACCACTCCATAATCACTTGGTGGTAATCACTTGGGGGTACAGTTAATCCAAACTTCCACTCAATATGTGAATTACATACTGCTTTGTAGTATTTAATTTGCATCTTGAGGACAGATTCATGATGTGTTTACCCCCATGTGATGTAAAAGGGCCATCACCCAATCTGGCTGTTAGATAAGACGGAATCAACATAACATACAAACAACCCCTTTGAACTCCTTGGAGGAAGAGGAAGATGCAAACATAATAAATGATTTGCATGGCAGCTGTAATGCACACACCAGACCTCAGCTTTTTGTCAGAGTTATTTGACTACAGAATGCGATACCATGTGAGTATAGACAGAGCTTCAACTTTAAGCACACAATTGGGTCCAGCAATTGTGTTTGTTATTCAACAGCAATTATTCAATAGCAACAGCAATTATGTTTGTTATTCAGATAGATCAGGCCCCCATAGTTCACCGCCACAGCTTGGTGAGAGAGAGGGAATTCACCTTCTGTTCAGCCACTTTCCTGATCTGGATTCCCATTGTGGTGGCTATTTGCCCGAGGGAGAAATTCCCATTGGCATTATGGGAGCTTTTTGGAGGGGCAAACAGCCACCATGGTGGGATGGGACACCTGTTTGGGACTGTGGTAGAACAGAGTGGTGACAGCCAACAACCTGGATGGCTTTAAGAGGGGCTTAGATAACTTCATGGAGGAGAGGTCTATCAACGGCTACTAGTCAGAGGGCTATAGGCCACCTCCAGCCTCACAGGCAGCATGCCTCTGAGTACCAGTTGCAGGGGAGTAACAGCAGGAGAGAGGGCATGCCCTCAACTCCTGCTGTAGGCTTCCAGTGGCATCTGGTGGGCCACTGTGTGAAACAGGATGATGGACTAGATGGGCCTTGGGCCTGATCCAGCAGGGCTGTTCTTATGTCCTTAGAGTGTTAAACTTCTCTCATTCCATATGCCATTGTCCAAACCCAGCTGCTATTACTGACTTTAAAACAAGCACAGTAGCCTCAATCATGTGCTTAAAGTAGCATCCAGATTGGCCCTTAGACCATTCTTCTGCTGCACCAGCACAGATCAATGCTTGCAGCTCTGCAATTATTTGCCACACAGATCAGACAGTAATGCAGAACTGAGCCAAAGTATTTCTCCGTTCCCCCTATTTTAACTGCCCCACTCAAAAGGTGGAATTGGGGGTGCATTTTGGCAATTGGGGTGGGCAGTGAAATGTTTTGAGCAAAATTGGGGCTGGCGGGAGTAGCACCCCACTTCCTGCCCTAAACTGATTCAAGTTTCACCCACATGAGGTTGACAAATAACATGTCAAGATAAACTTTTCTTAATTCCAGAGGACATAAGAAGAGCACTGGAACCCATAAAACTTGGAACCCATCTAATCCACTATCGTGTTAAGCAGTGGCCAGCCAGATGCCTCCAGAAGCCTGCAAGCAGGGCATGGAGCAACAACCCTCTTCTGTTGTAGGCCACTAATATCTGATATTCAAAGGTATACTGCTATAGAAAAAGGAGGCTCCATTGAGCATTTATGGCAACCAACTGTCGATTGGCGATATCCTCCATGAATTTGTCTAGCCCTCTGAAAAGCCATCTAAGTTAATGGCCATCACATATCTTATGACAGTGAGTTCCATAAGCTAACTGTGCATTGCGTAAAGGTGTACCCGCTTTTGTCTGTCCTGACAATCAATTTCATTGGGCAACCCAGATCTCCACTGCTACGAGAGAGGGAACAACCAGCTCTTTTTATCCTACCTCTGTATCATTCACAACATTACAAACCTTTATTATGTATCCCACCAGCTGTCTAAGTTTAAAAGACTCAAATCCTTTCATTTTTCCCTTGTGGGGAAGGAGCTCCAACGCCTTGATCATTCTGGTTACCTTTTTCAGTTCTTTTCCCAGCTCTACCATATTCTTTGAGATGGCACAACTAGCAACTAACTAAATGCAGCCTGGCCATGGATTCCTATAAACTAATTGCTTCCCGTAGTGAGTGTGAAGGGACCGGAGTGGGAAGAGATGGAGATTCCACGGGGTGGGGGGGAAGTCTCTATCTTTCTGTAGTAGGCTTCCTGTGCTTTTAGGGTAGAGGTTCCCAAGTTTGGGTCTCCAGGTGCTGGACTACAACTCCCACCATCCTTGGCCACAATGGCCTTTGGCCATTCACAGGGGTAATGGGAGTTGTAGTCCAGCGACATTTGGGGCCCCAAGCCGGGCCCTCCTTGTTATTAAGGACAGGAAGCTGCCTTGCAGATGTTGCCTACATGTGACATGAATATTAAGGCAGACAAGCACCTGCCGTGTTTTTGAAAGTGATGTGCACATGAATTACATGCTGAGAACTGATGTAGTGCCATGGGAAAGGGAGTGAGTTGAGCAGTCCCTGTTCAGATCCCACCTCAGCAAGCAGAAGGTCCCAGGCTCAATCCAAGGCAGCATCTCCATGTAGGGCTGGGGGAGATTCCTGCCTGAAACTTTGGAGAGCCGCTGCCGGTCAGAGCAGACAATACTAAGCTAGATGGATCAATAGTCTGACTCAGTCTAAGGCAGTTTCCTACCTTCCTAACTACACTAAGTGGCCTGAGAGAATCTACTGTTTCCTCATCCTCATCTTTTCCCACAGCTAATAATAAATCCCAGCTGACCTTACAGGGAAATACTCAGTTATTGCTTGAAGGGTTTTGGACTTTTGCAATCTGCTGTATAAATGCTAGTCAGAAGAATAGCTACAAATCAGAAGCCACCTGGCTCACACCTTTCCAGGCTTAAAAGGTTGCCCAGCCTTGCCTAGAAAACACAGCAGACAATCGGACCAAAAATGTAAAAAAAATAAAAATAATAATAATAATAATAATAATAATAATAATAATAATAATAAAGCCTTACAGCCCTGATGTTCGACAATCCTATTGACGATCCATTTATGCTATTTAAAAAACACAGCGCCAAATCCTTCCAAATACACAGACGCTCCGGTTCCTGGCGAGATCAAAGCCCGACATTTAGAAACGATTACAAGTTTTAAAAGAAGGGGGCAAACGCAGCCAAGTACTCAACTTGTCAGGAGACAAGACAGACAGGGACTCTGCTTTTCACAGCAGCGTTCGGAAGGGACCATCTATCAAAAAAGAAGCACTAATGAGTCTAGTGGAGAGAGCTTCATGTTTGGAGAGGGGGGGCAGGGAAGTCCAGGGAGGTTTTAAAGCAAACTCTCAGTCCAGAATACAGATGCGACCTGATCTTTTGAGAAAAAGCAAAGCGAGCTCCCAGGGATGCTTGAGGCTGCTTCCCACCGCATACAATCCGAACAAACACTCTGGCAACACAGTGCAGCCCAGGCAGGGGCACCGAAGGGAAAAACTGTCGTCTTTGATTGACGAGAGCATCACCTGGCTGAGCCCCATCTGCCTTGCCTCTTTTCATCAGCAATGGGTGGGGGTGGAGGGGGGGGCAAAAGAAAAGTGAACTGCCCAGAAACGGCTGCCCTATGGAATCCCTCTGCCGCCATCAGCATTTACATCTCTCACTCTAGTAACATTACCTTTCGTTCTATTGTTTCCCATGGTTCCCAATTCACTGGGCACTCGAGGAAAGATAAGAGTGCCGATCACAAATGAATTCCATTTACTGCGGACACCCACCAGGTATTACACTATAATTTAACATTACTCCAGGCATCAGCGTTGGCAGAGAAAACCTTTGCCACATAGCAAGGTAGATGCTGCACGATAACCGCTATTGAATCAGAAGCAGCATATTATGTCCTGTAAGGCTTGGATTACATTTTTCTCTCTCTTCCCCCCACCCCCAGTTCCTTTTGCTTCCCATCCCAAATAAATAAGAGGCAGCAAAACTCACAATCTCCAGCTTTCCTGTCTGTGCTAGAAGATGAAGATATAGGAAGCAGGGGTCCCAGGAGTGACAGTATCAAACATCACCTCTGAATGGAGCTGAATCATTTAGGATTCCTCGTTCAGCATTTAGCAGCACTCCCAACAAAAAGAGAGACCACCTCCGCTGAACTAATGCACAGTACTTTGCAAATTGGCTGGTAATCAAGGTAGCCGGAGCAGCCCGTTCCTGCATTACACGGCATCGGTGCGCGAAGGCTTAATCTCGTTACATGATCAATCACCTCGACCATATGTGCCCATGTGGCGTACATTCAACTTGCTGCTTGAGCCCTTTACCGGTGTCGGCAAAGAGGCATCCTGCTCCCCCTCTCCCCACAAGCGGCAGGAAAGCAGAAGGGAGACAAGAGCATACACGTGGGAATTCAGCACATAATTGAACAATAGAGGACTCGGCAGCAAACAGTACCACACCGGAGGAACTCTGCCTGGCTCTCTCTGCACAGCAGCCAGCACGAAACAACCCCCAGCACCTCTTCCCCTCCTCCTGCCTCCTTGTTTTCCCTCCCCCACTCCCAGCCATACCCAAGTGATAGTAGGGACAGGAAATGGACTTTCCAGTTGTTGACAGAGCAAAGACCTGACATCAGCATGTAGCTCTTATAAAGGTCGTTCACACAACCTTATGCACCCTTGGGCTTGCTGGTGCCACACATCCACATGAGCAGCACACAGCGGCTCCAACAACGGCCGGGGAGCAGGAGGACAGTAGGCTGTGGCCTCCCACATCCCACAATGCACGGGACGATGAGCATGGTGCATAGGGGGATTCCCTCACAAGCCGGGCGCATTAGGCCTGCTGGCTGAGCAGACATACAACCGGGGACCTGGGTAGAAGGGCCCGCTCACCCAGGTAAAAACCTCAGGCTACACACAGGGCAGCACCAGGATCTGCCCCAATCCTGTGCTTCACACGAGCAGCCCTACCAACTTAGGTATGCTCAAGCCTGAGGAGAGCTGCTCATGAGGATGCCTTTTAGACTCCCATACGGATGATGTGAAATTTCTCAAGTTTCATGACCGGGGCCAGGGAGCCAGTTTTATTTGCAGAATTTACATCAGGATAGGAAACCAAATTTAGTGTGAATGACTCAGCCTCCAGGGCAAGGGGAAAGGAGGGTTACTGGATTGGATGCCCAAACCTACCCTCCACTTTCCAAAGCGGTGTCATGAAAGTGGAAATTCTCTCTTCCCAGTCTTGCAGGCAGGAAGGACACTGCCTCTCTTTGCAGATGCCAGCAGAGGCGTATCTAGGGAAAATAGCGCCTAGGGCAAACACTGAAATTGCGCCCCCTGTCCAAGCATCTGACACCCATCTTTCAGACAACTTTACCATAATATCAGCTGAAAAATACAAGTCAAGCTCGTTAATCTTTTAATATTTCAAAAACTATTTAGCAGTGGACTTAGCCAGACCAAAAAATGCTAGAAAAATACAAATTTCAGGATGTGGGGGCTCATGAAATACCCAAATACTATGTGGAGATGTACTTGGAAAACTAAACAGAAGTGCCTGTCTAATTCTCTACTATGCATTGTAGCATCACCATTACATAAGTTTTAAAAATCAATGGAGAATTTGACTTTTCCCAGATACTCTGTAAATAATTAAAGGATATGCAGAGTAAACTGTGTCACTGCTTGAAATATATTCTAGTCTTTCAGAAAGACAGTTAAAATGAGAGAAAGAGAGCAAGAAACTCCCAGTGGGCCTTAATATTAAGGGTTGCACACTGATTCAAAGACAAACTCACCATTAATAGCCATATTAGCAAGACATCACATTTAACTCACTTATCACAAGAAGCAAAGTAAGAGCAAATGAATACAATCCTAGCTCTTAAGCGTCAGCTCAGTATTCACAAGCCCTGATTCTCTGTACATAGTGCCAATCTGAATATGTGTACAGTGTCTTATATTATATTATTATTATTATTATTATTTTTACCCGTAGCCCCTTTGGGGGGCTTCCTAAAGGCTGGGGGGTTTGCAAAGATTCCCCCTCACCCCGCTGGACTCTAGGGCCTCGCAGGGACCATTTGAACATGTGCAGTGGCCGTTTTTAAATATAATCTTTTTTTAAAGGCCACTGAAAACAAAATGGCCACCGTGCATGCTCAAATGGCCTCTGCAAAGCCTGGCATGACCTAGAGCCTCACAGAGGCCATTTTAGCATGCACAGTGGCCATTTTGTTTTTGGCAGCCATTTTTTTTAAAAAAATTAATTTTACAAAATGGCGCCCCCCTTCAAGTGGCACCCGGGGCACGTGCCCTGCCTGCCCTACCCCTAGATACGCCCCTGGATGCCAGTAAGATCTCCTCAGTCTCTATCACCACCACTTGCCTGTCATGGCACTAAGGGAGCAGGGAGGAAATTTACTGGTAAGGATAGAGAGCAAAGCATAATAGCATTTCTGCTTAAGTGCAATGCCAGATCCACAGAGCTCCATAATTTCAACGGGAGACATAACTTGACACCACAGAGCAAGGAGGAGAGTTGTTACAAGAAGAGGAAACAATACAAACAAACACAAACAGCTGATTCTTACAATCAATCTCATATAGAAAATAAATAAATAAAATAAGTAAATAAAAACTGGAGATCCTGCAGAAAATGTTGTCTGAACACAGAACCTTTCAGAGATGTCATTGACAAACCGAGCAAATCTAGGATTAATTATCTTGGCTTAAATGTTGGTTTTTCACTTCGCCAGTCTGAGACCCCTGAAAAATCCTGCCTTCACATGGCACACTCCACAGGAACATGCACATGGATGGGATATCCAGTTTTCATTTAAACTGACATGATGAGGTCAATTGTGAGAACCAGCCCTAAGAGTATACACTGCACAAATGTATACAAAAAGGTTCAGGGGCCTATTTGCTTATTTATTTTTAAAACTGGTGTCAGGACAGCACCTGCCTGTAGGTCTCACAAAGTAATGCAGCAACCTCACCCTTAATCATCTCAAGTAATATATTCCAAGTGATACAGGAGTGTACAGGTCAGATGTCAGACCATCCAGCTCAACACAGGGGAGAAACCATCTCGGAAAATTCTCCATTGTTTCTCCTTGGGAGAAACCCTGAACTTCTCTTTTGAATTTCACTTTGGATAAATTTTGGTTCCAACCCTAGCTCAGTGTTCTTTCCCCACAATATTTATCTATTTATCTATCTATCACATTTATATACCACCCAAACTTTCGTCTCTGGGTGGTTAACATAAAACAATTAGAACACATGTAAAAATGTAAAACAATTCAACAATTTAAAATCAATCACAAAATTAAAACCAACAAATTTTAAAAGGCTGAGAAAGCTTGGTTAAAAAGATGGGTTTTCAGATGTTTTTAAAAAATTGCCAGAGATGGGGAGGATCATATCTTAGTAGGGAGCGCATTCCACAATCTCGGGGCAGCAACCGAGAAGGCCTATCTAGCAAACCAGATTGCTAACAGCAAAGAACCATCAAGTTAGAAAAGAGCAAAAGGCTATTTAGTCTACCCTGCAAGTATAGACCTAGAAGATGGTAAACTATGCCTAGTCAGGATGAAACCAGACGAAACTCTGGTGGAGGTCTGCAGCAGTCCTAACGTGCAAATTGGTTGTCTGACCTGCGTCTGGGATGAAAGACTAATCGAACCATCTAGTAGCTGGTTCCCTCAGAAGTTTCCCTCAGGATAACTGGCGCTCGTGACCGACTACTCCCTACGCAGTTTTAGAGGACTACAAGGCTGGGGAATCTACTCACACATTCATCTACTATGCCGCACAGTCTACAGTGCACCACAGTCAGAAACCACAGCAAACAAGTTGCATCTTGGATTTAAGTGGGTCTGTTGATTGTGAGTTGTACTGTATTTTTGTGATTTATAAATTTTCATCTCCTGGCTGGTTTGATTTTATTGTTTGGCCTGTGTGGGTGGTGGTTTTTGTTTGTTTGTTTGCTGCTGCAGGCTGTTTTATTGGTTTGGTGTTGTATCTTTAAAAAAAAAAAAATCGTGTGAGCTGCCTTGAGCTTTCCTTTGGAACTGGAAACGTGGGACATAAATATGCATTAAAAAAAACCTAAAAGGTAAAATAAAGTTGGATCAGATCGAGAAATCATTTAAGTCATAACCGGACAACTGAACTACTAATCTCTTAAATTTGTTTACAAGTCTTTTATGGACAGACTAGAAAATATCTTTTATATCCTTCTTATATACATCTTTCGATTAGCTGTGGGGGTCAACTCAGGTTAGGATCATGTATGCCATGAGGAAGGGTTTTTTGCTTTGTTTTGTTTTTTAAAACCCTTTCCCCCAGTGGTGGCTGCTGCCTCTTGGGGCTGGGGGCAGAGGGGAGGGGGAGGGGGAGGGGGCTGGGGTAGCCACAGGCAGGGCTAATAGTAGGCAGGTCCAACCCTAAGTTAGAAAGAACTAGCCCCTGGTTTTTTTCCATCTACAGTTTACTTTTCTCAGTCAAAATCTCCATCATTCACACCAGCACTTGGCAGCTGGCTATTTAGTGCTCATTTAGTGCTAGAATTACCCCTTGGCTGGCTTTGGGTAAAGGAACCCTGCCCTTAGAGCAGTTCATGGTGGGTGTCAGTGTGGAAAGTAGCTATGCCATCCCTCTCTCTCTCTCTCTCTCTCTCTCTCTGAGGTCCCCATGCCTCTTCTTCCCCTCAGGAAGTAGCTCCATCCCTTCTTCTATCAGGATTGCCTCAATTTCTCTCCCCTCCATGCAATGTCAGCCCTCTCCGCCTCACCCCATGCAGGTCTAGGCTAAGAAAATCCACTGAAGGAGGCGGGGGTTGAAGTCTTGAGCACCTATTTGCAGGTAGCACCTGAATACACACATTTCACACTGCCTGAAAATGTCACAGTATATTTGACCACACACAGAGAGCCCATTAATTTCCTTTCTTCTCATAAATATGCACATACAGTACATACTTTTTTTTTTCAAAGCAAAGACTTATTTCTCCCTTTCTCACAATATAAACATTTCTAGGATATGTCCTTGGGCTGCAATCCTATGCAACAGTTACTTGGGAGTAAGCCCCAATGAATTCATTAAAGCTTTACCAACCTTATTCATTAAGGAGCCAGCGTGGTGTAGTGGTTAGAGTGTTGGACTAGAACCGGGGAGACCAGAGTTCAAATCCCCATTCAGCCATGATACTAGCTGGGTGACTCTGGGCCAGTCACTTCTCTCTCAGCCTAACCTACTTCACAGGGTTGTTGTGAAGAGAAACCTAAGTATGTAGTATACCGCTCTGGGCTCCTTGGAGGAAGAGCAGGATATAAATGTAATAATAATAATAATACTTAGAATAAACTGTATAGAATTGGATGCAGTTCTATGCAACATTTTCTTGAGACAATCCTTTATCAGATTTGAAAATTAAACCATATAAATCAGGAGGACTTCTCCTTTCAATACCACACACACACACACACACACACACACACACACACACACACACACACACGGTAATAGACAAAATAATCAACTGACAGCAAACAAAAACTGGCATAAGGACTATAGAGTGGTGGAGTTTAGGGGTGTGCATGGAACTGCTTCTGGCGGTTCGGTCTGAGTCTGAACTGGACTTGTACCAAGCTGCTTGGTCCACACACTGGTTCTACCGAACCAGTTAGCGGCTCAGTTTGTGTTCCGAACCGGGGTAGAACCAGTTCACCCCTCCCCCATTTCTAGTGCTTGTAAAGGGGAGTCTTGTAAGAATTCCACTTTACAAGCACCCCGATGGACCCTACAGGATTTTAAAAGGGGCGGCAGGTGGTTATCTTACCTGTGGCGGTGAGGCTCCTTGGGGGCAGCGGCATACTGGAAGCAGCTCCCCTAGGCCCCACCAGTGTCCCCCCATCATCTTGGGCTGGCGGGGGCCTGGTTCGGGCTTCCATGCAAGTGAAGAGGCCATTAGAGTGACCTCCGTGCATGTGTAGAGGCCATTTGCATCACCACGAGTTGAACCAAACCAGTTTGCACAGCCCTAGTGGAACTACTTGTCTATTTTGGACTGGCCTGGTTCCCAAGCTGTGCCTGATAGGTTGCCCATGAAGAGAAGGCAATGATCTCAGAATTCTTTAAAAATAAATACAAATATTTCTGCATTAAAGACACACACAGCTCAAATTTCAGTTTAAATGCTTTGTTTTATTTGGAAGCTATAGCCCACTCCCTTTCTTTCACCCTCTAGAGAGGTGAGAAACTAAGAGAAAGAGAAAGGAGCTAACAAGAGGCTTGGCTTGAAGTTCCAGAACAAGAGGGAAGGTGGGGTGCTGCTTGCTTGTTAGTAAAAGGACTACTCAGAGGAAGTGCCAGTCCACCATTATCCGACACTTCCCCTCTTATTCTCTAGCTCTCTGAACATTGCCATGATTTGCTAGTGGCATTTTTAAAAAGGAAAGATATCCAAGTAAATGCTGGAGAAATCCAATGCCGCCTGACGGCTTCGTTGAGCTGCTGAGTGAGAAGGAAAAGTCTGACTTCCCTCTGGAGAATGGGAGGGTGGAGAATGGTATTCAGGGCTCCTACCTTCTGAACTCCATTTGTTTGCTGTGTCTGAGTGCTCCCATTTTTCACACAGATCTCCAGAGAGTCTGCTCAGCCTGCTGAGAAGGACGCTAAGAAATAAGGTGACTGGGCTGGCTTGTTTGCTGGCTATTGATCAGAATAGGTCCTTGTAAGCAATGCTGATTGGTTGGGGGCAGGTCTAGCCACTGCCCACCCTTGGTGGGAGGGGGCAAAAGAAAGGCAGATCCTGATTGGTGCTGGGGCACTGAATATGCAAATATTTATTTACTAAATATGGTATTACTTCATTTGGGAGGAATGGAATTTGAACACCCTAAAAGGGAGGAAATGGCTTTACAAAGGAATTTAGAAAAAAGACCAACAGCCAGAGCCATCGAACGGCAAGCAGTGGAAATACAAGAGCAACATTCAAGTGAGAGAAACACGCAGGGAGAAAGTGAGAGAGGAAGGTCCCCTTTTGGGACAGGGGATTTTCTTATTCTTATTTCTTTTTCTATGTAAACTGCTTTGTGAACTTGTGCACTGAAAAGTAGAAAAATGAAAAATAATGATAATAAAATAATAATGATGATGATGATGATGATGATGAAACAAAGCAGGCCTACAAGAAAGAACAAGTCAAGAACCGAGCAGAAAAATGGAGAAATAAGCCCCTGCATGGTCAATATTTGCACAGTATAAGTGGAAAATCAGACATCACCAAGACCTGGCAATGGCTTAAGAATGGCAACTTGAAGAAAGAAACAGAGGGTTTAATACTGGCTGCGCAAGAACAGGCACTAAGAACAAATGCAATAAGAGCCAAAGTCAAAAAATCCACCACAAACAGCAAGTGCCGCCTTTGTAAAGAAGCAGATGAAACAGTGGACCACCTAATCAGCTGTTGTAAAAAGATCACACAGACGGACTACAAACAAAGGCATGACAAGGTAGCAGGGATGATACACTGGAACATCTGCAAAAAATACAAGCCTCCTGTAGCCAAGAATTGGTGGGACCATCAAATTGAAAAAGTTGAAGAAAATGAAGATGTAAAAATATTATGGGACTTCCGACTACAAACAGACAAACATCTGCCACACAATACACCAGATATAACTGTAGTCAAAAAGAAAGAAAAACAAGTTAAAATAATCGACATAGCAATACCAGGGGATAGCAGAATAGAAGAAAAAGAAATAGAAAAAAATCACCAAATACAAAGATCTACAAATTGAAATTGAAAGGCTGTGGCAGAAAAAGACCCAAATAATCCCAGTGGTCATTGGTGCCCTGGGAGCAGTTGCAAAAGACCTTGAAGAGCACCTCAACACCATAGGGGCCACAGAAATCACCATCAGCCAATTACAAAAAGCAGCTTTACTGGGAACAGCCTATATTCTGCGACGATATCTATAACAACAGCAACAACATTGACAATAAAATTCAGCCATCCTAGGACCTTGGGAAGGACTAGCTGTCTGGATAAAACAAACCAGTCAATAACACCTGTCTGACTGTGTGAATAAATAATAATACAAGGGCAGCATTAATCTAAATGTTGCCCACTATATCCTGAGCTAGAACAAGCAAAAATGTACAATATGGCATTGCACAAAATCCTTCCTCTTATCTCCTTAACTCTCCAACTAGAGTGACTCATTTTTACTAAAATCTATTTCTCCGTGTTCCTCACTCATTCCCACTCAAAACATTGGAACTCCACACTGCAAATACGCAAGCCTCAACAGGAATGCAGAGACAGTTGTATGCACCTCGTTGCTGTCCATTGTCAGCAGGAACTGGATGAGTCTCCCGATTCTGATCCTGTCAGACCCCGTAAGACTGCACTTGCTCCAGACACAGATGTCAATTTACACTTCAGTTTTGAAGAAGAGGAAAAAGTTGAGGCAGACCAGTGGGGACAGCTGCACAAGTACTGAAAAGTCTGCCAAGAAGATGGGTCTCTTCAGGGTCCAGACCTTTGCCGGGCTAAAGAGAAAAGCAGGCAGGCAACCAATACTACCTTTCAATGGATAGATCAGGGATTCTCAGCATTGGGTCCCCAGATGCTGTTGGACTTCAACTCCCATAATCCCCAGCCACAGTGGCCTTTGGTTGGAGTTTATGGAAGCTGAAGTCCAAGAACATCTGGGGGCCCAATGCTGAGAATCCATAGGATAGATAACCTAATGGCTGTCTGTGCACAAAAGACAGAATTCTGATCATGTTCCCAGAAAAGGAAGTAAAACCTTAGTTCAAGCTCACCAAAAGAAAGACAAACAGCAACACACACATATGCCAGAAGGCAAAAGGACTCAGGGCTTCCAGGGTTTTGGATGTAATACTCCACAGAGCAAACAGACTTTCCTTGAGCAACATAGCTTGATTTGCAGTGGAGTGACAAATGTGTTCCATTGTGGAACTTGGAAATACTGAGGGCTGTACAATGGGACATTTTCTGCTGTCATCATCTCGCAGTTTCCAGGCTTAGCATGACCATGCACACTTTCCAGAACTGTGTTTAGAATGATATGCACATGTGTATGTACTATAATAATCCACCTAATGGCACAGCAGGGAAATGCTTGACTAACAAGCATATGGTTGCCAGTTCAAATCCCCACTGGTACTATATCAGGCAGCAGCAATATAGGAAGATGCTGAAAGGCATCATCTCATATTGTGTGGGAGATGGCAATGGTAAACTCCTCCTGTATTCTACCAAAAGAAAACCACAGGGCTCTGTGGGTGCTAGGAGTCGAAATCAACTTGATGGCACACTTTACCTTTATGTATTGTAATATGAATAAATAATGAGGCAAGGAGGAAGAGGGAGAAAGGAGCACTTCCCCCAAAATAAATCAGTGGTATTTGTCTGCACACCTCTAAGGTGTGCGCTTGTGTGTGCACTCACATCTTTTTATGTCCTTTCAGTTAATTTTATATCCTGCTCGGGTTTGATCAAGAAGTCCCACTCTGGATGCATGTGTGCACACACACTGCCTTGATACTGCCACCCAGAAGAAAACTCATTCTGCATACAGATGAAAAAAAAATTAGAGAGAACACTCTTTGTTTGTTACTTGGTTGAAATGTACATGGATTTAAAAACTGGTCGGAGTTTAAAGAGATGGGGCTGTAGTTCAGTGGTAGAGCATCAGCTTTGAATGCAAAAGATCCAAGGTTCAATCCCTGGCAGCATCTCCAGGTAGGGCTGGGAAAGACCCTTGTCTTAAACCCTACTCAGCTGCGGCCCATCAGAGTAGACGATACTGAGCTAGATGGACCAATGGTCCAACTCAATATAAGGCAGCTTCCTATGTAACCATTTAGGGATGCAGTGAATATGTGTACTTTTTGTTTCTGGGAAGGGGGGGGGATCACATATTTTTGTCTTGATCATTTATTAACAGTTGATTACTTTCTTTTTTCTTCTTCTTTTCTGCATGTAGTATGGTTTGTGTTGCCTATTTTAAAAAGGAGGGATATAAGGGGTTTTTTTTTAAATGCAGTTCTGGAAAATGAGTGATAAGAACATAGGAAGCTGCCTCGTAACAAAGCAGACCCTTGTTCTTTCTAGCTCAGTATTGTCTACACTGACTGGCAGCAGCTCTCCAAGGTTTCAAGCAGGAGTCTTTCCCAGCCCTACCTGAAGATGACAGGGATTGAACCTGGGATCTCAGATGCTCTCCTTCTAAGCTACAGTGGGAGATTCCCTAAGTGGGAATGTCTTACAACAGACAGTGCTCACCCCCAATACCAGCTCTCCTCCCCAACATGCAAGAGGATTCTGAACACTGGACACTGATCTACATAAAAAGAATATAAGAACATAAGAAGAGTCTTTCTGGATTAGATGAAGAGTCCATCTTGCTTCCCACAGCAGCCATGCCCACAAACAGGGAAACACCACTGCGACTAGTATACAGGGATATACTGCCCCTGAAAAATGGAGGTTCCACCTAACCATCAACTACATAGCTAAAAGATGCAGTCTTATTGCAGAGGATGTTTTCCAAGCTGGTCAGCTTTTTTGCAAGAATCTATTTTGGGCGCTAATTAAGTCCAGAAATTGATTCATGCAGGCCCTGGAGTAGGTCTTGAGAGTATGCTCACATGTGGGGCTTAAGTAGCACAGGAGAGACTCAACGGCAGTTTCTGTTGACATCCACTAAAGTTAAAATGCACCAGAGGCATTTGCAATGCAAATGAGCATCCTGACCAACATAGGCTTGTCATTTCTAATGCAAATGAGCATCCTGGCCAACATGGGCATGACATTCACATAAGACAAAGTTATTTTGGAAAGGAGCACTTTAAATCCCATGCACACATGGAGATGGCGGTAGACATTTTTTGCAATTTGGAAAAGTAGAGTTGCCACTGGATTTTTCCTGAAGAGAAATTCTAGGTGAATCTGAAGGATCCTGCACAAGCAAAACATCCATAGGAAATTTCCTTCCTTTTTCTCCCACTCCTAGTCCCTAGCCCGGGGATGAGAGACAGGAGCAACTTCCTTCCCATCATGCCCTCTCCCTCCATCTTATCAGGCTGGCATGGCAAGCAGACCCCCATGCAGCATCCAGGTCTCATGGGTAGAAGGCCAGGCACATATTCGCTGCTCTGACAACAGAGTTGCGGTTGGTCTCAGCAATTGCCAGGCCTTAGCTGCACTTAGGGGGCAAGGTACAGAACCAGAAGTCTCCTTCCCCCTTGTTGCTGTTTGCGGGGAGGGCGGGTTGGCCTGGCCTCTCATAGAGAACTGGAAATGTGGCAGGCAGCTTTGCCCTCCCTCAGACACACAAACAGCTGAAATGTAGACCAGGAAGGATTTCGATAAAGTTTCACAAAAACTCTCTCAAAAGCCTCACACATCTCTACACGAAACAAAATCTGAATGGTCACAGATTCACATCTTCTCTGCTCCTCTGTCCACCCCCCACCCCATACAGTTACTGGACAGGAGCTCATTGGCTCTGGCTGCCGCTAATAACAAGCTGTGAAGGAGATGTCACAATATCACACCCTGCATACAGTGGACTGATGTCATACCATGGTTACTCTGGCCTTTCTGGAAGGCTGAGAACAGTCCCGGGTAAGAATGAATGTTTGTTTTCATGCATATTTCCAACAGCATGCCAGAAGCATTTGGCTGGCCCCGCTCTGCACAACTGGTCAACTGTTCTGAAGGGTCAACCAACATCTTAGCTTGCTGAAGGAACTGTCTAAGGGTGGGATTGGGAGATTACGGCCTCCTTGTTTCTTGCAGTATGGTGAGATCTGTGCCAGTGACTATTGCAGTTGGGTGAAACGAAGGTTGCAATCAGTTCCACGTGGCTTTCCACCTTCATGAAGACTGCAGAAACACTAGGGAAGTTCACATGATCAGTACTTGGGTAGGAGATGCATCTTACCCAGGTTCGGGAGCTGTGCACATCGTTTTGTGATCACATGTAAGTGTACAAGGTAGGAGCTAGCTAGGTAGGGTGAGCACACTTCCACATTCGCAACAAGATAGCAGGGAAAACCTGTCCTGCTGCCCTCTGCTGAGTCAGACCATTGGTCCATCTAACTCAGTATTTTCTACATGGACTGGCAGCAGCTCTCCAAAGTTCCGGGCAGGAGTCTTTCCCAGACCTATGTAGAGATGCCAGATAAGGAACCTGGGACCTTCTACATGCAAATCATGTGCCCTACCCTTGATCTATGGCTGCTCCCAGTGATGTGTTTAGAAAACCAAAGCAACTCCATTTTACTTAGAAAACCTCATTCTAACTTAAAGTAACCCCAGCCCAGCTCAGGGACATCACTGCCTCTCATGATCAACGTCGTTATCTCTCTCCACTAAATTGTATCTATGAAACTTGGTTCTCACAAGGTTCTCACTGTTCTTCACTGACAGTTAAGAAAACAGGATTTAAGCAAATAAGGAGTAATCACCAGATGAACAATGAATCATTTGCATGCGTACTAGATACTTAGACCACCATTTTATTGTCACGTATACTGTGTCTAGGGTGTCAGCATCATTCAGATTGTTTGTATAAATGTAAGATGCACCTATAACCAAACGGTAATCGGTTTGAGAGTGTAAGCCTACTGATTACCTATTGCTAAACTGCAGTAGCAATAAAAGCCTCTAAATGATTCCCACTGAGTCTGTTTGATTGACTAAGAGGCGGATCCAGGGACGAACCATGTTCACACCACCAGGAGCTGACATCCTAAGCAGCTTATCACTTTTTTCTAGCACATAGGAAAGCACATCACCTCTTAAAACTGCTAAGGAATCTGTAGTCCTCTTAGGAAGCAAGATGCCTCTGAATACCAACTGCAGGGGAGCAACCACAGGAGAGAGGCCATGCACATACCTCCTGCCTTTGGGCTTCTCAGAGGCAACTGGTGGGCCACTGTCTGAAACAGGATGCTGGACTAGATAGGGCTTGGGCCTGATCCAACAGGGCTGTTTTTATGTTCTTAAGTGCTACACCCTGCTCATGTACTCATCAGTGTAGAAGTGAATGCATGGAGTGGTTATTTTGCCAAGATTCAGGAGCAGTGGGCTTGCAATGTGAATCTACCCAGCTCATAGTCCACAAATATATTTCAAGGTGAGCTGCCTTGCCTCTGAAAAGGGCCTCCTGCTCATCATTTAAACTGAGAATATTTTGAGTGCATAGCCCTATTTTGTGCCTGTGCCGTCAGCATTCATCAGACTAGGTACACAAAAAGCAGATGTACATTCACTGCAGAAGTTGACTCAAACTTATAAAAACGATTATATAACTTACAGAACAATGCAGAACGATACTCTGGCTCCTGGATCCTGACTCAAGCCATTGATTTGGCTGGGAAATATCAAGTTGGAAAAACTCACTTATGCCTCAAGGGCAGGGCATGCAGCATGCAAATGTAACCTTTACACAATCCACCAGTGGGAAATGTTCCTAGCTTTCCCTTAGGAAAAACAAAGCTGCACAACTTCAGCCTTCCTGTAGATGTTGGACTGTGATTCCCATCAACCCTGACAATTGGCCACTGTGACTGGGGTCTGGGGATGATGGGAGTTGTAGTCCAAAAACAGGTGGAAGGCTGAAACTGTGCAGTCCTGGTATAGGGCACGGTCTGAGTCATGGAATCACTCTGCTGATGCTCAGCAGGTCTGAGTCTGGTTAGTGCATGCAGGAGAGACTGCCTGAAACCTGTCATGTATGTGGCCTTGAATTTCACTACCATCATAGAGTGGGATAATATATCCAAAAATGGCAGGCCGATTTAGAATCCTTGAAAACAAAAAATTCCTTGAATATTCGTAAGTGCTGCCTATAATTGCTGGCCTATTTAAAATTCAGACTGAAACAAGGTTTCCCTATCTCTAGCATGGAGGATGGAGGAGCGTCATGCCCGCTAGAAGTTATACGGATGTAGCTTCCATTCACAGGCTTGGGCGGATACATGGAAGCTGGATTAACAAACATGAATGCAGGAACAAGTCTCTAATTACTGTGCATATGAAGAAATGCACAGTGATCCTAGCTTGAAAAACAGAAGATGGATGAGAAGTGAACTACTGGCTGATCAATCACCACTATCTGACTTTCCCCATTGATCTTGGTGGATTGAACCCAGCTTGTACATGCTTCTCCAATATATGTCCAGATTGTTGCTTAGCACATCAGCTCACTTTCCCAGGCACAATATGGGCACGTATTAAATCATTTATAAAAATGTTACAATATGCCAGATGACACTGCAGAAGTCAGCTGCAAACATAGCTCAGACACAGAGCATTACCGCAGTCGCATTTAACAGGGGACTGGAGTTGCAGGGACCCGTGGTTTCCTTATTGTTATGTCCGAACATGTGCGACTCCACTCCAGTCTGTAACGCAACCCAAGGTTGTGCTCAGGAGACTCCAGTTTGAATCCTCAGCTGGTAGTGAGCTTCGCTGCTCCAAACCGAGGGTCCAGGGAGCCTCTGTTCCATCCGAATGCAACACTGGAGGCAGCATTCAGCCAGACTGGAGTTGAGGGAGGAAGTCCCTCCCTCTCTCCCTCCCTGACTGGCTGTGCAGGATGTCCTTCAATCAAGAAGGAAGCCTGCACAGCCAGCTCCCCCACCTCTCTGCAATCTAGCTGACTGCAGAGAGAACACTCTCCAGAACGGCTGAACTCGGATGGGAGAGTGGGAGGAGGGGGCATGTGAATTACATGTGAATGTGGCCCATCTGTTTTGCAGGCAAAAGGAGGTCCCAGTTTCAATCCCTGGCATCTCAAATTAGGGCTGGGCGATATTCCTGCCTGGTATCTTGGAGAGCCACTGCCAGTCAGTGCAGACAATACTGAGCTAGAGGGACCAATGGTCTGACTCAGTATAAGGAAGCTTCCTATGTTCATTCACAAATGAATGGATCAGTTTTAACTAAAAGCCACAGTGTGCGGTAGTGAACGAGAGTATTGGAAGTGGACCACAAGGTCCTAGGTTTGAATTCTGTGGATAGCCTTGAGGCTCTTTAGGTGACTTTGTTCTAGTCACACTCTCTCAGCCTGACATGATCGTTGTAAGAATGAAATGTGATAACCACATAGATACTGCTCTAAACCTCCTTGGAGCAAAGGTGGAAAACCAATATAACAGTCTCTGAAGAGGATATAATGAAACATTGCAGAATCAGATCATTATAGCTGGGTAACTCCTACATGCCTAATCTAATCGGATTCTCTGTTTTCAAGGTAGAATTCCAGACCTCTCAGCAATCTAGGTAACTTGCAGCCCAGTGGTCCTGTGAATCAACCCCACAGGGCATTTTTGTAGCTTGCAGGTTCCTATTAGAAGAGGGGTAGGCAGCCTTGACTCTCCAGTTGTTGTGAACGATAACTCCCACCGCCCACAGCCACAATTTCTTGTGGCTGGGGATGACGGGAGATGTGGTCCAAGAATAGCTGGGAAGCCAAGGTTGCCTACCCCTGTATCAGAATCTTGAAAAGCTGTCTTTTAGAGAAGTAGAGTACAGCCCACCACAAAGCTCAGGATAGAAACCATGTTTTGCATGCACGTGGTTCGACTCCTGACATCTCTACTTACAGTAGATGGCAACAAGGCTAGGAAAGATTTCTGTCTTTGGCCTTCAGAGCTGTTACAAGTCTGAGTAAGAAATACTTTGCTAGGCGGATTAATGGTACTTAAAAGGCAGCTTCACATGCAAGGCCAATGGGGTGTGGACAAAACCGGTTGGCCCAATTCGGTTTGAGTCGGAACCAGACCCGAACCGGACTGGGTTAGTTCAGTTTTACACTTCTGGGTGGATTCTGTTCATACACTGTAGCCCTTACAGAGATAAATTTGAACATCAAATGTTGGCATCCCAGACAGGTGCCTGCTTTGCTCTTGTTGGAAAGCTAGCATGGAAAGAGACTCCATCGCTTTTGGCACCTCCTTCAGTTAAATACCCACTCACCTATTAAGACCACTCAAGCAAGATGGCTAAGAGGCAGGAGAGTCAATGCTGGGGCCTGCATTAGAATAAATACGGTGCTTTTTGCAGGTAATTAAGTATAGCTGGACAGATGCTCTACATTTGTCTTTTCCAGCTCCTGTCCTTCCCAAGGGCAGCCAGTGTAAGTAATGTAAATTTTGTTAAAATGTCTGCACACTTCTGTGACAGCAAAGGAGAGCATCAGCCACCTGTTCTAATTGGAGGAAACAACTTTATCCCAAGCTGAAATGCCATGCAGTGAACAGAGGGAGCCCCATATATGGAAGGGTACAAGATGGCCAGGACAGAGAGGCAGAGGGGGCAGGAAGGGGAAACTCTTCATTCGCCCGTCTGAAATCTCACAGCATAGGGGCCCTTTAAAAGTCCTCTCATTCCTATGGAAGCTGCTTACTGATGAGGAGATCCCACAGGGGTGAAAGAGTTTGTAAAGGGCACCATGCTCAGATGCAAAAGACAGCAGGAGGTAAGGGCACTGAAATGCCAAACTGGTAGTATGGTAAGAATGATAGACATGCTATGCATTCATGTCATAGAGTGGGGGAAAGTCCATACCAGCTAATTAATAATTTGGGGCAGTGTTCTTCCCAAGGGCAGCAGCTGGTGGGTTTGTGTGTGCATGAGTGAAGTGGAAAAGCAGGGGCTCTCAAGCTTGGGTCTCCAGATGTTGTTAGACTACAAAACACATCACCTACTGCTGCTGTGGATGATGGGATTTGTAGTCAAACAAACCACCATCTAGAGGCCAAGTTTGTTTTAGTCCAACAAATATGTAGGGACCCCTGGCTTAAAGTGAAGAGTGCTGAACTCACCACATGCAAATGGTTTTGTGCCACCTGCTGCAAACGACTTCCCCTTTCTCCATTTTTCTGTTGCTAGTTCAAGATTACAAGCCTGATGGTTAGTCAGCCTGCAGTTGATCTGTCCCCTTCTCTGGAGGAAATTGCCTAGAACCTGGACTGCAGCACCAACAACTAGGGAGTAGAAGACTCTGCAGATCAGCAGAAGGGCTGCTTCTCAAGGCTGCCACATAACAAAGGAAGCAGCCTTATACCGAATCAGACAATTGATCCATCTAGCTCCATATTATCTCCACTGACTGGCAGTGGCTCTCCAAGGTTTCAAGCAGGAGTCTTTCCCAGTCCTACTTGAAGTTTCAACTGAGTTACCATCCCCCCATCCCCCCCCATCCCCTAGCTAGGTCAGCCATGCCCAGAGTCCATCTGCATTTCCTTCTGCCCCTTTCCGCTCAAGGGGACAGACCAGAACCTGGACTGCAGCACCAACAGCCAAGAACCAGAAGTGAGAGACCAGCCTTCACATCAACAAATCCCTCATCATATTTTGCATAGATTTTAATTGTAAGTCAACTAGTCTGAGGATGAAAAGCAGGATATCTCTCTCTCTCACACACACTCTCACACTCACACACTCACACACAAACTCACACACTCACACACTCACACACACTGCACTGAATAAGAAGATGCTAAAACTGTGCATATTCTGAATCTGTGTAATGCTACAGAGGTTTTCCTGGGAAGGGCTGCTCCTGAAGATACAAACTTGTGAGGAGTTCTCCCAATTGCTAGGTTACCTTTTATCCCTTTTCCATCCTTTGGTTTCTGTTTGATCTATATAAGCTTTTTAAAAACAAAAAAAGCCTGCTGTTTCATGTAACATATTTTAAAATTGTTTACATTTGCATTAAGCTAAATTGTTTGTAATGTCTGAAAATCTTAAATGAATTGTTGATTTGGTGGGGAGCGGGGGAGCTCTTTCGGTTTTGCAAGGTTTTCCTTTCCGTTCTTCCCATGCTGAAGCCCAGGATGCTGTTTCTAGTAAAAACCTGGAAATTAGGGGGCGGGGGGGAGAGACAACAACCAGACTTGTGCCCCAAGGCCAATGAACCTTTAATCAGCAGTGTCCCATGGAGATCCACATTTTAAAAGTAGGAAAAGTAACATTATACAGCTGCAAACCAGAAAATAGATTAGGAATTCCTACCCAGATGGACCACAAAACCTTATTCTGCACCCACACAATTCTGGGCTGACCTATATGCTCCAACTGTCCCAATTTACTAAGGAAAGTCCCTACTTTCTGGTAGGGTCTCTACTTCTGCCTTTGGGGTTGTGTTCTTGGCATCAGTTGCTAGATTTGCCATTCTTCAGGATTTGGTTCCCTCCTAGTTCGGGGGTTTCTAACAACCTTGGGTCCCAGATGTTGTTGGACTACAACTCCCATCATCCCCAACCACAATGGCTTCTGTCATCTTAGAGTGAGTGCATCTTATCTCTAGTGCAATTGCATGAAAATGCATGCACATGGACATTAAGGCCCTATGCAGTGCACAACCTGTCATTATACACACTGCAGCTGCAAATATATATTCTGAACTATTGAAACATGTTGTACACAGTTCCTTCAAGGACCACTTTAGCCAAAATAACAAGGACATTTTACATCCATTGGGGGGAAAGGAAGTGCAAAGACAGCATACAGCCAACAGAACAAAGCCTTCAGCAATGTACGATGAGGGGAGGACAGTGATCTTTGGGATGGGAACTGGGGTGTTAAAAGCATATCCCTTTGTTTGTGTGTGGAATGTTGGAGGGTATTGTTGCATTCTACCTAGTAATCTTTTATGTTTGGTTGTTGAGAAGTTTGTCCCAGTGGCAGTGGGGATCCTGTAAAGTGTGTGTGTTGGGGTGGGGTGGGGGGTGGAGTCTGAAAGGAAGAGTGGGGGGAAGAAGGAGAAGGAGAAAACTGAGTTTCTGAATAAACTCTTAGTTATATAGCTACCTAATGGTGCAGCAGGGGAATGACTTGATTAGCAAGCCAGAGGTTGCTGGTTCGAATCCCTGCTGGTATGTTTCCCAAAAACAGCTATATCGGGCAGCAGCGATATAGGAAGATGCTGAAAGGCCATCATCTCATACTGCACGGGAGATGGCCATGGTAAACCCCTCCTGTATTCTACCAAAAACAACCACAGGGCTCTGTGGTCGTCAGGAGCCGACACCGACTCGACGGCACACTTTACTTTACTTTAAATCTACATAAGATTACTTTGTGTTTATGAGGGAAGCAGCTAAAAAACAAGTCTGTGGTTCCTGCTGCTTCCATGCGCCCCCTACACTTTGATTCAGCTTTCTTTGACATTTTAATGCAGTTGCAGTGACAGAAGCCCTGGAAGACCACACTGACAATGGGGAAAGAAGAGAGGTTAAAAAGAGGCATCATGTGGGATGCATCAGGAGCTGGATGTGAGGTTGTTTCCTGACAAACTGAAGCTTTGCAAGGAACTTGTTTTCCGTCCTTGCCCACAAAATGCTGGGTTGAGGATTCCAGAATTTCAGTAGGCATTCAGGAAC
Source organism: Hemicordylus capensis (assembly GCF_027244095.1). Classification (NCBI taxonomy): domain Eukaryota; kingdom Metazoa; phylum Chordata; class Lepidosauria; order Squamata; family Cordylidae; genus Hemicordylus; species Hemicordylus capensis. The sequence continues at coordinate 20,215,402 of NC_069661.1, read as the reverse complement.
CACCAATACCTGGTAGCAGAGGTGCACGTAGGTAATTTTGGAGCCTGGACCTAAAGGCCTTTGGAGCGCCCCCCCCCAACTCCACTGCAAGTTAAGCATCATTCCCCTACACACACACACACACACACACACACACACACACTTTTTAACACATGGGTTCTTGGGGGCACAAACAGCAAGTGAACTCACAAGAACGTAAGAATATAAAGCGGGTATATTTATACAAATATGCATTAATAGAAACCTTTCAACAAGCAACTTAACATATCCCCATCCCACATGTTTCTTTCCCCACTCCGTCTCTAAAGCAGAGGTCACGCTCAGCCACCTGGTGCAGCGCAGTGACCACACCACTTGGGACAGACTAAAGAGGATTTGGGGGCTCCCAGGAGGTATGGAGGCCCTGGACTTCAACCTGGAAGTCCAGGGGTAAGTGTGCCTCTGCCTGGCAGCTTTGCTGGTACAGGCAGGGACCCCCAGAGCATGTTTTCCATTTGCCCTTGGGTGGGCCAAACAAGGCTTTAAAGCCAACCAAAAGGAATGGAAGATCCATACCAAGAAGGCTGCTTCTTGAGTTAACTGATTCATTGGAGCTCTGCTACACCTGCAGTCTCATGCCTGAAAATATCACATCTGAATGTCCTCCAGGACATGATCTGCACTGCGTGACCCTGGGGTGGGGGGGAATCTATGGTGTGGCAGAAGCAGAGGTGCTGTCGGGGAACTGCCATGGTTGATAAATAACATACTGCTGTCAACGCCCCCCCTCCTCCAAATCCTGATACATATGCTGACAGCTCTAGCAGTGGGTGAAGCACAGCAGTGGGTTGAGCTCCTCTGGCCAGTGCTCCATAACCCCGCAAAACCACTCCCACCCACTTACGTGACCCACACACCTGCTTCCTTCCCACACATCTGCTTACCTGGTTTGCTGCTCCAGCAGCAGTGGTGGAGGAACAGGCAAGCGTAGGAGGTCAATCTCTCTCCCCCCCGTCTGAAACTTGAGACACTGTTTTTAGCTGCCAGGCAAAATGGGCAGGTGTGGGGGGGGGAGCGAGAACTCCATCCTTTCCTCCAGCTCACTGTTGCCAGAGTAGCAAAAATAAAAATAAAAATAAAAATGAGGGGGTGGGGCTAGAGGTGAGCAATTGGGAAGGAGCGATGGCTTAAGTTCTTCTCTGGCTCGGGCTAAAATTTGATCCCGAGAACAACTTCCAAAGCTGAAATACTAGCTTTGTATCTGAGGCAAACATAACAAGCTGCCAAGATTTGTATTTCCAAGCCATAAAAGTACTAATTTTGGCAATATAACTACTGAAGAATGCTATTGGACTCTAAAGGCCCATCCAAGCAGTACAGCTGGAAAAAGCAAGTATCCCAGTACATCATGTGTGTGTAACGGAAGTACTCAGACTGTTCTTAGGCCAAGGGAGGCAACCATTGCCACAAGCAAGCACAGGAGGGTTCTGGCAGGCTTAGAATGAGCACCTCCTCCTAGGGCAAAGAATACTCCTGTCTGTCTTTTCCTGTGCTATGCTATGCATGTCTCAGTAGACTGGAGACAAAACTAAATCAAGGTACAGGAGGGGACTGCATATGCATTGAATATACTATGGCACTATTATATTCTTTAAACTTGACACCTTCCAAAAGGTCGGCCACCACTTTCTCGGAAACTAAACATCTGGCTGAGGGTGAATGTATGGGGAAATATGCTAACTGAGCAAAGAGGCACCTTTATAAAGTGGTGGTTCTCTTTATTTAGCAGAGGGAGAGCAACTGGCCTTATCCATCCCCAGCACAGCAACCCTCCAGTGGCTGTTGCTAGTGTCTAACTTACAATTCTTTTTTTAGATTGCGAGCCCTATGGGGACAGGGTGTCATTTTATTTATTTTATCTTTATGTAAACCGCTTTGGGAACTTTTACTGAAAAGTGGTATATGAATATTCCTCATCATCATATATGGTGGATATGGCAATGGGAAACTCACAGAAGATAATCTTGCAAGAGAGCAAGGGGAGATAAACAAAGGGATCATCATCTGTGTGGAGTGCTGAAGAAGGCAGCTGTGCAAGAATCTCCAGCAGCACTCTCTGAAGACTCTTCAAGACCCAGGCTGAAAGACACTAAGCATAATAGGAACCTGGAAAGGCAGTAATGCTGAAATCCAATTTACAATTTCCGAGAAGCTTGGAACCAAATAATGGTCTAGTTTGTTCACATTTTGCGAAACACAGTGCCCCATCCACAACGTTTAGTTCTCACTGTCTTTTTAGGATTGCCAGATGAGAATACTGCAATAATGGTAGAAGCCACAGCTGTAGAAGGACCCCTCTCCTGGCAACGCTATGCTCCATGGCTCCTAACTCACCACTGCCAAGCCTTTTTCTAAGGCTTGACTGTTTTACCTGCCCTTCTCTCAGGCTCACATTCATTGAATTATCTGAGTGTTGCGAGATGATGCACTGCTTACTTATTTAATGGATTTGTACCTTGCCATACCCAATCAATAACCAGGAAGTGGCTTCCAATTTATTCAAAAATATATCTAAATCCATAAAACAATCTAAGTATAATTCTAGAAAATCGACTAAAATCACTAAAAAAGCAGATAAAAGCCCATCATAAATTTGCTGGTAAGACATGAGCACACTTTAAAGGCTTACAGCTTTTGTTTAAAAATGGAGAAAGAGGGAGCCAGGTGAATCTCTCTAGTGAGAGAGTTCCAAGGTGATGGAACTGGCACCAAGAGGTCCCACTTCTCTTAGTGCCTGCTGCTGTGTGTCTAGTGAATCCATTCCTTGACCCAGGCCAAGTTCTAGATTCAGTCCTAAACTGGAGGCAAGGCAGACAGACAACAAGCCAGAGTAGAACAGAAAGCAATCTGTATTTGCCTTTCTATAATCCTCTTTGTAATAAAGACTTCTTTCATTGAACTATTAATGTTCTTAATTATACTCCACTGCCTGGCCCTTGCATGCTACAAGCCTCCCCTCTCTGGATTCTACACTAGATTCTTCACACCTGCGGACCATGTTCCCCTGAGAGGCGGGTGTATGGTGAGCAGAGCTGCAAGGCCAACCTCAAGGCCATGGCAGGTTCACATGGGAGCAGGCCATCTCTGGAAGAACCCAGGCCCTGACTGTTTAGAGCAGCATTCTTCATTGCAAAGCCCGGGAGCCAGTGGCAGCTCTCGTTGCCCTGAAGTGTGATTCTCTGACTAATTGTTTGTTAGACGGTTTGTGCAATGCTTCAGCCAAAGCCAAATACTCTGCACAGTTTATCGGGCACTGTGCAGAGGCAACCGTGACCACCAGGGATGTGCACGAAGCATCTCGGTGCCTCTATTTCAAGGCACCAGAATACTTGGAGCTGCCCCTGCCGAATCGTTTTGGCGGGGGTAAACGGTCACTTTAACAGGAGGGAAGCCGTTCTCACCTGCCCCTCCGTTGCTCCTCGGCTGCTCCAGTGCAGCACTGTCAGTATTCAGCCCCATGGTCTGTTCTTAAAAGCCGCACTGGGGCTCCTTCTTGCTTGGGAACAGGACGTTCCCCATACTCAGCAGTCTGTTGCTCCATTGGCCCAGAAATGGGGTCTGAGCATGTGCAGATGCCGTCTTGAGTGGTCAGCATGGTGTTGACCCCTCCGGATGTGCACAAAGTGTTTCATGCACATCTCTAATACCAACGGCACAGTGCTGCACTTCTCCCAGCACTGGTGGGGCCCCTTTAAGGGAAACCAAGTCCTCTTGAGTCCCAGTAGCATCCTGGATGGTGCACATGGAATACTGGCCATAAGCATCCTTCTAAAACAACACTGGGGCTTGACAGGGCTCTATGTCGCTTCAAGCCTCCAACCAACCCGGTGCTGGGAATAGCATAGCACTTGCAGAGGTCAGCACAGTGGGAAATGGATCTTGCACTAGATGCCCCCCCCCAAATGGCCCCCACTTGAAAAACAGTAAAGATCACAAGTTTAGGTCTTGAAGGGCCAATGCCAGCACTTTAAACTGAGCACAAAACTGAACTGACAATCAGTGCCGTAGGTATGATCCAAGTCATCTGACTCTCCCCCACCAGCACTCTGGCAGCTGCATTCTGCACCAGCTGCAGTTTCCAGACAGTCTTCAAAGGCAACCCCACAAAAAAAAGAGAGCATTGCATTGGTGTAGTCTGGATGGAACTAAAGCATATGTCACTAAAACATGGTCCAGGAGAATTACCAAGGTCACCTCCCCCTGTCTGTCACCTGGTGAAGGTTATCCACCAGGACAACCAAGGCAGTTTCCATCTCATAGCCCGGGTTAAAAAGCTGAGTTGCCATTTCAATATGGACAATCGTTATTGCAGTAATTTAGGCCTAAGTAGATTTCTCAGGTTTGGTTTTGAGAGAAATCTCAAAGGTTTGGTTTTGATTTTGAGAGAAATCATTGTTTTTCCCTATGACACTCTTTGGATGTGAAAGCTGGACTTTGAAGAAGCAAGATAGAAAAATCATTGACGCTTTTGAACTTTGGTGCTGGAGAAGACTTTTGAGGATACCATGGACAGCCAGGGAAACAAACAAATGGATCATAGAACAAATCAATCCAGAATTTTCACTTGAGGCACAAATGACCAGGCTCAAACTATCACACTTTGGACACATTATGCAAAGACCCAGCTCCCTTGAAAAGTCCATAATGCTTGGAATAGTTGAAGGAAAGAGAAGAAGAGGATGACCAGCAGCAAGATGGATGGACTCAATTACGACAGCAATGAATGCACCACTGAGAGACCTTAAAGACCAAGTTGAAGACAGATCACCCTGGAGAGAATCTATCTATGTGGTCGCTAAGAGTCAACACCGACTTGATGGCACTTAGCAATAGCAATAGCACTTACATTTATATACCGCTCTATAGCCGGAGCTCTCTAAGCGGTTTACAATGATTTAGCATATTGCCCCCATTTCTGGGTACTCATTTTACCGACCTCGGAAGGATGGAAGGCTGAGTCAACCTTGAGCCCCTGGTCAGGATCAAACTTGTAACCTTCTGGTTACAGGGCGGCAGTTTTACCACTGCGCCACCAGGGGCTCCTTAATCAATCAATCAATCAATCAATCAATCAGATTTCTCAGAAGTGGATGTACGACTGCTTATTTGAGGACCATAGGCACTATTCCCTTCATGAAGCAGCATTGACCACCTCAGACCAGTGCCCAGACTATCCTGACTGCTTTAATAAGCCATGAAGGGCAAAGTTCCAGAGCATAAATGGCAGATCTTAAACTTCCAAATACTATATCTACATGGACAATATTATACAGATGCACTGCCCCAAAGTAGGTTCTAACAAGGGCTCTAACTTACAAGTTGACTTCCTCTCTGTTGTCATGGTGGCAATTTAATGCTGAATTGCATCTGTGAAGAGACTTCAGTACAGGTCCCACAAGACTACACCCCTTGGAGACTTCAACATCACTTCCAAAGCCACCTCTGTGAGCTCAGGCAGGAAGGCCATTAGGCACTGGGGTTGGCAGCACCACCACAGAATCTCTATCCTATCTCACAAATAGGGGTGTGCATGGAACTGATTCTGGTGGTGCTGTTTGAATTCAAACCAGACCGCGGGTCTGCAAGCTGGTTTGAGTCAAACTGGCCCCCAGTTCAGTTTCGTGGTTGAACCAGTTCAGAATCGGATCAAGCCAGGTGCTCTGACAAAACAAGCTTGAAACATTTCGAGTGTTCCGAGCGCCATTTTGGAGGGCTGTTTTTCCAGGGAGAGCTAGTCTACCAATTGGGATTGGAGGGGAGACCAAGCCTCCACTCGGGTCTTAGTGCGTTAGTTTGCCTCGGAGGGCTGGTCTACCTGCCGCATGAGGAGGGTAGACCAGGCCTCTGCCCTGGACTTGGCGTACTGACCCACTTAGTGCATTGGCAGACCAATCCTCCAACGCAGACTGACATGTTAAGTCCAGGGCAGAGGCCTGGTCTACCCACCTCACACGGAGGGTAGACCAGCCTTCTGAGGTGGGCCAACATGCCAAGTCTGGAGTGGAGGCCTGGTCTACCTGCTGACCCCAATTGGTAGACCAACTTCCCCCCCCCAAAAAGCCCTCCAAAATGGTGCTCGAAGCACTCAAGGAGGCTATTCTCACAATGCAGGGAAACTGGGGAGCCCAGCCCAGTTTCCCCCCATCGTGAGAACCACCAGACTCGTGGGCGAGCCCGGTGGTTCTCTGGTGGGTAGCCTGCCAAAGTAGCCCTCCCCTAACCTGGGTTTACAAAGTAGCCCTCCACTAACCCGGGTTTTCTGACCATGTGCCACCACAGTGCTGCTCTGCACTGCAGCAACACATGAGGAGACCCCTGCCAGGAGGCTCAATCAAGCCTTCCGGTCTTGGGGGTCTCCCCAGGATGCCCCGTGCACTCGCATGGGGCATCCTGTGACTTCTGAGAGCCAGGTGGCCCCTGATCCCCGCTGCCCCAACCAGCTCCATGACAGAGCCGGTAATCATGTGGGCAGCCAATCAGCCACCCAGGGACGGCTCGGCGATCATCTGCGGGGAAAGGTAAATTAACGGCGATCATCTGCGGGGAAAGGTAAATTAATTAATTGATTTTAATGGTGTTTTAATGTAAACCGCCCTGAGCCTTTTGGAAGGGCAGTATAAAAGTTTTAATAATAATAATAAATAAATAAATAAAACTCGCTCTCTCTGCAGACCTACTGAAAGCTCTTCTCACCAATCGTGAGAACAGCTTCAAGATGTTTCAAGTCAAAGTGGGGTTGTTTTTGTTTTGAGCTCAAAACAGGCCCTTTATCTGAAGGTTGTTTTGTTTTGACAGCCCATTCAGAGCTCGGAACAGTTTGCACATCCTTAATTCTGAGCTAGATGGACCAAGGGCGGATTAAGCCTTTTGCCACCCGTAGGCAGCCAAGTCTTTTGCTGCCCCCATTGCCACAGCAAGGAGGGTAGTAGGGGTGGCAAGGAAGAAGGAAGCCCCCACCCTGCATTTTTCTTTAAACAAGTGGTTTTAAAAATGAGTGATTTGGGAGGAAGGAGGGGAGCTGGAAGGAGCTCTCCCTCGTTTGTTTCTCAGCATGCTTGCAGCATCTGTCCTCTGCTTTAAGGTAAACGGTGGACTTCCTCCCCACAACATACAACCTTGCCACTACCTGCCAATTCTGATGCTGCGCGGCACGTTTTTATGCAAAAGGACCAGGGGTCTTTCCCTTCATCTCCTGTCCCACTGACACTGCCCCCCCGCCCCCATCCATCCCGAAAAATGGGAGGACTTCCTTCCTCCTTGCCATCCCTACTACCCTCTGGGGGCAGCAAAAGAAGACTTAATCTCTCACTGCCACCATGCAGCGGCTGGCAGCAGTTTTAAAAGGGTTTTTTAAAGTTGTTTTTTAAAGATAAAAACTTTCCCCTGGCCCCAGTTTTGTGCTGCTCTCCTCCCGGATTTGCTGCTGTAAGCAATTGCCTCTGTTGCTTCTGTGGTAATCCGCCTATGGGTCTGACTCAGTAGATGGCAGCCAGCTTCCTATATTCCTACTACTGTGCTACTCACAGGCATGGTGCATTACAAAGCACAAGGGGACAGGAACTGGTGAGTTTGCAGTCTACAGACAGGGATATGACAACACAGGAAGGGGCGATAAACAGAGGCAGAGCAGAAAGGGGGAAGAGCATGTCAGGGCTTTAACCACATACACTGAATTTAGCTGGGTTAGAGTGAAGTCCAGGGTGTGTGCAAGGGCTTCATGGGGCTCTAATCGTCTAACCACTAGGCTTGACAGGTTGCTGGTACCATTTCCAGCATCCTTTAACAGGGAAGACCAGAGGGATTAGCATCTTAAGTCCCAGCTGTATGTGTCTGACTCTCCCCTTACCTGACTTATCCAGTCCCCACCAGCATGCATTCCCGGAGAAGTGTGTCTCCCATTCAATTTTTCCCTTAGGAAACATCCCCTAACGGGGTCCCCTCAGCACCAGGAAAAGTAGAGCACTGCATGGAAGTCAATGTGGTGGGGGATAGCTCCCACATTGAAGATTTTTTGCCAAAGTGGCCTCCACTTGAAAAAAAGTGAAAATAGCTGGCCTATTCAGACATGATGTTGTATATGTGTTCAGGTATATGTTGTATATGTATTGTATATGTGTTCCTGCACACATATACACATTTTTTTGTGAATGACTGCACACATATTCATTTTAAAAGTGAACCTGGGTACAGGCACAAACGCAGGTTCAGATAGGAAATGTAATACTATGCATGTATTCAACATGTGTGAATAATTGTACTTGTGTACAGATCTGGATGTATATACAATATACTCATGTTGTACATGCGTTGAACATAATGTGTGAATAGGGCTAGAGGTAGATCAGAAACTGGCTAGAATAGTAAGATAAAAGAATCACATAAGAAGAGATGTGTGCAGCTAACTTTGCTTTTAGGCTCTGTCCTTATCTGTAACTATCTCAAGATTCAAATTAAATCATCTCAAAGAGTGAAGCCTCTTTATTAATAAACCCCCTGTCCCTGCCTAGCTTGTATTGCTGCTTCTCCCTGGAACTAGACATATACAGGTAAAACCATAGCACAACATGACAGAAAAAATTAAGAATTCCCTCAGATGCTTGAAGTGAAGCCACAAAACCCCAAGGCAAATTTTGTCCCTTCCGTTACCTGAAAGAATGTTTTTAGCATAGCATCGAAGAGTCTCACAATAATCACTATCCATCGGAAGCCTGCCCCCTTCTCGCCCTTTTAAAAAAGATAAATAATCCACAATCTGTATTGTACTGCAGGCTTTTTGGAGATTTAACAAGAAAAGTCATGAAAAAGCAATTGCTATAATTATCATAATGAAAAATGCTACCATTTAAGATTACTCAAGACTTCTGTGATTTCAATCAAAGAGCTTATTAGAAAGTCTAGCCTAGTGATCTTCGTTATGGAGTTTTACTACAGACGTTTCTTTTGAATAAGAACATGCTATTAGAAATCTGACAATGATCATTAACATGGGAATTTCAGGACATAAAAAGCTTTTAGAGGGGTTTTCTTCTAGTTTAAATGTGCACGCTATTTTTAACCTCAGGAGAAGCAAAGAGCAGAGGTGTGCTGTTACTACGTTTCTCATTAAAACAGAGATCACAAAGCAGAAACCTCGAAGCTGCCTTCTCTAGATTAAAAAAAAAAAAATCTGCATTACAAGACAGCTGTTGCTGCTGTGTCCTTGCGTGTGATAAGCCACTGCGACCTGTCAGAGGACCATACCCTTTTGCCGTGAGTTTGTCACTGGAGAAACACAATTTTAATGCCACCTACCCGGCTTCCAGCTGCGACGCTGAACTACACCACCAATAGTCCGGAGACTCCAGTATAAGCAGCCGGGAGAGAGAAAGAGGGCAAAGCTCTGAACTACTTTCACAGCGCAGAAGAATATTCAAATCTGCAAACTTCTCGGTAGCTCCAGCCAAGCAGTTTCAAAAGGGAAATACAGGAGGACTCAATTCAGCTGTCACCGCTGTGCGAAAAACAAAAGAGCTCTCCTCCTTTCTGCCGAATGCTGATACCATTTGTAACACTGATAGAAGGTTCCGGCTACCTTCCCCACAAGGCCACCGCTTGGACTTGACCAAGGAACACGTCCTAGAATTTAGAGCAGAGGACCCTGGAGCAAATGTGTAAATACAAGAGCACAAGAGGCTGGGACGCGCGCAAGGCCAGCCCTCCGCAATGAAAGTCGGTTTCAGATTTCACTTAGCAGCTGGGCCGTTCCACAGCATGCAAGCCGGCGCGGCTGTGAAGCTGCAGAGAATCCCTTCTTAGCCCAACGGCTCACTCCTCAGATATCTCTGGAACCCCGAGGGACTGACAGGGCACCCTCAGCTGCGCCAAGCTTCTCAAACTCGCTCGTCTCTTAACTACTCACTGCCGCTTGGTAGCTTTGCCTGAACTCTGTTGTTGTTTTCGAGTAGCCTCGTCTGTCTCCCCGAATGCTGAAGGGAGATGCCCACAGTCTATAGGTCAGGGGTCTCACACTGTGGCACTCCAGAGGTCGCTGGACTACAACTCCCATCATGCCCAGCCACAGCTAAACTGTAGCTGGGGATGATGGGAGTTGTGGTTCAACAACATCTGGAGTACCACCGGTTGGGAACCCCTGCTATAGGTCATACAACCTAACTTAGTTGGCTCGGGAACCTGTTTGGTATTTCCTGGGACACCACAGAATTTCTGAAACGCCACTGGAGGCCCAGTTTCATAAAAGCTCCTTGAGACAACTTGGGAACCCTCAGCACATGAACCCTCACACACTCCAAACAAACACCCCTATTTACCAGGGATTCCTGGAACCAGTCTCGAGTGAAATATTGTCTCCATTTTGACCCTGTTTTTGCCTTTTGAAGGTGCATTGTTTAAACATTGTAATGTGAATTGCTAGGGTTGTTATGCTTAACAAGGATGTGGAGAAACTGGCTGAGCAAATTCTCTGCTTTTTCTCCTTGGGAGGAAAACTGGAATTCTCTTTTGAATTTCACTTTGGAGAAATGCCAGTCCCAGTCTTTCCCCGCAAGCTCTCTATGAGCTAACTCTGAATGGATGCATCTTGACTCTAGTATTCATGCACATAAATGCACCCATTCAGCAGACAACCTACCATTAATCACATTGCAGGTGTTGAGGAAAAATTTAAATTGTGGTGAGACTATTATGTTTTTTAAGAACAAACACTCTCCTGGCTTTTAAAATCTTGGGACCCCTATCTATCCTCTGAAGTGGAACAGCCCAGACATACATTTACCACATTAGTTTAAGCCCAAGTCACTCCAAGTGGCAGAATGAAGGAGTCATTCTTATTACAATCATTCTGATTACAGTCTTGTATGTTCATACTTTTGGCTGAAATAAGTAGCCAAGGAAACCTAGCATATTGCCCTCAGCAAAAGATTTCATTTTATTTCATTTTACTTTATTATATATATATGTATATTCCAAGAACTAAAGGTGGCTTATTAGGGTTAAAAACAACTCGCACAATAATACAGGCATACCTCACTATCCGCGGATGCACCATCTGCAGTTTTGCGTATCCGCCGTCAGATAATGGACACCCAACCTCAGCACACATGGAGAAAAACTGGAATATAAGAGGTTAAATTCGAGTATCCACTGGTCAAGGGGTGACCAGAAATGACCTTAGAGGTCATTTCCAGCCACCATTTTGTGGAAAAGAGCTATTTTGTGGCTCTTTAAAAAAAACCACCATGATTTTTATTTTTTTTGCTGAATTCTGGAGACGTATGTACTTGTGGGGGGGGCATCCTTCGCAGAGCACAGTAGGGCACTTTATTTGGCCCATTCTCACAGGGGTTGTTGGATTTGTTTGTTTGTTTTTGGCACTTTGGGGTTTTTTGGTGGGTTTTTTTTTTACATTTCAATCTAGGAACCTAACCCCCCACAATCCCACAGACAGTGCCTCATTATCTATGGTTTTGTTACCTGTGATTGTCAGGAATGGAATCCCTGTGGATAATGAGGTTCTCCTGTACATACAAAATCCAAAAAACAATCTAGGACAGTGAAACACTAGGGTTCTCTAACAGTGTTGCTCTTCCACTAATAGCTGGAACTGTAATTACAGTTGCAGATCTGCACAGCACTTTGGACAGAGTTTATCTTTGTTAACCTAACACAAGGAGAGCGGGTCTTGTGGTAGCAAGCATGACTTGTCCCCTTAGCTAAGCAGGGTCCACCCTGGTTGCATATGAAAGGGAGACTAGAAGTGTGAGCACTGGAAGATATTCCCCTCAGGGGATGGAGCCGCTCTGGGAAGAGCAGAAGGTTTCAAGTTCCCTCCCTGGCTTCTCCAAGATAGGGCTGAGAGAGATTCCTGCCTGCAACCTTGAAGAAGCCGCTGCCAGTCTGTGAAGACAATACTGAGCCAGATAGACCAATGGTCTGACTCAGTATATGGCAGCTTCCTATATTTCTATATTCCTATAATCCCCGTCCCTACAGCAGAGGCAAACATGGAGGAGCTGAGGGTCGCAGCCTGGTGGCATCTGTGGCATCAGCAGCACCTGCACCTTCCCCCCTGCCATCCAGTCTCACACACTGCTCTGAGGGGCATTACTAGGTACTTAGAAGATTTGGCCTGGGGCCCACAACCCTCATTTTGATAATTAAATTCAATCATAGTCCCCCTTGAAAAATTACATAGGTTTTCTAAAGTATCTCATATTATCATACAGCACCTATGAAGGCGGATGCAGCGGAGGGCTTGGTGAGGCTAGGAGCTCTCTCCTGTGCTCCAGCCTCCACTGCTGCACTTCCTTTCCAGAAGAGGTCATAAGACCATAAGAACATAAGGCACAAGGCCCATATAGGCCAGCATCCTGTTTCACACAGTGGCCCACCAGATGCCTCTGGGGAGCCCACGGGCAAGAGGTAGGTGCATGCCTTCTCTCCTGCTGTTGCTCCCCTGCAACTGGTCATAGGATCATAGGAAGCTGCCATATATTGAGTCAGACCATATCAAGCTCACTATTGTCTTCACAGACTGGCAGCAGCTTATCCAAGGTTGCAGGCAGGAATCTCTCTCAGCCCTATCTTGGAGAAGCCAGGATGGGAACTTGGAACCTAGGTGCTCTTCCCAGAGCAGCTCCATCCCCTAAGGGGAATATCTTACAATGCTCACACTTCTAGTGTCCCATTCATGTGCAACCAGGGCAGATCCTGCTTAGCTAAGGGGACAAGTCATGCTTGCTACCACAAGACCAGCTCTCCTCCTTATATTCAGAGGTATTCTGAACAGAGGTATTCAGAGGCATCATGCCTCTGCGGCTGGAGGTGGCCCACAGCCATCAGACTAGTAGCCATTGATTGACCTGTCCTCCATGAATCTATCTAAACCCCTTTTAAAGCCACACCCCATGGCAAGGAATTCCATAGATTAATTATGTGCTGTGTGAAAAGGTACTTCCATTTGTCAGTCCTAAAGTTCCCAACCTTCAGTTCCATGTGTTTCAGTTTCATCTCCCACAACATTCTAGTGTTGTGGGAGATGGGAAAAAATTTCTCTCTCCACTCCATGCATAACTTTATACACTTTGATCATGTCTCCCCTTAGTCACCTCTTTTCCAAGGTAAAGAGCCCCAGATGCTGTAGCATAGCCTCATAAGGAAGGTGCTCCTGGCCCATGATCATTTTGGTTGCCCTCTTCTGCACCTTCTCCAGTTCTACAATATCCCTCTTAAGATACGGTGACCAAAGCTGTACGCACTACTCCAGATGTGGCCACATCATAGATTTATATAAGGGCATTATAATATTAGCATTTTTATTTTCAATCCCCCTCCTAATGATTCCTAGCATGGAATTAGCTTTTTTCACAGCAGCCGCACACTAAGATGACACTTTCAATGAGGTAATGGGGGGAGGGAGATAGATGATTAAATTTGAGGCTCTGAGCCATTCATTGGGGTCCGTGTCCCATGGGCCACCTCCTAGTGACACCCCTCTGGAGCATCCAGACCTATTTACTTCTCAACTATGTACTGTGCTCAACCTTCTCCTCACCTTCCTCCCCCTCTCCAAGCACACTTCTTCAACGTTAGGCAGCAATAGCCCCACAGTGACTTGGCAAAATCAGCAGACACCGCACTGCTCCTCAGCTAAGAAGCTCTGAGTGAGCTGGTGAGATTCACTCTCCCCTTCTCCAGTCTACAGGGAAAGGCAGCATTAGCAGCTCAGGGCCCTCGAAGCCTTGCGCACTCCTCCATCCCCTCTGAGCAACCACCACATCAACAGCACTTTGCAAATCTCCACACTGGACCAGCAAAGTGTTTCAGTTGCAGACAGAGATAGAAAAGTAGCCACAAACCAGACGCAACTCATAAAACACTGGTATGCAGCACACTGGCAACCATGTCATCTGACTTCTCTGTGAAACATTAATTAGGGAGTGTGGCATGTGTAAGTTGTATCGACTTAGAAATGCAGGAGGGGAGAAGATGCACCTCTCTGGACAGAGAGTTAGGATGCTAAGCTTTTATATAAAGTATAAAAGTCAGTGTCGAGTCGGTGTCAACTCCTGGCAACCACAGAGCCCTGTGGTTTTCTTTTGGTAGAATACAGGAGGGGTTTACCATTGCCTCCTCCCGTGCAGTATGAGATGATGCCTTTCAGCATCTTCCTATATCTCTGCTGCCCAATATAGGTGTTTCCCATAGGCTGAGAAACATACCAGTGGGGATTCGAACCGGCAACCTCTTGCTTGGTATTCAAGTCATTTCCCCGCTGTGCCATTAGGTGGCTAGGCTTTTATAGACTGCCCTGATAAGTTTGGAAAGACAGGAGAAGACAAACACAGCAGTGGCACAAGGAAAGAATTGAGAAGGGGCACAGAAGGGGCAAAGTGCATTTATGGGTGGGGGAGATGTGTCCTGCATATTAGATTTCTGAAACAGAAATGGGGTAGTGGTGGGGGGAGGCGAGCTGCTTTTTGGGAGGAGTGGTGCTTGCCCCCATCCCCCCCTCTGGAGCCGCCCTTGGGCAACCACCATACCAAGGTGCCTTATACCGAGGGCCAACCAATATGTTATGTTAAGTCCAGCTCTAAGCAGAACTACCAGACCCAGAAGCTTGCATGTCCTCCCAGCAGGTGCCCGGGCGTCTGACGCTGCCCAGCATCACTTCCTCCTTCACCCCCACTGCTCCCAAAGATTGCTGTGCTGCCTTGCGGCCCCCCCCCCCGCCCTTTGCCAGGCCTGGGCACACACTTAAAGGGCCACTAACACCACCGGACTACCGGGGGCACTTGCCCCACACTTGGCTGCCTCCAGGTGTTGGGGGCAAGAATTTAAGGCAGGCACAGAGACCTACTGGCTGCTAATTTTAAAAGAAATGTTAGGCTGCTAATGTTAAAAGAAATGTCAGCACTAACATTAGCAGAATGTGTTGTTTGGCCCTGAGTGGGACCATTGGTCCATCTAGCACAGTATGGTCTACATCAAGGGTTTTTAAACTTGGGCCACCAGATGTAGTCCAACAACAAGTTTGGACTTGTTGTTTGCACGCATAACGTTCAGGCAGTCAAGACACATTTGTTCACCCAGGCTTTTAATTAGATATTGTTTTAATTGTGTTTTAATAGTATTAACACTTTAAATTTTAATTGTTGAAATATGTTAACCTTTTAATTGGTTGTTTTTATTGTTTTGTAAACTGCCCAGAGAACTTGCATTTGGGGCGGTATAGAAAATATGTTAAGTAACATCCCCAGATGTTGTTGGACTACAACTTCCATCACCCCCAGCCACAGAGGCCAAGGGTCTATATTGATTGGCAGTGGTTTTCTCCAAAGGTTCAGAGGGGAGTCTTTAGGAGCATAGGAAGCTGCCATATACTGAGTCAACCCATTGGTCTATCTAGCTCAGTATTGTCTTCACAGACTGACAGTGGCTTCTCCAAGGTTGCAGGCAGGAATCTCTCTCAGCCCTATCTTGGAGATGCTGCCAGGGAGGAAATTTGGAAACTTCTGCTCTTCCCAGAGCGGCTCCATCCACTGAGGGGAATATCTTACAGTGCTCACATGTGGTCTCCCATTCAAATGCAACCAGGGCGGACCCTGCCTAGCTAGGGGGACGAAACATGCTTGCTACCACAAGACCAGCTCTCCTCCCATCCCTCCCTTGAGATGCCAGAGATGGAATCTGTGACTTTTGGCATGCAAAATATCACTCTGCCACCGGGGTTGGCCTCTCCTTCTCTGCAGTCCCTCCACATGCTGCACAATACCAAAGCCACCTACAGTAAAGTTTTGTGGGGGTTTAACCACTCTGATAGCAACTCAGAGGCTAGTGAGAGAGAGGAAAAACAGAGAATGTGTTTACAGGCTGAAAAGGGAGGCGACCTGTGCAATTAAATGTAACACTCAGCAAGATAGCTCTGCTTGCCTTAGGCTTGGTTTGCTGCCAACCTTAGACACCAAGGGAGGCCTTGCCGGAATGACACAACTAACAGGAACATCCTTTAAGTGGGTTGAGAGGACCTCCAACAGCAAGGAGCACGCCAGCTCTGATGAGGTGCCGGTACTTGGGAACCCTTCAGGTTACAGATCACAGCGACTGGCAATATACATGAAATAAGGCATTTCCTTGTCATTTCCTCCACTGCTGTTCTTTTGCTTCTTTGCTTGAGTGAGAAAGCCACATGAACACACAAAAGTCTCTTGCTTAAAACGATAGGAAATTGCTGCTTAAAAGCAAGACAACCCCAGGGAGTATTCCAATTACACAGAAAGGGGCCCAGCATAACTTCCTAGATAAAAGAAGAAGAAGAGAAGGTAAAATAGGCCCTTCAGGCTACAAATGGGAAAACAGAGGAGTTCCCTTGGGCAATATGCCAATTTCATTAACATGTGCACACACGTGTGGGGGTAGATGGTTACTCAAGTGCCCTATTGGCACAGGTAACTGATAATTAGCTTGCCTGAATAGACAGACAAACAATTCTGCCAAGAGTGGTCAAACTGGAAAGCCAAAACAATGTGATGGTAGTATGTTAGGGGGTGCGGGGCGGAATCCAGAAAAGGTAGCCATGTTAGTCTGCTGCAACAGGAGTACAGGAGCTCAGTGTAAAAATATTGAGGTCTCCAAGTCCAGGCACTAGAACATGATCATGAATAAGTTTGTCAAGATGTGATGACCTGAAGGAAGAATCTGTGGGCTGTGAATGCCCATGTCCATGTCGTCTTTGTAGACAACCTGCTCACTGAAAAGTGATCCATAGACAGCTCAAGAAGGACTTTTGCCTATAATTGCTTTCTGCCTCTTTTACACTCCTCTTTTATTTTATGTAATTAATTAATTAATTAATTAATTAATTCGATTTTTATACCACCCTTCTAAAAAGGCTCAGGGCGGTTTCACTTGGGGACTGGGCAGTGGAGTGAAATCAGGAATGTTAATAGTTTAATGAAATAGATATTATGTACAGAGAGGCGAGTATAGACTGCTTTTCAAGGCTCTTGCTGCTGGCTGTTTTGTTAGCTCCGCCTCTACTTTAGGACTGGAATACAAGTAACTAAAGCCCCATTCAAAAGCTGGCCTGGATCAAGGAATGGGTTAAACAAAAGAACTACAGGGATATCTATGTACTTCCTGTTAAATTAAGAGCTGCACCATCTCTGATGGCCTTCAGATGAGCACTGAAGACACACCCATTCAGTCAGGCTTTTAGTTTAAATTTAATTTGTCTATCGATTTTAACTGTTGATGTTAAAGTGTATAGATGTTTTAAACAGTGGTGAGCCACCTTGAAAGCTGGCTATAGGTGGTATAGATATGTGTTAGTTAGTTAGATAGATAGATAGATAGAACAAACGTGAACAGAATGAGTCTGAATGAACAACTCACTGTATAGTACACCCAAGTGTTTGTGAAGGCAAAGTTGGCTCAGAGGCTGTACTATATGTGAAGAGGAGGTCAATAATGCCTGTGAAAATCAGGCCCCGTGATGGGATCTGTCTTAGGAACATAAGAAGCTGCTTCCTACCAAGTCAGGCTATTGGTCCATCTAGCTCAGTATTGTCTACACAGACTGGCAGCAGCTTCTCCAAGGTTGCAGGCAGGAGTCTCTCTCAGCCCTATCTGGAGATGCCAGGGAGGGAACTTGGAACTTTCTGCATGTAAGCATGCAGGTGCTTTCCCCAGAGCGGCCCCATCCCCTAAGGGGAATATCTCACAGTGCTCACATATGTAGTCTCCCATTCGAATGCAAACCAGGGCAGACCCTGATTAGCAAAGGGGACAATTCATGCTTGTGACCACAAGACCAGCTCTCCTCCTTTCTTGCTTCCTCCTCCAAAGCAATTATTTCCTTTGGAAATAATGTTTGATGAATATCCCAATTTGAATGCATCTTTTACCACAAAGATAAAATGATGAAATTTACTCCCATTTACTTGAATGAGCCTAATCTGCTCTGTCTGCGTTGTGTACAAGAATGTTTCCTGGGTGTGTATGCCTGTGCAAAGATTCAGCTTTGAAGGATCAAAGTAGAATCATGCATACATTGTCCTTGGCCCCACACAGTGGCCATCACTCCCACCACTTACCCCCTGTGACATCACACAGCCCCTCAGGGGGCAATGTGATGTCAAACGGGCTTGGGGGACCTCCACAGAGAATGGAACAACAGCGTGAAGAACTAAAGGGGTGATCACCTCCAGAATGCAATGCACTCATTTCTTTTATTGGGAGGATTCTACACAAAGGGGCTGGCTAGCTTCACTGCCCATCCCAGCCTCTCCTTTGTCAGGATAACTTTCAGCTCCCACTTCAACCTTCAGTGGAGTCAGGTCCCTCCGATTCGCCAATAGTCCGTCTATGCTAGCGGGAAGTCTTTCACCAAGAGGTGCGTCTTCCCCGGATCCTCACCCCGGAAACTTCTCATCCCTGTGTGGCGGCTGTGCTTCATAGGCAGGCATAACATTTAGGTTTGCAGTTCTAAGGCACTTACTTGGGAGTGAAACCCACTGAGTCTTCCAAGGGAACATTTGGCCCCCACAGGGAGCTACTGTTTCTTAGCCACAACGCACCGGGAATGACCCTAGTGTTGTTTCCCAATCACTCCAGGGTTTTTTGGTTTTGGTTTTAAAAGGCTGCTAAAGCTAGCTGCTGGAAGGATCAACAGTGCTTTAAGTGTTGTTGTCATCCACAGAGGTGCAGCATAGATTAGTTAAAAAGAAGAAGAGGAAAGGACACACCCACACTACCACCATCACTTGGGGATGGGGTCAGAGGATGACCAAGGGTCATCCCATGAAATTGATTGCCAGGAAATCTAGGACCAGCAAACGGAAGTGCGGAGCCTGACTGTTGGCAGCCCGTGTGTGGCCATGGCCCAGCCCCACTGACCCCGCCCCCGCATCTGACATCAGATGCAGGGGGCGTGGTCTGGCTCCCTAACGGAGCCTTGAGGCTCCCGTTCAGAAGTTGGAGTTCAACTCTTGAAGGGGCCACGCGGGCCCTTCGGGAGCGAAACTTAGAACCTTTTAACTCCTGAAGGGGGTCCTGAACACAGTGCCAGCCTTAGTTTAGCTCCCCAAAGGGCTGTGCGGCCCCCGCTCGGGAACTAAACCACCACCCCGCATCTGACGTCAGACACAGAGGGCATGTCAGGGCCACGAGGCACGGCCCCTGATTGGGCGTGGCTTGGGTTCTTTGAACCCATTGGCCCAATGGTGTCTCTGCCCCTGCTCAAAGGCAGGATGCCTCTGAGTACCAGTTGCAGGGGAGTAAAAGAAGGAGAGAAGGCATGCCCTCAACTCCTGCCTGTAGGCTTCCAGTGGCATCTGGTGGGCCACTGTGTGAAACAGGATGCTGGACTAGATGGGCCTTGGGCCTGATCCAGCAGGGCTGTTCTTATATTCTTAAAGTTCAGTGGTAGGGCATCTGCTTTGTATGCAGAAGGTCCCAGGTTCAATCCAGGGCATCTCCAGGTAAGGCTAGGAAAGACTCCTGCCTGAAAACTTGGA
Source organism: Hemicordylus capensis (assembly GCF_027244095.1). Lineage (NCBI taxonomy): Eukaryota > Metazoa > Chordata > Lepidosauria > Squamata > Cordylidae > Hemicordylus > Hemicordylus capensis. The sequence goes on along the minus strand of NC_069661.1, from coordinate 20,195,852 downwards.
GAGCTGCTGCCAGTCTGTGTAGACAATGCTGAGCTAGATGGACCAATGGTCTCACTCAGTATAAGGCAGCTTCCTGTGCTCCTATGTCATACTACTAAGCTTTAGGAAGTTCTCCCATTCGCTTCCTTGAAAATCTTTTGAATTTAACCTCCCCCATGGACCACCCCACTAAATTGGAGAGAACCACCCCAACAATCAAATTTCATCAAAAGGATAAATATATATCGATACAAATCAGCACCGAAACCAGACCCCAGCCCTTCCAGACCATCCTGGGCCCTGATATCTGTGTTGCTTGCCTCACCTCATCCTCCTAGTACAGTCTAGCACAGCTAGCCCAGGTGATCTCCGCTCTCCCTCTTCTCCCATTGGCCGCTGAGTGGGCCAGAGGCATTTTTGTTATGCTGCTGGTCCATAGAGAAAATTAATGGGGTAACTGGGCCTAAGTGGAACCTTGATGCTTAAAAAACTAGAAAACGCTGCAGAAGGGTTTCCGTTACAACTACGGGAGAAAAGGTGAATGTGGGGGCGGGGGGACCCTAGCACCATGGGGGGAAATTATTATATTTTACTTCTGGCCGAAAAGGTTTACACCATTTCTGTACAATTGCAATGTTATGTAAGACAACAGAAATTCTGTAGCTCTCCCTGCTTATTTCTATATCTGCCAACTGTTTCGCTTCTGGCTGACATTCTTCCCTTTACAGTAGTCTGGTATATACTGCCAGATTGAATTTATTACCACGGCAGTTTCTTTCAGTTAGTTACAACCCAATGAGAAAATATTAAATTCACTGTTAGTTTTAGAAAGTCCATTCTAGCCAAGATCTTGAGTTCACCTGCTTTGGGGTGTGTGTGTGTGTGTGTGTGTGTTTGGTTGCTCTTTTAAATGTAACCATGAACCACAGTTGAGTGCCAGTAGGGAAGAAAGGTGGCCCCTTTCGCCACTGTTAAAGCAGCTTGAGACCGATCTGACCCTTGCAAGAGGCACCTCTACTCCCACTCCTTCCTAAGCTTGTAAGAAACATCAGGAAAGAAGAGGCAACCTTCCTTCTTGCTTACTCCCAAGCAACTCTTAAAGAGTGCAGAGGTTGGCTTTGAAAGGGGGATGGGCCCCACCAGGGTTAGATAGCAAGGCAGCATACACTGCATCCTGGTACACTGTGCTCGGGGTCTACAAACAGATCTGAATTTGAAACGGCCCAGTTCAACCGGTTCGAGCTTGAACTGGACCAGCCCTCCAGAAATGGGGGCTGGTCTGAGTTTGAGCCAAACCAGACCCGGTTCAGATCAAAACGGTTCAGCTGGTTCTAGTGCTTGCAAAAGGGAATCCAGTAAGGATTTGGATTTGAACTGAACTAGCCTGGCCAGTTCTGTGCACATCGCTACACTGTGCCCAAGTACAGAATATCAGTACAAAGCTATGGAAAGCCCAGAAACAAGTGGCAGCTAGTGCTGCTGATGGGATAACATGTTGAATGAGTCAGTGATCTAGGCCTCTGATCTCTAGAGTACATAGAAGAATTGACACTAGATCCCAGGAATAGGGAGCTGAATCAAAAGGGCATCTGTCATTCATATATAATTAATATACATACCTGTTATTCTGCCATGTCTGGCTATAAATACAAACCAGGCAGTCTGCAATGTAAGGAACTTAAAGGGACCTAAAGAAGCTAAAAGAACACCCTTAATTTCTTCCAGTTTTTCAAAGCAGACAAAGTCTTTTGGCAGGGAGAGGGACCAGCTTTAAAAATTCATAATGGACCCAGAAAAATTATACCTGGACACTGTGTTGGGTAAAGAAAAGTCAAAGGACTAGACATAAGGCAAACATGTAAGAAACGTTGTGTCTGGTTTATTAAAATATTTATACTCTTCCCCTCCAGTGCAATATGGCTCAGGGCGGTTCACAAAATTAGTAGCACAAAGAAACAATATTAAAACTATATAAAATAATACTATTAGAAATTAACTAAAAACAGAATTTGTTAAAACCAGATTTAAAAGTTGCACATTGAAAATTTTAAAATCTACCACATATGAGCTGAAGATTAAAAAAAAATTAAAACCATCTCTAAGAAGGTGGGTCTTCAGCTGGTTTTGTAAAGATTCTAAAGGAGGCAGCATGGTAAAGCTCTTCCTGGAGGGCATTCCAAAGCAAAGGGGCCACAACCGAAAAGGCATTGTCTCTAGTACCCACCAACCAGACCTCCATTAGTGGTGGGGCCATGAGCAGGGCCAATTAATTTCACAATTCAGTTCTGAATTTAAAGGAACAGCTGGGCTTCAGCCTGTCAACTAGAGATGTGCTGAAACTTGATTCAGCTTCGGAATCACGACACAATCTCTTTAAAACTGAGGGCTTACCCAGTCGCTTTAATGCAGAGGAGAGCAGGTCCATCCCTGCTCCAACTCCACTCACCCCCAGCCAGCAGCGCATGACACCGGCATGTACATGGCCGCTGAGCATGCTGGGGCTGAGCTCAATGGCCTTAGCACATGTGCATGGCTGAGAGAGTTGAAGAATTAACATTCAAAGAAAATGTTGCTTCTGGCTTTTATGCAAAGTTCTGGCAACCTGCTGCGGTATATGGCTTCTTTAAAAAAAATTTAAAAATCCTAGTAAGTAGCCCAGAGGTTAAAAGCTTCCCCATCACACTCACTACCCTGGTTGATTGGGAACCCTAAGGATGCACTGTGTTCATACTAATGTGCAGGTCTGCTCCCTTCTGATCTTGTGTACAGGCAATCTCAGTTACATACAGGTGGTGGTGGTGATAAAATGGTGGTGGTGGTGATGGTAATTAAAACTGAGGGCTTACCTAGCTCCTTTAATGTGGAGGAGAGCGGGTCCATCCCTGCTAACTGCTACAGGAAGGAGTAGGGATGCACCTGCTCTCCTCTGTGTTTAAAGGGGCTGGGTAAACTGCTGATAGGTTTCCGGGCAAAATATAAGATCTTGGTTATCTTCTCTCTATATAATTCTCTAAGATGTACCTGTGGCTAATTCCATGTGTGGCAGCTCTTGTGAGAGTTCGCAGGCGAGATGCTGGGAGGGAGAGAGGAAAGCGGCGGCGGGTGGGGGGGAGAAAGCGGTGGTGGGGGGAAGTGGCAGCGGGGGGGGGAGAAAGCAGCTGCAAAAAAAAGTGAACAGGTGGGCAGGCGGCCAGTCAGGGGGTGGGAGAGGAAGCAGCAGGCAGTGGCAGCAACTGGCTGGGTGGAGAGAGAAAACAGCAGGCAGGCACCCAAACCACAGCTGTCCTCCTCGCGAGAAGACCGGCCAAGCAGGCAGCAGAGTGGGCAGCATAGCCAAATGACAGGTCAGGCTGCACTGGGGGAGTATGAGGCCCCTCTGCACCTGCGCCAAGAGGCGAGGAGACGGCTGAGCAGGCAGCGGAGAGGGTGGTTCAGCCTCCTTCTCCAGGCCTACCTGCCGGCCAAATGACAGGATAAATGGGCACCAGTGCAACCAAAGACCTGCAGCTGCTGGTCAAGCGGGTGAGAGGGGAGAACGGCCAAGCAGTGAGGAATGGGTGAGCAGGTGGGGGTCTGCCCTGGTTGCATAAGGATGGGAGACTAGAAGTGTGAGCACTGTAAGACATTCCCCTCAGGGGATGGAGCTGCTCTGGGAAGAGCAGAAGGTTCCAAGTTCCCTCTCTGGCTTCTCCAAGAGAGGGTTGAGAGAGATTTCTGCCTGCAACCTTGGAGAAGCCGCTGCCAGTCTGTGAAGAGAATACTGAGATAGATGGACCAATGGTCTGACTCAGTATATGGTAGCTTCCTATGTTCCTATGCATTTTAATGGGAGACTAGAAGTGTGAGCATTGTCAGATATTCCCCTCAGGGGATGGAGCCGCTCTGGGGAGAGCAGGAGGTTTCAAGTTCCCTCCCTGGCTTCTCCAAGACAAGGCTGAGAGAGATTCCTGCCTGCAAATTGGAGAAGCTGCTGCCAGTCTGTGTAGACCAGGGGTTCTCGGTGTTGGGTCCCCATGTGTTGTTGTACTTCAGCTCCCATAATCCCCAGCCAAAGGCCACTGGGGCTGGGGATTATGGGAGTTGAAGTCCAATAACATCTGGGAACCCAACACTGAGAATCTCTGGTGCAGACAATACAGAGCTAGATGGACCTATGGTCTGTCTCAGTATATGACAGCTTCCTATGTTCCTCTGTGAAACTGTGCTGTGATTCAGGATTGTGCTGTGATTTTGAAGCTGATTCATGTTTCGAGTACAACCTTGCTTGTATTACCAGTTTAGAAGTTTCCATAGTATAATCACTAGTGCTGCTCCACCATTCTCATGGTGACTCAAAATGGGGTAGGGCGGGAATGCCTGCAAGAGCATTTACTCCATCTTTCCTTTTCAATTAAATGTGCTTGTTTTCACTCACTTCCTAAAGTACAGCTGATGTGGAAGTCGAATGCCTTCTTGGTGATGGCACCAGCTCTGCAGAATTTCTTTTCCATAGAAGCCTGCTTGGCTTTTACCTTGCACTCTTTTTAGCTTCTTCGTAGAAACTGACTAGATAAAAACTGATTGAGGGATGCTGAAATTGATTGAAAGTGACTGGATATTGATGCCTAGCCTACTGGTTTGTTTTTGTGCTTAATTTGGCTGGCATTTTCTATAGAGAATGGGGCTATTGATTATTATGCCTCTTTATGTTGCTCTTTTATTTGTTAGTTGATTATTATATTAATATTATTAATATTATCATTATCTATATATTTAATTCTCGTAGACGTGCCGGGAAAAAATGCGTGGTGGAAATCTCGCGAAAGTGGCGGAACCCTTGCAAGAGTTCCTGGCAGGAGGCGGTTGGCCAGCCAGCGCACTCGGCCTTGCCAGAGGAGGCAGGCAGTTTGGGCGGGCAGTGGAGCCACACATGGCAGGAGGCGGTTAGCTGGCGGGTGGACTTGCCCTTGACGGAGGAGGCAGCAGCCGGCCAGCAGAGAGGGAAAGCAGCGCCATCTCCGGGCTGGCCAGCAGCGAGGGAAAGAGCCTGCCGGGCTGTCACTGGGCAGATGGCGAGGGGAAATGGCACCACCGCCAGGCCGGCCAGTGGAGAGGGAAAGCACCAGCCAGGCTGAACGGGGAGGGAAAGCACTGGCCAGGCCTGCAGGCAGGGAAGAAAAGTGCCAGGCACTACAGTGCAAGTTAGTACCCCAGGTAGGGTGGGTGGGAAGAGAAAGCCGACTGGGAGGGGGAGAACGGACTGGGGCTGAAGCGTGGGGGTGGAGAATGGACTGGGGCTGAAGGGAGGGAGGAGAGACAGGGAGGACTAGGGGCACAGATGCTATGCGTCCAGGTCAAATAGTTATTATTATTGTTAGTTCATTATTGTGTTTTTAAAGTTGTAGATGGGTCACCCCTGTCCCTAGGAGAGCTGCATTATACTGGAATCTATAGACACGGGCATCTTAAATGGAGAGAAAATATAAAAAATACAAAACAACTGTCAAAAACATGCCATTCCTAGATTTTAAAACATAAAAATATTATTTTAAATTGTGCAATTGTAACCTTCACAAAAATGAATGGGAGTGCATTTTGTAGTAGGAGTGTTCACTTTTTAATTTAATTTTGGTGTGTTTTTACTGCTGGAAGACAGGAAAGGGACCAGGGATCCCACTTCACCCAGCTTCTGAAATTCCAAAGACATACCACTGGACCACGTTCTGCCCTGATAAACATATCCAGTCAATTGGACTTCTGGGTCAGAGTCTGACAGATATTGTAAGCATTCCTAGTCTGTTTCATATATGTAATCCTGTTTTAAATTTTTGTGATCTTGTTTTGTTGTTTTAAAATGCTGAGAATCTTTGACTAGGAGGTGGGATAGAAATAGTCTAATAATGAAATAATGAACAAATAATGTAGCATAGGCACTTTAGAAATTCAACTTTAAAAGTTTATTTCTCCATACATATAACTTGGCCCCATGAATGGAATGGAAATGTCACCTGCCCAGCAGACTCTGAAAACCTAATACCTTATTCCGCACATCACCACTTTGCTGTCCTCTGGTGTGTCTGCAAAGAGATGGAAACTGTGTGGGCGCTTTGACAGGAAATGGCTGGTGTGGCCCCTATTCAACCTCTAAGTCTTCTGCTGCATCTGGCATCAACCTAATTACCAGGAGCTGTAAATTAGCTACTATTTTAACAAATCAAACTGTTATAGCGCTCCAATTATAGAGGTGTCCTTGGTTGGACCATTTGTCTTATTTGACCTTCAAAACTCTGTTGCACCTCAATAATTCTGTTCTAGCTGGAAGATGTCACAAGCAATGTTTCGACCAGCCAATTATAGTTCCTTGTGTGTGGTGTTTTCAGATGGTGTGATTGCAATTTCTAGGGAATGGTTTAGTGGAAATGGTGACTGATTGAAAACCAAGTTAAAGGATTACCTTCGTCACAGAAACCCTTACTAATAAGCCTTAATTTAATTTATTTATTGATCACATTTATATACTGCCCCATATAAAATATCTGGGCAGTTTACAAATTAAAACACCACAATTAAAACATTCTTATGATGGGCAAGGATGCTAAAGCTATGCCCCTGAATAGGGAACAGAAAAGGACAGAAAAGCCTTTGAAAGAATGGAGTTTTGCGACTGTTAAAATGCACTCCACACAGCAGAAGATCCTATTTAGGAACTATCCCACATGAGAAGGATGAAGAAGAACCAACTCAGTGGCAAAGGAGAACACTGCCACACTCTCACCCCTTTAAATTACAGGGTACGATTTTATGCAAAATGTCACTTCAAAAGGGTCAGAGGTCAGTGTTAGAAAGTGATGGCAGTGCAGTGAAAGCATTGCAAAATTCCTGACTTTTCCTCTGCATGAGCTGGAACTGCAACCCGCCCTGGAGTAGCACTGATGGTATATTTCTTAAGCAGATCATGCAGCTTTGGCATGGAACACTTATTCATAAAGGGGGATCTGTGGCTCCCCACCACCACTTGTATGCAACTGAGATTGCCTGTACACAAGATTAGAAGGGAGCAAACCTGCATGTTAGTATGAACACAATGCATCCTTAGGGTTCCCAATCAACCGGTGGAAGTGGGGGAGCTTGGTGTATTATTTTAACCTCCGGGCTAGTTACCAGGGTTCTGTTTTGTCTTTTTGTTTTTTAAAGAAGCCATATATCATGGCAGGTTGCCAGATTTTCTACGTAAAATCCAGCAGCAACATTTTCATCTAGTGTTGCTTTTTTAGCTGTCTCAGCCAGGTACCAAGTCATTGAGCTCAGCCCCATTATATGTATGCATATATATGTGTAGCTCTTCTCTCCCTCTCTGTTGAGCCAACAGAGGCAGGGTAGCCAAACTGCAGGCAAAAGAAAAGAGGAGACAATGCTTCTGAGGAGCAATGTGGAGTCATGCTGGCAGTGGCAGCAGTTACAGATGTGGGAATTGCTCATAAGAACATAAGAACACACAGATGCAAACCCTGTACCGTGTGGCTGCTTCACCCTATGCTAGACACTTTTGCAGGCTCCACCCACTGTGTGCTGCCTGCCATCACACCTGCCTTGGCAGGGGTGCCTTCTTGGTTGTTGGTGAGATGCAGAAATGGTCCAAACAGGCAAAATCAAGACTGGAGCAAGCAGATTAGGACCTGAAGGGCCACAGGCAGGGTGAGTCACAGGCTGACAGATGAAATTCCAGAGAGAAGATGGAGAGGAGAGGAGAGACGGAGAGGAGCTAGGCATTGGGAGTTGGCTACTGGTACTCATGATGACAAGTTGCTCAGTGTAGTGGGTCAGCTCTAAGAGCAAGGCTTTATAGGCCTAGGTGAGCCAGGATTGGCCCATGGGATCAGCTGACAGGTGGTGCCCTTGCACCACAATGCTCAGTCACAGGGATCCACAAATTTAAGCTTAGCTCCCTACCTAGCCAGCCGTTCTTTGCAGTCACCACCCATTTTGCAGTAACCACCCATCCCCTCTCTTCCCTCAGATCCTTTCCTGGCACACAAGCAGAGAAGCGGGTCTTCTCCCATGTGCATTGGGATATGGCTAGGAAATGGTGGGGACCCTCGCCTGCAGCTCAGAAAGGATTCCTGCTGTTTCTTACCTTCTCAAAAATGGCAGTGGAAATGAGACCTCGGGGGAGGAGATCTGTGTGGTGCTGGGTGTGCTGCTCATCAGAGGGCTTGGGGCATTTGCCCCGGGTGAGCTGGCAAGAGGATTTGTAGGTGCTTTGAGTTACGTTCTCCTGGGTGCTTTCCAGATTAGCCGCTTAAAAGCAGCTAAATGCCTCGTTCAGGCAAATCGCAGTCAAAACATGAAACCTGCAAGGGAAGCAGTCTCCCGAAAACTAACAGCCTGGGAAAATGACACTTTTTATATGCTGGATAAACGTCATAGCACTAAATTGCAGCGATTAAATTCAAAACAAGGCATCCAGCATATGAACAGCACCTTGTGGTCAGCTTCGGGTCTGTGGTGTCACAACACAGGAAGTGTGGAAGCACACTTCAGAGATACGTCCTGACCCTGTTTTAGCATCTAATCTGGAAAGCGCCCTGAAGGTCAAGAACTCCGTTCGTTCAGAAACAGCACAAGTAAGAAGGAGTCTGAACTGCAGTCCAATACCTGACCATCAAGTCTGGCTATGGTCTTTGAGACTTTTGAAAGAGAGAGGTACTCTTTGTGAATAAACTTTGCAGTCCACATTAGATTAGCTCTGGTTGTGATGGATGGAAAAATAAAAACAACCACCTAGTGAGGCAGAAATAGATTGAAAGTTTTAAAAAAATGAAATGTCCTTAGCAATCTTCACTACAGGAATAAGTGCTTCAGTATTGACGAATTTTTAATATGGCAATGTTGACAGATACAGAATTCAAAGGATGCCGATATAATGAAGTTAGAAAAAAGTGTCATCAGATCTCTCCTTAAGAATACCCAAGGCTTTAGTTCATCTGTCTGAAGATGCTGTCCAGTGGGCAGTCATTCAACTATCTGTCAAGGTTCATCTTGCAATGAAAAGGAAAATTAACAGAAGAAAGACAGAAACAATACCTGTTTTGTTTTGGCAAGAGCTTGTGGGGTTCTTGTACACACAAGAGGTATACCCATGAACCTTTCAGTGCCTGCCCTATGCATCAATGCCTTTTGATGCCTGCACTGTGGGGGGGAAAGTGACCTATAAAATATGCCCGCAAAGCGGGTTCACTATGCAAGAATAAAATGTGGATAGGATCAGGTGCAAGCATCCTTTCACAAATGCAGTATTGCAAGACGTGATGGTGGATCAATGTGGCCAAATGCCCAAGATGCTGCCAACACTTCTTACACAAGCCAGGTGTGAGCAGAGAGGAGTGTGAAGAGCACAGGGCCAAAGTGCTAGCAAAGCTCTGGCCAACATCCTGACTAAAGCTGCAGGTGTACAGCCAAACAATGCACCTCTGCATTGGTAGCAACCCTGATTCTAAGAGTGGATGCTTTCACCTCTTCCCCCGGAAGCACTTTGAGCAATGCCGATTGTGTCCCTGAGGGCCATGCACTCACAGAGGGAGTTGCCCTTCCTAGTCTGCCAGACATGTAGCTAGGGGACAGTGGGCTCATGTTTGCCCCTCTCTGGCGGCCCCTCACACATGCCAGACATGCCCCCTAGTTGTGATGTCACATGCAGGGAGTGTTGCCTGCACCTGGAAGGACCAGCGCAGCCCTCCGGAGCTCATTTCCCAGCCGACTTCATGGCTGGCTGGCTGTTTTATTCGTACTCTCCTTCGCTCGGAGTGAAGCGAAAATGAAGAAACTCCTCAGCAGACCATGAAGCTGGCTGGAGAATTAAGCCACTGGAACTTCGGGGGGAGAGGTGAGGGGTGAGCCAGGCAGCTCCCAGGAGTTGGGTGGGCTGGGTTCTTTGAACCCGTCCACCCAGTTATAGTGGCACCTCTGCAGGCTGCCTTCCTCCACATCTGGAATAGCGAGGGCTGAGGGCTCCAGCTGATGTGTCATTTAGAAGATATAGTGCATGCCTCAGTGGTTCAGAAACTCCCCAAGGACTGAAGCTCTAGCAAAAAAGGGCCTCTAAGTGTTTGCAAAAGTGAGCCAGTGGAGTGCTTCTGGAAGAGATGGGGCTGAGGAGGCTTCTGTGTTTGGCTCGGACTTTTGTTGGTACAACATTCTTACTACCCAACACCATGTAGCTGTTCCTGGTCTATGGAATGCACTCCCGGCAGATATCTGCAGTTTATACTTGCTGTCAGCCTTTAAGAGAGACCTAAAAACCTATTTGTTTGGCCTGGCCTTCCAAGGCTTGTAAAGTGTTATTGGTTTTTAAAAGTATTTTAATTGGTTTTAAATGGTTTTAATTGTTTTTGAATCTATATTATTAATTCTCCAAGACGGGCCATGCGTGGGGACGTGGTAGAAAGGAGGCGATTGGCTGACAGAGTTTGCAAGCAGAAGCACCTGATTGGGCAGTGGGGATTCCATATGCAGATAGGGAGAAGGAGCCCATGAGAGCAGAAGCACCATGGTGATTGGGCAGTGGGGATTCCATATGCAGATATAGAGGGGGAGCCTGTGTCACTGTAGTGATTGGGTAGTAGGGATTCCCTATGCAGATAAGGAGGAGGAGCCTGTGATGGTTAAGGTCAGTTGGAATGCAACTGTTACTGGTCAGAAGATGTTCTTGATTGTAGAAGAGAGGAATCTCTCTCTCTCTCTCTCTCTCTCTCTCTCTCTCTCTCTCTCTCTCTCTCTCTCTCTCTCTCTATATATATATATATATATATATATGGATAGCCGGCAGGGGTCTGCAAAAAGACAGGTCGTGAGGGAGGAAGAAGCCCCTTAGGAGAAGGAGAATGCCATTGTGTGAATTAAATGAGGAAACAAGATGAACAAAATCTACAGGTGAAACTCGGAAAATTAGAATATCGTGCAAAAGTCCATTAATTTCAGTAATGCAAATTAAAAGGTGAAACTGATATATGAGACAGACGCATTACATGCAAAGCGAGATAAGTCAAGCCTTAATTTGTTATAATTGTGATGATCATGGCGTACAGCTCATGAAAACCCCAAATCCACAATCCCAGAAAATTAGAATATTACATGGAACCAATAAGACAAGGATTGTAGAATAGAACAATATCGGACCTCTGAAAAGTATACAGTGTACTGTGCTTGATTGGCCAGCAAACTCGCCTGACCTGACCCCATAGAGAATCTATGGGGCATTGCCAAGAGAAGGATGAGAGACATGAGACCAAACAATGCAGAAGAGCTGAAGGCCGCTAATGAAGCATCCTGGTCTTCCATAACACCTCATCAGTGCCACAGGCTGATAGCATCCATGCCACGCCGCATTGAGGCAGTAATTGCTGCAAAAGGGGCCCAAACCAAGTACTGAATACATATGCATGCTTATACTTTTCAGAGGTCCGATATTGTTCTATTCTACAATCCTTGTCTTGAGAGACAGAAAGAAGGGCAAGGGACAGGTCTGAGCCTGTCAGCAGCCTGAGGGGAACGAGCGGCCATGGCAGCATTAGCAGCAAGGAAGAGCCCAGTCAACCACTGCTGCTGTTTGTAGCTACTGAGGCCATTGTCAGAGGGAGGCAGGCAGGCAAAGGACGGGCTCGGGCGTGTCAGTGGCCTGAGGGGAACAAGCGGCCATGGTGGTGGCAGCAGAAAGGAATGGCTCGGTCAACCACTGCTGCTACTTCTGAGGGGAGGAGCAGGAGCGGGGTTCAGGTGAGGGTGGGGAGGTCTCTGGGGATAGGGGGCTGCAGCTTGGCCAATAGGCAGCAGTAATGCTGCAGCCACAGCCAAAAAGGGTGAGGGGGATGGAAGCAATGGGATGGGGGAAGAGCAGGAGTGCAGCTCAGGTGAGGGTGGTGAGATCTCTGAAGTGAGGGGAGCAATCACGTACTAACACGCAGATGCTCTAGAGCATGCAAGAGTTCCAGCATTGAAGTGGAGAGAAATAATGGCGGCGGTCAGGATGCAGAGGTGGAGGGCCGGCAGGCGAAGCCCCTCTGGCCAGAGGAGGTGGGTGGATGGCGGGTGAAGCCCCGCTGGCCAGAAAGAGGAGGCAGTGGCGGGGAGAAATAATGGCAGCGGCGAGGAGGTGGGCAGACAGCGGGCAAAGCCCTACCACCTGGGAGGAGGAGGTGGGAGTCAGTGGCGGGATGGCCTGGCCCTGGCCCGCCCGGAGAGCTGTGGGGGGGAGAGCAAGCGAGCGCGCCGCGGGGGGGAGAGCGGGAGAGCGCGCTGCAGGGGGGGAGGGAGAGTGAGCGAATGTGCCGCGGGGGGGGAGCAAGCACGAGCGCCGCCGGGGGATGCCACAGGCTCAGTGCACAACTGCACAGATGCTCTGTGCGGGGTCAGCTAGTTGTTTTTATATTGTTTTTAACATTGTGTTTGAATTGTGGGTTTTATGTCTTTTTAAAAAGTTGTTGTATACCGCCCAGAGCCTTCAGATGGGGAGGTTTATAAATGTAATAAATAAACAAATAAATAAATAATAATTAATAATTAAGGCATATATCCAGCATCTGTATCATGAACCCAGGACTGGAGAGCTTTGTGAATCTTGCCAGATGCCCTCAGTGCCCACTCCTAAGCCCAGCTGTCTCTTCCTCATGTCTGTCCATCCAAGCTGCTGCAACTGCCTACCTGCTGAACATGACCAATGGACTTGCCTGAGATCACAGGCTGGATCTGCTTCCTGTCCCCTAAATCAGTTGCATCAGAAGCCATCTCTTCCAGAGGAGAGCCTGAGTATTAAGGATGCCCATATTAATATAGGCAATTGGGGATGGATAATGCACATCTTTAAAACCACATCTGTTCATGAGAACGGGAAAATGTGCATCCACCAGATCATTTGAATTAAATAGGAGCTATTGCTCAAATTAATAATGGCAGTCTCCCCTGCTTCATGCTGCATTAACTATGCAGTATTCAAAAGATTTTTTATTTTTACTTTTAAAAAGCACACACATTAGCAACAAAGTCAACGTTGGCAACATCTGTATAAGAAAGCTTCAGCACAGTAAGCCTTTGAGAAAATATCTATCTCACGTGAAACCAGTTCAAAACAAGGACAGTTCAGTTTGTGCTGTATTCTCATGGTAGGAGCCAGTGGAATGAAGACAAAAGAGAGGGATCAGTGGCACAGATTCATCGGGTGTGTGTTTGGGCCCTAGAGGAACTTCAAGAAAGCAAAACAAAAACCAAACAAATGCAAAAAAATTAATGCTGCTTCACCAGACCTTAACACTAGGCTGGTTTTCACGGTTGGAAATTGGGTAGGAGAAGTCTCCCACCCAGATTGACACAGATACCCCTCGAAAAGATGTTTTGCTGGAAGAAGACAGATGAGTGCTTCACCTGCTTTCTCCATGCAAAGAGTTTAGTTGTGGGTACTTCATATTTGTTTTGTTGAGAGACATGAAGGCTGTTCTCACGATCATTAATTGGGTAGGAGGAGATACTTCCTACCCAAGTTCAGGAGCTGTGTACACTCCCGCTTTCTGACCATCTGTGAGTAAAAAGCAAGGTAGGAGGGGGAGGAAATGATTGTCTGCTAAGCAGCAGCTGTGTATGAGGGCTCCTTTCTACCCAGCAGTTGTACAAAGCTCTTTAATGAGGAAGGCTGAAAAGCCCTCCAGTCAGAAAATGGGAGTGCACACAGCTCCTGAACTTGGGTAGGAAGTGTCTCCTCCTACCCAATTAATGATTGTGAGAACAGCCCTCAAGTCTCTCAACAAAACAAAAATGAAATACACACAACTAGACTCTGCATGGAGAGAGGAGGTGAAGCATTCATTTGTCTTCTTCCATCAAAATATCTGTTTGGGGAGTATCTGTGCTAGTCTGTTGCCTCAAAAACAACAAAATTCTATGGCAGCATAAAGTCCTATGGCAGCATAAAGACTTACATTTCTGGGCTTTCTTTGAGATTCTTTGGATTATTTCCCAGAGGAGGGACTCTAGCTTTGTTTCACATTTTGCTTTACCTGAAATCCAGGGTCAACCTAGAATGAATGAAGGATACAGTTAACATAGGAACACAGGAAGCTGCCATATAATGAGTCAGATCATTAGTCCATCTAACTCAGTATTGTCTACACAGACTGGCAGTGGCTTCTCAAAGGTTACAGGCAGGAGTCTCTCTCAGCCCTACATTGGAGACATCAGGGAGGGAACTTGGAACCTTAAGCATGCAAGCAGGCAGATGCTCTTCCCAGTGTGGCCCCATCCTCTGAGGGAAATATTGTACAGTGCTGACACATGTAGTCTCCCATTCAAATGCAACCAAGGTGGACCCTGCTTAGCGTGAGGGCAATTCATGCTTGCTACCACAAGAAGACTAAACTGATGACAGCGGGTACAGCAACCAGCCACAGAATTGATAATGAAAACATTGAAGTGGTGGATAGCTTCTGCCTTTTAGGATTGACCATCAACAGTAAAGGAGCCAGCTGTCAAAAAAATACGCCGCAGACTAGCACTTGGTAGGGTTGCAGTGAAGACTTTGGAAAGGATATTTAGATGCCGTGACGTCTCTGTACCTACAAAGATTAGAATTGTCCAGACCATGGTTTTTCCCATGACACTCTATGGATGCAAAAGCTGGACTTTGAAGAAGCAAGATAGAAAAAGCATTGATGCTTTTGAACTTTGGTGCTGGAGAAGAATTTTGAGGATACCATGGACAGCCAGGAAAACAAACAAATGGATCATAGAACAAATCAATCCAGAATTTTCACTCGAGGCACAGATGACCAGGTTCAAACTATCATACTTCAGACACATTATGCGGAAACCCAGCTCCCTTGAGAAGTCCATAATGCTGGGGAAAGTGGAAGGAAAGAGAAGAGGACAACCAGCAGCAAGGTGGAAAGGCTTGATTACTACAGCAATGAATGCACCACTGAGAGACCAAGTTGAAGTTAAAGGCCAAATTGAAGATAGATCATCCTGGAGAGAATCTATCTATGTGGTTGCCAAGAGTCAACACCGACTTGACAGCACTTAATAGATCGATCAATCAATCAATCAACCACAAGATCAGCTTTCCTACAGTTCCTTAGAATGAAGTTGAAGAATCGTGTTATTTAGATGTTTTGCTAGAAAGGGGTGTCAAATATATACCATAAGGCCACAACTTTATTTGGGGACCAAAGGATATTATTTATTTATTTAATGTATATTCCGTGTGACTCCAGAGGCTCTAGGCAGTTTACGAAAATAAACAGACTAGAGAAAGAATTAAGGTAAAAAGGTAAAGTGTGCCTTCAAGCCAATTTTGACTCCTGGCACCCACAGAGCCCTGTGGTTTTCTTTTGGTAGAATACAGGAGGGGTTTACCATTGCCTCCTCCCCTGCAGCTTTAGATGGTGCCTTTCAGCATCTTCCTGTATCGCTGCTGCCTGATAGAGTACCAGTGAGGATTCGAAACGGCAACCTTCTGCTTGTTAGTCAAGCAATTCCCCATTTCGCCATGAGGTGGCTTAACAGAATAAAACCAACTATTAAACAACAACTAAAATTTAACATTAAAAATGTGTCTTGTGGGCTCTTTTAAGGGCTGATAAAGCTGTTAAGCCACAATATAAGTGCATAGGAAGAACAGGAAGAACAAGAAACACAACAAAGTGGCTCTACTGCTTTTTGCTAGACGCATGTTTTTGCAGACAGCTCACCTTCCCCAGACCAAAGAAACAAGAAATTGATCATGAAAGATACAGCTGTGCTATTTTGCAGAATTGCTCCATATCAGAGCAGGGCTGGCAATTGCTCCATGGGTCTCTCCTGCCAGAGCAAACCCTGATAGATTCACCTCATCACCACCAGAGGTGCACTTAGGTAATTTTGGAGCCTGGACCTAAAGGCCTTTGGAGGGCCCCCCCTCCCCTGCAAATCAAGCAGCATCATGCTTGGTGGGCGCAGAGGCATATCTAGGGGAAATAGAGCCTAGAGCAAGCACTGAAATTGCTCCCCCTGTCCAAATATCTGACACCCATCTTTCAGATATCTTTACCATAATATCAGCTGGGAAATACAAATCAAGCTCATTACTCTTTTAATATTTCAAAAACTATTTAGCAGTGGACGTAGCCAGACCAAAAATGCTGGAAAACGACAAATTTCAGTATGCTGGGGCTCATGAAATACCCAAATACTATGTGGAGGTGTACTTGGAAAACGGAACAGAAGTGCCTGTCTAATTCTCTACTATGCATTGTAGTATCACTTTTACATAAGTTTTAAAAATAAATGGAGAATTTGACTTTTCCCAGATACTCTGAAAATAATTAAACGATATGCACAGTAAACTGTGTCACTGCTTGGAATATATTCTAGTATTTCAGAAAGACAGTTAAAATGAGATAGAGAGAGCAAGAAACTCCCAGAGGGCCTTAATACTAAGGATTTCACACTGATTCAAAGACAAGCTCACCATTAATAGCCATATTATTAAGACATCACATTTAACTGACTTATCACAAGAAGCAAAGAGCAAATGAATACATTCCTAGCTCATAAGTTTCAGCTCAGTATTCACAAGCCCTGATTCTCTGTACATTCTCCAAACTGAATATGTGTACAGTGACTTATATTATATTAAATTTTAAAAATTTAATTTAATGTAATTTAATAATTAAAAATTTTAATTTAATAATTTTTTTAAATACCTGTAGCTCCTTCGGGGGGCTTCCTAAAGGCCATGGGGGGTCTGCAAAGGTTCCCCCCCTGCCAGCCTCTTAATTCAATGCTGAAGCCTGTCCTGGGCTGAGGGCCTTATAGGGACCATTAGAGCATATGTGGTGGCTATATATATATATATATATATATATATATATATATATATATATATATGGCTGCCCAAAACAAAATGGCCACCGCTCATGCTCAGTTGGCCTCTGCGAGGCCTGGCATGACCTAGGGCTTCACAGAGGCCACTTGAGCATGCACAGTGGCCATTTTGTTTCTGGCAGCCATTTTTTTAAAATTTAAAATTTAAAAAAATGGCGTGCCCCTTTCAAGTGGTGCCCAGGGCACGTGCCCTGCCTGCCCTACCCTAGATACGCCCAAGGGTGCCCCTCTTCGAGTGGCGCCCGGGGCACGTGCCCTGCCTGCCCTACACTAGATGTGCCCCAGGGTGGGCGACCACACCACCCAGGACAGACTAAAGAGGATTTGGGGGACTGCCCCAGGGGCTGTGGAGGCCCTGGACTTCAGCCCCGACGTCCAGGGGTAAGAGCACCTCTGAACATGAAGCTATGACCAGAGAGGTCGTCTCAAGAATCAGCAGCTGCCCCTTGGCAGCTGCCCAACAATACCAGCTTCCGATTCCAGGAGGAACATCACAAAGGAAGGAGCCCCAAATTTTGCTTTGAATTTTATCTCATGTGAAATTTTGGTGGCAACTCTACTGCTGCGAGACAAAATTAAACATTCATTTCATGGACCCCTCCCTAGAAGCGAGCTACTAGGACAGATACCATCACTTACTTTGACTTCCATTGGAGAGCTGAGATGCATACTAACTGGCATTACAGAAGTGTAACAATATTTGCTATATATAAAAAGAATATTCATCATCCAGTTACTGAGCACTAAAATTTATGCCGCTGCTGCTGCTATTAGGTTTGCATATACTTTACAACCTGATAAAATTACTTTTTTACCTTGCATGCTAGTTCAACAAATCTTTATAAAACATGCCATGCCTATGAATAATATGGTCATTCTGCTTCCTCTGTTAATCTCACACTAATTCCCATTCTTTCAGGATATGTCAAAATGGTTCCAGATTTGCTGATATGTTATTCATGGTAGTGGCTATTTTTTCATTTTCTTACAATCCTCCTAAGACACCCAACCAATTTCTGTCAATGCCATGACCATGCTGTGGGTCTCAGCATTAAGCAGGATTTCATTATTATAATGAAAGAATCTGGGAAAGCAACATGCAATTCAAAGCGGATTTCAAGGGAGGGACTATACCAGGATGGCCCGCCGCATCCTGACTCTGTAGTCTTGATCTGCTTATGTACAGCTGTAAAGCAGGTAGCAAAATCAATTTCTAGCTGTTTGACACCACTGAGATTCCAGCACCTCTTTAATCCAGATGCCACCCTAAAGAATGCCCCGATGTTCTTATAGTTCACAAAGACTAGGTTATACATTCCTCACAATACATGCATAACCCTATTTATGCTGCGCCTGAACTTCATGTGGGGAGTTTGCACAATTATAGCTTCTGACTGACTTTCCCTGATTTGGCAGATTGCTGGTTAATCACCCAGGGTAGAGGGTGGTGTCTCCTCAAAGGGAACAAATGGCTAGGAGACGGAAATCTCTCTGTGAATGGGATCCCCATCAGAAGAGAGTGTCTCTGTCTGCAGTGGTGCCTCAAGACGTCTGTGCGTCTGAGGCAGGGCACCAAATGCTGCATCCCTTATGTGCACCCTCCTCCCCCTTTCCCTTTTGTTTAAAAAGGGGGGCCACAGGAGGGCATCTTGCTACCTTACTGATTCCTCAGTAATCTCCTGCCTGAAGTTACCATCTCACCTTGCCTAACAGAAGACCCACCCATATATGTGTGTGAAAGAGAGAAAGAAACCACAGTTGGTAATTTGCAAGTGACAGATACGGAAGCAGAGAAAGAGCTGAGCCTGTAGGCACCTTAAGAACATAAGAACAGCCCTGCTGGATCAGGCCAGGGGTATAGCTATAATTGAGCAGATGGGTTCAAGGAACCCAGGGGCCCCAGCACCT
The DNA here is from genome assembly GCF_027244095.1 of Hemicordylus capensis. Taxonomy (NCBI): domain Eukaryota; kingdom Metazoa; phylum Chordata; class Lepidosauria; order Squamata; family Cordylidae; genus Hemicordylus; species Hemicordylus capensis. Next base: position 20,177,081 of record NC_069661.1, on the reverse strand, counting down.
GAGGGCCTCTGAACTCCGCCCCTCTCTATTTTCTTCATTATCTCCCTCACTCTGAGAGACCTCCGGGGAGAAGGGCAAACATTAGCCCCCTCTTCCCTAGCTAGTCCCCTGGATCAGGCCCAAGGCCTATCTTGTCCAGCATCAGTGACCCACCAGATGACTCCGAGAAGCCCACAAGCATGCCCTTTCTCCTGCTGTTGCTCCCCTTCAACTGGTAGTTAGAGGCATCTTGCCTCTGAGGTTGGAGGTGGCCCATAGCCATTAGAATAGTAACCCTTGATAGACCTGTCCTCTATGAATCTGTCCAAGCCCCTTTTAAAGCCATCCAAGCTAGTGGCCATCATCACATCCCATGGCAGAGAATTCCATAGATTACTTATGCATGTGTGAAAAGGTACTTCATTATGTTGGTCCTAAATTTCCTGGCCATCCATTTCATGGGACGATCCCTGGTTCTAGTGTTGTGAGAGAAGCAGAAAAAAAAATTCTATCTGTCTACAATCTCTACTCCATGAATAATTTTACATACCTCTATCATGTATCCCCATAGTCGCCTCTTTTCAATACTAAAAAGCCCCAGATGCTGTAGCCTTGCCTCATAGGGAAGCTGCTCCAGGCCTCTGATCATCTTGTTCGCCGTCTTCTGCACCTTTTTCAGTTCTACAATGTCCTTCTTAAGATATGGTGACCATAACTGCATACAGTACTCCAAATGTGGTCACAGTATTGATTTTTATAAGGGCATTATAATATTAGCTTTTTAAAAATTTTAATCCCCTTTCTAATGATCTCCAAACTGGAATTTGCCTTTTTCACATAGGAAACTGCCATATACTGAGTCAGACCATTGGTCTATCTAGCTCAGTATTGTCTTCACAGACTGGTAGCAGCTTCTCCAAGGTTGCAGGCAGGAATCTCTCTCAGCCCTATCTTGGAGATTCCAGGGAGGGAACTTGGAATTTTCTGCTCTTCCCAGAGGGGCTCCATCCCTTGAGGGGAATATCTTACAGTGCTCACACATCAAGTCTCCCATTCATATGCAACCAGGGTGGACCCTGCTTAGCTAAGGGGACAAGTCATGCTTGCTACCACAAGACCAGCTCATCTACTGCATGCTGAGTAAACACTTTAAATGAGCTGTCACATCAGTGTATATGTGAAGTTGAGGTTTTTTGTCCCAATAGGCATCACTTTACACTTGCTTACATTGAACCATATTTGCCATTTTGTCATCCACTCACCCAGTTTGGAGAGCTCCTTTTGGAGTTCTCCACTTCGCTGCTCACTCCAGCTTCTAGATCATTTATGAACAAGTTAAAGAGCACTGGTCCCAGTACAGATACTTGGGGGATCCCACTTCTTACTTTCCTCCATTGTGAAAACTTTCCATTTATTCCTACCCTCTGTTTCCTGTCCTTCAACCACAACTGAACCTGTCCCCTTATCCCATGACTGCACATTAGGGGTCCAGGACCTTGCTCTAGTAGATTGGATGTAGAGTGGCAGATCAGCTGCCTTGTAGGAGTGCCTCTTTGCCACCTCTTATACTCTACTTGTATATCCATAAAGGTTTCAAAAATGCCATATGTCACCAGTGCTCGCTCTTCTAAAGAAAATCCCACCAGATAATGCTGCCCCAGAAACTTCTCAACACTTGGGGGAGTGGATAGCATGTGGCAATAGTCCTGTTCTCACATTAACCTCCAAATGCAGACTGAATGCATGGGATGAAGGAAGGGGAGGAGAGCTGGTCTTCTGGTAGCAAGCATGACTTGTCCCCTTAGCTAAGCAGGGTCCACCCTGGTTGCATTTGAATGGGAGACTTGGTGTGTGAGCACTGCTAAAATATATAACTTATCCCTGAAATCGGGCTCTGTACCAGAGGACTGGAGAGTAGCAAATGTAACACTGATTTTCAAAAAGGGATCCAGGGACGATCCAGCTTAACATCCATTCCAGGCAAATTGATGGAAAGCATCCTCAAGGATAAAATTGTAAAGCACATAGAAGAACAGGCCCTGCTGGGAATGAACCAACATGGCTTTCGCAAAGGTAAATCTTGCCTCACCAACCTTTTGGACCAACAAGTGTGTGGATCAAGGTGATCCTGTTGACATAGTATACTTGGACTTCCAAAAAGATTTCAACAAATTTCCTCATCAAAGACTCCTGAGCAAACTTCGCAGTCATGGGATAAGGGGACAAGTACATGTGTGGATTGCTAACTGGTTGAAAGACAGGAAACAGAGGGTAGGGATAAATGGAGAGTTTTCACAATGGAGGGAAGTAAAAAGTGGGGTCCCCCAGGGATCTGTACTGGGACTGGTGCTTTTTAATTTATTCATAAATGATCTAGAAGCAGGGGTAAGCAGCGATGTGGCCAGATTTGCAGATGATACCAAACTCTTCCGGGTAGTGAAATCTAAAAAGGATTGTGAGGAGTTCAAAAAGGATCTCTCCAAACTGGGTGAGTGGGCGACAAAGTGGCAAATATGGTTCAATGTTGGCAAGTGTAAAGTGATGCACATTGGGATGAAAAACCCCAACTTCCAAGTATACGCTGATGGGACCTGAGCTGTCGGTGACTGACCAGGAGAGGGATCTTGGGATCATGGTGGACAGCTCGTTGAAAGTGTTGACTCAATGTGCGGCAGCTGTGAAAAAGGCCAATTCCATGCTAGGGATAATTAGGAAGGAGATTGAAAATAAAACGGCTAATATTATAATGCCCTTATACAAAACTATGGTGCGACCACACTTGGAGTACTGTGTACATTTATGGTCACCACATCTAAAAAGGACATTGTAGAATTGGAAAAGGTGCAGAAGAGGGCAACCAAGATGATCAGGGGCCTAGAGCGCCTTTCTTATGAGGCAAGACTAGTTTAGAAAAAAGGGCTTTTTAGTTTAGAAAAAAGACAACTGCAGGGAGACATGATAGAGGTCTATAAAAGCATGCATGGTGTGGAGAAAGTAAATAGAGAGAAATTCTTCTCCCTCTCCCATAACACTAGAAGCAGGGGTCATCCCAGGAAATTGATTGCCGGGAAATCTAGGACCAACAAACGGAAATACTTTTTCACACAACGCATAATCCACTTGTGGGATTCTCTGCCACAAGATGTAGTGACAGCCAATAACCTGGATGGCTTTAAGAAGGGTTTGGATAACTTCATGGAGGAGGGGTCTATCAATGGCTACTAGTCAGAGGGCTTTGGGCCAGCTCCAGCGTCAAAAGGCAGGATGCCTCTGAGTACTAGTTGCAGGAGAGTAACAGCAGGAGAGAGGGCATGCCCTCAACTCCTGCCTGTGGCTTCCAGCAGCATCTGGTGGGCCACTGTGCAAAACAGGATGCTGGACTAGATGGGCCTTGGGCCTGATCCAGCAGGGCTGTTCTTATGTAACCTTGGAGAAGCTGCTGCCAGTCTGTGTAGAGTCTGCTGAGCTAGATGGACCAATGGTCTGACTCAGTATACAGCAGCTTCCTATGTTTCTATGTAACTATGTTCCTATGACTGAACCAGCTGGCCCCATCTGCGACCTCCACAAGCTCTGACAAACAGGCTTATAGGCTTACAAAGGAGTGTGTGTCGGTTCTGTACTAGGATTTGAGATCCCTGCTGTCACCATGGCTTTTAATTGCATGTACAGCACCTATGCATGTGCAGTTGTTGAACATGCATAGACCCCCATTTTCACCTTCAGCTGAACATGCAGAGGTTGAGTGTGAACAGGACAGAGTTTGTACATTCAAAGGTTCCTTACTACATGCAGCCCATCTTGCTAGCATTGCATGTCTTTGACAGCAGGACACATGCAACTAAACTGGGCTTTATCCATTTAGGTTGGATAAAGCACTTTGCTATCCACTATCCAAGTTAGTCAAAGTGCTGGTCCTTTCTATATTATGGGTTGTACAAATTCCAGCACTATATAGCACTATAACTCCCTTTTTCCAAGGAAGGGGCAGAGTACAAACAGTACAAGTTTTGTTTAGGGCTAAAACAGATTCCTGCTAGTTAAAAATTCACATCTGACCTTCACTTGCCATTCATTTTTTAAAGTCAGCATTACTGAAGGAAAAAAAGCAGCTGGATTTAGAAGAGATTTTATCTCTTACTACAAGGTTAGTAAAAAAATTGATAACTCAATTAGGCTCCCCAAAAGAGAATAGCTATTGTTTCTACCTGGTTTGAATTTGAATGGGAGCTTACATGTGTGAGCACTGTTAAGATATTCCCCTTAGGGGATGGGTCTGCTCTGGGGAAAGCATCCAAATTCCTTTCCTGACATCTCCAAGATAGGGCTGACTCCTGCCTGAAACCTTGGAGAAGTCGCTGCCAATCTGTACAGACAATACTAAGCTAGATGCACCAATGGTCTGACTCTGTATAAGGCAGCTTCGTACATTCCTATGTACCTATTCATATATCGAAGATGATGTTATTATCAAGTCCGTCCTCCAACACAGAAGTAATTCAATGATGAGAGAAGAATGAGGCATTAGCTTTTGGGGGTTGGGGGGCATTGAAAATGCTTCAGCATGACACTAACAGAGATCCCATATGAATGGAATAACTCCCAAGTCCATATCAACTTCCAGCACTGGAGGAGTGTCTGAAGTGGGTCTTGAGCCTGAAGTGGGTCTTGAACTGCTTCTCGAGGGATGATGAGATTCATGCTGTCTGCCATCGACAAACCTAGACAAATGAAGCCACTGTAAGGACATCATCCAAGGAGGCATCCTTACGCCGAGAATGGGTGAAATGATTCTCCATTACTTCTAAAAGGATTTCCAGGTTAGGCTAGCTTGTTGGTCTATGCAGCTAGCAGATGGCAAAAAAAACCCACCTTTGCTCTACCCTCAACATCACAGTAGTTAGATCTGACAAGTGGGTGGAACAATGTGTTATTTCCAATTAGTGGTTGACTGCTCTGTCAAGAAAACTCGGTCCTTGAACATCCTGCACCAGAACCTTGACCAATAAACCACAAACATAGGAACATAGGAAGCTGCCATATACTGAATCAGACCATAGGTCCATCTAGCTCAGTATTGTCTACACAGACTGGCAGTGGCTTCTCCAAGGTTGCAGGCAGGAATCTCTCTCAGCCTGACCTTGGAGATGCCAAGGAGGGAACTTGGAACCTAGATGCTCTTCCCAGAGCGGCTCCATCCCCTAAAGAGAATATCTTACAATGCTCATACATCAAGTCTCCCATTCATATGCAACCAGGGCAGACCCTGCTTAGCTAAGGGGACAAGTCATGCTTGCTACCAACAACCCATAGACATTTCAGATCAATAGCAGCAGTTTGCACTTGGGATCCCATGGTTTAAATGGGTTTAAAATGTTCCTTGCTGATAATTAAATACCATAGAATATCAATATCACATTGGTTGTAATGACTTTCCCACTGGTCCCAACAGATTTAGCAAGACCTATTGGTCCATCTAGTCTTAGATTGTTATTTGGACTGGAAGCAGTTCTCAAGCAAAGGTCTTCCCCAGCCTTGCTACCTGAGATCCTTTAAGTCAGCTGGAGATGATGGGAGTTGTAGTCCAACAACATCTGGGGACTCAATCTGAGAACTCTTGGTTTAAGTGGAGAGATGCCAAGGACTGAACCTGAGACCTTCTGCATGCAGAGCATATTCTCTCTCAGAATTTCTCTTTGTCCCTTTCAAACATCCCTGCCTGCTTTGCTTTTCCCTTTCAACCTCCAAAGTCTGTGAAAGTAGGTGAGACTTCACAAACTGTGGAACAGCCTTCCTAATGAGGGACTATTGAAAGAAGCAGGACTCGAAAAAGTAAACAAAACGCTTGAACTTGACCTTCAACTTCTTTTGGAACACAAATCTCCTTAATCTGGAAATAGGAACATAGGAAACTGCCTTTGACCAAGTCAGACCCTTGGTCCATCTAGCTCAGCATTGTCTACACAGACTGGCAGCAGCTTCTCCAAGGTTGCAGGCAGGACCCTCTCTCAGCCCTACCTGGAGATACTAGGGAGGGAACTTGGAACCTTCTGCATGCAAGCATGCAGTTGCTCTTCCCAGAGCAGCCCCATAAGGGGAATATCTTACAGTGCTCATGAATGTTGTTTCCCATTCAAATGCAAACCAGGGCATACCCTACTTAGCAAAGGGGGCAATTCATGCTTGCTACCGCAAACCAGCTCTCCTCTCATGACATTGGAAGCTGCCTTGTACCGAGTCAGACCATTGGCCCATCAATCTCAGTATTGTCTACACTGACTGGCAGCGACTTCTCCAAGGTCACAAGCAGGAATCTTTCTCAGCTTGACTTGGAGATGTCAGGGATTGAACCTGGGATCTTCAGCATGCAGCACAGATGCCCTACCACTGAACTACAGGCACATCCTTTATTTTGCAGCCCTTGATATTTGACATGAAAATGATGACAGAAATAGGCGAATTAAGAACCTCCCATTATTTGGGGCTGCTGCCTCAGGCTAACAGATTTTGTGAACAAATCCTAATTCCAGAGCTTTGTGCAACAAAAGAAGCCCTGCACTGCGTGTTTATGAAGAACAGTGGCCTGATTCACATGCTCCTTTTTTGATGTGGTAAACTTCAATTCCACATGTTGAATATTTCATTTGGATGCCAGAGCTGGTACCTACCACATAGCTGAAGGCCATCATCAGGAACTTCACCCTTTCATTCTGGCTCTCATCTCATGAAGGTGGAAATGAAATATTTACCACATGAAAGTGCCATAGCAAGGTTTATCCCATCAAAAAATAACATATGCATCTGACTAATAATGGCAAGAACCTGAAGAACTTACTCAATAACATAGGTCATTGTGCTGCACAGAAATAACATTGAGATAATATGAAAATAAATCCTTCAGAAAAATCCTTCCCAACATAGTTACTAATTTTTTGTTTTGTTTTGTTTTGTCTTCTCACTAATAGATGAACCCCTGCTAACTTGGCAAAGAGGCACCTTTTTAACATGGTGATTCTATTTTATATAGCAGGGAGAGAGCAAGTAACCAAATCCACTTCCAGCACAATACCTTCAGTGATTGTTGCTGGTGTCTATCTTATGTTTCTTTTTAGATTGTGAGCTCTTTGGGGACATGGATCCATCTTATTTATTAATTATTTCTCTGTGTAAACCACCCTGAGCCATTTTTGGAAGGGTGGTATAGAAATCGAGTGTGTGTGTGTGTGTGTGTGTGTGTGTGTGTGTGTGTGTGCTGGACTTTCTCCCTGCCAATTCAAATATCTGAAAACATTATTACTTTGCCAGCTGACTCATGCTACAAATGGTATGAAGATTATGTGCCTAAAACATGACCGCCTTTTACTATTATGATGATGAATATTTATGTACTGCGTGTCAACCAAAGTTCTCATTATGCAGAAAAAGAAATTGTAAATAAATAAGATGGTTCATTGTCCCCAAAGGGCTAACAATCTGAAAAGAAATAGAAGGTAGACACCAGCAACAGCCACTGGAGAAGTGCCGTGCTGGGGTTGGATAGGGCCAACATTTGCCTGAATTGATAGGGCAAACATTTTCTTAGAATGTTACTTTTCTACTGAATGAATGATTGGCAGCTGAGCTGACTGTCAGCAAGACCAGACTTGGAGTGGGTGGGAGAGAAGAGTAGGGAAGACTTTAAAGCTGGTGCAAACCTATGAAGCTGCCTTATACAGAGCCAGACGGTTGGTCAGTCTAGGTCAATCTAGGTCAGTATTATCTACACCAGAGGTTCCCAACTTCGAGTCACCAGATGATGTTGAACTACAGCTCCCATTATCCCCAGCCACAATGATGAAAAGGTGACATTTGGGGGCTAAAGGTTGGGAGCCCCTGTTCTAGAACCACACATTGAGCTCATTCACACAATCAAAAACTTGTGTTCTAGGTTTGGAAACTGTGTGTGCTCCCAATTTTCGGTTGTGTGGAAGCAAAGTAGGAGGAAAACCTGGGTAGGTGTGATTGTGTGGAAGCAAGGTAGGAGAAAAAGCTACCCAGGTTTTCCTCTTACCTTGCTTCCATACAACCGAAAATTGAGAGCACACACACCTCCCAAACCTGGGTAGAACAGAGTTTTGGATTGTATGAATGACCTCACTGAATAAGATATTTTGCTGAGCAACATCTCCATATCAACCGATCAAAGATCTGAGAGCCACACGTATCTTGTGCTCAATATTTATTGTCGAGAATTCTATTTTGTCCTCTTTTTGTTCCCATTCATGTGATGAAGTTTTCCTCATCCTTTGGTAACACTCTACTGATGGAGTTTAGGAACTGGTTACAAGCACACCTTGCCAGATTATTAAATATTTGTCTTTATTCGCCTAGACAGGGGGCAAAACCAAATGGTTATGGTCTGTATTTCAATGTGGCCTCTGGATACTTGGTCAAACATGGAACTTTGAGGAAGCCAATGAGGCTGCTCTCACGCGCAGCCTAATCCAGGCTAGGGATGCACAGTCTGGGTTAGGCTGCCCATGAGAATCACTGCAATTGGGCCCAATCCTGGAGGTTCAGCACCACCTAGTCCGGCTTGTTAGCCCAACAGCTAGCCGAGGTTTAGGGAGGAAGCACTGCCTGAACTCAGGCTACTTGTTCGTGTGTGAGCTGGGCTGCTTCCAGCCCAGCCACACACAGAGACGAGCGCCTAGAGCACCCGTCTCTTGACGGAATTCCCCAGTGCATTGTACTTGTCATGCAGTGTATTGTGGGATTCCTGGAGGCCTGGACAATGAGTCCCGGCCTCTGTTTAACCGCACTGAGATTCATCCACGTTGCTCCCGGCAGCACCAGTCATGTGGGCGCATGGCTTGTGCGCCTTCCGGGCTGCGAGCAATCATCTGGGGGTAGGTAGGCTGAACCCTGCCTTCCCCGCCCACCCAACCTCATGCATGCAGCCATGTGCATTGCCCCAATGTCTGGTGGCTGACCAGTAATCCAAAAGGAGCTGAGTCCCAGCCATCTGAGCAATCAGTCTCCACAAGGAGAGGGGAATTGTAAATCCAACCAATCATGGCCAAGCTTGTGGAAATGTAAACACCTGTGCTGGGTTTATTTCAGGAACACCCAGTCCTTGGTCAAAGGGCCCAAAGTTATTTCTCCCTAAGTAGCTAATCTTCAGTGAGCTGTGGATAGGACTGTACGCTGCTGCCACGAAAAAGAAATAAGGTGACGTTTGGGAGAGAGGAGCAAAAACAGATAGCAGTGAGGCTGTTTGCTGGAATTATTTAATTGCAACAAACCTTATTTTGATTTCAATATATGGTATACCCTAGCTAAAGGAAAAGACTTGTGGGGAAATTGTGATGGCACAGCCAAGTTACCCTAGAAATCGTTGTCTGGAAAAGTAATGAAGGCACAGCAGCAACTGACACAGCAAGTGATGAAAAGAGACATGTAAATATTGGATCCCTTTAAAAGTGGATGGAAAGACAAACTCCTGTGATGCATCAGGGATATAAACCGCTAGAATGGCTTTGTGGGTCCACATTCCTCCCCAGTGCTACAGCAACACCCTCCGGCAGAAGTAAATATGTTCAGGAAAACACTAGTGGGAAAGCTCCTTACTCCTTCGAGATACAAATAAATCCATAAAGGTCACTGTTCATGTCTTTGTGCATAGTACTTCTCTTGTTTTATAGGTATCAAGCTTAAAAGAGTGGCATGGACAGGCATAGGCTGGGGTCCAGTAACTGGCAAAGGGCCCACCAGCCCAACATTCTTCCTTGGAATAAAGGACCCAAGAAAGTAACAGGTAACCCATTAACTTCCCCTGGCCTTGTCATTAGCTCAGATTGTCTGAATGTTCTCAAAGAATTCTAAAATAAAAAATAAAAAATGGAGTCCTTCCAGTTCTTTGAGAAAGTCTAGAAAGAGCAGGCCTTAAATATGAAGACTACCTCATCAGTCCTTCCTGCTGCTGCTCCCCATTCACCGGGGTGTATTTTGGGAAAGAGGGGAGGGAAGGAAAGGGCAGCAGAGGCAGAGAGGGTTGTTTAGAGGTAGAGAGTGATGCCGCTTGGATGAAGTATTACAACTCAGCCTAAAGTTTGGGAGGGTGTAGACTCATAATAGCCACCTAATGGTACAGCGGGAAAATGACTTGATTAGCAAGCCAGAGATTGCCAGTTTGAATCCCTGCTGGTATGTTTCCCAGACTATGGGAAATATCGATATCAGGCAGCAGTGATATAGGACGATGCTGAAAGGCATCATCTCATACTGCGCGGGAGATGGCAATGGTAAACCCCTCCTTTATTCTACCAAAGACCACAGGGCTCTGTGGTCGCCTGGAGTCGAAACCAGCTCAATGGCACACTTCACTTTACTTTAGAATCATAATGGCTCATTGTTTTCAGAGCCACGGGTTGTTTTTCCCAACCCCTCCATTCCCTATTTTGGCATAATCACTACAAGGACCAAGGTAGCATAAGAGAATTCTCCGTTCGCACACTTCTGAGGTGACATACAGATATATTTCATTCCAGAGCCATGTTAATCTGCTATAGCAAAATTAAACCAAGAATCCTGCAGCAACACCTAACAAATTTATTACACTGTGAGATCCACCCCTGAATTACCACAAAAGAATTGGAAAGGAATTATGGTGACATTTCCCTCTAATAATTGGTTGCATAAATTCCTGTGTCCCAATGGTTCCTATAGATCAGATGCAGTCCCAATTTTTCTAATACTGTACCTATTCCGGGTAAATCACTCCTAGTTTGCCTTTTTGGAAGATTTTGGGAGATGCCTTTTAAAAATGTTATCACTGTGCTCTAGAATATTCATTCTTCGGGTCTCAATCTGTTCTGTTGGATGTTTATAGCCCAGTTCAGACATAAGCCTCATTCAGATGTTATAAAATCACCCCGCTGTAGCCATGTACAGAGGATAAATAACCTCAAAGAAAGATTAAAAAGCCCAGGGGCATGGCTATAATTGAGCAGATGGGTTCAAAGAACCCAGGCCCCCAAACTCCTGAGGGCCCCCCAGCTCCACCACCACCCCTATTTTCTTCATTATCTTCCTTACTCGGAGAGGCCGCCGGGGAGAGGGGTTAACACGGGCCCCCTCTCCCCAGCTAAGCCCCTGAAAAAGCCCCTCTAAAACAATGGGTTTTCAATTGTTCCTTTAAAAACCATAGTGGGGGGAGTATGGTGAAGCTCATCTCCCTTCAATTTAGCCTAAATGTTATAGTCATTGTTTGGTGTTTTTGTTTTTGTTGTTTGTTTTTTTACAATGCCTTCCTAGAGTAGAGTACTTGCTTGCTTGGGTCCATAGCGATGTGCTTCATGGCCCAGATATGTTTCCAATTGTACTTTTAGGCAGACTCGCCTCTTCTCACATGCTTCTCCCACACTTGCATGGCTTAGCAACAATAAAGTCCCCCCACCCCCTACCCCACACACAAGTCTAGCACAAAAATGAAAAACAAGTACCTGAATCACTCGCCCCAACAGCTGGTTTCAACTGTTTACCTTTCCACAATGCAATTTTGAATAATTGCTGTAATCCTTCAGAATTCTTTATATTGTCTCATCTGGCTACAAGCTGACATTCAGCTAAGTAGTGCAAGGGAAAAAAAGGTAGAGGCCACACAGAGGATTCTGCATAATGAAGAAGAAAAAGAAAAGACATACCATCAAAGACTGAACTAGGCATCATGCCAATTGCTACATGCTGAGTTCTGGTGAAATTCAAATATAGAATGTGAAAATATACATATCCTATCTTCAGGGCTGGCCATAGGGGTTTGGGCACCATAGATAAAGTTTTACTTTGGTGCACCCCCACCCAACCAAGAAGTGCAGAGTCCTGGATTTAACTTGAGCCACGTAGGCTGCTCATTTGCTGGGTCGAATGACCAGCCCACATGGATCACCAGCCTGCATTGGTCCGAGTGGGAGAGAGTTCCCAGGGTATTACAAGGGCAAAATGCTAACACTTCAGAGATGAAAGATGCAGCTTTTAATTTGGAATTCCAGTCTGAGACCATTTCTTTTTGGAAATGAATGCTGAACCAGGAAATTCATGAGCATCAATATCATCAGTACCTGCCTCAACAGGGCAGATTTCCACATGTAGTTTTGATTTATTTATTATGTCGATACCCCACCCTTCCTCCAAAGGAACTCAGGACAGCATTCATGATTCTTCCAGATTTTCTGCCCAGGAACAAAAGGAACAGACTTCCTTCTTGATGCCTACTAAGGTTATGGCTGTCTCAGATGTAAACAAAGAAGGCTGCAGTATCTGGGGCCTTTTGTTTGGAAAAGAGGTGATTATGGGCAAACATGGTAGAGGTTTATAAAATTATGCATGGATTAGAGAGAGTGGACAGAGATAAAAAAAAAATTCCCTCTCTCACAACACTAGAACCAGGAGTCATCCCATGAAACTCAATGCCAGGAAATTTAGGACCAACAAAAGGAAGTACTTTTTCACACAGCACACAATTAATCTATGGAATTCTCTGTCACGGGATGTGGTGATGGCCACCAGCTTGAATGGCTTTAAAAGAGACTTAGACAAATTCATGGAGGACTGGGCTATCAATGGCTACCAGTCTGGTGGATACAGGCCACCTCCGGTCTCAGAGGCAAGATACTTCTAAATACCAGTTGCAGGGGAGCAGCAGCAGGAGAGAGGGCATGCCTTTATCTCTTGTCTGTGGGCTTCTTGTCTGAGAGGCATCTTGTGGGCCACTGTGGGAAACAGGATGTTGGACTACATAGGTTTGGGGCCTGATCCAGCAGGGCTGTTCTTATGTTCTGAAGAAGTCCTTCCTGGAAGTACCCACACCACAAACCATATCTGAGAGCAGAGCAGATAACAATGCCAGGGTCAAGAGGAAAGGGTTGGTCCTGACCAGTGTTCCTTCTAACAGGGATTCCCAGATGTTGTTGACTACAACTCCCAGAATTCCCAATGGCAATGGCTTTTGCTTGGGGATTGTAGGTGTTGTAGACAACATCAACATTGTAGTCAACAACAAACCGTCTAGAGACGCAAGTTTGGGGCAGTATAGAAATATTTTGAATGAATGAATGAATGAAATAAACATCTGGGAATCCCTGTTAGAGAGAACACTGGTCCTGACTCCTGCCACACAGTCCTTCCCATATTGGTAAATAGGTCAACACTCAGTTCTGAGGAGGGACCTGAACCTTAGACTGGTTTGGAGCTACAGGTGTCCAATCTTCATGGCTCTTGAGCTTGACCTTCAAAAGGGCTGACTGCCTGAGACTTTGTGTCAGCTTTGCAACAGCCTTTGAATTTTGGGCCTCCTGGGGAGAGGAGGACAACTCAATTGAATGCTTGACAGACGCATCCATTTTTATTTCAGCTGCATTCCAGGCGTCTCTTCTCCACGGAGCGAAACTGCTACGAGACCAGCTGTCGCTGAGTTTTAACTACAAAGGAAATTGCAGCAGGTGTTCCATATGGGAGGACTAATGGATCATTGTACCACCTGTGCTCATTCAATTGCTGACATAGCTTTTTGTGCCGTTCAGTTGTGCGAAGTGCAGAGTCTCAGCAGAGCAGGAAGGGTGAGGGACGGTTTCAGAAAAGCAAGGCGATAGCTGTGGGATAAGAATAGAACAGGCCTGCACCATTTGTGTCCTACCAGCTACATATTGTGGCATAGGAGGATTGAACCACCCAATTTCTTCTAGTGCCTGCTTGGGACTACATGAACCAGGGAGTCATCCAGCACCTGGCGGACCACAATTAGGATTCCCAACTATTTTCTAGGCTTCTCCTCCTGTGCCTCTAAGAGCCGCTTTATCTGCAGACAGTAGCAGGTGATAATGCTTGTCTCCAATCTGTGAAAGGTTCCGCAGGCTGATTTCTGCAGTTCAAGCCACTTTTGGATACTGGAGGGAACTAAGCCTCCCCCCCACTCCTGACCAGTTGGCAACTGTAGGAAAGGGTCAGCACAAAAACAAATGGAGGGAAGACCTCAAAGGTGCAGTCAGAGCATTATATTTGGCACAATGTATTTCAAGGGGTAACTAAAACAGGGATAACATACATATATTTTAGTGACCCATAGGACAAATTAAAGCAGTAGCCCTGAAGAACAGGGTTGCCAACTCTGACTGGTGCTATTTCTGGTGGGACACCACCACCACCCCCAACATTTTTCACTATGACAAGCCATTAAAATCTCCAGGATTGTTCTCTACAACTATGACTACAGATATTTATACAGTCATCCCTTGCCAACCGCAAGAGTTCTGTTCTGGGAAAACCTCGTGGTTGGCGAGCAATTGAAAAGTACTGGAAATGGGGTCAGGGGAATTGTGGTTGTGGAAAGATTTTTAAAAATACAGAAAAATCACCCAAAATCACCTAGAATCCCTTTAAATATATAATAGTAAGAGGAGTGATGAGGGACCCCTGAAAATCACTCCCTGGACCTCTAAAAATCACCCCCGAATCCCAAAAATCACCCAACCTCCCCAAATCATGAACCACCCCACAAAATCAACAAAAAATCTCGCCAAACTGTGTATTCTTGGATCGCTGTTGGCAAGACCTGTCACAATTTCCCAGTCATGGATACTCAAAACCACGATTGGGAAAATCGTGGTTGGTGACGGATGACTGTATATTGCTTTTCAACAGAAGTTGCCAAAATGGTTTACAAAGAATAAATGACTAAATGAGCTGGCTCCCTGTCCCAAAAGGGCTGACAATCTAAAAAGAAACATAAGGTAACAGCCACCAGATGTTGTGCTGGGAAGGGGCATGGCAGGAAAGCCTTTTCTCGCTCTTTTTCTTAGTAGCACAGATTTCTAACTGGCTCTACTATTTTTAGTTATACCTGTGGTGACGTGTTGAAAAGAAATACTTTTATAGCTGAAGCAAGATGACACTAATACGAGCGTATGTCTTCACCTCGTTTCAAGGTTACTTCCATTATTAACTGAAGTTCTGACAATGTTATCACATCTTATGGCTTTAGTAATAGTAGCAGTTGGAGATTAAAATTTAAAGAGCATTTAATTGTCAATTACTAGACTGTATTAGAAAGGATTTTCCTCTGAATTATATCAGAAATTGGAATAACTTGAACAGGCAATGGTTTCACCAATAAGTACTATTTTAAAAGAATATTTAGGATCGAGTTAATTCAGTGACTATTTGCGTTAATTGTAATAATTGCCACTGAAATCAATGGGGGAAACTACAGCTGTGTTAATGGCCATTCAATCATTTAGTTAGGGCCTGTTAACACGTTAAGTTTCTCTCAAGGAAATTCTTTTATGATACCTTTTCCAGTGGTATCCTTCTTTCCTTGGAGCATCCACAGCCAAATGGTGAAGGGCTTTAGCTCACTGGAAGAGCATCTTCTCCTGGAGCAGAGGTGGCTCATCAATGAGGCGAGGTGAAGCGACAGCCTCGTGCGGCACCTATGTCCTGAGGTGGCGATCCTGGCCATCCCACTCTACCCTCATGACCCGAGGCATCATTTCACCTGGCTCCTGCTGCCAACACCAATCCCCAGCTCTTGGCTACCCTCCCTTCCCTTATGCCTTCCACCCTTAGGTATCCATCTAGATAGATGGATGGATATATATCCATCTAGCTAGATAGCTGTAGATGAAAGGCAAGGGGTGAGGAAAGAGAGGGAGAGAAGCATCCCAGTCTGCTCTCTTCAGCCCCTCTCTTGCATGTGCATCTAGGTGGCCAGATTCTGGCTTACGGCCCATTTGACCCACGAGTATACCCCTTAGGTTCTGGCCACCCTGATGTGCATCTCCCAGCTGCTTGACCTTCTGGGCAGCTGGGCTATTAAACTCCCTGCTGATCTCCAGTTTCTATGCCCCACTGACCAGAAGGTTAAGCACCTGGAGAGCCTCAGGTGAAGGAATCAGGACCGACACAGCCCCTGATGCTTTTTCTCAACATAATATTATTACCACCCTGGTAGTCTACATTTCCTCCAAGAAGCTCCAGATGGCATATATCACATTTCCCCCCTTTTATCATCACGACCTCTATGCAATAGGTTAGGTTGAAAACACTGCACTTCGCCCAGGGCCACCTGAGGAGCCTTCTGGCCAAGTAGGAATTATAACCCAGGTCTCCCAGGTCAAAGTCCATCTCTACCCACTGCAACACACACTGGTACTGATGAAGCAGAGAGGAATCCTAACTGTCTAAGTGAGAGACCACACTTACAGGAAACTTCCAGGATGGTTTAAACTGGTCCTGATCAGCTGATGAGAGTGGTCTGACATGCACAGTTAGTCGAGGGCTATGTAAGTTGTTGACGGTAACGTGACTGGTGCATTATAAGGACTAGGCACATGTTGATTGGAGGGGTTGTAATCCGATACCTATGCATAAATTGCTGTGATTGCCCTTATAAACTCTGAGATTCTATTGTTCCAGGCTCCTCCCCCCCAACACACACACACACACACACACACTTACTGTGTTATTTGGATAAGTGGCCCAGCATGTCATAAATCAATAAAGCTTGACTTAAATGGAACCACCAGCCTTTACTCATTAAAGAACCTGTGGATTATTTCTCTGACAGTATCCATAGGCTTACACCGACTCATGACCTTAGCTTCCTCATGGAAGCTAAGGTCATTAAAAAAAACCCATCAGAATTCCAGAAGGACAACATAGCCTTTTAGCCACAGTCATTCTTTAAAAAAAAAAAAAAAAATTAAGTGAAGAGCCATAGTGGATACAACACCCATTTCAAAGCTGCCCATCCTTGATATGACTTCTTACATTAGACCCAAAAAAGGGGGCAGTTTTCACAACTAAAACAACTAAACTGGTACTGCAAAACATGACTCAAGGTAATCACAGTGAAGCAATCCTGTGCCTGACACCGAAGCCAGGTTTTACCGTGCTGCTACCATTTCTTTGGCAAAGATATGGTAAAAACTGGGCATCAGGGCCGTGCATCATGTCAGGTCCGACAGACATGTCAGACTGACATGCCTTCTGTCAGGAGCTGGCAAAAAAGCGGGATGCACGCCAAATAGGGGAAATAGGGTGAAAAAACACCATGCAAAGGTAATGTTCAGGGACCAGAAAATGACTATTGGTAGCGGAACCTCTACTAATACTGGAAAAATAACCAGAAATTCATATGGAGGAAAAAAGGCAATAGTATCTGTGAAACAAGTTCAAGATGCTATATTAGAATGAAACCATATCAATCAATAATCCAGTAAACTGGAACAAGTACCAATGGTCTGACAACAATTCAACGCATTCACATACCCAAATATTTGAACTCTAGTAGTAAATAAACGATTGTAGCAAAGAGTGAATATACATATAAACAAACACATGAACAAACTGCAAATGTATATAAGTCCATATGTGAAGTAATAATTGCTCCAACGTAGATGGCAATCCCAAACAAAGTTGAGGCGTTGATATAATAAATGATGCCTAAGCATGCACGTATAAAAATACAGCATCAAAAAAAGACTGGAACTTCTTGCCGAATTGAAGAAGATCCTGTGAGAGAGTCCTGTGAAAATCCTTGAGAAAGTCCTTGTAAAAGTCCTTATGGGTTAACCCGGGATTCTTAAACCCATTTCGGGTGGTCCTTCGTCAGAGAATACATTAATTCTGTAACAATAAGATAAAAACTAACAAGTCTCACAGGCCTCCTTCCTTTTTCATTATGGAGCTTGCAGATATTGTTTTAGAGGAAAGTTTCTTTAGATTTAATGAGCAATTCTATCTTCAACATAAGGGCATTGCTATGGGCAATACCATGGCTCCTAGCCTCGCCTGTCTTTTTATGTCAGAACTAGAGGAAGCCACTATTCTATCTCAAGAATGTAACCCTCTTTTTGAGTATATTGCCATTTATAAACGATATGTGGATGACATTTTTTTGATCTTTAAGGATTGCAGGAAACTTCGCAAATTTGATCAATGGATCAATTCGGTACATCCTTCTATTGAATTTAGTATGGCTTCGAATCCGCATAGAATAGCGTTTTTGGATACCTATATTAATATAGGATATGATAGATCCATCTTTTTTCAACTTTCTCGTAAATCCACAGATAAAAATATGCTGCTCCATTATGAATCTTGGCATCCTGACCATCTGCGTAGAGGACTTCCTTATGGTCAATTTTTACGCCTAAAGAGAAATGCCACTCACAATTCTGATTTTGAGAAAGAAGCTAAAACCCTCACGGAACATCTATTAGACAGAGGATATCCGAGACAGGTTATTAGTGCAGCCAAAATGAAAGCAAGCAAGAAAAGTAGAGGTGGGCTACTGGAGGAGAGACCTTATAACGATAACAAAAACATTAATCGTCTTATATGGTCTTCAGACTTTACACCTTTGAGTTTTAAGATCAAAAATATTATTCGCCAGGAATGGCGTATTGTTAAAGATATTCCAGGATGTTCATTACCACCTATTTTTGCTTTCAGAAGAACTAAAAATATTAGAGATCATTTGGTAAAAGCTGACATGGGTGGCAACTCAGCAGTGCATACGTCCCCATTAGGGTTTTATAGTTGTGGCCATTGTGCCACTTGTGCCTTGGCTGTGGAAATCAATGAACTATATGTTACCAGGGGAAAACGGATAGTCAAATTATCATTCTTTGCTAACTGAAGCAGCAAAAATATCATTTATATGATTACATGTCCCTGCGGTTTAAAATATGTGGGTAAGAGTACCCGGGCAGTGAGGACTAGAATTCTGGAACATCGTTCCAGCATAAAGCATAATGTTTTGGAAGCGCCTCTTATGGAACATTTCAGGAGTTTCCAACATTCTCCTGAAGATATCAGGTTCAGTGTAATTTTTAAATACCAACCATGGAAATTTGGACATGAGAATATAGACCAATTACTCTTAAGAATGGAATCCACCTTTATATATAGATTGGATACGGTTTTCCCAAATGGGCTGAATTCAGCTTGTGACATGGCAGTGTTTTTGTAATTTGTTCATCTAGTTACATAATTACTGTGGAAGGTTGGCTATATATATGATTTTCTTATTAGAATTTGATTGTCACCTATCTTCTTCATATGAGAGCCTTGCGATTTAAAATTAGGAAGAACATGTTACAAGCTATATATCACATGTTCTACTGCACTTCACAATGATGGTTGTCCTTGGGGATAGTGCTCATTGAAGTAGTTGACTGCTATACTCTTTTAATAACATGATATACTAGTGATCTGAAAAGCAGAGCACACTGAGGGCTAGTTTACTGCTTTGGCAGTTTTAGCAGGATGCTAATGTTGCCAACGTGATAGATAAATTGTATTATTTATGAATGTGGCAATGATACACAGCTACTTCTTCATGTATTTACACTGTTGTGAATGTCCAATTTGGAGGTATTTTCATTTGTTCAGATTTCTCTTGTTTGTTATCGGACTGTAATCCCGTGACCCCACTCACTCTAGCCTCAAAAAACTAAAAATTACCAATTCCAGAAGTACCCACACCATTCATAGGACACAGAAGGGATTGTTTTTTCTTCAAAGTCTGTTTTAAACTGAAGGCAGGTGTGCATGTGTGTGTGTGCACACGCATCTAGAGCAAGGCTGCTCAACTTCAGCCCTCCTGCAGATGTTGGCCTACAATTCCCATAATCCCTGGCTTTTGGACACTGTTGCTGGGGATCATGGGAGTTGTAGTTCAAAGACATCGGGGGGGGGCTAAGTTGAGCAGGCCTGATCTGGAGCAAAGATCAAGAAATGTGCAGCCCTGTCCCCACCCAGTCAAAAGTAGGTCAGCAAGGCAGGGTTCTGACAGACATATTGGATCTCTGAAACAACACATATCATGACCATTGGGGAGGGCCAACATGGCCCCCCACTAATAGTGCTACTGTCGGGTTGTGTCAGAATCCAGTTTTTTGGACTATGCACGGGCCTACTGGGCATACAGTGAAATTATCCCAGATGCACACATTTTGCCTGAGATCCATAATCAGCCTGGATACCCACATGTCACCATGACAGTTTGGTCAGGACGATCAGCACTGAAACTGCAACATGACCTCTATGTGAGGAGATCAAGGGCCATAGACAATTGAAACCTTCTTTTGTATTTGAATGCATATTTTCTTCTTTCAAAATCCAGGTGCTATTGTTAATGGAAGCAAGTCTCTTCAAGACAAATTCAGATGGTTTGAACCAAACAATAAGTTATGAATAAAGAGGATTTGCCTGCTTCTTTGTACTATAAGGTAGGAGGCTTACCTCTTGCAAGCTGGTGCTTAATACAAATTTCTTGGATCAAGATCTGGAATTTCTTCACCTGCCTTTTCTTGCATTATTGTACACAACATTACAAACTTCCATTCTCCCTCCTTACCTAAGACATAGAATTCTATTGTTTCCAAGCAACAGAGGTGAAGAAGAATGTGTTGTTTCAAGTACCCAGGAAAACAGAATGTTCCTCTTCAAAAACACAGAACAAGAATACTCTGATAATTTTAAACTTCCTGGATGAGACAGGTTTGGAAATGCTTCTCATTCATTTCTACAGTTCATCCACAGATTTCAACTTATGGTTTAGTTTCTCCATTGATTTCAAGCATGTGTAGATACTTCTTTTCTCAATCCAGCTAATGCTCAGTCGAGTCATAAAAGAGTGACAGTTATATAACTTGCCTTGCTATGAAAGAGAGGAGAGATTCAGGGAATCTTTCCTTGTAACATTTTCAATAAACCACTGTGCCATTATGAGTAACATCTTCATGCAATAATGATTGATAACAACCCGATTTTGATGGACAATAGGCCATACCTCACCCAAGCCACACATATAAACCTTCCACCAAATGTCTTCATTTGTGTAACTTTTAATCAATTAAATATATTGACTAAAGTTACATTCTTGTAACTGGTATCTACATATTTTAAATAGAAATTTGCATTTTATATATTTGTTAGGCACCTTGCAGACAGTACTATGGAAAGGCAGGATTTAAATACTTTAAGTATATACTATCTTGTTTATTTGATAAAAATCAGAACACATAAAATATTTTGGATATTTGTGGTATTTTAAAGCTTAGTTGAAAATATAAGAGCTCCAATTTTAAATCTCCTACCAAATACACACGTAAGAACTGAAACAGCCTCAAGGAAATATTTACCACCTTATTGATTTCCTTGAGGCCGTTTTAATTCTTACACCTTCAAGAAGCAAATTTCACACTGCAGTCAGAAATGGCTAACTTCCTTTAGAGTCCAGAAAACTTCCACTAGTAGCAGTGGCATAGCTGGGGGAAGGGAGCCCATGTTCACCCCTGGGGGCCCCTCAGAGTGAGGGAGAGAATGAAGAAAATAGGGAGGGGTGGAGCTGGGGGGCCCTCAGGACATAGGGAGCCTGGGTTCTTTGAACCCATCCGCTCAGTTATAGTTACACCCCTGACTAGTACTGTGAAACCTTTTGCAAAATGCAAGCAGTAGGCCTGTCACTGATGGAACAAGGAAGATCTGTAATGAGGGAGGAAGGGAAAGAATTATCTGTGCCAGAGAATAATATGGTTGGCAGCTGTTTGCAGTATGTGGAGGGGGCACATGCATAAAGACTGGTGCAAAGAGGCTACACATGAATAAAATGTTCTAGGTTTATCAGAGGAAAAGCATATATTGCTTGATGCCTCTGTGCATGACATCCTATTTATATGATAAGAGTTGTATTCTATCTAGTGGTCTTTTATGTTTTGTGATTTTAGAAGTTTGTCCAGATGGGAATCCTGTAGAGAGTGGGGGCGGGGGGAGGGGGTGGAGTCAGAAAGAAAAGGGAGGGGAAGGAGAGGGAGAAAAATGGAGTTGTTTCTGAATGTCAATATTTTTAGTTAAGTCTAACTTTTAGTTAAGTCTAACTAAAAGTTAGTTAAGTCTAAAATTTTAGTTAAGTTTAACTAAGTCTTCGTTAAACCAAGTTAAATCTACTTTGTGTTTATGAGGGAAGCAGCTATAAAACAGATAGTAATCTGGCTCATGTTGTCCCTCATAGTGTCTTGGATGCAGAAAAGAGAGAAGGATGGGTTTGTAGAGGTGGAACTTTGCAGAGGAAAAAGCTTTGCTGAAAGATGATTACTGCTCTCTCATGCATTAAGACTCTGATCCTATTGACAGGAACAATTGTCTTACAAATGTAGCACTTGCATTCTGCCTTTCTTCTAGGAAGTTCAAGGTAGCACACAGTCTCCCCATCTAAGCACTGGCCCGATCCAGACCTGCTTCGCTTCGGTAAGGCCGTTGCATCATGTTCCCTTGAGCCATGGTGCACAAATGGCAGTGCCAAAAAAACGGCAGTTTGGATGCAGAAAAGAGAGACGGATGGGTTTGTCTCCCCATCCCATGCAGTCTCCCCATCCAGGCACTGACCTGACCCAGACCTGCTTAGCTTCAGTAAGGTTGCTGTATCATGTGCCTTTGTGTCATGGTGTACAATACGGCAGTACCATTTACTAGCCGACCCCACACAGAGCATCTGTGCGCTCGTCGGGGCCGGCAGTTACCTCTCCTCCCCAGTCTCTGGCCATCTCCGCAGCTGGGCCCAGGCTGCCGGACCGAGTGCCACCTCAGCAGATGGGCCCACCGCCGGGCCAAGTGCCGCCTCTGCAGACGGGCCTGCTGCTGGACCGAGTGCTGCCTCCACAGATGGGCCCGCCGCCGCCCCCTGCCTCTGCAGATGGGCCCACTGCTGCGGCCGCCGCTTGCCTTTGCGGCCGGGCCACCACCAGGCTGTGTTGTCTCCGCCGGCAGGCCCGCCGGCTGGCTGAGTGCCACCTCCGCAGACAGGCCCACCGCCGCCACCGCTTTCCTCCACGGCCAGGCCTGCCACCACCTCTGGCCTCCTGGGTGCGCCTCAGCCAATCAGGCACTTCCGCTGCCCAACCAATCAGCTGGGTGCTGGGACGCACATTCCAAGGCACACCCAGGAGAATTAATATAATAGAACTTATCTTATTTAATACATTTCTGTACCACCCAAAACACAAGTTCTCTGGGTGGTTTACAAAACAATAAAAACAGCCAATAAGAGGTTGAAACATTTCAACAATTAAAATTAAGAAGTTAAAACTATTAAAACACAATTAAAACTGTGTTGTCTACAGTGACAACTTAGTTTTTTACCCTGTAATATGCCTGAAGTCCCAGAAACACACATTGCCCAAAGGGAGTGGTGATTCCAGCTTTTGTCTGCGGGTCTTGACCGGTTATTAAGGACTTGTGCCCAGCATTTTGCCTCATGCCCTAAACATTCTCACTGCCAGTGAGCAACAGTAATTGGAACTGATTAGACAAGGAAGTATTTCTTAAACACTCTGAATCTGCTGAGAACTTGTCAACAAGTAGGCTAGTCATAGGAAATTAGCAAAGATACTAACCTTGATTGATTGGCTAAGTGACAAATACAATAATCAAATAGAATACTTTTTACATCAATGGACAGAAACAGCAGCAACAGTAGTTATGGCAGAATGAGTGCGGAATGAGTTTTGTTCTAGGTGGCAGTATCAAGTCTGTGTGTGTGCACCTGCATTCAGAGTGGGGTCTTCCTGATTCAACCTGAGCGGGATCTAAAATTAACTGAGCAGACATCCAAAAACTTGTGAGCTCACGCACATCTTAGAGGGAGCACTGCCTACATTGCATATATTTTTACTACTTGACATTTCACGTTAGTTAAAAAATAAATAAAAGAATTTTGAAGAAAACTAATAATAATGATAATGATAATGATAATAATAATAATAATAATAATTCGATTTCTATACTGCCCTTCCAAAAATTGCTCAGGGCAGTTTACATAGAGAAATAATAATAAAAATAAGATGGATCCCTGTCCCCAAAGGGCTCACAATCTAAAAAGAAACATCAGATAGACACCAGCAACAGTCACTGGAAGTACTGTGCTGGGGGTCGATAGGGCCAGTTACTCTCCCCCTTCTAAATAAAGAGAATCACCATGGTAAAAGGTGCCTCTTTGCCAAGTTAGCAGGGGGTAACATGTTAGCACTTTAAAAAAAGATTACAAATATTCAAAATTCACTAACCTTCCTTTGTTTGTTTGTTTGTTTGTTTGTTTGATTTCTATACCTCCCTTCCAAAATTGGCTCAGGACGGTTTACATTAAAATAAAACTAAAATCAATTAGCTGTTAAAATAAAAAACTATAAAAACATAAAACCATTATTAAAACATTTAAAACAAATTTTTAAACCCTGGAAAACCAGGACAAACATATAGGTCTTAAGGGCTCTCCTGAAGGCCAACAATTAATACCAGGAGTGCATTCCACAGCCCAGGAGCAGCTACAGAGAAGGCCTGCCTCTGAGTCGCCACCAGACGTGCCGGTGGTAACTGGAGACGGACCTCCTCAGATGACCTTAACGTGCGGTGGGGATCATGCAATAGAAGGCGCTCTCTAAGATAACTAGGACCTAAGCCGTAGGGGTGTGCACGGAACTAGCTGGTCCAGTTCAGTTCGAATCTGGACTCCCCTCGAACCCTCCCCCCTCGGTTTAGTTCGGCGGTGTTCGTGAACATTTTTTTAATTTTTATTTTTTTAAAAAAAATTATTTTAAATTAAAAAAAAATACAATATGATTTTTAAATACTTAACCCTTTCAGGGGATTTGTTGGAGGAGGCAGCAAGGTTGACTGAGGTTCCCCCTCCCCCGGCTGGCCTCCCTTCACACTTCTTTGGCCCTTTCAGGCCTTCCTCCTCCGGCACGGTGGCCATTTTGGAGGCCACAGCATCTGTACAATTGGCCTCTGCGTGACATGACATGGTGATCCAGTTGACATAGTATACCTGGACTTCCAAAAAGATTTCAACAAATTTCCTCATCAAAGACTCCTGAGCAAACTTCACAGTCATGGGATAAGGGGACAAGTACATGTGTGGATTGCTAACTGGTTGAAAGACAGGAAACAGAGGGTAGGGATAAATTGAGAGTTTTCACAATGGAGGGAAGTAAGAAGTGGGGTCCCCCAGGGATCTGTACTGGGACCGGTGCTTTTTAATTTATTCATAAATGATCTAGAAGTAGGGGTTAGGGTAATCAGTGAGGGGTAATCAGTGAGGTGGCCAAATTTGCAGATGATACCAAACTCTTTCGGGTAGTGAAATCCAAAACGGATTGTGAGGAGCTCCAAAAGGATCTCTCCAAACTGGGGGAGTGGGAGACAAAGTGACAAACGCAGTTCAATGTTGAAAAACCACAACTTCAAGTATACGCTGATGGGATCTGAGCTGTCGGTGACTGACCAGGAGAGGGATCTTGAGGTTGTGGTGGACAGCTTGTTGAAAGTATCGACTCAATGTGCGGCAGCTGTGAAAAAGGCCAATTCCATGCTAGGGATCATTAGGAAGGAGATTGGAAATAAAATGGCTGATATTATAATGACCTTATACAAAACTATGGTGCAGCCACACCTAGAGTTCTGCATATAATTCTGGTCACCACATCTAAAAAAAGGACATTGTAGAACTGGAAAAGGTGCAGAAGAGGGCAACCAAGATGATCAGGGGCCTAGAGCACTTTTCTTATGAGGCAAGGCTTCAACACCTGGGGCTTTTTTTTTAGTTTAGAAAAAAGATGACTGCAGGGAGACATGATGTCTATAAAATCATGCATGGTGTGGAGAAGTGGATAGAGAGAAATTCTTCTCCCTCTCCCATAACACTAGAACCAGGGGTCATCCCATGAAATGGATTGCCAGGAAATCTAGGACCAACAAACGGAAGTACTTTTTCACACAACGCATAATCAACTTGTGGAATTCTCTGCCACAGGATGTGGTGAAAGCCAACAACTTGGATGTCTTTAAGAGGGGTTTGGATAAATTCATGGAGGAGAGGTCTATCAATGGCTACTAGTCGGAGGGCTATAGGCCACCTCCAGCCTCAGAGGCAGGATGCCTCTGAGTACCAGTTGCAGGGGAGTGGTGGCAGGAGAGAGGTCATGCCCTCAACTCCTGCCTGTGGCTTCCAGCAGCATCTGGTGGGCCACTGTGTGAAACAGGATGCTGGACTAGATGGGCCTTGGGCCTGATCCAGCAGGGCTGTTCTTATGTTCTTATCTTCCTTGTGCAAGGTGAGATTCCCAGCTTTCACCCACTTGCTGAAGCCCCATTGGCCACATCCCATGCTGTTCTGGAGAGTTACCCAACCGGCAGGAGCAGGGACTGCAGTGGACTGCAGCATGTGGGGAAACTGGCAAAAATCAGGGACCCCGTCTTACATGAGCAGAAATATTTTCCACCCGTGCAACAATACCTTTCAATCTAAGCTTATTGGCTTTGACTTTCTCTTAGCTTTTGCCAAGTCTTGCCTTCCTGAGCAGAAACGGCCAGGCTAGCAGAAATGTAAAGCAATCTGGAATGTGTAGTCTAGGAATTGTTATGACTGCAGTCTGTTTTTTCAAACACATGCCTTGGAATGTTTATCTGAAGTTGTTACGTCAGTTACAGCCTTCCCAGACACTTCACACAGTTAACCAGGGTGGCCCACCTACCTTTTGCTCATCCAATAAGCACACATTCCAATAAAAGCAGTGCATGAACAACCGGGCTGCAAGTGATGCAACGTTTTGTAGCAACCCCCACCCCCTTTTCTTCAGAGCAACAAGGCATATTATAACAAATGCTTAGCTTGCCCTTTTAATTTTCTTCAGAGGCATTTAATGAAACATTGACATAACAGGCTTGTTCGCGTGACTTCTGCCAGGGTAGGAGAAAGGCTTGGTAGAAGAACTGGGTGGCTCCCAATTTCCAATCATGTGCTTGCAAATATTAAGGTAGGAGGCGGGGAGAATGATCGTGTGCAAGGAGGCCGCTAGGTAGGATAGCTTTTCCTCCTACCTTGGTAAAAAGCTGGGGACAGAATCTGGGTAGGGCATGCTCATCCTAGCCTTATCCCCTCCCTTCCCCTACGTGTTGTTTGTCCTCAGGAGGATCCCCCAGCTGTGCAGATGCCGCCTAGTAATCCCCGCATTTGTTTTTTGCAGTTAGAAGGGTCTTCTCCACACATCCCCCATCCATAGATTTGCTACATGCCTTGAGGATGCTCTCCCTCGTCAGCAGGGACCTATCCCTGTCCACTCTGTAAGCCCGTTGTGGTTCTCAATGTATCTGTACACAGGACATTGCCTTAAGAGAGGGAATGATTTTTTTAAATGCCATGAAAGAAAAGCAAATGAAAGTAAGCAGCAGGAGGAACTGAGACTCTTCAAGTTTAGGATTTCATTTAAAGGGGGTTTATATAGCCTTGAGTGGTTTGGGACCTGGAGGCTTTACACACAGGGCTTCTAACCCGAATCTCCTTTGGGAGAGAGTGTGTGCATTCACACACCAGCCAAACTTACCCCGAGGTCCCTGCGAGAGCCTTGGACCCACTTCACACACAAGTTGGGCTTTGTCTTGCGAATTCTAGCGTATCTCAGGGTATTTCTGGGTTTTAAAAAAATGCTTTTAAACTACTTTTTCTGAAAACACCAGAGTAAATAGGGAGAGGCACCATTAGCATGATGAGGATACTCTCTTTACAAATGCAAATGTAGCTCTTCAATACTCTTTCCCTCTCCCCACCCCACACCATTGGCTAGAAGAAAAACACAAAGGGAAACATGTGAACTTGCATCAAAAGCAAACTTGAGAGCAGAGGGGAGGGGTTGCTTCCCTCATTGCTGCAACTGTACTTCCAAGTGGCTTCGCTCAACATTTACCCCACAGCATGAAGCCATGTATGAATAACTCCCAGGATAGACAAAGCGGCACCTCCTTCCACATGAAAATGCCTGCCCATTTTATTCATCAGCGGAGGCCTTGCTGCATGTACTCATACCTTTGGCAGAAACAAGTACCAGGGCCTTCTTGATCATAGCCCCCAGGGATGTAGAATTTCCTGCTCCTTGAACCCTGTTTGGCGCCTTCACTTATGATATTTTTCTTACTCCTGATCAACATGTTTTTGTTCTTCCAAATGGAGATTCAGTGCTGTTTTGCAACATTTAGGCTGGAGGAGAGGGAATATGAGTTCAAACGAGAGAACCATTTACAATGATGTCAGGACGGCAACAGAAGGTGCCATTCATACAACCAATGGCATCATTCAACATGGCTCTTGACAGTTTGCAGTAACTGTGCATTATATGCGTCCTAAAAAAGTAGCACTTTGGTGCAGTGCTCAAAATGGCTTTAGGCACTTCCCGTTGCAGTAAAGCCATCGGTCTGAGAAAACTCCCAGTGCCTGAGTTGGTTTGAGTTCTCCCACCATCTTGTTGTTTCTGCTCTCCCTGTCTTCAGTCTTTTGATTGTTTATATTGTTTTATACTCTCTCTCTCTCTCTCTCTCTCTATATATATATATATATATATACACACACACACATACTTGTGGTTTTTTTTTTTGGTTTTTTTTTAAATTTAAATCAGATTTGTTTTTATATTTTTTAGCTCAATGTTTTAATGTGTCTTTTTTATAATCTTGTTTTTAAATTTTATTGTGAGCCACCTTGGGATTTTCTTAATGAAAGGTGGGATATAAATTTAACAATAAATAAAAATAAAATAAATAAATATACATTTTAATTTGTGGTTTTATTGTATTATGCTGATGTTGACTTTTTGTGAGCCATCTGGGGGACTTTTTTCTAGGCCAAAAGGCAGGGTAAGTCTCAAAGCTTTAAAGTATATATATGACAGCAGAAAAGATTCAAAAGGCAGAACCAGACCTATCCACATGTTTTATTCAGTACATATATAGTAGTGCACTTCTTATCTTCACCCTACGTTTGAGAGGGCCTATATCCAGTTTTACTTTTAAAATGAACACATTAACAGTAATCCACACAAAAACATGTAAGTGTGTGCAGACACATGGGCTATAGTTAGCAATAGATTTGGAAATACATTTTGGTTATGCATTGGGGAAACCTTTGTTACTATAATGCCAATGAAATAAAATGCCTAGTACAGTTGTAGAACCTGCCTTAGAACTTTTAAGGAAGAGGCTGGATAGGAATTTATCAAGGATTCTTTAGGCATAGAAGAATGGCTTCGAACTATGGGTGATCCTCTTCAACAAAAAGAGCAGAAGATACTGCGAAAATTGCCAGGTTAACCACAAGGAGGAAACAGGAAATGCTATATTAGATTTATAAGACTATAATCCACCTGCAAATAAGATCATCCTCGAAGATTGGATTAGGACAGAACAGAATGACAATCACAGCAATGTCATTCCTCTGGCACAGTAAACTGAAGCGTGTTGTATTTTTCTCTTAAAGCAAGCAAAAAACAAAAAGGCCCCTTCTCCCAGATATATCTTTCATTCCTGACATCAGTTTAACAAAGACATTGTTCTCTCTTGCTTTGTTGGTATTTCTCACTTGTCTTTTGTGGACTCAGAGGTGGTCGAGGTAGTCATTTGTCTGTGGGCTGAGTTTATTCATCTCTTTACAAATCTCAATGGTATTAAAAAATTGGAGGTGAAATTTATGCTCTGCATGCAATAAGTACATTGCATGTACATTCCCTTTATTTGGTATAATTTGTATGTGCACTCATTTTATTCAAGTTAACTGAAATGATTCAGCCAAAACCCAGAAAAATTGAAATGGAAATCCTCTGGATTTAGGACTTCAAGGTTGCAATTTGAAGTCTGCCTATTTGCTTGTAAATCTGATCCTGAACTGAGAGATAAGGGAGTCAGGGCATATTCCACCCTCCGTCCCATTATCCTCCATCCTGTCCTCCATCACATGGTGCCATACCTGGAGCACAGGTTGTTGCAACAGATGGAGAAGTGGCAGGGGGCAGGGGGGTGAGCAGGAGAAGATGCTGCTGCCTCATCTTCTGACTCAGCAGCATATTTAAAGTCAACTTCAAGGGTCATGGGAAATTAGAGAACACACCACTTAAATATATGGGAATAATTAAGCCCCGCTAGACTTACTTGGGAGTAAACATGCATAGATTGCGTTGCACAGCTATTAAATGTTGAGCTATTTACTACTTCTGTGAATATTTATATACCGCTCTTCAACAAAATTCTCAAAGCGGTTCACACAGAAAGATGAATAATACATAAATAAGATGTCCTTCTGTCCCCAAAGGGCTCACAATCTAAAAAGAAACATAAGGAAGGCACCAGCAACAGTCACTGGAGGGATGCTATGCTGGGGATGGAGAGGGCCAGTTGTTCTCCCTCTGCTAAATATAAGATAATCACCACTTTTAAAAGATGTCTCTTTGCTCAGTTAGCAGGGGTTAATCCTTTATTTAATCCTTCTGCCCCTTCCCCACCCACCAGGAGGGAAAAGTCTGGAATCTGGACTGTGTCTGGGCTATTCTGTCCAGGACCAGAATAGGCTGCCCTGCCCCAGATGATACTTTTAAGCACATGTTTAGTATAGCTGTAGTGTTTTATACCCACTTGGAAAACAGATTCAGATGAACAAACCAATGTGGGTAGAGTGTATTCTTCCAGTCACGTGTTTAGAATCCTACTGTACCTTCCTTTTACAGATGCAGGCCTATCACTCCCCTCTCTCTTTGATTCCCGGCTTCCTTTGTTGTATTTCCTGCTTCATATACAACACTTCCCATGGATCAAAGTACATAAAATGATAGAGTGAGGACCCTACCTCTATGGGATTTAATTGTCTATGCTTTCCAATGGGAGAGTTTCCCTGCATTTTCTGGGAAAGTAAATGCATATTGGTGGGGGTGCGTTGGTAGTTTGGGTAGGGTCTAGAACTTACCTGCAAAAACTAGATAGATGTTTCTTTCTCTTGTGTGTTGGCCTGGGAGTTCCATATCAGTGAGTGAGTGAGACCCAGGCAGCGATTAGATAGATAGATAGATAGATAGATAGATAGATAGATAGATAGATAGATCCAAACTGGGGAATACCCATTTATAGGAAAGGAACCTCACAGTTTCCAAGCCCACAACCTCAGATTTCCACTGGGAGCTTTCCAGATTACATGCTACAACAGTGTCACTACTGACCATTAAGTGTGCTTCTGTACTACCTGTGTTTCGACATCACAGTCCCGGCACTGTCATCAGGGGCGTATCTAGGGTAGGGCAGGCAGGGCACGTGCCCTGGGCGCCACTTGAAGGGGGATGCAAATTTTTAAAATTATTTATTTTAAAAAAAAAAATGGCCACCAAAAACAAAATGGCCACTGCACATGCTCAAATGGCCTCTGTGAGGCCCTAGGCCATGCCAGGCCTCACAGAGGGCATTTGAGCATGCACGGTGGCCATTTTGTTTGCAGCAGTCATTTTAAAAAAAACAACAATTATTTTTAAAAAATGGCCACAGCACATGCTCAAATGGTCTCTGCGAGGCCCTAGAGGCCAGCGGTGGGAGGGGTAACCTTTGCAGATGCCTCCCTCCCACAGCCTATAGGAAGCACCCTGAAGGGGCTACAGGTTAAAAAAAAATAATTTAATATAATACAAGTCACTGTACACATATTCAGTTTGGCACTATGTACAGAGAATCAGGGCTTGTGAATACAGAGCTGAAGCTTATGAGCTAGGATTGTATTCATTTGCTCTTACTTTGCTTCTTATGATAAGTGAGTTAAATGTGGTGTCTTAACAATATGGCTATTAATGGTGAGTTTGTCTTTGAATCAGTGTGAAATCCTTAGTATTAAGGCCCACTGGGAGTTTCTTGCTCTCTTTCTCTCATTTTAACTGTCTTTCTGAAATACTAGAATATATTCCAAGCAGTGACACAGTTTACTCTGCATATCCATTAATTATTTTCATAGTATCTGGGAAAAGTCAAATTCTCCATTTATTTTTAAAGCTAATGTAATAGTGATGCTAGTAGATGCATAGTAGAGAATTAGACAGGCACTTCTGTTTAGTTTTCCAAGTACATCTCCACATAGTATTTGGGTATTTCATGAGCCCCAGCATACTGAAATTTGTAGTTTTCCAGCATTTTTTGGTCTGGCTACGTCCACTGCTAAATAGTTTTTGAAATTTTAAAAGATTAACGAGCTTGACTTACATTTTTCAGCTGATATTATAGTAAAGTTATCTGAAAGATGGGTGTCAGATGTTTGGACAGGGGGCGCAATTTCAGTGCTTGCCCTAGGCGCTGTTTTCCCTAGATACGCCTCTGACTGTCATCAAGGTGCCATTCACATTTCCAATGCCTTCTTTCGGATTTCATGCTTGCGTTTTAGACCTACAACGTTGCATGTGTGTCGCAAAAAAATAGCTGCCTTTTCCCATTGTAGGAGGGCTGCGCAAGCTATTTACGTTTTCAAAATGATCCTACCAAGCCAAAGCATTTTACTGCTGAATAGCGTGTAATCTGGAAAGCATTCTGGAGAATGAAAAGAAACAGTTTTGCAGCTCTAAGTGGGATGCTGGAAGGTGGGAAAGAGACGGCAAGGGACCAGGGGCGTCCCCTATGCCTTAAGGGACCTGCCTGGTGGACCCACCACACCTTGGGCTCTCTCCTCTTGCAGCCTCCCTGTGTCAGTCCTTCACCCCCAGCCTGACTAGGATCTTCTTGGGCAAAATGCTCTGTCAGATCCCAGCAGGGAGAAAAGCAGGGAGCAGAGGCGAACTTTCCCACAGACCTTGTGGACCTATATCCGGGGTAGGTTTGCCATACTCTGGCCTTCCAAATCCGGATGCCTAATTTGCATATTATGTAAATTCGCTGGGAAATAATTGCTGAGTGACTGCCCGTTTTGCTCCATAACTCCGCTTCTACAAGGGCTAGAGCTTAGCTTTTTCCTTCTTTTTTAAAGAAAGCTGAAATCTGGGGGAATCTGTGTGGCCTAAGCAAGCTGGGTGAGATGCTTAAAATCTGGGTGAAACCCAGAATTTCGGGGGACATGGCAACTCTGGCGGATAGCTCCAAATGTTCTGGAGGGCCTCTCCAGAGGCCTGCCACCACCCCGCCACTGCCCTGCCATGCCCATCTTTGCCATTGAAAGGAATGCTGTGAGTGCCGCTCCTTTGCATTGTGTGTACCATGCACCCCCATGGTTGCAGTCCAGGAAGCCAGGCAAGAATTCACCCTGCCACCTGCCACTACCAGACTGTCCCCCTTCCGCAAGGCCTCGGACAGCACCAGCTTTGGCCGGAAGGGTTCGAGAGGAGGGGAGGGACACTGGGGAAGAAGGCTGGTATTCCTTCAGCTGTCTTCCTCAGCTCCTTTAGGGGGCTGAGAGCAGGCGAGACTGCACTTTCCGTTGGCCAGCCTCCACCTCCCCACCTGTCCAGTCCACCACGAGGCTCCCTCCAAGTGCAGACTCAGCTTCCCCTCGCCAGGCCAGCATGACAACAGTACCCGGCAAAAGCCTCTCCACTCTGATGCCCCAAGGGTGCCTATCTGAGCTCGGCAGTGCTGCCTCCGCCATGCCCTGTGCCAGAGCGGGGAGGCAGCCAGCTGCCCCAGCTGTGAAAATGGTGGTGAAAATGGCAGAGATCGGCATGATGGGGCGGCAGCAGGCTTTATTGAAAAAAGGGGGGACCTCGCAGTGGGGAGGCCTCCCAAGTCCTTCAGGTCTGGGGGGGTAACCCAAAAATTGGCTTTTAAAAAGCCAAATCTGGCAACAGAGGTCTGGGCTCCAAAATGACCTAAGTGCACCACTGGCAGCAGGAGGGAAATTACTGAAGAGGCTATAAGTGGGGCTCTGGAAGGTGGGGAAGTGAAGACAAGGGACCAGCCAAGACTTTAAGGCTGGGTTGGTAAAACTGCCCCTTTTTCTTGTCACAGCAAAAAAAAAAAAAAAAATCATGTTTGAAACTCAGAAACACACACAGTTTTTCGCATTTGTTTTATACCAGAAAGTTGTTGGGAATTCTCTCTGGTAGGAGAAACCCTTTTTCATTATAGCAGAGTGCACAGAGGCACAACATAGCAGAATTTAGTTTGGCATGCATGTATGCTAAGAGTAAAGTAACTTGGAGCCAGTTCATAGTTTCAAGTCAATATAAGTGGCATTTTTTAAGGGCTCCATTCAAGACAGGAAAGTGAGGAGATGGGATCTCTAATCTAGCTAGCTAGCTGGATGCAAATGGATTCTGCATCTCTGCACACATGGTGCAGGGGAGAGGAGCTTGCATGTTGTACGGTAGAAGGAAGGAAAGAGAAGGGAGAGAGGAAGTGCAAAGCAGGAAGGAAGGAAGGGTCACTGAGAGTAGCAATCTACATTACAAAGGGATAGTGTCAGAGCAGTAGAGAAGGGATAACCAGTGTCTTGACCCTCTAGCCCTCTGACTCACTAGTCTGTCCTCCTATGTCATTGAGACAAGAGACAGCACAAAGTCCTTCACTTCCAACAGAAGTGAGTGAAACTTGTAAACAGCACGCTTGCCTTGTAAGCAGCTCTTATTCCCCCTATAGTGTGGCAGAGATTAAAAGAGATCTCTCACAACTCTTTGCCTCAAGCAGGGAGGGGGGAAATGTGTCAAAAGTAAGTCCCACTTACATTACTGGATGATCCAACCCTGGGCTCTATCCTGTGTACAATTTAAACTCTATGGTTAAGGGGTGGGGGGGCATCACACTGCATTTCAGATGATCATCTAATCACATAATAGTGACTACCCCACATTCTGAATCGTACATTTCATCTAGTAGAGAAAGAGAAATCCAGGGCAGATAAAGTGTAGTTTTCCATTCGGATGATCATTTGTACCTGGGCAGAGGAATCTAATCACACGTTTAAAGAATAATCTAAATTGGCTCCCACGTATCCCTAATTATATTGTACCTTTGTATGCATTTTAATTGAAATCCACTTTGGGAGCCAATATCTGCTTAAAGGTGGGTACAAATATAAATTCTATATCTTAATAAGTACATATAAATAGTGGCCGTGCCAATAGTTTGCAACATCTTCTTCCGATACCGTTATACGTTATGTTCAACACTCACTGAACAACACTCATTATGTTCATTACACGTTATGTTCAACGTTATGTTCAACGCTCATACAATGAGTGCATAGTGTACACAGATACAGATCTGTACACAGGTACACTTATTCACATGTGACGTTGAACACAGGTATAGCAGTATACTTTCTATCTGAACCATGCAATTGAGGGGCCTGTACCCAGGTTTACTTTTTGAATGAAAGCAGCTACTGTCATTCACATAAAAATATGTTAAGCGTGTACAGACATCTGTACACATAATGTCTGAATAGAGCTTTAATTACTGAAGCAAACTGCAAAGACCTAACACCACACTACACTTTGCAGAAATGTCTTTTCTCCCCTTTTCTTTTCTTTACAACATTCAATCTGAGGAAGAGCTCTGTGTAACTCAACAGCACACATACTGCATTGTGAACACTTTTTGGTCCTTCTATCTAAAGTATTACTTTAGTGTTCTTGTCTCAGTACAATACAAATGTCATAACTTGCCCAAACTAGGAGCAGAAATGTATCCATGCCGTGGGAGCATCTGTTGCATTCAGACAGCTGAAATATTCCATTCAGATAACTAGACACAGCAAAATGACCCAAAACACAGCACTGAAATTATGTCAGATTAGCAGATTCATGAAAATGCTGGTTACTGACAATTTATTAGTGACATAGGACTCACATTGCTTGCTCAAATGGAATAAATTACCTAGCATAAATGCTTCATCCACCCATAATCAGCAATATTTTGACTGCACATTTTAATGACCTCATAAAGGACAAAGTGTTATCACCAATGCTGTGTTTTTGTAAACAATAATAACCAAAGGCGGGGGGGGGGAGTATTATAGTACAATAGGTTCAAGTGACTTAAGGTTCATTTTGGGTAGCAGCTGTCAATGGACAACATTATATACATTTACTATGGAAGTGTAAACTGGCTTTTTTTATTTGCAGTGGCTCTTTCACAAACTTCTTCTTCATCAGAAGTCAGTCTGTGGAGCAGAAGGCAAATTTCAGCTTTTGATGCACTGCAATATTGTATCTTCCAACCTAATTTGTGGCTATGAGAAAAAACTAAAGGGTTTGGGGCTTGTCATTTAAGCTGGAGATTACCAAGGGCCAAATTATAGGGCTGTGCAAGGTCGGATCAGGGTGATCGGAAATGGTCCGACCTTCCTTGACCATATCGGAGGGAGTTGGAGGGAGTCTGAGCCCGACTTTGCATAGCTTATTTGCCTTGCAATTAAATACATAGAGCCTGGCCATCCTGGCCTGCTTTTTTACCAATTTGCTGAGCTCACGGCCAAGCCATGTTTACCTTCCTGATAACCATCTAACTACGGGGATTTCCGCCAGGGGAGAAACTGGATCGGGGATCAGACCAGGTCTGATCCCGATATTCTGAAGCATTCAAAGTGTTGGAGATGGAGTTCCAGTGCATCAACCTTTTGCACCAATGATCCTAATGGCCACTAGAGGCACTGGGGGTAGAGGTAGTTAGTGAGGGTCTCCTTACATGTCCCTGCTCTCCTCTGCTCTATGACCCCTGCCTTGACTCCTCAGGTACTTCCTGTAGTGAGTCAGTCCTCTTCCTTTCCTCCTAGAGAGAAGATGGAAACATCTCTCTCTCTTCCTACCTATTCATTCATTCATTCATTCGATTTCTATACCGCCCTTCCAAAAATGGCTCAGGGTGGTTTACACAGAGAAATAACAAATAAACAAGATGGATCCCTGTCCCCAAAGGGCTCACAATCTAAAAACAAACATCAGACAGACACCAGCAACAGTCATTGGAGGTACAGTGCTGGGGGTGGATAGGGCCAGTTACTCTCCCCCTGCTAAATAAGAGAATCACCATGTTAAAAGGTCCCTCTTTGCCAAATTAGCAGGGGTTATGTATTATGTAGCTGATAGGTCTTTCCTATCTCATAAAAACATAAGAACAGCACTGCTGGATCGGGCCCAAGGCCCATCTAGTCCAGCATTCTGTTTCACACAGTGGCCCACCAGATGCCACTGGAAGCCTACAGGCAAGAGTTGAGGGCATGCCCTCTCTCCTGATGTTACTCCCCTGCAACTGGTACTCAGAGGCATCCTGCCTTTGACACTGAAGGTGGCCCTCTGACTAGTAGCAGTTGAAAGACCTCTCCTCCATGAAGTTATCCAAACCCCTCTTAAAGCCATCCAGGTTGTTGGCTGTCACCACATCTAGTGGCAGAGAAATCCACAAGTGGATTATGCGTAGTGTGAAAAAGTATTTCCGTTTGTTGGTTCTAGATTACATGGCAATCAATTTCCTGGGATGACCCCTGGTTCTAGTGTTATGTGAGAGGGAGAAGAATTTCTCTCTATCCACTTTCTCCACATCATGCATGGTTTTATAGACCTTTATCATGTCTCCCCGCAGTCGCATTTTTTCTAAACTAAAAAGCCCCAGGTGTTGTAGCCTTGCCTCATAAGAAGGGTGCTCTAGGCCCCTGATCATCTTGGTTGCCCTCTTCTGCACCTTTTCTAGTTCTACAATGCCCTTTTTCAGATGTGGTGACCAGAATTGTACACACTACTCCAGGTGTGGCCAGAGTACTCAATCTCAAATGTGCTTCATCAATAAATCAATTTAGTTTATACCCTACAGTGATCTCCATATGTGTTACTTAAATAGCTGCAACAACTAAACTCTGCACTCTGTAACTGGAGTGGTCACTTCCTTGGTGCTTTGCTAAATAACCACAAACCTCAACACAAAGGACCCATTCCCAACCTCTGGATTTCTGGCTCGGACTCAATCCAACTTTTGCAATTGTGCACAGCCCTATCAAATTACATGTTGCACACAATTTTGCATTTTTTCCTGACTTCTTTATTGATTGATGGAAAAGCACCCTTGCAGGCTGTCCTTGAGAACAGCAAAGTGGCAGTGGAGGCAGGAAGAAAGGTAGGCAGGCAGGCAGGCAGGCACTGTTTAACCCTGTCAGCAAGCTAAGCTGTGGGCAGCCGTCACTGGGGGCGCAAGTCCAAAAATGGGACTGGGAGAGCCAAAAGCATACCAGGGAACAAGACAGAGAGACAACCAGAAGGTCTAGACAGGAGCCGAGAAACAAGCCAAGGGGCCGTGAGCCAAGTAAGTAGTCAGGCACCAGAGGATCACGCAGGTAATCAGGAGTCTACGGCAAGCCAAAGGTCAAACCAAACAGAGGTTTATACAATTATTATCTACAGGAAACTGCCTTACACCAAGATGGACCATTGGTACTTCTAGCTCAGGTCTGCCTGCACTGACTCACATTGGCTCTCAGGGGCGGATTAAGCTTTTTGCCACCTATAGGCGACTAGAGATTTGCCACCCCAGGAAGGGTTCCCCTATACAAGTAAAGGGCTTGAGGGGGCGGGGGAAAGTTAAATCTACTTTTGAAACATTTCCAGCCCATTTCAAGCCATGCGTGTGCATGCAGAGAGGCCCAAAATGGGCTGGAAATAGCCCAACCTGTCAATTGGGTGGCAGGTCTCCACCACACACAAACACGAAGATGGCCTGACGACCTGTCATGATTTGGGAGGCAGGCAGGCCCACTAGGAGCTCTCGCCACCTTTGCACAGCCGTGGTTTAAAAAGTTTTAAAAGTAGATTTAACTTTCCCCTGCCCCCCAAGTGCAAGTGGTGGGTTAACACATAGGCAAATTTACCACTCCTCAAAATTTGCCACCATGGTCAAATGCACATGGCATTTGACACACATGGCACAATTTGCCTGTGCGTTTATCTGCTACTGTTGGCTCTCCAGGATTTCAGACAGCAGTCTTTCCCAACTTTACCTGGAGATGACAAGGACTGAGCCCAGAGACTCCTGCATACTAAGCAGGTACTCTGCCACTTAACTGCACCCCTGCCCCAAGTGTAGAAAGAAGGAAATTGTCTCCCCATCATACTAGGACATGAATATGATGTTCCACCCCTAGCACAGTACCCCTCCAGTAAATGTTGCTGGTGTCTATCTTATGTTTCTTTTAAGATTGTTAGTCCTTTGGGGACAGGGAGCCATCTTACTTATTTATTATTTCTCTATGTAAACCACTTTGGAAACTTTTGTTGAAAAGTGCTATATAAATATTTGTTGTTGCTAGACTAGGGATGCGCAGGAATAGAGATTTGTGCTCAGATTTGAAGCACAGATTAAAGTAAAAGTAAAGTTGTGCTGTTGAGTCAGTGTCAGCTCCTGGAGACCACAGAGCCCTGTGGTTGTCTTTGGTAGAATACTGGAGGGGGTGACCATTGCCATCTCCTGCACAGTATGAGATGATGCCTTTCAGCATCTTCCTATATCGTTGCTGCCCAATATCAGGCCAGGCTTTTGTGCAATTTTTGCACTTATGCAACGGTGTTCTTGCACAACTGTGCAAACATTCCATTCCATCTTGTGCATAACACTGAGCAGTATGTCAGCCAAAGAGAAGAAAGTGTAGGGGAGGACTCAAATGAGCATTCTGCCCCTGGGTCTCTCAGAGTCTTAAGAAAGCCCTGAATATAGAGACAGGGTTGTCTTTCTGCTCTCTTGTCTGATGTTAAAAGTCCGTACGTGAGACTGTTGAAAGTTGAATAGCAACAGAAGTGGGAAATGGATTGTACAGGACATCGCTTTCATGAAATTTTTCCAAATCTTATAGAAATGAACTATTTGGGTACTTTCCACAGAACTCAGCAAGTTGCCACATTAAGAATATTATCTGGGCATCATGATTTACATAAGAAGTTATATTTGCTTGGTAAAGTGGATAATAATTTATGCTCTTCACGTGGCCTTCTATAAACGGCTGACCATATATTATGGGAATGTGGAAGATATTGTGTTAAGTTTTTTGGAGGCTCTGCAATTGTTGGGTTTTTTGGATATGGAGACCCGGATGGTCTTTGGTGTGAGGGAGGTTTGGGGCCGAGTCCTTGAGATCCTGTTTGATTTCCTCCAGGATTCATGTTTATATGAGAGACTTTGACTGCTGATCTTGGACTGTTTGTGGTATCTTGGCGGTTTTGTCTCTTATCAGGCTGCTACGCCAATAAGCCTTTTCAACAACAAGAAGAAGACATGGTTGCCAAGAAGACACTGAAGCTATTCCTGGATGGAAACCGACCCACCCCCTCCAATGATGTCTCATAATATCAAGCCATTACATCTCTAGGGTTGCTTGCAACAGTGACCTGGGGACTGATGCCAATTCCTGAAGATTCCAGGCCAATCCTGGAGTGTTGGCAAACAGTCTTCCTTGTAACTGAAATTTCCAAATGTTGTTGACTACAACTCCCATAATCCCCAGTCAAAGGCCACTGAAGCAATGGATGCTGGGGATTGTAGTAAACAACATCTGAGAATCCCTGTTACAGGGAACACTGTTGGTAACAGTGATAGAGACCAGTAATTCAGTATATCTTAAAAGAATATGAACTGCATGATAGGTTTCTACAGTGGTCTTACCTCCTTTAATAGGTATGAGCTTAAAATCTAGCTAACATTCTTACTGAATGAGGCATTTAACTTAATTTGCATAGTTATGTCTGTCTTTTGTGGCGGCAATAATTAATAGTGTGTTATTGTAGTTTTGCAATTTAAAAAAATTTAAAGAAGAAATCCTATTGGGTAGGCCAATTCACTTGGGCAGGCCGAAACTAGTTCTTTGGATTCCAGCCACGATGTTCACTTTCCTCTCAACTTTTTATCCTACAGTAATTCTCTCGGGAAGCCTAAGTTTCTCCTCAAGGTATAAAGTAGGTTTCTGCTTTCAAGGCAACATGATACTGTTGCAAAATCAAATCATTTCTGGGATTCTGGATCCACCTGACGAGTTGTTTATGGCTCCACTGTGAATGGGACTTTTATGAAGTGAATCTTTCACAACAAATTCCACATTAAAAATTAGCTGTACTAAGAAGGAAACAAAATGCTAATTTTAGATATGTCCTTTCCTAAACAGCAAGTAAAGTATCTTAATTTTAATCTTTTCTAAATGTACCAACTGTCAACAGTAAATGGTGGTCCTTTTTGAAGGCTGCTCTTCAGAAGAGGCTATATATCAGTACAGTATATATCAGTGTATATCAGAAGGGGTTATAATTCAGTACAGAAGTTCTCTGTTTACAGGCATATTCAGGGATACAAGTATCTATCTATCATAACCATCTATCTATTCTTTGGTATCCCAGTTGAGGAAATGATAAGGATTGATCATGCATCCATCCTAGCTCTCTTAGGATTTGTGAACATTATAAGACCACAATGAGAGAATACATTTTGAAAATAGAAATTGCTGTACAGTTAGCATGCCAGCAGCAAGATGGGAGAAAACATGCATGGTAACTGTCTAGCTGAGCTCCATCACTGCACAAAAATGTACCTGGGACAAAATGCTGCAGTATATCCCTTATGTGAAAAGAGGATGGTGAATGTCGTGAGTTTATTATACAACTGTGTGTGCACATGTACACACAGTGTACAATCATCAGCAGATAAAAATATCACTGTGCAACTTCCCTCTCCATTCCTTGGGAGTGTTCACACACATACCTTGGTTTTTATGTTGTTGGGGGGGGATTAGCCCCCCCCATACACACACAAAGAGCTTAAATATGTCAAACCCCTTCCCACTCAGAAACACAAAGGTGTGAAATGGCTGGTGACAAAACTAAAGAATTCTAGACAGCCCCTCAGAAACAGAAAGATTGTTGTTGTCTTGAGGGAGGATTCTTTAAGCGAAGAAATTTCCCACTCTTTTTGTTCATGTCCTCCTACCCCCCTCCCCACCACTGAGTTACATTAGATCTGACTACCTGGCTATCTGTTAAGTGTCCCCATAGTCTGCAAACATTCTGCTCCATTAAGTTACACTGGGGCAGTTTTCAGGGAGGTTCTTCAGATGATGATGATGATGATGATGATGATGATGATTTTGAAACTGACATATCTGGAGGTTACTCCAGGTCTGCTGGTACCTTCCTCTCACCCGTAGGTGCTCCGTTTATCCATTCATAAAAATCATAAGATCCTTCATGGACAAATGCATACTATGTCCAGCATAACATGACCTCTATGCTGTGTGCAATGAAGATAATACTCCTCTTTCACCATTGCCACCCAGCAGCTATAATTCTATATGTCCTTTCAGTCAGGGAGCCTCCGTTAGCTGGCTTTAACACCACCTAGTGGGAACCATTAAGATGTGGCGGCTACTAAGCACGATAGTCCCATGAAAATTCCCCAGACTACAAAGGGACACAAGGAATATCATCAAATGCTGTCTGATCACAGCAAATGGTGTGTGTGTGTGTTTGTGTGTGTTTGTGGGGGATAGTCTGACAGCTAAATCTTCTAGCTATGCCTTATCTAACATCTAGTGCTTATAAGTATCGCACAACTACTCAGCAGATGGATACCCAAGTCCCATAACATTCCTAATATTTCATATTTTGAACAGGCAGCTGCACAGAGAATACAGGAAGCAGGGTCCTTTCCAAAGCAGCCTGTAGGTGTAATAGGTTGACTTTTTCTTCTTACCTTGACCCTGTCATTCAAAGGTTCTCAGTAAATATGCCCTCAACAAAATGAGTCTGTTGACCTTTGCCCTCTTCTGCCATTTCTCAAATAGATTTCATATTACAACCCCACAACTTGTAATTTAGTCCAATTCCCTTCAGCTGTCCGCCTTTTTCAAAGAGTGGTTTTTGCTAGACTTAATGTGGAAGCTATATTACTTCTTATTTTTATAGGCTCGCGCGCCATACCTCTCTTATTTCTGGGATGACATCCAGACGTGTCCTGCCCTGGCAATTTGTCTAACTTTAGGGAACAAAGAACAATTGAGCTGCTTGGCTTTAACTTACCACAAGCCCAAGTAATCAAGGAAAGGTTACAAAACAAGTTAGATTTATGGTCTATTCACAGCCTTTATCCATGCAAACGGCTGGCTGTGCTTTCTGTATAAAGTTCTTTCTTCTGCTCTTGTGGTAGCAAGCATGAATTGTCCCCTTTGCTAAGCAAGGTTTGCCCTGGTTTACATTTGAATGGGATACTACATGTGTGAGCATGCAAAATATTCCC
The DNA here is from genome assembly GCF_027244095.1 of Hemicordylus capensis. Classification (NCBI taxonomy): domain Eukaryota; kingdom Metazoa; phylum Chordata; class Lepidosauria; order Squamata; family Cordylidae; genus Hemicordylus; species Hemicordylus capensis. Next base: position 20,134,037 of record NC_069661.1, on the reverse strand, counting down.
TTCAGGGGATGGGGCTGCTCTGGGAAGAGCACCTACATGTTTGCATGCAGAAGGTTCAAAGTTCCCTCCCTGGCAGCATCTCCAAGAGAGACCTGAGAGAGACTCCTGCCTGCAACCTTGGAGAAGCCACTGCCAGTCTGTGTAGACAATACTGAGCTAGATGGAGCAATGGTCTGACTCAGTATAATTAGGGAATCCTCTTTTCCCTAAAGAGGTTACCATTGAGAAAAGTGGTTTGATTGTTGTGACAATAAAATTGATTCTGGATCCACGTTGCCTGACACCTTTCTCATGTGCGCTTAAGAACAGAGCCTCATTGGATCAGATCGAAGGCCAATCTAGCCAAGTGTCCTATTTCCCACAGTGGCCAACTAGATGCCTCTGGGAAGCCCTCAAGCAAGCAATGAAGCCAATACCCCTTCCAGCCATTGCTCCCCTGCAACTGATATGCAGAGGCATATTGCCTCTGAATCTGGAGATCGCATGTAGCTTGTTTACTAGAGACAGTTCCGATTTTCTTGTCTGGCAAATCACTGACCCTATTGGTTCCTTAGACACTAGCACAGGTTAGTCTCTCCATAATAGGGGCTCCACCCCTTGCACCATCACAAAATTGCAATATAGGACCAGTTCCGATGAATCCTTCCCTGCCCATGGAATTAGAAGGGGACAAACTGAGAGCGCACCCGTTGTTGAAGTCCTCTGAGGAGGCCCTCTCAGCATGTCCTCACATGGGAGAGCTCTTCATCTGAATGGCCACCCACTCTACACATGCTCCAGATACTTTGAACAACTCTCAGTAGGCCCACTCACACGATATGTAACACTCGTACAACGAATATAAAGGGTACACAGGTACAGATCTGTACACAGGTGCAGTCATTCACATGCTATGTTGAACGCAAGTACAGAAGTACGCTTCCTATATGTACCGTGCATTTGAAGGGCCAGTATCCAGGTTCACTTTTAAAATGAACACAGGTACCGTCTTTCACACAAACACATGTACTTGTGTACAGACATCTGTATACTCACACAGCACAGTGTCTGAATTGAGCTAGCGCGTGTCTCCTTCCTAATCCTGCGGACAGGGATGGTATCGTCCATACTGACCCAATGTGTGAATTAGCCCAATATATAGATTAATATCAAGCACTTAAGGATGTCTGCATTTCTTGCTTGTGCCCTTCAACAAAGCTCATGTTTCCACTGAGGTTTGTTTTAACAGCTGATTATCAGAGGCAATGTTATAGCAGAAACGATCACACTTCTTAAGATAAGCTTCTCTTTTAGACTCCTAATAAACTTTTTCCCATGCTCAACGTGGGAAAACAGAAATCCCTCTAGCATTTCAGTGCCCTTCACACCCCTGTGATCTGCCTACCTTACTTCATATCTACATCCATTAACCAGCTTATTTTAAAACTTCAGCATCAAGTTATCTGCCTTGTTACTTCACGTTCAGGAGTTTTCTGGAGCAGTCAAAAAACAAAACCTTGAATGTGTCATTTCATGTCTAGTTCTCACTTCCAGGAGATCTTACAGCTGCCAGGTAGACAAAACCTGCCCCTGTATAGTTCAAAATATCTTACAAATTGAGATGTTGACTCCACCAATTGTTTTTAATTTGGTTGTTTAAACCAAGTAAATCGGCTGAGCCTAAATTGGTAAATTTAGGATTATAACTCTAGTTTACGAGGATAACTGGAGAATGTGAGGCTTTGCAGGATCAGAGACACACGGAAGTAAATCTGGACAGGACTGGTAGCCAAGAAAGTCAAGCTGCCAGGCCAAGAGATAATGCTTGGTGAAGGTGATACAATGCTATCACGATCCCAGTGTTTCCAAGAACATGAGCCTGGCAAGGAGGGGGGGACCCCTCGCAAAGACCCCCAGGCTCAGACTGGCCCACAGGGTGCTGTTTGTATTCCCTGCGTCCTGACCCTTAATTACCCATTCTGCTCAAAACCTGGTGCCCTCCCCACATGCATTCCACTGCTCTTTCAGTGCCCCCAGTCCGGCCCTGAGGACCCCTCCCCTCCCCCCTCCTCCCCCTCCCCCCACTCTTCCCAGCCCCACACTTGCTGCCGCGGCTTCTCACCACTTACCATGGCTTCTTACCACTGCCCAGTGCTGCCCTCGCTGTTGCCCATAGCTGCTGCCATCGCCACTACCTATATCCAGCGCTGAGAAGCAGGGTGTAGGGATGTGCTCGAAGCATTTTGGCACCTCTATTCCGAGGTGCCAAAACGCTTTGAGCTGCCACAGCTGAATCGTTTTGGGGGTGGGGGTAAGTAGGCACTTTAGCAGGAGGAAGGCAGGTCTTACCTGCCCCTCCCTTGCTCCCCCACGACCCCTGCACCACCCAGCAGTGCTGTTGGTATTCAGCAGCTCGGCTCTCTGTTTGCCCAGCTGCATCTTGCTGGGAACGGGATGTTCCCTGTTCCCAGCAGCCTTTGGGCAGTGTCAGGGAGGAAATGGCATCTGAGCATGTGCAGACGTGATCTTGAGTGCCAATCAAATTACCATACATACAACTTTAAAACATCATTGGCAGTGCTAAGTTCTGGCACTGTTCATACACACCCCCTCACACAAGAATTGGTGACCTAAGCTACCACCTAGGTCTGCCTAGTGGATGGGCTGCCCCTGTGTGGAACTAGAACTAGAGAGATCTGGATTTGTGTCCCCGACTCAGGGCTAAATTGCACACGATCTGCTTCTGGCATCATTTTCTTTCATTAAAAGCACCTGGAATCAGGGCTGTGCCCTCCTCCGTGCCCTCCTCCAGTTCCCCCACTGAAAATCACCTGAAGCTATCATAAGCTGCGGGTGGGGACAAGGGGGAAATGTTCCACACCTCCAACTGTTTTTAAGGGGGGGGGGCGCGATGCCCAAGTGATCCAATCATGGCTCTTCCTTGTCACATACAGTTTGATCCTTAGCCAGGAAATCTACTCCATAACTTTTGACTAGTCACAAGGGAAGTTCCCAGGATTGACACGATTCTTGGAGGCAGGGAGCTGGATCATCAGTCAAGTCGCAGATGGATAGGACCATTTCCCCGCCTACCTAGTTCAAAAGCTAGGGGCGGAGTCTGGGTAGGTCCTACCCAGCTGGGGCTTGACTGACGATCAAGCTCTCTGCCTCCAACCTCGTTTTTATTTAATACACAATCAAAAATCGGGAGAGCGCCCAGCTCCCAAATTAGAATAGGAGGCTTCTCCTACCCTAATAATGATCATGTGAACTGCCCTATGACCTCTCCGCCTAACCAACCTCATAGGGTTATTATTGTAGGGATAAAAGGTGAGAGTTGGGGAGGAAGGTGATTCTTAAAAGAATGCAGCTAATCTCCAAACTGCTGTCAGCCTCCATTTCCGTGAGTAACCAACCCCCTCCGAATTGAGCTACGGATCATTTTGCATCACAAAAAACGGTACTACACAATTCTATCGTTGCACGATGCTCTACAGGAAAGTTTGGGCAGGAGCAGATCAAAGAGATCTGGGGTGAAGGATTTGTTTATCTCCTGCCAGTTTTGCTCCTTAGTTCTCTTGGCATCATTTGGAAAGTGCCACGGTATAAGCCTGGGTGATCTGACAGCTTCTGAAGCAAAAACGTACGTTTCATAAATATTCAAGAGATGTCACCGGTTTTGCACGAAAGCCTTGAACACCTGTCATTGATTTTTTTTTTTAAAGGGACAATAAAATGCTGTTTAAAAAAGTACTGTTTCTAGATCCAAGATTAAATTAGCCCATCTTTATTATATGGATAAACAAAGCACATTGCTGATGACCTTGCCATCATTTTGGGGCAGCCGTTGCAGCAGAGTCAAGAATGGCTTCACCTATCAACTAATGGGATCCTCTCCATGCACTCAACTTTACTGCAGTGAACACTTGAGGCTTTCCCTTAGGCCTATATATTTATGGCAATTTCGGAAGTTTGGACTGACTCAAAGTCTGTTATGGAGAAGTTATGCATGAATCGTTTAGGAAAATAGATCTTGAACTAGAATCACCAACTTGCAACCCAGACTCATACCTTTAGAACTGGGGAGGTAATGTTGGCTTTCCAGCTGTTGTTAACTATAACTCCCATCATCTCAGCCACAATATATTGTGGCTAGGGATGATGGGAGCTGTAGTTTAACAACAGCTGGAGAGCCAAGGCTGCCTACCCCTGCAGAGGTGTATCTAGGGAAAATAGGGCCTAGGGCAAGCACTGAAATTGCGCCCCCTGTCCAAACATCTGACACCCATCTTTCAGATAACTTTACCTTAATGTCAGCTGAAAAATACAAGTCAAGCTTGTTAATCTTTTAATATTTCAAAAACTATTTAGCAGTGGATGTAGCCAGACCAAGAAAATGCTAGAAAATTACAAATTTCAGTATGCTAGGGTTCATGAAATACCCAAATATTATGCGGAGGTGTACTTGGAAAAACTAAATAGAAGTGCCTGTCTAATTCTCTGCTATGCATTGTAGCATCATGAATACATAAGTTTTAAAAATAAATGGAGAATTTGACTTTTCCCAGATACTCTGAAAATAATTAAACGATATGCAGAGTAAATGGTGTCACTGCTTGGAATAGATTCTAGTATTTCAGAAAGACAGTTAAAATGAGAGAAAGAGCAAGAAACTCCCAGTGGGCCTTAATACTAAGGATTTCACATTGATTCAAAGACAAACTCACCATTAATAGCCATATTATTAAGACATCACATTTAACTCACTTATCACAAGAAACAAAGTAAGAGCAAATGGATACAATCTTAGCTCATAAACTTCAGCTCAGTATTCACAAGCCCTGATTCTCTGTTCATAGTGCCAATCTGAATATGTGTACAGTGACTTATATTATATTAATTTAAAAAAAATTACCTCTAGCCCCTTCGGGGGACTTCCTAGAGGCTGTGGGGTTGTCTGCAAAGTTTTCCCCTCCTCCCAATGGCCTCTAGGGCCTCACAGGCACCATTTGAGCATGTGCAGTGGTCATTTTAAAATATATATATATATATATATATTTTTTTTAAAGGGCTGCTGAAAACAAAATGGCCGCTGTGCATGCTCAAATGGCCTCTGTGAGGCGTAGCACGCCCTAGGGCCTCACAGAGGACATTTGAGCATGCCCAGTGGCCATTTTGTTTTTGGTGGCCATTTTTTTTTTAAATTTAATTTTAAGAAATTGCGCGCCCCCCTTCAAGTGGCGCAAGGGGCACTTGCCCTGCCTGCCCCACCCCTAGATATGCCCCTGTACCCCTGGTTCCTCTCCCCCAGAGGAGAGCTGGTCTTGTGGTAGCAAGCATGACTTTCCCCCTTAGCTAAGCAAGGTCTGCCCTGGTTGCATATGAATGGGAGACTAGAAGTGTGAGCACTGTAAGATATTCCCCTCAGGGATGGAGCTGCTCTGGGAAGAGCAGAAGGATTCAAGTTCCTCCCTGGCATCTTCAAGATAGGGCTGAGAGAGATTCCTGCCTGCAGCCTTGGACAAGTGCTGCCAGTGTGTGAAGACAATACTGAGCTAGATAGACCAATAGTCTGACTCAGTATATGGCAGCTTCCTAGGTTCCTAGACCTGGTTCAGACAAGGCAGATGCAGCTCATCCGACCTATTCCCTCATCCCACCCCTCATTCTGTTTTCTGCCTTCTGAGACCTTGTTATTTCTTGATCCAGGCCAGTATTTTGGAATACCCTGAGTTAGTCACAGGAGAGTCCATCCCAGGGCTTAGATGGCAACTTTTGTACATTTGGTAGGGATTAGAATACCCCTGTCACTTTGCAGGGGGGCACCCAATTTAGAGGGGCACACCATCACTTTCACTTGTGGTGGGCACCCCGTCACTTTCATTTTGCATTAAACCTTAGTGACCTTTGCATGTAAGTCCCCATAATTTTAGTGACGTTTGACAGCAATTAGAAATAGCTGTTTACATGTCACTTTCAGGCGGGGGACTCACAAAAGTTTTGTGAATTTTGAAGATGGGACAGAAGCTTGCCTAAGGTGGTAGTATAGTTCCTGCTTAAAACCCCAAAAGGTCTGTTTCTGTGGGCAGGGGCGTTGGAGGGGAGGCTTTTATGCAGCAGAGAATGCATGTGTGAGGAGAGAGTGCTTATTAGGACTTCCTGGAGACATGCTTAAGGTCCAAAAGGTTTATTAGGGAAATTGCATGCTAGAACAGAAAGCTTGTGCCCTGCATCTAGCTACCTCATGGTGCTGAGGAAGAGAGAAAGAACAGGAAGGACGTAGGCTGGGAATATCAGAGTCTATTCTCACAACCTCCCCAAACCAGGCTAAAGGAGCCTAGCCCGGTTTGTGGGGAGGTTACCTCCCCACAAACCAGGCTAGAGGTTGTGTGCAACACTGGGAGCCATGTGGCTCCCGGCTGCTAGCCCTCCAAAGGACCCCTCCCCTAAAACTAGGTTAGCGGAATGAGTGCTTCACTAACTCCGTTCTTTTGATCATGAGTCGCCACAGCGCGGCTCTGTGGTGTGACAACTCACAAGGAGACCCCCAACCGGGAGGCTACAACAAGCCTCCCCACCTTGGGGGTCTCCCCAGAATGCCACACACACTCACATGGGGCGTTCTGGGACTTCCAGGGGATGGGCAACCCCCAATCGCTGCCGACCCTACCAGCTTTGTGATGGAGCCAGTTATCGTGTGGGTGGCTGATCTGGCCACCCAGGGCTAGGCAGATGCTCGTGTGTGGGGAGAGTGGGCTTGACCCGCTCTCCCTGCCAACCCCCTTATGGCTCTCCACACTGCTCATGTGGAGAGCCTCTCAGTCTACCTGTCAAGTGGGCTCAGAGCAGAGAGAAAAAGAGGAATCAAGAGGTACTCCATTCCTCACTATCTACTCCTAGAGCCCCTAATAGTCACTAGGATAAACAGGTGCCAAGAGCTGGTCCTTGTGGAGTCACATCTCCAGCAAGTGGCAGCGGAACCAAAAGACACTTAGCTCCCAGACAAGGGCAGAGCCACCATTGTGCCGACGGGAATCCAGCCACCACCCTCTGTAGAGCCTCCCCATCCAATCTAGCCACACTCTCTGCATCTGACATCCGGCACAGGGGGTGTGGCCATATGCGGAAATGGGCCACGTGGCCCCAACCACAAAGTGCTTCAGCCAGCACTCAGTTTCCAGCCCAGAACAGAGGAACATAGGAAGCTGCCATATACTGAGTCAGACCATAGGTCCACCTAGCTCAATATTGTCTACATAGACTGGTAGCGGCTTCTCCAAGGTTGCAGGCAGGAATCTCTCTCAGCCCTATCTTGGAGAAACCAGGCAGGGAACTTGAAACCTTCTGTTCTTCCCAGAGTGGCTCCATCCCCTGAGGGGAATATCTTGAAGTGCTCACACATCAAATCTCCCATTCATATGCAACCAGGGCAGACCCTGCTTAGCTAAGGGGAAAATTCATGCTTGCTACCACAAGTCCAGCTCTCCTCACTCTCGAAAGGCAGAGAGATGCATTCCCAGCCAGGCTTGGAACCCAGCACTGGCTGAAGCATTTCACACATGGGGCCACGCTGGCGGTATGGCCAGCGCACCTAGGGGCTGCCACCAGCTGGTTGCACCCATGCCACCGCCGGCTTCCTATGCGCCTGCTCCCGGCAGCCAGCCCCATTTTCCTCCCCCAAATACATGGAGAATGTCCTGACATTGTGCCATTGTCCAGTGTATTCTGGGAAGGAAAAATGGAGCCAGCTGCTCAGAGCCAAGCAGTGTTTGTAGTGCTGTTGCTGCCGGAAGAGTTATAGCTTTCCAGGTCTTGAGAAAGAAAAGCACTTCTGTTGCTGCCGTATATCCCCACTCCACCCTTGAAATTCACAGAATGTTTGTGTGAGTCCTCCCATTTCTAACCTCTATTGAATGTGCAAACGTCACCAAAATTTCATGCTTAATGAAAGTAATTAGAATTCCCTCCAAATGTACAAATGTCAGTATTTAAGTGATGGGGGTTCCACAGGTCTTTCCATAAAAATAATGAAGCTCCCCTTCTATTTCTGCCATCTACTAAAACCTACAAAAATTAGACCAGCTCCAGTTAGGACTCTTCTGGATTCGGAATATCTTTCCTAAGGATCCCTGATTTGCCAGCACTCCATCAAAACAGATTCAAAGTGTGCCTTTGTCAAGCATTAAAGGTGGCAAGCCCATTTTGAACTCAAAATATTGTAGCTAGTACCCATCGCTAGGATAAACCAACCTGTGGAGCCTAAAACTACAGAAGAGGAATTTTTAAAATATGCTGGATGTTTTGCAGGTAGAAATTAGCATGCTAAAACTCCATTTGACAGGAAGCAAGAGTGCCCTCTTGATGGTACACATCAACTGGTACAGATTTTCACTGAGATGGGAAAAAACCCCTGTATTAACTACTTGTATTCAAAGCAGCCAAAGGAATACACACCTGAAGTCTTGCCTGACGTAGTGTTGGAGGGCTAGGGATCCTTAGGAATGATACTTGGGGTGCAGACTAATCTTAATGCATTCAGGGTTCTAGAGCAAGGCTGACATCATTATGGAGGGCTTTTGTTGACTATCATCATCTCCTCACTACAATTCCCAGGAGTTTTCCCAGAGAGCAGGCTTGACCACGGGTTTTCTGAGAGGCTTTACTGTGAGTTTGAAGTTTCCCCCAAAAACCAACGCAAAAAGTAGATTTTTTAAAATACCCTGAATATAGATTGGGCTACACTCTTAATGTGCAATTTAAAAAACCCAAATTGTGAGTGAAGTGCTCCCCAATAGCTTGCAGGGACTTCAGGGTAAATTTGGCGGGTATGTGAACGCACACCTTCATTCCAGAGGTGATATGAACTAAAAGCTGAGTGTGAAAAACTTCCAGGATTCTTTGGGGCAACGTAGACCAGTTAAAGTCGTATCCATTAAAGCAGACCTGTAGTCGGGGGTGGGGGTGGGCAGGCTTGCCCTCCATCAAATTGATCTGACACCCCCATTAAAAAAAAGTATTAGCACTCCAGTTTGCAAGTTGTCTAGCCCCCCCACACACCCACTTTTTGTTGCCCCCCCCCGAACTTTTAGACTGCCTAAGGTCCTGCTTTAATGTGGTATACATTGATGTACATTTGTAGGATAGAGAAGGCCTAAAGGTACCGTGATCCTGTGCATCTGGATTGCCCTAAACACCAAAGCACAAGAATTGTAATAATAGCAACATTGCAAATGGTAGGCCACCCAAACTATGCATAACAGAACCGTTGTTAACTAATTTCTTTTCCTGAAATTTCAGCTGAGCAACATGGCTCAAGTACAGAAATAGCCTGGAAATGTAGCATTCATTCAGCTGCTTCAGATAATATGTGCTACCGGAATGGGGGGAGATAAAGTTTTACAAAGCTTTCATTCAGCTGATGTTTCAAGAGGGAGATGAGGCAATGGATGTTACGTGCTACTTTGAAGAGGGCCAGAGCTGGGGACTGGCGAGCAATCTGCCGTTTTTAATATGCAGCGGGAGACGGAGGCATCTGAAGAGGCCAAGTGGAAATCTTGAACACGCAAGAGGGTCTGCAGACATTCAAGGGGGTAGTTCAACTGTTCAGGGTTAGGTTCTTCCCCCCTTTCCTTTGATTGTTTATGTCACTTCCTCCCAAGGTATAGTCTGCAGAGCACATAGCTAGAATGGCCTGCTCCTTCCTGCATGCGAGTTATCCATTTCCAGGAGGCTTTACAGAGAGGGCTTCTACCCCGAATCTCCTTCGGAGAAAGTGAGCCAGATCTCACGATCAGTGAGACCCAGTTTTGGAAGGGAAGCGGGGAGAGCGGGCTAAGCCTGCTCTCCCTACAGATGATCAGGGCTGGAGCCCTGGGCGGCTGGAGCGGCCGCCCACACGATTGCCAGCTCCGTGGCGGAGCCGGTGGGGGCTGGGGGGAGCCGGAAGCTCCAGTATGCCCTGCACATGGAGGCGGCTTTTTGCCTCCTCTCCGGGAGTCTACTCATGAGTAGCCATGGCGCGGAGCCACGCTGTGGCTACTCACAATCTTGAAAAACGGGTTTGCGAAGCACTCGCTCCACAAACCCAGTTTTAGGGGAGGGGTACTTAGGTGGGTTAACTGCCTGGAAGCCACCGGGCTCGCCTGGGAGCCTGGTGGCTCCCATAATCAGGCAAAATCGGGCTAGGCTCCCCTAGCCCAATTTTGCCTGATCGTGGGAATAACCCCAGTGTGTGCCAAACTTACCCAGAAGATCCTTTGAGATCCTTGGACCTACTCCACACGCAAATCGGGCTCTGTCTTGTGAATTCTAGCTTATCTCGATGTATTTCCGGGTTTTTAAAATGCTGGTTTTAAGTTACTTTTTCTGAAAACACCGCCGGAGTAAATAGGGAGAGGCACTGATGTAGAATCATCACCATGATAAGAGGTATATTCTCTTTAGAAATGCAGATATACTCTTTAGTAATCTCTCTCTCTCTCTCCCTCTCTCTCCCCCCATTGGCTAGAAGGGAAACATGGAAGCATGCCATGTGAACTTGCAAAAACAAAAAACATGAGCAGAGGGGAGGGGCTGCTTCCGTGAGTGTAATTCGAAGTGGCTTCGCTCAACATTTACCCCAAAGCATGAAGCCATGTGCGAATAACTCCCAGGAAAGACAAAGGAGGAGTCACCACACTCCCTTCTTCACCCCAGACTCTCCTGCAGGTCTCCCCTACCATCTGCTTTGAAAACTTTGGATGAAAAGTGGTATATAAAATATGCATAGTAGTAGATATGCATAGAATCTGATATTAGGCTGGTAGTTGCCAATAGCTGCAAACAAGGAAAAAAATGGTTTTCCATTTCAAACTTTATTTTCATTGGTTTTGGTTTTGATTCATTCGTTTTACACATTGCTTGTTTCCATTCACATACAATAATATTTTTTTTAAAAAATTAACCAAGTTTCCTATAACCAGTTGTGCCCTAAAGGAACACTACTGCACATCCTCCTCCTTTGGGTGGTCATTTTAATTCCCCATACGCCCCAGCATAAGACAACGGCAGCTGCCATACTGTTCACCCACACTGCCCCTTATTGCTGCTGAGTCATGGGGCACAGTGGAGTTTCTTTCAAGTGCAACCAATTACAAGAATGTAATACTGCTTTCTTTAATTCAAACAACAAAAAGGGGATTAGACAAATGTATACAGGATAGGGTTATCAACACTTGCTAGCCTTGATAGCAGTACATTTCCATCAGGATCAGAGGCGGTGTGCCTCTGAACACCAGGTGCTAGAAAACACAATGGGGGGTGGGGCAGTTGCCCTCTTTTTCCTGCCTAAAGGCTGCTCAGATGGACCTGGTTGACCACTGCATTAAGCAGAATGCTGGACTGGATGGGCCATTGGCCGGATCCAGCAGAGCTTTTCTTCTGTTATTATCATCTACAAGATAGGAGTGGGAGGAAGAAAATGTCTAATGTTATCAACAAACAGATGATGTTCAACAATATAATGGAGAGTCATCTTACATTTAAAAAACACATATTCCATGTAGCTAAATACTGTGATTCTAGTATATTAAAAATAGGGTAAAATCTTCTTAAATTTAAAATCAATAGAGTCTTTATACATAAGCAATGAGGTCATTCACACAATCAAAAACTGAAGCTATTCTCACAACCAGGGGAAATCAGGCTAAGTGAGCCTAGCCCAATTTCCCCTGGTCGTCTGCGGCCACAGTAACCGCGAAGCTCCTGGCAGCAAACCACAAAAACTACCCCTCCCCTTAAACAAAGTTAGCGGAGTGAGCGCTCCGCTAACCCCATTTTGTCAATCGTTTGCTGCTGTGGCGCAGCTCTGCACCATGGCAACACACGAGGAGACCCCCGGGAGGCTGAAACATGCCTCCCGGCTCCAGGGGTCTCTCCAGAATGACCTGCTCACTTGTGTGGAGCATCCTGGAACTTCCGGGGGCGGCTTATCTTATTGGGTTATCTTATTGGCCAGCTTATCTTATCCAAGATAAGAGAAAGGCCTAGGTAGAGGCAATTGTGTGGAAGCAAGGTAGGAGGGAAACCTGGATAGCTTTTCCTCCTACCTTGCTTCCACACAATCACTTCTACCCAGGTTTTCCTCTTACCTTGTTCCCACACAACCAAAAGTTGGGAGCACACACAACTCCCAAACCTGGGCATAACACAATTTTTGAGACCATTTAAGGGAGCCCAGCCCACTTTCCTGCAGTCATGGGAACCTCCGGGTGTTACATGACTCCTGGCAGCTAGCCCGCTCAAGTCCCCCCCCACTTAAATGATTTTAAGTCCCCCCCTTAAGTCTCCCCCCTTAAATAAGGTTAGTGGAGCAACCCCATTTTGACGACTGTGAGTCACCATGGCGCAGCTCCGCACTGCAGCGACTCAGAAGGAGATCCCCATTGGGAGGCTAAAACAAGCCTCCCGTTCTCAGGGGTCTCACTAGGATGACTCACGTGGGACATCCTGGGACTTCTGGGGGTCGGGCAGCCCCCAATCCCTGCAGGCCCTACTGGCTCCATGATGGAGCTGGTAATCATGTGGATGGCCGATCCAGCTGCCCAGGGCTAGGTACAGGACTAGGATCCGGCTGTCCAGGGCTAGGTCCCCACACACTTTGATCGTGTGTGGAGAGAGAGAGCTTGGCCAACTCTCCCTGCCTAACCCCATCCAGCTCTGTACACTGCTCATGTGGAGAGCCTCTTTGATTGTGTGAACAACCTCATTGTATGCCAACATTTTATTAACTCCATCTCCATGTTTAGAAAACAGTCTTGTCTCCACATTCTGACCACCATTATTCTTGCTGCAATAATCCAGTTAGAGACCAAAGATTGATGCAAAGATAAATTATAAGGACCTAGATTATTTAGCAGAAAATCAGGTAGTAAGAAAGGTATAATAATCGATACGCTCTTTAATTAGCCATTTCCCCCTCCGAAATATTTTATTCAATCACTGTGCCATCAGATAAGTTTAAAAAGTACCAGCAGTTCTGACATCTCCAACATGATTCCTAGGAACATTTTTTTTTACTCAGTAAGGGTTTAATACCATCAATACATTTTGAAATGATGGTTTTATTTAGAACTCAGATAGATAGATAGATAGATAGATAGATAGATAGATAGATAGATAGATAGCATAATAGCTTATTCTTATAAATGTCATTTTTCATTGTGGCTCCATGTATATGCACTCATAGCCCACTTCTTCTTAAACCTCTTATCTTTTATGTCCATCTGTTTCAAACATCTATACCCACCTAATACCTTTTATAGTAATCCTTTACATTGCGCATTCTCAGTCAATAATTCAAAAGACATAAATGCTCTGACACTGAATGTTTTAATTTTGTTGAACAATAACAGCTCCTTCTTTGTAAATATTGGAGAAAAGTAATCAAGTTCCCATTACATTCTATATTGAATCCCCATACATCACCGTTTCATCTGATCAATAAAATCAATATGTCTAGTTATTTCTTTCCCATGTATCAAAAGGTGCCTGTTGTCTTGGCACTTGAACATGTTGGCTATATATACAACAAGGCAAGGGGGAACTATGTAGGAGAGGGGTTCTCAACTTGGGTCCCCAGAAATGGTTGGACAACAACTCCCATCATCTCCAGTAACAATGAGGAGATTCTCACGATCGACCATAAGTGGGCTAAGGGAGCGTAGCCCGCTTTTGGAGGATTGTGTGCTGCTATGGGAGCTGCTCAGCTCCCGGCAGCAAACCGTCCTAATTCCCCCTCCCCTTAGACGCAGACGAGTGCTCCGCTAACCCCGTCTATTTGAGCGTGTATTGCCGTGGTGTGGCTCTGCACCATGGCAACACATGAGGAGACCCCCGCCAGGAGGCTGGAACAAGCTTCCCGGCCCTGGGGGTCTCTGCGCTCGCATGGGGCATCCTGGAACTTCCGGGGGGCGCGTAGCCCCCGATTCCCGCAGCCCCCACCAGCTCTGTGACAGGGCCAGCAGTCGTGTGGGCGGCCAATGCAGCCACCCAGGGTTGCAGGAATGATCTTCTGCAGGGAGAATGGGCTAAGCCTACTCTCCCCGCAAACCCCATTCAGGAGAGTCTCACTGATTGTGAGACTCGCTTCAAAGACTGAAGGCCATTGTGGCTAGAGATGACTGAAATTGTAGAGGTCATTCACACAATAAAAAACTGTTCTACCTGCGTTTGGGAGCTGTGTGTACTCCCAATTTTTTGTTGTGTGGAAGCAAGTTAGGAGGAAAACCTTGATAGAAGTGATTGTGTGGAAGCAAGGTAAGAGGGAAACCTGGGTAGAATAAGAGGCTATTCACACAATGGTAGAAAATTGGGCTAGCCTCCACTAGCCCAATTTTCTACCATCGTGAGAACCACCGGGCTCGGCTGCGAGCCCGGTGGTTCTTAAGCGGGTCACCTGCTTAAGTAGCCCGGTGCTTAAACCAGGTTTGCGGATCGAGCGCCACGGCAGCTCACGGGTAGACCCCGCCCGGGAGGCTCAAAAGCAGCTTCCCGGCTCGGGGGTCTCTCCAGCATGCCCTGCGCACTCACGCAGGGCATGCTGGAGCTTCCAAGGGCTGCATGGCCCTCGAACACCCCAGCCCCCACCGGCTCCGTGATGGAGCTGGCAGTTGTGTGGGCAGCCGCTGCAGCCGCCCGGAGCAGACTGACTGCTCATCTGTGGGGAGAACAGGCTAAGCCATTTTGCGGGAAGGAAGCCCAAAAGTGATCACCTCCCCACAGATGGTTATCCTGCCATCTGTGCGTGGGCAGATTGCTCCCTTAAGGCCAGGGGAGGGTGCACTTACCCCTCCCACCACATCTTCCCCGCCAGTGCTCCATTGTATCAAAGCCCCTCGGGGCGGCAGCATACCTCCCTTCCGCCCCATTGCTGTCCTCGGCCGGAAGTGGAAGGCAGTATTTATTACAGGGAGGGGTACAGCGGAAATAAATATGTGGTTAAAGTAATGTTACGATTAAAAACACATTCAACTGCAAAGAGGTGTTTTAGCTTAAAATCCTAAGTGTATACGTTCCCAGGCGGGCAAGAGAAAGAGGCTTTTTAGAGAGGGAGGCAGTTGGAGTTAAGAAAGGGGAATAGAGATAGAGTTGAGCCCAGTGAGGGGCAGAAATTACTATCACCTGATCTGGATGAAGAGACCTCTGGGCTCCTGGAACAACCGAAGGAGAAGGATCGCGTTCCTCAGGGACAGCTTGGCCAGGGGTAAGAAGGTTGGAGGGGTTAGCTGAAAGAGGTGAATCCACACAGGGGCTTTCTCCATGGAACTAGCTTCTTATGTTAGCAAGGAAGAATGGGCAGATCAGGCAGGGTAAGAAAGCTGATCTGAAGGGTAGCACGAAAAACTGAACACAGCCTGGCGTAGCCTGTGAACAGTAAATCTCCGAAGCAGCAGCTGGTGACTCCAAGATAGTGGGTATGCAAAGAGCACATTGGATCATGAGATTTGGGCTTGTTGTACCCAAAAACGTATTCCTGAGGGCACATTCCAATTGATCTCTTTTGTTGAATAGGTGTGTTGGGTGGAACCGGCAAGGATTCAATTGTTGCTGATTGCTCTTCCTGAGTATACCAATGTGAGAATTGCCAAGGCATGCCAAGGCTTTTGTCATGAAAACAGAATGCATAGATGTGAGGAGAAGAAATCTGTATGGACAGAGGGTCCAATAATCCAATCAGTGCTTTTAATGGCTGCATCTCTAGGTTCTTATCACTGACTCAACTTCTTTTGTGAAGGGGGAGATTTACCTCCATGAGCCTTATCTGCATTCTTCCTGCTGAATCAATTGGCGTATTAGCTTACTGCTATCCTTTGTAAAAGGAGGGGAGGGGCTGAGTGCAGTGTGACCTTGGCAGAGAGTTAACCTGCTTTAGTTAACTCCTGGGGTCTACTTTGGGTGTCCCAGCATAGGGAAGGGGTGCATCTGCTCCCCTTTCCAATTTGCTTGTTAGGAGCCAAACCTAGGGGCAACTGGCCCACTGTCAACTAAGTGACTTGTTCCCCTGTGCCATAAATGGAGAGCTCATGATGCTGTGAGGCTCCTGAGCATGTCAAGAGTGAGATCTCCAAGCCTAGAGACTCAAACACAAAAGAAGGGGGTTCCTGGGAGCCAGCAGAAAAGCATTGCTAGTAACACTTTAAACCACATACATGCCATTAGAGGAAGATCAATCCCATGCTGCTCAGCTTCCCAAGACGAATGGCCATATTATTTTCCACTGAAATAAAACCATTTTCATGGCAGTATTATTATTCAGTTACATCTGGTTAAGTCATAGCCCCTTGAGCATTATTTCTTCCATAACTTTTCACGGTTCATGGTTTTTTTTGTAGTTCCATACAAATTTTAAAAAATATTCCATCCAAAGTTTGCTGTGGAATAGAGAGGCAGTGACAAAAATAGGAATATATATTTGGGCATTTTTTCATTGTAATTGTAGCTATTTTTCCTGTTCAAGAAGTATTCATTGGCTTTTAATGCAGTATGCTGCCCTGTGAGCCGTGTGCTGAAGGGTAGATTATAAATTGACAAATAAAGGTGCACACACACACACACACACAATCTTTTAGAGTCTTCTTCAAGTAGGACCCAAAGCCTAGGAAGGAGAAGGGCTGCAATACTGCAATCCAGTCTTCATATGAAGCAATATCACACAGTGCCAGGGGCATAGCAAAGTTGAAGTGAGCCCTGGGACATGGCCGCTGGGAAGATGGCCCCCGGGATCCTTGCCTTCTTCTTCTCTCCCACCCTCACCACCCTGTGTCTTTGCTGCAGAAGAACCATAGGGACATGGTGCAAAACAAAACATTCTCGGCATGCCCTTTCTCTCAATCCTATGCAAACAATATCACACACTCCCCATGCTCTGATTAGGAGCCAGCAGCTTTCCACTGAGTCAGGAAGTTGGGATGGGAGAGCAAAGAGCAGGCTTTCCTTCCATATACTGCCCCCCATGGGTCCGGGGACATTGACCTCGTGTCCCCTTACCTTGTTCAATTATAGCTACCTGTATGCCCAGGCACTGTGCCCTATGCAGGTTACACAATGTGGGGGGAAAGTCCCTACACATGGACAGTTAGCACCAGGGAGAAATCTAAGCCGCATTCAGACATTATAAAATGGCCCCACTGTTGTCGTGTACAGCAAGGTGAAGGGAAATGAAGTCCCACCCCCCACTGTGTCAATCAGCAGCGTGCCTTGCTGCTCACACTTACAGCAAGGCTTGTCTGAAGAGGGAAGAGCCATAAGTATGATGGCAGGCATTTCTGTGACTGCGAGTCTGGATCGTTCGCACCTTGGGCTTTTGCCTATTCAAACAAGCCTCGCTGTAAGTGTGCATGGCAGGGCACCCTGCTGATTGATGTGACGGAGATGGACTCCCCCCACCCTTGTCTTGCTGTACACAGCTACAGCATGGCGGGTCTTAGCCTACTTTCCAGTAGGCTTAAGAGATCACTGGGTACAGTTGTAGGGACACATAGGGACACCTCAAGTTTGTGATGATGCCATCCACCCCTATCCAAGATGGCAGATGTGTAAACTTTTGAGGAGCAAGTGGGCTAACTTGTGAATTGCCTAACTGATTTGAACCAAATTTGCTGCAGCTGTAGGGACACATAGGGATGCCCTAATGGCATGGTGTGTGATAATGTCATCCACTCCAATTCAAGATGGTGGCCACGTGAACATCTGAGGTACAAGTGGGCTAATTTGTGGACTGTAACCAATTTGAACCAAATTTGGTACATTTGCAGTGAGTGACACACAGGGACACTTCAGTGGCATAGCCTGTGATGATGTCATCCACCCTGATTCAAGATGGCGAATGCGTAAACATTTGAGGTGCAAGAGGGCTAACTTATGAACTGCTTAGCCGATTAGAACCACATTTTCTACAGCTGTAGGGACACATGGGGAAACCTCAATGGTGTAATTTGTGATGATGTCAACCACTCCTATTCAAGATGGTGGACGTGTGAATTTTTGAGGCAGAAATGTGCTAACTTGAGGATTGTCTAACCAATTTTGACCAGATTTTGTACTGTTGTAGTGAGTGACACACAGGGACACCTCAATGGTGTAGTTTGTAATGATGTCATCCACCCTGATCCAAGATAGCAGATGCGTGAACATTGGAGGTGCAAGAGATCTAGCTTGTGGACCTCATTTTGAACCAAATTTATTCCAGTTGTAGAAACAGAGAAAGGAAAGTAGACTTTCCTTTAGTTCTTACTGGAACAACTTGTATAACATCTGAATAAAGTCTCTTGTCTCCCCTTCACGTAATAGTTTTCTCTTATTATTTTAAAAAGAAGAGTATTGAAACATGAAATTCCCCCACTTGCAGGCTGAACTGGTGCAGTCCATGGCCATCACATGAAACAATCCAGAAATCAGCCTTCCTGCGACAGCCATGATGTATCAGTCAAGTCACCAATGTAGCTGGTCACATGGGCTTGTGCCAAGCCACCTCAGTGCCCCAATGAATGGGGGTGGTGGGAAGGTCTGTATTACAACTGATGCACTGGCAGCTGTTCTCTGCCAAGGACAAAATTCAAGGTGCTAGAAGAACAAGCAGAGTAGCTTCTTCACCTTTCATGAGTATTGACAAGGTGATTTGGGGAGCTTAAGCCACCACATCCCTCCTAGCCCTTCTGCTGTACTGGCAGTCTGCTAGCATCCAGAGCAGTCAATCAAGCCACTTCCATGAACGCCAAAGTCCAATTTCATTTCCCATGAAGTAGAGCTTCACAGGGGCCCTCCGCGCAATATTTGCAGGTCGAGAACACTGAGTTACCATAACAACACTGCTTGTGACCTTCATGATGAAGTGTGTCAGCACTCCCATTATTATAACCCCCATTTTTCAGAGGTTAATAATTCTGATGTAAAAATCTGCAGCTGTCTGAAGCTACATACCAAGCCCCACATAAAGAGGAGACCATTCTCTCCCTCACCACGTGTGTGGCTGGTTGTACTGAAAAACGGATGCTATCTTTGAACAAAGATGCCAACATTTAATGAGAGGGGTGTAATTTAGGGGAGGCTGAGGGAAGCTCCACCTTCCAATTCCATTCCATTTGTCACATAATCCTTCCTTAAAAGCAGACAAATCCCTGGTTACATATGCATACCAATTTTCATTGCATATTTAGCATACGGGCCTAAGGCTCAAATCTTTTTACTCACAAACACACCCCAAAAGGGAAGGGGCAACTGTTTGTGAGGCATTAAGAGAACCAATGTAATGTAATGAGAAGTTCAAAACCTCATTCTGTCACACACCTCACTGGGGGATCTTCAGTCAGTCACTTATCTCTCAGCCTAACCTACCTCACAGGGGTGTTGTGGGAATAAAATGAAGCAGGGGGCAACTGTAAATGCTGCTTTGAAGTGAAGGGTGAGATAAAAATGTGACAATGCAAGTACTTATTGTGAGGTATCAGTACCCAAAATGACCACTAGAAATCCTCTAACCCCTTCTTTTCTTTTTCCTTTTTGGTAATTTAATTTTGAGCACCTTGGGGAAGCTTACTTTGGCAACAGGTAGAGACAGCAGCTGAGCTCTACCCAGCAGCCTCAGGGCTAACCGCCATATTTTTAACCCACAATTCCCCACCCCACCCCAATACAGTATTCCAGTCACACAGTATTGGTGGCACTGCAGGTGAATACACACACACACTCATCACCTTTAGTAGTACCATTACCAAGAGTGTCTATTACATCAGACCGGGGAGACCCGAGTTCAAATCCCCATTCAGCCATGAAACTAGCTGGATGACTCTGGGCCAGTCACCTCTCGCTCAGCCTAATCTGCTTCACAGGGTTGTTGTGAGGAGAAACCTAAGTATGTAGTACACCACTCTGGGCTCCTTGGAGGAAGAGTGGGATATAAAATGTTAAAAAATAAATAAATAAATAAATAATAAACTACATTGGTAGAAGTAGAGGTGAGGTTATGTTATAGAATGCAAATGTCCAGACTGCCAGATGCCTTATGTGGGTAAAACACCCACACACCTGAGGATATGTTTAAGGAACCAGAAACCCGCCATCTCAGCTAATTAACTTTAACGACCTGTTGCCAGACATTTCAATTGTGGCAACCATAATCTCACTGATATGAAAAAAATTTCTATTGAGCAACATATACATCGTGAGATGCTGGACAACCGAGAGCATTTTTGGATCTTAGACTCTAGGCCCTTATACCTCATGGACTGTATGTGAATAAATAAATAATAATAATAATAATACATCAAACCATCCCATATCCATTTGCAACGTCTGTCCGTCATTCTCTTCTTGTCACCTGCCCTGGCTGGAACTCTTGAAACACAGCAATCTTAACTTTCACCTTCTTTTCTGTATGTGCTCATACAACTTCTTTTTTAAAAAATCCATCTGTTGCTGATGAAAAACGCATAACCCCAAACGTCCAAAGAAAGCTTGGCTTTGTCTAATTTTATTTCTGTTGTCAGTTATGTTTTTGTACTATCTATATAGGGGCTGTCAGCATGGCCACCAAGAAGAATTGCAAACCACCAGCTAAACCTTCCCGGGGCGGGGAGTGAGGCTCCGCATCAGTGGGGGGCCCTGGGGGCCCCAGAAGCTGTCTGAGCACGCCATGTAGTGACCCTGGGCCTGGGCACTCCCACTCCGAGGAAGATGACTGAAAGCAAAGGAAGGAAAGGACACTGCTCTGCAACTGGGAAGCAAAGAAGACAAGTTTGGGTGTGTGTGCAGGGATGTAGCTATAGTTGAGCAGCTGGATTCAAAGCACCTGGGCCCCCCAGCTCCTGAAGGGCCCCCAGCAGCACCCGTCCCTATTTTCTTCATTACCTCCCTCACTCCAGAGGGCCACCAGGGAGAGGGCCTCCTCTCAGCTAGCTATGCCCGTGTGTGTGTAAATTACTCAACGGACATGATTTTATTGTTACGTGATTCCATTTGGTGTGATTTTACTTGATCTGTCTGTTTTTGAAGTTTTAAATTATTATTTGAATACATATTGTTGTATATTTTGTATGTAATTGTGACCTGGTTTAGGGTGCTATGTTTATTGATTGGGGGCAGGCTTATTTTGCTGTTGATTCTACAGTCATCATCTCTAGGTTATGTTTATCTGCAGGACCCAACACCACAAGCGGATGATATTGTTTGGGGGCGAGAGATCAGGAACCCATAAGCACATGCAGCAGCTGTATACCTCAGATTAATATAGCATATTTTTGTAGACTCTTCCCCCTCATTCAGGTACCACTATGTTTCATTTCAAGAACTGGGCAATGCTACACAAAAGGTTGTTCTCGCCAAACTGAATACATGAAGCAGCCCTATATCTATATTCCAACCATTTATGAATAGTTTATCTCAGCACAACACACACACAAAAACACCAATAAGTAATCTAATATACATATATACCACTTTTCAACAAAAGTTCCAAAAGTGGTTTACATTGATAGAAATAAATACAATGGCTCCCTGTCCCCAAAGGGCTCACAATCTTAAAAAAACAAACATAAGATAGACACCAGCAACAGCCACTGGAGGGATGCTGTGCTGGGGATGGATAGGGCCAGTTGCTCTCCCCATACTAAATAAAGAGAATCACCACTTTAAGAAGGTGCCTCTTTAGTTCAGTAAGCAGTTATTCATTGCTAAATTTGAGTTAATGATGCAGACATTTTAATAAAGAAAGCTAAATGTAAAACAAACAAACACCACCCTGTGATTGCACTTTAATCCAAACTTCTGTGGCTCCCACCAAGCTCCAAGCACAAAGAAATATAATATATAAACAGAATTACTTCAGCGAATCTTCTGTTAGTTTTTCTAAGGAAAAGTTTGGCTGCAATGCCAACTTCTTGTCCATCAACATGGGAAAGCCCCACACCTGGAAAAGACCATATGCTGCATTTGGATGAAAACAGGTTTCCTTGCCATATTAAATTCCATGTCTTCAGGGCTGGAATCAGCCACAGCATGTCAGGTTTACTTAGACAGCAATCATATGTACTATTCCTTGGGTTGCAGCCTCACTGAATACAGAGCAACTTACTTCTGAGAAAACATGCATGGGATTGCACTGTTAAACCCCAAGGGAAATTAAGCAGCCTGAACCATGTTGGGGAGTGAGATTAAAGGAAATCTCTTTTATGGAGCTTAAACTGGGTCTAATTAAAAACAAGGGGAAATAGCAAATTTGACTTTTCAGGTTCTTTGACAATAGAACTACTTGATTATACCAAACTGCTGCCTGGCATGGATTTGGTCAAGAGGTAATTCTGAAAATGCTGTGAATCTCACCCCTTTACTCAAAAGTAAATCCCACTTATTTCAATGTGATTTACTCTCAAGAAAGTGAGCATACATAGGGCTGCCAGCTTTCCAACTCTCTCCTGTTGTTTTGCCTATTCCAGAGCCCTATAAGCAGGAATTAACAACTGAAACTTTTTCATTGTATGGACAGAAACAATATTACCTGCTAATTACTGCAAACAAGGTGCTGTTAGAAGTTCAGCTGCTGGTGCTGGTTGAGAAGTTGACAACCCTAAGTGCAAAAGACTGTAGCCTAGATTCCTATTTGCCAATAACCCTCCAAAGGGCAAGGGGTCCTGAGAAGGATAACCTGGGAATGTAAGCATGTCGATAGATGGATGTTGATCAGGAAAAACCAAGAAGTGCTTGCATGATTAGTAGCACCATTGTTTTGATTGCTGAGTACAAGAACAGGGCGATATAGTTGCCAGCTGACCAGGAAAACACAGCGTAGCCTCCACTTATGCCTTTGGCAGTAGTTTGCTCTGTAGACACAAGTGAGCAAAAACTTGGAGATAATCATTATTGTCTAATCAAAATGGTCTAATTTGTAGTCTTTGGATGGGGCAGTTTATAAATATAATAAACAACAATAAATAAATAAATAAATAAATAATCATACATGCAGATCAAGTTGCTATTAGACACAGGAGCAGAGGCTGGTAAAAAGGAGCACTGGTCACCCTACAGGGCATAGTTATACCATATCTACTTGAATAGAAGGCTATTCTGAATTGAAGGCAGGGGCGTAACTGTAATAGGGCAAGGGGAGACCATTGTTTTGGGGGCCCCTGCCTCAGGGGGGGCCCCCAGAGACATGTCTCCCCCGCCCAACGCCCGCCCAAGCTTCCTTGAATTTTTTTTTTAATTTTTAGAAGAAGGCAGTGACGGGGAAGCCATTTTAAAATTTTGTCTCTGGGCCCACTCCAACCTCGTTACACCCCTGATTGAAGGCCTTAAAAGACTGAGGTTAAACACAGGTTATACTTGTGTTTGCCCAAAAGAAAGAGGACCCTGAATTCAAGATGAACCCCCTGTATTTAACAGGAAAGAACTGGGGTTGGCGGGGGGACTCATTTTGGATTAGGGTAAATGCAGTATGTCATACTCAGCCTCTGAGCTTCCCAAAGTATCTGGCTGGTCCCTGTTGGAGATGAGATGCGAGAGCAGATGGACCCTTTGTCTCATCCAACAATGCAATTTATGCTCTTATTACGCAGCGGTTGAGACGGGTAGAAACTTTGCAATATTGATCTAACAGAAGAGCCTGATTTTTTAAAGGGTGTGAGGAGACAATTTATGACCCACAGCCAATATAGGCTTCCTCTGAATTAATAATCTCCATTATGATCAATAGTGCTCTGCAGTGGAGTTTTGCCAATTACTGGGAACAGAAGTCACTTTTCGAAAGGACCAGACAAGACTTCAAGGAAGAACTGCTAGTTCATAGAGCTGAACTCGAGGCTACCTGATCAGGTCTTAGGGAATTTTCAAACAGCACTTTTAAAGGAAAAAATTGGCCTTGTGGTAGCAAGCATGACTTGTCCCCTTAGCTAAGCAGGGTCTGCCCTGGTTGCATATGAATGGGAGACTAGATGTGTGATCACCGCTCTGGGAAGAGCATCTAATTTCCAAGTTCCCTCCTTGGCTTCTCCAAGATAGGGCTGAGAGAGATTCCCGCTTGCCCCCTTGGAAAAGCCGCTGCCAGTCTGTGAAGGCAATAATGAGCTAGATAGACCAATGGTCTGACTCAGTACATGGCAGCTTCCTATGCTCCCCCTAACATACACCATGGCATTAAGGCTAGAAGAAATACTTATTAGCTCTAGCATCTAGATCAGTGATCTTCACTATTTTTACGGCAGGGGTCACAGCTGCCAAGAGGGCTCATTTCATGAAGGGGAGGGAGGAGTGGTGTAGTGGCCCTGGCTTCAACGGCAGGAAGGAGACGGATAACGTGCATGGGGGCAGGAGGAGGAGGAGAGCAAGAGAGAGAGTGCACACATGTGTGGTGGTGGCCACAGCAGGCAGCACCCGCAGTATTGTATCCTACATGGAGGTGATGGCCTGGAGCCAAGAGAAGCACTCAGGAGGTGACGTGAGGCATAGTCCGTGGGAGCCATGTGTCAGAAGCCAGGGATCAATACAAAAGAGCACACGGGGCAATCGATCTAAGAGCATAGTCAAGGGAAGCCGAGGGTCAAAAGCCAGATGTCTATACATAGCAGCACACAGGAGCAGACAAGAGCATGGACAAGGGCAGCCAAGAATCAGGAACCAGGAGGAGTCAAGACTAAAAGGGAGTAACAGACAGGCACTTTGGCAAAAATGTTGCTTCAGCAACTGCCTACTGCAGCCAGAGCTCTTATATATAGTCTAGCTGCTGGTTACAGTCTGTGTCTCCACCAGAGACTGTGGCTGTTTAAAGGGGCCAATCTCTACTCCTTAACAGCAGGGTCCTATGGCAAGGAGGTGATCCGTTCAGCCCCTGGAGAAGGATTGAGGTCCTCTTCCGAGTCATATGGATATGGATATGGGAAATAGATTATCCTCGGGGCGAAGCATGGGTGGAGGCTCTTCGGGAACAAGTGTCTCTTGGGTTTCCATATCCTCAGAGTGTTCCTCACTCTGTCCCGATGTGGCTGGTGATACACATGGTTTCCAGAGGGGAGCCTTGGGCCTGGATTGTGTGGGTGTCTCCAGGGGACTTGGAGTCCAGGGTGATGCCTTGTCTTCTGAGCTCTTCCTGTCCGCCTCTGCATGGTGTGGTGGTGGTTTGGGGTCCATGACAGGCAGCGATGAGAGGAAGGAAGTAGGAAGGAAGTGCAGGGGCAGGGCTGGGCAGGAGAAGCAGGAGCAAGAGAAAGTGGGTTAGTGCCATAGCAAGGGCAGGGGAGAGAGAAAATGTGAGGCAGGAATAGAAGGAGGGGAGCAAAAGATGGGGAACATGGGCCAGTGTGGCAGCTGCAGAAGTGGCACAGAGAGAAAGAGAGAGGCAGGAGGTACACAGGGCAGGAGGAGGAGAGCAAGAGAGCGAGAGCGAGCGCCAGCCCCTTTGATGGCTGGGGAGCTAGAGGCAGCAGGGAGGAGGAAGGCAAGGAGGAGGTTTCCAGTGGGGTCTGTGGGGGCTGCCACCAGCCTATAGGCCGCACAGTGAAGAACAGTGATCGAGATCTTGATAGGGGAATTCTGCAGCTCATGCCTTTTATTTTCCATGCAGTATTGTGATCTGGCAGCTGCGTAGGGCCATCAGAATACTGTGTTACAAGGAGAGCAGAACAATCTGAGACACTCCATTGCTCGAACAGGGACCTATTTATTGTTCTAAGCCGTCTGGAAATCCAGGGCAAAACTTACCATCAAGAAATGAACTTTTACTCCAACTTGTTTTGGGCCTAGCTGTAACCTTGAGAGAATAGAAACAGGGCTGCTGTTGTAAATATTTTGGGTCCCTAAGTTTTAATCATGGGAACAAGGTCTGGTATAAAACAACTTGAATAAGCAGGGTGAGTCCACAACTTTGGATGGCAGCATCAAGCTTTCCTATGCTCTGACAACCCCATGTTTTCTTAATATGGTTAATGAATAAGAGATTGGGCTGGTTCAGATGAAATCTGAACCTGAGTCATAGGAATATAGTAAGCTGCCTTATGCTGAGTCAGACCATTGCTCCATCCAGCTCAGTATTGTCTACACAGACTGGCAGCAGTTTCTCCAAGGTTACAGGCAGGAGTCCCTCTCAGCCTTATCTTGGAGGGGCCAGGGAAGGAGCTTGGAGCCTAGATGCTCTTACCAGAGCAGCCCCATCCCCAAAGGGGAATATCTCACAGTGCTCACATGTATTCTCCCATTCAAATGCGAACCAGGGTAGCCCCTGCTTAGAAAAGGGAAAAATTCAGGTTTGCTACCACAAGACCAGCTCTCCTCCCGGTCTTGGGAATCTGCACTCCCTACTCCTTCCCTGAACTTCAAAAAACCTTGAGATCTATACCCAAGGTTTGAAGTGAGTTATAGGTCTCGGCTTATTTGCAGCAAGTAGGTAAGATAAGGTGAGATTGTGGAGTTCAGACAACACAGCCAATTTGGGCTTAGTTTAACCTAGATTTTTTTAAAAAAAGATCCTTGTTCAGGAATGGGAGGAAGGCGCATGTGTTCCCAAGACTCAGGGACATCACAGAGAGTCCGGCCCTAACCAAACCAGTCCAATGGACATCATGCGGAGACACACTCTGAGTGATGTTTGAACCAGCCCAACGTTTCTAAGGAATGAGGTTGCCAAGCCTCCAGGATTGGCCTGGACTCCCCAGGATTAGAGAGCAATCTCTAGGAGGCTATCTAAAGAGATTCTGGAGATTTCGATTTTAATGGGGTGATACTGTGGGGCATCACTGCAGCCAGAGCTGGTAACCCTGATAGGACATAGCTATCATGTCAGCTATTACCTGAAAGCAGGGTGTGTATTAATGAACCACAGAGCTGCAAAACGCAGAAGTGCTGGCATGAATCTTGGAGCACAGTTGCTGCTGGAAGATGCAATAAGACTCAAAATCCTATAAGATACAATGAGGGCCAAAAGCTCTGTGCGCCCGCATCTTGAACTTCACATATTGATTTGAACTAACCAGTTGTCTTCTTTGGCTGCAGGCTTCCAACATTACACTTATACTTCTGTTTCGTGCACATGATGTTGGTGCTTTAATAGTCCTGTGTTATGCTTCATTCGCACATGTTGTTTCTGTGGCCTCTGGCACTGGCAACATAACAAAATGTCAAGGCAAGTCACTGTTCTCCCCAGTCCTTTTGCCCCCTCCTTCTCTCCCCCTTTCTACTGTGTGAGAGTAATAACAATTGCTATCATGTATGTGAAGTGTTGTGAACACCCGTAGGATAGCAGTCCCTGGAACAGGTGCACTAGGGCTTGTACTAATATTTCACTTTACACAACTTGTGGCTCATTCCTGCCATGGAAGACAGATGCTATGGGCTGGGCCAGATTAACCCATAGGCTAATAAGGCCGTAGCCTTAGCACCTCATGTTATTTGGCCCTGCTTTAGACCCTCCATTCCAGAAATTCAGGGGCGGGGTGGTGGCATTCTGTTGTTCCAGCTTCAAGCTAACCATTCTTTTGTTAGAGTAATGCCCAGCAAGGTTGGTTAATGTCTTTTCGTGGGAGCTAATTGGCAGGAGAGATTCCCCTGATCGTTGGAGCTTGGTGGACATTTTGAAGGAGATAACTAACGGAGCATGGAGGAGATGACCCCTCCACAGCTAGGGAAAGGGGTGGCAGGGGGTGTGTGAGTGTGAGAGAGGGAAGAAACAGTAGTTCGCATGGTGGAAGAGGCAGAGATTGAGCTGTGAATTGGCTGCAGGCTGAAGGAACCTTGCCAGGGGTGTACATAGCCTGTCTCTGAGGATCTGTTAACTGAGTGAAGAAGCACCTTTCAAAGTGGTGATTCTCTTATGTTTAGCGGGGAGGTAGCAACTGTCCCTATCTAACCCCAGCACAGCATCCCTCTAGTAGTTGTTGCTGGTATCTACTCTTTAGATTGTGAGCCCTTTTGGAACAGAAAAGTGTCTTATTTATTTACTCTGTGTGTGTAAACCGTTTTGAAATCTTTTGTTGAAAAGCGGTATATAAATATTTGTAGTAGTATGCTGTGAGGCAACAGCTCTGCTGCCTTGTAAGAGTGGCTACTGTTTGCCTCCACTTATGTTCCGTTTGTATACTTGAGAACAAAGGAAAGATCAGGGGCGTGGCCACCATTGTGCAAACGGGTTCAAAGAACCCGGGCTGCCAATGAAAAGGGCTGCCGAAGCCCCATGGCTCGGGCTCCAGAGGAGCCCAGAGCAAACTTCCCCCTCCCATGCCCGGGCTGCTGAGAGCCTGGAAGAACTCTCTGTTGGTTATTTCAGGCAGCGCCGGCTGCCCAACAGGGCAGCCGGCACTGCCTGAAATGACAAGCTGAGAGCTCTCTCAGGCTCTTGGCAGCTCAGGCCATGCCCTCTTAGCACATGATGTCACACGCCTATCGGGCAGCCAGCACTGCCTGAAATAACCGAACATCCTTCCATGCAGCTGGCGCTGCCTGAAATTTTTAAAAAGACAGTTTGCTCGGGCTCTTGGCAGCCCAGTCAGGAGGGGGAAGTTCGCTCTGGGCTCGTCTGGAGCCTGAGCCACGCCTCCGTTCATATGACATCATGCACATGAGCGTAACTGGAGGGAGCTGCCAAGTGAGGCCGGACCCAAGCTGCCATTTGGCTGGTTCTGCGGCTGGGAAAGATGATAAAATAGTATCAGTCTTCCCCACTCAGAGAAATGGGGAGCACAGTACTACTTATGGGCTATAGTTAAAGCTGTGACTATTCTGGGTGGAAAATAAATATCAGAATTCCATTGGGAACGTTGGGATACTGCGCCACCAAGAGCCCCTGGTGGCGCAGTGGTAAAACTGCCGCCCTGTAACCAGAAGGTTGCAAGTTTGATCCTGACCAGGGGCTCAAGGTTGACTCAGCCTTCCATCCTTCCGAGGTCAGTAAAATGAGTACCCAGAATGTTGGGGGCAATATGCTAAATCATTGTAAACCGCTTAGAGAGCTTTGGCTATAGAGCGGTATATAAATGTAAGTGCTATTGCTATTGCTATACTACTAAAGTAAAGTAAATGTGCCATCAAGCCAATTTCTACTCCTGGCGCCCAGAGAGCCCTGTGGTTTTTCTTTGGTAGAATACAGGAGGCGTTTACCATTGCTTCCTCCTGCACAGTATGAAATGATGCCTTTCAGCATCTTCCTATATTGCTGCTGCCCAACATGGGTGTTTCCCATAGTCTAGGAAACATACCAGCAGGGATTCGAACAGGCAACCTTCTGCTTGTTAGTCAAGCATTTCCCTGCTACACCACTTAAGGTGGTTTGGGATACTACTAGCAAGGTAAAAATCAAATCTGGAAGTTAAAAGTAGGGGTAAAAGGTAAAGTGTGCTGTCAAGTTGATTTCAACTCCTGGCGTCCACAGAGCCCTGTGGTTTTCTTTTGGTAGAATACAGGAGGAGTTTACCATTGCCTCCTCCCACGCAGTATGATATGATGCCTTTCAGCATCTTCGTATATCGCTGCTGCCCAATATAGGTGTTTCATATAGTCCGGGAAACATACCAGAAGAAATTCGAACCGGCAACCTTCTGCTTGTTAGTAGGGGTGCAAGCAATCAACGGTGTTCTTCCATTACAAAGCTTCGGAATGCCCTATTTACATTCCTTTAAAGATCCCTGGTGAGAGAGGTGAGGCCTGTTACAGACTCAGCAGGACTCTCTCAGCTATGCTCCCCCAAACCGTTTGGACATGTGCAAAGCACATAGCTATTATTAAACTCTAAGCATGCCAATTCACAGTAGAGAAAGCAGGAGGGATCTAAACTTAATCTTCATCAGCTAGAGATTAAGCACCTCCAGGTCAAAGTTCCAACTACTTTAAAAGCCCAGCCTGTATAGCAAATATGTTCTTTCTAGTACATTGATTTGGAAAGGCAGTGGAAATAATGTGAAGTATAACACCCCCCCTCC
The DNA here is from genome assembly GCF_027244095.1 of Hemicordylus capensis. Classification (NCBI taxonomy): domain Eukaryota; kingdom Metazoa; phylum Chordata; class Lepidosauria; order Squamata; family Cordylidae; genus Hemicordylus; species Hemicordylus capensis. The sequence goes on along the minus strand of NC_069661.1, from coordinate 20,104,131 downwards.
CCCACCCCGGCATCCCCACCCTGTCCCTGGAAGTTGTGATGGAAGTTGTCGTCCAACAACATCTGGGGACCCACATTTAAGAATCTGTAGTTTATAGTGCTGGTGCATTTGAAAGGTGTGGGGGGGGGCAGCCATGCTGTCAAATGGGTGACAATGTTAGAAATTGCCTATTAGAAATTGCTGCTGTGTGTTTGTGACTTGATGCCGTTTGCTTTTAACAAATAGCATTGTGTTGATGAGATTATATTGTTGTTACACTGTAATTTCAAATGAAACTGAAATCCTAGCTATATTGAATTAAATTGGATGTGAACTGAAATCCTAGCTAAAATATTCATTGCAATATTGAGATTCAAGAATGGGCTTTTTTTGAATGAGGCACACCCAGTAGTGACCAAAGTCACCTTGGTGCTTGAAGCAAATGTATTATGAAACCCTGCTACAGTCTGGCTGCTCTTCTGGAGCTGGGTGATTGCTGAGTCTAAAGGGAAGCTATCAGCTTTCTTCTGCTTGGTTGGACTGGGTATTGCAGCTCCTGAGGAGAGGCTCCAAATGCTGTCTTGTCCCGTGACCCTGGTAGGGGCCAGCCTCTTTTCACACCTGGTCCTTGCAAGCATTGAAAGTGGTGCAGAGAGGAACATAGGAAGCTGCCCTTCTACTGAGTCAAACCCTTGGTCCATCTAGCTCAGTATTGTCTACATACACAGACTGACAGCGGCTTCTCCAAGGCTGCAGGCAGGAGTCTCTCTCAGCCCTTTCTTGAAGATGCCAGGGAGGCAACTTGGAACCTGCATACCAGCAGGCAGGTGCTCTTCCCAGAGCGGCCCCATCCCCTAAGGGGAATATCTTACAGTGCCCACACATATAGGGGCTATTCTCACAATCAGCAAAAATCGGGCTAGCCTTCACTAGCCCAGTTTTTGCTGATCGTGAGAACCACCGGGCTCAGCTGCGAGCGCGGTGGTTCTAGAGTGGGTAACCCGCTCAAGTACCCCTCCCCTTAGCCCGGGTTTGCGGAGCAAGCGCTCCACAAACCCGGGCTATCTGATAGTGAGTAGCCGCGGTGCGGCTACTTGTGAGTAGACCCCTGACGGGGAAGCGAAAAGCCACCTCTCGGCTCCGGGGGTCTCCCCATTATGCCCTGCACACTCGCTCAGGGCATACTGGAGCTTCCAGGGGCCGCTTGGCTCCTGAGCTCCCCAGCTGGCTCTGTCACAGAGCCGGCAATTGTGTGGGCAGCCGATCTGGCCGCCCAGGGCTCCCTCCCCGCTTGTATGCAGGGAGAGCGGGCTTAGCCCGTTCTCCCCACGCACTCGGAAAAACTGGGTCTCACTGATCGTGAGACCCGGTCCATAGTCTCCCATTCAAATGCAAACTAGGGTAGAGCCTGCTTAGCAAAGGGGACAATTCATGCTTGCTGCCACCTAATGGCACAGCAGGGAAATGACTTGATTAGCAAGCCAGAGGTTGTCGCTTCGAATCCCCGCTGGTATGTTGCCCAGACTATGGGAAACACCTATATCAGGCAGCAGCGATATAGGAAGATGCTGAAAGGCATCATCTCATACTGTGTGGAAGTAGGCAATGGTAAACCCCTCCTGTATTCTACCAAAGACAACCACAGGGCTCTGTGGGTGCCAGGAGTCAAAATTGACTTGACGGCACACTTTACCTTTTCCCCAAGACCAGCTCTTCCTCTCCAGAGCCGGGAGGAGGGAAAGTTGCCAGCAGTCTTCTCATGCTTCTTGCAAACACTGCAAGCGTTGTGAAGAGAGGGGGCTCCTTGCAATGTTTGCAGGAGTCAGATCCTGGAGTCAGATCCCACAGAGCTGCTCTGATGGCAATGGCAAAGGGCAGGCCTGTAACCAGCCTCAAAAATTGGCAGGGTGGGGGTTGCAGAAGTTAGCGGAGGCAAGTTATAAAATGTGCAGTGAAAACAGTCAGTGAAGCTGGGGAGGAAAGAGGAATTTTTGGTGAGGCAGGTGGACATCATGCTACCAGCTGGCTACAGGCCTGGCAAGGGGCATCTTGGCACCCAATAATCCATTGCCTGTGCCTGAGGCAACTGCCCCATCTGATTCAGCATGGCAGCTCTAGCACGCAGCCAGCAGGTTGGCAAATAATTCCTCCTCCTCCTCCTCCTCCTCCTCCTCCTCCTCCTCCTCCTCACATGCTCCAGTTTGCAAAGAGGAGGAGGAGGAAGAGGAAGAAGTGCCACCCTAGCCTTGAGTTGTTCTTGCTGTGTGATAAAGCCATCTCTGGGGATATCCGGTTACCCGGTAGGCCTGGAAGAGTCTCCCTGGAATGACCATATGCAAAGGAAGGTGGGACCTTAGGGGTCTATAATTGCTGTGTCAGAGAGGAAACTTGCAGATGCAGCTTTCCTCCCACGTATGGTTGCCATCACTTTTTAATTGGTCCTGTTCAGGGCTGGTGCCAGACTGTTTTGCGCCCTAGGCAAGGCTAAGTACTTGCACCCTGCCAACAAAATTTCAACTTTGATTTTCAAAAACAGATGTTTTGTAGAAAAAATTGAAAAGCACAACATTTGAAACTGCTAATTTTATTTTAAATTGCAAGAATAGGTAATACATCAATTTTTGATTATCTTTCTCAAATACAAAAGAAAATATTTCAGCACACAAATCATTTTGATTGATTTTATACACTCTTTACCCCGCTCTGAAGTCTGCACCCTAGGTGGCTGCCTAGTTGGCCTAATGGTAGCACCGGCCCGGGTCCTGTTCCTGCACCATTAACAGCAGCTGGGTATGTAGCAATTAAGCAGGTAAATCCTTTCCCATCACTATATGCTGATACCTAAAAACAGTTGCCTGCTAAGTTTGTAAGGCTGCATTTGCATGTAATGTGGAACCACAGGTCCAACAGACCCATGGTTCCAAGCTTTCCGCCCCCCACACCCCGCTCTCCCATCCACATTCGGACATTCAGGAGACCCTCCTCTCTGCAGTCATTGAGACTGCAGAGAGGTGGGGGATCTGGCTGTGTGGACTTTCTTCTTGCTAGGACAGCCCACACAGGACAGCCCGCACAGCCAATCAGGGAGAGGGAGGAGAGGGAGGAGCTTCCTCACTCAACTCCAGTCCGGCCGAATGCAGACTTCAGTGCTGCATTTGGATGAAAAGGAGGCTCCCTGGACCCTCTGTTTAGAGCAGTGAAACTCACTACAGACTGAGGTTTCATATTGGAGTCGCATCAGCACAACTTCAGGTCATGCTACGGATAGAACCGGTGTTGGCTGGATTCAGACGTAACGGTAAGGAAACCACAAACCCCTCCAACTCTGGTCCCTCGTTATGTGTGAATGCAGCTTATATATCAGGCTGCTGCTAAGACAGAGGTCCAGTGCCAGTAAAAACTTGAGCTGCCTTGGCAATCCTAGCTGCTGTGATTGTGGAAAAAGCTGCTGACTGTTATCTGTTTATATCTCAATGCTAATTTTTGTCACGCAGTTGTAGTGATAGGGCTGTGAGCCTGTAGAGGAATCCACCGGTGTGACATACAAGTACCTGATAGGTGTCAAGTGGGTCTCCCCCCCACGCCAACAGCCGCTTTGCCACATTCCACTAATTACAATGTGTTTATCAATGCTGTGCAATGTCTGTCACATTTTTGACAGATCAGTGCACTAATCTCCTGTTCATATTTTTTAGGATTAAGCTAGCATGGGTAAGGCCTAGTGCACTGAAGTCAGAATTTGCTGGAATTTTGCTGAAAGGCACAGGAGCCTGAAAACTTAACCATTTGACTCCATGCCTTACTCTCCCACATGTAGTCAAACTTCAACCATGCAGTTCGTTTAAAGCAATGCAACAAAGCTAATTGTTTTAGGATCATATTAGGATCAGGGTAGAAGTATAGCCTGGGTAACACTGTGCCAATGCAATCGATAAAGCTGGCATCTCATCTGTTGTTGCTTGCTTTTGCACAGGTGAGCAAGTGAGCAGGGATGGCGGCTAAGTAAGAGCAATAGCCAGCAACACTCACTCACCTGTCCTCTCCTTCCTAGCAATGGAATATCAGCAGTCACTAACCTGATAGAGTTACCAACGTTCCAGGAATTAGCACTGATTTCCTGGGTGACTCTTGAAATCAAGCCTAGAGATTTTCATGATTTGATATTGTGAAAAATGTTGGGGGGAAATAATGGGGGGAAAGCTCCAGGAACTCATTCAGTGAGAATTCACAACTCTACCACCTGAGCAGGTAATCAAGTAACAGCAGCTAGGAGAAGCGGCTGCCACCACTCTTGGACCTGCCCTCGCTTTCTTGGCAGAAGCCATAAACATGTAGGGGAGAATTTGAATCAACCCCTTATTTAGCAGAGCAACCTGGTTTGATGAGAACAGAGCTCACGGAGGAGATCTGGAGACCATTGCTTAAAGACTGAAACAAGTGAAGGTTTACTTGAAGGAGTTAGGGATGTGCATGGAACTGGTTCGGAGTGGGCATCCAAACCGGTTCGAATGGCAGGAAGTTCCACCAGTTTGAAAGCGGGGGGTGCATCTTTAAGGGCGGGGAAGATGCACTTACCCCTCCCTCCACTTTCCCCCCACCAGCGCTCTGTTTTCTTAAAGTCCATCCGGGTGGCAGCGTACCTCCCTGCCGCCCCATTGCCCCCTTTACCAGAAGTAACTGGAAGTATCCAACACGCCTGCATGCTGCTGCCCCGACTGACTTTAAGAAAATAGAGCGCTGGCAGAGGAAAAGAGGAGGGAGGGGTAAGTGCACCCTGCCCCGCCCTTAAAGATGCATGCCCCCACCTTCAAACTACCCCCAGTTCCATGCACATCCCTAGAAGAAGTAACAAACATGGATAGAAAGCCTGCACCCTGTAGTAGCTAGCTCAGGGGTAGAAGGAAGAAGAAGGAACAGAGAGAACAAAGAAGAGGGAGTGTCCTTAAAGTATCAGTCTACCAATCAGAAGAGACTTAGAGCAGAGATTAAGAAATGAGAGAACAAGGGCATAGTCCTATACTCTCTGCCTCCACTCCAATTATGTCCCTAGTGGTCAGTAGGAGGTATTTGTGTTGAGAGTCATTGCCTGTGGTGTCACATCTCCAACAAACCATATGCCTGCTCCAAGACAGCGGAGGCAGCAAACCGTGTATGGCTTCACATGACCATGACCAAGTTCCTGGGGAAATGGGGATGTGTCAGGAACGGAGAGGGTGTGCTCCCAGAGGGCGTGTCATACAAACCGGCCCATGTTCAATTCCTGAGTCATCCACCTGACATCCTACTGACATTCTCTCCTCAACTTCAAATCTTGGATTCAGATGGGTGGCGAATGTTGGTAGAATGTTGGGCAGACAGCTCAGGAACTGGGCTTGGGTGGGTTTGTATGGCACACCCACTCCTGGCACCTGGTATTTTCCTGGGAACCAGACTTGCTGGCAGGTGTGCGAAGCTGGCCAGTAGCCAGAGAAAGAAGGGCAGGAAGAGCCTCGGCCTGTCCTGGTGGTAGCACAACTGAGGATAGGGGAATTGAGGTTTCATCAGATAGCATGTTTCCAAGAGCACACAAAACCTGGAGTCTCCGTCACAAACTGCAGTTTCCAAAGTGGGAGCCAGCCTCAGAGATGCATGCTTCCTCCTTTTCCCACCTTTGGACCATTTTCCCCCTCTTCACTTCCTGAACTTAGCCCTGGCTTTGTATTATGTGTTCATTGCAGACCATGGTTCCCATAAACCAGACACTGGAACCATGATTTGAAGTAGTTGCCAGACTCCCAGCCTCTGGCACCACTGTCTGCTTCAGCCTCTCGTCTCCTTCTTGCTGCATTCTCTCTTGGACCGTGGAACATGAAGGCAAGTCTGCAACTCTGACTTCATCCCTACCAGGCTTTGAAATGCCTTAGGCTGCCCCTAAACTTAAAAGAATTGTAACACCATTCATGCATGTGATTGGAAATCAAAGTTACCTTGAGCTGAAAGATCTCATGGGGAAAATGATTTTTGCCTACATTATTAAACATATCTTTTCAGGGTGGGTCCCCCCTCCTTTCCTCTTTCATCCCCCCACTCCCCAGCTCCTGAATTTTAGACGTGCAGAAAAAGTGAGAAACCAGCATGCTAATATTTGATTCTAAACCTCTTTTGAAATGAAGCGATCCTTCAATAATCTTCTGGTTATCCACTCATTACCCTGCATACAAGATGAATTCTGATTAGATCATATGAATGTTTTAAGTGAAACAGATACATCATTATGAAGCAAAATCAATGCACCTGTACATGCCTATGCAAACCACATTATTTTTATCCGTCAGGAATAACCTTGTGTCTGAAGATGCAAAAAAAATAAAAAAATAAAAATTGAGTGTTCTCCTAAGGAGACGGATCTGACGAAGGTAACTTGCATGATAACTCCAGGATGGGGCTTGTATAGATCCTCATGCATGGAGGATAGGCCAGAGGAAATAACAGAGCTGGATTTATTTTTAATATATAAGATACTACATTTATGATAGTGTAATTTATTTTATATGTAGTTTGCACAATCACCTGTAAGGAAGAACAAAGCAAGAGCAAAGCTTGCATGCAGCAAGTTCCCAGTTCCCTCTCTGGCACTCCAGGATAGGGTTGAGAGATTCCTGCCTGCTACCCTGGAGAAGCCGCTGCCAGACTGTGTAGAGAATGCTACACTAGATGGACCAATAGTCTGACTCAGTGTAAGGCATCTGCATTGGGTGGTGGAGGTGCTGGTCACCTCCAGACTTGATTACTGCAATGCGCTCTATGTGGGGCTGCCTTTGTATGTAGTCCAGAAACTGCATTTGGTCCAGAATGTGGCAGCCAGGTTGGTCTCTGGGTCATCTTGGAGAGACCATGTCACTCCTATCTTAAAAGATCTACACTGGTTGCCAATATGTTTCTGGGCAAAATACAAGGTCTTGCTTATAACCTATAAAGCCCTACACAGCTTGGGCCCTGGGTATTTGAGAGAACTCCTTCTTTGCTATGAATCACATTGCCCATTGAGATCTTCTGAAGAGGTTTGTCTGCAGTTGCTGTCGGGAATTCTCTCTGGTAAAAGATACCCTTCTATTACAGCAGAGTGCACAGAGGCAAAACACAGCGGAGTCTGCCTAGGCATGCATGTATGCTGAGAGTAAAAGAAACTTGGAGCCACTTCATAGTTTCAAATCAATATAAGGAGTCTTTATTGAAGAACTCCATTCTAGATAGGAAAGTGGAGAGATAGGATCTCTAATCTAGCTAGCAAGCTGGATGCAGATGGATGGTTTCTACATCTCTGCACACATGATGCAGGGAGAGAGAAGCGTGTGTATTGCAAAGGAGAAGAAAAAGGGAAGAAGAGGCAGGCAGGCAGGAAGTCCCTCAGAGTAGCAATCTACATATCAAAGGGATAGTGTCAGAGCAGTAGAGAAGGGATTATCAATGTCTTGACCCCTCTAGCCCTCCGACTCACTAATCTGTCCCCCTCTGTCATTGAGACATGAGACAGCACAGAGTCCCTCACTTCCAACAGTTGCCATTGGCTCGTCTGGTGACTACTCAGGGATGGGCCTTCCCTGTTGCTGCCCCGAGGCTTTGGAACACACTTCCTGCTGAAATAAGAGCTTCCCCATCTCTTATAACTTTTTAAAAGGCAGTAAAGACACATTTGTTCACCCAGGCTTTTAATTAGATATTGTTTTAATTGTGTTTTTAATAGGTTTAAGGTTTTTAATTTTAAATTGTTGTAATGTTTTATTCTTTTTGTTGTTGTTGTTGTTGTTTTATTGTTTTGTTTGTAAACTGCCCAGAGACTTGCATTTTGGGCGGTATACAAATGTGTAAAATCAATCAATCAATCAATCAATCCACATAGCAGCTCAGCAAAACTTGCTTAGGCCTAGGAATGGAAAGGTCCAGGTTTAAATTGTCACCCGGACATGAAGCTTACTGGTGCTGTGCTGGTCACTATGTCAGTCTTGGCTTACCGTGCACCTCAGGGAAGAATAAAATGGAACAGACCCCCGGTTGGGCTGCGTTGCCTTCCTCTAACAGTTACTCATCATTGGCTTCTTTCTGATTTTGACAGAAATAGCCTGCTCTACAGAGATCATTAAAGGCTTTTACCAGGATGGGAAGGAAACTCATACGGTTAATTCACTGTGCCTGAAGATAACTACACTGTCCCCTAAACACAGCTTGACACCCCACCTCTCTTCTTTGGGGATAGGAAAAACCTTGCCACAGACTTGTATTAAGAGCCCTATTAATGGACCTGTTTCGTTTAATGGGAGGGGAGTGGCTGCTGAAGGTAATCAATGCCTCTTAGAGAGATGCCAGCTGCCCTGAAGGAGGTGGTTGTCAGACCGCTTATAAAGGAAACCTTCTTGGGTTGGATTTCAACAATTAGTTATCCTCTTCGTGGGCAAGATGCTTGCGTAGGTGGTTGCTGCAGAATTCCAGGCACTTTGGGATGTGGATCCCTTATCCCTGGATGTGGAGCCCTCTCAGTTTGGTTTCAGGCCTGACTCCAGCCTGGATATAACACGGTCAGTACTGATTCCCATACAAATGTCAGCATTCACCAGACTTGGGGCATTTACTGTAATAGATACACACTGCCATCTTCTCCGCCTGCCTGCTACATCTGATGGTGTCAGTCGTTGTCCACAGCAGCTCATTCCACAATAAATCAACCTCTAAGATGCTGGAGCACGTTCTGTCTTGTTGGGCAAGGCTATTATATTTACCATTTTGCTCTGCTTTAGGGTTATTCTCCTAAATGTTTTTCAAACATGAGGTATTCTGACAGTAAAAGTCCCCATTTTCAAAGAAAAATGTGTATGAATCGGATTATTATTCCCCCCCCCCCCCGGCCCATCCTGGTAATGGCCTTTAGTGATCTCTGTAGAACAGGCCATTTCTGTCACAGCCAGAAAGCAGTTGAGGATGAATAGCCAGAGGCGTATCTAGGGAAAATAGGGCCTAGGGCAAGCACTGAAATTGCTCCCCCTGTCCAAACATCTGACACCCATCTTTCAGATAACTTTACCATAATATCAGCTCAAAAATACAAGTCAAGCTTGTTAATCTTTAAATATTTCAAGAACTATTTAGCAGTGGACGTAGCCAGACCAAAAAATGCTGGAAAACGACAAATGTCAGTATGCTGGTGCTCATGAAATACCCAAATACTATGTGGAGGTGTACTTAGGAAATTAAACAGAAGTGCCTGTCTAATTCTCTACTATGCATCACTATTACATAAGTTTTAAAATTGACTTTTCCCAGATACTCTGAAAATAATTAAAGGATATGCATAGTAAACTGTGTCACTGCTTGGAATATATTCTAGTATTTCAGAAAGACAGTTAAAATGAGAGAAAGAGAGCAAGAAACTCCCATGGGCCTTAATACTAAGGATTTAACACTGGTTCAAAGATAAACTCATCGTTAATAGCCATATGATTAAGACATCACATTTAACTGACTTATCACAAGAAGCAAAGTAAGAGCAAATAAATACAATCCCAGCTCATAAGCTTCAGCTCAGTATTCACAAGCCCTGATTCTCTGTACATAGTGCCAATCTGAATATGTGTACAGTGAGTTATATTATATTAAATTTAAAAAATATATCTGTAGCCCCTTTGGGGGGCCTCCTAAAGGCTGGGGGGTTGTCTGCAAAGGTTTCCCCTCCCCCCACTGGCCTCTAGGGCAGGGGTGGGGAACCTTGGCCCTCCAGCTGTTTTTGAACTATAACTCCCACCATCCAGCCTGGGGATGATGGGAGTTCAAAAACAGCTGGAGGGCCAAGGTTCCCCACCCCTGCTCTAGGGCCTTGCAGGGACTGTTTGAGCATGTGTGGAGGCCATTTTTTAAAATAGTTGTGTTTTTTTAAATGGCCGCTGAAAACAAAATGGCCACCGTGCATGCTCAAATGGCCTCTGCGAGGCCTGGCATGGCCTAGGGCCTCACAGAGGCCATTTTAGCATGCACGGTGGCCATTTTGTTTTTGGTGGCCATTTTTTAAATTTTAAAAAATGGCACGCCCCCTTCAAGTGGTGTCCAGGGCACATGCCCTGCCTGCCTCACCCTAGATATGCCCCTGTGAATAGCTGTTGCATGAAGGCTATCCAACCTAACAAGGCAGGAATCCACATCTAACTCCCTGCTAACTAGGCAAAAAGGCATATTTTAAATGTGGTGATACTCTTTATTTAGCACAGGGGGAGAGCAACTGGCCCTATCCACCACCAGCACAGTACCCCTCCAGTGACTGTTGCTGGTGGTGTCTGGTCTATCTTATGTTTCTTTTTAGATTGTGAGCCCTTTGGGGACAGGGAGCCATCTTATTTGTTTGTTTATTATTTCTCTATATAAACTGCTTTGGACACTTTTGTTAAGAAGTGGTATATAAATATATATTTTGTTGTTGTTTAAATCCTGGTTATTTCCCATTTGTATGTATACATCAGCATGAAACAAAACAAAACAAAACAAAACACCGTTGTTTAACTACAGCTTTCAACCTCTCCAAGAGTGTCTCTTAGCTGTACAGATTGAAATGAACCAAGGGGTTAAACAGCTTTATTTTAATTCATTCATGCATGCATGCATGCTTTCATTCATTCATTTTTATACCACTCCATCTATTAGCTCTGGGCAGTTTATAATAGATGAATCAAAGACACAACGGTCAATTTAAATCAGTAAAACCATCAAAAACCAAAACAGGCTATTCACACGATTGCAGAAAACTGGGCTAGCAATTTTCTGCAATCGTGTGAACCACCAGGCTCGGCTGCAAGCCCGGTGGTTCTGGAGCAGGTAACCCGCTCAAGGGTTGACGTAACCCGCTCAAGTACCCCTCCCCTTAAACCGGGTTTGCAGAGCGAGCGCTCCACAAACCTGTTTTTTTTTTTTAAATTGTGAGAAGCCGCACCGTGGCTCTGCGCCGCAGCTACTCGTGAGAAGACCTCCCGAAGTGGAGGCAAAAAGCTGCCTCCCGGCTCTGGGGGTCTCACCAGCATGCACTGTGTGCTCGCGCAGGGCATGCTGGAGCTTCCAGGGGCCAATAGTCCCCTGCTCCCCCCAGCCCCCGCTGGCTCCATCATGGAGCCAGCAATCGTGTGGGTGGCCAATCCAGCTGTCCAGGGATCCCGCTCTGATCGTCTGCGGGGAGAGCAGGCTTCGCCCGCTCTCCCTGCTCAGCTCACCAAACCGGCTCTCACTGATTGTGAGACCCGGCTCTGTCTTAAGGGCTCTCCTGAAAGCCAGTAATGTTGTTAGGCCTCAGATTTCTGTGGGGAGTGCCTTCCATTGCCTAGGAGCAGCTGTGGAGAAGACCCCGATCCCAAGTGGCCATCAGACAAACTGGTTGCAACTGGAGACAGACCTCTCCAGATGACCTTAATGTGCAGTAGAGATCATGCAGAAGGAGGTGCTCTCTACGGTAGCTCTGACCTAAGGCATTCAGGGTTTTAATGGTGGAACAAGGACTTCAAAATATGAATTCGCCCTACTTGGATAGGCTGGCCCTATTTTGAGTTTTGCTGTGCAAAGTCTGAAATGGGGCTCACGTCCTACCTCCAATGTCCCACCTGGGAGTCCTGCTGCCACCATCTCCGAGAAAAGAGGCTTACCCTGGCACTAATATAGTGGAGGACACCCCCAAGATTGCACTTTGCCACTTGTTATTTCCTCTTCCCAAAGTAAATTGTAAATTGCCCAGAGTCATTTTTGGAAGGGCGGTATATCAATCAATCAATCAATCAATCAATCAATCAAACAAACAAATCCTTTTGAGGAGGGTTGGAGGAGCACTGAGAAATTTGGTTTTCCTAGTGAATGTAAGAATATAAGAAGCCTGCTGGATCAGCCTCAAGGCCTATTTAGTCCAGCATCCCATTTCCCATAGTGGCCCACCAGATGCCTCTGGAAAACTGACAGGCAAGAGATCTGCCTCTCCTGCTGTTGCTCCCCTGCAGCTGTCTGGTATTTGGAGCAGTGTTCCCTCTAACAAGGGTTTTCAGATGTTGTTGACTACAATTCCCACAATCCCCAAGCAAAAGCCATTGGAGCTGGGGATTCTGAGATTTGTAGTCAACAACATCTGCGAATCCCTGTTAGAGGCACATTGATTCAGAGGCTTCTGAACCTGGAGGTGGCCTACAGCCATCAAGACTAGTAGCCATTGATAGAACTGTCCTCTCTGAGTTTTCTAGGCCCCACTTAAGCCATCCAAGCTGATGGCCATCACCACTTCCTGTGCCATTCCCTGCGAACTGAGCAAAGAGGGACCTTTTTAAAGCGGTGATTCCCTTTATTGAGCAGGGGGAGAGCAACTGGCCCTATCCAACCCTAGCACAGCATCCCTACAGTGGCTGTTACTGGTGTCTATTTTTCTTTGGTAGATTGTGAGCCCTTTGGGGACAGCAAGAAATTTTATTTATTTATATCTATGTAAATTGCTTTGGGGGCTTTTGTTGAAAAGCAGTGTATAAATATCCATCTTATTTCCATAGTCTGTCTGTGCGCTGTGTTAAAAAGTACTTCCTTTTGTCAGTCCTAAATTTCTTGGCCATCAGTTTCATGGGATAACTCCTAGTTATCAATGTTTTCCGAGCCTTCAGCGAGAACTCTGAAAAGTTTTTTGGATGAGCCGGAACGAAATGTTTCCTATCTGTTGGCCTTGGGGCGGTGGGGGGCTGCTGTTACCTGTTCCTGGGAGTATATATGTGCCTTATGTGTGCCTGCGAACTGAGCAAAGAGGCACCTTTTTAAAGTGGTGGTTCTCTTTATTGCAGGGGGAGAGCAACTGACCCTATCCATCCCCAGCACAGCATCCCTCCTGTGGCTGCTGCTGGTGTCTGTCTTATGTTTCTTTTTAAGATTGTGAACCCTTTGAGGACAGGGAGCAATTCTATTGAATCAATCAATCAATCAATTAATTAATTAATTTTCTATGTAAACCTATTTGGAAACTTTGGTTGAAAAGTGGTATATAAATGTCTGTCGTGGTGGTGTGCTGGGTAGGGTAAAATCATTGTCACATTCCTGCTGCCACGGTGTGTTATTAGTTATTTCCATGCATGGCTAATGCGGAGGTGTTTGCAAGTGACCTCATGTCTGATGAGCGATGACCAAGTTGCCCAGGACATGGTGGGAATCTCGGTCAATGCTGCTACATTAGCTTTTGTTGCTATAGTTGTCATTGTTATAGCAGCCATTCAGCCGCGAAGCTCACTGGGTGACTCTGGGCCAGTCATGCATCTCTCAGCCTCACCTACCTCACAGGGTTGTTGTGAGGACAAACATAACCATGTACACTCCTCTGAGCTCCTTGGAGGAAGAACCGGATATAAATGTAAAAAAAAAAAAAAGGAAATAAATATAAATGGTGCTGTTGACTCTTCTGTTAGGTAGCTTGGGATTCTGACCTTGCTTCAGCCATGGTGTCATGGAACCAGGAGCAGCCTTTCCATGAGGGTTCTGTTCATGCGGCTGGCCAATTTGTGGTTGGCAAGCCATTGAAATGAATGGGAAACAGGGGGTTAGGGGAACCGAGATCATGAAAAGACCAAAAAAATTAAGGGGACAAAAAAATAAGCAAAAATCCTCCCCAATCCCTTAATATTGCCAAGAGTCACTCAGAGGAATAAGCAGATTGAACCTCTGGATTTTTTTAGAACCTCCCCCCGCCCAATCACTCAAAGGCACTTTAAATCACAAGGAATAAGCAAGGGTCAGCAAGAGGAATGATTGGATTGAACCTCTGAACACTCCCAAATCACTTTAAAAACCCCAAAGTCACTAAAAACCCTTGCCAACAATGGATACTTGGGTCGGGTCGGACACAATTTCCCATTCGTGGATATTCAAAACCTCAGTTGGCAAGGGACGGCTGTATTTATTTATTTATTTTATGCATACATGCATACATATATATCTCGCTCTTCCTCCAAGGAACCCAGAGTGGTCTAGTGGTTATGTTTATCCCAACAACAACCCTGTGAGGGAGGTTAGGCTGAGAGATAAGAGACTGAACCAGAGTCACCCAGTGAGTTCCATGGCCAAGTGGAGATTTGAACTCGGGTCTCCCTGTCCTAGTCCACCACACTAACCACTACATCCTCCTCCCTCCCCATGCATTGCAAGGGTTGGTTTTGAAAGGGGACTAGCCCGCACCAGAGGCATGAGACTAGGCAGCATTTGGTACCTTGGGCTGCCCCTGTGTGGAACCAAAGGATTACTTCATTTGCCTATCTATCAACTTTCCAAAGCATCTGTTAAAGCTGATTTTTCTCTCATCAAATGAAATAATTAATACAAGTTTGTTTAATCCGCTGGTCAATATTAAATAATAACTGTAGGGCAATATCTCCTTCAATATATGAACTGAGGAAAACATTTATCTTCATGAGGGCTGCACTGCCCAAATATGTTCAAGGAAAATGAATCCACCTTGCTTTGCCAAGTTTAATCTATTGCAGGAATGGATCAATGTTTAATTTTTGAAGCTTTTTATGTCCAGGCTGATTAATTCAAAGATATTTAATCCAGTTTGGAGACGTTCTAAATGAAAATTGTGAAGTCTCAGTATAGCCAATCACATTGAGTAAGGAGAATTTAATACCTAATGGAATTTTGTCTGTGTTGCCTGAATAAAATCATTTGTTTTATTAGTTCTTGGGGGAGTGATCCTTAGTAGCCACTTGATAGCAATACTTGGAGTTTCTGTGCCCATAGGTTCCCTCCCTCATAGCTAATAACTTTAGAGGGGTTGGTTGGCATTGGGGGCCACAGCAAAAAAATTAAGGCTTCCCCCCCCCGTTTTGTGGCCACGATCCAAATCGAGCTTCCTCTGTGGCTGCTTTTGCAAGAAGTAGTGAGCATGCATTGTCCCCTTTGCTAAGTAGGGTCCACCTTGGTTTGTATTTGGATGGGTGAATGCATGTTTGTGTTGTGAGAAATTCCCCTTAGGGGATGAGGCCATTGTTCAGTGGAAGAGCATCTGCATGCTTGCAGGGCGCTTTCCAGACTAGTGGCTGGAGCAAAATGCCTCAGTTCAGACAAGTCACATTCGGAACAAACATCAGGAGGAGCAGTCTCGCAGCAAGTGACAACCCGAAAAAACAGCAACTTGTCCACACTGGATCTATGACATCCTTGCTCTACATCACAGCTATTAAATTCACAAGAAGGCATTGGAAATATGAACAACACCCTGTTGTCTCCATAGGGACTGTGGTGTCACAATGCAGGAAATGTGGAAGCACACTTCTGAGATATGCCCTGACCTCGTTGTAGGGTCTGGTCTGGAAAGCACCCAGGAGGAAGGTCCAAGCCTCACTCCATGGCATCTCCAGGTAGGGCTGGGGGAGATGCCTGCTTGAATCCTTGGAAACCCGCCACCCGTCAGCGTAGACCAGGGCTGCTCAACTTCAGCTCTCCTGCAGATGTTGGCCTGCAACTCCCATAATCCCTGGCTATTGGACATGTTGGCTGGGGATTATGGGAGCTGTAGTCCAAAAACAGCTTGGAGGGCCAGAGTTGAACAGGCCTGCTGTAGACAATACTGAACTAGATCGGCCACTGGTCCGACTCAGCATAAGGTAGATTCCTGTGTTCTAATTGCAGTGCTCCAGTATATCACCCTACCTAAACAGGGGTAGCCCTTCCAGGAGGCAAGGTGGGAAGAAGTGCAGGCCCCACCACCATAGGCACCACCCCATGCCCACCACCACCACCTGCTGCCACCACCCTACTAAATGTTGTGTGTCTGATCTTATTTATTAATTACCTAATAAATAAGAGATACACATATCAGGTGGTATATAAATATAACTGATAAATGAATGAATGAATGAATGAATGAATGAATTTGTATATAACCTTTAGCAGATTACTAGCCTTTGTCTCAGAGCAAGGCCACATAAGGAGAAGAAAAATGCTGAATCATTCCCCCGCCCCAGATTTCTGAGCAATGGCTTCTCCCCAATCTTTCCTGAAATCATGGTAGAAGCTAGGCTGCCACTGCCACCCAATAATTGACAGAATTTAGACCCCGCTGGGCTTGGGTGGAATCCCAAGGAAACTCCTCTTCTTTTCCTATTGGAAAAGTATACAAAAATCTTCCACATGCAAGCTTACACATGGTGAGAAAACTGGTAGTTGCTGAACATATGAGACATGTTGCACCAGAAAAAATGCCCCCTTTCCTTGAGTTAAAAATCCACTTGGAGAAGCTTGTAAAATGTAAAGAACAAAAGGAGGGAAATGTTTTATTCAAATGCTACAGACTGTTTCAGTCTGAGGCTCCCTCAGCTTTTAGTTACAAGTAAAAATACTCAGTGGTTGCAAGAATACTTCAAAAAGCACCCCAGATGATATTGGGGAGGCACACTAAAAATTGTGGTTATCCAGTTGCAAAGAAAATACAAAAACACCTTTAAAAGTTTAAGAGTCTTTTGCAATGCCCTAGCTAGATGGGTGCAGGCTTAGCTTAGTTACTTTACAGGTAAACAACAATATAATGGTTTCAGGGATATGCAAAACACATGAAAAAAATATAAGTTTCTAACACAAAATCTGACTAACAAACTGTTCCCCATGCTGAATCTCCTTTTCTTTGAAAACTCACCCAACACCTGATGAGAATCAAGCTTCCTGCAATCCTGTCTCTCAAGGCTCTGCAGTTCTTTTCACAGCCATACTCCATGGCCACATGTCCTGTTCTCACCCCCAGCCTGCTCCATTCTAACAAAAGAACCTTCTCTTTCTCCTCTTGGCTCTCTAGGTACCACCTACCTGGTGTGCTGATTGGCTGAGCTCTGGAGATCACCAGCCTGTCAGTCAGGACAGGGTTCACTTCCAGTTTACTCTTTCGGGGAGAGGAGGGGCTGATCAGAGGCTGATCACTACAGTGCAGACCCAAATCATAACATCTCAAGGCAGTTTACAATCTAACAAATGCAATTAAATCAACCACCAAAAGCCTGATTTTTAAAAAATATTGACTTTTGTCTTTCTGTCTGTTTTGTTTATTGCATTTAAATACAACCCTGTATAAAATCTCTGGGTGGTTCACAAATTAAAACACAACAAGAATTAAAACCTTAAATCATAAAACAAATTAATATAACCATCAATAAAACTTTAACACACTATAAACTAAAAACCTGATAAAATGGTGCATTTTTGAGCGTCGCTTTAAAACAGCCAGAGATGGCAAGGTTCTGGTTTCATTTGGGAGTGCGCTCCTGTCTCACTAGAGAAGGCCTGGTTTGTGGTCACTACCCAACAAGCCGGTGGTAACCCCAACTGGACCTCTCCCAACGATTTTAATAGGTGGTGGGGTCCATGAAGAAAGCGGCTCTTTCATTTTCGTAGAGTTGGAAAGCACCCCGGCAGCCTTCTACTCCTACCCCCTGCACAATGCAGGGAACTACTATGGCTTCCCTGGCAGATACCTGTCCAGCCACTGTCCGAAAACTTCCACCACAGCCTGAGGCAGACTGTTCCACTGTCAAACAGCTCTAACCATTAAGAAATTCTTCTTAATCTCTAGTCTGAATCTGCTTCCTTGTAATTTCAACTCATTGGTTCTAGCCTTGCACTCAGGAGCAACAGGGAACAAGTCCCTTCCTTCTTCTAGCAACATAGGAAGCTGCCCTCTACTGCGTCAGACCTTTGATCCATCTAGTTCAGGGTTGTCTACACAGACTGGCAGCGGCTTCTCCAAGGTTGCAGGCAGGAGTCTCCCTCTCAGCCCTATCTTGGAGACGCTGCCAGGGAGGGAACTTGGAACCTTCTGCATGCAGGTGCTCTTCCCAGAATAGCCCCATCCCCTGAGGGGAATATCTTAGAGGGCTCACACTTGTAGCCTCCCATTCAACTGCAAACCAGGGTGGGGCCTGCTTAGCTAAGGGGACCATTCAGGCTTGCAACCACAAGGCAGCCCTTCATATATTTGAAGACAGCTCACATATCTCCCTTTAGTTTTCTCTACTCCAGGCTCAACATACTCAGCTCCTTCAGCGGTTCCTCACAGGACTTGGTTTAGGCCCCTTGCCACTTTTGTTGCCCTCCTCTGAGATGTTAAACCTCATATCTTGACAGGGAGCATGTTCCAAAGCTCAGAGATTGCTGTTAAAGGCAAAAGAGCATGAGGACAGTCTTCTGGATCAGGCCCAAAGCCTATCTAGACCAATATCCTGTTTCCCCACAGGATACTGTGGGAATTAGTGGCCCACCAGAAGCCCACCATGGCCCACCAGATGCCTCTAGGACAGGCCTGCTCAATTTAGGGCCCCCAGCTGTTGTTGGAGTGCAACTCCCATAGTCCCCAGCCACAGTGGCCAATAGCCAGGGATTATGGAAGTTGCAGGCCGACATCTGCAGGAGGGCCAAAGCTGAGCAGGCCTGGTCTAGGAAGACCTCAGGCAAGAAATGAAGGCAGGCACTTTATCCTACTGCTGCTACTGCTGCTCCCCTAAACTGGTATTCAGAGGGATCCTGCCTCCATGCCCGGAGGTAGCCTACAGCCATCACGATTAGTAGCAACTGTTCTCCATGAATTTGCCTAAGCCTCTTTTAAGCCCCTGAGCTGGTTGGTAGAAGAGCTGGTCTTGTGGTAGCAAGCATGACTTGTCCCCTTAGCTAAGCAGGGTCTACCCTGGTTGCATATGGATGGGAGACTAGAAGTGTGAGTACTAAAGTAAGATGTTCCCCTTAGGGGATGACGCCGCTCTGGGAAGAGCATTTAGGTTCCAAGTTCCCTCCCTGGCTTCTCCAAGATAGGGCTGAGAGAGATTCCTGCCTGCAATCTTGGAGAAGCTGCTGCCAGTCTGTGAAGACAATACTGAGCTAGATAGACCAATGGTCTGACTCAGTATATGGCAGCTTCCTATGTTCCTATGTTCACGGCAGAGAATTCAAGGCACTAGAGTTAGGCCAGTAAAGGGGGGTGGGTGGAAAGCAGCTGGTGGAGTTTCAAATATTCCCAGTAATCCCACCAAGCAACTCAGACAAAGCTCCCGGCTCTAGATTGCGACCCATCATGAAATGACTAATTGCTGTCCTGAGCAAAAGAGGAGCTGGGGGCGGCTGGAGTGGGGAGCAGAGATGCCTTGCTGTGCTCCAAGAAAAGAAGAGCACTTGCAGGATGACAGAATTAATATTGTCTGCATTGTAGGCCACGTAATTGAATTGTCAATTATGTTTTTTAAAATTGTCAATTACGCCAGGCCCTCCCAAATGGATGAAGCGCTGCAAATTACAAAGCAATCTCTCTCTTCTCTGTGGCCTCTTAATAATAATCTGCAGCTCTCAAAGGCTCCCTGTGCCCGTGTCAAGGAGCCAAGGACCGTGACCGGATTTTTAAAATGGCCTGTGTGGTTTTATGGCCATTACTTACATTTGCATCTAAGAAAGCGAAGGAGCGAGAAAAAATTACAGAGCAATCAGGTACTCCTATGTTCAGCCATAAACTGCAACTGATTGCTAGTCATTCCGCTGCTGCACTCAAAATAAATACAATAGTTCATGCGTGCGTATGCATCATAGGCAAGTCCTAGGGTTGGATGGGAAGGCCGAGTTACCATTAAAGGAAATGTAATGAATCCTGGTCTACAGAGAATATAAATTAGTCCAGCTCTTCCTCTTTCAGACAGCACAGAAATCGGCACATGCTAAGAGAAGCTTTCAGATCACAACACTGCTTCTGGACACAACACAAGATGCATATGTCAACCTAGGTCCTCGTCACACCATCATCTGCTTGAGTTGTTTGGTTTCACGTGAACATAAAAGGACTTGGGAACATAGGAAGCTGCCTTATACTGAGTCAGACCTTCGGTCCATCTAACTCAGTATTCTCTACACTGACTGGCAGCAGCTTCTCCAAGGTTACAGGCAGGAATCTCTCCCAGCCTTATCTTGGAGATACCCGAGAGTGAACTTCGAACCTAGATGTTCTACCTAGATGTTGAGCTATGGCGCCATCTCCTAATTGGAATATCTTACAGTGCTTACATGTAGTCTCCCATCCAAATGCAAACCAAGGCAGACCCTGCTTAGCAAAGAAGACCATTGGTGCTTGCTACCACAAGACTAGTTCTCCCATTTGTAGGAGGTCAGTTAGATCAGACCAAAGTTCCACCTAGTTCAGCATCCTGTTTGGCCAGCCAGATGCTTCTGTGAAGCCCAGTGACAGGAGAACATCATCAATCCCCTATAATACAATATGTATGATACGATACGATACGATACGATACGATACAATACAATACAATACAATACAATACAATACAATACAATAATAATTAATACTAGCTTAACCAGCGCAGAGCATCTGCATGCTAGTAGTTGATTGCTCCCCTCACCCCATGCCACATACCCCTCACCTCAGAGATCTCTCCACCCTCACCTGAGATGCACTCCTGCTCCTCCTCCATCTAGTTGCTTCCATCCTCCTCACCCCTTTTGGTCACTCCTCCATCCCTTTACTCCAGCCCCCTCACCCCTCTTGGTCATGGTTGCAGCTTTGCTAGCGGTTATTGGCCAAGCTGCAGCCCACTATCCTCAGAAACCTCCTCACCGGAGCCCCACTCCTGCTACTCCCCACAGGATCAGCAGCAGTGGTTGACTGGGCCCTTCCTCACTGCCACCACCACCATGGCTGCTTGTTCCCCTCAGGCTGCTGACAGGCAGCTGCCCAGGCCCATCCCTTGCCTGCCTGTCTCCCTCTGCCAATGGCCTTGGTAACCCCAAACAGCAGCTGTGGTTGACTGGGCCCTTCCTTGCTGCCAATAGGTGCCGCTATGGCCGCTCATTCCTCTCAGGCTGCTGACAGGCTTGTGCCCATCCCATGCCCTTCCTTCTTTATCTCTTCCCCTCCCTTCTTTCTCTCTATTTCAATCTCAATCTCAATCTCTCTCCCTTCCTGAGTTAACAGATCTTGTTCATCTTGTTTCCTCATCTAATTCACACAATAGCAGCCTCCTGAAGAGGCTCTTTCCTCCCTCACAACCCCTCTCTTTGCAGACCCCTGCCCACTATCATTTTATCCTCTATAATAAAGCCCTTGAGTGTAATCCCGTGTCCCTGCCCGTGTCTTTCTTGGCCGTTCTGGGCATGCGCGTCCGAGAAAGATACGGCCGCAGGGACATGGCGGCCATGTTGGCTCCCGGACTGGGAGAAGGGAGCAGGGAAAGACGGGGCAGGGAAAGACATGGGCCAGGGAAAGACGGCGGTGGCGGCAGGGACCAGGCGGCCATGTTGGCGGCCGCAACAGATACTTAAAAAGCACACACAGCCACGGGAAACACATAGCAAGAACAACGGCCCCAGCTGACACGCCCCCCCCCAAACCGACCAAAGATGATCAGAGACGCCAGCAGCAGCCACGGTCCACCCCCCTCCGTTCAGTCACCCGAAAGCCAACATAGCGCTGCCACGTTCCCCCCCACAGCCGCCCGAAAGCCAACATAGCGGAAAAAACAAACAAACAAAAAACACACACACACACACATTCAAACCTGGGTCGTTGCGGGCCGGCCGCGGGAATAGAAAAGACGGCGGGGGCAGATTCAGCCCGACCGCCGGGAGAAGAAAAACGGCGGCGGCGGGTCCAGGAGAGGGGGCGAGTCCAGCCCGGGCGCGACTAGCCCAGAGGCAACAGAAGCGGCGGGAGAAAGTAGACCGCGGGGTTAACAATCCTCCCCCGGCCCAATTATAAGCCCCCACCCCCCTCCCGATGGCCAAGGGCGGGAAAACTGCCTGCATGATTGGCGCATGCGCGCCGCAAACAATATAACCAACGGCCGCCACGAGACCACCAGCACACAGGAGCAGCCGCTCAGAAGCTCTTTCTCCACAGCGCCTTCTCAGTCGGGGAAACAGGCGGGAGAGAAAGCCCGCTGCGAAAAGCCCTGTGTCTTCTCAAAAGAGAAACCAAAGTTCTACTAGCGCCCGTTAATTTAACGGGCTTAAATTCACTAGTATACATAGATTCTCTCCTCTACAATCAAGAACATCTTCCGACCAGTAACAGTTGCATTCCAACTGTCCTTAACCATCACAGGCTCCTTCCCCCTATCTGCATATGGAATCTCCACTGCCCAATCACCATGTTGCTTCTACTCTCACAGGCTCCTTCTCTCTATCTGCATATGGAATCCCCACTGCCCAATCAGGTGCTTCTGCTCGCAAACTCTTGCGAGAGCTGCCACACGGGATTAGCCATGGCTACGCCTTAGAGAATTATATATAGAGATATTATAACGCTTTTTCACAAAAAAAGTTCTCAAAGAGCTTTCCATTGAAAAAGGAATAAGATTATTCCCTGTTCCAAAAGGGCTCACAATCTAAAATGTAAGACAATTTACATCACTGGAAAGACACTGTACTGGTGCTGGTTAGCAGCAGCAGTTCCCCCCTGCTACAAATGCAAGCCACATTCCTTGCCCTATTAGCAAGGGTTAGCAATGGACATGTAAGCCAATAGCCCTCTCCTATTTTTGCTTCCCAGAAACGGACATTCAGAGACATACCACCAGTATACCTGGAGGAAGCATACAGCCTTCATGACCAGTTGCCATTGATAGCTCTGTCCTTCATGAATTTGTCTATTCCCCTTTTAAAGCCACCTTGGCTAGTGTCCAGCCCGTCACCACATCTCAGGGCAGTGAATTCCAGAAATTCTTAATTTTTTTCAGACTGTAAGCTTGCAGGCAGGGTTCTGTTGTCTTTTTAAAATATACTTGGTACAAGCAATGATTGCTAATGATTTTAGGCCCTTAATAAATATTGATCATTATTATTCCTTGCAGTCCCTTTTGATGTATCATCTGCTTGATTCTCTGCAGGATTCTCTTTCTCTCTCATTCTCTCTCCATGATTGCCACAGAATCCTTTTTAGCTCCTTGTGCAAATATGCTATCTTCTCCCTGCACCCCTTAGCAAATTTTGGGAGCTGCATGGCAGCCGATAAACAACAAGAGATCATTTCATCTCCCTTTCTCTCAGAGTAACTTTTAGTTAGCACAATGGGTAATCTGATATTAACATGCCTTGAGCTTCCCATCCCCTGCAAGCAGCAGCCAATGAAACTGAATAAGGGTGGGAAAACCTGCAGTGTAGTAACTTTACATTATAGGATGGTTCACACGACTGTCAAACTCAGGAGGCAGGCTACCCTGATTTGCATGATCCTCAGAACACCACATTTCCCTCCAGCCCAGGTTGATCCTGGCAGCAGAGATGTGCACGGAACTGGTCCGATGCTCCTTTTCTGGAGCGGTGAACCAGTTCCGTGGACCAGCATCTGAGCCGGTCCGAATGTGAGGGGGTGTTTCCTTTTAGAGGCAGGGAAGGCACTGCCTACCTGCCAGCCCCCACCCTGCCACTCTTCCCCCGCCGGTGCTCTCTTTCCAAAAGCGGACATGTGGGACAGCAGCATCCCTCTCTGCGCCCCATTCTGCATCACCATGCAAATGGCCAGCGCGTGTGCTCAGTTAAAAGTGCCTCTTGGCTCATCGAGCTTAGTGTCACCTACACTGACTGGCATCTGCTCTGTAGGTTTTCCAAGGGGTCTTTCCAAGTCCTCTCGGGAGATGGCGGGGACCTGGGATTCTGCATGCGAAACATGTCCAGCATTGTGTTTCCCATCATGGCCAATCAGATGCCTTTGGGAAGCCCACAAGTGGGGCATTCAGCCGATATAGCCCTGTCTTGCTGCCGCTCTCCACTCAGAGAGAAAAGGGGTGGGAGCTTCTATTTTTGATGCTATCCACACACTTCCCATAATATCTAGTTCTACCCTAACTTTGCTATCAGGAAAGGGGGGGGGGAACTCCCAGCAAATTTATGCAAACTTTCCGAAGGCAGAACACAGAGTTATGACTGTAGAGGTGGCTGGCAACATGAATCTTTTCTAATTGTGCCTCCATACTTGGAGAATTCAAATAAACTCTTCCATAGCATTTTAAAAGTTGCAAAAGGGGGTGGAGATTGGACTGATTTAGCACAAAAAATTCCAGGTGCACATTTAAATGCTACTCATGATGATTTTGATTGCTTCTTTATTTGGGATACTGGAAATTGTCGATACCACTCCACTTGTCAAAATGGAAAGATGTTTAAAAATGCTAGACACTTGACTGGGGTCTAGTGTTTTGTTTAGGGTGGTGTCAGGCTGCAGTGAAATAGCTCACATCATGTCACCTTGCATTCAGCCATCAAGGTCTCAACTAAAATGATCCAAAATAGTTATTTCGGCAGCCTCTCAACAGGGGGATGCTGTGGCAGAAAAGTTCAGGGCATGGGGCAGTCCCTGACCAGGAGGAAGGCAAGCTGAAGTGGCCTCTGTGTAGTTAAACAAGCCTTGAGGCTCAGATGCCCATTCCAGCCACACTACATCCACCACCACCTCCAACCTGTGCACATCTGAAAACTATATTATGCCACTGTCATGCCAGGCTGAGTGTGCACCAGGAGGTGGCGTAGCAATGGAAGCCTTCTGCATTTCCTCAGCAGGGCATCCATACGTGTGAGCTACTGTGCCTGCCTGTAGCTTCTGTACTGTACTGTGTCCAGGCAAACACATTGCTTGTGGTAGGACCATGCAGAGGGTCCAGCTTGAGCTGGGAATTCTCCTAGGAGGCCAATGGCAGCAGTGGGATGAGCCTCTCTGGGTACAGGTTGGCTGAACCATTCCAATATGGCCAGCTCCTTCCTTGTCTTTGTTCAGGTACAAGAGTGATCTAGTGTGTCTGTGTCTTTGTCTGTGTCTGTGTCTGTCTCTCTGTCTCTGTCTCACACACACCAAGTTGCCTATCCCGATATTTATTAACAGCTCACTTTTCTTTCACCATAGAGCTCCAGGCAGCTTACCTGGAGGAGTTCCCATCCATCCATCCATCCATCCATCCATCCATTCATTTTCTATACCGCCCTTCCAAAAATGGCTCAGGGCGGTTTACACAGAGAAATAACAAATAAATAAGATGGATCCCTGTCCCCAAAGGGCTCACAATCTAAAAAGAAACATAAGACAGAGACCAGCAACAGTCACTGGAGGTACTGTGCTGGGGGTGGATAGGGCCAGTTACTCTCCCCCTGTTAAATAAAGAGAATCACCGTGTTAAAAGGTGCCTCTTTGCTCAGTTAGCAGGGGTTAGCAGGGGATCCAGGTAGCTTAGCTTCAGCGAGGTGGATGTATCACAAGCCTTCAGGCCATGTCTAAGGCAGTCAATGTTACTACTTTGTTGGAGTATATAATGGTGGACATGCAGACTAATGAAGAACGTATGCAAGCCTGTTGTGCTAGCACAAGGCTGTTGTGTGAGTGAGCTCACTGCACAAAGTCTGGAGCTTGTGTTCCAGACTAGTATTGCGCTAGCTCAAACATGGTTGTGCTAGCTCAAACAAGTTGCACAATCTGTGGCACAACTCGTATGGCTTGCCAGGAACTTTTGCTCAATTCCCTGCTAACGGGACTAAGAGGCACTTTTCAAAGTGGTGATTATCCTCTGTTTAGCAGTGTTGTGTTCAGCATCCCCCTCAACTCCAGCAGAGAGCATCCTTCAAGTAGCTGTCTACTGTGTGTGCCTTTCTAGACTGTGTGCCCTTTGCGAGCGGGGAACCTTACCTTTATTATTATTAATATCATGAATCATCATCATCTATGTAAACTGCTTTGAGAACTTTTTTTTGTTGAAAAGCGAGATATAAAGGATGATATTTATTTATATAACACCTGATACACGTATCACCAAACGGTGTACACCATTTAAAACACAACAAATATAAAACAGAGTAAAAACAATTAAAACAATTTCACAGCATAAAACCAGTTAAAACAATTTCATGGGATAAAAACAAACAATTTAAAATTAATTTCAGTTAAAAGCCTAAGAAAACAGGTGTGTTTTGAGGCGCTTTTAAAAACCAGTAAGAGATGGAGATGCTCTTATTGTGACAAGGAGCATATCCCAAAGTCCTAGGCAGCCACAGAGAAGACTTGGTCCCGAATCACCACCAAATGAGCTGGTGGCAACTATAACTGGACCTCTCCAGATGATCTCCAATTGGAAATGAGAACATAAGAACAGCCCTGCCAGATCAGGCTCAAGGCCCATCTAGTCTGTTTCACATAGTGGCCCACCAGATGCTGCTGGAAGCCTACAGGCAGGAGTTGAGCACATGCCCTCTCCTGCTTTTACTCCCCTGCAACTGGTATTCAGAGGCATCCTGCCTTTGAGGCTGGAGGTGGCCTACAGCCCTCTGACTAGTTGCCGTTGATAGACCTCTCCTCCATGAAGTTATCCAAACCCTTCTTAAAGCCATCCAGGTTGTTGGCCATCACCACATCTTGTGGCAGAGAATTCCACAAGTTGATTATGTGTTGTGTGAAAAAGTACTTCTCTTTGTTGGTCCTAGACTTCCTGGCACTCAATTTCCTGGGATGACCCCTGTTTCTAGTGTTATGGGAGAGGGAGAAGAATTTCTCTTTATCCACTTTCTCCATACCATGCATGCTTTTATAGACCTCTATCATGTCTCCCTGCAGTTGTCTTTTTTCTAAACAAAAAAGCCCCAGGTGTTGTAGCCTTGCCCCATAAGGAAGATGCTCTAGGCCCCCGATCATCTTGGTTGCCCTCTTCTGCACCTTTTCCAGTTCTACAATGTTCTTCTTTAGATGTGGTGACCAGAATTGTATGCAGTACTTCAAGTGTGGCTGCACCATAGTTTTGTATAAGGGCATTATAATAGTAGCAGTTTTATTTTCAACCCCCTTCCTAATGATCCCTAGCATGGAATTGGCCTTTTTCACAGCTGCTGCACATTGAGTCAACACTTTAATCCATCAGGCCGACCAAGGCAGTCTCAACTCTATCGCCCGCTTGAAAGCCAGTTTGAAATAGGTCTTGATAATCTGTATCATCCAAGATGTCCTAGAGCTGAGAGGCTACCACCCACTCAATCACCCTGTCCAACCATGGAAGAAGATTGGAAATTGGTCTCTAATTATCTAACTCAGAGGGATCCAATGCAGGACGGTTTCTTCAAACAAGGTCTAATAATAGCCTCAAGATAAGGAGGCATCCTGCCCTCCCTCAGAGAAGCATTTATAATATTTACCAGACCCTCCCTGATAATATAATGACATAAGCCAAGTTGGGCAAGAGCCAAGCGAGCAGGTTGTAGGAAGTGAAATCTGAAGCAGTTTGTCCACATCCTCAGGAGTCACAAACTGAATCGATCCAATCTAATCCTATAAGAGGAGTTGCTGGACACTTCCAAAGTATATTCTGCAATGACTGTGGAATCCAGTTTGGCCCAAATACAAGAGATTTTTATCTGCAAAAAAGTCACTGAAGACGTCACAGCAAGTGCTTGACGGTTCCAAGTTCAAATTCAAGGGGGAGGGGGCACATACTAGCCCTCTCACAACCCTAGACAACTCCTCTGGATATGAATTTGCAGAAGCAAGGCAATAATAATAGCACAAGAGCACAATTCTGAAGATTCCCATGGCTTTGTCTGGCTACACAAGTTTCTTGCACCAGCTCAGCTTTGTCCACTACACAAGTGCTTTGTTAAGCCAGATGTCAGCCAGTAACTACAACCAGATCAATAATAAAATTAAACATCCTTAAGTGGTTTTTTTTTTTTTAAATTAAGCCCCTCGAGGGACAAGAAGTGGGGGGATAAATTAAAAACTGGGAAAAGTAACTTTTAGTGTGAAACACATCTTCAGGAGCCTGGGTAGGTTTCTGCAAAATAAATTAATAAAGTATATCATGGGTAGAGAAGAGACTTCAGTAGTGTACAGTAGGGGAGAGGGAGGGACTCTTGGTGAGGGACTATTATGTTAGAAGAGTGTCTCTGTGAATTGTTGGAGGCTACTCTCTCTATCCTTGGTTGCCCCGTTGGTTGGTAGGGTTATGCACTAACCATGGATCGAGCACCAGTTCAGTGCTGAGGAGCTGCATTCAGCACTGTGGGGAGGGGAGTGGGAGCTTTAAGAAAGAGGAGAGGAGGTCCTTACCTGCAGCTTCCCATGCATCTTCCTGCTGGGGTTGCACATGCCCCAAGTGCCCCAAGTGCCAACATGCATATGGTGTCCGTACATGCACGGGTGCCATTGGCGTGGTCAGCATGGTGTTGCTGACCATGCACATGGTGCCCACGCAAGCGTGGATGCCATGTGCATGCCGGTGCCATGTGGGGGGTATTAGGGCAGGAAGCTGCAGGGGGCAGCGGAGAGCAGGTAAGGTACTGCTCTCCTCTTTCCTAAAGCTCCCTGAGCCCCACTCCCCTCCCTGTGGGGCTGAACCAGTACTCGAACCACAGTTTGTGCATACATACCCCATTGGTTGGTCCAGGCCAGCACACAAGTATGGATCCCTTTTACCTGCCTTCTGAACATGAGAGTTGGATGGTTCCCAAAGTTATTAAGAATGCTGCTGTGACAAGACATATGGCCAACTTTGACTGAAGCTACTCCTAGAGTTCTTTGTTTCCAATCTTTGTTTCTAATAGTTTTCACCATATCGAGCTTTTTAAATCTCCAGGATTGCATACCTGCCAACTCATCCCTATTTCCCCATTCAGGTGATGGGAAAAGGGTTAGGGTTACTTTCAACAGTCTCCTGGACATTGTTGCTGATTCCTGGCGGCTCCAGACCAGTCCTGGGGTTGGGCTGCCATATGGAAAAGGCCTCCAGTACCTTTTAAGAGATTAACTGAAGAGGGAATCTCAGCAGGTGTGTGCAGCTTGTTCAGGCAGGGGGGAGAAAAGCTGCACCTGCTGAAAGTCCGATTCTGTGCATCTCTTAAAGGTGCAGGAGTCCTGTCCTCTTTTGCATATGGCAGCCCTGCCCAGGGAGTTGGTGTCTCCTTGAGGCAAGGCCTTTTTGAGGGAGAGAGATCATGTGAACAGGGACTTTCTGCAATCGGTGTTGATGTGGAGGCCTTCTTGGGCATGTATATGAAGTCCTCTCTCCTGCTTGAATCCTTGAGTTTCAACTGGCATAAGTGTTCCCAGCTTTCCACAGTGGAAGTGGAAAGACAAGCTATAAATCCACTAATGGATCCATCTACATGGTGGAGAAGGGGGCATGTTATTTCTTTGCCGTGAAAAAGCCCTGGCAGGTAACACATGAAAGCAGGGATTTAAGTTCCTCGTCTTCTCTTCATGCAAGGTTAGATTCCTGTATGTGTTAGAACTCCTGGGCAGAGCAAAGGGAAGCAAAGGAAATGGCTGTAGTCCCTTGTTGGGTTTCGGCACCCTGCCTTGGGCTGAATGAGTGCAAGCCTGCCTCACAGAGTGATGCAAAAGCATAATTGAAGGGGGGATTAATGAGTTTTACGTGAACTCAGAGACTCATTTTCTTTTCCTCACTGGGAACAGACAGCAAGACATTTGCGGGAATCAATGATCTGTGGAGTTCCTCGGCAAGCGATGTACGGGAATTGCTACCTAGCTGAGGCCTACTTTCCCATTGACAACAGGCTGTATGGTTCAGTGGGCATGAAGGGTAATGCTCCAGGTTGGAGCTTTAAAGAGGGGAGGACGATTGTCTCTGGGAACTCGCCTGGCCCTTTGGTTTTTCTAAACAGAAATGTGCCAGCCCACTCCAGGAGAATTGTTCTGCCACGTTCCAGAAGTCTTGGGAACCAAGCAGAACACCACTGCTCGAGTCATTTTTCTCTTTAGTGCTCCCACTTTGATCTAAATATGCTGGATCAACATGCTGCTTTTCCACATGGAAAAGTTACTACGAGGTGATTTTTCTTACCCCATTGCATGAATAAGAAATCTCACTTATGGTGAGAGCAGCATTTCACCAGGGCCCTGAAAATGACAGAAAGCAAACATTATGCTGGATATAGAAGCTCTCTTGCCAATTGGGCCACTCAAGTTGCAGTGAAAGAGGAACCTAGACCAACACAGTAGACCAGTGTAAGGCCTGGGGGTGGAGGCGGGAGGCGGGGTGGGGGCGGGAGATTGTAAGGCCTGGGGGCGTGTCAGAGGCAGCCCCCCCTCAACTTTAAGTGTGGCTCCTTGACTAATCGTTTATTGGGTCTGTGTGAAGTTTTGGGCAATACGCTGCATAGTCCCCGGGCACCATGCAAAGATGTCAATTCCCAATGTGTAGTGCTGTAAAGGTAAAGTGTGCCATCGAGTCAATTTCGACTCCTGGCAACCACAAAGCCCTGTGGTTGTCTTTGGTAGAATACAGGAGAGGTTTACCATTGCCTCCTCCCGTACAGTATGAGATGATGCCTTTCAGCATCTTCCTATATTGCTGCTGCCCGATACAGGAGTTTCCCATAGTCTGAGAAACATACCAGTGGGGATTCGAACTGGCAACCTTCTGCTTGTTAGTCAGGCATTTCCCCGCTGCGCCACTTAACTTTGCCCAATACTAGGGGGCTCCTTTTAAGCGACATTGAGCCCTCTTGAGCCCCTGTAACATCTTGGAAGGCATGCACAAAGTGGAGATAGCCCTTTTCAGTGCTTGTTCCCTAGAGCTCTTAAGAGAGGGCTCCATCTTTCTTACCATGACTTCTGCTACTTCGGGCTCCATGTGCCCAAAGGGCTCACAATCTAAAAATATATCTATACCGCTTTTCAACAAAAGAAGCTCCCAAAGTGGTTTACATAGCTATAAACAAACAAACAAAACAAAATGGCTCCCTGTCCCCACAAAGGGCTCACAATCTAAAAAAGAAACATAAGATAGATACCAGCAACAGCCACTGGAGGGATAGGGCCAGTTGCTCTCCCCCTGCTAAATGAAGAGAACCGTCACTTTAAAAAGGTGCCTCTTGGCTCAGTTAGCAGGGGATAAAGATCTTAAAGGGCCCTCCCAGCACTGAGAAAAGCACAGCACTGTATACTGTGGGAAGCGGCTTTCACATCAAAGGTAAAGAACACTGCAGTAATGGCCTTTGAGGCCATGGCATAAACATGAGGAGCTATGTTGGTTCACGCGAAAGGCCTATATCCAGTCTAGCATCCCAAATACTTCCAAGAAGACAGAATGGCAGTTTCCCTTCAGAGAGAGGTGAAAAAATCCAGCTATTCTGATCAGTTTTTCAAAACAAAGGCATTAACATTTGGTCTGACTGATGCTGCTTCCTTGTTCTTTGTGGTGGTTAGCTCTGTTTTTAGTTTTAAATTTCATTGCTAGACATATTTTACTGTTCTTAATTAATTTTTTTAATGTCCACTACTTTTATTCTTGCTGAAGGTGGTATAAAAATGTTGAGTTTTTAAAAAGCTTTTGAAGTAGCCTGCATGACCTCAAGATGACTGTTCATATTGTTTTCAGAAAACAAAGGTGGAATTAATTCTTTCCAGAAGAAACCCAAAATGATTAAAAGAAAAGGCTCTCCATGGAAGAGAAACTTTCATACAAAGTAAGTTACATATTCTGCTCAACATCCCCTTCCCTTCCTCTTGCAAAAACATTTCAATTTTCAGTGAAAGTATTTTTCATTTTTACTGTCTTTCTGAATTAAATCTTCTGGTGCATTTAAATTAGATTAAAATAAATCTAACTGCAACTTTGACTTCATGATCATGAACCTCTACTTTCATCATAAAGTGAAAATGAAAAAACCCACCATGTATTCGTGTGTTCTTGATCACAGGGAGGAGACCTGGTCTTGTGGTAGCAAGCATGACTTGTCCCCTTAGCTAAGCAAGGTCTGCCCTGGTTGCATATGAATGGGAGACTAGATGTGTGTGCACAGTAAGATATTCTCCTTAAGTGGTGGAGCTGCTCTGGGAAGAACAGAAGGTTCCAAATTCCCTCTCTGGCATCTCCAAGATAGGGCTGAGAGAGATTCCTGCCTGCAACCTTGGAGAAGCCACTGCCAGTCTGTGTAGACAATACTGAGCTAGCTGGACCAATGGTCTGACTCAGTATATTTTATTTATTATTCATTCATTCGATTTCCATACCACCCTTCCAAAAGTGGATCAGGGAGGTTTACACAGAGAAATAATAAATAAATAAGATGGATCCCTGTCCCCAAAGGGCTCACAATCTAAAAAGAAACATAAGATAGACACCAGCAACAGTCACTGGAACAGTCACCAGCAACAGTCACTATGGCAGCTTCCTATGTTCCTATAGGCATAATGAGCAGAGGGTGCTTATTGGCCCTGAGGGTGGACAGAGGCACAGTTCATTTTAAGTTCATAAAAGCTAAGATCCAAAGAGCCATGTTAAGCATACCCAAGCCCTTGAACAAACTCAGGGAGGCTTTAGACCTGGTTTCCTTTGGGTATCCCAAACCTAGTCATGCTTTAATTTCCAAAGCCAATTGTTTTCCAGCATGAGGGGCTGCCGTTCAAGAAACACAAGGCCATGCTGCTGAGGCCCTCCCGCTTCCTGTCAGGACCACATCAGAACTGGATGAGACCCCTTTGGAGAGGACCCCATCTCTGGGGCTCTAGAACCCATGGGGATCCAGGGGACTCTGTGGGCACCGAAAACCTCCCACTGAGCACCCCACCAGTTGAGGAGGAACCCCAAGCAGGAATGCTGAGGATTCAGGGAAGAGAACCAAGTGCTAAGCCCATGCAGTGGAGAACAGTGCTCCCTGTACTAGAGGCCCCCCACGGGCCCCATCATTCCCAGCCAAAGGCCACTGCAGCGGAGAATTATGGGAGCAGGGATCTCTGTTGCAGGGAACTCTGGTGGTGGTGAACCCGTTTACTAGTAGGAACAGGGGACCACGACTGTATCCACCCATCCCAGACTCGCCCACAGAACACTTCAATTGTTCTTATCCCATGAAGTTGTTTTAACTGTTTATTCTGTGAGATAGTTCTAATAGTTTTTACTCTGTGGTTTATTGGTTGTGTGTTAAACTGTGAGCACCGCCTAGACACACACACACACACACACACACACACACACACACACACACACCAGGCGGTATATAAATATGATAA
Organism: Hemicordylus capensis; assembly: GCF_027244095.1. Classification (NCBI taxonomy): domain Eukaryota; kingdom Metazoa; phylum Chordata; class Lepidosauria; order Squamata; family Cordylidae; genus Hemicordylus; species Hemicordylus capensis. The sequence goes on along the minus strand of NC_069661.1, from coordinate 20,071,166 downwards.
ATTCTTTTCACAAGCCTCACAAACCCTGGGCATACAGGCCCCTCAGATGGATGAAGAGGGGGTTCTAAGCACCCTGTTCCCCCTCCATTTCCCAGGGAGAAGGACTGCCTTGCTCCTCCCCGGGAGCCCTTAAGGGCAGTCACCCTCCATCTCCACTGGCCTCCTCATCCCTGGCTTCAAGGCCCTTGTATATGTTCTCAGGGTCAGCCGCCACCCCTCTTAGCCCCTCCCCTGCCTTCCATCCCCAGCCTCCTGTACTCTGCCTGTTCACCCTTAAAGAGGCCGCCTTACAGGACTCCATTTCCTCTCCCTGCATCGTCCCCCAGGGTCTCTGCAGAGTGGAGGGACCTGCTAGCTCTTGGCTGCAGCCAGCCAACAGCTTGTTGGGCCATTCTGGCCCCCGTCAAGGGTGGCCGTCCTTCCAGCTTCCTCGCCCTCCCCCACCTCCCAGCATGGTTTGATCTGTTTGCTGCCCGGTTGGGTGAGTGCCCTGACCCACTGGGCATTGGCGGGGAGTCCCAACACAAAATAAAATAAAATAGAAGTAGGGGAATCCCCAAGCCTACCCGAAACTGACAGGATAGTGATTAGACCTCAGGAAGCATTGTGCAAACACACAATTGCTGACTGGTGACACATCCTGTACATGGGCTGACTGCGGCCGAGTGATGGGCAACGTTCCAGAGCTGGAATGCTCCATGTCAGGGCTGCTGCAGACTCACAAGGCAGCCCTGACGCTGTTCAGAGTGAGTGACTGCACAAGTAGCACTGCCGGAATTGCAGTGAATGGGAGTAACTGTGAGAAGACAGGACAAGACAAAAGACATGTGTCTATTGTTGTAAACCGCCCAGAGATGTACATTTCAGGCGGTATAAAAATATAACAACACTAACAACAACAACAACAACAACAATAATAACAATAACAATAATAATAACAGTATCTGATCCAAAAATACCACCTAGATTCAAGGAAAATTAGAGAAGTCCTGGAAATAATAAAGCAGCAAATAACAGCAGTGTCAAAGAAGATTAGCAGATATGAAGCCAGAATTACACAACACAGGCAGAATCTCTAATTCCAGTCGAATCAGAGACATTTCTACCAAGGCATAGAAGGAGAAACTGCAAGAAACTTAGAAACACCAAATAAAGAAGAAACAGTGCAATTCTGGGGGAAATTATGGGACAATCCAATAGATTATAATAAAAAAGCAGGCTGGATGAAAGAGGTCAAAAAATGTAACCAACAAATGCAAGATCTAATAACACCAGAATTAATAAGTGAAAGAGCAAAGAAAATTAAAAATTGGACTGCGCCAGGCGACGATGAACTGCATGGCTTCTGGCTTAAACACCTAACAAGCCTTCATAAACAACTATCAAAACAGTTCAATCACATTTTGCAAGGAGGTGATATTGAACAATGGCTAACAACTGGGAAAACTCATCTCATTATGAAAGACCCAGCAAAAGGTGCAGTTCCAAGTAATTATAGACTGATAACCTGCCTGCCAACCATGTTCAAATTATTAACTGGAATAATAGCAGATGAAGTGATGCAACACTTATTAAATAACAAACAGCTTCCAGTTGAACAGAAAGGAAATTGCCCAAACACCAGAGGCACAAAAGACCAGCTGCTGATTGACAAAATGATTTAGAAAACTGCAAGAGAAGAAAAACAAATCTAAATGTTGCATGTATTGACTACAAGAAAGCCTTCGATTCATTGCCTCACACATGGATACTAAAATGTTTAGAAACAACTGGTATCAGCAAAAACATTCAGATATTTATTTTAAAAAAACAATGAGCATGTGGAGTACACAGTTAACAATCAATGGCGAGGCACTTGGACAGGTTAGCATTAGAAGAGGCATTTTCCAAGGGGACTCACTATCCCCTCTATTGTTTGTAATCGTCATGACCCCACTTTCACAAATACTAAGCAAAACAAGCCTCGGATACCAAACATCTAAAACATCCAGTAAAATCAACCATCTGCTGTACATGGACAATCTGAAGTTGTATGGAAAGTCCCAGTCAGAAATCGAATCACTGCTAAACACTGTCCGTATATTCAGTAGCGATATAGCAATGGAGTTTGGACTAGACAAGTGTGCTGCATTAATAATGAACAGAATAGAAGGAACAGAACTGCCCAATGGAAGCAACATCAAGAACCTGGAAGAGAAAGAACCTTACAAATACTTGGACATTCTCCAGGCTGATAACATCGCACACACTGAAGTTAAAAGAAAAATTGGAAGTGAATACATCAGGAGAGTCAGAAAAATCCTCAAGTCCAAACTCAATGGCGGGAACATCATACAAGCCATAAACACCTGGGCTATACCTGTTACTAGATACACTGCAGGAATAATAGACTGGACCCAGGCAGAGCTAGAGACGCTAGATCGTAAGACCAGGAAAATCGTGACCATCAATCATGCTCTGCACCCCCGCAGTGATGTAGATAGGCTCTACCTCCCTCACAGCTCAGGTGGAAGAGGAATGCTGCAAGTCCATCAAACAGCAGAGGAGGAGAAAAGGGGCCTTGAAGAATATATAAGGGACAGTGAAGAAGATGCACTTCAAATGGTCAAGAACGAGAAACTATTCAACACCAATGAAACAAAACAGGCCTACAAGAAAGAACAAGTCAAGAATCGAACAGAAAAATGGAGAAATAAGCCCCTGCATGGTCAATATTTGCACAATATAAGTGGAAAATCAGACATCACCAAGACCTGGCAATGGCTTAAGAATGGCAACTTGAAGAAAGAAACAGAGGGTTTAATACTGGCTGCACAAGAACAGGCACTAAGAACAAATGCAATAAGAGCAAAAGTAGAAAAATCCACAACAAACAGCAAGTGCTGCCTTTGTAAAGAAGCAGATGAAACAGTGGACCACCTCATCAGCTGTTGTAAGAAGATCACACAGACTGACTACAAACAAAGGCATGACAAGGTAGCAGGGATGATACACTGGAACATCTGCAAAAAATACAAGCTACCTGTAGCCAAACATTGGTGGGACCATCAAATTGAAAAAGTTGAAAAAAATGAAGATGCAAAAATATTATGGGACTTCCGACTACAAACAGACAAACATCTGCCACACAATACACCAGATATCACTGTAGTCGAGAAGAAAGAAAAACAAGTCAAAATAATCGACATAGCAATACCAGGGGATGGCAGAATAGAAGAAAAAGAAATAGGAAAAAATCACCAAATACAAAGATCTACAAATTGAAATTGAAAGGCTGTGGCAGAAGAAGACCAAAATAATCCCAGTGGTCATTGGCGCCCTGGGTGCAGTTCCAAAAGACCTTGAAGAGCACCTCAACACCATAGGGGCCACAGAAATCACCATCAGCCAATTACAAAAAGCAGCTTTACTGGGAACAGCCTTATATTCTGCGACGATATCTATAACCATTGACAATAAAATTCAGCCATCCCAGGTCCTTGGGAAGGACTCGATGTCTGGATAAAACAAACCAGTCAATAACACCTGTCTGACTGTGTAAACAAGAAATAATAATTTGATTTCTATACCGCCCTTCCAAAAATGGCTCAGGGCGGTTTACACAGAGAAATAATAAATAAATAGGATGGCTCCCTGTCCCCAAATGGCTCACATTCTAAAAGGAAACACAAGATAGACACCAGCAACAGTCACTGGAAGTACTGTGCTGGGGGTGGATAGGGCCAGTTACTCTCCCCTTGCTAAATAAAGAGAATCACCATGGTAAAAGGTGCCTCTTTGCCCAGTTAGCAGGGGCAAATATGTCAAATAAATAAATAAATGTGTGAGAACTCTTAAGTTAAATGTTTCTGTTAATGACTATTTGCATAAATAAATGTATCACTAGTTCTACCTTTAGTGCTCCCTTGCAAATGCCATGGCTGTTTGGGTCTTTCAGAACCCACATGTTACATCAGCATGGAATGTTCTTCTACCAGAATACGGTGCATCATGGTGGCCATTGAGAGTAGCTAACCAGTCTGCAACCAGGCTATTACGCAGTGCCGGCTGAGGCCTCCACCACTGGTTTTGTGGTAGCAAACATGAATTGCCCCTTTGCTAAGCAAGGTCCACCCTGGTTTGCATTGGAATGGGAGACTACATGTGTGAGCACTGTAAGGTATTCTTAGGGGATAGGGCTGCTCTGGGAAGAGCATCTGCATGCTTGCTTGTGAAGGTTCCAAGTTCTCTCCGTGGCATCTCCAAGATAGGGCTGAGAGAGACTCCTGCCTGCAAGCTTGGAGAAACCAAGTGCAGGCAGTACTGAGCTAGGTGGACAAATCGTCTGTCTAGGTAGAAGTCCTCCCGTCAGTTTCTGGTAAGGAGAGGAATTCTACTTCTTGATCACCCTGCAGCAGCAGCCAGGGGTTGCTGGCCAGCCCCGGACCAGCACTAGGGCTTTGCATAAATACCCTGAGAAATTTCATCTGTCTTTTAGAAATTGATTGGGCTTGAAAATTCTCAGATTCTTCTTCTTGGGTGGAACCCTGACATTTACTTCTGCACACCTAGCTCACACAATTTACTGCCTATTCTCAAGCATGTTTACTCAGAAATAAATCTTAGTGAGTTTGATAAAGGTAGAAAACAAATGCCCCAGCACTCACCAACAGGAATCCCCTTGCTGAAAGAAGACAATGAGCATTAAGTCTCCCCTTCCTGAGGTCTCTCTGTGATCCTTCCTTCCTCTAACCCCTACACTGCCATAACGACAGTCATTTCACTCATGTTAAACATGCTGATAGCCAAACAGATTATGGCCATAAAAATGTGTTATGATCTCCAGTCATAAAGCATTTCATTTCACCTGTTGGCAAGGTTGGCTTTTTCTAGTAGAGGAGTGCCCTCTAGTGGTTTTGTTGTAAAGTGCAGTTCCAGAACAGAAGAGTTATACAAGGTGAGCAGTAACCATAGGAACTTTATATTCTCCGTTTTGAACTCCATTTGCAATAAAAACAATGGGCTAGCATCAAAGTGGTAGAAAGTGAGGAAAATCAAAGAGCAACCATATCCCAAATGGAAAATGGACAAACAAAGTAGGGACAGTGAGGACACAGAGAACCCCCCACCCCAATATATAAACACTTTAAACAGCTGCCACCACTCCAGAAATCTTAACTAGTGAATATCTCACTAAAACCTCCTATACCAGAACCTACACCAACAGCTATGGAGAATCCCAGCCTCATAGTAGCACACTTGTCAAGGAGAATCATGGGAATGTAGAAAGGTCCCAGGCACAAAATGATAATACATTTACATAAGGGAAGGATTTCCAGCCTTGGGTCCCCAGATGTTGTTGAACAACTCCCATCATTCATTCCCAGCCACAATGGCCAAAGGTCATCTGAGAACCCAGACTTAAGGAAATCAGGGGTTGCATGGTAGTAAAGAGGAAGCACAGTGACAAAAACAGCAAAATATAATAACAGTCATGTCAGCTTTTTTGCACTAACTGGCGTGTCCTTTTTTTTTTTTCCCCTGAGCAGGAGACCTGCACAGTCTTGATTACAAAAATAATCCTCCTTTATCCCATCTCTAAAGATCCTAAGCACATGCCTCTGGCAAAGAAGGCCAAAAGAAGGAAATCATAGAGTCTTGGGCTAGAACATGCACACCTAGGTCTTCTACCCCAAGAGGAAGTTTCTCCTCTAGGCACAGGAAAAAGAGATCTTTGAATCTCACAGTTCTGCCTTTTTAATAGATAGAGATGGTCTCAGATGGAGAACGAACAACTCCATTTTTAAAAACATGGGACAATCCCAGTTGTCCACAGTTAGCAGAGGCCGAACATGTACTAGTCAATCAGAGACGATAACATCTTCCTAAGCACACTGCTTTCCAGGAAGCTGATATGAAGCACCCTTTAATTACTGAACAACTAGGTGCACTTCACACATCCACAACACTCTGTTGGTCAGGATATCAAACATACCTTTTACGATTTATAGGTCACTCAAGCCCTATTCACATGTTGTGTGTTCAACACACATACAGTCTGTATACAGTGTACACATATACAGATCTGTATACATGTACATTTATTCAAATATTATGTACAGCAACACACTTCCTATTTGTATCCTCCATTTCAGGGGGCTTGTGCCTAGGTTTTAAAATGAATGCACACCCACCAGCCACACACATATGCACACATACACAAACGTGTATGTGTATACAAACATACAACACAATGTCTAAATAGGCCATCAGACTGATTAACATCACTTATCCAATAGTGTTGGGTTGGGGGTGGGTTGGGGAGATTTGTAAAGTGCTTGTTTCTGACTAATTGTTTAATTCACAAAGCAATGGCACACATATTTGTAACATGCAGCTGGAAAATGGGATTTTCCGGGCCTTAGAGAAATGGACTTTGATCAAATTACTTGGCCAAACTTTAAAAATCTAATTAAATTCTTTCACAGTAACAGTGGTCGGTATGAATCATAAATATTCCGTCCACTTTCTTGTCTTGTTGCTTCACCAGTGTGGCCAGGAGATGTAATATCTGAAAGCTGAGAATAACAGTAAGGTAACAGGATGCAATTGGACAACCTTCGAAAAAATCCCCCCAAATGCATTTAGTCTTAGAGCTGTCAAGTATTAGGCCAGCCTATTCTGTTCCAGGCTGAGCTGGTGCCTCTGCTGAGGAAGGAATCCAGGAAAGGACACAGACCTCGGACAGCTCCAAGTGGAAAGAGGTCAGGACCTTGGATAGCTCCAAGCAGGAGATCAAGAGCTAGGAACTAAGCAACATAGTGGGGAAGTGCATGAACCAAGGTTCATGTACAGGTTCAGAGCCAAACCATTTTGGATGAGGTCCAGACCAGTTCAGCATTGCGGAGGTGGGGGGAGAAGTGAGTGGGATCTTTAAAAAGGAGGATCCACTGCCACATGCAGCTTCCTGATGGGAAGCGGCTTCCCCCAAGAACCCACGCATTGCACCGACACACACATAGCATCCACACATGCGCTGGTGTTGTTGCATGTTGTTGCTGACCACACAGATGGACTCCCGCCTGCACACACGCCATGTCAGTGCCAGTGCAACATGAGGGTTCTTAGGGGGGCCACTGTCACAGCAGGAAGCTGCATGCGGAGGTAGAGAGCTGGTAAAGACCTGCTCTCTTCCTTTTAAAAGATCCTGCTCGCCACTCCTCAGAGACCCATGGTGGTGCCAAAACTGTACACGAACCAGTTTGTGCACATCGCTACAACATTGGAAAGATGTTGATCCACTGGATGCTCAGAGTGGACTGCTGGTTTTTATAGTTGCTGCTCAGATTGGTCCCAGCCCAGGGGCGTAGCATCCATTGGACAAGGGGGAGAGAATGTACCTGGGCCTGTACTGGTCAGGGGGCCCCACTGGTGCCCACTGCTACCCTGTTGCCTGCCACTGTCCTTTGTGCTGCAGCTGCCCTCCATGCCTGCCACAGCCCCACTGCCTATACTGCCTATAATCTTCACTACCAGGGGGAGCAGGCCACCCCCCGTGGTGGTGGGAGTTGGGCTTCTCCCCCCACACACACTCCCGACCGGCCCATGGCTTCTCTTGGACCTGTGCGCCTGCGCACTCCAATTATAGTGTCACATGATGGTATCCATAATGGGAGTGCACAGGCATACAGGCCCAAGAGAAGCCATGGGATGGCCGGGAGTGGGGGGAAAAGCCCGCCAACCACTACAGCCATGGGGGGTGGCCTGCTGCCCCCAGTGGTGATGATTATGGGCAGTATGAGCAATGGGGCTGTGGCAGGCAGAGGTGAGGTGAGTAACACTCTCCCCAAATCAAGGGGGACCCTCGCAGATGAAGGGGGCGTGGATTGGGTGGTGGGGCATGCGCGCAAAGGAACTTTGTCCCTGGGCCACCCAGCAGCTTGCTCTGTGCCTGTCCCCACTTTTTGCTGTGGAAACTTGCTTTGTTTTCTAATGGTTGGCTCCAGTGGCTTTGGAAGACTCTACCTAGGCTAGCAGGTCCTGAAGGGGCTCCTCCAAGTCGAAGGCAGAAGGCAGGGCTCTGTCCTCAGGCTGTAATGGGGGTTCTGATTCTGCTTTCCCTTGTTCTCTTGGTGTGGTGGGGTCCAAGCAGTGTGGGGTCACTGGGGATTGGATCGCAGGTACTTCCCAGCTTGCATCATCTTCTAAACTGTCCATCTCATCCTCCAATAGTGTGTGTTGGGGGGAGTGTTCCTGTGCTGTTAACATCAGCTTAATATACAGTGGTCCCTCGACTTACGAACTTAATCCGTTCCAAATGCACATTCGTAGGTCGAAAAGTTCGTAAGTCGAAAAGCGGTTTCCCATAGGAATGCATTGGAAACGGATTAATTCGTTCCGGAGCCTAGGAAAAAGACCCAGACACCCAGTTTTTTGTGCAAAACTCTTTATCAAGTGCTCTTTAAAGGCATGCAAACTGCACAGCAACATTACTTTTCAACAATAAACATTTACAACAGCACTTTATCATTTTTTGGGGACCTGATGCAGGTCACTTCAGGGCACTTTAAAGGCAGGCAGGCAGGCATACTCAGCATGCCTCAGCCTCAGCCAACATTTCCTCCTGCCTTGCCTGCTTCACCACAAACCGGTCCATGGTCTGCTGCCTCTGTCTCTTGCGGAGCATTGCTCGCCATGGGGCAACGACCACATTATCAAAGTGCTCCACAGCTTCCTGGGCTGCAGCCTGATCCTCACTGAGATCGTTCACAAAGGTCTGCAGCTCTCCCCACAGTTCGCAGGCCCTCTTATAAGACGACGAAGGCAACTGCCTTGGCTCTTCCTCCTGCTCCTCAGGTGTGTCTGGCTGCACCCCTTGCTGCTCCTGTTCCTGCAGGCTCAACAGGTCCTCGGTGGAAAGTTCAAGGTTGTGTCCCTCGACCAATTCTTCCACGTCCTGTGTTGAAACCTCCAGGCCCATGGTCTGCCCCAGGGAGACGATCTCCTCTACCACGGCCTGCTCCTGTGTGCTGGATTCAGTGGAGGCAACGCAGGCTGCCCACAAGTTCTTCCAGCAACTGTTGAGGTTCCTCTGGCTGACACTGTCCCACGCAATTTTGATGAGCTGCAGGCTTCCAGTAGTCAGCCAGAATGATGCCTGACCCATCCGTCATGTCCAGGCAACGCCGGAACAGCTCCCTCATGTACAACTTCTTAAAGTTGGCAATCAGTTGCTGGTCCATCGGCTGGATGAGGGGGGTGGTGTTGGGTGGCAGGAAGATGACTCGGATGAACTTGAATTCCTCCGCCAAGTCTTCTTCCAGCCCAGGAGGATGTGCAGGCGTATTGTCCATCAAGAGGATGGCCTTCAGGGGCAGGTTCTTCTCCTGGAGGTACCTCCTCACTGTTGGACCAAACACCTGGTTCACCCAGTCCACAAACAGGACCCGTGTGACCCAGGCCTTGGCGTTGGACCGCCACATGACGCTCAGCCTCTCCTTGTTGACTTTGTGCTTCTTGAAAGCACGGGGGTTCTCCAAATGGTAAACCAGCAGAGGCTTTACCTTCAGATCACCCCTGGCGTTTGCACAGAAGAGGAGGGTGAGGCGGTCCTTCATCGGCTTGTGGCCAGGCATCTTGGTCTCCTCCTGTGTGATGAAGGTCCTCCTTGGCATCCTTTTCCAAAAGAGGCCGGTCTCATCACAATTGAAGACCTGCTCCGGAAGGTAGCCCTCAGCAGTCACGGTCTCCAAGAACTCCGTGGCGAATTCTTCCGCTGCAGCCAGATCCGAACTTGCAGCCTCTCCGTGCCGGACGACACTGCAGATACCGGACCTCTTCTTGAATTTCTCAAACCACCCGTGGCTTGCCTTGAACTCTTCATACGAAGTTCCTGGCTGCTGGGCGATCAGGTCAGCATGCAAGGCCCTGGCCTTGGCACACACGACTGCCGAAGTCACAGTGTCCCCTGCACGCTCCTTCTAGCGGATCCACAGCAGCAGCAACTTCTCCACCTCGTCCATGATGGCAGGGCGGTTCTTGATAAGGATCATGACACCCTTGGCTGTCTCATGACCCATAATCCTCTCCTTGTCCTTGAGGATGGTCACAATGGTCGAAGCACTCCTGCCGTACTCTCTTGCAAGGTCCACCACTCGCATGCCTTGCTCATGCTTGCGGATGATGTCCTGCTTGACCTCCAAGAGATTCAGCTCCCTCTTGCGCTTCCCGGACTCTGCTGGCTTCTTTGGTGCCATGACGCCACAAACACTAGGAAGAAAAAAAAACATCATTAGGATCCTGAAGACAAAAGAGCAGAAAGTGCACTTTAACATGGCATGGAAAAAAGTTCAGTTTAACCAGACATGCAATTTAGCATCAAGTTGCAAAGAGCAGAAACCAAAAAGAACTCTTAAAACAGCAGAAAGGCCAGAAAGCAAAAAGGAGCCTTAAACCTGCTCAGAAAACCTAAACACAACCTCATGGCCAGCCTGAAAAATTTAGCATCAAGGTGCAAGGACCACAGGCAAAGAAATTTTTTTTTACACATGGCATGGAAAGAACACCCCCCACACACACACACAAGACCCCCCCCCCCCCCGCAACCCCCACAGTAAAGAGAAGGAAAATCAACCTACAGTTCCTTTCCAGCAGTAGAGAATTGCAGGAAAAAGAAACTCCAACACTCTCCAAGCAACTCCAACTGGCTCCAAATCTCTCTCTCTCTCTCTCTCTCTCTCTCCAACGCCGCTCCACACCTCCTCACTCCACGCCTCGTACAACCCACAGAGGTCTGGAAGCATGGCACAGGGGTTTTAAAGCCTCCCATACGCAAAGCGCCATGGGAGAAGCAGTTTTCGGAAAAAAATATTCAGAAAAATTCGTAAGTCGAGGAAACCGTATCTAAAATTCGTAAGTTGAGGAAACCGCATCTAAAACCGCCAACGGTTTTCCGTTCGGATGTTGAAAAATTCGTAAGCGTGCGGCCACTTTTTTCATTCGTGAGTCGAAAAATTCGGATGTCGAGTAGTTCGTAAGTCGAGGGACCACTGTACAGGTCTTCGCTGGTGATAATAGTTATCTCCATGCTGTAAAAAGCTTCACGCCATCTAATGGCACAGCAGGGAAGTAACTTGTCTAGGGAGCAAGAGGTTGCTGGTTCGAATCCCCACTGGTATGTTTCCCAGACTATGGGAAACACCTATATCAGGCAGCAGTGATATAGGAAGATGCTGAAAGGCATCATCTCATACTGCGCGGGAGGAGGCAATGATAAATCCCTCCTACCAAAGAAAACCAAGGGACTCTGTGGTTGCCAGGGGTTGACACTGATTCAACGGCACAACTTTACTTTAAAAAGCTTCACCTGCTAATTCATGGTGCAATTTAACAGGTGTTTTTAAAAGCACAAAACTGCCAAGCTTTTTTTTCTGATCAATTAGCAACTTTGCCCACCTTCTAAAAACAGCAGTAAGGAAATGCCTCTCTCCATGCAGAATTATGGACCATTGTGACATCAGCTACTTATATACCAATTCTCTTTCTTCACCTTCCCCTCATTTGCATATTTGCATATTCTGACTTTTTTCACTTATTTTAAGAGGAGATCTAATAATAACTTCCAGTAATTTAGAAACCATTACATAGGAACATACGCAGCTGTCATATACTGAGTCAGACCATAGGTCCATCTAGATCAGTATTGTCTACACAGACTGGCAGCAGCTTCTCCAAGGTTGCAGGCAGGAATCTCTCTGAGCCCTATCTTGGAGATGCTGCCAGTGAGGGAACTTGGAACCTTCTGATGCTCTTCCCAGAGTGGCTCCATCCCCTGAAGGGGAATATTGTACAGTGCTCACACTTCTAGTCTCCCTTTCATATGCAAACAGGGCAGACCCTGCTTAGCTAAGGGGAAAAGTCATGATTGCTACCACAAGACCAGCTAGGCCATCTCCAACTATTTCCCTGCTAGACAGAAGCAGCCAAGTTGGGCAAGAATCCAGAGAACAAGTAGTAGGTCACACCGCCCCAAACAGCTTGTCCACATCCTCAGGCATCACAGATTGAAACTGATCCAATCTACTACTGCAAGAGGGACTGCTGTACACCACCTTAATAGACTGCAGGAACAGTGGATTCCAAGTCGGCCCAAATACAAGAGATTTTGTCCGCAAAGAATCCATTAAAGGCATTGCAACAGAACACAGTCTCCGGAAACTGGTTCGAAATGGAAGGAGCCTGAATCAAACTCCTCACAACCCAGGACAACTCTGCCGAACATGAACCTGCAGAAGCAATGCACGTAAACCAAAAATTGGGTTTTTGTTGCATGCACTGCTTCTGCATAAACCTTCAAATGGGCTCTACACTATGTCCTGTCAATTTCAAGCCGATTTCTCCTCCATTTGTGTTCCTGTCACCTACCTTGCTGCTTCAGACTCTGCAACTCCACTGCATACCAGGGGGGCACTTTTAAAACAGGTTAGAACGGACACTTAGGATTGTGTCTACTGCCCTGGTGAGTTCCCTATTCTAGATTCCCACCAGGGCATCGACAGAATCACTGACAGCACCAACACTGAACCCCTTCAAGCCTTTTTTGAATCCTACTGGATCCAGCAGCATTGTTGGGTGATCTTAATAGGCCCACCACCCCTGCAGGACTGGGATGCGGCCGTGAAACCAAACTTAACCAGGTGGTGGTCCATCCATGACAATGGGGAAACCACAGGATCCCCCACCCACAGAACACCCCACTGATCCAAACAAAAGACCAAATTGAGTGTGTGACCGGCAGCATGAGTGGGTCCTGAAACTGATGGGGATAGGCCCATAGTTGTCATGGCTGCTATGAACTCCTGAGCTGCACCGGATAAATCAGCCCCATTCCTAGCCTTGTATACATTGTGACAGATATTTTTGTCAGAATGCATACAATTCCAACAGGTACCTGTAGGGCTGAAGTCATGAAGCCCTGTCATAATGTATGTTTTATAATTTTTTAATCCTGTCTGAAAGATTATGAATACAAGAAAGAAAGAAAGGAAGGAAGGAAGGAAGGAAGGAAGGAAGGAAGGAAATCCTGAGCTTTAAATAGCAAGTTGGGCTATATGGCAAGTCTTTAAAAAACATTTTAAACAATGAGCAATTTCCTGTTTCTTAACATGGCCTACTGTAGGATAGTCTGAGCCTTTTCAATGGACCCTGAAATATATAGGTCATCTCTCCGTCCTTCACACATCATAAAGATGGCATTTTGTTAATAGTGGCTGACATCAAGACTAAGTTATTCAACAGTACTATTCAGGAGTTACTCTAAAGAACTACTTAATTTCAGCAACAACAACAACAATAATAATGGCTTTGGGACAGGGTAATCAAAACAGGAAGAACACATGTTGTTTGCATCTCCGCCACCTTTAGATCCCATCACTTCTTCCCTTTGCAAGGACAATGTTCCTATGGAAGACCTAATGGCCATACACTTCCCGTTCATACTGTGCAATCCTGTTCCTTATCACATTAGTCCAGGGATTCCCTTGAATAGGCCAATAAATAATAGATTCCAGATTAGAGCATACAAAAACAGCTTCATTTATTCAAAATTCATCCCCTGCAGCTTTGGTATCTCATTTAAAATGCACCACCCCCAATTGCCACCTACCTTGTCAAGACTCTGTCAGGTCTAAAATTAGCTTTATAATTCAAACAATAATCTAAATGGGTTGCTAGAAGCACAGCTGTGAAGTAAAGAAAAATATTTAATATTTTTCCCTCTCCACAGCTTTAATATGTTGTGGGTAAACATTGCGCATTTTACTTGCTGGAATCGAGGTTTTAATCGGCTTTGTGCTCATAACCATGACGTTCCTAATTAGAGTACACAATAGCTTTCTAAGATGTATCTTTTATTAAGGAGTTTTGGGAACTGCAGTTCTCCAAGCCCCAATCCAGTTAAAATTAGCAAGATGTAGCTCAGCTAAAGTTAGAACTGGGCTACATATTACACTCACCACACAAGAGTAGCCAGCTTCTGTCTGTTGAGAATTCTGAAGACACCCATGGAAAATGGACTACACAGAGATAGTCACTGGTTGCCTTTCTCCATCCATTTCTTCATTCGTACATATGTTTATTTATTATATTTGTATACCACCTACTATCAAAGACTCTAGGCAATACACAAACACAAATTTTCCATGCTGCTCTCCCCTGCCCCACCACACCCAAACTTCTAAACAAAACAAGCTGCTAAGAAGAAAGATAATCCTGGAATCAACAATAGACTAAGAAAGTTCGTGAACATTTCTTGTTCACCTGTGTGCAGTCCTACCCTGTTTTCTCCACCTGCCTTTGGATTCCTCAATCCAGATAACAAGGTTGCTCTCATAGGGAGTTTGAGGATACCATGGATAGCAGGAAAACAAACCAATGGATCATAGAACAAATCAATCCAGAATTTTCACTCGAGGCACAAATGACCAGGCTCAAACTATCATACTTCGGATACATTATGTGAAGACTCAGCTCCCCTGAGAAGTCTGTAATGCTGGGGAAAGCTGCAGGCAAGAGAAGAAGAGGACAACCAGCAGCAAGGTGGATGGACCCGATCGCAACATCAATGAATGCACCACTGAGAGACCTTAAAGGCCAAGCTGAAGACAGATCATCCTGGAGAGAATCTATCTATGTGGTCGCTAAGAGTTGACACTGACTTGACAGCACTTAAACAATCAATCAATCTCACAGGGAGAGCTTTACATACAGGCTTACCTTTTAATGTGGTTTTTAGAGCAAATCTACCGCTGTCGCAGAATGTACAGTAATGGTAGAGGGCAGAAGCAGTAGAGCGGACTATATCACTGCAGACTGCAGGGGGTGATCACATTTTTTGCATGCTGCCCTATTTTTGTTTAACTCCCTACAAATAGAAAAAGGACACAGCTAACAAGGGGCTGGGACAGAACCTCTCATAATGCTTTGTTAGTTTTATTTTACAAGCAGACTTTTTAAAGCCTACTTTCCAGTAGGCTTATGAGATCACCCAGCATTCTATGTGTGTGTCCATGTGTCCCCCCACTATCAACTTTGCAACGCCTGGACCAATATGAACCAAAATGGGTACAGTTTTAGGGACACATAGGGACACCTCAACGGCATAGCTTGTGATGATGTCATCCACCCTGATCCAAGATGGCGGACACATAAACATTTGAGGTGCAAGTGGGCTAACTTGTGAGCCTCATAACTGATTTGAACCAAATTTGCTACAGCTGTTGGGACACATGGGGATGCCCTAATGGCATGGTGTGTGATGATGTCATCCAATCCAATTCAAAATGGCGGCCGCCATGAACATCTGAGGTGCAAGTGGGCTAATTTGTGGACTGTATAAATGATTTAAACCAAATTAGGTACAGCTGCAGTGAGTGACACACAGGGACACCTCAATGGCATAGTCTGTGATGATGCCATCCACCCCGATCCAAGATGGCAGATGCACACACTTAGGAGGCGCAAGTGGGCTAACTTGTGAACCACTTAAACAATTTGAACCAAATTTGCTACAGCTGTAGGGACACATAGGGACACCTCAATAGCATAGATTGTGACAATGTCAATTCAAGATGGCAGACATGTAAACATTTGAGGTACAAGTGGTCTAACTTGTGAACCGCTTAACTGATTTGAACCAAATTTGCTACAGCTGTAGCGACACATAGGGACACCTCAATGGTGTAGATTGTGACAATATCATCTAACCCAATTCAAGATGGCAGACACGTAAACTTTTGAGGCTCCAGTGCACTAACTTGTGGACAGTAACTGATCTGAACCAAATTTGCTACAGCTGTATGGACACATAGAGATGCCCCAATGGTGTAGTTTGTTATTCACCTTGATCCAAGATGGTGGACATGTGAACTGGGCAATCCCCAGCTGTTGATCTGCTCGCTGCCCGGCCAGGTGAGTACCCCGCAGTGATGTGCATGAACTGGTTCGGCATTCTATTCCTAGAACACTGAACTGGTTCAGAAACCAGCGTTCGAACTGGTTTGAATGTGGGCGCTCCTTTAAGGCATGAGGAGGGTGTCCTTACCTCCTCCACCATACTTTCCCCTCCAGCGCTGCTTCAAAAATCACTGGCGCAGGGCGGCTGTGTACCCTCTTGCCACCCCGGTCAGCATAATGCCAGAAGTGGGTGAGCCACCTTACGCTGACCGGGGAAGCAAGAGGGTATACAGTCACCCCACATCAGTAGTTTTTGAAGCAGCGCTGGAGGGGGAAGCACGGCGGGGGAGGCAAGGACACCCTGCCCACACCTTAAAAGAAACCCTCCTCCACCTCCCAGGTGTCACGGAACCAGTTCTGTGCACACCCCTAGTGCCTCACCCTGCTGGGTGTTGGGGAAGAGTCCCAACACCTGAATTCTACAATCTAGATTGCCAAACTATTCTATTCCTAGACCCACCCACAATTTGGCTGTTTTTCATGCCAGCATTAAGGAACACTTATGTGTCATGAACTCTCCCTCCGCCTCCCACCCCAAATTCTTTAACAAGTTTCCCTGAGGCTTTTTCAGGATTTTTGACTTGTCTGTCTCAATCCTGCCATCCCTGTGTGGGGCTTGGATTCCCTGGGAACCCAAGATCAGGTTATTGTCCAGCAGGGCAAAGAGTAGGTCTATGGCAAGACTGCTGAAGCAGCAACGGCACTGTCCAGCCAAGGGGCCAGAACTGGGCAGGAAAGCAGCTATGTCAGCAACAGCCACTCAGCAAAGGAGAGGTTGGCCTTGCTGCCCCACCCTCTAATGTATTTATTTTATTGTCTATTTAACGCATTTCAATACCATCCAGAACTTACATCTCTGGGTGGTTTACAATTAAAATCATTTAACAATTAAATGCTTGGTGGAGCCCCTGGTGGCGCAGTGGTAAAACTGCCGCCCTGTAACCAGAAGGTTGCAAGTTCGAGCCTGACCAGGGGCTCAAGGTTGACTCAGCCTTCCATCCTTCCAAGGTCGGTAAAATGAGTACCCAGAATGTTGGGGGCAATATGCTAAAAAATCATTGTAAACCGCTTAGAGAGCTCCGGCTATAGAGCGGTATATAAATGCAAGTGCTAAGTGCTATTGCTAAATCAATTAAACAATTAAAATCATTTAAACAAACATTGAAATCATTTAAACTCAACATTATTAAACCTATAAATCTAATGAAAAGCCTGGGTGAATGAATGTGTCTTCAATGCCTTTTTAAAAGTTGCCAAAGATGGGGAGGCTCTTATTTCAACAGAGAGCACATTCCAAACTCCAGGGGCAGCAACGGAGAGAGCCCGTTCCTGAGCAGCCACCAAACGAGTTGGCAGCAACCGCAGACGGACCTTCCCAGATGATCTTAACAGGCGATGGGGCTCATGGTGAAGAAGACGTTCTCTTAAATATGCAGGACCTAAGCTGTTTAGGGCTTTGTAAGTAATAACCAGCACCTTGTATTTTGGCCGTAAACTTATCGGCAGCCAGTGTAGCTCTTTCAACACAGGAGTAATATGGTCTCTCCTAGATGAAGAATCGGTTGGGCCTTGATCCAGAGAACACTTCTTTTTATGGTCCCCTGAGTAGCTCTTAAAGACCAAAGGCCTCTCTCTTCCAGAAATGTACTGCTGGGGTGGGTGGGGGGGGCTCAGACTGGGCCTCATTGCTGACTCTGCTTCTGGGATCTTTGGGGTCTAGGAGGGTCTGGATCTGGGGTGTGTGACCAATCAGGGTTCAGAGTACATCAGTCCCCTTGACTCTGCAGGCTCTCCAGATGGGATGTTTCCCAGGGTGGTGGTTTTAGGATGCTTGTCAGCGTTGCGGCTTCATCTTGGTGGTAGGATTTTTCCTCCTCTGAGACCTTCTCAAATTCTGGACTCTTTCTGACCCAGAACATGGCGGAACCTCACCCTAATCTTTAAATATGTTTTGTTAAAAGTCCTTCTATTTTAGCACTATTCAGACTTTGCAAACACAACAGTTGTTAAAAGGTCCTAAGGGCTACCAAACCAGTGTTAACAGTATTCCATGACCTTGTGGAAATGCTTGTGGCCAACCAGGTAGTGACACTGTCCTCTTTTCTCGTTTCCTTTCACTTTTTTTTATGTAGAAGGGCCTGATAAATGTACTCCTGTGCCAATGCTGCTCTTGACTCATCAGGAAAGAGTCACTTGACATACAAAATCCTCTCTAATCTTTGTAACAATGCACAGATAATATTGCCATTTCCCATCTCCAAGCTCAGAACACTCTTGTGTGGAATGTGGTTAGTTATCAGACTGGAATAAGAGGCATTAGGCTGTTCTGTAAGTACAGAGCAGAGCTTAAATGCTCAGTGGTGCATCTTGAAAAGGAATTTAAAGATCTTCCGAAGCAATAAAGGGAAAATATAATGGAAATGATACTGTAGAAGCTGAACGGTGGAACTACTTTCAATCTTATTTGCAAAGAAGGACACAGTGATAAGAGTTTTATTTTACCAAGAGCCCATATTGCGTTGAGCTGCAAACTATTTGGGGGAGAGAGAACATCAGACATGACCCGAATATGAGAGATTATCAGCGACTGGGAACCTGCCCTCCACAGAACAGAACTGCAAATGCTGAGCCAACATAACTAAGCAGCTGTCAATCGCTGGATTATAATCTAGGTTTAAATTCCACTGCAGCTGGAAAGGGGGTCACGGTTAGGGAGCAGAGCTGGTCTTGTGGTAACAAGCATGAATTGTCCCCTTTTGCCAAGTAGGGTTCATCTCAGTTTGCATTTTGGATGGGTGACTACATGTGAGCACTATAAACTATGCAGCTTACGGGCCAATCGGTGGAAGAGCATTTGCCTGCTTGCATGCAGAAGGTCCCAGATTCAGTTCCTGGCATATCTTGGTAGGACTGGGAAAGATTCCTGCCTGTAACCTTGGAGAGCTGCTGCCAGCCATTGTAGACAGTATTGAGCTAGAATAGATCAGTGGTCCGACTCTATTTAAGGCAGCTTGCTATGAACATAGCAGAATGAAGAGAATGCAAAACCAATAGGTACAAAAGAAGCTGTTTTCCAACATTCTAACGCAGGGTTGGCCAACCTGAGGTTCTCCAGCTTATTGGATTACAACTCCCATCAACCCCAGCTGTAATAAACTGCAGCTGGGGTAATGGGAGTTGTAGTCCAACAGCTGGGGAGCCTCAGCTTGTCCACCCTTGTTCTAATGCATTTCAAACACAAATATCCCTCCTTAAGGGAAACATAGCAGCTGTGCAATTATATGTTCCATTCAGGTTCACTGCTCATATGAAACTGCTTTCTCCACTCCAGTCTCCTGCTAGCTAAATGTAGAAAGAGCAGCTGTTGAATAAGGGAATTTTACTTTGGAGTAAGCCAAAGGAGATTCAGTTCAGTCAGTATGTTGATTTGTTACTTTACACATTGATTTCTTACTTTACACATTGAAGGACATTTATGTTTGGTGCCTTTTGGAAAATGTGGAAACTGGCTTAGGGATAAATGTTTTTGCCCCTATTGGTTTTTTGCTGGCTTTTGAAATTATGCCACATTTAGAGTAGGCCTGCTCAACTTAGGCCCCCCAGCTGTTTTCGGACTACAACTCTCATAATCCCCAACCACAGTGGCCAATAGCCAGGGATTATGGGAACTGTAAGCCAACATCTGCAGGAAGGCCTAAGTTGAGCAGCCCTGATTTAGAGTCACTGCACACATTATGACTTCAAAGTGTAGGTTGTGTTCAATTTTCTCAGAGATGTCAGACTTCAATACTACGAAATTTCTCTGTGATCCAATTCTTGATTTATTTCTGACCAATTCTTATTTACCGTTGCTGTACAAAGGTCAACTCCCTCTTAGGGATTTAAAGCATGAACTTCCTTGTGAAAATCTTTAGAAAGCAGCGATCTTCCTTCCAGTCCAGAAAGTAATGAGCTTTTTGGCCATTGAGTGGCTGACCTTTCTGCCGATACCAACTTCCATTTTTAGTGCTTTTTATACAGACAACCATCCCACCACAGTTTTGACTGCAACGTGCTATAAAGACTATTGAGCAGAGCTGGATGGTAGAAACATGATCGTTGCTGACTTGGGCAGAATTCAAACCAATATGTTAAAAGCCTTTTGGGCATGCTCTTCATTGTTAGAACTGAGCCATCCCAAGCTTAAATTGAAATTTCATCTGTCTCGAAAATACCCTTCTTTCCAAATCTGCACCAGCTGATTAAAAAAATTTTTTGTGACTGACTAAATACCAGAAGCAAAGGGCCATGAACCATCACCAACAAGGCTTTTGTCTGGCATCTAGCAATGATAATGAAATTGTCATATTTGATTACAGCTGAGAAGGCACAGTCAAGAATCCTAGTAGCCCTGTTCAGCGATTCAGAAGTGTGGTCAATTAACATGCAGAGGTGGCAGCAGACCTGGGCAGCATCTATGCACATTCACTGAACACACTATTAAAGTATTGTGCAGAGGCTCAGTGAATGCAAAAAGGTCGGGCAAATCATGTCACCCACAGTGTATACGGGTGACATGGACTTTCAATGACAGAACAGAGCTAATTGGCCATACCTGGGTCTAGGAAGGCAGCAGCCGGAGGCAGGAGCTGCAATGCTTGAGCCAGCAATGGTTGGCTGCAAAAGGAGGGGAGCCAGAAGCCCCACCCCTTTCTGGAGTTCAGGCCAGCCCCCAATTCAAAGCAGGTGCTTGTGCTGGACCCAAGTAGGCCCAAGCAGAAAGTGCTGGAGTTCTGCTCTGGCATGGCACTTCCCCTGTTCCTGGGGTCCCAGGGCAATGAAGGGCATCCTAGGAATAGGCCACCTGGAGGTCCCTAGAAGAGACTCCTGGAGGACATCAGAACCAGAACTCCAGGGCTCCTCTGAGCAGGGGGCAATTGCCCAAAAGGTAACTAACTGCTCAGGTCTGTCAGATCTAGTAGAAGTAAGTTTTGGGCAGTATAAAAATATGTTAAATAAATAAATAAAGTTAAGGGGCTTTTATCGGGGCTGGGGGTCTCAGCTGGGGTCTGCTCATCCTTCTCCTCTGCAAGGGTCTCCTCCAGGATGGAATCTGGGTGGGTCCTGCCTCTAATAAAAGCATGGAATGGTTTGTTGAAATCTCGGTAGGATGAAATAATTAGTCAGTGCTTTTGATATCTGTAAACCCCATGTCTACTTGATAGTTAGTATGTTGTATGTCAAAAATAAAAAGAAAATTTTAAAAGAAGAGAACAGCCAGTTCTGTTTTCAGAAAAATAGCTGCTCAGAGTAAATCCAACCTATTAATCTTGTTTCACACTCAGTTCGCTTCTTCTTGAAGCCGTTGGAAGTTCCGGCTGAAGCTGTTCCAGCTTCTATTTCCTTGAGAGAGCACTGGATATTTTTGTGATGTCTGTTTGCTTACAAATTGCAAGCTGAGCATGGAGGGAGCAGGCAGGCAGGCAGGCACCCAAAGAGACAATGTTATTCTGTAAAGCAGCATCTGTTCACCAAAGCAAAAAACAGAACGTGCCTGGAGCTCCCCAAAGCTGTTCTTGCAGCAAGCTGTGAAACCCTTTCCCTGCCCCCTTTGCCGACTACATTGCAATCCCCAAACAGTTTCTTTCTAGCTCCCAAGTGAACATGTGGAATGTGTTGCAGCTAGTAGCCAGCCACAAGCCATTAGAGCTCATTAAAAGAAAAATCTTCTAACCATCAAAAGTACTGAGCAAGCAAGGGAACTTCTTTCTTCTTCACCTGGCTCTAGAATCATCAGCTGGCCATTTGCGTTCATTCACAAGAAATCAAGTTTTACAGAAGTCCGTGATCTCTTTGAGTCCATCCAAGAGTGGTATCCTAATTCCTCACTAAGGAACAGTTTGGGTGCTGCGGCAAAGTGTGGCTTCTTTGATGTGGTAGCTGGACCATCTGTGCACCGATTGTGTCACTTTCACTAAACCACTTTCAATTTGGATATTTTTGCAGTAGTTCAGGGAGTGACTCTACAGCGATGGCTCACAGGTGGTAGTACCAATCACATGGAATGACTGAGAGAACCATTAATAACCATTGACATAATGGAAACACATAATAATCATAAACATGTGCACTGGCCCTGGGGTTGTATATTCACCGATAGGTTTGGGCAAGCCTGTTCCAGGTTAATGAGCACCAAAGTGCTAAATTTCCTACACTGAGTTGGTCTAGAAGACCTTCAAATTCTAAAATCCTACCAGTGGTCTGGGATGGGGATTCTCAGCGTTGGGTCTCCAGATGGTATTGGACTTCAGCTCCCATAATCCCTAGCCCCAGTGGCCTTTGGTTGGGGACTATGGGAGTTGAAGTCCAATAACATCTGGGGAGCCAACGTTGAGAATCCCTGGTCTGAGAAATGATAGTCTTTCTAGGTTCTGGCTAGAGGCATTGAGAGGAGAGCTGGTCTTGTGGTAGCAAGCATGACTTGTCCCCTTAGCTAAGCAGGGTCCACCCTGGTTGTATTTGAATGGGAGACTAGAAGTGTGAGCACTGTAAGATATTCCCTTCAGCAGATGGAGCTGCTCTGGGAATAGCATAAGGTTCCAAGTTCCCTCGCTGGCAGCATCTCCAAGATAAGGCTGAGAGAGATTCCTGTCTGCAACCTTGGAGAAGCCACTGCCAGTCTGTGAAGACAATCCTGAGCTAGATAGACCAGTGGTCTGAATCAGTATATGGCAGCTTCCTATGTTCCTATGTTTTGACACTTGGTTTGTTTTCCCATGTTGACCCTTTTTCTCCCAGCTTGACCCACTGGTTCTGACTCCTGGCCCTTATTCAACAACTGCCACAGGCCACTATGTCACTCTGGTACCTTGTTATGTACACTGTCTCAGCAGGCATATCATACAAAAATATCAAGATGATTTTCCCATGCTAACGTTTCTTCCCATATTAGAGGGAATAGGAGAGTGTGAACAGGTCAACTGGCTAGTGGTCACCATATCCACTCAGCAGGATCGGGTTTAAAAGCCAAGTGATGTGATCAGGGCTACAGAGGCTCTCTGTTCCATCTGGGAAGAGCATAAAATAAAATAAAATAAAATAAAATATTACCCAGTCCTTAGGAGGCTCCACCCATGTTTGCCCTGAAACTCTGCCCTTTAAAGCACAGTAGAGAAAGATAAATCAAGACGTACACATTTATGAGGCATAAAAGTGTGCACTTGCTTTCTACTTGTGCTTGAGGATACGCCAAGCTTTATTTGTGATGCTGTCACTCAAGGCCACTGTTCTCTCTCTAAAAAATTTTTTCCATCTGTGTGCACAATGCATTTTGTTCTGAGCAACAGTATCTAGGCAGTGTGTGTGCATTCAGGGTGGAGCCCTCCTGATTCAACCTGAGCGGGATCTAAAATTAACTGAGTGGACATTAAAAAAAACTTGTGAGTGCACACACATGTGCACACCTTAGAGGGAACACTGCTCAGGGCATAGGACTACATTGGAATTTAGGAGGCTGCCTTATACCATGTCAAGACCATTGGTCCCTCTAAATCAGCATTGACTACGCTGACTGGCAGGCAGCAGTCTAAGGTTTCAGGCAGGAATCTCTCCCAGCCCTACCTGAAATTGCCAGGGAGTGAATCTGGGACCTTGTGAGTGCAAAGCAGATGCTCTTCCACTGAGCTGATACCTGTAAGGGGAATATTTTACATCAGCCATGTGTAGTGCACAGCAGTCACCTGTAGTCACCTATCCAAATACAAACCATGACAGACTCTGCTTAGCAAAGGGGGCAATTCATGCTCACAACAACAAGACCAGCTCTCCTCCCAAGAGCAAAATAACCACAGGATATACTTTCATCTAGTTTATTGTTGTTCAGTGAACTCAAGCGAACTTTGAAAGCTATGGAACATGGGATATGATTGTGTGTTAATCGGGCATTAAGGCCTCTGGATCTTGTATAAATAGCTGCAAAGTATGGAGGGAAAGCAAGAGGTCACAGAAGCCTTCTTTAAGTGGAACTATCTACAATGTGTTTCTATGCTAAAGGAGACAACTGCCAGATAATTATTAAATATGACATATTTCGATCCTCTAGAACTGAATAATCACCAACCACTTGATAAGCTTGTAACACCAGGCAACGGCCTATCTTGCTAACTGACATATCCTTGAAAGCTTCACTAAACCAAAGCCAAAGTGGCTTTAGCATCAGAGGTGTCATTTGCCAAGTTTGGTCTTCCATCAGATTGAATTAAATGTTTTTGATTTAATTGATTTCTGTGCACTACTGCACTATTAGACATTAAAGGCACTAAATGATTCAGAGTCTCCATAAAAACATCAATTTGGGAATGTATATGCTGCATTGATCGGGCAATCAACAGGAATTGTTCAGCCAAAAGCTGAGAAAAGGATGAATCTGTGGTAAAAACAAATAATGAAAAACCACCCATAGATATTTCTGGCTTATTATTAGAAAATGATGTTCGGCACCTTCAGACACAGAACCAGTCTATCCTTGAGCATGGTGTGTGTGTGAGCATGTGGTGATAGTACAACTCCAGAGACTTTTGAAACAGATTATATCAGTCTTCAGTCTCGGTTTTGACCTGGTTTTGGAAATGCAATCCTCTGGATCACTCTGATGGAGGACATGTGCTGATTCTCCTGGAACTCAACCCTATTCACATCTTCAACACTCTTACATTCTGTCTACAGACCTGTACACAGTGCAGTTATCCACACATTATGTTGAATTCAGGTTCAACAGTACACTACCTATTTGTACCATGCATTTAACCAACCTGTACAGGTTCACTTTTAAAATGAATGCAGGTACAATCATTCACACAAAAACCTGTACCTGTGTGCAGACATCTGAACTCTGGTACAACATTAGGCCTGAATAGAAGTTCTGAGTCTTTTGATGCCGCCAGCCATGGTATCCTCCGCAGTCACCTGATATTGGTTTCACACACACCTGCCAGGTACACCCTCCTGACATAGGTCATCATGGGAGACTGCAACTCTGCCCCATGGGAGTTCTCTGTGAGGTTCTACAAGGCTCACTCCATGTATTTACAGGGGATGCTTCATTCCTGTTTGTACTTTTCACACTATCTGAAAGAGTCAGGACAGGAAACTGGAGGCTACAAAGCAAGTACCACTTTTAAAATTCATTTTAATTAATACATGTCTCTTGCTATAAGCAGAAATGATTAATTGGGCTTGGTAATGGGAAATGCTTAAGCCAGAACACAGGTCAGGTGATGTGAAACTGATGACTACAGAAACAGAAAGGTCGCTTCCAAAGGTTGCACTTGCTTACGCTTCTTCAATTACCGGAGCAACGCATGTGGAAAATAGGAAACAATAAGGCTTGAGTGCCATAATTCTATTAAAGATGACAAGGGAAGCAGGAGGCAAAAGACAACATGTCAGATGCACTTCGTGGTGTCTATTCTGCAAGAAGGGGTGCTAAACATTATGGGAGGGAGGACTTCTTTACTAGTCAAGTGGAGAGGAAAACTTATTCTATCAAACCACATTACTTAAGCCCCATTCATACATATCCCTGGACATGTGTGTCATGTTCTGCTACCTAAAATGCTGCATGTTGCTGCCCCTTGTGGCAGCTTGCTGCATTGCAGCAACCTTTTAGCATTTTAGGCTCTGGTCAAGCCCCTCCCTGTGGGAACAGCCTTTGGTTCCCCCTGCAGCAAGAAATATTTATATCTCCGGTTTGAGGCAAGCCTTGCCTCAGTAACAAGGAGGTGATTCACACAAGCAGCAGAAACTGGGCTAAGCCCAGCCCGGTTTCTGCTGCTCGTGTGCAGCAAAAGGAGTTGCACGGCTCCCAGCAGCCAGCCCGCCTAAGTGCCCCCCCCCCCCAAATGAGGTTAGTGGAGCGAGCAGTCCACTGATGCCGGTTTTTTGGTCGTGAGTCTACCATGGCTGCTTGCAGTCACGGCGGACACACCTGGGGAGGGAGGAGAAAGGAGGGAGGACCCCAGGAATGCACCGTATACTTGCATGGTGCGTTACTGGGGCTCCGGGAGGAGTGCCGCACAGTGGCACTTCCCTGCTCCCAAGCCCTGGAGCTGCCGGACGAACGTTGGCTGGGCGCAGGAGTGCCCAAGCAAAGCCGCCACTCGTCTGGGCAAGTGACCCACCTGCCCAGCAACGAGCTGGTGATCACCTGCAGAGAGAGGGGGGTCAAACCCACTCTCCCCACAAACCCCCTTACAGCTCTTCACACTAATCTTGTGAAGAGCCTCCAGGTCTCTTTGTTCCTGCTGTGATTACTCTTGGTCTGTTGACTTGGCTTATTTGGCCTCTGGCATGGTTGCTCCTGACTTCTGGCTACCAGTTTACTCCCTGATTCCTGGCCATCCTGGTCCTGCCTTCGAGCTTTGTGGGGCCTAGCAACTGCTCCCCATGGCTCAGCCCTGGCAGTATGTTGCATACCAGCATGGATGCTATATCCTTCGTGATGAGATCCCGTGCTGCTGTGCTATGTGTGTGATTACTGGGACCATACAGTTGCATGGGTCCATCCCAATGGATCGTCGCACAGAAGAGTGATGCAGTTGGGTGGAAAGGACCCCTGTGACTGGCCCAGCCCATGGGCTTCCAGTATTATTTCATGCATTCTTCAGCAACGTGGGACTACAGACAAGTGGCTCACGTACACCGTCAGAGTGTATGTGAATGTGGTTGAGAAACTGGGCATGTGTGGAATAGCTGTTCTGCTTGTAGAACCTTCTACAGCAGGAGTAAGCAACATGTGGCTCTCCAGATGCTTCTGAACTACAACTCCCATCTCACCCAGCCTGTTTCTGCATGTGGCCACAAATTATTACACCTGGGGATGATGGAAGTAGCAGTTCAGCAACATCTGGAGAGCCACACATTGTCTACCCCTGCCCTACAGGATTCTGTGGTCTGCAGAGTGGGGAGAGATCTTCTGGTCTGCCTTCCCATGTATAGTATCACACGTGGCAACCCCCTGCAAGTGTGTATCAAAGGAATCCTATGCAGATGCAGTGCTGCACATGCAGAAACAGGAACAGAGACCATCGACAGTCTGGAGGGACAGTTTGCCCTCCTAAACCTGATTCACATACCTGCCAACAGGTCCCTATTGTTGGAGATGGAGTTCCAGTGCACTGACCTTTTGCACCAACTATCCTAATGACCACTAGGGACATGGGGAGTAGAGATAGTGAGTAAGGATCTCCCTAACTGTTCTACCTGTCTCTACTGTATGACCCCTGATATGACTCTTCGGGTATTTCCTGTTGAGCCTCACAATCCTTCCTTTCCTCTTAGAGAGTAGATGGGAACATCTCTCCCCCCCTCCTTACCTATTCATTATGTAGTCCTTTAGATTAGGATTAGGTCTTTCCTATCCAAGTGTACTTAACCAAGAAATACTTAGTATTTAGTTCTACAAGAATCGCCATGTGTTTTCTCTAAATAGCTGCAACTAAACTCTGTGCTAACCAGAGGCGTAACTATAATAGGGCAAGGGGAGACAGTTGTCTGGGGGCCCACTGACTTGGGGGTCCCCCAGACGCGAGTCACATGACTGACTCCCCAAGCCGCGCACCCGCCCGGGCTTCCTTCAGTTGTATTCATCCTCCGAAACTGATGTGAGTGTTAAGACCTGAAGCTACCAGAACAGCATGTCTTTCTCTAGTACCATTAAATGACTTGCATCATCCACAATTTACAAAGCCTTTAAAAAAACAATTTAACATGATGTTCTATTGTGACACATAGGAGATTTATATATATAACTATGCTTTTTGTTACCACTATTCGGCCTCATTTAAGATTTCTTTACTTCATGAGCTGAGCTTTGGGGGGGGGGGTTAAAATCTTGTTTCTTGGCCCGCTCCAACCTTGCTACGCCCCTGGTGCTAACTACTCTGTAACCGGAGTGTGTGCTCTCTTCCCTAGTGCTCTGCTGTTTGGGGTACTGGGGGTAAAACTAACAACCCCCAACACCTATTTTCCCATTCATGGAATGGGAAAATAGGGAGATGTTGGCAGGTATGGATTCATGTGCTTCCAACATTGTGCAGCTTGCATTAGCCCCAGCAGCAACTGCCCTCTGGAGGGGATCCTGTCAGAGAAAGATTACCATAATCTGCTTCCCCTGGAAGGGAAGGAGCTCAGTGGAAGAGCACCTGCTTTGCACACCAGGGGTCCTGTCTTCAATCCCTGACATCTCCATGGAGGGCTGGGTGAGATCCCTGCCTGAAACCTTGGAGAAGCCACTTCCACTCAGAGCAGAGAGTACTGAGCTAGATGGACAGTGACCTGACCAGTGTGCCCTGTAAGAGGGATTCCCAGGTGTTGTGGGTGGACTACAGCTCCCATAATCCCCAGCAAAAGGCCATTACAGCTGGGGATGCTGGCAGTTGTAGTCCACAATGCCTGGGAATCCCTCTTACAGGGCACACTGGACTTGACTTGCAA
This sequence comes from Hemicordylus capensis, assembly GCF_027244095.1. Classification (NCBI taxonomy): domain Eukaryota; kingdom Metazoa; phylum Chordata; class Lepidosauria; order Squamata; family Cordylidae; genus Hemicordylus; species Hemicordylus capensis. Next base: position 20,042,705 of record NC_069661.1, on the reverse strand, counting down.
TATGGTAGCTGCCTATGTTCCTCTCACACTGTGATGGTTGCCACATTTTATTTATTTATTTTATTTTACATTTTATATCCCGCTCTTCCTCCAAGGAGCCCAGAGCGGTGTACTACATACTTAGATTTCTCCTCACAACAGCCCTGTGAAGTAGGCTAGGCTGAGGGAGAAGTGACCGGCCCAGAGTCACCCAGCAAGTCTCATGGCTGAATGGGGATTTGAACTTGGGTCTCCCCGGTCCTAGTCCAGCACTCTAACCACTACACCACACTGGCTCTCATGCTAACATGGCAGACATAGTTATATCCCTGTCTGAACATAGCATACTAGAAGAAGAGACTCTGCTTTTGTGCTACATCAAGAGGTAACTTGTAAGACACTTAGCCTGGTGAGAAATGTCAAACTGTCTTTTTAAAAAATGTTTGTCTTCTGAAATGAGGTAAGATGTGGCATTCAATCTTCAGCTGCTGTCTTGTCATATATCCTACCTAGGAAGAATAATGTCCTCTGCTCTCTGTTTTTTTTTTTTTTTTAATGTTAATCTTTCCTCTGGCGGCCTGCATCAGAGGTGCTCTTATGCCTGGACTTTGGGGCTGAAGTCCAGGGCCTCCACACACCCCAGGGGCCCCCAAATCCTCTTTAGTCTGTTCCGGGTAGTATGGTTTGTGCCCGCAAGAACCTATGTGTTAAAAAATGGTGCTTAACTTACAGAGTGGGGGAGGCCCTCCAAAGGCCTTTAGGTCCAACATTACCTAGTTGCACCTCTGGCCTTCACTATTTTAACAATTCCAGGACGAAATATGACCCCATGTCACTGATAGTTGTCTGAACCAATTGGTTTTATGGCCATGGATGTGTAATAGATAAGAGGTGGGCATTTATTGGGGTGGTAAGTTCTCATATTGGCTACAAGCAGCACACTGGCTGCTAAATTAATCCACGCTTCTGAACTGATTAGGAAGGTATTGTAAAGCATCCGGTGAAAACTTTGGGGTGATGCATAAACCCAAGCACTTACAACCTTATTGAACAATCCTGTGGTGTATATTTTGTTAAGTTGAATAAGTATATTGGTGATGCCCTGTTGGCTTGTGTTTCCTTCCTGCCAGCACTGAGCGTAGACTCCGTTTTTCTGGTGAGACTAGATAACTGTCCAGCAGGGCCATGTAACCCCCTTTTCAGTCCCAAACTATATGCTTATGGGTCTCCCAAGCAGTACCAGGGCTTTTTAGGTCCACATTGGCATTACCAGAGACTAAACAGAAAAAGATATCTTGCAATGGAATTTGAGATAAGGTTTGGCATCAATGCCCCTCTCCCCTGCTCAATACCAATAACAAAAGTACTCAAAGATCAGGTCTTTGAGTAAAACCAGAGCAGCAGAGTATGCTCTGGTGGTAAAAAGGTTTAGCCCAAGAGATTAGCTGGAGACAATAGGTTGAGTTCAAAAAACATATAAAGATTTATTAAGAAACTAAAACATCAAATACTGAGAGACAGCGCGCCATTGAAAACACCCAAACATGCACTACCCTTCAACATCTGAACAATTCTGACTAACTGCCTTTAGAGACCCATTTAACATGCCTCTAGTGGCCAAAGGAGGTTACTGAGGTGCTAAGAGTCAATGCTGTCGAATTCTAACACAAAACCTATCCATGTTGTCTCCCTGTTTGACAAATGAAGCATAATGGAGGTCCATATTCCCGGATAGGTTTCTCCAGCTATGCCCTAAGCTTGCTTAAATTCCCTATTTTAAAAAAATCCCCATCCTGACCTTTTCTACTAACAACATAAATTATAGTGACTAACTCAGGAGAATAGCCCTCTCGTGTTCGGCTTCTCTCGAAACCTAGCCTCCCCTCTCTTTTCAAACATCGTGCAGCCATTGCTGATTTAAATCACCTGGTCCACCTCCAAAAAACAGTCACATTGCACTAATGTGTGTTTCCAATCCCCTCCTTTTCAAACCAGCCTATTCCTCTGGTTTGTGGTTCCCTGTGTTAATTAACTCCCCGCCTGTCTCAGGAAACATCCTCACATAGCGCTGCCACACTAGCAGCTAGTTCACCATCAAGCAGACTCACTAGGAGTCACGCCTCCCAAAACTCTATGGTTACCCCATTCATTTCAGTGGTTATTATTGAATGCATTGCTTTTCTGTGTTTATAGTCACACAAGCGAGTTTAGTCTCTCAAATTCCCCACATGAATGATTTGGTTTATTACAATTAGATATTTGTGCTATTGATCCCCCAAATTAGAAAGTTTATTTTTATTGTTATTCAATGGATGCTATATTTTTTGCATTAGAAGCTTGTTGTTTCCTCATTGCTATTGTAACCCCTGCTAATTGGGCAAAGAGGCACCTTTTACCGTGGCGATTCTCTGTATTTAGCAGGGGGAGAGTAACTGGCCCAATCCACCCCCAGCACAGTACTTCCAGTGGCTATTGCTGGTGTGTGTCTTATGTTTCTTTTTAGAATGTGAGCCCTTTGGGGACAGGGAGCCATCTTATTTGTTTGTTGTTTCTCTTTGTAAACCGCCCTGAGCCATTTTTGGAAGGGCGGTATAGAAATCCAATAAATAAATAAATAAATAAATAAATTTGTATCATTCCCACACACACCCTCAGGTTACCACATGCTGCAAAAATTCTTACAGCATATGTGTGTCATGCCCTACATGTCGTAATGGGATAGGTACTGAAGCAGTTGCAAAGCCATCCAGCCAAGGAACTGGAACCAGAGCTGGGTAGAAGGACGTGTTGCACCAGGAATATCCATGCTGCCTGAGGAGTTTTTATAGCTGCCTCTGCCACCGTAACTCTTTTTGGTGCATCAGTGGGGTCCTGATCTAGAGCATACTAGATGCAAGCGGGGATCAGAGATGAGACACCTTGTGCTGCCAGATGTGCACTATGTCTTCTGGTCTGGGTGTCAGTTCAAACCCATTCCTGTCTCTGCCCTAGGGTCCCAGGTGGGTGCATAGAGTCACCTGGGCCTGACTGAAGACTTCCAGGATGGGGCATCATCCAAGGTGGTGGTCCTGGGGTGTCTGTGAGGGTACAAGCCCTTTATCCCAGTCCATGCTGGGGTTGATGGTGCTTCCTCTTCCCCTGAGGAGGTCTCGTCAGGGCAAGATTGACAACTTGATTAATTTGCTGCCTTCCTCTTATTTCCTCATCTGTATCGATAACTCTAAAATCAGGTAGAATGGGCTATGTCCCATTGGGGTTCTCTTAGTACTGGTTTTCAAACTTTCTACCTTCAGGGAACCCTTTTCATAAAGTCTTGAATGCTGAAAAAATGCCTTCATGCAACAAAAGGCCCATTCTAAGGAAGAGAGCTGGTCTTGTGGTAGCAAGCATGACTTGTCTCCTTAGCTAAGCAGGGTCCACCCTGGTTGCATATGAAAGGGAGACTAGAAGTGTGAGCACTGGAAGGTATTCCCCTTAAGGAATGGAGCCACTCTGGGAAGAGCAGAAGTTTTCAAGTTCCCTCCCTGGCTTCTCCAAGATGGGGCTGAGAGAGATTCCTGTCTGCAATCTTAGAGAAGCCACTGTCAGTCTGTGAAGACAATACTGAGCTAGATAGCTTCCTATGTTCCCAAGTACAGTCCATTCATGTGGAGTACTGACCTAGCCTGTTAGGTCTCCTTGCTACTATACATGAACTGGTGGTGCACCCTAAAACTTGCTCAGTGCTCTCCTGTGGCTGCACATTGCAAGAGAAGATCAGTGATGGGCAAGCTGTCCTCCAGGAAAACCTTTCTACCATGACTGATCTCATTGAAGAACCTCTGATAAGCTTCCCGGGAATCTCAGGGTTCCCCAGTGGTTTACATGAGCTGGCAGGTCTAGAGCAGGGCTGCACAACTTCAGCCCTCCTGCCAATGTTGGACTATAACTCCCATAATTGCTGACTAGTGCCACTGTGGCTGGTGATGATGGGAATTGTAGTCCAAAAGCAGTTGTAGGGAGGAAAACATTGTGCAGTCCTGGCCTAGCATCTCAGCCTGGCTTGCAGAGAAGGGAAGAGTTGCTGAGGAATGGGGACGAATGCTGGAGCCAAGCGCTAGGGCACAACTGCTGAAACAGCAAGGGAGTTGTCAAGAAGCTAGCTACAGTCACCAAGACTTGGGCAAGATAGATGGTGCACCAGCACCTGCTAGGCAGCAACTGAGGATTTGTATAATATACGGATACATGGATACAAATATACGACGAATATTTATATACCATTTTTCAACAGAAGTTCCCAAAGCGGGTTATATAGATATAATTTTTTTAAAAATGACTCCTTGTCCCCAAATGGCTCTCAATCTAAAAAAGAAACATAAGATAGACACCAGCAACAGCCACTGGAGAGCAGCAGCAGTTGCTCTCCCCCTGCCTAATATAGAGAATCGCCACTTTTAAAAGGTGCCTCTTTGCTCAGTTAGCAGGGATAGGCCTTGCACACACATCCAGAATGCACACCCCATCCAGAATGGGCAGATCACAATAATCTCCCGGGTTCTGACCTCGAACAGTAAATCTTATCTGGATTCAGTCTCCATTTGTTATCCCTCATCCAGCCTATTACTGCCTCCAGGCAGGCATTTAGGGAGGTTGTGCCTTCTCCCGATGATACTGACATGGAGAAATAGATTTCTCTATTTCTATGGTGTCATTAGCCATTGGCTCTGGGACCCTGCTGATGTACAGTTATACATGCGTAGTCAAGTGGCATTTGATCTCTACCCGCACTGCAATATTCTTTGGGGATAATGTCGCAAAGGTTTAGGTCTGAACTGGCTTCCAAGTCTGACTACAATACCCGAAAACATTCATTCTCTGGAACTGAACCGGTTCTTTCTGTATTTTCTGCTCCTTAACAATATTTGTCCATTTTAGTTTGCTATTGGGTTATATAAAAGGTTTTATCTAGCCCACAGGACCTGTGCTAGAGCAACTTTAATACATTCTTATGATTCTGCTGAGACAAATAAGTATTGTTACTGTGACTAAAGTGAATTTTACAGGCTAACATAACAGAACTGGCTTTATAACAAGTCCAGGTTCACATTGCTATACACTCTATAGGGCCACTCTAAACACTGTGATCAATTTTAATTCCCTCCCTATTCATACTGACCAGTGACTGTATAGTCTATGGCTTGGATCACTTGCTTAAACCATAGAATACTAAATTGGGATATATGGATATCACTTCTTATTTTATGGAATAAATCTGTTTATGAACATACACTCATAGCTACAGTACCAGAGGAGGGTCTTAAGGTCAATTAGTCCACTCTCCCCACTTCTGACACTATATTTGGTTTCAGTATGGAAGCTATATTTATTTCCACATGGGTCAGGATACCACTTTACCTGGTTGCCTGTGTGGCCCTGTGGAGTCCAGCGGAGAGCACGGCATCCCTTCTCTGGGGCTTCTGCCTTCCCCCGAAGGGAACAAGAGTGAAATGGCTCCAGGCTGGTCGGATCCCAGTGGGGTTGAGCAGGTGAGGCAGGGAGAGCTGTAGGGTACAGTGGGGCAGCCATGTTGGGTGTGGCAGGAAGCAGGAAGTGAGACCAGGGTGGGGCTGGGGCTTGGAGAAGGCTTTAAGCCCTGTCAGCTCTATACTGGGGCATTGAAAGCCAAGGCAGCCAATGATGAGGGCTGTTTTTGAGCATGGAAGTTCCCATGGAGAGGGAAGCCAGAAGGAGACCCCTGAGATTATGAAGTTACCTACGCCCTTGGCCTACTCTGAGGCTGACCTTGTCTGTCCCCATCCTGTAATGTTGTGTTAAAGGAAGTAGGGATGTGCACAAACCTGTTTGGAGGGCCTTTTATGGGCCTTCAAACAGGTTCAAACATGGGGCCAGTTGGAAGTTTGAAGGCCCCAGGGGTTGGCTCTTTAAGGGCGGGGGGAGGGTGCACTTACCCATCCCACCACCTTTCCCCTGCTGGTGTCATTTTTTTGGTAAAAACCTTTAGGGCAGCAGCATAACTCCTTGCCGCCCGTTTCCTCCATCGGCCAGAAGTGGCCGGAAGTACCGGGCGCATGTGCATGGGAAGGCCAGAGAGTGCTTGGAGAGCCAGAGAGGACACTGAGGCATTCCACGGTGCACTCAGGAGCGGGCAGGCCGAATTGCCCTCCACCAGCCCTGCTCAGGCTCCACTGGAGCTTCTAGGCACTTACAAGAGGCTGTAAGTGCCCTGCTGCTGCCACTCCCCAAAGCCACTTACAGCCTCTTGTCCTGAGCTGTCAGCTGCCAGTGCATGGTCAAGGAGAGGCTGAAGAGGTTGCCACTTTCACCCTTCCACATGACCCCATCCTTCATGTCCAGGTTAAAGGCGAGGGCGAGCTGGGGCAGGAAGAAAAGCAGCCAGATCTGCCCCCAGGCTTGACCCATGCTTTCCACCCCGGGCCCCCTTCCAGACCACCAAGCCCCGGTAATTTGTACCGGCTTTCCCCCGCCTCTCATTGGCCCTGCACTCACCCACCCACTCCCAGCTCAGGGAAGGGCCACAACAAACCATCCCTAGATTAGACTCTTGCAGCATTGGAAATCCCCTGGATTTCTAGTGCTGGATTCCAGTCACATATTGTGTTCAAAGCTGGATTTGTGCCTTTATTTTCTCTGCCTGGTGACACCATGATATCTGAAACATTAAGAAAATGGGAGCGCTGTTCCCTTAACACACTTAAATTCCACTTTCAAACAAATCCAATTGGAACTTGCTTGAAATTGTCGAGAAACTCAGCTGCACTTTATTTCAAAGGAAGCTTGCTAGTTCACTGTTCAACTTTGTTTTGCAGGTTTCCATGGAAATAAACTTCACTGACCCTGATCTCAGCCATTCCATCAGTACAGAAAAGCGGGTCTCCTGCTTACAGAATCAAATGAACGGTTCTTTCAAATCTAGGCCATTGTCTGCAATGCGATACAATGGGCCTGGGATCAAAGTGTTAATTTTTTTCAAGTCCTTGGAAAGAAAGCATGATGCTCCAGCTCTGAATCTTCCATACTGGGATCACTTTTAGAAAAATGCAAAAAGTCTCTGCATTACTCCCCCTCTCAGTACATAGGAACATAGGAAACTGCCATATACTGAGTCAGACCAGTGGTCTATCTAGCTCAGTATTGTCTTCACAGACTGGCAGCGGCTTCTCCAAGGTTGCAGGCAGGAATCTCTCTCAGCCCTATCTTGGAGAAGCCAGGGAGGGAACTTGAAACCTTCTGCTCTTCCCAGAGCGGCTTCATCACCTGAGGGGAATATCTTGCAGTGCTCACACATCAAGTCTCCCATTCAGATGCAACCAGGACGGACCTTGCTTAGCTAAGGGGACAAGTCATGCTTGCTACCACAAGACCAGCTCTCCTCTCCTTAAAGTGAGTGCATTGTGCTGGATGGAAACTAGGGATGTGCATCATTGCATGAATCATGATTCGATCACTGATTCGTATCATAACCCGGCACCTTTAAATGGAGGAGAGCAGGTCTGTACTGCTCCTCTGCCACTTGCCTCAGCTTCTGGCAACAGTGGCACACACTCCCAGCTGCCCTCAGACACTGGCGACACTTGCCCCAGCTGTCCTCATGTGGTAGCAGGCAAACACATAGCCTCTGCGCATGCGCAGAGGCCATGTGCATGCCACTGCCACGTGAAGGCAGCTGGGGGGAGTGTCACTGGTGCCCAAGGAAGCTGGGGGGCATGTCACAGCACCAAGAAGCTGCAGTGAGGGGCAGAGGAGCAGCAGGTACATCCCTGCTCTCCTCCCTTTTAAAGGTGCCCGGGCTATGATACGAATCAGTGATCGAATCATGATTCATGCACAAGCCTAGTGGAAACCGGGGTGGGGTGGGGGTCAGCCCAGTAGATTCGTACATTCTGGGGGATGCTGAAGTATGGGGGGGATATATGTGGTGTATGTGTGTGTTTATTTTTAAGAACACTCCAAGCTAGTAGGGACTGAGGGTTGTTTATGTACATTGTCATAGTCTACACAGAAAGCCTTGTACTGAGTCAGACTCCAGTTTGGCTGCAAGCCCCAACACAATATTACGATTATTAAATGTTTTTGTCACTTTTCTTGAAAATGCTAGGCAAAACACAAAGATGTTCACAGTGGAACTCGTTGACTGGCATGTCTGATGGGCCCATGTTGCTGTGGGCATCTAAGGAAGTGCCGGCAATCTTGCACAAAAGCACAAATGCACAAATCCTTAAACATGTGCACCTGCACTTTGGGAATGCAACTTACATTGGAAACATCCCGTTTATGGCATCATGTTTGTGAAGTGCCTGCAGCTGCAAATGTCATGACCTGCCTTGGCCTACTGCCCAGCAGCTGCAAAAACCACTCTTTTCAGTGGGGAAGGCAGAGCCTACAGACAGGAACAGAAGGTCAGATGTAGCTAGAAGTCAGCACCGGAGAATGGATGAACAGAGAGTCATAAACGTTGCCAGAAGTCTACACGGGAATTCCACAGGATCAGGGGTAAACATGAAATAGGGTCAGACAATAACAAACAGGTCCAGATTTCTAGGTCAAGATTGCTCATGGTAGGGCTGGTCACCACAGATGTTGTTTCCAGCACAAACCCAGCTATCAGGCTGCTCTAAACAGGCAGTGTGCTGAGCGCCCTGCCCATCACTGCAGCTGGGCCTTGTCAGGGAGATGCAGCCAGGCCAGAGCTGGGACACCTGTTCCTTCTGGCCAGCCTCTTCAACCTACAGCGTTCCTCCCTCTGAGCCTGTACTCTGGCCAAGCATCACTGTCGGGGATCTGGGGCAGGCACCTCGACTTCAGTGGCCTCAAAGGCTTCATCAGGAGGAGGGAGGGAAGGAGGCAGAGGGGTCTGCAAGCCTGTCAGCTCTGGCTCTGTTGAGCCAACCGGAGTTTCAGCCTGCTCCGGGTCTTCATCTGAGGAATCCTCCTCCACGACCTCCATGGAAGTCATCACAGCAAAAGAGATGATGCACCTGAAGTATCTTGGCTTGACTCACTGGGTCACAAACTGTTTGTGTTCTTTCAATTGTCTTTTTTTTGGTGTGTGTGTGTGTCTGCCCAAGTTGAATGTGCAGCATGCCATTGTCACCTGCTTGGATATCTCCCCACTTTAGCTGTTCCAACATCCTAGGTTAAACCTGACCAGAAGGAGGAGAATGATTGCTAAATGTTATCGCTGGTTCCAGTCCTACCCTCATTTAAGTCACTGTCACACACCTATGGTTATTTAGATACTCCAGATCAGATGAAACTTGAGGAAAGGAAAGTGGTCAGAGGTCTCTGTCTTAGTTACTTGCCAAATCTTTTGGTATTCCAACTCCTTCCAGCTTACTCCTGGAAGATAGTGAGCTCTTACACATCATCCTATGGGGTGGTTTCGGGGTGGGGAGATTAAAGAGCTTCTACCCTGGTAGCCATAGCTGAGTAGATTTTCTGTTTGAGTCTGCAAACTCAGTGCAAACATGATCGAAGCAGCCATAGACTCCATTGAAGAAATCAGGAGCTGGGTCCTATGAGGATCAAGTCATATTTCACAGAATGCTTTGCACTGCCCAGTGAATGGCAACCCTCATTACATCATCAGTTGTCTCCTGTTTGGCCATGATGGGGGAGGCAGTGAGACCAGCCCTACTGACCATGTTGCAAGCAAAAAACCATAGATTGTGCTTTGCAGCATGGCACATTCACAGATGCCAGCCCCTGCAGTCACTGTGCTCTATTACAGTCATGGCTGCCAGTAGCAGGACTTGTCACAGGACCTGCTACAAAAGGGAAATTGATCCACATGACCAAAATATTGAGGTATGGGAGCTCTCTTTCTGTCCTACCTTGGCAAAAGAACAAGGTACAGAAGCTTGGCTGCCTACATTTGAGCGAGCTGGGTTGGAGGGATTTGCATGGGTTCTACAGACCTGGCCTGCATACCTCCTACCTTCATTCTGATAGTCATTTGTTATACCCCACTGAATGGACCAGCTTCAGGACATATAATCCTATATTTGGGGAATACAGAGAAAGATAGACAGCTCATCAGGGTATAAAGCAAAGCTATTCTAGTTACTGCTCCCATGCTTAGATATAGGTCTTAGATCTTAAGCAAACACACCAGGTGCTGTCACTGTCCGTGGTATTAATTTCAAGGGTATTTAGTTCAGCACGCTGGCTAGCTCCCAGTCTTTAGCTTCCCAGACAAAACATAACTTTGAAGCTTCTTCACACCCAAATTCGCAATCAAGTTTGCTACAGCTATACTGGTGTTAGGCCAGTCTTTCCCACAGCCCATGTGCAAAAATATCAATGGTGGTTGTTTGTTCTTAAACATGAAGTGTTCATGAAATAAAGATTCCAGCCAATCAGGGCTCCCCAGTTGTATGTGCATAGGTGTTTAGCAACACACACCGGTTTACAGAATTCCAATTTAAATACCAGGTTGCAAACATGGTTGCTTTATAGAAGTGTGAAGTGGGTTGTTTTCTATAAGTACGTCTCCAAAACATACATGGAGGACAGAAAACAAGATTGGGAATGAGGCCATAGCTCAGTGGAAGAGCATCTGCTGTAGATGCAGAAGATCCCAGGAGATAGAGCTGGGAAGACTCCTGCCTGTTGGAGTTCTCCTCCTACTCTTGGAGAGCCACTGCCAGTTGGTGTACTACTACTACTACTACTACTACTACTACTACTACTACTACTACATATATTTATATACCACCCTTCAACCAAAGTTCTCAAAACGATTTACATAGAAAAATAAATTGTGTAGACAATTCTGAGCTAGATGGACCAATGGTCTGACTTAGTAGAAGGTAGCTTTCTATGTTCCTACATTCCTAAGATTATTCAAGACAAAACTTTTAAGGTCAAGATAAGACCTGGAATCATCCAGCTAAGAATTAAACCCATACGGTGTTTCCCTGGAGTCCAGAGTTGGATGTGCAAGAGAGAGAAAATGTTAATTCATTTTCTTCCTTCGTTCTTTCTCTCTTTTCATTTGGTTTCATTCATTTGGTTTGCTTGTTCCATTTTTGCTTTCATTCACTTTCATTTTCCCCATTCATTTTTGTTTCCCTTTTATTTCAGTGGAGACCCATTCCATCTTTTAATGCATAACTGCTGAGTCTTCCAGCCAAATGGCATTGAATTTTGAAGGGTTGCACCATGTCCTTAGGGCATTGATCACACCTGCAAAACTTTGATTGACATGACATCCTATTTTGGGTGTTCAGTAACTGCTCCTCTGTCCTGGCAGAAACTCAAACACTCCTACTGCTTTCCCCCTCTCCTCTGCACACACTTCGTGCCCACTGCTCCTTTGAAGTCAATGCCAAGCTTTAACTACTTGTTTGCCTTATAAACCTGCTCAGAAAAAGGAAAAAAACAACCCTTGCCTATGTGTTGGAAATTTGGAAGGTTTTATCCTTCGAGTAGTTGTACAGAACCTACAAAGTTCATGCCAATACTCTGGGAAAGAGTGAAGTCAAGAACAGCAGAAAACCTGCTTGGTCTTTCTGACTGAAATCAATGTAGGGCTTGTACTAAATTGTGAGCCTTTTTAGAATGCCTCTGAAATGAGAAAAAATTGCCCTAACTGTCTAGATTCCACCCACCCCCCTCCCAATGCAATGTCTTAATGAAGTAGTAAAGGTAAAGTGTGTCATCAAGTTGATGTTGACTCCTGGCGCCCACAGAGCCCTGCAGTTGTCTTGGGTAGAATACAGGAGGGGTTTACCATTGCCTCCTCCTGCGCAGTATGAGATGATGCCTTTCAGCATCTTCCTATATCGCTGCTGCCTGACATAGTAGCAGTAGGGATTCAAACTGGCAACCTTCTGCTTGTTAGTCAAGCATTTCCCTGCTGTGCCACTTAAGGTGTAGAATACCTGAAATGTCATGGCAAATAGGATGGACAACACAGAAGTTATAAGCAGCAGAAAAGTTGCTGAATCTCTTTCACTGAAATGAATGCAAAGCTTATAATAGCTGTTTACTTTTTTTAAAAAAAAATGTCCATAACACAAGCAACTTGTGTTCTATATATCTGAAAATGTTCAAATATTGAGAGTCAAAGGAGTAGGAGAGCACTTGGAACATTCTTGCAAGTCAGATGGGAAATTTATTTCTGTTGTAACAGAAATACAAGCAGCAGAAAAGCTGCTAGATTTCTGTAATTAAAATCAATACACATTTTATACAAATGTGCACTTCTAAAACTTCATGTAGAACATGTTTGATGTGTTCAGTCGCTCTGAAATCTGGCAGGTATGATACCTTTAGGATGTAATACAATCCCTCAAAATCTTATGCGGTTGGACAACACTAAAGTTACAAACGTCAAAAGAGAGGATAAGTCTCCCTTTCAATCAATGGAAAACAAATGTGAATGCAAATAGATGAATTTCTATTATTTTTTATCTTTCCATTTGTCTTCAAAGCAAAATGAATGAAAACAAATGAGGCAAATTTGTTTCATTTCCATTAATTTTGAAAACAAATTTAAACCATTAAATTTAATTATAAATTAATTGATTTTTAATTGGCAAGCCAGTTATACTAGCCTATTGGGCCCCAACAACCAGAGAGGTTCTCTAGAGTTCAATTTCCTACAGGGATTCTGAACAAATATGCAAGAGTTTTACGAATTGGGGAGAAGACTGGATATTGTGATGAAGAGGCTGTTTCCTCCTTGTTCTGGATCAGCAATTTCTAGATCCTGGTTTGCAGTTCCTAATTTGTTATCCAGTTCAAATGAGCTGAAGTAGTTTTCTAATATAGTTCTTCAGCCACCTACAAAATCAGGAGGAGAATGACAAAGAGCTTTGGCTATTTAGTCAAGCAAATACAGAGGAAGCAATAACTTTTAAGGCAATGTGTGTGCCAAGTTAACTAATGGGACTGTCTGTGGGGAACACTGAAGGATGATCAAATTCTTTTGCTGTTTTTCTCCCTTCCTCAGCTTGAGATAACTTCTGTTTGAAGAAGAACTTTCACCCTAAAAATACAACCAAGCACAAATCTCTTTTGAATCAGAGGCATTTTCAAAGTCACAACACATACATTATCTCCACCCTATTTGACACTTGGCTACAAAACATTTTCTGGGGGGTATTACAAATGGGGAAAAGGAAGGGACAATAATACTATATTTTACAAAAGCCTTTTCTCTTTTGAATGAGCTTTATTGCTGGTCTTGTAAAGACAGAATTTAAAAATAATGAGCACTCCATATCCCTACAGCCCAGATTAATCTAGTTTGTCATCTGATTCTGGTATGATAAATCATCTCAGAATCTTGCTAGGTTGCACCCTGAGTAAAGAATAAATAAATAGACATGAATAATTATGTTCCACTCACTTGATGCAGGAGTACCAGCTTCATTGCGAAGGCATTTTATTCCAGAGTAATGTACCTTTTTAATGGCCTCGTGGCCTCTCTACAGGCAGGGGAGAGTGGATATTCACCCCTCACCCCTGCCACATCTAGGATAGCTTTTGTGGGATTTCACTGCCCTAGAACGGAACTGCAGAGCTGAACATTATTGTTTTGATGATGGTGTTAGTATTTGAACATTTCTACCTCACCTTTCCTTCCAGACTGCAGCTGAAGGCAATGACAACAAAAGCTACAATATAATAAATTAACAAAAACCAGTTCAAAAAAGAATGAGCACAAACAATACAGAACAAGAGCAAATTAACTTTAAAAAAATGTTTTTCTCCCAACACCAGAAGCCAGGCAAAATCATTCACCAAAAGCACAATTATGAAGCTGTTAGCCTGATGAAAAGAATGAAGAGTAGGCCTCTGGGGGAGAAAGTTCCACAGAATCAGTGCCACCACCCCAAAGGACCTGCTCCTAGTAGGGTTGTGCACAAATCTGTTCAGATGCCCTTTTATGGGTCTCCAAACAGGTTCAAACACACGGGTGGGTGGGTGGGTTCCGAAGATTGAGGCCGGGGATGCCACTTTAAGGGTGGGGGAGGGTGCACACCACTTACCCCTCCCCCTGCTTTGCCCCCGCCAGCGCTCATCGTCCACAAAAGCCTTTGGGGTGGCAGTGTACCTCCCTGCTGCCCCTTCCCTCTCTTCGGCCGGAAGTGGCCGGAAGTACCAGTTGCATGTGTACTTTTTAGAAGAAACCTAACTTCTAAATCATTTAGGATTTTAAAAGTAACATGATCTGTTCCCAGTTAGGGAGTGGCTGTGCTGAATCAGGGAAGGTCTAGGGAGAGTTATTCTTGAATAAGATACTATAGGCTCAAGTTACATAGGGAACTACATTATCTCTCTCCAGTTTCCACCTATTTCAACCTTCTGACATCTCACTGCAGCATTCTTCTGTCTTTGGTTATTCCTTTCCAGGATGGATATAGAATAGATACCAACACAACCAAAAACAGAAGTTAGTAGGTAACCTTTGATCACTTTAAAGCTAGTGGCCCCTATCCACAGTTATTTCTGACTTGGTCTCATTGGTTTTTTTCTGTTGGTTTAATTGGACTTATTCATGGCTAACTCAAGCTGGACTGGCCCAATGCTTTTAGTGGATCCTATATTTGGTTCAAATGCCTGCTTACCTGGTGCCTCATTGAGTGGTTTGGGGCATCTCCCTCCATTCCCTGTCTATAAAATATGAATAGAGGCCTGCCTTACAGGGTTGTTATGGAGTTGTCTGAGACAAGAACTGTCAAAAGATCCTGTATACCTGCCTCCAGAGGACACAGTCAGTAACAACCTCTGAATATATTTGGAAGGACATTTTTATGAAAGAAAAAGGCTCCAATACTGAAGCTGGATAGGAGGGTTAGTGGCCTAGGTGCAGGGTTCCTTCTCAGATGTTGTTGGACAATAACTCCCACCATCCCCAGCCAGATGGGAGTTGTAGTCAAACTATATCTGGGAACTCAAGTTTGGGAACACCTGGTCTGGGGTAAGGACATAGGGCATCTTCCCCAACAGACCCTATGGGAAGGAGGAAGTTCTCTAGGAACAGAGAATTTTCTGCCTTGCAGCAGGCAAGGCTTTGAGCCATATTCCTGGGGCATCTCGGCTAGCTATGTATACCCATCCTCCTAAGCATCTCATAGGGAGAGGTTAGAGCTGGTCTTAGAACTGGTGCATGGACTGCCCCATTCCTTCAATTAAGCTGTGGCCTCTTGCCCCATTTGTTTTTCTTCCTCCCATCTATGAACATCCATAGATGTTCAGCAATCTATGAAGTTTATTCAAACACAAACAGGGGTCATTGCAGTATACATTAGTACACATAAGTCCTGTCCACATGTTATGTTCAATTTACATACAACCTGTGCATAGTGAACGCATGTACAGATCCAGATGCACATACAGCAGTACACTTCCGATCTGTATCTTGCACTGTATCTTTCATTCATAGAAAAACATGTATGTGTGCAAGGTACCTGAACACACATACAATATAATGTCTGAATAGGGTTATGGACAGTTACGCTTCGAGATGGAAGGTGGCATTAAGACATAAGCTACAATCTTATGGCCTTTCCCAGGAGGAGCTTATCAGGATGGGGTATGACCTAGCAATACATCAAACAGCGTGCATTTGATATAGAAATGCAAGAAGAGTCAGCTAAGCTGCCCAGAGGGATTTTATATAGGTAATCAGTTTTCAAACGTAAAACCTGCTGAATACCTAATCAGCAAAATTAACAACAGCAAAATTCAGAAGAGCCATGACCTTTGCTCAGCTAAATGTACTCCCCACTGCAGTTTTAGAGGGGAAGTTCAAGAAACTACCATACTCAACCCGTCTCTGCCTTTGTGGCTCGGGAGGTATAGAAACAACTGCACACATATTACTTCTCTGTACATTCTACAAGGATATTCAAATAATTTTATTTCCTTGTTTTTAATGGAATTTCCTGGCCACACTGATGAGTTTTATTTAAATTACTTGCTGTCAAATTTTAAAGACACAGTGTCTTGGAATGTGGCCAAGTTTTGCAATGTAGTCTGTAAAATCCATAAGGAACTGACAATCTGATTATTGTTGGCAGTTGTTGTTTGATTATTATTGCTGGTCAATGACCAAAATAAAGCTAGCTCTCTCTCTCTCTCTCTCTCTCTCTCTCTCTCTCTCTATCTATCTATCTATCTATCTGAATAGAGCTTTTAATATCTGCTTGATGAAGTACTTCTAACATCACATTTTTGTCTATTTCAAGTGATCATGTGAATGCCTACACATTGTGAATTGAAGAAGAAGAAGAAGAAGAAGAAGAAGAAGAAGAAGAAGAAGAAGAAGAAGAAGAAGAAGAAGAAGAAGAAGAAGAAGAAGATTTATACCCCACCCCTTCAGTACACTACTGGTTTTAAAACTGAAATTAAAAGTAATCAGTAAAAAGCTGATAGCTAAGAAATCTACCAGATAAAAGCAGAGGATAAGACATTTAAAGGCCTCTCTTAAAAGTACATATTCAGTTGTTTCTTAAGAAAAAGATGCTTATTAGGTCTTATCCTATCTCTGGAAAAGTATCATAACTGACCATTCTTCACATAACATTTCTGTGCTCGTAATCCTTTCAAAAAGACAATCTGAGAGCACAGATTTTACACTGGAAATTACCCCAATTTTCTCACTAAGAACTCTAATAAAAGCAGACATGGAATGAAAATCTGGATATCTATGTTATGCCATGCAACATCAACAGATGCAAATATGCTTTATGTTTCCCATGGCCAGTTTACTATACAATGGCCACTAGGGGTCCTAAAGCACCAGGGATTCTGAAAATGTTTCTTCCTCTGAAGAGAAAGGCAGAAAAGTGATTCTTCAGAAGGGAATATATATATAGAGAGAGTTACTGAGGGGAACTGTGGCAGTCAGTATAAACAAACAGAATCAGGGACTGATTAGAGAAAGGATCAAAGAGTCCCCTCTATCACATCTTGATTTCAGCTGTTGTGAGCGCTGATATAATCAGCAAATTGTATCCTCCTAGATTCCCATATATTTAATCCACTATCTTTGTGACTCTTGAAGAAATTGGGAATCAACTGTTTTTGTCAAAATCTAACATATTAGCATGGATTCACGATATGTTCTCTGGATGTGGGCTTATCGGGCATTCTAGATATCTATGTTGAAGAAACAATGCTGGGCCACTAAATAGTCTGATCCAACAGGCCTGTACTGATGTTTTTATGTTCTCACATGAAGGTAGGAAAACCCAACAGCTTCTGAAAAGCTTGGAGACTGTGTCTCTGTTATCTGCTCTTCCAGGCAACTTGACACTGGGAGACATTTGCACCTATATACATGCAGCTTCCAGAAAGCGGTGATTTGTCCAAGGTGGGAAATAGCAAATTAGGTTGGGATTCTTTGGTGGGCACACGATAATGCAGTCTTGCTGAATTTATGCAGATCTGGATCTGGTCATTTCCTGGGTGAGAGACCACCTGGGAACTGCCTGTATGCTGCCTTCTATTTTATGATAGAAGAAAAGTGGGGAATCAACAATAAAAAACCTATCTGTTGTTTTTTTAAACCCTTAGAACCTATCTGTTTGGCCTGGTTTTCCAGGGTTTTTTAATTGTTGTAAATGGTTTTAATGTTGTAACCTGGTTTTTCAGGGTTTTTAAATTGTTTTGATTGTTTAATTGTTGTTTTATGGTGTTTTATGCTTTCTATTTTAATTGATTTTAATGGTTTTGTTTTATTTGTAAACCGCCCTGAGCTATTTTGGAAGGGCAGTATAAAAACTGAATGAATGAATGAATGAATGAATGGATGAATGAATAAAGTGCTAGTTAGGTCATGAAGTTAGCAAGCTGCAAACAAGT
This sequence comes from Hemicordylus capensis, assembly GCF_027244095.1. NCBI lineage: Eukaryota > Metazoa > Chordata > Lepidosauria > Squamata > Cordylidae > Hemicordylus > Hemicordylus capensis. Next base: position 20,024,885 of record NC_069661.1, on the reverse strand, counting down.
GAGGGCATAAAACCAGGCATTCATCATTTATTTGAACCTTTATTATTTGTAAAAACCTAGAAGATCTAAAGTCCATTCTCAATGTAAACTACCAGGAACCTCAACTCATTTGAAAGTTTTAAAAAGTCTGTCCTGATCATTTCAGCATTTTCATGCATATCCTGTTTGCTCATATTCCATACAGGTTTCCTTTCTGTTAGGAGAGGAGAGCTGGTCAGGAGAGGAGAGCTGGTCTTGTGGTAGCAAGCATGACTTGTCTCCTTAACTAAACAGGGTCCGCCCTGGCAGCATATGAAAGGGAGACAAGAAGCATGAGCACTGTAAGATATTCCTCTTAGGGGACGGAGCCGCTCTGGGAAGAGCAACTAAGTTCCTTCCCTGGCAGCATCTCCAAGATAGGGCTGAGAGAGATTCCTGCCTGCAACCTTGGAGAAGCTGCTGCCAGTCTGCGAAGACAAAACTGAGCTAGATAGACCAATGGTCTGACTCAGTATATGGCAGCTTCCTATGTTCCTAGGATGAAAGGCTGCCATTACCCACTTTGGCCATGCTCTCATGATGAATACGATAGTAGTTAAAGAGTTCGCTGCAATTGGCGAGCCCCACATGTTCCTGAGGAGCATGTCATGAGAACCCAGAATTTCCAGGCAATCCCAGTCAAATCGTTTCAGTTAACCAGCATTTAACCAGGATCACTAATCAGGATTGGATCCTGTTTATTCGATCCCACTTTAAATGCTGGACAACTGAAGCGATTTGACTGGGATTGCCCAGAAATTCTGGGTTCTCATGACATGCTCCATGAGAGCATGCAAGGCTCACCGATTTTGGTTAACTCTTTAATGGTGATCGAACGGTGCCTGTATAAGTTTTTTTTAAAAAAATAGGTCATTCTCACAACAAAATGGGGATGCGGAGCTTGAGGGAATGCGGAAACCTACCTTTCTGCTCCCACATGACATAAGCCTGATCAGAGTTCCACCACCCACACGACTGGCCCCTCAGCACACCAGGCAGCAATCACGGGGAAGGAAGCCGGGTCAATAGCTATCCCACAATGCACCGCATGAGCAAAGCAGTGCATTGCAAAAGCTCTATGCTGCCTGGCTGCTCCCCCCTCCAGTTATATGACCAAGATGGCTGCCGGCAGCCCGATGACCCACACAACCAGTGAGTGAGGTAGGATGCACATGCTTTTCTTCCTATGTCACTGGAAGCCTGAGTTTAAACTCTGGGCTACCAAGGGAAGGAGTGACAGGATCGGGAGCGATCCTGGAGCTTCACACAACCAGCCCTACCTGGGCTAGCCTTGTCCTACTGTCCTACCCTGGTTCGGCTGATCATGTGAATGGCCTTAATGACTGGGCAGCATCCAGGCTAAGTTAGTCATGACAAAGTCCCATTGAAATTAATGGGACTTAAGTTAGTCATGACTAACATGTCTCATTGATTTCAGTGGTGCTTAGTCATAACTAACTTGTCTAGATGCTGCCCAACACATGTACATTTCCTAGCGCTGAGGTGAAAATGCCTCCCCCCATTTTTACCACCCCATTGACAGCAAAATTCCCCATTTGAGAGGTCAAAACAAGGATGAAAGGTGATGAAACAGGGGTCTTACCAGGCCAACACAGGGTCTTATGGGACCAGCACTCTTCCCACTCCTCTGGGTCACCTAGGGGCCTTGAGTAAGGGTTCTGACATAAGACGGTCTTATGGGGATGGTCTTGGGGGGGTGGGTCTTACAAGCATGTCTGGGGTAAAATGGCAGTTGCCGAGAAGAGGTACCATGAAACAGAGTGGCAAAGACAAAAAAAAAAAAAAAACACACCCAACAATCAGCTCAGCACTAGAATGTTTGTGACCTGACTGAATTTCCTGAGCCAACCAATGTGAGAAGGCATGGGTAGGCGGGATCTGCATGTCCGCATGGGTGGGTGGGATCTGGGTTCAGCTGCCATTTACTCTGCTCACCAGGGGCTAACCACAATCCACAGTTGTCTACATGAACACAACAGCCATGTTAAATATTCTTTAACTTCACCCTCAATCCTGGGCCAGCTTACATTTCAATAACATAGGGTATGCAAATTAGCAATGGGCAAGTATTGATCCATTATGAACTGTCCACTTATCTCCTTGAGAACACTCCACCCTTCCTTTTACATGCTATCTCCAAAGCTTTATATTCTCATTTCGTACCCAAAGACGATAAGAGAGGGAACAATAAGATGACAAATATGTGGGAAGAAAACAAATAATACAGTCATTAAAAACAAAACAAAACGGACACACAACATAACCAGGAAATGAAATAAAGAAATAGTTTGCAGCCTGTTTCTGCCAAATTTATTCCACTATACCTGTTTACACGCTTATTAATTTAAGCAGTTCTTTTTCCTAATAGGATACCTACTCCTATAATTTGAAATCAAATCCTATTTTGGCTGTGTTGCACATCCCCAACAGCAGAGACATGAATTTCATCCCATGTACGATGTAGTTCTATAAAATGTGTCCAGCACAGTTTGGTCAGGCAAGAAGTGATGAGGAGAAGAATGTGAGATTTCTAAAATGAGCCGCACTAGCTAGAAAAAGGAGCTGTCACTATCGTTCTCAGTTTTATTTGGATAACATTTAGATGAGTGTAATCCTGAGCAGCAAGACTGCTCGGAAAAAGCCAACTGAACCAAAAGGATTACTGCAAAGAAACAAAAATGGCCCAGAGCTTGAGCTAATATTGGACTACATTTAGCACCACTCCAGGCGTAAGGATAGAAACTGTGATGGGATAGTAACTAGGAGGATTGTAACATAGGGATAGTAACATAAAATCATAACTATGTCATAAGCCAGGGGTTCTCAGATTTTGGTCTCTAGATCTTGTTATTATATATATTATTTATTTATTTATTTATTACATTTATAAACCGCCCCATCCAAAGGCTCTGGGCGGTGTTCTTTTGCTATCTTTTTAGTTGTCTTATGTTTTATAAAAATCTTTTACTGTACTGATTTGTTTTTATATGCCTTATCTTAAGCTGCCTTGAGAGCTCTGTTCTTAAAGTGGAAGGGAGTTAGAAATCCTGCAGTAAATAAAAATCAATAAATAAGGACTCAAAACAGGTTCTTGGCTGTATGGTATCGATGTGGGACAAAAATTAGAGCCTGCTCTTGATTGCCTTTCAGCCAGCAGGATTGATACAACCTCTTTTGTACAGGAGCAAGGCAATGTCATTTTGTCTCTTGTAAAGGTTACTGCATTATACCACGTCAGACCATTGGTCCATCCAACTGTCTACACCAGCTGGCAGCAGCTCTCCAGGGGTTCAGATGCGTCTTTCCCATCCTTACCTGGAGATGCCAGGGAGAGGAGAGCTGGACTTGTAGGAAGCATGACTTGTCCCCTTAGCTAAGCAGGGTCTGCCCTGGTTGCATATGAATGGGTGACTAGAAGTGAGAGCACTGTAAGAGATTCCCCTCAGGGGAGCAGAAGGTTTCAATTTCCCTCCCTGGCTAGGTCTGAGAGAGATTCCTGCCTGCAACCTTGGAGAAGCTGCTGCCAGTCTGTGAAGACAATACTGAGCTAGATGGACCTATGGTTTGACTCAGTATATGGCAGCTTCCTATGTTCCTACCAGGGAGATGCCAGGGATGCTTAGGAGCTGGGTCAACTCTGGGGTGGAAATGAGTTACACTGTGGACTCCTCTGACTTTAGATTAGGAATCTGCACGAACTGTGGTTCAATGGTATTGCAGTTCAGGAACTTTAAGAAAGTGGAGCTCTCCACTGTCCCTTCCAGGTTCCTGCTGGGGTGGTGCACATCCTAAAAGGCCTCGCGTGTTGCTGACCACACAAATGGTGTCCGTGCATGCACAGATGCCATGTGCGTGCTGGTGCCATGTGGGGCTTTTGGGGATGCATGCCGTTCTCCACTTTCTTAAAGCTGCAATACTGAATCACGCTCGAACTGCAGGTCGAACCGCAGGTCAGACTGCAAGTCATGCACATCTCTACTTTAGATGACATGGAGAGGGGCAGGAACATAAGAGGACCATACTGGATCAGACCACAGATCGATGTAGTCCAGCCTGTTTCCCATAGTGGCCAACCAGATGACTCTGGAAGGTTCAGAAGTGAGACCAAAAGCTCTCTTGTGCTGTTGCTTCTCAGACAGCAACTGGTATGAAGATGTGTGCTACCTCTGAATCTGGAGGTAGAAAGGCTGAAGGCAGCTTCCAGGGACAAAACAGGCGGACTGGAAGCCAAAAGTCTGGAGTTGCACACAGAGGCACTCTTACCCCTGGACTTTGGGGCCAAGGTCCAGGGCCTCCACACCCCATAGGGCCCCCCAAGTCATCTTTAGTCTGGCCTGGGTGGTGTGGTATGTGCCCTCAAGAACCTACGTGTTAACAAATGATGCTTAACTTGCAGCGGTGGGCCTCCAAAAACCTTTAGGTCCAGGTTCCAAAATTACCTAGGTGCACCCCTCCCCCCTTGCACAGGGAGGGTAGAATGGCCTCTCCCTGACATGACTGAGCTACTCGATCTGAGGGTTGTGTGGGGTGGCAGAAACCGTTTGAATTTATGAGTCAAGCTGTCATATTTTTCACAATAGCCATTAACACTTTAGCTAACACTAACATTACATTAACACTTCCAGGATTGCTTCCAAGAGTCACCTGATTCCTGGAGATTGATGCTGATTCCTGGAGGGTCATTTCCTGGAGATTCAAGACCTACCTGAAGAGACCCCAGGCCGGAGGAGACTCCAGACCTACTTGGAGTCTCTAGGCCTACTTGTAGACTGAATTGAGGGCTTGAGCTACAGAAGGTGGCCTGCCCCCTTATCTTTTGTGCCAGTGTAACCTCCTCTTATTTCTTCCAAAATCCATGTTCCAGAGGCCAACACAGAAATGAATTCAGAGGCAAATTAAAAGAAATCATAAACAGTTGAAATCCACAGGGTGCAAATGCCAAAGTAACTGTGGCAAAGCCAATTGCCCCATGCCATGAAGTGGCTCTTTGGCCATCCCTTTCTGGAACTTTCTGGAATTGGCCTACCTCAGAGAGCCATTGTGAGGATTAATTAGGTAAATATTTTAAAGCACTATACATGCTGAAAGCGCTTTCAGGATGATCAATAGCTGTATTTAATCTCAGTAAACATCTTGGAGATTTGCTATGCATACACATACACACACACACACACAGTATCAAGACTACTTGACATCTTATTTTCCTTCCATAGCAGCCAAAGGAAGAGCATAACACACACAAAAAGGATTAGGTTTAGCTTTTCAACTACCTCTAGGCTTCCCCCCTCCCCCCACCAATTTCTCCATATGTTTTCATTTTTATGTTAATTTTCTTTTCATTCATCTCGAAGCCCCAAGCTGTGCACACTCTTCAAGGAAATGCTGGTACCCAGCAGCCAGAAGCTGCTGCAGCCAAGAATGCTATTAAAATGCATGCCTCGTTTTGGGTTTTTTTGTTTTGCTTCTTTTGCCTCAGGTGCTTCGATATGGATTTTCAAAACTCAGCTGGAAAAGCTCAGCTGTAAGATCAGAGGCTATAAATCTGGAGTCTTTGATCCTCAATTACTTGTTAAGGAAACCGTGCATGCATTTATAACCAAAATAAGAACAAGCACTAGCAGTAGCAAATCTACATAGTTCAGGGGCTGGCGGGTTGCCAGACTGGGTGGCAGGTGGAAAGGGGGACTGAGTTGATGTCTTATTCCTTGGTTTGTTCTCCTTACCTAAACCAAAAAGATGCTAAAGGGCCCATTTGTATTGGCCCAATGCCACGTGCCACTCCCACTGAAGAAAAGAAAGGGTAGGGGCATTGCTACGCCCTCAAAGTATCTGGGGCTGGGGCTGTTGTGGCCCAGTGATGCACACGGGGATGAAAAACCCCAACTTCAAGTATACACTGATGGGATCTGAGCTGTTGGTGACTGACCAGGAGAGAGATCTTGGGGTCGTGGTGGACAGCTTGTTGTAAGTGTTGACTCAATGTGCGGAAGCTGTGAAAAAGGCCAATTCCATGCTAGGGATCATTAGGAAGGGGATTGGAAATAAAATGGCTAATATTATAATGCCCTTATACAAAACTATGGTGCAGCCACACTTGGAGTACTGCATACAATTCTGGCCACCACATCTAAAAAAGGACATTGTAGAACTAGAAAAGGTGCAGAAGAGGGCAACCAAGATGATCAGGGGCCTAGAGCACCTTTCTTATGAGGCAAGACTACAACACCTGGGGCTTTTTAGTTTAGAAAAAAGACGACTGAGGGGAGACATGATAGAGGTCTATAAAATCATGCATGGTGTGGAGAAAGTGGATAGAGAGAAATTCTTCTCCCTCTCCCATAACACTAGAACCAGGGGTCATCCCATGAAATTGATTGCCGGGAAATCTAGGACCAACAAAGAGAAGTACTTTTTCATGCAATGCATAATCCACTTGTGGAATTCTCTGCTACAAGATGTGGTGACAGCCAAAAACCAGGATGGCTTTAAGAAGGGTTTGGATAACTTCATGGGGGAGACGTCTATCAATGGCTATTAGTCGGAGGGCTAGAGGCCACCTCCAGCCTCAAAGGCAGGATGCCTCTGAGTATCAGTTGCAGGGGAGTGACAGCAGGAGGGAGAGCATGTCTTCAACTCCTGCCTGTGGCTTCTGGCAGCATCTAGTGGGCCACTGTACGAAACAGGATGCTGGACTAGATGGGCCTTGGGCCTGATCCAGCAGGGCTATTCTTATGTACTTATGCCATAGGCGGCGAGACATTTTTTTTAACCTTTACGGTTCCGACGCGGGCAGCCTTTGTCACTGTTGCCATTGCTTGCTGCTACCACCACCACCAATGGCAGCAGCAGAACTGAACAGTGCGCCACTGCCCAGCCTGCAAATGGCCAGCCAGGAAGTGATGCGTGTGTTTAGCCCCTCTGCCACTGTCCTTGAGGCGAGGTCTGGTGCCCCCCCCCCAAAAAAACATTGGGGGCCTTTACCCCCCAACAATGCCATCAGGAAAAGGAGACATTCCTCAGACACACATCAGTAAAGCCCAGCTCCGACATTATTTTAAAAGAGGCTTTATGTGAGGACACTGCAGGCGGGACTTTCATGTGTGCAGTGGGTGGGTGGGCGGGACTTCCAGGGCGCATCTGGGGGTTTATACTGGTGTACAGCCTCTTTTCAAATGACGTCGGAATCAGACTTTTGTGCTGCTGTCTTCCTACCTCCTCATGGTGCCGCTGTGCCACTAAAGGCATTCAGTGGCAGACATGCATCTGTGCCCTTCATGCAGGGGTGGCCCAAGGGTCTGAGGTGAGGCACCACATGCTGCCTTGCCCCATAACCCTGGTGGAGCCAGCCTCCTTTCCAAACCAGCCCTTGCAAGCATTGAAAATGCAGTGGAAGGGGACAGAGGGGTGGGATGGTTGCTGTCAGCCTCTTCTTTTGTCCTTGTTCTTCCAGCTTTGCAAGGGATGTGAAGAGACCTGCTCCTTGCAAGGCTTGGTCCAGGGCTGGAGGGAGGCCAGAGGTGGCCCAGGTTCTGCCTCTGCCACGGCCCCCTAGCTCCGCCCCCTGAGTCTGATGTCAGATGTAGGGGCGTGGTTTAGCTCCCAAACGGGGCCGCGCAGCCCAGTTTGGGAGTTAAACCAGCCAGTGCTGTGTTCACAGCATGGCCAGAGTGATTCTCCCTGCCCTTTAAAGGCCTGCGTGACCCTGTTTGGGAGTTAGATCAGCCAGAGCTACTTTGAAAGGAAGGGGGCAGCCGCTCCGGCCATGCTGCAAACGCAGTGCTGGCTGATCTAACTCCCAAATGGGGTCACAGAGCCATGTTTGGGAGATAAATCATGCCCTCCACATCTGACGTCCGATGTGGAGGGTATGTCTGGGTCACCAGGTGTGGCCCCTGAGGGGTGTTGGCCCAGGTTCTTTAAACCCGTCTGCTCAATGGTGGTTCCGCCCATGGCTTGGTCCCAAAGAGATGCTCTGATGGCAGTGGCAAGGGGGTGTTTTGCCTCATGGAAGAAGCCTTATTCAGAAGATGCTCTACAAGTGTACCGATATCTGTACACTTGTACCTGTGTTTGTGTTAAAAATGAACCATGGTACAGGCCCCTCAAATGCATGGGACAGATAGGAAGTGTGCTGTTGTGCTCATGTGAATGACTGTACCTGTTACAGATCTGTACATGTATTGTATGAGTGTTGAACATAACGTGTGAATGGGGCTAGACCCATGCCTGCATCCATGCTCATTTACTTGGGAGCAAGTCCCATGTAATTTAGTGGGGCTTACTGCTCAGTAAGTGTGAATACGTTTGCAGCCTCAAATGGGTAGAGAGTCTTTTTTAATATAATGCTTCGCAGTGATCAGGTTCCTTGGCACAGAGCTAATTTCTGTGAACTGGGATGTTGCCAAGTCAAACCTTAACTCTGCCACGGACTTACTGGGTGGTCTTCAGCAAACCTCCCAACTCATCTGCGGTATACAGATAATAGTCTTGACCTATCTTGCAGGGCTAAGGAATGGATTATTCATAATATATGTGAAGCATTTTGAATGCTTACAATGCACTCTGTAGAAATGCTAAGTATTGTTATTATTAGCGATCTGAAGCCTGGTGGATGATCCATCTGCTGATAAGCATGCATGTCTGCTCATTCAGATTTGTTCCTGCTTTCTTTAGAAAATGGTTCCTATATATTTCTGGATCATTCAGAGGTCTTCACAATACTTGTAATTTTGCTCTGCTTCTGGTACATCATGTTTCCCTGATGGTGGAATAGATAAACAAAGCAAAACCAAACTAATTGCAAGTGCCCTGTAGGTCTTTCAGATTCAAGCAGGGATTAATGTATGTCTTCTGATAGAGGCTTATGGCCACATCGTTTATTTGTAAAAGAAAAAAGAAAAAAATTGAAGAATTATTTCTGAGCCTTTAATATGCAGAGCTGATGAAAGCCACACTTGTTTAATGGAATGAAGTGATAAATTCATGAACCCTTTTTTGTCATGAACCCTGCCTCCTATTAAGACAATCTGGGGAGGTCCGGATATGAGTGCTGCCAGCTTGTCTGGTGGCGACTCAGGTCTGGGCCTTCTCTATGGCTGCCCCAAGGAATGCTCTCCCTGTCAAAATAAGAGCTTCTTCATCTCTGATTGCTTTCTAGACTCTTAAGACACACCTATTTCCTCAGGCTTTTGATTAAAACTAATTTTAAACCGTTTTTTAAAAAACTCTGTTAATCTATATATATAATTCTCTAAGGCGTACCCATGGCTAATCCCATGCATGGCAGCTCTTGCGAGAGTTTGTGAGCAGAAGCAACTGACTGGGCAGTGGAGATTCCATAAGCAGATAGGGAGGAGGAGTCTGTGAGAGCAGAAGCACCATGGTGATTGGACAGTGGGAATTCCATTGGCAAATGGCGGGAGGAGCCTGTGGCACCATTGTGATTGGGCAGTGGGGATTCTATATGCAGATAGGGAGGAGGATCAGAGCCTGTGATGGTTAAGGTCAGTTGGAATGCAACTGTTACTGGTCGGAAGATGTTCTTGATTGTAGAGGAATATATATATACTAGTATTTTTAAGCCTGTTAAAATAACGGGCGCTAGTAGGGTTGTGTAGACATGTCTGTTAGATCTGTATTTCCTTAACATCAAGGGATGTGGGCGGGGGGTATTGTGCTTAGTGCAACTTTTTTTTTTGGATTTTTGTGTCTAGTGCAACCTTTTGTTTCACACTTTCAGGCTGGTCCCGCCACCGCTGTCTCTGCTTTTCCCTTTCCCTTCCCCATGGGCAGGCCAGACCTGCCGCCGTCGTCTCTGGTTCTCTCTTGCCCGGTCTGGTCCTGCCCTCGTTGTCTCTCCCCTTCCTATGGGCAGGCGAGAGCTCCCCTCGCCATTTATCTCCCTGGCGGGTCTGGGCCCGTCTCCCCGCCGCTGCCGCTGTTTGTCATTCGTTCGGGCTGGTCCCGCCCCCGTCCTCTTTTCCCTTCCCCTGGCCGTCCCGGTCCTGCCCCCGCCGTTTGTATTCCTACCCGGTTGGGTCCCGTCGCTGATGCCTCTCCCTTCCCTGCGGCCCCCGCCGCCGCCTTTCCTTCTTCTGTGGTCGGGCCAGACCCCGCGCTGCTGTTTCTACCCTCCCTGCGGCCGGACCGGACCCACCACCGCCTCGGCTTTCCCCGCGGCAGGGCCAGTCCCACCGCTGCCGCCTCTGCCCTCCCCGCAGGCCGTCCGTTGCTGCGACCGCCGCCTCCGGCCTTCCTTCCAACATGGCCGCCGTGTCTCTGCGGCTGTATATTTCTCGGATGTTCTGAGCATACGCTCAGCGCACGCCCAGAACAGCCGAGAATGACACGGGCCGAGAGACACGGGATCACACTCAAGGCTTTTATTATAGAGGATAGATAGATAGATAGATAGATAGATAGATAGATAGATAGTGGGCAGGGGTCTGCAAAGAGAGGGATCATGAGGGAAGAACGAGCCCCTTCAGGAGAAGGAGGCTGCCACTGTGTGAATTACCTGAGGAAAGAAGATTAACAAGATCTGTTAACTCAGGAAGAGGGAGGGGGGGAGAAAGACAGAGGGGAAGAGCGAGTAGAGGAGAGAGAAAGAAGGAAGGGGAAGAGATAAAGAAGGAAGGGCGAGAGACAGGCCTGAGCCTATCAGCAGCCTGAGGGGAACGAGCGGCCATGGCAGTGCCTATTGGCAGCAAGGAAGGGCCCAGTCAACCACAGCTGCCATTTGGGGCAACCGAGGCCATTGGCTGAGGGAGGGAGGGAGGCAGGCAAGGGACGGACACAGGCCCTTCAGCGGCCTGAGGGGAACAAGTGGCGATGGCAGTGGTGGCAGCAAGCAAGCGCCAGATCAACTGCTGCTGCTGCTGCTGCTGCTGCTCCTGTGGGGAGGAGCAGGGGCGGGGCTCAGGTGAGAGTGGGGAGGTCTCTGGGGATAGGCGCCAGCAACACTGCAGCCATGACCAAGAGGGGTGAGGGGAATGGAGTAAAGGGATGGAGGAGTGACCAAGAGGGGGATAGAAGCAATGTGATGGAGGAGCAGGAAGAGCAGGAGTGCAGCTCAGGTGAGGGTGGAGAGATCTCTGAGGTGAGGGGGGCTGAGGTGAGGGGTGAGGGGAGCATTCAAGTACTAGCATGCAGACGATCTGCACAGGTTAAGCTAGTTGTTTTAAATTGTTTTTATTCTGTGAAATCGTTTTGTTTATTTTATTTTTATATGGTAACTTGGATTATATATACCATATATGTGTGTGTGTGTGTGTGTGTGTATGTGTGTATATAAATATGATAATACATACACAGATGAATTAAACCCTATGTTTTTGCTGTCATGATGATCTAAGAAGTGATTATTGTACAATTTTCTGCCTTTGCATGATGTATTATGATCAACATGTAAGTGGTAGGATAGTTTGAATTAATTCCCGCTATATCTGTAAGACAATTAACATATTTTGACTTTTTAAAACAAAACAGAGCAGTTGTTCACAGTCATTCCTGTTAATCTTGCTTTCTTTGTCTTCTGTCGCATTGGCCATGCTGTAAATACCTTGACTGTAAATACCTTGGGGCAGGGGCCTATAAATATGTTTTGCTTTATTATTATTATTATTATTTCTTGTTTACACAGTCAGACAGGTGTTATTGACTGGTTTGTTTTATCCAGACATCGAGTCCTTCCCAAGGACCTGGGATGCCAGAATTTTATTGTCAATGTTGTTGTTATTGTTATAGATATCGTTGCAGAATATAGGCTATTCCCAGTAAAGCTGCTTTTTGTAATTGGCTGATGGTGATTTCTGTGGCCCCTATGGTTATTATTTATTATTATTATTATTATTATTATTATTATTATTATTATTTCAATTTCTACACCGCCCTTCCAAAAATAGCTCAGGGTGGTTTACAAAGAGAAACAATAAGCCAGCTTAAGTCCGAGGCAAACTGACAAAATAATATTTAAATGGTTTTAATGATTTCTAAATGAGTTTTATGTTAATATTCTAAATGGTTTTATTTTTTATTGTGAACCATCCTGAGCTGTTTGGGATGGGAGGTATATAAAAGAAACTAACAAATAAACATGGGGCAGGCAGGCTGGGTTACTATTGGTAGCCCCTAGGCCTACCTAAAATGGCTCTTGAGGAAATTTGGCTTGCTTCTCCAATCTGTTCCCTTCCAGCCAGTACTGCAAATCTGACTGGCTGGCTGGCCGAATGGAAAAATGGCCATGCCATTTTTAATTTTTTTTTTCTCTCTCTCTTCAGGTGCTTAGGGTTGCTTTTATTTTCTCTCCCATTAATTTTTCTCCATTTGCTTTCCCTGCAAAGGAGCCTCTCTTGCTCCCCTCCAGTCCTGCAACAACATTCTTTTGGAATTCGGGGGTTTTGATCTTAAAATGTGGATGCACATTTTGGCACTAGCTGCCATTGTGTGACTGGCTCCGCCTCCACAAGCTGCCATTTCATGCTGGGGGCTCCCAAGATTTGCAAGACAAAAGGAGTAGCAGGAAGTCTTAAGTGTGCCCATTGCTCCCTTACTTTACTGTGTAAAGTGCTATGTACGTTGAAGGCACCATCAGTAGATTTGTTGGATAAGGCAATAGATCAGTAGATCAGCAAGAGAAGTGGGTAGACAGAGAGGTTTTGTTCTCCCTCTTCTCCTTCAAAGTAGTAGAACTCTGATTCAGAGTAGTGCAACCCAATGAGACCAACTTGCAGTAGATTCAGGACAGACAAAAGAAAATAATTCTTCACAGTGTGCATAATTAATGGGTGGAATTTATTACCACAAGGCGTGGTGATGGATGGCCATTCACTTAAGGAAGCTTTTAAAGGAGATTAGAGATAAATTTGCAGAGGAAAGGACTGTCAATGGCTATGAGGCATGGAGCCTCCCTGTTCAGGGACAGTCTATCTCTATATACCAGTTGCTGGAGGGACATAACAGGAGAGGGATATTACCTTCATGCCCTGCTTGTAGGTTTAATGGAAGTGTCAGGTTGGCTACTGTGTGTAGTAAGCAACTTGCCTCCGTCTGAATCTTGGAAAAAGTATTGTCTCTGTGTGTGTGTTGTGTCTGTGTTATGGCTTTCCACTTACTTTAACTGATCAGGTAGATGGCCATCCCTAGCAGATTTCCTCAAAGTTCTCCCTATTGTAGAAACGTGAATAATTTCTTCATTATTTAAAAATGCCAGAAAATATGTTCCTCTGTATCGCTGCACCACAGGATATAATTTAAAATGTAATTAACTCTCGCTGACAATTAGACATGCTGCCAAATAAACAGCAAGTACCTTGCCTTCCACCCCCCTGTGGACCATATGCTATTAATACAAATTATTTTTTAATTTGGTGTTTTTCAGGGCTACAGTACCACTGCCTGACTTCAGACAATTTTTAATGAAACTTGACCTAAGTAGAAACGTACTTAGTTAACAAAGGCTGCATTTGTTTTTAGAGCAGCTGAAGAGAAAATGCCAGGTGAAATTTTCATGAGTAACAAATTAGCTTTGTACTTTGAGAAATTCTTTTTTTAAATGAGTATTTTTTAATCATATTTTTGTACCACCTGATAGATACATCTCTAGGCAGTGTACAAAATTTAATACAATATAAAAAGTCACAGATCAAAATCCACAAAACACAATTAAAACAATAGCCTAAAAACAAATTATTAAAACAGTTATTAAAATAACTTATTAAAATTAATTCTAATTAAAAGCCTGCGAGAACAGGTGAGTCTTGAGGGTCTTCCTGAAAACAGAGAAGGAGATGCTCTTATTTTAGCTGGGAGCATATTCCAAAGCCCTGGGGAAGCCACAGAGAAAGCCCAGCCCTGGCTCGCCACCAGATGAGCCGGTAGCAACTGTAACCGGACCTCTCCAGAAGATTGTAACAGGCCGCAGGGTTCATGACAAGAAGGTACTCTCTTAAAAACCCCGGGCCCAAACCATTAAGGGCTTTATAGGTAATAACCAACACTTTGTATTTTGCCCAGAAACATATTGGCAGCCAGTGTAATTCTTTTAAAACTGATGTTATGTGGTCCCTTTGTGTTGTCCCAGAGACAACACGAAGGGACCACATGCTCCCACATTCTGTACCAATTGTAGTTTCCAGACTACGTACAAAAGCAGCCCCACATAGAGTGCATTACAGTAGTCAAGCCTGGAAGTTATCAGCATATGTACCACTGTTTTAAGGTCATTTACCTCTAGAAAAGGATGTAGCTGATGAATCAGCAGAATCGGATAAAAAGCACTCCTGGCCACTGCCTCAGCCTGAGAAACCAGAGACAGCTTTGGGTCCAGGAGCACCCCCAAGTTACATACCTGATCTTTCAGTGGGAGTGTAACCCCATCCAGAACAGGCAGATCTAAACCATCTCTTGGGTCCCGTCTTCCCACAGTCAGTACCTCCATCTTATTTGGATTCAACTTCAGTTTGTTATCCCTCATCTATCCCATTACTGACTCCAGGCAGGCATTTAGGGAAGATATGCCATTTCCTGATGAGGCAGACATGGAGAAAGAGATTTGGGTGTCATCAGCATATTGATAACAACCTGCACCAAACCTTTTGGTGATCTCTCCCAGCGGTTTCATGTAGATGTTAAAGAGCATCGGGGACAGTATGGAGCCTTGTGGAACTCCACACTTTAGTTATCACTTTGCAGAACAATCTCCAAGCAACACCATCTGGAATCTACCAGAGAGGTAGGAACGGAACCACTGTAAAACAGTGCCAACCAATCCCTCCTCTGTTTTGTTTCTGCAGTAACTGTAGAATCCAGCTCAACCCAAATATGCGATTTGGTCACAGCGAGTGACTGATGGTTCCAAGTTTAAATTCAAGGGGGAGGGGTACATACTAGCCCCCTCACAACCCTAGACAGCTCAGCTAGATGTGAATTTGCAGAAGCAATGTGGGCAGAAAAGAACTGCTTCTTTGCTGCCTGCAGTGCTATAGCATGGCTCTTCAAATGTGCTCTGTGTTGTGTGCCCGATCAGATTCACGCCGAGTCTTCCTCCACTTGTGCTCTAGTTGTCTGCCTTACCACTTCAGCTCCCACAGTTGATCCGAATACCACAGGTCTGTCTTTAAAGCAGGTCGTAGAGGACACTTGGGAGCGATTCTGTCTACTGCTCTAGCGAGTTCATTATTCCTTGTTTGCACCAGAGTATCGACAGAATCACTAGCAGAGCCAACCCTAAACCCTTCCACAGCTTCGTGGGATCCTATTGGATCCAATAACCTCCTCAGGTGGACTAATCTAATAGGTCCTTCAACCCTGCAGAGGCAGGTTGTGACTTTAAGTTCTACCTTTACCAGATGGTGATCCATCCATGACAATGGGGAGATGACAGGAGTCCCCACCCATGAAACACCACCCTGATCAGAGAAAAAGACCAAATTGAGCATGTGACCAGCATCATGTGTTGGTCCAGAGACCAATTGGGATAGGCCCACAGTCATCATGGCCACTATGAACTCTTGTGCTGCTCCTGACAACCCGGTCCCAAAATGAACATTGATGTCTCCCACCACCAACAGCCTGGGCCACTCCAATGCCAACTCAGCAACCAGGTCCATCAGCTCAATTAGGGACTCCACTGTGCAGTGGGGTGATCGGTACACCAGCAGAAGTCCCAATCTATCCCTGGTCCCTACACTTAGCCACAGACATTCAATATAGGCCTAATCCCTGACAGAGATCCTGGTAAGGGAGATGGTATTCTTATAGACTACAGCCAGCCCACTTCCCCACCCACATCTTCTCAACTGCTCCACCATGGAGTAACCCTCTTGGAGAAGCTGGGTCCAAACCAGACCAGTAGCTTCTCCCGACCAGGTCTCCGTGATACATACCAAGTTGGCTCCTTCATCCATAATAATTAAGTCATGGACTACCTCAGATTTATTTTGAACCGACCTGGCATTACAGAGTAATAAGGCGAAGTTCTTTATGTGTTTGGCATTGCTCTCCAAGGTCAAAGAGGAGGTAGGCCTGCTGGAAGGGGAAACAGCAATTAAATTTCTGAATTCCTTAAAAAAATAACATACGACCATCTTTTACATGACGTTTTATCAATATTTTGTACTGCTCTTTACAGGAATCTTTCGCAAATCAATGACTTTTTACTTCAGATACATAGTTTAGTAGTTCCTTGAAACTTTAGTCACTCACTGAGCCAAAGAAAATGTTTTTTTTTACAATGCAGTGTAAAGTCCAACACGGCAGATAAAAACAATTACAAGAAATCGACTAAAGTTGAGTGTGGCAGTGAAATGCAAAGTGACAAAAGAAAAGCAAAGTGACAATAAGAGAGGTGAAAAGAGAGTTTGAGGAACATTTAGCTAAAAGTATCAAGGGGAATAATAAAAACTTCTTTAAATACATCTGAAGCAGGAAACCTTCCCTGGGAGGCTGTTGGACCATTAGACAATGAGGGAGTGAAAGGGATTATTAAGGAGGGTATGGAGAAGATAAATGAGTTATTTGTGTCCATCTTCACGGCAGCGGATACAGAGCACATACCTGTTCCTGAACCAGGTTTTTCAGGGATGGAAGCTAAAGAACTGAGTCAGATAGAAGTGGCAAGAGATGATGTTCTAAACTGTCTGGAAAAACTGAAAACTAAAAAATCGGCAGGGCCAGATGGCATCCATCCAAGTGTCCTCAAAGAACTCAAATGTGAAATTGCCAACTTCCTTGCCAAAATATATAACTTATCCCTGCAATCAGGCTCTGTACTGGAGGACTGGAAGGTAGCAAATGTAACATCAATTTTCAAAAAGAGATCCAAGGAGGGCAATCCGGGAAATTACAGGCTGGATAGCTTAATGTCCATTCCAGGCAAATTGATGGAACGTATCCTCAAGGATAGAACTGTAAAGCACATAGAAGAACAGGCCCTGCTGGGGGAGAACCAGCATAGCTTCTGCAAAGGTAAATCTTGCCTCACCAACCTTTTGGAGTTCTCTGAGAGTGTCAACAAGTGTGTGGATCAAGGTGATCCAGTTGACATAGTATACCTGGACTTCCAAGGTTTCGACAAAGCTCCTCATCAAAGTCTCCTGAAGAAACTTAGCAGTCATGGGATAAGGGGACAAGTACATGTGTGGATTGCTAACTGGTTGAAATTCAGGAAACAGAGGGCAGGGATAAATGGAGTGTTTTCACAATGGAGGGAAGTAAGAAGTGGGGTCCCCCAGGGATCTGTACTGGGATCGGAGCTTATTAATTTATTCATAAATGATCTAGAAGTTGGGGTAAGCAGTGAGGGAGCCAAATTTGCAGATGATACCAAACTCTTTTGGGTAGTGAAATCCAAAACGGATTGTGAGGAGCTCCAAAAGGATTTCTCCAAACTAGGGGAGTGGATGACCAAATGGCAAATGCGGTTCAATGCTGGCAAGTGTAAAGTGATGCACATTGGGATGAAAAACCCCGACTTCAAGTATACGCTGATGGGATCTGAGCTGTTGGTGACTGACTAGGAGAGAGATCTTGGGGTCGTGCTGGACAGCTCGTTGAAAGTGTTGACTCAATGTGCAGCAGCTGTGGAAAAGGTCAATTCCATGCTAGGGATCATTAGGAAGGGGATTGAAAATAAAACGGCTAATATTATAATGCCCTTATACAAAATGATGGTGTGGCCACACCTGGAGTCCTGCATGCAATTCTAGACACCACATCCAAAAAGGTCATTGTAGAACTGGAAAAGGTGCAGAAGAGGACAACCAAGATGATCAGGGGCCTACAGCACCTTTCTTATGAGGCAAGGCTACAACATCTGGGGCTTTTTAGTTTAGAAAAAAGGCGACTGTGGGGAGACATGACAGAGGTCTATAAAATCATGCATGGAGTGGACAAAGTAGATAGAAATTCTTCTCCCTCTCCCATAACACTAGAACCAGGGGTCATCCCATGAAATTGATTGCCAGGAAATCTAGAACCAACAAACGTAAATACTTTTTCACACTACGAATAATCAACTTGTGGATTTCTCTGCCACAAGATGTGGTGACAGCCAACAACCTGGATGGCTTTAAGAGGGGTTTGGATAACTTCATGGAGGAGAGGTCTATCATCGGCTACTAATTGGAGGGCTATAGGCCACCTCAAGCCTCAAAGGCAGTATGCCTCTGAGTACCAGTTGCAAGGGAGTAACAGCAGGAGAGAGGGCATGCCCTTAACTGCTGCCTGTAGGCTCCCAGCGGCATCTGGTGGGCCACTGTGCAAAACAGGATGCTGGACTAGAAGAGCCTTGGGCCTGATCCAGCAGGGCTGTTCTTATGTTCATATGTTCAGTGAAAGAGTTAAAGGCATGATAGGCAGGGGGGAAACTCTGTGGTGCCCCCCTTCCCTTGATGCCCTAAGTACGTGCTTGTTTTGCCTTATGGTTAGTCCATGGCTGGGGGGACCCATGGTTGATGATTCCCTAGACTAATCCAAGGGAAGATGGAGTGGAGAATCAGGAGGCTGGGCTGTGCGTAAGGGGAGATATCATCAGTTCACCCTGCTTGAATACATCACTCACAAATCTTCCTCCTGCTTGCAAAATGTGTTGATGAGAATGCAGGGATTCTCGAAATTGGGTCTCCAGATGTCATTGGACTCCAGTTCCCATAATCTCCAACCACATTGACCTTGGACCTTTGTGGCTGGAGCCACTGGAGGGATGCTGTGCTGGGGATGGGGTTTTAAATTTAAATTTTAAATGAATTTTAAATTTTGAAAATTTTCAATCAGAAATCATTCTGGAAAGTTCCCCATGCATTTTTCTCATTTGCATAAGATTTGCATAAAAACTTTCTCAGAAAATTTCACTATACACATTTTCCTGATGCCCTAAATGTGATCTGGTTAGGCCTTTATATTTATCTGAACTTTGTATTTCATTAAAAAATAAATAAATTACCCTCTTATTTACAAATCAGTAAAACATACTTGTACTCTCTCACACAGAGATAACCACCTCCAAAACATTAATTAAAATGTTAAATTGCAAGGCTTGTCCAATATTATAGTGGCATCCATTCATTGTTACTAACGTATTTTATGAAAATATGATTTTTTAAAATGGAAAAATTTCCATGGAACTAAAGTATTGGGGGCAAATTCTGGAAAAACTTCACCCCACATCTCTGACCAAGAACATGTAGAAGTTGTACTGTTGTATGGAGTTGCTGCATTTGTTCTCTAGCTGGGCTCCAGCAAGCAGAAATTCAACAGGTTGAGCTTTTACCTACCATTTGGATGCAGTAATTCAAATGCTTTACTTGCTAAATTTCTGCCTGCCACACTTCTGTTAAAGGCCTTGCCAGAAAAAAAAAAGTTATGCATGCAGAGAATAAGGACAAATGGAAGAGATCTTAATATTCAGTATGAAACAAAATGGCCTTTCAGGAATATACCCCAAAGGAGACTGACAATGTAAATTGCAGTTAAGAGGGCTGCCAAAGGCATCCACAAGCCTTTGCTCTTTTTAAATGAGATTCCGATGACAAAGCTAATAATAGCAGTAAAAGCTTGCAGTTGGGAGATTTGCTCATAGGCAAGGTGCTGTCAAATATAATTACATTTGCTTTCTCTGCTGTAAGTTATGTATCTATCTAAAGGAAACATGCAGCTCTTGATGTCCAGAAGTCAACACAGTTGTACGGAAGAATTGAAAAATACCACATTTCTCTCTCGATATTGCAAAATGATATTACAGTAAGGTTGACATGATCTAATTTCATTTGAGAATGAGAACTTGTTTTCCTCACATTGTGAGCCAGAACGTGCAACAAACTGTTATGGCGTCTAGGAATTAGAATATATGTGTCCCCTTGCGCTCCAAAGGCTCAAAGCATCTTTAGTGCAGTCATCCTGTAAAGCAAACCAGAATCTTCCCTACTCCACCCCGCCATTGCATAGATTGCATTCTTATCCTGCTTTTCTTCCAAAGAAGCCAGGGAACGGGACACAATTCACTTTCCCTCCCCCTTCATTTTTATACTCAGCACTCTAAGTATAAAGCACTCAGAACTCTGTGAGGCTGAAATAGAGTAACTGACTCAAGGACATCCAGTGAGGATCAGGGATGAGTGGGGATTGGAGCCATCAGCAGCCATTCCACTAGGGATGTGCATGAATCAAGATGCAAGCACAGATTTGAAGCCAAACTGATTCGTGAGGTTGCTGAACCGTTTCTACCGGCAGAGGGCGTCATTGGGATGGTGGTGATGAGCAGTACCATTAAAAGTGAGGACAGTAGGTCCTTACCTGCTCCTCTGCTGCCCCACACAGATTCCTGCTACGGCGGCGCCCCCGCCAGCAGCCTGCCCGCACAAGCAGCACCTACCCCCAGCAGCCCACCTGCACTAGTGGCACCCCCCAGCAGCCCCCCCATGCCAGTGGTGCGGCAGCAGCACGTACATGGTCACCAGGCATGCAAGGTGGCCATTTACATGGTCTGCATGGTTACGGACCATGCACATGGTAACTGCATTTGCATGATGGCCATGTACGTCCCGCCGCCACACCACCGCCACGCAATGACTGTTGGGAATGTGTGCCACTGCAGCAGGAAGCTGTGTGGTGTGGTGGAGGAGCAGGTTAGGACTTGCTGTCCTCACTTTTAAATGTGCCGCTTGCCATCACCGCCACAGCAGCCCCACAAACCGGTTTGGCTTAGAATTTGTGCTCAATTTTTGATTCGTGCACATCCCTGCATTCCACCTGGCTGCATCAGAAGGAGAAGCAAGAAACTGCAGCTTCTTTCATTAATCTAGCTTGGACCAACTTCTATTTAGCTCCTACCCTCCCTGAACTTCTTTTGTTTGCAGCCATTCCACTGGCAGCCCTGGAGGAAAATGTGAGGCATTGAAGCTCCCTTCATTGGCTCTCTCCTCTCAAAACTATTTCCTGTAGTGGCCATGGAACCCAATTTTGCTCGTATTTCTCTCCCCTCACCATCCCTCTTCGCTTTTATATCATGTCCATTAGATTTTGTCATCATTTTATGCTGTGAACTGCCTTGAGTGCATTATTCAAAAGGCACTATACAGTGCAGTTGTCATGACTCTGTATCTAGGACCCATTTGAGGATGAGGCAGACAGTTCAGGGGATGAGACAAGGTGGGAACACCTTATGAATGGACTCTGTGACCTTGTACTGCTGGGACCACCCGCACCAGAAGCACCAGATGAATCTGAGCTAGCACTCCACTAGCACCTAAGGACACAACCTTGTCTTCATCTTCTGACTCAGAGGACTCCCCTACAGACCACCAGTTGAAGGAGACTGCAGGAGCCAGTGCTTAGGAAATCAGACAAAACACCTTTAAGATACAGAGCCTTCCTAAGGGAAAAGGGTGGGGCCAATTCACACTGTCTGGGCAGCTGCTAGAAAACCAGCAGTCTGTTCTAAGAGGTTGCTGGAGCAACATCTCTTCTATTTTGCCATACCCAACTCTTGTGCTCCAGCTTAGAGCTAGCCGAGGTTCTGACTCCTTTGCCCCAGGAGCTGTCCAAAGTCTTCTTTATTCCTGGATCCCTGCCTCAGTAGAGACCCCAGCTCAGCCTAGAACAGGATAGTAGTATAGAAGAAGAAGAAGAAGAAGAAGAAGAAGAAGAAGAAGAAGAAGAAGAAGAAGAAGAAGAAGAAGAAGAAGAAGAAACCCAGCACTTCCTGGTTGCAGTCCAAAACTCTATTCAGACCACTTCACCATACTGACTCTAAGATGGAAACCTCAAGAGGAGAGATGAAGGCTGGCCTAAAGCCAGCAAGTGAATTCACAGCTGAGCTGAGCTAAGATTTGAACTGGAGATTTTAAGAGCAAATGTGGAGTGCTCTTAATTGCTATTACACATTTACCCTCAAAGTAACAGTATCAAAATAAACTTGGTAGAAATTGCATAGAACAACACCCCCACCATCAACAGATGCGAACTGACCTCTCACCATCTACTATGGCTTTCCAGCCAATTCAGTCCTGACTGAGTCCACAAACAAAGATTTTTCGAATGATTAACCTGGATGCTTGAGGGGAAGTTCCTGATGAATTGTTACCAGAAAGTGCCATGGATTCACAGAGCGGAGACAAAACAAAATACCAACTAGTCCAATCCCATGTTGTGAGCCAGGATTATTGCATTACAAGATGGAGATAACTATGCCAAATGCAGAGAACAGATTCCTAGCAGTTAGGTGCTTGCAAAGCAAACAGAAGACTCAAAAAAGTGAGACAGTTCACACAATCCAGGGAGGCAAAGTATGTATTTAATCCATTAGTTACTAATTGATTGAGTGGCTTTTTTCAGTGGGGCCATAGGTAAGGGAATAGTAGAGCGCATGCAGAAGCTCCCAGGTTCAATTCCTGGCCTCCCCAGGTAGGGCTCGGCAAGATTGTTGCCTGAAACTTTGGAGAGCCATTGCCGACCAGTGTAGACAATGCTGAGCTAGATGGATCAATGCTCTGACTGTATGTAGAACAACAACATCAATATTTGTATACCGCTTTTCAAGAAAAGTTTCCAAAACAGTTTACATAGAGAAATAATAAATAAGATGGCTTCCTCCCTGTCCCCAAAGGGCTCACAAGCTAAAGAGAAACGTTAGACAGACACCAGCAACAGTCACTGGGGATACTGTGCTGGGGGCGGATAGGGCCAGTTACTCTCCCCTGCTAAATAAAGAGAATTACCACATTTAAAAAGTGCCTCTTTGCAGCTTCCTATGTTAATTAATAGTCAAGGTTACAAGAAATATATAATGATTAAGGACCATAATAAAACATAGAAAAGATAACATGAACAATATAAAGCAAATAAAATGAAACATAAAATACTAAATAGCAACTGTGTAAACCAGTATGGTTAGAGTATTGGACTAGGATTGAGGAGACACAGATTCACATCCTAGTTCAGCTATGAAGTTTTCTGAGTGGCCCTGTGCTGGTTGCTATCTTAGCCTGACCCACCTCACAGGGTTGTTGTGAGGATAAAAGGTGCTGGAGGAGAGAACTATGCGTAATGCCTTATGAAGTGGGGGGATGAAGACCTAACAAATTACAACAGCAGAAAAAGCCAGCCTGGAAATAATCAGGCAAAATTAAAATGACCAGTTAAATGTTTTAAACAACTAAAAAGGGCTTCCAAAATCAAAGTACCTTGAGAGAAAAACCAGGCAAGTGGTCAATGTCATCAATCAATATTTATTTCAGTCAATGACCAGCAAAATATTTATTTATGTATTTATTATTTTTTATATTTTATATCCTGCTCTTCCTCTAAGGAGCCCAGAGCGGCGTACTACATACTTCAGTTTCTCCTCACAACAACCCTGTGAAGTAGGTTAGGCTGAGAGAGAAGTGACTGTTCCAGAGTCACCCAGCTAGTATCATGGCTGAATAGGGATTTGAATTCAGGTCTCCTCGGTCCTAGTCTAGCACTCTAACCACTACACCACGCTGGCTCAAAACACAAATATGCTAATACTATTGTAAAACAGATGATACAAGCCATCAAAAACCAGTGTCATCTCTAGTGAGAGCATATCATAAAGTGTGCACCACAATTCCATTTTGCATGGATGCCCTGTACTTGCTTATGAATAAGAACACATGCATGCTTGTGTAAGGCTTTTGGATAGTGAGTACTGTTTTCAGTTCTGTTTTTATAAAAGCTTTTTATGGACACACAATAATTATTAATGAATATTGCCAAACAAAAATCTCTATCAATGTTTAATAAACACACCAGCTTATAAGAATTCCAGATTTTATAGCATACAGAGTATTTTTAGGTTGCAATAGATTGTTTAAGTATTAACATTATTATTCTAAAATCCATCTCTGTTAAATATTTATAGCAAAGAGTGAGTAAGATGGCAATCATTGTACCCCTCTAAAAACAAATCTGCAGATTTTATCCTCAAACACAGGATAAAAATATATTCTTCTTCCCAAGTGGAGAAGTATTGAATATCATTTTGCCCAGTGATTCAGAGCTCTCTCTGATTATATGTGTAATATACGCACATGAAGCAAACATGATTTTTTTGACACAGCAGATGGCAGCGTCCAGCCTCTTTACACTTTGTAAGAACCTGCCTTTCTATTGGTGGCCAGGACATTTGTGTAAGGGTCAGGGTTAGGGTAACAAAGAACAAACAGTTGTACTCTTTCCATGGAGCAATCTTTGGAGGAAATTCTTGCCAATTTCCATTTCTATTTCTCTGACAAGGTCAATTGCCCCTCTCCTTGTTTGCAGGCGCAATATCTTCCACTCAGGAAACTACTAGTTAGGATCAGAGTTCCCTCTAACAAGGATTCCCAGGTGTTGTTGACTACAGCTCCCAGAATCCCCAGCTGCAGTGGCTGTTGCTTGGGGGTTATGGGAGTTGTAGTCAATATCATCTGGGAATCTCTGTTAGAGGGAACACTGGTTAGGATGCTACCTAATGTGTAATAGAGCCCCTGGTGGCACAGTAGAGCCCCTGGTGGCGCAGTGGTAAAACTGCCGCCCTGTAACCAGAAGGTTACAAGTTCAATCCTGACCAGGGGCTCAAGGTTGACTCAGCCTTCCATCCTTCCGAGGTCGGTAAAATGAGTACCCAGAATGTTGGGGGCAATATGCTAAAATCATTGTAAACCGCTTAGAGAGCTCCAGCTATAAAGCGGTATATAAATGTAAGTGCTATTGCTATTGCTAATAGTGGAGGGGGATGCAGCTCACAATGTCGTCCTTAGTATACTAACAAATACAAAACATTCTGGGCTGCCCTCATTATTTATATTATGAACCCTGGTTTTATACTGCCCAAATAAAATGGTTTCCTGTTCCAAAGGGATCGAAAGAAACACAAGGGAAACACCATCAAATGCTGTGGAAAAGATGTTGTGCTGCTATATACATAGGGACAGCTGCAATTCCCATGCTAAATAGAAGAGGAACTACTTTAAAAGGTACTTCTTGGCCCAGTTAGCAAGGGTTAAATCTTTACAGCAACTTTTTATCCTCAGAAGAGGATAAGAGGATAAGATAAGTGAGCTATCTCAACCGGCCTAAGGTCACCCAGTGTGAAATTTGTTGTTGAGCAGGACTTTGAACCTGGATTTCCCAGGGTCTACAGAGCTAGTAATACCACACTGATTCTCATTATAAATTATGGCAAATGGCAAACCTCCATCATATCCATCATATGAGCCCCTGGTGGCGCAGTGGTAAAACTGCCGCCCTGTAACCAGAAGGTTACAAGTTTGATCCTGACCAGGGGCTCAAGGTTGACTCAGCCTTCCATCCTTCCGAGGTCGGTAAAATGAGTACCCAGAATGTTGGGGGCAATATGCTAAATCATTGTAAATCGCTTAGAGAGCTCTGGCTATAGAGCGGTATAAAAATGTAAGTGCTATTGCTATTGCTATATTGACATTTACCATTAATAGTTAACATTTTAAGAAGCCAGTGGGGGAAAGGAGCTTGGAATTATTCTGGTGCAGCAAGATGAAGAACCTACGAATTTGGATCTTCCCCTGAAAAAGAATCAGTTAGCTTGGGACTTTTACACACAGCAGGCTTTACCACAAGTTTACGAGGAGGCTTGTGAACTTGAAGTTGTCTTAAAAAACCAACACAAATAGTGGATTTTTATCAGCCTACACTCTAACGCGCTGTGAAAAAAACCCAAACCCTGTGTGTGAACTGTTCTCCGATAACTTGCAGGGACTTCACACAAATCTGGCTGATATGTGAATGCACCCCCTCCATTGAGGAGCAGATGCGAGTTAAAGGGCTTAAAAAGCCCTGTGTCAAAAACTCCCAAGAATGCTTTGGAAGAGACTTCTAGACTTACAATTTATTGGATTAAAGGTACATGTGTATCAAAGATCTGGACTCATTTGAATCTGTCTGCACCACAGCTGATTTTGTATGCCACTTTGCCAGTGCAATGCTCCAGCTTGGGGAACTGAGCCAGTGTTTGGAAGCTGAATAGGCTCTTGTGTTGGCACAACTGTGTGGGTGGATGCTGTTGTATCACCAGCAACCACCACCGACAGATAATGCTTAGTGGCTGTGTCGGAAATCATGCCTAAGAATGGGAATAGGCGGCCGGTGGGGGAGAGACAGAAGCTGATATGAATCATATGCCATCCACAGGACTGTTGAAATAATCAGGCATCATAACACCATCCTATGGAGGTACAACACCTTCCCTTTTAGAACACCATGTGCCATATTCTGGTCAGATCATTGTCAAAGAAAATAGCAATGATGGAGAATTTTTTTTTTAAAGGCAGCTAGACGTACCAGTAGTTATAGAGGCTCTACACACGATCAGGATGTAGACCCTGCAGGGTGTCTGTGGGGAGAGCGGGCTAAGCCCACTCTCCCTGCAGATGTGTAGGGAGCCATCCCTGGGTGGCCGGATTAGCCGCCCACATGATTACCGGCTCCGTCACGGAGCTGGTAGGGGTGGCCGGGATCAGGGGCCACCTGGCCACCGGAAGTCCTAGGATGCCCTGTGTGAGTGCGTGGGGCATCCCGGGGAGAACCCCCATGGCCGGAGGTCTCCTCTTGAGTTGCTGTGGCATAGAGCCACACTGTGGTGACTCATGATCGCCAAAACAGGGTTAGCGGAGCACTTGCTCCACTAACCTCATTTACAGAGGGGGGTACCTACTGAGGTTTGCTGCCAGGAGCTGTGCAGCTCCCAAAGTAGCACGTGACCGTGGGAAAGTGGGCTCGTCTCCCTTAGCCCGCTTTCCCGTGGTCGTGAGAATAGCCTCATAGAGTATCTTCATTGTGGGGAAAAAACAAGTTTTCTTAGTTTAACAAAACAAGACAAGGGGGGTGGGGGATTAAAAATCATGAATGGGATAGAAAGACCGGATTCAAAAGGGAAAAAAGTCAGCTCTGTCAAAACATTAGAACGTAGTCAAACTAGTTGGGGCAGGAAGTTGCCACCTCTCCATCTCAAACTTCTATTTAAAAATTCAGTTGTAGAAGCCCCAGTCCGGATCAAGAATGATGTGGAGGAGGGGAATTTCTCCTGTCTTCCTACTCCATTTTCTCCATAAAAATCTCCCCAAAGCTGCTATTTGCTCCAAGAAAGAAAGAACATATAAGCATAAATTATATCGGTTTTCCCAGGCCAATACCAGTTTCAAGGGTAAATTTTCATGGGGAAAATGGTATTGGGGGGAAGGGATAACTCTTCTTTCCCACATTGTAGTTCTAATGCAGGGTGGGGGAAGCATGCCTGCAATTAAAAAGCAAGGAAAGTTAAAATGTGAATGCATTTTACATCTTGTCTAGTTTGACCCTTAGGGCATCCAGCAAAATGGGCTGTAGCTACCCAATGGCTTGTCTGGGCTTGATCCCCTCAGAAATATGCTAGGTTTCTTCCCTGTAGTTTCATCTTTCATTAACCCACCCACCCCCAACTTTCTTTCTTTCTTTCTTTCTTTCTTTTACATTTTATATCCCGCTCTTTCTCCAAGGAGCCCAGAACAGTGTACTACATACTTAGGTTTCTCCTCACAACAACCCTGTGAAGTAGGTTAGGCTGAGAGAAGTAACTGGCCCAGAGTCACCAAGCAAGTCTCATGGCTGAATGCGATTTGAACTCGGGTCTCCCTGGTCCTAGTCCAGCACTCTAGCCACTACGCCACGCTGGTATTTCACTAAGCCATTTCACTTGTGAAAATATAAGAAGCACTAGGTCTGTGGCCAGGGGTGTCCACTCCCCCCCTAACCGTCTCTATCTTCCCCCCACATTTGCAATCCCCATGCAGTTGCTCTGTCCCTCTAACTCTAGCTTCTCTGTCCCTCTAGTTTCAATGCTGCAATTATAATCAATTCCTCTCCAGTCTGTGTGAATTTGCAACTTGCCGAAGGCAGGTTGCTTTACAGAGTAGTCTGTCAGTCTGTCCCCGGATCTTTTACTGTGTTTGCGTAATGGCTGGATGCTAAAGATTTTGCATTTCTTCCCTCTCTGTGAGACAAAGCACCATAAGTGCTCTCTGTGTCTGAAATTTACCTTCAGAGAGCTTTGTGTTCAGATTGCTGGAGGACATGCAGAGTGCTTAGTTGGCTTCCCAGACTATCTGGCTGGTCGTTGGGAGGGACACAGAGCCGCAGCCATGCTTTTGGACTGGGTTAAAAGCTCCTATAAGTTTTGAAACCCATCTTTATTGCAACTAAGGTTTTTGATTTGTTCTGTTCTGCATTGGCATGTGTAAGTCATTTTTATGTAAATTTGATTTTAATGTCTCTGCTGTTTAAGCCACTTTGGGAATGTGTTTCTGAAAAGCATGCTATCAATAAGAAATGGTTAGTTACTGTTGCTTGGCCACCTAATGGCACAGCAGGGAAGCAACCTGCCTAGAGAGCAGGAGGCTGATGGTTTGAATCCCTGCTGGAGTGTTCCCCAGAGTATGGGAAACTTCTATATTGGGCAGCAGCGACCTAGGAAGGTGCTGAAAGGCATCCTCTCACACTGCAGGAGAAGGCAATAGTAACCCACACCTGTATTCTACCAAGAAAACTCTCTCCAGGAGTTGACACTGACTTGGCGACACAATCTCTCTTTTCCTTTAGTTATTGTTATCTCTGCCATGAATTTCTTCTGTTCTGACTGCCTTGCTGTGTATGAGATTTAGATCCATGGTTTACTTTTTCTCTATCCATTGCCTTCGTATTTCTGATCTGTGAAATGGCACATTTGTTCAAAAATGTTTTCATGCATTCAGAAGCAATATGCCATTCACTGCATGCAAGTTGCAGGGGAGCAAGGCCGCAGGAGAAGGGAGTCCATAACCCTCTCCTGCTTGTGGGTGTCCCAGTTGCTATCTGGCTGCTTAGAGTGGAACACAGAACTGTAGCTAGACAAAGCCTTGGCCTGCCCTGATCGCCGCAAGCAGCCGTGCTTTTAGACTGGGTTAAAAGCTTCAAAAGGTTTTAAAGCCCATCTTTCTCTTAAAATAAAAAAGGCTAGAAAACTTTTGTTATAAGCTAGAAGTACTCCTGTTGTGGTTGCTTAAGTTTACAGTTTGTGGATTCTATTTGTTAAAAATAACAATACTCTTTTGTAGTAGGTTAATTGTTAGAAGAGAGAGATTCTCCCCGTCATTCGTTTCTTGGTTAGGTAATTTACACTGTGGACAACAGTATCAAACAGAAGCTTTATTTCATTTGCTAGCAAACAGCTTCTGCGTACAACTGGCCCCCACTTCTGGCAATTCATCATCTTATATACTGAGCCACAAACAACTTTCGCACCTGCGCGTTGTATGCAAGCCAAACTTTTCACTCCAAAGGTTCTGATTTGCTTCCAAGTGCCACCCATCCCATTTACACTCTAAAGAGATTTGGTTTCCTCTCCCCCTCCCCTCCCAGACATTCCTTTTGCCATTGCCGTCATGAAATATCTTCAAGGCAAGGAGGAGGAATCTACCAGCCACCGCAAGCGGGTCTGTGCAAAGCAACCCTGCTTTTTGGCTGTTTGAGAGCTATTTGCAAATAATATTCCAACAAGATGAACACAGTTCACCATTTTAAACTGTATGTAAATGATCTAGAAGCAGGGGTAAGCAGCAATGTGGCCAAATTTGCAGATGATACCAAACTCTTCTGGGTAGTGAAATCCGAAATGGATTGTGAGCAGCTCCAAAAGGAGCTCTCCAAACTGGGGGAGTGGATGACAAAATGGCAAATGCGGTTCAGTGTTAGCAAGTGTAAAGTGATGCACATTGGGACAAAAAAACCCAACTTCAAGTATACGCTGATGGTATCCGAGCTGTCGATGACGGACCAGGAGAGGGATCTTGGGGTCGTGGTTGACAGCTCGTTGAAAGTGTCGACTCAATGTGCGGCAGCTGTAAAAAAGGCAAATTCCATGCTAGGGATCATTAGAAAGGGGATTGAAAATAAAATGGCTAACATTATAATGCCCTTATACAAAACTATGGTGCGACCACACTTGAGTACTGAGTACAATTCTGGTCACCACATCTTAAAAAGGACATTGTTGAACTGGAGAAGGTACAGAAGAGGGCAACCAAGATGATTAGGGGCCTAGAGCACCTTTCTTATGAGACAAGACTACAACACCAGGGGCTTTTTAGTTTAGAAAAAAGACGACTGCGGGAGACATGATAGAGGTCTATAAAATCATGCATGGCATGGAGAAAGTGGAGAGAGAGAGATTCTTTTCCCTCTCACACAACACTAGAACCAGGGGTCACTCCATGAAATTGATTGCCAGGAGGTCTAGGACCAACAAACGGAAGTACTTTTTCACACAAGGCGTTATCCACTTGTGGAACTCTCTGCCACAGGATGTGGTGACAGCCAACAACCTGGATGGCTCTAAGAGGGGTTTGGATGACTTCATGGAGGAGAGGTCTATCAATGGCTACTAGCTGGAGGACTGTGGGCCACCTCCAGCCTCAAGGGCAGGGTGCTTCTGAGTACCAGTTGCAGGGGAGTAATGGCAGGAGAGAGGGCACGCCCTCAACTCCTGTCTGTGGCTTCCAGAGGCATCTGGTGGGCCACTGTGCGAAACAGGATGCTGGACTAGATGGGCCTTGGGCCTGATCCAGCAGGGCTGTTCTTATGTTCTTATGTACAGTATGTATGTATTTTTATTTATTAATCAAATTTGTACACTGCCCCAAACTTTCGTCTCTGGGCAGTTAAGTATAGAATAAAACAGTTAAAATATATACAAAATCTTAAAACTGCTTATCATAAATGATAAGCATACCCCTGTGGTAACTGCTTAAGGAAACTTGTTTATTATTTTAACCCTGTGAATTTTTTATTGGATTTATTAAAGACATTGATTTAGATTTTAGAAAATTGCAGTTTCTGTTGGCTTTTGTACAACTTCAGTATAAGTGCCCCCATGCTACAAATTGTTTTTAAAAGGCCATATAACCTGGATCACCCTCACTTTTGTGATTTCCCCTCAAGGCTTTTAGGCTGGCTATGGGTCTGAGAAGCACGAAGCAGTATTCTACTTCAGTAAGAAATAAATCTGCTCCCACTTTTCAGTGTTCTGGCCAAGAAGTGCAAAGCCAGTGAAATGAGTGACAACACGTGGCATT
Source organism: Hemicordylus capensis (assembly GCF_027244095.1). Lineage (NCBI taxonomy): Eukaryota > Metazoa > Chordata > Lepidosauria > Squamata > Cordylidae > Hemicordylus > Hemicordylus capensis. The sequence continues at coordinate 19,993,728 of NC_069661.1, read as the reverse complement.
TATTCTCAAATATTATACAATTACATTTTTTAAAATTAATATGTGATATTATTTTAATGTGGTTTTAGCCTGGTCTTTTAACTTGTTCGACTTTATTAGTCAATGTTTTATTTTGCATTGTATCTGTTTTATTAATGTTGTTAGCCACCCTAAGCAATGGTGTACTGGAGGGGCATAAATATTATAAATATTTATAGGGTATAAATATTATAAACAAACAAGCAATGTTTGAGTAATGGGAGTAATGGCAGGAGAGAGGGCACGCCCTCAACTCCTGTCTGTGGCTTCCAGCGGCATCTGGTGGGCCACTGTGCGAAACAGGATGCTGGACTAGATGGGCCTTGGGCCTGATCCAGCTGGGCTGTTCTTATGTTCTTATGTTCTTAAGCAAACAAGCAAATAAAATTTAACTTCAGTTACCTGGCTGTAGCTTTCTAGCATTGATTCCCACCCGCTTAGGGCAGCCTTAGGGCCCTACGCCACATTCGTAGTAAAGGCCCTGAGATATCTGAAGACCCCAGATGATATGCAAACTTACAAAGCACAAGTATGGCTCACATGTTGGGTGATGTGCAACTTTTTTTAATTTTTTTTTTATTACATTTATATCCCGCTCTTCCTCTGAGGAGCTCAGAGAGGTATACATGGTTATTTTTATTCTCACAACAACCCTGTGAAGTAGGTTAGTCTGAGAGATACAGGACTGGCCCAGAGTCACCCAGTGAGTTTCATGGTCGAATGGGGATTTGGACTCAGGTCTTCCCAGTCCTAGTCCAACACTCTAACCACTACACTGTGCTGGCTCTCTCAGTGTTAAAAATACTGCATGTGGTGTGTGTGTGTATGTAATGGGATGATGCTTAATTTGCAGGGGGGTGGCCTCCAAAGGCCTTTAGGCCCAGGCTCCAAAAACCTAAGTGCACCTCTGGTTCTGAGGCAGAATACCTCTGATTTCCAGATGCAAGGAATGTGTTTTAAGATGGGGGTCACCATTTTGTTCTGCTTGTGAACTGGCCAATGGCCAGTTCAGTAGGCATAATATTCGACTATATAGACCTTTGGCCTGACTCATTATGGCTGTTCCTATTCTACTGGATCCACATAAGTAAATATATATTATCAGAAAAGGGCAGGCATCGACAGCTTAAAAGCTGTCTTATGAAGTTGGCACTTTGAAAACAATTTGCTTCAGTTTGCATCAAGTTGTATGGGAGTTCAGTTCAAACTAAGTATTTTCATATGAATATGCCCGGAGAAATCATCCTGAAAGCCACGGCACAGCTGCATAAGTTACATTAGATTGTACATTCACATCTGGTTTGTATGAGTGTTCCTGAATGATTTCTTTATTTTACTGGATATTCACTTATATATGAAAAATGTCTGACTGATAAATAGACAATGAACAACAGATCTTGACTGCTGTCTTAAGTATACTGACAAAAACGTAAATCCCATTGAAGTGAGGGGTTTCCATTGTTCCATGTTTAGGACTGAGCCTCTTATGGATATTTACCTTCCAAGTGCTATTCATTAGTTCATCTGGCATTTGGACGAAGGTAACCATAAAGCCATTGCATCGTTTTCTCTAGACAAACATCTTTTTCCGCAAAGGGTCAGATCATGTCTGCATGATAAATTAAGCCTGAGAAACAGGCAGTTGGATAGAAATATACAGTGGAGTGTAGCTGCCGTATGCTCCTGGGAACATATGCAATTTGTGGTATGCATATGCAAATACTCTCTGAACATATGGCCCATTACTAAAAATCCAGACCAGGATTATGTCTCCATCATTACAGGGGGAATGCTGCGATCCAATAAGGAATGTGTCTGTATATCAGGTGTGTTTGCGAGCCCCCTCCTGTCTAACCTGCTCCACAGAGGCAAGGGGAAATGGTTAGGGCTGCCACACTACAACCTGGGTAATTTTCATGTGTGTGGCAACACTCAAAAACACTCAACACTCAAAAAATATTGCGGCTGGCATCGAAGGGGCAACGGGCATTTCATGAGAGCATATTTTGTATCACACAACAGACCTGAAAGAAATAATGCCTATTAGCTGGGCCGGGCGCAGAGCATCTGCGTCTCTAGTTCTCCCTGCCCGGCTGTTTCCTTCCTCCCCTGTCGCCATCACAGCTTTCTCCTGCCTGCCCTGACTCCCCCCTCCCGCCCAGCCACCTGCCCCCTTTGCCGTTTCCTTCCTCCTCCCCACCCACCCCTGCTGCAGTTTCCTCCCAGTCCCCGCCCACCTCTGCCGCCGTTGTTTCCTCGCTCTCCCACCGTTCATCACCGGCATTTACCCGCCGCCACTGCTAACTCCCGGCCCACCGGCCGGCTGCCCACCCCCATCCCTATCATCCCTGACGCTATCCGGCAGCTCTCTGAACTCTTGCGAGAGCTGCCACACATAGGATTAGCGACGGGTACATCTAAGAGAAATAAATTTAGAGAAATTTCACATTAATGTTCCAAAGTATACATACCCGTATTTACCTGAATAGAAGATGACCATTAATTTAAGATGACCCCCTTAAAAAATAAAAGATTAAATACAGGTTATACTTGAATTTACCCAAAAGAACAGCACTCTGAATTTAAGATGTCCATCAGTTTTCTAACATCAAAGAACTTGGAGAAAACCTAGTCTTCGATTCAGGTAAATACTCTGTGTGTGTGTGTGTGTGTGTGTATAATCAGAAGTAAATCCTGTTGGTTTTGATGAAGTTAACTTTCAAGTAAGTTTGATTAGGACTGCAGTGTTATTCTCATTTCCAGTTAGTGGGGCCATTCACATTACCTACCAGGTGAATGGGCAGGAGGGGGGAAAGCTTCCCAAACCTTGCCTCCCCCCCCGCCCTGCCGCCAGCCCGATGATTGTTGTTTTCCTGGTGAGAAAGTGCTCTGCGCTCCCATACAATCGGCACTGCTCCTCTGTGCAGCACGGAGCAGGGCGGATCGCTCTGAGGCCGGGACTCGTTTTCGAAATCCCACAATGCAGTGTGTGAGTGCAGAGTGCATTGTGGGGATCCCCCCAGTGATGGGTGGGCGCCCATCAGTATTGCAGCACTGGCCGAAAGCAGCTGGCATTGACACATGGTCAGGTAAACAGAGTTAAGGGAGCACTCGCTCCCTTAACCTCGTTTAAGAGGTGGGTTTGCCACTGAGAGCTGCTTGTCTCCTGGCAGTTCTTATGGGCAGCCAAGCCTGGGCTTGGTTGCTCATAAGAACAGCCTCTATGACTCAGTAACAAGTCCAGCAATTGACAGGTGACTTGTCTGGGGCACTTGTCCCACTTGCCCCCTCTAGCAGTGCCTATGGTTAAATGAAATCCCCTGATGTGAAGGTATGTACTGTTAATGGAACTGCCCTGGAGTGTTTGGTCAGCACCCCAATGTCTGGGCTTTGTGGGGGCATTAGTTCTTAAGGGGGTAAATCCCACCAGTTTTAATTTGTGCAAACGTTTGGACTCAAGAAATAACTGGATTGAGACAGGATAGAGTTTCAAAATTAAAATAAGAATTTATTTGAGGGAGAGGGAGTATAGAAAAGAGAACTGTGTGATTGATTAAAGCAAATAACATACATTTCTAGATAAATCTACGATTATGCGGCATTTTGGCTTAAAATCTAATTAAAAATACATTTCTAAATAAACCAACTGCAAGGAGGCATTTTAGCTTAAAGTCTAATCTTGTGAGATCCCGAGGAGGGCAAGAGAAAGAGGCTTGAGAGAAAGAGATGGAGTTGGATTTAAGAAAGAGATAGACAGGGGCCCAAGAGCGGGGGAAGCATCCTCCTTCACCTGATCTGGATGACAGGCAGGGGCGTATCTAGGGTAGGGCAAACAGGGCACGTGCCCCGGGCGCCACTTGAAGGGGGGCACAATTTCTTAAAATTAAAAAAAAATTAAAATGGCCACCAAAAACAAAATGGCCACCGTGCATGCTCAAATGGCCTCTGTGAGGCCCTAGGCCATGCCAGGCCTCACAGAGGCCATTTGAGCATGTGGGGTGGCCATTTTGTTTTCAGCAGCCATTTAAAAAAAACACAATTATTTTTTAAAAATGGCCACTGCACATGCTCAAATGGTCCCTGTGAGGCCCCAGAGGCCTGCGGAGGGAGGGGTAACCTTTGCATACCCCCCCCACGGGCTATAGGAAGCACCCCGAAGGGGCAACAGGTAAAAAATATTTTTAAATTTTAATATAATATAAGTCACTGTACACATATTCAGTTTGGCACTATGTACAGAGAATCAGGGTTGTGAATACTGAGCTGAAACTTATGCGCTAGGATTGTTTTCATTTGCTCTTATTTTGCTTCTTGTGATAAATGAGTTAAATGTGATGTCTTAATAATATGGCTATTAATGGTGAGTTTGTCTTTGAATCAGTGTGAAATCCTTAGTATTAAGGCCCACTGGGAGTTTCTTGCTCTCTTTCTCTCATTTGAACTGTCGTTCTGAAATACTAGAATATATTCCAAGCAGTGACACAGTTTACTCCTTTAATTATTTTTAGAATATCTCGGAAAAGTCAAATTCTCCATTTATTTTTAAAACTTATGTAATAGTGATGCTACAGTGCATAGTAGAGAATTAGATAGGCACTTCTGTTTAGTTTTCCAAGTACACCTCCACATAGTATTTGGGTATTTCATGAGCCCCAGCATACTGAAATTTGTAGTTTTCAGGCATTTTTTGGTCTGGCTATGTCCACTGCTAAATAGTTTTTGAACTTTTAAAAGATTAGCGAGCTTGATTTGTATTTTCCAGCTGATATTATAATAAAGTTATCTGAAAGATGGGTGTCAGATGTTTGGAGAGGGGGTGCAATTTCAGTGCTTGCCCTAGGTGCTCTTTCCCCTAGATATGCCTCTGATGACAGGACTTCTGGGGATGCAGGAGAGTTGTGGAGATTTCTAGGGGGAGGGGTGACCACAAGAAGGGTTTCTCCATAGGTCCAACTTCTTATGGGTACAAGGTAAGCTGGATGGATCAGCAAAAGGTCCGATCGAGGTGATAGCATGATAAACTGAGTGCCCCCAATAGTAATGGTGGGTGGACAGTAGATTGCCCAAGCTGGTAGTGATTCTTTTCAGGGTGATGCTTAACTTGCAGCTAGAGTTGGCGGTGGGGGGCAGGGTGGTGGTGGCTCCAAAGGCCTTTAGGTCCAGGCTCCAAAATTACCTAGGTTCACCTCTGTAGTTAGGAAGTTGCGTTTTGCTGCCCTCGCACTGCACTGGTGCATCCTTGCTCTGTATGTCAGCCACTGTCTGTAGAACGTAATTCATCTTCTGGATAAATAACCATCTACTTAACTCTCCCACACTAGAACAGGATGCAGTTGAGCCTTTAGGGTCGAAGAAAAGCTTTCTGATGAGCACTGTCCCCTCCTAGGCCTTTTAAATAAAATGTATTAGAATGTTAGCTGGTTTTGGATGCTTTCTGTCCAGCAGTTCCTGATGCTCCAAATAATGTAGGACATTATATTTTAACCTCTGAGGCTCTGGATTAAGGCTGCAATTCTGTGCACATGTCTATTGAGTAAGTCCCATTGAACACAGTGGGATATTTCTGAGTAAATATAGATAGGTTCAGGCTGCCTGCACATGATACAAAATATCTGTGAATAATTTATCCATGGTTTTAAAAAATAAATAAGTTTTTTCTTTTTAATGGCAGGAACTTTTTCAAGAAAGGCTATTAGAGAATTTTGCTCCTCTGATAGTGATGCTTTTCTTCCTAAATCATGACAGGGCAATTTATATAATGTGTTCTTGTATATGCCATACACTGCTACTACGTGCAATTAAGAGAAACATTCTGAGCAACTTAACGAGGGCATTTTTTATGCCATTGCTCTTAGACAGAAGCAAGTATTGTAAGGCTTCAGTGAGTGAGTTAGATGCTGCATGACAGGCTAAGCTACTGGCTTGCCTGTTCTGCTGAATTGGGGCCAATTGTTCTTCCTGCCAGCTCAGTTAAAAGGGAATAGGGATGCTGGCAGGCATATTCTTCGCTAGAAGATTCCTTCCTGCTTACAAGGGCAGGATTCTACCACATACTCTCAAGGGTTGTATGCAGTAGGGTATATGATTTTGGTGCTTTAGGCCTTTCTTGGTGGAAAGCTTGCAAGGTCTTCAAAGGAAACCATATCCCGGTATTCAAAAGAAGATTGCCTCTGGAAAAGGTATGCAATTTATTTTGGGCAGTGCTTTCGGGGCTGTCTCCAAGGAGCTGTCTGCTCCCGTTTCTTCTCTAGTTGACAAACCAGTTATGCGGGAATTCTTGGATATAAGCTGATTTGACTTCACTGATGTCAATTTTATACCATTTTATGTTATTTTATATCCTTAGAACAATTTCAGGGAGAATTGTAAAAACTAGCTTAACTAAGCTAACAAAGCAAAGCAAAACAAGACACCCAAAGCAAAAAGGAATTGTACAAAGCTGAAAATTGTCTTGCCTGAAAACTCATCTTCTATCACCTCTTGTGCCAGGCAGAACGACAGAGTGGAGTCAACAGAAGCCGTTGGTCAACACAGATAAAAATCATGATAGTTGAGCTGACAATTCAGATGCTCAGTCATTTTTAGCTCGTGTTAAAGATTTTTCCCAGTTCAAATTAGTGAGGTTTTACATTAAAACAGAATTGCTAATGGCACTGATACGAATTGTCAGATGTTGTACATTGTGGACATTGTAGGTCAGATCAATTTTAAGGCAGTATCTATAAACTTATTTCTCTAAGGAACATAGGAAACTGCCATATACTGAGTTAGACCATTGGTCTATCTAGCTCAGTATTGTCTTCACAGACTGGCAGCAGCTTCTCCAAGGTTGCAGGCAGGAATCTCTCTCAGCCCTATCTTGGAGAAGCCAGGGAGGGAACTTGGAACTTGAAACCTTCTGCTCTTCCCAGAGCGGCTTCATCCCCTGAGGGGAATATCTTGCAGTGCTCACACATCAAGTTTCCCATTCATATGCAACCAGGGCAGACCCTGCTTAGCTATGGGGACAAGTCATGCTTGCTACCACAAGTCATGCTTGCTACCACAAGACCAGCTCTCCTCTCGGAGATGGGCCATGCATGGGGACGTGGCAGAAAGGAGGCGATTGGCTGACAGGGGAGCGGGGAGGCAATTGGCTGACAGCACATGAGAGTTCGGAAAGCAAGAAGGCAGCAGCCGGAGAGGAGTGCGGGCGGCCGCTTCGGAAAGCCAGGGAGTTTGCCGGCTGGGGTCATGAAGCAGGGAGTTTGGGGACTGGGGACGGAGTTTGTGGAGGGCTGCAACATAAAGCACCAGGGAATTCGGCAATAGGGGGCAGGTGGTGGTACGCCGCCTCAAAACGCGCCAAGGAGCTTGAGCCGGTGTGAGGGCACTGCGGAAAGCGGTAGGGTGGCAGGGAGGCCATTACTAGTGCCTGCCTGCCACACCTGCCATTGGGAGGGAAATGATGGCCGTGTTGAGGAGGTGGGCGGATGGTGGGTGAAGCCCCGCCGGCCGGGAGGAGGCAGCGGCGGCGGGATGGCCTGGCCCAACTAGAGGCGCAGTTGCTCTGCGCCCGGGCTCACTAGTTGCTTTATATTATACTATCAATGTAGACAAGATATCAACGTGTTCTGATTTAACTGGTTTATGATTTATAGATCATGCTGTTTGTTCCCTGAGGTAATCAAATAGAGAGATGCCCTGGCTAAAACTGGGAACTCTGAGCCAGGGATTTGGTGGTTGAACCTTAGCCATTAGCTCTCTAAGTTCTACATCTGATGCGCTGGTTCAGATGCTGATATCAAGTGGGCACCCTCTAGAAGCAGGGCCTTCTCTGTGATGGCCCCAATGCCTTTTGATTTCCCGCTGGATGTCTAGTTGGGTCTTACTACATCCTTCTTCCAATGATCAGTGAATGATCTTCCAATGACCACTTGGCTCTTGTGCAAGGTATTTAAATGATAGTAAAGTGTTTTACAGTTTAAAAAAACCAAATTACTGGATATTGTTTATTGTTTTCTGATTGCTTTACAAAATATATTTGGTGTTGCTATGCCAGTTCTAGAACATAATAACATAAGAACAGTCATGCTGGATCAGGCCCAAGGCCCATCCAGTCCAGCATCCTGTTTCACACAGTGACCCACCAGATGCCTCTGAGAAGCCCACAGGCAAGAGGTGAAGGCCTACCTTTTGTTTGGTTTGTGGATTCTGGTAGTGGTTTTATTGGGTTAGGTTTTTCTTAATGCTTTTAACATTTTGAAAAAAGGCTTTGTGACACAAAGGGCTTTTGTGCCAGTAGGTGCAGTATGCCCCGACTGTTGGGAAAATAGGACATAAAAATTTAAAAAGACTTGAAATAGTTGACCATTCTCTCTGTGATACGGAGATAACAAGTGGATATCTGTTTGTATGTGGCAGCTTATTACATGAACTGGGAGCAGAGAAACACCCATGTGATGACATCACGCTACACATTTCATAGGAAGCTGCCTTATACCAAGTCATACCATTGGTCTATCTAGCTCAGTATTGTCTACACTGAATGGTAGTGGCTTCTCCTAGGTTTCAGGCAAGAGATTTCCCCAGCCCTACCTGGAGATGCCAGGGATTGAACCTGGAGCCTTCTGCATGCAAAGCAGATGCTCTGCCACTGAATTATTGTCCTATCCCTAACTGCCCACCCCTTTAATACATTTTACAGAGCAGAAGAAGGGAATGTAGATAATGGCTATTGTTCCTGGGTTTGCTGGAGCTGGTTAAGCTGGTTATTGTTACTAACCTCCTGGACGCTTGCATATTCTCATATCAGCCTGCCTGTGCACAGAGGTTTTGTAAAAAGCTCTCCATTGGTTCCCACCTTCTGAGATTAAGCAGGTGGCAACTGGAAAGAGGGTCTTCATGGTTGTAGCACCCCGTTTGTGCTTTCTCTAGGGAAGTCCCCCCTGATGCCTATTGTGATGCCTATTATTCCTAGAAGCCATTTGCAGCCCAGCCGGCAAAGGGGAAGGGGACGGCAGGGAGTTCTCCTGTCGTCCTCTTGCAATGGGAAGAAATTTAGCAAGAAGGGGGCGGCAGGGGTCTTCTTGGGGGCTTCAGGGGGCTTGAAGGGGGCGGCCGCCAGCCGAGCGGGGCTTTGTAGGGGGCGGCAGGGACTGGGAGCTATCCTGCCGCCCGATTCTGTATACAAAAGGAGGAGCCGCGCTGCGCCAAGCAGGGATTGAAGCGGGCGGCAGGGAGATATCCTGCCGCCCGATTGCTCACAAAAATATGGTGCCTTTGTTGGGAGGGGTAAGTAAAGCCCCCCTATCTTTATTGGAACCCCCCACCTCAGTGCGGAACCGCAGCTCCGCGGTTCCGTGCACACCCCTAATCAATGTATACTTGAAGTTGGGGTTTTTCGTTCCAATGTGCACCACTTTACACTTGCCAACATTGAACTGCATTTGCCATTTTGTCACCCACTCACCCAGTTTGGAGAGATGCTTTTGGAGCTCCTCACAATCTGTTGTGGATTCCCCTACTCTAAATAGTTTGGTGTCATCTGCAAATTTGGCCATTTCGCTGCTTACCCCAAATTCTAGATCATTTATGAATAAATTAAAAAGCACCGGTCTCAGTACAGATCCCTGGGGGACCCCACTTCTTACTTCCCTCCATTGTGAAAACACTCCATTTATACCTACCCACTGTTTCCTGTCCTTCAACCAGTTAGCAATCCACACGTATTTGTCTCCTTATCCCATGACTGCTAAGTTTTCTCAGGAATCTTTGATGAGTAACTTTGTTGAAAGCTTTTTGGGAGTCCAGGTATACTATGTCAACTGGATCACCTTCATCCACCCACTTGCTGACACTCTCAAAGAGCTCCAAAAGGTTTGTGAGGCAAGATTTACCTTTGCAGAAGTCATTCTGGTTCTTTCCCAGCAGGGCGTTGTTTTGCCTGGAACGGATGTTAAGCTAACCAGCCTGTAATTTCCCAGATCGCCCCTGGATCCCTTTTTGAAAATCAATGTTACATTTGCTACTTTCCAGTCCTCCGGTACAGAGCCTGATTGCAGGGATAAGTTATATATTTTAGCAAGGAGGTCGGCAATTTAACATTTGAGTTCTTTGAGCACTCTTGAATGGATGCCATCCGGCCCTGCTGATTTGCTAGTTTTCAGTTTTTCCAGACAGTTTAGAACATCATCTTTTGCTACTTCTCTATCTGACTCAGTTCTTTAGCCTCCATCCCCCAAAAGCCTGGTTCAGAAACAAGTATATGCTCAGTATCCTCTGCCGTTAAGACGGACACAAATATTTAGCTTCTCTGCAACATCCATATCCTCCTTAATAATCCCTTTCACTCCCTCATTGTCTAATGGTCCAACCGCCACCCTGGCAGGTTTCCTGCTTCTGATGTATTTAAAGAAGTTTTTGTTATTCCCCTTGGTACTTTTAGCTAAATGTTCTTCAAACTCTCTTTTTGCCTCCCTTATTGTCACCATGCATTTCTTTTGCCAGAGTTTGTGTTCCTTTCTGTTCTCTTCATTTGGACAGGCCTTCCAATTTCGGAAAGAAATCTTGTTCTTTTTTATGTCTTCCTTGACTTTACTTGTTAGCCATGCTGGCATGCTCCTGGACTTATTGGTACCTTTCCTCCTTTTGGATACACTGTCTAACTGGGCTTCTAGTATTGTGGTTTTGACTAAACTCCATGCATTCTGGAGCAAAGTGACTCTCCTGGTTTTCCCTTTCAGCTTTCTTTTCACCATACTCCTTATTTTGGAGAAGTTTCCTCTTCTAAAATTCAAAATGTCTGTGTTAGATTTCCTTGGTGATTCTCTCCCTGCATGTATGCTGAATTTGATTGCATGATAGTCACTGTTCCCTAAAGGGTCAATGACACTGACATCATGCACTAGATTCTGGGTGCCATTCAGGATTAAGTCAAAGGTTGCCTTATCTCAGGTTGGTTCCAAGACCAACTGTTCTAGGGCACAGTCATTCAGCATTTCTAGAAATCTGACCTCTTTGTCATTACCTGACTTTGAATTTACCCAGTCTATGTGTGGGTAAATGAAGTCATCCATTATTACTGCCCTGCCTCTCCTTGACACCTCCCTGATTTCTTCCTGGAATTCCTAGTCACTGTCAGTGTTTTGATCTGGAGGGCAATAGCATTTCCTTCCAGGCCTTGTGTGGGCATCACTGGGGTGGAACACATGGAGGCAGCTCTGAGTGGGTGGAAACAAGAGAAATGTGGCTTGGCAGGGTGGGTGGGACCTGCGGCTCTGCAGTTTTTGGTGGCATCACCTGCCTCTGATTAAAGTCATCTTCAGTGAACATAAAGTAACTGTCCTCAGTGGAATTGGTAGCACTGTGCAATTTGGGAGTAATTGTAATACACAGTCTGTATTATGGAATGCAAAGAAAACAGTCCTGAACTTCTTTTCAACTCTGTAGAAGCTCTCTCAGACAAATATTTGGGACAGAGGGAAATCCAAATATATTAAACCAGGGATTTATTGTAAGAGTTATCTGAGGAATATGATAGAAAATGTACTGCTGAAAACATGTGCTGGAAAAATGTGTAATAACTAGATACACATGTATTCTGTTGGATTCTATAATTGACTCCATTCCCAAACACTGCCATCCAAATACAGTCATACTCTAACTGGATTCAAGAAAAAGAACAAAAAAATAAATAAATCATTTTTAAAAAGCCATTCCATTGTAACTCAAAAACAGAACATCTCAGCCCAAACCAAAATTAACAGTCACAAGAAGAGATGTGGAAACCTGCAACTCTGTGTTTTGAAACTCAGCAAAATAAAAACTATATTAAAAAGAAATAATCTGCTAAGGACAAAATTTCATGTTACAGTGACAGAATGATTGCTGCTCTGAACTTGAACTATGTGACTGCATTTCTAGTTGCCTGCATAAATAGACATTCAGAGCGCATGGAGCTTATTTAAAACCACAAAAATAGAAACCCAGAATGTATACCAAAAAGAAGGAAAGGTACCACCAAAGATGCCATCATGGCTAACAAGTAGATTCAAGGAAACTACAAAAGAGAAGAAAAATTTCTTCAGAAAGTGGGAGTCCTGTCAAAATAAAGAGAATAGAAAGGAACACAAACTCTGGCAAAATAAATGCAAGGAGACAATAAGTACTTTTAATTTATTCATAAATTAATGAATAATTTCTAATAATGTCTCTTTTTCATGGTTGCTTTTTGTTGTTTTATGTTTTTTACTGTTTTAACTGAATTTAATGTTTTAATGTGATTTTTATGGAGTTTTTATTTAACCCGAAAGTATCTGACGTGCTGGTGTGTGTGGTGAGGGCACGCGCGCGATGGGCATGATGTGTATGTGCCAGCAGATACTTCCAGGCAGGGGCATAACAAGGTTGGAGTGGGCCCAGAGACAAGATTTCAAAATGCCTTCCTGCCCCATTACTGCCTTCTACTTGCTTTTAAGACCTGCAAAACCACATGGTAGGGAGAGATCAATTGCAATGCAGAAGATCTTTTATATCTTTCCCCAAGATTTCAAATAACTGTGCAATAATTGCTACCTTTATTTGATTTTGATTTTTGTTGCTGTTGCAAGATTTGTTTGGGCTGTTAAAAAAAAAGTGTGTGTGGGGGGGGGGGGAGGATGCATGCTTTTGCGGGGAGCTAGGGGCGGCTGGGGTTGGGGTTTGCAAGCCTAGCAAAGTGCAACCCGTGAGCATGCCAAAAGTTCTGCAGGGAGATTTGGGGTGGTGTGCGCTCCTTTGCTTCTCTCTCCCCCACCCTCATCCTTGTTGCATAAGTTGTTTCCAGCACCTTATTAGCATGCTGCCTTAGGTTTAAACGACATTCTATGGTAAAGAGCGATAAAAAAAAAAAAGGGACTGCCAGACATGCAGCGGGCTGGCGGGCGGGGGCAAGTGGGCCAGAATGCCCCAATCAATGCCCAATGGGCAACGACGAACATTCTCAAAGCTAACCTGAGGGCTCCTCCGAGTCCCACCGTGGCTCTTCCATCTCCATGTCTTTTTAAGTAACTTAGAAGAACAGAACTGATTTTTAAAAAAGATTCTTCTTCTAGGCTAGCTAGACTGGCAGCTGCGGGCTACAATGACCTCCTCTTCCTTGCTTGGTGGCCGAGTCAACCCACCCAGTCATGTGCCTTCCCTTTCTTGATCACGTGGGGTGCCGCCAGCCAATGGATGGGGGGGGGCCAACAAGGCAAAGGGGTGGAGAGGGAGGGGGGGACAAGGAAATACGGCGCTCGCGTGAACAAGGATATATTTTTTTAAAAAATAAAATGATTCAATCAAGAAGCAGCTGCGGCAGGCGCTGGGTGGGGGGAGGCATGTGACATGTCTCTGGAGGGCCCCTAGACAGCTGCCTCTCCTTGCCCTATCATAGTTACGCCCCTGCTTCTGGGTATATCTGGTAAATGGGGGCAAATGGGACGGCAGGCAGGGAGGTACGCTGCCACCCCATGGACTTACTAAAAACGGAGTGCTGGTGGGGAAGAGCGGAGGGAGGAATAAGTGCACCTTCTCCCGCCCTTAAAGCAGCAGCACCACCCCACCTTTGAGCCGCCCCCACCCAGTTCTGAGCACATTCCTGATACTTCCGGTTAGTTCTGGTAAAGGGGGCAAACGGTGCGTTTCTTGTGGAGGTCGGAGGGGGGTGGAAGGGGAAGAGCCCCTGAGGGCAGTGGGTCCCATGTTCAAGGGACACCATTGAACACCAGCAGCTCTGCCCCGGCATGGAGTATTTGGAGCTGTAGCCCTTTTCACTTCTTTCCTGAAGAGAGGGCTGTGTCACTCTTAAAGGGCTTTCCCAGCACCGAGAAACGAGCAGCACTGTGCAGAGGTCAGCACAGTGCAGGGTTGTTGTTTTTGCCAGAGCAGCCCCTGCTTGAAAAATAGTGGTTTCCAATTTACAATATCTTAATCTCAGCCCCATTTTCATGCCTTACTAATGGGCAAAGAAATCCACCTACTGTGCATACAGAGGTGAGCGACAGCTATCACCTGGCACCTTGACTGAGTGGCTGTGCAGAACTTGGAGAAGAAAGTAGGCATGTGCCCGAAACGTTTCGGAGGCCATTATGAAGGCCTCCGAAACGTTTCGGCACTGTGGGCAGTTTCGGCGCCGGTGGGGGTAGCGCTTTAAGGGCGGGGGAGGGTGTACTCACCCCTCCCGCCGCATTCCCCCCGCCGGCGCGCTGTTTTTTTAAAGCCCATCGGGGCAGCAGCGTTCCTCCCTGCCACCCCGTTTGCCCCGTCGGCCAGAAGTGGCGAGTGCGCGTGTGCCTGTTGCGTGCGTGTGCGCCCTTCTGCCGTGTGTGTGTGTGTGCGCACGACGGGCGCACGCGCAACTTCCGGCCACTTCTGGCCGACGGGGCAAACGGGGCGGCAGGGAGGAACGCTGCCGCTCCAAGGGGCTTAAAAAAAACAGTGTGCCGGCGGGGCAAATGAGGCGGGAGGGGTGAGTACACCCTCCCTCGCCCTTAAAGTGCTACCCCCGCCAGCGCCGAAGATTTCTGTGCACATCCCTAGAAGAAAGGTCAGAATGAAGGGTTCCTCCAAATAATGGATTGGAGAGAGTAAGGAAGCATGGAGCAGGCAGGGGTGGGTGGGTTGGTGGGACCAAGTGATGGAAACCAGCCTGCATAAAAAGTTGGTGTTGCTACTCACTCACCTATGTAAAAGGTAGTGTGCTGTCAAGTTGATGTTGACTCCTGGCGCCCACAGAGCCCTGTGGTTGTCTTTGGTAGAATACAGGAAGGGTTTACCATTGCCCTCTCCCGTGCAGTATGAGATGATGTCTTTCAGCACCTTCCTATATTGTTGCTGCCCAATATAGGTGTTTCCCATAGTCTGGAAAACACACTAGTGGGGATTTGAACCGGCAACCTCTGGCCTGCAGGCCATATATTTATTATAATAGCTCTATCAATGTGTTTGGCACTTTACAAAATACAAGAGATCAGACCCCTGTCCTGAGGAGCTTACAATATAAAATTTAAAAACAGGGCAGGCAGCAAAAGAAGAGGCAGGGAACAAAGTGATCTGGTGCTGATAATTTCAACATTATTGCTTTTTAAAATCATTTCCTGGTATTATATTCATGTTGTTTTACCAGATAGATGTTATGGTTGTTGGCCCCCTTGACAATCCGACAGGCAGCCTGTGTATCTCTTTCTATAAATGCAATAGGTGTATTGCCCATGAGGTTGAAGGAATTCATCTCACTAGTATAGTGAATAAAAATTAAAGGTCATGCTGGAACTGCGCAGGTTGCAGGCTTTGGAAGGATGGACATGGCACAGCAGTGGCCTCCTGTCCTGGAAAGAAACAGAGGCAGGCAGGAGAAGAAACCCTCGACAGCCAAGCACTAACTATAGCGGCCCCAGGGGCGTAGCAAGGTTGGAGTGGGCCCAGAGACAAGATTTTAAAATGCCCCCCCCCCAGAAGCTCAGCTCATGAAGTAAAGAAATAGTAAAATTTATATCTATCTATCTATCTATCTATCCTCGATGTGCTGTGTAATAGATCATCCTAAATTATTTTTTTAAAGGTTTTGTAAATTGTAGACAATGCAAGTCATTTCATGGTACTAGAGAAAGACATGCTGTTCTGGTAGCTCCAGGTCTTAACACTCACATCAGTTTCGGAGGGTATATACAACTGAAGGAAAGCCCGGGTGGGTGCGCAGCTGGGGAGTCAGTCATGTGACTTGCCTCTAGGGGCCCCCCCAAGGCAGTGGGCCCCCAGACAACTGTCTCCCCTTGCGCTATTATAGTTACGCTCCTGAGCGGCCCATCTCCTTCTCCCCACTTCAGGAGTGAGACAGGGAAAGAGAATCCCCAACCCCCAGACTGTGGTGGTACCAATCCTCCCCGCCCCCTCAACTGGAGAGGGGCAGCAGTGGGGAAAGAAAGAGCCGGGGCTCCAATTATGGGGAGATCACAAAGGGAGCAGCGGGGTTTAGTGTGAACCACAGGCCAGCCCCAACTCTTGGCCAAGTCATTCTAAAAGCAGTAGCTGGGGGCGGGCGGGGGACGGGACCGGCGGCGGGCCCCCTCTGCGATCCAAGCGGAGGGGGCCTGGGAGGAGGGTCCGCGAGGCCAGCAGGGGCAGCGCCGCCGCCGGAGAGAGGGGGGTAGCCGGGGGCGGCTGCTCTGTGAGGGGACGGGAGAGAGGCGGGCTGAAAGAGCCGGTTCCAGCAGCGGGCGTGAAGGAAGGAAGGAAGGAGGAGGCGGGAGGAGAGGAGGAGGAGGGAGCGAGCACTTGGGAAGAGAGGGAACCGCGGCAGCAGCAGCAACGGAGGCACCGCCAAGAGGAGGCAGGACGGAGCAGGCGAATTAAAATGGCCACCAGCGGCTGCGGGGGCAGCGGCGGCGGCGGCGACGAGGGCAGCAGGAGCCCCAGCGACAGCGCCGCCCTCTTCCCGCTCCCCGGGATTGTACGCACGGCCCGGCGGGGCCTTGATTGATGGGGAGGAAGCGACGCCGGGAGCTGCCAGCCGAGGGGAGCCCGACGGAGGGCAGCCGGCGCTGCCGCGACCCTCCTCGCCTGGGCTGTGCAGCCTCCTCCTCGCCGTAGCAGGGAAGAGCGCGGGGGAGACGGACAGCCCCCTCTGCCGCCCAGGTCCTCCTTCCTTAGAGCCGGAGCTCCTATTCTTCTTCTTCTTATTATTATTTATTATTTTTTTTAAAAAAACACCCCAACGGCAAGTCCTTTGGCGATCACAGAAGCCGCCA
This sequence comes from Hemicordylus capensis, assembly GCF_027244095.1. Lineage (NCBI taxonomy): Eukaryota > Metazoa > Chordata > Lepidosauria > Squamata > Cordylidae > Hemicordylus > Hemicordylus capensis. Next base: position 19,976,962 of record NC_069661.1, on the reverse strand, counting down.
GCGCTCAGTCTCCGGTGGGGCGGATCCCGAACAGCAGCACCCCCTCCCCGCCCGCCCGCCGCTTGGAGAGGGGCAGCCACGGAGCGACCACCCTCCCCCGCCTCCCGCCGCTGCCCTTAGGCGACACCACCACCACCTCGGTGAGTAGCCGCCGCTGCCGCAGCAGCCCTCCCTCCGGTGGCCGTTTCGTCGCGTCCCCGTCCAGGGGGAAGCCTCCTCCGCCGCTTCCACCTCCCCCTTCCCCTACTATGGCTCTCTGGCCCCCGCGGACCAGAGTTGGCCTTGGGGCGGCGGGGGGCGCCCCCTCCCCTTTCCCCCTTTCATTCTCTGCCTAGGCCGCAGCGGCTGCTCCGAACTCTCCTTCGCCTCCTTCCCAGGGATGCTACCGCAGGAGCCGCCGCCGCCGCCTCCTGCTGCTAGTGCTTTCTCATCCTGCTGTTCTCTGCCCCCTGCTCCCGTGCCTGGTCTTGGAGTGGCGAGGGGTAGTTAGTTGCCCGCACTGCTTATATGGTAGGCTGCAGCAGCAGCAGGAGGAGGAAGGCAGAAAGGTCTCCCTGAAACAGACGTGGTGGGATCAGAGCCGGGGAGCCCGACTTCCTGTTGGGCTGAAAAATGCTTTCTTCTGCACAATTCGATTTGTGTTTCCACTTGCTGCCCGCTTTGGGATCTGCACGGGATGCGATGGGCCTTGTTTCGAGGAAATGGCTTTGAAAACGAGAGGGGGAGCGAGACGAATCAAAGGCTGGGTCTGTTTCAGCCTAAGGTTAAAAAAACACCCACCGCCACCCGGGTCTGTAGAAGCCGCCTCTGGTTGTCGGGAGAGGGACGGAAGGGCCCATGGAAACACTGACAGTCGCTCCTCTTCCTGGCCCTGCAGTGGTTGCTTTTAACCCTCTCCAGACTGCATGCTGTCTTTTTACCTTTGTTAAACTGAGGGTGACCGTTTTGTTCCACTGAGATGCTGGGAAACTGGAGGAGGGACGAGAGAAAGAAATACAACCTTTTCAGAATCAATCCCAACCTTCCCACCGTGCCCTGCAGTACGATAAAGGAAAATAACAAAAGGCATCCAGTCCCTGTGGGTCGGGGTGGTTTGTTGTGGTTTTTATGAAGTGCTTTGCATGGCATATCTATAGTGGATTAAAAATGTATTTGTGGAAGGCTGTTAAGTCAAAATTGGTGCAGGAGGGTGAAGGAATACTGTTTTGCTTGTGGCAGAGAGACAAGGAATGAGTGACTGGTCATAATAGGAACTGGAATGGCTTTAAGAAATGACGAGTTGAGCTAAGATAATACCCTTGTTAATTGTTCTAGAGGAGCTGTCTGATTGTTAGCTGCCAATCTTGTAATGGTTATTGTTGGTAGATTTCTGTGTGCCACTATCCAGATGATCCACAGAGATATGTCTAATGGTTAAGGGACTGTGACTTGGTTTTAAAAGATTTAGGTCTTGGCTTAGAGCCTTTGTGGCTATTGATTATAAATATTGTATGGCCATCAGTACAAAATCCCTGCAAGTTTGTTTTGCAGCATGTGTTTCATAAGCTCGTTGAAATGTTCCATTGTGCTGTGAAGACTGCAGTGACCTGAGTGCAGGATTCTGTATTAATACCTTTTGTGGCTTAATTCCATCTCTCTCACATTTTATATTGAGTGTCCTGAATGTTGTGTATTATTAAGGTGAAAAGAAAAGAGAATTGCTATACCTGATTCCTATGTACACAAAATTTCTGAGTTGGGTACAGTGAAGTTCACTCATAAATAATTGTTTCAGAACTTTAGTTGCTTGTATAGAAATAATACATGTATCTGCTGTGCTAGAGCTATAACTGCAGACTATGGTGAACAAGTACTGTACTGGTTTCCAAAACTGGGTGCATGAGCACTTGCAGGCTGTTTGATTCATGGTTTAAAAATAAAGAGTAAGGCACTGTTGTTGAGTAGCATTCCATAATATGGTGGGCCACATAGGGTTACCGTTCTATACAATCCAGCCCATTGCAAAGTCTTGAGATATAGGTTTTCTGCAGTTCTAGAGTACACAGTATTTTTGGCAGTCGTGCTCATCATTGAAAAATGATACTCTCCACGTTTATTTCTTAGCCGTTTTCTAAACATAGGATTGGGTTCCAACTACAGCAGAATGGCACTTCTGCTTATGCGAAGTGAGGATGTCAGGCCTTGAGGTTCCAACTACAGCAGAATGGCACTTCTGCTTATGCGAAGTGAGGATGTCAGGCCTTGACTAGGGATGTGCATGGAACCATGGTTGGGTGGTTTGAAGGCCCTGGGGTTGGCACTTTAAGTGCGGTGGGGGGGAGGGTGCACTTACCCCTCCTGCTGCTTTCCCCCTGCCAGCGCCGTATTTTTCTAAAAACCTTCAGTGCAGCAGTATACCCCCCTGCCGCCCCGTTGCCCTCATTGGCCGGAAGTACCAGGAGCACATGCGCCCATTGTGTGCATGCACACACACACAAGCACATGCGCGCCCTGCACTTCCGGCTGATGAGGGCAACAGGGTGGCAGGGGGGTATGCTGCCACCCTGAAGGTTTTTAGAAAAATACAGCACCGGTGGGGGAAAAGTGGTGGGAGGGGTAAGTGCACCCTTCCCCCGCCCTTAAAGTGCTAACCCCAGGGTCTAGGAATGTCGAACTGGCCCTGGCATTTGAACCAGTTTGGAGGCCTCTAAAATGGCCTCCGAACTGGTTTGTGCACATCCCTAGCTTTGACAATCTTTCTTTGGATCTAGGAGCCAGTCCCAAAATTCAGGAGCTAAACAATGGACACTTGACAAAATTACCAGACTTAGTGATGGGCGTTGTTGAGTGAGAGGGTAAATAGGGTTCTCTTTATTCGCTTTAGAATGCCTAGAACAGAAACCAGGTTTTCAGGGCTATTTAATAAAATAAAGATTTCATTAAATAACTCTCCCAATAAATATCCTAGTCTTAGCACTACAGTTAAATTTCTAGGAGCCATGATTCCCTGGTGCTGGGATTTGTAAGGCCCTGAGGGCTTGGGTTTCAGTTTATTCTTCTCTGTCAGCAACCCCATCATGCAGTGCCCTACACTATTTCTAGGGGTCCCACAGCTTTGAGGATTGGTTTTGCAGGGGGCTCTTACACAACGTTGAAGCAGCCTGCCTAGAGAGCAGGAGCTTGTTGGTTCCCACTGATGTGTTTCCCAGAATATGGGAAACTCCTATATTGGGCAGCAGCTATATAGGAAAGTGCTGAAAGGCATCATCTCACACTGCACGGGAGCAGGCAATGGCAAACCCCTCCTGTATTCTACCAAGAAAACCACATGGCTCTGTGGTTGCCAGGAATCGACACCAACTCGATGGCACCACCTTTCCTTTCTTAGGGCTACTGGATGGAGGAAGGGGTGGAAAATCCTGGTTCTCTGGATCCAAGCTGCAGGATTTTGCTCCTAATATAGTTTGGACTCACTGGAAATGATAGCATACTTACTCTGTGTGTGTGTGTGTGTTTATACATATATATAACTATCAGTTATGACCATAATGTGTTTCTTGAATCTCTGTCATGGACAACCAACTAATTCAGTTTAAGTTTTTTGTCTGCTGCATTTTATTTATTTATTTATGCATTTTATATCCTGCTGTTCCTCAGAGGAGCTCAGAGTGGTGTACATGGTTATTTTTATCCTCCCAACAATCCTGTGAGGTAGGTTAGGCTGAGACACATACTGGCCCCGAGTCACTGAGTAAGTTTCATGGTTGAATGGGGATTTGAGCTCAGGTCTTAATAACATTTTCCATAGAAGCATTATATGTTCAATATGCTTGACTGTGTTGACTAAGGAAATGTTTTGGTTAAAATATCAGAAAGTGTGTATGAAATATATTTAGACAGTGAAACAAATTATCAAGAGATGTCTTGGAATCTCTATCACTGAACATTTGTGACTTGAGGTTTAGATTCTAGTTTTCAGCAGCTGTAGCAAGTTCCTACTTAAGGCTGTTTCACATCTGATGATTAATGGCATTGGTCAATCACTTTTGTGCAGTGGGGGGAGGAATTCTGCCCTGGGTTTGCTGGTGCACAAATTAAATATCTGCTTTGTCATGAGTACACATGATGTGAGCAACAGCCTGTTGTGGTTTCCTCCTGAGAGTAATACATGTGGCAAAATAGATGTGGATGCATTCTATTCAAGTCAGCAGAACAATTCCACTGTATATAGTCACTAACAATCCCTTCCCTGCCTTTGATTAGAGAAGATTTGTAAGCTGTCAAAAAGGCGAGTGTTTCATCCCAAGGAAGGTCTCCAGAAACACTGCAATTTTTACAAAGTAAAATTGTAGTCGACTAATGCTGTAGTTCTGAGTTGAACATTTTTATTATACTTCTTTAAAAACTTTGAAAAATAGTATATAATGATTTGGAATGAAACATCAAATCAATCTTTCTAATGTAAAATTTGAGGTTTAATGTCTGTCAAATTCATGTGACCACATGGAAGTGCCTTATACGGAGTCAGACCATTGATTCTCCTAACCCACTACTATCTACTTAAACTCTCAGGTCCTTCCCAGCCCTTGGAAAACTGGAGAGTGTTTCCTCTGGGCATAGCAAGAGGCAGGAATTGAACTCTGATCTTCTGCTTGCAAAGTATTGTTTTATCATTAAGTTATGGTCCCTCACATAAATCTAAAAAGGGGTGCCAGTAATCTGTTTTTTAATTCAAAAATGCAAAATGATGGTCTTTCCAAGTAAGATATGGCTATGAGTGATTTGGATGAGAAACAGATGCAGTAGCATTCAGCATTGGCAGCAGAGCCTCTTCCCCTACTTCTTGATTTGTTGGCTTATAGCAGGGGTGGGGAACCTTGGCCCTCCAGCTGTTTTTGAACTACAACTCCCACCATCCCCAGCCACAGGCTGGGGATGGTGGGAATTGTAGTTCAAAAACAACTGGAGGGCCAAGGTTCCCCACCCCTGGCTTATAGTGTATACAATGCCCCCGCCTCCCATGGGGCTTGTGAGTGTGGTTACAAGATTGGGATCAGTGTGTGCGCATGTGGTTTATGTAGCCACAAGTCTAGTGAAGTGTAGACATTGCAGGACTCAATTCATGGGTGTTGTATGGTTGCTCTGTTACTTTATAAATATACTTTGTAAGAGCAGTTCTTGATGATTCTTCTGTGAACAGTGGAGATTGCTTCTCTCCTGAAGCTGGCATGTGAATATTTGTGGGTTATTTAAAATACTGCACTTTTATGCTTTAATTAAAGATGGATTAGACTGATGTTTTACTAAAATAGGCTTTAAATAGTCACTTCTCTGGTTGCCTGTGACAAGAGTACCTTTTGAGGTGAAAAGGCAGGGTCGCAGGGAAGCTTCCTTTGCATTTGACAGATGACTAGCATGGGGGCATATAGGTAGGCTACTACATTTTGGGAGTTAGACTTTGTGGATATATTTGGAAGGTCATCTAAAGATGCCTGATTAACTATGAATATGATCACTAATGGATTTGTGTAGGTATTAATCTTGTAGCAGTGATATAAAAATACAACAAAAGTTTTCTTCTGTACTATATAATGCTGCTATTTTGCATCAGTGAAGTCGTACTTAATCTGTTTTCTCCTAACCAGTCCTAAATGTGTGTTTAGGACTGCAGCTTTATAGTCCAAACCTAAGTCTACTTGAAACTGAAATACTTCTGAGTTCAGTAGAATTTACTTCTTTGGAACCATACTTGGGACTGTAAATTTCAATAGGTTTTACTCCTAATAGGTATTATTATTATTATTATTATTATTATTATTTACACAGTCAGACAGGTATTATTGACTGGTTTGTTTTATCCAGACATCGAGTCCTTCCCAAGGACCTGGGATGGCTGAATTTTATTATCAATGTTGTTGCTGTTATTATTATAGATATCGTCACAGAATATAGACTGTTCCCAGTAATGCTGCTTTTTGTAATTGGCTGATGGTGATTTCTGTGGCCTCTATGGTGTTGAGGTGCTCTTCAAGGTGTTTTGGAATTGCACCTAGGGCTCCAATTACCACTGGGATTATTTTGGTCTTCTTCTGCCACAGCCTTTCAATTTCAATTTTTAGATCTTTGTATTTTGTCATTTTTTTCTATTTCTTTTTCTTCTATTCTGCTATCCCCTGGTATTGCTATTTCGATTATTTTAACTTGCTTTTCTTTCTTTTCAACTACAGTTATATCTGGTGTATTGTGTGGCAGATGTTTGTTTGTAGTCGGAAGTCCCATAATATTTTTGCATTTGCATTTTCTACAACCTTTTCAATTTGATGGTCCCACCAATTCTTGGCTACAGGAGGCTTGTATTTTTTGCAGATGTTCCAGTGTATCATCCCTGCTACCTTGTCATGCCTTTGTTTATAGTCAGTCTGAGTGATCTTTTTACAACAGCTGATTAGGTGGTCCACTGTTTCATCTGCTTCTTTACAAAGGCGGCACTTGCTGTTTGTTGTGGATTTTTCTACTTTTGCTCTTATTGCATTTGTTCTTAGTGCCTGTTCTTGTGCAGCCAGTATTAAACCCTCTGTTTCTTTCTTCAAGTTGCCATTCTTAAGCCATTGCCAGGTCTTGGTGATATCTGATTTTCCAGTTATATTATGCAAATATTGACCATGCAGTGGCTTATTTTTTCATTTTTCTGCTTGGTTCTTTGCTTGTCCTTTCTTGTAGGCCTGCTTTGTTTCATTGGTGTTGAATAGTTTCTCGTTATTGACCATTTTAAGTGCATCTTCTTCACTGTCCCTTATATATTCTTCAAGGCCTCTTTTCTCCTCCTCTGCTGTTTGATGGACTTGCAGTATTCCTCTTCCACCTGAGCTACGAGGGAGGTATAACCTATCTACATCACTGTGGGGGTCCAAAGCATGATTGATGGTCATTATTTTCCTGGTCTTACGATCTAGCATCTCAAACTCTGCCTGGGTCCAGTCTATTATTCCTGCAGTGTATCTGGGCTATATAGGTATAGCCCAGGTGTTTATGGCTTGTATGGTGTTCCTGCCATTGAGTTTGAACTTTAGGATTTTTCTAGCTCTCTTGATATATTCACTTCCAATTTTTCTTTTAACTTCAGTGTGTGCAATGTTATCAGCCTGGAGAATGCCCAAGTATTTGTAATGTTCTTTCTCTTCCAGGTGCTTGATGTTGCTTCCATTGGGCAGTTCTATTCCTTCTGTTTTTGTTATTTTTTCTCTGTTCATTATTAATGCAGCACACTTGTCTAGTCCAAACTCCATTGCTATATCACTACTGAATATGCGGACAGTATTTAGCAGTGATTCGATTTCTGACTGGGACTTTCCATACAACTTCAGATCGTCCATGAAGAGCAGATGGTTTATTTTACTTGATGGTTAGATGTTTGGTATCTGAGGCCTATTTTGTTTAGTATTTGTGAAAGTGGCGATTACAAACAACAGAGGGAATAGTGAGTCCCCTTGGAAAATACCTCTTCTAATGCTAACCTGTCCAAGTGTCTCACCATTGATTGTTAACTGTGTACTCCACATGCTCATCGCTTTAATAAATAAATAAATAAATAAATATCTGAATGTTTTTGCTGACCCTAGTTGTTTCTAAACATTTTAGTATCCATGTGTGAGGCAATGAGTCATTATTATTATTATAGTCATTATTACTATAATGAGTCATTATTATAAGTATTATTATTATTATCATCATCTATGTAAATTACTTTGAGAACTCTTTGTTGAAAAGCAGTATACAAATATTAATGATTGTGCATAGGTTTGCAAAATCGTTGTGCTCCACTGCTGCAGAATTTCAGCCTGCATTGGCAGCTTTTTGAGCTTCCTTGCTTTTAACAGAATTTCCTCTGACTCGCTTGAAGAGAATTGCCTCTGACTTTCTGTCAGTCTGCTCCCTGAGCTACTGCTATAAAAGGCCACTGCTTTTTGGTGAGGGTGAAAGAACAACTAACTTATGTGTAAAGGCAGAAATTAATAGATTCTTGTTAAAACAGGAAGACAAATTATTTGCCATAAGATGTCATCTGCTTCTTCTTTTTGGGAGTTCAGTCACCCCTACCCACTCCTCCTCTTTTTCCTTTTAAAGAGTAATTGTTGAGGTTGACACCATTTGTCTGTAGAAAGAATATGGAAGAAATGCAGTGCTGAAGATGAGAGTAAATGAAGTCTATGCACTTTTTATGTAGATGAACTTGCAGGCACCTTGTAGCAGCTTCCAGCATTTGCTAATGATTATTTTGGTAATAAAGCATGTTTTGTTTTAAACTGTGTGGCTTAGGCTGTTGGCACAGCTTTATAGAACTGCAGGGCACTTCCTCCTTTGTCACTGAAATAAATTGTTATTTCCAAGCAAATGACTTACCACAAAAGACCACATCATGGATTATGAAATATCTCCGGTTTTGGTTACCATAATACTTTGATAAAATCATCTAGATTCTTGTTCTCTTCCTTAATAGAAACTGGTAATTTTAGGGAGCTGTGTGGCAACAATATACTCTGTGTAATAATAAAACTTGAGCTTCCTCCAAATCTGGTATTACTGTGACTTTTTCAAAATCTACATTTTGAAATCTGTAAGGAATTTTGAAATCTGTAAATCTGTTTATTTCATTCAAAAAGGCATGTGTGGGAATATTGCATGTGTCTTCCAGTTATTTGTCCATATAGTTTCATGGCTTTTGGTTATATTATCTCAGTTGAAGCATCTTTTCAAATAATTTTGTACTGTAATTAATGTATTGAAATAAACATGCAACCCCTAAGGCTCTTAGAATTTAGAAAAAAGTAGTTTTCAGTTATAATGACGCAACAGCCTGTGCAGAGACAAACAACTTGAGCAGTAGGGAAATTGTAGACGTGCACTCATTGTGTTTTGTTGAGGCATATAATCTCTCTCTGGGATCCCCCAAGCTCAAGGGACCTTGGTTTTGACAGTTTGCAGCAGAAGCTCTGTGCACAGCACTGAGTGGCTGGTACCTGTAAAGTCACGCACCCGCCTAATCCCTCTCTTTCGAGCAGTATTTCAACTTTTTAAAAAGGGGTCTTTAAAAAGGCATCAGTTGAACTTCTATTTGCATAAACAATAAAGAGAAGAATGCAGGCAGCTTGCCTGACACATGAGGGGAGGAGCAAAATTGACGACTGTGTCACTCCTCAAGCTGATGACATGGGGAGGAGAAGGGACCATAGTTCAAGCTGAATGTTTCAGGTTCAGTCCTTAGAATCTCCAGGCAGGACTGGGAAATACCAGCCCTAATGGTGTTTCCATCAGGGAAATACCATCGAAGCTAGATGGACCTTCTTAATATGAGAGACATAATAAAATATCTTAATACCCACTTGAATTATGGAAATTGATATTTGTTGAAATCCTAGGTAGTGAATCATGTTCTTAGGCGGCACCTTCTTGATCAGATGCATGAAGTAGAATAATCAAGATCTGATTCTCACACACATTTAAAAAATAATATGAGCACTTGTTCTGTGAGGCTGGGTGTGCATAATCTACATGAGTATACCATGGCACTGAGCTTGCAAGCCCTTCCTCATTATCCATAGAATCTTTAATCAAAGCCAAGGCAAATATGCATAAGTGTCAAAACAGGTAGCCTCCACTTGTGTGGTCTGATCATTCAGTTTTCATGGTGGATGGATTGCACAAATGGGACCTATTTGTGTATATGTTTATGCATGTATGTTTTGGCATTAAAGGCATTACATAGCACATAGCATTAAAAGCTATCTGGACTGTGGCAGGGTGTGTGTGTGCGCGCACATGTGTATGTGCAAATAAACCTAACACTTGCTCCTGCATCCCACTACTTGTATAAAATACATGCCTAGGGTGGGTGTGAACAGGTGCAAAGAAGAAAGTATTTGAAGACAGTTACTGAAATGTTCACAATTCTGGCCCATCATTGCTTCCCCTCCCTTTTTAAAAAAACTGGCCACTCATATAGAACTGTCTTCCTTTTAAAGGAGTAATCTTCTATAGCATATACTTTAATCAATATATCATCAGGTATGATGGGGATTGATGCCAGATATATGGTACACTGAACTAGAAGAACATGCTTCATGCTCTTCCAGTCCCTACAATAGGAAAACACTCTGTTTAGACCCAGCCTTACCCAGTAACATTTTTGAATTATTTTTTATTTGGTTAGCTTCTGTTATGGCCATTCCCAGAATCAATTGACTTTTGGGACAGTCACTCTTGGTTGCGACCTACCTAGATTGGTTGTGTGGTCCCTGCTATGAATTCCTTCCACAATTGGAGAGTGGAGGATGTATAGCAGGGCGTGCTGTCTGAAATGTTTTAAGAGAGAACAACAGTGAGACTATATTTACAGTACCTAACAAAAAGGTGATGCAATTCAGTGCAGAATTATGGTGGTGGGGTAGCCAAGAGAGAGCTGGGGGAAGATGGTGTTAAAACCTCTCCCCAGCCTTCTGTCGCTCCTAATGCTGTCCTTAGAGGATTGTGGCAAGCACAAGTAGAAATAGTCTGTCCCAGGAAGCATGCTGCCCGGCAGCAAAAGCTGTCATATGTTTTTAGGAGGCAGTGTAAGGTGTCTTTGTTCAGTGAAGCATTTAGAATGTTGCCTTTTTTTCCTTCTTGGTCAGTGATGTGGATTTCATATTTGTCTTGCATTTTTGATGGATTTCCAATTTTTAAATTCTTTGATTTATTATTCTCTTATAGGTCACCTAGGGCCAGAGGCGTATCTAGGGAAAATAGCGCCTAGGGCAAGCACGGAAATTGCGCCCCCTGTCCAAACATCTGATTCCCATCTTTCAGATAACTTTACCATAATATCAGCTGAAAAGTACAAGTCAAGCTCGTTGATCTTTTAATATTTCAAAAACTATTTAGCAGTGGATGTAGCCAGACCAAAACATGCTGGAAAACTATAAATTTCAGTATGCTGGGGCTCATGAAATACCCAAATACTATGTGGAGGTGTACTTTGAAAACTAAACAGAAGTGCCTGTCTAATTCTCTACTAGGCATTATAGCATTACTATTACATAAGTTTTAAAAATAAATGGAGAATTTGACTTTTCCCAGATACTCTGAAAATAATGAAAGGATATGCAGAGTAAACTGTGTCACTGCTTAGAATATATTCTAGTATTTCAGAAAGACAGTTAAAATGAGAGAAAGAGAGCAAAAAAACTCCCAGTGAGCCTTAATACTAATGATTTCACACTGATTCAAAGACAAACTCACCATTAATAGCCATATTATTAAGACATCACATTTAACTCACTTATGACAAGAAGCAAAGTAAGAGCAAATGAATACAATCCTAGCTCATAAGCTTCAGCTCAGTATTCACAAGCCCTGATTCTCTGTACATAGTACCAATCTGGATATGTGTACAGTGTCTTATATTATATCAAACTATTTTAATTTTTTTTTTACCTGTAGCGCCTTTGGGGGGCTTCCTAAAGGCTGTGTGTGTGGGGGTCTGCAAAGGTTCCCCCCACTGGACTCTGGGGCCTCACAGGGACCATTTGAGCATGTGTGATGGTCATTTAATTTTTTTTTTAAATGGCTGCTGAAAACAAAATGGCCACCCCACATGCTCAAATGGCCTCTGTGAGGCCTGGCATGGCCTAGGGCCTCACAGAGGCCATTTGAGCATGCACAGTGTCCATTTTGTTTTCGGTGGCCATTTTTATTTTTTTTTAAAAAAGAAAGAAATGGCGCCCCCTTTCAAGTGGTGCCCAGGGCACGTGCCCTGCCTGCCCCACCCTAGATACACTCCTACCTAGGGCATTGTTGCTAAGGTGGCATATATCAATTAAAAAGACTTATGCTGGTTTACACTTACTCCCCCAAACTCCTAATCAGAGGTTTTGGTCTCTTCCCTCATTGCAGAGACTGAAGGGAAGCATTGAGTAATGTTATACTTTTAGGTCATTACAGAGCTCAGTTTACAGTTGACATTAATCTGTCATAGTGTATATGCTATTGAGAACAGCCCCTATGGAAAGAGTTCTGTTTGAGGGGTTAGTTAAGAGGGGAGGGGAAGCACCTGGTTCTTAATGGGTGAGCATCTTTGCAGTAGTTCATCTTCATGAATACAAAGTAGGCTTAAACCAATGATGATCTTAAAAAAAAAAAAAGTTAATGGCTCAAGTGCCACCCAGCTCTCTCATTTCCTTGCTAGTTTAAAATGTTTCTGTTTCATCCTCAAGGAGAGTGGGGAGGAAAGAATGGAATCTACTGTGGCTTAGCTTTGTGTTAAATAATCATTACTTCATTACGAAAATTCCAAGAATGTGCTGAAAGTTGCATGTGACCTAATTTGGTATTTGAGAGAGTCAGCACTTATGTAGCTTTGTGTGTGTGTATGTGATTGTGGCTTTGTATATATATATGTGGGGGGTGTGTGTGTGTGTGTATCTACATATGTGTATCTATCTATCTATCTATCTATCTATCTATCTATCTATCTATCTATCTATCTATCTATCTATCTGTCCTATCTCTCTCTCTCTCTCTCTCCTCACACACACAATTCAGTATAGTTACAACTCTCTTAAATTGTGCAAATGGGTGTTGGTGGACAGCTGTTTTTTGTTGCTGCTCTTAGACTTCTGAGGTGAACTCTATTTTTTTAACTTGACAGTTTATAGAATAACTGACTTATATGATCAGAGTATCACATACTATGTTCTGGCAGTGAAGCCCAGGAGAATATGTGGGCATGCATATTGTGGATAAATTTTCAAGAGTATCTGATCTGTTTGCCCAGGACATTAACTCAACTTTAATTTAGGGTTGCTGGTGCAATATAATTGATCAGCTAAAGTGTGTAATTCTCCTGGGAGGAAAGCATATGTCTCTGTATCCATGTTAATGAAAGTGGTTTCCCTTGTATGTGACAACTAGTATGTGTGAGAGATTGCATTCCAGTACATGTTACCTCTGAATAAGGAATGCAAAAATTGTGTAATGTGGGTTTATTTCAGAATGAAAACATGTATAAACTCATAGTGTATAGAATGTCTTTGTATGGACAATTTATAGATGAACATGGTAATAAGGCAGTAGCTAACTTGAAGTCTGAATTTGAGCACAGACTTCCACACATTGCAATGGTGCCATGTTGTAACTCTGCTTAGAATGAAGGAAGCATATGCAGGGGGGAAATGAGTGGGAAAGGTGACTTTGGATGATTAAAGAGTGATTATTTTTGGCACATAAAAAAGGAATGTGCAAGGGATGTAGGATAACTGACTGTTCTGTGTGTGTACTCATTTTTTTTAATGACTTTTACAAATTGTTTGTTCAGGATATGAATAGGATAACCAGGACTGCTACTGTTAGCTTTTCAGCCAGCCATTGCAGCAGTGGTGTTAAAAGGGTTTGGCTAGAAGCACTTAGCAAGTGATAATGTTTATATCTCCCGTGCCTTGAAAAGCTTCACCTATTTGCTGCAGATTGCGCTGCTATTAAAAATACAGCTGCATGGATTGGTTGTGAAGTTGGCAACCTTAAGGAAGCCTGGCTGACTTGCTGTTGAGAGCAAAATGGTATGGTAAAGTGTGCTGTGGAGTCGGTGTCGACTCCTGGTGCCCACAGAGCCCTGTGGTTGTCTTTGGTACAATACAGGAGGGGTTTCCCATTGCCATCTCCCGTGCAGTATGAGATGAAGCCTTTCAGCATCTTTCTCTATCCCTGCTGCCTGATGATATAGGTGCTCCTCGTAGTCTAGGAAACATACCAGCGGGGATCCGAACTGGCAGCCTCTGGCTTGCTAGGCAAGTCATTTCCCCATTGCACCATTACCAGATAATTCTCTAGTTTAGCCCTTTGCCCAAGCCAGATTGTTTCATGGTCATACAAGGTTCATACTAACCTACTTACATTCCAGTCTACATAATCAAGAATGTAGCAGGCCATAAGCAAAATGTAGGGGTAATCAATCATTCAAGGATGCTACAGTTTATATTCCTAGTTTGAAAAGAGATTTCCATGTATAAAATGCCTAAGTTACAGTTATTGACACCCTTTTATTGATTGGAGTTGCCTTTTACAGGAGCTATCAGCTGCAACTGCTGCAGTTGAGCTGCCTTCCAGATACTCCAAAAGGGTTTGCTGATCTTTTTGGTGGCTCTCTAAGGTTTATTTAGGAGAAGGTGTACATGGAGAATCTGGGGCTTTTTCTGTGACTTAAGGTAACTTCTAAGAAAAGTTGACCTCTAATCTTTCTGTTTGGTAATTGTGAACTTCGCTCCATAAAACTACATTTAGAGTTTATCTTTGTCTTGATAAGCATGAACAACTCTTGGTAAATCATGATGAATTGGATTTTAAAAAATGGATTTGGGGTAAACTGTCACCTGGTTGATTAAATGAAACTGAGTTAACAGTCGGGTGATGCTAACTGCATTAGCAAAATTGCTAAATTGTTCTTCACTACTGTCAAAAAGGAAAGGGAAGTAATTTGAATGTGAAATAGAAGTTTCAAATGACAAATTTAAAGTAACTCACAGAAGCAGGACACTGCTTCATGGTGATCCTTTAGATGGGAAGTGAAAATGGTACTATCTATCTATGTAGAATATTTACTATTATTGTCTAAAATAGCTGCCACTATTAGACCTGTTTATACACCCAGTTGAAGAACTAATAGATCACTTCATAATTTAACTTCCATTGGTAGGAGCTGTATTAAAGGGGTGTGTATGAAAGTAAGATAGATATATTTTTCTAGATGACATATGGTTGTGCTAAATAGGTAACATGGTCATATATTTGGCCACTAGGATAATTGAGCACCGCTAACTGTTGTTTGCAGATAGTGCTATGAAATATATTTTGCAGTTCCATTGTGTCCATATTATGTGTATTTGTATTTATAGATAAAACAAGATACATCCCAGGCCACAACACCTATAAATGTTAACCATTGTGCCTAGACAAGGATATTCAGAGGCAGAGTTATTTAATAAAATATTTATTTGTCCCAGGCAGTCCTGTTTCTGTTGTAAGCACATTTCTTGTAAATGGGATATAGAAAAGCCCATTTTACATGTCCCATGCCTATCACTAAGTCTATTAATTTTGTCAAACCCATTGTCTGGCTCCTAAATTTTAGTTCTGGCTTCTAGATCCAAAGAAAAGTTGTTAAGACATGGAATAAAATGAATAACTGCATTTTAAATTGTGTTTTAATACTTTTAAATGTATGTGCCTCATCTTAACTCTAAGGTGATAACTTCTGTTGGACAAATTTGTAGAGGGAAATGTAAGGAAAGCATGCTAAGAAAATTGCTTCAGAAAAATGCAAAATGGGAGAAAACCAAGTTGGCAAGTCTAAGCAAGTGACAGGCAATGCAATCCTAAGTATGCCTTATTGGAAGGAAGTCTCATTAGGGTTTATCCTAAGAAAATGAATCATGGCTTAGCATCATTGAAATCAATGAAGCTAGGTACTTGTGACTAACTTAAATCTCATTTATTTCAACCAGACTTAGGACTCCTGCTTTTCTTAGGGTACAACTCTCCGAGCTCAGTGGGATTTACTCTCCTGTAAATGTATATTATTGATGCCTTAGTCTGAATACACGTGTTATTCTAGTAGTACAATGATCAATGTTTAGGAATTCATTAGCTTAGGATTTACTTGGCAGCTGATTCACTTTAGTCTACTCTGTTAACTTCTGTGGGTGGAGGTGGAAACTGAGTGGGAGCATTCCTGATTTATAAAAAGATGGGTGACAGTGTCATTTGCTAACAGTCTGTTGGACAGCTCTTCATGCTTATACATTTCAGTGACAGAATGATTCATTATGTGTGCCCTCAGGTCATCATAATGACTAAAAGGAACAATTGTTTGGTTTTCTGTTCAGCTTGTGAAAGCACAGTTCTCTTTGAAAAAGAACAAAAAGCTTTAGAGATCAGTGTGAATCAATTATCAATAAAATGTTTGATAGACACATTCCATTGCTTTATTTGTAGCATATAATTTATGGACTCCAATATTGGATTTTTAGATGCATAATAAACTTATTCACTGATGAAATCTCTGGGTGAACCTTTTGTCTGAAATAAAAGTACACTACTTTATTTGAAGAACTGTTGATAGTAAAGAGTGAAAATATTGTCTTGATGAAGAAAGATTATCAGTAATTATCTTTTAAAGATTTTGCTAATGTCGACTCCAAAGTTACCAGCTCTTGTCTAACCTGTTCATGTCAACACTGGGCCTGTTACACTAGGGGCTTGTTTACATGACCAACCAGGGGTGTGTGTGGAGTAGATGCTGGTCTGGATAGGCCCTAGCCTGATCCTGCAGGGCTGTTCTTATGTTAAGAGGTAGGATGGGCTCTGTGTTCCTCCTACCTCACTTTTAGCCTGGGTAGTGGATCTTGGCTTGGAGCTGCTGGGCCAGGAGGACTCCTGATGCCCCTGACGAACAGAGATTCCTGGGTTAACCCCTCCTACCCAGGAATCTCAGGTCATGAGACCAACCTTTACTTCTTTGAGGATGAAGTTAGGAATGGGTCTTACAAAATCTCTTCCTGAACTGGTTGATCTCACTGTTATTTGAACACAGGATCTTTGTTACTCTGGATATTTCACCCATGTTCTAATAACTGTCTGTGCTCTTGACTCTTGCCCCTCCTGGTTAATAAAAACTGTTGAGAGGGAGTGACCAAATGGATAAAGGAGGTGATTAATTCTTTGCTATGGGAGGGCAAAGTACCACCAAGCTTGAATGAATCAGTGGTATGACCACTACTGAAAAAGCTTGCTCTAAAACCTTTGAATCAGAACAACTGTTGACTGGTTTCTAATCTCCCCCTTTTTTGGACAAGGTTATTGCACTGACTGCAGAAAATCCTTTTGGATTGGTGCTGGGAAACATGATTTTGTGCTGGTTCGAGTCCTATTTGGAAGCTAGGGCTTGGAAGGTGGTCCTGGGAAATTGTTATTTGGATTTTTGGCCACTGGCCTATGGAGTTCCGTCTTGTCCCCAATGCTGTTTTAACATCTACGTGCAATGCAATCCCTGGGAACGATTGTCGGAGATTTGCAGCACAGTGTTTCCAGTATGTCCATGATGCCCAGCTTAATCTCTCTTTATCATCTGATTCCAGGGAAGCAGTGGTTGTCCTGAACCATGTCTGAAGGCAGCAATGGGCTGGATGTGGGTTAGCAATCTGAGACTTAATCCATTGGAGACCAAGGTGTTCTTGGTCAGTAGGAGAGCCGGTTTTGGAAGTAGTATTCTACCTGTTCTGAGTGGGGTAGCACACCCTTTTAAGGACCAAAGCCACAGTCTAGCGGGGTGCTCTTGGACCCAGATTTTCTCTTGGATGGTCAGGAGGCATCTGTGTCCAGGAATGCCTTTGTACAGTTTCAGCTGGTCTGCCAGCTGAATATATTCCTAGAGAAAGACTTGGCCATGGACACCCAATTTTTGATCACAATTCTGTTAGACAACTGCAACATGTTCTACATGAGTTTACCCTTGCAAAATGTTCAAACACTGCAATTGGTGTACAATGCTGCAGCCAGGTTATTGTCAGGACACATATATGGACCATATTTCTCCTATTTTGTTCAAGTTGAATTGGTTTCCTCATTATTTCTGGGTCCGGTTCAAGGTGTTGGTTATCACCTTAAATGTTTGGGGCCTATGATATCTAAAGGGCCACCCACTCACAAACAGTTCTTTCCTGCCATTAAGGTCTAAGGAGGCTCTGCTTCATGTATCTACACCATCTGAGGTTCAGTTGATGAGGGTAAGATAGGGCTTTTTCTGGCTAGGCTTCAAGAATTTCCCTGTAAGAAGTTCAAGCTGCCTCATCTTTAGTCTGGTGACAATTTGGCTGGGCCCTCTTTTTTTGGGGGGGGAGCTTTGTGCTGTTGTGTTCTACTGGTACTATTTAGCTTTTTATTTTTGTTTTGTTTTGAATCAGAGTTGGAAGAGACTGTGTCTTCTAGTCCAACCCTTTGCTAGGTGCAGGAAACTACTGCATGACTGTAAGCCACATTGCCTAAATAACAGGATAGAAATACATAACTCTTCGTCCCATGTTATGGATACTGCCTTCCATGTATAATATGAAGAGCCCCAAGAGACATTATAAGCCTGAGCATTATTTCCAAGCCACCTAATGGCACAGTGGGGAAATGACTTGCCTAGCGAGCAAGAGGTTGCTGGTTCGAATCCCTGCTGGTATGTTTCTCAGACTATGGGAAACACCTATATCAGCCAGCAGCGATATAAGAAGGTGCTGAAAGGCATCATCTCACACTTCACGGGAGGAGGCAGTGGTAAACCCTCCTGTATTCTACCAAAGACAGCCCTCTGTGGTTGCCAGGAGTCGACACCGACTTGAAGGCACAACCTTACTTTATCTTAGAGCTGTTAATGGGTGTTTGGTGTAGGCAGTGGGGTAATGACTGCACCGGCTCTTAGAACCAAACAATATGATCAGGAAGACTGCAAAGGGTAGTTCTTGTTGAACTGTTTCGCTTCAAACTGCAGATGTGGAAAATACAGGGAGTACCTGAAACAGATTTTTTTTAAAAAAATGTTTTTGCTACTGGAAAGAATGTTGGGGACAAGATTTGTAATATAGCCTTTCCCCTTACATGCTACTTATCTACATACAGATGTTTTGAATGGTCTAGAACAGGGGTTCTCAACCTTGAGTCCCCAGAGGATGTTGGACTTCAAGTCCCATAATCCCCAGCCAAAGGCCTTTGGAGCTGGGGATTACGGGAACTGAAGACCCAATGTTGAGAATGCCTGGTCTAGAACAGCAACAGCCATACCATGGACTTCTGCTGCTCATGTAGCATAACTTAGTGTAAGCAGTTTGCAAGGCATTCTTATAAAGAGACTTTCCCCCTTAGCTTTCCTGTCTTATACCAGGTGTGGTTTCCTTCAGGTGTGCAGTTTCTGTACTGCTTGCTTTATCCCTGTTTAAACTTTCAGATTTGTGTGTGCATGTGAGAGAGGGGGCAGTTCTATGAATGTTGAGAATCGCTGCATAGGCCAAGATAAATGTGCTTTAGAAGCATGTGTGTGTTGGTTTCACTTTACAGAATGATCTTCTCTTGCAGTGTTTTGAGCCATTGGATTGACATTGTTAAAATAATCATGTGTGAAATGTGCGTGCATCATCCCAGCCCACTTATCACTCACCTAAATGACACTTTTGCTTAATTTTGTCTGTGATCTTTGCCTGCCAAACAGTTACAAAGTCTGCAAAAATATAACCTCTTTCCCCCAGAACTATACATATGCAAGAAATGTGCTTTATGTTTGCTAGTTGTAGAACTTGTTAGAAGGAATCACATCCCTGGTTTTTGAATAAGGATGGCATGTTTAGTCATCTAAGTCACCTTAAGTGGCGCAGCAGGGAAATGCTTGACTAACAAGCAGAAGGTTGCTGATTTGAATCCCTGCTGGTACTAAATTGGGCAGCAGTGATATAGGAAGATGCTGAAAGGCATCATCATCTCACATTGCATGGGAAGAGGCAATGGTAAACCCCTCCAGTATTCTGCCAAAGAAAACCACAGTGTTCTGTGGGCGCCAGGAGTCGGAATTGACTTGACAGCATACTTTAACCATAACACTGGCATGTTTGCTTTAGCAATTTATCATAGGAAAGATGAATGCAATTAAAGACCTGGCATAGGTCTCTGGTTGTATTGGTATCTCAGCAGTGACATTGGCTTGCAGTTGTAGTTCTCTAGTTAAGTAGTGTGTGGTATTGTTCTGGTTTTTGGTTTTAAGATCAACTCACTTGTATGAGGCAATGAACAGAAGGGTACACATCAGTACTGAAGTTGGAGCAGGAGATAAGCTGTACAAAAAAGTACGGAAGTACAAAAAAGAGGAATGACAGTTAAAATTCAGAATTGGTTTAGAAGTATTAGGGAGATAAATGGTTTATTTAATTCAGCTCTAGGAAAATTAAAGGATAATCTGCATTCCTTTTGTAGCACAATTGCACTAAGTAGCTTTATAGTATGAATTATAGCTACAATCTAGCAAGTCAATGTGAAAACTCTTTAAAGATAATCCAGTGAGGGTTGAAACATGTCACTACCTTTTTATTGGAATATCCCGTTCCATCATGTTGTATTTATTTTTAAAGCTATGGTGGTCAAAGAAAAGTAAGTATATGTGTGTGTGTGTGATGTCTCAACTCCCATAATCCCCACCCAAAATTTATAGTAGTTCAGCAACAGCTAGAGAGCCAGGATTGCGTACCTCTGTTTTAGGAGCTGCATGTGGTGTGCTCCCCACCCCATCCCTTTCCACAGACAGCAAAAAACAGTCTAGTACACAGCTTTATGGCTCCACTAGCTCTTTAAGACTAAAAGATGAGATCATCTGGAGGCAATCCTTTACCACAGGTGACCAAATAAGTGGCGATCTCCACTAAAGTAGTTGTGTCATGCAACATTATTGGCAACTTTTCAACCCTAGTAGGATGTATCCTGAGAAACTGATGTCAGCTAAGTTACCTCTTGAAACTACTGATAAGGTGCATTGACTTGTTTGTTCTAACTTGACCACAATTTTAATAAAGGTTTAGTCCAGGCGTCATTTGCTTCAGCAAGCAGGCTTATGGGTGTAACTACATTATATTGTGTATTGGTATCTTTATTTTATATTCTGTGTAATCACCTTTTCCCTATTATTAACCTGTTGCTCTTATCAGAATCTAATATCCATTCTTTATACTTAGAGAAGAAATTCAATTTTTCAAAGTCAGAATAGGTAGACACAAACTTTAAATTTAAATTGTTTTTTGTAAACATGGGTTCTTAATTTCTTCAGCTTTTTAATACTCATAATGCAATCTCATAATATTTCAGTGCAGTGGATTGATGCAGGCAAAGAATCTAGTATTTCTTAACCACAATTAAGGACTTGGAGAATGGGCAATGGGTTTTCATTCTGCTTCTCCTGGCATTCTTAACAATTGTTAATACTGACTGACTTAGTGAGGGAAGTTGCCCAAAGTAGTCCCATTGAAATTAAAATGACAATAAATTTGTAACATTGTAAAATAGTATAGAGCCTGATTAGGGACAAATTGCATATTTTTGCTAGGAGATAAGCAATTTCACATTTGAGTTCTTTCAGGACTCTTGGGTGGATGCCATTGGTCCCTGGGGATTTGTTAATGTTTGGTATTTCAAGGCAGTTTAGAACATCCTATCTCCTCACCTCAAATTGGCTCAGTTCTTCAGCCTCCAAGCCTGAGAAGCTCTGTTCCGGAGTGGGTATATATATGGCTAGTATACTCTGCTGTGAAGACATGCAAATAACTCATTCAGCTTTTCTGCAATCTCCTTATCCTCCTTAATAATCTCTTTCATACCCTCATCATCTAAGGATCCAAACACCTCTCTTGCAGTTTTCTGCTTCTGATATATTTAAAGAAGTTTTTGTTATTCCCCTTGGCACTTCTAGCTATATGCTCCTCTTTTTGCATACCTTATTGTCTCCTTGCATTTCTTTTGCCAGAGTTTATGTTCCTTTCTGTTCTCTTCATTTGCAGGACGTCTATTTTCTGAAGGAAATCTTCTTCCCTTTTATAGCTTCCCTGACTCTACTTGTTAGCCATTCTGTTGTCCTACTGAACTTGCTGGTACCTTTCCTCCTTGGTATACCTTCCAACTGAGCTTCTATTATTGTGCTTTTAAAAATAAGCTCCATTCTTTCTGGAGTGATTTGACCCAACTTTCCCTTTCAGCTTCCTTTTTACCAGTCACTTCATTTTTGAGAAGTTTCATCTTCTGAAGTCCAACACATCTGTGTTGGACTTCCTTGGCGATGCTCTACTCACATATAAGCTGAATTGGATCACATTATGGTCACTGTTGCCTAATAGTTCTATAACTCTGACATCCTGCACCAGGTCCTGGGCACCACTCAGGCTTATGTCCAAGGTCGCATTCTGTTCTGAGACACAGTCATTTAGTGTGTCTAGAAATTTGGCCTCCCTGTCAATATTAGTAGCCTAACCTACTTCACAGGGTTGTTGTGAAAGAGAAACTCAAGTATGTAGTACACCGCTCTGGGCTCCTTGGAGGAAGAGCGGAATATAAATGTAGTAGTAATAATAATAATAATAATAATAAATATCTGCATATGAATTTGCCCAGTCTATGTGGGGTAATTGAAGTCACCCATTATTACATCTCTCTCTTTTTGATGCCTCTCTGATTTGCTTCTCCAGTCACTCTCAGTGTTTTGATCTGGAGGGTGATAGCACATCTCTAGTAACACATTTCCGTTAAGTCCTTGTATTGTCACCCATATTGTTTCTGTGAGGACTCCGGTCCTCCTAGGTTTTCTAGCTTGCTGGATTCTATTCCTTCTTTAACATACAGTGCTACTCCACCCCAAATCTGCCCCCCAATGCTTTCTGTGTGTCCAGAAATAACGGTGTCCCACTGGTTCTCACGTTTCACAAGGTTTTCATTATGGCCACTATATCTATGTTTTCATTAGCAACCAAGCACTCCAGCTCGCCCATCTTGGCTTGGAGGCTTCTGGCATTGGTATATAAACAGCTATATACCAAGTCTTTTAACTGGTGTTGGTGTGTACTATCTCAGATGCTTACCATCATTTGACCTTTTTGACTAGCTGTCATGTGCTTCCATCGGCTATACTCCTGGTTCTACTCTGTTTCCTTCTGGTTTATCTGAAAAGTTTGCACCCTCACATCTTAGAAGATTTTGCTTGCTAAACGAGATACCACCCAGTTCCTGTTGGCAATTCCACAGGTGTCATTTTAAAAGCTGCTCTGATTTTAAGTGCCAGCAGTCTGGTTCCATCTTGGTTCAAGTGGAGCCCATCCCTTTTTTACAGGCTTTGTTTGCCCCAAAATGTATCTCAATGCCTAACAAATCTAAACCCCCTTCTCCTGGCACCACCATCTCATGCACACACAGAGACCCCTCAGTTCCACCTGTTTCACTGGCCCTGCATGTGGTGCAGGTAGTCCTTCAGAAAACGTTACCCCAGGGGCCCTGGACTTCAATATGCTACTAGTAAGCCTAAACTTGGCTTCCAGGACCTCCCACTGCATTACCTAACATTGTTGGTGCTGACGTGCACCACGACAGCTGACTCCTCCCCAGCACTGCCTAACAGCTTATCTAGATGCTTCGTGATGTCCTCAACCTTTGCATCAAGCAGACAAGTAACTGTGCTACATGCAGATCTCAAACCCATCTCTCTATGCCTCTAATGATTGGATCAGACGCTACAAGGATCATACTCCCAGAGGAGTATCATCCGTGCGAGAGGATATGAACACACCACCCAAGGAAGGGAGCCCTTCTAAGGGAACATTCCACTCTTCTTCAGACTGATATCGTGCTTCCCTGAGACCTTCATTCTCCATGAGCAGCAGTCAGCA
The DNA here is from genome assembly GCF_027244095.1 of Hemicordylus capensis. Taxonomy (NCBI): domain Eukaryota; kingdom Metazoa; phylum Chordata; class Lepidosauria; order Squamata; family Cordylidae; genus Hemicordylus; species Hemicordylus capensis. The sequence goes on along the minus strand of NC_069661.1, from coordinate 19,953,512 downwards.
GAGTTGCTGTCAGCCTGGGAGTGGGATGCCTCTATCACATCCCTGAGGGTCACATTCACATACCTCTCTGAGCTTCTTCAGGTCAGCCACCTTGGCTTTGAGAGAACCAACTTGTTCCCTGACAGCCAGGTGCTCTTTGCACTGAGTGCACACCTGTGATTTCTGCCCCTCAAGCAGATGGTCATGCATGGAACACTCAGTGCAATACACTGGGAAGCACCCCTTCCCCTGCTGGTATTCTACCTTCATAATAACTAGTTTTATTGGCTATCTAGAATACATAGAACTTGTTTACTTGAAAGCTAAGTCTTAGCAGGTGTCAGCTGATTAAAGGTTTTATTTATTTATTTATTTAACACATTTGCACACACACAGAGGTTAAAATATTACAATTTAAAATTTAAAATATTAAAATTAATAAAAATAATCAAACTATTAAAACAGTATCTAATTAAAAGCCTGGGTGAACAAATGTGTCTTGACTGCCTTTTAAAAAGTTGTAAGATTTGGGGAGGATCTTATTTCAGCAGGGAGTGTGTTCGAAAGTCTCGGGGCAGCAATGGAGAAGACCTGTCCCTGAGTAGCCACCAGACAAGTTGGTGGCAACTGCAGATGAACTTCTCCAGATGATCTCAATGGGTGGTGTGGTTCATAGCAAAGACGACGTTCGCTTGACGCCCGTATTACCAGAGCATAGATCTTCAAATGTGCTCTATGTTTTAATCTGTCAGATTTGAGTTGAGTCTTCCTCTGCTAGAGCTCTAGTCATCTACCTTGCTGCTTCAGCTCCCATAGTTCTTCCGTATACCAAGGGGCCAATTTTGAAGTGGGTTGGAGAGGACGCTTAGGAGTGATCATGTCTACTGCCCTGGTAATTTTGCTGTTCCAATTCTTCACCAGGGCATCAATAGGATCACCAGCAGAGCCAAGACTAAATCCTCCCAAAGCTTCTTGGAAACCTACTGGATTCATTAACCTTTTCAGGTGGACCATCCTACTAGGTCCCTTGCCCCTGTGAAGGTGGGGTGTGACTGTGAGTCCAACCTTAACGAGATAGTGGTCCATACATGACAGTGGGGAAATCACAGGAGTCCGCACCCACGGAACACCACTCTGATCAGAGTAAAAGACCAGATCAAGCTCATGACCAAATGTGTTGGTCCTGAGACCTCTTGGGATAGGCCCATAGTTGTCATGGCCACTATGGTCTCATGAGCCGCCCCAGACAAATTGGTCCCAAAGTAGACATTGAAGCCCCCACAAGCCTGGGGGACTCCAACGCCAAACCCGAGACAAAGTCCGTCAGCTCAGTTAGGGACTCCATTGGGCAGTAAGGCGATCGGTACATCAACAGAATGTCAGCAGTCTATCCCTGGTCCCAAACTTAGGTACACATATTCAATTAGGTCAGACACTTCAACAGGGATCCTGGTAAGGGAGATGTTGTTCTTATAGACAACAGCCATTCCACCTCCCTGCCCCTGTCCCCACACCTGCTCTTCCACAAAGAACCTAGGAGGAATAAGCTGGGACCAGACTGGGCCACCAGCCTCCCCCAACCAAGTCTGTAATACATACCAGGTCTGCCCGTTCATCCAGAATCAAATCATGGATGGTTTCAGACATATTCTGGACAGACCTGGCATTATAGAGGAGCAAGGTCAGGGTCTGTTGGAGGTTGGCACTGCTCTCAAAGGTCAAAGAGCTGGCAGGACAGCCAGAAGGGAAACAGCTAATAGATTTCTGACTTCCCTTCCCCTGTAATGACTTGCTGATCTGCCCACTTTACTTCTATTCCCCACCACCATTGGAATAGCACTCCATAGTCAGTAGACACGCCCCCTGTCTCCTTATTCCCAGGCAAAGACACATCTGGAACACCCAGGACCTAAAAACAACAGAAGCCAAAATAATACCACCTGGCCCATGCTCTTGTTGCCCCCGAAGTGGTTCCCCAAAGGGGCAACCCCCTTTGGTGTCACCCCTTTGATAGTGACCCTGACAGTAGTGGGCCCTGCCACCACAGATTAGAATCCCTTTTGTAAGACTAGAAAGATGGCTAGTCTGGGCAGATAGTTCTCAGGAACTGCTGACTCAGCCCCCCCCTGCCCCAGCTCCGATACCACACATACTCACTCACAGGGCAGCAGCCACAGCCCCATACATTAGGGGGTACACAGGCTGACAACAGCAGACGATAGAAACACAGGCTCTCACCACTGGACAGCAGCCATCTCTGGGAAGTAGATGTTAAGATGTCTTCCTCCATGCAAGGCTTTTGGCCTTTTGAGTTCTGCCTTTTAAGAAAATTACAAGAATGGGGTAGTTCTCAACTTCTCATGCTGTGTGTCTCCATTGTGATAAATGGGGAGCACTTGAATGCCCCCCCCTACTAAATTCCATGCAAATCTGCTTTGATATCTGTTAGCAAACTCCTGTTCACAAGTCTCCAGGTAGCAAAGCTCCCCTGGTCTTGTCAAGAGCTGCTTCCAAACTGACCCATCTCCAGGAATATGCCCCCTTGCACATGCTGTGTGACCCACTTGCAGTTAATCCCCATCCACTGTCTCTCTAGACAGAACTGAAACTGCCCTGTCAAAAACACACCCCTAGCCAACCAGAAATCAACCCTAGAAAAGACTAGCCCTAACAACCTCACCTTATCCTTTCCTCCTTGCTTTGTTGCTTGCTTGCTTGCTGTTTTAGTAAAGAACAAAAAGTGTACTGCCTCCCCTGGTCTGAGCCTTGTCTTCTCAAGAGCTGCTTCTAAACATCCTTCTTAGGAATGTGGTCCCTCCCACAAGCTGTGTGATTTTCCTGCAGCTTATCCCCACTGATGGTCTCACTAGACACAACTGAGCTAAAAGCACACAGTTCTTTCACTCTGTGTTAATATTGTCACTTGCTTTTCCATCCAACCAATTTACAAGCCAAAACAATCCTCCGTGAACAAGTAGAAGCTGAAAATTGTTCAGTGTATTGGATGAGGTTGCACTTGCAAACACTTCTTAGCTGCTTTCAGCAAGAGAGACAGACAAGAGGGGGAGCGAAGGAAAAGGGGAAAATCCTGCACACACCAATGGAAAGCATTTGCGAAAGGTGTGACCACTCCCTACGCTGCCCATCAAATCTGCAGCATCCCCAGAAGGGGAGCAGGATAACTTGCTGAGCAACTGAAAATCACTCTAGGAACAGTGGTTAGCCAGCAGTAGGTGCAATGCTGGCCTTTGTGTTATAATTCATGGACTTCTTTTCTAGGGGCAATGGTAAGCTGGTACCTGGGGCTTGTTGAGTCCTGTTTTAGAGTGTTTTGATAAGCTACTCTATATCTGTTTTAACATAATGTTATATTTAGGCAGTTTAAATGTAACAAGCAAATATCACATTTGTACTCTTGCTGCTTTACTGAGCACTTGAAACATTCCCGAGAGTATATTGTACTATATCCCTCAAATGTATGTCTTTTGCTTGCTTTAAGCATGATAACACCTATTTTCATTGATTGATGTGGACTCCTAGCTCTCATGATGTGCACTGGAGCAATTATATTCAATGTATTATTATTAGAAAATACATATGTACACACACAACTTACAGGTGCTGTAAATTTAAGGCTATCATATTTTAAATGTCATACACATACTTTATTTTGTAATTGCGATAGCACTAGTCAAGGTATTGAAAAGACTGCTATAACTTTTAAATTCTAGAAGCCCTTCTCTGTTCAATTTCCTGTTTGCTGTCACACTGTTATCACTGACTTTTTAAAACTAGCAGAGACAGCCTTTTAAATCACCTCTAGGCATCTGCCTCATATAGTATATGATGATATACTTGGAATAAGGCTATGTTGAGTCCAGTTTGGATTCCCAGATGTTGTTGACTACAACTCCCATAATTCCAAAGCATTGCAGCTGGGGATTCTGGGAGTTGTAGTCAACAACATCTGGGAATCCCTGTTAGAGGGAACAGTGGTTGATACACTACATCAGTGATTCTCAAACTCGGGTCCTCAGGTGTTATTGGACTTCAATTCCCATAATCCCCAACCAAAGGCCACTGAGGCTGGGGATTATGGGAGTTGAAGTCCAATAACACCTGAGGACCCGAGTTTGAGAATCCCTGCACTACATAGTACATTTATAAGTAATGCTTCCATTCTTCGCAGTGTATTGAAAATGCACTTCATAAGTAAATGGAAAAGGTAAATTATGAAAAGACGTTATGTAGGCCTGGTGCAGCACTGTCTCTGGATCCATGCTAACCATGGTTTGCAAATTAGAAACTGACCTCAGGGATTCACCCTTCCTTTCTGCTGCAATTTCCCCTTGCTTCCCTTGGCTTAATATAGATGTAATGCTGCCCAGTCTTTGAACCATGGTGGTGGTTCTTTATCTTGTTTATATACCTCCCAATCTAGACAACTAAAGGCTGTTTCGGGTTAGGTGACCAGAAGTGCCCCATTAGCTTGTGTGCTCCTCCTGACCTGTCCCCTCTCACGCAGGCATTCCCCTCTGCAGTGAGCATTTGCAAACTGTGGTTGGGCTCAGTATGTCAGTGTAGCTGTAAAGTTGATAGTTGTGGGCTCCAAATGTGGAATTGCAGGGGAGATGCTAATAGGAGAGAGGTGGGAGAAGTATGTGAGCCTATGATTTCCTCACCATTGTTGGGAGTTTGGTCAGTGTTGTGTCTGCACCAAGCTCTTGATAGCCTTAATCTAGGTTAGTGTTATATCTGTGCCGGTGCTAACAGAGTTAATACTAACCAGAGTCTCCTTTAAATTGAAATGGGCTTGGATCAACTGAATTGAGGCTTTACAGTAGTTTGTGTGGATCACTGAAAGTTATTTGGTCACATGTCTAACTTGAGATCTCTTGTGCTTCAAGCTCTTGAAATGGAACTTTGTATTGGTGATTATTCAAACCCTATTTCTCACTGTTTAATGTGATTTTTTTGTAGTTGTAAGCTCACAAAAAATTATGGCATTTGTCTTTTGCAGTGTTTTAAAGAACATTTCTTTAAGACGTTGCAGAGTGCTTTCAAAGGAAGCAGTGTCTTTGCCCAGATTTGAGAGTACTACTCAAAAGAATGGTCAAGTTAGAAATCCAGATGAAAATGTTGTGCCTACTGTGGCTGCTGAAAGGTGAATAGTACCTTTTTTGTTTTTTGTTGATAGCATTGATGATGGCCGTGTTGTCAACTAACAATATGAGAAGAACCGTAGAGCCTTACAGTATAAATAATTTACATAGCACTGAGTGTTGCACTTCAGAAATATGCTCATTTTTTCTCTTGCCATTATTTGGAGGTGGAGTGTGTTAAATCCAAATACCCTGTGTATCAGTATATTCAGTGGATAACCACAGAGCACTCATATTGCAGTTACAGTGTGCTCAAAGTGCCTCACATCCAACACTGTACATCTTCAGGCGCCAGGCGGAAACCTGGCCCTTCTAGAAAGCCTTTAGGCTAAACAGATTTTGTTTTATATGAGTTGGCCTCTGTTTTACTGGTTGCTGATGCTGCTAAATGTTATCATTTTATTTCTTCTGGCAAGGATTCCTTACTATTCACTGTTGCCCTCCTGCGTTATTAATTATGTTTGTTTTTATTGTGTGTGTGTTGCCTTATTGTGTTAATGCTCTTTATTATACCGCTATTTTGAGGAATCCTTGATAAGATAAAGTGGAATATGGGTTGTTGTTTTTTTTTAAAGTGATGATACATTCTCTGTAATCCTGTAAGATGGATCACTTCTGTTAATATTATTATTTCTTGCTTACACAGTCAGACAGGTGTTATTGACTGGTTTGTTTTATCCAGACATCGAGTCCTTCCCAAGGACCTGGGATGCCAGAATTTTATTGTCAATTGTTATAGATATCATCGCAGAATATAGTAAAGCTGCTTTTTGTAATTGGCTGATGGTGATTTCTGTGGCCCCTATGGTGTTGAGGTGCTCTTCAAGGTCTTTTGGAACTGCACCCAGGGCGCCAATTACCACTGGGATTATTTTGGTCTTTTTCTGCCACAGCCTTTCAATTTCAATTTGTAGATCTTTGTATTTGGTGATTTTTTCTATTTCTTTTTCTTCTATTCTGCTATCCCCTGGTATTGCTATGTCAATTATTTTAACTTGTTTTTCTTTCTTCTTACTATTATTACATTTATATCCCGCTCTTCCTCCAAGGAGCCCAGAGCAGTGTACTACATACTTGAGTTTCTCTTTCACAACAACCCTGTGAAGTAGGTTAGGCTGAGAGAGAAGTGACTGGCCCAGAGTCACCCAGCTAGTTTCATGGCTGAATGGGGATTTGAACTCGGGTCTCCCCGGTCCTAGTTCAGCACTTTAACCACTACACCACGCTGGCTGGGTGTGTGGTGAGGCGCTGAGATGAAGCCTTGCCTAGGATCACCTAGCATGTTCATAGCATTGTCCCATGCTAACTGATCAAAAAGGCACCTTTTTACCATTTTGGGAACTTTTTTTGTTGAAAAGCGGTATATAATTATTTGTTGTATTTGTATGCCTGAGGTGAAATTTGTACCAGGAACCTTATGACATTTTCTCTCATATGAACCAACACTCAGACACAAACTGAGTCATGTATTTGTTTGATTTCCATCCCACCTTTCTCACGAATGCAGCACAAGGCAGCTAACTATAGCAAATCTATAAATACAATAAAATACAAAATACACCAAAATACACTATTTTAAACTATACTGAAAATAGCAGAAAAGTCCAAAATGTATTTGCCTGATGAACACCAAAATTAAAAGGTCTTGCAGAACAAACAGCCAGGCATATCTCTCTGGGTAGGGCATTCCAAAGCGGAAGTGCTCCCACTGAGACGGCCTGATCTCTAGTACCTGCCAAATGGCTGTCTCTCAAAGATGGGCCCAAGAGAAGAATCCCTGAAGCTCCTGTCAAGGCTTTGACAGAGTCAGGTGGAAGAAGGTGGTCATTGAGTACCCTGCTCCTAGTATTTTAAATTGAACCTGGAAGTAAATTGGCAGCCAGTGCAGTTGGCACAGATAAGTGTCACATGAACCATGCACCACTCCATCATCACCAGCAACCTAGCTGCTACATTCTGCACCAGTTGAAGTTTCCCTAACATTTCCTGCTTATGTATTTCTAGATTGAATCACAATTGTTATTCAGAAAGATTTTTTCTAAGTTGCTGTTCTGTGGGGAAGACTTTTGACATGAGCAGAGGTGCAGCATTTTTGCAAATCTAGGAGCTAGACAGATTTTATAGTAGTCTACTTGGAAGGAAGGAGATGTTTGAGTGCTGCAAAGAGGAGGGCTCCTGTTTTTCACTAGTGTATTCTGGTTCCTCACTTCCACTTCTGCTTTCCTTCCAGGAAGTGCAATTTGGGATGTAACTTGACTTGGGAGGCCTTCTTCCGATCAGTAGTTGCTTGTTGTGGTTAATAACTGATGAGGAACAGTGGTCCCTCTAATTTTTGTCATCTCTGTGCAGATTGAGTTTTGTTCTGGGCGGCAGTATCAAGGCAGTGTGCGCGCACCTGTATTCAGAATGGGGCCTTCCTGATTCAACCTGGGCGGGATCTAAAATGAACTGAGCGGACATCCAAAAACTTGTGAGCGCACACATGTGCACACACCTTAGAGGAAATAGTGGTGAGGAAAGGACACTGGGGCTATTCTCACGATCTACAAAAATCGGGCTCGGAGAGCCTAGCCCGATTTTTGCAGATCGTAAGAACTACCGGGCTTGGCTGCAGATCGTGAGTAGCCGCGGTGTGGCTTCGCGCCCCTCCTACTCATGAGGAAACCCCTGGAGGGAAGGTGAAAAGCTGGCTCTGGGGGTCTCGCTGGCATGCCCTGCGCACTCATGCACGGCATGCTGGAGCTTACAGGGGCCAATTGACCCCTGCTCCCCCCAGCCCCCACTGGCTCTGTCAGGGAGCCGGCAGTCATGTGGGCAGCCAATCCGGCTGCCCAGGGCTCGCTCACCGCTCCAAATCACCGTGAGACCCGGCTCACTATGTTCTTTTTATTATTATTTACTTTTATGAAAGCTGTGTATTTAACAGAACTTTCCTTTCCTCTTATTATTATTGAATGTGTACATGTTGAATTTTTGGGTAGAAGTATTTTTCTGGATGCTAGTGTGAAAAAGGAAAGGAATTTTTTTATTTTATTATAAAGCTAGTAATTTTGAACAAGTATATAATATACAAGAATGTATGGAGTAATTGTGAGGTAGGTGGAAGTAAAAGTGAGTATATTAAGTTTGTTTCCGTGCTTGTTTACTGTGGGTATAAGCGGGGCCCACATTAAGTCATATGCTAAACCAGTGATTCTCAAACTTGGGTCCTCAGGTGTTATTGGACTTCAACTCCCATAATCCCCAACCAAAGGCCACTGAGGCTGGGGATTATGGGAGTTGAAGTCCAATAACACCTGAGGACCCAAGTTTGAGAATCCCTGGGCTAAACTGAAGAGGTTTTTAAAATACATTTAAACCTGCTTGATCTTTATGACTTATGATTTAACAAATTTATATACTGCTCCAAACTTATGTCTCTGTGCGGTTTACAACAAAAACAACCTCTCTCTCTATTTCTCTAAGGTGTACCCATCACTAATCTCATGCTTGACAGCTCTCGCAAGATTTCACGAGCAAGGGGAATAGCAATAGCACTTAGGGAAGCGGTGGCCAGGCCGGCCATCGGGGGAGAATGAAGGGAGGGCGGGCGGAGAACAGATAGGGAGAACAGCTGAAGGGATGGGGAGACAGGGAGAACTAGGGGCACAGATACTCTGTGCCAGGTCAACTAGTACAAATTAAAACATTTTAAACATTTAAAACTTAACATAATGTTAACACAGTTTAAAAACTGTAAATCTAATTAAAAGCCTGGATGAACAAATATGTCTTAACTACCTTTTTGAAAAAGTTGTCAGAGATCAACTTTTATCAAAGGTTCTAGAGATCAACTCTGAATACATTTATCAATGTGTTTCTTTTTCGCCAGGCTTTTGCCCTGTAGTTTACCTATTTGGTTTTTTCTTTTTTGTTAGTTACTTTAGTTTTTAATTCAGCATGTAATTTTAATGTTGTCTTGCTTTGCATGTTTTTGTACACCGCCCAGAGTCTTCAGAGTGGACAGTATATTAAATGTTTCTAATAAATAAATAAAATAAATAAAATGTACTCCAAGTACGTAACTTTTAAAACTGACTGCTAAGACTGTATTCTTTGATATATATTCTTAGTGCCATCTAAAATAATAGTTGTTACATGTAGATGATGTAAATACATCCTTCATTTTTCAGAGGAACTCATTTTCCTCTGTCAGTCCTTTTTTAATATAAAAAACACACTATTGGCTATACATCAGAAGCAGTAGTAGTAGCAGAAATGTGAAGAGTACACAGCAACTGTATCTAGTCATCCCATCATAATTATCAACTTGTACCTTAAGTGACACAGCAGGGAAATGCTTGACTAACAAGCAGAAATTTGCCAGTCTAAATTCTCGCTGGTACTATATCAGGCAGCAGCGATATAGGAAGATGCTGAAAGGCATCATCTCCTACTGTGCGGGAGGAGGCAATGGCAAACCCCTCCTGTATTCTACCAATGACAACCACAGGGCTCTGTGGTCGCTAGGAGTCGTCACTGACTTGATGGTACACTTTACTTTACCCTGCTGATTGGACAGTAAGTTGTCATGTGGACAGCTTTCCTGGCTGCTAGTCAGACCATTGATCGGAGAATACACAGTCGAAAAATGGGGTACTTGCAAATGTCTGCAATCGTGTATTCTTTGGAAACTGAGCAGCCGTGTTTGTTTTGGGTAAAATAGTTCTCTCAAAAATGTCAACAGCTTTTTATTTTGCATGTGTGATGATGTCTGCCAAATAGTTTATTACGATCTTAACATGGGAAATTTCAAAGGTAGCAACCATGAAAGTACTTAAAAAATCGTTCTGCAGTATTCAAAAGGCACTGCTAGAACTGAATTTTAAAGTTGCAATAGAACAACTGTAACAAAGAAATAATAGTATGCAAACTTGAATCATTTTCGAATTACCAGTAATGTGCAAACTTTTAAACTCTTCTTTGTCATTTTTAAACTAAAGTTTAAGTTAGTTACAAATTTACACAGCAGATAGTGCTTGTCTGTTTGTACTAAATTTCAAAACAATAGAACTTATGATATAAATGTTATCAAGCATAGAGCATGAAAAAATTATTTTTGTTCCTCATCTTAAGTACAGACATGCAACCATGCCTCTAGAATTACTTCTTAAGCTCTGGCTTAAGAACAATAGTCCTGCTTCTAGAGATAACTGTGACAGGATGAGGGAAGGGCTGAATGCAAAGAGGAGGGGGGTGCAAGATGAAAAGAAATGAAAAATGTGGGGAAAGAATGGGAAGGAAAAGAGGGGTTAAGAGAGTTCAAGCCAGGTCCCTATCATTGCTGCTGGTCCACCTTTACCCAAGAGCATGGGGACATTTGTGGGGGGAGGTGGTGGTGGTGGAGAGGGAGAAGAGAACGCCAAGCTACCCTGAGAGTGCAGTGTAGTTGAGATAACTTGCTTGGATTGGAACAATGGGACCAAAGGGAGTTAAAAATGGGCAGCTGTAGAGTCCTGCACAGCAGTGCATGTGGTGGAAGACATTCCTTGTTTTCTGCCCTATTGAGCAACTTGGATGGCTATGCATCTTGGATTGTTACTTGTACTTCTAAAATCCATCTAAACTATTCTAAACTATTTTGCTTTGTTTACATTAATGTCAGTGAATGGTAGCAGAGACATTTTAGAAATGGGTTGATCTCTATTTCAGAAAAAGTTATGTGTGCAGCAACTCTAGAAGTATCATTCTTATGAAGTGTCTGAGTGACTGCATATTTTTCAGTTAACCCAATGGGATGCCCCTGGAATCCTCTTCAATGATTTTTCTAACTTTGAACAATTAGTTTACATCTACTTCTCTGGTACTTCCAGTGTTGTCACCTTCTCCTCCCCCCACCCCACCCCACAAGAGTTGGTGCACATCTGTGCAGCTTGAAAATTCTCAACTTTGTCGAATAAGAATGTGATGTACAACCAGCCTAGAATGACAAATGGACATGTCCTTGGTTTTATTGTCTGTCTTTTAAATTGGAGTTAAATTTGAGTAAAATGCCTCCCATAACTTGCTTGTGAAAAGCATTTTGCTGCACATTGTCCTTGTTTGTTACAGTAAGCTTGGCAGGAGGTCAATGACATGAATGAGAAATGCTGCAGTTAAGTGAAGGCACCAAAATGGAATGTAGAAGACAAATTATGTGAACTAGTTTCACCTTGATAAAAATTCAGTGGCAGGGAAGCACAGGAGGGTGTGACAATGCCCAATGTGCACTGTTCTGCTGGCATCCTAGATTTGGTAGGTTCTTTCTGCTGTTCAAAAGTAAGCAAGTGCCTGCCATCAAGACTTCCTCGTTGTCATTCCCCTGAATCCAACCCCTGATGTTTCTTAATGTTAGCCCCTGCTGTCTGTGTTTCTAGAGGATAGGCCTGGATAAAGGGGAAATTGTATAACTGGCAATGCAATTCTTAATTTTGTTCGAAGCATTCTGATCATGCAGTTTGCCCTACTAAGGATCAGAGATGTATATACATTCATTCATAGCACTGAGTGAATTTGTTTGTCAGGACAAAACAATTGAAATATAGCCTAGTTTTTATAAGCACTCCAGCAATCCTAGGAGCTTCCTTCTTGCTGCTTCTCCCCCCCCCACCCCAGGTGGCAAGCTGCTGTGGTTATTAATAAGCTCCCCCATTTTTTTAAAAAAATAATTCCTAACTGGAAGAAAGCTTCAGTATGAAGAAAACTGTAAGAGTGGAATGAGCCTGATTCTCATAAAGCTGGCAATTCAAGGAATGATATAAATATCAGTGATATAAACATTCTAATAAGAAATGAAATTAAAATATGTACAAATATCTGTGCTGTGTTAGTATTACCACAGATGTGGTAATTAATGTAACACTTGCTGGCTCTTAACCATGGTTAAGAGATGGGAAATGAGCCACTGAATTCTTCATTCTCTTCTTATGCTCAAATTTTTCCTTCCTTCCTCTTTCTACCTATTATATTTATCCCCATGGTTGGTTTTTTTTAAAGTAGTTTGCTCATTAGTTATTTCAGTGTATAACTGTAAATCAGTGTGTGGTCTGTGTGCTTATATGTGATATTTTTCAGCAACGTGAAGTATGTGTACAAAATTTATTGCATGATAATAAATGGGGCTTACATCAAGAGCATGACTTTTATAACAAGTGAAGTAGGTATTTGTAGATCTTAAGAACATAAGAACAGCCATGTTGGATCAGACCCAAGGCCTATCTAGTCCGGTATCCTGTTTCACACAGTGGCCCACCAGATGCCTCTGAGAAGCCCACAGGAACAAGGTGAGGGTGTACTCTCTCCCCTGCTGTTGCTCCCCTGCAACTGGTATTGAGAGACATCATGCTTCTGAGGCTGGAGGTGGCCCACAGCCACCAGACTAGTAGCCATTGATAAACCTGTCTTCCATGAATTTGTCTAAGCCCCTTTTAAAGCCATCCAAGCTGGTGGACATCACCACATTCCATGGCAAAAAATTCTATAGACTGATTATGTGCTGTGTGAAAAAGTACTTCCTCTTTTTGGTTCTAAATTTCCCGACCTTCAGTTTCATGGGGTGACCCCTGGTTCTAGTGTTGTGAGAGAGGGAGAACAATTTCTCTCTATCCACCCTCTCCACTCCATGCATAATTTTATACACCTCGATTATGTCTCCAATTGTCTCTTTTCCAAAGTAAAGAGCCCCAGATACTGTAGTCCTGCCTCATAAGGAAGGTGCTCCAGCCCCCTGATCATCTTGGTTGCTCTCTTCTGCACCTTTTCCAGTTCTACAATCTATATATTTAATTCTCCTGGGTGCGTCTTAGAATGTGTATCCCGGCGCCCAGCTGATTGGCTGGGCGGTGAAGGCGCCTGATTTGCTAAGGCACACCCAGGATTGGCGGTGGAGGCCGGCGGCGGCGGGCTGAGCCTGGCCGTGGAGGCAAGGCCCAGGAGGGGGGAAAGAGGGGGGGGCAGAAGTGGCGGTGGGGAGGAGAGCCGGCCATGGTCAGAAAGCAGAGACTGGGGCAGAAGGTGGGGGGAAGAGGTAACTGCCGGCCCCAAAGAGTGCACAAGAGTGCTCTGTGCGGGGTCGGCTAATATCCTTCTTAAGATACAAAGCTGTACACACACACTACTCCAGATGTGGTTGCATCATAGATTTGTATAAGGGCATTATAATATTAATAGTTTTATTTTCAATCCCCTTCATAATGATTCCTAGCATGGAGTTAGCCTTTTTCATAGCTGCCGCCCGCTGAGCCGACACGTTCAGTGAGCTGTCCACCCACGACGCCAAGATCTCTCTCCAGGTCAGTCACCGACAGCTCACATCCCATCTTGCCTACATGCATGATCCATGGATCCTTGTTTCATATAATATATGGGAAATTAGGAATCCAGGTGACTTGTGGGTTCTGCAGACATAGGATTTGATGTGGTGTCTGAGCTATCGGTTCGATGGTAAAGGATTGTAGGCAAGGAAGATCCCTCTACCCTGTGTTTGGTACAATGCTTTTCACACTCTTGACACCAATGAAATGTTAAATAGTAATGGTGATGTGATACTTCAATGGTAAATTAAAGGACATAAAGACTACAGCACCAATGAATAAGTTGGACCTTTTCTTTAAAGTGTCCTGATGTGCATCCAAGTGGGTTTTCCTCCCACCCCTTTGTTTTCCTAGTTCTTTCTAAAGGTTATGTTAATTAGCATATGTTGGTTGGGACAGTGGGGGTGGGGGAGAGGAGAGCATTGCCTGTAGCAGGAAGGGTTTATCTCCCCCCCCCCGCCCGCCCCCAGTCATATGATGAGCAAATCTGGCAGTAGTGATGGATAGATCAGCCGTCCTGTGCCTCTGTTGTCAAGCCAGCTTGCACACTGGTACAGCAGGCTCCTGGAGATTCCTGTGCAAAGCTCTGAGTTTCGCCTGGATTGCCTGAAGGATGTTTGTTTCACGTTGAGCTAGTAATAGTTTCTAGTCAAAAGTAGTAGAAAGCTGCTGCTCCTTTCTTTTAAAAGAGAGGATTTAAGATGCCTGCAGAAAACCTGAAAAAGACTCGGTAGGATAATGATTTTGTTTCCTTTGGCATGGAAAATTTGTTGAACTTTACTGTCAGTGTTTGCTGTGTGAACTTTTTTTTTTTAATAAACATATTTTCAGTGTAAGATTTTTGTGTTTTAACACAGGCAGGCTGCAACTGCATTATGTGGAAAGAGACTGTACAATATAATAAATTCTGCATTGTTCATTGTGATGATAAAGCAATCAGTTACACATTAAGACATCTCTGTCCTGAATGCTGCTGCGGCTGCTTAATTTTTGGACCTGCACGAAATATGAGTAGTGTTTTGTTCCATTGCTATGGGAATGGTGTTAATGTATTGGCAAGCTTTTTTCTTTGCTTGTGTTTTGTAAGGGAGCTGAAAATGGGTCACAGAGACGCTGAATGCTGTTGGTTTTTTAACATGCTATTTTATATGGAGCACATGCTAAATAAATGACTAAAAATAAAAACTCGAGAAATGAATTTCTGGTTCACCTCTTGTCTTGTTAGTTTTAGCAGTCTGAAGTGGCTGAATATTTTACACTTGGAGCAGTGATTCATTACCGTGTTTACAAATGGCAGAGGCCTCTTGTAGTTGTCAGAAGGACCCAGTGCAACTGATCTCTGAATTACTCTCCATGTTGATTTGATCATCGTATTAACCTAGCCTCTGCATAGTTATGGTTGAACACATTAATAAAAATTACAGGTTTTATACAAAACTAATAGCTCATTGACATTCCTCTGGTTTGAATCATAGGGCAAGCCTCTTGTGTATGAATGTTTTATGTGGAGCCTTTTGTCATTTGCACTCTTCTCTGTGAAAGTCATCTTTGTGAGGCAACAGCTGGAGATGCACGGAGTGGATGTTTACTGCAGTAGCCATCTTGGTGCCAGTAGTGGCATTGTCTCTGATTTGCATTGATCCTCTTTATATTGAATTCATGACAGGGCAATGCATCTTTAAATATCAGAAATGAATCTAATTTTGCATTGGGCCTGTTTTCAGCTTCACCCCAGGACAGATATACAACTGATTCTGGTCTGCTCCTTATTTTCCTCTGCAGTGCTTTAAAGGCCTGATTCCAACCCCCAACACCATGATGGTTTTGGGTTCACTCCCCCCTGCCCCCCGGCCACCCTGTGGCCATCCTTAGGAATATAGAAAGCTGCTATATACTGAGTCAGACCGACCATCTAGCTCAGTATTGTCTCCACAGACTGGCAGCGGCTACTCCAAGGCAGGAGTTTCTCTCAGCCTTACCTGGAGATGCCAGGGAGGGAACTTGGAACTTTCTGCATGTAAGCCTGGAGATGCTCTTCCCAGAGCAGTTCCATCCTCTAAGGGATGGATCCCCTAAGGGGAATATCTTACAGTGCTCACACATGTAGTCTCCAATTCAGATGCAAGCTTGGGGGGACTCTGCTTAGCAAAGTTCACCATAGGGACCACAATCATGGTCTCGGGCTGTATAGCCTTCAAAAATAATATAGCTAGAGGGTTGCTTTCTGGGCTATCCTGAAATTGGCCTGCCTTACATGGGAAGCTGCCTTACATTGTTCCATTTAGCTCAGTACTGTCTACCCTGATTGGCAGTGGCTTCTGCAAGGTTTCAGGCAGGAGTCTTTATCAGCCCTACCTGGAGATGACAGAGTGTTGCCGGAACTGCCCTGGAGTGCTGCCTAGACACTCCAACTATGCTTTTGGCTTAGCATGGGGAATTAGCTTGGCTAGAGGAACCAGTTTGGTTCCACTGTCAAATGTGAGCAAGTTTGGTGTCTTGGAAAAGATGAGGAGGCAGAAATACAGTTCAAAAGTTTTATGAAGGGTATTTGAGGGCACAGGATGCAAAAGTTCAGTTAGGCCAGGCAATAAGTCCTGGCTGACATTCTAGGCAAGAGTAAGGCTGGCAATAATTTTAGCTTGAAGTTCTAATTATAGATTGATTGGCTTGACTAAGGTGCTTAGACCAGAGCCTGGCTTAAGGCTTGCTGTGGAAAGTGCTTAAGAGTGGGGAGAGAGAGCGGTGTGCGTGCGTGCAGAGGCTTAGGAGGGCAAGAGGTTAGTTTACCTATCTTTCCTTGGTTAAGTTGGTGCATTTTTTGCATGTTGGTTGGCCTTCGAGATGGTTGCATGTTGGTTGGCCAGGAAACAAGTGGGAAAAGCAGGAAAGGAGAGAGGAGCAAAGGCTACCATTTGCTTGTATGATAGTCCGTACGATAGTGATCCAAACGAATTTCAAGACCATGCAGGGGTGAAGTTATGTAAATGTGTTGGACATGTTGAATAGAACTGCTAGGCTGACTATCTAGACTATCTCAAGAACAGGATGTCTCCCTTCAGGTATATAGATTACATATCTCCAATTTTGATGCGCTAATTTTTCTCAGTCCTTGCCAGCTAAATTGTTAATTTAGAACGGCTTGGGAAATGCACCGATTATCTGTGCGCCTCTCGAGGAGTGCTTCACCGTTATCTCCCATGAAAGGGAGGATTCCTTTTTTTGATAAATTCACCTATTGAAATGGAGTCTGCTTGCTGGCTACTCTTATCAAAGAGAGGTGGGGGGCCTGCCCTTGTGGGGGTGTCCCATTCAGTCTTTGCTATTCTGACCTTGGGGCACGCCCCACACTTTGTTCATGCTGAGAGACCAGCTGTGGGTGCCAAATCCAGGAGGGGTGAAAAGTTCACCATAGGGACCACGATCACGGTCTCAGGCTGTATAGCCTTCAAAAGTAATATAGCTAGAGGGGTGCTCTCTGAAATTGGGCTGTCTGGTAACAAGGGATTGAACCTGGGGCCTTCTGCATGCAAAGCAGATGCCCGGCCGTTGAACTACAGCTTCACCTTGTTCTCTCCAGCGGTGTACTCAGATTGTCATGCACAAAACAGGGTTGATGTGATTTGGATTGAATCAGTTTAAATCATGATTTAAATCACTCCACAGGAGGATTCAATTTTAATGATTTTAATCATTAGTTACAAAGATTCTATTTAATCATCATTTTCTAGTAAAAGTACATTCTTATATACCTTAATACATATTCACGGATAGATATAGATTTAATTTTTAGTAGGGAAGTGCACACATCTCATAATTCTGTTTCATTCGGGCAACCAGGCCTTCTGTTTCTTTGTTGCACTGTTTTGCATTTTGCACGCATGCCTGTCTTACCCACACATACAAGAACTTCATAGAAATAACAACAACAACAACAACAGATATTTATATACCATTTTTCAACAAAAGTTCCCAAGTGGTTTACACAGAGAAATAAAAATAAAAATATTCCCAAATGGGTTCCCTTTTACAGCCTGCTGCCATGATAGGAGTTTCTCTTCTGCAGTGGAGGATCAGGACTGCATGAATACGTCCATTAACTCTTAGTCTCATTTTTTATTCCTAATTTTAATATTTTTTATTTTTATCCTTTACATTTCTATCTAGACAGGCTTCTCCTTGCTCAGATCTACTGTATCCCTCCAAATCCTCCATTCATTGGCCTTCCTTAGCCCAATTCAGATGTCTGTACACTTGTACACATGTTAATGTGAATGACTGTACCTGTGTTCATTTTAGAAGTGAACCTGGACACAGGCCCTTCAAATATATCATATAGATAAGTAGTGTACGTCTGTTCTTGAGTTCAGCATAACATATAAATGACTGTACCTGTGTTCAGATCTTTACTTGTGTACAATGTACACTTGTATAAGTGTTGAACATAATGTGTGAATGGGCCTAATGTCTTTGCACTTTGAGAGAGAGAGCTTGCAGGGGAAGGTGCTGGGGTTTGACTATGTGTGTGTGCTGCATGTACACCACCTGCAGAATAGGATTGATCAGGTCTGATCTCTCATCCCCATATACTCTGTTCACATGTTCATATAATATAATTGGAAGCTATGACTTAACATTCATGATGATATCTTTAATGTAGATTTTTTAAAAATGAATTTAAAAATAAATAAAAATCCAATTTAAAATTTAAAAATCCAATTTAAATATTGGTTATGTAACCATTGATTTTTATCAACCCTGCACAAAAACAATGTGTTCCCAACTGTACTGATGTTAAACATAAAGGATCCTGTCTCAACTCACTGTTGGTTTCATTCTAGCTTTCATAACCCTCTGCCACCAATTTGTCAACAGTTATGCTATGCATCCTAAAATTTGGATTGGTTTCATAGAATTTTGCAAAACTTAAACACAGAATAGATGTTTTACTTTTCATTTTTTGAGTAAGAAATGGTACCCTGCTAATGCTTCAGTTGCAGAGGATACAGTACGTCTCTCTAGACTGCACCGTTATTGCTGTGATTGTCCCCTATCTGAGTACCATCATTGCTATTAAGCCCTTGTGTCTAATGTTGTTGTGCAGTGTTCTTAGACACCTGTTGCCTAATGCCTATGATGTGGCTGATGAATAAAGATGGCTACTTTTTGGTCTTATTTTGATTTATATTAGGTTTAACGTATATTTATTTACATTTTCAGGATGAATTGTATTGGTCTGTCCTATTGCACAAGCACTCATGTAGCTATATTTTTTAAAATGGCAAAATTTGATTCCACCTAGTGGGATTGTTGCATGTATCACTTTATTGTTTAAAGGAGTTCTAGAAATAGAATTCACAATTAGTGTCCTAATAAAGAAAATGAAATAGCATGCATATCCCCCACCCATGGAATAATAATTTCTGTTGGCAAACTAGTTGCTGTGACATCTGTTTACAAGTAATATGACAACATGTTGTTGAAACGTCATAGATTTTATTTATTTTATCATTCATTCATTATATTTATATTCCACCTGATATGTGCATATCTAAGTGGTGTACACAATTTAAAACATAACAGATATAAAGCAGAGTAAAAATAATTAAAACAATTTTACAGAATAAAAAGTAAAAACAATATCATGAGATAAAAACAAGTTAAAGAGTTAAACATTAATTTTATTTAAAAGCCTGAGAAAACAGGTGTGTCTTGAGGGTCTTCCTAAAAACAAACAGAGGAGGATTTAGTTTGATCGATTGACTGTACAGGACTGTCTCTATGCTAGCTATGAACTGTAATTGTTGTGAACTGTTTCTGGTCAAGTACCATAATAAAGATCTTTCTACCTGTACACTGAGGACAAGCAGTACAATACAATACATCTCTTCTATGCAAGAGAATGATGTATTTCTGTCTCCAGGGGCCTTGCCATTTTCACGAGAGATTTTGTTGCCAGCCAATTCATGCTGCTGCAAGTCTCTTGGACCCAGCATTCAAAAGCAGAAATATAGAGGATGATGATAGCACTGCTACTACATTTGACTGGATTACAAAACAAGCAAAATGCTTAGGACTTAATTTTGGAAAGGTGCTTTCAAATGTTGCAGAATACAGAAGAGCTTTGGGTATTTGGTCCAGAAACTGGAACTCTGCCAAGCACATTCCTCCTGCAACATGGTGGCAAGGCCTTCGCACAACACAGCCAATGACTTCACTTGCTTCAGATTCCTTTGTCTTCTGCTGCAGAAAGAAAGAAATTGGTCTGTGTTTGGGAGTACTGTACACCAAATCAATGGTCTAAGGCAGCTTCCTATGACAAAAAAGGAAGGGTGTGGAGAAGCAGAAACTGCTGGTAGTTTGCCTCTGTTAACGGAGCAAAGAGGCACCTTTTAAAAAAGTGGTGATTCTCTGAGCAGGGGGAGAGCAACTGACCCTATCCATCCCTAGCACAGCACCCCTCCAGTGGCAGTTGCTGGTGGCTATCTTATTTTTCTTTTTTAGATTGTGAGCTGTTAAGTGAAACTTTATGGAGACATTGGAAAGTAAGGAGGTCTTTAACATGGTAAGATATAGGAGGACCTGGCGGACAGTAGCATTCAGAGGGCAGAAGCCATTTGTGGCCGCATAGCAAGTAAAACTTTTCCATTTGCTTGCATAATTTCTCCTAGTGGATGCCTTCCTTTTGGTTTAATAAAATTTTATTCAAAAGCCTATCTTCCATGCTGTTAGCTGCAGAGTGGGCACCTCTGGGTGCAGTACTTGTCTGTTTTCTTGTGTCAGAATATCTTGGTGGTGTGGGAGCTTTCTGTATGTATGTCTTGGCAGTTTGACACAGCAAGCATGTTGAAACCATGGTTGCCAAGGCCACCATAGCATGATCAGGATGCATTTGACTTGGTAGGTCAGAATATGAGCCACTACTCTCCCCACCAGAGAAAGAGGGGGATACATGTATAACAGGTGATGTGACCAGTTCAACTGGAACGTGTCCCCTAAAGATTGTGGCTCGTGGCCTGCTCTTGAGTAGTATTTTCTGCACTTGGCATTGTGTGCTGTTGCAAATAAGTCTGTCTCAGACAGTTTGATATAAACTGCCCTGAGCCATTTTGGAAGGGTGGCATATAAATCAAATAAAAAAAATGAAAATATATCGGGGTATCCCCATGTTCTTAATATTAGTAGTAGGTATTTGTTGTTCAATTCGCACTCGTGTCATTCTTCTCTGGTGAATGAGCAACTTAGATCGTCTGCAAGGACATTTTCTGTCCCCTTTATGTGAATGCCCCATGGGGTAATGCTGTTCCTGATGCACCAGTGCCAAATCTGTATGCTCAAAGCACAGCGCGACCTGGACACCGTCCCTCCTTGTCTGTTTAGGTGGGCAATTGCTGTTGTGTTGTCCAATTGCAACTGCACTGACCTTCCTCTGAGCATCGGTAAAAAGGCCTTCATGGCCTGGAAAACTGCCAAGAGCTCTAGGAAATTTACGTGGAATTGTCTCTGCTGATAACTCCACTGCCCCTTGGTAACGCTGCCATTGCAATGGCCGCCCCAGCCCATCAGTGAGTTACCTGTTGTCACCCGTACTGATGGGGTTTGTAGTTGAAAAGGGATACCCTGTAACAGATTTTCTGCTCGAGTCCACCAACCGAATGACTAGAGGATTTGTTGTGGAACGGCTAACCTTTTTTTTGGGTTGTCTGTGTTTAGGCAGAAGGTGGATATGAACCATAATTGCAATTTCCTCATCTTTAGGTGTGTATGCTGTACTGCTGTCTTGCAAGAGGCCATAAGGCCTAGTAGGCGTTGTATGTAGCATAGAGTTGCCATGCCCCCCCAAATTCTGGGTTTCACCCGGATTTTAAGCGTCTCACCCAGATTGCTTAGCCCACCCAGATTTGCTTGAATTTCAGCTTTCATTAAAACAAACAAAAAACAAACAAACCCAGAAACCAGGGGTGGTGGGGTGTGTGTGTGTGAGGGGGGAAGCTAAGCTCTAGACCTTGTAGAAGCAGAGTTATGGAGCAAACATGCAGACACTATTCTCAAAAATTATTTTCAAGCCAATATACATAGTATGCAAACTAAGCACCCACATTCGGAAAGCCAGAATATGGCAACCGTAGCAGGTGGTTACCCAGCAACACTGGCACGTGCCTGCTGTCAGTGGAAGGCTGCTGGTCATGTCAGCCATTAAATTTTGTGTTCCTTAAAGAAACAAAGCAACTTTAGATCTGTCAAAGGCACTAGAAAATAAGCACTGCATATATTTTTATTTTGCCCAACATTTCTCCCCCGCCCTCAAAATTTCTCTCTCTCTCTCTGTGTGTGTTTAAATTTCTACCCACACCTATCATAGACATTTGAGCTAATTTCTTCCAAGCTATCTGTTTACAACTTGCGTTTCTGCTAAATACAGTTATGGCAATGTGTAATAATTTGAGATTCCAGTGTGCAGATTTAGAGAAGACTGAGACCTTGATTCTCCTTCTGAAAATGTCTGTAAGCTTTTTTTGAAAGTCATCTTTCATATCTGGAATACAGAGGTTCAAGGTGATGCATAGTAAGAAAGAACGAAAGAAAGAAAGAGAAAGAAAGAAAGAGAAAGAAAGAAAGAAAGAAAGAAAGAAAGACTTTATTCTCAATCTAAGCAATTTGGCATTTGAGCTTGCATTAAGAGAGCAATTCTGAGATTCTCAGGACAGTAGTGGAGATAAATATTTGTTCCTATCCATTCAATTATAAAACCGAGGGAAATATATGATGTCTGTTCTATTTCACTGTCTTTTTAATGTGGTGTTAAATGGCTGGGGCGCTCTCTCTCTCTCTCTCTCTCTCTCTCTCTCTCTCGCTCTCTTTAGCATGCCAGTTTAGATAGCTAGAAAAAGTCTCCTGATGAATGTTTAGATAATTATCTGGTTGCTTATTTAAATAACACCCTTTGAAAGCAACAAACCCATTGTGTAGTCCTATAATAGCTATTGTTAAACTAAATACAGTGTGTGCTGCTTAGTTGCTGCCTAACCATTTTTGTTTTTAACAAATGTTTTGAAAGCTGCAATAGTATTTACCCCTAAATTATCATAGCCTAATGATGTATGGTTAATATACATTCATCTTTTACATTTCTGTTTGAATTCGTATTATGCATCTGCATTATTTAGTATAGCCTGGAGCTACTTTATCTGAATTAACTACTAGCCAAATCTGTTCTGCCTTTCCTTTGGACGGTATATGGCAGTCACCTTCTTTATTGAGAGAGAGTTCCAGAGAGGTGTTCATGGGGACAGTGGCCCACATTCTCCACAGCATTATTATTATTATTATTATTATTATTATTATTATTATTATTCTTTCAGTTTCTATACCGCCCTTCCAAAAATGGCTCAGGGTGGTTTACACAGCGAAATAATAAATAAATTATGAGGGTGGAGATTATGGGATTATGAGCTGGGATTATAGAAACAGCTCTACTGAAGGCTTGCCATGCAGCCTAGCACCTGGGGATGCTTTTCTCAGAAATATGTCCCTGTGTGTCATGTTGCCCTTGGGGGCATATTTCTGCCAGAAAAAAGGGATTTTGTAGGGAGAGAAGAGAAAATTGCTTCCTCATCCCCTTCCTTGCATTCTGGGCTACATGACAGGCCTTCAGAGCAGTGTGTTTCCTGGCTCCCTGCTCTGCCGTAATAACACTGTGGAGAATATGGGCCAGTGTCTTACTGGGGCTCATCTCAAAACTCCATATTGAATGAGTTTCAGACAGAGAAATGTCAAAAAGAAAAAAAAGATGCTCATCATGTACTTTCCAAAGTAGGTAATGTTTTCATTAGATCCAACCAAAAAGTAACAAAGCAGCAAACAGTGAGCTACAGAACTCTTCATCGGGCATGACGATGATATTGATAATGGTTACAAATACTAATATACTGCCTTTCAACAAAAAAAATTCTCAGTATGGGTTTACATAGCAAAAAGTATGATAAAATAGTTACCTGTCCTGAAACGACTGACAATCCTCCCACCCACCCCACCACACGCACACCACCACTAACAGGCACTGCAGGGATCCAGGGAAAAGATCCAGTTGCTCTCGCCCTTCCTGAATATAAGAGAGCCCCCACTTGAAAAGATGCCTCTTTACTTAGGAAAAGGATGGGGCGAGGATCTTGGGGCTGCTTCCATAATTTGCAGTTTGCAAAATCTAATGATGGAATTTGGAGGGTTTTATTCAGACTTGGACAAGCCTCTGAAAGGTAACTGTTTACACACACACACACACACACACACACACACACACACACACAGCTTTGCTTGGATAAAGGAAGAAAAAAAATGGAAGCAAATTTACACATTTTGGAAATATAAAATCTGGAAATTTATGTAGTACACTCTTCATAGCTTACTTGAAACTTGCAAGTTCTGGCCAAGGCAGAAACGTAAATCTCAAGTCACTGCTGGAGGCTGGACTTGAGTACACTCAGTCTGCGTGCTTGAACTTTCTGTAGATTTTGTATATAACTTTGACTTTTCTGGAGAGTTTCATCATGACTTGTGCACAGTTGTGACACCCACTCATGGTACAATGAGATACTTGTTACAGTAGTTATTGAGGATTTGTTATCTCTCTCCCTCCTGCCCCCCCACCCACTTTTTGTGCATGAAAAACTGCAATGGCATATTTGTGGCAAACAGTAATGTGGGGTGTGTGTGTGTTTGAGACAGAGAGAGAGACAGACATGAATCTCTGAAAGCTCAGGATATGCTGCTCCTTGAAGAATTCAGCAGCTTGCCAGCTTGGCTTTTAGCTTAAAATAAAAACAGTCTTCTTGCATGCATGGCATGAACATTGGCTTAAAGTGGGTGAGAATTGCCTGATAGTCCCAGAAGTCAGAGCAGGGCTGAACTAGTGCTTCCAATTGTTGGGGGGACATCAGTGTTCCATATAGTTCTTTCCTCATTCCCATGAGTCTCACAAGCAGAATAAATTATGGTGCAGAATCGAAAATCCCTTGATGAAGAATTTTGTGGTGCATTTTTCTTTTTTTAATGCTGTTTATACACAACACACATACAACATTAGGGACGTACATGAAGTCTGGGTTGAAGCATGGTTCACATGCTTTTAAGGAAAAGGAGAGCAGGTGTTTACCTGCTCTCCGTTGCCCCTTCCAGCTTCCTGCTGGGGTAGTGCGCATCCCAAAAAATCCTGGGCGTCATCAGCATGCACATGGCATCAATGCATGCACAGGGGCCGTGTGTGTGTGCTGACAGCGCGTGGGGTTTTTTGTTGTTTTTTTTTTTATGTTCACCACCCTAGCAGGAAGCTGGAAGGGGTGACGGAGAACAGGTAGACACCTTTCCTTTTCCTTAAAGTCCCCCTCCCCCTTTTAAAGTACTCAAACCATGCTTCAGGCACATCCATAACCTACATGTAATTTATCCCATTGCCTCCTAACTCCATGCTAGGTTTTCAGTCCTAGCAGATAAACAATATTTCTGAAGACATATGGGCAAAGGCATTTCCCGCCGTGCCACACCTTGCCCAACAGTCGTAGGATAGAGCAGATTATTTTTTCCCCCAGTGGGTGCCAATCAAGGTTTTGGTGGGCAGCAATAATCATAATCTACAATAACCTAGTATTTCAAGTAAGCGTCTGATGACTGGATAGACACAAATAGAAACGGTATACATAATCAGTCTTGTTTTTTAATTGGTAGTCTTACCAGGTAGCTCTGCTTTGTGTATGTGTACGTGTATGCATAAGTCAACATTCCTTTAGCTAATCAAGAAAAATGGTTTGGGAAGATATAGGCACTTGATATAACTTCAGTTTCATAAACTCAAACTCATTTATGACATGTGTCTTAAAACTAAAATCTCTCATGTAGCTTCACATTGCACATAGCTAACAAGTCCTTCAAGATTTAAGTTCTACTAGCTGAACCTGCACAGAGCATCTGTACACTCTTTGGGGCTGGCGGTTCCCCCCTCCCCCCGCCTTCTGCCCCAGTCTCTCCAGCCCTCCCCGCCTTCTGCCCCAGTCTTCTCAGCTTTTTGTCCCCAGCCGCCGGCAGTGCTTTCCTTCCTGGCTGGTCTTGGCTCTGCCTCCTGCCTAGCCAGGCTGCTCTTGGTGGCACGGCTCTACCACCGCCCACAGCCTCCTCCTCTTCCTGGCGGCCCAGCCGCCTCCCCAGGCTGGGCTGCTGCCACCACCGCATCCTCCATTTCCTCCTTTCCCCCAAGTCTGCCTTCCCTCCTTTCTTCCTCCTTTCCCCTCTGCCTTTCCTCCTTTCTTCCTCCGTTCTCCTGAGCCTGCCGATTCCTGCCTACCTCCCTCGCTGCCACTCCCTCCCAAGGCAATGGTTCCAGGCATCCAGACGCATCCAGACACAGTTCCCTATGCGGTTGGCTGTAAGAGAATTAAATATATAGATTTCTAGCAATTCTGTGCTTCCATCGTATTTATATATTATTCTCTAAGACATACCCATGGCTAATGCCATGTGTGGTAGCTCTCACAAAAGTTTGGAGAGCTGCCGGATAGCCACGGGATGGGCCAGAGAAAGAATATGGTGGTGGTGGTGGCCGGCTGGCTGAAGAAAATGGCAGTGGCCAGCCAAGTGGCTGCGATAGGCAGTTGGCAGGCAGGCAGAAAGCGAGGGCGGCCAGGTGGCACAAAAGAAGGAGGTGGAGGGTGGGGAACAAGAAGGCGGCAGCTATGGGCGGGTGGGGGCAGAAGATGGGCGGGGGCAGGAAAGCAGGCAAAAAAGCAGCAGTGCGGGTGGGGGAAGAAGGCGGCGGTGAACTAAGGGCTCAGAGCTATGTGCTGGTTCAGCTAGTTTGTAAATAAAAGAGGTGACAGACTGTTGGTTGGACTGGGACTAGCTGACTCTCCAGGTCCTTTCCAGCTGTGCAATGACACTTTTATTTCATTGCCATAATTGCCCCAAATATAGAAAAATGATTATATGAGAGAGAGAGAGATTCAGGGTGAAGCAGAGCACTTAAAACAACAACAACAACAACAAAAAACCACAACTGAGGGTCTCTGAGGGGAATATTTTACAGTCTCTAATTCCAATGTAACTAAGGGTGGACCCTGCTTAGCAAAGGAGACAATTCATGTTGCCCTCACAAGACTAGCTCTCCTCCCATAATGAATGAAGAATGTGTTGTTCAGTATTTTTCATACTTGTGAAAATGACTTCCAATCTATGATTTCCAGTACGTTCGCCCTATTATACATTGCCATGTGGGGAGAGAGTCCAACTACTTGTATCTGTTACTGGAAAGTACTTGATCCTTATTCCCCCTCCCCTGAAAAATCTGGTTATATATGATATATCTGTAGTTGGGGTCAGTGCGTGTGGTTTCTGTTTTCAACATTGTTTTAGCTTTGCTCTGTTTCTTCCTAAATAGGAAAAAAGGGGTCCTTCAGAAACCAGCAAAAATGAATATGGTGAAAAGGATTATGGGTCGGCCCCGGCAGGAGGAATGTAGCCCTCAGGATAATGCTCTAGGGTTGATGCACCTGCGTCGACTCTTCACGGAACTATGTCATCCTCCTCGGCACATGACCCAGAAAGAACAGGAAGAGAAGCTTTACATGATGTTACCGGTTTTTAATAGGGTGAGTTCAACAATCTGAATTTAAGTCTGTTTTATTGGCTGCACTTATAATAATGCATGTTCTTAAGGTGGGATGGAGAGGGCAGGATAGGTGGCGGGGTGGGCGGGGGCAAGACTGGATTTTAAAGTTGTAATATGACTGTCACTTTTTGCTTTCTCTAGTAGCCAGAGCAGTGTAAAGCTGAGGCTGTGTGTGGGCATTGCTTATCTCCCTAGTCAGAATAGTTTTCCCCCCTTTGTGATAGTTGCTTGCATTAAGTTCCCCAATGATCACTTTCTGGCCTATATTACTGCTGCCCGATATAGGTGTTTCCCATAGTCTGGCCCCGTAAGTCACTTCTATAGCAAAAATGGAGCACTATGGCAGAAATTTGCTGAGCTGCCCCCCATTCATGTCCCATGCTTGATTTTTTTAGAATAGACAACAAAGATAAATTATTCTCCCATTACAGTGTTTATAATGCAAGTGATTTGCAAAAGCCTTCCTGTAAAAACAGTAACCTAGGGAAAATGGGCCTGTATATATTCTGGCTATTCATTTATTTATCATATTTTTATTCTGCCTGAGATGTACACCTCTAGGCTACGAGCAGCACCTTAGTTCTTATGTACATCCCTGTGTCTTCAGATGCTTCTCTGTTGACCAGTTTCTGGAAGTTTTCGAAATCCAGTGGATGGATTTTGAAATATTTTGGTAATTTATATAGTTAACTATCAGAAATGAGTGTTTCCATAAATAAGGAGAATTTGAAAGGGTGTGTTGGACCAGCTTCTGATTGGGATGGGAACCAGACTGAGTGACTAAAATGTCAATGACTTAGTCACACCTGTTTTTCCGTTTGCAGTGGATTGGAAACGGAATCTGAAGCTTTGGATCTTAATCAAAGTCAGTTTGAATGTGGCCACTTTGTTTGCTAGAAAGGATTTGAGATTCACAATCTTAATCACAAGTAGCTTTGGACTCTGGACTTTTTAGCTCCTTTGTTGTAGTCCTTTCTTGTGACTGCAACTCTGATTCTTTACAGATAGTTTTTTAGAAGTATCTTTGTACATTGTTAATATTGAGCCTATTCGGGGGGACTTTTTTTAGCTGGGCTTCCTCTTCCCCTTGTCTTATTAAGTATTACATTGATTTCATTAATCGTATTAGAGTGGATTGATTTAATTTGTATTCTACAGGGATACCATTTTGAACCAGTTTCTTCTTTTTTAAAGGACTCTTGTTCTGAAAGAATTTGATTGTATTAAGTGTCCTTTTTTAAAAGGGATGCTTAATACAGTATAACTGAAATGAACCTGTCTTAAAATGGTATCTAAATGTAATATGCATTTTTCTCTCGCTATCTTGTCAAAACTGAATCCATGTTTCCTGGTCAAATGTTCATTGCCAATTTCAAACATGCTAAACCACTCTAAAAATGATCCATTGCAAGCTTCAGACTTGTATAAGCTCTCCCTCCTTTTCGAGGAGAGGAGACTGAAAGCTTCCACCAAAATTTTTAATAAACATTGATTTCCTGTTATGCCCAAGCCCAGAAGGTTACTGAAAACAAACTATGGCTTGACATTCTGGTTTATTAGTAAACCATAGTTCCCTGGGTCAGGACATAGTGGGAAGTGGTGGTTGGTTCAAGAATCAAAGTGAATCTGTTTCCTCCCCTTGAACATGGAGAAAGAGACGGGGAAGCATGCAATGCTGAGGTTGGCTGCCCCTCATTCTTGTAGCACTTAAACCACATTTTAGTGTTATGTCTGAACCAAGTCACTGAGTTAGACTGTTTTATATGTAAGAGAATGAGCTGAGGCAAAACTGTGGTTTGAGATCAGCCATGACAAATACAACTATTTATTTATTTAAAAGACCTGGTAGCTTCTTCTTCTTTAATCGTTGTTTGACGTTTAGAGCAGCAATGACATTCAGAGACCCATCTATTGTAGGGGTTGCATTGAAACTCACAGTTTGTTCAGGATCTTGTGCTCAGACTCTGATCCTGAAAAGAAAAATGAGGGCTTGGCTAGCAGTTGCAATAGACAAAGTGCAGCACATGGTGTTCACCAACAAAAGTGGCTTTGTTCTCATTTCTTTCACCAGTGCATGATGGATGGGAACTTACTGGGTTTGACCAATTGATTTCAATGAAAAAAATCTATTTATTACTTGGATATTTTACTAAATAAAAGTGCACACTAATTTGATTTCTATAGCCATTAAATCAATATGTTTTACATTGCTTCATTCAGACACCCAGGCCCTTTTGCATTGTTGGTATTTGCTACATTTTCCTGGCAAATTTTCCTGGAGGAGAGCTGTGGTAGCAAGCATGACTTGTCCCCTTAGCTAAGCAGGATCTCCCCTGGTTGCATATGAATGGGAGACTAGAAGTGTGAGCACTGTAAGATATTCCCATTAGGGGATGGGGCCACTCTGGGACAAGCATCTAGGTTCCAAGTTCCCTCATTGGCATCTCCAAGATAGAGCTGAGAGATTCCTGCCTGCAACCTTGGAGAAGCTGCTGCCAGTCTGTGTAGACAATACTGAGCAAGTTGGACCTAAGGTTTGACTCAGTATATGGCAGCTTCCTATGTTCCTTTTTTATCCAGTAAGAAGTTTTCTTCAAAACATTACAAAAAAGGTGTCTCTTACCTGTAGCTGTGATGGGTTTTTGTTTTTTGTTTTGGATGCACGCTGGTTGGAATCAACATTATAAGGTGCTTCTTCTTTCCAGTGTTCCTTGTTTTAGTTTCCACCTCCTTCTTTGTCACATCATTGCCTCACTCCTCACCTTACTGGTAGATCCATGGTTCTCAGTGAGATGGAAGTTCAGCGCTCTTTGACAGTCATAATATGACTGTCAATATTCAGGCATAATATGAAACCATGGCTTATCTGGCTAAATCATATCTTTGTGTTATGACTGAACCTGAGCCTGCCCACAGACCTTGGTTTGTTTAGGGCTGAGAAACCAGAATATGAAATCATGTTTGAAGCTGGTTTGCAAATCACAATTTGTGCTGACTGGTTTTGTGTTATGTCTGAATTCAGAGACTGTTGACAGACCAAAGTTAGAACTGTTACTTTGTCCTTAGAGGCTTTTACACCATAAAGACGGGAGTGAGTGTGTCATGTTAGGAAGGTGAATCCTGGACAGATGGGGAAATGAGAACAGACAAGGAGATCTGTGCTGTATTTTGCCTGTTGTATGTCTTAACGCTCAGACCATGGTGTGGGTTCTTAACTGTGGTTAGCAAAGACCAGTGAGTCCAGATTTCATTTTGAACCAGGCTATTTTAAGAACAAAAATATATTATAGTCTAAAGTTTTTTGTTTCTGTTTTTTAAAATCCAATTTAAATCAGTTTTAAAAAAAGAATCATCTGCTTTATCCATCCTGTAAAATAGCCATGTTTTCTGGACTCCCATCACGCTATTCTTTTACATTTCATGCTTAACTGACATGTGGGCAAATAGCAGTACTTCAGCAATGACCAGCTTATTTTTCTCTATTGTTCAACCCCTTCATATTTACAGTCTGGGGTTTATTGTGTGTGGGTTTTCTTTTACATTGAATAACAATGAGCTAAAGCAGCAAGGATTTTTTTAGTGCATGAAATGTGGACATTGTACTGAAAAGGTCTTTGCTAGCAAACAATGCTTTGGTTCATAATGTGTTGTGTATTCACGCTGCTGCGGCTTCAGCGTTCCTTAAGTGATTGGCCTGAATATATGGCATGTGTTTGTTACTGCTGTCTCTGTTAGAGGGCAAAGTGCCTTTTGATTTAAAGCTAGAGATCATCAGTATGAAGCAACAGAGAAAATAATCCCCCAAATGGTCTTCACCAGTGTGGCAGAATATGATTTCAAAACCCATACCTTTTCCAAACTACTACAGTGTAGAAGAAATTGGTTTTTTTATTTTTTGGTAGTTCATCATAAGTTTCACTGAGCAAATAAGTTTTGATCACACGAAAAGCTCGTAGGCAATCTCGTAAGTGTAGAAATACCCCAGAATGGCTTTGTTTTTTGTTCTGGTTGGAGGCTTTATTCCTATTGTAACCATATACTGCTTGTGCATCACTAAGATATTTTCAACTGCAATAAAGTTTAAACAAATCTGGCTGCAGGTTTTTTGCATTAGTATGGGGCAGTGAGTGAGCAATGATGCAGGAGCTTAAGGGAACAACATTAATTGATAGTTGATCCAGATGGCTAGAAACCACACAGTAATTTGTGACTTCAGTGCAACGTAGCACCTCTAACCGACAAGCAGGCGCCTGTAGCCTCCGGCATTACTGTCCTTCCTTAGATCTTAGGAAATCTTGGAAAGTGGAGCTATGATCACGCTGAGCGGTGGAGCCCAGTTGCTGCATGTTAATGGTTATTGCATGAGCAGAAGCCAGGTGTAGGAATTCTGGAAGAAGAGGAGCAGAGAAAATTTAGTTAGGAACATAGGAAACTGCCATATACTGAGTCAGACCATTGATCCATCTAGCTCAGTATTGTCTACACAGACTGGCAGTGGCTTCTCCAAGGTTACAGGCAGGAGCCTCTCAGCCCTATGTAGAGATGTCAGAGAGAGAATGTGGAACTTTCTTCATGCAGGTGCTCTTCCCAGAACATCCCCATCTATCTTACAGTGCTCACACCTAGTCTCCCACTCAGATGCAATCCAAGGAGGACCCTGCTAAGCACAGGGGACAGTTCATGCTTGCTACCACAAGACCAGCTCTCCTTCTAATCAATAGAGAGAGCCAATGGCCCCTTACAGCTTTCTTGCCTGTTTCCAAGGCATTCTCCTTCAGAATTACTACTACTACTTACTACGTATATACCACTTCTCAACAAAAGTTCTCAAAGTGGATTACATAGAAGAAATATTATTTATGTATTTACTTGATTTAATAATCAATAAGTTGGTTCCTTGTCTCAAAAGGGCTCATAATATAAAAAGAAGCCTAAGGTAGACAGACAATTAAGCTCTCTCCTTGCTTAATCTAAGAGACCCACCACTTTGCTCCATTAGCAAGGGTATTCTAGAGGGATGGAGCTTGGCTATCTATGGCTTCATTTCATGTGGCGAATATAGCACTTAGCCAGTTTCTGACTTCGTGGAATGCAGTTCCCTCACCTCCATGCCATTGCAACTGCCATGCAGGAAACTTTTAGGTACCTAGTTTATGAGTCCTGCCCCTTTTGAATGAATACAGGAGGACAAAAAGGCATGGAAATAATTGTGGAATGCAACAGTGGTGGAAAAGTAATCAGTGCTGTATCTTTGATTTGATTTCATATCATGTATCTTATCCTATTATTGTTTATTTTATCTATCAATCATAGTTATACACCACCTGATATATCTCTTGATAGTGTACATAATCCAAGTTAGAATATCAAAATAAAATAAACAATTAAAACACTTTCACAGAATAAAAACAATTAAGCAATTCATAGAATAAAACCATTTCACAGGATAAAAACGGCAATTGTAACCGGACCTCCCCAGATGATCACAATAGGAGGGAGAGTTAATGACAAAGCAGGCGGTCTATTGAATACTCTGGACCTAAGCTGTTCAGCGCTTTATAGGTGATGATCAGCACTTTGTATTTCACTTGGAAACATATTGGCAGCCAGTGCAGTTATTTCAGAATTGGTGTTATACAGTCCTTTCATGTTGTCCCAGAGATCAACCTGGCTGTTGCATTCTGTAGCAATTGTAGTTTCCAAACTATGTACAAAGGCAGCCCCATGTAGAAAGCATTACAGTTGTCAAGCCTGGAGGTCACCAGCATATGTACTACCGTCTTAAGGCCATTTATCTTCAGAAATGGACGTAGGTGACGTATTAGGCAAAGTCGATAAAAAGCGCTCCTGGCTATATCCTTTATAACCTTTGTTTCTACAATAGTGTATTGAAAGCTGTGTGCAGATGATCAAGGATCAGTAAAAGTTTCCAAAGCAAGTTCTCAAAGCACAGTACAACAATCAATGCAAAATGAAATGCAACGGTATAGTAGGAAGGCATAGCCATCTAGAAACACCAAATACATGTTTAAATAAAAATGCCTTAGTTGCCTTCCTGGAGTGGGATGACCAGCTGCATCTCACCTGGGAGAACATTCCACAACTGTGGAGTAGGGATCCGTGATCTCTCTAACAGGGATTCCCAGATATTGTTGACTACAACAACATACAACGGTATAGATATCAAATAAATAAAAATAAAAATAAATTATTATAATAATACAACTCCCAGAATCCCAGCTGCAGTGGCTTTTGTGTGGGCATTTTGGGAGTTGTAGTCAATAACATCTGGGAATCCCTGTTAGAGTAACACCGGTACGGATGTGCACAAACTAGTTTGTGCAATCCCGGGAGACGGGGTGTGTGTGTGTTCTTTAAGAGGCAGGCCACTTCTGGTATGATGCTGACCGGGGCTACAGGGAGATACACCGCAGCCCTGCGCCAATGCTTTTGGGGAGAGCCCTGGCGGGGGGAAAGCAGCAAGGCAGGTATGGGCACCCTTCCTGCCCCTTAAAGGACTCGCCACCTCTGAACCGGCTCAAACACCAGCATTCCGAACCAGTTCAGCACTCCAGAAATGGAGCACCGAACCGGTTCGTGCACATCCCTACTGTGGAGCCACCACTGAAAAGGCCAGACACTGTGTACCCACCAGCTGTGCAGCCAAAACTGGTGAGCCCCTGAAGCTGATTGAAGGTCTTGGACGGGTTCATATTTTGAAGGTAGTTCTTCAGATAATCTGTGGTCAACACCAGCACTTTTCAATTGGTCTTGGATATGAATAGGCAGCAAGTGCAGCTGTTGCAGAATTGGTGTCATGTGCTCGAATCATCAAGAACTGTTTAGCATTATAGTAGCCACATTTTATATCAGTTGCAACTTCCACACTGCACACGCATGCAAACCAGGCCTTGAGCCATCTTGGGGACAGTTGACTAGGCATCTGAAAATAGCAGGTATGTAGGTGTGCTATTTGGATTGTTGGCAATCAGAGAAGTTCAGTTCTTTCAAGTCTCTGATATTCAAAACTTCTGATGCTCCAGTGTAAAATGTGGGTAGAATTCTGTATGTCTTCATAAATGCACTCACTAGATGTGGTCTTTGTTTGTATTAACAGCAGTTATATTCGTTAATATTAATAGCCTGTTTCCCTCCTTGTCTGTAGGTATTTGGAAATGCTCCTCCAAGTACGATGATAGAAAAATTCTCAGATCTCCTTCAGTTTACAACACAAGTGTCACGATTAATGGTGACTGAAATACGGCGGAGAGCTTCTAACAAGTCTACAGGTAAAGCATGAATTGGTAGTTTACTCTTAGGTAGTTAGTAGTTGGGTATTTGGGTAGACCATACCCACAGGAGGATGATTCAACTGAGTAAAGTCCCTAATGCTGGGTTGTTTTGACCGGTCTTCATCAAGCATGTGAAATGTTACTTTAGGGAGTTAGTAAGATGGCTTTGGTTGCTCTTCTTGGCGAAAGTAGGAATAAAACTTGGTTTCTCTTCTATCTATCTATCTATCTATCTATCTATCTATCTATCTATCTATCTATCTATCTATCATATTTTTATACCGCCTGATATGTACTCTCTAGGCATTGTGCACAATTTTAAAAACATAGATTAAAATACACAAGACATAACAAAAAGTATAAAACATTAAAACAAATTATTAAAATTAATTCTAATTAAAAGCTTGCAAGAACAGGAGAGTCTTGAGGGTCTTCCTGAAAACAAACAGAGAAGGAGATGCTCTTTTTTCGGCAGGAAGCATATTCCAAAGCCCCGGGGCAACCACAGAGAAAGTCCGGTTCTGAGTCGCCACCAAACGAGCCAGTGGCAACCGTAACCAGACCTCTCCAGAAGATCGTAACAGGCAGCAGGGTTCATGAGAGAGGAGGCACTCTCTAAAATAGCCTGAACCCAAGCCATTAAGGGCTTTATAGGTAATAACCTGCACTTTGTATTTCACCTGAAAACATATTGGCAGCCAGTGCAGTTCTTTCAAATCAGGTGTTATATGGTCTTTTTGTTTTGTCCCAGAAACCAATCTGTACCAATTGTAGTTTTGGATTTCGTACAAAGGCAGCCCTACGTAGAGTGCATTACAGTAGTCAAGCCTGGAAGTTACCAGCATAGGTACCACTGTTTTAAGATCATTTGCCTCTAAGTATGGATATAGCTGACGTATCAGCCAAAGCTGAAAAAAGCGCTCCTGTCCACTGCCTCAACCTGAGAAACTAGGGAGATCTTTGGGTCCAGGAGTACTCCCAAGCTACATACCTGATCTTTCAGTGGGAGTGTAACCCCATCCAGAACTGGTGGATCTAAACCATCTCTTGGGTCCCGACTCCCCACAGTCAGTACCTCCATCTTATTTGGATTCAACTTCAGTTTGTTATCCCTCATCCAGCCCATTACTGCCTCCAGTCAGGCATTTAGGGAATATATGCCATTTCCTGATGAGGCAGACATGGAGAAAGAGATTTGGGTGTCATCAGCATATTGATAACACCACACACCAAGCATCCTGATGATCTCTCCCAGTGGCTTCATGTAGATGTTAAAGAGCATTGGAGACAGTATGGAGCCTTTTGGAACTACACACTTTAGTTCTCATTTTGCAGAATAACAGTCTCAAAGCGACACTATCTGGAATCTACCAGAGAGGTAGGAGCGGAACCACTTTAAAACAGTGCCACCCAATCCCACCTCCCTCAGGGGGTCCAGAAGGATACCATGGTTGGAGGTATCGAAAGCCGCAGAGGGATCCAAAAGCATTAGCAGAGTCACACTCGCTCTGTCGATAGCCAGCTGGAGATCATCCGTCAGGCTGACCATGGCAGTCTCAACCCCATAGCCCACATAAAAGCCAGTTTGAAATGGGTCAAATCTGAATTATCCAAAACTGCCTGGAGCTGAGAGGCTACCACCTGCTTGATCACCTTGCCCAACCATGGAAGGTTAGAAACAGGTCTGTAATTAGCTAACCAAGGGATCCAATGCAGGTTTTTTCAACAGTGGTCTAAACATATCCTCCTTAAGTCAAGGAGTCATCCTGCCCTCTCTGATAGTATGATTACCAGATGAGATAAGTCAAGTTGGCCAAGGGTCAAGAGAACAGGTTGTAGGGCGCACAGGCCGAAGCAGCTTGTCCACTTCCTCAGGAGTCACAAACTGAAAATGACCCAATCTAATCCCATAAGAGGAGTTGCTGGACACCTCCATAGTATTTGCTTTTAGCATTTGTTTTTCCTGTGTTTTGTTGTCATTAGGATTAAAAATTTTCAGCCTTGCTGAAAGCTGTCTGAAGGTTGATGATCTGGATCGAGGTCTGTTGATGCCCATAAGAATGGGTTCTGCGCCTGTGCAGGAGCCGAGCGGTAGCCATGCCTGAGCTAGTCGAAGCACCAGGCCACGCCCCCACGCAGAGCGTGCTATTTAAGGCGTGCCCTTGGCGCAAAGTCCTCAGTTCTTTTCCGACCGCCTTTGCGTTTGGACTTCGGTCTGCAACCTGGGAAGTTGAGAAGTTCCTCTTTTCTGTTTTCTGCGAAGAGTTCATCTTACTGTGATCAGATTTATTGTCGTTTGAAATTTGGACTGGTTATCGGACTACACTTGGTTTTGTGACGCAGAACGGCTGACGGGAATTCTCTGGCTTCTTCACTCGGACTGGCTGACGACGATTCTTTGGATCCTGACTACTCGCAACGGACTTGACTACCCTATATGATATGGCAGAAGAGAAGAAATCTTTCAAATGGTGCGAGGGTTGTAGAGCGAAACTACCCTCAAAGGACCTGCATGATCTCTGTTTATTGTGCCTTGGTGAAGAGCACAATGTTTCCGTGTGCAAGATCTGTCTGTCTTTCTCTAAACAGATCCGGAAGAATCGAGCACTCCGCCTTCGGGCGGCTATTTATGACAATGTGCTCAGCCCTTCGACACCGGGCACCCCTCGCCCGTTGACCGCAGCCCAGAGATCATCTTCGGCTCCTCCATCATCGACGCCGGGTAGTCGTCACTCGAAGTCTTCATCGACCTCGAGACACCGCTCTTCGAAACCGCCTAAGACTCCACTGATGCCGAAGTTGACGTCGACCTCAAAGCCTATGGCGTCGGCATCGAAGACAAGACAAGAAAGCCCTCGGCGTCGATGTCGGCGGAGTCTTCAAGATCGACAGACTCCTCAACCTCGAGAGTGTCTCCCCACGAATCAGCATCTAAGGGGAAACATCATAAGTCGGTGAAGCGTTCCGCTGCCAACTGTTCTGATTCTACGCCAAGCAAGAGACCTCATACTTCAACCCCACTGGTGGAACGCACCCTGTCCCCGGCAACGGAGCAGGCTCCGATGCACG
The DNA here is from genome assembly GCF_027244095.1 of Hemicordylus capensis. Lineage (NCBI taxonomy): Eukaryota > Metazoa > Chordata > Lepidosauria > Squamata > Cordylidae > Hemicordylus > Hemicordylus capensis. The sequence goes on along the minus strand of NC_069661.1, from coordinate 19,916,029 downwards.
GACCTCCTTCGAGTTTGATATCGACACTTCCATCAGTAGATGTGATTCTTGACCCATCGGCATTGGCGACTGTCGACGTAGGGACTACAGCCGTTCCGATACCGCCGGCGTTGTCGGCGTTGACACCGACATCGAACCAGGAACCTGTGAACCAGGCTACCTCGACATCAGAGACGCTCAACATGCAAGTTCTATCTGTACCAATGCCGATAGCACGTTCGCTCTTTCTGGCGCCTTCACCTCTTGCTTCCTCTACTCCTTCGACACCAAGGCCTTCCAATGTACCCCCTGTTCCATCGACCTTACACACACCGATCCTCTTGACATCGACACGGGTTACTCCTAGATACCATGTGCCCTTGTCAACGTTCCAGGCCATCGGTTCCAATGCAGAGGAGCACCTACCATCAGCTACTCGGTCTCTAATCTCCTTGCTAGACTCGTCATCCAGTAAGCATTCTACCACGACCTTCAAGGGCTTTCCTTCTACGGAAGCTGGACTACCACATCGAGCAACATCCACGACTGAGGCTCGTCCTGCCTTAACTCTAACAACAACCCAAGTACAGTCTCTGCTCGCCTGGCATAGCTGTGGTTTCAGCCACTCTGCCCTGGGGTCTAGATCTCCAGGAGAGCCTTATGACTATGAAACTGACAGGCCCTGGCTGAACATGCTGTTTTCCTCCACTGTCCCTCCCACAAGGGTACCATATCCTGATCCTCATACTTACTCAACATCTGCAACACAGACTGACGCTCTGCTCTTGATCCATTGTGCGTCCCAGACATCCTCAAAGTCTGTCCGTTCAATATCCATCCAGACAGACCCGTTGCCACTCCCTCCAGTGATGTCGACAGAGACTCAGACGCCCACTGATGCAGGAAAGGGTGTCCCTCCTCAGAGCTCCCCTTCTGAACACTATGGCTCTTCTGGGTTTGAATCAGACTCGGAAGAAGAGAACACCATCTTGGACCCCCTGTTGATGTGGCGCCAACTATGTATGTGTCTCCAAACGATGAGCTTAAAGCTTACCATAAGCACATTCGTATAATGGCGGATGCCTTGGGTCTGGATATTCGCTCACAACTTGCCACCATTGATGACCCTGTGTACAACTTTATGTTAAAATCTCAAGCGACTGTACCTGTGGCCTTACCGATGCTGCCTGTCATCACGAGAGCGGCGAAGTGTGCTTGGGAAGTACTGCATACTTCCACACCAACATCCAAAAAATTAGAACGCTTATACAGGACAAGGACAACGGATACCTGTTAAAACACCCGGCACCGAATTCCTTGGTAATTGACTGCGCTACCTTCTCTAAAGGTGGGAAACATCATACGGTCCCTCCGGATAAGGAAGGGAGAAAATTGGATGTCTTAGGCAGGAAGGTTTACTCTACCTCCTGCCTATCCATTAAAGTGGCAAATTATGTGGCCTGCACAGCGAAATACACGCACAGCCTCTGGGAGCTCCTGGAACAAGATCTTGACACACTTTCCCCACATGACTTTAAAGCCAAATTTCAGAAGACCCTAGATGAGTCTGGGGAACTGACACGCAGACAACTTAGCATTGCCAAACACCTGGCAGAAAGTGAATCCCAGGCTATGACTGCCGCCATAACTCTACGTAGGCATGCCGGGTTGAGATCAATGGGTCTGCAGCAGGATATGAGAGACAAAATCAAAGGGTTGCCTTTTGATGGCACGGGCCTCTTTAGCGAAACTACAGATGCAACAATGGAGCAGCTAAAGAAGTCTTAAGTTTACAGTTAGGACCTTCACATCACATCCTTCAGCATCACAATCTGACAAATACTGCACCACCTATGGAAGATACCGGCCTTCCTTCTGTGGACAGGATCACCGTGACTTTAGGAAACCTTATGCTTCCTATCGTAAGCGCAACTATCTGCAAAAATCCAAAGTTCCTCAATCTCAGCGTTCGAAACCACAGGGCAACCAGAAGCGGCTTTGAGATACGGAACTGCCCACTGACACCTCCCAACTCCCCTCTCCCGCCAGCGGGGGCAATATCATCTACCTCGACAGATCCATCTACCTTTCCGTCCCAGCCTATCATCAAGCTGGCCAGCCATGCCCCCGCATGGCATCATATAACATCAGATCGTTGGGTCTTAAAGATCATAACTCTGGGGTATGTAATCGAGTTCAAATCACTGCCCCGATTTACGAAGATCAGAGTTACTCCACCATCAGAAACCCTAATGTTGGAAGTGAGGGAGCTGTTGCAGAAAGGGGCTATAGCCCCAGTGTCATGGGCAGACAAGCGAGAGGGGTTCTACTCCCGCTATTTTCAGATTCCCAAGCAGGACGGGGGTATTCGACCCATCATGGACCTCCGCCGCCTGAACAAGTTCGTCAGCGTCAAAAAATTTCGTATGATGGCGTTGCAGCAAATCCTTCCCCTTCTCCAGGGTGAAAAATGGTTCACAACGCTGGACCTCAAGGACACTCACTTCCACATCAACATTCGACCTTGTCACTGAAAATACTTGCGATTCACTGTCGGCAACCTAGTATACCAATACAATGTATTGCCGTTCAGCTTGTCCACTGCCCCGAGGGTCTTTTCAAAATGCATGGCGGTGGTGATTGCACACTTGAGGACCAAAGGAATCTCCATATATCCGTATTTGGACGATTGACTTATGACATCAAAAGACAAAGACGAGTTACATTTGCACATCCATTATGTACTAGACCTACTGCGAGACCTGGGAATCCAGGTCAACTGGAAAAAAATCATACCTGGAACCGGTACCCATAATCTCCTACATTGGGGCTGTCCTAAACGCCAGGGAACAGAGGGCGTACTTACCAAAGGATCATTACAAAAGCATCCTCAACCTCATATCCCTTTTTCAACAGCAGCCCATTCAACCAGCCCCCAAAATACAACGTTTATTGGGTCTCATGGCATCCTGCAACACAGTAATCCTTTTTGCCCGGCTGAAAATGCGGAAGCTACAACTTTGGTTTCTGTCAGTCTTTGCCCTGCAAGGGACAGTCAATGGAAACGGTCTTGCCAATGTATTGCTAAAGGTTCATCTGGCGTCCCTATCCTCCCAACACCCTGGGATTGAAGAAAAAATGCTGTTCTCACATCCTCTGAGCAAGGCTTTTCTAAAGGGTCTTTCTCATGTTTATCCCCCCGTAAAGCAACCGGTAGAACCATGGAGCTTGTCCCTAGTCCTTTCTTCGCTTACGCAATCTCCTTTGAACCCATGGCTACATCCCCTTTAAAATTAATGTCGTGGAAAACTGCCTTCCTGGTGGCCGTCTCTACGGCTAGACGTGTGAGCGAACTGACGGCCTTGAGAATTGACTCCCCATACACAGCCTTCTACCCAGATAAAGTTCGTATCCGCCTGGATCCACAATTCCTTCCTAAAGTGGTGTCCAGTTTTCATCTGAATCAGGAGATCATCCTCCCTACTTTCTTCAGAAACCCCACTACTGCTTTAGAACAGCGTTTTTTATATGTCACGAACTAAAGGTTTTCGCAATTCTACACGGTTGTTCATATCTTACAAAGGCCCCATCAAAGGCCTTTCTCCCCTATCTCCCGTCAGCGCCTTTCAAGATGGCTGGTGGAACTCATTATGTTCTCCTACAAGCTGCAGAACAAGATACCACTGGAAGCAATTAAGGCCCATTCCATCAGGGCTCACGCTTCCTCTGCTGCACACCTTTCGGGAGTGTCTTTTGGGGACATCCGCAAAGCAGCAACATGGTCTTCTGAGTCTCCCTTTGTAAAGCACTATGCCATAGACGTATGCTCTGCTGCGGAGGCCACGTTCGGGAGGAGTGTTTTAAAGCGGGTGTTACAATAGCCACTACTGCTCCCTCCTCCTAATGGAGCTTGCTAGACACCCATTCTTATGGGCATCGACGGATCTCGATCCAGATAAACAGGTTGCTCACCAGTAACTGATTATCTGGTAGAGATCCGTCGATATCCATAAGACCCTCCCGACCTCCCCTCTGCAGTAGTGCTATCTCTATATGCTGGATGTGTGCAGGTGTGCACGCCCTTGCCATTTACTTTGTACTTCACCTATAGATGAACTCACCTGTCTATATAGATGATCGTCCTCCTCGGCGGTCGTCCAAGAACTGAGGGCTTCGCGCCAAGGGCACACCTTAAATAGCACGCTCTGCATGGGGGGCGTGGCCTGGCTCTTCGACTAGCTCAGGCATGGCTACCGTTTGGCTCCTGCGCAGGCGCAGAACCCATTCTTATGGATATCGACGGATCTCTACCAGATCATCAGTTACAGGTGAGCAACCTGTTTTAGTCTACTGTGGAATGCATGACAAGAGTTCCAAGGCTGAATAGATGCAGTTCATTTCCCTGGGATGTGTGATGTAAAGGATGCTGAGTGTTAACACAGCAAACAGGTAGCAACTAGGGAATGGTTTTATTTGCTAGGTCACATGTTGAGGTGCAATTTGGACATATTGAATCATTTGCCAAACCTGTCAACTGAGTACAGAAACATTGAGGGTGTTCACTTCTGTAAACCAAATAATACAGAAATGGCTGTATGAATATATCACTCCTACTGAATTTTCCAAGGGGTGATCTGCTGAGGCAGCATGAAGTGCTTGTCTCAGATGATGGACTGGAACAGGTGGCAGATACGGACCTCTGTTGACATGCTGCCACCCCTGCCCTCCTTCTCTTTCTCCCGCTCACCATCTATTGAAAAGGTAAGGCCGCTGGAGCAGCAGAAAGTGATGAAATACACTTCCTGCTGTTCTTGTGGTTCTGTCCTCTGCCAGGAGGTGATAATGGAGGAGGAGGGGGAGGAGAGTTAGAGGCCACTGCTGCTGCCACCCAGACCACCACTGCTGCCACCTCCAGGAAAGGAAGCAGCAGGGAGGGGAGCTGAGGGCTTCAGTAGCTTGTATGGGTTGGATCAAAATTCTAAAAAAGATTAGTCAATAACAAAGAATATTAACAATTACTAGACAGGGTGCTTAGGGTGTCCTCTATTTAGGCTTACCATTAAACCTCAAATATTGAGGAGGTTTGAAGTGGATGGGAGGAGCTTGTTATGCTGTATTAATTCCTGAAACATCTACATGGGAGTATTGTTGGAAATTGATACAAAGCTTAAACTTCGCTTGGTTTAACGCAAGTTAAGGTCTGAACAGTTTGGAACACAGAGGAATGATTACTTCTTGTGACCCAGGCAATATGCCTCTGCTAATGTAGCTCAAGGTTGTATTGGCTTTTTAAGCAGCTGCAGCACACTGCTGGCTCTGTTTATTTATTTAAAGTTTTTATAGCCTGCCCCACCAGCACACTGCTGCTTGGGATGGCTTAGAATACAAAACATAAAATCCACAATAAAAGAATAAAATACAATAAATCATCATAAAACAAAATAAAAGACAGAAACAGATAATATAAGATATAAACAAGAAAGAACAGCAGTCAGGATTAAAACTCATTGATACAATTACAGTCAGTTTTTAAAAGCTTCTTTTAAAAAGAAGAGTTTTAAAGTTCTTTTTAAAAATAGGGAGGGAAACTCTTGAAGCCTGTCTGGAAGGGCATTGCAGAGATGTGGGGCATCTACTAAAGAAGCCAATTCAACTCATATTCACTTTTTTCTCCAGTAAGACACATTGGTCCCTTTCACATGTATTGCTGCCAACCTAGTCTCCCCCATCCTATCCTCAAGCATTTGATTTTTGTTACCCAAATGTAGGACGATATTTGTCTATGCTGAACTTCATCTAGTTGGTTTTGGCTCAACATTTCAGCCTGTCCAGATTGGACTGAATTTTGATTTTGTCTTCTAAGGTGTTAGCTATTCTCTCTGCTCTCCCAGCTTTGTGTCTGCAGGTTTATAGATGGATTGAGAGCCTGGCCCTGTACTACTGGATGGATAGGATTGCACTGGAACCTGAAGGGCCTAGGTTGAAATGTCAGCTCTTTACAAATTTGAAGGTCATCCCATCACCTTCAGATCCCTAATTATTGTGTGTGGGGTAAAGACTAAATCCAGCTTTTCCCACTGAGTGCATAAGACAAGTTTTTAAAAGCACATTATACGTAGGATTAAATTTTTCAATATAAATAGAAGTAATTTTTGTATTCTATGTTTTCATTTGTCTCCTCACTCCTTCCCCCCCCTACTTTCTAGAGGCTGCAAGTCGTGCCATAGTCCAGTTCCTGGAGATCAATCAGAGTGAAGAAGCCAGTAGAGGTTGGATGTTGCTCACTACAATTAATTTGCTCGCTTCATCTGGACAGGTTAGTTCTTCGCAAATGGAATCTGGCATTGAGCAGTGTATGCCTATAGCTGTCTTTAAAGTGTAGTGTTACAAAGAAAATGTGGAAAGGGAAACAAGGGATATTATGGTATGTTCCCAGACAGGAATGAGTAGACAAATTGAAAAAGCTGACTTCTTACGACGTACTGTACTATGGTGCTTTGGAGATGCTTGAAAAATGTCCTTGGTAGTGAAATACTTGAATGCATTTCCAGTCTTATAGGTACTTGGATAGGAAAGCTTAACAGAGCCTTTCCCCCCAGGCAGTGTCTTTCTTCTCCACCTCCCAAGAGTATTACTGAATGTTTTTTGAGGAATGCACAGAATTTGAATGCCCATCCATGCATGGTACATGGGGCATCTTGCAAGACAAATTGTATAGTAAGTAGATGGCTAAAAAAGTCAATCTGGACTGAAATCATAAAGCTTTTCAACATTGCTTCTCTGGTCATCCACATTGGAGTTGTTAGCATATGGCATTGCTTGCTGCCTGTTAAGATCCATGAACGTATTTCATAGCTTCTCTTCCGCTCTTGATAATTCTAGCCTCAGCTTCTGCTTTATCGACAATCTCCAGGTATGCACTCATACCTTGTTCTGCAATGCTTTTTGTGCATGAAATGCCCTCATTCAACTAGGTAATAAAACAGCTCCTCTTCTCATTGAAATTGATTTGGCACTGATACTTCCAAACAGCCTTCTGCTTTTGCTGCCTAGATTGAAGATCTTCTGGAATCACTGTGCCTTATTCCACTTTAAAATAAGGGCCAAAAAGGATATGCCTATCATGATTGGGGCCTGTGTGCTTGATTTTTTCAAATGAGAATAGCAACTGTGGGACCCTGATCCACACTGGGGCGGCAAATGAAGAAGGGAGATCAACCCTTTCCCCCTTCTGAAGTTCCAATCTGGATTACACCCCCACTTCCTGGATGCTATTTGCCAAGAAGAAAAAGCTCACATTGGCAGTGCCAACAGGAGCTTTTAGGAACATAGGAGGCTGCCTTTTACTGAGTCAGACCATTGGTCCATCTTGTTCAGTATTGTCTACACAGATCGGCAGCGGCTTCTCCAAAGTTACAGGTTACAGTTTCTCTCAGGCCTATCTTGGAGATGTCAGGGAGGGAATCTTCTGCATGCAAGCATGGAGGTGCTCTTCCCAGAATGGCCCCATCTTTTAAGGGGAATATCTTACAGTGCTCACATGTAGTCTCCCATTCCAATGCAAACCAGGGTGGACCTGTTTAGCAAAGGGGACAATCCAATCCAAATTGTGGCTTTCTACCACAAGACCCGCTCTCCTCCTTGTCTTCCTGGTCAAGTAGCATTTGCGGCGGGGTGTGGTAGAACAAAGGCCCCCTCCCCACAGTTCTGGTGAGGCCCAGTTAAGCTGCTATTTACGATCTGAAAAATCAAGCATGTCACCAAGCATGTGATATGTGTATCATCTAGTTTGGCCCTAAGCCTGAAACACCTTTAAATATTATTAAACTGTTATATAATGAACTGTCCTAACTGATACACACACACACACACACACACACACACACACACACACACACTCTCTCTCTCTCTCTCTCACTTTGTTTTTGCTCTTTGTATTCTGTTGCTGCCTTTTTTGCTCTATTACATTTCATATTTGCTAGGAGTACTAGGTGCTTCAGAGAACACATGTTTTATGGTCCCTGTCTAGGGAGCCTCCTATCAATGTAAGATAGGCGCTAAAATAGCCCAGAATAGTAGTAAGGATGGTGGTAGGAAAGGTAAAAAAAACCAAAGCAAAACTCTGTGATTGAATTTTGACTTCCATGAAGGAAAGGATTTGTGGAAGAAATATCTGTTAGTCCTATATGTCTTCCAGTTTGTGTCACAGCCCTTTGTGTTGGGTTGTACCACTAACTTTAATGGGGGGAGTAGATCTGTGTGTGAAAAGGATCACACAAATGGATCTGCTTTTTCTGTAGCATGTCAGAACTCTTGTTCCTAGGACTGGGGCTTCAGCATACCAGAAGATAGAAATAGGAGAAAGGAGCAAAGCGAATGGTACTATAGATGAGTTTGACTGGATAGAGTTAGAAGGAAATGAAGTATGAGGAGAAAGAGTCAAAGCTGAGAATTCTTTTCTAGACTGGGAACTGGAAGGCTTTGTGGAAAGTGACAGGTAATTAGTGCAGATACTTGAGACATAATCACAGGGATGGAGAAGAGGTGGTTTTGATAGAGGCATTATGAACAAGAAGAGAGAAATGGCAGCAAAGATGTGATCTCAGAAGTCCCAGAGAAAGCCATAGGCAAATATTTAATTACTAGTTTAACCCACACAGAGTATCTGCGCGCTAGTACTTGATTGCTCCCCTCACCCCCTGCCACAGCATCCCTCACCTCAGAGATCTCTCCATCCTCACCTGAGATGCAACCCTCCTCCTGCTCCTCCATCCCATTGCTTCCATCCTCCTCACCCCTCTTTGTTGTGGCTGCAGCGTTGCTGGCACTTATTGGCCAAGCTGTAACTCCCTATCCCCAGAGACCTCCCCACTCTCACCCGAGCCCAGCTCCTGCTCCACCCCACAGGAGCAGCAGCAGTTGACCGAGCCCTTCCTTGCTGCTGCCCCCATCATGGCTGCTTGTTCCCCTCAGGCTGCTGACAGGCCCAGGCCTGTACCTTACCTGCCTCCCTCCCTCTGACAATGGCCCTGGTAGCCCGAAACATCAGCAGTGGTTGACTGGGCCCTTTCTGCTGTCGCTGTGACAGCTCGTTCCCCTCAGGCCGCTGACAGACTCGGGGCCGTCCCTCGCCCTTCCTTCTTTCTCTCTTCCCCTCCCTTCTTTTTCTCCCTATCTCTCTCCTCCACTCGCTCTTCCTCACTGCCTTTCTTCACCTCCCTTCTTTTTTCTTTTTCTTTCTCCCTTTTCTCTCTCTCCCTCCCTTCTGAGTTAAAAGATCTTGTTTCCTCATCTAATTCACACAATAGCAGCCTCCTTCTCCAGAAGGGGCTCTTTCCTCCTTCACGACCCCTTTCTCTGCAGACCCCTGCCCTCTATCTACCTATCTACCTATCTATCTATCTTCTTGTCCTCTACAATCACGAACATCTTCCGACCAGTAACAATTGCATTCAAACTGACCTTAGCCATCACAGGCTCCTCCTCCCTCTTTGCATATGGAATCCCCATTGCCAAATCACCATGGTGCTTCTGCTTTCACAGGCTCCTCCTCTCGATCTGCATATGGAATCCCCACTGCCCAATCAGGTGCTTCTGCTTGCGAACTCTTGTGAGACCTGCCACACACAGGATTAGCTATGGGTACATCTTAGAAAATTATCTATATAGATAGATAGTTACAGAAGGAACAGTGACAATTTGAATTGCTGAAGAGGAAGAAGTGGCAGGATTTGACAAGAATCTGGATACTGTCAGAGAAGCCAAGGCAGGGCTCCAATCTTATCCCACATTTGCCTTACTGGGAGGCAAATACTCAAAGTTAGACTGAGGTGGGCTGATCCTTCACTCTAGATACAAGTTCTAAAGAGTTATATATAAATATTCATAGTAGTAGTTAATGCAGTGGTGTCTTCATACTGATGCAGAGAGGTACTGGATTCTTTCGGAATAAATATAACAAATAAACTATGAATGTAAATATTAGAACATTTACTTTTTTAGATAATTAGAATATTCAGTTTTATTTTGAAAGTTTTCAGGTTTTGAGAATACTGTCTGACTTCTATAGAAAGGACCCAGCAGTTGAATAATTTCTAAATAAAAGTAGGTTGAATTCAGAGTGAATTGCACTGTGTATGAAGTATAACATTAAAGTTTGTATTTTCTCCTTTCCCCCCCTCTGCCAGAAAACAGTGGACTGCATGACAACTATGTCGGTGCCTTCCACTCTCGTGAAATGTCTCTATCTGTTTTTTGACCTTCCACATGTGCCTGAGGTGGCTGGAGGAGCCCAGAATGAATTGCCTCTAGCAGAGCGTAGATCACTATTGCAGAAAGTGTTTGTGCAGGTAACAAATTATGATCAAAAAAGTGCATTTCCTGGTGCAACTTTCTAAGGGAAGAAAGGGTTTCCAGAGTGTTTTTATCTATGGCAACATACATTGCCTACTTCCTACCCTAAAACAAGCTCGTCAGTAATGCGGGGATCTTCCATAATTGCATGGTGGCATTTGGAATGTTTGTATTTCCAAAGAAAGTAATGTGAAACTGAGCTTTTGAAGGTTGCCTACAGTTGCCTGCTCTCTTGCAGTCAGCTTAGATAATATTACTAATAAACCAAATACTTGATGGTAGTGATTTGTATGAGCTTTGGGCAATTTTAGTGAATTCAGTGGCCTTTTGTTTCAGATCTTAGTGAAACTGTGCAGCTTTGTGTCCCCAGCGGAAGAGCTTGCTCAGAAGGATGATCTCCAGCTTCTGTTCAGTGCAATAACTTCATGGTGCCCTCCCTATAACCTGCCTTGGAGGAAAAGTGCAGGGGAAGTACTAATGACCATATCACGTCATGGCCTTAGTGTCAATGTAGTGAAATACATTCACGGTTGGTATCTCTTTTATTATGTTTGTGGAATATATTTGCGTTGCAATTTTATTTCTGTCACAATACTTGTGTTTGCTATTTTTGTGCATGTGAGTATTGCATACTTTTCTATCATATAGGTTTCTATCTAATAGGTAACGTGTTAGACTGAGACCTGTGTTCAAATTCCAGCTCAGCTTTAGGTTCATGAAAGCTGAAACAAATCTTGCCCATAAAATCTTCTCCAAAATATTCTCTGTAAACTTAGGTTTGTTTTATTTATTATTACATGTTTATACAGGGAAACCTCACCATCCATGGATCCGACATCCATGGTTTCACATATCTGCGGTGAGGTTATTGACACCTGACCTTGGTGTATGTGGGGGGGAGGGTTTTTAAAGGATTAATTCCACTTATCTGCAGGTCTGGCCAACATTTTGAGCAGGAGCCATTTTGTGTGGCTCATTTGCAAGAATTACTTTTTAAAATCATGATTTTTTTGCCACAAAATGGTGGAATTGGGCCTTTTGAGGGGCATTGTTGGACATCTGGAGACCCGCAGATCTTTGTACAGCACTTTGTTTGTGTAATTTAGCAAGATTTTAGCCCCTTTTTTAGCCTCCCCCCCCCTCCAGGAACCTAACCCTGAGTCCCATTGACACAATTACTCAGTATCTGCAGTTCCGTCATCCACGGTTGTAGCAGAGAATGGAACCTATGCAGATACTGGGGTTCATCTGTACTGCCTAAATGTTTGCTACCCAGGCGATGTACTAAATAAACAACCATTAAAGTAAAATTAAAAATATTAAGAATTAAAAATTAATAACTTTAAAACATTTAAACTAAACGACAAAGTACAACCAAATGCCTGGATAAACAGATGATCTTCAAGGTTCTCCTGAAGCCAGACAAGGAAGTCAGACTCCTCGTCTAGATGCCAAGTATTTGCTAAATGTTTAAATACTTGCAGTTCAAGTTCTGAAAATCTAATTTTTTAGACCATTTCTGGCATTTCATTTCAAAATTAGGGCTCATGGGCAAGTTGTTTTCCATTCTGGTTTCTAAAATAGATGTAGCAGTACGGTTCCTCCTATGGATATAAAGATAAATAAAGGAAGATGGCATGTGTGTGCACACACATACAGCTTATTCTGGTTCTACAAGGTGTATATATATAACTTTGAATCAGGTTTGTCAGACTCGCTGCCCCTCAGCTATTTGTGCCATGCCAGATGTTGATTGCCATTTGTGTTAAGCACTTCAGAGACCTTATTTGCTGCCTGCCCAGAGCCACCAAAAATTCAGGTGGTATTACTTGGGAGCCTGTTTGGTCACAGAATGGCTGCATGCTGCATATGGCCTGGGGACGATGAACTTGACATGCCTGCTTTAAACTAACAGAGATGGCAGGAGAACAAAAATTGCAAGTTAATAAGTTTTGTAATTCACAAGTTCCCAAAGTGCCAGCTAGAGCTTTTCCCAGACTTCCGCTAAGGTCTTTGCACCATTGTTTCTCATATGAATGACTGTGGTTTTGTAACTTCTGCTGACGTTGAAAGTTCCCAAGCATAGTTCCTGTTTCTCGTTTACTCTTGAATATAGCAGTAGCTCCAACCTCTCCTGTTTTCTACCAAAGACAACCACAGGGCTCTGTGGTCACCAGATGTTGACACCGACTCGACGGCACACTTTTCCTTTACCTTGCAAAGGCAGCTTGGCTAGTTGCTTCTGTTTTACTGCTCCTTGTCTCTTCTTTGGGATATTTGAAGCAGATGCAAGGAAATTATTAAGCCAGTGCTTTGTGCCCCTATGGTTCTCTGGTATAACTTATTTAGTCCTGGACAACTGTTGCTTTTAGGTTAATAGTCCAAGTGGAATGTTATGTAAAGCAAATAGTTTGGCTTTGCTCAAATGTATCTTCTTTGTGCATTTGAAATAAGCTGCAGAATTACAATTTAAGGCTGAAGAAATATGGCACCCTAGTTTGTTGAATGCCCTGAGTAAAGATGCACTTCCTGCAAATAGAATTGTTTGGATCAGTTGACTTTTTTCTCTTTGTCTAACCCAGATTTTAGCACTTGAAAAAGATAACAGGCTTCTAATACCTCCCCCCCTCAAACAATTAGCTGAAACATTTATTTCATTGATTGTGCAATAAAATAAACAGCCCTTATTGCTATGTGTTTGTTAACATCTGTCTCGTTATCTTTAAATAACAAATTACATTTCTACTAGGACCATTATTTTATTACTTATTTTGTATTTGTATAGAACTGTTTAAGTCTTCAGACTCATTTCACATGTTATGAATGAAAAATGTTATGAACATGCAGGGTGGATTTGATTTAAATCAAACTGATTTAAATCACGATTTAAATCACGATTTAAATCACTAGCAGGGTGGATAAAAATCAATGATTTTTTTTAAAAAATCAAAAAAATCAGATTTAAATCAAAAAAATCTGATTTTTTTGATTTTTTTAAAAAAATCATTGATTTCTATCCACCCTGCTAGTGATTTAAATCGTGATTTAAATCGTGATTTAAATCAGTTTGATTTAAATCAAATCCACCCTGTGAACATGTCACATGGTTGACCTCTTCACTTGGTCCGGTCCTAGGTGAGTCTAGCAATAAGAGACGAAGCATCATGGGTCACACAGTTTACATGGTTGCTTTACTTTTCATGCGAGCTATGTTGGCTTCCTTAATAATGTTAAATGAGAACAATTATGCTTAGTATGTTATATATAATATGAATAATTATGTTTCTTTAATATCATTCTTTGCAGAAAAAGAATGCCTGTCTACATGTGTTCAGAACATGCAGCAATCGGATGACCTTTCTCCCTTAGAAATAGTTGAGATGTTTGCTGGTCTGTCTTGCTTCCTCAAAGATTCCAGTGATGTGTCCCAAACATTGTTAGATGATTTTAGGATATGGCAAGGATATAGCTTCCTCTTTGATCTCTTACTCAGGTATGCATAACATCTTGTTTTAATGGGATTTTTCTGCTCTCATCAAGATCCCTGTGCCCATGAAGATATGTAATTTGTTTGAAGATACTGATGAAGAACTGAGAAATAGTAATAGGTTAATATTTGTACAGTGCTTCTTGAGCGTGCAAAGCATTTCACATGTATTGTATTGTATTTATTTATTTAGTACATTTTTATATCACCCTATACAAAAATGTCCCTGGGTGGTTCACAGTATAAAAACTATTAAAACATTAATATAATTAAAACAATTTAAAATACAATAAAAACTCTAAAAATCAAAGTTAACTAAAAGCCTGACCAAACAGGTATGTTTTTAGTTCCTTCTCAAAAACATTCAGAGAAGGCGAAACTCTAATTTAATTAGGAAGCATGTTCCAGAGAACTGGGGCAACTCTAGAAAAGGCCCAGTTCCAAGTCGCCACCAATTGAGCACGGGGCAACTGCAACTGGACCGCCCCAGTTGATCTTGGGGAAGTGGGGTTGATGGTGAAGAAGGTGTTCTCTTAAATTGATGTATTGTTATAGTCCCTGCAAGGTAAGCATTATTATCCCCAAATTGCAGCTGAGGAACTGAGGCTATGAGGGAATGACTCACCTAAGGCCATCCAGGGAAGCACTTTTCACTATCAGTGAGAAGAGTTTCTGGTGGGGCTGTGGGGAGAGTGGGTTTAGGCACGGAAGTTCAAGGATGCCCCATATGAGCACACAGGGCATTCTGGAGAGACCCCCGAGACTGGGAGGCTGGCTGCAGCCTCCCGGTTGGGGGGCCTACTTATGTGTTGCTGCGCAGTGACACATGAACAAAAAGCAAAAAAATGAGGTTAACGGAGCGCTCACTCAGTTAACTTCATTTAAGGGGAGGGGGAATTAGGCAGGCTATCTGCCTTGGATCTCCTGTACAATACAGGAGGACCATGATATTTGCGAGGGTTTCATTCTGCAGTTGTACCATGGATATGGAAACCACAAATACCAGGGCATTAAAGTTAATGTATTTGTGGGGGTTAGGTTTCCGGTCAGCCAAAAATTCCTCAAAAATATCTAAAATCAGCCAATTTTTGGGGGGAAACATGGTGGGGGAGAGCTCCTTATTGTGCTTTGCTGCTCCCCCCAAGTTGTGCTGTGCCCCTGGAATGCCCTACAATTGGCCAAAAATAGCCTTTTATAAAAAAAGACGGGAGCCATTTTGTGGCTCTGATGAACAAAATGGTGGCTGGAAATGACCTCTGCCTTCATTTCTGACCCATGGATATACAAAGTCGATGTGTTTTTTCCCCTTGTTCCTCCGTGTATGCTAAGGTCAGGTGTCTTTTTCCCAGCCGTGGATACGCGAATCTGCAGATAAAGAAGTTCTATTTTATTTAGATTCACTAGGATGCAACCAGTCTCATAAGTAATTTGCATATTTTGGTTGGTAGAATGCTGTGAAAGGTGACTTGCTGATGGCTTTTGCAAGATGTGAATTGGCTTTAGGAGATAGCTTCCCAATTACAAGATGATAGTAAAGATGTGGTGGATAAAAGTCTACAACAGGCTTCCCCAACCTTAGGCCTCCAGATGTTGCCGAACAATCCCCATCACCCCCAGCTACAACTTATTGTGGCTGGGATGATGGGAATTGTAGTTCAGCAACATCTGGAGGGCTGCAGGTTGAGGAAGCCTGGTCTACAACAAACGAATTTATAGTGTTCACTTCTAGTATCTCTCTTACTTTTGTGGTGGATGGATTCACTGGATAAGATGGAGAGTAGTGGTTGTTCAATGACATATTATCTTGAGAAGGTGCACTTTATGTTTGTGACCTATTTTTATTACAGATATGTTATTTAGCTGGCCTAGTTCAATTCTAGTCTAAATAAATGAGTATATCAGTGGATTTATTGCACAAACCTGTGATTTCCTTGTCTTGCCTGTGGTGGTATATAAACGTACAATGTTGCTATTACATGTAGATTTGATTGTGGGGTGGATAGAGTTGATCTAGATCTTAAATTGTTCCAGATTGTTGCTGCTGCTGGTCCAAATTAAAAACATGTCAGCAATGTATTGTGTAACCACCAAATTAATGTTTTGTAGGTGGAGTCTTTGATGTTGACTCGTTCAGGTTTGTCCATAAATCTTGGCACGAGGTGCTCATAGTGTACTTGTATTTATAATTAATGTTCGTTGTTGAAAATAAAGTTGTTGCAGGTGTGATGCTAAGGTGGTGATAACCTCTGTAGGAAGTTAAGTAGAAAGACTTCTGTTTAGAAGTTCCTTCAGAGCCTGGAATTCATCGTTATGTGGTTCATCAGTGTGAAGACATTGGATGTTATAGGTATATAGTATTACCTCCGTGATGTTTATTCCAAAGTTTTAAGTAGGAATTAAATGGTGATATAATATGATACTATGATACAGTATGAAAGAAATTTTGATGATGATTTGATGAAATAATTTATGGCATAATTTGTAAGTGCAAGTCTATTTATCACAGGGATGTTGGGATGTTTTGGGATGTTCTTTCCAGTGCTGACCCAGTTTTAGAGAGAGTGAGTGAGTGTGTGATAATTTGCAGTTGTGAGCACCTTAAACCCCATTTTTTTAAGAGAAAGACAGGATGTAAAATTTTAAAATTAAGTAAGTATATACACATGTAAAACCTTCTAAGAGTGTGATTTAGGCTGATAAGAATATTGGCTGTTTTCTTGCTATTGGCTAACTTTGTGCTTCAAACCCTTGTATGGCTTTCAGAATGTGATCAGTAAGATATTTTCTAGGACTTTTGCATCTGCTGTTATGCCTCTTGTGATTGTGTTGCTGTCTTGGGTCTTTAGAGAGATTATGCTAAAACCTGCAGATTAAAACAGCACTACATTTTGTCAGCAGGTTTAATGACATCACAACATTTTCGCAAAATACAAAAATAACCCTTAAGTTTTAGGTTCATACTGTACATAGATAGAGATGACTAACTTTTGTCAGTCATCTCTCTACCTATATATGGGTAGGCCCACATAGATTGTCTGATCCTGCTCCTTGATCTTCCTGAGGCAATTGTCTCTGTGAGAGAATGGAGTTGGAGAAGGAACATGGGAAGCTGCTTTATACTGCGTCAGATCCTTTGTCCATCTAGCTCAGTATTGTTTACACTGACTGGCAGTGGCTACTCCAAGGTTTCATGCAGGAGTATTTCTCAGTTGCTTGATGACAGGTAGTTTGATGCTTTTGGGATAAACTGCAAAGATCTATTGCAGTCATAGATGACAAAGTACTGGGCTCAATGCAGGAGTCTTTGGTTACATTCTCTTGGCTCTGTGGAGATCACAAGTATCAGAGAGCCTTTTGGGGGCAGCTCTGCCATAAGCTTATTTATGTCTGCTGCACATTTCCAACTGCTTCTGTAAAGTAGGGATAATGGTCACCTAAGCACACAGGGATTGTTGTATGGAAGCCTGAGATAAGAATGGCAAAGCTGTTTGCATATTAAAGCCATGCCTAAAACGGAATTATCAAATGGATACAATGATCTGACTTTAACATCTGCACAGAAGCTAGAGATTGCTTTTTCTTTTCTTTTTAAGAGTCCTTTTTACTAGGTGATGATCTAGTTGTTCCCTTTAGAAAATAATGTAATTCCGTAGTAAATTATCTACAGGGCAGCAACTACTTTACTTTGTTCAAATGCCACTTTTAACCCCTGATATTAGGTGGAATCTCTCTTTGATATTACAGCAGGACCTTTTATTTTATCTATCTGAATCTCATCTATATAAAGCTACTGCTTCTCTGGATTTACTATGTATACCTGCTTTACGTAATGATATTCCCCACATCTGAATCTGATCCTAAATTAATCTGAAAATGGCTTAGGAGGGCATCTGTGAGCCATCCAAACACCAATCCATTTTTTCCAGATTAATTTAGGATAGCTGGAGGGCTATAGCGCCTAACATACACCAGGGTCTTCAGCCTAGAAATTTCAGGAGACTTTGAAATCCTACTGTAATACTTTGGCTCATTTTGGAGTCTCAGCATTTGACCCGGACTCCAAAATATTTGAAGAGCAAAACCCCCAGATCTTGCATCCCCAAAATCTGGCAATAGGGTATATTTAAATAATTTAATTTCTCTTTTATCAAAACAACATTAGATTTTTCTCAAAAGAGGCAGAGTAGAGGAGAGCTGGTCTTGTGGTAGCAAGCATGACTTGTCCCCTTTGCTAAGCAGGGTCCACCCTGATTGTATATGAATGGGAGACTAGATGTGTGAGCACTGTAAAATATTCCTTTCAGGGGATGGAGCTACTCTGGGAAGAGCAGAAGGTTCCAAGTTCCCTCTCTGGTATCTCCAAGATAGGGCTGAGAGAGATTCCAACCTGCAACCTTGGAGAAGCTGCTGCCAGTCTGTGTAGACAATACTGAGCTAGATGGACCAACGTTCTGACTTTGTATATGGCAGCTTTCTATGTTCTATTTTTAAAGTGGTAATTATCTTTATTTAGCAGGGGGAGAGAAACTGGCCGAATCCATTCCCAGCACAGCATCCCTCCAGTGGCTGTTGTTGGTGTCTATCTTATGTTTCTTTTTTATATTGTGAGCCCTTTGGGAACAGGGAGCCAATTTATTTATTTATATCTATGTAAACCGCTTTGGGAACTTTTGTTGAAAAGCAGTATATAAATATTCGTCTTCTTCATTGTCGTATTGTTCTAGATTTTTTAAAAATGCCCTCCATTCTCTGGTCATTCAAATGAGAGATAGTGTGTGTATATATTTGTTCCTCTTCCTCCTCATCCCACCATTTACCAAATGGACTTGGAGCAGCCCTGTAATGCATAGGTAGGCTAGTTCATGGAGTGAAATGTTGGTGACAGTCCTGCATACTATATGTTCATCTAACTCCTTTGCAGGAGGTTTCTTCTATCCAGTTGTTTTTGTGCACATGTAGCAGTGATCAAAGGCAGTGCTTGAAATACAGAGGGGGCTTCTCAGCCAATTTTCACGGCCCTCTTAGCTGCTGTTATTAGAAGGCAAAGGAGAGGCCATCATTCGATTAAAACGTGAGTAGTCAGGAGAGAAGGCTTCTAGATTTCATTTAAGGGCCTCTCTTACCTTTCCACCCATAATTTGAAACCCAGAGTTGCTGTATGCAGACAATTACATGTGTGTATAAGTTGACTCTGATACCCTGACACATACCATGGTCCTTAAAGTTGGGTCCTTCCTTGTTCTCTCCCAAAAAAGTTCCCTTGGTAGAAAAAATAATGGGATTGTTGTGGGAAAAGCTTGCCCCTAGGATGCTTTTCCCGAGGAGTTTGATGTAAATACTATGGATGGATAAATAAGCACAACATTCTCACCATTCCCGTTGTGGGAGCAGCTTCTGAAAGTATAGAACTTCTTTGACAGTGAAATTAATGGGGAAACCAATGTGTTGGAGCAATGTATATGAGACAGTAAGTTTAAACTTAATTGGATATTGTCTTTTGGGGACAGATGAAATTTTAAACAGGGGCACTGTGATGGATTCCTGAAAGCCTGCAGAGAGTGTCCACTCAAGCTGGTTGGTGCTCCTGTCAAAGTCCTGGCCACTTTGTGGGATACAGTGATGACTTGGACTGCCAATATAATTACTCCCAAGTGCCCTCTCCTACTGCCTCGAAATTGGTCACCTCCTTGGCTTGCAAGGGACCTGAAAGTGATTAAGCAGTTGGAGAGGTGGTTCAAAGTTGAATGCGGATGGCAGAACATGTTCTATGTTTGATAGAACATGTGAGCACTTCTTATTGAGCCTGCTCTGTGGCAGTGAGGTTGGTGAAGAAACAGTGCTTCACCACTCCCATTGCAGCCTTGGAGTGCTGCCCAGCATTGCTCTACTGCAGGCCTGCTCAAATTAGGCCCCCGAGCTGTTTTTGGACTACAACACCCATAATCCCCAGCCACAGTGGCCAATAGCCAGGGATTATGGGAATTGTCCTACTCTACTGTGTGTTTCAGGGCCTTCTTTAGCTTGGTCTTCAGAGAAATATGAGTGTCCCTTCAGTTGACCACTGTGACTTGTTGAAACACTTTGAAGATAAGAAACTTGTATTCACTGTGACTTAAATACCATTTATTTTCAAGTTCACTCTACAGATGTGTTTAATGCACTGCCTGATCTAATTTTTTTGGATGGGTTTTAGTTATTGCGACTTGAGGATATGGACCGTGTGTGTGTGTGTACACATGGCCAGTCACCTGTATACTCAACCGTTGCTCTTCATGGCTAATGACATCTGACTGGGGGCTGGGAGCGGATTGACTGGCGGGGTCCAGGAGATTATTAGTGCCTTATTATGAAAGGGGATGGTCCTGACTGCCTTTTGGAAATGGTTGTTGTGAGACCACTTCTCAAGAACTTCTTCCTGGGAGGATTTTAGCAACTATCAGTGTATTGCAACTATCAGTGTAGTATTGCAACTATCAGTGTAGCAACTATCAGTGTAACTTGTCCCCTTCTTGGACAAGTTACTCAAGCCAGTGGTTGCCATGCAACTCCAGTGAGGCCTGGCTTTGGCATGAAAACTGATTTGGTTGTCCTGATGCCAGGAGACAGACAGGGAAATGAGTCCCTGTTAATTCTCCTGGACCTCTCAATGGCTGTTGATGCCATCAGCCATAGTATCCCAGATAAGCTGTCTGGTTTGGAGATTAGGGGAACTGTACTGCAGTGGTTCTACTCCTGCTTGTATCGCTGATTGCAGAAATTTGTATTGGAAGATTACTGTTTGGCCCTGTGACATTTGTGCTTCAGGATCCCATCTACAAGAAACTGTCAAATGAGATAATCTAGGGATTTGAGGTTAGATGTCACCAGTATATTACTTTTACTACAAACATTTATATACCACTTTTCAACAAAAGTTCTCAAAGCAGTTTACATAGAAATGATAAACAAATAAAGACGGCTGCCTGTCCCGAAAGGGCTCACAATCTAAAAAGAAACGTAAGGTAGACATCAGCAACAACCACCGGAGGGATGCTGTGCTGGGGTCAGAGAGGGCCAGTTGCTCTCCCCCTGCAAAATATAAGAGAACCACCACTTTAGAAGGTGCCTCTTTGCTCAGTTAGCAGAGGTGGGATCCCACTGATGGCATGCCATTCTTTCTGTCTTTCTTTTTGATCAGATTCAGGTGAAGCAATTGAATTGAATTGCATAATCGTTTTTACTGCTGCTTCTGTGTGTTTTTATCTGTTGTATTGTTTTTATGTCTGTTTTTATATGTTTTTATACTTTTTAGCTTGATGTTTTAATTGTCTTTTTATTGTATGTTTTAACTTTTGTAAACCGCCTTGGGGTTGTCTTTTAACGAAAGGCAGTATATAAATGCATGCATGCATGCATGCATGCATGCATGAATAAATAAATAAATAGCTTAACTAGTGCCAATAAACTGAAATTCAGTCCAGAGAAGATGAAGGTACTTTTGGAAGATAGTTAGCCTCATTGGGTTTTGGATGGTGACACATTCCCCATGAAGGACCATGTCTGTAGCTTGGGGTATTGTTGGCTTCAGTATTGTCATTGGAGGCCTCCGTAGCATGCAGTGCCTTCCATCAAATATGGTTGGTCTGTCAGTATTGGCAGTGATCCCTCCTGGACAGAGATATCCTGGCCACTATTATCTGTGCACTGGTAACCTTTAGGTTGGACTACTATAGCATGTTTACATGGGACTGCCTTTGAATATTTGTCAAGTAACTGATTACATTTTTGCTAACGGTGAACAGCTGTACAGAATATATCTTGCCAAAACTTAAAGGGCTATCAATCTGTTTCTGAACACAATTCAGAGTACTTTTCTATGAGATTCTAAATAGCATGGGTATCCAATAGGCCATGACATGAGCCTGCCTTTATACTGTGTTTGTCATTGGAGGCCTTCTTCCAGGTCACCCCCCCCACCTGAAATTAGGTCTTTGGTGACTGGGAGTTTTTCCCCCCATCATGACATTCTGATGGTTGAGTGTCCAGGGAAGATTCCCTGTTGCTGACTTGAGTGTCATTTTGACACCAGGTGTTAAATTTGCCCAGGTATTCCAACCTGATCTTAACATTGTTCTTTATTCACTTTGCTGAATTTTCTGGGATCTTATTGCTGCCTCCTTTCCTGTTTTGCATATTGTGTATTTGTTTTTGTTTGGTTGTGCACTGCCCTGATAGTTTTATTAAAGGGCAGCCTAGAACTTCTCAGCTACACCAAATAATATGCCTGCTGTAATGGGCCCTGGCTCTAGAATGCAAATTAACAGAAAGTATCCTTTGCAATCAGCTGGTAGAATGAATGGCTTCATTCTCAGATAAGCCTGTGGGTCTCTTTCTTTCTGCAGGTTAGAACAAGCAAAAGAGGCAGAATCCAAGGATGCTTTGAAGGATTTGGTTAATCTGATAACCTCATTAACGACATACGGTGTCAATGAATTAAAACCAGCTGGTGTTACCACAGGGGCACCTTTTCTATTGCCTGGATTTGCAGTCCCACAGCCTGCAGGCAAAGGTAAGGAAAATCTCTCTCCCCCCCCCCAATCTAATACAGGCAGAAAGTAGGTTTAGAAGAGCTGGAGAATCATCTACCATTCATAGACTCTGGGTGTGTTTCCAGTGGCTTGGTTGCAACTGCTGATGTTCTTGCTGGTGAGATTCTTATATATTTAGGCTTAGAAACATTCTCACATGGCTAAGTCCTGAGAGTGAGTGGTGTGGGAAAATTGATCCACTCACCTTTGCTGCATCTTGATATGCCTTGGCTGTCTGATACATTGTAAGCCTTGGAATCCCACCCCCCTCACCATTATTGTTATATAGTGCTTATGCACTTGTTTAAATCAAATATGATTATGATGGTTTCAGTTGGAACTACCTAGCTCTAGCATGGGTAGGAAGCCATACTTCATAACACCCATATATTATCACTTATTTCACCAATATTGATTGTTAAATGTTATATCCTACTTTTCCATCATCATGTCCTCAAAGTGGTTCACAACATTTTAAAATGCAATTTTGACTGTTTCCTTGTAGCTAAAGCAGGAAGGAGCCAGGTGGTCTTCTTCCTGAGGAGTCTTCCATTAGTAGCTATGGACTGGCAGTTGCCTGGAGGAGTGTGCCTTTTACTCCCTTCCTCCTGGAACTAGAGATCTTTTAATGTCCCGGTGGCCAAAGCACAGGAGAATTTGCTGCTCTTAGCCTTTGGGTTCTTTTTGCACACCCTAACCATTCTGAGGACATAGGAAACTGCCTTCTACCAAAAGGCCATCAACCTGAAGGATGCATATTTTCATATCTCTAGACCATTTGTCCATCTAACTCAGTATTGTCTACAGTCTACATAGTATTGTCTCAGTCTACATAGGTAGACTGGCAGAGGCTTCTCCAAGGTTGCAGGCAGGAGTCTCTCCTAGCCCGATCTTGGAGATGCCAGGGAGGGAACTTGAAACCTTCTGCATGCAAGCATGCAGGTGCTCTTTCCAGAGCGGCCCCATCCCCTGAGGGGAATATCTTACAGAGCTCACACATGTTGTTTCCCATTCAGATTCAAACTAGGGTGGACTCTGCTTAGCAAAGAGGACAATTCATGTTTGCTACCACAAAACCAGCTCTCCTCCCCTCCCCTCCGGCTGTGATATAGAGATTTATAAAACCAATCAATCCTTTCAGATATGGTAATACCCAAAATATATCAAATCATCTCTACACCTACAAAGCTGGATGGTCTAAAAGCAGGAATACATTGGACTCTCCTTTCTTCTTCAGCATCTCTCCTGTAAAAGCATAGTTCCCCTGCTGTTGGCACAGCTTTCCTGATGCCTTGCTTGTTCTGTGAGAAAGGGGAGCTTCTACTATGGTTCACTCTTTAGGCTCAGCTAATATGCACTTGTTTGCAACAGAGAATAAACATGCAGCTTGACTGGTATGTTTTCCATATCTGTCTGTCTTACCCTATCTATCTGTCTTGTTGTAGGTCACAATGTGAGAAATATCCAAGCCTTCTCTGTCCTTCAGAATGCCTTTCTGAAAGCAAAAACCAGCTACCTTGCACAAATTATCCTTGATGCCATCTTAAATATATATATTGCAGACAATGCCAACTACTTCATCCTGGAATCCCAACACACTTTGTCCCAGTTTGCAGAAAAAATTTCTAAACTTCCAGAAGTACAGGCCAAATACTTTGAGATGCTTGAATTTGTCGTCTTTAGTTTGAATTACATCCCTTGCAAAGAACTCATCAGCGTCAGTATCCTCTTAAAATCCAGCGCCTCTTACCCATGTAGCATCATTGCAATGAAGACGCTACTTAAATTCACACGGCATGACTACATCTTTAAGGATGTCTTCAGGGAGGTGGGACTCCTGGAGGTGATGGTGAACCTTTTACATAAATATGCAGCTCTTTTGAAAGAGCCTACACAAGTTCTGAATGAGCAAGGTAATTATTAAAAAATCATTATTTTATTCCTGCCTTCTTGCATTCTCTTTCTTACCTCTGCTTTTGTTTTATTATGGGGAATTTGTACCTGTTCTTGTTGTTGCAGTGCCAATTGTATGCATGATGCTTCATGCAGAATGAGAAGACAGTTCCCTGTCCCAGGGGGCTCACAATCTAAAAAGATATGCAAGGGAGAACAGAGCAAGGGCAAGGCATGGTCAAAATATGCTGTTATTTCATGTACATTTACTTGGGCTTTGTTGCAGTATTATATGGGTAGTAGAGGGTTGGACCAAAGGCTTCAGGGAAAAGGTAGGTTTCAATTACGGATTTGAAGTAGGTTAGGGAAGAAAGCAGGTAAAGGTGACAAATAGAGATGATATTCAGGAAAGGGTTTTTTGGCAGATGCAGGAGTTTTCAGAATGGAGGGAGGCCGCTTCTAGAACAATATGTTAGGCTCCACACAATCCTCCTCTGACTGGGCAGTGCGAGCTCTTCAGCATCTTTGGCAGTTGTTGAGTTCTGAAGCAGTGGGGATTGAGGAATGGGGCAGACTGCTACTAGAGCAAAAATACTGGGCCCCAAAGAGTTATCTGCTGCTTGGGCAATGCAGGTTCCTTCGGACCTCTGGCAGTTATAATATATACTGTTTACCACAAAATGTATATAATCTCCATTTTTTCTTATCCTCCCAATCAGAGTCAACCCAAGGCTGCTTTTGAAATTCTCCTAAGAAAGAGAGCTTGGTTTTTCTGCAGAATCTCATGAGACAATGAGATTGCTTCCAAGAGTAAACCAGTTCCTACCTGCAAAATTTCTTTTAGTTTTAAAAATCACACAGACACACAGACACAGACACAGACACACACACACACTCTATTGATGCACCTTATATGTCCCTTTAGGTCATACTCGGTGTCTCAGATTAAAACCATTTTTCACACTGGACTTGTAAAGTTCAGACAGTTCAGTACCAAACAGCCCAATGTCTCCTGCTGCTGCTGTACTACCTCTTAGCATTTATTTTAATGATAGTTGTATAATAGGCGTCACCTTAAGTGTTGCAGCAGGGAAATGCTTGACTAACAGGCAGAAAGTTGCCGGTTTGAATCCCTGCTGGTATGTTTCCCAGACTATGGGAAACACCTGTATCGGGCAGCAGCGATATAGGAAGATGCTGAAAGGCATCATCTCATACTGCATGGGAAGAGGCAATGGTAAACCCTTCCTGTATTCTACCAAAGACAATCACAGGGCTCTGTGGGCGCCAGGAGTCGAAATCGACTTGACGGCACACTTTACCTTTTGTATACTAGGCAATACATACATATGCGCGTGTGCACACACATACACCACATACTTTATACTCTTTTCATTGTGATTTTCCGAAACTGTTTTCTAGGGGACTCAAAAAACAACAGTTCATTTGAAGACCAAAAACAGCTTGCTTTACTGGTTATGGAGACCCTGACAGTGCTGCTCCAAGGATCGAACACAAATGCAGGTATTTTGGCAAATGACTGATACAGTGATTGAGGCACTGGCCTTGAAATGCACTTAAAAAATAAAAACCAATATAGAGTTATCTGATCCCTTTAAATGTGGCAGTGATGTGCCTGACAGGTTTTTGACCTTGATAGGAAAAGGATATATTAATAGCAGAATATTTAATGTTTTTAATTTGCCTTGTAAGAGTCAGCTGATCATTTCCCATAGTAAAATAGATTATTACAGAAAAAAAAGTTATTTCTAGCATCTTCCCATTTAAAATATTGAGATTTGTGGTTTAGAATGCATTTGTTTTCAAAATGTAGTATCAGAAACATTCTTTTCAGAGGCTGTGGTTAATCTCTGCAATGCTTTATGGCATAATGCAAGCCCTTCATTTCTTTTTCAGCTATCAGATATGAAATTACGTGTGGAGGGAAATGACTGATATAACAGCATTGTTTCTCTGGACACAGTATCTTAGAGAACCTAGTGATGAATTGAGTCTATGTTTTGTTTTTTGTTTTCACCTGTACCTCCTAACCACTGCAACCCACCAAAGGTTAAGTTAGCAGTGTGTCCTATAAATTAGTTGATATACTGGCGACGCAATACTCATAATGGATCTATACCAAATTCTTCTCTCCAGATCATTTTATTGCGTAGATTAAAAGAAAATTAAAAACTACAAATAAAGAACAGATGTTTCGACATACAGATGTCAGCTTCACTGTTCCTTTCTCACTGTTTAAAATCCACATTCTTATATCCCAGATACTCTTCCTAAATCTAATCAATCACCTGTTTAGCTCATGGGGAAAAGGGGGGGGTGTTGGTGGAAATTGATGACTCACAGCTTTGCCTGCTTAACACTAATTTGGACAGAAAAATGAAAGGGGAGGGTGTAAACTAAATCACTGCTTACCCTTTAATAGCCTATATACTTTAAGATTTCTTTCAACTCTTCCTTACCATTGACCCCCGGAGGAAACTTGTCTAAATACAATGCTTCCCTTATTTCTTTTGAGCATACATTCTTCAGACTCTTAAGATGCTTATTTTAAAAGGCATTGGTTTTCCTTTGTGTTTATTTTTCATATGAACTGACCATGGCCTTTCCCTGTTTATGTATTTGGCATCTGCTAGGTGTTATTTGAATCTAGTAACCAAATATCCTCCTATATAATTTTCACATTCTCGGCTGGTGTAGGAGGTCACCCAAGCTTGGGATTACATCCCCCCACATGCTCCAGAAGGCAGGAAGTAGTCATACTTGAAGATCCTTAACCCAGTGCATGTGGGCGGATCTCCTCAGTTCTACTTCCTGCCTTTGCTCCAGAAGGCTCGCATTACAGCTCGCTGGCTCTGGCCTTGTTTACTAGGCCTCTTCTTTTCTTCTGCTTATATTCCTATTATTTTTTACTATTTCCAATCTATTCTTCACCTGGTATTCTACTACTATTAGTTTTCTCTAGTTACTAAAGAAAAAAGAAAAAGAAAAAAATTAAAAAGAAAAAAATGTAAATTAAAAAAAAATTATTTCATATCTGTTCTTCTACTGTCTGTTCTGTTATTCGTTACCTCTCCCCACCTCTTGCCGACCCTTTGGCCGATGTCCACTAAGAAGACCTTCGGACTCCTGGCCGTTAGGTAGAGATCCGCCCGTCAGCGCCTGTTCCCGCCAAAAACTCGGGACTGCGCAAATTCTGTAAGGAAAATGGCGAATGTATCAGATGACCTTGCTGGTGCCAGTAGGCCACAGCGGTCCTCTCTGTCGCCAGATACCGGTGAGGAGACTGGGCGCAATTCATGCCACCAGCAATCCACCGTAGCAGGACACAAGTGGCGGCACAAGAAGCGGAGGCGTCCCGACAAGGAGGCCTCGTTGGTGGGAGAGCTTTCGCCCGGCGGTGCGGGCAAGGTAAGCCTGCGAGATTTGGCCTCCCCCCCACCAACTCCTTTCCCTAGCAGTTGGGCGTGCAGGAGGAGGACTGCCTCAGCAAGTACTGGGGCTGCGCCGAAAGGAACGTCAGCAGGAGTGGCCGCCCCAGAGCCCGTCGGAATCAGACAGGGAGGATGTGCGGGATGATGAGGCAGGCGGTGCTGGGCCCGTGGACAGGGTGTCGGAGCACCCAGAAGGCCATGAACAGCTCCCCCCGGTGAGATCGGGACTTGCTCAGGGGTGTGAGGAGGTGGGTGCAGATGCCCCCTATGTGGCCCCTCCCTCAGGGCCTACTCCTACAGGGAATGTGGGGGTTCCCCCCAATGCTGCTGCTGTAAAGGGCTGGATTCAGGAGGCCGTTCAGGTCTCACTGGCAGTAGCGCTTAAAGCGCGGAAGCCTACAAGGCATTGCAAGGCAGGCTGTGACCCATGTGTCGTCCTCAGACTCTCAGGAGGAGACGGTGCCCGCTAAGCAGCCCAGAATAGCTATACGCCAGGACTCTGTGCCCAGGGGTAGGGGGAGGTCTTCAGACGAGTCAGGAGAGGACTCCCCAGATTTATTGCGACCCAGGGGCAGTGGGTCGGAGACATTGCTGGGCAACCCAGACAAGGGGCCCTCCTCCTTGGAAGAGGGGGAGATTATTGAGGACTGTGCAGCAAACTTACACAGTCAGAGGCTCTCTCTTATGGAGGATTTTCAGCCACTAATTAACCAGGCTATTGCTGCGCTTGATCTGCAGCCAGTTACAGAGGAACAGGTCTCTCCTGTGTCCAAGGGCTCCTTGGTGCTGCCTAAGGCTAAGGTACCACAGATTAAATCAGTGATACCTGAGAGCTTTACTAATACCATCAAGGAGGAATGGGCGGCTATTGCGACTCCCAAAGCGTATGTTGGCATTGGCTAGCAAATTGTACAGCTTTGAGGAGGAGACTCTGGACTTGCTTAAGGTGCCACTTTTGGATGCTCCCTTCGGGGCCCTACTTAGTAGCATAGTGGTACCCAAGGATGGGGACTTCTCTTTTAAGGAGCCAGGAGACAGAAAAGCAGAATCTGCACTGCGCAGGGCCCACAAGGCTTCAGCAATGGCCACCAGAGCTGACACCACTGCGTCCTTGGTGTCTAGAGCATCGGTCTTGTGGATTGGCAAATTACCCAATGACCATCCTGCTGATCAATCTAAGATGTGGCATAAGCTACTTTGTCTGCAGAGGGCAGCTGCCTTTTCAGCGGATGCTGCTCTGGACAATGTTCAGTTCTCGGCACGTGCGGTCAGTGCAGGTGTCCTGGCAAGACGCAACATATGGCTGAAATATTGGAAAGTTGATAATACATCTAGGGCTAATTTAGCTGCTGTTCCCTATGCTGGGGGGAAGCTAATTGGGGATGAGGCCCTGAAAGAGGTCCTTATTGAAACGAAGGATAAGCTCAGGGCTCTGCCATCAGCCCCTAGGAAGCAGGACAAGAGTTTTAATCGTAGACCGACACAAACCTTCAGGGCGTTTAGACCTCAGTTTTGTAGGATGGAGACTTTTAGGCCTTTTTGATCGCAGTGGAACAGATCTAGAGGCCAAGGCAGGCAAGGGTTCAATGAGCAGAACCGTCAGTCTTTCGGAAACCAGCAGCGGGGCCCCAAGCAGCAGTCCTGACTCCCACTCAGTCAAAATGGGGGCCCGTCATTTGGCCCATTTGGAAAGAATCCATCAATGACAGGTGGGTTCTTTCCATTATCCTACACGGGTACAAAGTGGAGCTGGCCAGCCCCCCAGAAAACAGATTCCTCCTTACCCCTAGATCCAGGAAACCGGAAAAGCACAAGGGGTTGTCTATGGCTATTCAGTATCTGGTGGCTATAGGGGGCCATAGAGGAGGTCCCACCTCTTCAGGGAGGCAAGGGCATCTATTCTGTGATTTTTACGGTGTCAAAAAAGGACGGATCGGCCAGGGCAGATCTCAACCTATACCCAGTCAACCGCTTTGTGATAAAAAGGAGGTTCAGGATGGAAACCCTTTGTACCATCTCAGAGACATTGCAGATGGGGGACTACATGGCTTCAATAGATCTCCAGGAGGCCTATTTACACATCCCCATTCCACTCAGTCGACATATACTCCGCTTCTGCTACATGGGGAGGCATTATCAGTACAGAGCCCTTCCTTTTGGTCTCTCATCAGCCCCCTGAGTTTTTACAAAGGTTCTAGTCCGCTAGTGGCCACTTTATGCACTGAGGGGGTCCACCTGTATTGTTACCTCGACAACTTGCTCATCCATGCGAGTTCGGAAGGGGCAGTTTGGTCGGCTCTGTCCAGAACAATGTCTGTGTTATGTGCCCATGGGTTTTTGATAAATGTGGGCAAGAGTCACCTGACGCCCACACAGAGCCTTCGTCATCTGGGCATGGTAATGGACACCTCAGTAGGCAAACTGTTTCTGCCACAGGATTGGATGGAGGTCTTATCGTCACTGGCTCGTGTGATTGCTTCGAGACCGTGGGCCAGCCTTCTCAATCTGGCAAGGTTGTTGGGTCTCATGGTGGCGGCTATGGAATCGGTGCCTTGGGCGAGGTTTCATCTACGGCAGTTACAGTGGGCTTTCCTCCCTTACCAGCACAGGATTGCTCTCAAGCGTGACAAGAACATTCCTCTTAGGTGTCTCTTCGCGAGTCGATTCATTTGACGGCCCGGGGAACCTAGACAAGGGCAAGCTGTTTATAGAACCCGAGAGTGATGTTCATGACAGACGCCAGCCTATCGGGCTGGGGGGCTCACTGTCAGAACAGGTCTGCCCAGGGGCTTTGGTCGGTGGAGGAGTCGCTCCATAGCACAAACTGGCTCGAGCTGCGGGCTGTCTTTCTGGCCCTAAAAGCCTTCACGCCCTTGGTGAAGGGAAGGAACATCTTAGTGTGTACAGACAACATCTCAACCAAGGCACACATAAACAGGCAAGGGGGGACAAAGTCAAGATCTCTTTTCAGTCTGTGGAGTTGTTGGATTGGGCGGAGAACAACTTAATATCCATTCTGGGCCATCATGTAAACAGAATTTCCAACATTCAGGCATGGCTAAGACGGCAGGAGATCCAGCCGGCAGAATGGGGCCTGCACCCTCAAGTATTTTGGTGGCTGACAAAGTGGCTGGGGTGTCCCCAGATAGATTTGTTTGCATATCCTCTGAACGCCAAGATTCAGAGGTTTTACTCACGTTTTCCGACGTTGGGGGCAGAAGAGATGGATGCGCTATCGGTGCCATGGCCTCCGTGTCTGCTGTATGCATTTCCTCCAGTGCCGCTGCTCTCCCATTGCCTCAGGAAGCTGCGGGGGTCACGGGCATCCATGGTATTGATTGCGGCTTTTTGGCCCAGAGGGCCTTGGTTTTCCGAGATTGTCAACTTGACCGTAGGTCATCCACTCAGATTGCCAGACCATCCAGATCTGCTGTGTCAAGGTCCGATTTACCATCCTTCTGTCTAGAAAGTGTTCAGCCAACAAGATTTACCAATTGACTTGGCGTAGTTTTCTGCGTTGGACAGCAAAGCGCTCCCTGCAGCTGGACAAATGCAGGTCGAGGGAATTACTAGGTTTTCCTCAGGATGGCCTTGCACTTGGTCTGAAACCCAACACGCTTAAACGCCAGGCGGCGTGCTTGATCCAGATGTTGTTTCCTCATCAGCGTTCGTTTCTCATCAGTGTTCGTTCAGGCACGGCACCCTCTTCTATGCAAGTTCTTGAGGGGGGCAGCTTTGTTGTCTCCACCGGTCTCCCATCGTTTTCCATCATGGGATTTGCATATTGTGTTGCGGGGTCTGCAGTTTCTGCCATTTGAACCACTTTGATCTGTGTCTTTGCAGATTTTGTCCTGGAAGGTGGCCTTTTTAGTAGCTGTAACATTGGCCAGGAGGGTTTCTAAATTGCAGGCTCTGTCAGTTAAGAGTAATTTGTGTATTTTCTCTAAGGACTCTGTGAGACTTATCCCGGATCCTTTGTTTATCCCTAAGGTAAAATCTCAGTTTAATCGTGAGGTGGACATTTAATTACCTTCTTTTTGTCCGGATGCTCGTCACCCTGCAGAGAAGGAGTGGCACCGTCTGGATGTCAGGTGGGCGTTGAAGATATATATTGACAGGATGCAGGCTTTTCGTAAGTCAGATGCTCTTTTTGTGGCCTTTAAGGCTTCTAAGATGGGATGCAAGGTCTCTACAGCCATTATCGCTTGTTGGGTCCATTCATGCATTACGGTGTTGTATGAAGCCCAGAAACTTCTGGTGCATGGCCAGATTACGGCACACTCAACTACATCGGCAGCCACTTCCGCTGTGTTATCTTCACCGGCGTCCCTTGAAGGGATTTGCAAGGCAGCTACTTGGTCGTTGCTTTTTACATTTCCAAGGCATTACAAGTGGGATGAAAATGAAGCTGCCAGAGCGGCATTTGGTCGGAGGGTCCTGCAACGGGTCCTTCCGGGTCAGTAGCTCCAGCTTGGGTATTTTCCCTCCTGTGGTTGGTGCTGTGGTATGTCCCAAGCTTGGGTGACCTCCTACACCAGCCGAGAAAGGTACATTGGTACTCACTGTGAAGGTGTCTTCTGGCTGGTGTAGAAGAGGTCACCCAAGGCCCACCCGGGTTGTGTTAGACTGGAGCTGATTATCTGGTTGTAGGGGGACAGTTTTTCTATCGTTCTCTTCATTATTGTTCGTATATTGTTGTATATTCTCTGTTATGTTATGTGGTTTTCATTCTGTAGCTTGAGCTGTTTTCAGCACTGAGGAGATCCGCCCATATGCACTGGGTTAAGGATTTTCAAGTATGACTACTTCCTGCCTTTTGGAGCATGTGGTACCAGTGTACCTTTCTGTACAGGTGACTTTGTAAATAACTCCTTTTTTGCTTGCAGATCCCTTCCCCATTTTCACAGATTGGGCAGGCTTTAATTTCACACTTTTTAATCGTATAGTCTAGATCTTACTAACTGCTGTTTCTTGATGGTTGTGCATACTACATTAGCGTTGATCCCATGTGTTCTTAAACAAGTTAAACTAAGAAAACTAGATATAAGAGTGTGGATTTTAAACAGTGAAACATGGAACATTGAAGTTGATGTCTGTATGTCAAAACGTCTGTTCTTTATTTGTAGTTTTTAATTTTAATTTTCTTTAAATCTATGCAATAAAAAGGTCTGGAGAGAAGAATAGTGGCTTTCTGTTTCTTTACATGAAAGTGGCGTGTCCTGCCAATTTTTAGCCTTCACAAGCAATCTAATAGATTACATTTCCTGGATGCATACACCTGGCATGATGTGCCTGCATAATTGTTAGCTGCACTGATCCGGAATCTCTGTTGTTGCTCCTACATTCCTCCCCCCCCCCTTTTAGGCTTGTAACCTAAAATATACTGGCCTTCCAGCTGAAGCCATTAGGCAGAACAATGGCAGGCAGAGTTGGGGCAGAACCTAAGAAGTCATAGGCAAAGGTTTAGGGATGAAGCCAGGCCAGAACCTGGGGAGTCACCCGGACAGGCAAAGTGTAATCTCATAACTTGTGATCAGTGCCTGGAAAAAACTACTAGGTCATGGGCAGAACCTGGCAAAGTTTTAAAATGTACTGGTCAGCATCCTAATGCTGTGTCCGTGTGGCAAAAGGATGCCCGGCTATAGTGTCCTTGCTTTGGACACATGACTGCTCGGGCGCTGGGTGAAGTGTGTGCTATTTCAACTGATCTCCCTTTCCCCTAGAACAGTACTACTCAACTTTGGCCCCCTAGTTTTTTTGGACTACAGCTCCCATAATCACCAGCCATAGTAGCCAATAGCTAGGGATCATCGGAGTTGTAGGCCAACATCTGTAGGAGGGCCGAAGCTGAGCAGCCCTGCTCTAAAAGCACTCTGAGCAACCTGAAAATATGTCCCTGAGGATCATGCAGCTCTCAGGGGTGTGTTTTTTAAGTTGCAAAGCACACCTCTATTTGAGGTGGGATTGAGGGGGATATGGAGCCCCTGCTCCCTTTACAGCACCCATACTTCCCAAGTGGGGATGTTACCACTTTGGTACAGATACAGTGTTAGTCAGGATATTGACCAGTGGCTTTCCAGACCCCAGTGCTAGTGCCCTGCTGATAGAATATGGTTTTTACAAGTCAGTGCTGATTTGGTAATGATCCTGCTGCCTAATGGGTGGAGGGACAGGTAGAAGTGGTGTGTAGAAACGCCTATTATCTCTGCTATTGAGATGTTGTGTTTGCTTGTGTTACAACCTATTTAATGCTTATCCTCTTGTGGGGAAAATTAAGTATGACCTTGTTGCATTTATTCTAAATGTTTACTGGTAGCCTGTCTTTGAACTGGCAGCCATTGAGGACATTTGTGCCAATATGGTTAGACAGACAATGTACCTAGTGGTACTATAGCCATTCCTTCATACTTGTGTTCCTTGTAGGTATCTTCAGGGAGTTTGGTGGAGCAAGGTGTGTGCATAACATAGTAAGATATCCACAGTGCAGGCAACATGCACTGATGATAATCCAGCAGTTGGTGTTATCCCCAAGTGGTGACGATGACATGGGAACTCTTTTGGGACTGATGCATTCTGCTCCACCTACAGAACTGCAGCTGAAGACTGACATATTAAGAGTGAGTTCAATAAAATAGAAGCTATCAATGTTCTAAAATGACTAACTAACTTACTGGTTCAAACACAATAACAACATCTCACTTCACATCTGTGATCTGAAACATGCTTTTTCTCCTGTGGGAAACTGTTCTGAGCGGACCCTGTTACTTGAGTGTATGAATGATAAACATAAGAGAAAAATTACATACTCAAAAATTTCCCTGCAGGAAATCCAGATCTTAGGGCTTCTTTTTAAAAATATAATTCAAATGGATGAAGATTTAAGTGTGCTGATAACACTTCTTTGTTTGCCTAAATGATCTCCTGATTAGGAAGTGTTTGCTAATGTATAGTGGAAATGTTTGCATTGTGTCTTTGTAGTCATCATCAGTATTGCATCTTTTTCCAGCAGTTCTTACAGCTTTTGGGCAGTGCACAGAACTGCAACTATGTAGTGCATTTATTTTTAAAATTAATTTGTAAATAAAACAAAATAGATACAAGGTAAATATTATGAAAGAAAAACACATGGCATCTTTGTTTATCATACTAGTACATTTTCTGGACCAGTTTTTCTACCTGATTTGACTTCCTACATGTTCTTTTACATAATTTGGCATTTTCACTATTTATTTATTTGATGTATCTCATTTTTGCTCATAACATTAATTCAATACAGTTCCATTAAAAATGTATGATTTGAAAATCAAAACAGTTTTAGCACATTGCTTGCTCTGCCGCCTTACAAACTCCCTACCTGAGCTGGTAAAGGTGGCCTTGGACCTGGCATTAAGGCCTCGTAGGGTTTTGATTCCAGAGGGTAGGTTCCAGAATGGGGCGCTGGGGACTTCTGCTCAGACCTGTGGCATTTATGCCAGGGAGTTCTGCAAGGTTTCATCTTGTCTCCCAACATGCTTAAGAGAGTATATAAAAGGCTTCTGCTTGAGCTTCAGTCCAGTTGCTGGGGAAGCTTCCCTGAATTGGTTTTTTATGCATGTAAGCTTTTTTGTCTAATGAAAAGATTCTGTGAACTTGGCCGTGCGGATTTGTACAGTCAGTTATGAGAAAAAAATCACACAGCTGAAAGCACCATTTTGTATTTGGGGTGAATCCCAGAACTGTTTCATACACCAAGTTAATCTCTCAAAATTGGTTTTTGTATCTAAAAAGGAAGGCTATTTTTCGGTCATGCAAATTTGTCTGGGGAGAATTTCAAACTTCTGTGTCTGAACAGTTCAAATAAAGCTTAGAGAGTTTTGGCACAGCAATGTTTGGGTCTCAGTTTTATCCTGTTTATTTCCCCTTGTTTAAATATCCTTGCAGGCCCTCCTGTCTGTGCTAAAAGAGAGTCATCGCACAAGAACGGTTTTCAGAAAAGTTGGTGGATTTGTGTATGTCACGTCATTGCTTGTTGCTATGGAAAGATCCTTGTGTTCTCCGCCTAAGAATGGCTGGGAGAAAGTGAACCAGAATCAAGTGTTTGAGCTGCTCCACACTGTACTCTGCACCTTGACTGCAGCCATGCGCTACGAGCCAGCCAATTCCTACTTCTTCAGAACAGAGATCCAGTACGAAAAGCTGGCAGATGCTGTGAGGTTACTTGGCTGTTTCTCAGACTCCAGGAAAATCAGCCCTTTGAACATCTTCCCTTCAAACACCCAGCCATTTCAAAGACTGTTGGAAGATGACCTCATCTCCATGGATTCTGTGTCACCTACTTTAAGGCACTGCAGTAAACTCTTTATTTACCTCTACAAAGTAGCTACAGACTCTTTTGACAGGTATGATTGGTGATGTTTGGCACGGAGTTCTAAATATGCCATTTTATTTGGGAATATAATCTATCATTTCTATGATCTGATGTTTCTCTCGTGGATTGTTCGCTCCTATTTTCATCTCAGGTGGGCAGTTGCCAAACTTATTTTGTTTTTAGCTTCCAGCCATGATTTACTGTCTCTGAACATGGAGATTATGATATCTTGAAGATATCTTTATCTTCACTTGCACATTTGGGTTTGTGCCTATGCAAACCACAGTAGGGGTGTATAGCGAATACAGTGACTAGCCCTCTATGTTCCAGTCACCGTGTGCTGAGTGGCTGATCCCTAGAGGTCACTGCCTGACAGACAGGACAGGACAGGGTTCACTTCCAGTTCACTCTTTAAGGAAAAAGGAAATGCTGTTCCTGACTGATCTCAACAGGGCGGGATGGAATGGTGGCAGCACAGGATTTGACTTCTGATATGACTGGCTTCCAGCCACCTATTCTGCACATAGAAATTATGTTCAATGCACATACAGTAATACACTTCCAATCTGTACCCTTACTACATAGGATTACTAAATGCCAATGAGGACAGGATTCTCATATCTTGAATAGTTGTATAGAAGAAGCCGTTTTGGCAGATGCAACAGTAGAGGTTACATCTACTGAAATTCCTTCTTCTGATTAACTCTTAAAGTTGTAGGAGTCCTATGTTGCATCTGGTCAGCTACGTAATCATTTAAAAATATTGTGTTATTCTGTGGTACTTAATTCAGAGGATTAATTATGTGCAGAAAAAACTTTTTGCTTTGTTTTTGACTGTCTTCATCCACTAATAATTTCGGGGGCATCCAAGGAAGAGGCATTGGTTTACTTTAGGATATTGGATTACTGTTTTCATAATAAGATTCCTTTTCATTATTCATTTTGTTACATGAAGAACCAAGCTACCATTTGTCATAACATCACCTCTGTCCAAATATGGGCTTGGATTTTTTTAAAAAAGAAGTGATCTTGCTGATTTTTAATAATTTTAAATGGAATTGTTGAAATTCAAAGCCTTTTCATTTTTAATATTGTCTCAAATTAGTATTGAAAATGCATCAGTGTTTGAGCTCTGGAGGTGTCTAATACTGGAGTTGCAAATAAAAACTGATCCATTTAAATAGAACACATCCTCCCACAATCTCCCTTTTTTACAGAGGTTGCCTGCTGCTTTTCTCTTGGGCAATAAGAGGTTAGGCTTTTAGCTTCCTGACTCCTTGATGCTTTTTGTGTAGAGTGTTCTATAATATTTATAGATCTTTGATGTGATCGATGTTCCCTCACAACTTGGATTCTGTGCCTGTGCAGTAAGCCCTGTGGAATAATTCCAAGTTCCATGAGGCGTTCTTGGGCTCTGTGAAGCATCACCTTTCTACTCAGTTCCTGACCACCATGCTGCTTGCATTCAAAATCTTTCTTGATTCTTTGGCTTTGACTATGGACAGTTTTTATGGCTTATTCTCTGGATTTGATTTCTACTTTGTTCTTAGCAGTGATTTCCTGGATTCAACAACGGTCTGTTTTCCGGTTGCTCCTTCATCTCATTCCTTCCTATTGATCTACTGACATTAAGAAAATGTTTTAAAATTCTGCTTCTTGTAGGTGAACTTTACTGTCCTCTGACAGGCACAACAAATGCCTAATTTGCCTTGGAGAGGAATAAAAAGTAAAGTCCTGCAAAATTAGTTAAACATTAGAGGAGAGCTGGTCTTGTGGTAGCAAGCATGTCCCCTTAGCTAAGCAGGGTCCACCCTGGTTGCATATGAATGGGAGACTAGAAGTGTGAGCACTGTAAGATATTCCCCTCAGGGGATAGAGCCACTCTGGGAAGAGCAGAAGGTTTTAAGTTCCTTTCCTGGCCTCTCCAAGATAGGGCTGAGAGATATTCCTGCCTGCAACCTTGGAGAAGCTGCTGCCAGTCTATGAAGACAATACTGAGCTGGATAGACCAATGGTCTGACTCAGGATATGACGGCTTCCTATGTTCCTAACCTTTTCAAGGCAAACTCAAGAAAGCAGGGATCTTCATCTTTGAGCAGCACTCTGTGAAACCACTCTGACCCCCAACTCTGATGTCTAAATCTTCACTTCAGTTGACAGCATTGATGTTGGCCGACAGTGGCCCCCAGAATCGAGGGCAACTTTGGGGGATTCCAATGCCTCTGCATCTCAAGCTCCTTCTATTAGAGAACAAGGAGACTCAACCTTTAAAAAACCAGAAATAGTAGACAAGTATGCTCAATGTCGTAGTCATAAAAAACACAGAGATGAGTGGTCAGGCTTGTTGGGTTCCAAAAATTGCCACATGTCGATGTTGATATTTAAACCATCGGCATCGTCAGCATCGAAAGAGATGACATCGACACTGCAGCTGTCTCCGAATCCTCCCTCACTTTTGACCATGCAGGGAGGACATTGAAGTGTTCAGCCCTCGACATCAGGCACATTGCCAGTGTCGACACAGACACTGACAACTACATCTATGCCAACACTGACATTGATCGCACCCACATCTCTTTTGACTAAACAATCGACTCCGACAGCTGCCTGCCCAACATCATTGGCTGTCAGCCTCAAATTTATTGTGACTACAATACTGATCTCGACAACACTATTGGCAAGTAAAATGGACACTCCTATTAAGTGTTTGCCACAAGCCATGTCACCTATCATGATTGACTTTCTCTGGACTCTTCTACAGCTCAATCTGTACATTTGCTCTCTAACAGAAAAAAAAGGCACCTTTCCTCCAGAGAGGCTTCCCCAATACCACAAGAAAAAACAACTTCCAGAAACCTGGAGTCTTTAATGGGCTCCACTGCTAGTACCCGTCAGATTCTACCTTCAAAAGTTTCCCCTTGCATGGACTGGACAGCGATGAAGATTCAGAATCTGTACCAATTCCAAAGGCTCCAT
Source organism: Hemicordylus capensis (assembly GCF_027244095.1). Taxonomy (NCBI): domain Eukaryota; kingdom Metazoa; phylum Chordata; class Lepidosauria; order Squamata; family Cordylidae; genus Hemicordylus; species Hemicordylus capensis. Next base: position 19,876,975 of record NC_069661.1, on the reverse strand, counting down.
CGGCATCCCCTACGAAGGTGATCCCTTGATGCTCTCCATTTTACCCCTGGAGAGAGATATTTTATCACTCCACTCCAAACTTTGCATCCATGACACGACCAATGGACTACTGGAGCTCTCCAGGGGCCCTGGATCCAGGCTACATAAGGGGGCTCAGATGTTATAGACACCCTTACTACTTGCCTTCACCTGCTTTGCCATACAAGTTTGATGAGTACAGACTATGGAAATCTATGAAGGTTAAAAGTTATCTGGGGAAAGTCCCTGCAAAAGAGCATGGGGAAAATCACCTGAAAGAGTGCACTCTGAAGGGGAATACAACTCCAGTTTCTCTTCTGAGGCAGACTCCATTCAAATGGAGAACCCTCAAGATCCTTCCTGTGATGAAACTGTAGCACACCTTCCATCTAACTCACCCACAGAGGAGACTAAGACAAGTGGCAGACATGGCAAATCTTTAGGCTTGGAAAGACTATAAAAAGCCTTTCAGATATAACCCTAAATGACAATACAACCCTAGACACAGACAACATCAAATGGCTAAGCTCCAAGATCAGTCCAATTAGACTGTTTGACGCTATGGACCAGGAAATATCTCAAGCAGAACTCCCTTCTCCCTTACATCTCGCCCATTTCCCCCATGCTTGCCATCTCATCACATCAGATGTCTGGGTGTTGTCCATAGTAACGATAGGCTATGCCATCGAGTTTACAAGCTGCCCATATTCATGGGATAAAATGCACCCACTCAACTCCTACCTTAGCAGAAGAAGTGCACTGCTTACTAGAGAAGGGGGCGATAGAACCTGTTCCTTTGAAAGACCAGGAGAAAGGCTTTTATTCAAGATATTTCCAAGTTTCTAAAAGGACATTCTAGTCTCTCAGGTCCAGTACACCCTAGACCTACTAGCAGAACTTGAAGAAATCTGTCCCAACACTACAAAAACTAATTCAGTTCATTGTAGTGGTTCTGGACTCACAGACAAAGGAAGCATATGTTCTGGTAGACAGGAGACAGCTAATTGTAGATCTGATCTCCTGATTTTCCCTCAGTTCAAAGCAAAGAGCTTGAACAGTGCAACGACTCTTAGACCTGATTGGCTCATGCACAGCTACCATGCCCCATGTAAGACTTTGAATGTACAGGCTTCACAATTTGTTTCTGTTGGCATTCAAACCGAATTCTGACCGTCGGAACATGTGGCTGACACTTCCATCACCTGTACTAAATCCCTACAATGGTGGACCAGGATGGAAGTGGGTATGCCCTTCAAGCTTGCCGCTCTGTTGCTCACAGTGATGTCAGGTTGGGGAGCCTGCTGTGCAGAGTTCCACACTCAAGGCAAATGGGCACTACAGCAAGAGTCCCTCCACATAAACTTACTGGAATTATTAGCAGTATTCTATGCCCTAAAATCCTTCCTCCCACTTCTAAAGAATTGAGTAGTGCAGGTTCTGCTAGATCACACGATGGCAGTTGCCTCTAAACCACCGCCAAGGGGAACAGTCTCCCGGTCCTCTGCAACCAAGTGCTGTACCTGTGGGAATGGAGCATTAACTACCTCATCCATCTATTTGCACTGAGTAGGGACTTCAACCTCTCCCAGCAGCATGAGTGGGAAATATTTCCAGATGTTCTCAAGAACATCTTTCGAATCTGGTGAACCCATTGATGGACCTCTTTGCGACACAATACAACAAAAACTGCAAACTATACTGCTGCAGGGCAGGTCTGAGGAAGAACTCCGTGGGAGATGCCTTTCAGAAGCCCTGGATGAAACACTTCTACTACCTCTTTCTTCCCTTTCCCCTTTTTCCCAAGATAATGGGCAAAACACTACAGGAAGGGGCTCAGTGGATCCTTCCCACCCCATGGTGCCCCCATCAATCATGGTTTCCCATCCTTCTGCATCTGTCTCAGAGACATCACTGTTTCCCACGTCTTCCATCCCGACCTCTAGACGTTGAACCTGGCAGCCGAGAGGCCCATCTGTTACATGCAATACGCATGAAGGGGAGAGAAAAGAGTCAACCAGAAAGAACTATTTGGAAGAGATTCACACTGTATGCTACATCCAAAAGCTTTGACCCTTACAATGCTTCGATCCATTACATCCTCTTATACATAACAAGTCTGAAACAATCTGGACTTTCATATCCTTCTATTAAAGTTCACTTAGCAGGTCTCTCTGCAAGGCATCCAGGCTGGGATGGATATACAGTGTTCTCCCATCCCGACACTAAGAGATTCTTGAAAGGAATAAATAGCCTCTTCTCACCAGTCAGAGAGCGCATCGAACCATGGAGTCCCTCATTGATTTTATCTACATTGGTCTTATCTACACTTAACAAAATGCTGTTCAAACCTCTTGCCTCTGCTTCCCTGAAATATCTATCTTTACGTTGCTTTCCTGGTTGCTATAAAATCGGCAAGGAGAGTCAACCAACCAATAGCTCTTCAGACTGACTCCTTACACCAAATTCTATCCAGACAAAGTTGTTCTGAAAATAGGCCCCTCTTTCAGACCAAAATTAGGTTCTAGCTTCCACCTAAATCAGGACATTATATTTCCTACCTTCCTCCTAAACCCTTCCACTCCTCTGGAGAAATCCATGTATTCATTAGATGTCAGGAGATCTCTCATATCCTACATGGATAGGATTAAATTATTTAGACAAACCGGCAAGCTATTTATCTCATATAAATAAAGGATAGAACATAGGGCAACCTAGGTCAAGACAGAGACTGTCCCACTGGCTCGTAGAGCTTATCTTCATGTGCTACAACCAAGGTGAAGACTCCCTCAAGGGTCAAGGCACATTCTACAAGAGCTATGACCAAGTCAGTGGCTCACATGTTGGGCATCAGCATAAACAACATCTGTAAAACAGCCACGTCGTCATCAGACTTGTCCTTCATCAAACACTATGCTGTGAACATCCACTCAGTGGCGGAGGCCAACTTTGGTTGGGTGGTGCTAAAAAAAAGTGCTCTAAACATATATTATCACCCACCATGATCTAGGTGAGCTCACTAATCACCCAAATTGTGAGGGAACATGGATCACCTCAGATAAACAGGCTGCTTACCTGTAACAGGTGTTCTTTCTGGTGATTCATGTTTACTCACAACACCAGTCCGGCCTCACCCACTGCTAGGATACTTCCACAGTAATAAGGACTTACCTGACTCTATCAGACCACATTCTTAGCTCATTGCAGCAGCCGAAAAAAGGTACTCTCCTGCCAGAAATAATGGTCGTGCCATGCATGCGATTTGGCAGAGCCAAAGAGCGCTTCATAGAGCTTCAAATTCTTCTGTGGAGGTTCTGCAGGCGCAGAACCCAAGTTGTGAGTGAACATGGATCACCAGAATGATAAATGGTTACAGGTAAGCAACCTGTTTTTCTGTTGCTTAGGTGAGACGTACATATCAGGCAGTATATGAATGAATGAATGAATGAATAAATAAATAAATAAAATGAATGACTAGGTGGGGAGCAGGCACAGATATGGTTCCCTGTATTTAAATAAGACTTTGTAAACATATATTGGCTTTTAAAGCAGTTTTGAAATTAGCCTTTAGGGCTTTCCAGAGGCCCCTGTTTGACCACTGCATGAAGCAGAATGTTGGACTAGGACTTTTGGCCTGATCCAGCAGGGCTTTCCTTCCTTCCTTCCTTCCTTCCTTCCTTCCTTCCTTCCTTCCTTCATTTCTATACCGCCCTTCCAAAAATGGCCCAGGGCAGTTTACACAGAGAAATAATAAATAGATAACATGGATCCCTGTCCCCAAAGGGCTCACAATCTAAAAAGAAACATAAGATAGACACCAGCAACAGTCACTGGAGGTACTGTGCTGGGGATGGATAGGGCCAGTTACTCTCCCCCTGCTAAGCAAAGAGAATCACCACGTTTAAAAGGTGCCTCTTTGCCACGTTAGCAGGGGAATATTGCTAATGCTAAGTTCTTATGTGACCTAGCATTAGATTCCAACCTCCATTCAAGCCCCACAAATAAATTTCACTGACCAGCACCCAGATCAGGGTTTTCTGTTGCACAAAAGGGGAGGGGTGACTTTTGGCAGTCCCCTCTTGCCTCTGCTTTCGGTTGTGCCTCCTGAAACGATGTCTCTGAGAATCCCTCAGTCCTACTTTCGGGAGGCATAGGCAGCTGTAGAGGGAAAACGTATTGAAAACCCTGGTTTGTTGGTGCAACCTTAATCTGGATGTTGGTCACTGATCGGAATGTTTTTTTTTTTTTAAGTACTCAGGTGTTCTTTAAACTGTTCAGACTACAGGTAAATTCAGATTACTCTCTTGTGGAATGGGTGATGCTTTATCTGATACTGATTAATACTGGAATTTAAGAAATCTGGGTTAATTTAGCTTGGGTTTTATTGTTGCATTTCTAATCCTTTTTGTCTTCCCATTTCTCTTTAATCATCTCCCCTTCTTCTGTTCTTTGTCTTTAAACCTCATTAATTTTTGCAGATTTCCTAGGGATATTACATTAGAACTTCTGATGCAAATTTAATCATATCTGCTTATATTGTCTGGTCAAACCTGGTCATCTGTTGTCAATCCCTGATATCCATATAACCCTGAGATTTGTTTCAAGATGTCAGGCTGCGTAGAAGCAGATAGTTTGAGTCATAAACAATCCTACACTCCCATGCAAGAGTAATTTGAAAAGAAACAAAAAACTACCTGCTTTGTATGTTGCTGTTTTTACTTCATGCACTCTCTTTCGTGTCTTATGTTTTCCTTGCAGAATTAGCCAGATGTCTTTTCTGATGGTGGAACTCTAAAACTAACAAAGCTTCTAGCCTCTTGTTTCCTTTTCTAACCTCTCTGTCCCCTCCATGTCTGTTTTGTCTGTAGTCGTGCTGAACAGATCCCTCCTTGCCTGACAAATGAGACTTCTCTCCCCTCTCCTTGGGGCACACCAGCTTTGTCCAGGAAAAGGTACAGATCCTCTAAGAGAAGTTGTGCTTTCTACTGGCTTCAAATCTCTGTCAGCTATACTTTGTCAGTTTCCTCATACTGAAATCTTTTACTGTTATCTGGATGTTCTTAAGAATTGTTCATTAGCGGGCCATTTATCACAAGCCAATTGAACTGAGCATCATTTTGACATAAATATTTTAGAAACATGATATACTATTTGTCATTAAATGTAGAAGCAGAAAAAGGAAAACCATTTTCAGAAGTCAATGTTTTGAGAGTCTTGTATTGTTGCAAGGTTAACCACATTGATTACTCCACAATAGGGATGTGTATGAACCGGTATGAAGCTCTTTTTCTGGAGTGCCAAACTGGTTCGGAAGTCCGGCGTTTGAGCCGGTTTGGAGGTGGGGGGGGCTTTAAGGGGCAGGGAGGGTGCCCTTATCTGCCCCACCACTTTCCTCCCACTGGTGCTTTCCCCAAAATCGTTGCCACGGGGCTGCAGCATAGCTCCCTGCAGCCCTGGTCAGCGTTGTACCGGAAATGGCTAACACGCATGTGCACAGAGGTATAGCCCCATGGCAACGATTTGGGGAGAGCGCCAGTCGGGGGGGGCAGTTAAGGGCACACTCCCTACTCCCTAAAGCCCCCCCCACCTCCCGGGAGTGCACGAACCAGCACATCTCTACTCCACAATGCTCTCCTATAGCAAAAGATTGGATTACTGGGAGGGGTTTCTAAGATGTGGCCTATGTGTGTGATAAAGTCCTGTAATGATACAGTGGTCTGTACTACTTCAGACTGCAGCTGGAGGATGAAATATGTGACTACTAATTTTTTCTTATTTTTTAAAAAAGCACCCTTTAAGTAGAAGATTAAGCACAGTGAGAAGTGGATTGGGCTAGAGTTTTTCTTGCTTAAATGTTTACTTGGCGAGAGATGTTTTAACATAGCAGATCATTTCAAAAAGGCATTGCACTGAGCCAGTGATACCCCCCAGGTTGTTTACCACATAGGAGTTGTAGTAAGCAATCAACTGTTGTTTTTTATCCTTTGCAAACCTGAAGTTTCTTACTGTATAGCTATCCTGCCCCCACTTTTAAAAAATCTTCTACACTGCAAATGTTAAAACAATCTGCTGTCAGTATTAACTTTTACCATTGTGCTATGTGCTTTTCTTTTGTGCATCATGACATTGTGATGTCTGAATGACATTACTTGTACATATAAACTTTGATGAAATGCTCAAGTATGCATGAACATATTCTTAACACTGTTGTATATTAATATCATCCAAGCAAATTATTCCAGAGCATATTGAATAATATGTGACCAGCTGGATAGTTGGCCACATAATCATCTTCTTTAAAAAAAAAAAATTAAAGTCATTCTTCAACTATGAAAGCAAATATAAGTCAACTTTTGTTGTTTACTAATGCTAAAACTAATTAAAAAGCATATTGATAGACTGGACTTTCCATCTGTTTTCTTTTAACATTGATGTTACCTTTCAAGAGTTGCGTATGCATTTAATCTGGCGTTTATGCTTCATTTGTACAGGGGTTTTTTTTGGAAATGCTGAACTGAAGCAGCTTTAGCTTAGAAATCATATGGAAAAGGAAAATGAAAGCTACAGTTTCCAAGCATAATAAAATTAGTTTCGGCAAATATGTAGTCCAGATAAGAGGTGTTGCACATTTTAGATCTCCCAGTGTTTTCAGTGAGAAGTCAAGCAGATGGAATTAGAATCTTTTCCAACTGGGTGACTGTGAGACTTTGCAGAATGTGTATTGCTATGTCTTTATGCATGCTGGAATAGGAGCAGAAGGAGAGTGAAGGATCAAAAGTATGGGGGCGTAGCTCAGTGTTAGAGCATCTGCTTTGCATGCAAAAGGTCCCAGATTCAATCCTTGGCATTTCCAGGTGGGGCTGGGAAAGACTCCTGCCTGAAACCGTGGAGAAGCCACTGCCAGTCAGTGTAGACAGTACTGAGCTGGATGGAGCAATGGTTTGATTTGGTATAAGGTAGCTTCCTATGTTCCTAAGCAAAAATCTGTTTATAAGACAAGCCAATTGGCTGTGAAGGTAGCAAAGGTAAGTGGGGCCCATCAGTGATAGGTGTTACATAACTAGACCATTGAAGAAATTGCAGCTCGGGGTGGGGGAATGGTAGTGAACGTTTGATTCCAAATGGCGTAGGAAGTAAATGATTCTGTAATAAAGACTCAATTTAATTTTAGAATCTTGTTAATTGTAAGAATAAAAGAAGAGTTTTGGCAGGCAAGGAAATTACACAAATATGTGAATAGCTGCTTTCTCTAGCTTCATGTCACCACTGCTTTCTTCCTGTAAGTTAAAATAAGGAACAGACTAAAATATTATTTTATTATTTCATAATTTTCTTCTTGGATTTCTTCATTCTATTCTGATCTTCTTCGTCACTGAGTACCATACCATTTGATTAATTATTCTAAGAACAGTGCACAGCTATACCTAATACTTTAAAAATGTCGTCCTCACTCTTTCATTGGGGGTGGGTGGGTTGACTTTAGCCATTCCTTCCTTTCTTGTCAGTTTCTCATATATGTTGACTTGACACAGTTGACCACTTACAAGATATTATTTGAGGCATTTATCTTGAGGTTGAATTTAAGGGTCATTCAATTCCCTGGAAGTTACTGGCCCTTAAGTACAGAGCACAGTTCCTTCAGTTTGAGTAAAAGATTTTGAAATTTAACAAGAAAAATATAGAGCAGTTGGCTGAATTTTGAGGCATTAGTTTCAGAGTTTTCTTCACCTTTTTGATATTAAAGTACTAATAGTTCCAGCAAAAGTAGTTGACCTAGAGGATTTTACTGCAAGGTTTGTTTGTTTTTTAATTTAGATAGCATTGCGTGTTCCTGACCTGAAGGGAGCTCTTGTATATTTAATAGTTTATCCAGTTCAGTCTCCTCCTAACTGGGTAGGAAACAACAAGAGTGCTAAGGGCATGTGCTTCTCCTGCTACCCCACATTGTCGTTTTGCTTTACTATGCTGTTCTGTTACATGTGGATCAATGTTAATCAGATTACCAGAGTTCGCAAGGTCACTTCAAACCCTATTACAATCTCAAGTGAAGAGTGGAAAGTTGGATAGTGTAAGCCATGCTTCGTGCTGACATGTTGTGTTTAAAGCAAATTGTGAAAGGGAGATGGTAGGAAAGAGAACAGGAACTCACAGCACCTTCCCAGTCGCCTGTCTGTGGTTAGTAGATCATTAGTAGGTGGCTGCTCGAAGAACCTTGGTTACAGGTTAGCAACCTGCTCTCTAGCTTATCGGGGGAAATTGTAGCCCACAGAGTTAGCAAGAAATGCCTGTATGGTGTATGTTCTGCTTATAAATGTGCAAAAGTGCATTGTCTAGCTTGCATGTGTGTTTAATAAACATGGCCCTTTTGTTAGAACTGAAACTTCATGAGCTGTCTCTGCTTTTAGATTGTCTTCAGAACACTAACGTGTAACTTTGTCCAAAACTGGACCTATGCCATAGTCCTGGTGATAAAAGAGAGGCGTGCAAGCAGTCCTACCCAGAGCTATCACTTGAATGAGAAGCATTATGAACAGGGGTAGGGGATAGGGGATGTACTTCTGAATCTGCTTGAAAGCAGTAGGTTTTAGAACAAATCTAGTGATACTTTGGTGAAATGGTGATGCAGGGCTGGCTAGCTCATTGGTGAGAGATGGTTAGCTCACTGACCTAGGTCATTCTGAATAATGTATTCCAAACTCTCTGATATTTTATATGGCATAAGGGCTTCTCTTTAACAAATGCATTATATGGGTTTGCCCAATGTCAGAGGTGAACAGCCCTTTTTAGTACCACGGGACACACAAGATATGTTGTGCTTGTGAAAGCTGATTTCTGCATTCTGGTTGATGTAATTTCTTTTATAATTGTGGATGCCAAGCCACAGCTGACCTGATGTACATATGCTACTTCTGTGATTTCGTGAGAGATTAATATTTGGACTGATGCACACACTTATCTGATGTAAATTTAAATTTCAGTGGAGGGAGGGACAAAGTGGTTTCACTGAGGGCCAGGGGCCAAGATCACTGCAAGGTTCAGAGTCGTGTGCTTGGATATGTTCAAGATGTCCATTGGAAAAAAGCACTGAATTGTGAAAATGTTCATTTTTCATTACCTTTTCACACATTATAATAACCAGAAATATAAGTGCTTCTGGAGAACAGTTGCATGTGATATGAAGTGGGCGTGGGGAAGGAGACTGTTGCATTCACTTGACAGTAGTCTGACATGGAAATAAATATGTATATTTGGCACAATATGTAGAGTGTAATGTGAGAATAGCCGTATAAATGTCTATTTTAATCTAGATTGGCCTTTTGATCCTGTGCCTTTTGGGAATTCCCATTTCATTAGTTCCAAACCTAGTTCAATGCATGGCAAGTCCCCAAGCCATCAGTTAAGGCTACAGTTCAACTAGGCTGCCTTTATAACCATGAGACTGGAAAACATAATTTGTGGGGTTTTTTGTTTACCATCTAGTTTCTGCAGAAACCTTGTAGTTATGTGGAGTACAGCCTTTTTCTTTTGTTAAACTGATACTGTAGGAAGGACCTGCAGACCACTCTGTGGCACTGAGTATTTGCCTGTCTGAATTAGGAGGGATGACCTGGAACATTTTGTGGAAGTAGAAAGTTACCAGTTTGACTGTCGACAAAAGGCAGCAGCAGCATCCAGACTAATTTAGTAATCACTAAATCCCATTGCAATCCATGGGACTTAAGTTATTCATGACTTTCTCATTTGATTTCCAGTGATGCTTAGTCTTGACTGACTAGTCAGCATATGGCCCAAAGATTGCAAATACAAAATCTTTGGTATGCTCAATTCAAATATTGGCTGACATTGAGAGCAACTAACCGCTTGTGGAAGGACATTGTAGCACAAAACAGTTATAGTAAGCCTGCAGCTTATGCTCCAAACTAGTGTTTTGCAACTGCAATTATGCTTGCCCTTGTGCAACAGTCATGCTACTGTGGCTTGCCTCATTCATGTTAATGGGGACACTTGTACTATAGCGCAGTTCTGCAAATCTCCAGGAGGTTTTTTTTGGAACAACTAAGCTAACTTCATGTACTAGTTCCAATCTTCTCATTTTGCAACCGATTCATTGCTCTGGATGTCAACCATTATACTTAAAAGAATAGCCTAATTAAAAAAACAAAACAAGTTAAAGGTCTATGATTTCACCCCTTTTGCTTTAGGCATGCATATCATTCGACTTCAACTTCAACACCTCCAGTATTTCCTCCCAAAACCCCTGCTGATTTGAAGCTGCACAAGGGTGCAGTGCCTCTGCAGAGCTCGGATGCTGTCATCATCCATGCAGGAGCCATGCTTTCCATGTTGGATCTCCTGGCCTCTATCGGGTCAACTACACAGCCAGAAGTGAGAGCTCTTTCAAATATATTGCTTAAGATTAGGGATTAAGTTTTATAGGAATATTAATAAAAGGAAGCATAATTTAAGAAAATATCTGTCTAAATCTAATTTGTGGCTTTCTTTTGAAATTAAATGTTATGTTAAGTTATACTAGAAAGCAGTGAATGTAAATATTACAGTATGTATGAAGTGATTGGCAAGGATCCAAAGAATGAATCAGCTCGTTCCATGTGGTCAAGGAGGCTGGAGACTTCTGTTTCTAGAAATATGTAGGCCCCCCCCCCCCAGTCACATGGAATCCAGTTTTGAAAAGAGAGCTTGGGAGCAGGAGCTAAAAAAGCAGTTTGTGGTATGACATGGAAGCCTGCTGTTGGATGTGGAGAAGTCACCAACCCTACAGTGCACAAGCAAGCATTTGTATGTGCCTAAAGTAGCTTGCTGGATCCCAGCCGTTGTATATAAAAGTGTCATGTCTAACTGGGAATTGGAATCTTATTTTTAAGATAACTGATGCCCACTTTTTGATACACTCTGACAGCCATATTGGAAATGCCAACCTCAACAGTAGCATAAAATTGCCATTTCTAACTGGTGATTACTAGCGTCTTTTTATTTCAGTGCATACACAGTACAAATAGAGTGCACAGTAACTGAGGACAGGTGAACCCTGTTATCCGCACGGGTTCCGTTTTCTGCTACAACCATGGATAATGGAACCGTGGATAACGAGTCATTGTGTCAGTGTTAGTCAGCAGGTTAGGTTCTTGGAGGGGTAAAAAGCCTAAAAATGGCTGGAAAAGGTCAAAATAATAGAAACAAAGTGCTGTACCATGCTCTGTGGGTTGCCTGATATCCAATTCCGCCAATTTTTCCCTGCCAAATGTCGTGATTGAAAAAAAATTTTTTTACAGATGAGCTGCAAAATAGAGATGTGCACAGAACCCCAGAGCTATGGTCCGGCACTGGGGTAAAGGTTCCTTTAAGGGTGGGGGGAGGGTGTACTTACCCCTCCCACCGCTTTTCCCCCTCTGGCGCGCCTTTTTTCGTTAGCAATTGGGGCAACAGGATAGCTCCCTGCCGCCCCTTCTCCCTCTCACCTGCAAAAGGCTTCAGGAAGCCTTTTGTGCGTGCACACATTGCGCACGCCATGTCTCCGCAATGTGCGTGCGTGTGGCCGCACGCGCATGTCGCAGAGAAGTGACGCGCGTGCAATGTGCACACGCGCAAAAGGCTTCCTGAAGCCTTTTGCAGCCGAGAGGGGGAAGGGGCGGCAGGGAAGTATCCTGCCGCCCCAATTGCTAATGAAAAAAGGCGTGCCGGAGGGGGTAAAGCGGCCGGAGGGATAAGTACACCCTCCCCCCGCCCTTAAAGCAACCCCTACCCAAGTTTGCTCGAACCACCCATGCTCAGACCTGTCCGGAGGCCTGTAGAATGGCCTCCGGACTGGTCCGTGCACATCACTACTGCAAAACGGCTCCTGTCCTCAAAATGGTGGCCAGGAATTACCTTGGAAGTCATTTCCGGCTATCCTGAAACTGTGGATATGCGGAATTTAACCCTTTTTGTTCCACGTATGCTGAAGTTGGGTATCAATTACCCAACTGCGGATACACAAAACTGCAGATATCAGATAGTGAGATTTCACTGTAGAGTATTTACTGTACGTTTTTGCTGTGTGTGCTGTGAAAAAAGTGTATTAGCTGATGGTCTGAAAATAAGAGTTCCAAATCTTCATTCTTTTCATTTTAAACAGTTTATAGTACTAAATTTTTTTTCTTGACAAAGTTGATTGTCTTTTGAAACTGATAGTAAAATATCAGACAAAAGAGATTTGTCCAGATCCAAAGGGCTTTTGTTTGTTCCATGGGATTTTGGACTCTCTCTTGTTGTTGATGTTGTTTTCTTCTTCCTTTGAACAGCAGACTGACATGCCATGTCACAACTTGCTTTTGAAGCTCCTTTCAGTTTTAAGAGTGGTTGAAACCACATTGACACACTTTTGGATCTGGATTGAGATCCGTCGAGATCCATAAGAATGTGTTCTGCTCCTGCGTGGAGACCATGCGGTAGCCATGCCGCAGCTTTTCGAGGTGTCCAAGCCCCGCCCCCACACGTGCAGTGTTCTATTTAAGGATGTCTGGACGCCACATTCCTCAGTTCTTTTCCGTCCGCCTTAGCGTTTGGACCTTGGTCTGCCGCTCCTTCGTCGGGAAAGCTCCTCTTGAGTTCGTGACTTCGTTGGTTCTTTTAAAAAAACACATTTTATTACTGATGGTTTTTTGTTTATGACCCTTTTTTGCCTGGCTTACGAGTATCGCTTGGTGTCTTGACTTGGACTTGGCTGAGTTCAAGGCGACCCTGCGGTTTACGGGAATGAGATTCACCCCTCCATCTGTCACTCTGCAGGAGGAAGTGAAAGAACTGTTGAGAAGTAGGCAATCACCCCGGTGCCGTGGGCGGCCAGGCAAGACGGGTTCTACTCCCACTGTTTTCAGATTCTGAAGCAGGATGGGGGCTTACACCCCGTTATGGACTTACACCACCTGAACAAATTCATACTTGTTAGGAAGTTCTGTATGATGGTGTTGCAGTAGGTGTTACCACTTCACGGAGAGAAGTGGCTTGCTACGCTGAATCTCAAAGACTCCTACTTCCATATTAGCATCAGACCAAGTCACAGGAAATACCTCCGGTTCACCGTAGGCCACCAAGTGTTCCTGTACAATGTCTTGCCCTTCGGACTGTCCACCGCCCCAAGGGTCTTTACCAAGTGTATGGTGGTGGTGATCGCCCATTTGAGGATACACGGTGTTTCCATTTACCCATACCTAGACAACTGGCTTCTGACGTCCAAGGACAAAAGCAAGTTACTTTCACAGATCCGCTCTCTGTTGGCCCTCCTCCAGGGCCTAGGCATCCTGATCAACTGGAAGAAATCCCATCTGGACCCAGTTCCAGTTACCACATACATAGGAGCTGTATTGGACACGACAAGCCAAAAGGCATTCTTGCCAGAAGAGTGATACCTCTGCATCTGGGAGCTAGTACATCACTTCCAGCAGCAACCTCAACAGCCAGCACAGACAATCCAACTCCTACTAGGCCTTATGGCCTCTTGCAACACAGTGATTTGATACGCTCGGCTGAAGATGTGGAAACTTATGGTTATGGTTTCTGTCAGTTTTCCACCCATTCAAGGACAGTCCTAGAGCTCCCTCCACAAATCCTATGGTCACTGTCATGGTGGTCAGAGCGCAGGAATCTCCTGGAGTAGGTCCGTTTCCAAGCCCCATTACTGTCCATTTGGATGACAACAGATGCCTCCCTTCTGGGCTGGGGTGCTCACTGTGAAGGTCATCAAATTCAGGGGAAGTGGACCCCACATCAGGGTTGCCTACATATCAACTTTCTAGAATTACTGGCTGTTTTTCAAGCACTTCAAGCTTTTCTGCCTCTCGTATAGGGCAGTTCTGTCCAGATTCACCTCGACAACACAACAACTCAGGCCTCCATCAACTGCCAGGGAGGGACTGTGTCTCGCAGTTCATGTGCTCTAAGTGTTCAACTTTGGCACTGGTGCATGCAGCACCATATTTTCTCCAGTGGCAGTCCATATCAAAGGCCTGGCGAATGTCTTGGCGGACGACCTAAGTTGCGTCTTTCTCCAAGATCGACAACACGAATGGGAACTCAAGTCGGACTACATAACTCCCCTGTTCAGTAGCTGAATGCAACCATTGATAAAACTGTTCGTGACCTCTATGAACACAAAATGCATCGGCTTTTGCTCCAGAGCGAGACATGATCGCCGGTTCATGGGAGATGCTTTCCAACTAGACTGGTTGAGGGAAACACCTTATATGTTCCTTCCTCAACTGCTAATTGCCAGGGTGGTAGCTTGTCTCCTGTCTGAACCGACGACTTGCATCCTTGTGACATTTTGGTGGCCAAGGCAACCTTGGTTTCCACATGTACGCAAACTATCGAGGAATTGGTACCACCATCTACCTCAAGTGCCAGACCTCCTGTCCCAGGATAGTGGGAACGTCTTCCATCCAGACATCGGCACACTTCATCTGACGGCCTGGCGGATAGACTCCTAAACCAAATTCTACTTAATCAATGGAAAGCCTCTACCAGGCATAATTACCTGGGGAAATGGCTCAGATTCAAAGCATATGCAAAATCCTGTGGATTTCTACCTAGACGGGCATCTGTCCAGGACGTACTTCTGTATCTATATAAGCTGAAGTTGCAAGGCTTGGCCAACGTTTCCCTGAAGGTTCACTTAGCTGCATTCTCTTCGAAACATCCGGGGTGTTTTGGCAGGACCTTATTTTCTCATCCGCAGAGCAAGGCCTTTTTGAAGGGTCTGGCTAATGTCTTCCCTCCGGTTAAGTCCCCAGTAGTACCCTTTAGCCTGTCCCTAGTACTTTCATCACTAACTTAGGCACCTTTTGAACCTATGGCTACAACATCCTGGTCTCCCTAAAGACAGCCTTCTTGGTGGTGATCACCACAGCAAAGTGAGTAAGGGAGCTTACAGCTCTCAATACACTGTACACGAGATTCTATCCAGATAGTTCTTATGCACTTGGACCCTTCCTTTCTACCGAAAGTAGTGTCTGATTTCCACCTGAACCAGGACATCATTCTCCTAACTTTTTTCAGGGACCCTTTATCTGCCTTAGAACGTTCTATGCTCTTATTCTGTCTGCTCTTATTCTGTCTGGTGCGCACTGGAGGCTTTAGATCCTCTACATGCCTCTTCGTTGCCTACAAGGGCGCTACCAAGGGCTCGTGTATATCTAGACAACGTCTGTCAAGGTGGCTGGTCAAACTTATAATACTGACTTACAGGCTCCAGAGCAAGACTCCACCAGAAACCATCAAGGCCCATTCCACTCGGGCATACACTTCCTCGGCTGCACACCTCTCGGGGGTGGCCTTCGTGGACATCTGTAAAGCAGCAACATGGTCCTTGGAGATGCCCTTCATAAAACGCTATACCAAAGATGTTTGCTCTGCTGTGGAGGCGAGCTTCGGGAGAAGTGTTTTAAAAAGGGTGTTACAATAGCACTACTGCACCCTCCTCCGTTGGGAGCTCACTAAACACCCATTCTTATGGATCGTGACAGATCTCGATCCAGATAAACAGGTTGCTCACCTGTATGTAACTGATGATCTGGTAGAGCTCTGTCAATATCCATAAGACCCTCCTGAGCGAACCCTCTGCAGTAGTGCTCTGTGTTGTGCATACCTGTGTGCATGCCATTGCCCTTGGTTCTAGCTGTCAACATTGATGAACTCACCCTTAAATAACATGCTGCACGCCCTTAAATAGCATGCTGCACGCATGGGGGCGGGGCTTGGACACCTCGACACGCTGCGGCATGGCTAGAGCGTGGTCTCCGCGCAGGCGCAGAACCCATTCTTATGGATGTCAACGATCTCTACCAGATCATCAGTTACAGGTGAGCAACCTGTTTTTGTGTCTTGTGTTGCAATCAAAACTGAAATACGAACCAAAATATGATGGAAAGACATGACCACGTCCTAACTGGGATATAGTCCTTTACTGCTGGTAATTGATTATTAAGGTGTATACTGTTTAGGTTTTGTAATGACTTCTATGCTGTATTTTGTCTTAATGGAACAATGATACTGATAAAGAGTATGTTGAAACTGTTTGTCATATGGCATGGGGCCAATTGTTCAGTCTATAGGGATCTCATTCTTAAAACAAGGGAGGACACACATGCCATTTTCTTAACATATTTTTTTAAATCTTTGGTTCATTTGTATGTGTACGATTTATAGCATGCCCTAGATCTTCAGCTTGCAGTGGCCAACATTTTGCAGTCTCTAGTGCACACTGAAAGAAATCAGCAAGTCATGTGTGAAGCTGGACTCCATGCACGACTCCTTCAGAGATGCAGTGCTGCTCTGGCCGATGAGGACCACTCTTTGCATCCCCCACTCCAGAGAATGTTTGAAAGGCTGGCCTCCCAGGCATTGGAACCAATGGTGCTGAGGTATGTGAGAAGAATTGCATCCTCAATTTTTGCTTGATCTGTGGATATCCACATATTTTGTTGTAAAACCATGTGATGTTGGCCTTTAGGATTCTTTACAAAATTGAAATAATGTGATGTATCCAATAAATCCAATAAAGTATGTATCCTTGTATCCAATAAACAAATGCGCAAAATGACATGAAGATACGCTCTTTTCTTCTTCTCTCCCTGCCCTCTCTTTTTCCATAGGGAGTTCTTACGCTTGGGAAATCCTCTGAATTGTGGCGCCTGGGACAAAAAACTCTTGAAACGATACAGAGTGCATAAGCCAAGCTCATTAAGTTATGAGCCAGAGATGAGAAGTAAGTGTTTGAAATATTTTTGAGGCTCCTGTTATCACTTTGAGAGTTACAATCTGGTGATGCTTTAACAATGTTTGAGAGAAAGGTGAGATTTCATGGTGCTTTTTAATTGCTTGTTACAGAGTAATAGCAGATGTGATTCAGCTGAATGTTTTTAACCACAAGTAAATTGGAAGCTGGCCACAGGAGCAGTGGCTCTTCCTTTCCACCCATCGTTCTAGTGTGGCACTCTCCAAGCAGGCCTAACTATGGTTAACTATTGGCCTCAGGTCTTAAATGCAGTTGTAGCAATCCAGTGACCACTTAACTCAGGAAGATAACCTACTTCCAAGCCAGATTTCAAACCTTGATCAAGATGAAATCCTGATTAGCATTCTCTTAATTAATGGTTGTGCTAACATAAGCATTAGTCATGATTAAGGATGGAATTTGTGCTCAAGAAGCTGAAGCATGAGCATACAACTTGCAGCCTGTCCTTGATCTCTTAACCATGATTAAGAGACAGACTGCATGATGTGCGTTAGCCCACTGTCTTGAAAGGCCTTTTCAGTGCTTTCCTGTTTGAATTTAGTATTAAGTGGAGAACCTTTTTGTCTCCTGGTGGCAAAGCAAACACAAAAACAGTTGGTTTTATATAGGTACTCAAGTCTTGGATAATGAACTGTATATTTCTTGGATTGAAAGTATGTTTGGCTGTTACCAAATTTCCTTTTAAATTCTCTGATCTGTTTTTCTAGTTAAGATCTGTTGTTCCATTGAGATCTACTGTGTTTAATTGGGAAGAGAAAAAGGGAAGCAAATGTTCTTCTTAACCCCAATTCATAGCCTAATTAAGCTAGCATAGCAGAACTCAGTTGTGTTTCACTCTATTGACTTCATTGGTATTTGCTTGATTTAACATTAAATACTTCCATTTAAGTAGATTATGTTGTATGTCTCTGTGTTGCATCATTGTGCTGTGTTAAAAATCTTTCATTTGTGCAAATGAAATGTTCTTTCACATTCTAAGGTATGATTTCACAAGTGGTTGTTCCTGGTGTTGGCCTAATCACATTAAAAGAGACCTGCTGGAAGTTGTCAGTCAGGATCTCAATGTCTTGGGGCCAAACTACATGTTACCTTAAACATATCATTTTGCTCTGCATGTATGTTTATTTTGGGCTTTAATAGCCCTGAATGGGGCCAGTCAGGACCATGGCATTTGGTGAGAGGGTTTTGATCCATCCCCACTGTGTTGTGGTTCCAGTGAGAATGGCATCCCTTATGATGCTACTCACGTTGAGAGGGAGACTCCCATTGGCATCAGTGGAAACTTCTCTCCCAGGGCTAGCAGCAGCCCTGGGAATGCAATTTTTATATCAGTACTGCAGCACAGTGTGAAAGGGTTAAATACTTCCCCATATGTTGCAGTCTCAGTCCTGACACCCTGCCCCCAGAATCTGGCATTTAATTTTTCTTTTAAACATGTGTTCAGAGGCAGACTGCATCTAAGGTAATATTTAATTTAGCCCTTAGAGTGTTTGCAGCCAGACTGAGTCCATGGTTGGTGGATTCTCCATGTAAAATGTAAATGTGTGAAGCAGTTCCAATTTTACTAAAATATCTTTATAGCAGGCCTGCTCAATTTAGGCCCCCCAGCTGTTTTTGGACTACAACTCCCATAATTCCCAGTCACAGTGGCCAATAGCCAGAGATTATGGGAGTTGTAGGCCAACATCTGCAGGAGGGCCGAAGTTGAGTAGGCCTGCTTTATAGCAAGACACTGAAAAATGCTATTGTGCCTTTTACATTGGGATGTCGATTGATTGATTGAGTGCCGTCAAATTGGTGTCGACTCTTAGCGACCACATAGATAGATTCTCTCCAGGATGATCTGTCTTCAACTTGGCCTTTAAGGTCCCTCAGTGGTGCATTCATTGCTGCTGTAATCAAGTCCATCCATCTTGCTGCTGGTCGTCCTCTTCTTCTCTTACCTTCCACTTTCCCCAGCATTATGGATTTCTCAAGGGAGCTGGATCTTTGCATAATGTGTCTGAAGTATGATAGTTTGAGCCTGGTCATTTGTCAATACAGTAAGATAATCTAATGCGGATCTCCTAATTAAAAAAAACAAACTTGTTTCATTTCTTGGCTTCTACTATAGATAGTATGGTTACATCAGTGGAAGGTTTGGGTACTGACTGTGTCTTCAGCCTACATGAGGATAACCACTACAGGATAAGTAAGAGCCTTTTAAAACCAGCAGAAGGAAGCACAGTACCCCTGACGAGGGTGAAATGTTTGGTCTCCATGACAACCCCACATGATATTAGACTTCATGGATCATCAGTTACTCCTGCATTTATTGAGTTTGACACGTCTCTTGAAGGCTTTGGGTAAGGTCTTGAAAAGGCTTATGTCTTATTTTTTTCCTTGTTTCAAAGGCAATTTTGTCATTACTAAGGGACTTCTTTGATTTTGAAAATGATCATTTGTACCAAGAAAGGCTGTATCTTTGTGCCTCTGATATATACACCCAATTCAGCTATTGGATTTTGAACACAGATGCTTTTGCAAACACAAATACAGATTCTATATCTTGGGTGGATGTTTTAAATTTACCTTTCCTACTAAAGTGACATTGGCAGTTCTCCAAAAAATTATTGTGTTCTAGTGAAGCAATACCATATTGTGAATCTAGTAAGATTTGGCTAAAGGAACTGGAGTCACTCAGGGAGAATAGTTGTGTGTGGTTTTTTTTTTAAGTAATAGCTTTAGAAAAGAATAACCTCTGCATGTATGTGATTACCATAATCAGAAGTGTGGACTGAACACAGAGCTTAACTTTCTTGGGTGCCTTGTTGAAATTGCTTACATTGCTTTAGTTCTCTCATCTGTAAAGAGGTTTAATTTGCAAAAGTTAATATCTATAAAGTATGCTTAATATTAATGTGGCATTATGATATTCTGTAGTTTAATTTACTGAAATACTTATACAGGGAAATATATCCTTAAAACAGAGCCTTATTCCTGTTCTGAGGAGGGAAGCCATGCTCCTAAGATGTAATGCTAACTGAGCCATTAAGGGATCAGGAATGGGTTATGCAATCTCTGCTTCTTCCCCTCTGTGTTAATTTCCCTCCCCGCATATCTGTGGTGAGGTCTTATATCTGACAGACATGGCTTACCACAAATCCAGGGAGTTCAAAACTCAATTCTCAGAATCCAAAAAGCATTATATAGGCTGATCTTTAGAGTTCTTGCTAGGTAGATGGACTTGCACCATGAGACCAAGAAGTAGAAGGAACATGGCAATTCTCAGGACAGTGTGGAACCTCTTGTACAATTTGGGAAAATCCCTAGCAGGCATGCACTTACATATGACTTCTTAGGATGCTGCCTCATTTATATATGCTGCTTACCTTCTGTTATACCTTCTGCTTATGCCTCATTACTTGCTTGGAGCCCTGTGTGTTCCTTTAAGGTGCTTCACAGAGTGCTGCTTGCAGTTGGTGCTTCAGAGCACTTCTATAAGACTGCAGTGTCTCAGATAATAGAGCATTCATGATCATTTTCAGAGCTTTTGTTCTGGTCAGCTTTGCTTCAGAGAGGCACATAAGCCGCAGTGGCACTTCCCATCCAGAATGAGGCTCCACATGCAACTTCAGACAGCCTGGGAAATGCAGGTTCCTCTAGGCAGCACAGGAAGCTATGGCATAGGTTATGTGGAACTTGCTGAGCGACATCGCATGTTCTTGTGACTTTTCTTTTCTCCTCTGAGTGTGTACGAGAAGTAGATGCCTGGGCTATTTTTACTATGAGTGTCTATGACCTTATTGTCAAATTGTTCCTGTTATCAACTCAGCATTTGATGAAGTAGGTTGTTACTCATGGAAGCTTATGCTGTATCAAACCATCTTAGATTCCTTTCAGTTACTCTCTGAGTTCTACCTATTTCTTTAGAAGTACTTCTTATCAAATAATGTCTAGGATGTTGTAGCTGACTAAAACTGGAAGTATTGTTCCTAATGCATCGATCTTTATTTAACAGATGTCTGTTCTTACCAAGCTTGGCTCCTCACAATGCACCAACCAACAATGTTGTTACAACTGGTCTTATTGACGGCACTGTGGTCAGTGGAATTGGACCTGGTAGGTCCTTGAGTGAGGTGATGGATATTAGTGCATGAGATTGATTTAGTGCTTTTGGCATCTTTTGAAAGCAGTGGGGTATTTGTAGTTTAGACTACTTTTATTTCAACTTGTGTAAATAAAGTTAATCCACTTGGATTTTCTAGGAATATGCTCTGTTGCATCTAAAAAAGAATCATGACTATGGTGACCCATAGGATTACTTTTTGTTGGAAGCTCCCTTCCTATACAGCATTGACACCAGCCCATGCTGCTCCTTACTGGGAGCACAGGCAGAGTTTCTGCTCCCTCTGCATTCTCCCAGCCCTGCTTCCTTTTCCTATTTTTTTTCCTCTCTTTATAAGCTTCTTAGCCCTCTTTATATTTAATATAAAGAATTTAGCTTTTATTTTTTCACTATGTCTGAGTCTAATGAATGGTTGAAGGTGTTAGAAAGTAACACTGCCTTTTGTTACAATGTATATTTAACAATATTATTTATTTATTTATTTATCACATTTTTATACCGTCTGATATGTACATCTCTAGGTGGTGTGATAAACTGATTAATTGATTAAGTGCCGTCAAGTCAGTGTTGACTCTTAGCGACCACATAAATGGATTCTCTCCAAGATGATCTGTCTTCAACTTGGCCTTTACGGTCTCTCAGTGGTGCATTCATTACTGTTGTAATCAAGTCCATCCACCTTGCTGCTGGTCATCCTCTTCTTCTCTTACCTTCCACTTTCCCCAGCATTATGGATTTCTCAAGGGAGCTGGGTCTTTGCATAATGTATCCAAAGTATGATAGTTTGTGCCTGGTCATTTGTGCCTTGAGTGAAAATTCTGGATTGATTTGTTCTATGATCCATTTGTTTGTTTTCCTGGCTGTCCATGGTATCCTCAAAAGTCTTCTCCAGCATTAAAGTTCAAAAGTGTCAATGCTTTTCCTGTCTTGCTTTTCAAGTACACCTTTCGCATCCATAGAGTGTACAAAATTTAAAACACAGAATAAAATACATGAAACAATAAAAACAGTAGCATAAAACAAGCACAATAAAAACAGTAGCATAAAACAATTATTAAAACAAATTATTAAAATACTAATTAAAAGCCTGTGAGAAC
Organism: Hemicordylus capensis; assembly: GCF_027244095.1. Taxonomy (NCBI): domain Eukaryota; kingdom Metazoa; phylum Chordata; class Lepidosauria; order Squamata; family Cordylidae; genus Hemicordylus; species Hemicordylus capensis. Next base: position 19,854,966 of record NC_069661.1, on the reverse strand, counting down.
AGGTGAGTCTTGAGGGTCTTCCTGAAAATAGAGAAGGAGATGCTCTTATTTCAGCAGGGAGCATATTTTAAAGCCCTGGGGCAGCCACAGAGAAAGCCCGGTCCTGGGTTACCACTAAACGAGCCGGTGGCAACCGTAACCTGACCTCTCCAGAAGATCGTAACAAATGGCAGAGTTCATGACAAAGGAGGCACTCGCTTAAATAGCCTGGACCCAAGCTGTTAAGGGCTTTATAGGTAACTAGTATTTTTAAGCCCGTTATGATAACGGGCGCTAGCTTTCTATCCCGTCTTTTCTGTCTCTCTCTCTCTCTCTCTTCCTGTCTCTTTTTTCCCCCCTTGTCCCCTCTCTCTTTTTGTTTTTTGTTTTGTTGTTGTCTCTGTTTTTGTTCTTCCTTATTTTGCTTTTACTTTTTGGGGGGGGGTGTGTGTGTGTGGATGAATAACGGCCAAAATGGCCCATGAGAAGGTGGCCGCCCCTGCCTATCGCCCTCCCACGCACCCAGCTGCCGGAGCCCACCTTACCCGCTCCAGCCCGAAGGAGAAGAGAGGAACTCGGGAACAGAGCTATTCTCTGTGTTAAGCTGCTGCCCATACTGTCGCAATGGACGCAATAGGCGTCCTTTGCGTCCATAGTGGCAGTTTGAGCAGTGACTTAGCACAGAGAGGAGCTCTGCTCGTGAGCTCCTCTCTTTTCCCTCGGGCTGGAGCGGGTAAGGTGGTCTTCGACAGCTGGGAGGGCGATAGGCGGGGGCGGCGACCTTCTCATGGGCCATTTTCGCCCTTAATCTTTTTTTGGGGGGAGCGGGGAAGGTGATTTTGGGCAGCTGGGAGGGCGGGTGAGCAGGCGGCGGCGGCTGTGAGCGGGCGGGGGCCTCGTTGGCGGCTTCGCCGCCACCTCGCCCAGCTTCATTTTGGGCAGCTGGGAGGGCGGGTGAGCAGGCGGGGGCGACGGCTGTGAGCGGGCGGGGGCCTCGTTGGTGGCTTCGCCGCCACCTCGCCCAGCTTCCCTGTCCCCCGTCTCGGTCTTCCCCCGTCGCCATTGCCCTCGCCTTTTTCAGGGCGGCTGCTTCTGGTTGCCTCGGCCTCCTCTCGCCGTGCCGCAGCTCATGGCCGAGGCGGCGGCTCTGCCGCCGCCTCGGCCACTTTCCCCCGCTGCCACACACCGGCTAATGGCCGCCCGTGGCTGTGGGACACTGGTGTCTGAGGTCCTGTGTCCCTTGGGCTCTTCTGGGCCTGCGCTTCGCGCAGGCCCAAAACAGCCCAGGGAGGCAGGGACGCAGATCCCCAACGTTCCAAAGCCACGGCCACTCACTTAGCCTTTTATTATATAGGATAACCAGCACTTTGTATTTCACCTGGAAACATCGGCAGCCAGTGCACTTCTTTTAAAACCATGTTATGTGGTCCCTTCATGTTGTCCCAGACACCAGTCTGGCTGCCACATTCTGTACCAACTGTAATTTCTGGACTACGTACAAAGACAGCCCCACATAGAGTGCATAACAGTAGTCAAGCCTGGAGGTTACCAGCATATGTACCACTGTTTTAAGGTCATTACATCCAGAAATGGGTGTAGCTGACCTATCGGCTGAAGCTGATAAAAAGCGCTTCCGGCACTGCTTCAACCTGAGAAACCAGGGAGAGCTTTGGGTCCAGGAGCACTCCCAAGCTATGTACCTGATCTTCCTTGGGGGGTGTAACCTTGTCCAGAATAGACAGATTTAAACCATCTCTCAGGTCTCGACCCCCCACAGTCAGTACCTCCATCTTATTTGGATTCAACTTCAGTTTGTTATCCTTCATCAACCCCATTACCACCTCTGGGCAGGCATTTAGGGAAGATACGCCATTTCCTGATAAGGCTGACATGGAGAAATAGATCTGGTTGTCATCAGCATATTGATAACACCCAGCACCAAACCTCTTGATACTCTCTTCCAGTGGTTTCATGGAGATGTTAAAAAGCATTGGAAACAGTTTGGAGCCTTGTGGAACTCCACACTTCAGTATAGTTTCCAAGCTACACCATCTGGAATCTACCAGAGAAGTAGGAATGGAACCACTGTAAAACATTGCCACCCAATCTCACCTCCGTCAGGCGGTCCAGAAGGATACTGTGATCGATGGTATCGAAAGCCGCAGAGAGATGCAAAAGAATCAGTAGAGTCACACTTCCTTTGTCTATAGCCAGTTGGAGATCATCCAGCAGGCCGACCAAGGCAGTCTCAACTCCATAGCCCACATGGAAGCCAGTTTGAAATGGGTCTAGATAATCTGCATCATCCAAAATTTCCTGGAGCTGTGAGGCCACCACCCACTCAATCACCTTGCCAAACCATGGAAGATTAGAAATGGGTCTGTAATGAGCTAACTCAGAGGTATCCAATGCAGGTTTCTTCAAAAGTAGTCTAATGATAGCCTCCTTAAGACAAGGAGGCATCCTGCCCTCCATCAGAGAAGCATTTATAATATTCACCAGACCTTCTCTGATAATATGATTACCAGATGAGATAAGCCAAGTTGGGCAAGGGTGAAGAGAACAGGTTGTAGGACTTTGTTCACTTCCTCAGGAGTCACAAACTGAAAATGATCCAATCTAAACCCATAAGAGGAGTTGCTGGACACCTCCACAGTAGACTCTGCAGTAGCTGTGGAATCCAGCTTGGCCCGAATATGAGAGATTTTATCCACAAAAAAATCATTAAAACATCACAGTGAGTGACTGATGGTTCCAAGTTTAAATTCAATGGGGAAGGGGTACATACTAGCCCCCTCAAAATCCTAGACAACTCAGCTGGATGTTGTCCAGCTTTTTGTGGAAGCAATTTTGCAGAAGTATTGCAGGCAGAAAAGAACCGCTTCTTTGCTGCCCGTACTGCCAGAACCTAGCACTTCAAATGTGCTCTGTGTTGTGCCTGAGAAGACTTGCACTGTGTCTTCCTCCACTTGTGCTCTAGTTGTCTACCTCACTGCATCAGTTCCCGTAGTTCATCTGAATAACACAGGGCTGTCTTGGAGATGCTGCCAGGGAGGGAACTTGGAACCTTCTGCTCTTCCCAGAGCAGCTCCATCCCCTGAAGGAAATATCCTACAGTGCTCACACTTCTAGTCTCCCATTCAGATGCAACCAGGGCAGACCCTGCCTAGCTAAGGGGGCAAGTCATGCTTGCTACCACAAGACCAGCCCTTCTCTCTTAAAGGTAAAGTTTTAAAATCTCTAAAGGCAACAAATTCAAGTCTCTAAAGGCAACAAATTTATCCAAGTCTCTAAAAGTTATCACAGCAGCAGAAAAGGAACAGAAGTTCTTCAAGTCTCCAGCAATAAAACTGACTAAACATTTTTCTCATAGATAACTAACCTTCCAATGTAGCAGCAACTAGAAAGTTAAAGATTAAGAAAGGGAGGCATAATTCTAATCCTATTTTGGTCTATTTGATTTATTTATCTTCTTTAGCTTCGGCAGGAGCTCAAACAAATGCGACTGCACTTGTCGGCACCATCTTGGTCCTCCTCTTACAACTCCTATCACTCCCACTGTTCCATCAAGTCGATTTCGACTCCTGGCGCCCACAGAGCCTTTGGTTTTCTTTGGGGTTTACCCAAACAGGAGGGGTTTACCATTGCCATCTTGAGTCCCGTGCAGTATGAGATGATGCCTTTCGGCATCTTCCTATATCGCTGCTGCCCGATATAGGTGTTCCCCATAGTCTGGGATACATACCAGCAGGAATTTGAACCGGCAACCTTATGCTTGTAAGTCCAGCACTTCCCCGCTGCCCCGCTTATGGTGTTTATAACATAGGACACTGCCATATACTTAGTCAGACCATTGGTCTATCTAGCTCACTATTGTCTTCACAGACTGGCAGCGGCTTCTCCAAGGTTGCAGGCAGGAATCTCTCTCAGCCCTATCTTGGAAAAGCCAGAGAGGGAACTTGGAACCTTCTGCTCTTCCCAGAGCGGCTCCATCCCCTGAGGGGAATACCTTACAGTGCTCACACTTCTAGTGTCCCTTTCATATGCAACCAGAGCAGACCCTGCTTAGGTGAAGGGACAAGTCATGCTTGCTACCAGAAGACCAGCTCTCCTCTCGTGTGTCTACTTCTCTCGTCAGTTCATTTCTCCATGTTTGCACCAGAGCATCGACTGAGCCACTAGCAGAGCCAACCCTGAACCATTCCAAGGCTTCCAGCGCCATATCTTCATCAGTTCCCCACCACCACTGGTACAGCTGCCCCATAGGCAGCAATGCATTCCTTTCTGTCACCTGCAACAATTCACTAGACTCAAACATGAACAAGTGTGAAACTTGGAAAAGCTACATTTGGGGAGTAATAAAGGAACAGCAGAAGAAATCATGTTCATACTTATTCTGTGGTGTTTGCAATCAGATCTAGCTTAAATGTTTTCTTTCCTAATAGGAGAGAGGCTTTTCCCACCACCATCTGGTTTGAGCTACTCAAGCTGGTTTTGTATAGAACGCTTTAGTACGTCCCCAAATCATCATCCGGTCAGGCTACTTACAGTTGTAAGACGTGCAAACAGCTCTGAGCAGCACTATATATGCCTTGCTATTGTCTTCTCTGCAAAAGACCGATCACTGATTGTTTCAACTAAAGAAGAGCTGCTTCAGAATTATGGTAAGAAGTTCTGAGGGGGGGGGGGGAACTATGGTAAGGCATGCATTATATAGCCCATGTTACTCATTGTTCCAAGTAAATGCAGTCGTTGATCTATTTTAAAAATAATAATGTCCAGATTTGCTTTTAAATAATGTTTAACTGCTGGGTTTTTGGCTCCAAGTAAATAAGAATTCATTTTTCTTAAATCGTAGGAATTACAGCCTAGTGCCCTAGATGTTGATTTAAGGCTAAAATTTAGAAGGATTGACTTAACTGTTTCTTAGTGCCTCGGTGTAAGAAATATGAAGATTATGACATGCCCAACATTTTCACTCTGTTTTGATTGTCTTATTTGTGCCTTGATAAACCTTGAAGCCAGAGTATAGTCCTATGTTGTATATCTGTTTCTGACGAAAGCTGCAGATGATGCAGAACACAGCCTGCTTCCTATCCAGGACTGATCATACACCCAGACACACACCTTGTATAGCAAACTCCTATTAAATGTTCTTTTTATCTTCAGTTGATGATTTCAGTGAAGAATCCTCCTGCTATGAGATTCTCCCTTGCTGCGCTCGTTTTCGTTGTGGCGACCACATAGTGGAAGGCCAGTGGCATCACATGGTTCTGTTGATGAGCAAAGGCATGCTGAAAAACAGCACTGCTGCGCTTTACATTGATGGGCAGCTTATTAACACCGTAAAGGTAAGCTGCACACTGTGGCATTCTGACTCTTATTGAGATGCTGTGTGAGAAATGTTGTGAGCGCTTTGAACTGCTGCGTGAATGCCTCATATTGTTAATTTTGCAACATGATGTGAGTGGTATGCCTGCATGCATTATTTCATATTTATGATGAGCATTTGTTTGTGTTATTTTGGCCCAAGAAGGTTCTGCCCATCAGCACAGGCATAGCAGGTCTTGCTCCTGGCAAAGACAGTGCATTGAATTTCAGAACTCATCAAGGCTTGGGGCTGATACAACCAAGAGTGCCTGGCAGCTGCTTTAAATTTATTCATATGGTATCTTCTGAGCTGGTGGTGCGGTGCAGTGCTCTGTTCATGTGAAGTGGGTAAACTGGACTGTGTTGCACAGCACTACAGGAGCCAATTACATCTAAAATAATTGCCCTGTGCCCTGGGTTTGCCTGAATTAATCCCTTAGTCGAAACTTGCAATGAGAGAGGATCATCACTTATCAGGGATAGGCAATCATTGGCATAATAAATCATGGCTGGGGATGATGCAAGTTCTTGTTCAACAACAGCCAAGCCAAAGGTTGCCCACCCCTGCCATATACCCACTCCAGTGAGTATCAAAACCAGGGCACAGCTCTGGAGCAGAAGGCATATATATAATAAAGCACATCAGTGTTAAGAGTCTATACAAAATAGAGTTGCTGCAGAATACTGTGTAAGCCTCTGTTGTGTGAAAGCAGCTGATTCTAACATAGGATAGTTGTAGGGTAAATATCCAGAACATGGATGAATGGAATCTTAGAATATGTTCTGCATTGAATGTTGCAAATACCTGTAAACTGATGCTTAGTATGAGCAGGACCAGCTAATGGCCAGCCTATTATGACCCCACTTCATGCTTCACATGTCTGTTCTAAGCTGCCCACAGGATCTTTGTATGGAGGTCGAACCAAGGTTGTTATTGCTACTGCTAGAACTTAATATCCCAGGTATTCTGGAAACATAGGGTTTGTGTGAATGGGTTTCTAGTTTTTTAAACTTGAGGAATCCCTTCAGACTTACCATCTTTGTGTAACTTACAGGGGAACAGGTTAGTGGAGAGATTAGATGGCTTTTCTCAATCACAAGTGCTGTGAATCATTCAGAACCACAAACCTAATATTGTATATTTAAATTAGAAGAGATGAAGAAAACTTCATGTGAGAAGCATGTGAGAAAGTAAGGCATTACCCAGTGCTATGCAATATTTTCACATTAACTTTTGAATCGTGGTTCAAAAGTTAAAGTTCAGGTTTTATGGATGATTCACCATATCTTGCTCTTTAGACAAAATTGTTCAGCGCATTGCAGAGACCTGTCAAAGCAGAAAGCATCCTGGTCTGTATGGCATCAGCCACAGCCAGTCATCATTCTGGTTTTGGGAATGATAGCTCAGTGGTAGAGGATCTTCTTTGCATGCAGAAGGTCTCACATTCAATCTCCAGGTAGGGCTGGGAAAGACTTCTGCCTGAAACCTTAGAGAAGCTGCTGCCCTTCAGTGTAGACAATACTGAGCTGGGTGGACCAGTGATCTGACTCCATATAAGACAGATTCCTCTGTGTGTGGGTGGGGTGGGGGAGAGGGAGAGGGAGAGGGAGAGGGAGAGAACAATTGTGTCCATCAAACCTGATTATATGCTCCTCAGGTATCTGTCATAATCTGTAGCGTGATCCTATTGGACATTCATAAGCCTAGGTTCTGTGTCTGTGCAGGTCCTCACGGGTGGAACATCCAAACACCTCGTGGTGTTCACGCACTGCCCTTCATGCTTTGCGTGACTATTTATTTTTGGAGGTTGGAGTGCCATGCCTTCAGTTCCTTTCCAACTACCATTCAACATTCCAACCCCTACTGCCAGAGTTACTATTGATGAATCCCTCACAGGTTGCAGGGTCCATTGCTGACCATGCAGAACACAGGGGATATGGATAACTCAACACAGGAAGTTTCACATAATTTTTTTGGAGCTGTTGGCTGTGTTCCAGGCATTAAAATCCTTCCTACCCTTACTTTGAGGTAGGATAGTTCAGACAGAACTACTAGACAATATCAGTGGCATTGCTTACTTAAACAGACAGGGAGGTACAGTCTCCCGTTCTCTCTGCACCCTAAGTGTCCAGTTGTGGAACTGGTGCACTGCTCATCAAATTTACCCAATTGCACTGCACATAAAATTGGACAGAGAATATTCTGGTGAGCAATTTGAGCAGGGCAGGAATGGGCTTGCAGTACCACAAATGGGAGATTCATCCAAAGTATATAACAAAAATATTCAGCTCTGGGGGGAGTCCTTCACTAGATCTGTTTGCAATGGAACAGAACAAGAAGTGCCCCTGATATTGCTCCAGGTCAGGTCTTGGAGAGAATTCAAGCGGGGATACATTCCAGCGGCGTTGGAAGAATTGACTGCTTTACGTCTTTCCTCTATATCTTCTGTTGGGCAGAACGGTGGCCAGGATTCTCCAAGAGAATGTGTCATGAATTCTGCTGATCCCTTGGTGGCTGCGCCAAGCATGGTTTCAACTTCTACCAAGACAGTCAAGACACTGGTGGCTACCACAAAGTCCAGATATACTGTATCAGGACAGGAGTCATATTCTACACCCCAATCTAAAGACTCTAAAACTGACAGTTTGGAGGGTCGGCTCCTAGGTAGAATACTCTTAAAAAGTCTCCACTAGCCATAATTGTTCTTACAAGTGGAGGAGGTTTATATTGTATGCACATGCACAGTATTTTACTCCTGAAGATGCACCAATTAGACAAATACTTTTACATTTGACAAACCTAAGGAGCTGTGGTTTGTCCAGTGTTTCCCTGAAAGTCCACTTAGCGGAAATATCCCCCAAACATAAGGGATGGGATGGCAGAACTGCGTTTTCTCATCCAAATTGCAAAAGATTCCTGAAGGGATTAAATAATCTATATCTCCTGGTTAGACAACCAATTGAACAGTGGAGTCTTTCAAATAGTTATTGCGACTCTGACGGAGCCACCTTTTGAACCAATGGCACCTGTTTCCTTGAAATTAATTACATTAAAACTGTTTTTCTAGTGGCCATAACTACAACCAAGAGAGTTAGTGAGTTAACAGCTCTGAAAATTGATTTGCCTTATACTAGATTTTATCCTGACAAAGTGCTCATGTGGATAGACCCCTCATTCTGTCCTGAAGTAGTATCAGATTTTCACCTGATTCGGGATGTAGTGCTGCCCACATTTTTTCAGGAACCCTACTATGCCTTTGGAGATATCTTTACATGCATTGGATGTCTGGAGGGTACTGTTATTCCCTCTGTTAAGCTAAATAGAACTTAAGGGTTTCTGTAAGAGTAATCAACTTTTTGTAGCCTATAAGGGCAGATCCAAGGGCAAGCCTGTATCAAGGCAACACCTATCCCATCGGTTGGTAGAACTAATATCTCTAGCATACAAAGTTCAGAAAGTGGACCCTCTACGCACAATTAGAGCACACTCTACAAGAGCGTATGCAGCATCTGTGGCACATCTCTCTGGTATCCTTACTGACATCATTTATAAGACAGCCACTTGGTCGTCGGAGGTGGCTTTTGTAAAACACTATTCAATTGACCTACTATCTGCTGCAGATGCTAGCTCTGGAAGAGGGTCTTGCAATAACATACTGCTCACTCCACCTGCAAAAGCTCTCTAAACACCCAGGCTTATGAATGGCAACTGATCACACTACAGATAAACAGGTTGCTTATCTGTAAGTGATCTGTTGACATTTATAAGACCCACCCATCCTCCCTGCAGCAGTAAGTGCATAAAAGGACATTAATATATGCTCTCAAGGAAACTGTAAGATGATCGTCGGATGATGGTGGTTTTCCAGGAACCGAAGGAATGGCACTGCAATCTCCAAAATAAACGGTGACACTGAGCATGAGGGGTGGTGTGCAAGCGCCATGAGGAGCTTGGCTATCCCACCCTTGAGATTGTGCGCAGTCGCAGAACCCAGGTTTATGAATGTAAATGGATCACTTAGAGATTAAAAGTTACAGGTGAGCAACCTGTTTTTTTCTTTAAAGTTCAGTGAATATACTGTCCTATCCTTTAAATGTGTTGTATTTAACTGAGCTGTCTTAAAGTAATGAAAGAACCTCATCCTCAGCCTTTCTTTGATTTAGTAGCAGAATAAGATCCTCTCATGTCCCCTGCTAAAGAGCATGTTGTAATGTTTCTGGTTTCTGGTGTTGTAATTCACTGGTTTCTAGCATTAGTAACTCAAACCATTCCATATCAACTCTGCTGTTAGAGCTGGTTATGTAGACCAGACAATTTGTACATAGGTTTTCTAGATAATGGTAGTTCATCTCTTGGTACATTCAATTTTTATTTTATTCAGTTTATATACCACCCTTCCTAAAGTGGATCAGGACAGTTTTAGATTAAAATAAAAAACACATAATACAACAATTTTTTAAAAAAATTAAACCAGATTAAAACTAAAACTATATATATATACACACACACACACACACACACACACACACACACACACACACATATATATATATACACACTCTCCAGCACATGAAGTTATAGTATATTGAGAGAGCCATTCTAATATGTCTGAAGTTATGCTCCTTTAAAACCCACCAACAGACAAAAAAACCTAGGGATGTTTATGAACAGGTTCATTCACTCCCGGGAGGCGGGTGTTTGGGGGTTACTTTTAAGGAGCAGGGAGGGTGCCAATTCCCACTCCCTCCACTGCTTTCCCCTTCTGGTGCTGTCCCCCAAACTGCTGGTATGAAGCTGACCAGGGCTGCAAGGAGGTACACCACAGCCCCACACCAGGGTTTTTGGGAATGGTGGTGGTGGTGGGGATGGGCACCCTCCCTGCTTTTTAAAGGTAACCCTACCCCACTGCCGAACCGTTCTGAACACCGGATCTCTGAACTGGTTCAGCGGTCTGTAAAAGGACCACTGAACTTTTTCGTGCACATCCCTACAAAAAACTATATTTCTAGTTTGAACCCAAAAGAGGGAAGTTCATCAGTGCAAGCCTCCTTGAGCTTATTCCTGTAAATCTGGGTATATTCCTGTAGAAGCGTAATTAGCTCCTCTTCATCTGAATTGCCCCAGTGACTAGAGCAAAAGAATGAAGCACAATGCTGTTTATTTCATATGTTTCATAAAGTATTTGCTTAACTAGATAGAGTTTTGTTTCATAGCTTTATATTATAGCAACTGCTTTTCAAAACCTGTTTCTTTTCCAAACTCTGCTGCTGAGCTTTAGTCCTGTATGCCTCAAAAGCTTCTATTATTCAGTTACCAAGTGCTCTGATATTTACAAGTACGGATGTTTGACTTCTTTTGAGAAATTGCAATACTTTTACTTTTTTACACAAGAAGCTGCTTTGAGGTTGAGTGGGAGGGAGGCAGTAGTTTGAGAGACTAACATGGTGAATTGCATAGTACAGTATATACAAAATTTTATGAGAGCCTTTGCTTCCAAGAAACACTCGTACTAAAAAAAAAGGCTTGTAAAGTGTACTTAATCTGAGTACAGTGTTTTGCTTTGGGGTTAGAAATACAAATTTGGTTCTGTGTTGCTGTGCACTTGAGACAGCATGTTTGTTTTCATTTGTTTTTGTACTGATCCATTGGTTCTAAGTGCACTCACTGTGTAAGGAAGAGCTGCCCCTTACTTGTTGACATGGGAAATGGGGTAGTCCATGACTGCTCAGATTCTCCATGGATATGTAATTATAGTCATCCCAATCCATGCAGCTCATTCCATATATCCAGGGCAATTTGGGGCATTTTCTTCTCAAACAGGAGCTTCTCGTAATCCCTCTTTAAAGCTGGGGGGACTATCACAAAAGTTTGTGATATGGCATGCGAATCTGCTGTTTAAAGTAAAAATGGCAGCATCCCACTGGACAAGCCTAAGCTCTTAGACGTACGTAAAGTAGCTCTTTGGATCCTGGCCATTACGATCAACTATTCAACAGCTAAAGAAAAATAGACATTCAGAGCCCTACAGATCTGTAGATCATGTTCTTTGTGTGTACATAATATCTAGTAATGGATATTGGTGCAGACTTACTCTAGGCAACATTACAAGTGGACACTTTAAGAAGCAGCTTTTAGTCACAGTCATCTTTCACAAATGACTACAGATTTTTAATTTATTATTTAAATCCAGGACCAGAATTTCTCTCATTTTGTTTAACGTATGTACCTTCAGTTACTTAGATGCCCGATTAGAAGACAATACATGCCATGCAACTGCCTAAAGTGAACCTGTGTCTATAATAATTTCCATATTTAATGCATGGCAATACCAACTTGGATGTTTATCATGCTTATGTTTTCTGTTTGCTCCATGCATTTTAAGAGTCATGTTCCTGGGGGAAAGTTCAGATACCTTGTCATTTAGCATACATGATCTAAATGGCAGGGATGCCATGCATCTTCTTGTTGTATAGAATGGACAGATGATTGCCTTGCATGACTGTTGCACTGAATACATTGTGTGTGTGTGTGTGTGTGCATGTGTGCAAAAAAGGTAGATCTTTCAAACCCACTTTACAATTTGTTCTACAGCTTCACTATATTCACAGTAGCCCTGGAGGTTCAAGTTGTGCTAATCCGCCAGTCGTTAGCACCGTTTATGCCTATATAGGCACACCACCTGCCCAGCGCCAGCTCTCATCACTGGTGTGGCGTTTGGGACCAACTCACTTCTTAGAAGAAGTTTTGCCTCCATCAAGCGTCAGCACCATTTACGAGCTGGGACCAAACTACGTTGGAAGCTTTCAAGCAGTATATATGCCATGTAAGTAAAGCGGACCCTGTTGTAAATGTTGTTTGTGCAGTGGCTGTGACAAGGTTACCAGTTTAAATGTTTTGTTCCTATCATCTTTGGGCAGAGCATTTTGAGAATGCTGATTCTCAAAGGGCACTTGAATGAATACCACAGGAAATTCTTTCTCAAAAATTATTGACCAATATCCCGACTAATGAAGTGCCAGTGCAGCCATACTGCATGCCTGACTGTAACTGTGGAATTGCATGCAGGAAGGGGGACAATCTCCCTTTCCATCTGCAGCTGCCTGTACCACCCAGAAATATGTCTCTGGAAGCCCGGGACATGTTTTCGGGACATGTTTTTCTCCCACGTTCAACACCACGCCCATAGTCTGGAACACAACACTGCTGCACTCCTGACTTTGTTGGTCAGGATGTTGGCCGTTCTAATGTGGAGATTGCAATCACTGCAAAAGTACCTGGTCAATGGACTGGTCAAACTAAAATGGAAGTAGCTTTAATGCACTGCAGTTGAGTATATATTAATAGTACAGTTTTAAAATAGCCATGTTTGTTTGGGCTTTAAAATGGGAACTAATTTTGCTCAGGATAGCGAAAGCTGCGGTTTGGGCAGGTAAAAATTGCCCTGATCAGTGCCATGCTGGGGATGCTATTTCTAGGGACCATGTTGTAGTGTATTTGAGTAGCATTTCCTACGCCCCAAAAGTTATTTAGTATTTATATAGCACTTTACTTGCCCAAAGCATTTTGCATATATTACTCACTGTTACAGTCCTTACAGTAACCTAATAAGGTAGGTCATCTATTATCCCCATATTGCAGATGGGAGGCTGAGACTGAAAGATTGGCTAAGGCCACCTAGTGAGTTTGTGGCTGAGATGAGATTTACATGTGGGACTGCCCAGGCCACAGTTCATGCCCCTAGCCACATTAGCTAAGCTATATCCACTCACCAAAAAAAAAAACATTTTTCTCGTTCTGAAGGTAAAGATTCAAAACCAGAAGGAATCACTCCATCTCCAGTATCATTGGTACCAGAAGAAAAGGTTTCTTTTGGTCTCTATGCACTCTCTGTTTCCTCACTGACAGTGGCAAGGATCAGAAAAGTCTATAACAAATTGGACAGCAAGGCCATTGCTAAGCAGGTAAGTTTGAAATTTCATGAGGAGGTTTGTTTTTGCATTCGGTTAATTTATTATATTAGCTCAAGAAGTGACATGAGAGATAGTAACATGAGAAGTAACATGAGAGTTCGAGTCATAAGAACACCCCTTCTGGATCAGACACAAGGCCTATTTGGTCCTGGATCCTATTTCATGCAGTGGCCCAGCAGGTGCCTCTGAGAACCTCACAAGCAAGAGGTTCTGCAACTGGTATTTAGAGGCATCTAGCCTTTGAGGCTAGAGGTGGCCTATAGCCAGCAGACTAGTGGCCATTGATAGACCTGTCCTCCATCAATTTGCCTAAGACCCCTTTTGAAAACATCCAAGCTAACGGCCATCCCCACATCCCATGGCAGAGAATTCCATAGATTATGCACTGTGTGAAAGAGTACTTCCTTTTGTTGGTCCTAAATTTCTTGACCATCAGTTTCATGGGAATGACCGTTGGTTCTAGTGTTGTGAGATAGGGAGAAAAATGTCTCTTTCTCCACTCTCTCTACCCCATGCATAATTTTATAAGCCTCTACCATATATCCCTGTAGTCATCTCTTTTACAAAATAAAAAGCCCAGATGCTGTAGCCTTGCCTCATAAGGAAGTTTGTCCAGGCCCCTGACCATCTTGGTTGGGTAACAAGAGGTGTCATATTAACAGAGAATTCACTTCATTGCTGTGAAATGTTCAGGAGCACATGAGTAACGACTGTTTGTTTATGGTGGATTCTTTGTATTTATTGGAGCCCACATTGGGCTGATTTGAAGGTTAGGTCTCTCAGTGGTGAATTCATTGCTGTCATAATCGAGTCCATCCACCTTGCTGCTTGTCGTCCTCTTCTTCTCTTTTCTTCAACATTTCCCAGCATTATGGACTTCTCAAGGGAGCTGGGTCTTCGCATAATGTGTCCAAAGTATGATAGTTTGAGCCTGGTCATTTGTGCGAGTGAAAATTCTGGATTGATTTGTTTTATGATCCATTTGATTGTTTTCCTGGTTGTCCATGGTATTCTCAAAAGTCTTCTGCAGCACCAAAGTTCAAAAGTGTCAATACTTTTTCTGTCTTGCTTGTTCAAAGTCCAGCTTTCACATCCTTAGTGTGTCATGGGAAAAACCATTGTCCGAACGATTCTAATCTTTGTAGGTGTAGACACATCATGGCATCTAAATATTCTCTCAAAGGCCTTCATTGCAGCCCTACGAAGTGCTAGTCTGCAGCTTATTTCTTGACTACTGGATCCTTTACTGTTGGTGGTCGATCCTAAAAGGCAGAAGCTATCTACCACTTCAATGTCTTCATTGTTAATTCTGAGGCTGGTTGCTGTACCTGTTGTCATCAGTTTAGTCTTCTTTACATTTACATTTTTTCACTTGCTCCTTGAGTTTCACTATTAGAGCTTGCAGATCATCCACATTGTCAGCTATCAGAGTAGCGTCATCAGCGTAGCGCAGGTTATTGACGTTTCTTCCTCCAACTTTAAAACCACGCTCATCTTCTTCCAATCCAGCTTTCCTCAGTATATGTTCAGCATATAAGTTGAATAAATAAGGTGGAAGTATACAGCCTTGTCTTACTCTTTTGCCGATCTGGAACCTGTCTGTTTCACCATGTTCCATCTGGACTGTGGCTTACTAAATAATTATTGATAGTTCCTAAATGTTATTAGGATGTTACAAGTTTTATTGTAAGCCGCCCAGAGACATGAGTTTGGGCAGTATGCAGATATGCTGAATAAATAAAAATGTGCTTTCATTATCTCCTGTATTATGAGTGCAAAGAGGTAACTAGCAAAGAACCAGTTCGATTCGAGTTTGAACTGGACTGGCCCCTGTTCAAAAAGAATCGGTCCAAACCAGTTCAGCAGATATATTTGTAAAGGGGAATCTGGTGAGGATTCCTCTTTACAAGTAAAGAGAGAAAGAGTACTTAGTACCTTCTCTTTGCAGGTGGTGGCGACGGTGGCAGCAGGGGCTCATCAGATTCCTTGCTGGCCTCCTGAGGAACAGCCTGGGCTAGCTGCAGCCCAGTTTGTGGAGGCTATTTTCGTGACCACACATGCATGGAGGCCAGCACCGGCTTTCTTCAGGAGGCCGTCGGGGGTTTGGATGAGCCCCTGCCATCTGCAAAGAAAAGGTACTAAGTACCTCAGTGGATTCCCCTTTACATGTAGATACACAGAACTGTCCTGCAAATCAGTTTGGTCTGGTTCGGTGGCCAGACCAGACCTGGTTCAGCTGGATCCAGAATTGGACCGGGTTGCTTCAAATTAAATCCAAATTCTAACCGAACCAGCCAAACTGGTTCTGTGCACACCCTAGCTAGCTAGCGGCTAAGTGCCACCCGTAGTGGCTTTGTGATTGCAGCTGTTTGCACACATGAGTCAATCCTGAGAAAGATTTTTCTAAGGCGTCTTTGGGAAGTTGCTTCACTCAATCTGTGGGTTTGCATCATGAGAGAGAAGCTGTAGATTATGCACTCTTCTGCATATTGCAGTGTTCACTGATGTGCTGCCAGTTTCTTACTTCACACACAAGCTTGTTTTTCATAGTATTTCTCCAAGGTATATTAGATCACTAAATTCCCAGCCTTTCCTTGTTTAATTTCAATTTACCTGTCTCCACACTGGCGTATAGAAGAGACACCAACATCTGAATTTCCTGGGTTTGATGGAATTCAGGACTAGGATCCTTTTTAAAGATATAGGTATCTATATGTTATAGTCTCATGTTATATGATCTGGAACATCCACAAAGAAATTTAGCCCAGTTTCTGAACTGAGAAGAATTAATGTTTGCCTACTAATCTGTTCTTTTAAAACCTCCAAAAAAATTCTTCCATCTCCTTTCTAGGCAACTAGTCCCATTAACCCAGAGCTCTGCCTTTGTTAATCCTTGAATCAAAATTCAAGTGTTCAACACTGGTCCAGTAACCCCGCCGTTAGGGTTGTACATCATTCTGCCATTTCATTAAAATGTGTGAAACATGTTACTTCTGAAGAAGTGCCTTCTTACCAATCAATTATCCAAATGTGCCTTCTAACAGATCGATTTTCCTTGTTTTAATTAGTTGGCTGTTTCATCTCATGAGAACGCCACTCCAGTGAAACTGCTACACAATTCAGGAGGGCATCTGAATGGACCCGCACGTACCATTGGTGCAGCTCTGATTGGATATCTGGGTGAGATGAGCTGTTTCTTTTCAATGTTTAGTAGTAATATGTGGTTTTAGGTGCTTTAGTCACTGGCCAGGATCCAAAGGCTCAGATGTCAGCCCGGCATTTTCTAAATGCGGGTGTTTTTTCACAGGTGCTTACCAATTCCTGCAGCCTTAACTAACACCACCTTTTTAGATGCCAAAGCCTCACAAGGTGGCATCATGATCTCTCTTCCAAAGTTCTTGAGACTAATGTGACTGGATATGTAATATCTGAAATTCCTGTGTCTGTGGAATATTTTTGGTGAAGTAGAATGTCATCTGAAAATTGTTCACTTGATTCTTGAGCAGCCATGGGATGAAGTGTAGAAGGGAGCATTTTAATCTCTTGTTTTGCAGGATAGCCGCATAAGGATTTGTCACTACTAGAAGCATAAATAGATACTTTTTTCTGGGACTGAAACATGCTTTGCTGTGGGGGAAGGATTGGTATAGCACAGTGGCTAAGCAACTTAAGAATGAAAACAAAATTGTATAGGACAAGTTTGATTTGGTGCCTTTTGGCTGGCTGGCTGGCCTCCTTCCTTCCTTCCTTCCTTCCTTCCTTCCTTCCTTCTTTCAATTTATATACTGCCTGACTCCATAGGCTCTAGGCGGTTCACACAAAAACAAAAAACTCCAGCTATTAAAACAATTTAACCATTTAAACAACAATTTAACATAATATAAAACAGTCAGCAATTACTAAAAGCCAGGCTTAAAAATGTATTTTAAGAACTCTTTTAAAGGCTGGTAAAGATGTTAAGCCACACATGTCTATAGATCATTTGCATATGATCTTTAGGCAAGTGTGTTCAGATTCCCCTCCAGAAGTAAAATGCACTGTAAATCACATTGATCTTCCATAGTGTGTTAATTGTTCCATATATATATATATATATATATATATATATATATATATATATATATATTAGTTTCTACTCTTTAAAGGTTGTTGAGGGGTCCAAAGGCAATGAGGAATGTGTTAGTTGTCATACTGTAGTAAAAGTTAATTTTACTGTCATTTATCAATTGAACTAATTTTAATGAGTTTATTTTTGCCACCTTATGCTCAGGAGTAAGAACATTTGTCCCTAAGCCTGTTGCCACTACATTACAGTATATTGGTGGAGCAGCTGCTATTCTGGGTCTGGTAGCGATGGCATCAGATGTAGAGGGACTGTATGCTGCTGTGAAAGCCCTTGTGTGTGTGGTAAAGAGCAACCCTTTGGCTAGCAAAGAAATGGAAAGAATCAAAGGTTATCAGGTACGTAAGGAGCTAGGTGTAGCTGCTAGTATAGATTGCATTCTTATGTGACTCTGCACTTCAGACATTGATTGATACTTTAATAAAACAGATAAACATTGAATGCATCTTACTTTAAAATCCATTGAATGTTTTTTTTTGTACCATGAAAGTTTTGTGCTCATATGACTTATAACCTGAGATGCACCATAGTTTTACCCCAGAAGATGGTCATTGTTCCAGATCGGTGACATCTGCTAGCTCAGCAGAGACTCTAGTGAGCTGCCAAATCAAAGGAAGAACATATAGGAGCCTGAAGAGAAGTAAATAAGTGGAAGCTTCTGTTATTACTAATATTTTCAAGGGCCCTGCACCATCTGTGCCTGTTGAAGGGCATTTTAAGCCCATGGTGAGGGTGCTTTTTCTTACTTTCTTTTAAAATCTATTTTAAAACCTACTGGGTGGCATCCAAAAAAGTGCTAGTGCAAGAGAGTTAGTGCATGCTGTTTTCCCAGTCCCTGCCGTTGTTCCCCTTGCAGCCTCCGGAGTTTACCAAAAAAGCTGCTTCTGAGGGCTGAGAGAGCTTCGTCATCATGATGTGATGCAGTGCCAGTGGCTGCAGGGGGAGGAAGGAGTCGTGGAAGCTGTCGGGAATGCTTTTTGAGAGGCTTAGGAATCTGCAACAGGAAGAGGAGGTCTGGGGAAATGCTGTGTGCTTAACTTCCTTGCCACTCTGGGTGCCACCCATCAATTTGGTGTAGACAAATGAAAGGGATGCCTCTATAAATTTGTCGTAAATCTGTTAGCTTGGCTAACCCAACAGGATTTACAACCCCTTCAGCTCTCCCCCTGTGAGTTAAACAGAAAGTAGCAGCGAAGCTGCACGAAGGAAAACGAAAGACTCACAAAGAAAAATAGTAGTAAACGAATCAAATCCCCTGAACTAAACTACGTACCCCGCCTCTACGATAACTGAGTAATAACTGAAAAGAAAACAACAGAGCAAGGAATGAATAGAACAAAGGACACCAGAGGAAGGAATTAACAGAACAAGAAACACAGAGCAGGAAAGAACAGAACAAGGGCAAACTGGAACTTGAAAGGTTGAGGAATTCTAAGCAGGAACATGGTCTACTGTAAGCGAAAGTTGCTAACAGCATCTGTGCAAGTCACAGACTGCTTAATATATGGCTCAAGAGAACCGGCAGCCGATCAGGCTTCCCTGAGTCAGCACTTCTACTACCTCTCCTGTGATATCCTGCGCCTGCGTGTCTCCCACTGAGCCTTCCTCTTGAGACGTCTTCTCAAGACAGGTGAAATCCCAGCCTCCTGATCAACCTCCATGTCTGGCAGCTGTTCTGATTCCTCAGCTCCAGAGTCTGGTCTCCCTGCCAAATCCTGTTGCTGTGCCTCTGAGCCCTCATTCCCAACCAAGTCCTCCCATTCCTCCTCTGACTCTTCTGAGTCAGAGGTCTGAGCCATGACAAAATTGGAGGTGAATTTCTGTCATAGAAGAAGAAGGCACATAGAGCCTGTGAAACGAACCCATCTTTATAGGTAATATCAAAGATCTGGATCGTGATCCGTTGAGCCCATAAGTGAATGGGTTCTGCGCCTGCGCAGGCACCTCTCGGGCCGACTAGGTAGCTCCTCGCGACGCCCAACCGCCTTTCTGCACGTGCTCCTGCATTCCATCTATATAGTGCGGTTGGGCGTCTTCCGTTAGTTTCTGTTTGACCGCCACAGCGTTCAGACCTCGTGTGGGCTTCTCGGTAGACAGAAATAACAAACTTTACTTATACGGCTTGAAAATTGGTTTTGAATATTGGACAGGATAAACGGAATTGGATATTTGGCTTGTCGGACTAAGTTAGAAGACAGATTGGACTGATTTATCTGGCTTTACCTGGACTGCTAAACGGAATCGGAAACTTGTTTAACGGACTAATTTAGACGACAGATCGGACTGATTCTTTGGCTTTACTTGGATTGTTGTTGAATTTTGCAAATTGCTTCACGGACGGTGTTGACGAACTACAGTTCGGATTGCTTACAGACGAACTGCTTACGAAAAATGGAGAATAAAACAACGTTTAAGCGTTGTGGGAGGTGTCGGGCAAAGTTGCCATCCACCGACCATCATGATGCCTGCTTGTTGTGTCTCGGTGAGGAGCACAACACGGCAGCTTGTAAAATTTGCTGTGCATTCTCGAAACAAACGAGAACAAATCGGGCGTTGCGCCTTAGAGCCGCGCTTTATGAAGACGCACTCCGCCCGCCGACCCCGCGCCCTGTGGATCCGTCGACATCGACTATGGCATCGACATCGGCTGCGGTATCGGGTGCGGGGAGTCACGGAGCTGTCGCAGTACAGTCTAAAACCGTGTCTGATAAAGCTTTCAAGAGACCTTTGGAAGTCTCCTCGAAGGAGCACAAGCGGAAGGAAAAAAGGCATCGACGAGAGGAAAGCGTCGGGCATGAAGGTGAGAAGACTGGACGTAGGCTGAAAACCCCATCACCTTCCTCGGTGCAGGGATCGGAGGGCGAGTGGAATACAGAGCATCGAACTTCAAGCCCGGTCTCGACACCGAGAGCCTCGACGTCGACCTCGACATCGAGAAAGGAACGAAAAGACAAATCATCGGTACCATCACCCTCGACGCCGAAGCCCTCGACATCGAGGAGTGAGCACACCGGGGTCATTTCGACATCGAGCTCGACATCGACATCGAAGGCGAAGAGCAACCGTGACTCTTCGGTGCCGAGAGAGACTGTACACCGCGTCTCCCTCTCCCCTGCACACACTCCTCAACAGTCTCCCTCGACTCCACGGAACCAGGGAAGCCACCGCTCTGATAGAAGTGCGACTTCGGCACTCAGGAGCCTGATGGCATCGGATCCAAACACCCCTGCAGAATCCACATTCCAAGGGTTTGTGAGTGCAGGGTTGGATGAGGAGGAGGAGGAAGGGGAAGAGGAAGTGGAGTTGGAGCCGGCGCTCCCCCATCCAAGGACTCCATCGCTTTCCCCAAGAGTGGCAGCAGAACCTTTGATCCAGTCACCCTTGGCTGTGGTACCACCGTTGCCTGGGTATTTGGATGACAGCATACGCCATCCAACAACTCAACCCTCGCATACGTGTGGGTTCAGACACACACTCCCGCATGATTACGCGGAATATTTAAGGTGGAAGGCGCAACAACCCGACCCACAACCTCGGGTAGAGAGTCATCCACCTGCAGCCACTGCCCACAGGGAGAAACCAAGTGGGAAGCGGAAGAGAAAGAGCACTCCGCCACCACAGAGCCCATCGTCCAGAGAATCTTCTCCTGGGTCAGTGCATCAGGACTATGGTACTGAGGATACGGATTCTGATCGAGGCAGTGGACAGACAGAGCTTCCACCTGAAGTGCCACCTCGCCTTTCGAAATCCCCAACTGAAGAACTCAAAGCGTACCATGTAATGATTAGAGAGATGGCAGAGGCTTTGGGGTTAAATCTGCAGCTGCCAGATACTGAGTCTACCGACCCTGTTTACAACATGATTTTCCAGTCAAAGGCTTCGCATCCAGTATCTTTACCTATGATACCGACTATATCAAAGGCAGCAAAATCAGCATGGGAGACAGTGCATTCAGTGAATCCAACTTCGAAGCGCATTGAAAATTTGTATCGGATATGTGATGGAGAGGACACTTACCTGCTGGAACACCCGGATCCTAACTCCATTGTGGTGGATTGTGCATCTTCATCCAAGGGCGGCCGTCGACACACGACTCCTGGGGATAAAGAGGGCAGGAAAATTGATGTGTTAGGCCGCAGGCTGTATGCTACTTCAAGTCTAGCTATCAGAATTGCAAATTACGCAGCGTGTATGGCGAGGTACACTCACCTCCTATGGGACAATTTACTCCATGATTCGACCTCCATGTCCGCGGAGGAGCTGCAAACTAGACTCCATGAGGTATACGAAAGGACGACCGCAGTAACAAAACAGCAGCTTAGTACTTTCAAACACTTAGCTGAAACTGAATCCAGAGCCATGGTGACAGCAGTCACCATGCGTCGCTATGCCTGGCTACGGGCAACATCTCTCCAGCCAGACATGAAAGACAGGGTTGAGAATCTGGCTTTTGATGGAAAGGGTCTTTTCCATGAGAGTACAGACGCTACCATGGAAACACTAAAAAAATCTAAATTTACAGCAAAAACTTTCATGGTATCCACTTCAACAACTGGCTCCAGAGCATACAATCCCAATAGACAAAGGCCATATCGTTACCCAGATAGGGGAGGCTTCAGGAGACAGAACAAGCCCTACCAGAGATCTAGAGGCTTCCGGAACAACAACAACAACGGCAGCAATAGAAACAAAAGCCAAAATAATCGTCATAACAACAAGGAGGCTGCAAAGCAGTCGTTTTGATTGCAATGTCAGCCCACTACACTTAGACACAATTGCCAGGACCACTACCATCGGCCCTGTAGTTGTCAGCTCAGACATCAGACTGGCAAGCCATGCTATGGCATGGCACAACATAACATCAGATCAGTGGGTTCTGAGGATTGTGGAGACGGGTTATGCAATAGAGTTCACAGCTCTACCCCCGTTCTCGGGGCTCCGTTTCACGAGATCAACACCAGTGTTGGAAGAAGAGATAAAGGTGTTATTGGAAAAGAGGGCAATTGTGACAGTGCAGTGGGCGAAGAGGTTGTCCGGATTCTACTCCCGCTATTTTCAGATACCCAAGCGGGATGGGGGGATACGGGCAATCATGGATTTGAGAGACCTCAACGATTTTGTCTGGACCCGGAAGTTCAGAATGACGACGTTGCAGGAGATTCTACCCTTTCTGGAGCAGGAAGAGTGGGCGGCAACGTTAGACCTGAAAGACGCTTACTTCCATGTGGGCATCCAGGAAAATCACCGAAAGTATCTACGCTTTACGGTGGGGACTACGATTTACCAATATACTGTCCTCCCTTTCGGACTATCAACAGCTCCAAGAGTCTTTACCAAGGTGGTGGCAGTGATAGTTGCATTCCTTCGCACTCAGGGCCTAGTGGTCTACCCGTATTTGGACGACTGGCTCCTGGTGAGCAAGGACAGAAAACTGTTGGAGACTCAAATTCAAACGATGCTACATCTTCTCCAGGAATTGGGGGTAAATGTGAACTGGAAAAAGTCCAACTTGACCCCAAGAAAGAAACTCAGTTTCATAGGTGCCATCCTCGATTTAGAGCAACGAAGGGCATTCTTGCCGATGGAGAGATGCATTCAGATCATCGCGTTGGCAACTCGATTCCACAACCAACCGGACCAGAGAGCAAGGGTGATCCAGAGGCTTTTAGGCATGATGGCTTCGTGCAACACAACGGTTCGTTACACGAGACTACGGATGAGACCCCTTCAACGGTGGTTCTTGAACCACTTCCGTCTCAATGTGGACAGCCAGAACATGCTGTTGCACCTTCCCAGGGGTGTACAAGCTTCCTTGCAGTGGTGGATGAAGGGAGTAAATCTCTTACAAGGAGTACCGTTCAGACCTCTGCTTCCGAAAGTGTGGATCACAACGGACGCATCCCTACAAGGGTGGGGTGCGCATTGCGCCCGAGATTGCATTCAGGGTCAATGGACGCCTCATCAGGCAGAATACCATATCAATTATCTGGAGCTAATGGCTGCATTTTTGGCGTTAAGAGCTTTCGAACCACAACTAAGGGGATCTGTGGTACAGATCCAGATGGACAATACTACAGCTATAGCTTATCTAAACAGACAGGGAGGGACAGTTTCTCCAAGACTCTGCACCTTGTCGATGAAGTTGTGGGACTGGTGCATCGCCCATGCCATATATCCAGTGGCGATTCACATCAGAGGGGTGGACAACCACCTGGCGGATGCTCTCAGTCGGAGCACTCTGGACAATAAGAGACACGAGTGGGAGGTCAAGGGAGATTGTATCAGACAGATTTTCGATCGTTGGGGCACCCCTGCGGTGGATGTATTTGCCACGGAGGGGAACAAAAAGTGCAAGAGATACTGTTCTCGTGCGGGAATAGGTGTGGGGTCTCTGGGAGATGCATTTCAGTACGAGTGGAGCAAAGGGCTCCTTTACCTGTTCCCGCCGTTGCCTCTCCTAAATCGGGTGTTGGCACAGATCCTAAGGGACAAGGCAGACTGCATACTGGTGGCCCCGTGGTGGCCACGTCAGCCGTGGTTTGCCCTGCTGCTTCGCCTGTGCAGAGGGCAGCATTACCGACTACCACCAATGTCAGATCTCCTGCAGATGGCAGGGGGCAGGGTACTGCACCCAGAGATAGAGACCCTAAAACTAACAGTGTGGAGAATAAACTTTTAAACAAAATTCTGTTAAATAGCAGACGCAGGTCTACTAGGCGTAGCTACTTCTGTAAGTGGAAACGATTTAAAGCATATGCTAAGGCGAGTGGATTCAAAGCACGGACGGCGTCTGTGCGCCAGGTGCTGCTTTATTTAACTAGCCTGAAAGTGAAGGGCCTAGCAAATGTATCATTGAAACTGCATCTGGCTGCTCTATCCTCGAGACTTCCGGGGTGGGATGGAAAGACAGTATTTACTCACCCCGAGTGTAAAAGGTTCATGAAAGGGCTGAATAATCTCTATCCTCCACTTAAGAGACCTTTGGAGCAATGGAGTCTGTCTTTGGTGCTTTCTGCATTAACGGAGAAACCCTTTGAACCATTACATGAGGCTAGTTTGCGGTTATTAACGCTAAAAACTGCATTTTTGATCGCAATAACTACAGCGAAAAGAGTGGGGGAATTGTCAGCGCTAAGGGCGGACAAACCTTACACACAATTCTACCCACATAAGGTGGTGATGAGGCTGGACCCTAACTTTCGTCCAAAGGTGATAACAGGGTTCCATCTGAATCAAGAAATAGTCTTGCCAACCTTTTTTAAAGATCCTCAGTCTCCTTTGGAGAAGGCACTGCATGCTCTGGACGTGCGTCGTACACTGCTATATTATTTGAAGGGGACTAAGGAGCACAGAAAGTCAAATAAACTGTTTGTGGCCTATAAAGGCAGGAACAAGGGGAGGCCGGTGTCTCGGCAACGTATTGCCCATTGGCTAGTGGAGCTAATCTTGTTGGCTTATAGACTGCAGAATGTAACGCCGCCAAAAACTATAAGGGCTCATTCTACTAGAGCCTACTCAACCTCGGCAGCTCATCTGTCAGGGATTAAGATGGATGACATCTGTATTGCTGCAACATGGTCATCGCAACAGCCGTTTATAAAACATTATGCAGTGGACCTGCGCATGGCGCGACAGGCGGAATATGGGCGAAGTGTGTTAAAAAGGGTGTTGCCTTAGAGGGCATTCTTCTGCACCCACCACCACGGAGGGTCAGCTAACTAATCACCCATTCACTTATGGGCTCAACGGATCACGATCCAGATAAACAGGTTGCTTACCTGTAACAGGTGATCTGGTAGTGATCCGTTGAGTCCATAAGACCCGCCCAAAGGCCATCCCCACTGCAGAAGTAGATTCATCATTTGGCAGATTGCGCATACAAGGCGGTCTGCACAGAAAACTAACGGAAGACGCCCAACCGCACTATATAGATGGAATGCAGGAGCACGTGCAGAAAGGCGGTTGGGCGTCGCGAGGAGCTACCTAGTCGGCCCGAGAGGTGCCTGCGCAGGCGCAGAACCCATTCACTTATGGACTCAACGGATCACTACCAGATCACCTGTTACAGGTAAGCAACCTGTTTTTATTCTCCCTGTCACTGTCCAACAATCTGTGTCATTGTCATGATTTGGAATGAACTGTTTTGTGCACCCGGCTCATTCCTCTTGCAGCTTCTGAACAGAGATTGTCTGTATGAATCCCATTTACCAATAGCACAGTGAGATCTTGATCATCATTTTGAAACCACTTTATTGGCCACTCTGGATCTGATTTGCTTTTCAGTTAAGCAAGACTTTAAATGCTGAGGTGGTTGCTGTCTTCTAGAAACATTTAAAACAGGAGTGTGCAAGGTCCACAAGGTTGGTATTTCCATATCTGGACAGAAATAAATAAAAATTCAGAGGGCATTTGTCCATTATTTAGAAATCGCTTCCCTCCTAAAACAAAAAACCACCAGATAAACATTATGAAAGCCCAAGGTAATGGATTCAGAAATGCTGAGAACTTGTGTTTTGAAATGTAACTGCCTGCTTTCTCCTGGACTCTCTATTATATTCACTTGAATGATCAAAGATTTGACTTGTAAAAGAGGATCTCACACTGAAGTATTTTTCTTTTTCTTTTGACAATGTGGAAGTGCAACACTGGTCAGAGAACAGTTTTTTTTCATTTTACAATCAGTGCTGTTTTAAGGCTAATGTCAATTTCACCTCTTTCTGCTTTTTCTGTATGGTATTCATGGTTTACTATGAAAGAGTGTGTGCTCTTGGTCTTCAATTTTCTTTTTAAAACCATGGCTGTGTGAATGGTGCCAACCTGCTGCCCTACTTCCATTGTCCTTGGGTGAAGTTGTTATTTCCTTTGACTGCAGAATGCTTTAAGAATGATAAATGATCATGGCTGGCCTCCTCTAACAAAGCATTGGTGCAACGGGATAAGTACTGATGCATCTGAAAAATTCAGCTAGCTCATCTCCACTCTTGGCTTAGAGATGGGGAAAATTTCAACAACCTCCCCTTCTTCAGGAAGTGCTCTTTGCCTCCGGGAAATATGTCCCTGACTGATTCCTCAGCTCCAGAGTCTGGTCTCCCTGCCAAAATTATCTTGTATTATCCAGTATTATCTTGTGACTCTATGTCCATGTGTTGTTAAATTTTTATTTCAGCTACTGGCAATGCTGTTGAAGAAGAAACGCTCTCTTCTGAACAGCCACATTCTTCATCTGACCTTTTCCTTGGTGGGGACTGTTGACAGTGGACATGAAACATCAATTATTCCAAATTCAACTGCTTTCCAGGACCTGCTGTGTGACTTCGAGGTACAGAGAGCATCCCTGAAAGCTATAAATTATTAGGATCATTAAGCAAATCCAGGGCAACTAGCACGCTATTGAGACAGATTTGCTTTTGAGAACCTTGTGCTTCATATATAATGCAGAATATTTGTTTGAATGTCCCTTTTACGAGCTAAATTCACTGACAGAAATAACATGGAATCAGCCTTGGGCTGTTTCCAGGATAACACTTTGCCCTTATTGAAATACAGCGTGGGGGACATTGTGCTTAAATTGATAGTTATTTTTCATGGAAATTGTGCTGTCAGACCTATTTGATTGAAAGCAAGGTGAAGTGCTGAGGGAAGGGCAGGGTGAACCAGCAAGGAAATAGCAAGGGTAGTATCTCCTAGTTGGTCAGAGCAGTGGACTCCTCGTGTGCAAACCTTTCCAGGGGTGTTACCATCTGGACTGCTCTTTGTATAAATTGGTCTATCTTGCTTGCCTCCCTGCAGTTCCCTTTTACCAGGACTGGGTGGTAGGCCACAGGCAGAATTTCCACCTGAACATCCCCTAATTTTCTATTTCAAGACCTACTGCTGACTCTCAACTGCTGCCAGTCTTAAGAGAGCCAGCACAGTGGCAATAGCAGCAGTGTTCCCTGTAACTAGGGATATGCATGGAACTGTTTGGCACTTCACTCTAGGAGCGCTGGACCTGTTCCATCAACCAACGTCAAAGCCGTTACGGAGGGCACAGGGGGTGGGGGTTCCTTTAAGGGGCAGAGAAGGCGCTGCTTACCTGCCAGCCCCCGCCCCGCCGCTTCCCCCGCTACTGGCACTCTCGCAAAAAGTGGGGGCACGCGAGGCTGCAGCATGTTTCCCTGCAGCCCCAGTCAGTGTTGGCATGGAAGTGCACAGGGACATGCGCGTCGGCCACTTCCGTGTCGATGCCGACCGGGGCTGCAGGGAAGCATGCTGCAGCCCCGCACACCCACTTTTTGCAGTGGGAAAGCGGTGGGGTGGGGGCTGGCAGGTAGTCAGCACCTCCTCTGCCTCTTAAAGAAACCCCACCCGGGTCTCCTGGGAGTGCACGGAACCTGTTCCGTGCACATCACTGCCTGTAACAGGGATTTCCAGGTGTTGGAAACTACAGCTCCTATAATCCCCAGCCAAAGGTTATTGCAGCTGGGTAAGCTGGGCGTTATAGTCAACAACATCTGGGAATCTCTGTTACTGCGAACACTGAGTGGCAGCACTGTCAATAGATACTGGGTGGCAGGGAAGGTGTCTCCTGTGGATGGAGCAGGTATTGTGCAATTCACTGTGCAAGGCTGTCTTATACGATGAGACACGAAAGGTACCCCTCTGTGTTAGAATGCAAACCCTATGAATTTGGATAGACATTTAGACCATGGGCTCCCAGGCTTGGGCCCCCAGATGTGGGGACCACAGTCTGTGGAGATGATGGGAGTTGTAGTCCAGCAGCGTCTGGAGACCTGAGATTGGGAGCCCTGGTGTAAAATAATACCAAGAAGACTGTGGGAGAAAGGGGAGGGCAGGTTAGACTAGACTTCCCAGAAAAAGGAGAATTTTGAGGAGGTCCCTAAAGCCTGAAAGGGAGTTTGCTGTGGTGGACAGGTGAGGTAGGGTGTTGAGGCTACTTGAGATCTGGAGATGTGATACCGTGGTAGGTATGAGGTAGGAGATGAAGAATGGGGAGAAAGAAAGTGGCAGTAAGTTGCCTCAGATGAAATGGAAAGAACACAAAGGGGAATGTTTGAACAAGTGAGTTGAGATAAACTAGAAGTGGAGAAGCAGCTATTTAAATGAAAGTCTGTTCAACCATGAGGTTGATTTCCTGTAGCTTTCCAGTTCACTTTTGAAACTGGAAAAGGTGAGCAGCAAGAGAGAGCAATTATTTTAGCAGCAACAGAGGGCTGACTGGTGGAGGTCTGTGAAGAGGAGCTGAGATGAGGGATGACTAGGCCATGAATTGAGGGCTTTAGTGATGATAAGCAAGAAGAGGTGCATCATGTCCTATATACAGAACTCTTTCTCTGAACATTTTCTTACCACTATCAAGCTGCTACCCATTCTTAGCAGATTCTTTTCTTTTTGTTGTCCCTGCTTAAAAAACAATTTTTTTTTTCATGAAGTAAAACCGAAGTTATAGTCACACATTTGTTTTTGGAAGGATGAGGGATTGATTAAGATTTAAGCAGCTTTGCTTAATTTAAATTGTGTTCTTTATCATTTAGTTTTCAGATGGCTTCCCCCCGGCCCCCTCATAATTTGTAATGGAAAATGAAAAGGGTAAATCTTGTCTCCTTTTAACATCAATTCAACTAGAAGATGGCTTTAGTTTTTCTTTTAAATTGAAATGTTGGACTTTTACGGTTTTAGTGATCTGACAATTGTGATCTGCAACTGGATATAAAGGATGATTGTTGAAATAGCTTGACAATTACACTCATGCTCTTTCTTCCAATGAAGAAATTGAAGTGAAGGCCAAGTCAAAAAGAGCAACTGACCTTTCTAGTCTGCAGTAACTGCTAAAATGAATAGCATATACCAGATATAAGTCAATTGTATTTTCTGTTTCAGGTCTGGCTTCATGCACCATATGAACTTCATCTGTCATTATTTGAGCATTTCATTGAACTTCTCACTGAATCCAGGTAATAACAGATACACATTTTTGCCTTGTGTATCATTTACAGTCCAGACATTTCCTCTTAGTCAATAACTTCAGAAGGTAATGTCTGTTTACTTTAGTTTTATTCTGATGCATGGTTTAATTTGTGTGTGATTGGGTGGAAAATTGGAAAGAAAGATTTACACTCATGAATGTGCACAGACTGAGAGTCATGGAGCTAGGCTGAATAGAGATTATCCATTCCTGGTCATTTTCTTATGCCCCATTTTGATAATGTTGGATTTCGCATTAGAAACTATATTCTCATTACATGGTATGGTCACAGCCATGTAGATTTCTAGGTTCACCTGCCAATCATTCAGTGATGTTTGTATGGGATCTGCTCTCAAAACTGACGCACAGAGTTTAACAGAAGCTGGAGTACGTTACTCAAACGGTGAGATGCTTATGTATTAAGTTGTCCTCTTTCCTTTCAGTGAAGCAGCAAAGAATGCTAAATTGATGAGGGAGTTCCAACTAATCCCAAAACTCTTGCTGACTCTTCGAGATATGTCTTTGTCTCAGCCAACTATTGCTGCTATTAGCAATGTATTGAGTTATTTGCTTCAGGGATTCCCCAGCAGCAATGACCTACTCAGGTATAGTGAAGATTCGCTAAGCTCAGGCTTTCTAAAGATAAGAAATTTTATGTTCCTCTGTGATTGTACATTTTTATTTATTTCAGTTGTTTTTCCTTTCTATCTTTATAATTAGTCCTTGAAAACGTGCTCGTGGGAATGCGTCCCGTTACCCAGCAGATTGGCTGGGCAGCAGGCAGGGTGGCGGGAGCTCACACGTGGCAGGAGGCCATTGAGCTGCTGCCGGGGGAAATGGCAGCGTTTGGGCCGAGGAGGTGGTGGCTGGAGGGGACGGAGAAACTGCAGGCGGTGGGGGGGAGAGCAGCGGGCTGGGCGGGCATCGGAGACACCCGCTGGAAGACAGAGTCAGGGAGAAGGGGCTGAAGGGGGGGGAGAGTCGAACTAGGAGCGCAGATGCTATGCGCCCAGTCAGCTAGTTAATTTTTATATCCCTTGTATAAAAACATAGTCCTTGTAGGAGAGACGGGAATGTTTAGCCATAAAACAAGGTCAGCACCTACCAACCTAGAGATTATAGTAATAGCAATAGCACTTACATTTATATACCGCTTTATAGCCGGAGCTCTCTAAGCGGTTTACAATGATTTAGCATATTGCCCCCAACATTCTGGGTACTCATTTTACCGACCTCGGAAGGATGGAAGGCTGAGTCAGCCTTGAGCCCCTGGTCAGGATCGAACTTGTAACCTTCTGGTTACAGGGCGGCAGTTTTACCACTGCGCCACCAGGGTTTATTATAAACCTTTCATTGGTTCATTATAAACCTTTCCCGGTCTTCAGTTTTGTCTTGTTTGCCTGCATGTTGGGAAGTATAGTAATCTTTTATAATGACTGCAGTCTTTAAGCCTTCCAAGGTTCATTTCAAATTACTTTGGAGGTGATAATCCTCTAATTCCCTGTTTCTAAGTGGCTTGTTTATAGTGGCTGATTTACAGAGCAAGGACGCCTTGGTTCATTGAGAGTGCAACCAAATGGTACTTCCCAGTTAACTACAGCAGGGAAATGGCAGTTTCTGGATAGTGAGGCCTCGACAGTCATAAAAGTGGGTTCTGTTCCTGCTTAGGCCTGCTTCAGGTAGTATTCATTAGCTCCTCATGACTCCTTTTAACCACCTCTGCACATACCGTGCAGTACCTATTACGGCAGTTATGTGTCCTTTATTCAGTTTCTTCCATGATTCATCCACTTTTATGACTGTCGAGGCCTCACTATCCAGATAGACAGGTTGCTTACCTGTAACAGGTGATCTGGTAGTAATGCCTCGACATTCATTAAAAAACCCCATCCTACCCCGCTACAGAGTGCAAGAGAAACGAGAAATCACTTACTATATCCATTTCAAAGGGAAAGTTGCAAAACTTGGATTTATCGGTCGGCCATTCAGAAACTGAGTAATGGATGCCTAACCGCTGTAATAGGTACTGCACAGCACGTGCAGAGGCAGTTAAAAGGCGTCACAAGGAACTAATGAATACTACCCGAAGCAGGCTTGTGCAGGCACAGAACCCACTTTTATCAATGTCAAGGCATCACTACCAGATCACCTGTTACAGGTAAGGAACCTGTTTTTTTGATGCATTCTCCTTCCCCAGGAAGCCCTCTGTGCCACCTAAAAATATGTCCCTGAAGGCTACAGGACCCTCAGGGGCATATATTCAGGAGGTGCAGACAGTTTCTTTGGGGAAGAGGGAGTGTCAAAAATTGCAGCTTCCCTGCTGCACTGGTGCAGTTAGTTGGGAAGGGAAGTTCTATTAGGCTGCACCGGTGTATCCCTGCTCTGTACGTCAGCTGGTATCTTGATCTGTATTTGTATCCTAGACAACCTGGTTTCAGACTGAGACTGAGGCAGCTGTAATAATTCCTAATACATGCCAGTCTGTATTTTTTTTCAGAAAAAAATAATAATAATTATCTCTTAGTATTGCTTTTACTCTGCAGCTGATGCTACTAATTAATGACAAATTAAACTCCATCTGCCACACCAAGTACATGCCACTTTTCCCCCTTCTATCCATCAAGGTTTGGACAGTTCATTGCTTCTACTTTGCCTACATTGGCAGTCTGTGAGAAATTTGTCGTCATGGAGATGAACAATGAAGAAAAGCTTGACACTGGTAAGTAGTTCTCGGTTCCTGAGAAATAGTGGAGGAGAAGGAATCATTTGATGCATGCTCTTTCATAACCATTGATACTGTTCTCTGCATTTTCAATCTTAGAGGTCATTCACGCAATCAAAAACTGTGTTCTACCTGGGTTTGGGAGCTGTGTCTGATCCCAATTTCTGGTTGTGTAGAAGCAAGGTAGGAGGAAAAGCTACCCAGGTTTTTCCTTCTACCTTGCTTCCACACAACCAATAATTGGAAGCACACACAGTTCCCAAACCTGGGTAGAGCACAGTTTTTGATTGTGTGAGTGACCTCCTAGTGTGCCTGACTTCAGTATAATGACCTATTTGCTTTTAATGTACATTTATGTTGTACATTGTGAAGCCATACATGTAGCCTCAGCAACCTCCCAGTTCCTTCATTGTTATCTCTGCTGGGCTCCCAGTTTCACCGGGGTGGGGGGTGGCGCGGTGCTTCCAGAGAGCACTTTCTCTTTGCTCAGCCGCCACCACTACCATGAGGCATCACTAAAGAGCAACACCAGAGGCTATTGGCCCACTGGCTCTCCTCTTGAGTAGACATTGGGCAAAGGATGGGGGAGTCTGCTAGTTTGTGGGTGGAGTATTTGTATGTGGAGAGCTGCCCTCCCCCATGACTGAACGCAACTTTTTTCA
Organism: Hemicordylus capensis; assembly: GCF_027244095.1. Classification (NCBI taxonomy): domain Eukaryota; kingdom Metazoa; phylum Chordata; class Lepidosauria; order Squamata; family Cordylidae; genus Hemicordylus; species Hemicordylus capensis. The sequence goes on along the minus strand of NC_069661.1, from coordinate 19,822,174 downwards.
ATTTTATGTTTATAAGCAAGCTTGAAGAACTAAATGGTGAAAGGGAGGAAATAAATCTGTTAAATGAATATGTATTTTTTTTCTGAAGTAGAATTGCATAACCTTTGGCTCTCCCACTGCTTTTGAACAGCAGCTCCCATCATCCCCAGCCACACTGGCCTATAGTCAGAGACGATGGAAGCTGTAGTCTAGCATCTGTAAGAGGGCTGAAGTTGCAATGCTGTTCTAAAGTGTATGGTCTCTTCTCCATTTCATACTACACACAGTCGTCTCACTTCTTCCCTCTACTTGATTAAAACCACTTGGCTTTTGTGGCTAGCTGAATTTGAAAGAAGAGTGGCTAAAATTTGCTTGCTTTAGAGGAGTGGCATCTCTTTCAATGAGATCCCAAGCATTCTTGCTAGGGAGTAAATCCCAGTGATATACTCTTCTGAATCAAAAATGCTTAGGATTGCCTTATTGTTCAGTTGAAGAGCATAAATCTGAAAAAGAGGTACAGGTATTAACCATGAGTACAAAAAGGTCAAGCCCCCCAACTTTGAAAGGAAGAGAATCTTTTAATTAGGAGGACCCTTTTGAAGTTGTTGCTTTCCAAGATTATAATCTGCAAAGCTCAGCTCCCAAGGGAGTTTCATTTATTTCACTGGGAACTTTCATGAAAATAAATGCCAATGGCTTATATGCTAAAAGCAGAGACCTATGTAGAAAACTCTGAGAAATTACTTTAGCAGAAAAATGTAGGGAAAACTGTCTTACTACATGGTATGTAATTTTAAATCTCCTCCCAGCCATCTTGAGCATTAAAAAGTACCCATGCAAACATTTTTTCCACTTTATTTTCTTTTTCAGATGACCTGAATTTCCAATTAAGCTTATTCTTTTTATGTGCAAAGAAAACCAACATCCAAGAGACCTATCACTTTTAACCATAGGTGACTAACTCCCCCGCATTCAGCTGTTACAGTCACTTTCATATAACTTTGTAGTTCATTTTGCAAACTGCAACTTCACAATGAATTTGCAGGTGGTCTGCATGAAACAAGGCTGTTGAGTTGTTGCGAACCATAAATTCTATTAAAAGACAGGAATAAACAGATTCTAACATATCTTTTACATGCAACATAGCTGTTTTTCTCAATCACATTGTGCTGTTATAAATTATCTGGCAGTTTTGTTGGAGTTTTGTTGTTCCTTTGGGGAAAGTAAAACAAGTTTAAAAGGATAAAATAGAGTTCATAGTAAAGTTGCTCTTACTCTCATCTTTGTGTCATTTCTGATGACAATTGTTGTTGAATCAATCCCTTCCTATGTCTATTGCCCCTTGCTCTGAAAGGCCTTTATAGCGATTGTGCATATTTGCATGAATGGAAAAATGAATCTTATTACTATATATTTTTTTTGTGTGTTTAAATGATTTGGCTATATGATGGTTGGATGGTTCACTTCTGTTTTCCTCATGTACTGAGAGCATGGAATATATTTTATAATATGACAAAATAATCATTTAAGTTTAGACTTCTGCTGTATGAATTTGTGCATCATTTACTCAACCTTAACTGTACTGTAGGCACAATCACTTACAAACATTTTTACTGGTTCTTCCCCCACCACTACCACCCGTGATGACTCCAGTTGCATAATCTGTAAATATGGGTTGACATCATAACTGAGCATGTGCCCATGCATCAAGAAGGATGTGCAGAGCTTTCTGAGCACTGCTGAGGGTATTGTGTGTGTGTGTGTGTGTGTGTGTGTGTGTGTGTGTGTGTGTGTGTGTGTGTAATTTTCACTGATCTCTCCTTCCCCAGGAAGTGCTATGTACCACCTGAAAATGTGCGCCTGAGGGCTGTGCGGCTCTCAGAGACATATTTTCAGATAATGTGGGGTACTTCTGGGGGAAAGAGAGATGAAAATTACTCCCCCTCCCCCCGCTGCACATTGGACTCAGCAGAGCTCAGGAAGCTCTCCATAGCCAGGACGCTTCTTCCCATTGTGTGCACACAATCAAGATTTTGACCATGGTTTCCAATGGGAGAGCCTATTCCAAACACAAGCAGCCTCAGCCTTCTGCTTCCGGTTTTATTATTTTTGGTTGGTTTGTTTTAAACCAATCATGGGGTGTGTGTGGGTGTGTGTGTGTGTGTGTGTGTGTGTGTGTGTGTGTGTGTGCGAGAGAGAGAGAGAGAGAGATCTCGATCTGTGGTTATTTTAGAACATAGAGTAAGAAGCATGTAAGAATGTAATAAACATTAGAGGTTGTATGCTTCAAAATTAATTTGACCTGGGCATTTTGATTTTTAGGAACAGAGGAGGATTTTGGAGGTCTTGTTTCTGCAAATCTTATTCTTCTGAGGAACAGACTGCTGGATATCTTGCTTAAACTTATGTATACATCTAAAGAAAAAACAAGTGTCAACTCGCAGTAAGTACAGCTTACCTAAATTTTGCTGGAAAATGTGACTCTTAACGCGAACCTGTAATGAAAAGGAGACTTTGCCGTCCTCTCCTTGCAAATTCTGTCACTCGGTTCCAGCTGCTTCAACAAATCACTGTAATTATCTTTGTGTGGCACAGCTGTCCTGCAGGGGGCAGTTGCCAGCACAGCAGTGCTGATGGCTAATCTGTACCAATGGTATTGCATAGTTAGGGACAATGATCTGGTTCGTGATCCATTGAATCCATTAGAAATGGGTTGTGTGCCTGTGCTGAAGCCTATCAGTGTGGACTACCACAGCTCCTTTTGGTGCTTGCACCCCGTCCCAGGTGACATGTGGCTATTTCAGGTGGGAGGAAGCCCAGTGCTTCAGTTCCTTTGCGACCACTGTAGTGATCAGTTTCTCGGTCACTGCGGCTCCTTTGTACTGGATCCCTTTCGTTCGTGAGTTCTAGAATTATTCATTCATTCATTCATTCATTCATTCATTCATTCATTTTAAAAATTAGACTGATTCATTGGCTTTTGGACCGTGGCCTGCTTAAAACTACATTTTTACTCCTTAAATAATTGAGGTGACAGATCGAACTGATATCTTGGCTAAACAGTAACGGAACGTTGACGACAGCTATGAATAATCCTAACGGTCAGAGAAGAAAATGGATTAAAAAAACTTTTAAAAGATGTACTGAATGTAATGCTAAGCTGCCTTCTCAAGATGGTCATGACTTGTGTTTAATATGCCTTGGAGAAGCCCACAATACTTCTTCGTGTAGAGTTTACCAGACTTTCTCGAATCAAACTGGTCGTAATAGGGAGCTTCATCTTCTGGCACCTCTTTATAATGATGCCTTGAATCCCCTGGTTCCATCTAAGGAGGAGGCAAAATTGTCTCCCAGGCCATCTGGCTCGAGGGCTGAGGTTTCAGCCCAGTCTAAGCCCTTGAGGTCTATGTTTAAGTCTCCCAAACCACTGAAAAAACATGGAAACAAAATGGTGGAGGTGTTGGAGCCCGCCAAAAAGAAAAAGGCATCGACATTGGGAGATACTCCTTCTCCTACTTTGGCACAAGATGTTAAGATAATGCCAGTGACAAGACTGTCAACATCAAGCTCTTCTGCTCTGGTTCTATCCACCTCGATGCAGCCAGCCTTGACCTCGTCTGTGAACAAATCAGCTTCGAGATTGGCACCAATAGCATTGATATCAGAATAGTCATCGATGTTGATGCGATCAGCTACTGCTGTGCTTCCTTCAACATCGAGACCATCGACACCGAGACCAACTCCCTCAGTATCGAGGCCTGCGTCTGCCCAGAGAGCAGCTTCTCTTTCCCCAGCGCCAACACCAATAAAATCTCTGTTGATGCTGACAATTAGAGAGCAACCATCAACATTCAACATGGCGATTTTGACAGAAACAGTGACTCCATGTCAGTTTCGATTGAGTATCCTCGATCACTTTCAAGATCGAGGATATTGAATCGGCACCCAGGGGACTGGAACTTTGGACCCCAATACGGCACAATCTTTACTTTCTATGTTGGGTTCCAATAATACTACCTCTTCAACCTTTAGGGGATTCCCACAATCTGCAGAGCATGGAACCTATTCAGTTTAGCAGACCCACCTTCTTCTCAACAACATCCACCTGTGTGCTGTGCACTTACAGCTGCACATCTAGCTACTACAACTAGCTGGCACACCTGCGGCTTCTCACACTGCACACCTTCCTCTACCTCTTGTGCAACCTCATCCAGATCTGGCAGACAGCACACCACCCCTGCACATAAAGAGGGAAGAAAGTTTGATGTACTTGGGAGGAAAATCTACTCCACTGCCTGCTTATCAGTAAAGATAGCCAATTACTCAGCCTGCATGGCTAATTTCAGTCATTGCCTCTGCGATAGTTTGGAGCAGGACATGGATAACCTTACTCCAGTAGAGTTTAAAGCACATTTCAAGAAGACCATATTGAAATCTGCAGCTGTGACACGACAGTAGCTAAGCACCTGGCTGAATCAGAGTCCAGGTCAATGACTGCTTCGATTACATTAAGGTGCCATGCAAGCTCAGATCAGCTTCCCTTCAGTATGACATGAAAGATACAATAGAAGGGCTTCCATTTGAGGGAAACAGTTTGTTCTTGGAACAGACAGACCCGACTATGGAAAAACTCAAAAAGTCAAGTTCACGGCAAAGACTTTTACATCGGCTTCTACATCCTCGTGTGCCACAGAATTTCAGCCTTACAACAGACCGTGTTCCAATTACAGACAGCAAGACTGCAGAGATTTCAAAAAGGTTTACCAGCCATACAATAAAAAGCATTACCAGTCAAAGAATAATAGCAATCAGGGCCACCGTAACAAACAGATGGAGGCCCAGAAACAGCATCTTTAAGGTCAACAACAGCTCATCGGACCATTGTTCAACAGAGGACTCCAGCCTTGTTCAAGCATCAGCCTCTCCCAATAATCTGACTCCGGTAACGTCAGTCTCCTACATAGGGGCTATCCTGGATACGCGAACAGGAAAGGCCTATTTACTGCAAGAGAGATTTCAAACCATCTCAGAACTCGTGCTTCAGTTCTGAACTAAACTGGGGCAGTGCACAAGGCAGGTTCAACACCTCCTAGCCAATTCATCCCACATGTCTGAAAATGAGAAAAATGCAATAATGGTTTATATCCACCTTCTGTCTGAATATAGACAGCCCCAAGAAATGGTTAAACATTCCTCCTCAGATCCTTCAATCCTAGAGTTGGTGGACCCATGCGGAAAACCTGCTACAAGGTTTTCCTTTTCAGCCAGCAGTGGAGTATATCTTTGTTCCTTTCTGCTCTGATGGATGCCCCTTTTGAGCCCCTGGCTACAGCTAACTTGAAACTGGCCTCTCTAAAGACTGCCTTCTTAGTGGCACTTACAACCTCACATAGAGTGAGTTGCTTACAGCCTTGAGAATGGACATCCCTTACACGGGCTTCTACCCAGATAAGGTTTTACTACACCCTGATATCGAATTTTTACCAAAGGTGGTGACAGATTTTCACATAAACCAAGATATCATGCTGCCTACCTTCTTTAGTTTGCCTACTACTTCTCTTGAAAAGGATCTGCATTCCCTGGAGGTCAGGAGAGTTCTTCTGTTCTACCTGTCGAGAATAAAGGTGATTAGAAAAATGAAAAGATTGTTTATATCTTACAAAGGGAAGACACAAGGTCAGGCTTTATCCAGACATAGGTTATCCCACTGACTAGTAGAACATATCCTCATGACTTACAAGTTACAGAAAGTACAACTGCCAAAGTCCATAAAGGTGCATTCAACTAGGGCATATGGAGCATCAGTGGCTCATCTGTCGGACATATCATTCAAGGACATCTTGCTACCTGGTCCTTAGAGCTCTTCTCCAGTTTTGTCTCATCTGTTCAAAGGACAGTCTCCCAGAAGCATTGTGGCTTGTCAGTAAACACCATACCTACTGTGAAACATGGAGGAGGCTTGGTTATGTTTTTGGGCTGCTTTGCTGTGTCTGGCACGGGGTGCCTTGAGTCTGTGCAGGGAACAATGAAATCTCTAGACTATCAAGACATTCTGGAGTGAAACTCACTGCCAGAAAGCTCTGTCTCAGTAACAGGTCATGGATCTTCCAACAGGATAATGACCCCAAACACATAGCTAAAAGCACCCAAGAATGGCTAAGAACAAAACATTGAACTATTCTGAAGTGGCCTTCTATGAGCCGTGATTTGAATCCTATCAAACATCTATGGAAAGAACTGAAACATGCAGTCTGGAGAAGGCACGCTTCAAACCTGACACAGCTGGAGCAGTTTGCTCAGGAAGAGTGGGCCAAACTACCTGTTGACAGGTGCAGAAGTCTCATTGATAGCTACAGGAATCGCTTGTTTGCAGTGATTGCCTCTAAAGGTTGTGCAACAAAATATTAGGTTACGGGTCCAATAATTTTTGTCCATGCCATTTTCATTTGTGTTATTATTTGAAATATTCTGTTGCATTAAAAGTCTAAAGCAAAGTCTGATTTTTCTTAAATGTGGAATAAACAATGATGGGTGCCAATTACTTTTGTCAGTTTCAAGTTGTTTCAGAGACAATTGTGGGTTCTTATTTTTTCGTGGAGGGGTACCAACACATTTGTCTACATGTATAAGTGTGGCCCCCGACTTATTGTTTATTGGACCTGTGTGAAGCTCGGCAAAGGCTGAATGCTCTGCGCAGTCCTCTTGGCATCATGTGGAGATGACCATTCCCACCATACAGTTCTATGCTTTGCCCACAGAAGGGCTCCTTTAAGGAAAATTGAGTCCTCTTAAGCACCTGCACCATCGTAGGTGTGCCCTTACCAACGCTTTCCCTATGGAGCTCTTATGAGAGGACTGTCTCTCTTAAAAATTCCTCCTAGCACTGAGAAAAGCACAGTGTTGTCCAATGAATGGGAAATGGCTCTGACATTTAAAGTTATTTGCCAAGGTGGCCACTGCTTGAAAAACAGTGAAGGTCCCTAGTCTAGGATCCAGTACCTGATCTTTTTATATCCCATTCTTCCTCCAAGGAGCCCAGAGCAGTGTACTACATAGGTTTCTCCTCACAACACCCCTGTGAAGTAGGTTAGGCTGAGAGAGAAGTGACTGGCACAGAGTCACCCAGCAAGTACCATGGCTGAAAGGGGATTTGAACTTGGGTCTCTCCAGTCCTAGTCCAGCACTCTAACCACTATACCACACTGCCTCACTAGTACTGGTTGTGCTACCATAGAGAAAGTAGAGGCATTTAACTATTTATTGATTTGATTTAGACCTCCACCATTCCAAGAGTTCCAGAGTGACAACAATGTTCATCACAAAATCCTTATTACCAATGATTGAGCCTCTTATTTTGCCTGATCCCTGCCTACTCAAAAGCCAATTTTCAAGGTATCAGGGCATCTTATACCACTTTGGGAAGATACCCAGGCTTGAGTTTCAAAGTTCAGGGACATGCATGGAGACCTCCTCTTGGAGCACCCTTGCATCACTTAGTTTGTGCATGTTCAGTGCATAAAATGTAGCTTAAAATGACATTATAGGAACATAGGAGGCTGAATAGCAATTCTGTAGGACCCTGATCTACATTGGGGTGGCAAATGGAAGAATCAACCATTTTTCCTCTTCTGCAATTCCAATATGGACTACACCCCCACTCCCAGGCTGCTATTTGCCAAAGAGAAAAAGCTCGATTGACAGTGCCAACAGGAGCTTTTAGTAACATAGGAGGCTGCCTTCTACTGAGTCAGACCATTGTTCCATCTTGCGCAGTATTTTCTACACAGACTGGCAGCAGCTTCTCCAAGGTTGCAGTCAAGAATCTCTCACAGCCCTATCTTGGAAATGCCAGGGAGAGAAGTTGGAACCTTCTGCATGCAAGCAATCAGATGCTCTTCCCAGAGCAGCCCCATCCTGAAAGGGGAATATTATTTATTTATTTATTAGACATTAATTGAAATGTTTGTTTCAGTTCTTTATGTATTCCCACCCATTAAACACCTATCTAGTCTAAGAGAAAGTTTCCCTTTACTGAAAATAAAATTGTATAGGGAAATGAATGAGGTCTTGGTTTTCTCTAAATTCAGACATCAAGGAACTGTGAATAAAATATTTGATACACATTATCAGTTAACTGTGTCTTTTATTAGAGTTTGTTTACAATTTAATTAGAGTTTGTGTGGCCTAATCTTCAACTTTTCAGGACCAAAATTAGATGAAAATTGTGTACATGTCTTAAAGAAAAAACAAGTGTCTGTCAATTTTTAGATAAAGCATTTTGAAAGTCGCTTTTATCTTGTAAAACCTTATCAGTTTTGTTTGGCTTCAGACCATGATGCTGATCTTGAGAAATACTTCAGTAACTTTTTCCTTCCCCTTTCTTAGGGCTTGCGAAGAACTGGTCCGGACCCTGGGGTTTGACTGGGTTATGCTGTTTATGGAAGAACACCTTCACCCGACCACAGTTACTGGAGCCATGAGGATTCTGGTGGTCTTGCTGAGTAACCCAGCTATACTCATCAAGTTCAAGGAAGGCCTCAGTGGTGGTGGCTGGCTTGACCAGACAGATTCTGTACTGACTAATAAGATTGGAACAGTGCTTGGTATGCATTTTTTAAAACGTTGTCCTAATGTCTGTGGCTTTTTGATCTGAATGTTGTATGTAAATACAAAATTGGTCTCATACTGAGAAAGTCAGTTTCAGTGTAATATTTTATAACTTTCAGGTGACCCCTGAAGTCACTTGCTGGGATTACATTACTTAGGAGGCATCAGGAATGGGTCATCCTGTTGAATATACTCCAGAAGATCCCATTAGCTGAGACTGTGTCCATAATAATTGGAGCCCATGCAATTATTTACAAGCAACTTTCACAGGTGGCTCATTAGGGCGTTTCAATTTTCATGTTCCTGTAATGAACATGAACAATTCCATTAACAGGACTCTGTGTCATGTACTGGGTCACAGACTAGTTTGCAACATTATCAGATTTGAAATACTCTGTTGAATTCATAAATTCCGGGTGCAATTAATATTCAGAGCCACTCATGGTACAGTCCTGCATGGGAGCATACCAACTCAAAGGACATGAGAAGGATCATTTACTTGAAAGTACCTCCATACCTAATTCCTCATGTGTTTTTTCCCCCCAAATTCATTTATTAATTTTAACAATAGCGATATTGTCATTCATTACAAATACACACATAAAAGATGGACTTCCCGCTCACATTTCTTCGTGAATCATCAACTATAAAATTTACCCTTGCCATAATAATAATTCAGAACATAAGTTCAAGCCCTTACAAACATAATTAAACTAACCAACCTGTGATTTATACTAAATTTCAAACCCTGCTGTCAAGTCCATAGTAGGGAAGTAATTTTTTAAATACAACAAAAATGGTTTCCAATCTTCTTTAAAACATTCCAAGTTTTGATCTCTTAATAGTGCTGTAAGTTTTGCCATCTCCGCATATTCCAAAATTTTTATCAGCCAGTCTTCTTTTGAAGGCAATTCACTAGACTTCCATTTCTGTGCATATATAATTCTAGCTGCTGTAGAGGCATACATAAAAAATGTTAAATTGGTTGTAGAGATAGCTCCTTGTGTTATTCCCAGCAGGAAGGATTCTGGCTTCTTAAGAAATGTCATTTTAAATATTTTCTTTAGTTCATTATATATCATATCCCAATAGGCTTTAGCCATGAGCCTTCCTCATGTTTTAATTTTGTACTACGAAGTGTGGAGGTCTCTCTGCTCAGACATTACTGGAATAACATGGGATGGAACTGGGGAAGGGGCAGCAACCACAGCTGCTTCCATAATTTAAGCATTAACCCTAATTAAATATCTGAAAGTTCTGAGATGTCTACACTCTTCACTTTTAGAGGAGAAACACAAAGGAAAGACTCAGACTCATGCTTACTTGTGTACTGCTCTGCTTAATATTTATTTCTTTATTTATCTATTTATCTATTTATTTAGCTCTGCTTAATATTTATCTATCTATCTATTTTACATTTATATCCCGCTCTTCCTCCAAGGAGCCCAGAGCGGTGTACTACATACATGAGGTTCTCCTTACAACAACCCTGTGAAGTAGGTTAGGCTGAGAGAGAAGTGACTGGCCCACAGTCACCCAGCTAGTATCATGGCTGAATGGGATTTGAACTCGGGTCTCCCCGGTCCCAGTCCAGCACTCTAACCACTACACCACGCTAGCTCTTAGTTGAGTAATAGCTCAACTCAGTAATAAGCTGAGTTGATCTGGTAGATAGTATATTGAGCATCTGTATGTTGGGGCATGTTCCCGTGCTTAATTCACGTGTATCCTATAATGAATCTCAAATAGAAATGAAATAATTTAATTACAGATTTGATTAAAGATGATTGGCTTGGACTTCCTTTTAAAAATACTGTTCAGTCAAGCTAAGGACTTGGATCCAAAAGTGACTTGCATAGGCAGAAAGGAGCTTCTGGTTGCATAAGGAGCTCACCTCAATTTCCCCAGATTTCCCCTTTCCTGCTGCATTCCCTAAGCAGCCATTCCTATTGTTGCTAGTGAGGATCCCCTGACAATCAGGAGTCAAGTTTGGGGGCATACGGGGCTCTAATGGGCAGGAAAGCTCTATTGCGTGAATGGAACTCTGCTTGTGCTGCTTTGGATACAACCCAGGGTCTCTCATTTGAAAATCTTGAACTTGAAACCTTCTGTTCTTCCCAGAGCAGCTCCATCCCCTGAAGGGAATATCTTTCAGTGCTCACACTTCTAGTCTCCCTTTCATATGCAACCAGGGCAGACCCTGCTTAGCTATGGGGACAAGTCATGCTTGCTACCACAAGACCAGCTCTCCTCTCAGCAGCCCTGTTGAGGCAGCTACACAGTTGGGGCTGCCTTTGAAGGTATACAGTTGCCCCAGTGGGTCCTTAGCACTGACAGGAGACTGCGCAGAATGTTGGCCAGTATGTTTTCTATAACTATGGAAAGTAGAATGCTATATGTTTTTAAAGCAGCAAAGTGGCACAGAATGAGAAAGCATGCCTTTTGTAGCAAACACAGTTTTACTTTGTCTTACATTATGCAACTTACTATTTACATGTCCTTAGAAATATGGTATTTTAGAAGTAGTTTTAAAAGCCTATGAAACGTGATGGTTATATGCTATCTTCCAATACAGAGGTGGTATGCCTGTGAATACCTATTGGCTACCAATAGGTTTCTGGGCAAAATACAAAGTTCTTGTTATAACTTATAAAGCCCTAAATGGCTTAGGCCCTGGGTATCTAAGAGAACGTCTTCTTCATTATGAGCCCCACCGCCCATTGAGGTCGTCCGGAGAGGTCAGTCTCCAGTTGCCGCCAGCTCAGCTGGTGGCCACACGGGGACGGGCTTTCTCGGTTGCTGCCCCGAGACTGTGGAATGCGCTCCCTACTGAGATACGATCCTCCCCATCTCTGACAATTTTTAGAAAGCATTTGAAAACCCACCTCTTCACCCAAGCTTTTTCTGTTCTTTAAACTTTTAAGGTTTTAATTTGTGGCTGATTTTTAAATTGTTAAATTGTTTTAAGTTTTTGTATATATTTTAACTTGTTTTATACTATTGTAAACTGCCCAGAGATGAAAGTTTAGGGCAGTGTACAAATGTGATTGATAAATAAATAAAATAAAATAAAATAAAATTAATACCAGCAACAGTGGGAGAAGGATCCTACTAGTATGGATCATCATATTCAAATGGTGCTTCAAGAAGCATCATCTCCTGCTAGTGGGCTTCCAGAGTATCTGATTGGGCACAGTAGAAAACAGGATGCTGGACTGGTTATGTCTTCGTCTGATCTAGCAGGGCTGCTCCTGTCTTGTGGAGTTTATTGAAAGATGTAATGGGAATACTCACTACCATCACCACCCATCTCTGACTGTAGCCTACCTTTGAACTGTACTGTCCAGTTTTTTCTGTCAAACATCTCCTGTGAAAACCATGTTAAATTTGTAATAAAATGCTGCTTCCCCTAAAAGCCTTGGGAAATTTTTTAAAAACCTCATTTTTAAAAAATTGAGATTTGCTTTTCATTCTAAATGGATGAGTTGGGCAAGGCTTCTCCAGTGTTTAATTCCTGAGCAATTCCATTCACTTCACTGGGCTTGCCCAGGAGATGCTCCTAGCAGCTTGTGCCCAGAGCTAGAAGAAAGATTAAACACATGACTAGATATAAGACATAGAATGATTGTATCTTCAGATCATGACTTGAACCACCTGAGTACACTGTATAGCACATTTTATTACTTTGCATAATTCTCTGCAAGATCCCAGAACATTTGGGCCACAAGCAAATAAAGTATGGTAGCAGAAAAACATTCTGGAATCCAACTTTGATTTCCCTCCATTGAATTTGTTTGTTTGATATTTTTATGACCCGTGGTTTAGAATGTTCTTTATAGTAGCTGCTTTTTAGATCCACTTTTCTTATGGGATCCAAATTACACGAAGAGTAAAGAATAATATGTAAGAAGTCTAGTAAGGATAAGTTTAATAGTCCCCTGTACAATAACTGCTTTGTGGTAGGTATTGAAGTAACAGTGAGGACCTTCTCATTGTCTCAATCCTTTTCTTTTTGTCTCCTCTGTTCCCCTTGCTGTGGTTAGGGAGGGAGTGCTGCTGGTCTGTCTCTTTTATTTTGGAATATATTCCTCTGTTTGTATCAGGATAATTTCAAAATGTTCTGAAAACATAGGGAACTTATGAAAAAAAACTTACTTATGGAAAAAAACCCCGCCCTGAACCATTTCGGAAGGGCGGTACAAAAATCGAATAAACAAACAAACTTTTGTGTGGGCAGAGTTTTCAGGGATATATTGGATAGAACATAGGAAGCTGCCTTATGCTGAGTCAGCCCATTGACCCGTCTTAACTCAGTATTCTCTTTGCTGACTGACAGGGGCTCTCCAAGGTTTCAGGCAAGAGTCTCTCCCAATCCTACCTGGAAATGTCAGGGATTGAATTTAGGACCTTCTGCATAACTTATAACAGAGAGTGCTCATATGTAGTCATCCATCCAAATGCAAATCAGGACGGACTCTGCTTAGCAAAGGGGACGATGTGTGCTTGCTACTACAAGACCCACTGTCCTCCTTTAAAAAAAAAAAAAAGGAACCTAGGACCTTATGCTGAGTCAGACCATTGGTCCATCTAGCTCAGTATTGTCTACACTGATTGGCAGCTACTCTCCAAAGTTTTAGGCAACCATATTTCCCAGCCTTGCCTTACCAACGATTGAACTTGAGACCTTCTGCATGCAGAGCAGATGCTCTGCCACTTTTTGTTGTGGCAACAAAAACCTAGAAACATAGTAGCCATTCATCACAGTGCAGTTACAAGCATAGATTTGCCAGCAGCAAAACTATTGCAGTTCAAAAGTTACTGCGATATCAATTGCAGTTTTGCAAAATACATTCTAAATGGTGTTTTCAGTGAGGATTCATCATTCATTCATTCATTCATTCATTTGATTACTATACCACCCTTCCAAAAATGGCTCAAGGTGGTTTACACAGAGAAATAAATAAATAAGATGGATCCCTGTCCCCAAAGGGCTCACAATCTAAAAAGAAACATAAGATAGACACCAGCAACAGTCACTGGAGGTACTGTGCTGGGGAGGGATAGGGCCAGTTATTCTCCCCATTTCTATAATTGAGAAACACCTTGGATTATATCCAAAGGAGGTTAATCATGACTAGGCACGATTAAAAGCATTGGGAGAAGTTCTGGTTATTTCAGTGGGACTTAATGACTAACCTTCTTTGGACATAACCCATTTTGCATACATACTAATCAGAAGTATAAATAGGGGTACTTTTTTTTCATTGTGGTGATGCTTAACTTGTGTTTGACTTTTTATTTCCCTTTCCCCCCCTCAGGCTTTAATGTTGGCAGGAGTGCTGGCGGCAGATCTGTCAGGGAAATTAACCGGGACGCTTGTCATTTTCCGGGTTTTCCAGTTCTTCAGTCTTTTCTTCCTAAGCACACTAATGTACCTGCACTCTATTTCCTTCTCATGGCACTTTTCCTGCAGCAACCAGTCACTGAACTGCCTGAAAATCTGCAGGTCAGTGCACCTGTCATCACCATCCGATGTAATCAGGGTGGCCAGGTAGGAATTATCTAGTAAGATACCAACTTTATTAAGAGTGATGCCGAAAAAAAGTAATGGTGCCTAGCTACTACACTACAATATTTTTATTCTATGTTGAAGGGTTTAAGGTGTGATAAAATGCTCCCCTTCTCAGAGGAAATTGCATTAGCTACCACTTCCTAGGATCCTTGTACTTTCCCAAAGCATAGTATTTCTGAGGGTATGGTATAAGAAGATGATGTTGGCTTTGTCTCCCCACTTTTTGGGTAGATTCTTATGCCCTTCTGGAACTTTGCTGAATCCACTTGTAGTCCCGGTGGCTGACATGCACTATTGCAAAACAGAATGTAGTTTTGCGGGAGTGATGGGGGAATGAGAGAGAAATCTCCCTGAGAAATAAATTGTCTTTTATAATCTGAAAATAGAAAATAGTCTTTTATAATTTGAAAAATTCACTGCTTCTGAATTTGAAAAAAACCTGGGTTTTAAGAGAGATTTGGGCAAAATGTGTCATGGTATTTGGTGATGAAGGGAATTGGTTAGAATCTGCTCTGAGTTCCATATGTCTCCCCTGTCACGTTAGGCTGCACTAGGCTTGCCTAGAGGCTTCAGTGCTATGGCACACTCCCCCATCATCGACATGCCCCAGGGCCAAGAAATATTTGCTGCAGCCTTCAGAGATGAGGACCTTGCTAGGTACCCTGCATTCCATGGAACAATTAATTCCCCAAATCCCATGGACCACATTCATCTCCAGAATACAGTTTACTAGATTCATTCCTCTGTTGTCTTCAGCAGCACCACTGACTTTCCTGAAAACCAAAGTAACAGAACTTGGAGACACTAATGTACAATACTGAGTAATGTTAACCCTCTTCAGACATTGAGTTGTACCTGTGTTTGGATCTCTCTATGCCAGGGCTGCTCAACTTCGGCCCTCCTGCAGATGTTGGCCTACAACTCCCATAATCCCTGGCTATTGGCCACTGTGGCTGGGGATTGTCGGAGTTGTAGTCCAAAAACATCTGGGGGGGCCTAAGTTGAGCAGGCCTGCTCTATGCGCATGTGTATTTTTGTGTGAATTTATTTGCATTTATTTATTTATTTATTTACATTTCTATACAGCCCAAAACGTGCGTCTCTGACGCAATGACTGTACTATTTGTGTATTCTAAAAGTGAGCCTGAGTACAGTCCCTCAAAATGCATGGTACAGATAGGAATTGTTCCACTGTACCTTTATTCAACGTAATGTATGAATAATGGTATCTGTGTACACTGTACACTCATATGAGTATAGTGAATTGCCTTTAGGCAGTGTTGCATACATATCTTGGGGAAATTAGCCTTGTCTGTGGACATTTAAAAACTTAGATGCTCCCACCAATTGATGTCGGCCCAGCCAGCCACAATTCCTCCTTAATCCCTCTTGTTCACATGAGGATGCAGCTGCATGAGATGCATCTGCTTCTCATCCTTTTGTTTGGCTTTTGAGCATTAAATGGTCTGCTCGTGAACAAAAACCATCCCCACCCCCCACAAAACAAAGTGCAGTAAGGCAACACTTTGCCCGGGCTGACGTAGCTCTTCTCAATATAGGCTCCTAGTTGAACCTTCATTTTGCATACTTCCTCAGTCTTCAGCATAGAGAGGGGTGTGTGTGTGTGTGTGTGTGTGTGTGTGTGTGTGTGTGAGATTTCTTCACCCAAGACCCAGTTTGGAAGTGGCCCACCCATTTTTAAATGCAAGCTAGCAAAATAATATTAGAAGATGGATTGTCGGTTGACTCTCTCTCTCTCTCTCTCTCTCTCTCTCTCTCTCTCCCCTCCCCCTCCCCCTCCCCCCCCCCCAACAGTTTGACTTGGATTCAATTTGGACATTTATATTTGGTGTCCCTGCATCAAGTGGCACTGTGGTTGCCTCAATTCACTGTGTTTGCACAGAAGCTGCATTTTTATTATTGGGAATGCTCAGAAGCATGTTGAATTCGGTAAGTCCCTTTGGGTATTCACTTGCAATTCAGAGTTTGCTATGTTTGAACATACAACAACTGTTGTTATTAAAATTATTATTTAAAATATTTATATTCTGCCCCTTCAGTGCACAACTGCTTGTGGCAGCTTACAACAGTAATAAAATACATACAATAGAAAACACAACGTAGAATAATAATATTATTATTATATAATAAGGTTAAAAGACCAAGTTAAAACCACAATAATATTTTTAATATTGGGTTTTAAATGTTTTCAGTGTTTTAAATTATTTTAATTGTAATCTGCCCAGAGACACAAGTTTGGGGCAGTATAGAAATATTTTTAGATAGATAGATAGATAGATAGATAGATCAAGTTTTAAAAATTGAAGATTAAAAGTTATCAGTGAGAAACTAAACTATAAGAAACCTACCAGATAAAAGCAGAGGATAAAATACAGGTGAACCTCGCTATATGCTGATCCAGCATCTGCGGTTTTGCATATCTGTGGTTGGGTAATTGACACACAACCTCAGCATTTGTGGGGGGAAATGGTGTAAAAGGGGTTGAATTAACATCTGCTGTTTGGATATGGCCAGAAATGACCTCAGAGGTCATTTCTGCCACCATTTTGTCAAACTGAGCCATATTGTGGCGTGTTTCATTTTTAAGAAATGTGATTTTCTGCCCCTCAAAAGGCAGAATTTTGACTTCTGGGGGTATTGTTGGGTCTCTGGGGCCCGTGGAGGATGGCAGGGCACTTTATTTTTCCCTTTTTGACCATTTTTTGCTGTTTGCAATGCAGTTTTTTTGGACCTCCAGGAGTCTAACCCCTGTGATCCCATGCACTTAGTAACTTGGTATTCACAGTTTCCGTATCTGCGGTAATTGTGGAGAACGGAACCCCCTCAAATGCTGAGGTAATGCTGTATTTATAAAAAGTCTTTCTAAAAAGATGCATCTTCAGTGGTTTCTTAAAAACACTGAGCTTTGCTTTGGTGCTCAGAGTGGCTTAACTGAGACTCAAAGGAAGAGTTTCCTCCAGGGGCTGATAAGACTGATCTCTGCTTAGCTTTATCCATGTTACAGTATCAATTACTACTGATGTTTTGTTATATCCAGTGTGCCATAAAAATGAAATTTTAGAGACTGACAAACAAAGAGAGGTCCTTGCTCCAAGGACCTTACCCTCAGACCATGGTGCTAAAGAGAAAATAAAGTAAAGTGTGCCATCAAGTCGATTTCGACTCCTGGCACCCACAGAGACCTGTGGTTTTCTTTAGTAGAATACAGGAGGGGTTTGCCATTGCCTCCTCCCATGCAGTATGGGTTGATGCCTTTCAGCATCTTCCTGTATCGCTGCTGCCCGATATAGTACCAGTGGGGATTCGAACAGGCAACCTTCTGCTTGTTAGTCAAGCATTTCCCCACTGCGCCACTTAAGGTAACCTAAAGAGAAAATACTGCTTGACAAAATGTGGAGATCATGGCCCACATGATGTGCAAGGCAATGCTGGTGTTCCAAATCAATTAGCATTGCTGGAACAGAGAAGTCAGCCATAGTGGTGTTGCAGCAAGAACACGTTTGAGCAACCACTTATAACAGTGTGCCTGTGCTTGCACAATGCTATTTACATTGGAAAGTTCTGTGCAAGTACAGGTGCAGTTTTTAGTAATTGTGCAAATGTGTCCTTGCACAACACTGCTAGGGCTGGCTTCCATGTGCACACAGCACTGGCTAATCCGGAATGCTGGTGTTGCCTTGTGCATCATGTAAGTCAACATTTTACTTTTCTTCAACCTGAGTTCTTCCTTCATTCCACCATGCTGAGTTTAATATTCCTAATTATTCATCACTTATTATATAGCTTTTCCAATACAGTATAAGCAAACAACCCCACATAGTTTTCCTCCAGATAAATTATTGCATTATGCAGCCAAAATTAATACATGTTTTGCTAGGCTTATAGAGTTTTGCTTATAGACTTTTGTTTTCCTACTGTGTAAACTAGAATAAGCTTTGTATTTAGATTAACCATGAATATTGACAATGAGAAAATGCATATTCTTCAAAGTAAAAAAACAAAACCTTGCTGCCTTTCTCTCATGAGAATAACTTTATCCATGCATAGATACACTTGTGAGCCAGTATCAGTGTCATAAACCTGTCCCACTAATCTGGAGCTATAAATCTCAGCCTCCGGAGAGTGAAACAGATAGGGGCAGAAGTCAAACAACAAAGCCAGGCAGTAAGCAGTTTCTTCAAACCAGAGTCAGTCCGGGCCGTAATGTCACCAGTCAGTCGAACAGAGTCCAAATCGTAATCCACAAACAGAGTCCAAACGGTCCAAGGTCAAAACACAAGCACGGCAAACAGGAACACAGCCAGGTATCTCAGTGAAGAACAACGTTGATACCAGCACAGCAGCTGTGGCAAAGCTGGCTAATATAGGCTCAAACCATGTGCTGTTAATCATGGTTCCCTGACTCAGCAGCCTTGCTTGTTAGTCTAGCCGTTCTGCGCATGCGGTCCTTAATCTCCTGCTGTTTCTTTGAGTGACGCCTCTCCACTGCTGAGACCGGCCGTCCTTCTTCCATAGGGGCTGCCACGACAGGCTCTAACTCTTCTCCAGCCTCCCGTGGGCTGGTCCCACTCTCCTCTGCAAGTTCTGGACCTTGCACTCCCACCTCTGCTGCCATCCCCTCCGTCTCTTCCTCCTCCTCCTCCTTGGAGTCCATCCACATGCTCATGACAATCAGTCTGGTACCAGGATAGAGTAGTGCAATGAATAAAAGCTGGCTTGAGGAGATGGGAGGATGTAGTCAGCCACGAAGGACACCCCAGCTGGCCTTGGGCAAAACACTCTCTTTCTGCCTAACCTACCTCTGAAAGGGTTAATAAGTCATGTGAAATCAGGATTTAAAGCACTTCAGCAAAAGGAAAAATAAAGTGGAGCAGATATTAATAATCAATAGGTTATTTCCATAATTCATTTTGTTAGTACAAGCCACTTATTGGATTTTTTAAAATAATATACCAACTTATTGTTGGTTTTCACATTACACTGTCATTTCAATGAAAAACCTGCCTAAGTTTTCCCCCTTTCACCACAGCCTTGGCAGTCGGAGGAAGAGGGCTCTTGGCTTCGTGAATACCCCGTCACCTTGATGCAGTTCTTTCGCTACTTGTATCACAATGTTCCTGATTTGGCTTCAATGTGGATGAGCCCAGAGTTTCTTTGTGCTCTGGCAGCTACAGTGTTCCCTTTCAACATACGGCCATACTCAGAAATGGTAGGAGATTTTAAAAAATGAAATGTTTAGTTTATAAATTTCAGCTCTCACTTATATATGGTATTATTATTCTTTCTCGAACTTATGCATCTTACGCTTGTCTACTTGCATATTCTGGAGGCTGCCCTGCGGAAGCACTGACCAACCTTGGGATCCGTGTGGATCCTGCTGGTGCTGTGGCGCCAGACCCAGCGCCTCAGCCTGGCTCTCAGCCACGGTTAAGGGTGCGACCGCGCCCTTAACCCCGGCTCCAGGATTGTGTGTCAGAGAGATGGGCGCACAGAGATGATCTTTGTGTCACAAATTGTGCTGACACAGAGACTGGTGCCTAGAGTACCCGTCCCCTGGGGGAATCCTCCAGTGCATTACGCCTGGTGGAGGCCAGGACAATGAGTCCTGGCCTCTGTTTACCAGCACAGCTGGGAGCAGTGTGGAGAGTCATCTGCGCTGCTCCCGGCAGTGCTGGTTATGTGGGTGCATGGCTTGTGCACTGCCTGGGCTGCAATGGGTCATTTGGGGGAAGGTAGGTTGAATCCTACCTGCCCAACTGCACGTGCGAACTGCCCCTGTGATTGCTAGCATCCTTGACCAAATGAGTAGAAGGAGCATGTGTAGCCTTTGGTCTGGATAGTGGAACGGCATTGTAGATAGGAGAGGACAAAACAGGGCAGCAGGTCCAGGGTTATTCCAAGTAAGGAAGTTCTATAAGAAAAAAGGGAAAGTAGCAATGGGGAATATGTCATTATTAGAATGAATTATGAAAGCAGAGGCTGAAGGCTTTCCAGGAGCGGGAAGAAAGAGGGAGAGACACAAGCTCATTCCTCCTGAAGCAGGTACTGAGAAACCAAGACTTGGCACAAGGCAACATTCTGTGTACATTTTGGAAGTAATATTGCATTTACATGAATCCAAGACTAGTTTTTCCCCTCCAAGTTCTTTGATGCTAGAAATCGGGGTAATCAAATTCCAAGTCCTCTTCTTTTTGGGTAAATAATGTTATAACCTGTATTTAAACTCTGTTGTTTAAGGGGCTCGTCTTAAATTCAGAGTAGTCTTGTATTTGGGTGGGTATGGAAAATGTCATTTGGCCCTCACTGTTGACATGGCGCTACACGAGAAAAACAAATGCCAAGGTTTCGACAAATTACCTGAAGACCAGGTGGTTGGAATCTCTTTATAAGAGCAGGGCTGTGCTGTTCTCTTAAAACAATCATTTTGTTAACTATGCAGAGTTTTCATGTTTGAACAGGGATAATTTCATGCTAGTATGGGGAGAAGGCACTGAACCTTTCCGAAGGTTATGGCCTGGGGGCAGATGATGCCTACCTGGAGATGCCAGGGATTGTATCTTGGACCTTCTGCATGCAAAGCTGCTGCTCTACCACTGAGTTATGGACCCATCCCGTTGATATCCATGATGTTGCATTGTTTGTAACATTTAGTATTTTTAGAAATATTTTCCACAGGAAAACATAGCTGTGAGAACTTTTCCACTTCACATCACAGGAGAACCAAAGTATCATGCTAAAGTACATCCAGAAGATGTCAAAAATAGTGTTTCATAATAGACAATATCCTTAATAGATAATATCCAAAATCCAGAGAATGATTCTGCCACCTACAATGAAGATAACCTCTATCCCCGTGCTGAAACTTTCAGGAAAGTTTGTGACTCCTCACCGACTTAGCCAGACACCTCCCCTCTGCTGCCCACAAACATAGGCTGCTGCTGCTGGACATCAGAATCTCATATGCAACCAAATTCAGAATGAGTTCATTCACTGTAATGTCCTCATTATATCACTATCACCAACTGAATTATATTGTAAAATTAGAATGGCTAATTTTGAAATTAGAGCACTCTTGGAATTGTCAATTATGGAACTGCAGCTATTTTTTATTTATTTTTTAATGTGTGTTCTGTCTCTGGATCTTGAGCTGTACAAAAGGTTCTCCTTTATTTGTTGTATAAGCAAAGTAAGGATAAGTGTTGCTTAAAAATATATCAGGGATAGTTAATGGGCATCAGTATTGAACCTGCCTTTTATTAACAATGGAAGAAGAATCAATGCACTAAATGTTTTACGTTTTAATCATTAAAAATGTCTGCTAACGAATCTGTGGGGGAAAGTATTCATGCTCTTAAGCACTATTTCACCCCCTTATCTATACTATCAATGATTACCGCCCCCGCCCCCATTTGATCCTGCATCCATTTTAAGAAAGACAGGACATTTACAAAAAGAAATTTATTTCCAGCTTTATATGATCGCTATACAATAAAGTAAATCTATTTGTCTGCTGAGGTTGTTAAATGGGATGAACTAGTTCTTCCATGGATTCTATTGTCAACATGCCCATTTCAACAATGTCCAAAAGCCCCTGAAATGTCCAGTAACTTCAACAGCCACTTTCTGATTGTAGTTTTTCCAGTGATGTGAGCAGACAATTTTGCCAAATATTCATAAGTTCCATATAAGAGATTTCAGCACACATGGCATAGTTGCCTCTGTAACATAAAATAAACAGCAGCTTAGGACCAATAGGACCAATAGCTGGTCTTGTGGTAGCAAGCATGACTTGTCCCCATAGCTAAGCAGGGTCTGCCCTGGTTGCATCTGAATGGGAGACTTGATGTGTGAGCACTGCAAGATATTCCCCTCAGGGGATGAAGCTGCTCTGGGAAGAGCAGAAGGTTTCAAGTTCCCTCCCTGGCTTCTCCGAGATAGGGCTGAGAGAGATTCCTGCCTGCAACCTTGGAGAAGCCGCTGCCAGTCTGTGAAGACAATAGTGAGCTAGATAGACCAATGGTCTGACTCAGTATATGGCAGTTGATGTTCCTAATCCATAATTTGGGAGATTAATCCTAAAATCTGTTTCTCACAATTTTGTACCCTTTCACATCAAATCTGCATGAGATTTTTAAAAAATGTCCTGTATTTGAATTACACTGTGAAAAGCTGTTCAATCTTGGTGTAGTAAAATACTAATGGAATTGGATATTGCATCTCCTTCACAAATAAATCTATATGTGATGATACATAACACCTAATCTTGGCTTTAAGCTGTCTTGCCAGTGTATCACTGAAGTTAGTTTGGATTGTTGTAGGCATATTTTTCTTAGGAAAGGGGAGGGAAAAGACCCAAAGGGCTGCAAAAGCTGTTTGCTGGGATAATTTTTAAAAAGAAACAAACAATCTGTTGCATTATGAGCATTCAGCTTTTCCTCAGAGTCAATTTCCTCAGAGTCAGTGTCTCCCAAACGTTTGTTGAGTTGTCTTTATCTGACTAGATTTTATTTGAAAAGGACACTGCTGCCTAGCCTTTTTTTGACGCAGAACCAGTGGTGCACAATTTCAAATGCAGTATACACCAGCTGCATCAGTTTCTTGAGATGAATGGTCTCAGAATAGTGATACATCTGCTGGTAACCTCCAGACTGGACTACTGCAATGCACTCTATGTGGGGCTGTCTTTGTACATAGTCCGGAAACTGCAGTTGGTCCAGAATGCAGCAGTCAGGTTGATCTCTGGGTCATCTCAGAGAGACCATATTACTCCTGTGTTGAAAGAGCTACATTGGCTGCCAATGTGTTTCCGGGCAAAATACAAGGTGCTGGTTATTACCTGTAAAGCCCTAAACAGCTTAAGCCCTGGGTATTTGAGAGAATGTCTTCTTTGTCATGAGACCCATCACTCGTTGAGATCATCTGGAGAGGTGCATCTATGGTTGCCACTGGCTTATCTGGCGGCTATTCGGGGACAAGTCTTCTCCATTGTTACCCCTGGGCTTTGGAATGCGCTCCCTGTTGAAATAAGATCCTCCCCGTCTTTGGCAACTTTGAAGACACATTTGTTCATCCAGGCTTTTAATTAGACTAAGAGTTTTAATAGTTGGGTTTTAAATGATTTTAATGTTTTAATCATTTTTAAATTTTGTTTAATGTGTGTGTGTGTGTGTGTGTGTGTGTGTGTGTGTGTGTGTGTGTGTGTGTATACACACCACCAGAGATGCAGGTTTTGGGCAGTAAAGTGTGCCATCAAGTCAATTTCGACTCCTGGCGCCCACAGAGCCCTGTGGTTTTCTTTTGGTAGAATACAGGAGGCAGTATACAAGTATAAGAAATAAACAAACAATAAATATAAATATTTGTAGTAGTAGTAGTAGTATGTTGTCAGTGGGCAGGAAATATCTGCATTGAGCTGCAGTTCTCAGCAGGACAAGCCAAGAGCTCTTTGTGGCACCTGCTATTGCAACAGGTTATTCCATCCTGAGGGCCAGGAAAAAAGTCCATTTGGGCCAGATCCAGCCCCCTGGTCTTATGTTTGGCAGGCCTGTTCTAAACCATAGTGTTACAATTGCCTCTGAAGACGAATAGAAGCTTCAAATGCAACAGATCTTTTTAAAAAGTTATTCCAATAAACCATGTTTTCAGCACCTTGAGTCTTTCCTCTCCTCTTCTTCAGTGTATTGGTGCTTGTCCCTCCCACTGTTTTGCATGGATTTTTATTTTTATTTTTTGCACAGAAGCTGCCTTCTCTAAGTATCTGAAGAGACATGGGAGAATATGAAGGCATGCAAAGGCACTGTGGTGTAGTTGGTAGTCTGTTGGATCAGAGTTCATATTTCTGTCCACTTGGGTAACTTTGGCCAAGCCATTGTCTCACACCTTAGCCTACCTCAGAGGGGTTGTGAAGATAAGGTGTTGTGAAGATAACAAGACTGAGCTCATTTTATGGGCTCATAGTTATAGAAATTCAAATATGTGGGGTGGACTTGCATCCACTCTGAGGATTCACAAAGTACTAACGGGGAGAAAAAGCTGTTTAGACCTTGATAGATTCCAGCTTATTAGCAATAGGCACAATGCGACCTGAAAGTAAAAATCCTAAGAGGTGGTGCATCCCAAGAAGTAGCGTACTAAAGTATGTTACTAACTGCAAATTGTCCTCTTTTCCTTGTCTCACCAAAGGTAGGCTGAGTTGTAGATCACTGAACTTGCATCAATTTATTTTTTAAATATAGGTTACTGATTTGGATGATGATGTTGGATCCCCAGCTGAGGAATTCAAAGCATTTGCCTCTGACACAGGAATGAACCGGAGCCAGTCAGAATATTGCAATGTTGGATCCAAGACCTATTTGACCAACCATCCCGCTAAGAAGTTTGTGTTTGACTTCATGCGTGTGCTGATAATTGATAACCTGTGCCTTACACCAGCCAGCAAACAGACTCCACTAGTAGACCTTCTCCTAGAGGTAGAGTTGGTGTCTGGTGTCATTGTTCCTTTGAAGCAAAGGAATAGAGGTCGTGGTGAATGCAGTTTTCGTTGTCTGTCGCTTGTTGGTGGGAATTGATAATGCACATTTCTTTTATCTTCTGAGGAGGTGATGAGACAGCAGAGAAGTCAAAAGCATTCTCTTCAGTGTGCACAAATCTATCTGCATCTCTGTCTTTTCAAAACAGGAAGCCACCACTCAGAAAGAAAAGTGGGGAGAGAGGCAGAAGTGGATACATATATAAAAGAGTTTTGTTCCCCAAGTGCCCCATTGTCCCCTTCTTATCTAGCTAGGAAACATGTTAGGAGGGAACCAGAGAAGTATGAGTGACAAAAATAAGCTGTTGTCTCAGAGACTTAAGTTTTGAGTGGTATAAAAATGTTTTAATAAATAAAGAAAATAAAAAATCTTTTTATGCTTGCTCACATTTGGCTCTGACTCTGCCCGCCCCCATCTATTTCACAAGCAAAGGGGGAAATGTAAGACTTGTCCCTCCCCACTCCCCCAAAGTGTCTTTAGTAAAACTACAGTGGCATCTTGTATTGTTGGTATTCAGAAATGTAATCTGCACATATTTGCATTGCCTTGCATGCGGTAGCTTGCCCTTTCTCTCTGTAGTAGTCTGCAAGGGAATAAACCATCAATTTAGCAAGTAGCGTGTATTTAGGGCATTTAAATTCCCATTTTAGAGGGGGAGCATAGCATTAAGAAGAAAGTTTATTTGGTTTCCAGTTTTTGCCATGTTTCAGATGGGTGGTATTAATCACCGATATCTTAAGTGAAGTGCATTGTGCACAATGTTCCATTCGTGTTGAAGATGAGACAACACAGTGCATGGAGTTTAATATTAAAAGGTTTGCGGTGACTTCTTAAAGTAGTTTCCATTCAACTTTCTTTTTATCCTTGTGTATTATTTTTCAGGCCTCTCCCGAGAGATCAACAAGGGCACAGCAGAAAGAATTTCAAACTTATATTTTGGACAGTGTAATGGACCACTTGCTTGCAGCTGATGTTTTACTGGGTAATTAATCCCTTTCTTTTAGTATCCTCAAAACTATGCCTTTATTAAATTTCTTTATTAAATTCAGTTAAATTCAGAGTGTGGACTCTTTATATCCATCTTATAATTAGTTATTCTAGCTGAGACGGTTGAAGCCTTGAGAGCAAAGAGTGTGCATCTGTCATGTGAAATGATGTGAAGTTTAACCTCATTATATTTGCATATATCTGTGTTCCGTATTTGTTTCTGCTGGATAGCAGTTCACACTTTTTTCTTTCCAGTCCACCTTGTATCACTTAATTAGCCCCTGGTGGCGCAGTGGTAAAACTGCCGCCCTGTAACCAGAAGGTTGCAAGTTCGATCCTGACCAGGGGCTCAAGGTTGACTCAGCTTTCCATCCTTCCAAGGTCGGTAAAATGAGTACCCAGAATGTTGGGGGGCAATATGCTAAATCATTGTAAACCGCTTCGAGAGCTTCCAGCTATAGAGCGGTATATAAATGTAAGTGCTATGTGTTTAATTCTTGGTGGCCTGGATATAGAAAGCTTTACCTTCTGGAGAAAGAGAAATTGGCCACAGCCACTTAAGCCTTCGAAATGTCCAAACTGGACCAATATAGAGTATGCTGTCTTTGAAGGGAGTTCAGAAACTACAGAATCCATCAATCAAATTATCTGGTGTAGATTGTACAGAACATATAACTCCATGTTGTTCCACCTGCACTGGCTGCCTATTGGTTTCTGGGTCCAGTTAAAAAAACTGGTTATTCTCTTTATAGTCCTAAATTATCTGGGATCAGAGTATTGAGTTGCCTCCTCCCATGTGAACATGCTCATGAACTCAGATTAACATTCATGGGCCCTGCAATGTATGGGACCTAAGCTTTGGAATGCCTCCCCTTGAAAGCCCATTTTAAAAAATTCTTTCTGCTCATTTTTCAAGCCCTTGGATTTAGTTCTGGCAGATTTGTTTGATTTATTTATCGGGGGTTTTGGCCACAGAGCTGTTGGTAACTTTTATTCGTTTTCTAGCTTGTTTAATTTTTGGAGTTGTTGATGACTCCCTCTGGGGTCTACTAAACCAAAAGGCACAATAGAAATATTGTTTTTACAGTGAATTAATTTAATGTCATTGTTGTACTTTAGGTGAGGATGCATCTCTGCCTATGACAAGTGGAGGAAGCTACCAGGTGCTTGTCAACAACGTGTTCTATTTCACTCAGCGTGTGGTGGATAAACTTTGGCAAGGCATGTTCAATAAGGAATCCAAGCTGCTTATTGATTTCATAACCCAGTTAATTGCACAGGTATGCACACTTTTTAGAAATGCTGACCTGGTTTAAAGTTGTACATGTTTAAGGTTGCCATAGATGGACACAGTGCCCACCTCATACCCTGATCTGCTGATAAATGTTTCAGGTTTGTTTCACATAATGGAGACTAGAACTTAAGCATGTCAGGTTGAAAGCTATTTTGAATAAATTTAGCATGATTGGCCATTTTTCTTTCAATCGACTGCCATAATATCACGAACACCAAGCCCCTTCTGCTGCTAAAGCCAGATCTTGTGACTGGCACAGTGGACATAACAGCCCAGGCAGCCTCCTATCCTCACTATGCACCAGCCTCCATGGCACTTAGAGATCGAAAAGGCCTCTGGGTTCCTTCAGGAAATGTTTTGGATAGGAGTAAATTGTGCAAGGACATCAAAATAAAAAGAGAAGGGCTGTCCCTAGGGTGGTGCAGGGCTGGGCCGGGGTGAATCAGCATTTCATATGATTACAGAATCTTAATGACTTTATGACATACTGTGTACATAGTGTGAGTGAGTGAGTTTGTTTTAAAACGGTAAGCTCCTTTGGAGCAAAGAATCGTTTACTTACACCTTTTGCTATGTTAACCACTTTGAGACTTTTACAGGGCCATTTGCAAAAGTGCAAACAAACTGCTAAGAGCCATCTCAGACCTCTCAGAACAAATCTAGTAAACCTTCAGTCTCATTTTTAAATATTCTGCTTTGTGAAGAACTCCCTGCAAGTAGGAAGCAGGGGGAAAGGCTCTAGCTCAGCCCACCCTCTGCTATGCTACTGTAGTTTTTCACTTACAGAGAATCTTTTACTTAGGGAGCATTAAAGCAATGTGACTGCAGTCTAAAGCGGTGCTCCATTGTCTAACCTGTGCTCAGAAGTCCACCACCTCATTCTGTTGCATCCTGCTGGCCTTGGCATAATTACACTTCTAAACCCTGCAGAATCATTAACCCCCACCCTCTTGTGTAAATATTTTCCAGCATGAATGCTCCAGCACTTTGCACATTGGAAATTAGTACTTGGACAATAAGAGCACTGAAACAATTAAAGAAAGTGGCTTTTTGCTTTTTTTTTTTACAATTAATTACTCCCTGCCAATTAAAACTGTTCATTTTTAAAGTTTTGTGACCTTTGAGGAACAAAATATTTCACAGATGCACATCACTTCAGCAGTGCCTTGAAGAAGGGGAAGTAAGCAGGCTCTATTCAGTGTAAAAATAGGGAAAATACCCCCACTTCTTCAAAATAAATATGTAGGTAGGAACAAGCATACCATTCTACCTTTTAATGTTTTTTCCTTAAGGAATTTAACAATAATTTCCCCCTGGCATTAAATAAATCGGCAGAAAATTACAAAAAGCTCTGGAATTGAAGCCTCCACAATGAACATCATCATTCCAACCCTATTTTGGAAGAAATTGCCCTTTTTTCATAGAAAAGGAGTAGTACTACACCCGTTTTTTGCACCCCATGATTTACTTCCAGAATGGCTGAGCAGAAAGTTCTCAGAATTTTAATGATTGTTTTAACTCATGGCAGAGAATGCATTAACTCTAGAGAAGCCATTCTTTGTCCGCAATTTTAGAGTTTCTGCCCAGCTGTTCCAGAATTATTATAACATGCAAGTTATAGTTATAGCAAGCAGGACTCTCCACCACCTCCACCAGCACCACTAAATTAATTGCCCTACCTCCTTTAAAGGCACACTGGCCGTGGCTGAGCAGAGGCTGCCCAAGCAAGCAACTCCCTTCCCATCCACCATCCTCCCTCCGTAGAAGCTGCCGATCAATGTGTGTCTCCACACTCACCCTGGCCTCTCTCCCTCCAAAGTAGCACAAGCAGGTAGCAACCTTGGGCAGGCAGCAATCATGGAGAGTGAGCAAAGTGAGACAAACAGATGGGTGGATGGAAGGGTGGGTCGTGAAGGAATGGATGGCAGCAACAAGGAGCAGTAGGGCCAGATGCAACTCAAAAATGGCACGCTGCCGTGATGCCAGTGCACATGTTTCCAAGCTGCTGTTGCCTGCTGCCGATTGGCCAGGCCCTGCACTCCCCCAGGCCCCGCACTGACTTGTTTCACCCACCCCCATTCTCTTTCTCCCTGCTCTGCTGCCCGTGAAGCACAGGAAGCACACCCAGAGCCACCTCTTCCATTACTCACTTGCTGCTGCTGTGCAGATAAGAGCTTCTCATCCTATGAGCTGCATGGTGGTGGCAGCAAGTGAGCCAGCAAGCGACAGAAGAGGAGGCTCTACATGTGCTTCTTGTGCTTCATGGCAGCAGAGCAGGGAGAAGGAGCGTGGTGGTGCGGGGGCGGGGAGTGAGTGCGGGGCCTGGGGAAGCACAGAGCCCAAGCCCTCCTCTCTGAGCAGCAGCTGCCTGCTTGCTGGAAAATAGAGTGCGTGAGGGTAGTTGGGAGAGACAGGAGAGAGAGGGAGCACATGCGGGGCTGGGGTCTCTCCACCTTAAGGATGGCCCTGTCTTTCTCCCCATTCTTTTCTTTTTTAAGAGAAGGTTTGTTCCCCCAGAGGCGTATCTAGGGAAAATAGCGCCTAGGGCAAGCACTGAAATTGCGCCCCCTCTCCAAACATCTGACACCCATCTTTCAGATAACTTTACCATAATATCAGCTCAAAAATACAAGTCAAGCTTGTTAATCTTTTAATATTTCAAAAACTATTTAGCAGTGGACGCAGCCAGACCAAAAAATGCTGGAAAACTACAAATTTCAGTATGCTGGGGCTCTTGAAATACCCAAATACTCTGTGGAGGTATACTTGGAAAACTAAACAGAAGTGCCTGTCTAATTCTCTGCTATGCATTGTAGCATCACTATTACATAAGTTTTAAAAATAAATGGAGAATTTGACTTTACCCAGATACTCTGAAAATAATTAAAGTAAACTGTGTCGCTGCTTGGAATATAGTCTATTATTTCAGAAAGACAGTTAAAATGAGAGAAAGAGAACAAGAAACTCCCAGTGGGCCTTAATACTAAGGATTTCACACTGATTCAAAAACAAACTCACCATTAATAGCCATATTATTAAGACATCACTTTTAACTCATCACAAGAAGCAAAGTAAGAGCAAATGAATACAATCCTAGCTCATAAGCTTCAGCTCAGTATTCACAAGCCCTGATTCTCTGTACTTAGTGCCCAACTAAATATGTGTACAGTGACATATTATATTTTTTTAAAAGAAATTACCTGCAGCCCCTTCAGGGGAGCTTCCTAAAGGCCATGTGTAGGGGGTCTGCAAAGATCCTCCCCTCCCTCTGCTGGCCTCTAGGGCCTCACAGGGACCATTTGAGTATGTGCGGTGGCCGTTTTTAAAAAAAAAATTTAATGGCCACTGAAAACAAAATGGCCACTGCGCATGCTCAAATGGCCTCTGCAAGGCCTGGCATGGCCTAGGGCCTCACAGAGCCCATTTGAGCATGCATGGTGGCCATTTGGTTTTCAGCAGCCATTTTTTATTTTTATTTTTAAGAATGGCGCCCCCCTTCAAGTGGCGCCCGGGGCACGTGCCCTGCCTGTCCCACCCTAGATATGCCCCTGTGTCGTCCCCCCCCCCAAACTGTGAGAATCAGATTATTGTAATTAAGCTTTTTAATACAAGGGTTATCTGATACTTAATCACTGAGTCTTGCTGTAAAAAAAAAGAATTAGGTGAATAATGGCAAGGTAAAGTTATCAGTTAGTTATTCAAGCCATGTTTTAAATAGCTTCATTTCAAGGTGGTTATATCTTTACACTGATCTGAGTAGAGAATGTTAATACCAACACTGTTTTTAAAAACGTGGTTATAAGCTTATGCTAATGTGAAAAACAATTCAGTCTTGCATGTATTCATTTTGTTTCTTTAGTCAAAAAAAAGATCTCAAGGATTGTCACTGGATGCTGTTTATCACTGCCTGAATAGGACCATCTTATATCAGTTCTCAAGGCCCCACAAAACTGTTCCGCAGCAAGTTGCTCTCCTTGATTCTCTAAGGATGCTTACTGTTAATCGAAATCTAATCCTTGGCCCCGGGAATCATGACCAAGAGTTCATCAGCTGCCTGGCTCATTGCTTGGTAAATCTACATGCAGGGAGGTAAGCATATTCTGCTTCTATTAATTAGCTTAGTAAATGGCCTAAGTTGCAAAATTGTCACAATCAGTGTGCTTTATAAACATATAAATACAGAACAGTTCAGATTCCCATTTATCTTGTTCATTGAAAGGGCAAGGTGAAGCAAGTTGTTTCTTGCAGAAATAAAATTCCAGTCATTTAAAGATGTTCAGTTTAAGGTGAAGACAGAGGGAAAACTCAAGGAGAAGTCACAGTGGGTTCTTGAGCCCAGTTTTACAATTTACATGATACAGTACTTCTATGTTTTTAGCTTGGTGTTTTTATTGCTTGGTGTTTGTATTGCTTTTATTGTATGTTTTAATTTTTGTAAACCGCCTTGGGGTTTTCTTTTAATGAAAGGCGGTATAGAAATGTAAAAATAAATAAAAATAAAAATAAATATGTTCTTTCAAGTTTCATGCTGGGTCAGCCATTTTTACTCCTCCTCCCCACCTGCATGCTTCAGATGAGCAGCCTTCTTGTTTTTTCACCCTTTTGCTTTACTTCTTCAAGGAAAGGAGGGAGCATTTTTTTAAAAATGCAAACCTGCTCTGAGTATTGGAAGAGGTCTTAGTGACATAGGCACTGGCCAGTCAGTGCAGTCCATAGCCAACTGTTGTTGCAAACTTGCAAAATTGTTTCCCCCTTCTAGAGCTCAACCATGGAAATGCAGGCAGTAGGCTTCCAAACCAGCCTCACTGTTCTAGATATGTGTTATCTGTGGGCAAGCCTGTTTTCCTAACAGAACTTGGTAGTCAATCTTATTTATTAAAAAGTTTAAAACCATTCACAGCAGCAAACAGCTTGTTTGGAAAGTCAACAATAGACAGTTGCTCACAGATCTTGATTGGCCATGGTGGCCAGGAGGTTGCCCCACTCGCAAGGGGTGAGGATTTGTCCCTGACCATGCACCAAACCTACACAATGCAGTTTGAGGTCAGACTTGGAAATGGGGAGGAGGGTGGGGGATAATTCCTAGAATCATGCTGCACTTCCAGGGTGCTCCAAGTACCCTCTTAAGTGCAGTGCAAAACGAGGGCTCAACTCAAGCTGGGGAGGGGAAACAGATTGTCTCTGAAAGTGCACTGGGCTTCTAGAGGCCTCCCAAGCACATGGGAATTGTGAGAAGATTGCCTTTTCCCTGCAAGAAGTGCTAAAAGAGCTTTGGAGGCAGTTGGGGCCCCTTGGAAGTGTGGAATCAGACCAGGAAACCTCAGCCCTTAAGATTTGTATTTCTCCTTAGGCCTGCTCAATCGCTTTCTCCCTGCCCCTTCCCTTTGCCCCTCGCCCAAGCAAATACTTCTCTTTCACTTTCTTCTATCCTTGTTGAATAATATTAGCAGCAGCGTAGATGGGTTTGGCCTGGAAGCAGAAGCCAGGATGACTACTTGGCACATCATGATCCCTTCTGACATCGAGCCAGATGGAGTCTACAATCAAGACGTTAGTGAAGGTAATAATACACACCAAGGCAACTAGAGGCTTTGTTCTCGGCTTTCCCCATTCTTTCTCTCGTAGTTTAACTTTTGGGGGGAGTGGGAGACTTTTTTCAGTGAATTATGAAGAAAAGATTTAAAATGGTAAACAGCACAGGCTTCTAGGATACTGTATTAAAATATATTGACGTATAGGCCAGGCCACAACTAATTGACAACAAATAGAGGTTAATCTCATACAGAAGATCAGTCATACTGATTACAGGCTGCGTATCTACTTTGAGCAGATCCTGGTAAGCAGCAGTCAGGAATAATAAGGATTATGCCTAATCCCTACCACTAAGTAAAATCAGTAGGACTTCTCACTCATGGGAAATAACTAACAATCCAGTACTTGGGAGAAAACAAGGTTTATTACAGACCTGTTCTGAAAAAGCACTGGAGTGAACAGTTAAAATGCTTTTAGGAAACTGGAAAAGAATAAAAATTCATCCAAATGAGTGACTGAAAAGAGACTTTCCCCCCCAAGGACTGAAGCTTTTACTCCCAAGGCATAATCAGGGCAACATCATCTTGTGACTTTAAATCATAATGGATTGTCTCATGTTCATAAAATAGGAAGAAATGTTTTGAGGTGTGAATTCATATAGTTATCTTAACCACACAACTCATGCAAAATAAATCATATTTAAAGATTCTAGTTCAGGCCTTACGGCTGGAATTCCTATTGTAGAATAGGAATGTGCACGGAACCACGGAGGTGCGGTCCGGCACTGGGGGGTATGCAGCTTTAAGGCCTCCGAACCGGTCCGTGGTGTGTGTATGTAGCTTTTAATATTTAATATTTATATTTATATTAAATATAAATACATACGTGTGTGTGTGTGTGTGTGTGTGTGTGTGTGTGTGTGTGTGTGTATTTCGGCCAGTGCTTATGGTTTATCCTGGGAGGTTTTTCAAGTTCTATGCAAGTTTTTATTAGCTGACACCAAGCCCCATGTTACAAGAAAAGTAGCCAGCTTTTTAGTTTCTGCCATCAAAGCACATGGCAAGCTGATATAATCTAAATGAATTATGAGTCAATCTTTGTGCGTCCTCTGATTTTCTTATGCTGTTTTAACTACCCAATTTTTAATTCAAATATTTTTGTCATGGCTGAAAAAAACTGATTGATAATTAGTGAGAAGTCAAGTTACATATTTGTTTGAGACACATGCATGTATCCAGTATTCACAGCTGTGTTACCTTGATGTGTTTTAGGTCGCCAGCTTCTTCTGAAAGCTGTAAATCGTGTGTGGACAGAACTGATTTACAGCAAGAAGCAGGTTTTGGAGGAGGTGTTCAAAGTATCTCTCCCTATCAATGACAGAGGCCATGTAGATATTGGAGTTGCAAAGTCCCTTATTGAAGAAGCCAGTTTAAAATGTTGGCAGAATCACTTGGGTAAGTGTAACTGTGCAGATCACTGTTGTGTAATATATTTCACTGGTTTCATAAGCATATTTAATAACATCCCTTAAAGTTAATACGTTATTGTAACTTGAATGCTTTTAACTTGTGTTCATTGCATTAGTGGGCAGAACTAATCTCAAGCCAAGGTTTGTTTTTGCTGAAAACCATATTACATATTCTTACCTTGTCAATGAAAATGAATTGTGTAAATCATATAGGAAATGATTGGTAGTAAACTTTGCATTGCACTACTGTAGCTTAACAATGGTGATGGAGCAGGAGGCAGCTCTTGATGATCACATTTTTAAAAAAACCCCAAAACTAACATACCTAAATGGTGTAATTGCCATGCTTAGACAGATCTTCCCAGCTCATTTTGGATGCTATATCTTGAGAATAGGGTGATCAACCCACGTTTCTACTGCTAAAACTTCTTATAGCATATTTTACTGACTTATTGAGTACTCCAATAAAAAAGATTATTTCCATATAAAGCTTTGAATACATTTCATTATAATAGTTAAAGGACATAATGTGTTTTTATTGATTCCCACCCCTCATTAGATATTTCAGTTCAACTTCTTGGCTCCTTGAAAAACCTATGAGATCCATTGTAGGAAACTGATATAGTGGAGGTGTTTGTTTAACTGCATAAATAGGTCAAATAACATTCCAAATCAGATTATAATCTATTTAAGACATCAAGAGAATTTGTATAGTAGGGTTTTTGTTTGTTTTGGGGGGAAATTAATGGAAATTTCATGCAAATGAGATAATAGGATCACCCCCACCCCACCCCCCGCAGAATTCAATTCAAACTTTTCTGGAAAACCCACATCTCTGATATACCTGGATCCTGCAGGAAGGAGGATTGTGATTGTGAAGCACCACCTTATCCCTTCTAAAGCCTTGCATGTGTGACCAGGAGACACTGGCAGAAATGAAAGCACTTATTTCTTTCAATGTGGGATAAAGAGAGATGCTGGAACAAGTCTTAGGATAATGCTACAGTGAATTAATCTGCTGCTTTTCTGAGTTTAATAGGGTCCCATTAGTGTGTTTTGCAAAAACAAATCTATCTTCCTCTTGGTATTCTAGCTCATGAAAAGAAATGCATCAGTAGAGGAGAAACACTGGTTCCAACAACGCAGTCCAAGCTTTCGCGTGTCAGCAGTGGCTTTGGTCTTTCCAAGCTGACTGGATCTAGAAGAAACCGAAAAGAAAGTGGGCTTAACAAACACAATCTGACCACACAGGTAATCTATATATTGAATTCTCTTAAACGGACCCATCACTAGTCCCATGCGTGGCAGCTCTCTCGAGAACAGCTGCCTGGGAGATAGTGACGTGGATGGGAGACTGTGGCAGTGGCCAGAGGAGGAGGCAGGCCGGCCTGGCCCTGGCTTCTCTGGAGGAGGCAGCGGTGGGCCGGCTTGGCCACCTGGAGAAGGAGGAGGCTGGAGGTGGTGGTGGGCTGGCCAGAAGCACAGATGCTCTGCGCCTGGCCCAGATAAGTTTTTATTACTTAAAGAGAAGCAGATAATGCAATCCATTATACTCTCTTGTATCTAGAAGCAAATAACTCAGTGATTTTATCTAGCTTTCCTTTTTCTTCATTGTATTCTGGTACTAGCCAGACGCCTTAAAATATCTGTGTACACACGGCATCAATTATCTACTATAGCTGTTAAGAACGTTCCGTTTAGGCTGTTGAAGTCAATAGGTCATTCGGACTTTGCTGGTTTAATATGTGAACTAGTAGCTTCATTTTCACACTTCAAAAATCCTAGTATGATATACCCACCAAAATTCCATAATAAAGCAATACTTGCTTTAAATTTTTGGATGTTGTTTTATATACATGCTTTTGAAAGAAGACCTACTTTTTACTTGTGTTAATTTATTCATATTTTTGCCATTAGGAAATCTCTCAGTGGATGTTTCCTCACATCTCAGTCGTCCGAGACTTGGTAGGCATGCAGTATAAAGAATATCAAGAGGTAAAAACTAGAGCAATGATTAAAATTAATGGTGGTTCTCATTCCTGCATTAATAGCTTTTTAAATATTTGGTTCTAGTTAGTTTTGCTGAGCAAGAGACAACTATACAGAGATCTAGCCTGTAGTCTTTTCACAGGTGTTTTGATATTTTAGCAATAGCAATAGCACTTACATTTATATACCGCTCTATAGCCGGAGCTCTCTAAGCGGTTTACAATGATTTAGCATATTGCCCCCAACATTCTGGGTACTCATTTTACCGACCTCGGAAGGATGGAAGGCTGAGTCAACCTTGAGCCCCTGGTCAGGATTGAACTTGTAACCTTCTGGTTACAGGGCGGCAGTTTTACCACTGCGCCACCAGGGGCTGAATGAAAAAATTTTCCATTTTTGTTAAAGTTACAGTCACTTAGGAACTGCAACAGGTCAACTTACTCATTGCATTTTTGCAGGGTTTTTCAGAAACAGACCTGCAAAATGTAATCATTATAAAGATGGTTTCGTGGCACCAGTGCATGAGGAAAACGATTCCTCATGCTACCTCCCTGGACTAGTCCTGGAGCAGTTTATAGAATTGGGGCATAGGTGTAAAATGTGTAGTCCCAATGCACCATTTCTTATAGACAAAATACTATACAAACCCATAATAAAGACATCTCCTAAAAGTAAAGCTTTCATATTGTCTCTGCTTTACTCAAAGAATGAGACGAATGGCCTCGAAAGGGAGGGCCTGAGCCTGTCTCAACATTGCACCCTGCGCCCTCTAAAGAGATTAAGTTTTCTCTTGCCTCACTGCTGCCATGCCTCAGGAAAGACTCCCAGTACAAGATAGCTCCATTGTTTCAAATTAGGTTCTGTATGTGTTTGACATACTCTGAAGTGCATGGTGGCAGTTAACCTATAGTGTCCTTTACAGCGTCAGCAAAATGCATTGAAGTATGTGACAGAAGAGTGGTCTCAGATTGAGTATGAGCTTTTACGGGAGAGAGGATTGTGGGGCCCTCCCATTGGCTCTCATCTGGACAAATGGATGCTGGAGATGACGGAAGGGCCCTGTCGAATGAGGAAGAAAATGGTGCGGAATGACATGTTTTATATTCAGTATCCTTACATGCCGGATGCGGAACATGAGACAAATATGCTGGTAAGTAAGATAAGTGAGTTTATCTGTAGTAATTTTTAGCAGTAGTACAAGTGTGCTCTTGCTTGTGTATTGTTGAAAAGACTGTTCATCACAGTGCCTACGTGTATGGTATACC
The DNA here is from genome assembly GCF_027244095.1 of Hemicordylus capensis. Taxonomy (NCBI): domain Eukaryota; kingdom Metazoa; phylum Chordata; class Lepidosauria; order Squamata; family Cordylidae; genus Hemicordylus; species Hemicordylus capensis. Next base: position 19,784,931 of record NC_069661.1, on the reverse strand, counting down.
AGATATTTCTTGTCGGCTAGAATGCTTAATTTTCTAGTTGTTCTCAGCTGTAGGTTTATGAATGGACAAGCATTAACCAGCATGTATCTGGTTGGGGTCTGGAATGTCTTCTTAAGCCATACACCCATATAGGTTGTCATTTTCTAGTATCTTCCTCTGCAATCTAATTGGACTATCCTCCTAACTGGAGGATTATCAAGAATTGTGGCCTGCCAGGGTCTTAGTAAACCCCTGTCTTTGCTGCCTCTAGAATATCTTCTAATTGGAGGGTTATCAACTAGAATCTTCCTCTAGAGTCTTGCTGATAATCCCTCAGTTAGAGGATGGTTGAAGCAAGGCAGGCGGTGGCTAAAAGGGGAGGGCCAGGATCATACAACCTTTTAACTCACCACGATAGATGCAGTCTATTTGCTATGTGTTGTGCCTTGCCAGAGGCTTCATAATTCCTCTGTATTTGCAGTCACTGTCCGGCAGTGAAAATGGGGTTTACTGAGGCCCTGGTGGGCTGCTACACATGGGTGGTGACTGTGTTCTGCTTGATGCGTCGCAGGCTGTGCTGACCTGCTCCAGACTGATGACAGATAACTGGCATATTGGAAATATAACAGCTTTGTTTAGGGCAGGAATGACTTTTACAAACATTACGCCTGCAGCTTTTAGTGCTCCATTGTATTTGCAGAGTGAACTTGTAGGCAAGTGTAGAAGGAAAACATTAAGGTTGTGAGACGCGGGGGTTGGGGGAGGCAGGGTCGAACCTACCCCACCCCCCATGATCTTCCTCCATTTTGCAGGATGCATGGATCAGCACCCACCCAGGCTGCCCTGATCCTGGCAGCATGGTGTTCTGGAGGCCGGGTGAAAGCAGCCTGGCCTCCAGATATCCCACAATGCACTACGCAAGGAGCACGGTGCATTGGGGGGATTCCTCCGCATGCCTGGCGCTCTAGGCCCAGCTCTGTGTCACATGACGGGGAGCCCAGGGAGAAGGGAGCGCTTCTGATCTTTTACCTGAGTAAAAGTCTGGGGGAAACCCTGGACTACCCGGCAGGGCAGCACCTGGTTAGGACTGCTCATGTGAACAGCCTTATTGTGTGATGTTAATTTGCTACACTGAGAATTGAACAGTACTGACAGAATTGCTAAAATGCTTTTTGTGCTGGAAAGTGCATTTCTTTCCTAGAATGTAAATTCAGAACATGCATCAGGACTGCAGTAATCTGAACTTGACCTTGTCCTACTTTTAGCAAATTCTGGTAATTTTCCAAAACCAAGGGCAAGCTTCTACACTTGTTTCTTTTCCTGTGCAACCCCTGATGCAGAAAAATTTAAAGGTCAGTTGGTTACATGGACATCTTGATCAAATATTCAGTATATAGTTCACCTTTTATTAGATTTTGCCCACTGATTCTATGATTCCCCAACTCGATTCCCCCCACCCTGATATTTCTGTACTTAATACCCTATTTTCAGTCTGACTTCTCAAGTAATTCTCCTGAGACATCTGACGATGCCATTCCTCAAAAGGTAAAGAGAGAAAACTATCCACGGGTTGCAAAAATGGATGGAAATCTTTCTGTGCATGTTAGGCAACCTTAACAAAGGCTTCTATGGTTGGCTTTCAACGTGCTTCCTCAGTAACTCTGTTGTAGGACTAATGATTTTCAGTAAAGACACTTAGAGGATGTGGCTGTGTTCTCTTCAGTCTTCACCTAATATGATGTCTGTAGCTCTTTCTGTCTGTGCTGCACACTAACAGGCTGTGATAGGCTGCGCTGTTACTGTTCTCACTGCAAAAACATGTACTGGCTTGGAATCTGAACTAATGGACTATGATGTGTTTAGTGATGGGCAGTTTCAACTTGCCCCTGCTTAGCCTAATCACTTGGTTCAGTGTGTCTGGTATCAGTGCCGACACAATATTCTTGCACTGTTGATACAATTGTATATCTTCAGGATACTGCACTGGCAGAGCAGGTGAAGCGCCCCATTTCAAATGCTTTTAGGAGCCGTATCAAGTCTTCAGAGTGGACCGTTAATAATGCTGTCAATCCTCTTGTTCCATCATTCGTTAACTTAATGTGCTGCTCAATTGGAACAGGGTTGTACCTCTTGGAATACATCCCTTAAGCCGATGGGTAGTCAAAGACTTTGGAAGTCATCTGAACAATTTTAATTGGAGGAAGTAGCAGGAACCATTTTGCTCTCTTCTCATTTAAACAAAATAATTACTACTTAAAGTAGAACTCTTAAAATTACTTTTCCATTTAGAAGTAAATTCATTAAGTTGATTCCCAAACCATGGTGCATGCAATGTGGGGAAGGGGTAGAAGAGATTTGGGAGTCTAGAAATTATAATTGGTTCTGCGGATGGTCCTGACAAGTCACACGAAGTCTTTTCCAAATAGGTGTTTATAATTCTGCCCATCACTAAATACAGTAAGCCTTCACTCATGTTGAACTAGCTGTTAAATCAATGTCTAGAGGATTCTTAAGGATTTTTTTTAGTAACATGTCAAGTTTTCCTTCCTCTAGGTGGTTCATCCATTATGCCATCTTTTGTCAACAGTTACACATTAATTTCAAAACTTGAAGCATAATTTTTAGGAAGTAGACAAAGAAGTGCTTTGGATAATGGATTCCTTAATCTTCTCGAGTAGCTGAAACGTGGAATGAAGTTACCATGTTAACCCTTAGAGTGCCAACTTTATTTCCATTGACAAGAGGTTTACTATCCTCTTTTGGTTGTCTGTGCTTTTAGTTGCATTAAAACAAATTAACTGGGCATGTAATGTAAATATGTGGACTGTAATTATGTTCACAGTTTATACTCTAGTAAGTCCTATGATGTCATTGGGACATGGAGGCAATTCAGACAACCTGTTTGACATGTTGGGTATATATGTTGAAAAGATTTGTGCAGAATTTGACAAATGGCAAAGTGATTTTTCATGTGTGCTCCATCACATGTTCAATCACATGTATCAGGCACTGAAGCTGGTGAAAGCTGGTTTCTTGGCAGTGATGGGCTAAGTGTTGTAATGAAAGCAAGGAGGAATGAACTCAAATACAACATTAACATTATGACTTTCCAGAAAAAATACTAGCTAATATCCAGGGTCGTGTTGCACTAGCACAGTGAGAGCCGTTGTGTACAATTAGGGCTGCAGAGCTGTGCAGTGTTGTAGTGCTCCACAGTTTTGTGCAACCACTAGTGGAAGACCTTCTCTGGGACATGTGTGAGGTTGCGCTACAAGGTTGCACAGCACATTGGTACATGGCAAAGTGATTTTCTCAAAGTGCTCCATCACACGTTTAGTCCTGAAGCTGGTGTAAATGGATTGCTTGGTAGTCATGGTCTAAGTGTTTAATGAACCTATGAGGAAGCAATCCTGCATTGTGCAATTTGTCTGTATCTTTCACTAGCATAAGGATTAGTCTAGAAGAGATGTTACTCTTTTTGCACAATTGATTGATTATGGAAACCCCAATTAGCTTGAAACTGACTGGCTTTAGCTATAGCACTGGACAGTAGGCAGATTCTGAGCTCAGAGTATATCTACAATGTCTTTGCTTAAAGAATGAATCGCTTTCAGTGAACATTTTAACGCAATTTATTTTAAGAAACCTGCCCGCTACCGAAGAGCCATAAGCTACGACAGCAAAGAATACTACATGCGCCTGGCTTCTGGAAACCCTGCTGTTTTTCAAGATACCATTGAAGAGAGCTCGGAAGGGGAAGCTGCTCAGCAGGAGCCAGAACATGGGGAAGATACTATTGCAAGAGTTAAAGGTTGGATGCCTTTGCATATATACATGTACACACCCAGTTGGCAAGCTAAAGCTATTAATATCACACTGCTATGTTGGGAAGCATACATAAGTCATATGCTGTTCTGGGAATCAGGAGTGGAAATCCTCCATCTTTACATTCATAATAACTGAGAAGAAAACAGAAGTATTTAACTGCATGGTATTTCTTGTCTTGATCATGCGTATGATGACCATGACTCTTTAAACGTGAGGTGGGCCTCTCAAAGGAGGCATAAGCTACTCTCTAAAGAGCTGTGAGTTTTTCTCTGTCCAGTTAGACTGATACTTGCCCAAAATTATATTACTTGCCCAAAATTATCCACCAAGCTTCATATCTGAGCAGAGGCTCATATAGCTCCATCTCAGCTGGTGTCATCAGGTAAATGGGGATATACGGCCCTATTCCTCATTTGATTTATTTTGCCACTACTTCTGTTTGTTTGAATTGTACGTTTTGGGGGCGGGCTGTCAGTTTTATGTGAGAAACAGATCTGTACTTGCATGGGCTTGTTAATTTATTACCTTGCATCTGTAAACTTTCTGTTGACCAATTCTGATCACTTAATGCAGGCCTCGTTAAACCTCCTTTAAAGAGATCGCGTTCTGCACCCGATGGCGGGGATGAGGAGAACCAAGAGCAGTTGCAGGACCAAATAGCTGAGAGTAGCTCCATAGATGAAGAGGAAAAAACAGACAACACAACTTTGCTTCGACTGCTTGAGGAAGGAGAGAAGGTATAATAATTCATTCGATTCCCTTTAGCTGTCTGTATTCACATATCTTTCACAAGATAAGGCACATGGATGTTTCAGGAACATAGTCAGCTGCTGTTTATTGTGCCTCTACTTTCAGTTAACTCCAGGAAGCTATTTATCCAATCCCAGACTAATACAGCATAACAGTTTCTTCTTTTGAATCTCACAAATCCTCTAACCCAAATGCAACACTGTTGATTGAAATAGCACAAGACTCCCAACTCTTATATAGCTGTGAATAGTAATCGCCCTGTGTCGATTTAATTTCTAGTTAAGCTCTTCTTATTACATCTTAGTCATAAGAGTAATTCTGCTTTTACCTAGCAAACAGCATTAAATGGTAGCTCAGTAATTCACAGAGTTCTAAAGCTGTCTTTGTCCCTTAAGCTTCTGTAAGGATATTTAATCATGGCTATGCATCAGTGTTACAGAAAATAATAACCACCAGGATTCTGAAGCCTTACCAAGGACATTCAGAAGATGTTGGCCTATAAAAAGCTAGGGGTGTGTGTGTGGCTGTCAAGGAGGGTGTGTGTGTATGAAAAAAGATCTTATGCTATTGTAGGTGTAATTCAAAGGCAGTATTGCCAATGAAAATATACAGATGTAGCCTTGATTTACTAGAAGCTTATTCTTTGGTCATCTGTTTAATCTCGGGGGGTAGGGGGGCGGCGGATATAGTATAGAGTTTTGGTTTTTTGGGAAGTGCAATCTTGTAGTGGTTGAAGTAGAACCAAATAATGATTCTGCTGTCTTGGAACATCCTTCCAAAAGTACTGTGCTGAGCACTAGACCATCTTATAGCTAGTTTTAGGTAGCTTATAAAAATGTATTTTTAACAGGATTTTAAAAATGGTGTCATGGGTGGGCTGTTTTTGTTTTTTTAAAATCTTCTTTATGTTGTTAGTTCTTCATAGAATCATACATCTTGTATTACTATTTGAATGTTTTAAAAAATTTAAGTACATTGACCAACAACTTGATTAACAGTGTGCATCTGCTTCCAGCAAAAGCATGCATGCAGTGCTAGCCTCTCTACTTCTGAAGCACAGGCGCTCTTGTATGAGAGCATGGTTCTTTTCACCACTCTCCCCTTGCTCCAGAAGCACTCTGATCTGCTGAAACATGCCCATGAGGGCTGTGCAGTCCTCAAGGATGTGTTTTTATGGGTCAAAGAGAGCTTCCAGAGCAAGAGGAGAATGGCAAAAATCACCAGAATCTGGATCATGATCCGGTAACATCCATAAAAGTGGGTTCTACGCCTGTACGGAACACTTCGGGGAGAAATAATTAGCTCCTTGTGGTGCCAATCAACTGCCCACTGCGCATGCTTCGCGCCTGCTCATATCGGCGGTTTGGCACCTCACAGTTCAGTTTCTTTCTGACCACTAATGCTCTCAGTTGTTCAGTGATCTAGGCTTCTCAAAAAGCATTTTATTGTTGGATATTTGGCTTGGCTCAGATTGGATTGGACATTGTTACAGATTACCTTTGGAAAGTTAAGTAGTGCTTATTTGTGTTGACTCTGACTAGTTGGATTATTCTTTATCGGACGACTGTACCTCAGCCACGTGATTGGGAAGTGTATGACCACGGACTATTTGACGATGATAATTGGGATGTCTTTTACAAGCCCCAAACCTAGAGAAATGAACACCTTTAAAAGGTGCATGCACTGTGGGGGTAAACTCCCCTGAACAGACAGCCATGACCTTTGTCATGGAAATATACAATGAAAATATACGTACATTGAAAATCTGCATTGTCTCCTGTGTCTGGGAGAAGGGCATAACACTGCTGAGAGCTCTGTTTGCAGCTTGTTCTCTAGGCAAACTTTGAAAAATAGAGCTGAGCGCTGAGAGTGACTTTGCTGGAGGAAGCTGTGGCTCCAGGGAAACTTCCAAAGTCTCCGGGATCGACGGCCACGATATCAAAATCGGCATCGGGGACTGCAATGTAAACACAGTCTAAATCCCCAGTTTCTGGACCTTTGATGTTGAAGGTCTCACCATTTAAAGAGCCACAAGTACCTGATAGTCATTCATATTACCCCCGAGAGGAGAGGAAGTGAAGGCGAGAGGATAAGTCGAGAGGATAAGTCGGGCTCTCCACCCCTGAAAAAACATAGGGAGAAGACTCATCGGCAAGAGGGGCATCTGTTGCTGCCTAGCACTATGAACCCTTTTCTGTCTGTCTTACAATGTCTGGCAAACCCGTCACCATCACAATGCCTGACAAACCCGTCACCATCAAAGTCGATGCCCGAGCAGGGAAGGACTCCTATTTTGTCTGACACTGCACCTCGACGTTGAGCGCTGTCTCTGTTGTCAGTACCTACACCACGGCAATTCCCATCTATGCCGAGGACCCCAATGTCTGTGTCGATGTCGAGGTGGCACATTTATGAGGAATAAATTTCAAGGACATATGCATGACTACAATGTGGGCGTCAGAAGAGATGTTTCTAAAACACTATGCAGTGGACCTCCACTCTACAGCGGCAGCAAATTTTGGGAGGGGTGTACTCAAGCAGGTTTTGCAGTAACTGGCTGTTCCCACCTCGGGGAGTAGTGAAGCTTATGAGTCACCCACTTTGATAGGTGTTACCAGATCACGATCCAGATAAATAGGTTGCTTACCTGTAACAGGTGATCTGGTAGTGATCTTGTAACATTCATAAAACCCTCCCATCCATCCCCGTGACACTACTGCAAACTTTTAGTTCATCTACACATGATACAGCAAATGGTGACATTGGGACGACCCAAAAGAAACTGAACTGTGAGGTGCCAAACCTACCAATATGAGTAGGCACGAAGCACGCACAGTGGGGGGTTGATCTGTGCCACGAGGAGCTGATGATTTCTACCCGAAGTGTTCCGCACTTTTATGAATGTTACTTTTATGAATGTTACTGGATGACTACCAGATCACCCGTTACAGGTAAGCAACCTGTTTTTCTTGCACAATAGTGCCCATGCTTTGGAAGTGAGGAGATTGGCACGGTACACATACGTTTATTAGAAGCAGATGCACACTGTCAGGATGTCAGCCATTGTCTTTTTGGTACTAATACATATATATATGGTTCTTGATCCGTTGAATCCATTAGAATGGGTTCTGCGCCTGCATGGAAGCCTATCGGTGTTGAGTTTTACAGCTCCTCTTTCGGCGCCTGCACCCCGCCCCATGTGACTACGTGGCTATTTAAGGCAGGAGGAAGTGCAGGCACATCAGTTCCTTTGCGACCACCGTGGAGATCGGTTCACTCGGTTTCTACGGCTCCTCGTTCTGGTTCCTTCTTTCTCTAAAAAAAGTCCTGCTATTCTTCGTCTTTCTGGCTTCTGACCTTGGACTTCTCGTTAAACCTTCTGCCTTACGATTTTGTTGTGTCACCTGATCGTACTGCTTTTTCTGGACATAAGACCCTGGATTGCTTAGCCTACTCTAAAGCCCATTTTGTTTGACGGACTGATTGGCCTGCTGCCTGGCTTTGACCTTGGATCATCTACTGACCACGTATTGTGAGTAACGTTATGGATACCCCGAAGGGAAAAAAGACTTTTAAACGCTGTGAAAAATGCAAGGCTAAATTGCCCTCCCAAGATGCTCACAATTTATGCTTGCTCTGTCTGGGGGAGGCACATGTTACATCCTCTTGTAATATTTGCCAGTCGTTCTCAAAACAAACTCGAAGAAATCGAGAACTCCGTTTGCAGGCCATTATATATGAGTATGTTTTAGCAGCGCCTTCATCTACGTCAAAGAAATCACCTCAGGCGCATGGCTCGGGGGCTTTGGCTTCCACCCAGTCTAAAACCCCGTTGCCCTCCGTGAAGACCCATAAAACCTCAAAAAAGTCAGGTGATAAAATGGCAGCTGTTGCACCCGCCGCGAAAACGTGGAAGTTGTCGACATCGAGCTCAACGCCATCGCCGAAGTTGGTTCAGGAGGTGGAATTTGTGTCGATGTCGAAGCCCTCAACGCCTACTGCCCCATTGGCATCGACAGCAACTCATCAAACGGGACACTCAACATCGACTACCCCGTCAACATCGATGGCAACACAGCAAGCCATGCTTTCGACACCGAGGCAAACTTTGATACCGAGGGAAACTTCGACATTGAGCGCCCCTAACGTCCCGTCGACATCGATCTTAACATCGACAAAGGCATCAGCATCAACTATAGAAGAAGTGCCTTCTACTCCGATTCTGACTCAGCTGATACCAACCCATGGGATTTGCAGCCAGCGCCGACTCCGATAAGGTCTCCTTCGACATTGGGGGGCGGGGCACAGCCTTCAACATTGAACACCCCAACTAATATTACCACTGTAACAGCTCGATTTCAAGCTCCCCTGACATTTGCTGTGGAAGAAGCAGATTTTTCAGATACGGGGGGCACGGCTTTGGACCCGAGAGCAACACAATCTCTTCTGACAATGTTGGACTCTGTGGCTAACACACCGTCTACCTTCCAGGGTTTTCCGCGCTCAGAAGAAGAAGAAGCCCCACATTCCAACTCTCAACTACTATCCGTTACACAACTTTCCACCGCTACGCCTTGGCACACTTGCGGGTTCAGTCACAGATCATCTCCATCTGCTGAGACCGCGTTACCTGGCACATCCTCGCCAGTACTAGCCTATGACTATGAAGAGGACTGAGTTTGGCAGCGAGCCACGTCTTCAGCCACTGTTCCTCAGGCTACTACCACCCTGCCACCCTACTACCACCCTGCCCACTCTGTAAAGGAGGTGATCCACTTCCTGCGAAGCCTGTGGTCTCCAATGCATCCACGCAAACTGTGCTACCTACAGTTACAAGGTCAACACAAACCACACAACACGTTGCTACAATGGCGGTCCAAACAGAGGACCCACCTCTGCCAACCCCCCCCCCCGTGTATAGAGTCACCAGCTGGCAGTCCTTCACACCATTCTCCTTCTGAGGTTCCGTCAGATGACAGCCATCATGGCTCTTCCGATTTTGAATCTGACACGGAGACTGTGGAGGCTGACCCCTCGCCCAACGTGGCCGCACCGGCCCATGTCTCACCGACAAGAATTAAAGGCTTACCACTCTCATGTGAAACAGATGGCTACGGCCTTGGGTCTAGATTTGTCCTCACAAGTCAAGACCATTGACGACCCAGTCTATAATTTCATGGCCCGGTCACAGTCAGCACAACCGTTAGCTCTACCCTTGCTACCCATCATCTCGAATGCTGCTCAATGTGCTTGGCAGGTTCCTCACACTTCCACGCCAACGTCCAAAAGATTGGAGGGTCTCTACAGGGTTCAAGAACAAGATAATACCTACCTATTCAAACACCTGGTACCAAACTAGTTGGTCATTGACTGTGCGACCACGTCCAAGTCAGGTCAGAGACACACCACCCCGGCAGATAAAGAGGGCAGAAAACTAGATGTCATGGGGAGGAAGTTATACTCCACCTCTTGCCTTTCAGTCAAAGTGGCTAATTACTCGGCCTGCATGGCAAAGTACAGCTACTGCATTTTGGAAAATCTAGAAAAAGACATTGATACTTTGTCTCCTGAAGAGCTCAGAGTGCGGTTCCGTAAAACGTTACAGAAAGCGGGTGACCTCACATGTCAACAATTAAGCACTGCGAAACATTTAGCAGAATCAGAGTCTAGGTCCAGCACCACTGCAATTACCCTCCGCCGTCATGCCTGGTTACGGTCCGCAACCCTGCACCAAGACATGAAGGACAAGACAGAGGGTCTACCATTTGATGGGAAAGGCCTGTTCTCGGAGGAGACAGATTCGATGATGGAAAAAGTGAAATAGCCGAAATTCACAGCTAAGACATTCACGTCTTCAGCTTCAACTTTGTACCCCAACAAACAAAGATCCTACTACCGACCCCGTGCTTCCTACAGACCACAGGAAAGCCGAGACTTCTGAAGAAACTACCAACCTTACAATAAACGCCCTGGACAACAGAAGGGTAGATATACTCTGACACAATGCGGGAAGCAAGCAGAGGGCAACAAACAATGGCCCTGAGATACAGGACAACCCATCGCACTGTCCATCTCTATTGCTCCCTCAGCCTCACTCTCCCTCCCAAAACATCGGGGAGGTCGACTACCCAGCCCTCCCCATCAACCGGCCGGGATCTAGTAGCCAACAACAACATCAGATTGGCAAGTCATGCGCAAGCATGGCGCCACATAGCATCAGACCAATGGGTCTTAAAGATTGTCATGTCGGGCTATGCGATAGAGTTCAAAAAACGCCCGCTATTCAGGGGCCTTCACTTCACGAAGGCAACACCTGCCTTACTACAAGAGGTGAAGGAACTCCTGCACAAGAGTGCGATAGTCCCAGTGCGATGGGCACAACATCAGGAGGGATTTTACTCCCGCTATTTCCAAATCCCGAAGAAAGATGGTGGGATAAGACTGATTATGGACCTCAGGCATCTCAACAAGTTCATCCAAGTGAAGAGGTATCAAATGACGACGTTACAAGACACCCTACCACTGCTACATCGGGAGCAGTGGCTTGTAACGTTAGACTTAAAGGATGCCTACTTTCCTATAGGGATTCGACCATCCCACCAGAAGTACCTGAGGTTCATGGTAGGAACATTGATATATCAATATCAATTGCTCCCATTCGGTCTCTGCATGGCTCTGCGTGTATTTATCAAATGCATGGCGGTGGTAGTAGCTCACTTAAGGACAAAAGGCCTGAAGCTGTTTCCGTATCTAGACGACTGGCTCCTGACATCCAGAAACAAAAAAGAGTTGCTTTTGCAGATTCAGTACATGTTAGGCCTTCTCCAAGATCTAGGAATACAAATCAACTGGAAGAAGTCTCACCTGACCCCAGTGTCCACCATATCCTACATCGGGGCAGTACTGGATGCAGATGCGGGGAGGGCGTTCTTGCCAGAAGAATGCTACCAGACCATAGCACTAATGGTTCAAGAGTTTCAACTCAATCCCTGGCAAACAGCGCGTCAAATACAATGTTTGCTAGGCCTGATGGCCTCCTGCAAGTCCACGGCATTGGTGTATCATTGGTGCATCACCCCAATAGCCATCCACATCAAGGGCACAGACAACATTCTGGCGGATGGCCTCAGTTGTTCATTCTCCACGGAAACCCGACACGAGTGGGAACTGAACTACACGTACCTCCGCAAGATATTTCTACTCTGGGGTCACCCGGAAGTGGACTTATTTGCTACAGCACAGAACACAAAATGCACGCTGTTCTGCTCGAGAGCGGGCCACGACCCCCAGTCCTTAGGAGATGCCTTCAAGATGGACTGGTCAACACAATGGACCTACATGTTCCCCCCATTGCCTCTGGTGAACAGAGTTGTAGCACGCCTTCTAATAGGCCATGTAAAGTGCATCGTGATCACACCGTGGTGGCCACGCCAAGCATGGTTTCCACATCTGCTCAAACTAGCTTCGACTTATCAGAGGTTTCCAAACCTTCCAGACCTCCTGATTCAAGAAAACGGGTGCCTTCTTCATCCAGAAGTGCTCACCCTGCAGCTAACAGCGTGGAAGATCGACTGCTGAAGCAAATCATGCTTAACCAGCGCAAGCCATCTACAAGAAAAAACTACGCTAGCAAATGGAAAAGATTCGCTATCTACGCTTCTCACCATGCTTTCCACCCTAAGGAGGCCTCCATCCGTGCTGTCCTGCTCTATCTGACCTCTCTGAAGTCAGCATAGCTATTGAATGTGTCAATCAAAGTCCACTTGGCTGCGCTTTCTTCTCGGCATCCAGGCTGGGATGGGAAAACAGTGTTCTCCCACCCTTCATGCAAGAGCTTCCTGAAAGGCCTCACTAATCTGTACCCTCCTGTCAAGAAACCTCTAGAGCAGTGGAGTATCTCGGTGGTCCTCTCTGCACTAACTGAACCACCCTTCGAACCCATGCATTCCACAACAGTGAAGCTGGCATCCCTCAAGACGGCTTTCCTAGTCATCACAGCCCTTCGCATGGATGTCCCTTATGCCCAGTTCTACCCGGATAAAGTTCTTCTCCGACCGGATATCTCCTTTTTGCCAAAGATTGTGTCCGACTTCCACATCAATCAAGACGTGGTGCTTCCTACCTTCTTTAAGTCACCGACCACTCCGTTGGAAAAGGCTCTACATTCCCTGGATGTGCGAAGAGCGCTTCTCTATTACCTGTCAAAGACTAAACATTTCCACTCATCAAGGAGGCGATTTGTCACCTATAAGGGAGCAAACATGGGACAGGCATTATCCAGGCAGAGACTATCACACTGGATTGTTGAAGCCATCCGTCTGGCGTACTCTGTACAGAAAGTTCAGCCACCAAAGACCATCAGGGCACATTCCACAAGAGCTTATGGTGCCTCAGCTGCTCACCTGTCTGGCATATCGTTTCAAGACATTTGTAAGGCCGCCACTTGGTCTTCTAAGCAACCTTTTGTGAAGCACTACGCTATAGACTTGCGGTCTGCTGCGGAGGCGAATTTGGGGAGAGGTGTCCTCAAAAGGGTGCTACAATAACTCTATTGCTCCCTCCTCCTTTTGGAGCTTACCAAACACCCATTCTAATGGATTCAACGGATCACGAACCAGATAAACAGGTTGCTCACCTGTAACTGATGATCTGGTAGTGATCCGTTGACATCCATTAGACCCTCCCGAACCTCCCCTCCGCAGTAGTACTTACCTCGCTATAGTAGAACTTACCTACTTACTTGACTGCTTCGGTGGTCTTCAAGGAACTGAGGTGCCTGCACTTCCTCCCACCTTAAATAGCCACGTGGTCACGTGGGGCGGGGCGCAGGCACCGAAGAGGAGCTGTAAAACTCAACACCGAGAGGCTTCCGCGCAGGCGCAGAACCCATTCTAATGGATGTCAACGGATCACTACCAGATCATCAGTTACAGGTGAGCAACCTGTTTATACCACCCCTTTATCCTAAGACCTCATTGTATTGTATTACGTATTTTATCTCAGCCCTGAGTTGAGATTTGGTACCAAAATCAGTTCATTGGCAGCATTCGCTTATTTAGTTTTCCAAATGTTGTTTAAGATTCTGCCACTTTGAAAAAACTGAAGCAGCAGGATGAAGATTCAAAACATCATCAGAAATAGCTAATCCTCTACTTTGGCTTATGATCACATTCACTGTCTGAAGCTTATTCTTTAAAATGCAGTAAAAGCTTTCCTCAGTATTGTCTCTGTGTGTGACAGCTTTGAGCTTATTCTCAAATATTATAAATTAGCATTATATGTAAGACCGTCTGCATAATTTACAATATCAATCTTCAGACATTGGAAAACTTGAAGGATGCTACCCTTGAAGAATAATCTGAAACTGTAGCTAGTGCAAAATGCAGCAGCTAGGATTTTATCCGGAGCTGCCTGCTGAGATCATATCACACCCATTTTGAAAGAGCTACATTGGCTGCCAATTAGTTTCTGGGTCCAATTCAAGGTGCTGGTTTTGACCTTTAAAGCCCTTAACTGTTTCCTTTAAAGCCCTTAACTGCTTGCCCTGGGTGCGAGGGACTGCCTGCTCCCAAGGGTTTCTGCCTGCTTGACATGGTCATCAGAGGGGGCTCTGCTCTGTGTGCCAACAATGAAAGAGGCTCGGCTCTTGTGCACACAGGACAGGGCTTTCTCAGTTATTGCCGCCAGACTTCCTAATTCTCTCCTGGTGGGCATCCACTCCTCAGTCTCCATCACAGTTTTTAGAAAGCCTGTGAAATCTTGGCTTTTAACCCAGGCTTTTATATGAGTGTGTTTTGTTGCTGCTGCTCTGTATTTTATGGTCTCATTGTGTATGTTCTTTAAAACTTTTAATTAGATTTGTATCTCTATATTCCAATTTAATATTTTTATTCTGTAACTGCTTTGTAGTTTTATATTGTTTTAAATGTTTTGTAAACTGCCTTGAGATTGTTTTAAGGAAAGGCCATATAAAAATTTAATAAAAAATAAATAAATAACATATAACATAAAATGGCAGGAAGGATCTAATTTTTAGAGAAAGAAACATAACGTATTAGTTGCTTTGAATTGCAGAAGAAAATCTAGTATGACATCAAATGGGAAAGTATCTTCAGATTTTGTTGCTTCATCTTGAATATCAGATTAAGTATGTTTATAAACAGACCTCTTGTGGTGACTTGCTGTCTTTGCATTTATCTTCAGTCAGTGTCATTGTGACTTCCAAGTTTCCAGTGTCATGAAAGGCCTCCTGGCACTACTGTCAAAAGCAAGTCCCAACAGGGAATGCGTTTCTTGTAGTGGAAACATTTCTTTCATGTTTGTTTATTTTTTCCTAGTCTGACAACCATAAACAAGGTATTGTCTGTCTACAACTTAATTTGTCTGCAATACAGAATGTAGCATTACTCAGAAGAGATAAGAACATAAAAGCAACCCTACTGGATCAGGCCCAAGGCCTATCTAGTCCAGCATCCTGTTTCACACAGTGGCCCACTAGATGCTTCTGGAAAGCCCACAGGCAAGAGCTGAGGACATGCCCTCTCTCTTGTTGGTTGCTCCCCTACAACTGATATTCAGAGGCATCTTGCCTCTTAGGCTGGAGGTGGCCTATAGTCCTCAGATTAGTAGCCACTGATAGACTTGCCTTCCCAGAATTTATCTAAGCCCTTTTAAAACCATCCAGCCAACCAGCTGGGGGCTGTCACCACATCTTGTGGCAGAGAATTCCATAGGTTAATTATTTGTGTGTGAAAAAGTACTTCCTCTTGTCGGTCCTAAATTTCTTTGCAATCAGTTTCATGGGATGACCCCTGGTTCTAGTGTTATGTGAGAAGGAGAAAAATTTCTTGTGTCACTCTATCCAAACCATGCATAATTTTATAGACCTGTATCATGTGCCCCTCAGTCATCTTTTTTCTAAACTAAAAGGCCCCAGGTGTTGTAGCTTTCTCTCGTAGGGAAAGTACTCTAAGCCCCTAACATCTTCTGTCTTCTTCTGCACCTTCTCCAGTTCTGTAATGTCCTTTTAAAGGTATGGTGACCAGAACTGTACACAGTACTCCAAATGTGGCCACATCATAGATTTGTATAAGGGCATTATGATATTAGCATTTTTATTTTCAATCCCCTTCCTAATTATTCTAAGCATGGAATTGGCCTCTTTCACAGCTGCTGTGCACTTCTTAACATTTTTATCTTTGATTATGCTTTCATTCAATTTGCCTGGCACAGATTTTAAGCTTACCAGCCTGTAATTTCCCAAATCCCCCCTGGATCCCTGTTTGAAAATTGGTGTTGCATTGGCTACTTTCCAGTCCTCTGGTACAGAGGCTGATTGTAGGGATAAGTTACATATTTTTGCAAGGAGGTCAGCAGTTTCACATTTGAGTTCTTTAAGGACTCAGGTAGATGCCATCTGGCCCTGGCGATATGTTAATTTTTAATTTTTTTTCAAACAGCTTAGAATGTCATATTTGTTATTCCCCTTGATGTTTTTAGCTAAATGTTCCTCAAACTCTCTTTTGCACCTCTCTTATTGTCTCCTTGTATATCTTTTGCCAGAGTTTGTGTTCCTTTCTGTTCTCTTCCTTCGGACAGGCCTTCCAGCAGGGCCGTCCCTAGCAGGGTTTGGGGCTGGGGGTGAATGTGCGGGGCCTCCTTAACATTTCATATCATTACAGAATCATAGTGATTGATGACATACAGTGTAACTAGTGTGTGAGAGGTTTTTGGACATGTCCAACCAGCTTGGACATATAGTGCATTTCTAAAGAAAAGAAAAGAAAGTCACAACACATGTTTCACAGTTCTCACTCAGACCTTCTGGGTTGCAAACCAACTTGAGCATAGTGCATTAATATAACGTAACGTAATATAATATTTGTTTATCCTAGAGGTTTTTGTAATTTTCTGCTATGAAAAAAGCCACTTATGGGACTTTTTGATGTTTGTTTTTTTTAATTTTTTTAAAAATTAAAAACCAACAATTTGTCCAATCCACTTCTATTTAAAATCCATATTCCTCCCACCCTACCCTACATCTCTGCTCAATGCCAAAGACCTGTGCCAAGCCATTCCAGTAATCTAAAGGCTGGGGCAGAAAGGGGGTTGCTCTACCCTTTTTTATGAAGGCAAAGAGAAGAATGATGGTCTAAAGCCTGGTGGCTGCAGTTCCGAACATCTTTGTAGTTTTCTGTCATGAAACAAGCAACAAATTATTTAAAATCAACAAATTCCCCAATCTGTTTCAAATTAAATATTCAGAGTCTTCCCAATCTGCCCTACATCTATGCCTAATATCAAAGCCCTATATCAAGCCGTTCCTTATATATTCAAAGAGGGAGATGGAATAACCACAGAAAGGAAATCACATTATACCTCCATTACTAAGCCTGAAGAGCCACCTAATGGCACAACAGGGAAATGACTTGCCTAGGAAGCCAGAGGTTGGCGGTTCAAATCCCCACTGGTACGTTTCCCAGACAATGGGAAACACCTATAGCAGGCAGCAGCGATATAGGAAGATCCTGAAAGGCATCATCTCACACTGGGTGGGAGATGGCAATGGTCAACCCTTCCTGTATCCTACCAAAGAAAAACCAGAGGGCCAAGAGTCGACATCGACATTTACTTTACTAAGCCTGAGGAGTCAGAATTTAGGGAGGCAAAGGCTGGGCTGGGCAGAGGGGCTGCAAGGGTAGCCCTTGCTGTGGTGGGCAAGGGTAGCCAGTGCTGGCTACTCTGCCTGCCTGCCTGCCTGCAGCAAGCAGCCTGCTTGCCAGCCGGCACTGAAGAGCTTCAGACTTCAGCTAGACTTGCATGAGAGGCCTCTCTGGAAGCCCTGCCCACCTACTGAACAGCTGAGAAGTGGAAAGGGAAGGAGCTGTAGCAGCTTGCCTGGAGGGAGCCTGCTGCACACATATGCATGCGTGCGCGCACACACACAGTCAACTCTCGGGCTGAGCTGCAATTGCAGGGACTGGGACTGGGGGAGAGAGCAGGGCAGGCTGCACTGTGCTCAGAGAGGGACCTGTGCCAGGTGCCAGGGCTGGGGGCAACCACCCCGGTTACCCCACCCTAAGGACAGCACAGCCTTCCAGTTTCTGAAGAAATTCTTCATCCCTTTTATAGCTTCTTTGACTTTATTTGTTAGCCATGCAGGCATCCTTCTGGACTTGATGGATCATTTTAAAACCTTTTTAATTTTGAACACTGATTGATTTCCCCCCCCCCCAAATTCAATTTTTATTAATTTCAACAACTGTAATATTATCATTCATTACAAATACACACAAAAAAGGTGGACTTCCCGCTCACATTTCTTCGTGAATCATCAACTATAAAATTTAACCTTGCTATGATAATAATTCAAAACATAAGTTCAAATCCTTACATACATAATTAATCTAACCAACCTGCTATTTTTACTAAATTTCAAACCCTGCTGTCAAGTCCATAGTAGGAAAATAATTCTTTAGATACAACAAAAATGGTTTCCAATCTTCTTTAAAACATTCCAAGTTTTGATCTCTTAATAGTGCTGTAAGTTTTGCCATCTCCGCATATTCCAAAATTTTTATCAGCCAGTCTTCTTTTGAAGGCAGTTCACTGGTCTTCCATTTCTGTGCATATATAATTCTAGCCGCCGTAGAGGCATACATAAAAAATGTTAAATTAGATGTAGAAATTGCACCTTGTGTTATTCCCAGCAGGAAGGATTCTGGCTTCTTAGGAAATGTCATTTTAAATATTTTCTTTAATTCATTATATATCATATCCCAATAGGCTTTAGCCTTCCCACAGGTCCACCACATATGAAAGAATGTGCTTTCAACATGTCCACACTTCCAGCATTTGTTTGAAACATTTTTATACATTAATGCCAATTTTTTTGGTGTCAGATACCATCTATACATCATTTTATAATAGTTTTCTTTGATAGCATAACATGCAGTAAATTTTAAATCATTTTTCCATAACTTTTCCCAGGCTGCCATTTCTATATTACGCCCCACATCTTCAGCCCACTTTATCATAGTTGTTTTAACCACTTCCTCTCTTGTCTCCTCCAAAAGCAACAATTTATACATTTTAGAAACTAATTTTTCATCATTTTGACATAATTCCTTCTCAAAATTTGAAGTCTGGTCCTCAAATCCGACTTTAAGGTCTTTCTTATACATCTTATTTAACTGATAGTAGTGAAACCAATCTCTAACCAAATCTTGTATTTCAGTTAAGCTTTTTAACTTACAATCCTTTTCCTGGAAATGTAACAAATCCCTATAGGTACCCCAACGTATTTGCATATTTACTTCTTTACGTGATAAGGCTTCAATCGGAGATACCCATAACGGAGTTTTAGGTTCAAACCAATTTTTGTATTTTAACCACACCTTCATTAAACTCCTTCTCACATAGTGGTTCAAAAAATCTTTATGTATTTTACTTTTTTCATACCACAAATACGCATGCCATCCAAACTTTCTGTCAAATCCTTCCAAATCAAGAATTCTAGGGTTTCTTAGCGTTATCCATTCTTTTAACCATGTCAAACAAACAGCATCAAAATATAACCTTAAGTCTGGCAAGGTAAGACTACCTCTTTCCTTTGCATCTGTTAAATTCTTAAAATTGATTCTTGGTCTTTTCCCCTGCCAAACAAACTTAGTTATGTCCTTCTGCCATTGCTTAAAACAAGTTAAAGTGTTAATTATGGGAATAGTCTGAAAGAGAAACAACATTTTAGGCAAGACATTCATTTTCACCAATGAAATTCTTCCCATTAAAGACAAATTCATTTTAGACCATCTTTGTAGATCAATTTTCACTGAATTCCATATTTTGACATAATTATTTATAAACAACAAGGAGTTGTTATTTGATAACCAGACCCCCAAATATTTAACTTTCTTTCAACTCACTTATTTCAGAGAATCTGTCTTTAGCTTTCTGATCCATATTTTTAGTTAAAACCTTAGTCTTGGTCTTATTTATATAGAATCCAGCCAGCTGACCAAATTGTTGTATTTTATCCAAGAATCTTTCAATCTTATCCATTGGATTCTCTAGAAACAACACAACATCATCTGCAAAGGCTCTCAGCTTATAATCCTGTTTCCCAATTTTGGGACCATGTAATTTATCATCTTCTCTGATAGTTCTACAAAGCACTTCTAGAACCAATATAAAAAGCAATGGGGAAAGTGGACATCCTTGTCTAGTCCCTTTTTGTATTACACAGTTGTCTGATAATTCCCCATTTATAATAATCTTAGCATATTGCTCTGAATAAATTGTCTTAATTGCCCTAATAAAATTATTGCCAGCAGTCATTACCTCTAGTAATCTCCACAAAAATTGCCATGAAATATTGTCAAAAGCTTTCTCTGCATCCAAAAAAATCATCGCCATCTGTTTATCATTATGTTTTTCATAGTACTCCAGTACATTCAGGACTGTTCTGACATTATCTCTCAATTGTCTCTTTGGCAAAAATCCAGCTTGATCTTCATGAATAAAATGCCTCAATATAATTCATTCATTCTTCTTGCCAAAATGGCAGCAAAAAGTTTGTAATCATTATTTAAAAGTGAAATTGGTCTATAATTTTTAACTAACGTTAAGTCTTGGTCTGGTTTTGGGATTACTGCAATATTTGTGTACTTCCACGAATCTGGCATAATCCCTTTTTGTAAGATATCATTCATAGTCCATTGAAGAGGTTGTAGAATTTGATCTTTAAATGACTTACAGTATAAAGCTGACAGTCCATCAGGCCTGGGGGCCTTGTTGGGCTTGGCTTGATTTATTACTTCTATTATTTCCATAATAGTTATCGGAGCATTCATAGTTTCTATTTGCTCCTTAGTAAGTTTTGGAATATTTTTGGTCCTAAGAAACTGCTCAATTTTTTATCTTCAACTATTTTGCCTTTATATAGTTCTGAATAATATTTTAAAAATTCCACTCTTATTTCCTTTCCATCATAAGAGAGCCCATTTTTTGTAAGTATTTTGGATATGTAATTTTTCTTCTTCTCAGATATAATTTTCCAAGCTAACAACTTGCCTGGTTTGTTTGCGAACTCAAATGTCCTTTGCTTAACATATTTCAAATTCCGTTCTAGTTCATTCACTATCAACATAGAAAGTTGTTGTTGCAGCATTTTAATAGCTTGTGTGACCGAATTATTATGGGCCAAAGATAAGAAGACGGTAACACTGATTGATTGATTAAGTGCCATCAAGTCAGTGTCGACTCTTAGCGACCATATAGAGAGAGTGAGATTCTTTCGAGGATGATCTGTCTTCAACTTGGCCTTTTAGGTCTCTCAGTGGTGCATTCATTGCTGTTGTAATCAAGTCCATTCATGTTGCTGCTGGTTGTCCTCTTCTCTTTTCTTCAACTTTCCCCAGCATTATGGACTTGTCAAGGGAGCTGGGTCTTCACATAATGTGTCCAAAGTATGATAGTTTGAGCCTGGTCATTTGTGCCTCGAGTGAAAATTCTGGATTGATTTGTTCTATGATCCATTTGATTGTTGTCCTGGCTGTCCATGGTATTTGAATAAGGGGACTGCTATTAATATTTATCGGCTTTCTTTTACTTTTGCATGCCTTTTTAAAAACTGCATCTTTGAAAGAACGTCTATTGTATAGTTTGTGTTTGTTTTGTCTGTATGAAATAGTTATACTTCCTGATGACCTACAGGTACCAAATTTTGCATACACAACCCTTCCACTGAACTTTGTGGTAGGGATATGTGGACCAGTCCGGCGATCCGGGGGGTTGAGGTCGAACCAAACCATCCCCCCCCCCAGTTCTGTCAGACCGCCGGGTCCGGTCCAGCAGGTCCGCGAATTTCTTTTTTTATTAAAGTAAAGGATAAGTACCTTTAGCCCCTTTGGGGGGCTTGCTGAAGCCACAGGGGGAGGGGGGGTCCATGCGGGTTCTTCAGCAAGCCCCCCGAAGGGGCTAAAGGTACTTATCCTTTAAAACAGAAGCCAAAAAATTTGCTGACTGGACCGGGGGGCGTGTTCAATGGGGGGGCCGGACCAAACTGGCCTGGTTCCGTTCGAGGCCGATCTGGCCTCGAACCAAACCAGGCCAGACGGTTCCATGTACACCCCTACTTTGCGGAATACCAATATACTTTTTATACCAGAAGATGCTCGGGGAAAGGTTTTTTGTTTTTGTTTAGAAGAAATTCTGCATATAATCGTATTTTTTGTTTTCAACAGATTTTTAACACTCAGTAAATCAGATAAATAATTTTCAAACGGCATCATGTCCAAGAAAAGCAGATCTTTCTTTGATTCAAACTTATTATGATTTAAATTTACCATACGTGGTCATTACTCAATAAAATGAATGAAATTAAAATCTTACAAATTTGAAACTGTTGTTTACTTCTTATTTGCAAGGATATTAATAAAACATTCTATTACATATATTTAATTTATTGAAATTTTGTATAGGTGTAAGGCATCATCTCATACTGCACGGGAGGAGGCAATGGTAAAGCCCTCCTGTATTCTACCAAAGAAAACCACAGGGCTCTGTGGGTCTCCAGGAGCCGACACCGACTTAACGGCACACTTTACCTTTAATCTATGCAAAGTGACTTTGCTTGGTCCGTGATGGGCCTCACCTACTAACAGATTATAATCCAGCCAAACACTTCTGTAGCACTTTTGATACTGACTAAATCCATCCTTCAACTGTTTAATTTTAGGAAATCCCATTGACTTTGGGATTACAATAGTTCAGCACCAGTTCCAATATACTGGTATTTGGTGGACAGCCATCTATCAAAACCATTGATCCAGGAACATGTTATTTAGCTCCATCGCATTGTCTGTGTCTTGTCAGTGGACAGGTTCAGACATCATTGAGAAATTGAACAATAGAGAAATAGAATAAAATAAATCAGAAGGAACCATGGTTAATATTGGGTCTGCATGACGTATCCTAGTTTTCGGATCACATGCACTCCCCACTCCCTCACCTGTGTGGAAGTCAGGAGAATTCTACTTTGGACTGAGGTCAGAAATAAACCAAGATTGTGTTATCCAAACTGTTGTTCGATTTATTCTAACCTATTTATAGGGGTGTGTGAGCTGGCTCAGTTCTAGCCGAGCTCAACGTCGAACCGGCTCAACTCAACAGGTTCGGGGTCGAACCAGACTGGCCTCTGCCAGTCCAAGTTTGAACTGAACTGGGCCCAGTTCAAATGGAACTGGCTTGGAGCTTTAAAGTAAAAGGGCAAGGGCGCTTCCCTAAGCCTAGAGGGTGTGAGGGGTGAGACAGTAAGTAATAGCCAGGGCTGGCGGTGGCCTGATTTGGGCCTCCAAACACGCATGCAAGGCATTTTAGTTACCTCTGCACATGCGCAGAGGGCACTAAAATGGTCTTCACCCGTGTCAGGTCTCCATGAGCCCTGGCTACTCTGGGGGAGGCTAGCTGGGGTGTGGGGAGCTGCCACCACACAAATGTATGTGGCGGCTGCCACTGGTGATATTACTTGTAAACAGTGTTCTTTCTAACTTTTTCATCTGTTTGTGGAATGAGTTTTGTTGTTGGCAGCAGTATCCAGTGTGTGTGTGTGCATTCAGTGTGCAACTTTGCTGATTCAACCTGAGTGGGATCTAAAATTAATTGAGCGGATCTCAAAAAATGTGTGAGCGCACGCACACATGCACGCCTTAGAGGGAACACTGCTTTTAAGTACTAATTGACTCCACTCCTGTCCCTTCTCTAGGCTTAGGGGAGCCACCCTGCCCCTTAACTGGTAAAGGGGAATCCTCACCGGATCCCCCTTTACCACTAGAGCTCTGAATCAGTTTGAACCAATCCAGCGGTCCAACCAGACTGGGTCCAGTTTGACCAAAGCCAACACCGAACTGGCAAAATTGTTTTTGTGTACATCTCTACCTATTTATTTGAAATAAACAAGATAACACAAAATTTGAAGGAGGCTACACGCCTTGGTTTATTTCAAGCAAGCAAAAAAATGTTCCTTTTTGTAACATAACTTCTTCCATTTGTGCCAATTATTTTTAGAATCCCATCTAATTAGGGATGTGCACGAACCGGTTCGGAGGCCATGTTAGAGGCCTCCGAACCGGTTCGGAACTGGACCGGTCCGGCGGTCCGGCACTGAGAGGGGGTGTACCTTTAAGGGCGGGGGGGTAGAACTTACCCCTCCTGCCGCTCTTCCCCCTCCAGCTCTGCATTTAAGATCGACATATTGGGGGCGGCAGCGTTCCTCCCTGCCGCCCCTGCCCCCGTCGTTGCCCGGAAGTCGAGTAAATATGAGCACGCATGCGCCCGTTGCAGCGCGCGCCTGTTGCCACTGTGCGCGCGTGTGCCGCATACGTCACACGCACGTTACTCAACTTCCGGGCAACGACGGGGGCAGGGGCGGCAGGGAGGAACGCTGCCGCCCCCAAAACTTCGATCTTAAATGCAGCGCCGGAGGGGGAAGAGCGGCGGGAGGGGTAAGTTCTACCCCCCCCCGCCCTTAAATGTACACCCCCCTCAGTGCCGGACCGCGCTGCGGTGGTTCCGTGCACACCACTACATGTAATATTCTCCCAGCTCCCCACAGTGGGAATTGATGAGGCTTCTTTGGGATTGTCACCCAAGCTTAAGCATTAACTTCCAGCAAGGACACGATTGTGCCCTAACTAAACTATCTCTGAGGTGATCCATGTTCCCTCACAGTTTGGGTTCTGCACTTGCACAGTAACCCCAGCAGAAGAATTCCAAGCTCCATGAGGCACTCTTTGGCTCTGCTGAACCGCGTGTGTGGCATGACAGTTATTTTTGACAGGAAAGCACCTTTCTCTTCAGTTACTTCTCGACCACCGCACTGCTCGCACTGTGAAGGTTTCACTTCTATAAAGGAGAGAACAAGGGATGACCTATTTCCCGACAAAGACTGTCCCATTGGCTCATAGAACTAATCTTCTTGTGCTACAACCAGCAAGGGGTTAAACCCCACCTCAAGGATCAAGACACATTCTACTAGAGCCATGGGCACGTCAGCAGCTCACATGTCAGGCATCAGCATGACAGACATTTGTAAAGTGTCGTCTACAGACCTGCCTTTGAGAAAACACTATGGTGTGGACATCCGCTCAGTGGCGGAGGCCAACTTTGGTCAGGTGGCGCTCAATAAGATGCTCTAAACATATCCTGGCACCCACCACTAGGATATGGCAAGCTCGCTAATCACCCAAGTAGTGAGGGAACATGGATTACTTCAAATATAAACAGGCTGCTTACCTGTAACAGGTGATCTTTCTGGTAATCCATGTTCACTCAAAGACCCGCCTGGACTACCTCACTGCTAGGATACTTCCACAGTAATAAGGACTTATCTTACTCCATCAATCCACATTCTTCGCTCATCGGAGTAGCTGATCAGGAACTGAGAAAGGTACTCTCCAGTGTTCCCTCTAACAGAGATTCCCAGATGTTCTTGACTACAACTCCCGGAATCCCCAACTATAATGGCTTTTGCTTGGGGATTATGGGAGTTGTAGTCAACAACATCTGGGAATCCCTGTTAGAGGGAACACTGGTGCTCTCCCGCTGAAAATAACGGTTGCTCCATGCATGCGATTTGGCAAGGCTGAAGAGCGCCTCACGGAACTTGGAATTCTTCCCTGGAAGTTACTGCGCCAGGAGTAGAACCCAAGTTGTGCTTGAACATGGTTCACCAGAAAGATAACCTGTTATAGGTAAGCACTCTGTTTTTGTTTTTATTTATAACTAGTTCAAGTATTCACACATACACTATTGTTACTTCATTAATCTACTTTGGATTAAATATGTGAATTTTATTACAGATTCAACACATGTACCGCTGTGCTCGGGTTCAAGGTCTAGACACCAGTGAGGGGCTCCTTCTCTTTGGTAAAGAGCACTTTTATGTGATTGATGGATTTACAATGACTGCCACCAGAGAAATACGGGACATTGAGACCTTGCCTCCAGAGTGAGTGGACTAGTCAAGCATT
Source organism: Hemicordylus capensis (assembly GCF_027244095.1). Taxonomy (NCBI): domain Eukaryota; kingdom Metazoa; phylum Chordata; class Lepidosauria; order Squamata; family Cordylidae; genus Hemicordylus; species Hemicordylus capensis. The sequence goes on along the minus strand of NC_069661.1, from coordinate 19,759,345 downwards.
AAGCTTGGCAACCTTTTGAAAATGCAAGGGGGGACATGGTTGACTTGGGAGGTGGAAACCTTACCATATCAGAACTGTAAAAGTCATCCTCCTTCCTCTGTTGTTCCCACTTGGGGAAGAAAAGTGCCTAAATGGGAACATGTGAAACCTTCTCCTAGCCCTAGTTATGGTATTTTGGATTTGGCAGTGCATTTCATATTGGTCTTAATATAATGCATATGACCGCAGAAAATTAGTGAGGAAAGAATACTTCATATAATTGATTTACAGTTTCACTCATCTCCTCAAAGTTGGTAAAGTAGGTTCTGAGTTTTGTGGTGTTGTGCTAACACTGAAATAAAATATGCCAAAATTGTCCTCTTAATAGTATTGACTTGTTTTTACTGGTTTTAACTGTTTGTTTGTTTATCTGTTTTGGTGAAGAGCCATGAAATCTTATAATTTTAACTCTATAGAATTTTAATTAATTAATTTAACAGAGAATCTTTATTGTGGATTATCATCATTGTTATCTTACCTTTTCATCTCTATAGTACGCATGAGCCAATTATACCTAGAGGAGCACGACAGGGTCCAAGCCAGCTCAAGAGAACATGCAGTATTTTTGCATATGAAGATATCAAAGAAGTACATAAAAGAAGATACCTGTTACAGGTGGTGTATATTTTGTTAATACTTTGGAAAATAGAGTTTAATTCATAGTTGATGGACAGTAAAATTGTCTTCCTGTGGACTTAAGATGGAATAAGGATCCTCAAGATAGAAATCTAGATATTAAATTTATTTGTCTGGAAGCCAGTGAATTTCAGAGTGTTGTAATCAGGTTGGTGGAGGTAATGTGGATAGTTTTAAAGCAGGGTTTCTTAACCTTGGGTCCCCAGATGTTATTGGACTACAACTCCCATGACCCCCAGCCATGGTCTTTGTGGCTGGGGTTGATGGGAGTTGTAGTCCAACAACATCTGGGGACCCAAGGTTAAGAAAACCTGTTTTAAAGCATACTTTACTGTCATCAGGCATAGGAAATGCCACAAATGGATTTCACAGTTAGTTTTTTTTTAAGTCTGACTTAGGTCTCATGCAAGCCCAGGGATGGGGTCATAGCTCAGTGGCGGAGCATCTGCGTTACACTGAGATGTTCCCAGGTTCAGTCCCTGCCATATCCAGGTGGGTCTGGGAAAGACCCCTGACTTGAAACTCTAGAGAGCTGCTGCCAGTCAGTGTAAACAGTACTGAGCTAGATGGACCAGTGGTCTGACTCTGTATAAGGCAGCTACCTATGTACCTGTGCATTTGCAATGGGAGTAGCCTGTTGGGTGAAAATTGTAAAAGAGCTTTTGGGGAAGGACCTTAGTTCAGTGATGGAGCATCTGTTTTGCATGCAGAAGGTCCCAGATTCAATTCCTGGATTCTCCAGGCAGAGCTCAGAAAGGCCATCTGAAACCTTGGAGAGCCTCTGGTGGTCATTGTAGAGTCTAGCCTGAGCTAGATGGACCAATGGTCTGATACTGTAAAAGGCAGCTTCCTATATAAGCCTGAAGCAATCTCTGATATGTCATGCTAACAGCCTTTGAAAACCTACCATTTTATTGCAGCCAATTGCTGTTGAAGTGTTCTCAGGAGATGGACGTAACTACCTTCTTGCTTTCCAGAAAGGAGTTAGAAATAAAGTCTACCAAAGGTATTATAAATTGATTTTTAATTCACCACCCGTGAATTGTGAACCATTAAATATTGTGTAGCTAGAGTTTCCCTCATGAAAGGCTCCTATGGAGAAAAATAGTAGTCATGCCCTAAAAGAACAGGTCATCTCATGGATTGGTATCTGGTTAGAATAAATGAGCAGTGTTCATACTGGAGAGAATAAAGCTGTAGAATTCAATTGCTGTTGAAGATGGCATTCAATTATTCAGCATAGTAAAATCCTAGGAAGACGGAAGACCACTAACAGGATCTCCTGAATGGGCAGTAGAATGGCAGAAGAAATTCAGTGTTAAGGAGATTTTCTTCTGGTCAGTAAAGGTTCTTTTGTTTTTTCTTTGTAAGAGTCCATTTTTCCTCTCTTAAAGTTAACTGATAGTTGTGCACCCTCGTTCCTCTTCCTTACCCTCCAGGAATTATTTTTAGTATTGAACTGAACATTTTAGACTGGGATTTTCTTTTATTAAAACATAGTCTTAAAATAAATGAAAATTGAGATAATTGCCTAATTAATTCATTTTACTGTCTGGCAGTAGCCACCATATGAATCTATTTCGAGTCTGTATTATATATTATCTTTTTCCCCTCCCCCCCCCTTTTAAAAAGGTTTTTGGCTGTAGTTCCATCTTTAACGGATAGCTCAGAGTCTGTGTCTGGACAGCGACCCAACACCAGTGTTGAACAAGGGTGAGCATTTGTACTTTTTGTTTACACTATTCTAATTTGCTTATTTCTGCATTACAGCATTTAAAATATTGTGTCGTCTAGTGAATTTCAGTTTCTTCCCCATGCCTATAGCTTTCCCATAAAGTATATAAAGGATACATGAACAGGGAAAAGCAGAAATGTAAATACAACCCTAATTTTAACATGCAGTGGGCTTTTTCTTTAAAAATCATAGCACTATTCCTCCGGAATAATAATACATTGATTCCTGCATAAACATGAGGAACCAATACATGCTCACTGGGAACTGGCAATTGGCGGTACCTTTCTTGCTGCCCTGAAGTATGAAGCTCCCCTGAGATTGCCCAAGGCACTAGCTTCATGTGTTCCAATGAATTTGAACTTCTCCTTATCTGGACACAGATCTCTGGCATCTGTACTACACTAGCTCTCACTGAAGTCAATGGAGATCAGCTGTAGAAGTTCTCCATCTGTGCAGTGTAGCCTTTGGATAGTCTGTTGAAGATACCAGAGCATTTGCATTAACAATAACGTACATAGCTGAAATGGTTTGGTTCGGTGACATATCCTTTGTTGACCAGAATATGCTTTTATTTTTTAATTAAAAACACTTGCATGCCATATTTCTCGCCAAATGACTTCTAATCAAAACCAACACACAACAAAAGAGAAAGCAGATCATAAAAGCATAAAAACCCCAATCATGCTAATTAAAATGCAGCAAACCACCCCCCCACCCAAACCATATTCCACAATTGAAACAACCCCAGCCATATTGCCCAGCCATCACCAACCACAGCCTAGCGTCACCCTCCTGCGAAAGAGGGATGAAAAGGCCAGGTGTTCACACAGTGCCTAAATAGGGTAGCAGCCAATTGGGTCTCCACGGAGAGGGAGTCAGCAGCGGCACCAAAAACAGGTACTGCTCCTACTGAGCGTCTCCCATGTGTCTGAAGGCATAGGAACCTGGAGCAGGGCCTCAAATGACAACCAGTGTATACAAGAAGGCACATCTGGGTGATGATGGTCCTTTGGAGTATCCGGATCTCAATCTGTTTGGGGCTTGAAAGGTGGTAACTAGCATTGTGATGCTGGTGTTGCACCATGTTAGCATGATGTAATTTTGAAGAACCGTTTGATTTTTCTTCTTCTTCAAGTTGTGGCTATGGGTTGAAATGAAATCATTCCACTTCATTTACAAGAATTTAGTTAATTCCTATAGACGAAGTGGAATGATTTCATTTCAACCCATAGCCACAACTTTAAGAAGAAGAAAAATCAAACGGTTCTTTGAGTTGCATCCATATATTGCTGCTAAGTGGCCATAATACTGACCTTTCCTGATTCTCATTAGGTCTGGCTTGCTGAGCACTCTGGTGGGAGAGAAATCTGTAACACAAAGATGGGAGGTAAGCATAAAAAGTAATTTAGTTTCTCTGCCCTAGGCAGGTTGAAATAGAATATTTGGGCATGAAATCTTGAGTCCAAAATGCTCTATGAGTAAATTATTATTTTTTAAGTTGGATTGATCCAAGTATACCTTCTTCAGAATGTTAATGAAAATATTTGTATACTTTTATTATGGGAAATAAACTCAAGTGCTGTTTTTCTTTTTAATCTCTCCAAAGAGAGGTGAAATCAGTAATTTCCAGTACCTGATGCACTTAAATACTTTGGCTGGCCGCTCCTATAATGATCTTATGCAGTATCCTGTTTTCCCATGGATCCTTGCAGATTACGATTCGGAGGTAAACAAAAATTTTCTCTCCTGGTGTTTGTGCGAAAATGAAATTTAAATTTAGGCCTAGAAAAATGCAGGGCATCTACCTTGATGGGTGGACTAAGCAGCTGATACGGACATCTAGGGATTAGTGATGTGCACGGAACCGCAGAGCTGCGGTCCGGCACTGGTGTGGGGGTTCCTTTAAGGGCAGGGGGAGGGTATACTTACCCCTCCCACCGCTTTTCCCCCTCCGGCGTGCCTTTTTTAGCTAGCAATTGGGGCGGAAGGATACCTCCCTGCCGCCCCTTCCCACGCTCTGCTGCAAAAGGCTTCAGGAAGCCTTTTGTGCATGCGCACATCTCCACGACATGCATGCACGTGTGTGGCCACACGTGCGCACGTCGCAGAGACATGACGCACACACGCGCAAAAGGCTTCCTGAAGCCTTTTGCAGCCAAGCAGGGGAAGGGGCAGCAGGGAGGTATCCTGCCGCCCCAATTGCTAACTAAAAAAGGTGTGCTGGAGGGGGAAAAGCAGCGGGAGGGGTAAGTACACCCTCCCTCCACCCTTAAAGGAACCCCCACTCCATTCCGCCCAAACCCCAAACCGCCCATGTCCAGACCGGTCCGTGCACATCACTGCTAGAGATCTGAAATGGTGTCTTGGCCCTGTCCCAAAAGCTCTTACCAGAAATTTCTAGCAGTGTTGACAAAAAAGATGAGAAATGTTATGATGCCCTTATTTGGGGTACTGTCACATATCCAGCTGATCCAATGGCGCTTCCCCAAAAGATCCTGACTGTCTTCCTGACTAGCAAGTGTGACGTATTTCCGATATTGTAGAGCACTTCCAGAACTTGTGCAGTGCTTGGAAATGTTAGTTGTGCTGCACAACAGTGCGTGTGCAGGAGGACTTGGAGCTGCATGACAGCTCCTGGTTCATTCCCACCTTATACATTCACTACATTAGTCAGAAGGTCAGCCACTGGAAGTCTTTGGATGACTTTTTAAAAATTCAAGTTTCTCTTGAATTTGATAGTTTCATATTTGCAGGCTTTAGCAAATTGTGAAAAATATTGGTAATGCTTGTTTAACTGTTTCTTCTTAACATCTGGTCTGTGAAATAGCTTGTGGATGTACATTGCAGGATAGAACTTAGTCTGGCACTGGTATGTAGAGGATTAGACAAGAAGCATTTGCTTTAGAAGAAAATAGGAAAAAATACCTTAATTCAAGCTGAGGAGGTAGATGAATGGAATCATTACTAATGTGTTAGAAACCAGGATCTAGAAATATTGAGGAAATATGTCACAAATAGTTTTTTTTAATCTATCTATCTATCTATCTATTTATCTATCTTAATCTATCAATCATATTTTTGTACTGCCTGATATATACCTCTCTAGGCGGTGTACAAGATTTAAAACAGTATTTAAACGTCAGCGCAGATTAAAATACACAAAACAATTAAAAGAGTAGCATACAACAGAAATTAGAAGACTAGCATTAAAACAATTATTAAAACAAATTATTAAAATTCTAATTAAAAGCCTGTGAGAACAGGTGAGTCTTGAGGTTCTTCCTGAAAACAAACAGAGAAGAAGATGCTCTTATTTCAGCAGGGAGCATATTCCACAGCCACAGAGAAAGCCTGGTACTGGGTCTCCACCAAATGAGCTGGTGGCAGCTGTAACCAGACCTCTCTAGAAGATCGTAACAGGCAGCAGCATTCATGACAAAGGAGGTGCTCTCTTAAATACGCTGGACCCAAGCTATTAAGGGCTTTATAGGTAATAACCAGCACTTTCTATTTCACCTGGAAATATATTGGCAGCCAGTGCAGTTCCCTCAAAACAGGTGTTATGTGGTCCCTTCGAGTTGTCCCAGAAACCAATCTGGCTGCTGCATTCTGTACCAATTATAATATATGGACTACATTCACAGACAGCCCCACATAGAGCCCATTACATATATGCTGGAGGTTATCAGCATATGTACCACTGTTTTAAGGTCATTTACCTCCAGAAATGGACGTAGCTGTCGTATCAGCCAAAGCTGATCACCTGAGAAACCAGGGAGAGCTTTGGGTCCAGGTGCATTCCCAAGCTACATACCTGATCTTTCAGGGGTAGTGTAATCCTGTCCAGAACAGGCAGATTTATATCATCTCTTGGGTCCCAACCTCCACACAGTCACTACCTCCGTCTTATTTGGATTCAACTTCAGTTTGTTATCCCTCATCCAGCCCATTACCACCTCCAAGCAGGCATTTAGAGAAGATATGTCGTTTCCTGATGAGGTTGACATGGAGAAATAGATCTGGATGTCATCAGCATATTGATAATACCCAGCACCAAACCTCCTGATGATCTCTCCCAGCAGTTTCATGTAGATGTTAAAAAGCATTAGAGACAGTATCGAGCCTCATGGAACTCCACACTTCAGTTCTCACTATGCAGAACAGAAGTCTCCAGGCGACACCATCTGGAATCTACCAGAGAGGTAGGAGCGGAACCAGTGTAAAACAGTGCCACCCAATCCCACCTCCCTCAAGTGGTCCAGAAGGATACCATGGTCGGTGGTATTGAAAGCAGCAGAGAGATCCAAAAGGATCAGCAGAGTCAAACTCCCTCTGTCGATATCCAGTTGTAGATCATATAGCAGGCCAACCATGGTAGTCTCAACCCCATAGCCCACATGGAAGCCGGTTTGAAATGGGTCTAGATAATCTGCATCATCCAAAACTGCCTAGAGCTGAGAGGCCACCACCCACTCATTCACCTTGACCAACTATGGAAGATTGGAAACAGATCTGTAATTAGTTAACTCCTAGGGATCCAATGTGGGTTTCTTCAGAAGTGGCCTAATAATAGCTTCCTTAAGACAAGGAGGCATCCTGCCCTCCCTCAAAGAAGCATTTATATTTACTAGACCCTCTCTGATAATATTATGATTACCAGTAAGCCTGTTAAAGTGTCGGACCATATCAAATGTGTGTACTTAAGTTTGGGGACCAGGGACAGACTGGGACTTCTGTTGGTGTACCGATCGCCCTGCTGCTCAACAGAGTCCCTAACTGAGCTGACAGACTTGGTCTCGGCCTTTGTGTTGGAGTCCCCCATGCTTGTGGTGCTGGGACGTGTTCATTTTGGGACCAGTTTGTCCAAGGCAGCTCAGGAGTTCATAGCGGCCATGACAACTATGGGCCTATCTCAAGTCGTCTCGGGACCAACGCACATTGCTGGTCACACGCTTAATTTGGTCTTTCACTCTGATCAGGATGGTGTTCCGTGGGTGGGGAATCCTGTGATTTCCCCATTGTCATGGAGGGACCACCATCTGATTAAGGTTGGACTAACAATCACTTCCCACCTTCTCAGGGCAAAGGACCTATTAGAATGGTCTGCTCACAAATGTTATTGGATCCAATAGGATTTCAAGAAGCCTTGGAGGGATTTTGTGTTGGCTCTGCCGGTGATCCTGTTGATACCCTGGTGGAGAATTGGAACAGTAAACTCCCTGGGGCAGTAGACATGATTGCTCCTAAGCATCCTTTCCAACCCGCTTCAAAATTGGCCCCTTGGTATACGGAAGAACTACAGGGGCTGAAACGGCGAGGTAGACTGGAGCACAAGTGGAGAAAGACTCAGCTTGAATCTGACAGATTGCAACATAGAGCTCATTTGAAGACCTATGCTCAAGCAATATGTGCGGCAAAGAAGTGATTCTTTTCTGCCCATATTGCACCCACAAATTCACGTCCGGCTGAGTTGTTCAGGGTTGTGAGTGCTAGCATTATCCCTTCCTCCCTTGAATCCGAATCTGGAACCATCAATTACCTGCTGTGATGTGTTTAACAAATTCTTTGAGGGGAAAATCTCTCGTACTCAGGCCAACTTAGACTCCATCTCCACAATTACTTCAATGTCTGATGTGGAGGTGTCCAGTAACTCCTCTTGTGTGATTAGGTTGGATCAGTTCCAGTTTGTGACTCATGAGGATGTGGACAAGCTGCTTGGAGCAGTGTGGCCTACCACCTGTTCTCTTGACCCTTGCCTGACATGGCTTATACTATCTGGCAGGGGGGTGGTTGTAGAAGGCCTGATAGAGATTATAAATGCTTCTCTGAAGGAAGGTAGAATTCCTCCTTGTCTTAAGGAGGCAATTATTAGACCGCTTCTGAAGAAGCCTACTTTGAAACCTCAGAGTTGAGCAACTACAGGCCTGCCTCCAACCTTCCGTGGCTGGGCAAGGTAATTGAGAGGGTGGTGGCTTCCCAGCTTCAGACATTCTTGGAGGAAACTGATTATCTTGACCCATTTCATACTGGCTACCGCCTTGGTCGGCCTGATGGATGATCTCCGCTTGGGAATTGACAGAGGAAGTGTGACTCTGTTAGTCCTTTTGGACCTCGCAGCAGCTTTCGATACTATCGACCATAGTATCCTTCTGGAGCATCTGAGGGGGTTGGGAGTGGGAGGCACTGATTTGTAGTGGTTCTGCTCCTACCTCTTGGGCAGGTTCCAGATGGTGTCCCTTGGAGACTGCTCTTCTTCAAAATCTGAACTTTTGTATGGTGTGCCTCAAGGCTCCATATTGTCTCCAATGTTGTTTAACATCTACATGAAACCACTGGGAAAGATCATCAGGAGATTTGGTGCAGGTTGCTATCAGTATGCTGATGACACCCAAATCTATTTCTCCATGTCAGCAGCATCAGGAGAGGGCATAACCTCCCTAAATGGCTGCCTGGAGTCGGTGATGGGCTGGATGAGGGATAACAAATGGAGACTGAATCCAGATAAGACAGAGGTATTCATTGTGTGGGGTCGAAACCTGAAAGACAATTTTGATCTGCCTGCTCTGGATGGGTTCACACTTCCCCAGAAGGAACAGTTACGCAGTCTAGGGGTGCTTCTGGATCCAAGCTTCTCCCTCAACCGTGTCCCAGGTTGAGGCAGTGGCCAGAAGTGTCTTCTATCAGCTTTGGCTGATACGCTAGCTGCGTCCATTTCTTGAGATAGACAACCTCAAAAAAGTGGTACATCTGCTGATAACCTCCAGACTGGATTACTTTAATGCGCTCTATGTGGGGCTGCCCTTGTATGTAGTCTTGAAACTACAGATGGTCCAGAATGCAACAGCCAGGTTGGTCTCTGGGTCATCTCGGAGAGACCATATTACTCCCATATTGAAGGAGCTACACTGGCTGCCGATATTTTTCCAGGCAAAATACAAGTTGCTGGTTATAACATATAAGGCCCTAAACAGCTTGGGCCCTGGGTATTTAAGAGAACGTCTTCTTCGTCATGAACCCCACTGCCCATTGAGATCATCAGGGGAGGTCCGTCTGCATTTGCCACCGGTTCATCTGGTGGCTACTCAGGGACAGGCCTTCTCCGCTTCTGCTCCGAGGCTTTGGAATGTGCTCTCTAGTGAAATAAGAGCCTCCCCATCTCTGACAGTTTTTTAAAAGGCATCTGTTTACCCAGGCTTTTAATTAATATTGTTTTAATGTTTTTAATGCTGTTTTAAATTGTTGTAATGTTTTAAACTTTTTGTTTTTGTTTTAACTAGTGTTTTACTTTTTCTGTTTTTATTTTGTTGTAGACCGCCCAGAGACATAAGTTTTGGGTGGTATAAAAATATGTAATAAATAAATAAATAAATAAATAAATAAGATTACCAGATTAGATAAGCCAAGTTGGACAGGGATCAAGAGTACAGGTTGTAGGATGTACAATCCAAAGCGTTTTGTCCACTTCCTCAGTAGTCACAAACCGAAAATGATCTAATCTAATCCCATAAGAAGAGTTGCTGGACACCTCCACAGTAGACTCTGCAGTAGCTGTGGAATCCAGCTCGGCCTGAATCTGAGAGATTTTATCCACAAAAAAGTCATTTTAAAACGTCACAGCGACTGACCAATGGTTCCAAGTTTAAATTCAAGGGGGAGGGGGTACATACTAGCCCCCTTACAACTCTAGACAGCGCAGCTTGATGTTAATTTGTGGGAGCAATGCAGGCAGAAAAGAACTGCTTCTTTGCTGCTTTTGCTGCCTTCACTGCCATAGCATAGCTCTTCAAATGTGCTTTGTGTTGTGCCCAATCAGACTCACGCCGAGTCTTCCTCCACTTGTGCTTTAGTCATCTACCTCACCGCTTCAGTTCTCGTAGTTCATCTGAATACCATGGAGCTGTCTTTAAAGCAGGTTGGAGTTGGCTCTTAGGAGCAATTGTGTCCACTGCTCAAGTGAGTTCATTCTTCCATGCTTGCACCAGAGCATCAACAGAATCACTAACAGAGCCAACCCTAAACCCTTCCAAGATTTCTTGGAATCCTATTGGATCCAGTAACCTCCTTGGACCAGACAAATCTGATAGGTCCTTCACCCCTGCAGAGGTGGGTTGTGGCTGTAAGTTCTATCTTTAACCAGATGGTGATCCATCCATGACAATGGGGAGATGACATGAGTCCCAACCCATGGAACACCACCCTGATTAGAGCAAAAGACCAAATCGAGAGTGTGACCAGCATCATGTGTTGGTCCAGAGACCAGTTGGGATAGGCCCACAGTCGTCATGGCCGTTATGAACTCTTGAGCCGCTCCCAACAACCCGGTCCCCAAATGAACATTGAAGTCCCCCCCACCAGAAACCTGGGCCACTCCAATGCCAACTCATCAACCATATCCGTCAGCTCAATTAGGGACTCCACCAGGCATCGGGGTGATCGGTACACTAGCAGGTCCCAGTCTATCCCTGGTCCCTACACTTAGCCACACACATTCAATATAGACCAAATCCCTGACTGGGACCCTAGTAAGGGAGATGGTATTCTTATAGACCACAGTCATCCCACCTCCCCACCCATATCCTCTCACCTGCTTCACCATGAAGTAACCCTCTGGGACAAGCTGGGTCCAAACCAGACCACTAGTCTCTCCCAACCAGGTCTCCGTGATACATACCAAGTCGGCTCCTTCATCCATAATCAAGTCATGGACTGCCTTATATTTATTATGAACTGACCTGGCATTACAGAGTTATAAGGTGAGGTTCTGTGGGTGGCTGGATTGCTCTCCAAGGTCAAAGAAGTGGTAGGCATGCTGGAAGGGGCAACAGCAATTAAATTTCTGAATTCCCTTCCCCTGTTACAGCCCACTGGCCTACTAACGCCATATCTTCGTCAATTCCCCACCACCACTGGTATAGCTGCCCGAGAGTCATCCCCCATCTCCCCATCACTTTTCAACCCAAGGCACATACCTGTACCAGGCTTAACTAAGTACCAGGCAACAATGAATTGACTGCTTCCTTCCAGCAGTCCAAGACAATAAGTTATCCAGCAGTCTAAGACAATATAGAGTTATATCCATGAAAATTTATCTTATGAGCAGGCTTTACTTTGTATTTGATTTAATAGGAATTGGATCTTAACAACCCCAAAACATTCAGAAACTTGGCCAAACCAATGGGTGCTCAAACTGATGAAAGGTTAGCTCAGTATAAGAAGCGCTACAAAGACTGGGAAGATCCTAATGGTAAGTGATCGGTATCTGTCATGGCTTTCTATGCTGCTACTTACTACTTCTTTTTTTAATTTATGTGTTTAGAAAATTGTACCCTGCCTTATGATTAGGCTGCTTACAAAACTTCAGTTAAATACTATATGTTTTTAGTATATAGTAGCAATTCAGTTGGCTGTTTCTTTACTCTGACTTTTTTGAGGCTGGAAATTCAACCAAGCACCTCTCTTTTACCAGTTAGGGGAGGTGAAAACCAGTTTGTTCCTTCTTTAGGGAGATTTACTATGCAGAGGCGATCCTTCATGAGGCGAGGTGAGACAGTCGCCCTAGGCAACAGATTCTTGGCATGTCAGCAAGTATCCCTTCCCACCACCACCATCAGAGCAGCTCTTGGAGACCAATCTGACCTTGCAAGCTTTGACAAAAGAGCTTTTCACACTCCTTGTAAGGAACACAAAGGGAGCCGAGGAAGTTGCAGGCAACCTTCCCTCCTCCCTGCCCTACTTTCAAAACTCACAAGGGTTGGTTTTGAAAGAGGGATGGCCCCCAGCAGGGATGAGGGTCCAGGCAGCATTTGGTGCCACTCCTCAGGCACCACGATACTTTGGGCAGCCCTTGTTGCAATGGCACAGTGCATTAATTTAATGGCACAGTGCATTAATGGAAATAGTGCATTAATTTCGTCTAATAAACTTCGTCTAATAAGCCTGTGAGGCTGCATCCTCTCTTGGGCAAGGTTTCACATTAAATCACTTGTGAGAGAAACTCAAGAACCTACAAGTAAAACTCTCTCCAGCAGAAAACTCACTGTGGCTAATTTGAGGTAAACTCAAAAAGAGTAAAAAAATGTTTTTAAATTGTGACATGTGACACGTTTCTAGGCAAAATGTACTTGAATTACAGTGGGTGGCTCATTGCAAAAACTTAAGTGGTTGCAGTTCCAAGTCGTAAAAATGTAAATAATTTTATTCCTAAAAATGACATAGAAACATAGGAAGCTGCCATATACTGAGTCAGACTATTGGTCTGTCTAGCTCAGTATTGTCTTCACAGACTGGCAGTGGCTTCTCCAAGGTTGCAGGCAGGAATCTCTCTCAGCCCTATCTTGGAGAAGTCAGGGAGGGAACTTGGAATCTTCTGCTCTTCCCAGAGTGGCTCCATCCCCTGAAGGGAATATCTTACGGTGCTTACACTTCTAGTCTCCCATTCATATGCAACCAGGGCAGACCCTGCTTAACTAAGGGAACAAGTCATGCTTGCTACCACAAGACCAGCTCTCAATGTGCTTAGCATTTCAGTGTGCTTCGCATCTTCCGATTAGCGCAATCAAGCTTCTTCATCCTATTTGTTTAGTGCCGGCTTTATCCTGTGCACTTCCTCCTCATTTCATGTGTTGCTTGTCTTTGCTTTCAGGTGAAACTCCAGCCTACCATTATGGCACTCACTACTCATCGGCAATGATAGTAGCTTCTTACCTTGTGCGAATGGAGCCCTTCACACAGATATTCTTAAGGCTACAGGTAAATATATATATTTGATCTGTATAGCCCAGTTTAAACATGATGCTGTGTGGTTTGTTGTTTTCCAAAGAACCCCAGAACTTACTTGTGTGGGTTCCTGTGTGGCCTGCATCACATTTGTATGAGGTCACCAATTAACTGTGTAGTGCTAGCATGTCATCACCTGTGTGTATGCTGTGCTGGTATGTTAACTGTGTGTGTAAGCACCAGCAGTTTGGTTTAGATATAGCACCAGCCTCACGAAATACCACACAGGTAAGGTCAGGATTCAAGTTTAAGCCCTGATTAGATCTGAATCTTGGTATTTTTACAAACACCAAATCCGTGATTATAAGCTTTTGAAAATTCTTTGTACAGAGTTTGGTACATGCATTTCTTCTTTGGGTTGCTGTCTCTGTTGTACAGCATTCAGAAGGTTTGCTTTGGAAAAAATATACAAATTAACTTCAAAAGACTGTAAAATGTCTTTTTTCTTTTAATGAAATCTAGATGCTGTATCAGAATCATGGTTCTTCCATCACAATATTTCTGGCTATATTCTTCTTCCCTGCTTCTTTCTTTAAAAGATGAGGAGGGAGAGAGGCAGGGATTGAAAATGAGTGGGACCCTGGCATTTTTGTCATGTTTCTGAATTGTCAGATGCAAGCCTGGAGGTTTGCAGATATCCTAGTTATCATATGAAATATTTTACTGTAGACTAGTTCTTCCTGTTAAAAAGCAAACTTATAAATAAGCACAAAATTTCTGATAGTTTGAGAGTTAGTGGGCTTCACAGTGCTGGGTCTGAAATGATTTTCTGTTAATTTCCAACCTAATGACTTAGTACTTGGTGGTCTCCAGTTAAGGAGACTAACATTTTTCATTAGGAATTAATGGTTTTCCTTAGGGGAAAGAACTATGGGCATTCTACTCATTATTTCAAAGTTACAGTTGAGCAATGCAAGGGACATATTACCACATAATGAAGCTGCTTGTCCTTTCCTTCCACAGGGTGGCCACTTCGACCTGGCTGACAGAATGTTTCACAGTGTTCGAGAAGCCTGGTATTCTGCATCAAAGCACAACATGGCAGATGTCAAGGAGCTCATCCCAGAATTCTTCTACCTCCCAGAGTTGTTACTCAATTCCAACAACTTTGATCTAGGTGGGAGCCATATTTTGATAGCATTACTGTGTTTTCTTTACGAAAGAACAACTGCTGAAAGATGAGCATAAAACAGACTTGGTGATGTTTGCTTAATAAAGATTTGTTTGAAAGCATTAGGAATTGACTTATGTTTTCAACAGACAGCAGATATTGAATGGTCATTTAATCTGCTCATTTACAGTCAGAAAAGCATTCAAGCAAAAGGTTAATCTTTCTAGGGGAGCATATTTATTTGCAACAAGGTCTCCTTTACTCAGGTTGTTTTCTTTCGGTTTATATATAGGTTGCAAGCAGAATGGCACTAAACTTGGGGATGTAATACTTCCCCCGTGGGCTAAAGGAGATCCTCGTGAATTCATCCGAGTTCATCGGGAGGTAATGTAACTGGATAATAAAAATAAAATGCCTTCTTTTTAGCCACATCCCTTCCCCATTCCAGATCTTATGTATATAGTTGGACAAAGACACTTCTCCCCAGCTGGATGTATCATGGGTTTGATAAACCACAAAAACAGGGCATTTTTTTCTATCTGGTAGTGGTTATGGCTGGCGGAGCCAGTCAATTGTTGGATATGCATTTTTCCAGCAAGTAGGATAATTTGGTTTTCATCCCCTATAAATAGCTACTGGATAGGGATGTTCAAAACATTTCGATCTCGGAAAGTTTCAAGCTCGGAATGTTCCGAGCTCAAAATGGGCCGTTTTGAATGTTCCGAGCTTGCAACAAAACACCCTTCAAATGAGGGGCCTGTTTCGAGCTCGGAACGGAACGACCCTATTCTGAGCTGGAACATTTTGAGTGTTATGAGTGCCATTTGGGAGGGCTGTTTTTTCGGGGAAAGCTGGTCTACCAATTGGGGTCGGCAGGTAGACCAACTCTCCAAAGCAGGCAAGTCCAGAGCAGAGGCTTGGTCTACCCACCGTGAGAGGTGGATAGACTAGGCCCGACTTAGCCCGTTGGCCCACCTCCGACCCTTGGTCTACCCACCAACCCCAATCAATAGACCAGCTCTTCCCAGAAAAACAGCCCCCCAAATTGGTACTCAGAACACTTGAAATATTCCGAGCTCGTTCCGTCAGAACAACCAGCTCGACCAGTTGTTCCGGGGATTTGTGTTTCATTTAGAGCTCAAAACAAAATGCAAAATCCATTTTGTGCACATCCCTACTAGTGGGTTGTGCTCTCTTTAAAATAACTTGTTTTGGATTGCAGGCTTTGGAGTGTGATTTTGTGAGTGCGCACCTACATGAGTGGATTGACTTAGTCTTTGGCTATAAACAGCAAGGCCCTGCTGCAGTGGAAGCTGTAAATGTCTTCCATCATCTCTTCTATGAGGGGCAAGTGGACATATACAACATAAATGATCCACTGAAAGAAACAGCTACCATTGGATTCATTAATAACTTCGGGCAGATACCAAAACAGGTAATGATGTTTTGAGAGGAAAGATTTGGTTTGGTGGATGTCTCCCTGTTCAAGGCTGGGAGCTCATAATGTATTTGTTGTCCATCATGTTTTTCTGTTTGTGTGTGTGTGTATGAATCTCATTTCTATAGACTTTATTTCTGTTATTTTTATGGCAAGCCACTGTTGATGACAAACACAGAAGGTGAACTTCAAATGAACACATGGGAAATCTGTACTGCAGTTCATTGAAAAGATCTCTTGTGTAATTCCCGAAGAAAAGATGGGAGTGATGCAAAAGCACAGTTTTAGTGAGGCTTGTGCAAGAGAACTTCCCAGTGGATTGTGCCATTCATGTTTTGCGGATGTAAAATATAGTAGGCATCCCACGGCCCTATCATTAAGACTTTAATAAAAATATTGCTAATGCACCAGCAAATGCAAAACATAAGTGGCTAGAAGTTACAAAACCCATAGAAATCTAGTCTAGTTTTAATAAAACTTTTAAAATGTTCAACCACAATAAAATCACCAACATCAGCAGCAAATAAAACAGTTCCAGATGGAAATGAGCCAGGTTCCAAATGCCTGCTGAAATTTAAAAATAAATAATAACTGTCTGCTTCCTAAAAGTTCAATACAGCTGGCCTGCTGTCTCTCTCTGGGGGGAAAGATCTCATAATAAAGCTGGCACTGCTTTTTCGCAGTGAGATCATGCTGAAGTGGAATGTTAAAAATGTTGGATGGTTGTGATGAAAGCTGTGAGATCGTCATAATTCTCTGTTCACAGCTGTCTGTTCTCTGTGAAGTTTGACAGTACTTTTATTGGTGTTCTGTTTTGATAAACATCAGCATTACATCTTCCTCCTTGATGGGTCATGTAAATGCGCCTTCAGGTTCCTTTATATGGTAGTGGTAAACACTGGGATTTTCCTGAATCATTATTACATGATGAACTGAAGCAACTGAAAGCAGCATGTGTTTGCTGTGACTGTGAAATCCATGTCCCTGTTCATTCAGCTTATTACGCTGTTCTTAAGGATTCTTGTTCTAGCTAACTAAATCAGGACAAACCTTTCCACATAATATTATCACCAATGTAAATGAAATCTTAAATCGCCTTAATACAAAATGTGTCATGCTTTGTCCATATCCCCTGCCCCAGTTGTAGATTGTTCATTATGGAACTTTAAAAATTTTCACCTTGAAATAACTTCCTCCCTCATAATCCAAATTACTATAAAATTGTCCTTCAACAGTACTGCCCATCTATAAGACTTGCATTTTGTCCATAGCTGACTTTCAGGCAGAAGTGTGACACTTTATTCTGACGTCTAAGCTTGTAGTGTGTTCTCTCTTATATTGCAGTTGTTTAAAAAACCTCACCCACCAAAGCGAGTGAGAAGCCGAATTAATGGAGAAATAACTGGGATTTCCATCCCACCTGGTATTGCAAGTGACAAGATCTTTTTTCATCATTTAGACAACCTCAGGCCTTCCCTTGCACCAGTAAAAGGTAAGTGGTGCATTTTGCTCACTCTTAATTTCTTTCAATAGGGTCTATAGTCAAAGAATTTAAATTGGTTAGGCATCTCATTGGAATAATGCATTAGAGCTCCATGTAGGCATAGCTTTTATCTATATAGATACAGTGGGCAATTGGAATTACACGGAGCTACCCTAGACCCATCTGACATTTCTTCATTAAACATCCCATTCAGATAGGGGCTTACACCTGTTAAAGCCAAACATGCATAGGGCTTCCACAAATCATTATCCCTCAAAATAAGGGAGAGGGGATCAATGCACAGATTGAACTCACAGGACTGTTCAATGGGTTCTACTTGTATAGAGCCCTATTTGAAAGTCGTAACCATGAAAACAATGGTTGTGTTTGGATGCTTACGATCAAGATTGTTTTCATGGTCCAGGACACAGCACCTTTCTCACTACTGTGCTGTAATGTAATCCTGATTGAGGACTGATTCCTCAATCACAGTACTGATGGTGGAATAACTGGTGCCAGTTATATTCTCAATAGCTGTGTCCTTGAAAGTCTTCTGTCCAATTACTGTTAGGCTATGCTGCACAAGCTGATAAGAGTGGTGCACAATTGGACACTTAAAATTCCTTCAGTGCTTTTAAATAGTATAAGCAAGTTTCTTAAGAAAATATCCAAGTGTTTGTGAAATATCATGATACCTGTACTGTGCTCAGGTATAGTTTTTATCTTGTCTCAAATGGGTATTACAGGGGGGACATTTTTATAAACTCATTTTTATATGTGCTGGTTCCCCCCCTCTCTCGTTTTCTTTTATTGGAGCAGAACTCAAGGAGCCTGTAGGGCAGATTGTATGCACAGACAAAGGAATTCTGGCAGTCGAGCAGAATAAAGTACTCATTCCACCAACCTGGAATAAAACATTTGCTTGGGGCTATGCAGACCTCAGCTGCAGGCTGGGAGCCTATGAGTCGGACAAGGTTTGTATCCCAAATTTCTATGGTTCTCTTGACTGAATTGCTTTAACTACTTGATGATGGAGAAATGATGGTTTGAATTACTCCTGTTAACCTTCAGCTTATTTTGAGAAGGAGAACCAAATTAACATCTAGCAAAAAGATGTTAATTTGTTTCTACAGGACAATCCCTGTTAATTCCATTTATTAAAATCAACCTATGAGCCGGTTCTCACAATTGATCTAATATTAGACAGGAATTTGAGGTTTCTGCCCTGTGTGCTCCCATGGAGCATGTTGTGGGAATTCAGATCTTTTGGGAATCTCAGATTGATGCTGCCCAACCTGACATGGAACCAACATGATCAAGCTAACTTCAGATCCTGATTATGGATCTTAGCTTAATGTCGGCTCCTTGTTGGGTTGATGCAGCACCAATCTGAAATTCCCAGAAAAGTCTTGAGTTGTCAAACAAACTCTGCAGGAGCACAGGGGATCCCAACTTGTGGTGCTGCTAAACTACAACTCCCATCATCTCCAGTAACAATAAATTGGGTTTATTGTGTACCACAGGTTAGAACATAAGAACAGCCCTGCTGGATCAGGCACAAGGCCCATCTAGTCCAGCATCCTGTTTTGCACAGTGGCCCACCAGATGCTGCTGGAAGCCTACAGGCAGGAGTTGAGGGCATGCCCTCTCTCCTGCTGTTACTCCCCTGCAACTGGTACTCAGAGGCATCCTGCCTCTGAGGCTGGAGGTGGCCTGTAGGTCTCAGCCTAGTAGCCAATGATAGACCTCTCCTCGATGAAGTTATCCAAGCCCCTCTTAAAGCCATCCACGATAAGAACATACGGTTGGGAACTCTTGGCGTATCAAATATCTCCAATTCCTGTCTGTCTAACCTTGGATTGAGAAGCAGCCCTATATAATCTGTCGTAGCCCATCCTGTGCTACAAAATGGTGCTATGATAATAGTTCTAAGAATGGCAGGAATCCCAAATGTTTTCCACTGGGCGTGGGAGGACTTCAGCCTTCAGCCCCTTTCTTTTTGCCTTGTCCTGCTTCCACTCTATGTCACCTCATGACTTTGCTTGCCCTCCTAAACCAAAAGCTGGTTACTGAACATAGCTTTTGTACTCAAGTCCTTACACCTGCTAACTGAGCCAAGAGACACCTTTTCAAGTGGTGATTCTCTTATATTTAGCGGGGGGAGAGCAACTGGCCCTATCCATCCCCGGCACAGCATCCCTCCAGTGGCTGTTGCTGGTATCTGCCTTAAGTTTCTTTTTTAGATTGTGAGCCCTTTGGGGACAGGGGACTATCTTATATATGTCTTAATTATTTTTCTATGTAAACTGCTTTAAGAACTTTGGTTGAAGTACGGTATACAAATATTCACCATTGTAGTAGTAGTTGGGGATGAAGCATTGAAAATGCCCTCTTTAGAAGGAGGAGAACACCAGCTGCTTGATGGCAGAGTCAAGGTCAGGAAAGGGCTCCTTCTGTGCCCTGCTTCTTAAAGTGGGTTCAGGTTCTTTGACGTATTGTCTCCTGTGCTCCTCAGTCCAGGCTTTTGTATATGAAATAGCAATAGAATGCTTGGAACTTGCCGCTGTTCATAAAGTTGATGCATGTTGAGCCAATCTGGATATGGTGGCATAAAAAATTAATAAACAAATGTACTATTCCACTTTTTTTTCTAGGCAGTAATTGTTTATGAATGCTTGTCAGAATGGGGCCAGGTTCTCAGTGCCATCTGTCCAAATCCCAAACTGGTCATCACGGGAGGAACCAGCACAGTTGTCTGCATATGGGAGATGGGCACTTCCAAGGAAAAGGCCAAAACACTCACTCTTAAGCAGGTGAACCTAAATTTCTGTGCAATAAAATAGAGTCCTAGCATTGCTCACTGACACTGATGAAATGAAACACTTAGTGGCTCCAGCGTAAACTGAGTGGGTGGCGTTTGCCTGTCCTCTGCCAGCATAGAGACAAAGCACCAAGAGTGCTCTTGAGCAAGAGTCCTCTGGCTCCTGTTGCGGGAAGTTCTCCTTCTCGTCCTGCACAAGTAGGGGCCCCAAATACGTGATTACACAGACTATTATGTATGGCCCAGCATGGATTCCCAGATGTTGTTGACTACAACTCCCAGAATCCCCAGTTGTAATGATTTTGGCTTGGGGATTATGGGAGTTGTAGTCAACAACATCTGGAAATCCCACCGCCCAGTTCTGTGGCCTACCACTACAACCAAACTTAGTCATTTGTCCCTATGGTGGTCTTAATTTCATCAGTGTCTGCAAACATTGCCTCCCTGACAAGGCAGGTGTGGGGAGTGGGGAACGTAGTAGGGGCTGCTTAGAACTTTCTGGACAATTCACCAAGCACTGTCAGTACATAGTCTCCATTCATTCCAGTGTGGCTCGTGCAGGAAATTTCTGCGTGACTCCCTTGACTGATGGGAGGTTATTCAGCAGCAGCAGCACCTTGATGTGTTATGTTCCCTACCACCATTTTCACTTTTCATAGCATTGTGTTGCTTAGATAGTTTGCTTGTTATTATTTGTTTGTTATTTCTCTGTGTAAACCGCCCTGAGCCATTTTTGGAAGGGCAGTATAGAAATTGAATTGTTGTTGTTGTTGTATCTTATTTACTTTCGTCTATTGATAATGTGCTATTTTCCGTTTGCACTGTGACTCTTGTTTCTCAGAATAACTCATCTGCTTACCTGTATATGCAATGGGTGCAGGTTGACATGCATCCATTCTTTCCTGTGTTTGAGTCTGTTTTGCCTTTCTTTTAGGCACTCCTTGGCCATACAGAGACAGTCACGTGTTTAACAGCTTCACTGGCCTATCACATCATTGTGAGTGGGTCTCGTGACCGTACCTGCATCATCTGGGACTTGAATAAACTCTCCTTTTTGACACAGCTTCGAGGCCACAGGGCCCCGGTTTCAGCACTCTGCATTAACGAACTGACGGTATGAAAACAATGTACTAAGTGTCTCTACCATAGACAAGGCCTTCTAAAAGGGTACATTAGCTGCCTATTGGACAAGAAAAGAAGATTAGAAACTGTTGTTTGGTTTGGATTTTGTCCAAGGCCATTCTCACAATACTTCAATGTTGCTGGTTTTTAAGGTGCTGTGTGTTAAATGAAAACATCATATAATCCATCTTGGGCTTTTGGCCATTTGTGTGATTTATGGCCCAAGAAAGCTGGATCCTTGTTGGTTCCAGAAACCTTGTATTAGTGATTGATCAGAAAATGTGCTTTTCCCTTCTGAAAGCATTGTTGGCCCTCCTTGCACCTGATTGGCCTATTGGCTGGGAAACTGGACTCTGCAGGGTATGGCGGATGGGCCCATCGTACATTAATGCAGTGGTGTACATAAGTGGCTTCCCTGTGACTTCATCCTACACAGCCCATCATTATGCAGGGAGAGCCAGTTGCTCTGCCATTCCCAAATTTGGAATGTTGCCTAGACTGGAAGCAATTAGATGAGAAGGACAAATGTGAGTAACTTCATCCATGTGGTGCCCGATTCTCATTACTGTAGTGACAGAAAATGGCTCCCATGCATAGCAGTACCATATGAAAAGGTCCGTTTCTTTTGAATTAGATTGCAATCTCTTGTCTACATAGCAGCACTGGATGGGGCTGGTTAAGTCAGTGATGCTGGAGATGCCAACCAAATGATGCCTTAATTCTTCAGAAACTGGGATGTTCTTTACCTCTGAGATGACAGGGAATGCCATAGTTGATGTTGGGTATCCGTTATTCTTGCCTGAAGATTTTCTGTTGAGCTCGAAGTATGTTTAACACATTTTTGTTTTTTTAGGGGGACATTGTATCCTGTGCTGGCACTTACATCCATGTTTGGAGCATCAATGGGAACCCCATCGTTAGCGTGAACACTTTTACTGGACGCAGCCAGCAGATCCTGTGTTGCTGCATGTCAGAAATGAACGAATGGGATACCCAGAACGTTATTGTGACAGGGCATTCGGATGGAGTGGTCCGAGTAAGTGCCAGCAACCGTATAGAAATAAATTTCTCTAAATGCTGCTTGTTGCAGAAAAAGATTATTTCTCCCCCACCCTCCCCTTTCTGCTATTTGATGTTTCCCACAGAAGCATAAATGTTGGGAGATTTTGCAAAATGTGTTACCCACGTTCCAGAATCTGCAATTCCTACTGGAATTCAAACAGCAGAACTCAACAGAAATTGGATGAATTATTATTGTTGAAACAATAAAAGGGTGGAACTAAAGGAATCTGCTTTTTTCAACATCTGAGTTTAGTGGGTTTCCAGGATATAGTTTCCCAATGTTCCCCACCCCTAGACAGGATATTAGCTTTTGCAAGATCAGCTACAATCCTCTTTCTTCAGCAGGCAGTAAGATCTTGTCTACTTGATACAGCATCTAATTTAAAGCAAACATAGATTATAACAGACAATGGAACTGGCATGCTTGTTAGAAACTTCCAGCATTCTGCAAATCTTTCAACAAGCAATGCTACTATTTTTGCTTTAGTCTGTAATATTTCACAAAGAGATATATATCCAGATCTGCACTCCATGCTTTGTATTTGCTTTTCCTAGTTCTGGCGGATGGAGTTTCTGCAGGTCCCGGAAACACCAGCTCCTGAGCCTGTGGAGACACTAGAGATGCAGGAAGAATGTCCAGAAACACAAATAGGTGCTGTTTTGTGTATTTATATGTACATACATACATACATATATTTCCGTCTCTCCAGTTGTGAATTCCCAAAGATACACAGTTGGTGTGATGCACGTTCAGACTGTCGCTGAACAAAAACGGAGCAGGATGTGTGTGTGTGTGTGTGTGAGAGAGAGAGAGAGAGAGAGAGAGAGAGAGAGAGAGAGAGAATGGGAGCCCTTGAAAGAGGTGGGGGTTGAGTCTGCCCAGGGCCCGGCCTGGCTGGCTGCCCAAGACGCTTTTTCTGGCAAGGTTTTTGTGAGGCTGTAGAGACTTGAACCAGGTGTTTTTTGTGCATAACAGGGCAGGAAGCCCCAGATGAAGAGAGCAGTGATTCTGAAGCAGAAGATCAAGGCCTCAACCAGGACCTGAAGACGCAGGAGAGCCGGAACCAGCATGGCAATGCCAGCCACCGGCCCCGGACATCCTCTGGCCGAGCAGCAGCTGCATGGTCAGCAGACAGCAGCTCTGACGACTCGAGGCGCTGGTCTGACCAGCTCAGCTTGGACGAGAAGGATGGCTTCATCTTTGTCAACTACTCAGATGGGCAGACAAAGGGATACCCGCTAGCTCAGGCGAACCACTCACATCCTAACCAAGTGGACCTGCGGCATTACAGCAAGCTCAAGCCAGGTATGGAATACCAAACCAGAAGCTTGTTGCAAGTATTTGGATGCTGACGTGATGTGCTCCTGGAGTGTGGGATCTGAAGGTAGAGATTGTTGAGTGGTACTTTCCTTACAGAGAAGGGAAGATATTGATTTGGAGGCCAGAGGATAACCATTTACAGTGGAGGATGGTGTTGTCTTTACAGTGGAGGATGGTGTTATCCTGTATCTCCATTCTTTGTGTGCTTTTCAGTAGGGATGTGCATGGAACTGCAGACGGCCGGTGTGGTGGTGGTGGGGTTTACCTTTGAGGAGCAGGGAAGGTGCTCTCCCCCGCTGGCTCTGTCTGCAAAATCTCTGGCGCGGGGTGGCAGCATACCTCCTTGTTGCCCTGGTTGGTGCCGCCCGCACCAGCAATTTTGCAGACACCCTCTCTGCTTCTTAACGGTAACCCCACCACCGCCAAACCACGATTTTTGAACAGGTTCGGCGGTCCACAAAAGGACCACCGAACCGGTTCGTGCTGCACATCTCTACTTTTGAGAGTAGGGATGTGCATGAGAAGAAGAAAAAGGTGGTTTTTTAAAGTTAAAAGCTGAAACCTTTTATGAGGCTTTTATGAGGCTAAAATAATTGCAAATGTACACATGGAGACAGAGTTGGACAGTTTGAAAATGAAGGATTGGCCCTGTGCAAACTGGAAGGCAGACTCAACAGTGTGGTTGACCCACTTCCCACAGACGCCTCCTGTTTCAAGCTAGGAGAAGCAATAGGAATTCTTAATTCTAAGAATGGTCCAGCTTCCATCCTACCCCCATCCTTCCTTTCTTTGTCATTGGGACACAATTGGATAGCTCTGGGGTTGGGCATCCTCATCTTCCTCTCTTAGCCATTTGAAGGGATTTTTTATTTTTTTTAAAGGATTGTGACAAAGGACATTCGTCTGCTGCATCCATGGGACTCTGTTGCTGTATTTGGTCTGTGGTGCTGCCCTCTTCAGTTCACCTATTAATCTGCCCGCCAGCCACATCCGCTTACATGCTTGCCTTTTTTCCTTTCTCAGGCTACAGATGGGAGCGGCAGCTAGTATTCAGGAGCAAACTCACTATGCACACAGCCTTTGACCGCAAGGACAACGCACATCCTGCAGAGATCACAGCACTGGGCATCTCCAAGTGAGTAACTGGCCCTTTGCCTCCTCATGGCAAGATGGGGTGTGTCGTCGCCCCCCCCCCCCCGGCAAAAAAATGCCATTAAAGGCACAGTAGCATTTTCAAGCTTCCAATCCACAATCCCAATCCCAGTCCCAATCCCAAGCCACAAGCTAGCTCCAAGATTAATTTACTCCTGTGATCTGTGGCAATGATCACTGACTGAAAATGGCTTCGAAAGGATTAGACCCATTCATGGCCGATTGATCTCTTGGTGGCTGTTGGGCATGAGAGTTAAATGGAATGGCTGCAGAAAGAGGAAGGGGGTGACATCCAGACAAAGGTTGCCCCAATGCAACAAAACAAAAGATGAACATAAGAACAGCCCTGCTGGATCAGGCCCAAGGCCCATCTAGTCCAGCATCCTGTTTCTCACAGTGGCCCACCAGATGCTGCTGGAAGCCACAGGCAGGAGTTGAGGGCGTGCCCTCTCTCCTGCCATTACTCCCCTGCAACTGGTTCTCAGAGCCATCCTGCCTTTTGAGACTGGAGGTGGCCCACAGCCCTCCGACTAGTGGCCATTGATGGACCTCTCCCCATGAAGCACACATGAGAGAAGACTGTAGCTGAGCGTATGCTCCCATCTCTTACGCTCTGGGTCTGCTTGTGCAAGCATTGCCCTTACAGCACAAGGACTGCTGCAACATATATCGACTGAGAAGGAGGTTTCCCCACAGGAGGCATGCCACTGGGTGCTTGAGCACTGGGGCAACACGCATTTGGAATGCAAGCTCCCAGCTTTGGGGCATGAGTGAGCACAATATCCTTCCACTAGTCCATCTTGTTTGCACTAGCACAGTGTCAGTCTGGAACATGCCTCTGAGTCTCAGACCAAGGATGGCAGTCACCCTCAAGTGCTGCTTGTGAGCTTCTACCAGCATTTGATTGGCCACTGTTGGAAACAGTGTTGATTGGGTGGACTGTAGTCTGGCTCAGCAAAGCTGCTGCATTCAGCATTTGCTTTCTTCATGTGCAGTACAGCAGCAGAGCATTGAGTGGGAGGACTAGTTTCTTTTGGCCAGGGGCATCCCCTCCATATCCTTCTCTCCAGCCAGGCTAGATGCAAGATGCTTTTGCCTAACTTGAGTTTTGTGTTGGTTTTTCCAGGGATCACAGCCGGATTCTCGTAGGCGACAGCAGAGGCCGAGTGTTCAGCTGGTCAGTGAGTGACCAGCCTGGCCGCTCTGCAGCTGACCATTGGGTGAAAGATGAGGGAGGAGACAGCTGCTCGAGCTGCTCCGTCCGGTTCTCTCTCACTGAAAGACGTCACCACTGCAGGAACTGTGGGCAACTCTTTTGTCAGAAGTAAGGCTTTGTTGCTGTCTCTCCTGTGGATGTATTGTAGAGCAATTGTCTGAAAGCTGCTAGCATCTGAAGAACTTTTAAATGATTAATGTAAAATAGCCTTGCTTATTGAAGTAACAATCTCTAGGGATGTGCAGAACCGGTTCAACGGTTCTGTCTGGGGGTTCGTGGTCGAATCGAAACACCACCACCCCCGGTTCCGTCTGGACTGGAACCGGACTGCCGGGTCCAGTCTGGCAGGTCTGCAAACTTTTTTAAAAAAACTTTAAAATATAAAAAGGAACTACCTGTAGCCCCTTCGGGGGACTTGCTGTAGCCGCGGGGTGTGTGTGTGTGTGTGTCTGCACAGGTTCCCTCTTCCCCCGCTGGCCTCCCTCATCGCCGCCGCAGCCAGGTAAACGTCTTTTTGGCCCTTTCAGGCTCTGTAAAAGCCAGCGGTTGCCATTTTGGCCACCACCGCACATGCGCAAATGCCCTCTGCGAGGCTTGGCATGGCCTACGGCCTCGCAGAGGCCATTTGTGTGTGCGCGGTGGCCGCCAAAATGGTGGCCGCTTGCTTTTACGGAGGCCCGAAAGGCCAAAATGACTACGTTTACCCGGCGGCAGTGGTGATGAGGGAGGCCAGTGGAGGAGAGGGAACCCACGCGGACACACACACCCCGCGACTACAGCAAACCCCCACCCCCCGAAGGGGCTACAGGTAGTTCCTTTTTGCATTTAATTTTTTTTTTTAAAAAAAGTCCGTGGACCGGACTGAGGGAGGGGGGGTCGATGGGGACCGGACCGGACCAGGCCAGACGGTTCCGTGCACACCCCTAACAATCTCCCCCACCCACCCCCAGAAAAGGAAAATAGATTTAGTCCACTCCTCTTTTAGAGAAGTAATTTATTTTGAGGTAGATGGCATAAATAATATCATCAGTTGGCATATGGTGGAAATTACACTGTTACGGATTTCTTGTGATTTAGTAGAAAAACAGGTTGCTCACCTGTAAGTGATCTGTTGACATTTGTAAGCCTGTGTTCTGCACCTGCACAGAACCTCGCAGATGGAATAGCCAAACTCCTTGTGGCACTCATGGACCGCACCTCATGCTCGGCGTGACCGTTTATTTTGGCAATTGGAATGTCATTCCTTAGGTTGCTGGACGACTACTGTCATCTGACGATCCTCTCACTGAGTTTTCTTGAGAGAACATATTAATGTCCTTTTATGTACTTACTGCTGCGGGGAGGATGGGTGGGTCTTATAAATGTCAACCAGTCACTTAAAGATCAAAAGTTACAAGTGAGCAACCTGTTTATCTGTAGTGTGATCTGTTGCCATTCATAAGCCTGGGTGTTTAGCGAGCTTTTGAAAGTGGAGTGAGCAGTAATTTATTGCAAGACCCGCTTCAAGGAGTCCCCTTCCAAAGTTAGCCTCTGCAGCAGAATGTAGGTCAATTATTTATTTATTTATTTATTTATTTAACGTATATACTGCCCAAACTTTCGTCTCTGGGCTGTTAACAATGACATAAAAACAATTAAAACAAATATAAAAGGTTAAAACAGATTAAGAATGTAAAAACAGCATAAAATTAAAACCTACAAATTTAAAAAGCTGAAAAAGCTTGGGTGAAGAGTTGGGTCTTCAGATGTTTTTTAAAAATAGTCAGAGATAGGGAGGATCGTATCTCAGCAGGGAGCGCATTCCACAATCTCGGGGCAGCAGTTGAGAAGGCCCGTCTCCGTGTGGCCACCAGACGAGCTGGCGATAACTGGAGACGGACCTCCTCAAGTGACCTCAGTGGGTGGTGGGGCAAATAATGAAGAAGTTCTCTTAAATACCCAGGGCCTAAGCTGTTTAGGGCTTTATAAGTTATAACTAGCACTTTGTATTCTGCCCGGAAACCTTTTGGCAGCCAGTGTAGCTCAATCAACAAGGGAGTAATGTGGTCTCTCCGAGATTACCCGGAGACCAACCTGGCTGCTGCATTCTGAACCAACTGAAGTTTCCGGACTACGTACAAAGGCAGCCCCACATAGAGCGCATTACAGAAGTCCAGCCTGGAGGTTACCAACAAATGTACCACTGTTTTGAGGTCATTGATCTCAAGAAACGGAAGCAGCTGACGTACCAGCCGAAGCTGATAGAAAGCACCCCTGGCCACTACCTCAACCTGAGAAACCAGGGAGAGGTGTGGATCCAGAAGTACTCCCAGACTGCGAACCTGTTCCTTTCGGGGAAATGTGACCCCATCTAGAACAGGTAGATCAAAATCGTCTCTGGAGTTCTGACCCTGTAGTACCTCCGTCTTATCTGGATTCAGCTTCAGTTTATTCTCTGGAATCTGTCCGAGAGGTAGGAGCGGAACCACTGTAAAACAGTGCCTCCCACCCCCAACACCCTCAGATGTTCCAGAAGGATACTATGGTCGACAGTATTGAAAGCCGCCGAGAGGTTCAAAAAGACCAACAGAGTCACACTTCCTCTGTCAATTCCCAACTGGAGATCATCCATTAGGCCGACCAAGGCAGTCTCCATCCCATAGCCCACTAAGAAGCCAGTTTGAAATGGGTCTAAATCAGGCCTGCTCAACTTAGGCCCCCCAGCTGTTTTTGGACTACAACTCCCATAATTCTCAGCCACAGCAGCCAATAGCCAGGGATTATGGGAATTGTAGGCCAACATCTGCAGGAGGGCCGAAGTTGAGCAGGCCTGGTCTAGATAATCATTGAATAGTGTTTTACAAAAGCCAGCTCTGACGACCAAGTGGCTGTCTTACAAATGTCATCAGTAAGGATACCAGAGAGATGTGCCACAGATGCAGCATATGATCTTGTAGAGTGTGCTCTAATTGTGCGTGGAGGGTCCACCATCTGAACTTTGTATGCTAGAGATATTAGTTCTACCAACCAATGGGATAGGTGTTGCCTTGATACAGGCTTGCCCTTGGATCTGCCCTTATAGGCTACAAAAAGTTGATTACTCTGACAGAAATCCTTAAGTTCTATTTAAGTAAAATAACAGTGTCTGCTGGACATCCAATGCATGTAAAGATGCTTCTCCAAAGGCATAGTAGCGTTCCTGAAAAATGTGGGCAGCACTATGTCCTGATTTAGGTGAAAATCTAATACTACTTTAGGACAGAATGAGTCCATTCTCATGAGCACTTTGTCAGGATAAAATCTAGAATAAAGCAAATCAATTCTAAAAGTTGTTAACTCACTAACTCTCTTTGCTGTAGTTATGGCCACTAGAAAACATGTTTTTAGTGTAATTAATTTCAAGGAAAGAGTTGCCATTAGTTCAATAGGCAGCTCGTTCAGAGTCGCAAGCACCAATGAAAATCTCCCAAGCGGTTGTCTAACTTGGGGATATAGATTATTTAACTCCTTCAGGAAACGTTTGCAATCCGGATGAGAAAATGCAGTTCTTCCAATCTCATCACTTATGTTTTGAGGATATTGCAGCTAAGTGGACCTTCAAGGAAACAGTGGCCAATCCACTGTGTTTCAAGCTTGTTAAGTATTTGTCTAATAGGCGCGTCTTCAGGACTAAAACCCTGTGCACATGCATATGATTTAAACCTCCTCCACTTGTAAGCGTAATTACACCTAGTGGAGACTTTTCTCTCATTTAAGAGTATTCTATTGAAAAGCCAGCCCTTCAAGCTGTCAGCTTTAGAGTCTTTAGATTGGGATGTAGAATTTAACCCCAGTCCTGGGACAGTAGATCCGGACATTGTGGTAGCCACCAGCCTGGCAGCTGTCTGAGTAGAAATGGAAACCACACTTGGCGCAGCCAACAAGGGGTCAGCAGAATGTACGACACATGCTCTTGGAGAATTCTGGGCACTACTCTTCCCAGCAGAGGGTAAGTAGAAAACACATACAGGAGTTCATTCCTCCAACTCCGCTGGAATGCATCTCTGCTGGAGTTTTGTTGCAAACCAGCTGTGGGGCAATATTTAGAGCATTTTGTATTCTGATCCATTGCAAACAGATCCAGTGATGCATGCTCCCAGGAGTTGAGTATCTTGGTTAAATAGTTTGGATGAATCTCCCATTCGTGGTGTTGTAAACCCATTACTGTCCTGCTTAAATTGTTTGCCAGAGTATTCTCTATCCCTTTTATGTGCATTGCAATTGGGTAAATTTGATGAGCAATGTATCAGTTCCACAATTGGACACTCAGGGTGCATAGGGAACTTGAGACTGTACCTCCTTGCCTGTTTATGTAGGCAATGGCAGTGGTATTGTCTAGTTATATCTGAACTATCCTTCCCTGAATCGAAGACAAGAAGGATTTTAACCCTTGGAACACAGCTGTTTCGGGAAACTGATGTGAAACCTCCTGTGTTATTATCCATAGTTCCTATGTCTTGCATGTCCCACAGTGGGCTAGTGGTGTGCACGGAACCGGTGCCTGCCAGTTCGAAGGTGTGTGTGTGGGGAAGGGTGCTCTCACCCCTCCCACTGCATTTCCCCTGCTGGTGCTGCCTTTTAAAATGGTCCGGCGGGGGCAGCAGCTTACCTCCTTTCCACCCCAATGCCTCCTTGGACCAAAAGTGACCAAAAGTTGCCGCTGCACATGTGCCTAAAGAAACCTCTAAATGTTGCAGCCAAGGGGGTGCTTTCTGAAGAATTAAGTAAGAGCAAAGAGTGAGTAGCCACTCAGTTAGGGTCTTCCCCATAAGGACACCTTCCTCCTCCGTGTCAGTGTCAATAATGACACTGCATTGAGCCCCTGGTGGCACAGTGGTAAAACTGCTGCCCTGTAACCAGAAGGTTCCAAGTTTGATCCTGACCAGGGGCTCAAGGTTGACTCAGCCTTCCATCCTTCCGAGGTCGGTAAAATGAGTACCCAGAATGTTGGGGGCAATATGCTAAATCATTGTAAACCGCTTAGAGAGATCTGGCTATAGAGCGGCACATAAATGTAAGTGCTATTGCTATTGCTAATAATAGACATCGAGGGGAAAAG
Source organism: Hemicordylus capensis (assembly GCF_027244095.1). Classification (NCBI taxonomy): domain Eukaryota; kingdom Metazoa; phylum Chordata; class Lepidosauria; order Squamata; family Cordylidae; genus Hemicordylus; species Hemicordylus capensis. The sequence goes on along the minus strand of NC_069661.1, from coordinate 19,728,356 downwards.
CTGGCCCTGTTCTAAAGGCTTGTGATGCCATCAATGTTGATGGATCCAATAACAGAGTCAGCCGTCGTAGTGCAGTCTCAGTCGACTTTGGAACCGGGTCCAAGACTTGTTCCATCAGAACTGTAGTTGATGCTGATGGTTGCTGTGAAATTGATAGTGGAGGAGACTCTGGCATAGTCAACACGGGTGATTCCCCTGACGAGATAGATGTCAGTGTTGAGGTGCACTTTGGTGTCGACAGAGGAGACGTCCATGTCACAGGCATCTGAACCCGACAGGGATGGAATATGGAGTGAGGTCTTTGATGTTGAAGACTCTGCCGACTTGAGTGATCTACGCTTCCATGTCAGTGAGTCAAAATGCCTATTCTCATATGAGGACCTCCTCTGTATCCTGTGCCTCTTCTGATGTCTTTCAGAGGCAGGGGCTTTTGAAACCTCTGCAGGGTATTTTAATACATGTTTGCCCAATGCCAGTCTCAAGGTGGAAGCTGATACCGATGTAACAGCCGGCATCAACACCAAGGTTGATAATAGTGGATGTGGAGATCATGGCATCAGAGTCGGGTGACGAAGAGTTTGCTCATACAATGCTGCTCTGAGTTAGTGACCTGTTTTTTAGTGTATGGCAAGAAAAGAATGTGCAAATCTGGCAAGTCCTAGTATTATAATCTTTGCCTAAACAGAGCAAGCAGGAATTATGCCGATCCATCGAGGGCAATCCCCCCACCCCACTTACACTTCTTAAGTCTTTCTAACATCCACTGAGACATGGGAAATAAGATACTAGCCGAGTCAATCCAGGTAAACTTACAAAACCTTCAGTAAACCAGTTCATTTAGCAGAAGAATAACAACAAAAAACCCAGAAACTCACTCTCTGCTATAGGAACCAGTATAACCAAAGAGCCCTAACCGATAAGGTGAACGCTTCGGTGGTCGGAAATGAACTAAAGAAATGTCACGCCAACTTCCAAAATAAATGGTCGAGCCAAGCGTGAGGGGTGGTGCCCAAGCACCATGAGGAGCTTGGATATTCCACCTGCAAGGTCCTACGCAGGCTCAGAACGCAGGCTTATGAATGGCAACAGATCATGCTACAGATTACACAGTTACCATTATCTCTGGCCAACATGAGTGCTAGCTCTCGAACAGGAGCAGTCCAAGACATTTTGCTTGATGCCTCACTCATCAGTGAACAGTGAGCCCCAGCAGGGCAAGGAGGCGAGGTGGCAGTGGACAGCAGGTGTTGCCTGTGCTGGTGGGGGCCTGGCACTTCCTCCCCATCTCACCCTGCCTTGTGGAAGGGCCGCTCTTACTCTCCAGCATCACATGAAAATAGAAACACCCTACAGCGTATCTTGAAGGTAGATTCCACAAACTCCCTATGGAACAGCGACTCTGCCCTTGTGGTTCAGGGCAAGTGGAGGACATTATCCATTATGCCCTACATTGCCGTTTCTGATGTGATAAGGAGAAAAATGCTGAGACAGATTAATGATAGATTTAGGGCCTCTAACACGGAATGTTTAAACTGCCTTTTTGCAGATGCGATTCCATATATTAACTACTATGTTGCTACTTTATGCATTCCTGCCCTTTAAACTTAGAAATAGATTTATGAGGCTGTTTTCACGAGCACCAAGACCGGGCTAGGGGCACCTCAGTGGCAAATCTGGCTGGGGAGCCTGCCTCTTTAATGAGGTTAAGGGAGCGAGCTCTCCCTTAACCGTGCTCTCCTGACTATGTTTCACCTCTGGCTGCTTTCACACACTGATGGGCACCTGCCCGTCACTGGGGGTATCCCCACAATGCTCCGCACACTTGCGCAGCGCATTGTGGGATTTCCAGGGGCCTTTGCACCTCTGCGCTGCAGGCACACAGTGCTACTTGTCTGGGAGCGCATTTCTCACATCCAACTGGAGAACCCAGTTGTCTGGGGAGAAGGTAAGTTTACCAAGCCTTTCGCCCACCCATCCACCGGCCCGCTTGCCCAGTTGTGAGAATGACCTCCGTGGAGAATTGGTGTGTGGAAATTTCCTTTCCTGACTCAGGTCAGTCAATGAATAAACTGGCTGAACCAGTTTTAAGCAGCTCTTAGCAGCCTTCTCAGTCAGCTAGCTCAGAAATGACTCCTATCAGCGATGAGTCTTTTCCGCAGCGTGATCAGAGAAGCTGCCTACAAACAATTAAAAATCCTTAACTTTCAAATCCCAGAAAGCTAAGAAAAAGATTCTGGTCAACCCAAACGTTCTGGTAGTTTACTGCTGCCACCAGATCTCTCCTACAGGCTACTCTGAATGGGCAGTGGAGTGATCAAAGATCCCCATTCGCCTTTTCCTCCTTACTAACAAGCAATTGTATAAATCCAATTGTTTCTCCAGGCGTCTGCCTGCATGTGGTGTTAATTGTTAATTTGGCCAAGCTCTAATTGAGATGTGTTTTGCACCAGAGAAATCCTCCTTATGGCCCCTTTTCTCCTGCTGGGTTAATCAATTCTATAAAGCTTGTAAAAAGTAAAGAACAGAGAGGGGGGAGGCTTTTTATTAATATTACTACAGACTAGTTCCATATGAGGCTTTTGGCTTTTTAGATATTCTTAAAAATGTTTAACATGGTAACAAGAATGCTTCAATATGTCTTGCTGGTTCTAAGGTGGCACACTTTTAAATCTTAGTTACTTAGTTGAAAATAACAGATATTTAGGAAAATGCAAAGCACACATACAAAGAAATATAAATTCCTGACGTGAAGTCTGATTAAACACTCTTTTCCTAGACTAAATACCTGAAACCAAAAACCCTGGCTTCCATCCCTTGAACTCACCAAACTCCTGATGAGAATCAAGTCTCCTGCAATCCTGTCTTACAAGGATCTACAGTCATCCTCCTGCAGCAAAACTCCCTTGCTGCATGTCCTCCTCCATGCTCCCAGCACAGACTTCCTTTCTTCTACCCAGAATTCCCCATGCAGCTCTCAAGTCCCTCCCGCCTGGTCGACTGATTGTTTGAGCCCTGAAGTTCACCAGCCTGTAAACTCTTTAGAGGTTGGGGGGACTGGTCACTACAACCTCTATATTTACTTAACCACCTTCTAAATTTTTAATTTTAGGTCTAGTCTAACTCTATATATTACTGCAGATAGGTATTTTAGGTTATTATTTTTAAATTGTATTATATTAAGCCCCCCCCTTTTCTGTTACGTTATGTTTCTTTTATATTTTATGGGTAAAATAACATTTTTTTAATGTTACGTTACGTTTTGACCAGTAATCACAACAATAAATTTACTTACAAAATATGAACCCCTCATAAGTTTCATGTTGTATCAAAGCATAAAACTTAAGTTTTTGTTTGTAGGTAGCAGCAAAATGACCACTTGGCTGCCCTTCTTTCGCAATTGGTATAATAGTTTGAGCACTGCTGCTTTGGTAGTTCTGTGTGAAGTGGTAGAAGAGAACACAAGTCCCCTTCATCTGAGCAAGCAAGTACGTGCAGCAAGGGCAACGGCAGCTCACCGTCTTGCTTTCCTCTTCTCAGGTGCAGTCGCTTTCAGTCTGAAATCAAGCGTTTGAAAATCTCCTCCCCAGTGCGGGTTTGCCAGAACTGTTACTACAATCTGCAACATGAGCGAGGCCCTGAGGAGGGCTCCTGGAATTGACGAACAATCCAGACTCAAGACTTGGCCCTGCAGGGTGCACAAGAACTCTGTGAATTCTTTACAGGGATGTGCAGTACATTCAGAGGGGGCTGGAACGCTCGCCCTTGACGCTTCATTTTTGTACTGTGCAAAAAAGCACTGAAAGGAAAAGGGATCATTAATTCCGCATGTACATTTGCAGATCTGGAGCTGGAAATAGTCACATGGCCAGCGAGCATTGGGCCGGAGACTGCAGTCGAATTCTCAAGACCCAGCCTTCCCCGCAAACACGGCTGAGAGGAAACTTCATCCTTGACCATAGTTTCCTCTGTCTTGGTTTTGTAGAGCTAGTCACCTTATTTGTGTTGCGGAAAGGAGGCGGCTTTTTAAAAGATAGTTATACATCTGCCTTCTTCGCAAGCGAACTGTGGATATTGTAAATAGATATAATGGCCTTTTTATCTAAATATGAACTTAACTGCCTGTTACAGGGGACTTTAGACCAACCACTATACCTTGTGTCTCATCTTGAGCTCATCTATCAACTTAAATATGAATGTGTGTTGTTGTTTTTTTAAAGTATCAAGAGGCATTATCTGTATTTTTTCCCCTTTACAACCCAGGCTGCATGTTTGTTCTTTCAGTTATTTGCATTATCTTAACTTATACCAGCCTATTTAGAGAGAAATTTTGAAAAGGGGAGAAAAACCCATTTCTTAGGGGCAATAGGACTTGGAATATTTTATTCTAAACAGTAAGGTAACAAGGACCCTCTTTCTTTGCATATTTTTTAAAAAACTGAAGCTACTTAGCACCTCTGCCCTCATATTTAATAAGGTCTTTTTTAATACACAGTGGATCTGCTGTTCTGTTCATTCCATAGCAGTGATGAGCTGATCCAGGTATTGCAAAAGTCAGCAGATACTTCCGATTGCAGTAAATGCCTTGCATGCAACTCCGGTATAATTTTTCTCTCCTGAAACAGAAAACGGACCATTGTTTTTCTCTTAAGTATTGTCTGCAGAACTGACTTGGAATCTTTGCTCTTATAACTGGATAATGCTAATAGTGGGCCTGATCCATTGGGGGTTTCTCCTACTCAGGCCCCTTTGAAGGGAATGCAAATTGCACAAGAATGATTGCCCACATTTCATTCACTTTTGTGGGGCTTGCTCATTCCTCTTGGGTTGTGCTGTGTTGCATCCACTTTTTAGACTGCCTTCATTATTCATTATTGCACCATCAGCTTTGGGGAAGGTTCAGCGTTCACTGAAGAAAGATTTATCTTTCAAGCTGTTTTAAGATTTAACAAAAAATCAGTTTCTTCTTTTACTTTTCACTTTTCACACTCCCCCCGCCCCCGCCAGTATAAGAGATGCACTTGACCCTAGAGATGGGGAATTCACAGAGCAGATCCAACTCATTGACGTCCTCTCTTAAGAAGTTTTGGAAAGTGATTGCTTATTTTTCAATGGAATGTGTATATATTTTGTAAATGGCTGTGAGATGAATTGGTCTTGAGAGTTAGGGATACTCATAAAATTGTTCCACTGCTTTTTTTAACAGTGGAATAGAGCGGCTACAAATAACCACAAAAACCATGGCACCCAATGAAGTGAAACAGAATGTGGCACAACCCTGAGGCAAAATGACCTAAATTCTAATTTGTACTTCAGGAGAAGAAGCAGCATCCTTTACCGTTGATCTGAGTAATTTGCACAGAAAAAAAGGGAAGCTCCCACCTCTGCCTACTCTTGATCCATTTCCTTTTTGCAGTCAATAAAGCTCACTGACATTTTGTCCCCTCAAACATCCCTGGTGAGATTTATGCACTGATTAAGGTGGTTATATATTTTGAAAATGTATTCTTTTTAACAGCTGTGCTGGACTGCAATTAATAAGTAATAGGCCTGGTATGTGTATTTTAGGTCTCCAAGGGAGTCATTCCACATAAGGACACATGCAACTTTATTTAAGATTACTTCATCCACTTTTGGGTACCACTGGCCCTGCTCCAAGTGACTGCCTTGCATTTTGATACCTGCAAGGAAACTCAGCCCTGTAGAGTCCACCAAGAGCTCTAGCTAGCCTAAAGTGGCTGGGAGGTCCCATTGTTTACTGAGCAGTTTATTTAGGAAACTAAGTAGTCTTAAGCTTAAACAATGTGCTTAAATGGTTTATAGATCTCTCCCTAATAGCACGTTTTCAAATGGCAAATTTTAATGTCTTGTAAACATTCACTATTTGAAATTCTCTGAAAGCACCTTTACTCCACTGCATTTTTATTTCTCCAAATAAATACTTGACATGATTTAGCTTGGAAATCTGCCTCTCTAGCTTGAGAATATTCCCCCCCACACACCATTAATTATTTCAAATGAAATTCAAAGCACTGGATGGCACAAACATAACAGTACAGCTAATGCTGGGTCATTAGAAGACAGCAGGATGTGTATTGACGTTTACTATGCTTCTCTCCCCGTCTCTCTCTCTCTCTCTCTCTCTGTTTGATTTTATAGACATGTTGTACCAGTGTTATTCTACACTTTTTACATTTGGCTCTCTTCTCGGCTAGAAGGTAGCTTTTCTCCTGTGTGGATGATTGTGTTAAACTTGTGCATAGGTGTACTGAAAGTTCAGTGGAAATTCAGCGCCTCAGCTGCTTGGCTGGGGCTAAGTTCTTCCAGAACTCATTTGTGTATCCAGAGGGGTTGAATACAGAAGCCAGCTGCTGGTGAGGGGAAGGTGGTGGTTCCGCTGCCTCAAGAATGCTGCTGCATAGCCTCCCAACGCCACTTGCCTGAAAACTCCCAGACTCCACCAGAATTAGAGGACACTGAGCAACACACGTTCTTGGTGCAGTTGAGCCTTGACAGGTCCCTGGCAGCTACTGTTAGAGAACGTAAACCACTTTCTCTTTTGTAAGCCCACAGACGCTCCTCACTGTGTTCTGGACTAGTCAGACGGCTTCTCAGTTGGGGGTAGGGGCAATCTCATAGCATGCCCTCAGTGGCTTTGTTTCTCCAGATAGCAACCTGAGTTCTTTCCTCCAAACTTATTGAGCTAGAAGCAGCCTACTAGCCCATTGCACTGTCAAATAGCTCCCACCTCTTCTCCTGCCTCGTTCTTCAGTATATTTCTTTCCTAATGCATCCATGTGCTCTACCTTTTGTTTGTCTGTAATGTGTGGCTGTAGTGTCCATGCTTATGAAGGTGAGAGTGGCTGCCTCGGTCCTTCATCAGTCCAATAGCAAAAACACTTTAGAGACATTATTTTGCACTTTCTTATATATAAAATCAGTAGAAACTTATTTTTTGCTTTGTATCATTTAAAGACTCCTTTTTGTTTTGGTAAATGAACTGTGTATAAAAAATATTTATGCAGTTAAAACTGTTTTTAGAAAATATTTTTAATTTCGGCAAGTTTGGTTACTTGTTGCATGACTTAACACAACTGACTTTTTGTGTCAGTACAATGTATATTTTTTTGTCCTGTTATTAACTTGTAAGCCCTAGGTAAATGGCCATTTATTTGTACAGCAACAGGAGTAAATTGAAGATAACTGGCTATGACTGGAGGGGTGGAATTTTGTACTATATTGCGGAATCCAATATCTGTTTTTTTGGTGGTCATGTAAAAGGCCTGAAGAATTACTATCTAGTGTGCAATCTGTGATATCTGAATGTTTATTGTATATTTGTCTCCAATGCAAAAAGGTAGAGTAACACAACTACAATACATGATTAAATGCAATAGTTCAGGTACTTACTTTTTGTTTTCATTTCAAATAAATACTTGCTATTTGCCACCAAATTATTCTGTGCATCTTTTTGTAAAACTTTTAAGTAAATGGTTTTCAGCAGTTGGTGACTCGGTCAGGGCCGGGTGTGCTCAAAACATGCTGTGCCTAGACAATCCACATGGGGCAAAAATACACCCAGAGCAGGGGCTTTTGACTTATTTGTGGGCAACTACCAACCACACTGCAGGGCCAGCTATTTTGAAATCCGTCTGCCTTTTAATGCAGCACAGTTAACATCAAGTAGTAAACTGAAAGAACAGAAGATATGGTACACCTGAGTCTCCCCCTGCCAAAAAACTGTTCACAGTGAAGAAAGTCAAGCTATTAAGATTTTGATTAGAGCTTTATTATTCCCACCCAGCTCCAGGGAACGGTCAACTGACACATACAATTAAATGCGCAACATTTACAGTATATACAGAGTTTCTACAATTTTGCTACACAAGGCAGTAGTGTGTTGCCCAAGAGAAGTGCAAATTAAAGGAAGTTATGGGGGTGGTGAAGGGGTGTGTTTGCTTTTTTGTTTTTGATGAGCTGAAAGAAAGTGAAACTAGACTGCTTAAATGATTTTTCTGGCATGTAATGAAACATGCATATAACTGAGCTGGCCATTTAGTTAAATGCTAATTCAATGCGACCTCTCCATCTTTCCTGAACAAAGATAAAGATAAAGAATGCTACCCCAGGTGTAGTTCACCAGCCACAAATCCCATACAACCTTCAACAGTTGAAATCAAGCTTGTGTGACAAAAGCTCAACGTGATAAATAGTTTTAGTCTTGGCACTGCTTCAGATTGTGACTACCACAAGGTCCAAAGGGATTTTCTGAATGCCTGCAGTGTGTATTGTCAATTTCTTGGAATATTCTTAGACTGTCACTGAAAGCAACCTGAGAATCCTCTAATAGTATTCTGTATATCAAAAGCACAGATTCAGAAATAGTAAGAACGCATCCAAAATTACCATGAGGCATTCCACTTTTAATGAGTAGCAATATTTTACAGTGGTGTCCCTTAACAGTGCAAACAGAGCTAACAGTGTCAGCTCTTCTCCTGCATTCAATGGCTTACATATAATCTTATTTCAATACAAATGTTATAAAAATTACACCAAAAGTTACAAGTTTACATTAAAATTAAGCTTTACATTTTTGTATGATTTGAGCTCAGGACAGAATAAGTAAAGAATATTTTATAACAAAAATATGCATTCGTCTTAAGTTTCAAAGGCCTATAAGTGACTACTTACTTCAGTGCAAACGTTCCTACTGATGCTTTTTAAAATCGAACCAGACAGCAGCACCCTTCAGTTGGCTTGTCCATTTATCCAGTTTTCAGTTTTGTGTTCTGTTTTTCCAGTCTGAACAGCCATGCTCATGAGGCCTTTGTTTAGCTTGAAAGTTAACATTTTTACTGTTCAACCACAGATGGGAGACTAGTGGTGATAACAGTATTTCAAAACAGTACTATCATTCAGCTGTGATCTGGCACCACTCAAGGCAAAAAGGAAACTATAATTTGAAAGCAGAAAAACATCCCCTCACCCTTTTTAACCACATAAATTTCAAAAGGAATCTAAATTATTTTTGTTTCCCCCACTGATTGCAAACATCATTGCATAGTGCTGGTGGGATCCCTACAGAAATGAGTAATCTGCAGGAATCCAATATGTGCTGGACCTCACAGCAAGGAAGCTTTCTGCAACTTCCCGGGGGGAGGGTAGCTGCAAGGTCTGTTGTGCAATTTCTTCAGAGATGCCTGTTCCATATTGATAGCACTGTATGTCAAATACATGTTATTCTGTGGTGCCAAATTAGGCACAAAATCCAGGCTGACACATTCTGGTTTTATTAAACAGTAGGGCTGTTTCAAGCACCCTACCCACAGCTTCAGAAGCTGGGCACATGCCTGATTTGCAGTTGTGTGGGAGGCTGACACGGCCTTTTCCTACTCAGCACTTGTAGCCAGTGTAAGAGGCAACAACATCAGAGCCTGTGCCCATCTCCCACCCAGCGTTTAACTCACAATCCTGAAAATTGTGCACAGCTCCCAAAGCTGAGGAGGACACTTGTCCCACCTAGTTAACAGTTGTGAAAACAGCCCTCATATGTCCTCCCTGCCACCGCCAGTAATGGCAGAAGCTGCATGCCACAGGATAACCCACACTATGCCGCCTTCCCACACCCTGAGGGACAGGATTTTGGCTTGAAAGAGTCACAGCTACATGATCTGTCTTGTGTGGTCACTGGGGCAGCAGGGGAAGGACAAATTTGCTTCCACATTGCCAAGGCAATGGGGGAGGGAGTCCTTGGTGGTTTGTATTAGTGATGCACAGCCCTCTTTGGAATGACTTCATCGGTTCTGATGGAATTAACCTGAAGTATACAGGTTACAGCATTATCGGCAGCTGCACTACTGTAATTGCAGAGTCCTGCAAGAGAACATACAACAAGCTCTGGCACTACAATGATGTAAACAGACTCCATCCCTGAAGAAGTCGGAGGTTAATAATATACATCTAGGTTTTGCTACATGGTTTAGTCTGGCAAGGCTAGAACTGTTGTCTTCGCTCAAAGCAAAAAAGCTCACACGTTCAGTTCACAGGGTGAAAGCTTATAGAAAGGTCTTCTGCACAAGCCTCATGACAGGGGACAGAAACCATGCAACGGATGGGTTCTCCTGTATGTTTCCCCTCCATGTCAAGGAGGCTTGCCTAGGAAAAAAACATTCCCAAGAACTGCACCCTGAACACTTCAACTCCAATTTACAGTCACTATTGTGCCAAATTTTCGGCATTAATGTGCTTTATTTTTGCTTTTTTAAATAGCTTTGTTTTGGTTTATGACATGATAAAAAGAACTCACATAAAAGCAACAAGAAAGTAATTCATGCCATGAATGTTAGTGTCACTGTTCATGCAGAGCTCCCTAAGCAACCTCTAGCCGCGCTGCAGTAAGTGTTCCCAGTTACAGTATTAAGTGTTCCCTTTACAGTATTAGCCACATGCCCCCTTCGGCTTGAACTGGTTGTGGAAGCACTAGATTCATCTTGCAACTTCAAATTCTGACTAGCCAACTGGTCACACTGGACCAGGCCATCTGCCTTCATGGGAAGTTATCTAAATATTGCCGAATTTGCACTTCTATTGCACTTATTATAAAGGAGGGGGGAGGAGTTTTCATTTTCAACAGCCAAGCACCGAGGCACAAGTTAGCACAATCCAGAGAGCCACCAATCTCTGGAGTCCAAAAGGTTCCAAAATGAGTTTGCTGGTCAAGAAAAGGCCTGCAACTGAAAGGGGTCTCAGTGCTTCAACTGGTCTTTAGGATCCCACCAGAAAGACCCTGAACCCCTTCCCAGAGGCATTTCCCTCTTTATAAGAGCCCAAAGATTTCCTGATTGCCCCTTCCCCAGGATTTTAAACAAGGCAAAAACCTGAGAAACCATTGGGGATTTCCTCATTTCAGGTAGCCTTTCCTATTTTCTAGAAGTAATATAGAATAAAACTGCATCTATCACCATTTGGTTAACGTTTAGGCATACACAGTCATCTAAAATTATTATGGATACAACACGGTACTAAGAAGTATCATTATCTGAGCTGGAGTCATTAACAACATTGCACTAAAATGAGTTTTTATAAATAACTGCACGCTCCCTAGCATCCCTTTAACTTTTACTCTCCAAAGGGAACATGTGCATAATATTTAAAAATGGATAGTTGCTTTAAAAACCCAAAGCTTACAAAGCTGGGGGGAAAGGGAGACCTCTCATTCCTTCAACCCAAGAAACTGAGACACAGCAAACACATGCAGTTATTCAGAAGGAACTTAAATCTTGCCATGGCCTCTTGAGTATTCACAGTAATTTCAGTAAACACATTCATCTCTTCAGATGCACAGACCAGCTTCAGTCCAACATGTGTTGCTCTGACAAGCAAAATCTGCTTTTCCAGCTGTGCTTTTCTTGGTAGTCCGGTCCTCCTATGGCTTCAGTGACGGCTGAAGGATCCCTTTTTCAATGAGGTGAGCCTTTAGAGCTTTGTAGACATTTAACTGCTGCTCTGGTTGGAGAACCAACAGCTGCTTCAGTAGTTTGCTGGGATTGGGGCCTCTGGCAGTTATATTAAAGGAAACAATGTTTCAGTCAAGATTACAACACTTCCCTTTCCCTTGCTCCCATTTGGTCAACTGCTTGCTTTTGAGGAGTTCCCTAAACTGTACCTATTCCCAATAGGTAAGGCTGCAATTCTATACTCACTTACCCGAGACTAAGTGCCACTGAACTCAATAGGACTTGCTGAGTAGACTCACAGTGTACTGTAAAGCACTTAACTGGGAAATAAGCAGATGCCTTAATGAGGCAGCATAAATCTAACATGCATAACAAGCTCTACTCAGTACCCCTTGTCTTTCTGTTTTTCTTAACATCTGCCCAAACATTAATTACCAAGTGGGGCGGAGGGGGACGGGGGAGATTGTCAGTTAGTGCAATAATAGCTGGTTTTTCTTGCTTGACCTACCACTCACTAAAATAGGTTCTGCATGAGGAAACACAAGAAATCTATACTGGCTATTCTGCTGCCACAGCCCTGAGGTTCTATTAGTTCTGCACGCATGACCCCCTAACTCATCTACACCTCGGCCTCTGTGCCAGGACATCAAGGGAGGAGGTGGCCCTCTGTGACCCTGTGCTGCCCTCGGAGGTCTTGCACACCTCACAGGGCAGGCTACAGCACTCGGTAGTCTAGTAACACTTTCCACATCCTCCTGACATGCATCTAATGCACGTTTCTATGGGGTTAAGTTGTTCTTGGGGACAGTCTTTTCTGGCTCTTACTTTGCAACTTGGGGTTTGGGGTTTTTTGTTTGTTTTCTTTTGTGAGGGACTCTGTCAGAAGTGTTTTCAAAAATCGAGATGTATGGGGTCCAGTGGACCATTCTATTTACACATCCTGCTGACCTGCTCAAGAAATTCTAAGAGGCTGGTGAAGCAATAATTCCCTTTGCAGAAGCCATGCTGATTCTTTCACAGCAAGGCTTGAGCTTCTCTTTGCTTAACCATCTAACCTTAAAAGTGTTTCCTACTAATTTACATAGCACAGTAACTGAGTCTAATAACTAGCTGCGTTTCAATCCTATGTTCCAAGAAAGGAGACTGATTCTACCAGAAAGATCCTTAACACCTCAGAAGCATTTCCCTTTTAATCCTTTAAGGACTAAAGGATTAATAAATCATTAGAGGTAAGGTAGAGTGTGCCAAGTCGATTTCAACTCCTGGCGCCCACAGAGCCCTGTGGTTTTCTTTTGGTAGAATACAGGAGGGGTTGACCATTGCCTCCTTCCATGAAGTATGAGATGATGCCTTTCAGCATCTTCCTATGATGCTGCTGCCCAATATAGGTGTTTCTCATAGTCTGGGAAACATACCAGCGGGGATTCAAACTGGCAACATTCTGCTTGTTAGTCAAGCATTTCCTCGCAGCACCACTTAAGGTACTCTTGGCCAATGCGTATTAATATTGACTCTAATATTAAAAGTTAATAATTAACTCTTCCATCACTAATTAGATGATGAGGCATTTGGCTACCTTAAGAGAGTCACAGTTACTTCCACTGTTTACCCACGTTTCAATCAATTTCTACACTTTGACATTCAGAGCACTGGGCAGAAGCCACAGCACATCAAGGGCCTTCACAGCGCTTTGTGTGAAAAAAACAGGTTGCTTACCTGTAACTCTTGATCTGGAAGTGATCCGTTGTAGTCATAAGCAATGGGTTCTGCGCCTGCGCAGGGACCTCATGGCCTGACTGAATAGCTCCTCATGACGCCCCCCTCCATCTGCACGTGCTGTGCAAAGTTCGTTAAGATTGACGGTTGGGGCATCCTCTATTCAGTTTCTTATAGACCACCAGTTATGACGATCTTCCACGTCCACCATGCCATATCCAATGTCATGTCTACTGCTGTGGGGTCGGCACGGGCAGGCCTTATGACTACAACGGATCACTTCCAGATCAAGAGTTACAGGTAAGCAACCTATTTATCTGGATTGTGATCCGTTGTAATCATAAGCAATGGGTGATTAGCCAGTTTCCCTCTTGGAGGTGGGTGCAGTAGACAGCTTAAGGCAACACCCTTTTCAGATCATTCCTTCCAAAGTTTGCTTCCCTGGCCATTCGCAGATCTATTGCATAATGCTTAATGAATGGCTGCTGAGAAGACCATGTCGCCACCATGCAGATATCTGCCATTTTGATGCCCAAAATGTGGGCTGCCAAAGTCATGAATGCTCTGGTGGAGTATGCACGTACAGTCTTTGGTGGTGGCACGCCTTGGCGTTGATATGCCATGTAAATCAACTTTACTAGCCAATGCGCCAGCCGCTGGCAGGAAATTAGGCGACCCTTACCCTTCCCTTTGTAAGCCACAAACAGCTTCCATGTTTTCCTGAAAGCCAGAGTCCTCTGCAAGTAAAAGAGAAGGACCCTTCAAACGTCCAACGAGTGCAATGACACCTCCAGGGATGACTTGGGGTCCTGGAAAAAGGCTGGCAATATTATTTCCTGGTTTAGATGAAAATCCGATATAATCTTAGGCCTGAAACGTGGATCAAACCTCATAACTACTTTATGAGGATAGAACTGTGTATATGGCGCATCTATGTGGAGAGCCGTTGACTCACTAACACGCTTCACTGAAAAAAAGGCCGCTTTTAAGATGAGTAAGCACATCGGAACTGTAGCTAACGGCTCAAAGGACTGTTCCATTAAAGCCACCAGAACCAATGACAAGCTCCACTGTTCAATCGGTTTCCTAACTGGCGGATACAAATTGCCAAGGCCTTTCATAAAGCGTTTACAATCAAAGTGGGAGAAAACGGTAGTGCCACCCCAGCCTCCATGTTTAGAGGATATTGCCGCCAAATGGACCTTGACTGAAACATTAGCAAGGCCCTTCAACTTTAGCATGGTGAGGTCCAAGAGAACTTGCTGCACCGTGGCTCGCAACGGCCAATACTCTTTGCCACACATATAAGACACAAAACATTTCCACTTCCTGGCATAATTTTGCCTAGTTGAGAAACATCTGTTGTTTAATAGTATGTCTTTAAAAACCCCATTTTCCATGCTGTCATCCGAAGGGTCTGGATTTCATGATGCAGTACGTGGCCTCACCTCCTTTGCAGCAGATCTGGCGCCAGTGGAAAACTGTGGAAGTGGCCTCTGGACAGCTGTAGGAGTGGGGCAAACCACGGTTGGCATGGCCACCATGGCGTCAGAAGAATACAGGTCGCCCTGTCTCTCAGAATTTGTGCTACCACTTGACCTATTACTGGGATTGGAGGAAAGAGATATAGGAGTCCGGTGCCCCAAGTATATTGGAACACATGCCCTAGGGATCAGCAACCTATGCCCACACGTGAGCAGTAGTTGGCACACTTTTTGTTGGCAACCGTGGCAAACAAGTCTATTGATGGGACACCCCATATGTTGAATATCTTCATCAGGTAACAAGTCTTTATCTCCCACTCATGCCTTTGGTCGTGAAAAGAGACCCAACTGATGCTGTCTGCCAGCTGATTGTCTACACCGCTATTAGATAAATGGTATGAGCCACACACCATGTCTATATTTTCAGGGCTAGAGTACACAGTGACATGGACACTGTGCCCCCCTGTCGAGGTAGGCAATTGCCGACGTATTGTCTAGCCGTACTTGCACCACCGTCCCCCTGAGCATGGGCTCAAAGGCTCTGAGTGCCAGGTAAATGGCCAACAACTCTAAGTAATTGATGTGTCTCTGTGCCTGCTGCCATGTCCAATTCCCTTGTATGCAGTGGTTCCTGCAATGGGCACCCCAACCCTGCAGTGATGTATCTGTCGTCACCCATTGGGTTGGGGTCAATGGGGCAAATGGGACCCCCTGAGTCAGACTGCATTCTGTCAGCCACCAATGCAAGCTGTTCAGCACTGTTGGGGAATCTTCATTCGCAACCATTGGGAATCCATGTTGGGACGGAAGTTGTGCAAGTACCAACGTTGTAACGTTCGCATTAGTAGCCGTGTGTAGGGGACTGTCATGGTACAGGAGGCCATCAGCCCCAGTAGAGGTTGTATATGTCCCACAGGTTGTAATGGATTGCCTGCAAACCTCTGAATAAGGAGGCGCATTTGAAGGATGCATCCCTAAGATAAGTATGCTCTTTTGTGCTCTAGGTCAAGGACTGCACCAATGAAGTTCAATCGCTGCACCAGGTCGAGTTTCGATTTCTTCCCATTGATCCTGATTCCAAGGTCCTGCAGCAACTGTACTAATGTCTGTATCTGACCAACTAGCTGTTTGTCGTCGCTAACCAGGAGCCAATCGTTTAAGTATGGATAAACTATTATCTCCTGCATCCTGAGGTAGGCTATCACAACCGCCATCACCTTGGTGAACACTCGCGGTGCGGTTGAGAGACCGGAAGGAAGGACTGTATACTGGTATATCTGGTTTCCTACTGTGAATCTAAGATACCGGCAGTGATTCTCCTGAATGCCTACATGGAAATAGGCATGCTTTAGGTCCAATGTCACTCCCCATGTCACTTGTGTCAAAAAAGGCAGTATTGCTTGCAAGGTTGTCATCCGGAACTTCCTGTCCGAGATATAGTAATTGAGTCCTCTCAGGTCCATAATTGCCCTGATTCCTCCATCCCTCTTCGGGATCTGGAAGTAGCGGGAATAAAACCCCGATAGTCTGTTCTCCCACTGCACCGGAACAATTGCACTGTATCAGTGGCCTAAAGGCTACAATCAGAATCCTAAAGGGAAAAATGCCCGCCAGAACAAGGACAATTCCAAACAGTCCTTTTGACGGGATTGTTCACCCATTACACAAAACAGCTTGAACACGCACGACACTGCCATTTCAGCCAGAACACCAAACATTGGTTCTGTTCTTGCCAGGACCCCAAACATCGGTTCTGTAGTTGCCAGAAACAACATCAGACTGGCAAGCCATGCCCAAGCATGGCACAATATAACATCAGATCGTTGGGTCTTGCGAATTATACAGATGGGTTATGCAACAGAATTCAGAACTCTTCTACCGTTCTCAGGCATGAAGTTCACCAAGGCCACGTCGGAGCTCCAGGAAGAGGTGCGAGTATTACTGGGAAAAACAGGCAATTCAGTGGGCAAACAGGCTTACAGGATTGTATTCCCGATACTTCCAGATCTCGAAATGGGATGGAGTAATCAGAGTGCTCATGGATTTAAGGGAACTCAATTGCTATGTAACGGACAGGAAATTCAGAATGACAACCTTACAAGCAGTTCTGCCTTTCCTAGTTCAGATGGCGTGGGGGGATCTAAAGGATGCCTACTTTCATGTCGGCATCCAAGAGAACCATCGGCAGTATCTCAGGTCTACGGTGGGTTGACAGACACAACCGGCATTGCAGATAAGCGTCTGCTGGGACTGATGTCCTCCTGCTCCATGACAGTCCGGTACACACGGATGTGGATGAGGGCTTGCAACATTGGTACCTACACAACTTCCAGCCCAATGTAGACAGCCAGGATATGCGTCTACAAATTCCACCAAGTGTACTGAAGACCTAAAAGGTAAGTGTGAAAGGTAAGTGTCCTCTCCTTCCCGGACTCTGTGCAAACTCTCCAATCTCTTTGGAGTGGGGGCAGAGACCTGCAGGGCCTCCCAAGCTGCCTTAGCTGCTTTGCTAATGAGCATTGTTACCCTTGGGCTTTTGGTTGAACCCTTTAGATCTCTGAAAGGGTCTGTACTATTTCTATACTTCTCTTGATAGCGGAAGGGTTTCTGCGAGAATAAGAATGACCCTTCGACGTTCCCCCTGGAGTTGAGGACGGTGCCATAAAGGTATGCGCTGTGAACTTTGATTTCTTTAAGGATTCCATCGTGGAATCAGTATCATCATGGAATGCTCTCAATCCGGTCCCTCATATCCAGTTGCAAGGTTGATGAGCGTAGCCACGCATGATGACGCATGCATGACTCCATTTCCGCCAGATGTTTAAAGGCACTTAATTGTTGCCTTGTAATAGCAGTTGTCTTTTCATAAGTTTTATTGAACTTCCATTGGAAATCTTCCGGTGAGATGGATTTGGAGTCTTGCAAGAGAGTATCCCACAGGATGTGATTAAAGCGGGCCATGCATGCTGCATAGTTCGCTATTCTAATTGCCAAACTGGATGTAGAATAGATTTTCTGCCCCATCACATCAAGCTTCTGACCCTCTTTATCCCCAGGTGCTGTGTGCCGGCGGCCCCCATGAGATGTTGAAGCAGTCTATAACCAATGAATTGGGCACAGGGTGATGCAATAGGTAAGTGTTTTCCTCTTCGTGGATCCTGTATAAGCTCTCCAACCTCTTAGGAGTGGGAGCAGAGACCTGCATGGCTTCCCAAGCCAACCTGGCCGCCTTGCCAATAGCTGGTATCATAGTCACCGAGTGTGATATTCTGGACTTTGCCATCATATTGTACACCGGATCAGCATCCTCTGTATCAGGTGAGCTGAGATCTATCCCTAGTGCCTCTGCAATTTCCCTGATTAGGGCATGATATGCCTTTAACTCCTCGGTTGGAGATCTAGAGAGCCGAGGAGGCACATCCGACAGCGGACCAGACCTACGACTACCCACATCCAAATCCGAGACTTCCAATGCCTCATCCTCAGTAGAGTAGGTGTCAGGTGAGGAAGGCACCTCTGGAGGTGGAGGGCTAGACTTCTTCTTCCTCTTTCCTGCTGGTTTTTCCAGTGGCACTGAAACAGCCGGCTCCATTTATCTTTTGTCTCTGCACTGATTTTTATTTATTTATTGTTGCATTTATATACCTCCTTTTGTTAAAAGACAACCCCAAGGCAGTTTACAAAAGTTAAAACATACAATAAAAAGACAATAAAAATATTAAGCTAAAAAATATAAAAACAAACCAAATTTAAAATCTATAAAATACAAGCATAAAAACAATACAACAGGTAAAAACACACAGAAGCAGCAGTAAAAATGATTATGTAAAAGCCTGGATAAAAGGCCAAGTTTTAACAAGCTTTCTAAAAGCCATGATGGAGTCCGAGTCCAACCGATTGTGGCATCATTGGAAGTTGTTGCACTGGTTGAGCCACATGAAGCTGAAAGGTTTCGTGTTGGGCTTCTGGTTGTGCCGAATTGTGCTGTGGAGCAGACGGCACCTGTTGCGCCTTCCAACGCAGGTAATCAGCATAGTCACTAGGAAGTTGGTGGCAAAAGCCATAGGAATGTGTCGGTGTAAACTGTGAGGGCTGTGAATCTAAATGCTGTGATGAGGCAGCAGCAAGAGGACAGGGGCTCTGTACAGCAGAAAGAGCTGACACCCGTTGTATCCTCAGTGGTGACATGGAGGGTGTTTTCGGTGGCCGCATGGGCTCCTCATCCAGCTCCATGTCAAGCCCCGTGCTCAAGAATCCATGGAAAGTCGAACCCAATGGTGTACTAAAGGCTGAGTCCAACAACTCCTGTAAAGTTGACGAAGCTCCCAGTGCCTGGCTAGAATCCTCCATTTGGACTCTGATTCATGCCAGTATCTTAGGGGTACCTGGAGCCAAAGGGGATTGTTCTGGGGTTCTTGCTAGGGAGAGCAAATGGTAAGATCTCCCCAAGGTAGACCACTTCAATTTTGATACGGGCGGCGGTGTCAATGCCGCCGCTGCACTCGGCGGCGGCGGTGTCAATGCCGCCGCTGCACTCGGCGGCGTCGAAGCCTTGGTCAAAGCCGATGATGCCGGCATCGTAGCTGACTCATCCGAGTCGCCTTCAAATGCCTGCACTGCCGATGGAGATGGGGTGCATTTCTTCTTTGAAGGCACCACATTCTCCTCCGAGTCACTTCCGGATTCACGACAGCGCTTGCACTCTTCTATGTGCCTTCTTCGGCACTTCCTTGGGCTTCTTAAAGAGCCCCTCTCCAGCTTGCATTTGGTCAGCACTCACTGTTTTAGACTGCAGCTGTGCAGTTCTGGAAGCAACAGACCTAGCACTCGACATTGACTGAGCACTCGACACCGACGGTGAGTTCGGCTGCGGTGTCGGCGGGCGGAGTGCCTCACCATATAATGCCGCCCGAAGACGCAGTGCCCTGTTCTGTCTGGTCTGTTTCAAAAAGGAGCAACAGATTCTGCACGCAGCTGTGTTGTGCTCCTCCCCAAGGCACATTAAACAAGTATCATGAAGATCAGTCGATGGGAGTTTAGCACAGCACTTTACACAACGCTTGAAGGTCTTCTTCACTTCCATCACTGAGGTAAAATCCGGCAAGAGAAAATCGATCGAGGTTATTCCGTTCCATGGTCAAAAGCCTAATAGTCCGTAATAGTTAAACAAGCCAAATCGCAATCCAAAAGAAAGTCTGATATCCGAATCCAAGTCAAGTAAAGAACAGTTTGTTTAGTTTTTTTACCGAGGAGCTATAGTACGAGGTTTGAACGCTTAGGCAGTCAAAGAGAAACTGAGTAGAGGGCGCTCCAACTGTCAATCTTAATGAACTTTGCACAGCACGTGCAGATGGAGGGGGGCATCATGAGGACCATTTACAACAATTTAAAAACCCTGGAAGGCCAAACAGACTGGCTTTCAGGAGAGCCCTCAAAACCTATAATGAATTCATATTATGGATTTCTGCCAGAAGTGCATTCCACAGCCCAGGAGCAGCTATAGAGAAGGCCCACCTCTGAGTTGTCACCAGACAAACCAGTGGTAACTGGAGACGGAGCTCTTCAGATGACCTTAATGTGCAGTGGGGATCATACAGAAGAAGGTGCTCTCTAAGGTAACCTCGATCTAAGTCGTTCAGGGTAATAACCAGCACTTTGTATTTTGCCCAGAAACTTATTGGCAGCCAGTGCAGCTGTTTCAAAAGAGGCATACTATGGTCTCTCCAGGTTGCCCCAGAGACCAATCTGGCTGCAGCATTTTGAACTAACTGAAGTTTCTGAACTATGTACAAAGGCAGCCCCACGTAGAGCACATTGCAGTAGTCAAGCCTGGAGATTACCAGCTGGTGCACCACTGTTTTGAGGTCGTCCTCTTCAAGGAATGGAGCTGAAGCTGATAGAAAGCACTCCTGGCCATAGCCTCCACCTGAGATACCAGGGTGAGGCCTGAGTCCAGGAGTACTACCAAGCTCCATACCTGCTCCTTCCGGGGGGGCGTAACCCCATCCAGCACAGGAAGATCTAACTCATCCCTCGGATTCTGAACCCCTACAATGAGTACCTCGGTCTTGCTTGGATTCAGCTTCAATTTGTTATCCCTCATCCAGGAATGCGTGTAAATCTCTACAATTGATTTTTACATAGTTCTCCATGTGAACATACCTTATGAAACTTGTGATATAGACATGAACAAAAGTAGCCATCAAGTACTGACAGTCAAAGCGATCCATTATTCCACCATGGCCAGGAATAGTATCTGCAAAATCCTTTAGGAAAAAGTAAGAGGAAGCACCAGACAGTAAAGATTTAAATACATTTAAAACAATCCCTTTAAATTACTATTAGGATTGTCAAAGTTTCTTATCCTCCTTTCCTATCACTCAAATTTAGTTACAGCTGTAATGGTCAATCAACTGAAGGGGAATTAATCAGTTTTAAAATCTCCTCCCAAGTAGATTTTTAAAAAACAGTTACCTACAAAAAGTACACACACACACACACACACACACACACACACACACACACACACACAGACAGAGAGAGTATTGGTAAGCAGAGAAAACTCAGAAGCCCTAACTGGCACACACCTTAATTTTGAATGCTCTTTTGAATCCACTAGCAAAGAAACCTCCAAATGGTCCAATTAAGGATGCAAATGTTGACAAAGCAATGCTGTGCATCTGGAATGGGTACATGTTCACCGTTTCCTATTAGAAATAATTAAGAGCATTAGTTTCCCCTTGCAATTAAAATAAGAGAGCTCCCTTCCCCTTATGCTTAAAAGCTGCAAGCAAGAACAGGCAATTTACTCTGGTAATCAGATCAGTTCTACTTCTTCCTCAACACACAAGAAGTCAGCCAGTTACTAGTAACTGCAGAGGCTGGAGACACACAAAAAAGAGTTCACAGTCTTTCCCCAGGTATACAGAGATCAGCCTCTACTATCTAAGGGAGCACCTCCTCCCTGGTAGGAAGAAAGGGTCAGTCTTTGACCTCACCAGTGGAAGGAAGTCCCCATTTTCTCACACAGTCCTGTATTTGGGGCTTGAAGAAAGGTTTGGCCAGAACTTAGAGCTCCTTTTAGGTTCCTTTTTCTTCTATTTTGGCTTCTCTCTACCCTAGTTAAGGATTAGGAACGCGTTTTCCAAGTTTTAGGGCCTCCCACACCACTTGTCTTCCCTGGCAGACCAGGGCTGAGCAAGAAAGCAACATATCCAAGAGAGAAAACAAGGGTGGTGCTTGGCACTATCTCTTGGCTGAGGATTTGTGACTGGGAGAGCAGCACAGGCAGTTTGGCCTGACCTGCCTACTCCCACATAGTTGGAAGAGCACAAAGCAGGAGCCACCCAGATGGATCTGCTCCCCATCTCTTCCTCAATGACTGGGAAAGGGTTACAACTGGAGCTGTTACAGACGAGCTAGCTCAGCTACTTCCTCCCACACACGCACACATGGAGTAGGAAAGAACAGCCTGATAGCGAGTAGCCCTTCTCTCCCCACCCATCAACTGGGAATGGCATAAGGACTGCCACGACACAGCATTCGCCTTGCCTGGTGAAGGCAGGAGGCATGTTTGAGACCATAAAGACCCAACTGCACTGGCTACAATGGAGAAAACAGCTTCAGCCCAGGCTAGAGCAGCAATCATAATCGGAGCCACTTGGGGATAAGCAGAATTGCATATATGACTCCCAAATCCCTTGATCTAACCAGGCAACTGGTCATGCAACAATCCAAAAACAGCTGATGAAAAAATATTTATTCCAATGTTATCTCTCTCTCTCTCTCTCTCAAGGCTATGCCCAAATTCACCCAATGGAGAGGATGAGACAATCCGTAGCCAAGGGAGAAGACCTGATCCTCATAAGCACTGCCATAAATCCAGCACTTGCGGCCAAAGCTACTCTTGTAGCTACTCCAAGTACACACCCAGAAAATACTGCTCCTCATCTGGCAGCTCAGGTTCAGCTTCCCCATCATGTAGTTCTTTGAATTCTACCTCTCACTCCAGTAATAAAGCCAAATACCTGATAAGCATCAACGTTTAAAGTTTTCACAGCCAACTTTGCAGGCAGTCGCTTCCACTAATGCTTTACTACCCAATCACCAGCCCCTGAAAGAGTCCACAGCAACCTCTAGTGACAGGCAGTCTGAGCCTCCCAACAGGGCTGGTCTAATTCAGGCAAAGGAGGAGGAAGCCCTGCCTACAGCCAGGACCACACACAAGCTCAAGCAGGCTTCCAAGCTACTTTACAACTGCAAAACATCTAAAGGTTTCATGCCAAGGTGAAACCTCCCAAGATGCCAAATGCAATCCTCCTCTTCCTCCCAAGATGCCAAATGCAATCCTCCTCTTCCTCAGGCTGCCCCTCATTCCTAAGAGCATTAAACAAAACACAATTTGCTCCACAAGAAAACTAACCCCCTTCCCAGCAGCTGATAGGTCTTCACACTTTGCACTCCAATAGGTTCAATACATATTGGATGCCTGCATGCTGGAGGCAGTCAAGGAGGGAGCTACCTCAGGATCTTTATGGATCACTTCATCAATCTCCATGGTCTGGAAATCCAGAAAAACCATCAGACGCATCTCAAAGGCATGCAGAATCTCATAAGCAATCAAGTCACAGAGTAAGTTTGTGTTTCCCATCACAACTCTGGAATTTGCTCCATTTTTATTGTTCTAACATGGATCAGAAAACTTTATTTTTATTGTTCCAGAAGAACAGAGAACTAAGAGCCATCCCACACCAAAGAAATTCAGCAAATCACTGAAAGAGAGATACTTCTGCATGAGAAATCTTCCATCTACTGTGGCAGACATACAAGAGACTTTTCAGAGGCCCACCTTCACACATCTATCAGGCCAATTCACAGGAAGATTTTGTGGTTCTTGTACAGCTGGTTCCGCATTCAATATCTCTCCCATTCAGGCTGACACAGTATTCAGAAATGTGCAAGTGAGCATGGCTTAGTTCCCAAAACAGAGAAGAGAGCTGTTCAACTGGTACAATGTCTGAATCACCTGGGTGGGTGGGGGGATAATCCAGAATGCACATTCTGAAGGTGATAAGCCATTTAACGGCCTTGCCAGGCAGACATTATGGAACAGTCAGCTATTGGGAACTTTCATCTCCAGCAAGGATGCATTAGCACAGGCAAGGTTTCATGCTCAACCTGATACAGAAATTGAATTAATTAAAAAAAAAAAACCACCCCTGAAGAAAAACAGGTTGCTTACCTGTAACAGATGATCTGTTAGTGGTTCCATCATTCATAAACAGTGGGTTTTGCGCCTGCGCAGATCAGCTTCGGGTAGAATTCGTTAGCTCCTCGCGACTCCAGCAACCGCCTGTCGCACGTGACTGTAGTAGCCTCTAGTGGCGGTTGGGTGTCCCCGCAATCAGTTCCTTGATGGCCGACATGGCCGTACAATGCTTCTGTTACAGTGGCTTGTCATTTCAGATGTGGGGACAGCAGGGAGGGCATTATGAATTATGGAACCACTACCAGATCATCTGTTACAGGTAAGCAAACTGTTTATCTGGATAGTGGTTCCATCATCCATAAATAGTGGGTGAATTGCGAGCTACCCAACTGGTGGTGGGCATAATCTGCCAGTCACTGTAACACCCTCTTTAAAACTGCCCGTCCAAAGTCGGCAGCCTTTGCTGCTCGTATGTCTATAGAGTAGTGTTTCACAAACTTCTGATGTGATGACCACGTTGCCGCCGTGCAGATGTGAGCGAAACGAATCCCAGCCAAATGTGCTGCCGATATGGCATAAGCTCTAGTAGAGTGTGCTTTAAATGTTGGGGGGGGACTGACCCCCTGCTGGTCATACGCTAGTTTAATCAACTCCACCAACCAAAAGGAAAGCTTCTGTCGCGTTGGTGAACACCCCTTGAACTTCCCCTGTAAGTCTATAAACATCCGAGGTGTTTTACGTATAGCACTCGTGGCCTTCAAATAGAACAGAAGAGCCCGTCGGATGTCTAGCGAATGCATCGCACGTTCGAGGGGAGAAGTTGGATCCCTTAAAAAGGTAGGTAGTACAATATCGGCATTCAGGTGAAAATCAGTCACTACTTTAGGCCGGAATTCAGGATTCAAGCGCATGACAACCCTTTCTGGATAGAATTTTGTATAGAGTTTGTCTGTACGAAGTGCACGCAGTTCACTTACGCGTCTGGCGGAGGTTACTGCAACTAAGAACAGAGTTTTTAGTGTCAAGTGTTTTAGAGATGCCGTAGCTAGTGGTTCAAAGGGAACTTCCGTCAGAGATTAAAGAACTAAGGAGAGGCTCCACTTCTCGGCTGGCTGCCGCACTGGAGGATATAGATTATTGATGCCTCTTTAGAATTCCTTACAACGTGGATGGGTAAAAACCGTCTTGCTGTCCTACCCATCATGGTGCGCCGGTATAGCCACCATATGAACCTTAATGGACACGTTTGCTAGTCCACTCTGCTTCAGAGTGGTCAGGTAGAGAAGAACGGCTTTCAGACTCGCCTCCCTAGGGTCATACCCTTTGGAGGCAGCATGTGCAGCAAACCTACGCCATTTCGCCCTGTAGCTTCGTCTCGTGGACTGCTTACGGGTATTTAGGAGGATCTTCCTCAGAAGCCTATCCTCCACGCTGTGAGATTCAGTACAGACAGGTTGGGGTGCACCACCCTGCCTTGATCTTGAGTGACTAGATCTGTCCATTTAGGGAGTCTCATGTAATTTCCTCCCGATAGTCTGAGTAGCTGTGTGTACCACGGCTGCCTTGGCCACCATGGCGCAATTACTATTGCTCTCGTTTGGTCGTGTAGTAACTTGGCCACCACCCTGGGCAGTAAGGGTGTGGGTGGATAAGTATAAAATAGCTCCTGGCTCCAGAGATACTGAAAGGCATCGCCCTTGTTCAGTGGTCTGACTCCCATCCGTGAGCAGTAATGCTTGCACCTGTTCTCGGTGGTCACAAATAGGTCCACCCCTGGTCTGCCCCAAGCTTTGAACAGTTGATCCAGCACTTCCGGATGCAATTCCCATTCGTGCTGTTCCAACACTAGGTCCCTGCTCAGTGAGTCCACTAGACAATTCATGCTGCCCTTGATATGAATGGCCACGGGGTAAATTCCGAGCGGGATGCACCAGTTCCATAACTGCAGACTGAGATCGCATAGAGACCTGGACACTGTTCCGCCTTGCTTGTTGACATAAGCAATGGCTGTCGTATTGTCTATCTGTAACTGGACAGTTTTCCCGACAAGCTCTCCCTGAAAGGTGACCAGGGCTCTGAACGCAGCCAGCAGTTCGAGGAAGTTGATGTGCAGGAGTCTCTCCTTTGGAGTCCATACTCCTTGAGCTCTGTGGTGCAGCAAGTGTGCCCCCCAGCCGTGCATGGAGGCATCGGATGTCACTGTCAATGCGGGCTCCCGTGTGCGAAATTGAATACCATTGAGCATATTCGACTCTTTTGTCCACCAATTCAACGAATCTAAAACTTTCTGTGGAAGAGTCACCCACTTGGACTGAGGTTTGGACCTCGGCTTGTAGGCTCTCAGAAACCAGAGCTGTAGCTTGCGCATCCATAACCTCGCGTACAGGACTGTGGTGGTGCAGGACGCCATCAGACCCAACAGTATCTGTACTGTCTTTGCCTTTTGTACGGGATTCTCTTGACAACAGTAAATCAGGGCACGCAGACGGGAAAACCGAGCTACTGGGAGGAATGCCTTCTGGGCTGACATATCCAACTCCGCGCCAATGTACTGCAGGCGCTTTGCCGGCTTGAGAAAGGATTTCTCCCAATTGATCCGCACTCCCAGGTTCTCCAGCAGGTTCGTCACCACGTCTCATGTGCCTCAGCAATTGTTCCTTTGTCTCGGCTGTCAGAAGCCAATCGTCCAAATACGGATATATGGACACACCCTGTACTCTGAGATGGGCTATTATCACTGCCACACATTTTGTGAACACTCTGGGGGCAGTGACTAGCCCAAACGGAAGCACGTTGTATTGGTAAATCTTGCTCCCCATGGTGAAGCGTAGATATTTGTGATGATTCTGCTGAATGCTTATGTGAAAGTACACATCCTTTAAGTCGAGCGTTGCAATCCAGGTCTCCCCATGGAGGAGTAGAAGGATGGTTTGCAACGTTGTCATTCTGAATTTTTGTACTTGATGTACTGATTCAGGCCTCACAGATCCATTATAGGTCTTATGCCCCCGTCGCGCTTGGGGATTTGGAAGTAGCGAGAATAAAATCCCATCCGACTGAAAGCCCACCTCACCGGTGATATCGCTCCCTTCAATAAGAGCTTCTGCACCTCTTCCCTCAATATCGGTGTTTCCGGAGTGTATTTCACTCCCAGGAACGGCAGGTATTCCTTGAACTCCAGCGCATATCTCGTTGAAACTATGCGTATGACCCACTGATCCGATGTTATATGGTGCCATGCTTGGGCATGGCTTGCCAGCTTGATGGTTACTCTGGCGGTGTTCAAGGAGATGGTGTTCCTGGTACTCAAATGCTTGATCTCGGTTAGATGAGGTACTTTGCTTGGTGTTGGTGGGCTCAACGGCTGATCAAAGTGTGGCGTTCTCTTATTTTGAGAAGTTTGGTTTGCCCTATTCCTCTGGTAATAGGGTCGTCTGTTGTTATTGCTGAAACGTTGGTAAGGTCGTTTGAAGTCCCTCCTGTCAGAACGACGATAGGAACCCTGAGGAGCTTGATACTGCCCGTACTGAGTATACTGACTGTAAGGTCTGTTTTTACCAGTATATCTGGAATTAGTGAAAGACCGAGCTGTAATCCGAGATTTCTTCCACTGCTCCATGTTGTCATCCGTTTTGTCAGAGAAGAGACCAGCACCATCAAATGGCAGTGTCTCAATCCGATCCTTCATGTCCTGTTGGAGACCCTTTGCACGCAACTAGGCATGCCTTCTTAAAACAATAGACGAGGTCAGAGTCCAAGACTCAGATTCAGCTAGGTGCTTTGCATTCGCCAATTGTTGGCGGGTGGCTGCAGTCTTCACAAATATCGCCTCGAACCTCCTGACAAACTCCCCTGGCTCCAGCGCAGCGCGCTGATCATACAAAGCCTCCCAGAGGGAATGCGTATATCTTGCCTGGCAAGCTACATAATTAGCTATCTTGATAGACAAGCATGCGGTCGAGTAAGTCCACCTGCCAAACATGTCCAGCTTGCGGCCTTCTTTATCTGCCGGTGCTGTATGTCGCTTACCGCCTTTAGTTGTTGTCGCACAATCTACTACCAGAGAATTTGGAGCGGGATGGTGCACCAGGTAAGCATTTTCCTCCTCTTGAATACGATATAGAGCAGGGCTTCTCAACGTGTGGGTCCCCAGATGTAACTGGACTTCAACTCCCATAATTCCCAACCAAAGGCCAATGGGGCTGGGGATGATGGAAGTTGAAGTCCAACAACATCTGGGGACCCACACGTTGAGACACCCTGATATAGAGCCTCCAGTCGCTTGGAAGTAGGTGTTGAAGTCTGTAATACCTCCCAAGCCAACTTAGCAGCCCTTGAAATATGTGGCAACATAGGCAGATAAACTGGCTGGAGGCCCACGGCAGACCGCATCATATTATAAATGGGGTCCTTTAAGTCAGTTGTTTTTTCCTTGAGGTGTAGACCCAGTACTCGAGCCATTTCTGCTACCTGCTGATGGTAACCTTTCATTTCCTCATTAGGAGAAATTGACGGAACTGCTGCAACATCCGAGTGGATCCGGGAGTGAAGGAGTCTCTGGATTTTCAGGATCACCTTCTGCTGAGTCTGAGGTATAGTCATCCTCAATATCATCGTCGTCGTCGTCATCTCCTCTAGACGAAACAGGTGAGTTGCCTACAACTGTAGAGGTCACTCAAACTGGTTCCTTAGCTGTCTGTGTTGCTGCCTGGTGGAGAACGGAGAGCAACGGTTGGGTCGACGTAAGTGGCATATCAGTCTGCGACGAAATTGATCGCTGCGCTGGCAGTGTGAGTTCTGGTCTGAGTGGTAAGTACGTCTGAAGTGAAACCATACATTGAGTCGGTCTCGGTACACAGGCTTGGACGGCCGTCTCCATCCACTGCACAGGAATCATAGGCTGCACAGCAGTTTGCACAGGTGTCTCAGTTCTAGTAGCTTGCATGACAGTTTACACAGTCTCCGTGCTATGTGCTCTTACAGGGGGCGGGTACATCCCCGTTCTTCCAGCCATCTCGTGAAAAGGGAGTAGTCCTCTCGAGATATTATTATGGAATCTCCCCAACCACCTCTGGGTAGGAGACCCATGACAGGTGTAGCCTTTGCTGAAAGAGAGGGCGTCTTAGGAATATGCAGAGCATTATAGTCACCTTCATTGAAACCAGTAAAGGTGTAGGTAGGTGTACTCTCCTCCGAATTAAGCAAGTGTGCCAGCCTGCCCCCAGGAGAAAGCTCTCTTTGCCCTGGCGTGGTCACAGGGGACATTCCAGATGTTGGCAATTGGATGACCCCTGAATTTTTCTCTTCACAGGGCATGACGCCGAGGTCGACGTCAGGCATAATGTCAATGTCTGGTACGATGTCGAGTTCGGTGTCAAGAATAACTGTAACTGTCGACTCCGGAGCAGCAAAGTCTGTAGACGCCGGCCTCGATGCCGAGTGGTGTTGGTGTCGAGAAGTTGGTATCAAAGGCACCGCCGTCTCCTGTCTATTCTCCCTCGACGCCGAGTGGTCTCAATGTCGAGACAGTGGAGTCAATGGAGACTGATGAGGTGTTGGCGCTGGGGATAAGGATGCCGCTCGCCGTCGAGGGATGACGTAATTCTGCAGATGCGAAGGCAAGGAAGTGTGCTCCACAACCAGCTCTAACTGCTTCTGCTTCTTAGGAGGCGGCTCCTGCTTTGAAAGCTTTTCCCTGTGTTTCCTCTTGTGGCTTGAATGGCGATCCTCCGGTCGCTTAAAAGGGGCTGATGCAGTCGAGGTCGAAGCGGTCGACGCTGCAGCTTTCGATGTCGTAGCCCTCGATGCAGAAGCACTCGATGTCAAGGCCTTCTCTGCCGATTTCGAGGAACCAGCCTCCTTCGGGGTCTTAGACTGCCCTTTCGGAGCAGGACTCGGCACAGTACTCTCTGTAGCCATCTTAGGCACCAGAGACTCCTCAAGCAAGTACACCCTAAGGGGTGCTGCATGATTCTTTAAAGTCTGCTTGCTAAAAGTAACGCAGACCGAGTAGGATTTTGTGTCATGCCTCTTTCCTAAACAGAACAAGCAGAGGGCATGGCCGTCTGTTGAGGGAATCTTCCCGCGGCAGTTAGTGCACCGCTTAAAGGTTGTCTTGTCCTTCCCAGACTTCCCCGAGCCATCTGTCTTACCAGATCTTTCGGTCATTTTTGAAAATTAGTCGTCCATTCCATTGTCAGAGGAAAAAATCAGAGATTGCAACAAATCCGAAGGGGTGTCTGTGAGGGATGCCGAGTCCGTTCCGTCGTCAGAGGGGGAAATCAGAAATCGCAACAAATCCAAAGGAGTGTCCACGAGGGAAGCCGAGTCCATATGCAAAATTCAAGCCAAATGATCCGAAATTACACCGTCCAAAGGAGTATCCGTAAGAGTTGTCAAAGTCTGTGTCCAAAGTTCAGAAGTCCAAATAAACGAAAAACAAACTTTCTTCAAGGAGCAACAATCTCTGAGTACTGATTGCAATGGCGGTCAGAAAGAAACTGATTGCAGAGACGCCCAACCGCCACTAGAGGCTACTACAGTCACATGTGACAGGCGGTTGCTGGTGTCATGAGCAGCTAAGGAATTCTACCCGAAGCTGATCTGCGCAGGCGCAGAACCCACAATTTATGGATGATGGAACCACTATCCAGATGATGTCGCTCCCTTTCCAGCTACAGACTGCAACAGACTCAAGCCCAAATCTCACATACCAAAGACATGATTGGCTGGAGCTGGCTTCAGACAGACTGTTACAAGAAGCACTTCTTAGGGGTCCATAAAAGATTCTTACCACAGCTATGAGCCTTTTCATGTGGAGAGCACCTCCAAGAATGGGTGGCTTAAGGAACTTGGTCAGAACTTAAAAGTCCCGAATGAGCATCAAGAGGCAAGTGCTAAAAGTGATCAGCCAAACTTAACTATAGGAACAGAGCCAAGCATTCAGACAGGCTCTCAAATGTGAGTCAGCAGCTCCATAGACAGGCACCCCTACAGTCTAAACGGTAGTGACACTCTGGGGTGTTCCAGAGGATCTCAAGAAGGTGCAGGGAGCCAGTTACAGACTTCTGCCCACTCCCAGAAAACAGTCGAATGATATGTTCATTGTCTTGCCATAAATGTTCAGAATGGATGCTCCTAACCAGGCCACCACCTGCACACATTTCCTCTTATTGTGCTTCTACCTTGGTTCCTTCAGCAAATCTGAGTGCATCATTTGAGTGTATCAAAATCAGAGACAAACTTTCTGAGAAGAAGAGGAGGAAAGTCAAACCAAGAGGAATTTAACAGTAATTTCACTGATCCAGCATATCATAGCAGACATGCGGAGCAAAAGGGGTGAAGGCTGTTTTGTGCCAACAGAGCAATTTTATTTGCTCTGGAGGCCAAAAGGAAAGGATAAAAACCAACAGGAGAACTGGGCCCTTTAGACACTCAGTCTCTTAAAGAAGCATTCCATTTCATGTTTTGATCTAATACGATTCAGCTTTAATTCAGTTTTACTCACCCTTCTTAGTACAACCTGCAGCAATGGTGGTATAGAGTACTTCTGTAACTGGAACAGTTCTGAAGGTTCACACTCCGTGACAAATCTGTTAGTTTCACTACTGTATTCCACAGGACATACAAAATACTGATACTGAGCCAAAAGGTAGGCAACCTGAAAGGCACAACAAACATCTATAAGGACTAAGACAACTTGAGTGTTTCTCAAGCTTTGCAATTAGTCTATCCCATGCAAGAGCATAACTTTTCACTCCTCCTATTGTCTAAGGTCTGGTGTATGAGTTGCCTGTAGTAGTGTGGTTGCTGTGCCATAGTTGTTCCAGGTACATAAGAACAGCCCTGCTGGATCAGGCCCAAGGACCATCTAGTCCAGCATCATATTTCACACAGTGGCCCACCAGATGCCACTGGGAGCCTACAGAAGAAGAGGGCATGCCCTCTCTCCTACTGTTGCTCCCCTGCAACTGGTACACAGAGGCATCTTGCCTCTGAGGTGGCCTATAGCCTTCCGACTAGTAGCTGTTGATAGACCTCTCCTCCATGAATTTATCCAAACCCCTCTTAAAGCCATCCAGGTTGTTGGCTGTCATCACATGCCCTCTCTCCTACTGTTGCTCCCCTGCAACTGGTACACAGAGGCATCTTGCCTCTGAGGTGGCCTATAGCCTTCCGACTAGTAGCTGTTGATAGACCTCTCCTCCATGAATTTATCCAAACCCCTCTTAAAGCCATCCAGGTTGTTGGCTGTCATCACATCTTGTGGCAGAGAATTCCACAAGCAGATTATGCGTTGTGTGAAAAAGTACTTCCGTTTGTTGGTCCTAGATTTCCTGGAAATCAATTTCATGGGATGACCCCTGGTGCTAGTGTTATGTGAGACGGAGAAGAATTTTTCTCTATCCATTTTCTCCACATCATGCATGATTTTATAGACCTCTATCATGTCTCCCCGCAGCAGTCTTTTTTCTAAACTAAATAGCCCCAGGTGTTGTAGCCCTGCCTCATAAGAAAAGTGCTCTAGAAGATAATGTGCATATCTTCTACCCAGGTGCTTAGGTCAGATGACCTGCTTACATACCAAGCTGGTTACACCTAACCAACTCACTTCCACTGCAGCAAAGTTGTCTGTAGCTGTGATTATACAATTAGTCTGCTACTTGCAACCCACAGTAGCAACAGAGTGGTATTCCAAGCCTTTATTTGTTAGGAGACCAATGCATCAAAGCTACAACAGTCTGGCACCATTTCCAAGTCTCTCTTGCCAGTTTCAGATTAGGTGCCAAAGAGGACAACATTAGTATGAAGAGGGGCACAACCACTTACAATGAATCCAAACACAACTGTGGTAAAGAAGCCACCAATGAATCCTTCCCAGGTCTTTTTGGGAGACAACTGATCAAAGAGAGAGAAAATGTACAAGTTACAACGTTGACATTACAGAAGAAATTTTTCAAATTGCAGTCCAAGCAGCAGGAAAAACACACACAGAAAATAATATTAGAATATCTGTTGTTTACACCTAATATTCAACTAATATTCAGCAATCTTTAAATAGCAGTACTACTAAAATCATTCCATGTAGCAACATGTGATGGCAAATTATTACTACTCAGAGAGAGAGAGAGAGAGAGAGAGAACACACATACACACACCACTTTCATACCAAAAAAGTTCTTAAAGTGGTTAACATAGAAAAAACAAACAATATTGTTCCCTATCCCAAGAGGACTCACGATCTAAAAATAAACACAAGGCAGACTCCAACAACCACCACTGGAGGAATGCTGTGCTGGGATTAGCTAGGGCCAGTTGCTCTCCTTCCGCTCAACAGAAGAGAGCCACCAGTTTGAAAAGGTGCAGGAGGGGAGGTGCTCACCCTTTATTTAACCACCACTCTATGTTTAACAAAAAATCCTTACACAAATGGGGGCTGAAGAATGTGATGGTGCCAACATCCGACATGATGGGCACCATCAAATGGGAGCCCAAGAATTGCTAAACCAGATTATTACACATCACTCTGACAAGAGCACTAGCAATTAGGGATGTGCACGGAACCACAGAAGTGCGGTCCAGCACTGGGGGGTATGGAGCTTTAAGGGCGGGGGGTAGTACTTACCCCTCCCGCCGCTTTTCCCCCTCTGGCGCTCGACTCCCTGACGCCCCTGCCCCCGTCGTTGCGCGGCAAAAGGGGAAGTTGAGTGTACACATGTGCCCATGGCGGCGCGCGCACCCGTCGCCGCACACATCACACATTGCGTGCGCACGCAACGTGTGCCTTGAGTGGTGCACACGGGAGGAGAGCTGGTCTTGTGGTAGCAAGCATGACTTGTCCCCATAGCCAAGCAGGGTCTGCCCTGGTTGCATCTGAATGGGAGACTTGATGTGTGAGCACTGCAAGATATTCCCCTCAGGGGATGAAGCCGCTCTGGGAAGAGCAGAAGGTTGCAAGTTCCCTCCCTGGCTTCTCCAAGATAGGGCTGAGAGAGATTCCTGCCTGCAACCTTGGAGAAGCCGCTGCCAGTCTGTGAAGACAATAGTGAGCTAGATAGACCAATGGTCTGACTCAGTATATGGCAGCTTCCTATGTTCCTATGTAACAGGCGTGCGTGCGCCGCCACAGGCACATGCAAGCACTCAACTTCCCCTTTTGCTGGGCAACGATGGGGGCTGGGGCGGCAGGGAGGAACGCTACCACCCCAAAAACTTTGCTAAAAAGTTGAGTGCCAGAGGAGGGAAAGCAGCGGGAGGGGTAAGTAGTACCCCCCCACCCTTAAAGCTAACTCTCCCCCCCCACCGGACCGGCCCCAATCCGGACCGGTTCGGAGGCCTCTACCATGGCCCCAGACCGGTCCGGTGCACATCCCTACTAGCAATGCTAGCAGGATCAGACATTTCCAGCAATCACACCTTCGTGGCATGAGAGCCGGGAAAAACAGAGGAAAGAGGTTGTATCTCCTGCAGCTAATGCACCCTGATCACTAGAAAAAACATTAGTATTCTGTACATAGCCAGTCCTGAATTGTTGTTGTAACAGGAAGAGATGCTCTGACAAACTTAACAAAATAGTCAAATAGACACTACTATTAAAAATATGTATATACCACTTTCTGACAGAGTACTCGAATTAATTAAATAAATTTAATTGAATGAATGAATGAAAGAAATGGTTCCCTGTCCCAAGAGGGCTCATAATCTAAGGGGAGATATAAGGCAGACACCAGAAACAACAGCTGGAACGATACTATGCTGGGCTTAGATAGGGACACTTGGTGTCCCCAGCAGAACCAGGAGCAGCACTCTCAAGATGGGCTTGATGTGAGGCAGGGATGCTCAACCTGGATACACCGTAGCCCCCAGTTTCCCCAGAACAACAGTACACATTTGCTGAGCAGCTATAACTGCACAAGCAGAAACATATTTACAGTCGTCCTTCGCCTATTGCCGTTTTCCCAATCGCAGATTTGAATATCTGGGACTGGGAAATTGTGACTGCCAACCACAACCTGAGTAGCTGCGGTTTGGTGCTTAAAAACAACCACCACCATTTTCTGGGGGTAATTTCGGGGTTGGGGGGAATTTATGGGGACTAGGGGGCAGCTATTCCTGGGGGTCAGGGGGCAGGATTCTTTTGAATTTTTACCTTTTTTTCAGTTGCTTTGAGACTGTGATTCCCCTAACCCTGTTTGCCATTGAAACCAAAGGCTCTCCAAACACAAATTCACCAACCATGAGCGTTTCCAGGAATTGAACCCTCATGTTTGGCGAGGGATGATTGTATTTATAATATTTCTGTCTTGCCCCTCTAGCTGTTCGGAGTGGCTTAAACAAAAACACCACAAATAACAAAACAGACAAAACAAGATATTGTGGCAGGCAAAATCAGGAGTAAGAGCAGAAACCCAGTTAAAACCAGTTTTAAAATGCTTCTTGAAAAACCAAGAGTTTAATTTCTTCAGTGGGGGAGACTGACAAAGTACCTCTGGGAGAGCATTCCAAAGATGGGGAGAGGCCACTACTGAAATGGCCCTGTCCCCACCAACCATAACTGCACCAGTGGCAGGATCAAAAACAGGGTCTGCGTGATGATCGGAGTACATGCCTCCACAATATTCTTGGATTCTAGTAGACACATTTTCTGTACCTTAATTAATGGAGTTCTCCCAAAGAAGAAGCCGAAGACATAAGCTGCTATATCATTACAAATAACACTTGAGATTGGAACAAGAAACCTAAAGATGGGGAGAAATGCAAAAAAAGTTTCAATTCAAACAATATTATGAAAACTGAACAGCTTGTAAAAAAAATGTCTGGCCAATTTGCAGTCATGACAATCTGCCCTCACAACAGAATAATTTGGATTTATTCATTTTTTTAAAGGCTGGGCACAAGCCTGAAAACAAACATTTACAAGATGATCATTCGGAGATGGACTTGCTATACAAGGGAATTCTGTACAGTGCAAATGTATGCCAAACATTTTGGAAGATGTGGAATTTGTGGGGAGAAAGATGCCTGGAAAAAAGGATGAATGCAGAGCACCCATGTATACGGGAGAGACAGACATATATCCTATGTACATGAAATTCAAATAGTTACAGCAGACTGTAATTCATCAGCAGTGGCCCCCACCGTATGCCCTTCCTCTTGCCAAGCCAAACAAAAGAAGGAATCTGAAGCCAGGGGCCTGTCTTACAAAGGGCGGCCTGGCTTCCATTAAGCCGTAAGAGGCTACTGGACAATGGACAACAGGATTCAGAGGGCTGCTTGGGAAGAGGCTTCTGCTAGGGCCAGTAGAAGTGTTAACTATCATTCTTTGAGCAGCTGGCCCTCATATCATTTCGCATTTATTTGTTTGTTTATTATTAAAACTTTTATACCGCCCATCCAAAAGGCTCAGGGCAGTTTACATTAAAACACCATTAAAATCAGTTAATAAGTAAAACAAAAATTATAAAGCATAAAAACAATGATTAACAATTAAAAACATCATAAAACAACAATTAAATAATCAGAACAATTTAAAAACAAGTTTTAAAAAGCTGAGAAAGCCTGGTTGGAGAGATGTGTTCTCAGGTGTTTTTCGAAAATTGCCAGAGATGGGGAGGATCGTATCTCAGCAGAGAGCGCATTCCACAATCTCGGGGCAGCAGCCAAGAAGGCACGTCTCTGTGTAGCCACCAAACGAGTTGGTGGCAACTGGAGACGGACCTCCTCAAGTGACCTCAATGGGCGGTGGGGCTTTTGAGTTGCTTTTGAAACGTCCCTCAATTTCAAAAGAAGTGCCTCAGAGTTTGGGAGCAGGGAGGAGTGCTGTTAATTTTCCTCAAGTTTAAAGCCCTCTTTGACTCAGTGAACTAATGTCACAGTTCTCTGGATCATGGCCAGGGACAACTACAAAATGAAAAAGAATAATTTTCTTAAATGTAGAACAACCCCACTCCTATCCAGTATTCAATTTAGCCATAAATTTCACCAGCTTTGCTGGGACAACCACACAAAATTGTTTTGAGGGAAATGGCATTATTCTATACTTGCTGAGCTACATCCGTCTTGTAATAATTTGGGCCTTGTATTCTAATCCTAAAGACCTTGAAAGCAAGTACTAGGGATGTGAGAACTGGTTCGGGGTCGAACCGAAACCCCACCCCCAGTTCCGTCCAGACTGAGACCAAACCCGCCCACCCCCCGCCAGTTCACGAATTTATTTATTTTTTTTAAATTCATTGCATTTACCTCTAGCCCCTTTGGGGGGGATTCCTAAAGGCTGTAGGGGGGGTCCACGAAGGTTCCCCCTCCCCCCACCAGCCTCAGTAATCACCGCCGCAGCCCATTTTACAGTAGTTTCTGGCCCATTCGGGCCTCCGTAAGTAAGCATGGCGGCCATCTTGCAGAGGCCATTCACGCATGCGCGGCGGCAGGCAAGATAGTCGCCATGCCTGGGCCAGAAGCTACTGCAAAACAGGCCGCAGCAGTGATTACTGAGGCCAGCGGGGGGAGGGGGAACCTTTGCGGATTACACACACACACACACCCGTAGCCTTTAGGAAGCCCCCCGAAGGGGCAAGAGGTAAATGAATTTTTAAAAGAATTTTTTTTAAAAAATTACGAAACACCGCCCGGACCAAACCAAACCGGGAGGTGGGGTTTGAAGGGGGGGCTGCACCAAACTGGTCCAGTCAGGTTCGAGTGCGAACTGCACTCGAACCGGGCCAGCCAGTTCCGTGCACACCCCTATCAAGTACCACCAATATCAACTGGATTTCCAAGAAACTTTATTTTGCCTCCAAGATGCCAGACCAGGGTGGGAGGAGAATCAGAATAACCGACAGCAGTGTTATACAATATTTTGAGGCCAGTTTCATATTAGTGAAACTGCAGCAAGGACATCAGAGGACAAAGATTTTAAATTTTAAAACTACAGAAGTGCAAGAGTGACACACACACCCCAAATACCATATTCACACAATGCAACATCCATCATTTACTTTCCTGTTGATCCTAAGGTTTTTTAGACAATGCCACACTAAATACTGGGAGGGGGGACACTGAAAAACAACAATCAGATCTCATAAATGCACTATTTATACAAGTGAGATATAAGTATAGATTTGCAAGAATGACTGTCCCCTTACCAGATCATGCCTTCAAACAGATTTTGGATGACAAGATGGGATTGAGTTACAGTGATCAGCAAAGTGACATGAGTCCATGCGAACTGTTAACAGTGCAATAACACAACAGTTAGTGACAACACCACAGATCAATACATCTAAAGATATATGGTGAAGGAGCTACACGGACACTCTAAGAGACAAGAGGTATGCATGAACTGTGTATCACAATCTAGAAGTGTTAATTTCTGAAGACAAAACAAGACAGTTACAAAAATATTTCTAACAGAGATGCTAACATTGGCGGCCAGTCAGTAATGACAAGCGCGGGGGGGGGATGCTGCCCCCCACCCCAAAAAAGGACAGAAGAAGGGGTGGATCTGTAGGTAGTCTAAAAACAACATATAGTGTTCAACCAGCCAGGGGAGAAAAGAGGCCACCAATATGCTGCAGGGAACTTGCTGCTTCCTCCTCCAACTGCTGCAGCTTCCTCCCCTGCTCTGCTATTGGAGGGAGTAGTCTGCTAATCAAGGCTATTCCCTCACCTGATTGCTTTGGGCACTCTGTATCACCGTCTCCCTGGATTAGACCTAAAAGGGCAAAAGAGAATGCAGCAGCAGGAGGAGGAAGTAGCAAGTTCCCTGCCTCCCAGCAGACTGGCAGCCTCTTTTCTCCCCTGGCTGGCTGGACACTATCTGCAAGTTATCTTTTACCAGCTTTGGGCCATTTTCTTTTTGAGCATGTGTAGGAGGGCTGCTGGATGCTGCTCGATTTGAGTGGCTCAAATCACTCAGCATCTGTTACCCATGAGTAGGCCCATTGGAAATGGGCTTACTCAAATGCAATATAAACTGTGTGGCTTTTACAACTAGCATTGTTGCCCCCCACAGTCCCATATGGCAGCCGCTGCCACTGGATGCTACCATTCTTCCACCTTGTAATTAAGAGACTTCTTAAAGGTCTATGTTAATGTTAATGAGAATGAAATAGAAGAGAGATGGCAAGTAGTAGGATATTCTTGTTATACACAAGACAATTTAGAATTAGAATATTAAAATGTCAATGACAAAGTTATAGTGAAACATGCTACGTAATTACAGGAATATGTCAAGACAGAAGTTAGTAACTTACACTTGGAATCTAAATTGCCTAGGAAAAGAGGGGAGTCCCTAGTTATAAGTAAACTGCAGTTTGTCATCTCTGGTAAAACCTGTACATGATTAACTATTTCCAGTACATCCAAAATCTGACAGAGTTCCAGAACATTGAAGGCTGTTTCACACATGTACCCCACTAGCAATGCAATCATGTGGACAAATAAGTTATGCGAACTAGTTACACGTGGATATACCCTACTGCAATGCCTATGATCACTGCAGCATACATAACACAGCATCCAGAGTAAGATGTACATGAGTGGAACACTTCCACACGTGTGAGGGGGAGCAGTTTTCGCTGCTCTCTCCTTCCTTCTGCAGTCCCTGTGTCTGTTGAAAATATGTCCTCAAAGGTCCCATAACCCTCAGGAACAAATTTTTGGTGGGCCAGGGGGAGGGAGGGAAGGAATAAGTGAAAACAATTCCTCTTCCTGATGTGCAAGAGGGAGCGTTCCATGTGCACATATCTTACTCTGGGTGCTACCCACAGTATATGCATCCATAGTCGTAGGGTCTCTTGTGATCTTTGATGAAGAGTTGTCTTAACTCTAAATACACTTGAACTTGCATGCTAAAGCTATTAGTGCACCTATTGAGGTTTTCGATTTACATTTCTAGCATCTGAAACAATTCCAGGCAATTGTCATGGGGAAGAGAGCTGATCTTGTGGTAGTAAGCATGAACTGTCCCCTTTGCTAAGCAGGGTCCACCCTGATTTGCATTTGAATGGAAGGCTACACATGAGCTCTATAAGATATTCACCTTCGGGGAGGGGGACAGTCTGGGAAGAGCACCTGCAG
This sequence comes from Hemicordylus capensis, assembly GCF_027244095.1. Lineage (NCBI taxonomy): Eukaryota > Metazoa > Chordata > Lepidosauria > Squamata > Cordylidae > Hemicordylus > Hemicordylus capensis. Next base: position 19,688,418 of record NC_069661.1, on the reverse strand, counting down.
GCTTACATGTAGAAGGTTCCAAGTTCCCTCCCTGGCATCTACAAGTTAAAGAAGGGAAAGACTCCTACCTATAACCTTGAAGAAGACACTGCCAGTCTGTGTAGACAGTACTGAGCTAGATGGACCAAGGGTCTGACTCAGTATAAGGCAGCTTCCTATGTTCCTAAGTCCGCAACCATCCTAGACCATGTTGTGTTGAAGCATCTCAACACAGCTGTAGTAGTAAAGTATATATACAGAAAGAAGCAAACCACTGGTGACTTCTAAGAATTTTTGAACAAATCTTATTTCTTTACTGTTGACGCAGAGGTGAAATGAAAATTTAGATCTCTGGCTTCTACATATGCATTTTAATATTAATATTTTCATGTTTTCACTTTGCAAAGATTTGACAGATGTCTGCAGAAAATAAGAATTTCACCTTTCCTGAAGTGTAACTGACAGTCTAGCCTGCCAGGTACAATTAGGCCTCACAGAAATAATCTTCCATAAAGCTAACCTATGACTACACATTGCCTTAGGCATATTATCACAACTCGAATTCATTTCATATCAATAATGCAGAATGAACAACTTATTTGTGTTTATGTATTTTCAACATTCCAATCCAACAGTGACACAAAGGAAATGATTAATACTGCACATTATTTTGAGAACAAATTCAGCAGCTAAGGGATGGGTACGCACCATGTAAAACTGCAGACGATAATGCCTCTTCACCAGACTCAGCACAAACATACAGAAACCTGTGCAAAGGACAGAAGAGAAATGCATATTCTGCAGCATTTCTTTAACTGAGCTGAACCAACAAAACCTAGACAAGCCAAAAAAGGATGTCCCTGCCCATGCTTTCAACCATCAGAGAGCAGCTGAGGGTAGGGCATCTCAGATAACCCACCACAGGGGTTCACTCATTTCTAGTGTTGTCCCAGCTATCAGACATTGAGAGGTGGTGTGAAGTGGGCAGGGCAGGGCAGGGCAGGGCAGCCTTGACAAGTGGAGCCATAACTGGCCCACAGAGGCACCATGAGATGTGGGAAGTAAAGGAAGGTACGGCTCTGCCAGCCAGCATGAGCTCTCGCAGGACCAGAGAGATTCCTCAGAGAACAAACACTTTGCAGAGGTATTTAGGTCAGATGGGGAAAGCACCACGGAGGGGGAGAAAGGTGTTTGTGGCGATTACCCTGGCTCCCAAAGTGGGGTAGGAACAAACATAGGAGGAGGATTAGGGTAAAGAAAAAACCCTACCCTCCTTTTCTGGGCTGCAAGGGGTGGAAAAGAGGATAGGTGCCTTCCAGCTAGAACTTTAAAATTCCACTGTTAAGTAGGCCTGTGCAAGTCAGTAAATTTGGAATTCCCAAATTGGCATGCCCTGCCCCCACCATGAGGAATGAGACCATGAAGCAATGCCCCGTATAGTAATCCTTGGGGGGGAGCTTTAATTTCCCACCCAGCGCTGGCATGGGGGTGGTTGGGTGGTGCAGAGATGATCAGAGTTCAGGGTGGGGCTTCCCTTTGAGAAGTCCTGTGTGGGACTACTACAATCTCCAGAAGCCCATGTGTTTTCCCAGCGATGCATGGGTTTCCCAGGGAGCAATTCCACGCTCCCTACGCACCCTACTCCATATGCCTGAATACAGAATACCTTTAGGGAATGTATTCTGCATGCCTACAGACCGTACTCCCTGCACAAAAGGAAAACAGAGCAGAGCCTCCATTTGCAGATCTCAAAAGGTAGGTTCCATCCTGGATATAGAACAGTCCACATTCAGTACATCACATCACAACTATTTTCATGCCCAGTAAGACTGAGGACATGTGGCATGTACCACTTTCAAGTTTTGAAATCCATACATGGAGATGATCAGTGCTTTATGCCACCAAGTCACTCAATTGTGGCCAAATCCAGATTGCAAAACCAGTATGTGTACTGCCAAACCTTATGCAGTCTATAGCGGGGTGGTCTGACTTTGGTCTTGAGTCATCTACATTTATTTATTTATTTAACGTATTTGTATACCACCCAAGACACAAGTCTCTGAATCTCCATGTTCCAATGTGCATTCAGATATACAGAGTAAAAGTGCATACCGTAAAGAGCATACTTTCTATAAGTGTATGGAAATAGAATGAATGAATACTTAAGGCATAATTAATCTGTCAGTCCTAATGGTTACAGGATCCCAAAAATAAACTCTTGCTTAAGGACATAAGCGCCTTGCATGATCAGAACAAGGTCTGCCTAGTCCAGTATTCTTTGCTGGAATTGACAGCCTGCTGGAAACAGGTCAATGGTCTACTAGTGACTGCAGTCTACCTTCAGTCTTTCCCAATCCACCAGGCCTGGGATTTAGATACATAGTTTGATTGGGTCTTCCTATGAGGAACCATCAATACGAGAGTATAACCCCTCCTGGGTCCTAGTGTGGGAAGTAGCACCAATTTATATTTTAAAAATCTGAGGGCTAGGCCCTATTTCCAGTCCTTTGCACACCATGCTGTGACACTGGAGTCATCTAGCACTGCAGAAGTTCATAAAAAAGTAACCTGATGGGACCCTGAGTGAGGCTGCCAAAATCACTTCCCCCACATTTCAACCCATAAGAACTGTTTCTGAAAACTGCATGTATTAATTATGTAGTTTATGCCCTCTAGAGCAACTGCTGAAGTGGTACCTCCCATTCACCCCCAGAACATTAGAACGTTTGCACAAACATTAATATCAATTTTAAAAAAAGATCAACCCTTCAGGAAACACAGAAGGGAAGAAACACCAGAATGTGAGGGCAAGATACATGAAATACTCCTACTACAATGACCACTGCCAAGATGTACTAAATTACCTGTCAGATAAAGCGTAAAAGATATAAATCTGTGGTAGCGAATCAGGAACTGAAGCTGCTCTCGCCTTTGAACAAATGTTGCAAAATAATCTGCTACGGTCTCTCCGTAAAAGAAGTAGTTCACACATAGCAAGAAATACCTGTAACATATACAGGACCCAAGTTACTTTGCAGGACTGGGAGCCACATGGGAAAAAACAACCCTTTTCATCATGCTTTTCATACTGCCATCTTTGAAGACAGAAAGCTCCAAGTTAACTCAGTTTAGTTCAGGCAAGCCAGACATTTTGTACTCTTAGAACAGGATGTAAAGCTACAGAAGCTTGTCTATACAAACAGATACACTAGGGTTTTGTTTTTAAGGAAAATAAAGGAAAGGTACATTGGTACTCACCGTGAAGGTGTCTTCTGGCTGGTGTAGAAGAGGTCACCCAACGTGGGATTACATCCCTCCACATGCTCCAGAAGGCAGGAAGTAGAAATACTTGAAGATCTTTAAACCCCTGCATGTGGGCAGATCCCTTCAGTATCTAAAACAGCTCAAGCTTCAGAAAAAACATCTATAACAGGAACACCACCATGCAACTAGTGCAACAGGAGGCCGAAATAGACCGAAGCAAGAAACCAACAAGGTCTCCTTGCCTCCAAACAGATAGATCCAGAGAAAAAGACAACCCGGGTGGGCCTTGGGTGACCTCTTCTACACCAGCCAGAAGACACCTTCACGGTGAGTACCAATGTACCTTTCTCGGCTGGTGTAGGAGGTCACTCAACATGGGAGATACCACAGCACCAACCACGGGAGGGAAACAAAAGACAGGCTGGATCTATTGACCCGGAAGGACCCTCTGGAGAACCCTCCGACCAAAGGCCACTCTAGCAGCGAAGTGCTCATCCAACTTATAATGCTTAGAGAAGGTAAACGGAGAAGACCAAGTCGCCATCTTACAAATCTCCTCAAGCGAGACCGATGATGACAGTGCCACCGACGTAGCCGCTGACCTTGTCAAATGGGCTGTAACCTGGCTCGGAACCGGTAGCTTCTGTGACTTGTAAGTCTCAATAATGCAAGACTTGACCCATTGAGCAATGATCACCGCCGAGACCTTGGTACCCTTTTTGGATTCCTTGAAGGCCACAAATAAAGCATCAGACTTACAGAAAGACTCCGTTCTATTCAAATAGATCTGTAACGCTCGCCGAACATCCAGGTGATGCCATTCCTTCTCCGCAGGATGCTGAGCGTTAGGACAAAAAGATGGTAGGTAAATGTCCGCCGCCCTATGAAAATACGAGTTCACTTTAGGCGAGAATGAAAGGTCCGGAATAAGCCTTACTGAGTCCTTAGAAAAAATGCAAAGGTTGCTCCTAACCGACAGAGCCTGCAACTCCGAAACCCTCCTGGCTGACGTTATGGCGACTAGAAATGCCACCTTCCACGACAACGTCTGCAGCGGGATAGAATGGAGGAGCTCAAAGGGGGGGAAACAGCAAACCCCTTAGTACAACGTGCAGGTCCCATGTAGGAAAACAGTGACAAACAGGAGGAGACAGGTGGTCCGCTCCTCTAAAAAATTTCCTCAGCAGAGGGTGCTTCGCTTGGAACGACCGCTGATGCGGAAAGAGCATCTGGACTAAACACGCCGCCTGCCTCCTAAGAGTGTTTGGCCTCAGACCCAGGGAGAGACCATCCTGGAGAAAATCCAGCAACTCCCTTAACTTGCAACGTTTGGGCTGCAAAGACCGTCTGGATGCCCAACGCAGAAAACTGGTAGATTTTATTAGTAGAAGCCTTCCAGGAGGCGAGTATAGTCTCAATAACCCCCTCCGACAGCCGTTCCTCCTTCAAGATGGCCCTCTCAGTTTCCAAGCGGTCAACTGCAACCACTCCGGCTCCGGGTGCACTATGGGCCCTTGCTGTAGCAGGTCCACACGGGATGGTATCCTTAGCAGTGTCTCCACTGCCAAATCCACTATCTCGGAGAACCAGGGCCTCCTGGGCCAATATGGCGCGATCAGAATCAGTGAGGCCCGAGACTCCCGTAGCTTCCTCAGACATCGTGAAAGCAACGGCACTGGAGGAAATGCATAGAGAAGACATGGAGGCCACTGCACCGATAGAGCATCCGTTGCCTCCGCCCCCTTCATTGGGAAACATGAATAAAACCTGCGCAGCTTGGTGTTTTCCTGCGATGCGAAGAGATCTATCTGCGGTCTTCCCAGTCTTAGAGTCACCCACTGGAATACAGACAGATGAAGGCCCCACTCTGCCAGTTGGATTTCCTGACGGCTTAACCAATCTGCCTGGATGTTGGACGCCCCGCTCACGTGATGGGCCAGGATGGAGAGCAGATTCTGCTCTGCCCAAGACAGGAGTTCCACCGCCTGAGAGTGAAGGGACTTGGATCTCGTGCCCCCGTCTGTTTATGTGCGCCTTGGTCGAAACATTGTCCGTGCGCACTAACACATTCCTTCCTTTTACTGCTGGCATGAATGCCAACAAGGCCAAGAAGACCGCCCGCAGCTCTAGCCAATTGATGCTGTGGCGAGCCTCCACCGAAGACCACAGCCCCTGTGCTGATCTGTTCAGATAATGTGCCCCCCAGCCCGATAGACTGGCATCTGTTGTCACCAAGATCCTCTTTGGCTCCACAAATAGCTTTCCCTTGTCGAGATTCCCTTGGACAATCCACCAGGCAATCGACTCCTGCAAACGCCTTGACGGGAGAATCCTTTTGTCGCGTTTTAGGGCAATCCTCTGCTGGAAAGGCAGCAGCACCCACTGCAGCTGGCGAAGATGGAGCCTCGCCCAGGGCACCGAGTCCATGGCCGCCACCATAAGACCCAGAAGGCGCGCCAGCTTCAAGATGCTGATCAATGTCTGCTTTAAGACAGTGCGCGCTAGAGACATGAGCACCTCCATCCTGTCCGGTGGCAGGAACAATCTGCACACTGACGTATCCATGACTACGCCCAGGTGGTGAAGGCGAACCGCTGGGGTCAGATGGCTCTTGCCCACATTTATCAGGAAGCCATGAACCTTTAGAAGCAACATTGTCCTGGCCAGTGCCACTTCCACCGCCACCGCCGAACTCGCTCGAATTAAAAGATCGTCGAGGTAACAATAAAGATGGATGCCCTCGGTGCGGAGGATGGCCACAAGGGGGCTCAACACCTTCGTAAAGACCCTGGGGGCCGAAGACAGACCGAATGGCAGGGCTTGGTATTGGAAGTGTCTGCCCCTGTAGCAGAACCTTAGCAGCGGACGACTGAGCAGGTGAATCGGGACATGCAGATACGCGTCCTGAAGATCTATGGACACCATGAAGTCCCCTGCCTGTAATGCTTCCGAGATGGTGCGTAGGGTCTCCATTCGGAATCTCTTTTTTATCATGAACCTGTTGACAGGGCGCAAGTTTAACACTGCTCTTGCTGAGCCGTCCTTCTTTGGCACTGTAAAAATCACAGAGTAGACTCCCTGGCCCCTCTGAGACCGGAGCATTGGTTACTCACCGTGAGGGCTTCTTCTGGGTGCTGCTGTCAAGGCATCTCACAATGGGTTATCCTCGTCACGTGCTCCTGGGCAGGACTATGCAAATTAGTTTGAAAGCGAGTCCTATATAGCACCGACGGGGATAACCCCGCCCAGTTCTTCTAGGCCAAGGAAAGAGGAAAAAGGTTAAATAGGTAAAAGAAATGCGTACAAGGCGGAAAGGCAAGGAGCGGCTGAAGGAGGCGTACCGTTCCAGGGGTAGGAAGCCAGTTCAGCCGTCAGAGAATTCGCACCCACGGAAGAGAGCAGCAAGCCACAAGGGCGGGCTGAGATGCCTTGACAGCAGCACCCAGAAGAAGCCCTCACGGTGAGTAACCAATGCTCCGTTCTGGGTGGCTGCTGCAAGGCATCTCACAATGGGACCTACCAAAGCAGACGTACACGGTCCCAGGGAGGGAAATAATCGCAGCTGCTCTAATCCTGGGGGAGAACCCTCTGAAGGGCCCTTCTCCCAAATGCCGCCTGCGCGGCCGCATAGGTGTCTAGCCTATAGTGCTTTACAAAGGTTGAGGGACTCTTCCACACCGCTGCCTTGCAAATTTCCTGAACTGAAGCATTAGTGGCAAAGGCGGCAGACGCTGCGGCGGACCTGGTGGAGTGTGCCCATATGTTGGAAGGAGGAGGGAGCTTCAGGGTTTCATAGGCCAGAACTATACATGCCCTGATCCACCTGGCAATAGTCCTGGAGGAAACTGCTTCACCCATGGATGTAGGTAAATAAGAAACAAACATAGAGTCTGTTCTGCGGAAGGAAGCCGTCCTTTTGATGTAGCGTTTCAGGCAGCGGCGTACGTCTAATGTATGCCACAGTTTTTCCCGTGGGTGAACGGGATGTGGGCAGAACGATGGAAGGAAGACGTCCTGAGATAGGTGGAAGTGGGACACGACCTTGGGTAGGACGAAGGGATCCGGAATTAGGCGAACGGAGTCTTCAGAAAACACGCAGTACGCTTTATGTACTGATAGCGACCTGAGCTCTGAAACTCTTCTGGCTGAGGTGAGTGCCACCAGGAAGGCCAACTTTAGCGAGATAAGTCGAAGAGGGACTGTCCGGAGAGGTTCGAATGGCGATTGTTGCAGAGCTCTCAGAACAATGTTCAAATCCCAGGAGGGGAAACGGTGTACGACAGGAGGGGACAGCAGGGTGGCTCCCCTCAAAAAAGTTTTAGTAGAGAGTGGTCCTTTAGGGCAGAAGAAGAAGAAGAAGACCTCGGTAACATAGGTAAGAGGGATGCCGCTTGCCTTCGAAGGGTGTTGGGTTTCAACCCTTTGTCTAGGCCGTCTTGGAGAAACCGTAGAAGATGGTGCAGGGACGCATCATTGGTGGGCGTTTTATCCCTGCGGAGCCAACGAAGGAACATCCTCCACGTATATTGATAGATGCGATTCGTAGATTCTCACCTGGAGGCCAGGATTGTTTCGGCTACCTTTTCAGAGATGCCCTGTGCGAGGAGCCGGCTCCGCTCAGTCTCCAGGCGGCTAGTTGAAACCAGCCTGGGTCTGGATGTAGAACCGGTCCTTGGAAGAGAAGGTCTGGTCTCGTGGGAAGGTGCCATGGCTTGTCGACCGCCAAGGACACCAGGCCTGGGAACCACGGGCGTCGTGGCCAGAATGGGGCTACCAACACTACATCCGCTTCTAGTGTCCGTATCCTTCGCAGCACTCTGGCGAGAAGAGGAATCGGAGGGAAGGCGTACAGGAGCCCTTGTGGCCACTCGCAGGACAGTGCGTCTGTCGCCCACGCCGTCCGGCAGGGGAACCTGGTAATGAACGTTTCCAGCCTCGCGTTGAGGGGGGTGGCAAAGAGGTCTGCTTGCAGGGGCCCCCACCTGGATGCCAATTGATCGAAGACCAGAGGGTTCAGGGACCACTCCCCTGGAAGTAGGTCTTTCCTGCTCAACCAGTCGGCTAAGGAGTTCAGGTCCCCTTTTACGTGGTGAGCTGTTAGGGAACTGAGGTGTTTCTCCGCCCACGATAGGAGCAGCACTGATTCCTGGAATAGGGAGCGCGAGCGAGTGCCCCCCTGTCTGTTCACGTGGGCCTTGGCCGTGGTGTTGTCGGTTCTGATGAGAATGTCCTTCCCCTGTACGACATGGCGCAGGTGGAGGAGGGCGAACCGGATGGCTCTCAGTTCTAGCCAGTTTATAGAATGGGATCGCTCTTCTTGGTCCCAGATTCCCTGGGCTGAGTGTTGAAGGCAGTGGGCCCCCCAGCCCCTGGTGCTTGCATCCGTGGTGACTATGAGTCTCGGAAAGTCCAAGAAGCGCTGTCCCTTCGTAAGGTTCCGGGTGTGAGTCCACCATCGCAGGGAGGATCTGGTTCGCGGAGGCATGGTGACTAAGATGTTGCGCTTCCTGGAGATGTGCGGTTGGAAGCGGAGGAGGAACCATTGTAGTTCTCTCAGATGTAGTCTCGCCCACGGGACCGCTTCCAAGGTTGAAACCATGAGGCCCAGGAGGCGGGCCAAGGAGAGGACCGGTGATTTCCGTGTGGAGAGTGCGCTGTGAGACTCTGATACGATGGCGAGGACTCTGTCCTGAGGAAGAAAGATCTTGTCTTCCAGTGTATCTATGATGACCCCGAGGTGACATATCCTGTGGGTCGGTGTTAGATGGCTCTTGGCCTGATTGACCAGGAAGCCGTGTCGTTCTAGGGTCGTTAGTGTCTCTACCAGGTCCCTCTGTGCTTTGGCAGCAGAGGGTGATTTCAGGAGAAGATCGTCGAGGTACCCGAAAATGTGTACCCCGTGAAGGCGAAGGAGTGCCAGGATGGGGGCGAGGACCTTGGTAAAGGTCCTGGGCGCCGTCGAGAGGCCGAACGGGAGTGCCTTGTATTGATAGTCCGTCCCCGAATACTTGAATCGCAGAAGGGATCTGCTGTTGATGTGGATGGGGATGTGGAGGTATGCCTCCTTCAGGTCTATTGAAGTGAGGAGGTCGCCGTGCTGCAGAGCTTCTAAAATGGAGCGAAGAGACTCCATACGGAATTTCCGTAGTTTTACATAGCCGTTGAGGTGCTTTAGGTCTAGGACGGCCCTGCGTGAGCCGTCTTTTTTGGGCACTGTGAATATAATGGAGTAAACTCCTCTTCCCTCCTGGCCACGCGGGACGGGTTCTATCGCTCCGATGTCGAGGAGGTGCTGAATGGCGTTGGCCATTTCTGAATGCTTGATAGAACAACTGGAGCGTGGGGTGGGTAGAAATCTTGGGCGGGGAGAGGAGCTCAGCTCTATTCTGTATCCCGATGCTATTAGGTCTAGTACCCAAGTGTCCGCGATGTTCTGGCGCCATGATTTGAGGAAGTTGGAAAGGCGACCTCCAAGACCGGGAAGGGCTGAGTCAGAATTGTGGTTTTCCCTGTTGCTTCCCTTGCCCACTGGGGGGGCGGAAGCCGGTGTTTCTGCCGGTGAAACGTTGGCGGGGCCAGGAGGACCTGGAACCTCGAAAATCGCGGTCTCTGCCCCTGAAAGAAGGGCGGAAGGAGCGAAAAGGCTGAAAATTTTTTCTGAAGGGAGGTTTGTCGGACTTCCTTGGTGCTGAAGGCATGGTTTTCTTTTTGTCCCTGGATTCGACAAGAATGTTCTCGAGTGCCGCGTCCCCGAACAATTTTTCCCCTATGTAAGGTAGGGAGGAGAGGTTATTTTTAGAAGCGGAGTCCGCCTGCCATGCTTTTAGCCACAGATGTCTTCTGCCGACTACGGATGCAGCTGATGCCCTCGAGGAGTAGCGTATGGAATCCAGGGAGGTATCTGCTATGAGTGCTTGGGAGCGTTGAAGCTTTAACAGCTGTTGACGGAGATGGACTGACTCTGGAGGTGTTTCGTCGAGTAGGTCGTTTATCCATAATAGACTGGCCCTTGCCGCCATAGACGCCACTGCGGAGGAGCGGGTAGCCAGGGAGGAATTGTCGTGAACACGCCGGAACGCGAGTTCTGCTCTTTTGTCCGAAGCATCCTTGAGGAAGCCTTCACCGTCTCTCGGAACCAAGGACCCGCTGCTCAACTGTGAAATTGGAGCATCGGTGGTTGGTGTCTTTAATAATAAGGAAGGTTCCTGCTGGAAAGTGTAAAATCGAGTTGCAGATGAAGCTGCCTTCTTGGGAATGCTCGGAGCGGCCCATTCTGTTTTTATCACCTCTGAAAAATAAGCTGGCAGAGGAAGAAGCAACTCACGAGGTTGTGCCTTAGGAAAGATTAGATCACCTTTACTGCTTTGGCTAGGGTCTGCAGGAGGTTTAGCAGGGAGACCAATAGCCTTTAGGATCTTGGTCATCAACGGGTTAAAATCCTCAGGGGTGAATAAGCGTTGGGACGCTTGAGACTGCTCTATGTCCTCCTCCCCAGACCAATCACCCTCCTCCCTGCTGGGCTCATGATCCCGGTCTGAGTCCCGTCCCTCCCCCTCATGGCCTCCCGGGTGTTCATCTGCGTCCTCCTCCATGGGAAGGGATGGTGCAGAATGCCCCCTATCCCTCACAGGCCGGATGACTGTGGCGGAGGGGTCAGCGGAGTCCTCTGCAGATATCTCTGAGGAGTGGACAGAAATAGTCTTGGAGGACTTATGAGGCTTTTTAGATTTTTTCGAATGCTTTTTCTTTGATTTGGCCTTCCTAGGGGGGGAGGGGGAGGAAGAATCGGAGGTTTGCTCAGAAGGGGAGGTAGAAGGGAGTCTACGTCTCTTGGAATGTTTGCGCTTTTTAGTAGATTTAAGGTGGCCAAGAGACTCCTTAAGGGTGTTCTTGAACCAAAGTTGCCATTCCTGGGGTATCTGACTGGGAATGGGAACATTCTCAGACAGAGAGCCCTCCCCCCATTCCGATTGCGCAGGTCTCACCAAACTCGATGTGGTGGCGGCAGAGGAGGCGATCGCGCTTCCCGCCCTTTCCTGATCGGCGCCATTTTGAACGTCTCGCTGGTCTGCCGACGGGGCCGCCATGTTGGGTTGATCGGAGAGGGCGCAAAATTCCGCTTGCGAAGAGGGAGGAGCGGGGAGCCGCTTTACCCTCCCTGTTCTAAGACGTTCGCTTGGCTCTCGAAGGAGGGGTGCTGCGAGGGGCGCGCCACTTCTCGCTGCCGAGCTGCGAGTTAAACGGGTCGGTCGATCCTCGGCCCTTGCGCCTGACTCGCCCTCTGCGCCTGCCGTAGCTCCTGAGGACTCGCCTCCCGAAGGGGCGATCGACCGCAGGGCCTCTCCAACTGCCTGCTCGGATCGAACAAAGTTCGCCGAGACCGGGGCAGGGAGGAATATGGAGCCAGAGGGTACCGGAGGTGGCGGAATAGGCGGCGGGTCTCCGGGTTTCCTCGAGTGCCTGGGAAAGCGTTCCGAAGGGCGTCCAGCAGGCACTAGTACATTAAGTACTCTGCTCCCCAGTCTATCTCCCCTAATGCTGTGCTCCATACAAGGCTAACCGGGGAGGGGAGGGTGGGGGGGGGGACACAACAACGGGACTGGCAACTAACGGTAACTAAATTCTTTTTTTTTTTTTTTTAAACAGATACAGGAGACAGAGGGAAAAACAAACTGAGAGGGAATAAAGGAGAGGAGGAGAAGTACAGGCCTGAGAAGAAGCGACGAGGTGCAGCCTGCCAGGAGCAAACGCAGGACTAGAAGAACTGGGCGGGGTTATCCCCGTCGGTGCTATATAGGACTCGCTTTCAAACTAATTTGCATAGTCCTGCCCAGGAGCACGTGACGAGGATAACCCATTGTGAGATGCCTTGCAGCAGCCACCCAGAACAAGGTACCTCCTCTATGGTGCCTATGTCCAGCAGGTGTTGGAATGCCACTAGAAGACCCCTGTGTTTTGTGGGGTTCCTTGACATAGGAGTGAGAAGAAACCTGTTCCCGGGAGGACTGGCTAGCTCCACCCTGTAACCCCGCCTTACTATAGAAAGAACCCATTGATCTGCAATGGATTCTTTCCAAACGGGCCAAAAGTCCAATAAGCGAGCCCCCACCTTGTCGCCCTGGTTGTCAGGACTGCTGTTTGGGGCCCCTCGACTGGGGGGTGAAGGACTGACGGTTCTGGGAAGAGAAAAACTGCTTGCCCTGACCTCTAGACCTGTTCCACTGCGGTCTGAAAGAGCGGAAAGAGTCCCTCTGTCTGTATTGCGGTCGAAAGGCTTGAGGAGGCTGAGAGGATCTGCGTGAGAAAACCTTATTCTCTTTGCGCCGTGCCAAGGGCAGCGTCTTCCTCCTATCCTTAGTCTCAATTAAGATCTCTTTGAGGGCATCATCACCGAAAAGCTTCCCACCCACATAGGGTACAGCAGCTAGGTTAGCTTTAGAGGTATTGTCGACCTTCCAATACTTTAACCAGATGTTACGCCTGGCCAACACACCTGCGCTCATCACCTGGGCTGAGAAACGTACACTGTCGAACGTAGCATCAGCAGCAAGAGCAGCAGCCTTTTGTAAATGGAGGAGCTTACGGCGCATGCGTGCCTGGTCGGAAGGAGGCTAATTGAGTAGCTCATCAATCCAGAGCACTGACGCCCTAGAGACTAAAGAAGCCATAGTATCGGCCCTTATTGCCAGGGCCGAGGAATCACGCACCCTGCGTAAAGCCGCTTCTGCTTTCCTATCCGCTGGGTCCTTAAAGGTAAAGTCCCCATCCTTAGGAACCACCACACCACTGAGGAGCGCTCCGAAGGGCGCATCTGTAAGTGGCACCCTCAACAAGTTGAGGGTATCCTCCTCAAAATTGTAGAGCTTATTGCCGGAAGCAGCTGCACGTTTAGAAGAAGAAATTGCAGACCATTCATCTTTAATTGATTTAGTAAACCCCTCCAGCATAACAGCCCCGTATTGTGTAGATTTAGACTGGGGTAGCACCAGAGAGCCCTTAGAGACTGGAGTATCCTCCTCAGGGGAGACAGGTTTTAGTCCCAGAGCCAGGAGGGCTTGATTAATAACAGGCTGAGCATCCTCCAATAAAGATAGTCTCTGACTATGCGCTCCAGTTCCCTGCTCCTCAGGGAGTTCACCCTCCTCACATGAAGCAGACTCTGACTCCTTCTCCCCCTGCACCGAGCCAGCCACAGACCCCCTATGCTGGAACACATAAGGGGACTCCCCTCCCGACTCATCCGATGAGTGAGGGCCCCTCTGCCCCGTGCAGGGGGTGACTCTCAGAGTGCGTGAGTCTTTTTCGCCAAGGCGCTTCCTCGCTGGACTCAGAGGATGAAGAAATAGTAACTGGCTTCTTGCACGCTCTTTCTCTAGAGCGACCTTTTAAAGCTGCATCGAGGGAATTCTGTACAGCCTCCTCTATCCAAGCCCTCATACGTGTTGGATCAAAGGCTGCACTTGACCCGCCTGTAGTGGCCGTCCCAACAGGGATAGGGCTGGGGGGGGGTTTCCCACAAGGAAGACCCAGGAGGACTGGCAACTGCGACTCCTCTTCCCCGCTCCCCCGCGAGGGCCCCGGTCTCACCGTCGCGATTCCTGCTGGGCTGCCGCCGTGATTCGGGTCCTCCACCCTGTGCTCATGCTCTTCCCCGGTCGGCCCCGTCTCCGCTCCCGGTACCTCCGCATGCCTGGAACTAGGGGATTGCTGTCGCTCTCGGCGGGGCCCGCCCGCGGATTCCACGGTGGGGCGTCCGGCCACTGGCGAAAGGAGGGGCGGGGACAATGAGGCCGCCCCCTCCGCAGCAAGTTCGGGCGTGTGCCTTGAAACAGCGGCCGCGCGGCGCCTTGAAACATCGGGCGAGAGCTCCCTCTCCACATGCCACTTCTTCTTTGACTTTTTTCGCGAGGGGAGAGAAGCCCTCAGGGAGCAATCGTGCGAGGATCTTTCCAGCGCATCCAGCCCCTGGTCATTTGAATGGGAAGGTAGCCGCTGTGGCCCAGTGGCGCCAGCAAGACTCCCCCTATCGGCCACCATTTTCACCAGGTTCTTCGCTCCGTCTCGCCTCTTTGGCGGGAAAAGCCGTTGCCGGGCAGAATGCTCCCTACGAGCAAGCAGGCCCACACCCTTCTCCTTAGCCATCAATCGGAGGGCCACTTCAGAGTGGGAGAGGCAGGAGAGGAGAACAGACAGGAAGAGCGGAGCAATCCGGGGAGGGGGGTGAATGGAGAAGCCAAGAAAGCAGCAGGTGCAGAACAAAGATCCTTTTTTTAAAAAAAAAGATATACAGAAGTATTGAAGATAGGCTTAGAAAGAGAATATGCCAAGCAGAAAAAACAGAATGACCAGAAAAAGCTGACCGCTAGAAGACAAACACAAGACCAAGAAGCGAGCTAGCAATTGTGTCCTCTGGAGCTAAGGCAGGAAGTAGAACTGAAGGGATCCGCCCACATGCAGGGGTTTAAGGATCTTCAAGTATTTCTACTTTCTGCCTTCTGGAGCATGTGGAGGGATGTAATCCCACGTTGGGTGACCTCCTACACCAGCCGAGAATTTAATCATTTTGAATTGTTCAACTCATGTCTGACAGCCCCCATCATTACTGCATTCAATCAATTCAATGAAAGCAGCTGTTTAAGTGCTTCATTGAAGTCCAGTTTTCAAATTGCCACTGAGATTACAGCTTACATACAGAGCGTGCAAATTACACAAATAATTTAGTAGGTAATACTGGCTGACATATTCTGCAATTGATTCTCCACCTTCTGCAGGCAGTTCTGAGCCACCTGTGCTGCTACAGACTCCTAAGAAACTTTATATGGTTAAAGTAGCATGCCCACACTTCAGGAGGCCTACTTCGATCCACTCTAAGTAGCACTTCCAGAGTGTGGGCATGCTACTTTGAGTATTTGTGCTCTTGCACAAAAGCACAAGACTCAGCAGTTCCTTGGGAACCCACAGCAGCACGGTCAGTTCAGAAGTTGCTGCATTATGCAGAACGTTGTGGCTGCTACAAACACCACATTTGAACTGAAGCAACAAGAAGTCAGGAGGTCAGAAGCAGAATCACTACATCCTAGGTCTGTGCTTCTATTAGAAAGCCATCTTTATCCAATGTAAGGGGGAAAGGCTGGAAAAAGAGATAGAACCAAATGTTTCCCACTTGTTACTTACCAGCATAAGGTTCTAAACCATGGCAGGTCATAAGAATGATAGACTCTGTAACCTATAGTAATGATTTCATGGAAACATTTAACTTGTATGCTCATGACCTGAAATTAAGGCAAAGGGACAATGAGGTTCCAAAATACATACGCAGAGCTGTCGAAAACTCTTTAACACAATCAAAATGCATCATATTCATAACGGTCATTCCTAGAGATTTTGGACAACCAAAAACTAATCTTAAGGGTGACACTGAACTACAGTATTCTGACATGCTAATGCTGCATTCACAGATACATTCTTATCCAGTGGGTCTACAGGCATTTCATTCCCCATTCACTGCAAAAATCGGGAGAAGCTTTGCGTGCATATCTCACTCCATGTCAAGAACTGCCCTTAATATTGCTAGAAATGGGGAAGTATGTAAAAGTTTAGCAGGAGTATTTCAACCATCCTGTTTTCAGGTTTTCCCTTGTTTGAGCTTCTATGTTTTCAACTAGAATCACTATTGGTATTGGATCATAAAAGCAGATGGATAATTATGTAGACTAGATTTTAGAATGGATAAATAGGGAAAAGGCAGGGTTTGAAAAGAACTGATCAGTTTGTCATATAAGCTAGATCAATGAGCAGATACATCTCACTTACAAGAAGCATCAACATGAATGACCCCATGTATATTACCAGGAAAAAGAAAGAAATCATAGCTAAAGTTAAAATCCCACGAATCCACCAATTCTTCCATCTGCAAGAAGAAAAATATGTTAAAATATTACAGTTATCTGCTTCTTCCAAACACAAAGAACAGATTTGTCAAGGAAAACAAGAATTAGTGTTATTCGCCCACAGAGTAAGTCTATGTATGGTCTATTAGGGAAATTACTAAATGAGCACAGGAATATTGATCGTCAGCTGTAATCTCTAAACTAATATTCAGTAACTTTAAAAAATCAATTTCTAGTTGATAATACTATGCTTGGCTTTTCTGCTTAGTAGAATAGGCTTCAATTAGACATCTATCTGAAGGCATTATAAGAAGATAGACATTATATAGAAATACACAAAATCCTTAAAGTTTGTTCAAGGATCAATATCTAGGAATGCGTGCTCTCCGGCCATCTTTTAAAGTTGACCTCTGCATTCAAAAAATTGGAGAAGTATCATTTGCCAAATTTAAGTCCATGCAACTTGTTCCTAGAACAAAGTATTAGTTGGCATGCACTCTGGTTTTTTTAAAAATAGATTAACCAATATTTATCCAGATGTATTATTAATTTTGTTTCCAGTACCTTGAGGACAAGCCAGAAAGAGCCTTTTTTAAAATTTCTGGAGTGCTGTCTGCTGGTGGAACAATTTCTGGAACATCTGAATCACTTCTGAGATCAAGCTCTGCAAATCGATCATCTCCATCCACATCCTAAAACAAAAAGCACAAGATGCAGTGTTAGGGAACAAAGCACAAACTCACCAAAATGTTATTTTAACCTAGAAGATAAAACCAGACAAGTACCTCAGTTATACTGCAATAGGTATTTACCTAAAATGAAATGTGAGATGCAGCAGGAACATAACACTTGCCAACTGGGCAAAAAGCACTTCCTGAAGCAATGAGACTCCCTTCTATTTAGCCAGCAGAGGACAACTATCCCCACTGAACCCAGCATAGTGCATTGTCTGTTGCTGGCATTTCCACTGTGCTTCTTTTTTTAGACTGTCTTCCCATTCCTTCTGTGATGTAAACCACTTTTAAAATTTGTGAAAGTGGCATATGCTATTTATTATTATATGTAAACAGCAATGACACGGATTGAAAGCCTATCTTGGGCTTGAGTAGATCAACCAGGACAATCTTTAGGGTGAGGTGACCAGGGCGATCACCTCCAACACCTTGCTCCTGCAAGCCCCACACCTGCCTCCCTTCCCTGCAACCAGTGCGGGCTCTGGGATGCTTCCACTGCACCCCATGCACCAGCAGCATGGGGCTGGTCAGGATCGGGAGGCTTGCCTGCCATTGAAAGGTTCCCCACACGATGGGGTTGCAACTCCCCTCACCCAACTATCAGCTGTTGGGTGGGTGGGGTTTCCAGAGTCCTCTCTGCCAGTCTCGCTGAAGCTCTCCAGTGCAGGCTGGCAGGCTGCCTGCAGGCAGCAGAGAATAACAGAGGCAAAGTGGTCAGCACTGGCTGACCACCAGAGCCCTGTGCACACCGTCTGCCCAGCCGCCATGTGCTGAGCCTGTGCCTTCCTCCTCCTCAGAGCCAGCAATGGGAAGTATGGGATTTTCCTTTTATGGTTATTCCCCCAACTACTTCTTATTCTTCTTATTATTATTATTTATTCGATTTCTATACTGCCCTTCCAAAAATGGGTCAGGACAGTTTACACAGAGAAAAAATAAATAAGATGGCTCCCTGTCCCCAAAGGGCTCACAATCTAAAAGAAACATAAGATAGACACCAGCAACAGTCACTGGAGGGGTACTGTGCTGGGGGTGGACAGGGCCAGTTACTCTCCCCCTGCTAAATAAAGAGAATCACAATGTTAAAAGGTGCCTCTTTGCCAAGTTAGCAGGGGTTTGCTATAGGGCTCTGACATCGGACACAGATGTAGGGCAGGGTGGGAAGTAGACTGGACAATCTCTATCCATTCACCTAGTGAAAGTGAAGCTAACTGTAAACAGCCGAACAACTTTTTTTTAATTTTTTTAATTTTTGGTAAAAGCACTGTGCTCAAATTGGTTTGCAATCCTGAAGGCCTGAGTGAGAATTGTGAAGCAAGAGGCATGTGTTGTGCTTTTAACTTTTCCCCTTACAAATGCACTATATGTCCAAGATGCTTGGACATGCCCAAACTCACTCACTCACACTATTTATACAGTATGTCACCAGTCAATATGGTTCTGTAATCATATGAAAAGTTTGGAGGTCCCAAACATTGGAGAGGAGAGCTGGTCTTGTGTTAGCAAGCATGACTTGTCCCCATAGCTAAGCATGGTCTGCCCTCATTGCATAGGAATGGAAGACTTGATGTGTGAGCACTGCAAGATATTCCCCTCAGGGGATGAAGCCACTCTGGGAAGAGCAGAAGGTTTCAAGTTCCCTCCCTGGCTTCTCCAAGATAGGGCTGAGAGAGATTCCTGCCTGCAACCTTGGAGAAGCTGCTGCCAGTCTGTGAAGACAATACTGAGCTAGATAGACCAATGGTCTGACTCAGTATATGGCAGTTTCCTATGTTCCTATGCTCATTCGCCCTCAGCCCCACACCCAGCTAGTGACAGCCCTGAAATCAACATTCCATGTATCATCAGTTTCACTATATTCAAACACTGTCTTTCAGGTATGATGACCAGAGCTCAGTATTAGTCGCGATCTTGCAAAATAGTGGTGTCAGTGAAAGTGGGGGGGACCCCAGATTTGCATGAGGTTTTCCAAAACCCTTGAACTTTCTATGAAAATAATTAATAAAGGATCTCTGAACCACAATGCAAAATAAAACAAGTTGGAAAGAGAAGGTTTTGTTTAACCAGCAAGTATTTATCCCACCTTTTTTTCAAATAGATGAGACACTTAGAATTTGATCAAGCTTGGGCAGAACACTGAATGTGGACCAAAATACAAGTGTTTTGGCCATCTTCTAAATGTTTTACAAATTTTCACAAATAATATGTGTCCCCACTTAGCGAGGCCCACTATAACAAAGACTGAATGTCTGATCTACATCTCTAGCAATAAATAAGTGAATATGTCTTCCCCTGCCCTACCAATACTTGAAACAGCTATTTGCTTCACAGAAATAAAGCCAGGAGGTGTCTGAGCTGCAGAGATGGGCTTGGAGTTAATAAAGAAAAGGTCACTGGGCTTGAGAATCTTCTTATAACATGAGCATGTCACTTTGTGAAAGTACGGAGAATCACTGAAGGGCCAGATTCCCAGTCCTGTCATATTCTGGCTTCCCAGAGGCACCGCCACAGAAATGGTGTGGCTTATAGTTACTCTAGTAGTCATAATTGCAAACACAGAAGAACTATCTGCTCTAGAGCTCTGGCAATTAATTCTAAACTATAGCGAAAGGCAGTTTCACAGGAATGAATCCAACCAGAAGAAGCCCATGATCCAAATTCTAGAGGAATCAGCCTCCTGGACTAGGCTTGCAAAGCAGCACACAATTCACTCTGATCCAAGTATTTCCTTAGCAATACAGGAGAACCTCAGTATTAGTTGGTTGCTGGGTGTGTGTGTTGGGGCGGGGGGGATGAGCCATAAAATGGCCCCCAGTCTCAAATGGCAGACGGAAATTACCTCCAACATTTCCTGCCACCCCCACCCCGATATGCAGATTTAACCCTTTTAAACCTTCCTCCCCCCCCCGTGTATACCAAGGCCTTGTGTCCATTACCTGACCACAGATACACAAAACTGAGGTTAGTGAGTCGCGATTAACGAGGCTCTCCTGTCTTTGGAAGAACAGTAGAACTATACTTTCACAAATACACAGGTAGGTGAGCAGAACCCCAAGGTAATTTTTACATCCTAGAGATTTTGGACAACTAAAAACTAATTGTTTACATCCTGCAGACTTCAGTCCTGAAATGTACTTTCTAGCCGCTTGAATATAAGCAGTTGGTAACTTCTTTTCTGAAGAGGCAGCATTTACAGTTCAGTACATCTGCTATCACATTATTTGAAGTCAGCAGACCTTCTCTGCAATTCACAGAACATTTAGCTGGCTATCTCTAGAAAACTGACTAATGGTTCTCTTGACATTTTCAAGGGCTAAGTCACATTAAAAGACAAGTTAAAATCCATTAAATTCTTGAATATTATTGCACTGTCTAAGTAGTTTCAGGGTCATTGCATTGTAAAAAGGAACAGATCAGTCTCCAAAACCATTGGCCACTCTAGGATCAGGCAAACTACATCATAAAAATGACTGAGCACTTTAAGTTACTACTTGACTTTTCAGACTGAACATTTTGAGATCATCTCGATGCTCCTATTTTCTCTGGTACCATCTCTAGCTTTCTTGTGCACTGCACAGACAGAGACTGGAAGCTGAATTCTGAATGCAATTGCCCTAGTTCAAAGGTCAAAGTAATTTCTTATTCCAGAAGAATAGCTGTTTTGTTGCAACAGATTAAGTCTAGTTCTTCAAGACTACGAAATGGACTAGAGGCCACTTCATAAGATAACGAAGAATTTTGTGGCACCTTAAAGACTAAAAATTGTAGCATAAACTTTTGTGGATTACAATTCATTTCACTAGATGCACTAAATCTAATCCTTATTAGGCAGATACACACCCACAGACACTGAGAAATTAGAACACAGTGGAGTCAAATGCCTGCAAGAGGAAATGCAAGAGGCCTAGTTCCATGACAAGCTTACATGTATACAAGATAAGCACAACAATCAGTAATGATAACAATCTCCTAGTAATGCTAAGTTAATTAACTCTGTAATGTGATTTTTAAAAACTCTCCCTGTTCAGGACTGCTCTGAAGTCTCAAATCTCATTATAAATTCTAATTCAGCCAATTAATGCACAAGTCTCAGTTTGAAATTATTCTGTGGAAAAATTGTCACTAAGATCTGTAGCAGAATACCTACAGAGGAGAAAACTGCATGGAAGATTAACTCATTATCTCACTGGTTAAAGTAAGATCCAGGGGTGTAGCAGCTTATCTGCATATACTACCAGCAGTCTCTGCTGAAGATCACCAAGAACCAACCAAGGCTTGGGTTTCTTGCCACCCCTCACTCTTTCCACCAGTGGGTGGAAATATAATCCCTCAAACAGCAGCACATCACAGGACCTCAGCCAATTAATAAAGAACAAAGGAAAAAGTAAAGGCCTCTCCATCAACAGGCTGAGTCAAGACATGAGCATGCGATAAAAAGACGGGCAGCAAAGACTCTGTGGGTGTGCTCTGTTTTCTTGCCTGAAAGCCTCGTATCCACCACACCTGTAGCAAGTGTCAGCCAGCTGCACTGGAAGAGAATGTAAGAGGACTAGAGAAGTGAGTTTCTACACTTCACCTCATTAAAAAGGATGAGGTGTTATTTGACAGGGGACACAGCATCAAGTACAACAGAAGAAGATTTTGAAAGGGAAAGGGAAGCTCTGTAAGGAAGGGAGAAGCTGCATGGAAGAGAGCAACTGTCAGGAGCAAAGGAAGCAGAAGGAATGCAGTCTTGGGGGGGGGGGCAGTTCAAGTATCCCAATGCAGGAAAGCTGCTTTTGTCCCACCTCCAAACCAAAATATCATCTTCCAATAGTTATCATTCTCCTACCGTTTCAAAAACTCTCTGCTGGATGGCTAAATGCGGTATTCTCCAAAGCACAAAAATATATATACTGTAAGCTAGTTATGTTGCTCCACTAGAAAATATCCAAAAGTCACAATTGAATAATAATACCTTTATTAGGCATTAGTTATTTATTAGGTATTTGGGGGGCTTTCTAATGGCATAGCGGGGAAGCAACTTGCCTACGGAGCAAGAGGCTGTCAGTTCAAAACCCCACTGGTATGTTTCCCAGACTATGGGAAACATCTATATTGGGCAGCAGTGATATAGGAAGATGCTGAAAGGCATCATCTCATACTGCGCAGGAGGTGGCAATGGTGAAGCCCTCCTGTATTCTACCAAGAAAACCAAATGGCTCTGTGGTCTCCAGGAGTCAACACCAACACAATGGCACAATCTTTCTTTCCCTTTTTATTTTGGTGGTGGGGAGTGGGGAGGAATGCCCTCCAGTATAAGGTAACACTACCAATTTGGCTTCTATTTACCTAATGCATCACCTGAAATTAATCTCCAGCTTTATTAATATAAAGACAACCACATTTCTCTTTTACTTTTGTTCTCCCCCTTACAAGGGCTCTGTGTGCTTCATTTAGCACTGCAGGCAGAACAGAATCACTGTTGGTCCTTTCTTTCCTAAAAATGGGAGAGCAGCCACAACTGTCCCCTTTTCACCCCAGAAGTCCTGGATACAACCTAAGACCCTGTCTAATGCCTTGCAGGGCTGATCCACATGTGTTTGCTTAACTCCTTCTGTAATCCACCTTCAGACTGTCATAAACTGAAGACTTTCAGCATTATTTCATCATGCTCAGCTATCCAACCCCAACGCCCTTTTGCCTTGCTTAATTAACTGATCAAGAGTTTTGAAGAACTCGAAAGATTGCTTAAGATGGTGTGTCTTTTTATTGGTCCAAATAAAGGAATTCCTTGAATGTGACTTTTGGATAAGCTGTTTGTGTATCTCACTAAGTTGGTTCTTGAATGAAGGCCTATGACTTTTAGGAATTCCCAAGTAGTGTTAGATGAGATGCAGTACAGTAGTTGTACGTATGTTTACTTAGAAGTCAGTTTAATAGTCACTACATGTAACTGGTCTAACAAAAGTTGCAGCAGCCTGCACTACTTCTGTGACCTAGATAACTCTTGATGGTTGACATGTTTATGGATACCAAGTGCTAGAGGACTATGGTGCAGTGGTTAGTGTTGGACTGGGGCCAGTGAGACCCAGGTTCAAATCCCCATTCAGCCATGAAACTCACTAGGTGACTCTGGACCAGTCACGTATCTCTCAGCCTAACCTTCCTCACAGGGTTGTTGTAAAAATAAACATATAACCATGTATACTACTCTGGGCTCCTTGGAGGAAGAGAAGGATATAAATGTTAATTTAAAAAATTAGATCTACATGAAGTAGATTTTTGAATGCACTTTTTAAACACTTCATATTGGTGGCTCAAATACTGCACAAGGGTACATCAGCCCAGTAACATTGTGTGTACACAAGTTGCACAAATGACAAGAGTAAGTCCATTATTACCAATGGGCTTACTCTTGTGCATCATTTGCACAATTCACATGTGTGTAATGTACATCCACAACATTACTGGGCTGACATACCACTTCACAGTATGTCAGCAATTTTAAGTTTAGTTTAAAAGCATTGTTTGCTTGCTTGGGTTATCAGAATGTTTATTCCTTAACCTGAGAGGAGACACCTACACCATGGTACACTCTTACTTGTGTCATACCATATTCTGTGACCAGTATTCTCTCTAATTTTTTTCATCTATGTGCAAAACGAGGTTTTTTTCCTGGGCAGAGGTATCAAGGCAGTGTGTGCGCACATGCATCCAGAGTGGGACCTTCCTGATTAAACCTGAGCAGGATTTAAAATTAACTGAGCGGACATCAAAAAACGTGTGAGCTCACGCACACGCCTTAGAGGGCACACTGTCCATGACCGACCATATTATGAATGAGTTAATCTGTTAGAAGTACTGAGGTATAGAGTCTTACTTTGGAGCTGTGTACTGATCTATGATGTCCCAGCAGCTAAACAATTCTATAATTATCCATATATATATATATATTTTTTTTTTTTAAAGAAGAAGAATTCCAAGTACAGGAGAACCTGGCTATTCGCAGTGGGGTTTTGTTCTTATGGGATCGTGATTCCCGGTAGGCAGAAAATCATCCAAATGTCACCGGGGGGGAGGAGCTTCTTGCCATGCTCTGCTGCTGCTCCTGAGTCATGCTGTGCACCCCCCTCCTTTCCCCCGCCCCCAAAGTCAAGAACCATTTTGTGGCTCCACTGAAGAAAATAGCAGCCAGAAATGACCTTCATAGTCATTTCCGGCCACCTCCGACCCGCGGATACATGAGGTTGGCTTTTTCTTCTTCTTTTGTCATGTATGCCAAGGACAAGTGTCTTTCTCCCAACCGTGGATGTGCGAATCCGCAGATATGAAATCCGTAGATAACGAGGTCCACCTGCATGGGAGAAGGCAACCAGGTGCTGTGTTGTTTATAGAGAGTTGCCTTGCTTTGTGCCTCACTACCTCCCCACAAGAACTTCAAGACCTTGGTGGCTTATGTTTAAGTTGACGGACTTGGTCTCAAACTTGGTGTTGGTCCTCCAGGCTTGTGGTGGTGGGGGACTTCAATGTTCATTTCGGGACCAATCTGTCTGGGGCAGCTCAGGAGTTCATAGCAGCCATGACAACTATGGGCCTATCCCAAGTATCCCAACAAAGCATCAGAAAAGGTTAAAACATTACAACAATTTAACATTTTAAAATAATATTTTAAAACAGTGTTAAACTATTAAAACAATATTTAATTAAAAGCCTGGATGAACAGATACGTCTTTAAAGACTTTTAAAAAGTTGTCAGAGATGGGGAGGTTCTTATTTCAGCAGGGAGAGCATTCCAAAGCTTCAGGGCAGCAGCGGAGAAAGCCCGTCCCCGAGTAGCCACCAGATGTCGCAACTGCAGGCGGACCTCTCCTGATGATCTCAATGGGTGGTTTATGGAAATAGAGCCAGTGTAGCTCTTTCAATACGGAAGTAACATGGTCTCTCCGAGATGACCCAGAGACCAACCTGGCTGCCGCATTCTGGACTACATACAAGGGCAGCCCCACATAGAGCGCATTGCAATAATCCAGTCTGGAGGTTACAGCATATGTCTATGTATCACTATTCTGAGGCCATTTATCTCAAGAAATGGACACAGCTGGCATATCAGCCGAAGCTGATAGAAGGCACTTCTGGCCACTGCCTCAACCTGGGACACCAGGGAGAGGCTTGGATCCACAAGCACCCCCAGACCGCATACCTGTTCCTTCCAGGGAAGTGTAACCACATCCAGAACAGGTAAATCAAACTCATCTCTCAAGTTTCAACCCCGCATAAGGAGTACCTCCGTCTTATCTGGAGTCAGCCTCAGTTTGTTATCCCTCATCCAGCCCATCACTGCGTCCAGGCAGGCATTTAGGGAGGTTATGCCCTCTCCCGATGATGCTGACATGGAGAGATAGATTTGGGTGTCATCAACATACTGATAGCACCCTGCACCAAATCTCCTGATGATCTCTCCCAGCAGGTTCGTGTAGATGTTAAACAACATCGGAGACAATACGGAGCCCTGAGGCATACCATACAAAAGTTCAGATTTTGAAGAAAAGCAGTCTCCAAGGGACACTGGAACTTGCCCAAGAGGTAGGAGCAGAACCACTGCAAAACAGTGCCTCCCACTCCTAACCCCCTCAGAAGCTCCAAGAGGATACTATGGTCGATAGTATCGAAAGCCGCTGAGAAGTCCAAAAGGACCAACAGAGTCACACTTCCTCTGTCAATTCCCAATTGGAGATCATCCATCAGGCCGACCAAGGCAGTCTCCACCCCATAGCCTGCCCGAAAGCCAGTCTGAATGGGTCTAGATAATTAGTTTCCTCCAAGACTGTCTGGAGCTGGAAGGCCACCGTCCTCTCAATTATCTTGCCCTGCCATGGAAGGTTGGAGAAAGGCGTGTAGTTGCTCAACTCTGAGGGATCCAAGGTAGGCTTCTTCAGAAGCGGTCTAATAAATTCCTTCTTCCTAAGACAAGGAGGCATCCTGCCTTTCCTCAGAGAAGCATTTATAATCTCTACCTAACCTTCTACAACAATCCCCCTGCCAGACAGTATAAGCTATGTCCGGCAAGGATCAAGAGAACAGGTGGTAGGCTGCACCGTTCCGATCAGTTCGTCTACATCCTCATGAGTCACAAACTGGAACTGATCAAACCTAACCACACAAGAGGAGTCACTGGACACCTCCACATCAGACACTGAAGTAATTGTGCAGACGGAATCTAAGTCAGCCCGAATACAGATTTTTTACCATAAAGAAATCATTAAACACGTCACAGCGGGTAATCGATGGTTCCAGATTCTGATTAGAGGTAGGAGGTGCACATCCCTGCTAACCTGCCAAAGAGGCACCTTTTAACGTGGTGATTCTCTTTATTTAGCAGGGGGAGAGTAACTGGTCCTGTCCACTCCCAGCACAGTACTTCCAGTGACTGTTGCCGATGTCTATCTTGTGTTTCTTTTTAGATTGTGAGCCCTTTGGGGACAGGGATCCATCTTATTTATTTATTATTCTATGTGTAAACTGCCCTGAGCCATTTTTGGAAGGGTGGTATAGAAATCTAATTAATAATAATAATAGCCCTCTCACAACCCTGAACAACTCCGCCGGACGTGAATTTGTAGATGAAATACAGGCAGAAAAAGAATTGCTTCTTTACCACATGTATTGCCTGAGAGTAAATCTTCAAATGAGCTCCATGTTGCAATCTGTCAGATTTGAGTTGAGTCTTTCTCCACTTGCGCTCCAATCACCTACCCCGCCGCTTCAGCCCCTTGTAGTTCTTCTGTATACCAAGGGGTCAATTTTAAAGTGGGTCAGAGAGGACGCTTAGGAGCAATTATGTCTACTGCCCCAGTGAGTTTGCTGATTTAGCTCTCCAGTAGGGCATCAACAGGATCGCTGGCAGAGACAACACTAAATCCCTCCAAGGCTTCTTGAAATCCTATTGGATCCAATAATCTTCTCAGGTGGACCATCCTAACAGGTCCCTCACCCCTGCAAAGGTGGGAAAAGATTGTGAGTCCAACCTTAACCAGATGGTGGTCCCTCCATGACAGTGGGGAAATCACAGGAGTCCCCACCCACGGAGCACCACCCTGATCAGAGTGAAAGACCAAATCAAGCGTGTGACCAGCAATGTGTGTCAGTCCCGAGACTACTTGAGATAGGCCCATAGTTATCATGGCTGCTATAAACTTCTGAGCTGCCCTGAACAGATTGGTCCCAAAATGTTCATTGAAGACCCCCACCACCACAAGCCTGGAGGATGCCAACACCAAGCCCGAGACCATCAGCTCAGTTAGGGACTCTGTTGAGCAGTGGGGCAATCGGTACACCAACAGAAAACCCACTTGATACCCGGTCCACAAACTTAAGTACACACATTCAATATGGTCTGGCACTTCAACAGAGATCCTGGCAAGGGAGATGTTATTCTTATAGACCACAGTCACTCCATATCCCCACCCACGGTCCCTTACCCGCTCCTCAACAGAGTAACCTGGCAGCAGAAGCTGGAACCAGACTTGGCCACCAGCCTCCCCCATCCAGGTCTCTGTAATACATACCAGGTTGGCGCCTTCATCCAGAATCAGATCATGGATGGTTTCTGATTTGTTCTGGACCGACCTGGCATTACAAAGGAGCAAGGCGAGGTTCCAAGGGTGGTTGGCATTGCTCCTCATGGTCAGAGCTGGCAGGACAGCTGGAAGGGGCAACAGCTATTAGATTTCCAATTCCCCTTCCCCTGTAACGGCCCGCTGACCTGCCAATGTTACTACTTCTGCTTCCCACCACCACCAGAACTGCCATCCCATAATTAGTGGATATGCCCCATCTCCAGACTGTTTGAGAGTGCTTGCAATGTCAGTGGTACAAGTGGTGTGAGAAAAGGGTTAAAATGTCTTGCCCCACCAATATCGAAAGGGCATGAATGTACTGAGCACGCCCCCTCCAACATCGCAGGCAATGATTGCAACTTTACTAACATGCTGACACCTTGCCCAGAGTCTGGTGACTGCGAGCAGAACGAAGCTTGCTGGGATGCAGACTAGGAAGAGGAGAGGTTCCTCTGTCCAGAAGCTGGAGGTTGCCAAACCACAGTTGATCAATAGTCTGCAGCATGGTTCCCAACTTCACAGATTAACCACAGGTTTGTCTACCTGTGGTTTGATGCTATGTCCGAACGGGGTTCTAGTCTTGGGGAGGAGAGCTGGTCCTGCAGTAGCAAGCATGCATTGTCCCCTTTGCTAAGCAGGGTATGTCTTGCTTGGCATTTGATGGGCAACTACATGCAAATGCTGACTACTATAATATATTCCCCTTCAGCAGGGCGCAGGAAACCCACTAGTCTGTGACAAGTGAAAAATGATGCCTGAGGAGTGAAAAAAGTCCTGAAGAGTAATGTACCAATATTTATTATTATTATTTTACAATTTTGATATCCCGCTCTTCCTCCAAGGAGCCCAGAGCGGTATACTACATACTTAGGTTTCTCCTCACAACATTCCCTGTGAAGTAGGTTAGGCTGAGAGAGAAGTGACTGGCCCAGAGTCACCTAGCTAGTTTCATGGCTGAATGGGGATTTGAACTCAGGTCTCCCTGGTACTAGTCCAGCACTCTAACCACTACAGCACACTGGATATAGCTTGAGGAACAATCTGACGAGCAAAATATTTTGTGTCTGGTGAAAATACTCGTATTTTATAGATTTTAAATTTGGTTTGTTTTTATATTTCTAGCTTAAATACTTTTATTGTCATTTTATTGTATTTTTTTTTAACTTTTGTAAACCGCCTTGCGATTGTTTTTAATGAAAGGCAGTATACAAATGCAACAATAAAAATAAATAAATAAACTGAGCCAACACTTATTGATCCCTGCCCCTAAGGGTTGGGGCCATGGCTCATTAGAAGAGTACCTGCTTGCATGTAGAAGGTCCCAGGTTCACTCCATGACACCTCCTTGTAAGGCTGGAAAAGACTCTTGCCTGAAATCTTGGAGACCCACTGCCAATCATTATGGACAATAATAAGCTAGATAGACCAATGCACTGACTCAGTATAAAGCAGCTTCCTAGGTCCCTAGTTCTCAGATGAAATGATAAGCTTGCATCCAGACTGTGTACCACTTCAGGCTGCAGATCAGAACTCTCAAAACTGAAAACTTCTCCCCACCAAAAACCAAACACCCAGAAATAAAACCTTGCACATAGAAACCTAGCACTTTAGGGGGGGAGACTAGGCCAGAACTCTTCTCCCTGACAGAGGAGAAGGGTTATTGGTGCCAGAGGGTGTTGTGTTGTGTTTTTTTTAATGAAGAAGCATTCAATCATGTGAGCCTTACCTGCAGTCTGAAGTGGTACGGTCCACCAGGTGCAAATTTAGCTCTTCATCTGATGCTTAAGAAGAACTCAAGCATCTGATGAATGCTAGAGTTCTTTTCTAAGCATAGGCCCTAGAACAAGCTCCAAAATGCTCTTCACAACTTTCATGGCAGGTATATTAATGAGGAAAGGTCAAAGTCAGAGAGTTTGAAGACAACTGGCCTGCTTCCCAAGATACATTCAGTGGACTAATACTCTTAAATACACTGAGAAACACACAAAGCAATCAAACTATTTAGGAAAAATAAAGTAGTACATATCCCTAATACCCATTCTTCCGATTCTAGCTGGTATTAAAAGGCAGCATAAGACAAGAAATTTCTCCATCTTTTCTTTTCATTGGTGAAAATAATTAAAAATACCAATGAATAATGAACTCCCCTGTTTCCATTTCTAGTTCCCTGACACTGGAAGAACGCAGTGATTTTTGGCAAGGCTTGCATGCAGTGCTTGCACATGTTTGAACTCTTAGCATTATGATTTAATTAATGTCACCTACTGGGCTGTATAGTCAATGTCAGTTTTCATATTTACACAAAAATTAGGCATTCTTCGGAAAGCCTAGGGTCTTCTTTTTCACTTTTTACAATCGTGCTTACTCAAGTTACATAAGACATGAACCAAAATAATGCAATACTGTACTGTATTCCATTCCCTCGGCCTCAAGTTTACAGGCACAAACCCCAGTGCAGTTGTTTTGAAAAGCCTCTCCCCTTAGAATACAGTATTCTGTTTCAAGTCATTTTAGAGAGCAGAGGCAACTGCTTATCAGTGTTAGAAACCCATAAAATATATAACCCACTATATAAGTGTTGATACAACCTAATTAGAGCAAATTTAGCAATGTATGTTTTATTTCTGTCTGATCAGGGTCAATGTATTTCTGAACCAGCAGTTTACATCCTCATAGCTAGGGAGGAGTGATTCAAAAGACAGCCTTCTATTCAAGGAGTGCAGACTGCAGGTAGAGAAGGAGTGGCCTCTTACAGCAGAACTGCCACCTTTTTAAGCTTTAGTGTTTCCCATTTAACAAGCTCAACCCTGTCAGAACAGAAAGTAAGAGGGGAGCTTTCCTGTTTTCCACACCACTTATACATTTGCTTCTGGGTAAAAACAGACATGTCTGAGTATCACTGGGGAGGAAGAGCAACTACCTAAGAGGGAGAGGGAGAAAACAAGCACCTGCACTCAATTCATTACACAAGCATATCTTGAGAGGTGATATCATAAGTGAGTGAAAGAGGAGATGGTGAGGAAGTGTGACTAACTCTCTCCTCCAGAATGCAATCCTCCTTCAGGAACAAGAACTTCTTACAAGGGAGAAGAAACACATTACAGCCCATGAAGAGATTATGGTACACCTATGCAAATATCCTCTTCAGAAACAGAGAGCACAGAGCAGACTGCACACCGCCCACGTTCCCACCTGGAAAAAGGTAAAAAGTGACCGAGGCCCATGCAGACTCACCTTGTCAGTGATGTTTTCAGTTTCATGGTCTCCCCCACCTCCTCGCTTCCTCAGCTCAGACATCTCCCTGGTGTCAGGTCAATAAACAGCAGCAGCAAGTGCAGGGAGGAAGTAATATGTATGCATGCAGGGGGCAAGCCTGCCTATGAAGGGGGAAACTGCGGGCTTTCGTCTCAAGGGTTAGGCCTGGCACCCTACAACATCCCAGCTGACACCGACTGAGAAACCCGAGAGCTGTAAAAAGACACACCTTTCCCCCACCCCCGCCTGCCCACATACAGCCAAGGGAGCCCCCAAACCAACACGCTTCCCCCAGTGAAGCACAACCAGCTCGGGAATATCTCTCTTCTAACAGGCTCTGCAAAGATCAGCTTCGCCTGACAAGCCTCCAGAAGGGATCTTACACGACCCACAAGGAGTTTTTAAGGACAACCAGGGGGCCCAGAACAAGCAACCCCTCTAAAACTCTCTCCTCCTCCCAGCAGCCCGGTCCCCCAAACGGGAGGGCTCTGGAACAAACCCGCCCCCTTCTCTCAGAAGAGGAACCCCCCAATCCCTCCAGAGCAGAGCAGGTCCCTTACTCTGGAGCCCACCCCGGGGGTCTACCCCCACCCCCCAAAAAAAAACACCAAATCTGTTCCTCGGAGGGGGAAATCTTGAGCAGACACCACCCCCACCCCCAATTAAGACCCCCCAAACAAGCTTCCTCCCCCCTCAGGCGAGTTTACACGAGAGCTCTTTCCTGCTCCCCTTAGAGGGGGTCTCGAAATTTTGATCTCTGGTCCCTCCCCCCTCCCCAGCTCAGGGCCCCCGGCTCACTCCCCGCGCCACATAGTCCACCCCACTCGGCCGGACAGCGTGCTTCCTCCCCTACCTAGGGGGCCACACGGCAGGCAGAGACAACCCCTAGAAAAGCCCTTTCGGTGGAGAGAGGGCAGCCGCCGCCGCCGCCGCCACAAGACCTGCCCGAGCGGCCCTCTCCCCGCCCCCTCCCCGCGGGCAGGGCCCTAGCAACGCCTCCAGGTGAGCGCCGGCGCGCCCTCCCCGCAAGAGGCGACGCCGCGGCAGCGTTGCTAACGCCGCGCGCGAGTCGCAGCAGTTCAGAGCGGCGCGCGCGCGCGCGAAAGAGAGCGAGCGGCTCTTCCCGCACTAGTGCGGCGGAGAGGGGCGGGGGGAGGACTCGGGCGCCCGCTCACTGGCTGAGTGAGCAGTCCTCTCCTCCTGCGCTTAGCCGTTCCGTCCGTCGCGCAGCGCCGGGGCCACGCCCCCTGGTGTGATGCGCCTTGCCCTCGCTCCTCCCGGCTGGAGCAGAAACTCGTCGGGACATCGCCTCTGTAGTGGCGGCGCCGAGCCTGAAGGAGGCGCGGGAAGGCCGAAGCGCGTGCTGCTGCTGCGCATTTGCGCAAGGTTTCCAAGGTGGGTTTTGGAGGGCGGCCTTTTTAAAAAATTTTAAATGCTTGTTCCTCCTTGCGCTTGGAGAAAGACAAACCCTCTAGGCCAGGGTTGCACAACTCAAATGCCCTAGTGGGCCGGAACCATCAACAACTTGGTGTGCAGGAGCCGAGGTCAATTTTTAGCACATTACATTCAAATTAAAAATATTATTAGTTACTTGTGGATCTATTCCCCCTGTCAATTGACCCATAGTTTTAAACAAGGATGTTGGCCAGAAAATGAGTCCTGTCCGGGCTCATCAGTGGGGCCCCTGGAATGCATGCCAGCCCCAAACAAATGCGAAATCCTCTCCTCTCCCTAAATTGCCGTTGCTTTCAGGCTGCAATCCTAGGCATGCTTATATAGGAGCAAGCCTCACTGGGCACACCATGGAGCATATTTCTGAAAAAAACATGCATAGAATGGTGCTATAAAGCAGTTCCCAGCTCCTGTGTTGCTGCAGGATACCTGAGGGCCAGTCAAACAGTCCCTGCGGGCCGAATCCGGCCCCTGGGCCTTATGTTGTGCAGGCCTGCTCTAGGCTGTGCTCCTAAAGTGCTTCTTCTGCGCCCCATTGATTCAACGCAGTGGAATTTGCTTCTGAGAAAACAGGCTGTTTCGAACTGGAATTAGCGCTTCACGTTTTTATTATACCCCGCTGGCGCTTTCCAGCCTTTCCTTCCACGTTTGCATGCAGATTGCCTTGACCTTTTCAATTTTTGGACTTTTCAGTCTTTGCAGACCCAAGTTCCATCCTTAGTCACATACAACCTATATGGGGCCTGGATGAACGGGAGTAACAGCAGGAGAGAGGGCATGCCCTCAGCTCCTGCCTGTGGCTTCCAGCGGCATCTGGTGGGCCACTGTGCAGAACAGGATGCTGGACTGGATGGGCCTTGGGCTTGATCCAGCAGGGCTGTTCTTATGAAATTATTTTCTGGTTGCACCCTGCCACCATATGAGAGAAGCTCTTCACCTGCCCAGTGCTAATCTGTAGCATTCTAGGCCTACACTCTGCGGTCAGTAGAATTATGGCTGCAGTCTTATGCAAAAATATGGATGTTTCCAGAGCAGGAGACAGGAGTCATCCGTGTAGAACTTTTGTTTCGAGCTGTGCTTAAAATAAATCTAAATGTCTATTTGTGGCAAGGCTCACCTATTTACTGTGTTTATAAAGGGACAGCTGCACACCTGGTTTGGACTTCTGCCTTCTGAATAAACATGTCTGAGTATGCAATTTATTTATTTATTTATTATATTTGTACACCTCCTCAAACTTGCATCTCTGGGCGGTTTACAGCAAAATAAAACAAATTATAAAACAAAATAAAACAAATCAAAACTATTTTTTAATTTAATTTAATTTAATTTTAACACTTCCTCCGAGGAGCTCAGAGGACATGGTTATTTTTATCCTCACAACAGCCCTGTGAGGTAGATTAGGCTGAGAGATACATGACTGGCCCAGAGTCACCCAGTGAGTCTTATGGTTGAATGGGGATTCGAACTCAGGTCTTCCCAGTCCTAGTCCAACACTCTAACCCAGGCATCCCCAAACTGAGGCCCTCCAGATGTTGCTGAACTACAACTCCCAGCATCCCTAGACACAATTTTTTGTGGCTGGGTATGCTGGGAGTTGTAGTTCAGCAACATCTGGAGGGCCGCAGTTTGGGGATGCCTGCTCTAACCACTACACTATGCTGGCTCTTGCCACATCTTATTTTAAAACCACAAGTCTAGTCACGTCACGGCTGGATTACTGTAATGCGCTCTGTGTGGTGCTGCCTTTGAAGAATATTCGGAAAAATGTGGCAGCTAGGACTGTATCTGAAGCTGCCTGCTGAGATCATATTACACCCATTCTGAAAGAGCTGCATTGGCTTCCAATTTGTTTCCGGGTCCAATTCAAGGTGCTGGTTTTGACCTTTAAAGCCCTTAATGGTTTGGGCCCTGGTTATCTGAAGGACCCCCAAGGGTTTCTGCCCACTTGACAAGCTCCTCAGAGGGGGCTCTGCTCCACATGCTGATGGTGAAAGAGGCTTGGCTCTTGAGTACACAGGACAGGGCCTTCTCAGTCTTTGCCCCCAGGCTTTGGAATGCTGGCATCTGCTCCTCAGTCTCCTTGACGGTTTTCAGGAAAAAAGTAAAGACGTGACTCTTCACCCAGGCTTGTAAGTGAAAGTATTGTTTTTACTGCTGCTTCTTTGTGTTTTATGTATTACTAGCTGGCCCAGACACCGACCATATGTGCCTCTAGTTCTCCCTCCCCTACCTTTCCATTCCCCCCCATTCCTGGCCATCCCCTTCCATCTTGGCTCCCCACACCCCGTTCTCAGCCCTCCCCCCCTTCTTGGCCTATTTCAGGGCTATTTGCGCAGCTGCAGAGAGGCCGGAAATGGGCCGAGTACGGCCCGACCAGTCATTTGGGTGGCAGGCGGGCCCAAAGAAGGAGGTTTTCCCAACCTCTCCCATGCCTGTGTGGCCATCCTCATCACAAGTAGGCCGGTTGGAGGCGATGTGCGCACTCCTGCTGGCTTGCAGTGGAGGCCACAGGTTGGATGTGGCATGTTCTTCTGCTGGACCAATCTCCTTGCTGGCCACTGCTTACTCTCCCCCTCCGGCTGCCTGCCCACCATTTTCTCTCTCCTGGCAGCTGCCTGGCCAGCCACTGCCCACCACTTCCTCCTACCCACCCACCCGTTCACCTTTTTTTCCGGCCAACCACTGCTTTCTCTCCCTCACCCCAGCCTCCACTTTCTCTTCCCCCTGGCCACCTCTTTCTCTCCCCACCTGCCTGCCCACCCATTCACCATTTTTTCCGGCTGGCTGCTGCTTTCTCTCCCCCACGCCACCACTTTCTCTCCCCCTTTGCCGCTGCTTTCTTCCCCCCACCCCCACTGCTGCTTTCTCCCCCACCACCGCTATCTCTCCCCCCACCGCTGCTGCTTTCTATCTCCCCCGCCACCCATCTGTCTATTCACCTACCCATTTGCCTTTTCTTCCCCACCGCCACTGTCACTTTCCTCTGCCCCTTCCAGCAGCTCATTCACGAACTCTCGCGAGAGCTGCCATACATGGGATTAGCCACAGGTACGCCTTAAATTATACAGAGAGACTGTTTCTAATGGGCTATTAAAAAAATTTTTAGAAAGGTTGCTTTGATATTTATATTCTCTGTACTTTAGTATTTTCATTATGTATTGTTTTAATTAGTTGTCAGAGATAGGGGGACTCTTATTTCAGCAGGGAGGGCATTCCAGAGTTTCAGGGCGGCAACAAAGAAGTCCCAGAGAAGACAAGCTGGTGGCTACTGCAGTGGAACCTCTCCGGATGATCTCAATGGGCGGTGGGGCTCATTATGAAGAAGACGCTCTCTTAGATACCCAGGGCCTAAGCTGTTTAAGGCTTTATAGGTTATAACCAGCACTTTGTATTTTGCCCGGAAACCTATTGGTAGCTAGTGTCGCTCTTTAAAAATAGGAGTAGTCCAGTCTCTTCAAGATGACTCGGAGACCAACCAGGCTGCCGCATTCCATACCAACTGCAGTTTCCAGACGACTTCCAAAGGCAGCACCATATAACATGCATTGCAGTAGGTAAGTCTGGAGGTTACCAGCATATGTACTACTGTTCTGAGGTCACTTATCTCAAGAAACCGACGCAGCTGGTGTATCAACCGAAGCTGATAGAAAGCACCACTGGCCTACTGATAGCATACTGATAACACTCTGTACCAAATCTCATGATGATCTCTCCCAGCAGTTTCATGTAGATGTTAAAATGTTTTGGAGACAGTATGGAGCCCTGCAGGATGTCTTATAAATGTTTCCATTTTGAAGAGCTACAGTCTCCAAGTGACGGTGATTAGAAATGCTGTGGAATCTGCCCAAGGAGTAGGAGCCATCTGGAATCTGCCCAAGGAGTAGGAGTGGAACCACTTCAAAGCAGTGCCTCCCACCCACAAGCCCCTCAGACGCTCCAGAAGGATACTGTGCTCGATAGTATCAAAAGCCGCCGAGAGATCCAAAAGGACCAACAGAGTTGCACTCCTTCTGTCGATTCCCAATTGGAGCTCATCCATCAGGCCAACCAAGGCAGTCTCTACCCCATAGCCCACCTGAAAACCAGTCTGAAATGAGTCTAGATAATCAGTTTCCTCCAAGAATGTGTGGAGCTGGAAGCCACCGTCTTGTCAGTTACCTTGCCCAGCCATGGAAGGTTGGAGACAGCTTAACTCTGAGGGATCCAGACTGCTTCTTCAGAAAAGGTCTAATAATTGCCTCTTTAAGTCAGTAAGGCATCCTGCCCTCCCTCAGAGAAGCATTAATAATATCTACCAAGCCCTCTACAACAACCCCCCTGCCAGATAGTATAAGCCATGTCAGACAAGGGTCAAGAGAACAGGTGGTAGGCCACACCGCTCCAAGCAGCTTGATCCAAGAGTTCAATGGGACTTGCTCTCTATAGCAGGGATTCCCACCTTTGGGTCGCCATATGTTGTTGGACCACAATTCCCATCATCCCCAGTTACAATGCCATTATAGTAATGGTAGATTATAATGCTCTGTAGCAGGGGTTCTCAAATGTGGGACCCCAGATGTTTTTGGGCCAACTCTCATCATCCCCAGCCTTTTGCCATTGTGGCTGGGAAGGATGGGAGTTGTAGCACAACAACATCTGGAGAACCAAATTTGAGAAGACCTGCCTTAGACTTCTTCTAGTCCAGCCCTCTGCTCGATGCAGGAATCTTCTACACTAGGGGTTGGGAAACTTGGCCCTCCAGGTGTTGTCGAACTACAACTCCCATCTTCCCCAGTGTTTAGATTATTGTCAGTCGGAATGTCTGGTTTCTCCTGGTTCACTGGTCTAACTGCCCAGGGCTTTGACTACTTAAGTGTGATGCTAGTATTCATGTAGGCATTGACCCTGATGATACTTTATGTTCAGTGCACATACAACAATACACTTCCTATCTAGTTATTTTATTTTATTTTGTCAAATTTGTACACCGCCCCAAACTTTCATCTCTGAGCGGTTAACAACAGCATAAAAACAGTTAAAACATATACAAAAATCTATCTATTCCCTACATTGGCGGGGGTGGGTGAGTGGGTGGGCTGTGTCCAGGTTCATTTTTAAATGAATGCATGTACAGTCATTCCACACACAGATGCACACAGACACCCGCCCCCGTACACAGAACAACACAATATCTGAATAGGGCTATTCTTACAGATCAATCCTAAGCACATTTACTTAGAAGTAAGTTCCACTGATTTCAGTGATGCCTGCTTAGGATCAGAGTGTCTATCATTATTAGCCCGCATGAAGGAACTTCTCAGAGCAAAGGTCAGAAGGCAAGAATACTATATATAGCAATTGTTCCCAATGTGTGTGAGTGCCAGGGCCAGTCACTTGAGTCATGAATGTGAAATGTGGCTGCTTCAAGCAATAGGTAGGTTCAGGGGCAGGCAGCCTGTTACCTTTCATTTTCTTGAACAGAGAAAGTTCTGGAAATTCAGCATTTTTGCAATAGCTGTCTTCTTACAAATACCATATTTACCCAAATACAAGATCTCTGAATTTAAGACGAGCCCCTTTAAAAATCGAGCTTAAATATAGGTTGTGCTTATATTTACTCCAAAAGCAGAGGACTCTGAATTTAAGATGACTCCCTGGTTTCTAACATCAAATAACTTGGGGGACACACACTAGTTTTGGACTCAGGTAAATACAATATACACTCTGAGCAGAGAGATGCAAGCAATCACCCAGAGAGACAGTCCTAACCTCTAAAGCAGGCTCGGTTTCCCAAAAAGGAAACAGCAGGCCCTTTGAGCCCCATCCTTGACCACTGCAAACATTACAGTTTGCAGACGACTGAGGAAATCATCATCAGAACAGCCAGGTGAAAACAAAATGGAAATACGTAATCAAATATTTCGCAGAGATGAGATACCGTATTTTACGGACTATAAGACGCTACGGACTATAAGACGCACCTTAATTTTAATCCAGTTTTTCAGAGTTTTAACATATTAAACTGTTAAAACATATAAGACGCTCCTGAATTTTGGCGGATATTTTTCGAGGAAAAAAGTGAGTCTTATAGTCCATAAAATACGGTAAAATGCCAAAGTGTCAGAATTAGATTTAAAAACACTGAGGAAAAGCGACCAAGAGAGACCAAGAAGAACCGACTGCAGGGCAGGGCCCAGAAGTATGAGTAGGCAGAGATGTGAAACAGGAAAGGGAGCAGGTGGTGGGCGAGAATTGATGCATCAGAAGACGCTGGGATGAGAAAGAAGGAACAAATGAATTGACTGGGTGTGGCCAGAGGTAATTTTGGATCCTGGAGCTAATGAGCTTATAGGGTCCCCCCCTGCTAAGTAAGCATCTCCTCCATATATATACACATTTCACCACAAACCCACAGGTCTGGGCCAGAGTGCATTTGTGGGGGGAAGACTACACAAACCGCAATGGATTCACATAGCTTCTTGACCATTCACAAACTAACTGGGACACAACACATGTCCCTTGCTCCACAGTTCTCATGTAGACCTTTTGGGTCACAAACCAACTTTTGTGATCCAAAAGTGCTCTTAAAAAATGTTGTGTGTTTATTCAGATGTAACAGTTCCACTTTCACTAGATAGATGTGAAGTACTCTATGGATAGAGATAACACTTTCTGGCAGGTTTACTGCAGCAGGGGGAAAATTCATTTAAAAAATCACTGGATTGACTTATTTTCTTGAAATAAAAATACACGTCTTCAACTACATGGTGCACACTTCGAACTCTGAGTCCAGTGATTCTGGAAATATAAAGAGTTTGGCAAAGGTGGCAGGGGGGTTGCCTTTTTTTTAATGAAGGCAAAAGGCAGTGAATGATGGCCCTGGTGGAGTGGGGTCTTCAGTTGCAGAAGTTTTTGTAATTTTCTGCCATGAAACTAGCCACTTCTAGGACTTGTTTGGTTTAAAAAAATCATTAAGAATCAACAGACTGACTGGTCTGCATCAAAATCAATACACAGAGTCCTGGTAGCCTGTCTTACATCTGTGCCAAATTTCAGAACTCTAGATCAAGCCATTCCAGAAATATAAAAGGGATCTTCTTTTTCCTTGGGGAAAATCATTGGACCTCTAGGCAGAGGTGCACCTAGGTAATTTTGGAGCCTGGACCTAAAGGCCTTTGCAGACCCCACTCCCCTGCAAATTAAGCATCATCATGCGCTGTCAGGTGACCACACCACCCAGGACAGACTAAAGAGGATTGGGGAGGGGGCAGGGGCTGTGGAGGCCCTGGACTTGAGCCCCAAAGTCCAGGGGTAAGAGCCCCTCTGCCTCTAGGAGAGCTGGGCCTCCAGGTCAGTGCTTAATGGTGCTCCTGGGTGTGGCAGCAGAGGACAGGTGGTGGCGCTCTGTGATGCTGATAGAGTAGAGACACATCAAGCAAATGGGATAGCTGGTGTGGAGTTAAAAGGTCAGAAATGAATCTGGGGGAAGGTTCTATGGACTGTTGTCCTTAGCAAAGTAGGACTGTGATCATAAACAGCTTTTCCAAGTGAACCTGTCAGCAGATATTTGAAATTATTCAGCAATCCCAATTTCGAGAGCAAAACTTTCTTGAGGATCCATGTTCTTGTGGAAGTTTTACTGATGCCCAGATTTCCAATATGTAATTCAGCCAGCCCTATGATTTTGCTGCACCTTCCTCCATCCACTTGCTTCTGGGGAAAGAATTTCAAAGCTACAGAGGGGTCATGGATAGAATTGGGCTGAGCCTGGTTTTTGTGCATAAATTTCAGTGAGGAAAATGGGATTTGGGCGAGGCCCAGAATGTTCCCAGTCTCTTCCCAAATCTTTCATTTTCATTGTGAATTATTTCTATACTGTTTTCTAATGACAAAAAGTTCCCAAAGCAGTTTACGTTTTTATTAAGAATTATTTCTATACAGCTTTCTAACAACAACAAAACATTCCCCAAAGCAATTTACACAGTGAAAGGAATAAGAAAATAGTTCCTTGTCCCAAAAGCACTCATAATGTAATAGGAAATGTGTGAGAGACAAGATTAAACGGCCACTAGGAGGGATGCTATGCTGGCATGGCATGCAGCTGCTTTGGCACTTCTGTTTTTTAAAAGAGTGTTTCTCTTCTTGTTGGCTACATGATTGAGCCAAGCATATGGTCAGCTTGATGACATCACGACACCACCTACCCAACATCACAAAGCCAACTCAGAGTGAGGGCATCTGCCATTTCTTATAAGGATCTGTTCAATGGCATAGCCACCATTGGACAAAGGGGGACAAATGTTGCTGGGCTGTCAGGATCAGGGGACCGCAGAGGTGCCCTTGCCCCTCCCCCAGATCACCCCCTTGTCCTCTCCCACACCCAGCCAGCAAAGAGAAGCACCAGTGCTTCTGAAAAGTTCAACTGACTCAGCTCCACTGCTAGCTCAGTGGTGCAGGGAAATTTCAATAACCTCCCCTTCCCACAAAAGCTCTCTATGCCACCCAAAAATATGTCCTAGAGGGTCATGCAACCCTCAAGGATATGTTTTCAGGTGGCACAGAGAGCTTCCAAGAAGTCATTGAAATTCTCTCTCTCTCTCTCTCTCACACACACACACACACCCCAGTGCTGCATCAGTCTGGACATCTTCAGGAGCACTGGTGTTACATAGGAAGCTGCCTTATACCAAGTCAGGCCATTGGTCCACCTAGCCCTGTCTTGTCTACCCTGACTAGCAGCAGCTGTCCAAGCTTTCAGGCAGGAGTGTCTCCCACCCCTACCTGGAGATGCCGGGGATTGAAGCTGAGATCTTCAGTGTGCAAAGCAGCAGCTCTTCAGTGTGCAAAGCTACAGCCCCATCCCCTAAGAGAGGAATATCTTACAGCAGACAGTGCTTGAATGTAGTCACCCATCCAAATGCTGACCATGGTGGGCCCTGCTTAACAAGGTGACAATTCATGCTCGCCACCCACAAGTCCAGCTTCTCCTGTTGCTCCAGTGCTTTGTTAGTCAGGATGTCAGTCTCTGAAAGCTACGACACATTCCAAACACTTTTATGAGCTGGTATTTCACTAAGCATTCTGCCATTCTTGCATAATAGAAAGTGACTCTAAGGATTCCGGTTGGACCAGTCCCGTGAAGTGCAGATGAGAGCAGATATAAGCGCCACAGAACTTGCAAGGTTTCCATCAAGTTTACAGAGCCCCAGACAAGGGGCAAAATCTGGGCCCTGGTGTTATTTTTCTGCCATTCATTAACTTTTTCTGATCCTCTGTTATTTCCTCTTCCCTCTCAGTTTCCCTGCGTTGCTCCTATTAGCACTTCAAAATCACTTTTTGCACTTCAAAATCTCACCTGCTGTCTTTTGCCTCATTATGCTTCTTGCCATGCAATTTCCTACAAAGATTGGCCTTACAGAGCACCACCATCCCTGTCTCAATGATAATTTGGAGGGCTGCAAAATGGGATGAAAATGTTAGGAGAAAATCAGGAGAGGGTAGGGAGTGATACCCTCACTCTGATTCAGTTTTGTGATGCTCTCATGTAGTCAGATATGACTGGCTCTGTTATGCCATCAACATAAGAACAGCCCTGCTGGATCAGGCCCAAGACCTACCAAGTCCAGCATCCTGTTTCACACAGTGGCCCACCAGATGCCTCTGAGAAGCCCACAGGCAAGAGGTGAGGACATGCCCTCTCTCCTGCTGTTGCTCCCCTACAACTGGTATTCAGAGGCATCTTGCCTCTGAGGCTGGAGGAGGCCTATAGCCACCAGGCTAGTCACATTGCACCACATTGCATTTACATGCATTTCTTTTGAATGTGTCGATCAACCCTTAGACTTTGTTGGACCTCTGTGTAAGGTGGCAGGGGTCTTGAACCAGAGACTCTAGCAGCATTGCCACTATAGTGGCTGTCAAGCTGAGGGAGTTATCAGCCTTCTCTCTGATGCACTACAGCACCATTTATATAATATATAATGGCTGCAACTGGCACTACAGTTTCAGTCTGCTCTCTGCTGCACTACAGCCCCATCCATATAATGGCTGCAACTGGTACTGCAGTTTTCCAGCCTGCTCTCTGTTGCACCACAGCGCCATCCATATAATGGCTGCAACTGGTACTGCAGTTTTCCAGCCTGCTCTCTGTTGCACTACAGCGCCATCCATATAATGGCTACAACGGGTACTGCAGCTTTTCAGCCAGAGTGACCTGAGGAACCATCCAATCTTGGCCACTCTCTGCTGCCTCTGACTCCTTTGACCTTTGCCTGCTTTACAGTCAGACCTCCAACCTCACCTGCTAAATGGAAGCCTGGCTTGGAGCCAGGCCAACGCCTGATGCTCTGGAGGAAAAGGCTTCCAAAACTGCAGAAGGAACTCAGAATTTCTCTCCTCATGTCCTTGTCCTCATGCCATTATCACATCAAGGGTACTGTCAAGAAGCTGACTATAACCACAGTTGCCCGGACAGCTCAGCGAGGAGGAGGGAAGTGGTCTCTAAGGCATACAGTGCTCTAACCATTTAGACTACTTTTGCACCTCTTGTCTAAACAAAGACTGCTTAGACCATGAATTCCCAACCATCTTACCTATGGGTTGTTTGTTTTGTTTTGTTTTGTTTTTAAGAGTTAGATACATCCATAGAGTTCTTTCAGCTGTGAGTTAAAACATGTGCAGGGAGCCACTCATTTAGGCTTAGCTCACTAGCCAGCCATTATTTTGTTACCAATACCCTCTCTTCCCTCCAACGCTTTTCTGGCATACAGACAGAAGGCTTAGGAAAGAAGCAGGTTTTTAATCATTTGCAAAAGGAGAGGGAGCAGTGTTCCCTCTAAGGATGTCAGGATGCCATGTTGCTTGTGTGGCTCTGTGGAGTCTGGAGAAGGGCGTGGCACCCCTCCTGTGGGGCTTCCCTTCCCTTTAGGGGGCAGTAGGGATGAGAAGGGCCCAGGCTGGTTGGATCCCAGTGGGGTTGAGAGAGCAAGGCAGGGAGCACTGCAGGAAACAGCTCCAGGGAGACAGCTCGGCTGGGTGTGGCAGGAAACAGGAAGCCAGGTCAG
Organism: Hemicordylus capensis; assembly: GCF_027244095.1. Classification (NCBI taxonomy): domain Eukaryota; kingdom Metazoa; phylum Chordata; class Lepidosauria; order Squamata; family Cordylidae; genus Hemicordylus; species Hemicordylus capensis. The sequence goes on along the minus strand of NC_069661.1, from coordinate 19,645,201 downwards.
GAAGGGGGCGGGGCTGGAAGTAGGCTTTAAGCCCTGTCCGCTCTGCACTGGGGTATTTAAAGACAAGGCAGCTGAGGAGGAGGAGGAGGGGGGGCTGCTTCTGAGTATGGGAGCTGGGAGTTCTCCAGGAGGGAACTGGCTGAATGCAGCAAGCCAGGAGGAGGACTCAGGTGACAAGCTAACCTCCTCCCCTGGCTGTTCCTGGGGCTGACCTTTTGGGGGTTCTTCCAGTCGTTCTGGAGTTCAAGAAGGGCTTGGAGCCCACCTCATCCCCTGGGAGTCTGTCAAAGGCATGTGAATGTGCATGTGCTCACAAGTTTTTTGATGTCTGCTCAGTTAATTTTAGATCCCACTCAGCTGGAATCAGGAAGGCCTCACTCTGAATGCACGTGTGCACACTCTGCCTTGATACTGCCGCCCAGGACAAAACTCATTCCGCACACAGATGAAAAAAATTAGAGGGAACACTGATAGGGAGATGATAAGAAACAGTGGAAGCCCTCTCCTAGTGCTCAAAAAGGATTCCTGCTGTTTATTACCTTACCGTCTCAAAAATGGCAGTGGAAGTTAGAGACCTCTGGGGAAGAGATCTGTGTGGTGCGGGGTGTCCTGCTCGTCAGAGGGCTGGGGGGACTTGTCACTGGCAAGATGGCAAGTGGATTTGTAGATGCCTGGTGTCAGGGAACAGTGGTTGCGGGGCGGGAGAAAACAGGGGAACTTACCCCAATGACAGGGAGAGCCCATCCATTGAGCCGTAAGCCCTGCCCACTGCCCCAACTTGAGGTAAAGGTGAGCCTGCAGGGGGTGGGTTCAACCCAAGTTGGCCCAAACTGGGAGAAGCACCCAGGCAGAATGATGGGGCTGAATTCTCATGTGGCCTGTGATCTTGCAAGATGTTGGGATGGGATCTTATGAGATTCTGGGATGAGATCTCATTCCGGCCTGAGATCTCGTGAGATTCCAAGACAAGATCTCATTTCGGTCCGAGACCTCACAAGATTTGCTGAGACTGCCAGGACCTATATAAAGGATGAGGGGCAGTTACTGATCAAGGTCAAGGATGAGGAGCAGTTACTGATGAGGGACTGTGTTGGTGAGCGCCCTGTGAGTTGGATTGAGAGCACCATCAGAGGTGTTGTCTGAATGTAACCAGCCCTGCTATAGGTGGCACACTGAAAACCTCTGAGGCCTGTCCTGACTACTTGGAAGCTCTCCCTTGTTATTTCAGCCCAGGTGCTTCAAGACCCCACACCTGGCTAAGTGGAACCTCCAAATCCAGAGGCAGTATACCTATGAATACCTAATGCTGGGAAGAAACAATAGGGCAGAGCTATTGCCTCCATACTCAGACACTCCCAGAGGCATGGTGCCTGTTCAATGTTGACAGCAAAATGCAGGAGTACACGGACCTTTGGTCTCACCCAAAGGGCTGATCTTATGTTCTTAACAAGGCAGTATTATTGGATATTGCACAATCTTTGATTGCGTCTCTTTGTTTCTTCTTTATTGTAGCTGTATGTGTGACTCTAAGGAAGCTGCCGTTTCATAACCAACTTGACGTTTCCTCATCATAAAAGTGACAGAATTAATTCTAAAGGTTGCTTGACTGCCTGGACATGAATTCAGAACACACCCACTGTGCAGGATTCCACATGCCCGACTCTTGTATCATTTGTGCATGGTTTCATAAATCTGTTTATTTTAAAATGGGTCATTACAATGCAATTTATAGTCTCATTAGCCCTCATTAATGTCCTTACCTATTGCTTTTTAGCCCAATTGATGCAGACGCCACACACCAACATAAATTTGAACCAATTCCAGAAATGGCATAGCCACAGGGAGAAATCAAGCTGACATGAATTGGACAGATATAAGGGGGGAAACGGTGACCTATGTGATGAGGGAAATGAGTCAAAGTAGTCCCATTGAAATGTGAGCTGCAGTGCCTAACTTGTCCTCGTAGTTTCAATGAGACTACTTTGAGTGATTTTCATTATAGTTTGGGGATGGAGCTGTAGCTCAAATTCCCATGAATAAAACTACAATGTGACACAGTAAGGCTGTTCACACAATCGAAACCTGGGTAGGACAAGTGTCATTCCCAGGTTTGGGAGCTGTGCGCTCTTTTCAATTTTCAATTGTGTGGGAGCAAACAAACAGTTAGGAGGAGGGAGAAGTGATTATGTGGGAGACAGGAGTTGGACAGGAGCTCCATCCTACCCAGCTTTCGTACCCAGCATTTGATCAAGGTAGGAGGTAAAGCTGCCCTCCCCAGTTCCTGTCTCCCACACAAGAACTTCTCCCTCCTCCTGCCTGGTTGTTTGCGCCTACACAACTGACATTTGGGAACAGCCTCAGATTGTGTGAACAGCCTCCGTACCATTCCTGTGGGAGAAATGGCAGCCTCCAGTGAAGATTGCTCAGATTGATTCTCTACCCCTTTTCACAGCTTGAGAATGTAGTCAAGAAAATGAGAGGAAGGCTTTGGGATGAGCCCACTGGCGGAGCCAGCCGATGGCGGCCTGTGTCCCATCCCACCAGTGGCCCCACCAGTGGCGTCCTGTGCACATGATGCCATGCACACATGGCGGTGCCCGGGCTCCAGAGACCCCACACGAGCTCACCCGATCTCATTTCCAGGTTTTAAAAAGCTGCTGCTGCAGCAGTTTTTAAACTGCTGTAAACTGTTTTAAATGGTTTTAAATGTTTGCCCTGGTTTTCCAGGGTTTTAAACTGTTTGAATGTTTAATTGGTTTTATTCTGTTTTTATAGTTTTGATTTGAATTGTTAACTGGTTTTAATTGTTTTTATTCTGTTGTAAACAGCCCTAACTATTTTGGAAGTGTGGTATATAAATAAAATACATCAAACAAACAAACAAACAAACAAACAGTCCGCCTCTACCTCTAATAAAACTTGTCCTAAGATGTTCTAGCAAACAAACAGTCCGCCTCTGCCTCTAATAAAACTTGTCCTAAGATGTTCTAGCAGTCAGTAGGTGGCTTCATGTGATCAATGCCTTGTCAGTACTCTGGAAAACAACAGTTCCTGGTTTACCGACTTGGCAATCAATGATCATGTGAAGCTGCCCAGCGTGAAAAGAGGTTCCTGAAGATGGAAACCTTGAAAACTCAAAGGATGCCGTCATACTTGTATAGTTGGAGAACTACTAGCATTAACAAGAGCAACAAGGAAAATGGCCACAAGGTGGCCCCATTGCAACATAGCATGCATTTATTGTTCTAGCAAGGGAACCCCTGCTAACTCAGCCCTGTTAACTGAGTGAAAAGGCATTTTTATTATTTAAAGTGGTGATTCTCTTGTATTTAGCAATGATTCTCTTATATTTAGCAATTGTCCCTAAATAAGCCCAATGCACCATTTCCCCGGTGGTTGTTGCTGGTTCCTGGTGTTTACCTTGTGTTTCTTTCAGATTATGAGCCCTTTTTGGAGAGGAAAGCATCTTATTTTTATTTCTGTGCAAGCCACTTCATGAACTTTTTTTTGGTTGAAATGGTATATAAATATTTACGGTAGTAATAATAATAATAACAACAGTGTTCAATAAACTATTTCCTAGTGATGCTTTTCATGGACAGTCTAATTACATTCCATATGTTTTACGTTTGCAATTACAGTTTAGCAATCGTGAGCTTAAGTACAAAACTGTATTTTTAGAAAGGCATATTAAAGTGGAAGGAATAGTCACATGTATTTAAAAGAATCATATTTAATACATATACAGCAAACGTCCCGGTTTTATTTGAGCAAAGCTTTTGCAAAGCATTTCATAAACTGCAAATAAAATATGGTTGACTCATCATGGGTGAATGTTGCTTCTCTTCCCCCTGCTATTAAATGTTTATTGGTTTATCAATAAAAATTTAGACAAAATACAGAAATAGACATGCCATTTCTCCCCCGCCCCCCGCGCCAACATAGATCTTTGATATAAATTCTCAATAAACCCAATTTATCCCCTTTCACACTTCTTCTCCTACATATTATACAACCTCTAATAACTTGAATTGCCTTGATCTGGAATTGCACAAACTGTCTAATGTGTAATTGCATGCACATCTAGGTACTGGCCATATGCTGGCATTACTGGCCAGCTTTGACGTGCCCATCTCCCCTGCCACTCTTATAATTTCCCCCCCATTCCCCTTTAGGTGGGCCTGAGGAAAGCGCACAGCTCCTGGAAGATGAAGGGGGCATCAAATGCTGGCACTGATGCAGGCAAGGTTGCTTGAGCCACCGCTGGTGTAGACATTAGGCCAGTGTTTCCCAACCAGTAGCTGGCTTGCTCCCTTATGAACCGGGAGGGATGCACTGGGGTGAATAGGCTTCCAAAGTGAAGAGTTTGAATGTTCTGCTCTTTGAGCTGTCTTGAAATGAATGAATACATTTAAAATATCATGCAGTGGCTTTGCTGCCACTGCTAGGGGAGTGCAAACCAGCTCGATTCGAACCGTGGTTTGAATCGAACCGGACCAGCCATGGTTCTAAGAACTGGTTCGCTGGCCGGTCTGGGTATACTTGTAAAGTAAAGGGGCATCCCAAATCCTCCCTAGAGGCTGCTGGGGTGGGGGTGGGGCACGAAAGCAGCCTTCATACCTTTAGTGGAGGTGGCAGTATAGGCGGCAAGGTGGTGACGGAGAGAGCAGCGGCAGAGGCTCCTCCAAGCTCCCACTGGCCTCCCGAATGACAGTCCAGGCTGACTGTGGCCCAGTTCAGGCCTCTGTGCATGTGCAAAGGCCATTTCACAACCTCTATGCATGTGCAGTGGCCATTTTCATGACCTCCATGCATGCACAGAGGCCATTTGCATCACAACACAAATTGTGTTGTGATGCAAATGGCTTCTGTGTGTGCAAGGACCGTGCACATGTGTAGTGTGACCCACTGCACAAGAAGAGGAGGAGGAGGAGGAGGAGGAGGAGGAGGAGGAGGAGGAGGAGGAGGAGGAGGAGGAGGAGGCTGATTTGGAAAGCCAGTGTGACCTCCATCTTATTTATTTATTTAAGTGTACCTCTGGATGAAAAGGGTTGGGAGACACTGCATGGGATAATACTGTGCTAGACAGAGCAATGAACTGACTCGGTAGAAGGATAGCCAGACCAATGATCTGATTCGATTTCCAGCTGAGTGGGAATCATATGCACCGACCAGTGCTTTGTGGACAATTGTCCAACACACAGGATTGCATGTGCATAACCCTTTGTTGTTGCTGTTATTAAAAGCCAAACCCCCACAGATCAGCTGTTTGGCATGGTGGAGGGGGCTGGATTTCCGGTTTTCTCTTCCCCCACCAAACAGCAGAGGCTATAGATCTATGCACACTTCAGAGGTGCCGTACTTTTATTCATAACATTTCTCCCTTGCCTTTTTTGCACGCTGCTACTGCTTTACGTGGTTTACATATAGGAAGGGTTGGGGCTGTCTCCCCCCACCCCACCCAACCCTCCATGTCTATTCCTCAGGAACCTTCATTTCTCTAACCCAGAGGTTCCTAACCTATGGTACTCCAAACAGGGGCGTAACTATAATAGGGCAAGGGGAGACAGTTGTCTGGGGGCCCACTGCCTTAGGACATGCTTACCAGAACAGCATGTCTTTCTCTAGTCCCATTAAATGGCTTGCATTATCCACAATTTACAAAACCTTTAAAAAAATAATTTAGGATGATGTTCTATTGTGGCACATAGGTTTATTCAGCCTCAATTAAGACTTCTTTACTTCATGAGCTGAGCTTCAGTGAGGGGGCCCCCCATTTTAAACTCTTGTCTCTGGGCCCACTCCAACCTTGCTACACCCCTGACTCCAAACACTGCTGAACTACATCACCCCCAGCTACAATTATGCGTTGTAGTTCAGCAATGTCTGGGGTACCACAGATTGGGAACCCCTGCTCAATCCTTACTAACTTACTAGATCTAAATGTGAGTAAGGTAAAGTGTGGTCAAGTTGATTTCGACTCCTGCCACCCACAGAGCCCTGTGGTTGTCTTTGGTAGAATACAGGAGGGGTTTACCATTGTCTCCTCCCACACAGTATGAGATTATGCCTTTCAGCATCTTCCTATATCGCTGCTGCCCAATAGAGTACCGGCAGGGATTCAAACCAGCAACCTTCTGCTTGTTAGTCAAGCATTTCCCCACTGAGCCACTTAAGGTGACTACCTTGTTATAAACAATGAAATGGCCATACATATTAGCTATACATGCTGCAGACATACTGTACATTCATTTCCTTAAGTCCCATCCTTCTTCCACAAAGCTCATTTACCCTCACACTGATCCTGTGAGATAGGTTAGGGGGAGAGAGAGAGAGAGAGAGGGAGAGAGAGAGAGAGAGAGAACAGCACTGATAGCACTGATCCAAAATGTCCGCCTCCAATTTAACACCTTGTTTATTGGCAGTGAAACTGCAGAATGTGTGTTGGAAAGATTCAGGAATGGGGCCATTTTTGAGGGTGGGAGGAAAAACCCATTGCTAGCAGCGGCCCTCCCAGAATCTGCCATATCTCACCCCCCAAATCCCTAGAACAGGGTTCTCAAACTTGGGTCCCGAGGTATTGTTGGACTACTACTCCCATCGTCCCTAGCCACAATGGCTGAAGGTTTCGCACCTGGGGACCCAAATTTAGGAACCCTGCCCTAGAATAACACTGCATGAGGACATAGTGTTGCTCTTACTGGGTCTTCTGGGATGGGGGGAAATGCTGGCCACCAACCAGCAGTCACTTTGAGGAGCATGGCCAGTGCTGTGAAGCTGCAATGGTGGCAGGAAAAGAGAAGATAAATTGGGGCCCAGTTCTGTTTCCAGTTATGTTTCTCTGGCCCCAGTTCTGCCCCACCTCCTGCAAAATTCAGGCCACAAGTTCTTAGGAGCGAATCCAAGGTCACCTAGTGAACTTCAGGGCTGAGATTCAAACGCAGGATTCCACACTTCCAATTCAACATTCTGGCCACTGCACTGTATTAGTTCTCCCTTTGCTTGTTAGTAAAAACAGTTACCGTTAGACTTGTAAAAGAATATCCTTCTGCGTTATTTAGCATAGGAGAGAATATTTCAGGGAATTGTGCTACCCATTCTATTGAATATATTGGAGAATATTCTTTTATAAGTCTAGTTACAGTCTCATCTGTGTTGATAACATTGCTGTAATGTTCTTTCTTTCTTTCTTTCTTTCTTTCTTTCTTTCTTTCTTTCTTTCTTTCTTTCTTTCTTTCATACCTCATAATAAAGTATCAACAAATAATCATCCTGTTCTTAAGTTACATTGTTCTTAAGTTACATTGATTTTTGTTTTGTTTCGTAACTAGCCCTTTTCGCACAAAGCCCTATGTGCCCAGAATTCTGATAGTGGTTTTAGCTGGGACTTTGAACTTGTTTATTTAATTTTATATTAGTTTTATTTTACAATGTATCTCTTTTATTGTGGTGAGCCGCCCCAAGCAGTAGTGTACTGGAGGGGTGGAGTATAAATGTTTCAAAAAAAAAAAAAAACAAATAATATAAACAAGTTCAGAGCTGTGCACAGGTACAGTTATTCACACATTATGCTGAACACACTAGTTTGCACAGTGTACAAACTGTGTACAACACTTGTACAGCATAATATCTGAATATGTTCAACATCTGTGTACAGTGTACACTGGTACAGAACCGTATGCAGGTTTAGTTATTCACACCTTATGCTGGATACAGGTACAGCACAGTACACTCCTACTGGTACCACTTGAGCAGCCTGTACCCAGGTTCTCTTTTTAAATGAATACAGGTACTGTCAGTAACACAAAAACATGTTCAAGTGCACAGATACCTTAATGCAGGTACAACGTAATGCCTGTATTGTGCTTTCATCCTGCATGTATCAGACTGCAGGCCTTAGACCCTCCTTGTCAATACCCTAGTGAAATATCTTTGTCCATCCCCACTAACTATCAAATCTGAAACGATCCCATTGGTACACTCACTTGCGTGCAAGTCCCTTGGCACAAAGGAGGGCTTACTTTTGAGTAAAGAGGCAAAGGGATCTGGCAGCTGGATGGGTTAATCTGTCCCCGACATGCCCCTAGAAACATAAAATAAAGGATGACCCAGCTGACATGCTTCAATAAATTGCTCTTAATGTGAAACTAACATCCCAAGCTCTTTGCTTTAAAAAAAATCCGTCTGCTCAAAGCAAAATGTGCTGCACTTTATGATTTAGTCTCAAAGTGCTAATCAATGCTCCCCTCCCTGTCAGGGACCTTGATGGGAAGAAAAATGCTGAAATACGATTTTTAAAAAATCATAAAAATGTACACATCATAATCACATTTTTTCCTGCATACCACTTAGATCATCAATTTAATGATTTCCAGTTGCTTGACATTGGGCATTGGTGTGCCAACAATTTCTAAGCAGGACTCTGCATTGATTTCGGGGTGGGTGGGGGTGGGGCTGCTTAAAGATTGATGATGTGAAATGGTTTGCTATATTTTCATCAAATAACCAAAGAAAGTATATCATTTTCCCAGCTAAGTTAGTTAAATTCCAGTATATTTTGCTATTAAACTAAAACCAGTTTTAAAACAACATGCTGAGATTTCTAGTCTGTCTACTCAGGGAAGAGGTGTTCTGAATGGGGCAGCACTTTCTTAAAGGATCAGGTTCACAGCTTGGGCCTACTGACAGGTCGAGCTTTCTCACTGGAGGTCCAAGTGGCATCTGTCTGTCAACAGCACCTTCCATCAACTAGGTTCTGCCTGACCAGAAACACCTGGTTAGGTGAACTCTTCAGGTTCTGGTAACTTCCAGATTAGACTACTGCAGTGTGTTATATGTAGGGCTTCCTTTGAAGACTGTTTCAAAACACAGTTGCCTGGCTGCTAACTAGGGGATATAGGTAATTAGGAAGCTGCCTTCTACTGAGTCAGATCCTTGATCCATCTAATTCAATGTTTTCTGCTCTGAGTGCCAGAAACTCTCCCGGCGTTTCAGACTGAGGCTTTTCCCAATTCTACCAGGAGATGCCAGGGACTGAAGCTGTGACCTTCTGCATTTCAGAGCAGATGCTCTGTTACTGAGCTATGGCCTCCATCCTCTAAATATGTTAAATAGGAAGCTGCCGTATACCCAATCAGATCATCGGTCCATCTAGCTCCGTAACTCAGCCCTGCTAACTGAGCAAAGAGACACCTTTCAAAGTGGTGGCTCTCTTCGATTTAGCAGCGGGAGAGCAACTGGCCCTATCCAACCCCAGCACAGCATCCCTCCAGTGGCTGTTGCTGGTGTCTACCATATGTTTCTTTTTAGATTGTGAGCCCTTCTGGGACAGGAAGGGAACTGTCTTAATTATGTATTGTTTATTTTTCTGTGTAAACCACTTTGAGAGGAGAGCTGGTCTTGTGGTAGCAAGCATGACTTGACCCCTTAGCTAAGCAGGGTCTACCCTGGTTACATTTCAATGGGAGATGCCCACTGAGATGCCCCAAACCTCCCTACAATTAGGAAGGAATGGGGATCCCAAAACACCTCACGTTAGAAAAGGAACTTGCAGCTGCTTTCAATGGCCTTGGCTGTCAAGACTCTCAAGATCCGAGAAAACACAAGGACGGGAAACGGGTAGGAATTAATCAGAAGTTTTATTTCTCACCAGATTTTCAGATGAATCTCAGCATACAGCAAAATCACTTTCTCCTCCAAAAGCTATCAAGCAATTTAAGACTAACAGCTTTAAAAGATTGTCAAAAGCCTCCCCCTTTTGTGGTCACAATTTCCTCTGCACCTTACCATAGCCCTTGTGCATCCTCTTTTTGCCTGGCATTAGGTGTTGTCCAATTGATTGATCGAATCAGCTTCCTCCCTTCTTCCTCTCTATCCACCTTTCCTCAAAACAGGGTTATTGTACCTTTTTGCAGATCACCCACACATTAATATTTTTCCATTCTTCCTTGATAATAATTGGTCAAAGGGGGTCTTGACCATTGTGACCTATAACCCAATTTGCTATTATCTTTGGCATTTAATTTTATTGGCTAACAACAGGATATACGCAAGTGGAAACCAAAAAGAGTACAAATCTGGGCGTGCCACCCCTTCAAGCGGAACACTTGTGGTTAGCATACTCTCACTTTTCGACCCTGTTTTTCAGTGAAAAGGGAGAAGAACCTTCACAAAATTTGAGGAAGATTGCCTGAGTCAACAGGCTAATTCTTTAAGACTGAACAAAAGAGAGGAGGTGGGGGCTATTGAGGAGGGGTGGGGTTTGGGGAAAAGTAGTGATGTGGAAAACTACTCATCAGCAAGTTGAGGTGTGTGTATTCAACTGGAGAAAGGGGCATTTAGTTTGGACATAGCGTGGGAGATCGGAATTCACCTATCACCAGACCAGGGGCATGATCAGTCCTGACCATTAGCTAGTGTCAAGGCCTGAACTTATGTCAAACACATGGACTCATATCAAGCACTTATCTAATATAATATGGGCTAACTTATCCAACACAAAAATGACCCCTACTATATCTTACACCACATGTGAGCACTGTAAAGTATTCCCCTCAGGGGATGGAGCCAGGGGTGGATTAACCTCTTTGCCGCCCATAGGCAAAGAGGATTTTTACTGCCGGAGGCAAGGGGCGAGGAGAAATCCCCCCTTTTCATCTATGAAAATCACCACTGCCGTGGCAGGATAAAGCATGGTGTTAGTGGCTCGTGGATGACTGCAGGGAGAGTAGATCGGGGTGAGGAAGGAAGGCCACTACTTTTTAAAAAAACTTTTAAATTAAAGTGCTACCCATTCATGATTTCTCCACTGCAGCGGCCCCTTCCCTCCAGTAACATCCGTCCCTTGCTTGAAAAGAGTGCAGGCCTCACCTGGCTTACTCACTGCTCGGCTCCCCCTCATTTCAGGCAGCTGTTTGCTGCCTGATCACCTATTTCTCCCTCCAGCAAGGGAGAGAAAGCAAAATAAATACTGATCGGGCAGCCAATGCCCGAAATGAGGGGGGAGCGCGCACTCGGGTTCTCTGGAGCCTGGGCCATGCCCCCACTTTGCGTGTGACATCACGCTAAGCAGGGTCTGCCTTAGTTGCATATGAATGGGAGACTTGATGTGTGAGCACTGTAAGATATCCCCCTTAGGGGATGGAGCCGCTGCTCTGGGAAGAGCAGAAGGTTCCAAGTTCCCTCCCTGGCAGCATCTCCAAGATAGGGCTGAGAGAGATTCCTGCTTGCAACCTTGGAGAAGCTGCTGCCAGGCTGTGTGGCTGTGTGGCTAGATGGACAAATGATCTGACTCAGTATATGGCAGCTTCCGATGCTCCTATGTTCCTATGTTGAAGAGTGGTATACAGGGCTGGCTCTGTGGGATCTGGCACCCAGATGCAACATTCTGTTGAGTGCCCTTAGTTGTCGTGAAAAATAAAAATTTGAAATACAATTAGTGCTGCCATAGGATTTTATGTAAGTATGTTCATAACTTTGTACATAACATAATTATGTATAGAATATATGGACCTTGAAGAAGCAAGATAGAAAAAGCATCTGGAGAGATCAGTATTACATGTTGTGCCTTAGGAGAAACTTACTCAACAAGGTGAATTAAATATAGTTAGAGAACATAAATGTCATTTCTTCACTGAAGGCTGTGCCAGCTATATATTTTGCTTGTGGGGTGGCGTGCTCCACATATACCATCTTGAGCTCTTTGGAGGAAGGATGGGGATTAACAGACAATGTAACAAGAAGAAGAAGAAGAAGAAGAAGAAGAAGAAGAAGAAGAAGAAGAAGAAGAAGAAGAAGAAGAAGAAGAAGAAGAAGAAGAAGAAGAAGAATAGAGATGTCACAAGAACAAAATAAAATCTTATTCCTCAGTGCTACCACTTTACAGATTTTTTGGAACTTTTGCAGAACTAGTCTGTAGAGGCAAGAAAGTTGGCTTTATACCAATAATATTTCACACATATACTGTATGCCACCCTCAATATGCCTAACATACATTATATTGTTGTAATTCTGTCTAAGTCAGCATCAATTCATCTGCTGAATGTGTTCCAGTTGCTCTTCCCTTTAATTTTGAGGAACTCTGCAAATCCATTTATAAAAGGCTTGGAGACAGAAGTATAAGCAAAACAGCAAGAGTATAATAAAGGCATAAAACCATAAAGCAGCAAAGCATTCAAACAGACACCAGCACTCCGTGAGCTGATATCAGCTGACTCAAGGCGATTGGACAGTTTTGGTGTGGTGCCTAGAACTATATAAACTAGGCATGATGTGAGTGTTTCTGGGTGGAATTGCTGGGTAGCAGAGATGGGAGAGAGAATGGCTCACCTAAAATCCTCAGTTGAGCTCAATTTGAACTTAGGACTTTCTTATCCATAGCTCAGTCCTTGGCTGCTATGCTACAGTCTACAGATAAGTATACCTGGAGGCCGCACTCCAATACTGTATTATCAGGTGGGAACTGGCAATTCATACCTGCAGTGAGAAAGTTATCTACAAGATCCAAACCGGTACAGTCATAAAGGAATTATTTGTATTTGGGAAAACTGAATCTGCAGAGGAAACATTACCACACCATAGTTAGAACTAGTCACATATTTTAGAAAGTAGATTTAATCACTTCTATTTGAGTAATCAGCATGAACAAAATTTAAACTGATCGGTATAGGAAGGCACACTTGATTAATTTTGATACCTATTTTGGTTCTGGTGTTTTACCATAAGAATGAATGAATCTTTAATAAATTAAAGTTGTCATTTCCTTCTAACAATACATGGCAGCTTTTGTTCACTAAGCTGTTATCTCACACTTCTTTCAGTGTCTCTCAAAGGCTGCTGTACTGGTTTTGTGATATTCAATGTTTATTTAAATGTTAAATAAACCAGTTAATTGGTCAAAAGACAAATGATTAATCAACTCAAAATTCTCAAGACAGAACAGATTCCTCAAACAATTCTGCTTTAAACATTTTCTCTTCTATATTCAATTAAAGCAAAAAACCCAACAAAAAACAGGAGATCAAAATCTAGGAAGGGGGAGGTAATTAAAAGAAACTCAAACTCAAAAAAGGGCTAGCAGGGGCCTTACCCCAGTGTGATCAAGCCTGAGGGCCGGGGATCGGGAAAACTCTGTTTGGTGGTCTGGTGTCACTGATATGGTGCTTGGTTCACCAGCGAAAGGAGGCGCAGGAGGGGATTCCTGACAGTTTTTTTCTTTCGCTGCTTCTTGCTGGCTGCTGCAGCCTGGTGTGAGGAAAATTGCCCTGCACGCTGGGAATAGCAAAGAGGCGGCACGGGCCTCGCACAATTGAACATGCTGCTGCTCATTCACAACACTAGTGACTGACTTGAGTCGGGCAGGCAGGGGCAGCGCGGGGCAGTGGTGTGAGTGATGGAAGGTGAGTGGCACCGGCAGAACACAACAAGCAGCACATAATTGTAGTTGGTGGCACTGCAGCAGGGCAGGCTTTGACGCCCCCCAGCAGGCAACGCCCCGATGCGACGCATTGCTCGCTTACCGGGATGAGCCGGCCCTGGGGGTATATAAATATTCATAGTAGTAGTAGTAATATCTACATTGATTGGCAGTAGCTTTCCAGAGTTTCAAACCAGTATTTCTCAGCCCTCCCTGGAGATGCTAGGGATTGAACCTGGGACCTTCTGCATGCAAAGCAGATGCTCTTCCGCTGAACTAGGGTTCTTTCCCCCAACTCCTCCCTCCTATTCCCTGCTTACCTGCACTGACTCTGCAACCTAAAAGGAATGTTCTCTTTGTTTAGCAAAACACCTGGCCATCGCCTCTCTGGGAGATGCTGAACAGGGAGGACAGGCAAAACAAGCCCCACCCCTATGGTCAATGTGGGTTAAATGGAAAGAATTCTTTATCGGCCCTAAAACTATCCACTCCTGCACTGTAGTCAAGGGAAAGTGGGCTGGTGGTCCAGCTGCCTTCAAATTGAGGATGAAGAGCTGGACTGCTTGATTCTGATGGCCCACCAGGGCTGGCCTCTCATTGGCCAGGCTGCATGAGTCAGGGGCAGCCAGCGGTTCGCCCCTCTGCCTCCCTTCTTCTCCTGTTGCTGCCTGCGACACTCTCCCCCTTCCTCTTGCAATGCAGGGAAGCAGCAGAAGTGGTGGTTACCCGGGCTGGGCACAGGTTGTTGCTTATTCATGAATCCTCACTAGATGGCAACATGGGGCCACTTTTCTTCTTGTTTGTAGTACTGCTGGTTTGAATACCTGTTTGCCATGACTACATATAGACAATGTAATATAGACTACAATGTAATATAATGTAATATACTACAATGTAATATAGACTACAATGTAATATAGACTACATATAGACAATGGGGCTATTCACACCAGCAGCCCTACCCAGGCTTGGAGCGGCCCTGATCAGATATTGCTTTATACCGAGTCAGATCATTGGTCTATCAAGCTCAGTATTGTCTACACTGATTGGCAATTGCCTGAGAAAAGAGGTGTCTTTTTGAAAACAGTCCGAGATGGAGAAGCTCTTATTTTGACAGGGAATATATGCCAGAGCCCAGGGGCAGCCACAGAGAAGGTCTGGTCCTGAGTAGCCACCAAACAAGCCAGTGGCAACCATAACCAGACCTCTCCAGATGATCGGAATGGGCAGGAAGGTTCCTAACAAAGGAGGCACTCTCATAAATGTTGTTTATTGGCTATATGTGTTCAAAGGGTGATTCACTTCTTTACTATTTTTGTCTTTTGCTGTGCTTTAGATTATTCAATGTGGTCCCCCCACCCTGCTCCTACTACCCTCCATTTATTTTAGAATAAGTAGCAGCAGAGAGAGAATTAATGTTCCTGGGCTCCTGGAAGCGTGTGAGTGCCAGCACATAGCCTTAGGTGTACATTAGAATTGGCAGGAGTCCTGCCACTGAGCTCCTTGCAAAAGCATTGCCTTTTCTTACCACATCAAATACCATAATGGGCACAACTGATGTGTGAATTATGGATGAGTATGAAATAAAAACACTGAAAACCTTTATAGAATTTTTATGTTCCTCTCCCTTTTTGGTAATCAGATCTTGATTAAGAGTTGGAATGAGCACCCAGGAGAACGTTAGGATTTCCGGTCTTGGCTCTTCACGTACGGTTCTCCTCTCTGTGTAGGTCAGACAGTTAATGATTCACAGGCAATAGAGTTCTGCTACAAGGAAAGAAAATATGTCTAAATGTCCATTGATCACTTTTAGAAGTTAAGTGACTTCTCACGGCCTTTGATGATAGCAAATCACAAATGCAGGAAATGGCTTGCTAGCAACTCCCAGGCCTCTGGATTGGGTTATGGCATGATGCGAGAGAGGGTCTCTGGATTCAATGAACTGATTTGGCCCCTGGATCATTTTACCAACATGAACCCCAGCACAAAAGAATAGCAACTGGGAACAGATGGCAGGTACAGGGGGTAGGAATTAAGTCCGGGCTCAGTAGAGCTTAGTCTCTGGACCTGTTCTGAACCTGGCAATGCTTTGGAACATCTAGGAAATCATAATAATTAGAGGGCCATTGAGCATGTACAGAGCTTTTTCTCACAGCTTAGCAACAAGAAGTTCCCAGGCAGGGTGAAAGGATCATAGCCATGAGATAAAACTGAAATGAATGAATATTCACAATATGCAACATTACACACACACACACACACACACACACTTACTTACTTACTTACTACATTTATAGTCAGCTCTTCCTCCAAGGAGCCCAGAATGGTGTACATGGTTATGTTTATCCTCAAAACAACCCTGTGGGGTAGGTTAGGCTGAGAGATAAGTGACTGGCCCAGAGTCACACTGTAAGTTTCATGACTGAACGGGGATTTGAACTCAGGTCTCCACAGTCCTAGTCCAACACTCTAACCACTACACCAGACTGGCCCTTATGTCCTTGCAGCATTAGGTGATGATGATCTTCTTAGCAGACTGACAATTAACATCCTGCAAATCCTATGAAAATGATTTCTAATATTTAAAAATAATGAGCAATTAATTGCAGACTCTCTGCTGATCAAATCAAATTTTAATTATGATCTTTGATCAGCAAAACAAGTATAGTAAAAATACAGTGGAACACACTACTCTTAACTATTACATATTCAAAAAGTAGGGATGTGCAAATCAATTCAAATCTGAATTGATTCAATTCAAATCTGGGTGATTAGAGTGATTCAAATTTGAATCAAATCACCCCTTAAAAGGGCAATTTGATTCAAATTCTAAACACATTTTTGAAATTTGATTCGAGAGCCATTTGGCACCTATTTTGAACCATTCAGGCTCTCTGGTTGGTTCAAAAAAGGTGCCAAAACAGGGTTGAATCAATTTGAATTCAATTCAAATTTGAATCAAATTTTCAGACTGAATTTGAATCGGATTCAAAATGAATTTTTGGAGTTTGATTCAAATTCAAAATGAATCAAAAAATTGTGTCATGCACATCTCTAACAAAAGGATTAGCATTATGAATTACTGTTATCATAGTTACAGTTGTACCTGCTGTTCTACAATACTTAATCAATATTCTCAGACATCAATGGAGTGTGAAACTATTTCACGATGGATTCTGCAAGTTGCCATGCAAAATTTGACAGTATTGTATGTCAGAGTTGAGTCCTGATCCACCATAAAAATCTCCGAACATACTGGTGTATTTACTTAAAAGGGTTATATAAAAGATTTTCAAAGGTCATGATAAAAAGAGCAGTATAACAGGGCTTGCCCCACTAGTCTCTCTGCTGTTATCGGAACAATTATGTTGGTTACCTGGCTGTACCCCAAAAGCTTGTACTTCAGGATAGGACCATCAGACATGAACCAAACCTACGCTTTGGAGGCTGCATTTACTACACAAAAACAGGCTGAATTGCAGTATTTTATCCAATCTCTGAAAGTGCAGGTCAGGGGTATAGTTATAATTGAACAAAGGGGACAAATGTCCCTGGACCACTGAGGAAGAAGGGGTCCACCAGCTAGTAGCTTGCTTTTTGTTCTCCACCTTCTGCCTCTCCAAAAAAGGAGGCGGGCCAGAAGCCAAACCACATTTTGTCCCAGGGCCCACTCCGACCTTTCTGCACTCCTACATAAGAACAGCTCTGCTGGATCAGGCCCAAAGCCTATCTAGTCCAGCATCCTGTTTCACACAGTGGCCCACCAGAGGCCTCTGAGAAGCCCACAGGCAAGAGGTGAGGGCATGCCCTTTATCCTGCTGTTGCTCCCTTGCAACTGGTATTCAGAGGCATCTTGCTTCTGAGGTTGGCAGTGGCCTATAGGCCTATATCTTGGTCCAATAGATGTTGACTGTGCCTGTACTTGAGCATAGCTGGGCACAGAAACAGAAACAAGCTGTAGCCCTATGCAGACATTACATTGTACCTGCATTCAGATGTCTGTACACTCATACATGGTGTTGTGTGAATGACTTTGCCTGTGTTCATTTTAAAAGTGAACATGGGAATAGGCCCCCTCAAATGCAGGCTGCAGATAGGATATGTACTACTATACCTGCAATGAACACAACCTCTTAATAACTGTAACTGTGTACGGATCTATATCTGTGTACACTGTATCAGTGTTGAACCTAATGAGGTCATTCTCATGACTAGCCCTACTGGGGTAGGACAGGGCTAGCCCGGGTAAGGCTGGTCATGAGAAGTGCTGGGATTGCTCCTGATACCGCTGCTTCTCTGCCAGGTAGCCCTTATCCTAAATCCAGACAGAAAGTCAAGTAGGAGAACAAGCTAGCACCTCCTACTTCAATCTGTGGTTGTCTGGGTGCTCGTGCTGCTGGCAGCCATCTTGGCAATAGAGTCCAGGGGCAGGAGCAGCCCAGCAGCAGGGAGTTTTCCCAATGCACTGCGCTGCTCACACAGTGCATTGTGGGATACCTGGCAGCCAGGCTTCCTTCCCTCCTGCTCCCGATCATTGCTGGGCTCGCTACAACGACCGTCATGTGGATGCAGAAGTGGTGGAGCCCAGAGGAGGCTCAGATCATCTGGGGGAAGGCAGGCAGGTAGGACCTTCCTTCGCCCCAGCCCTCCCCACTTTGGTTGTGTGAAGAAGGGGTGTAGCTATAATTGAGCGGATGGTTTCAAAGAATCTGGGCCCCCCAGCTCCTGAGGGCCCCCAAACTCCACCCCTCCCTATTTTCTTCATTAACTCCCTCACTCTGTGGGGCCTCCGGGGAGAGAGGCAAATACGATCCCCCTCTTCCCTAGCTACAACCCTGGTTGTGCGAATGACCTTAAAGTGTGAATAGGGCTTAGGATTGTGCGCATGATCCAAACAAAGTGAATCCTTTTCAAGGATCCTTTTTGAATCCTTGATTTCAATAGAAGCATGTGTTTATATTGACTGGATTGTGTTTATATTGACTTGGTTGTGCATGTTGTTTGTAGGTTCAGTTTTCAGGTTAGGGGACTTTGCACCTTCCTTTTTTAGAAACTAACCACAACTGGCAACCACAATCCTTTGGGGAAAAGAATTCAAAACTATTGCAATGAGCTCCACTGACATGTAAGTAGCTCATGTTTGTAAAAACCATTTATTGGCCAGCTGCCAGCCCAGCTAAACTGAGTTGCTTAAGAGCTATCCAGCTGCTTATTAAAATTTAATCCAAGCGATTTTTTTTTAATGTAAAGAGAACTGGCTTGTAAATATTGCTTTTTCTTCATTTCACCACAAGGAGGCGTCCGCAGCTCAACTATGTCTCAAATACAGCGCAATAGGTCCAACCACTAAACATTTCTATAGAAAGGAAAGTCCTTTTCTGTCCAAATTGCAAAATGTTTATCCATCAGAAGAATGTCAAGAAGAAGAAGAAAGAGGAGGAGGAGGAGGAGGAGGAGAGCCCATAATGCCAACCACTGATCTCCCAAGGGGAATGCATTTCCCCCCAGCATAAATTGAAGGCAACAGGCAAACAATAGAGGAATGGCCCCTTAAAAGAAGTAGTTATTAATCTTTGGAGATCACTATTCGCATTTATTTATTTACTTATTTATTTATTTTATTGTTAACTTTGTATACCGCCTTTCATTAAAACAATCCCAAGGCGGTTCACACAAAAATTAAAAACAAGACTATAAAAATGACACAATTAAAATATTGAGGTAAAATATAAAACAAATCTGACTAAGAAGATTTAAAATACAAGCATAAGAACAAGCATTCATTTAAGAATGAACCATCTCATTCACCTCTCTTTTAAAATAAAATTTTCGATTTTATTAAGAGATATTTTTATGGCAAGAATACATATATTTGTGTGTGTACGTGTGTGTACGTGCAAGTAGTGTGTGTGTGTGTATAAACCCAAGTACCTTTAGCAGTTCCTGGTAGTGAATGACTCCTCCCCTCCCTCCACTGCCTTGCTGGAAAAAAAACACAATATAAAGATTTACTTTTATGGGTAGAAATTGTTCGGGGAACCTGTCAGTTTTCAAGGTCAGGAGGAAGCTGACATTCCAAGGCTGTGATCCTTAACACTCATACAGCCTGATGCCCTCCGATCCTTAGGAAGTTTACTCGGAGTTTAGTCCATTGCGGTTTACTCCCAAGCAATCAGAAGACAGATTGCCTCTTTGAAAATAAGTTCCGCCGTCAACATCGGTGTGGTGGGGTTAATTCGATTTACTCAGGCGAATGGCTTTATCCGAATCTTTGCTTCTCGGGCTGAACTTAGGGGCTGGTTCCCACATATGCATGTTGTTCTCACAGACCTTCCCCTTTGCTGACTTGGTCACGGCACAAGTCTTTCTCTACCGATAGCCGCCTCCATCAAATTGTGTTGCGTTCGGGTTAGAGTTTCGATTGTTGTTTGAGATCTAAGACAGCTGTTTCACACGTGCAAACCACCGCTTCTCAAGCCAACACGAACACTTGTTTGCTACTCTTGAGTTCTCAGCTGGATAGAAATCTCAGTGCCTTTCTTTCCCTATGTATTTACAAAGGTGATATGGGCAACTTGAAATACATACATACAAACACACATAAAAAGTATTTTTATTATTATTGTTGTTGTTATTTAATAATAATAATAATAATAATAATAATAATAATAATAATAATAATAATAATAATATATTAAAAGGTGGTGGTGGTGGTGATATGCAATCCAGCCAAAGTTGGCAACTATATACGTCCCATTTGACTTTAGTGGGAGAATTATCTATGCACTCAGCCAGTTTTCAAATCAATGTGTCTTAAATACATGATAAATTATTCAGTTTTGGAGGGTGCCCAGCGCTAATAACAATGGCTGCCATCCTGACTAAATCGACTCCAGGCAGTCCCTTTGAAATTAAAAGGAGAAGTCAGACTCGTCTTGGTAATTTCAGTGGGACTTGGTCTAGAACATTTCTTCAGGATGTCAGCCACTGATCCGCCTTGGGATTGATTATTTTTAATGAAAGGCGATATACACATTTAACAATAAGATGAATAAAAAGGACCCTGTAGTTTTTAAAAAAAACCCCCAACACCACTCCCTCTGTGCCCCCCAGGATTGCTGATCTACTATGCATACGTTCAAGTTTTACACTGCCACAACCGTAGAAGCTGCTATTCTCAAAGCGACAATAATCTGGTCACTTTCCTCCGCTGCTTTCTGCCCCTTGACCCGCCTGTAATGCTTAGTAGACGACCCCTTGTCCGTATAGAATCGCTTCGCTTTTGACACGCCTTTTCCCGGGAACTGCGCGTGCGCTTGTGAGAAATGGGCGGGGATTGCTCCCGAACGTGCGGCTGCGATCCGTGTTCTTCAATAGGAGCTGAAGCAGCCTAATTGCGCGTGGGGCTGGCTGTGGTCGCTGCTGGCCCAGACGAGCGCGCGGCTCGTTTATTTCGAAGGGGCCGGCGCGGCCCGATCGTCTGTCTGCGTGCTTCCTCTGGAGCCAATTTGTGTGAACCTGTTACCCAGCAGCCTACTCCTGCTGCAAATAAAGTACAGCCGATTATTACGTAACTGCGCGGCTCGTGGCCTTTTCACCAGAGCTGATGCTTTCCCACGAAGACGCGAAAATGGCCTGAAATATAATCTAGAACTGGGAAATTAACATTAGGGCTATCCTGTGCACCTGATGGCGGCAAGGCAAGGCGATAACTATAGGTTTGTTGTTGTATGCATGTATTTATTTGTGCGATTTCTATACCGCCTTTCCAAAAATGGCTTTGGGGCGGTTTACACAGAGAAATAACAAATAGATAAGATGGACCCCTGTCCCCAAAGGGCTCACAATCTAAAAAGAAACATCATATAGACACCAGCAACAATCACTGGAGGTACTGTGCTGGGATAAAGAGAATCACCACTTAAAAGGTGCCTCTTTGCCAAGTTAGCAGGGGTTTCGATTGCAATTAGTCCCCAGGGTCCTTGATCAAAGGCACACTTTTCATATTCAAAATGAATAACCCCCCACTTCTGCCATTCGAAACAACAACAGGGCACTCCGTTCTCTAGGTAGTTTCTATTCAGATCAATTGGAGCCCCCAGTTCCAATTTCGGATCGGGTGTATATATTTTGACTGCCCTCTGGACACTATCTGCCATCATACGGATTTTTATATTTCCGCTTGTAAGGAAATCGCAGGACTGAACTTTATTATGAGACAGCATTCTGGACAGTACCACTTCAGACTTCAGGGGTGAGTGAGAGTCCTTAGACTGGAATCTCTCTCTCTCTCTCTCTGATGACTTTAGCCACTCTCAGACCTTCCCAATTCCCCCCGCCCCATCCAATCCTCCAATTAAAATGCAAATCAGTTGCTTTAACATGCAAACTGCTTGCACCCCCCTCGAAAAACTGTCCGCGCAACCACCACCTGCTTGTAAAGGCTGAACTGGTCTGGCAAACCTTTTCTTAGCCTCTTTTCTCTCTCCCTCCCTCTCGTTAATCTGAATGCAGCCGCTGGATATCAGCAAGAAGCGATCACGCTGATGGGGCGGGGGAACGGGGGAACGTAGCAGACCTCCCTTTTGTTTCTGTCCTTTTGGAGACTTTGAGGGGGATTCGACGAAGACGAAGGGATGGGGTAGTCCTCTTGCCTCCCGGGCCACGCAAAGTCAAGGTGAATGTTGTTGCCGCGGGTGCTCAGCGAGGTGCCGATCACGACCCTGAGTATCTTTTCCCATTGGACACGATCCAGCGGAAAGTTCTTTTGCGCTAGCCAGAGCTAGGCTTGCAGAGAGGAGAACATGCTGCCGGTAGATTGTGCCGTCTAGCAAGAACAGCGGCGGCTGCTGTTCTTGAGTGGTATCTGGTTATTGAGTGGTATCTTAACCAGCACCAGCGGTGGTGGGAGAAGAGACTCAACGTCCAGGAGCGCCATTCTGCCGGTGCAGAGCCTTTTCTTTTAGACTCCTCCCAGAACAGGGCTGGTTCCAGACTTAGTCATGACTAAGCACCATTGAAATCTATGGTCCAAGTTAGTCATGACTAAGTTCTCATTCATTGGATCCAAAGGGACTTAGACAGGGCTGCTTAGTCCAAATCCTGCTCATAAACTCGTGATTGTTCGTTTTGCGGGTTTGTCGATTTCAGACATCTCTTATTTCCCTCCCGTGCTGCCCAAACCAGGAGGAATGGTTAACCCCTGAAATTTGTAGTCCAAAATTCTCATTCTCTCTCACTCTCTCTCTCTCACTGTGGTTAAACCTCAGCTACAAACATCCCAGATTGTCCCGGGATGGCTCCTATAGAGATTAAGCCGCAACACACCATAAAAAGATCCCTTTGAGAAAAAAGACAGCGGCGGCCCGTATTGGATTATACCGCCCCAACCCAGGAAGATGTGGGTGTGGAAAAGGTTCTGTCCCTAGACACAAAAAATACAGAAAGGGAATTATTTAATTTCCCTCAGCCTGAAATCCTAACTTGGAAGTGAATTGTGGGGCCAGGGTTGAAAGAAAAGATGAAGGGGGTGGGGCGAGGGTAGAGATGGTCCATCCATCCTCTGTTGGAAAGAAACACAATGCTGGACAGTTAGATGGAGTTGATTTGGTTGAACGACAGCGGTCTTCTGGCTTTGCGGGTGCTAAGGCAGATAGACAGATGGACAAGTAAACACACACACTAAACTAGTTAAGTTTTTCCCTCTTGTCAAATTTGCCTTCGTCATCTCTGGTAACGATCCTAAATACGCTTTCTTGGGAATAAACTTTACTGAAATAAAAGAGATTTACAGTGTTTTTAAGACGTTAACAACAACAAAATTGACTAACCTGCGTCCATGTGTTTGTTTATGCCTTTTTTTAAAAAGGAAAAGATATATCCCCTTCAACACAAGATCCTGCATATATTTACTTAGAAGTAAATCCCGTTCATTCCACTGAAAGTTGCTCCTCCTCCTAGGATCGTGCTCCCAAACAAACCCCAGGGTGTGGAGATGGCGTTTTCTGAGTGCCCATTCAAAACTTTCCCATACATTATCACAGTAATCTTTAAAACGACCCTGTAAGGTTGGTCAGTATGGTCCACTTTCGTTCTGGCAGGAGCCTGGGCTCCTAGGGTAGAAATTCAACAGGTGAAGCTTTCCCAGCATGGACATATAGAAAGTTTCACTTGTTGGGTTGCTGCCTGTCTTGGAGCTGTGCAGGAGCCTTGCCTAGGACGGAGGTGGAAAGGTGTAGCAGTCCTAAAAAGTTTTAGAGTTCCGATATACAGCAGGCAAACCTGTCTTACCTCGGAAAATCTTCTCCTAATCGTTCCGCAAGTCTTAGTTCGCTTCCCCGGTCCCCAAGAAGTTAAAAAAAAAAAAAAAAGCCTGCAAAGAAAGAGAGCCTCCAGAACAAAGATAAGGCAACGGTAATTTAAAGTAGGACGGGATTGGGAGCCGAAGTGCCTACACCAGGCCTAGCCTCTCAGCACACCTACAAGGTGACCTCTTCCGGGGCAAATCCATTTCGAAAGGTAGCCTGTCCTAAGGGAGTTGGGGCTGTCGTTCAGTGTTAGAGCACCTGTTTTGCATGCGGAAGGTCCCAACCTCAAGTTCCCTCCCTGACATCTCCAGATGGGGCTGCCTGGGGAAAACGCCTCCCTGCAACCCTGGAGAGCCGCTGCCAGTCAGTGTAGACAACACGGAGTTAGATGGACCAATGGCCTGACTCGGTAGAAGGCAGCTTCCTGTGTTCTGAAGTGGTTCAAGGTCCGTCTCCAGCCTCTCTCCTCCACTTTGCGAAGGGCCTAAAGGTTCGTGCATCAAAACTGTTCGGAATGTGCAGATTCGGCTGTTCGGCTTTGATCACTAGGACTGTGAGAGCCTCTTGGGGCACCCTGGAAAAGCGAGTGGGACCGACGCGCGCCTCTTTAGGATGGAGACGTCTCTCCTAAGGGGTTACTATATTGCACAATAGCAATATAGTATTCCGCTGCTCCAAAAAGAGCCCCACAGCTCTCCCACCCTTAATCCAGCAGGGACCGTAATCCGGCAGGGCGTCTAGGAGTTCTGAACCCGCGGGTGCTACTTTGTGGTTTTGTTGCTGTTTCCCCTTGAGACTCGTAAATGTGTTGTTGAACCGGATGGCTAACTGCAGCCTTCCTCAACCGGCTTCGGAAAGCTTAAATTGGCCGCCGGCTAATAACAATAGGGACCCTGTCGAAATCCATTTCAATTAGTATGGAAGAGGGTTGTTGCTCAGAAGGTCCTGAGTAAAACTTTGCGCACAGAGAACAGTAAAGGGCACGATCCAGGCAATGGCAAGTGATAAGGACATGTTTTACAGGCTCGCACGCTGCCACTGAAAGCGATGCAGTTTTAAAAAGAGCATCACTTTCCCTTTGGCTGGGTGTTGTGGAAGGTTTGCAGAAATCCTTGTCCTCTCGTTTGGGGAGCAGAGAGTCCTTTTAGGAAAGCGGCTGGAACGGATTGCCTGAGCCGGTGGGATTTCAAGCAGCCTCTCCTCCATCTCCACCCCTACCCACAGGACGTGTTCTATTAATAAGCAACATCATTACAGAGTTCTTTAATGAGAGCGTGTTTGTGTATACATACACACATATACACATATACATACACACACACACGGAGGGTGGGGGTGGGAGAGAGAGAGATCTGAAGGGGAGATGAGGAAGGCGCGAGCATGTGTGTAAAGGCTGAGACTGGAAATTGCAAAATGAAAAGTAGTTAATAATCTGCGAAAGCGGGGGAGGAGGCAGCCCCTAAGGCCGCAATCCTATCTATGCACACTTACTTGGGAGTAGGTTTAGAGTGCTTTTAAGACATAAAAGCAGTGATCGGCCGCTTTCGGAATAGTTAGTGTCCCTGCCCCCTCCCCCTCCCCCTCGTAGACTTGGTTGTGTTTGCGACCGGTTTTGGCTTCGCAAATTGCTAGCCTTAGTTTCCATGCCGAGGTCTAAACAAATCGGCAAACGCGGAGAAGAGGGCAGGGTGGTGAGGCTGGGGGTGGAAGAGGAAGAAAACAAAACTTCCAGAGGAACAACCAGCAGACACTTTTAGGCTGGCCTCGGAGACAAAACGCGGGCGCGCAGTTGCCTGAGGTCGCCAACATCCTTCCAGTTCATATGGGGTAAACATGATTATTTTGACCGAGCAGCCCCCCCCCCGCCCGCAGCCCCGCTTAAACAGACGAGGGTTAAAACGCGGAAAGGGGAGAGGGGGTGGGTGGGCTCCATTCAGAAAAGCGGGGGCGGACTCTCTGTCTGGATTTGTTTAAGGAGCAACAAATTCATCTACAATAGTCGGGGAGGGGGGTGTCCACCATATGGCACTGAAGAATAGCTCTTTCAATAGAGACCAGATACCCCGGCGATGGGCTGACGCTGCCTTGGGAGCTGGCGGACTCTGTAGTTGGAAGAAAGGGAAAGGGAAAGAATGCAGGTTCTTCCCATTCGTTTTATTTTGGCTTTCGCTTGCAGATGTCTACGTTGCCCAGGCGCTTCCCTCCTCCAGCCCACCTCTTCAGGTCCCCGCCCCCGCCCTCGCTTTGTGTGTCCCCGCTCCCCTCTTTCGCTCCAGGTCGCCGTCCGAGTGCCTAGCCTCGGACTCAACAGGCTCCGCGCTCAATATGCAAATGAGCACCCTCGGCCAGCCCCGCCCCTTAGCTCAGTGAGAGGGAGGGAGGGAGGCGGGGCGGGCTTGGCTTGCGGCGATCCGCTCTCCAGATTTCGCCCCGTAAAGGAGGCAGGTCCTATCGGAGTCTGGTGCCCAGCTCTGCCCCTCCTTCCGCTGACTGTTTACTGACGCCTCTCCAAAGTTCTTGTCTTGTCCCCTTTATAGCTAAAGGAGACAGGGAGTGATGAAAATGTTTTATTACCTTTGAGGGGCTGTGTCTGATCTGTCAGGGAGAGAGAGGGAGAGAGAGAGAATCGCGGGGAGAAAAGGAAAGAACCAGGCAGACAAGGCACGCCAAAATATCCCAGCCAAGCAAGATAAGTGGAAGGTGAGCGGGGCTGGTTTTTTGATACAAAGGATGACCCGGGGAAAATAGAGGCGTCCAGCCTCGGCGATGCTGGCGGACCGGCGAGGAAGGAAGAGCGCATCCGGACTGCCTTGCGTTTAGACGGCCGACGGAGCAAGAGAAGGCGTACAAATTACTCATGACCCAGGAGGAAGGAGAGCTCTGCAGGCGGCGCGCTGAGCAGTGTGCGGGGGCTGCGCGGGAGAAGTCGAGATTTCGTGCCCAGGGAGAGAGGAGCCTGTCGGGTCCGCTGAAGGCGTCCTCCAGGCGCGGAGAAGTGCAGCCAAGCCTCGGCTGATCGACTAACCAGCCGGCCTGGCATTGGGAATCTGCGCCCACCCCGTCCTGAGCCCTGCCTGGCGACTGCTGAGTTTCTTGGGACGCGTGAATCGCTCTTTCCCTGGAAGGGGGCCTTTATCGTGCGGGTTTGCTTTCTGCCCTACGTGCGGGGTTGGCCAAAGACGCGACACTTTTCGGGGGGAAAGGAAGACACGAGATCTGAACGCTGCTCTGGTCAACCCGCTTATGCTGGCGAAGTGGAGGAAGAAGGAGAGAAAACTTGGAAGACTCCCCGCCCGACCCCACTCCTCACTCTCGCTATCTGGCATTCTAGTATTCCTTAAGCCCGCCACCCACCTCAAAGCTCCCTCTGCTCTTCCCTCCTCCCAGTTCTTAGGGGATTTCCCTGGGGTGGGGTGGGGTGGCAGCACTGTAGGCTGCCAGGATACACCCCCAATTCTAGCTGCCTAGTTTTTAGTGGCATTCTCTAGAAGGGTGGCCTCCTCCTCCTCCACACACACTCCTCCAAACTCAGAACTCAAAAGAAGGCCCATTTCCCTTGGAGAAAGACAACCATCTCCGTACTTTTAAAGACCCGCACGATCTGTACTCTTTAGCACCTTGTGCCCAGACGACGACCCCCCTATTATTCCCTTGCTGCACTCACTCTTTCTGCCCCCTCAGAAGTGTCTGGACTAGGTAGGGCTCCCAGCGGTGCACTCCCTAAAGCAAGAACCCCCCCCCAACCTGCACCTGAATGCTTCATTTCTGGGCACCCTCCCTCTAGAACCATCAACTGGGGGCCTACGTCCTTTAAAGGTATCTCGAATCCCACTTTCCAGAATCTCCAAGAAGATAGCAGCCAGGGTATTCATCCTGGCATCCGAGGAGGAGCTCAGCACTACTGAAAGAAGGCACTCTTTACCCCACAGACCCCAACACCAGGGCACCCTTCTGGTCAGTTCGTGAGCAGCAACCTCTGGAAGCAGAGAGTCCCCTTCCCTGTATCCTAGCACCAGGAAACAGCGGTTTGCACTTCTAGAGTAAGAAACTTCCCTTTCTTCGCCACTCCCAGGTTCTCTCCGCTGGGCATCGCCCGAGTGCAGCTCTGCTGGATCAGGGCCCTTTCCCGCCTCAGGGCACTCCCGCCTTTCCTCCAGTGTTTAGACCTGGGCGCCTCTTCGTGCTCTGTCCCCGAGCGCCCCAGATCCGAAGGAGCCCCCCTCTTCTTTGTTCGCCCGCCCGCCTGCCCCCTCCCAAACCAGGACGCTGGCCCCTTAGAGCGGGGGTCTTCTCGGCGCAGCCCCTAGGAGTCCGGCCCGGCCGTCCGGCCTGGGGATGCTGGCGGTAGGGCAGATGGAGGGCACCCCCCGGCAGAGCGCCTTCCTGCTCAGCAGCCCGCCCCTGGCCGCCCTGCACAGCATGGCCGAGATGAAGACCCCGCTGTACCCCGCGGCGGCGGCGGCGTACTCTCTGCCGCCCTCCGCTGCGGCAGTCGCGGCCGCCCCCAGCGGGCCCTCCTCGCTCTCCTCCTCCTCGTCGTCGTCCTCCTCGTCGGCCTCCGCCTCGCCTTCCCCGCCGCTGGGCTCCCCGACGCCAGCCGGCCTCAAGCCTCCCCACGCGGGGGCTCTGTCGGCGCTGGGCTCCCCCCCGCAGCAGCTCTTGGCCGCCACCCCGCACGGCATCAACGACATCCTCAGCCGGCCGTCCATGCCCCCCACCGCCGCCGCCGCCGCCTCCTCCTCCGTCGCCGCCTCCTCCTCGGCCTCCGCCTCCCCAGCCGCCGGCCTCCTGGCGGGGCTGCCCCGCTTCAGCAGCCTCAGCCCCCCGCCGCCCCCTCCGGGCCTCTACTTCAGCCCCAGCGCCGCCGCCGCCGCCGTGGCCGCCGTGGGCCGCTATCCCAAGCCGCTGGCCGAGCTGCCAGGCAGGACCCCCATCTTCTGGCCGGGGGTCATGCAGAGCCCCCCCTGGAGGGACGCGCGACTCGCCTGCACGCCGCGTGAGTACCGCCTGCGCTACTTCTCCCCTCCCTCTCCTCCTCCGTCGAAGACAGTTTCCTTTCCACTCCAAGAGGCCTCCGCTGAGACCCTGGCTAAGCCCCTCACCCCCAACGTTGCCTACTCCAAGTTTCCCTTCTCTAGCCAGTCCCAGATCTCACCACTAGGCGCTATGCCCTCCGACCTCGCATCCCACTTTCAAATCTGGGAGCACTGAGTCACCCACACCACTAAGTTCCCGGCGTCTTGTCCCAGTGTGTACTTCTTGGCCCCGCTGACCGTCACCCTTCTCTAGCTAGTTCTTGTCTCCCTATAGCTTACCTATACCTATAGCAAGCAGTGCCCCCTAAGCCCTCCAGTGGCCGCCGGCGCGCACGCACACGCACAGCTATTCCTCAGGTTGGGCCCTCCAGCCTCCTCCCACCCAAAGCCCCTGTTTCTAGCCCAACCCTTACAAGTGGGAACCCCAGTGATCTCCAGTGCCCCCTCTCATCCACTCTCTTCAGCCCTTCCATTGGGCACTGAGACCTCAATCACCGCCGCCCCCCCTCCGTCTAAACCCGGACATTAAACAGATCTCTTGGCTGTAACCCGCCCTCACTCCACCCCAAACCACGGAGTGGAAAGCTTGGCCAAATGAGGGGCAGGACCACCACCTGAGCATCGTTTATCCTGGGAGGATCCCAGGCCTTGTGCCCCCCACGTCTGTGTTTCTCCCCATCCCCCGCCCCGGTTTGAGATCGAAGCGTCCTTCACCCGGTCTGTTCCCCCAAACTAGAGAAGTTGCGCTTGTTTACAAAGGTCTCGGGGATAGATTAAAAGGAGGAATCGCGTGTATTTTGTCGATGGCATTTTATGATCCGAATTTGAAAGCTACTGGCTGTATTTGCCCAGACAAAGATTCTGCTGTTGGGAGATGCCTCGAGTGGATTCCCAGTCTCGGGAAGCGCTTTCGAGGCAAACTTCCGATCCTGGGGTGGGGGTGGGGGGTAGTGGGGAGCGGCAAGCCACCCTTGGTGCAGCATCTTTACAGGGCCAGAATAGAAAAGGGGAAAGAAAGAAAGAAAGAAAGAAAGAAAGAAAGAAAGAAAGAAAGAAAGAAAGAAAGAAACCCCCCTCACTCCTCATTAACTCTTTGAGGCCACATAAAAACTGCCTTCGATGCGCGCACGTCCTTAGGAATTAGGCCCACTCTGAATTCAGTGGGGCTCATTTCCGAGGACACCAGCGCAGGATCGAGCCAGGCCAGGCCTTCTGCGTTTCCTCCTTGGCATTAACTTGATACTGCTCCTGTGTTTTGCCCGCCGCTGTTTTGTCTGCCTTCGGCGCGGCGAGAGCCAGAGGCGTTGCCTCCTGCTGTCATTCGGGTAGCTTTTTGCCCTGCAATTCCTCCCCTATAAGGCGCTCCGTATTCCACCTCCCTGCATTTCTCCGACAGATTTTTAAATACATGTCTGCTTCCTTAGCCCGATCCCTTCCTGTAATTGCAGTCGAGCGGCCTGTTTCTTTACGGGTAAAAACCTGCACTTCCCCAGATGCCTGCCGGACAAAAGTTTTTTTAGTCACGAACTACTTTCTTGGATTCGGAGGGTACAGAGGTTTGGGGAAGGTGGAGCTTCTTTTTTCCTGGTGCTGTTGGATGTGGCTGCAGCAATTGCAAAACCCGTAATTATGCAGTTGTAAAACAAACGGCTTGAGCTGTTTGTACGCAAAATTGTACGCAAAATTACTCGGAAGTAAATCTAGTTTAATGTATTTTGGATAAACATGGCTAGGAAAGAACCGCTATTGGCGTTTTTGTTTGTTTCTGCTTCTTTTTCCCTTCTTTTCTTTTTTGGAGGGTTTTTTTTTTAAAGGAAAAAAGTGACGTTTATATTGTATGCACTTTGGATAGTGTTTTTAGATGAAACAACCTTCGCAAACGGCGGATTCCCGTGTACTGGAATCGTTTTAAGCTATTTCAGGGTATGGTGAAATACTTCATATGCCCTATAATCCGAGACATTTAAAGAATTGTTTTGATTCGTTATTTATTACTTTTTTCTCCATGGAGGACCTTTAGCCTAAAATAAATGCGTTTTTTAAGTTAGTAACCACACTATAAACATTCTTTCTTTCTTTCTTTCTTTCTTTCTTTCTTTCTTTCTTTCTTTCTTTCTTTCTTTCTTTCTTTCTTTCCAGTCTATATAACTATCCACCTATTTTTTTAAAAATAGTTCCTATTAAGTGTGATTTTAACTTGTTCTGGAATTCAGATAGTCAAACAATAAACAAAAGGACCCCAAATCGTCGCATTGCTACAAATATCGTACCGATTAAATTGTTTCCCATTGCAGATATTTCCCCTGTCCTCGCTGAGTCACTAAGAAGAGATTTAATTAATTTAATGTAATGTTTACAAACATTCCTTTTTAAAAATCCAATATTTCTCCCTCCCTCCCCTTGGCCCTTTTTCTAGATCAAGGCTCAATTTTGCTGGATAAAGACGGCAAAAGGAAACATACAAGACCTACATTTTCCGGCCAGCAGATTTTCGCGTTGGAAAAGACTTTTGAGCAAACGAAATATTTAGCCGGACCGGAGAGAGCCAGGCTCGCCTATTCATTGGGGATGACAGAAAGTCAAGTCAAGGTGAGAGCATCAGGTCAGATAAGGACCGACCCCGCACTCTGCCTGCTCGGTCTGGCTGGGCGATGCCGACATGGAACCAAAAAGGATCGGGCACGCCCTTCAGATCAGTTTCCTCTTGTTCAGACTAGGACATTGGCCCGGCACTGGCCCCATTATTGTCCGTGTAAACCTAACTATTTTTGCACGGATTTCAAAAGTTGCAATCTTTGCCTTCACTGTTATACATGGAAATAAGGTACAGATCTTTTAAGAAAGAGAACAAAATTATCACGATTCTTATTGCTATCGTCGTCATTATTGTTGGTGACAATTGTGGCAATGGTCAGTATTCAAGCGGCCTTCAATTCTAATCTCGTCGATGTGAAGGGAGCATCCCTCCAGCCTTACATGAGAGCACCGACAGCCCAATCCTAGGCAGGCTTAGGCGGGTGGGTGGGTGGGTGGGGGAGTGCCCCATTTCACTTACTAGGGAAGTGTGCATAGGGTGCAGCCTAAATGTTCGTTCTGATGATCCCCTTCCTGCCGGGTGAGCAACCTTGCCTGCTTGGAAATAAGTTGCCCTGAAACGGAAGGCATTTAATTCTTCCTAGGAAAATGCTGTGGAGAATCGTGAAAGGGAAATACTTTTAGGTGAATGCATTAAGAGATGCAAACACTCTTAAAAGGATTGAGGGAGGAGAGGGGCATGTTTAAAGGCCCAGATCCACACGGCCGTTAAGGACTCCTAAAAAAACCCTCTTGTCAACCCGGACTCTCGAGTAAGCCTCGCCGATTTCAAAGTGAGTTAAAAGGGGTGTTTATCTAGAAATAGCGCCTAGAGGTCAAAAGGCCTTACGCGTGAGAATGAATGGCGGGGAGAGAAGCGATTCTTTGGCACTAGTGTGCAAATGTGTGTGACCTGCAGCCCAGTGTAGTCATTGTGATATGAGTGGGGCAACTCGAGAGCGGAAATGACTTGTGGATCGCAGCCACTCGTGCTGCTGTTTAATGCCCTGTTAACCATTGCAGCCCTAGGTAATTAGCGGAGAAACTGTCAGGATGTCGGTGTTCTTTTCTGCTGCACTAGTCAGGGAGAGCAGAGTTTTGCCATTGACTCCAATGGGACCGCAGTTTGTATGACAGTGAGTTTACATTGTTGTGCTTTGGTGTACCTGAGTTGTGGGTCCTACTGTTCGGTCTTAACAAGAAAAGAGGCGATTGTCTACTCAAAAACGTCAATTTTATATTCAAAATCCGTCGCGCACACGCATATACACAATACACACGAGCGTACAGGGCGTTTAGTATAGGGACGACCGAGCCCCTGAAGTATTAAGGTTGCAGTTTTAAAACGACTTCCTCCTAGGTCAGTCTCATTGAACTTAGTGAAGCTTACTTCTGAGTAAGCATGGTATTGAAGTGCACTTGGGAGTCAACCCTAGTGTATCCAGTAGCAATTTACTTCCGAGTAAACACGCCCAGGATCGGGCTGCACTTCCACAGGAAAATGAAGCACGTGCTTGTGGTACAGTCCTCCGCGATCCGTAAGAGCTAAACGTGCCGAGTTGTGGCTGGATCGTGGCTCTCTCCAGTTCCCTTTTTTCCTCTTTTTTTTGCGCATGTCTGGAACCTCGGAGTTCCTCACAATAGTGTGAACCGAAGAGACCTTTCTCTGAATGGGATGAGAATGGAGTTAACAAGCATACAAGTAGATAAGATTACTCACAAAGGCCCCCCTCCCCCCTTGAATTTGTGGATATCAATGGAAAACGAGGCGAGCTGTCAAGTGGAGTTGATTGGGGATTAGAGGAGGGTACCGTGCATTTTTCCTGCTTGTTTCCCCCACTCCAAACGGAAAAATCTCTAGACGTCCTTTGGAACCAGTGTCTTAACAGTGTGTGTGAGAAAGAGAGCGAGGAAGGGAGAGGGAGAAGGGAGGGTGTGTGTGTGTGTGTGTCCCATTATAGATTGTCTCTTCTTCCCGGAGTTATCTGGAGACCCTAATTTGTCACTGTAAATATGTCGAAAAGGCTGTGAATAAATTAGCACCGCCTTGTACAATAGAAGCAAGGAGTCCATCCACTTATTGCAGTGAGGTTGAGAAGAAAAAATGGTTAGGGTGAATCAAGCTTTTGTTTTATTTTGTTTTGTTTTATTTTATTTACATCGGAACAGTGGGGTGTAAGTGGATTAATAGTAATACTGTCTGCTACTGGTGGTGATGATGATGATGATGATGATATGGGCGCAGCCAATGCAAAGGGACGGAAGTGTTTTGCTGAATTCACTGAATCAGGAGATATAGTTTTAAAAGGGAAAACGAATTTTGGCTAGTAAAATCCTGATTATGAACACATCCAGTCCAGAAAAAGTAAACCGCAAGACTAACATAAATCGCATTGATTTCAATGCCCGTTAAACGCGACTCTTTTTTTCTTTTTCTTTTCTGGATTTAATGACTTTGTAATCTTCTGTATTAAACTATCCCCCTGATTTCAGTAGGACGCGCACCTATTAGTACTATGTATGCACACCCTGGAGTAAGTCCCGAGGTGTCCAACGGTGACTATTTCCAGAGGGGTAGCCCCTGCCTCTTTAATCAAAAAGAACAAGAGACTTATGGAACCTGAGAGGCGGACACATTTCTGTAGCAAATCATAATCTTGCCCCATGGGGCTCGCTCCTAAATAAAGCCTGCATCGTATGCATCTTTTACCTGGAAGTAAATTCCACTGAAATCAGTGGGGCCTACTTTCGAGTAACCGACCGTCTATAGGTTCGAGAGAGGATTGCAGCCTCCCTCAGTCCGCCAGCGAGCATAGGATGGCAGGTCTTTAAACGGGACTAACTTTCTCTGAACCGGGATGGTCGATTTAAAAGGAAGCCAGACTGGAGTCGGAGGAGCGTCTTGAAGGCGAACTTTAGTTAGATCGGTGTATTAATTATGAGCGAAACAAACATACAACCCCGTTTCGTCTTTTTTAAAAGAAGAACTATAATTTATGTAAATGAGGCTGCTGCAAAGTGTCCCCCCGCCCAGCCCAGTCTAGGTTTTTTAGCCCGCTGCAACCCATTTGGGTCTTTGGGTGTTCAGCTCTGAGCACAGCACGAGGGCTTTCACCTTGAATTACACATGCAGTACAGAGATGGGGGCCGTTCAGTCAAGCTTAATGCACGCGGCTTTCGTCTGGATTAGAAGAAATCAAGCAGACGGAGGGGAGACCACAGAAAATAAGGAGGGAGAAAGAAGAAAACAAAAGCATGCGGAGTTTGACAGAAAACAAGAATGTATTAAAATAATGCAGTCCACCCTTTATGCAAAGCCTGGTTTTAATGCACAGAGCAACGTTTCTGGCAGCAATCCTACACATCGTTAGGCTATTTAAATCCCTTAGATTTTAATGGGATTTAAACAGCCGAATTGTATGCAGGATTGTAGCCCTGGTTTGGATACACCCGTTCCAAAAACTTAAAAACGTCACCAAGGTAATCAAATTAGGGGGGGGGGGAATCCGTTTCATCAAGATATTACCAACAAACCCACTCCTGTTAACCAGCTGCTATCACTGGGCAGCAGATCCAACAGAAGCCTAGCGCTTTTGCATGCTACTGATTTCAAAAGGAGAGGTAAGCAGTGCACATGCTCACCTCTGCTACAAATGGCACTTGAAAGTGCTTTTAAAAAACAGCTGGATCGTGTGCGTGGTTGTTGTTAGTGTTGATACAGCACGATCAGTGCACCAGGCTCTTTGCAGGAAAGACAGAAAAGAACAGTGCTGTGCCCCAAGGAGGTTACAGTTTAAAGTTTGACTGAGGGGAGAGAAGAGAGGGAAGGGATGTGGGAGGAAAAGGTAAGGGGGTATTAGTGTGAGCAAATGCAGTTGCTCACAAGAGAGGAGAGCTGGTCTTGTGGTAGCAAACATGACTTGTCCCCTTAGCTAAGCAAGGTCCGCCCTGGTTGCATATGAATAGGAGACTAGAAGTGTTAGCACTGTGAGATATTTCCCTCAGGGGAAGGAGCTGCTCTGGGAAGAGCATCTAGGTTCCAAGTTCTCTCATTGGCATATCCAAGATAGGGCTGAGAGATTCCTGTCTGAAACCTTGGAGAAGCCGCTGCCAGTCTGTGTAGACAATATTGAGCTAGATGGACCAATGATCTGACTCAGTATATGGCTGCTTCCTATGTTCCTAAGTTATATAAAAATGCATCATAATCATCATTCCACTTTTTCTCACACACACACACACACACACACACACACACACACACACACACTTCAAAGTGGTATTCAAAGAAAAAGAATAAGAAGTTGGTTCCTTGTCCCCAAAGGGCTCACAATCTAAAAAGAAACACAAAGTAGACACCACCACCAGCCACTGGAGGGATGTTGTGCTGAGGCTGGACGGGCATAGCTGCTCTCTCCTCCTACGAAATATAAAGAGAATCACCTCTTTGAAAGGTGACTCTTTGTTCAGTTAGCAGCCAAAGGGGCACCTTTCTCACGAGTAAGTCCCACTGAAGGGAACTGAATTAACAAGCATTTCAGCCTGAATCTGCCCTTGTTTGGGGATGTGGCTGAGAGGTTAAGCCAAACCATCCCATTGTAACAGCAATAAAAGGGCCAAGAATGTACTTATTGCTATTACTAATTGTATGCTATTATCAATTGTAATTACGAATTGTATGCTATTACTAAATTGTAATTAAGTACAAGAATGTACTTATTGCTATTATTAATAGTATAATGAGAGTTCAAATAATTTGTTGCAATACATTGCCTTAAAACATACCTCTGCTAATATTGGATATATATTATGTCAATATTTATTCATAATGACTATATTTTACAAAAGCTCCAGTTTGTTTGAAGAAACGATTGTTTTTATGTAAGGTAGCAACAATAAATGAATGCTCCTATCCTTGAATGTAAAATGAAAGCAAGGGAACATTACAAATATCTGGTGTCACACTTTTATAGCAGCAACAATAATTATGGAAAAGATAACAATTACTGATACTAAAGTAATGTTAATGACAATCATACACTATTAGTTCAAATGATTCCAGGTGAGAGTAGCAACTAAACATTAATTACAGCTATTCACAATGTCTGAATGTGGGATTTGATGCAGCATATTTGTACAGTAATAGGAACAGAATTTCACCTGATATAAAGGAAGTATGTACACTGTGTTATTATGAATAGTCAACTCAGTTAATTAAACAATGCAGACTAGTTGTGCATGTAAATGATTCTATAGAAGATGGATTGACTGCCAGTAACATTCATGGCAGTAATAAAAATGAAGTGCATAGCAGCACAATCCTAACCTCATTTACTTGGAAGTAAGTCCCATTGACTTATTGGAAGTAAGTCCTGTTGACTTACTGGTAGGATGCACCTCCCAGTTTTTCAAACTAGTAGCTCTAGTTGGGGAGATCCAAATGCACACCACCAGACATCAAACGAGTCCCACAGGGCTCAGATGGACAATCTGATGTGTGTGGGAGACAGATTATAGGTTATGCATGGAAGATTCCTCTGCTGGATTGGGAAGTGTGTTTAGGATGGCCACTTAAATTGCAGGATTCTTGCTCCACCCTGAAATCACTGTATTAGCATACAAACTAACAGCTGCTTGGCAGTAAATAGCACATTTATGGTAGTTGGGTTTACTTGGAAGCAAGTCTTATTATGTTCAAAAAGGGCTTACTCCTAGGTAAGTGTGCATAATGTTTTAGCCTAAGACTGTAATCCTAGGAACACATAAATGGGAGCAAACTCCTACTGAATCCTATGCACACTTACAAAGCAGTAAGCCCCACTGGAACTTACTTTTGAGTAAACTTGCACAGCATTGCACTGGCCAATGGCTAATGCCTATGTACTCTTACTTGAGAGTAAGCCCTGAACTTAATAGGATTTATTTCTGAGTAAACAAAGGATTGTCCTGCACATTAAATAAATAAATACACTGCTAATCTAAGACAAACCCTTTTTGTAAGTAGAAATGCCATATAATGTTGGCAGTAGTAATGCAGAAACTAAAAGGCGGGGGGGGGGTGGGAGAGAGAGAGAGAGACCTCCTGATAAGTTTGTTACTTTGCACAAATTTCCACTGGATGTGAATTCCACCTTTAGCTACATGATCACTTGGAGACAGGTTCCACTGAGGTTCCTGCCATAACTGAGTAATGTGGTTCAGGCATAGCTGCCGATAGTCCCAATAGCCAATACTAATAAGGGCTTTATGGGGAAAACAATAACTCCCTTACGGAACTGCCACAGCAGTATTAACAACTTAAAGAGAATAGAAAGAATATTGATAATGCTAACTTAATACTAACTTTCCTCTAGAAGCATCTCTGTGATGCTGCTTTGTAGTGTATAGGAAAAGAGGAGAATAAATATTTTAAGCAAAGAAATACATAAAGAACTTGGAGCCATAAAGGCATATTCAAAACTCTGTAGTGTAGTAGTAACTACTCAATTAAACAAATCTCACATCAACTGATCATATGGAGTTAATTAATTAATCAATTGACTAAAGCATTAAATTTGCATAAATTTGCATGCAAATACAACAGTAATTCTAAAGGAACATATATAGTGGTCAAAAAATAACAATAAATGCATGACATTCTCAGAAGAAATGTTTTCTCCAACATGTGAGAGGAGGGGAATGCTCTTCTAAGTGGTACTCACCACATGGTTTTTATACTAATATTTACAACTATATCTATATCTATCTATCTATCTATATATCCCAATTCATCAAAAGCATCCTTTAATTTTTAATTAATTTTTAAATGGAAGGTACCTTTCAATTTTAAAACACTAATTTAACCAGTGAATTGATTAAAGGTTGAAACTCAATAGCTGAATGGCCATAATAGCATGATTGATAACTATGGGCAGGACTGTGCTAACTTTGGCGAGGAGTAACTTTTTCTTGGTAAATAAGCATTAACTTTACTTTGGTTTAAGCAGATTTGGTCCCCGGGATAATTTTCCTGGAAATTCTCTTGTACAAATCTCATAGGCAAAATTTCTATTAAGTGCAGTAGCACTGATTCCCAAGCAAGCAGGTGTCCATCCAGGTGTGTAAACTGGCTTACACTCAAATGCTTCCTTTTAACTAGACTGTGGACAGGTGTCTTGGTCCCACATTTTTCCAGAACCAAATATCCAGGTACTTGACCTTAATTTAGATATAGATCCACAAGCCAATAGAATACTTGATTGATTGATTGATTGATTGATTGAATTTATTGAATTTCTATACCGCCTAGTATAAAAATCTGTGGACATTAGTGGACATGATCCAAATACCAACAATATGTCAGGGCAGGAGAGGAGAGGTGTGAGTGCAGGAGAGGAGAGCTGGTCTTGTGGTAGCAAGCATGACTTGTCCCCCTAGCTAAGCAGGATCTGCCCTGGTTGCATTTGAACGGGAGACCACATGTGAGCACTGTAAGATATTCCCCTCAGGGGTTGGAGCGGCTCTGGGAAGAGCAGAAGGTTCCAAGTTCCCTCTGTGGCTTCTCCAAGATAGGGCTGAGAGAGATTCCTGCCTGCACCTTGGAGAAGCCGCTGCCAGTCTGTGTAGACAATACTGAGCTAGATAGACCAATAGTCTGACTCAGTATACGGTAGCTTCCTATGTTCCTAATATCACATACATGACATTGTGGATTTTCCTCCAAATGAATGAGCAAAATCTACATCTCTGAATCTAGCAAGGCTGAGGTGTGCTGGAGGGGAAACAGATTAATGAGCCCCTGGTGGCGCAGTGGTAAAACTGCCGCCCTGTAACCAGAAGGTTACAAGTTCAATCCTGACCAGGGGCTCAAGGTTGACTCAGCCTTCCATTGCTCAAGGTTGACTCAGCCTTCCATCCTTCCGAGGTTGGTAAAATGAGTACCCAGAATGTTGGGGGCAATATGCTAAATCATTGTAAACCGCTTAGAGAGCTCTGGCTATAGAGCAGTATATAAATGTAAGTGCTATTGCTATTGCTAATGTTCTTGAATGACTACACCAAGTTGGAGGATCAGTCTGGTGGTGGTCAAGGGACTGCCTTTCTGGTTTTTCTGCGTGCACACTCAAGAACCCGTCACTGAAAGTATCTATGCAGGGCTGTCCTTGGAGAGCCCTGGCAGGGTGTGGGGCCTGGGGCAAATCAGCCAGAGCGGGCTCCCCTTCCAGTTAATTCTAATGGGGGTTAAGAGAGTGGGGCCCCGGGTGCTTGCCCTGCTCGCCCTGCCCTAAGGACAGCCCTGTATCTATGCTTTAACTCACTATGTTCATGGATAGCCATGTTGGTCCACAGAAGAAGAAGAAAATCCAAACAGGCACAGTTGGGTAATACTTTTATTAAAGTAAGTTGTGCTGTCACGCTGTGTCGACTTCTGGTGACCACGGAGCCCTGTTTGGTAGAATACAGGAGGGATTTACCATTGCCTCCTCCTGCACAATATGAGATGATGCCTTTCAGCATCTTCTTATATTAGCACTAACCAAAATAGCACAAAATAGTGAGAAAGCTTTTGAGTTATCCAGAAGTCTTCATCATGCTGAATGTTAAGCAGAGCAGGAAGGCAGGTGGGAAGAGCAAAAGCTGGACAAGATGGAAGAGGCCCAAAGCCTGTAAGCAGGAGCCATCGTGTTGAGCAACACTGCCATTCTATGCATTATTTGAATTGGAGGGGTGGAGTGGGGAGAACTTGGCTCCCTTTTCTAGTGGTGCATCTAGGCAATCTGGGCACCTGGACCACAGATGCCATGAGGCTCTCCCCCTGCCGCAAGACTTGCGACAATCTATTCTAACTGCGCAGGTGCACCCGAGCACCTCACAGTTCTCAGAGGCTGCTGAGCTGGACAGCCAGGCTCAGCGGCCGCTCCCGCTCCACTCACTGCCACCATGGAGGGGAAACCTGCTCGCCTCACCCCCCAGCCTCCCACATGGCAGCTAGAATATCGGCAGTCTGGCCTCGCGGTGGTGGGGAGGAGGGTTCACAGCAGTGGCAGGAGGCCCCCCTTGACCTTGGAGGCTACGGGCTGGGTTCCCAAGGTCCGGGGGTAAGAGCGCCTCTGTCCTTATCATATCTCTCAGCCCCCTTAGAGAAGGCACTCATTCACACAATCAAAGTCTGTGTTCTACCCCAGATTTGGGAGCTGTGTGTGCTCCCAATTTTTGGTTGTGTGGAAGCAAGGTAGGAGGAAAACCTGGGCAGAAGAAAGATTATGCAGAAGCAAGGGAGGAAGAAAACCTGGGCAGCTTTCCCTCCTACCTTGCTTCCACACATTCAAAAACTGGGCGCGCACACAGCTCCGAAACCTGGGAAGAACACAGTTTTTGGTTGTGTGAATGATCTCACCGTTTTAGAAAGCTACAAGCCCTGAGCCTTTCTGGAAGGGCGGTATAAAAATTGAATAAATAAAATGAAATGAATAAATAAATATGGGGCATAATATGGCTAAATTGCAGGGATGGTGGTGGTGGGTGATGGTGGGGAGGGATTCAGAGGGTGAGGCATGTGCCTCTAGTCTAGGCCTTAAGGTCCTCTGCCTGTTTTCCCAAGATTCAAGCACTGAGCCTATGCATGCTTTCCGGTTAGCAAGAAGTGGAGTTAACTTCTGACTACCCTTGTGTAAGATTTCATTGTTAATTAGATTAGATGCTGCTAGATGCAAAACAAATCTCAGGTTGCACCAGTGGCTACCAGGAAAAAGCGCAATGACTCTTTCCCTATATATACACACACACACACACACACACACAAGAATTTCTTGGATCCATCTCCAGCACTAAGCTGTCTCCAGTGCTACCCTTTAACAGAAACACTGTAACCATCGTGACACTTGTTTACTTAGCTGTGGGAATAATAATTGCCTTCATGTGATCAGGCAAAGAAAGCTCTGCTAAGTTGGAAGGTACCCAGAGACATGGTCTGGCCAGAATTAAGCACCTTTTGGTCACATTGGAATCAATGGGAGTGTAAGCCACATGCTTACATCTCTTCCATTAAAATCTATGATTTTTAAATTAATATTTTTGGCTATAGCCATAGGTTTTGGGTTTTTTAAAACTATTTTAAGTACACTTCTTCCAAGCTAACACTGAGCCACAAGACAGGCTAGAAAAAATATTTGTGGGCTAGTAAGTTTGTAACCCTGTTTGCAAGGCTGGTCTAAGTAGTTGATTTCTCCTCCTTTGAAAATAACTGTTAGCAACTCTGGATGAATAAGTATTGGTTGAAAAATTATTCAGAATTCAGTTGCTTAGAATTTGACATGATTCTGTTTTTTTAAAAAAAAAATTTTTAAAAAGTAAATCAGATTCAAAGTTGTTTAACAATGACTCAACTATCAACCTTGTTAAAATTTCAAAACTAGGAAGAATCCCAGTGGCTTCCTTTATTTCACAGATTTATACACACTTTAACTACTTTGTCCTATGCAGTCAGGATGTTTGAAGAGCAATAAAAAGGCCACAGCTGCAGTGGAGGTGTAGGGATGAAAAGGGATAAGATCCTTTAACTCTCTTGCCTTGAGCACAATTATTTCAGGTGTTTATTTTCCGCGCATGCTTCGTGGTGCAGTGGGGGTTCTAACGGGAATTACTGATGTATTCATACAGTTTTTATCCGATTCTTTCTCCAGCACACTCTGGGTGGTGCACATGGGTGGTCCTCTTCCATTTCATTTTCACAACTGTCCTGTGAGGTGGGTAGTAGAGCCTGTGCTTTGCATGATGACCTGCTTAAAGTCAGAAGTTCAGTCCTTGGTCTTTCCACATAGGACTGGGAAAGACTCCTGCCTGAAACCTCGAAGAAGCCACACTATCAGTCAGTGCAGTCAACAATGAGCTAGATGGACCAGTGGCCTGGCTCAGAATAAAGCAGCTTCCAATGTCCCGGTGAGGTAGGTTAGGCTTCGAGAGAAGGTGGCTGACATCCCGACTAGTTCTGCACCTGTGCAAAGATGTTGCGCGAGTGCAAGGATGTGATGCCAAGTAGTTCCGCAAAGGCAAATGTTTCTGTTCCAGACGAATGCTGGGCTCAAGACATGGCACCTTGTGTTGCATGACTACTGTTGTGCACGTGCTCTGGTAGCGCTACAAGTTGGGCAGCTTCCTGTAGCTCCACAAAGTTCCTAAGTGTATGCATGTCATGTGCAAAGTTCTTAAGTGTGTGCAAGATTTCTCATGCCGTGCTAGTGTAACAAATATGAATGCGACAAATACAACAAATACTTATATACCTCTTTCCAACAAAATTTCCCAAAGTGGTTTACATAGATATAAATGAAGAAATAAAATGGCTCCCTGTTCTATCTGGTGTCTATCCTAGGTTTCTTTTAGATTGTGAGCCCTTTGCGGACAGGGATCCATCTTATCTTATTTATTATTTCTCTGTGTAAACTGCCCTGAGCCATTTTTGGAAGGGCAGTATAGAAATTGCATTATTATTATTATTATTATTATTATTATTATTATTATTACATTTATATTCTGCTCTTCCTCCAAGGAGCCCAGAGCAGTGTACTATATACTTGAGTTTCTCTTCACAACAACCCTGTGAAGTAGGCTAGGCTGAGAGAGACGTGACTGGCCCAGAGTCACCCAACTAGTATCATGGCTGAATGGGGATTTGAACTCGGGTCTCCCTGGTCCTAGTCCAGCACTCTAACCACTACACCATGTTGGCTCTCTATTTTTATTATTATTTCTTGTTTACACAGTCAGACAGGTGTTATTGACTGGTATGTTTTATCCAGACATCGAGTCCTTCCCAAGGACCTGGGATGGCTGAATTTTATCATCAATACTGTTGGTTATTATAGATATTGTTGCAAAATATAGGCTGTTCCCAGTAAAGCTGCTTTTTGTAATTATTATTATTATTATTATTAATTATTATTATTATTAATTATTATTATTATTTTACATTTATATCCCGCTCTTCCTCCAAGGAGCCCAGAGCGATGTACTGCATACTTGAGTTTCTCTTTCACAACAACCCTGTGAAGTAGGCTAGGCTGAGAGAGAAGTGACTGGTCCAGAGTCACCCAGCTAGTATTATGGCTGAATG
This sequence comes from Hemicordylus capensis, assembly GCF_027244095.1. Lineage (NCBI taxonomy): Eukaryota > Metazoa > Chordata > Lepidosauria > Squamata > Cordylidae > Hemicordylus > Hemicordylus capensis. The sequence continues at coordinate 19,601,779 of NC_069661.1, read as the reverse complement.
AGGATTTGAACTCTGGTCTCCCTGGTCCTAGTGCAGCACTCTAACCACTACACCACGCTGCAACAACAACAATAATAATTGAGGGAAAGTGTTACCACTTGACAAGTCCCTCAACCTTCACCACACATTAGCATGTGTGGCAGGAAAAAAACCTCAGGCTCACACAACATTTGCATGAATATTGATGGCTAAGTAGCTTGGCCATGGCAGAAAATGTGGTCAATTGGTAGTCTGCATTCAGGGGCGTTAACTATAATAGGGCAAGGGGAGACAGTTGTCTGGGGGCCCACTGCCTTGGGCCCCCCCCGAGGCAAGTCACATGATTGACTCCCCCAGCTGCACACCCGCCCGGGCTTCCTTCAGTTGTATTCATCCTCCCAAATTGATGTGAGTGTTAAGACCTGGAGCTACCAGAACAGCATGTCTTTCTCTAGTACCATTAATTGACTTGCATCATCCACAATTTACACAACCTGTTAAAAAAAAAAAATTAGGATGATGCTATATATAGAGAGATAGAGATGATAGAGATGACAGAAATAGATAGATATAATTTTACTATGCTTTTTGTTACCACTATTCAGCCTCATTTAAGATTTCTTTACTTCATGAGCTGAGCTTCGGGGGGGGGGGGGCATTTTAAAATCTTGTCTCTGGGCCCACTCCAACCTTGCTACGCCCCTGTCTGCATTCATCCTGAATATGGAATCAAAGGGTGGTAGTTACTCTGGATTAATTAACTGGGAAGTGTGATGATCTTGCATGGGTAGGGAATGGGTATTATCCTCACAACTGAAGGCACAACTGAATGAAAGTTAAGGCCTGAATTCGGACAAAGCCGGAGTGGGAAACTACCAGGGAATCTCATGTACACTGCCTTCTTGAACTCCTGGTGGAAAGGCAAGCTATAAATGGGTAGTAAACAAACACACCCATTCCTGGGCATGCTATTCCAGAGTAAATACAAAATGAAAGGGTGCAGTGCTGTGTATGCACGTGAAGGAGAGCTGTGCGATGTTTAGTTTAGTTTTAAAATGTCCATATTGCCTTTTTGCCAGAGGCACTTGGGGCAAAGCAAAACGAAATGGAAAGTGTGGGTCAGTGTGGATCTTTGGAGAGTGTGGGAGGAAGGCTCAACCTTATCCAACCCCTCCCCATTAATCCTACCTGCGTGGGGGTTGGTTGTGGTGAGTAGATGGGTAAGATTGTAATCTGTGCCCCTGGAATACAGAATCTGGAGATGTTATATCACTTCGGATCAGAAAATCTAGTGTGGGATCCTGTGGTTAGTCCTATGTCTGATGGCCTATAGCAGACGATTCCTTTTTTCCTATGCCAGTTGTCAGTGATGATAAGTAATGCAAATTAGAGAACTAGGGCTTCTTATTTTATGTATTATTTATTTATAACATCACATTTTATTTATGTTTTATTTATTTTTCTATGTAAACCATTTCAAGAACTTGGGTTGAAGAGTGGTACATAAATATTCCTTGTAGAAGTAGTTCTAGTCACTTAGGGTGAATTAACCTGGTCTGATGAATCCGGGTTGATTAATAAATATTTGATCCGGATTTGATTGAATACTTGATCCGGATTTGATCAATCCGGATTTGTTAATGAATACCCGATCCGAATTTGATTAATCCGGATCGGTTTTGCATATAAACTAGCGTCAGATGATGACTTTGGGAAGGTAATCCATCCCTCTCCACCTCCTCTCTGCTTGGGTCTCCAACCTCTGCTCCTTCCCTCCAGGTTTGGTTCCAGAACCGGAGGACCAAGTGGCGGAAGAAGCACGCGGCCGAGATGGCCACGGCCAAGAAGAAGCAGGACTCGGAGACGGAGCGGCTGAAAGGCGCGTCGGAGAACGAGGAAGACGACGACGACTACAACAAGCCGCTGGACCCCAACTCGGACGACGAGAAGATCACGCAGCTGCTCAAGAAGCACAAGACGACGGGCGGCGCCAGCAGCGCCAGCCTCCTCCAGCTGCACACGTCGGAGACCGAAGGCTCCTCCTAGACGGCGCGGCCGCGGGCGGGAGGGAGGGAGGCAGGCAGGCAGGCGGGGAGGGAGAGGCAGTTAGGCGGCAGCGGGAGCGGCCGGGCAGGACTGCGTTGCTTTTCAGACACGTGTACAGATCTATTTTTCTATCTGTCCGGAGGAGGCGGAGAGACTCCAGACGGCCCGCTCCTCCTGGACGTGGTGTTGGCTGTTGGGTTGCCCTCGGCGGGCGCTGTGCTCCCTTTCCTCGGCACTGCCCGGCAGCTGCCAGAAGCAGGATCGGGGCCGGGACCCTCTCTGCCCGCCGCCCGGACTCCGCTGGCCAGACTCAACTCGCATCTGCTGTTGGCGACTCTTTGTAAATACGCGCGAGTCCCCCGGATCGGCCAGCCGCGGACTGCTCTGAGACTGTGAATATTTAACATGTAAACATACTTTGGTTCGTCGTGTGTGTAGCAAGAGTGCGTCCCTTGGGTTTCCTTTACTCACCGCGGGGCTTGGGAAAGCTGGCTTCTCACATTCTTCTCGTTTTGGTTTCGGTAGTGGGGTTTGTGGCACATTAACGCGGGGAATTATTCCTTTAGTTCGCCCTTTCTCTCTTGTCCGTCCCCCCACGACCTACCCTTCCCCTGCCCAATATTTTTTAGCAGGTTATCGGTGCCAGGGTTGGAGTTCAGAAAAGGAGATCGGGGAAGAAAATGCGTACAAATAAGTGGTATTTCTTGGAGTAGGGGCAGGCAAGCTTTGGGGTTACACAAGAGTCTTCCTCAGGTAGGAAGCAGAGTTCTGCGTGATGCGAAAATTTGCACAGTTGGCTTCAATTTCAAATTGGAATGTTGTGGCTGTGCTCCGGAATACATTTACTTGGAAGCAAGCTCGTATGAAATCAACTGGACAAACTTCTAAATAATTATATACACGCATCTATCCTCTTCAGATTCCCCTTTACTGCCTTCTGTTCGACGGAGTCCTAGAAAACGAAACTAATAAACTCTTTTGCTGTTTGCCAAGTATAAAATCGTATGTTTCTTTCTTAAAAAGGCTCGTCAATAACGGCTAAATTTATTAGTGTATTATTTTAAGGGTATTTTTAAAAAAAAACAGGAGAGAGGAAATTACACAAACACGAAATCAAAGGATCAAAAAAACCCTCAAAAACAATTTGGTTGGTTGACTTAGAAAACAACAACCCTTTCCAAGTAAGGTTACTGTTAAATTTGCTATGGAGATTTATTCTAATTTCCTTCTGCTCAAAAATCCTTATTTTTTTTGCAATTGCATTTGAAAATGTGGAGTGGTTTGGACTTTTTAATTGTATAACAGATTCTACTGAATGTACATGGCGCTCGCTCTCTCTCTCTCAAACCTACAAATAACGTTGTATTAGCACATTAACCTTTTTATTAATTTAACTTATATGGAAACGTTTCGGTTTGTAAAGAGAACACGCACTCCCACACCCTGTGCAAGACCAGTTCAATGCAATGCGCTTTTGTTTTGTTTTAAAGATAAATCCATTAAAATAAGTTAGAAGGAGTCTATTGCTTGGAAAAGAAGGGGATGCGGATAATGCCATCTCGCCCGAGATTAAATAATAAAATCGGTCATGCAGAAACGGATCACCTATTCTAGTTGCTTTCTACCCATTCTACAGACAGAGGCCGTTTTTAAGAGCAGAGAGCACAGAAAACGAAATGCATATCAAAACAAGTGGCCGTTCTTTCCTGCTGCCCGTCACCCCCTCCCGCTTTCTGCCCTCTTTTACTCTGGGAAGTTCTCTCGGGGGAACAAAAGGCTTCGTGGTTTCCATCTTTATTCGGCATTGGGTCATTTCAGGCGAATCCGTCGCTGGGCATTACTTGGTTTGGAAACAGAAGAGAGACGCACAGAGCAATTCTCGCGGGGGCGGAGGGGAGGGGAGGGGAGGGGAGTAAGTGTTATGATGAATGATGCTGGACGGGAAGGAATGCCTTCTAGGGTTAAAGACGGGGGTGGGGGCGGGAAACCCACAGAAATCTAGAGCACTAATTTATCCTTTTATCAGGTTTAAAGGGTTGTTGGTTTCTTTTGTCCTCGAAGGAGGACGATGGAACTCATTGCTACCAGGTGGCGTGGTCGTCGACAGCTTAAGTGGACTTCAAGGATGGCTTGGTGCCCCATCAGAAAAGCAGTTGCCGCCCACCTGTCCGCCGCACAGCTCGTCCACCCAGATATGTACTTTATCTCTTCTGTGTTCCCCTCAATCCTGCCCCCTCCCCCCGGAGTTACCACTGACTGTAATCAGGAAATACATAAATTGGTGGAGGAGAGATCTTTTATGCCTGAGAGCTAAAGTAAACCTCCACATTTGAAAACAGCGAAGAGTCCTGTGGCACCTTAAAGTCGATAAAATAACAGCGCAGGCTTTCCTGGATTACAAGGCACGTCTTCGGGTGCATCAGAAAGAAAAACGAATTGCTACCCCTGTGTGCCCCCAAACGGCCACGAAATGCAAGGATATAAATCCCATACAGACATTATTTTGTAACTGTATCTGAGAACAGATGTCTGTACGCACCATATGCATTCTTTAAAAAGCGGATCTAAGTACAGGCGCCTGGAAATGCAGAGTACAGTTAGGAAGTGCATATGCGTTGAACATGTGTGAACGACTGGAGATGCAGAAACGGTGCACAGATTTTAAGTGCACTGAACACATAACGTGTGAATAGGTTTGTGAACATTCTGTAAAAAGCCTAGATAGACGCCTATGAGATAAGCACAGCTGATCACTGCCGATAACAAAATCCTCCTAATTTTGCGAAGTTTATGTAATTTGGCAGAAGGCCAATGTTTCGATCCACAGGGCTCGTCCTCTGAAGTGCTTTCCAAGTTCACAGGTATAGGCTCTATAACTTTGAATTTCAGATAGTGGGGGGCGGGGGCGGGGGCGGGCAAACAGAGTGCTGGAGTAGATAGGCCTGGGGCCTGATCCACCAAGCCACTTGCAGTGGTGGGTTTATCCGAAGACTCATAATTAATTGAGGCTGGAGTGTGTGTGTGTGTGTGTGTGCGTGCGTGTGCGTGTGCGTGCTTTAAATAAAATGGCACCACTGATCTGATCTTCTGAATCAAAAGGAAGCGGATCTACTGCAATGTATAAGGACAAAGAAAGGAGATTACTCTGAGCAAGAGGTGGAGGGGGGGCGGTTTACTAACAAGGCCATCTCAGAAAGATGCGTGTACCCGCGCATTTCCTAAACACAAAGATTTCCGTCCCTACTCCTCGCCCCAACACAGTTTTTAAAACGCCGGCAAAAATCAGCATGGTTGTGTCCCTCCTGAAAAGTCAGCGCCTTTAATGAAATGACATCTTTGCTTCATCGGAAGAGCAGCAGATGGAATTAGGCGAGCCTCGTGGAAGACCGCGAAAGACTGGTTTCAACAACTTTCAGTTGGAAGAAAGTTTAAGTACTTGGCATCGGATGGTCCGAAACAGGCATCGGATGACCCGGATGGCATATTTACTCGGAAGTAAGCTCCACAGAACTCAGCGAGACTCACTCTCGTCCTGGGCAAGTGAGCATAAAACTGTAGTCTAATTTGAAAGTAAGCCCCTATTGAAATAATAGACTTACTTCTCAAGTCTCTCTCTCTCTCTCGTTGTTTGAAGACACTGAAGAGTCTTACACACGCACGTGAAATCATAACACTATACAATTCGTTTTTATCACAAACCCCTCACCAAGTGCTTATCTTTTAAAGAGGCGTGGGCCGCAAAGAGCACAAGGCTGATCACTTTTTGAAAAGCGAACAACTTTTTTCTTTCGCTGACACCAAGACAAATGATCACTTGTGCTTTTTAGAAGTAGTTTGTTTCCACAGATTTTTTTTTAACACAACGTATCCGAGCAGAAGAAACGTTGCATAAGAAGGGGCGCGCACTGATGTTTCAACGCCTATTTTCTGGCTCCTTAGAAAATGAGTTGATTCATTTCTGTCTTCATTTATCCTCTTTTTTCCTTTTCCTTTTTCAGATATTCGATAATGCATTTCTCCCCAACCGCGTTTAAATTGTTTAATCAGTTCTGCAACGCTATGGCCTGTACGTTTTGTAACTTCCTGTTTACAAGAACGTATTGTCCTAAATCTGAAAGAAAGATTCAAGATGGGATGGCAAACCAACTAATCCAGCATGGTGTAGTCCTTAGAATGCTGGACTAGGGCCGGGAGACCCAAGTTCAAGTCCCCATTCAGCCATGATACTAGCTGGGTGACTCTGGGCCAGTCACTTCTCTCTCAGCCTAACCTACTTCACAGGGTTGTTGTGAGGAGAAACTTAAGTATGTAGTACACCACTCTGGGCTCCTTGGAGGAAGAGAGGGATATAAAATGTAAAATAATAATAATAATAATAATAATAGTAATATGCCAGGATGGCAAACTTTCAGGTTGCACAGAACTCTTGCGCTGACTAGCTGCCTTCTGGAATTTCAGTACAACAGAGATACTGGCTCTTTTCCACTGAAGCTCACGGGCAGAAATCTGCATATAGGATGAGCTGATGCAACAAAGGGGAAGAGCCCTTTAGTGTAGAGGAGATCGTTAGTATAGTGCAGCTTTTCCTGACTCCTACACATTACAAAGTCTACTTGCTAAATTCCTTCCTGCACAATATGAAGGCAAAAGATGTTCTATAACTTTTGCTCTGCACATAATTATCAGCACCTCACACATATTCTGTCAATAATCCTTAACCCAGTCCTGTAAAGTAGGTTAGTTTTGTCATTGTAATTTTCTGAGAAGTTTAAGATCATCTAGGGTATTTCTGGTTGGAGTGTTTCACCCAGGAATGATACACCTTGTTCCCTCATTTTTATGAGATGTTCACATGACCTGGTGGTCATCCATCTGTTGCCAACCTGTACCTTTTCTGTGCTTAATCATCACTTTTTAAAACTGTATTTATTTATTTTTTAGAACAAAATATTTAGAATGCAACAGAACAGACAAATTGCAAGAGAGAGAGAAAAAACCACACAGACCATACACTTTATTAAAATTCCCCTTATAAATCAAATCAATAGGAAAACAAGATTTAATACATTTCCCTGACAATCTTTTTTTAAATGGAAGAAACACTGTATTGTATGATATAACAATGAACCATATATCAAATATATAATAATGATGATACAGCAAATGAAATTGTATGCAATCAAGCACTAAACATTGTAACAATTACCATACAATTTATATGCAAGTATTTGTATGCTTATTGTCACACACACACACACACACACACACACACACACGAACTCAGTTGTCCACAGGAATTCTATTCTGCACTACAACCATAGACAATGAAACTGTGGATAACAGGGCATTAAAGTCAGTGGGATGGGGGATGGGGGCTAGATTCCTGGAGGCTGAAAAATGGGCCAAAAACTGGTGTGTGTGTGTGTGTGTGTGTGTGTGTATGAAAAGGGGGGTTGCCCCACTATGCTCTGTAGGTCTCCAGCTGTCCAGGAATGGCCCCCAAGCCCCAAATTCCCAATTTTTCCATGAAGAATCACAGAAAAAATGCTTTAAAAATAGAAATGAGCCACAAAATGGCTCCTCCTCACAAAATAGTGGCCGGAAATGAACCCCGAAGTCATTTCTGGCCACCTAGGAACCATGGATATGTGGATTTTAATGCTTTTGTATCTGGGGATGAGGTTGGGGGTCAGTTAGGCACCCACGGATATGCAGAACCACAAATAGTTATATAGCGAGGTCCGTGTGTGTGTGTGTGTGTGTGTGTGTGTATAATATTTACACACACACACTCCTTACATAAGAAGAGCCCTGCTGGATCAGGCCCAAGGACTATCTAGGGGTGTGCACCAAACCAGTTTGCCCAGTTAGGTTTGAGTCCAGACTGGACTTGAACTGGACCGGGCATGTTCGGTTTTGGCACTCCAAACTAGAACCCCTGTTTGGCTTGAGTTTGAGCCATTTGTCATTTGGGAGGCAGGTGGGTTCAGGGCCACTGCCTCCCCCTCCCCCACTTTTGTCTCCCCTTGAGTAGCCGCCCCGGTGCCTCCATTCTCGCCAACAGTTAAAGGTTTTTAAAAAAAGATTTAATTGGTGCGGCAGGTGCGGGGTGAGCGTGGGGCAGTGGCAGGGCTCTGGGGAGGCCCCCCCAACATTTGGAGGCCCCCCCTGGAAACTGGAGGCCATGGACCTAATCCCCAAAGTCAGTGGCTAAATCCACCTCTGCATGGTGTACTCAGTGAGGCTTATTCCCTTGTAAGCATGCCTAGGATTGCAGTCTGAAAGCAATGACATTTTAGGGAGAGGAGATGACTTGGCATATGTTTTGGGCTGGTATGCAATCCAGGGGCCCCATTGATTGAAGAGGGACAGGGCCAATTTTCTGGCCACTATCGTTGGTTAAAACTATGGGCTCACTGAGAGGGGGAATAGATTCACAAGTTACTAATAATATTTTTAATTTTAATATAACAATGGGCTAAAAAGTGACCTTGGCCCCTGCATGCCAAGTTGTGGATGGATCCGGCCCACCAGCGCATTTGAGGTGTGTAGCCCTGGTGGAGACCATAATGAGCTAGATGGACCAAGGGTCTGACTTGGTAGAAGGCAACTTCCTGTGTTCCTATATACAGGAGGGATAATGGGAGAAATGCACAATACCTCCCAAACACATGATGCCTCAGGGCTCCTAGCCTTGGGACCTCAAGATTTTGTTGGACTACAACTCCTATCATCCCCAGCCATGATGGCTTGGTCACTGCCTAATGTATCCTTTTAATTTCAATGGGACTACTTTGAGCAATTTCCCTTATGTCACCCCATGCTTCGGTTTAGATTGCCTTTTCTTTAGTGCAGGGCTGTGCATCTTTGGCCTTTGAGCTGTTTTGGGACTACAACTCCCATCATCCCCAGCCACAGAGGCCAAGGGATGACGGGGTTGCAGTCCAACAGGAGGGCTGAAGTTGTGCAGTGTTGCTTTGGTGTATGGAATGGCTCGAGTGTTTGAGTAATCCAAAACGATCAATTCTGCAGGCACCTAACGTTGTGATGTTCTAGGCTGGTGATGTTTAACCTTTCTACTTTCAGGGAACCCTTTTCACATCTACTCGTTGGCCATGGAACTCCAGCTCATTGCAAAGGATTCTGGGAGCCCTTTTCTTTGACCAGTGTTGCATGAGACTCAGTTCATGGGGGGGGGGGCTGCCCGTCGCTTGAGAGCGTGTCCTTGAACCAGCCCAGCTGCATGTAGGTGGGGAACAGCAACAGTACCCAAGAACATAAGAACATAAAAACAGCCCTGCTGGATCAGGCCCAAGGCCCATCTGGTCCAGCATCCTGTTTTGCACAGTGGCCCACCAGATGCCTCTGGAAGCCTACAGGCAGGAGTTGAGGGCATGTCCTCTCTCCTGCTGTTACTCCCCTGCAACTGGTACTCAGAGGCATCCTACCTTTGAGGCTGGAGGTGGCCTATAGCCCTCTGACTAGTAGCTGTTGATAGACCTCTCCTCCATGAAGTTATCCAAACCCCTCTTAAAGCCATCCAGTACTACTGGACAAGCTGGCCTTGAAGAAAGTTTGGCTGTCATTCGGGGCAGCCCCAAGTGGCAGGGAGCTGTGGAGCAAAGTCCTGCACTCGGCCCCCCCTGGTGTTTCCACACCTGTGCTTCTGCTTCCCCAGACCCCTTGGCATGTCCCCCTAGCTTACTTCAATGGGGAGAAAGGGAGAGGGCCCAGCAGTGGATGGGCATATTGCAGGCCCATAGCGAGTCTAAAAAAAATTTAGACATCATCCTAAATTATTTTTTAAAAGGTTTCGTAAATTGTGGATGATGCAAGTCATTTAATGGTACTAGAGAAAGACCTGCTGTTCTGGTAGCTCCAGGACTTAACACTCACATCAGTTTCGGAGGATGAACTGAAGGAAGCCCGGGCGGGTGTGCGGCTGGGGGAGTCAGTCATGTGAGTTGCCTCTGGGGGGGCCCCCAAGGCAGTGGGCCCCCAGACAACTGTCTCCCCTTGCTGTATTATAGTTACGCCCCTCCCTCCCACACACCATGACATGCACAGTATTTTTAACACATGGGTTCTTGAGGACACAAACAGCAACTGAACTCACAAGAATTTAAGAATATAAAACAGCTATATTTATGTATTTATGCATTAGCAGAAACATTTCAGATAGAAATGGAGAGCTGGGCACCTACCTGAGAGAGGCACCCATGTGAATGTTTCAGCTCACTGTCTTCTGTGTCTTCAGTGAGCTAGGAAGGAAAAGTGTGGCCACACCATCACCTATGTAGGGCCGGGTTTGCAGGCAGACTGGGGAGCAGATGCATCACCCCACCATCAGTGTGTGCACATGAATACGAAGGTGCCATGCCGTGCATAGGAACTCTGCACGGCTCTGATTGGAACCCTTGTGGTTGGCAAGGGATGACTGTATGTGCACGTGCAAACACACACAGTCACACAATAAACCAGGGGTGCACCAGTCAAATACTCTGGTGGGCCAGAACCAACCATGTCTTGGTATGTAGGGGCTGAGGTAAATTTCCAGCACATGAATGATTACATTTAAATTATTAAATTATTAATTATTACAAATATTAATTAAAGTCATTATTCGTTACCCCCAGCACAAGAAGGTAAAAGGAGGCTCCTAGCAATCTTTCCTGCAATTTTGAAAGGGGGCTGACCCCCACCAAGTCCATGGGGGCAAGGTGGCATTTTGCACCTCACCTCAGGTGCAAAATGCAATACTTTGGGTCACCCCTGGGGCCAGCAAAAAGGTTCCCGAGGGCGAGATGTGGCCCCCGGACCTTATGTTGTGCAGGCCTGCAATAAACTCACAACACTCACCATTTCTCTTCTTCTTTTTAACACCAGGGATATATTGCAACATTTTGTGTGGGTCCATACTTGTAAATAAAATAAAATAAAATAAAATAAAATAAAATACCTGACTATAGCTGCTTGCTGTCCTGACTATGTTTAGAGTGGTCCATGGGGTAGTGGTTGCTTCCTCTTTATTTCCAGTTGACTGCAGTGCAAGGACTGACTTCTGGCTTTCCAGGTAATTAACTTCTGTACAGAGGTCCAGCTGGCCACAGATTGCAGTTGGCACCATAACTAGGATTACATTGGGGTGGGAGTAGGGGCTTTCAGCTCTAATCGCTTGGTTAGCTTGATTTTGCCTGGGGTGTTTGAGAAAGGCAAGGTTTTAGCTATATGGCCTCACATTGTGTTAATAATGCCCTTAATTAATGCTTTTGTGGGGTGGGGGGCAGGTGTCCAGCCCCAAATGTGTTTAGGCATCTCACATGGACTACCCATAATAAGACTTTTATTAAGAAGCCTCATAGGTAATGCCACCATCAGGCTTTAGAAAAGTTGATGGAGGGATAAAATGTCAGTGAGTTTTATAAGGTTGGAAGTTCAATTGCTGGTATTTGGACTTTTTTTTTTAGGGCTCTCTACAGTGTATGTTGAAACTAGGAGAAATACGATGCTGGAAGTTCGAGGTGGGGGTGGGGAGAGATCAGGCTGGGAGATTTGCTTTCAAACTTTCAGTTAGCCAGTAAAAATGCAACAACCACCAGCATAACCAGAGATGCACCTAGGTAATTTTGGAGCCTGGACCTAAAGGCCTTTGGAGGGTCCCCTGCTGCAAGTTAAACATCATATTTTAACATGTAGGTTCTTGAGGGCACAAACCACACCACACAGGACAGACTAAAGAAGATTTGGGGGCCCCCAGGCGGTGTGGAGGTGCTGTACTTCAGCCCTGAAGTCCAGGGGTAAGAGCACCTCTGAAGTTCTGAACATATCAACACATCAATAAAGCTTTTGGTAGAAGTGGGGGCCTTTAACAGCCAATCTTAAACGTCTTTACTTGCACCTAAGCTCCTTTTCCACACTTACCTGGGAGTAAGCCTCATTGGTCTCTGGACTCGGGAGGGCGGGCCTTCCTTGAGCCTCAGGTTCAAAGGTGGGGGAGGAGGTGTTTGCAGGGGAAGCAAGTGCTGGGCTCCCACCCCCACAAGTGCCATCAGGTCTGGAGCTACCATTAGGCCAACTAGGCAGCTGCCTAGGGCGCAGACCTCAGAGGGGCGCAGAGTGTATAGTGTCAATGTGTTCAGAGTGCCCTTCTAGTTCAAAATGATTTGTGTGCCAAAATATTTTCTTTTGTATTTGAGAAAGATAATCAAAAATTGATGTCTTACCTATGCGTGCCATTTAAAATAAGTTTAGCAGTTTCAAGTTTTGTGCTTTTCATTTTTTTCTACCAAACATCTGTTTTTGAAAATAAAAGTTGGAAAAAAAATTTGGGGGGGGGTGCATCATGTTGTGAACTGCCCTGAGCTGTATTGGAAGGGCGGTATATAAATCTAATAAAATATCAATACAATAAAATAAGTACTTAGCCTTGCCTAGGGCACAGAATAGTCTGGCACCAGCCCTGGCTGCCATCCACGGCCACCTTCTGTCCTTGCCCTGCTGGAGCACTCAGAGTGCCCAACTCAGGCAGCAAAGGGTCTTAGACCCCCCCCCGCCCCCACCCCAAGTCAGTGGGACTTACTTCTGAGCATGTTTACTCCAGTTAGCAGGGTGACGGCACAAAGGAACAATGGAAGCTGCCATATACCAAGTCAGTTCATTGGCCCTTCTAGCCAGGGGTGTAGCTAGGGGAGAAGGGGCCCGTGTTTGGCCCTCTCCCTTGTGGCCCCTTGGAGTGAGGCAGACAATGCAGAAAATAGGGAGGGGTGGAGCTCTGGGGCCCTCAGGAGCTGGGGGCCCCAGGTTCTTTGAAACCATCTGCTCAATTATAGCTACATCCCTGCTTCTAGCTAAGTATTGTCTACACCAGGGATTCTCAACGTTGGGTCCCCAGATGTTTTTGGACTTCAACTCCCATAATCCCTAGCCCCAGTGGCCTTTAGTTGGGGAATATGGGAGTTGAAGTCCAATAACATCTGGGGACCCAACGTTGAGAATCCCTGATCTAGATTAAGGTTCTCAAACTTGGGTCCCCAAATGATGTTGGACTACAACTCCCATTGTCCCTAGCCATCCATGGCTCCTCATCAGTGGCTTTTGGCCAGGGATGGTGGGAGTTGTAGTCCAACAACATGAGGTCCCAAGTTTGAGAACCCCTGGTCTACACTGACTGGCAGCAGCTTCTCCAAGGTTTCCGGCAGGAGTCTCTCCCAGCCTTAGCTGGAGATGTTGCCAGGGATTGAACCTGGGACCTTCTTCATGCAAAGCAGATGCTCTACCACTAAACCTTGGCCTCCTAACCTACAGCAGATAGTGCTCACATGCAGCGCTACCAACCCAAATGCAAACCAGCTCAGATCCTGTTTAGCAAAAGGGACAATTGGTACTCATTACTGCAAGACCAGCTCTCCTTCCCTACATCAGATCTCCTCTGATGTAGATGAGCCTATTACCACCATATCAATTTAGGGAGAGAGTAATGCACCACTGTCCATTGAGTTGGTGATCATTACCCTTCTCAAAGCTTCACTCTGGGAGCTAGTTTCCTTAAAGTGATCGGCACCATTTAATGAATCCTTGACAATGGCACCCGATTAAAAGACACTTAATCATCTCAAACCAAATTAAGCACAGATTATCTCTGCCTTTTGCATCTCAGCAGGCCACAATCAGCTTGTGCGCCCTCCCCAAATGTGACTTTTAGCTTAAATCAACATCCGCTCTTGTGCATCTTTTTTCCTGGGGGCAATATGTGTGCGTGTTAGAGGGAATGCTTTAGTATGGACAGTCTTTATTCAGAGTACAAGCAAATGTAGTTAACTGGGGGATCAATTTCCTTCCTGTTTAATGGGAAATGAAAGAGCCCTTTTTAGACAGAACAGCTAGAGAAGGACTACGAGAATTACAATGCAATCCTATGCATGTTCATGCGGAAGTAAGTCATAGTGTGTTCAGTGGGATTTACTCTCAAGTATAGGGTTATACATAACTTTGGGCATGATCTGGCCAGAGCTGAGCACCATGCTGCCTGATTTTGTGTATGTTAACTTGGAGACAAACATTTCCCCAGGTAAGTGGAAGAGGGCGAAGTGAAACATTTTAAATATAATGGATCCAAACATTCTCCTAGAAGCAATTTTGACAAAATTTGAGAATCTGAGTGAAGGGGAATGAAACAGGAGAAGTTTAGGGATGGGTAAGAAATTCTTGTAAAGTTTCAAGAGAGATAGGCTACTGCTGTTAATGTTATAAACCCCTTAATTTCTTGAATATTAATCATAAATGTTCAATGGCAGCACTAAGATGGAGTTAGTTATAACTAAATCCTCAGTGGAATCAATGGAACTTAAGGAAGTCATGACTAATATTTCTTATTGATTTCAAGGCCGCTTGGTTTTGACTAACTAGTCTGGATGATGCTCACTTATTATTAGTAACATACTATGGTTACTTAACACATAGTGCCATTAGTGTACATTTGCACTTTACAGAATATCGTAAGTAAGACAGGTCTCTGCCTTGAGGAGCCAACAGTCTACATTTAAAGGAGAAAAGATGAATGCAAACAGAAGCAGTTACTAGGGAAGTGTGAGCCGGCTCAGTTCGAACTGGCCTGATTTGGGCAGTCCGAGTTCAAACTCGACTGGCCCCCAGAAGCGGGGTGCTAGTCCGAATTTGAACTGTACAGGGCCTGGTTCTAAGAACCGGTTCGCGGGTCGGATCTGGGATATACTTGTAAAGGGGAATCTGGCGAGGATTCCCCTTTACAAATAAAGGGGGCATTTCCTATCCTAAAGGCCGTGTGTGATGAAAGGAAAGGCACTCTGTACCTTAGTGGAGGCAGCTGCGGAGACGGTGGAGACATTGGTGGTGGTGTGGTGGTGGGGGCAGCAGCAGGGGCTCCTCCAAGCCCCTCCCCCCGCCAGCCTCCTGAAGGACAGCCTGGGCCAGCTGTGGCCCGCTTCAGGCCTCTGAGCACTCTTAGAATCAGGGCCAGTCGGATTCCATCTCAGACCGCCACCCCCCCCCCTTTTGGGGGCCAGTCTGGTTTGAACTGAGACCACCCAAACCACGCTGGTTTGATTCAAACCATGGTTTGAATCGAGCCAGCTCACACATCTTTATTAACTGCAGGCACAGAGGCCCGAACCGGGCCACAGGTGGCCCGGGCTGTCCTTTAGGAGTTTTTGCTGATGCCCCCCCCCCCATTGTCACCGATGTCTCTGCCACTTCCGCGGCCTCTGCAGTGGCCTCTGCTAAGGTACGGAGTACCCTTTCTATAGCTCCCACTGGCCTTTAGGATAGGAAATGCCCCCTTTAATTGTAAAGAGGAATCATTGCCGGATTCCCCTTTACAAGTATATCCCTCAACTGGCCTGTGAACTGGTTTGACCCAATTTGATGGCTGAACCAGACCGGACCCAGTTCAGCTGAACCTGAAGTGAACCGGGCCAGGTCGGTTTGTATCCGGTCCAAAATCGAACCAAACCGGCAAAACCGGTTCCGTGCACAAGCCTAGCAGTTACACATATTCAGTTTTCCTTTCAGTTTTCATTAAGGGGTTACATTAATGGGTTCAGAGAAGAAGCCATTTTAGACCTAGGTTTGCAGGAAGACGGGGAGGACCACATGATCTTCACTGTTTTTCAAACAGGGACATTCGGGCAACAACAACAACAAGAACCCTTAAATGTGAGAGCCATTTTCCACAGCACTGTGGGACATGGCTTGCTGTGCTGTGCTGTAGTTTTCAAAATGCCAGAAGGACCCTTTAAGAGCTACAAAGCCCCACTGAGTTCCCAGTGCCATCTTGGAAGGCATGCACTGAGTTCTGGGAAGTGTAGTCTTTCTCAGCACTTCCCCATAGAGCGCTATGTTACATCCATCCTTCCGAGATGGCCCTGGGGCTTGAGGGCTCAATTTCCCTTAAAGGAGCCCAACTGGCACTGGGCAAAGTGTAGCACTCTGTGGCAAGCAAACACATCTGCACAGTGCCAGGGGGCTGAACTGAGTATTGGAACATTTCACAGGCCTTGTAAGCAATCAGCCAGGGAGCTGCATTTAGGGTCAGTGGGGGTCACCATACTGGCTCCTGCAGTGAAGAACATAGGCACAGCATCTAGGAAATTCTTAGTAGGACGATTATGCTCTTAGTGCTCGATTGGGGCTAGCATGTGTGTAGTGCTGAGGATTAAAAGCTGTTCTTTAAACAATCTGTCTCAAGGAGGCCTTCATTCAGACCACTGGGCTTGGGCTAGCCTAATGCTTTGCTCACGCCAAGTGCCATCGCCTGATTTTCCGGGACTGCTTGTGAAAAGGAGCGGCTCCGTTTAAGTAATGGGCCATCACTGTCTGACCTTAAGCTTGGGCAGGATAACTACTCAGTTAATGCTCAAGTGGAGTTAATAAAATTGCAGCCATTTGGCTAAACTGAAGGTGACAGGAGTCCAAACCCTTATTTCAGAAATGGCTTGTTCCTCTCCCTAGCAAGTGCCTTGATGGAGAGAGAGAGAGAGAGAGAGAGAGAGAGAGAGAGAGAGAGAGAGAGAGAGAGAGAGGAATCCTGGGGCATTTTCAGCTGCACGAGATGCGCCAGGTACAGTGAGGGAAGCCATTTCTGTAACATGAAGAAACTATGCACAGTTAGGCATAATTGTTTTTGTAACGATGCAGACCACCGCATTCTCCTATAATCTTTTGCAGTGGTAGCCATGGGCATAGCGCCTATTGGACAGACAGGGACAAATGTCCCTGGGCCCAGAGGGTCAGGGGGCCCCCAAGCAGGCCACCCCCATGCAGGCCACACCTGCCTCGCCGCCGCCACCACCACCATTGCTGCCGCCGCCTCCCCTGTCCATTCCCTTGCCCTGCCACCACCGTTGCCCCGCCGTGGCTATTTCTGTTGGCCTCTGGGTGGTGGAGGCCTCTGAGTGGTGGTGGCGGGTGCAGTAGCTCTCTGGCGGGCCTCTCTGGATCTCTCCGGCTGAACTGTGCACCTGCGCAGTTCGGATATGGATGTCGCATGCCCGTGATGTCACTCTAGGTGCAGGTGTGCAGTTCGGCCAGAGAGGTTGGCCAACTACAGTGCCCACCCCCACCTTCTGGAGGTAAACAGAAATAGTGGCAGCAGCAGGGCAGGGGAAGGACAGCGGTGGGGAGATGTTTGTTACCCCGCCCCTTGCATCTGATGCCAGACACAGGGGGCGTGGCTTAGGGTGCTGGGGGCGCCAAAGAAGATTTTGTCCCCTGGCCCCCAGGGATCTCACTATTCCCCTGGTGGTAGCTCAAGAACTTTATACATGAGGCGGGGGGGGCAAATGTCACCCATCCCCCACCTTGTGTGGCCCTCCTCCCCTTCTTGCCCCCTTTTATAAAAGCAGTGGGGCAAAAGGGCATCTTGCCACCTCATTGGCTGCCTGGTGACTGACTTCACTGCCTCGCCTCATGGAAGGGCTGCCTTTGCTCTTTGGGGTTGCCAGGTTGGCTTTTTAAAAGCCAACTTTTGGCTTACGGCCCATGCCCCGATCCAGAGCACGTAGGGGGCGGGCGGATAAGGCAGTGATCCTATGCATCCTTCTTGAGAGTTGCCTCTGGGTAAAGATGCACAGGATCAGGCTGCTATCAGAAGAAGGGACAAAACTCTCAGGGTAGACAGCATGATTTGCATGCCAAAGGTGGCAAATCCAGTTGTCAGCCCCTCCGGATGAAAGATCTCCGCTAGCAAGTGCTGGAAGATACCTGTGCCTGAAAGCCCACACAGAAGCTGCTGTTGATCAGGGTTAGGCAGCCTTGGCACTCCAGCTGTTGTTGAACGACAACTCCCATCAGCCCCAGCCACAACTTATTGGGGTTTTTTTTAGTCATAAGAACAGCCTTGCTGGATCAGGCCCACCTAGTCCAGCATCCCATTTCACACAGTGGTCCACCAGATGCCCCTGATAAGCCCACAGGCAAGAGGTGGATGAGGGCATGACCTCTCTCTTTCTGATGCTCCCCTGCAACTGGTATTGAGAGGCATCTTGCCTCTGAGGCTGGAGGTGGCCGATAGCCGCTAAACTAGTTTCCCTTGATAGATCTGTCCTCTATGGATCTGTCCAAGCCCCTTTTAAAGTCATCCAAGCTAGTGGCCATCACCCCATCCCATGGCAGCGAATTCCATAGATTAAAAGACTACATTGTTTTATCTGTCTTATTGTCTTACCATTTCTGTGAGCTGCCCCGAGCAACCTTAGGGGTGGGATATATTTAAATAAATAATAAACAATACACGTAGGGATAAGTGTTCCAAACTAGCCTTCAACCTGTCCCGGTTTCCTGTATGAAGCATGTTGTGTTGATGGAGAGACATCCAAATGGGGAAATCCACCCTGCAATCTGAGGTGGTGCTGCCCAGGAAAAGCCAGATCATACGATTCTGCCACATGTGTAGGTGGGCTCTGCATCGCTCTTGAAGCTGAACGCAGTGGGTTGCAAAGGTATCGTGCCATCCTCTTTACCATAAACAAATAATAGTGTGTCTCCCATTCCTTCACTGAGGTCAATGTGATCTGACACTTCTGGGACTAGCAGCCTCAACTCCCAATTGCTTTTTAAAATACTCTATAATACCATCCTACTCCGGCCACCCTCCCCTTGCTGAATTTACTTTCATTGCCAAACATTGATATGCTGAAGCTGATATAGCCCATCAGCTCATCGTGACAAACAGCTCTGCAGGATTATTCCATAAACCTGCTCCCCAAGGGCTTGAGAGGTTGGTGGAGTTGTCTCCAAGGAATCCCTCGGCCAATTGTGAGGAGGGGCGAGGAGAGGATGCCTAAGGGGGGACATTTGCATGTGGAGTCCAAGGGAGAGGAGTCAACAGCTCTCGGATGCACGGTGATTTTTCTTCAGATCAGATTAATATTGGCTCTGCTAGGAATAAAAAATGATGCTCTTTTTGAATTACATAAATCTTTGTTGGATGTCGCGGTCAAGTGAAGCTGCCATAGCTTGAAGAGACCTGCGTGGGGGGAAAAAGTACGCCCCTTGTTAGATGCCTAGTTGATCTGCTACATCTGAAATAAAACTTGTCACAGTGGAATCCCACCTTCCTCCAGGGACCTCAGGGCAGGGTACATGGGTCTCCATTTAATGCAGGAGAGAGAGAGAGAGATTTGCTGAAATCTACACATTAAATGTTGTAGCTGAATCCTGGACACCCTAATCCAAATGCAATGCTTGATCTACTACACCACATTAACTGAAACAGATTGGTAGGAGACAGAAGTCCAAATCAGACATTATGCTGTATGAGTGTACAGACAGATGTCTGTACACTCGTACATGTGTTTGTGTGAATGACTGTACCTGTGTTCATTTTAAAAGTGAACAGGCCCTGGCTTCAAACACATGGTACAGATAGGAAGTATACTTCTGTACCTGCACTCAACGTAACATGTGAATGACTGTACTTGTGTACAGATCTGTACCTGTTTACACTGTACACTCATTGTACAAATGCTGAACACAATGTGTGAATAGGCCTGGAGACTAATAGTCTGATTCTTATGCATGTTTGCTTAAAAATAAATCTCACACTGGGTTCAATGGGGTGTATTCCCAAGCAAGCATGCATAGGATTGCAGTCTGCAATGAATTTATAGGCCCTTGGTTTCTCATGACTCTTCAGCTGAAGGCACTGCCCAAAGACACTTTGTGGTAACAAAATGATCATCTGAATCCACTCTTAGTTAGGCTTGGTTCACATGGTTGAAAATTGACATGAACGATGTAGTCAGTTCAATGCACATTACAGCTGGTCACACTGGTTGATCTTTTACTGCATGGTTGCATTGATTTCCAATATAGATTGGTGAACCCAATCAGTTCTGGTTCAGAAAGAATTCAGAGTTACTGGATTGTTTTTCTTGATACCCACCACTTCTGGTTTGTTATTCCAGAGTCTAATTTGCTCTGCTTTGGCCTGGGCACAGGTTGATAATACCATCTGTACATGGTAGGGGTAGGCACAAAACTGGGTTGCCCAGTTCAGTTCAAGTCCAGATTGGACTCGAACTGGACCGGGCATGTTCAGTTTTGTGTACCCTAACCACCCCCAGTTCAGTTTGGGGGATTTGTGGTCCCCCCCTTTTAATTTTTATTTTAAAAATAACTCACCATTGCCACTCTGGGGGGCTTCTCTGAGGCCGTGGGGTGTGTGTGTGTCTCTGGAGGTTCCCTCTCCCCCAATGGCCACCTTTAATGTCCAAATTGCCCGGTTTGGAGGATCTTCAGCCCATTCCAGGCCTGCTCTTCATTACAGCCGCCATTTTTGTCACGCTGTGTATGCCCAATGGGCCTCTGTGTGGCAGGCCTCAGAGAAGCCCCTGGGGGATTTCAGTTTGATATCAGACTGAATCGGGGGTGGGGGGGTTAGATCCACTATCAAGCCATTGAATTGAACTGGTTTGATGTTGAACAGATTCAGAATTAAATCTGTTCACACATCCCTAGTACATAGCAGGGCCTAGAGGCCTATGGGAAGGCCTACAACAAGGTAGGTCAAGAATACAGAGAGTCTTCCCTAAAAGGCATAGGGCAGCCACCTAATGGCACAGTGGGGAAATGACTTGACTTCCAAGCCAAAAGCTGCTGGTTCGAATCCCCGCTGGTATGTTTCCCAGGCTATGGGAAACAACTGTTTTGGGCAGGAGCAATACAGGAAGATGCTGAAAGGCATCATCTCATACTGCGCGGGAGAAGGCAATGGTAAACCCCTTCTGTATTCTACCAAAGACTACCACAGGGCTCTGTGGGCGTCAGGAGTCAACACCAACTCGACAGCACACTTTACTTTACCCTAAAAGGGAAAGTGGGTTTCATTCAACGGGATCCAGACATAGGCCCAGGCAGCTGCTTTATATGAAGTCAGACCACTGGTCCATCCCTCTCAATATTATCTTCTCCAGGGTTCTCATATTTGGGTCCCCAGATGTTATTGGATTATAACTCCCATCATCAATTCAACATCTGGGAGCCCAAGGTTGGGCAGCCCTGGTCTGCACGGACTGGCAGTGGCTCTCCAGGGTTTCAAATCTGAGTTATTTCCCAGTCTTACCTTGAATGCCAGGGATAGAAGCTGGGACTTCTTGCATGCAAAGCCGATGCTCTTCCACTGAACTATGGTGCCTCCCTACAAACCTGTTGTGATTTCTTTGAAACTAGTGGCCATCTATGATGGGATGCATGCAAGATGTTGCTCACCTTTTCATGGGCTGAAAATGAACCTGGCTGCAGGCCAGTGGCACATGGGTGGCTGGTCTTCTCAGAGGTAGCCCCCCTGTGGTGGCAGCAGGCCCTCTACCCCAGTGGAGGACTCCCCTGGAAGCAGTGATAATGGAGGCACAGTGGGGACAGCCTCCCTGCCCCCAGCGATGCTGGAGGCATGCTCCTCCCACCTGTGCTCCAGCCGGCTCTAACCCCGAGGCAGCTGGGAATGAAGAGTGCGTGTATGCATGCCTTTGTTTCCAACCACCTCAGGTAGTGGTGCACCTAGGTCATTTTGGAGCCTGGACCTGAAGGGCATCGGAGGCCCACCCCCTCCATGAGCCCCCCCCAGCAAGGCCCCCCTTAAAGCCTGCTGCTGCCCAGTCACCACCCCACTGTCACGGGCTTATGATGCTCAATACTCCCATTGTGCAGGTGTGCCCAGATGGACAGGCCCACCAGCCACTGCGCCTGCTGCCACCATCACGGGGGAGGACTGATTGGCTCACCTCGACCCCTAGTGGCAGAAATGGCAGCAAAAATGGCTTAGATTGGTGCGGCAGGGCAGTGACAGGGTGAGCGCGGGGCAGTGTCGGAGCAGGCCCGGGGTGGAGTCAGGCCTCTGGGGAGACCCCCCCTGGAACATTTGGACCACCCCAGAGACAGAAGGCCATGGTTGGCTTTGCTGTCTCGTTGAGTCAGCGATTGGCTTTGTCAGAAGTGTAGCCATGGCTGGCAAGCTTACCTTCACAACTGCTGCAAGGATAGTGCAGTAAAACATATCTCCTTGGGAGCATCCCTATAGACCCCAAGCTTTAAATCACACCCCATCACAATTCCAGTGGCAAGGCCTTCAGGTTGCTATCATCACAGGTCTCCCAAATGACCATAAATGGCTGTGCACAGCACTGCCTTG
The DNA here is from genome assembly GCF_027244095.1 of Hemicordylus capensis. Lineage (NCBI taxonomy): Eukaryota > Metazoa > Chordata > Lepidosauria > Squamata > Cordylidae > Hemicordylus > Hemicordylus capensis. The sequence continues at coordinate 19,579,593 of NC_069661.1, read as the reverse complement.
GGATATGCTTTTATGAAAAGCAGTATATAAATATCACTTTAAATAAATATGTACAAGGAGGAACCAAATCTATACTAAACACAAGAAAAGCCAGAACTGCCCTCACTTAAAATGTTTCCTTAGGCACGGCTGTCCTTTATGAACTCCTGATATCCCATGATTATTTATTACTTTTTAATTATCCTGATTTGTAATGCCTATTACTAACTAGCTTTCCCAGTTTTCTTCTTTCGTTGGCAGACCCAATTAATTGCAGACCATCTCTCAGTTCCTACCAATTGCTTGCTTTTTTATAGCCAGATGTAGTCTAAAATGGAACAGTTAGCAGAACAGCCATTTAAGCTTCTCCTCCATTTGGTGTTCAACCAATAAATCCACTCATTACAGCAATGGTTTCACAAAGAAGACCATAATCTATCTCAGTAAGGGCACCAGAAGGGATCAGCATAGGATTCAAAGGAGACCTCTTCTCTCCATGTCTGCCTTCTCAGCTAGCCTTCACAGGAGCAGCCCTTTCATAAGGCGAGACGAGGCAGTTGTCTCAGGTGGTAAATTCTTGGGGCATCAGTTAGGCAGCAAGTTACCCTCTTCCATCGCCATCGGAGCAGCTCTTTGGGACCGATTTGACCCTTGCAAGCTTCGCGAGGAGTGCTTCTTCTTACATTTCTTGCAACACTTGCAAAAATAACAAGGAGGAAGGCTGGAACATAGGAAGCTGGTGTATACTGCCAGACCATTGGTCCACCTAGCTTAGTACTGTCTACCTGACCAAGGTTTCAGGCTAAATCTTTCCCAGCCCTACCTGGAGATGCCAGGGATTGAACCTGGGACCTTCTGCATGCAAAGCAGACGGCCCTTCCCCAAGGAGGGAAGGCTGTTGGCCACCTTTCCCCATCCTGCCCCCTGCACCACTCAATGCTTGCAAGGTCAGCTTTGAAAGGGGACTTGTCCCACTGGGGTTGTGGGGCACGGCAGCATTTGGTGCCTTGCCTCAGGCACTGCAATACCTTGGGCCACACCTGAGGCTTAAGGTGTACACTGCACAGGGCTACCTCTTAGTAATAATGGGAGTTCTTTGCCTCTCATATACTTATCTACCCTTCTCTTCTCCACCCAGCCCTGGCTTCCTTGTGCTCCGGGCATTAGGGATATGCATGAGCCAGTTCAGTGTCTCTTTTGGGAAGTGCTGAATCGGCTTCGGTGCCCGCAGGCAAACTGGTTTGGCAGGGCAGGGAGCAGTTCCTTTTTGTTGGAAGTGAAGGACTTTGCGCTGTCTCATGTCTCAATGACAGAGGGGGACAGACTAGTGAGTCAGAGGACTAGAGAGGTCAAGGCATTGGTCATCCCTTCTCTACTGCTCTGACACTATCCCTTTGGTATGTAGATTGCTACTCTTAAGGACTACCTTCCTTCCTTCCTTCCTTCCTTCCTTCCTGCCACTTCCTCTTCCTCCTTCCCTTTCTTCTCCCTTGCAACACCCACACTCCTCTCTCCCTGCACCATGTGTGCAGAGATGCATCCCTCTGCATCCAGCTGGCTAGATAGATTAGAGATCCTATCTCTCCACTTCACTATCTAGAACGGAGTTCACTAATAAATACTCCTTATATTGATTTGAAACTATGAACTGGCTCCAAGTTATTGTACTCTCAGCATACACGCATGCCTGGGCAGACTCTGCTGTGTTGTGCCTCTGTGCACTCTGCAAAATTAGAAGGGTATCTCTTACCAGAGAGAATTTCCAACACTTTAAGGGGCAGGGAAGCAGGTTCTTACCAGCTCCGCTGCTGCTCTGCTGAGCCCCGCCGCTTTTCTGGCCACGGCGCTCACTCTAGCAAAGGCTGTTCCTTGCAGCCTGTGTGGACTATGTCAGCATATACATGGCCACAGCCACGCATGGCCTTTGCTAGATCAAGTGGTGCGGCCAGAAAAGTGGTGGGGCGGCAGCGGAGCAGGTAAGGACCTGCTTCCCTGCTCCTTAAGGGAACCGCTCCCTGCTATGCCCACGTCTGCACAAGCTGTTCATACACATCCCTGCTGAGCATTAGGAGTGTGCGAACCAACTCAACTCGAGCCAGGCTCGAGTTTGAACTGGCTCAACTCATAGGCTCGTAATCGAACCGGCCCGGACCCTCATAGAATGAAGCCGGTCCAAGTTTGAGTTGAGCCAAGCCCTGCTCGAAGCCCCAACTGGCAAGCTGGCTTGAGGGATATACTGGTAAAGGGGAATCTGGCAAGGATTTCCAAAAGGTAAATATCTATCTATCTATCTATTTACATTTTTATATCCCGCTCTTCCTCCAAGGAGCCCAGAGGAACTACATACAGTTCCCAGAGGAACTACATACTTAGGTTTCTCCTCAAAAGAACCCTGTGAAGTAGGTTAGGCTGAGGGAGAAGTGACTGGCCCAGAGTCACCCAGCTAGTTTCATGGCTGAATGGGGATTTGAACTCGGGTCTCCCCAGCACTCTAACCACTACACAGGAAAAAGGTAGCCTTTACCTTTTAAAATGCACTGGCGGTGGGGATGGCAGAGGTGGTGGCGGGTCCCCTCCAATCCCCCTGTTAGCCTCCTGAGTGACAGGCTAGGCCGGGCTTGCTGTGGCCCGTTTTGTGTGTTTGCACACTTGTAGCTGCCATGAAGGTGGGCTCCGCACTTGCATGGAGGCCACTCTAATGGTGGCTGTGTGTGCACAGATGCCCCAAATGGGCCTCCCAGCATGTCACTTAGGAGGCCAGTGAGGGGATTGGAGGAGCCCCTGCCGTCCCCACTCCTGCAGCCGCCTCCACTATCTCCGTCGCTGCCAGTGCCTTTTAAAAGGTTACTACTATGCATTTAATTTTTGGAGCGCCCTTTACTTGTAAAGGGGGATCCTTGCCGGATTCCCATTAACAAGTATATCCCTCAAGCCAGACTGGACTGGGCCCCGGCTCAATTGAGCCCAAGCCTGAACCGCCCTGGGTGGCTCGAATCTGGTCTAGATTCGAGCCGAACTGGGCAAAATGGTTTGGTAAACATCCCTATTGGGCATGAGTAAAGCAAAAGGCAAACATTCATAAAAGCCTCTCTACTTCTTGCTTCCCCTCTCCTCTTTCTCCCAGACTGCGGCAGAACATGTTTACACCAGAGTAACCCTATTCAAATCAATGAGTTTGCTCTGGAAGTAGTCCCAGTTTGGCAAGCCAGTGCCAGCTCTGACATGACCTGTCTTTCCTACCCCTCCTCCACCACACCCCGTCTGCCTTCCTTCTCAATCATTTATTAAGCGTCACGTCAAGCAAGCCCATCTCATTCATCTTTATGCAAATCCATCAGTGTCAAACCATTAGTGTATTGCCGGGCTGGTATTAAAGTGCCTTCTTTTTTAATTCAGCACAGCCAAAGGCGAGACCCATTGCTCAAGAATTATAGCAACTATTAGAGTAACGTATGGGCAACCAGCACTCGGAAAATAAAAATCAACAGATAAAATGGCAGGGTCAATCACGGGGATCAAACACTTAACAAAATAGCATTTGGGAGGGTAGTGGGGAGGAAGACGGGAACGTTCCTTCCAAATACTTAAGAGAGAGAACTCAGGAAGGCCACACTGGCAGAAGGACCAGCCAAGTGTATGAGTCTAGGCAACATGTGTTTTCTTGCTCTCTTGATTTTTCCCTTCATATCTTTTTTTAGGCCTGGTTTACATGTGCATTAGAATGAGGTGACAGATGTTGAGGCAGTCAATTGGGCTGCGCCACTTTAGACTGCTGGTGGAGGCGAGCACCCTATTGAATATCATTCTGCCCCAGTATGCAATGTTATCCCAGGCAGTGTTGATTGAGAAATAATGGCTACTGCAATGGCGGCCATCTTTTTTCATGGTGGCTGCCACACATGTTGGATAGGGTGTGTGTCTTCACTTCATAATGAATGGAAAAATAAACTGCACTGGGCCCACTAGTGTGGAGAGCCAGGCTTGTGGTAGAGAACATGAATTGTTCCTTTTGCTAAACAGAGTTTGCCTCAGTCTGTATTTGGATGGGTAACTACGTGCAAGCACTGTAAGATATTTTCCTTAAGGATGGGGCCATAGTTACTGTAGAACATCTGCTTGCATGCAGAAGATCCCAGGTTCAATCCCTACTCCTGCCTGAAACTTTGGAGAGCTGCTACCAGTCTGTGTAGACAATCAATGGACCTATGGTCTGACTCAGTATAAGGCAGCTTCCTATGTTCACTTGGTTCATTTTTCAATTGCTGTGAAGCAAATGGGGACACTAAAAAGTTGCCTTTTTGTAAGTTGCCTCATTTGTTACCTGTTTGTTTTCACATGCTTAAAAAAGGTTAATAAAATTATTTCATCCATTTTAGTTTTCAGACCCATCAGTGTTGGTGGTGGGTAGCCACCTAACAGCGCAGCAGGGAAATGACTTGACTACCAAGCCAGAGGTTGTTGGTTCGAATCCCTGCTGGTATGTTTCCCAGACCATGGGAAACACCTATATTGGGCAGCAGCGATATAGGAAGATGCTGAAAGGCATCATCTCATAGTGCATGGGAGATGGCAATGCTAAATCCCTCCTCTATTCTACCAAAGACAACCACAGGGCTCTGTGGGCACCAGGAGTTGACACCAATTCAACGGCACACACCATAGCAACAAGAGTTACAACAACCAGCCACCTCTTGTCAGGCACTGGCTTGACTACCCATAGTCAACTGCCCCACCATGCAGTTTTGTCCCAGAGTAGTATGGAAAAAAAGGATGCCAGCCATGGGGGGGGAGGGGAGATGGCTGTTCTGAAATAATGCTACATACAGGGGTAGTATGGATAATGAAGATAGTGCTTGCCAGAAAGTGTCTGTGCGTTGCAGCTGATAAAGTGGAGGCAAAAAATAAGTCCCCAGATTTAGGATTAGCTCACTAGCCAGCCATTCTTTGCCGCCAACTCCTCTCCTCCCCCAGATCCTTTCTGGTACACAGGCAGAGAGTTTAGGAGAGAAGTAAGTCTTCTCTCATTTGCACTGGGTTATGAAGAAGCCGTGGGAGCCCTCTCCTACTGCTCAAAAGAGATCCTGCGGATTTGTACCTTCTCAAAAATGACAGTGGAAATGAGACCTCTAGGGAGGAGATCTGTGTGGTACTGGGTGGGCTGTTCCCCAGAGGGCAGTGGTGAGCTGGCAAGTGGATTTGTGGATGACTGTGTACAGCCCTAATGTTTGTTTGTTTGTTTATCATACTTATATCCTGCCCAATATCTCTAAGCGGTGTAGACAATTTCAAACACAACAAATATAAAACACAGTAAAAACAGTTTATATACTGGTGATGCAATACACATGATGGATCTACACCAAATTCCTTCTCTCCAGACCTTTTTATTGTGTAACTTAAAAGAAAAGAAAAATAAAAGCTGTAAGCAAAGAACAAATGTTTCGGTGTACAGACGTCAAATTCAGTGTTCCATGTCTCACTGTTTAAAAATACACACTCTTATATCCCAAACACTCTCCCTAAATCTGATCAAGCACCTGGTCAGAGCATGAAGAAAAGAAGGGAAAGGGTAAAGGCAGAAACTGATGACTCACAGCTTTGCCTGCTTATCAGTAACTAACAGAAAAACAAAAGAGGGGAGGAAGGTGTGAACTAAATTATTGCTTACCCTTTAATAGCCTATGTTTTTAAAGATTTCTTTCAGTTCTTCCTTACCATTGACCTCAGGCCATAATTTGTCTAAAAACAGTGCTTCCCTTATCTTTCTTTTGAATGCACACTGTTCAGACTCTAAGATGCTTACTTTAAGAGGCATTGTTTTTCCATTGTGTTTATTTTTCATATGAACTGACCATGGCCTTTCCTTGTTTATGTATTTGGCATCTGCTGGATGTTCTTTAAATCTAGTAACCACATGTCTTCCTGTTTCCCCTAGATAATTTTCACCACATTCTGTACAGGTGATTTTGTAAACCACTCCTTTTCGCTTACAAGACCCTTCCTCATTTTCACAGACTGGGCAGGCTTTACTTTATTTTAAAAGATCCTCAACAGCCTGCCCAGTCTGTGAAAATGGGGAAGGGTCTTGTAAGCGAAAAGGAGTGGTTTACAAAATCACCTGTACAGAATGTGGTGAAAATTATCTAGGGGAAACAGGAAGACCCTTCTTCCCTTCTTTTCTTCATGTGCTGATTGGACTCAGGGAGAGTGTTTGGGCTATAATTGTGTGTATTTTTAAACAGTGAGACATGGAACACTGAAGTTGACGTTTGTACATTGAAACATCTGTTCTTTGCTTGCAGCTTTTATATTTTTTCTTTTAAGTTATGCAATAAAAAGGTCTGGATAGAAGAGTAAAAACTGTTAAAACAATTTCACAGAATTAGGAAAAGGTTAAAACAATTTCATGGGATAACAACAATTAAACAGCTTAAAATTAATTTCAGTTAAAAGCATGGGAAAACAGGTTTGTTTTGAGATATCTTTTAAGATAGAGATCAGAGGTGCACCTAGTTAATTTTGGAGCCTGGACTTAAGGTCCTTTTGCACCCCTCCCCCTGCTGCTGCAAGATAAGCATCATACCCCATACACATGCACACATACACACCCCATGTCACACGCACTACTTTATACACCACAATTTTAGACATAGCATTTTCACACCATGATACGCTCAAGGAAAGGAATATGCTCAACCCACTGACCGGCAGATAACACATTTTGCATTGACAATCCTGCCAATCATGGCCGCGCACAGTGGGAGGGAGATTGGGCAGGCTGCAAGTGGCCACAGCACTCAGACTCTGCTCAACACGGTCACACCAGCCGCCCAGCACAGTGTGGGTTGATGGCATGGTGTGGCCACCACTAAGGAGGATTTCGGGGGCCCAGGGGGTGTGGAGGCTCTGGACTTCCACACAGAAGTCCAGGGGGAAGAGTGCCTCTGATGGAGATGTGCTGCAGAATGATTACTTATATTCTATAAGTAATTGCACAAGAAGCTTGGCTTTGGTTGCAGGAATCAAGAGCTTGAACATTTATTATTACTTAAACACTAACTAACTAACTTAGCAGTCTCTTATGCATGTGAGACAGAACCTCTCAGTTTGAATTCAAGGCAGCAAGGAAGGAGCAGACAAACCGTGATTCCACTCACAATCCAGTACATAGGGACATTCACATAGAGAAGTATGCCCCATACAAAGATCTGAAACAATGTCTATGGCAAAATCCCAAGAAGATACTCTTATTTCAACAGGGAGCATATCCCAAAGCCCTGGGGCAGCCACAGAGAAGGCCAGACCTGAGTCGTCACCAAATGAGCCGGTGGCAACCATACCCAGACCTCCCTAGATGATCTTAATAGGCAGTAGAGTTCACGACAAAGAAAGTGCTCTCTTAAACTCCCTGGATGGTGGGATTTCAAGCACTTGCTAATCATATCTCTCAAAGCCATCGTGGCAGTAGGTGATGGGAGTTGTAGTGCAGCAACATCTGGGGACCTAAGGTTGGGAACCACTGCCTTAAGCAGTGGTTCCCAACCAGGGCTTCTCCAGATGTTGCTGAACTACAACTCCCATCACCCCCTTCCACAATAAATTGTAGCTGGGGATGATGGGAGTTGTAGTGCAGCAACATTTGGAGGAATCCTGGTTGGGAACCACTGGCTTTAAGAAACAGTTCTGTCAAGACAATATAATGATCAAGCAAAATGTTTTCTTTGAAGCTACCATAGGGTTCTTTCAAGAAAAAAGGTCCCTTCAGACGTGGAAGCCAGAAGAAGTGGTAGGCACAGCTTTTAAAAACTCCTAGCAAGAAAGCAGCTAGATTCCTTTGCTAGAGGAAAAGCAAATAGACTTTCTTTTTCTCACCAAAGAAAATGCGTTTGCTATCAGAACCACACTGCCTTTGTTTGTTGCATGTTTGCATAGACGCTGCAGAAATTTGGGGGGCTAATGTAGTGGTGAAGTATGTGAAAGTTTCAGCTATGAACTCATGAGGCAGCCGCAGGCAGGCCTCCCATCTGGAATATGGGGATAATGATGAGTGGCCTGCCTTATAGGGCTGTTGTGTCCACCCTCAGGGTAGATACTGTTGGCCACAAAGGCCATTGAGGCTGGGGAGGATGGGAGTTTGTTTGTTTATTGCATTTCTATACCGCCTAGTATAGAAATCTCTAGGTGGTGTACAGATTAAAATATAAAACAAAACATTTAAAATTCATAAATACAGATAAAAAATCACAATAGATAAAAACACACATTAAAATTCAAATTTCAGTTAAAAGCCTGGGAAAACAGGTATGTCTTCAAGGTCCTTCTAAAAGCAAACAGAGAAGGAGATGCTCTTATTTCAGCAGGGAGTGTGTTCCAAAGCCCTGGGGCAGCCAGAGAGAAGGCTCGGTCCCAAGTTGCCACCAAACGAGTTGGCGGCAACCATAACTGGACCTCTCCAGATGATCTTAATAGGCAGTAGGGTTCACGACAGAGGTGCTCTCTTAAGGACCCTGGACCTAAGCCATTGTCTAGCAACATCTGGGAATCCATGGTTGGCAACCCCATTTGAAGAGTTATTGAGACAGTGTACATGGTACACTTTGAATATTCTAAAGCACTATGCAAATACTGTATATTGAAATAATTCCATATTATTAATTATTATTATTATCATCATCATTATTTACATTTATATCCCACTCTTCCTCCATGGTGCCCAGAAGAGTGTACAGGGTGATGTTTATTCCCACAACAACCCTGTGAGGTAGGTTAGGCGGAGAGATAAGTGACTGGCCCAGAGTCACCCAGTGAGTTTCATGGCTGAACAGGGGTTGGACCGGTCTCCTGGTCCTAGTCCAACCACCACACCATGCTAGCTGTGTTCTAGCAAAGACAACCATGAGCTCTGTGGCATCTTGTGGGTTGGAACCTACCTTGCCACTGCCAGATGCATAAAGGTGCCATCCTCAGTTGGCAGGCATACATATTATAGAAGAAATGCACTTCTGGGATGCACACCTGCATTTGGTCTGTGCACACAGTTCCACACCTAACAAAGGACATCAAAGGTGATGAATACAAAGAGTCAACATTTGTAAACAGTGGGGTCCCAAGCCATGAAATGCACAGGGTAGCAGTACTTCTGCCACACTCCTAGCAAGAGGCCAAGCTTGCACAATATAAGAACAGAGTGATCCATTCACAGCAGCAACTAATATTATCATCACTATCTAATATCGTTAGTAGTTTTTAACATGTAATTATTTTCATCATAAATCCATCCATGTTTCTTCTTTCTTTCACTAATCCATAACTATTTCCTAATGCCAACGCCACCATCAGATCTGCTTTTTAATATTTTTTATATTTACAATCAATTTCCAGAGGTTTTTTTTTTTTAATTTAAAAGAAGGAACATACAGAAAATCCTCTTGAACAATCTCCCGGGTTTAATGAGCGTGTTGCCCACATTCTCACCACCCCAGCATGGTAATTGAGCAGATCTATTAACTTGTTACACTAGATTTGTTTAAAGAGACTATTACACAGTCATTTAATCAATTTGTTACACTGAAGGTCTTGACTTATGAGACACTTGCCGTATGATTCCTTAATGACTGAATTAATTTGTTTTAATAAAAACCAACATTGTGTACAAGCACATTTCGAGAAATGAAATTTTGGAGAGCAGAACAGTCCAATGCTTCATCTGATTAGATTTTTTTCCGTCTTCCTCTGGTTTCTCCAAGACCGGAGTTGCCTGCCTTAGCAGCGGGGTATAGGGGCGCATTTTTCTTTTTTATAGCATCATTAATTTAATATGGATCATTAGTTCTTTATACACATGCATGTTCTGACAAATGTACCCAATGAATAATGCACCTAATGTGCTCAGGGCTCAAATGCATCACATCATAAACAGAAACGGCTTGGAAAATAAATAATTATCATAAATAATCATCAGCGTAACAGCAATTAATATCAGACCGGGCCTGTTCTTTCATGCTTGGTTGCGCTAAAGGCTTGTTTTACACACCCAAGACCCAGCGCTTAAGGCAGCAGAACCAACTGGGGGGGGCATGCAAAGCACAAATAGATTTAGGGGGGAATTAGAGGTTATCTGGAGAGCGCATGTAGGACAAGAAAATCGGTTTTGCTCCTGATGGAACCTGACATCTCTGGAATAAATGTAAACAAACACCAAGGGGGTCTCAGAAAAAGGACTTGATGGTATTGATTATGCAAAATAATTACTGCATTACCAATGTTAATGCACAATATTAATGTAGTACAAAGGGATGCAGGGCTTTTGGAAGGAAAACAGCACAGCGTAGAAATATAGGAGCAGCTTTTGGGGGAGGAAAAGCCTGTGCTACTGCAGGAGCCGAAGAGAGGGGAAGTTTCAGCCTGATGAGTTCATCATCATTGATATATATGATTATGCTTAAAGAAGCGAATATTGAGATGGATGAAAACATTTTCGCTATAATCAGCACACTGATGGCCTATGCGCTGGTCACTGAGTGCATTATGGGGTCTTGAATAATGGGGCTGAGAACTTCCAAAGCCAACTACTCACTTAGTAGCTTTGCAGTTATCACTGCAGAAGAAAAAGAGAGATTCTCTCTCTCTCTCTCTCTCTCTCTCTCTCTCTCTCGTCATACTGTGGGCTAAAGGCTGCTTCCATTAAAGCTAAGGCTTTAGGTACTTGCTTCCCAGGTCAAATTGGAGTGGAGACCCAGGAGGGCCCTTGCTAACTGGACAAAGAACACCTTTTGACTTTCTTATATTTAGCAGGGGAAGAGCAGCTGGCCCTATCCAACCCAGTGGCAGTCTGTCTGGGGGTGGGGGCAGAAAACAAGCCACAGGTGTGGCTTGCTTCCACTCCTCTCACCTTTCCCCAGCTCCCTCACTCTCTCCTGCCTCACCTCATCGCCTCATTAACCCCAGGCGTGTGGGCTGCTCATTTGCCAGTTTGGGGAACTGGGTGAATGGCCAACTTGCTTGCCTGGGGTTATCATGGCAGTGGTGTGAGGTGAGAATAGAAGTGAGCTGTACCTCTGGCTCATTTTCTCCCTGCCTCTTCTAGATGGGCCGCTACTGACCCAACCCACATTAAGTGGGTTGAGTGGGCCACATTGAGAACTGGAGGGAAATGTTAAGAGCTGGTGGAGTGACTAAAAGATGGACCTGTCCGTCAGGAAATCTCCATTTCAAATCCTGTTGTGCTCTGAGCTCACTAGGTGTCCTTGTGCCTTCCAGTTGGTGTCGACTCCTGGTGACCACAGAGCCATGTGGTTTCCTTGGTAGAATGCAGGAGGGGTTGACCATTGCCATCTCCCACCCACGCAGTATGAGATGATGCCTTTCAGCACCTTCCTATATCACTGCTGCCTGATATAGGTGTTTCCTATAGTCTAGGAAACATACCAGCGGGGATTCGAACCAGCAACCTCTTGCTCCCTAGGCAGGTTTCTTCCCCGCTGCACCATGAGGTGGCTTAGGTGGCCTTAGGCAGGTTATTTTTGATTTGGCTTCATGCTCTCCCACCTCCCATCAGCTGCAATAGCTGATGGGAGGTGACCTACCTTCTGATGGATTCAGACCTATTTTCAAAGGCTGTTGTAACTAGGATGCTCAAAGTCAAGTATGTTAAGCATTCTGAATACTGTCAATGTTAAACTCTATAAATTATAAACTGCTGTGGCCACTAGGCTTGCCTGCATCCACTCACCCAGAGGCAGATTGGCTGGCAAGCCTGGTGGCCACAGACAGCACTATCCACAGATGCTACTGTGTGGATTCACATCTGGAAAACCTAGTCATATCTCTCAGTGGAACTAAGTTTTCTTTTGAGCAAGGACATCAAGTGTGCTTATATATACTGAGGAGATATCATTGTATTGGTGTGTATACCGTTAATGTAAAAGTCCTCCAGTCAATTAACCTCCTAGCTTTTAACCAATTAGTGCAATCCAGATTTTAATCTATGTCAGAGTAGGCAATGAAGCCACTTCCCTCCTTTTGTGGGACTGAACAACACAGTTGATTTCAAAAGGCTATCCCACTCTCATTCACAGGCATGGCTAAATAATAACCAGAAGGGCTGGCCTTGTGGTAGCAAGCATGACTTGTCCCCTTAGCTAAGCAGGGTCTGCCCTGGTTGCATATGAAAGGGAGACTAGACGTGTGAGCACTGTGAGATATTCCCCTCAGGGGATGGGGTCGCTCTGGGGGAAGAGCATCTAGTTTCCAAGTTCCCTCCTTGGCATCTCCAAGATAGGGCTGAGAGAGATTCCTGCCTGCAACCTTGGAGAAGCCGCTGCCAGTCTGTGAAGACAATACTGAGCTAGATAGACCAGTGGTCTGACTTGGTATATGGCATCTTCCTGTGTTCCTAATAACTTAAAAAACCACCTTAAGGCATCATCAAAAGATACTCAGGTTTTAGTAAGGTAATGAAGATCTAACCACCTTTTCCTGGCCTGGTTCCTATGGCATTAAGAGTCACGTGATAGGCAGAAATTCAATAAATGAAGTTTTCCCCACCATTGCATCTTTGTGCTGGGAAAAGCGACATCTACCGACTTTCTGCTTGTCACACACATCTCTGCTGCCAAGGCATGCACATGTGAACACCCTAAACATGAAGGTACCCACCCAAATTCACTTCCCTCTCCTTTATTTATTTTGCTATATGCAGCTCAGCCATCAGTAAGGTATTGGCCGTTCTCCAGCTATCTGGCTATCTTTAATGGGTTTGACCTTTTGCCAGTTCTAACAGATGTTGCTCATGACCATCTCAAAGAGCTTGTTTAAAGTTAACAGCATTAAGCATTTGAGGTCACTAGGGCAACTCAAGGTCATTTTAATTCTGCCAAAAGGTTAATTAGATCACTGCATTAAAACAAGAATGGAGTACACTTTCCTAGGCCTTAATGAATCTGAGCAGTTTTGTCCTCTGTACCTTTTAACTGTCCCTCCTAACAAGAAAAGCATTCCATAAATATCAGCCCAATGTTTATATTTGACTATTTGCACAGAGTTAGTGGAATTGCTTTTAAATCCATTGGAGATGAATGGGGGTGACATTGTGGGGCTGAGCTACATGGGCAGGCATTGTGGGGAATGGAGCTATGTAGGGCTGGTGTCAACAAAGCACACCCTTGGTCAAAGCCCCATTGCCTTGGGGGCCCCACCAAATAACTCTGTCCTGATCCTCCTCCTGGTGTTATGATCCCACCCCTAACTAGTCTGATCCCAAAGAGGTGACAGCAGCACTGGATCAAGCCACAGGGATCCAGGTTCGAGCCTGAGAGAGCTTCAGAGATGGAGCCCCTCAAGACAGCACTCATAGATCCTGACACCTCTGAAGTGACATCCTTAGAACCTGAGCTCCTAGAGGAACTGGCTTCTCCCCCACCATCACCCTCCCTGATAGCTGCATGTCAGCACCGGTGACTGGTGAGACAGGGTCAGCTAGAAAGGAGGCAGAGTCCCAGACCCCAGGTTAGAGGACTGCCCCTTTAATTCTGCTAATCTTCAGGCAGGGAGGCGGAGCCCGGTGAGGCTAGATTGAGCTCAGAGGTATTTAAGAGCTCAGTTACCTCTTGCTGCCGTTAGAGCCATAGTGTCCTGTCCATAGATCAACCCTACCTTGCTGCATTTGCTCCCAGGCCTTGTAGGCTCTGTGCTGCAGGATAGGATTTGACACCAGGGGAGCCAGCAACTGGTAGCCACCAGCTTGGTGGCCCGCCTCCCCTGACCTATGTGGTGGGTGTGGGAGCAAACATGGCAGAAAAATAGAAATGCACACGTCCACCATCACACTCATCACATTCAACTAAGGGAAGGAGGATCCACTGGGGAAAGCGGGGGCCCATCGGAGGTGACCCCACTGAGGACTGTCTTATACCTGGAGGAAGCTTAGCTACTATGGTTCTCAAAACTTCATTTCGAAAGCTACACAGAACATTTCTGCATGGATTGTTTGTTTGTTTGTTCATTCATTCATTCTTTAAATTACACTGTCTTGGGCTACTAAAATGATTAGGGGGCAATCCCTTATGAGGCAAGGCTACAGCATCTGGGCCTCTTTAGTTTGGAAAAGAGGCAACTAGCGGGAGACATGATAGAGGTGTATAAAATTATGCATGGAGTAGAGAGAGTGGACAGATAAATCTTTTTCTCCCTCAACCACAACACTAGAACCAGGGGTCACCCCATGAAACTGAAGGTCAGGAAATTTAGGACCGACAAAAGGAAGTACTTTTTCACACAGTGCATAATTAATCTATGGAATTCTCTGCCATGGGATGTGGTGATGTCCACTAGCTTGGATGGCCTTAAAAGGGGCTTAGGCAAATTCATGGAGGAATGGCTAATAATCTGGTGGTTGTGGGCCACCTCCAGCCTCAGAGGCACAATGCCTCTCAATCAATACCACTTGTAGGGGAGCAACAGCAGGAGAGAGGGCATGCCCTCACCTCTTGCCTGTGGGCTTCCCAGAGCTACCTGGTTGGCAACTGTGTGAGACAGGATGCTGGACTAGATAGGCCTTGGGCCTAATCTAGTAGGGCTGTTCTTATGTTACGTTAATTCACAGTACATAGCATTTTATGAAGTGATTTTTTTTTTTAAGACCAGGTCCCTGTTCTTAGAAGCTTACAAGGTATTGAAAATGGCAGTGGGGATTACAGACCCCTAAAGTGAATTTTCAAGGCTGAAAGCTTTAATCTATTTAATTAGTAGAATTATTTGTAGATAAAATTGTGCCCCTCTGTGAAAAAAGTGGGGAAAACATTTTCTAAGTAAGGCGGCATCAGTTTAGGGGGCTTGATAATATGTACGTGTAACTGGTTAATCAAATATAAGGCCGATGACTTATCAGCTAAAACTATTTATTGGTTAGATAGACCCATTGAATGTCACCGTTTTGACATCACCATTTCTACATGCATGCTTATTGATCCCTTCTCACATATAAAGCCATATGGGAAAACATACTCTGCACATGCTTAGAACAGAAGCACTATATTCCATCTTGCTTCATATTTCCTAGGAATGATTTCAGACATTCAGTAGAGGTTCTAGAGCTGAGCCATGGCTTGGAGGACTCCTCATGTACAGAGTACAATTTCTTGATCACTGAATAACCACAACAGTTCCACACATGTTGGAGAGCAGGATATCCAGGGTAGGGATGTGGTATCAGGACAAATCTGAACAATAAAACATTTCTTTTTTTGAAAATAGTACCTGAGGTCCAGCTTGTTAATCGACAGCACTGTGGGTCTTGTTGTATGGTTTATGATCTTAACCACCAGTCCTTCGCAACATAGGAACATAGGAAGCTGTTATATACTGAATCAGACCATAGGTCAATTTAGCTCAGTATTGTCTACCCAGACAAGCAGCAGCTTCTCCAAGGTTTTAGGCAGGAATCTCTCTCAGCACTATCTTGGAGAAGCCAGGGAGGGAACTTGGAACTTTCTGCTCTTCCCAGAGCGGCTCCATCCCCTAAGGGGAATATCTTGCAGTGCTCACACATCAAGTCTCCCATTCATATGCAACCAGGGCAGATCCTGCTTAGCTAAGGAGACTAGTCATGCTTGCTACCACAAGCTCTCCTCTCCTGTTCTCTTCCCTCCACTCCCAGCTTGTTATTTGCTCACACTGGCACAATTCTATTTTGAATTATAAATACTGCAAATGTGTTCCCTGCATTTCCCAGCCTTTCTAAGGACAGGTAAAGCCACTGCATTGTTGCTCTCTAATTGAGCAGCCTTAATGAAATGGGGCCAAAGCTTTCACTGCAATCCCATTAACATATGCATGAGCTGCACTTCTGCAGTGTTGCAGAAACAACGCAAATTGCTTTGTGAATTGTAAACACTCCCCCTTCTTTTCTTGTTAGTTGTCACCTTCCCCTCTCAATGCAATCACAAACTGAGGATTAGCAAATTTAGCAGGTCTGCTGTGCTTGGGTGTCCTTGGTGCATTTAAATACTCAGGAATTTTAATGCATGCCTCTGCTTTCAGGCACATGTTTCCCTTTCTTTCTCTTGCACTGATGTGCAAATATGTGCTAAGACTACTCTAGTATCCTGGTCCTCAATGTGTGTGAGTTAGGTTTCCATAAGGAGGTGTGAGCAGCTGCTAAGAGGGGTGGAAAAGCTGTCTGTTCCCCAACTTGGGCTCTTCCTGTCACCAATAAATTGCGGAATCTGCAAAGCTCCAGCTCAAGCTCCAAATGCTGTCTTACAGTTCACATGCTAGTGTAGGCTTCCCTGCTCCTCCCTAGCATGATCTTTTCCTCTGGCCACATGCTGTGTAGGGCCGTAATGCCATTTTTGCAGCATCACCTACTAGCCAGCTCTTGCAATATGAGAAAAACCCAAGTAGTGGGAGGTTCTTCTTGGATTGCAGGACGATGATGGACATTTATATACTGCTTTTCAACAAAGCAGTCCCAGAGCAGACCAGCAGGTGGAGCTGTAAAAACTGTATGAGGTTCTTGTGCAGTGTGTGTACTGAGAGTAAGATTACACTAGGAAGGAGTATGGAAGCCTTCTCAAGCATATGTAATGGGAGAAAGACACCACCTGGGACTCGTATGGGAGCTTTGCAGATCCTGCATTTATTGTCTTCTGGAGTTGCCCCTTGTTCTGTTCAGAGCCAATGAAGTGCGTGGAGAATTGGGAGGATCTTGCACCTTCCATAGCAACTGCTTACACTTTCTTACAGGATCTCCTTTTGAAACAGGCCATTTGATTCTCAGATCTCTCCTTTGCTGCAGGACTGCCCTGTTCAACAGTTTCCATTTCCTTTCCAACTGTGCACTCTTCAAAAGTTCCAAGGGAACAGCCTCTATCAATTTGGGCCCCATTTTGTCCAAAGCACCCCTCCTCTAGAGATGTTAGCTTATCTGCTCAATGGAAGAGCATCTGCTTGCATGCAGAAGGTCCCAGGTTCAATTCCTGGCATCTCCAGGTAGCTGGCAGTGGCTCTTTAGGCCTGAAACCTTGAAGAGATGTTGCCAGTCAGTGTAGAAAATACTGAGCTAGATGGACCAACTGTCTGACTCTGTATAAGGCAACTTCCTATGCCCTTGTGTTACCCGTGGTAGCTGCAGACATGTCCTAGGCCCTTATGGAAAACACAGGAGCCATGCCAGTCGAACAAAAAGAAAACTATAGATGGGTAGATATGAACAAAGACAATGTTCATTAGTTGACTCCTTAAGCTTATGAAGTTTTGTGCTATGTCATGAATAGCACTGTAAAAAAAATAAATGCTTCTTGCTGTATAGTAACTATCCACTACTGACAAAGCCCTAAGAAGATGGTCTTTTCATATTTGCTTTAGATTGGACTCCTGTAATTAAATATTAAAATCAGAGGGATTTATTAACATAGCAGATCTGTCAGCTGAAGCCACTATAAAAGTGAATTGTCTTTCTGTACTTTAACTTTACAGATGATGTTATATAAAGGTACTCTCATTCAGACTGGGATTTGGAATTCTATATTTCAGGAGACTTTCCTCCTCATTGATGTCACGAAAAGCATAAAAGCTGTTATAGACATTTGATGTGGAAATACATTGGGAAAAGCAGACTTCTCACATCAAGCTTAATTTAATTTTTCCTCATGGAAAAGATCACTTTTGACTCACATTGTTCCTGTGAAATAAAGAAACCTTTGCTGATTTAATTAGAACTCCGTTTTCTTCTGGACTGTACATTCTGTATTCTCGAAATTGCTTTGAGTGTAGGACAAAACCATCAATAGATAAAGCAATTTTTAAAAGGCACCATTGTAGCACACATTCTCCTTCTCCTTCCCTTTGCCAGTTTCAATTCGTTGCTCAATTTAAGTATGGAAATAACGTTTGTCAAAGGCTTCTTGACATATGAATTTTGCCCCACGCACATGAACACAAAACCGGCAGACCTCCTGCCTGGATTTCTAACCCATTTTATTGTACAATATACAGATAATCCAATCTACTGCTGGAAACACGGTTTGTTGAGCTATGCTGTGCTACAGTACGGTGGCTTGTTGACAATTTGGTCCTTTTCTCATATTTTGTTTCTCCTTGAACTGAAAAAGGAAGACCAGACAGAATCTTCGCTGATGGAAATGGAGGCATTGACTTTATCAATCCAAAGGATTTAGGCATCCCTCCCTGAAATGTAATAACACCCTAGAATCAAACTAGCCAAAATAGTCTTGTTCGTTGCAAAGTCAACTGGACTCTGGGAATCACGAATTCGCCCCGGACTTTGGAATGACATTGCAAGGTTGCTAATCTGCTTTGGTTTTCATTTCAAATGTATGAAGCTGAAGAGCTGAGGCTTTCTTTCTGAAGAAAAAGTTAAAGTAGAGAATGGGAATATGTGAATTAATGTAAGCTACACAGAGGTTATTGGGCAGAGTGACATATACATTTAAATTAATAAATGAATTGAGGTTCATATTAAGGTTTATTGACAGTAGTTTGCATTCTAACAGGGCTGATCCTGAGCCAGTTTTTAAACTATGGACCAAATTAAGCACATAGGCTGAGTGACGTACTGACTCATGAATCATTGGTGCAATGGGAGAAACATTGGTGTAACACCTTCTGAAGAGATCCACACTAACACGGCACCAGTACTAATAGTGTGCGTGTCTGTGCATGCATGTGTGTGAATTTCACTTACCTCTCCTTCTTCCAGAAGCCCCCTGTGCCACTCGAAAATATTAGGGCTGCATGACCCCTAGGGACATATTTCTGAGTGATACAGTGCACTTCCTGGGGAAGGGGAAGTCATCGTCACATTTGTCCTCACTGCTGAACTAACAGTGTAGCTGTGTTATTGGAACTTTTCAGAAACACTGGTGCTTCTCCCATTATACCAGTGGTTCATTAATCAGGATGCCAGCCATGGTTTGGCCCTTGCATGCTTCATGACCTGGACTGGGACCATAGTAGAGTGGAGGAAGGCTTTAACATTCAAAATAGGTTTCCCCCCTTAATTATTCATATTGTATTGGTTTTCCAGCAATGAACAATAACACATAATAATTTTGACAGATAATTAATATACAACAATCGTAATTATTTATTACTGTTTTTACCATCTTGTTAACCACCCTGGGGTCTTTGGACGGAGGGTGGTATAATAATAATAACAACAATAACAATAATAATAAAGCAGATGAAACAGTGGACCACCTAATCAGCTGTTGTAAAAAGATCGCACAGCCTGACTACAAACAAAGGCATGACAAGGTAGCAGGGATGATACACTGGAACATCTGCAAAAAATACAAGCTACCTGTAGCCAAAAACTGGTGGGACCATAAAACTGAAAAAGCTGTAGAAAATGAAGATGCAAAAATATTATGGGACTTCTGACTACAAACAGACAAACATCTGCCACACAATACACCAGATATAACTGTAGTCGAGAAGAAAGAAAAACAAGTCAAAACAATCAACACAGGAATACTAGGTGATAGCAGAATAGAAGAAAAAGAAATAGGAAAAAATAACAAAATACAAAGATCTACAAATTGAAATTGAAAGGCTGTGGCAGAAAAAGACCAAAATAATCCCAGTAGTAACTGGCGCCCTAGGTGCAGTTCCAAAACACCTTGAAGAGCACCTCAACACCATAGGGGCCACAGAAATCACCATCACTAATTACAAAAAGCAACTTTACTGGGAACAGTCTATATTCTGCGATGATATCTATAATAATAACAGCAACAATATTGATAATAAAATCCAGCCATCTCAGGTCCTTGGGAAGGACTCAATGTCTGGATAAAACAAACCAGTCAATAACACCTGTCTGACTGTGTAAACAAGAAATAATAAAGAATAAACAATTATTATTTATAAAAATATAATCATAACTGTGCATTAAAAAATCAGTGGGCTGAGCAATAATGAAGCATCTCTCCCTCCCCCACCACATCCCCTTCTCCCTTGGAAGTATTTCCTTTCACATTTTTATCTTTTGAAGAAAATATGGGGCTTGACCCCAAGTTTTCCTTGCAATATATCATTTGGCCTTGAGAATCAGGCTAGCTCCTCCTTGGTCAGCACAGACCTATCAGGTTCTGTTTATTGATCACACAAGTGGGTGACACACTGTTGGGAACTGCAGACGGATAGATATAATGAGTGAATCAGTTCTTTATTGCTAGAGGACAATCGTCATTATGACTTGAATGATTTCACACACTCCTGACCTATCCAGATTCCTATCCAGTGGATCTGATGTCCACTGGCAAGAATGCTGCAGCTTTAGTGTCAGTCATTGGGGCATATGATCCAATTGCCTGCTTGTTAAAATGTTTGGTTTTGCTCCACTTTGGGACCCAAGCAATGGCCATTTTACCTCATGACTCCCATTCAGATGACTTGCATTATGGGAGGTACCACTTCTCTCACTCTCTCTCTTTCCCCACAGTTTATGGCAAAGAAGCAACGGATGATGCCTGGCCCAAGAGATCTGACAGCCGGCCTTAAATTACTTCACATTGTGGGTAGGGTATCTATATCACCTCTGTATAGAAAAAGGCAACTGTGCTCGTTGCTCATATTGATTTACACGAGGCAGTGTAGTGAGTGTACGATTAATAGTTGGCTTCATTGGCAGCCAGCTGTTAGCCTCATAATTTACAGTGTGGACGGCTTAGTTTAGGAATAAAAAGACCTGTATTAGGAGGAACTGTATTTTTAGTGCTTTAAAGGTCACGTCCAACTTTCATTATTTTCGAAGACCGTAATTAATGTGAAATATTTGCCACAGAGGCCTGGCTTACTCCACTTATATCCTAAGAAGAAGTGTGCTCCTTGGGAAATCTATGTAATTTACTATCTAACTACCTTTGAAGCTCATTCCCTACTTCCTACAGGAAGTGAAATGGGGGGGAGGAGCTTATGAGGGCAATCTGCATTCTGATGAAGACAATGGGAACATATATGCTTATTTTAATGGGTTGGATTGCAACCTCCGTTTGACATAAAATTGGCCTCTCTGTAATGTTGCTAGCATATTAGAAGAAGAGGAAGAGGATGGATCCCTTTATTTGTTTCACAAACATTTATGCTTAAGTGGCTAACTCTGTCTGAAGTTATTCATGGAGATCCCCTCTCCCAAATCTCCCAATATTTTTGACAGTATCAAGTTATTAAAATCTCTAGGATTGTTTTCAGTAGTCACCTGGAGATTGATGGCAATTCCTGGAGACTCCAGCCTAATTCTGGAGGGTTGGGAACCTATGGACAGTTTATGTTTCTGAATATGTCATTTGTAAATCATCACTATATATTATTTTAGCCGTTTATAGATGCTTACCATTTTTCGGGTGAATTGCTACATTTGTCATTATTTAGGGTCATCTTCCTTCCTGCCTACCAAAGAATACCAAAAAGAAGTCAATATGTGCTTTATTGACTACCGAAAAGCCTTCGATTGCATCAACCATGTCAAGTTGTGGAATATCCTTAGGAAAATGGGTGTCCCAGAATATCTCATTGTTCTCATGAGAAACCTAGACACAAGACAGGAAGCCACAGTCAGAACATGGTGAAACAGACTGGTTCCAGATCGGCAAAGGAGCAAGGCAAGGCAAAGGAGCAAGACAACTTTCTCCATATTTATTCAACTTATATGCTGAACATATACGGAGAGAAGCTGGATTGGAAGAAGATGAGCGTGGTTTTAAAGTTGGAGGAAGAAACATTAATAACTTGCACTAGGCTGATGACACCACTCTGATAGCTGAGAATGCGGATGATCTGCAAGCTCTAGAAATGAAAGTCAAGGAGGAGCACAGTGAAAAAATGGGACTATGACTAAATGTAAAGAAGACTAAACTAATGACAATGGGTACAGCAACCAGCCTCAGAATTGATAATGAAGACAATGGAATAGTAGATAGCTTCTGCCTTTTAGGATCAACCATCAACAGTAAAGGATCCAGCAGTCAAGAAATACGCCACAGACTAGCACTTGGTAGGGTTGCAATGAAGGCCTTGATAAGGATATTTAGATGCCGTGACATATCTATACCTACAAAGATTAGAATAGTTCAAACCATGGTTTATCCTGTGACACTCTTAAGGATGCAAAAGCTGGACTTTGAAGAAGCAAGATAGAAAAAGCATTGATGCTTTTGAACTTTGGTGCTGGAGAAGATTTTTGAGGATACCATGGACAGCCAGGAAAACAAACAAATAGATCATAGAACAAATCAAACCAGAATTTTCACTCGAGGCACAACTGACCGGGCTCAAACTATCATACTTTGGACACATTATGCAAAGATCCAGCTCCCTTGAGGAGTCCATAATGCTGGGAAAAGTTGAAGGAAAGAGGATGACCAGCAGCACAGTGGA
Source organism: Hemicordylus capensis (assembly GCF_027244095.1). Lineage (NCBI taxonomy): Eukaryota > Metazoa > Chordata > Lepidosauria > Squamata > Cordylidae > Hemicordylus > Hemicordylus capensis. Next base: position 19,557,216 of record NC_069661.1, on the reverse strand, counting down.
TGGACTTGATTACGACAACAATGAATGCACCACTGAGAGACCTTAAAGGCCAAGTTGAAGACAGATCATCCTGGAGAGAATCCATCTATCTGGCTGCTTATTGTGAATTATCTATAGTATTGTAGGATGATGATCATGCTGAAGGCCACTGTGATTGGGAATGATGGGAGTTGTAGTCCCATAACCGCTGGAATAAAACACATTTATTCACCCAGGCTTGTTTTAATGTTCTAATGTTTTAACTTTGTTTTTAATTTGTGTTGTTTTATTGTTAACTGCTCAGAGATGTGATTTTTGGGCAGTATACAAATATGCTAAACAAACAAATAACATCTGGGACCCACGGTTGAGAACCCCTGCTCTAGTGTATCTTCTTAACCAAGAAAATACACACATCTTAATATTATTTATTTATTCGATAAAAATCGAATAAATAAATAAATAAATAAATAATCTAAATTGGTGGAAGGCAGGTTCTTGCAGAATGAATGAATGCAGCATAAAGCAGGTGGAGAAAGGCCTTTTGCAATGTGAAACAGTGAGGGGCAGCACTCAGGGTGTTCTTCTTGGTATGAGAATTAGGGCACTGCAAGTAGATAGGGATTGGGGCTCTGCATCGTTCAGCAACTACAGATGGCCCAGGACCTTCAGAAGAGCCCACTACTGATCCCTGAGACCACTTTGTGCTCTGTACACTCTGGCCCTGAGATTCTCAGAAAGTTGGATACTGTGTCCAATTCTGCATTCTGCTCCTTTTTGTTGGGCTTGTATGCAATGTTCGAATTATAATGGGTCAGAAGGGGTCTGGCCCTGCTCCTTGCCTTTTGTGCTGACCCCCCATAGGCACTGGCTTTAGAAAGCTATGGGGGCATAATTTGGCTACAGTTGGGGAAGGGGAGTCAGGGTGGGGCTTCTGGGCTTTTATTAAGGGCTTGTTCACCTATGATCCAAGCACGGCATGTGGAGAATCTCTGCACCCACACAACCCAGGTTGGTTCACATGATCGAGAACATTAGAAATCTGTGGCACATGCAATCATCAGCAGTTAATGCTGTTTTTGTTGACCTCTATGAGACCAATGGGACTCATTCAGCCCAATGAGCTCAAGGTCTGTAGCTTTAGTATGAAACAGGGCAGCATAGGCTGCTCCCTGCCAAAGAGGAGAGCTGGTCTTGTGGTAGCAAGCATGAATTGTCCCCTTTGCTAAGCAGGAACTACCCTGGTTGCATATGAAAGATAGAATAGTTGTGTGAGCACTGTAAGATATTCCCCTCAGGGGATGCAGCTGCTCTGGGAAGAGCATCGGCATGTTTGAATGCAGAAGGTTCCAAGTTCCCTCCCTGGCATCTCCAAGATAGGGCTGAGAGAGACTCCTGCTTGTAACTTTGGAGAAGCCGTTGCCAGTCTGTGTAGACAATACTGAGCTTAGATGGACCAATGGTCTGACTCGGTATAAGGCAGCTTCCTATGTTCATCAGAGGGGAAGGATGCATTAAATGATTTTGAAGGGACTTTTCCACATCTAACATCTGTGAGTACAATTCAGTTTCGCATAGCCAAAGACAACAAGCTTTCTAATAAACACAAACTCCACACAATTAAAAAAATGACTTAGTTTCTCATAGTTAATATTAGAATGAGTCATGCACTGGGTTAGGGACTAGATTAAACAATAGGAAAATAGATTTTAAACAGCTGTTCTAATGTTAGAACAGAAATAGCTGAACCATTCTGTTTTAAAATATAAACTTGGTATCTTTTCAATGCTGCTGTTTTCATGTGCTTTGACATTAATGCCACTTAGGTTTACAATATTAAATGACATTGAAGTATATATAAATGCCTCTTGTTTGAGCCTAATTAAATAGTCTTTGGGCAGCTTCTTCAAACCTCTGACTAATCATGTTAATGTCATAGTAGTATGATGAAACTGAAGAACTTTGTTTGGGTAGAATTCAAAGTAGGGAGTTGAGCTGCTAAAAATTTGGGTTCAGGTCCAGTTCATTTTCATCAGTATTTAAATAAATATCTTTTAGAGAGCACTTGAACTTTTTTGCTCTTGGACTCTTTTAGATTGGATCATTAGGAAGGGGTTTGAAAATAAAATGGCTAATATTATAATACCCTTATACAAAACTATGGTGCGGCCACACCTGGAGTACTGTGTACAATTCTGGTCACCACATCTCAAAAAGGACATTGTAGAACTGGAAAAGGTGCAGAAGAGGGCAACCAAGATTATCAGGGGCCTAGAGCACCTTTCTTATGAGGCAAGGCTACAACACCTGAGGCTTTTTAGTTTAGAAAAAAGATGACTGCGGAGAGGCATGATAGAGGTTTATAAAATCATACATTGGGTGGAGAAAGTGGATAGAGAGAAATTCCTCTCCTTCTCACATAACACTAGAACCAGGGGTAATCTCATGAAATGGATTGCCAGGAAATCTAGGAACAACAAATGGAAGTACTTTTTCACACAACGCTACTAGTCGGAGGGCTGTGGGCCACCTCCAGCCTCAAAGGCAGGATGCCTCTGAGGACCAGTTGCAGGGGAGTAACAGCAGGAGACCGGGCATGCCCTCAACTCCTGCCTGTGGCTTCCAGCAGCATCTGGTAGGCCACTGTACGAAAGAGGATGATGGACTAGATGGTCCTTGGGCCTGATCCAGCAGGGCTGTTCTTATGTTAACCCTGTTTTTCTGATCATCTCCAGTCTTGGCTGCTTGCAGCTGGGGCTGGCAGATTGCAGGGCTCCTGGCCAGCTTTGGGGAGGGAGATCCCCATAATGCACTGCACACTTGCAAAATGCATTATGGGAGTTCCACGGGGTGGGGCGACACGGGGCAGAACGTCACAGAACCCTGACTATCTGCGGTACTGACAGCAGCTGGCAATTGTTTGGGCAGGTGATCTGTCTGCCAAACAGAAACAGATTGTCAGCGTGGAGGTAAGCTTTTTAAGGCTTCTTCCCTTCTCTTAAATACCCAAGGTTTTATAAGTTATAATCAGCACCTTGTATTTTGCCAGGAAACTTATTGGGAACCAGTGTAGCTCTTTTAGTATAGGAGTAATATGGTCTGTCCAAGATGACCCAGAGACCAACCTGGCTGTCTCATTCTGTACTAGCTGGGTACAGTGAATCTTGGTACAGGCCCCCTTCAAATGTAGGCCACAGAATGGAAATATTCATGCATGTTTGCCACAGATTGGTACTCCATGCATCGGATGTGAATAACTGTATGCATGTTTGTGTCTTAAGATATTGTGCCCAGACTGTACATGCATTGAATGTAATGTATAAACAGGGCTGCTGATATGAGGTGTATGTGTTATGGAACAGGAGGCCCGAGTGCTTCGTATTTCTCATCTCTTGCACCTCCACTTTCTTTGGAGAGAGATGAAGTAGTTCTTTGCTGGATGATGAGATGGAGATATGGAGGAAAATGAAACATGAGGGCCTTAGGATTGCTAGATCTAATGCATCAATGTCCAAATATGCTCCAAGATAACAATAACCATCCATGTCCTCCAAGGAGCTGCAAGAAACAAAGAGTATGTCTCCTCCTCTAAGACAAAATAGAAAGAGGTGCTGACATACTAACTAGAGCAATAATGACCAGAGAGAACTCAGCTATGTCATCTCCTGAAAAAACAGACAGTCTCCTTCTCTTCTTGTCTCAAGATTGATTTAGTTCTGATAGTTCAATTGTTGTTCATATTACAATAAAACTGCTTCCATAGCTAGCTCCAATTTGATCAGGGCATATGATTCTCTACATAGGGAAACCCTTTTTTGTGAAAATACTTATCCTGGCATAATTTATTGGGATAAATTTTTTAAAATGCAAACAGTAGTCTTTGGGGAGGAGGGGAGTATTGTTTGTTTGCTCTTTCATTTGTCGACAAAAGAGTTGTCAAAAGTAATGTTTATAATAATTTAACGGGTTATTTGCTTATTAGATATTAATCATTCTGCTGTGGCTAGGGGTCCATGCTGGTGCTCTTCGCCTAGAACAGCGATTCTGATCTCAATTAGATTATGTCTCTCTCCTTTACCTCCCCATAAATCATTCCGGCAAACTGAAATTAACAGCTACTGGAGCGCATTAATAATCTACCTCACACATTGGAAAATGCATTAGCTGGAACCCTCCCATCGCTCCGACTGTTAAGCACATCATTTTGTTTATGAAATATAAACATTTCATGGAAGAGCACTCACACATTTCCCTGGGCCTTGTGACAGCTGAAATGATTGCCCACAATTGCCAGTCAGTCAAGCGCCCACATAAAGTTTGTTTAAATCCATGAGTCTGTGACTACCCCATTTTCTCAGGCATTAAAACAAAAATACCCCAAACACCCGCGACAACATTTCATATAACAGTGTTCTGTTTCCATATCCCAAAGAAGGAGCAAGGAAAAAAAAAAGAAAAAAAAAGGAATAAGGCATCAGACTTTCTACATGGATGGCATTTGAGCAGATGTGTGTTATATTATTACTGCTAAATTCTGAACTGATACGTGCCTGTTTGCCACTGGAGAACCCACCTCCCACAATTTGAGGATTAAAGCTGTGAAATGGAAAATTTATCTGACCTCTTCAGTGTGTGTGGTGGGGAACATGTTCCATCTTTAGACTTCCATTCCCAGCAGTTGCGACTACAAACAAAGCTGGTTCAAGTGTGTGATGGGAGAGCTTTGACTTAACTTCCTGTGTGGTTTGCTTTCTCAGTTCTGGAGTGCTGGTCACATTAATGGGGCATGCTTCATGCTCTGGATGTCGACTCTCAGATGTAATCATGTTTCCAGTTCTCAGACTTTCCCAATCAGGGCCGGCTCTAGGTTTCAGGGGGCCCTTAGCAAACTGCCCTCCTTAGGCCTCATTGTACCTGGATGGGCCTCCTTAGGTTTATGATGGGGCTTACCTGATGCATGGCATGGCAGAAAGGATGGGTTGACAGAGTGACTATTTAATGATCAAAAGGGGTGGAATACAAAGTCCCTCCTCTACCTGTGAGGAGTCCTGGGTAGGCTGCCACCACCCCTTTTTATATGAGCATATTCATCCTTCCAAGGGAATATTCTGGAAGAATGAAGTGGAAAACTGCTCCCTACAGAAAGGCTTGAGCAGTCTTAGGCCTTCAAGTATGTGTGACTAGGGCAGGGCCCAATAAGGAGTGACACTCTATAACAACAAGGATTTATTAATAACTGGATGATCAATAAAACTATAGAAGCATCAACAATCATTGCATCCATTCAAGTAAAACCCTTTCCTAGGAATTACAAGAACCATGCGGTCAGCTCCAAGCACTTACACAAAGATAAATCCCCTTCTAGCTAAACTGGCCCCTATCTTTCCTGCTTACTTCCAGGTTAGGAACTACCAGTTGATTCCCAGACCAAGGCTGTTAGTCTCCCCATTTCCTACAATAGTTGCTGAACAGACCTCCTTCAGGGACAAACTGAACTCTAACAAATCCCTTCCTGACTCTTATATAGCTGTTGTCTAGTAAACCCTGCCCCTCCCCCTGCATTGGGCCACAGGGATTTGATTCTCCCAGGCTTTCTTCCTAATTTGGAGAGGCCCACCTTCCAAGCAGTTACTCTAATTGAGGCCTAGTCCTCCCGCAAGCCTGACTATCAGTACAGACTATGTCAGTCGAGAGTTGCTCTTTTACCACCACTACCACACCACCACCACAACCACCACCAGACAATAGATCAGGGTTTCTTAACCTTGGGCCTGCAGATGTTGGACTACAACTCCCATCATCCCCAGATATGGCTTGTGTGGCTGAGGATGATGGGAGCTGTAGTCCAAAAACATCTGGGGGCCCAAGGTTAAGAAACCCTGCAATAGATTATTTCATGAAGTGGCTCTTTTGAACGTCCTGGAAAGAAGAGCTGGTTTCAGGGGGCCTTCAGCCAACTGCACTCCTTAGGCCCCCTTCTACCTGGACTCCCTAAGAGGTTTTTAGGCCCCCTGAAGGTCTTATCCTGGAGGATAGTGTTGTACCCCAACAAAGAGAGGTTCTTTTCTGGGTCAGTAGCCAAAACACTTCACCAGCCGATAAGGATTATAAAAGGCTTTATTTGCTCTATAGTAGCAAAGGTCCTGGATAGCTAGCGCTCAAGTCCAAGACCCCGATCATTTACAAGCATGACATATTTATAGCCTAGGAGATGGTGCATAGGTACTGCCCCTTTCCTTTGTCTGAACTTTCTGTAAATTTCCACCTAACTTCTGCGCATGTATTCTTTTAGGTGAATACCTCATCACCTTCTTATCTAGTCTCTCCTGGCCCTCCTTGGCACAGAAAAGCAACTCCTTATAAGGAATCCCCTAGGCCCCCCTTACACAGACAGAATATATGAAAGGTAACATGGCTTCGGTCTGGTTCAGGCCTACACCAATAGGATGGGAGAGAAGAAGTGACTCTCTCTTGGCTGAGAGATTTGCTCCTCCAAAACCCCATAAGTGCTAGGGGCACAGAGGTGGTCTCAAAGATTGGTAGTGGGGCTTCTGAGAGCTTTGGGCCATCAGCAGTTTCTCAGCAATGCTGATCCTTGACGCCAGCCCTGGCTTGGCTCTGGTCCCTTGGCAGATGCTGACACCTGAACCACAGGCCATCCCTGCTGAGCAAGGTGGCTGCATCATGTGCCTTGAATCAGCATTCAGCCTTGTTAGAAGAAACAAGGGGATATATGGGAAACACACAACTAGCAGTTGAAAATCAAGAGTGCTTTACTTGCAAGTATGAAGAAGACTGTATACTGTGTGGGTCCTTAGGGCACAGTTCAGTCTTTTATAGCAATGTTTTATAGCAACATTCATAGTAAGAAGTACTTAAAAACATTATCTAAATGGAAAGAGAAAACCTAACAGTGGTGTGATTAAATTTTGTGTAAAACTTCTTGACAAGCACTTCCACCATATTTGCTCTAAGGCCACCCCATCCTCCGGCAGCCTTTCGTCAATGGGATAGATACCAAGCAGTTCTCATCAGTAAGTTGCACAGTTTTTTGCTTATTTTAAATCCGAAGCAATAATGGCTGGTCCTCACAGAGTTTGTAATTAATTGCCTAATTATTTCATTATATGTACCTAGTAAAAGAAAAACATTGCTGGCAATTAATAGGCAAACACTCCTTTGACCCAAGGGTGAGGTTCTGGGAAAAAATAACCCATGCTGTATATCTGCATTAGGTTGATAATAAAAAAATAAGCTTGTTTCATTAGAAATGAAGTGTGAAGGGTTTTATGGCACATTTGCTATCTTTACAAGAACAAGAGAACAGATCTCCTGGGTCTATTTAGGGCAGAATCTTAGAAGCTCCAAAACCATGTGGCTCTCTCCTCCCCATATAGAACTACATGCCTCAGAGAAGAATACTAACCAGTCTATTATAGTGGCATCACTAGTCCTTTAAAATGGCTGGAATCCCAGGGAGAAGAGCTGGTCTTGTGGTAGCAAGCATGAATTGTCCCCTTTGCTAAGCAGGGTCTGCCCTGGCTTGTATTTGAATGGGAGACTACATGTGTGAGCACTGTAAAATATTCCCCTTAGGGGATGGGGCCACTCTGGGAAGAGCATCTGCATGCATGTATGCAGAAGGTTCCAAGTTCTCTCTCTGGCATCTCCAGAGAGGGCTGGGAGAGACCCTGGAGAAGCAGCTGCAGTCTGTGCAAATAATACTGAGCTAGATGGACCAATGGTCTGACTCAGTATATGGCAGCTTCCTATGTTCCTAACATTCAAAAATTCAACAAGGAAGTGTGGGAAACTGCAATGGAGAGATTCCTTTCACTTGTCTCATGACTGAAGGAAGCAGCTCTCTTTGCTGGGAAACTCCTGCCATCTTGGGGAGGGGGGGAGATTAAGCACAAGCCCTCATGTTAGTGCAATGGTGCTTGTGGCCGGTACTGGAGAGTAGGGAAGACTCAATTTTGCCAGAACTTCGCCGGTAAGAGCAGGTAGTCTTTCAATGCTGGATGAACATAAGCATGCACACATGCATGCACCATTTCCATGGGGAGTATATTATTCCTTTATGTAATGAATTGCATTGATCTTCTTGTATTTTACTGTAATTATTGTTTGGATCTGTAAACCTCCCTGTGTGCCCAAAGAAGCTGAAGGCAGGATATAAATGCAAAAACAAAGTGAATGTATAAATCAATGATAAATACCAAATAACTTTTGTATCTAGGGGTCCCTTCTGAATTAGGTTCAGAATTCCAATAGTGAATTTATTTTGAGTGTATGAAAAAACAATATTGTTGTATTTTATCCAGTATATTTTATGTTTCATTGTTTGGACTTTTGACCCAGTGGGGATCTTGTAGAGGGAGGAGTTAGAAAAGGAAAAGGGAGGGAAAGAAGAAGGAGAAAATGGTGTGGTTTCTGAATAAAGTTAAATCTTTTAAGTATCACTTTGTGTTTGTGAGGGAAGCAGCTATAAAACATTTGGTAATGAGATTTTGAACCATCTGAGTGTGTGAGCCTGCAAAGCTTGTGAATGTTCCTGCAACTTCATTTCATTGTATTACTAGGCCTACATTCCTGGACTGCTTTCTACTATTGCTGCTGCTGATTGTTTCTCCAGCTTCCTGACTGGCACAACTCTTGAAGGTACTTTCTCCTTATCAATCCTGGACTCTGTTGTTCACTGGATGCTCACTGCATCATGGCTCAGATCCCACCACCACCTTTTTTCTTGTCCACCCCAGGAAAACCTGCTGTACCCTGGAAACAATGGAGGTCCTAGTTCTGCAATTACCTCCTTGCTATACAGACTCCCTGATTTTACTCCAGCAAAGCAGAAGGCTATATTGCTTCACTACCTGGGCCCTGAAGGCCAAAGAATATATAATCATTTGCCCTTTTCTGCCAATTCAGAAGGGGATTCCAATACTTATGAAGCTGCTCTTCAAGCCTTAGATGATCATTTCAACCTGAATGATTGTGATTGCTGAACCTTACAAGTTCTATTCTAGATCCCAACTGCCTGGTGAATCTATCAATTGGTATTTCACAGCATTGCATGCCTTAAGTGTAACCTGTGAGTTTGTCAGCTTTACTGATGAATTGATCAGGGATCAGATTGTTATGGAAACAAACTGCTCCAAACAATGTGAAAAACTGCTATTGGAGAGGATACTGACCTTGGATAAAGTTATAGAGATGGCTAGGAGGGTGGAAAATGTTCATCACTCTGCCAAATAACTCTCTTTGGTACCCCAAAACCAACTTCCTGAAAGCCAGGCTGCAGTCTAAATCCTTCCAAACCCACTCTTCTCATATGGCACTGCCCCAGAAAGTGGCAGCACAAGAAAGGAGGAGTTATCACTGCTACTGATCTCTGTTGCCAGATTTGGCTTTTTTAAAGCCAAATTTTGGGTTACAGCCCATTTGACCCACGAATATACCCCTTAGGTTTTGGCAACAGTGCTACTGATGTGGAGAGACTGCCCACACAGCCAATTTTGATCACTGCCCTGCATGGAAGGTCACTTGCAACAAGTGCAAAAAAGGGGGCACTTTGCTAAGGTTTGCAAGTCTGCTGACCACTCCATACCTGAATCACCATATGATAAGGATGAGGCAGATGGACCAGTTCCTGACAGCATTTAAAGTGTGACAGAATCAGAGCCTGCTTCTCCACATTGCCAGGTTAAACTTAATGGCCATGAAGTGCAGATGCTGGTTGATTCTGGTTCTCCATACACTGTCATTTCCCATCTACTTGACGAGAAACTCTTCATACATCAGATCTGCACCTGCAGCCTTCAGAAATCCACCCATGGGGATATGGAGGTTCCCCTATTGCCATATATAGATACTTCTGTCTTGGAATACAAAGGATGTATTGCAGAAGAGAAAGTGTATGTGTTACAAAAATGAGTCTCAGTACTGGGTTGGAAACATCAGAAAGATCTACGGATAGAGTTAGACCCAAATAGTACAGAACCCATATTACAAATGATGGAGCATCCATATGTTGATATGACTGCTGATTTCTCAGATGTTTTTGCTGATGCTCCTGGCACTGCCATACATTTCAAACATAAAATTCAGATGATGGGAAATGCAATACCTGTACAACATAAAGTGAGGAAAGTACTCATAGCATTGTGAATCATCCCAAGCAGCAGTGTACTGGAAGGGCGGCGAGTAAATACTTTACATACATACATACATACATACATAATTGTGCCAACCCCTTAGAGAGGAGCTCTTAAGATTGCAGCATGCTGACATCATAGAGCCTGTTGACTCATTAGAAAAGGTCTCTCCCATTTGTTCTTATCATGAAATAAAACAGTACACATTGAATGTGCACAGATTTAAGAGATGAGAACTCCAACATGGTAATGGATTATCATCCATTACCCAGTATCAATGAAATGCTGCTTACTCTGAAAGAGGCCTCAGTGTTTACAACTTTGGACTTGTCTTTGGCCTATCATCAAATTCCTCTGCTCAAAGGTTCTTGCAAATACACAGCCTTCATGATCGCAGAGGGTCTTTTTCAATACAAAAGACTGCCCTTTGGATTAGCCTCTGCAGCTTTGGTATTTGAAAGAATGATGCATGCAGTTTTTGGGTCTACAGTGGGATCATTTACTTTCAAGATGACATTTTAGTGTATGGCAAAACCATTGAGGAGCATGTTGCTAAACTGACAGAGGTCTTAAGAAAACTCTGACAACATGGATTTCCTATCTCTACAGATAAATGTCAGTTTTGTACACACTCAGTGACATACTTGGGACACACAATATCTCAGTGTGGCGTACATCCCAAAACAGACTTGGTGAAAAGTGATTTGGGAATCACTAGAGCCACACAACAAGGATGCACTTTGCTCATTTTTAGGACTCTGAGTATTTCTCTAAATTTGTTAGACAATTTTCCACAAAGTTGCTTCTTTTTAAAAAGAATGTAGCATTTAACCGGGATGCATCCTGCAAGACTAGTTTTCAGACTATCAAATTGGCTATTGCTGAAAGCCCTGCTCTCAGTTCTTTTGACACCAACAGGCATACTATTGTAACCACTGATGCTTCTGAATATGGTTTGGGAGCTGTCTTGACCCAGCAAAAAGGGGACCAGGAAGTTACAGTTGCTTTTTATTATTATTATTATTATTATTATTATTACACTAGTATTTTTAAGCCCGTTAAAATAACGGGCGCTAGTACCTTTTTTTTGTTCATTTCCTTTATTCCTTCTCCCTCTCTCTCGCCCTCCTTTCCTTCCCTTTTTTTCTTTTCCCCCTCTCTCTTTCATTCCTTCCTTTTCTCTCCCTCTTCCACTCTTTCCTTTCCTTACTTTCTTCTCTCTCCCTCTCCCACTCTCTCCTTTCCTTCCTTTCTTCCACCTCTTCTCACTCCCATCTTTCTGTTTTCTTTCTCTTGTCTTCTTTTCTTTCTTTAACGGGCTCGCTCTTTGGGGCTGGCTGCTCCTCCCTCCCTTCTGGGTTTTTTTTAATCCTTCTCCCTCACTCCTTTCTCCCTTTTCTTCCTTCTTCCTTCCTTCATTACTTCTCTCTTTCTTTCTTTTCCTCCCTCCCTCTTTGTTTCTTTTGTCCTTTTCCCTCCCTTCTCTCTCTTTTCTCTCCTTCCTTCCTTCTTTTATTTATTTATTTATTTTTTACATTTCTTTCCTTCTTTCCTTCTTTCCGTCTTTCTATTGTCCTGTCTCCCTACCTCCCTCACTTCTCTCTCTCTCTGTCTTTCTTTGCCTTCCTCCCTCAGTCCTCCCGATCCCCTACCGATCCCCCTGCTGCTGTCTCTGCCTTCTCTGTAGTCCGTTCTGCGCCCGCCATTTTTCTCCTCTCTGTGGTTGGGGCTAGGAGGAGGAGGAGCCCGCCCGGGAGTAGCTCTCTCTCGGGGCCGCCCGCTTCGTCGTCAGTCTGCCTGCTGCGCTTCCTCCTTTCGGGCGCGCTTTTAGTTCCTCCGGCCGTTGCCTGCTCCCAGGACCTCCATGGCCAGCCGTGGTGGGTTCCCTCTCTCCCCGCTGCCCACTTCCTCCTCCCACGCCACCGCCCATCGTCACCCCGCCGGTCCTCTTTCCCCCACCCGGCTTCGCCTCCCGTTCCCTCTGTCTCTGGCGGGACCGAGTGTGGCCGCCGCCACCAGTGGGCCCAGTCCGCCGCCAGCGGGCCAGGCCCAGTCCACTCCCCGCCGCCGCCGCCATTGGCCCCAGTCACTCTGCAGCGGCCACCGCCGCCAGCGGGCTCAGTTCCCCCGCCGCCAGCGGGCCCAGTCTCGCGGCCGCTCGGCTGTACCCGCCGCCGCCGCCTCTGCCCTCCCTGATCCCAGCTTCTCCCTCCCCGTAGTTCCTTCTTGGCCCGCTGCTCCCTCAACATGGCCGCCGTGTCCCTGCGGCCGTATCTTTCTCGGACGTTCTGGGCATGCGCTCCGCGTATGCCCAGAACGGCCAAGAAAGACACGGGCAGGGACATGGGATCACGCTTTAGCTCTTTATTATAGAGGATTTTATATCCCGCTCTTCCTCCAAGGAGTCCAGAGTGGTGTATACATACTTAAGTTTCTCCACACAACAACCCTGTGGAGCAGGTTAGGCTGAGAGAGAAGTGACTGGCCCAGAGTCACCCAGCTAGTATCATGGCTGAATGGGGATTTGAACTCGTGTCTCCCCGGTCCTAGTCCAGCACTTTAGCCACTACACCATGCTGGCTCCAGAGTTTTTGCTTCCAGAGTGCTTCCAGCATCAGGGAAGATGTATTCTGTCATTGAAAAAGAAGCTCTAGCATGTTTCCGAGCAGTGAGGTACTTCAGGACTTACTTAAATAATTGATATCCAAGGAGATTCTGTCATATTGGATGATGGGGGAAAATAAAACAGTTCTAGACTTTCCAGCATGCATACTATGAGAAAAGAGGGAAGAGAGGCTGGTCTCAAGAGTTCACTGGAGAGGACTTTGATCTTGCCTCTAGTTTAGACCTCACAGAGGAGGCTGATGAAAGTGATGGATGATCTTTTTTATAAGAAAGAATGTCACTAAGCTCCTGTGCCAGAGAATCCAAGACTTTGTCCCTGATTTGTAAATCAGTTGAGTTCTGGTTATAAAGGGGAGGGATGTGTTGTGTTCTAATCCAGTATCTTTTATGTTTGTTGTTTGGACTTTTGTCCCTTTGGGGATCATGTAGAGCTGGGATTCTCAGCGTTGGGTCCCCAGATGTTTTTGGACTTCAACTCCCGTAATCCCCAACCAAAGGCCACTGGGACTGGGGATTATGGGAGTTGAAGTCCAAAAACATCTGGGGACCCAACGTTGAGAATCCCTGAAAGAGTTTGCAGGTTGTGGACCCAGAAAGGAAAAGGAAGGGAAGGAGAAGGAGAATATTATTATTATTATTATTATTATTATTATTTTGCATTTATATCCCGCTCTTCCTCCAAGGAGCCCAGAGCGGTGTACTACATACTTGAGTTTCTCTTTCACAACAACCCTGTGAAGTAGGTTAGGCTGAGAGAGAAGTGACTGGCCCAGAGTCACCCAGCTAGTTTCATGGCTGAATGGGGATTTGAACTCAGGTCTCCCTGGTCCTAGTCCAACACTCTAACCACTACACCACGAATAAACTCTTAGTTAAGTCTTTTTAAGATCACTTTGTGTTTGTGAGGGAAGCACCTATAAAACAAATATGTGAAGAAGGAAGGAAGGGCTTTCATGAAACTGCCTAATGCCTTAATTCACCTCTGGAAAACCATGGTGTGTACCTACATATTTGGAATAAGAGGCAGAGTTTCCAGCTTGGAGGGTGTAGCTGGCAGGCTTATATAGTGCGGGAGCACTATAAAACTCCCGTGGGAGTTTTGTGATGAAAGCAAACCACTTAGGTAATTATTTTCAGCATACCTCTAAAAACAAGAAACAACATGTTGGCAGTCTGAGAATCTGCTCTTTTTTTTTTTTAATAATCCCTCATTAAAATTAGAAAATTATTTTTAATAGATACAATGTAAAAGCAATATTCATGTCTGTTAAATGAACAGACAAGGTAATTAACCATAGGCAGTGATTCAACTCCCTTTATAACATGAAAATGTAATTCAACATTATCAGAGGTTTTGCCGGGGGGGGGGGGGGGAGTTGCATGTTGCGGAAACCAGCTGAACCCCAGCTGATCATGACATTTCCCTAGTTAAGGGTTCGAGGTTGTTTTTGACATGTAAAGTAAACATAAAGTTGTGCTGTCGAGTCGGTGTCGACTCCTGGTGACCACAGAGCCCTGTGGTTTTCTTTGGTAGAATATAAGAGGGGTTTACCATTGCCATCTCCCGTACAGTATGAGATGATGCCTTTCAGCATCTTACTATATCATTGCTGCCCGATATAGGTGTTTCCCATAGTTTGGGAAACCTACCAGTGGGGATCTGAACCAGTAATCTCTTGCTGCCTCGGCAAGTTACTTCCCCATTGTGCCATTAGGTGGCTTTTTTTTTTTTTGACATGTACAAGTTTGTTTCAGCATAGTTTTCAATCTGTGGGTTTTTTTGTTGTTTCAGATCCTCAGAGCCACTTAAATATTGTTGAGACTGTTTTTCATTGATTAACAATGGAAAGTGTTTCCCACCCTGAAGTCTGTGGAGCTAAAGTAGCAAGATATGACAGTAACGACTTGTTTTGTATTATCTGTCAGAGGGACACAAATGAGGCATTGGTGAAAAAGCCTTTGCTATATCCTATGAAAAATTATTGAGCTTTATCAGGGAGTGTGCTCAGTATGGAGACAAAAGTTTTCCTGAGATTAGTAGGTGCCTCGGTGATGTCACATGGCAAGATCTGCAAGCAAAAGGATTTTTGTGGCATAGAAAATGTTATCAAGAGACTGTTCATACCAAAATGCTCAAATGTGCTAAAGAACTATATGAAGAAAAAAAATTGAATACTGAGGAAGACCCAATACCGTCAAGCAGTACATTCACTCTATCTCCATCATCACCTTACAAAAAGGAATTGTGTTTCTTTTGTGAGAATGGACCAGGTTACAAGAACCCTTTGCAGTTAGTTGCTACAGAAAATGCTGGTCAGTCACTTAAAGATTTAGTTGAAAGAAGAGGGAATGAGAAACTGCTTGTCAAGCTTTGCACATCAATTGATCCTCAAGGTGCACATGCTATTGATATTAAATACCACAAATGGTGCTGGGCAACACATGTAACAAATGTCAATCGCTCAGCCCTCAACCCACAAAAACCAAGCAAGGCTAATGAAGTGGCAGCCAAAATTGAATTCCTTAGTCTGCTTGAGAATACATTGTTGGATGGAAATATAGTCACCATGGCTCATCTTCAAGAGGCATACACAGGAATCCTTTTGGCAAATAATGTGGAGAGCCATTCCAGCCACACAAAAAATAAAGCAACTTATATAGCACGATATACCAAGTGTAGAATTTCATAAACCAAAACAAGTGAATGAATCAGAATGTGTTTCTATCAAAATTTTAAGAGATGCTACAATTCAGTTAGCAGAAGAGAGCAACATTGACGACATGAAAATACTCTATGCTGCTTAGATTCTATGAAAACTTATTACCGAAGCAGAGAGATGGGTATTTTCTGGTTCACTTACAGAAGTTACAGATCGAAATGCTCCAAGTGAATTGTATAGCTTCTTCCATTGGTTTCTCAAGGGACCAAACACAAGTCTATTCACAGGGGGGAAAAGACTGTGGAGTCAACCAGCATGCTGTAAATTTAGCTCAGACTACAGTGTTTTGGTTTCTGTCCAGATCAGAAATAAATCTTGAAGACTAGTTTATAGGAAAACACAAACTCTCGGTTGTACCAAGGTTTATATTTGCTGCAGACGGTACAATGCTGAAATGCCAAAACAAAAGCAGTCTGATGGCTATTCTGGAAAAATTACCCACTGGGGAAGACACATTGCCTGCTGATGAGGATGCAGAGTCACTTGCCATGAACAAGGAAAAAATAGAAGCCATTCATAGTGAGCCTAACCAGTCCTCTGGATTTGAGGTGGGACTAGTAGATGAGATGGCAGAATTCCAGTCACTTCATAAGCCAGACAGCATAAAAAACTGTGGCCAACTTGCTGAACATTTTACAGATTATTTTCTATCAAAATACAGAAACTGTGATGAACTTCATGTGGTATTTGAGCACGATGATGTTGATACGTCACTCAAGACAGCAACACGCGAAAGATGACAAGGGCAACAACTGGTGATAGCTTACCACTTCACGGATACAACAAACGTAACGAAATTAACAATGCTTCTTTCACATGTGAAAACAAAGATGGAACTAACACTTTACTTGTCAAAGAAGATACTTGAAAAAGCACATACAATTGGTTAAAATGTGGTTGTGGCATGGGAATGTGAATGCAGAGCTATATATGAGCCATCTTCAAAGTAATCAGGAAGAAGCAGATACAAAGCTTTTGCTTCATGCTGCTGATGCAACAAACAAGGGGGCTTCCAGAATCAACATTCACTCAGCAGTCACTGATTTTTTGGGGCTAGCTCTTCGATGGTATCCTGATTTATGTGCAGACATGAATTTTGTTACTGGAAAAGGAGAGTTGTACCGCACTATTCCTCTACTGCTCATATATAAAGCTCTTGGACCCAGCAAGGTTTTTGCTTTGCCTGGCACTGGTGCAGACAATAATATCAACGATGCAGACAATACTGGAGGTTTTCCAGGGAAAGGCAAACTAAGTTTCTGGAAAGCTTTCAAGAATGCCAATGATCATATGATAAGTGCATTTGCAAACCTGGGGAAGGATTTACTCCCCAGTGATGGTACATTTGCTGCCCTTGAGAAATTTATATGTCAGGTTTACTTGCCCTGTACACAGATCTCACAGGTTGATAGGTTAAGGTGGTGGCTGTTCACCAAAAACCAAGCCCAATATGAGAGCCTTCCACCTACAAGAGATGTATTACACCACACAATACTACGAGCACACCATCAAGCAATCATTTGAAATAATGATATGACCGTGAAGTGTGTAATCCCATCACCTGAAAAATATGGTTGGAAAATGGAAGGGGATGTCTGGATACCAAAAATGACCGATCAACTCCCAGCTCCAAAGGCTGTACTTCAATTGGTGAGGTCCCTGGTCCAGATGCCAGGGAGGAAGATGCAGCTGCTGTAAAGCAGGGTTGATCTGCTGCGACGTGTTCCTGTGCATCTCAAAATACACAGAACCAAGAGGATGCTTGTGACAACATGATGAAGAGTGAAGATCCAGAGGACGAGGAGCTAGAGGAAGAAGACAATGAGGATCTCTAGGAAGAAGCAAATTAACATACATTGAGGTGGGTCTCATGATCGGTGAGACCCACCTTCAGAGGGTTTGCAGGGAGAGCGGGCTAAGCCCGCTCTCCCCACAGATGATCATTAAGCCCTCCCTGGGCAGCCAGATCGGCTGCCCACATGACTGCTGGCTCCGTCACGGAGCTGGTGGGGGCTTGGGAGCTCAGGGGCCACGCAGCCCCCAGGAGTTCCAGCATGCTCTGCGCATGTGCACAGAGCATGCTGGAGAGACCCCGGAGCTGGAAGGCTGCTTTTTAGCCTCCCAGTTGGAGGTCTCCTTGTGAGTTGCCACACCACAGAGCCGCACCGCGGCAACAAATTATCCGAAAGTCCAGGTTAGCGGAGTGCTTGCTCTGCTAACCTGGGCTTAGAGGAGGGGAAGTTAAGTGGGTGACCCGCTTAGAAGAAACCAGGCTCGCCTGCGAGCCCGGTGGTTCTCACGGTCTGCCAAAATTGGGCTAGGCTCCCTTAGTCCGATTTTGGCAGACCGTGTGAATAGTCTGAGTATATGATGTGATGTGATAATGTGATGAACCGCCCTGAGCCAATTTTGGAAGGGCGATATAGAAATAGAATAAATAAATAAATAATAAATAAATGTTCCAAAGTGGGGGGGGGGAAACCCTTTAAAAATGAATTATGAACATTTTTCTATGCTGTAATATTAATTAGGTATGAGGTAGTTCATTTTTGTAAAAAAAACCACCTTATGCAAAACTTGTAGTAAAAGTCACTTATGCAAAATGTTTATTATCTATTGTTTAATTATTCATTTTCACAGATCAGCATGACAGTCAGAGCAGATTCTCAGACTGCCAACATGTTTTTCTTATGCTTTGAGGTATTTTGAAGAGAATTGTGTAGGCTTGCTTTCATCACAAAAACCCCTCGGCATTTTGCATGCTCCCATACTAATATGAGTCCTGGCCCCTTCTTTTTAAAAGTCATTAGCTTCCGTTTGTGCCTGGTCTTGTTGTGTGGTGCCTTCTTCTGCCTCCCACCATGGCACCTCCAATACAGATAGGAAATGAATATGATGAGTTATATACAAGCAGGTGGGGATCTGGACTCATATCAATAACAATGGGTTAATATTGTCTGTCTTGATCTGTCATGAGCCTTATGCCTTGCAAGCCATTTTACTATTTGTTTAAAAATGGAAATTCACCATCCCCAAATGGCCAGTTTGGATCAATACTGCAAATTAAGACTGTAGTTCTTGACTTGGAACACAGCAGACTTCCAATAAACGATATGAGGAAATAAAGGAGTCCCACTGATAGCAGAAAGTCTTCATGTTTCCTCTGATCGAAGGACAAATTTTCACTTTCATTTTTGCCCCCGGAAAAGAAAAAGATGTATAATGTACTGTGAGCATGTATGTACATGTGTCTTTTTCTTCCTGTTATATGCACTGGGAAGTGGATTTATAGTTTTGGCTTTCTTATGTGTACTGGAAGAGAAATAGTCACAGCTATTGTTACAGTTATTTATTTTATTTATCATATTTATATACTGCCTGATATATACATCTCTAGGTGGTGTATGCAATCCGAATTACAATATAAAAACAAAAACAAACAAAACGCTTTCACAGAATAAAAACACTTAAAAAACAATTCACAAAGTGAAACAATTATAATGATTTCACAGGATAAAAACAGTTAAACAGTTTCAAATTAATTTTAGTTAAAAGCCTAAGAAAACAGGTGTGTCTTAAGGGTCATAAAAAGCAACCGGAGAAGCTGTTATTTGGACAGGGAGTGCATTCCAGAGTGCCAGGGCAGTCACAGAGAAGACCCTGAGTTGCCACCAAATGAGCTGGTGGCAGCCATAACTGGACCTCCCCAGATGATCTTAATAGGTGTCAGGGTTCATAACAAAGAAAGCAGTCTCTTACGTACCCTGGACCAAAGCCATCCAGGGCTTTATAGGTAATGACCAGCACTTTGTATCTCACTTGGAAACATACCAGCAGCCAGTGCAATTCTTTCAGAATTGGTGTTATATGGTCCCTTAGTGTTGTCTCAGAGACCAACCTGTCTGCCTCATTCTGTACTCTGACTGTTGCATTCTATACCAGTTGTAGTTTCCAAACTATGTCCAAAGGCAGAACCACATAGAGTGCATTACAGTAGTCAAGCCTGAAGGTCACCAGCATATGTACTATTTAAGTTCTACCTCCAGAAATGAGCATTGCTGACATATCAGCCAAAGCTGATAAAAAGCACTCCTGGCCACTGCCTCAACCTGAGAAACCAGAGAGAGTTTTGGATCCAGGAGCACTCCCAATCTATGTACCTTATCTTCCAGGGAAGGTGTAACCCCATTCAGAACAGGCAGATCTAAATGATCTCACGGGTCTTGACCCCCCCTCCCCCACAGTCAGTACTGCCATCTTATTTGGATTCAACTTCAGTTTGTTATCCTTCACCCAGCCCATTACCACCTCCAGGCAGGCATTTAGGGAAGTAATGCCATTTCTTGATGAACTTGATAGGAAGAATAGATTTGGGTGTCATCAGCATATTGATAACAACCTGAACCAAATCTCCTGATGATCTCTCCCAGCGGTTTCATATAGATGTTAATGAGCACTGGAGACAGTAGCCTTGTGGAACCCATACAGCCAGTCTTGCTTTTCAGAGCAACAGTCTCCAAGTGACACCATCTGGAATCTACCCAAGAGGTAAAAACAGAACCACTTTAAAATAGTGCCATCTAATCCCACTTCCCTCAGGTGATCCAGAAGGATACCATGGTCAATGGTATCAAAAGCTGCCAAGAGATCCAAAAGGATCAGCAGAGTCACACAGCTTCTGTCAATATCTAATTGGAGATCATCCATCAGGCGGATCAAAGCAGTCTCAACATCATAGCCCACCTGAAAGCGAGTTTGAAATGGGTCTAGATAATCAGTTTCATTCAGGACTGTCTGGAGCTGAGAGGCCACCACTCTCTCAATCACCTGGCCCAACCATTGGAGATTAGAGACAAGCCTATAGTTGCCTAACTCTGAGGGGTCCAATGTAAGTTTTTTCAAGTATGGTCTAATGATAACCTCCTTAAGACAAGGAGGCATCCTAGTCTCCCGCAAAGAAGCATTTATGATGTTTACTAGACCCTCTCTGATAATACAATTACTAGATGAAATAAGCCAAATTGGGCAAGGATCAAGAGGACAGGCAGTAGGACGCACAGTCCGAAACAGCTTGTCCACATCCTCAGCAGTCACAAATACAAAATGGTTTTGAAAAAGAAGCATGAGTATTCAGTAGAGTTGAAATTAATATCTTCAAATAGTTTGTTTATTTCAGGTCATAATTCAAAGTGCTGGTTTACATATTTGACATCAAAGTCAACTGCAGAGGTCAGACAACCAAGAATAGATCCCCATGAAACCCTGGCACAAGGATAATCAAATACTAAATGTTGTTATCCCTCATCCAGCCCATTACCACCTCCTGGCAGGCATTTAGGGAAGTTGTGCCATTTCTTGATGAAGTTGATAGGGAGAAAAAGATTTGGGTGTCATCAGCATATTGATAACTGATGAAGAGATGTAAATGTAAAATTTAAATGTTGCATACCAGTGATCAAATCCTGTCGTATATAAATTACTGACATAAAATCTTCCAGAGCCCTCCATTCTACTTCTCGGGTCCTGCACACAGCCCCACCATTGACTGAGATTCAGTTGGCAGGGGTTAGAGGCAGGGCCTTTTCAGTTGTGGCTCCTTGGTTTTGGAAAGCCCTCCTAGATTAGCTTTGTCATGTTCCTCCCCACTCCAGGTTTTAACAAACATTTGAAAACCCATCTTTTTAGAGAGGCATTTTAATTTTTATTCTGTCTGTTTCCAGTAGTTTTTTAATCTGTGAATTTGGTTTTAACTGGTTCTAGTTTTTAACTGAATTCTGTTACTAAGATAGCCTGTTTGGGAGCTCCCAGCAGCCCCCTATACCTGATTTGGAGTTACAGGCTTGTACTTTCCCTTTTGTCTCTCTCAACTCACGGGATCATGGGCTCACCAATTGCTTACATAGGCTGATTCGTGAGGGTAAGTCCCGTAGCTGGTAGCATCCCAGGTCAAGCCTAACACATGACTGAAAGTGGGAGGGGGGATAGCCCCATGCTCTCCTCTCTGTTTAAGATCAAGTGAGGATGCTAAAGCAGACATGAGTTAATTAGGAGTTATTCCTCAAACAAGAATAAATGTTGACACATCAGAGTAGCGTCCCAGCTTATCACAAGAAGAACAGATAAGAGGTAACAGGCTCATCTTTCTCTAGCAGAAGCGTTAATGGGTGACTTGAGGCTTGGGAGGTATGCTTGTTAACACATTCCAGCACCTATCAAGGTCTTCCTGGCCACAAGATAAGCCCTGATGCATCCATTCTCTCCACCCTGCACAGGTTTCGCAAAGGTATTAACTTCATTGTGCTTTCAGAGCACACCCACTACAGTTTGAACAGGACAAAATGTATTCTTTTGTTCATCATGGATGTCACCCTTTTCCAGCAAAAAGATGAGGTCTACATTTGCCCCTGGGGCAAAATGTGGCCTATTTGTATCAGAGACACAATCAAACTACGTGTCTCTTCTTTGGATTCACTCATTGCATGTTTGTGAGTCTGGGCATCAGCTATACCATCCTGCTATGCCTTATCTATCTATCTATCTATCTATCTATCTATCTATCTATCTATCTATCTATCTGAGTTGTACACTGCCCCAAACTTTCATCTCTGGGTGGTTAACAATAAAATAAAAACAAGTTAAAAACAAACACAAAAACTTAAAACAATTTAGATAATTTAAAATCAAACACAGATTAAAACCTAAACAACTTAAAGAGCTGAAAAAGCTTGGGTGAAGAGGTGGGTTTCCAAATGCTTTTTAAAAATTGTCAGAAATGGGGAGGATCATATTTCAGTACAGAGCGCATTCCACAATCTCAGGGCAGCAACTGAGAAGGCCCACCCCCCGTATGGCCACCAGCCAAGCTTGCGGCAACTGGAGCGGACATCTCCAGATGTCCTCAATAGGTGGTGGGGCTCATAATGAAGGAGACGTTCTCTGAAATACCCAGGGCCCAAGCAGTTTAGGGCTTTATAGGCTATAACCAGCACCTTGTATTTTGCCTGGAGACCAATTGGCAGCCAGTGTAGCTCTATCAGCAAAGGAGTAATGTGATCTCTCCAAGATGACCCAGAGACCAACCTGGCCGCCATATTCTGGATTACATACAAAGGCAGCCCCACGTAGAGTGCATTGCAGAAGTCAAGCCTGGAGGTTATCAGCATATGTACCACTGTTTTGAGGTTGTTCATCTCAAGAAACAGACACAACTGGTGTATCAGCCGAAGCTGACAGAAAGCCGCTCTGTCAGCTGCCTCAACCTGAGATGCCAGAGAGAGATGTGGATCCAGAAGTACTCCCAGACTGTGTACCTGTTCCTTTTGGGGGAAATGTGAGCCCATCTAGAATAGGCAGATCAAAATCATCTCTAGAGTTCTGACCCCACACAATAAGTGCCTCCATCTTATCTGGATTCATTCTCAGCGAGAGGCTTGGGTTGGCTTTCATATCCATCCCATTCTTTGCCTCCAAACCGGCCTCTTTCCCAGGCCCAATCTGTGCGGCACGCTTGGCTGCAGTGAGAGACTGATCTCCTGAGATCGAGCCTCCTTTGGACTTTTTCTGGTTTCCTGATCTGCAAGGGGTACAAAGGTCCCTGCTCCTGAATCCTGCCTTCCGGCCTGTCCTGGAGGAAAGAGGTCCTTCAACATCAGTCAAGCAACAAGTGTCCAAACACACCACCAGAAGGAATTAGATATACTAATCTCTGCTCTAAAATATCTTGCTCCCCTCTCTTCCTGCTCTTCTTTAAAGTATAAAGCTATTCTCTAAGACCATTTCTCTTTTCAGCCTTGAGTGGATTTAATTCGGATCTCAAGCTAAAGCGCCTCTCCATGAGTTTCAGTTTAGTACTATTGATATTATTAGCCCGGTCAGCTTTGTTAGTTAATATTGTGTTGCTTATTAATCAAAATTTATCTTCTGTAACCCTAAACCCCCAAATAAACCTGATTGTATTTGAACTTCAACTTTCTGTCAGTCATTTCCAAGACCGAAGCTTTACACAAATTTATTCTTAATGAGCTGCTCACTCTAAGATTCGCTGGTTCCTCACACAAGCCCAAAAGCCAGTCAGGGGTGGTTTGTCACTACCCCAGAGCAGTACCATTAACAATTCCACTCATTTTATGTTGTTTTGTGTTTTATTGGTTTACTGCTCGGGGTAGCTCACAGAGACAATATCGTGCTGGAGGTTGGGATACAAATATTTTAAACAAACAGATAAATATCAAAGTCATTTACACTACTAAAACTTACCTGGCCTTTCTGGGCAGGGGACTTTCTGCCTTCCCTACACAACCAATACTGCTCTCAGGCTTCCCAGTGCTACACACCCACATGACTGGTGTGCAAGCATTCCAGGAGCGGTGAGGGAGCAGGGGGGAAGCGGGCTGCAGCCTCCCACATCCCACCGAGGAATGCGGCGCAGTGGATGATTTCCCTGCTGCCAGGCACTCTTGCTGCCTGGCTCTATGGACTTTCAGACTGCAGCCAGCCAGAGCGTTCACACGACCAGTGAGTGGGGTAGAAGGGCATGCTTGTGCCCTTCTATCTCACTGTAAGTCCAGGTACAAAACCCGGACTACCTTGGTGCAGAGTGCTGGAATCAGGACCGATCCCGGCGCTCCACAAGATCATCCCCTTCCCGTGTAGGGCTGTACAAGCCTGGGTAGGACTGATCGTGTGTTCAACCTTAACATGTCCGTTTAATGTCAATGGGAATACTCTGGGTAATTTTCTTCATCCTGTCAGCCACTCAGTTTTAATTTCAGACAGCAATGAAATCAAATATTATTAGAGGTCAAACAGAGATCTCACCTGTTAGCAAGCATCTAAGTTTTTGTAAAATTATTTGCCATCAGACTTCACAGAGGGGGATGTGAATGGGTGGGATTTGTTTCACTTCTAGAATTCACCCAGAAGAAAAGTAACACACTAGCTGCTTTGAAATGGAGTCTTTACAGAGGATGTTCTATAAGATGTAGGCCCAGATATCTGCCATAAGTAGCATCCACCTTCATGTCCCTAGGAAAAAACCCTCTTAATAGTCATTGGCATCTACAGGAGGAAAATGTCCCCTTCACAAAGTGACTGTGATAATGATGTAGCTGCTTGTACAAAGAGTGAAGTGGAAGGAATGTTTCTTCATTTCCAGCCAATACGGACACGATTAACTAATGTTCGCCTTGACAAGTCAATGCAGGCCTGATTTCCCCCCTCTGCTCAGAGTAGCAAAGATTTATTGCCTCTTCCCAAAATGATGAGAGGTTGCTAAAAAAAGGAGAAAGGAATGTCTCATTGCTTTAGTGACTGCCTCTGTAGCAAGCACATGCTTCCTGTGAAGATCTAGCTGCATTGGGGGTTTTCTTTAAATGAAAAATGGCACTTAAAATTATTTATTTATTATTATTATTAAATAATACATATTTGGGCATTCCCAGTGCTTGGGGTGCCACCACATCCTAGAACTAATGAGAATCGAGTGGCAAACTTTGGGAGGCTTCACCCACAGATTAGGGGGAGGATTCTTGTGAGTGGCCAGAGCAGATGGCAGAAGAAGAGACTTGTCCTAGAGGGGCTCTTCGCTTAGTGGCATAGCACTCCTTGGCAAAGAGCTGCTCCCATGGCACTGGGGAGGCAGGTGAGGCAGTAGGGGGACATTTTGCTGCCCGACTGGGTCTCCAAAAATCTGCTGCTCTAAGCAGCAGCCTCACCTCGCCTCATGGAAGGCTGGCCCTTTGTAGAAGCCTTGTGTAGAAGTCCCAAACTAGGAACCTTCTGCATGCAAACCATGTGCTCTTCCACTGAGCTACAACCACACAATTCCTTTGCTTCCCTTTTGAGAGGGGCAAATTATGCAAACTGGTCTCAAGGCAGCTGGACATTTGTGTTGGTGGGACAGTTCACTCTGGAGGCTGCCTGTGTGGTGGAGGGAAGCAGCTGGTGCCACTCCTTTTATATATTATCTATCTACCTAAAATATTTATAACCCACCCCTCCAGTACACTACTGCTTGGGGCAGCTCACAACGTTAGTAAAATATATACAATGTAAAATAAAAGACTAAAGAAGTTTAAAAAGTTTAAATACCAGGCTATGACCACATTTAAAATTATATATTTTTTAAAAGTTCCAAATTAAAAGTTATTGATAAAAAGCTAAAAACTAAGAAAGGATGGCATGTTAATGCCACCCTAGCTGAATGTCAGAATTAGGGCCAGGCACGGAGCCTGACCACCAGCAGCCTGTGTGTGGCCGCAGCGGCAGCGGCCCCGCTCACCCCGCCCCCTGCATCTGACATCAGACGCAGGGGCTAGCCATGCCCCCACATCTGACATCAGATGTGGAGGGCATGTTCTGGCTCCCAAACGGAGCCATGCAGCTCCATCCAGGAGTTGGAGTCTGGCCGGCGCTACATTTGCAGCGCCGGCCATTTAACTCCCGAAGGGGCCACGCGGCCCCTTCAAGAGCTAGACTGGAACTGGCACTGTGTTCGCACTGCAGCCAAGAGCCACTCCTGGCCGCACCGCTAACGCAGCAGCCATTTAACTCCCGAACGGGGGCTGCGTTGTCCCTGCTCAGGAGCTAAACCAGCACCCCCCGCGTCTGATGTCAGATGCGGGGTGTGTGTTGGGGCCACGAGGCATGGCCCCTGATCGGGTGCGGCCTGGGTTCTTTGAACCTGTTCTCCCAATCGTGCCTCTGCTCCTGATTAGGGCCATGTGTCTAGATGATACACCTGGGATCAACTACCTTTTCCTCCCCTGCTGCCAGTTTCTTTGAGGGAAAGCCTTAGGGTTTTATGATTATTATCAATGCGTTTCACTCAGTATGTAGGATAAAATATGAGAAACATATTTCATGATAAAGTAGGTTTCTAGTTAACAGGACAAAATGAGAGTAAAGCAATAGATCAGTGTAATATGTCAAGCAAGAGGAAAGTCTAATTTGTTGGAAATAAATAATATCCAGCACTCAGAAGTACATAATTTGAAAATACAATTGATTCAGGGGGGAAAAATCTGTTTACTAGAAGTGAATGCATTTTTGCTATTAACAAGTCTGATTAACAAATCTGTTTGTTTATGACAAAATGTTTCTCTGTTAAAAGGAATTCAGTACTGATGGTGTTGTGAACTAATTTAACTATATATCATTATTGAAGGCATATGCAAAAGAAAAAGGACATGACTCCTTACTGCATGCTGCTTATGGACAGATGAATCATCACACTACTGAAAGAAGTTTTTCTCCCTACCTTTCCTTGGTGTGTGCTCATAGGTGAGTGCATATTACAGATTGCCAGCCTTTACCCGAAAGGAAGCTGGTGTGTTTCAGGACAGAAAGGGAGATAGCACCAAAAACAAAAAATAAAGCCTAGAAGAGCAAAGGAAGAGGCAAGCCAGAAGCTGGTTCTTAAAGTAGTAATATATTATGCGAACACTGCTTAAGCATAATCTTGAGTGAGTTTTTAAATTTTGTGTACCAGAATAAGATACAAGAAGACACACAAAGACTATAATGATGACCTTGGTGGAAATGCATTGGGCAGTCTTCACAAAATACATTACTGTTTTCAGGTAATAGCTTGAGGCTTGCCTCTTCCGTTGCACTTCCTGGTTCCCCATCCAGCCCTCCTTCTCTGGATAATAGCCACCATTCTGAAAAGGGGAATAGTGGCTAGGTTGGCCCTATAGTGGTCTGTCCCTCTTGTTTTAAGAGCGATCTTGCTGTAAATGTTTTGCTTGTGGTTTGTTGGTAATAGAAACTATTTTGTTAATCCTGAAAATATACTGTGTAGTCTACACTTACTGGCTACATATACCATGTTAATTAAAACTGGATGTTGATTAGAAAGATGGTTTAATCAACAAGATGGTGGATTACAATGAGCTGCTGTCTCCATCCCCATGTGTGCTCAGCATAATGCCTAAAAAGTCTGTGCATTTATAATACATGTGTGTAGGCTCTATTTAAGGGTACCATTTGAGCACTATCCAGATGTTCATCTGGATGTATGTAGTGGGGGGAGTTACTGACCACACCCAATGTAATGGATAGATCAAAGTTGCATTGTATTTTCTCAGGTTACCACAGGGGGCAGCAGAGTGCACCTCACACACTTTTCTCTTTTTCCAGACTCCAAAATGGAGGACTGAATAAAAGTTTGTTTGTTCTCAATATCAAATGCTGCCTGCCTATTCCTGAAAGACCAGAACATAACACCCAGTCCATCATGCCCATCTGCAGTGCCAGCTTGAGCATGTGCACAATCTGGAGCAATGCCATTATGGCACTGGCCATGCCCCTAATGCTGATGCACTGGCATCAAGGGTGTGTGTGGTCAGCACTGGAGCATGTGCTGCTGCTCCACCCACATTTTGCAGTTAGCCAATGTTACACTGGCTGTTTGGAGGGCTTTCTAGAAGTGCTGGCTAGCTGGGAAATGTGGATGAGGAGGCCCTGTATTCCTGCTAACCACATCCCTTGATGCTAGCACATCAGCATCGGGGTGTGGCCGGCATCAGGCCATGCACCGCCCCCATCCATATTCCTCAGCTAGACAGTGCTTCACTACCCCCTTGGGTGGCTTCATTTCTCTAGGAAGCCATCCAAGTGGCTAGCAAAGCACTGGCTAGCTGGAAAATGTGGGTGGGGCAGTGGCCCCAATGCTTTGAGTCAGGGGGATTGGTAGCAAGACAGGTGAGGTGTCACTCACAGGTGGTGGGGGTGGGTAGGGTGGGATGCCCACTCACTGTCCTCAGCATCAGGCAAGCTTTCCTTGCACATTTGTTGTGATGTCTCAAGGAGCCTATATATATACGAGTGTGTATTTGTGTGTGTGTGTTGTGTGTGTATGTACAAATGTAAAGTGTGCTGTCGAGTTGATGTCAAACACACACACAAACGTTATGCACATAGGCTGTATTTGAATAGGCAGGGTTCCTGACCGCATGGGCAGATCCTACGCATGGATAGTTTGGGCGCTCACTAGACTCTTTCGGAAATTATGCCAAATGCAGACGGGTCAGGATGGGGCCCTCAGCCATTCAGATGAATGTCTGAATTGTGCCAGTGTTGCTTTCCACTTTAGGCTCCTTTGGAAAGAAACCTAAAGAAAGAAGGACCCCAGTTCATTTATGTGTTTATGATAATGGAGGACAGGTCTATCAATGGCTAGTAGTCTGGTGGCTATAGACCACCTCCAGCCTCAGAGGCAAGATGCCTCTAAATACCATTTTCAGGGGAGCAACAACAGAGAGAGGGCATGCACATACCTCTTGCCTGTGGGCTCCCCAGAGGCATCTGGTGGGCCACTGTGTGAAATAGGATGCTGGACTAGATGGGCCTTGTGTCTGATCCAGCAGGGCTGTTCTTATGTTCTTATGACAATGGTGGTGTTTCATGCCAGATGCATTCACCTTGGATAGATTCCTTTTAAAGTTATAAACTGTATTTGCATTCCCTTTGCTGTCAGAGATTTCTCCATATTTTCTTAGCCATTGCAAGATCATCTTTGAAATGTATCAGATAAGATATGATTTGAAGTTCAGAATCCTACAGCAAATCTTTCCTATGATAATCACAAACTGACAAAAAAATGGGCACAGGTTCTTCTAATGCTGGACGAAATAATGGGGACACACAGATGTAACAGTCAGTTTGCTTTTGGTATGTGCTGTGTTGATTCTGGGAGAATGAGAGGAAGCTTTGTGGTCTCTAAATTGAGCAAACATGGGGGTCACAGAGAAGCCATGGTCACCTGCTCTCTCTCTCTTTTTTTTTACAAGATAAAAATTTTCCCACCATTGGGAGAAAATCTGTCTGGAAGTAGCAGTGTCCATTTTTTAATCAGCACACAGTGCTGACTTTGTTTGAGTACCTGAGTGTGTTTATCATGAGAAAGTACAAGCCTATTTGTTTTTTCATAAGAAGTCTTTGTTAGTCTTGACCTCTTTGGCTTGATTAGGTGGCTCATTCCAGGCCAGACTGGCCAGACTCTCATCACTATGAACATGATGTATATTTTGGCTATACCCACTGGACCCTGTGTGAATTGTTAGGCTAAGCTAGACTACTGTAAAGTGTTGTACATTGGGCTTCCTGTTGAAGACTGTTCAGTTAGTTCAAAATGCACCCGCAAGGCTGTTACTAGGACTGGATAATGGGATCATATTCCATCAGTGCTTAAAGAGCTCCATTGACTGCTGGCCATTTCTGAGCACAATTTGAAGTATTGATGCTTCCCTTTAAAGCCATTATGTGACCTAGGACCAGTCAGGTACTTCAAGGAATGCTTTCTCCTGTATCAACCTGCCCATCCATTGCAATCATAATCAAAGGTCCTTCTCCAGATGCCCCTGCCATCTGAGGTGAGGTTGGTGGCAATGGGAGAAAGGGCCTTTTCAATTTTGGCACACTTTCTAAGCCACCTAATGGCACAGTGGGGAAATGACTTGACTAGCAAGCCAGATGTTGCCGGTTTGAATCCCCGCTGGTGAAACACCTGTATTGGGCAGCAGCGATATAGGAAGATGCTGAAAGACATCATCACATACTGCATGGGAGATGGCCATGGTAAACCCCTCCTGTATTCTACCAAAGAAAAACACAGGGCTCTGTGGTCGCCAGGAGTTAACACCAACTCGACGGCACACTTTACTGATAGAATCCTGCCCCTGGGAGGCTTTCTTGGAATCTACACAAATGTCTAAGTTTTGAGAGCCAAGCTAAGATTTTTTTTAAATTTACTGAGACTTTTAAAATCGAATGGAATTTGTTCCATCTTTTATGTATTTATTCAAATACTTTATCAGGCTCCCAGGGGATGAGGTGGGCTCCTAGCCCTTTTTGAACTCCAGAATGACTGGGTCAACACCAAATAAAAGGTCAGCCCCAGCAGGGGCGTAGCAAGGTTGTCATGGGCCCAGAGACAATATCTTAAAATGCCCCCACCCCTCACTGAAGCTCAGCTCATGAAGCAAAGAAATCTTAAATGAGGCTGAAGAGTGGTAACAAAAAGCATAGGAAAATGTATATTATATCTCCTATGTGCCACAATAGAACATCATCCTAAATTATTTTTTAAAAGGTTTTGTAAATTGTGGACGATGCAAGTCATTTCATGGTACTAGAGAAAGACATGCTGTTCTGGTAGCTCCAGGTCTTAACACACATATCAATTTCAGAGGATGAATACAACTGAAGGAAGCCCAGGCAGGTGTGCATCTGGGGGTGTCAGTCATGTGACTTGCCTCTGGGGGGCCCCCAAGGCAGTGGGCCCCCAGACAACTGTCTCCCCCTGCCCTATTATAGTTACGCCCCTGAGCCCCAGGAACAGCCAGGGAAGGAGATTAGTTTCTCACCTGAGTCCTCCTCCTGGCTTGCTGCATTCAGCCAATTCCCTTTCCTGGAGAACTCCTGGCTCCCATACTCAAAAGCAGCCTCTCCTCCTCAGCTGCCTTGGCTTGAAATACCCCAGTGCAAAGCCTACTTCCACCCCGCCCCCTTCCTGACCTGGCTTCCTGTTTCCTGCCACACCCAACCTAGCTGTCTCCCTCGAACTGTTTCCTGCAGCTCTCCCTGCCTTGCTTTCTCAACCCCACTGGGATCCGACCAGCTGGACCCTTCTCATCCCTACTGCCCTCTAAAGGGAACAAAAGCCTCAGAGAAGGGATGCCACGCCCTTCTCCAGACTCCACAGGGCCACACAAGCAACATGGCATCCCGAGTATTCTGCCTTTCCTGTAAATTGCAGCCCAAGGCAATATAAAAACAAAAGACCTTAAAATACAAATACAAATGGTAAATGTACAGTTAAGGCAACAGATAAAAGCAGCTACTAAAAGCAGAGCAGAACAGAGCATAATCACACCTTCTAACCTGGCAAAGAGGCACCTTTCAAAGTGGTGATTCTCTTATCTTTAGTAGATGGGAGAGCAACTAACCGGCCCGTTTCAGCCCCAGCACAACATTCCGTCAGTGGCTGCCGCTGATGTCGACTTTGTGTTACTTTTTTAGACTGTGCGCCCTTTGGGGAAATGGAACCATTTTCTTGTTATTTCTTCCCCGAGTAAACTGCTTTGAGAACTTTTTCATTGAAAAGCGGTATAAAAATAATAGTAGCAAGTAAGTGTAATGTAGCTGCTAAAAGTTATTTAAAAGCCTTGCGGAAAATACAGGTTTTCAATTTCTGATTAAAAATGGAGAAAGAGGAAGCTAGTCATTTCAGTGGGGAGACATTCCAAAATTGTGGTGTTCCTGTTGAGTAGGCCCTGCCTGCCTCTGGGGACCTGCTAATGGATTCATTCTTGGGGACCCAAGTTCATGGCCTCTGAAACTGATCTCTCTGGCAGATTCATATGGAGACAGACAGTCCTTAGGCAACACTGCCTTATAACAAATCAGACCATTGGTCTATCTAGCTTAGTTTTGTCAACTGTCTGACATCCTTACTAAGCTGATCAGTTATTCTACTCAGAAGTTGCGCTAAAGGGCTACTCAATTTTACTCAATTTTAGTGGGCTTCTGTTGAGTAATCTCATCAGAACGTCTACTACTGAATGGCAGCAGCCCTCTGTGGTTTCAGACAGGGATCTTTCCCAGCCCTATCTGGGACCAATGGTCTGACTCATTATAAGCAGTCATCACCTATTTATCAGGAGCATCCATTGCTTATTGGAAGAGCATCTGCCTTACATGCAGAAAGTTCCCAAAAATTCAATCCTTGGCTTCTTCAGGTCAGTCTAGGAACGACACCTGTCAAAATTCTGCATAGCCATTTATACAGAAACTGACGATCCCTGGAACATAGGGACATAGGAAGCTGCCTAAAACTGAGTCCGACCACTGGTTCTTCTAGCTCAATATTGTCTTCTCTGACTGGCAGTGGCTTGCTAAGCTTTCAGGTAGGAGTCTTTCCCAGCCCTACCTGGAGATGCTGCCAGGGATTGAACCTAGGATTTTCTGCATGCAAAGCAGATGTTCTTCCACTGAGCTATAGCCCCCTCCCCCAAGGGGAATATCTTACAGTAGACCGTGTTCACGTGTAGTCACCCATCCAAATGCAAACCAGGATGGACCCTGCTTAGGAAAGGGAACAATTCCTGCTTGCTATCGCAAGACCAGTTCTCCTCCCCCAGAAACATAGGAAACTGCCTTATACCAAGTCAGACCACTGGTCCAGCTATCTTAGTATTGTCTGAGGCCAGGCCTGCTCAACTTAGGCTCTCCAGCTGTTTTTGGACTACAACTCCCACAATCCCCAGCCACAGTAGCCAATAGCCAGGGATTATGGGAGTTGTAGGCCAACATCAGAAGGAGGGCCAAAGTTGAGCAGGCTTGAGACTGGCAGAGACTCTCCAAGGTATCAGGCAAGAGCCTCCCCCAGCCCTATCTGGAGATGCCAAAGAATGAACCTGGCACCTTCCGCATGAAAGCATGCAGATGCTCTTCCACTGAGCCATGCCCACATCTGCTATGGGGAATATCTTACAGTGCTCACATGTAGTCACCCATCCAAATGCAAACCTATGTAGCAAAGGGGGCAATTCATGCTCACGGCCACAAGACCAGCTTTCCTGCTATGAACCAGGTTCATATGGGTGAAATTCCCCCAGAGGGATGGCTCCCGTGCCTGTACAAAGGAGACAGACATGTGGATGTTTGTCTCTGCTGTCTTCATTCCTCTTATTTTAGTGCTGACCAAAACAAAACAAAACAAAAAACATTAAAAAGAGGCCCAGGTGGAATGACTCTGTAAGACTATTTACAGGATAGCTTTCTGCCACGGGAGCCTCTGGGCTCAGCACCGAATGCTAACGTTTATGATGTATAATATCTCCGGCTACCACGCGTGGCCCCAATTTGGGGCCACACCTGCCATTAACACCAGCGTGGCAGTTATTTTACTGGGGGTGACAGATTGTGAGGTAGGGAGAGTAATTCAGACTATTACCCAGGTGAAGGCATGAAAGCTCGGTGATATATGAAGACCACTTAAATTCATTGTATCTTGTACATCACATCTTTGATAGATTATAGCTGTGGCATTAAAATGGAAATGGTTTCTCTGAGGCCTGACAGGGGCTGGGGTGACCCGTGACCTCCCTCTGAGGAATGTGACTGACCGAATTATCAGTTAAGAGAAAAATCTACGGGGAATAGACTCACAGTGATGGAGAATACACCATGCATATATATATTTTTAAAAAACTTTTGCCTTGATTGAAAGCCGAAGCATTCAAACCGCCGCTCTTTCTCCTCACGGCTCCTGTTCTGTCCCTCGTCCCTTCCCCCTCCAGCCTCCTCGGCATGCCTCAGCCTCCTCATCTCTCCGCTTTCAAACCAGCAGGCCTCCCGATATTGATTGAAAAATTGTTATTAGAGATAGAGGCCCTCCTGCATGCTGCCTAGTGATTTAATCTGGAAAACATTTAATTTTATGAAGCGGTAAATGATCGTGGCACGCTCCCTCGTGTTCGGGAGCAGCTGGCTCCTTAGCTGCTCACCCTTACTGGTCCCCTGTGTCTTCTTTGTAATCATGTGCTCCCTTCCCCTTTGCTTAACAAGTTCTTTCAATCTCTAAAACGAATGCCGAACAAGAGAAAGACAACATGCAAATTGAGAGCCGGGGACCGCCATTCACACATGAAAAAACACCCTTTTGGAATTCCCTCAACTCTGCCCTCCCTCCCGGTTCCCTTCCCCCCCATGCATCTGTCATGAAAGGGATGGTGGGAGGGGGGCAGTGGGGAGGAAACCGAATCTATGTTCTCATCAAATTGTTTTTACCAATGACCTGACACCACCATCTATAATTAATTACATCATTTACATTAGACTATTGACTAAACAAATACATAAATCATAGGCAGAGTCAATAGATGCAGACATATTTAATCATGTTCTAAATAATGATTACTGCTCCCATAATGCAATAATTATTTTCAGCAGCTGACTTGAATTAATCTTCTGTCAAAGTGCCATCTGAGGAAAGAAAGCCGAGCAAGAAGAAGATTGTGTGATGGAGAGGTTAACTGGTCTCCCTTTTCTTCCTTCTCCCACACTCTGGGCCTCATTCTGCCAGTGCTGGCGGCAGCCTAGGAGCAGGAGAGCTGGTCTTGTAGTAGCAAGCATGATGTGTCCCCTTTGCTAAGCATGACGTGTCCCCTTTGCTAAGCAGGGTCCACCCTGGTTCCATATGAATGGGAGAATACATGCGTGAGCACTGTAAGATATTTCCCTTAAGGGATGGAGAAGCTCTGGGAAGAGCATCCGCATGCAGAAGATTCCTCCGTGCCACCTCCAAGGCAGGGCTGAGAGAGATTCCTGCCTGCAAACTTGGAGAAGCCGCTGCCAGTCTGTGTAGACAATATTGAGCTAGATGGACCAATGGTCTGACGCAGTATATGACAGCTTCCTATGTTCCTATGAACATTCATTTGCAGTCAGCCCTCAATGCTTTCAGCAGCAGTTGTAGTTCCTGAGCACCTTAAGGGATTTATAAATCCTGACTCTTAGTAGGTATGTGTAGAACCGGTTCGATTGCAAACTGGTCCACTGTGAACCGGGCCAGTTCAATCATGAACCACTTTGAATTGATTTGAGCTGGTTCACTGACCTGACCAGCCCAGTGGGGTGTGTGGGAGAAGTGGGGGTTCCGACCAAAATGGCTTGGGGATCTGTGGTTCAGTCCAAATTCATGGCAAATGGTCTGTGCACACCCTTACTCCTTGGGCTAGGCCTTAGCAGTGGATTGATGCCAATTTAAGAGGCTTGTCTAGCTTGCATTGCATGCACTCAGTCCATCCAGGTAGGTAGGGTGTTGCTATGCTGAAAACTGGACTGGTTTGAAGGTGTGCAAATTCCCCACTTTAGCTTGGCCCATTGCAAGGATGAATGTGCACAGAAAATCCCACAAGCTGATTACTCTGAGAGGAGAGCTGGTCTTGTGGTAGCAAGTATGACTTGTCCCCATAGTTAAGCAGGGTCTGCCCTGGTTGCATATGAATGGGAGACTTGATGTGCGAGCACTGCAAGATATTCCCCTCAGGGGATGAAGCCGCTCTGGGAAGAGCAGAAGGTTTCAAGTTCCCTCCCTGGCTTCTCCAAGATAGGGCTGAGAGAGATTCCTGCCTGCAACCTTGGAGAAGCCGCTGCCAATCTATGAAGACAATACTGAGCTAGATAGACCAATGGTCTGACTCAGTATATGGCATTTTCCTATGTTCCTACTGTGTTTATTTATTTATTTTCTTACATTTATAGCCTGCTCTTCCTGCAAGGAGCCCAGAGCAGTGTACATGGTTATGTTTATCTTCACAATAAGCCTGTGAGGTAGGTTAGGTTGAGAGATCAGTGACTGGCCCAGAGTCACCCAGTGAGTTTCATGGCTAAATGGAGGCTTGAACGCAGACCTCTCCAGGCCTAGGCCAACTTTCTAACCTACAACACTACACTGGCTCTCTTATAAATGTCCTATAATATGTGCATTACACTCTGACCTAAAATATAAACTTTTACCACATTTAAGAAATGTTGTAAAATGTGCTTATTTTGGCAAGCATCTGAATGATTTGAAGAGGCTACTTTGATTTGTTGTAATTGTATTATTGTTGTGTCATTCTGATTTAATAGATCATTTCAGTGTATTGAAAGCCACCTAGAATGTATATCAAAGAGCCAGGATTAATATCCTCATACCTAAGTAACATGAAAAGTAACATTGATTTGGTTTGGAAAGCAGGCTTTGCAGTCTTTTCCACTCTAGATTATTCTTTTGCTAAGTTGTGCAGAATTTCTAGGTAATGGGTTATATAATTATTTCTTTCTGGAGGAACTGAACCCTTAGATACAACCGAATGCCAATATCTCTGTGGGCCGGTTCAGACAATGCCTCTTCATCCCTCCATTGGGATGGGGATGTAGCTGAGTGTGGTAGAACATCTGCTTTGCAAGGAGAAAGTCAAAGGTTCAATCCCTGGCAGCATCTCCAGGTAGGGGTGGGGAAGACTGCTGCCTGAGACCTTGGAGAAGCTGCTGCCAGTCAGTGTGGCCAACACAAAGCTAGATGGCTCACGGCCACATGTGGTAGGGCTATAGTTCAATGGAAGAGCATCTGCTTTGCATGCAGAAGGTCTCAGGTTCAATCCCTGGCAGCATCTCTAAGTAGGGCTGGGAAAGATTCCTGCCTGAAACCTCAGAAAGCCACTGCCAGTCAGTGTAGACAATAATGGGCTAGATGGACCAATGGTCTGATTCGGTATGAGGCACCTTCCCATGTTCCTTTGTAACTGGCCCAACCACACGTGATAACGACATGTGCATGGCACGTGCACGGCACGCCATGCGTGTACACATATTCCCCCCACCTTCCAGGATGCTGGGGTGCCTTTTGTGTAGAAGAGTGGCTCATCCAAACGCAACCTAGTATTTCTGGCATATGTAGTAGAGTAATTAGGATGAACCAGTGCCTCATAGAATTAGGGAAATGTGCTAGGAGAAGGAAAGGATATGTGTACTTATCGCGTGTGGCTGGTCTGGTCCAAGAGGTGATGTCTGAACTGATCCTGTGACTCTTGAAGATTTGCTAGTATAGCAGCTCAGTATATACGGTGATTATGATCAAATTTAATAGTGCCTGTTTGCTTCCGATAAATGTATATATATACCACCGCTAAGGTTGAGTACACAAATTAAAGAAGTTTGGGGTAAATTTGAGGGATATGTAAACATGCTGCAGCATACTTTCCCCCAAGCTTTTACTAGAAGACTTCAATGTGAGAATGGGTAGGAATGATCTATCATTCTTTCAGAAGTTTAAAAGCTGCCCTCCTGAAACAGAAGCTGTTCCTCCCCCTCTTGCTATTTGGCAATTTGAGGCTGGGGCTGCAAACAAGCCATGGTCAAACTGATTTTACGTTTTCCCAAGGGGTAAGCACCTGATAATTTCCCTGAGACGTCACCGATCGGGTTGGGTCTAAAATGTCCACGATTGCTTACATTATAGTCTCGTGAAACATACTAGCTTATTTGGCCATTTTAAAGTTACCAATCGGCCTGATAGTGAATAATTTTCCGGGGCTATTTCAGCTTAGTCCATTTGAAAGGCAGCTATTTTTGGAGTTAACTGAAAATTTAAATGTGGTAAAAATTCAACCCACTCAAGTATGGTAGTCTGAGAGGTTAAGTCGTCAGGTTACCTCAGCCCTTGAGTTGGATTTGTTGCAAAATGTGCGTATTGCATTATTGGCAAATGAAAAATTGTATTTCAGACCATTATGAAAATTTACTTCAGGTCCTAAGGCTGGTTTTGACATCACTTAAAGTTATAAATGTAGTAGGGATGTGCATGGAACTGGCGGGAGCCAGTTCAAAGGTTGGGGGGGTAGCTTTAAGGGCAGGGGAGGGTGCACTTCTTCCTGCCGCTGTGTTTCCCCCAATGGTACTCGCTTAAAAACTGGTCTGACAGGGTGTTAGCATACCTATCTGATGCCCTCTCTGCTCCTCAGACCGGAAATGACTGGAAGTAGCGTGCGCATGCATTTCACCCGATGTGTGCATGCACTACTTCCAGTCATTTCTGGTCCGAGGAATGGATGGGGCAGCAGGGAGGTATGCTTCTGCCCCGCCGGACCTGGTTTTAAGCTAGTACTGGCAGGGGAGGGGGTAGGCGCACCCTCCCCATCCTTAAAGTTACCCCCCCCCCTTGAACCCTTTGAAACGCCCGGTGTTCAAACCTGTTTGGAGGCTCGTAAAAGGGCCTCCAAACAGGTTCATGCACATCCCTAAAATATAGCCCGTTTGTCTAAAGAAGGATTTGATCAGGAATGCTACAATGTGAAGAAGGAACTTATTAGGCTTTATCAGACTTATAGAGAAGATTCAGCAAATCCTCCTCCTCAAGAGCCTTTAAAGCAGAAAAGGAAAAACAAATTGTTAAAATCCAAAAAGAAAATGCCTTAAAAGTGTAATGGCAGCAAATGATTTCTGTAGAATGCCTAAAGAACTCTTCGGTCTTCTGGCAACTTATTAAAATGTAACCATCCAATGGTCCGTCCCACCCAGTTTGTCATATTCCACCTAAAATGTGGGAGGACTATTTCTGTAATTTGTATGCCGCAGAAGAGGTTGATGAATTTTTTCTTGAGTTAGACAAGGATTCCATACCAAAATGGCCACCAGTGACAACATCAGAAGTCGTTTCCGTGGTGCAGCAGTTTAAAACAGGCAAAGCCCCTGGAAATGATTTGATAACAGTTGAGATAAGTTGAGATAATTTGGACACTGGTGGGTACCCATGTTAGCCTCTCTTTTTACAGCAATTGATTTCATGGCCAAAGTGCCAAAAGACTGGAGAACTGCGATAATAGTTCCCCGTTATAAGCAAGACAATCCTGCCAATGACCGTCCCATAAACCTACTAAGTGTGGAAAGTAAGATCTATGCTGGGCATTTGTATGAAAGGTTAGTGTACTGGGTTCATTCAGAATATATATTGCTGGATAAATCGGCTGGGTCAACTCAAGTCCTAGCACTGCAGCATTTGGCTGAAAAGTATTCTATGAAACCAAATAGATAATGAGGCTCAGTGTTCCCTCTAAGGCATGCGCACGTGCATGTGCTCACACATTTTTTGATGCCTGCTCACTTCATTTTAGATCCTGCTCGGGTTGAATCAGGAAGGCCCCACTCTGAATGCACGTGCACACACACTGCCTTGATGCTTCTGCCCAGAACAAAACTCATTCGGCACACAGATGAAAAAGAATTAGAGAGAACACTGATGTGGCTATTCTCATGCATGGTGGAAACTGGGCTAAGGGAGCCCAGTCCGGTTTCCACTGCACATGTGGACCGGGGGAGATCTGTGTGGCTCCTGGTGGCAAGCCTGCTTAAACGGCCCCCGAACGAAGTTAATCCTGTTTTCCTGATTGTGTGTTGCTGCACTGCAGCAACACATGAGTATCTCCCTGACTGGGAGGCTACAACAAGCCTCCTGGCATTGGGTGGGGGGCTCCCCAGAATGCCCCACGCACTCACATAGAGCATTCTGGGGCTTCTGGGGGCCAGGATGCCCCCGATCCTCACCACCCCAACTGGCTCTATGACGGAGCCAGTAAACTTGTGGGCAGCCTAACCCTCTTAAGTTCTCCACACTGCTTGTGTGGAGAGCCTTTGCATGTTGCTTTTGTGGATTTTAGGAGTGCTTTTGACACAGTCTTCAGGGGAAAATAATGGCACAAGCTGCTGGACTCCATAATCGACCATTTTCATTTTAAAATTAAGCTATAAGTTATATGAAGGTGTATTTGACCACCTTGAGGTGGTTTTAATGAAAGACGGTATAGAAATTTAACAATAACATCTATATATATAATTCACTAAGGTCATACGTGGCAAGCCCCGCCCCTGCTGCAGTCACAACCAATGAAAATGTGGGGGTGGGGCTTTCATGTACAACCTGGTGGGCCCATGGAAGCAGCTTTCACTGCCATCTCCGCCGCCAGTGCCCCATCATTGCCCACCATCCTCTCTGCTGCCATGAGGCTGCTTATGTTAGTATTATTTAGTTTTTCTTTGTTTCTCTGGTCTGTGATTGAATTAAAAAAATATTTCATTCATTCAGTATATATATGACTCTCATTATCTGCATTCCCGGCACCTGCAGTTCCTCAAATCCGTGTTGGGGCAATATAGACCCGATCTCATAATCTGTTATTTTAAAAATAAGCAGGGTTCCCAATTACAAGGGAAACAACTTATGTACGTACAGTTATATGAACAATGACTCCATATAGACATTCAAGTGAATGAATATAGACATTCTCATACTTACTTGCCCTGAATATCTTATGAGAATTGAGCTTTAGAATTACATCAATGTTTTCATTACTGGATATGCTTTTCCAGAAGGCAGATCTGACTAAAATTCATATTTAAGTCTATGATTAACATGCCAATCAATTGAATCGATCAATTAATTGATTAAGCAACTGATTATTGCTTCCAGACCTAAATATTTCCATTAGTATGGTTTAGTATATTATGGATTATACTATTTTATTTTCTAATCCTTTTTTAAAAGTATACTTTTCAGAAGCACAATTATCTTGATGGTAGAGACATCCTTTAGAGAGGAGGGCATCACCCTCCATGTACTTCACACCATGATCTGCAAAGGTTTCAAAATCCCAGATGTTTAGGGGTTCCTAAATCTGACTGCCCAGGTGTTGCTGGTCTATATCTCCCATCATTCCCAGGCACAATGGCCTTCAGGCCATGTGACTCTTGAAAATACAAGAGTCACAAGTACAAAATGGGCATAATGATGACTGACATATCTTCATGGGAGGAGACTTGGTGGGAGGAGAACTGGTTTTGTGATAGTGAACATGAATTGTCCCCTTTGAAAAGCAAGGTCTGCCCTGGTTTGCATTTGGATGGGTGACTACATACATATTCTGTAAGATGTTCCCCTTAGGGGGTGGAGCCATAGCTTAGTGGGGAGAGCATTTGCATGCAGAAGGTCCCAGGTTCACTCTCTAGCACCTCCTGGTAGACCTGGGAGAGACTCTTGCCTGAAACCTTGGAGAGTCACTGCCAGTCAGTGTAGACCAGTGTTTCTCAACCGCTGATCCGCGGACTGGTGCCGGTCCGTGAGCTGTTGGGAACTGGTCCATGAGAGTACCAGTCTGTCACATGAAGAGAGGTGGGGCCTGGCATCCACACAGCCTGGACGAACTCTCCGGAGCTCATTTCTAGGCAGGAAGCCCTCACTGCTGGATAACATGCATTTAGCTTCCTCGAATGAACATTATCTAGCAATGAGGGTTGCCTGGAAATGAGCTCCGGAGAGCTCCCGGTGGTGGCCCTACCGGCCCAAAATTGTTTTGGGGGGCCTGGGGTTGGGAGCGAGCCCTTTTCTAACTGCTGGTCTGGGAAATTGTGCATGAAGAATGTACTGGTCCATGATGCCAAAAACGTTGAGAAACACTGGTGTGCGCAATACTGAGCTATATGGACCAATGGGTCTAACTCAGTATAAGACACCTTCCTATGTTCTGAGGTACCTTCCAAGCTTGATGGAAAAAGAGTGAGGTAAGGGCTGATGGACTCGATTATGACAGTAATGAATGCACCACTGAGAGACCTTAAAGGCCAAGTTGAAGACAGATCATCCTGGAGAGAATCTATCTATGTGGTCGCTAAGAGTCGATACCGACTTGACGGCACTTAAAAGGCTGACATCCAGACAATGTCGCACTAGTGCAAACACGTAGCACTGCTATAAGAATGCTGTACTAGCTAGTTCTGCTAGGGAGCTTGCATTCCAGACTTGTGTTACATTAATGTAACTGGGTGTATATGCACAATTTGTGACTTGCCTCCTGCTGTGAAACCTCTTCTTCAGTCCATATATGTTTCAGGGAAAGATGCAAAACTCTCTGCTATCCCTGTTGCACAAGCGCAACCTTTGTACAAGCGGACCCGGAACTCAAGAGACGGAGCACCTTTGAGCTCAGCGATGTGGCCTCCTTATGTTGCTGCAGCGTTCGTCATGGCCCTCGCACCACACGAGTCTGGATGCCAGCCAATATGTGCAAAGTGCAGTGGACATTCTGAATACTCTATAAATGCTAAACATTATCATTCAGATAATCAGGCAGAAGTCTAGAAAACTTGCAGCAAACACATCAGCAGCTCATCCAGGCACCGGCAGATTTGCTGAAATTAAATTAAATATTAACATCCTCCACCTCAGTGTTACACTGTAAATGCTGTGCTTTTAATGCGTGGGTTCTTAATGAACCGCAATTTATTTACACCTCAAACAAAGAGGGTCCTTGCTGCCCGAAAGTAGTTAAATTGCCCTCTTCCTGGTGAAATTTATTGCCATTTAAACATGCCAAAAGGCCATTCTGCCGGTCATTACAATAATCTATCATTTCTGCAACTGCTGGTATCCTGCTCTGTGGTCAAATTCAATCTGAGAAGGGTCAACAGAATTTTTTCCACCAAATGCTTTCCCTCTTGACTGTCATCAATTTACTTTTGTCAACAAAAAGGGCATTACCACCGAATGAAATAGAAGATCCCCCTTAAGACCTCTGGCAAACAGCAGGACGAACAGCATCTCTCTCGCTGGGCTGTGCGTGCATTTTTGTGTCATGTTGCGCATGCAAGGGCCACGGGTGTATCAGAAACAGGAGCCATGAATTTGGTATCGTTTCCGTCTCTGTGCGCCCCAGCAAATGAAAGCCATACATAATTGCAGCAGATGCTATTAATAACCCTGAGCTCTCATTCATCAGCAAAGCCACCATTTTGTGTAGGGATACATTTTTCTTTAAGAGTTTATGATTGCCTTTTAAAAAAATTAATGATCTTGACATTCTTTCCCCACTTTCCCCCCCACACCCTTTGTTTTTCTGTTGTGCTTCCTTCTTTCTTCTTGACTGTTCTTCTGTTCCTGGACATGATTCGTAACAGGTTCTGTACATAATGATGCACTACCAAGGCAAGGAGATACACAGCAGAATGATGGCTTTGAGGCACAGAGAGGAAAAACTCAATTTCTAAAGGTGCCCTCTGCTACTCACTGATAGTGCTCCTACCCTTTGAAGCCACTTACTGTACCACTTTAGCTGGATGAGAAAGAAGCAATAAGACAGATAGAGAAGCATTCTTACCAACTTGGCTCAAATCCAATTATAGTGAAAATGAAGAATACTTATCCGCAGTGGCTATAATGTTTATACAGGAAGCATTAAGTGGCTATTACTGGGGGTTACTATAGTCCCAGCTGCAGTAACCCCCTACTTTGCAGCCGGTAGCATCTTACAGCAGTGGTAAGCTCAGCTCTCTTGGGATGACCAGATGGCAGTCTTCATCGATAGCACTGAACATTTATTCCAAATATTTGCATATCCAGTGAATACTAGACATCCACAGAGAAGAATTTTGTGGTGGTTGGGTGTTTGTTTGTTTGTTTTGGCAACCAGTCTGTTTCAGCTTTACTCAGCGCATGCTCATTTGCATGATGAGAAGAACTGTGAAATTGGTTTGCTTCGTCTGAGTGTGGATTATGAACACCTGAAAAGGAGGCATTTGCATTTGGGGTGTGTGTGTGGGAGCTGTGTTTTGGAGCTGGTTAGCAGTTTCAGGGGTGCCATGGTTAGTTGTGGTGAAGTGGGTACTGCCTCCTGTGTGCTTGCTTCTGCATCTCTGCAATATCTGCAAGTGTAGATCCATAATTGAACAGAACATTAAAACAAAATCCTTAGTCTCTGGTACTCTATCCTCCATAATGACCCTGCAAAGGTGTCCTGGAACATGGGGAATGGTGAAACAATATCATTACAAACACTTTTCATTCTTCATCCTTAGCTAAATACCTTTAACTACATCAGAGAGGCAAAAACAGAACATGTAGTTTCCTTAGACCGTAATGCCAAGTTACAAAGAACTGTAACAATTTATTCTGAGAAAATGAAAACTGTTGAGGTGAGACAGGGAGGTGTTAAAAACTTAATGAACATTAAATATATGGTCTCGGTGAAATGCAGCTGAGACGAGAGTCCTCAGTATTTCCCATGTGATTATGCTGTAAAATCATTTGATATGTCTGTGTGATTCGTACTGATGTGGAGAGAGGGAGAGAAAGAACCCCTGAAAGCTCTTCTGTTTTGCTGCTGATGAAAATATCTGGCCTGCAGCCCAAAAGTTTTATTTATTTATTGAGTTTATTTTAAGATTTGTATCCTGCTAAATATGGCTTCATAGAGCTTTCAGGGCAGCTGACATAATATAAAAACAACAATAAAAAGCATATAAAAACAGCTTACTAGAATTTTAAATGGAAACAAGCCATCAGCAAAATAACCTGCCCATCTATCAAGCAGAACACCCCCCACACACACACACACACTAGCAGCTGTTAATCTCAACATCCCACTCCAGCCCACTGAAATAGAACAGTTTTTATTACCCTACTGAAGCTGACATGGCAGATCTTCTTGGAGAGAGTTCTGCAATGAGGGTGCCACCACGAAAAAGGCCCTGCTCCTTACAGTCATTCTAATCTATGCTAATAACAGGAATGGCAGTAGAGGCTGCTGCAGATGAGCTCAGCACAGGGTATAGGTCATGTGGGAGAGAGCAAGCTGGATCCGGGCCTTTCAGGGTTTTAACACCTGCACTGGAGGCCTTTATTTTTTAAAAAAAAGAGAAATTGACATTTCAGGAAGGATGAGACTGGGTGAGATTGTCCCTGAGCTAGGCACCTCTCATACTATAGGGTTCACTATAAGCAAAAAATCATTGTGAGTTGATTAGTTTTGCAATGCTGAAGCAGTCCTTG
Organism: Hemicordylus capensis; assembly: GCF_027244095.1. Taxonomy (NCBI): domain Eukaryota; kingdom Metazoa; phylum Chordata; class Lepidosauria; order Squamata; family Cordylidae; genus Hemicordylus; species Hemicordylus capensis. The sequence goes on along the minus strand of NC_069661.1, from coordinate 19,512,376 downwards.
TAATGCCTTCTTTTATTAGCAAGATCACTCTTTCAGCCCTAATGGGACTTTCTTCTTCCTCTCCTTTCTCTTCCTCTCTTTGTTCTCTGACTTCTCTGCCTTTGTACTCTGTTTTCTTTCTTTTTGTCTTTTTCTCTTTCTCTGTCTTCTCTTCCTCAGTTTTTCCTTCTACTTCTTTCAATTTCTACTCTCCTCATTAAAAAAACACACAACTCACAATGCTGAGCAATCACAACACAACCCCATGTCGTGGTACTATTATACCCTCTATAGGGCAAGGTATAACCCAGTTATCTGTCCTCTCCCACAAGGAGAAGTGTAGAGAGCTAGCTGGAAGTGTCTGTTTTCCAGCCACTCCCATAGCACCATGCCCTCTGCTTCTTTTCCCATTCAGAACTGAAAACACAATTTTGTCATGCTCTCAGCTTTTGCTGGGTCGGTTCTCTGCCAAGTGAGCTTAAACATAATCTTTGTGAATAACTCTGCTGAAGGTATTTTTTAAAAAAGGAAATTCAAAAATGAATGTTACATGCAAGGTTTGAAAAACATAACTCTGTATTCAAAAAAGGTGACTGGTATATCAAACAGAGAAGGGGCTGAATATTTTGACAAAGAGCCTTTATGCTGGCACCAACTTAAAACAAGAGCACATTTAAATGCATTATTAACTCTGCCAACAATTTCTTTCTGGTTGTTCAAAACAAGAGGCAATAGATTTCGGGAATGGATTTCAGGGATTAAGGAGTAGATTCATGAGTAGAAGGGCCATTCTGAGAATGGGAGGTACTCTTGAGGTTCAAACTACATGTGATGGGGACAGACTGGTTTGATTTAACATCTGTAAAATGTTAATAGCCTCATTCAGACACTATGAAGTTAACTTAAGAACAGCTCTGCTGTATCAAGCCAAAGACCTATTTACTCCAGCATCCTGTTCACACAGTGGCCCACTTGATGCCTCTGAGAAGCCCACAGGCAAGAGTTGTCCACAGGCAAACCCTCTCTCTTCCTGTTGTTCCCCTGCAGCTGATCTTTAGAGGCATCTTGCCTCTGAAGCCGGAAGTGGCCTATAGCCACCAGACTAGTAGCTACTGACAGACCCGTCCTCCATAAATTTGTCTAAGCCCCTTTGAAGCCATCCAAACGAGTGGCCATCTCCACTTCCTATGGCAGAGAATTCCGTAGATTAATTATGCACACAGTGTGAAAAAGTACTTCCTTTTGTTGGTCCTAAATTTCCTGACCTTCATTTTCAAGGGATGACCCCTGGTTCTAGTATTGTGAGAGTGGGAGAAAGATTTCTCTCTGTCCACTCTCTCTACTTCATGAATAATTTTATACAAGTGTGATGGCTGTGTGATGGGGGGCACTTCTGTGAGCAGGGGGCTCAAGCACAGGAGGAGGCTGTCACTCACAGGACCACCCTCCATCCATCCCCCTTGCAGCCTTCACCTCTTCAGACCAAGCCTGTAAGCGTGATGGACCTGCCCAGCAGGGGAGAGTAACTGATGCGCTAGGCAGGACTTCTGCCTCTTTTCCTTCTAATAACTTCTGAATGAAGCTAATGGTTCAAGCAAAAGAAGTAATGGGTGAGGTTACCTGAATCCTCTCCTGTTTTACATCAGGATTTGGATTACCTTTGGCGGTAGTAACCAAAGAGAAGCATTCATCTTTAGCCGATTGGTAAACGTGTTCTTGTCATTGGGGTGCTAAGTGGTAGTTAAACAGGAAAGGGTAGTCTGCCTTTTGGAGGTTCCTCTGCCCTTGCTTGGTGGCTCACATAACCTGCTAACTGAGCAAAGAGGCACCTTTTAAAAAGTGGTGATTCTCTTTATCGAGCAGGGGGAGAGCAACTGGCCCTATCCATCCCCAGCACAGCACCCCTCCAGTGGCTGTTGCTGGTGTTTCTTTTGTAGATTGTGAGCCCTTAGGGGACAGGGAACCATTTTATTTATTTATATCTATGCACACTGCTTTGGGAACTTTTTATTTTAATTGTTGCCAGAACCTAAGGGGTATACTCATGGGTCAAATGGGCTGCAACCCAAAATTTGGCTTAAAATAAGCCAAATCTGGCAACAACTCCACTCCATAGTAAAACTGTGCAAATGCAGTTGTGCAGCAGGGGACCCACTGGAGATAATGGGCATCTCATTGTGCTGCTTTGGTGCGCAGTTCCATCAATGGTGTGTACACATGCGCAGCTGACTCAAACTGCCCATGTTGCATTGCATGCTATGTGAGCCATGTTGGACATGATTAATTAAGTAATATTTGAAGTTCAAGCCTGGGGCGCCTAAACCTGTAAGGCTTTCTGGGCAGGCTACTTCAATATATATAGCAGAGTATTTCAGGAGCTCACTCGCTCCCATCACAGCAGAAGTGAACAGGGTTTCAGAGGCAAATGATTGTAAATGATAAGCATGGAGATTGACTTAAGGTTAAACTAATCTACTTCATTTAGAAGTACATGATGATAGGAAAGACATATACCTAACTGCCAGCTACATGAGAGAGATTATAGAAGCATGGTGGTCAGAGAGAGCTATAGAAGCATTCTGGGAATAAGAAGGAAGCCATTCCCGGGAAGTTGCAGTGTACGCTCTGAAGGGTCACAGAGGCAGAGATAAACAGGAAAGAGAAGGAGACCCTGATTGACTATCTCTACTCCAGTGCCCCTAGTGGTCATTAGGGTTATTGGTTTAAAAGGTCGATGTAATCTGGAGCTTGATCTCCAGCAAGCCAAAGTATGTTAAGAGGAGGGTTAAACAGAGCCTCACAACAGTGGGGTTGATTGGGAGGTGGGGTTGTGCGCAGGCTGTCGGGGTAGCTATTTGGACTGGGTCACACTCTGAATGATGTCATCAGGAGTGTGACAATTTGAATTTTGGAATTTGGCTCAGAAAAAGAGAGCGCTATTTCCCAAATATTAGGAAAAATAATATATTTTAGCTCAGCCCATTCCGAACTGAAGTTCTCCCATAACTAAAAGAGAGCACCAACTCTGTGCCCTCTCAATTAGATTGACTTTTTAAAAGCCAGTGTTTGCATAGTCTATTTTGCCACATCAGTGCAGAGCATTATTCATTAACTGGATATGATGTGATATCCTTCTTTACAGCCTCTCCACTTCTAGTTGAGTGGCATTGCTGTGCTTGGCTCAACAGTTGCTACATTTCACTCCACAGATGGCCAAGCTCTTCAGAACTATTTCTACATAGATCAGTTGTAGCTGGTGCTTGCTTGTAATAGGATGACAATATTCAGTGGTCTAATAGCTTGGATTAAGCAATCAAATCCTTTTCATTGATTAAATACCTTCCTGTGATTAAGTACACAGAAATCTTATTTTAAAGAAATTGTGAACCATTTTAAATATATGGTTTTGCAAAAACTGGCAGATATTTATTTATTTATTTATTTTATTTTTACATTTATATTCCGCTATTCCTCCAAGGAGCCCAGAGCGGGGTACATAGTTATGCTTCTCCTCACAACAACCCTGTGAGGTAGGTTATTATTTCAGGAGAGGCATTCCCTCTTTTTCTTACAAAATGCCTCTTCTAGGAGAGTTGTTTGTTTGTTTGTTTGTTTAACATGTTTTTATACCACCCAAAACTTGCGTCTCTGGGCAGTTTACAATTAAAATAATTTAAAACATTAAATCAATTAAACAATTAAAATCATTTAAAACCAACACTAAAATTTAAAACCATAAATCTAATTAAAAGCTTGGGTGAATAAATGTGTCTTTAGTGCCTTTTAAAAGGTTGCCAGAGATGGGGAGGCTCTTATTTCAACAGGGAGCACATTCCAGAGTCCAGGGGCAACAAAGGAGAAGTCCGGCTTCCAAGTAGCTGCCAAACAAGTTGGTGGCAACTGCAGATGGACCTCTCCAGATGATCTTAACAGGCAGTGGGGCTCATGGTGAGGACGTTCTCTTAAATACCTCTTGTTATGACAAGAATGTGCATCAATTAAAAACAGAAAAAAATGCTCCCCCTCCCTTAATGGCTTTCTTCAGATGCCAATTTATGCAGAGTTCTCAAATAATGTATTGGCACTCATACAATTAATTGACAAATATGGTGTTTTTTTAAAAAAAAACCCAAACAAACCCAGGATAGCAACAACTCCTTGAAACAGTTTGGTACAGTCCTGTTGACCAATCCACACATTACTGTTTAAAGGTATACATCTAAGTGTGTATCTGCAATGCATTATGTGAATGTGACAAATAAATAAGTGAGGCAAATCTGTGTATCAGACAGGTACGTTCACCAGAGAGCCAAGGTTGGTTGTAGTTGCCTGGCAAGTGCACCTTCTGTCATAAGCCTGAGTTTGCTGCTCAGTGATGTGTGGAAAAGACTGAGAATATTCAATACTCATATTGTGACTTGGCAAGCCATAAAGCTGGCATCTTGTTTTGGATTGCCACCTTTTACCTATCAGGGCTCCCTCACATCTTAAGAGCTCTGTGTCATTAAACAGCTGAATACTAGCTTATTTTGGTATTGAACTTGATAGTCTATGCTAAAGCATTTATTGACTCATATACCATTCTAACAAGCATTGGTTTCTGAGCACAATTTTTAAATAAATAGATAGAAAGAAATAAAAATCAATATGAAATTATTATTATTATTATTTAGATTTTTATACTGCCTCCCCCAGAAGGCTCTAGCAGATATAAAAACAAACAACTCATTTAAACAAAAGTAAAACCAGTTTAAAATCATTTCAGTACTCACTTGGCTAACAAGCAGAAAGTTGCCGGTTCAAATCCCTGCTGGTACTATATCGGGCAGCAGGGATATAGGAAGATACTGAAAGGCATCATCTCATACTGCGTGAGAGGAGGCAATGGGAAACCCCTCCTGTATTCTACCAAAAGAAAACCACAGGGCTCTGTGGGTGCCAGGAGCTGAAATCGATTTGACGGCACACTTTACCTTTACTCACTAAAGGCCAGACTAAAAAGGTATGTTTTTAGGACTCTTTTAAAGGCTGCTAAAATGCTTAAGCCTCTAATATCCACAGGGAGCACATTCCAGAGCTCAGGAGCAGCTACAGAGAAGGCCCAACTCAGAGTTGCTGCCAGTCAAGCTGGCTGCAGCTGGAAATGGACCTCTCCTGGGTGCTTTCCAGATTAGACCCTGCAACGGGGTCGTGATGTATCTCTGAAGTGTGCTTTTGCACTTCCTGTGTTGTGACACTGCAGTCCCTATGCTGTCAGCAGGGTGCCGTTTACATTTCGGATGCCTTGTTTTGGATTTAATCGCTGTAATTTATTGCTATAATGCCTGCCCAGCGTAAAAAGGTTGCTGTATTTTCCAGTTGTTAGTTTTCATGAGACTGCTCCCCCTGCTGGTAGCTTTGCTATTTACATTCTGAATGCGATGTGCCTGAACCAAAGCATTTTGCCGCTGTTGAGCAGGTAACCTGGAAAGCACCATGATGAGGTGGGGATCATACTGAATAAGGTGCCCTCTCAGGTAACCCAGACCTAAGCTGTTTAGGGCTTTAAATGTAATTACTGAAATATTTCAACAGCAAGAAAAGTAGTAAATAAAAATAATAGACCCTACTGTAATAATCCCAAATAGATTTGATTAAGATCACAACAGTGGCTGGCATCCTAACTAGCACTGTGGAGATGCAATCAAAGAATGCATGCCTGCAGTGGCTGAGGATCGGCTTCTGCAACCTGACTGCTCATATGCAGGGGAAACTATTTTTGCAGATCTTCCCCTCCCCCTGAAGCACTCTGTACAATCCATAGTTAAGTCTCTGAGGGTTGTGCAGTCTTTGGTGAAAATGGTCCCCTCCTGTGCACAAGTGGCCACACTGGTGAAGCTGCTGAGGGTGTGCATCTGTTGCGCTGTGTGTGTGCGTGCGCGCACACGCATGCACACCCACCCACACACCATTAGTTAGGTCAGCCAATAATTCTCTAGTTTAAAACCAACTCTGTTAAGAGATTACTGAATTATGAAAGAACTCTTTTTACTCGACTCCTTTGTTGACTTCAGCATTGTATTATGTTTGTCATCATTCTATCTTGATGCTTTTATAAACTGAATAAGGCCTCCTGGGTCCAAAAATAATATGAATATACGACGCATATTTATATACTGCTTTTCAACAAAAGTTCCCAAAGTGGTTTACATAGATATAAAAAAATAAAATGGCTCCTTGTCCCCAAAGGGCTCACAATCTAAAACAAAACAAAACATAAGGTAGACACCAGCAATAGCCACTGGAGGGATGCTGTGCTGGGGATGGATAGGGCCAGTTGCTCTCCCCCTGCTAAATAAAGAGAATCATCACTTTGAAAAGGTGCCTCTTTTGCTCAGTTAGCAGGGACATTTGAATATGCAAAATGAATATAAATTAATAGATAAAGGATTGGTTGAATGCTGTTGAAAATAATGAGTAAAACAAAAAAAAAAGTGTTTCCAGTTAAATGCAACGGTTTTGAACAGAAGGTACCAAAAAACACTGGAGTACTTTTCAAAAGGAGAAAATGTTGGAACAGGTCCTTTAAGAAAACAATTTCAAAAGTGTTTATTTAATAACTCAGTAGTCTTCCAAAGGAATGTGAACAGAAAAGCCCTGAGAAAGAACAGTGGTGAATGGAGTCAATTCTCCGCAGGCCAGGCACGTTTCCGGAGTGGGCCTCACTTGACTAAAACTTGGGACTCTGCCCATTGGCTCTGCTTGGTCACCCCACAAATGGGCACAACACTGATGCCCACTGATGCGTGTATAGGGAGCCCACTAGATTGTAGTTTATGGTTCCCCCCCTTCCCTTTTGCTACCAACAGATAGTATGTCGCTATGCTTGTGGCATGGCAACATGCTCCAGGATTCTCCAGGATTCCTCAAAGATGGTAGACAAAAGGTGTGAGAGTAGACCAGCAAGTTCTCTTGGTGCTCCTCAGTACTATCTGCGTAACCACCCACCCACCTGCAGTACTCTTCTTTGTCTTTCTAGTCCTCCTTTTATAGGAAGAACTGATGAGAGTACCATCTAAGCCCCAGGGTCCTTCACTTTCCTTCCCAAAGCCTCAAAATCAGCTATGATATGTTCACAGCTGTGCCTGGCAGTGTCATTCACTCCCACATGGATAACCAAGGTTTGGATGATCATCTTCCAGTGGAGGGGAGATTCATATGGATTACCCAGGGACACCCATGTTCACCCCTCTCTCCGGTAGCCCCTCGGAGTGAGGGAGATAATGAAGAAAATAGGGAGGGGTGGAGTTGGGGGGTCCTTAGGAGCTGGGGGCCGCAGGTTCTTTGAACCCATCCACTCAATTATAGCTACACCCCTGGGATTACCCCTCTCATGCAATTAAACAGTGCATAATGGTAGGGCCATTGGAATGAATGACATACCATTGTGCAAGTGCATTTACGCAATTTGTGCACTTGCACAAGAGAGCTCTCCTGTGCAACTGTGTGAAATGTTACATTATAGTGCGCACACGTAATGTTGTACAGTATATACCAGCCACTGAGACTAATTGCTACTCAACACATTCCCAAGAGCAGTGTCCATGGTCACCAGACAGTCATGCTGCAGCTACCTGGAGGGGAAGGAACACAGGCAGGTATTTCCGTTGGAGATCAATTTCTATTGTTTCCATTTTTAGCTGTCTTGGGGATTCTAATTTCAAAAGGAGGGTATGCATGCAAAAAATAAACAATAAGCAGCCAAATGAACACATAGAAAGATAAGCCAGCCCTTGGCCTCTCTGTTTCCATTGTATTTATTTTTATGTTTATATTTTGCTCTTCCTCCAAGGAGCCCAGAGCAGTGTACGTGGTTATTTTTATCCTCACAACAACCCTGTGAGGTAGGTTAGAGGAGAGCTGGTCTTGTGGTAGGAAGGATGACTTGTTCCCTTAGCTAAGCAGGGTCCACCTTGGTTGCATATGAATGGGAGACTTGATGTGTGAGCACTCTAAGATAGTCCCCTTACAGGATGGAGGCAATCTAGGAAGAGCATCTAGGTTCCATGTTCCCTCTTTGGCATCTCCAAGATAGGGCTGAGAGAGATTCTTGCCTGCAACCTTGGAAAAGCCACGGCCAGTCTGTGTAGACAGTACTGAGCTAGATGGACCTATGGTCTGACTCCGTATATGGCAGCTTCCTATTCCTAGGTTTCTGTGAGTTTGCAACATATCTAGCATAAGAGAACACTACCCTGTTTATACTTGCATCTCATTGTGTAGTTCCAGCTAGCTTGAACTAGCTACTTCTGAAAGAATGCAAGCAATTCCAGAATAATTTTATGCATCCTACATTAACACAGGTTTTGGCCTTCTGTTGTGCTTTCAGGAATCTTAATTAATTAATTAATTAATTAATTAATATACCACCTGACTCCAAAGGCCCTAGGAGGTTCGTGCAAATAAATACAATAAAAAACAAAACAGCTATTAAAACAATTTAAAACATTCAACAATAATGTAATGTGTTGGAAGGAAAGGAAAAACACTGAGGTCAGCATATTATTCTATTAGTCCTGGGCCTTTGGGATGGATTCCATCTGACAATCCATCAAAAGTGGAATGCAAAAACCCCCAAGAACAAATCCGCCCACTCACCTACCATATTTGCTCTGCACTGTGTCTGCAGGTTTTACAAAGGTAGTCGTGGAAATAGCAGACACTGCTTGCATCACTAATAAATGCCATCTAACAAGCAGACATAGATGCTCTTGACCCTCCTCTGTACAGATTCCCCTACTGAGCAAAGCAACAAGCTGTCCTCCACGGCAAACCCTGTTTATCACTTGGAGATGCAATAAAAATAACAAATGCCGGGAGTAAACCTAATTCACTGTGCTACTTAGTATTTGAAATACATAAATATGTCAAGCAAAAGACCTCTAATAGACCCTTTTATCCTGGTAATAGTGTACATATAATTTTCCTCTCATTAGTACAAAAACTGCCTGGGGAACCATCGGCCCATCCTTCATCCATTTAATCTGCATTAGTTTACTTTTTGCCTTGTGTTTAATCTGCTTCCCTTCAAGGTATTTTGAATAAATCAATAGGAATACATGATTGTTTAATGATTTTTTTTTAGAAGAGCTCCCTTCGACCACAGCTGCATGATTTAGAATGACTAATTCCACTTTTTACAATTGATCCTGCCTAATGTAGGACCATCCATTCCAGGTACGTTAAGCAGGAAAAGGAGCTAGAGAGAGTTGACTAGGAATCCATGAGATCTTAAAGGGACCAGTCGGGATGCCTTAAGGAACATTTCCATATTGGGTGTTTTGGCTCTCTGCTTTGAGGAATCAAAGCCACCTAATGGCACTGCAGGGAAATGACTTGATTAGCAAGCCAGAAATTGCTGGTTCGAATCCCCGCCAGTGTGTTTCCCAGAAACACCTATATCAGGCAGCAGCGATACAGGAAGATGCTGAAAGGCATCATCTCATACTGCATGGGAGATGTCAATGGTAAACCCCTCCTGTATTCTACCAAAGACAACCACAGGGCTCTGTGGTCACCAGGAGTTGACACCGACTCAACGGCACAACTTTACCTTTTATGATGAATCCGTGCTCTGTAAGCCATGCTGCATCTGAGTTGACTGCATTGATCTTGCAGCAGGGTTCTCAGCATACCGTAGAAATGTGGTTACTACAGGTGGTAAAGTCCATTTGGTAGAATAGGAGTAGGCAACCTTGGCTTTCCAGCTGCAGTTGAACTACAACTCCCATCATTCCCAGAAACAAATTGTGGTTCGGAATGAAGGGAGTTGTAGTTCAACAACAGCTGGAGAACCAAAACTGCTTACCCCTGTGGTAGAAAGATCTACAACCTATCATGCCCCACTCCCTGGTGCTGATCTTCACACTTCTAGTCATGGGTTCAGGTTCGTAATGTGCTGAATTTCATAACTGGTGGTTTGGAAATGTGAATCTTGATAATTTGTATGCCTACCTGATGCAAAAACTGCTGAGTTGAATATTATTGGCCCAAGGCAAGTATTAATTTGCTGATATTTTAATTTGAGCCAGAGAAGAAGTAACTTCCCCTCCCAACCAACTACGTATCTTGCTTGCTGCTCTTCCCACAGTGGCAATGGAAGCAAGGAAGGGAGAACCGTATCTCTCTCTTCCTAGTCTCTTTTAACCTCCTTCCACCTCTGGCACCTGGAGGCTTTACAGACAGGGCTGTTATCCCGAATCTCCTTCGGAAGAGTGTGTGTGCATTCACACACAAGCCAAACATACCCCGAAGTCCCTTTGAGATCCATGGACCCACTCCACACACAAATCAGGTTTTGTCTTGTGAATTTTAGCTTATCTCGGTGTATTTCCAGGTTTTTAAAATGCAACTTTTTCTGAAAACACTGGAGCAAATAGGGAGAGGCACTGACCTAGAATCATTAGCATGATAAGAGGGATATTCTCTTTAGAAATGCATATCTAGCTCTTTAGAAAGCCCCTCCCCCCGCCATTGGCTAAAAGGGAAACATGGAGGCATGCCATGTGAACTTGCATCAAAACAAAATCTAAGAGCAGAGGGGAAGGGCTGCTTCTTTCAATGCCATGACTGTAATTCGAAGTGGCCTCGCTCAACATTTACCCCGCAGCATGAAGCCATGTGCAAATAACTCCCAGGCACACTGGTACACCGCTTCATCTGTAAGGCAAGCTTAGAGAGAGAGACCATAGGTCAGTGGTAAAGCCCATGTTTTGCATACGGAATCCTTGCATCGCCACTTAGAAAAGACAGCAGGTAGCAGAAGTGGGAAAGACCTTTTATTGAGACTCTGGAGAGCCAGTGTCAATCAGAATACATAATGCTGAACGAGACAGACCAATGATTTGAGACTCTGTTTGAGGCAGCTTCATGTATGTTTTCATAACAATGGCAGATCCAGGTCACCATTACTGCAAGGGAGTTACAGGGCGAAGGGATCCATAGTGGACTTTTTCAGTGAGGTGAACTGACTTGTAAATATTCTTGACATTTGTCCAACAAATATTGGGGATGGTGACTCTCCACTTCCTGGCTCAGTTTTTCCAGCTGGTCATGAGCTGTGGTCTTGACACTTGCTGGGAACATGATGGCACATTTACTAAGAAGTGCTACTGCACCAAAACAGTCAACAAGTAATGGCTGTATTATGTAGCTAATAACCATCATTTAAAAATGGCAACACACATCACCCCTAACTGTAGGTTCTGGAGGCAGCAGGAAAGATTAGAGGTGAACGAAAGTGTAAGGCTACCAGGCACACTTGGCCCCCTTTGAGCCAGTGTCTAGGACTACCCATCCAAGAAGAATGTTGGCAGGTAGATCTGGTCAACTTTGGGCCAGCAACCAGGGCTATCCTGGCATGGAGGGGGCAGGTCTACATGCCGTATGGAGGATACCCTGGGTAGACCTGGCATCTGTTGTTCCAGAGCAAAGGTAGAAAGGGTGCTTTCCCACCAAAAACAATGAGGTCATCCACGTAACCAAAAACTGTGTTCTACCCGGGTTTGGGAGCTGTATGTGCTCCCAGTTTTTGGTTGTGCACACACACCCGGAAACTGGGAGTGCACACAGCTCCCAAACCCCAATAGAATACAGTTTTTGATTGTGTGAATGACCTCAGTAGGTGGACCTGGCCACCCAGCACTAGAGGCCTGGTCTACCACCATGGCTGACACACTCAAGTTGCTTGCCAGGCCTGGCCTCTGGAGCAAAAGAAGCCAGGTCTGTTGCTGCTATCATAGTTGCCCTATTCAAGTGAACGGGTAGATCTGATCTCTACTTAATTTTTTTTTAAGGTGGTGGAAAAGGTGTCATCATTTTTTAAAGATGAAAATATGATAGCCCTACAAAGGTCCAAATCTGTGATTGCAAACTGATGCCAGGAATGCAGTGAGAGAGACAAACCACGAAGATAACTGCAAAGGAAGGAACTTCATCTTTTGGGAAGGCACATGAGTGTCAAGGGTATGGCCAATTTTCAAGTGGGACGCTCTTCATTATTTCATCCCACTATTTATAGGCCTCCAGAACAGGAACCTTTGAGTATCTAATTATGTGCTGTGGTGCCCTGACAGCTTTGATGGAATGATATAAGAGGAGAGGTGACAAACGACACAGAAGAAATGCAGCTAATTCTTGACAGCAGCCCCACCCACTACCGTTTGCTTGGGACATAATCTTATTATGCAGGATTCTGGTTCGACCTTGAGAAACTTGTAAGTTGTCCCAACTCAAAAGACATCTTGGCATGTAGATTAACACACATGTGTACATTCAGAGTGAGTTCATCATACTAGGTTTTCATGTGCTTATTGCTTCAACCACATGGCCACAAGGATAATGAGAGACTCACATTTTCCAGCACATACTGGGGAACCAATGGATTGCTGTTGTCCATCTCTACCGTCAAGAAGGAAGCAAAGAGAACGGGTTCTACCACTCCCAGTAATTATATGCATGCATGGCACCTGCATGAGCCTCGGGAAAGGATAGGGCAGGTTACATAGGCACAAAGGAACATAGAAAGTTGCCTTGTACTGTGTCAGACCATTGGTCCATCTCACTTGGTATGGTCTACACTGACTGGCAGCATCTTCTCCAAGGTTTCAGGCAGGAGACTTTCCCAGCTCTACCTGGAGATGCCAGGGACTGAATCTGGGACCTTCTGCATGCAAAACAGATTCTCTGCCACTGAGCTATGGTCGCCTGGCATGTAGTAAAATTAAGTATTGGTTTGCGGGGGAACCCTCCATCTCCCCTCAAGCTTCCATCTCTCCTCCACCTACCCCAAACTTGTCAGAGGATGAGAGCTGAGTGTGTGCACTGCCCTCATTTCACTGGTGAATATTACCAGCCTGTAAGCATTGCATAAATGTGTACTCTCAGCTGCACATGCTGGAAGTTAGGCCAAAGGGAAAGAAAAAGGGAAAGATCATGCCATCGAGTCAGTGTCGACTCCTGGCGCCCACAGAGCCCTGTGGTTTTCTTAGAGGGGTTGACCATTGCTGCCTCCCTTGCAGTATGAGATGATGCCTTTCAGCACCTTCCTGTATCGCTGCTGCCTGATATAGGTGTTTCCCATAGACTGGGAAACATACCAGCAGGGAATTGAACTGACAGCCTTTTGCTCCCTAGGCCAGTTGCTTCCCTGCTGTACCATTAGGTGGCTGTTAGGAAGCTAGCTGTTTATCATGCTTTCCCTTCAGTTTGGTGCCTAAAGGGAGGGGGGAAATACTTTTTAAGAATTGGAACATTCTTACATTTATTCAATTTACTTCAACACAAATCAATAATTCAGTGCAAATCAATATAGCATGTTTATGATATAAACCAACAAAACTATCTACATAGTATTGGGCCACTACTAAGAGTGGACCCAAACCACTACTCCAAACATCTCAAAATAATCATGATTTCCAAACTTCATGAATAGGATCAGAATTACCTCCATTACGCTCTATATAAGAAGTATACTTTTTCCAAATGCGACAACATTGTGATTCTTCTTTCTGAAGGGAAGAGGGAGAAAGGGAGAGGGGAAATGAACTCTGTGTGTGTGTGATGCCATGTGTCCCTTTATGCCCAATTCCCCCCTCCATACACTAGACCCCCCCCATCTGCCCCCAGGGTTACAGGCAAAGTATGACTTTGATGCCCTTTTCAGCCGAGAATTGTGGACCCCTGCGCATGCCTGGCGACCAGGAGCAGCATGCATGCACGGAGGCAAGCTCCTCTTCCTCAGCAGCCCTTGACCCCTGAGCTGCCCCCCATCCTGCCCCTTCAGTGCCGGCAGGCTGCAGCAAGTCTCTGCCAGATACGCCCTCACTTGAGCCTGGTTACTGGAGGGGAGAGAGCAGATGGCTGACAGGCAGACAGGTGGGGTGCCTCCTGCATCCTTGCCGCCGCCTCCCCGGTCCCCTTTGGCTCCTCTGCAGCCTCCTCATCAGTGAAGGGGCCTGGCGGGGCCAGCAGTGGTGGCATCGATGCTCTGAGCTGGGGTTTCCCAACCTGAGTTCCTCTCCAGATGTTGCTGAACTACAACTCCCATCATTCCCAGCCACAAGAAATTGGTAGGAGTTGTAGTTTAGCAACCTCTGGAGAGCAACAGGTCGGGAAACCCTGCTTATATGGGTTTCCCGACCTGGTCGCCTATATGGGCGGGCCAGCTCGGAGACATGCCCCCCTCCCCAATGCTCCTAATTCAGAAATGGGATGGCCTGCAGGGAAGTTCGGGAGGCCCTCTCTCTGGTGCAATGGGCTGTGTGTGTGTGTGGGGGGGGCACCCCCTTGCTAGACTGCAATGGCACTGAGATGACCGACATGGGAAACATTTTGTAATGTGATGTGTGGCTTGGAAAGCCAGGCATCAGAATGGACTCTGGAGTGCCTGTTCAGCACATCATTCTGCATTTCATGCTCTACACACACACACACACACACACACACACACACACACACACACACACACACGATCAACCCCGATGCCCATTTTCAAGTGGGCTGGGAGTAAGCGAGACTTCTCTCAGTGGATGCACTTCACATGTCTGATACAGGAAAGTCAATGCGGCTATTCTCACGCGTAGGCAAAACCGAGCGAAGGAAGCCCAGCTCGGTTCTGCCTGGATGTAAGAACGGCCGGGAGCCAGGCAGCTCCCAGCGGAAGCACGGCACCAACCCTTGAGGCAGCTCTGGCTGGCTCACAGACTGCACAGCAAACCACCAGTCTAAGCCACAGGTGCATTTGCTGCCTCCGAGCTCCTTTAAATCTTGCCGGCACAGCTGGTGAAGAAGGGGAGGCTCCACGGCTACTAAAGAGTAGGGATGTGCAAAAAATTTCGGGCACAGAACGATCTGTGCCCGAAACGAACAATTTCGGGTGATTCGGGGCCGAACCGAATCACCCCCGATGCCCCCCGAATTTTTTCGGGCACGAGCCAAAACACCCGAATTTCGGGCACAAAAAATTCGGGTGATTTGGTTCATGGTTGATTTTTGGCGATTTTTTAAAGTTTTAGTGACTTTGGGGCAGTTCGGGGGCATAGCATGGGATTTGGGCAAAAGGAGTGGGGTGGGGTGGTAGTGCCTAATGGGTGCAGGCTACCACCCCAATTTCAGGGGGATTGGGCAAAGGGCTGATTTTTGGTAAATTTCTGAAAATTTCATGTCTTTGGGGCAGATTGGGGCATATTGGGGCAGAAAGTGGGGCCTGGGGCAGAATAGTGGGGTGGGGTGGTAGTGCCTCATGGGTGCAGGCTACCACCCCAATTTCAGGGGGTTTGGACAAAGGGGTGATTTTTTGAGAATTTTTGAAGTTTTGGTGACTTTGGGGCAGTTTGGGGGCAGAAAGTGGATCTGCCCCAAAATAGTGGGGTGGGGTGGTAGTGCCTCATGGGTGGAGGCTACCACACCAATTTCAGGGGGATTGGGCAGAGGGCTGATTTTTTGAGAATTTTTGAAGTTTGGGTGTCTTTGGGGCAGATTGGGGGCAGAAAGTGGATCTGCCCCAAAGGAGTGGGGTGGGCTGGTAGATAGTGCCTGATGGCTGGAGGCTACCACCCATCCCCAATTTAAGAGTGATTGGGCAGAGGGGTGAATTATGGTGAATTTATTTGTATGAGGTTTGTCTTCATAAGGTGAAGTGTGCTAAATTGATTACTTCCTCATATTATTCACAGTAAAGGAAAGTGTGAAAAAGTGAAAGTGGGGTCATGAGAGTGGTTTAATTGAAAAAAATCTCATTTGCTATGATAGAATGAGAATTCACACCTCAGAAAAAACTTCTGAGGTGTGAATTCTCATTCTATCATAGCAAATGAGATTTTTTTCAATTAAACAACTCTCATGACCCCACTTTCACTTTTTCACACTTTCCTTTACTGTGAATAATATGAGGAAGTAATCAATTTAGCACACTTCACCTTATGAAGACAAACCTCATACAAATAAATTCACCATAATTCACCCCTCTGCCCAATCACTCTTAAATTGGGGATGGGTGGTAGCCTCCAGCCATCAGGCACTATCTACCAGCCCACCCCACTCCTTTGGGGCAGATCCACTTTCTGCCCCCAATCTGCCCCAAAGACACCCAAACTTCAAAAATTCTCAAAATATCAGCCCTCTGCCCAATCCCCCTGAAATTGGTGTGGTAGCCTCCACCCATGAGGCACTACCACCCCACCCCACTATTTTGGGGCAGATCCACTTTCTGCCCCCAAACTGCCCCAAAGTCACCAAAACTTCAAAAATTCTCAAAAAATCACCCCTTTGTCCAAACCCCCTGAAATTGGGGTGGTAGCCTGCACCCATGAGGCACTACCACCCCACCCCACTATTCTGCCCCAGGCCCCACTTTCTGCCCCAATATGCCCCAATCTGCCCCAAAGACATGAAATTTTCAGAAATTTACCAAAAATCAGCCCTTTGCCCAATCCCCCTGAAATTGGGGTGGTAGCCTGCACCCATTAGGCACTACCACCCCACCCCACTCCTTTTGCCCAAATCCCATGCTATGCCCCCGAACTGCCCCAAAGTCACTAAAACTTTAAAAATTCACAAAAAATCAGGACTTTGCCCAATCCCCCTGAAATTGGGGTGGTAGACTCTACCCATTGGGCACTACCACCCCATCCCAAAATTTTGCCCCTGGGCCCCTTTTTACCCCCCGAATCGATTCGGATTTGGATTCAGATTAAATCCGAATCCGAACCGAATCAAGGGTGATTCGGGTGACCCAGATTCGGGCACAAAACAGAACGGGGGTGATTCGGCTCGGGTCCGAGCCGAATCACCCGAAAATCCGAATTGCACACCCCTACTAAAGAGTGTGTGATCGCACCCCTGCTGCTGCTACTCCTACGACTAAGGAGAGATCACACACTTCTTAGTAGACCACAGAGCCACCAGCGTGGCTTGCCAAGTCAGGGAGGCTCTGTGGTCTACTAAGAAGTGTGTGATCTCTCCTTAGTCGTAGGAGTAGCAGCAGCAAGGGTGTAATCACACACTTTAGTAGCCATGGAGTCTAGTTTAATGGGGCTCGGAGGCAGCGAATATACCAGTCACCTAGATTGGTGGGCTTGCCCTGTATTATGTGAGCCACTGAACACAGTGGGACTTACATCCAAGTATCATGCACAGAACTGTGTTGTGCATAATTTGCTCAGGACCACCCAGGAAGCCCAAAGTCCAGCTCTTTATCCATTTACTGTATCTTCTCTGGAACGATTTGGCAACCCCTCCCCACAATTTTCCATCCACAAGTTCTGTGACCAGCAGTATAAACATGTCTGTAACTGCTAACTGAGCAAAGAGGCACCTTTTAAAAGTGGTGATTCTCTTTATTCAGCAGGGGGAGAGCAACTGGCCCTATCCATCCCCAGCACAGCAACCCTCCAGTGGCTGGTGTCTATCTGATGTTTCTTTTTTAGATTTTGATCCCTTTGGGGACAGGGAGCCATTTTATTTATTTATATCTATATAAACTGCTTTGGGAACTTTTTGTTGAAAAGCAGTATATAAATATCCGTCGTATTTGTATTTGTATTTGTATTTGTTATGTCCAGAGTTTCCAAATGTTACAGCTCCATATAGTTGCATTTTATAACTGGGGGTGGGCAGAAAGCAGGCAATATTCACAAGCAGATTTTCAATATTCCCAATATGCAAGAATAGATTCAGTAAAGAATCTAAAGAGATTCACTATTCTCTTGGGGCCAAGAGAGGCTAAACACAGCATTGTCTTGATAGGGGCTTCATTTTGCTCTTGCAGCCATGTAGGGCCTCATTCTGGATTGGGGCCATGGTGCAAAGTAGGGGGCATTTAACGCTTTATCTCCACATTGTTTCCCCAGAAAAAAATCCCCCAAAACTTTTATAGTGGACAGCTGCTTTGGGGAATTATTTTCTGCGGTAAAACAACACAGAAGTAAGGGTTAAACACTCCCACCTCTGCACCATGGTTCTGATCTGAATAGGGCCCCCATGTGGTTGCTACTGCAGGGTAGAAACAAGCTTCTGCCAAGATGATGATGCTTTAACATCATGTCCTGTTGGGCCTCCTTGTTCTGGACCTGTTGCCTGTTTTTCTCAATGGGAGTTTTATTCTATGAACTCCATTATGTCTCCAGGATCAGGCTCTGTCTGTATAAATGATGCATAGGATTCATAATATTAAATGGCCCTCATTTCAGTGTCACCAAACTGAATGTGGTAGGAGTATACAGTGGCAGGCACACCACCATCATAGCAGCACTCAGAGCTGACACTGCTACAGTACTAAAGGAAAAATTATCGGCAGTTAGCTCCAATAAATCAGAAATGCTCCCTAGTCAAAATGCTGAAAATGTCTAGGAGGCAGGTTGCGCGAAGCTTCTCGTGAAAATGCCAAGTGACAGAAGACATCACAGCTAAGAGTCACTAAGCTATTATTCCGGAGCTTGAAATGTTGCCTGGAATTTAAGTCAGTTGTCAGAGTGGGGAAAATAAACCCAGCCCACATTATTTTGGCATCTCAGAAAGAATGGATTTATATTTAAAAATATTAACATAAGAGCTCACTGTATGGGACCTCTCTCTCCACTGATGGGTATTGCTTGCATATACGTCTTTGACCTTGGAGAGCAATCCCAACCACCTACAGAACCTCACTTGATTACTCTGTAATGCCAGGTCGATTCAAAATAAATCTGAGGTAATGCATGACTTGATCGTGGATGAAGGAGTTGACCTGGCATGTATCACAGAGACCTGGTCAGGAGAGACTAGTGGTCCGGTTTGGTCCCAGCTTCTCCCAGAGGGCTACTCCATGCAGGTTCAGACTGGCCCACAGGGCAATAGGGCATATTCCCAGTGCACCCCACCTGCGGGGTGCCCCTGCGCCCCGCCGCACTTGGCAGCAGTGAATACTCCTACCCTTAAGTACCCATTCTGCTCAAAACCTGGCGCCCACCCTACATATATTCCACCACCCTCTCAGTGCCCCCAGTCCGGGCCTGACTCCATGGTGGAGCGGGTGAGAGGATGTGGGCGGAGAGGTAGGGTGGCTGTGGTCTATAAGAATACCATCTCCCTTACCAGGATCCCTCTCAGGGATTTGGCCTGTATTGAATGTGTGTATATGTGTGCCTAGGGATCAGGGATAGACAGGGACTTCTGCTGGTGTACCAATCACCCCGCTGCCCAGTGGAGTCCCTAACTGAGCTGACGGACCTGATTGCTGAGCTGCCATTTGAGTGGCCCAGGTTGTTGTTGGTGGGGGACTTCAATGTTCATTTGGGGACTGGGTTGTCGGGAGCGGCTCAAGAGTTCATAGCGGCCATGACAACTGTGGGCCACATGATGCCGGTCACACTCTCGATTTGGTCTTTTGTTCTGATCAGAGTGGTGTTCCATGGGTGGGGACTCCCCGTTGTCATGGATGGATCACCATCTGGTTAAGGTGGAACTTACAACCACAATTCACCTCTGCAGGGGTGAAAGGCCTATTAGATTGGTCTGCTCAAGGAGGTTATTGGATCCAATAGGATTCCAAGAAGTCTTGGAAGGGTTTAGGGTTGGCTCTGCTAATGATTCTGTTGATGCTCTGTGGCAAAAATGGAATAAGGAACTAACTAGAACGGTAGACACTATCGCTCCTGAGCATCCTCTCCGACTTGCTTTAAAGACAGCCCTGTGGTATTCGGTTGAACTATGGGAGCTGAAGTGGTGAGGTAGATGACTAGAGTGCAAGTGGAGGAAGACTCGTGTGCGTCTGATCAGGCACAACACAAAGCACATTTGAAGATCTATGTTCTGGCAGTGCAGGTGGCAAAGAAGCAGTTATTTTCTGCCTGCATTGCTTCCGCAAATTCATGTCCAGTTGAGTTGTCTAGGGTTGTGAGGGGGCTAATGTGTACCCCTCCGCCCTGAATTTAAACTTGGAACCATCGGTCACTCGCTGTGATGTTT
Organism: Hemicordylus capensis; assembly: GCF_027244095.1. Taxonomy (NCBI): domain Eukaryota; kingdom Metazoa; phylum Chordata; class Lepidosauria; order Squamata; family Cordylidae; genus Hemicordylus; species Hemicordylus capensis. The sequence continues at coordinate 19,492,414 of NC_069661.1, read as the reverse complement.
TTAACGACTTTTTTCGCAGACAAAATCTCTCACATTCTGGCCAAGCTGGATTCCACACCTACTGCAGAGTCTACTGTGGAGGTGTCCAGCAACTCCTCTTATGGGATTAGATTGGATCACATTCGATTTGTGACTCCTGAGGAAGTGGACAAACTGCTTAGGACTGTGTGCTCCACAACCTGTTCTCTTGACCGTTGCCCAACTTGGCTTATCTCATCTGATAATCATATGATCAGAGACGGTCTGGTAAATATTATATATGCTTCTCTAAGGGATGGCAGGATGCTTCCTTATCTTAAGGTGCTTATTATTAGACCACTTTTTTTTTAAGAAAGCTGCACTGGATCCCTCGGAGTTAGCTAATTACAGACCTGTTTCTAATCTTCCATGGTTGGGCAAGGTGATTGAGCGGGTGGTGGCCTCTCAGCTCCAGGCAGTTTGGGATGATGCAGACTATCTAGACCCATTTCAAACCGGCTTCCGTGTGGTCTATGGGGTTGAGACTGCCTTGATCAACCTGATGGATGATATCCAACTGGCTGTTGACAGAGGGTGTATGACTCTGCTGATCCTTTTGGATCTCTCTGCAGCTTTTCATACCATCAGCCCTGGTATCCTTCTGGACCGCCTGAGGGAGGTGGTATTGGGTGGCTCTGTTTTACAGTCGTTCCACTCCTACCTCTCTGGTAGAGTCCAGATGGTGTCACTTGGAGACTGTTCTGCAAAGTGAGAACTAAAGTGTGGAGTTCCACAAGGCTCCATACTGTCTTCAATGCTCTTTAACATCTACATGAAACTGCTGGGAAAGATCATCAGGAGGTTTGGTGCTGGGTGTTATCAATATGCTGCTGGCACCCATATTTACTTCTTCATGTCAACCTCCTCAGGTAGGAGTCAAAAGAACACAGGATTGTTAGGTATGAGCTCTTTTACATACCCAAATGAGGGTGGATCTGGGGGTGGGAAAGAGCTCCCATTCAGTAGCCACAGGCAAGCAGATTCTCTGTTTGGGTGTGCAAACTCAGCATACACATGATCCAGGCAGCTATGGTTTCTGTTGCTGAAATACTGAGCTGGGTCTTCCAAGCCAGCTATCCCAGCATGCATTGCACTGCAAGAAGACTGGCAACCCTCATTACATCATCAGCTCTCCTCTGATTGGCCACAAAGGGGCAAGAGGCAGGTCTGGCCCTACTGAAGGCATTGAAAATAAAGCATTATAAAGTGCTTTCACATTCACAGCTGGCGGCCCCTGCAGCCACAGTGCTCAATTGGCAGCATGGCTGCTGCTTCTTGAGATCTGCTACCAAAGGCAAATGCACCCAGGTGACAAAAACATCACGGTAGGAGTGCTCTTTCTTCATCCTACCTGGTAAAGAGCAGGGTAGCGTATTTGGGTTACTCAGATTTGAGTGAGCTGGGATAGACGGAGTCCTGCGCCACGGGTCCACATGAGCATGAACAGCTGGTTTACTGCTTCCTACCCTCTTATTGCTGGTTGTGTGAATGTGACCGTAGAGTTGTGATGGCAAAATCCTTCTAGGTTGCATTAGATGGGTTTAGAAAGAAGCTGAGCTTCCCCGCCCCCCAAACTCAGGCAATAACTTGGCCTATTTCTGAACCACTCCAAATTCAGGCTACTCTCACCTCACTCCTATAAGCCCCCAAACTCATCATAATATAAGAACAGGACTTGCTGGATCAGGCCCAAGGCTTATCTAGTCCAGGAACCTGTTTCCCACAGTGGCCCACCAGATGCCTCTGAGAAGCCCACAGGCAAGAGATGAAGGCACGCCCTCTCTCCTGCTATTGCTCCTCTGCAACTGGTATTTAGGGGCATCTTACCTCTGAGGCTAAGCCACCTAATGGCTCACCGGGGAAATTCTTGACTATCAAGCAAGAGGTTGCCGGTTTGAATCCCCGCTAGTACACCTATATCGGGCAGCAGCAATATGGGAGGATGCTGAAAGGCATCATCGCATACTGCACGGGAGGAGGCAATGGCAAGCCCCTCCTGTATTCTACCAAAGACAACCACAGGGCTCTGTGGTCACCAGGAGTTGAAACCATCTCGTTAGCACACTTTACTTACCTCTAAGGCTGGAGGTGGACTATAGTCACCAGACTAGTAACCATGGATAGACCTGTCCTCCATGAATTTGTTTAAGCCCCTTTTAAAACCATCCAAGCTAGTGGCCATCACCACATCCCGTGGCAGAGGATTCCACAGATTAATTATGTGCTGTGTGAAAAGTACCTCCTTTTGTTTGTCCTCAATTTCTTAGCAATCAGTTTCATGGGATGACCCCTGGTTCTAGTGTTGTGAGAGAGGTAGAAAAATTTCTCTGTCCTCTCTGTCTATTCCATACATAGTTTTATAAACCTCTATCATACCTCCCTATAGTTGCCTCTTTTCCAGATGCTTGAAGCCTTGCCTCATAAGGAAGGTGCTCCAGGCCCTTGATCATCTCAGTTGCCCTCTTCTGCACCTTTTCCAGTTCTACAATGTCCTTCTGAGGTTATTCAGTCAATCTTTATTACGGTCTTTGACCAATAACACAACATCTAAAACAGTATACAATTTTAAACATAGCCATATTAATAACATAACTGTACATTGGATCTAATAATTAACGACTAGAATGCAATGAACTCGTATTGCAGTACAGCAGAATTTTGTGTGTGATAGATGAATTCACATCTATTAGCAAATATTTGATGTAGAATTCATCCAATCGACCTGGCAGATTACGTAAAAGAGGGTCAATTAACCTTCACCTAAGATCTATATAAAAGACATACCGCAGAGCACACGTGCAACTGACTCAATCTCATTAGAGGTACAGGGGCAAAATCTCTGCTCGGTTGGAATTCTACTATATCTACCAGCCAAATGTTCTGAAGGGAGGGCATTCATATGGCCCCTCGAGAAGGCCCATCTATGTTTAGAAAAAGTAAGGAGGAATAGATAATTGGCTGGGCGAGTTCTCCTCCCACCACTGAGCAGGTAGAATGACCTAGATGTCCTCGAAAGGTCTTTCAGAAACTCGATATCCCAGATCCTTCGTTTAATAAGTTCTTTGCCCTGACCACAGAGAGGATTGCCTCAGGTGAAAGACTATAGGTATGGAGTTTCCTGACACAGTTATCCCACCAGCCTGAGCAGTGCCTATCCAATAATAACAAGGGAAGGAGACCAGAGAGCTATACGTTGATTCTTGCCCAGTTTATTAGTATTAGATACCAAGCTCTGGCTTCTATCGAGATAACACTCGATTCCAATCTCAGAGTGGCATTAGAAATACATTTGGGGGCCAGAAATAATGTTCTTAAGAATCTGGCTTGGGCCCACTTCAGGAGGGAATAGTTAGCATAGGGTCCCAGCTGTGCCCCATATAACATATGAGCCATCGACTTTGCCTTGAATAAGTTGATGGCAGCCGGAATGAACATCTCTCCTTTCCGCCTGTGGAAGCTGAGAGTTACTGATACACTTCTCTGCGCATGAGCAGCAACATAACTGATTTGTGCGGTCTTCGTTCCAGATTCCTAAAATATGACCCCCAAATACTTAAAAAACATATAACCTGCTCTATATCGTGATTGCCAGTCCTCCATTTACGTTTTTTCCTCCTATTGGAGAAGGTTTTGGTTTTCTGATCATTAATACCCAGTTGCTCTTCCTTGCAACAGAGGGCTAAGGCCTTAAGAGCTCTTCTCATCCCCACTTCTGACTGGGACAAAAAGACCGTGTCATCCGCCTATAAAAGTACAGGAAGCCATCTGTCTGCAAACCTTGGGGCATGTTTATCTAAGCCCTGCAGGCACTTGATTAAAGAGTTTGCAGAAATAGTGAGGCACTTCACACGACATGTGTGAAGCGTCTGATGGGGTTCTGCGGGGAGAGTGGGCTTAGCCCGCTCTCCCTGAAGATGAGGAGCCACTCGTAGCTGGGTGGCTGGATAGGCTGCTCACACAGCTGCCAGCTCCATCACGGAGCTGGTGGGGGCTGTGGGGATTGGGGGCCGTGCGGCTTCCGCAAGTTCCAGGATGCCCCACATGAACACGTGGGGCATCCTGGAGAGACCCCTGAGCCAGGGAGGCTGCTTGCAGCCTCCCAGTCGGGGTCTACTCGTGTGTCGCCGCGCACTGCGGCGACACACGAGCACAAAAACAAGATCGCTCCGTTAACCTCATTTAAGGGGAGGGGGATTTAATGTGGCTAGCTGCCAGGAGCCACGTGGCTCCCGTTTCAGCACACAATCACCCCAAAGCGGGCTGGGCTCCCTTAACCCTCTTTTGGGTGATCGTGGGAATAGCCTCAGTGAATAACGAAGGGGCCAGAATGCACCCCTGCTTGACCCCCCCCGAGATGTCCTAACAGGCCTAGATAATTGGCCCTGCCGGTTGCATCTCACTCTAAGGCTTGTATTGTCATGCAGTTTGATCATCATCAACAAGAGGCTCTTATCAATTGGGGAGCTACGGAGCCTGGACCATAGGCGTACTCTAGAAATTGAGTCGAATGCTGCTCCTCCTTAAGATATGGTGACCAAAAGTGTACACAGTACTCCAAATGTGGCCGCACCATAGATTTGTAAGAGGGCATTATGATATTAGCATTTTTATTTTTGATCCCCTTCCTAATGATTCCAAGCACGGCATTGGCCCTTTTCACAGCTGCTGCACATTGTGTGGACACTTTCAATGAGCTGTCCACCACTACCCCAAGATCTCTCTTCTGGTCATCCATGACAGCTCAGACCCCATCCGCATATATGTGAAGTTGGGTTTTTTGGCCCCAAAATATGCATTGCTTTACACTTGCTTACGCTGAACCGCATTTGCCTTTTTTCATTACATTGAACTGCATTTGACATTTGCCCCCTCTCCCTCCCATCTATTCCTCCCATCCACCCACTCCTCTTCCTCCATCTCCACCTACTAATTCCACAATTCTCCTCCATCCTTTTCCTCCACCCCAAATTACTGTGCTGGAATTCTGGCAGCAGCAGTGGCAAATGGGAGGGAATGAGGGAGGGAGGTATCTTTCTCCAGTGCTTAGTGTATTATAGCCACCTAATGGCGCAGCGGGGAAATGACCTGATTAGCAAGCCAGAGGTTGCCAGTTCAAATCCCCGCTGGTATGTTTCCTAGACTATGGGAAACACCTATATCGGGCAGCAGCAATATAGGAAGATGTTGAAAGGCATCATCTCATACTGCGCAGAAGATGGCAATGGTAAAGCCCTCCTGTATCCTACCAAAGATAACCACAGCGCTCTCTGGTCATCAGGAGTCGACACCAACTCGATAGCAGACTTTACTTTAGTGTATTATAGCGCCTGGGAAATGTAGTTTCCCAAGGACTACTTGTCAGTAGCCTTTGGAAAAATTACATCTTCCACGGACTGTGCTCCCTTAGAACCTCCTTTGTCCAGTCTTTGGCATCCCAGGTTTTTTAAAAAAGTGATTCCATTGATGAGTTCAACAACAATAATAAAAATATAAACCTAGTAAAGAAAGAACACAAGCCCTGACATAAAGACTTTTATCCTTCACATTTCTTAGTTAAAAGTTAGAAGGCCTGCCAGAAACACAATCAAGCTAACAGATCAAATTTTTCAATTTGACGGAGCTTGGCTAGGCTATGCAAACCTCAGCCCAAGGCCTGCTAGTTTCCTCCCCATAAATATCTGTGACTTTCTGTATGAAAATTACAATATAAATGGTACAATTCTAATTGTTTCATTCACCCATTTAATGCCCCATAAGCACTTTTCCTCCTGTAATAGGCCTTCCTGAGATGAATTCCAGCATTAGTATGGCTTGTATAAAGATCACTTGGCTAGATTGTACTGTGAATTGTTAAAGTGTAGCATAGTGATAGATATAGAATGTATACTGAGTGTGGGTTTGAATCCCTGCTTAGCCACGAAGCCACGGTGAGCGTCGCTATGGCGAGAATCACCATGGGATCATTCTCAAAACCATATAGGGGTGGGCTGGAGGGAAGGCCCACTCCTACTTCAGGCCTCCCAGACCAGAGCCTCCTTTTGAATCTGCAGCTTGTGGGCCCACACAAACACTGCAGTGGCCTGTTGATATTGGGAGCTGTGGCCTCCAGCTATCCCATAATGCATTGCACAAGCAGCAGAGAGGCAGCCCTCACTAGTGCAGCAGCTCCACTCTGCCTGGCCTCGCTTTCCACAGAATTCTATGGTAAACATGGCTGCTGGCAGCCCAAGAACAGTTTAAATTGCATCAGTGTTGCTGACGACCCAAACAGAAAGATAGAATGGCTGTCTTCGGAACAGGTCTCATGATCAGTGAGACCCGGTTTGGGGCGGTGAGTGGGGAGGGAGCCCTGGGCAGCTGGATCGGCTGCCCACACGATTGCTGGCTCTGTGACGGATCTGGTGGGGGCTGGGGGGAGCAGAGGCCGATTGGCCCCTGCAAGCTCCAGCATGCCGTGTGCACGAGTGCGCAGGGCATGCTGGCGAGACCCCAGGAGCCGGGAGGTGGCTTTTTGCCTCCCCTCCGGGGGTCTACTCGCGAGTAGCCGTGGTGCGGAGCCGCGCCACGGCTACTCATGATCAGATAGCCCGAGTTTGTGGAGTGCTCGCTCTGCAAACCTGGGCTAAGGGGAGGGGTACTTGAGCGGGTTACCCGCTTGAGAACCATCGGGCTCGCAGCTGAGCCCGGTGGTTCTCACGATCGGCAAAAATTGGGCTAGGCTCTCCTAGCCCGATTTTCGCTGATCGTGAGAATAGCCGCTCTGTCTCCTACCTCACTTTTAACCTGGGTAGCAGACCTGGGCTATCCAGGTTCAGAGCTGCTGGGTAGGGAGTTCTCCCAGTTCCCCAGATGGCCATGGATTCCTGGGTTAGCCCCATCCTGTCCAGGAATCTGTCGTCATGAGAACAGGCCATTCCCTTGCCATTCCCTCTCCCTAGGAAATTCTGGGAATTGTAGTCCTATAAGGGATCTCTGCTAGAGAATTTCCAGCACTCTCATAAAACTACAGTCCCAAGATTCTTTGGATCTTGCAGAATTTAACTATTCAGTTTAGATACATCCATTGTCTTTGATCCACCTATGGCTCTGTGATCAACTGTATAGGAACCAGGAACTATCTATGCAGGCAGAGCTGCAGTTACAGGAGACCCTCATTATCCACAGTTTCGCAGATCGAGGTTTCATGTAACCGCGGATGGTCTTAGAGACCTAGTTTCTTTTTCTAAGACATGAAATATAGGTGATTTTTGCCTGTCCGCAGTTCCTGAGTGGCCAGAAATGACATCTGATGTCATTTCCATCCACCATTTTGAAGCCTAGAGCCATTTTATGGCTCTTTTTTCGTAAAGAAAATATTTTAAATGGAAAAAAAAAGAGGATTTGGGGGGCATTCCTGGAGACTTGGAGACCTAGCGAACAAGGTACTATGCTTTTCTACCCTCATTTCTTTCCCTTCCCTGCTTTTTAAACTCTTTTTTTAAGCTCAAGGAACCTAACCCCCCAATCTCCATAGTGTATACCCCCAATCTCCAATCCTGCTCTCTTTGTTTGTGGTTTCATTATCTGCAGAAATTGGCGGGAACAGAAACCCTGCGAGTAATGAGGGCCACCTGTACTTTCTTTTATTATTCTATACTGCAATATAATTAATAATAATAATAATAATAATAATAATAATAATAATATGCTGCAATAAAAAACAATACAATATCATATACTGTAAAAACTGTTCAACCACTTAGAAAAAAATGAATATATATCCATGCAGAGCTGCTAGGAGAAAAGTGGAATATAAATTCAGATAACTGCAGAATTTGATCCGATTCAATTGGCGATGTTTCCTGCTTTGAAAAAGCCTCATAAGCAAGCCGTCTCCCTCCTTTTGCACTTTGGAACTGTAAAGTAACCAGCTAAGCTACTTTGCATGAGGTCAACATGCCATTGACATGCAAACGAAGGTGCTCTGCTCCCAAATGCTGTCTTGCCAGTCCCAAGAGCCATTAATCCCATTAATTGTATATAAAAAGACTTGTAGCAATTCTACAAATGAGTAAACACCGAGATAAAAGTGTAATTGTACTAGCCCAGCAAATTGGATTCAGGTCCTCATTGAACAATCCTGTTTCATTTCGGCAATTTTATTACCACTGTTGCTGGAACAAATCACTTTATTCAACAGAAGGGGGCTTTCGTCAAAGAATCTCTTCTTGCGGGCAAGGTCTCAAAGCTCTGTAACAGGAACCGGCAATTATGTTTGTCAGGGGTTTTCTTTAAGCAATTCAGCTAATGGCTTGTGACAGGTAAAAAACTAAAAAATGTTCATTCCTACCTTCTGAAATATAGATACAGCTGGTGTGCAGATCTGAAACCCCCTATTAGTGGAATGAATGTTTTTGGCAGTCATCCTGCAATGGATATGCAGCATACAGGGTTGCTTCAGTTTGCTCTAGGCTTGTGTGTGCATGAATTTCCATGCATGCATGCATACATACATGGGCACATGTGTACGTATTCCTCTGGGCTCTGATACCAGGAAGATGAATGTAGAAGTTTGTGTTGCATCAAGAGAAGATGCTCTTTTGTATCCCTCCCAGGGGCATGACAAGGTTGGTGTTGGACCTGGGGCAAGATAGATTTAAGGATGGGCACCCCCTCAGTGGCCCCTCCGTCCACTCGCCTCCTCCACTGCCACCACCCACTGGACTCCTGGATGGCAGCCCCTGCCGCCACCTGTCTCGCTGCCATCAGTATTCCTACCTGTTTTGCACAGCATGGCCTGTTTATTTATTTATTTAAAACATTTATACCCCGCCCTCCAGTATACTACTGCTTGGGGAGGCTCACAAAAATAAAATAGATACAATGTAAAATAAAAGTAATAAAATTAACCAAACGAAGTGAACAAGTTAAAAGTCAAGCTAAAACCAAAATCAGAATTACACTTCAAAAGTTATTTCAAAACTAAAAATGGAGAATTATAAAAATGAAAAACTAAGAACCTACCAGAAATAACCAAAGATGGAGCATTAAAAAGCCTTTTTAAAAATATGTGTTTTTACTTGTTGTTTTTAAAAACACTGAGGGAGGGAGCATGAAGCTCTTCAGGGATGGTGTTCCAAATCTGAGGGGCCACAACTGAAAAGGCCCTATCTCTAGTCTCCAATAATTGGATCTCTGTTACTGGCGGGACCATGAGCAGGGTCTGAGATGATGAGTGGAGGGCCCTGGCAGTTTCATATGGGCGAATGTGGTCCAACAGGTACCCCGGCTGCAAGCAGTGTAGAACTTCAAAGCTAAAGACCAGCACCTTCAATCTAGCCCAGAAGCAGACCGGTAACCAATGAAGCTGCCGAAGGATGGGTGTGACACTCATGAAGCGACTTGAACCCATGAGCATCCTTGGAGCAGCATTCTGGACCAGCTGAAGCTTCTGAACCGTCTTCAAGGGTAGCCCTATGTAGAGTGCATTGTACTAGTCCAATCTGGATGTTACCAAAGCATGAGTGACTGAGGTCAGGTCTGATGTCTCCCCGCAGGGTCACAGCTGGAGTATCCATGTCACTGTTGATGTTACTGAGCTAGTGGGGCTGCACTGTCTAAGGTGAAACCAATGGGTCAGTGAGGACAGGCTTTCCTTAAAGGGGCTGCCTGTTCTCACTGGAATCAGCTCTGAGATTGTGACTGGTGGAGTGCCCAGTGAAGTGGTCTGGGGCTTCTCAGATTACCCCAGCAGAGTAGGAAAGAATAGTAAGAATGTAAGAAAGATCTCTGCTGGATCAGACCCAAGGCCCCTCGAGAACAGAATCCTGTTTCACAAAAGTGGCCCGCAGGATGCTTCTGGAAAGCCCGCTAGCAAGAAAAGAAGGCTACGTCCTTTCAACATGGAGGTTCCTGGTGCTAGGGTCGCTCCCACACCCCTGGGGAAGCAGGACAATCGGCTCAGAGTGTGAACTGGGGAGCCTTGGATTCAAATCTCATCCGCAATTCTCATGAAGGCTGCTAATTGGTCTTAAGCAGGCCAGTATTCTCAGACACAGTCCTGCCTCTAACCCATCTGTAATTTGGGGATAACAATAACACAGACTGCTCTCAAAGGAGTGGTTTTAGTATTTGGGCACTAGTCCTACCCCAAAGAAACAAGAACAACCGCAATACATATCATTATCATGTCAATCAATTGGGCTGTAGTGGAAGGATCATATGATACATGTAGATTTAAAAAGTTAATAAGAATACTTCAGTGCTACACCATGGCACAAACAAACAGAAGGCACTCTATTTTGGTTAACATGCTTATCATGGCAGTTTCCCTTCTATCACACCACACATCAGAGTGCAATAAGAGTTTCCCTCCTATCACACCAAGAACATCAGAGTTCTCAAACTTGGGTCCCCAGATGTCATTAGATTACAACTCCCATCACCCCCAGCTACCATGGTCATTTGGAAGATAGGAGTCGTAGTCCAACAAGAGCAGAGACCTCAGTTTGAGCATTCTTGCCCTACACAATATCAGAGGAGTGAGGGAACAGGCACCTTAGTTAGCCGAAAACACACAAAGCTCTCTGCTGCTCTGGTTAGATTAGATTGCATATGAGTTTGTTAAAATATTCAAGTGCTGTTTGCATTTCAGTTGCTTTCTCTGCTGTTGACTTCTTAGCACCACCTTCTTCACACTGGGCCGATTCTCACGATCAACAAAAATCGGGCTAGCAGAGGCTAGCCCGATTTTTGTTGACTGTAAGAACCACCAGGCTCGCAGCTGAGCCCCGTGGTTCTTGAGCAGGTAACCCGCTCGAGAACCCCTGCTAAAAAGCAGGTTTGCGGAGCGAGCGCTCCAGCCAACCTGCTTTTTAAGATTGTGAGTAGCTGTGGCGTGCCTTCGCACTGCGCCTACTCACAAGTAGACCCCCGGCCAGGAGGCGAAAAGCCGCCTCCCGGCTCCAGGGGTCTGTGGGTGCCAGGAGTCTGTGGGTCTGTGGGTCTGTGGGTGCCAGGAGGCTCTGTGGGTGCCAGGAGTCGTCATTGACTCGACGGCACACTTTGCCTTTACTTTACCAGGTTATGACTGGGGCTTGCGGGGGCCACATGGCCCCCGCTCCCCGTACCCCCCGCCAACTCCGTCATGGAGCCGGCCATCGTGTGGGCAGCCGATCCGGCTGCCCAGGGCTCCCTGCCCGCTCGTGAGTGGGGAGAGCGGGCTTAGCCCGCTCTTCCTGCTCACTGCCCCAAACTGGGTCTCACTGATCGTAAGACCCAGTCCACTGTCTTTTATTTTGAGGCATAATGCATTTTTCAGTCTAGGTCAAAGGTAACGTGAAATAGTTATGTTCATGAGTTGCTGGGCATTCTGGGCTTCTGCACTCCCCTTTCCCTCCCTCCCTCCCTTCTTTGCATATATGGGGAGGAAACTGAATGCTTCCATTATCAGTTTAGAACTTTTCAATTTTCCATATCATCCAAATATATGAATGGTGGTTTACTCAAAGCACAGTCAGTTAACAAACTAGGCTATCAAACTACAGTCCCACTTCCTCTCCATGCATTGGCTATATATGTACAGCCAATGTGAATAAAGGGCCAACCTGAGACTATATAGCTGATGTTGGACGACAACCTTCATCATCCCTAGCTGCATTTTTTTGAATTTTTGAAGACAATAGCCCAGGGATGGCCAATCAGAGGCTCCCCAGCTGCTGTTGGATTACAATTCCCATTGTCCTCAGCTGTCCTGAGAACAGAGTGGCCTCCAAGTCTGGTCATCCCCATTTTATAGTGTGTGATGATTGACATTTGCCATTATTTCATAATTTATGTGGAATGTTATTTGGCATGTGACAACCATTGCTAGAACCCTGACAATATTGGACAGTTACCAGGATATGAGCCACCTAATGGTGCAGTGGGAAAATGACTTGACTGGTAAGCCAGAGGTTGCTGGTTCGAATCTCCGCTGGTACAGTATGTTTCCCAGACTATGGGAAACACCTATACCGGGCAGCAGCAATATAGGAAGATGCTGAAAGGCATCATCTCATACTGAGCAGGAGATGGCAATGGTAAACGCCTCCTGTATTCTACCAAAGAAAAACCACAGGGCTCTGTGGGTGCCAGGAGTCGTCATTGACTCGACAGCACACTTTGCCTCTACTTTACCAGGTTATGACATGTGATATATGATGCCTGAGAAAATTCAATCAAGAGAGACTGCGAAAAAGTCTACATAAAAACATATGAAAAGATTTGTAGGATCAGACCAAAGGCCTGCTTAGTCCAGCATCCTGTTTCTCAGAGTGACCCACCAGATGCATCTGTGAAGCCCTCATGCAGGAGATGAAGGCAGACCGCCTTCTCCTGCTGTTGCTCCCCTGCAATTGGTAATTGGAGGCATCCTGCCTCTGAGCCTGGAGGTAGCCTATAGCCATCAAGATGAGTAGTCAGTGATAGACCTGTCCTCCATGAATTTGTCTAAGCCCCGCTTAAAACCATCCAAGCAGGTGGCTGTGACCACATCCCATGGCAGAGAATTCTATAGATTAATTATGTTATATGTGGAAAAAGTACTTCATTTTGCTGTCAATTTTTCAAATTTCCTGGTAGTTAGTTTCATGGGAGAACTCTTGGTTCTTGTGCTGTGAGAAAGGGAGAAAAACCTCTCTCTGTCCACTTTCTTCACACCACTCAGTTTTTGCATTCGGAAGTCAAATTCCAAATTAAATCACATTTGAACATTAAACCAAAATTTGTTTCGGTTCCGATTGTAACATCGGCTCAACATAGCAGTCCTGGCCTCCTATTGACTAAGATGCTGCCATGTCCACTTTGTCTGCAGGGCACTCGGACCCTTCTTTCCCATCATGTTATCTCAGGCTAGAATCCTCAGCTTGTTTACTCAGGAGGACCATGGCCCAACTGAACGGAGCAACACAATTGTTGTCAGGTGTCCGGAATGGGATTTCCCACCATGCTCTTTTAAAAACCCTTTGGCTTTGTTGTCACGCCTCGCTCTGAGATTCTCTTTTGTGTGTGTCATGAAGTAAAACTTTCAGGAAGAGTTCATAGAAATCCTTCCATTCCTATTCTCTGTGTAAACAGCCTAGTTTGAGCAAACACCCACTGGCTGAAGCTAAAGACTTCTTTGCCCTTCAGTTTGATGATCTACATCTACAGCTCCATTCAGGGCCTGGTGTTTCCAATCCATTCTTGAGGCATTTCATTCCAAAGGCAAACCTCTTCTTTTTTTTTTAACAGTACTACCCCGATTCCCCACCTCCACCTCTCCCCACCCACCAACTAGTCTTCAAAAGGGGAGGCCAAGCTTGGTCTTGTTTACTTAGAGCTTGAACAGATTCAAGCCAGTGATGTCAGATTAAAGGAAGAAAGGGGAACAAAATCAAAGCCACTAAACGGAGCATAAAAGGCCGTGGCTGGCAACCAATCTGTTCTACTTCCAACTCTTTGCACTTTATGAATAAAGGTCAATCTGGTATTGGCAACCAAATGTTAATGTTCTTATGAGGGTTTAAGCTGCTTTAACAGCTGAATAAGTGACAGTAAGCCCCCAGGCCACACCTAATCTTGTAAGGAGCATGGGGAGGGAGACCCTCTTTCTGCCTCCCACCACAGGGATGTAGAAGAGACAGCACAAGAGCAAATCATTTACCAGTTGTGTAAAGAACACTTCAGGATAAATAGTTCCCACTCACTCTCCACCACCTTCCTTTTTATTATTCCATCTGTTGTGCCTGCTGCTGGATCCAAGTGGTTTATGAGCAACCTATTTTGCGCTTAAGTCTTTCCTTTTCTCCCACACTCTGTGCCCTGGTTGTTTTCATGGAGGAATTTCCTTTCCATTCTTTAATCCTTGAGGCCCAGATACTTGAAATTGCAAAAAAGGCAGAAAATAAAAGTAGATTTTTGGGGGGGGGGAGGGCGGGGAGGATCCTGAATCAGGTTGATGCAACATCCAGTTGACTAATCAGTTAGATCAAAGGTTCTCAAGTCCCCAGATGTTGGGAGTTGTACTCCAACAATATCCAGGGATCTGATTTGGAGAACCCCTGCCTTAAAGTCTCTCTCTCTCTCCCTCTCTAGCGCATTTGGCTACTCTAGGAGGAGAGCTGGTCTTGTGGTAGCAAGCATGCATTGTCCCCTTTGCTAAGCAGGGTCCACCCTGGTTTGCTTATGAATGGGAGACTACATGTGAGCACTGTAAGATATTCCCCTCGGAGCCGCTTTGGGAAGAGCATCAGAAGGTTGCAAGTTCCCTCCTGACATCTCAAGATAGGGCTAGGGGAGACTCTTGCCTGCAGCCTTGGAGAAACCGCTGCCAGTCTGTGCAGACAATACTTAGGTAGATGGACCTATGGTCTGACTTGGTATAAGGCAGCTTCCTGTCTTTTTATGTTTTTGTTTTTTCCGTGACTTACAATTAAGAATCAGAATCAAATTTATTACAGTCAATGACCAGACAAAAGATATAATACAACATTACAGAATATATCATCATACAATTAAGAAAAGGAAGCATTGTTGTTTTTTTGTTGGGGATTATCTTTGGTTTGTTTTCTATAAAGGGCTTTGAGCTTATTTGGTAAAGGGGCATATGAGGGTTTTTAAATGAATACATGAAAATCTTTTTAATGTCTTTTAAAATTCCCTCTTACAATGACATACCAAGACCCAAAGAGACTCTGAGCTCAACTAAACAAGCATGCCCTTAACTTGCTCTGATTAAAATTTGCTCTCACCGATTAAAATTGCCATGATGAATCAGCTAAAGCTTTAGTTGATTAATCTACCAATTAAATCAATGAAAGCTGCAGCCCTAGTTAAATTTAAATTATTTATGCTGGAGTAATCCCACTGATGCTAGCATGTTGGTTAATAGGAATGGAGCTGTTACAAAAGGTTGCAAGCAATAACATTTGCATTGTATATATTATGCACTACATGCAGGGTCTCCTGGAAGCCTGTTCCAAATGAATAGTGCCCAGAATGATTCTGAGCCTTCCTAGATTGTATCATTCAGAAGCCCTAGGCATGGACAGAGGTTAATATTTTTTTTAAAAAAAACATAGCAACAGTGTCAATACTTGGAATATGATTTCAAAAAGTCAGACAACAGGCATACTGCAGAAGTAATTCATGTCTGGCATTTACAAACAGTAACTTGATCTTTTCGCTGGAGCCCCTGCCAAGTCAAGCAGGTTTTTTTCCTAAATTAAATTTTTTCAAAGGTGAATTTAGTGCTAATGAAACTGAAAGACCAATTGCACTAACCAGAGACAGGAGGAACTGTAGGCAGTGCACAAATCTTCTTCATATGCCAGGAACACATGTCATTCTTGTACTGAGAGAAAAAAACAAGTTACAAAAGGAATAATATATTTTATCCTGTTTGGGAGCTTAGTGAATCCTGGTGTGGGCCCTTCAGGGTGGAAATTGAGGGGTTGAGAATCCCTGAACTTAAACCAGCATGCATGGAACTTGTCAAGCGGACCTCTGCCAGATCACTCTAACTTTAAACGTAAGCAGCATAAATTACATTACTATTTGCACAGAACTATGCTCAGGATGTGTGAGCTGTGACATTCATGAAGCACTGGGGCACTTCCTTTTAAGTGCCTTCCTGTGACACATGCAGAAGATCCTGTGCACAAGGGGAATGAGGATCATCCACAACTGAGGGCATAATAATTCTACATCCACTGAAATGGACTGAAAGGCTTGTGGTTTTTTTTGTGTTTCCCCTCCCTAGCTTTGATAGGCTTTAGCCACAAGGACCTGCCTCTCTCCTCTAGGCATTGAACCTAGTATTCTTTCTCCCTTTGAAATTTTTAGGGGATCCATTTGCTAGTTTAATCATTCTATAGGGGATAAGAGTAACGTGTAGAATGTTTTCCCCTAATCTAAGAGCATTCCGAGAGTCTGTTGGATTACAACAAAAGTCCAGTCCAGCTTGTGGCCAACCAGCTGCCTCTGGCTGGCCACTGCACAACATTACATGCATGCTGTGACATTGTGTTCTCTTGCACAAGCACAAAAATTGCACAAATGGAGCTGCATGGTGGTACAGCCATTATTTCCAATACCCATATCATCACATGACCCTGGGCATTTTTTTTTACTTGTGCAGTTGCAAGAATGCACTGCTACAATGCACATGTAATGTTGCATAGTATGTCAGTCCATAATAGGGCACTCACATTCCCTCTCCAACAATAGCCTGATTTAGACACTGTATGAGTGTACAAATGAAGGTACACACCTACATTTGTTGCAGGAATGACTGTACCTGTGTTCCTTTTAAACGTGAATCTGGATACAGGCCTTTCAAATGCATGAGATAGATAGGAAGTGTACTTCTGTACCTGCGTTCAACATAACATGTGAATGACTGTACCCGTGTACACTGTACACTCATCGTACAAATGTTATACATAATGTGTGAATGGGCCTCTGGGCAGTGGTTGTGGTAGTCCCTGCTAGTTTGCCCCACAGTTATACGGAGACAGAGCAGCCCTCCCTGTTTGAATCACTGAAGCTATTCACATGTGCAGGCAAAACCGGGCTAAGGAAGCCCAGCCTGGTTTTGCCTGTGCGTGTGTATTGCTGGGACTGAGCCTGATCCCAGTGGTGCCTCGGCAGCAAACGGCCTCTGGTGCCACCCTCCTAATGAGGTTAGAAGAACAAGCCCTCTCCTGACCCTGTTTTCCTAGTCATCTGCCAGCATACCGCATGGGCAGTGTGTCCTGGCACCCCGATCCTCCATGCTGCTGGCATGGGTGGGCGATCTGGGTGGGCAATCCGTCTGCACAAGAAGGAGCCCTCGATGAGTCTGCAGGGAGGTAAGCTTTTAAAGACTTCCTTCCCTCTTGCCCTTTTCCACGGATGGTAAGAAAGGGCTCATTGTCTTGCTCCCTCAAGTGCAGTTTTGCAATTTAGTACAAGAGGTTCAGGGCTAAGAATGCCATGGAAAATGTGACTGCTACTGATGGTTCTCCAGTCTGAGACCAGGCTGGTTGTTTGACAATACGAAACATCCAAAGCGCAGATAGCGCGAATGTGCCCACCGATCAAGCTGCAGTTCTTGTGAATGGTTGTGCCTGTGTACAGATCTGCACCTGTGTACACTGTACATTCATTGTATGAGTGTTGAACATAATGTGTGAATGGGCCTAATATGTCCGACTGTTTCCCTCCTTCCTGGGTGCTATCCCCATGCCCCTTGTGCATCGTATCTTCTACATGGGACAGAGGAAGGCACTTAAAAGGATGTTCCCTAGTGCTTCTTGAATGTCATGGTTCACATACTGCACAAAGTTCTCTGCAAATTGTAATGGTATTTGAGGCCATGCTATATATTAGGTATAATATAATATAATATAATATAATATAATATAATATAATATAATATAATATAATATAATATAATATAATATGAGATATAATTGCTTCACCAGTGTGCAACTCTGTGCAATCTTTACACTTGCGCAGCAGTGCAATTGCGTGCACATTGCATTACTATGTGCATGGAGCTTTATGCGGAATGTGAGCCAGTGATTAGGCCCATTCACATGTTCAACACTCATACAACAAGTGTACAGTATAAATAGGTACAGATCTGCACACAGATGCAGTCATTCACATGTTATGTTGAAAGCAGGTATAGAAGTTCACTTCCTATCTGTACCATGCATTTGAAGGGCCTGTAAAAGGAACACAGGTACAGTCATTCACACAAACATGTGCACAAGTGTACAGAGAACTATATCCTCATAAAGCATAATGTCTGAATCGGGTGAGTCTTTCCTTTCCTGATGTAATGTGCAAGACATAATTCTAATATCTCTATAAAAATATCATTTTTATCAGTTTTACTTTTTTGTTTTTAATTTTATAATCCCACCTGCCTATTTGTTTTTTATCTGTTTTATTGTTCTGTGGTTGTATGGTGCCCCAAGCTGGGGTGCACTGGAGGGGTGAGATATAAATGTTGCCCATTATATTTCTGTTTAGTTAATCAACAATGAATTTATACTATTCTCTTTGATTAACAGCATCTTTCTGTGGCCCAGATATTTCTTGTATGGAGTTCTGTTTGTGGCTTTAAAAATAATATCTCGCTATCTCATTTTACTTTACCTTATCTCTCTTTTGGGGGTAAGTAAAAAAAAAAAAGGAAATAATCTTTTCTCTTATGAAGATACTGACATAATGGATGTCTTGAAGAAGAAAACTTTGCTCTGCCTTCAGTTTTCTACCCTAGCCCCGATATTGTTGATGAAGCAGATAATAAAGATTTCCCCATTAAAAACCTTACGATTGTGTAATGACTTGCCAGTCGTAAAAAAAAAGTGGGGGGAGGGGAAGAAAAAATGCAACTATAGCTGGTCCCATTTTATGCTTAAAAAGCAGGGGTGGGGGAAAAGAAATTTCAATATATTCTTGTCTTGTAGGGCTGGCTAAGAGGCTTTAAATCCCCACCATTTACCAAATTAAACTAATTGAAAGACCGTCCAAAAGGCACATCTGTAGGCTGACGTTTGTCCCTGCCTTTCACTTTAGGCTCAGGGAAACTGTTCCCCATCTCCATTGATCCCTGAATAGTCTTGCCTGTCAGGAAGCCATATCAACCATTATCATTCTAATTTTACTGCCTTTCTTGGTCCCTAATCTAATTTGCAATGATGCTTAAGCATTTCGCAGGGCTGCAGCACTTTCTTCAGAATTTCAACAAGAGCATTAAACCCCCAATTTACATTAATGAAGTGCACATTTAATTAGGGGAGAGGGTAAATGGAGGGCTCTTCAAGAACAGTTTGTGTGATATGATAGGCACTTCTGGGGTGGGGGGGGACACACCACCCTAAGATGTACCTGATAAAAAGACACTCCATGCAACCATCTTGCTTGAACGGATTTCTTATCCTCTGTGTGCTTCCCTGTCTCTTCTCTCCATCTCTGTAAATACTAGCTAGCATTACCTCATACCCCTCAAAAGAATGAAAACACATTCTAAAAAAGGACCAACTCTTCTTCTCAAGAGGAACAAGATGATCCAAAGACCAAGGAAACTTTAAAATGACGCTCCTGTTTTTTCCTTCTCGACAGAAACACACAAATATTTCACAGCCCCTGGCATTCAGACTGAGAAGCATCAATCTTTGTAAGCTTACTACGATGTCAACTACAAATATTTATATCCCACTTTTCTACAAAAGTGTCTAAAGTGGTGTACAGAGAGAGAGAGAGAGAAAGGAAGGAAGGAAGGAAGGAAGGTTCCATTTCCCCAAAAGGTTCACAATCTAAAAGGAAGCATTTTCAGTGGTGGCCCCTCGGCTTTGGAATGCCCTCCCCGAAGAGCTTCGCCATGCTCCCTCCTTCCGTGTTTAAATTAAAAAAAATTAAAAACACATCTTTTTAAAGAGGCTTTAAAATGTTTTATCTGCTGCTGCTATTTGGTAGGTTCTTTAGTTTTTATAGGCCTCATTTGTTAGCTTTTTATTAATAATTTTTAATTTGTAGCTTATTTTAAAAATGTGGTTTTGGCCTGGTCTTTTAACTTATCTAACTTTATTAATCTTTTATTTTACATTGTATCTATTTTATTAATTTTGTGAGCTGTCCCGAGCAGTAGGTTACATACAGTAGGTATGTATGTATGAATGAATGAATAAATAAATAAATAAGAAAGACATGGACAACAAGAACTGATAAGGCCATCTTGTACAGTATAAAAACTGAGCAGAGAAAACTAAGTTTTTGTGCAGTTGGGCCTGTGGAATTAAATAAGGAATTAGGGTGCTTCATAAAAAGAAATATAGCAGGAAAAGAAACAGGAAAAAGCGAGAAGCAGGAAAAAGCGAGTAACAGGGGGGAAAGAAACAGAAAAAAGCGAGGAAAAGACGGCTTTAGTCTTCATAGCTTTATTCAAAAAGTATATTAGAGCCTTACCTTCTCCTCTGATACTTTGTACGTCACCTGCATTTTTTTTTGTTTCCTCTCCTTCCTTCCTTCCTTCCTTCCCTTCTCTCCCTGCCAGTCTCTTTCTTTTCCTGTTCATTCTTTTTCTTTCTTTCGAAATTTCTCTCGATGACAAATATGACAAATACACGATGAATATTTATATACCATTTTTCAACAAAAGTTCCCAACGCGGTTTACATAGGTATAAATAAATAAAGTGGCTCCCTGTCCCCAAAGGGCTTACAATCTAAAAGAACAACACCACCACAAGATAGGCACCAGCAACAGTCACTGGAGGGATGATGTCCTTGGGATGGATAGGGCCAGTTGTTCTCCCTCTGCTAAATATAAGAGCATCGCAACTTTAAAAGATGCCTCTTTGCTCATTCAGCTGGGGTTAACTTATGCAACAACACCCTGCTATAAGGAGCATCATATTTTCCTTTAATGATAAGTGGAATGAATAAATAGTTAATGATTATTTGTGCATTAAAACACTGAAAATGTTTTGAAAAAACATATTTTTGAAAAAATGACTAATAATAAAAGTGAGTTCCCTCACAGTGAAGGAGCAGTATTATTGCACAATAATTAACCATTAAAAAAACAACAACATTGGTTGACCCTGAGACCAATGCTGCATTCGTGTGATAATCAAAGTTGTGTGCATGCAAAAAAGACATGGAGTTGCCTGAAGTTGTGGGGATGCTCATAGTTGCACTATCTCTTCTTGCACTCTTGTTGCACTTGTGCGACAAGGATAATGGAACAGGATGTGGGTGCTTCACAGCAGGAGGCATGCCATGGGTTGTGTACCTTGTTGCACTTTGTTGCGCAGGCGCAACACTAGTCTGGGACGCAAGCTCCCAACTTTGTGGAACTAGTTAGCTATCCTCATGCTAGCGCAACATGTTTGTGCTTGCACAGTATTAGCCTGAATGTCAGCCATTGTTAACTGTCACTGGGCTCTTTCACATGACTATATGAGGGTGGGCTGGTGGGGAGGGAGGCATGCTCATATCCCATGGCTCCAAGATGACCCAACCCCCTGGCTGAGTTTACTTACTCATTCCCTACACAATCAGGCTGCTGCATGCTCTGGTAGGGAAAACACCCTGAACTGGGTCCTCCTGTGTTCTGCAATGCATTGGACGAGCCCCAGGCCCCACGCCCTGCATCAGACGTCAGACGTGGGGAACATGGTCTCCCTCCCAAACAGGGCCACATGGCCCTGTTTGGAAGGGAGATCAGCCTGCGCTACATTGGGCAGTGCGGCCGGAACAGCTCTCCCTGCCTTTGTTTAGGAGGGAGACCATGTCCCCCATGTCTGACGTCAGACGCAGAGCGTGGGGCCAGGGGCCCGCGGTGGCGGCCACACACCCTATGCACACACCCTATGCTCCTGCTGTAGACAATAGGTTCCCAACTTTGGGTCCCCAGATGTTGTTGGTCTACAACTCCCTTCATTTCCAGCCAAAGGTCTTTGTGACTGGTGATGATGGGAGCTGTAGTCCAACAGTATCTAGGGACCCAAGGTAAAGAACGCTGGTGTAGAGAATACTGAGCAAGACGGACCTTATGATGTGATACAGTAGAAGGCAGCTTTGTATGGAAGTGAAAACCTCATTCAAGGGATTGTAAGGGTGGGTTCGGCAACCTAGGTTTCCGTATGTATCCACAGTCTTGACCAATTCTGATGGTTCTGTTCAACTTGCCAAATAATATAGGAAACTGATTGGTAGTGGTGTGCAATGTTCCCTAGAACAGGGATACCCAGATGTTCTTGACTACAACTCCCTGCTTCCCCAGCTACAATGGGGATGCTGGGAGAAGCAGTCAACAACATCTGGACAAAGATGGACATGACTTGCCACACCAAAGACTTATATACAGTGAAATGCTGGTTGCTAGTACCAGTATCACAACTGCAATCATGCCAGTTTGTCTATAGAATAGATATTAAGGTGCCTACTGACTGTTTCACAGAGTTGCTTCTGAAATTACTAAATGTAGTAGATTGAAAATGTGCTCTCATGATCCACCAAAAGCTAAATGCTCTCCCTTAAGGGCAAATAGTTGGCTTCTTTTTACGGAAACGAGCAAATTCTGAATATGCCCAACTTAAGCCAACCTGGAAGTTCTAAGCTGAAGAGGAGAGCAAGAATCTCATTCTTTGAGGATCATTGGATTAGCATTTGATGGGGATGTTTTAGATATAAAAGAACGTTAGAGAAACCTTGCTGGCGCAGACCTATGGCCTATCTAGTCCAGGACCCTGTTTCACACAGTGGCCCACCAGATGCCTTGGGAGCCACAAAACCAGGAGATGGATTTGTTCCCTCTCCTTCTGTTGTTCCCCTGCAACTGGTATTCAGAGGCATCTTGCCTCTGAAGATGGAGGTAGCCTATAGGCATCAGGATTAGTAGCCACTGATAGACCTGTCCTCCATGAATTTGTCTAAAAACCTGTCCTGCTTAACAAGAAGATATGAATTCCATCTTTAAGACAGAGGATGCAGATGACTGGGCTGGATGACCCAAAGCTGTATTTCATCATAACCAGTTCTGAACAAAATAGTTATTGCAGAACAATTTGCTAAGGAGTATTTAATGAATGATTGACAGAAAGGTTACTAGTTTGCGGTTTTCCGGTACAAGCACATTTCACTCGGATACAAAGCATTATCCTGGGGCAAACAACTGTTCTGTATGAACAAGACCTGAGTAACGTGCATTTCACTGTGCAAACCTATTCAGCTTTTCCTCTGGGGAAAAAAAATGGCTTTAATAGGTTTGTGTTTCTCTGTTTGTCCCATCACTGATGCCTGGGAACATTAAAAAGGTGCTGGATTCATTTTGCCTCTCATTTAGTCCATAGTGCCTTATCTTTCCCAGAGGAGGATTACAACCCGTTACTGTATTATTTTTTTGCCACACAGATTGTGATCCTAATTATCATGTCTGCCTGGAAGACTCAGGTGTATGAATGAGTTTGTTTGCCACAGTTATTCTCCAGTGATTGCTTCTGGGCAAGATATTCATAAGGCTTATTGAAGTCGTACCAGAGGGAAATGAAAGATCTGAGAGCCCGGGCTAAGTGACAATTTCTCCCCTCAATGAGCTAAAGAAGGCAGGTTACTCTTAATTATTTACGACTCAACCTGTGGGATACCTCTTCAGTTATTACCGATGTATTTTTGCCGCCACAAGACTAGGGCAGTCATATTAAAGATTGTAAGCCTGGGGGAAGAGTCTGCCTGCCTCACTGATATGATGTGCAGCACCTAATTGTTGCAGGCACATAAACTTTAATTAATGATACATTTTAATATATTTAAATGAATAGTGGCGGACATGACACCCAGTCCTAATGGGGACAGGATGGTATTGTGATGCTGCCACTGTGGACATGGAAGCAGTGAGGAGAACAGTGTTCCCTCTAATAGGGAATCCCAGATGTTGTTGACTACAACTCCCATAATTCCCAGCCAAAGGTCATTGCAGCTGGGAATGCCAGGAGTTGTAGTCAACAACATCTGGCATCCCCATTAGAGGGAATGCTGCTGGAGAGGACTCCGGTTGTGCTCCTACTGTGTTACTGTCATTTCTTTCATTATCGTGAATAGGAGAAACTACAATAACTCTGCTGGCATCATTCCCAATGGTGCCACCTCTTTCATGTCACAGAAGCAGCATCACAATACCCACCTGTCCCCATCAGGAAGGATGACTGAGCATCATGTCAGCCAATGTGCATAAAAGGTTTTTCTCCCCGCTCTAGAATACTAGGACTCAGACTCACCCAGTTAAACAGATTGCCTGAGATCTAGTATCCAACCTTGGCTGTTCTTGACTATGGGTGACTTCACACAAAATGGCAGCAAGTAAGTAGGAAGGAACTGCTAATTCCCAATGAGCGTATGCTACCAGTACTTCCTCCTTTTCCATGTTGCCTGAAACCAGAAATGTCAGGTTGCCAATGTCGGCTTCCCTCTGCTACCCACTTGCTGCCCAACTTCAAATCCAGGTAACAATTGTCAGGTGAACGTCAAGTGCTGGAGGGAATCTGACATTGGCAACCTGACATTTCCAGGTCTGGATGGCACTGAAGAGGCAGAAGTACTTGGAGTGTGCATATGCTGGGAACTGGTGATTTCCCTACTTGCCACAATTATGTGTGAAGTTGCCTTATGTCTCCTGCCTCTGTCCCCCTGTTCCTTGTCCGTCCAAATTGGACCACCCCATTGCAGCATGTCTTAGCACTCACTCAACCAAGGTAGGATTTACTTATTTATTTATTTTATCTATTAAAACTTTCTTATACACCACCTCCTCCAAATTCTAGGCAGTGGACAACAACAATACCATATATATATATATATATAAAACACCTGGCAAAACAGGTAGATCTTAAGAAGGGCCTTAAAAGTAGCTAGGGAGGGAGCTGAACGAATCTGGCTAGGGAGGGAGCTGAACATATCTTTCTCAACCAGCAGTAAACCATGGCAAAGAAGGAGTGGTGTAGTGAGCTTTGAGGCAGCCAGGAGACAAAGTGTGTCTGGGGTGGCCCTTGTTTTTCCATTGCACGTGCAAAGCACACATGTACCCCAAGCCACACCCTCTGCATCTGACGTCAAATGTAAAGGGGCAGGGCAAAGGTCTCCCAGGCCTGGGTCACCTACTATACGTACATTGGGGACCTGCAGCCACCACTGCCTCCTCCCCGCCGCCTTCATGGTCAGCTCAGTTGGCTCCTCGGGCACCATTCACTCACGGCCACTCTGCAGCTGCCAGCAGCCTGCCCAGAAGCTGCCTGTTGCTGCTACACCACCAGCGGCTCTGTACCAGCCCCCAAGAGAACCACCGCTAGTTTTTCCTGCTCACCCCATCTCATCTCAACCCCATCTCATCTTCCCTTCGAAATGAAATCCTGTTGGGTTTCTCAGCATTGGCCCTGCCCCTTGCATCTGATGTCAGACGCAGGGACAGGACTAATGCCTGAGAGAGGGTCCATCCTTCTCCCAGTGAGCTGGAGAGGAGGGGAGGGGAGAGGAGAGGAGAGGAGATGGGTGGGCTGGGTGTGGCTCACTGGCTGGGTGTGGAATGAGGGCATGGAAGCAACCTGGGCAAGGGGGAGACTTGGGGGTCCCCCAGACCCTACAGGCCTGGGGACAATTGTTCCCCCTTGCTCGGTCACTCTGCCCCTGCAAAGAAGGCATCTGTTGCTTCAGCCAGTGGTAGCTCCGGATCTTATCATTTCAGATCTCATCAATACCCTCCCCATCTTGTTGGAAAAATAATAAAAAGATATTAAAAAAAAAACAAAACCCAAAAAAACCCCATCCCCCAAAACTATGCCAGGAATTCAGGGTTTGAGAAGCAAGCAGTTTGTACTTTCACTGGAGAAGGGAATTGCTGAACTGGCTGGCTCCAAAGAGATCTCAGCTTAAAAGACAATGCGGCAATCACTGTTTGTCTAGTTAGAGGAGGCTTAGCAGCTTAATTTCTTTACAGCGACAGTGAGTCTGATGGAATAAGGATGTCCATGCTAAACTGCACCATTACCATTTAGAGAATCAGCTTTGGTTTTATAACACCACGTCACATGCAAAGGATTGCTTTAGGAAAGTGGCATGTGTCATAATGGAAACCCTTTCATGAGTTTTAGTGGTCACAGCAGTTCTTACTCTGTGTCAACAAGCAATCTACATAGTTGGTCAAGAAATATTTAATTCTGCAGCCCAGATAAATTTGGCAAATTCATGCAATCCCTGCTAATTTGTTTGCTTTGCATATGCTTGCTGGAATTGTATGCTTTATTGTGGACCTGGGATTTGGACGTTTGAAGAAGCAAGGACACTTTAGGCAACAGTACTAAAATATTACCATTCTAAAGAAGGGCCTATTTCCCCACATTTATAATGCTTTTTATTTCTTGCTGGTTCAAGGAATGTCCCCAGCTCTGGGTTCAGAAAGAAAGCTAGTATGTGTGGTAGGGAGCTTGTCTGTTTGGCCCTGTGACAAACACAGACCTCCATCATCTTGAAGCGAGAGTTCACCAATTTCCTGATCTTATCTGACACAGGAGAAAGGGTCACTTTGGATCTCCCCACCCAGAGGGGAGGAAATGAGCATACTCTTTGAACTAGGGACAGGTGTGAGACCCACAGTCGCTGGAGCCAGATCACCCCCTCCCTCATGGCTTTAAACCTAGAGGGCAAAGGCCTGGCCAGTGTTCACTCTTTTCCATCTCTAAAAATGGGTGTTCCACGGGAAAAGCTGTAGAGATTAACGCTCTCTCCACCAAGGACCTGCCTACTGATAGAATAAGGTGAAACTCAGTGCTAGTCAGTTAGTAAATGCTTTTTTGTACTTTCTTTTGAATTCCTGCATTCCCTTCTTTACTCCGAGTTCCCCCTATTTCCCCCCAATTCCTTATTCTGCATGCAAACCTTATTTCTTAATAAAGTTCATATACTTAGAAGTGGCTTCAGTCTGATTTAACAGGCTCTGGAGGGTTACTTGCAAAACTCTTCCCCATGTGCCTCCTAACTAAGGTCATTTGCTACTGTTGAGCTAGTTTCAGAATACTATCTTGTTGTCTAGAGCTGGGTTGTGTGGACTCTGGCTGTACAGTGCCTGTAAGTCCCAAGCTGGACAATTCTAGGTTGTTGAAGCCATGTCTAAGCCTGGTCAGTGGCTTTAGATCAGTCTTCGACTGGTGTCAGCCTACCCTGAAGGAGTGGCGTGCTCCTAGATTTGGGGTCAGAGCAAGCTCTCTACTGAGGATAGATCCCAGGAAAACATAGAGTCACCACCGTTTCACCACAGGCCCTGAGCTGGATTGTAGCACTGTGATAACACAGCAGCCAAACAAGCCCCAGCCTTCCTCTGAACCTTGGAGCTAGAGGGAGGTGGGAATGAACACATAGCTGCAGGAACGATCCTTATTCCAACGTTAGGAGGAAGGCTGGGAATTGTACATGCCATCATGAGCGCAAATATGGAATCCTGCTTCGAAGACTGGAAGGTGATATGCCAGCAGGACGCACATGTTCCCTTTTTCAGAATTGCTTTGGCCTCTAATCAAACAAGTATTATAGGGAATTTATTTATAGGGAATTCAGAAACCTGCAAGACCTGTTTGGAGGGCAACCGTAATGAGAAAGAAAAGCAAGAGTCCGTTCTGTGGACAACAATGAATCTATCATGCTCTTTTCGTGTTTCTGAAAAGTTGGCACAAAGGTAGTCAAACAGCCAAACAAAAATCAGGCAACACATGCAAACAAACCTCCTTGAGATCCAATAATTGGTGGTATATATATGTACTAAATAAATAAAAAAATAATAAAGGAACAAACATCATCCAAAATGTATAACTTGGATATTGGAAACTATATTGTATGTGGCTTTTAAAATAATGTATATGTGTCTTCTAAATTCAAGTCATACCTTTTTACCTGAATCTGCATTTGAGATTTGCACACTTGCATTTTAATTTGTGGGTGCATCTTCTCCTGGGGAAAGAATAGAAAGGAGGGAGGGAGGGAGAGAGAGAGAGACTCTGACAGTTTGGGTGGCATTAAAAAGAAAGTATTCAGGCAGAGCAGAATGAGAATAGAGGTTTGAAAACATTGCCCCAAAGGAAGAGTCTCCAGAGAAACAATGGGAAAGGGATAAATAAAAAGAAAGTTATAAATTCATCTATTTGCTCTTCCCTGACCCTTGCTTTTACTCCTCTTCACAGCAACTACCCTGGGAAAGGGACAATGCTTTCCCCTGTCACAATATTGAGAAAAATTGAAATGGGGAAGAAAGACCACCAGATGCTTTATTGTCTTAGACGTTTCCACATAATTAGCTGGGAATAAAGCTCCTCTGCATGGTTTCATTGCCTTGAATGAACTTGGATATTGCTACACAGTAGTGTGTTTTATGATTCATGCTCTGTTATCCAGTGGCTTTTCGAAAACTGCCAGCTACTTTATCATTGCTGGCCAAGCCTGGGCCCACAACTTAAAATGCAGCAATGCAAAGTTAACTGTGCGTGACAGATGTCCATGAAATTGTTTAACACACGCATGCACACACTCACTCAGAGACAAAAGACCCCTCTCTTGCTCCTCTTTGAGCCGTTTTTTCTTTCTTTTTTGGTCTGCCACAGGTTCAGTGTTGTTATGAAACATAAATAAAAGCTATTATGCCAAGAAAGAAAATTTAAAGTCTATGAAGAAGGAAAGGGAACCTTTGCAACAACCATGTTTGCAACTAGTTAAAGCCTTTAAAAAAAAAAAAAAGAAGGCCAGAAAAGCTCACTCAAGATGAGCTAGACATCTGTAGCTTTCCTTCCCTACCCTCACTCCCTTAGAAGAATACAATTAAACAAGAGTGACTGCTTTGTCTGGGTTTGAGCCTTCCCCTTGCTTCAGAGAAAGGGATCACATGCCTGGGCTTTGAATAAGTATGCTGTGCCTCTGATCCCTGCTACGAATCTTTACTCCGCAGTAAGTCGCACTGAGATGCGTGGACTGGACCTTACTCCAAATCTTCACTCAAGAGTCAGAGTGAGGAGTTTGGTGTCCATCCGTTTTACAGACTCCAAAGTAAAAGCTTGAAGCCAAGTATGCTGTTTAGGTTCTGGGGTTTTTAATGAGCAGAATTCTGTGCAGAAAATATGAGTGTCTTGGATTTTCTATTAAAAGAAACTGAGTGAGGCTGTTCACAGGTGCAGCCAAGAGTGGGCTAAGGCAGCCAAGCCCACTCTTGGCTGTGTGTGTGAAGCTGTGGCAGCCAAGCGGCTGTTGGTGGCACCACAGCAGCAAACCTGCCTGCACAGCCACCTTCTTGAATAAAGTTAAGGGAGTGCTTGCTCCCTTCACCCCATTTCCCTGCTTGTGTGCAGTGCCATGAAGGGCAGCCTTCTGTCAATGGTAGGGACTGGCCGGATCTACTGCACAACTTAAAATTCAGTCCCGATAGCACAGCGACAGGGCTGCTGCGGAATGCATTTAAATAGCTTCAGAGTACTGAGCTGCTGCTCAGAAGTGGTTCAAAGCAACCCCATCAGAACTGCCTTTTAATTTGTGCATCAGGCCCAGTGGGTTCCTACCATCAATAGAGGGCTGTCTGTCATATTGGCCACTTTCTCTATTTTATCTATTTTTTTTTTTGAGGATGCCTTGTTGCAAATTATGAATTGTTACAAAATGTGTGTTGCTAGAGTTGTCATTTTTCTGGTCTCTCCACCCCGTGCATCTCTGCAACATAAACCTGAGAGGGCTGGTTCAGATAATATGTCTGAGTGAGTTCCTGCCCTCACGTGATTAGAATCATATATGACCTTATCTCGCACCTCCACCCTGGTACACCTTCTTCCTTCGTCTAATCATGTTGGTAAAGGTAAAGTGTGCTATCAAGTCGATTTCGACTCCTGGTGCCCACAGAGCCCTGTGGTTTTCTTTGGTTGAATTCAGGAGGGGTTTACCATTGCCTCCCATGCAGTATGAGACGACACCTTTCAGCATCTTCCTATATCACTGCTGCCCGATATAGGTGGGAAACATACCAGCGGGGATTTGAACCGGCAACTTCTGCTTGTTAGTCAAGCATTTTCCTGCTGTGCCACTTAAGGTGGTGGGGTCATTCAAATTGCTCCCTCATATGCAATCAAAATACTATATTCGGATCACATATGAGGGGTGATGGAAACAAACCACCTTCCTCACAAGAAAAGGGGGAAGGCATGCCGGGAGGGGGAGTGGGAAAAGCTGGTGCACATGACTAGGATGGAGTGGGCTGGCTTGGACATGTTGCCCAAATTAGCCCAGAGCAGGGAGCAGATGCATGAGCTGGGGTGAGATGTCATATAGAACCATGGTTTCTTCATGGTTCCATATGACATTCACAAGCCTTGGGTTGGTGCACACTTTCTTCCTTTCATGTATGAAGGGAGGAAGTTTAGAACAAACCAGGATTTGCCATAATGTCCAAAACTGGAAAACTTTTGCTTGTTCTTCTAGCCATGAATAATAATATGAACAGGGCTTGTTCTCCTAATGAGAAAAACAAAGAGCAGGGTCCCCTCTGTGGTCAGCTTGCTGAAGGCCTCCTCAAGCCGGGGACGGAAACTGTAAGTTTCCTCACATTGCGGTGACATAATTCACTACAACCCAAGGGTTCAGATTGGAGTTCCAAATCAGGACCCTCGGTTTCATCACCACACCGAACACCATTTGCCCCCATTTGGACATAATGTTTGTGGAACCACTGGCCCATTAAACTGTAGTTCCACATTACGTGCAAATGATGCCAATATGATTCTTAAATCAATCCATTATATACAGGCATCTTCATCTATACCATAGTTCAGGCCATTGTCCTTTCTAAATATTTGCAGAAGCACATTTCACATTTCCCCAATTCCCCCCAAATTGACCATATGAAAACTATAAAAGAGCATTTACACGTAATCCCTTCCCAAAGTTGGATTTTATATAGAACGACCCTAACCATGTTAACTTAGAAATCCTGCTGATTTTAAAGAAAGTCACTCCCAAATTGAAGTGCCTGGGATCAAAGTCTTAACCTGACTATTAGCAGTATGCCCAATCTACTTCCTAGCCAATCCAAAAACCAAGCTAAACTTTCTTGCTGCTTAAAAATAAAAAGGCTTGGTCACCAAGCTGGACTTCGTTATACTTTCCCAAACTTCATTCACAATTCTATTTATAATTTGTAAGAGATGTCTGCTCAAGCAATTTTTTTCTTATTGATGGATTAATTGGTCCATTTATAAACCACTTTTCATAAAACATTTTATAATATATTGTAGCCTCAATGATTCCAGAAAACAGAGAGCATAGAATAAAAGCATCATCATCATCCAACTTTATTTGTTAGCTGCCCCAAATTGAACAAATTTGTTAGCTGCCCCAAATTGAATAAATTGTTCTCTGGGCAGCTCACAACAGAGGATTAATACAGAGGATTAATTGCTCTAGTTCCCAAATGTAAGTCAGAAAAGAGTGTCGGAACGAGCTCAGACAAGAGGCTCAGTTGTTGTGCACAAGGAACATGGCCTTCTTGGTCATTGCCCCCAGGCTTTGGAATGCTTTACCAATAGACAACTGCTCCTCAGACTTCCTGACAGGTTTTTTTTTTTTGGAAAGCAGGAAAAGACCTAGCTTTTAACCTGGGTTTTAATATAAAGGATGATGTTTTCCTCTTCTGTGGATGCTGCTTTTATTGTTTTATTGAGTGCCTGTTTTTAACTCTTTAACAGATTTGTATTTTATTACTTGTGTTTAATATTTGTACTGTTTTTACTTGCATATTTTTAATTGATTGCTTGATTGATACACATTTATATACTTGGGCGTTTTAATATTTGTGCTGTTTTTAATTTTTTTTTTAAGGTGTACTGCTTTAATATGTTGCGAACTGCTTTGGGATGATTTTTGATGGAAGGTGGTCTATAAATGTAACAGACAAATTGACCAAAAATGCCCACCACCTATGTCTTGCCATGCAAAAACCCCAGGCAAATTACATGAACTTCAAGGCACGGAAATATGCACATTAGTCATGGGATTCTACCTCATTATGTTTCCAGTATAGCCGTTAGAAATGAAGAGATTGTCAGTGTCTGGTCCAGGGACTGGACATATGCTTCATTGGTTTTCAGAGGAATGCATCTCTGTGGGTGCTTGTAAAAGTATTTATTCCTTTGGGACAACAAAAAGTAGCTCGCATGGATGCCAATTAAGCTCCACAGGGTGCCCATGTGCTCGTGTGCATGCGACGGTGTGTTTGTGTGTGTGTTTGTGTGGGGCCTGTGGGTGGCCCAGTTCACCATTGCCGTGAATGCTCCATTCCCACCCCTTTGACGACGACCCTGGTCAGGCCACTTTTATGCCAGTGACAGCTTCATGAAGCACAAAACACGGCGCAATACATGGCATGAAATTGGCAACAAAGCTGAGCAAAAGAAGGAACAATTCTCTGGCAGGATGTGATGACAATATGGCTGATTAGATCTGGAAGCAGATGCCAGCAGTGAGCATTGTCCCACTGACTGAAAAGACATGACCCCCGAGGTACAGAAGACAACGAGGCCCTCCTCATGAACCAAAAGGGGAGGGAAGGAGAGGTGAAACCAATGAATAAATCACACATTGAATAAAATTTGGGGGGAAGGGGGGGCAGAAAAGGAGAAATGCTAAAGAGGAACTCTTTTTTTATGGTGGAACAGGGCGGAGGGGACAGTTCAGTATGTGGCAGCTCCCCCCACCCCCACCCCCAGCTAGCTGACACTTTGTCAGACAATGGCTTTTTAACAGATGGGAGCCCGAGTGAAAGGGGGCCAAGTTGTGTGCAGTTGAGAAGGCCTGTTTGTTTAGTCTGCTGCTTGGGCAGGTGTCCGCAGAAAGGCAATCCAGCCGGTTAAATGTCTCGGCTGCTCAGTTTAATGCAGCCCCGCCAGTGTATCAATGACGCCTGCTTTTCTGGCAGAGGACTGAGTTGGTTACAATTGTTTGTGGCATTCTTGGGGTGGGGGAGAGGCGCTTGGACCGTCCCTCTTAAAAGGCTGATTCCACAGGAGAAAAACTGGCTTCAGCTACTGCCCAGCTGCCCTGCGTAGGGCTGGGACCAAACATTGTCTTGATTTCCTGAGGAACATTCTGATTCTTCCCCTGGGCACTCCTGCTGCGCATTTAAGAATGGAGTCTGGGGCTGCCCTCAATCTCTGATACATCTGATACTGCTAAAATATTTTAAGAAACTTGACAACTTTCTGGAAGACCATTTAAAACACAGGGCTCAAAACAATATAAAAACAATTTAAAGACAATTCAAAACCATTTAAAACCAATTAAAATACTTTAAAAAACAATTTAAACATCTTGGAAGGCCAGGGCCAACAAGTAAGTTTTTAGGGTTCTCTTAAAAGCAGACAGCGAGCTTAAACTGTGGATATCTGTTGGGAGTGCATTCCATAGCAGAAGGAAAGACAGGACAGCTTGCCAAGGAGGTCAGATGATGGTAAGGGGGATAGCACATGCCAACACCAGGTGAGGGACCCGGCGTATAGGTGTCTGTATACCAATGCCAGAAGCCTCCGAGCCAAGATGGGTGAGCTGGAGTACTTGGTTACTAATGAAAACATAGATATAGTGGGTGTAACAGAAACCTGGTGGGATGGTGAGAACCAGTGGGACACTATTATTCCTGGATATAAACTCTATAGAAGGGATAGGGAGGGGAGGGTTGGGAGAGGAATAGTGCTGTATATCAAAGAAGGGATAGATTCCAATAAGCTAGAAAACCTAGGTGGACCAGAGTCCTCCACAGAATCATTATGGGTAACATTATGAAAGGAAAGGAAATGTGTTACTAGGGACTTGCTATCGCCCTCCGGATCAAAGCGCTGAGAGTGACCTGGAGTTGGAGAAACAAATAAGAGAGGCGTCAAAGACAGACAGGGCAGTAATAATGGGTGACTTCAACTACCCAAACATAGACTGGGTAAATTCACATTTGGACAGAGAGTCCAAATTTCTAGGGATGTGCATAAAACCGGTTTGCCCAGTTCAGTTCGAATTCAAACCGGGTTCAAACCAGGAGGGGGTGGTTTGGTTTTGGTTCTGCTCGAACCACCCTTTAGTTTGGTTCGAATTTGAACCGGTTTCAAACTTGTTTTGAACCAGTTTGAACTGGTTTGAACCAGTTTGAACCTCCAAAAGTGGGTGGGGTGGTAGCTGGCACCCAGGGGTACCTGCCACCCAAACCCCAAAGCAATCGGACACTCGTACAATTTTTTTATGAATTTTTGAAATTTATTTTTATTTTTCTCATAGGGTATAATGGGACTCAAACCAACCCATTATTCTCTATTGTGGAGCACCCATGGGTGCCAACAACCACCCAAACCCTGCAACATTCGGACACCCCTATGATTTTTTATGAATATTTGAAATATTTTTAATTATTTTTCTCATAGGGTATAATGGGACCCAAACCAGCCCATATCCCCTATTGTGGAGCACCTAATGGCACGAAAGTGGGGTGGGTGGTAGGCACTCAGGGATGCCTACCACCCATAAAACCCCAAGACAATTGGACACTCCTCCTATTATTGGTGAATTTTAAAAGTATTTTGGAATTCCTCATAGGGAATAATGAGGATTGCAGCAAATGTATAGCTTCAAGTCGGGGGCGGGGGGGGGGAGTGGTGTCCTAGAGCAGAGTGTGGTGGGTGGTAGTTCCCAAGGTAGGAACCCACTACCCCATGGGTTAGCAACCCATGGGGGTGGTTAGCACCCTTGCTCTGGGCCACCACAGCACCCTCCCAAGTGCAATTATGGGGCTGCTGAAACCTCCATTCTTCCCTATGGAGAAAAACCTTAAAGCCACTTGTGGGGTGCTGGGGTGGCCCAGAGTGAGTGGTGGTCTAGTCCACAGAGGGTGCCAGCCACCCCCATGGGTTGCTAACCCATGGGGTACTGGGTTTTGTTGTTTCTGAGGTGATCTGAGTGTAGATTCTTTGGTAGCATATTAGATTTTCAATGACAAACCATGAATCCACTCTCATCTGCTAACTTTAAAGACACATAAACTTCAAAAATCACTTTAAAATCAGCCCTTTGCCCAATTCCTTTCAAATAATTCTGATAGCTTCCTTGCCCCCCTTGGGCACTACTACCCACCACACTCTGCTCTAGGCCAGTGTTTCTCAAACTTTTTGGAGTCAAGGACCGCTAAATTCTTCGTGCAGAGTTTCAAGGACCGCTACATTCTTCATGCGCAGTTTCCCGGACCAGCAGTTAGTAAAGGGGTTTCAAGTCTGTCTATCTATCTATCTATCTATCTATCTATCTATCTATCTATCAGACTTCTGTATGCCCAAAACTTGCATCTCTGGGCAGTTTAGAATGAAAATAATATAAGCATTAAAATAATTAAATTTGGAATCTTTTGCAAACATGGAATATTAGGGGTTCTTAACCTTGGGTCCCTCAGTTAAACTCCCATAACCCCCAACAACAATGGCATTTGGCCATTATGGCTGGGGATTATGGGAGTAGAAGTCCACCAACGTCTGGGTACCCAAGGTTGAGAACCCCTGAATCTAAAAGCCTGGGTGAACAAATTTGTCTCCAGTATGTCTGGAGTGGAGGTGCTTGTGATTACTCAATGGAGAGGGGATGTTGGGCCATTAGAAAAATTCAAAAGCTACATGGGGCCAATGAAAACAACATACAAGCAAGCCCCACTGATGCAAGAGGGAAACAGCGTTCCCTTTCAAGGCGCCTCGACCACAACAGGCAGCTCGGTTTCAATCAACCAACCTTTGGCTGCAAACAATGAGCATGCAAGAACCAGCAGCCCTTCAAGTGGCGCCCACTGCCATACCTTTTCCTCCATGCCCCCGCACCGCATACAGTTTGAAGCTGTAAAGATAGGGAATAAGATAGCTGTAGGAAGATCTCAGCAGCACGTGGAGGCAAGGCACAAGAAGGGTCCCATGCCTCCGTGATACTCTTCCTCTTCCGTGCCATGTGCAAAATTGAGGAAGTGAGTGCCTTGATTTCAGTTGTGGGGGGGGGGGGTTGACTCCCAGTCAGGGACCGGCACTCAACCCTTCGGGGACCGGCAGCGGTCCAGGGACCAGTGGTTGAGAAACACTGCTCTAGGCCACCCCTTTGCCCCCGACATGAAGCTATACATTTGCTGACACCTCCATGCTTCTTTATGGAGAAAAACCTTAAAGACGCGTAAACTTCAAAAATCACTTAAAAATCAGCCTTTTGCCCAATTCCTTTCAAATAATTCGGATAGCTTCCTTGCCCACCTTGGGAACTACCACCGACCACACTCTGCTCTAGGATACCCCTTTCCCCCTGACGTGAAGCTATACATTTGCTGCAATCCTCATTATTCCCTATGAGGAATTCAAAAATAATTTTATTCATAGGCATTTTAGGCGCAAGCGGGCTAACTTGTGGGCTGCCTAACTGATTTAAAATTCACCAATAATAGGAGGAGTGTCCAATTGTCTTGGGGTTTTTTGGGTGGTAGGCACCCCGAATGCCTACCACCCACCCCACTTTTGTGCCACTAGATGCTCCACAATAGGGGATAATGGGTTGGTTTGGATCCCATGATACCCTATGAGAAAAATAATGAAAAATATTTCAAGCATTCATAAATTATCGTAGGAGTGCCCGATTGCTTTTGGGTTTGGGTGGTTATTGGCACCCATGGGTGCTCCACAATAAGGAATAATGAGCTGGTTCTAGTCTATTATAAAAATAAAAATAAAATAAAAATAAATTTCAAAAATTCATAAAAGATCGTACAAATGTCCAATTGCTTTGGGGTTTGGGTGGTAGGTACCCATGGGTGCCAGATACCACCCCACCCACTTTTGGAGGTTTGAACCAGTTCAAATCAGTTCAAACCAGTTTGAATTGAACCACCCCCTGTTTGGTTCAAATTCGAACCTGCAGCTCGAACCTGATGGCTGGTTTGGTTCGAATTCGAACCTTCAAACCACCCCAGTTTGAATTTGAACCAGTTCACACATCCCTACAAATTTCTAGACGTGCTAAATGACTGTGGCTTAGAACAGTTAGTTGCGGAACCAACCAGAGAGATGGCGACTTTGGATTTAATCTTGAGTGGTGCCCAGGACCTGGTGCAAGGTGTCTGAGTTGCAGAGCCATTGGGTAGCAGTGACCATAGTGTGATCCATTCAGCATATATGTGAGTGGAGAACTGTCAAGGAAGTCCAACACAGATGCATTGGACTTCAGAAGAGGAAACTTCTCAAAAATGAGGGGACTGATAAGAAGGAAGTTGAAAGGGAAAGTCAGGAGGGTCAAATCACTCCAGAAAGCATGAAACATATTTAAAACCACAGTACTAGAAGCACAGCTGGAATGTATACCAAGAAGGAGGAAAGGTACCACCAAGTTCAGGATGCCAGCGTGGCTAACAAATAGAGTCAGGGAAACAATAAAAGGGAAGCAGTCTTCCTTCAGAAAATGGAAGGCCTGCCCAAATGAAGAGAATAGAAAGGAACATAAACTTTGGCAAAATAAATGCAAGAACACAATAAGGAATGCAAAAAGAGAGTTTGAGGAGCATATAGCTAGAAGTGTCAAGGGGAATAGCAAAAACTTCTTTAAATATAGAAAACCTGCTAGGGAGGCGGTTGGACCCTTAGATGATGAGGGTGTGAAAGGGATTATTAAGGAGGATAAGGAGATTGCAGAGAAGCTGAATGAGTTCTTTGCATCTGTCTTCATGGCAGAGGATACTGACCATATACTGTACCCTCTCCAGAATTGAGTTTAGGTTTAGCAGTTGAGGAACTGGGTGAATTTGAGGTGACAAAGGAAGATGTTCTAAATAGTCTTGAAAAGCTAAAAATTAACAAATCACCAGGGCCAGATGGCACCCACCCAAGAGTTCTGAAGGAACTCAGATGTGAAATTGCTGAACTCCTAGCAAAAATATATAACTTGTCCCTACAATCAGGCTCTGCACCAGAGGACTGGAAAGTAGCCAATATGACTCCAGTTTTCAAGAAGGGATCCAGGGGGGATCTGGGAAATACAGGCCGGTCAGCTTAACTTCGGTGCAGGGTAAATTGATGGAAAGGACACTTAAGGACAAAATTGTTAAGTATATAGAAGAACAGACCTTGTTGAAGGAGTACCAGCATGGCTTCTGCAAGGGAAAGACTTGCCTCACTAACATTTTGGAGTTCTTTGAGAGTAACAGGCATGTGGATAAAGGTGATCCGGTTGACATAACATACTTGCACTTCCAAAAAGCTTTTGATAAAGTTCCCTACCAAAGACTCCTAAGTAAACTTAGCAGTCATGGAATATTAAGGGGACAGGTTCATGTGTGGATCAGTAACTGGTTGAAGGACAGGAAACAGAGAGTAGGAATAAATGGACAGTTTTCACAATGGAGGTAGGTAGGAAGTGGGGTCCCCCAGGGATCGGTACTGGGACCAGTGCTCTTTAACTTGTTCATAAACGATCTAGAAGTTGGGATGAGCAGCGAAGTGCCCAAATTTGCAGATGACACTAAATTATTTAGGGTAGTGAAATCCACAATGGATTGTGAGGAACTCCAAAAAGATCTCTCCAAACTGGGGGACTGGGTGACAAAATGGAAAATGTGGTTCAATGTAAGCAGGTGTAAAGTGATGCACGTTGGGGCAAAAAACCACTAACTTCACATATATGCTGATGGGATCTGATCTGAACTGTCAGTGACTGACCGGGAGAGAGATCTTGGGGTCGTGGTGGACAGCTCATTGAAAGTGTCGTCTCAGTGTGCGGCAGCTGTGAAAAAAAGCTAATTCCATGCTAGGAATCAGTAGGAAGGGGATTGAAAATAAAAATGCTAATATTATAATGCCCTTATTCAAATCTATGGTGCGGCCACATCTGGAGTACTGCGTACAGCTTTGGCCACCATATCTTAAGAAGGATATTGTAGAACTGGAAAAGGTGCAGAAGAGGGCAACCAAAATGATCAGGGACCTGGAGCACCTTCCTTATGAGGTTAGGCTACAGCATCTGGGGCTCTTTACCTTGGAAAATAGGTGACTAAGGGGAGACATGATCAAAGTGTATAAAGTTATGCATGGAGTGGAGAGGGTAGACAGAGAAAAAATATTCTCCCTCTCTCACAACACTAGAACCAGGGGTCACCCCATAAAACTGAAGGCTGGGAAATTTAGGACCGACAAGAGAAAGTACTTTTTTACACAGCACATAATTAATCTATCGGATTCCTTGCCATGGGATGTGGTGATGGCCACCAGCTTGGATGGTTTTAAAAGGGGTTTAGACAGATTCAT
Source organism: Hemicordylus capensis (assembly GCF_027244095.1). Lineage (NCBI taxonomy): Eukaryota > Metazoa > Chordata > Lepidosauria > Squamata > Cordylidae > Hemicordylus > Hemicordylus capensis. The sequence goes on along the minus strand of NC_069661.1, from coordinate 19,453,542 downwards.
GGAGGACAGGTCTATCAATGGCTACTAGTCTGGTGGCTTTGGGCCATCTCCAGCCTCAGAGGCATGATGCCTCTCAATACCAGTTGCAGGGGAGCAACAGCAGGAGAGAGGGCATGCACATCCCTCTTGCCTGTGGACTCCACAGAGGCATCTGGTGGGCCACTGTGTGAAACAGGATGCTGGACTAGATGGGCCTTGTGCCTGATCCAGCAGGGCTGTTCTTATGTTCATAGGCCAGGAGCAGCTACAGAAAAGGCCTGGTTCTGAGTCGCCACCAGAAGTACTGGTGATAACTGGAGACGGAGCTCTCCAGATGACCTCAACGCTGGGGGGACATAAAGAAGTAGGCGCTCTCTAAGATAGCCTGGATTATAGTATTTATTATAAATAAATAAATAAATAAATAAATAAATAAATAAATAAATAATCTGCCTTCACTAGAGGAACTTAACTTGAGTGGGTTGCCAACCGAGACGTTGGCTTGATCCAACATTCAGTGTTCTCCCTATGGTATCCTCACGTCAAGAAAAACAGATTCACTTAGCAGCAGTACCTACTCAACCTCACTAGTGCACCACTAAGGAAGGCATTTACCAGTTTACATGTTCAAACCATACCCTCACCATATCTTGAGGGTAGATTTCACAAAGTTCCTGTGGAACAGCGTCTCTGCTCCATGGCCAGGGGCAAGTGGAGAACATTAAAAATTACATTTTACACTGCTCCTTTTATGGAACAATAAGAAAAGAGCACTGGGTCAGATCACTGATAAATTCACAGGTTCTAAAAGCGAATGTATTAATTACTTGCTGGCAGATGGGTTTCCTTATGTTAGTTATCGAGTGGCCATCTTTGCTTTATTGTCTTTTAAAATGAGGAAGAGAACTGTATTTTCTAGCCTGGCTACACATCTGGCTAAGCTGTAGTTCCAGAGCTTGTTCTCTTATTCAAGTTCTACCCATCAGAGTAGTGACTGACTACAATCAGGTATTTAGGATTATATCTCTATTTTCATGCATGTTGTTTAGTTAATTAGGGTTTGTTTTTTTTACTGTCTTGTGTCTTATCTGCTTTTCTTTAAGCACGATGTATTAGCTATTATGTTTTATGTTGTTTTATTATACTTTAATATGTGTGTAATGACCTGTGGTTACAACAATAAACTTACTCACTTACATTACCAAGGTTATTTGCTTGTATTAATTCATGTGTGCAAATTTAATATGTTCATGCTGGCAATGGGTTGAGGAATCAGTAATGCAGATTCCCCACTACCCATTCAAGGAGTTCCACCCTTATTTTTACTCACTCAGGCCATGCAGAGGCCAATTGCACAGGCGCGGCGGCCTCCAAAATGGCCGCTGCTGCACAGGAGGGGGAAGGCCTGAACAGGCTGAAGAGCTGGCTGAATGACCAGTATGGGCATGAAGTGAGGCCGGCGGGGGGAGGGGGAGGGGAACCTCCGTGGACACCCCCCCCCGCCACCACCTCCAACAACTCCCCTGAAGGGGGTAAATAAAAAAATAATAATTAAAAATTATTTTAAAAATAAAATAAAAAATGTTCACGAACCCCACAGACTGAACCGAACCAAAGTGGCTTGGTCCAGTTTGGGTCCGATCCGAACTTGAACCGAACTGGATCAGCTGGTTCCATGCACACCCCTATCAGGGAGAAGTTCACACACAATTTGGGTTTTTCCACTGTGCATTAGAATGTAGCCTAATTTATAACCGGGGTAAAAAAATCCACTATTTGTGTTAGTTTTTTGGGACAATTTTGAGTCCACAGTAAAGCCTCCCCTTAACCTCATGGTAAAACCTGCTGTGCGCAAAAGTCCCAGGTAGATTTCTTTATTTTACTGGCTAGCTCTACCAAACAGCCCATCACACTTTTGCCTACTAACTTACACTAGGTAGCGTGGTGAGGCAACTAAGTGTGGGGTGGGGAATACAGGCAAAGACACAAGTAGTTGATCAAAGCAGTGAAAATTGTACTAAAAAAAATCATCTAATGCAAAGAGTAGGCTTTTGTAAAATCTTAGATATTATCAACAGTAACCTCAAGAGCATGAGGCACAAATAAAAATGGGAATCAACACATCTGGATAACCAATACTTTAGGGTTCTCAGTTCTCACCAATATTCTCACCAATCAGCTTCTTTAACAAATTTAACAAAACTCTCACCAATCAGCTTCTTCTCAGCTCTCACTCAGTGGCGGCCGCTAGCTCTTGGGGAAGAGGGGAGGGGGGTAACCATAGGTGGGGCTAATAGTAGGCAGGTCGAACCCTAAGTTAGAAAGAACAAGCCCATGTTTTTCTCCTGATAAGTTGTTTACTTCTCAACCAAAGCTGTTTACTTCTCAACCAAAATCTCCGTTGTTCACATCAGCACTTGGCAGTTGGCTACTTAGTACTGATTTAGTGCTAAATTCGCCCCTTGGTTGGCTGCGAGTAAAGGAATCCTGCCCTTAGGGTGATTCATGGTGGGTGTAAGTGTGGAAAGTAACAACACCCTCTCTCTCTTTGAGGTCCTCATGCCTCTTCTTTCTCTCAGTAGCTCCATCCCTTCTGCTATCAGGATTACCTCCCCCTCCTAGCAATCTGAGCCCTCTCCTCCTTACCCCATGCAGGACTTGGCTAAAAGATCAACTGAAGTGGGGAGGGGTTGGAGTTTTGAGCACCTATTTACAGGAATCACCTGCATACACACGTTTCACACCACCTGAAATTACTGTATTGTATTTGGCCACACACACAGCCCACTAGTTTTCTTTCTTCTCAAAAATATGCATACACAGTACATTTTTTAAAAAATCCCTTTCTCACAATATAAACATTTCTGGGATACGTCCTTGGGCCACAGTCCTATGCACACAGCAGTTACCTGGGCATAGCCCCTGCTAACTTGGCAAAGAGGCACCTTTTAATGTGGTGACTCTCTTTATTTAGCAGGGAGAGAGTAACTGGCCCTATCCACCCTCAGCACAGTATCCCTCCAGTGACTGTTGCTTATGTTTCTTTTAGATTGTGAGCCCTTTGGGGACAGGGATCCATTTTATTTATTTATTATTTCTCTTTGTAAACTGTCCTGAGCCATTTTTGGAAGGGCAGTATAGAAATCGAATAAATAATAATAAATAATAATAATAAGCCCCAATGAGTTCATTAAGACTTTTCTTGGAATAAACCATATAGAATTGGACATAGTACTAATCAACATTGACTTGAGAGAATCCTTTATCAGATTTGAAAATTAAACCATATAAATAAAAAACCTGGCCAAGGAACTTATGCTGAGGACCTCTCCTTTCAATACTACTACCACTCACCCAAACACACACATACACACACACACACACACACACACACACACACACACCCACAATAACCCACAGCAAACAAAAAGTTGCATCAGGACTATAGAGTGGTGGAGCTACTTGACTATTTTGGACTAGCCTAGTTTCCAAGCTGTGCCTGTTAGGTTACCTGTGAAGAGGAGGCAATAATCTCAAAAACATTTCTGCATAAAAGACACACACATTTCAAACAGGATAAGTTTGAAGTTGTCCAATTCGTAATTTCAGTTAAACTGCCTTGTTTTATTTGGAAGCCATAACTCACTCCCTCTCTTTTACCCCCCACCCCCGCAAAAGGTGAGCGAGTAAGAGAAGGATAAGGGAGCTAGCAAGAGGCTTTGCTTAAAGTCCCAGAACAAGAATGATGGCAGTGGGCTGCTTGCTTGTTTACCTTTTAGTAAAAGAACTACCCAGAGGAAGCACCCGTCCACCCTCCACCCCAATTCTCTAGATCTCTAAATGTTGCCACAATTTGCTCATGGCATTTTAAAAAAAAGACAAGTTGTTTTAGTAAGAACTCAGCTGTATATCGCCATCCCAGACCATTCTGGGGATGCTGTTTCTGTGCTTACTCGATGCCTGGAAGCTGTTAAGGTCTGGATGAACCAAAACAAGCTCAGACTGAATCCCACTAAGACTGAACTACTTTTATTCAGCCCTTGTACCAGCCAATAGTTGGATGTGAACCTTGTTTTAGATGGGGTGATGCTGCCTCCCAAGGAGCTTGTTCAGGATTTGGGGGTCCTTTTGGACTTGTGCCTCCTGCTTGAACAGCAGGTGGAGGCTGTGGCCAGAAGTGCTTTTGCCCAGCTTCATTTGGTTCACCAATTATGCCCTTACCTTGACCGGCAGGCATTAATGACAGTGACCCATGCCCTTGTTATCTCCCGCTTAGATTATTGTAACGCTCTCTATCTAGGGTCACCTTTGAGGACGATTGGGAAGCCACAACGAGTCCAGAATGCAGCAGCTCATTTACTCATGGGTGCCAGAAAACATGGCAGGGTAACACCACTCCTGCAGTCATTACACTGGTTGCCTATTCGCTTCTGAGTTCAATTTATGGTCCTGGTTCAAAGCCTTCAAAGCCTTGCAGGGCTTGGTGCCTGTCTACCTACAGACCCACCTCTCCCATCCAGTTACATCCCGTCCAGTTAGATCATCTCAGATGGCCCTCTTGTTGGTTCCTGATTTCCGAGAGATTCAGGGTTCTCGGACCTGCAAAAGGGATTTTTGGGTGCTGCCCCACTTCTTTGGGATTCTCTTCCCCTCCAGATTCATGTAGCCCCTTCCTTACTGATCTTCAGATCTCTATTGAAGACTTTTCTTTTTCACCAGGCTTTTGCCCTGTAGTTTACCTATTTGTTTTTTGTTAGTTACTTTAGTTTTTAATTTAGAATGTAATTTTTAATGTTGCCTTGTTTGCATGTTTTTGTGCACCGCCCGGAGCCTTCGGAGTGCGCGGTATATCAAATATTTCTAATAAATAAAAAAATAGAAAAACTGATCTGCCTACTTTCCTTTCACAGTCTCTACAAAAGGACTAAATTTGGTCCAGATTGGTTAGGCAGTTCACAAGTTAGCCCACTTGTGCCTCAAACATACATGCTTCCACCATGCTTCCACTCACTACACCTGTGTGTCTCACTACAACTGTACCAAATGTGGATCAAATCAGTTAGGCAGCCAACAAGTTAGGCCTCTTGCGCCAAAAATGCCTATGAATCAGCCATTCTGGAATGGGGTGGATGACATGATTACAAACTACACAGTTCAGGTGTCCCTATGTGACTCTCACTACAACTGTACCAAATTTGGTTCAAATTGGTTAGACAGTCCACACATTATCCCACTTGAGCCTCAAACATTTATGCACCTGCCATCTTGAATTGAGATGGATGACATCATCACAAACTATGCCATTGGAGTGTCCCTATGTATCCCTACAGCTGTAGCAAATTTGGTTCAAATCGGTCAGGCGGTTCACAAGTTAGCCCACTTGAGTCTCAAAAGTTTATGCATCCACCATCTTGAATCAGAGTGGATGACATCATCACAAGCTATGCCACTGAGGTGCCCATACAACTGTACCCGATTTGGTTAATATTGGTCCAGGCAAGTTGATGGGGTGGGGGGACAGACACAATGACAGACACATGGACACATAAACAGACACGCACACAGAATGCCATCTCATAAGCTTACTGGAAAGTAGGCTTTAAAAAGGAAACAACAACAACAAATATTTATATACCGCTTTTCAGCAAAAATTTCCAAAGCAGTTTACACAGAGAAATAATAAATAAACAAGATGCATCCCGGTCCCCAAAGGGCTCACAATCTAAAAAGAAACATAAGATAGACACCAGCAACAGTCACGGAAGGTATTGTGCTGGGGGTGGATAGGACCAGTTACTCTCCCCCTGCTAAATAAAGAGAATCACCATGTTAAAAAGGTGCCTCTTTGCCAAGTTAGCAGGATGACATTAGAGTGGATAACATCATCACAACCTATGGCATTGAGGTGCCCCTACAACTGTACCTGAGAGGAAAAGAAGAGGGCTTCCAGCAAATGCTGGAGAAATCCAATGCCTCCTGAGGGCTTGGTTGGGGTGCTAAGTGAGGAGAAAGGGGCTGGCTTCTTTCTGGAGAAGGAGAGGGTGGAGAAAGGTATCCAGGATTCCTACCTGTTCTGAACTCCATTTGCTTGCAGACTGGGTGCTCCCATTTTGCACAAAGATCTCCAAAAAGTATGTTCAGCTGGCCTAGAAGGATCCTGGGAAATCAGATTACTGGGCTGACTTTGTTTGCTGGCCATTGGTCAGAATAGGTGCCTGTAAGCTATTCTGACTTCTGATTGGCTGGGGGCAGGGCTAGCCCATGCCCACCCTTTGAGGGTGGGGGGAAAGAAAAGCACACCCTGATTGGTACTGGGGCACTAAATATGCAATTTGGGTAGTTATTAAGTATGGTAATTTGGAGGCAATGGATCTTCTTCATTTGGGGGCAGTGAATCCCACTGAACACCCTAAAAGGGAGGTAATGGCTTTACAAAGGAATTTAGAAAAAAAGACCAAGAGCCAGAGCCATCTATTGGCAAGCAGCAGAAATAAGGACAATATTCAATATTCAAGCAAGAGAGACAGGCAAACAGAGAGGAAGACAGAGAAGAGAAGAGAGGATAGATTTGGTGAGAGAATGGGGGGCTGGCAAGGAGAGGGGAAATGCCCCCACTGCCCCAAATGAGGAGCCTCCATTGCTCTCACTCTCTGTTCTTCTGCAGTAGGCCTCTGGTTCCAGCTTTCCAGTAGGCCTCCTTCTGTTCTACAGCAGACCTTGCTCCCTCTCTGTGCAGCAACCGGCTAGGACGAGGAGCAGTGGGGGCACGGAGTGGCCAGGCAGGAGGCAAACCGTGGAGGTGAGTGGGTGGCAGCGTAGGAGGCTAGCTCCAGTGGCAAGCCACAGCAGCAGCAAATGACATGACAGCAGCAAAAGGGGGCAGACAGCAGGCCCCTGGGGGCCCCTGAGGTCCTGTGTCACTGAACACCTTTGAACACCAGTATCTATGCCCCTGACTAGGAGTCGGGCCAACACTAAAATCCTGTGATTGTATGACCACCTCAGAGGAAAGTTCTAAAAATGGGGCTGCCAAAATGTGCCTTAGTTGAGCCAAGGCATTAATGCCTCTGTCACTATGCCAAAACGGTGAATTCTACAACAAGGTCCTCATCATTTTTCTTTTCACAGGAAGAGAACTGTCATTTTCCATGAGTCCACAGTTCCGGTGTTACACTGCTGCTCTTCTGGGCCAGCTCTGCTTCAGAGGGTGAGTGAAAGTCACCTGGTGGGGTCCCCCCCAACTTTTGGCCCTTACACAGGAAAGCAACTCTGGGGGCAGCCAGGAAGCAACTTGAAGGAGATGCTGGGAAGTACGCGTTTATTCTATCTGACTTCCCTACCCCTGCTCCCTTCTGGGCTGGAAGAGCAGTCTAAGCTTTTGCCGAATGCTGGTCTCTCCTGGCCTTCCTCTTGGAAGCTTATTGGTTGCTCTGTTCTTCCTAATTGCTCTAACGTTGAGCAGCTGGGCCAGATCTGCCTCATAGGGTGAGTGAGAGTCACCTGGTGCCCCCCCCAACTTTTGGCCCATATAAAGAAGAGCACTGCTGAGGCTGCAGCCAGCTGCCAAAGAGGGCAGGCCTTTGGTGGAGGCCTTTGGTGGTGGGACTGAGCCAGGACCTTCTGATAGCGGTGTATTGTTGCCTTATTTGTTGTGTCTGTGACAGGTATGAGTCTTGGATTGTTCAGAGATGGGGAGATGGGGGAGTGTCTCTGGGGTGGCCATTACAGTGGTGATGGGGAATCGATGAAGATATGGTATTGGTAGGTCAGCAGGCTGCTGCAGGGGAAGGGAAATCAGAAACAAGCTCTTTGACCTTGGGGAGCAGTGATAATCTCCCACAGAACCTCCTCTTGCTACTTCGTAATAACAGGTTTTGATTTGATTTTGGATGCAGGAGCTGACCTGCTATGCATTACAGAGACCTGGTCAGGAAATACTAGAGGTCCAGTCTAGGGATGTGCAAAACAGGTTCTAGGGATGGTCCAGTCTAGGGATGTGCAAAACCGAATTGATCCCAGTTCAATTCAAACTGGCCTGGTTCAACTGGCCTTCTAAAAATGGCGGCCGGTCCAAGTTGGAGCTGAACTGGGCCGAGTTCGGATCAAGACAATTTGGCCTGGTTTGACTGGTTTTTTATGCTTGCAAACTGAAACTGCCTTGGTCGTTCTAGTGAATGACCTTCGCTGGGAACTAGACAGGGAGAATTCGTCCCTGTTGGTTCTGCTGGACCTCTTGGCGGTGTTCAATACCATCGACCATGGTATCATTCTGGACCACCTATTGAGTATGGGAATTGGAGGTACTGTGTTGGAGTGGCTCTGTTCCTTTCTTGGGGGGAGGGTCCAGAAGGTGGTGCTGGGGGACTACTGCTCGGCCCCGTGGCCATTGGCCTGTGGGGTCCTGCAGGGTTTGATTTTGTCCCCCATGCTGTTTAACATCTACATGAAGCCACTGGGAGTGGTCATCCGGAGACTTGGGCTGAGTTGTCAGCAATATGCAGATGACACTCAGCTCTATCTCTCCTTGTCACCGGATCCTAGGGAGGTGGTGGATGTCCTGAAT